>NC_091618.1:103577500-113577500 GCF_027580195.1 Bos mutus | reverse complement strand
TTACTGTTGAATGCTGTTGTTCGTGGTTGTTAGTCACTAAGTCGTGTCCGACTATTTGCAACCCCATGGACTGTAGCCCGCCAGGCTCCTCTGTCCATGGGATTTCACAGGCAAGAATACTGGAGTGGGTTGCTGTTTTCTTCTCCAGGGGATTTTCCCCACCCAGGGATCAAACTGGTGTCTCCTGTATTGGCAGGCAGTTTCTTTACTGCTGAGCCAGCAGGAAAGCTCCACTGTTGACTGACTGGATATATTTTTAAGTAAAATCGCTGGTCTTAAATTTAGTTTGAATTTGACAAATGTATGCATCCATGTAATGAATTTCTCCAACAAGATTTAGAGCATGGAGCGTTGTCGTCACCTAGTAAATACCCTTCAGTCCCCTTTGCAGTCGGCCTCTTCCACCTACAGCTACCACTCTAATTTCTAATCCCGTGTTACTTTTACCTGTTCATGATCTTCATATAGATGGAATCATCCAGTATGTGTTCTGTGTCTGGCTTCTTTGACTCAACATAATGTTTTTGAAGTTCATGGATGCATTTCTTTTCAAGAGTGTTCATACTCTCATAACTTCTTTAAAACTTAGTGCTGACCTCTAATACTTCATATTCATCACAACACAAGTGATTTTTCTTTGTTCTCTAGAACTGTGAATTCACTTTATTATCTTTATCACTTTATTATAATATTTAGTGATAGATGTATCATCACTGAAATATCTGCATGTAAATTAAGTTGAAAATGTAAAGATATAATCAAATGAAACTCAAATATCTTTAACATTATTGATTCTGTAAGGCAAAGTTGTTTTTAATACAGTGTTTTTCACTAGCATACAGTAGGAGCAGTTTTACCTTTCCTTGCTTTTGTGTATTTTCCAGACACACAGACAAAAATGAAATGTTTAATTTTTCCTTTGTATTGTATGTCTTAATAGAGATCAGATTAGCTTTCTTCAGGATGAACTTGGATAAGGGCAGTAAAAAACCCTATTGTTTCCAACCTCCACTAAGATGAACTGGCAGTGTGTCAGGAAAATTCCCAGTATGGAGCAGTTTTATTACAATTCAGTACAATTGGTTCTTGCATAACCTTTAGAAAATCATACATAAAACATTCTCATCTATATAAATAAAAATCACCCACACACTTTATTAATAGCTTTGTTCACTTTTTCCCTGGGACGTGTGCTGCACGCTCCTACTGTGCCCCTTTACAGTCTTTTTTTAAGATAACTTTCTATAAGCTTTCTTTAAAGCAAAAAGGTTAGATAATATTATGAATCAAATACAAGTGTAATATAATTTCGATAATTCTCCCTCTTGATCACGTACATAACTAGTGTTTCTAAGTGTCCTTTTTAGTGACAGGGAGTGTGGATTTTTCACAATATATAGTCAATTTAACTTCAAGAAAGAAAGAAGAAGTAAATGTCGTACTTTACATGGAAATAAGAATCATAATTTATTTGTGATGTGTTTGGGGGTTTATTTTCAAACATATACATTTTTAAGGTTTATGTCATGACCACAGTAAATAACATGGTGAAACCAAGAACATACCAAGTTGAAGTCTCAGCCTTTTTTCCTTAGTCTAGTTCATTAGCAAAAATGTGTTTGTTTTCAGGTGTCATCTTCCTGAATCCAAACTTTAGAAAACCTTCCATTATTCCCCTAAAGTATGTGTTATAAAATACCCAGATAATTTAATAATAAGCCTTTAGATCTAACTGCTAATTTACAGGAAATACAAGGGTCAAAAGAACATATTAAATGACATCACTGCCCAGAATGGGGGAAATTCTGCAGGAAAAATGACCCAGTTTCTTGAACAAATGAATAGCAATAAAGAGGGCATATGGAGGAAAAATGGCTACTTTTTTTAGATTAAAAGAGATTTAAGATGGGTCATTTATACCTCAAAAAGAGAGAAGGAGAGGGAGAAAATACACTATCAAAAAAGAAACAAAAATACTTTGGAGGTAGTAAATAGAACAAGAATGGTAAAATATTGATAATTGTTGAAGCTGTGTGATGAATATATAGAGCTCTTTACATTATTCTAAGTTTGAGATTTTTTCATTATATAAAGTTAAAATACACACACAGAACAAGAAGGAAAAAAATTGATCACCCTTGTCATTGCAAACAAAATTATATTCACTCTAGGAATAGCATTTTAGTCCCAGCAAACAGTTTGTGTTGTTCACTGCGCCAGTAAACAGTAGCATCCTATAAATTAAATTAGTGTATTTGGGGGAAGGAGGGCAAAGTATTTCTAATACAGCTATTCTTAACCTAGAACTCAGAACTCAGTGTCCTCTCTTCTCCCACTGGATGCCGTAAAATAGTAGAAGGTAATGCTTTGTTTGAGAGGAGTGATGAATTTTGAAAGGCAGATACCTCTGTCTTAGGAAAAGCAGATGGACCTGGGTTAACAGTGAAACACAGGAAGTGTCTCTGCCTTTAGCATTAGTCTCCCTCCTGTGCGGTGTGTGGCATTCACCTGGACTGCTGTCCTCTGTGAAGTCAGCGACAGGGCCTTTCTCACAGCCAGCGGTTTTGATTCCTATATTATTCTCTGATAAAATACCTATTTTACTACAGAAGATTTTTTACCTTCTGTTGCTTTTACTTAGTTCTATAAAAATGAATGCTCTTAATGAACAAATTAAACCCTTCACAAACATGATTTTAGTACAATGTAATTTGCCTTCGGAGAATTTTTTTCTGTGACATTGACTTCATGGTATTTTTCTAGTAGAATAAAGTCTGGGTCTAATCAGGACATAGAACTGCAAACTATAGTCACAATCAGTATTTTGATATTTACCCACATATCATAGCAAAGCAAGTTTGCAAAATCAATGAATGCTGAAAACAGTTTCTTCCGTGAACCTGCTTTTCTAATTTGGAATACTGGTTTTCAGGCTATGGAGGCTTAACCCAACCTGGCTGAAGTGATCTAGAAAGGACCTTACAAATCTACGTTTTAAAACAAACGCCCTTTTTTCTTGGAGAAGGAAATGACAACCCGCTCCAGTATTCTTGCCTAAAGAATCTTGTGGACAGAGGAGCCTGGTGGGCTGCTGTCTATGGGGTCACACAGAGTCGGACACGACTGAAGCGACTTAGCGTGCACCCATGTATTGGAGAAGGAAATGGCAACCCGCTCCACAGTTCTTGCCTGGAGAATCCCAGGGACAGAGGAGTCTGGTGGGCTGCCGTCTATGGGGTCACACAGAGTCAGACACGACTGAAGCGACTTAGCAGCAGCAGCAGAAGCCCTTTTTTCTGAGTTCTCTAGAATCATTCTGCCATGGCAAATTTAAGAGCAAACCAAACATTCCTCAAGCCCAGCTACATGTGTAATTTAAATTATTAAGGTATCCAAAAAAAGTAATCATTTTGCATTTGAATATATTTGCAAAATCTGTCTTTTAAACATATCTGTATAATCTATTATATTAAATTTTGAGCTCTCAGCTGGAGTCATGGCTGTCAGTTTAACTCTACCTAGCCACTATCACAATAACATGAAAGTATAAAGATATCTTGCTAAATATATCTTAGTTAAACTTGATATGTCACATCTTTTAAACCTAGAACTTGTGATGATAGAAGGAGGAAGTTTAAGTACCAAATGAAGTGAATAAGTCTGGATTTTGAAAAATGTTACTATCAAGAGCATTTTTTGTTTAAAAAAAAATATATATATATATAAAATAATCCTAAATGGTTATAGCTACTGACAAAAAAACAGTTATTTTATTTATTGAGTACTGTTTGTTAGATTCTTCACTAATCACTGTATTTAGAGTCTTACAGTGTAGAAGTATGCGCTGAGCATATGTACTATAAAATCTCAGTTAAGATTTTGCAGAAATACAAGTGATGGAAGAGTAATGTTTGTTTCATAGTCTGTATAATCTCTGTCAGCCTGGGGAAAAAGAGATCATTTTCTTGAAGTGGTTGGAAGTACTGTAATGAAAAAATTTTAAGCATGTTTTCTAATATATTTTATTAAAATTACCCATCTTTTGATGAAATCAGTATCCTCTCATCATAATGGCCAAAGCTCTTTAGCCCTTCACTGAAGTGCTTTTTATCCTAATTCTTAACATGTTTGCTTTCTGAATTCATTTAACATCTAAAACGTTGTTGACAAAGAAATGTAGTTTTGACACTTCAGGAAAGACATTTTCTACTTTGTAAAATTATGTTTCTACATGTGAAATTTGAGAAGGCACCAAAGTGAACACTCTATAATTAATTTAAAACTATTGTATTAGCACTTCAGTGCCATTTAGAGGCAGTCCATACTAATATTTAAAATTCAGTTTTTTACATAACATCTTATTATCAATGTTATCAGCCAAATTGAATAATTTTTCTCAAAGTCATTAAAGTAATCCACAGGAACTAATTGTATAAAAAAAAAAATATCATGTTGTTTCAAAATGAAATATATCAGTCAAAGGCACTGCTTTATGATGTTTTTGTTTTCAATAAATAAGGCTTTTTCCTCCAATAAATAAAAGCATCACATTATTAATACTTCCCCTACTCCAATAATAGGCAGTTTTTCTAATTATCTCCCTAATACCTATAGGCAACTTTCAGTTGTTTTTGCTAATATGAATAGAATGGTAAAGCCCAGAGTCCAATAAGAGTTATTGACCTACACCTGAACTTATCTGACCAAACTTTTTACCAAAGATGCTATGGACAAGAGAACAGATTTAAATTGTATTGCCTGTTTCCTTTTGTTTTTTATAGTAACAGGTAAGTGAGTGTGCAAATAAGTATCAATAGTTAAAAGACCAGTAGAGCAGTTAAAAGAATAAAGAAATTAGATGACATATTCAATCAGCAAACTAGAATATCAGTTTCTGACTGTTTCTCCATCCTCCCAACTTCCCATATGAATTCCTTGTTGGCAGGAACTGTCCTATTCTTCCCTGTATTCCAGATACATTGCCCAGTGTAGTTCATTGGAGCCAATGTAATGATTTAGGCCAGAAACTTAAAACCTTCCATGAAATGTCATGATTTGCTTCTGGCAGGGAAAACAAAGTGAAACTGGAATATGCAAAAGGAGGAAAGAGCCTCTCTTATCTTACATAAATAATGTTTGAGGGAAGAGTATAGATGTTTAAAAATTTTTATTGTTAATTATATCTGTGTTTAGCCTATATTATTTGTCTTTAGAGCATATTATGTTACCAGAACAAGCTCACTTTTCAAAAAGTTTGGGGATTTTGCTAAAGTGCAAACAACAGCTTGTAAAAAATATAACACATACACACATATAACCAGCCTAAAACTGCTTGTCACCAACCCCAAACTAATGACTAGAAGCTTCAAACTCTGGGTATGTATATGTGCAAGATTATAACTAAAGTACTCGATGGTTACTGATAGCGTGTGTGTGTGTGTGTGTGTGTGTGAGTTAGCAACCACATGACAATGTATTCAGTATTGGTATTTGATAAATAAGGGTTAGGATTTTTTAATTGGGAACTAGAATAATAAATTGCTCATGTACCTTTAAAAGTATCTCTTTTTAAATTGAATTCTTACTGAGAGAATAACTATTAAAAATTTAGTTGCAGTCTTTTTATCATTTTGCTTTGATTTTATACTAAAAACTACCAAGAAGATAACATTTAAGTGTATCTTTTTCAATATGACAAAGTTACATAAGAAGAGAGTCCCCTAGCACGTAAAGAAAAATGCAATTATTTTCTATTCTGAATCTCCAGACTGCTGTTTTAGAAAATCATATCTGATTATTTGCTCAGCAGAAGATTATTGAGTTGATTTAGCTGTGATTTTATTTAACAAAGCTTCAACTGCATTCCTACTGTGGAGTCCGAAAAAGGTAGAGAGATATAAATGATACATTCAAACTGTGATTTTTGTGAACAGGGCCATCGATGCACCCCTCGGAGCTAATAGCGGAGATGAGAAACAGTGGGTTTGCGCTGAAACGAAATGTACTGGGGAGAAACTTGACCGCAAATGATCCATCACAGGTAATGATCTTTTTATCAGTAAGCTGAAAATGTCTATAAATCTAAATGTGATTGCTTGTGAATTGCTACTTAATGTTTTCCAATATGCATATATCCATGGAAGGCAAGATAGAGCAAACAAAATGCCTAAAATACATCTTGATTTTGCTTCTTTATTATTTTAACCTAAATGAGAAATTGTTTTTAAACCTATATTTTAATAAACGAAACTGCTTCTCTGGGTTTTTGTGGATAAAATACCTAACTGATCTGGTGATAAGGTTGTTAACTTTTTCCTTCCTGCTAACTTACCCTGAAGTGACGTTAAACAGAACCAATGAGAAGTGTATAAAAGCAAACCCTTCAAAATAATGGAAAATATTTTAAACAGTTACTTGATTAAACTGTACATAGATCCAGAAATGGTTGAGTTTAAAGGGTTGTAGATGTTCTAATATAAACCATTTATTTCATTTAATGAGGAAACTGGAGCCCACAGAAGTTAACTGATTTCCCTAAGATCATGGGGCTATTTAGAGACAGAGCTGAGACTAAAACCCAGACTCCCACTGGCATAAACTTGTGCTGCTCTGAGAGAGTCACATTCCATCTCAAACATTGCTAGGGATTGTACGTGTAACCCATCTGCTATGTATAAAGTGAAGTGAAGTGTTAGTCGCAGTCGTGTCCTAATCTTTGCAAGCCCATGCAGTCTCCTCTGTCAATGGGATCCTCCAGGCAAAAATACTGGAGTGGGTTGCTGTTCCCCTCTGCAGGAGATCTTCCCCACACAGTGATCAAACCCGGGTCTTCCACATTACAGGCAGATTCTTTACCTGAGAATACCAGAGAGCTCTGAGCCACCAGAGAAGCCCATTTATTATGTATATGTACTGTTTAATATATTTAATAATGTACTGTTGAAATTATAAAGGCAAAAAGTGTGAGTGTTTTGACCTTCCTGTAAAGTTCGCAACCTTCGTGGGTTTTATGTTTCACTAAATTAAAAAGAAAATATTTAAACCCACAAGTGTTTAAATTCAAACTTAAGAGAGAATTGTAAAGCCATTTATCCTCCAATTAAAAATAAATAAATTTTTAAAAAATAAAAGTGCAGAAAGGTTAAAAAAAATAAAAACGAGGGAGAGTAGAAGCCATGCTTTAAACATTTTGTCAATGTTTCTGTATCGTCCTCTCCTGATAAAGCAGTCATCTTAATCTCTTAGGGCATTATGATCCTCCTTGGCAGGTAGACTACAAAAATTTTTGAATTCCACTTTCCAATCCAAAATGTCATACTCATCAACAGTATGTCCCTAATATAAAACTTATTTGTAAATGTTTCCTGACAACTAACTTGTTTTCTAATCTAGCAATTTAATGATGTTTTTGTTGATTTAGGAATATGTTGCAAGCGAGGGTGAAGAAGATCCAGAAGTTGAATTTTTAAAGTCACTAACAACCAAACAAAAACAGAAACTCCTCAGGTGATTAAAAAGTGTCTGTTTAATTAATTCAACTACATTTTTTCTTATGTTTCATTTTAGGGTCATATTCATCTCTGATCCTAAGTTTAAGGTACTTAAACCATGTATCACGTTGATGTATTGATTTATTCTTCAGCTACAGTAATATAGTTTTGTCTTTCAGGAATATGAAAATGAATGTAAGATTATGTACTCAGCTTATACCACAAAGTCACTGCACTTTTCAGAAAATTTAGTTTGGAAATAGATTTATTTGTAGGTTTTACTTTTCATAGTAGATTTGTATATCTTTATATACAGTTTGTTCTTAGAAGATATTGTGAGCCATGTATTACTCTCAGTTTTATGAGGAATGCTGAAAATGCTAAAATTTAAAGTAAGTATGAATCACGTTAAACAGACTACCTATGGATTAAAGAATCCAAGAAATGTCTGGTGAGTCCAATAGAGGGAGCTCATGTTGTTTCAATATGTGGAGTTTTGAGGATGGCTGGACAGAATCCAGTGAGGACATTTTTATTTCAGAGTAACTCAAATATATCATATAAATAAATGTTACTCTTCTGAGAATGTGAATTACTCTTTAGAAATGCATAATGCCTTAATAGAATTGTCCTAATTATTTATTTAATAAGGCTAAACAATTGTTGAAAACTAATATGTGATCTTTTATGTAACTAAAATAGAGTATTAAAAATGTAAAAATATATTCTTATTCTGAATTTCTGGAGAATATGTTCTTGAATTTTGACAGTGTAATGTTGTTTAGTATTTACATATTTTAAAATAGTACATACATAAAATTAATGTTTCATTGATTAGAGGTTTATATTTGAGTTTGCAATTGATCCAGCTAATGTTACAGACCTTTCTTTATGCCGCGGTGACGATTACATAGAATACTATATAATTTCAAATTCTGATTCAGTAAAAAAAAAAATGTAATAGTCATTACTATAGAGGACAGTATACCAAGACAGTTAATGTATTTTTTAATTTAAACTTATTGTGTATGTGCCTTGAATAAAAGGAAGAAAATGATTTGTTGTTTAATAAAAGTAAAGAATGTGTTTGTAAAAGTGGTAAAAAATACCACTTTTAATGTTTCTAAGAAACTGTATTGTCTATTCAAAATTTTATATTTGTCAGTGAAAGGACAGACTATTTTTACATAGCCTATTACTATTTTTTCCCTAATAACAGGAAATTAGATCGACTCGAGAAGAAAAAAAAGAAAAAGAAAAAAGATAGAAAAAAGAAAAAGCTTCAGAAGAGCAGAAGTAAACACAAAAAACATAAAAACAAGCCCTCCTCCCCCTCCTCCTCCTCCTCCTCCTCCTCCCCATCCCCACTGTCCTCCTCCTCCTCCTCTAGTGACAGTTCAGAAAGCAGCAGCAAGAGCGACGGCAAAGGGACAAAAATACAGAAGAGGAGAAGAAAGAAAAACAAGCGTTCAGGGCATAACAACAGTGATTCTGAAGAGACAGGCAAGTCTAAGAAGAGAAAACGGGATGAGGAACACTCTTGCAGTCACAGTAACAAGGAAAAGCCTAAGTTTTTAAAACAAGAGAGTTCTAGGGAGAATAGCAAACGGAGCCATTCTGATTCTGACAGAAAGCCCAGAAGCCATGACCAGAGTCCAGGGAAGAGAGGATCTGGAAGAAAGGAGAGGAGCAGCAGGAGCCAAAGCAGGGATGAGAGGAGCAGGAGAAGCCGGAGCAGAAGTCACGGTAGTTACAAGCCAAGAGAAATAAGGAAACGGCCACGGCGCAGTCCAAGTGAAGATCGGGACAGAAGAAATGACACCAGATGCCATGGCGCAGATACGTACAGAGGAGGGCAAGTGCACAGAGAGCATTATCGGGAGATAAGCATACTGGAGTGACACCAAAAGAATGGAGCAGAGGTAGAGAACAGAGGGACTTCCATGCGACAATAAACTGCAAAGAAAAACATCTCCACTTTTTTCTCAAATACCTTTAGCAAGGGCTAAATTGTATACTGTTGTCTTTCTAATAAGAAGCTCTATTTTAATTTTTCATCTCTGTAAACTGTTACATCAAGTACAAAACTACATGAATCCCATAAGAATAAACTTTGCAAATATTTGTAAGTAATCTATTTGGAGGCTGTAAAAACATATTCTGTTGACAAATGTTTCTTGTATCCTATACTGAAATAAAAACCCCTTATTACTCTGTGACATTTTCATCATTAAAAGAATGACAGTACATTGAATGGATATAGTTTAATTATTTTTTCAATTCACATTTATTACTTTTAAGATTTGAATTTACTTGAAGCCAAGTGTAATCGCTGTAGAAATTCCCTGGTATGAATTAAATAATGGGTTGATCAGTATTACTGTAAGACTTTAAACTTCTTTCAGTTGTTTTGCTCTAGGGTAAGAAGCTAGCTACATTTGGATGATGTGTTAATTTTCTATGCTGCCTTAACAAATTACCTCAGTCTTAATGCAGATACAGCTCTGGAGATCAGAAGTCTGAAATGGGTCTCACTGGGCTAAAATCAAGGTGTCAGCAGAGTTGGTTCGCTCTGGAGACTCTGGGAAAAATCTGCTTGACTATTTCAGCTTCTAGAGGCCACCTGCATTCCTTGGCTCCTGGCCCCTTTCTTCCATCTTCAAAACTAACATAGTCAAGTCAGATTCTCACACCTAATTGCTCTGACACTTTGACATTCTGCATTGTTTTCAACTTTGGGGGACCCTTGTGATTCCATTGCGCCTGTCAGGAGACTGGGATAATCGCCGTATTTCAAAATCAGCTGATTAGCAATCTTCATTCTGTTAGGAACTTTAATTCCCCTTTGCCATGTAACCTAACATCTTCGTAGGCTCTGGGTTGGGGCTGCTGTGTCATTAAGGGATCATTATTCTACCTAGAACAGATGGCCTTTCAACTACTGACATTTCAGCGATCGCAGTTTACTTCTAAAGGTTAAGCATTTATTGTCATGAACGAGTAAACTGTTTAGATATATTTCATAAGCATAGGTATGTGTGGCAAACATAAATTTAGCTATAAATTTCCCCTTGTGTTTCAAAGCGTATGGTAAAGGAGAACTATAGAAAAAATCATTTAGTTCAAATTACAAGTAACATGCAATTCAAAAAAATACATAGTAACCATCACATACGCACGTATTATCATCATGGTTCCACATTTTAAAAACACCTCTTTTTAATACAATACAAATACTCATTAGTTCAGATGGTTTTTGAGAATTGGCAGTCCTAGTTTCATAAATTTATTAGAAAGTAATTTAGAAGAATTACTGTAAGACCTGTGTATCTGGTGTGCGTGTGTGTATATATATCTTTCTCTTGTATATGCACACACAGATGTCCTCTGATTTACAAGCAGCTAACTGAAGATGTAAAGCAACTCTTTGATTATTTACATTTTTAAGAGAGTTGGGAGAGGAGAACTTGAATTCCTCCTCCTGTACTCTTCAGTAACTTACTGTGCACCTCAAAATCCCCTTCCTTCTTCATTTAAAAAAAGAAAGCATGCATTTGAGATTGATAAAGACTGCTAATTTACACCTTGAGTTCATCAGTGTCGCACTGATTATTTCCTATGTTATGCCTTTTTAGACTTTATAATTTTGATAATGTCAAAACCTATGCAATACTTACTGCCTTAAAGGATTTCTGAACCTGTAGTGTTCATGAAGGGAAATGTTGAAATGCATCCTGTAATTAAAATGAATTCAATACATTATCATTTAACACTTCCACAAAAGTGTGGTGCCTTTTTAACTTGAAGGTGACCGCAAGAATTTTTAAATCTCTGGTTAACTTATCCTTCACTGAGAAACTATAAAGCAGTACCAGTACCCCCAATATTCTTATCAACCCAACGGTGAGAAAAATTCACATGTAGTTATAGAAAACAGCAAACAGTTGGTTTGCTGTTTGGCTTTCAGACTTGGTCACCCAAGGTTGCTAGACAGCCCCAAGGAGTTAGCATCCAACTTGGCAAACTTAAAAACTGAAGGGAGGCATTTTCATGTATAATCATAACATGGTAACAGTTTTAAAGAGGCTCACCTGACTTACTCTGCATATTCTAATGTAAAGGCAAAAGCAATTCAAAGTGATTTTTTAAATGTTAAACATCTTGTTATCCTTTTGCTTTTGAAGTATGAGGTAAAAACCAGAGATAAGGCTCATAATAGAAAGTATGTCTAGTTGTATGTGTAGAGGTTTTCCTAAGTACTAACTCCAAAAAAAGAATCCTCCAAGTTTAATGCGTATGATTCAAGAACAAAAGTCCTCAACAGTAACTTTTTTTTTTTAGAAAACCACAGGAAAAGTCTGGTGATAAGTCATTCTTCCGACCCTTAATAGAGAAATTCTTTTCAAGAAATCTGGGTGTATCTAATGACATTTCTTATTTGTCCAATGGCCTGACATAGCACTGGCTAACTTCGGAGACTTTATGGGGGTCCCTTCTTCTCCTTTCCCTGGCTTAACATAGAAGGTAATTTAACACTAGCAAATTAATTCCTGCAGGAGGTGCTGTCGATTTACAAATGGTCAGGCATGATCAGGTTACTAGGTTAGGACTTGTTTATTTATCTGAATGTCTATGTGGTAAGGTAGTCATCATTTAATTTAATAAATATGCCAGAATAGGCAAGGTTGCTGCAGCATAGCAGCAGGTTTCGGCTTACCTTGCAGTGGGAAATGGAGATCTTGCTTTGTATCATAAGGTTTTAATCTGAAGAAAGCTTTTTATCTGGAAGGCTTGAAGAGCCCTTCCTTGCTGTTCTTCCAGGAGATGGCTTGCTGACAGTGAATCACGGTGCTGTTGGGAGCTTGGCTTTTTCCCGTTTTTAATCACCAAATATTTACTATGCTTCAGCGTTGACTCTCAAAAATTTTAAAATCCACCTAAGCCATTTCACTTTCCTCCTTAGGAAACAACCGCTGGGCTGAGGTGCGCTGGAGGAGGCCACTGCAAGGCCGCACCCGCCACACCCTGTGCTTAGTAAGATCTGGGAGAAAGCTGCATTTTAGCTTCAGTAGCTGAGCAGTATTAAGAAATCTTTATTTCGATTTTCTGAAAAGAAAACCTAGATAGTTACCACTTCTTGAAAAGAGAAAAAGGCATGCAATAGCTGCTGGTCTTGGGAGCAAGTTTTTCAGATCAAAAAGGAGAAATGCTTTTTAAAAGTTGTGAGCAACAACTAAGAGGGAATTATAAGGTTTGGGAGATGCGATGGCAACCCAATACTGATGAATCTCCTCAAACCCCGTTCCTGCTGACAAGCAGAAACAGATCCTCTTCCTCTACCCACTTTCTCACCTCTTCACTCCACACTTAACACCCTCAGAATATAACTAATAATGAAGCGGGGTGAAACGCAGGAAACGTAACGCAAAGTAATGCACATTCTGGCCCAAACTACCGGTGAATCGCCTTTCCCCGACTCGTAGACACGGAAAACCCCAGTCCTTTCGATCTGAAGGTCCTCCAGATGGGACGGGCAGAAGCGGAGGTCCGGAGGCTTGGGTGCTGACCGGATCGTGGCTTCCAAGCACCTGGCCTTAGACTGAGAGGAGGCCAGATGGGGGCTGGAGTGAGTCCCGGGCTGGCTTGCTCTACACATCCCCAGGCGACACCACCCCTGCGCACTGTGATGCTTTCCTAGACACGCGTCTGGCAACCTTCTGAACATACCTCATACCCACATGAAAGCCTGATTATTAGGGGGCCCGTCTCCCTCCTAGAATAAGCGAGGAGGCCGCTGGACTACCCACCGACGAAGTGTACCAGGAAAGGATGCGGGCTAACTCGCAGCACCGGTCCTCCTCCCCATCCCCGACCCCACCGGTGGCCCACTCAGAAGAAATTCCAGGCTGTGGGCCAGGGGAGCTGCGCCCTGGGGACCAGCGCGCCAGGGCCACCACGCGCCCTCGCCTGCCAGTTCCCGCCTAAGCTCGCCCGGCCTCCCGCGCGTTTCTCCTCTGCAGGTCGGAGGGTGGACTTCGCTAGTTAGGAAAGCGAGCCAGTATCTCTTGTCTCTCGGGCTCCACAGGTGAAGAGGGCGCTTTAGGACGCTGATGCTAATCTCTCGCTCCCGGGGCAAAAATGAAAATATTGACTCTCGCCAGCAATCTGCAAGCAGAAAACAGATCAGGGTTGCGGGGCGGGGGCTGGGGGGTGGAGAGGGGACTTATCAGTCTGCATTTTTAAAATAAATATATCACCCAGAAATGGTTGGATGTTTGCAAAACAATGTAAAATCCCTGGTATGAATTCTAAAGGAAGAGAGTGTAAGGATCTTGGAAAATCTAAAAGCCTTGCTTTGCTTTCCCGGGTCCCTGAGAACAGGCCCTAGAGGAACATGTTTCCATGGACTTGCTGAAACCTTCCCTTAACTGGAGGTGCAAACACACTGTATATATTTATATCAATAACATATAGGGTAGGCATGTCTGTATGTATTTACCTCATACATATTTCTATAAACTCCAGCGTCTGGAAAGGGTGGGGGTAAATAACACTGAACGGTTAAAATTATGGAGAAGGGATAATAACTGATTACTAATTTGAAAGTAAATAAACAGGTGACTTTTTCAGATCAAATTCCTCCTTGGATCGTTACAATAAATATCTCTGAAGGAAGCTCTCTATTTATGTTGTCATTGATTAATTCTTCACTACCTCATTTGATTTCGATTTAGAACGATTTGATTCTAATTTAATTAGCATGTAATTTGGATGTACATAATTACTGTAATTATGACATTCAGGTAAGGCAGCTTTAGGCTGAAAGGCAATTTCAAATTTTCTAGCAACCTACTTTGTACTTGGAAATGGACAAGGACTTTGCGCCCTGCTATCCAAGTAGTAATTAGCACATCTTTGAAATAGGCAGTGCGGCGGGATTTGTATTAAAACAGCAAATACAAACCCAGCCGAGTTACCCGCTGCAAAGGTGGCTGAGAGTTTCGGGAAACGCACGGCGTTTCCCTGGCGCGAGATCAGGGAGCCCGGCGCCCCGTCGCCTCGGCCGGCTTTATCTGCTGCGGGCTCCGGCGCCTCTGCGGCCTTGGGTGCCGGATTTGGAGGTGTAGCTTTTAAGATTAAAATACAATAAACGTGCGGGGAGGGTGGGGGACAGGAAAGGAGGGGAAGAAGCCATTGCACGACGTCTGAAGACGAGGGGTGGGGTAGTGGACTAGGAAGAGGAGGGAAAGGGGCGGCGGGAGGACGGCGAGACGCAGAGTGGAGAGAAAATTGGTCAACGCCCCCAAGTGTTATCCGATTTTAGATTTGGGTTTCCACGGGAAAAGGCGGGGGCAAAGGGGATCAGTTCGCGCCGGCGGGCAGGGCAGACCCTTCGCAAGGAGCTGGGAGGAGGGGTTTCAGGACTTCTGTCAGCCCTCGGAGACCCTGACCGCCCCGCCGGGTACCGGCCTACCCAGTAGCCCCCAGCACTCGACTCCGGCGGGACGGCGCCTGGAAGACAGCCGCGAGGCAGGAGACTGCTTCGGCCATCCCCGGGTCCGGGCTGGAGAAGGTGCGGGTCCCTCGCTTCTCTCCCCTTCATAGGGGGTCTCGGGACATGGGACGATCTGCTTGCGTGCTTTAATCAGCTTGGTTTGGTCGGTCCAGGCCAGGGTCGTTGGGCGAAGAGCGCGGGGGCGCTGCGCCCACGGCCGGGTCCCCATGCCGGCTCCAAATCGCCGCCGACAGCGCCCAGCGTGCTCAACTCCAAGTTGGAAGACCCTGAAATTGCCTTGAAAGAAATGTTAAATACGCCAATTCTAAGACTAGGGCCAAGCAGGGCGTTATTTTATTTGTTTGGATTTTCAGTTAGCACATCTCAGAAAAAACTTCCTTGCCTGGGAGCAATAATACCGGCCGTTACTAAGCAGTGCTCCCCAGTAGCGGGGCTTGTCTTCCCCGGAAGACAAAAACTCGCTTTTCTTTGCTGGATTCGCTCGGTTGTTGCAGCTCGCTGCAAACGCAGACTCCCCGCTCTCGAAGCGGCGAGCGAGGGCGGATAGTGCGGCCTTCCCGAACCCGAACTCTAGATGGCGCCAGAGAGCCGCACTCGCCAAGCTCCTCTTAAAGGAATCAAGAGCGACTGTCAAACATAAAAGCAAATCAGAGTTTTCAGTTTTTTTAATGTGTTAAGAATGTTATTCCTTAAGAAAATTTGTAGCTAAATTATTCTCACTTAAAATAAACACTTAGTATACCAATTACACAAATGGGCGGGATTTATGTAAGATTTACTTCATCTGCATTTTTGTAGTGGGAGAGAGCCTTGGCGAATACAGATAATAGATGCAAATAAGATTAGAGTTAAAATAAATAAAGTTTCCATCTGAATAAAGAGAAATTCAATTTTACACGACTTATAACGATTTGACGGAATGTCCAGACAAGCCGCTCAGGTGCACCATCTAATCGCGTCAAAATAATGTTTTCCCTCCTGAAGAAGAGAAAAATCTTTCTCCTTTCTTTTTTTCGTTCTTTCTCCACACCCCCTCCCCCACATCAGGTGGAATTCGATTCACTCCAAGGGTTAAAAAAAAAAAAAAAGTAAATAAAGCCAGAAAAGGCAGAACGCGGAGGGGGAGGGTGTGGATTGCGGCTGGCTGAGAGAAGGGCCGAGGAAAACTTGGTCTTCGTTCCTCTCCTGCGCAGGAAGAGAAGCTACAGCGCAGGAAATACTTGGAGACACCGGCTGAAACGAAATCAAATTTCCTCTCACCCGGGACTGAGAGAATTCAGAGCCCCTGCCTGCGCCCCCAACCCCACACCAGCCTCCGAGCAGCGGCCCTCGCTTGCGCTCAAACCAGAGCGGGCCGGGCCCAGGAGCCCCGAGGTGGCCCTGGGGAGACGCGGCCCCACCTCGGGTGGAGACCGAAATCGTCTCGGGGTTCCTGGGCTCTCTCCTCCCACGCACGCCTTCCCCAATTTGCTGGGGCCCAGCGGGTCGTCGCCTGCTCCAGTCAAGGTATCCCCGCGCCCCCAGGTCCCCCTGGGGCTGGAGGTTGGGGAAGAGGGCGGGAGTCTCCCTTGCCTGCTAGTTTCGGCTGGGGGCAGGAGCCCTCTCCCTCCGCGTGCAGGTCCCGCGAGCTCTGCTCTCCCGGCTGGACGCTCACGCCCGCCCGCCGCCCGCCGTTCTGGGAAGCAGCGGTGATGGACGTCCGCTGACCCGCGGGGCACAGGCAGCGCGCAGAGGCCTTGATCACTGGGCTGCGGAGGGAGCCGCGAGGCGAGCGGGACCTGCACGGCCAAGCCCTTTGATCTGCCTTTATTATCCACGAGAAACAAAGCTGCCTGGGGCAGACGCCCGGGCGCCCTTATTCCCCGGGAGACCCCACCACACCCTCACCTCCGCGCCGCCTACCCTCAGCCCCCTAAACACGCCAGGCACGCTCTCGACCTCCAGCGCCTCGGCCCCAAGCCCCTAAAGTGAACATAGCCCTGGCCAGCTTCTCCAGGCCAAGCCTGGACGAGAGGGCGCGCGGAGTGTAGGCTGGGGGGCCCGGTGATAATTTGAGCCAGAAGAGAAAATGGCCAAAGAAAAGAAACACTCGAGGAAGAGCCGACCAGCCGAGGTTTCGGGGACGCAAGAAGGGGGAGCGGGAAGCCACCCAGCCCCAGACTCTGCAAACGCCCGGCTAGGGACCTTCGCTGTACGTTTTATCGCTACTTTGCTACTTGGCTTTTCACTACAGTTTGAGAGAAAAATTTTGTTGACTTAATAACAACAGTTTATTTTTTTTCTCCTCTATAAAAATCAAAACATTCATTCAAGTTCCCAAGACAATAATTTTTTTAAATCCCCACACTGCCCCTCACACTGAGGCTGACTTTGCTTGTATTTTCTATTATGAGGGGAGCCTTTTAGATATACTTTTATTCTGTAAATATGTACTTCATTTTCTAAATTAACATTTTTTCAAATTGTGGAATTATTACATTTACCAATTTTCTTTTCGTTTCTCCCTCTCTTTTAAACCGGGGCTGTTAAGTTGGTGGTCAGAAGACAAAGAGAATGAAAATAATTTTCATTTCAATAATTGCCTTCTGGTCAATTTAACTGTGCCTTATTTTGAAAGAGACTGTCTAAATGAGATTCCTGTCCCAAATGTGTTCCCAGGCCTGATCCCAGCCTTTAATTATTCCTGAGTTTTTTTTTTCTTCAGAATAAGACGCCGCACTGAGTAATCACAAAGAAGTCAGAGAGCATCCTTGAACCTTTTCAGAAGCAGCGCCACTGATATTCAAATAACCTGCGAGGGCCATTTGACGGCGCGGGGACCTAGGCATTTCCAATTCACTATTTGCATAGATCAGCCGTCTTTGAAAAGGAAAGGAGCAGTTGTCTTCCATAACATTAAAAAGCCTAGTTATCAAATCAAGTGCTTAGTTTGGGGGCTTTTAAAACGTTTACATTTTATCTCAGGTTGCCCTTTACCGTTTGACATGCAAATTTGGTGCAGTTAATTTAGACAATTAAAAAGATCTTCAAGGGAGCTTTGTCACCGAGAATATTTGGAGTTTTCCCCGTGGACCAGCTGAGATAAAGTTGGCCAGAACAAATGATGTCTAGGAGATTAATTAGATATTTGATAAGACATGAATCCCTAATAAGGGAATACAAGGCACAGGGGGCTGCTGTGTGCTCTAAGTCAAAATTAATAACATTTAACAAGATTTTCATTTAGGCATGAAATGTCTTTTCCGGGGTATTGACTCTAGCGATTTATTCCCTTGAGTCACCTCCTAACCGTAGAGGGTCTTGGGAGGTAAAAGACTTCTTTATAAAGGCTTTTTCCTTTCACTCATTGTTTCTAAATCGCTTTTTAAAAACAAACAAACCCACTGGAGTTTTGCCTGACCTCTCTAGCAGGGGTAGGCATCTCCTCAGTTAAAACTGCCAAGGACCTTTGCTTTTTCGAAGGGGTTCCAGAGTTTTAAAATGTCACCTTTTGAGAGCTCTCTCCTTAAGTAATACAACTACACCTTATAACCCCATTTAATTTATGCTGTTAATATACAAATAAGTAATTTTGACTTTGCAAAAACGTATGTGTATTATGGCTTTTTATAACTCACATAAACCTTACATTACCTAAGACTAACATTAAAGGAATTTTTCCCATCAAAAAAGGTCGAGCCATGTAAAGGTTACTGGTGGGGGGCGGGGGTGTGTGTGTAACAGGATTAAAAAAAAAAAGAAAGTGTATTGTTCAGAGTCCTTTAATAATACCAAAATGAAAATATGGTGTCAAGATTTTCTTCATACAGATAAACGCATTTAATTTCTTTAGATGACCTTAACTTACGTGTTTGTGAGTGAAATGATAACTCAACATTTTAAATATCTTTTACATATATACTGACTCTCACAAAGTGCATCAGAAAATAAAAAAAAAAAAACTCCCTGAATTTCAGGAATTCACCAAAAAAAAAAAAAAAAAACCTCTATTCGAATGAACACTTACAAGAAAATAAAAGAGAACACAATCTTTTGAACCCTATTTTTACAGATGTTACGAAATACAGAGAAACTGTCACTAGACTTCCAGTTTAATTTCTCACCTTCAGCCTTTTTGATGCTTCCTTTTATAGGAAAAAAAAAAGTTTCACTGTAAGTAGATATCAAGCAGGACTTGGAGCATTTTATATATAATATAATCCACGCAAAGGGTCTGTTTTTATAGGTCCCGTTTGTTCTCAAATGTTCTGACAGTCCTTTGCAGGGTGGTGACTTGTTTTTGGAGAAAAGGAAAGAGAAGGGTGGAGGAACCGGGTGGGCAGTAGGGGAAGGAGGGAACGTTTCTATGTATTGCTCTTCGCTCGAGAAGTTTGTGCGAGTGGTGTGTTAGTGTGTGTGTGCACGCTTGAGTGTGCGTGCTTGTGGTTGTAGATCTCCGGCGTGTGTGTGTGTGTGTGTGCAGTTTTTTAAAGTGTTTGTGTCGCAGGTTGGTTCGCTTTTGTTCCTCGAACACGCGTTCGATTCTCGTCTGGGCTCGGGCAGCAGAGGGGAGCTCTTGGCTTGGCCGGCGAGCGGCGGTCCGCGAGCCGAGTGCCGCATCACCTCGCGCCGACCCGGGGGCGGCCCTGGAGCCCCCGCCCGTCCATCCCCCGGTCGTTTGCCCTCCGAACCTCTCGCTCGCTTTCGTTGTCTACTCGCTCGCTCGCTTCCTCGCGCCTCTCTCCGGATCTCTAAGAGTCGTTGGGGCCAGACGCGGCTTCCTTGCCTCCCGCCGAGGCTGCCGCCGCAGCCGCCGCCGCCGCCGCCGCAGCCGCCCGGGCCGCACTGACGCCGGAGTCGTGCAGGATGAGGTCAGGGGACTCGGAGCGGGGCGTCTCCAGGTTGCTGGCGTCCGTGTCACTGTCGCTGCCCTTTTTGCCCCCGCCGCCCCCGTTGTGCGTCTTAATGTGTTTGCTCAGGTGGTCGCTGCGCATGAAGCGCTTGTTGCACACTGGACAGGCGAAGCGCTTCTCGCCCGTGTGAGTCCGCAGGTGCCGCTGCAGCTCGTCCGAGCGCGTGAAGCGCTTGCCGCAGAAGAGCCAGTTGCACACGAAGGGCCGCTCTCCCGTGTGCCAGCGCAGGTGCGCCTTCAGGTGCGACGTCTTGCCGTACACTTTGCCGCAGCCCGGGATGTGGCAGCTGTGCAGGCCCTTGCGCCGCAGGCTCGCCCCGGCCGGGCCCAGCCGCTCCGCCTCCTGGCAGTTGGGGCAGTCGCAGGTGGCGCGGCCGGAGTAGCGGCGGGCCGAGCGCGCCGAGCTCCCCCCGGCGGCGGCGGCCGCGGCGCCCGAGATCATGGCGCTGGCTGCGGCGGCCGCCACTGCGGCGCTGGAGTCCGAGTAGGAGGGCAGCACCGGCTTGAAGCCGTCCTGGGCCAGCAGGTGCTGGCTGGTGGAGAGCAAGTGCGAGGCGGCGGCGGCCGAGGAGCCGAGGCCCGTGGAGCTGAAGGCCGAGTGCGTGAGCGAGCTGAAGTCGGGGTTGTAGGTGCCGAGCTGCGAGTGCAGCGAGGCTTGGGGGGCGCCCGAGTGCAGCGAGCTCTGGAGCCCCCCAGCGGGGTTCTGCACCTCCAGCCACGAGCCCGGGCTGCTGTGCACGTCCCACCACGACGACGCAGCACCGTTGGTCACCTCGCCCGCCGCCAGCGTCGAGTGGAAGCCTGACTTGTACCACGACTCGTACGGGTGCGCCATGCCCACGCGCGGGTACAGGCCGTCGGCCGCCGTCGTGTGCACCTTGGAGATGAAGGCCGATTGGCCTCCCGCCTCCTGCGGGGACACTCCGGCCGCTGCCGCCGCGGCCGCCGCTGAGTTGGAGAAGAGGCCGCCGTAGTCGCTGCTGAAAGCGGACGACGTAGGGGACGTGGAGGCCAAGCAGAAGGCGCTGTTGGCTGCGCCCGAGCCTCCCGCCAGGCCGCCCGAGCCGCGGCCGCCGGTGGCCACTGCGAAGCCCGAGAGGCTGGACCCGAGGTTGCAGCTGGACGAGGAGCGCTTCCAGGGATGGAAGCCGCCCTTGGCAAAGGCGCTCGACTCCGGCAGCGTCGTCAGCGGGCTCGTGTTGCCGATCTTGTTACAGGTCGCCGCCAGCATGGCCAACGGGGTCGTTCCGAAGCGCGGTTCTTCCTAGAGTGGGTGGGGTGAGGGAGGGAGCAAGGAGGAGGAGGGCAGGAACAAGTGGGAGGAAGACACAAAGTGCACCCGTGAGCAGCCCCGTCCCCCAGCCGCTGGTCCCGAGGCGGGGGGCGGGGGGTCGTGGCCCCCCGACTCGCGCCTCCTCCCGGTGAGCTCGCGGAGGATGCGCCGCGCCCCGCCGCGCCCCACGCGGGACAGAGGGAATCCCAAGAGAGAGGGTCCCGGAGCTGTAAAGTTGTTCTTCGGTGGGGCTACAAATCAAAGATGTGTCGGTTCTCCCCGCCTCAGTCGCTGCATATCCTGCCCCAAACTGGACTCAAGTCGCTCGCCTTCCGCTCGCCACAAGCCCGCTCCTCTCAAAGAAGCCCCCAAGTCGCCCTTCGGGATGAAGCGCGGAGGTAAACACATCGGCAACAAACACCAGGTGAGGGCAGAGGCGGCTGAAACAGCGACCGAGGGTGGGGGAAGCTTGGGGCACTCCTCCCAAGGGTGACTACGACTTGATTCTTTTTAATAGAAAACGTTTTAAATGTTTACATACACACACACACACGAAGACAAGAATCCGAGCAGAAGCGACCCCCGCGATGTATTTCAGTCATAGACGAACTAGGAAGCCGCAGAAGTGTAAATGTTAACGTGACTACATGGTCTGCAAAACGATTAAGACTGTTTTCTGGAAACACCGCTGTCGCGTAATTGCAACAATCCCCTAAGCAAGGGGGGAGGATGGGATATAAATCACGCGGGGGAAAAAAAGGAACCTCTAAAACCGAATATTGAAAGGACTTGCTTGACAAATCCTTTTCTTTCAAAGGCACCTCCTGGGTTCCAATAATTTGGAAAGAATCAATCCCAGAAATGTGGAAAGTGCTCAAAGAAGCTGAGGCTGCAGTCGGGCAGCAACAGTTTCTCCAGAGCCGCCGACCTGGAGAAGCCATAACGAAAAATTACTCCTGTTAAAACAAGCAAATACCGCACTTTCGACTTACCCCAAGTATAGACGTGGCCATAGCAGGTCCCTGGGTGGCGTGGCGGGGCCTGGAGCGAGGCTGAGCCTGGCGGCTGCTCGGTAAAACTATTCGGGTTCCGCGCGGCTCCCGTGTCCCCGCGCCCGCGCCGAGCGGACTCCGGGCTCCCGCCGGCTAAACTCAGCCTAAGTGCGAGGAGCACCCGCTTTGAAGTGCCGCTGGCTGCGCTTACCCAATGAGGGCGCAGGCAGAGCAGACGGGAGCTGCCCAGCAGCCAATCAGACGCGCCGAGGGGCCCAAGCCCTGGCTCCCGGCGCGTGCCAGTCACTGCGGCTAGCGGGGTGGGGGGCGGGGGCGGTCGCCGACTGGTGACTGAAGAAATTACAGCACAATTAAAAATTTACACACACTCACCAAGCCAGGTTTAAGTATCGCTGAGACCGAGTCACAAGCTTCCCCACCACCACCCCCCCTCGCGACCTCCCTGAGAAGATGCAAGTTAGGACTGACAGTCCTCGACTCTCCACTTGTGGGAAAGGAGACAGGAGGGGAGGGGGCGCCGAGGCGGAGGCCACACGAGCAAGGCCCAAGTAGAGATGAAAATGTCAACGCTCACTTTGTGTATCCAGGCTCTCGCCTGCGGAGCACAACTTCAGCTGGAATCCATCATTCTCGCTCGCGATTGTATCATTGTCACTTGTCTACCTGATTCCAGATTCCCAATGGATTCAGTTTTACTCTCAGAGTCACATTGAGGAGAAGGGGTGAAGGGACGGCTCCTCCGAAAGGAGAGAAATAGGCCTCTTCGTCCAGGTCTACACCCACAGACTTGGGAGATTGCCGCATCCCGCCATTTCCCCTAGCGGTCTATGTGACTTCCTAATTGTCGCTCTGGCCTCTGACCCAGTGGGTAATACAAGTGCCACTCACACCCGAAGCTTCAAGTGGTAATTGAGGGCACCCTTTGTACCGTTTGCCAGTGCCTAGATACCAGGTTAACCCAGTTGTCAAATATGACTAAACAGTGGGACGTGCTGATTATCTGCCGGGTTTCGCTGGGGGCTGGCATGGGGGTGGGAGACATCAGCCCATACAACACGCTGCACGAAGCCGCTTATTTTCACAATGCAACGACTTTGGAAACAGAGATCGGCGCGAGCCGCGTCCGCCCCCACCGCCACCCCCGCTGAAGCTGCAGCTTGCTCGGCTGTTTGTTTAAACCGGTGAAGATTTGCATGTCACGTTTCAGCCCAGAATCGAGTTTCTTGCCCTAGTTCCAACCCACTCACACTCCAGGCTGCCTGGGCCTACAGGCTCCTCTGAAGGACAAGGACTCCGGTTTGAGGGGTGGGCTTGCCCCTAGCTCCCTGCTTTCCTGGACGTGCTCAGGGAGCTTCTCCCCCGGACCTCTGTCCGTGAGTACCAGGGACGAGGCCACACGTGGGCGCCTCCACATTTTGCAAGCTGGAAGCATCTTAAAGTCCTCTTCGGATCCTGTCGTGTGATAAGACACGTCCTCAGACAGACAACTAACTACGCTTCTGGAATCCCTTAGTCGCTGAGGTGTTTTTCTTCTTTCTGGGTCTCCCCTTTTTCTTCAGGGTAGTCAGGAGCAGCTTTTGAATCAGAAATATCAGTGCCCTCGACAGACATGGGTACTGGTTTTAGTGTACCACATTTCCCCCTGAAAACCCACATCCTGCTCTAAAAGACATTTTAAACCACGAACCTCAACAGCTTGGGTGCAAAAGACGAGTTGTTGCGGAGGGGGAGCATACAGTACCTCTTGACCCAAAAAGTGCGACCACCGTGGCTCATCTCTTGGCCCTGAGCGGAGCCTGCGTGCATCCTGGTGCACTCCGTAGGTGGAGAAGAGTATATGGGTTGCTTTCTTTGCTTTTCGTTAGAGTATCTTGGCTCAAATGCTCTCCGCCCCCCCACTTTGGTCTAAGGTGGCGAAAAGGCCGAGGAAAGTACGACAGAGAAAGAGGAGAGAAGGGAGAGAGAGTGAGAAGACCCGCGCGGCTCTAATGAAGCTTTGTGTCCTGGGGATTGTAGTAGAAATTGGCAGGGGAGAGGGGGAAGGGGGAGTGTGAAAAGCCCCAGGGACTCGGCGTGGAGGGTTGAGGCGGCATCCTAGCAGCCTGGAAGAACCAGAAAGCCCGGCAGGGGGACCCGGGAGCCCTTCCCAACAGGTGACTTCTGCCCTGGGAGAGCAGACTGGTGTTCGGCTTCCCGTAGAGTCTTCGCGTCGATTTACTAATAGAGGGATTGTTAAGTGGCAGCGAGGCGTTGCCGACTCACCCAGTGCAGCCCGGGGAGGAGAAGCGCGGAGGTTCCCCTCAGCCACCTCCTCCCCCACCCCCAACACACCCTCTCTTTAAGGAAACCTGACAAAGTAATAAGACAATCCAAAAAGCCACTTAGCACTGGTGACATTTTCAAGTCAACCATTTAAAACAATTCACGCTGGTACCTCGGGATCCCGGCGCCCGGGTTGCCTTCCTCTTCTCCTTTTCCTCTTCCTCCCTTCTTCTCCCCTCCCCCTCCCTGCGTTTTCAGCGTAGTTCCAGCTGTCAGACTCTACGTGGGCACTCGGATATTTCTTTAGATACACATCACCGGATCACAATAAAAGTTAGAAAATCTTCCAGATGATCTCAGGCAGACGCCCTGGGCACTTCAACTTTAAGGTGGGGTGCCCAAGGAAATCTTTCAGAAGTCCAGTTTTGTTTCGTTTTTTTCCCCGTGTGACAGATTTTTTTCTTCCTCTAAAAAATCTAGTTTTTAAACAAAGATCAATGTGTTATGCTGAAGTGTTGAGCTGACTGTTAAAACATTTGGGGAAATAATGACAATGTAACAAAGGCCTGGTTTGGAGTGAATCATCACCCTTTTAAAAGTTAAAGCAATTTTCAGGAGAATAGCTTTCAGCAAACGCTTTACATTATTCAAAACGGCCAAATAATGCTCTATTATAGCGCCTGAATGCTGCCAGTCAGCCCCTAAGTGCAATTTGTGCAAAGGCCCCGGTGCCTTATCTCCACTTCTTTATAAAGAGGTGAATATAAAACAATTTCTTCCAAACCCAGACAGAGAGCACGAAAATTGCTTCCCTTTCTGCAATCAGGGCAATTTAACTGGAGTGCAATTAGCACTATTAAATGTCGATTCTGCATAAACAAATCTGACTGAGCAGCGAAAGTGGGGTGAGAACCTCATATACACTGAAACTGATTTTTTAAAATTATGTATCCGGGTCCTTTACAATTGATCCGTGACGTTTTCATCTTGGAATATATTTACATGGTAAATACACTATGGTTAAATCAACATAATTTTTTTTTTGCAAAATAAAATTTCAATAAGAATCCTAATAAAGAAGAATAGGGTAATTAAAGGGAAGAGTTCACTTCCTTTGAACAAATATTGTTTCCCCCATCTTGCCTCTCCCGAGAGCTTCGATCTGAGCAACTGCTCAAGTTGCTGCGTTGAGGAGGCAAAGCCGGGGAAACAATTCCGTCATTAGCGCGGATCCAAAGGATTGGAGCTGCTACGCCACAGGAGAAAAAAAAAAAAAAAAGATGCTTCTCCTTGATGCAGCGGGAGACGGGAGAGGACCAGTTATCTTCTGAATAACTCGAAATATTAGGTGGCTGCCCAGTCTCACAAGAGCTTTGGCCAGTCGCAGAGTTGAGCTGCGAATATATGGCACAGGCATGGGGTGGGGTGAGGTGAGGTGGAGTTGGGGGGACTTGAGGATGTGGGCAGGAGCGGAGGTGTCGGGAGAGGAGGAACAGAAGGTTCTCGCCTGGGCCCTGCTGGCTGCTGTCAAAGCCTCGGCCACCCAGACCAGGATGCCCAGGGGCGAGGAGAGGACCAGGAGAGGGGCCCTAAAAAAGGCATTTATCTGACCTGTCCTCCTCTCGCATGCCTTTATTTATTTGCTTAGCCACCAGGCTCCCTTTCTGAATAATACGCACAATTAATTATGCTTTTCATTTGCATGATCTACACTACAGCAGTGATTATCAGGTCAGCACGGTGTGGGAGTTGGGGAGATACATTAATAACGAGTTAAAAAACAAAACAAACAACGACAAAAAAAACCCACATACAGGGAAAGCTGCCCTTGTGTACCACAGGGGCTGAAGAAGCCAGTACAGAGGTAAGGTTGTTGAGTCCAATGAAGCTTTTCCTCAGTTGGAGTTTGTCAATAGTGGGTGACAGTTAAATGCAGCTTTTAATTAGAAGGGAATCTTTTATCATGGACACAGATCTATATTTTTAAAAGCATCAGCCTTGAGATCAACTGGATGGAGAAAATTAACTGAAAATTAAGAAACTCTACCACAACTTCCACTGAGTTTTCACTTAATATTTGTTCTATAACACCCTCATTCCATCCCAACCCTTGCAAATAAAAGAAGCAGAAAGGCTCAAGAGGCCACTGGAACTTTCATCTTTTCTCTACCTCGGAAGTGTAACTGCTTTTTAGAGATGGGAGGAGATGCAAATCCTTTTTGTCTCTAAGATCTACTGGAGAATCTGAAAACCCTTAGTCTATTAAGGACACTCCACACCTTTGCCACACAACTAATTTTCTGCTGCTAGATGTATCTGGGCCATATATTTTAAGCCTGCCTTGATCTGTTTATCTGAGCCAAAAATGCATGAACAATTAAATGAAAGACTCTGGTGTGTCAAAGGAAGGAAGGTGTCTGTAGACTGTGATGATTTTAATGACTGCAATTATTGGAAGATTATTCGACAAGCATCATAGATTTGTTTACTGCCTTACTTGGAAACTATGGGGGGCCTATTCGCCTTGGGGTTTCACTCCCCCCCCCTCCATCACCAACTACTACAGAGGGGTCTTAGACATAAGCAAATGTTGGCTTCTTCTTTTCTAGGGCATTTCTACCAAAATTGGACTTCCCTGGTGGCTCAGACGGTAAAGCATCTGCCTACAATGCAGGAGACCCGGGTTCGATCCCTGGGTCAGGAAGATCCCCTGGAGAAGGAAATGGCAACCCACCCCAGTACTCTTGCCTGGAAAAATCCCATGGATGGAGGAGCCTGGTGGGGTACAGTCCATGGGGTCGCAAAGAATCAGACACAACTGAGTGACTTCACTTTTCTACCAAAATGGAACACATTTGTTGTCTCAGCCAACTCTCATGGAACCATCTTTGGAGACACTAAAGCAATCTTTTCACACAGACCCTAAGTTAATATGTTTAAAAAACCCAAAGACCAAGGAATTCTGGTCATTCATCAGCTTCTCCTTGCCAGCGTATTAGTTTCCTCAGTTTTACACTTTCACAGGCAGCCTTTGAGGAGACTTCCAACTTCTCCTTTATCCAGGGTTTAGAGGAGACACAACTGCAAGTTATGAAACAGGACTTTAGGCATACTTAATATGCCTATTGGAGAAAGTTTGGCTTTTCTTCTACAAGTGTTCCCTACCCCTACCCACCCCCAGCCATATGATTTCCAATCACAATTCCTAATGTTGCACTGTTAGAAATAAGTAAATAAAAAGAAGTATGACTGAGAGCAGTTTGTATCCAAGGAACTTCTTTGCTGTATTATACATAGACACAAGGAATGCAAATAAGGAAGATTTCTTGTCTGATAAAAGCAAAATCATCTTGTCTAACTAAATAAATCACAGCCTGGGTTTTGCTCCTTAGTGAAATTTGAAAAAAGAACAAAAAGGATAGCAAACATCCCTAGTAAGTCCCCCTTCCTCTCTCCCCTGAGGCTCTGAGGCTGCTGTGGCCTGGTCATCCTAGTGCTCTTCCTGGGTCTGTAATCAACCAGTCTGAAGATTAAGGTGGACTTCTGCTGGAATCAAGAACCTGTGCCTGTTCAAACAGGAGCCTGCAGAACTCTGCAAGTGGCAATTAGGAGCCCATTACAAGCCATTAGATTGATCAATGTACCTTAAACAATGCAAACGATTTATATGGCTGATTTATACGGAGTGGGGAAAAGAAAAGAGATGGGGGGAGGACGACTCCATATCCTTCCCATTATCTCACTGTTCTGGAGAAGACCCAGGCCCAGCCTCTCTTCATCACTGTTTAGAACCACCAGAGCGATTTATTCTGAAAACTTTTCAAGCAAAGACACAGGCTCGCCTGGCTCGTTTGGTGGATGGCGAGGTGCCCATTCTTTGCCCCTTTTCTCTTCTAAGGAAGAGCTTAGAAAGACCGAGGCCGGGATTCACAGCGACGCCACTCCCCCCGCGGAGCACGCAGAAGGGAGCGGTCCCAGCTGCCGCCTCTCCCCGGGTCTGTCCCGGAGAGGGGTAGGATGACCTACAGATTTGTTTTAACGGTGTGTTGAGAGCTGTGTGGCCTCCTAATTACGGCAGAACACAGAACCATTAGCCCTTGAAGTTTCAGGCGCGACTTCCACCCAGCTCCCCGCGTGCAGAAGACACTGGGGAGGGGGCGCTGAGGAGGGAGGGGGAACTCCTCGGAACAGAACTCCTCGCTAGAGCTGACTATTTCAGCTAATCTAAACTGGAGAAGACAAATATACAACAGAGCCGAGGCGATCAAAGCTGGCCCTGCCAGCTCCCTCCTCCCGCCCTCTTTCCCGCCCCAAAGTCTGTTTGTAGTTGTCTCCTGTGCTGCAGACACTCGTCCGTCTTCTCACGACAAGGAAATTCCTGCCAGTTTTTTCCAGAGCCTGCAAGGAGAGGACAGACGCACTTCACACTTCCTACAGGAGAATTCCCTTTGTCTTATCTCCCCTCCCCCAGTCCGCCCTCGGCTCTGAAATGGGGGGAGAGGCAGCAGGCGGAAAGACCCTGGGCGCTGAAGGGGCGATCGTAATCGAACCCCACTTTCAACTCTGCCCCTGTAGGTCCCCTCCCCCCTTTCTCCTCTTCTTTTCCCCATCTTTTCTCCTCCCTTTCTTTCTCCTTCCCTTTTTCCAATCCCCTAAATGCTCTTACCACTCAAGTCTTCTTGAGGGCTCCCGCGCCCAGAGCCTGGGCCGGCGCCGTTTTTTTCCCGGCCTTAGTGGTTTGGCGGGAAAGGGCTCCGTCCTGGCTTGTCCATGGGTGTTTGGGACAAATCCTTTTGTCTGTGTCTATATGTGGAATGGGAAGCATTACGGGTTGATAATGGATCACGGAAGGAAGAGGGAAAAAAACAGAGAAACTACAGGCCCTGGGAGAGTTGCCACCTGTGTCTTTTGCAGCCAACCTGCGATGGGAGCCCAGGATATGGAAACTCTTCTAGATGGCTCATGACTTCACACACACACACCCCTCTTCCCCCAACTGCCCTCATCTGTTCTTTATTATCCTTACTCTTACTCTTCTGAGTTCTTCCCTGAGTTGTTTTCTTCCATTCTCCACCCCGCTCCGCCCCTAGGACTTCCCAGGGCTCTATAGTTAAGTGAGAGACTGAGAAAGAAGGTCGGTTAAGAGTCTCACCAAGCATCCAGGCACTCCTGTGACATCTCCCAGAACCGGCCTGTCCTGGGCCGACACTTTCGTGCTTTCTGAATTTCAGCCAATCTAGAGCCCTCTCTGGTCACATCCATCCCCATCGCGAGGCCAGACTACCACGTCCATCCTGAAGTATCCAGAGCCAGGTACTCAGAGGGGCAGGGGAAGCTCCGCACACATTAGACACGTGCGTCTCCTCCTGCCCCTCCCCCTCCCCCGCGGCCGCAGGCGGAATGTACATTGATGACACTGACACACTCACTCGGGCACGCGCCAGCGGCGTCGATCCTCCTTCCCTGCCAGGCAGCAGCGGGCGAGACGGCCTTGAGGCAGGTGACATAGCCTCGGGGAGATAGACTCCGCGCTCCAGATGCCACCCTGGGACTTGGGGGTGTTCGGGTCCCCCAAAGCCAGCGGCGGGGCTCCCCGGCCGGGTGGCCATAGGCCTCGCGGTGGCGGAGCCTCCGGTCCGCCTCCTGCTGTGATCCCCGCGCCGCCCCATGCTCGGCGTCCCGCACAGCACCTTCACCGCCGCAGCCTGCGAGCGCCCGCCTCCGAGAAGCCTGCAGTCCGCCCCCTCGCCTCCGCAGGCTCGGTTACATCTGGGATGCATTGCCCCTTAATTGTCAACCCCATCGCTGTGATCAAGTGAACGTTGCTAATCTCTACATTTATTGTTTAGGTAAATAGAGGCTGCGTTTAATCAATACGCGGGGCCCTAGCCCTCGCAGCGCCAAGTAACTTAAGTCAACGGTGAAGATTTCAGTGTGTGCGTAATTATAGAGCACACGGAATATTCACTCCAGCCTAATCCCACATCCCACCCGGGGGAGCGAGAGGAGGGAACGTGAGGAATCTCCACCCTCCGAGGGATCGAGGGCCGGGTCCCTTCAAGGAAGAAAAGGACTTGGCTGTGACACCACGCGCCGAGCGCGGGGGCCTAAGACTGGACTGGGAACTGTCCTGACATCCGAGCGGCTAAAGCCGGCGTTCCGCGCCGTCTTCCCGAGGCTTCTGGCCGCCTCCGCTCCAAATTTGCAGCGGTGAAGAGGGTGGTCCCCCACCCGCAGGTCCCCGCCAGACAGGAAGACTGAGGGCGGGGCCCGGGAAGGAGGGTGGGGCTGTATTCCCGAAGCCCAGGACTCAGCCAGCGGTCAGGGTCTCTTCCTCTCCCTCAGTTCTGAGCCCCCGAGCTCCTTGCCCCGCGGGAACTTTCGAGAACCCCAAGCCCGAGCGCACAGAGCTCTGGGGTATTTGCGCATCTTCCTAAACAGCTATTGTTTCCTAATTAAGAAGACCTTAGCCCAACGCTAGGTAGAGCTACTGGGACTCGCTGCAGGGAGTGGGCAGGCCTGGGGAGGTGGGCGGTCCGCACTGGCGGGAGGTGATGTCCGACTCCTAAAGCAGCTTGGCTGCTGGAGTGGCCTCTGGGCTCGGCAGGGAAAGGGTTAATTAGCTGGGACTCATCCCGGTGGTTTTGGCGAGAACCCAATCTCTGGCGTCGCGCTAGAGTGGGGCCTAAGAGGTTGCGCCTCCAGTTTGAGATACTAACGCTCTCTCCTTGGGCACTTGGTCGCTAGGGTTTGTTTCTCCTGGTGCCTTTTTCTCCGTTGCATTCCTGGGAATGTTCGATATAAACAACCAATAACTTTGGTTGTAATCAGATACTCGCCTTGCACGGAATTGCCCCGCTTTCAATATGCTGGATTCTAAAGTCAACTGATGATTTGCAAGTTTAGGGTGTCAGCGCAACCACGGAACTAAATGACAGCTGGGACTTGAATGGGGGCCATGGTTCTGGATGGTAGCTGGCTGATTTTAATTTTCGGAACTGAACAGTTCTCGTATAAGGTATCTCTTCTTAGCTTTCTCCTTCCCATAAAAGTTGAATAGCATTTAGAACAAGAGGAAGATTAAACACAAATGTCAGGGCAATCCTAAAGTCCTTTTTGTAATACTTCTTCCTGAGAATCCTGTCTGCCAGCCTCAACCTCCCACCAAGCCTTTGACTCTCCTTACCAGCTATGCAGATCTTTCACTGCCCTGCTACAAACCAGCCTGCCAGTCAGTCCACAGGACACATAGTGTCAGACTTCTTTGATTGGAGACAACTTAACTTTTTCTATATTGTGGCTGTTTTTAAGCTAAGTCCAGGAAAGAAAGAAAGGCAACAGGACTGATGTCCAGGTTTTCTGGATGGGGACAAGCCCTTTGGGACTCTCAGGAGCTGGGTGCAAGTTAAGGTCCACCACTTAATGCTGTGACCTTGAGTGGGCCAGGAAGCTTCTCATTTTCTTATTCTCTAAAATGAAGTTAATAATTTCGACTTGAAGGGATTGTTAGTATAAATAAAACTGTGTAGGGAAATTCCTAGCAAATGCTCAGTACTTATTAATAGTTGCCTCCCCTTTGCCACTGAAATTCCCAACTAAAACGTTCTGTGAAACTAAAGATAAAATCAACAGCTACCCTAATATAGAATTTTGGTGCATATGGAAACCACAGGGCCTAGTAAAGAATCAGACTGAAGGAGGATGAATGCAAGGACAGCCCGCAACTGCCTGTTTGGGAAGGAGTGAGATTAGCTGCTTCAGTCAGCAATACATCTCATGGTCAGACTTTCACAGGTCTGCACATGGGGGACGGAAAATGTCTCTAACAGTAATAGCTAATGTTTATTGAGCATGTATTACATGCCAGGCACTCTGTCAAGTGCTTTACACATAGCATCTAATTTAATCCACAGGATAATAAATTATCAGGTATTATTGATCTCTCTCTTTTTAAACTATTATTATGAAAACTCCCAAATATATATATATTTAAAAGAAGAGAGTATATTATAATGAACCCCTCTATGTTGATCACATAGCATCAATAATTGTCAGCTCCTAGCCAAACTTGTTTAATCCCTATCCCATCCATTTCTTCCTACCTTATTTTAAAGCAAATTTCAGACATCATATCATTTGTAAATATTCCACTACTTATTAAAATATCAAAAGACAATAACCCTTGAAAAAAACCAAACTACTATACCATGTTATAATCATACTAAACACTTTTGAAATAATTCCTTAATATTATCAAACATCTAATCAGTGTTCAAGTCTCTCCAATTATCTCATAAATTATTTTTTACAATTGTTTTTCCCCCCAGATCTAAGTAATATCAACACGTTCAGTCTCTAATGTCACTTTTAATCACAGATCCCTCTCCCTCTTTTTCTTTCCTTGCAATTTATGTATTGAAGTAACCTAGTCATTTGTCCTGATATCATTTTTATAAATGAAGAAACAGACTCATATAGGTCAAAGGAATTTAGTAAGAGATAGAAAAGGAATACAGACATAGCCACATCTGACTCCAGAGTCCAAGTGCTTAATGGCTTTATCATATTCTCTTTAGATCAAGTGACGAAAAGCAAGACACAGGAAAAGCACAAAAAGATTTCAGAACATGCCTGACTCGCTTAAGTGACTAGTTCCTTTGCTAAGTACCCACAGAAAAGTGTTCACTTAAAAACCCAAGCAGGGTTTGAATGTGGGAAGAGAAATTGAAAACAGGATAACCCAGAGTCCTCCTTCTGGTTTGAATCCGGCTACATAATTCCTTCGTGCAAATGTATGTATAACGTGGTGAAGGGATTTTTATTTCCAACACATATTTAGCAAGGCAAAAACATTTCTTAAATGAATCTACCAGTTTCCTTTTCTCTCTTCTCCTCTTTATATAACTCGTATTTCCCCCTTTTCTCTGTTTTCCATAGCTAGATAAGGAGAAAACATCTCTTTTAAGTAGTTATTTTAAAATACTAGTCAAATTAACAATTTGGTAGTTTGATATGTGATATCTGGCTTTTGTTACGGTAGTTTTGAAACCACAGTTACCCTAGCAACTGAATACATTTTTTTCTTGAAAAATTTTTTAGCTGTCTGGAGGAAGAGAAAAAAGAAAAAGAAAACTTCTTGCCAGAATTTCCCCATAATAGCCTCCATTAACTGCAGTGACTTCTATTGGAGAGGCCAGCACTGCTATCTCCTGCTGTCACCAGTCATTCACTGATCCAGGAGATGTTTTGTTTGATAAGGCCAATTTGAGCTTTATAAAACATTTATTTTTTCACCTCCAAGGAGCAAATACCAGTAAGGATGGAATTCAGCGTCTATCACTGGATACCATACAAAGGCCTCAACCCGCCAGTGGAGCTTCTGGATAAGAAGAAACGCTAAAACAAACATAAAAACTTTGTTTATTTAATTTAAAAAAAAGAGGGAGGATGGTGCAAGGGCTTTAGATCAGCCCCTTGAGACTTAGCGTGAGGTTAAAAAAAAAGCAAGTAGATGAGCCAATAGTGCACTCTAGAATCTTTCTGGAAACACCTTGTGCTTAACCACTCAGTCATGACTGACTCTTAGCAACTGAATGGACTGCAGTCTGCCAGGCTCCTGTGTCCATGGGATTTTTCCAGGCAAGACTACTGGATTGAGTTGCCATTTTCTTCTGCAGGGGATCTTCCCAACTCAGGGATCAAACCCAGGTCTCCCACACTGCAGGTGCATTCTTTACCAACTAAGCCACCAGAGAAGCCCTGGAAACATCTTTGTAGGTGAGCAATTGCCCAAAGTGAACAAGGATGTGAGATAAAGAAATAAGAGAGAGGGGGATGCCCATAGCATTGTTTTATAGATTTGATAAAATATGTATTAGCATTTCAAGGAGGTGAAGTAGAGAAGGAAAAAAAGCTGTACATTAGGGTTTTTTGGAGTAAAGAGACTGTAAACACTTGTAAGAATATTCATTTATTTGCTTCTGAATAAAATTCCCCTCACAATAATGTTTCTAATGCACACAACTCTAGATTCCTCTTCTTAACAAAACAAACTGACTTTGTAAATTACAAATATCCAAATTCTTTCTCTTGAGTAGAAGGAAGCTTGGTTCAAGACCTCAGGCTACGGTATGAGGAACCCAAAAGGCAGAGAACGAAGTGCTGGGCAGTTCTGGTCCTGTTGTTAAGATGCCTCCTCTCAAGAGTCTCCCAGGCCAGGAAGTCCTCCTCTGCAATATAAGGGCTCAACAAAAATAAGGTTTCAGTCCTTCCATTTTATTTTAGATTGCCCTATTGAGGGAAAATATTTTGACTTGAGGAATTATATTTTGAACCACAGTAAGAACTAAACAGAGGATGAGATGGCTGGATGGCATCACTGACTCGATGGACATGAGTCTGAGTGAACTCTAGGAGTTGGTGATGGACAGGGAGGCCTGGCGTGCTGCGATTCATGGGGTCGCAAAGAGTTGGACACGACTGAGCAACTGATCTGATCTGATCTGAAGAACTAAACAAAGAGAGAAAGAGAATATTGCTTCTATTTGTAGAAAATACAATTACTCCACAATAAATTTATCCTGAACAGCCACAAAAAATTTTGCAAACATATGCATATTCCTCTCTAGGTCAAAATAAAAAAAAAAAAAGGCAGAAACAGCAATACCAGCTAGGGATCTTTCTTAACTACCTGAATCACTAACGAGATCTATTGCTTCTTTTTCCTCCCAGCTTTTTTGAGATATAATTGACACATAACATCTTGTAAATGTAAGTCAACAACATGTTGGTGCGATACAATATATATTTTGAAATGTTACCACAATAAGGTTAACCTCACATAATTACCTTTTAAAAATTATTCTTTTATTTTTGGCTGCGCTGTCTTTGTTGCTACAAGTGGGCGTTCCCTAGCTGTGGCGAGTGAGGCCCCTGACTTGTTGCAGAGCAGGGGCCCCAGGGCACGTGGAAACTTGAGTAGTTGCGGCACAAGGGCTCAGTAGTCGTGCTGCACAGGCTTTGTTGCCTCGAGGCATGTGGGATGTTCCTGGACCAGGGATCACACCATGTCCCCTGCCTTAGTAGATGGATTCTTAACCACTAGACCACCAGGGAAGTGTCCTCCACCCCCTGCCTGCCTCTGCTTTTTTTTTTTTTTTAGTGGTGGTCATGGTAGAGACACCAACATTTGAGATCTACTTTTTAGCAACTTTCAAGTACACAATACGTGTGACTAACTATAGTCACTGTGCTGTAATCATTAGACCTCCAGAACTTACTCATCCTATGACTTGGAAGTTTGTACCTTTTGGTCAACATCTCATTTGTGCCCCTTCCAGCCACTCAGGAATTCAGATTGAGTACAGAGGGAGAAGGCAATGGCACCCCACTCCAGTACTGTTGCCCAGAGTATCCCATGAATGGAGGAGCCTGGTGGGCTGCACTCCATGGGGTTGCTAAGAGTCAGACACAACTGAGCGACTTCACTTTCACTTTTCAATTTCATGCATTGGAGAAGGAAATGGCAACCCACTCCAGTGTTCTTGCCTGGAGAATCCCAGGGACGGGGGAGCCTGGTGGGCTGCAGTCCATGGGGTCGCACAGAGTCGGACACGACTGAAGCGACTTAGCAGCAGCAGCAGCAACAGAGGGTATGGATGGTTTGTTTCTGCTCCACTGTATTTGAAGCCTCAGCTAGGAAGACTCAAAGGTGGGGATGGTGGTGGTGACTTCAGCTATCAGAGACTAGAATCATCTGGATAAGTCTTCATTCACTCATTCATTTACTATCTGGCATTAGATGCTGGGTGGGCTTCCTAGGTGGCACTAGTGGTAAAGAACCCACTTGCCAATGCAAGAGACACAAGAGACGCAGGTTTGATTCCTGGGTCGGGAAGATTCCCTGGAGGAGAGCATGGCAACCCACTCTAGTATTCTTGTCTGGAGACTCCCATGCACAGAAGAACCTGGTGGGCTACAGTCCCTAGGGTCGCAAAGAGTTGGACACAACTGAAGTGACTGAGCATGCACTCCCGGGACATCTATACATGGTCTCTCTGCATGTTTGCAGACTGGTTTGGACTTCCTCACAGCACATATGTGAATGCCTAGAGCCATGTCCCAAGACAAGATGAAACAACACAGTATTTTTGTGATCTCTTGATTGGGACAGACACAAATATTTGCTCAGGTTTGAGGGACAAGGACATAAACTCCAGCTGTCCATGGGAGGAGTGTTAAGATCACATTGTAAAAAGAGCACTCAGGGTATGAGACACTGTTTTAGTCCCTTTTGGAAAATACTATCTCTAAGAATATATGTATATACATGGAAAGGGAACTTTCTAATAGAGTACAAAGAGTTGACAGATACCTGAGAGCTATCTTTCACTGTCTGGCAGTTGAAAATTAAATTGTTTCCTCTGCAATTGCCCACCAAACACGAATACCCAGTTTGGAATTCATAGAAGTAAGAAAGAAGTATTAATATTTTGTGTGATCCATTAAGAAATAGTAAAGTCTGTCTGAGATGTAAAGCAGGAACTTACATATTCCCTATGCTTCTTTATTCGGAGAAGACAATGGCACCCCACTCCAGTACTCTTGCCTGGAAAATCCCATGGACGGAGGAGCCTGGTGGGCTACAGTCCATGGGGTCACTAAGAGTCAGACACAACTGAGCAACTTCACTTTCACTTTTCACTTTCATGCATTGGAGAAGGAAATGGCAGCCCACTCCAGTGTTCTTGCCTGGAGAATCCCAGGGACGGGGAAGCCTGGTAGGCTGCCGTCTATAGGGTCACACAGAGTCAGATATGACTGAAGCGACTTAGCAGCAGCAGCAGCATGCTTCTTTATTAAGAATTATTTTTCACTAATTTCTTGCAAGTGTAAAGTTTACAGTGTTTTGATTAACATTTTGCTCTCACATGCAACTCATCAGCAGATGAACAACAGCAAGTGCAGAATTTCAGTAACTACCAGTTTCTCTTTTGGCTCGAAACACTGTAGTAAAAATATTCATCTAATAACTTGGTCACTCTCATCTCTTTAAAGTAAAATGTAATAGGCAGCTTTAATAGAGAATTATTGACAGTCTCTCAGTTGTGTATTCCTTTTCATTAGCTTCTATTCGATTACATAATGCAAAGCTTTGGAATATTCTAAATCAGCCTGCACCTTTGAAAGAAACTTCGATACTTTTCTTTGTTACTATAAGTCTTTTCCTTTTTAATATTAAAAGAGACTGAGGAAATGTCTTAATGTTTGGTTAATAAATTAAAAACCCATGTTTAAATGCTTTAATATCCTGGTCCTATTTCACTGTGTCATCAGGAGTTGATTTATCAACTGTAAAATTACATAAGATATCTTTTAAATGTAGAACTTTTAAATGTAGATAATAGTTGGACTTCTGTACAGACACTGTGATCTTCTGATAATGTCTATATCAATTGTGACAGCTCATTGTAGCTCACCCAGACCAGCTCTGAAACCAGTGATGCCTTTTCAGAGATCTGAGACAGGTCACAAAGCTGGGCTTGATTTCACTATCTAATGCTGGTTACACATACGTAGTTCAGGCCTTTTCCATTCTTCCCTGAATGCTTTCTGCAAAGTTATGAACAAAATACTTTTTTAGAGAACCAATTGGTGTGTTTGTTTGGGTGACCTTTCAACTGAGAAGACAGAAAAGATATGGATTATATTACAAGGGCAGATTCAAAGCAAAATTTCGAAAATCAATAATTTGTCATTTTAAAACACTGAGTTGAATGGAATACATCTCAGTTAATAGTTAAATTAGATCTGGAGGCATGAATTCAGAGCTAACCCATTTTTCTGTGTGCTAGTTCCATCATAACTGAGGGATAAGGAAAAGTACACAGAAATGTATGGAAGTTAGGATTCATCTCGCTACATGTGTCAAAAAAGTCAGAAACCAAGATAATAACATTGGCTTGAAGTTAACAGAATAGAAGCTTACTTCTAAACCCATATGGCAGCCCAGTGATCGTCAGGAATTTGATGCCTCTTTTCATGCCTCACCTGTTTTACTAAGGACACAGGCATAGAGGTCTTATGGGTTTCCCAGCTGGCACTAGCGGTAAAGAACCCATCTGTCAATGCAGGAGACACAGGTTCAGTCCCTGGGTCGGGAATCCCCTGAAGGAGGAAATGGCAACCCACTCCAGTATTCTTGCCTGGGAAATCCCATGGATAGGGGAGTCGGGCAGACTATAGTCCTTGGGGTCGCAAAGAGCCCGACATGACTGAAACAACATAGCATGCTCACATATAGGTCAGGATGACTACTGATTCTACCTTCTAGTCAGCAGAAAGAAGGAAAGGAAACGGAAAATGTATTCTTTCCCCTTAAGAGCATTACCCAGGAGCTTAATTTAACACTGTACATCTCATGTAATAGAATTTGCTCACATGGCCACATCCAGCTGCAAGGAATGTTGGGAAATATAGTATTCCTCATGACCATGTTTCTAGATTTTAAAACCTACAAGGAAAAGGGAGAGGTGAGACATTGGAGGGCAAATAATATTCTCCACCACAAAGTATGTGCTTTGCGTGAAGAGGAGTGATCTAGAAACCAACAAACTGTTGTGGTGAGGCAATTTGTACTAATTTGGGCTATTCAGTATATGGCTGAATAGCAAAATAATCTTGAAATTGCTTCTGTCTCAAGTAAACATCAAGTATTCCAGGCCAGAATACTGGAGTGGGTAACTGTTCCCTTCTCCAGGGGATCTTCCCAACCCAGGGATTGAACCAAGGTTTCCCACAAAGCAGGTGGATTCTTTACCAGCTGAGCCACCAGGGAAGCCCAAACATAAAAAATTGTATCTAAATAAGACAAAGTAATTATTATTGATATTGTTAAGTGTGAAATGGCTTTATGGTTATGTTAACATAATGCTTTATTTTTTAATGATTTGTGTTGAGTATGAAGAGATGAATAACATGATCTCTGGGATGTTCTTGAAATACTTTTGCAAAGGAAAAGGGAAAAAGATGAAGAAAATATGGTCAAAATATTGATAATTTTGAATTTGGAGTTTTAGACATATGGGATTTATCATCCTACTAGAGTTCCAAAGAATAGCAAGAAGAGATAAGAAAGCCTTCTTCAGCAATCAATGCAAAGAAATAGAGGAAAACAACAGAATGGGAAAGACTAGGGATCTCTTCAAGAAAATCAGAGATACCAAAGGAACATTTCATGCAAAGATGGGCTCGATAAAGGACAGAAATGGTATGGACCTAACAGAAGCAGCAGATACTAAGAAGAGATGGCAAGAATACACAGAAGAACTGTACAAAAAAGAGCTTCACGACCCAGATAACCACAATGGTGTGATCACTGACCTAGAGCCAGACACCCTGGAATGTGAAGTCAAGTGGGCCTTAGAAAGCATCACTACGAACAAAGCTAGTGGAGGTGATGGAATTCCAAATCCTGAAAGATGATGCTGTGAAAGTGCTGCACTCAATATGCCAGCAAATTTGGAAAACTCAGCAGTGGCCACAGGACTGGAAAAGGTCAGTTTTCATTCCAATCCCAAAGAAAGGCAATGCCAAAGAATGCTCAAACTACCGCACAATTGCACTCATCTCACACGCTAGTAAAGTAATGCTCAAAATTCTCCAAGCCAGGCTTCAGCAATATGTGAACTGTGAACTTCCTGATGTTCAAGCTAGATTTAGAAAAGGCAGAGGAAACAGAGATCAAATTGCCAACATCCGCTGGATCATGGAAAAAGCAAGAGAGTTCCAGAAAAACATCTATTTCTGCTTTATTGACTATGCCAAAGCCTTTGACTGTGTGGATCACAATAAACTGTGGAAAATTCTGAAAGAGATGGGAATACCAGACCACCTGACCTGCCTCTTGAGAAATTTGTATGCAGGTCAGGAAGCAACAGTTAGAACTGGACATGGAACAACAGACGGGTTCCAAATAGGAAAAGGAGTTCGTCAAGGCTGTATATTGTCACCCTGTTTATTTAACTTCTATGCAGAGTACATCATGAGAAACGCTGGACTGGAAGAAACACAAACTGAAATCAAGATTGCGGGAGAAATATCAATAACCTCAGATATGCAGATGATACCACCCTTATGGCAGACAGTGAAGAGGAACTCAAAAGCCTCTTGATGAAAGTGAAAGTGGAGAGTGAAAAAGTTGGCTTAAAGCTCAACATTCAGAAAACGAAGATCATGGCATCCGGTCCCATCACTTCATGGGAAATAGATAGGGAAACAGCGGACACAGTGTCAGACTTTATTTTTCTGGGCTCCAAAATCACTGCAGATGGTGACTGCAGCCATGAAATTAAAAGACGCTTACTCCTTGGAAGGAAAGTTATGACCAACCTAGATAGCATACTCAAAAGCAGAGACATTACTTTGCCAACAAAGGTTCGTCTAGTCAAGGCTATGGTTTTTCCTGTGGTCATGTATGGATGTGACAGTTGGACTGTGAAGAAGGCTGAGCGCCGAAGAATTGGTGCTTTTGAACTGTGGTGTTGGAGAAGATTCTTGAGAGTCCCTTGGACTGCAAGGAGATCCAACCAGTCCATTCTGGAGGAGATCAGCCCTGGGATTTCTTTGGAAGGAATGATGCTAAAGCTGAAACTCCAGTACTTTGGCCACCTCATGCGAAGAGTTGACTGATTGGAAAAGACTCTGATGCTGGGAGGGATTGGGGGCAGGAGGAGAAGGGGACGACAGAGGATGAGATGGCTGGATGGCATCACTGACTTGATGCACATGAGTCTGAGTGAACTCTGGGAGTTGGTGATGGACAGGGAGGCCTGGTGTGCTGCGATTCATGGGGTCACAAAGAATTGGACATGACTGAGCGATTGATCTGATCTGATCTGATCTGAATATAATATATATATATATATATATATATTTAATAATTGAGGTTGAAATTTCTAAATCCTAAGTGGTAATATGAGTTTCTTATAGGGTTGGCCAAGTTACTTAATGTTATGGGTCTCAGTTTCTTCATATGTAGAATGCAGATGATGGTATCTTGTCCTAACCATTTAAGAGCACCGCAGTGAAGGTCAAATGTAAAAAATGCCTATGAAAGTGTTTCAGAACCTATAATGTAGTATGGTATCAGTTATTGTTAATGATATGCTTGCTGTCATTTTTGTTATCATTATTCATGTAAGGGCAAAGGCTGTGTCTCATTATTCACTGCTGTACCTCTAGTGACTGGGAAAATGCCTGGAACATCATAGATACGAAATAAATGTTTGATGACTGAGAACAAAAATTGGTAAGCAAAAAATTGTATCTGTAACTGACACGGGATAGAAGAGCCATGAAAGCTTATCCAACAACTTCCTAGTACATATTAAATGACCAGCTTAAAATGACACAGGGTGGCAGAGTGTCAGTACAGGGGAAAGGCAAAGGCATAGTCAAGCTCAAAACCACAAGGGAACACCAGAGGCCCAGAAAGAATGTTTTTTTCTTTGTAACTGCCTTGGGAAAAGCATGCCATAATATAATCATGTCACTTTTTGTTAGAGTCCCAAGGAACAGTGCGTTTTCTAGCAGTACTCAGTTTTGTTTCATTAACTACTATTTCTAAACAGGAGGCCAACCAGAGGGGACTCAGAAGTCCTTTTGTCATGCAAACATTTTGTTTCTAATGGTCCCTATTGTAAGAACTGGTCTTGTAAATAGAATGACTACCTACCTCTTTTCTTTAAAAGTTCTCAAAATTCTGTTACTGGTTGTAGCCAAAGGTGTGAATTCTGTTCAAGTTTTTCACAGGAAATTTTCTTCTTGAGTATGCATGTGGATCAGTCATTTCAGCAGCGTCCTGATACAACAGGGCTGAATTAGATCCACATTGTCAGATTATCGCTCTAGTTTTGTGTGTGAGATATGTATGCTCAGCACTCCCCTAGCAAATAACAGCAGAGAACAATCATTCGGTAGCCAAGATTACAATGATAGAAATGATCAGATATTAATTTATCTTGGGATACATAATTTATATTATGTATCTTCATACAATACACGTGTATTTTTGCTCATGAAATCTATAAACTGGTTAGGTAATTCTGCTGATCTGAGCTGGTCTTGGTTGATCTCAGCTGGAATCACTGGGGTCTGTGATCAGCCGGCTGGTCATCTGGTGGCTGATTGAAGCCAGATGTTCATGGATGAGATTGCTCATCTTGACACTCTCATCCTTCAGCAGGATCCCATGCTTGTCATCATGGTGAAGGCAGGGTTTCAAAAGAGCAAGCAGAAGCATGTAAGTCTTCTTCCAGGCCTTCACTCAGAGCTGGCACATCCACTTCTGCTGTATTTACTGGTTAAGCAAGTAACAAGGCCAGTAGGAATTCAAAGCCAGGGAAAACAGATTCCACCTCTACATCATAAGTCACGTCATAAGAGGTATGGAGACCTAGAAGAGAATAATTGGGGCCTTTTTTTTTCTTTTTTAACAATCGGTCTACCATAATAAGGATGAGATTTTGCTAGGGATACCTTAGCGAGATTTGCTCTTGGAGTGTCCCCAACTAACCAAAGTGCTTTACCTCTTGAGTAGGAAGAAGAGAATTTCATTGGAATAGTGGGTAGGCTGGCAACAGATACTGAACTTTATTTAAAAGTTTACAAAAGCAGGCACAGATCTAATTTTTCAGTGCCTTCTAGAGTTTGCCCAGGTCCAATAACATGGATTTCTGTGTCCTGGTTATTAAGCTCTTTGCATATTGTGCTCAGTCATTGATTTGTCTCCAACTCTTTCTGACCCCATGGACTATAGCCCACCAGGCTCCTCTGTCCATGGGATTTCCCAGGCAAGAATACTGCAATGGGTTGCCACTTACTCCTCCAAGGGATCTTTCTGACCCAGAGATTGAACCGAACCTGCGTCTCCTGTGTGTCCTTCATTGGCAGGTAGGTTTCTTTGTCACTGAGCCACCGTATTGTATAACTCATTTAATTCTTACACCTACCATATATGATATCATTATCCCTATTTTATGGATTAGGTAACTGAGGCTTAGGAAATTTAAAGGTTAGGAAGGTTTAACACGCTAATCAAGCTTTCTCAGCTGTAAATGGAGTGTGGATTCAAACCCAGGGCATTCTAACTTCAAGGCCAGTGGAAGATACTAAACACTATGCTGTTTAGTCTTCCCAAATGAAGAAGCTCCCTCTTTCCCTGCAAATGGTATTATACATCCATTTCCCTGCAAATGGTATTGTACATCCGTTGTACTCTAACCATCTCAAATTTAAAAAGTAGTAGAATCTTCATCTATGGTTAACATGAGAAAGCAGCTTCGTGTTATATCGCAAAACAAGTGTCAACAAACATTTTCTACAAAAGGTCAGATATTAAATATTTTAGGCTTGTGGGTCATTCGTCTCTGTTATGTATATGTAACTCTATATGTAAATGAATGAATGTGGCTGTGTGCCAACAAAACTTTGTTTATAAAATGGGTGGCCAGTCACAGAGAATTTGATTCAAAGCCAGGACTTAGCAAAAATGCACTCTGTTTCACCTGCATGAGAGAGGGGGTTTGGGAGAGAACGGATACAAGGACATGTATGGCTATGTCCCTTTGCTGTTCACCTGAAAGTACCACAACATTGTTAATTAGCTATATCCCAATATAAAATAAAAAGTTCAGAAAAAATTAAATAAGGTAAAAAAATTAAATCAACAATACTTCAATTAAAAGAAGTGATCGTGGTCGAACGTGGGGGCAGTGAAATAGGATCCAAAAGGTCTGCTCTGTTTTGAGCTGTAAACAAAGATTTTCTATGTGCTCTAATCCTTCATTAGCTGTTTAATAAAACTAACGCTAGTTTCAGGATAGAGACAAAGAGATCTTTTACTAAGGAAACCAGATTTGTTTTATCTTGGTTTTTATCTCTTATCCCAGGAACTTAAGATCAAACAAGCAAGGTTTGCAAGCAATGAATTGATTGCCTTTACAACCTCATCAGAATGACAAGAAATATATCCGTTTTTTTTTTTAATCCGTTTGAGAGGGAAATTTGCAGACTTCCACCCAAAAATGCAAAGGAGCAATAGGCATTAATAAAATGTGAGCCCACATCCTTCTTTTCAAATATTCCACTCTCCCTATAAGTGTATCTGTATCAATCTATTCAAAGGCCCCAGTCCTTGTAACTCGCAGTGAAATTGTCTCTTAATGAAGTGATGCCCTTGAGAGCCAAACATCATTTGATGTTGACTTCATGACTACCATTAGGTGTTAGAACATGGTGTTAGAACATGCATCAGTTTTGCATCAGTTTTCTAATTCCTCTGATGGATTATTTGATTATATATTTTATGCCACTATTTCTCTAGAGCTTTAGAGACTCAAAGATATCTGCTATATACTTTATACATATGTAGATTGTTATTTTATACCTTAAAAAAAAGCCTTGTTATTTTATTTCTTAAAGTCTGTATTCATGAAGTGAAATAAAAAGTTCTCACCCATATAAAAAAATATACTTTGTTCCAAAGGCCAGTTTGAAGTGTTCTCCAAATCCTCTCAAACATGATAAATATAATAATAATGAACACTATAATAATTCATATGTGCTATTAATAAAATATAGTTAAAAATAAGGCAAAATCATGATTTTTCAGATAAATAAAAAACATACAGGTCAAAGATCTTATTTAACTCATTAATAATTAATGAAGGAAACAGTAAGAGAGTAAAACCTTTTCAAAGGAGAATTCAAAGAACAAACACATATAACAGCAATCAGGAATGCTGAAATTCGCTTACCAATGAATGAGAAAATAGTATTTATAGGAAATGTAATGTTTGGAATCATCTCTTTTACATGTGTCTAAGTCACTTCAGTTGTGTCCAACTGTTTGTGACCCTATAGACTGTAGCCCACCAGGCTCCTCTGTCTGGCAAGAATACTGAAGTGGGTGGCCATGCCCTACTCCAGGGGATCTTCCTGACCAAGGACTGAACCCACGTCTCTTACGTCTCTTGCATTGGCAGGTGGTTTCTTTACCACTAGCCTCACCTGGGAAGCCCTCTCTTTTACATAGTGACAATCAATTGCACCTTCAACAGAGATGATTTATTTTCACGTCTACAGATAAGACTCTTTTGCATCAGTTTTCTACAACTTACAGAGTTGTAGGTAAAATTGCCCAAGGATAGTGAAAACACAGACACCTATATAATAAAATAACCCCAAAGGATCACCCAGACAACAACCATTGAGAAGATACCTAGTAATCTTCACCTATTCTGAGTTTTCCCTGATGATCTATTATAAATTTTCTTAACACTGTGCTTTTTAAAAATTGAAGTAGAGTTGATTGACAATATTGTATGGTATTAGTTTCAGGTGTACAGCAAAGTAACTCAGTTATACATATATACAGTTATACATATATATTGACATAGATTTATAATTTAATTCTTTCTCATTATAGGTTTATACAAGATATTGAATAGAGTTCCTGTGGTATACACAGTAAATCCTTGCTCTCCATGTATTTTACATGTAGTGGCGTGTATCTGTTAATCTCATACTCCTAATTTATCCCTCCTCTCCACAGTTTGTTTTCTATGTCTGTGAGTCTGTTTCTGTTTTGTAAATCAGTTCATTTGTATTATTTTTTAGATGCCACATATGAGTGATATAATATTTCTCTGTCTGACTTCACTCAGTATGATAACCTCTAGGTCCATTCACCTTGCTGCAAATGACAATGTTTCATTCTTTTTTTATGGCTGAGTTAATATTGCATTATATATATATATATATATATATATATATATACAGATACATCTTCTTCATCCATTTCTATTGATGGACACTTGGGTTACTTCCATGTTTTGGCTGTTGTAAATAATGCTGCCATGAACTTTGGGGTACATGTATCATTTTGAATTAGAATTTTCATCTTTTCTGGATCTATTCCCAGGAATGGGATTGCTGGATCATATGGTAACTCTATTTTTACTTTTTAAGGAATGTCCATACTGTTCTCCATAGTGGCTGCACCAATTTACATTCCTACCAGCAATGTAGAAGGGTTCCCCTTTATCCATACCATCTTCAGTATTTACTATTTGTAGACTTTTTAATGATAGTCATTCTGACTAATGTGAGGTGATACCTCATTGTAGTTATGATTGGCATTTCTTTAGTAATTAGTGATGTTGAACATCTTTTCTTGTGCCCATTGGCCATCCGTATGTCTTCTTTGGAGAAAGGTCTATTTAGGTCTCCTACTCATTTTTTGGTTGGGTTTTTTTTTTTTTTTTACTTGAATTATATGAGCTGTTAGTATATTTTGGAAATTAATCCCTTGTCAGTGGCATCATTTGCAAATATCTTCTCCCAGTTTGTAGGTTGTCTTTTTGTTTTGTTTATGGTTTCCTTTGCTGTTTAACACTATGTTTTAATCCAAAGTTTCCCAAAAGGTAGAAGATATAACACTGGTGATACTAAAGACAATTGTTTTGGGTAGCTTCCAGTCTTTTTTTTTTTTTAATTTTTAATTGAAGGAGAATTGCTTTACAATGTTGTGTTGGTTTCTGCTGTTCAACATGAGTCAGCCATAATATACATGTGTGCATGTGTGCTTAATCGAAAAGTCATTCTGACAACTTGTGATCCCATGGAGCCTGCCAGGCTCCTCTGTCCATGAATTTTCTAGGCAACAATACTGGAATGGGTTGCCATTTCCTCTTCAGGGGATCTTCCAGACCCTAGGATAGAACCCACGACTCCTGCATTTCCTGCATTGCAGGCAGATTCTTTACCACTGAGCCACCAGGGAAGCTGTAAGTATACATATATCTCCCTAAAGATGATTTTAAATGGTATGATAAATGTTTTTTCATCTTAATGATCATATGCTTATTTTACAATGGGTTGTAAAATTAAAATTAGTCAACTCATGATTTCATAGCTATTATTTTTTTTGAAATATGTACCTAAACAGATCACTCTGAAATTTCAGAACACTAGGTCAAGAGTCTAAAATCTTATAGAAAGAGAAAATGTTATTTATAAAGGAATAAGAATCAAACAAACATCACACTTCTCATACACAACACTGGATGCTCTAAAATTAGTCAACTCATGATTTCATAGCTATTATTTTTTTTGAAATATGTACCTAAACAGATCACTCTGAAATTTCAGAACACTAGGTCAAGAGTCTAAAATCTTATAGAAAGAGAAAATGTTATTTATAAAGGAATAAGAATCAAACAAACATCACACTTCTCATACACAACACTGGATGCTCAAAACAAGGGGGAAATGCCTTTGGTTTGTAGTGAAAATTATGTGGAATAGAATTTTATTTCAATTCAAACTTTCCAATCAAGAGTGAGAGCAAAGTACAGTTATTCTCAGAAATTCAATAATTCAGAAAGTTTAATGTCCATGTAAATTCCAAGTAGCTTAAAAATGTACACATTTTTTTTAAAAAAATGTACTCACTTTGGACTTTCCTGGTTGCTCAGTGGATAGGAATCTGGCTGCCAATGCCAGGGACATGGGTTCGAAACTTGGTCCGGGAAGATTTCACATGCCACAGAGCAACTAAGCCTGAGCACCACAACTACTAAGCCAGCATGTTGCAACTACTGAAGCCTGTGTACCTACAGCCTGTGCTCTTCATGACAAACCTGTGCACCTCAACAAAGAGTGGCCCCTACTCGCTGCATCTAGAGAAAGCCCACACATCAACCAAGACCAAGCGCAACCACAAAACAAAAAAGGTACTCATTTCCGGTCAAGATGGGGTAACAAAAACCAGATTGACCCACTTCCCTGAAACAACTTTAAAAAATCAGATGAAATAGTGAATATATGAAATAATTATTTTTTAGATGTTAGGCATTAGATAATGAAGGACAGTGATCCCTGAGAGATGGGAAGCATAGCAAGGTGACTTCAACAATTATCCCAGTTTAGTTCCTGGAGAGAGTTTTCAGGCTGTAGTGCAGGAGGAGAACCCCAGCGGAATGCAATGATCTTTGAGTGGAGCAGATGGAACTGGGAGTTGGAGAGATGAAGTTAAGAGAGAGGCCCAAACTGCTGGAGTTTGCAGAACAAAGAACCAGAGAGGAGAAAACTTCTCAGAAAGATAGAACCCCCCCAAATGTCCAGAGGTGCTCCCAGAAGTATTCGTCTGAGAGCTTACCAGCACATGCATTTGAGAAAACTATACTAGATCATGTAAAGAACCACCAGTAAGGAGCTCACTCAGTGCCACAAATAGTGCCAATGCCCACCAGCCAAACTGGAAAACATCACAGTTCATGGGATATTGGGTAGAGCATGCAGAAGGGTCTCATTTCAGTAGTAGTACAAAATTAGCCCTAGATTAGATGCTCTCCTGGTCCTTCCTCAGATCAGATCAGTCGCTCAGTCGTGTCCGACTCTTTGTGACCCCATGAATCGCAGCATGCCAGGCCTCCCTGTCCATCACCAACTCCCGGAGTTCACTCAGACTCATGTCCATCGAGTCAGTGATGCCATCCAGCCATCTCATCCTCTGTCGTCCCCTTCTCCTCCTGCCCCCAATCCCTCCCAGCATCAGAGTCTTTTCCAATCAGTCAACTCTTCGCATGAGGTGGCCAAAGTACTGGAGTTTCAGCTTAAGCATCATTCCTTCCAAAGAAATCCCAGGGCTGATCTCCTTCAGAATGGACTGGTTGGATCTCCTTGCAGTCCAAGGGACTCTCAAGAGTCTTCTCCAACACCACAGTTCAAAAGCATCAATTCTTTGGTGCTCAGCCTTCTTCACAGTCCAACTCTCATATCCATACATGACCACAGGAAAAACCATAGCCTTGACTAGACGAATCTTTGTTAGCAAAGTAATGTCTCTGCTTTTTAATATGCTATCTAGGTTGGTCATAACTTTCCTTCCAAGGAGTAAGCGTCTTTTAATTTCATGGCTGCAGTCACCATCTGCAGTGATTTTGGAGCCCCCAAAAATAAAGTCTGACACTGTGTCCGCTGTTTCCCTATCTATTTCCCATGAAGTGATGGGACCAGATGCCATGATCTTCATTTTCTGAATGTTGAGCTTTAAGCCAACTTTTCACTCTCCACTTTCACTTTCATCAAGAAGCTTTTGAGTTCCTCTTCACTTTCTGCCATAAGGGTGGTGTCATCTGCATATCTGAGGTTATTGATATTTCTCCCGGCAATCTTGATTCCAGCTTGTGTTTCTTCCAGTCCAGCGTTTCTCATGATGTACTCTGCATAGAAGTTAAATAAACAGGGTGACAATATACAGCCTTGACGAACTCCTTTTCCTATTTGGAACCAGTCTGTTGTTCCATGTCCAGTTCTAACTGTTGCTTCCTGACCTGCATATAGGTTTCTCAAGAGGCAGATCAGGTGGTCTGGTATTCCCATCTCTTTCAGAATTTTCCACAGTTTATTGTGATCCACACAGTCAAAGGCTTTGGCATAGTCAATAAAGCAGAAATAGATGTTTTTCTGGAACTCTCTTGCTTTTTTCATGATCCAGCGGATGTTGGCAATTTGATCTCTGTTTCCTCTGCCTTTTCTAAATCTAGCTTGAACATCAGGAAGTTCACAGTTCACATATTGCTGAAGCCTGGCTTGGAGAATTTTGAGCATTACTTTACTAGCGTGTGAGATGAGTGCAATTGTGCGGTAGTTTGAGCATTCTTTGGCATTGCCTTTCTTTGGGATTGGAATGAAAACTGACCTTTTCCAGTCCTGTGGCCACTGCTGAGTTTTCCAAATTTGCTGGCATATTGAGTGCAGTACTTTCACAGCATCATCTTTCAGGATTTGGAATAGCTCAACTGGAATTCTATCACCTCCACTAGCTTTGTTCGTTTCTTTCTTTTGTTTTGTTTGTTTCTTCTTGCTATTCTTTGGAACTCTGCATTCAGATGTTTATGTATCTGATATTGGGTAGAGCATGCAGAAGGGTCTCATTTCAGTAGTAGTACAAAATTAGCCCTAGATTAGATGCTGTTCTGGTCCTTCCTAATGAAGCTTAAAAGCAAGCCCTGAAAGGATCAAGCTTATTTCCTGGTAAGTTAGCTACATCCCAGGACCGGAAAAAGTATTTGAAGAAATAAGAGCCAAAATTTTTCCAAATTTGAAAAAAACTAGATCCAAGAAGTTCAACAAGCCCAAGCACAAGAAACACAAGGAAATCTATACCACGGTCACATCGTAATCAAATTCATTAAAACAAGTTACAAAGGGAAAATATTAAAAGCAAACAAAGGGGATGGAAAAACACGAGTACAGAGGAACACAGATAATGACAGAACATTTCTTGTCAGAAAAAATGTAAGCAAAAACACAAACCAACCGGTGGAGTAACATCTTTAAAGTACTAAAAAAACGAAGATTTAAAGATGCCAAGCCTAGAAATTCTAAAAAATAGGTTCTCAGGATAAAATACAGCTGAGAGAGGAACTGATTATGTCTGGAACTTCATTAGCTATAAAGACCCATAGAAAGCTGTCTGGCTCTTAGTGCTTTTGTGCTCTGTTCTAACGTGTGATTTTGCTTCTAATACTGATTGGAATGTTGCAGAGCAATTGCATGATTTACTCAAACCCATAAAGATAAATTCATTTCTTTTTAAAAATAAGCTTATTTATTTATTTATTTTTGCTGCACTGGATCTTCCTTGCTGTGTGAACTTTGCTCTAGTTGTGGCAAGTGGGGGCTACTTCCTGGCTGTGGTGTGCAGGCTTCTCATTGCAGTGGGTTCTCCTGTTGCAGAGCATGGGAACTGGGGCGCAGGCTTCAGTAGTTGTGGTTCCCAGGCTCTAGAGCACAGGCTTAATAGTTGTGGCGCTCAGCGTTGGTTGCTCCAAGGCAAGTGGAATCTTCCCAGATCAGGGACCGAACCAGCGTCTCCTGCATTGGCAGGCAGATTCCTTATCACTGAGCCACCAGGTAAACCCATAAATTCACTTCTTAATCTATACAATTATTCTGGAAATTAGTAATATTTTGACCAAAAATGAGGATTCCCTTAAAAGTAACCACATGGTTTATATTTAGAGAGATATTAGGTTGATAACAGTCTTAATTAGATTCGAGTAGAATACTTGAACGGAGAAGGCAATGGCACCCCACTCCAGTACTCTTGCCTGGAAAATCCCACGGATGGAGGAGCCCAGAAGGCTGTAGTCCATGGGGTTGCTAAGGGTTGGACATGACTGAGCGACTTCCCTTTCACTTTTCACTTTCATGCATTGGAGAAGGAAATGGCAACCCACTCCAGTGTTCTTGCCTGGAGAATCCCAGGGACGGGGGAGTCTGGTGGGCTGCCGTCTATGTGGTCACACACGACTGAAGTGACTTAGCAGCAGCAGCAGCAGCAGCAGAATACTTGAAAATCTTTTTAATGAAGATGGCGAAGCTGGGTATATTATACTCTACAACCTGTTACAAACCTTTCAAATAAGTGAAAAATCCGAGATAGAAAATTAAGATTAACATTAATTATATTCCTTTGTGAGGCATGTTTTTATCTAAGCTATTTGCATTCTAGCACTTCATCTGAGATATATATCTATATTGCATAGTTGACAAATATTGTTAGCAGATAGCTGCTGTACTCATTTACATGTCTTTTGTTTGCTTGTTTGTTTTGGTTGTGTTGCTCGGCTTGTGAGATCTTAGTACCCTGGGCCCTCTGCAGTGAGACTGTGGAGTCCTAACCACTGGACCACCGGGAAATTCCCTACATGGTTATTGTATGGGTGAGTTTTGATAGTTAATACTGCAATAAGAAACATGCACGAACCTCAGTGGCTCGAAGGTTTATTTCTCATGCGTGGAATGTGTCAGCTGTGGCTGTGCACACTGTGTGTTCATTTCAGGATCCAAGCTGAAGAAGCGGCACCCGTTAAGGACACTCATTGGTGTGGTAGATGGAAAAGAGTGTAATGGCTGAACTGTGCAATGGCATTTAAGCTTCTGTTCAGATGGTCAATCGCACCTCACATTTCATTGGCCAAAGCAAATCACATGGCTAAATCCAGTGTTAACAAAATAAGGAAGTATGTGCCTCCTATATGAGGGACTGCAAGTTACATGGAAATGTGTAGTATATATAACTCTCTTACAGGAGGTGTGGTGAATAGTTGAGAACATTAATGCAATCTTCTACCATTATTAAATGGGATGCATTCAGTGAAGAAACAATTCAACAGACTGTTCTGCTCTGATTATTCAAATAAGACCAACCTGATGGTTTATTTAATATCCTTTCAAATCTTATCACTGCATTTTCAATTTAAAAATCACGAAACTTCTAGTGAAATACAAACCATTGCTACCCAGTGGTATTGGGGTGTGGGTTTGTTTGTTTGTTTTGTCTATTTTTTTGGTGGAAATGTGGGGGAGAAAAGTCTCCTTAACAGGATCAATCACTAACCAGTTATGTCAAAGATAGTGACTCTCCTCTAATAACAGCAGTGTTGTAAAGCATTTCTTCCAATATATGGCTCACATGTTGTTGTTAAAATGTATGGCAGCCACCACCACTCACAGTTCCTATTACTGTCTGTAACTCTTCTGTCCTTTAAAATTTGTCCCCTACTCAAAATCTTTTCTCGAGAAGAGCTGTCATTGATTTTTCTCCAGTATTCCATTGAGATGCCACACTGTTTGAAGCAGAGTGTCAGTGACTATCCTTCCAGCAATTGTTCTGGCTTGTAATCACCCACACACCTTCACTTTGGCTCATCATATGGAAGGTAGCTTATCCTCCTGATGCCACACACATGTCCTGGGCAGGGGACTGTTTTTGAAGAGCTCTGCTACCATATGGTTTTTATACATTTTCACTGTGATTCAAGAATTTTGGCATGGTGTTGAATTTTATATGTTTTGAGAGAGATTGAGCTCTGCCAGAATTTCAAAGACTTTAATTTTCTTCTGTAGCTTGATGCCACCGTTTTTCAGTTTCCATTATGATTTGATGGCCTTCCTGATATTATTGTTACATTTTCTTTATTAGTGCATGTAAGAGAATTATCCCCATCCCATGGCATGCTGCTGCCTTTAGAGAGAAAACTGTCATTTTTGGATGAGCTGAGAGATTCCAGATAATGGGAAGATCTGATAGTGTATGTAGGTAAAGGTAAGATTACTCACTGGATTTAGAATTTGCCTTTCATCTCTGCCGGGCACATGAGTGGGGAGTGTGAGGCTTCAAAAAAAAAAAAAAAAACTAGCAACTGAGTGGAAGATGCAATAGGGAGGCTTAAACTTTGAATTTGAAAAGTCAGAAATTCTTCTGTTTGCCCCTGGTGAGTTGCTGACATAATAAGATGGAACTCATGCTATGAGGACTAAGATGAATGGAATTGCTAAAAAAGCAAAAGTTCCTTAAAAGCCTTTGTAACTCACCAAAAAAAGGGCTTCAGAAATACTATAGAGGGCTGAGAAAAAGGTCAAGGTTAAAGGCCCCATCTTCACCAATGTGAAAGAGAGGACTAGTTGATCAGTACAGGATTCCTCCAAGGAATTTTGGAACCAGAGATGGAACTCTCCTACTTTAGTCTCTAGGCAATTAGGAAAAGGCAGAAAGCAAGAAGCAAAGTGGCTGATGGCACTGGTTAGGGCATTGGGTTCAGATCCTGTGAAAGGAACCAGCAAATGGTTCCTGGAAGAGACAAGAATTCTGTCAGGTCTGGTGTTGGTGCCTGCCCAGATCTTTCTCAGGACAGCACTCTGACTGCTAAGTGTCTACTTCACCAAGTATTGAATTCAGACTAGAGCAAAGCATGGAGGTGGGGGCTGTGTAGCCAAAGCTAATCTGGGGTTGAAAGATAGCTTCTTGGATAAGGATTTTGTGTTCTGTAAACTAAAACAAGGGAGGGGGCATCTGCCCCTTTCTCCATGGATGAGGAGTCGACACTCTTGTCAAAAGTCACGAAACTTATTAGAATACAGTTACCTGTGAGCAGAGTCACTGTGATTAAAGCCATGGATTTTCTTCTCTTCCCCACTTTTAAGTAGTGAGTTGATTTGGGTCTTTGTTCAAAGCATTCAGATATTTTGCTCCTTTTTGGTACTTCTCACTCATGCAGCAGAAGGTATCAGAGGAGCTAGGGCTGCCTCATTAGGGAAGGCTGGGTTATCTTTCTATTGTTTTTCATGAGACGCTCTAGTTCCTGGGTTAAGTCTCTTGTAGGGAAAGTGTGGTCTTGCTTGGCCCAGGTAAAACTCCCCATCTTCGTAAGCAGGTTAAGAAATTTCTCTTCTAGAGGCCAGAAGACAGATGTGCACCTCCAGACAGCGCCAGGGATGGTAGTGGATTTCCTGAGCAGCACCGCGGTGAAAAGCGCTTTGAAGTGAAAAGGTGGAAAGAAAAAGTGGAAAATCTGGGCCTCGGGTATTACGATGGATAACTGTGCCACCTGCAGGAACCACATTATGGTTCTTTGCATACAATGTCAAGCTAAGCAGTCATCTGGTACTTTTGAACAGAGAGCTGTTGCATGGGGAGTCTGTAACATGCTTTTCACTTCCCTTGCTTCTCTTATGGGCTCAGAGCACGGCAGGTGTGTTCATTGGACAGCAGAGACTGGGAATTCCAAAGGTATATGCACCAGGAAAAGAGAGTTTTTTCATTAAGCTCAACTGTTTTGTTATGCATTTAATGACTTGCCCTCCTGTTACTTAATTATAAATTAGGTAGAACCATGTCTTCTCTGCTTTGTATTTTTTCAGTTTGCTATTCCTGCAGCCGTATTGTATTCCGTGTCAAATAAAATCCAGTAGGATTCTTTAAAAAGGAAAAAAGAAAAATTTCTCATGCCCTGGAAATTTCTATGAAGAACAGGATACACCAACTGGAACCCACTTCCAACCCTGCTTCGTTCTATTGCTTGCTCCTGCTGCTGCTTCTGCTAAGTCGCTTCAGTCGTGTCCGACTCTGTGCAATCCCATAGGCGGCAGCCCACCAGGCTCCCCTGTCCCTGGGATTCTCCAGGCAAGAACACTGGAGTGGGTTGCCATTTCCTTCTCCAATGCATGAAAGTGAAGTCGCTCAGTCGTGTCCGACTCTTAGTGACCCCATGGACTGCAGCCCACCAGGCTCCTCCATCCATGGGATTTTCCAGGCAAGAGTACTGGAGTGGGGTGCCATTGCCTTCTCTGATTCTATTGCTTGGAGAGAATTAATTCACTCTCATGGACAACATTAAAAAAAAAAAAAAAAAAAAACGAGGCAGGATTTTCAGGGCTACCAAATGTGTTCAGTGGCATTCAGACTCCAGGTCTACAAATGCTTGGCTTTCATTTGTTTCAAATGCTTAGGCTCATGACTGAATAAGCAATCTACTGGGTGGTGGAATTATAGAAAACATATTAGATAACCCATGCTCTACAGGTGTTTTACATATAGAAGTCTTTCATGTGTAAAACTGGAAAGAAAGCTGGTCTACAGCCCTTCTTATTCCAGTGGGCATTTTATTTTCAAGAATAATGAAAATATGTTGTCCCCTGCATATTTCCTATTTCTGCTGTTATTAATATAAAGATTGTATCCAGGAAGCATGTGATTCCAGAAAATCCATCTGATGGTGGGTAAATACTACAAATTAATTTGGCTGAATTTCTCTAGAAGTTGTAACCAACTATCCTGTCCCCTCTGAAGTGCTGTGCAAGAGGGCAATTTGCTGCTGGCCTTCTGCAGCTTATTTTATCGTAGAGGAAAGGACCGATTTGCACCATGTAAATCACTAAAGTATTTAGGCTTTCCCTCAAGGAACAAGGCTATGTTGGCCAGAAGGTGACCCATAAATCATGATGGGAGCAACAAAGGGTGGTAAGGTTAGCAGTATGAAACGGACTTTCCTTTCAGGCTTTCAGACTCAGTGGCCAGACACAGTAAGGTAGTATATCACGGTAAGGGGCTAACTTCTAGGCTCTTTGGATGTGCCTCCATCAGGAGTCCATCACCTTGTACTAAGACACATGAGACCAGATGGTAACCTTAGAATTCAGCTGCTCACCAGAAATGGTTTGGCTGACTTGATGGCCTTGTTTGTTGGGAGCAGAAAGAGAGGAATGCGAGGATGAATTGAGAGCATTCCTGGGAGTTTGGAGGAAGATCATGAATTGGGAACATTTGCCACTTTCTGATTCTTTACCAAGGAGGGAAAAAACAGGGAGGGAACACAACAGAAAATTGGATTAAAGTTTTACTGAGCCTAGCCCCGCCCATCAGAGAAAGACCCAGTTTCCCCCTCAGTCAGGCTCTCCTGTCAGAGAGCTTCAATAAGCTTCCATAAGCCTCTTATCCTTATCCATCAGAGGGCACACAGAATAAAAACCTCAATCACAGAAAACTAACCAAACTGATCACATGGACCACAGCCTTGTCTAATTCACTGAAACTATGAAACATGCCATGTAGGGCCACCCAAGATGGAGAGGTCATGGTGGAGAGTTCTTACCAAACGTGGTCCACTGGTGAAGGGAATGGCAAACCACTTCAGTATTCTTGCCTTGAAAACCCCATGAACAGTGTGAAAAGGCTAAAAGATAGGACACTGAAAGATGAACTCCCCAGGTCGGTAAGTGCCCAATATGCTACTGGAGATCAGTGGAGAAATAACTCCAGAAAGAATGAAGGGATAGAGCCAAAGCAAAAACAATACCCAGTTGTGGATGTGACAGGTGATGGAAGTAAAGTCCAGTGCTGTAAAGAACAATATTGCATAAGAACCTGGAATGTTAGGTCCATGAATCAAGGCAAATTGGAAGTGGTCAAACAGGAGATGGCAGAGTGAACGTCGACATTCTAGGAATCAGCGAACTAAAATGGACTGGAATGGGTGAGTTTAACTCAGATGACCATTATATCTACTACTGTGGGCAAGAATCCCTTAGAAGAAATGGAGTAGCCATTATAGTAAACAAAAGAGTCCAAAATGCAGTACTTGGATGCAATGTCAAAAATGACAGAATGATCTCTGTTTATTTCCAAGGCAAACCATTCAATATCACAGTAATCCAAGTCTATGCCCTAACCAGTAATGCTGAAGAAGCTGAACAGTTCTATGAAGACCTAAAAGACCTTCTAGAACTAACACCCAAAAAAGATGTCCTTTTCATTATAGGGGACTAGAATGCAAAAGTAGGAAGTCAAGAGATACCTGGACTAACAGGCAAACTTGGCCTTGGAGTACAAAATGAAGCAGGGCAAAGGCTAACAGAGTTTTGCCAAGAGAACGCACTGGTCATAGCAAACACCCTCTTCCAACAACATAAGAGAAGACTCTATACATGGACATCACCAGATGGTCAATACCAAAATCAGATTGATTATATTCTTTGCAGCCAAAGATGGAAAAGCTCTATACAGTCAGCAAAAACAATACCAGGAACAGACTGTGGCTCAGATCATGAACTCCTTATTGCCAAATTCAGATTTAAATTGAAAGTATGGAAAACCACTAGACCATTCAGGTATGACCTAAATCAAATCCCTTATGATTATACAGTGGAAGTGACAAATAGATTCAAGGGATTAGACCTGATAGAGTGCCTGATGAACTATGGACAGAGGGTTCATGACATTGTATAAGAGGCAGTGATCAAGGCCATCCTGAAGAAAAAGAAATGCAAAAATGCAAAATGGTTGTCTGAGGAGGCCTTACAAATAGCTGAGAAAAGAAGAGAAGTGAAAGACAAAGGAGAAAAGGAAAGATATACCCATTTGGATGCAGAGTTCCAAAGAATAGCAAGGAGAGATAGGAAAGCCTTCCTCAGAGATCAATGCCAAGAAATAGAGGCAAAAATAGAAAGGGAAAGACAAGATCTCTTCAAGAAAATTAGAGATACCAAGGGAACATTTCATGCAAAGATGGGCACAATAAAGGACAGAAATGGTAGGGACCTAACAGAAGCAGAAGATATTACGAAGAGGTGGCAAGAATACACAGAAGAACTATACAAAAAAGATCTTCATGGCCCAGATAATCACGATGGTGTGATCACTCACCTAGAGCCAGACATCATGGAATGTGAAGTCAAGTGGGCCTTAGGAAGCATCACTATGAACAAAGCTAGTGGAGGTGATGGAATCCCAGTTGAGCTATTTCAAATCCTGAAAGTGCTGCACTCAATATGCCAGCAAATTTGGAAAACTCAGCAGTGGCCACAAGACTGGAAAAGGTCAGTTTTCATTCCAATCCCAAAGAATGGCAATGCCAAAGAATGCTCAAACTACCGACAATTACATTGACCTCACATGCTAGCAAAGTAATGCTCAAAATTCTGCAAGCCAGGCTTCAACAGAACGTGAACCATGAACTTCCAGATGTTCAAGCTGGATTTAGAAAAGGCAGAGGAACCAGAGATCAAATTGCCAACATCCGTTGGATCATAGAAAAAGCAAGAGAAATCCAGAAAAATATCTACTTCTGCTTTATTGACTATGCTAATGCCTTTGACTGTGTGGATCAAAACAAACTGTGGAAAATTCTTTAAGAGATAGGAATGCCAGACCGCATTACTTGTCTCCTGTGAAACCTGTATGCAGGTCAAGAAGCAACAGTTAGAACTGGACATGGAACAACAGACTGGTTCCAAATCGGGAAGAGAGTACAACAAGGCTGTATATTGTCACCCTGCTTATTTAACTTATGTGCAGAGTACATCATGTGAAATGCCGGGCTGGATGGCACAAGCTGGAATTAAGATTGTTTGGAGAAATATCAATAACCTCAGGTATGCAAATGATACCACTCTTATGGCAGAAAGTGAAGAAGAACTAAAGAGCCTCTTAATGAAAGTGAAAGAGGAGAATGAAAAAGTTGACTTAAAACTCAACATTCAGAAAACTAAGATCATGACATCCAGTCCCTCATGCAAATAGATGAGGAAACAATAGAAACAGTGAGGGACTTCATTTTTTCAGGCTTCAAGATCACTGCAGACGGTGACTCCCGCCATGAAATTAAAAGACGCTTGCTCCTTGGTAGAAGAGCTATGACCAACCTAGACAGCATATTAAGAAGCAGAAACACTACTTTGCCAACAAAGGTCTCTCTAGTCAATGCTATGGTTTTTCCAGTAGTCATGTATGGTTGTGAGAGTTAGACTATAAAGAAAGCTGAGCGGCAAAGAATTGATGCTTTTGAACTGTGGTGTCAGAGAAGACTCTTGAGAGTCCCTTGGACTGTAAGGAGATCCAACCAGTCAATCCTAAAAGAAATCAGTCCTGAATATTCATTGGAGGGACTCATGCTGAAGCTGAAACTCCAATACTTTGGCTACCAGACGTGAAGAACTGACTCATTGGAAAAGACCTTGATTCTAGGAAAGATTGAAGGTGGGAGAAGGAGATGATGGAAGATGAGATGGCTGGACGGCATCACTGACTGGATGGACATGAGTTTGAGTAAGCTCTGGGAGTTGGTGATGGACAGGGAAGCCTGGCATGCTGCAGTCCATGGGGTCACAAAGAGTTGGACACAACAGAGCGACTGAACTGAACTGAAACTAAGTTCTGATCAGAACTTAGTGAATTATTAAACTAAAAAGTTTAACTGAAATATATTTCAACATTCAATGCTACTGTGGCATCATTACACTCTAGATTCAGAATGAGTGTTTCTTTTCCCAGGATTACTTGCTTTGAGTGATAACTGGAACTCAGTATTATGTAGATGAGCCAGCAACTATGTCAATACTTATAATTCCACATATATTTACTGAAGATGTAGTATTTGAAAAGATGAACCAAATAATGGATGTCATTGGGAAGGAAATTAAGGTCTAAATATAAAAATATTCTGATGAGATGTCAAAACTTTAATGTCCAGCATCCAGATGTTTACAAATAGAAATTTTACAAGAGTATTATCTTCATTGGACAGTATGAATATGGCCTTCAAGTATTGATTTATACCCAATTTCCAATTCTACTGTATTTTCCCAGATTTAAACAACCACCCTCATTTGATACAAATTAAAAATTCACTTTATTAATCTTAATAGAGTATTTCAGTTCTCATAATACTGTTTCATAAAGACATGTCATTTATTTATTCTTTTTTAAAAAGTGCATAAAGAATTCAGAAAGAAAAGTCAAAGAAAAAATCATAAAATTCACCCTTCTAAAGTGTAGAGCTCAGTGGGTTTTAGTATATTCATAAGATTATGTGATTATCACATTACATAATTACAGAACATTTTTATCACTCCAAAAAAGAAACCCTGTACCCATTAGCAGTAACTTCCCATCCTCCTATGTCCTCAGGGATGAGAACCACTAATAACCACTAATCTACTTTCTGTCCCCGTGAATTCCCCTATTCTGAACATTTCATGTAAATGGAGCTATATAATATGTTGCCTTTTGTTTCTGGTTTCTTTAACTTGGCATAATGTTTTCAAGATCTGTGCATGTTTTAGCATGAATCACTTACTTCATTCCTTTTAATGGCCGAACAATATTCCATTGTATGGATATACCTCGTTGTGTTTATCCATTCACTTGAGTTGTTCTCAGTTTTTGGCTATTATGAATGATGCTGCTATTAACATTTGTGTACAAATTTTTGTGTGAAAATATGTTTTCATTTCTTTCAGATGTACACTTAGGAGTGGAGTTATTAGGTCATGTAATAACTCTATGTTTATTCCAGAAATTGCCAGACTGCTTTTCAAAGTGGTCACACTACTGTATATTCCCATCATCAATGTATGATGGTTATAATTTCTCCACATCTTTGCCAACACTGTCCATCTTTTTCATTGTAGCCATCCTAGTGAGTATGAAGTGATATCTCATTGTCTTGATATACATTCCCTTTGGAGAAATGTCTATTGAAGTCCTTTGCTCATTTTTAATTGGGCTGTCTTTTTATTATTAAGTGGTAAGAATTCTTTATATATTCTGGATACTAGACCACTATCAGATAAATGATTTGTAAATATTTTCTCTTCTTTTGTGGGCTTTTTTCTTTCTTGATAGTGTCCTTTGAAGCACTCCAATTTTTCATTTTAGTAAAGCCTAATTTATCTATTTTTTTCCTTTGGCTGTTTGTTCTTTATGTGACACATTTAAGAAACCAATTCCTAACCCAAGTTCATGAAGACTAACGCCTATGTTTTCTTCTAAGTGTTTTATAGTTTAAGCTCTTGCATTTAGGGCTTTGATCCATCGTAAACTAGGTTTTGAATATCATGTGAGATAGGGACCCAACTCATTATTTTGCATGTGGATGTCTATTCCATTTTCTAGGCATTTTGGGTTCTATTTTATTTATTTTTTTTTTAAATTCTTTTTAATTTATCAGACTTGGTTTATCACCAGCATTTATAAAACCAGAGCTAGGCAAAGAACTAGGTCTGGAGACACAAGCATGGTCTTAATATAGCAAATGTTTAGCCTGCCCTGATTATTACAAATCAGAACAGCGAGAATATTCGCAGGGGTTCTATTTTAAAATATGGAAAGTATTGATAAAGGAATTGGTACAATTCTAATGAAATGTATTAACATTACACTGAGAATTTAAAATTTCTAAATTCTACATTTATGTCCAAATTACGTTGGTTTTCATCTAAAGGAGGCCACTAGATTTCTTTGTTAACCTTTGAAATTATTTGTGCATCATAGATTTGTAAAACTCTCTGAAATATCAGCTCTGTATATGTGCTGGTAGTTTCTCATAGGGTGTTTTCAAAGATCAAGCTGCTTGAATTCATTTTGAATTCTTCAGTTGGTAATGAGTATTCTGAACATGAAGCAAAGATAGTTTTTAACCAATAGTGAGCAGTTTATTTTATTTTCTTATTTTAGCATTATTTTCTCTCCATAGTTTTACAGCAATATTGGACAGTTGATATTTTTTACCTTACCCTCTTGTTTCTTGGCATTTATTGACTTGGTTTTAGTCAGCTGTAGTTGTGAAATTTGAATTCTGTTCTCCTACCACTTATAATACTCCTTTGCCTACTTGTATGAAGTATGAAAGTGTTTTATTCAGAAATGGTCAATGAAATTACTTATTCCAGCAGACACAAAAATAACTCAAATGAGTAAAGTTTGGCTTCATCTACCTCATTTTTGAAATTAGTGTAATTTCCAACATCCCCAGTCAAGTAAATATTGGTTGCTTTTGAAAACGGTATGGGAAAAAAGTAGCAGATATAGCAACGGACGTATATTCCTCAGACATTCAGACCTAAGGCTGTTCTCCAACCTGGCTTCTGTGGAACTGCCATTCTAACAAGCAGATGCTGTAAGCAAGAATGTGAATTATTAATGCAGTATAGCATTGTCACCAACAGACCACATAAATCTATTTTAAAAATTCTTTTACATACATAGGACAGATTCTGCTGTGGCACTATGTGCTCTAAAAGCTGCAGATACATTTTAGAAAACACTGATGAAGCCATTACTGTTCTGTCCATTTGTTCATAGTATATATCATTATTCAAGAAATTTAAGAACCATAATGATGGAAAATCACACGGAAAGAAAAGAAGAGGAACATGGACTCTGTCAGAAACAAGGGCTACATTTTTATTCAAGAGGTCCCTAATGATGGAAAATCACAGTGAAAAGCAGAGGCAAAACCAGGATTCCATAAAGGACCTGACACACACCAGTGGTACAAGTAGGAGAACAGTCATAGCAGACGCGTAAAAATAAAGAAAAACAAAATTAACGAGAGACAAGCTGTACTGGGGCTGACGTTCAAAACAGCAACAAATCACAGCGAATTCTGAAGATTAATTTCAAAGAATCTTCTGAAATAAGCAAGGAGACAGACAGCATCAATATTAATGAAGCTGAAATAGAACTCCAAAAGAGCCGCAGCATAAAATGGCACATGAATGTTTTGTTTTTAAATGGATTGTAGATTGGATCACAGGACCATCAGGAAAATGAAGGGACATTCACAAGAACATCATAACAGGGCCAGCTGTGTGATAAGCAATTACAGCATCAGTGCTAGAATCTCCTATGTAAAAGAAAAACATCAGTAGTGAAATAAAAGAAAATGTCAACAGTCTGCAGATGAGGTAAAAGAAAGTGAAGAATAGATTTTATTGAGCCTCAATAGCCTTCACTGTGTCAATATCGAATGTCTTTGATAAAACAGACAATAGGCATTCGAAGAAAGATCAGAATTTGATTCCGTCTTGTAATGCACTCAATTTCCCTTCAGCTTGTCAGCTAAGCAGCCCTGGAATCAGCCCAAAGCTTCCACTGCTTAAACCACTTGCCCGGTTGCAAACTAAATGCTTTTGGAAGCTGTATAGCTTTGACAGGCTTCTAGAGTCTACAGATGTCTCAGGCATCTATAGATCAAATTTTAAAGGAAATAGTTTAGGTGTGTTAATAGCAGTGGAATGCTATAGTCCACATTTTTATAAATAAAGGATTTGTTATTAAAAGGCAAGTTGTCAATTATTATCTCCCTGTTGGTTTCATGGGTTGCTGCCCTCCAGATGGACAGGTCCAGGGGCTGTGTCTCAATGGAGTTGTGGCAATTCCACTTGGCATTTCCATTGCTATGTGGTACCACAGAGGGAGAAAATAACACCCACTTCAAGCTTTTTCTCTCTTCCTATAGCTCTACAATATTTATGATTGCAAGTTGTTAAGCTATTTTAACCACTAGCTGAGCCAAAGCCTGTTTGCAGGGGACAGAAGAGTGTGGGGTGGGGGGCAGAATTTACTTCCTATCCACAGTTAGAAAAGTAAGTCATGTCCGGCATAAAACAGCCTCTGTAGGGTTGGGTTCTTTGCCAATCTCCTCCTAAAAAATGAATGGGAAGTTGTGGACATTTCTGGAGAATTTATAGCAAGGGGCCATTTCACAGAGCTTTACTCTCTGTACTACCACAAAGAAATATTAGCCCTGTAGTAATTTAAAGATATGTCCATAGATTCTTTGGTATTCTTCCCTTAGGAGCTGGCACTTAATTCTCCTCTCTTTGATAGTAAGCTGGACTTAGTGACTAACGGAATATGATGATACGGGGCATGATGTTGGAGACTAGGTTATTAAAGGCATTGAGCTTTCCTCCTTGCTCTTTCTTGAATGATTCACTTGGGGGGAAGCAGTGGCCGTGTCATGGGGTAATCTCAAGAGGGCACTCAGGCAATCCTGCGGAGAGGCCCATTGGTTGAGGAACTGAGCTGCCAAACGGCAGCCAACAGGAGCAAAAGGAGGTCACTTGTCGAGAACCATATGGGCCAGCCATCTTCTGGTCCCAGTCAGCCTTCAGGTGGCTGTAGCCGGGCCTGACATCTTGAGTGCAACCATGTGAGAGTCCCTGAGACGGAATCCCTCAGCTGAACCTCTTCCAAATTCCTGACCCACAGAAACTGTGAGGTAATAAATATTCATTGTTTAAGCTGCTAAGTTAGGGGGTGATTTTTTTTTTTTTTTTGCCATGCCATACCACTTACAAGAATCTTAGAGCAGCTTCAATCCTGACCGGGGATTGAATCTAGGCCTTGGCAGTGAAAGCCTGGAATCCTATCCACTAGGTCACCAGGAAACTCCCTGGGGGTGACCTTCTATGTGCAATAGATAATTAATACAAGCCCCTGCCGTTTATTTATGGTATTTATGTCCTAGGCTCTGTTTGCCAGACATAAACTTCTTATAATGTAATGAGATTCTTTAAAGAGGCCTAAGATTGCTAATTGCAATATGTGTATGAATCAGCCTGTTAGGAATGCTATTTTCTGTGGCACATTCCCTAACATGGGACCTATGAATCTGTATTTTCTAGAACACACTATTTGAGAAATATTGCTTCAAGCCTTTATCCTTTTTCTTCAGCAAATGCACATCTTTTAAATAAGACCCTCTGGGCATGTTGTTCCTTGTTTAAAAAATTATTACATTATTATTTTTAAAATACTACCCAAAGACTGTAGTGAAGTTTTTGCAAAGAGCAAGAGATAGTGTACCCTGATGAGAAGGTATTTTTGGAGACCAAGGATTTCTCAAACCAGATCCTTTGGAAGTCTGTCTTATTTGTTTGGGTAGGATACTTGCACTACCCAAGGAATTTTGGATTTGCATTTAGGGTAATTCTATAGGCAAAAGCCTATGCCTCATTTTGCTCACAGGTTTATCTAATTTTTAGGAGGTAAAGACAGAACCATCTCAGAGGACCAGAGAGTTGCCAGCATGGTAGACCTGAGGGTCCCCAGAGGCCTTTCCCCAGTAGAAATCTCCTTCAGCCTCATAGGATAGAATAGAGTCATTCTCTTATCTCAACCATCTATATATTTGGTGTATTTTTAAAAAATGTTTCCAATTATAATTGGGAGATGTCATCAATTATAAGATACACTTTGATTTATGAGATATTAAAATGAAAAAATATGCATCTTAGAATAGATGAAATAATAATTTTATGATTGACAAGAGTGGTATCAACAACTCATCACTGGTTGGGAGAGTCTAGTTAATGAAATTGTTTCTCACCTAAAGATTTGATAGAAAGCAACACTGAAATTTTAAACTATTATCGAAATTATTATGCTAATTTGTGCTTAAAATTATAGCGACAAAAACAACTGCATGTGTGCTAAATTGCTTCAGTTGTGTCCCTATGGACCGTAGCCTGCCAGGCTCCTCTGTCCATCGGTTTTCCAGGCAAGAATACTGGAACCCACTAGGCTCCTCTGTCCACAGAATTCTCCAGGTAAGAACACTGGAGTAGGTTGCCATTTCCTCTTCCAGAGGATCTTTCCGACCCAGGGATTGAACCAGCATCTCTCAAGTCTCCTGCATTGACAGGCAGGTTCTTTTCCACTACTGCCACCTGGGAACCCCAACAAAAATGATTCCTAGTACTTGATTCTTATGATCTTGCAATGTAACTGGAACTTATCAGAACAATCACAATGCTTATATACAAAAAATTTGTTTTCTTAAAAGATCAATTTTTAATTCATTTATTCATGGTCTCTGATGTCACTCGGAGAAGGAAATGGCAACCCACTCCAGTGTTCTTGCCTGGAGAATCCCAGGGATGGGGGAGCCTGGTGGGCTGCCGTCTATGGGATCGCACAGAGTCGGACACAACTGAAGCGACTTAGCAGCAGCAGCAGCTGATGTCACTGGGTCCTCAGTGGTGCTAGCAAGGATTTGGCAACGGTTTGGGGTATCACTGCTGAAGGGAGGGTAGAAAAGGAATAGTTTTGTAGCCTAAAGATATAATTGTCATTAGTAGGAGATGATCTAGAATATGATTCTTTAATGAGGTCCTCCTACTATACCTTCCTGTACTCCTTTCTTACTGCTCCACCTCTCACTCTCAGAGGAAGGAGGCATCATCACACCACTTCCTCAGTGTCTTGGCTACACCCTTTCAGCCTCCAGTCCCAGAGGAAGAGGTGACCACCTTGTCCTCATATAAAGCCAGTCCTTCCATTTGTGCCCCGGACTATTCTCTTCTGATTTCTCAAAGAATTCACTTAAACTATGACTGCTTTTTCCTGTTCTCAGCTTTAACCAACACATCTCTACTGGCTCCTTCCCATCCATTCACATTTAAGCATCCTCAAGGGTGTCTCATTTTATAAGTCCTGTGAAATAAATACCAAGTAGTAAATTGAGTGAAATTATGAAACCCAGGCAGAGCTTAGATGAAAGATCCTAATTCCTTCAAACTGCCGAAAGCATCTTCTCAGAGAGCGCCTGTGCCCAAGATGCTAACTATTCATTCCTTCAAAACAAAGGGTTAAGCACCTTCCAGGGTTGTGGTAGAAAGCTGGAAATGTTTTCATTTACAAGAAAAATAGAACTTCAATCCAAAATTTCAACTGAAATATGTATTTTTCATGGGTTTCCTAATTAGAAAGTTAGAGAGAGAAGCATGTTTTCTTTGTAGTTGGGAAAGAGTAGCCATAAATAAGGACTGAAATGCTTAGCTATTTGGATGAAGCCTTTCCACCAAGACTACTTACTCTACTCCTAGTCAATAAGAAACAGAACTGAAAGTATGGTTAGTTTTACAGATTCTTTACATTAAAACTTTTCTATACTCAAAACAGACAGCCATATTCTAGTATATGCAAGTATTCTATAGTTAAAGATGAATTATTGCAATCTAAAGGTCCAATTTCTTAAGAACATTTACAACAGCATTGGAAGTATGAAACATTTTTTTTGACTAAAGATGCATAAGACTTGTACACTAAAAACTACATAACATTGCTGAGACAAATAAAAGAAGGCCTAAATAAAAGAAGAGCTATATTTTGCTCATGGGTTTGAAGACTCAGTATTGTTAAGACATCTGTTCTCTCCAAATTGACCTATACATTCAATGCATTCCCAATAAAAAAACTCAGCAGGCTGTTTTATAGAAACTGTCAAACTGATTCTAAAATTCATATGGAAATGCAAAGGATCTAGCGTAACCAAAAGAACTGAAAAAGAAGAACAAAGTTGGAGGACTAACTATATGGTTTTAAGACTTTGTAAAGTTGCAGTAACCAAGACAGTGAGGTATACTGGCACAAAGACAGAAAAACAGATCAATGAAATAGAAGAGACAGTTCAGAAATAGACCACATGTATATGAACAGCTGTTTTTTTGACAAAGGTATATACGTAGTTAAGTGGAAAATGGATAATCTTCCCAATAAATGGTGCTAGAATGTTTGGATATCTACATGCATAACAAAGAATGGATGTATACATATATCAAAACTTGTCAAGTTGTGCATTTAAGTATTTATAATTCATTGTATGTAATTTATACTTCAATATAGCTGTTTTTAAAAAATTAAGATTTATTTTTGAAGAACCAACATATAATTTTTCAGATGGTGTTGTCAGATGTCTCCCAAATCATAATTGGAATGCCATCTGGGTTAGGATCTCCTGTGGATGGACAAACACAAGAGGGTAACTCTCTGCTTTAGTTAAGTATACACCAGGCTGAGCTAAGGTGCTACCACTGGATTCTTTTGTTTTTAATTAAAGCCGTTTCTTACTATATTAGATTAGAATTGATGATCAGAACCCAATAGTCATTTTTGCTAATAGAATGGATTTTTAATTTGAAATGATTGAAGTATCTCCAAAATAAACTCTAATTTTAGAATGACACAATCATGTAGATTTTTTAATCGTCCTTAATAATCTGAGTTGGTACTATTATATATTAGGCAGGAAATCCTATTACATTTAATGTCTAATTATGTTAGGGAAAGGAAATGATTCCTAGAATCATCCACAGTAAACTTGTAAGGGCTAGGACGTCCCTGGCAGTCCAGTGGTTAAGACTGCTCTTGCATTGTTCACCTCAGTTTAGTCGCTCAGTAATGTCCAACTCTTTGCAACCCCATGGACTGCAGCACGCCAGGCCTCCCTGTCCATCACCAACTCCCAGAGTCCACCCAAACCCATGTCCATTGAGTTGGTGATGCCATCCAACCACCTCATCCTCTGTCGTCCCCTTCTCCTCCTGCCCTCAATCTTTCCCAGCATCATGGTCTTCCATTGAAGGGGGCATTGCTTATCTCTGTTAGGGAACTAAGATGCTGCATGCCACATGGTTTGGCCAAAAATAATTTTTTTAAGGGCAACGATTTAGTTTTTAGTATATTTTTACATTCTAATAGCTATTAAAAATGAGCGTGGTTTAGTGGTTAAGATATTTGTCATTCAAAAAACGTGGGCTAAATGTCCATCAAGCAATTGATGGACAAAATAAAATATGGCACAGATTCAAAGGCATAATATTCAACCTTTAAAAAAAATGAAATTCTGATACATGCCACGACATGGATGAATTTTCAAAACATGCTAAGTGAAATTAGCTGGATATAAAAGACAAGTATTATATGATACTACTTACATGAGGTACCTAGAATAATCGAATTCACAGAGATGCAAAGTAGACTGGTGGTTACTAGGTGATGGGAGAAGCGAGTAACGAGTAACAGGGAGTTGGTGCTAAATGGGTACAAAGTTGCAGTTTGGGAACATGAAGAAGTCCTGGAGGTAGATAGTGGTGATGGTTGCACAACACTGAATGTATTTCCTGCCACTGAATTGTACACTTAAAAATGGTTAAAATGGTAAATTTTAGGTTGTATATATTTTGCCACAATAAAAATATTTTTTTAAAGCCTGGGCTAAGAACCAGTTCTGCCACTTTAAAGTTATGAGATCTTGAACTATATTTGTTTAGTGCCCACAAATTCCTCCTATGCAAATAGGGATAATATTAGTAATACCTACCTCATAGAGTTAGAGTTGTTATGGGAATTAAATGAGATAAATTATGTAAAGTAATTAAAGAGTGTTTTTTGACAAAGTAAAAGTGAAGAAATATATATATATATATATATATATATATATATACACCATATATACCATATATATACATATATTTACCTCTCCATTCCTGAGGTCAATAGTTTGTTGAATGAGTGAGGAAAGGAATGAACTGCAGGGCACTTTCTCCCAGTGTATTCAAAATGTTAGAGCAATGACAACAAAAATGACTACTAATTTTTGCATAGTGATTAGAGTTCACAGAGAGCTTTCATATACATCACCATGTCTGAATGTCATAATAACACAACGAGTAGGGCAGATGTGAGAGTGCTGTTCTTTACCACCAGGAACCCACATCAAGGCAATTAGGGTTTTCGTGCAATGATTAGGGTGCTTAATGCAACGGAAGAGTGAAATAGCAAAGTTAAACTTCAAACTCAGGTTTGAAGCCTGGATCTTTTCTACAAACACAGTAGAAAAAGGCCAACAGGATGGAAAATGTGCGGAACGTAAGACATCATGGAAGGTTGGTAGATAGCAGCATTGCGTGATTCCTTTGCCCCAAATATCCTTCCTTCCCTTACACCTAAAAATTAGCTACTAAGCCTCTGGCAATGAGGGGTCAAAGTGGGACTTCAGTGCGCCTGAAACAAGGTATCTTTTGATGGTGAGTGACAGCCAGAAAGCACAGGGAAGAGAGACAGTGGGTGGGGAAATCTGACACCGAGGACTTCAAAGGAGGAATGAGCATTGTCCTACACTTTCATTCCCATCACTGGAAAAAAGCACTGGCAGGTTGTCCCATTTCTTGGTTGATGATTTCTCCTATTGCTCAAGTCATTGTCTCTGTAAGATGGAAGATGGATAAGGGAAAGCTGGAAACAAAGAAATAAGGCTACTGCAAACTGGACCAGATTAGATTTTGACTGTGATTTCTGCTAGAAGTTGAGAATAGTCACTTGGGCAATAAGTGAGGAAGGACCCAGCTAAGAAATGGATCTGTCTTCCTGTACCGGGGCAGAGCATCTGGAAGCAATGAAAATGAGACTATGGAGCCTTCCGTCCACTGTTGTCTGTGACAACTCTTCCTCCGTAATTCCCCGGGCTGTCTTTTTTTTTTTTTTTTTTTCAGACTAGATTTTTGGAGGTATTATCTTCTACCTACAACATAAAATTTCTGCCTTTAATTCTGCAACTGAAGTGTGTACCACATTCTCATTTCATTTAAAATGTTATAATTGAGTCATAAGAAAGCTGGGTAGTCATACAATCACTCTGAAAAATGCTTGAAGCAAAGTCTTACTGAGATGATTCCAACCTCAAACTATATGGCAAGCACACGGTTCTCCCAGTGCCTTCATCGTGATAGAGGTGATCTTCCTGTAGTCTCTTTTGTTGTCTGCCTGCCTAAGACGCTCTTTCTGGCTCTAATGAGTAAGGATACAGACACATGTCATTGCTCCTTTCTCTCTACTCCTCTGACCTCGGATAGCATGCAGCTAGATTCTGTCTCCATCGTTACTACAGAAAGTGCCATCTTTAAAAGAAGAATGCCTTTTGCAATCTTGTAAGAACTCCAGCTGGTCTGGCAAAGGTTGTAACCTATTTCACATCTTCAAGGACTACTTTTTATTTGGGGGTGTCTTTAAAAAAGCAACACTCTACAACTCCCTGTTTCCTTACATAAAATTCCCCCATATCCTTTATCTCTATGCTTTAAAACACACTTTTAGGAGGCATAAGCACTACAGGTAAGATCTAAAAAGCTCAATGTTAAAAACTGTTAAAGTGTCATTAATTGCACGTGGTAAGAATCTTTAAAATAAACAGAAACTTCTTGAATGAACATCTGTATGACACCATATACTTTCACATTACATCAGGTTGTTGGTCTACTAGAAGATACTGAGAAAATTTCACATGGATGTGAAATTATGATGGTTTCCAAGCCTACAGGTCTTCTCTGTAGCTCAAACAGTAAGGAATCCTTCTGAAGTGCAGGAGACCCAGGTTTGATCCCTGGGTCGGGAAGATCCTCTGGAGAAGGGAATGGCAGTCCACTCCAGTATTCTTGCCTGGAGAATCTCATGGATAGAGGAGCCTGGTGGGTTACAGTCCATGGGATCACAAAGAGTCGGACGCAACTAAGCTACTACTACCAAGGCTACTGGTGTCTCTGAAAAGAAATATCTGTTCCTAATATTTGGTGTTGAGGGAGAGTCAGATCATATGGTAATACAGATGCTACTCTCGTTATTTCTGTGTTAAAGAAGCAATTGAAATATATAGAACTTTGAAGACTGATGATGGTGATAATGTAATGGAGCCTGTAGGTAGTTCAGGGCTCCCTGGAGGAAAGGAGCTCAAGGTAAGAGGGGCTGTGTACTAATAAAAGTGTCTTAGAGAGGGGATGGGATTCACAAAGTTTGAAGGAGACAGTGGGTGGCTTAAATAGTAGATATTTAGAAGGAGATTCTGGAGGAGTACATGGGAAGTATATTAGTTTGCTCGGGTTGTGAAAACAAAGTTCCAGAGACCAGGTGGCTTAAACACAGAAATGAATTACCACACAGTTTTGGAGTCTGGAAGTCCCAGATGAAGACGTCAGCAGGGTTGTTTTTTTCTGAGAGTCTCTCCTTGGACTGTAGGCAGCCATCTTTCTGTGTCTTCATATGGCCTTACCTCTTTGTCTGGGTCCTGACCTCTTCTTCTTACATGGACACCAGTCATTTTGGATTAGGGAGCACCCATCTGACCTCAGTTTACCCTAACCACCTCTTTACAGACACTGTCTCCAAAGATCAGTTCTGAGGTACTAGAGATTAGGACTTCAACATACGAATTTCAGGGGAGGGACACATTCACCCCATCATAATTTCACATCCATATGAAATTTTCTTAGTATCTTCTAGTAGATCAGTAACCTGCTATAATCTGAAAGTATATTGTGTCATACAGATGTTCATGAAGACATGAAAATATATGATGATAACTGGGTGTTTGCTGTAGCAGACGTATAATGTGCTCCTTGGGGTGTTGGGAGAGATGGGGCTAGGGAGATAGGTGGGGCTCACAGGATGAAGGGTCTTGTATACCAGGCTGAGGAATTTGGAATTTATCCTGGAGACTATGAGGGACCATGGGAAATTGTAGAAATGGCACAACTATATTTGTGCTTTGGATGCTCTGTCTGCAATGGGGATTGGGTTGTAGAGAGGGAAAAATAAAGGCAGGGGAACTGATGAGGAAGTTAAGAGAGAATCTAGAGAGAAGGGGAAGCTAGGAGGGATTTTTAGGGTGCTATGTAGAGACAGTTGGGAGGAGATGGTACTGGAGAACCTGAAACTCTTATGAGCAAGTCCACAGGATAAGATCTTAAAGGAAGATATGGGGGTGCAAGGTACAGAGAAGGAGATCAATGAAGAGAAGAGGAAAGATGTAAGGAGGAAAGATTTAGAGAAGTTACTAGATGGAGGAGCGTCTGAGGAGTCCATGATCTATGCCTCTAGTTTTGCTTTTGCTTCTGCTAAGAGAATGCTGGATAAATTCTGGGACTTGAAGATGTTAGTAAAGGTTTGGAGTGGCCACCATGAATAGAAAGGAAATAGAATAATTTCTGAGCTGGTTTTCACAGCAGTGTGGAGCTTGAACAAGGTAAATTTCTTCCTGGACTCCTGAGAGAGTTTATGAGGCCAGAACCCCAGGCTGAGGGAATAGGGTGGGGCTGGTGAGAGAGTGGCTGATACTTTGGGATCCAGGCCAGGGGAAAGAAAAGGAACTGGAAGGGGTTAGAGGTCTGACAACTCTGGACATTTGAAGTAGAGATAAGACTGAAAAGCTGGTTTAATGAAAGAGAGGACGCATGAAGTGCAGGCAGAAAGGAAGTGGTGGATGAAAACAAAGAGGTTTCTAATTTAAAATTTCAGGGGAAAAATAATTCAGGGGAAAGAGCAACTTCAGGTAGTGACAAGGTCCTGAAGTCAGTGTTAATGAGGGGAGGCATGTGCTGAGCTTTCACAGGAAAGTTTAATATCAGACCCAAAAGGAAAATTTCTTAAAAATGCTGTCAACATGGCTCTGTTGTTTGGTCTTTTTAAAACTCTGGGCTTGGGGAAATATTGGAAACCTCTGTTCCCTAAGGAAGATGAAAGTGAAAAGATAGAGCTCTGAAAAGCAAGTACATCTGGGGATCATTAATTATATGTAAAAACAAAAACACCCTCAAAACAAGAAACAGGACAGGAGAGGTAAGCGCTCTGCCTTTTGCAATGTTAAATAACTAGCTAGAAAGAATTCTTTGCCTAAATCTTCATAATAAGGCAATTTTATTTGGTTTATACTTCCTGTAAATCTTGAAACCAGAGAACTTTAAAGTTTTGTTATATAAATCCCCCCTACCCTTGAAAAACAGCTTGAGTTCTCTTTTATGTTCTTGTCATCCTCCTGGGGTTGTGAGTTTGATTAGTAAAGTGGACCTGTAATTTCTAACTTCACACTGCACTTTATCTAACTATTCATTATTTGCTCTAATTTCTCCCTTAGAAATCAGTTTTCTTTTAGACAGCATTGTTTTCCCAAAAAACCCCTCTGTATAATATTAAAATAAAAAGTAAAAAATGAAAAAGGATTTACCTTGTTTATTTAGGATATTCTATAGGAATCATTAAAGTGAATAAAGCTGTACACAAATTTTCATAGTTTTATTCATAATAGCCAAGAAGTAAAAATTCAGTTGTCTATTAACTGATGTATGAATAAATTATTGTATTATCCATATGTCATTTGACCTTAAAAAGTAATGAAGTATTGATACATGGTACTGCTAAGAAAGAAACCAGACTCAAAGAGCCAATGAGTATATGCTAATGGGTATCAGGTGTTTTTTTTGAGGTGGTGAAAATGTTCTAGAATTAGATAGAATATACTAAAAAACACCGAGTTGTACATCTTAAAAAGGTGAATTTTATGATATGTGAATTATATCTCAACAAGAAAATAAAGTGAATAAAACTACTAGAGACGTGCTACATAGAAATATATATTAAGCCTTTACTCCAATTTACTGCCCTATGGCTAGTTTATTTTGCCTTGTTATACTTGTCTATCACACCTAAGTCACCTGATTTAAGATTTGAAAATCTGGGGTCAAGCTTAATCTCTTAATGACTGGTCATATTTCCTTTTTGCTTGAAGATTTCTATCTACATTAAACATCTTATTTATGCCCATTGTTGAAAAGTCTCACTACCTGTGCTGAACTCTTAATGGTGAGTCTGAGTTTCTACTGAGTCCGAGTTTCCAGTCAAACAACCAGGAGTGGAATCTGCCAGTAATAAGTACTACACAGCTTGCTATACTCTCTTGTAAGTGCTTTGGGAGAACCAGTCAAATGGTAATTGATTTAAATAACATTTAAACATTTTTATTTTTATTTATTTATTCATGGCTGCACTGGGTCTTCGCTGTTGCACTCTGACTTCCTCTAGTGGTGGCGCGTCGGGGCTACTCTTTGCTGTGGTTCACAGGCTTCTCCTTGCATGGTGGCTTCTGTTGCAGAGCACAGGCTCTAGGTGCGCTCGGGCTTCAGCAGCTGCAGCGCTTAGGCTCAGTAGTTGAGGCTCACAGGCTCCAGGGCTCAGGCTCAGTCGTTGCGGTGCGCAACTACTTAGTTCTTCCATCACATGTGGAATCTTCCTGGACAGAGATCAAACCTGTTTCCCCTGCATGGGCAGGTGGATTCTTTATCAACTGCACCACCAGGGAAGTCTTAAATAACATTTTATAATTTAAGCAAAGTAGGTGATTGAGTCAAAAAAAATCATTAATTTGACTAAGAAACAAGATCTACTTCTTTACCAAGACCAGTTGAATGCATTCATGGCCTCTTTAAGAGAAAAAAAGAAAGGAAACAGAAGAGAAAAAAGAGGGAAGGAAGGAAAGAAAGGGAAGAAGAAAAGAAAGTGAAAAAGGAAGGAAGAACTTGGCAGTCTTCCAATGTCTGGCAAAACATTCCCTGATGACCTGAATTGGGGTTTGAGGATGAGAGCGGCAGTGTTTGTTCTAGGCAGAGATCTACCGCCACACTTACGTGCACCAACGTATAGGAAGAAAGGAATCAGAGCCGAGACCTCCTGCCATTTACCCTAAGCAAGGCAGGGCTGGGCTTAACTGTTGCAATAAAATTAGGAGTTAAAATTGAGCCCCAGTAGTTCCCCCCTCCATGAATGTACATTTTGTTCCTCATCTTTCGAAGTGAAGCTTAGTGACTTCTAAAGTCAGCTTAGTCATTTAGCTCACGCACAACTGGGTAGCTTAAGGAATAGAAACTTATCTCTCATAGTTCTGGAGGTAGGAAGCCCTGAGATCAGGTTGCCAGCATATTTGGGGTCCTGGTGAGAGCCTTTGTCCAGGTTGTCAATGGCTGACTTCAAGTGGTACCCTCCCCTACATGGCAGCAAGTGAGGGCCAGCTGTCTGGCCTTTTCTTAAAAGAGCGCTAAACGCACACAGGAGGGCTCCCTGCTCATAACCGAGTTACCTCCCATAGGCCTTACCTCATAATACCACCACACTGGGGACTAGATTTCAACATATGAATTTTTAGGGGTTTGCAAAACTTCAGTTCATAACACGGAGTTTATTTCCCCTCCCGTCAATCTGCACTGGTCTTGGGGCTTGCTCTGCCTGGTTGAACACAACAGAAGTGGTTCCCCAGGACTTCCAGTGCAAAGATTAAGAGGGCTGGCACTTCACCCCTGGCATCTTAGAACCCTCAGCCATCATGTAACAAGTCCAAACTATTGTCTGGAGAGAAACCTATGGTGACCCTGGAGGATGAGATATCACGTGGAGAGAGAGGCCACAAGGATGAGCACTGAGGGACCAAACATGTGAGGAAAGAAGCGCATGTATGTTCTTGATTTGACCACTGTGATTACAGTCATTTTAATGCACTAAGTTTGGGAGTTTAAAAAAAAATATTTAACCATAGAAAGCTAAGAGAAATTGGAATCTGGAAGTAAGGTGCTGTGGTAATAAAAAACCTAAAAACACATGGCATTGACTTTGGGACCAGCTGGAGGGCAGAAGCCAGAAGGGCTTTGAGGAGACTGTAAATGAAGTTGGAAGGGGAGTGATAAAAATGTTATTGGATACTGGAGAAAAAGCAACCCCTGTTAAGTAAGGGTGGAAAGTTTGGCAGACCTGCTGACTATAGTAATATACAAGATAGAAAACATACCTCATGAACTTGTGAAGATGGCTAAGAAGATTTGCAGATAGCATGTTCCAAGTACCAGTTGGTTTTTCTAAGCTGCATTTGATGAGACAGGAATGAACAGAGAGTCGCCAGCTAGGACTTTGCTGCTGCTGCTGCTGCTGCTAAGTCGCTTCAGTGGTGTCCGACTCTGTGCGACCCCATAGATGGCAGCCCACCAGGCTCCCCCGTCCCTGGGATTCTCCAGGCAAGAATACTGGAGCAGGTTGCCATTTCCTTCTCCAATAAGAAAGTGAAAAGTGAAAGTGAAGTCACTCAGTCGTGTCCGACTCTGCTAGCAAGGATCAAATCCAAAGTGCTGCTGGATAGATGAAAGGGCTTCCAAGAATTTTAAGTGCACACCACTTGGGTTTTCTTTGCTAGAAAAAAGGATTTCTAAGCATCTTAAAGGCATTGTCACATAGCATCTGTCTCTAAATCCTAGATGGGGAGAGGGCCTGTCTCATAGAGACTTGTGGATGTGGCTTTTACCTAATAGACTGGATTAAAATGTGATATGCTGGAAGCCCATAAAGATTTTTTAAAAAGGAATTATATAAGCATGGTCCAAAGGGCAGAGATAGTGTAAAAACAAAAGAGACCTCTGAGCCCAGAACTTTCTCCAGACAAGAAGCAAGCAGAGAATGCTACTCAGTTGTAAACATGGACCATTTCTTATGGAAAATGAAGAATGACTCAGAATCGAGGGCCTAGAGAATCTGAAAGAACTACTCTAGCAGGCAGAACTGGGCCTTAATCAAGGCACTTTCTCTGATCTCAAAGTTGTAGGAAATGATGGTATGTGCTTGGCCTAATTCCAGAATTACTATGGTCTGGTGACTGTTATGTGCCTCCTATCCCCCCATTCACCCCTTAAAAATTTTTTTTTAATTTGAAGTATAGTTTATTACCTCAGATATGCAGATGACACCACCCTTATGGCAGAAAGTGAAGAGGAACTCAAAAGCATCTTGATGAAAGTGAAAATGGAGAGTGAAAAATTTGGCTTAAAACTCAACATTCAGAAAACGAAGATCATGGCATCCGGTCCCATCACTTCATGGGAAATAGATGGGGAAACAGTGGACACAGTGTCAGACTTTATTTTTTGGGGCTCCAAAATCACTGCAGATGGTAACTGCAGCCATGAAATTAAAAGATGTTTACTCCTTGGAAGGAAAGTTATGACCAACCTAGATAGCATATTCAAAAGCTGAGACATTACTTTGCCAACAAAGGTTCATCTGGGCAAGGCTATGGTTTTTCCTGTGGTCATGTATGGATGTGAGAGTTGGACTGTGAAGAAGGCTGAGTGCCGAAGAATTGATGTTTTTGAACTGTGATGTTGGAGAAGACTCTTGAGAGTCCCTTGGACTGCAAGGAGATCCAACCAGTCCATTCTAAAGGAGATCAGCCCTGGGATTTCTTTGGAAGGAATGATGCTAAAGCTGAAACTCCAGTACTTTGGCCACCTCATGCGAAGAGTTGACTGATTGGAAAAGACTCTGATGCTGGGAGGGATTGGGGGCAGGAGGAGAAGAGGATGACAGAGGATGAGATGGCTGGATGGCATCACGGACTCGATGGACGTGAGTGTGGGTGAACTCAGGGAGTTGGTGATGGACAGGAAGGCCTGGCGTGCTGCGATTCATGGGGTCGCAAAGAGTCGGACACGACTGAGCGACTGAACTGAACTGATAGTTGATTTACAATATTGTGCTACTTTCTGATGTACAGCAAAGTGATTCAGTTATGCATATATATATGTAATTCTTCTTTACATTCTTCTTCGTTATGATTTATTGCAGGATATTGAATATAGTTCCCTGTGCTATACAGTGCACACTTAGTTACTAAGTTGTGTCCGACTCTTTACGACCTCACGGACAGTAGCCTGCCAAGTTCCTCTGTTCATGATATTTCCCAGGCAAGAACACTGGAGTGGATAGCCATTCCCTTTTCCAGGGGATCGTCTTGACCCAGGGATGGAAATTGGGTACCCTGCAATGCAGGAAGATTCTTTACTGTCTGAGCTCCCGGGGAAGCTCATGCTATACAGTAGGACCTTATTATCTATTCTATGTACAGTATTTTGTATCTGCTAGTTCCAGACTCCTCATTTATCCTCTGTCATCCCCTTTCTCTTTGTAACCATAAGTTTCTTTTCCATGGTTGTGAGTCTGTTTCTGTTTCATAAATAAGTTCATTTGTGTCACTTATTAGATTCCACATATAAGTAATACTCAGCTTCCCAGGTGGCTCAGGGGTAAAGAATCTGACTGCCAACGCAAGAGATGCGAGTTTGATCTCTGGGTTGGGAAGATCCCTTGCAGTTCAGTTCAGTCACTCAGTCGTGTCTGACTCTTTGCGACCCCATAGACTGCAGCACGCCAGGCTTTCCTGTCCATCACCAACTCCCAGAGCTTGCTCAAACTCAGGTCCATCCAGTTGGTGATGCCATCCAACCGTCTCATCCTCTGACGTCCCCTTCTTCTTCTGCCTTCAGTCTTTCCCAGCATCAGGGTCTTTTCCAATGAGTCAGCTCTTTGCATCAGGTGGCCAGAGTATTGAAGTTTCAGCTTCAGCATCAGTCCTTCCAATGAATGTTCAGGACTGATTTCCTTTACGATTGACTGGTTGGATCTCCTTGTGGTCCAAGGGACTCTCAAAGAGTCTTCCCCAGCACCACGGTCCAAAAGCATCAATTCTTCGGCACTCAGCTTTCTTTATGGTCCAGCTCTCACATCCATATATGACTACTGGAAAAAGCATAGCTTTAGGCAATGGCAACCCACTGCAGTATTCTTGCCTGGAAAATTCCATGGCAGAGGAGCCTGCTACAGTCTATGAGGTCGTGAAGAGTCGAACACCACTGAGCAATTGAGCAGACACAGATAAGTGATAGCACTTGGTATTTGTCTTTCTTTTTCTAACTCTCTTCACTTTGTAGGATAATCTCTAGATCCATCCATGTTGCTGCAAATGGCATTATGTCATGCTTTATTATGGCTAATAAATCACATCTTCTTTCTCCACTCACCTATAGATGGACATTAGGTTGGTTCCATGTCTTGGCTACTGTAAATAGTGCTACTATGAACATTGGGCTGCATGTATCTTTTTGAATTAGAGTTTTCTCTGAACATACATCTAGGAGTGGGATTACTATCCCCCTCTTTTTGAATGAAGGTGTCTGTTGTGCTTATCCTGTCCCTTTATCACCATGGTATTGTTGGATGCAGGTGGGACAGGTAATTTGTCTTTTTAGTTTACACAGGTCTTTGTGACTAAGGGCTGCACTTGAGAGACCATCTTGAAGAGCTTTAGTTGCTCCTGGACCTTATTTGACTGACAAAGTCCTGGACTTTGACCTGATGCCATAAAAGTATGAGATTTTAGGGGTTCTGAGGAATGAGAATATTTCACATATGGGAAAGATATGAATTGTTGTGGCCAGAGGTGCATTAGAGTAGTGTTTCCAAAGATTGTCCCCCACAAATACTTCTCCTACTTGTATACTTGCCACTCTTCACATTAAAAAATGGTACTATTTCCCATTCCTCGAATCCAGGTTGGCTTTGGGCAGTAGAATGTGGACAAGGTGATAATCTAGGTCTCTGGAACTAGACCTTAAGAGACTTGATAGCTTCCAATTGCCTATTGCTACTGAAATGTTCCCTCTTTGAGCCCAGCCTCTATGCTGTGAGACACCTGAGTGGCAGAGAAAGGGCATGTGGAGAAGGACTGAGGTGCCCTAACCAACCGTCCCTGCTGACAACCATCAAATGTCAGTCAAATGAGCAAGGCCATTTTGGATCTTCTAGCAATCCCAGTGCCTAGCCTAGCAATTCCACTGAAGCAGAACTGCCCAAATAAACCACAGAAAATATGAGAAGTACTAAATATTTGTGTTAAAGCCACCGAGTTTTGTTTGTACAGAAGACCGTAGTTGAGGGGAACTAATAATATCCGGAGAATGCTTTCATCTTGTTCCAGGTAGCCTGCTTGCTGCTATACACCACCTTAGTCATTAGACCTCGTAAAGTCTCTGTGAGGAAGATGGTGGTAGGCCCAGGGAATGGAGGCTGGGACAAACAAGTGGGTCCAAATGACATAGCTTGTAAGCGGTGGTACCAGAATTCAAGTCTAGGTTACCTGCCTCCAAAGCCTGTATTCTTTTCAGCATCCCATTAACACTCAACAATATTTTACAGTTAATGGGAAAACTTCAGGTTTAATGTAGAGAAAATTATAATTGGTGATTTTAAGCAATACTACTCTAGAAACCTTGTTTATATCATTAAAGTAAAATGATTTTTTTTAAATAAAATATAACAAAAATTTTATAAAATAAAATTCTTATTTTATAAAGCTAATGATTAGAAGGGGCTTCCCAGGTGGCGCTAGTGGGTGAAAAATCAGTCTGCCAATGTAGGAGATGCAAGAGAAGAGGGTTCGATCTGTGGGTCAGGTCAGGAAGATCCCCTGGAGGGGGAAATGGCAACCTGCTCCTGTATTCTTGCCTGGAAAATTCCATGGACAAAGGAGCCTGGTAGGCTACAGTCCACGGGGCTGCAAAGAGTCAAATATGACTGAGCGACTGAACTCCAAATCCTTGCTTTATCAGTCTCAATGAATTGACTTTTATTGAACTTAATTTCCTCTTTCAGCATGTATTATTCAAACAACATGGGGAAGGGAGTTATGTTCCTTGTTTATTTTTATAATAACTTTAATTACTTTTCTATATAAAATCTTTTGTTACTTATGGAATTCTTTGGTTGGTTTAATGCTGTCAAACCAGCTGACAAATTCTATTTGTTACATTCCCTTTATTTTACATTAACATTTGTGGCATAGATAGAAAATGCAACAGAAGATAGTTATATTTGATAGGAACAACATTCCTGAGATTTTGACTTAAAAAAATAACATGGATTAGAACACCAACACTAAAAATATCTTCAAATAGCATGAAATACCTGCTTTAACACCTCATATCTAAGATGGAATCTATGGTTAAAGAATAGTGACATTTCTATACTTTTCCAAGATAGCTCATTTCAATTTATTCACAAATGATTAGGTAGCTATATTTAGCTAACACTTCTATACAAAGGAGTCTCTTGGCATTCTCTTCAGCAGTATAGTTCTATATAAATGCAAGCAATGGTTTTAGGCCAAATTGTTCCTTTTGATGGCTCTAGACTTTCAAAATTTCATAGTCTGACTCTTAGGATTATTTTCCAGTTGCTAGAGACTTCACTACACCTGCGTACATTCACAGAAATATTTATGGAGACAGCAATGTGAAAAGCCTGGCAGGCTGATTCCTTTAGGATGGGGATCTCTGTCCATTGCCACCATAAACTCCTTGCTTTGTTCTAGCCACCTGCATCTCTTTATTCTGACTTTGTGAGTGAACGGTATTCTTGCATTTCTCTAAGACTTCCCTCCATCTCATTAATCTCAACTCAGTCTTTACGACTCAGGACAAGTGTGTTCTTCTCCAGTCACTGTCAGTGTTGGTTCCACACTGCATTAACTCATCCCAGTTCAGCCGTTACTTACACTGTGATTCCTTTATCTCCTTTCCCCATTATGCTATGGAACCACTGGGGAAAGCAACTCTGTGTGTGTTTTAATTAGTTCTGAGTTTCTTTTTCTTTTTTTTTAATTATTCATTTATGGCTGTGCTGGGTTTTCATTGTTGCACTCTGGCTTTCTATAGTTGTGGAGAGTGGGGGTTACTCTCTAGCTGCGGTGCTCGGGTTTCTCCTTGCAGCGGTTTCTCTTGTTGCAGAGCACGGGCTCTGTGGCACCCAGGCTTCAGCAGTTGTGGCACTTGGGCTCAGTAGGTGCGGCTGGCGGGCCCCAAAGCGCAGGTTTAGTAGTCATGGCGCAGGGGCTTAGTTACTCTGCAGCATGTGTGATCTTCCAGGATCAGGGATGGAATGGGTGTCCCCTGCATTGGAAGGCAGATTCTTAACTGCTGGATCAGTGGGGAGGCCCAAGCAACTGTGCTTTTTCCATCTTTATCTCCCCAGCCCACAGCAGAATTCCTGTACAGCATTAAATTCAATAAATATTTAATAACGAAGAGAATGAAAGGGAAGCTCTCTGTCTTAGAAAGAAAAAAATATGAAGCCTTATAATGGCACCTTCCAGACTTTCCTGGTGAGCCAGTGGTTAAGACTCCACGTTCCCAATGCAGGGGACACGGGTTTGGTCCCTGGTAAAGGAACTAGATCCCGTACGCCACCACTAAAGATCCTGTGTGCCGCAACTAAGACCTGGCACAGTCAAAGAAATAATTAAAATAGAAATAAATAAATAAATATTAAAGTCACCTTCAAGGAGAACCACAGAGTCTCTTTTAAACAGCTTTATTGAGAGATAATTCACACATTCTACAATTTACTTCTTAGGATTATTTATGTTATGACAAACCCCTGGAGGTAGTTACATTTTCCTTCAGACTCTTGCATATACCACAAATACTTTTTTTTTTAACTTTTTTTTTATAATGACAGTTTTTAATTGTACTGAAAAATATTCAACATTTAAAATTCTCAGACTCCTCCCACTTTTTCTACCGAAGTGGTTCTCAAACTTCAGCTGCATGGGAATCACCTGGACGGTTTGTTAATCTGCAGATTGCTGGACCCTGTCCACAGAATTTCTGATCCAGTGAGTTTGGGGTGGGTCCAAGAAGTTAGCATTTCTAACAGATTCTCAAATGATGCTACTGCTGCTGGTTGGGAGATCCCTTTTGAGAACTATTGGTCTAGCAGTTTAAACAATTATCAACATTTTGCCATATCAATCATTTATCCCTTTCTCCCTCTTTCTTTCTCTTCTTTATTTTCTAAAAACAAATGTCTGATATTTCTCTATAATTTAAGAAGTATCTTAAATACTTCTGTATAAAATGAAGACTTAAAAAATATAATAGTATCACACCTAAAAGTTAACACTACTTCCTTAATATCATTGCACTGATAATGATAAATTTTTTTCTGATTATCTCAAAAACACTTTTTATGGTTGGTTTGTTCAATCAGGATTAAAACAAAGTCGATACATTCTATTTTGTTGTGACTCTTTTAATCTGGAACAGTCGTCTTTCCTTTTTTAATTTTCTCATGCTGATCGGTTCAGTTCAGTTCATTTCAGTCACTCAGTCGTGTCCGACTCTTTGCGACCCCAAGAACTGCAGCACGCCAGGCCTTCCTGTCCATCACCAACTCCAGTAGCTTATTTAAACTCATATCCATTGAGTCAGTGATGCCATCCAACCATTTCATCCTCTGTCGTCCCCTTCTCCTCCTGCCCTCAATTTTTCCCAGCATCAGGGTCTTTTCAAATGAGTCAGTTCTTCGCATCAGGTGGCCAAAGTATTGGAGTTTCAGCTTCAACATCAGTCCTACCAATGAACACCCAGGACTGATCTCCTTTAGGATGGACTGGTTGGATCTCCTTGCAGTCCAAGGGACTCTCAAGAGTCTTCTCCAACACCACAGTTCAAAAGCATCAATTCTTCGGCGCTCAGCTTTCTTTATAGTCCAACTCTCACCTTCATATATGATTACTGGAAAAACCATAGCCCTGACTAGATGGGCCTTTGTTGGCAAAGTAATGTCTCAGCTTTTAAATATGCTGTCTAGGTTGGTCATAACTTTTCTTCCAAGGAGTAAGCATCTTTTAATTTCATGGCCTCAGTCACCATCTGCAGTGATTCTGGAGCCCAAAAAAATAAAGTCTGCCACTGTTTCCACTGTTTCCCCATCTATTTCCCATGAAGTGATGGGACTGGATACCATGATCTTGGTTTTCTGAATGTTGAGCTTTAAGCCAACTTTTTCACTCTCCTCTTTCACTTTCATCAAGAGGCTCTTTAGTTCTTTGCTTTCTGCCATAAGCGTGGTATCATCTGCATATCTGAGGTTATTGATATTTCTCCCGGCAATCTTGATTCCAGCCTGTGCTTCATCCAGCCCAGCATTTCGCATGAAGTACTCTGCATAGAAGTTAAAAGCAGGGTGACAATATACAGCCTTGACGTACTCCTTTTCCTATTTGGAACCAGTCTGTTGTTCCATGTCCAGTTCTAACTGTTGCTTCCTGACCTGCATACTCATGCTGTTGACTTGATAAAATCAGGTTAATTACCCTGTAGAATATCTTACCTTCTGGATTTGGAAAACTGCTTCCTCATAGTGTAATTCAACTTGTCCCCCATCCACTATATCTCCTATAAACTTAAAGTTAAAACTAAAGGTTCAATTAAATTCAGTTTTAGCTTCTTAAGCAAGAATATCTCATAGGTGGTGCCATGTAGGTTATGTTGCATCACCTCAGCAGGCATGTAATGTCTGGTTATCCTACTTTTAGTGATGCTACATTGATTGGTAGATTCAAGTGGTAATAGCTTAATCATTAAAAAGTGTACTATCAACCTTTTTTCCTTAATAGTTTAATCATCCATTAATGAGCACTGCCTATACCACAAAAATAGTGTTTTTCTATCATTTTGTTTGCATTTAGTAACAGGAGTCCCCTCCTTAATTAGGGATATTTAGTGTATTTTATATGGGACAGACAGAATAAATTCTTTTTTCTTTTTTTTTAATTTTCAAAGTAAGGACTTGGTGCCTGTTGTTATATCAATACTAAGTTGTGTCCTTCCTCAAGTTCATACATTGAAGTTCTAACCCCCAGTATGTGTTTGGAGATAAGTCTTTAAAAGGTAATTAAGTTAAAACATAGTTATTGTGGTGGTCCCTACTCCAACATGACTGGTATCCTTATAAGAAGAGAAAACGTAGACCCAGATATACACAGAGGGAAGGCCACGTGAAGATAGTGGGGGAATGTGGCCCCCTGCAAGCCAAGGACAGAAGCCTCAGAAGAAATCAACTTTGCTGACACCTTGATCTTGGATTTCTAGCCTCCAGAATTGTGAGAATATAGATTTCTGTTGTTGAAGTCACTTAGATGGCACTTTATTATGGCAGCTCTACCAAGCTCATACAATGCCCTAACTACTTCTAATGGTGACCAATAACTTTCTGTGTATTTATGTAATTAATTATCTTTCTTTATCTTTTTCATATCATATGAATGCATGGATTTTATACATTCAACATGTTTCAATTTGTTTCAATAATTTTTACTTTGGATGGTTAAATTGTTCCATATTTGGCTGGAGGAAGCCTAGAGGAAGTTGACTTTTGTGTCATTTTGATATGATCCCAACAGTCTTTGGTAACTTCCTTCCTCTCAGGTAGAAGGTATTGTGGGCTCATTTTATACATTTTTGATCCCAACACATTTAACATAATCATTTGCTCTATGATATTCATAAAATAATTTCAAAATGATACCAGTATTTTTTTTATCAGTTTTCATGAGACTACTAGAAGAAATTAAAAATTTACCTTTTTGTCCTTAGAATACCTATTTCTAAGAATATATAGTCAAAGTCTTATGTTATAAAAAAACTTAAAACAGTTCTTCTCTTTGTGTGGTTGTGTCACCGACTTGATATACAGTTATGCTTATTTGTTTTAAAACAGTCTTCTCAGTACTTTGTCAGGCAGCGTTCTTTGTTTATTTTATAAGCATCATTAGAAAATACTTTTCTTCAAGCTGTAATGAGAATTGAAGTTCAAAGACAGATGAAATGGGAAGAAGCACAGTTCTGGGACCTCATCTTCCTGCTTATATGCATCATTTAATAGTTCACCAATGATTTCACAGCAATTCATCCAGGATTCCCTGAATAAACTGTTCCCTGACAAAACATTTTAATCACTGCATCAATTTAAATAATCCTGGTCATGTCATGAACACTGAAGCCTTAATGTTTCCAGGCTCTTGTTTGTCCTTGAATATCAAAGCCTATAGATACACTGAAGATGTCTTCCAATAATGTTAATAGTTCTATTTACTGACTGAAATATTCATGATTAAAAAAAGAAATCCTAGCCAGAAGTTCCCTTTGAGGTCAGTTTTTTTTACGTGAAATATTTGAGTTAATCTTTTGCTCCACTTAAAAGCATACATAGACATGCGGGCACACAAACACACATATATACACCCCTTTATTCCTCATCTATACTGTTAGACAGACTGCATCATTTGCTAAATGTGAAACATTATTTGGCTGTTGTGTGACATGTTTAAATAGAAAGTGCATGTGGAATCAGATGGAATTGGTTTGGTAGTTAGGTTATTGCCTAATAATGAATGCTAATAAAATCACCTAACCTTTTATGGATTTGGTGTCCTTAGCTACAAAAGGGCATAGTAACCCTTACTCCAGTACTCTTGCCCAGAAAATCCCATGGATGGAGGAGCCTGGTGGGCTGCAGTCCATGGGGTCTCGAAGAGTCCGACACGACTTCACTTTCACGTTTCACTTTCATGCACTGGAGAAGGAAATGGCAACCCACTCCAGTGTTCTTGCCTGGAGAATCCCAGGGATGGGGGAGCCTTGTGGGCTGCCGTCCATGGGGCTGCACAGAGTCGGACACGACTGAAGCGACTTAGCAGCATTAGCAGCAGCAACCCTTACCTGGCGGCTCAGTGGTAAAGAATCTGCCTGCCAATGTAAGAGGCATAAGAGACATGGGCTCTATCCTTCAGTCAGAAAGATCTCCTGGAGGAGGGCTGATCCTCTGGAGGAGGGCCTGGCAACCCACTCCAGTATTCTTACCTGGAGAATCCCATGGACAGAGGAACCTAGCAGACTACAGTCCATGGGGTTGCTGAGAGTCAGACATGGCTGAAGCGACTTAGCACAACCCTTACCTGTACAGTTAGTATATTAGGTCCCAGATGTAAAATGTAAGGATGGTATCTGGCACCCAATAGAGGTTAGTAAGATAAGCAATAGGAAGATAGTAACTATTTTCATTCTCTACCTAAAAACCTAAGAAGGACAGAAATGGAAGCAGAAGAAAATCATTCGATCTTGAAGATGATTGTGAGTACAGTGCTACTTCTTCTCTTGATTCTCAGATCATTGTGTGTAATCTGGTTCAACTTTCAAGGAGATCCAACCTGAGCTGGTATTGCTTCAGCTGGCCAGGAAGCCAAAGCACTGAGTAGTCTTTAAAGTCCTGTTAATAAGGCACAGAGGTAATATAAAACAGTGATTATCTTAGTCAGGGCTTTGCCTATCAACTGTAGGACAGGATAACCCAAAGATAGCCTCTAGGAGATTCATCAGTAATCTCAAAGGTCACTCAAGAAAACATACATGTTTCATCCCACTCTTTGGAGATCTTTCCCTTCTCCTGAAAAGGCATTTTCTCATCTAGAGTAAGATAAAGCACAAGACTCTTAATTTTAAGTTTCATCTTGGTAGTCAGACATCTGGGAGCAATGCTTTCTTTAGTTGGTACTCATTTTTTTTTTTTTTTCCTTGTCAAATAATCATTTCTTGTCACTACATAGTTGTTAAAAAAGCAAGGGAAGAAAGCATTGTTCAACAGGTTTCTGCTGCAGAAAAAGGACTCCTCCTAAATTACTATTTAATATCAACTTCCAAAGAGTTGATTCCGTAGAGCACATGGTCTCAGAGATTTTAATGTGTATTGTATGAAAATGCAGGTAATGGTGGGATATGGAGACTTGACAGGTCTCTTTATTGTGGAATTTCTCAGATCCTTAAATATACTAATGTATATTACAGTCTCCCAAAGGGAGATGCAGGATACAGCACTCCTGGTCAGTCATGTTTGGCTTCTCTGTCCATGGGATTCTCCAGGCGAGAATACTGAAGTGGATTGCCATTCCCTTCTCCAGGGGATCTTCCTGACCCAGAGATTGAACCTGAGTCTCCTGCATTGCAGGCAGATTCTTTACTGTCTGAGCCACCAGGGAAGCCACCTTCTAAAACTTAACCGATCCTAGATCTGTGGTTCCATAGAGCGTAGAGGATCACCATTGTACAGAACACACTCTGGGAAATAAAGTTTTATAATTTAAAACTACAGGTAAGAGGAACATTGGATCAATGGACCCCTAACAGACATGAATTATTTTCAGGACAGTATCAGTTGTTCTTTGCTTTATCTATTGCAACCATTGTTTGGTTGTAAAAAATAGAAACCCATTGGAAACCAATTTAAACAGAAGATGAAAGTCTTGGTAGAATACAGAGCTATTTCACAGAGTCCAAATTCAGAAAATATACAGAACTTTAGGAGGACTAGACTGTGACCCTAAAGTCAGAACTTGTGATTAAAGGACCATGTGGGTGATTGATTACTGCTTTTTTCCTGCTTGCCTGTTTTTTCTTTCAAAGAGCTTTGTCTGAACTGTCAAGAAAGTGTATGACATAGCCCTGATTCTATGTTGCCTTTAAGCAATTGATAGTAATTATTGCTATGTTGTGTCCAACTTCTCAAGAGAAAGAGAATCTAGATAGCCCAGCTTAGATTGGGCTTTCACCCACCGCTCGTCCAATCTCCTGAGGCTAAAATTCATGTGCTATAAACAGGAGGGTTTAGGCTTGCCCCCTCAGTTTGGAGAGGGAGTGAATCATTCTTAGAAGGAAGGGGCCATGGGATGAACAGGCACCGCCAAAGGGACATCAGTCATGACTTCTTCATAAGAATCATTTAGAAAGAAGGGCACCCTTGATGGCTGTGTTTCATATAGTGACAACAGAAAATTGATTTAGAAAGAACATCCTTCATAGAATCTATTTGTGAATCTTTATGAATATATTGTGTCAGGCATTATCACTATTTGTTAGTATCTAATTCTCCTCTACTGCTAGGTACAAGGATCCTCTGCCCCTTGAAGGTTGATGTGGTCATGTGACTTCACTTGGCCAATGAAATGTCACTTTGTGGGGGGAGCACTTTGAAATGGAAGGATTTAGAGACCGAAATAGCCTGCAAGTACTGAGCCAACTCATGGACAACACTAGCAGAGCTCCAGGGGACTTTATGTAAGAGAATTATTTTATTCTGTGACTTCCTCTTCCCCAGACATTTTGGAGTTGTCTTTTTAAAAAAATATTTATTTATGTGACTATGCTGGGTCATAGTTGTGGCACAAGGAATCTTTGATCTTTGTTGTGGCATGCAAGCTCTTCAGCTGTGGCATGCAGGATCTTCAGTTGTGGCATGCGAACTCTCAGTTGTGGCATATGAGATCTAGTTCCCTGACCAGGGATCTAATCCAGGGCTCCTCCACTGGGAGTGTGGACTCTCAGCCACTGGACCACCACAGAAGTCCCTGAAGTAATCTGTTACTGTATTATAATCTGTCCTATGCTGACTAGTACAAATAGTCGCTGAAATGAACCACACAGGTTCAACAGTGTAATGAAGGTGAATATTATCCTGAGCTGGTGCTACTATGAGAGGCCACCAGTTTGGTAACTTACAGGCAAGATCCCCCAACTTCCAGTTCAATTGGTGGGATTCATGATACATTTTGGTAAGTAATTTCACTTCTCATATCTGGAATTTTAAGTATCTTGCAGAGGTTAATAAAAAATATTATTTTCACATGCTCTCTTTATGTAACACCACTATGTTATCAGAAGATGATCAATTTTCTTGTGTTTTCTCATTGAACAAGGTATACCAATATCTATTACAATATGTACATTTAATCAGATGACCACCAATGCCACTAATTTTTTTCAGAATTATCATTCTATATTCAAGCTGTTATGTTGAAAAGTGGTTCAGGAAGTATATGTGGACACAGGTGCCCTGTTCTTATACAACCCTGATTTTGCCCAGAGACCTATCCACAGTCAGGTGCCTCCGGTGAAGCTGAGCTATATTCCAGGCCCAAGGTTGGGCCGAATGGTCTCAGGCTAACCCCATTTCCCCTGCCAGTGTTTGGTTTGAGTATAGGCATGAGACCTCAATTTGCCCAATGGAAGAAGTCTGCTAGAGGATTTCTAGGATCCATTTCCTTTTTTCTAAGAAAGAGTTACAAGAAGAAATGGTTTATTTTCCTTACCCTCCCTGAATATTGTCATTTTGGGATGTGTTGCCTAGAAGTGCCACAGGAGTCTTCTTGCTGTTAGCCTGAAGATGAAACCAGAGGATGTCCAGAAAAGACAGAGCTGTGATACAGAAAGAATCAAGATCCCTGAAAATAGTGTTGAGCTACAGAATCCATCAATCCTGAAGTTCTTCTTCTCTGGACGTTCTGTTATATAGGACAAATTTCCATTGAATAGGAATTTCTATTACTTGCAGCTCAAAGTATCCTACATAATGCTTTAATAGTATCTGTACTTTTTTAGTTTAGCATATATCTTTTTCTGTTGCCTCTGGGAAAATAGTATGTAAAATCTTCTTTTAAGACTTCCTGAAAAAAGAAAAAAGACTTCCTAAATCTTTACCCATGAATTACGATAGACATTAGATAACAAAATTCTAGCAGTTTCTATGAGGATAGCTGGACTCCTTAATCAATCAGCATTCTTTCAAACACTATGAGCAATTCCAGAATACAGGGCAGATGATTAAACATGTTTTACTTCACAGGTAACTTATGGTCAAATTTCAAAGATTCAAAAACCACGATCTGTCAAGTGGAAGAATGAAAATTGAAAATCTGCTTCTTTGCTGATGCCTGACTGGGTCTGAGTACTGCTGGTAATGGAACAGGGAAAGGGGTTGATCATACACTGTCTGGAACATAATATCAGAAGTCCTACAAGTAAATGAAAGTCAAAGTGATGGTGTATTTTATTTAGTTTTTATTAACAAAGTTTTTTCCTATTTTTTGGCCAAGTTGTGCTATATGCAGGATCTTAGATCCCCAACCAAAGATCGAATCTGTGCCCACTGCAGGGAAGCATGGTGTCTTAACTGCTGGATTGCCAAGGAAGTCCTGGTAATGGTGTATTTTAAATTGTGAAATTGTAATCAAAGCACTTAAGTATTCTATAGATTTTTTTTTATCAAGTTCTTAGATAGTTATTTGTATAGTTACTTGTTTGCCTTCCCTGTTAGACTGCAAGCTCCTTGAGGGCAAGGGCCATATTTGTCTTGTTCTTCACTGCACCTCTGTCACCTCACACAATTGTTATTTCTGTTTTGTGATGAGAACATGTAAGACCTAGTCTTTTAGCAACTTTCAAATACATATATATATTATATATATATAAAATACAGTATTGTTAACTATAATCACAATGCTGTATGTTAGATCTCCAGATCTCATTTACCTTCTAACTACAAGTTTGTTAGACCTTTGACCAATAGGTCCTCAATTCCCCCTGCCCCCCTCCCCCAAGGTACTTATATTTTTTACAAGCTGTTCCCTTCCCCTCTAAAGTTATTATCAGGACAGTTTCCCTCTTAGTGTAGTTATTACTATTATTTTTCTATCTGTTACACCTGTAACAGATGTGGATGAGGTTGGCCCACAGGTGTAGCCCAGCCTTGCAAGCCTATGATGAATGTGTCACTGTTCCATTTTCCTCCTTTCTTTCTCTTCTTCTCTCTGTAAAGTCTTCCTGTCTCCTGCCCTTAGGTTTCTGTATAAGATCAGTAAATCTCTGAATTTCCAACGGAGCTACTGTATGGGGTGGTGGGGGATAAATGACTGACCTCCATCCATTTCCTAGATCCTTTGTGACCTTTGGTCAACTCACTTGATCCCTGGTCATTGACTGATGACTGGAAAGGTAAGAAAAATTCTGAAAGCTAATAATAATAAAGAGTGAAAAATACGAGCTCTTGTCTACTTTTAAAAAAAATTGGAGTATAATTGCTTTTACTATATTGTATTACTTTATCTTGTACAACAAATTGAATCAGCTATTATGTATACATATATCCCCTCCTTCTTGTGCCTCCCTTCCACCGCAACCCCCATCCCAAGGGCTCTACTTTTTTTCAGCCCATTTATCTTTTCTTGGCAGCACCCTTATGTTGAGCTGATCTAATGGTCTATTCTCATCCTTCCTTTGATAGAGATCTTTTGCTCAATTTCCATTTTAGACTACTCCTGATTCTTTCCTCTAGGCTTCACCTAATCACTGAGCCCAACAGGTACTAAGTAGAGGTCCCTTTGTGCAAAAGGGTCAAGGACAAGCTTTCCTATGTTCAAAGTCATTTTATTAGGCTTGGCATTAGTGTTAACTCTTAACATCCTGTTTGTTTCACTGAGTCTTCATTTATTATGTAGAATACAATGTACCTACTAGGATCTCCTCTGAGACATGCCTGCTTAATTAGTAGAGAGAGATCAGTCAGAGATGTTTTTAGCCACATGACTGCTGATTGGACCTTTGGTAGAACTTTCCCTAAACCAGGCCAGTAAGATCCTCTCCCCCATGAGTGTGAACTGACCCCAGTGACTGCGAGTCATATTTCACCCAGTGAGTTAGAAATGGAGACTTATTATTGGGTAACTGTTAGCAGCAGCGATTGGCCACTCCTGAAACTCTGCCTAGCTCACTAATATCTTTGTGACCTGCTTTGTCAAGGCACTTTCAAGGTGGTCCGAAGTGCAAGTAAAAGATGGTAGCTGCAAATAGAGAAACAGGTAATTGACTCAAGAACTTGATAGTGTGAATTGAAGGGAATGGGTAGATTGCAGAGATATAGAGATTGAAGAAGTGTTGAGATCTGGCCTAAGAACAGTGCTAAGTTGAAGACAGTGCTATTACTCCTCGGCTGGGGAACGTTTTCAATCAATATTGGAGTGGCTGGTTGCTGGACAGATTGGGCTCTCTGGGATTCTTGAGCTTTTTAAGTAATGGTTCCTCTTTTTTCACAAGCAGCCGTGTGAAAGCCGACTGTAGAACTTCGTAAGAGTGTATGATACATATGCACTATTTAAGTTGTCTCAGTCCAGCTCCCGTGTCACCAAAACCTTGTATTTATAAAAACTGGTGTCTGAGTACAGGGTAGCTAAGAAACAGAAGGACGCTAAATAGCCCACACTTTGTACTCACCATCAGTATAACCTCTTATGAGTAGTGGAACCCAGATTGAAACCTACATTTCCTAAATTCTAAAGGTCCCTGCTCTTAACCCTCCAGAGGAAAAGGACGGTGTGTGTGTATGTGTGTGAATATTGGCTGTGTTAATCTCATCCAGGGATTCCGTGCCTGTAAAATGCCTGAACGATAAATTAAGGCAACGAAGGATTCCTTAGATCACAGGCTTCCTTTAGTCCTATTTTTTTCCTTTAAGAAAGTTTACCAGCTTCTCATTATCAGATTGAGTGAAGAGTTATAGAAAAAGAAGGCGAGCTGGGGCCGTGGTCCCCGATGACTCAGTTGGCAGCCAAGCAGGGCTGGCGCGGCTAATTACTAGACCTGAGTCAACCCGTCTGCCGGCAGGCGGTCAGGCGGGATGGTTCGAGGTCCCGCGGCTGAAATGTGCGCTTACTGGCAATGCAGGGCAAGCACAGGGAAGGAAGCCGAGATCTCAGGCCGAGACGCCCACGTGTAGGGAGGGCGGAAGACGCCTCTCGGGGGTACAGGGGTCAGGCAGGCAGGGCTGGATCTCCAGCTTCCGCCCGCTCGGGTGCCGCGCGGCTCCTCCCACTCTCTCCCGCTTCCAGGCGGCCGGACCAACGGGCCGGGCGGGCGGGCGGGCGGGCGCGCGGGGCGGGGTGGGGCGGGGCGCGGCGGGGCGCGCGGCCTGCGCGCAGGTGCAGCCCGGCGCCCGGCCCGCCCGTTCCGCCGCCGCCGCCGACGTGCGTGCTGCTCGGCGGAGGGGCCGGGCCTGCGCTCTCTCCTCCTTCCTCCCCGCCTCCCGTTGCCGGTAGGACCCATCTCCCGCTGCCGCTGGGACCCCCGTGTCATCGCGCGTCCCGAGCACGGTGAGGTCCTCAGGGAGCCTGCGGGCGCGCCCCCGCCGCGTCTTCGACCCTCCGACTCGTTGCTCTGAGGCCGGCGTCGGGCCAGGGCTGGGTGGCCGGCACGGGGCGAGGGCAGCTGGCGGCGTGGAGCGTGTGGATGAATGAGGCGTTGTTGGACTAGGCCGCGCCTCGCGAGAGCGGCCCACGCCTCACTCGGCACGTTCTAGGGAAAGCCTCCTACCGAGGCGGGGATGGCCAGTGGCCCCATCCAGAGGGGGAAGGTTTTTGGAGGGTCTCTGCTTTGGCTGGGCGGCCGGCCACCCCTCGGTAGAAGGCCAGGGGACTGGAGTCTCCTCTCATGTAAATGTGCTTCGGAGATCTGGGGTTTGGCTGGCAACTGGTGGGAGTTAAGATCCTAGAAGGGAGATTCCTTGGCCTCCGGGGTCAAGGATCAGAGGCTGGACTATCACTTTATGAGCGGGGCCTCAGCGTGGCCCGCGGAGGTTCCGCTGGAGCCAGAAGATAGGGACATAGTTCCCAGCTTATAAAACGTGAGGTTAGCAGTCCTCTTAAGTTCAGTTTGCAGTACTGAAGTGGGGTCAGTTCCGCGCGGAGAAACTTGGAGCCAGATTGTCAGGGACCCAGAAAGTTTCGACCTTTAAACAAAAAGGTTTAGTAAATCCATTTCGGACTAGAAATAATCAAAGGGTAGATTCCGGACGTTGCTTATGAGGTCTGAGGAGTCGTAGCTACAGTGCCAAAGGTGGAAGAAACTTGTTGGAAAGACCTTGATGTTGGCGAGTGTTCTTTCATGTGAAACGTGGTGTTTCTGTGCGAAATGGGAAAGAGTAGGTTCCAGATTAAGGGGGAATGGTTTGGTGGGAGGTGACTCGGTTGCTAGTGGTTCTAGAATGGATTTTCTTTGACAGTTTTATCTGTGCTTGTGCTTCCAAATGCTTTCATTCATGGAACCACACGTCAGGTTAAGAAAGTGTTTTGTGAACAGTCTGAATGGAAGATTGGCAGCTTACGTTTTATTTTTTATTTCTGGTGCCACATATTTGTATTTTACTTACATATTTTAAATTTCGTTTGGGCTGTGCTGGGTCTTCCTTGCTGTTCTGGATTTTCTCTAGTTGTGGAGTACTTGCTTCTCATTGCAGTGGCTTCTCTCCTTGCAGAGCAGGGGCTCTAGGCAGTAGCTGAGACACGTGAGCTCAGTAGTTGCCATTCCTGGGCTCTAGAGCTCAGGCTCAATATTTGTGGCTCACAGACTTAATTGGGCCTCACCGTGTAGGATCTTCTCAGATCAGGGATCAAACCTGTGTCTCCTGCATTGGCAGGCAGATTCTTTACCACCAAGCCACCAGGGAATCCCTGGTGCTACATATTTTTAGATCAGTTTTTCTATTACTTTTCAGGGGTGACTGCTTTGATAACTATCATAATCAAATCTGTTAACAACTTTTCTGTTTATATTGTTGAAAAACAAAGTATGTCAGTTTTGAATTAATATATACAGTGCATTTTGTTTTTTATTATTCAATAATATATTTTGTGTGATGAAATGTGTTTTTGGTCAATGGGGATAGTAAAATGTTTTGTTCACGTGTATGTTTGTTTTGACATTTCAGATGCCCCCCAAAAAGGGAGGTGATGGAATTAAACCACCCCCAATCATTGGAAGATTTGGAACCTCCTTGAAAATTGGTATTGTTGGATTACCAAATGTTGGGTAGGTGAATATTGGCCTTTTCACATTTTCCTTTTGTAAATATTTTGGTCCTGTGGTACAAAGGGAAACTCTGGCGGTAATTGAAATTTAAATTGAAGAGGCCAGGAAACTGGAATACTACTATGTTGCAAAGCAAGGTTTCATTGAGATGTATCTTATTTTTGGTTTTCTACACAGTACTGTATTGAAACTTGAGTTAACTTACATTGTTTGTTTTGCTGAACTCAGAGGAAGAATCTGTGGGAATTGAAACGTCTAGTTGAGACAGAACAGCCCTGGTTTGCCTCAAACACTGTTGGGAGACACAATGCTGAATTTATGTGGAATTAGAATAGTTTAAATTAGATTTTCTTGCTGGTTGGCTATGTAGGATACCTAGTCTGGTCACCAAAGGCCATACAGTAGGATACTTTAGTAAATAGTTTTAAAACCCACATTATAAATTTGATTAGATTCTTGGGGAGATCAGGGATAAGATGACTGAATTTTTACTTGAAGAGAAGGTGATGAATTTGAACTTAATATTGGAAATTGTATGATAAAAGGGTATTTGTTATAAAGTGGTTAAATCTGAAAGTTGTGGGAATAAAATTTTGAGTTTTGTAATGTTTAAAATTAAAGTGAATCACTTATTGCGAGTGAGACAGTAATTAGGAAATATTTGTGGGTTTTTTTCTTTTTGTATAAATATGCACATGCAACTTGAATGTTCAAAGTCTATTTTTTCATTATTTGCCCTTCTATTTTAATACCTTTCACTAACCTTAAAATACAAAAAATGTCTCAGAAATGATTGGGGTGTACTAAGGAGTATCAAATCCAATATGTTAAGGATTTGTTAAGGTGACAGAAGATGTTTTGGAATGTGAGTTAGGCTTAAGATTGGCAGGTGGGACAACCGTGTTCTTTGATGTGTTCCTTGGAGCCCCTGTCACAGAGACTGCCTAGTGAATGCAGCATGGTGTGACCAAGTGAGGCAGTTCTGAAATTCTTGTAATGTAAAGCGTGACAAGTGTGGCTGTCCTAATTTCAACTGGAGCTGGAGAGGTTTGCATTTTGAGGGGGTTTCCTGCTGTGATATAGGCTGCTTGCAAAGTAAGACTAAATAGAGAGTGGGAATATAAGCAAAACAAATAATTAAGCAAAGTACTGTAGGGGTGTTGTCAATAAACTTGAAAGCAAGATATGATCATTATGTATGTTGTGAGCTTTATTACACTTAGTAAGCAAGACATAGTTTTTAGATATTAACGTACTTCTCTTATTCTAGACTCATTGCAGTCAGTGCAGCTTGATTTTAGTGGAAACACTTTAAATGGGCTATCTTAAACTTCTTCCTTTTATTTTATTTTTGGCTGCATTGCATGGCATGTGGGATCTTAGTTTGGTGACCAGGGATTGAACCCATACCCCGTGAAGTGGAAGCACATAGAGTCTTAACCAGCTGGACTGCCAGGGAAATTGTAAAATGGTCCATCTGGAAAAGTATTTCTTACATGAGTTTTTTAGCATAGAGCATAATGTCAGTATATATGAGAATAACCTAAAATATTTTTTTAAATGTGTTATTTATGCTTTTAAATTAAATACTTCTCCAGTTCTGTTGACATATACTTCATAACAGTAAATTCACTCATTTTAATAATGCACAGTTTGATGAGATTTGGCAATTGTGTTTGGCTGTGAACAGTCCTTTTTATAGAATGATCTTACATTGCCTAACTGTATCAGTTAGGGTTCTTCGTAAGCAGCACAAATTCTTGTTGTTTTAAGCAAGAAAAAGACACTGGAAGAAAAGCATTGAAGAGCAAGCTGAATGGCCAAGCCTCAGTAGGGACAGGAGCTTGGATAGCCTGGCGGAGTTGGGTCTGCATGGAGCCCAGCCATATGAAGCTCTGGGTGTGGACCGGAGGTATGGTCCTCTGGGTGTTTCTCATCACCTGCTGCCTCTCCAGAGGAATGCTGGTTCCTGTGTAGGGAAATCTGACTGAACATGTCTTCCTCTAGATAGGCTCACAAGAAACAGGCTGGGGAGAGGGGACAGTTAAAAAATAAGGACCTTTAGTACAGAAACCGATGGAGGAGGGCATGGCAACCCACTCCAGTATTCTTGCCTGGAGAAGCTCCATGGACAGAGGAGCCTGGTGGGCTACAGTCCATGGGGCTGCAAAGAGTCAGACACGACTGAGCGCCTAAGCACAGTACAGAAACCATCTGAAGAATCTCTTGGTTTTTAGAGAACTGGATGAATAAAAAGGTTTGCTTTTTAGTAGCCATAAGGCTGATTACCTAAAAACATCGAGGTAATATTTATAGCTAACAATACCTGATACTTATTTGAACACTTATTTGCTATATGCCTATCATTGGGCACATTATATGTGTTATCTAATTTAATCAATGTTTGATGTCCCTGCCCTCTTCCCATTATACTTTGAATTCCATGAAGGCAAAGATAGCCTTGTTCTTCTTCATTGTTATTATTTCTAGCACTTAGACTGGTGTTTGGAGAAAGCAACGGCACCCCACTCTGGTACTTTTGCCTGGAAAACCCCATGGACGGAGGAGCCTGGAAGGCTGCAGTCCATGGGGTCGCCAAGAGTTGGACACGACTGAGCGACTTCACTTTCACTTTTCACTTTCATGCATTGGAGAAGGAAATGGCAACCCACTCCGGTGTTCTTGCCTGGAGAATCCCAGGGACGGGGGAGCCTGGTGGGCTGCTATCTATGGGGTCACACAGAGTCGGACACGACTGAAGCGACTTAGCGGCAGCAGCAGCAGTGTTAGGAACTTAGTGACAGTGGCAAAGAAGGTGAAAGTTAGTCACACAGTTGTGTGTGACTCTGTGATCCCATGGGATGCAGCCCGCCAGACTTCTCTGTCCATGGAGTTCTCCAGGCAAGAGTCTGGAGTGGGTTGCCATTTCCTTCTCCAGATGATCTTCCCGACCCAGGGATTGAACCTGGGTCTCTTGCATTGCAGGCAGATTCTTTACTAACTGAGCTACTAGGGAAGCCCAGGAACTTAGTAGGCACTCAGTAATTATTTGTGAATGGGGTAGTTCTTCTGCCCTTGATGCCATGTGTAGGTTTAGTGATAAGGGGACATGTTTTGATGGCCACTTTTAATGAAGTGAAGTAGAAAGAATACTAAAACAAAAATATGGAAATTTAATTTCCAGGTTTGTTCTGCTTTTTCTTACCTGAATGACCCTTTATAAATTAGCTCTTCTTGGGCAAGTATATCATTGTAGGTATAAGGCTTGGAGGATGTTAGGGGACACTACTGATACTTTTTTTTTTTAAGGTTTTTTGCTTGTTTGTATGTTTTGTTTTTAGGCTCACAGCAGCTTTGAGGGAAGGACACAGAGATTTCCCATACACCTCCTGCCCATATATGTGCATGTCCTTCCCCTCTTAGCAACATTCCACACCAGAGTGGTACATTTGTTACCATTGATGAACCTCACTGACACATCACCCAATGTCCATAATTTGCTGTAGAGTACACTCTTGGTTCTTTACCTTCTATGGATTTAGACAAATGTATGAAGACCTTTGTCCACAGTATCTCATAGAGTTGTTTCACTACCCTGAAAATCCTCTCTGCTCTGCCTATTTATGAACTTTCCTCAACCACTAATCTTTTCGCTGTTTCCATACTTTGGTTTTTTTAGAATGAAATTGGAATTGTGCAGTATGTAGCCTTTTCAGATTGCCTTCTTTTACTTAGTAATATGCATTTGTTTCTTATATGTCTTTTCCTGGCTTAAATAGCTCATTTCATTTTAGCGCTGAATAGTATTTCATTGTCTGGATGTACCATAGTTTTTTTAATCCATTCACTGACTTAAGGACATCTTGGTTGCTTCTAAATTTTGGCAGTTACGAATAAAACTACTTGTTGTAAACATCCATCTGTAGGTTTTTGTGTGGGCATTAATTTCCAACTCATTTGGACCAAGGAATATGATTGCTGGATTGTATGGCAGGAGTATGTTTTTAGTTTTATAAGAAGCTTCTGAAGTGGCTGTATCGTTTTATATTTTCACCAGCAATGAGTGAGAATTCCTTTAGCTCCATATCCTCGCCAGCATTTGGTGCTGTCAGTGTTCTGGATTTTGGCCATTCTAATAGGTGTAGTGGTATTCCATTGTTTTAATTTGTATTTCCTTGATGACATTGTGAAGTATCTTTTCTTATACTTATTTGCCATCTGAATATCTTCTATGGTGAGATGTATGTCAAGGTCTTGGCCCATTTTTTAATTAGTTTGTTTTCTTATTGCTGAGTTTTAAGAGTTTTTTGTATATTTTGGATAACTGTGCTTTATCATGGAGAAGGCAATGGCACCCCACTGCAGTACTCTTGCCTGGAAATCCCATGGATGGAGGAGCCTGGTAGGCTGCAGTCCATGCGGTCGCAAAGACTCGGACACGACTGAGCAACTTCACCTTCACTTCCATGCATTGGAGAAGGAAATGGCAACCCACTCCAGTGTTCTTGCCTGGAGAATCCCAGGGACGGTGGGGCCTGGTGGGCTGCCATCTATGGGGTCGCACAGAGTCGGACACAACTGAAGCGACTTAGCAGCAGCAGCAGCAGCGCTTTATCAAATATGTGTTTTGCAAGTATTTTCTTCCAGTTTGTGGCTTGTCTTCTCATTCTCTTGACGTTGTGTTTGCAGAACAGAAATTTTTCATTTTAAATAAGTTTACCTTTTTATTGGGCTTCCTATGTGGTGCAGTGGTAAAGAATCTGCCTGACAGTGAAGGAGACACGTGTTCAATCCCTGGGTTGGGACAATCCCCTGGAGAAGGAAATGGCAACCCACTCCAACATTCTTGCCCAGGAAATCCCATGGATAAAGGAACCTGGCAAGCTATAGTCCATGGGGTTGCAAACCTTACTATTTCTTTCATGGATCATGCCTTTGGTATTGTACTGAAAAGTCATTGCCATACCCTAAGTCATCTGAGTTTTTCCCTATCTTCTAGGAGTTTTGGGCTTTCCTTGTGGCTCAGCTGGTAAATAATCCGCCTGCAATGTGGGAGACCTGGGTTTGATCCCTGGGTTGGGAAGATCCCCTGGAGAAGGGAAAGGCTACCCACTCCAGTGTTCTGGCCTGGAGAATTCCATGGACTATAGAGTCCATGGGGTTGCAAAGAATTGGAAGCCACTGAGCAACTTGACTTCACTTCTAGGAGTTTTTTAGTTTTGCATTTACATTTAGGTCTGTGATCCATTTGAGTTAATTTTTGTGAATTGTGTAATGTCTGTATCTAGATTCTTTTTTTTTTTTTTGGCATATGGATGTCCAGTTGTTCCAGCACCGTTTGTTGAAAAGACTGTCCTTGCTCCATTATATTGTCTTTGCTTGAGAAACTACAATTTGATATTCCGTCTTGGGACAGCTCTTCTTGATGCTGTCACTGCATGAGATGTGGTTAGTTTCAGTTGCAGGTGTCAGAAGCCCCCCCCCCAAAACTATGGCCGAAACAGAAATTTCTTTTTTATGTAAAGTAAATTTAGCAGTCATGGGTTGGTATATTGACTTCGCTTTATGAAGTCTTAGAAACCCCAGCTCCTTGCACTTCGTGCCTTGGCAGTCCTAAGGGAGCGGCTTTTCGTTCTCATCATCCAAAGTGTTGTGAATTCCAGACAGCTGGTTATCCAGAAGGTCAAAAGGCCAAGTGACTTGCCCTGCAGTCTATATGGATTTTTTTTCCTGTAAGCTGTCACACTGTACATTCTTTTGTCCAGATTTAGTCATAAGAATTTTTCAGGGAAGGCTAGGAAATGTAGTCTTTATTTTGATGGTCAGATGATCAGTTAAAAAATCTGTTACTGTGAAAGGAGGAGAGAATGAAAATTGGGGGACCACTGTACACTCTGTTCCAGCAGTCACAGCTGCCTTAGGGGACTATTTGTCTTGCTTAGTTGATACTTCTGGGAATGTCCTTTGGTTGTTCCTATGACTTGCTGTTTTCCAATTCACCAGAGACCAACTACAGAGTCTTTCAAAGCTAGGTACTGTTGTTAAGGAAAACGCTGTAGGAAATGCTTTTAAAAAAAATTGCAGAATAATTATGTTCAGTGTTTTAGTTATGTAGTTTAATGTAACAAACCATTCCAAAAGCTTGTGGTTTAAGACAATGACTTTATTATTTCTCCTGGTTCTGTAGCTTAGTTGGGAGAGTTTGCTACTGGTCTCACTTCAGATCCTATGTATCCTATATGTGCCTGCATTCAGCTGGTGGCCAGTCAGGATTGGAGGGTTCAAGTGGCCATACTGGCAGGGCTGGGGCCTTATCAGGCTTGGCTGGAAGTCTGGGTCATTTCTGCCCTCCTTTACTTGGCTTCTGTCTCTCCAGGTTATCTCCAAACTTTTTTATAGCATGGTGGCTAGCTCCCAAGAGAGAGAAGATGTGACGGTGGTACAACATGCTTCCACCTATTTCTTTTAGTTAAAACAAGTCATGACACCAGCCCAGAGACAAGGAGGGAAGGGAAATAGACCAGTTTCTTGGTGGGAGGAGTGGCAAAGAATGTGTGGCCATCATTAATCTGCTGCATTCTATTATTTCTCCAGTATAGTTTTGTATGACACCCATTTGTTTCCTGGAGAGGTCTTTCTGGCTGATTCTTAGCTTCTTGTTCTTACTGAAGAAGCACCATTCCTTTTTTTAAAAAATACATCTTGTTTCTTGTTTATTTGTTGGCTGCTCTGGGTCTTCGTTGCTGGGCATGGGCTTTCCCTAGTTGCGGCCGGCTGGGGCTGCTCTAGCTGCAGTGTGTGGGCTTCTCTTTGCAGTGGTTTCTCTCGTTGCCGAGCACGGGCTCTAAGGCCTATGGCCTTCGGTAGTTGCAGAGAGTGGGTTCAGTAGTTGTGGCACACGGGCTTAGTAGTTGCCCCAAGGCATGTGGGATCTTCTCAGACCAGGGATTGAACCAGTGTCCCCTGCATTGCAAAGCAGATTCTTAACCACAGGACCACAAGGTAAGCCTGAGGCTCTATTCTTGATTGCTTCAAGAAGCTCACTGGCGGAAGATTATTCTCTTAGTGTTCAATTTATAACTCGCTCTTTATGCATACATTTATTTTTTATGCTGGCCAGATTTTTTTCCAGTATTTGATTGTTAAAAATTTTGTATCCAGAAAAGCCACTAACTTCATACGGAGTAGTGTTTTATTATATATACATTATATATAAGAAATAACCAATTATGTGTATTCTATCCTTGGAATAGATTATATTTTTCATTTATAGTTATAGATTCTTGACAGTGTCTTCCACATATGACTTAATTGTTTCTGCAGATTGCTTGCATGAACTAGTTTGAAACTGATTTGGAAATGAAAGTACAGGGAAATCACAAATTGTGTACTTTAACTTTTTTTTTAGGTCATTTAAGGCCTTTTAAAAATGTTTGGTTTTGACAAAGACTATAGCAAAATGCAGTAGTGATCTGAAAGCTGGTGCTCACGTTTTGTCTGTAAATTCTCGGCCCTGTTTGTAACTCTCCACCTTTCTTACTCTTCTGCAGTCTTTTGTGGTTGCTACACTTCCTCTGCTCTCTTAATAGATTTCTGTCCTTGGCTGTCTTCTCTCTCATCCTTTCTCCCTGGTTAGTCTTATCCTCTCCTGATTTTAATCATCTGTTGGCTTCTCTTTTCTATAGTCCTGCTGTTATATTCCCTCTCTTGTGTAGTAATACTGCTTTCCGCCCAGATACTTGAGAGATTTATCTTTGCATCCTTTCTCCTCAGCTGTATTTTTCTGTAGGGTACCAAACCTGGTACCCGAATCTCTCTCTGATCTGTTTTTTTCACATCTTCATTGCCACTGATTTCTTACTTGAATTATTCCAGAGGCTTCTTAAGTGGGCTTTTTGTCAGAGCATTATCTATAGTGAATCTTTTGTTTTGTTTTGCCCAAGTGATTTTTTTTGTTTGTTTTTTACATTGAGGTATAACATATACAATAAAACGTGAAAACTTTAAATGTACATATCAGATTTTTACGTTTTAATTCACCCATGTAACCAGTACCCACATCAAGATCTAGAACAAATCCAGTGCCACAGAAGACTTGCCCGTGCCCCTTCTCAGTCAGAACTGTCTTTCCTACCACATTCCAGCTTATATCACCACATTGGTTAGTTTGCCTGATGGAGATGGAATCATACATTATGCACTCTGACACTTTTTATACGTCAACGTTATGCCTGAGAGAATATACAGGATGTTTACCCAGGTTGCTGTGATGGGCACTTGGGTAGTTTCCAGTTTTTGCCTGTGATGGATTGAGGTGATTTGAACTTTCATGTACATGTCTTTTGGTGAGTGGATCTAAGCACTCGTTTCTGTTGGGCGAATGGATGCACTTACCCACTTACCCTGCCTCTTCTCCAAACTTCCCACCCCGACTAGTTAAATAGCTTTAAGTGATACTGCCACATAGTTTTCCAAATTATCTATTATTATTCTAACTTATAGTGCTGGTATTGCAGAATTTCTAATTGTTCTGCATCCTCACTGGCACTTGGTATTATCATTCTTTTTCATTTTGGTCATACTTCAAGTGTAATCTCATGATTGTTTTGCATCTCTCTGATAGCTAATGATTTTGAGCATCTTTTAAAATGTTTATTGGTCATCTTCTGTGAAGGATTTTTTTTTTCTTTTTTTGTAATGATTAGGTGTTGTTTACTCTGGATATGGATTCCTTGTTGGATATGTATTAGAACTGCTTCTTCCCAGTCTGTGTGACTCTGCTTAAGGTTAAATAAAAACTCTTTTTTTTTCAAGAAGTTTCACAATTTAAAAATTTTACGCTTGCAAAACCAGTTTAAAAAAAAAAATCCTATATGAGGTCTGTTTACATTCCCCAACTGTTAACACAGTATGGTTATAAAATTTAGGAAATCAGCAGTGATTTACCAGTTTTCTTACTAATATTCATTTTCTGGCCCAGGATCTAGTCCAGGGTTACATGTATGTTGCACTTAACCCTTGCTGTGTCCTTAGTTTCCTTTAATCTGAAACAGTTTATCACTTTGTTTCTTTATGCCCTTGACACTTTTGGGGAGTGGTGGCCATTTGCCTTAGGCTCTTAAACCTTGAGGTTTATCTAATATTTCCTTGTGGTAAAATTCATACTTTTGGATGCAGAATTGACATATGCTTCTAAGTACATTACATCCGGAGGCATACAACCTTGGTTTGTCCTAATGCTAGTGATGTTAATTAACTTTGATCAGCTATCTAGGAGATGTCTGACAGATTTCTTCACTGAAAGGTTTTCTGTATTTCCCATTACATATGTTGTAGGAAGATACTTTGAAATTATGTAAATATTGTGTTTCTCGTACTTTTGCCTCCCAGTTATGGCATGTATTAATGATTCTTGTTTGAAATAGTTATTATTGTGGTGTTTACCAAATGGTGATTTAAAAATTTCTATTGTTCCTTGTATATTTATATATTTATAGAAGGAACAATGGAAATTCTGTTGTATAGAATTCTGTTGTAAAGAAGAGCCTCCCCTTCTTCTGTTACTTATAATTTGTTTGTATCAGGAGCAGTTTTTACTTTGTTGTTTATAATGGGTTACTTTTGTTACATTGTGTCGCTCCAACTGCCCATATATGGCCTTCAGGAGCCTTACTGTTCACAAGTATACCTTTTGATGTGTCCTCTATTTTTTTAGTGTTTTCTACTTTCTGACTCCAGAAAGTAGAAAATTGTGTATATTGTGTTCTAGACTTATTTGTACTTTCTCTGCTCCAGCTTTGGAATAAACAAATTTATGTGTGACATGTGTTTTCACCGCTCTTGAGTGTATACTTAAGAGTGGAATTTCTAGGTTGTATGTGACTGTGTATTTAAGTATTTGAGGAACTGCCAAACTATTTTCGAAGCGAGCATGTAAGTCTGTATTCCTATCAGCAACGTATGTAGGGTCTACTTTCTTCACATTCTCACCAATGCTTGTTGTTACCTTTATTAAGCATTTTTAAAATTAAGGTATAGTTGATGGCAACCCACTCCAGTACTTTTGCCTGGAAAATTCCGTGGATGGAGGATCCTGGTAGGATACAGTCCATGAGATTGCAGAGTCAGACACGACTGAGTGACTTCACTTGATTTACAATATTAATTTAAGCGTGTAACATAGTGATTCAAAATTTCGTAGATTATATTTAATTTACAGTTATTATAAAATATTGGCTCTATCCCTTGTGCTGAATACTGTATCCTTATGGCTTATTTATGCATAGTAGTTTGTGTATATCTTACTCCCCTGCCCTTGTCTTGCTGCTACCCCCTTTCCCTATCCCCACTGATAACCACTGTTTTGTTCTCTGTATCTTCATTTCAGTTTCATTTCACTTCAGATATTTATACAATTGTTCTGTCTGATAGTTTTCATATTTTTTTGCATTCCTCATTATCTTCATCTGTGAGTTTGTTTCTTTTTTGTTACATTCACTGGTTTGTTTTGTTTTCTAGACTCCATATATAAATGATAACATAGTATTTAGTATTTATCTTTTCTCTGCCTGACTTATCCCTTTATCTGTTGGTGGACACAGTGTGCTTCCATATCTTGGCTGTTGTAAATAATGGTGCTTTGAACATTGAGGTGCATGTATCTTTTTGAATTAGTGTTTTTGTTTTCTTTGGGTATGTACCCAAGGAGTGGAATTGCTGGATCATATGGTAGTTACAGTTTTTTTTTTTTTAAATACTTTATTTATTTATTTGGCTGTGTCAGGTCTTAGTTGCCGCCTGTGGGATTTTCATTGTGGCATTCGAGATCTTTCATTGTGGTGCACAGACTCTCTGGCTGTGGTGCGCTGGCTGCTGAGTACACAGGCTCAACAGTTGCAGCACGTGGACTTCGTTACTCTGTGGCATGTGGGATCATAGTTCCCCAGCCAGGGATCAAACCCAGGTCCCCTGCTTTACAAGGCAGATTCTTAACCACTGGACCACCAGGAAGGTCCCTGGTTTTAGTTTTTTGAGGAACCTCCATACTGTTTTCCACAGTAGTTACACCTCCCACCAACAGTGTACAAGGGTTCTTTTTTCTTCATATCTTAGTTTCAGCATTTGTTATTTGTGGTATCATTGATTGTTACCATCTTTTTGATTATAGCCAAACCATGAAGTGGCATCTCATTGTGGTTTTGAATTGCATTTCCTTGATTCCTATTAATGTTGAGCATCTTTTCATGTGCTTATTATGCCTTCATTTTGGAAAGATTTTTGTTGGCAATTCTAGGAACAGTTTTTCTTTCAGCACATTGAAGTTATCTTCCATTTTCTTCAGCTTTCTAATGAGAAGTCTATTGTCATTATCATCATGGTTTTTCTGTACATAATGTGTTTTGTCCCCCTATAGTTTTCTTTAAAATTTTCTTTTTATGTACTAGTTTTCAGAAATTTGATTTTCATATGCATTGTTATGGTTTTTCTTATGCCTCTTTTGCTTGGGATATGTTGAGATTTTTAGGTTTGTGAGTTTATGATTTTCATTAAATTTATAAAATATTTGGCTAGTATTTCTTCATATGCTTTTCCCTCCCCTTCTCCCTGTTTCCTTTCTTCTCCTTCTGTGATTCTTATTATATGTGAGTTAATCCTCTAATTAGTATTCTGCTGAAGCTGTGGTTATTTTTTTGTCCAGTTTCCCCCTCTGTGCTTCACTTGATGGTTTCTGTTGCTCTGTCTTCATGCTCACTGATCTTTTCTGCAGTGTCTATTGTGCAGTTAGTTACATCCAGTGGCTATCATTTCAGTTTCATTTTTTTAGATATTATATTTTTTATACCATAGTCCTGCCTGGGTAGTTTTTAATTTAATTCCTCATTGTCTTCATATTTACCTTTATATCCTTTAGAAAAATTTAAAAATTTCTATAACATTTATCTTAAGGTCCTCATCTGCTAATACCATCATCTCTATCATTACTGGGTTTGTTTACGTTTGTTGACTTTTATCCTGATTTTGATGTTTTATTTTCCTGCTTCTTTGCATTCCTCTTACTTTTTATTGGATTCTAGATGCTGGATTTTATGTTGCTTGCTGAAAGTTGTAGTAGTCCTTTAATGAGTGTTGGACTTTGTTCTCACATTTGGTTTTTGATTTTTTTGAGACTTTTTCTTATATTTTCTTAAGATAGGTTCATAATATTTTTTTGCTGTGGTGCTACTTTAGCTCTTATACTAAGATGTGGCTTTGAGGACTCTACCCAAGTTCCCTTGCATCTCTGTCTGTTCCAGCTGGTAGGGATGTGAACTATTCTAAGCTCTGTGTGAACCTGAGAATTGTTCACTGTGCTGCACTTGGGTATTTTTTCCCCTGGCCCGTGGACACTGACCTTACTCATGTACAGTGTTACTCAGCCTTATTCTTGAAGATACCTTCTGCTGATGTCCAGAGCCCTCTCTGTGCAGCTGCTTCCTTTTAGTACACTGTCCTATAAATTCTAGCTGCTTTGGGCTTCTCAAAACTCTCATCTCAGTCTCTTTAACTTGGCACGACTGCCAGGTTCCTTTGGTTCCCCCTTCCTGTGCTGTGGCTTTGAAACCACCTTTAGGCAGTAAGCTAGGGCAGTTTCAGAGCTTAGTTCATTTGTAGTTCTTGCAGAGAACACTTCCTGTGTGGTATATTGTCCACTGTTTGAAAACTGTTATTTCATATGTTTTGTCTGATTTGCTAGTTGATTGTGGCAGGAGAGCAGTTCTATAAATAGAAGGGGAAGCAAAATTCCCCAATTTAAATGATCTTAACTCTTATTATTTCTGTCAGTATTCCAGGGTACCTGCTCGTCTGTGGAAATTTGAGACTGGGAATTATTTGCTTTCTTTTTTAATATGTTTAGAATAATCTTTTGGACAACAGATCTACTCTCCTACTCACTTTTTCCTGTTATCAACAGTAATTGTATGCCTTAAAAGTACTTCCTAATCTACTTTCTTTTAAGTCTTTTAATTTTCATAGGTTCTTTTTCAGAATTCTGGTCATTGTTGCTGTATCATCACATAATTCAGATAGATTTTTTTCTTATTTATTTACTAGTAACTACAGACTTTATTTGGATTTCACCAGTTTTCCCACTAATGTCCTTTTTCTTTTCCAGTATAGATCTTTTAAAGGTCACAAAAATTTTCATTTACTTTTGAAAAGTGCCAATCAGGTATTTTGTATAATGACCCTCAATTCCATTTTAATGTTTTGTCATGCTGTAATCTTTTTCTTTGTTCATTTCTCTGTCAGTAAACATTAGGGTTCCTTCCACCTTTTGGTTATTGTGAATAATGCTGCAGTGAACATGAGTCTGTAAATATCACTTTGCTGCTGCTGCTGCTAAGTCGCTTCAGTTGTGTCCGACTCTGTGTGACCCCATAGATGGCAGCCCACCAGGCTCCCCCGTCCCTGGGATTCTCCAGGCAAGAACACTGGAGTGGGTTGCCATTGCCTTCTCCAATGCATGAAAGTGAAAAGTGAAAGTGAAGTCGCTCAGTCTATTTGTGACCCCATGGACTGCAGCCCACCAAGCTCCTCCGTCCATGGGATTTTCTAGGCAAGAGTACTGGAGTGGGGTGCCATTGCCTTCTCCCAAATATCACTGTAGATCCTGCTTATAATTATTCAGGGTAAATACCCTGAAGTGAAGTTGTTGGGTCACATGGTAATTTTATTTTTATTTTTTTGAGGAATCTGCATACTGGTGTCCATAGCGGTTGTGCCATTTTACATTCTACCAGGACTGTGCCAGTTTCTCTATATCTTGGCCAACACTTACTGTTTTCTTTGGCTGCACTGGGGCTTTGTTGTACTCGTGGGCCTTCTCCAGTTGCAGCGAGCTGAGGCTGCTCTTGAGTTGCTGTGCGTGGGCTTCTCATTGTGGTAGCTTCTCTTGTGGCACGGAAGGGGCTCTCGGGCGCCTGGGCATCAGTGGTGTGGCGTGTGGCCTTAGTTGCCCACGGCATGTGGAGTCTTCTTCCAGAGGTCAAGCTTGTGTCCCCTGCGCTGACAGGTGGATGCCTAACCAGTGGACTGCCGGGGAAGTCTTATTTTCCGTTTTTTTTTGATAGTGACCATTCAGCTGGGTGTGAGGTGATGCCTCATTGTGGTTTTGATTTGCATTTTCTTGATGATAGGTGATGTTGAGCATCTTTTCACATGTTTCTTGGCCATTTGTTTATCTTCTTTTGGAGAAATGTCTATTGAGGTCCTTTGCTTTGATGTAGTCTCATTTTTTTTTTTTCCTAATTTTGTTTTTGTTGCCTGTCCTTTTGGTGTCATATCTCAGAAATAATTGCCAAATGCAATGTCACAAAGCTTCTTCTGTACATTTCCTTCTGTAAGTTTCATAGTTTTAGGCTTTAGGTCTATAATCCATTTTGAGTTAATTTTTATATATAGTGTAAGGTAAGGGTCTTCATTCCTTTGCATATGGCTGTCCAGTTTCCTCAGCATCATTTATCGAAGAGACTGTCTTTTCCCATTCTAGATACCCTTGTTTAAAGATTATTTGACTGTATATGGAAGGCTGTATATCTGGGCTCTCTATTCTGTTCCTCTAGTGTATGTGTCTGTCTTTATGCCAGCTCCACACTATTTGGATTGCTATAGTTTTATATTTTGATACCAGGAATCATGCTATAGACTTTTGGGAAGAACACTATGGAGGTGAAGTGCTTTTCTCTTTGTGTATATCGAGGGCCATTTGTAATAGCCCTCAGTGATTTATTACTGGTGATATTTTACTAACCATGTGTACACTCGCTGGTATTTATTTATGTCATTTTTATTTCTGTATCTAGTAGGTAGTTACTTTTTAACAGTTTAGTTATATCTTTTATAACTTCATATAAATTAATATAAATTGTATTATATTTATATAATATACATTATATATTATATTTATATACTTAATATAAATTAATATAAATCTTAATATAAATTAAAAACATTCAAAAAAAAAAACATTTTACGTTTTCCATGTTTTTGAATGTGTATTTTATAAATAGTTAATTCAGAATAATGGCGGAGTTTACATTGGTATCCTAACTTCCCTATACATAATATAATTTTGCATAAGATTTTAGATTAAACATATTCAGTCAGATTTACCTATTACAATAAAATATATAGCTTCAGAAATAAAATAGATTTTAAATGGAGGAAGCATACATTAAGTCTAGCTACTCTTTCTTATGAGAAAAGAAATAATATTTCATTTCATTGCTGAAGTAATGTTTATGTAAACCTCTTCTTGCATTAGAGAGAGATCCCTACAATTTTGAATCTTTCCTATACCTTCAGGCTTCAATAATAACCTTAAGGGATCTGAATGTGTGTGTGTGTGTGTGCATGTGTGCGTGTATAAAATCCTCATTTCACCAAAAAGTCTTATAGGCTTTACCACTCCAATTTAAGCCAAAACTTTAAAATTCTTTGCTTTTGCAAGGCTTTTCTTTAGTAGATTTGAATTGATCAAAATGTCTTAGCTTGCCACCAAAGCCTGTACTAATAATCCTTAGAAAATTTTTTTTTCTTTTTTTGTACTTACAAAGCTATTGGAAAATATAGATGACTTGGGCTTTGTGAAATTTAAAATCCTGGCCAAGAGGAGGTGACCTGTGAAAATGGAGCTGTCTTCCAAGTTTAGTTGATGCATGTAAGAATTCTTTTGGCCTAAGAGATATGGGGACTTTCTTTTCTACGTTGTTGTTATATAATATGTTTTAATTTTAAGTTTATTTCTTTATTATGAAACATATTTTTGTCCAGGTAGGCAGTCAAAATGCAATAGTTATTAATACCAATAAATTTGAAAATAACTCCATGAACTCCCTATGGCCTTTTTATGTTGCAGTTACTGAACCTGTGGTAATAGCAACAAGCAGTTTTTTATCTACAGTATCCAGAAATACAGCTGCATTTTTTTTGTCCCCCAAGAAAGGCACAAATGTCTTATAAGTAGATTAATTAATATGTTTAAATTTGGTTAAAATATTTCTATTGTACCATTATTTTGCTATTATTTTTATTGCAGGTATACAGTATTCCAGTTACCTTTTATTTATTTTTTACTTTTCGGCTGCACCACACAGCTTGCAGGATCTTAGTTCTCTGCCCTGGGATCTTAGTTCACATGCCCTCAGCAGTGAAAGTGCAGAATTTAACTACAGGACTGCCAGGGAATTCCCTTTAATTACTTTTTTGATAAATATGAACTTGTAGATTATTCTAGTAACCTATACCAAATCTGGAAAGAGGCCTGGTAGTGCATGCCTTTAAATTCTCAGCTGAGTCTGTTATTACAGGCAAGCAGATTTGACCAGTGATGCTCTAAGTAACCAGTAATGATTTAAATGGCTGTTTTGGGAAACTTCTCTACTTTAATCTAAAATATTTAATTTGAATGGGATATAAGAGCTGTATTTTAAAGACTGATGGACAGGTACAAGTTAATATATCATTGCCAAATTGTACTTCTCACCAGTAGTATTTCGATGAGTCTCCCATGTTGCCTTTTGTTCACTACTATTTTAAAAGGGTCTCAGAGGTTAAAAAAAAAAAAGTGGTTCTCTGGTTTAAAAGTTCAATCATATGAACTAACTGTAACAAGTATAAACTGCTGAGTATAGGGTTAGATCTCATCTAATAGACATTTTTACCTTAAAGAAGTGTTTGGAAAAGAGAGAATAGTAATACAAGTTGGCATTCTCTGAGTGTGTGTTATTTATTATTAATAGCTTTTTTCTTGATTAAAGTTGTACTTTGGGAAAAATTCGCATTTTTACCTTCATAATCCACAGATCACAGTTCTAGACTACCAGTAATCCTTATGCATTAACAAGTAGAAGGGAGTCTGAGCTCCAAACTTTTATTTCCTACGAGGCAGTTAGCATCTGTTTCCCAATTCAGAATGCTTGGGAAGTAATTGACCTAACTAAATACATACGTCTCTACATTTATGCCAGAGGAAATCATACTAGATACAGGTGAGATGATACTGGTGTTTCAGCAACTTGATGAATGAAATATATAGGCTTTGTAGTATGATGTGAAACTAGTTATTTATAACAAAGATTCTTTGGGGAAATGTTTTTCACATTCTAAGTAGACTGAGATAGGAGCATAACTTAATTGTAAATCATGAGCTGCACTGTTGTAAATTTAATTCATTTCTGTTAGTAAGAATGTATCCTCCTCTTTCCCCAGATTGTTTTTATAACCCTCATGGATTTTATTTGAGCATTGAAATGACAGTAGGATAAATTTTTCTGTGCTAGCCTAAAAATTGGTTGAAATTGTTTTTATTCCTTTTAGGAAATCTACCTTCTTCAATGTACTAACCAATAGTCAAGCTTCAGCAGAAAACTTCCCATTCTGCACTATTGATCCGAATGAGAGCAGAGTACCTGTGCCTGATGAAAGATTTGACTTTCTTTGCCAGTACCACAAACCAGCAAGGTAAGAAAAATCTTTATGCCATTGTTCATGTGGTAGCCCTGTATAGATTAAGTACACATACATTAGTGATGTATTTAAAATCATGTGTTTTAATTTTTTTTCAAAATTAATTCGGAATTGTTATTTTGTGAGTGCTCAGTCACTCAGTGGTGTCTGACTCTTTGCAACCCCATGAACTGTAGCCCCCCAGGCTCCTCTGTCCATGGGATTCTCCAGGCAAGAACACGAGTTGGTTGCCATTATTTGGGGTGATTATTAAAGTAATGTAGAGCCTGGAGAAGGGTAAGGAAGGATACATCCGTTGTTAACATTGCAGTTATTTTTTTCTGGGGAGTGTGAAGTAAAGGGAGTAATTAGTCTGTATTATGTGATTCCACTCATGTAAATGTATACACGTATGTGTGTATTCATAGGAAAATGTATGAAGTGAAGATCACAAACTAATCCATGGTTATCTCTAAGGAATGTAATTTTTAGAATGGAATTTCATTTTTTATTTCTTGTGTTTCTCTATGTTGTTTAAAGTTTTTATAACAAACATGTTATTAGGCTGGTGCAACAGTAATTGCGGTTTCAGACCCTGAATTTTAAATAATTATAATTAGGTTCAGACATATCTTTATTAATCAAAATAGGAACCATTACAGTCAACACATTTTTGCCAATGAGAAATAAGTTTGTTTATTCCTGTAGCATAAAAATCTGTGCTTTGGGATTCAGCGAACTTGTGAAAAGCGTTTTCTGCGTCCTGCTGGTTGTGGAAGCATTTTCCTTGCAAAAAGTTGCCGAGATGGCTTGAAGCAGTGGTAGTTGGTTGACAAGAGGTCAGGTGAATGGGACAGATGAGGCCAACCTTGTAGAACAATTTGTTCAACTTTTGAAGCATTGGTTGTTCGACGTTCAGTGGGGCATTGTCATGCAGAATTGGGCCCATTCACTTGATCAATGCCTGCTGCAGGCATTGCAGTTTTCTGTGCATCTCGTTGATTTGCTGAGCATACCTCTCAGGTGTAATGGTTTTGCTGAGATTCAGAAAGCTGTAGTGGATCAGGCTGGCAGCAGACCACCAAACAGTGACCATGACCCTTTTCTTGGTTCAAGTTTGGCTTTAGGAAGTGCTTTGGAGCTTCTTCTTGGTCCAGCCACTGAGCTGGTCATTGCTGGTTGTTGTATAAAATCCGCTTTTCGTTGCTTGTCACAGCCTGATAGAGAAATGGTTCATTGTTGTTGTGTAGGATGAGAGAAGATGACGCTTTAGAACGATGATGTTTTTGATTTTCGGACAGTTCTCAAAGCACCCACTTGTCAAGCTTTTGCACCTTTCTAGTTTGCTTCAAACGCTGAATGACTGTAGAATGGTTGATGTTGAGTTCTTCAGCACCTTCTTGTGTAGTTGTAAGAAGATCAACTTCGATGATTGCTCTCAATTGGCTGTTGTCACCTTCCGATGGCTGGCCACTGTGCTCCTCATCTTCAAGGCTCTCGTCTCCTTTGCAGAACTTCTTATACCACCACTGCACTGTACATTCGTTAGCAGTTTCTGGTCCAAATGCATTGTTGATGTGAGTTGTCTCTGCTGCTTTATGGCCCATTTTGAACCTGAGTAAGAAAAACGCTTGGATTTGTTTTTTGTCTCACATCATTTCTATAGTCTAAAATACATATAAAATAAACAGCAAGTAACAATTCATTAGCAAAAATCATAAAGCAAGAATTGCACATTAAAATGATGTATAGCATAACCACATTTATTTAAGAATGTATTCCAATATCAATTGCAATTCCAACGCAAAACTACAGTTACTTTTGCACAAACCTAAATAGTATATTTTTAATTAGAAAAAAAATAATATAGGTTTATTGTAGGAAATTCACAGCATGGAAATGTATAAAGAGAGGAGTAAAAATCACGTATACTTCTGTCTTGATATAATAAATCTAAGTACTTTGGAGGTAGAAACTTCCATACTTTTGATATTTTTTTACTTGGGGTATTATTAATATTTTTCTAGAGTAAAAATACAGATTTAAATGATTTTTAATACAATACTTATGCTTCATACTACGTTATATGAACGTGTGTACAGTTTATTTGCTCTTTCCCTACTATTGAGATTTTGTGTGCATTTAGTTTTTCGCTCTTTTGAACGTGGTGATAAATCCCAAGATTTCATCTCCAGTCCTGAACTCTGTTGAACTCCAGACATGTATCTTAACTGCCTCTTTGACACTGACACTTAGATGACTAAGCAAGTGCCTCTGACCTGACATGTCCAAAATGAGCTTCTTGGTTTCACCCTGCCTGTGTCAATATTGTGCTTCCTCAAGACTTTTATAATTCAGTAAATACCCCTATTATTTCTCTAGTTGCTTAAGTTAAAGCCCAAGATTTATTCTGGATTCTTTTCTTTCCTCACCCCTACATCCAATCTGTCAGAAATTCCTGAGTTCTAACTATAAAATATATACCAAATTCATTTTCTTCTCTTACTTTCATCCTCTAGTTTTAGTATCTGTTCATTTTTGACAAATTAATTATTACTGTGATGATTGTCACATGATGATTTTGTAATTTCATCATTTATTTTTCATTTATTAGATGGCATTCTGCTATAAGAAGAGCTTTCTTGTTTTCATTTATTCATTCATGTATTTATTCCTATCACTGTTACTCACTTTGTTATAATCTATTATAATCATTGGACGTAGCTCAAATTATATCCCTCAGATTGACTCCTCAAGCTGACTTCTGTATCCTTTTTAAAAACATTTTATTTTTAAATGATTTCAATTTTATATATAAGCTAAAAAATTATATGTAGAATGCTTGTATGGTTTCACTCAAATTTCTCTGAACTCTTGAAAGTAAGTTGCAGACATAATGCCACACTGCACTTTAATTCTTCAGTTTTTATTTGCTAAATATAGACACTCTCCAGCATTGCCAGAGTAAACCATTATAATCAGGACATTGACAATGATCTAAATTTCATATGATCTAAAAACATAGTCTTAAAAATCACTGGTGCGTGTATAAAAAGTCCTTGAATAAGGGCTCAAGTTTTTGTTTTTTGATATATGGTATTAATGGTTTAAACCTTTATCATGGCTTTAAATCAAGAATCAGAATTAAACTCATTCCCATTAGAAAACTGAATCTCAGAACTATAGATTTACCTGTCTTGTTTCCTCATAAAAGGAAATGGAAATCTAAGAAGGTAAAATGATTTGTCCAAGGTCACACAGATAGTTAATGTCAACCAGCACTAGAGCTGAAGGCTTCTTTAAATTCAGGGCCTTTCCACTCATATCTGTGCTACTGTACTTTATATTTATCATATGGGCGATAGTTTTAGGTATAAGACATTATGTAGATGAATTTGGTTGCACTTAACGTACTGATTTGAAAATTCATTTATTGAGATAGCAACAGGTAGCTGGTATTTTAGTGTTGGTGTCAGCACTTGAGTTGTGTCAATGAGGACCTGGGTTTGTCCCCCTCTCCATTTTACTTTCTTCCTCAGCTGGATCCTAAGATTGCCTTCCCTTTTATTCACAGGATGCCTCTCCAGTCTTGGAATTGTATACTTTGTCGTCCATGTTCAGAGTGAGGAAAGAGGGGTTTGCTTCTAGAAGCTCTGTCAGAGCACTGATGAGCTTCTATTTAAGAATGCTCTTACCTTCTCTGGCAAACCTCTCCTTAAGTCTTTCTAGGCAAGTGGGGCAAAGCGGAGGTCCTGGAGTCATTGGTTGTGCCTAGGGATGAGATTAAACTGCTTATTTAGGTCCAAGTACATGCCCCATCTAGAATTAAGTATAGAGCCAGCTTCTCCAAAGCTCTGGGCAACACTGGCGAGGGATGGCTGGCCAAGTGACAGTCAGTATAGTCCCCAGGGGAAGGGCAGAGGACACCACTGGTGAGGCAACCGCAGTATCCACCAAAAGCTGAACCATATCTCATGTATGTTTTCTGTGGATTTGCTGATAAGAGCTATCAGCTATTTCTATTTGTATAAAAAAAAACTTATGGAACAGTTATTTTTAAAATACTCATTTTCCATGTAGATAATAGAGAAGTATTTTATGGAACTTTATGTTGTGTTTTATCATGTAGTAAAATTGACGTTCTGAAAAGTGAATATTCTGAAAATTGACAAAGGATACATATGTAGGCCATACACCTTTGTCATATGACGTTGAGCTTTATTTACTCATGCTTTAATCTCCCTTTTTACATGGCTGACTGGTTTTGTTAACTTGTTTTCTAGTTTGTGTTAACTGTTACTTGACCTTGTCTCATTCTGTTGCAGTTGTTAACAACTAGGTTGTTACTATTCTGTTAATTGGTTCACATCATTACATGCACTTCGGGGCTGTAAAACCCATATGGCGATTAAATGCAAGAGGGAGAGCACATCCGTATACCTATGGCTGATTCATTGATATTTAGCAGAAAACAACAAAAATCTGTAAAGCAATTATCCTTCAATTAAAATAAATTAATAAATAAAAATAAGAGGGATTAATAAAATCATTTATATTTAAATTAAAAAAATGCAAACCTAGATATCCTGTATCCCAGTTTCATTACTATTGAGCTGAATGATCCTGTGTGCAGATTTCTTAACTCCTCAAAGGCTCAATTTCTTCATCTGTAAAGTGGGTTTAATAAATAACATCCACCGTATAGAGTTGTTGAACTTTGAAATGATAATGCACATCACCAGTCCGTGTCACTTGGTCTGGTTCCTGGCACAGTCAGTTGTCCGTTAGCTCATTTTGTGATGGTCGCCTTGCCTTGTATCAGTGTGCTCTGAAACATTCCCCCTCTCTGCTTTTGTGTATGTGTGCACGTGCCCGTGGAGCAGTATAATAAAATTAATGATGTGAGTTTTCATTTTTAGAGACATAATAACAACATCTATTCTGTTTTAGAATGTTTTCTCTTCATTTTCCTAGTTAAGAAAGATTATTTCTTGCTTGCATTTTTTAATTCATTTGAGAGTCTAATAAACATTGTTCTAGAAAGTAAAAAATTAATTTATGTAATGTGTTTGGAAGAGCCATTTGGCTAATAAACAGGTTCTTAGTACTGTCTTCTACTAAAGTCATTTTTTGTTTTTCAGCAAAATTCCTGCTTTTCTAAATGTAGTGGATATTGCTGGCCTTGTGAAAGGAGCTCACAATGGGCAAGGCCTGGGGAATGCCTTTTTATCTCATATTAGTGCCTGTGATGGAATCTTTCATTTAACACGTAAGTACAGTTGTTTATTTAGTTGATTGATTCCATTATGATTCATATTTTCTTTCCATTGTGCAAATCAAATAATAAATAACTAATAAAATAAGATTTGCTTAGTTTCACAGGGTGAATCGTGGTTTGTGTGTTAATTGTGACTTAATGTGATTAGGTATCATCTCCACATGAAAAGGCTTATTCCACAGTATATGCTGTGTTGTTGTCAGTTTCTAATTGAATTTTATCCCATTTTGGATTAGACTCATTGAGAAGTGTTTCTATGCAGAAGTAATTTTGTTGATTATAAAAGGCATTTTGAAATTTTCTTAACTTGTGGAATTTTCCTTCATTTTTGCTTTCCATGTGTTGAGAAGACAGAATTGATAAAGGAGGGGATTCCATTATTCTAGAGGAGAGAAAAACATCCGGGTTATATATTAGAGATGAAAGGATTAAGGAGAAACTATAGATCAGCTAGTTGTTAATGAAGAGAGGGATATAAAGCAAAGAGAGAAAATAGGTGGAATTATGTGTTGGTTTGAGTTCTACAGAAGTGACCCACGAACATAGTAATCCTCTGAAAAAATAGAAAGTTTTAGGTTAAGGCTCAGGTCAACACTACTTTATGGTAATAATATTGTAATGAACAAATTAATGCAAATGAAGGCAATATAAATCAGAGGTGGAGTCTGATTTAGTGTTTTTCTCTGTTACTGGTCCTAGACAGGTAGCTATAAGCAACTGAGAATGAGCATTTAGAAAGTTTTGCTTAGTAATTCATTTTTATTTTATTCCACAAAAGCTCATAATAGATAGTTTGAGAAGCACTGTTCTAGGTAGCTTTACTTGGATGAAGATATAAAGACACTTTATGGACGAGATTGTGATGTAGGCAGAGAATAAGATTGTATGTTTGTGAGTATGGAGGGGCTTTAAATCTTTAGACCACTCTGTCTTATTTGACACATTATTTGTGGAGCACCTCTTTCTGTTGTGCTAAGGGATATGATGGTGAGTGGAAACAGAAATGACCCTCCCTCATGGTGTTTACAATCCAGTGGAGGAAACAGACATTGAGTAAATGGTCTTGTAAATGCCAGATGTCATTCTCTAATTGTGTACAGAGAAGAGAGACAGATTTTTTTGGAACCATGAACATTTTTTTTAATGGTTTGCATGAGTTAAAAAAAAATGAAAAACTGGGCTTTCCTGGCGGCTCAGTGGTAAAGAATCCTCCTGCCAGTGCAAGAGATAATGAATTCGATCTCTGATCCAGGAAGATCCCACATGCCCCGAAGCAGCTAAGCCCCTGTGCCACAGCTATTGAGCTTGTGCTCTGGAGCCTGGGAACTGCAACTATGAAGCCCAGGTGCCGCAACTCCTGAAGCCCAGATACCCTAGAGCCGGTACTCCGCAAGAAGAGAAGCCACTGCTATGGGAAGCCTGTGTACCGCAACTAAAGTGTAGCCCCTGCTTGCTGCAACTAGAGAAACCCTGTGCAGCAACGAAGACACATCACAGCCAAAAATAAGTAAAGAAATAAAGTTTTAGAAAATTGAAAAACTTTTAAAAAGTGGGAATTTCTCCATATTTTTGCCATAAATGGCATCTGTAATTTTGAATAAACAACTCTGATGAGCTATGGGTATACTCTATGGTGAGGTGTATGTATTAACTATAGAACAAAATTTCTTTATGAATTCATAATTTTCCTTTTTTGTGTGCTTTTAGTTTTCCTTGATCATGTTGTTAAAGAAAAGTGACACAATACAGAATACGGAAATAGGAACCACATTATGGGAAGCAAATTCTTTTAAAATTTATATATGTGGTAACTTCTCATAGATGTTTTATTTAGAAAAATAATTTTTTTCTCTAGAGTTCAGTGAGCCAATATAATTTGCTTTTACCAATTTTTAGAAGCAATATAACTTCCTATTGTTAGATATTTAAAGCTTTGAACATGACAAGACTATTGATTTCATGGAATCCTTAGCTTTTTAAAGCTGGCATTTGAAGTTTTGAAGTGATTTTTCAACAGAAAGCTAAAGTGCTTGTGTGTTATCTGAAGGACAGCACCTTTGGCTGTATCATTGCACCTACTGTCAAGCTGTCAACAAGTTTATAGTTGAAACTTGTTAGTTTCTCAGCAGCCACTTAGAGATATGACCTTGTAGCCTGGAAATAAGAGTTCTGCTTTTTGAGGTATGAGGCAGTTTTGTTCCCAATTTAGAAACATATAGGAGGTTCAGATTTATAGAACTGTTAATTGTGAAGTATGTACTCATTTATAGTTATAGAAAACAAAATTTCAAATACAGTTGATTATTTTCACCTAAATTGTTGTGTGTTTGCATGTGTGTGTAGTTGGTGGTAATGGTGGGAAGATGGGATGTGTGGTACCCTGTTCTTTCCAGAGTTCTGTTCCCCAGTTGCTTGTTAAAGGGACAAAATGTAGGAACCTGGGATGACTGTAGAGTTAGCATGTTTTTAAATACCTCTTTAGGACTTCCCTGGTGGCTCAGATGGTAAAGCGTCTGTCTACAATGTGGGAGACCTGGGTTCGATCCCTGGGTCAGGAAGATTCCCTGGAGAAGGAAATGGCAACCCACTCCAGTACTCTTGCCTAGAAAATCCCATGGATGGAGGAGCCTGGTGTCCATGGGGTCGCAAAGAGTCAGACACAACTGAGCGACTTCACTTTCACTTTCACTTTAGGGTATGAACAGACTCTGGCAGTTATGGCCTGGCAAGCAGTTCATTACTAACAATATTAGCATGTGTCTGAATTGTTGGCATTTTATTTTGATTTCTAGAAGAAGGGAAATGATTACTAAGCACCTAGTATTAGGTGAAAGTGAAAGTGAAGTTGCTCAATAGCATCTGATTCTTTGTGACCCCGTGGACTGTAGCCTACAAGGATCCTCTGTCCATGGGATTTTCCAGGCAAGAGTACTGGGGTGGGTTGCCATTTCCTTCTCCAAATATTAGGTACTATGGTAGATTTTTTTTCTAATGTATTCTATTTAATGTTAACAATTCTGCAGGATTGGTGTTATCCCAGCTGTATAGGTGAGGGTATTGAGAGAAAAAGACTAAGTAGTTTTGCTCAAGTACATAGTAAATGTAAATTTGGCCTCGAGCCCATCTTTCTTCTTTCTTTTTCTGGTCACACCATGCAGCCTGTGGGATCTTAGTTTTCCAACCAGAGATTGAATCTGGGCCCCGGGCAGTGAATGTGCCAGAGTCCTAACCACTGGACTACTAGGGAATTTTCCCCATCTCTCTTCTTTAAGCTCTTTTTTTTCACCATACCACACTGTTTTATTCACTTTTAGATCTGAATGTTTAGAATCTACATAGTAAACATGTTAAAGATCCATGTATTTGTGTGTGTGGTGGATGTGGGGAAAGAAAAAGAGAAGTTAAGTGCTTGGAGTATGCTGTTTTCCAGAGACTACCTGCTCTTCACAGTAGTGACCTATAGACGTATCTGGAGACGTTTCTGAAGAGACAGATGCTGTATAGTGATTTTAAAAGAATTGGGTTATAGTTTTATTCTTTTGTTGCCATCAAATATTTATTAAGTACTTACTGTGTGCCAGGCTATGTGGTAAGTGCTTTATGTGAGGAATTTCATTCAATTCCCAGAGTAAGTCAGATGTAGGTGCAGAGAGTTTAGAACATGTGTCCAGGGTTAATAGCTGGTAGGTGGTATAGTTGGGAGTAGTACTCAGGAAGGCCAGTCTGACTGCAAAACCTGCACTCTTAGCCTTTGTACCAGTGGTGACCAATAGAAATACAGTGTGAGCTACCTGTGTAGTTAAAAGTTTTCTGATAGTCACATTAAAAAAGTAACAAATGAAATTAACTTTAATAACATTTACTCTATCAAAAATATTGTTTCAGTGTTAGTCAATATGAAAATTTATTGATATATTTTTTGGTGCCATGTTTTTGAAATCTGGTGTGTAATTTTTACTTAGAGCACATGTCCATTTGGACTAGCTGCATTTCAAGTACTTTATAGCCATATGTTGGAGAAGGCAATGGCAACCCACTCTAGTACTCTTGGCTGGAGAATCCCATGGACGGAGGAGCCTGGAAGGCTACAGTCCATGGGGTCGCTAAGAGTCAGACACGACTGAGCGACTTCACTTTTACTTTTCACTTTAGTGCCTTGGAGAAGGAAATGGCAACCCACTCCAGTGTTCTTGCCTGGAGTATCCCAGGGACGGGGGAGCCTGGTGGGCTGCCGTCTATGGGGTCACACAGAGTTGGACACGACTGAAGCAACTTAGCAGCAGCATCAGCATAGCCATATGTGGCTAATGGCTACAATATTAGTTACTTATATTCATAGAAAGAAATTTGAAGAGAGACCTCAAATTGTTAATAGATTCTTTGGAGAATAGAATTGGGATGGAGAGAGAGGTGGGTGACTTTCCTTTCTTATGTTAGACCCTTGGCTAGCTTTTTAAAAAGTGAACATGTATTCTGATTTTTAAAACATGAGAAATTTTCTTATTTAAATACCAATGTAGTGAGTGAGTGAAGTCACTCAGTCGTGTCCGACTCTTTGTGACCCCGTGGACTGTAGCCTATCAGGCTCCTCCGTCTATGGGATTTTCCAGACAAGAATACTGGAGTGGGTTGCCATATCCTTCTCCAGGAAATCTTCCTGACCCAGGGATTGAACCTGGGTCTCCCACATTGTAGGCAGATGCTTTACTGTCTGAGCCACCAGGGAAGTCTGATGTAAGGTATGTACAAATGATTCAAGTAAAATTCTAAGGAGTTCTGTATTAAATCAGTGAGAAGATGGCTTTGCTTAGAATGTTGTGATTCACGAGTTGTCAGTGATCTACTGCTATCTCTGTAAAAATGTTTGGTTTTTAAACTGGGCTAATCAGGACAGTTCTGCCAGGATGATTTAATTAAAGATTTTATTCTCAGATAATGAAATTAGTGGGCTCTGTTGTTAAAGAAGTTACTTCCTTGAGAGCTCCCACAGCATTTTATTTGTATGTTCTGTTCTGCCATTAAATGATACTTGAATTTCTAAGGTACCTTAGTGGTGTGTGGTTGAGTGTGTGTGTATGTAAGGCAGATTGCCTTTATACCTCCTTGTTCTAATAACTAATTCCTTTTCGTACAGTTATCTCTTCCTCATTTTATGTATTCTTGGTAAGGGGATATTATCCAGTTTCTTCCTTCCACCGCGGGAACCTTATCTGTGCCCTTGACAGACACAGCCAAGAACTGGCCACCCAACCTGAGCTGGGCTTTGAGAGATGAAAAGATTGAGTTAAGGTCATTAAGAACTCAGTATTTCATTTCATCTGGCTTTTTTTTTTCCCACCCCAAGAGGAAGAATGATAATAGAAAAGGAAGTGTAGTCTTCTAAATAGATTCTTAACATTTTTATTGTATTTACACCAGTTGTTTTAATATCCCCAGTGCAGAGTCATCTGAAGAAAATTCCTTGTTGATTTGTCAAAGTGAAGGGAAAGGCTTGCTAGTCATGCCAGCCCATTGTTGTTTTGTGATATAATCAGTAGCCATCTATGTGATATCAAAAAGTATTCCCTTGTAATAGGTTGGGTTATGTATAATTTAGGTAGTGTTCTCCAGTAGTCCACATAGAATTATAAGTTGGTTATTTGTTTATCCCCCCTCCCCATCATATCTAATGAGTGGGCAGTTTTGGTTTTATCAGATTTCACCCCACCTTTTCATTATAAATGGCTAAATGTTGATACTTTAAAAAATACTCATAATGTTTAAAAATTCTGAATGATACATGGTTATTATAAACAAAATAGGAAATAATGAAGTGTTCACAATAAAATTTCATGTCTGTCCCTTGCTTCCAGTCTTCAGAAGTAACTGCCTTTTCTTTAAAATCTGAAAGGATATGTGCTTATTTTCCTCTCCTGATTACATGGAGGAGTTTAGTTTCTATTTGAATTTATTTTCCAATGTTTATTTTCCTTAAAAAAAATAATCTAGTAAGTAGAGCATTTCAATTTTCAGAATAACTGTTAATTGTAGCTTGATTTTTATGTCATTTCTTTTTATTTTGAAAGATCTATGAAGTTTTATAATTCTTAAAAAAATGTCTGTTGCCCGCCTTGCTCCCACTCTGCAATATGATTTTAAGCCCTTGACTGATTTTACTTCTCTTTTGGGCTTACGTCTCTTAAACTGGGCAGACAAGTTCATATGAGATAGAATTAAAATTAATCTATGTAGATGATTTCTGTGCAGATGGTTAGAATTTTTGGCCAGGAAAAATAAAAGCCCTGATCCTTTCTCTTTTGTTATTAATGACAGATGCCTCTTCATTCTGTTTTGTATTACTATTCCTCTGTGTCTTGTTTGAATTTCGTATGTCTAAATTGCTCAGTTAGAGTTTTAACAGTAAGATTCCAGAGAGTTCCTTTAGTTTTGTTGCCTGTGTTTGCTAAAAAGTAGTGTTGATGGAAGAAAGAGGTTTTAAGTTGCCTTTCTAGTTTATATAGAATGTTAGCCCTCAAGGCACTACAACTTTATTGAACTGCTAAATAAGAAGGTAAAAATGCTTTCATTTAATTGCCACCCCCCTTTAGGTTAAGTTAGGTGTTTATATGTTTTGTAAATCACCTTTAATTACCACAGAACATAAATTGCTGTTTTTCAAGAGACCACCTCCCCCCTTCCTCATAAGCACGTCATTTAAGAGTTTAAAATGAGTCACACATTTTTGCCTAGACACAAATTGCCAATATAAAGCTGTCTTTGATTGTATCCTAAAATAATGGTGTTTTTTTTCTTTGGGTCCTGTAATTTTCTTTTTCAGCAGTATTTATTAAATTAATCTAGTATTGGATTGCAGTAAACAATCTGACCAAAAAACATATGTTTTCTTTGTTTCCTCGGTACAAATTCAATGGGTTAAGTAATCATGCAGTGGTTCTCATCTACATATACAACGCATTCTAATAATGAACTTCTGTTGACTGTGGAAAATATTGCAGCAGTAGGAAACAGTTCCTTCTAGTTTACACTGTAATAGTGTATGAAGTTACTTAATCTGCTAGCTGTTTACAGTTTAATTGCTTAAACGTATCCTCATATTCATGGTGGTCTTATATTTACTTAGGTGCTTGAGGCATTCTCATTTTTTTTTTTCTTAATTGTCTTTTCTGACACATTTTAGAGATCTCCTTTCCTGTCCTCTCTGCTCAAAATAGCAACTATATGGATTCTTTAAAAAGCTTTTCTCTCACTAAGAGTTGAAATTACTCAGGGATGGAAGGGCAACTTCTAAGGTCCTGGAGAGTCTCTTGATCTTTTAAACATTAATGTTTGAACTACGTTTTTCTTAGTTGTCAGAACACTGTCGTTATGTTAAGTTAAAAATGTAAGTTTGAGACTGATTTGGTTTTGAAAACCAGTGTATTCATTGTTATACTTGAGTGAAATCGTAACACTTGTGTTTTACTACAGTGTAAGTCTTCAGTTTTACTATAACTTGTCCCTTTGCAAATTTTACACTGACACCCGTAAACCACCCATTGTAGGCCCAGAATCATTTTCCTGCATCAGTGACTCAAAATATTGAGCTTGTGGGTTGCCAGCCTAGGCGGCTGAGGGAGCGCGGGGCTTCCTCTAAGGGCTGCAGGCTGTGTAGCAGCGCTAGTCCTTTAGAACCAAAAGATTCCTCTCCTCTCCCCTGTGAGGTCAGGGTGTCCCTCCGGAACCGCAGACTGCTCAAGAGCCTGGAGCGGTCTCCTCCAGGCCTGTGATGTCTCCTCCTGCTCCATCTTCCCTGTGTCTTGCTGTCCTGGCTCCCAGTGCAGGAGGGCGGAAGGCACGTTGCCTGGCTGGCTTGGATTTGACGGACTGAGTTCTTGCTGTTGGGAACTAAAGAAGACCCCACTGTCTCACCAGACCTCTAGACACTTCACCCGTCATATAGGTGAAGAGTTGGATCAGGGGAAGGTGGTTTTGTTCCGCTTTGCTCTTCCCTGAGTGGAAAGGGACGACTGTATCCACCTTCTCCATAAGTCAGCTGTGAAGATCTTCTCTTGTACGCCAATTGTCAGGTCGATGGAACTGAAATGGTGTTTATACATTATAGCTTTCTGGGAATAGTGTTCTCCCTCATTCCCCAACTAAATTTACTGTTCAAATTTTGTTAAATCCTTAGAGTGAAAATGAAAATGCAGGGGATTACATGTACCCCACTCATTTCCTAACTTGTTTTTTTCCATCTTTGTATATTCAGGCTGAATTCTGATTTGTGTATTGTGTATAAAAAGTTTGAGAAAGAACTCTAATTAAAATTATTTTGAATATGGTTTTTAAAACCAATTGAAAGTGTTATATTTGGGGTTTTAGTCAGATCAAGGATTGATATTTTACTTTAAAGAACTTAAGAAAATAAAGTCCCATAAAGGAAATTTACTGTAGGTTATGATTTTAAATACAGAACCACAGTCTTATTATATATCACCATTTTAAATATGATCTGCTATTTATAAACTCATGGTTGTAGTAATAGGAAGGAATCAGATGAATGAGTAATAGGGAAAGGAATGTACTGAGTTAGGAGCAGGCACTTTTCGGTGCTCTCATATGATACTCCTGTGAATGAGCTCTTATTAGCCCATTTTAGAAATGAGGAAACTGGATCTCAGGGAGTTTAAATAACTTCCAAAAACCACACAGCTACTGAGTTGGCAGAGTCAAGATTTTTTAGCAAAACTCATCCTTTAATTACTACCCTGTGTTTACTTCCTGAAACCATTTTATTGCTGAAAATTATAAAACATTTTTCTTATTTTAGGGTAGCTTTAATAGTAATAATAATTTTTAACGAGAGGATAATATTTCATTGCCAGTGATCTACAATTTATCATTTCCTAGGTACTAGAGTATGTTTTTAGTTATTCTGCTGTGATAGATGACGCTTCTGTGAGTGACTTTATTCACATACCTTTTTGCCTTTATTGTATTGTTCGCTCTTTTTGTTGGTTAGTTACCCAGTCATGTCTAACCCTTTTATGGACACGATGGGCTGCAGCCCTCCAGGATCCATGGGATTTCCCAGACAAGAATACTGGAATAGGTTGTCATTTTCTCCAGGGGATTTTCTTGATCCAGGGATCAAGCCTGCATCTCCTGCATTGCAAGTGGATTCTTTACCACTAAGCCACTAGGGAAGCCATTATTTGCTTAAGAAATATTTATTGGGGAGAAATTAATGAATCAAAGGGTACATTCTTTTACATTTCATTACTTGCTAGCCATTGCCATGTTGATTTTCAACAGGGTTTCTTGAATTTGCTTTTTTATAGAAATTATCATACTGCATTTAACCAGCTGTAAACACCCGTTGTACAGTGTATATTGGGAACAACTTAAAGTATACATAAATCAGTGAAATAAGATTACATGTTAACTATTTACCCTATTGAGAGTAAAGGGGAAAAGCTAAGTGACTTTGATAAGGAAATAGCTGGCAGAGCCCCAAGAGTAGAACTGTTCCTGAAGAACAGTTGTTGGAAGAGAGAGAATGGAGGAGCCTGAACGCACTGGAATTTACTAGGGGTTGCTGTTTACCTGGTTTGCCATTCTTGGCAGGGCTTTGTGGTTAATCTCTGAGTTAAATTTGATGTAAATTAAGACCAGACTATAATTTGAATTTGAATTTGAATCCTTCTTTGTTATAACCTCTTTCAGTTCTTGTTGTCAGGCTTTCTTTGCTGACATTGTAATTTGTGGATGAGAATTCTAAACTTTGCTTCATTTCATTTGAGAGGCATTAGGAAACTTAATTACTTTACTTGCAAATAGATTTATACTGAGTATTTGCATACAAGTATTGCATACATATGTTATAAACGTCTCTGTTTTTTCACTAAATGACTTATTAGGTAATACTATGTTAGGAAATCTAATAAAGGAGAGAAAGTTAATATTATTTTACATGGTTTACTTAACCCTGATGTTTATATGTTGTATTTTCCTTTCATTTTTGATAACTGCCCTATACCAGCTAAGGCAGAATGGTAGCTAGTCTTTACTGGACTGATAATGATATCTCTTGATAGTTGGTGAAAAAAATTGTTCTTCCCAACATTTCTCATCATCGCCTTTCTTTTCCTTTACATGACATGAAGAATGACAGATACTGGTACCAGAAGCTTTGTTTACTGAGGATTAATATGTGGAGGAGGGTCTGGTAACCCACTCCAGTATTCTTGCCTGGAGAACTCCATGGACAGAGGAGCCTGGCAGGCTATAGTCCATGGGGTCGCAAAGAGTTGTACACAACTGAAGCAACTTAGCACACAATATGTTTTAGGCAGTAGCTTAAAGCTTTATTATTACATTTGTGGCCTCATTTAAGTTTTCACAAGGTTTACTTGAAGTATGCACTACTATTCCCGTTTTACATGCTAAAGCAACAATTAAAGAGGGCAGGTAGCTCACTCAGGTTAGTAAATGGCAGAACTGGAAGTAGAATTGGGGCTCTTTGATCTAAAACCCTTCCTATTAACCATTATCTCTCATGTGTTGTGTACATTTTTAGTTAATTGACTTTAACATTCTTGGTCCCACGTTTCAATTCTTTAGTTTCCTTTACCTTAGAACCTAGTTACTTCAAGAAAATCTTCACATTCTGTTTTTGAGCCTAAAGTACTCATAGTAATTACTTTGATGTTCACAAGCACTTCTGGGGATAGAGTTCAGAGAGAAAGAAAGATCACCTGTAGTCAGAGAAGTTGTAGTTTTTCTTGGTTCATAGATAGATGTTTTGTGTGGGTTTCTTTCAAGGTAATTTATGTATGGTAAGCAAAATACAGCTTACTTTAGAAAGTGGATGCTTACTGTTAATTAGCATCAATGTATCAGTATTTTATCTGGAATTAAAAAATACATTTAAAGGTTATAGGATCTTATTTTCACTAAATTAGGGTCCCATTGAAACACTTTACTGAGGTCTCTACCCTCTCAGTTTTTGGTTATTTGGGTGATACACACAAAAATGGGATATGTTGGCATTTTTCCTAGGATAAAGTTGGCACGATGATGAGTTGATTCATTAGCATCCTCTAAAGGTGATTAACGAAAAATTTTCAATCTCTTTGATGTCACACTAGTAGTGTTTGATGGTTTTATGCTATCTGGGATGATGTGCAGGATGTTCCTGGCTTATCTGTTTTATTTTCTGCCCCAGGTCTGAAAATAGCAAAGTGTCTAAAAGAGCACTTGTTCTTTTTTTTCTAACTGCTATAGCTTCTCACTCAGCTATCGTTCTTTATATCCCCTAGAGAAATTTATTAAAAAAAAAAGAATGCAATTTTTCCAGTCATTTGTCTATATGGAAAGGTGGACAGATATCTTAAAATTAAGTTTGAATTAATAACCTCTAAGGCAGCATTTCTCAAATTTTTTGGCCTTAAGACTCTTTTATAGTCTTAAAATTATTAAATATACCAAGAGCTTATATTTATATAGGTTATTATCAATCCATATTTACCATATTAGAAGTTAAAACTAAAACTAAAAATGTCTTTCTTTCTTAATGTTCTTTAAAATAACAGTGGTAAACCCATTATATGTTAACATTTTTTGAAAAATAATTTTATTTTCTAAAACAAAAATATTTAATAAGAGCGGGAGTGTTTTATATATTGCAAATTGCTAATGTCTGACATAGGAGATTGCTGGATTATATTTGCTTGTACCTTTAGTTTTTTGCAATGTTTATTTGAGTGAGATAAATGAAGAAAATCTGGCCCTATACAGATATGTGATTGGAAAAAGGAAGAGTATTTTAGTAATCATTTTAGGTAATTGTGAATATTATTCTTTGATACTGCATCAAAAATAGTTGATAAATAGTTTCTTAGTTTATAAATAGTTTCTTAAAAGTTAATTGAAATATAAAGCCTGCAATATAGCAATGGACTCTTTTTCTCTTGCATTAAAGTCCATTGGTCTATTTTGTATTTTGAATGACTCTTCTATCCATGCATACCTTTAGTCATTTGGAAAATACCAATTCTCAGTGAGTATTCTGCAGATCTTTTGAATTATAACATATTTCATTATACTGTAGCACAAAATCACATCTGTTAATATCACCACAGATCTCATAAGAAAAGTCTTTACATATGGGGAAGCTGTCAACGTCATGGTAGCACTTACAAGTTTTCCAAAATTTTAATTTTCAATTGAGAGCCTAAATTTTATCATTTACAATAAAATGGCTGCCGGATATAACCATGGTTTGAATGTCAGTTGATCTTTCAAGTAGAAATGATGTTCCACAGAAAAAGTGACTAGTTCAGCTTGCAATTCAAATGCTTTTTCTTGATAACCATGGTATTTTGGTATGTAGCAGAAGTGTTTTATGTGTACTTCTGTGTCTTCACCCAGCATATTAAAAAGATGTATACCCCAGGTTGAGATTTTGTAAAATTAATAATTTTTACTTTTATTAAGGTCATTCTTAACTGAAACTTGGTTGTTGGGTATGTGAAGAATACAGTGATTACTAGTACAGTTTGAGATCACCACCTTGATTTTCATGCTAAGTTCCTGGTGGTTCTCTCACTATTGATTTCGCACTATGACTGCAAACGTCAACTCAGTGAGGAAGACAGACAGCATCTTGTTATTATTATGGCAGAATGGTTTGAACTTGCAGACCCCTCAGGGGTCTGTCACCACACTTTGAGAACCACTGTTCTAAATTCTTTGAATATGCCCCAAAGTCTTTGTTATTCTTTATGAATTTGCCTATATTCTTCTCATTAATACAACCCGGATTTCTTCAGGTTCCACTATTCCAGGTAAATGAAAATAATTTATCACTTGACTTTACCGTTTTTGTTTTGCAAGCATTGTATAAAATTTTTTACTTCTAATGTGCAGAGCTTTCAGCTACATGGTCATTTGAAAAGGCTTTGAATAATAGACATTGCCTGTGTTAGGTGCTTTGTCTGCAAATGAATATTTGGCTAGCATGTGTAAATAAATTGGATGTTACATAGATACCCCAGAATTAAACAGTTGTAATGTGAGATTTAGAGAGATTTAAGTATTTATTGGCATGTATTAATGTGACAGTAAGGGAAGTTGTAATCACACTTGCCTGTTTATTTTTTTCCTCATTTTTTAGTGACTTAAGTCTACCCTTCTCCATCCCTAGTCACTGCTCTTTAAACTAAAACAGTGAAAATCATTTACCACAAATAAGGATCTTTTGTGCATAGGAATATTTAGGAATGGGAAAAATCTTTTAATCATAATCCATTCCAAATCAAATTTTTTGTGATTAATTCATTGCAGTGGGATGATTGGGATAGTGATTACCTATATCTTAAACTTGAAATTTTATTTCATTCTGCTTTACATTATTCTCTTTTAAAGAGCAGTATCAAAAATAACATAGCTTCTAGTGCTCCCGTAAAAGCTTTTAGATTCTTGGGTTGAGTGGTGGTGGTAGTGAGGAGTGCTAGTCATTTGGGACACTGGCATCTGTTACACTTTTTTCCATCAATGAGAAAACACCTCTTACACTGGTAGCTAAATAGGCCTAAAGAGTTTGGTGTTTGTTTCTTGTTTTTATGGGGAGACTTTTCTCTAGCACTGAATAACAGTACTCAGATATCAGTTAATAAGAATAGATTAAAATTTTTTGAAAATATTTTAACCTAAATTATTAAACTATGAAGTACATTGGCAATATATCAACACATTGGCAATATATTAATATGTTGTTTCATATAAATACTTTCTGCATGCATGCTCAGTAGTGTCTGACTCTTTGCAACCCCATGGACTGCAGCCCACCAGCCTCCTCTGGCCATTGGAATTTTCCAGGCAAAAATATTGGAGTGGGTTGCCATTTCCTTCTCCAGGGGATTTTCTGGACCCAGGGGTAGAGTCTGTGTCTCCTGCATTGGCAGGTGGGTTCTTTTACCACTGCACCTCCTGGGAAGCCTTTTAGCCCAGTGTTAATCCTAGTTTGTCTGGTTCAGCTTATCCTTTTTTATGTTGGGAATACTGCATTTCCCTGTGTAAGAAACCTTTTGACTATTCAAAGATTAAAGCAGATATTCTGGCAAAACATAAAAATGTTGATTATGAACAATTTAAGAGCTTCACTTCAGTATTTTCTTTTTATAAACCACCTGTTGTCTTATGTGCATGGTGTATACTTTTGAACAAAGTGCTCATCACTTGTCAGCCATCAGTGGCAACATAGAAATTACTTGTGGTACTTGCTTTGCAAGAAGTTCTTTTGTATTTGTGACATCAGCTTTGTTTTATACAATTAAAGTATTACACGCTAGAATAATCTATTAAATGGTGATTTAATTCTTGCCTTGAACTAAATTTGTTTACTGATTGTATGCAGCTATTGACTACTATTTTACATGACAGATTCATAAAAATTTCCCCCTTATTTTGGTAGCAGATAAGAAGGTGGTTATATTATTAAAGGTGTTTCTCAATTTAAAAATTTGCCTTCAGTAAATATTACATAAAGAGATAAATGTTGAAAACCTTGTGTGTGTGGATAATCCTCATACGATTTGATTTTCAAATGAAGTGCAATACTTATGATATATTCATGATCACTTTAACAGTATTCTAATTTTTAAACTCCCAGTTGAAACTGTATTGCAGTCATTTTTATTCATTTTCTTCTGTTAAAAAAAGAACAAAGTATAGCTGTTTGATTAAGACTTAAGATTGATACTAGAATAAATATTTAGATAGTTATGTAACTTCTTTTATACTTACAGTAACATTAACTCTATACAGCAATCCTAGATAACTTTACCAGTGGATTCTAAGTAATCTGAATATTTCCCCTTTGTTGTCTTGTTAAATAGTCCTGGTTATAATTTTTTAAAATAAGTTAAGAGCTCTAATATATTGACATTATTTAAAATGACAAGTATTTTCTTCAGATAATTTTTTCAGTGAGCAGATTTCAGAACTAATGGAATAAAATTACTCACTTAAATTTATTTTATATTTTGTAAAAAGCTTTAGGAATGCCACTCTTCAGTTATATTATAAAGGTAAAGTGTAGTATAAGTACATTTTCCAAGGTAGCCAGTGGTATATCTCTGCAATAATTGAGTTCCTACCCTTGACAATAGTTTGTATATAGAAACTCTACATGGGTTCAATGATTCAGAAGCAGAAAACTACTCACAAATAAGAATTTTTTGTTCTTTTCGGAAACTGAAAGTAAAAGGTAACTTTATATTTGCAGGAAAAAAATTTGGTTTCTTTTTCACTGCATGGTTACTCTGATGTAACTGATATAATAGAGTGGACATTAGTATATAAGTAAATGATCAAATGAGTCATGCGATGGAACATCTGCCTCAGAAAGCCCTTTCAGACATCATATGCTATGCCGTTGAAGTGTCTAATCAGTGCATCTGTCCCGGAGACTTCAGTGGGTGCGAGGATAGTTTTCTATTTTGGATTAGTTACTATATGAAGACAGTATATTAACAGATTTTTTTTTTCATGAATGCAACTGGAAAGTTTATGCCTGTGATGTCTGAATAAAAAATTAGCAATGATTTTTCTTTTTAGCATAGTAATAATTAAGGCATGGTAATGAACATACAAACTTCTACCTACCTTAAAGTGGTTATTTATGATAGGATTTTACATTGCAGACCTACAAATGCTTCCTGCAGGAAATTTTCTTGCAAATACTGATGTTACAACAGGAGAGAAATCCAGATGGAGCATGAAGCACAGCAGGATTCAGATAGGATATTTAACTAGAACAGAAGCCTGTGTTTTGGATCCCTTCTGAGCTGGAGTGTTCCTATAGTTTTAAAATTGCCACCAGAAAGAGCGGAGGGTGGGGGAGAGGGAGAGGAAGGGTGGGCAAAGGAGGGAAAGTGTATGAGCACATTGATGTGTTTCACATGAAGTAAAACCTAACCAGACACATTGTAGAATACCAGATGATGATAATGACATGCAGAGAATTGTGGTATACATATGTTTGTTTTATTCGTATAATCAACAAGCCACAGAAGACAAATTCTTATGATCGTATTTAATTTTACTAAAGGTTGCAATCTAAAGTAGTTTTTTAACAAGAGAAAAATGAATGTATTTAGAGCAGGGGGTTTGAATAAGAATTGGGCACATGTTATTTTAGACACTGGGATTTTTAAACCTTGGAAGCAGAGAATAGTCATCAGGAAATATTTTTATTCCAAAAGAGGGTATAAAAAAAGTTATCAGAACTTTTAGTTTCTGCCCTGGGATGTAGAGAGCTGGAGAGTTGTTACTACTCCCTTACAGTGAGAAAGAACCTGGCTAACTTCTGTGGCTCAAAAGTAAAATGATTTCTAAAGATATACACTGAAAAGTCTTCCTTTGTCTCTATCTACCGTGCCCCCCCCGACTCTAGTATTTTTTATTACTATTGCTTATTCTTCTATAGTATTTTTTATACAAATACAAGCTAACACAGTTAAGTATTTTTCCTTTCCGTTTCCTAAACAAAATAGCAACCATATAAACTGTGATACACTTTGCTTTTGACATTTAAAGTGTCCTGAACAGCTCTCCATATCAGTGCACAGAGATTGTTTTCATTTTTCTTCACAGACACATTATTTCCTTGTGTGACTAACGTGATCATTTATTCAACAAGTTTGGTAGTGCTGGATGCTTGGTTTATTTCCAGTTTTTTATTCTGATTATGTTATAATGCCACAATGAATAATCTAGTACATGTGTTATTTCATATATGTGAAAGTTTATGAGAGATTCACAGAAATGGAGTTGTTGAGTTAGAGGGAAAATGCATTGGTAATTATGGCAGATAATGCAGATATCCTTCCTAGGAGTGTGCCATTTTTATACCACTTCCAGCAACTCAGTCGTGTCCGACTCTTTGCCAGCTTAGGGACTGTGTAGTCCTTCGGGCTCTATCCATGGGATTCTCCAGGCAAGAAGACTGGAGTGTGTTGCCATTCTCTTCTCCAGGGGATCTTCCTGACCCAGGGATCAAACCTGTGGGTTAGTTTTAATTTGCTTTTTAATTGTAAATGAAGTTGGGCAACTCTTCATATGTTTAATAGCTATTTGTGTTTTTTTTTTCAGATTGCCTATTTATGTTGCTTGCCTGTTTTTCTATTGGGTGTTTTCTTTATTTTCCCCTGTAATAACTAAGAATTCTTTATATGTGGGGAATATTAGATCTGTGCGTTGCAAATATTTTTTAATTGATCATTTGTCTTTGTCTTTTTATGGTCTGTTTTGCTATATAAAATTCTAAATTATTATCAAAGAGGCCTTCCCCAACTGAGGGTTATAAAATAATTCATCTATATTTTCTTTAAGTATGTTTATGGTTTCATTTTTACTTGTAAATCTTTAATTCATTTAGAGTTCTATCTTTGTGTAAACTGTAACACATCCATTCTACTGTGTATATATATATATATATATGTATGTACATTTTGAGAATAGCTCTTTGATTTTCAAATAATATTTATTAAAGTCTATCCTTTGCTAACTTGAGATGCCACCTCTGTCATATGCTAGATTCCTAGAAATCCTTTTATTTATTTATTTGGCTGTGCTGGGTCATTAGTTGTGGCATGTGGAATCTTCATTTGCAGCATATGGGATCTAGTTCCCTGACCGGGGGTGGAACCCAGGCCCCCTTGGATCGGGAGCAGGAGTCTTAGCCTCTGGGCCACCAGGTAAGTCCCTCCTATAAATTCTTGGGTCTGTTTCAAATCTTACTGTGTTTCACCAGCATGTTAGTTTATTCATTTGCTAATGTGACACTTTTAAAATCATTAAAAGTATTTTAATGACATTAAAGTATTCCATATTAAAGACAGTATATATTGTATCTGATAGGGCTGTTCCCCTCATTTTCACACTGTTCCTGGCTAGTCTCGTTATTTATTTTTCCTGTATAAACTTAATAATCAACTTTCTTCATCACAGAAAAAGAAATCTTACTGGCATTGTTATTATAACAAATTTATAAGTTAGTTTAAAAAGAATTTTTAATCTTTACATTCAGAAACATGTATTCTTTTACTTGTTCAGGTCTACTTTTGAAGTGTTTGGAAAGTTCCTCCTTGTGTTGGTTTTGCACATTTCTTGTAAAATTAATTTCCAGGTTTTTAATCTTTTTTTGTTGCGTTTGGTATTGTAAATGTGGTCTTCTTTTTCATTGTTTTCTATTGTTGTCTGTATGTTAAGAATATTAAAAAAAAATCAGCCTGTTCATCTGATTCTTTGTTAGGTACTATAGGAAAGTCATAAAAATGGATAAAATATAGATTAAGTGAAATTAAATATAGTACATTAATTCAGTGGAATACTATGCAGTTTATATTAAAATGGACAGGTCCCTGTGACACATGAAGTAAAAAAGCAGGTATTTGGTTTCGTTTAAGCCCTAGAGAAAAAAGTCTCATATTCAAATGTTAACAATAGTTATTTGCAGATGGTGAGATAATTTTTACTTTTTGTCTACCTTTTCTGGCAATTACTAGTTGTCCACAGAAGTGGACGTGTTTTCCTTCCTTGCACATGTCCATTCATTTTTACTAGATTTCCAAACCTGCAGTGAGAATGGACATGAATCTACATTTTCAGCAGTGGATTGTGAAAAGAAGTGACGCTTATCCTAGATTTTAAGGCATTGCCCATGTCTCCGCTAGCAGTTGCTTTTTCTCCTTTTATGTGCTTGCTAACTAGCTTCAGTCACGTCCAAGACTTTGCGACCCGATAGACTGTAGCTTGCGAGGCTCCTCTGTCCATGGGATTCTCCAGGCAAGAACACTGGAGTAGGTTGCCATGTCCTCCTCCAGGGGATCTTCCCCACCCAGGGATCGAACCCCAGTCTCCTGCATTGCAGACAGATGCTTTACTGTCTGAGCCACCTGGGACCTTTCTCCTTTTATGCCAATTTAACTGAAGTGCTTAGACCATGCAGATGGTGGCGGTGCCTTAGAGGATAGTTGACTGCAAGGACCAGAGCTGCCTCACTAAGTTGGATCATTTGTTTCAAGATTGAAATTAAAGCGAAATAAACTATTTGTTTGTTAGTTCACCTGATTTTTGGTTCTCTTTTATGCTCTAGTTTTACTTTGGCTAATATACCTGAGTATTGTAAATATGTGAACACATTCAGTTTAGTTCAGTTCAGTCGCTCAGTCGTGTCCAGCTCTTTGCGACCCCATGAATTGCAGCACTCCAGGCCTCCCTGTCCATCACCAACTCCTGGAGTTCACCCAGACTCATGTCCATCGAGTCGGTTATGCCATCCAGCCATCTCATCCTCTGTCGTCCCCTTCTCCTCCTGCCCCTAATCCCTCCCAGCATCAGAGTCTTTTCCAGTGAGTCAACACTTTACCTGAGGTGGCCAAAGTACTGGAGTTTCAGCTTTAGCATCATTCCTTCCAAAGAACACCCAGGACTCATCTCCTTTAGAATGGACTGGTTGGATCTCCTTGCAGTCCAAGGGACTCTCAAGAGTCTTCTCCAACACCACAGTTCAAAAGCATCAATTCTTCGGCACTCAGCTTTCTTCACAGTCCAACTCTCACATCCATACATGACCACTGGAAAAATCATAGCCTTGATTAGATGTGTGAACACATTACTTTTATAATAGAAATCCATTTTCAAAGAATATAAGATCATATTATGCTTATTTTACTGAAACTTAATTTTCTCATTTAAAATACCCTGAATATCTTTCCATGCCATCAGTGCCCACTTTTGTTTGAGTAAACTTTTTATTTGGAATAATTATATAGATTCACAGGAAAGTTTCAGAAATGGCATCGGGAGTTCTCATATATATACCCAGTTTTGGTTTCCTCTTACGTTATCTTTGTTTCAATATCCCCTTATTTTACAGTGGTAGATTTGTCAAAACTAAGTACGTAAAACATGGTACCTTTATTAAACCAACATTGGTACATTACTGTTAATTAAACTGGATTTTATTTGGATTGCACCATTTTATTTACTGCTGCTGTTTTCTGTTCTAGAATCCAGTTCAGGAGACCACATTTTATTTGTGTGATGTTTCCTTAGTCTTCTCTGGCCTCCTCTGATAGTTTGTTAGTCTGTCCTTCTTTTCCTTGACAGTTTTTACTGTTGGAGTGTTCTGTTGTACCCTCAAATGGTGTTTATCCTGATTTTTTTCTCACGATTAGACTAGGGTTATGGGTTTTTGGAAAGAATACCACAGAGATGAAATGCGTTCACATTGTATCCAGGTGTCTACACGACATAGTATCTACACGACATCAGGGATATGTAAACCACTATCACTTGATGAAGCTGGTGTTTCCCATGCTTTTTTACTGTAAAGTTCTGTTTTTTCTTTTTCACATTTTCCCTTTCCTTTGGAAGCAAACCAAATGTAGCCCCCAATGAAAGGGAAAGGGGAAAATACCTATTTTTGAAGGCTAGATTTAATCTGCTAGATATCAAACTTGATGTCCACCAGACTAACTTTAGATACTTGAAATTTTCTGCTTTGATACTATGGGCAGCTGACTAGTCAGCATGGAATCAGGCTGGGATTTCCTTCTTTAATTGCACAGAATTTAGCCTACTAGTTGGGAACAAGCGAATAGTAAGTGGGATTAGAGAATATACTTGTATCCCTCCCCGGATGCCTCATTTTTTTCTGTTTGTCATCTTCATCTGGAAATCAGAGTTAAAATCCCTGTCTCTGGAGATTTGAGCATTTCTGGTACTTTAATGGGAAGAAGATTTAACTGAGTACCATTTTTTGAGTTACATTTGGGGCCAGTACTGTGCTCGGTTTTTTATATGAATCATATTTTATCTTTAGAACAATCTTGAGAGGAAAGTGCATCTTTATCACAAAGAAACTGAGACTAGATTTTGACTTCCCTAACATCATTCAGTTTATAAGTGGTAATACCCAGATCAGAATTATTTCTTCCCTACCTTCCTTCCCCCTTTTTTTTCTCTTACATATCACAGGGCCACCAGTTCTCTTGTCTCTCCATCAGTGAGAAAAGCCTAGTTATCATTAGATAGAGGGATATGATAGCTATTTAGTATAGTTAACAAGTAGTATGAAAAGATAAACATTATTAATGCTATGTGATGTAATCAGATTTTCAAGTTAGGATTCTCTTTTACCCAATGCAGATTTTGTGTTGCCCTGTTTTCTCTGCCCTAGTGTGTACCTGAATACCTGAAGAAACCCACAAAGAGACAGGGACTCTCCTGGTCTCAGTTCCAGCTCATTGCTGCACAGCTGATGGTTGGATTAGCAGTAGTCTGACTTTGCCACTGGCGAGTTCATTCTGATGCCAGTGGCTTACTTAACTGATTTCTCCCCCCAGAACTGATGTTGATGATGAAGTAAATGTATAGTTTTTTTCTGAGAGTATATTATATGCACATATAGTAGTCAAACTAGGAAAGATTGACCTGTTTTTTTTTGTTGCCGTGGTGTCCCATTTTATTAAAGAGAGGTCAGAGTTTTCTTTAATGGTATCTTCAGAGATTTGTTATAGATAGTAAATGAAATGTTTAAAAAGTGAAGTTTTATTGTATATTTGATGGTAATAGATGCTAAGGGAAATAAAGTATGGAAGGAAGTTAGGAAGTGTTTAGGTGGGTGGCGGGGTTGCAATTTTAAACACCGCAAAGGAGGGTGTCACTGAGAAGTTGGCATTTGAGTAAAGAACTAAGGGAGGTAAGGGGTGAAACTATGTAAATATTCAGGGCACAGTGGAAAATGAAAGGGCCTGGAGGCAGAGTTGGGCCTGGTGTTTTTGAGTTCTGTTATTCTACATCCACCTTATACTCTGCTTTTCAGAGTTTTAGTATAACAGGTGAGTTGTCCCTGCCAAGGCCAAGTTGTACCTGAAATCTGCTTCCCTCTCTCTGACATATGATTGTGATTCTGCTGCCCATGCCCTCTCTTTCCTGTGTCATGTTTCCTCTCTATTGATTTATTCCCATGACCGTGCAGACATGGTGCAGTGACCCCCTCCAGCAGCTACTCTCTGTTCTCTTTCACAGTGAAACTGACAAGAGGTTGTTTTTACTGTTCTTTGGATTCCATTCAGTTTTTTAAAAAAATCTACTCCAATGAGCTTTTGCCCTCAAAAGAGCATTTAAAGAGCTCTTGTCTAGGTCACCAGTGACTTCCATGTTGCCAAATGCTCCCTTTTCATCATTCTCTCTGATTAAATTCTAGCCAGTTATCCATTTACTTGTTTATTATGTTTCTCCTTACTAGTATGTAAGTTCCATGACAGCACGCACATGGATGCACGTGATACTTTTGGCTGCGTGGGTGAGTGAGACTACACATGTCCTTGTACATACCTTATGTGCACCACTGTCCACTTGCCTGAGTTTTTTTCCTTGGGGTAAATTGCTAGAAGTAGAAATTACTGAGCCAGAGAGTATACACATTGTAAAGGCTTTGTTCGTAAGCTGCCTCCTTAACCAGAATGTACTGTTAGTATCTGTTTATTTTTAAGGCTTTAGCATTCATTATGAGCACCTCTTAAATGTTTTTACTTTTTTACATTTGTATCTTTTCCCAGATTGCCAAAATCCCAGTGTAACTCACAGTTTCATACTTTAATGTTCTGTCAGGGCTAGATAGTCTAATAGGAAAAAGTGCTCCTGAAGTTGTGTGTTCAGAGAGTGCTGGAGCCTTAGAGTGTCACTGGAGCAGTGTGACTGTCTTTAGGAAAGGAGCTTTACCCATTATGCTGTGTCCTGCTGTCTTATCCGAGGAGTAACACATTTGCTAGAGGTATTTGCCTTTAGATTTCTGCCCTAGTCAGAGGTCAGGTACTGTGGTGACTACTCTCTTGCTCTATTGATTATAGCAGGAATGCTGAAGCAATACAGCATGAAAGAATACACTCGCACACACACACACACACACCCCCCAAATTTATACTCTGATTATATGAGTAGGTTTTTCATTATGGACTGAAAGTCGAATAATTTGATTTTGCCTATGTGTTCCTAGTATTTTGTTGTTAAAATGGAGGTGTTTGATAAGAATATTGATAGTGTTGTTGATGTATTATACTAATAGTTTACAATTTATCATGTTATTGTCATACTGTGGCCATTAAATTGCATTTTGAGGATTTGGGGTGTTAGAATTTTACTAGTAACTTTTTAATGAGCCTCTTGGTTGTATTTTACCCTCCACCCCTGATACGAGTAAAATAAACTACTGAGTTAAAAATAGAAAATGCATGAACATATACATATAATCTTTTGCTCCTTATAGCATTATCCGTGGTCTAAATTTGTCATATCCCTCAGATCCTAAGGACTACCCTGGTGGCTCAGATGGTAAAGCATCTGTCTACAATACAGGAGACCTGGGTTCGATCCCTGGGTTGGGAAGATTCCCTGGAGAAATGGCAACCCACTCCAGTACTCTTGCCTAGAAAATCCCATGGACGGAGGAGCCTGGTGCAGGCTACTGCCCATGGGGTCGCAAAGAGTCAGACACGACTGAGCGACTTCACTTTCACTTTCAGATCCTAAACTAAACCAAACCAAAATAAAGCGCCAAGTAGGGACTTCCTTGGTGGCCCAGTCATTAGGGCTTCACCTTCTATCGCAGGGGGTGTAGATTTGACCCTTGGTTGGGGAACTAAGAGCCCACATGTTTCACAGCCAAAAAACCAGAACATAAACAACAGAAACAGTATTGTAACACAGTCAATAAAAATTTTAAAAATGGTCCACATCAAGAAAAAGATACTAAAAAGCAAAAAAATAAGGCAAGGAAGGCGTAATATTCTAACATCTTCCTTATACTTCTACATCTTCTGGTAAAAGTGAAAATTTTGAAGATAAGGTATATTCCTTAGAAGGAGAGTTTAATATTGCTGTTATTTAAAATAATTGTTAAGCTGCTTGCTTTTCCTTGAAAAATTTATGCTTGTTTTCAGAAGTCAGGAGTTTAGCTTGTACAAGTTTTGGGAAACTAAATTAACTGGCACAATTTATGCAGAAAGTAATAAAAGTCTGATCATATAAAGTATGATGTGTGTGCTTGCGTTTGTCTTAAGAAAGTGAAGTCTATAAAATTTTTTCTTGCTTCCTAAATTTAGATAATTAAATTTGGATCTTTTTCCAAAGCACTGAGGCTTTGGAACTTGTGTTTGTTTATAGTTTTCATTTGTGGAGGTGAATTCCTAAATTGAAATTGGCTTATTAGTTCAATAGTGGTCATCTGGAAAACCATGTATATTTCCATGTTCTATTTTATATTTTAGGTTGTACAGAAGTAGTTAATATTTATATTCTGTTATTTAAAAAAAAAATCTGCTTTGAATTGATTTAGTCACTTGTAGATTAGAGTTTTTTTTTTACACCATAGTTTATCCTTAAAGTTAGTTTAGTTCTTCATAGGGAACTGTGTTTTGATTTGATCAGTAACTAGAAAATAGGCATTTAAATTTTTTTCATAGACTTCTGAAATGCTACTAAATATCTCTAAGAATACTGAAAAAAATATATTAGGTTTATATGTATAATAAAATTTGAAAATTATTTAATAAAATAATTACATATAGTTGATATTTCAAGTATAAAGAGGCGTGGATAAAAACTTAACTGAGAGAGCTTGGGGTGGCTGGTTCGTGAGGGAATTAGGTGCATGCTTTTTCGGGGAGCACCCTCCGGTCGCTTCAGTGCCTCGAAGGGTAGGTTGCAGAAGGAGGCCCAGGCGATCTGAGGCTCTGAAGAAAGGCCCGCGGGAGGACGAGGCCCTGAGCCAAAAAAAAAAAAAAAAAAAAATTAACTGAATTTACTGCAATTTGAAATGTACAACTTTTTACTTTTAAAGAAGGAGGGTTAGTATATTTTGAACCTGTTAGAGAATTGGTTGAATTGGGATAAGTCAACAACTTTTTGTAAATCAAGATATTTTTTAAGATCTGTCTTTCTCTTAGTTGGTATTAATTTCCTGAGGAATTGCTATTTTCTGATTAAGCATGTCAGGGTTTACCTGAAAAAATTTTAAATTATCAAACTGGATGACTTTATCAAAAATCCATTGCCATTTGCTTATGGTTTCTGGCTTTTTCAAGTGGAGAATAATAGTGCTCTTAAATTGGATTTATGCTGACTTTTAAGAAACATATTTGTTCCAAGCAGTCTAAGAAGCACAGAGATCCATGTCAATATTCAGAATTCATATTTTCCTTGAACAGAAGGTTGTGATAAAATGGTACATGGTGTGTTTTCATTGCCTGTTGAAAGACTTTCATGCAGTTAAAATAAGCATTTTGATGGTGGTTGAATTAAGAGTTTTTGTCAGTCTCTTCTCATCATGGATGATTAGACTAAAACGTCTGCTTGTCTTGACTTGAGATCACCACAGCTTCAGATAACATGCTTTGTGATTGAAGGTCGAAATATTTTGAATTCTAATAGGCTGCCAGATGAATTGCTTGAAATAGACTGTAAAATTTCAAGGCTTCCTTTTCCATCTGCTGTGAAAAGAACCATTGGGAATGGTTGAGCTTGATGATCATAGAATTACTGGATGGTGATTCTAAAACCCTCAAAGGGAAGTTGCTATGGAGATCTAGTTCCAAACTGAAATGATTCACCTTTGAAAGGCTGCAGGGTCTGAGAAGCTGAACACATCATTGTTCAGGTGGTCATTGGTTAGGAAATTGCTGGTGCCTGTGTAATCAGCACTCCTGTGGTAGTTAACGATCTAAAAAGGTTTGTTCTGAATGATGTGGGACAACAGCAATGTGCATAAGATGGCTTCTCTCAGTCATAGTTTGCTCAGCCTGGAGCTTATGAAAATACAGTGAACTAAATAGCACAGAAAGGAACTGCTTCATTGAGGACATTTTTTGAAACAAAATTTTGCCGTGATGAGTTTGATATCTAAAAGAAAATAGTTCCTTTTTAAAATAAAGTTTTTGCATAAACATACTTTGTTCTGTTTTAATTCACCTTAACCCCCACCTTTCATGATAAAGTGCTCTTTATTTCTCTGGGTCCAGGGCCATGGTGAAATGTTTGGCTTTTAATATCCTAAGTGCTATGTTAAGAGCCTCTTCGCATAGCCATATGGTCACAGGAGAAGGACTTTTAAAAAGCCCCCAAATCATAGAAAATGAGTCTAGGAGAGCCCCTAAATTATTAGGAGTAGAATGCAATTAATCCCTCTATAGCAAATTGTTCCCCTCAATTCTTTTATTATTCATTATTTGTGAAGTGTATTTTAAATTGATATTGTTTACAATTTTTTCTTCTATTTTTACTAAAATTTTTTTTATCACCTCTACTTTTAAAAGAATTATTTATTTATTTATTTGGCTGTCTGGAGTCTTAGTTGCAGCATCGGGCCTTAGTTGAAGTGTACAGGTTCCAGAGTGTGTGGGCTCAGTAGTTGTGTTCAGTCTTAGTTGCCAGATGGCATATGGGATCTTAGTTTCCGGACCAGAAATCGAACTCGCATCCCCTGCATTGGAAGGCGGATTTCTAACCACTGGAACACCAGGAAGTCCCTCTCACCTTTCGCTTTTTTTTCTACATACCTGAGACCAGAATAATTTTTGAAATTTGTTTGACAGCAAGTCATTGTAATCTGCTTTTCTCCTATATTAAGATTTCAAAATAGATGAAATTCAGTCTTAGTTTCCTAAGTGCTTATAATGTTGAGCTTCTATAATCAAGTATGAAATCTTATCAAAAATAATTTAATGTCTCATTTCTCTAGATAAGTTCCCCCAAACATTATTGAGGTATGTTTTACATATAATAAAATCACCCATTCTTACTGTACAGTTTGATGAATTTTGTTTACTGTATACAGTTGTGTTTCCACCATCACAATTGGAAAATACGTTTTCATCCTAAAATGTTTCCTCACATTTTTTTTGCAGTTCCTCCAACTCTTGCTCTAGCAACTACTAATCTACTTTCTATCATTATAGTTTTATCATTTTTAGAATTTCATGTAGTATCATCTGGTAAGTTTGTGTTACTTTTTTAAACAAGCATAATGTTTTTGAGATTTATCCATATTGTATGCATTAATGTTTTGTTCTTTCCTATTTGGAGAAGGAAATGGCCCCACTCCAATATTCTTGCCTGGAGAATTCCATGGACAGAGGAGCCTGGTGAGCTACAGTCCATGGGGTCGCAAACAGTTGGACACAACTGAGCGACTAACACTCTTGCCATAGTAATAATAGTATGGATATATCACACTTTGCTTATCCGTTCATTAGTTGATGGCTATTTGAATTTCAAATTTCTAGTTTTACTATTATGAATATATTCAAGTCTGTGTGTGAACATATGTTTGTTTCTTTTGGACAAATACCTAGAAGTGGGATTGCTGAAGCATATGGGAAGTATATGTTTAGCTTAGTAAAATACTGCCATATACTGTTTTCCAAAGTGGCTGTTGGGAATTCCCCGGCAGTCCAGTGGTTAGGACTGTGTGCTTTCGCTGCTGAGGGCATGGTTTCAGTCTCTGGTCTGGGATCTGAAATCCTGCAAGCTGCAAGGTACAGCCAAACAAACAAAAAAACCAAGCGGCTGCAATTTTGATTTCTCACCAGCAATATGTGAGTTCCAGATACTTCTGATTCTCTTCAAACTTCATATTGTCAGTCATTTAAGCTTAGTCATTCTAAAGGGTTTCTCATTGTGGCTTTAAATTATGTTTTCCAGATGGTTACTGATAAGCATCTTTTCATGCTCATCTGTTTCTCTGGATGAAGTATCTGTTCAGACCTTTTGCCTGCATTAAACTTGAAGTGTTTGTATTATTTTCAGCTGAAAGAGTTCTTTATATATTCTGGCTATAAGTTCTTTTTCATATATATGTTGTGTGAAATTTTCTCTCAGACTGTGGCTTGGTTTTTTGTTTTCTTGAATTTGTCTTTCAAAGAGCAAAAGTTTGGGACCTCCCTGGTAGTCCAGCGGCTAAGACTCCAGGCTTCCAGTTCAGGGGGCCAGGGTTCAATCCCTGGTCTGGGAACTGGATCTCATATGCTGCAGCTAAGAGCCAGTGGATTCAAATAAATATTTGTTAAAAAAAAAAAAAACAAACCCCACAGAGCAAAATTTTTTATTATGATGTTCATTTTATGATTTTTTCCCTCCAGTGTTTCAGTGCTTTCTGTGCCCTGTTTAAGAAATCCTTACCCAACTCAATGTCACAGAGGTTTTCTTTTAATTGAAGTTTTGCAATGTTAGTACTTACATTTAGGTTTATCAATTTTAATTTTGCATGAGTTAAAGGATTAATTTTTTTCCCCATACAGATAGCTAGTCATTCCAGAATCATCTAATACTTTCTCTCAGTGAATTAATTTGACACTTTATTAGAAATAGTTGACCCTACATTTTTGGCTCAAAAGTAGGGTCTGTTTCTGGACTCCATTCTGTTCCATTGGTCTGGTTTTTTATTCTTCTGCCAGTACCACACTGTCTTGATTACTGTAACTTTAGTTAAGTTTTAAAATCAGATAGTATAGATCTTCCAACTTTGTTCTTTTTCAAGATTGTTTTGGTTTTTCTAGGTTCTCTGTATAAATTTTAGAATCAGCATTAATTTCTGCAAATTAAAAAAAGAAGGCTGCTGGGTTTTTATTGATTTTTGACTTTGTAATGAAACTGTGAATGAAGACTGCCAATCTGTGAACATGGTAAATCTGTTAATTTATGTAAATCTTCCATCAAAGTATTTTATAGCTTATAGTATATATTTTGTACATATTCTGTTAAATTTATCCTGAAGTATTTAATTTTTTTTGCTATTGTAAATTATATTGTAGGTTATTTGAATATGCCCTTAATAAGTTTGAGGAAGTTCTCTTCTATTCCTAGTTGACTGAGGACTTTTATCCTAAATGAGTATTAGATTTTATCAACTGTATTTCTTTTAGCTAGTAAAATGATCATAGAGTTCCTTTTTTATTGTATTAATATGACTTACATGAGACTGATTTTTGGATAATAAGCTGCTCATATTCCCACAATAATCTCACTTTTTCATGATGAATAATACTTTTTACATTATGTTTGATTTGATTTGCTAAGATATTTTTTAAAAGGGTTTTTGCATCTGTGTTAATGAGGGATGATCAGTTCTGTGTGTGTGTGTGTGTGTGTTTTTTCCTTCAGATCTTTGTCTGATTTGGATATGAGGCCTTATAAATTGAGTTGGAAAGTGTTTCTTCCTTGATTTTCTGAAAGAGTTTGTGGATAATTAGTGTTATTTCTACCCTTAATGTTTGATAGAATTTAATAATAAAGCCATTTTGGGCTGGAGTTTTCTTTGTGGGAAGAATTTTATTTGCAAATTTAGTTTCTTTAATTGATATAGAGCTATTTATATTTTATTTTTTTCCTTTGTTCTGTTTTGGTAATTTGTATGCTTTTAGCATCTTGATGCTAGACGGTCATATTATCTAGACTACTGTCTAGACTGTTGGATTTGCTTCTTTCTACCTATTTGGTTTAAATCTACTTTTCCCCTGTAATTTCTTAAACTGAGAACTTAGATCATTGATTTTAGAACTTTTTTCCTAATGTAATCATTTAAAGTTGCAAACTTTCTTCTAAGTACTGCTTTTACTTTATTCCACATATTTTGATACATTGTATATTTCTTATCATTTTAAAGTATTTTCTTATTTGTAATTTCTTCATAATTCTTAAGAAGTATATATATTTATGAATTTATAGGGTTTACCTGTTCCTATTGTTATTGATGTCTAATTTCTTTGTGGTCAAGGATCATATTCTGTGTGATTTTTAGTCTTTTTAAAGTTTACTGAGACTTATTTTTTGACTCAATGTGTAGTGTGGGCCAAAAGAACTATGTGCTCTTGAATGTATACTTTGTTTTTATTAGGTGTAATGTTCGATAAATATCACTTATGTGAAGTTGATCAGCATTTTTCGTATTTTATATGTATCATTTTTTTTGGTCTGATTCTGTCACTTAAGAGAGGGGTGTAAAAAATCTCCAGTTCTTGATTGTGAAATAGTCTATTTTGTCTTTAATTTTGGCTTCCTATATTTTGAAGTTTTGTTATAAAGCATATACATATATATATGTATGCCTTCCTGATGCATTTACCTTTTCTCTTTATAAAATATCCTTTTATCTTTAAGACTACTTTTAATTTTTAAATCATAAGATAGTTAGAGCCAGTATAACTATATTATGCTTACTGTTTTCTATTCATTTACTTTCAGTCTATCAATGTCTTTATATTTTAAAGTGCATCTCATGTACAGAGCATATAGTTGTGTCCTGTTTTATTAACTTTGATAATCAGCAACTTAAAATACATTGTTTAATGTACTTACTGATAAGTTTAGATTTGTGTGTATTTCTTTGTGTTCTCTTTGTCGCTTCTGTTTTGTTCCTCTCTTTCTCTGTGCATTATTTTATTATTTGAAGATTTCTTAGGGATTCACTTTAATATTCATCTTGGTTTTTAACTAGACTTCTTTACCTTTTTCTCTAGTGGTTGCTTTGGTGATTATAATACACATTTTTAACTTTTCACAGATAGTGTAAAGGTGTCTTTCTTACAGTTTACATAGTTTATATTGAATCATTTCATGTAAAGTATAAAAACCTCGCAAGTATGTAAGCCCATATCCCTTTCCAGTCCTTTGTGCCATAGTTATTGTTTGTAATATTATGCATATATAAATGGAGCAATTTAAAAAAGTGAGATAAAGTTCATGTAACATGGTTGGAGAAGCCTGGTAGGCTGCAGTCCATGGGGTCGCACAGAGTTGGACACGACTGAAGCGACTTAGCAGCAGCAACATAAAATTAGTCATTTAAAAGTGTACGTTTTAGTGGCCTTTAGTATTAATACATCCCCGAAATAACTTTTGCTTTAAACATATGTTTTTATTATAAATTTAAATATATATATATAAAATATATAAATAGGGCTTCCCTGGTGGCTCAGTCTGTAAAGAATCTGCCTGCAATGCAGGAGACCCAGGTTCAATCCCTGGGTCAGGAAGACCCTGTGGAGAAGGGAATGGCAACCCTCTCCAGTATTCTTGCCTCGGAAATCCCAAGGAAGAAAAGCCTGGCAGGTTACAGTCCATGGGGTCACGTAGAGTCGGACATGACTAACACTTTAATATAAATAGATGAACGGGAAAAATGCAACAGCAAAAATAAGTCTTTTGCATTTACTCAAATATTTGCCATTTCAATGCTCTTTATTTTATTTTATCTTTTATTTTTTGAGAACCTGAGGTTCTATTATCATTTCCCTTTAGCTTGAAGACATTTTTCAAATATTTAAGTGTAGGGCCATTGACAATGTATTCTCTTGGCTTTCTTTCATCTGAAAATGTCTATTTGGGCTTCATTCTTTACAAATATTATTGCTGGATATAAAATTCTAAGTTGATAGGTATTTTGGCTTTTTTTTTAATTTTTAAGAAAAATATTCTATGTTCCTTTTTAAAAATTTTGATTATTTATTTGTCTGTGCCAGGTCTTCGTTGCAGCACTCAGACCTTCAGTTTTCGTTGCAGCGTGCGGCACCCTAGTTGCAGCATGTGGTATTTAGTTCTCTGGCTATGGATTGAACCTAGGCCCCCTGTGCTGGGAACGTGGGTCTTAGCCACTGGACTACCAGGGATTACTTTTGACATTTGTATCATACCCCTGCTATTGTGTCTGCTGTTGAGCGTGTCTGTTCATGGGCTTCTTTGAGTTCATTCTTTCTGTTAGTCATTGAGCTTCTTCAGTCTGTAAATTTCTGTCTTTCGACAAATTTAGATACATTTTTACTTACTAATTCTTCAAATATCTTTTCTGTCCCATTTTTCCCTCTCCTCCTAGGACTCTAATTACATATATGCTGGGCCATTTTTAAATAACCTAATACGTCCCTGAAGCTCTGTTCATTTTTGCTTAATCTTTTTTTTCTATGTTGTCAGACCAGATGGTTTGTATTGATTGCTTCCCTGGTAGCTCAGCTGGTAAAGAATCCACCTACAATGCAGGAGACCTTGGTTCAATTTTTGGGTCCAGAAGATCTGCTGGAAAAGGGATAGGCTACTGTCTCCAGTATTCTTGGGCTTCCCTGGTGACTCAGATGGTAAGAATCTGCCTGCAATGCAGGAAACCTGGTTTTGATCCCTGGATTGGGAAGATCCCCTGGAGAAGGTAACAGCTACCCACTCCAGTATTCTGGCCTGGAGAATTCCATGGACAGAGGAGCCTGGCAGGCTATGTCCATGGGGTCACAAAGAGCTGGACATGACTGAGCAACTTTCACTTCATTTCACAATCTAGAAGTTAACTTAGTCTTTCCTCAGTCATCTCAGTTTGACTGTTACATCCATGCAGGGTTTTTTTTTTTTAAGTATTATGTTTATCAGTTCTGCTTTTTTTAAAAAAAATTTTTTTCTGGCTGTACTAGATCTTCATTGCTTTGCATGGGTTTTCTCTAGTCGTGGTGAATGAGGGTTAGTCTTTGTTGCAGGGTACGCGCTTCTCATTGCCATGGTTTCTCTTGTTGCAGAGCACAGGCTCTAGACGTATGGGCTTATTAGTTGCGGCATGCGAGCTCTAGGGCATACCAAGTTCGGTAGTCACGGCACACAAGCTCAGTGGTTGTGACTTGTGGACCCTAGAGTGTGCAGGCTTATGAGTTGCACTGTGCAGGCTCGGTGGCTGCTGCTCGTGGGCTCTAGAGTGCAGGCTCAGTAGCTGTGGTGCATAGTCTTAGAAGATTCTGCGGATGTGGAATCTTCCTGGACTAGGGGTCAAACCCATTTCCCTGATTCTTACCCACTGTGGCAGGCCAATTCTTACCCACTGTGCCGTCAGGGAAGTCTGGTTCTGATTTTTTAAAAGATCGTTTTTATTTCTCTGCTGGGAATGCCTGACCTTTTGTTTATCTTTCGCATGTTTGTTTTGTTTATTGAAGATAATTTTAATAGGAACTTAAATTTTTCTTAGCTACTTCCAGTATCTGGATCATCTCAAGTTCAGTTTTTTATTTGTTTTCTTTTCTTTTAACAATGTGTTTGATTTTCCTTAGGTAATTTTAGATCATATCTTGGGCATTGTGAATGTTATGTTGTGGTTCTGGATTCCATTGTTTTTCTCTGTTGTGTGTTGTTTCCTTTGTGTTAGTAGGCAACTGGACTTGAACTACAAACTCCATTTCTTAGTCGGTAGTTTCCCTGTCACTTCAGATATTTTGTCTTTAGTCTGCTTCAAGTGTGCCTTGCCAATGCAGTTCTGGTGTCAGTCAAAAAGAGGTGTGTACAGATTTTGGGGGTTCCCTCTAGTTTCCCTTGCTCTCTCCTGTCCTGATGTATTCTTCCATTGCCATGGTTTCCCTGGCTTTATCTTTCTGGTTGCCCAGACCAGACAGCACATCTGCTTCTGTGCTGTGCTGCTTATGCTTGGCCCCAGCCTGAATGTCTTGAAAATGGGAACTCACGTCATACAACTCCCCTCCTTTATGCATGTATTCTTAACCAGTCTGTCTTCGTTCTTTAGTGCCTTTAGGTTGCTGCTTTTTTTTTTCTGTATCTTGTTCTAATGGCATAGTGCTTCTTCTCTTGAGTGGGAATGGTAGTTTTCCAGGGGGATTTTAGTATGCTGTTGTTGAAAATGGAAACCCTTTGGATAGAATTTTCGGCTAGTTAATAACTCAGTGGCATGCCAAAAGTGGAATACATTTCTTTTCAGATGTGTACACCAGCACTTCTTAAAGTGATAGCCTGCATCTTAAGGCAGTGAGTTTTGAACCTTAAGAAGAATATATTTGAGATTTATAGTTAAATTCAACTTCTTGCCAAAATACTTTTCTGAATTTATCATTATTTAGTATTTATCCTTAGTAATAATATATTATTGTTATGCTTTGATTATTATGTAATAATATTCATTTGAGTGAAGAATTGATAATGATAAGTATTATATTTCTGAGGATTCTGAATGTACTTGTGGTGCTGCAGTATTATCTCTCATGTATCTTTTTGGGATTAATTGAAGAAGATAGAGAAGATTCAGTTCAGTGTTTTAGTGACTAAATTGTAACTGGTTTATATTTACTGTGGGAATATTTTTGTTGGGGATAAGATAAACATTGTATTGACTTATGGGTTCTTTCCCTTTTAAAAAAAATTTACTCAAGATTCTTTGAGACATCATTATTGATACCTTTTAATGTGAGTTTATCTTATACAACAATTATAATGACAGTATTATGAAAGGAGGCGTAATAAGTGAATTTTTAACTAAATATTCACAGTAGAAAAGAGAAGAGAACCTTAAAATATTTTTCCCTTCAAGAAAGTCTAAATTAATATCTCTTAGAATGGTAAATTTGGGCCAAACACTAGAGTTCGTTGGTAGATATATCAACAGTGCAAGAAATGTATTTTAGCACTTCTTTGTGCCCCTTTATTTTAAATGTGCTACTGTTGGTGATTACTAACAGAAATTTGCAGCAAACTGTACAGAACAGAATTTTGCAGATATTTACTTCCCAAAATAAAAAAGAACTGCTATTGTACTCTGCAATAGTAGCAATAAAAACAACCTTCCTCTTGGGGACCAGAGCCCCATTCAGGTAAGCTATTCTTCTGGTTGGTTGGTTGGTTTGAGGTTTTATAGTTCATGTTCAGATCATAGTTCCAAGGTATATGAACTGGTACCACCACTGCCACAGTTGGGTTCTTGCTAGGGCTTCCTAGTCTTCTTTTGTGTGTGTGTACTTAAAAGTGATGCAGTGGTGGCTGTCTTCATTCTGCCTAGGGAACTGCTTTTCAACAGCTTTGTTATATCTTCCTCTTCAGCAAGAGGGAAATTTAGGTTCTACTTTTGTGAGCACATTGGCTTATTTTTATTACGTGCATTGAAATTCTCAAAGCTAGGTCAGCAGTTAAGTGTTCATCAGGTAATTGAAAAACTTGTCAGATATTATCTTCTGATAAGTAATAGGAGGCAACATTTAAGCCATTAGTGATAAGTTATTTGCTAGACAATGAAAAGATGAAAGGCATTCTGAGTATCTTATAAGGTGCATTTTTACTGAAATTAATGAGTTTGACAAAGCTAATCCAATTTCTTTGATAGGTGGTAATCTTGCATACAGTTGATGAGGCCTTAAAATCATTTACTGAGTCATTTTCTGCTTAAGGAAGAAGTTAAACTTGAACTGGATAGATTTTGGCTAGATAAAAGGGAACAAGAATTTCCTTGATGTGGACTCTCCAGAAAAAATTGTACAAACAATTGTTCTGTGCATCAAAGATTTTGCCACACAAAATTTTTTTTTGGATTTTTTTTTTTTCCAGTAGATAACATCTCTGTTTAGAGATGAGGAAACCTGGAGTCAGAAATTGTTAACTGTGTTACTTTAGGCAAGTTAATGGCAGAACTCATAATTTCTGAAGCCAGAACTATTGACCTGATGACACTTTATACCAAGTGGATGCATCCATTTTAAATATGGGGTATTAGATACTCATAATTATTTTACATTGTTTTACATAATTGTTTTACATATGAGAGGAAACATAATATCTGAGTTTCAATATTTCCAATTGCAATAGAATTCCATTTCAAAATGGCTTAAAAATGAGGGTTATCTGTCAGCTTTTTCTATTAAGCAGGTGAGATGGTTTCAGGAAGTGTTTGATCCATTGATTCAGCACTGACCCTAAAGACTTAATCTCTTTCTGTCTTTCCTCTCTGAATTGAACAACTTTATCCTAAGGCTGATTACTCTTGTGATCTGAAGATGGCTTCCGGCATCTCACTGGCCACTCGGCTTCTAGTTCACATCTGTCAGGGAAAAAGAGTGACGCTGGCCCACCCTTCCAATAAAAAGCTTTGAGATTTACTCCACTTGGACCTGCTTTGGAGAGGTCCAATCTTTGACCATTCATTGTGGGTAGATAGAATCATCTAAACTCCCTAAACTCCAAAGCAGTAATGGGAGGTAAGAGAGGGGACGTAGATAGATTTTGGGGAGTTGACAATAAATCTATATGTTCCAATGTCAAACTTGAACATTATTATTTGCAGTTTTGTTAACTGGAGAGGAGAGAAAATGCCTATTAAATTTTAAGTTAAAAATTTTTTAGGAACTAATTTACTTCCATACTTTGATTCTTGACTGGCACATATCATCTTTCTTTTCAGGGTAATACCTCATAATACTGGTTTAAAACATCCCATTATTATGAGTTAAAGCAGTATAATTCTGATGAAATTTCATTACTATAGTTGTAATAAAATGTTTCCTCTTCATTAAATATGTGGTGAAGTTTATTATTCATGAAAATGAAACTGACAAGTTACCTTGTGAGGTCACCAAACATAAAACAGAAATGGTATTTGGGCCTCCTCATAGCGCTCCATATTGGTTAGTGCAAATTTTATTTAATGGCATGTTTTTAAAACTTGTTTTTGTTAATTTTCAAACAGTCTTTGGTTAAATAAAGGGTTCTGTTCTCCAAATGTAAAAATCTTTTTTCATGTTTTTAGGTTAAATTTTTTCTTTTGATTTAAATTTTTGATCAGTTTTCTAAGTAGTCACCCATACTTTTGTTTAGAGGTAATATTTTATTTTATATTACTGCTATAATCAGTATCATTTCTGTTGGTCTTTTCTGGATGTTCTTCTTTATTTACTTACTCTGTTTCCACTTCTTAGTTCAGGCTCTTATGCATTATAACTGACCTTTGTAATAAATTCCTACTGCGCCTCTCTTTTTCTGATCAGTGTGACCATGCAACTGACCATTTGTGTCAGACACATTTTGTTTAAAATGCAGAATCCTAGGTGAGACTGGTGATCCAGAGTCAGATCCAGGGAGAAGGCTGGGCATCAGCTGCATCCTAGGAGATTTTAAAAAATCACTGTTCTAGTCTTTCCTTCCTCCAGTTTCTTCCTTCAAGAACAGTGGTTCTCAACTATTGTTCTCAATAATTGTTCCCACTGTATCCAAGAATTTTGGTTCTATATCATGAAGGGAAAAAAAATGCCAATTTTTTTCACAAAGCAGAAAATAATTGTACATTTTTTTTTAACTCTAAACTTAAGTTATATTAACTTTGCAGCATTTATTTAGCAGTACATATTGCTGTGGGGGCTTCCCTGGTGGCTCAGATAGTAAAGAATCTGCCTGTAATGCAGGATATACCATTCAATCCCTGGCTCGTGAAGATCCTCTGGAGAAGGGAAGGACTAACCACTCCAGTATTCTTGCCTGGAAAATTAAGTCTTGTAGGCTACAGTCCTTGGGGTCATAGCCCTGTTGTGGTGAAGGGGCTTGCGTAACTCAGTGAAGCTACGAGCCATGCCATGCAGGGCCACCCAAGACATACAGGTCATAGTGGAGAGTTCTGACAAAACGTGGTCTACTGGAGGAGGGAATAGCAAACTATTCCAGTATTCTTGCTGCGAGAACCCCATGAACGGTATGATAAGGCAAAAAGATATGACATTGGAAGATGAGCGCCCATGTCGAAAAGTGTCCAGTATCCTACTGGGGGAGAGCAGAGGACAATTATTAATAGCTCCAGAAAGAATTAAGCAACTGGGCCAAAGCAGAAATGACATTCAGTTGTGGATATGTCTGGTGCTGAAAGTAAAGTCCAGTGCTATAAAGAATAGTATTGCATAGGAACTTAGAATGTTAGGTCCATGAATCAAGGTAAATTGGACATGATCAAGCAGGAGATGGCAAGAGGTGAACATCAACATCTTAGGAATCAGTGAACTAAAATGGATGGGAATGGGCTAATTGAATTCAGCTGAACATTGTATCCACTACTGTGACCAGGAATCTCTGAGAAGAAATGGAGTAACCCTCATAGTCAACAAAAAAGTCTGAAACGAAGTATTTGGGTGCAGTTTGAAAGACAGCAGAATATCTTGGTTCATTTCCAAAGCAAACCATTCAACATCACAGTAATCTAGGTCTATGCCCAACTCCTAAAGTTGAAGAAACTGAAGTTGAGCAGTTTTATGAAGATCTAAAAGACCTTCTAGAACTAACACCAAAAAAAGGATGTCCTTTTCATCATAGGGGATTGGAATGCAAAAGTAGGAAGTCAAGGGATACCTGGAGTAACAGGCAAGTTTGACCTTGGAATACAAAATGAAGCAGAGCAAAGGCTCACAGTTTTGCCAAGAGAACCTACTGGTTGTAGCAAATAACCCTCTTCCAACAATGCAAGAGAAGACTCTACTACATGGACATTACCACATGGTCAATACCAAAATCAGATTGATTATATTATTTGCAGTTGAAGATGGAGAAGCTCTATAAAAACAAGACTGGGAGCTGATTGCAGCTCGGATCATGAGCTCCTTATTGCAAAATTCAGGGCTAAATTGACAAAAGTAGGGAAAACCACTAGGCCATTCAGGTATGACCTAAATCAAATCCATTATGATTATATAGTGGAGGTGACAAATAGATTCAAGGGATTAGATCTGGTAGACAGAGTGCCTGAAGAACTATGGACAGAGGTGTGTAACATTGTACAGGAGGCAGTGACTGAAACCAACCCAAAGAAAAAGAAATGCAAGAAGGCAAAGTGTTTGTCTGAGGAGACTTTACAAATAGCTGAGGAAAAAGGAAACAAAAAGCAAGAGAGAAAAGTTCAGTTCAGTTCAGTTCAGTCACTCAGTCCTGTCCAGCTCTTTGTGACCCCATGAACCACAGCACGCCAGGTCTGCCTGTCCATCACCAACTCCTGGGGTCCACCCAAGCCTATGTCCATTGAGTTGATGATGCCATCCAACCATCTCATCCTCTGTCGTTCCCTTCTCCTCCTGCCCTCAATCTTTCCCAGAACCAGGGTCTTTTCAAATGAGTCAGGTCTTTGCATCAGGTGGCCAAAGTATTGAAGTTTCAGCTTCAAAATCAGTCCTACCAATGAGCGCCCAGGACTGGTAAAGAAGGATACCAAATTGAATATAGAGTACCAGAAAATAGCAAGGAGAGATATGAAGGCCTTATTAAATGAACAGTGCAAAGAAGTAGAGGAAACAATACAATGGGAAAGACTCAAGATCTCATCAAGAAAATTAGAGATATCAAGGGAACATTTCATGTAAGGATGGGCATGATAAGGTCAGGAAAGGTAAAGGACCTAAAAGATACAGAAGAAATTAAGAAGAGGTGGCAAGAATGCACAGAATACACAAAAAAGGTCTTAATGACCTGGACAACCAACATGATGTGATCACTCACCTAAAGCCAGATATCCTAGAGTATAAAAAATGGGGCTTAGGAAGCAGGCATTACTATGAACAAAACTAGTGAGGTGAAGGAATTCCAGCTGAGCTATTTCAAACCCTAAAAGATGATGCTGTGAAAGTGCTGCACTCAATATGCCAACAAATTTGGAAAACTCAGTGGTGGCCACAGGACTGGAAAAGTTCAGTTTTCAGTCTCAAAGAAGGGCAATGCTAAAGAATGTTTCAACCAACATACAATTGCCATCATTTCGTATGCTAGCAAGGTAATGCTCAAAATCCTTCGACCTAGGCTTCAGCAGTACATGAACCAAGTTTTCCAGATGTACAAACTGGATTTAGAAAGGGCAGAGGAACCAGAGATCAAATTGCCAACATCCTCTGGATTGTAGAAAAAGCAAGGGAATCCCAGAGAAACTTCTGCTTCATTGACTACTTTAAAGCCTTTGACTGTGTGGATCACAAGACACTGCGGAAAATTCTTCAAGAGATGGGAATACCAGACCACCTTGTCTCCTGAGAAACCTGTATGCAGGTCAGGAAGCAACAGTTGGAACCTTATGTGGAACAACAGACTGGATCAGAATAGGGAAAGGAGTACAACAAGGCTGTATATTGTCACCCCTGTTTATTTAACTTATAAGCAGAGTGGATCATGCGAAATGCTGAGGTGAATGGCTCAAAAGCTGAAATCATGATTGCCGGAAGAAATGTCAACAACCTCCGATAATGCAGATGATACCATTCTATTGGCAGAAAGAGGAGAGGAACTAAAGAGCCTCTTGATGAGAGTGAAAGAGGAGAGTGAAAAAGCTGGCTTACAACTCAACATTCAAAAAACTAAGATCATGGCATCTGGTCCTATCACTTCATGGCAAATAGAAGAGTAAAAAGCGGAAGCAGGAACAGATATTATTTTCTTGGGCTCCAAAATCATTGCAGATGGTGACTGCAGCCATGAAATTAAAACTTGCTCCTTAGAAGAAAAGCTATGACAAACTTATAGTGTATTAAAAAGCAGAGACATCACTTTGCCGAGAAAGGTCTGTACAGTCTAGCTATGGCTTTTCCAGTAATCATGTACAGATGTGAGAGTTGGACTGTAAAGAAGACTGAGTGCTGAAGAATTGATGCCTTTGAACTGTGGTGTTGGAGAAGCCTCTTGAGAGTCCCTTGGATTGCAAGGAGATCAGACCTAAAGGAAATCAAATCCTAAAGGAAATCAACCCTGAATACTCATTGGAAGCTCTGATGCTGATGCTGAAGCTCCAATACCTTGGCCACCTAATGCGAAGAGCCAGCTCTTGGAAAAGACCCTGATGCTGGGAAAGATTGAGGGCCAAAGAAGAAGGGTGGCAGAGGATGAGATGGTTGGATGGCATCACCGACTCAATGGACATGAGTTTGAGCAAACTCCAGGATATAGTGAAGGACAGGAAAGCTTGGTGTGCTGTAGTCCATGGGGTTTTAAAGAGTCAGATATGACTTAGCAACTGAACAACAATTGCTATGGTTTTAAAATACACACAAATAAATCTACTAGTACCTGAAATTACAGTGAATGTTAAATTCTGTACTATGCTAATTCTGAAAGACAAAGATAATGAGTACATAGGGATATAGTTATTAAGTAAGGCAGTACTTCATAGCCTATATGAGGCAAGGAATGGGGAACACCACGGGTCTAGGAATGTTGTTAATACTCCAGAGGACCACATCTCTGGCATACCACTTTTTTTACTTGTGATATAGCCATTGAAAAATCAGATGTACTGCTGATTGTGAATCACTGTATTTGATTATGTCACTGTCTCTTGTAAGACATTCGTGCCTTGCTGGGAATTCCATTTTCTGTCTAGTACTCAGGACTCTTCTTTGTCAAGCATTAGTATTTTTTTCAGTGCTCTTTTTTCTGTTCCAAATTGTCTTCAGACAGATGTGCTGTTTGTGCTCTGAATATTTCTTCTGCATCTCATCCTTGTCTATGCTGTTCCCCTAGCTAAGTTTATTCTCTTAAGATCATATCCTCGATGATCTACCTTTCCCAACCCCCTTTTGCTCTTTCTTTCTTATCTTTTTTTTTTTTTAAGATTTTTTAAAAATTTTATTTTATTTAACTTTACAATATTGTATTGGTTTTGCCATATATCAAAATGAATTTGCCACAGGTATACATGTGTTCCCCATCCTGAACCCTCTTCCCTCCTCCCTCCCCATACCATCCCTCTGGGTCATCCCAGTGCACCAGCCCCAAGCATCCAGTATCGTGCATAGAACCTGGACTGGCGACTCGTTTCATATATGATGTTATGCATATTGCAATGCCATTCTCCCAAATCATCCCACCCTCTCCCTCTCCCACAGAGTCCAAAAGACTGTTCTATACATCAGTGTCTCTTTTGCTGTCTCGTATACAGGGTTATCGTTACCATCTTTCTAAATTCCATATATATGCGTTAGTATACTGTATTGCTGTTTTTCTTTCTGGCTTACTTCACTCTGTATAATAGGCTCCAGTTTCATCCACCTCATTAGAACTGATTCAAATGTATTCTTTTTAATGGCTGAGTAATACTCCATTGTGTATATGTACCACAGCTTTCTTATCCATTCATCTGCTGATGGACATCTAGGTTGCTTCCATGTCCTGGCTATTATAAACAGTGCTGCGATGAACATTGGGGTACACGTGTCTCTTTCCCTTCTGGTTTCCTCAGTGTGTATGCCCAGCAGTGGGATTGCTGGGTCGCATGGCAGTTCTATTTCCAGTTTTTTAAGGAATCTCCACACTGTTCTCCATAGTGGCTGTACTAGTTTGCATTCCCACCAACAGTGTAAGAGGGTTCCCTTTTCTCCACACCCTCTCCAGCATTTATTGCTTGTAGACTTTTGGATCGCAGCCATTCTGACTGGTGTGAAATGATACCTCATAGTGGTTTTGATTTGCATTTCTCTGATAATGAGTGATGTTGAGCATCTTATCTTTGAGGTCAGTAGCTTGCTTAATGTGATAGGCACCACTTCATGCAGCCATGATTTAGTTTCATGTGCTTATCTTATTTCTTCAACTGGACTGTAAGCGCCTTGAAGTTGTGAGCCATACCATGTAATTTCACTTCTCCTCAGGTATTTAAATGTGCTTGGTGGCTCAGATGGTAAAGAATCCGCCTGCAATGTGGGAGATCTGGGTTCGATCCCTGTGTTGGGAAGATCCCCTGGAGAAGGGAATGACTACCCACTTGAGTATTCTGACCTGGAGAATTCCATGGACAGAGGAGCCTGGGAGGCTACAGTCCATGGGGTCACAAAGAGTTGGACATGACTGAGTGACTTTCACTTCCCTTCTGTGTAAAATAGAAGATGGATATCATTTTTGTTGTTGTTTAGTCACTAAACTGTGTCCAACTTTGCAACGCCATGGACTGTAGCCCTCCAGGCTCCTCTGTCCATGGACTTTCCCAGGCAAGAATACTGGAGTGGGTTGTCATTTCCTTCTCTAGTGCATTTTCCCAACACAAGGATCAAACTCGTGTCTCCTGCATGGTCAGATGGATTTACCACTGAGCTACCAGGGAAGCTCTTGGGTGTCATTTTTGTTACTAGAATTCTTTCCTAGCTATAGCTGGACTAAGTTGTGATCTAGTAAAATTTTTTACACTACTCTGCTTGCTTGCCTAAGAAAATAATGCAGGGTGCAAATGGATATGTTTTTATTGTTTTATCCAAATTGTGGATCAAGCAATAAGATTTTAGATAAAATCAAATTCTTGTATTTTGGTGTTTACCTTTACTGCTAAGCCTCTGTATATTTTTTCTGTAATGCTAGTAACACATGTGGATTTATATATGGCATATGTATAAATAAGCTTATATATAATACATTTTTCTATATAAAATTTGCTTTTATTATTGTAATTCTGTGTTATGTTATCTCTAGTATTAATATTTTTATTCAGGGTTAAAACTTAGCAAAGTGATTTATATAATATATATAGTTTGTGTTTGATATAGTTGGATGAATTCTTATAGGTAAAAATTTATATGATAGAAGGAAATCTTATTTAAGAAACAAACCGACCATTTAAAATAGAAACCTGAGATCTTTTTCGCATTGCAGCTGAGTTGAACAAATAATCTTTCCATCATTGCTATGAAGTGCATGTAGTTAAAAATACATTTATACATATTATTTAAAAAAACCTAGTTAACTTTAAAATATGTAAGTTTTCTTGTCGTTTAGGGTTCTGTGAAGCTGATCATCAAGAGGGTTGCAAATCATTGGTGGTTTCTATTTTCAGATTTCCACATCCCGGAGTAATTTGCTTTAATTTCACCCAATTTAACCTATACTTCACACCATCACCATTCAGCTTTAATAGCTATGTTCTATGCATAAGAAAAGCAGATAAATGTCCACAATTAGGCTGCAAATGATTACAACTAGTTAGGGCTTTATGAAGACAAAACTTAAAGGACTATGGCGCCAAACAAAGCCACAAAAGACGGCTGAAAATGCTGTCTCGAGAAGTCAAGTCTACCACAGCATTTGATTTATTACTTTTGTAGTTGATTTTACTTATTTTTAATATATTGGCAGGTGTGCGTACTCTGAGAAATGTTCGGCTTTAATGAATATTAGTTCTCTGTTGTTAATTAATGTATTTTAGTTTTTATTTTCTTCTTTGAATTTTGGCATAGATAACCAGATTGAATCTTTTAAAAATATTAAGATAGCATATTTTTTTATATTAAGCAGAATTGGTTTGAAATGTACTGGCATTTTATACCTTGTCAGTGCATTTGTGAAATTAAGACTTTTCTGAAATGTTTATGTATGTGTTGAATGGTCCTATGAGACATATGATAGAAGTATATATTTACAGTTCTGTATAGAATTTCATTTCTGGTTCGACCTTAGCATGCAAAAGATATGCTTAGAGTATTACTTGTATAATATATCTACGCATATATAAAAGATTCAGAAATCATGGTAATCCCTTTTATGTGTGGGTGTTGTTTTCTTCTCTCTATATAACTTCCTGTTGATGGTTACTGCACAGCATTATTTTAGTGTATAAAGAATTTGGATATGTTTTAAAGTTTTAAAAAAAAGCCAGATTGTTCATCTTATTGTAAAAGTATGTCTTTCTCCTGCAAAATAAAATGTGTCCTTTTTGTTAATGTTTTTCCACATTTAGCAAGGTAAGTCTGAGCTAAACAGTTTGATTGCATCCCTCTTCAAAATTTTTAGTCCAGGTTTTGACATATAAATCTTTTTTTATTTTTTAATGAGTAAATAAAATTCAAAGTTATAGTTTAGTATTTAGATTTTATTCTTTAGTCATTATGTTAAATATTCTCTCAGAAATTCTTATAGATAAAAGAGTAACAAAGCTGATGAATGATAGTATCTTTCCACAGCTTTTGTGCACCCAGAATTATTCATGTAATTGAAATACTTCTATTTTAGAAATGTAGCATCCACTGTTTTATTAACCAAGGGGTAGCATGTGTTTATTTAAAACATACACATACTGTAGATAATCCTTATTTTCTAAACTAATAATCAAATCATATCCCTTTAGTTTATTGTTGCTTAGAAGCCAAAATAAATGTAGTTTAAACACCTAAGCCATTGTGGGCTTTATACACGTGTAACAAACATAGTATACATGCACGCACAGAGCTGTTAACTTTAAACATAGTGCTCAGGGATTAGTAGCTTGTTGCCTTGTAGAAGCAGTGTGAAAGTATACTGAAACTTATTTCTTTAAAGTATCTTTATTTTAAAGAAAGCAGTCTATCCCACAAAGTAGACCAATATATCCAAGGCAAGACAATACAGCTACATAGCTTCACAGTTGTATTAAACTAGTTTCATATGCTATATCATAAAACTTTCAGTCCAATCAGCAACTAAATTTAAATACTGCAAATTGTAGCAGCAAAACAATAATTCTGCTGATTAGCCCCTTTCCATTTCTTGTAAGTGAACTGTTTATGCTGTTGAGTACCTTTTGAAAAAAGAAAAAGCCCAAACAGCCTTGATTAGTCAAGGAGTAATTGGATGACTTGATTTTAGCAAGAGAATGAATTGGTTGATGATAGCCTGTAACTAAGTGTAGTGGTTCTGTTCAGATGAATACATAACATACAGTCATCAGATCTTGACAGGTATAACATATAAGCAGTGCTAAAATCTGGTAGTAGTGGGGATAAGATGGAAATGGAGGGAAATAAGTTTGCCCTGAAGTCTTTTGTGAGAAATTTTGAGGTGATTCTTAAAGTAATTGAGAGGAACTTCCATATTTTTTTTTAACATTAGGGAAGGGGTGGGGAGATACTGTAGTTCCCATGTTTTATGCTCTAAAGACAAAAGAGCTGTAGGATCATTTAACTTTATTTAGGGAGATCAACAATATTACATCCTTTTATTCTTGTTGAAGATCATGATTCATTAGTAGAGCCATGTGGGAAAGCTGTGAAGCATTAATTGTGTTCATATTTAACTGTTTAAACTCTTGATTAGTCAGACCTTTTTGAGGATAGCATTATTTTATGATTTTCTGATTATTTTTAAGGCTCTATCTGAGTCTGTATTAATGAGAACTGGCATAAAGCAAGAAAATTATTTAAAAATTTCTTCTTTTGTAACTGGATTTCTTAAGCCCTAGTTCTCATCTTTCCCCTCCCCTCACCCAAAGAAGGTATTACAGTAACCACCCCTCCTCTGCAGTAATGTGCTACTTGTGTCCAAGAGTTTCAGTTGCGTAAAATATGAGGTCAGGGTATTGCTAGGTGAATGGAATGAGCTGGGTAGACCTGCACCCTCAGTTGCAGGGGGTGAGGGGTGTGGCAAGGTGCTGGCCTAGCCAAGTCCAGTCTGATACTGGCTTTGATTTGGCACCACCTGCTGGCGGTGGTTTGCTCTGACTTGGCTGGTGATGGTGATGACTAGGACTTTAGGGTAGCAGCAGAATTCTAGGAGTCTCTCAGGTAAGTTGGTCCCCATTTTGTTGAGCCAATTATAGTGGGTTGGGTTGGAAGACTACCGGGTGTGCAGTGGCCTGCTTTACGCAGTCTGCTCCCAGAGGTTCAGTCACTTGCCTGTCCTTAATCTTTCTAGGCCCTCCCCTTCCTTCTGTGTTTCTGCTCTCATTTCAGAACTGTGGATTGTTGTATTTAGGGCATAATTATTTTGTGAGGTATGTATCTGGTTTTGTGACATCTGCCTTTGCAGTTTGGACCCAAGAATGATCCCTATCATGTAACATAGATTTAGTCAAACCATTATTTTCCTATTCTAACACCAAATATTCTTGGTGAGTCCTTCCTTTTCCTTCTGTCCTCACCCCTACTCCACCATATTTTTTAAAAACTAGGTAAAAGTAATAATCCATGGATATTACAAACAAAGCTAAAAATAGTTATTTTAAAGATTAATAGCCAGCCATTTCTTTGACTGATTAATACCTGTCACATGTTTACATTTTTCACGCATTTAAACACCAGTTTCAGACTCTAACAGAGAAAATATTATCTCTTAGCAGAACATCAGTGTACCTAAATGTGGGACTAAAAAATAATTTATGCGTCCGTCAAAACCTGCACACAAATCTTAATCCAAAGTTTAAGTGACATCTGTGTAACACCAGTGTTCCAGTTTGAAGCCTTGAGGCTGACTTTCTATCAGCTTGTACTGAATACTAACCATTTCCCTGCTTCCTTTCATCCTGGATTTACTTTCTTGTATTTATTATATGCTAATCTGTCTCTCTCCTCTTAGATTGTAAACATCTTTGAAGATGTTATTCAGCTTTTTCTCACCTCTGAAACTTGCCTTCCAGCTCCTGGCCCCATTCTGTTCGTGATTGACATTCAGTATACATTTGTTAAATATGTTGCTTAAAATATGTGTCTTTAACTAGCTGTTATATATCTCCAGCTTTATGACTGGTCACATTTCATTTCTTCTCAATTTAATATAATTCTTCCTACCCACTAGACCAAAAAAATCTTTATAAAGATTTTAATTTATTTTTTAGATTTAACCACATTCATGTTATTTCTATAACCAGTACCCAGCAGTCAGCTGCTCTGTTTTTGACCAGTAGTCTCTCTGCAAGCTGCTATTAGATCTTGTATATAACTAATGGAATTATTTAAAGACAGTGTGAGTGAGTAACCAAACCAGGGCAAGATTACAAGAGCACTTCTCTGAAAATCTACATTAGGAATTTTATAATTGAGGAGATTAAATTTCAACTCCTGAGCTTAGTGTTAGAACCTTTTCATTGGAACTTCCCTGGTGGCCCAGTGATTAAGAATCCACCTTCCAGTGCAAGGGACACAGGTTTGATTCCTGGTCGTGGAACTAAGACCGCATGCTGTGGAGCAACTGAACCCACGTGCCACAACTAGAGAGCTGGTGCCACAATTACCGAGCCCATGCTCCACAAGAGAAGCCCCTGCACGCACCGTAGCTAGAGATTGAATCCTGCACACTGCAGCGAAGACTTAGTAAAGCCAATAGTAATAATAATAAGGCACCATGTTATGGTTGGTGTAGCACAGCCTTTGTCTTTTGGTGTACACTGGTGTGCTGAACTATGCCTTAGTGTCTGAAGACATTTTTGACTCCACAGCTGGAGGTCTGCCTGTGTGCTTGTGCACAGCCTTGTGCCCCGTATATGTGTGTGTGTTACCAGCATCTGGTTTGTAGAGGCCAGGGGCGCTGTTGAACATCCTGCATTGCACAGGTCAGCCCCCACAAGAAGGAATTATCTTGTCCTGAATGTTAGGAATACCAACGTTGAGAAACCCTGGTATATACCTTTTCTTTAGATTTCCATTTGTAAGTATAGTTAGCTTATTTTGTGTGTTTACATCCTAAGATCTTGACATATATTATCACTTTTAATCTTCAGAACAATCTTAGGAGGTTGGCATTATTCTCTAGTTTTTACAGACGAGGAAACTTCAGACACAGAGAAATTAAATAGTCACAGAGCTAATGAATCAAACAGTCTGAAATACAGATTTGAATCCAGATAACCTGATTTCAGAGTCTATGCCCTTCATCATCTCTACTCTATTTATACTTCTATCCTGCCTGGAATTTTCTTTTGACTGTCTGCTTTGCTTTGCTAATGTCTGTCCCTAAAAGTCTTCATGTGTATTCAAGCCTTCCATCCTTAATCTTGATTCATGCTGATCAGTTCCTTCTCTCTTTTTCTTTCATGGTTGCATTTATTGGTCTTATAGTGGATAGGTATGTTTGCCTTCTTAATTTGACTTATTCATTTTAAAAATTACACTATAATGTGTAATTCAGTGCAGTATGCCCAAGAAGCCCTCAGAAAATAATTAAGTGAATATCAATCATCACTAATAACCAAGCAGTTCAAAGGTGAAGAGATGAGACAGAAGAAACTTCTCACATCTGTTATTTCAGTTTGCTGTTTTGTGCTTTACTTACACTCTGTTACTTTATGTGATTGACATGCTTAGCACTGGTTTCTTTGAAATACTTCCTCAGTGTCTTGTTGTGTGCTATAAAATTGATCCTTTGCTGTTGTGCTGCTTGTCTGGATTCATCTAGAGTCTGTTGTGTTGTTGTTTAGTCACCAAATCCTGTCTGAGTCTTTTGCAACCCCATAGACTATAGCCCGCCAGGCTCCTCTATCCATGGGATTTCCCAGGCAAGAATACTGGAATGGGTTGCCATTTTATTCTCCAAAGGATCTTCCCGATCCAGAGACTGAGCCTGCATCTCCTACATTGACAGGCAGATTCTTTACCGTTGAGCCACCATAGTTCTCTTCTTACAGTTTTTCATTCTGAGTGCTTAATAAGTGCTTGAGACATTCATTGATTCCTTTATTCTTCACCTTGTACCTATCAGCTCTGATTAAGGCACTGGAGGGAACTAGAAAGGCATATAAGACAGAATCCTTGAGCTTAAAAACTAGGAGATAGAATCACATAGTCTAATATTAGATATACATGTTACAGGTCAGGATATGGTTAGAGAAGGTGTCATCAAGATAAATTTCAGTTACATTGAATTAAGGTCATGAAGGATATGTATTAATAACTTTTTTTGAAAGGCAGAAATGGGGAGGAGGACTATTCCATGCAGAATGATGAGTACAGCATTGCAAATGTAAAATGAAAGGGTTGAATGTAGGTCAATTTGATTGAAAGATGTGGGATATTAATGGGCACCAACATTAGAAAAATTAAAGCTCTGATTATTCATTTAGTTTATTTCTTGAATGGCAGAGAGTTCACATAACTCGTTTTATTCGTTGCTTACAGTACTTGGTAATAAGGGCTTCCCTGGTGGCTCAGTGGTAAAGAATCTGCCTGCCAGTGCAGGAGACCTGGGTTCGATCCCTTGTTTGGGAAGACCCCCTGGAGAAGGAAATGACAACCCAGTCCAGTATTCTTGCCTGGGAAATCCCACGGACAGAGGAGCCTAGCAGTCTATAGTCCATGGAGCTGCAAAGAATCAGACACGACTTAGCAACTAAATAACAACTGGTAATAAAGATAAAATTTTAGTTTTGTTAATTATTCCTTTTGTGTCTTCCCTCATTATAATGTGATTCTTTAAAAAGGTATAAAAATGGATTTTCTCAGGAGTCATATTTAGGGTAAGATATTAAACCATCGGTTTTACCATGCCTTACTCAAACAAGTATCTCCAATTCTACTTGTGACCCAGGGATGGTAGAGATCTCTTAGACCTGGACTCTCCAGAACTGCTGTGCTGATGAGGGGAGGTCATGCTCTGCATTTTAGGGATAGGTGTGACTTGTAATAGAAAGAAAGGATATGTATCTCTGAGGCCCAGGGAAGAGAGTGGGCAAAAATTTACTGACAGTTGAGTATTAAGAACTTTTCAGGGCTTAGGAAGTCAGCATGAGACTTGACTTGAGATGAGGGTTGGTGGAGAGTGAGGGTGTAGCAAGGTCAGTTTATAGAGTGCATTTTCTAGTGGCAAAAGGCTAAGTGATACTTTAGAAATTAAAAAATTAGTAAGATAGTTATTGGGAAGATTAAATACAGCAGAAGCAGTTTGCTCAACATTGGAAGTAGAGCAGAATCTCAATAAATATTAATTCAAAGTACCATTGATTGAATTTATGTTTTATACATCTAAGAATCTATTATATAGAATAAGAAATGAAAATCTTGTTGAGAGATGAATGTTAGTTCTCATTAAAGTACTTCTTTTCTGCCTGCTTCTTTGGTGAGAGTTGATATGTTGCAGCAACTAAAAATGTAAAACCCTTGAGTAACTAAATATAATTAAATACAGGTGTTGACTCTGGGTTATAATTCATAACTTTCAAGTGACTTTAAGGATTCCCTAATGATGTGAATGTCTTAATTATTTACAGTATAAGTACAATACCAGTAACTATTAGGTAGAATTTTCTGGTGTTCTGTACATTTAAAAGAATTATATTGTATAATATTGTAATGTGTTGCTTCTGATCAGTTAAGTGGTATAATTAATAATCAAAAGTCTTTTTTGCTTGCTACTACACTAATGTAAGCTCCAGTTTTTAATATTTTTCATGTTTTTATGCCTGTGTCTTTTTTTTCCACCTCATCCTTCCTACTTATGTTCATTTCAGTTCAGGTCAGTCGCTTAGTCGTGTCCGACTCTTTGCGACCCCATGAATTGCAGCACACCAGGCCTCCCTGTCCATCACCAACTCCCGGAATTCACTCAAACTCATGTCCAATGAGTTGGTGATACCATCTAGCCATCTCATCCTCTGTCGTCCCCTTCTCCTCCTGCCCCCAATCCCTCCCAGCATCATAGTCTTTTCCAATGAGTCAGCTCTTCACATGAGGTGGCCAAAGTATTGGAGTTTCAGCTTTAGCATCATTCCTTCCAAAGAACACCCAGGACTGATCTCCTTTAGAATGGACTGGTTGGATCTCCTTGCAGTCCAAGGGACTCTCAAGAGTCTTCTCCAACACCACAGTTCAAAAGCATCAATTCTTCCACACTCAGCTTTCTTTATAGTCCAACTCTCACATCCATACATGACTACTGGAAAAACTGTAGCTTTGACTAGACGGACCTTTGTTGGCAAAGTAACGTCTCTGCTTTTGAATGTGTTATCTAGGTTAGTCATAACTTTCCTTCCAAGGAGTAAGCGTCTTTTAATTTCATGGCTGCAGTCACCATCTGCAGTGATTTTGGAGCCCCCAAAAATAAAGACTGACACTGTTTCCCCATCTATTTGCCATTAAGTGATGGGACCAGATGCCATAATCTTAGTTTTCTGAATGTTGAGCTTTAAGCCAACTTTTTCACTCTCCTCTTTCACTTTCATCAAGAGACTCTTTAGTTCCTCTTCACTTTCTGCCATAAGGGTGGTGTCATCTGCATATCTGAGGTTATTGATATTTCTCCCGGCAGTCTTGATTCCAGCTTGTGCTTCCTCCAGCCCTGCCTTTCTCATGATGTACTCTGCATGTAAGTCAAATAAGCAGGGTGACAATATACAGCCTTGACGTACTCCTTTTGCTATTTGGAACCAGTCTGTTGTTCCATGCCCACTTCTAACTGTTGCTTCCTGACCTGCATACAAATTTTCTCAATACCAGATCAGGTGGTCTGGTATTCCCATCTCTTTCAGAATTTTCCACAGTTTATTGTGATCCATACAGTCAAAGGCTTAGTGATTCAGAATTTTTAAGGGTTATACTACACAATACTGACTCTATTTCCCTGTACTGTATAATATAGATCCTTATAGCTTATTTATTATATATTTGGTAGCCTGTATCTCTTAATTCCCTACCCATGTCTTTCTCGTCTCCCCACTGGTAACCTCTAGTTTATTCTCTTTATTTGCAAGTCTGTTTTTTTTTTTTTTTTTTTAATATATTCACCATAATGTTTTTTTTTAATTCGTTACTTAAAAGCGTATTCTTTTTTACTTTATATGAACTCTTAGGATAAAATAGTAAATGAAAAAAATTAAGATTTCTAAACTTAACTGACCCACTTTATTATATTTTCCTATAATAGATATATGTATTTGTCTCAGTATTGGGAATGATTCTTTACTTCTAGCATTTTGTTTGATTGCTTCCATTTAAGGTAACAACTTTGTGTTAAACTCCTAAATGAATCATGTATAATTTGTTTAATTTTAGATTGGCCCCTCAGAGTCAGCCATATGTGTGGTTTTTTTTTTAATTAAACTTTTTGAAAACCTTGATCAACTTATGAATGTCAGAGGGATGGAAGTTTTTTTCCTCTTGGCCAGGATTTGGGGTGTGAGCTTTTTCCTATAATAAGAGAGTGGGAACGGAGAGGGGATGGAAAAGAAGCAAAGCAAAAGCAAATATTTTGGCTATCCCAGTTCATAGTTTCAGCATTAAGCAGTTAGCCTGTAACATAGACTAAACTGTTCTAGGGCCCTTTTCTATATCTAATACAGTAGGTTTTCTCCTGGAAAATAAAGGTCAAAGACTTTAAAAGGCTACTTTAAAATGATTTGTTACTGTAAATAACAGCAATCCACCAAGTCTAGTTTTGCTTGTTCCATTTATGCTACTCCATCAGGTAATTGACAGTTTATATTACTGGACCAACTAATTCCATGTTTGTGTGTGTTAGCTGCTCAGTCGTGTCTGACTCTGTGATCCCATGGACTGTAGCCCACCAGGCTCCTCTGTCCATGGGAATTCTCCAGGCAAGAAGACTGGAGTGGGTAGTCATGCCCTCCTCCAGGGGATCTTCCCAACCCAGGGATTGAAACCGGGTCTCCTGCATTGCAGGCAGATTCTTTACCACCTGAGCCACCAGGGAAGCCCATTTCCATGTGTCTTCTTCACTGGTAGGTTTAAGGAGACTATTTATTTATAAAGTAAATATAATAAGTTGAGATGCTCTTCTCCCACTTTCTTACTTGAGGAAGGTAGTTAAAACTACATATCTTGTTTAACAGAGATAAATATTACAAGTTTGAGATCCAGCTATGAATTAGATTCTGGTTTTGCTCAAACTGCTTTTATTATCAAGATGAGAAGGAGCTTTATCTAGGTTTAGACTAGAATTTTAAAGTGCATCTATAAACCTGGGCTTAAACTAGACTAAACTAAATCATAGCATTTGAAGTGTGCAATAAACAGCTTTAACCCCCTCTCCCTTTTTAACTGTATAATTCTGTTTTTATGAAGTTCAAGAATCAGCAAACTAAGTGATAGGCATCAGAATGGTGGTTATTTTGGAGGAGAGGAGCAATTTAACTGAAAAAGGAACATAAGTGAACTTTCTAGTGATAGATATGTTCTCTTTTTTTAACTGAACTGTAGTTGACAATATTATGTTAGTTTAAGGTACACAGCATAGTCAGTGTTTAGATACATTAGAAAATCACCATAAGTCAAGTAACCATTTCCATATGAAATTATTAAAATATTGTTGACCATATTCCTTATTCTGTATATTACATTCTCATGACTTATTTATTTTATAACTGTAAATTCATACTTCTTAATCTCCATCGCCTGTTTCACCCAGTCAGCCCCATCCTCTGGCAGCCCCAGTTTAGTCTCTGTATCTAAGACTCTATTTACATTTTGTTTTGTTGGTTCGTTTGTTTTGTGTTTTAGACCTCATAAATGAGGCCATTTGATACTTGTCTTTGTGTCTCACCTATCATTATACTCTCTATATTCTTCCATGTTGTCACAGATGGCAAGATTTTATTTATTTATGGCTGTAGCTACTTTAACCTCTTCCTCCATACAATAAAGAATTGTTGTCATGTATAAAAAAATAAATAGGCACTGGTATTTTTCAGTATTTATGAATAAAGCTGTAGATATTAAGTGAATTGCCAATGCAAGCTTAGCTCTCTTCCCTTCTCTTTAAATATTAATGAGCTGTAGAATTATGAGGAAGTTGGACATCACAGTTCTGACACAAAAAAGGACTTTGCTTTGGAGAATGGATTAGAAATTTGATAAGATAAAGATTTTTTTGAGCAAGATATCCTTGTCTTGATTTCTAACATTTTATTTAATAGTTTATTTTTTACTGGTTTAAGAAGCTGGCCCTTAGCCTTTCAGTGATTTTGGTGGGACTCTGGATTAGAATATAGATGATCATAACATTTATTATTTGCCATGTAGGACACAGGATATTTTGGTGCTGTGACTAAGATTTAATATATTTGAGTAGTAACTGTTTTTTTCTAGAGTCTTTTTCTAAAAATTGTTTTATTGGGGTATAGTTGATTTACAGTGTTATGTTAGTTTCAGGTATACAGTAAAGTGATTCAGATATACATAGACATATTTCCACTTTTTTTAAGATTCTTTTTTCATATAAGCCATTACAGAGTATTGAGTAGAGTTCGTTGTGCTATACAGTAGGTTCTTACTAGTTATCTGCTTTATATATGGTAGTGTGTATATGTCTCTCGAAATCACCCAACTTATCCCTTCCCTTACTCTCTTACCTTTGGTTTTTATGTCTGGTAACCATAAGTTTGTTTTTTATCTCTTTGACTCTATTTCTGTTCTATAAATAAGTTCATGTGTACCATTTTTAAGATTCTACTTACAAGCGATACGTGATATTTGTCTTTCTCTGTCTGACGTACTTCCTCTGTTGATGGACATTTAGGTTGCTTCCATGCCCTGGCTATGGTAAATAGTCAGCCGTGAACATCAGAATGCATGTATTTTTTCAAATTATGGTCTTCCCGGGATTTTTGCCCAGGAGTGGGACTGCTGGATCATATGGTAGCTCTATTTTTAGTTTTTTAAGGAACCTCAGTACTGTTTTCCGTAGTGGCTGTACCAGTTTACATTCCTCCCAGCAGTGTTACAAGGCTCCCTTTTCCTCACACCCTCTCCAGTAGTTATTGATTGTAGAAAATTTGGATTATCAAGGTTTCCGTGACAGGTAGCAGTAAAGTACTGCAGTGAATCCTTAAACACATCTATGTGTTCTAAGATCTATTTCTGCATCTAGCCAGGGATGTTTTGCTTCTGAAAATTGAATATAACCCAGATATAAGTAATAATATAGCAAAACAGTATACTGAAGTGCTGAATATTCAAAGTACATTTTTAGTTCTGAAGTCCTTCCTAGTTAGATCTAGCGTCCTAAAAGTATGGATTTATCCATCTTACTCAAATCTTTGTGAAATAAGACAGGCTTTGAATGAATTAACGAGTAATCAGTCTTCAATCCACTTATATTTGAAAATAGCCAAGTCATTTATGACATATTATACCAAGAAATAAATATAATGTGCAGTGTCCAATACCATGTGGATAGTCAAGTGTATCTCACCAAGTCAAATATTTTGTGTTTTTGTCTGGCTCTTAGTAAAGAGGTACACAATTTTTAAAAGTCAGTTTTAATATGAGCATTGACATTTTGCATTTATTCACTTAGTGAATAAATTTTGTAATAGAAATAATTCATTTAATAACTTAGAGAAGGAAATGGCAACACAGTCCAATATTCTTGCCTGGACAATCCCATGGACAGAGGAGCCCAGAGGACTCTTTATGAGTCCATGGGGTCATAGAGAGTTGGACATGACGGAGTAACTGAGCGCACTTAATAACTACAAATCTTTTTTTTTGTTTATTTTATTGGCTATTAACTTAAAGTATACTGGAGTTAAACAAGGGAGTTTGGGACTGGAAATTCTGTTAATGAATGTGTAATAGAGGGTTAAGAGAAGAGAGCTAAGAGAGACACCAGTATTTATAGTGTGATTAGAGCAAGGAAAGGTGTAGCCTGAGAAGAAATGGCTAGAGAGAACAGAAGAAAATGAGGAGAATACAGTTGAAAACAAGCAACGAAAGAGACTTCGTCAGTGCTCTGAAGTTAGATGCTAGTGAGAGGTGATTTAAGATTCCTGAAGAATGGCTGTTAGATTGAGCATCATGAAGACAAATCAATGGTGTCCCTTTTTGAGACTGATTTCTCATAGCATGGTGGAGGCACATTCCAAACTGCTGTGTTTTGTATAGGAAGTAAAGAAGTGGAGAGGACAGGTACAGCTCGGAGCCAAGAAGTTTGGGTCTGAACAGGAGGAAAGAAAGCAATGGGTGGAAAGGGAATTAATGTCTGAGGGTGACTGACTTGACTGATTTAATATATTAGGTTGGCAAAAAAGTAATTGCAGTTTTGGACTGTGAGTTTTAAATCATTATAACTAGGCTCAAACACATTTTTGTTATTCAAAATAGGAGCCATTACAATCAACACATATTTGCCAATGAGAAGTAAGTTTGTTTATTCTTGTAGTGTAAAAGATCCTTGATTCACACAATGTGATGATGGAGAACTATAGTAACTTGATCTCACTGGGCCATTCCATTTCTAAGCCAGACATAATTGTGTTATTGGAGGAAGGAAGAGACCCTGGATGGTTGTGAGGGAAGAAGCAAGAAGCTGGAATACAGATTTGGATTCAAGTTATAAAATAATCAGTGACAGAAAAACATTTATTTCTGGGAAACATTCATCTCTTTTTCTGCATCAGATCATTCATGGTGGTGAGGAAGCCCTATGAAAAATGTGGGAAGGCTTTTTGTTGTGCTTCAAACTTTGTTCAACACGGAAGAGTTCTTACTGGAGCAGACTGCCAGGACTCCAAGATGGCGTCAGTTGTACCACTGAAGGAAAAGAAACTCCTGGATGTCAAGTTAAGGGAGCTGCCAAGCTGGATACTAATGTGAGATTTCATCCCTAAAGCCATTCTGGAGCATTTCAAAGCGCTTATTGCCGGTATTACAACAAGTTAAACATGAAGAAAGGGAGTGTCGCTGGGCTTTCTATGGTGCCGGCAGGTTACATGCTTTTCAACTGTTGCCGTTCTTACAAGGAATTTAAACAAGAGCAGCCAAGCGAATACCACTGAATAGGGCACATTCTACATTCCCAGCCATGATCTTTGCCAGGCACCCCTGAATCCTTTCATAGCCTAATGGAGAATTAACACCCAAAAAAAGATGACTGGTTAAAAAAAAAACTCTCTTAGTAACTTTCAAATCAAGTAATATGAACTATAATCACCATTCTGTATATTACATCCCCATGAGTTATTTACTTTATAGTTGGAAATTTGTGGCTTTTGGCCTCCTTCACACATTTCAGCCACTGCTTCTGGCAGCCATTAGTTTCTTCTCTGTATCTGTGGCTTCGCTTTTATCTTTTTGTTCTTGATTTTTTTTCCCCCTAGTCCACATAAAAGTGATATCATACAATATTGGTATATATCTTTCTCTGTCTGACTTCACTTAGTATAATGCCCTCAGGATCCATCCATGTTGTCACAAATGGCAGGATTTCTGTCTTTTTATTATTTACTAATATTCAATTGTATACACGCCACATTAAAAAAAATCTCTTGATGATCTCTTGTTTCCATGTCTTGGCAATTGTAAAAAATGCTTCGTTGAACACTGGAGTGCAGATATATTTTCAAAATAGTGATTTTGGTTCCTTTGGGTAAATACCAAGAAGTGGAACTGTTGAGTTATATGGTAGATTCTAGTTTTAATTTTTTGAGCAATCTCCATACTGTTTTTCATAATATCTGCACTAGTTGATACTCCCTCCAGCAGTGCAGGGCTTCCCAGGTGGCTCTCAGATGGTAAAGAATCTGCCTGTAGTGCGGGAGACCCGGGTTCCATCCCTGGGTCGGCAAGATCCCCTGGAGAAGGGAATGGCTACCCAGTCCAGTATTCTTACCTGGAGAATTCCATGGACAAAGCAGCCTGGTGGGCTACAGTCTGTGGGGTTTCAGAGTCGGACCCACACACACACCAGCAGTACATAAGGGCTCCCTTTTCTCCACATTCTTGCCAGCATTCGTTATTTCTTGGGGTTTTTTTTTTTTTTTTTTTGGTAATAGCCATTCTTACAGGTGTGAGGTGATCTTTTATTGTAACTTTGATTTGTATTTCCCTGATGATTAGTGATGTTGAGCACCTTTTCCTGTATTTATTGGCCATTTGTTTGTTGTCTTTGGAAAAATGTCTATTCAGAGCCTCTCCTCATTTTTAAATTGGGTTTTTTTGCTTTTCTGTTAAGTTGTATAAGGATCTTTAAAAAATATAGTCAATTATAAATCAACTATATTCCAATAGAAAATAAAAATTAAAAAAAAAAATTTCATGATTCAGGATATGACTAACCCTTGGAAAGCATTTTCTGCGTCTTGCTGGTTATGGAAGCGTTTTCCCTGCAAACAGTTGTCAAGATGCTTAAAGAAGTGGTAGTCTGCTGGCAAGAGGTCAGGTGAACGTGGCAGATGAGGCAACAGTTTGTAGCCCAGTTGGTTCAACATTTGAATCATTGGTTGTGCAACGTGTGGTCAGGCATTGTCATGGAGAAGAATCGGGCCCATTTTGTTGACCAGTACTGGCTACAGGGGTTGCAGTTTTCAGTGCATCTCATTGATTTGCTGAGCATAATCCTCAGATGTAATGGTTTTGCCAAAATTCAGAGAGCTGTAGTTTATCAGACTGTCAGCAGAGTGCTGAACAGTGATCATGAGCTTTTTTGGTACAAGTTTAGCTTTGGAGCTTATTCTCCGTCCAAGCACTGAGCTGGTTGTCACCAGTTGTATAAAATCCATTTTTTGTCGCACGTCACAATCTAATCAAGAAATGGTTTGCCATTGAGTGTGGAATAAGAGAAGGTAACACTTCAAAATGATGACTATCTTGATTTTCGGTTAGCTCATGAGGCACCCACTTATGGAGCTTTTTCACCTTTCTGCTGCTGCTACTGCCGATCAAGTTGCTTCAGTCGTGTCCGACTTTGTACGACCCCATAGACAGAAGCCCACCAGGCTCCTCTGTCCCTGGGATTCTCCAGGCAAGAACACTGGAGTGGGTTGCCATTTCCTTCTCCAATGCATGAAAGTGAAAAGTGAAAGGGAAGTCGCTCAGTCGTGTCCAACTCTCAGCAACCCCATGGACTGCAGCCTACCAGGCTCCTCCATCCATGGGATTTTCCAGGCAAGAGTACTGGAGTGGGGTGCCATTGCCTTCTCCGTTTCACCTTTCTAATTTGCTTCAAATGCTGAATGACTGTAGAATGGTTGACATTGAGTTCTTCGGCACCTTCTCATGTAGTTGTAACAGTATCAGCTTCAATGATTGCTCTCAATTGGTTGTTGTCAACTTCCGATGGCCGGCCACTGTGCTCCTCATCTTCAAGGCTCTCGTCTCCTTTGCAAAACTTCTTGAATCACCACTGCATTGTACATTCGTTAGCAGTTCCTGGGCCAGGTGCATTGTTGATGTTACAAGTTTTCTCAACTGCTTTATGACTCATTTTGAACTGAAAAAAAACCTTGAATTTGCTTTTTGTCTAACACCATTTCTGTAGTTTAAAATAAGTATAAAATAAACTGCAAGTAATGTCATTAGCAAAAAACAAAGCAAGAGATGCACATTAAAATGATGTATAACATAATCACATCTATTTAAGAATGTGTTCCATATCAAACTGCAAAGTTCATCAGTGCAAAACTGCAGTTACTTTTGCACCAACCTGATAGATTCTTAAGGCCACTTAAATATTGATGGGGAAGTATTAGTGAAAATGGAGATGTTTCAAATATAAGGGAGAGAGAGGCATGATAGGTTGAGGTCTCAGGAAATACAAAGAACAGTCTGTGGACAAACTTCCTTGGAAGAGGATAAGATCCAGAGCAGAGGTAGTAGAAGGTAATGCTTTCTGTTTTGCGTCTAGAAAGAAAGAAAAATTGCAGAAAATCCCCAGGATGACTTTCATTTTCTCTGTGAAGTAAGAAAGATTAGATCATTTACTGGGTAGCAGGAGAGAAGAGGAAAGCATTGAAAATGTGAGAGAAGTCAAGATGGTTTGAAAAAGGTCATTTGTTGGGAAAGGAAACATTGCAGGATTGCTGGGTGAAAACTTTTTGTGATGGAGTCCAATCTGAGCCTAGCTTATGGTTAAATTTCTCTTACAACACATCATTTAATAATGAGACTACACTATGGTTGGTATTATTTTCAGTCACTCATTTTATGTGTATATAAACAAATGTACAGATATAGAATAATTTCCATGGTAATAATGATTTTCTCCCTGTGGCTAGTCACTGCAAAACCAAAATTTTAAGTAAAACTTGTTTAAAGTTTTTCTGCAAGTTAAACTTGTTTATTGTTTTAAAAAAGAATGACTTTTAAAAATGACTTACTTTGTATGAACAATGCATGTTCATTATGAAGTAATACAGAAGAAATTAGTATTTCTGTACCAGGTGGGTGACCAGCATGCAGTTAGTCCATTTTTGTTTCAGTGTTTGTTTGTGCCAGCATACTTAGAATGTGAAACTTTGAAAGTGGCTGTAATTTCAAAGTGGGCCACCTTGCTGACTGGTAGGATCTCTTTCAAAGACTGAGAAATCTTATGGTATTTTACTTTGTGTGTATAATCCACTTAGAGTATATACAGAGAGGAATATTTTCAAAACCAAATGAACTGAACGATGCTCAGACTTAGCTTTTTTTAGTACTCCTCAGTATTGGAGAAGGAAATGGCAACCCACTCCAGTATTCTTGCCTGGAGAATCCCAGGGACAGGGGAGCCTGGTGGGCTGCCGTCCCTGGGGCCGCACAGAGTCGGACACGACTGAAGCGACTTAGCAGCTTAGTAGTTACAAGAAGGAAGAGGATAGGTCCATATTTACATCCTTTAGTCATGTTATTCTCATCTCTGATATATGGAAGTAATAGACTCTCGTGGAAAGGGATATAAGTATCAAAATGTTTCTCCAAGAACCACTCTGTCAGAAGCAATGATCAGCTTTCTCTGCTTGCTTTCTTTCCCACTAAATAGCATCTGACGCAGTTGAATACTTTCTTCTTGAAACATTTTCTTTCCCTTACTCCTATAAGAGCACACTCCTACTTTTTCTCTGACTTTGTCACCACTTTGTACTCTCTTTTGCCAGATCCTTTCCTATCAGACACCTGAGTTTTTGAGTGATCTCTCTATATGATGTTGTCCAGACCCATAACTTTAAACACATCTGATAATTTCTAATTTTATATCTCCTGTCATGACCTTCCATCCTACATGTAGTCTATTCTGTAGTACATGCCCAGTACAAACTTTCTCATCTTCTCTACAGCAACAGTTTCATCTCACATTACCATTTATCTGCACCACTGCAATTACCCCCTAACTTAATCTTTCTGCCCTCACTCTTATCCTCTCCCTTAGAATCTGTTCCTCTTGGAGTAACCACAGTAGCTTATTTAGCTCATAAATCATATATCATCATGCTACTTTCCCTTTATTTAAAACTCTAATCAATGGCTTCCAATTATAGCTAGAATAAAATCCAAACAGCCATGGTTACAAATGTTGGTGAACTGCTCTGCTTCTCCAATGTCAATTTGATTTACCATCGTCTGCTGTGGTTCACCCACACTGACCTTATTCCTACTTCTTAGAACTCTCTTCCTGCAGGTCTTCACGTTACTCCCTCATTCTGGCCAGTCCAGTCTCTGCTCCAGTATCATCTCCTCGGAGAGGAGTCTTTGACTGTCCTAGTTCAAGTATTGCCCAGCAGTGCTGCCCCCTCCCCTCCACACACACATGCTCTATCACATTATCACATTTTATATAGAATAGTACTAACATGCAATGGCAACCCATTCCAGTACTCTTGCCTGGAAAATCCCATGGACGGAGGAGCCTGGTAGGCTGCAGTCCATGGGGTTGCAAAGAGTCAGACACGACTGAGTGACTTCACTTTCATTTTCATGCATTGGAGAAGGAAATGGCAACCCACTCCAGTGTTCTTGCCTGGAGAATCCCAGGGACAGGGGAGCCTGCTGGGCTGCCATCTGTGGGGTCGCACAGAGTCGGACACGACTGAAGCAATGCAGCAGCAGCAGCAGTACTAAAATAGTTTTTAAAAAATCAGATGACATCCCACCACTAAAATGACCATAATTAATATTTTCAGACATTTCTTGATTTTACAAAAAAAAAGTGATCTCACATTTTTAATTTATTTAAATAGGAAGTTTTGTCACAGTTTCCTATTTAAACAGTTTTAAATACGAAACTTTGTAATTTAAGTGGAAAATTGGTATTACTTTCCAAAATTGAAGGTAATAAGAATAAATACAGTGAAAACTACATATTTATTGAATTTTCTAGCCTTTATAAGCTCTGAGGTGAGGTGTGCTCTGTTGATAAAAAGTTAAATTTACAAATGTTAAACATTAAAGATCAGCAACATCAACTGACATTTTCTCCTTGGCATAATCAGAAGGACTAAAAGAGAATTAAAAGAGAAATAACTTGCTTATCAAGCAATTCAATATGATGTAGTATAATCTTTATGATGACTTCTTTACTGGTAAAGTATTTCCCCAAAAGAGAATTGTGATAGTAATTGTAACATTTTTTTATAATAATTGTTTTAGTTAATGTGAGGTTGAAATAACTTTCACCATCATATCAGATCAGATCAGTTGCTCAGTCGTATCCGACTCTTTGCGACCCCATGAATCGCAGCACGCCAGGCCCCCCTGTCCATCACCAACTCCTGGAGTTCACTCAAACTCACCTCCATCGAGTTGGTGATGCCATCCAGCCATCTCATCCTCTGTCGTCCCCTTCTCCTCCTGCCCCTAATCCCTCCCAGCATCAGTCTTTTCCAGTGAGTCAACTCTTCGCATGAGGTGGCCAAAGTACTGGAATTTCAGCTTTAGCATCATTCCTTCCAAAGAACACCCAGGGCTGATCTCCTTCAGTATGGACTGGTTGGATCTCCTTGCAGTCCAAGGGACTCTCAAGAGTCTTCTCCAACACCACAGTTCAAAAGCATCAATTCTTTGGCACTCAGCTTTCTTTATAGTCCAACTCTCACGTCCATACATGACTACTAGAAAAACCATAGCCTTGACTAGGCAGACCTTTGTAGGCAAAGTAATGTGTCTGCTTTTGAATATGCTATCTAGGTTGGTCATAACTTTCCTTCCAAAGAGTAAGCGTTAGCAGTGCTAAGGGGAAGGTTTGTAGCAATACAAGCTTACCTCAAGAAACAAGAGAAAAATCAAATAAATAACCTAACTCTACACCTAAAGCAACTAGAAAAAGAAGAAATGAAGAACCCTAGGGTTAGTAGAAGGAAAGAAATCATAAAAATTAGGGCAGAAATAAATGAAAAAGAAACAAAGCTAAAAGCTGGTTCTTTGAGAAGATAAAATAGACAAACCATTAGCCAGACTCATCAAGAAAAAAAGGAAAAAGAATCAAAGCAACAGAATTAGAGATGAAAAGGGAGAAATCACAACAGACAACACAGAAATACAAAGGATCATAAGAGACTACTATCAGCAACTATATGCCAATAAAATGGACAACGTGGAAGAAATGGACAAATTCTTAGAAAAGTACAACTTTCCATAACTGAACCAGGAAGAAATAGAAAATCTTAACAGACCCATCACAAGCACGGAAATTGAAACTGTAATCAGAAATCTTCCAGCAAACAAAAGCCCAGGACCAGACGACTTCACAGCTGAATCCTACCAAAAATTTAGAGAAGAGCTAACACCTATCCTACTCAAACTCTTCCAGAAAATTGCAGAGGAAGGTAAACTTCCAAACTCATTCTATGAGGCCACCATTACCCTAGTACCAAAACCAGACAAAGATGCCACAAAAAAAGAAAACTACAGGCCAATATCATTGATGAACATAGATGCAAAAATCCTTAACAAAATTCTAGCAAACAGAATCTATTAAAAAGATCATACATCATGACCAAGTGGGCTTTATCCCAGGGATGCAAGGATTCAGTATTTGCAAGTCAATCAATGTGATACACCACATTAACAAATTGAAAGATAAAAACCATATGACTATCTCAATAGATGCAGAGAAAGTCTTTGACAAAATTCAACACCCATTTATGATAAAAACCCTCCAGAAAGCAGGCACAGAAGGAACATACCTCAACATAATAAAATCCATATATGATAAACCCACAGCAAACATTATCCTCAATGGTGAAAAATTGAAAGCATTTCCCCTTAAATCAGAAACAAGACAAGAGTGCCCATTCTCACCACTACTATTCAACATGGTTTTGGAATTTTTAGCCACAGCAATCAGAGAAGAAAAAGAAATAAAAAGAGTCCAGATTGGAGAAGAAGTAAAATTCTCACTGTTTGCAGATGACATGATCCTCTACATAGGAAACCCTAAAGCCTCCACCAGAAAATTACTAGAGCTAATCAATGAATATAGAAAAGTTTCAGGATATAAAATTAACACAGAAATCCCTTATATTCCTATACACTAACAAGAGAAAACAGAAAGAGAAATTAAGGAAACAGTTCCATTTACCATTGCAACAAAAAGAATAAAATACTTAGGAATAAATCTACCTAAAGAAACAAAAGACCTATATATAGAAAACTATAAAACACTGATGAAAGAAATTAAAGATGACACAAATAGATGGAGAAATATGCCATGTTCATGGATCAGAAGAATCAATATAGTGAAAATGAGTATACTATCCAAAGCAATCTATAGATTCAATGCAATCCCTATCAAGCTACCAATGGTATTTTTCATAGAACTAGAACAAATCATTTCATAATTTGTATGGAAATACAAAAGACCTCGAATAGCCAAAGCAATCTTGAGAAAGAAGAACTGGAGGAATCAGCCTGCCTGACTTTAGACTGTACTACAAAGCTACAGTCAGCAAGACAGTATGGTACTGGCACAAAGACAGAAATATAGATCAATGGAACAAAATAGAAAGCCCAGAGATAAATCCATGCACCTATGGACACCTTATCTTTGACAAAGGAGGCAAGAATATACAATGGAGAAAAGACAATCTCTTTAACAAGTGGTGCTGGGAAAACTGGTCAACCACTTGTAAAAGAATGAAACTAGAACACTTTCTAACACTGTACACAAAAATAAAATGGATTAAAGATCTAAATGTAAGACCAGAAACTATAAAACTCCTAGAGGAAAACATAGGCAAAACACTCTCCGACACAAACCATAGCAGGATCCTCTATGACCCACCTCCCAGAGTAAGGGAAATAAAAGCAAAAATAAACAAATGGGACCTAATTAAAAGCTTTTGCACAATGAAGGAAACTATAAGCAAGGTGAAAAGACAGCCTTCAGAATGGGAGAAAATAATAGCAAACAAAGCAACGGACAAAGAATTAATCTCAAAAATATACAAGGAGCTCCTGCAGCTCAAGTCCAGAAATTTAAACGACCCAATCAAAAAGTGGGCCAAAGAACTAAACAGACATTTCTCCAAAGAAGACATATAGATGGCTAACAAACACATCTATAGATGTGTTGCAAAGTCACAGATGATCAGATATGCAGATGACACCACCCTTATGGCAGAAAGTGAAGAGGAACTAAAAAGCCTCTTGATGAAAGTGAAAGAAGAGAGTGAAAAAGTTGGCTTAAAGCTCAACATTCAGAAAACTAAGATCATGGCATCCGGTCCCATCACTTCATGGCAAATAGATGGGGAAACAGTGGAAACAGTGTCAGACTTTATTTTTTTGGGCTCCAAAATCACTGCAGATGGTGATTGCAGCCATGAAATTAAAAGACGCTTACTCCTTGGAAGGAAAGTTATGACCAACCTAGACAGCATATTAAAAAGCAGAGACATTACTTTGCCAACAAAGGTCCATCTAGTCAAGGCTATGGTTTTTCCAGTGGTCATATAGGGATGTGAGAGTTGGACTGTGAAGCAAGCTGAGTGTGGAAGAATTGATGCTTTTGAACTGTGATGTTGGAGAAGACTCTTAAGAGTCCCTTGGACTGCAAGGAGATCCAACCAGTCCATTCTAAAGGAGATCAGTCCTGGGCGTTCATTGGTAGGACTGATTTTGAAGCTGAAACTCCAGAACTTTGGCCACCTCATGCAAAGAGTTGACTCACTGGAAAAGACTCTGATCCTGGGACGGATCCAGGGCAGGAGGAGAAGGGAACTACAGAGGATGAGATGGCTGGATGGCATCACCAACTCGATGGACATGAGTTTGGGTGAACTCCGGGAGTTGGTGATGGACAGGGAGGCCTGGCATGCGGAAGTTCATGGGGTCACAAAGAGTCGGACACGACTGAGCGACTGAACTGAACGAACACATGAAAAGATGCTCAACGTCACTTATGATCAGAGAAATGCAAATCAAAACCACAATGAAGTACCATCTCACACGAGTCAGAATGGCTTCTATCAAAAAGTCTACAAACAGTAAATGCTGGAGAGGGTGTGGAGAAAAGGGAACGCTCTTACACTGTTGGTGAGAATGCCAAGTAATACAGCCACTATGGAGAACAATGTGGAGATTCCTTAAAAAATTGGAAATAGAACTGCCATACGACCCAGCAATCCCACTGCTGGGCATATACACTGAGGAAACCAGAATTGAAGGAGACGTGTACCCCAATGTTCATTGCAGCACTGTTTACAATAGCCAGAACATGAAAGCAACCTAGATGTCCATTCGTCTAGCTGTGGTACATATACACAATGGAACATTACTCCACCATTAAAAAGAATGCATTTGAATCAGTTCTAATGAGGTGGATGAAACTGGCGCCTATTATACAGAGTGAAGTAAGTCAGAAAGAAAAACACCAATACAGTATACTAACACATATATATGGAATTTAGAAGGATGGTAATGATGACCCTATATGCAAGACATCAAAAGAGACACAGATGTAAAGAACAGACTTTTGGACTCTGTGTGAGAAGGCGAGGGTGGGATGATTTGAGAGAATAGCATTGAAACATGTATATTACCATATGTGAAATAGATTGCCAGTCCAGGTTTGATGCATGAGACAGGGTGCTCAGGGCTGGTGCACTGGGATGACCCAGAGCGATGGGATGGGGAGGAATGAGGGAGGGGGGTTCAGGATCGGGAACACATGTACACCCATGGCTGATTCATGTCAATGTATGGCAAAAACCACTACAATATTATAAAGTAATTAGCCTCCGATTAAAATAAATTAATTTAAAAAAGAAAAATAAATAAAATATATCTATCTGGCTGTAAAAAAAAAAAAAAAGAATGGGAAGTTGTCCAAATGGCCACCAAATTTTCTGTAAGCTTGTATTTTACAGCTCTTTTAGACCTCAGTTGATCCCAGGGCTATTCAGTTTTGAAGGATAAATTTAATGTTCCTTTCACTTAATTTTTATCTTAATTTTTGGGCTATTTGCATAATATGTTTCCACCTCATATATAAATGAATAAAATAGTGATACTGTCAAGCATGGGAACAACAATGCAGTTCAATTTCTATTGTCTATCTGGTTAAAATTGAGGGCTGAGATGAATAGATTGCCATTTAAAATCTGCTGATGCATTTATTTTAGGAATGTTGTTGAGGATATCACTATAACTACTCATTAGCTCCTACATCAAGATAGCTTTGTAAGAAATATTTCATTCTAAGTGTCATAAGTTTTTTATTTCTGTAACTGAACTGACCATGTTTCCTTTATTGATCTGACTGCCAGATCTGATCTAACTTTTATTTTCAGTTTTCCTGTTTTATTGTGTTATTTGTATAGGTTGCCTCACGATAATAAGTTAATATTATGCTTCCAGGGAGACTTTTTTCATACTTTTTGGATATTTAGAAAATTTACCTAAACCATTGTCTGGTGTGCTTATTAGTAGGATATAATGTACCTCCTCATTTTGAACTTAATTTTGTTCATATGAATCAGATATATATTGATTGTTTGTATAACATTCAATATATAACATATATAACATTGATTGTTTGCCAATAATACTTAAGTATTAATTTAAATACTTACACTTAATTGTAATAATTTACTTTAAATTTATTATTACCAAATAATTCCACATTAAGATATGAACAGATCAATTATTTCTAATTTTGGGAAATTGTATTTAAAAACTTTGCAACCTGCAGTGTGAATGTCTTGGTCTTCTAGTATGTAAGAATGAGCTATAGTCATTGTTTTTCTCTTATCAAACTCAATCTAACTGTCTTTCATGATTCCTGTGATACCTTCTATCTAAAATAACTGATCCTTTATGTTTGAAAACATCTCATTTTGGGAATATAATCTGATTGGTAATTTTAATTAAATGAATTTGTTATAAATGTGTTTATTGTTCTGTGGGTATACCATTGCTTTATGTTTATAATATTTCTTAGTATTTGTTCATTTTTGTGATACTGTTATCTGATAATTTGAGTAAATCCCAGCTGAATTATGTTGCCACATTATGTCTTCAAAAGGGCATAAAGTCAGTACACATGCTTCAGTAATATCTGGTTGTTTTACCCTTATGTTTCCAGTTGGCAATTTGAAATTATGGCTTCAACTGCACTTTAAATATGTGATAATAGCATGTGTTTCTAATAAGGGCCAGCACCATTTTGTTCAGATAGTGTGAATGGTTGTCACTCATATATGACAAATGCACCTTCATCTGCTTCTTTGATAGCCCCCTAAAAACCATACCCTCACATCAGGCCGATGAAATTAGCTGCTGTGTAAATTGTGTGTCTGAGTGGTTCATTATCTAATCACCGTCAGAACCACAGTGATAAAGTAGATTGAAGCAGGGAAGAGGTCTGCCAGATGATTTCACACACACCGCCCCCCCAAATCCGGTTTCCCTTGGAAACCCTAATAGTGCAGTTTAGAACTTCAGACTCTCATGCTTGGAAAACAGTATCTTTTAATGTACCAAACCTGAAAATACCGGTAGTTCTGGAGCATAATTTTCTTTCTGTAAAAATCATAATTTTATTTATTTCAATCAGTTTTTGAAATGTTGAAGCTCTTGAATTATTATTTTACTGATAGTGCCCTAAGTAGTATGAAATCAGAAAAAAAAAAATACTCTGTCTTACTTGTAAGAATTCAGAATAATTTGAGTAAATTGTTAACCTAGGAATCTTGACTCACTCTCATAATGACCTTTGTGTTATTTGTTTATTGAATTGCTTTGCTTTAATTTATTTTAGGTGCTTTTGAAGATGATGATATCACACATGTTGAAGGAAGTGTAGATCCTGTTCGAGATATAGAAATAATACATGAAGAGCTTCAGCTTAAAGATGAGGAAATGGTTGGGCCCATTATAGATAAACTAGAGAAAGTGGCTGTGAGAGGTGGAGATAAAAAACTAAAACCTGAATATGTAAGTAAAATTTATAGCTTCTTTAGATATTTGAGTTCATTTTCTTTGATTAATTTTTTAAAATAAAACACATATAACATCTAATATTGTTACGGAATTTTAGGATTCAAGAATCATTTCTCTTCTTTTTTAACTTTTACTAAAGCAACAAATACTTTTAACGAGAAAAATGTAACAAGAAACAAGCATTTTTCCCTATTATTTATAATTCCCCATCATTATTTATAATTGGTATTTATAGTTCCCCATTGCCTTTTTTCTTTAATTTTTAAAAAATTTATTTTTTTATTGAAGGACAATTGCTTTACAGAATTTTGTTGTTTTCTGTCAAATATCAACATGAACCAGTCATAAATGTACATATGTCCCCTCTGTCAGAATGATTCAAGGATCATTTCTGTTAAAACATTGTTGAAAAACTTTGTTTTCTCTTGGCAACAAAGGATTGTTGTGATACACTGGTTAAGTATTCTTAGCAAGCCATATTTAGCACTAATATTGAGTATTTATATGGTTACTATTAGTAGCCTCAAGTTTTAATGTTGGAAAGTGAAGTCGCTCAGTTGTGTCCGACTCTTTGTGACCCCGTGGACTTTAGCCTACCAGGCTCCTCTGTCCATGGGATTTTCCAGACAAGAATACTGGAGTGGGTTGCCATTTCCTTCTCCAGGGGATCTTCCCAACCTAGGGATCGAACCCAGGTCTCCATCATTGTAGGCAGACGCTTTACCATCTGAGCCACCAGAGAAAACCTTTAATGTTGGAGATGTGGAGTTTTCTGATGAAAACTTGCCAAATTTAACTAAATGACTGAATATGAGTTTTGTGGATTTGAAGAAGTGATTTATATAAGAAATTGGTCTTCCATAGCAATTGACTGAATGAATGCACTATTAAAGTAGACAAATAATTTTAACATTTTATGCGGTGAAAACACATGTCATTGTCTTTAATATTCAAATATGTTTTCTATCACATTATTGTGAATACTCTTTAATAATATTCTAAGCAATGTTTCAAAATTGGTTTTGAAGCTTTTAGTTTAAATTAAAAAAAATTGTCTTTTACCATAAAAAAGCAGCTTGATTATATATTTTCTCATTTATTAACATCTTCCATAAACTGTTCTTGCTTTTTATGGCTTTTTTATTATAGGAAATTTTCTTTCTTTTTAACTTCTCATGTGATTTAATATGCCTATTTTTTATTTTCTCATTTTTAGAAGCTGATTATCTTTTATTTTTGTTTTCTCATTTATTTTTAATAAGTTTGGCAACACAGTTGATTAGGGAACTCTAATAGGAAGAAATCAATTACAGAATCTAAACATAGGCACACTACTAATGAATTATGGCTGAAAGTGCCTGGTCCTAAAGCAGAAAGACCTGCGTTGTGCTACTCATTTCTTGATAGTTTGGAGCGAGCCCAAGTCATTTGACTTTTCTTGACATCATGGTTATTTCACTTTTTCCTTATGCAAATAGAGCGGAGAAAAGAAAGCAATTTGTCTGTGGAAATTATAAAAGATTTATGACAGAAAAGGGGATTTCACATATGGATAAAGATATTCCTTTCTGAAAAGGGGAAAAATCGTGAGAAAGATTGCCGGGGACCAGCCCCGGCTGATCCAGGGTATTCGAAGGAGAGATGGCGTAGGCGAAGATCAGGAAACAATTGCTTAATTAAACATTAATTAAGGATATAAAGAGTAATAGAATGAGGATAGCTCAGTGAGGAAATTCAGTGGAGAAAAGAGGCTGAAATAAGGATAGCTCAGTGAGGAAATTCACTGTAGAAAAGAGGCTGAATAATTCAGCCAGAAGGTAAGAGAAAGAACGACATGGTGAGACCAAGTTTCGTGAACAAGGCCCACACTTTATTTTCCAAAGTAGTTTTTATACCTTAAGTTATGCATAGAGGATAATGGGGGAAGGGGTAGAGTCAGGCAGCAGGCCAGACTTTCTTCCTGCAAACTTATCATATGCAAAAGCTTAGGTGATTTGCATCATCTTCTGGCCGGGAGGCCTGTTAACATTTTAAGACCTTTTCTTCAGAAAACTTATTTTTCTCTAAAGGTGATTGGTCAGGAGCCACCCTCCAAAAGCATTAGATAAAGTTGCATTCCTACAGCGCAAAGGTGTGGTGGGCTATAACAAGAAAAAGAATTAACTCAAGGGTCCCAGGTTACAAACATTAAAGCTACTACTTACACCAATTATATTAATCAATACACTGCCAGGGACACAGCAGGTAAGGGATATGGAAACTTAGCAGCAAACATTGGCCCAACAAGTGAAAATCCCTTCACCAATACAATTTCTAATCAATCTTTTAACTACTCAAAAGAATCTGTGTTTAGACAGTTTAGAACATCTCCTGCCTCTCACAGTTGGGAGGCTCTGAACAATCACATGTGGCCGGAAAAACCTATTCAGGTAGGCTAGAGGATTTCCAAAGGAGTTTGTAGGTTAAACACTGTCACACCCAGGAATTATTAACTGGAACTGTAAGCTAACTCTTTTTTCAGAGAGAGGTAGTGGGGGACAGCCCCCCGTAAAATCAGAGCTGTAGGTGAAAGCTCAAAGCAGAAAGTAGGCAGACTCTGGTTTTGGGGCTAGATGCTCGAGAATTTCCAGGGGGACTCCTGAAGCTCGATCCCGCCTTTGCGTATGCCAAGCCTCCTTCCTCATGACCTTTGTCATGGGCGGAGTTCCTCACGCTGGCTACCGGCAGTGATAGAATTCCAGTTGAGCTATTCCAGATCCTGAAAGATGATGCTGTGGAAAGTGCTGCACTCAATATGCAATATGCACTCAATATGCAATATGCCGGCTCCCGGCAAAAGATATTCGGATTGAAGGCAATTCCTTTGCCCCAAACAACATGGTTTTCTGATTAGAATAAAGCTGAGCAGTCATCCCTTAGTTAACTGATGCTTACTGACATTCTTATCTGTTTCAGAAGCATTAAGTGTCTTAAAAATAAAATTTGTTGATCTTGCTTTTACTTATACATGGGGAAAAGAGACATTACATTCTTCTGAAATTCTTGGGCTACCATTTCCTGGCCTTTCTTCTTGAAAAAAATTAGAACACCTATTACTTCTTATTTCCAAACACTGAGATTATTTCATCATTTTCTTTCCTCAGATTTAGCTGCTTCAGAATAAAGTATAGATTTGTGTTTCTCAGCTTTCTTTCTGATTATCATTGTCCCTAAGGAAAATTTAAGTTAATTAAATTTCTCCCTAATGAGAGAAATTAAGTACTAATGAGTAAGAATTTGTTGGATAGAGTTGAGCATTGGAAGGCCACAAAGTATTTTAATAACTAGGTTTTTTTTTTTTTTTCACTCCCTAGAGTCAATTTTTGCCTCTCTAGGAGTAATATTACCTCTATTGTGCATTTATGGGGCTTCCCTGGTAGCTTAGTGGTAAGAAACTCGCTGCAACATGATCCTTAGAAATTCTAATACATAATTATTTTCTGTAACCCAAGAAATATGAGAGCCAAGAGAGTACTAAATAACATAAAAAGTCTCTTGTGATTTGGTCTTTAAGTCATGTCTGAGTCTTCTGCGACCCCATGGACTGTAGCCCACAAGGCTCCTCTGTCCCTGGAATTTCTCAAGCAAGAATACTGGAGTGGGTTACCATTTCCTTCTCCAAAGGATCTTTTCAACCCAGGGACTGAACCTGAGTCTCATTCATTAGCAGGTGGGTTCTTTATCACTGAACCACCAAAGAAGCTTCAGTAGTTTCCTAGGGCTGCCATAACAGTTATCACAAACTAGATGGCTTAAAATGATAGAAATGTATTCTCTCACAGTTCAAGAGGCTAGAAGTCTGAAATCAAGGTGCCAGCAGGGCCATGTTCCCTTGAAAGCCTCCACAGGAGAGTCCTTTCTTGCTTTTTCAGTTTTTGGTAGCCCCAAGAATTCCTTGGCATGTGGCAGTATAAGTTCAATCTCTGCCTCCATCTTCACATGGCTACCTTCCCCTGTGTCTCCATCCAAGTTTCCCTCTTCTTATAAATGAAAGTGTTAGTCACTCAATCATGTCTCATTCTTTGTGACCCTATGGACTGTAGCCTGCCAGGCTTCTCTGTCCATGGGGTTTCCCAGGGAAGAATACTAGAGTGGGTAGCCATTCCCTTCTCCATGGGACCTTCCTTACCCAGAGATTGAACCCAAGTTTCCTACATTGTAGGCAGATTCTTTTATCTCAAGATCCCCTAGAGGAAGGTGTGGCAACCCACTCCAGTATTCTTGCCTGGAAAATTCCATGGACAGGGGAGCATGGTGGGCTACAGTCCATGGGGTCACAAAGAGTCGGACATGACTGAGCAGGCAAGCACAGCGCAGCACACACATTCTGTTTGGAAAGACAAAATTTGGAAATGAAGGTAAAAAGCTTTAAGGATCATTTTTATTTTGTATTAACTAATTATTTGGAAATCATCATACTTAAAAGATATTTATAAAACTAACAGTTATCTGATTAAACCACTAAATAAGGCAACCAAGAATTGTAAATAATAGATCTGTTTTTCTTGTCAGTCTCTCTGAATTAAATAATTAATGTCCCCCAAACATATAGCTATTAGCAGATTTCTTCTCATTATTCTTAGGGCAGTTTTTAAAGTTAATTTTTATGTAACTTAAAAAACATTAAATGGGAAAGATTAGAGATCTCTTCAAGAAAATTAGAGATACCAAAGGAACATTTCATGCAAAGATGGGCACACTAAAGGACAGAAATGGTAAGGACCTGACAGAAGCAGAAGAGATTAAGAAGACATGGCAAGAATACACAGAAGAACTGTACAAAAAAGGTCTTAATGACCCAGATAACCACGATGGTGTGGTCACAAACCTAGAGGCAGACATCCTGGAGTGTGAAGTCAAGTGGGCCTTAGGAAGCATTACTACAAACAAAGCTAGTGGAGGTTATAGAATTCCAGCTAAGCTGTTAAAAATCCTAAAAGACTGTGCTGTACTCAGTATGCCAGCAAATTTGGTAAACTCAGCAGTGGCCACAGGACTGGAAAAGTTCAGTTTTCATTCCAGTCCCAAAGAAAGGCAATGCCAAAGAATGTTGAAACTGCTGCACAGTTGTGCTCAATTCACATGCTACAAGGTAATGCTCAAAATCCTTCGAGCTAGGCTTCAACAGTATATGAACCGAGAACTTCCAGATGTATAAACTGGATTTAGAAAAGGCAGAGAAACCAAAGATCAAATTGCCAACATATGTTGGATCATCGAAAAAGGAAGAGAATTTCAGAAAAACATCTACTTCTGCTTCATTGACCATGCTAAAGCCTTTGACTATGTGGTTCACAGCATACTGTGGAGAATTCCTACAGAAATGGAAATGCCAGACCACCTTACTGCCTCCTGAGAAACCTGTATGCAGATCAAGAAGCAACAGTTAGGACTGGGCATGGAATAACAGACCAGCTCAAAATTGGGAAAGTACGTCAAGGCTGTATATTGTTATCCTGTTTATTTAACTTCTGTGCAGAGTAGATCAAGTGAAATGCCAGGCTGGATGAAGCACAAGCTAGAATCACAATTGCCAGGAGAAATGTTAATAACCTCAGATACACAGATGACACTATCCTTATGGCAGAAAGCAAAGAGGAAAGAGCCTCTTGATGAAAGTGAAAGAGGAGAGTGAAAAAGCTGGCTTAAAATGCAGCATTAAGAAAACTAAGATCATGGCATCTGGTTCCATCACTTCATGGCAAATAGATGGGGAAAGAATGGAAACAGGGACAGAGTTTATTTCCTTGGGCTCCAAAATCACTGCAGACAGTGACAGCAGCTATGAAATTAAGAGACACACTTGCTTCTTGGGAGAAAACCTATAACAAACCTTTGCAGCATTTTAAAAAGCAGAGGCATTACTTTGCCGACAAAGTCGGATTGTCAAATCTATGGTTTTTCCAGTAGCCATTGTACAGATATAAGAGTCAGACCATAAAGAAGGCTGCACAATGAAGAATTGATGCTTTTGAACAGTGGTGTTGGAGAAGACTCTTGAGGGTCCCTTGGACAGCAAGGGGATCAAGCCAGTCTGTCCTAGAGGAAATCAACCCTGAATTTTCTTTCGAAGGACTAATGCTGAAGCTGAAGCTTCAGCTCCAGTTTTGACTACCTGATGCGAAGAGCTGAGTCACTGAAAAAGACCCTGGTGCTAGGAAAGAAGGCAAAAGGAGAAGAGGGTGGCAGAGGATAAGATGGTTAGATAGCATCACCAATTCAGTGGACATGAATTTGAGCAAACTCGAGGAGACATTGGAGGACAGAGGAGGCTGGCAAACTGCAATCCATAGGGTCACAAAGAGTCAGACATGACTTAGCAACTGAATAACAATCAACTGAACAACAAGCAACTGAACAACAACAATCTTTGACTCCTCTCTCTGATATACCATTTATATCCATCCTGTTGATTTTATCTCTTGAATATTTCCTGTGTCTCTTCGTTGTTATTTTAAAAACTTTTTTAGTTTAGGCCTCGTTTATGCTTAAACTGATTTCTTTACCTCCATTTTTGCTCTTGTTCCCCACAATTAGAAACTGCTATTCTGTTACTCTGCTGATTAAGATATCTTGCCATCTTCCTGCAAACTACTTCCAACATGAAGTCCATGGCTTTCAGGTTTTCTTTGTGATCTGACCCTGCCTGACATACTTTCTCAGCTCTTCTAACAGTGGAATAAAGGTTTTGGTTTTAAATATTTGAGCTCATTTACTACAGTTCTAAGACTAAATGTCAAAAAAACTAGGATCATGGCATCTGGCTTAATTACTACATGGCAAATAGAAGGGGAAAAGGCGGAAGTAGTGATAGATTCCCTCTTCTTGGGCTCCAAAATCACTTTAGATGGTGACTGAAGCCATGGAATCAGAGGACGAGTGCTTCTTGGCAGGAAAGCGATAGCAAACCTAGGCAGTGTGTTGAAAAGCAGAGACATTACTCTGCCGATAAAGTCCATATAGTCAGGGCTATGGTCTTACCAGTGGTCATGTTGTGAGAGCTGGACTGTAAAGAAGGCAGAATGCCCCAAAATTGATGCCTTTGAACTCTGGTGCTGGAGAAGACTCCTGAAAGGCCCTTGGACAGCAGGGAGATCAAATCAGTCAATCTTAAGGGAGATCAACTCTAAATATTCACTGGAAGGATTGATGCTGAAGCTGAAGATCCAGTATTTTGGTCATCTGATGCAAACAGACAACTCATGGAAAAGTCCCTGATGCTGGGGAAGATTGAAGGCAGAGGGAGAAGAGGGCGTCAGAGGATGAGATGTTTGGACAGCATCACCGACGCAGTGAACATGAACCTGAGCGAACTCCGGGAGTTTGGTGAGGGACAGGGAGGCCTGGCGTGCTGCAGTCCACGGGGTCGCAAAGAGTCGGACACGACCGGGAGACTGAACAACAACAACAGCTCTACCCTTTTGCTGTTCCTTCAACTCCGTTTCCTAGTCACCCTTTAGACATAGCCTGAAGCAGAAATTTCTTACTTTAAAAAAAAAAAAAATTATTGTGGTAAACTACACATGAAGTAAAATTTAACTACTTTACTCATTTTAAGTGTACAATATAGCGGCATTAAGTACATTTGCAATGTTGTATGACTATCACCACTGTCCATTTCCATTTTTTTTCATCATCCCAAATTGAAACTGTGTATCCCTTAAATAATAGCATACCATTTCCCCCTCCTCCCTGCCCCTTGTAATCTCTGTTATACTTCCTTTCTCTGTGAATTTGCCTGTTCTTGGTACCTCATGTAAGTGAAACTGTACGATTTTTGTCTTTTTGTGTCTGGCTTATTGGTCCTCAGTGGTCACTTATTTATTTGAAGACAGCAGTTGGGAAGTGCAAGTCTGTTTAAGACCAGCAGGTTAACACAAAGAATGTCTTGTGTTTGGGTCAAGGCTCACAAGGATTAAACTCATATGAGACCAAATGAATACTTTAGAATCATCAGTTTATATACACTGAGGGAATGAACTCATATAGGAACTGATGTTATGGTGCACATGCTGTAGGCACACTTTCCTGAATAAATTTCTGTCTGTCCACTTTCTCCTTGCTGTTGCCAGTGGAACACAGATGGAGAGAATTAAAAACAGGACATATCACTGTCTCCATAAACTCATGATCACCAGCCTCAAGTGGATTATCATCGATACCTAGCTTTCCTAGTTGCTCTCCTGCTTCTCTAGCAACTTCGCAGTTTCTTTTAAAAGACCCAAATCTATGATCATGATGGACTATTTTAACACTTCTTTTAGTAATTGATATAACAAGCAGACAAAATTTTAGTAAGAATATAGAAGATTTAAACAGTGTGATTAAGGAGTTTGACCCAATTGACATATAGAAGACTGCACCTAACAACCACCAGTGTACTCTCTTGTCAGATACCAATGAAATGTTTGCCGAAATTGTCCTTACTATTAGCCATCTAGCAAATGAACAAATTTCAGATGATTGAGATCATCAAGAATATATTATCTGATCATTATGGAATTAAAAGTAGCAGTCAGTAATGAAAAGATTGCTGGAAAATTTCTAAATGTTTGGGAGTTAAATGGTACACTTCTTTTCAAAAAAATAATTTTATTATTTATTTTTGGTGGTGATGGGTCTTTTTTGCCGCGTGAGCTTTCCTCTAGTTGCGGCAAAGGGGAGCTGCTCTAATTGCAGTGCACGGGATTCTCATTGCAGTGGCTTTGCTTACTGCAGACCACAGGCTCTAAGATATTTGGGCTTCAGTAGTTGCAGCTCCTGGACTCTGGAGCACAGGCTTCATAGTTGTGGCACACAGGCTTCATTGCTCCACGGCATGTGGCATTCTCCAGGACCAGGGATCAAACCCATGTCTCTTGCATTGGCAGCAGGTGGATTCTTTACCACTGGGCTACCAAGGAGGCCTTAAACAGCACACTTCTAAAAGATTACGTTTTAAGGAAAAACTCATAATGGAAATGTTTTAACCCTATGATAATGAAAATAACAATGTTTCAAAATTTGTTGTATTCTTTTCTGATATATACAATCAGATTTTATAAATTTATAGTCTCAAATGTATACATCCAAAATAAAAAAGAATAATGAACCAACCAGTCCATTCTGAAGGAGATCAGCCCTGGGATTTCTTTGGAAGGAATGGTGCTAAAGCTGAAACTCCAGTATTTTGGCCACCTCATGCAAAGAGTTGACTCATTGGAAAAGAATCTGATGCTGGGAGGGATTGGGGGCAGGAGGAGAAGGGGACGACAGAGGATGAGATGGCTGGATGGCATCACTGACTCGATGGACGTGAGTCTGAGTGAACTCCGGGAGTTGGTGATGGACAGGGAGGCCTGGTGTGCTGCGATTCATGGGGTCGCAGAGTCGGACACGACTGAGCAACTGAACTGAACTGAACTGCATGTCAGTATTCTCAAAGTATCCATCTGAAGGAGTTAGAAAAGAACTCAGAGAAAGTAAATGACAGAAACAGTAAAGATGAGAGGAGACATTAATAATATAGAAAAGAAACATGTAATAAAGAGGCTTAAAAAGGTCAAGTTGCTTCTTTGAAAACACTAATAAAATTGATAAATTCTTGGCAAGACTGGTGAAAGAGTGAAAAAGGGAACACAAAACCAGTACTAGAGATGAAAGAGAAGTATTACTATAGATCCAACAGACATTAAAATGCTAATAAGATATTATAAGCAACTTATGACAGTTATTTGAAAAATATGTGAAATGAGCAAGTATTTTTAAAGACTATTTCACAAAGTTAGTGTAAAGAGAAATAAAAATCTCATTAGTCCTGTATCTATTGAAGAAATTGAACTCATAATTTAAAACCCTGTTTAAAGAAAACTCTGGCCCAGGTGACTTCTCTACACAATGAAGTCTCAGACACATTCTTCCAGATAATAGTAAAAGAGAGAAAACTAACTGGTTTTATGAGGTCAGAAGAATCTTGATACCCAAACCATACAATATAAGAAAGAAAGGTTAAAGACAAATCTCTTTCATGAACGTAAATGCACAATCTTAAATAAAAATATTAACAGACTGAATCTAGTAATAGATATTAACAATAATTAGATATGACTAAAATTCTAGGAATGCAAAGCAGGTTGATATTAAAGATTAAAGTAACAGAATAAAGGAGAAAAATCATGATTGTCTTTAAACATTGAAAAAAGGATTTGATAATATTTGACTGCTCATGATTAAAAAAAAAAAAAAAAAAGACCTCTAGAGGGTAATCTCCTTAACCTGAGAAAGGGTATCTACAAAAAAGAAACATGCATAACCAGTTATACTTAATGGTGAAATACTGAAAGCTTTCCCCCTCGTAGTGGGAGCAAAACCAGTCATGCTTACTATCACTGCTTCTATTCAGTCTTGTATTAGATAAAAGTGATTATTATTCACAGACAGCATGCCATGTGTTTAGAGAACATGACAGAATTGGGGATATAAACCATTGGAATTAGTGTATGAAGTCATCTGGATTGTTGAATATAAGGTCAATATAAAAAATGACTTATATTTCATAATACAGAACTTGAAATGTTTTTAAAAAGATGCTAGTTGTGACATTTTAAAAATTCAGATCAGTTAAGTTCAGTTGCTTAGTCGTGTCCGACTCTTTGCGACCCCATGGACTGCAGCACGCCAGGCTTCCCTGTCCATCACCAACTCCTGGAGCTTGCTCAAACTCATTTCCATCAAGTTGGTGATGCCATCCAACCGTCTCATCCTCTGTCATCCCCTTCTCCTCCTGCCTTCAGTCTTTCCCAGCATTAGGGTCTTTTCCAGTGAGTCAGTTCTTTGCATTAGGTGTCCAAAGTATTGGAGCTTCAGCCTTAGCATCAGTCCTTCTAATAAATATTCAGGACTGATCTCCTTTAGGATTGACTGGTTTGATCTTGAAGTTCAAGGGACTCTCAAGAGACTTCTCCATCTCATGGAAGTCATACTAAAGTTTCTACACAAAAAGTATAAAGCCTTTATTTAGAGAAATAAATGAGTGAATGAAAGGTTATACCAGTTTTGTTTTGATTGAAAGACTTGATATTTTAAAGATGTCATATCTCTCTAAAATTGATCTGTAGATTCAACAGATCCCAGTCAAAGTCATATCATGTTGTTTTAGAAATTGACAACTAAATTTTACATGGAAATGCAAAGGTCACCAAATAAGCAAAACAATCTCAAAGAACAAAGATGGAGGACTTTGTGCACATCAACCTTATATCAAGACTAGTACAAATCTACAGTGATTAAGACAGGCAACAATAGACAAATTGACCAATGGAAGAGAATGGGTATACAGACACAAATATACTTCAATTTGTGGTAGAGATGGCACTGCAGAGTAATGGAGAAATACTTTTCCTAAGAAGTGGTGTTGGGGGCCTCCCCTGGTGGCTCAGTGGTAAAGAATATTCCTGCCAATGCAGGATACCCAGGTCCAGTCCCTAGTCCTGGAGAATCCCACATGCTGTGGAACAACTAAGCCTTTGTGCCACAACTATTGAACCTGTGCTCTAGAGCCCACAAGCTACAACTTCTGAAGCCCAAACACCCGACAGCCTATTCTCCACAACAAGAGAAGCCCACGCACTGCAATTAGAGACTAGCCCCACTCTCTGCAACGAGAGAAATATCCGTGCAACAACAAAGACCCTGCATAGCCAAAAATAAATCAATTAAAAAGAAAAAGAAAAAAAGAAATGGTGTTGGGACAGTTGGATATCTTTGTGGGAGAGAAAATAAGTTCTCACCCACCTCACACTATACTCAAAAGGCGAAGTTTACAGAGTAAAAGGTGAAATTTATAGAATAAAGCATCTATAATATTGATCTAACATAGAATATTTTATGACCATGGAATAAACAAATATTTTTTTAAACCAGAAACAAAAAGCAGTAATCATAAAGGAAAAGATTTTTAAAGTGGGCTACATTAAAATTAGGACTTTTACTAAACAGAATTTGAAAAGGTAAGCTTGCCAATACAGGAAATACAAAAAACTTGGGTTAGATCCCTGGGCCAGGAAGATCCCCTGGAGGAGGGCATGGCAACCCACTCCAGTATTCTTGCCTGGAGAATCGCATGGACAGAGGAAGCTGGTGAGCTACAGTCCATACAGTCCATGGGGTTGCAAAGAGTTGGACACAACTGAGTGACTAACACTTTTACACTTTTACCATAAGAAAATTGACAGTCTGAGTGTTGGAGGAAATGAGAAGCAAATGAAATTCTCAGACAGTGTTGATGTGAGTATAAATTAGTACATCTGCTTCTGAAAACTGATTAGCAATGTATGCTAAGTTAGAGTAAACCTGTGACCTAAAACTGTCTTAGGTATATGCCCAGGAGAAATGCATGTGTAAATTTACTAAAATGCATGTACGAGAATGTTTATACCAGCTTTATTGTAAGAGGTTTAAAGTATAAACAACTGAAGTGTCTATCAATACTATAGATAAATTGAGGTTATATTCCTATGATGGAATATTACGTGGCAAAGAAAAAACACACCACAGCTTATTTAATAGTGTGGATGAATTTCACAAACAATGTTGAAGGAAAGAAGCTGGACCCAAACAATACTTACTGTATGATTTTATTTTCATAAATTTTAATAACGAGCCAGCTTGTGGTGCAAAAAAGCCAGAAGGTGATTATCTCTGGAGAGGAGGGGAACATGGTGACTACATTGCTAATAATATTCTGTGTGTTGATCAGGTGGTAGTTACATGCATCTGCTTATTCTGTGATACTTCATCAAGCTGTACACTTATGTATGTTACACTGAGTTTATGTTATACTTCAGTATAACCCCTGTTCAAGTTTGGCCTCCAAGCCACTGATTATATTCTGCCATGTAAGGTGAATCTTCAACTTGGATTTTTATTTTCCTACTTTGATTTTGGCTTCCTTAAAAATCTATCTTAGCTCATCAGCACTCTTGGCATCTTTTCCATTCTTTCTAACCTCATACTATTCTCTCTTCATGGCCTCATGCTTCTGTTTCATAGATGCTCTATCTTTTTGCATTCTGCCAAGTATGCAAAATGATTCATTAAGAGGTTATTGATGGTATGTGATTGTTTTCCTCTTCCTTTATGACTTTCCTTATTCAGTAGCCTTTTCATTAAAATCAGATTTGTAGGCTTTGCCTGTTCCCTTTGTCCTTCCTTGAACATGGTAAAATCCATTCCGACTAATTTATGGGAATCATAGGAGTAGTTGCCATCTTTGTGAAAAGTGAAAGGGTTAGTCGCTCAGTCATGTCCAACTTTTTGCGACCCCATGTACTGCAGCCTGCCAGGCTTCTCTGTCCATGGAATTTTCTAGGCAAGAATACTGGAGTGGGTAGCTGTTCCTTTCTCCAGAGGATCTCCCCAACCCAGGGACTGAACTCAGGTTTCCTGCGTTGTAGGCAGATTCTTTTACCATCTGAGTCACCAGGGAAGCCCTGTTGTCTTCCTGCTGCTGCTGCTGCTGCTAAGTCACTTCAGTTGTGTCCGACTCTGTGCGACCCCATAGACAGCAGCCCACTAGGCTCCGCCATCCCTGGGATTCTCCAGGCAAGAACACTGGAGTGGGTTGCCATTTCCCTCTCCAATGCATGAAAGGGAAAAGTGAAAGTGAAGTCGCTCAGTCGTGTCCGACTCTTAGCGACCCCATGGACTGCAGCCCACCAGGCTCCTCTGTCCATGGTATTTTCCAGGCAAGAGTACTGGAGTGAGTGGCCATTGCCTTCTTCATGTTGTCTTCCTTGTAATGGTCAAATCTGCTGAGATCTGTACCTCAAAAATGAATTGGTTTCCATCCAGGTTGCCACTTTATAGTCAACAGGGTTCAGGAATATAGTCAACAGGGTTCAGGGACATTGCTGTTTTAAGTTTACACTATTTGCTTAAGTGAATCACATAACTGAAAACAAACATCTGCCAATGTACATTGTAGCAGGTTATTGCTAGAGTTAATCTATCATTTTAATTCTTGGAGAACATTCCCCACCCCTTAGCAGCATTCATCTAGCAGAGCAACAAATGCTCAATATTCTGACTCAGTTCAGTTGCTCAGTCACGTCTGACTATTTGCAACCCCATGGACTGCAGCATGCCAGCCCTCCCTGTCCGTCACCAATTCCCGGAGTCCACCCAAACCCATGTCCATTGAATCAATGATGCCATCCAACCATCTCATCCTCTGTCATCCCCTTCTCCTCCTGCCCTCAATCTTTCCCATCATCAGGGTCTTTTCAAATGAGTCAGCTCTTTGCATCAGGTGGCCAAAGTATTGGAGTTTCAGCTTCAACATCGGTCCTTCCAATGAACACCCAGGACTGATCTCCTTTAGGATGGACTGGTTGCATTTCCTTGCAGTCCAAGGGACTCTCAAGAGTCTTCTCCAACACCACAGTTCAAAAGCATCAATTCTTTGGCGCTCAGCTTTCTTTATAGTCCAACTCTGACATCCATACATGACCACTGGAAAAACCATAACCTTGACTAGATGGACCTTTGTTGACAACATAATATCTCTGCTTTTCAATATGCTGTCTAGGTTGGTCATAACTTTCCTTCCAAGGAGTAAGCGTCTTTTAATTTCATGGTTGCAGTCACCATCTGCAGAGATTTGGAGCCCCCCAAAATAAAGTCAGCCACTGTTTCCCCATCTGTTTGCCTTGAAATGATGGGACCAGCTGCCATGATCTTAGTTTTCTGAATGTTCAGCTTTAAGCCAACTTTTTCACTCTCCTCTTTCACTTTCATCAAGAGGCTCTTTAGTTCTTCTTCACTTTCAGCCATAAGGGTGGTGTCATCTGCATATCTGAGGTTATTGATATTTCTCCTGGCAATCTTGATTCCAGCTTGTGCTTCCTCCAGCCCAGCGTTTCTCATGATGTACTCTGCATATAAGTTAAATAAGCAGGGTGACAATATACAGCCTGATGTACTCCTTTTCCTATTTGGAACCAGTCTGTTGTTTCATGTCCAGTTCTAACTGTTGCTTCCTGACCTGCATACAGGTTTCTCAAGAGGCAGGTCAGTGTGGTCTGGTATTCCCGTCTTCTTCAGAATTTTCCATAGTTTATTGTGATCCACACAGTCAAAGGCTTTGGCATAGTCAATAAAGCAGAAATAGATGTTTTTCTGAAACTCTCTTGCTTTTTCAGTGATCTATTGGATGTTGGCAATTTGATCTCTGGTTCCTCTGCCTTTTCTAAAACCAGCTTGAACATCTGGAAGTTCATGGTTCACGTATTGCTGAAGCCTGGCTTGGAGAATTTTGACCATTACTTTACTAGCGTGTGAGATGAGTATAATTGTGCGGTAGTTTGAGCACTAGCGTGTGAGATGAGTATAATTGTGCGGTAGTTTGAGCACTCTTTGGCATTGCCTTTCTTTGGGATTGGAATGAAAACTGACCTTTTCCAGTCCTGTGGCCACTGCTGAGTTTTCCAAATTTGCTGACATATTGAGTGTAGCACTTTCACAGCATCATCTTTTAGGATTTGAAATAGCTCAACTGGAATTCCATCACCTCCTCTAGCTTTGTTCATAGTGATGCTTCCTAAGGCCCACTTGACTTCACATTCTAGGATGTCTGGCTCTAGGTCAGTGTGAGTGATCACACCATCATGATTATCTGAGTCGTGAAGATCTTTTTTGTACAGTTCTTCTGTGTATTCTTGCCACCTCTTCTTAATATCTTCTGCTTCTTTTAGGTCCTTACCATTTCTGTCCTTTATTGAGCCCATCTTTGCATGAAATGTTCCCTTGCTATCTCTAATTTTCTTGGAGATCTCTAGTCTTTCCTATTCTATTTTTTCCTCTATTTATTTGCACTGATCGTTGAGGAAGTTTTTCTTATCTCTCCTTGCTATTCTTTGGAACTCTGCATTCAAATGGGTTTATCTTTCCTTTTTTCCTTTGCTTTTCACTTCTGTTCTTTTCACAGCTATTTGTAAGGCCTCCTCAGACAGGCTTTTTGCTTTTTTTCATTTCTTTTTCTTGGTGATGGTCTTGATTCCTCCTATATATTCTCCTATACAATGTCTTGAACCTCTGTCCTTAGTTCATCAGGCACTCTGTCTGTCAGATCTAGTCCCCTAAATTTATTTCTCACTTCCACTGTATAGTCATAAGGGATTTGATTTAGGTCATACCTGAATGGTCTAGTGGTTTTGCCCACTTTCTTCAATTTAAGTCTGAATTTGGCAATAAGGAGTTCATGATCTGAGCCACAGTCAGCTCCCGGTCTTGTTTTTGCTGACTGTATAGAGCTTCTCCATCTTTGGCTACAAAGAATATAATCAGTCTGATTTCGGTGTTGACCATCTGGTGATGTCTATGTGTAGAGTCTTCTCTTGTGTTGTTGGAAGAGGGAATTTGCTATGACCAGTGTGTTCTCTGGGCAGAACTCTATTAGCCTTTGCCCTGCTTCATTCTGTACTCCAAGGCTTAATTTGCCTGTTACTCCAGGTATTTCTTGACTTCCTACTTTTGCTTTCCAGTCCCCTATAATGAGAAGGACATCTTTTTGGTGTGTTAGTTCTAGAAGGTCTTTTCGGTCTTCATAGAACCGTTCAACTTCAGCTTCTTCAGCATTACTGGTTAGGCCATGGACTTGGATTACCGTGATTCAAGCAGATGCTAAATTTCAACTTAGAATATGGTAGCATTCTATTTCATGATGAAAGTGTAGATTGGACATTCCTCAGTTTGGGATGTTTAAAGGGAATGCTTGATTGGAGCAGGAGGAACCTGTGTTTGTGGACTTCTAGCCAGACTACTTTGAGCTGGAGGCCTTGCCCCCCATTCTTTTGGTCTGAGTGCATTGTTGGCTGTATGTTTTAAACCCACCAAACCAGCATAGGTCAGCTCATGTAGTTATTAGCCTCAGGTTTTAGGGTACTGGGTTTGGCTAGAGAGAAGTGCCAGGCTTGGAAGCTGTAATTATTGCAGAGTAAAAGCCAGAGAAGGCAATGGCAACACACTCCAGTACTCTTGCCTGGCAAATCCAGTGGATGGAGGAGCCTGGTAGGCTACAGTCCATGAGGTCGCTAAGAGTCGGACACGACTTCACTTTCACTTTTCACTTGCATATATTGGAGGAGGAAATGGCAACCCACTCCAGTGTTCTTGCCTGGAGAATCCTAGGGACAGGGGAGCCTGGTGGGCTGCCGTCTCTGGGGTTGCACAGAGTCAGACACAACTGAAGTAACTTAGCAGCAGCGGCAGCAAGCGTGAGTCACCTTGATAAACTGCCAAAGCTATCTGCTGCTGCTGCTGCTAAGTCGCTTCAGTCATGTCCGACTCTGTGCGACCCCATAGACGGCAGCCCACCAGGCTCCCCCGTCCCTGGGGTTTTCCAGGCAAGAATACTGGAGTGGGTTGCCATTTCCTTCTCCAATGCATGAAAATGAAAAGTGAAAGTGAAGTCGCTCAGTCATGTCCGACTCTTAGCGACCCCATGGACTGCAGCCTACCAGGCTCCTCCATCCATGGGATTTTCCAGGCAAGAGTACTGGAGTGGGGTGCCATTGCCTTCTCCCCAAAGCTATCTAGTTAGCCATCAAATTTGAGGCTTACAGAGGGTGAGCAGAGAATAGATCAAGTCCTCCCTTCCCCTTCACCCTGTAAATATACCTTTTTTTTTCCCCCCAGTTTTAAAGATAGCATTTATTGGTTAAAAATAAATAAAATATCATTGTAGTTTTTAAAAAGAAGACAGAAAAGGAAAATCTCTCTGGAATCCAATCTTCCAGATTTTTGGTGCTACCAGTTTGATAAGACATCTATCCAGTTTCATTTTATGAGTACATTTATTTATATGTATTATATATAGTTTCAGAACCACAAATGGAGTCACATTATGCCATTTTGCCATAAATAATAACACTTAATATCTCTGGAATGTTTACTGCGTGCTTGTAAGTTGGGGTCCTCCCGGCTATGCTGACCTCTGGCCCCTTTCTCTGTCCTGAGTCAGTTCTGCTCCATGAAGTCCAGACCTTCCCCCACCTCAGGAGCTCTCACTCACACACATACATACACAGACACACATGCTTTGTGAGGATCTGCCGTCCAACAGGTCATGGGGGCTGGGTAGGCAGATGGGGTATTCGCATATCAGAGGCCCATGGGCACACCTGACCTTTACATTCATTTTCTCATTTAATCCTCATAATCATCGTATGTTGAATTGGCATTACTATCCCAATTTTACAGAAACAAACAGGTTCAGGTTCAATAGCTGTCCCAAAGTTACACAGCTGGAAAGTGGCAGAGCCAAGACTTGAGCCCAAATCTGTTTGACAGTAATATCCATATTCTTAATTTCTTTCCTTTGTTCTGAATCTGCTTTTTTTTTTAACTTAGCAGTGTATTTTGAACATTTTCCCTTGCATGAAAACTGTTCTATAAATATCCCATAATTTGTTAATAAATCTCCAATTAATATGTTTTAGGTTGTTTTTAATCTTTACCTCTCTTTTTGTGCTAGTATCAAACTGTTCTAATTATTGTAGCTTTATGATTTATTTAAATATATAGTAAAACTAACTTTTAATACTTATTTTTCTCTGTGCTGTGCTTAGTCGCTCAGTCATTCCAACTCTTTGCGATCCCATGGACTGTAGCCTGCCAGGCTCCTCTGTCTTTGGGATTCTCCAGGCAAGAAAACTGGAGTGGGTTGCCATGCCCTCCTCCAGGGGATCTTCAGAACCCAGGGATCAAACCCAGGTCTCCCACATTACAGGTGGATTCTTTACCATCTGAGCCACCAGGGAAGCCCAAAACTTAACTCTAAAGCAGTTCATTTTCTAGAATAATGATATATTTAATTTGTAATGTTCTCCAACAACCCTATTATGATTTTAACTGTAATTGTGTTAGATAAACTTTATAGGGGCTAGAATTTTAATCAGGATGGTTTTGATAAGAATAGATGAATTTTGAGTGCAGAGTCTGGCTGAAGCAAGTTTTAGGTCAGTGTCTCAGACTGCAAATCTGGGAGTCCATGAACCTAGAACATATACTTCATTGACTGTTGTTGGGGCCTTGGAACATTGCCATGGACTCACTCATAACCATGGTTCTTGGATTTTTGGATTGTGAATCCTTTTTAAAAGCATTTGGAAGATGTGTGCCGTTATCCTTCAAAGGTACATAAACATAGAACTTTAATACAATTTCAGGATATTAGGAAATTCCTGAATTCCATTTATGGATCATGAACTAATAATTTCTGCTTTGGGAACTAAAGAATACAAAATAGAGAAGTCAAGTAGTCGGAAAAATCTAGTTATGGGTTATATAACATAACTTGGTTATGGTGTTCAGTTGCTAAGTCATGTCCGACTCTTTGCGACCCCATGGACTATAGCCTGCCAGGCTCCTCTGTCCATAGGTTATGGTAGTGTCTGCAAAGAAAATACTATTTTTGTGGTACATGGATTGACAATCAGATATTGTAACCAACTAGTAAGAATGTTGAATTTTCCTGATGACACTGGAATGAGGATGAGGACATTGAATAACAGCTTTGGAATGCCTAGGCTAACCAAGGAGTAATTACAGAGAATACCATGGACAGAGGAGCCTGGCGGGCTGCAATATATGGGGTCACAAGAGTCGGACGCGACTGAGTGACTAACATATCCACTTCTAAGGAAGACAACAAGCCAGGGTGGTTGGACAGAAAGTGAATTTTTGAGTCACTTAGACCTGAATCTGAATCTCAGGTCTGCCCCTTACTGGCAATCAGAATTTAGGCAAGTCACACGTCCTTTCCGAGACTAAATATATTACAACTGCTATTAACAATGACAGTAATAAACTACACCAAGAACATAGAACATTTCTGAAGTGTAAATATGAGGCTGTTGTTAATAAGAAGAGTCAGGGCAGAACAGCAAAATGTTTAAGGTGAATTTGGATTGTTTTTTTGGTAGTTAAAGCGTAGTTCAGCAAAAGCTAGTCCTTATAGAATGTTAAGACTAGAACCCTGAATTGATATTTCACTAAGAAAGCCAGTATTATTGGTAATCATCAGATATTTAAGAAAAGGACTAATGAGCAATTATTCCAGTTGGAGAAGATGTTTGCTTTAAAGGAGTACCCAAGAGACTGTATTGCCATTTTGTAGATCATTAGTATTTTTCAATAATCGTAATAGCAATGACAACTCACATTTCTTGAGAACTTACTCTGCCAAGACATATACTAAACACCTTATATGCATTTTGAACTTTATAACAACCCCCAGAAGGTAGATAGCATCTTTATCTGCAATTTATCCATGAAGTAATAGGTTATAGACGGGTGAGTGGTGGATCTAGGATTTATTCCTGCATTTAAGCATTAAATGGTTACCTCAAGTTAGTATACTCATGTTTTTGCCATATAACCAAAAAAATTCAAATGACTAGGAATTTTTGCATAATCTTCATCATGTACAGAATTTATTTTGAAAATGAGGAATTTGTTAAGGTTATCAGAACTGCCCTCTTCCTACATCTGTATTTCCATTTAACGATGTTAACTAAAGAAATACAAAATTATAAAGTAACTTCTGATGCATCAAGCATTAGTTTTTTTATTTAATGTTTTTATTGTGGTCTAATTTGTTAAAAGTAGGTTAAGTATGTATTCTTATAGATTACTTTTTCAGTTAACTGCATTCAATTAAAGGAATATTGTTCTAAACATAATTATTACTATATCTGTGTATATATTCAAGCATAAGAAAAAATTCAGTCAATCCATTAAATATTTTATGCACAGAAGTCCAAATGTTTTCTTTCATTTGATCAGAAGTTTGTCAGATAAGGAACATAACATCTTTAATTTTGCTAAAACTAAAAATTAATTTTTACTGTAAGAACTATGCAGTTTGGTACTATATCATGTAATGATCATTTACATAAGATAATCTCATCTGAGAGCAATCTATTTTTGATTTGTCTTAAGTAAAACTGACATCTTAGCAATCTAAGGTGTCTTTTCTTGGCTGTTAAATCTTTTGTGGGGATATTTAAGAGAGTGTTGAGTTTAAAATAAATATTTTAAATCTTAAAGTATTTTTACATTCAACTGTTTAAAAACTTGGTTATACTCTATAAATTTTTCTAAGAAGATTTGAACATGGCTTTAGCGAATATACTGCTTTAGAACTTAAATTATGAGTTAATTTTCTTTATCTAAACTGTGAGTGCTCCTTATTTAAATATAATATGTTAGTGAAAAGGAGGAAAAAAACTAGTGTGAAAAGATTTCATGATAAGATCTCTATGTCTGAAGTCATGATCCAGTTAATTCAAAATGCAAGCGAAATTCTGAAATTCCTTCACTAGCAATCAGCATTTATTGAGACCCTTTGGATTCATAAAAATATTTATGGTTTCGAAAGTATTTTACACTTTTTATATGATTAAGATTTAATTTCCTTCCTTATTTTTGGTTTGGCTTTCCTTTGTCTGTTTTCTTCTCCTTTTTTTAATTGAAAAAAAAAAAAACTAATATAGCCAAGTATAAGATGGTACCACTGTTTTCTCCTTCTTTTGTATAATCTTGTTGCATGTCTCTACATAAGCTGTTCTGGCCACTCATCATAGTAACCAGCTGGGCCATTTCACCTGCTGGAGCCATTAAAGAGGACTCTCTCCCCCTAGATTAATCCCCTCCGACATTAGTTTTTTGCACTGACAACTGGAGCAGGCATTCAGAATTTGCAGGTGGCCAGTGTGACGCACATAATTGCCTACAATTTTAGGCAATGAATAAAAATGGTCTACATTACTTGTCAAAGGTTGTATACGCAGTGCCAAGTGAGATCTATGGGAAGCCTTTTAGGGTTTAAAGAACAGTTAATAGCAAGGCTGCACAGGGCTTTTTTAATCATAATGCATTTGTAATATAGCACTTTGATCTTCTCCTTGTAGGAAATGGTGTTACATTAGCCACTTTTAAACATTTATGAGTGAAATTCAGTTATAGAAGAGTAAAAGTGATTATTCTTAAGCAGAACATGTTAGATTTCATTAAAAGTTTTTAGCTTGCCCCTTCCTTGTTAAAGTCTGTGGGAAGTCTTTTTCCTGGAGGGTTTCAAATCAGGATCTAAGGATATAGAGCTTTTGCCTTATTTTTCCTGTTGGTAACAGCAAGATTTGGAAGGAAGGTATACTAAATATTGAGGTAATTTAATAAGTAGATATTTATAGAAGACTCACTGATTTATGATAAAGTAACATATATCAATGAAAATCTAAGACCTCTATTACTAATAATTGTATATTACAATAAAATTTGAGAAATGCATATTTAAACATACTCATAAGTTACCTTTAACAACAACAACAAAAAACAGATGACTCTCAAACGCACTTCTTCTGGAAGGGCTAAGTTTGACCTTTCAGACCCAAGAGCCTTTTATTAACACCTGCCTGTAAGGAGAACCTTGCCACACGCAGCTTTTAGATTCAGAACCACAAAACTGATGAGGAAAGGCTTGAAGGGTTCAGTTTGTGTCACTTGCTGTTTGCCGTTTCCATTTCACAGATGATTAATCTTTCTGTGAAGAAAGGCCAGAGAAACAAAGCACATTGGGCTCTTCCTGCAGTTACTCCTTCTGAATGCACACTAGCTTGCTAACTAAAAGGCCTTTAGATTTCCAGCAGAGAGAGATGTTCTGAAAGTGAATGCAGCTGGTTGGAGGTCACCAGTGCAGGGCTCTTGCCATTGTGTAATGCAGGCTTTGGCAGGTTGTGGGAGGCTGGGGGTTTGGAGCCAGGGACAGGAGAAGTGGGCAGGGAGAAGGTGTCGGCAAAAAATTAATTCAGAATAAAAAGGGTTTTGGTCAGCTGATTTAATATTTTGGAGGCTAGATCATCAATAATAGGCTCAATTTAATCTATTTTGTTTTTCTTTTTAAGGAAAAATTATGATTCAGTATTTCTCTAGTATCCCCCCATTTCCTAATTAATAACATGTTTATCTTGCAATTAACATCACTCAATAGAATTGAAATGTTATTAACTCTTGTAGACTTTGGTGTGTTTTAATTGTCTTGAAATTTTAAAGGTTATTACTGACTTTGCTAGTATTCCACATTTCACATGTTAAAATGTTAATGCCACATAGTTTCATTGCTGTTTGGTTTTTTAATGAGATATTGAAAATGATTTGTGTGACTCAGTTCTCTTTTCTTAAAAAAAGTTGACTTTGTTTTTATTTTGAGGGTTTGAAAACTTTTAATTTTAATATTTAGTATCTAAATGCTTAGTATTCATCTTGTATTTACTTTTTTCCAATTATATATAGGACATAATGTGCAAAGTCAAATCCTGGGTTATAGATCAAAAGAAACCTGTTCGATTCTATCATGATTGGAATGACAAAGAGGTAAGTTATAAATATGATGCCATCTATTATTACCTTTGATTTCTTAGAGAACAAGTTAAAGTTGTCATTATTTTTCACTTATTATTCTGCCTAGTAAAACTTTTATTTCTCTCAATGATTTCTTATTCCCAAACTTGTTATGTTTTTCTTTTTCTCTACTTCTGATATTTCATGACAACTAATCTTTAAGAAGCAAAATCTATAAAAATAAAAATGGCTAATTGTTTAAATATAATTTTCTTTCAAGTTCTTCAATGACTTTATTTACTCAACTTTTAAAAAGGATTCTTTTTCTGTCTCCCACTATAGATTGAAGTATTGAATAAACACTTATTTCTGACTTCAAAACCAATGGTCTACTTGGTTAATCTTTCCGAAAAAGACTACATTAGAAAGAAAAACAAATGGTAAGTTTTTTTCCGTCCAGATATACCCTTACATATCATATCTATACACATACAAACACACACGTATGTACTTCCTGCTATGTTTGATTTTAATACATTTCTCCTTATTATTAAAAACTTTAAAATGGATGGGAAAGCTTTGCCTGTTGTTAACATTTTGAGGTGAGTCTCCGAATGATTTACATTGAGAGAACTTAAGGGGGGGAAAAAAGGAATTACATTAGGCAATATTGAATTATACATATTTAATTATCAAACTTAAATTGAATAGACATTGATGTTTTTTCCTTTGCAAAATGAGAATAAATGTAGTTAGAGCAATAAAACTTTTTAATCTACGGTATTTTAACTTTGTTGATGTTTTATATGACTTTAAAATACTTGGGATCATAGCTGGACATAAAATGTTTGGGATCATAGCTGGACATAAAATGCTTGGGATCATAGCTGGACATAAGTTTTAAAATCCAGATTGAATGCTTTAAAAACATTTTTTTTTAATTAAAAATACTGTATGGTGGAAGGAAAGATCAGGTATTTGTTTAAAACATACAAATGTAAAAACGATGCACTCATGTATTGATTGTCATTTTTGACATGTAACCAAAATGTACAAGTTTTCCTTTTTGTTCACTTGTAGCTTCAAAAAATCATATGTTCATGTAGTATAAGGGCATGTACACATTTGGCATAGTACTCACTGGAGTCTCAGTATTTTATGCTGTTAAGCCTACAAGCCAAAGCTATCCAAAGCAAAATATCTGAATTCTCCTAAAATATATTGTCGTTTTTTTCCCTGTACTTCATTAAGTACTTAGATGCACATGGTTTCAATTTTCCATTAAAAATTCTCATTTCCATATGATATCAAAGAGTGAGAAGCTTTAAACTGAAAAATAAACATTCATAGACTGGAAGCCAAAACAATAATTAATGTCAGATGGTTAACTCCAATAAATCATTAGAATAAATTCTGTGAAATTACTGCAACTAAAAATGCCCTCTTGATATTACTGTAAGACAGTTTGTGTTCCTGATAGGAAACTGAATTTGGCCTCTTTATTGGAAATGTTCTAGAAAGCATGAACCTGACATGGTCTGACTGGTCAGTATCCTCCAATAGATAATTAACTTTAAAATAAATAGTTCTGTCTTATTTCTTATATAAAATTCTTACAGATTTTGTGATTAATATGTTAAAAATTGGTACCTTTGGGAAGGAATTTTAAAATGTATTATTTGACTTCAGTTAATAAATCTCATTGTAGTGCGAATGGTAAGGTTTCCTGAGGCTCGGTGAAACAATACAGACACCAAAGTTTACATGAAAAGGGATGAGTCAGTTTCCTTGCCCAAAGGGGCTTCTCACACCTGTATTTGGATGATTACAGGTAGAACTCCCTGGCTCTAATTGTATAGTAAATACCATTTCCCAGACCCTAATGGTAGACAGACTGCTTGGGAGACGCCAGTCTGTGATTTAGCTGTCGCCAGACACCCCATGTTTTTTGTGAGACCAGTTGTGATGATGATATGGTTATAGCCAATTGAAAGTAAACTCTTGTCTAAATAGCAAATTTTAATTTATAAAAATGTAGAGGTATGGATGATCCTATTTATAAAAACAAATTTTGAATTTTATGTGTAACTAATGATCTGGTTTGGGGAGTATGTGTGTTTGGTGGAGGTTGTCGGGGGGTGGGGGGTCAGATCTTGTGGAAGTTAGTGTAATTGTAGCTGAAAGATCAAAGACTGGGTAACTGAGTGATGTTCCAGAAGAGAATTTACCACATAGCCATTTTCTGTACAGTTTCTGCCGCCTGCTGTTCCTATTTTCCCTCAAGCTAGCCATTGACTACCCCCTGTGCATCCCTGCTCGTAAAAAATGATTGAGGAAGTATTTGTCATGTATTTATGAGTGGGAAACATTGTGTGATAGGGAATGGCATCTACTGGAGCCAGAAAGATTGCCATTTTCCTTTCATTCAGCCACTCTGCTACAGCTTTAAATCCTCTGTTTATGCAACACATCCTTTGTATTAAAGTGCAGCATAAATTTTTATTATGAAGGATATGAACACTAGGTTTTCATCACTTATAACATTGCGAGCAGATGTCAATAGTTAAAATATATTTTAATTGCTAAATCCTTTAAATTTGTGTTAGCATCTTGTTCTTTGGTAATGTTTATATCTCAGCTCCATTTGCATTAGCTGCTCCCTTAGCAGAAGAAAAGGGTTTTTTTTTAAGGTTAGTAAGTAATGTAATGTAGCAAATTAAAACTAATGCAGGAAGCAGTAATAAATATTTTTGTGGGTCTTTTAGATCTGGAAAACTATTTTAAATGGTCAGGAAAGAGGAGGAAAAGTGTGATTCTGGCCACAAAAGGAAGACTAAAACTATATTTTAATTACTAAAATTTACTTTAAATTTAAATGTTACTGTGTTATTTTTCAATCCTAGAAAAGAAGTAAACATTTTGAAAGATAAGTCTATTGTGCTACTGAATAGGTGTATTGACCTTTTGAAAGATGTAAACACCAGAATGGCCCCAAACATCACTGGTTTTATCAATGTTGAATTAGTCATTTCATTCATTTATGATTAAGACCTAGCCCCTGAAGAAAAGCTAACATGGCAGCTAGGTTAGTTACAGGTGAGTTGTGATCAGATGACAGTAAGCAAGATGTTGTAAGGGAAATCCACAGAAACCTTTATTATTATTATTATTATATATTATTATGCTTTGAATGAATGAAACTATGCAGCCATTGTTATTATGTTGTTGTCATTGTTGTCTTTGACAGATGTCAGTGATTTTTTAACACTTGAGGATTTTGTATATTAAACATGATCAGTTACTTATAACTAAGATTTATTACATGCAGTATTAATTTTCATTTGAGATTGCCTGCTAAGTCATGGTGTCAAGCGGGTTTAGGACATTAGTCCTGCCAGACAGTTGCTTGATTAGGGAGAGTAAATTTCAGTCTTTGCACGTTTGTTGCTCTGTTAGTATATGCTATCTAATTATGAAATCTGCACAACAAACTAATTTTGTGCACCTACATAGCTTTCTATTATGTTTCATTTTTGTGTTCTCTTGTCCCAATCCTTCTTAAAACTGTTACTGCTGCTGCTGCTGCTAAGTCGCTTCAGTCGTGTCTGACTCTGTGTGACCCCATAGATGGCAGCCCACAGGGGTTCTCCAGGCAAGAACACTGGAGTGGGTTGCCATTTCCTTCTCCAATGCATGAAAGTGAAGTCGCTCAGTCGCGTCCGACTCTTAGCGACCCCATGGACTGCAGCCTACCAGGCTCCTCCGTCCATGGGATTTTCCAAGAGTACTGGAGTGGGGTGCCATTGCCTTCTCCATTAAAACTGTTAATAAAGGATAATTTTATTTTATTGTTTATTATACTACATATTTATATTCAACTGGAAAGTATAACTAAAATTTAAGACATTCAGACTTCTTGTGTGCCTATGTGTATTTATAAACATGTATTTGCATATGCCCTGGTGGGCTTGTGGTCACTGAACATTATTCTCTAATATTACATAAATCAATTAATCTGAGTTGTTGAAATTGATTTGATAGGTAGACAGGACTTGCAAAGTCTTTTAAGCTATTATATAATGAAGGGCAATCTGTCAAGTTCACTAAATGAATTTTGAATAGAAAAATGGTTTATTAATTCTTATTTTTCTATGATTCAGTCTTTCTTATCCCAGCTTTTCTGTTTTTGTTCGTTTTCCACAAATTTGTACCTAACAACTAAACATAGTTTGGCAATTCTATACAGTGTGTACCTGCCAAGGGGAGAATCATGGAATAAGCCCAATATTTTCTTGACTTTTTGAACTATATGTAAGAATCACAGGTATTACATCTCAGCAGTTATTTACAGAGGGGAGTGTGAACATTTTTGCATATAATTTTTTATGTGTGCTTAGTCGCTCAGTCGCGTCCAACTCTTTGCGACCCCTTGGACTATATAGCCTGCCAGGCTCCTCTGTCCATGGGTACTGGACATGGACATATACTGGCGTGGCTTGCCATGCCCTCCTTCAAGGGATCTTGCCAACCCAGGGATCAAACCCAGGTCTTCCACATTACAGGTGATTTCTTTACCATCAGAGCCACATTGGAAGCCGAGGTTTTTCTTTTTTTCATGTATATATAATATAAAACAAAACTATATTCATGTATATTACATGCTATTCAGGGGGAAAAAACCCTTTCAGATATATAGGAATAGTTTGAGCTGTAGTATCTATTGGTTTCTTAGGCTTTCTTGGATAAGCTCATCATATATTCACAAAAAGTATGGATGTTGACACATGAGCATACTTTACACAGCTACTATAATTATTGCTGTTCCTACAGATATTTAGTTGTTTATCAACTCTCCATGGAGGTAATACTGAATGATCATCTGCCGTACTGTGAGCCTTAGGTTTTATTTTCTGACTTTCAGTAGGAGGTCTGACAGAAATTGTTCTACCTAACTCATCCTTGAACATTGTTCTCCACAATACGTATTATGTACATTTCCATTATGTCGTATCAACAGGAGCAGTATTCACCACTATAGGAGGATTTGTTCACTGGTTTCCATTATTTTCAGGCTATATACTTTACATGAGCAAAAGTCCACTTCTGCAATTATATTTCTAGAAGGTTAATATAACCTTCACACAACATTTTCTTGGACTTCAGGAATGCTGTGATGTATTCTGTAAAACTCATAAAAAGTCTTCAATTTCTGACAAGATTATTCATTGAAGCTAGAAATTTAACATAGATATACTGCTTTGAAAAAAAAATCATTGTTGTACATTTGATTTACTTGAAACAAATAAAATGGGAATGATTAATTATTCTTAAAAAATTATTCATTTTAGTTCAGGAAGCTTCTCAAATAGATATAAAATTAGGTTCAATTCGTGTAAAGTTTTCAGGAATATACCCTAGTATCTAAAGCAAGATTCACAAGTATAAGATTTTTTTTAAATGTTTCACTTTATCATCCACTAGTCTGGCAAAGTAAAAGCCCTGAAATATCCATATAGTGTTTCTTTGGGATTATAGTTTCTATTTAACATGTGAGGAGTTTTTTAGCTGAATTAAATTTGGAAAGCTATAATTTGTAATTTTTACTAGAGATTGCTTTATGAGGACTACTGCTTGTTTTCTTCATTGCCAGATAGAAAAGGGTGATAAGACAGGTCAAGGGTATTCTGGAAGCCTAAACTGAGCTATTCTTTTTTTTAGTATGGGATTGATTAAATTGGTAAATCCTCTACAAAAATAGCCTTAATTTTACTGAAGTAAGTTGTAAATGAATCTAAAAAGAAAATATTTTCTTATGATCCCTTTCTGTTTTATATTTTGTTGTTTTTGCTACTGAATAATTATCAGTTATTTTTTAATTTGTATTATGATAAAGCTTTGAAAGTATCATATGTGCTATGAATTAGGATTTCAAATAATTTCTAGTGAATGGATTTTGTAGAATTGACTGTTTCTTAATTTCTCTGATCAAAATCTTGAGAGTTGAAAAGAATATACTAAAGCAAGACAATCTTTTTATTACAAAACATGGAAGGTTGAAAGAAGTAGGAAGGAAAAGACCTTTAGCCATTCAGGAGTGCTTTTATTTGAAATGCCCTTTGGAATTTGTAAATGTATGTGTATGTAATAAAACTTATGAACTTGCCTGGTTTTCATTAAATTGTTTTGGGTTACTTGTTCAGCAGTTTCATAGTCCTATCAAGAGATATTATTACCGTAAAGCATATAGTCATAATGAAACCAAATCGCACGTCTGATGCCATATTTGAAAAAGGTAATTATAGAAGAAAGCACATCTTTTTATATGGATATAATGCTATTGACCCACCATATTAGACATGGTAGGAATTGCCCTTGGCCTATTTTCCTTTTTACCCAGTACAGTTTATAGACAATAATTTCTCTTTACAAGATTGTTCACTGAATTTGAGAAAGATACTTCGGGAGAGTCAGTTTTTATTTTCATTAGCACCATCCATTGACTTATTGATTTATGAGCAATATGCTTTATCAAATGTGTCAGGACTCATCTTTTTTAAAGTAGCTGAAGAATTTCACTGTATATATTAATAATAGGGAGAAGTTTTATAAATTTTCTTCCAGCTTTAAGAGACTAAAGCTCTTTAAAAAAACAAGTGTTCTCTAGGATTCTCTTATGAAATTAAAACATATATTCTCCATACATGCACACACACACACACACACACACACACACACACATATATAAACTAGGAAATAAAAGGCAAACTTTGGCATACAGCTATTTAATGTTCCTCAGATCACAAGTGATTCTCATGTACACAGAACGTTTCTCTGCCTCTCTACCTGACTTACTTTGGTGAATACTGCAAGTTCTGTTGTTATTCTTAAAAATCTGTGTCATAGATTAAGGATGGCTGAGTCAGATTTTGTTTCTAAAACTATGAGTTGAGGTGAACTACACTCATTAAATGGGAGTTTTGAATAGTCGTTGGTGAAGGTAGAGGAGAATGTTGAAGCCCCCAAATCTTAGGACTGTTGGTGATGAGGGCAGGGCCTTGTGAAGACTGAGGAATGGAGTCTCACTGCAGTGTAAGTGATCTCAATAACTTACACTGTAGAAAAGGGAAGGAAAGAGGCCCCTTGGGGCAGTTTCAGTGTTTGGCCTAGCACCCTGTGCTTGTGCAGGAGAGGAGAGGAGGAGTCTTTTCTGTGCCCTTCCCTCTGTGGTCTCTCCTGTGTTCCCCCGTCACTAGATCTACCTTTGGAGATACTGCTAACTATATTGTAAGTTCAATAGACTTCTGAAGGCTAGACCAAAATGCTGGATACCATTGATAACATTGGCTCTACAAGGAAAGTGAGTTCTAAGAAACTCAGAGCATAAGTCTATTTATAAATTAGATAGTATATTATTAGCAAGTTTGGTGTATTAAGAATATAACTACTTTAGAATTTGAAATGCTAGTGTTGTGGTCCTTATTTGATGCTAACTGGTTCTTTGACCTCAGGCAAATGATAGCCTTTTATGTATTGAAGACAGTTTATCAGAATGTTCACATAAAATGTGTTCTGTATAAACAGAATTTCCCAAATTTAAGTAACATAACTCAAAAAGAATACATAACTCAAAAAGTAATAGAAAAGGGACTTGTTAAGTCTTCTACATGTGTCTTCGGGGGAGACATTCTCTTGTTTTTTTCTTTCCATTATGTAGATAATGGAAAAAATGTATGCTTTGAGACAGTTGTCATCCAAAACAAACTGAGAACTGTCTCTATTGTGCAGTATGGGTAGCAATAAAACCCTATCACCACCATCTTCTGTAGGGTTCTGCCCTCATCTCATACTCAGGTTAGGACCTGTGACTTCATCATTTGCAATTTAGAGGATTTTATTGTCATTCAAAAGAAGAGATGCCCATGCAGATTTCTTCTCAACTCTCATAGGTAGGTTTGTCATGGTAGGATTTTTTTTCTAACTGTGGGACAATCCAGAGCATTCCTGAGGTTACAGGTACACAATTCATGAGCAACTCTTCTGGACTGAATTGATGATAAGACCTGGCCTTTTTCCCTTCTCTCATTCCCACTCCCATACCTCTACCCCTTGAAAATAAGTTTTTTTTGGATCTTACCATGCTCTTGTCTTTCTCATAGTGGGCAGCTATTGCTCTCTCTAGAATGAGAACAAAGTGGAAATAAAACTTACTTGTAGAATTGGCATGTCTATATTTGAAGCTAGTTACATTACTCAAAATATTACACTTCCTTATTCTAAATTGCCCTAGAAAGCATTTTGCCATCAAAAACATTTGATTACAAAACGCCCTCAAAAGCCTACTTATTCCACCATGTAGTAAAAATAGTACAGTTTGGGTGAGACATATTTTGGTATCTGACCATTTTTATTATCAATATTAAAATTCTGCTAAAAAATATGTTTCAGAATAACTGACATAGGAACTCTGAGTACACCTCTGTCTGTAAACTGGGGGCTGCACGTTGATTCAGTCTTTCTAATGCTTTATCAAGAAGACAATTAACTTCATAAAAACTGTTATTATGAATTTAAAATGTATAGATTCATATGAACACTGTGGGCTCATCAAGGAGATAGGTACTATGCTTCCTTTTTCCTTTTCTAGGCAAATAATCATTGAGCCTAAACAGAAAAAGCCTTTGCCCCCATAAGGGTTATAGTCTCATGGGATAACAGACAACTAACAAACAAATATTTAATATAATGTCAAGAAATGATTAGAATCACTTTGCTGTACACCTGAAATAATACAACATTGTTAATCAACTATGCTCCAATATAAATAAAATAAAACATTTTTTTAAAATAAAGAAGAAGAAAGAAGAAATAACCTCAGTGGCTTAACTTATATCACTATTTCACTTGATCATTTTTTTTTACTTGATCATTTTTATAAAATATTTTTTCATCCATGTTTATGATACCTTCATTATACTAGTCTACATCTTTGAAATCTCAGAATTAATATTTAAGATTTATACTTTTTCTTCAAAATTATTAACTTGAACTTTTTTCATATGTCTCACATTTTAATGTCTCTTTCCCCCATTTCCTTTGCCACAGCCTTATCATATATAATTTCATTGCTCTAAGACTATCACTTTGTCTACTTTTTACAGATAAATCTAGCATGTAGCATAATACATAACTAAAATTTAGTTAACAGCCAGATTATATTTGCTCAATGAATAATGTTCGGGTGTTATTTATGAGTTGTGAAAATTAGGCTGCTAGAATTTTATATCTGGCTTTTAAAGTCTGTCTTTTGGAAATTTTGCCTTTCTCATTTTTAAAATAAAATGAGAAAGGCAAAATAAAAATAATAACTCTTGTCTTCCTCATAAAATTGTTATGACTATTATATCAGTTGATACACTTTGATCATTTAGGATAGTAATTGGTACATAGTAAATTCTTCCCCCAGAATTTTCAGTGTTTACAAATGAATGAAAAAATAAATGCATGAATTAAATAAACAAGTAAATCAAGATAACAAGGTGCTATTTTAGTTAGGGGGTCAGGGAAGGCCCTTAAGAAGTAAGGGAATACACATGACAGAGGAAGGATCTGAGGAAAACTTGGTCTAGAGAGGGGGAATAGCAAATGCAAAGGCAAGTGTGGTGGAACATAGAAAAAAGAGTGTAAAATGTGAAGGCAACCATTTGATAAGAGCTAATAAATTCTTACTCAAATACACTGCAATTAAAAAGATTAAAACATATCCTAAATGTGTGCAAGTAAAATTTGCAATTATAAAGATTATTTATATATAGTATAATTTATATATAATAAAAATTTGCAGTTATCAAGATTGCTGGGAGAAATATCAATAACCTCAGATATACAGATAACACCACCTTTATGGAAGAAAGCAAAGAGGGCCTAAAGAGCCTCTTGATAAAAGTGAAAGAGGAGAGTGAAAAAGTTGACTTAGAACTCAACTTTTCAGAAACTAACAAATTCAGAAAACTAAGATCATGGCATCTGGTCCCATCACTTCTTGGCAAATAGATGGGGAAACAATGGAAACAGTGACAGACTATTTTTTTGGGCTCTAGAATCACTGCAGATGGTGACTGCAACCATGAAATTAAAAGACGCTTGCTCTTTGGAAGAAAAGCTTATGACCAACCTAGACAGCATATTAAAAAGCAGAGACATTACTTTGCCAACAAAGGTCCATCTAGTCAAAGCTGTGGTTTTTCCAGTAGTCATGTATGGATGTGAGAGTTGGACTCTAAAGAAAGCTGAGTGCTAAAGAATTGATGCTTTTAAACTGTGGTGTTGGAGAAGACTCTTAACAGTCCCTTGGACTGCAAGGAGATCCAACCAGTCCATTCTAAAGAAAATCAGTCCTGAATATTCATTGGAAAGACTGATGCTGAAGCTGAAACTAAATACTTTGGCCACCTTATGTGAAAAACTGACTCATTTGAAAAGACCCTGATGCCGGGAAAGATTGAAGGTGGGAGGAGAAGGGGACGACAGAGGATGAGATAGTTGGATTGGCATCACCAACTCGATGGACGTTGAATTTGAGTAAACTCTGGGAGTTGATGATGGACAGGGAGGCCTGGCGTGCTGCAGTCCATGAGGTCGCAAAGAGTCGGACATGACTGAGCGACTGAACTGAACTGAGATTTGTTTAAGATTTCATCTTTTCTTTTTGATGCTTGTCTAGCAACTTGCTAACCCATACTGTTACTGGCAAACCACTTTTAAAAGTCGCTTGATGTATGACCTCAAAGAAGTAGATTGAACTTTACTAAGAGTAACAACCTGCATTTGTCAGAACTTCACAGTGTTTCAATATACGTTACTTCATTGGATGCTCAGATCTTGAAATGGCCTCAGACACTGTCATTTGCCTTGAATTGAAGTTTTATTACAGTAAAGCATTTTCATAATTGGATAAAGAGATCTGCATTTTAGTTTACTAATGGGTTAAGCTAACAGATAAATAAGTTTTGTGTTTCCATTAAGAGATACAAAAGTGCCTTTTCAGTACTTTAAGTGTTTGTTATTAATGTAAAGGGGTACTCATCAGTATTCCTAGGTCATTATCAACATTTCCTTAGAAATTCCTTAAAAAGAACAGTCTGTGAAAAACATCTTTGAGTTTAGTTCATTTTGAAATTTAAAAGGAAAAGATCAAATAACATCTATCTGCTGATAATTGTGTTTTCCCCAAAGAGCCTATCTGAACGTATGAAACATGAAGATCACTGGTAGTTTTCATACGTAATTTACATTTAAAATTGTTACCTTTTAAATTGTGCCATTTCTCTTTTCTCTGTCCTGTGCCCACCCTCCCATTAAATGACAGTGACTTAGCTTTTCGTGTACCAAACCAAAAGGGAGACACATAGCAAACCATCGTTATTGAGTTCCTGCTGTGTGCCAGGCACCCCTTTGAGTTTAGAAATCGGTGAGATGGTAATGGAAAAGTAGTGAATGGCACCCCACTCCAGTACTCTTGCCTGGAAAATCCCATGGGCGGAGGAGCCTGGTGGGCTGCAGTCCATGGGGTCGAGAAGAGTCGGACACGGCTGAGCGACTTCACTTTCACTTTTCACTTTCATGGATTGGAGAAGGAAATGGCAGCCCACTCCAGTGTTCTTGCCTGGAGAATCCCAGGGACGGGGAAGCCTGGTGGGCTGCCGTCTATGGGGTTGCACAGAGTCGGACACAACTGAAGCGACTTAGCAGTAGCAGCAGCAGTGAAACATATGAAAATTTTAAGAATATTTATGAAACATAAATATTATCATGCCTATTTTACAGATAAGACCGTTGGAGAGATTCAAAACGTGCCCAGTTTCCTACAGTAGTAGAAGAAATAGACCCATTTGATTAGAATGTTTATGCTAGTCCCACACATGACACTGCAGGATATATTTGTGAATCTTCAGGAATCTTTGAGAATACTGCTTTAATTAACTTTGTGTTCTGCTATGTTTTATCTCAGAAAATATCACCTCTATCAAATTGTTTAGAGTTTTAGTTAATGAAAGGAAACAATTCTCAAGATGAAACTGTGTGTCCTTCTTAGGATAATGAGTTTTAGCTGCTGCCATTTTTGCCTTGCCTTTTAATTTTATTAACTATATAATATTGTTACAGCAAAATATTTTAGCACCTGCTTTAGCATCCATTTTTAAATATACCACATATGAAAATTTTAGTGGAGAAAATTCAGTGTTTCTCATTGAAGCCCATATGAAAATTGCATCAAGTTGCCACATCTAAAATAATACTACAGAAAAGACCCCAGGAAACAGCTATAAGTATGGATCAGTTCTTATATATTTATATGATAAAAAAGAATTTTCCTTTTTTCTTTCTTCTAGCATACCATGCAGTTTGTTAAGAACTGTTCTTCACTGCTGAGGTGAGGGAGTTGATATGTAAATGAACAGAGAAATGGGAGACTACCATGAAATAGAACAGCAGATAATTCATGCACCTAAAGTGTTGTTGTGTTAGTAGTAGTCAGCATCAGTCAAGAAGCACTGAACACTTAACTATATGCATTACATTTAAGACTCTCACCAACCTTGTAGAGTAAGAACTATTACTATTTTAAGGAAGGCTAAGCAAGTATAGCAAGACTGAGAAACTTAGAGAAGAATGGCGCCAAGACTCAAACCTCAGCAGTTTGTGTCCAGACTTGTGGTTCTGTACCTCTGCACTGTGCCGTCTCAGCGTTGGGGCACTAGTGATGTTGGAGAGTAGACAAGGCCTGAGACCAGGTGGCACACAGCCACATTCCCTGTCACTGTACGTTTCATTTAGACATGGTTCATGCACTATAGAGTTTGAGACTGAAAAGTCACAATAACCTGGCTAGAGAATGCTAACTGAAGGTAATATAAACATTTTTACCTGAAACTCTATTTTCATGAACTTATCTCTGAAAGCTATTTTCTAAACGTGTACCAATTTAATAGTCCTTTGTAGGGTCAATAATTCAAATAACTTATATATTTTTACATGGAAAATATATGTTATCAGTTCTTTTTGAAGACAAGTACTTTCTTCCACCACTTGGTTGTTTGTGTGTTCGTTTTTTAACCACACAGTGATCTGTTCTATTTCCTTGCGTTTTCAGTAACTTGGATGTGTTTTTGAGAACTTCCTGGGAGTAGGGAATTGGGTGTGTTTTTCTTTTGTTAACTGAAGTGCAAGCAGATAATTTGTATGATGTTCTGTTCAAATACTATGGAAAGACATAGCAATGTAATTGAAAGAACATTATATATGCATATTCATGTTATGTGTATGTTTCCAAAGATCCGAGTCTTGAGCAAAATAATGACTACCATTCGTTGAACATCTATTATATGCTGCACTTTGGGGCCCTTACATATGTTCTCTCATTTGGTTTAACCCTCACAAAAAGGCAAATATCTACCCAAATATCTGTCTTTCTCTCAAGCACATGAGAGAAAACATTTTGGTTGTATCCTGCTAAAAATTACACAGAAACTCATACCAGCAAGAGTTTTATATAAGCAGGACTCAATATACTCTGGTTGGTTTCCTTATAACCTTTGTTTCCTCACCTGTGAAACAGAAAGAATAATAACTTTCTTATAGAATGAGAATTAAATGAAATATTTTGCACATATTAAGTAAAATTATTCTGTGGTAGATAGGTACATTTGTCTTGGAATTTAATTCTCATAAATTTGATGAAAAAAGCATGTATTAACATATGATCTATCGCTGGCATTATAATTGCACGATAAATTCTCTTTAACTTTTTGAGTGCTGCTTAAATAAAACATTGCAGTTAGGTTTGCTTCCCGGCAAGTATGAAAGTGAAAGTCACTGAGTCATGTCCAACTCTTTGTGACCCCGTGGACTATAGGCTGCCAGGCTCCTCAGTCCATTGGATTTTCCAGGCAAGAATACTGGTATGGGTTGCCTTTCCTCCTCCAGGGGATCTTCCTGACCCAGGGATCAAACCCAGGTCTCCCACATTGCAGGTGAATTCTTTACGATCAGAGCCACCAGGGAAGCCCAAGAATACTGGAGTGGGTAGCCTATCTCTTCTCCAGTGGATCTTCCTGCCAGGAATCGAACCAGGGTCTCCTTCATTGCAGGTGGATTCTTTACCAGCTGAGTATGCATTTCTGTATTTTTCACTGGTATACAACCAACATAGACAACTTTTTTTTTGTACTTTTGGTTGAATGAAAAGCATGCTATAAATGCAATCAAGTGTTTCATACTTTCTCTCATGAGCTCAAATTAAAAAGTATCTTTAAAGCATTTTGTAACCTGTTAATTCTCAAGAAATAAAGGATAGCAATTTTCCATTTTCTTCTATTTCTTCTAAATATACATATTTTTATTTTTTATAATGTAATGTTCTGCCTTCTGAAATTTATAAGGATAAAGGTCACTTACATTTTCTTTTCCTTTTCGCTGCATTTTTGTTTCCTCTCTCCTTCTCCTACCAAATATATATATATATATATATTTTAAGGTTTGGGATCCAGTTAAAAATCTGTTTAGAAATATAAATATCAGAGTTCATATTTGGAGAGATTTTACTATTTCATGAGTGCTCAAGACTTTTGAATGGAACAGTAGCACTTAGAAAATCTTGCTGTTTCTCCTTGTCATTAATCACAACTAATCTCTATACCTTTCTATCTCTATCCTAATGGATTTTTCCTTATCTTATCAGCAGGTATGCTGTAACACGTACTATGTAGCTAAGAAAAGCAGTGGTTTACAAGGCAGTTCGGATAGATGTTGGACTTCCCTGGTGGTTCAGACGGTAAAACGTCTGTCTACAATGCGGGAAACCTGGGTTCGATCCCTGGGTTGGGAAGATTCCCTGGAGAAGGAAATGGCAACCCACTCCAGTACTCTTGCCTAGAAAATCCCATGGACGGAGGAGCCTGGTGTCCATGGGGTTGCAAAGAGTCAGACACGACTGATGACTTCACTTCACTTTCTCTCACTTTCAGATAGATGTAGACTGAAAAAGAACAGCTTGTAATAATGTTTTTATTATTTAAAGTGTTTTTCTCCTGAGTCTTTTAAAAAAATATTGTGTAAAATAGTTTTCATGGAATATTTCTTGCACTGTAGAACTTTACTTTAGGCCAAATCTGTGACAGAAGAAGAGACCAAGAGAGAGAATATGGGGAATACCAACCATGCTGCCTTTCCTATGTTAATCACTCAGTCGTGTCCGACTCTTTGTGACTCCATGGACTGTAGCCCGCCAGGCTCCTCAGTCCATGAAATTCTCCAGGCAAGAATACTGAAGTTAGCCATTCCCTTCTCCAGGGATGTTCCCAACCCAGGGATCAAACCTGGCTCTCACACATTGCAGACAAATTCTTTACAATCTGAGTCACCAGGGAAGCCCTTCCTTTCCTGTGTTCAGAGGTAAACATCTTCGTTGTCTAGATCTCTTGAAATTTGTACTTTTATAAGTTTTTAAATGTTAATCGAATAAATAGTTGAAGTCATATCATTTAATGTTTAAATGTGATAAAATAATTGTATTTCTATAGTTACTCATTTCATGTTTATGATGTATGATAGAGAATTATCTTAAATCTATTATTAAGTGAAATTTATATTGTTGGCAAAGTTTATATTTTAATGTGACTTGGTGTTGCTTAGAAATTTTGGCTAAATAGTTGAAAGACCTCCAGATTACACTGGGACATTCTTAACAGCTTTACAATCTTGAAAAACTAAAACAAAAGAAAAACCAGTGCCTATTTAGTATTCCTAGCTATATGCAGGCAAATGTGTGTATAACTTAGCTGATAGTAACAACTTTCTTATTATTTATCACTTACAGAGGGGTTCTTTTGGGTAAAATATTTAGTTACACATTTGCTGTCTTATGGTTATTTCAGTGCCCTATTGACATCAAGGGTTACTGATTGTTGTATTGGTAGTTCCTGACAAATAGAAATTATTTGATATGCTAAGCCATTTCTGACAGAAGATATAAAATTTTGACAAACACGTATGGCACAGCAAGTGTCCAATTCTAAAGAGCAAAATAAATGCAAACCACCATTATGGTGAACACAAACAGCCTGAAAGCAAGTTATCAGTAAGCAAATAATTGTTGAACTGTTATGAATGGAATAGGATGTTGAAATAGGGCATGATTGGCTGATGTTACATATGTCCTTGATTACCTTCCCTATGCTTTTATCCTAATAAGTGACATTCTTTGTATTCCCTTGGATGGCTAGACAGTCTGACACTGAAGAAGAATAAATATTGCATGTGGTACACATTAAGCTGTCATCCAAGACAGCATTTATAAAAAGTAACTGGAGAAATTCATAAGAAATTCTGCACTGCTACAGTTCCCTGGCTCCAGTCATAATTGTCAAAGTTCTTGACACATTCAGGTCTTCAGAAATGATTTAGGTTTACAGTGGCTTGGTGTATGAATAATTATTAAGGAGTTATGTTCCCATATTGCCTTAGGATGTTAATGTTAGTTACTCAAATGTTGTATTTTATGGTAATTTTCATTTTAAGAAGTATCTCCATATTGGTAGTAGTGACATATCTTCCATCTTATGGACTTCCTTAAAAGGATTTTAGATAATTCATATATTTGAAAGGAAGAACAGGAGTTTTTAAATGCTTAGTTTATCTTTAATCTGTTGGAAAATATTGCTTGCTTGTGTTTAGTACAGGCAAATAACTTTCAAAGTAAGTATTTTTGTTTTTCTTCTCCAGCAGCATTGGAAAGCCTTCAAAATGGTCCAAATGTTTTCAAATTATTTCCAAAAAGCCAAATCACTGCTTGGGGTTTTATTTAGGAGCCTGATGGACTACAGTCCATGGGGTCACAAAAGAGTGGGACATGACTTAGCAACTAAACAACAACATCGTGTTTTTAATTCCCATACTTTTGTAATTTTAATATAGTTTTTTAAGGCAGAGGAGTATATTATTTATTTCAGTCACTATGCCTGGAGAATCCCAGGGACGGGGGAGCCTGGTGGGCCACCGTCTATGGGGTCGCACAGAGTTGGACACGACTGAAGCAACTTAGCAGCAGCAGCAGCATTATCTCTTAAAATTTCTTTTTGGAGGAAGATGTGTGGATGATATACTGTCATACAAAAATAAGCATACCTAAATGAAGAAATAAGTTATGAATGCATATTTAGGCAAGCATTTTTTAAACTCTTCTTACTTTTGCTAAACTAAAACACTTCTTTTTTATCCTTTCTATGTGGTATGTCACATAGTAACTGAAGGTTGCTAGAAAATTTTGTTTTTTATATTTCTGTAACCTGACATGTTATTCTAAGCCTTTTGAAATTGAGTAATTAGTATTCCCATTCTATAATCTAATCAAGAATATACCATATTCTATCAGCTGATTACTAGGAAAATGTGATTAAGTATCAGAATGGTTTAGGATGCAACACAAATATGAAAATAAAGTACAGTGTCGAATTCTGAATTATGAGCTCTATTTTGGGGGAGGACAAGGGGTCACTCAGGATTTCTGTGACAACTATTTTGTGTTAGTTTTTAAACTGCATAATTTTAATTTGGGGTAATATTTTTGGGGATATTGTCTCTACTTTGAAATCTAAACCGTCCATTTGAATTGAAGAAACTTTTCTCCAGGTATAACACGGCTCAACTGTTCCCTATGGCTTTTAACTCTCCAGGCCACTACAGAGCACAAAATATTTGCCCAACTGGTAAATTGAACTGTAAGTCCCACTGTGGGAAATTGCTTTGCTGTGCTCCCAACAGCAGTTATCTTAGTAATTGTACCTGAATTCTTTGTGGCTAATAGAGCGTAGAGTCCATTTTACAAGCAGAAAATTAGTTCTCTTAAATACTTTTAATTATAAACCCCCCAAATAAAATGTGAATCGGTAAGACCATAGTGACTGGTTAAACTGCATCATTTTTAATTGTTAGTGCAGAAAAGTGAAATTATTTTTCTTTTTAGTGTAAAACTGTACATACCAACATTTCACATTCTAAACTGGAGCTTCCAACAAGGAGCTTATCAGAGCAAATTGTCTAGTCCATCCCCTTCCTCACTCAAAACCTAATGACCCTTTATCATCATGGTTTAGATTGCTGGACACAGATGTGAGAAAATACAAGTAATCTACAGGTAACTACAGTAGCTGCACTGATGTTCTCAGAGAACTGACTGCTGGGAAGATAAAGAGCTTCCCACAGAGTCTGTGACTTTCCGGCAGCAAAGCACATGATGAGCTCATACATGAAGTTTTATTTGCTGAAGATTCACAATAAGATACATTAGAACATTCAGCAGGGACTCTTTTTAGATGAGCACAGAAATTCTGGAGGGTTATTAGTTGATGCCCCATTGCAGAGCATCATGTTAAAATTTTTTTAAAGTTCAGTAATATTAATTCTTTGGACAAGCATCAAAGATTACAAACACAATGCATCATTAAAACTTCTTGATATTTATATAATGTATTAACAGATCCTGATCTCTTTCTTTTCACAAAAGACTGAGCTTTCTTCTAGAAAGTAATTTGGTTTTGATTTTTAATATGAAAAAGAAACAGCAATTTCTCAAACTTCATACTAAATTATATTTCAAAGAACTTGTTTGTGGCCAGGTGCTCTGCTTTTGTTAACTGCTTAGATGATGATCAGTGAGGTAAACCCATTTATCTGTTTGCATGCAATTGAGTAATTTACCATGAAAAGAACGATCATTTATTTTTTGTTTTGAATTTGTTTTGTTTTTTTTTTTTTTTGGATAAAGATACTGCACCTGTAGCTTAAGCTTTATAATTGTTGGTTTAACTATTATTTGCAGTGATCATAGTTTATACAGCTTTAGAAAAACTACAATGCAAAAAAATATTTACTTAATCTTTTTTATGTATGAAGTGTTTTGTTTTTAGTTATTGAATTTGGTTTAAGTTTACTAAATTGGGATGAATCAATATGAATTAGACTGTCTGAACTTCAAGTGTGTGTTTCTTTTCAAAAATCATTTGCTTGTCATATTTTTCTAAAAGCTAATTAATTTTGTTTCTGTAAAAACTATAACTCCTGGATTAGGAATGGTCATATTTCCTTCATATGTCAAAATGAACTACAGTCCTAAAATCATTTTTAGCAATTACCATTTAGTAGCTGAAAGATAATGATTTTCAACAACCCATGGTGGTTAAGCAGCTGACAGCCAGCAACAGGAGTAGTGAGATACTTGGCTTATTCATTAGATAGTTGTATGGGGTATGTACCTAACTTATTATTTATGGAAAATATTGAAATGCCCAGAAAATTATAGAAGACACTGGCTGGGGATATTAGGCTAGGTTCCAAGTCATTTTTGTTTCAAAAATATTATACTTTTAAAAACAATTCCTTGCAAGTAGAGCACCAAAATTACATCAAAAGTACCTGCCATCTTAAGTAATTAATTTAATATTAAGTTTCTAGTATAGAATGACCATGAACAAAGTAATTTCTTATCAGAAAACAGAAAAAAACAAATTATCTGTAAGTAGAATTCCTATTATTCTTACAGCAGTTACCATCACTCTTTTGATATAATTGAAATATTTTATGTTGCATGGCATAGATTAATCTAAAAAATAGAACACTGAAGAATTGTTTGAGGCTGTATTATACATTAATTCTGTTTTTAGTTTGCTCTAAGATCTAAAGAAACAACTATATTTGTTTCCATTTAGCAGCAAATAGGAAACACAGAACTCAAAATTCTACAAAGTGTATTTTCTTACCATCTTCATGTTTAAAGGGAAAGAAACCAGGGAAGCATGTGCAGTATAAGATTGTTTTGCATTTTTGTTTTTACATCACCAGATTAAGTATAATGAAACCCATCTGCAAATTGTAGGAAATACTCATTGGTTTTTGTCAAAGACTACAGTATGGTTTTTTCCTTTCTTTTTCTTCTGTAGTTTTTTTTTTTTAATTCAACAAGATATACAGAAAATTAAAAACCTTGTCTGTTATAAAGTTTTGTTTGAGCTTTTTAAACTGAGTGATTAGCAGAAATAATGACCCTGTCAGCCTTAATCACATTAAAATGTGGTTAACATCATTTAATTTTTTCCACTTAATATGCAAAAATTTCCAGTAGATTTGCAGTGAAGGCCATTGAAATTCCATTAGAACAAGAATAAAAATTTCAGGCATCATTTATTCAGAGAAGGAATAAAGGTCTCGATTGAGAACTGCTGAATCTTTCTATTAGAGACACTATGAATCATTACATTGAATGTACCTTACATTTCGATACACCTCTGTCTGGCTTTTCAAATGGTTGAAAGTCATGTTTTATCATTTTTCATGAGAAGAAATAAACTAGAATTGCATGATTTTATAAATATCTAAAAGATTACTGAACATTTTATTTTGTACTCCCTCAATCTGCTCAAAGTATGAAGTTATTTGTGCCTGAAAATCAAGATAAGGAAAGAACTGATTATTTTAACATGGAACAGACTACATAACCAACCCATGAAATGGACAGGTTGGGTTTTAAATAGTTAATTTGGTATATGCCAAATAAGAAATTTAAAATTTAGCACCAAATGGCACTAATTCTTTGCCAAAGTTCATAGCTTATCATTTGTGAAGCTTCCCCTGGTTTATTATACTGAATTAGCTGTGTATGGGAGAAGGCAGTGGCACCCCAGTACTCCAGTACTCTTGCCTGGAAAATCCCATGGACGGAGGAGCCTGGTAGGCTGCAGTCCATGGGGTCGCTGAGGGTCGGACACGACTGAGCAACTTCACTTTCACTTTTCCCTTTCATGCATTGGAGAAGGAAATGGCAACCCACTCCAGTGTTCTTGCCTGGAGAATCCCAGGGATGGGGGAGCCTGGTGGGCTGCTGTCTATGGGGTCACACAGAGTCGGACATGACTGAAGCGACTTAGCAGCAGCAGCTGTGTATGAATTACAATTGAAGCACATTCTATGGTTTCTAGTACTGTTTGTCCTTTTATGATCATTTTTTATATTATTTGTTGTGATGTAGTAGGAAAAGCTTAATTTTATTCTCAGCAATTAAGAGATACCTACCATTATACTTTCCTTGCTATGTTTGCATTTACCAGTATCCTGTAAAATGTATATCATGTGGAATGTTTCCTCCCCATATTAATAAAAAAAAAAAAGAAAGAAAAAAAGGCCATTACTGTATATACCTGATAAGCAGAAATGGCTTTCTGGAACCATTCCTATCTTTCGGGTAATTAGGTAATTATACAGTATTGTGGGTTTTTTTTTTATTTGTATTTTGTTCCCAAACCATTTGAACCCATTATATAATTATTCTGTGTGTACTTTGTAGTAAAAATACCATTGGAGAATTTATCAGGGAAGGTATTCCATGCATGTGCTCCTCACAATGTATAAATTTCTCCATCCTGGCATGTTTCTGTGTCTGTGGAAACCTAAGAACACTTAATTGTCTACTCCTCCTGTTCACCGCACTCCTTGCTCCCGCCATGGTTGGCTCCTCGGGCCTCAGAAACCCCTTCTTTCTCTGACTGCCTTGTCTAGAATAATCCCCAGGCTCCCTTGTGTTCACAGCATTGTGTGGATTTGCTTCTGAGCACTTATCACAAGTTATATAATCTCACTTATTTGTCTCTCTTCTGTCCCATAAGCATTTACATTCCCATGGGAATGAGAATGATGCCTGCTTTGTTTATTTTATATCTCCAGTGCTTGGCACCAGACTCAGTAAATTTTGTTGACTGAATGGCTGGCTGGATGAAATCAATTAATTTTATCCCTTATGTTTCAACTTTGACTTTAGTCTTCATTAATAGCAATATGTAGATCACTTGAAGTCTGTCTGTTCTGGTTAGATATATCAAAGGTTTAGAGCACAGGTAGATAGGTGTCTTTGCCAGGAGGCAGTGGATGATTTCAGAAAGTAAATATTTTCAGCTTTGAGGCCCACACAGCCTCTGTTAAAGCTCCTCACCCTTGCAAAGGCAGCTATAGACAGTATGTAAACAAATGGGCATGGCATTGTGCCAATAAAATTTCATTTATGGACACTTACATTTGAATTTCATATAATCTCACTGCCACAGAATAGTGTTCCTTTGTTGCTGTTGTTGCTGTGTTTTAGAAATAACTTCAAAATGTAAACACACTTTTCAACTTGTGGCATTACAAAAATGTGCAGTGATTTGCTGATCCCTGTTCTATGCACTTAGCCAGAGACAACCTTTCGGTTGTGTGCATGATTATATATCCCCATTCATCTACTGAAGTAGTTCCTCCTTTCTTTCCTGCATCGTCAGTTTTTCCTTCCCAAGTGGATATTTCCCATCAGCATAGAAGCATACTGTCATTTCTCCAGTCTTTAGAACAACAACTTATTTTGACCCCACTTGCCTTTCACATTGCAGCCCATTCTCTCCTTGCTCTGAAAAGTTATATACAAGTAGTAAATGAACCTAAATATCTAAGATACCTATCATTTTCTCCTTTCAAAAGAAAAAAGTTGTATGGATTGTATTGTTTGTGTTACTTTGTTTGCAGATTTTCTTTATTTAAAAGAAAACTAGATAATAAGATGCCATTGGGAGGCAGGGTGGGGAAGAAGAGATATATAAAATAACAGATGGGAGGAAGGCTCCATTCTGTATACCTTTCTCTTTCTGTCTCTTTCTGAATAAACTGCTTAGAAACTTCATGACATTCTCTATCTTGGCTTTTGAGTGACAAACGTTATCAGCCTTCCAGTTGTAATCTCTCCTGTGTACTAATTTCCTCTCTGCCTGCCATGGGTCTTCCCTAGCAATTAGTAATTGAGTGATTCTTGTTAAATTTTTTCACTTGCCCTCTGCACTCATGCCTTCAACTCTAACCGGTATGCTAGTGGTTCTCAAAGTGTAATGTGCACCAGAATCCTCTGGAGTGTTTATTAAAACACAGATTGCTGCCTTTACTGCCACGGTTTCTGATTCATTAGGTTGGGGATGGGGCCTGAGAATTGTCAAATCCAACAAATTCCTAGGTACTGCTGGCATGTAGGTGTGTTACTTTGAGATGTACTGCTCTCTGCTAATGATTTGCACATCTGTAGCCTTAACTTTCCTCTTAGCCCTTTGCAAGTTTCATTATTGCAGACTGGCAACAGGAAATCTCCATTTGGCTCTTCCATTATCATTATGAAGCTTAATCTGTGTAAAACTAAACTCGTTTTTTCCTATAATACAACCATGGTAGAAACTACTTTCAAGCTTTTTTATCTTTGTTAGTACTACTGGCTCTCTTTGAATCTTTTAAGCTCATTTCTTTACATCATTTTAACATGTATTCTTTCCTGCACCTGATTCACGTAATCACTTAGTTACATGTTTTTTCTTCCAAATCTGGCCCGCCCTTGTTCTTTCCTCTTCCGCTACACTGCCCATCAACCCAGACCAAAGCCATACCAATTCATTCTAAAGTTGGGTAACAGCCTGCTAGCTTATCATCCTTAACTTGTTGTTTTCCTATAAACATTCTGTTTGGTTTAAACATATTCACTCTGACATTTTCTCAATCGATGATCCTTCTCTGAAACAGAGTATCTTCACAATTAGGGATAGGCAAAGATCCGTTGGATGAAATACAAAATTAAAAAAAAAAAAAACTAATATAAAAGAAAAAAATTTTCATTATAATGAATAACTTCTATTCACCAAAAAACACTATTAAGAAAATGAATAGATTAGCCACAGACTGGAAAAATATATTCATTATACATATATCTGACGGAGGACTTATAGCCAGAATATATTTTTAAATTTCTACAAAAGAATAGTATAAAGACCAATAACCTAATTCGAAGAATGGTCAAAAGACTTATACATACACTTCACAAAAGAAGATACATGAATAAACATGGAAAGATACTCAGCATCTCTTAAGTCATCAGGGAAAGACAGTTTAAAACCACAGTAAGATATGATTTCATAATCACTGAAATGGCTAAAATTAAAGTAACTAAGAACACCAAATGTGGACAAGGAAGAAGAACAGGAATTGTTTGTCACCTTGGAAAATTGGCCATTTATTTTAAGTAGACATCTACCCTCTGACCCAGTAATTCCAACTTTTAGTATTTATCTAAAATAAATGAAAACATACATACATATGTTATAAATATTTTTGTTTCACAAAATAATAACAGCTTTATTCATAATGGCCTCATACTGGAAGCAACTCACATTAGTAGAAAAATGGATACATAAATTGTGACATATTTATATGATGGAAATCATACATCTCACCAATAAAATAAATAGATCAGCATGGAGAGGCAGTGGGGATTGACTGGGAAAGGTCATAAGGGAACTTTCTGGGGACATTGAAAGTGTTGTCTGTTTGGGGGTGGTGGGTACATATGTATATAAAATTCTCAAAATTCATTAAATTGAACATTTAAGACCTGTACATTTTATTTTTATTAATCATATTGCAACAAAAAATAATTTTAATAAAATAAAAAAATCTCCTTGTTCCCCTGTCAAGTATATCCAAATATACATTAAAATACCTAAAGAGATCAACAGGCTGACTTGATAAGTTGTGTGAAAATGATGACAATGTTTATCCTACCAACCCAGCACTTCGCTAAATATTTTTTATGCTGTGTATTTCATCCCCACAACTTAATTCTCACTGGAAGTTTGTCCCTCCTATCCTTGGGTCTGTTTTACTCAGTCTCCAGCAAAGACTCTCCCCTCTAGCAACCACCAGTTTGTTCTCTGTATCTGTGAGTCTGTTTTCATCTTGCTTTTTAGATTCCACGTATAACTGAGATTATAGGAATTTGTCTTTCTCTGACTTATTTCAGTTAGAATAATAATACCTTCTAGGTCTATCCGTGTTGTCACAATGGCAAGATTTCGTTCTTCTTTATGCCTGGATACCACTTCAGTGGGGAGGTGCAGGGGGAGGATGGGCTTTATCCACTCATCCATCAGTGGACTCGGGTTGCTTCCATGTCTTGGCTATTGTAAATAATGCTACAGTGAGCATAGGGGTGCGTGTATCTTTTCAAATTAGTCCTTTTTTTCTCTGGGGATGTACCTACAAATGGAATTACTGGATCATATAGTAGTGTTATTTTTAACTTTTTGAGGAACCTTCATACTTTTTCTGTAGTGGCTGTACCACTTTGCATTCCCACCAGCAGTGCCCAAGTGTTCCCTTTTCTCCCCATCCTTACTAACAGATGTTATTTGTTGTCTTTCTAATGATGGCCATTCTGACAGATCTGAGGTGATGTGTCACTGTGGTTTTCATTTGCATCTCCCTGATGATTAGTGATATTGGACATCATTTCAAGTGCATTTTGACCTTTTGTTTTGGGTTTTTTTTGCAGAAGTGTCTATCCAGGTTATCTGTCCATTTTAAAATCAGATTTTTTTTTTGATGTTGAGTTGTATGAGTCCTTTATATAATTTGGATATTAACTCTTCAGTTATCCAGATCCCTCGCTGTTGTTTTCTTTTGAGGTTATTTGACTTTTGTGTGTGTGAGTAAGGTACAGTGAACATCCTTGTAGCCATCCAAGAAAGTACATTTTCCTTAACCCCAGCAATACTGGATGTTAGTCTTGCTTTAATCATTTCTCATTTAATAGCCCCAAAGTGGTATATTATTTTACTTTTATTTACTTGATTATGCCTTTAATGACTTTTAGACTAGAAAAGATGTATCGACACTAGGAACAGAATTAGCATGGACTTAAGTCAGTTGTATAAAATTTGATATCTCATTTATAATTATTATTTTGGTGTATTCTGAGAGCAGAAATCTTATTTAAAGTAAGAGAAACTATTCAAGAGTATAGTTTAATATGTCATTAATAAAATTACTTTTGGCAATTTCTTTTCAAGTGAATTTAGCTAAAACAGTATATAAATATACCCAGGAATGTGTAAAGGTGATAGAGAGAAACCTTTGAACTGAGAATGCAAGCAAAGGAATAAAGGTTTTATTAATTTTGTGTCTCCCAGTATGGCCAGGGAAGAGGAAGTAAGACATTGCTTTTCGTATTCAGAGACAAGTAACAAATGGTTCCTAGACTGACTGCTTTGAATATTGGTTTAGAAATTATAGCAAAGTCAAATATACTTCCTACTGGTTCACTTCAAATCTGTTTTTCTTTTAATATATTTGCACCTTAGGTAAATTTTTGCCCTTCTTGGAAACTGCCAGAATATCACTCAGCAGCAATTTAATGAGTAGCAAAACTTGCCATTTTCCTTTACCACAGGTAGGACAGTTTAAGGAGAAAATAAGAAAGAAAAGAAATCCCTATAAATAAAGTTTGAAGTGGTTAATGCTAGACCTGTCTTCTCAGATAAATTTGACTAATAGATAAACAGATCACAGATAAACATACAACACACTTCTTTTTAAGAAATTGTGTTCTGAACATTGAGGTGTTCAAAAGAGGCAAAGCCATTCTTCACTTTATTAACAATAGATAACATATGTTGATCAACTTACCTTGTATCAGCATGCTAAGCATCTTATATGCACTTTCTCATTTAATCTTCATAGCAATCCTGTGATGTAGATGCTATTATGATCTCTCATTTATTGATAAGAAAACTGAGACTTTAGAAAGGTTCCATGACATGGCTAGGATAATCTCCTCTGTCTGGCTTCAGTACTCTGTAACCATATTCTATACTGCCTCTCTTGGCAGGGATTATGTGTGAGTATCCTTTAATTATAGGATTCCTTTCATTAAAGTAAATTAACTTTTGTGTCTTATTTACAAAAGCTCATTTTACATACAATGTCTTTTCAATAGAATAATGGACTCCAATGTATTATTACTTGCTAGGACAAACTATAAGCTATGAAACCAACTACAAATTTTGATAGATGTGATTATACTCCGACATTTCCTAGTTATCCCTTTTCTTGTATAAACATAGTCTACTAAAGCCAGTTGGCACTTTAAGACTGTGCATACCAAATTATGTTGAAATAGATATTTCTATAACAGAATAATCTTCTTTCAGAAGCAACGTATCTGTCTGCAACTACTGAAGTTTGCATTAAGAACCTGTGTCTTTTTAAGTGCTTCTTGCTTCTCCACTGTCCCCAAATCACTGTTCTCCAAAAATACACAAACGGTGGCCTTTCTCTTTTTTATGATGACTGTTTTCCTTGGGTTTGTATCCTTCTGTGTCGGCTCCTTTATGCAGTCCATGTGTATCCCACATGGTAAATAGACTGAGGATTTGGATCATGAGGGAGTGGACTCCTTTGTTAGAATATGGAAGCCCCCTCCAAGCAAGAAGTATCCATATGGGAAAGGAGGTCTGTGCAGATTGATTCTGACATACATACCCATATTGACCTTTCCCTTGGGGGTTTCTTTCTTACTTACTTACTTTCAAAACCCCGTTCCTCTTCTGCTTTTCCTGTTTTTATTTTTTAAGTTACGTAATTGAAAAGACCACTAAATGTACTGGTTTCTTTTCCTAAAATTCTCTATTTTAATGAGGCCCAAATCTTCCTTTATCAAGATTGTTTATCTTCTCCTCTTAATCATTCCTGTGGTACATTCCTTCTCCCATCACAATGCTTATCATTCTTTTTTTAAATTATGCATTTATCTGTTTTTCCTTCCCCATCCCTTACACCCCCTTTTTCAGAGTTGATTGTTCAAGGTTTAACATAATGCTTATCAGTACACTTAGTTACTTACTGTATGTTTACAATCATTGTGCTTGCATTCTTTCCAGTTACTTTTCTATCTATAAAAAGTTGGTTAGGCAAGACTTCTTCCCAGAAATACAGACCCAGTGTTTTAAAGAACCATCATTCTTTACTTCCAGGCAGTCTAACATTTTTTTTCTTTCTATATTAAACCCACACACTGATAGGAGACAGCTAAGATTGGGGACTAACCTTTGAAGGCCTCCTGTGTTCCAAGCACTTCAGCCTGTGAGGATATACTATTTGTGTTGTTGGTGATTAAACTGAGGTTCAGGAAGCTTAAATAGCTTTCCCAGAATCTTATAGCTAGTATGTGATTAAACTAGCATTTGAATTGGTATTTACTCCAAAATCTTCCTTTTTCTATTGATCCTGTCTATTTCTGCAGGATGGTTAGATATTATAGGATCAAAATGTGCAAAGTATTAGCATTTTTGTCTTTTATTTTTAAATTCTCAGTTTAACTTTGGGTTTTTTATTTTTCAGATAATTAATAGGCACAGAAGTTTCCTTTTTAAAGTGGGTTTTAGTATATCCACAATGAGCCACCATCAACACTAGTTTCAAAACATTTTCATCGCCCCAGAAAGAAGCTCTTTGCCCATTAATAGTCACTCCCCATTGCCTCCTCTACCTAGGCCCAGGCAACCACTAATCTACTTTCTGTGTCTTTGAATTTGTCCATTGAGGATATTTCATATAAATTGAATCATACAATATGTAGCCTTTTGTCTGTGGCTTCTTTTATTTAGTATAATGTTTTTTAAGGTTCATCCGTGTTGTAGCATGTATCAGTACTTCATTTCTTTTTATGACTGAATTGCTTTCCACTGTATGGATATACCACTTATTGTCCATCTTTTTATGTTTTTAACCATCCTAGTGGGTATAGAGGACTTCCCTAGTGGCTCAGACAGTAAAGCGTCTGTCTACAATGCGGAAGACCTGGGTTCAGTCCCTGGATTGGGAGCAGATGCCCTGGAGAAGGAAATGGCAACCCACTCCAGTACTCTTGCTTGGAAAATCCCATGGACGGAGGAGCCTGGTAAGCTATAGTCCATGGGGTCGCAAAGAGTTGGACACAACCGAGTGACTTCACTTCAGTGGGTATTGAATGATATCTCATTTTGGTTTTGATTTGTACATTTCTCTGATGATTAGTGATATTGAACATCTTTTCATACACATCTTGGCCATTTGTATACCTTCGGGAGAAATATCTGTTCAAATCCTTTGCCCATATAAAATTGAGTTCTGTCTTTTTATTACTGAGTGGTAAGTTTTCATTATTATTTGGTGGTGCTTTTTTATTGAAGTATATATTTGATATGTAATATTGTATTGGTTTCAGGTATATGGCAAAGTAATTCAGTTATATATTTTTTCAGATTATTTTCCATTGTAGTTTATTATAAGATATTGAATATAGTTCCTTGTGTAAATGCTTGTTGCACATCTGTAATTGAATTTGTTAGTATAGTTTCTTTACTCGGCCCTTATCGGAAACATACTTTCCAAACATTTTTTTCCCATTCTATGTATTGTCACTTCACTGTCTTGATAGTGTCTTTTGGTGCACAAAAAAATTTTTTTTAATTTTATTTTATTTTTAAACTTTACAGTATTGTATTAGTTTTGCCAAATATCAAAATGAATCCACCACAGGTATACATGTGTTCCCCATCCTGAACCCTCCTCCTTCCTCCCTCCTCATACCATCCCTCTGGGTCGTCCCAGTGCACCAGCCCCAAGCATCCAGTATCGGTGCACAAAATTTTAAATTTTGATAAATTCTAATTTATTTTTTCTTTGGTTGTTTGTGTTTTAAGTATCATATCTAAGAACCTATTATTACCTAATCCAAAAATGTGAAGATTTCCACCTGCTTTCTCTGAAGAGTTTTATAGTTTCAACTCTTACATTTAGATCTTTGGTCCATTTTAACTTTTGTTTATGGATATTCACTTGTCTAAGCCCCGTTTGTTAACTGTTATTTCCCTATTGAATTGTGTTAGTACCCTTTCAACAATCGAATGATCATATCATAATCTCAACAACAACAACAACAAAATCCTAATTAACCCAATTTTTAAGTGGGCAAAGGACTTGAATAAACATTTATCCTAAGAAATGTCCATCATTGAATGAAAGGATAAACAAAATGTGGTATATACATACAATGGAATATTATTCAGTCTTTAAAAAAAAGGAAATCATGTCATCTGCTATAACATGGATGAACCTTGAGGACATTGTGAAGTAAAATAAGCCAATCACAAAAAAAGACAAAAACCGTTATGATTCTACTTGTCAGAGGTATCTAAATTAATCACACTCATAAAAACAAAGTATGGTAGTTTACAGGGGCTGGGGGTGAGGTAGGGTGGGGTGTAGTAGTTCAAGCCACAGGTTTACCTTGGGAATGAAAATCCACTATATTGTGATTTTTTTTTTCTATCATAAGTGGTACTGGAAATATTGCAGTGAACAAAATATTTTAAAAAATTCCTTTGCCCTAATAAACAGTGGCTGACTTTATTTTTCTGGGCTCCAAAATCACTGCAGATGGTGAATGCAGCCATGAAATTAAAAGATGCTTACTCCCTGGAAGGAAAGCTATGACCAACCAAGACAGCATATTGAAAAGCAGAGACATTACTTTGTCAACAAAGGTCCGTCTAGTTAAGGCTATGGTTTTTCCAGCGGTCATGTATTGATGTGAGAGTTGGACTATAAAGAAAGCTGAGCGCAGAAGAATTGATGCTTTTGAACTGTGCTGTTGGAGAAGACTCTTGAGAGCCCCTTGGACTGCGAGGAGATCCAACCAGTCCATCCTAAAGGAGATCAGTCCTGAATATTCATTGGAAGGACTGATGCTGAAACTGAAACTCTAATATTTTGGCCACCTGATCCAAAGAGCTGACTCATTTGAAAAAATCCCTGATGCTGGGAAAGATTGAGGGCAGGAGGAGAAGGGAGCAACAGAGGATAAGATGGTTGGATGGCATCACCGACTCAATGGACATGGGTTTGGGTGGACTCCGGGAGCTGGTGATGGACCGGGAGGCCTGGCGTGCTGCGGTTCATGGGGTCACAAAGGGTCGGACACAACTGAGCAACTGAACTGAACTGAATAAGTGAGTAAGTGGGTTTCCCAGTGGGGCTTCCCAGGTGGCACTGGTGGTAAAGAATCCGCCTGCCAATGCAGGAGACACAAGAGACACAGATTCAATGCCTGGGTCAGGAAGATCACCTGGAGTAGGGAATGAAATAATGAGTGGAAGACAATAAACACTAAGAACATAATATAATAAGTTCTGTGAAGAAAAATAAGTCAAAGTGAGGGAATAGAGTGACAGAAAATGGAAAAGGAGAGCTTTTTCTTTTTTTTAAGATGGTAGAAAATAACATTTAAGCCAAAATTTGAAGTGCTTTAAGATTTCAGCACTTGTAATTCACTTCTGGCATGTGGCATAAAATGATAGAGTTTGCAGTCTTAAAAGGATCACTTAATCATTGAACTTTAGAGCTGTTGAAAACAACAGAACTCTTTCTTCTGATGAACTCTGATGCAAAAATCCATCATGGCAGAATGATGCAGCTCTGGTTGAAATGCAAAAGTGGAGAGTTTCAAACCTCCCTCTTGTTCCTCTTTTTCTTTTTCCACGGTTTCTCCTCCTAGCACCTTGAAAGTTCCTGTAGGGAACCCAGAACCGTTTGAAAACTTCTCAGCATTTTGCAGGTGTGTAAACTAAAGCTGCTGCTGCAGCTGCTGCTGCTAAGTCACTTCAGTCGTGTCTGACTCTGTGTGACCCCATAGACAGCAGCCCACCAGGCTCCCCTGTCCCTGGGATTCTCCAGGCAAGAACACTGGGGTGGGTTGCCATTTCCTTCTCCAATGCATGAAAGTGAAAAGTGAAAGTGAAGTCGCCCAGTCGTGTCCGACTCTTAGTGACCCCATGGACTGCAGCCTACCAGGCTCCTCCATCCATGGGATTTTCCAGGCAAGAGTACTGGAGTGGGTTGCCATTGCCTTCTCCAAACTAAAGCTGCTGCTGCTGCTAGGTCATTTCAGTCGTGTCCAACTCTGTGCGACCCCATAGACGGCAGCCCACCAGGCTCCCCCGTCCCTGGGATTCTCCAGGCAAGAACACTGGAGTGGGTTGCCATTTCCTTCTCCAATGCATGAAGGTGAAAAGAAAAAGTGAAGTCGCTCAGTCGTGTCTGACTCTTAACGACCCCATGGACTGCAGCCTTCCAGGCTCCTCCGTCCATGGGATTTTCCAGGCAAGAGTACTGGAGTGGGGTGCCATTGCCTTCTCCAAAACTAAAGCTAAGAGAACTTAAATACTACCTATAGGCCCTCAGCTAATTATTGTTAAAACACTTTCCACTTTGTTATCCATTCAGAAAATGTCTGAACGTTCACTATATGCCAGTGCTGTGCTAGTAGAGTTCTTTAGATATATCAGGGAACAAAGACAAGTGCCTGACCTCACAAAGTTTTTATTATACTGGGAAGAGATAAACGCCCCCAAATAGGCAATTTATAGCATAGGAGGCAGTGTGGTAATAACATCCATCTATATGGATGCTCAAGGAAAGCTCTACAGTAGCTGCTATTCTAAAAAATAAGTTAGACCATTTAAGAGGAGCTGCGTTCATATATTCAAATGAAGAGAACCCTAAAATGTGGTCAGAGTCAGTATCAGGATGCTGCAAATAACGAAGACAATCCCAACATGTAATAGTTAAACCCAGGGTAGTTTGTCTCCAGCTTTGGTTAATTCAGTGTTTCTGTGATCGTTTTAAGAACAAGGGTTTTTCTCATCTTTCCGTACATCCATTCTTTTGGTCAAAGTATAGCTGTTAGAATTCTAGAGATAAAATCCAGACATAGTGTCCAGCAGAGACACTCTTCTTTACCCTATTTAAGAGCTAAAGGAGCCTTTCAGAATCTTCTTGAAGCCTGTAGCAAGCTTCCTCTCATGCCCTATTGACCAGAACTGGTTCACATGGCAACTCTCAGTCAAGTTGCCAGCTGGAGAATGGGATTACTATGATTTACTCAAAGAAATTAGGATTCATCCTTAAGATTTCTCCTGTTTATTCATTGCAACATTTGTGTGTGTGTGTACACAAATGTGTATATTACAAATGCCACTTTTAATACAGTGACTGCAAAAATGAACAAGGTTTTCCAGACAGTGGTTCTGTGAGGTCCTCATAGGGAACAATTTGTGGTAATATCCCTTTTACTTGATATGAATTCAGATTTCACAGAGTCCTCTTTGCTGGGCTCATTTCTTATAATTTGAATCTAGATTCCAAAGCTAACTTACCGATGTTTTTCCAGGTATTGAGGCTTACTAGAATAAGAGAGATGTAATTATGTCTTATAAAGAAACTGTTGACCATAGTAATTCTGTTTAAACTAATTATTTTTACCCTGAATCTAAAACGTCTTTGATACTGCAGGGGTGTCAGAGCAAACATTTTCCTTATACTTTCTGAAATTCTGGTAAGTTTTTTCTCTTTTGGATTTGAGCCTGGGAGATGTGAGCAGGAATTTTTCTATTATTCTCACCCCTCTCATGTCAATGGGATAGGTAGTCAAGATCTGCTTAGTTATTAGTTGGTCTGCAGAGTTCTTGCAGACATTTCTATGTTTTCACTTAAAGTGCTTTTATTTTCAAAGTCCTTTAATTCAGTGCTTCTGAAAGTTTAGTGTGCATGTGAAATACCTGACGATCTTATTAAAATGCAGATTCTGAGATTCTTCATTTCTAAGAAGCACCCAGGTGATGAGACCACACTCTGTGGAGCAGAGTTTAATTGTTGTCCTGCACAGTTCCATCAAGTCAGACAAGAACATTGAAACCTGAAGTCAGTTACATAGATAACAGATGGGGATCTCTTTTAGAAGAGGGATTAGATTTCCAAGACTAATAATTAGATTAGAAGTTTTTGGTATTTCTTCTTTCTAGCTCTTTTTTTCCCATTGACTTCCTTAATAACCTCACTCTAGTAACTTTATTCAAACAGAATTTTGAAGGGTTGGGAACTTTGAATGTTCTAGAGCTAATTATTTGGTCTTGAATATTGTTTATGGGGTATATGTTTGTTTCTTTTAGAACACTGCAAATGAGCATTAATTTGCAGTGAACATGTTTGGAAAATGGAAAAGAAAAATGTGATTTTCTTAAAAGTCATTATTTGGGACTTTGAACAGTTTTAATAAAAATGAGAGGAAACTTGCAAGGAAGAAGACTAGACATAAGCTCAGTGTTTATCAGTGCCCCTGGATTTATGGTATATCTACACTTTGGAAAATTCTTCAAGAGATGGGAATACCAGACCACCTGACCTGCCTCCTGAGAAATCTGTATGCAGGTCAAGAAGCAACAGTTAGAAGTGGGCATGGAACAACAGACTGGTTCCAAATAGGAAAAGGAGTATGTCAAGGCTGTATATTGTCACCCTACTTATTTAACTTATATGCAGAATACATCATGAGAAACTCTGGGCTGGAGGAAGCAAAAGCTGGAATCAAGACTGCCAGGAGGAATATCAATAACCTCAGATATGCAGATGACACCACCCTTATGGCAGAAAGTGAAGAACTGAAGAGCCTCTTGATGAAAGTGAAAGAGGAGAGTGAAAAAGTTGGCTTAAAGCTCAACATTCAGAAAACTAAGATCATGGCATCTGGTCCCATCACTTCATGGGAAATAGATGGGGAAACAGTAGAGACCGTGTTAGACTTTATTTTTCTGGGCTCCAAAATCACTGCAGATGGTGACTGCAGCCATGAAATTAAAAAACACTTACTCCTTGGAAGGAAAGTTATCACCAACCTAGACAGTGTATTAAAAAGCAGAGACATTACTTTGTCAACAAAGGTCCATCTAGTCAAGGCTATGGTTTTTCCAGTGGTCATGTATGGATGTGAGAGTTGGACTATAAAGAATGCTGAGCACCGAAGAATTGATGCTTTTGAACTGTGGTGTTGGAGAAGACTCTTGAGAGTCCCTTGGACTGCAAGGAGATCCAACCAGTCCATTCTAAAGGAGATCAGTCCTGGGCGTTCATTGGAAGGACTGATGTTGAAGCTGAAACTCCAATACTTGGGCCACCTGATGCAAAGAGCTGACTCATTGGAAAAACCCTGATGCTGGGAAAGATTGAGGGCAGGAGGAGAAGGGGATGACAGATGATGAGATGGTTGGAAGGCATCACCGACTCAATGGACATGGATTTGGGTGGACTCCGGCAGTTGGTGATGGACCAGAAGGCCTGGCGTGCTGCAGTTCATGGGGTCGCAAAGAGTCGGACATGACTGAGCAACTGAACTGAACTAAACTGAACTTGGCTTTAGTGCTAAATTGTGCCATCTTTAAAGGATTTTTAGAAAAGTAGAATTTGAATAGCTGGGCATAGTTGAATGACTGGATGGACATGAAATGTAGAAAAGAATAAATTAAAATACATATTAAAGTATATCAGAGAAAAGTATTTCAGGAGTTTAAGTTGCAAAAATTTAGTTTTATGCAGAATATCAAATAGTATCACTGAGATGGACTCAGCCAATACAGGAAGCTCCCTTCTTGTTTCTTGTATATAGAAACATCAGAGGAAATAACCAGGAAAGATAGTATTTTTGATGATGTGGTATTTTTAGAACATGGCAGGACTTGAAAGCAAGAAAAGGGGTTCTCACGGGTCAGAAACAAAGAGGAAACTCTGATGGTAGAAAGTGAACTCAACAGTGTATGGTCCTCAGGGAAAATATCTCATATGGCTTAGAGGCCTTAGTGTCCATACAGGGATAAGACGCACGCTACAGGTGCCAGAACTGCACACTCGTAAACCTAGAAAGAGCTGTCCTTTCCATGTCAGACACGAGAAACATGCACCCCCAGCTCCCACCCCTTTTATAAAAGGGAAGAAACGGTTATTCTCAGGAAACTAGAGACTGGGCCTCACTGTCTACATTACCAATAACCTAGTGCAGAAACTCTAAGCCTCAAAATGTTTCAGAGCCCGAAATCCTCCATAGGTCTTTCCCTAGAAGAAAAAAAACCCACAAAACTATGTCATAAATATATCTCAACAACCCAGGGGTTTGATCACAGATTCTCTTGGAACAAAACAGCTTCTGCCAAATGATCACACATCCAAGAACAACGGCACATACACAGGAGCCACCCATTTTGAGAGATTAGAAGATGGCATGTTAAAGGGGGTCAGGCAGAGTTACACACAAGAAACTAGAAGTAACTAGAACAGTCTGAGAGAAACCTTCAGTTAATCTTTTAAAAATATTGTAGGGAATGAGAATTCATTAAACAAGAATAAAATGTTACCAAAAAAGAACAGGTAGATTTCAAAGACAGACAAATGTAATTTTTAGAAATAGAATTTGTATCTGGGAAGAGAAATACAAACCATGTAAATTAACCCAAGGAAAATCAAATTATGAAATCTGAAATTTCGTGACTGGATAAGAAGGTCAGATTATAAAACCAAAAGTAAATTTGAGACATAATCTTTTAGAAATCTAAAGCTAGCTTAATACTAAAGATCTCATTTTGCCAAAGACTCTACCATATCAAAACCTGCCAGTGAATTTCAAAGCATAACCCTTTAGCCTTAAAATTGATTGTCCCTGCTTAGTCCGCTTGCTGTAGAATCATTAGTAGGAAGAAAAGTACCACTAATGGCAGTTCTTCTTTCCATTTGTCGCTCATAAAACTTTGGGGAAATCAGTGTGGCTCTGACTCCTTATCGGTAATCTGCAGCTTTGTGCAATAATCTGTTTATATAAATTTATAAAATGAATGTTGTGAAAGTCTTTGCAGTTTAATTCCTTGGGAGTGTCCTGTCTTTACTGTTTCTTCTCCCCTCCTATAATTTGGTATTCTATGACAATATCATTATTATTTTGGTTACTATTAGATAGCTTTCTTTAGACATTGGCTAACATTTGTGTATGGAGATTACTATTCAGTCACTTTGACAGCGTGTATTGTACTTGAAATTGTTTTTCTTGCAGTGGTCCTGAGTGCGACTTTGATTTTCCGTATTCCCTCATGTACCATAGCTCACATTTTTGAGATGAGTTTGGGGTACAGTTTGCAGCAACAGAATAGATAGCTTTCTGCAAAAGGTAACTGGTCCCAATGGGGTTCAAACTTGTGATCTTGGCCTCATTATCACACTTTTGTAACCATCAGACCTAATAGATATATTATATGTATTTTAGTCTATAATCTTGAAATCAAGTCATATTTTTAATTACTCAAGGTTTATTTCAAATATGTAATTAAAAATTACTTTGGGGCATTTCTCACTTTTGTTTGATAGTAAAAGTAACAAAAGTAAAGCAGACAGCCAAAGAACCTAACTCACTTTTCATCTTCCCTGTGTTTTCTATGACAGGGAAAGTCACAAAAGTGAAGCTCGCAGGCAAAGACCTAACTCACTTTACGGAGAGTGCCACGGTACCTTTTTCTTTCAGTGAGGCTGTAGCAGGTCTGATGTCAGTCACTTTAGAGACCTTTAGACCTCAGTGCTCATTTACTGCTAACATGTTCCAGCTCTGCTTCTGCATTATGAAGATCATCTGTCAACACTTTGAGATATTCTCCTTTGTTATTAAGCTTGTGATGCTCTACACTGGCAGGTTTTTTGCCAATTATAGTTAAGGTACAATAGTGTATTCAGCAGATCAAAGTCTCGCATTGGCGGTAGAGGAATGATTTGTAAGTCTTTATTCATCTGAATTGTACAATAGAACACCTGAGGAATGCAAATAATCCCTCTGAGGAATCTGCAGGAAAGGCTGTTAAAATGACAGGGTAAAACTATTGTTATTCTGAATTGATATTTTAGCCAAAGTCATTATTTCTTGTCTTGTTGTCTCATAACTGTTCTAGTTTTATTAGCTATGTTGACCATATTTTTGAAACAAAATGTATATGATATTTTTGTTTTCTTTTGCATGGGCTTGTTTTATTTTATTTTCATTGAATCTATATTTGGTATGTTATTTTTCTTTTTTTATTACATTTCTGATTTCTGATTCTGGCTTGCGGTTACTAAAACCATCAATGAAAAATTTTAAAATACAGTTTTGTTTGAATAGTGTAAGTCTGTAAAATAAGTTAGAATCTCATAATGTTCTTTCCTTCATAATTTTGGATAAGAAAACAACTGGTTTGGATTTCCTCTTTTAAAGGACATATATTTGGTTCCAAAATACATCTTAGGGGTTGGTCCATTATTTCTAGGATATGACCAAAAGGGAAAAAAAAAATATTACAAAGATAAAAAATCACTGATAGTTTGTTTTTGTTTTTTTTTTTTTTGGCCACACCATGCAGCATGTGGGATCTTAGTTCCCCAACCAGGGATTGAACTTGTGCCCCCTGCAATGAAAGCATGGAATCTTAACCACTGGACCACCAGGGAGTTCCCCATTGATAAATAGTAAATAAATAAATTATAGGTTAGCCTCATATAGCAAACATGTATGAACTATTGTGTGAGTTTTTCATTCCTTTATCCCATTCTACTCAGTAGTCCATGTTCTTAATTTTCTGATAACTCTGATCCCTGCCGTTTTGTTTGATGGTAAGTGTTAGGGTTTAGTTCTTGTGTTTCTTATCCACTGTAGTGATGTTTTACATTGTTTTTTTTTTAAGGATTTCTGCCTCAATTTTCTATCATGATAGTTATTAAAGCCTTGGTCTAAATATGCGAGACAAGTATAAGTGATATACCTTGAACTGTGAAATCTATACCCATTTCTATACTAAGCTCTATCCCAGAATCATAGGCATGTCTGCTGTGATTATCTGAGAATAAAAATATTAATAGTAATTGCTGTTAATATTTGTTTATGATATGCCAAGCTTTACTTTTCTAGGTTCTTTACCTACAGTATAATGTGTACTCTTACTATTTCTGTGAATAAGGAAACTGAAGTTTAGAAAGGTTTAGAAACCTGCCAAGAGTAAAAAGCTAGCATAGTGGTAGGATCAGAACCTAGTTAATATACTCACTACACTTACTTCATTTATGCTCTAACTGCCACTTTGCTAAATTGCTCCATGCTTACAAAATTCTGTAAAGCAATTATCCTTCAATAAAAAAATAAATTACAAAGAAAAAAAATTCCATGCTTGGGAAGAAATCACTCAATAATGCTTTAGAATCTGAAATGATTCTGAAAAGAATCAATAATGTCTTTTCAGGTAATACTTGATATCAATTTCCTAACTGATTTGGCTTTCCAAACCCTTTTCTATTAAAGGAATTTATTTCCTCTGTAGTTCTGTTATTCATGATTCTACAAAAGTGAGATTCATGAGAACAATGTATACACAATCAACCAGGTTTGTAAACCTATATATTTGGACTTTGGGGGGGGCGGGGAGATTAGCAAAAATCTCAAAACCAGTGACAACTGTAAGGTCTTGTTAGTCCAAGAAGGAATTGAACTAGGCATATAGATATCTGGGAGGAACAAATTAATTATTTGTCAAAGCTCCTCAAAATTAGCTGATACTTTTAGGTGTGATTCCTGTAAATCCAGAACTTCGTGTTTTTTGCTTTTTAAAAATTTATTTTGTAAAGGAAGATAGTAAATCATAACATTGAGATTCTCAAGGTCACAGGTGTTAATACTGAATGAATTTAGTGTAACTGCAAAAAGTTTTAAAATATTTGTACGATAGTTCCTATAGATAATATGTTAACATAAAACTAGATTACAGTAAAATATTATGGCGTGTACCTGAAGCAGTTGCTGCCTGTTAATGCCTTGACCTTGGAAAGCTATACACAAAAAGATGGCATCATAAAACCGTGCAATTCTTATGAATATGTATGCGCTACTTGATAATAATGAATGTGGTACAGTCATGCATGCACTACAAGATAATGTTGTGCCCTTTTTTGTCTACAGGTTGATAAAAATTAAAGAGTGGGTGGACAAGTATGACCCAGGTGCCTTGGTCATTCCTTTTAGTGGGGCCTTGGAACTCAGGTTGCAAGAATTGAGTGCTGAGGAGAGACAGAAGTATCTGGAAGCGAACATGACACAAAGGTTAATTAGCATTCATTTTCCCTACACTTTATTATCAACTATTTCCTTGCAGTAATTTAATTGCTTGCGCTGATAGAATAATAAATGACAGAGTAATTACCATTATAAAGAGGGAATCTTCTCCTTTCTTTACCATGAGACAGAGTGAAAAGATTTATTTTAAATTAAGTTTTTAACTGTCATCTGTCATCTCTGTACAGTGTTTTAATTATAACATAGGTATTAGTTATGTATATTTTTGAGAAGGAATGATCGCCAAAACTCTTTCGTCATGTTCAGTGGGGGCGGGGAAAGAGTGAATCAATTGCCTTAATTTTTTTCTGAGTAACAGTAATATATTGTTTAAACATTGGATTTCAATCAAATAATTTTGCTTTCATGACCCACGTCTGGGAAATAACTGATATTGGAGGAAAATAACCATAGAATGGGTAGATCAAATTTTTCTTTTTCTATAGTAAACAATTCAAAATGATATATTTAGACTAATATAATTAAAACTAATTTTTGAAGAGATTTTTTAGGAATAGTTACATGCTTTCTGACCTCTTCAAGTGTATTATAAAAGAAAAATGGTCATTTACTAATCTCTCTAACATTTTCTGCTTGAAATGAATATTTTAGGTTCATACTGATCTCTGGCACAATCTACTTATATGTTGAGTGAATTTGTTTCATTTTATTTCAGCGCTTTGCCAAAGATCATTAAGGCTGGGTTTGCAGCACTCCAACTAGAATACTTTTTCACTGCAGGCCCAGATGAAGTGCGTGCATGGACCATCAGGGTAAGATTCATACTTATTCATCAGCTATATCCAGTTCCACACTATTGAATTCAGATTGATATCACTGACTTTGAAGTTTGTCATGGTGGCGGTTAGCTAGTCATTACAGATGAGGTTTTTGTCCAGGATAACTTTAATTATTTGTGAGCTGCTGAACAGTGAAAGTGGAGCGGCATTGATTGAGGCAGGTAACAATTGATTCTGCCTATTACATAGTCTGAATTTCTTCATCCTGTAGAATCTGTCTACCCTCCTCCTGTGGTCAGAGATAAGACGCACCAGTATTGTGCTTGCTTAATCTGTGTGACTGGGTTTGTCTGCAGTGAAATTGATGTTGCTTTTCATTTTGTATTCGCTAAGTTTGTTTGGGTTGCGGGTGGTTCTTTCCTCCTTTGCTTTGCTCGGATTACATTTTCAGCAATAAAAGCAATATGACATCATTATGCTCTTCATAGATACACAGTTGGGCTAAAGAGCTAAAGAGCTAAACTCAATGTGTAATAATTCATGCCTTTTAAAATTTGAATTTATAGAAATAGTGTTTATTTTTACAGTGTTTTATATTCAGTCTTCTTTAATAATGTGATGCGTATTTTTAAAATATTGATATATAACTGATTGCCACCAGAAAGAATGACTAATTTATTCCCAAAGGACAATAGAAACAGAACTGTAATGGCTGGCTTTTAAGTGAAAATACATTGTAATACGGTAGTTACTGTTGAAAAATATTTTGAAACATATGTAATCCAAAATCGTCTTACAGAATCTAAAAATAACATCTGAACTTTCAGAAATATTCAGTGTCTTATTCATTCTTTTATTATGCTTTCTTAGTGTATGGTACATGATGAATTTTAGGGCTGCTTTCATTCCTGTTTTCACTGGCTACATTAATTTATTATTACATTTATTTTGATTTAAGATGGATAGGAGCATGAAGTCAGTTCAGCATAATGTTAAAGGCGTCGTGTGAATGTGAGATTCGCTTTTCTTTGATCTCCTCTTTTCTTTGTTAAAAAAAAACATTTGATTGACTTATAACTAAGGTCCTTTTATATCGACATACAAATTATGTCAAAGCAATTTGGGTTGGTAAACAAATTGCTAGGGTTTATTTTTACTGTATATTTTAAAGCCTTAAAACTTCCAAACTTAAGTATGTGCAGAAGGAAAGATAACATGTTCTGGGCTTGAAAATGTGAAAGCTGGTTTATCTTAAGACTGATTGTAAGTATCCATGATTTAATGTGCTAGGATATTTAGTCAGGTAAGCATCAGTGAGTAGCCATATTAACCCAATACATCTTTTATTGTAAAAACTGTGCTTTATAGTGTCAGACTCCTTATCACTTTAACATGCTTTATTAAGCAGCCTTTAGGTCACCATTATTTCTCAAATTTCTTTCCATGGTTGTGTGTGTCTGGAATGTATGTCCTTGTAGTTTAACATATGGGGTAATTATAAGACATTTCTCTTCCTATATCAACTTGAATTTTCTCTCATGGTGGTTAGAGGCAGGGTTTATTATGTAAAGTGTTCAAAATTTTACGAGGATTTAAAAATTATTTGCTGAACATAGATTGTATGATTTGTTGGAAATATCTTTAAAATGTCCCTTTATATATTGATTTTTATATGTTCTTTAGATGAGCTGAAATTTTCAAGGCTTTTTATCTTTTTAAAACCTTTGATAATTCAGCTTGAAAGCTACTTTTAAAATCCTTTTTTTTCCCCACCGTGAAGAATAGAAAATCGAAATGAAACTTACACCAAACCAGGCCACTGCATCTAAATCGATAAATCTGTGGATGACTGTTAGGAAAAACAAAGCTACGCTGCTTTAACATCTACTGATTTGTCTGTGCTAAATCTGCTGCTCAGATAGTGCCCTGTATTGAAAATGTTCTAATTTGTATATCAGACATCTTAACTGTTATTAAACTAAGTTTAAGTTGAACCCAACTGCAGATAAAACAAAAGAAACTCTACGCTTTCAATCAGTCATCATAAATGCAATTAGTTTTCCCTGGTCTTCCTTTTCAAAGAAAGGGACGAAGGCTCCTCAAGCTGCAGGAAAGATTCACACAGATTTTGAAAAAGGATTCATTATGGCTGAAGTAATGAAATACGAAGATTTTAAAGAGGAAGGTTCTGAAAATGCAGTCAAGGTAAGGAATTATTTTCTAGTTTCATACTTAATAATTTTTGCTGATATGAAGATACTCATGATTCAAATGAATGATAACGATCTTTTAAACTGTGTCAGCGTTAGTGTTAACTATCAACTGTATGTACTATCAACTGAGCCATAGATATTTACATACTCTTAGGCAGCTTTTTAAATGTATAAATTGTTATTAATTTTGTGGTGTTTTTCTAAAACTGAAAAAGAAATTTTAAAGCTGGCTTTAAGTAGTTATCAATAATTTCAAAGAATTTGTTCACTGATGACCAGTGAAAACTTGAACTTATTATACTTGAATATCTGAAATAAAAGTAGTATGTGTATACATATGGGTTAATTCAAGGAAAACAATGTAAATTTAGTCAAATAAAACCTGTTTTTGCTGAACTTCATGGTTGTACTTTTTTTAAAAAAGATCTCTGAGAGCTTAATTTGCTTTCTCAACACTAGAGGGCAGGTCCAAAATTGTGCTTTATTTTAGCTAATAAGTATAATTTAGTTTGCATCCACTAATAGTGAAGCTGTGTTATGCAGACGTAATGAATGATTTCTTTTAATGTAAACTCTGTTAGAGACTTGATTTTGTTTGACTTTATTAGGTTTACTTAGCAAAATCCAGTAGGTGTGTCAACTCTAATCAACAGACAGGTCAGGGAGGTAAACTGGCATTATAAGCAGGCGTCTTTACCTTTAATTTGTTATTTGAAGACTAGTATAGAAAATGTTTAAAAAAAATTTTTAGAGCATTCTTGTATATTTCCTAATTTTAAAGAAATCCAAAAAAGTTTATTTCAAGTTTATTCTCATTGGTATCATTGGAGAGATCATATGGAACAGCAGGACTATAATAGAATTGTTGAAACCCCAGGAAGAGAAGGGGGAAATCTTGGTGTAGTTGGTTCAATGTGGAATGAGAGCCATTTTGTTTTTTTTAAAGGCGTGAAAGAAGTTACAGTTTATACTAAACAAAGTCATTAACTTCTCAGTGTTGTCATCTGTGGCGATAGTTAGATATGCAAGTTCAGTGTATTAAGATTGAACTTTGTCAAGAATACTAATTAGACTTGAAAACTCTCAGATTATTTTTCAACATGTTATGTCATGCTGGCATATATATTTTTCATAGACTAAAGGTTAAAATAAGGATACTTTTCTATTACTAGAATTCAGAAATCAGATGCTTCTTTTTTATATTCTCATGGGATAAGCCTGTTTTACCAACCCTTAATAGATGTCTATGTTGTAATTTATAAACTTGAAAGTTATATAAATTGTGAATACTTCCTTTAACAATACAGAAATGTTATAATATACAGTAAAAAAAAAATGTTGCCTGCTTGTAGAAATGCTTAACAATAACTAGGAGGTTTTATGCAATAAACTGGAAAAGGTTGACCTCTGGCTTTTCAGCTTAGAATACCATTAAGTATTTTAGGCTTTTTTTTTTCTTTTTTAATTTCCAAAACATTTCAAAATTTGAACTCCAAGTTAAATAAAGCATTTATGAATTTCTTTTATTCAACAAATACTTGCATATTATCACGTAAGTTTTAGGTTTGAGAGCAAGATTGTGTATATGTGTATGTATGTATATGTATGTATATGTATTTCAAACATCAGTGCAGCATAACTAATTTAATGCCAGTGCTGTGAACTATATACTGAATAGCTCTGTGTGGGCTTTGTAGTCTACAGGGATATCACATTATTAGCAATCATATCTGCTTAGGCAAAGCTGGCTTCTACAGATGGCTGCTTTCAAGTGCAAATGAACTGGTTAGACGTGTCTTGTTTAATACATACTCAAGATTCACAAATGGGTATTGATTTTTTTTTCCAACCAGTGTTTCTGATAGCAGTGGAAATGGATTAAATGGTCTCTAGAGAATTTAAAGGAACACTGTCACCTTTAATTAGTAGTAAACTTGAGTCATAACAAAGTATATAAACTTACACTTAATATGTCATGCCAATTATGTATTTGATTTAAATTGTCTATATAGTTTTATAACATTGGACTTTAGATTCTCAAGACAAGTAGCACACGGCCTTCCATACATTACAACTTTGGAAAAAATCGTATAAGAGTATTGTGTGTGTGTGTGTGTGTGTGTGTGTGCCTTTTAAAATGTTAGGGTATGTTGACTTTTTAAAAATTGGCTTCATTTTTAAAAGCACTTAGTAGGTGATTTTTATATGTGGTCTAGATAATTGTAATATGCTTACTAGGGCTCTGTGACCTGGTTTGTTGATTTTAACCTCAGATGTATGATCTTAGTCTTGTTTCTGATTAGTATAATTGCACTTGACTTTGAACATTCTTATCAATATCTTCAAAGGGAAGTACTAATCTTGTTGGTCAAAGGTTTTGTGTTCTCGATAAGTTCTAGCAGAAGGAAAATACTTTTGAGAATTTTTTGTTTTTCTAAAAGACCCCCAGGTCCTCAGTGTTGCGTGGTTGACGTCAGGTCACGCAGGACAGGGTTGGTGGTGTGCAGTGTGCAGTGTGGATGTGTAGATATTGAAGACCCTGTCGTGCTGAGGATGAAGTGTGTGTGCTGTGCCCCACAGGGAACCTGAGTCTCTGTGTAACTGCTGCTTATTTGTACAAGAATCACCAGAAGATTGCTCTTCTTGATCTGCGTGCCAGCAGGTGGAATCAGTTGCTTTGCCGACTGATTTACAAGTGGAAAAAAATACCTATCTTTGCATTTCCAACCTGTTAGAGTCTGCTTGTAACTACGGCCATTAGTCAGTAAACTTCTGTGTGTTGAATTTTAGTATACACCATTGTGTACGGCCATTGTCAAGATCAAATTAAAAACTACAAAGAAGCAATTTAAAATCTGTAATTCCAATTGATACTTGTAGCATGCTGTGTCTTTGGCATCATCAGTATCACCAAAGAATTTCTTTAAGTAAATATTGCAGCTTTAACCTAACTATATAATCTTTTTTTCCTGCCTGGTTTGATCTGTTTGTTACAGTGACTTGCCGGATGTTTGCAGACACATCAGAAATGTACCATAAACAGCATGTAATGAAACTTAATGATATTGGTATAATTACATTTATGTACCAACAGTTTAGTGGAGAATACATTATGATTATGTATGTATGGAAAATCTAGTGCTGCCCAAATCAGGAATATTTTGCTTCTCTCCAAGTCTAGTTTTGAACTTGTGTGCCTTCCTGTATTTTTTTTTCTTTAATCTGACCCAAGATGTGGAATACTTTTTGCATGTGCTCCTACCATTTACCTTATATATTTCATTGTAAACTAACACATTTCCTTTGTATTTCTTATTTACAGGCTGCTGGAAAGTACAGACAACAAGGCAGAAATTATATTGTTGAAGATGGAGATATTATCTTCTTCAAATTTAATACACCTCAGCAACCGAAGAAGAAATAAATTTTAATTATTGCTCAGATAAATGTACAACTTCCAAAAGGCATATACTTTTTTTTTTTTTTAATTAAAATTTCTGAAAACTGAAAGGGCAGGTAAAGTTGGGGTGATGGGAATCTTCTACAAACAATTATTTTTATTTGTTTTAAAATTAAAATACTGTGTACCTCCAATGAGATGCAAGTTCACCAAATGTGAACAGCTTTGCTTTTCACGTGATTAAGACCCTACTCCGAATTGTAGAAGCTTTTCAGGAACCATATTACTCTCATGATACTTCATTAATCTCCATCATGTATGCCAAGCCTGACACATTTGACAGTGAGGACAATGTGGCTTGCTCCTTTTTGAATCTACAGATAATGCATGTTTTACAGTACTCCAGATGTCTACACTCAATAAAACATTTGACAAAACCAGCCTTGGTGTGTTTGGGGATGTCTGTATTGACTGACTGTGGTGTGCTGAATGCGATATGGCACCTGGCGGTTGCTGATTACAGAATTTTAAGGCGTGCGTATGACACAGTAACTAGCGTGTGGGGCAGCTGCAATTGTATCTTAGAAGTGGGTCTTTCATAGGAATCAGAAGAATAGTCTACCAGGGATTTGTCTCCAGAAAGTTAATTAATTTGTAGATGGACATTTATTGAAAGATGATAGCAATGATATCACAAAAGATATATCCTAGGTGACTATGACCAGAAAGAAAACAGTGCTGGGGGAAAATTCTACCTCAAAAATTAAAGGATTTCTTGTTGTTGTTGTTGTTCTGACCATATTGGAGAGAATGTTCATTTTTAATCATTCCTTTGAAATTATTGTGATGAAATTGTTGTGAAAACTAACCCATTCATATCTGATGAGTTATAATTTTGTTTTGATTCAGTAGTGAGTATAAAAATTAGTTACTAAAAAGATTAGATCTTGAAAATTATAAAACTTTTAAAATACTTGCTATTAACATATTTTAAGATGAGTTGAAACTTTAGCATATGCAAGTTAAGCACTTTATAAAATTGTAGCAGAAAATTCTGAAAGAAAAATATGGTTAAGTAGTTATCTGGAGATCGTTTGCCACTTAGCCTTCTTCTCTTATGGTGACAGTCGTAGCGTTCCTCCCTGAACCCTCCCTTCCTCTCCCAGTTAACACTCCTGCAAGGCTGCCCTTGTCCCCACCCATGGCCCTTTTGTGCTCCTCTGTGATCAGAGGATCATTTCAGTTAAGTGCAGACCCCCAACTAGACCAGCTCTTGCCTCTACTGTGTTATTTTGTTACATTAAAGGTAAAAACACACATAAACTTAACATTGAAAGTTACTTAATGTAGCACAAAAAGCAAGAAGTGATTTTAAGGGCAATTTGCTATAAAGAGGGCTTCCCTGGTGGCTCAGATGGTAAAGAATCTGCCTGCAATGCAGGAGACCTGGGTTCCATCCCTCCATCGGAAAGATCCCCCGGAGAAGGGAGTGGCAACCCAGTCCAGTATTCTTGCCTGGAGAATTCATGGACAGAGGAGCCTGGTGGGCTACAGAGGACAGAGGACCCCTGGTGGGGTCACAAAGAGTCAGACACAACTGAGCGACCAACACTTTCACTTCTTTCACTTGCTATAAAGAGGAAAGGGTGCTTAAGGAGGATTTGATTGAGTAATGAATACAGTTTAGAAGCTCTTTAGTTGAGTATGTTCTTTATGAGAATCAGATACTGATATTCTTTTGCTAACATAAAAATCAGAACTGCAGCAGGGAAATAATAAAATTAAGTGGACAAAATTTTTTTTGTTTTAAGGATTAAGTAAAACATAAATGAAACTCGGGTACAGGTGCAGTTGACCAAGTTTGCAGTGAAAATTCCTGTTATACTTCTGAATTGGAGAAATGTAGAGATTTGTGGATTGTTTGGGATTTCACCAATATAAGAAGAAATCCAATCTCTTGCTTTTGAGTCCTCTCCAAAATAAATTGCATAGATGTCTTAAAGAAGTTTGGAATTTCATTTAAAAGGCTTAAAGATTGTGTAATTTTACTTTCTCTTAACTTCTAATGTGGTAATTGCACATTGCAGAATAGAAGTTTTAATAAGAGACAAGTTCGTTTTGAGGTAACTGCCTTCATTAGGGCTGAAATTAAATGCTGGAGATAAGTTTAATTTGGTTAGAAGTCCTACAGTATTCTGTATGTGTGTACAAATTTTTATTTTCTACAAAAGTTGAGAATTCCAAGAACTTTTGCATGTAGATAACTGGGTATATACCTGTATCTTCATGTTTTCCCCCTTTTAATATTGGTGATAGTTAATGTATTTGTAGGATTATAAGTGAATTTTTTTTCACTTATCTATAGATCCGTCTTAATCAGATTTTTTGGTAAGAGAAATTTGATTTTAAAAAGTTCCCGAGATCCCGGGTCAGCGTAGCCATGGCGACTCGTGTCCTTTGTGCCTGTGTGCGCAGGGCACCTGTGTTCCCACGGCCTTCGCGCCACTGCCCAGGCTCCCCACGCTAGCCGTGGCCCGGCCGCTCAGCACTACCCTCTTTGCCGCGGAGACCCGGACGAGGCCTGGGGCTCCGCTGCCGGCCTTGGTGCTCGCGCAGGTTCCAGGCACAGTTACACAGCTGTGCCGCCAGTATAGCGACGCACCACCTTTGACATTGGAGGGAATCAAGGACCGTGTTCTTTACGTCTTGAAACTATGACAAGATTGACCCAGAAAAGCTTTCAGTAAATTCCCATTTTATGAAAGACCTGGGCTTAGACAGTTTGGACCAAGTGGAGATTATCATGGCCATGGAGGATGAATTTGGGTTTGAAATTCCTGATATAGATGCGGAGAAGTTAATGTGCCCACAAGAAATTGTAGATTACATTGCAGATAAGAAAGATGTATGTGAATAAAATATCAGACCCCTTTTCCTCACTGAGAGAAGGCTCAGAAGATGCTGGCGAGTGTCTGGCAGTGAGAACACATTTCTGCATCATTGCTGACTTTGAGAGTAATTCTGTTTAGACTTGTATTTAAATTGTCTTAAGTGTTTTTGCCCTTTGAAAATAAATCTGTAAAACCAAAAAAAAAGTTCCTGATAGCATTTTCATTTCATTTTTATCATATCACCTTCATAACTGCACTTTGGGCTTGGCTCAAAGCCTATTTTGATACCACTCCAGGGGAGCATTCTGTATCTGCTTTCTTACACAGATAGTAGAGTTGCTTTCATGCTTTGGCAAGCAACCAAGAAGGAAGAACCTGTCATCAGGGGCCTGTGTCTGTGGCCTGCAGGGAGGGCCCATGGGGCCCATCCAGTGCGGTCTCTTGCCTCAGGAGGGTGGAAAAGAGGGATAAATATGATATGTTCAATTTCTTTGGTCCTTCTGGTCTGCATGCAAATTGCCATTTTTTTCTGGTGAAATAAACCATCTTGGTTGCCTTAAGAGTATAAGGAGTAGAACAAATCTTCATTTAATTTTCAATCACATGTTCCTAGTCCTGTTGGTATTGTTTTATAAAACTTTACTCTCTAGATCATAAGTATAAACTGTTTGAGGAAGGTTATTTGCAGGTTATCTCATCCATCCTGTGTGGATTTTATCGTGAGAAAATGACTTTACAGGAGGGTATGCTAGTTGTCTACCACAGGGCATTCTTTCTTTATAGTTTAAATAGAGAATGGCTGGGCACCCAGCTGCAGACAGACTATCAGGCAGACTCTGCAGCTAGGTGGAGGTCATGTGACTAAGTTCTTGTCAGAGGAATGTGAATGAATGCCTTAAGACCTTGGAAACCGCTCCCCTCAGGAGCTCCTTTCCTCCCAGAAAACCCACTGTTAATCATGCAAACAAAGACAGCACCTTAGTGGACAGCAGAGCAGAGGTATGGCAGGAACCTGCATCTCTGAAGGACCCTGGTGAGCAGAGCACACAGGCCCTGACTGCTTCCCTTGGGACTGGTACGTGAAGGAGAAATAAACTACTGTTCTTTAAGCTACTGTATTCGAGCTACCATATTTCTTTTGTAGCAGCTGGCTTTTTACCTAGGCACATATAGACATTGCCTGGTCTTGTCTCCGTTATACCTTCTTTGAAATTTATACCTTCTGTTCTGTGTTATGAGCACAGATTTATTGGGTGGAAAGAGCTTCTAATCCAATCTGGATCAGGCACCACTGTTACTGCTTCAGCGTTGCCTTCTGTAAATTACTCCTCCTCTCTTCCATTCTTCACATGTATAATGAAGATCATAGATTAACTGGCCTAGTGTAAAAGGACTAAAGAGAGTTCCAGATACATAATAACCACACAATCAATGTAAATACCATATAGTTACCTTTACTGCTGCTGCCAAGTTGCCTCAGTCGTGTCCGACTCTGTGCGACCCCATAGACAGCAGCCCACCAGGCTCCCCCGTCCCTGGGATTCTCCCGGCAAGAACACTGGAGTGGGTTGCCATTTCCTTCTCCAATGCGTGAAAGTGAAGTCACTCAGTTGTGTCTGACCCTCAGCGACCCCATGGACTGCAGCCTAGCAGGCTCCTCCATCCATGGGATTCTCCAGGCATGAGTATTGGAGTAGGGTGCCATTGCCTTCTCCTTACCTTTAACATCACCCCAAAGTGTAACCACTCTTAAATAGGCCTTATGAACCACACACAAGAAGACTATAGAGCGTGTATTTCTTAAATACCTGTCCTGTAGAAGAAATATTAATTCTTTATTGTTGCTAAAGAATATTCTGAAAGAGGAAATAGTTGCATTGAGTGATGAATGTGAATATTTTGCTAATAGCATGCCAGGACCTCATCTAAATCATGGAATTCCGAGGCTGAAAATGTTATTTCAGAACATCTTGCTTAACTTACCTATCCTATAAATAAGAAGTAAATGAGGAGCAGAAAGATTAAATAATGCTTACCATAATTACAAGTCATAAAATAATAAACTGTCGCAAAGATTATAAATTCTATATTTGGAAGTTGAAATTTTCACACAGAAATTGGTTATTACATTTTCAGAATAGCCACAGAATCCCATTCAACACAATGTAAACTGAACTACCATAGGGGGTTTTGGACAGCAAGGGGAAAAGAAAGGCTAAGGAGACCCAGACATCTCCAGCTGGCGGTTGAGGTCACTGACGATCTGCCCACGGCCTGTTGCTCTCTCATTGTTACTCTTTTTATAAAGACACAGGAAAGTTAAATCCCTTAACCAAGTAACACAGCTCATTATTTGTCCAAAAAAAAAATTGTAATTTTTAAACCAGTACAGTAGAGCATTATTTGCATTGAATGACCCAGTTTGGCCTTAATGAATAGTAACAAGTTTGGGGCGGAGGGGTAGAATGGAAATTCTGCTGGCCTGAATCACACAAACACCAAAGGTTTCAGCAGTCCGCGATTTTCCCATTAATCCACCTAGGATATCCATGAGCATTTTCTAAAAATAAATAAACGACTGGGGATGCGTAGAGATAATAGAATATGCAACAGACCCTTGTGGTGCCTCTGTTTCTTCACCTTATCCTCTCTCCTTCAAATTATTATTACCATGAGAATCATAAAGGAGTATTCATCCTAAAGAAGTGAAGACTGTGGAAATTTGGAGAAAAAACAACTTGAAAAGTAGCCTACTTGGGACTTCCCCTGGTCGTCCAGTGATGAAGACTCAGCACTTTCACTTCAGAGAGCACGTTTCCATCCCTGGTTAGGGAACTAGGTCCTACGTGCCACTCAGCACATATATAAATTTTCATCCAGCTGTACAGTCAAGACTTGAGTACTATATCTAAGTTATACCTCACTTTTAGAAAGAAAAGAAATTCCCCCCTCCATTAAATGATTGCTTGGTACAGCCCTTATACCCAAAGAGTTACTGGCAATGTTGAGTCTTTGTACAGTACTTATAAACTTTATAAATTTTTAAAGATGTTGGTTAGTAATGATACCAGTATATAAACTATAGACAAAAAAATTGTTAATGCTTAAGATGGACACAGTCACAGTTGAATGGGATGTATCTCAGAAACTATGATAAAAGACTCATTCTTATAGATGAGAAGGTAAATTATTTTCTGTGGTCCAAAGAATTGAAATCTATATCAGCTGTAATAAGATTCCATTGTAACAGCAAAAACAATTGGAAACAATTTAAATATTCATCCATATAGGAAAATGCTGAAATGAATTCTAAAACATCCATAGAAAAGAATACCTTCAGCCATTAAAAAGAATAAAGTAATCTATATGAGCAGCATAGAAAGATTTTTTATTCATTTTGCTTTGTGAAAAAGTAAGTGGCAGAGCGATATATATAGTATGGTCACAGAGGTAACCTTCGGTTAACTGTTTAGTATGTATTCTTGCAAAGTTATCATTGTACTTACATATATGTATACATCTGCATATCATGTTGTTCAGTTGCTAAGTCATGTCCGACACTTTGCAACATCTACGTATGGTTTTACATAACTGGGATTACAGTTGTTAGGCAGTTTTCACCCAAATAACTGAATTAATGTTTTAAAGGCAGTGGATGAATAAAAATGCATCTAGAATTACATCATATCTGAGAACTTTCATTTATTCCTTTAAGCCAAGACGAGGAGAAGGAAAAGTATGCAGCCGTCAAAACAAGCAGGGCACGAGCATCCCAGGCAGAATAGGAGCAAATTCAGAGGTTGGGAGGCAGGAAAGGACCTGGAGTTGGGAGAAACAGAGGCCGGAGTGGCTGAAGTGTAGTGAGTAAAAGGTTCTTGCTTATGCAGGACCTTCCACGCATGAGAAAGTTCTGACATCTTATTCTGACTTAGATAAAAGTCAGATTGGCTCTTAGATTAAAGAGTTTTAAACTATACAGATCTACAATCTGGTTTATATTTTCAAAAGTCACCTAGAATCTTGACCCATCTGCCATCATTCCCAAAGAGATCCTGGGGTAGGAAAGGGGAATGTCGGAGGTTAGAGAGTGGCACCCAGCATGTGTTACTGACCAGGAGAAGAATACTGTGAGCCATGTATGTGACTTAGATTTTTCCAACTGCCACATTTTTAAATAAACAGTGCATTTTGATATAGTATTTTGTATAACCCAATATATCCAGTTTTATCATTTTAATATCTAATCAACCTAAAAATTGTAAGTCACTTTCAATTTTTTTCATACTAAGTTTTCAAAATTTGGAGTGTATTTTATACCTACAACACTTCAGCTTAAACTGGACGCATTTCCAGTGCCCAGCAGCCACATGTGCCTTAGTGGCTGCTCTAGTGGACAGTGAAGGTCTTGGGCTTTACCCTTCCTCCTCAGGAATTTAGCCTGAACTCTTTATCTCCAACTGATTTCAACAGAGCGCATAGAAACCCACTGTGCTTAGACTGGCTGTGTTTTCATTTAAGGCTGAATGTAAAAAAGTATATGATAAATCCTTATTCCTGCTTTTTTTTTTTTAAGAAAAGAGGGTGAGGGGGCTCACTGACTTTAGAGCAGGACACAGGAGAGATCAGTTATAGAAGGTACCAGTGAGATTGACTCTTGACTTGAACTAAGAAGAAATGGAAAGCTGCAGCTTGATTTGATCTGCTTATTGGAAGAATTCACAAGACACATTGATGGAATGGATGAGAGGTGGGAAGTGAAGAATTGAGAATGATTCCTAGGTTTTTATCCTGAGCAAGTAGATGCGTGATGGTGCCACTTACTGAGATGGGAAAGACCTGTGAGAGGCGCCGGTATGGGATGTATGTAAGGGTGGAAATTGAGAATCTTTTGAATGTAGGTGATACTGCTCAACTTTAAGATTTACTATAAACCTACAATAATCAAAACAGGGTGATACTGGTGAAAGAATAGACAAATAGATTAATGAAACAGAGAGCCCAGAAATAAACCCACATGAGATACAGTCAACCGACCACTTACAAAGGAAAAAGGAACAACAGCAAAGATTTTCAACAAATCTTTCAAATGGTGTTGGAACCACTGACATCCACATACCAAAAAAAAGGGATCCTGACATAGACTTTATCCCCGTCAATAACTCAAAGTGGATTACAGACCTTAATGTAAAATGCAAAACTATAAAAATCCTAGAAGATAACATAGGAGAGAAAATCTGCATCACCTTAGGTATGGTGACGATATTTTAGATACAACACTGAAGATGGCAACACATCAATGAGCTGGACTGCATTCAAATTCAAAAATGATGCTCTGTAAGAGACACTGTCGAGAGAATGAAAAAACAAGCCACAGACTGGGAGAAAATACTTGCAGAAGATATATCTGGTAAAGAACTGCTACCCAAAATACATTAATACAAAGAACTCTTAAAACTCAACAATAAGAAACAACCCAACTTTAAAATGTTTTAAACATAGGTGCAAGGGACTTCCCTTTCAGTTCAGTAGTTAAGACTCTGTGCTTCCAATGCAGGGGGCCTGGGTTCAGTCCCTGGTCAGGGAACTAGATCCCACATGCCACAAGTAGAGTTCACATGTGTGTGCTGTGTGCTTATTGCTCAGTCTTGTCCGACTCTTTGCAACCCCATAGACTGTAGCCTACCAGGCTCCTCTGTCCATAGGATTCTCCAGGCAAGAATACTGGAGTGGGTTGCCATTTCCTTCTCCAACGGATGTTCCCAACCCAGGAATCAAACCCAGGTCTCCTGCATTGCAGGCATTCTTTTTACTGACTGAGCTAGGAGGGGAGATTTCACATGCCATAACTAAGGATCCTGCAGGCCACGACTAAGATCCAGTGCAGTCAAATAAATAGTTTTTAAAATGTAGGTTCAAGATGGCTAGATCTGAAGCTGGCCACTACCTACGTCTGAAGCTCAGAAGAAAGTCTGAAGCGCAGATACAAAAATTTATCAATAAAATCATCACTATATGGATGGCATGTAAAACCTGAGGATTAGAATAGATCACCAGGCTAGAAAGAGAAAGGAAAGAGCCCAAGAATGAGCCTCGCCAGAGCTCAAGGAGAGAAGCAGCTAATGAGGTTAAAAAAAAAAAAAAAAAAAGGGGGGGGGGGGGTATGGACGGAGCATCGAGGAGAAGCAAATTCCAGAAAGCAAATGTTGGTTGACAAGCTCTGTTTCATTTGAAGCAAGTCGGGATTACTCTTTTGAGAAGTTTTTCCATAAAGGAAACAAGAAAAATGGGGTAGAGACTGGAAGGAGATGTTCAGGCGTAAGGGTTTTTTGGTTGGTTGGTAGGTTCTTTGGTTTTGTGTGATGGGAAATACTAGAGCATGTCTGGGTGTTGATAGGTATGTTCCTGGATAGAATGAGAGTTTAAGGCTGGTGAGGAAAGAGACAGAAGAGGATAGAGGTGTAGTTTTAAGAGGGTATGGGGTGGGTGGGTTCGATCTGGGGAGCCCAGATGGAGGGACTGGCCTTTGGTAGACACAAGAATGCTTCTTACACTGGCAGAGAAGAGAAGACAGTGAGAGCCTGAGGAGAGACGTGGTTTGTTTTCCAGTGATGTTTGGATCACAGCCATGACAGAGGGTGTGTGAAGAGAGTAGGTTTGAAGGGTTAGTAGAAGCTTTTCCACAGCCCTCTTCAACTTGCCCCTTTGATTTGTTTTGTTTTTAACCAAGTTTTCATTGGCTACAACAGACTCCTGTAAGCCTTCATTCATTAATCCTTTATCTATTGGGTCGTGGCGGGGTGGAGGAGCACTTGGGGTTCGAGTCAACTGATTCCAGTTTCAGCAGGGACAGGGCACCAGCTGAGTGTCAGTCCTGGGGAGGGCATCTTCTTCCCCTTGTGCGCCTGCTCTTGTTACCTTTTTCCAGGGAATAGGAAATACCAGCATTTAAGGTCGTCTCTCAGGAAGCTCTTTGTTTTATCTTTCTATTTTTGTGGGAAGATTCCTTAGTTCTTCCTCTCGTGAGGCCTGCCCAATCTGAGTAGTTTCTGTTTAGAGTAACTACCCTTTGCAAAAGTTTCAGTCTCAGTAGAGAATAGCAGTCATGCCTGCTGCTATCAACGATATAAATGGAGTTATGGGTGTGTGCGTGTGTATACAGTTCATAGTCTTTCATTTCAGTCCTTTGAAATCTCATGACAGTGAAGACCAGAGAGCACCCCTCGGACTCTTGTGACTCTTGCCTGAGTGGATTAACTAAGCCTGTTTACTAATATCTTTCGGCCCCCTCTGAAGACCCTCATCTTTAGAATTCACTGCTCTCTCTGCTTTGAACAAAGCCTTCAGTTTGCAGCCCTTCTGATCACAGCGTGAGAGCAAGCATATTTGCTTTGGTCAAATTTTTTAAGTGATTTCAGCCATTTGGCTTATTGTATTTGTATCATTTGGGGCTGAATTCCAGGGACCTCTGGGACATCATTCCTTTTTTACTTGAAAATAGATGTAATGAAGAATTGTGTTAGATTTGGCCAAGTTTTATTTCCAAGCAATGAGCCTGTCCTGTGGCTTAACTCCTCCGAAGGCATGTCTGATGTCTGGTTTCACTAAGGTCTTTACCCAATTTAAACAGGGTAGCAAATGAAACATAGATTTCCTTTCTTATGCATGCCTTGAATAGTGATGGCCAGCTAAAGCCCTGGAACCAATGTCTCACCTTGCACCTGCGAATGCCTTTAAATATCATAAACACTGTTGATTACTTACCCATAACCTTCTCACACCCCTTTTTCCTTGCAAAAAAAATCTCAGTTTTGTTCAACAGAGTGTAAGGGTCTCCAGCTCCAGGAAGTACATTATTACTGGTTTAAATTCATCATGTAATCTCTCTTCTCCTTTGCCAGGACAGGGATAAGCAGATGACCCAGGTCTGACCTGTGAAGTGTAGAAAGGTCTAGGGAGGGGGCTTGGCAGAACTTTGGGGGGAAATTCCTCCCTGATGTAAAGAGGAAGACAAGACATTGCTCCCCTCTTTTCCCTCCTGCTATGAGGGACTTGGAGTGAATTTCTCTGTACATCATTCCTTTGTTATTTGAAAATAGATTTAGTAAAGAACTGTGTTTGGAATTGTGGGAAAGGAAAGCCAAGAAAGACATGGACAAAGGAGGGTCCCTGACTATTAACCAATCCTGGGTCAGCCTCCTTCCAGATTCTTGTTTTTTATAAGAATCAAATGCTCTCATTGTTTAAACTGCTTCTAATTGAGTATTCTGTTACTTGCAGCTAAAAGCCTCTGGATACACCTGACTTCACAGAACTTTCTTTGCTCAAGAGCATCTATAGCACTCTCTATCCTGACTCAATAAAAACAATTCCCCATCTTCTAGTTGGCTGTTAAACCATGGTTTCTTAGTAGCTTGTTAAATATAGTTAAAGATCCAAGAGAATTATAACAGCAAAGTGTTTTAATTCTTCTGATTTTCTAGTGTACTTTGGCTAAGTGGAATAATATAAATAAAATTATTTTTCATTAACTGAAACTACACTAAATATAGAAGAGAGAATGCCAGTGTTCTCAAATAGCCATTTTAGAGTTTTCTTCATGAAAGTGTTTTTCAACCTTTCTGGTTCAGAATGTGAACTCTTAATTGAGTCAGCCTTTGGGAATTATTGGAAACCAACCATAAACAGCTTCTGCTATTGCCTAAGGCAGTTACTAGGGGTTTTCTTTTATTATTGTTGCTATGAAAGCTCACCTGTCTTATTAAAAACCCCAAATAGTCTTCATCCTTTATGGCTTGGCATTTTAAATTTTATTTGTCCATAACTTCAGCACTTCATTCACTTTTACTACTAGAAACTTATATTTGTTCTGTATTTAATATTTTTATCACAGTTTTCTCCTTTCCAACTCCTCTCCAATCATATCTTTACACCTTGTATCCCTGGAAATGTGGCCAAATCTCAGTTTGATAACTACTGGGTCAAACGGAAGATGATAATATTGTCATTTGTAATTAACTACTAAAAGTACATCTTCAGTTTACCAGGTTTTCTGTTCTTTCTTATCTTTACCTGAGAATACAATTAAGGTGTTTGGGTTAAAACCAGCTCCAGGAAATCCCTGACATTTTGTAGTAATCAAAAACAGTCATAAAGTAACATTTTCTCAGAGCCTAAAATAAACCATGCAACAGGCCTCGGCCTCCGTGGAATAAGCACCACTTTCTCTTCATTCTAAGTTTCAGCTTTTTTGTTGGTCAAGGCAGATTTGGTTACTGATGGTAGGTACAAGCTTATTTGCTAACTAAATGAATTAGGGTGGAGGAGCGGGGAGGGGAGGGAAGACTGAGAAAAAGAACAGTGACTGAGTTAGGACATAAGCACTTCCAGTCAACTCTGTCGGTGCAGAATTTGTAGGCCAAGGCACATTTCCACAAGTGATTTATGGAATTTATTTTCAAATTCCACATAGAGTGCTAATTACATGAAGCAAGATGAATAATTTATCTTCTGCATCACTGGAGCAATGACTGTAAACTTGTTCATTAAATCCAGCTATCAGGTATGAGCCAGGCTTGTGCCAACTAGTAAAGACTATCACCCACTTGAAACATAAGCCCATGGAGGAGGGGTTTTCAAGTTGTCTTGATTTTATCCACAGGACTTTAATTTATGGAGGTGACTGAATGATAACATGGAGAGGCTAATCATAATACCACTGAAAGAGGACTGTGATTACTTACCTTTCCCAAGAGAAGAAAGCTCACCATACCGTGTAGGGCCTCACAGGGAAGCACCAGGTTTGGTCAGGAGACAGAAGCAGCAAAGGGAAAACGTGGCCCAGACCTCTACTGTTTTCTCCAGGAAGATGTCAACAATGGTGGCCATTGATCTGGCCCTGTGATAAATGGATGCCAAGTATGTATGTTTGTTTAGTTGCTCAGTCATGTCCAACTCTTTGACCCTTTCGACTATAGCCCGCCAGGCTCCTCAGACCATGGGATTCTCGAGGCAAGAATACTGGAGTGGGTTGCCATGCCTTCCTCCAGGGGATCTTCCTCACCCAGGGATTGAACCCATGTCTCCTGTGTCTCCTGCACTGCAGGCAGCTTCTTTACCCACTGGGTCATCGGGGAAGCCCAGTGGATGCCAAGTAGACAAATATAGAATCTAAGAAAGCACAGAGGAAGAATCGACAGGATCCGTGAGTCTCAGTCCTCTTACGTGAAAACACAGCTTAGAAACTATATTGCATACAGACAAACATATGGAAAACCAACCACATAGTTATTTCCAGTTTTTAATTATAGAAATGTTCAGTAAAGAATTTGGTCTCACCCAAAGAGAGGTCTGCCCTTTGTCCTCAGCTTCTGGGATTAATCTGTGTCCTATCTGAAAGGACTGTCTTTGAGTAGGGCCCAGGATGGACACACTGGATACAGCATGGGACTGGCGTTTCCAGAAAGACCAGTCAGGTAATTTAGGATGGGGCTTATGTCACACAGCGTCAACCTATGGGCTGAGTTCAACCGTATGGGCCCTCATTCATGCCTACATAATGAAACCCCAATGAAAACTCTGGACACTGATGCTCAGGTGAGCTTCCCCTGTAGCCAGAACTCCATACGTACATGGAGATGCCTGCAGGGAAAGGCATCCTAACTCCATGGACAGGATAAGGGAAGCTGCACATCTGGAACCCTCCCACACTCTGCCCGCTGCCTCTCCTCCTTTGATTTTAATTTGTCTCCTTTTCCTGAAGTAAACCATTGCTATGAACATAAGAGCCCCTCTAGTGCATTATCTGGAGAAGGCAATGGCAACCCACTCCAGTACTCTTGCCTTGAAAATCCCATGGACAGAGGAGTCTGGTAGGCTGCAGTCCATGGGGTCGCTAAAAGTCGGACACGACTGAGTGACTTCACTTTCACTTTTCACTTTCATGCATTGGAGAAGGCAATGGCAACCCACTCCAGTGTTCTTGCCTGGAGAATCCCAGGGACAGGGGAGCCTGGTGGGCTGCCGTCTATGGGATCGCACGAGTCGGACACGACTCAAGCGACTTAGCAGCAGCAGCAGCAGCAGCAGTGCATTATCAGATTGGAAGCTTCCCTGGTGACTCAGATGGCAAAGAACTTGCCTGCAATGTGGGAGACCTGGGTTCGATCCCTGGGTCAGGAAGATCACCTGGAGGAGAAAACGGCAACCCACTCCAGTATTCTCGCCTGGAGAATCCCATGGACAGAGGAGCCTGGTGGGCTACAGTCCATGGGGTTGCAAAGTGTTGGACACAACTGAGCAACTAACACTTTCATTTTCTTTCTAGTGAATTATGAAACTTGAGGCTGATTTTGGGAATCACTCTCCCCAAACATGCAGTTGGTATCAGATGGGAAGGGCAGTCCTGGGAACTGTGCCCTCAAACGTTGCAGTTTGTCTGACTCCAGGCAAACAGTATACACATGCATTGTACATTAAAAAAAGTAAAGAAGATATTCATTTAAAAATGGAAGGTTTTCCTCCCTTCTCTGGCTTCACTACTTCCAGTTCCCTAGGGGATCCACTTTGTTTCTTTCTGGTTTATCTTTCTAGACATTTTCTGCACAAATATAAACATATACACACTTTATATATGTGTGGCACTAGTGGTAAAGAATCCACCGGCCAATGCACAAGAAACAGGAGATGCAAGGTTCAATCCCTGAATTTGGAAGATCCCCTGGAGGAGAAAATGGCACCCTACTCCAGTATTCTTGCCTGGAAAATTCCAGGGGCAGAGGAACCTGGTAGGCTACAGTCCATGGGACCACAAAGAGTTGGACATGACTGAGCACACACACACTTGATTATTCTTTTAATCATAAATGAAATTGTGCTCTACAGCCCATTCTGAAATTCCCTTTTATCCCTTCTATTTCATGAGTAGCCTTTGTGTCGGCACAGCTGACCTGCCCCTGGGCTTCTGGATGGCTGAGTGGTGTTTACGTGGCTGTGACATCATAAGAAGGGAACCGAGTGTCAGGGTTCTTGTGAGATCACGTGATTTCACATATGTAGGAGCTCTTAGAATAAATAGTACTAACACAAAACAGGCAAGCATTCCATGTGTTATTATTTATTTAGCCTGCCCTCTATTGTGTACATTGCTATATCTAATTTTCTCATTATTTCTAACAAGGCCACAGTGAATTTCCTTGAGCTTGTACTTATACATTCACATCTGGGATAAATTTCTAGGAATGGAATTGGTATGCCAAAGGGTATATGCATTTCACATTTTGCTAGGTGTTTTCAAATTGCTGTCTAAAATGGTTGTACCAATTTACATTCCTACCCCTGGCCTGTGATTTGCCTGAAATTCCCCTTACTCCCATTAACTGAGCATTATCTAACTTTTTAGTCTTTAGCAACCTGATAGGCTTTTAAAAATATCATCTCCTTGCAGTTTAGTTTGCATTTTTTAATTATTGTGAGGCTGGGCATCTTTTCAAATATATTTATGCATTTACTTTATACTTATAGTACTTTTTCTTCCAGCTGGTTAATTTATGTGCTTTAATTTTTTCATTGATTTAAGCAAACTTTCCATACCATTTGAACTATCTTGAATAAGAATCAAGCAAAATGAAAAGATACCAAGATAATCTCCCAGCCAGAATTTCCACGCCATCATGACTTCCACTATGGTTTTAAACTTCCTTTAAAAAAAGAAAAAGAAAAAAAAAAGCTAAGCTAAATGTAAAACAATAAACTGGAAAAAAGTACTTATTTCCTCTGGTTGATTGAAGGGCTTTTGTTTGTTTATTCCTTTCAACTAAATAGAACTCATTCCTTTTAATCCAGCTTATATCCATTTCTCCAGCATAGAAACCAACCCACCAAGAACTGAATCTTTTTAATTTAAGTCAACCTAATAAATAAATACTCTGTTATTTCTCACCCAACATAAAAGGTGGTAGAGAACAAAGAACAAACTGTATAAGACTGAATTACTTTTTAAAAAACAGGTTGACTTGTATGTTGTTCTAAAGATATATATACATATATTTGGCCTTGCCACACAGCATGTGGGATTTTAGTTCTCCAACCAGGTATCAAACCTGGGCCCCCTGCATTGGAAGTGCAGAGTCTTAACCACTGGACTGCCAGGAAGTCCCAAAATATATATTCTGGATTTTCAAATGAATTTCACATTTTTCAAAGAACATTTGAATCAACTCCTCAGGAATTTGATCTCTCCAAAAAGGTGAAACCCCTAAATTTGGTCCTGCTTTCTTCAAACCTTTTCTTCCAAAATTGACCTCTTGAAATCTTCTCAAGTGGAACTCCTTATTTTCCAACTGTACAACCTCACTTCCCCCCACCCAGTTTTCAGAACCTGTAACAGGCAGTATATGATTATACACATACTGGCTTCCCATATTTGTATATACTCATGGCTATCTTTTCTCCCTTGCTAATTATAAAGCTCCTTTAGATTAGGTACTCTGTTAGTTGTAAGTTAGCATAACAAATTACCTCCCAATTTAGCAGCTTAAAACAACAGTAAACATTTATTTTCTAGCATAGTTTCTGCAGCTCAGAAGTTTAGGAGTTGGGCTGCAGTCATATAAGTAAAGGCTTGATAGAGCTGGAGGATCTGCTCCAGAGACGGTGAATTCTCACCCTGGCAAATTGATGCTACAAAGTTTCTCACCATGTGGACTCCTCCACAGAGCTACTCAACAGTCTGCATGACATGGTATCTGGCTTCCCCCAGAGTGAGTGATCCAAAAAAGGACAAGGCAAAAGCCACAGTGGCTTTTATAACCTAGATTCATAAGTCACACATTCATTTGCAAAATATCCTACTGGTTACACAGAGAAGCCCTTTTTTAGTGGTGTGAATACCAGGAGGTAAGAATCATTTATGGTCATTCTGGATTCTGGCTACCATGGGGACCCAAACTGTATGTTATGCCCATAGGTCATAGATCTTGGCATTGGTATAATCACTTAACCCAATTATGCAGAAATACTATAATGAATCAGGACATTGTTTCCTTTCAAAACTAATGATACACATGCAAAAGGACAAATCTTAGGTCAGGTCTGCAAGGCAGATTTGCATGTGAGTTCATTGTGGAGCCACCATGCCCTCACCCATGGAGAGTCCCAGCAGAAGGACTGGGGTCAGGGGTCTGTTGAACTATAACAAAGGCCTCCGCAAATACCCAGGGGAGATCTGGAGCTAGGATGGCTCTTCAGATTATTTCCACCATGGAAACTGGCAAATGCTCCAAATCAGAGTTTTTACTCCCTGATCTGATCCCTGAGTCAGTTATTGATCATTTACCAGCACACAAGTGATCTATTGAATCCTTTCTCTGAGATGCAAAATCTATTATTTTAGCATATTAAAATTCTTAGTAGCCCCACATTAAGGAAAAGTGTTTAATTTTTGAAATAAGCATTTCCCAAACATATGACTTGGTTACAAATCTTAGGCCACCGGCTCAAGTTGACAAGAAGCTATTTAATTTCTGGTTTTGGATCCATTTCTTTCAGGTTGATAGGAAAACCAAACCAAACATAACCTCCCTTCTTCCTGAAGTTCTCTCACCACCTCTATCCGGCCCCCTACCCCCACCCCCCGGGGAGGGGCTGGACACCATACTACCCTCTCCCCCTTTCCAAGTGGCTGCAGGGATCCTCTTCTGGTTCTCGCTCGCTGGTGCACTCAGGCACTGCTTAGACGTCCCACATCCCCGCCCACACAGCCCTGCCAGACCTGAGGTCTGGGCTAGTCCTGTGACACTCAGAGCAAAGGAATCCTGTCTTGTAGGCGGGAGCCGCTCCCTCCAGCTCCCTGTCGGCACCGCTCCTATCGCCCCGGGCTGGGCTCCCCTTTCTTCTGGCTCCCGAGAGCCCCCGGCTGAAGCCCTGGTCCCGGTCGTGCTGACCTTTCCCTTCGCCCCCGCCCTGGGCCTCTGCGCGACACGCAGTCGGGGAATGCCTCCCTGCCTCTTTTCCCGACTCCCGCTTTCCTTGCTCCACGCCTCCCCCGCCCCCCACCGCTCCCCCTCTCCTCGTTCCTTCCCTCCTCCCTTCCCCAGCTCAAATACTTACTTTCCCGGCAAGGGAAATCCCTCTCTAGTCAACCAGTCTTCGCTGGAAAATCGGCTGAATTCTCCTAAGGATTTTTGGTTTTAAATAACAAAAGCCAGAAGACTGGCCGTTTTTTCTGTCCTAACTAAAGCCTCCGTTATGGCTCTGAGCACTGAACCCCTAGCTCCTTCAGTGGGGGGGAGACAGTGAAATTGGGGGCGATGGGATAAAGAAGCTCATCTCTGAAAATACCTTTGGCTCCATCACACTGGTTTGAACTTGGGGATATTTCAGGGAAAGTCTGCCAGCAGCTTCTCAGGTGGCGCCCTGAGAAGCCTGCCCAAGGTGGCCAAGGGCTCACAGTCTGCGGACCCACACAGACTGGAGGGGAGGTTTTCCTCCCCGGATTCTGTCTGCCCTTCCGGATCGTAGACGCCGAAGCCGAAGGGTGGAGCCGAGGTCGGCCTGAAGGAGCTGGGCCCCCGGGCTGCAGAGGGCGAGCTGGGGGAGGCTGCTGTTATGGTGGCTTTTTGAAAACTTACAAGACTGCACCTTCAACGCCTTCTCACCTGTGTCTCCACCGGCCCTGATTTGCGAGGCGCCGTTGGCACTTCTGGAAAGGACCCTGATCCGCACTGTGATAGGACTCCGAAAGCATCTTAAAATCTCTTGGAAAATTAGCATGTTGATTTACCAATAGAAGTGACGCCAAAAGGTAAAGACTCCACCTGACTAAAATAAATCCAAACCTGGATAAAGGGGCATGATTTAATAGCAGGCCATTTCTACTTTGTTTATTTCAGATAGCATTTATATTGGTGGCAACTACGATAGCAAATCCTAGGGCCTCGGTAGGATCAACAAATTACCAAATGCTAATTGTTTCTGCCAGGTGTAAGTGAGGAGATAAATAGCTTATAAATTAAACAGTAGTGCCCAAGGGTGCCATTCCTAGACTCCTGAGCTCTTCTTCCCTCCCTGGCAAAATAATTTCCTCTTATCCTATAATTAGACACTTCTACCTTTAATAACTGCACTCCTTAAAGAATAGGGTATCCTCTGCCAAATTTAGAAGAGAAGGAAAAAGATAAGGGGGACAGTGCTCTAATATATTAAATGTCAATGACATTTCATCCTTTTGTATCATTGAAGTACAAACTATCTTGGATCATAACTGGTCATCTATGTAGTTTTTCCATGAGGAGCTGCTTTCCCAGTGCTGAAGCGCGCCGATCATCTCTTCTGGTCCTGCATGGCCTGGCTCCCTTCAGTGCCCTGCTGGCCCACTGCAGCTGTTTGCTTCCATTTATGATTCTGCCTCTCATTCTTTTAAAAGTGTTGTTATTCTGTCAGGTGAGTGTATGCTCCTCGGTTCTTTGTCTCGTCACAACAAAGATTTGGAGTGATGGACATTAAAGCCCCCTTGGCATGTCACAGCTCCTGGGTCTTGGACAGACCGTGTTATAGCTATTAGATAAATCAGTGTTACAGCTCAGTGTTACAGCTCTATTTTATTTAGAAGATAGCAGGAAAATCCATCTTCGAGGCGTGAGGGCACGACAATCCAAAGACACAAGGAGAAGAGCGCCCCAGCAAGTGAGGGGGTGTGGAGAGAGAGAGAGCCCTTTGGCTCCTCTTTTATATGATTTTTTCTTCCCCCTGGGCCTGCCCTATGCAAATTTGGCTTAGTCAAGAGTGCTGTTCTACCTGAAGTCCTCACTCCAGTCCTCGGACCTTCCTTTGACCTTCCTCTGTTCTATTTTTGTGGGCTTTTCCCTTCCTTTTCTTTTAGCCACTGCCATTTTGGACTCCTTTTCCCTATTCTATCTATCTAACAATATCTATCTAACAATACCATCTTCAGTTGAACGGTCCTATGAAGACCTACAAGACCTTTTAGAACTAACACCTAAAAAAGATGTCCTTTTCATTATAGGGGACTGGAATGCAAAAGTAGGAAGTCAATAAACACCTTGGGTAACAGGCAAATTTGGCCTTGGAGTACAGAATGAAGCAGGGCAAAGGCTAATAGTTTTGCCAAGAGAATGCACTGGTCATAGCAAACACCCTCTTCCAACAATACAAGAGAAGACTCTACACATGGACATCCCCAGATGGTCAACACTAAAATCAGGTTGATTATATTCTTTGCAGCCAAAGATGGAGAAGCTCTATACAGTCAGCAAAAACAAGACCAGGAGCTGACTGTGCCTCAGATCATGAACTCCTTATTGCCAAATTCAGACTTAAATTGAAGAAAGTAGGGAAAACCACTAGACCATTCAGGTATGACCTAAATCAAATCCCTTATGATTATACAGTGGAAGTGAGAAATAGATTAAGGGACTAGATCTGATAGATAGAGTGCCTGATGAACTATGGACAGAGGTTTGTGACACTGTACAGGAGACAGGGATCAAGACCATCCCCATGGAAAAGAAATGCAAAAAAGCAAAATGGCTGTCTGGGAAGGCCTTACAAATAGCTGTGAAAAGAAGAGAAGCGAAAAGCAAAGGAGAAAAGGAAAGATATAAGCATGTGAATGCAGAGTTCCAAAGAATAGCAAGGAGAGATAAGAAAGCCTTCCTCAGCGATCAATGAAAAGAAATAGAGGAAAACAACAGAATGGGAAAGACTAGAGATCTCTTCAAGAAAATTAGAGATACCAAGGGAACATTTCATGCAAAGATGGGCTGGATAAAGGACAGAAATGGTATGGACCTAACAGAAGCAGAAGATATCAAGAAGAGGTGACAAGAATAAACAGATCAGATCAGATCAGTCGCTCAGTCGTGTCCGACTCTTTGCGACCCCATGAATCGCAGCACGCCAGGCCTCCCTGTCCAACACCAACTCCCGGAGTTCACCCAGACTCACGTCCATGGAGTCAGTGATGCCATCCAGCCATCTCATCCTCTGTCGTCCCCTTCTCCTCTTGCCCCCAATCCCTCCCAGCATCAGAGTCTTTTCCAATGAGTCAACTCTTCGCATGAGGTGGCCAAAGTACTGGAGTTTCAGCTTTAGCATCATTCCTTCTAAAGAAATCCCAGGTTCAGAATGGACTGGTTGGATCTCCTTGCAGTCCAAGGGACTCTCAAGAGTCTTCTCCAACACCACAGTTCAAAAGCATCAATTCTTTGACGCTCATCCTTCTTCACAGTCCAACTCTCACATCCATACATGACCACAGGAAAAACCATAGCCAGAAGAATTGTACAAAAAAGATCTTCACGACCAAGATAATCAAAATGGTGTGATAACTCACCTAGAGCCAGACATCCTGGAATGTGAAGTCAAGTGGGCCTTAGGAAGCATCACTATGAACAAAGCTAGTGGAGGTGATAGAATTCCAGTTGAGCTATTTCAAATCCTGAAAGATGATGCTGTGAAAGTGTTGCACTCAATATGCCAGCAAATTTGGAAAACTCAGCAGTGGCCACAGGACTGGAAAAGGTCAGTTTTCGTTCCAATCCCAAAGAAAGGCAATGCCAAAGAATGCTCAAACTACCACACAATTGCACTCAGCTCACACACTAGTAAAGTAAAGCTTAAATTCTCCAAGCCAGGCTTCAGCAATACATGAACTGTAACTTCCAGATGTTCAAGCTGGTTTTAGAAAAGGCAGAGGAACCAGAGATCAAATTGCCAACATCCACTGGATCATGGAAAAAGCAAGAGAGTTCCAGAAAAACATCTATTGCTGCTTTATTGACTATGCCAAAGCCTTTGACTGTGTGGATCACAATAAACTGTGGAAAATTCTGAAAGAGATGGGAATACCAGACCACCTGACCTGCCTCTTGAGAAATCTATATGCAGGTCAGGAAGCAACAGTTAGAACTGAACATGGAACAACAGACTGGTTCGAAATAGGAAAAGGAGTATGTCAAGGCTGTATATTGTCACCCTGTTTATTTAACTTACATGCAGAGTACATCATGAGAAACGCTGGACTGGAAGAAGCACAAGCTGGAATCATGATTGCCAGGAGAAATATCAATAACCTCAGATATGCAGATGACACCACCCTTATGGCAGAAAGTGAAGAGGAACTCAAAAGCCTCTTGATGAAAGTGAAAGAGGAGAGTGAAAAAGTTGGCTTAAAGCTCAACATTCAGAAAACTAAGATTATGGCATCTGGTCCCATCACTTCATGGGAAATAGATGGGGAAACTGCAGATGGTGACTGCAGCCATGAAATTAAAAGACACTTACTCCTTGGAAGGAAAGTTATGACCAACCTAGATAGCATATTAAAAAGCAGAGACATTACTTTGCTAACAAAGATTCGTCTAGTCAAGGCTATGGTTTTTCCTGTGGTCATGTATGGATGTAAGAGTTGGACTGTGAAGAAAGCTGAGCGCCAAAAAATTGATGCTTTTGAACTGTGGTGTTGGAGAAGACTCTTGAGAGTCCCTTGGACTGCAAGGAGATCCAACCAGTCCATTCTGAAGGAGATCAGCCCTAGGTGTTCTTTGGAAGGAATGATGCTAAAGCTGAAACTCCAGTACTTTGGCCACCTCATGTGAAGAGTTGACTCATTGGAAAAGACCCTGATGCTGGGAGGGATTGGGGGCAAGAGGAGAAGGGGACGACAGAGGATGAGATGGCTGGATGGCATCACTGACTAGATGGACGTGAGTTTGAGTGAACTCCGGGAGTTGGTGATGGACAGGGGGGCCTGGCGTGCTGCGATTCATGGGGTCGCAAAGAGTCGGACACGACTGAGCGACTGGACTGAACTGAACTGAACAATACCATCACATGTATTCAGTGCCAGTTAATATGTCTTAAGTTTATCACAAACGCCAGCAGGTCCCTTCCCAGCTTCCCATCTCAAGTGAGATTGTAAGGGTTGAATATCACTACCACATTATTTTATGCAGACAGAGTGCAATGCAGTGTGAAGGGTTTTGTTTTGATTTTTCCCCCACTTTCTTCTTCAGCCTCTGAACATCTGGTTGGAAGAGCGTTATCTGAATAATGTTATTTTTCACTCTGCTTTAGTCATGGTGTGCCAAATGTGTTGGATATGCTAAAGACAAAAATGTGTCCATTTCTTGTCATTTCATCCATCCATCCGTCTGTCTATCCATACATTTGCTTCATCATTTATTCGTTGCATGTTTACAAAACTCCTTTGGTTCAGATGCTGTGCAGGGTGCTTGATGAGAGACAAATGTGTTTGGCACATGTCTTTCTGCTGAGCTCAGAGGGAGAGGCCAAATTTGTAAACACTGATTACAGCATAAAACTGTGGGCAGGCCCCACCCAGCTGGGGCTTGGGCCGGAAGATTCCAATGAGGAGATAAAGCAAAGAGGAGCAGCAGAGGCAGGAGCCCCCCTGCCTCTGAACAGCAGGAGCCGGGATTGCAGCCCCCTTGCTGAGCTCCCCTCTGTAGCAAATAAAAGCCCACCGTGCCTGGGGTACAGTGCAGGCTTGGCCAGGAGGAGCCTGAGAGGTTGAAACACAGCATTTGCCAGGCTTATCCCAATATACTCCCAGTAGCCCTATGGTTCAGGTGCTGCCCCAGTTGCTCTGTAGTGAAGAGTGAGAGGGAGGGAGGAAGAAATTCCAGCTGTCCTTGCTTACTGTGACCTTGGGAAAAGGAACGTAACCTCGCTGGCCTTGGTTTCTTCATGAGTTAATTGGAGAGCAGAATGGTTTCTACCTTGTGAGTATGAAATGAGTTTACATGGGTAAAACACTGAGAATAGTACATAAATTCAATAAATAGTAGCTATCATTTCATTACTAATCTCCCTGATTAAGTTTATTGAGTATAATTGACCCAAATCAGCCAGTTGAAAAGGGGCAGAGCCAGGGGTCAAACCAGTTCCTTACTGCAATGCTGTAGAGTGTGCCACGGGACCACACAGGTCAAGACTGGGGCAGGGACCTGCCTGGTGGTCCAGTGGCTAAGACTCTATGCTCCCAATGCAGGGGTCTGGGGTTCGATCCCTGGTCAGGGAACTAGATCTTGCATGCCACAAAGAAAATTGAAGATCCTGAGTGCTGCAGCTAAGACCCAGTGCAATCAAATAAATAAATAAACAGTAAAAAAAAGACTGGGTGTAACCAAGGAAGACTCTCTGTAGAAGTGGCAGCCAACCTGAGTTTGAAAGAAGGGCCAGGACTCAGCCAGTGGTGGAAGGCATTTTGAGAAGATGGAGCTGTTTGTGCGAAGTCCCCCGATTGTGCGAAAGTAGGGCTGATGTGTTGGGGGAACTGAGGTCTCTGTGATTTGGCAGAGGGAGTGGGCAGAGCGCACGTGAAGAGTTTGGTCTGGATCTTGAAAGCCTTGCAGATTCCTTGTTTTGTTTTTGGTGCTAGTTATATGTTTATATGGAGAGTGGGAAAGAGTGAAAGAGAAACTTAAAAATATAGGTCATCTGTACTTATAGTTTACTTACTGTTTTTTTTTTTTTTATGACTTGTCCTTTTAGCTTAAATTGATCTTTCAAAGAAATTATATCACAGCAGTAAATGGAAAGCTCAAAATGGCAGATGTGTTTTGAAATTCAGATTTTTTTTTCTGATTCAGAAAGGTGATATAGTGCATATACCCAACATTAGTTAACATCCCCCCTGAGGGCAAAAGAACTGATGAATATTTCTTCAGAGAAATGTATGCATATTTTGTTGTTCAGTCGCTTAGTCCAACTCTTTGCACCTCCATGGACTGCAGCACACCAGGCCTCCCTCTCCCCCACCATCTCCCAGAATTTGCTCAAACTCCTGTCTCTTGAATTGGTGATGCCATTTTTACATCACCAGTTTTACACTAAATGCATATTTACACCAAGATAAAGACTATTCATAGGGGCTTCCCTGGTGTCAGTGGTAAAGAATCCACCTGCCAGTGCAGGAGACCTGGGTTCAATCCCTGGGTCAAGAAAAGAAGATCCCCTGGAGGAGGAAACGGCACCCTACTCCAGTGTTCTTGCCTGGGAAATCCCATGGACAGAGGAGCCTGGCGGGCCACAGTCCACGCGGGTCTCAAAGAGTCGGACGCAACTTGGCAACCGAACAACAACGAAAACAAACACTACGCACGTAGCTTGCTTCAAATCAACCTTGGCTCCAAACTTACAAAAAATGTTTTTCATTTTTCAGAGCTCTTTGCATTTTAGAATGTGGATGAGTAGTATCACTTGCTTTAGAGGGAAAGTAACAGAAAATATATTCATTGCAAAGGAAATACATTGACTCAAGTCCAGCTCACCCCCCTGCTGTAGGTGTTCGGACTCCCCTGGCAACACTGCTGCTGCTGCTAAGTCGCTTCAGTCGTGTCCGACTCTGTGACCCCATAGATGGCAGCCACCAGGCTCCCCCGTCCCTGGGATTCTCCAGGCAAGAACACTGGAGTGGGTTGCCGTTTACTTCTCCAGTCATGAAAGTGAAAAGTCAAAGTGAAGTCGCTCAGTCGTGTCCGACCCTCAGCGACCCCATGGACTGCAGCCTTCCAGGCTCCTCCATCCATGGGATTTTCCAGGCAAGAGTACTGGAGTGGGGTGCCATCGCCTTCTCTGCCTGGCAACACTAACAATGCACAATTCGGGGAACTGGGTGGAGGGGAAACAGAAATTCTAGTGATATTCTTGCAACTTTTCTGGAAAGTTGAAACTATTCTAAAATTAACTTTTTTAAAAAGTTAACCTTCTCTTAACATTGAGAACTAAAGAGAATAAAAAGCAGAATCACCTTCTCATTCAGTCATTTTATTTTCTCATGCTCCCTCCTCATCCCATCTATAATCTTTCCCATGGATTGATTCCTTGATTCCCAGGGCAAGATCCCAGACTTGGGAAACCCTGGCTGGGTCTGGGCTGAGCCATGCTCTCTGAAGGTCAGGCCAAGGGTTTGGGCTTTTTCTGTAAGTGATCCCAGTACATAAATGTTGTTTAAGTAGGTTTGGAGGTACGCTTGAGAGTTTCATCTGGGGATGGGGTGAACAGGAGGAGCTGGGCAGGGGAGGGAAAGTTTGGTGGTCATGTAGAAAGGTGGGAGAATGGAAGGGTTGGGGATTCAGCCCCCACCCCACCCAGATGCTGGGACAGGGCCGGGGTATGTAGGAGAGTGCGTTAGGGGGCCTGCTGAGGCAGGGAGCTGACTTTGAAGGGACCAAGGGCACCTTACAGAAAGTCCATCGTCGGATTGGAAGCTGGAGCTCGGAGCCAGAGAGGCAGCTTTGGATGCTGACCTTTTGCACATTGGGGCCCTGGAGCTGGAGGACATCTGCAGGAGAGAGAAAAGAACACTCCGCTGCCCTGGCCCCTCATGCCCCTACCTCTACCCCCACCTTGATCCCAGGCTTCCTACAAAGTGCGAAATAGGCAGAGGGGCCCTCATTCTAGGTGGAAAAGAAGGCTTGGTCCTTGTTGTTAACCAAGAAGCCAGTGGAATCGGGATCTAACAGGCAAAAGATGGATACCCTCCCCTAGAGGACTGGATGCCCAGGACTGCCAATGCAGGGAGCTGTTCTACCAAGGGTAAAGGAACCCATACCAAAAAAAGAATGGAAGATGTGCATGGAGACGTCCTAGAGAAAGCAAGGAAACAGGGCTTGTCTCTGCAGAGTCTGGGGGCCTGTGTGCACGCGGAGGACACCCATGTAGCCTGCGTGCATATTTTTGCCTTCAAATTCTTTCTTGCCCTTCAGCCCCTTGTCTGAGCTACCAACACCAGGGACCCTGTGCCAAGCCAGTGCCATTCTGGGGCTTAACCCCACTGCTGGAAGCAGCAGAGACACTGGGCATGCAGGGGACAGTGGCTGAGTTTGGATCTCAGCCCACAGGAGAGCTGTCCTGAGAAGAGGCCCCTTGGCCCCCTGGGGTCCGCCCCCTGCCCCGCCTCCCCAGGGCAGCCTGAGTGGCAGCCGGCTGCGGGCCTGACTGGGAGGCAGGTCAGCCTGATGCCCCCAGCAGATGTCAGTCTGGGAACAGGAAGCAGCTTCTCTGGGGCTTCTGGAAATAAATAAATAAATAATAACCATAACCACAAGAACGGTCTTTTATTCTGAAGTTAAAAAAAAAAATGCTTTAATGACTAGAGCATTTAACACATCGGGGGTTTTCATTGTTTTCAATTATGTGCAATTCTGAAAGGAGAGCACAAATTCTGAGCCTGAATGGAGAATTGTGGGGCTGTGGATTGGTGCTGTTTTAAACATTTGCTTTACTACTTTAAGAAGAGAACTGTAAAATGGAAATAATGATATATTATTACAAGTAAATTACACTGTGGAGTAGCATTAATATTGCAGTTGAAACCTAGAATTTGAAATAAAGATGGAAATATTCATTTGTACATAGTTTTTGTTCTTAGAAAAATGATTTGGAATTAAGCAAGAAGCTTCCTTCCCCACGTGCACCCTCGACTCTGGGCGCTCCCAAGCCCCCACTGCCCTGCCGCTGGGACAGGAGACCAGGGGTTCTCAGCCCTGGGTGCTGGCGGGGCCTGGGCGGTGTCTTCTGTGCTTCCCCCAGCGAGGGGGTGGGTATTAGTGCATTATAGAAATGTGGAATTTAGAAAGTAGAGATCCTGTCTTGGGCGGTGGGTGGGCCTAACCATCTTAGGTGCTTGGGGACAGAGACTCGTTAAGGAGGTGGTGGCAGGGGAGCTTTACTTATGGCAATTACTTTCTGTCACTTTCTCTCTTCTTCTGGGAAGAGGGTTGGGCAAAGGGAAACATGGAAAAGGTTAGGGTCCATAACTTCCTTCTGTTTGTCAAGTCTCATCCCCCTTTCTCCCCCTCACCAACACACACACAGACACACAGTTTGGCTTGCAGGATCTTAGTTCCCTGACCACGGATTGAACCCGGGCCTCTGGCAGTGAAAGCAGCAAATCTTAACCACTGGACCACCAGGGAATTCCAAGTCAAGTGTTTTTAATTTTTATTTTATCTTATTTCTTTTCTGTATTGGTAAACTATCCTCCTACAAGTATTTTTTAAACTAATGTAACTGAGCTCTGCTGACTATATTTTCTGAACCAAACATCAAGGCCTGCCGTGCTCAGTGATAATAAAAGATCTTTAGAAATGCATCCTATAGGGGCACCTCATCATCCTACAGCCAGAGCCAACATGGGCTCACCAGGGCCCATCCATTTGCTGACCTGACCCTGACCACTCTGCCCAACTCTCTTAACCCTTTTCCCCTGGGGGCCCTCCCTACAGATCACTGTCGTTCCTCAACACCCATGCAAGCCCCCAAACTCACCATTCCAGAGCGCACCACCTCTCTGAGGTCTTCTGGAGCAGCCCGTCACCCCATCTACCCTACAAATGAAGTCACACCCAGCATTTATCTTCTACTGTTTACCACAGTGTGTCCCCCCATTTGATCATGAAATAACTAGAGTCATCTTTGTATTCCTTGCCCATTGCAGGCAATAACAATAAATGGTTACTAAATGAATGAATAATCTGACAGTTTGGGAGGTGGGACCAGGAAACATTATTTATTGAGTGTATAACAATCACCCTGCAGGGTAAGCATGATCTTTCTTTGTACAAATGGGAAAACTGAGGGTCAGAGATGTTTAGTGACCTGCCCCAAGTTACACAGCCAGAAAGGGACAAAGCAAGTCTGCTGACTCCCCAATCCATTTTTTCACCCACATCATGGAGTGAGGACTGACTCAAAGAACCCCCAAGATGTACCCTGGGCACCACCAAGAGATCTTTGTGGTGTTTATCGGTTCCTTGGAATCTTTCTGATAGCCTAGCAAATACCAAGCGTCTTCTTCCTGGAGATTTAAAGTGAGCTCCTGGTAATCACACCTCACCCCGACCCTTTCTCCCATCCTCATTACCTTTTATATGGAAAACTGTAAACCTGCAGAAAAGTTGAAAGAGTAGGACAATAAACATGAGTATATGCTTCATATTTGCATATAAATAAACTCTAATACATGTATTTACAATTAGGAATTTAAAGTTTTCTGCGTGTTTCAGGTTTTTTAGCTAAACTATTTGGCTCACTTTGTATTTTTTCCTGCCCCAGACCTGGAGTCAGTCAACTCTGCAAGGCTTCTTTTAGTAGAGAATGGCATTCAGAAACCAGGCTCTGATCACTAAGTTTGCTCATTGCCACTGGGTTATCATTGCTTATAGACTTTTTAGTGGACAGAGCTAGGAAATGCATTATTTTCTAATATTTTGGCAGGCTTCTGTTAAGGAGAAAGATTCTCTTCCATAATCACAATACCATTATCATACCCAGCCAATTAATGGTTAATAGACCCACTCCAGTGTTCTTGCCTGCAGAATCCCAGGGACGGCGGAGCCTGATGGGCTGCTGTCTATGGGGTCGCACAGAGTCGGACACGACTGAAGCGACTTGGCGGCAGCAGCAGCAGCAGCAGCAGCAGAAAGTCTATACTCAAATTCCCTAACTGGTTCAGGAATGTCCTTTCATAACTATTTTTGTTTTTTGATCCAAGATCTAATTAATTAAGTTATCTCAATTGGTCTCCTATTTGGTCTCCTATAATCTAAAGCAGTTTGACTTTTTTTTTTTCTTTTTCATGAGACTGACATTTTGAGTCCAGACTAATTTTCTTATAGTGTCCCACATTCTGGATTTCTCTATTTGCTCCCTTGTATTTTTCTCCCCGAGAGTGGCACATACATAGGTGTCATTGTGTATCTCCTGCTGCATTTATCAGGAGGCACATGATGTCAGTTTGTCCTGTTATTGGTGGTATTATGATGTTTGATTATTTGGTGTGATGGGCAGCCTCTAAGATAGTCCCTACCATGGGAGTTCACATCCCATGTGTCCCCCTTCCCTTGAGTGTGAGCTGGATTTAGTGACTTCTGAAGATTAGCCTCTGGTAGGAGATATAAAATGTCCCTCCTGAAATTAGGTTATAGAAAGACTGTGGTTTGCATTTTGGGAGCTCTCTTCATATGCATCACTTGCTCGGGGGGAAGCCAGTTGCCGTTCGTGTGTGTGCGTGTGTGTGTGCGCGCGTGTGTGTGTGTGTGTGTGTGTGTGCGTGTGCGTGTGTGTGTGCGCACATGTTGAGGTGGCCATAGGGAGAAGTCCACAGGAGTGATCTGGAAAGTGAATCTTCAGAGGCCTGCCACCTAAGTGATAGAATTGACTATTATAACTTCTTTCTGATAACCAGATAGTCCAAAATTTCGTTAGTAGTCGTTCCTTCAGGCTGAGGTCTATAGCCTTTTGACCTATTTCCATCCATGTTTGAGTACTTTCTTACTTTTTGGCTCACTTTGTATTTTTTCCTGCCCCAGACCTGGAGTCAGTCAACTCTGCAAGGCTTCTTTTAGTAGAGAATGGCATTCAGAAACCAGGCTCTGATCACTAAGTTTGCTCATTGCCACTGGGTTATCATTGCTTATAGACCTTTTAGTGGACAGAGCTAGGAAATGCATTATTTTCTAATAGAAGTTTCCTTCAATGCAAATCTTCCTCACCTTCCCACTCTGTATTTGTGTTTCTCTTTCTCCACAGTGAAAGCCTTGATTCTCAGAAACACTGTATATTAATCATTTGTTCCGTCCTACAACATACTCAAAATAGTTTCGGAATTACTATCCCAATATCATTCCCAACAAGAAGACTTCTAAGAAAAATTCAGACTTTGCAGTTCTATTTATTCTTAGAATGTATCCCACTAAAGTTATACAGAGTACAGTAGTCACAAATCATTGAAAATAACTGTGTGTATGTGGTGGGGGTCCATTATCAATCTGGTATGCAGTTAGTTTTTTTTGTTTCTATTTGCATTTAGTTTCAAGAAACACTTTCTTCAAGTCTTTTAAAATTTTATATATTTTTCAAAAGTCAAAACTCTCTCCATAAAAAGAATACTGAGAAATTTCCCTCCCACTTTTATTCCTTTCACTCCAGTCCTATCCATCCATTTTTATTAGGTTCTGATGTATTCTTCCTGTGTTTAAAGTATACCAAAAGTAGTATCCATTCTCTATCACCTTGATTTTCACTTACTATATCTTAGAAGTCACCACATGTTAATCCATTAGAAGTATTTCTCAGTCTTTTTCAGCTTTATATTAGTCCATTGTGTGAATTCATCACTGTTTGGCATTTAAATTGTTTCTAATACTTCATTATTGTAAATAATGTCTCAGTGAATAACATTATAGAATATGTTGTTTTATATTTCTGGAAGTGTACTTTCAGGATGAATTCCTGGAAATCAGGATTGTTGGGTCAAAGGGCAAATGCACACGTTGTCTTGCTAGATATTCCAAAATCCCTCCATAGGCATTGTATCATTTTGCATTCTCACCAGTAATTACAAGAATCCCTTTTTCCTTAGAGCCTCACCAACAGAGTATATTACTAAAGTTTTGAATTTTTGACGATTCGAGAAATACTAGTCTCTTAATGTAGTTCAAATATGCATCTATATCATTATGTGTGAAGCTGAACATCTTTTCATACTTCTAAGGTCAATTTACACATTTTGTGTGTGTGTGAACTGTCTATCCATGATTTCCCCCCAATTTTCTATCATCTTAGCCTCCCACCCTCAGTATTTATTATTTAAAATATTTATGTATTTATTTTGCTGTGTTTGATCTTAGTCACAGCACAAAGGATCTTCAATCTTCCTTGGGGCCTGAGGGATCTAGTTCCCTGACCAGGAATCAAACCCAGGCCCACTGCATTGGGAGCACAGAGTCTTAGCCACTGGACCACCAGGGGAGTCTCTCCCCTCAGTGTCTCCTATATCCTTAAAATTATAGACAGGACTGTAGCTATCTTTTTGTTTTTTGTCATGAAGCAGGATTTTTTAAAACACTGAATTTTTAAATATTTTATCTTTTGTATCTGGCTACTTTTCATTAGAAAGCATTCATTTGGGAGCTGGATTGGGCTTGGACCAGGTTTCTGTGCTTGCCAGTGTTGTCTCCCTTTTGTGAGTCAGCGTGAGGAGACTTCTTTCCCCTTCTGCAGAGAAGATGGAAGCTGTGAGCCTAGCCAGTCTGGTTAGTTTGTTTCTCTCTTGGGAGCTCCACATCCCTCCTTGACCCAAGGACCCTTTGGTTGGGGACAGTTGCTTAGCTCTCATTGGGAGGGGTGGATGCCACCCTGAGAGAGAAAGCTGCCCCACATTCTCTGTCTCAGCTGGGAAAGCAGGTACCCCGAGCTGCCCTTGGACTGCACGCGGGTTTTGAGTCAGAGAAAGACTATTCGGGGTATAAATAAGTCCACCTTATTTTTTCCTAATACTTGTGTGCTCCCCTGATGGCTTGGACGGTAAAGAATCTGCCTGCAATGCAGGAGACCTGAATCTGTAAGATTCCTGGATCTGTAAGATTCCCTGGAGAAGGAAATGGCAATCCACTCGAGTGTTCTTGCCTGGAGAATTGCACAGGGCTACCTACCCTCCGTGGGTCGGAAAGAGCCAGAAACCGCTGAGCGACTAACATTTTTACTTTTGTGTGGTTCACATCTTTTACATTTAAATTTCTGTTCCATTTGGCGTTTATCCTGGTGGATGGTAGGAAGCATGAGGTATGCCTATTTTCTGATAGGCAAGGTGGCCCTTGGAGATGTGCGGGGGCGGGGGTGGCGGTGGGCGGGGTGGGGGGGGCGGAGGGTGGCGGTGGGGGCGGTGGGGGCGGGGGGGCGGGGGGAGGCGGGGGGGCGGAAATAAGCGGCCATTCTTATGGTCTCGGCCTCTAGGTGGCGCTCCTCTAGATTCGTTTCTGCCGGACTGGAGGAGGAAATGCTGTAGGTCGTTAGAACAAAAAGGAAGTGACTGACTGGTTAGGTTTCATTGGCCAAGAGGAAGCATCTAGTGGGACGTTCCCCTCTATCCACACAACCTTGACTTCTATAGGCAGCTTGGTGCTTCTTTCCTCATGTTAGAAAATATCACTTCCTCCATGTCTCTGTTTCCTAGCAGGAAGGCTATGTGGGCCATGAGTGTGTGTGCACAGAGATTGCCTTCTCCGTGTCTCCAGGCCCTGGGGTGATGCAGTGGGCAGAGTGGTCAAGATGGCCCCTGTCCTGACCTCTGCTTCTCTGGGAGCCTGGGCCTGGGAGTGATAAGATCTTAGTTCCTGCCCTAAGCCACTGCCAACTGGTGCTATTATCACCAGCATGATGCCTAACCTCCTGTTCCTCAGTAGCCTCATCTGTAAAATGGGACAGTAATGCCTTCCCTACCTGTATGCCAAAGATGTCAGTGGAATAAAGTGATGTAAGTGGAAATGTGTGTGCAAAGTAAAAAACTCTGTACAAATGCATTTGTACTATCATCATGGTTACATCTTATCAGATATGAATTTGTCTCTCTGCAAGAATATGATGGCCAAAAGAATTTGCAGTTATAGGCTACTTTGCTGTATAAGGTGATTTTTCCATGTATCTTTTCTCTCGTGGAAGCAACACAGGCTTCATGAGAAAATTTAGAAGATTAGCTTAAAACAAACTGCTGAAATACAGTCCCTAGAAGAGGCTCACAACGAGCTTTTCTAAAGATCCCTGCTGCTGATGTTGCTAAGTCGCTTCAGTCATGTCTGACTCTGTGCGAGCCCATAGACAGCAGCCCACCAGGCTCCCCCGTCCCTGGGATTCTCCAGGCAAGAACACTGGAGTGAGTTGCCATTTCCTTCTCCAATGCATGAAAGTGAAAAGTGAAAGTGAAGTCGCTCAGTCGAGTCTGACTCTTAGCGACCCTATGGACTGTAGCCCACCAGGCTCCTCCATCCATGGGATTTTCCAGGCAAGAGTACTGGAGTTGGGTGCCATTGCCTTCTCCGTAAGGATCCCTAAACCCCCCTGAAATTGTGCACAGAATTATATATGTGTGCATTTTTCACAGCTTTTATCAGATTGCTATAGGAGTTCTTCATTCAAATATGAATAAGAACCAGATGAAAAAAGAAGCCAGTCCAGTCCCAGGGGCCCTTCCCCATTTGACTCTGCAAGATTTGAACTGGCCCTAGCTCCTTCCTCAGCCCCAGATTGGATCTTTTGGCTACTAGTCTCACTTCTTAGTGGAGCTGGTCTGGAAAGAAGGATAAAAGAGATGTGGGAAGGCTCTAGAAGGAGTCTGTGGAGTCTAGAAAGTGAAGGTGAAACCCTGAAGCAGTGTGGTCCAGGGGCAGCTGAGCAAATACGTTAGAAAAACAATTTTGTAAACTCTTGTCGTGCTGCAGTGGTCTTCCCTGTGTTCCTGAAATATGCCAAGATCATCCCTGTCTTGCGGCCTTTGGCATAGGCATGTTTGATTACCTAGAACATTCTTGCCCTGGGTCTTCTCCTGACGGGCTCTTTCATATCATCCAGGTCTCAGCTGTAAGGTTACTTCCTCAGAAAAGTCCTCCCTGATCACACAATTCCCCCAGCCCAAATTATCTTTCAAGAGTAACCATCACTATGGGAAATCATCTTTTTTGTTTGTGCTTAGTCGCTCAGTCGTGTCCGACTCTTTGTGACCCCACGGACTGCAGTCCACCAGGTTCCTCTGTCCATGGAGATTCTCCAGTCAAGAATACTGGAGTGGGTTGCCATGCTCTCCTCCAGGGGATCTTCCCAACCCAGCGATTGAACCCAGGTCTCCCACATTGCAGGTGGATTCTTTACAGTCTGAGCCACCAGAGAAGCCCAAGAATACTGGAATGGGTAGCCTATTCCTTGTCCAGGGAATCTTCTCACCCCAGGAATAGAACCAGGGTCTCCTGCATTGCAGGCTGATTCTTTAGCAGCTGAGCCATCTTTGTTTTTTATCTGCACTGCCAGACCCCCACTCAGCAGAGTGAAAATGAAATTTGGGCAGTAACATATTATTCCCAGAGTCTGCATCAGATTCTGATGTGGGGAAGCACTCAACACATATTTACTGAATGTATAAGTGTTACATAGAAGGAAGCATGTTCTTGGCAGAAAGTGGTGCATCAATACTACCCTGATGGTCCAGTGGTTAAGACTCTGTGCTTCCTCTGCAGGGGGTGGAAGTTCGATCCCTGGTCAGGGAAGTTCTGCATGCTGAGTGGTGTGGCCAAAAATAAACAAAAGAAAACAAAAATAAGAGGGGTGAAAAAGAGGCCTGCAGCTTCTAAAAAAGAGAAAGGAAGTGCTGCGTAAAGCATTTTGACTCTTCTTCCCTCCGTGCCAGTGTGTGGCATCAGGTCCTGCCTGTGTGCTCTACTTCTGAGAAATGCATCGTGCTGTCTCTGCCCCGCTCCAAACCCCCAGATACCCTGTATCTACCTCCCTGCTGCCAGACTTCCCTGAAACACAGGTCTCCAGCTCTGCATCCTCCTCCCTTGCTCGCACTCACCCCCGACTCACGGGACAGCCAACCTCCTCATGAGTCCTCCTTGCCATCTGGGGGCTGAATTGAAGTGTCTTTCCCGTAGCACCTGCAGGCCCTACTTTTTCAGTCAACAGGTCTAGCTCTCTCATTAGCGGAGCCCAAGCGTGACAGTGTAGGCAGTGAAGTCCCTGGAGAAGACATAAATGCCTGCCTCTGAGGTGCACGGGGCTTCTGAAGTCCGCAGGGTGTGGAGGGTGTGAGGAGGGGCAGGGCAACAGCCAGAGGGAACTTTCTGAGGATGTCTCTCTCCCGCAGGGCAGGCCTGAGGCCCCTAGACAGCTCTTGGGGAGCCGGTGTGCAAAGATGCTGGAGCTGGCCTTCCACAAATCAGGCAAGCCCTGGGAAGGCCTGGAATGGAGTTGCACCAAGGTGATGAGATGGCCTTGCCCCCACCTGTTTTGCAGCTGTGGAGAGCCATCCAAGGGTAAGCAGCTGGTTGTGTACTACTTAAGAAGAGAGAAGGCAAACCGGGTGAGACCGGAGATCTCAGCTTTGGTGATGAAACAAGCATTGACCACTGCTGATGATGTGGGCCTGATCTCCATGCACAGATGTTGCCAGGTGTGGCTGGGCAGGGGTTAGCAAGTGACTACTTGCTCCTTAGAAGAACCCACACTGGAACCGGGGTGGGAAAACTTTAGGTAAGCTGTTCAGGTAACAACGTTTAGAGACCTTTCCTATGAAAGACACTGTATTTCCTGTGAGTTATTGCCATTAAGAATATTTATTTTTAATATCAGATGTCTAAATTCATCTGCTCCCTACAGATCATTTCATCTTAGACTGTGCTATCTCAGCAGAAAATATGCTTTCCCCAAATGTGTCAGTTCTATTTTTAAAAAGGTTCAGTGACCTATTTCTGTAATTCTCATAGACACTGAAAGAACAGCAGAGTCTATTTAGGCTCAGCTCTGTGTCACTGAGAGTTACTCCTGCCCAGGTGTGGCCTACAGAGGTGCCATCTTGCTTTGAAATAAAGACGCATAAATAAACGAGAGGAGTATTGTCAGTGTGAGGTCATGGGAGTGTAAACACACCCGCATACACACACTTCTCCATTTTTGAACAATGTCATGGTGACTGTGGTCCAACTTTAGCCAAACTTTAATTAGGAGATTGCTTAAGAGTCAACCATTTCCTGGACAAAGAACTTGAAAGACAATTTACAAAAGAGGAACTATTAATATATGGAAAAATGTATTCATCGACTAATATATGGAAAAATGTATTCATCGACTAATATATGGAAAAATGGTTAGCTCTTCTAGTCATCAAGGAAATGAAAATTCTCTATAATGCTGCTTTCCAAAACTAACCTATGGTGTGAGACGTCAGGATAGCAATTACCCTTGGGTGGGGTGGAGGAGGGTGAACAGGTGAAATGCAGGGGCTTCTGGGGTCTGGAAATGTTCAGTTTCATGATGAGGGTGCTGGTTACTTGGGGGTGTTCACTTTGTGACCATTTACTCATGATTTGTATACTTCTGTGTATGTATGATAAACCACACAATAAGGTTTACGAAAAAAAAAAAGTCCTATTAAGCTGGCAGCAAAAACCCCTCCCTTTTTTTTTTTTTTTAGTGATAGTAGCCATGCAGTTGAAGTCATCAAGAAGCTGGAATTTTCACATATTGCTAGAGGCAATGTACATGAATACAGCCTTCTCTGGGGAACAATTCAGCAATATGGATTTGAACTCTTAGAAATACTCCTATTTGTTAACTCAATAGTTCCACTTCTGAGACTCTATCTTAAGAAACAATCCTAAATGTCAAAAAACAAAAAACAAAAAAAAAACGGTTTAAAGTGCAATCTCATTGAAAGTAACCAAAAATGTACAAGCAAAACATTGAAAGCAATTATAAGTGGTTGACTATAGGGCAACAGTTAAGAAACTTTTGATAAATCCCATGATGACATTTTCTGGACATGTTACAGTAAGCTGAAGTGAATAGTGAGAGAAGGGAACACAATGCAATATGTAGGAAAAGCAGAATGTGAGGTAGTAGGCACAGCAATTACAACTACACCAAAAAAAAAAAAAAAAGGGAAACAACTCTACACAGAGAAAATCACCAGAAGATGAAAAAAAAAAAGAGCAATGCTTGTGGTTTGGTTAACAGGTTTACGTGGGATATAATTTTTTTAGTGTACTTTCCCATGTTATCTAGTTTTATTGAATGAGCCTGTATTACTTTGGTAAAGGAGGGAATGCTCTAAAGTCAGTCTTGTGCCTTCCACTCCTTTCAGAAGGCGCTGTCCTCTATTTCTCCCGGGTCCCTACACACCAGCCAGTCTGTGTGTAGGAGTCTAATGTCACCATCCTGGGTGGAATGGAACCAGCATTGAAAGCTGGCCCCTCTGGGGGAGAACATGAACCAACCGTCCTCTCCATCCTGAATGATGTGGGCTTGGCTCTGATGACCCAGTGAATTCTCTAAGCCCCGGTTTATCACCAGGGCCACAAAAGTGCCAAGGCCCTACTTAAACACTTGAAATCCAGAGGTTTGGGGGGTGGGGAAAGCAGGAGCTCAAAAATATGAGAAGAAAAGTACAAAATTGAAATGTACAGACATTTATTGCAGTGGTTACAAAATGTAAATTATGTCAGCTTCTTTCATTGTTACCTCTGATTTCATAAAAATGTCATTAAATTGGAGATCCATTTGTAGGTTAAATTTTTCTCATGTTCAGGTTTCTGACATTCATGACCTTTGAGAGAAATTCATAGCTAGTATATATTAAATTATTTTTTTGGTAGCTATATAATTTTTAAAAGCAAAGTGATAAATCTCTCTGAAACAGCAATGTAATTGTTTCCTGTGGGATAGACGTGTATTTGAATGCCTAATTACTAGACCACCAGGGAAGTCCAGTAGTTAGAAGTCCATGCTTCCACTACAGGAGGCACTGGTTCAATCCCTGGTGGGGGGACTAAGAGCCTTCATGCCTCAGGGTGTGGCTAAAATAATAATAATAATAGTATTAATAAGCCTGTTCTAAGGTAGGACAGGGTCTCCACAGGTGAGAGTATCTGGGTCTTGGAGGTCTCCTTGTTTCTTGCCTCAGTTAATAAGCAGTTGATTAAGAGGCCTCCCACCGCACTTTGCCCTTCTGCTACTGCTAAGTCGCTTCAGTCGTGTCTGACTCTGTGCGACCCCATAGACGGCAGCCCACCAGGCTCCCCCGTCCCTGGGATTCTCCAGGCAAGAACACTGGAGTAGGGTACCATTTCTTTTTCCAATGCATGAAAGTGAAAAGTGAAAGTGAAGTCGCTCAGTCGTGTCTGACTCTGTGCGACCCCATGGACTGCAGCCCTCCAGGCCCCTCCGTCCATGGGACTCTCCAGGCAAGAGTACTGGAGTGGGTTGCCATTGCCTTCTGCCCTTCTACTAGATGAAAATGTATGCAAGTCTGTCCCTGCTGAATATGCCGTCTTGAAAGAAGCCAGCCCTGACCCCTGAGGCTAGGTAGGCCCCCTCCTGCCCTCACTCCTAAATCCTGTGCTTCTTTTTATCAAACCTCTTTGAATTGTAATTATCTGCCCATGGCCCCCGGGGGATCCCTGTAAGTAGGGACCGCTTTGTAAAGATCTTTCTTAACCTTGTTAATTCTCCCAAGAGTTGGGGATTAAATGAAAGAATGACAGGATGGGAGAGACAGCATGGGGTGGAAAAGACAGACAGGATTTGGAGGAGGCAGGTGTGGTGGGGGTTAGGAGTTGAGGGCAGCCAGAGACAGGGTTGGGTTGAGCAGACTGTGCGACCTCTGGGTAAATACAGGTGCTGGGTGTATGTGGATACTTTAGTCTGGAGGGCGGGGGAGAGGCTGGGATAGAGAACCAGATGGGGCCACCAGTATAAATTGGTGAGGGGCAGGGACTGGAGCCGCTGCAGTGGTTGTGCAGAGGCCACGTAGGAAGTGCAGGCAGAGAGCCTGGGAGGCCTCAGCACTCATGGGGTGGGAGAAAACACGATAAAGAGAGCAGGATCTGTGAGGTCTGAGTGGTTCCAGCAGAAAGAGGAAGAAAGCTGTACCAGGAGGCTTGAACCTTGGGTGAGAGGCCAGTAAGAGACCTGAGCACTCAAGTGGGTTGACTGTGTGCCTGGCCCTGATTTGTGCTTTGCGTGGATCATCTCAGGTGAGCTGCAGATCAGTGTTAGGATAAACCTGTGTTTATAGATGAGTGAATTGAGGCACAGATGGGCTAAGCTGCCCAAAGATGTAGGGGAAGGAAGTGAAGACTCAGGGACTCTACTCCAGACTCCATCCCAACGAGAGAGAGATAACCTCCAAGTGCAAGTGAGGCTGGAAGAGTGTCCCCAGGGATGGTATTAGAGAGCCTCAGGCCAGTGTCTGTGATGAGGGCCCTGGCCAAACTGCAGGGGAACTGGTGAGTCAGCAATCAGTCAAGGAGACAGTGAGTGACTGTTTAATGAAGTACAGGGGTGCTTGCAATTTCACGAATGTATTTGATATCAAGAAATAATTGCCAGTTTATACTTTTACAATTTTAATTTCTTTTAAAAATCATCTTAGCTGGTTTGGGGTAGCCTGCAGGGTTTGAGAGCTTCTTCTGCTGCCAAAAACATGGAGACTTTGCCCTATATCCCACGCGTAGTGCTCTGATGTCCCAAACTGGGCTGAAGAAGCGGCCCGGGTGGCTGACCTGACGGTGTGCACTCTGCTGGTGGCGTCTTATTCTCATCATCGGAGGAATGACTGATGATGTCACTGTGGAACCTCCCAGTGTCGGATCCATGACTGATGATCGTGGCCTTGGAGGCCTGCAGTTTTCTTGGCCTACAGAGCAAATGGACAGTATAGTATGAAGGACCGCAGCCAGCTTCCTGTTTACAATGGGAGGCTTAGGTTTCATAATCCTGGGCTGATCCAATGCAGCAGACATTCCAAAACTCAATAGATTTCTTGTTCTGTTCATTGGATTTTTGTTCTATAGAGTTTTTTCATGGTTAGGGTATTCATGAGAATGAAACTGCCAGGCTATCTGAATGTTAACATGCCTTCTGAGAAAAAAATCAGTGGATAATGGATTTGCTCCTGTTAATAAAGTTTTAAAGGCTGTATCAATCCTCTAACATGAAATGTGGGAAAGAATGAAAAGCAGCAGAAAAAGAAGCATCTGTGAAAAGATAGGAAGCATATAAAGCTCAGACTAGAAAGCCTTCTGCATATGGAAGAGAGAAGCTTATCACAGTATTTTTTTCCCTGCTGACCTATATGACATACATTAATGATGTGAAGTGACATGATCTTAGTTTTTTGCTTCTTAAAGAAAATATACTCCATTTCTACAACTAGATGATTAAATAAAACAATCTTTTTTACAACCCTCTTAACATGTTTTGGAGATGATGTTTCTAATTTTCAGAAATTAATGTGAAATCAGGAAGCAAGATCCCATATACTGAGAACCGTGGATGGCTGGTCAACTTTACCTATGGTGCTTACTTAACCTTTAAAAAGTGTGTGATAGTACATCATTTCAGACATATGTTTAAAACTGTTTCCTCCGTAGTAAGAAAGGAGCAGAAACTATTTTTTCTAATTAAAAAAACTACCTTTGGGTCTTCCCTTGTGGTGCAGTGGCTAAGACTCCACACTCCCAATGCAGGGGACCGGGTTTCAATCCCTGGTTGAGGAACTGAATCCTATATGCCACAACTGCCCAAAATGCCTCAAGTAAAAGAGCCCACATGCCACAACTAAAGACCCAGCACAGCCAAATAAATAAGTAAATTTAATTTAATGGGCAAAAGTTTAAAGAAAAATTCTTTGAACATAGCAATGAAAACTGAAGCACCTCTCCATTGCTTTGCTATCTTCCTCCTTAATGCAGAGCTGGCCATAACTAACACTGCAGGCCTTTCTGTTCAATATTTGACATTATGGATTTTCTTACGTTTCCTTTGTCCATAGACGCTTTTCTAGAGCTCTATCGCCTGCAGGGCCACCTGGAAAGTGAAGAGGAAGGAGGGACCCTCCATCCATCCAGGAGAATGGCTCTGCCGGCACCCCAGATGTGCCCACCGCCCAGAACTCTCCCCTCTGGTGTCTGTCGCTGCTATGTGCCTCTCTCTTCCACCAACACTGAGACCTACTGTGATCACCCTGTAATACGGCAGCCAGCCCCCTGCTCTCCAACGTCAGGGGCTCCTGTCTCCCTTTCCCTGCTCTATTTTCTTCCTTTTTTCCCCCATAGCAACTGTCAGCTACTAAGTAATACTACTTACTTACTACTTATGCCTTATCTTTAGGGTTTACTGCACATTTCCCCCTGACTGTGCAAGCCTTGAAAGCAGACATATTTACCTGTGTTGTTCTCTTATTCCAGGTGCTTGGAGCAATTGTGGGCAACCAGTACACCCTCCACTCATATTTTTGGAATAAAAAAAGGACTTCTCCCAGGGAGCCATGACTCCTTCATGAAACAGGAAGGGCTTTGGTCAGTCCTTGGAGGATGGGCAGGCTTTCCATTGGAGAAACAGGGAGGCCAACCAGGCAGGGGAGCAACACAAGCAAAGGCTGAGAGACGGGGCAAGGAAATCACCAGGGAGGCAGCAGAGGGGTTGGCCTGGTGCTGCTCAGGCTGTGCGGCATCAAGTACCAGGGTCACGGCTATGGATTTTCTTTCACAGACAATGGGAGGGAAGATAAGGGATATGGAAGGTTCTGGGCAGGAAAGGTTCTTGATGCCAGTAGTAGTTTAGGAAGATTAACCTGGAAAGGGGGTGCCTTTGAGGATATTCCCAGAAGGGAGTGGTCCCTTCTGGGATATTCTCCTAGACCCCCAATCCCATTAGCCTGGGACTCTTCTGTGCCCACATTTTCTCTTTGTCCTCACTGTCCCATGCTAAGCCAGAATCAGAATCTGAAGGTGTGTGGCACATCTTAGATTTGGAGGGAGGTGACTTTGGCTCCGCCTACTCCCCTTTTTCTAGGTGAAGCCAGGGGAGCCATTACCCACAGCCTCTGGTTAGAAATGGCATGTGGCACTTGGAATGCTTCCTCCTCCTTCTCCATCTTCAAATTTGTGCTGTGGTCCCCAAGAGGAATGAATGAATGCTTACAGATTTCCCTAAGCAACACTGAAATGCCAAAAGAGTAAAAGGTGCGGAGACCTTTGCCCAGCACATCAAGAATGTGGACAAATTTAGAGTTGGAGCCTTGCGTTACAATTGCAAGTCAAACTCCAAGTAGGGGTAACCAGCCCATTAGCACAGGCACCTGAAAACTGACTTTCTGCCATCTCTCCAAAAACACACACACATACGCACGCACACATGTGTGCACATTCTCACATACACACATTCACTGGGCCATAGAAAGATCAAGGCTGACTGCAAAGCACCCATTCCCCAAGACTCCTAATTTATATTGGGAACTAGCTCTAAAGCTCCTCCTGGCCCCCAACCTTCCCTTGCAATGATAAAGAGCATGTCACATCACACTAAATGTGACACTTAATCAAAACCCATCTTCTTTAACAAATCCTTAACCTCCAGCACAGGAGAGTCGCCAAGGCCAAGGGACAAGACAGGGAGCCGACTCAGGTGGCACATGCTTTGATCAAGATGATACAGATCTCCTTTTATTTCACTTTCATCAGAGTTATAAAATTCCAGATCTGTCCCCTTTTTGATTTGACAACAGCACATCTCAGTAGAGGCTGACACTGAAAAAAGACCAGGACTTGTTCTCTCTTCAACCGGGAGTAGGCAATAATTTCTCTGAATCCTTTTCAGTAATGATCGCCAAAGCTTCTGATCTTCCTGTAAGCAAGTTTTGCAGGGAATGTGGTTAAACTGAAGCACAAACCTAGCTGGCATCTGGTTCCTTTCTTAAGTGGTATCTAAATACCCTTAATCTATTGGCCCTGGAAAAGACCTCCCCCTTTTCTGCCTCCTTCCCGCGGTCTTTTTTTCTGAGACTTAAATCCTCAAGCGAATTCTTTTGCCAGATTTCTAGGGCAGGAAATTTACCTCCCTGCCACACAGTACATTAGAAACTTCTGGGGTTCCAGCAACTGTTCATTTCTATAGCATGGCCGATGGCTTTTCTCATGACCTATGTGGGATTATGTTTTTAAATTATTTAATAACTAGCTAGTTCCCAACAGAACGGATTTCTATCTGTTCAATAGACAGTTATTGAATCCCAGTTATGGATGATGTAGCTCTTATGAGACAGAAAGATTTACTTCTGCTTCTGAGAAACTTTCTGTCTTGAATTATGATGCAATAGTAGCTAATAGTCGGAGAAGGCAATGGCACCCCACTCCAGTATTCTTGCCTGGAAAATCCCATGGACGGAGGAGCCTGGTAGGCTGCAGTCCATGGGGTCGCTAAGAGTCGGACACGATTGAAGTGACTTAGCATAGCATAGTAGCTAATAGTAATGGTAGCTTGTGACAAGTGGCTACAAGAATTTCAAAGCACAGACCATTCATACATCCAGTAAGTATTAAGCATCTATATGTGGCAGACCCTGTTCTAGGCACTGGGACACTGCTCTGTACAAAATGGACAACCTTCATGCCTGCAAGGCACTTACATTCTAGTTGGGGCTGGGCTGAAAATGGGGCATCGTTTTCAACTATTGTAGATTTGGCTTTGAATAACTCACAGCTTTATCCATTGATCTTCTCCAATCTTCCTTTGTAGACTGAATTTGAACTTTCATGTATCCACCGACAAGTAAAATGTCTGAGCTATTGTGTGATGTCACACCAGTACAGTTTGTGTCGTACTGGTACCCTTAGTATTTACTAAAAATGAGCAGAAATTTAAAAAATGAAAGTAAGTTCTCATGAACTTATAATTGAGACAAACAGGAAGGAAAAAAAGGAAAATTAGAGAACATATTTAAAATGTTGTGAGAATATTACGTCTTTAGTCTCACGAAGTGTAATTAGGACTTTTCAAATTTGTTTTCTGTTTTCTGTTTAGAGCAGTCTTCCTTATAACATGCTGGCAACAGCTTGGGCAGGTTCTCGGCAGTAGCACTCTCTAGACCCCACCTCTACATGGGAGGCCTTTTTCCGTTCCAGAGGGCTGGGTGCCCAGGCTGGGCCTGAGAAAGTACCATGTATGGCCCTGTACCATGAAAATGTACTTACCTTTCACTGAGGACTTGAAGGAAAATAGAAAACTCCACATATTTCAAGCAGGAGGAAAAAAGATGGTTTTCTAGAAAAGACTGTTTCAGCCAGAAAGAGAAGATAAGAAACTAGCAAAGAATCACCTGGGACTTCTCTGGTGGTCCAGTGGTTAAGATTCTGTGCTTCCACTGCAGGGGTCACAGGTTCGATTCCTAGTCAGGGAAGTTCCATGTGCCATGCTATGCAGCCAAAAAAAAAAAAAAAAAAGTATGAAAAAAAGAAAGAAACTAGCCAAGAATCCTCTCCTTCCCAAGACCAGGTTAAGGCTAACTATTGTAGACTAACCTGGAATGGGAAGGCAGAAGTTGGGAAGGTGGCAAGAGCCAGGGCTAGGAAGAGAATGAAGTGCCATGCCTACACTAACTCTTCTAAGTAGAGGCCTTCCCTTTGCCGCTGGAGGAGAGGGGACTAGCAGAGGATTCTTCCTGATTTACAAGTCTGTGTGTGAACCAGTGTAGGAGGACAGTCAGCACTGATGGGACAGTGAAACACTGGGGGTGAGGGCAGCAAGAATCATTTGACGCTGGAATTACCAGAGCTTTATTTGGCAGTTACAGTGGCATGTGGTCTGTGTCCTACTTCAGCTCCTCCTGGCCCCAAACTTCTCATGCACTAATGCACAGGAGGAAACCACAGCCCTAAAGGCCAGTGGGAACTGGAGCGAAGAAGGCTGTGTTTGTCCTGGGAGACTAGTTCCTTCCACTTCTGACCAGGCAGAAGAGCTGGGAGGTATGTCAAACTCCTGGTCAAAGCTTGCAGGGGTCACCTCCCCATTATACCTGAGTGCTGACCCCTGGTTTAGCCATTAGGATTAAGAATCTTAGTGCAGAATTCAGCCACCATTGAATGGTGTTTGGTTCTTGTTTTTGTGATAAAATAGTCTGTATTTTAAACTTTTTATTATAAAAAAATTCAACATATATCAAAGTATAAAGAATCTCAAATTGTACACCTTAGACACAGAATGTGTTGACAATGTATCAGTTATATCTCAATTCTAAAAACTAATTAATTAAAAAAAACTCTTCTTCAACCACATGATAGACTACTATGCGGCCGTTAAAAACTTAAAAATCATTTTACTAAAAACAAAAGGCTCCCACATACCCATTATTTGAATTTAAGCATTAACAACTTGCCACATGCTATATAGACTGCATGCTTATGTTCCATCCTAAATGTATGTGTTGAATAACCTAATCCCCACTGTGAAGTTAAGAGGTTGGGCCTTTAGCAGGTGGTAAGTCATAAGGGTCACCCTAACTCCAGTACTTTTGCCTAAAGAATCCCATGGATGGAGGAGCCTGGTAGGCTGCAGTCCATGGGGTCGCGAAAATAGGACTAAGCGACTTCACTTTCACTTTTCACTTTCATGCGTTGGAGAAGGAAATGGCAACCCACTCCAGTGTTCTTGCCTGGAGAATCCCAGGGACGGGAAGCCTGGTTGGCTGCCGTCTATGGGGTTGCACAGAGTCGGACACAACTAAAGTGATGCAGCAGCAGCAGGAAGTCATAAGGGTGGATCCCAATAAAGGAGACCCCAGAGAGCTTTCTCACCTCTTCCACTTTGAGGTTGAGGACAAACATATACGAACCTGAAAGAGGTTCATCAGACACCAAATCTGCTAGCACCTTGATCTTGGACCTCCAGCCTCCAGAACTGTGAGAAATACATGCTTATTGTTTGTAATCCACTCAGTCTATGGTATTTGTTACAACAGCTCAAATGGACTAAGAAACCAATTTGCTTCATCAGCTTTTTTTCCTGAAGTATTTTAAAATAAGTGCCAGACATCATATTTCACCCCTAAATATTTTAGCCTATGTTTTTAAAGAGATGATGACATTTTCTTATATAATAACCATACAACCATTATCACACCTATAAAAATTAACAATAAAGTCTTAAATATTTTCCTATACCCAGTCCAAATGAAAGTTCAGGCACGGTCAAGGTGGTGTGGCCATAGTCCAAATGCAAATCTTCCTGATTATCCAAAAATGCCTTCTTATAATTAGCTTGTTTGAACCGGGAATCCAAGCCAGGTGCACACTTGCATTTGGTTGCTACGTCTTTTCTGGTGCTTTAATCTAGAGGATCACTGGGCAGCGTGAACCAGTGGGCTGCTCTCACCACCCATCCTCTGTCCTAGGCATCTGTGATGCTTTCCAAGTGTATCCTGAGGCTCCCCCTCCCCAGAGCAGTTCAGGTGACCAGACCAAAGTGACCACAGTCTGAAGGTATCAGCCCTGTCATGGAACCAGAATCGCAGGTTTTCAAAATTCCAGGTATGAGACCGTGAGATTTGGGGAAATGTATGATGCCGTTGGGTCCGGGCAGAGGGGCTGATGCAGCCACCCTCCTCAGGGTCCTCTGGTGAACACTGCCCCTAACTCTCCTTTTATACGTCCAATGGGAGGGATGCCCATTGCTTCCTGCAGGGAGAACTCTGCACTCAAAGGCCCACAACCCAGGGAAGCCCCTTCATGGGTTCCGGGCCCTGTCTACCTACAGGGTTGGTGGAACTTGACAGAAGTCCCTCCCACTCCCACAACCACCCTGAAGCTGGCCAGCACTGCATTGAGGTCATCCACGCAGTGATGCCAGGTTGCACACGTCCTCTCCTATATCTGGTCACTGGCATACCCTCATGTTCCCTCTGAGAGTTCAGCCATATGTGAGGCTGATTTCCCCTAGATTTGGAACTCTGCTCTAAAGAATAACATTTTTTACATGAGAGCAGGAAGTGCCTGGAGCCTGAGCTCTGTCCTCTACTGTGGTATTCCAGCGTCAGTGTGCCCCCGGAACTCTAGGACCACAGCTAGCCATGCTGGTGAACAGAGCCAAGAGGTGTGCGCCAACACCCAGAGGCCAGTTGGGCTCAGGGCCTTGGCTGTTCCACGGCGCAGGCCGGCCCTTCTGCTTGTGTCCCTATGGAAATGTTCCTGCAGAGTGTGTTTGGGGGACATTCATCTTCTTTGATGACCCACTTAGGGCTCTTTGGGCTCCTCTCTTCTCTTTACTGGCTTTGGTGACCGTGGCATTGGGAGGGCTCTGCTCTCAGGCTCCCCAGGGGACCCCAGAGGTTCTGACTGCACCAGGATGGTGGGAACTTTGGGAGATGCTGCTCTGTCGGCCCTCACATGGAGTGCAGAGATCCTGGCAAGCTGGAATCTGGTCTGCATCTGATCCATTTTATCTGCAAAGTATTCAGAAAATGTGTCCCCCAAAGAACACACTGACCCCTCTGAAGGAGGGAGTGCAGTGTCGGTCGCCTGTTTGAAGACATTCTCGGTTTTGATGAGGATTGTGCAGAGACCCAAGATAAGCCTCAGAACGTGAGCCAAGCGGGTGGGGAAAGGGCTCTCTGGTGACACGCAGCATCTTCGCCTGCCTTCCATTTTACGTGTTTACCAATTGGGAAAGCAAATCCAGCTGTTGGGAGGAATTGCTTCCAGATGACATTATGGGAAAGGAAAACACACTGTATAAAAAAGCTGCAGAATAAAAAGCAGAACATGTGCACTCTGTGGGCCAGGATTTCATATGGACTATTTCCTGATATTGTGCAATAAACCAGCTCCTGGGGTAATAATCAGAACAGTGCAAATGTTCCCTGTATGAGAGTCAGGAGACCAGAAGGGGGACCAAACTTGGCAGAACTTGGGGAAAATCTCTTGACCTTGCTGGGCAACCGTATTTTTCTCCTTCTGGACAGCTGCTTCCCACCTTCACCAGGGACCCCCTGTGAAAGCCTTAGAAAATATCTTCTGTATGCTGCATGATGTGAGAGAAACCATGGGAAAGCAAGGACATTTTGCTTTAAAAACTGATGGGTTTCTTAGCCCCCCAGCACAGAAAAATTTGCTGTGTTGGCTTTTTCAAAGATTTTAGAAGCTCTCTAATGAGCTGGAATTAAAGTGTCCCTTTACTAATTTGGTTTTACAGGTCACTGGATAAAACCTACTTAGAGTGGTTTGGAAGAGGATTAGGACATTCGTGTCTTTTCCAAGTTGACTTTCCAGGCAGGGTCAGTCAGCAGCTGGAGACTCCCTTGGCTAGGGGCCAGAGCTCTTTTGTAAGCTGCGACTTTGTAAGGGCCTGGTGAGCACACTGTAACTCTATTGGTGGCTTAGTGGTAAAGAATCCGCCTGCCAATGCAGGAGATGCAGGAGTTGTGGGTTCAATCCCTGGGTTGGGAAGATACCCCAGAGAAAGAAATAACAACCCGCTCCAGTATTCTTGCCTGGAACATCCCATGGACAGAGGAGCTTGATGGGCTACAGTCCATGGGTCGCAAAGAATCAGACATGACTTAGCGACTAAACAACAACCACCACCCAAGGAACACTGAGTTTGCAATGAAATAAAAATGTAAATGTATAATAGTAGCAAGACACATGTTCCCAAGTTTGCCAGCCTAGAGAGAATGCCAGAAAGCCTAGCATTGCAGTTCCCCAGGGTGAGGGATATAGCCAAGGCCTTTGAGTCATTCCTGTTCAACCCCTATTGGGGCAGAGTGGACCTCAGTAGCTAGAGAAATGGCTTGAGCTCAGGCAGTCTCCTTAGACCAGTACTGTAGCCACTAATCATATATAGCTGTCTGACTTAAATAAAATTTAAAATTGATTTTCAGTGGCACCAGCCTCATTTCAAGTGCTCCATAGCCACATGCAGATTAGTAACTACTGTATGAGTACAGATAATATGAACATTCACTCATTTATTCAACAAATATTTTCTAAGAGCCACAGCAGTGGAGGAAGCATACAAAATCTCTGCCTTCATGGAGTTTCTGTTCTAAAGGGCAAGATAAACAAGAGACAGTGAGCATATTGGTTGTGGTCCCAGCAGGAAACAGGTGATGCATTTGACTGAGTAACTGAGAAGAGATTAATAAAGGGAGGATGCACAAGTGTGGGCTGACTTTAGGGAAACCAGCAAGGAATGGTGCAGCGCCCCAGAACTGCCCCTTGTGGGGAAGCATAGACACACTAGGCCTAAAGGGACAAAAGGAGAAGTGATCATCAGAAGCCAGGGAGAGCTGAAGGGAGAGGCTGTGGCCTCTGCTGGGGCCCCAGGCTAGGAGAGACACACAGAGAGGGGAGGCACCTCATGATTCAGACCCCAATCTCCTCCCTGCCCACTGGGCAGGCCCCAGGGAAGCCACAAGCAGGGAGTATCCTGGGACACAGAGCAGGAACTAGAGAGGGAATCTGCAGGGACAGAGTATGTAGCATCATCATAGAGCTTATTAAAAGGCAACAGATTTAGGAAGAAGAGGAGTGGGTAAGGGGGGTGAACAATGGGGCAGGGCAGCCACATAAACAGATGGCCTGAAGCCCATGGTGTCCTTCATTTGCTCTCCCACCTGCCCTCCCTTTCCTGTTTTCTTTCGACTAATTGTGTCCTCCTTTTCCATGTCCTTCGATCATCTCTGTGGTTCTTCTGATACTTGTTGCATTCTCTCTGTGGCATTATCACAAGTCCCTTGGAGCCAAACCAGGGCAGCTCTGCTGAACCTTCAGTGAATTCGGATGCTCCGTTTACCTTAGAAGCACAGGCAGGGTGATTTTTTAATTTAGCTGTGCTGGGTCTTCGAGGTGGTGCCGGCTTTCTATTGCAGCACGTGGGCTTTCTCTAGTCGCAGCCTTCTTGGGGGGCTTCTCTTGTGGAGCGTGGGCTCCAGGGCACAAGGAGTGAGTAGTTGCGGCGCGTGCACTTCTCTGGTTGTGGCACAGGGACGGGCTTTGTTGCCCTGGGGTGTGTGGGATCTTAGTTCCCTGACCAGGTATCAAATCCATGTCCTCTGCATTGGAAGGTGGATTCTTAACCACTGGGCCACCAGGGAAGTCCTCTATTTTTCATTTTAAATAGACTATATTTTTAGAATTTAATTTCCCATAAAAGTTGAGAAAATAGTACAGAGTTGCCATATTAGCCTCTCCCACCCTCATACCTCCCCTTATGTTAGCATGGAACATTTTTTACAATTAATGAACCAGTAATAATATATTATTAATTAAAGTCCATGTTGAATTCTGATTTTCTTAGTTTCTACCATCAAGCCAAGATGTTGTCTCCATGCCCACTCTGCCACTCCCTAATCTGGCTACCTGTTTTCACAAGCCCCTGCCAGGCTTTCAAAAGCTGGTGGAAAAAATCCCGAGACTGGGTAAGGGGGCTCCAGTCTGAGGAGAGAACATCTGGAAGCACTAAGAACCACAAAGCAACCTACAGGGGCAAGGGATTATCAACAGCTTCCACCCAGTCCTCAAGCTCTGGGCCCTTCCCTCCCTGAAGCCAGCACATAGGGGTCCCCTAAGCCCTTCATCTAGCTTCCCCTACTGTTAATACCTAATATGTCATGATACACTTACCAAAACTGAGAAACGAACATCGACAGGAGACTATTAACCATGGACTCTGTTCAAATTTCACCCATTTTTTTGCTAACATCGGATTTTTTTCCACTCCCTATCAAATCCAAGACACCAGGTACTTGTCCTGTCTCCTTAGTCTTGTCCAACCTGTGACAGCTTCTCAGGTTTTCTTTGTCTTTCATGACCTTGATGTTTCTGAAGAGTGTTGGTCCAGAATGTTGTAGAATGTCCTTCAGTTTTGGCTTGGGCTTGATGTTTTCTCATGACTAGACTGAGGTTATGAATATTTGGGAAGAAGACCCCAAAGGGGAGGGGCCTTTCTCATGACACTGTATCAAGGGGCTCATGATATGAGCAGGACATATTACAGATGATGTAAACCTTGGTCACTTGGCTAAGGTGTTATCTGCTAGGTTTTGCCACTATGAAGTTACTAATTTTCTTTTCCGTATCCTTGTTACCAGCAAGACATTAAATCTAGCCCACACTCAAGAGGAAAGAAATTAAGCTCCTTCTCTGAGGAAGGAGCTTATTTGCACTTCTTTATGGGGTTCACAGCGCTTTGCTAGAGCAGCTGTGAAGAGATACGTCCAAGGTAAGAGAAACTCAGTAAGATGGTAGGCACTGAGAGAGGGCATCGGAGGGCAGACAGACAGAAACCACAATCACAGACAACTAGCCAATCTGATCACACGGACCACAGTCTTGTCTAACTCAATGAAACTAAGCCATGCCATGTGGGGCCACCCAAGACCGAGGGGTCATTGTGGAGAGGTCTGACAGAATGTGGTCCACTGGAGAAGGGAATAGCAAACCACTTCAGTATTCTTGCCTTGAGAACTCCATGAACAGTATGAGAAGGCAGTAAGATAGGACACTGAAAGATGAACTCCCCAGGTCGGTAGGTGCCCAATTTGCTACTGGAGATCAATGGAGAAATAACTCCAGAAAGAATGAAGGGATGGAGCCAAAGCAAAAACAATACCCAGTTGTGGATGTGACTGGTGATAGAAGCAAGGTCCGATGCTGTAAAGAGCAATATTGCATAGGAACCCGGAATGTTAGGTCCATGAACCAAGGCAAATTGGAAGTGATCAAACAGGAGATGGCAAGAGTAAACGTCGACATTCTAGGAATCAGTGAACTAAGATGGACTGGAATGGGTGAATTTAACTGAGATGATCATTATATCTACTACTACTGTGGGCAGGAACCCCTTAAAAGAAATGGAGTAGCCATCATAGTCAACAAAACAGTCCAAAATGCAGTACTTGATGTAATCTCAAAAACGACAGAATGATCTCAGTTCATTTCCAATGCAAACCATTCAATGTCACGGTAATCCAAGTCTATGCCCTGAACAATAACGCTAAAGAAGCTGAACGCTTTTATGAAGACCCACAAGACCTTATAGAACTAGCACCCAAAAAAGCTGTCCTTTTCATTATAGGGGACTGGAATGTAAAAGTAGGAAGTCAAGAAACACCTGGAGTAACGGGCAAATTAAGCCTTGGAGTACAGAATGAAGTAGGGCAAAGGCTAATAGAGTTTTGCCAAAAGAACTCACTGGTCATTGCAAACACCCTCTTCCAACAACACAGGAGAAGACTCTACATATGGACATCACCAGATGGGTCAATACCGAAATCAGATTGATTATATTCTTTGTAGCCAAAGAGGGAGACACTCTATACAGTCAGCAAAAACAAGACCAGGAGCTGACTGTGGCTCAGATCATGAACTCCTTATTGCCAAATTCAGACTTAAATTGAAGAAAGTGGGCAAAACCACTAGACCATTCAGGTATGACCTAAATCAGATTCCTTATGATTATACAGTGGAAGTGAGAAATAGATTTAAGGGACTAGATCTGATAGAGTGCCTGATGAACTATAGATGGAGGTTTGTGACATTATACAGGAGACAGGAATCAAGACCATCCCCAAGAAAAAGAAATGCAAAAAGGCAAAATGGCTGTGTGAGGAGGCCTTACAAATAGCTGTGAAAAGAAGAGAAGCAAAAAGCAAAGGAGAAAAGGAAAGATATACCCATTTGCATGCAGAGTTCCAAAGAATAGCAAGGAGAGATAGGAAAGCCTTCCTCAGAGATCAATGCAAAGAAATAGAAGAAAAAAACAGAATGGGAAAGACTATAGATCTCTTCAAGAACATCAGAGATACCAAGGGAACATTTCATGCAAAGATGGGCTCAATAAAGGACAGAAATGGTAGGGACCTAACAGAAGCTGAAGATATTAAGAAGAGATGGCAAGAATACACAGAAGAACTGTACAAAAAAGATCTTCATGACCCCGATAATCACGATGGTGTGATCACTCACACTCACCTAGAGTCAGACATCCTGGAATGTGAAGTCAAGTGGGCCTTAGGAAGCATCACTACAGACAAAGCTAGTGGAGGTGATGGAATTCCAGTTGAGTTATTTCAAATCCTAAAAGATGATGCTGTGAAAGTGCTTCACTCAATATGTCAGCAAATTTGGAAGACTCAGCAGTGGACACAGGGCTGGAAAAGGTCAGTTTTCATTCCAATCCCAAAGAAAGGCAATGCCAAAGACTGCTCAAACTACCACACAATTGCACTCATCTCACACGCTAGTAAAGTAATGCTCAAAATTCTCCAACCCAGGCTTCAGCAATATGTGAACCGTGAACTTCCAGATGTTCAAGCTGGTTTTAGAAAAGGCAGAGGAACCAGAGATCAAATTGCCAACATCTGCTGGATCATCAAAAAAGCAAGAGAGTTCCAGAAAAACATCTATTTCTGCTTTATTGACTCTGCCAAAGCCTTTGACTGTGTGGATCACAATAAACTGTGGAAAATTCTGAAGGAGATGGGAATACCAGACCACCTGACCTGCCTCTTGAGAAACCTGTATGCAGGTCAGGAAGCAACAGTTAGAACTGGACATGGAACAACAGACTGGTTCCAAATAGGAAAAGGAGTACGTCAAGGCTGTATATTGTCACCCTGCTTATTTAACTTATATGCAGAGTACATCATGAGAAACGCTGGACTGGAAGAAGCACAAGCTGGAATCAAGATTGCCGGGAGAAATATCAATAACCTCAGATATGCAGATGACACCACCCTTATGGCAGAAAGTAAAGAGGAACTCAAAAGCCTCTTGATGAAAGTGAAAGAGGAGAGTGAAAAAGTTGGCTTAAAGCTCAACATTCAGAAAACTAAGATCATGGGATCCAGTCTCTTCACTTCATGGCAAATAGATGGAGAAACAGTGGAAACAGTGTCAGACTTTATTTTTGGGGGCTCCGAAATCACTGCAGATGGTGAGTGCAGCCATGAAATTAAAAGACGCTTATTCCTTGGAAGGAAAGTTATGACCAGCCTAGACAGCATATTAAAAAGCAGAGACATTACTTTGTCAACAAAGGTCTGTCTAGTCAAGGCTATGGTTTTTCCAGTAGTCATGTATGGATGTGAGAGTTGGACTATAAAGAAAGCTGAGCACGGAAGAATTAATGCTTTTGAACTGTGGTGTTGGAGAAGACTCTTGAGAGTCCCTTGGACTGCAAGGAGATCCTACCAGTCCATCGTAAAGGAGATCAGTCCTGGTGTTCATTGGAAGGACTTATGTTGAAGCTGAAACTTCAGTACTTTGGCCACCTGATGTGAAGAGCTGACTCATTGGAAAAGACCCTGATGCTGGGAAAGATTGAGGGTAGGAGGAAAAGGGGACGACAGAGGATGAGATGGTTGGTTGGCATCACTGACTCAATGGAAATGGGTTTGGGTAGACTCTGGCAGTTGGTGTTGGACAGGGAGCCCTGGCGTGCTGCTGTTCATGGGGTTGCAAAGAGTCGGACACGACTGAGCGACTGAACTGAACTGAACTGATAGGGTTCATGTGTGAATTAAATGAGAGAGTGCTTGTGAAGCAGTTCACTTGCCTATCGTAAGTATTCAAAAATTTTTTTTATGATAAGAAGATTCCACTGCTTCATGGACTTGTGGCAGACTGCCTGGCTTTGTAACCTTAAAAAAAACTGTGCCTCAGTTTCTCATCTGTAAAATGGGGATAATAACAATAACTATCTCGTAGAGTTTTTGTTGGGTTAAATGAGTTATTACACACAAAGTGCTCAAAACAGGGCCTAGCATATAGTAAATACTTGTTAACTGTTAAGTATTATTGTTTTTGTAATTACTATTATTATATACTCTAAATCTCTAGCTCCTTGGGTGTTATCCTACCCATAGTTGTTAAGCCAAGAATTATGGTAGAAAATTAAACCATAGACAAACTAGGAAATATAAAGGTGGTTAACATAGATGGTTACTATTATGCAGTTATAATCCTAAAGGAGTATAGCCAAATTCAAATTCATAACTGTTTTGATCACTGTCATGTGCTGCTGACATTTTTTCCTCTGAGGTATTGACAAATGGCTGAAATGGAATCACTCAGTTCACTTTCGTCTGGCGATGATGCATTTGGCTCAAATGGCCAGCGGCTTTGGGGAAACTGTAAATCCATCAGATTTGGACTTTAAAGAATGCTAACTGATCAGCCAATGCGGAAGGACCCATTTTGTGGAAAAAAGAAATGGAACCAACATAGTGACAAAATAATTAGGACGCAGGGGAGATGGCTGACAGTTTGGAGATGTTTTCTTGGAGGAAATATCAAATGAGTTACAGTTTGCAGGACGTTAGCAGATAATTAAATTGGCAATTTATTGCTGCGGAGTGACAGTTGTGGCCCTTCTCCTCTGTGCACAGGAAGTCAAGCATCCAAGGGTAATCCCCGCCGTTTTAATTGTGGAATAAAGTGTCATGAATACTCCTTCCCTCCTGCTGAAAATTCCCATGAGCTTTCTCGTCAAGAACATTAGGATTTTCTCACTATTAGTGTTAAAGTGCGGCTGAAGCTCCACTCAGGGAAGAGTGTGGAGGCGTGACGACATAAGGGAAGGCCCTTCTGGCTCAGGCTGGACACACAGGATTCCCTCCCTTTTGCTCTCACTGAGTTGTTCACTGGGTAAATGTTCCCTTACTATAGCCATTTGTGAACAACCTTCATGATTTTGTTTTATCCGCAAGCCATATGGATTATCATTTAATATCTTTCTTTTAGTAAACTCACATTTGAAAAACATGATGCCCATTTAGCCTCATCCTGACCAACAATATCCACAGGGCTCTCATGTCCATAAGGTCAGTGACTTCAGCCAAAAGCTAGGCAGGGTCTCCCCTCTAGATGAGGAAAAATCCACTATGGCTTGGCTGGAACAGAAGCAGGGTGGACAGAGGCCTAGAGAAGAAACTGGGCTCTTTTCACTGAGGCCGTTTCCTTTAAATAAGAAAACATTCGCAGCAAGCACCATTGGCAAACCTAAGAGTTCCCGAGTTCCAAGAGGGTGAAGGCAAGGTGACAGGGAAGAGTGAGGGTGAAGGTTGCTGAATGAGTCAGAAGTCTGCAGGGTGGAGGGCAGGCACATGGGGCAGGAAAGCCATGTCCAGGACACTGTGTTAAGGGCTCACGATGAGATGTCCCCTGGAGTCTATTCCAGTGATTCTGTAGTCTGCACTATTCTCTGGTTTGGTTATTGCCCACTGAAAGGAAGATGGGGTCTTTCTGGGTAAAAGCTTAAGGCCGACAAAGATGCCAAGTTGCAAACACCTGGATCCCATCAACATTAGTACAACTATTAGTACAACATTAATACAAACAATAATTTGTTTTCTGGAGCATAATACACCAAAGGCTCTGAGGAATTCTGTAGTAAAACAACAAAGAAGCAAGGGGGTTTATCTGGCTTAAATGAGTGTTTCCTAATCCTCAATGACATTTTCGCTATTTTGACACCCAACTTTGATTGTAACATTCCCTCTTCTCAGATGATGAGCTTTTAAGAAATGATGATAAAATACAAGTATCCCAGTTAAAAACAATTTTGCAAGAATTTTGTGACAGTCGCACAGGTCCCCGGAGTCTCCTCCAGGGTATTGCTAAAACAGTATTGGGAAATCCGGCTTTCTCTGTGGTCTTGCTGGGAGTTGGGGTTACAGTATCCTGTTTTCTTTTCTCCTTAGACTGAGTCATAAATCTCAGAAGATATAATAGCTCACATTTGTATGGCTTTTTCTAATTTACATGATCACATCATTACCTCAGTTTCTCTTTGCAACAACCCTGTGGGTAGGGATTTTTATGCCATTTTATGGATGAAGAAATGGTCTCAGAGCTTCACTGACTCATTCAAGACCTAAAACTAGCCTGAGGCAATGTCAAGACCTAAGTCAATCCTTATACTTCAGGTCGGGAAATCTTCCTGTATTTCCAATTGAAAAAAACTTTTTTTTTTTCCCTTGAGCACAGCACTTTGTTTTTTGGTCAAATCAGAATGGGGGCTCTAAACTCCTAGGATCTGGGGTTGTCCAAATCCCCTCCCCCAACCGGAAATAGTTTTCAAGTGAAGCCTCGAGGGTTACCGAGGGAAGGCACTGACGGTGGTTCCAGCATCTCGAGGGCTTTGAGGGCGCCTGCACGGACACCAGGGACTCAAATCCCCTTGAAGAGGCGAGCGGGCTGGGCCTGACCCGGGCCTTTTGCTCCTTCACCTAAAATCTTCCCCACTCTTCACTTGCCTTCGGGCCGAGCGTGTCCAAACATTTTCTCTAAGGGGTTCCAAACTGCCTCTCACTTGCCCGGCCCTAAGGGAGGAGCCACTCGTGGGAAAAGCTAGATTTGCCGAAAGAGCCTCCTCCAAACTCCTCTGGGCACCTTTAACCCGTTTGGCGTGTGTCACTGGCTCAGGGTTTTCCAGATTCCGGGTCGAGAATCGCCCGGACACAGGCGGCCGGCGTAGCCAGGGCCGTTAAGTGTCACGGCTCCCAATTTCCTGGGGAGGGAAGAAGGTCTTCACTTTGGCCGGGTGCCCCCTTACCTGCGGGGTGCGGGGGAGGGAAGGAGGAGGGGGAGGGGAGATTAAGACCCGAGAGGGAAGAAGAAGAGAGGAAAGAGACTGGGGGTTGGGAAAGAGGAAGAGCGGGCAGGGGAGGGCAGAGGCGGGGGCGGCGCGGGGGTGGGGAACGGCAGGCACGGGAGGGGGAGGGGCTGGAGGGCGGGGCTGGGGCGGGGAGGGTCCTGGCCCCACTCTCCCGCCCGCGCCTCCAGAATTCAGGCGGGGCGCTGGAAGTTGTGTGAGCAGGCAGATGAGTGCTTGCTTACGTCGAGGGGAGCGCCAGCTCCTGTTTCTCGTGTACGGGGGAAGCCCGGGGAACAGCAGGGGCGTCTTGGCCCGGGCAGGGAAGCGGAAGTCAGCGCCGAAGCCGCGGCAGAAAGCCCTGCCGCCCCCGAGGCCGGTTCAGATGTGCTCCTGCCCAAAACGCGAATGTGAGGCTGGAGTGTGGCCTTGAGGGGCTTTCTGTAGAAGGCAGTGGCCAAGAGTGCACCTCGCTTCTGGTGCGCAGGTCTGAATGGCGGGAGCATGGTGGCTTGATGTTCAGTGTGACTCCTCTGATTCCCCAACTAACCCCTTTTAAGGGACTCCCATTTCGGAGAGGGAGGTCTGAATATCCGTTGCCCTCAAATGAGAAACTGGCAGAAAAAGTGCGGGATAAACTTCCAGGTTAAGATGTGTGATTGTGAGCACAAAACGAGCTATGTGAGCAGGACTGTGCATCCATGAAAAAGAATGCTTTTGTAGCAGGAACCCCTCTACCCAAACCTCTACCGAGTGGTGGAGTGAAGGCGAGTTTGTCCGAATTAAAAAAGCTAGGAGGCCCTCTGGGAAGCCCAGTCTTCCAATAGAACCAAAGTGCTGAGCATCTCTGAAGAATGGTCCAGGCACCTTGCCTTACTTCCTGTCCTGCTCGTGTGGTCTGTGAAGCCTGTCATTGAATAGGGATGTTTATTGCATTTGTTTCTTTCCTTCCTTATTCTCTGCTCCCAACTCCAGGTAACAAGCTCATACTTTAGTTTCTGCTAGTACTTGATTGGATGTCTCCCCTTATTCTTTAACTCCCTTGGGCTTTTGGACATCTCACAGAAGCCAGTGCCAGGAGCCCAGCTCTGGAGAAAGACTTGAGTGAATCTCAGCTCCACTACTGACTAACTCAATGAAGTGAAGTTGATCAGTCATGTCCGATTCTTTGCGACTCCATGGACTGTAGCCTACCAGCCTCCACCGTCGATGGGATTCTCCAGGCAAGAATACTGGAGTGGGTTGCCATTTCCTTCTCCAGGAGAGCTTCCCGACCCAGGGATTGAACCCCGATCTCCCGGGTTGTAGGCAGACACTTTACCGTCTGAGCCACAAGACAAATAACTCAATGCTTTGAGGCAAATTGCTTAATCTCACTACACTGCAGTTTCCAACACTATGACATGAAGGTAATAATAGTAATACCCACCTAACAAGACTGACTGGAGGATTCAATGAAATGATTCATGTAGAGTTTATCTAGCCTTATCTGTCAGAACCATGAGCCCCCTTTCTCCTAAGCTACCCTGGATAACCCCTCTTTTACATCCTGTTACCTTGCCACCTTTACCATTAAGAAGGAGGTGACATGACATGTTTTCTTTGTGTACATAAAGGTGGATTGTTTCCTTAATATGCTAAGTTCTTGAAACATACATGTCTGTGTATATTCTGACATCAGTTTGATATATTTCACATAGCTTGTGTTCAATAAATGTTTGTAGATTGATTGAAATCTCTCTGATATCTAGAAAGATTTTTCTAGAAAAATTTGAAGTTATAGAAAGGGAAAACTCTTCATGGGGCAGAGTAAACAGAAAAAACCCTTAATAAATGAAATTATCTTGTTAGTTTAGGACCATAAAAAGGTATTATTATAGTAATTACAATTATATAAAAAAAACTGTAAAAACAACATTTGGAAGTGAAAACAACCAGTTATAGAGTTGATGCCCTGCTGGAGTAGAATTATGGTTTTTTGGTCCTTTCCAACTTTTCTACAGTCAGTATGTATTTCTCTGTTACTCAGGAAAAGTACTTTATATAATTTAGGTGATAAAAATGATCATATTTTGGATACTCAGATGGAAGGGAAAAAGTCCTGAGACTAAAGCAACAGTTTTCTTTTTTCCTGACCACCCAGTCTTTTCTGATTTGTGCTAGAAAATCAACTTATTAGTTTGAAGTATAAAGACATCTCCTCTTCAGTGCCCAGAATACTTGTCTTGCCTATTTAGGGATTTCCTTTGAAGGATCAAGATCCCAGGCTGGGAACGAAAATCACTGAAAAGTTCATATTAAATCCAGAGTTCAAGGCAAAATGGTCTTAATGGTTATTTCAATCAAGCTCAATCTAATAAATTTTGACCTTTCCAGTGATTTTCTTTTTTGGCTTAGAGATGCACCAGTGGCTTTCTGCTTGTATTACTGTAATACTTTTTCCTTTTTTTAATTTTAAATTTACAGTTTACTTCAGAGTTACCTTCCATTTTTATTGAAAATTAGGACAACAGCTTGATTTATCTGCACATTCATCCATTCATCAAAAATTTACTGAATACCTACCAAACGCCATAGCCTGTGCTGATGCTGTGAATGCCAGTCAAGACCTGGTCCTTATCTTCCAAGAGCTTAGGGTCTCACTGATGGACATGTATATAAGTAATGATGTTATTACAAGCACTTTCCTGATGGTCCAGTGGCTAAGAGTCTCCATTCCAAATACAGGGGGCCAGGGTTCGATCCGTGGTCAGGGAACAAGATTTCACATGCTGCAACTGAGAGTTTGCATGCCGCAACTACAAGATGCCACGTGCTGGCACAGCTAAATAAATATTTTTTTAAAAAAATAATGAAGTTATAGAGAATTACAGCAGAGGCTTTGCTCGATTCCTGAGTAGACTGAGTAGCTAGTGGGACACAAAGGAGTAGCCAGTTCTAGTGGGTCTAGAGGACAGTGGGAAGGAGGAGGCGGGAAAAGCTTCGTAGAAAACTAGTTATTTGGGCCGATTACAAATCTTTAGCTAATAGTAGTAGTAGTAGAGTATAGTAGTCCTTCCTGATGTGAAACTTATTTTTTCCCCATACTTTGCCCTAATTAGGTCATCTTATTACATTCTCTGACACATTAAGGGTGTGCTTTGTGATTCCTTATGTCCTTGATAGGCACAGTGTATTTATAATGGTCAAGTCCTATTCCATCATATTGCAAGGAATGGTCAAAAATTTTAAATATATAAGTCCTTTTATTAGATGTGGTTGAGGCTTAGAAAACACCTTAAACTTTTTATTTTTACTTAAACCATATACATTCATTCCCAAGTCTTTAGGCTGCTACTGCTGCTGCTAAGTCGCTTCAGACGTGTCTGACTCTGTGCGACCCCAAAGATGGCAGCCCACAAGGCTCCCCCATCCCTGGGATTCTCCAGGCAAGAACACTGGAGTGGGTTGCCATTTCCTTCTCCAATGCATGAAAGTGAAAAGTGAAAGTGAAGTTGCTCAGTTGTGCCCGACTCTTAGCGACCCCATGGACTGCAGCCTACCAGGCTCCTCCGTCCGTGGGATTTTCCAGGCAAGAGTACTGGAGTGGGGTGCCATTGCCTTCTCCACAAGTCTTTAGGGGACAAACTCAATTTGGGGAGAAAAAAAAAGGTTACTGTTTGCAGATGACATATTACATCTCCCTTCTTCTGTTTATATCTTCTTTTTCTTTTTTTAAAATTTAATTTTATTTATTTTTGGCTGTGCTGGGTCTTTGTTGCTATGTGGGCTTTCTCTAGTTGTGGTGAGCGGGCTTCTTGTTGCAGCGTCATCTCCGGTTCCAGAGCACAGGGTCCAAGGCACGGAGGCTTCAGAAGTTGCAGCACATGAGCTCGCAGTTGCGGCTCCTGGGCTCTAGAGCACAGGCTCAGTAGTTGTGGTGCACAGGCTTAGTTGCTCTGAGATGTGTGGGATATTCTTGGATCAGGGATTGAATCCATGTTTGCTGCATTGACAGGCAAATTCTTTACCACTGAGCCACCAGGGAAGCCCCCCGTTCTTTTTCTGATGTTCGGTGCCATTTGCTGTGCTGTGCTAAGTCACTTCAGTCCTGTCCGACTCTGGTGACCCCATGGACTGTAGCCCACCAGGCTCCTCTGTCTGTGGGATTCTCCAGGCAAGAATACTGGAGTGGGTAGCCATTCCCTTCTCCAGGGGATCTTCCCTACCCAGGGATAGAACCTGGGTCTCCTACATTGCAAGTGGATTCTTTACTGTCTGAACCACCAGGGGTTCAAATGCAATTTGCTGCTGCTGCTAAGTCGCTTCAGTCATGTCCGACTCTGTGTGACCCCATAGACGGCAGCCCACCAGGCTCCCCCGTCCCTGGGATTCTCCAGGCAAGAACACTGGAGTGGGTTGCCATTTCCTTCTCCAATGCATGAAAGTGAAAAGTGAAAGTGAAGTCGCTCAGTCGTGTCTGACCCTCATCGACCCCCATGGACTGCAACCTTCCAGGCTCCTCCAGCCATGGGATTTTCCAGGCAGGAGTACTGGAGTGGGGTGCCATTGCCTTCTCCACAAATGCAGTTTATCATATCTCATTTTTCTTTGCCATCCTCCATTTATGTCTCTCAGTATACCTGTGTTGCTCCCGCCAAGCATTTACAAGATCCCCACAGACTATTCTGTTTTGGTGAACAAAGGAATAAGCTGGAAGCTGCTGATTTAAAAAAAGAGACAAACAGACCCCAAAAAAGTAAATTTGTGACCCTTGCCCCTCAAAATTTTGATTTATAAGTTTATGGTAGGATCCAAGAATACTTATATTAAGTAAGCATCACAGGTGCTGTCAACTTTACTGATTATCTGTTGATTTCTGCTTGATTCTTTCTTAGAAGCATAACCTAAATTCCAGGTTCTGGAGACACCCAGCTTGGTAGGTTGTACTCTTAGCTTTAAGGACTTAGGTATTCTAAGTCCTAAGTGTTCAGAAGAAGAGTGGGAGTCCAAGCCAGCCCAATTCATTCATTCATTCATTCAACAGAACTTTTTGGGCACCTGCTATGAAGTGAATACTGTTCTAGGATCTGGAGATACATCAGTAAAACAAAGAGACTCAAATCCCTTACATTCTAGCTGGGCGGAAGAAATCAACAAATCAATAAATACACTAGGTGAGCATTACTACAGACAAGTAGTGTGGAAGGGTTGTGAATGAAGAGGGTCTGCAAGCATTACAGGGTTCAACAGGGTGTCCTGGGTAGGCCTCGCTGACAATGTAACTCAGGTGAGCCGTGTGGTTTTTCAGAAGACTGTTCCAGGCAGAGGAGACAGCCAGTATAAAGTCCCTGATCAGAAGCTGAGCACACCTGGCCTGTTGTTAGCAAAACCAAGAGGCCCGTGTGACCGGGGTGGAGTAATGAGAGGGACGGAGAAGGCAGAGGCTGAGGTCGGGGGTTCCAGGGAAGTCAGATCATGTCCTCACAGGGCATTGCGAGATTGTCGGCTTTTACTCCAGTGAGATGGGAAGCCACTGGAAGGCTCTGAGTGGTGATGTGATCTAACTTACATTTTTAAAGTATCGTTCAGGCTTCAGCAGGAGGGTGAGCAGCAGAAGCAGGGAGGCACCAGTTAGGAGATGACTCCAGTAATCCAGGTGAAATGTTGGTGGTTGGCCGTAGTGATGGTAGTAGAGATGGTGAGAGAATAAAACCTGATGTTGATGTCGGATAAGATTTGAAGGCAGAACCATTTTGACAGATTGGTTGTGAATGCTGGAGAAGCACAATACCAAGGAGGACTCTAATCAAGATGACCCTCAGGATCCTTCCTTGGAATGCTGAACAGAAGCATATCCAAATGAGGCACATAGCAGCCATTGTGTGCCCACGAGGAAAGTCAGCCTGTGGGTAGCAGGGCAGACTGGCAGAAAGAAATGGTCTTGAGGACTGTGTTAAGCCTGGGGCATGGTCCGCCTCTCCACTTCCAGTTACGAGAGCCAGTGGGTCCTTTGTAACTTTGTTGTCTGTGTGTGTGCTCAATTGTGTCTGACCCCGTGGACTGTAGCCCACCAGGCTCCTCTGTCCATGGGATTTCCCAGCAAGAATACTGAAGTGGTTGCCACTTCCTTCTCAGAGAATCTACCTGACCCGGGGATTGAGCCCGAGTCTCCTGCCTTGGCAGGTGGATCCTTTACCACTGAGCCTCATGAGAAGCTCTTAGTTACTTGGCTCTAAAATAAGTTTATTGCTATTCCCACCCAGAGTCTGAGATGTCTTTCAGATGCACTATTTGCCTAAAGATACTTCTTACAGCTCCGCCAGAGCTAGTCTCCAGACCTCGGGGATAACTCCCCAAATATTCCTTCCCATGCCTCCCTCATCTCATTGGTCTCTTGGCAGATCATAAGCCCGTTAAAGCATGACCTGGCACATCAGAAAACTGTGAAATTGTTACAAGATTTCTGTTGTTGGTAGTGGTAGTGGTGGTAGTATCATCTGTATTTTATAAAATTGAGAGCAGAGATTAAGGGATTTACCCAGGATCAGAATGTCTTCTATTTCAAATCTAAGGTAGGTTTGTCTGATTAATCAATTATAATCCATCTATCACATAGAAGAGAGTAGAGCTTTTCAGGAGGGGGCCATCTGGCTGGTCGCTTCACTGACTGGCAGTATATTGGTACAGACACCACAGATCTGATCCTCAGCTTTATAGATTAAATAACTACTGGCCCCTTCACTCAGAGTGATTGGACTGGAAAGGATTAATTCATTATACGTTGTTGTTCTTTAGTAGTGGTACATCTAATTTCTCAATGGCTATATTGCAAGTTTAAAAAGTGGTATGCCAGAGATGTGGCCCTCTGGAATATTAACAACATCCTTAGACCCTGGTGTTCCCCATTTCTTGCCTCATATGAGGCTATGAAGTACTGCCTTACTAAATAACTGTACTCATTATCTTTGTGTTTCATAACTAGCATAGTCCAGAATTTAATGTTCATTGTAATATTCAGCTACTGGTAGATTTATTTGTGTATATTTTAAAACCATAGCAATATTCATTGTTGTTCAATCGCTAAGTTATGTCCGACTCTTTGCAACCCCATGTACTGCAGCACGCCAGGCGTCCCGGTCCTTCATTATCTCCTGGAGTTTGCTCAGATTCATGTCCATTGAGTCGGTGATGCTATCCAACCATCTCATCCTCTGCCACCCTCTTCTCCTTTTGCCTTGAATCTTTCCCAGCATCAGGATCTTTTCCAATGAGTTGGCTGTTTGCATCAGGTGACCAAAGTATTGGAGCTTCAGCTTCAGCATCAGTCCTTCCAATGAATACTCAGGGTTGGTTTCCCTTAGGATTGACTGGTTTGATCTCCTTAAAGTCCAAGGGAATCTGAAGAATCTTCTCCAGCACCACGATTTGAAGGCATCAATTCTTTGGCCTTCTTTGTGGTCCAGCTCTCACATCTGTACATGACTCCTGGGAATACAGTAGCTTTGACTGTGTGAACCTTTGTTGGCAAAGAGATGTCTCTGTTTTTTAATATGCTCTCTAGATTTGTCAAAGTTTTCCTTTTGAGGACCAAGCTTCTTTTAATTTCATGGCTGCAGTCACTGTCTGCAGTGATTTTGGAGCTCAAGAAAATAAAATCTGTCACTGCTACCACTTTTTCCCCATCTGTTTGCCATGAAGTTATGGGACTGACTGCCTTGATCTCAGTTTTTTTCATGTTGAGTTTCAAGCCAGCTTTTTCACTCTCATCTTTAACCTTCATCAAGAAGCTCTTTAGTTCCTCTTTACTTTCTGCCATTAGAGTAATATCATCTGCATATCTGAGATTGTTGATAATTCTCCCAGAAATCTTGATTTCAGTTGTGCTTCATCTAGCATGGCATTTCTCATGATGTACTCTGCATATAAGTTAAAGAAGCAGGGTGACAATATACAGCCTTTTCGTATTCCTTTCCTAATTTGTAACCAATTAGTTGTTCCATGTCCAGTTCTGACCATTGCTTCCTGACCCACATACAGGTTTCTTAGGAGACAGGTAAGGTGGTCTGGTATTCCCATCTCTTTAAGAGTTTTCCACAGTTTGTTGTGATCCACATAGTCAAAGGCTTTAGCGTAGTCAAAACCCTCTGAAGCAGAAGTAGATGTTTTTCTGGAATTCCTTTGCTTTCTCTATGATCCAATGGATGTTGGCAGTTTGATCTCTTGTTCCTCTGTCTTTTCTAAACCCAGCTTGTATATCTGGAAGTTCTTGGTTCACATAATGCTAAGGCCTAGCTTGAAGGATTTTGAGCATAACCTTACTAGCATGGGAAATGAGTGCAATTGTCCAGTAGTTTGAATATTCTTTGACACTGCCCTTCTTTGAGATTGGCTAAACACTGACTTTTTCCAGCCCTGTAGCCACTGCTGAGTTTTCCAAATTTGCTGGCATATTAAGTGCAGCGCATCAACAGCATCATCTTTTAGGATTTAAAATAGCTCAGCTGGAATTCCATCATCTCCAGTAGCTTTGTTCATAGTAATTCTTCCTTGACTTTACACTCCAGGATGTCTGGCTTTAGGTGAATGACCACACCATCGTGGTTACCTGGGTCATTAAGATCTTATTTGTATGGTTCTTTTGTGTATTCTTGCTACCTCTTAATTCATGATAGCCAAACTTATAAGAAACTGAAGTATAGACCAGCTTGTTAGATTATTTATAATCAGAAATATTTCTCAAACTTGAAAACTTATAGACTCTTGAATATATCCCACTTGAGAAATATTATATTTGTATTTATATTATGGAACTTTTGGTGATCACTTGATCAAAACAGTCATAAATCCAGTCTGGACATTGATATTACATGGCATTACTCTAGAAAAGATGCTAATCCAAGTGATGCATCTGTTAAATTTTTTTATGTTAGCTTTAAAATAAAGCACAAATTTTTTTAATTATTCTAGAGAATTCCTAGATTTCTGAGAATATAATTGAGACTCCAATATGAAAAACAATGCAATAGGAGAAAGGCTTTGTTTGAAAACTGGAGCTAGTTACGTATACAGGATACTCTAAAGCAAGTCCACTCAGGAAACCAGAATGCAGATCAGAAGGCAGATTGGTGGGTGTAGAGTAAGAACACAGGGAGTTGGCTGTTCTCAGGGAATACAGCCCTCAGACAAAGGTAGCTGGTTAACCTAACCTGCATTTGCTCTTCAGATATTTCTGTTTTAAGATTCTACCAGTCATGGAGAACAGAGCTCCATCTTTCTTGCCTTATGATGGAAAAGCACTGACAAATTATTGTTCAGTAACTTCCCTTTGGGCTTCCCTGGTGGCTCAGGAAAATGGGGATTGACCAAAGGAAAAAAAAAAAAAAAAAAAAAAAAAAGGACATTGACCAAAAAAAGAACAACAAAAAAAGTTTTGAAAAAAAAGGACATTAACAAAAAAAAAAAAAGGTAAAAAAATCCATCTGCCAATGCAGGAGACAAGAGTTTGAGCCCTGGGTCAGGAAGATGCCCTGGAGAAGGAAATGGGAACCCACTCCAGTATTCTTGCCCGAAGAATCCCATGGACAGAGGAGCCTGGTGGACTATAATCCATGGGGATCGCAGAAGAGTTGGACATGACTCAGCAACTAAACAACAATAACTTCCCTTTTCCCGGACTTGACCTGAATTTATGAAGCCTCTCTGTCAATGCAGCGTTTCTAGGTAAATAGGAACTGTGCTCTTCTCCTGGCAAGGAAGGAACTTGGACCAGATCAGGAAACTCCAGAGCCTGTGCTCTTTCCAACTAACTCGTAGCTAGTGTTTGTCATTGAACTAAAATTATGAGGGACGCTTATATACTAGAGGAGATGGTGAAGACAACTTTTAAATCTCTTCCAATTTGTCCACAGCAGACTGAGAAATCCATCCTTTTCCTCAAATGACTTCTACCTGTGTTGTCTGCCTACTCCTCTTTTAAGTCTGCCTTTGACCAGCCCTCCCTTTTCCCAACCCCAGCCTCAGTTGAGTCAGTGCTAGGAACCGGGAGCATCCACCATCCATCACCACGTCCTCCATCCTGGCTCCAGCCCTGGATTGAACTGGAGCCAGATTCAGAGCTGGGCTGCCTCCAAGCAGCCTGAGAGAATGCATCCTGTTCCCAGGGGCAGCCTTCAGTCGCCAGTTCTTCCCCGGCTGGTCGGAGCCAGGCAAGGGCATGTAATCCCTTAGGCCACTTGGCAAACGTCTGTTTGTTCTCTAGGATGGTCAGAATAGAAACAGGTATACCTGGACAGTTTAGGAATAAGAGGGCCCCTAGGGGGCATGTCCTGAAGCCCAGGGAGCCTTGATCCGGAGCACGTGGTTGTCACTTGAGTCCCGTTACCTGGTTGAGCATGTCAGTTGGAGTAGATGCCTGCTCAGCCATCACCAGTGCCCCCTCCCTGCCCCCCCAGCACCTTTCAGTCCAGTCACTGCTGCCTTTCTCTACCCTACCATTTCTCAGAAATGTGTACCGTCATCTTCTTCCCATTGTCAGGAATACTCGTCCCTTTTAGTTCCTCCTCGCCAAATCCTCTCCACCATTCATTCATTCTTTTCTTTTCTCTTCCAGTTTTATGGAGATGTAATTGACATACAGTGTAAGGCTAAGGTATTCCACATAATAATTTGACTTATACACATCATGAAATGATCACCACATTAAGTTTAGTGAACATCCATCATCTCATATAGATACAAAAGAAAAAAAATTTTTTTCCTTGTGATGAGAGTCTTAGGATTTGTTCTCTTTAACAACCTTCACATGTAGCACTCAGTAGTGTTAATTGTATTTATCGTACTGTACTTTGTATCCCAAGTACTTATAGCTGGAAGTTTGTACCTCTGGACCACCTTCATGTAACTCCCCCTACTCCTTGCCTCTGGTAACCACAGATCTGTTCTCTTTATCTATGAGTTGGTTGGTTTGTTTGATTTTGAAGTATAATTGACCTACAGTCTTAGTTCTGTGTATACAACATAGTGATTTAATATTTGTGTATATTACAAAAATGATCTTCACCCCTCCCCCAGCCTATAAAAACCACAGCTGAAATGAGCCCTGCAGAAAGCCTTCCATGATCTACAACCAGAAAGGGTCTCTCTTTTTTTTTTCCTGCCAGTGCCCTATCCTAAAACATAGACAAATTTCTAGTTTCTACTGTAGCTATTGAGATACATTTCTTATCTATCCAACCAGGAAATAAGGTAGGACCCAAGGGCATGTCGGACTGCCTTTGTTTTTCTATAAGATTCTGCATATTGTAGGTGCTTAATATTTGTTGAATGAATAATAAATTGGAAGCATTATGTACATGGTGCACAAATTACAGAAGACAGGATCCTGTACAAGTTTCCCTTCAGAAGTTGCCCCAAGCAGGGCTTTCCTGGGGTCCCTCTAATCCCCCCACATACCTGCAGCTAAAGGGGCCTGTCTCAGGGGGAGGGAAGCCTCTAGGTCCTTATTTATTTTTGGCTGCGCTGGGTCTTTGTTGCTGTGAGAGAGGTTTCTCTAGTTGCAGAGAGTGGGGGTGCACGGACTCCTGGTTGCAGTGGCTCCTCTCGTTGCAGAGCATGGGCTCTAGGGCACGCGGGCTTCAGTAGCTGTGGCACAGGATAGCGGCAGTCGTGGCTCACAGGCTCTAGAGCATGGGCTCAGTAGTTGTGGCTCCTGGGCTTAGTTGTTCCACGGCATGTGGAATCTTCCCGGATCAAGGATGGAACCCATGTCCCCTGCATTGGCAAGCAGATTCTTATCCACTGTACCACCAGGGAAGTCCAGTTGTTAAGTATTTTGGATATCAGCCCTGTATCTAAGATGGGCGGCACTCAAGCAAATGACACAGAAGAAGGCGGATACAAGTGCGTATTATAGCAGTCAGACATTCCCACTCTGTGTGAGGCACAGGCTAGGTGTGTTGGGGGAGGGTGCTCGAGGGTGGGGGAGCTGGGTGTTGCTGGAAGCTGGAAAGTAGGGAATGATGTCACTTTTCATTGATTGTGTAACCTCGGGCAATAGAGCCCCTTGGCAGTGAGACCTGAGTTCTAGCTCCGTTCTGACTCCTGCACTTGGATCTTGGTCAGGTTGCTTCATCTTGTCTCAGTTAATTCATCTACACAATAGGGGCATGGCTGAGATTATAGTGAGATACACGGTTGCTTGGTGCATGTAGAAAGTCATGGATGGAGCCTCAAGAATGGATTGGCCAAGGGGACAGTGCTTGTATGTTGAGCCTTCCCGTGGAAGAAAGCATCTATTTCCTGCCTGTGCTTTAACGGGAAATATTTATTGGTTCTAGACCAAGTTGAATTGAGCATCTGGCAAAAGATGGAGAAAATAAACAGGGGTATTCAACATCAGTTTGATAATGTGTCCAATAGTCTGAAGGTTTTTTTGCTTGAAGCAGGAAGTGTTTCTTATCAGGTCAGGTCACAACAAAACCATGCTTTCTTTTCTCTTTAAAAATGTTTTTTTGTCTTTTAAGTTCTCTGTTATTTCTCCTTTGAAAAGGGCTCACAGCACATTGCCAGATGTGACCAGAGAGCATGGAGTAGGTTATGTAATTATCTGGCATTGTTTAATTTATTATCATTGTTTTTATTACTTGGTTAAAAAAAAATCACGTGTTGGTTATATTTTCCTGTGCAAACAGAATTGCTTAATAGAAGAGAAGGAAATAGAACAACTGTTACTAAATGACTCAAAAGCAGAAGTTGGGTTCCTTTCACATGAGTATTCAAAAATGTCAGCCACACACTGTGGTCTTCGAAGCCCAGAACTGGGGAAGGCATGAGCTGTGCTGAGCAAAGTCAGGCTGATGATTTATGCAGAAGCAGAGGAATGCAGGCAGGAGGCAGACAGACATCTTTGAGCAGAGGAGGGTGAATCTTTGAGCAGAACCACTTAGCAGCCACGAGCACCACTCACAAACCCAGTTATTATCATGTAACAGAAACACATGTAGTGGATTAGCTAATTCCTCAGATACACGTTATGTTTCAGGGTTCTTAAAAGATCCCCCATGGGAAACGCTCTCCAAACTGATTTCATTCAAGGTCAGTCTTTTGGGTAGCTGACCAGTAAGATAATTTTCTAGATTTTGGAGCCATTTGAAATCTGAAAGTCTTGAAAAGAAGCATATCACAAACTTAGAATCTGAAACAGAGATCACAGTTTAACTTGATGCACTTAAACGTGAATTGTTATCATTAGTTAGATAGCAAATTTATTCAACCCTTAATTCTCAGTTTCTTTCTTCCCCCTGTAAAAGCCACATATATAGTACCAAAGGGGAAATAAAGGCTGCTGGGTGATCAGTAAGACAGCTGATTGTTTCTCTAGCAAAGGAAATTTTTGTAATTTGTTCATATTTGTTGTTACTGTTGTTCAGTTACTAAGTTGTTTCCAACTCTTTGTGACCCCGTGTGCCACTGCATTAATGCTAAAACTTGCTGTCGGCTACTAATTATCCCCTATAAAAATTGGGTTTCTGTTTTTAATCTTGATAAGAGAGCAGTTGTTATTGTAGTCTTCAGAGGAATAATGGGACCTGAGAGAGACTAGCATTGACAGATGAGGCCAGAGTATTAACAAGGGGAGTTTTGTTACACAGAAAGATTTTGGAGATGGTATTTTAACACAGTCTCCTTCAGAAGATTAACTTTCCTGATTGCTTTTGTTGTTAAGATCCAAACGTATAAAATACATGTCTGATTAATTTCACAATAAGCAGGTCAGTCCCCAGTTCTTCCTATACCTGATATAAGCGAAAGCTTAATGTTTGCCTTAAGTTTGAAGGAAGACTTTAAGTATTATAACTAAGGGACATCACAGACTATGATTTCCTTCAGGTCACTGATCAATATCACCACCTCCGTGAAGCCAACTTTGACCACCTGATTTATTCATTTCTTTGACCACCTTACTTATTTTGCCTGCCCTGAGCCTTTGCTGCGGCGCTCGGGCTCCTCCTTGCGATGAGCAGGCTTTCTCTTGTTGTGGAGCACGGGTTCTAGAGCACTCAGGCTTCAGTAGTTGGGGTGCAGGCTGTAGTTACCCTGTGGCCTGTAGAATCCTCCCGGACCAGGGATGGAGCCCGTGTCCCTTGAATTGGCAGGAGGATTCTTAACCACTGGACCACCAGGGAAGCGGTGACTTCCTTGACTACCTTATCTAAAATTGTGCTACCACCCACAACCATCACACTCTTTCTTTTCACCACAGCATGTATCACTTTCCAATCTAATTTGCTTACTTATTATATTTATTGTTTATCATTTTCCTCCTTCTAGAAAGTAGCCTTCAGGAAGGCAAGATTGCCCATGTTGTTCACCATATATATATAACAGTGCCTGATAGATATAGATATATATATATATAGAAGGACACAGCAAATGTTTGTTGAATGATTGATGGACATTGTATATCTGCACTTTCAAAACATCTTCTATTCACAGAATACTACTAAAGTCTAACCTAAGCTGCATTTTTTAAAGCAAAACCCCTGTGGTGCATGTGATCAAGGTGTAGTCAGAGAACTGATGTTAGACACGAGCGTTTAATGCTCCATCTGCTCTTTGAGCATTTACTGGAAGCAGCTGAGTGCCAGTCTGTATAGAACGTAAGGACAAAGCTTTCTTAGTGACTGGAAGATCAAGACAGTATGTATTTGTGAAGCATTAATTTCTTATATACCTAGGCTGAACCCACTGAGGGTCCCTGGAAACAAGAAAGCCCTAGCCTTGTTCTCAATAAGATGGCCATCTGGCTGGGGAAGTTTTTGTAGAAATGGCTCCCTATGGTTCATGACTCATATTAGTAAGAAGATCCACCTAAGTTAAACCAAAGAACTGATCCAATTTGAGGACTTAAAAACTCAAGTCAATGAAGATCATTAAAAGCACATGTAACCTCTTGCATAGACCAGTAGAGCCAATTCCTTTGACCTGGTATCCAAGGTAGGTTTTTTTTTTTTTTTTTTAAATTAATTTTATTCTATTCTCAAACTTTACATAACTGTATCAGTTCTACCAAACATCAAAATGAATCCACCACGGGTACACATGTGTTCCCCATTAAAATGATTTCATGTCTTTATTTATGGCTGTGCTGAGTCTGTTGCCGTGTGCGCTCTTCTCTAGTTTCGGCAGGCAGGGCTACTCTCTCGTTGCAGTGCACAGGCTTCTTCCTGCGGTGGTGCTTCTTGTGGAGCACAGGCTCTAGCACCTGAGGGCTTCGGTAATTGAGGCACATGGGCTCAGCAGTTGCAGCTCCCAGGCTCTAGCACACAGGCTCGGTATCTGTGGCACACGGACTTAGTTGCTCCGCGGCATGTGGGGTCTTCCTGGACCAGGGATCAAACCCATGTCTCCTGAATTAGGAGGTGGGTTATTTACCACTGAGCCACCAAGGAAGCCCGAAAGAATTTTAAAAGTAATTGTACAGTGAGGCTTAGCTGAATATCTTCAGAGTACCTCCATATTGGAACACGCTGGTTATGAAGAGAGATTCTATGTTTTCCTGCTGTAAACACTTCAGTCTCTAGTCTAACTACGACACAGGTCTGGACTTGACTCTTACCCTAGCTTACCAGTCAGAGTCCCCAGGTCCTTCTTAGTGGGTCCCCCAGTGTTCATCATCTGCTGGTCCCACTTGTCTCTGGTCCCTTCACCACTAGCCCCTCCTGCTCACAAGAGCCAGATGAATTCTTCTAAATCATGACTTTCACTTTATCAGGTCCCTCTTTAGGAATTAATTTTAAAACATCTGTCGAATTAGATCCAAACTCCTTACCCTCACAGGGAACACTGTGCTCCAGTCTCTTTGCTCCTCTTTCCCCTTCCACTTTCTCATTTTCCCTTTCCCAGCTCTTGCTGTCCAACCTTGAACCCATCTCTTTGTCTTTATTTGTACAGTTTCTTATTCATTCCTTCATTAAATAGATATTGAGCATAAGCTGTATATGAAGCAGTGTTTCGTGTCTTGGGGATACAAACTCTGCAATTTGGACCATGCCCCCTTCCCTTCTTCCTTAATCCAAGGCAATCCAAACCATACACTGCCTTCAAGACTCAATTCAAGCCTCACTTTCCTAAAGGTTTCCTGATTGACCTCTCTGGCCAACTTAGTAGGCAGCTGAGTGTAGTGGATAAGATAAAAGGCTTGGGAATCAGATGAATCTGGATTCGAATTTTTGGTCTGTCGCTCAGTATCTATTGACTATTAGGGAGCCTTTCTAAGCCTCCTATTACCTTACCTGTAAAATGGGGATCCTAGTACCTCATAGGTTAGTTGAAAGAATGAAGGGAGATAATAGTCAATGGTGACATTGCTATTAATCTTTCTTTTCTCTGAAACTTTCCAGCAGATAAATGATACTTGGTCACTTAAGAATGAGTGACTATTACTTGCAGTGCTTTTGTATGTTTCATGAAACTCTGTCCTCACTCAGCAGTACTTAACAAGTGGACAGTGAATGTATATACATTTAAAAGGACACTTGGCTAACTCATTGTGTTCCTCCTATTGGGTCCCGATTCCTCAGGGACGCTGGCTTCTGGCTGTCCTTCCTATATCACTTCCCTGTCAAGATGAATCCTTTCCACGGACTGAAAGCCACCAGTGCTCTGGGGCTAATGAGAGAGGGAAACTTCTACAAACTGAAGGGTGCCTGAATTTCCAGCTAGCGTTAAGTGGCCATGGCAAAGTATAACCCATGGCTGCAATTTGGTCTGTCAAAGATGGAATTAAAAGTAAATTTGAAGTTTCACAACATAGTTCTCTCTATTACGGGTGCTGCTGTGCATTAAAATTATCTGTGTGAGGCTCATTGCAGTGGGCAGAGATTCAATCACCACTAATGCCTTAAGGAAATGGGGTGGTGAGAATTAGGGTCATTCATCCCAAGTGGGGCAAGAAAGAGAACCAGGAAATGTGTTTTTCAGTCTTGACATCTTGCCAGCTGGAGCTAGAGGGAAATGTTTTTTTGAACTCATTGAACAGCCTACTCACAAATCACAGAGATAGCTGTGCTCAATGAGAATAGAGATCATTTTTAAGTGGTCTAGTTAAAGATGTGCACCACCCATTCAGAGCTGTGCAGAGCACTTGGTAAGGACCCTTGAAACCAGGCCACATCACTGGCAGAAGCCCACTTTTGCAAATGGCATTATAACTGGTTTTGTGCAATGAGGCTATTTTCGTGTCTTCAGTAACAGTGTGGACTAGTATAAGGAAAATACAGTGTAGCAGATATGCCCACTGAATTATGCATATTTAGCCCTTATCAATAGCTACCTAGGGGCTTCCCTGGTGGCTCAGTGGTAGAGAATCTACCTGCCAGCGCAGAAGACTTGGGTTCAATCCCTGAGTCAAGAATATCCCCCGGAGAAGGAAATGGCAACCCACTCCAGTATTCTTGCCTGGAAAATTCCATGGACGGAGGAGCCTGGGGGGCTACAGTCCATGGGGTCACAAAAGAGTCAGACACGACTAAACAACAACAATAGCTAACTAAGGTATTATCTATTAGGTATGATATCTGGTTAAGTAGTCTCAAAAAGAATAAATATTCTAAACAGGTTACAAATCAACTTTACACTTTTCAAAATAACTTTCGTATGATCTCAACTGGTTCTTATGACAACTTTGCAACAAGGACAGGGTAGATAATTATAACCATTTTACAGGTGAAGAAAGAGAGATTAAATGATTGTCTGAGGTTATAAAGCCTCTAAGTAACAGAAGTAGGATAAGAATCCTCGGAGCCATTATTATTTTGTTATTATTATCATATGGTTATAATGTTGACTCCCTGATATACTTCTCTTTTTGGCTCTCTGTCCTGTACACAGAGATCTCTGAAGTGCATGTACCCCTGAGCTGCTCTGTCTCCTCTGGGCTGGGGTGTAGGGTGTCCCTGGCTGTGTTCTTGGCTTTCACAGGGGCAGAAGGGGCCGGAAGCCTGGCCTGGCCCTGCTGGCTCATGTCCTCATTTTGCCTGGGGCCAGGCCTGAGTGGATGGTTAGAACTGGAACCCTTTTTACATTTCATGTTTTTCTGGTTTCTAAAAACGAAACAGGGCAAGACATCCCTGCAGCAGGAGTGTTTGTTCCAGGCAGGGCATTCCTGCCAGTCTCCTGTAGGAGGGCCTGCCTTTGGGCATTCCTATTCCCCTACCTCAGTATGTGATCACTCTGATAAGTTTTAAAGATGTATCACACTCGGTGTCCAGGTCTGACTGTTGGGTCAGATGCAAATACAGTAGGTTATACGGTTTCATTTGATTAAAATGAAGACTATTCGTGAAGTTGGGAGGTACATATGTTTACTAATATCATGCTGAAACTCTAAGAAGGGACCATCCCGAAGCCCCAGAGGAGTCAGGCTACATGGTATGACTCTGGAAGGAGCGATGGTGACCAGCATGGGCTGACACATGCTGGTTTGGTGGGACACTGCTTAGTCTGGTCTCTGGAGGGTCATTATCTTAAAGAGAGATCTTTCATTCTCATTTGGTCATTGCTTGAATTTCTTTTGGGGAAAAAAAAAACAAACATCTCCCCACATTCAAAGTAATGAAACTTAAGTTGGAAGCACCAAGGTTGTGTGAATGGGGAGGGTTTTAACTGAACAAGAAAACTTACACCCCTGCTCCTCCCTCGCTCACTCAGGTTGTACATCTGCATCGACCCAACTGCTCGTGCTTTGCACAATTGTCTCTGAGGACCAGGAGCTCAGTTTTGGATGCTCACTAATCAGACCCATGCCAGGGGAAACCCAGAAACTCTACCCAGAGAATTTAGCAACTCTACCCAGAGAATGCAAATAGTCGTTGCAAATACTCCTTCACACACCACCTAGATACCGTGGACTCCGGAGGCTGCAGGGCAAGCATGACTCTGAAACTCTCTCTTGTAAGCTGTAAGAACATGCTTTCCCACATGGCTCCTGATCTATCTGAGGAGAGAGAGAGAGAGACTGGAAGAAAGAGGGTGGAGGCAGGGAGACCTTCTCTGTGTAGAAGAAGCCAAGAGTGCAGCAGCAGCATAAACGTGCCAGAGGGAGGCAGGCAGGGAGCCAAGAGTCTGTGAGTGAGAGCTGAGCAGCGGGACAGGCTCCTCTCCCAGCACCAGCAGGCCTAGAAGAATTGGATGGTACCCTCCAGTTGCCTCAGCAACCAGGGGGTGTTGGAACCCCCAGGGGTTTGTTAGAACTCTGGGCTCCAAGGCGGGGCCTCCTGGTTCTTTTCAAACTGCATGGTGAGCAGCGGGAGGGTCTGAGTGGCCTTCTTGGTGTTTGGGGGCTTCTAGAGCTGCCTCCCCGGGCCAGCTGAGTCCCGTGATCAGAGTGGGCTGAGTCATGGCAGCAGCTGTGTGTCTCTCCAGCTACAATCTGCATGTGAAATCATACTTGTTATTGTATCCTAACCTTTTCAGCATAGATGTGACTTTATTTTCAAATCGTCCTTTTGCTGCCTGGGGGTTGTAATCTTTTCCCAAGTCTCAGCATTACAGTTCCCGAGTCTCCAGCATCCCCCACAACTTAGTTCTCCCCACTCCTACACAGGCAAGAAAGAAACTGAGCGTTGTGATGCCTGAAACATCTCGTCCTCTGAGTCTTAAGAGGACCAGGCCCTGGGGAGAGGAACCAGCTGTGTGCCGTCACATCCAGGGAGACCGGGAGGACCACCAAGACCAGCCTTCTCCACGCCTTGGCACCACCACCTCTCTTTTCAACTTCTTTCCCTTCGAAAACTAAACGGCATTCTCTAGGCTGTGGGACTCTATTTCCTGGCTCCCAGAAATCCTTGGTGTGAGAACAGGCAGAGGAATCTCCTGGGGTATAGTTGGAAGGAAGGGAGTAAGCTCAGGGTTGGATAACTTCCACGAGCAGAATCTTAACCCTGCTGCACAATGGAATTATCTGGGAGCTGTTAAAAAAACTGAGACCCTCAGGTCCAGGTCCAGATTCAGTGCATCAGACTTGCACAGAATTTCCTTTGTTTGTTTTTTGGTTTGTTTTTCTGTTTTGTATGACAAAGGTACTTTTGGTCACCATTCCTGGGTGATTCAGAGATGCAACCAGGGCTGAGAACCACTGATGGAAAAGCTGGGTGGCCTAGACACGAACACAGTCAAGGTCCCTGTGTGCTGCGTAACGGGCCCAAACCTGCTTCATCTGCCGGAGGCCCTCAGTTTGGCCAGTCAGGAAGCTCTACTTGGTGGTGAAGACCTCTTTCTTTCTCTCTTTATCTACAGGATGCCTCTTCTAACTTGTTCCAAGCTTGAGGGAGGTGGTTCTGGCTACAAAGAACCCAGTTCTGTGGCACCATTATAGTAAGAGAGCTTTTGGAAAGTCGGCAGAGCACTGGAAGGAGAGGGAGTGGTTCGTTGGTTTTTTCTTGACATTTAAAATAAAACCCAGAGGAGAGATAGGGCAAAGACAACGAGGGAAGAAGCAGAACTGAAACAACAGATAGTCATGAACGAAAATGAAAGAATCCAGGAGATTCTTTCATTACCACCCCCACCCTTCACACCCACCACCCCTCACACCTGTTCTTTGAGACTCTGAGAGGGTGGGGCTTTTGACTCTAACAATTAAAATTGCAAGTGGCCTTCCTTGGAAATCAGTCCTAAAATTCTGAATAGCTATAGCTCTGGCAGCTGCTTTGGGACAGTTATTTCAGTGTCCCAGAGGGAAGATATTTTGGGGTTTAGTCCTTGCCAGAAATAAGAAGCTAAGGGAAAAGGAGAAACATTACAGAATTTCCAAAAATATTTTGATAGCAATGCAAAACTTTGTAGGAGGCTTAAAGAAAAGTTAGAGTACACTCTTATTTCAAGAACGCCTACTGGCTTTGCATGTTGGTTAGTAGATTAATTAGGTTACCCTGTGTTATTGTCTGTAGAAGGACAAGTTCACAGATACACATGTGGGAGTGCATATGTATACGTGTGTGTGCATATGCCTGTGTACACTTATTTATACATTTTTACTCTTATGATTTGTGTATATGAAATAGAAAAGTTCTGTTTTAAAATAATATAGAGCTTCTCCTATTTGAAAAAATAAAAGAGACGCTATCAGGGTCTGAGTCTGGCAGTGAAACAGGGAAGTCTTCAGTCAGTGATGTCAACTTGGACTACACATCTCAAGATACGGAACATGATCCTACCCACCTGTGGTTGCCAGGGCAGTACTGGCCCTCTGCCGCACACAGGGACCTCTGGTGGGCCTGCTGAGAAGTCGTGTGCTCCAGATAGAGCTTGTTGTCTTCTTCCTCCAACCCTCTTCCCTTGACCACCTCTGGCTTCTCCTGCACTGCTTAAGCAAAGTCTCTTCTTTCTAGTGCACCCCAGTCTCGGTGGTTAAGGGACTCTGCTCCTCCCAGTGACCCAGGAATAAGGCTATTTTGTGGGTTCTTATTTTTAGTGAGTTTAAGCTATTAGTTGTTGTTTTGTAATATTTTGTTATAATGTGCTCATTTTCTCTACAAGTACCCAAGGGCTGTGTTGCACAGGGTGCAATTTTAAAAATAAAATAATGCTAATTATGCCCTGGAGGTCAGCAGATGCAGGCTTAAGAATTACTGCATTGTAAGGGCATCCCTCAGTTACGTGCATACTCATAAGTACCTGCGCAGCACTCGGCTTGTCTGGGCGGAGCTGTAGAATCAGTCTGGGATCGGAAGTACTCAAATGGCAAAGCTTTGCTTATCTCAGCAAAGTTTGCTGAGATCATGCAGTCTGGGACTAAGTCACAAAAGTTTCTATGATGTAAAATGAAAGTAGAGGATGTGACAACACAAGATTTTCCCAGCAGTCAAAAGTGTGAGCCCTTTTGAAGGCTAGGCAGCTACAGCAATTGAGTAAATATTATCTTATCTGCTCCATAAAGTGTATATTAAAAAAAAATTCACCCCAGTGGCTCTTTTGAAAAAAACGTATTTCTAAAATTATTTATTTCTGGCTGTGCTGGGTCTTCGTTGCTGCTAGGGTTTTTCTCTAGTTGTGGTGAGCAGGGGCTGCTCTCTAGCTGCAGTGTGCTGGCTTCTTGTTGCGTGGCTTCTCTTGTCTCGGAGCGTGGCCTCTGGCGTGCACGAGCTTCAGTAGTTTCGGCATATGGGCTCAGTGGTTGCGAATCCCAGGCTCTAGAGCACAGGCTTGGCAGTTATGGCACATGGGCTTAGTTGCCCTGCGGCATGTGGGATCTTTCCGGACCAGGGATGGAAGCTGTGTTTCCTGCAGCGGCGGGAGGATTCTTTACCACTGAGCCACCAGGGAAGCCTCTAGTGGCTCTTTTTTTTAAAAGAAAAAAAAAAAACAAAACTTTTCCTTGACAAGGGAAAGATATTGTATTTTTTATTAAAAAAAGAAAGAAAATTTATTTTTATTTATATGATTATACCTGTAGGAATTTTTTTTTGTTTCTTTGAATTTTAAAATATTAATGTTGGTAATATGCAACCATCGCCTCCCCCAAGCAGTTTTTAAGTTCATATTGTTGCTAAAGTTAAGATTGAGTTTAATTAGGAAAGTTTTCAAGTTGAATGTTCATCGATAATAAAATCTTATAGTTCTTTACAGTTTATAAAGCATATTCACATGCTTGCTTATTTAATTTTCACAATGTAGAGAGGAAGGAAGATGTTGTTTTCTGTTGTTGTTTAGTCACTAAACTGTGTCCCACTCTTTGCGACCCCTGGACTATAACCCACCAGGCTCCTCTGTCCATGGGATTTTCCAGGCAAGCATCCTGGAGTGGGTTGCCATTTCCTTCTCCAGGGGATCTTCCCCACACCAGGATTGAACCCTGTCTCCCGAACTGGCAAGTGGATTCTTTACCACTGAGCCACCAGGTAGGTTTTACTGTCTCTAGTTTATGAGCAGAGAGGCCAAGGCTTAGGAAAGTTAAGGATTTTTGTCCCAGCTCATAAAACTGGCACATGAAGAATGTAAGACTTCTTATTCCAACCCCTTGTTCTTCCTTAACCCCTAACTGATGAGTTTGGTAGTGATTGCCAAAAGCTAATGAATTATGTATATGTGTCTTGCATCATACGGTTTCTTATTAAAGTTTTAAATTTTGTGAGAATTCTTTAAAAGAAAATCTCGGTGAGTTAGGAAGCTCAAGCTTCCTATGGCTTCAGCTCCCTCTCTCCCATATTTGTCAGGTTTGCTGGCTCAAGCAACTGTGTTTCCTTATCCTAATATTGAATGAGATCTAGAAAAATTCTCTTTCCTCTTAGCGGAGTCCAGCCCAGCTGTGACAACATTGGACCCTTTCAAAATTGGCTCATCCTAGCAAACTGAGAACGCAGTTGTGAAAACACATACATGGATTAGTTTACACAACACAGATTTTAAAAGTCTAACTTAACAATAGCCTGGCTGATAGATTTCAGGACAGACACCCAGCTCCACTTCCTAGGCCTTGTTTTCATCCTGTTTGGGATGATGTTTGATTCCAAGGATTGTGTTATTTATCATATGATAGAAAAGCACTAGGCAGGGAGGAAGGAGCCAGGAGGTAAGACCAGGTCCCATGGGTGATGCTGGCAAGTCACTTTGCCTTCCTCCATCTCAGCTTCCTCATCTGAGAAGTACATGGGTTCAAATACCCATATCTGCCATATTTTCCTCAGCCTTTGTCCTGGAAGTCTCTCTCAGTAGTCACAGATTTCCAATGGCCAGGCTGAGGTGGTGAGGAAAATGTCATATTTAAATATGCATACAAGAGAGGGTTGACTTGTACCTGGGACCCAGAACTGTTGAGACCCTGCCTTTCTAAAGACTTAGGGAGCTGAATACAAACTCATTTGGGGCCTAGAGATGCAAATAATGGAGACAAGCAAGGTGAGGACCCCTGAGAGTTCAGACCTAGAGGATGCAAACTGAGCACAAGGATTGACAGATGACGCCCGTATGGCACTCTTTGCTGCTGGAACATGAACTTCACCAGGGCAGCAGGGACTTTTGTTCTGCTTAGTGATGAATCTCACACCTAGGCACTCAATACATGCTGTTGAATGACGAGTGGATACTTCAAACTTGTGAGAAGTTAAATAAACAACGTGAGAAGATCTAACTGACCTAACTGCATTCACCCCCAAAATGCCCCCTGTGCCCTAAGGCTGGTTGGTCTCTGGATAATTATGACTCACTAGCTAAGCTACTGTCCCACAGAGACACTAAGTGGCTTGGCCTTTTCTCCTTCCACTCTCACTTTCTTTGGTGTGACCCTTGTCTGTACAATGGTTGGTCTCATTTTTGGCTCTGCCCATCATCAATTAATAAACTTCCCCAGAGTAATCATACTGTACAATTCAGTCATTAAACTGATATGGTCAACAAGACTACACAACCCTCCGGACTTGACTGAGGAGAACTAAGGGTGTGGTAACATGTGGGTGGATATGTTTGTAAGTAAATATTAAACTGAGTTCGAAGAGAGAAAAGAGGAGAGAGCTCCTTTGTCTCTGCATGTGCCTCGCGCTGATAATCGGGGATGGGCTCAGAGAAGTTGAGAAATTCTCTGCTTGGCTTGTGTTCCACTCTGCAAACAGTCTTAACTTTGTAAAACAATTTCATTAACATCATTGCACATATAATAAGATATTAAAAAGTCAGGATTTTTTGAACACAAGAAAAGCCTGACACGAATAGGGAATAATCCAAACAGGGTAACAGTGCTCGGAAAAACCTGGCAGCTCTTGAAAAACCTGCCTGGAGCCAGGGCCAAAGGCTGAGCTGCGCTCCAGCCACGCCTCCGCGGAGGCAGGGCTGTTTCTGGTTCACACTCCAGGGCTGTTTCTGGTTCACACTCCGCTTCCTTATGCAGGTTCCGGCTGTTCTCTTTGGTTTATCTCCTCTTTAGGATTCGGCTCCACAACTTGATGATTTTGCTCTTCTTCTTCGTTTCTGTTAATAGTTGCTTTTTTTCTTTTCTATCAACCTCTGTTCCCTCTGAGTGTATGTCTTCTGATGAAAGATTTCCTCTTGGGTGTGCTGGCCAGGGCACTGAACTCATTCATTAGCCCCATGCATTCTTCCTAAGAGGCATGTGGGTTTGCCTAGTTTGAGTTACACATGATCCTTACCCTTTAAGTGATTTACTACCAAGTAAACAGATAAAGCAGGTAAATATTGGATAAGGTGTAAAAAAGCAAATCAATTAACTATGACAATACATGGAATGCTTGAATACATTCAAAATGCATAATTTATAAGAAAATAGGGTTTGTTGCTTTTAGTAGAGAGAGGAAAAAAGTCTGGCATATAGGACAGACTTGTGATCTGTTCATTCTGTCCTCCAGTAATAACTAAGTAAATATGCTACGTTGGACACAGTAACAGAAAGAAGATGGGTATGACACGATTCATACTCTCAAAGCTTGTAGCTTGTAGAGGAGACATGATGTGTACACATGCCTATCTAAAATACAAGGGGGAAAGCGTTCAGTGTTTGGAGAGGTACACTAACAAGGCTTAGGCAAGGAAGCAATCTGGTACTGCTGCTAAGTCGCTTCAGTCGTGTCCGACTCTGTGCGACCCCAGAGATGGCAGCCCACCAGGCTCCCCCGTCCCTGGGATTCTCCAGGCAAAAACACTGGAGTGGGTTGCCATTTCCTTCTCCAGTGCATGAAAGTGAAAAGTGAAAAGTGAAAGTGAAGTTGCTCAGTCGTGTCCGACTCTTAGTGACCCCATGGACTGCAGCCTACCAGGCTCCTTCATCCATGGGATTTTCCAGGCAAGAGTACTGGAGTGGGGTGCCATTGCCTTCTCCAAGGAAGCAATACTTTTTGGCTAAAGAGGAGGTGGAGACATTTGAGGCAGGCTGGAAGCACAGGTGGGATTTCATGTTTTCAAGGTTTCACCAGGTCACTGATGCCTCAAGGTGAAAATAAGTCATCGCAACTGGCAACTGAAAAAACAGTATTTTTCTGGCTTTAGTCCACATCTATTATAGTGGGTTTCTAAACCTTACCCAGTCTTCTTGCCCCGATTTTTTTTTGGGCCTTGCCAGTTCTGAACTATTTGAGAATCATATCCTCTTTTCAGCATCTGAGAAAGTTATGGAACCTATTTCCAGAGAAATAAACGTATATACCCAGATAGTTGCACACAGTTTTCAAGAGTTCAGGGACCCTTGCAGCCTTCTTGGACTCACAGGAATCCATGGTCTCCAGTTTAAGGATTCCTGATGTAGAGAGTCCCTGAAGTGTGGAAGCCATCAGAGTTCAGAGCTACAGAGCAGGGTCTGACTGTTAGCACGCTGGGAGCAGCTCTCACGTACAAAAGCCACAGTGTGTTCTCTGGAGTCCTCCAGAGAACCAATCTTGGGGGGCAATCTTGACACCAAAGCAGTGCTCCTTGCTAATGTACACCTATATGTCTACACACACATGTGTGCACACACACAATCAGAATGGGGAATGCATTTGTGCAGGGTGCACATATGTTTTTTTAACATTTCTCTGGTGACTCTGATACCCCTGATGTGTCCCTCCACACCCACTGCCTTAGGATGTTATTATGTATGAGCCTCCTGCGTCCCTGGTGCTGAGAGACTCCTGCCTGGCAAACCCATCTGACATGCCCAGACGAATCTGAGCCCTGGCTGTGAGCCCAGCTTAGGCTCGAGCTGGGACATCCCTCCACTCACCTTGCATGCTGAGTTAATATTGAAGCCAGATGGCAAAGTAAGGTCACCAACAAGGAAACTCTAGAAAGCAGGCAGTTTGCAAGTGTTAAAATAATTCTCTATCACAACTTCCTTGAGCAGGAGCTGGGCTGGAGCCTTTTAGAATCAGGGATGTGACCTAGGATGTTGAGTTGTTCTGATCTGCAGCTCTGGAATTAGACTGGGCTTCTGGGAGTCATGAGTAGGTTGGGGTGAAAACCGCCTCCCTTTTCCTATTTTGAAGGCCATTGAACGTCAGTGTGGTATCTCCCTCAGGACCAAGTGTAGATTCCGGATGTGCAGAGTAAGCATGTGTTTCTTACTCTGGGAGAAGGCGATCCCCTCTCCTAGTTGCTGCTGCTGTTAAGTCGCTTCAGTCGTGTCCGACTCTGTGCAACCCCAGAGACGGCAGCCCACCAGGCTCCCCCGTCCCTGGAATTCTCCAGGCAAGAACATTGGAGTGGGTTGCCATTTCCTTCTCCACTGCATGAAAGTGAAAAGTGAAAGTGAAGTTGCTCAGTCGTGTCCGACTCTTAGCGACCCCACGGACTGCAGCCTACCAGGCTCCTCTGTCCATGGGATTCTCCAGGCAAGAGTACTGGAGTGGGTTGCCATTGCCTTCTCCGCTCCCAGTTGCTACTCCCACATTAATCAAAGCTGTATGGGCTCTCACCCCATCAGATCCCCTTCTCAACTGGAAATGGCAAATCAGGGAGAACTGTGTCCTGGGGGTATAGTGGTACTCTTTTATATTCGGAAGGGCAATCTGTATTTCTGAATATAAACACCTAGTTTATATACTCCAGTGCTGCTGGTGCCAAGTTACTTCAGTTGTGTCCAGCTCTTTGTGACCCCATGGACTGCAGCCCACCAGGTTCCTCAGTCCATGTGATTCTCCCAGCAAGAATACTGGAGTGGGTTGCCATTTCCTTCTCCGTCATATACTCCAGTACTTCCCAAGAATTTCTAACAGTTACTCATAAACACCCACTGTATCTGGGTATCAGGTCAGGCACTTCAGAAAGGAACCGTTTATAGTGAGTTTTTGGTAGGGAGATGTTCTGAGAAACGTGTGAGGAGGAGGCCTTGACCAGGTTCCTTGATTCACAACACAAAAGCGACAACGTCTACTGTCTGTGAACCAAGGATTCTTCTTGCCTTGTGTTTTTCTTTTCTTTAAAAAAATTTATTTATTTTAATTGGAGGATAGTTACTTAACAACATTGTGATGGTTTTTGCCGTACATGTATATGAATTGGCCATAGGTATACACGTGTCCCCTCCCTCCTGTACCTCACACCCACCTTCCTCCCCTGTTATTCTTTCCTATTATTTTTTCTTAGCTTAAATTTATGTAAAACTTTGCTGTGTTAAATGTTTACATTTTTCTAAAAAAGGGAGGGGGAGAAGAAGCCTTTTGAATCTTTCTGGTTCTTTCTAATAACTTTCAGTCCTGACATCTGCCTTGAAATTGTCATGACTTTGGCAAGCGGAAGGGGAAACAGGAAGAGAACTCCTGGCCTCCCTGAACCTGACTTCAGAGCCCAAGCTCTCCTCTCTCTGTAGGAGCCAGGAGCCCCAGGGAAGGGCTTGAAGGCAGGTGTGCTCACAAACAGTGGGCTGGGAAGCCCTACTCCGCACAGCACGAAAGCTACTGAAACAGATAAATTTGAGGCTTGGGAGCTGAATTGTCTTAAGAGCTAGTCTTTTTTTTTTTTTTTTTTTTTTTTTCTGAGAGTTATTACCATCCTTGGAATTTATTTCCTTGGAGGTTGGTGGCAGCCTGAATTTGGCAGTTTTCAGGGCAGTGTGCTTTTGAATTTGCTTCCATTTCTTTCTTTCTTTTTTCTCTCCTAAAACTTGGGGTTCTGAGGACTCAGGGCATTGCCTTATTAGGAAGGAGAACGTGTCAACCTGTGCTGAAATTGCTACACGACAGGATGCCTAGACTCACCTGGGGTGTCCTGAGCAGGGACAAGCAGGATTTAGGACTGAGCTCAATATAAAAACAAATCAAAACCAAACCAACCAAAACCATCTATCAAAGGCAGACAAATGAGAACATTTCACACCTCTGAATATCAAAATTAAAAGACAAATTAAAAACGGGGAAAAGTATGTTTGAAACATATATAAGAGAAATTTAAGGTCATTTGAAAGTGCCCCTTCAGGAATTCCCTGGTGGTCCAGTGGTTAGGACTCCCTGCTTTCACTGCAAGGAGCACAGGTTCTGTTCCTGGTCAGGGAACCAAGATTCTGCAAGCTGTGCATCAAGGTGTTTCTCCCTCCTCTGAAAAATGCACTTTCAAATCAAGAAGAAAACGGTGAATATCTTGATCAAAGGTATAATAGCATAATAATGCACAGAATAAGAAATACAAATGATACTAACTATATAAAAATGCTCACCCTGCCTAGTAGTCAAAGAAATGCAACTTAAACGAAAAGGCCATATTTTTGATTATCAGATTGGCAAGGATTAAAAATAAAAACTGGGTTGGTTGAGTATGTGGATAAATGGGTACTTTTATGAGTAGCAATGGCAACCCAGTCCAGTACTCTTGCCTGGAAAATCCCATGGATGGAGGAGCCTGGTGGGCTGCAGTCCATGGGGTCGCTAAGAGTCGGACACGACTGGGTGACTTCACTTTCACTTTTCACTTTCATGCATTGGAGGAGGAAATGGCAACCCACTCCAGTGTTCTTGCCTGGAGAATCCCAGGGACGGTGGGGCCTGGTGGGCTGCTGTCTATGGGGTTGCACAGGGTCGGACACGACTGAAGCGACTTAGCAGCAGCAGCAGCAGTGAGCATATAAATTGGAGGACAATGTGACAGTGTATATCAGAAAACTTAAAATTGTGTATACCCTTTAGTACAGTAGATCCACTTAAAGGCATTTAACTTTAGGGAATTCCCTGATAGTCCTGTGATTAGGATTCTGCACTTCCAAGGACGTGAATTCTATCCCTGGTCACCGAACTAAAATTCCACAGGCCACACGGTACAGCCAAAAATGAAAAAGGAATTAATCTTTAGGAAATTATCAGAGATCTGTGTAACTAGTTAGCTACAAGGATGTTAAATAATATACCCATACTATGAAATATGCATGTATTAAAAATGATGTCATAGGTATTTAATTGTATAAAAGGATATTCATAATATATCAAATTTTAAGTTAACTAAAATTAGCATATAACTGTAATCCAGTTTTACAAAAGAAAATCTGATCAATAGAAAGAAAGACTTCAGTTCAGTTCAATCACTCAGTCGTGTCTGACTCTTGTGACCCCATGAATAGCAGCACGCCAGGCCTCCCTGTCTATCACCAACTTCCGGAGTTCACCCAAACTCATGTCCATCGAGTCGGTGATGCCATCCAGCCATCTCATCCTCTGTCGTCCCCTTCTCCTCCTGCCCTCAATCTTTCCCAGCATCAGGGTCTTTTCAAATGAGTCAGCTCTTCACATCAGGTGGCCAAAGTATTGGAGTTTCAGCTTCAACATCAGTCCTTCCAATGAACATCCAGGACTGATCTCCTTTAGGATGGACTGGTTGGATCTCCTTGCAGTCCAAGGGACTCTCAAGAGTCTTCTCCAACACCACAGTTCAAAAGCATCAATTCTTCGGCACTCAGCTTTCTTCACAGACCAAATCTCACATCCATACATGACCACAGGAAAAACCATAGCCTTGACTAGACAAACCTTTGTTGGCAAAGTAATGTCTCTGCTTTTGAATATGCTATCTAGGTTGGTCATAACTTTCCTTCCAAGGAGTAAGCGTCTTTTAATTTCATGGCTGCAGTCACCATCTGCAGTGATTTTGGAGCTCCCCCAAAATAGTCAGCCACTGTTTCTACTGTTTCCCCATCTATTTCCCATGAAGTGATGGGACCAGATGCCATGATCTTCGTTTTCTGAATGTTGAGCTTTAAGCCAACTTTTTCACTCTCCACTTTCACTTTCATCATGAGGCTCTTCAGTTCTTTTTCACTTTCTGCCATAAGGGTGGTGTCATCTGCATATCTGAGGTTATTGATATTTCTCCCGGCAATCTTGATTCCAGCTTGTGCTTCCTCCAGCCCAGTGTTTCTCATGGTGTACTCTGCATGTAAGTTAAATAAGCAGGATGACAATATACAGCCTTGATGTACTCCTTTTCCTATTTGGAACCAGTCTGTTGTTCCATGTCCAGTTCTAACTGTTGCTTCCTGACCTGCATACAGGTTTCTCAAGAGGCAGATCAAGTGGTCTGGTAGTCCCATCTCTTTCAGAATTTTCCACAGTTTATTGTGATCCATACAGTCAAAGGCTTTGGCAGAGTCAATAAAGCAGAAATAGATGTTTTTCTGGAACTCTCTTGCTTTTTCCATGATCCAGTGGATGTTGGCAATTTGATCTCTGGTTCCTCTGCCTTTTCTAAAACCAGCTTGAACATCTGGAAATTCATGGTTCATGTATTTTTGAAGCTTGACTTGCAGAATTTTGAGCATTATTTTGCTAGCATGTGAAATGAGTGCAATTGTGCAGTAGTTTGAGCACTCTTTGGCATTGCCTTTCTTTGGGATTGGAATGAAAACTGACCTTTTCCAGTCCTGTGGCCACTGCTGAGTTTTCCAAATTTGCTGGCATATTGAGTTCAGCGCTTTCACAGTATCATGTTTTAGGATTTGAAATAGCTCAACTGGAATTCTATCACCTCCACTAGCTTTGTTCGTAGTGATGCTTTCTAAGGCCCACTTGACTTCACATTCCAGGATGTCTGGCTCTAGGTCAGTGATCACACCATCATGATCATCTGGGTCGTGAAGATCTTTTTTGTACAGTTCTTCTGTGTATTCTTGCCACCTCTTCTTAATATCTTCTGCTTCTGTTAGGTCCATAACATTTCTGTCCTTTATTGAGCCCATCTTTGCATGAAATGTTCCCTTGGTATCTCTAATTTTCTTGAAGAGATCTCTAGTCTTTCCCATTCTATTGTTTTCCTCTATTTCTTTGCATTGATTGATGAGGAAGGCTTTCTTATCTCTTCTTGCTATTCTTTGGAACTCTGCATTCACATGGGTATATCCTTCCTTTTCTCCTTTGCTTTTCACTTCTCTTCTTTTCACAGCTATTTGTAAGGCCTCCTCAGACAGCCATTTTGCTGTTTTGGATTTCTTTTTCTTGGAGATGGTCTTGATTCCTGTCTCCTGTATAATGTCATGAACCTCCATCCATAGTTCATCAGGCACTCTGTCTATCAGATCTATTCCCACTAAAAGAATATAAAAGAAGGTTAACAGTTACAGCCAGTTGTTTTTCTAAGATAGTAGAATTGTAATTAATTTTTCTTTCTTGTCATCATTTCTGTTTTACAAGTTTTCTACAGAGAATATATTTTCTTTCCACAAATAGAAAAATAAACCTTCATGGCATTATTTATTTAGTCAAATGTTGATATATTTTTACCCCCTGAGTATGGTGCCAGTGGAAGAAGTCTTATGGCTTCAAAGGTAACTTGAGCAATGAGCTCTGTCATTTTCAAATTTTAAATAAGAATTTTTTGAATTTGAAGCAATTTGATTTTTCTCTTTGTGAAATTGTAATGTGAGAACTCTCTCTAGAACTAAAACAAGTGATTTAATCCCTTTTTAAAAATTAAAATGATGTTCTGAGGAAATTAAAGTCCACAATGACTAATGCAACCATGAAAATGAGCACTGACATTTGCAGAGTTTAAAAATAAAGTAGGGCCCCAAAGCCCATTATACCAGCCTACACATGAGAGAAACATCAGACAAACCCAAATTGAGGGCAACCTTCTATGGAATACAATTACTCCTCAAAAGAGTCAAGGTTGTGAGAAGCAAGGGAAGCCTGAAAAACCATCATGGGCCAGAGGACATGAAGACAGGACAGAAACACTGTGTGGTATCTTGAGCTATATCCTGGAACAGAAGAACGTTAGTGGACATACAGGTGGAATCCAAGTAAAGTCTGGAGTTTAATTGGAAATAACTCACCAATGTTGGTTTCTTAGTTTTGACAGATATGCCATGGTCATATAAGATGTTAACATTGTAGGGTGACTAACCACCCTGGTTTGTCTTGGAGAGGGACTTTTCATATATGAGATATACACTGCTTGTCTTTTTATTATCTTGCTGTTTATGTTTTCAGAGATATTTGTTTGCAGGGTATTCTGTGTGGTTATTTATTTGGCCTTTTTGTGCATTCACTTTTAGCATGCATTAAATAAGCTTTATGTGGAATAGTTTGGGATGGATGGATTACAAAGCTCTAGGGATCAATATTAAGACCAATTTTATTCATTTTATTTGTCAGTTACTTAGAAGGAACATGCAGTAAGCTTGTTATACAAAACCAGAGGGAGGGACAGTCCATACAAAACAGGAATGAAATGACTTGAGTAGCCTAGGAACATAAGCAGATAAGTGGCTTATTCAGTTCAGGGTGGAGGAAATATGAAGTAGAAAGATTATCTCACAGTAATATGAAATCACAATGTTCAAGTAGAGCAAAAGAGTGAAAACTCATTAGGTGAGTAAATAAACATGCTATAAATAAAGTAATTCAAATGCTATGAGTAAGAAAGGAATATTGACTATTGAATTTAAATATTAATATTTTAAGTAAAAACACTGTTTCTTTAGTGTAGCAGACTAAGAAAATAACTCACGGAAATAGGTATAATTAGAGGAAAAATAATGATGCTTTGGGAATTCCCTGGCAGTCCAGTGGTTAGGACTCTGAGCTCTCACTTCCAAGGGCCTGGGTTCAATCCCTGGCCCAGGAACTAAGGTGCCACAAGATGTGAGGTGGGCCAAAAAAATAATAATAATGACACTTGCTGTCAAGGATGATAGATCACTTGCATTCTGGGTAGTGCATCAGTATCAGAGATATATTAAATTAGGTTGTAGAGCCACTTAATTTACTTACTATGCTTTATAACTTACATATACATTGGACACATTTTATATATATCAAGTGGTATATAATAAAAATATTTAAAGATTTCCTTACACATTTTTGGTGATTTATTCAGCTGATCAATACTAGTTTTGTGACCTCTTTACAATCAGCAGGTCATATTATTAGCAGTTTCTCCATCAAAATAAGATGTCTGAAACTTTCACCTTAACAGAATCCAAATTTGTGGTGTATTGAAATCAGTGAGCCATTCAATAGATGTTTGTTGATTGTCTTTTATTTGCACAACAAATATAATTGTGTCTTGTACTTAAATATGTCTCTTTTGATAAAGTGTAAAAATCTAACCTTTTCTAAGAGATTGGACACATGTATATGGATGGCTGAGTCGCTCTGCTGTTCATTGAAACTATCACATTGTTAATCAGCTTACTCCGATACAAATAAAAAGTTTTTAAAAATCTAGCATGTTCTCTCTCCTTCTTTTTTGGTTACACCTTTATTTATTTGTTTGTTTTTGCCTGTGCTGGGTCTTGGTTGCTGCGTGAGCTTTTCTCTAGTTGCATAACTCTCTGGTTGTGATGTGTGGACTTGTCATTGCAGTGGCCTCTCCTGCTGCAGAGCACAGTGAAGTCACTCAGTTGTGTCCGACTCTTTTGCGACCCCCATGGACCACAGCCTACCAGGCTCCTTCGTCCATGGGATTTTCCAGGCAAGAGTACTGGAGTGGGTTGCCATTCCCTTCTCCAGAGCACCTTCCGAACCCAGGGATCGAACCCATATTTCCTGCATTGCAGACAGATGCTTTACCGTCTGGGCAGGCTCTAGAGCATATTGGCTCAGGTGTTGTGGTTCCTGGGCTCTAGAGCACAGGCTCAATAGTTGTGGAGCACTGGCTTAGTTGCTCCAAGGCATGTGGAATCTTCCCCCACCAGGGATCAAACTCATCTCCTGCATTAGCAGGCAGATTCTTTACCACTGAGCCACCAGGGAAGCCCTAGCATTTTCTTTTAATATCTGAGATTCAAATAAGTTGATGTCATACCTTAAGAAAAAAAAAGTTCCAGTGGGACAAATGAAGAGCTGTTTTCTTTTCAAACCATACTCCTCTCCTTCTTGAGAATCACTGTTTACAAGTCACAGAAAAAGGGTGAGATATCATACTTGGGCACAAAATATGTAGGATTTAAACAGTGATGACAACATGTTTGTGAATTAAGTGTAATATTAAGGGCACACAGTTAAAAGTGAGGGAATTACTAATTGCTGGAAGCAGTGGCTTTATGGAAACAAGGTTAAGGCTTGAACTGAGGCTTAAAGGCTTTTTAGAATTTTCAAGAACACAGGGCAGAGGGCACGACAAGCTTGGTGATAAAGGTTCAGGCTTCCCTGATGGCTCAGATGGTAAAGAATCTGCCTGCAACGCAGGAGACCCAGGTTTGATCCCTGCGTCAGGAAGATCCCCTGGAGAGTGGAATGGCTAACCACTCCAGTATTCTTGCCTGGAGAATTCCATGGACAGAGAAGCCTGGTGGGCTACAGTCCATGGAGTCAACAAAGAGTTGGACATGACAGCGTGACTAATATAGGAAAGGAAACAGAAGGCTGGTATTCTCCATATTCTCTCTCTCTTGGTCTCTTCTGTCTCAGACTTGGCTTGCAGTGCTACAATGCATGAAATATACCATGCAAACGACTCCATACAGTATTTTTGGGCTTCCCAGGTGGTGCTAGTGGTAAAGAACCTGCCTGCCAATGCAGAAGACATACGAGATGTGGGTTCAATCCCCGCATTGGGAAGATCTCCTAGAGGAGGGCATTGCAATCACTCCAGTTTCTGGCCTGGAGAATCCCATGGACAGAGAAGCCTGGTGGGCTACAGTTCATGGGGTCACACAGAATTGGACAAGACTGAGCAACTTAACACACAGCACAGAGTGATTACATATACGGCAGTGAAGGGTTTTGAGAAGACCCTTGTATATGTTAGATAATGGGAATCACTAACATTTTTGAGGCAATCAATGTAAGGTTAATTTGAGGGCGGGAGCAGGAAAGTCTGGAATACTATTTGAGCTACAGAAGTCCAGACAGGGAAAAAAAGCACTCTCTGATTTCTTTCAGAAGGAGCCAACTAACACTCAGTGATTTCTGAATTTGGAAGATACTCCCCTATCAATGCAACTTTAGACTTTGTTATTTCTCTTCTGTTTTATCTGAATGTGTGTATGTTTATCTTTCTCCTCATAAATGGATAATCTGTGGCTTGGAGGTAGGGGCTATGCACTATCTTACGGAATTTGTTGCCGTTCAGTCGCTATGTTGTATCTGACTCTTCGCGACCCCATGGACTGCAGCACGCCAGGCCTCCCTCGTCATCTCCTGGAGTTTGACCAAGTTCATGTCCATTGAATCGGTTGGATTGATGCTATCCAATCATCTCATCCTCTGCCACCCTCTTCTCCTTTTGCCTTCAATCTTTCCCAGCATCAGGGTCTTTTCCAATGAGTCAGCTCCTTGCATCAGGTAGCCAAAGTATTGGAGCTTCAGCTTCAGCATCAGTCCTTCCCAGTAAATAGTCAGGATTGATTTCCCATAGGATTGGTTGGTTTGATCTCCTTGCTGTCCAAGGGACTCTCAAGAGTCTTCTCCAGCACCACAGTTCGAAAGCATCAATTCTTTGGCACTCAGCCTTCTTTATGGAATAGAGCTCAATAAATTGTGTGGTTTCAGTGGGTAGCTGAAGGAGATTCTGCAAGAAAATTTGTTAGCACCTTGGAACTGGCTGCCAGTGAAAAAGAAAAGAGAGAAATGTGTCCAAGGCAATTTCATGTATGAGCATCTGAGAAAAGGATGAGGAAATTTCTGTCAGAGACAGGAACGTCACAGGGAGAAGGGATCTGGTTCTGTAGAAAGTTATGGGTTTAGCTTTGAACGTTCTGAGTTTGAGGTTAAAGGGAGACGTTCCAGAGGAAGTGACAGTGCTTGATGTAATGGAACTGGAACTCAGGGGACAGGAGACGATACAGAGCTTGGGATTGAATTTAGATATGGCTGAAGTTGCAGGAATGGTGGTGCTTCCTGGGGATGAGTTTGTAAAGAAAAGCTCAGGGAATCCAAACCCAAGTCTGGAGTAACGTTCATCCCTTAGGGGCTGGAAGGAGGAAAAGAAACCCTAACCGTACATTGACCAGTACGGTAGTTAGTAGTCACATGTGGCCATCTAAACTTAAATCATGTGTGCTCCTGCTCACTTGTGTCTGACGCTTTGGAGCCTCATGGACTGCAGACCTCCAGACTCCTCTGTTCATGGAATTTTCCAGGGAAGAATACTGGAGTGGATTGCCATTTCTTACTCCAGGGGATCTTCCTAATCCAGGGATCGAACCCTCACCTCTTTTGTCTCTTGCATTGGCAGGTGGGTGCTTTACTACTAACGCCACCTGAGAAGCCCATAAATTTAAATTAATTAAAAACAATAAAAAACTCATTTCTTGGGTCACCATGGCCACATTTCAAGTGCTCGCTAGTCACGTGTGATTAGTGGTTACTGTAATGGATGGTGTCAACAAAATACTATCTTAAAGATTCCAATGACTTCCTTATTGCCAAATCCATGGATTGCCCCTACCCTGATTCTCATTCTTTTTCAGCATTTGACACTGTTAACATTTCCTCCTTAAATTTTCTCCTCCCTTGAAAAGTCACCTGCCCTTTGACTTTCTCTCAAATGAGTATTTCTCTATATCTTTGTAATGCTGTCCAATAAAATAATCTATGATGCTCAGCCCCATCCAGGAGCCCCACTCAAAGTCCACTCATTAGAACAAAAGATACTCCTATCATCCAGGAAATTCCAAGGGATTTAGGAGCTCTGTGTCAAGATACAGGGTAAAAGACCAAATATTTGAACAAAAGATGCTCCTAGTGCCTTATCACTCAGGGAATCACAAGATGTTAGGAGCGCTGTGCCAGGAAGGAGGGGTTGATGGGGGAACAGAGAGCAATATGTCTATTTTCTGTTATTTTATAGGCTCCCAACTCCTTGACCTGCATTTGCGTCTCTTTTTGGCTATGAGTTCAAGTCCGTAATAGGCTGTTGGATATCTCATGGATATCCTGCTAGCACCTCCAACTCAACACATCTAAAATCAAACTCATGATTGTTCATCCCATACTCATTCAGTTTTTCATGTTCTTTATTCCAGCTCATCTTTCCAGTAACTAAAGCTGGAAAACTTAGTCATATGTGAATCATTCTCTCCCTCCCCTCTACCCCTTCAGTCAATCAGCTGCCTGGCCATGCTGATTTACTACCTCTGCCATACACTTGTGTATTAATTTATTATTTTTTGTTTAAAATAATGATTATGAAATATTTAGGTAAACAGGATGGTAATAAATAACACTATCATAAAATAGTATACTCAGCTTAGCTTAAGTAAAACTTGCAAATGCAAACAAAGCCCTTGGCAAATCCATTCAGATCCCATCCTCCTCTCCATGCCAAGGGGGATCACTATTTAAAATTTAGTATTCATCATTCCCATGCAAGATTTATAGTTCTTCTCCACATGTATCCACATATGGCATAGATATATAAGTTGTGTTTTTAAACTTTGGGTAGTTGTGGTATTCTGTTTATCCTATTATAACTCTTTTCACTTATTATTATTTTTGAGATTTATCTTTGATGAATCATCTCTTTTTATTAAATTTGTTATTTAATGAATATACCATAATTTATTGACCACTATGAATTATAATGTATATATATGCATACATATACACACACACATTTGTATATATAATAAATATGTGTGTGTGTGTGTGTGTGTGTGTGTGAATAGTTGCTTTCATTTTCTTACTTGACCTCTAGAGTTGAAATGGAGTAATGACATGGTGCAGCATTTCAGGCATTTTTGGTTAATTGGAAAAATTCTATTCCTTGTGGCAGGTATTATAAAATAAAAACTTTTCAATATTTTCTAAAATTCTATCCAACTTGCTCTCTGCCATTTCATTCTTTATTTTTTCCCCTTTCTTTTTTCTCCTCTAACTAGGCCTTAGGTATGGTTGCCTATTTTGAGAATAGTTAGTAGGTATGTCTGGTTTATAGGATTAAAGGATAGAAAAAGGGAATTCCTTGGCAGTCTAGTGGTTAGGACTCAGTGCTTTCACTGTCATGGCCCAGAAGATTTCACAAGCCATGAAGTGTGGGGAAAAAAAAAAAACCCATTATAAGATAGAGATTTAATCATGAAATAAAGTATGTTACACTTCATGTTGAAAGTGACTGTTCATCATTGAGGGACAACTCACCTTAATGGCATCAGGTTTATTTAGTTTTAAGTAAGGTATTATTAATTTAAGTAAATATTTAATATTTAAGTAAAGCTAACCCATAAGTTTCCTAAGTACAACCAAGAGAATTTCTAGCATTTTATATTACTCTAAGAAAGATAACTGACAAGTACTTCCCTGTACTTTATATTCTTCTAACACAGATTATTAAAAATGTTGAAATACATAATCCATCTTTTCTTAGAAAACTGCAACAACTTAGAAATATGTCAGTGGACTAAGCTTCCTGGACTGACATGAAGACAACTTTAGAATTATTGCAAATAATTTAGAAAATTTAGAATACCCAGGGATGTCAATAGCCTGGATAAAGAGAATGGGATTTCATGAATTATAAAAATATCTGTCCTTTTGCACCACACTGATATCATTGGTATGGAGCTTGAATGAAAATGAGGGTCTAACTCAGTTGGAAAATGTGATCTTGAAAGAGGTGAGCTATCATTAGGTCAAAGAAATTTTACCATATAATATTTATTGGTTAATTGTAATTTTTTACTTCATCATTCATTTTTCCACAAGATAATAGTCTTGACAGTTTTTTGGTTTAGTATTAATTAAACATCCACAGCATGTTCAGTATTGGTTAGAGCATTAAAAATATATGACCCCTGATGGGAATACCAGACCACCTGATCTGCCTCTTGAGAAATTTGTATGCAGGTCAGGAAGCAACAGTTAGAACTGGGCATGGAACAACAGACTGGTTCCAAATAGGAAAAGGAGTTCGTCAAGGCTGTATGTATATTGTCACCCTATTTATTTAACTTATATGCAGAGTACATCAATGATGCTAAAGCTGAAACTCCAGTACTTTGGCCACCTCATGCAAAGAGTTGACTCATTGGAAAAGACTCTGATGCTGGGAGGGATTGGGGGCAGGAGGAGAAGGGGACAACAGAGGATGAGATGGCTGGATGGCATCGCTGACTCGATGGACGTGCGTCTCAGTGAACTCCGGGAGTTGGTGATGGACAGGGAGGCCTGGCGTGCTGCGATTCATGGGGTCGCAAAGAGTCGGACACGACTGAGCGACTGATCTGATCTGATCTGAGAGTACATCATGAGAAACGCTGGACTGGAAGAAACACAAGCTGGAATCAAGATTGCCGGGAGAAATATCAATAACCTCAGATATGCAAATGACACCACCCTTATGGCAGAAAGTGAAGAGGAACTAAAAAGCCTCTTAATGAAAGTGAAAGTGGAGAGTGAAAAAGTTGGCTTAAAGCTCAACATTCAGAAAATGAAGATCATGGCATCCAGTCCCACCACTTCATGGGAAATAGATGGGGAAACAGTGGAAACAGTGTCAGACTTTATTTTTCTGGGCTCCAAAATCACTGCAGATGGTGACTGCAGCCATGAAATTAAAAGACGCTTACTCCTTGGAAGGAAAGTTATGACCAATCTAGATAGCATATTCAAAAGCAGAGACATTACTTTGCCAACAAAGGTCTGTCTAGTCAAGGCTATGGTTTTTCCTGTGGTCATGTAGGGATGTGAGAGTTGGACTGTGAAGAAGGCTGAGCGCCGAAGAATTGATGCTTTTGAACTGTGGTATTGGAGAAGACTCTTGAGAGTCCCTTGGACTGCAAGGAGATCCAGCCAGTCCATTCTGAAGGAGATCAGCCCTGGGATTTCTTTGGAAGGAATGATGCTGAAGCTGAAACTCCAGTACTTTGGCCACCTCATGCGAAGAGTTGACTCATTGGAAAAGACTCTGATGCTGGGAGGGATTGGGGGCAGGAGGAGAAGGGGACGACAGAGGATGAGATGGCTAGATGGCATCACTGACTCGATGGACGTGAGTCTGAGTGAACTCCAGGAGTTGGTGATGGACAGGGAGGCCTGGCGTGCTTCGATTCATGGGGTCGCAAAGAGTCGGACACGACTGAGCGACTGATCTGATCTGATCTGAACACAAGTAGTTCACATTCTAAGATTTGGTTTAAAAATGATCTCCATTATAAATATGTATTGTTTTTATCTACTTTATTGTTTTCTTTATTTTTTCTCATCTCTTTATTTTTTATATAATGGGCAAGTCTCTTAAGCTTATCATTTAAGACTTGATATGTTGATTTGTGAGACTGACACGTGGATTTAAAGCATGACTCTGCTATTTATTTAAAAATGACAGAGTCTCAAAACCTTGCTAGCCTCTGTTTCCTCATCTATAAAATGATGCCCCATGATACTTATGATACTCATGATTCTTAGGGTTGTGATGGTTAAAGATGCAAAGGAGTTGGCATATAGCAAAAGCTCAAAAGTGTTAGTTCCAAGGGATATGGCTTTTGAGGTGTATTTTTGAGAAAGCAGGGATGTGAAATATGAAAGAGGTTAAGTACACCTAGTCAATCTCAACTAGAATACTCCTGAAATATGTTATTGATTACCTAAGGTGAACAAGTTGAAGATTCTTGAAATCCAGTGTGCACAGGTTAAAGAGATTCAGAGGTAGGTAAAAGGTGGATCACCAGTCACATCCACAGCTGGGTATTCTTTTTCCCTTCATTCTTTCTGGAGTTATTTCTCCACTGATTTCCAGTAGCAAATTGGGCATCTACTGACCTGGGGAGTTTCTCTTTCAGTATCCTACCATTTTGCCTTTTCATACTGTTCATGGGGTTCTCAAGGCAAGAATACTGAAGTGGATTGCCATTCCCTTCTCCAGTGGACCACATTCTGACTGGTGATAGAAGCAAGGTCCTTTGCTGTAAAGAGCAATATTGCATAGGAACCTGGAATGTCAGGTCCATGAATCAAGGCAAATTGGAAGTGGTCAAACGGGAGATGGCAAAAGTGAACGTCAACATTCTAGGAATCAGTGAACTGAAATGGACTGGAATGGGTGACTTTAACTCAGATTACCATTATGTCTACTACTGCGGGCAGGAATCCCTCAGAAGAAATGGAGTAGCCATCATGGTCAACAAAAGAGTCCGAAATGCAGTACTTGGATGCAATCTCAAAAACGACAGAACTATCTCTGTTCGTTTCCAAGGCAAACCATTCAATATCACAGTAATCCAAGTCTATGCCCCAACCAGTAACGCTGAAGAAGCTGAAGTTGAACGGTTCTATGAAGACCTACAAGACCTTTTAGAACTAACACCCCAAAAAGATGTCCTTTTCATTATAGGGGACTGGAATGCAAAAGTAGGAAGTCAAGAAACACCTGGAGTAACAGGCAAATTTGGCCTTGGAATACAGAATGAAGCAGGGCAAAGACTAATAGAGTTTTGCCAAGAAAATGCACTGGTCATAACAAACACCCTCTTCCAACAACACAAGAGAAGACTCTATACATGGACATCACCAGATGGTCAACACCGAAATCAGATTGATTATATTCTTTGCAGCCAAAGATGGAGAAGCTCTATACAGTCAGCAAAAACAAGACCAGGAGCTGACTGAGGCTCAGATCATGAACTCCTTATTGCCAAATTCAGACCTAATTGAAGAAAGTAGGGAAAACCACAGGACCATTCAGGTATGACCTAAATCAAATCCCTTATGATTATATAGTGGAAGTGAGAAATAGATTTAAGGGCCTAGATCTGATAGACAGAGTGCCTGATGAACTATGGAATGAGGTTCGTGACATTGTACAGGAGACATGAATCAAGACCATCCCCATGGAAAAGAAATGCAAAAAAGCAAAATGGCTATCTGGGAAGGCCTTACAAATAGCTGTGAAAAGAAGAGAAGTGAAAAGCAAAGGAGAAAAGGAAGGATATACCCATGTGAATGCAGAGTTCCAAAGAATAGCAAGAAGAGATAAGAAAGCCTTCTTCAGCGATCAATGAAAAGAAATAGAGGAAAACAACAGAATGGGAAAGACTAGAGATCTCTTCAAGAAAATTAGAGATACCAAGGGAACATTTCATGCAAAGATGGGCTCGATAAAGGACAGAAATGTTATGGACCTAACAGAAGCAGAAGATATTAAGAAGAGGTGGCAAGAATACACAGAAGAACTGTACAAAAAAGATCTTCACGACCCAGATAATCACGATGGTGTGATCACTGACCTAGAGCCAGACATCCTGGAATGTGAAGTCAAGTGGGCCTTAGAAAGCATCCCTACGAACAAAGCTAGTGGAGGTGATAGAATTCCAGTTGAGCTATTCCAAATCCTGAAAGATGATGCTGTGAAAGTGCTACACTCAATATGCCAGCAAATTTGGAAAACTCAGCAGTGGCCACAGGACTGGAAAAGGTCAGTTTTCATTCCAATCCCAAAGAAGGGCAATGCCAAAGAGTGCTCAAACTACTGCTCAATTGCACTCATCTCACACGCTAGTAAAGTAATGCTCAAAATTCTCCAAGCCAGGCTTCAGCAATGGAGAATGAACTTGAACTTCCTGATGTTCAAGCTGGTTTTAGAAAAGGCAGAGGAACCAGAGATCAAATTGCCAACATCTGCTGGATCATCGAAAAAGCAAGAGAGTTCCAGAAAAATATCTATTTCTGCTTTATTGACTATGCCAAAGCCTTTGACTGTGTGGATCACAATAAACGGTGGAAAATTCTGAAAGAGATGGGAATTCCAGACCACCTGATCTGCCTCTTGAGAAATTTGTATGCAGGTCAGGAAGCAACAGTTAGAACTGGACATGAAACAACAGACTTATTCCAAATAGGAAAAGGAGTTTGTCAAAGCTGTATACTGTCACCCTATTTATTTAACTTATACGCAGAGTACATCATGAGAAATGCTGGACTGGAAGAAACACAAGCCGGAATCAAGATTGCCAAGAAAAATATCAATAACCTCAGATATGCAGATGACACCACGCTTATGGCAGAAAGTGAAGAGGAACTAAAAAGCCTCTTGATGAAAGTGAAAGAGGAGAGTGAAAAAATTGACTTAAAGCTCAACATTCAGAAAACTAAGATCATGGCATCCAGTCCCATCACTTCATGGGAAATAGATGGGGAAACAGTGGAAACAGTGTCAGACTTTATTTTTCTGGGCTCCAAAATCACTGCAGATGGTGACTGCAGCCATGAAATTAAAAGATGCTTACTTCTTGGAAGGAAAGTTATGACCAACCTAGATAGCATATTGAAAAGCAGAGACATTACTTTGCCAACAAAGGTCTGTCTAGTCAAGGCTATGGTTTTTCCTGTGGTCATGTATGGATGTGAGAGTTGGACTGTGAAGAAGGCTGAGCGCCGAAGAATTGATGCTTTTGAACTGTGGTATTGGAGAAGACTCTTGAGAGTCCCTTGGACTGCAAGGAGATCCAGCCAGTCCATTCTGAAGGAGATCAGCCCTGGGATTTCTTTGGAAGGAATGATGCTGAAGCTGAAACTCCAGTACTTTGGCCACCTCATGCGAAGAGTTGACTCATTGGAAAAGACTCTGATGCTGGGAGGGATTGGGGGCAGGAGGAGAAGGGGATGACAGAGAATGAGATGGCTAGATGGCATCACTGACTCGATGGACGTAAGTCTGAGTGAACTCCGGGAGTTGGTGATGGACAGGGAGGCCTGGCATGCTGGGATTCATGGGGTCGCAGAGTCTGACACGACTGAGCGACTGAACTGAACTGAAAAGGTGGATCAGGATCATAGGAACAAAGGTTATGTTAAGTAGACATGGATTTAGGTGCAACTATACAAAATTGCTGGAGAAGGCAATGCCAACCCACTCTAGTACTCTTGCCTGGAGCATCCCATGGACGGAGGAGCCTGGTAGGCTACAGTCCATGGGGTTGCTAAGAGTTGGACATGACTGAGTGACTCCACTTTCACTTTTCACTTTCATGCATTGGAGAAGGAAATGGCAACCCACTCCAGTATCTTTGCCTGCAGAATCCCAGGGACAGAGGAGCCTGTTGGGCTGCCATCTATGGGGTCGCAGAGAGTCAGACACAACTGACACGACTTAGCAGCAGAAGCAGCAGCATACAAAATTGCCACCTTTTTAGACAACAGTGGGTGAATACTGGTAATTGCATATTGTTCACTTAATAGATGTTAAGAAGGGAAGAAAGGTAGTAGGGACTGTGAAGGAAAGGGGTGTGGTGCAGTTGACCAGGGCTGTCGCTGCTTTTAATATAGAATGGGTAGGCTCTTGCAGATGTGAATCAAGTATTATTTAGTGGCTTCTCTTTGGAAAGAAAGAGGGTACTGAAAATGGGTGAAAGGGTTCATGCCAGTGGGTCTTTGAGGCCCTCTGACATTCACCACAGTTTCCAAAAGATTTAACTTATAAAAACACATGTAAGATGAAAAAAAAATAAGTGAGGAAATTGAGAAAAAGTGACATTCAGATCTGTTGCTGTGATATAAACAGTGGCCAGCAAGGGGTTCCTCAAATCATCTTTGGAAAGAAGACAGTATAAATAATACCTAGCATAAGCAAGTGCAATTTCTGAGTTCCTATGTAATGTAACAGTGGGTGCCATTGAGAGGCTATCTTCCACAGAGAAAATACCTTTTAATTAACACAAACTGCATTTCAAGATTTGGCTACAGTACTGAAATAGCTCAGAGAACATGATCTTTTCAGAGACTACCTTTGTTTCCAGCTTTAAGATACTCCATGAGTGACTCTTTTCAGTGTCTGAGCAGGTCCTCTGAATCTGATTAAGCAGTAGTGATACTTTTGGTAGTTGTGTCTCTTAAGAGCACTGCAGTTATAAAAGTAGAATAGATAGCTCTGGTAGGTTATTACTGTTTTTTTCAATTAGATTACATGAAGTGTTTCTGCATCTTGTCAGAATGGTCTATGGACCAAAAATGTTTGAAAATGATTTTTTTTTAAATTTCCATTTGTCAATTTGTATCACTGAGGAAACAAACTGAGTTTCTGTGGCCAAGTACTTTGCTTCCTATGGGTGGCTAGACTAAGGCTTTGTGAAAGGGGCATGGAAGTCTTCTGCTTAGACTCATAAACCACATCCCCATTCCTAGAAAAGCACCTGAAAATGTCTGAAATATCTCTACTAGGCAAAGAACTATTCTCTATCCAGTACATCCATGTAAGTAGAAAAAGTGACAATGCTAACTTCCCTCCCTCTCTCCCACTCCACTAGTTTTCATTTGTCCTCCCTCAAGCTTTCCATCCCTTTTTCTTTTTCAATTATCAGCTTATTCTATAACACTTTTCCTTCAGAATTTAAGTGTAAAATGGTACAGGGTTTATACAATTTGCTTTTAAAAAGTGATTCTTCTACTTATATATGAGACCCAAAATTGTGTTAGATCAACTTCATTCATGGATTCAGAACTTTTTTTTGTTTTTGCCTGTTTGTGGTTTTTAAGTCATTTCCTTGGGAATTCTATCTTTTGCACAATTAAGTGCCCATTAATCATACAATGTTTCTGATTCAGTGAGCAGAAGACGGAAATAGAAGAAATGAGATGCAAACTCCGTCTTTCATATAAGGATTCTTAAATTCTTGTCAGTGCACACAAAACCTTATTGAAGTCTTTGGACTTCAGCCCCCAGTACAACTTTATTTACTAAACAATCACAATTGGAACACTAATTTTTGGAGCCAGAGTTCTAATAAAAAGTGTATTGTGGGCAGCATATCCACCTCTTTGAGTTTAACCTCTTTCTTGGCAATTAGATCCAGTGTGTAATAGGCAGACCTGTCTCTTGGCAAAACATACACAGATAAAATTCAGGATTTCTCCTACCCAGGATGACATCAAGGTATCATGGATGCCAAAGAGCAAAGGTGTGTTAACCTAGCCAGTAAGTGAAATGAGATTTCAAATGAATGGTCCAAGAAAAAAAAGATACTTCATTGAGATTCACTATTTTTAAAATGTTGGCAATTATTGCTGGGCTTTTTCAGATATTTCACTTGCTACCAAGACGATTAAATAATGTTTGTGCAACAAAATGATTATGTGACTGAATTTTTTTAAGGATTCTGTCCTTTTGAATATATACACTATATGTTAAATGAAATATACTTGTCTGTTTCAGTGCCACTGGCCAGAATGAAAGCTCTCCTATCTGTGAGGTGAATTTCCAAGATTCCTGTTTAAAATGCCTGCTTCCAGGGTACGTAAAAGTGGAAGACAGTTTGGAAACCAGGGGCAAAGGGCGATGAGAACGAGGTGGCTCAGACTGAATCTAAGAGCTGAATGTGTGTGAGAGAAAATCCTCCTCCAGCCTCGGAGGGGGTGTCTCCCCCAATACCAGCTCCCTCCCCCCGGGCTTGCGGGGCGGGCCTGGTTTGCTCAGTAGCAGCAGCGGCCGCAGCAGCAGCCCGGGGGCTGAGCGGCAGCGGCCTCCAGGCAGCGAAGGGAAGCGGCGGCTCGGAGAGCCTGAGGCCCTGGGGAGATCCGGCTACTGCCAGGATGGAGGAAGCACCGAGTGGAGCCCGAGCCTTCGGGGACGGGATCTCCTCCCCAGCTCAGCTCCCCACGGCTTGCCGGGGCGTGCTCCGAGCGCCTACAAGATGGAAGAGGCCTGCGTTTTGCCCTGGCAGCGGCAGCCGACGAACGAGGCGGGCACAGCGGGGTAACAGGCTAGCTTTGGCCGCTCTCGGGAACCTACGCCGCCACGGCCGCTCATTGTCTCTCCCCTTCCACCCGAGGGGCAAACAGGAAGCGTGCCGCCAGGCAGAGTGACGGACGGGCGTCTGGGCCAATGAGAGCTGGCGACGAAGAGCGTGATGGCAAATGAGCGCGGAGAAGAGGGGCGGAACTTCCGGGCGGGCTGTCACCCTCTTCCCCCCTTTTGGGCTGGAGGCTCCACCTTTTGTGTTTCCCGCACAGTCAATCAAAATAGGAAAAAAAAAATCCCCGGACCGCTCCGGCCGTGTCCGCCGCCGCTTCCCGCATCCTCTCCCGCCGCCGCCGCCTTCGCTCCTCACCATGTGTAAGGCGGCGGGGAGCCCCGCCTGAGGTGCCCTATAACACACTATGACCGGTACGTAAAACCGAGAGAGAGCAACCCTTGCTGCTGCCGTCGCCGCCGCTGCCGCCGACAACAGCCAGCCGCGGGCTGCCGCCGCCGGCTCCCGGCTCCCTGTGTGCGACCGAGTGTCTGTGAGAGGCAGAAAGCCGCAATCCCCTCCGCCTCCCTCCCCTCCCCGCCAGCTACCGTCCACCCTTCAAGCCCCAGCAACGCAGTGTCCCCGCCGGGCCCGGGGCGGGCGGCCCGGTCCGCCGGGAGCGCATCCCCCTGTGTGCGGGCGCGGGCGGCGGTCGGGCGGGCGTGTGAGTGACTGACGGTGCGAGAGGAGCGAGCGCGAGTGAGAGCGAGCAGCGCGAAGGGAAAGGGGAGGAGAGGAGAGGAGAGGGGGCAGGGGCAGCGCGGGGAGGAGGAGGAGGAGGGAAAGAGGAGGAGGAGGAGGGTTACAGGCAGCGGCGGGCGGGGGCAGCAGCAGGAGGGGAGGAGGGAGCCGCCGCCGCCGCCGCCGCCGGGGGGGGGGTGGGGGGGGGGAAGGGGACTCGGTCCGGGCTTTCGGAGTAATTTCGCCTCGGCCCGCGGGCCCCCTCCCTCTCCTCCACCCGCCTTCCTCCCCACCCCCACCCCCCCGCGCTGTGCCTGCAGCTCCCGAAAAGCCCGTGAAACAAGAGGAAATGGCTGCCTTGGACGTGGACAGCGGCGGCGGCGGCGGCGGCGGCCACGGCGAGTATCTGCAGCAGCAGCAGCAGCACGGAAACGGCGCGGTGGCGGCGGCGGCGGCGGCGGCCCAGGTGAGGAGCGGCTTAGCCCCGGCCCGGCTCCCCCCTCGCGCCGCTTTCTCCTCCCCTCGCCTCTCCCCTCCCTCCGCGCCTCTCTCCTCCCCTCCCCCCGCCCCGGGAGCTGCCCGCCCGAGGCGCCAACGCTCCGACCCCGCCCGCGCTCCCCCGCCCGCCGCCTTTTTGTGTGAGAGAGTGAGTGTGTGTGTGTGTGTGTGTGCGCTTGTGAGAGAGTGTGCGCCCTCCCGGGGGTGGGTTCCGGGCGGAAGGTGGAGGCCCGGCGCGCAGTCCGCCGCCCGCCTTCCCGCGGACGGTGGGGCCGGTGTGCGTGCGAGCGGGCGGGCGCGAGCCGGAGTCGAGGAGGAGGAGGAGGAGGAGAGCGCGGGCTGGCGCTCGCCCGGGCGCTGCCTGCGAGGCCAGAGTCGCACTTCCTGTGCGAGCGGCGGCCCGGCCCTAACCGCCACCCCCTCCCCCTGTCTCCCTCTCTGAACCCGCCCATCGGGGGTAGGACACTCAGCCGTCACCGCTCGCTCTGCTGGCCGCTACCTGCAGCAAGATAGGGCCGCCATCGCCGGGCGACGACGAGGAGGAGGCGGCCGCCGCAGCCGGGGCCCCCGCCGCCGCCGCCGCCGGAGCGGTAAGTCTCGCGCGCGCGGCCCGCCCCCGCCGAGGCCCAGCGCCCGCCATCCCGGGCCCGCGGCGGCCCGCCCGCCCTCCAGGCCTCCCCGGCGCCCGCGCCTGCCGCGAGACGGGCGGCCGCGCGGCCGGGCACCTTTCCTGCTCTTTGGCGTGCTTGGTTTGGATCAGAAGCCAGCCCAGGCTTTCTCTAAATTGTCACTGCAGCACCTCCATCCACATTCACTACAAAATGAAGTCTGAGAGGGTGGGGGTAGAGGCCTCCAAAATGGATGTTTGAGCAATTCATATCAGTGCTGAAAACTCCTTCGCCGAACGCTACAAAAATTTCAAGCACAGCCTATCGGCCATAGATAGTATCAACTGCAGAGCCAGTGTCTTTAGCTTTTAGTGTTTTTTGGACTCAGAGCTTTTTCTGCTGGGAGTTACTAGATCTTACTGACTTAAATGTTAAATTTTTTTTTATTAAAGGAATGATGGTGTACTCTTTTGTATACGGGAATGAACACCTTTTGAGTGCTTTTTAAATGGCCATTCCAAATGATCGAATTTTAGTTTTTGCAGGCTACTTAAATTTGCAGTAATTGTTCTTAAATGGAGTTTAAGTGATCGTTGGAATCGGTGAAGTTATTTAGATAATATTTTGGCTTTTTAAGTTGAATAAGAAGAAACAGAAGTACGTATAAGGAATTATATTTACATGAATGCTAATGCAACCACGCTTACAGTTGAATTTGGTTGGCAAAGCTATATTTTCATTTATTGTGGTTGGGTGGTGGGGTTCTTCTTTTTGGGTTTTTAGTTCGTCTGGGGCAGGGGGAGGAGCTGGTCAGAGTTGGAGGAGGGCTTAATACAAATTAGCTAGAAACAGTTTTTTAAGATTATTGTGAAGTTTACATTCGTTTGAATTTTTGTTGCATTAGTTTAACATGTAGATGTGTTCACTTATTAAAATAATTGAAACTGCTTACATTATTGTTTGTGTGTTTTTTTTAATGTGGATTATAGGAATTGGTCTGTGTTGTAATATTTTGAATTGTCACTGTAGACGAAAAAGTTTTAGTCTGCAGGAAATTCTTAGTATTCCAAGACATTAAACGTGAAGCTGTTGTTCAGCTGAATAATTATTGTTAAATATTGTATTTGTAATTTTAGTGCTTGAAATTATACTGTAGAGGGATGTGAATAGATTTACTGACTTAAAAGTATGATTTTAGGTTTTGTTCTTTTGTAACCAGGTTGAAATGTAAAGGCATAAAATTGTGTAAATGAGATGCATTGTTACTTTTAAACAAATTTATGGAGTGGTAAACCTCTTTTATGAACTATGTCCCTTTAGGCCCACAGTGCCAAAAAAAAAAGTTAAAAAACACTACATGAGTAAAATTGCAAGGCAGTTTGCTTCTACTTATCTTTTTAAGTATTTCAAATAGAACAAAAAACTTTTTGTAACTGCACCTTAACCAAGTTTAGGTATCAGCTCAGTGATTGGGGGAGGAGAGAAGTGAAGGAGGAAGTTAGGAGTAGAATGTATGTATATATATATGTATATGTAAGTCTAACCGGAGGAATAGGATACTGTCTCCAGCCTTAGCCTGCTGTGGCCATAGACTTGTAGGGAAGTTGTTTCCCTGCCTCTTCAGCTCCTCCTCTAACTACCAAATCTCTACTGACATCACATTTCCCGCCAGATGAACATGAACCACAATCACTCTAAGCACTTTTTCTTTGTATGTTTGGTATCTGTGCATAAAATTTTTCACTGAGTAAAAATTAGTATGACTGTCTTGAGTGTGTTTGCCTTAACAAACTGGAAAATTATTTTTCCAGTTCAAAAATGAATTTTAGATATGGACATCTCAGTAGATAAGAGAAATTTTAAGTGATTTCATGGAAGTTTTCTGCACGTTAAAAATGTGCTTGGATGTTGTGACTTCCCTCAAATTACTAGGAATTATGAGAGGTTTTATTATGAGAGAGCTTTTGTAGGTGTGCTCTCTAAAAATTTTATTTTGGGTTTATTTTGTATTTATAGAAAAGTTGCAAAGAGAACTGAAAGTTACCTTTTATTCTTCACCCAGCTTCCTCTAATAACTGATATAACTAACCATGGAGAAGGAAATGGCAACCCACTCCAGTGTTCTTGCCTGGAGAATCCCAGGGACGGGGGAGCCTGGTGGGCTGCGGTCTATGGGGTCGCACAGAGTCGGACACGACTGAAGCGACTTAGCAGCAACCATGGTTCATTTGTCAAAACTAGAAAATTAACATTGGTAGTGTTATTAATTATAGACTTTTTTCTGATATCACTCCATTTTCTGTTCTAGGATCCAATTCAGGATACCACATTGCATATAGTATTATTGTGTTTAAGGTCAAGTTGAAATACACAACTTTCTACTTAAAACTTTTAAATGCAACTTTATACTAGTTTGGTATTTTAGGATTAAAGGGGCATTGAAAAGCCAATAACTTAACTACAGACTTGCTTTATATATTTTCAGTTTAGAATTTGTTATGATTTGTGTTCATCCTGGATCCTGGCCAAGAATTTTTGGCACCCTCAGTATAGTGCTGAATAGGTCTAATCACAAAGCAGTCTCACCTGTAATGTCCCACAGCATAGACTCTCAAAATTGATTTGATGGCAGGATTTTTATGTTTTATTAAAGTTGTGTAGTGAGTTTTAGTAGTTAATCAAGAAATAGAAAAGGATGAACTTTATGAGGTATTAACTCATCCAGTTTACATTTGTGTGAACCTGTGAATTACTCATTTGCACTTTAGTATTAATAAGCTGTGTAAGTAAGTGTTATGAAAGACATTGCCTAAATTTTAGTTTAACTTGTAATGTTTCATTTATTACATAAATGTTCGTGAATTACAAAGTGAATAATAACTTATATAAAAAAGGTTATTTTGACTGTTACTTCAGATAAGAGTTACACTATCATTGTAAGGAATTCACTGGGTAATCGATTTTATATTTGTAGTCTATGTTCTTTACTGTTCCCTTTGAAGATTTTAAGAAACTTCAGTACTTGCCCTGGAATGGTTCTTGTTTGTTTCCACCTCAGCTTCACACTTGTTTCCAGTTACTCTTTTCTTGCCTATTTCTGGCTTTTGTAAAGCCATTTGTGGGAACTGAGGGGTTATTAATCCTTTCCAAATGAGATGTAATAAGTTAGTATGAATTTTTTTCTTTTTCCTTTACACAGTTATTACCTGAAAAGATAAATTCTTGGATTTCCCCCTTCTCCACCGTCCCCCCATTTTATGCCTGATTGCAGTGGAGAATGCCCTTGTAATGAATTTGCTGTAGTAATGTCCCAGGGCTGCTCTTGGTTGTGGTCTTTTTTTTTTTAACCATGTGATTATGTGTTTGTATACAGAGGGAAACTTGGACTACCTTCAATTACAATGTTTTAAATAATGCCAGTGTCCATGTTAATTGGTGTTTTGTCAGTAAGAATATTAGAATTACTGAGAGAAACATGAGTTTTCTCTTAGTATGTAAGCTTAATATGGAGGGTTATCTTGACCCCAAAATTCTTGCTTGGGTTATGTGTATTTTATGTCTCTCTGTCTATACTGTTTCTAGTAGCCTAACATCAGACATTCTTACAACTTTTTTTTTTTTGGTCTCAGATGTTCTAGTTTGTTTATTTTGCTGGTATACTACTGATGAAATTTCTGTTAAAGATGAATCATCTTTGTAGGCTTTGTGGTTTTGAAACATTTGGGGCATATTCTTTGTGGAGTTGATTTAAAACTGATACAGAGTTTTTCATTGAAGACACTAATATCTCAAGATTAGTTTTATTGATCCATTTTTTCCTATCATTTTCTTTGCAATTATTTTAAAGTAAAATATTTTTATTTACTTAAAAAATTTACTTATTGATCTTTCTGCTAGGCACAGTTGGATGTTTTTCAAATCTGTCCTGTAATCGTAAGGATACTTTAGGATTATATAGTGCTTTACAGTTTAAAGCTTAACACTGTCTTTAGGCTCTTATGACCCTGCAAGGTAGTATTTTTCCCATAAGGAAATTGAGTCCTGATCTAAATCACCTATAATTCTGAGTGATTATAGAATAGCTAGGGCTAGAACCCAGTTTTGAATTTTTTCTTTCCTAGTGCAATATACTCCTTTCCTCTAAGTATATGATGTCTTAGCTTAAATCATGAAAGTCTAGTATTTTTCTATTTCTGTGTTCATAAATATTTTTTACATATGTTTTAACCTTCAGTTCAGTCGCTCAGTCGTGTCCGACTCTTTGCCACCCCATGAATCGCAGCATGCCAGGCCTCCGTGTCCATCACCAACTCCCGGAGTTCACTCAGACTCACGTTAGATTTACTCAAAAGTTCAAATACATCATTTTAGCCTAGGTTTGGGGACTTACCTTTAATTAATGGCCTGTGTTGTTGGGAAAAGTACTGTAGTTTAGTTTACTTAGCTTCTGGAGAAGGGGGTGATTGCGTAGTATGTTATCTGAATAGTTGTATTTATTTTCAAGGAATTTCTTGAACTAGAAAGCTGTTCACTGATGGTTTAATACCTGTTCTTGTAAAGATTTTGTTAAAAGAAATACTGGGATGCCATAAATTTTAAAGATGAAAAGGGACAACATGCCAGTACAGTTGTCCCTCTTATTTGTGGGTTTTGAATCCTTGGAGGTCTGCCTGTTGTATCTCACTGTATGTAAGGGAATTGAGCATGGGGGATTTTGGTATCCACAGGGTCCTGGAACCAATCCCCTGTGAATATCTAGGGTTAGCAGTATTGTAAAATTAACTTGTATGTAAGGTATCTTCTTTGATGTAAGTTGAAAAATGGTATATATAATGCGGGTCAGAAAAAATTCAAGTTCAATTCCCCAAAGAATAACCTTAAGAAAATAACAGTTGGATTTGAAACACCATACTTTAGATTTTGGTATGAATGTCTTTAGTTTAAAATGCCAAGAGACTGAAATGAAATGTAAATTGTTACTCTAATCCTGGGAAAGATGACTCAAAGCTTTTAATTTCTATACCAGGTAAAATTTGATGAATCATACATGACTTTAATGTCCACTGCTTCTTTTTAACTATGTGACTTTAATGTCCACTGTTTGATTTCAACAATTTAAGTTGGAGAAGTTTAAATGTTTGTGTTTAAAAGATAGATAATTATTCTAGTTCAAGCCTGGACATTTGTACTTGGTCCCACAGTTTCTGTGACTTTTTTGTCTTCAGCCTTTCAGTCGCCTTCACTAGGTCTTAGTTTACCTTTATAAAACACAGATCTGATTGCACCACTCACTCTCCTCAAAACCTTTTATAGCTTTCATTCACTATCTGTAGGATAAAGTCCAAACTCCTAAGTATGGATCTATGGAGCCATTTACTACAGGACCTGATAAAAATGTCTAGTCCTGTTCCCCATTATTTTGTTCTATGAATATGAGTCTTTTCTGAATTCTCTCTTCAACTCCAAACTATACATTTTTTTTTGAAGTTTCTTTTTGTCTGTGAGTTAATTATTTCTATACCTTAATGCCTATATCTCTGCTTCCTAACTGCCTACAGTGAAATCTTAAATTTTATTCACGATAACCTAAAAAATCTCTTCTGTGAAGTCTTGTCTTTTTTCATTTTTCTGTTTCCCCAAAGTGTTTTGATCCTATGCATAGTGTACACCACTGTTCACATAGTAGTATCATGTATGTGTATGTCTGGTTGGACAGATAGTGAATCACTTGAAGATAAAGATTGTATCTCATGGGCTTACTCATGGTTATTTCATCTTGGCAGATATGCTCAAATATTTTGAATTGAGTCATTAAACTGTGGTTCCTCCATTGAAATATACATTTCAGCTGTGTGTACACATGAAAATTAGGTAGTGAGTCTCTATAAAAAATGAAAAGTTCTTCTGGTTCTATAATATTTGTATTGAATTTTGTGGAATGGTTTATTTTGAGAGAATACTATTTGTCTTCACCTGTTTTTAATGGTCACAGACCCCCTCACCCCCACCAGCCCCTTTGAGAATATGAAGACACTCTAGATACTCTTTCTCCACTCCCAGCCCCGGCCTTCCAATTGAACTTTCTCAAAAAGTTGATATGCTGTTTTAGAGGATTCAGAGATCCTTTGAACCCCAGGCATGGATTGTACATTGAGAATTCTGGTTTAGGTATGTTCATGTTCTCATTGTCTAGTGATGTGTGAAGTTACAGGAAATCACTTACAGATCTAGAAGGAAATGGGGTAGGGATGGCATTATTTTGATGGTGATTAATTCATATAGGTCTCATTCCCTGTGTGTTTACCTTTGGTCTTAGTGAGAGATAAGTATGGTATAGAATTTAAGGGCATGGATTCTGCAGTTAGATTGACTTAGTTTTAAATCCTGTTTTGGACATTGGATAGCTGTCTGATTTTGTCTCAATTTTGTCATCTGTGATATGGGGATAATCATACTACCTCATAGGATAGTTGTAAGCAATAGATTATATAATCTTACAAATCCCTATCATGGTACTTGGCGTATAAAAGAACAGCTCAAATGTTAGATGTTACTGTTACTATTCCCTTAAAAAATTTACCCTTTGACATTCATATGTTGGGTTTTATTGCTTTGTACTTTCCTACATTGATATTTTTCTAGTCTTGTCTAATCCACAATAGAAATGATACTTCAAATTCTAGCAGATAACAGAATTGCAGAATATAATGGCTAGTGTTCTGTGGCAAACTTAAAGAGAAATAGTAGGCAAAGTATCAATCCTCCAGCTTTTAGATTCTTAAAAAACCTTTTAGATGGACTGACTTTCCAATGTGGCCACAAGGCAATGACCTTTCCTCATTAAAAATTGTTAAGGTCTCATATATTTTTTTTAGTAGTTCATGCAAAAGTAAAGAATTTGATGGCTACTAAAGGAATCACCCACATCCTGTGTTTACTCTGGAGTACCTTACTACATGCCATGAAAGAGTAGCTTTAATTGTTTGATTTAAAGTTGATAGCAGTAATATACAAATCTTATTTCTGATTCTAGATACTGATGACACTGCTCTAATAATGTTTCTTTTTTGTACACAAATATGATGCACCTGGTTTAGTGATACATTTTTAGTGGGTTTTATACTTTTTGAACTCTCTTCCATGTTTGAGGTATATTTGGTTTGAGCCGTTCATAGTCTTTTCTACCTATTTCTACTTTTATTTTTAACTGTGTAGCATCAGAGAGATCATAGATGAGGGATTGGAAAATCAGTTTGTGGTCATAAAATAAAACATATTCTAATTGAACTTTTTTCCTGCTCAAATAGCCTGGGTTATCTTAGCAATAACTAGCAAAATTGAAAATGATAATTATCGTAGTTTATATAGTACTTCTGTATTTGAGCTCTGTTGTGTTCCTAAGAGAACATTTCAGGTGATAAGTGTCTTTTATCAGTTTTTAAAGTTTTTTGAGAATTGGATTAAATATACCACAAATACATATCACATAACATTTTCTGTTTTCTTCATCCAGACAGGTGATTTGGCTTCTGCACAGTTAGGAGGAGCACCAAACCGATGGGAGGTTTTGTCAGCCACACCTACAACTATAAAAGATGAAGCTGGCAATCTAGTACAGATTCCAAGTGCTGCTACTTCCAGTGGGCAGTATGTCCTTCCCCTTCAGAATTTGCAGAATCAGCAAATATTTTCAGTTGCACCAGGATCAGATTCATCAAATGGTACAGTGTCCAATGTTCAATATCAAGTAATACCACAGATTCAGTCATCAGATGGTCAGCAGGTTCAGATTGGTTTCACAGGCTCTTCAGATAATGGGGGTATAAATCAAGAAAGTGGTCAAATTCAGATCATTCCTGGCTCTAATCAAACCTTGCTTGCCTCTGGAACACCTCCTGCTAATATCCAGAATCTCATACCACAGACTGGTCAAGTCCAGGTTCAGGGAGTTGCAATTGGTGGTTCATCTTTTCCTGGCCAAACCCAAGTAGTTGCTAATGTGCCTCTTGGTCTTCCAGGAAATATTACCTTTGTACCAATCAATAGTGTCGATCTAGATTCTTTGGGACTCTCGGGCAGTTCTCAGACAATGACTGCAGGCATTAATGCTGATGGACATTTGATAAACACAGGACAAGCTATGGATAGTTCAGACAATTCAGAAAGGACTGGTGAGCGGGTTTCTCCTGATATTAATGAGACTAATACTGATACAGATTTATTTGTGCCAACATCCTCTTCATCACAGTTGCCTGTTACTATAGATAGTACAGGTATATTACAACAAAATACCAATAGCTTGACTACTACTAGTGGGCAAGTCCATTCTTCAGATCTTCAGGGAAATTATATCCAGTCGCCTGTTTCTGAAGAGACACAGGCTCAGAATATTCAGGTTTCTACAGCACAGCCTGTTGTACAACATCTACAACTTCAAGAGTCTCAGCAGCCAACCAGTCAAGCCCAAATTGTGCAAGGTATTACACCACAGACAATCCATGGTGTGCAAGCCAGTGGTCAGAATATAACACAACAGGCTTTGCAAAATCTTCAGTTGCAGCTGAATCCTGGAACCTTTTTAATTCAGGCACAGACAGTGACCCCTTCTGGACAGATAACTTGGCAAACATTTCAAGTACAAGGGGTTCAGAACTTGCAGAATTTGCAAATACAGAATACTGCTGCCCAACAGATAACTTTGACGCCTGTTCAGACACTCACGCTTGGTCAAGTTGCAGCAGGTGGAGCCTTGTCTTCAACTCCAGTTAGTCTAAGCACTGGTCAGTTGCCAAATCTACAGACAGTTACAGTAAACTCTATAGATTCTACTGGTATACAGCTACACCCAGGAGAGAATGCTGACAGTCCTGCAGGTGAGTTTTCTAAGTCATGTCATGTCATAGATAAGTTCACCAATGTGTTAATATGTAGGGAAATTTTTTCCTCTAAGTGTTTATCAGAATCTGGCTATCTTTAAAGATGATGATACATTTCCCTGTGTCTGTATAAAAAATCAACATCAGAATGTGTTCTGAATTGTTCTTCATTGAACGATGATAGTTTCTGTAAGTCAAGGATTTATTTCTCTGTTATGCCAGTTACATGTGTTTCTTGTCACTCCGTTTTATGTATTTTCTTAACATCTGATTGGTACTCTCAAGCATCACAGAATTTTTATTTGGCAGGTAAGGTGTCTTGGTTGTCTTTGGTGTGATGTAAATTATATGTTTTATGCATTTTATTTGGTTGGGCAATCAGACTGGCATAGTGAAACTATGGTATTGGGAGTAGGTAGTGTTCATGCTGTCTCACTCACTAGCTAGCTGGGTGGTTGTGGCTAGGTTACTTTTGCTCGTACAAACTCAGTTTTCTCAGCATGTAAAATGTGCTTGTTGGACTATGTAACTATGTCTAGGGTACCTTGTAGACCTAAAATTCTTCGATTCTGTGATAATTTATTCTTACAGGTGTGAAGTAGTTCCTAAACGTAGGTGTGCTAGATATGTTATAATTGATAGTAGGGGTAGAAATTTCAGAAGTGTCCTCTTTGTTTTGTAAGAATGAAATAATACAGTTTGAAAAGATAGTATAATCATTACTTTAGTAATGTTATTTACTTAGTATTTTATTGAATGTTTTGTTGTACACTAAGTTCTTTCTTTCACTCTTATTTTGTTGTTTTGAGCCTTTCAAACTCAAGCTGGGAACTTGGATTTAATTTACTGAATTAATGGTATTAACCTCTTTGTTTAGGGAAATTTGTGATATGTACACAGAAAATTGGGTTTCCCAGGTGACTCAGTGGTAAAGAATCCACCTGCCAATGCAGGAGACCTGGGTTTGATCCGTGGGTTGGGAAGATCCCCTGGAGGAGGAAATGGCACCCCACTCCAGTATTCTTGCCTGGAGAATCCCACCGACAGAGGATCCTGACAGGCATAGGGTCACAAAGAGTTGGACACAACTGAGCAACTGAGCACACACATGCACACAAAAAATTGGCCTTGTCCTGAAGTCTTGCTGTGTTCTTAGGAAGTTTTTAATTGCATTTGAGCCTTCTGAAGCTGTGGTTTAAAGCTGCATTCTCAAAGTGTGGTCTGTGGACCACTGAGGATTCCTGAGACCCTCTCAGACGTCCTTGATGTCAAACTGCTTTTCATAATAATAGTAAAATTACTTGCCTTTTTTGTTGTGTTGACATTTTCACTGGTAGTTGCTAAAACTGTTGTGTCTTAGCACAAATCAAAGCTGTGATGATAAACTGTAATAGCAGTATTCTTTATGACCGTCCACTTGAAGTTAATGAAAAATGCTAGTTTCACTGAACAATAACCTTGATGAACACATCAAAAGAGATATTTTCACTAAATCTTGACCCTTGAATGCTGCATGTCCTTTTTAAAATAATAGCTTTATTGAAACATAATTCACATATTGTAAAAGTCACTGTTTAAAGTATGCAATTTAGTGGTTTCTAATATAGGGACAGACTTGCCCAACCATCACCAGTATATAATTTTAGAGCATTTTCACCACCACCCCCAAACCCCATTCCCATTAGTAGTCCCTCCACATTCCCCCATTCCCTTATCCCCCAGCAACCACTAATCTACTTTTCTGTCTCTTTGGATTTGCCTGTTATATCTTACCAGTCGAATCATACAATACATAGCTTTCTGTTTCTGACTTTCTGCATATTTTTAGGCTTCATCTGTGTTGTAGTCTTTACCAATACTTTGTTCCTTTTTGTGGTTGAATAATATTCCGTTGTAGGGATATACCACATTTTGTTCACTTATCCATTGATTGACAGCATTTCCATATTTTAGCTATCGAGAGAATGCTGCTATGAACATTTGTGTACAGTTGTTTGATGTGGACATATGTTTGTTTCTTTTGGGTATATACTTGGGAGTGGAATTGCTAGATTATATGTTTAACATTTTGAAGAACTGCCAAAATGCTTTTCCAAAGTGACTGTATCATTTTACATTCTCACCAACAAAAGGGTTCCAGTTTTTCTACATCCCCACCAACATATCATTGTCCTCCTCTTTTATTTTAGACAATGGGTGTGAAGTGGTATCTCATTGTATTTCTGGTTTGTAGTTCCTGCTGCATGTTTTTGTAATATTCTTTGTGATAAAATGGGAACTGTACTTTAATAAAGTGCATACCAAAATAAGATGATTATATTTTAAAATACATATATTGTTTTTACTTGAGCAGTCATGTGAGTTGCAAGCTGAACTAGATGCTGTTTTCAGGAAACACAATACTTGAAAGACTGACAAACTGATTATTGAATGACTCATGTATTTAAGTGACAGATATTTTCTAAAAAATAAGTGAGCCTGTCCTTCAAAGGAAAAAAAAACCTATTTGCTTCCAATGATAAAATTTGGACTTTCCAGTGAAAATAAGAATTTAGGAGAACTTGAATCTACTACTATGAACTTGATAATGTATTAATAATTGGATTCTTTTCTGATGAGATGGACAGTGTTATATTAATAAATAGGATTTTTTTGAATACTGTATTATAATGAAATATGCCAGCATTCGCAAGATCTTTATGATAGTTCAGTGAACCAGTGGTTTTCAAATGACCAACTTATGTTACAAATCGTGCATGGGTAAAAGATAGACTAACAATAAGCATATGGAAAGTTTATCAATATGTTTTCAGATTCTACACTGCAACTGACGTTTAAGGAACTATCATTAGTCAGATTTGGTATAGTATCAAAGAAGAATACGCACATTTGGCTGAAAGACTGTCAGATTACTTCTTCCTTTTCCAGTCATGTATCTTAATATTCTTCATATGCTTCAGCCCAAACCACATACTGCTGCAGACTGCAGAAGAAAATATGAAACTCCAGTTGTCTTTTAGCCTAGATATTAAGGAGATTTGCAAAAATATAAAACATGGCCTTTCATCTTCTATATATATTTTGAGAAAATAGTTTTTCACAAAATAGTAATTTGTGTTAATATGTAATGGATTTATTGTTTTCAAATGAATTGAAACATTAAATTTTTCTCTTTTAATTTCTACTACAGTAAGTATCAAAAAATGTATCATACATGAATAAAAGCTTTTTAGGGACCTCAGTAATATTTAAGAGTTTAGAAGGAGTCCTGAGACCAAAAAGTTTGAAAATACTGGAGAATGACAGACTTCTGAAGACATAGTTTTTAAAACCAGTTTTTAAAGCTTCCACAAAGTTAAAATTATGGAGATCTGTACATATTAGAAAAACATCTCTAGAGAATTTATTTGTGATTTTGTGAATTTATATTGGTCATGAAATTAGATTGATATAAAGCAATAAGTGCTCAGTAATTTATTTCCAAAATAGTATCAAAATAGCAACACTGTTTGAATTAAATGCAAAATTGAATTTTTAAGATGATGATTTAGTTTATTGAATGTTGGGCAAGGAAGAGTAAAATAAGCACTCCAGAAGGCCATTAAATTAGAATTTTCTCCCAATTTTAAAGGAATGAGAAAACAAAAGTTAAAGAGAATGATAATGAAAGTGCTGCATAGTACATTGTAGCATATTTAAAAATAAAAACCAAAAAATTGGAATTTGGGGATAATCTAGTAATAAAACTGTTCCTTGGTATACTGTCTTTTTAATTGACAGAAAACTTGTAAGACGTGTTTTCTTATGTGAATAATCGGTTAAAAAAAAAACTGTGTTAGAACATAGTATGGCCAGGTGAACTGCTTAAATCTTTGATACCGTTGGTTTGCATTTTATTTTTGTTTAGTATGGAAACCATGAAACACATTTCCCAAATGAAGGAAACCACACAGTTTGTTTTTTTTTAAAAAACCAGGGTTCTGGAATTTAATCATCATCTTTTTTTTTAAAGATCCCCTTTAACAGAAATGACCTCTATTCTGATTTGTTTTAAGATGTGAATCTGATTCAGGGCCCCTCCTCATGAGGGGTATGTTTAGTGCTCTTTACCCCTTAGAAACCAAACCCATTTTCCTTGCAACATAGAACTCACTGGGCCCCAAGCTGCAACCCCAGTCATTCCTTTATTTCTATTCCTTGCCCACTGAGAAGTGCATGATGTTTTTGAAATTTAATTTTTATTCCATATTTGCTATGTATATGAAACTGAATGAGAAGAGACTATGAATTTACTTTTGGAAATTACCTTTCCAACATCTTTTCTAGTCAGAAAATGTCTCCCAAATTAAGCCAAGGCTTAATCCAGTTTCTCAGATTTGAGTCCTGTCAGATTTTGACTTACCTTTAAGACTGAGTATTATGTACATTTTAAAATATTGTCATAATTACACTGCTTGTACAGTTTCTTTATCTTTAATTTTTGTTATTTTTTTTTTTGGTAGAGTGAACATGTCCATTCAGTATTTATGTCAGGAATTATGTCCTATTTAATTATTTTTTGTTGTTTAGTTGCTCAGTCATGTCTGACTCTTTGTGACCCCATGGACTGCAGCACACCAGACTTCCCTGTCCTTTACCATCTCCTAGAGTTTGCTCAAACTCATGTCCATTGGGTTGGTGATGCCATCCAACCATTTTGTCCTCCCTGCCCCCTTCTCTGACTCTCCATCTTTCCCAGCATCAGGGTCTTTTCTAATGAGTCGACTCTTCACGTCAGGTGGCCAAAGTATTGGTGCTTCGGCATCAGTCCGTCCGATGAATCCTCAGAGTTGATTTCCTTTAGGATTAACTGGTGTGGTCTCCTTGCTGTCCATGGAACTCTCAAGAGTCTTCTCCAGCACCACAGTTCAAAGGCATTGATTTTTGGGTGCTCAGCCTTCTTTATGGTCCACGTCTCACATCTGTACATGACTACTGAGAAAACCATGGATTGACTATCTGGACATTTTTTGGCAAAGTGGTATTTCTGCTTGCTAATACGTTGTCTAGGTTTGTCATAGCTTTTATTCCAAGGATCAAGTGTCTCTGAATTTCATGGCTGCAGTCACCATCTACAGTGATTTAGGAGCCCAAGAAAATAAAATCTGTCACTGTTTCTACTTTTTCCCCATCTGTTTGCCATTAAGTGATGGGACTGGATGCCATGATCTTAGTTTTTTGAATGTTGAGTTTCAAGCCAGTTTTTTCACTCTCCTCTTTCACCCTCATCAAGAGGCTCTTTTGTTCCTCTTCACTTTCTGCCTTTAGAGTGGTATCTGCATATCTGAAGTTGTTGGTATTTTCCCCAGCAATCTTGATTCTAGCTTTTGATTCATCCAGCTGGACTTTTCACATGATGTATTCTCCATATAAGTTAAATAAGCAGGGTGTCAGTATACAGCCTTGATGTATTCTCCATATAAGTTAAATAAGCAGGGTGTCAGTATACAGCCTTGATGTACTGCTTTGCCAATTTTGAACCAGTCCATTGTTCCATGTCTGGTTCTAACTTGCTTCTTGGCTTGCATACAGATTTCTCAGGAGACAGGTAAGGTGGTCTGGTACTCCTCTAAGAATTTTCCACAATTTGTTGTGATCCACACCATCAGAGGCTTTGGCATAGTCAGTGAAGCAGATGTAGATGTTTTTCTGGAATTCTCTTGCTTTCTCTATGGTCCAGTGAATGTTGTCAATTTGATCTCTGGTTCCTCCACCTTTTTTAAACCCACTTGTACATCTGGAAGTTTCGATTCACATACTCCTGAAGCCTAACTTGAAGGATTTTGAGCATAACCTTACTAGCATATGAAATGAATGCAATTGTATGATAGTTTGAACATTCTTTGATGTTGACCTTCTTTGGACTTGGAATGAAAACTGACCTTTTCCAGTCCTGTGGCTGCTACTGAGTTTTCCAAATTTGCTAGCATATTGAGTGCAGCACTTTCACAGCATCATCTTTTAGGATTTGAAATAGCTCAGCTGGAATCCCATCACCTGCACCAGCTTTGTTTGTGGTGATGCTTCCTAAGGCACTTGACACTCCAGGATGTCTGACTCTAGGTGAGTGACCACACCATCGTGGTTATATGGATCATTAAGACCTTTCTTGTACAATTCTTCTGTGTATTCTTGCCACCTCTTTTTAATCTCTTCTTTTAGGTCCTTGCCGTTTCTGTCCTTTATTGTGCCCATCCTTGTGTGAAATTTCCCCTTCATACCCCAATTTTCTTGAGATTTCTAGTCTTTCCCATTCTATTATTTTCCTCTGTTTCTTTGCATTGATCACTGAGGAAGGCTTTCTTCTTGCTATTCTCTGGAATTCTGTATTCAATTGGATATATCTTTCCCTTTCTCCTTTGCGTTTCACTTCTTTTCTTAACTACTTGTGAGGCCACCTCAGAAGATCATTTTGCTTTCTTTCATTTGTTTTTCTTGGGGATGGTTTTGATTATCATCTCCTGTACAGCTACCATCCTCCATCCATAGTTCTTCAGGCATTCTGTCTACCAGATCTAATTCCTTGAATCTATTCATCACCTCTACTGTATAATCATAAGGGATTTGGTTTAGGTCATACCTGAATGGCCTAGTGGTTTTCCCAACTTTCTTCAGTTTAAGCCTGAATTTTGCAATAAAGAGCTCATGATATGAACCACAGCTCTAGGTCTTGTTTTTACTGACTATATAAAGCTTCTTCATCTTCGGCTGCAGAAAATGGAATCAGTCTGATTTCGGTATTGACCATCTGTGTCAGTGGGGTGTCCATGTGTAGAGTTGTGTCTTGTGTTGTTGCAGGAGGGATATTTGCCATGAGCAGTGTGACCTCTTGACAAAACTCTGTTAGCCTTTGCCCTGCTTCATTTTGTACTCCAAGGACAGACTTGCCTGTTTTTCCAGGTATGTCTTGACTTGTACTTTTGCATTACAGTCACCTATGATGAAAAGGACATCTTTTTTTTTTGGTGTTAGTTTTAGAAGGTCTTGTAGGTCATCACAGAAACGTTCAGTTTCAGCTTTCTTTGGCATTAATGGTTGGGGCATAGACTTGGATTACTGTGATGTTGACTTGGAGAGGAACTGAGGTCATTCTATTGTTTTTGAGATTGCACCCAACCATGGATTTTGGACTCTTCACTGTGAGGGCTACTTCGTTTCTTCTGTGGAATTCTTGCCTGCAGTAGTTGATACAATGGTCATCTGAATTAAATTCACCTATTCCCATCCATTTCAGTTCACTGATTCCTAAAATATTGATGTTTATTCTTGCCATCTCCTGCTTGACCATATCCAGTTTACTTTGATTCATGGATGTAATATTGCAGGTTCCTATGCAATATTGTTCTTTACAACTTTAGACTTTACTTTCACCACTAGACACACATCCACAACTAAGTGTCATTTCCATTTTGGCCCAGCATCTTCATTCTTTCTGGAGCCATTTCTCCACTCTTGCCCAGTAGCATATTGGATACCTGCCAACCTGGGGGGCTCATCTTCTGGTGTCATACATCATTTTGCCGCCTTTTCATACTATTTAGTACAGTTAAAAAGACCCCACATGAGAAAAAGCTGAGAGTCAAATTCATTACTTAAAACCAGTGGCTGGAGTAGGCTTTTTTTTTTGTAGCGGTGAGCTAAAAACAAAGTTGCAGGCTGTTACTCTAAAAGTCAAAGCAGCTCAGTTGGGTCGGACCCTGTGGACTATAGCCTGCCAGGCTTCTCTGTCCATGGGGTTTTCCAGGCAAGAATACTGGAGTTGGTTGCCATGCCCTCCTCCAGGAATCTTCCCAACTCAGGGACTGAACCTGCATTCCTCATGGCTCCTGGATTGCAGGTGGATTCTTTACCCGCTGAGCCATCAAGGAAGGTCTGTTAGTCTAAGGTTCAGCTTAAATGAGGCTGTACAAATTAGAGATGAGAAGAGCACATGAGAAATAGGAGGACCCTAGCATAGTCTTGTGATCAGTTTGTGAACCAATCTGAACCATTCAGCTATAAACTGGGTGTCTAGGTTTATGATATCCTGTACTATCTCTGAGGCCAATAAAAGACCTAAATCTACACTAGAGCTAGAAGGACTTGATGGAGACACTTGGAAGAATGGAGTTGTAATGCATAGAGAAAAATTTTACTCAATGTAAATCTGAAACCAAAATTCCAAAATAAGTGATGAAGGCAGAATCTATGACAGCCTGTAAAATCAACAATTAAGAGATGAATTCATGTCCAACTGAAGAAAGGTAATTTAAAAATCTGAAAAGCTAAGATGTCAGTGAGAAAAAGGAAGCTGTAGCATCTTAGGAAAAAAGTTATGAAACGGAGAAGGTAGATATGGAAAAGAAAAAGCCAGTAATCCTAGAAAGGAGAAACATTTCATTGATTCTAAGACACATGATGTGTAACATTTTAACATTTCTGAGATCTTGAGTTTATTTTGCAGACCATGACACGTCAGTGTTTTAATTTATAGTACTTTTTATTTTTTACTGGTAGTAGAATGTGTTCTTTGTTGTTCAGTTGCTCAGTCATGTCTGACTCTGCAACCCCGTGGACTGCAGCACACTAGGCTTCCCTGTCCTTCACTATCTCCCAGAGCTTGCTCAAATTCATGTCCATTGAGTAGGTAATGCCATCCAACCATCTTGTCCTTTGTCATCCCGTTCTCCTGCCTTCAATCTTTCCCACATCAGGGTCTTTTCTAATGAATCGGCTCTTCACATTAGGTGGCCAAAGTATTGGAGCTTCAGCATCAGTCCTTCCAATGAGTATTGAGGCTTGATTTCCTTTAGGATTGACTGGTTTGATTTCCTTGCAGTCCAAGAGACTCTCAAAGAGTCTTTTCCAACACCACAGTTCAAAGCATCAATTCTTCAGCACTCAGCCTTCTTTTTATGGTTCAGCTCATACATGATTATTGGAAAAACGATAGCTTTGACTAGATGGACCTTTGTTTGCAAAGTAATGTCTCTGCTATTTAATATGCTGTCTAAGTTGGTCATAACTTTTTTCAGAGGAGCAAGCGTCTTTTAATTTCATGGCTGTAGTCACCATCTGCAGTGATTTTGGAGCCCCAAAAATAAAGTCTGTCACTGTTTCCCTCATCTATTTGCCATGAAATGATGGGACCGCATGCCATGATCTTAGTTTTCTGAATGTTGAGTTTTAAGCCAGCTTTTTCACTCTCCTCTTTCACTTCCATCAAGAGGCTCCTTAGTTCTTCGTTTCCTGCTGTAAGGGTGGTGTTATCTGTGTATCTGAGGTTATTGATAGTTCTCCCAGCAGTCTTGATTCCAGCTTGTTCTCCATCCAGAACAGCATTTCTCATGATGTACTCTGCACATAAGTTAAATAAGCAGGGTGATAATATACAGCCTTGATGTACTCCTTTCCCAATTTGGAACCAGTCCGTTCCATGTCCATTTCTAACTGTTGCTTCTTGGCCTACATACAGGTTTCTTAGGAGGCAGGTCAGGTGGTCTGGTATTATCATCTCTTGAATTTTCTGCAGATTGTTGTGATCCACAGTTAAGGTTTTAACATAGTCAACGCTTATTAGTGTTGTCTTAATGAAATAGAAAAATTTGGGGAGACAAACAGGAGAAACATGAGGCTGGACATAGGAAAAAATGAGTGAATAGTAGTGTACTAAGACATTTACCCAGAATATAGCTTAGAGATAATGAACAGGTAGTTAAGAGAATTGAAGGATTGAAAGTCATCACTTAAGAATTTCAGAAAAATGGAATAAAGTGAATGACAAGAGAAGCCATATTTGATAAGACAATGAGAATCTTCTTGTGTTGGAGATAGTTTACAGATGAAAAGTTTTCAAATATTAAGGAAGGTAAAAATAAGTCCACCCATGTCTTGAAATTATGGGGAGAGATAATCTTAAATTTTAACAGAAGTCAGATTGCTATCAAAGAAGTTACAGACGTACAATCTTCTCATTAGCCACACACATACCAGGAGATCGTGTAGTAATATGGTATGAGAAAAAAGAACTGGCAGCCAAGTATTCTACATGCAGTTAAAATCCTGCTTAAGAGTTAGAATATAATGATGTTTAAAATAATCAAGGACTGAGAGTTTATTATTCAAAGACCCTCATAAAACTAACTGTTGAAGGATTAAGTAGAAAAATGGATCCAGAGAAAATGAGGACATAATAGTGATTAAAGTGGGTAAAAAATTAATAATGACTAAAATACTAGTAACTTTAAAAGTTACAGAAAACTTCAAAGATGCATAAAAGCAGAGAAATGTATTTTGAACCTTAATGTAACTACCTCCCAGCTTCAACACTTATCAACATTCTGCCATTCTTTCCTCTGTTCCCACTGTGTAAACTTTTACTCTTGCTCGAGTATTTTAAAGTAAACTCCAGTGTATAACTTTACCCAAAAGTACTAATAAAATGATTCACAATGTGTGGTCTCGGAGTCCCCACGACCCTTTCCACAGGTATCTGTGAGGTCAAAGTTATTTTATTAATAATAGCAGTATGCTGTTTGCTTATTTCACTTTCATCTCATAAGTGATGTACAGTGGAGTATTTCAAAGGCTGTATGATATGTGATAACACAGCAGATTCAGCACAGAAGCAGATATAAAGATCTAGCTGTTTGTTTTTCTTAATTGCAGTGTAGTTGATTTACTATATTAGTTTCAGGTGTACAGCAAAGCAATTCAGTTTCATGTATATAACAGTGCATACACACACATGCTGCCCACCAGGCTCCTCTGTCCATGGGATTTTCCAGGCAAGAGTACTGGAGTGGGGTGCCATTGCCTTCTCCGACACACATGTGAATATATCTTTTTTCAGATTCTTTTCCCTTATAGGTTATTACAGGATATTAAATACAGTTTCCTGTGCTATGCTATGCAGTAGGTCCTTGTTTATTTTGTATATAGTAGTGTGTATCTATTAATCCCAAATTCCTAATTTATCCCTTCCCTCTCATTTCCCATTAAGTAGTAAGCATAAATTTGTTTTCTATGTGAGTCTATTTCTGTTTTGTAAATACATTAATTTGTATCAGTGATATATATTTGTCTTTCTGTGACTTACTATACTTAGTATTATCTAGCTATTTTCTAAAAGCCAGATATTAAAGATATTTGCAAGAAAGGCAAACTAGCCTAATTTTTAAAATTATTGGTTGATTTATTTTTGGCTGTTCTGGGTCTTCATTGCTGCCCGAGTGGTGAGCGAGGGCTACTCTTCATTGCGGTGCATGGGCTTCTCATTGCGGTGGCTTGTCTTGTGGCGAAGCATGTGCTGTAGCACTTCAGGCTAGAGTGAACCACAGGCTTCAGTGGTTGTGGCTCCCAGCCTCTACAGCAGAGGCTCAGAAGTTGTAGCACGCAAATTTAGTTGCTCTGGGGCATTTAGGATCTTCCTGGACAAGGGATCGAACCTGTGTCTCTTGCATTGGCAGTCGGATTCTTTACCACTGAGCCACCAGGGAAACCCTATTCTGATTTTTTTTTTAAAATATATTTCCCATAAGAAGATGTTACTTATGCTAACACCAATGAGTTTGTTAACTTTAAAATTAATTAATAAAAAAATAAAACTAATAAACCTTTTAAATGTTTCTAGATCTGATTTCTAATATGGTAAATATTGATATATAAACAAAGACCCTTTGAAATCTTCAAATTTTTAATAAATGAATCTTTCCCAATTTTATAAAGATATAATTTACATACAGTAAAATTCACTGTAAAATTTTAGTGCACAGTTACGCAGTGTCAGTAACTGTACTGCTGCTTCTGCTTCTGCTGCTGCTAAGTCACTTCAGTCGTGTCCCACTCTGTGCGACCGCATAGATGGCAGTCCACCAGGCTCCCCTGTCCCTGGGATTCTCCAGGCAAGAACACTGGAGTGGGTTGCCATTTCCTTCTCCAATGCAGGAAAGTGAAAGTGAAGTCGCTCAGTCGTGTCTGACTCTTAGCGACCCCATGGACTGCAGCCTACCAGGCTCCTCCGTCCATGGGATTTTCCAGGCAAGAGTACTGGAGTGGGGTGCCATTGCCTTCTCTGCAGTAACTGTACACGGTTGTATAAATACCACCATAATCAAGGTATAGTATCGTTTTGTCTCTCCTCCCCGTTCCAATATGCCACTTAATAGTCAGTCATTCTCTTTCACCCTCTGGTAAATAGGTGTAACTTACATAAACAAAAACTCCTTAAAGTTTTCAGTAATTTTTAAGACTTAAAGTTTGGAAACTGCTGTGCTAATGAATAAGAATTTTAAGAAACATAACCATAGTACCATTAAATACAGTACCCTAATTGATAGTAACCCTTTAAATATTTAAGTAAATAAAAAATAATATTTGGGCAATATCTTTGCAATGTTTAGTTTTCCCCAAATGATTAAAAATATCTTTCTAGAATTGATCAAATTAGGATTCAAATAAGGACTGTGTCTTTAATTGTTTTATGTGCCTCCCAGTCTCAGCTTTTTCTCTTTGTCATTTGGATTCATTATTTCATTAAGAGTTGCAAAACAGTGATTTTTCTAATTTTCTCAGTACATTTGTGTTAAGCTATGATTCTTTTTTCTGAACACAGTCTTCTCTTGTTAGCTGTTTGGTTACCCCCAAAGCACAGTTTGTACAAGAAAGGCAGGATAAGCTGTTAAATCCATTCCTTTTATTTGTCTGTTTTCAGAATGAGTTGGTGTCTTAGCAGCCATCAGAGGTTCTTTTTTTTTTTTTTTTTTAGTATATCATTATGAACTCATTTTTTTAATCAGTTGTATTTTAATACATTGTATTCATTATTCTTGGTAGTTCATGCTTGTTTATATTGTTAAGAAATGGAGTGCTAATCCTAAAGCAAAATAGGGGTGTGGGACTGGTAGGGGTTGGTTCCTGGTTAAAGATTCTTGTCATTTTTAGGAGGATCATCTTTATAGAGAATAATTTTAGTCTCTTTACATCTATTATAATTTGGATATAAGTATCAAGAGAACAGAAATGCAGTTACGTATATTTCTAAATTAAGACTTTGTTTTTTTAGAGTAGTTTCAGATTCATAGCAACACTGAAGAGAAGGTACAGAGACTTTCCATGTACCTTCTGTTCCTACACGTGCATAGCCTCCTCCATCACGGACATCTTTCACCGTAGCGGTACGTTCGTTAAAACTGATGATCCTACATTGATTCATCATAATCACACAAAGGTGACAGTTTACATAGTGGTTCACGCTTGTTGTCGTACAGCCTTGGAGTTTGGACAAATGTGTAATAATATCCATCATTATGGTACTGTAAGAGTATTTTCACTGCCTTGAAAATCCTCTGTGCTCTGTTCCAAGATGCAATTTGTAACTTCTGTACTGGAGCAGGAGTGAGTAAATGATCAATCCAACAGAAAATAGAAAAGGAGAAGTGTATCAAAGACAAAGAGTAATAGCAGATACAGAAATTCAGGACAGTTCTGAAAAGAAAACAGGAAAAAAAATTAATCCTACAGCTAGTAAAGTTGGTAAATTACCTGCTAGTATTCTGCCATATAATCTTTGAATCTTTTCTCTGTGCATATTGTGTACTTTAAATGTCTTTATAAAATTGGGGTCATGTGCACAGCAACTTTTTAATTTTTTTTTTTTCAAATAATACATTGTATACATGTCCCCATATCATGAGTTTTCTACATGATTAGTTGATTTCATTACTAAGTATTTTTGTGCAAATGTTTATGATTTAAGGGATCCTTTTATTAGGTGTTGAGGTTTTCATTTTTTTCCTGTTACATAGAAATAATTTGCTCACACTTCTGATTATTTCCTTATGTAGAAGTATTTAAAGCTTTTATATATACCACAGAAGTGCTTTTTCACCAGCATTGTATGCAAGTATAGGGTTTTTGTTTTTTTGTATTGGGATATCATTTTATCAAATGGCAGAGGTGGAGTTTTGAGGTGGTATAAAGAGAGTTTAATACATTCATTTATTATTGGGGAATCTGATCAGTTTTGAAAGTTTATTGGCTATTTGTGTTTGGTCAGTTCCCTTTCTTTTATGTTTTTTTTGCTGCTTTTTCCCCACTACTGATTTGTAAGACACTTTTAAAAAGACATCTTTATATGTTAAGGACTTTAGTCTTGTCACATACCAGAGATATTTTCTCCCATTTTTTTGCCACTGTTTGGTCAGTGGTGAGTTTTAGTACATGTAAGTTTTTCTTTTCTTTTTTTAAAAATTTACTTATCTTTTAAATGTAAGTTCTTAACTAGACTTTTTTTTAAGTAAAATAATTGAGAAACTCTGATCATAATTTTTTAGTTTAGTTTGTATTGTTTACAAGTCATCTGATGCAATTCAACAATCTGTGCAAGAAATTGGAAATTTCAAATTATAATTCCTATGCCAAGAAAAATATCTAGACTATACTATGTGACTTTTAAAGTAAGTCATTTTAATGTAAGTTTTTGGTTACCCTTATTATTTTCTTAGTATTCTATGAAAAATTAATGTTTACAGATCCATGAGTAATCCCTTGACAGTGATACTTAAAAAAGTCTCACATCTATTTAACATTGGTAAGCATAATAGCAGTGTCATTATATGGTATATATAACAGTATTATGTATCTGTATGATATAAACCATGGCATCTTAGAGAGAGCAGCTAGTTTAACTCATTAGATGCGTCTTAACAAATGGCTGCTCATGTCTGTAAATACTTTTCTCTTTACTTTCTGAAATAGTATATTTGTTTATGATTAACCAAATTTACCACATAATATAATGATAATGTAAGTTAGAGTTCTTAATGGGCACAACAGAATGGAAATCACTAATTAATGTATGATTTTCATTGTATAGTTTCTTTGATGCATTGTTCTGTAGTTCAGTATTATTTTTAATTAAGAGAATAACTTTATTAAAGCTTGTCTTTAAACTCCTTGGTCACTTTAGTGGTTTTGGGGGACAAATTTTGTATCTAACTTTATTTTATGTGAAACTACATAATGTGTAACACTTAATAAATTCATAAATTCTCCTTTGAAGAGTAGTACCATCATCTTGCCAGCAACTTGAGAAGTCAGTACTTTGCAATAGTGTAAGAGACAAAGTCCCTACTCTCATAAATTTTGTGTTTTAGTGGGCGAAGACAAATGAGCATGCACAGTAATTTTACATAATTAGTGTTGGAAGAAAATAAAGGTAGGATTATGGAATAGTAGGGAGTATGGAAAAACCATGGAGAATGGTTGTTATTTTAGCTAGGATGATTAGGAAATATCTCCGTATGTGTAGGCAAAATAGAAGTTCAAGTTTTTGGTTTTTTTTTTTTTTAAATAGAAGTTCAGGTTTGAACGTTGAAAAACCTGTCTTAATGACATCTGGAAGAAAAGCAATGAGTAAATATACTGGAGTTTAGTGAATAAGAGTCAAAAGATGAGATTGGAAGTAGGCAGGGGCAAGATAATAAAGACCATGGTAAGGAACTTAGATTCTTTTTTAAAATATGAAAACATTGGTTGGTTTTATGTTTTAAAACGATCACTGGCAGATCCTGTGGCCAATGAGGATGGTGGTTTGAGGTTGGAATGGCTACAGTAAGGACAAGGCTGCTACTGCTGCTGCTGCTGCTAAGTCACTTCAGTCATGTCCGACTCTGTGCGACCCCGTAGACAGCAGCCCATCACGCTCCCCATCCCTGGGATTCTCCAAGCAAGAACACTGGAGTGGGTTGCCATTTCCTTCTCCAATGCATGAAAGTGAAAAGAGAAAGTGAAGTCGCTCAGTCGTGTCCTACTCTTAGCGACCCCATGGACTGCAGCCTACCAGGCCCCTCCATCCATGGGATTTTCCAGGCAAGAGTACTGGAGTGGGGTGCCATTGCCTTCTCCTAAGGACAAGACTGCTGCTGCTGCTGATGTTGCTGCTGCTAAGTCGCTTCAGTCATGTCCTACTCTGTGCGACCCCATAGATGGCAGCCCACCAGGCTCTCCCGTCTCTGGGATTCTCCAGGCACAAGAACACTGGAGTGGGTTGCCATTTCCTTCTCCAATGCATGAAAGTGAAAAGTGAAAGTGAAGTCGCTCAGTCGTGTCCGACTCTTAGTGACCCCATGGACTGGAGCCTACCAGGCTCCTCTGCCCATGGGATTTTCCAGGCAAGGGTATTGGAGTGGGTTGCCATTGCCTTCTCCGAAGGACAAGGTTAGTGCAGTAATATAGGCAAAAGGAGATAATGAATTTGGCTAGGCTAGTAATAAGAAAAGTCTGGAGAAGGGTGGGGTGAAGGGAGAATGAAGAGTTCTATTGTGGCTTTGTTAAATTTGAAATACCTATTAGATTTCCAAGTGATTGGTTCAAGTAAGCAGTTGTTTATCAGAATCTGGAGCTCAGATTGGGCTGGAGATAAGTTTGGGGAGCCATTAATGTAGATAGAAGTGACTGGATGAAAAAATTTGGGTCATAGATTTTTAACATTTGGCTGCATAGTAGACTCTCACAGGGAATTAAAAATGCAGTCGACTTGTGTTCACCCTCCTCCCAATTCTTAATTTAATTACTTTGCGGTAGGGTTAGGAAAGATATATTAAGAGCCTCCAAGAGATTTTGAAGTGGGACTAGGGAAAGAATACAGGTAAAGAAGAGATTGGAAAATGGTGTCATTTTGAGCCTCAGATGATTTTCTTAACTTTTCAAATGCAGTGTCTAGCATAGAATCATAGGTAATCAGGCATGTGAGATGACATGCCATGAGTGAGAATCAGCAGAAACATCACCCAACAGAAATGAGACTTCCTGGACCTTCAGATAACAGACTAAAACAGTTGTTTTTACTGTGGTCTAGAAGGTAAATCAAAATTCCCGGGAGAAATATCAGTAACCTCAGGTATGCAAATGACACCACTCTTATGGCAGAAAGTGAAGAGGAACTAAAAAGCCTCTTGATGAAAGTGAAAGAGGAGAGTGAAAAAGTTGGCTTAAAACTCAACATTCAGAAAACGAAGATCATGGCATCTGGTCCCATCACTTCATGGGAAATAGATGGGGAAACAGTGGGAACAGTGTCAGACTTTATTTTTTTGGGCTCCAAAATCACTGCAGATGGTGACTGCAGCCATGAAATTAAAAGACGCTTACTCCTTGGAAGGAAAGTTATGACCAACCTAGATAGCATATTGAAAAGCAGAGACATTACTTTGCCAACAAAGGTCCGTCTAGTCAAGGCTATGGTTTTTCCAGTAGTCATGTATGGATGTGAGAACTGGACTGTGGAAGAAAGCTGAGTGCCAAAGAATTGATGCTTTTGAACTGTGGTGTTGGAGAAGACTCTTGAGAGTCCCTTGGACTGCAAGGAGATCCAATTAGTCCATTCTAAAGGAGATCATTCCTGGGATTTCTTTGGAAGGAATGATGCTAAAGCTGAAACTCCAATACTTTGGCCACCTCATGCGAAGAGTTGACTCACTGGAAAATACTCTGAAGCTGGGAGGGATTGAGGGCAGGAGGAGAAGGGGACGACAGAAGATGAGATGGCTGGATGGCGTCACGAACTCGATGGACATGAGTTTGGGTGAACTCTGGGAGTTGGTGATGGACAGGGAGGCCTGGCGTGCTGCGATTCATGGGGTCACAAAGAGTCGGAGACGACTGAGCAACCGAACTGAACTGAACTGAGAAGGTGTAAAAGCCAAGCTTAAAAAGTTTTAGCACAGATCTGGAAATTGTAATGGAAATGACATGGCAGATTTGTGAAAGAACCAAACATAAATTTAGGAACTGAAACTTGACCAAAATTGAGGGAAGTCCTTGGCTGAATCCAAGGACATTTTCAACATGTAGAGGATTAGAAGTAGAGGAGGAACCAGTAAGGCAAACAGAAGGCAGAAGGCACTTCGAGCAGAGTGCGGTATCCTGGACGCCAAGTGAATGAACCACTTAAAGGAGCAGTTCTTAACTTTTCAGATATTGTGGAGATAAGATAAAAGAATTGGAGCCTGGTTGTTGGTAGCAGGTGATTTCAGTGGAGCGTTAGGAAGAAAGGCCTAGATAGAGTGATTTAATTAAAAGAAAGTGAAGGGAAGAGGGTAATTACAAACAGTAATTACAACAAATATTTTAAAAGTTTTTTTTTTCCTGTAAAGATAAATGTAGAAATAGGACACAATAGTTGGAGGTAGGTTTGAGGTCAGGGTGGGTTTTTTTGGTAATGTCTCAGTAAAGAGTAAGAAATTGATGACTCAGGAAGAAGGTATAATAGAGGAAAGTTATTTAAGAAGGCAAGCAAGATAAAATACAGGACACAGGTACAGAGATTGGCCATATGTAAGATTGGGAATAATCATATGGGACAGTTGTTTGGAAGATAAGATAATTCTTGTTGGATTGCTTCTAATTTCCTTTTGAAATGAGATGAGATGGATGAGGACAGGTGTTAGAAATTTAAGAAGGAGAAAGGCATGAAATGGTCATCTGCGAGAACTGGGAAGCGAGGGGTTCCTGGGTGCTCTCTTGAGTAGTTAGTACCATTGTTTTCTTTCTCCTGTTACCTTTAGCTGCTTGCATGCAGGTGCAGGGTTAACTCTTTTATCTGTTTCCTGGTAGAAAGTTCCAAGTCCTTTTGGTTTTATCTCTGCCATGTTTTTGTGATTTTTTTTTTTTTTCTTCTGTCCGTTTTCATTTTACTATCTGGCTTTTACTGTTCTCCTGGGCTGTTAAAATAGTTCATTTGTTTTTCATTCCTCTAATCTTTCCTCTCTCTAGTGCATTCAAAATTCTTTTTGGAAAATTTATTTCTTGGATAATAAATAATACCTGCACAAGACATACATTCAGAAAATATATTAAAGGGTGATTTCAAGATCTTTCCCTCCTTATCTTAACCCTCCAGTCTTCTCCCTAGAGATAACCATTGTTACCAGGTTTGTTTGTTTGTTTAACTGTATGGAATATCTCTAGTGGAAGGATACATTTACAAACACTACCATTCCTATATATTCTCTGCCGTTCCCTAAAGTTGTACTCATATTTCTGCATTAAAAATTTTTATGTTGCCTCTCTTAATTTTACAAGAATAGAGCTATCTCATTCTTGGCAATTGCAGTAACAGTATTCTGCTGAACAGGTATCTTGTCATTTAATAATATCCTTACTGATGTGTATTCATTTTCTATCTTACTTCAGATTATACTGCAGTGATTATCCTTATACACATATTTTTCCCCATTAGGGAAAGTATGTGTATCTGCAGAATAGATACATATCTGGTGATTATATGCATTTTTAATTTTGGAAGATACTGGAAATCATTTCAGCATATCCTTTACATCAGTTATCTTCCCTAAACATGGGTCATGTTGTTGCCTTCTCTAAAATCTTCACCGACTCTTCCCTTGCCTTTGTTTATTTTTTATTTCATCTGTATTTAGGTATAATTGATATGTAAATTGTATTCCATTGCCTTTAAAATGAGGCTTATTGAGCCTGTGAGTGAGTGAAAGTTGCTCAGTTGTGTCTGACTCTGCAACACCATGAACTATATACAGTCCATGGAATTCTCCAGGCCAGAAATAACTGGAGTGGGTAGCCTTTCCCTTCTCCAGGGGTCGAACCTGGGTTGAACCCAGGTCTCTCGCATTGCAGGTGGATTCTTTACCAGCTGAGCCACCAGGGAAGCCCACGAATACTGAATGGGTAACCTGTCCCTTCTTCAGTGGGTCTTCCTGACCCAGGAATCGACCAAGGTCCCCTGCATTGCAGGTTGATTATTCTGTCAGGGAAGCCCATATTGAGTCTACCACCATGTACAGACTTCCTGCTCTGTCCATTGGTGGGCATACAAGGATGAATAAGATACTTCTTACACCAGAATTGTTCACACTCTAAAGATTAGCCTGGGTATTCTCAAATCTCCACATTATTGATATTTTAGACCTAATAATTCTTTGTTGTGGGGGTTGTCCTCTCCATTGTTTGGCAGTATCTCACTGGATGCCAGTTGCACCCCTAACCCTTCATTTGTGATGATAAAAATGACTTCAGACATTGCCAAATGTCTTCCAAAGGACAAAATTCCCTCTTTTCTTTGAGAACCATTGGGTTAGGCAGTCAGGTAGAAGATTCTAATGTAATGTGGTAAATGGTATACTAATGTTGAACCACATTTAGGAACAGAATAGAGGAGTAACCTTTGAGTTGACATCTTCTGAGGCTTAGCTCCGATACTGCCTCATCCCATAGCCTTTCCTGACTCCTTTAAATTACTACTTTTTTTAATAGCCTGTATTTCTTTTGTTGTGTTTTGTAGTTAACATTTGTCTTCTTTTGGACTTCAGCAATTATTTCTTCTTCATCTTTCAATCTCTTGCTTTTTTTTGGAGAATAAATGAAATATGAGTAATAGGTATAGAATAAACATAGGTTTGTGTGGTAACATGATGTGAATTTTACCTGTTTCTGAAATAATTAACTTTGTTCAGTTGTGTCAAATATTTGGTACTTGTTTATTGTATGTTACTTCCAGTTGTGTAATTGTGTTAAATGTGTAGCTTTTTAAAGACTCATGACATTGAGAATTATGTTTCAGAAATGAATCTATAAATCTCTGGGGGAAAAAAGAAGCAAAAGGAATTTTGATTTAGTCTTGTCTGCATACGAGGAAATTTAGAAGAATTAAAGTTCAGAGGAGTCTAATATCAAAGAGGGTTTTGACAGGGAAGATTTTATGGAAAAGGGAGAACTTCAGTAGATGAATATAGATTTGTATAGGTATAAAAATGAGGGGAAGATGTGTTTTCCAGGGCAAAAAGTCATGTAAGTGAGAATAGAGGCAGCTTATCCAGAAGACAATTTAATAATCCAGCATTTTCCCCCAAAAAATGACTGGTAAAGATATTAATGGGGGCTTCCCTGGTGGCTGAATGGTAAAGAATCTGCCTGCCAATGCAGGAGATGTGGGTTCAATCCCTGGGTCAGAAAGATCCCCTGGAGAGGAAAATGGCAACCCACTCCTGTATTCTTGCCTGGAAAATCCCACAGACAGAGTAGCCTGCCAGGGCTTCAGTCTATGGGGTCACAAAAGAGTCAGACATGAACTTAGTGACTAAACAACAAAAGATACCAAATGGGTATTATTAAATAGGTTATGAAAATTCTCATTAGCGTAGTGGAAAATAAACTTGTCTAAGGAAAGGAAGCAGAGCTTCCCTGGTGGCTCAGATGGTAAAGTGTCTGCCTACTGTGCAGGAGACCTGGGTTCGATTCTTGGATCGGGAAGATCCCCTGGAGAAAGAAATGGCAATCCACTCCAGCACTCTTGCCTGGAAAATCCCATGGATGGAGGAGCCTGATAGGTTACAGTCCATGGGGTCGCAAAGAGTCAGACACAACTGAGCGACTTCACTTTCACTTTCAAGGGAAGGAAGCAGCATCCTTTTTTGATTATACATATCTGGAGTTGAGTATTTCATTGGGTGCATTGTGAGAAGCGCTTTGGGAAACGCTGTGACGGTGTCGATAGAAGGCTTCAATGGTGCTGGGGACTGGAAACTGATAGGGCTCATTCGGGTAAGAGTAGAAGCTCTGAGTACTGTTGGTGAGGATTTTAATATTTTTAACTTCAGCCCTTGAAGGTTTTAAAACAAATAACATGAATAAGTGCAACCCTTGGAAAATATATTTCAGGAATAGATTGTAATGGGAAGAAACTGGCGCTGAAGAGGATAGGAATAGTAGGAAGCTATTTCAGTTATATGAGAATAATGAGGTAAAAAATGCTAGACATTTCAAAAGACATATCTATAGGATCTAATGATAAGCTAGTGGGAATAAAAGCTGAGTCTTTTATTTTAAAAATATGTCATTGGCAGAGTTGGGAAGGGAAACTGATCTGGGGGAAGAAAAGGATACCAGTTTTAATAGAATTTGTGGTGCTAGGTTGAGAAGACTGTTGGTAGTAGAGAGAGAGGACTGAGCTCGGGACAGAGGATTGGAATTCTGTAGATCAGAGGTGAAGACATGAAGTCATGAGTAGGTAAACGAAGGAGAAAGTTACAAAAGAAGATTTAGGGGAGACTTTTGGGGATGGGGACTACAAATTAATAAAGTACTCTGTTAGCATCAATAAAAAATGCAGAAAAATGTGTATAATTTGTACCATTCTAAGATATTCTCGTAGGGTAATAGTTTTAGTGCAGAAGTAGATTTCTTTGAGTAACATGAAAACAGATATTTTTGTCTTCTGATGGCTGGCATCAGAAAGTTTAATTTGGAATCAGTGTAGTTTTGGGTTGGTTTGGTTGGTTGCGACTTGGCTTTGTCTTATTATTTTCTCTCAAAAAATCGTCTACATTGATTACCAGTTTGAGATATTATCACTTATGCTTTATTTAAATGCTTATTTTCTCCTGAATCACAATAAGAACACCCAACTTCAAAGATTTTAATGGTTATATGAAGCCAATCCACATACATACCAGCACACATTTATTCCCTAACCAAAATTTCCTATGTTATTTACAGTAGTCCCTCCTTGTGATATTCTCTTGCTTACCATTTTTATCTCATTGGGATACCCTTTAATTCCTAAAACTTCATGTAATCCAGCCAGTACATTGGGCCCTCTGATAGGCTAAAATTCTTCTTTGGATGCTTAAGTGAAGATAAAATAGAGTGTAAGCATTTATTTTTAGAAGAAAGGGGTTTTAGCCTTAGACCTGTGAAAGTAAAGCTTTAAGCTTTGAAATAATGCCTTTGTTTTGGATGAATAAATAGGCAATTGATTGTTCTGTTATAGTGTTAAATGACAGAAGGTTAACTTCTAAAGGTGATAAGTCTTTTTGAAAAAAGTAGTAAAACTATCTTTAGTCTTGATTAATGTTATATTCCTCTCTTTTATCCACTTTAGAGGAATAAATGTGGCATTTTCTCTTCCATTTAATTTTTCTTCGGCCTTGTTTCAGTGGCAGTAGTCACTTGAAAATAATTGATAAGAGAAGTTAAAGAGGATTTGAAGTACTTTTTAACCAAAATGAAGTAAAAGAAATAGTATTTGAGCTCTAGTCATATCTTTTTGATTGCTTTAACCGAATCTCCAGAAACTCTATTGAGAAAGTTATGTTTAATGGCAAAGAAACTGCATTTGTCCTAGAGCTCTATTTTAACTAGCTAGCTAGCTAGCTAGTAGTAGTAGTTTACTACTTTATTTGCTTTTTGAAGTAGGTGTCTATTGGGAAAAAAGGAAAATTTTAAAGATATAATTCCTTGATGATATAATTTGAAAGTTTTAAATTGTGACTTAAAAATTGGATACGATAGTCATTAGAGCTATATCTACCTGATATTTCTGGTTTTCTTTCTGGGCACAACCAAGTTGGGTGCAGCTATGTAGCTTGCTTTGGTCAATGAAATATGCCACACTGACTCTTCTCCCAGTCTTGATCCGTAAGTGAGGAAAGCATGCACTACACTCTTGGCTAAACTATGGTGGACATGAATAAAAAATAAGCCTTTGTGTTAAGCCACTGTTTCAGGGGCTGCTTGCTACTGCAGTTTTATTTTGCCCTGCATGGTCTAATATTGGTAGCCACCAGCTCCATGATACTGTTAAGCACTTGAAATGTGGCTAGACTGGTTTGAGATGTGATTAAATGTGAAAATAAAACTGGATTTTAAAGATTTGGTATGAAAAGCATGTAAAATATCTCAATAATTTCTATATTGTTTGCAGATTAAAATGTAATTATTTTGTATATATTGTGTTAAATGAAATACATAAAAATTAATTTCACTGTTTCATTTTGCCTTTTAAATGTGGCTACTGAAAACTTTAAAATTTTATATGTGACTTGAGAGCTATTTCTATTGAACAAAATTCATGTAACCTATCTTGACTTAAAAGCAGAGTTGATATAAGCAGTAGGGCGCTCTAACAAAGCCCCTCAAATGTGGCATTGGTCAAGGACCAGGGCAGCAAGGAAGCGGATACTAGAGGCTGGGAATATGCAGCGTAGGGAAGAAGCATTTGGAAAACTTGCCTGCAATAACTTGGAAGGCTAGTAAAGTATCCAATGCATTTATAGCGTTAGGAGATGAGGTTGGAAAACAAACTGTATTTTTGCTGCTGTTAGCTCCATCTGAAAAGATATAAGAAAGAAATGAGCTGCAACATACAATTAGCTACTTTGTAAGTAGGAAGGAAGAGCGGTAAAGAGACTCCAGAAATTCAGGGAATTGTAGTATTGGAAAAAGCAATTGTTTTTCACTGTCAGTAAGAGATGAAACTGAGACATCTTTTGAGCAGATAATTAAAACTTTTATGGCAATCAAGGTTATGACCATTACTTACTGTTAAAAAGTCTGAATGAATTAAGGTGTTTCAGAGTAGAGGTCTATCTGCTTAAGGGAGTGATGCCTTTCAGTTGGGCTAGGGAAAAGAGACTTTTTTAAAAAGTATGTTTTTTCCCTACTAAAGCCAAGTAGTTCCAAGGCACCCAGAATTAAATAGAAATAGACTCCACATTCGTGTCTTATGGGACACGAAAGAAAAATGTAGAATGTCTAAAAGACATGTCTAGAGAAAAAGTTGTGGTTCTAGACATCAGCACTTGAAAATGGCTAGAATCAAACAGGTAAGGAAGCCTCTAAGTTTTTTTGGAGAGTTGTACAGCCCAAGAAACAAGAGTGGAAAGTATGAAAGAAAGTGTAATTGCACAAGCTGATTGCCGTCCACTAATCTTCTGCCAGCAGACTTAGCTAAAGATGCTCACTCCCTTTGTCTGCTGCACTTGTGGAGGAGGATAGCAGGCAAGGAAAAAAATCTCCTGGAAGGTAGAGCTGAAAGCTGAGAGAACACTGGACAGAGAAGCTCCTTCCAGTGATCAGAGAATCCTCTGCCCCAGAGCAGAGGACACTTACACTACCTGTTCAGCAGGGTTTATGAATTGCTCTGAACTATTGACTATTTTATCTTCTGGACAAGAATATATATATATATATATTTTTTTTTATGGTTATGCTTGCCTTTCTCTGTCATTGTATATTGTGTCTGTGGAAGCAGGTAGATAACTTGTTTTAGAAAATAGGTCTCTGTAAAGAAGGGCCATACTTGGACCCAGGAGCTTTGAGTTTGATACTGTTAACTACGTGGGATTTAACTAAAGGGACAAATGTATCCAAATGTGGGAGGGAAAGTAAATTGAATATTTGACCAGCATGGGGACTCGGGAGTCATGATTCTTCAGTAAATCCATCACTTCTTTCTAAGCACATGATAGGATTGCCGTTTCATGTCATTTTTAAAATCAGCATAGCCATGCGACTTAACTGTGGCTGTAAAATATGAGCAGGATGATTTACCACATTACCTTCTACCTTCTTGGCAAGACAGTCTTAGAAGCATGTGTCAAGTAGAGTCCTGAGGGACTGTGATAAGCAGATTTTTTTCCCCTGCCAGCCAGAGTTGGACATGTAAAATTAATGGGAACACACAAACTTTTGTTGTGTCAAGCCACTGAGATTTTTGGATTGTTTGTTAACTGTAGCACCATCTCACTAATTCTTATTGATGTATTATGTTATAATTTTAGTCATAGTAGGTGCTCAGTAAATGGTGAATACACTAAACTTTGAGGGCATAAGAAAATGAACCAATTTTAAAACTGCCAAGATACAACTTTTTGGCTTGTATTTCTTATAAAGCCAAGCCCACCCATGGACTCTTTCATGTGTAACATGGCAAAGAGATTATATTGTGTATTGTAGAAGACACAGGAAAAATTAAGAGAACAGTGAAACTTGTAACATTTTAATTAGAAATAATTGTTAAAACTAGAAATAATTGTTGAACTATATATGGTTTACTGGGTCTACGGTCCCCAACCTTTTTGGCACCAGGGACCAGTTTTGTGGAAGACAATTTTTGCATGGACTTGGAATGAGGTGTTGGTTTCAAGATTATTCAAATGCATCACATTTATTGTGCACTGTATTTCTATTATTACATTGTGGTAATTTGGTAATGCCAGCAGTGGGGAGTGGCTACACATGCAAATGAGGCTTTGCTCCTGCTGTGCGGCCCGGTTGCTTGCGAGCAGGCCACAGACTAGTTGCTGGTCCGTGACCCGGTCTAAAGCACTGTTTCCTGTTTCTGGTGGCAGCAACTAAAGTTAAGATTGTTGAATCTGTAGAAAGTATAGTGAATAAACCTTAGGAAGAAAGTAATATGCATTTTAAACACAGGATTGAGGAAATCAATTGAGGGCATCTTTTTGTTTAAAGGCAATATTTTTTTTAAATGAGGTGGTAGGGAAAAAACCCCAAACAACTGTTTTTTCTAACGCTAATGTCAGTGGCAGCAACATCAGTTTTAGTTCAGTGCTAGAGTAGAACCTTTCCTCATGAAGCCTTAGGTAGAACTCCAGTGTATAAAACTGACCTTATGGGGTTGCTCTGATTTATATAAGGGCCTGAGGCTTACACATGGTCATCTTTCTGCTGACATTTATAGTATCCTTTAAGGAACTATAATTAGAAAATCCCTCTTCTGGAGCATGTATCACTGCTGTGGCCATCTTCATTTTGGGGGATTTGGGTTTCTTAGGAAAAGCCTTAAGTTCTTTCTTTAGGCATAATATATTTTATATATAGTTTTAACAATTCTGACAAATTTCCCAGTTTAAAACTGGCTTGGAAGATACACATTAGAATGGGCAATGAATGTGTGGCCTCGGACATAGAGGATTGGAAGAGTTAGGAAGAAGGCAAAAAACCAAAACAAAACCCACAAGTAGATAGAATAAATAATAATAGTAAAAACAGAATTCTGTATGTCTTTAATACAAAGTTAATACCATAAATTATTTTTAATAATGAATTTGAGTCATCAACTTCCTGCTAAAGAAAGTAGGTAAATGTATAATTAAGTCTGGAGAGATTTCCATTCAAAATACGGTGACCTGTAGTTTATCTGGTAAATTACCATCCTAAACAACTCATGCTCTGCAGATTTTGAATTTTAGAAGTTTTCTATGTGTTTTTTGTGATAAATAATTAAAACATTGAAGTAGATCACACTCTTCCAATGTTTACTTTTTTAAGGACTTTTTGATAATTAAAACTTAGGAGAGACCCCCCCCCAGTTGTTTAAATTTAAGAAAATGAGCATATAGTAATATGCTATATGCCATTGCCTTTGTTATTTCAACAAATTATGATAAAAATATATAGTATCTATCTTGTCAGTTATTTTTTGAAAGAATATTTTAAGAGATGACTGCAAACACTTGTGTGTGTGTGTGTGTGTGTGTGTGTGTGTGTGAGGTGGCCATGTTGCATGGCTTGCAGGCTCTTAAGTTCCCTAGTCAGGGAGTGAACCCAGCCCCACTCCCGCTCCGGCAGTGAAACGGCCAAGTCCTAACCACTGGACCACCAGGGAATTCTGAGTGCAAACCAATTTGGAAGAGAATTTACTTGCTGTGTGAAATTAGAATGGATTAGTGGTAGAATTAATGTAGTGCTATCTTTTACACCCTTGGTGAGTAACATAAAGAATATATATGTGATCATGGGAGAAGATATGTTTAATATTTACTGGAAGGATGATACGAAAACTGAAGAGTCTTAAGATTATGAGAGGTGAGGTAACAAAAAATCATATGTAACTTACTGCTGTTTTTGTATATTTTCCTTCTTAGTCTTACTAAAGAAGACCTAAAAAAAAGACAAAAAAACCCCAGTGTATTTCGTCCTGAATTGCTTAGACTAAGAAGATGTTTTGCTTATTCCAGTGACTGTTAGGTGATTGGGAGGTAAACTACTATAGAGATCCAGTTTATATTATGATCATGGTTAGTTTTGAATGAAGAACAAAAATTACATCTTACAGTTTAGGTACTAATATTAGTACTCATAACATGTAACTTCTGATCATCATCTTGTCTCTAAAAATTGAATCTCCTTTTAAGATGAATGTTTGGTACTATAAGGATTTGAATAGTGACAGTTGTAAGACCTCTTGTAACAGATCACTTACCGTTTTTTAGATGGCAGTCAGGGCTTTATTGGGAGCTCTCTTTTGGGTATTATTTTAACCTAGGGGAGTGGTGGAGGAAAACACCTTTTTCTTTTTCAAGAAACTTTGGAACAGCTTTAAAGTAGTCTTTTTCAATCTGAAATTAGAGAGGAAAACTAGTCTCTTCAGCTTAATGGAGGAAGGGATGAGCCTTAGCAAAGAATACTGCCTGCAGTAACATTGATGTGTGTCCTTCATAGTTAACTTGAACTTATTTGTGACATTGAAAATTTTATCTGTAAGATTCCTAAAATAGGTAATCTGTGGGACTGGGACTCAACAAGGGAAATTTCCCCAGATTTTAAAAATTGTTAGTAAAAACCACATAACATTAAATTTCTTATTTTCACTGTTTTAGGTTTACAGTTCAGTAGTGTTAACTATATTCACACTAGTGTACAGCAGTCTGTAGACCTTTCCACCTTGTGAAACTGAAGGAGTACCCATTCCCCGTCTTTCTCTCGCCTTTGCTGTTTAGTTGCCCAGTCGTATCTGACTCTTTTGCAACCACATGGACTGTAACCTGCCATGGTCTGTGATTCTAGCCTTTGGCAACCACCGTTCTGTATTCTATTTCTGAGATTTTGTATATTTCTGATACTTCATATTAGTAGACTCATACAGCATTCGATCCTTTGGTGACTAGCTTGTTTCACTTAGTATAATGTTCTCAAGATTCATCCATGTTGTAGCACATGACAAGATTTCCTTTTTTAAGGCTGCACAATATTTCTTTGTATGTATATACAACATTGTCTTTATCAGTAGACTTTTAAAAGTCACTAGTTTAATTTGAACAAGCTAAATTAAAACTACATATTCAAATGTAAAGAGGCTAGACTACTGTTCCTGGACATTAGCCCTGGGAGGGAACGGATTTTTAGCGATACTTGCAGTATGTTTTCCTTAAATTTATTTTTGGCCGTGCTGTATCTCCATTGCTGTGTGCAGGTTTTCTCTAGTTGAGGCGAGTGGGGTTTCCTCTAGTGGTGCACAGCCTTTTCATTGCAGTGGCTTTTCTTGTATATCACCAGCTTCAGTAGTTGTGCAAGGGTTTAGTTGCCCCTCAGTGAGTAGAATCTTCCTGGACCAGGGATCAAACTCGTGTCCCCTGCATTGGCGGGTGGATTCTTAAACACAACCACTAGGGAAGTCCCTGAGATGTGGTTTTGCATAATTCTTTGTCTTTTATCCCGGCTTCAGCTGTGTGACTTAAGGGAAACTAGTAAACTCTTTGTTTTCTCATAGATAGGAGGGAAAAAGTACAGCTAAAACCTTAGGGTAGTTGGGAGTATGAAGTAAGTTAATGTATATTAAGTATTTGTAATAGTGTTCAACAAATAGTAAACCTTACATTTTATCACTTGGTAGAGTAGAACACTGTTTCTTTAACAGTAACATATATTTAGTTCAGTTCAGTCGCTCAGTTGTGTCCGACTCTTTGCAGCCCCGTGAATCGCAGCACGCCAGGCCTCCCTGTCCATCACCAACTCCCGTTCACGCAGACTCACGTCCATGGAGTCAGTGATGGCATCCAGCCATCTTATCCTCTGTCGTCCCCTTCTTCTCCTGCCCCCAATTCTCCCAGCATCAGAGTCTTTTCCAATGAGTCAACTCTTCTCATGAGGTGGCCAGAGTACTGGAGTTTCAGCTTTAGCATCATTCCTTCCAAAGAAATCCCAGGGCTTATCTCTTTCAGGATGGACTGGTTGGATAGTACTGCAGATTAAATAAATATTTCACTGTTTACAGTGTATTAATTGCAGGTCATAGGTTTTCTTCTCATGTATTTGTGGCATGTCTGTAACATGAGGTCTTCTATAAGGCATATTTGAAAATCGGTCATTTCTAGTTATGTCTATGTGTGTGTATCTTATAAAAGCTTTTGTTTAGATTTACTAAGAAGAATAATTTATTAGTGAATAATCTTTAGTTGGGTAGAAAAGCTTTGAAAATAATTTGGGAAAAGACTGTAAATAATAGAGGGTTGGATTTGAAAAAGATTAATAGAGATTAAAGATTAAATTTGAGAGGAAGGGAGCAGTCATAGAAGAGTAATTATCCAAAGCTAAGAATATAGGGTTTATGGGAAAGAGATTGTTTCATGTTAAAGCAGAGATTTCATATACATACATATATATATATATATATATATATATATATATAGTTTATGTTTAGTAAAGAAATAAAATTTGGTTTTAAAACTTCCCACTAAAGTGTTAATTCTTTTGATCAGATTAGATCAGTTATATTTTCAGGAATCCATGTCTATAGTTTAGAACTATCCCCTTGAAAGAAAAACTAGAAAAAGACATGGTAGCCCTGAAATGTTCATAGAAATTTAAATAATTATGAATGTGAAAATCTAATTAAATAATATATGAGATCTTATAGGATTATCCTGTAATTCTGTTTAGGTGATTTTTATAGCAGGTGAAACTGATTAAAGAGAAAACATAAATTTTTAGAATCAAATGAAGTAATTTCATCAGTACTTTAAAAATTGAAGGCAGAGAACATGAAAGCCTTTGATAAGAACAACAAAGTCCTAATGATAGCCTATTGATAAAGGAGAATGTCTCATTTTATCAACAGTACTGTAATTCATATTTATCTAGTGTTAGTTATTTAAATTAAGTATGCATGTTTCAGACTTGATAAACCAGCAAAGAACTTACTGTAAATATTCTGTTAGCTCTATTGACAAATAATTAGCAAATAGTCTTCAGAAGAAGCATTTAGTATTTCTTCTGGTAGTATTTTTATTAGAAATCTAGACATGCCCTGAGTTATTAATACTTAACTAATATTGATTATACAGCCTGTATTTTTTCTTTATTTAAAAGTGTACTAATGACATGTTAAAATATGTCTTCCTATAATTTTGTGTTTGTCCATTGACTATACAAGAAAATTGGTCCTTTCTTTGTAACCATACTCTGTGTGTGTGTGTGTGTGTGTGTGTGTGTGTGTGTGTGTGTTTCATCATTTGATGTCCCTGTTTCTTTTTCTTTTCCTTCAGCTCTTACTGAGGAGTGCAGGAAATTGGAAAAAATATTTTTGTCAATGTTTTTTATTTCTGGCTGCAGTTGGTCTTTGTTGCTGCTCATGGGCTTTCTCTAGTTCTTTGTAGAGTGGGGGCTACTTTGTTTGCAGTGTTGCTGTCCGCAGCAGCTCTTCTTGCGGAGCACGGGCCCTAGAGAGTGTGGGCTTCAGTAGTCGCGGCTTGTGGGCTCAGGGCGCAGGCTCAGTAGTTGGTGGCGCAAGGGGTTACTTGTCCCTTGTGTGGGATCTTCCCAAACTAGAGATTGAACCAGTGTCCTTTGCATTGCAAGATGGATTCTTAACCCCTGGACCACTGGGGACACCCTGGAAATTTTTTTTCATTTATATATTTCTTGTACAAACTTGTTTTATTTGGGTAGACTTTGAAAACAGCTGTATCTATGGGACAGAGCTATAGTTGAAACTATAAACTGACAGTAGTCTGTCATATATCAGGCCAGATGAAGAGGAAATTTAAGCATTTTGAGGTAGAAAATATTAATAGGCACAATAAAAAAACCAGTGCTGTTAAGTTTATAAAGTTCTTAAATGTATACGCAAATGTCCTTGAGAACTTACGATTATGTTGTTCTTGAAAAGATTTCTTCACATGGCTTTTGGTCATCAGTTTCCTCCTGTCTCACTGTTTTTTTTTTTTTTTAATCTCCTCTGTACACTTTAGTGCCCCAGGGTTTCTTAACTGTATACACTCCATTCTAGGTGACTCTAAGTAACCAGCTATTTATGTTGATGATACCCAAATTTTTATGGACCATAGTTCTGTTTGAACTCCAGATCTGTGAGCTGCCTAATCAACATCATTTGAGTATTTCATAGGTACCTCAAAACTTTCATATCCGAAAACGGACCCCCGAGGGGCACCTCTTTGCCGTAGTTTCTCTATCTCTGCTGCTGCTGTTTAGTTGCTTCAGTCTGTCTGACTCTCTGGGGCCCTGTGGACTGTAGCCCGCCAGGCTCCTCTGTTCATGGGGATTCTTTAGACAAGAATACTGGAGTGAGTGAGTTTCCATGCCCTCCTCCAGGGGAGCTTCCCAATCCAGGGGTCGAACCCACATCTTGTGCGTCTCCTGCATTGGCAGGCAGGCTCTTTACCACTGGTGCCACGTGGGAAACCCTTTTTCTACCTCTTTTCTGTTTCAGTTAATGGCAACTCCATCTTTCTAGTTGCACAGGGCTAAAACCTTGGAGTTGTACTTAACTCCTTCTTCTCACACCTCACATAAAATTGTTACCAAATCTGTTCACAAATATCTTTGACTCTGCCTCCGAATTATTTCCTGACTCTGACCAATCCTTACTACTTCCTCGTTAACTAGTCTTAGGCCACTCTATCACCCCTCTTACTCTCAGTGGCTTTACTCACTGAATAAAATGTAAGCTTTTAGTGCCCTACAAGGTAATACACAATGTAGAACATCATATATAATGGTATCCCACACTTATCTCAGCTGTCTTATCACTTACTACTCTTCCTTCGTATTCATTTCATATCTAGACACACAGGCCTCCTTGTATTTCTCTGAACACGACAAACATACATCCATCTTGCTCTTCCTTTTACCTGGAATTCTTGCCCCCACCTTCTTGCTCTTTGTCTTCCTTCAGGGTCTGGTGTTACTGTATTAGCAAAGCCTTTTCTGGCCAGTCTATTTGAAACATGTACTTCATTCCTTTGGCTTTTTGTCTGTCCCTACTCTACTTTTTTACCATAACAATTCACTACCACACAAAGCACTATGTATATTTGATCCTTGGACATGGGTTTGAACTGCTCAAGTCCATTTATACACAGTTTTTTTCAGTAGTAAATACAACAATACTACACGATCTGCATTGTAGACTCCTCGGATGTGTGTAGCAGGACAGTGAGTTACACCCATGCATTGTTCAGGAGTAGCCATACTAACTTGTTTATTTGTCCTGTTGTCTCCCACTAAAAAGTAAACTTGATAGAGGCATGAGCTTAACTCTTGTTAACTTTTATCCTTGAAACCTAGAACAGTGACTGGCATATTGTAATCACTCACATATTTGTAGAGTGAATAACTTTATATTCTAAACTTCAAATTAAGGACTTAATTTTTGGAGCACAGTCGTCTTAAGGTTTTTTTGTTTATAAATCCCAGTGGTAGGAGAAGGGATCATTGGTTATTTAGGAACTAGAGTTGAAACCACAACAAACATTGATTGACTGTCTTTAAGACTCCCTAAGTAATCTCCTGTAGGTTACTTTAAGTTTTTGTATTTAGAATCTTTCAAAGTATAGTATACATTCAGAAAAATGTACAAATCATATGTGTATAACTTGATGAATTTTTATAAAACGAATACATAGGAGAAATTACCACCTGGATCAAGAAATAAGATATTGCCAGCAATTCAGCAGTCTCCCAGTGCCCAGTCATTACTCGTTGTAAAGGTAGGCAGTCACAGTGCAGTAGTATTTCCTGTTGCTTTGAGCTTTGTGAGCTTTATTTAAATGGCATATCTGTCTATAGATACAGGCATTGTATGTAAGAGTGTGTGTGTTTGTCTTCTTCTATTTAAAATTACATGTTGGTGATGTTCCTGTTGCATGTAAGTTCATTTTCATTGTTTTAACATATTCACTGTATGAATGAATATATCATGATTTTTTTTTTCCCTATTCCAACACTAACATGTATGAGTTACTTCCAGTTAAGGGTGAATTTCTGTACTTTTAGTGTCATGTGTATATACATTTCTGTTGGAGTAAAATTGCGCGGGTTGTAGGGTATACATAGGTTCAACTTCAAGAGATATGGTCAGAAGATTTCCAAAGTCGTCTTACGGATTTACACATCCACCTGCAGTGTGGGAGTTGCTCTTGCTGTACTACTTTGCTAACAGTTGGCCTGGTCTGTTTTAAAAAATTTTAGCCATCTTGGTGGATGTGTGTTTCACTGTGATTTAAATTTTTCTGGTGTCTAATAATGTTGAATACCTTTTCATACTTCTGTGGCCCATTTTGATGGGTATTACTTACCCTTCTCTTGAGCTTTATAAACAGTAGATTTCTAAGAGTAACTGGATACCATGTGGGGCTCTAATAACAGCATGGTAAAAAATATTTTCCTATTATCTATACTAGGATACTGAGGAAAATACAAACTTGACTGCCAAGTACTAAAGATTTAGTTTGAAGGTTTGTCTGTCTTAAATTAATAATGCAGGTTGGCAAAGGGGTTATTTAGAATTAGTTAAATTTATGATTAATATTCTAAAATATCCCAGTGTGTGTATGATCAAGTAAAATGAAAAAATTGGGTATAACACCTGTTGGGCAGTTTAACTTATTGTCTTTAGTGAGCACTAAGTGGTCCTGTCCATATGAAGTGACTTTTCTTTTTTTCACTAAGTGATGCTAGAAAATTAAGTATCCATTTGGGATAAAATGAACAATTTAAAATCTTATCTATATGTGTTATTTATTGGTAGAAGGAGCATAGTGAAGCCAAGGACAGTCTTTCCAGGTAGATTATTAGCTATATTGGAAATTCCTCCTTAAGGAAGGGTTTGTTTATTTAGTCAGATTGCATTTTCTGAGCACTTTTGAGTGAAGCATTATCTAAAGGGATGTGTGAACCAGTAAATAGAATTAATTCTAACATAAGCATGTGTAAAGGAGATGGCATTTGAACTAATCTTGAAGGATAAGTAACGGTTAGTGTTAGTTGCTCAGTCGTTTTTTTTTTTATAGGTTCCATTAAGAGAATTAGCAATAGGAGTAGGAATGCCCTCTTAATATTGTTATCCTCTCAGTCGGGTTGTATTTCATTCTTGCCCTATCTCATCAGTTGCTGTATTTGTTCTGTGTATTTTCTTTAAATCTTTCTTCTGTCTCTCTAGAGTCCTTTATCTATATTTAGCATTCTGTCCTCCTTTTTCCTTGCTATCTTGTTACAAATAATGTAAAATGAGTAGCTTTAAAACCATCTGAGAGAGAAAAGCAAATGCTGTATATTAACACACACATGTGAAATCTAGAAAGATGGTCCTGATGAACCTCTTTGCAGGGCGTGGAGGCACAGGCATAGAGAACAGACTTGTGGGCACAGTGGGAGAAGGAGGGGTGGGGCGAAGTGAGAGAGCCAGCACGGAGACGCGTGCTACTCTATGGGTGCGACAGAACGTGTATACCTTGAGCTGATTCATGTTGATGCATGGCAGAAACCCACACAATATTGTAAAGCAATTATCATCCAATGAAAAATATTAAAAATTCCTCATTTTATGGACTTAAAATTTATCCAACATAGGATACGTGCTATTTGTATGCTGAGACTTTTAATTAACTTGTAAAAAAGCTAATACTATGAAGTGTTTGTGCAAGTATTTAAGTGTTTGTCATAATGGTGCAGGTGGACACCTGATTATAGAGTGATCACTACTCATTTATGTTGTGTGTTTGGATGAATTTTATACGTATCTAATTCTTTTATCTTTTCACTAGGGAAATAGAAACCAGTTTCCCCTTAACTTCCAACCATCAAATTCTCTCTGCCTCTGAGGTCTAACACAGTTCATGGCACATAGTAGCTAATTATTTACTGAATGAAAGAATGTGCTTATGTCTTTTCTTCTCTCATGTAATAGAAAAAGAGGTGGCTGTGCTCCCTCAGTTAAACCTGTAAGTGCTATGGATCATCATCCCCTTCTTATTTCTTAGAGACTTCATTTCTGTGTTTTCAGTCTCTCCCTCTGTAGTGGATCTTTCTCATAAACATTTACACATGTTCAAGTCTTTCCTGTCTTCACAAACTGAACAAAACACTTCCCTCCCCAGACTCTCTTCTCTGGTCCCTTCAGCCTATACTGTCATGTTTCTGTCTTCCTCTCAACCCAGGTGTTTTGAAAAACTTACCTATACGTGTTATTAAACACTTTTTCGCTTCTTGCCCGTGTTCTTAGTTTCTGTCTTGATGTCTTGATTTTTCTACAGTATCTAATGTTGACCACTTCCTCTTTGCTTTCTTTTAATACAGCACATTTTCCTGGGCAGATTCCTCCTCTTCTGTCTGTTTAAATACCTGCATTCTTCACAGGCTAATTCTGTTCTCATTCTACTCATAGCCTTTGAATTTTCTAACCTACTTCTTTGGATGGACTCCATCTGTGCAGGTCCAACTTTTTTTTTTACTGGTTTGTCTGACAACAGTTCAGACTCCATGACCAGCAACACTGAACTCATTAACTGTCCTTCTTTACCTCCACTTGAACCTTTGCTAGTGTTTACTATTGCAGTGAATGGCACCGCCATCTACCTGGTTGCCCAGGCCAGAGTGCTCTCTCTTCCCATTTCCCTCCTTGATTTTTAGTTGTAGTTATTCTGATAAATTTAAACTGTTTGAGGCATTTTTCTTGGTTGTACATTCTAGTTTTCATTAGTATAAATTGGAGATATTAGATAAAGCATATTTTATTCTTCGTGCTACTTTTGGCTCCAGTTATTAATGACTAATACAGATCTAAAATAATTTTCTATTGAGATTTTTAGTTTACATAAGTCAAAATGAAAATGGGCAGAAATTTATGTTTTACCAAAGACGATTCTATTCAGTATTCTAAATCATGTATTGTTTTTTAAAAGATACTGTTTTTTTCTGAATTGAAAAAACCTCTTAGCTCACTTAGAAAATGATGTCATTTCATTATTGATATAAAGAAAGATGTTTGGCTATGCTGAGAAAATGATGTAGCCTCCTGCCATATCCACTCTTCGTCACCATTGCATGCTCATTTTGTTTCTCAGTCTGGTTTATAATAAAATTCCTTGAAAATAAAAAATCTCTCTTACATGGGTACCTCCTTCCACAGTGATACTGTGGTTGTGGCCATTGTGGATGTTTTTGCAAGCATTGACTTTAAAGGTTAGGTTTATGAGTAATAATTTCATAGTACCTACAGGTAGGCCTAATTGCATTCCCATAGTTTCTACAAATGGGTATAATTGATACAGACTGTACGAGAGAGGTTTAAGGCATTAGAATTTGTTCCAGTCTGAGTTGACCGTTAGATATATTGACTATTTGAACAGTTATAATTAAGTTTCAGATTGTTTTATGACTTAGCTTGCTCAAAAAAAAAAAATTGGCTTTCTTACTGAATTTTAAAAAACAAGCTCTCATGCTCTCTTTTTGGCTTAATCTCTGATATTTAGAATAAAACAAATTGTTTTAAAAGAATAATCCACAACAAGGAGCAATGATTATGCTCCACCAACAGATGATTTTTTTACGTATACATAGTATTTACTCATTTTATCTTAGAGAGGCTCAGATCTCTTGCTATCTTTTTGGGCCAGTGGGCTGCTTCTCATCTGTATTTGTTTTTTCTTTAGATATTAGGATCAAGGAAGAAGAACCTGATCCTGAAGAGTGGCAGCTCAGTGGTGATTCTACATTGAATACCAATGATCTAACACACTTAAGAGTACAGGTGGTAGATGAAGAAGGGGACCAACAACACCAAGAAGGAAAAAGACTTCGAAGGGTAGCTTGCACCTGTCCCAACTGTAAAGAAGGTGGTGGGAGGTATGCACACATGCAACATACTTTTTTTTTAGGCTGCTGATATCATCATCCTAATTTTTGAAATGCTGCATGCCCTGTCACCTAATTAAGGGAAATTATTCATTACATGATCATCTTGTGTGTTTGTCTGTATGAGTGTGGCAGAAAAAGTTAGTGAACAAAATATGTGAAATCACATTTTTAGTTCTGAATGCCTTTTTTTAAAAAACTAAAATTAGTTTACTTTAAAAAGAAGTGTAGTAAGATGGCATTTAACAGGCCCATATCAGATAATTTGCAAACCAGCAATGAGATTTGCCTAAATACTGATTAGAAAGTTGCTTCTTAACTTGAGAATAACTTATATAATATAAAAATAAGTTTAGAAATTGGTGATAAAGTGTATTTTCCGTTTTCAACAGAAATGAATAATAAGCATTAATGGTGGAATTTTTTAAAAAGTGAAACTGTAATATTTCTGTTCCGTGTTTTTAAAAATAAACATTAAGCAAAAAATGACACACTCAAAACCTATCAGTAACTGTATTAAATGTGGATGGATTAAGCTTAATAATTAAGAGATTGAGTCTCCAATTATCCTTAAAAAACAAACTCCAGCCTTACATTGATTATAAAGAACATCTTAAATTGGCACAGAAATATTGAAAATAAAGGAATGAAGGAGATTTATTAGGCAAATGTTAACAAAAAGGAAATATGCATAGCAGACATGGTATCATTTGATATCTATTTGATATTTTCACCTAATCAAATGGATAGATAGGGATATATTTCTTAATAACATGAAGTTTTCATCAAGAAGTTTACTAGCCATGGTACCTTTTCCCCACAACTTTGAAGTGTATAGAGAAAAAACTGATAGCACTCTAAAGACATACCAACCAAATCCTCCAGTCATGGTGAAATATCTTAATATACCTCTGTCAGAAATGAGCTATTTAAATAGACCAGGGGTGGGGGGATCTATTAATAGAGTTAATGAACTTGATCTAATAAAGCCTACCTGCCTTTGAAAAGTTGATCTGTACACTGGCCAGCCCATTCCCATTAATAATAATGACTAATTGTTAAAGTGAGAGCTTACTATGTTCTAGATAGTCTTATATGTGAGGCGTGGAGAGGATGAATGGTTTTTAAGAGCATGTACAACTGGGATTTGGACCCAGTTTCTTACTCTTGGACCTGTCTTAACCACTATACTGCGTCCTGAGTAAATTTGCTTCTGCATCTGATCCTTAGGCATTTGTATTTACTAATGGTAATTATTCACTTGTTTGATTTATTCTTTGAAATGTTTTGGTCAATTTAAATAAATTAGTGTGGAATTTGGTTAAACAACAACTTTTCTGAAGTTTACCCTCATTTTTAGAAGAATTTTCAAGATAAATTATTCATTAAAGTCAAATCTGAGGGTCATGGCTTTGCCTGTGTTTTGTTTATTCTTTTTCTTTAAATTGAAAGTTTCAAATTTATGTTTATTAAACTAAAACATGCTCAAAAAATTCAGAAATATAGAAGACTATTAAAATAATACCTAATTTCTACCCCACTTGAAGATGACTGTTGTAACATATTTGTATTTATCTTTCCAGACTTTAAATATATTTTAAAGTAGAATCACCTTCTCTGTTTTACATGTCTGTTCTTCTTATTTTGAAAATTTTTGTGATCATACTTCCAAGTCTACAAAAAGCTTGCATCAGTTTTTTATGACTATAGTATTCTAGTGTGTGGATGTATAAGAATTTAAAACTTTTTGGGAGTTTATTGTCAGTTAATTCTTACACATATGTCTTTGCACATTTGTCTGATTATTTCATCAGTATAAGTTGGCAGTGGTGGAATTGTTGGATCAAAGGGAAATGTCTCCTACAAAGTTGCATTAATTTATATTCCATCGGTGGTGTATGAGAACGTCTGTTTGCCCACACCCTTGCCAACAATGAATTTTACCATTTTTTAAAACCTTTAAAGTCTGAGAGATGAAAAGTAATGCCTCACTATTCTTTTACATAGTATATTTTTGTTACTTTGTGAGATTGAACATTTTTTGTTGATATTTTACCATTTAAAAATTTTGTAAATTATTTCTGTCTTCTGTGAATCTGTTAATTTGTTTCTGTGTCATATGTGCAGATATTTTTTTCCAGTTTTACATTGCCTTTCCATTTTTTCAGTGGTTTGCAAAATGTGATTGTTTATACAAGTAAGGAGAATTCTCACAGTTGGCAAACTTTTCTTTTAAGCACAAATTTTTTACTTGAGATGCATCGTTATTATGCTATTATTATGTCTTCCTCAAACTGAAGATTATAAAAATACTCATTTTCTAGAACTTCTGTGAGTTCATTTTAAAATAATTTATTCTGAGCAATTAAAATTGAAGTTCTTAAGAAAAAAACTATATTGTTTCTTAGCGCTCATTTGCACAAAATTCAGCTAATATATTCATGATAGGCACAATCATAACATTGGCAGTTGCTACATCCAGTTAATAGAAGCATAACATATAGTAAATCCCATTCCGCAAAGGTGAGATAGATGGCATTTTAGAATATTGGCCTTTTTCTTTCAGCAGTATTCTTTAAAAGAATATAATAGTGTGTGTAAAGTGGCATCTTTAAAGAACTAAATTTTGTTTTTATCTTTTTGAGCAAGGTGTAAAATATAATTAAATATTTAAAAATTATATTTGTTTGGGCATTTAGCGAATATTTATTAAGCAGAACCAGCCTTCAGAAACTTTGAAGAGAGGATAGTAAAATAAATTCTAAGGACATTATTGTTACATAGGCTTTGTGTGAATTAGACCTCAGCCCATTTTTTTGAAAAATAAGTTATTTTGTAAACTCTGTTACTTTCCCTGTCAGCCTTTCAGTTTGTGTTTTGTTTCTCCTGTCCCAGGCAAAAGACTCAATTTACTTTTTTAATCCTTCCACTCAGAATTTAGCTTGCTTCATTGTATCGTTCTGTCTTTGCATTATTAAAATTTTGGGAGCAAGTTTAAGAAGTCAAGAATATGAACTTAAAATTGTTAGTTTTTTTAGGTCATGTAATAGGTAGAGGGGTGTAAATATATAAATCAAGAAGAAAACTTATGGTAATCTTTTATTACTTAAAGGTTGTTAAGAAATTTACTTAAGTTCTTTTTCTTCATATCACATGCCACAAGTCCATATCTAGCATATCTATGTCTGGAGTAAAATTTGTCTTTGAATAGAAACTTGAACATGGGTATTGGGCTTTTCTCTTATATTGTATATTTTTGTGTGCCCTGTCTTCATTTTTTTCTTTCTTATATGCCTGTCTCATTTTCAGACAATAAATATGTCTTGTTTCCTTGTAATTCAATTGATGAACAAATATCTTTCCCTGGAATTTTGGTTCTTTGAAAACTCATTTGTTGCAATAATTTATTTTAGTCTTGTGCTTTGTTCCTGCTCTCAGGCTAAAATTTGCAAAGTTAGTACAATAATAGCACTTTTGAATTTATAAAAGACATTGATTCACCTGAGTGGCAGGCTTAGAAGAGAGGCAGGAAGTTATGAGTGTAGAATCAACTGAATTGGGTTCTCTGTGAAATTGCTATGGTGAACACAATATGTAAAATCAGTTTGTACACCAATAGCCACAGACATTGCTCCTTTTCTTTGGGCCATTCAAAAACAAATTTAAAAGAGCTAAACTAAATGGAAATACTGTTGGCTTTGGTTAAGACTTTGGCATTGCAGGTGAGCCAGCAAAACCTATTTCACTCAGCTCAGCTCTTCGAAGAGAGTTGTAGAAATTGGGGGTGGACTGGAGCTGAAACTAGAATTGTGTTAGATTATGACATCCTTGCCCTTGAGACAACAGCATGACTCCTCCTTGTCTTTACTTATGCTATTCCTCTGCCTGGAATGCCTTCCCTCCTTTCTATCTAAATCCTACCCACCTTCTCCACGAAGCCTTCTCTAACTACTGGAGCCCACATTGATGTCTCCCTGTTCAGAACACCTATGGCACCTAACAGCCAGCACTGCACCGTTTAGCACTGTTTGTCCTATGGCAATTTCACATGCTACTGAGTGTGAGTACATTAAAATATAAATGTGGGGAAATATGCATTTTTCCAGTAAAATTTGAGAAACAATAGGTATATTATATATATACAGGAGGATTTGCAGGCTTATGGACGGTTTACAGGCTATATACCTAGACAGATTGTGGGAGGAGGGGAAGTTGGGTGGGGGTCTTAAATGTATCTTTTTTAATCTCAGAGAAACTGTGAAGTTTATATAATAAAATTTCGACAATTGAGTCTAAAATGTCATTTTTTAAAATATAAACTCATTTATTTGTCTTTATTCAGTAACTATCCTTTTTTGTTGTTGTTGAGGTTGAGTAATAACATTTTCTGTAGTGTTTAATACAATTTGAATATCATTTCTGGAATCAAAAATGTTTCCTTCTTGCTTAGGCTAAGATACCTGTTCACCCATCTAAGCACATATCTTCTAAGCCTTGTTCTTGCCATCAAGTACTGAAATGTAACAGATGTAAAACTTTGCAGTCTGGAGAAACTGCATTTTATTTATGTCTCTGATGTATAATTTGGGGTATCTGCATGGTTATTAGTAAGGGAATTTTAACTGTAAGATAATTTTTATTTCATACAATTCTAGGGATCTAAGATGACAGGTTTGTCTAGATTTTTTTCCTCTGGTTTTCTGTAAGTCAGTGTATATTCAGGATGTGGCCATACAAATATGTGAATCAATAATGCATATATCATATTAATTTAAAGCCTGATTAAGGCATCTAATTAATTGTACCTGTGATGAGTTAATGCATCTGTTGTTGATTTATTTACTTTTTAAATTAGCTGACATCGTGACTTTGAATAGACCATTTAGTTTTCCTGTACAACTAATTTAATTGAATTGGGTCTATGCATAGAATTTGTGAATGGTTCTGACAAGATAATAAATAGCTTTATTATACACACTGTGTATGAAATGTCCTCTTAAATTATGTATTTCTTGAACATATTTACATTTGGACAGCATTCACATTAGTTGTGGAGTAAAAGAACATGTAAAACTTCCAAATTCTTATTTAAATTGATTTTAAATGGTTTTGGTTTCTGATTGACCGCATGGTGATAATGTCTTCTATTTGAAATTCAGCATGTTGAATATGATGAGTGGTATTGTCCGTTTGAATATTTTCATATAAGTATATATTATTCTGTGTGTGTTTTTTAGAGGTACCAATCTTGGGAAAAAGAAGCAACACATTTGTCATATACCAGGATGTGGTAAAGTCTATGGGAAGACCTCACATCTGAGAGCTCATCTTCGTTGGCATTCTGGGGAGCGCCCATTTATTTGTAACTGGATGTTCTGTGGTAAAAGATTTACTCGAAGTGATGAATTACAGAGGCACAGAAGAACACATACAGGTTACTAATCTTTACTTTTAACAGACAAAAATTAATTATATGGCTACATACTACCTTGAATTTTTTTTTAAGCATAGCTTACTGAACTGAATCTTTTAAAATATGATTGTTTACATCACATTGCTATCTTCAGCAACATCAATTTAAAAACACTTTATTCTAAACAAGCCATATATATGGCTTATCTTATAAAATAATGTTTTATCTTATGCAGACTATGGTTAGTGTTGTTTTTTTCAGTCAGTTTTTTGTTTTCATTTTATTCAGTGTCTTAAGTCACATTTATCTTCTCATTGTTAATTACGTCAATGTTCTAAATTAGTTGTATGCTTTTACTCTTGATCATTATTTTCTTCCTCCTTAACACTGTAATAATAATTCCTTTTCCTCTGATAATCTCATGTTTTAATATATGTGAAATAAGCAGAAAACTCTTTTCTTTGAGGGGTGATAACCACAGCATCTTTGATGTCAGGATTTTCATTTAATTATGTTTACATAGTGTTTGTATGGTTGTTACATGGAATGGACCTAGGAATGACCCCAATTGAATTCTAACTTAATATAACATACGCAGATAGTTTTCTCTTACTACTATATAATGATCAATTTGATCATCAGTCTATGCTCAACATTTGAAGAATTGATAAATATATAATGTATTTACAAAGCCTAGAGAGTTTAGAAGGAAGAATTATGGTGAAACCTTGAAATCTCTTAGATCTAAATATATAAAGTAACCCATGAAATATGTAGCAGTGTGTTATATGCTCTACTTGTTTTAATTTCTGTCTCATCAGGTAGGTAGACAGGTGAACTTTACCTGTTTGAAACTGCAACTGGCAATATAAGAAAGTAGATAAAGTATATCCGGAGGCAGAGATCAGTATCACTGGGCTAGTAAGGCATTGTTGGGCATTAAGACCTTAAGATGGGCCTATACTAGAATTTTCCTCAGTGGAATTTGATCAGCAGGATATGAAAAGATACAGTGTAGAAGGGAAGAAAGGTCTGTGATCAAAGTGTAGGAAACACTGTGTTAAAGGTTTGCTATGCGAGCGCCTTCAGGGAGCACCTTCAGTAGTCTCATAGTGAGCACTGTGCGGCTTCAGGTAGGGGAGGTGGTGGCAGCCTCTCATGGTGCCATTTTGTCACTGAGCATCTCCCAGAACTAATGTTTCAAGGGAAACTTTGGGGAATAACCTTCCCAGAAGAATAGTATGCAAATAGAAGAAGTGAGAGCTCCATTTGTCATGAGTGAAGATGAGATTCTGTTAATACATTTCTTTTATGTAGGATTGAGCCATGTTAGAGAGTCCTTGGAAGTTAAGTAGTGGAGACCTTAAAGTATTTAGTTATCTACAAATTACTCTTAAATCCCGTACCACTTAGTACAATGGTAAATTTCTGTACTCTAATAAAATTTGGTATTTAAGGAAGATTTTTCTGGCATTGATTTGTTGGATTGGAGAGGGAAAGCCTAGCATGTCGCTGTAATAGTTGAGGCATGAGGTCTGATGAGGACCTGCTGAGAGGAAAGTTGCTGAAATGAGATAGATAAGACATTCTGAAGACAATAAGAAAGTATTGGATTTGTTTATTGTATAAGTTCTCTGTGTATTCCTTTTAGTTTGGCCTTTTGCCTTACCTTCTAGTAATCCTCCCACATAGTGGGTCTTCAGCATAATAGAAGTTCTGTCTATCCTTTGTGTGTAAAAAATGTTGTTTTAAAGTACTTTAAAAAATTTTTTTGTTCATGTTGAAAAATAAATTTAGGCATCAGAGTCTTGTTAACTTTAACATCATGATGTATTAAGCTTGCTTTTGATTATTCCAACTGAAATCAGATAACCATCTCCAGTTCTTGGGACTACCCAGTCTTTATTAGATTTCAAGCTTGTGTCTTGGCTTTAATTCTGAAGTACTTTGTGTAGTTACTTGAATTTGCATTTATGAGTTGGAAGGTTAAATATCAGGATCTGACATATTAATAATATCTGAAGTATAGCTTAAAACTGTAGTTTTCTTTAAAGAAGTATGTTGCAGGTCATCATTTTTAAGCTGGTATCTTATAACATGTTTCAAAACTAACTGTTAGCATAGTTGAGGTATTAGATTCTTATCTGATATCAGTGTATAGTTTAATAAGTTTGAAGATTGCTTTTCACCCAAAAATAAAGATGATAAATTTGTTTTGAAGAAAAAATATTGCAGGGACAGCTCATGAATCAAATACAATTCTAATTGCATTCTGCTCCCTGTCCCTAAAACTGTCAGTCTTAGCTTATTTTCTTTCTCAGAGAACGAGTCTATTAATGTTGAATTTAAAAACTAAGTAACTCAATTTCTTTAACAGGTGAGAAGAAATTTGTTTGTCCAGAATGTTCAAAACGCTTTATGAGAAGTGATCACCTTGCCAAACATATTAAAACACATCAGAATAAAAAAGGTATCCACTCTAGCAGTACAGTGCTGGCATCTGTGGAAGCTGCACGAGATGATACTTTGATTACTGCAGGAGGAACAACACTTATCCTTGCAAATATTCAACAAGGTTCTGTTTCAGGGATAGGAACTGTTAATACTTCCACCACCAGCAATCAAGATATCCTTACCAACACTGAAATACCTTTACAGCTTGTCACAGTTTCTGGAAATGAGACAATGGAGTAAATATTACACAAATACTTATTCATTGTGGTTATTTTTATACAGTAGTGAGAAGAATATTGTTCCTAAGTTCTTAGATATCTTTTTATTGATGTGCAAAAATTTTTGGATTGACAGTAACTTGGTTATACATGACACTGAAATGCCTTACTTTGTATGATATTCCATAGTATATTAAAAATGGTAAAATTGCATGGGTTTTGTAGGTACTTTTGGAATCTAGAAGAAATGAAATTTTACCAAGTTATATAAAGAGAAAATTGAATTTAACAATGCGAATGGTAGTCTAACCAAATGCACCAATCCTGTGTGGTTTAGTGTAAAAATGAGAACATGTTGGTATTTATCTATTGTAAGATAAAAAAGTTGGTGGGTGAAAGAAATCATGTTATGATAAAAAAAATTTTTGTAATTTTCTTGATGACTGGAATTTTTATTATGCATAACTGACAAATCAAGTTTCCAAGCAAATGTTACATAGTGTAGGCTTTACTTAGCTTATCAATTTGTCATTTTGAAGCTAATTATTTTAATTAGGTTAACTATGTACAATATTTTAAGCATTACTCTTGTAAGATTTTGAAAAATACATTTTAACATGGAACTCTAGGGATAGTCACCTTTTAAATCCTGTTGAAAAGCCATGTTTAAGATTTAATTTGCCAAAATAATGTCTTGTTAATATCCTTTCAATAACGAAGTTGGGCAATATAACCAATGTTTAAAAAGGTTTAAAATGTATAGGTTGAGGCATTTGGGTGGTAAGAAAATGTTATAGTGAATTATCCCTTTTCTTGAATATTGGAGGACCAAAAAAATAAGGTTTATTGCGTCTTAGCAGTGATTTTTTTTTTTTTTTAATCCAATCTTGTTTCCAAAAACCACATGTCTGCCAGGGCCTTAAAAGCCATCATGTAAATTACCAGTAAAGTATAACATATGCAAACATAACAAAATCACTTCCATAGTGACGATACTCCAACCATATGGATATTAGTCATAGAGAACTAGAGGTTTTATGATATTTTTTTAAGTCTTTTTTTTTTTTTTGGTCTAGGTAGTCAGTCTGCACTTAAATATAAACCATTTTCCTTTTTTTGCTTTTTCCCTTAAAATTTATATGTATCCAGTACATTTAATTGAGAAATGTATGTTTTTTATTATGCTGTATTTTCTTTTTATTTTTTAATTATTGTTTATATTTTCAATTATTAAAAATGTACAAAATAAAGTTTCATTGCTGGTCTTGTAAGAGCTATACAATTTTCTTAAATGTATACCTATAACTGCAGCAGTTCACCTATTTCAAAAATTTGGAATTCTGTTCATTTGTTATTCTTAAGACCACCTCAAATTTAAAGGCTACCTTATTGTACGTTTAAAGTGTATTATAACAGTGTGGTAGTTAATAAAACACTATTTTTTTTCTTTTGAGTTTGTTGTATTCCTGTGCATTTAAAATAATTGCAGTGGTATGGGGTGAGAAAATTGGTATGGTTTATTTTTCTTAGCATTTTATTTGCAGATTCTTGATTTCAGACACTGAAATTATTGTAAACATATATATTAAAGGGAAGAGTAGAGGCTCCTGGAGATTACTTTTTTTCATCTAAGAATGAGCTTAGGAAATAGAACTTCTGAAAAAAATCTTTTAACTCTCAGCCTACGTTGATTCGTAGGAATTTTATCAGTCCATTTTGCAAAACCTTGTTTTTTGTTTCCCCTGTTAAAGCAATGCAGAATATTTTGATTTATCAAAAATTTGAGTTTACTTGAAGATTCTTAAGAATGATAACATAAAACAGCTTTGGTAACCATGACAAGAGTTATTTGAAAAGGTGGTTTTTTAATTTATGTGTATTTAATCATAAAGGCAGGGTAAGAGGGAAGGAAAAATAAACAGGATATTAATGTGAATATTTTAGATATTTTAAAATATCCAGTTACTCTACATGTATAGAGTAGGGTTAAAGATTTCCATTGTCTGTTTTCCGGGCCCAATCTGATACTGTCAGTAATACTAATATTTTTGAGTGCTTAGGACAACACTAGATACACATAAAAACAAAGTTTTTCTAAATGTGAGATTTAAGCTTGTGATGCAGAATAAGAAGTATTACTTGGAATAGTGAACATTAATGAATGTACATTTATTTTGAAGTTACAGGGCTAGAATTTGAATCTTTAAACTCCTTTAAATAATTTTTAGAATTTAAAAATTATGTTGAGTATGTGAAGAGGATTACATGAGAAGGTTGCTCACTTGAGAAATTACCCATTAAATCAGGAGATTAAAAAACCTTTTTAGAGTGACGGCGTAGCTGCTGCTGTTGTTTTTAATTGGAGGGTAGTTTACAATGTTGTGTTAGTTTCTGGGGCTGTGTTTAATACTGAAGATTTATAATAAGTTTATAGAGAGTTTTCAATCTGAGTTTCCAAGCAAATTTTATCACTTCTTAGAGCATGAATGCAATGAAGAAAGTAAGTAGTCTTAAAAATTGTTTAAATAAATTTTTAGATTTTTTTTGGAGAGCCTGCCTGGAATATACCAGTAAATTTTGGGTGTTTGCCTAACAAAAAAATGAAAGTTAGTATTCAACCTCAGCCAAGGTGACTTTAAATATTTCTGTTTTTTTAATAGAAAAAATGTTTAATACATTCTGGAAATTTAATATTTGAAGAATTACCCTAAAGTAATTTTTTTCTAGTTAAATAAAATCTCTTAGTATTATGTATGGGTGTAATGCTTTAGTGTAAATTTGCTCTTCAGTAGGTGTTTTCAGCAATTGCTTTGTTTTTGTCAAGGCTAGAGTTAGTACATACTCAGTATATTTACATACAAATAATTCCTGTTTATCAGAACATATTCATTTAGTGGACTAGGCGTCTGTACACTATACCTCAATTTAAAGAAAGTATCACTTGAGAAAATTTTATTTTCTGTAGATTGATACTTAATGACTTTGAGAAGTAATTCACTTAACTTAAAAAAGAACATAAAGCTTTAGAAAAGTACCTCAATTACAAAAAGGTGCCCTGTAAGTAACTTTGGGCAAAATAGTGAAGATGCTTAAATTATTTCAAAATAGTGAAAACATTCTAAGTAGTAAAAATACATTTAAGGTGAAGGCATGTCAAACATATTTCAAATAGGTCTTAGTATTCATTAGAAAATGCTGGGAGTATTTAACAATCCACAGGCCTAACTTCATCCCTGACCTAAATCTACATATCTGGAGATGGAGCGTATATATACATGACCATTGAAAGGTGGTGGTTTGAACTGCAGGGGTCTGCTTATACATGGCTATTTTTCAGTTGTAAATATTACAGTACAGTCTGGTTGGTCGAATCCAAACGTTACAAATCAGTCAGACGGCCAATTATAAGTAATATGTAGATTAACCCCGGTGTTCTAGGGTCAACTGTATTTTTAACAACTCCTCAAGTAGCTCGCAGCAGCAGCAGCAGCAAGTAGCTCTCATAAACACTCCTGAGTTAAAACCATAACTAGAAAAAGTGTCCCCTTGTATCTTAATTGTAGTTAGGATCATATTACTTGAAAATTTCTGTCTTATTAAAAATTTCAGTATTGTTTGAAATGTGAGATTATTACTAACATTTTGTTTTAAAATATATGTGTTGGTCATGCTACCCTACTAGTAGGCAATTTGGTTTTCAGTTTTAATTATGTTAAGTAGATAAGAATTGTTTTCAATGTAAGAACAATTTGTTTCACTAAATAGTATTTTTAAAACTTTTTGCCATGAGTGAATAAGAAGTAAGTCTTTTATAGTCTGATAATCAGCACAAAACGAAATTGGTTGATACCTTGGAAACAAAACTTGATATTTAGTGAAGTCTCTCAGTCATGTCCGACTCTTTGCGACCCCATGGACACCAGGCTCCTCCATTCATGGGATTTTCTAGGCAAGAGTACTGGAGTGGGGTGCCATTTCCTTCTCCAGGGAATCTTCCTGACCCAGGGATCGAACCCAGGTCTCTCCCACATTGTAGACAGACGCTTTACCGTCTGAGCCACCAAGGAAGATATTTAGTAAAATCATCTTTTTTATTTAGTGTTGGGAGACAGATAATACTTGGCCCCTTGTCTTGTTCAGGCAGATTTGTATATAATCATATACTTTGTGAATATGTGCTAGTGGCAGATACAAAGTGCTCTCAAAACTAGAGGGAGAATTCTGCATGTAGAAGTCTGAAAAATTTAGGCGGAGGAAATGGCTCAATTCGATTTGCTTTGGATGACGGGGAATTGTGAGGGATGGCGTGGGAATATATTGGAGGAGGGGCTGTCACATTGAGAAGGAGTTCATAGTTTAATCTTTACCAGTGATTCCTAGTGTTTATGGGATCATAGGCCTTCTTAGAAAATGGCCACACTTACGGAATTGGTGGAGGAAGAGGAGTTGTCAAGGAGACTGACATAGAAACTCAGTGTCAAGATGGTGAAAACAGAGGCAGGCCAGAGGTTCAGTCAGAAGAAAAGACAAAAGATTTTGGCCCGGCAATGAGTTGTCAACTGATCTGTGTTAGAGTAACTGGGTCAAAGATGACACAGGAAAAGAGGCTATGGAGACAGCAAGCATAGGCTGTTCGTAAGTTTAGTGGTGAAGAGGAGAAAGATGGGCAGATGTATGGCTCAGTCAGAATTAAAAAAATACTTGAAAAAGTTCCTGATATATAAAGTGACATACTGATAAATATTAAGAAAATAGACTATAAAGGAATTTAGCCTCTGAGCTACTCAGAGATAACTTATTTCCTTTGAAAAATATCAAAATTGGAGTTGAAATTTAGAAAAAACTGCATGATTTGCTGATATGTAACATTTATACCATTTTATTATAAATTTAAGATATGTTGATATACTGAAAAAGAGGTCTCCATTTCTTTTGGCTTTCCTGTCCCCACCCCCCAGCTGTTTAACAACATTGCCTCTCCTAAGTCCATATTAAGCTGCATGTTAGATGTGATATTGGGTAGGTTTCTTGCCTTTAACACCTAATTTTCATCACCCATAAAAAGGGGATAACAATAGTAATCCTTCATAGGATTGTTGGGAGGGTTAAAATGGAAGCAGAGAATAAATGTCTCCTCCCTGTATCCCCCATACATCTCTTCTTTAACTCTGAAGACTTCACTTTTCTGTAGTGAAGAAGTATCCATCGTTTAAACATGGCTCATGCACTGATTTCTCATCTTGAGAATGAGGGGACGTTTCAGTGCCAAAATCTGAAGAGAGCTATAGAATCTAAATTGATAGTGTACAATGTGTCTGAAGTGACTGCCTCATCAGAAAGAAAGGAGTAAGAATGAAGCACAAATTATTTCTCCAAAAATAGGGTATAGCTTTTAGGATATCTGCCCAACTTAGGTCCCATTTTCTGAATACTACTCTTTGCCACCTTCAGGGGCAAGCTGTTTAGATGATTGGACACGGAGTGGATATCTGGTCAAATTTGAGCCAACTAGATGTTTTCTCCCAAGAATTTGAAATGGAAAACGAATGTCTTGGGAAGTTGCATTTGGAACCTACATGTGAAGCAGAAGGAATAAGACGAGAGGCTGTACAATTCCAGAAGAAAAAGATGAAGAGAACAGCTGCCTTGATTCCTGATACTTTGTGCTTTTATTCCAATTTTTTATGCCTGTTCATTTCCTGCTCCTGGGTTCTCATGAGGTAATCTCAAAACCTTCCAGAGACCCACTTTTACCTTAGGTATTTCTTAAATTTGAGAGGCTGGTTTCCAAATAGTGCCAACTAAAACATCTTGAGATACAATTTCTACTTAAATACATTGCTTGAAATAGTTGATGAGTTAGTGCTGTAGAAAATACCAACAAAAAGTCATGGTTAGTGCCAGACCAGATTTAGACAAGAACTGTAGAGCCTGAAAGAGTCAGGGTGAGTCTTGAAGAGCTAATAAGATGTGCCCAGGAGAACAGATGAAAAGGCCTAGAAGTCCATCTGCAGTCTGAGGACTCTTACCAAAGGGCTGTATATTTGTGTCTGTTTTTGGTCTTAAGAATCACTGCCTTCTTGCCAACGTTAGCACTCTGGTTAGCACCTCTCACCACGTGGTCTTTATATTTTCATCATGTCTTTGGACTCAGGGGAAGTTTGATTGGCTTTTAATTGTGTTTACTCAGTCGCTTAGCTTCGTCACATGCAGATCCTTTAAAAATTCTTCGTTATTTGCATCTTTCCCGTTTTTACTGTTGATAACTTTGTGTAGCTTTTTCATCTTGAATCATTTAGTAAAGGTGAAAACTTCCACAGAATAATAGAGTGCGCAGATTTTGGACTCAGGCACACGTGGGTTTATGTCCTGGCTCTGCTGATTACTAGCTGTGTGACCAGGCACTCTACCTTTCCACCCTTGGCCTCAGTTTTTTAGAATGTAAAGTGGGGGTAATAGTAGCATCATCTTCATAAGGATAATGGAGGACATTAAATAAGTTAATGCATGAAAACCACTTCCCACAGTGCCTGGCACATAGTTAAGTATTAGTAAATGTTAGCCTTAGAGAAATCAATAATCTTCCTACACTTGGAAATAATTATCCCCATCTTGTATATTAATTTGTTCATTCACTTAGATCCACTTAGTTGTCAGCAAACATTAACAAAATTGCTAGTATTGTGCCTTTTTGGTGAAACAGTTCAAATATATAGAAAAAAATATAGAAAAGCATATAACAAATAACCTGTGTATCCAGTATCCAGCTTTTACAGTCTTAATCATTTTACACACAGTTTCTTGTTTCTTTTAAAGAAACGATTGTAGCTATAGGTGAAATCTATATAGTCCTATATCATTCCGTCTCTCTCTTTTCACCTACAGGGGTAACTGCTGCTCTGAATTTGATGTTCACCAGAATGATACCATGAATGATTTTAAATGCTTACTGTATGTGTGCATATATAGGGTGGTTTTTATGTTTTTGAAACTATATGAAATGGTATCTTACTGTACGTAATCTTTGGGGACTTGTTTTTTTTCACTCATGTTTTTGAGATGTATCTGTGTTACATGTTTCTCTAAATTACTCATTTTTAATGCTATATAGTTCATTGAGTATATCACAGTTTATCCATTTTCTTGTTGATGCACATTTCAGTTATTTCCAGTATTTGTCTATTATAAACAATGCTGCAATGAAATACTTGATATGTTTCCTTGTGCATGTGTGTGAGTGTTTCTCTTAGATACGTATCTACGAGTTCAGTCACTGGCCAGTAAGATATTCTTATCTTCAAATTTGCCAGGTACTGCCAAATTGATCTCCACTGTATGTGCCAAATTCCATTCCTAGCGGCAGTGCTTAGGAGTTCACATTTCCCCACACTCTTCCCAAATCCTTGGCCTCGGTAGATATTTCTTTCCAATTGAAAAAAAAAACGCAATTTTATTTTGCAGTCTGACAGAGTGCTTTAAAATCCATCTGGGAGTAAAACAAGCAGGTGTAAGAAGTTAAAAAGGTATCAGGAAAACAGTCATGTATTTATAAAGATACCAGTACTGATAGGCATTACTAAACATAATATTAAACTATAGCAGAAACAATGCATGTTTTTCTTACTGGTTCCAGCTTTTAGCTCTCATTCAACCCCTGCCTTGGTATGGCACTCCCCACGGCCTCTCACTGTAGGCATCTCTTCACACAGTATACAACCCTCAGGTTGAATATTGGAAAGAGGGCTCAGGCCCAGCTGGGTGTTTGCTTCACCCAGAAGGAGGCTGGGAGTGTAGTCAGCTGCACTGCGGCCTCTTTGCCCTGTTTTCTCCAATTCTTTCTCCTCCTTTGCCACTCCTGTTCAAATTCAAGTAGTTAGATCAGCCTACCAGCTACGGAAGCCCGCTTCAAACTGGGGTAATCCTTTTTTGCAGAGACCCTAGTGTTGCCACTTAAATGTATAATATATCCATATGTATATCTCCATCCCTATATGAATGACAAATAAATCATGACTTTGATTCTGATTTCTCTGTATTCTGGTGAGGTTGAGCAAGCATATTTTTTTTTATTAACCCATGTTTCCTCTGAAGGAAATTATTTGACTTTTTCCCCATTTGCTTTTTTGGTGATTTTTATTTTGCATTGATTTTTAAGCATTCTTAATAATATTCCAGATACATATTATTTTAGATATATATGGGAAAATAATCCTTTTCCCAGTCTGCATCTTATCTTCTAACTTTGTTTATGGTATCTTTTATGTGTGGTAGTGTTCTACCAAAGTTTTATTGAAGCTCTAGTTGTAGCTTTTCTGTCTTTCCCAATAAATTCTCTGTCTGGTGTCATAAAAATATTTTTTCTCTAAAAACTTTAATATTTTTGCCTTTCAACTTGACTCATTAGTCCACTTTGAAATTATTTTTGTTTCTGGTGTGCAATTCCTCATACTGTCCATGTGGGTTACCAGTTGTCTTAGCACAGTTTATTGAATGACCCAGCATTTCCCCACTAATCGTAATGCTGTGCTGTGCTTGCTTTGCCCAGCACAATTGTAATGTTACCTCTTCATTTATCAAGTTTTCATTTGTGTATGGGTCTATTCCTTGATTTCTTTCTGCATGTTCTGTGCTGAGACCATACCATCAATACCATGGCCTTCACATCTTGATGTCTTATAGGGCTTGTCTCTGCCCACCCCTTATGTGTCCTTCAAAGTTGTTCTGACTGTTCCTATCCATGGACATTCTTTATCTCCAGTTATTCAAGTCTACTTTAATGTCCTTTTTTATAAGTGACTGTTTTCTCTTTGAGAGGTCTTAACACGTCTTTTCTTACATTTATTCCTATGTAATTTTTTTTTCCTGGGGAATAGGCTTTTTCAAAGTTATTGTTTAAATTGATCAGTGTTGATCTATACAAATGCTACTGATCTTTATAAATTGATTTTGTCTGATTATTCCACATAATTCCTTTGCTAGTTCTAATAGTTTACCTATAGATGCCCTAAGATGTTTTTTATGGAGACAGTCACATTGACCTCAAATAAAAAAAGATTTGTCTCTTCAATTCCAATTCTGATACCTCTTTTTTTTCTTTCTTCTTTTTAAGTAACTTATTGCATTAGCAGCTTAATACTAGCTAGAATTGGTGGTAAGATACATTTCTGTTCTAATACTTTTCTTTTCCACGCGTAACCCTATTGATTCTTCTGTTCTCTGCTTGGTACTTGGGATAAAAAATGATCAATTCATAGTTCCTGTCCTGAAGGATATAGTTAGGCTGATGACATTCTGACTATAATTACCTTTCTGACTTAAAAAAAATTCTATCTGGTTTCTCTATTATCATGTACATTTTCCAGTATAGCAATACAGTCCCTTTATTTCAAAGTTAGGGGAAGATTGAATTTTTTTTTTTAAACACATAATTCTCTAAAAGCTACAGCATAACCCTGCTAACTGTCCACAGATGTGACATCTGGAACATCACACACCAAGCATGCCAGAGCCTGATGTGGGCCCTCTTGTCTGCTTGGCACAGGGCTATATACATGAGGGCACCTAGGAAAGCTTTTATGACATTCAAAGAAAGAGCATAGCAGCTGACTTACTCAGGCTCTACTGTTAAGCTCAAGGCTTACTTGATAGGCCAGATTCAGGGTAGGGGAAAAGCAAAGTAAGAGTGGCTTATGGGGGTCTTTCTGGCCAGAGTCTTTTCAAATTTATTCCACTACTGGAGACAGTGAGTCACCCCGGAAGTGGAAATTAGAGACTACAAGACAGCAGTAAATGCACACAACCAACTTTCTCTTCACAGTGAATGAAGAAGGAAAAATTAATAATCCTGCTCAGTAAAATCAGTACTCGGATGTCACAAGGCGGAAGGGGCAGGAGGTGTCAACGCCACCCAAAGCCAGGGGGCTTGTAATGTCTGGCTCCTCTTGGCTGGTCTGCTTTCTTCTTCAACTGCCAAAAGATAAAGGGACAGCTTTGAGATACTGTTTGTGTCCTAGAATTTAAGATTGGGACAAAGGAGAGGCTTGAAGAAAGGAAGTGAGCAGCAGGAGAATCGTAGGAAGGGACTTGGCCTTCGGCCTTGGTGCTGGGCATGCTCCGACCCATCTACACAGAAACTGAATTTTCACAGGAGTCAACTTCCTGATGCTGGTCTAGACTTTTACCAGTACTTGACGGTGGCTTTTGGGACTCTCCCCTGGAGTCTTTGTTCTTTTTTTTTTTTTTTAATTTTTATGTGTTTATTTATTTTTGGCTGTGCTGGATCTTCATTGCTGTGCAGAGCAGAATACATCATGAGAAACACTGGGCTGGAAGAAGCACAAGCTGGAATCAAGATTGCCGGGAGAAATATCAATAACCTCAGATATGCAGATGACACCACCCTTATGGCAGAAAGTGAAGAGGAACTAAAAAGCCTCTTGATGAAAGTGAAAGAGGAGAGTGAACAAGTTGGCTTAAAGCTCAACATTCAGAAAACGAAGATCATGGCATCTGGTCCCATCACTTCATGGGAAATAGATGGGGAAACAGTGGAAACCGTGTCAGACTTTTTATTTTTGGGGCTCCAAAATCACTGCAGATGGTGATTACAGCCATGAAATTAAAAGACGCTTACTCCTTGGAAGGAAAGTTATGATCAACCTAGATAGCATATTGAAAAGCAGAGACATTACTTTGCCAACAAAGGTCTGTCTAGTCAAGGCTATGGTTTTTCCAGTGGTCATGTATGGATGTGAGAGTTGGACTGTGAAGAAAGCTGAGTGCCGAAGAATTGATGCTTTTGAACTGTGGTGTTGGAAAAGACTCTTGAGAGTCCCTCGGACTGCTAGGAGATCCAACCAGTCCATTCTAAAGGAGATCAGTCCTGGGTGTTCTTTGGAAGGAATGATGCTAAAGCTGAAACTCCAGTACTTTGGCCAGCTCATGCGAAGAGTTGACTCACTGGAAAAGACTCTGATGCTGGGAGGGATTGGGGGCAGGAGGAGAAGGGGATGACAGAGGATGAGATGGCTGGGTGGCATCACCGACTCGATGGACGTGAGTCTGAGTGAACTCCGGGAGTTGGTGATAGACAGGGAGGCCTAGTGCCCTAGCGTGCTAGGGGGGTCGCAAAGAGTCGGACACGACTGAGCGACTGAACTGAATGAACCCTTACTAATCTACTCTCCACATAGCAGCCCAGAATGATTTAAAAATATATATTTCTCTCTCCTTAAAACTCTTTATTGGCACTTCAGTGGCAGCCTGAGTCTTTGCATTGGGCTGGTTGGGCCTCCTCAGAAGTGTCTGTCCCTCTCTCGCTGGGTGTTTTAGCCACAACCGTTCTCTCACTTCCTCAGACACCTTACCTTCCTTCCAGCTTGCCTCTGGGCTCATGCCTTCTGTCAGGATGCATTATGACATTTGCGGGCTCTAGGCACTTTTGCCTTTATAGGCTCCTTCATAAATAGTAAAAAACAAAAACATGTATTTGATGATGACATTGATACGAAGATGAATATAATCCAGGTTGGATTTTTCTCTTTTTCTGCTTTCTATCAAGATGAAAATCACATAACACAACCATTTAAAAATGTCCAATCCAGTGGCATGTAATATAGTCACCGTGTTTCGCAGCCACTCCCTCTGTCTAGTTCCAAAACATTGCCACAAAGAGAGACCCTGTACCCATTAAGCAGTTACTTTCCTCCTAGTCTCTGAGAACCGCTCTTCAGCTTCCTGTCTCCATGGATGTACCTATTCTGGATATTTCATGTAAGTGGAATCATACATATGTGGCCTTTTGTGTCTGGTTTCTTTTCCGTGGATATTGTCTGGGAGGTTCAACTGTATTGTAGCATATATCAGTAATTGATTCTTTTTCAGAGCAGAATAATATTCCATTGTATGGATTTTTATTGTTGTTCTTCAGTCGCTAAGTTGTATCTGACTTTTTTGCAACCCCATGGACTGTAGCCTGCTTAGACGACTCTGTCCATGAGATTTCCCAGGCAAGAATACTGGAAGGGGTTGTGATTTCCTTCTCCAGGGGATCTTCTCAACCCCAAGATGGAACCCTGAGTCTCTTATGTCTCCTGCACTGGCATGTGGATCCTTCACCACAATTTACCAGATTTTATTTTTCCTTTCATCCACTGATGGGCATTTGAGTTGTTAACCTTTCTACTATTGCGAATAGTGCTCCTATGAACATTTGTGTGCAAGTATTTATTTGAATGCCCATATCAATTTGGGGGGTGGGTATATGCCATAATTGCTAGATTTGTTATTCTCCTGATTTTAAAAGAAATTGAAAACATTTTGATGGACCCCTAAACATATTGTGAGCCTAGGCCCTGCGCCTGCTGTGCCTGACCTGAAGTGGATGCTGAATTCTATTCCTTCTGTCTGAGATGCTTCTATTGCATCTTTATCGCACCAGGAGAGGAGCAGCCCCGGCTTGTGAAATGTCATTGAGGAGATCTCCTATGCCTTGTAGAGAAGATGGGGCCCACTGAGTAGGGCAGAGAGTGGATTTATTCTCAGCTTCCATCCCAGGGCGAAATATGAGTTGATGGCAATGGTCAGTCTGAGCTCAAAGCGAAGAGCATCTCTGCATATCTGTGTCATCGCTCACCGTCCGGCTCCCTCAGCTGGCGCCTGTCCCCTAGCCCCCCAGCTGCTGGTACTAGGCTCCTCTTGGGTCTCATGCTCTCACCCTATTTCACTGTCGCACCTTGAGGAACCTGATCTCAACAAGAGAAACATGGCCAGTCTCTCTAGTTCTGAGGATGGCACTGGTGGCATTAGACCATAAAATACAACCATGATATGCTGCCCTAAATATTTTTTCAAGACCTTGTGCTTATTGGAAAATCTCAAGTAAAATTGGAACTTTATGAAGAAAGAAATTCCAAGTAGAATAACGTATAATAGAGATCATGGTGCTTTCCCTAGCACTGTGTCATATATCTCTTCTGGCTCTTTTACAGTGACTTGTTGACAGCAGAAGAGGGAGGGGATAGCCATGTTTTATCGAAACACGTCTTTTCTTTTTATGTTAACCTCAAGTTTCGTTATTTTCCTTCTCTTGACTTCTTTCTTCTCTTCCATGTTAGTTCAGTAAAAGACTGAAAGGAGGCTGGTACAGGGTTTTTATCAAGGGGATGAAGTATCTGAATTTACCAGCCTTACCATTTAGAGTTATGTCTGTCTGTCTCACTATTTGTCTGCATACCAGGTGGTTAAGAGGGAGAGTTTGCACAGGTCTGCCATCGTTTCATCTTCTTTGCATCCATACTTCCTTATGCTGACATTTGTAACAAGAGAAGATTATAGTCAGGAAAAGTCCCTACCCACTTTTAAAAAGTCAAACCCACAATATTTTCCATTCCCCCTTTTAATTACATTTGCTCTGTGGTTTGGAAAAGCAGACCACATTGCTTGCACCTAAATTATTTTCTAACTACCAAATTGCTCCGTCCCTGAACACATGCCCAAATCATCTCCTCCATGTTTTCAGGCAAGCTGTCTTGTAGGACATTGAATTATATCTTTTATTATGATATGTAATTACAATATCGCTGTCTGTACACCTTTTGTACAAATATATGCTAATGATCTTCCTGTTTCAAAAATCTTAAAGCAGTTCTTAAGCATTATAAGATATTGTCAACAGAGAAATATTGAACAGAAGATTGTTGGAGGGGTGAATCCAGAGAAATCAAAGTTTCTGTAGATTAGCCTAGTAACGTTACTCTTGCCATGATACCTCTTAATATATTGTGACAGTTATTAATTAGTGCGTTTTAATTAGTGCATTGCCCTTCCTCCCTTTGAATTATTTTGTGAAATCAAATGGGTCACATTATTGTGACTAAGATTACTCTGTAGTCTTATTTTATAATAGTCAAAATTGGCTCCTCTTGGATATGTACAAATAGTATTTGTCAGAACTTAGCAAATGTGTCACCATGATGGAAAAGTGCCTCTTCTTTTATCAAGAGCTCAAGATGATAATAGACACCATGGTCGTACAGAATGGCTAATGGGTCTGGGAAATCTGAGGACACAGGCCAAGGTTATTATGGATTTAAAAGAAAAATGCAAAAGAGGAGAAAGAGTTAAAAGGGCTTCCTGAGTCTAGAACTCGGTGGATTTTCCCAAGACTCCATATTCCATGAGAGAAACTAGACATAAAAGAACTTTTCTTATCTTGTTTGATAATTTTTCTCCCTTCTACTTTAGTTTCACATCTTTCACTATGATTTATAGGTCTGGTTTTTAATTTCAATATTTGAACATGGGATCTGGGTCCTTAACAGTCTTAATTCTCCATAACAGGATCCATTTACTGAAAGCATTCTACCTGGTGACCCAGAAATGTGAGGAACACAAAACAAGGTACATTGTGAAACTCACAAATGAAACCTGGGCTGCAAGCCTGGTGGCAGGAAGAGCTCTAGTCCCATTGCCCATCAGTATTGGAACCTGGGGGCTTCCCAGGTAACGCTAGTTGTAAAGAACCCGCCTGCCAATGCAGGAGACATTAAGAGATGCGGGTTCAATCCCTGGGTCGGGAAGATCCCCTGGAGAAGGGGCAACCCACTCCAGTATTCTTGCCTGGAGAATCCCGTGAACAGAGGAGCCTGGCGGGCTACAGGCCTAGGGTTGGAAAGAGTTGGACACGACTGAGTCAACTTAGCACACACACACACACCGGAACCCAGGCTGGAGGCAGTGTTGATGGAGCAGTGTTCAGATGCATCTGATTAAGATAGTAAAGCCGAGCTTTGCATGGCTTTGCCAGAGTTGATTAGCACTTCCCATTGTCTGGAGTTTCATTACCTCCTAAAGTTTCTTACAGAAAGTCTTACAAGAGGTGTTTTATGAACACACTGTAACTATTTTTATGGGTTTTAGTGATGTAAATCAGATTCATGACCCACAACCACTTTTGCCTTTTTGAGCCATGTAGATTTTATTTTTTCCATATTTTGTGCAATGAATATCAATTTTTCCCTCCCTTGAGTAGCACTTAAGAATGATGCTTCTAGAGTGGTTTTATCTGGTCCTTTACAACCGAAGTGAAAATGAAAGGAGATTTTGAGATGTACGATCACCTTTGCCCCCATTTGAAATCCTTGGAACTGAGAGTTCCCTTTTAATGCTGGTGCCATAGGCAGATATGCAGACTGATACGGGAGAGTAGCAGAGGCTCATTTAAACCAGAGTTGGGGCTCACAGAAGGCTTCCTGGAGCAGTAACAAAAGCTGAAGATGAAAAAGCTGGATAGGCGAGACTGGCAGATTAGGTGGGCAACTCCATGGTCCATGTGGTCAGCACTGTCTCCCCAGGGCTTAGCGTATGACCCGATCGGGCAGAACAGGTCATCAGCAAATACCTGCTACACGATTGTAACGAGGGTCTGTTAATGTACTGTCCCTCCAAAGCGGCAAGCTTGCATTTAACAGGACCATTGAGACAGACGATGCCTTGCTGCTGCTGCTGCTAAGTCGCTTCAGTCGTGTCCGACTCTGTTCGACCCCATAGACGGCAGCCCACCAGGCTCCCCCGTCCCTGGGATTCTGCAGGCAAGAACACTGGAGTGGGTTGCCATTTCCTCCTCCAATGCATGAAAGAGACGACGCCTTAACCCTGTGCAAACATTTTGGGCAGTGCAGACAGTTGGGAGGAAAGAAGGGCCGTTGGTGCCTCTGATTTAAATCTCCTAGGTGGCTGCTTCCTCTATAGTCAGCATCTGCATTATGTCATTAATTGGAGTATTGAAAGAAAAACCAAGGAAGTAAATGCAATGGCAATCGCCTAAGCTTCTTTCATGACTGGAATTGGTCTCCCATCTGGGCTCACCAAGGATGCCCACAGCTCTGCGGAGGTGAGAGCAATCCTGGGGGACCCCAGATGACCACAGGTCCAAAGTGAGCCTCAGCTACAGAAAAGTGTGTGGGCAAAACACAAATGAGCATTTCCTGGTTATCTTCATGGGTAAGATACTCTAAGGCCAGGAGGATTTTCTCTTGAGCCTCTTAGTGCTCCTCTGAAGAAATAATGAGCTAATAGGTTACTTCTTCCTTGTCAAAATATGATAGAAACAACCCTGCAAATTAATGTCCTGAAAGCACTAGGAGAAACAGGGATCTCCCTAGCATTGATCCTGGATTTGGAGGGCGGAGGGGAGGGGGGAGGTTGCAGTAAATAATATAGCAGAAAAGAGAGCAGATAAAAATGTTTCAGTTTCACTTTTCACTGAGTAGGCGTCTAGTAAAACTGGAAGCTTCCTCCACTGTCCTTCTCTGACCACCCTGACAATAGATCAGTGTCCACGATGTTTCCAGTACATACTTGGCTCCAGTAACTCTGTCATTGACAGTCATTGATAGCTGCTGTGGTGTTCTTTCCTGGGCCACAGCCTCCCGTCCGCTGCCTTCTGCCACCTCCCAGATAAGCCTGAGTGTCAGGAGAGCAACTGGGGGACGGTGGTCAGGGTGCACTCTTGCTATGGAAGGCCATGAGGTCCTTGTCACACTCCCCAGGTGGGAGGAGATTGTGCTGCCAGAAGTATCAACACTCTCTCATCCCTCCATGGGTGAAAAGCTTGAAAATTATTGATGATGATGTGATATTGTGATACTGATAGTGATGCAGGCCTGGCCCTGCAAAGTATTTGCACCAACTAGAGAAGGTTGTCAGAGAAGGCAATGGCACCCCACTCCAGTACTCTTGCCTGGAAAATCCCATGGACAGAGGAGCCTGGTGGGCTACAGTCCATGGGGTTGCTAAGAGTCGGACACGACTGAGCGACTTCACTTTCACTTTCATGCATTGGAGAAGGAAATGGCAACCCACTCCAGTGTTCTTGCCTGGAGAATCCCAGGGACAGGGGAGCCTGATGGGCTGCCGTCTATGGGACTGCACAGAGTCGGACACGACTGAAGTGACTTAGCAGCAGCAGCAGCGAAGGTTGTGACTCCTGGGAGATGCCGTCCCTCCAGGGCTCAGGGCTTGGCCAGGGGACTTGTCTGGATTTCAGTCCCTACTTGCACACTTGTGCAGGTGTTGTCCTGCACAGCCGTGTGTGGTGGCCTGAATCAATCTGCTTCTTAAACAAGGCTGATGTGATTAATGCAAATGGTGGCTGCACACAGGAATCTTGTTCTCGGCACTGTGGCATTCTTTTTTCTCTATTCCTTTTTCTCTCTGTTCCTTGCTCCTCTCTCTACTTGTTAACTGGACCCCCGAAGTCAGTACACAATCCAGGTCTCTCCCCTTAGACTTAAAATCCTGCCTTCCTCCTAGCCATACTTACATTCTGTCCCATTTCTCCAAGACCCCTCCCAGGGGACAGATATTAATCTGGTAAATAAATTGGTGCTAAGTCGCTAATGGTTAATAATATATCACTCTTCTAGATAGAACTTGGATGAACATTTATAGATTGCATTTACATTTTAATAGAGACCTACCAGGCCTCACACCAAGAGGAGAAACTCTATGAAGTGGCCTCTAGACTCTGTTTATTTCCAACAAGTTACCCAAGATTTGGACAGCTGCCACTTGTGGCCAGGACTGCCCCATGGGGTTGGAGAGGCCACTAGGCCTTCTTGAGTTGCTGCCCTCAGATTTCGAGATCATTTTTTTATGTCACTAATCAAATGTCTATAGCTTTAAACTTCTATACAATAAAAAAATTTTAAATTCAATCTGTTTTTGTAAGACTGGAAAGCCACAGAAAACTAAGTAAGATATAGAGTTTTGGAGTTTCTTTTACAGGATGTAGAGTTAACCATTGCTGTTTAGTCTTGGGGGGCTTCCCTTGTGGCTCAGCTGGTAAAGAATCCGCCTACAACGTGGGAGACCTGGGTTCGATCCCTGGGCTGGGGAGAACCCCTGGAGAAGGGAAAGGCTATCTACTCCAGTATTCTGGCTTGGAGAATTCCTTGGACTGTATAGTCCATGGGGTCACAAAGGCTGTGAATTTATTCTAAATCTTTCCTTCAGGCCAGACTTCTTTTGAGGTTTTACTTGCTCCAGTTTTCAGTCCTAAAAAAAAAAAAACAGCCCCTGTCCTCAGTTTGAGAGAGAGAAACTTCCGGGGACAGATGTGGGTCTCTGTTAGCCTCCTATCCAGGCAGGGGTAATGTTTTTCCTGAGATACTTGGTAACTGTGCTGCTAACTATCACATTTTAGTAAGACTTTGTATCCCTCAGACTCTTTTAAAAGTTACTAGTATCTCTTGTCCCCTTTTCTAAGTTGCTGGAGTGTATCTACCACAGAATACAAGTTTTTCTGCAGCTACTCAGTGTTTTAACCACAATGCAAAAACAGCATTGCTAATCCGAACAATCTACATGGATGACAATTTGCTGAAATAACTATCAATTAACAACATAATTGTCACTTATATGTTGCCAACATTAAAGTAGGCAATTGTTACTTCTATGAGGCTTTTGTGCTTTCTTATTTTCTTCTCTTCTCAGGATGTGGATATAGGGCAGGGGCCTGGGTTGAAAAGTTTAAACTGATGACCAAGTTAATTGTTGTTTTAATCACTGGATCATCATTCTTATAGGTCATTGCGAAGTGAAAACAGTGGTACTAGTCATAAAATTTCACTCTCGGCTTGGCAGGTGAAACTTGCTTTGGTTCTGAAACCTCTACAGCTATCAAATGCATCGCCAGGTCTATAGTCTCTTTAATCAGGGGGCTATTGTAGACAGAGCATGACATGTGCTATTTTGTTCGATCAAGACCATGGTGCTATTTTGTTCGATCAAGATCACGGTGAAGAAAACCCATCCTCTGTGTGAAAGCACAGTCCACTTTCCTTAAAGCAGCTGGGAAGAATTTAGCCAGTGTAGTCAGGGTAATGGCCCTGGTGTCTTCCTCGCTAACCTATGTCAACAAGAGCACCCAACCGCCCCAGCCTCTGTGAGAGAGTGGACACCAATAACAGAAGGAAAAGAATCCGGAGGAAGAGCACTGAAGAGATGGTAAGTGAAGTGCCAGGCCCTCCTTGGGTGCTGCATAGCTCTCATTTGGCCAAAGATGGTCATCAGGGTGGAGCCAGATTCCTAGTGCTACAGGAACACCTTCAGGAGGAGCTGCTTCAAGGTAAGACCTCAACCTGTGCTTGGGTACAAATCACTCTGTGGTGCAAAATCATGTCCCACTAGCCAAGACCTGGAGCAAGCTAAAATGGGAATAAGGACATAAAGAAGCTGGTTGTTTTGTATTGGGTCAATTCATCTGCACATCAACAGGTGGTACTTCTCTGTGAACACAAAAGTTGGACTCAGAACTTGCAAGAAGTCGCCACTCCCTCCTTGGTGGCATGGCAGTGGTGTGGAGAGAGAGCAGCCTTCAACTGGACCCTGGGGTTTGGAATAGCAGTGCTTTGAGTTCCTGTCGGTGTGGCCAGGCTCCTTTCTTGGCTCTTTAATTTAATACCTCTGAAATGATGAGAATCATTTCACTTTCTAGGATTGTTTAGTGGATTAAGTAAGTTGACACGTGTAAAGCGTCAAAGGTTATGTATTGTTGGTGCTTACAAGTGGCTTGTGTTAATCTCTCAGTTGTGTCTGACTCTTTTGCAACCCTGTGGACTGTAGCCTGCCAGGCTCCTCTGTCCGTGGAATTCTCCAGGCAAGAATACTGGAGTGAGTAGCCATTTCCTTCTCCGGTGGCTTGGTCACTAATAATTTAAAGAAATAGCAACAAAGGCACTTTTACTGACCTGAAAGTATTTCAGTTAATGAAGTAACTTTGCTTCTTTGATCTTAGTGATGGGGATTAGATTCTTAAAAAAAAGGTTTTTTTTTTTTGAAAAGTCATCAATTGATGTTTACATTTTTAATTCACTTTTAAAATCCAGTGAGCTATTGCTGTTATCACTATGCATGGTACCTTCACTGATCATCAACTTCTGAATCAAGCTTTTCTGTGCAGCTGAGTAGGTGCTATTTGTAAGTGAGCCAGTTTTGCAAATAGACTGTGACGGGTACAGGTGGCACTTAATAATAGTATAACACGTATTCTTTGTTTTCCCCTCATGGTTACATCATTCAAATGCTTATAGTATAGTCAGCGTTCCAAAGAGAGAACTATTATCCAACTTAACTATCATTTCCTACTTGGAGGAGATGCGATTCTGCTTTTTATGCCCATTGGCTTAGGGTTGGGGGGAGGCATATTTTAGGTGCCCCCAAACCAAGGTTTCCAATTACTTAATATTTTGCATATTTTCCCTCTGTAAACGCTTCACTTAAGCCAGCCCATCTTTCTTGTCACTGAGTACTTTGGTGATTCCAGACGTGGGTGGGCTTCTCCAGGTGAGTGGAGATGCACTTCACCTTGGGGCTCCGCCCTTTGAAGGTTATGTTTGTTGCACAGCAGAACGGTTGCCTCTCCCGATAGGGAACATCTCATTGCACCCCTTTTCCACACCATCTGGCTGACCTGGACCCATTCCAGACACTACAGCTTTGTTGGCAGAATGGTCTTCCTGCTACAGAAGTTTTGTAATCTGCTAATTGACAGGGTAAGGAAAATTTATATTTGGGTTACAGCTGAAAAGTTGGATGTTTCTTTGATGGGGCTTTAAATACTGACATATGCTGCACTGGTTTTTGATTTTAGGCATCCTCGTTTGTGCCTGAGCATGCACTCTCCCCCGTGTTCTCTGGCTCATTGAGAATATGACATCCTTTGGAGAAGAGCACAGTACGGATCTAGTAGGGAATTATCTTCCACTTAGTTTACTTATTAAGCAATGGTTTTATTATTATTATCTCTTTGTACTATCAGACAGATGGCAAGGAAGGAGTTTGCTTTACTGCACAAGATGTAGTGCTGGGCGTGGCAGATCTCCCTGAATGGTTAATATCTGCAGCAGTCATTCTAATAAGCATCTCAGCTTTTGCACAGGGTCTGGCTCTGTCCTCAGCTCTTCATTTCAATGCAAAGTTTTTCTCAGTCCTTTTGCCCTACACAAGGCAGAGGGCAGAAGAATCCTAGAGATGGAAGTATCAGTAAAATTGTGTTGTTCAAGTTTACATTTGTGGTCATCCTACCCTGAAATTGTGCATTAGAACTCAATGTGAGCAAGGCCCACGTCAGTGACCATGGCTGCGCTTATAGAGCCAGATCCATGTCCCCAAAGCACAGAAGCACATGCATGCGTTGGGGGGCACTGCATGAGTGTCGGGTGACATTGTGTCTCTGGACCCTGGGGCCCTTCTCTCTGTCAGCCCCTCAACCTGCCCTGAACAGCACCGGCACAAAGAAAGCTGAGGATGAAAGAGAATTTTTTCCCTACCTTTGAAAACTTCAAAGAAAGCGTTCCCAATCTGGTTCTGATGATCCATGTCTCAGGCAGAGCATGCACAAAGGTTGGAAATCTGCACACTGATCGGAAATAGTTTTTGGAAAGGAGGGTTTAATCCCACGAGCCAAATGATCACTACCAACAGCGATCAGGGAAAAACCAAAGTCCACAGCAAATTTTAATTTGGCAAGTGCATAAAATGTTCAAAAGAGCAGAGGTCTCATTTACATTCCTCCCTCTTATATGGGATTTTCTTCTATATTAGTAATTAAAGGGTGCAGCCTATAGAGCGCAACTATATCCCATAATAGCCATCGGGGACACACTAACAACTTCCTTGAAGTAACGCACACTAGGGTGTTTATGGTTCAGTGTCACATAGTCTCTCTTTGATCTAAATTAGGATTCATTGGCAAACTCGCAATAGGCTCCACATGTACCCCTCTCAACCTCTTTCTTTTAATCATGGAAATTAGAGATGGAAAATACCCATTAAGTCACTTAGTCCACTTCCCCGCCAGGGTGAAATTGTTGCCTGTGATACAGGGGTAGTGCTTGGTCCAGCTGAAATTTAAATGTCTCGGGGGATAGGCAGCCTTCTGATTTTACAATTTTTCTCTTTCCCTTAAAAGTCAGAGAGGAAAAAAATGCAAAGCAGAGGAGGAGATTTCCTCCCACTCCCCCTTATGGGTAGGAGGTAACGTTAGCGGGTGGGTCACAGTGGCAGGTTTTTGGAAGCCACACCTCTTGTGATAGCCTTTTCATTACTGGTGAGAGACCAGTTATGGGCTGGTCTGAAAGCTTCCCTGATAGTCTGTTGGTAAAGACTCTGCCTGCAATGCAGGAGACCCTGGTTCGATCCCTGGATTGGGAAGATCCCCTGGAGGAGGGATAGACTACCCACTCCAGTATTTTGGCCCAGAGAATTCCATGGACTGTACAGTCCATGGAGTCACAAAAAGTTGAACACAGCTGAGCGACTTTCACTTTGAGAAGGAACCAGTTAAATTCAACCCTTGTCCAGCGTGTTTTATTTAGTCTTCAGTTCAGTGGAATTCTCCAGACTCCTGGACTTTCCCTGTAAAGTTGAGCGGGCAAGCACTCCAGGTTTGGAGTTCTCCAGGCGAAACTGCCCTCCTGGTTAGAGTGTGATGTCACCCATAACCTGTGAGCTCATGAAGGCAACACCACCTATCTTATTCCATTCAGTGACTGGTCAATGTATTTTTCTACTTGGAACATTTGGCATCTGAGAGATGAGAGATGTATGAGGTTCATGAGGACTCCTCTCCCAACTCATGTTCAGCAAAAGAAGCAAGACCACCACTCAGCATCTTCCCACATCTCCTGAGCTGACAGGTCGACACGGAAGTAGTGAAACCCACCAAGCATCTCCCCAGTGGGGTCTCTACTGGAGAACACCTGGCAGTGGCTGAGATGAGACTTAGGAAGGGAAACGAGGACCCCTGATGAGATTCACATTCGAGGTTTGTTTCAAAGGCTCCTTTTTAGTTTGCTGACAGGATCATGAGATGGCATTAATTTAGGAAAATCTGATAAGTGACCATTTCAAATTTTGATACAGATGCATTAGAGTGTGATTATTCATATTATAAGATGGATGTCTTTCCCACCCCCAAATCCCTGCCTCAGATTCACTGTGGATGCCACAAAGTAGCTAACATTCCTAATGCATTTGAAGGAGGGTCAGGTTTGCAAAGGAGAAGGCAGTGGCACCCCACTCCAGTACTCTTGCCTGGAAAATCCCGTGGACGGAGGAGCCTGGTAGGCTGCAGTCCATGGGGTCGCTAGGAGTTGGACACAACTGAACGACTTCACTTTCACTTTTCACTTTCATGCATTGGAGAAGGAAACGGCAATGCACTCCAGTGTTCTTGCCTGGAGAATCCCAGGGACGGGGGAGCCTGGTGGGCTGCCGTCTATGGGGTCGCATAGAGTCGGACACGACTAAAGCGACTTAGCAGCAGCAGCAGCAGCAGCAGCAGGTTTGCAAAACTTGATGCAAAACAGTATCTTTGGAAGGTGCTCATTGTGGTTTCTATTAGACAGAAAAAGTTGGTCTTTTGATATGTTTGTATCAACCAACCATGCATTCACAGAGACATATTTCAGGGCTTCTACAATGTTTTCCTGGGATAATTCTTTTTTTTTTTTTAATTTTTTATTGGAGTGTAGTTGCTTTACAATGTTGTTAGTGTCTGTGGTCCAGTGAAGTGACTCAGCCATATGTATACACATGTCCCCTCTTCGTCACCACAGAGCATTGAATAGAGCTCCCTGTGCAATATGGTTGGTTCTCATTAGTTATCTGTTTTACGTACAGCAGTGTATACGTGCAATCCCAATCTCTTGGTTCGTCCTACCTGCTTTTTCCCCCTTGGTGTCCATATGTTTGTTCTCCACATGTGTGTTTCTATTTCTGCTTTGCAAATAAGTTCATCTATACCATTTTTCTAGATTCCACATATATACATGAATATATAGTATTTGTTTTTCACTTTCTGACTTGCTTCACTCTCCTAGGATGATTCTTGTTTTGAATTACTCTGATGGCAATGGATAATGGGTCTTCAAATAGAAAAAAAAAAATGAAGATTGCAATCAGTTATAAGTTGATGGCCTAGAATTAGAATTCTGCTGGATGCAATTCTAGTATTGGATCCTGTGCTTTGCTAATGAAAAGCTTAAGTTTTCAAGCAGATGTGGCCGAGACTGCTGTTCTCCCCAACCGCTCTCCGTGATTTTAGTGCCTCCATTTCCCACCCACCTGCCATCTCACTATGTTGTGGCTGAGAAGACGTGAGGGACACGGCGTGAAGCCCCCTGCGGTGTCATCTCAGGGACACATGCCCTTCCCCTCCTCCTCGTGCCTTCAGCCTGGAAAGCGGGCCAGGCGGCTGGAGCTCCAGCTACCAGCTTAGATCTCAGGCATGGAGGCCACGCTGTGTGGGGGATGGGAAGTGGCTGGGCCCCACCTCCCATGATTCTGTGCGGTTGCCAGACTAACCCTAGAGAACCCTCCTCTGGACTTCTTTTACATGAAGAATAAAACCTAGTGGGTTAAAGTCACTGTTTTCTCAGGATTTCTGTCACCAAACCTAAAGCTGAGTAGGTAGATACTATTGAACATTTCCGGTTCAGTTGATAATCAACGCCAGATCACATGTATTCCTCTGAACTTGGCCTTGACATGTTTGGAGACATGGGTGTATGGAATAAGCCCAGACTTTACAGATCCCCAAATATATGACCAGCTAAAATAGCAATAAGGACATCGAGGGAAAGTGTTCTCATGCAGTTTCTCATATCTGTTCTCTTCACAGCATGGCAGAAGGTACACACACTCTCATTCCATAAAGGATTTAAGGAGAACCCAGGCCACAGTAGCGAGTAGTGCAAATAAAAATAGAGGGAAGGTGAGGAAAAGCATGCGTAGGGGGTCAGGACCAGGAAAATGTAAAAGCAGACAGGTCCAGGTTGGTTCCAGAGACATGTTCTTACGTGAGAACAATTGTGATTTGGGAAGAAAACACAGTAGAATGTTTAGTTGGAGACATTTTTTAAATCCAGAATGAGAGGCGTGAAGATTTAGCGCCATTTAACACGTGTTTGTCACGCGCTTCCCTCAGGGGCCCCTGACACTTCTGGAAGATGTCGAGGAGCAGAGGGCTGACACCCCACAGCCAGGGAGCCCCCAACGCTTGCTGCAGGCTGGGGCATCTTACAGTACATGTGTGTCCAGTTAAGTGGCTTTCTGGTTTGTATTACCTGTGTTTAAGTAGATCCTCACAAAAGGAGGAGAGTAGCTTAAAAATATTTCTGCAGAAAAACTGCCGGTTTTGTCCTGCTAGTATTATCTCCAGGCAGAGAAGGTACTTGTGCTGCCTGGCAAACCCTTTGTCGGCCTCATTAGAAGTAAATATAATCTAGTCGGGGCTGAGAGAAGAGGCTAAAACAATTCTGAAATTATTAGAAGTCCCTTTGAAATATGGATTTATATCTTCTTTCATTAACAATGAATTTTAGCTTCTGTGTATATTATGATTTAAAGTATCAGGAAATAATATATAATCAGATGAAAGTATTGAAAGTCGCTAAGTCCTGTCTGACTCTTTGTGACCCCATGGGCTGTAGCCTGCCAAATTCCTCTGCCCAAGGAATTCTCCAGGCAAGAATTCTGGAGTCGGTCGCCATTTCCTTCTCCAGAGGATCTGTCCGACTCAGGGACGGAACTTGGGTCTCCTGCATTGCAGGTGGACTCTTTACCATCTGAGCCGCCAGGGACGCTCAGCTACCTGCATATAATTTGTAAGTAAAGGAATAAACATACACCTTCTAGGCAGTGGTTTCAGGATGATTCAAGCACATTACACTTACTGAGCACTTTATTATTATTACATCAGCTCCGTCTTAGATCGTCAGGCATTAAACCCCAGGGGCTGGGGTCCCCTGGTCTAGACTATAGTCAGGATAGGTGCTTGCATGAGGTAAGCTCTCCATGGCTGCTCTTTGTTATGATTGTAAGTGCTGTGTCAATAATTGGGATCTTTGAAGCACTGACATTAACTTTTAGGTGAATTTTACATCCAGAATGTTCAATGTTCGCCGTCACCCGGTAACCATTGACAGATGGTTTAACACCTGGCTTAAAATTCAAACCAGGGTCACTGGAATTGGATGCTCCCTTTTCTAGGGTCTTATATTCTTAAATCTGTGTAAAATGATTGCCAGAGCATTACAGAAACAATACATTCCAGTCCACATTTTCCTTTAGGAACCTCTGTGCCATAATTTGGCTAACAACTTTGAAGCAGCAAACTCGTGATCTGTTTTCACTGTAATCCTGAGATCCTCTATCCTCACTATGGGTCTCATCCCCACCCCTCCCTCCCAGCTGGAGGACAGAAGTTGCCAAAGCTGTGATACCTTGCCTAACAGAATAGGAAACTTGCAACACTGAAGCAATGAGCTTCTCCTGTTGGTTATGTTTTGGGTGTGTTTCTCCAGCTCAAATGTGAAAGTTGAGATCAGTTTGGGTCACGAATCTCTCCCCTTCTCTCCCTAACACTGGACGCACCAAGTCATCCTGAGTGATGACGTTGCCTCGGGTTCCAATCAGAGCCCCCAGGACGGCTCTCACATGGAGGGACGGGAGCTGTGTCCTCTTTGATGCAGTCAGATGTGCTCATGCTCGTGGCCCAACTGAGACATCTGGGACCTCATTAAAGACAGGTTAAGGAGGATGCCCGAGGGCTTTTACAAAATTTAAATCTCTTAAACCACAAAAAATCCTTATGCTCTGTGTCTGCACCGGCTTAAATCAGGACTCATCCTTTGCTGGTCCACACTCATGTGTGTACTGGTTGCTCGAATGTGGAAATCTGTGCCCATTGGTAGATGCCCCTGTCCCAGGCCCTTGTGCCATGCCCCCTCCCTCACCCTGGCTGCTCCGGACACCGTTGGAAGCCTCCCTTCACTCCCCCATGATCCAGAATGTGACATCCAGACAGCCAGATGGTGAGGTTAATTCATAAAGTGTCACCATGTCACAGATCTGACCCCAGCGAGCCTCAAGCATCCTTTGTCTGCCCTTTCTGAGTCTCTTTCCTGTCCTTTGGTTTCCTTGATCCTTCAACCACCTCTGCTACTTGACTCGTGAGTATTTCTGCCACCCACAGGTGTGCCCAGGGACAACTGCCTACCCTGCCCTGGCTTCACATTGCCCTCTGCAAAAGGGAGGTAAGAAGATGACTGGGGCCCAGGGCTTGACACATGGGAACCTCTCAAGAATGTTAGCACTCCTCCTGCTTTTTTCCTTCCTTCCCCCTCCTCTTCTTCCTCATCATCACCGTTATTCTGTACCCAGGGCCCAAGTTGCTCAGTAGCTATTTACCAAGCCCAGCTAAGGAGTCAGATTTTTTTAAAAAATTAATTTATTTTTTAACTGAAGGATAATTGCTTTATAGAATTTTGTTGTTTACTGTCAAACATCAATATGAATCAGTTATAGGTATATATGCTCATAGTACTTAAGTGTGTTCACGAAAGGGTCAAAGGGGAGGGGTGGGGAGCTTCATCCTTCTTGTTCTGATCTACCCATTCCTTGCTGACTCTGGAAGAACATTCGAGAAGGTGAGAGTGTGTTCCCAATTATCCAGTAACTCCTGGGAAGCATCTTCTAGTCATTCTATTCCATAAAGGATAGTCTCCCTGCTGGGATAAAATAAAAGCCCTATTTTATCCAACCTCTTGTCTGCATTTTATCTTTCTGGAAAGTCTGATCCCAGAGGCTTTGTTCAAGGCTTCTCCAGTGGTTCTTAAACTTCTCTGCACACTAGCATCATCCACGTACCTGAAACCAATCTGGTGCTTGGCTCCCTCTCCAGTGTTCTGTTTTAATCAAAATGGGGAGCCACATGGGCAGCTGCTGCTGCTGCTACTAAGTCGCTTCAGTCATGTCCAGCTCTGTGCGACCCCATAGACGGTAGCCCAACAGGCTCCCCCGTCCCTGGGATTCTCCAGGCAAGAATACTGGAGTGGGTTGCCATTTCCTTCTTCAGGAGCTCTCAAATCTTCCCAGGAGATTGTAACATACTGCAAAGTCTGGGAACTGTTATCACAGCAACCTCATGCCCCGTTGGACACAGGGATACACGGTGAGTTGTTGTTAGGTTCTTGAGTGCAGGTGGAGTGTGCATCCATGGGTGACATCTAGTTGTGATAAACTTTCATCATTTCCTGTTTGTCCCTTCCTGAAGGCAGCTGTTCTTAGACTTTAATGTGCATCAGAATCATCTGGAGAGCTTGGTCAAATCCACATCACTGGCGCCATGCCCACAGCTTCTGAATCAGCAGGTTCGGGGATTGAGGAGGGTGTTGGGTGGGCGAGAGTGGTGGAGAATTTGCATCTGTCACAAGTTCCCAAGTAACAGTGATGCTGCCGGTCCAGCGACCACACTTTGAGAAGCGCTGCCATAAAGCAGCGCCTCCCCTCCTTCCCTGGGCACCTGTTAAGGAACAGATTCTTGGGTCCACACCAACTTGACGAGCCTGACTGTCCAGGGAGGGGCCTGGGCTTAGTTTTGTTACACGTATCTAATGGTTCTTATCTTTGGGGAGATATGGAAATGTGACCTTAAAGCAACAGGAATTGAAGAAGGAGACCCACTATCCTATGTTAGAAAAATAAATATTTGAGGTTGGAGTTTTGGAGTTGCTGGTGGTCGTCTGATAACTTTTTTTGGGTTGTCCTGTATAGCATGCTGGATCCTAGTTCTCTGACCAGGGTTCAAATTCGTGTGCCCTGCAGTGGAATTGCAGAGCCCTAACTGTTGGACCACCAGGGAAGTCCTGATGTGTGTGTGTGTGTGTGTGTGTGTGTGTATATATATATTTATATATTTAGTGTTGAAATATATTTATAAAGAAATGCTAAAAGTGTTTTAGGACTTCCCCCTCTTTTCATCCCAATCTCAGTCTTGGGCCTTAGTACTGGATCTCCTAATGGGTGGTGTGGAATGACTTAGCTAAAGCAGCAGTTCTGTAGGGGAACATGGGTCAGCATCATAGGGTTTTCCTTTATAGAACACAATTTACCTCGTCTTATTTCTGAACCCCATCCCACAAATGATTTAGGGGCTGGGGAATGTTCTTAAATTAAAAACAAATTCGATACCTCTATTTTCTGGTTTCAACAGTTAACTCAGGTTCTTACTGGTAAATGCTCAAAAGTTGGACATTTCTCCCCCTTTTTCCTCCTGTAGCCAATCTGGTTTCTGTAGGGGGATGCTCAGGCTCTGGTGTGTCAAGAGAGAGAGGGAATGATTGGTCCTTAATTCTGCGGATCACCTGTCGGTGGTTTTGATGTCCCACCCACATTGTCATGATAATCCTGGCAGCCCTCAGGCCTGCATGTGATTTTCTCCTGGGGTAACAAAGGTCCGTCGAGTCAAGGCTATGGCTTTTCCAGTGGTCATGTATGGATGTGAGAGTTGGACTATAAAGAAAGCTGAGCGCCGAAGAATTGATGCTTTTGAACTGTGGTGTTGGAGAAGACTCTTGAGAGTCCCTTGGACTGCAAGGAGATCCAACCTGTCCATCCTAAAGGAGATCAGTCCTGGATGTTCATTGAAAGAACTGATGTTGAAGCTGAGACTCCAATACTTTGGCCACCTGATGTGAAGAGCTGACTCATTTGAAAAGACCCTGATGCTGGGAAAGATTGAGGGCAGGAGGAGAAGAGGATGACACGGGATGAGATGGCTGGATGGCATCACCGACTCAACGGACATGAGTTTTAGTAAACTTCAGGAGTTGGTGATGGACAGGGAGGCCTGGCATGCTGCGGTCATGGGGTCACAAAGAGTCAGACACGACTGAGCAACCAAACTGAACTGAACTGAACTGAGCAAGTCTTTTGCTGGGTTGACAGTGGGTCCAAGATTAGGCTTTCAAATGGATGCTGGAATTTTTCCCACTAATGGAGAGGGGGAATTTGTATACACATTGGTAGATGTCTATGAATTTTCTTGGGCTTTCCCTAGTGGCTCAGTGAAAAAGAATCTGCCTGCAATGCAGGAGACATGAGTTTGATCCCTGGGTCGGGAAGATTCCCTGGAGAAAGAATTGGCAACCCACTCCAGTATTCTTGGCTGGAAAATCCCATGAACAGAGGAGCCTGGTGGGCTATAGTCCACGGGGTCACAAAACAGTCAGATACAACTTGGTTACTAAAGAAAAACAAAAACAATGAATTTTCTTGGGCTTTGGAAGATTCAGTGTCTTGCCGTAGATCACAGAACCTGCTTTTCAGTGATTGACCAGGGGCAGAGCACAGGTCACGTGGTTCCTGGACCCGAATCTGGGACATTTGCGCACCCTGCATCCCCATCCTCACATCTGTGCCTGGCTATAGCTCATCCCTCATAGCCTGCTGTTTCATCCCATCTCCATATGCTGACCTTGGCTCTTCCAGATCCATGAGACAATTTGTTTTAAGAGAAATTGACAGCATTGAGCCAAAACCTGCTGTCTTTAGATCTAAATCTGACATACACCCCAATTCCCAAAGGCTTAAATGCCAAGCGGTGTAGAACAGCATTCTGTTCACTCACTCACTCATGCACGCTTGCATTTATGGAGTCTCTACCCTGTATTGGCCTTGTGCTGGGTGCCAGGAAACAAAAACACAGCAAGGACCCAGACACAGCACGCAAAGATGGAAGTGCAATAACCCTGCAGCATTTGATTAAGATCAAAGTACTGATGCTGTAGGTGAGAGTTTGGAGGAGAACCTGCCTGTGTGCTGGAACAGTAAGGAATGCTTTGCTGAGGAGCTGGGTCTTAGGGCCAGGCTCTGCGCCGAGTCAAAGCTCAAGGGGGTGGGATGAACCTGAGAGGTGTTGAGGTTAAAGTGTGCAGGATGCCACACACCATGAGTGTGTCCTGGGGCTGGTAAATTCTAGTGAGTTGTCAGACATCATGGTCATTTACAGATTGCAGGAGGAGATGACATGGGGACTATGGAAAAGGGGATGAAAAGCCGGGAGATGGGGTAGAATTTGAATCTGTGCCCCCAGGAAGACATTAAATTTCAAATTATTTTATCCAGAGCAGATGTTGGTGTGAGTTGTGTGCATGCTCAGTCATGTCTGACACTTTGTGACCCCGTGGACTGTAGCCCACCAGGCTCTTTTGTCCAGGGGATTTTCCAGGCAAGAATGCTACAGTGGGTTGCCATTTCGTACTCCAGGGGTTGGTGTGAGTTAAATTGGTTCAAATGCAAAACTCACCGATTCTTAGGTGTAATAAACTCTCTAAGCTTTGGGAAAACTGGAGGTTTTTACAATCTATTGATTTCAGCACTTCATTGGTATAGTAATCTTACCTAAGAAATGTGTAATATGAAGGCTATTTTTCCTCTCATAAAACTAGAGGATGAAATGGATGAGGGAAGACAACACAGGGAATATTTTTGTAGAACTAGTAGTAAATTCAAGTTATCCCACAGCTGGGTCTGTTCATTGGCCGGACTCCAAAAAGTTATAAAGGGAATGTGAGCAAAGGCAGCTTCTGCTCCTCAGAGTTCATCAAAATCCAAATCTTTTACAATTCCTTTTATGTTGGCCCTAAAATGTTACTTTACTAGAATAATCTTCCCCTGGATAGCAGAGAATGTCTCACAAACTACAGATTGATTGATCCACTTGACATTCCTGCTTCCCAAAAGCTAATGTTGGCCCCGCTTTTTTCTAAAATGCGGATCTGGTGTGTGATTTATGGGTAGGAGTGATTTAAGGCTCAATTACCCTCTTTTTAACAACTCCTGTAGTGCCTGTTACTCTGAATTGTCTGGCATTTCCCATTTGGTTCCCTGTGCTCCAAATAATTCTCCTCTCCATCTTCATGTACTGATTTCTTCCTCGACTTTAAGACTCACCTTGGAAGAAAATGAACATTTATTGATGCTTCATATATACCAGACTCTGCACCAGCCCTTGACATTGGTTATCTATGTAAAATGTTTAACAGCTCTTTGAAGAAGAGATTATTTTTGACCCCCCACCCCAAACTCATTTTTTATTTTTCAATGAAGAAAGCAAGCCTCAGGGAAACTAAGGAAATTGCTCGCTGCCCCATACGGTACGTGGTGGTGGAGGAGTGAGTCTGGGTGACTTCAGGGTGCTCCACGGTTTTACCTCCTCTGAGAAAAACCCTCAATACCCAGGCGTGGAGGATTCATTCCTTGGGGGGTTTTGCAGCTGGAACTGGGGACAGGGAGCTAATCTCTTCCCCGGTGGTTCTACTGGGGATGAGGAAGAGCTCATGGTTCCACTCTAAGAACAGAGCCAGCCTGGGAGAAATAATGCTGACTCATCGTGGGAGGGAGAGGAGAGCACTGGGGGCTTTGAGGCCCTGGGTCCCGCCCCGTCCGACACCCATTGGCCTCCCTGCCCCTCCCAGCCTTCCAACTGTTGTTCAGTTGCTTATTCATGTCCAACTCTTTGCAGCTCCATGGACTGCAGCACAACAGGCTTCCCTGTCCTTCACTATCTCCCGGAGCTTGCTCAAACTCATGTCCATTGAGTCCGTGATGCCATCCAACCATCTCATCTTCTGTGGTCCCCTTCTCCTCCTGCCTTCAGTCTTTCCCAGAATCAGGGTCTTTTCCAATGAGTTGGCTCTTCGCATCAGGTGGCCAAAGTATTAGGGCTTCAGCTTTAGCATAAGTTTGCCTTTTTAGCTCAAGCTAGTTTGGGTTTCTATCTTTTTCAATCAAGTGTCCTAATTTTCCTGGTGAGCAGCACAGGGATTCCAGAACACATGCCTTTTCCATCGGCTGTAGGAGAGGAATGAAGGTGGTCCTCCCCAGGCCTTCCCTGGCTCAGTCTCACCAATACCCTGTAAGTGACGTCATCTGGTCACACTCACCTCAAGGTCTTCTTTTTACATTTGGGGAAACAAGGAAGAAAAGTAGAAGTCTGATGATAGCAACCTGCACTCCATACTATGACCACAGCAAGTACTGTGCTTATTCCATGTGAGTTACCTGAGTGCACAGATCAGGCCTTTTATTTGTTTAAATTAAAAAAAAAATTATTTAGCTATTTTTGGCTGTGCTGCCTTCATTGCTGTACAGAATACACTCTAGTTATGGTGCATGGGCTTCTCCTTCAGTGACTTCTCTTGTTGAGAAGCACCAGCTCTAGGGCTCAGGGGTTTCAGGAGTTGCGACACGTGGGCTCAGTACTTGTGGCTCTTGGATTCTAGAGCACAGGCTCAGTAGTTATAGGGGCTTAGTTGCTCCAAGGCATAGTTCCCGGATCAGGGATTGAACCCATGTCTCCTGCATTGGCAAGAGGATTCTTTACCACTGAACCACCAGGGAAGCCCTGCTTTTTTTTATGGGAGGATCATTACTTCCTAATGTTGTGTTAGTTTCTGCTGTACTGCAAAGTGAATCAGCCTTGTGTATACATATATCCCCACTTCCTTCAATTTCTTTCCCATTCAGGTTACTACAGAGCATTGAGTTCCCTGCGCTACATGGTAGATTCTCATTAGTTATCTATTTTATACATAGTACTGTATATATGTCAATCCCAAGCTCCCAATCCATCACACCCTCTCCTTTCCCCCTTGGTACCCATACCTTTGTTTTCTATGTTTGTGTCTCTATTACAGACCAGGACTTTTGAATTATTGTATCTGATAATGTGTATGTGCCTACTTCAGTCATGTCAGACTGTTCGTGACCCTATGGACCATAGCCCACCAGGCTCCTCTGTCCATCGGGGCTTCTCCAGACAAGAAAACTGGAGTGGGTTGCCATGCCCTCCTCCAGGGGATCTTCCCAACCAAGGGATCAAACCCACATCTCTTAGGTCTCCTGCATTGGCAGGTGGGTTCTTTACCACTAGAGCCACCTAGGAAGCCCATTTCCGATAACAGCACATCTTAACTGTAAGCACATTTAATAACGTGACTTTGAAACTGAATCTAAAGAAAGTCTTGTAAGAAAATCTGGAATTAAACTACCTTTGAGTTAACAAACAGGCAAGCAAACAAATATCCAGGCTCACAGTGTATGCACAAGGCTACATTTAGTTGACAGAGAAAGAAAATACCATCATTGGAAAGGAGGGGAATAACAAGGACGAAAGGGAGAAGGAGCCAGCCCAGTGCTCTGCCCTGAACCGTTGCCTGCCTGGCCAGGGTTCTAAAGCCTGAGAAACACAGCATGCAAGTCAGGGGTTCCTCTCTGGAAGGAACTCTTGCTCTATTTTGATTTTTAGCAGCAGAGACACATGCATTCAACAAACAGGCTCAATGTTTGGACGGTGAGACTGGAGAAACCTCAAAAGGCTGGACGTTCTCGGTCACTGCCCTTGACCACCCTTGGCTCTGGGCTCCTCCCTGGTAACGTGAAGATAGTCACAGATGCTCCCTGATAGCTCTGTACTGTGCTGTGCTGTGCTAAGTCACTTCAGTCGTGTCTGACTCTGTGACCCCATGGACTATAACCTGCCAGGCTTCTCTGTCCATGGGATTCTCCAGGCAAGAATACTGGAGTGGGCTGCCAGCAGCTCTGAGGTGCAGTCATTCAGCGGGCAGGAAGGGGGAAGAACAGCACAGGCTGCTTCCTAATGGAATCTCAGTAGACATCAGCTTAGACAATGTGTATCTTCTAGAAAAGACAGAGGAGACTGGGTCGGCATTGCTGCTTTTCTGCTCAGTGGTGGCTGATGGAGGAAATGCAGGCATGGGAGCCAGAGACAGTGTGACTCCTATTATTTTCTGTGACTGATTTTTCTTTGTCATCTGCTTCTAATTAAAAAGAAAAAAAAAAAGTTCTCCCCATCCCCACCCCTGGCCCTTTATAAGGAGTAAAAATCAAATCTAAAAATAACAGGAGGGGGCAGGCTTAAACTGGCAGACAAGGAAACTCTGGAAAATCAGAAGTGGCGTGTGGAGGAGTTTGAGCTGGTACCGAGTGCCGGGAATTGCCTGTGTTGGAACAGATGATACGGTAAGTGAGGTCATCCCTGTGACCTCTCTAGTGAAGAGCAGCTGATTCCTTCTTTGGAAGAGGATAGAGGAATGCAGACGGAGAAGGCAATGGCACCCCACTCCAGTACTCTTGCCTGGAAAATCCCAGGGACAGAGGAGCCTGGTGGGCTACAGTCCATGGGGTCGCTAAGAGTCGCACACGACTGAGCGACTTCACTTTCACTTTTCACTTTTCACTTTCATGCATTGGAGAAGGAAATGGCAACCCACTCCAGTGTTCTTGCCTGGAGAATCCCAGGGACAGGGGAGCCTGATGGGCTGCCATCTATGGGATCGCACAGAGTTGGACACGACTGAAGTGACTTAGCAGTAGCAGCAGAGTGCAGAATTACAGATGCTCGCTTCTGAACTGAAGGAGAACTAGCCTCTCTCCTCTGTACACGAGGCAAGTCTTCGTCTGCTTTGTAGAGAAGTGGGCTGTGAATTGAATTCAGTAAGGAGCTCGGAGGCCAGCTGAGCACTGGATCGTCTCCCCCAGGGAGATGGTGTCTGGGCATGAGCTACCCAGGAGGAGGGTCCTGCCAGGGACTTCTAGTTGCATAGGGATTCCCAGCAACTATCTTTCCAGGCTCTCCATAAATGTGTTTAATACAAAATATTTGTGAAGAGCAGCAGAGGTGTGCTGAGGCGGACTGGAGGAAGGTGGTGTTTCTCCAGGTAGAAGTTACCTCCTGGAGGTGTCCGTGCAACTAAATGTATGTCTTTCCCCAGGGTGGGGAACTAGAGCTTCCTGGAGAAGGTGCAGAATGCTTATCGGGGCAATACCTGGGGCAGGTGGCTGAGAATCAGCGCCAGCTAAAGTCATTGGATTCATCAGGATGCTGTAGAAACGAACAACGCTGAAGCTTAGCAGTCTAACACTGCAACCTGTTGCATGTTCCGCTCCATCGGCAGGAGGCACTGCGGACACAGCTGCTTAGAAGCTCGTGGGAATGGAGCTGCCGCCATCTTGTATTAATTTAATTAATATGTAAAAGCCTCTTGATGAAAGTGAAAGTGGAGAGTGAAAAAGTTGGCTTAAAGCTCAACATTCAGAAAACGAAGATCATGGCATCCGGTCCCATCACTTCATGGGAAATAGATGGGGAAACAGTGGAAACAGTGTCAGACTTTATTTTTTTGGGCTCCAAAATCACCGCAGATGGTGATTGCAGCCATGAAATGAAAAGACGCTTACTCCTTAGAAGGAAAGTTATGGCCAACCTAGATAGCATATTCAAAAGCAGAGACATTATTTTGCCAACAAAGGTCCATCTACTCAAGGCTATGGTTTTTCCTGTGGTCATGTATGGATGTGAGAGTTGGACTGTGAAGAAGGCTGAGTGCCGAAGAATTGATGCTTTTGAACTGTGGTATTGGAGAAGACTCTTGAGAGTCCCTTGGACTACAAGGAGATCCAGCCAGTCCATTCTGAAGGAGATCAGCCCTGGGATTTCTTTGGAAGGAATGATGCTAAAGCTGAAACTCCAGTACTTTGGCCAGCTCATGCGAAGAGTTGACTCATTGGAAAAGACTCTGATGCTGGGAGGGATTGGGGGCAGGAAGAGAAGGGGACGACAGAGGATGAGATGGCTGGATGGCATCACTGACTCGATGGACGTGAGTCTGAGTGAACTCCGGGAGTTGGTGATGGACAGGGAGGCCTGGCATGCTGCAATTCATGGGGTCGCAAAGAGTCGGACACGACTGAGCGACTGAACTGAACTGAACTGAGCCGCACTTTTGGAGTAAGCCGTCCCTTGTCACCCTAGAGGATCTCATGGGGTTTTCTGTGCTTTCTCTCAGAAAGGCTTCAGCCCAGTGCTCAGGTATAATCACAAGGCCATGCCCCGCTGTGAGGGGTGCGCCTTGGGAAGTCATCCGTGCGCTCCAGTAAAGGAACGGTGAGGCTCCACAGGGAGGAAACACTGATCACTGGGTGTTTCGAATGGTGATGGATTAAAGGATGGTTTAGCATGATTCTTGGCACTACAGAGAGATAGAAGATGGGTAAGGATTAGAATGTGTACTTACAAATACAATACAGTATTTCAGAAGTTCTCTGACGGACGTCACACTGGTCATTTGGCAGGTGTGATAAATTGGTTGTGTTTGTGTGGTAAAGGGGCAGGAATTTGGGCTGGAATAATTCCTATGGTACTGTTTTGGTGAATACTGGAAACTCACATAGTTAATTTGAGGAGATAAGTGTTTTTTTCTTTTTTGACATATATATTACTATATGTATATTTGTTGAAATATGTTGATTTATAATATAGAGTGCTTCTTTGTGTGTATGTATGAATGCTTATTCAGAATACGAAGAGTAACAAAGACTTAGTTTTATGAAGAACATATTTTAATTATTTGGGGTTAATATTAATTATATGAGGCTTCCCTGGTGGCTCAGATGGTAAAGAATCTGCCTGCAATGCAGAGACCCGGGTTCCATCCCTGGTTTGGGAAGATGCCCTGGAGAAGGGAATGGCTGCCCACTCCAGTATTCTTGCCTGGAGAATCCCATGGACAGAAGCTACAGTCCATGGCATTGGATAGACTTGGACACGACTGAGCTGGACACTTCACTACTCACGTTGATTGTATATCCATATGACATGACATGCTGTGGACTTCTGGTTCCCTCCTTCCCCAAAAAAGAAGCAAAGGGGACTTTCCTGCTAGTTCAGTGGTTAAGACTCTGCTCTTCCAATGTAGGAGGCTCTGGTTCAATCCCTGGTTGGGCAACTAAGATCCCACATGCTGTGCAGTGCAACCAAAAAAAAAAAAAAAAAGAAGCAGCAGCAGCAAAGGAGGACTTTAAATATAAGAACAGAGATGAAAGCTTCAACTAAATAACTCTCCAAAGAAAGCAAGTGTTCTGTGTGCAGTTGAGATCGTGTGAGTGTGCACAGTGGAACAAAGTATGTGAGCTCGTCTCATTTCCAGTTGTGTATGTCTAGCTAGAAGACTTGGCCAGTATTTCAAATATTACAGTAATTTCAATGTAGCTTACGTTATCCTCGGATAAAAAATAAAGTGGTGATTGAGACATTCTACCATTTGGTTATTTGTTTGTTTGTTTGTTTTTTTGCAGGTTATAAAGCTAATATTCTATATATCACATCACACCATTCTGGTGATAATGCACTGATAACACCTGCTGAATTTAGACTCAATTTTTTCTAAAAAGTTAACCTTTTAGCAAGTATTTGCCATTTTATTTTACTGAATGAACCCATTTACTATTTATTTCTTTTACAACTTAGAAAAGTCCTCTGGAATACTCAGTTAAAGCTGATAATGAGCATGATCACTTATTTTTCATATGACTTTATATTTTAACTACAATTTGCTTTCAACACACATTTGTTGAGCAGATCCTTCATGCCAGCCTTACACACAGCTTATGTCTAAGATTAAAAAAAAAGGATCTAGAAGACTTTAAAAAATGAACTTAGAATGAAGAAGGAAAGACTTCAAGAAAAATGCAAGTATTTCAGAGCTTCAGAACAACTTTTACCACAAGGAAACCAATTCCAGTCTAAAGGAGGTTCAGTTGCCACCCTTCTTATGGCACCCAAGTGTTTCCTGACATGGTCCCACCGCTGTGACTGACGTCTGAGAGTTACGTCCTCTTTCCTCCCATTGTTGGCCATACTGAGCATCTTTGCTCTGCCCTTGAGTAGAGACTGGTCTGAGATGACTCTCAGCCCAGCTTTCTAAGAAGAAAGACTGTCAAGGAGTTGATGGTCTGGAAAGGAGGGGCCACCAACGTTGGTATATATTAAGGTTAGTATTAAAAAATAAAATATAAAAAAACAGAAAAGTTCTCGACCCTTCTCACATCATGGCAAAACCCATGGTGTTTGAGCCACACAATGGCAGGGGGCAGGTGGGGGGTGCTGTGAAATGTGGCCGTACTGAACAATGCTCTGGAGGAGACACTACCCTGAAGTCTCACAGGGAAAAATGATAATTAGGAATTTAGGATGTTTCCAGGGGGAGGGGTATAGAAACCCTGTTCAGTTATAGTCTCAACTGTATAAATAAGAAAATAGGTTCAAAGTGTTCTAAGAGCTGGTGGACAGGCTCTGAAGGCTGTGCTGTGATGGGGGTCAGGATGGTGGAATCTTTGTTTCAGCTCTGCCTCTAACTAGCTGTGTAACTTTGGTTATAAACTGTTTTGCATCATCTGTGAAATTATCAGGTTGATGATTTTACAGGATCCTAGTGCTGAAACTGCACGATATTAGCTAAATGTTCTCCATAGGGCTGTATATAAATGTGAATTTTTAAACGGGGACAATAGACTTGACATGTCAAGTGGCCTTGGCATGTTCCTTGTTGATTTTCATAAAGGTTCAATCAAGAGGTTTCCCACTGCCAAGAATACTCACCAGAGAAGGGACAGTGTCATCAGCTTTCCTAACGGTGTTGGAAAAACTGGACAGTCACTTGGAGAAGAATGAAATTGGACCCCAGATTACACCACTCACAAAAATTAACTCCAAAATGGACTAAGGATTTAGATGTAAGAACTGAAATTGTAAAACTCCTAGAAGAAAATGTAAAGGAAAAGCTCCCTGACATCAGTCTTGGCAAGGAGGTTTTTGGATATGATTCCCAAAAACACAAGCAACAAAAGCACAAATCAACAAATGGGACTACATCAAACTAAAAAGCTTCTGCACAGGGAAAGAAACCATCTAATAGCTGAAAAGGCAACCTATGGAATGGGAGAAAAGGACTGATGCTGAAACTGAAGCTCTAATACTCTGGCCACTTGATGCGAAGAACTGACTCATTGGAAAAGACCCTGATGGTGGGAAAGATTGAAGGCAGGAGGAGAAGGGGACCACAGAGGATGAGATGGCTTAATGGCATCACCGACTTGATGGACATGAGTTTGAGCAAGCTCAGGGTGTTGGTGAATGACAGGGAAGCCAGGCATGCTGCAGTCCATGGGGTCACAAAGAGTCAGACACAACTGAGCAACTGAATTGAGCTGATATATCTGACAAGGGCTTAATATCCAAAATATATAAGAAACTCATACAACTGAATAGCAAAACAAACAGAACCCAACAACACACAAACAATCCGATGGGCAAAGACTTGAACAGACATTTTAAATATATTTAAAGGGTTCAGGATGGGGAACACATGTATACCTGTGGCAGATTCATTTTGATATTTGGCAAAACTAATACAATTATGTAAAGTTTTAAAAAATAAAATAAAATTTAAAAAAATAAATAAATATATTTTTCTAAATAAGACATACAAATGGCTAACAAGTACATTAAAATGTGCTCAATATCACTAATCATTGGGGAAATGCAAATCAAAAACACACTATCACCTCACACCTGTCATGATGGCTATCATCAAAAGTCTACAAATAACGAATCTTGGCAACAATGTGGAGAAAAGAACCCTGAGAGACTGTTGGCTGGAATGTAAACTGGTGCAGCCACTATGAAAACCAGTAGGGAGTTTCCTCAAAAAATTAAAAATTGAATTACCCTATGATCCAGCAGTTTTACTTCTGGGTATTTATCTGAAGGAGATGAAATCACTATCTTGAAGAGATATCTGCACTCCTGTGTTCTTTGCAGCACTTTCTACAATACCCAAGACATGAAGACAAGAAAAGTTTCCACTGACAGATGAAAGGATAAACAAAATGTGATATATATATGTATATATACATGCTGCTGCTGCTGCTAAGTCGCTTCAGTCGTGTCCGACTCTGTGCGACCCCATAGATGCAGCCCACCAGGCTTCCCCGTCCCTGGGATTCTCCAGGCAAGAACACTGGAGTGGGTTGCCATTTCCTTCTCCAATGCATGAAAGTGAAAAGTGAAAGGGAAGTCGCTCAGTTGTGTCCAACTCTTAGCGACCCCATGGACCACAGCCCACCAGGCTCCTCCATCAAGGGGATTTTCCAGGCAAGACTACTGAAGTGGGGTGCCATTGCCTTCTCCGATATATATACATATACCACATTAAAAAAACAAAACAAAAACTAATTACGGTTACTGTTTAATTTCTTGTAAAGAATTCAGGAAGCAACTGGGATCTTGAAGAATCTAAGTGACAATCATTAGACTACTATCTAAAAAGAGGCATCATTAATAGAGATTCTATGTTAATGAAAGTGATAAGAGGGTCTGACAATGAGGCTGTCATTGTGGATGGCAGCTAAAACATTCTGGTTTATAAAGAGATGTTCTCAGCAAGAACAACCTTCACAGATCTACTTGAAATGAACCAACTATTGTGGTGGAGTGTGTTATGTGCACACAATTCCTTCTTCCCTTCCTGTTTGCCATGTGGACTTCCCCATAGACCAGAGTCTGCTGACTCTGGAGTGGGCCATCTGCTGAGATGTGGACTCTAACTCCTTGAAGGCTGACTGTGTCTGTCCGATACACCTTCCTCATGTCTGTCAATGAGCAAACTCTCAGAATGTACGTATACATATAAACTGAAAGTGATTGTCACTCAGTCGTGTCCCACTCTTTACTACCCCATGGACTGTAGCCCTCCAGGCTCCTCGGTCCATAGGATTTCCCAGGCAAGAATACTGGAGTGTGTTGCCATTTCCTTCTCCAGGGGATCTTCCTGACCCTGGGATAGAACCCGAGACTTCAGTGTCTCCTCCTTTGGTAGGGGGATTCTATACCAATGCAGAAGCCCCACGCTAATACTATACTGTACATTTGAAAGTTGCTGTGAGAGTAGTGGTTTAAGGTTCTCACCATAACAACAAAAGCAAGATGGTGATTAGATGAGGTGAAGGGTGTATTAACTACCCTTCTTGCGGTAAGCACTTCACACTATATACACCTATCAAATCATCACATTGTATTTAAGATTGAATCCAGGGCTCCTGCATTACAGGTGGATTCTTTACCGGCTGAGCCATAAGGGAAGCCCAGGAATACTGGAGTGGGTAGCCTATCCCTTCTTCAGTGGATCTTCCAGACCCAGGAATCGAACAAGTTTCTCCTACATTGCAGGCAGATTCTTTACCAACTGAGCTATGAGGGAAGCCCACCTTAAACTTACACAACATGATACATCAATTATTTCTCAATCAAGTGGGGGTAGAAAAGAGGTCTCCAGCTGCCCATCAAGCCTGGCCACATTGTCGCCTGCACAGGTCCTCTCCTGGCCCCACTGGTGGCCCTTGAGGCAGAGGAAGGCTCTTTTCAGCTGTGACTGAAAAGGTCAAATACCAAGCACCATTAACTAAAGGTTCATTCTGAGAGAATGAGGCTGGGCCCCAGGCGGTGCCAGGCAGTATGCCCTGGTGCTAACCTGGTTTCCCGATCAATCCAGCCCTCCATGTCTATCTCAATGTGCTGGATCTTCACTGTTTGTGCTCAGAGCGATGTATTAGCTCACATCATTTGGTGCCAGCCAATTGCTGACGTTTGGCGAGGACTTAGTAATCTCATAGTTTAGTTCATCCTTTTAAGTGGGGGAGTGGGAAACACCTAACTACCTTTTCCAACTAAAACTAAAAACCACTTGCTCCCTGAACGTCTGAAATGAAAGCATGCCATGTTTTCCCTTGAGCACTCACACCATGCTCTGCGACTCCAGATTCTTTAGTTTGGCTCGCTTGCTCTGCCTGCAATCATCCCTATTTCAGAGATGCCAACTTTATCTTCCAGTTATTCAGGCCAAAAGCCCTGGAGTCATCTCACATCCAACTGGCCAGGGAATCCTTCTGGCTCCACATTCACTCAATATCCAGAATCTAGCCTCTTACCACCACCACCACCACCACCACCACCCAGTTCCAAGTCCCCAGCATCTCTTGTCTGCACCCTTTCAGGAATCTCTCAACCATCCTCCCTGCTTCTGTTTCACCTTCACACAGCAGCCAGAGTGATCCTGTTACAAGCCAGGAAAGACCTCATCACGTCTCTGCTCAAGCCCTTTGACCTGCCATCTCACTCCTGGTAAAAGCGAAAAGTCTAACTGTGCTCTAGGAGGCCCAACAGGACTAGCTCTGTGCTGAGTCTCTAGCCAACTCTCCTCTGCTCTTGTTCATCCTCTCCAGCCATATAAGGCTCCTTGTTCCCTAAGTGAGCCAGCCACACGCCTGCCCCAGGGCCCTGGCACTGGCTGCTTATCGTGTCGGCAAGGCTGTTCCCACCATAACTGTCTAGCTTGCTCCCTCACCTTCTTTGGGGCTTGACTTAACTGTCATCTTCTCAGGGAGGTGCACCTGGCTTACGCTATCTAAAACTGCAACCACCCACTGACATTGTCTGTACCCCTTCCCACTTTACGTTTCTGTACTGACACTGTGTAGCAAACTGTATTTTTACTTATTTGCTTTATTTTCTTTCCGCATGAGAATGGAAGCTTCTTGGAGGCAGGCATTTTTGCCTGTTTTGTTTGTTGTGGTTTCCCCAGCAGCTAGGAGAGTGCCCGACACTTGGAGGTGCTCAGTTATGACTGCGTGATGCTGGGAACACTGCCCAAAGCCACTGGATAGGAGACAGGAATGATCTTCTGCCCAAGGCTGCTCCTTCAGACCAGATTTTTTCTTTCTCCTTGCAAAGAACATTTATGAAGTCATCCGTGTTCTCTTTCATCTGAACATTGACATCTCTACTTTGTATAGCATCACTGATGTAGGCTTGTGCACTGCTGGTTCTCTAGAGGTTTGTCTTGAGAAACACGATAATGAGACTGTTGACCCCAAGTGACTTTGAGGCTTGAACAGCTGCTTTGGGGCTGGAGAAGCAGTGCTTTTCACCTGCTAATGCACACACGAATCAAGCTGGGCAACTTGTTAAAAATGCAGATTCTGATTCAGTATGTTTGAATGGAGGCCAGAGTCCACCTTTCTAACAAACTTCCAGTGCTGCTGCTGAATTGGGGCAGCATCAAAAACAGCTAGTTTTTTAAATGTCCATCCATAGAGGAATGGATAAAGAAGATGTGGTACATATATGCAATGGAATATTACTCAGCCATTAAAAAGAGTGAAATAATGTCATTTGCAGCAACATGGACGGACCTAGAAATCGTCATGCTGAGTGAAGTCAGACAGAGAAGGAGAAATATCGTGCATGCTCAGTTGCTTCAGTCATGTCTGACTCTCTGAGACCCCATGAACTGTAGCCCACGAGGCTCCTCTATCCATGGGGATTCTCCAGGCAAGAATACTGGAGTGGACTGCCATGCCCTCCTCCAGGGGATCTTCCCAACCCAGGGATGGAACTTGCATCTCCTGCACTGCAGGTGAATGCTTTACCACTGAGCCTCCGGGGAAGCCCAGAAGTATCGTATGACATTCCTTTCTGTGGAATCTAAAAAGAAATGATACAAATGAACTTCTTACAAAACAGAAAGAAACTCATAGACTTAGAGAATGGATTTATGGTTGCCTGGTAGAAGGATGGGGGGAAAGGATAGTTAGGAAGTTTGGGATGGACATGTACACGGCTATATTTAAAATGGATAACCAACAAGGACCTACTGTATAGCACATGGAACTCTGCTTAATGTTATATGGCAGCCTGGATGGGAGGGGAATCTGGGGGAGAATGGATACATGTATATGTATGGCAAAGTCCCTTCGCTGTTCACCTGAAACTCCCACAACACTGTTAATTGGGCTATACCCCAATACAAAATAAAAAGCTTAACACAAAACAGCGAGGTCTAGACCATTCTCTCCATGGGCATGGGGGCTTACGTCAGAGGATGGGCCCCCACAAGTATTGTCTGTGTTGGACTTCTGGATCAGCATTTTAAAAGGCCAGTGCTCTGGGGCTGGGTCTTCTTAAAGACCCCCAGGGCTTCCTGACTTTGGAAGCTGCACTTGAACTGGGAAAGCCCACTCTTGCTTGGGTTAGAACCCAGAGGCAGCCCTTCTCCCAGCCTTGCAGGGCCTTGGGCCCCTTTCAGGAAATCCTTAGAACATGTTTCCCTATCATCACCCTCTGCCAACTCTTTCACACAAACCAAACTAGGCATTTCAGAGAAAATATAGGCTGTTAAGTGTCACCAACAGCAGCTTCCTTCCTGTCCCCCAAACTCCAAATTATTCAACCATCCCCACTTTCTCTTCCACCTCAAGGGAAGAGGCATCCATTGTCCAGGCTGGGCTTCCATCTCTGCCTTCTGGCCCTCTACCCAAGTCTCACCCCAGCACGAGGCAGTAGAGCAGACGGGGAGGCGGGGGGGGCGTGGTCCTGGCCTCAGACAGCTGGGATATTGTACAGGCTAGATGACCTCATCCAGGTTACTCAGTAGCTCTAAGCCTCACCTGACTCACCTGTAAAATGGGGATGAGGACGGTGTCTACTTGATGGAGTTGTGGAGATGAAAGGGTTAATACAGGAACCCATCTAGAACAAGGTCTGGCAGATCAGCTCTCACTTTGTGCAACCATCTCTTCCCACATGTCTCCAGTCTTAGAGGGGAAAAACAATGAGAATGACTGAATGCTGCCGCTGTTACCTTGAAACGGGTGAGATTCTTTACAACGAGAGGCTCTTGGGTCTTTTCTTGGGAGGTGTCCTCAGGGTCACCGGTAGGTGTTGGTCCATGGTGTCTGAGCCAGCCCATCCTGTCTTTTAATCCAAGTTGACCCACAGGGCCATCCTTATCCTGGGCTCTTCAGCCCTGTCCACATAGCAGTTGTTCTGAACCATCTTTTTTCTTTACAAACCTTGCTCTAGGCTTATTCCTCCGTCCCTGCATCTGCCCGACCTTCTTGCCCTTGTTTTACACTTTGGCCTCCATGCTAGCCCCGTAACCTTGTTGTTACAGTTTGGCTTTTCAAGCTTTGACCCAGGGATACCCAAACAACACTTATTCCCTGGTTTTCTGGCTCTTTGACTCCTAGTCATTCTGGGTTCCCTCGCCCACTGAGTCCTGGTCTACACTGACCTTATGCCAACGTCAAGCGGAATGGTCATCTTCTCTTGGCTCTGTCTCCTTAGGGAAGATTGGATAGGAGTTCGTGATAATAGAAATGATGTTGATATATTTGTTGAATGCTTACTATTGTCTTGAGTGGTTTAAGTGGATTGTACCATTTTAAGTGCAATCTGAAAAGTTTTATCTTCATTTTGGAGGTGAGGCTCAGTGATTTTAAACTCAAAACCACACATGCAGAGCAACAGAATATGCCACCTCTGAGTATACCAGTTTGGCATAAGGACACTCTTGAGCTGAAGGCAATCGGAATCAAAAGATACAGGAAGAGTTCCTGCCCTTCTTTTATCTGCCTTAAAGGAGGGCATAGATTTTCCTTTGTGAAGGTACCTGCCCCACCACCAGGAGGGGAAAAGCAAGATGGGGAGCTGACACCCAGATAAACTTGCAGAAATAAAACTAAACTAAAATAAAATAACTTATCTTCCATTAGTTTCCCTATATATCCTAGTCACTCCCCCATGATTAATCCTCCCTTGAAGTTCAACCCCCTTTCCCGTGTTAAAATGGTATATAAACCTTTGAGTCTGATTGCTTTTTTTGAGTTTCACTTCTTTTCTGTGGACTCCTATGCATGTCGGCATTAACAAAAGTTCTGTGCTCTTTCTCTTGTTAATCTGTCTTGTTTCAGTTTAATTCACAGGCCCCTAGTTCATGAACCTAAGAGAGTACAAGAAAAGGTTTTCCTCCTCAACATGATAAATGTAATTCAGTTCTGGGCCCTGGGAAAAACTTCTTTTTCTTCAGTAGCACCTGTCTTCTCTCTCCTTTGCCTCTGTCTTAACCCAGACCCTCACCAGCTCATTCAGCTATTAATGCAGGAGCTTCCCACAGGGTCAGTGTCCCTGTGCTCAGCCCCATCTCCCTCGATCCACACTCCACACTGCTGCCAGGAAGCTTCCTATAAGGCAGGTCCCAGCGTGCCTAACTCCTGTGTGCAGCCCTTTAGCGGCTCTTCCTGCCAACAGGAGAAAGTCCTCGTATCTGCCCCACTCTTACCAAGACTTCCTTTCTTGGAACATCCTGGGCTCCTTTGGCATGTGCTTTCTGCCCTGTCCAGCCAGATGTTTTTTCCCCTCAAACTTGGCCTTCTGCATAGATGGCCTACTGAACTTGCCTTTTCAGGCTCATTGTAGACAGCACCTCCTCTGTTCGGCGTCTCGCAGGGTGAGTTATTCACTTCCTCCCCTCTGCCCATCTGCTCTCCTCCCAGCACCCTTGCCACGTGGCCTGTTAATGATCTGTTTACACACCTGTCTCCCCTCCGCAGCCCCAACCTGTGTGCTCCCTGAGGACAGACACTGCCCTGTACTCATTCTGTGTCCCAGACGCCCAGCCCAGAGGGCAGCGGTGAGAGGCTGATGACTAGCTTTCCTCTCAATGCTAAAGTAACTGGCTCTTTCATGTGTTCCAGTTACGCTGCGTTATTTTCCGTTAGAATTATATTTTAGAACTGGAAAGCACCTTAGGGTTTCTCTACCCTGAGGCTGTCATTCTAAAAGCCAAAGAGGGCCCCTGCCTGCAGTAATGACCCCCAGCTCTCTGGTTCAGAGTCCTGCATGTCAGCGGTTATGGTGTCCCAACACTATGCAGAAAAGACACCTTTATATTGGCTCCTAGTATTGCCTGCTTATGTCTGTGTGCTGGCGGACACAGCCCTTTCCACTAATAAAAGATGTTCATAGTGTTTTCATTTAGTGTCTTGGGCACTGCTGACATAGCTGAATTAGAACAATTCTAGAGCATTTATTTTAATGTGGAAAGATTATTAATGGTACTCTAAAAACATTAATGTAGCCTAGTGTAAATGAGACAATGCCTCAGTGTTTTATTTCCAGAAAGACCTACTTGAGTAAAAGATCCTCAAGAGAATGCTGGAAATGGAAAAAAAAAAAAAAAGTCCAGCTCATGTCATTATAGAATTATTCCTTTAATTGAAGAAATGCTAAAAATGAACTATATCAATTTCTTTCTTCAGATTTAAGTATAACTTACAAATAAAAACTGTATATATTTAAGATATACAACATGATGTTTTTATACATATATACACATTGTGAAATGATTACTACAATCAAGCTAATGAACATATCCATCACCTCACATAGTTACCATCTGTGTGTGTGTGATGAGAGCATTTAAGATCTAATCTCTCAGCACATTTCAAGAACAGTATTATTAGTCATCATGCTGCACATTATATCTCCAGCACCTATGCATAATTGAAACTACGTAATTGAAACTTTGTGCAGTTTGACCCCTCATTTCTCTGCCCTAGAGAATTACTCTTTTTTTCATGTTACATCATTATTAATGATTCACTCAATTATAATTGTATTTTGGGGAAACAAGGCCTCTGATACGAAATAGTTTATAATAATTTAATCTCTGGCATCTTAAATGTCAAACCAGGGCAAAATCTTACTTGACAAAGACTGTAGTGTCACGATAGCCACAAAAATGGGGTGAGCATTTGTTATTTTGTTTGCTTAGTACTCCCCCTTCCTTCTGAGACTGTATTTCAGGAAGCTAGAGTTGCACTTTTAAAATTTGACCTCAACTCTCTGGCACTGTGTTTGCCACTAGGCAAGAAATTGGTGCCGAGTTGGGCCAATCACAGCACCTTATTCCCTGGCAACAATGATTGGCCCGAGAATGTGCATGCGTCCTCAGCTAGACCAATCAGCGTCTTTCCTTGGCTTCTACGGAAACAGAAGCACGTAGGAGAGAGAACAGAGAAGGCAGTGGCGCCCCGCTCCAGTACTTTTGCCTAGAAAATCCCATGGACGGAGGAGCCTGGTAGGCTGCAGTCCATGGGGTCGCTAGAGTCAGACACGACTGAGCGACTTCACTTTCACTTTTCACTTTCATGCATTGGAGAAGGAAATGGCAACCCACTCCAGTGTTCTTGCCTGGAGAATCCCAGGGACGGGAAGCCTGGTGGGCTGCCGTCTATGGGGTCGCACAGAGTCGGACACGACTGAAGCGACTTAGCAGCAGCAGGAGAGAGAAAGTGATTCTTTACTCTCTTGCCTAGATGCTGGGAAGATGAAACTGGGTGAATTGTAGGTGCCTCTGGTCTTAGCCAACAGGTAAGGGTGATCAGCAGGAGTGAAGGCAGGTAGCAGAGAGGTACAGAGAGGAGGAGAAGCGGGTAGAGTGTGGGAGTCTGGTTCTCTTGCTCAGGAGGCACCCCTCTTTCTGTGGTCTTTTATCAGCTAGTGGGATCTATTTCTTTCTTTTAAGTTTGTGTTTTGAAGCTTTGCAGCCAACCAACGCTTTGTTAGAACCAAACAATTCCAACATGCAGATTTTGTTTTGCTTTGTTAGATAAACAAGTTAAGCAAATATGCCTTCTTTACCCTCGAATGTAGATGACAGTCTGCAGATATGTACAAGCACACTACATTTTCCCCCCCTCTAAGTTCTCTCCTACTTCGACATTTCTTCTGTATCATTTAGGTAATAAGAAATCAGAAAAATAAAGCTTGAGAAATGTGTCTAGCCACCTGGCTAAGCTCATGCAACTGCCAAGCAGTCGAGTCTGCCAGACAGACATTAATCTGGAAATTTTCTTTTAAAACTAATCAGTTTGATTCAAACGTTTTTGTTGAAATGTGTTATAGGTCAAAGAAGAACTGGCTGTCTCAGAAAGCAGCCTGTTCATAACAGTTAACACCTCTAGGGGAAAAAAAAGTGTTTTTATCTTGAGCACAGGATCAAAAGTAATAAGAGAACACTGAATAGGTACACTAATGAAATAAAATGTTACCTTTTGTATTAAGTTCTGGAACTTTGGACGCAGGACAACTGAAATGGATTCTGCACAGCACAGTGTCAATCACAGAGTTCTTGTTAGGGGAGGAGACTTAAAGAAAAAGAAAATCTACCTGGCTTTGGTTTCTTTGAGATTTTTCTGCAGGAAAGAGTAGGGGCCTGGTGAGTGGACAAAAGATCAACAGAAAAAAAATTATTGCAAGAGTTCTTATTCTGGCACAATGTGAATGGACACCTGGGCATGGTAAGGGTAAGTGAGACCACTTTTTCTCAAATACCATCTACCAGTTTTTGAACTTATTCTTGCCCGAAGTGTTCTTTCCACATGCAAAAGGAAAAACCAGCAGAAAATGTGGAAATTTCTCTCGAGTTCTGCAGAGCTAATGGCCAAACCAGTATTTGCATTCCCTGACTCTCGCGTTTAAAACTTTATTCTGAATGCAGAAGTATTTAGAAGGTTTATGCAAATTTGAAGGTAGACGGGAATGGAGACATACACTGAAGTTAAACTGCAAAAAACTGTTTGCAGCCCTTCCCTTGCCTGGAATTCAGCAGATGCCTGATGGGCTAGCTGGCAGGAGGCTTGGGTGAAGTCACCAAGGGAACTATTTGGCTTGTGGCTCATGGTTTAAGTCTGTTTAATTGTTTTGACACGGTCAATATGTTGTTCATGGGTGGAAATAGAAGTAATGAGGATATTTAGGTTGATGCTGTTGCTGATTTTGCTGAAGGAGCCGCAGTAGGATTTTTTGATCTTTAACGTCCAGAATGGAGATTTAGACCCTCCTCCCCCCCGCCCCGCTCCCAGGAAAGAAGATGTTGAGTGATGATATCTACTCCTTAACTTCAATGAAAACTGGATTCCTCCAGGGAAAGAAATCCAATCCCCTGGAAAGTAGTCTTGGAGAGAAAGTGGCAGAGTTTGTGATAACTGATTCACTGTGAAAATTAAAAACACTCTAACTGGACATGGTGAATAGAAGCTTGTACTTTTCTTGATGAGGTTTCCTATTATATATGTGTGTCTTTTCATGGTGACACCTTACTTACTAATATTCAGTTATCTGAGACTTTGCCATGATCCCAGAAGTGAGATAAAATTGATTGAACTAGATGCCCCTGAGTCCATTAACTAAAGCCCTTGCACTTCATCTGTAGATGTGCTTGTGATTTTCTTCTAGTGTGTTCTCACTTGAGTAGAACACTAGTGCACCTCTGTCTCTCCACTTGCATGATCCAGACCTCTAATAATTATCCCAAGGCTCTTGCCTTCATCCTAGCACACCTATCCAGGCCATGTTGCACTGACCTTCTAAGTAGCTCTCAAATGGTCTTCTCCCTGTCACCCATAGGAGTTCATTTATTTTGTGCAACAGAGACCTTTGGCAGCCTGGTGAAGCCCATGGGCCTCTTTTCAGAACAAGACTTAAATTCATGAAATAAAGCGCATAGGATTACAAAGGAAGCCAATTATGTTAAAATGCAGATATCAAAATATTAAAAATGGAATTATAATAAAATACGTGCTTCTTTATTAATGGATTGTATAATAACATGATATAGTGGCAGACCTGACAGCTGTAGTAATTTTCAAGCAATATTGAGTGTAAATGATATCTTGATGTATCCGCAGCAACTGTAATGTGACCTGAACACACCTGTGACTCGTCTTGGTTACAAGGTCACAGGTGGTGCTGATATGACTGTGGATTATTATCTATTACACAGTCCTCATGGAAGGAGATAAAAGTTCAGTCAGAAGTTGGTGAAAATAAAGAAGTGCTCATTTTCCCATCTAAGTTCACAGATTCTGTGGAGCTCAGACTGAGAACTCTGGCCTTAGTCTAAGCCACCGGGTGTTCTTCCATGCTCTCCTATTAGACATACATATGCATCCAAGCCATCCTGCACTCTGTGGCTAAGGCGGTGTTTCCAAATGCAAAATTTGTTGTCACCTGGCTCTCACACACGTATACCTCAGCCGCCCCATTGCTCTTAGACTAGAGACTGAAAGGCCTGGGTCTCAGCCTCGGGGCTTCTGTGTCCTGGGCTCTCTTGGTCCTCTTAGACCATAGGGGTTTTGCACACGTGTTTCCTGCTGCTGGGAATGTTCTCCATGCTCTTCTTCACCAGTTAATGCTTCCAGATTTCAGCTCAAACACCACTTGCTCCAAGAAGCCTCCTCTGGTCTCCCTGATTAGTTCTGGGTTCCCTGCTGCACCCGAGTCTCTCATTCCTCAGAAAGGCTGTTGCATTTATTTGTGCGGTTCTCTGGCTAATCTCTGTCTGCACCCGTTGGCTCTGGGTTCCATGAGAATGGGATCTACTCTGTCTCCAGGATGGTGCCTGGCACATAGGAGAGGCTCATTCAGAACTAGCAGGATGAAGAAATGAGTGAATGAAGAGTTCCAACAAGCATTTAGTGTCTAAAATCCAGTGGTGTTGTAGGGAGTGAGATCGAGGAGGAAAGAAGAGCACAGAGGCAGATTCGTGACAGCAGAGAGAAGTAATGATTATCTCTCGTTCTCTCGGTTGAGGAAAGAGAAATCCTCAACAGCAAAGAAGTAAATAAAACAGACACCTTCTCCCCTGAGATTAAGCCTTTCAGTATAACCCAAGAAAGAGAAAGGTTTATGTACGTGGACAGGAACCTGTAATACAGTACCACTGTTTTACAGGACAGAATATTAACTTTCATTCTAAGGTCAACTCTAAATATTAAGAAATGTTAAGTTCCATTATTATATTCACATATTAAAAAGAAAGGTCACAAAAATGATAATCAAGACTTGCTTTTGAAAAGCAATAATTATTTGGAAAATAAACTAATATTGATCTATATGGTCAGATGATTACAGCATGTGTGTTTATGCATATTCATACATATTTATTTACTTCCTAGAATTGTGTTCTTTAATCTCAATATTTAGATATTTAATTTCCTATTGACATATATGTACCTATATATATATATATATATGTTCCTTCAACGAATTAACTGAGAAGTAGAATAATCAGTGGGTACCAATGGAGATTATTAATGAGGCCAATTTATGGGTAATTTTCTTACAGACTAGGTGATGGCATTGTAAGATTTCAATCCCACCTCCAGCTGGACATGGTACAAATGCAGGCCTAGGGGATTTGATAGAAGTACATGGATGGATGGTATATATCTAACCTCCTTAATTACAAGATGCCTCAGGTTGACTTCTATAACATAATTTTCAGTATAGAAGAAAACAATAGAATGGGAAAGACTAGAGAGCTCTTCAGGAAAATTGGAGATACCAAGGAAACATTTCATGCAAAGATGGGCTCGATAAAGGACAGAAATGGTATGGACCTAACAGAAGCAGAAGATATTAAGAAGAGGTGGCAAGAATACACAGAAGAACTGTACAAAAAAGATTTTTACAACCCAGATAATCACGATGGTGTGGTCACTCACACTCACCTAGAGCCAGACATCCTGGAATGTGAAGTCAAGTGGGCCTTAGGAAGCATCACTACAGACAAAGCTAGTGGAGGTGATGGAATTTCAGTTGAGCTATTTCAAATCCTGAAAGATGGTGCTGTGAAAGTGCTGCACTCAATATGCCAGCAAATTTGGAAAACTCATCAGTAGCCACAGGACTGGAAAAGGTCAGTTTTCATTCCAATCCCAAAGAAAGGCAATGCCAAAGAATGCTCAAACTACCACACAATTGCATTCATCTCACACGCTAGTAAAGTAATGCTCAAAATTCTCCAAGCCAGGCTTCACCAATACGTGAACCGTGAAATTCCAGATGTTCAAGCTGATTTTAGAAAAGGTGGAGGAACCAGAGATCAAATTGCTAACATCCGCTGGATCATGGAAAAAGCAAGAGAGTTCCAGAAAAACATCTATTTCTGCTTTGACTGTGTGGATCACAATAAACTGTGGAAAATTCTGAAGGAGATGGGAATACCAGACCATCTGACCTGCCTCTTGAGAAATCTGTATGCAGGTCAAGAAGCAACAGTTAGAACTGGACATGGAACAACAGACTGGTTCCAAATAGGAAAAGGAGTACGTCAAGGCTGTATACTGTCACCCTGCTTATTTAACTTCTATGCAGAGTACATCTTGCCTGGCAAGTCCCATGAATGGAGGAGCCTGGTGGGCTGCAGTGCATGGGGTCGCTAAGAGTCAGATATGACTGACTTCACTTTCACTTTTCACTTTCATGCATTGGAGAAGGAAATGGCAACCCACTCCAGTGTTCTTGCCTGGAGAATCCCAGGGATGGGGGAGCCTGGTAGGCTGCCATCTATGGGGTCGCACAGAGTCGGACACGACTGAAGCGACTTAGCAGCAGCAGCAGCAGAGTACCTCATGAGAAATGCTGGGCTGGAAGAAGCACAACTGGAATCAAGATTGCCAGGAGAAATATCAATAACCTCAGATATGCAGATGATACCACCCTTATGGCAGAAAGTGAAAAGGAACTAAAGAGCCTCTTGATGAAAGTGGAAGAGGAGAGTGAAAAAGTTGGCTTAAAGCTCAACATTCAGAAAACGAAGATCATGGCATCCTTTATGGCAAATAGATGGGGAAACAGTGGAAACAGTGGCTGACTTTATTTTTCTGGGCTCCAAAATCACTGCAGATGGTGATTGCAGCCATGAAATGAAAAGACGCCTACTTCTTGAAAGGAAAGTTATGACCAACCTAGATAGCATATTAAAAAACAGAGACAATACTTTGTCAACAAAAGTCTGTCTAGTCAAGGCTATGGTTTTTCCAGTGGTCATGTATGGATGTGAGAGTTGGACTGTGAAGAAAGCTGAGCACTGAAGAATTGATGCCTTTGAACTGTGGTATTGGAGAAGACTCTTGAGAGTCCCTTGGACTGCAAGGAGATCCAACCAATCCATCCTAAAGGAGATCAGTCCTGGGTGTTCATTAGAAGGACTGATGTTGAAGCTGAAACTCCAATACTTTAGCCATCTGATGCAGAGAGCTGACTCATTTGCAAAGACCCTGATGCTGGGAAAGATTGAGGGCAGGAGGACAAAGGGACGACAGAGGAACAGATAGTTGGATGGCATCACTGACTCAGTGGACATGAGTTTGGGTAAACTCTGGCAGTTGATGATGGACTGGGAGGCCTGGCATACTGCGGTTCATAGGGTCGCAAAGAGTCAGAGACGACTGAGTGACTGGACTGAACTGAATTGAACCGGGGTCAGGGCTTGGTAGCAGGTACTGAGATGTGTGGAAATCCCATAACAGCATTGGGTCTGTTTTCTTATATGATTGGATGCATTCTTACTGAGCTTGGATTGCTGTATGGGGTCTCCTTTACAGGAAAAAGGTGTGAATAGTAGTCCTTGGCTGGCAAAAGGCAGGGCATTTTTAATCTGATGGCCCACAGTAGAAGATGAATCATCTGGTACTTAGCCTGCACACCCTCTGCATGTGAGGCAAAGCTTGGAGCAGCAACTCTGGAGGGGTTGTTTTCTCCAAGATGTTCCAGGAAGGACAGGAACCACTCTGCATCTCTCAAACACTGTTCAAGATTTGGATGCAAACAAAAAGTTAACTGATAGGCTCGTCTGTTGCTCATCTCTTACTTAAAGTAAAACTACATAGAACCCTCCTTCCTTGAGGAGGAGGCGAGTGCAAGCCGGGAAAGTGATTGACTGTGTGGACTGGAGCCGAGGGCCTGGGCTCCAGCCATTAGTGATTGCTTGGGCCTATCTTCATTCCATTTTTTTTTGTGCTGAGTTTGGACTCAGCAGCCTGAAACAATGCCAGTGAAGCTGTCACACGTTGTTGTGTCAAAGGGACTCAAGCATCTTTGGGCTGGGACCCCTGAAATGATGGAGTGCTATGTTCTTCCTTCTCAATGCTCATTTAATGCCTATTCAGGGAGCACTTTATTTACACATCATTTACATGCAATTTTGGGTGAAAATTCAGTATGCTCTTGCATGGGAGCCATATTTTTATTTAAATAAGATGAGCCGTTTATACTCTCCGTGCAGGGCCTGTGTGTATATTTCTAAACTATTTGCAGTGAGAATTTACCATAGAATTACATTACAATTTTTAACAAAAATAATGCTCAGGTTTCAAAGGAAGAAAAATAGGTTGAAACAAGAAAAGATTTATATAATTCTTAAGAATAATTCAGAAGAATTACAGTCTTATGTAAGTAAGCTTTAGCCTAGAGGTTAATTACCTTATCTATGTCTTAGGTTGATAGATAGTAGAAATACAAATGCCAATATAATACAAACCTTGGAGAAGTCAAATCATTATGTATTATATTTACTGGACAATTTCAGAGATTATTTATATTGTTTCTGATTCCTGGTTCATAGAGTTAAAAAGCATGGAATGAGGCTTTATGCATATACAAGAATAATCCAAATATAAAATTAAATATCATAGAAAAGAATAGTAATGGTTCATGGAGATCCCATCATACCCAGATATTGAAACAGAAGAACATTCTTTTTCAAGTCAGAGTTTTATTATCTTGAAGCAATGACTGGCAAACCAATGAGGTGTCTTAGTAGTTAAACAAATAGAGACCCGTATTTCACTTACTTATGATGCTTATAAGTGACCAGGGCGAGAATTTTAAAGCCATTATCACAAGGATAGTATCAATCACTCCTAGTCCATTTCTGTTTTTTAATGGGTATGTAAAGCAACAGAACATGTAATTCATAGACAGTTCTTTTAATTAAAGTTGGAGATAAAAGAGTTATTTGGGAGCTGTTTCTCTGAATGAAGCTTATTGATATTTTTAATTGAATTCTGAATTGAATTTCCAATAAACTGGAATGCAGGGATTTCTCTCCAACTACATGGAATATTTTAGAGATTAATGACCAATCATTTTAAGAGTCAAACGGACTTGAACCAGCTTTTGATGTGAGAGAAGGAACCACTGTATTTCCATTTTAAGTGTTTATTCAGCTGTGGTTTGAGACACATTAAGAATAAGTTGATTTCAAAGTTAAAGCTGTTGATATTATTAATTTGTAGTGTAGTTGGCAATTATTTAACCTGTGTAATAGCTCCTGTGTCCTATGCCAGCTTTATTTCCACACCTATGGCTTAGAGATGCCATTTCCCCTTAGTAATTATGAAGCTGGAAAGGACTCTTTGCACCTGGTTCTTGGTGCTTTTTGCCACTCACAGTGTTCCATGAATATAAAACCCTGGCGTTTGGTTGATCTGGGGGAATGTTCATTTCTGGTCCACACATCTCGTGATAGCATGTGGAAATGGGCCTGCATTTTATAGATGACTGAAGACTGCGAGGGGATTTGTAGTCCCTGCATAAAAGGTATTATAAAGTGGCAGAAGAAAAAAATGGAAAATACAAAAATGCGAAGAAAATTCCCCCAACAGCACAACAAAAAGATTTTCTATAGCCACGGATAGCCCTTCTGCACCCAAATCCCACCTGAATGGAGGTGTTTATTCACACGCCTCATGGACAGCCCAGTGCAGAGCTGCTCTGGAGGAAACAGTGACGCAGGTCTCTGGCTTGTTTAACCTCCCAGGTCAGCACGCTCCTCACCCCTTCCCCACTAGGAGCCTCACTTCCACTCTTCTTCCATGTCAGGCTCTCAGCGTCCCTTTCTCTGTTTTAATCTTTGTTTAGGTAGCAAAGCCTGCTCGCCAGGACCCAGGGGCACAGATCCCAGAGGAGCTGTTACTCAGCCCAGAGACATAGCAGACTGTAAGAATTCCGACAGATACTGTAAGGTCACTTAATCAATTGTGTGCTTTGCTCATTTAGGCTATAATTTCACACACAACCTTTCAGCTCACGTAAAGCAAGAGAAATGACAACTGGAGGCACAAGATGTAGGAACTGAGGCCCTGAAGAAGGAAGCTGAGATGAAACTTTGTGTATTTTCACTTGTTCATCTTTGTTAAAAATTGATTTCACAAAGAGTTTCTTATTTTAATCTTATAGAACCAGTACTTGGCCTCGTTGATCATCTCTCTATTTTGTGTTTGTTTTCATTTCATTCACTTCTGGGCACTTATATTTTTAACAACTTCTTGTTTTTTTTTCTCTCCTGTTTTAAATTGGATACTCAACTCATTAATTTTTGGTTTTTAAATTATCTAACCATAAGCATTTAAAGATATATTATACATTTCTCTCTATGTACTATTTTTGCTACATCCACAGGGTTTGATGTGTAGTATTTTCATTATTATTAATTTCTGAGTATGTCTAAATTTCCATGACTTTTATTTTGAGTTATTAGAAGTTTGATCTGAAAAGTTTCAAGTATGTAGTCCCCACCCCCACCCCACCTCACCCCAATTGCAATCTTTTTGCAATTGACTTCTGATTCTTCTGTATTGAATTGTTTTGTGGTCAGAGGGCAGGTTCTATTTGACATAGATTTCTTGAAATTTGCTGAGACTTGTTTGGCCTAAAATTGTGGTCAGTTTTTATTAATGTCCCATGTGTGTACTTGGGAAAAATAGGTAAATTGTCAGATCCAGTGTTCTCTTTGCACCTAACGAACTAAACCTGAAAATGATGTTGTTCAGGAACTTCCCTGGTGGTTCCGTGGCTTGGACTCTGCGTTCCCAATGCAGGGGGCCTGGGTTCAATCCCTGGTTGGGGAACTAGATCCCACACACTGCAACTAAGAAGATGAAATGAAAAGGATGTTGCTCAGCTCAGCTCTGTCTGTGCTGGCTCTTCTCTCTTTGCCCCTCCAGATGCCCTTTCTAAGCTTTCTCACCCTACTTTGTGCTGCAGGAGGCTGACCTGTGTGAACTGCACCAAGGACTCCTCACCCCTGGCTCCCTTGGCTCAGCAAATGGGCATGTAGGTAGGAGATCAGAAAGAGATGGAGAGAAAGGTCAGAATAGTAACTCATCCAGCTCTCTCCTTCTGGGCCGTTTTGGCAAAGACTGCAATCGTGCAATCCTCTGAAGAATTCCACTGAGATTGTCAGGCAGGGGTGTTGGTGACCAAGTGCTTTAGGCCTAGGCGGGATAAGCAGCCTTGCTGCTAGCCCTGGCTGTTCTCCATCCATCCCTGCTTGGGGTCCCTTAACCTCGCCACACTTTGTGAATATGTAAACTCTCTCTTCACCTCATGTGAGTGTGGCATCGCTTTTCTGCTAAGATCTGACTGATAGCGTCCTGGGTACATTTTGCCTGTGTGACTTAACAATAATTGAGAGGGATGGAATGAGATCTTCCATTAAGACAGTGAGCTTGCTAAGTTCTATGCTTTCTGTATTTGGGGGCACTTCTTTAAAAGTGCATGTAAGTTTAGATTTGTCCTATCTAGTGAAGTGAATCTTTTATTATACTTTTTGGATTCTTTAACATTCTTAATCTCAGGGTTAGTCTCAGGATTCTTTGACATTCTTAAGAACTATTGAGAACCTCAGAGATTTATGCTTAAATGGGTTATATTTAGCCATATTTACCATGTTAGAAACTAAAACTGAGAAAAGATTATTAATTCATTAGAAAATGACAATAAACATTACATGTAACACAACATTTAAAACATTTTAACGTTCTATTTTCTGAAAAAAATTAGTGGAGAAAAGTGGCATTGCTTTATATTTTTGTAAATCTCTTTAAATTCTGGCTTATTTAAAGATAACTAAATTCTCATTACTGCTTCTACATCTAATCTGTCTGAATGTGTTGTTTTGGTTGTGGGTAGAGTATATGAAAAAAATCCAACTTCACACGGATATGTGGTTGGAAAAGGCAACAGCATTGTCACAGCCTTTTAAGACAGCCATGGACATTCATGTTTGTTACCACTCTGAAACTCAACAAGGGCTTCCCAGGTGGCGTGGTGGTAAAGAATCCACCTGCCAATGCAGGAGACACAGGAGACCCAAGTTTGATCCCCGGGTTGGGAAGATCCCCTAGAGAAGGAAATGGCAACCTGCTCCAGTATTCTTGCCTGGAAAATCCCATGGACAGAGGAGTCTGGTGGGCTACAGTCTGTGAGGCCACAAAAAGTCAGACAAGATTGAGTGACAAAGCACAGCACAGCAAAACTCAACAAAGGGTGGTTCCTTAAAGGTTAGTTACAATGTGAAATCTGAAAACAGATCAATGAACTTTTCATATTCATTAAAATTCATTGATCTGTCTTGCACTTTGAATGGATCTCTTGCCCCTCCATGATTTTATGTTGTTATTCATTGTTGTTTGGGAAATATTGGTTCACTGAGCTGTGCACATCTTCTAAATGTTGACACATTTTGTTATATGATATAAAACCCTCCATATTTGTGTTGTGCATTGAACATAAAGAACCAATTCTAGCTTCCACTCTGCTTCCAATTTACTGTCCTTAGACAGTTAGTTTTCCCATGTGTAAAATGAAAGTGATGAATATGCTTTTCTCGCAGTGTGTCTTGGAGTAAGAAATGATGCCATGGCATGAGGGCATTTTGTGAGACCTCAGATGCAACTGAAACAGCTTTAAAGATGGAAAGTTTAGAAAATTGTGTCCTCATTGTCTTTTCTCAAATATGTTTAGATGTTAGCATATTAATAAACACAATGATTATATTATCATTAGTATTCTTCTATTCAAAAGTAATTGGTATAATATTCACTTTTTGCCATGGAGAATCAGCAAAGTATTGATAATTTGCATTTTGAGTGAATAAAAGAACACATTTGGCTCATTGATGTATTTGTTTTTCTTGAAATTAGCTCTCTTTTTTTGGCTGCTTTTAATTTCAGCAAAGATGACTTTGAATTTATTTTTATATATTTGTTTATTTTTGGATGTGCTGTGCAGCATGCAGGATCCTAGTCCCTGGATCAGGGATGGAATCAGTGCCCTCTGTAGAGGAAGCTCAGATTCTTAACAACTGGACCCCAGGAAGTCCCTTGTATTAGCCCTTTCTGAGAGAGGCTGCTTTCACTAATCAGTGTTGACCTTTTCATTGTATGGATAAGGTGGATGAGAATCTAAGAAGGTCGGTGACTTCCCCAGGGACCTACATTACGTGAAAGGCAGACTTAGGTCAAAGTCTTCATTTTCTGACTGTTTGCCTCACTATTCTGTTTCTCAAAGTTCTATTGGTAACATTTTGAGTATCTTCAGAGGGAAGAAGAGAATGTATATGTATTTTTTTAGTTTTTAGGTTTCTGAAATCCTGTCATCTGTTCCACTGATTCTTTCCAATTCATGGCAACCTTTTGAATACTTGAATTTTCTGGTAGCACCCGTGAAGGTAAAAAAAAAAATTGAAAAAAATTTAAACAGTCATCACATTATTTGCCTACTCTTTTAGCACCAAATGCTGTTTGCATAGACTTGTTAGCTGGCTGGTCTATACAGTCTTTTAAATTTATCGGCAAGGCCTAGTTTTGCATTGAACATGGGACCTCTTCTAGGCTGGCTTGACGTTACCCTATACCTGTTTCCTTCTACTGACAGGAACTTGTACCAGCCCCCAGGCTGCCTACTGTGACGCGTTCAGCTCAAGATTTCACCCGGCAGACATTGCTAGTATGTGTTCTCAATTACAGCAAAAGTACAGTTTACACACTGATCAAACTTTGATGGCACCCCTGGCAGGGTTCAGGGTTCACCAAGGTACCGTGAACACAGCGGAGAATGAGTGGGCTGCAAGCGGTTGCCATAGTGAAAGCCCTAAGGATGTCAGGCCCTGTCTCACTGCCTCTGCGTCCCCCAGCTCCTTTCTGAGGGATCAGTGTGAATTCCTGTACAATCTGTCCTTCCCTGTCTCCTGAACTAGCCAAGAAACAGAGTGAAGATTCAATATTATCTCTCCATCACTCCTTTGCTTAGTCAGTGGGGTTTAGGATAGATTTTCTCTCTGCCTGTCCCAATAGACACAATCAGATAGTCTCATTTGTTCATAAGGCACATTAACATCCATCAACTCTGTGGCCCAAAGAGAGGACACTCAAGTGTCTGAGTTGCTTGTGGACTATCTTCTCCACAACCCAGGCTGCCTCCTCATCCCCAACCCCTTTCCATGACTCAGCTGGCCTCTTCCGATCCCCCATGTGGTCTTCAGGGCCTAGTTTCTGCCCTAATTTTGCTTGTGCTCCTCTCCAAGGTTGGCGTCTTAACTTTGAGAGTAGGCTGGGACAAGGGGGTGGGGCTGGGTTGGGTAGGGGGAGTGGGACTGAGAATTTTTCCTCAAGTGTTGGTTTATTTATAGAGAAAATATTGAAATTCATATTCCAGCCCTAGTGAAATATTTTCTGGACTCATTACCAGGAAACCCCCCTGCCCCCTGCCCCCTGCCCACCCGCCTACCACACACGCGCACGTTGAGTTTGGCCTAAGGGGCAAACTCCTTATGAAGGATATGCATGTGTGTGCTAGGTTGCTTTAGTTGTGTCCAACTCTTTGTAGCCCTATGAACTGTAGCCCACCAGGCTTCTCTGTCCACAGGGATTCTCCAGGCAAGAATACTGGAGTGGGTTGCCATGCTCTCCTCCAGGGGATCTTCCCAATCCAGGGATCGAACTGGCATCTCTTTCATTGCAGGTGGATTCTTTACCACTGAGCCACCGGGGAAGCCCATAAAGGATATAACTTGGGGCAAAAGGACACATTCTAAACATTAGCCCCTAGACTGGACCCAAATAAACATCCTTTCCCCCTAAAATCAGAGGATGAGATGGTTGGATGGCATCACAGACTTGATGGACATGGGTTTGGGTGGATTCCGGGAGTTGGTGATGGACGGGGAGGCCTGGCATGCTGCGGTTCATGGGGTTGCAAAGAGTCGGACACGACTGAGTGACTGAACTGACTGACCCCCTAAAATGAAAGTGAAAGTCGCTCAGTGGTGTCCAACTCTTTGTGACCCCACAGAGTGTAGCCTGCCAGGCTTCTCTGTCCATGGAATTCTCTACGGAAAAATACTGGAGTGGGTAGCTGTTTCCTTCTCCAGGGGACCTTCCCAACCCAGGGATCAAACTCAGGTCTCCCACATTGCAGATAGATTCTTTACCACCTGAGCCACCAGGGAAGCCTTTTCCCCCTAAAAGAGTGAACAAACAAAAGCCCCTCCCAACAACAAATTGCAAAGCAGTCTGACAAACAACTGGCAGGTTCACGGACTCATTTTTGCAGTTAATGATACAAATAACCAAATCTGACTGAGTCTTGAGCCATTCATTCGGATGCAGAAAATCCTCTACAGTGTGAGAGAGACTGAAGGTAAAATCACCACCAAATTACTTGAAGAGAAAATGAGTCAAACGCCCAACCAACCAAACAAACAAAAAATATGGAAAAGAAATAGCTGAATACACTGAGTTATGTAAGAGTCTGAGAAAGAATTCATAGGGTTTCTGGAAACACAATTTCATCAAGAACTGAAGGAAAATGAAAAGGAAGACAGCGGGCGTAATTGCTGTGAGCAATCGTTTCCTGCTGAGACAGAAGAGTTTTACCATCAGCTCCGTGAGAATACATCCAGGCAAATACAGAAAACATGGAAATAAATACTTCTCATAAAATCAGGATGGGAGGACAAAAGGGCACCCAGAGACAGGCCACGTGTAGCAGAAAAGAGAGCGGGCAAAGGCCAGATAAGGTGATAATAGAAAAAGGGAAGTGAGAAAATTACATCTCTGTGGGCATCATTAGGGTGAGGGAAAGCAGGCAAATGGAAGACGCTTAAAATGTAACAGAGCAAAGCATCCAGAACACCGCAGGTCAAATCCTGTTAGAGCAAATGGTGTCACAAAGAAAATCTCTTTATAACAAAAGGAGGAGGAGTGTAAGCGCCCAAGGGAAGGTGGCAGCTGGAAGTCAGGAGAATTGGGTTGGGTTTCTGCTGCTTTCACTGCCTGGCTCCGTTTCGGGTCTGCTTGCTAACTTTTTTTGGTCTGTAACACTGAGGACTTAGCCTTGAGGAGTAAGTAAGCTTTTGGCACCTGGCCCCTTTAAGAATATGGTAAAATTTATTATCTTCTCCTGGGACAAGTTTACATGAGCTTATACTAGATATTTCATATTTCCAGAGGGTCATGTATATTCAGAAAGGGGATACTGGATTTTAGTATCGCAACATTGACTGGTCTCTTATAGCTTTTCCAGTTTGGATAACCAGTGGTTCTATGATTTCCAGAGTGTTGAGTGTCTATTATTTGGAGTAATATTTAATTCAGCATAACTCCAGCACAAGACAGGCTGTTGGAGCTTGCATAAAGAGTCCTACAATTCAGTGGTGAAACTCACACAAGGAAGGCAGTGCAGGGATTAGTAAGTGGTTTGCCATGCTTCAATCTTTCTCACTTAGCAGTACTGGATTTAACCCACTCTCTATTTCAGCGAAACTTAACCTCCTGGCAGGACTTGTCTTGGCTCAATCCTCTGTTTTTTTTATCTCCTGCTCTTTGTCTTGCCCCATCATCTCACTTTCCTTTTCTCTGAATTTCTCACCCTCTTTTCTCTGACTTTTGCATGAAGGGATGAAGTGATTAGAGCTAGTGCCTTGAAGGTAGACTCGAGAAAAAACTTTCCACGTGCCAGAACTAGTGCCAGGGCAGGGAGAACTATAAAGAAGTGAGACAGAACCTCCACTGCCAGGGAATTTTCAACGTAGTTGGGAAGATAAGATATGAACACATGAAAAGTGAGATGGTCATAAAGCATGAGATTTTAAGAGAGACGATGACAGGACAAGAAGTGTCTTCAAAGAGTATACCTGTCATGTGGAGGAACCTTGAGGGGCTGCTGCTGCTGCTGCTAAGTCGCTTCAGTCATGTCTGACTCTGTGCGACCCCATAGATGGCAGCCCACCAGGCTCCCCTGTCCCTGGGATTCTCCAGGCAAGAGGGAGGTGCTGGCAAATCCAGTGTCTGGTGAGAGCCAGCTTCCTGAATCAGAGCCATTGTCTCCTCACTGTGCCCTCATGTGGCAGAAGGTCCGAGGGATCTCTCTGGGGTCCTTTTTACAAAGGCCGCTGTGAGCGTCCTTTGGTAACCACAGGGGATTGGTTCCAGGAGCCTCCTTTAACCTGAAAATCTGCAGATGCTCAAGTCCCTTACATAAAAATAGCACAGGAGAATAAGCCCTCTGAGAGCTCCATCCACCTTCTGACCTAATCACCTCTCAAAGCCCCCATCTCCACATATCATCCTGTGGGGGATTAGGTTTCAATAGCCAGGTGGTGCTAGTGGTAAAGAACCTGCCTGCCAATGCAAGAGACATGAAACTTGAATGATCAGGAAGATCCCCTGGAGGAGGGCCTAGCAACTCACTCCAGTATTCTTGCCTGGAGAATCTCAAGGACAGAGGAGCCTGTAGGGTGGCAGTCCTTGGGATCACACAGAGTTGATCGTGACTGAAGTGACTAAGCATGCACATATACGAATTTTGAAGGGACGGAGACATTTAGAATAACATTTTTATTCAAATTCATCTTGGTTCTCTCTTTTCCAGGACTCTGGCTGGAAGCACTGCCTCCCAGTCTGTAAGTCAAATTACAATATAGAAGACAATGAACTTGGTAGGCCACATAAAACGGAGCCAACTTTGGGGGTAAGGAAAACAGCATTTTTTTTTACATCTACTAGGAAAAGAAAGAAAAGCTGGAGTGGCTACTTTTTTACAAAGTGTTTTAAAATTTATGATCATATTATTTGCTGTGCCGGGTCTTCGCTGCTGCGCAGGCTTTTCTCTAGTTGCGGCAAGCAGGGGCTGCTCTCTAGCTGTGTGTGCAGGCTTCTCGTTGCAGGGCTTCTCTTGTGGAGCACAAGCTCTAGGGCGCTCGGGCTTCAGGAGTGGTACCTCCTGGGCTCTGGAACACAGGCTCAGTAGTTGCGGTGCACAGGCTTCGTTGTCCCAAGGCGTGTGGGATCTTCCTGGATCAGGGATTGACCTCATGTCTCTTGCATTAGCAAACAGATTCTTGACCACTGAGCCACCAGGGAAGCCCTGGAGTGCCTAATTTTTTTTTTTTTTAATTAATTCATTCAGTATTCATTGACAACTAATATGAGTCAGGTGCTGTGCTCCACTGTGGGGACACAGCAGAAACAAGACAGGTAGCTTGACCCCTTGAAGCTTAGAGAAGGAAAGCCAGACACCAGCCTACGCTCTGTATGCAGAAGATGGCTGACTGCCGCACTGTTGCCGCCCCTGATTTCAGGTCGATTTAGAGCCTTGATACAACCTACCTTTATTCTATCAAGAGCTGTTCTATTATTCAGTTGGTGGTTGGTTAGTGAGGGCCACCGTGAGCAGCACTTATCCAGGAGCAGAAGCTCTGATTCTGGAAAATGACAAACACACCGAGAGAACATATAAATCAAAGCAGTAAGTGGAATTTCAGCATTCGCTTCCAGATTAATGAAGCCAGCAGTGCAGCAAGAATACAACATGGGAATCTTCCTAAGGGTTGGGAGAGGTACATTATAGCGATTGGTGGTTTTAACCAAGAATACAAATAGCAGGTAGGAACAAGTAGGGCTTTTGAAAAGATGCCCAAATCTAGGCAGCACAACAAGAGATAAATAAAATACACAGTAAAGAGGCAAAATAATAAAATACTGTAATTTGGCCTCCCAGCATGAAAGAGGGAAGCTGAGAGTAGAAGAATGGATTAGAATTCATGAGTCATTTGTTTGGTTTTGAACTGATGGAGCCCTGGCTGGTTGGAGAGGCTGGAGCAAGCTGATTGTTCTTCCTTCCAACCCTGGGACCCCTGCAGAATGTACCAGCTTTCTTGGACTCTCTCCTACGAGGCTAACCATTTTTAAAGCAACAATTTTGGGCCCGGCACTGCGCTTAGGTGTTCATGTGTATTACCCTTCATCTTCACAAAGTCTCACAAGGAATAGATGAGGATTCCAGCACTCAGAGATATCGCTAAGGTAACTCAGCTAGTGTGGAGGACACAGCTAATTGCCGTCTTTTCGACTCTGTTACTGGCTCCTCTCATGTCCCAAATGGCAACCCACTCCAGTGTTCTTGCCTGGAGAATCCTGTGGACAGGGGAGCCTGGTGGGCTGCCGTCTGTGGGGTTGCACAGAGTCGGACACGACTGAAGCGACTTAGCATGCATGCATGCGTGCATGTCCCACGGCTTCTTGTGTCTTTTGGCGTTTGACAAATGACCTCTGGTTGAGATGCAAAGCAAAAGCCTCATAAAAGTGAGCTCCAGGGAGCCTCACTGTCTACAAATATCCTTTCTCATGGATAAAAGTCAGGGACATCCTTTTAATTAACTACTTCTGCTGCTGCTGCTAAGTCGCTTCAGTCGTGTCCGACTCTGTGCGACCCCATACACGGCAGTCCACCAGGCTCCCCGTCCCTGGGATTCTCCAGGCAAGAGGACTGGAGTGGGTTACCATTTCCTTCTCCAATGCATGAAAGTGAAAAGTGAAAGTGAAGTCGCTCAGTCATGTCCAACTCCTAGCGACCCCATGGACTGCAGCCCACCAGGCTCCGCCGTCCATGGGATTGTCCAGGCAAGAGTACTGGAGTGGGGTGTCATACCTACTTCTGGGGCCACCTTAAATCATGATCTGTTGAAGATGTGATTTGAGAAACAAGTTGCTTCTTGTAGTGCCAGAGAGTAGAAAAGTGCTTAAAGCCAAACAGAACCAAGCCCCGCATCAACTGGGGGTGTGTCAGAGGGAGCCTGGAGCCCACTGAAAGAGCTTCCATGACAAAAACTGAAAGTGTTTGAGTGACAAAATAAAGTAGTGTTGGATTATAATCCGAAGTATAAAATTAGTATCCAACAGTCCAGACTGATATAAATAAAGGATTGGGTAGATAAACAAATGGAGGGAAAGACACAAGTGTCCTATGCAGAATAATTCCAAATAATCTATGTAGGTTCCTCAACCTCAAGGATGTGGCTTTGGCTCCTCCCTTCTTAACTCTGGGCTGTGTGCAGTGACTGCTTTCCAAAGAGCACAGGGTGGGAAGGGGTCAGAGACAGTAACTTCATAGTGGAAAATCTGACATACCACCTCTGCCAGATGATCAAGGTCAACATCAACAGTGTAAATCACGTGGTTTGTACACACTCTTGGAATCATGGTCTTTCTCCCAAACCTGCATAATCCTGATAGAAGAGCATTCTACAAAATAACTTCCCAGAACTCCTTGAAACTGTGGAAGTCCTCAAAAACAAAGAAAGTCTGAAAAACCGTCAAAGCCAAGAGGAGCCTAAGGAGACCCCACATTAAATGTGATGGTGGGCTGCCGTCTATGGGGTTGCACATGTGGGGTCCTGGGTGGAATCCTGCAACAGAAAAAGGACGTTTGGTTAAAACTAAGGAACTCAGAATAAAAATATGGACTTTAGTTAAAAATGACATATCAATACTGGTTCTTAAATTGTTATGAATGTACCGTGTTAGTGTAAGATGTTAATAATAGGGAAAACCTATTATAGGGTATATAACTCTATAACTCCATAACTCTATAACTCTTTTACTTTTCTATAAATCTGAAACTGTTCTCAAAAGTAAAGTAAAGTCTATTTTAAAACCAGGTGATTACATTCTGTTATCAAGATATTTTGAGTAAGAATTTACAGTGCCTCATGTGGACAGGAAATATTGTCTCTGTGATGTTGTTTATTGCATCTCCAGTCCTGTTCCTGACCTTGAGTGCAAGCCAAGGTTTGGTGAAGGGAGCTGCGTCCTAGGAAGTAAGTGGGCCCAGGAAACTAAGCCTCATTCCTTCTTCTTCTTTTTTAAAAATTATTTATTTGTTTTTGGCTATGCTGGGTTTTTGTTGCTGCGTGCAGCCTTTCTCTAGTTGTGGAGAGCCGGGCTATTGTCTAGCTATAGGACACGGGCTTCTCACTGCAGTGGCTTCTCTTGTTGCAGGGCACGGGCTCTAGGCGCACAGGCTCAGTAGTTGTGTCTGTCAGGCTTAGTTGCTCCATGGCATGTGGGATCTTCCTGGACCAGGGATTCAACGTGTGTCCCCTTCATTGGCAGGTGGATTCTTTACCACTGGACCACCAGGGAAGTCCCCTCATTCCTTCTTTATCTCTAAGACTCTTGCAGCTGAGTAGCATGTGCTGTCTCTAGAGGAGATCAGGTTGAGGTCTTGAAGCTGCATTGTCTGGGGGTAGGGCTGGGCTGGACAGGATAGTGAGAGCAGCCTCAGAAGCCAGGCGGGTTTCCTGCCTTTCTCCCCACCACACTCATGGGCTCACTTTTATGCCTGCATGGCCCCTTCCCAGAAGGCCCTTGTGCAATTGTGTAAACCCTAAACCTATCTTCTGTTCTTCCTTCTATTTATTTAAACACGTCTTCATTGCGCACTAATGATGTGCCTTGCATTGTGCTAGGTGTGGGTCTAGAACACCTTATATCTGTAAGAAAGACGGATGATTAAGGCAAATGGATGATTACAGGTTATAAGCCCCTTGAAGGAAACAGAGCACTTAAATAGACCATAAGGGAAGGGGTTCCAATTGAGATGGGATAGTTGGCAGAGGCCTTACTGAAAGGAGGACACTTCAGCTGGGCCCTGAAGGATGTCAGAGAGAAGTCACGCACAGCTCTTACAGAGGGAACCGCATGTGAGAGGCCTCAGAGGCAAGAAGGGATTTTGTGTGTTGGAGGAACTGAAAGATTTCCAGAGAGGATGAATGTGGGGAGGGAAGGCGAGGGGCACGGAGGGGGCTGTAGAAATGAATCCAGCCATTACTTGATGGCCAAACAGACACCTCACACGTAACCCACCTACACAGACCTGCTAGTTCTTTCCCCCAGACATGGCCCATCTTGCTAAGTGGCACTGCCCTCCACAAATCAAGGGGTTATCTTTGCTTCTGCACTTTCTCTGGTCTCCACATCTGCTCCTGTGGTCGTTCCTGTCAGCTCCACTCCAGAGTGCGTCTTTCTCGCTATGTCCACTGCCGCAGTCATCCATGGCCCAAGCTGCCATCTTAGAGGGCCTTCTCTCCTGCCTGCTCCTGTTGGCTCCAAGTCTCCTCTGGCCTCAAAGGTGCTCAGCTGGTTTCCGTGTCAGGCGTTTGCAGTTCTTCTTCCCCTGATGGTTCCACAGCTGACTCCCTCATCACTCAGGTCTCACCTCAGTTCTCGCTTCTTCTGAGAGATTTCTTCCTCTCAGCTCCAATCCCAGTTATTAATATTTTCTGCTGCATTAGCTTATTTACCCCTTAGAGTGCTTGTCAGAAATGGATATCATCTGACTTCTTTACCAGTTTATTTTCTGTCTTTCACATGACATTTGCTTGAGGGCAGACACTGGTTTGGCCCCCATGGGTGCCGTCACGTCTCTCTCAGATCCTAACAAACACCCAGCCCGGGTGGGCAGCAGCTCCGAGGAGAGCCAGCTCCTACCAGTTAGTGACAGGCCTGAGGCTGAAGACCCGATGACCATGACGGTCTCTGTAAAACGATGAGTTTGAACTTGATGACTTCCAAGTGCAACGATTCTATGATTGATTATCACATGTGAACATCAGCTCCAAAAAAGATTTGATAGAGGAGTTTTTTAAACTACTAAAGAAACCTCACCTGAATTGGGTTGCTTTTTGTTTGTTTATGCCTGTGGCTGGTGTGAGAGAAAAAGTATCGAAGAGTATTTACTTCTCTAGGCTAAATAAAGGCTTTCCCATTGAGTCCATCCCTCTGGGAAACTCCAAGACTGGAAGGCTCTGAATTGAATTCTTGCTCAGTTAAAGACCTGCCTATAGATTATATGCAAGTCTTCTAAAATCAGGTTTATCTTAAATTTAGAAATTTTAAGGAATTTAGCCTCTGAATAAATGCACAGGCTTGACAACTGTTTTTTCCTCACTTAGTCTGATTGAGTGGCTTGCTGGCTTTTTCTTGGGGGCCCCCCAAATGTAGGATTAGAGAATAAATTTTCACATTTTATATTTGCCCCCAACATTTCCAGTTGTCTTAATGGTAAATGATATTAATACTTATATTCTATTCTACCAGTGCCCAGATTAATGGAAATATAAACTATAGTTTATATTTTACTGCTAAGTCACCTCAGTCATGTCCAACTCTATGCGACCCCATATATGGCAGCCCACCAGGCTCCCCCATCCCTGGGATTCTCCAGGCAAGAACACCAGCACCTCAAATTGGAATCTCACTGTCTTTGGCTCTTTAACCCCTCCAGGAGAGAAAAAAATGGTGTATATGTTCATATGGTATTTGTCTTTCTCTTTATGACTTACCTCACTTGATATGATAATCTCTGGGCCCCTCTGTGTGGCTATAAATGGCACTGTTTCATTCTTTTTTGTGCCTGGGTAGTATCCTATTCTACCTATGTACCACGGCTTCTTTATCCATTCATCTCCATTGGTTTGTTCTGTTCCCTGTTTCTGCTGGAGGCTGCACATCCCTGGAGGCTCTCTGGTGATCCCTGGTTTTCCATTTATAGTTGAAGGTGAGGCACTAACAAGCCGATCAGAACCTCTGAGTAAATGCACATGCTCGACAGCCGTTTTTTCCCCTTTTTCTCACTGTAGAGTCACTGGGTGGCTTAGCTGGTTTATTTTGTTGGGGGACCCCCAAATGTAGGATTACTCTTTGAAGCTGTTCACTTTCTCTAAAAAGGAGTCCTTCAGTCTTTTGGTGGATTGGGGTTGGATGGAGGATGGTGGAAATATGTGGCTGGCCACCAGCGTCTGGAAGCAGGACAGGGGCATGAGCCAGGGGTCTCCCCATTCAGCAGGCAGAAACTCATGGAATTCCCATTTCTGGTTCTAGAGCTTGCTCCACCCTCCTTCATGCCTCTCTGCCTTCCTTTTCCCAGGGAGTACACAGGTTTGATCTGGAGAATGGTAGGTGATTGCTGCATGGGGTCAGCGGGGAGTCTGGGGATCTACCCTACTGTGCTGCAGCCTTCCGCTCAGTTCCGTGTCCCCCGCTCATGTCTCACCCACACCACCCCAGGCCCTGGGGCTCAGCCTCTGTGTCTTCCTGGGGCTTTGCGGGAGCATCAGTTTGCTTCTCTTCGTCTGTCATCCCTCTCTGAAGGAACTCTGCTGAGTCAGGTAAAATTCCTCCATCCACTTTCTATCTCCTGAATCTTGTTGACATTTTTTGGATACATTACTATCTCCTTGCTCATACTCCTTGTCCTCATGAGTTTTTGTTTATTTCATTTCTTTTAGAAGGGAAATGAGATAAATACATGTGTTCAAGCTGATTATCTCTTGAGGATCCCTAAGCATTAGCTCCAAGAATCTCTTTTATTTCTCATAGCGATATTACTAGGTAGACCCCATTTCAGGAGGGGTATCTAAGGAGGAAGAGGAACAAGTCTAAGGTCTGACATCTAGGAGGGAACTAGGGTCTAGGCAGGGTTTTCTGACTCCAAAGCCCAGGTCCTTGAATTTTGTGCTGGATCGCCTTCTATTAAAATGGAGTCCAGTTTGCTTTCGGCTTAGCTGGATATCTTATGTTCTTACATAGAAAACAGTATTCTTCTTTTCCCAGGCAGATTAATGGTGATGAACTTTGTTGGTGACTGGGGACAGAAAGAGAGTCAACCTCAAAAGTTATTTTCTGTAGGACACACAAAGCTGTTTATTTTATTTTTTTTTCTATTTGAACCACACTATTAATATGGAAACCTATGTAAAAATACATTTGCCATTGAAGAACTTTTCTGGATAGAGTCAGCACAGAACTGTTTTCCTTTTTCCCAAGAGGGTATTTACTGCCCAGGTGATGCTTTTCCTTGGTCCAGAGTCAGCAGTCAATGTTGGTTGATTTGTTGTTTTGCTTTGTGTGAACCTGAATCTCATAGCTCTCATGCTAAGTTTTATAGCTAGACCTTTGGTTGGTTCAGGGAAGGCTTATTCAACTCTCATCGAAATCTGCATTTCTTCTGATGTGTCAGTATTTCATTAGGGTATTGGTCTCAAGCACATCACTGTTAATACAGAGTAGCAGGCAATGTTTTCTAAATGTTTCTGTTGCACTAGAGCATTTTGGAAATGTGAAGTGACTTAAAGTCATCCATTAAACAGTTTTAGGACTGGTATTTCTTACATAAAAACAATCACTTTATGTGCTAAACAAGTCACACCGTATTTTATGTTTTACTTCTTGTGGTCCTTTTCTTTATACCTCATTCCAGAAATAAGAATGTGTAGCTTTGGCATAATTGTCATTCTTTGTAAAGGATTGCTGTTTTTTGTTTTTTTTTCTTGACCACACCACATAGCTTACAGGATCTAGTTCCCCAGACTAGAGATTGATCCCAGGCCCACAGCAATGAAAGAGCTGAGTCCTAACTACTGAACTGCCAGGGAACTCCCTGTAAGACATTATTTTTGATCTTGGCTAAATAAGTGGAAGACTAATGGCTGACTTCTATGCCTGGTTTGGGTGCAGCAAAACGTGTTTCTTTTCTCTTTTTTCCTTTCTGTTGTTTGGGATCTTCCTCATTCGGTGGGAGCAGAGACTTCACAATGAGCACTGCTGCCAGGCTGGGAGAGGTGATTGATACAGCAAGACGATTTGTCTGGTTGCTCCCTCCACTCTGACAGTCATGACTGTTCAGGCCTGCATCCGCTGAGGACTGCAGGATAGCCAGGTGGGGTTCTAACCATAACCTTCAAGGTCTGAAACTGGGTTGCTCCATCCAATCTTCCCAGCTTTTCCTTAGCCTACAGATTCCCTGGGGTGTCACCAGGGAGGTTGGCCATGTGACGTAGGCCGATGGGTCTGCACAAAGCCTTGAGCACCAAGTCCTCCTGATGAAGGATCAGAAGGTGGTGGGTTGTCTGCTGATCAGGTACATGTTCTCCATGCGTTGAAGGAGAACTTGCTGGCAGGGGCGCTGGATGCCAGCGAGGAGGCTCTTGCCCTGCCCGGAGGTGGTCAGCATGACCTGCTCTCTGCAGGCTCCCTTCATGCATAGCCCTTCCAGGGTCGGCGTCTAGAGTCCCAGACCATCCCCTCATTTTTACCAGGCCCCAGTTCTGACCTCCTCTTAGTCTTGAGGAGACCCAGAGGTTCTTCTTTCCTTCACATCTCCTTCACAGGATAGAGGTGGAGAGAGGATGGAGGCTAATCAGAGGGTGACACTGTGTTGAAAACAAATTGACTTGGTGGCGGAAGCAGAGTGTAGACCCTGCCTGGGCTCCCGGGTGCTTGCAGTCAGCCAGAAGTGCTCCATGACTGTCTCCTCTCTGACTCTAAGCTTTATCTGCAGACCCTTCAGGGCCTTGTAGATGTCACCTAGGGGTTAGACCATGAGCCCAAGAACACAAGCCCTCCTCCTAGCCACCCCATGTCCACCTCAGCAGCCTCAGTGGCCGCCACATGTTTCATTCTTTTATCTGATGAGCCCTTGGGATTTGGTCCACTTGTCTCTCATTTCTAAATTCTTGCTCCCCTGGACCTGTCTTCACAGAAAGCTGCATCTTTTCCATCAGCCCTCTTTCCTTGCTCTCATTGAAATACAAGCACAATATCTTTCATTTTTAAGGGCTTTTTTACTGTTAGTCTCTCCAGGGAGCTGATACAAGTAACACATATTTGGATAGAAATGTAGGTTGTGAAGTAGCAGTCATGTATTGTTCTGGGTTTTACCCCGAGTTGTAAATGGTCTAGGCTTCTTCCTGTCCCCTTCTCTGCACCCTCCTGGGCGTCATTGTGATAATCCTCTGGGTATTGTCTGTAGTGACTCTTCTGTCCAGCCTTCTCTGGGTTGGATGCTGAGCTGAACTTCTTAGAGTTTAGGTGCTTTTAGGTTGGTGTCATTTCCAGGATCAAGAGCCACATTTCCTGGAAAGCCTTTCTTTTTATTTTATTTTACTTCTTTTTAATTTTTTGGCTGTATTGCATGGCATGTGGTATCTTAGTTCCCCAGCCAGGGACCAAACCTGCATACCTGCATCCTTGCATTGGAAGTGTGGAATCTCATACACTGGACCACCAGGGAAGCCCTAGAGGCCCTTCTTAACCTGGATCTTGGCTCTCTTCAGGCATTCTTATTTGGGGCCCCGCTGGTGTCTCTCAGTGAGCCCTGTGGCCCAGCTGCTGGACATTGTCCCCCGGGTCCCTGTCCTCTCCTCTCTTCCCAGTTTGGTTTGGGTCTAACTGAGCCATGCAGAAGTTTTCCTGCTTGTTCTAGCCTTAAGTGGATAGAGCCTGTTCCTTCAGCTATTGTTTATAACATTTGGCGGGGTCGGGGACAGAGGATATTATGAATAATCATTGTTGTAACATGACCCCAAAGTGGAAGTAAGAGAGCCTAATGGTTAAAGCAGCAGGCTCTGGAGTCTGATGACCTGGCTTGTAGCCGGGCTCCACCACGGAGTATTTGTGTGATCTTTAGACATTGACTTGGCCCTCAAAGTGGGGAGGGTATATCGACAGATAGTTATTGAATATACAGATGGTTGTTGGGAAGATTACATATCAAGCTCTCAGGATAGGACCTGGCTGGTGGAAGGTGCTAGATCACCTTCTTTAGAGGTGGGGGAACTGAGACATGGAGAAGCGGGGTTACTTCCTCAAGGTCACCCAGCTGGAAATGGAGGAATCGAGGCCCAAGCCCAACCTAGGCTGGCTCCAGAGTCTCCCCTCTTAGCCACCAAGTGGTATCAGCTCACCTCCCAGGCCTGACCTACTTCAGCCCTCTGTAACAGCTCCTACATGGCTGTCTAGCTTTTGGGCACGTCCCCTGGCTCTGTTACTGGTGTGCTGACCAGGTTTTAGGGAGGCTGAGTGGCTGTGCCCACTGAACCCACCAGTTTCTACTGGCCCATCACTCCCTCCACATGCTTGCTTTGTTCTCTGGGCTCCATCACCCAGATGCATCTCTTGTCCTCAGGGGAGCACTCTGTAATCATCCCCAAAGCCTAAAACACTCAGCACCACAACTGACATTATTTCCACCCAAGGAAGAAAGGGGTCCCTTGCACAAGTCTGGACAAACCAGCTCAGGTACAAAAGAACATCATGTTGGGCTTTCGTCCAGAACTCAAAACACACAAGCACACAATTATTTTTCAGGTTTAAAATTGTTCAGGAAACAATGTTCCAGTTTTCCAAGGCCTTGATTGTTCAGGTTTTGTCCAGGTTCATAAGGAGCTGTTTTGAAACACCACAAGAAAGTCTGAGGCTGGGGGAGAGAGAGCTTTTCTTCAGATCGGGAAGACTGGAAGAGCCTGGACCCTAGCCGGGCTTTGCCATGATTCTGGCCCCACTGCGAAGCCGGAGGCGGTTTGGCCAAACATCAGAACGAGGTGGGTGTTGCTTTGAATCGAGCTTTGTTGCAAAGGGAACATACAGGAGGAACTCCAGCTTGATAAATTGCAAAAGTGTGCTTTTTTCCTTTTCTTTTTGGTTTGAAAGTTTTAGCATTTTGCTAGACAGGGAATGTGGAAACAAGTCGGAGCAGTGACTGTGGAGGCAGGAAGCCTGGGTTCCTGTGCGGGCAAGTCTCTGGGACTCCCCAGACCTGGGGATATTTCCCCGGGTGGGATGGCCGGGTCATGTACCCCATAAGCCCGCACAGCAGCCACATCCAAAGTAGCAGCTTCTTATCTCTTTCCAGGGACACACACCGATGTCAGCAACCAGAGTCAGGTATAATTTCATTACTTGGAATCCCTTACTGATGCTTCATGAGACGTCCATTCAGAATGGAAACCGACACTCCTCGCTTCAGGCACAGTTTTAGTTACATGAATTTGATGAGTGAGCCCAGTCACTACCTTGATCTTTTAAATGGGGACCCATTATTCTAGTGCACATCAGGACTAAAATATTTGTTGCTTTATGAAAAGCTTTTTAATGCAATATCTTATCATATTTACAAAATAGAAATTAGGAGAAAGCTTTAAAAAGGATACCTACATAATGCAATATTATTTTTTTCACTTCTAAAAATTTCCAATTATGGAAATTGTACACATATACACAAAAGTAGATAGAATAGTAAAATGAACTCCTGCTGTGGACTAATTATTGTTTGTGTCTCCTTCTAAATTCATAAGCTGAAAGTGTAATCCCCAGTGATGGCATTTGGAGGTGGGGCCTTTGGAAGGTGACTAGGTCACAAGGGTGGAGCCTCACAGGGGATTAGTGCCCTTAGAGAAAGAGCAGGAGAGAATTTGCTTCCTCTTTGAGAAGACAGAGTGTACAAACCGGAGGGAGGATGGCTCTCCCCAGACACTGAATCTGTCAGCCCCTCAGTTTTGGACTTCCCATCCTGTGGAACTGTTGGGGAGTAAAGGTTTGTTGTTTAAGCTACCCTGTGTGTGTGTTAGTCGCTCTCAGTCATGTCCGACTTGCTGTGAACCCATGGACTGTAGCCCAGCAGGCTATACTGTCCATGCAATTCTCCTGGCAAGAAAACTGGAGAGGGTTGCCATTCCCTTTCCCAGGGTATCTTCCCGACCCAGGGATTGACCCTGGGTCTCCTGCACTGCAGGCGGATTCTTCACCATCTGAGCCACCAGGGAAGCCCTTAAGCCACCTTGTCTGTGGGATTTTGTTGCAGCAGCTTGAACTGAGACCACTCCATGTACCCACTATTGTTCAGTTGCTAAGTCACGTCCGACTCTTTGCGACTCTATGGACTGTAGCGCACCAGGCTTCCCTGTCCTCCACTATTTCCTGGAGTTTGCCCAAACTCATGTCCCTTGAGTTGGTGATGCCATCCAACCATCTCATTCCTCTATTGCCCCCACTACCAGTTTCAACAGTTAGGATCTCTTGGCCTATCTTATTTCCTCTATGCTCTCTCACCCTGGTTCCTCCACATCGTTTTGAAGCAAATCAGACATTATATGACTTTATCCATAAGTGTTTAATACGTTTGTCTAAAAGATAAGCACTGTTTCACTCTGACATTTTGTTAGGAAAAATTTCAAGCATACAACACAATTAAAACTGTATGCACAACCATCTTGATTCTACTGTTCACATTTCACAGTTTCCCATTCAGGCACATTCCTGTCCACCTAACTATGCCTGTATCCATCCATCAAGCCATCTTGTTTTGTTTTTGATTTATTGTAAAATAATTTGCAGTCATCTGTACATTTCCACTTAAATGCTTCAACATGCATATCATTAGAGTTCAGTATTTGTTTACATTTTTTTTTACCATTGTATATAACATTTACATCAATGAAATACACAAATCTGAAATACACATTTGTTGCATTTGACAAATGTAACTCAGCCTCCCAACAAAATATAAAAAGAAGTAATACCCAGAATGTTCCCTCATGCTTCTTTCCTAGTCAATCCCAACCCAATCTGATGTTTTCCCATTTAGAGTAGTCAAAATAATATTTTAGAAAATTTTTCTTATCTGTTGTAACAGAAAATTAACATAATATAAACTTCTTCTGGAAAGATTGATTTTCCCTCTAAATGTCTGGGATTTTTAAAACGTGTTTCCCAGGTTTTGGTTGTGGGGGCATGGAAGGGGCGCATTGGTTTCCAGCCTCATTGCCTTGCACTGTGTGTGTAAAACTTTGAGGAAAATGATTTATTGCTAGCGGAAATTTAAAAAATAATGCTCTAGTCCTTTCAGCTCCGAGTTTATGTACATTTGTAAACATTTTTGGCCACAAGGGTTCCTGGGAAGTTGTATACTTAATAGTGTCCAGAGTTACTTGGTCATGAGAGCCATCTGCCTAATCTTTCCTTGCAAAGAAGTCCAAGGGCTTTCAAGATTTCTTGAAGTGTAGCCAGGAGGTATTCTGTTCAAATTATCTTCTCATCCCCATCTCCAATCAATAAAACTCCAAACTGAAAACCTCCCCCAAGTTAACAATGAGACACGGGTTTTAGACCCTATCTTTCCTCGAGTACCAGATTGTTTTGTAATTCCTTGTCCCCTGAAATTCAAATGAAGTTAGAGTGAATGCCATCCTGAGAACAGGCAGTGCCTCTGCCTCCAAGGAGCTCTCTGGGCACCCTGGGGCGTGACTTGTTTTCCTTGTCACTCTGGCCTGGCTCCAACATCTGCTGAACTCTTCAGTGTCTGGGTCACCTCACTCTCCTCTGTGAGCTTTCTTCTGAGCCCTTGTAAAGGTTTAGGAATTTAGAGGTTTACATCAAAGAAATGAAAAACTTTAACAATTTTAATCCCAGAGATTCCCATTTCTAAAGAACCTCTTATCTGCTTAGTCATATTGTTCAGCTGTGCAGTCTCCCCTCTCCTCTTCCTGAAACTCCTATTTTTTTCCCATGTAGAATTTTTTTTTTCCTTTCTTTTTCCTTGCCTTTTTTCCCAAGATGCCCTCACCCTGCAGGCGTCTTGAGACTATTTTTCTTGTTACCACTATAAGAGAAAGTGGAGTACCAACATGAAGATTATATATATATGTATAAAATCTTGGCTTTAAGTTTAGAGAAACCCACTTAACTGCCTGACTCTATATTCTCATTTGTAAAATGGAAATGGAGGCAATGCCAGCCTTCGTGAAGATCAGTTGTGACAACATATTTGAAAGCATTTTGTAAACTGAAAAGTGTTTGTGCAAACAACCTAAAAGTCCATCAGTGGATGAATGGAAAAGAAATGTGGTGTATATGTGTGTGTGTGTGTATATATATATATATATAATGGAGTATTATTCAGCCATAAGAAAGAAAAGGGTTTTGCCAATATCTTAAAATATGCCTGGTAGTTGCCAGATGCCCAAGGGTTGTCTTCTGAATCATCTTCGCTTAATAGACTGATCGACAAGCATGTATTGACTTATAAATCCATCCATTAGATTTCTAGTTCAGGTTCAACTGATATTCTCTATATAGCTGAGCAAGTTAAATTAGGAAGTTATAGGAAATAACCTTGTTATTAATATGAGTTCTAAGCAAAAATCTGTGGTGATGACAGTAATAATAGCAATGACCACTTCTTGAATGTTTGCCAGCTGCCTGGTATTGCGCCCTTGTGGGTAACCTGCGATGCTGAGCACAGCCACAGTGAAAGTACAGGGAGGGTGAGAAGGGAGGTCGGGGAACTGCTGCCACAGGTGTGGCCCAGACCAGGTCTCACAGGAGATGCAGTGGGCCCCTACTTCGCTCAACCGGAAGACTCTAGCTGAAACAAAGGAGAGTCTACTAGTAAAGGATAGGCACAGAGGGGTGGGGTCTTGTAGCAAGTGCTCAGTCCGTTAGGTATATTCTCTTGCCTCCTTCCAGGTTTTCCTTTGATTCCTGCCTGTCAGGATAGAGCTGGGGGCCCGAGGAGTACAAGGGGAAATAAAGCACGCAGACATAGATGAGCTGCTAGGGGAGGAGCAAGGACGAACTAGGGCGGGGGCCCCTCCCTTCTCTATCTCCTCTCTCTCACTGTCCCTCCCATTTCCTTCGGTCCCCCTCTTCTTGAAAATCGAATACCTAAATATGTGCCCAGCTTAGACGATGGAGATACACTGCTGGGTAAGACAGATAAGATCTACGGTCTTCAATTTCTAAAGGGAAAGACAAATGGTAAGTAAGTAAACAAAGAAAAGTCAAAGTGAAGTCACTCAGTCGTACCGACTCTTAGCGACCCGATGGACTGCAGCCTACCAGGCTTCTCCGTCCATGGGATTTTCCAGGCAAGAGTACTGGAGTGGGTTTCTTCTCTAAACAAAGAAATACACATAAAGAAATTTGAAAAAAAAAAAAAAAAGAAGAAGGTGATGTGACAGAGACGGACTAAACCAGGCTTGTGATTGCCACACCCCTGCATAGCTTTCTCTGAGGTTGACCACACGGGGCACTGCCAGTGGTTTAATGCTCTACATTAAAGTCACCATCTTGCAATTCTTAATGTTTCTAACAAGGGGCCTTGTATTTTCCTTTCGCCTTGTCCTGGGCCCAGCCTGAGGGCAGAGGGAGTAGTGAGGCAGAGCAACGTGGGCACGTCTTGTTGAAGCAGGAATCGTCTGTGCACAGAATCATTTTCTCATACAGCCGTTGGAGGAGGCTGTAGAATCCCCTTTCTCTGAAGAGTCTTAAAAACGGCACAAAGCCTCACGCTCCTGCCACGTGTAAACGTGTGCGGCTCTGCTTAATGGCAGGCAACATGGGCATTATTCTGGAGGAACCTGCCTCCCTGTCTACAAATGCTTTGTGAGAACAGAGAACTTCAAGGAGGGTCAGGGCATCCACGTGGCATTGAGTTTTTCTTTTCTAGTTGTTACATAAAAGTTTTGTGAAGAAACCATTTCCCCCTTTTTAAAGGCTGCATTGAACTTCACAAAAACTTGAGTGAGAGAGCCTGAAACGATCCAGGAGATGCAAGGGAGTGTTCCCACCCGGCACACTGTGCCAGTTTGTTCAGGGCATGTGAAATGCTGGCCAGGGCTGCTGTAAACCGTTGTCTGGGAAAAGCTGAGAGCATTTTGATGACAGGCCCCACTGCATATTTAAAAAGGAAGTTATAATGACTGCCCTTTGACATGTGTCCCGGTAAATACAGAAAACCATCTAGTTTTCCAAAAATATTTGAAATAATTTTTTTTTTTTGTTTTCCACAATAAGGGGAGAGATAATATGTTCCTTCTAGAAACAGGGCTTCCCTTGTGGCTCAGCTGGTAAAAAATCTGCCTGCAATGCAGGAGACCTGGGTTTGATCCCTGGGTTGGGAAGATCCCCTGGAGAAGGGAAAGGCCACCCACTCCAGTATTCTGGCCTGGAGAATTCCATGGACTGTATAGTCGATGGGGTCGCAAAGAGTCAGACATGACTGAGCGACTTTCACTTTCACTTTCTAGAAACTGAAGGCCTAGTTGTTTCTGCAGATTGCATTTGAAGCAATCAGTTCTGGGAATCATGGGTGTGGGTTGTCTGATGCTAACTTTAATCCAGAGGTGGATTTGAATTATTGGCATTATTTTAGAAACTTTCCTCTCCCTGTTGAAAAGGATAGGAGGACAACAGCCGAGCAAAGAGACTTTTGTCGAGCGTGTGCTCATGCTCTGTGTGTTAGCTGCTCAGTCGTGTCTGACTCCTTGTGACCCATGGACTGTAGCCCGCCAGGCTCCTCTGTCCATGGGATTTTCCAGGCAAGAATACTGGTGTGGGTAGCCACTCCCTTCTCCTGAGGATCTTCCTGACCTGGAGATGGAACTCAGGTCTCCTGCATTGCAGCCAGATTCTTTATCGTCTGAGCCACCAGGGAAGCCTGTGCTCATACTATGCTAGGTATTTTGATGGCCAATGAGAGAAGTGTTGATTGAATTTCTTAACCTTTAGTGATACTCTCTTCCATATATCCTGTTGCTTGGTATGTATTATGTGTGTGCAGGTACTTCGTATCTTTTTATTAGTTGCTTTTTTTTCCTGAGGGAAGATGGTCAATGTTTTTATTTCCCCTCATCTAGGTAGATTTGAAGTACATATCATGATGGGAGAAAAATTACTAGACAGAGATTTAAGGGAAGTAGCTGCAGGCAATTATAGAAATCATGTTAGGAAAGAAATATGCCTTCAAGAAACTCCACCTCTTATCTGGGTGGAGAAACAATTAGCGAACAATACGAGACAGTATATAATCAAGTGCTAAATTGTGTGGTAGGGATAATGAGTGCTATAGGAATTCAGAGAAAAGGAGCAGAAGACTATGGAACAATTCACAGCATTTTGTGCCGACAATCCCACTTCCAGGGAGCGATGTCTGCATTTTCTCTGAGAGTTGATTGTGAGGCTCACCTGGCCCGCTTTGTGAATCTATCATTAATGGGCAAGATTGGGTCTTTTGTATGTTCTATTGCATATCAGTTCTGACGGAGCCACGATAAATGGGATGTAGAAACCAGTAACTTAGAGCGAGTCCTCCGTCCGGGTGAGTATGCTGACAAGACCGTCTCTGCATGACAAGCGCCAGTTTCAGTCTCCCTGACAACAATTTCTGAAGAGTTGAAAGCCATTAAGGGGTGGATCTCTACAGTGATAGCCTACATTTTCCAAGGGATAAATCTTTTCTGCTACAGAGGTTGGCAGCTGAATTTCGGTTCCCCTTGCCCGTGCCCTTACCCCCCACCCCCAACACACACACACACTCTTCACAGAGCAGCTCAAAGGCTAGCAGCAGCTGATGGGGATGGTAAATATTTTTTGCAGAGTTCGAGATGGTAGGGGGAAAATCTCTCCTGATTTATAACGAGACATCACCTTCTCAGTGTGAAGGGTTAAAGTCAGTCAGGCTGTGAATGTTTGTAGCTTTCAGCTCTTCCCCAGGAAGTGCAATACTTAGAGATTTTGAAAGATCCTGACATACCTGAAGTTTTGACACACTTATGTCCTAAAAGAGAAATTCTCCACCAGGTATATGTGGTCCATTTTCTCTGACAGATGTGAGAACAAAAAGCTTCAAGAGAGCTGAACCAGCTTGAGCAATCAGTTTGAATCTATATTCAAGTCAAGCTCCAATCAAAGAATGCTGATTAATTAAGACCCATTTAGCCTGCCTATAGCAGGATGGTTAACTATACCCCATTGCTTGTCGGAGACACCAGTTTGGTTGAACTAATTTGTCTGTCATGGTTTGTAGTGGACACAAACCCAGAAGAGGCCCCTTCCCACCCCATTTTATTGCTTTGGTTTTGTTTTGTTTTTTTTCTGTACTACAGAAATGGTATGGACCTAACAGAAGCAGGAGATATTAAGAAGAAGTGGCAAGAATATACAGAAAAACTATTCAAAAAAAGATCTTCATGACCAGGATAACCATGAGAGTGAGATCACTCTCCTAGAGCCAGACATCCTAGAATGTGAAGTCAAGTAAGCCTTAGCAAGCATCACTATGAACAAAGCTAGTAGAGGTGATGGAGTTCCAGTTGAGCTGTTTCAAATCCTAAAAGATGATGCTGTGAAAGTGCTGTACTCAATATGCCAGCAAATTTGGAAAACTCAGCAGTGGCCACAGGCCTGGAAAAGGTCAGTTTTCATTCCAATCCCAAAGAAAGGCAATGCCAAAGAATGTTCAAACTACTGCACAATTGCACTCATCTCACATGCTAGCAAAGTAATGCTGAAAATTCTCCAAGCCGGGCTTCAACAGTACATGAACCAAGAACTTCCAGATGTTCAGGCTGGATTTAGAAAAGGCAGAGGAACCAGAGATCAAATTGCCAACATCTATTGGATCATCAAAAAAGCAAAAGAGTTCCAGAAAACATCTACCTCTGCTTTATTGACTCTGTCAAAGCCTTTGACTGTGTGGATCACAACAAACTGTGGAAAATTCTTCAAGAGATGGGAATACCACCTGCCCTGCCTCCTGAGAAATCTGTATGCAGGTCAGGATGCAACAGTTAGAACTGGACATGGAACAACAGACTGGTTCCAAATAGGAAAAGGAGTACATCAAGGCTGTATATTGTCACCCTGCTTATTTAACTTATATGCAGAGTACATCATGAGAGACGCTGGGCTGGATGAAGCACAAGCTGGAATCAAATTTACCAGGAGAAATATCAATAACCTCAGATATGCAGATGATACCACCCTTATGACAGAAAACAAAGAACTAAAGAGCCTCTTGATGAAAGTGAAAGAGGAGAGTGAAAAAGTTGGCTTAAAACTCAACATTCAGAAAACTAAGATCATGGCATCCAGGCCCATCACTTCATGGCAAATAGATGGGGAAACAGTGACAGACTTTATTTTTTTAAGCTCCAAAATCACTGTAGACAGTGACTGCAGCCATGAAATTAAAAGACACTTGCTTCTTGGAAGAAAAGCTATGACAAACGTAGGCAGCTTGTTAACAAGCAGAGACATTACTTTACCAACAAAGGTCCGTCTAGTCAAGGCTATGGTTTTTCCAGTAGTCATGTATGGATGTGAGAGTTGGACTGTGAAGAAAGCTGAGCGCCGAAGTATTGATGCTTTTGAACTGTGGTGTTGGAGAAGACTCTTGAGAATCTCTTGGACTGCAAGGACATCCAATCAGTCCATCCTAAAGGAAATCAGTCCTGAATATTCATTGGAAGGACTGACTGATGCTGAAGCTGAAACTCCAGTACTTTGGCCACCTGATGCAAAGAACTGAGTCATTGGAAAAGACCCTGATGCTGGGAAAGATTGAAGGCAGGAGGAGAAGAGAATGATAGAGGATGAGATGCTTGGATGGCATCACTGACTTGATGGACATGAGTTTTAGCAAGTTCTGGGAGTTGGTGATGGACAGGGAGGCCTGGCATGCTGCAGTCCATGGGGTCGCAAAGAGTCAGACATGACTGAGCGACTGAACTGAACTGAACTGAAGTATGGGAATAGGAGCAAGCCCATGGATGCTCAGCAGGTATTACTATGTTTAGATTTTAATATGCTTTTAAAAATTAAGTTATTTTTGCAAGGTATTATTTTCTGTCTCAGTGGGTAAAAAAATTGTGATTGCAAAAAAGAATATTTCATGTTTTTTGTCTACAGAACATTGCTGTTTTTATATCAAGGCCTGAATTCAGTCACTGAGTGGAACTAGACTATGAAAGAGCATCTTTTTAAAATAAATTTATTTATTTGTTTTATTTGGCTGCAGTGGGTCTTAGTTGCAGTGTGGAATCTAGTTCCCTGAAAGTGAAGTCAGTCAGTCGTGCCTGACTCTTTGCGACCCCATCGATAGTAGCCTGCACCAAGCTCCTCTGTCCATGGGATTTTCAAGGCAAGGGTACTGGAGTGGGTTGCCATTTCCTTCTCCAGGGAACCTTCCCAACCCAGGGATCAAACCCAGGTCTCTCACATTGTAGACAGACGCTTTACCGTCTGAGCCACCACCAAGGGTTAAACCCAAGCCTCCAGCATTTCGAGCATGGAGTCTTAGCCACTGGACCGCTAGGGAAGTCCCTGTGAAAGAGCGTCTTGCAATCAGGACCTCCCTGCCCTACCCCTTTTGGCAACCATAGTAAAGAACATTATCTGGCAGTTGATAATAATAATAATGATAGAGGGGAGGAGAGGGCGAGATGTATGAAAAGAGTAACGTGGAAACTTACATTACCACATGTAAAATAGATACCAACGGGAATTTGCTGTATGGCTCAGGAAACTCAAACAGGGGCTCTGTATCAACCTAGAGCGGTGGGATAGGGAGGGAGATGGGAGGGAGGTTCAACAGGGAGTGGATATATGTACACCTATGGCTGATTGATGTTGAGGTTTGACAGAAAACAGTAAAATTATGTAAAGCAATTATCCTTCAATAAAAAATAATTTAAAAAAAAGCCACTATGGAGAACAGTGTGGAGATTCCTTAAAAAACTGGAAATAGAACTGCCTTATGATCCAGCAATCCCACTGCTGGGCATACACACTGAGGAAACCAGAAGGGAAAGAGACACATGTACCCCAATGTTCATCGCAGCACTATTTATAATAGCCAGGACATGGAAGCAACCTAGATGTCCATCAGCAGATGAATGAATAAGAAAGCTGTGGTACATATACACAATGGAGTATTACTCAGCCATTAAAAAGAATACATTTGAATCAGTTCTAATGAGGTGGATGAAACTGGAGCCTATTATACAGAGTGAAGTAAGCCAGGAGGAAAAACATAAATACAGTATACTAACGCATATATATGGAATTTAGAAAGATGGTAACAATAACCCGGTGTATGAGACAGCAAAAGAGACACTGATGTATAGAACAGTCTTATGGACTCTGTTGGAGAGGGAGAGGGTGGAAAGATTTGGGAGAATGACATTGAAACATGTAAAATATCATGTAAGAAACGAGATGCCAGTCCAGGTTCGATGCACGATACTGGATGCTTGGGGCTAGTGCACTGGGACGACCCAGAGGGATGGTATGGGGAGGGAGGAGGGAGGAGGGTTCAGGATGGGGAACACATGTATACCTGTGGCGGATTCGTTTTGATATTTGGCAAAACTAATACAATTATGTAAAGTTTAAAAAAAAAAAAAAAAAAAAGAAAACTAAAAAAATAAAATAATAATAATGATAGGTTATATTTCTTCAGCCCTTACCATGGGCAGATATATGGTTTCTTATCATCTTCATAACAATTATGTGGTTCATTGTACAGATGAGGAAGCATCTTAAAAGACAGTATCTTGCCCCAAGTTACAGTAGCTAGAGAGTAGTAGAACTGGGCTCCATCCCATACAGTTTCATGCCAAATCCATGCACTTGACTGTTATTCAATTGTGACCAACATGGTCTGGTTTGACAGGTTTTGATGCACTGTGGAAAAACCTCTTGTAAATCTGGATGCAATTGAGAGCAAGGACAACCAGGTCAAGAAATCCAAGGGCAATGGGAGAGCTGCTTTAGTGAGACTGAGATTGATGGAGCAATGCCTTCTTTTTCTTGAGATGGATGTATTAGGCAGTCTGCTTGCCTTGCTAGTAAAGAGTGCTTGTCTGAGTTCTCCATCCCTCAAGATTTTGAGCAGCTTCTAGCTAGCTTAGGTGACAGTCTCCTAAAGTTTTTTACTTCCCATTGAACAAAATTTGAGTCAAGAAACATCTCTATGAGTGAGAAAGGATGAAGTTGGAGTTTTTCCCAAAGGAATTGATTACACATAGGTGTAGGTTGGATATCACCCTGGTGGCTCAGACAGTAAAGAATCTGCTGCAATGCAGGAGACCTGAGGTTGATCCCTGGGTTGGGAAGATCCCTTGGAGGAGGAAATGGCACCCCACTCCAATATTCTTGCCTGGAGAATTCCATGAACAGAAGAGACTGGTGGGCTACAGTGCATGAAATTGCAAAAGAGTTGGACATGACTAGGCTGGATAACTACTTCTATCATTTATTCAGGGCCAGTGAAGTCACTTGATTGATCCTGTTTACACAGTCAAAGAAGGTTATTCCCAGATCAGCCAGTCAAGGCTCTCACGTGCTTAAACAATATGGCCATTATGGTAGAAGTTGGATTTGCCCAGTTATTATCTGACTTGCTAAATTTGCATCGGTCCTTCTCCCATGTGCTTGTAACACCTCATCATCCCTGTAAACAAATGCAGCAATTTTTCATGCCTTTCATTCTCACTAAGCAAAAACCATTAGGTATTGATTCTCTTTTAGTGAATGTACCATAGAGATTTCCCTTCAGTGAAAACAGCAGAAACATTATTCAATATATCATATTTCTGGAAAGATTACTACTGATTTTTATTAGATCAAAGGTTGAATTCCTTTAAGCCCATTTTTAGTCTTCTTACAGGATTGGATCTGTTTAGCTTTTGCTTTCATGGCCTTTACAGGACTTGTATGGCATGTCAAGAACAGAAGTGAAACTTACTTCTGAAGAACTTGTCTTAACAGTAGTGTGGTCAAGTCACACCCTAGAAAGATTTATGGTCTAGGAAGTCTGGTAATAGCTGGAGTTTAAAACTAGTTTAAAACAAAGCCCAAGCTCCCTTACAAATGAAGTGGCCAATTAACTGGGGCTGAAAAGGAAAAGTCTTTCTAAGTGCTTATTTCACTAACGTATCATTTTCAAGTTGTTATTGGGACAAGCAAGACTTACTCCAGTCTGACTTTGATGAATGGGAGTTGTCATTGCAATTACTTGTTTTTTTGTGGGTTGTCAAGAACGCTTGAGGGTTTGTATCAGTATCATTAGAACCAGCATCGGATGGTTCTAACTTCAAGATCAACTCTAAATCCATTCCTTTATTTGAGGCACCCCTTTCCTGAATGACAATGAGATAATTTTCCAAACTTGTTGGAACCATGCTGTTAATAAAAGTGTCACTAACAGAAAAGAAACCCTCATCAAGACTTCAGTGTTGCCTCACTTGCAAAGGGAGTTACTAAACACCCTGGAAAAGACACCTCTCAGCTACTGCTTTTGAGCTCTCCCTGGGGCATTTTCCAGCAACTGTCTTTTACCTCCATCATCCAAAACTTGCCAAGGAAGCTTACAGTTAGGGAATAACTCACTCTTGTCTGCCTTTGTTTCCTTGTCTCTAGGACTGAAGGGAGTAATCTTGGGGAAATTCCCAGTTAATACCAAAAAGCAATCAACCAACTCAAACTGTTGGTGAAGTACAGGGAATGAGGAAGAGTTTTCTTCCCTCATGTTTTGGATAAACTCCACTCTAATTTGCCTAACACAGAATCAGATTGTGTGCCCCCCAATCCATGTTCATTTTTGAAATCCTTCTCCTCCACTCAGTATCTCTTCCTGTTATTTTTTTCAGAGTCTAGAACTGAATCAAACCTGTGAACCACTCAATAAAAAATATTGGGTATTGATTAAATGAAGGGACTATGGAAGATTAAAAATGGCTGCAAATACCATTAAAAAGTGGGGTCTTTCCCCACTCCCCTTGACTCTGCACAGGCTTTGAGACTACTTTGACCAATAGAATATGGCAGAAGGGTTTCTGTGGCAGTTTCGGGGCCCAGCTCTCAAGAAAGATGCAACTTCCACTTCCTGTCTCTTGGAGCACTCTCTCTTGGAGCTCAGAACTTCCAACAGAACCCAGAAGTTCTGTTGCTCTGACGCTGCTATTCTGGAGAGACCACTCTCTGGTCCACAGTCTCAGCTAACTGCTGGTTGGAGACTGTGAGAATAGTCTCTAGAGCCTTCTAAATGAGACTGCCTGTCTCAGCCCATATTTCTAATCCACAAAATCATGAGATTTCATGATTACTGTTTTAAGTCATTCAATAACCTCAAATTAGGATAAATGTTTTGCTAAAATCTGAACTCTAATGCCGCTTTGAAAAACCGCAGTGGCAATGAGCTAATGTGAGTAAAGGGCTTATCACAGTGGCTAGAACCCAGTAAACACTCAGTGAAGGCTCGCTTTTGTAACTATTACTGTAATATTATCCCAACTGTTCTCCTTGTTCTTAGCTTTTGCCTCTAGGTTCCATGTTTAACATCACTGTCAGAATAAACTTCCCAAATCATAGTCATATGTTTAGTATAGCAATTGTCTCTCCATTAAGAAATCTTGTCTTTCTTCTCAGTAACAGAACCTTTGTATGCTGCTTAGGTATATGGAGGCCCAAACTAAAGATTACATTTCCCAGTCTCCCTTGTGGCTGGGCAGAGCCATACAACTAAATTTTGTCTAATGGTGAAAGTCGCTCAGTTGTGTCCAGCTCTTTGGGATCACAAAGACTGTAGTCTGCCAGGCTCCTCTGTCCATGGGATTTTCCAGGCAAGAATACTGAAGTAGGTTGCCATTCCCTTCTCCAGGAGATCTTCCCAACCCAGGGATTGAACCTGGGACTCCTGGATTGCAGGCAGATTCTTTGCAGCCTGAACCACCAGGGAATCTGAGTCAATGGTAGTTAAGCAAAAGTGGTTGTGCAACTTTCAGGAAGTGTCTGTCAAGGGAGAGACATGGCTTTCTCCTCCTCTGTGCTGCTTGGAGTTTAAGTATGTTACCTAGAGCCCATTTACCATCTTAGACAAGGTTAGCAAGGGTCTCATCCTTAGGGTGGCCTTCCCTGGTGGTTCAGTGGCAAAGAATCTGCCTGCCAAGCAGAAGATGTGGGTTTGATCCCTGGAGGAAGAAATGGCAACCCAGTCCAGTATTCTTGCCTGGAGAATCCCATTAACAAAGGAGCCTTGGACAGAGGAGCCTGGCGGGCTATAGTCCATGGGGTCCCAAGAGATGGACATGACTTAGGGACTAAGCAATAACAACATCCTTTGAGTGGTGGGGGATAAAACTGGAAGGACTGTGGGATCCTGACCCATTTGTGGAATTGCCTTAGTAGCTCTGGATTCTCATCTCTGGATTTTCACTTAAGAGAAAAAAATCTTGTGGATTTAAGCTTTTTTTGTGGGGGGGTGGTTACAGGGTGTCAAATAAAAGTAGCTCTATCTAATTTTAACTAAAAGACCTACTACTTATTAGATGTAGACTATGAAGGTGAATAAAAAAATGAGGCTTCTGCTCTTCTGGATGTCCATCTTCTTGGGAAGGTATAAATGAATAGAATAGTAAAGGGCTATAGAATAGATGAAACATTTAATTTCACATTTTATGTGTACCAAGGACAACTTTCCATTTATTCTCTCCCCTTGTCTTCACAATGGTCCTGTGAAATAACAGTTGTTAAATCTATTTTAGAGAGGAGGAAAAAGACTCAGAAAGTTTGGGTCGTTTGCTTAGGGTCATGTTTGTAAGAGGTAAACCCCGAATCTACATCCTTCTCTTCTGGCTCCAGTCTGTCACTATTTCTGTCATATCACATTGCAATAAGGAGGATATTATTGAATTCAATCAATGAGATAACTTTTACAAAAATAAGTACATATTTAGAAGACACAGATGGATGGGAAGGGGGTTCCAGAAGGGACAGAAAAGCTTAAGTGGTGCAGCACGGACAGGGCATGCTGGGAACATGGCAAGTCTGGGCTGCTGGAAAACTGAGGGCGGTCTGATTATGAAGGGCTCTGAGGCTGTGCTTTCTTTGCCTTCATACCATGCTTTTCTGCTTTCTTATAGTCTTAGGCAGGCTCTCCCCTCCGTGAGTCTAGCTTTCTCTCCCTTATAAAATGAAGTTAGTAGGGACTCCCCAGTGATCCAGTGGCTAATATTCCTCACTCCCAATGCAGGGAGCCTGGGTTCAATCCCTGGGCAGGGAACTAGATTCCACATGCCGTAACTAAGAGTTCACATGTCCTGTGTGTGAGCTAATGATTCCGCATACCATCACTAAGACCTGGTGCAGCTGAATAAATAAATAATAATTAAAAAATAAAATGTAGTAATAACTTTTATATCAATCAGGACACCTAATGCTGGTTGCTACAACAAGAAGTCGACAAATCCTGATTGCGTGTCACCATAAAGGTTTATTACCTGCTCCTTGTGGCTCAGATGGTAAAGCATCTGCCTACAATGTGGGAGACCCAGGTTCGATCCCTCGGTCGGGAAGATCTCCTGGAGAAGGAAATGGCACCCCACTCCAGTACTCTTGCTTGGAAAATCCCATGGACGGAGGAGCCCGGTAAGCTACAGTCCATGGGGTCTCAAGGAGTCAGACATGGCTGAGCGACTTCACTTACTTCACTTATAAATTCTAAGGCAGTTGTCAAGGGGAGCAAGGTTATGTGTATGTGTGTGTGTGGTAAGGAGTAGAATTCTAGAATAAACAATGACTCAGGTTTCCTTGAGGGCATTTTTTTGTAGTGCTGTCATATTCTGAGACTTCCTTGGAGTTCTTTGCTGAATTCTGTGCATTCAGCTGGCTGCTAAGTAGTAAGGAAGTGTGGAGTATTACATAGGTTTGATGATCAGGCTCGAAAGTGGCATCCTTCTTGTCTGTCCGTAGTTCATTGACCAGACTGAGTAACATGATTCCAACCTAACTGCAAGGGGGAAAATGTGATTAGGCACCGCTAGCAAGTATCAGCCACAAAACTCCAACTTCTTCATGGAGGCAAGCTAAGAGTTTAATGAAATCATATGTGTGCAAGTACTCTATAAAATTCCTGGAGTGTAATTTGCATCAGGTTTCATTTCTTCATGTTTGCATGTCCAAATCTTACCTATTTTTCCAGTGTCACCTTCCCTGTGGAGTCATCGTGAATCCCACTCTTTCTCTCTTTGAGCATCTCGATAGTTAAAGGTTATCTTTGTCTTTCAACACTTTATTGCACTATTTGAATCTTTATAATTTTCTTTATACATCTTTTGTCTGTTTATACATCTTTTTATCCTAAGGACATGTGACCGTGGTTGGCACAGTGTCTTGCATATATAGTGTGCAAGTTTTGATAAATGATTGATATTTTGCATTCCAAAAGATTCACTTTCTAGGGTAACCAGCATATTCACCTAAACATATTTGAGTCTCTCATCACTTTCTCCTACCAAGTTGCTGTGTAAAGAGGACATAATGTTGAATCAAGCATGAAAATGAAAACCAAGATTATATAAAATTGACCATAAACATTAGTTGGTTTAGTGCATATTTAACCAAGAGAGAAAGTAAGGACTATAAGGCAAAGAGACCCATGTTCAACAGTGGACAATCACCTCTCCCTTGACTTCATTGTTCTCATACCTGTCTCCTGGCTGCTGGGAAGGAGGGTCTGGGTTGCTTACAGCAAGACAGAGGGGCTTTGGACAGTCACAACTGAGACTCTCGCCCAGCTCTCACTAGAGGGAAGCTTTCCCTTGTCTGTCTACCACGCCATTGATATCTAATTATCATGGTTTATGAATGTTTACAGGATTCCCTGGTGGCTCAGATGGTAAAGCATCTGCCTGCAATGCAAGAGACCCGGGTTCGATCCTGGGTCAGGAAGATCCCCTGGAGAAGGAAATGGCAACCCACTCCAGTACTCTTGTCTAGAAAATTCCACGGATGGAGGAACCTGGTGGGCTACAGTCCATGGGGTTGCAAAGAGTAATAAAGGCCCTTCCCACTTATGCAGAGACTTAGTTGCACATTTTTCTGGTCTAAATAAAACCCACATAGGTTCTGGTATACCTGTAGTATTCTATTTCCATGTGAAAGCTACATTAAGTGGGTCATTTTCCTCCTTCCAAAAGAATTCTCTACAAAATGGAGGGAACACATGTGTACCTATGGCTGATTCATATTGATGTATGGCAGAAACCATGATAATATTGTAAAGTAATTATTCTCTAAAATAAATAATTAAAAAACAAAAGAATTCTCTACCAAATAACTTACTATGTACTCCCTTAAATAACAAGATTCTTTGTTATATTGAGAGCGTGATTCTCTTTACCAAAATGCAATTACATACAGCATTTTGAGAACTCATGTAGCATGAACTCTTGTACTTACTTGGTGGGGTATTGGCTGGGCTTTGGATAGTAGCGAGTCTGTCTTCTGGTCTATCTCTAATTTTTCCTAGTTTTAAATGAAATCTTTGGCCTCATTTACTTTTTTTTTCAATTTTATTTTCCCATTAGGGAAGCACATGGCTCTCAGATGAATGTGCTGAAGGAAATGCACCAGGAAATCCCAAGCAGGGTGCAATCAGTCACTATTAATGCTCACAAGTATCAAAGCTGCTTAAAGAAATACGACTGCTTATGAGATGGGTGATAAAATTAAATTCATGAAGCAGTTCCTTCTCCATGGGTGATTTCTTGGTGCTGAAGAACTAGAATTTCATGCACACTGTGAGTACCAGAACTCCACACTGCAGTTAGCACACTTTAAAGAACAGGTATTGAATTTTAGCTGAGTCTAGCATCATCTTTTTCAATTCCAAGGACAGCTGTTAAATTATGAAATATTTTGAGATTATAAAGCTCTTGCCTCTGAGAGATCTTCTCTTTTTTCTTTAAGATCAGCATCTATGAAATTTTATGTGAAGGAGTTGACAACTTTGAAAATCAGCAGATATTTAGCGACTATCTTTAAGTTGGTATTAAACCTTTTAAAAATCAATGACAAAGTTATAAAAATGGGTTTGATGTTTCAGGCACATCTGCTTAACCATGTAACCTGAAGATAGAGTAATTTGAATCTGGTTGATTGTGAAAGGAAATTAAAATAACACATATCATTTGATGAAACCATCTTCATAGAATTCTAATTTAACTCAAATAATAAGTATTTCAATGGTTCTCCTATGTGCTTATTTTTAGTCTCGTATTCTGTAAGTTACAAGAGAGTTGCATTCATGCATGTGAAATGTAATTCTCTTCTTGTAAAAACTTGACACAATGCTTATCCGTTTGATTTGATTGCATTTGTGTGTTCATTAATATAATTGAAACATGTAGCTTCCCCCAAGTTTTCACAGGTTCATTCCTAACTAGCTGTTGGCATTTCTCACATTACATGTTAGTATAACAGAGTTAGGCCAATTTATTCATGAAATAGGAAAAAGTTGATCAGAGGAAGGGAGGGGTGGGTTCAGACCACTCAGTACTGATTAGGGGGCTGTGGGCAGCCCTTGAAATCTCTACTGTTTTAACTTCTGAATTAAAGCTTCCAGGGAGACCTACATGGGCTCATGTGATATGGACTCAGGAAAGGACTATCTTCGGGAGAAAATCTTCACCAACTGGGCCCCAAACTGAAAGTCAATTTCCTAAGTATGTTCTATGTATTGGGCCTCCCAGAGGTAAAGAACCTACCTGCCAATGCAGGAGACGTAAGAGACATTGGTTTGATCCCTCAGTGGGGAAGATCCCCTGGAGGAGGGCATGACAACCCACTCTAGTATTCTTGCCTGGAAAATCCCACGGACAGAGGAACCTGGCGGGCTACAGTGCATGGGATCACATGGAGTTGGACACGACTGAAGCAATATATCAGGCATGCATGTTCTATGTATTTTCAGAGTAGTTTGAAGATAGATCGTGATAGTGGTGATGTAGAACTAGGATCTATGAGTTTGGAAGGAGAAAATGGAGGTTCTAATTCTTGCTTGGATACTTTTGAGCTCTGTGACATTACATGAGTGAGCTAATCTGAGTGTATTTCATCACAGGGCTATAATAGGGGTTTAAATATAATAATTATGCAATCAGTATATGCTCTTCTAAACACCTGGCTTTTTTTTTTTTGGGAGAGGAAAATATATATATATATATTCTACATATAAAGGTAGAAAATAAAAGGCATAAAGGAGGTGGTCAATAAAACAGACAAAGGAGTTTTAAATAGGGATAACTTTTCAAATCAAATATTTAAAACCCTATTTTTTGTCATTTACAGAGTAATGTGAGGATACCTGACTAAAAAGAATGAAAGAACTCCCTCTCTTATTTTAGTGTCTCATATGGTAACGAACCTGCCTGTAGCACAGGAGACCTGGGTTCGATTCTTGTGTCAGGAAGTTCCCCTGGAAAAGGGAATGGCTACCCACTCCATTATTCTTGCCTGGAGAATTCCATGGACAGAGGAGCCTGGTGGGCTACAGTCCATGGTGTCATAAAGAGTTGGACATGACTGAAGCGACTTAGCACGCATGCACTCTTATTTTTGCTTAAGTATTATACTTGTTTCACCACATAATAGAATTAGATTGGTTACTTAAGCAAAACTAATGCGATAAATTCATAGCAATCAGGGAATATTTCATTTGAAAAGCTCCACTTTTTGTTTTAATGACATGAAAAGAATTTGCTAGGCACCTTCTTTCTAATAATAGCTGTATTACTTTTTATCTTATATTGCTGTCCCATTATTTGCTTATATTCTTTTGGAAGGGGTCAATGTAAGTAATAAAACCAAAGATCTCTCAGCTCTTGTCCATACAGAAGGGGAGATCTATCAGGGTTGCTGTTTAAGCAGGTGTAATCAGAGGAGCAGTAGGTTCCAGGGATTCTCAAGTCAGGGAGGAAGTGATGCCTCAGGACTGGGCCTGTTGAAGAACACCATCAGCATCATAAAGACAGTTTCAGTTCAGTTCAGTTGGTCAGTCATGTCTCACTCTTTGTGACCCCATGGACTGCAGCATGCCAGGCTTCCCTGTCCATCACCAACTCCCAGAGCTTGCTCAAACTCATGTCCATCAAGTCAGTAATGCCATCCAACCATCTCATCCTCTGTTGTCCCCTTCTCCTCCTGCCTTCAATCTTTCCCAACATCACAGTCTACTCTTTGAAAACTGGTTTGTCCATGACACTGAATAACCACATTCCTCTGTATATCTGAAGTGGTCAAAAATCTGTATTGGAATTAGCAGGTATCTTTGGAAGAGGGATTGCTGCCCCTTGTGAAATGAAAAGGCTAAAAGAACTGAGCTTCCTGTCCCGTGGTTTCAGCCCCTACCCTGGCAAGATTCATTAGACTAGTGTCTTTTCCATACAGGTAAAGTTTTGAATAAGAAAGGAAGTGTTGAATTTAGATGGGTAATCTTTTTTTTATGTCTAAAATACTAAAAGATCTGTTTTGGTATCTTGCAGTCAAATTCGGCAATTTCTCACTCTGTGTATATCACAAACAACAAGGAAATCACTCCTTATGTTAAGATCAATTAGAATATATGATTTAAAAATGTTTGTGAGACCTGCATCTGAATTGTGCCTAGATGATTTGAAGGAGGTTTGAGATGGATTTTGTTAAGAGCTGTATGGGAAACTGTGATATTTACACAGTAGCTTTAAAAATCTAATTGCAATTTAAAATTAATTAATTTAATTTAATATGATTGATAATTAATTAATTGTTGTTAATAGTTAACAAAACATTCACTTCACATTGCTGGTCCTTCTACCATCACATTTTTCTAACTTCATTTGTTTCAAATAACTGTTCTATGTGTATTACATTGAATTAGATATTTATCCTGAAGAAACATGCCCTAAGTTAGAGGTTCATAGTTAACAAAGAATGGTAAGCCAAGTTGCCAGAATGTCATGGATTATTCAGGAATTCAAACTCAGTTCGTGAATCCAGAAATTGTTTGTAGGAGCTGGTTTTTTTTTTTTTTTTCTTTCACTTCTGGTTTTGAAAATTTTTTTATTGGCTGAGTTTGTTTGCCTCAGAGTCACAGAAGCACAAGCTGTGGACTTATAAAACCCTAAAGTTGGTTGTTCTCTTATTGTTTCACATGAGATGAGAAATATTAGTGAGTTTGGATCACCAAAAAATGGGACTATGGTAAAGACTTAGAGAAAAGGAGAAAATGAAAGCCATGGGCCTTTGAATACCAGGGATTTTATTTGTATCATTTCTTTTTAGATTCCAGATATAAGGGATGTCATGGTATTTCTCCTTCTCTGTCTGGCTTACTTTACTCAGTATGACACTCCCTAAATACCAAGGATTTCAAAAAAGCTAATGGAAAACACAGAGGAAAGCATGAGAAAGAAAAGGATTTAAAAGGCTAGTATAAAAATGAAAAAGAAGATGGCCCATTCAAGAAGAAGTTGTGCAGGTTCCTTCGAGGAATCACAGGGTGGGAACTTGCATGGAAGAAGACATTGCCAGAGCAACATAGAAGGTAAACGGAGTGCAGTTACCTCCGCTGCAAATCTCAGTCTCACTACAGGGTCCTCAGCCTCCTGTGGGTATGGGGGAAAGAGGGGTGTGGGGGGCTCCCCTTGGTTCTAAGATGAAACTGTGCATTCAAATGGGAGCTGCAGCTGAGTCAATTTGGAGTTAACTGGAACACTTCTTAGTCGAGTTGTATTAGTTAGGGTTCTCCAAAGAAACAAAATCAATAGGATAAAAAATTATTTAGGAATTGGAGTAGGAATTGGCTCCCACAGTTATGGAGGCTGAGAGGCCCCACGATTTGCTGTCTGCAAGCTGGAGACCCAGGAAGGGCCTGGTATTGGTCCTAGAGTCTGAAGGTGGATGTCCTAGTTCAACAGACAAGAGAAGAAAATACTCTTCCTTTTTGTTCTGCTGGGTTCTCAACTATTGGATGACACCCATCCACCCTGGTGAGGGGGAAGCTTCTTTATTCAGCCTACTATTTCAATACTAATCTATTCCAGGAACACCCTCATAGACACACCCAGAAATAATGTCTTACTGGCTATACAGGCATCCCTTGTCCCAGTCAAGTGACACATAAAATTAACTACCAAACCTGTATGAAGGCTTGGAAGGTTGGAGGAATCAATGTAAAATACTTTGAAAAATAAGAGAACTGGTGGATGTAAGAAGAGGGAAGGCCAAGAACAGAACCCAAATGCAGCGAAATAATTTTTCCATGAGCCCAACCGACTGGCATTCCAACCATTTGTTTTTGAAGGGTTAGAAAAAAAAAGCACTGTTTTGGGAGTATAGATGCTGGAGTTGGAAAGATCTGATATTAAACCTTGGTTAACTCTAACCTTGAGTAAGTTTCCATCTCTGAGTCTTGCTTTCTGTTTGGGAAAGTAGGAGCACTAATAACTTCATTGCGGGGTTGCGAGTGACTTAAAAGGAAAAAATGAACGGAAAGCACATAGCTAGTGCTTAATTGTAGTAGCTATTAGTAAACTAGTAAAATTTTCTTGCTCTAGCACGACTCTGCTAACCACCTGTTGTGGGGTCCTAGGCCAGTGAGCTCATCTCTCTGGGTCTTGGTTTTCTCATCTAGAAAGTAGACCAGGTTGGTCTACTCTAGACTTTCTGAGGGTCTCCAACTTGCAAGCGTGGAGGAATCTTCTGGGGATCTTGTTTAAAGGCAAATCCTGATTCAGTGGGTCTGCAGGACGGTGGGTGGGTGGGGCCGGGGTGGGGGTGGGGGGGTGGGCCGTCAGTGAGTCTGCGGTGGGTGAGGCCAGGGAGTCTGCGGTGGGTGGGGCCGGGGAGTCTGCGGGGGGTGGGGCCAGGGAGTCTGCAGGTCCAAAGAGCTCTGAGGTGCGGCCAATGCTGCAGATCATGCTGCTGGCGATGCTGCTGGCACATGGGCCTTGCTTTCCCCGACCAAGGTCATCATCTAAGGTTGAACCTGCTAGGATACTATGAAAAGACAAACTGAAGTTGAACCCCTGAGCCTCTGAGGAAATGAGATGTTGTATTTTTCAATGAATAGAGAACATGGCAGAAGCAGGACATCTGGGAGCTGGGGGATCGGGCCTGGGGGAACTGGAGTAAGTGACTGACTAGCTGCAGTGGTAGGTATGGAGGTAGGGGTGGAGAAAACCAAAGAGGCTTGTATGTGGCAAATCTAACTTCCTATTTTGATTAGTCTCTAACTGGGACTTCACAGAACAATACAAACCCCATATTCTTTAATACCTTTCAAGGGGAACCACTGTAAAACTTCACTTTTTCTGAATTTAATCCATTACAGGCTCCTATACTTAGTGAAATTGCAACAATTCAACAAATGATATAATTGCCCTAAATACTGCTTTAATATAATTATGTGTAACTCACTGGAATATGCTATTGCATACTATAATATATTATGACATATAATGTTATCATAAAATTCCTTATCAAATGCAAGCCAATAATGCACTTCATGTGTTACTCAGGTGTTGGTGTTTTCATCTGATGCCATACAGATTTTTTAAAAATAATAGGAATGTAAATATATTTTTCAGTCAGCTAGGAGTAATGAAGGGGACTGAAATGAAAGGGAAGATCAAGGTTGTCATTTCTCAAAAGTGTGATCTGCAGATCACCTGCATCAATATTCCCTGGGCCCTAGATAAAATGCAGAATCCTGGGTTCCCTGCAGCTCTTACCAAATCAGAATCAACAGGGCAGGAAATCTGGGATATTCTTAGATATCCCGAAGCTTGAGACTTTTTGATCTGGATTTTGCCCCTCTTCAGTATCATCTGGAACCCAGGCATTGGTAAGTCTGGTTGGGCAGAGGGGACACTTGTGACCTCTATCCCCAGCTGTCTAGAAGATGCCTGCATATGTAGTCCTGCCAGGGTGCCTCATGCAGGATGTTCCCTGCCTCAAGCCTACTTCACTGCCTTTCTCCCTTGCTCAGTTTATGGCACCACCAAGCCATCCAGGTGCCCAGGTGAGATAGCTGGGAGTTGTCCTGACTCCTCCTTTTAAGCATTTCACCAGCTACTGAATCTGGTCAATTTCACCTCCAAAGTCATCCTCAAAAATGTCTTCTTTCCACTGTTTCTGTCTTCTACCACTTAGATCATGACTTTCACCTTTTAATCATTCCTTTAACAAGTATTTATCTGCTGGTTACGTACTGTAGCCACCTACTGTGTTGTTTGAAGGTGAACTGAAGAAAAAGAAGCAAGGGAAAGAGAAAGGAGTGTTGGGGAGTTTTTGGGTAGAGGAATGACATGATTCCCTGGTTCTAAAAGGGTCCCTCTGGCTGCTATATTGAAGGAGGCCCGGAGAGGGGAGAAGCAGGGGCAGGGAGGATGGTTAGGGTTCTAACGCAGTATTCCACACAAGAGATGATATTGGCTTTTATCAACCAGAGTGCTAACAGTGGAAATGGCGAGAAATCACTGGATTCTGGCTATAACCTAGAGGTGGGACCAACGAGAGCATTTGCTGACAGAAAGGACATGGGATGTGATAGAGAGTATATAGTCACGGAGTGGCTGAAAGAGTCACTGCCACTAACCACTAACCAAGCTGGGGAAGCTGCTGGGTCTGTGGTGGGAATGAGTAGGGGAGAGATGGGACATACTTGATCATTATCTCTCACTGGACCATCAAATGTCCTCTGACTTGATTTCTGTCCCTAGAGCCTTATTCTTCAAAGGACTGCCAGGGTGTTTATATCAAATTTAAAAAAAAAAAAAGGTTTCCACAGTCCTGCATAAAATCTTTCAGTGGTTCTCTGTTATGTGTAGGGTCAAGTTTAACGGTATGGGATCTATCCGTCTGTCTCCTCCCTGCCTCTCTAGTGTTCTAACTCTCTGGTACCCTGTGATACTGATGTGCTAGCAATTGTCTGCCGTGCAGGGATATCACTTGTCTTGCCTTTGCTTATGTCTCAACCTCTGCTTAGAATGCTCTTCTCATGTCTGTTCCTTGAGAGCAGGGCTGGTGTCTTACTCATTAGTCTATCCCCAGAAACTGGTACACTGTGTGCGTGCATGCTAATTAGCTTCAGTTGTGTCCAACTCTTTGCGACCCTGTGGACTGTAGCCACCAGGCTCCTCTGTCCATGGGATTCTCCAGGCAAGAATACTGGAGGGGGTAGCCATTTTCTTCTCCAAGCGATCTTCCCGACTCAGGGATTGAATCCACGTCTCCTGTGGCTCTTGCATTGCAGGAGGATTTTTTATTGCACCGGGGAAGCCCCATGAGTACAGTAAATAAACCAAACTAAAAGTCTCACTAGTGTTTCTAAGGTAGGATAATTATAATTACCAACACTTCACAGATGAAGAAATGGAGGTTCAGATCAGTTAAGCAACTTGAGCTTAAATTGATTGTTCCAAGGTCACAGAATTGAAAACACATCTGTAATATCTCAAAGTCATTTTTTTTCTCTATACCATGCAAAACTACCTCCATTTTTGTCCAGAACCAGATCTGCCAGGCTCCCCTTTCTTGGGATGCCATTTAACAGCCACATTTGCAGTTACAAATATCTTACAAATGAATGGTCTTCCCAGATTTCTCTTTGGTTACCAGGCAAACTCTGGCATGATAGCCACTCCCTTACTCACCCATGATAAAGCAAAAATGTCCATGAAACAATAACATACACATCATGTAAGTGCTTGCACACAACTTTCTTTACTACAGAAAAGATCCTTTCTTTTGAAGCTATCTGGGAAGCCAGTTTAAAAAAAAGTAATAAGAAAACATTATAGAAAGTCTGGAAACTAAGAGAAAAAATAATCTACTCTATTAATGTAATATAGCTTTCACTTGCTCATATTACATATATTTTTACAAAATTAGATTATATGTGTAATAAGTCAAAGTTTTTAAACTTAATGTGCTCAGTTGCTCAGTCGAGTTGTTTAGTTGCTCAGTCATGTCCAACTCCTCGTGACCCCATGGACTGTAGCTCGCCAGGCTCCTTTGTCCAAGGGGATTCTCCCTGCAAGAATACTAGAGTGGATTGCCATGCCCTCCTCCAGGGGAATCTTCCCAACCTAGGGGTTGAACCCAGGTCTCCCGCATTGCAGGAGGATTCTTTACCATCTAAGCCACCCAGTAACATTTAACTAGAAGCTAGTTAGTTAGATCTAGCTAGCTAGTTAGTTGGATCTCCCCAAGTAAAACTCAAGGTTGAGTTTTCACCTCCATCACTGAGTCTGAGGCAGAGCAGAAGCTGCAGTGCTCATGTCAGGAATCTGCTGTTTTCTCAAGTTTAGCTTCTGAGAAATTTGCAGACCTGTAAGAGATGAAAACCAGGGACCTTTCAAAGTATGATTGCTTACTTTTCAATTTCCATCTTTCAAGTAGTCTAATACTTCCTGGGACAAATAGAGTTTACTATGGAAATGTCTTCTTTGAGGATGCAATTTAAAGACATTTCTTGTACCCTTATTTACGAAGACACTGTCAACAAATTGCGTGTATTTATTCAACTTGTCCAAATAAAAGCCAAATAAGGCTCAGAAATTGATTTCTTGGCAATTTGGCTTTCTGAGGCAGGGAGTATAGGAAAGACCTTGTGGATATATTCTCTTTGGTTAAAAATTGAGTCAAACAAAAGAACATGAGGAAATCTGGGAGAGTGATAGACATGTTTATTGTCTTGATTGTGGTGATAGTTTCATGGATATGTACATCAATTAAAATTTATTAAATTGCACATTTAAATAGGTTCAGTTTATTGTATGTCAATTATACTTCAATAATGCTATAAAACCAATAAATAAAAATTGAATCAAGCTATGTGTCTTTTCATCAAACTTGTTCAATACATTGACCTTTTCCCCTGCTGATTTATATGAAGTTCATCCACAATGGCCCAAAGATGACTCTAGTTAAAAATTATATGTGTGTGTGTGCTGAGTTCCTCAGTCGTGTCTGACTCTTTGCGACCCCATGAACTGTAGCCTGCCAGGATCCTCTGTCCAAGGGATTTCCAGGCAAGAATACTGGAATGGATTGCCATTTCCATTGAACCCATGTCTCTTGTGTCTCCTGCATTGGCAGGCTGATTTTTTTTTAAATCACTAGCACCACCTGGGAAGCCCCAGTTGAAAACCATAACTCACTATAAATGAAACTAGGCAACGGTGAATACTGTATGGGGCTTCCACAGTGGCTCAGCAGTAAAGAATCTGCCTGTAACGCAGAAGATGCAGGTTTGATTCCTGGGTTGGGAAGATCCCCTGGAGGACAGCATGGCACCCCACTCCAGTATTCTTATCTGGAGTATCCCATGGACAGAGGAGCCTGGTGGGCTCCAGTCCATGGGGTTGCAAAGAGTTGGACATGACTGAAGTGACTTAGTATGCAAATACTGTGTAGAACTTGAGAAACATATAAAATTGTGTTGAAACTGAGAGAATGTACAGGGAGATAGAACATAGAGTTATGCTTCCAGATCTGAGGCCTTGTTTCTAGAAAATCTTGTGTCTGGCTACTGTTGGCTCACGTCTGACTTTGTATTAGCTGTGTAAAATCAAAATTAAGCAAAGATGTTATAGAATCAGCAATAGGGTCACTCATCCCTCACTGGAGAAAGAAGGAATATTGGAAGTTCATTTCCCTTATGTCCCTATCTTTGGGAAGGTGTATATCTTCTGTGGCTGAACATTATATTTCCATTCTCAAAGCTAAGTATTACAGTCCTTGATCTTAAAGTTGCCTTCTTCTGTATTAACTGTTCACTCTGATTCTCAGTACCTTTTTGCTTTCGAATGGACTGACCCAGACACTAATGAAACCCAACAATATACCTCTACTATCATTCCTCAGGGATCCTGGGACAGCCCACACCTGTTTGGTAATGTAAAATTAAAACAGGGGCAGTGTTATGATATGTAGATGACATATCCTTATCTGCAGCCTGTCAAAGGAAGCTTCACCAAAACACTTTAAGGTCCTTAATTTCCTGGGCTCTGGGAGATATAAAGTGTCTCAGATATAAAGTGGCTGTTACTTTCTCAGTTGTGTTCGACTCTTTGCAACCCCATGGACTGTAGCCATGGAGTTCTCCAGGCAAGAGTACTGGAGTGGGCTGCCATGCCCTCTAGCAGGGGATCTTCCCAATCCAGGGATCAAACCCAGGTCTCCTGCATTGCAGGCAGATTCTTTACCTGCTGAGCCACCAGGGAAGCCTAAAAAAGTATCCCCACAGAAGTCCAAATTTCCTCCCAGAGAGTCATCTACCTGGGACGTGTTCTAAGCCCAGGGAAGCACATCCTTATGACCCAGCATAAGGAGGCAATCCTCCACTTAAAACCACCACAAAGAAACCACTCAGAACCTTCTAAGGAATGGCTAAATTTTGTAGGGTTTTGATCCCTGAGTTTGGTCTCATACAAAACCATTGTACGAGGCCTTGAAGGGACTGCACACAGAACCTCTAGATTGGACAGGGAATTTACAAAGAGTATTTGGTCAGATTAAGACTGCCCCAGTCTTAGTGCCCCAGTCCTAGGAACCCCAAATCTTAATAAGCCCTTTATTTACCTCAGAAAAACAGAGATTACCCTGAAAATTCGCACCCAAAAAGTGGGGCCAGTTCCATAACCAGGGACATATCTCTCCAAGAAACTGGGCTCAGTGGCCTCAGGATGGCCAGGCTGTCTGAGAGCCTGGTACAGTCAGGTATAATCAAAGGAAGCAAGAATGGACTGAGACCATTAAGGGGTGGGTCTTCGGTTCTCCCATTTCTAGGTTCCATAGCCACTATTTCTCATCCTTCTCTTTAGTCCTTGTATTTTTAACTACCTAGTTGAATTCTCTTGTCTAGAACACAGCAGTTGCTACTTCAAATGATGCTACACCAGGGATTCAATCCATCCTACCTGAAGAAGGGGACCCTCAACACCCACGGACAAGGCTGTTGCCTCCTCCTACTCCCCACTCTCCACCTCTGCAATCCTGAGACTCCTACCCCTAGCAGATAGCAAGGAGATTTGGACCTGCACACTCAGTGTGAAGCAGTTACACAAGATGGACTGTTGGCCCTCTGCCTCTGAAAAGATTGAAAGGGTCCAGACTCCTCGAGGGGTTGGGATGTTACAGCAGGCAGGTAGCTGGATATGAGCAGAGAAAGTGGGGTGGGGGCCAGATGGCAGGAAAGCATGCAACTTGTAAACTTGAGGGGCAGTCCATGGGCAGATAAAGAGAAGCAGGAGCCTCCAGACTGACGGGAAACCACACATCTTAGGGCGATCAGTATCCTGGAGCCAGACAAAGAAAGGTGGGGAAAGGCAGGAATCGCAGAGAAGGAATGTAACCTTTTACTCCTTTGTACTCTCATTATAGTAAAATTAGCCTTGCAGATAAGAAGTACCCATTGTGTACTGATGCCATGATGCTTTTGATCAAAGCTAAAAAAGGACAAAAATCCCTGCTTCCCTTGGGAAGATGGAGCTGGGATGAAAATCAGGAAATATAACCCCCAAACCTCTCCCTCCCCAGTGAATATCCCATCCCTTCATTTATATGCCGCACATAACCAGTTTCCCAAAGAAACTCAGGGGAGCTACTCACCTGAGAGTGCCTGGTCTGCTCTCACCTTGGGCGGGTGCTGCCGCTTAGTAAATTCTCCTCTTTACTTCCCTTCCTGGCCTCCCCATCTCCTTTCTAAGGCTTTCTGCAATGAGACACTGAGAACAAGCGCAGTTCGGCTACAAACGAGAATGGTGGAAGGACTCGCAACGCCGAGGTTGTACGTGTGTGTACACACTCTTGCACTTGTATGCATGCACACACACGGGTATGCACAAGCGTGTGCGTGGTCATGCGGGTGTGAGTGAGTGTGCATGGCCTGTGGGTTGTTTAATTAAAGTTGGAGGCAGGCTTGGCAGGAGCCCCGTGGGTAAACAATGCCAACTTGTAGCCTCCTCAGGAATTACCTAGGAAGTGGAAGGACCTGAAAAGATTGTGCATGAAGTACCTCTTGGCAATCCAATGAAGTGTCTGTTATCAGAAGGAAATGTCTACTTTTTGAGGTGAGATCAGTTGTGTGCCCTGAACCGAATGATTTTTCGTTTTTTGTTCTGATAACAAGCTGGTGGTAAGCTTCACTGAACTGAGAAATTGTAAACTCTTAGAAAAGGCTGTCTAAAGATAACAATTCAATGTTTCTCGGTAATGTATTCTGGATGAATCTGATAATTTAAAGCCCACTTCACCAAAATGGGAGTGGTGCTTGCGTCCTCTTTATCTTCAATTATGTCTAATCTGTTTCTAATTCAAACACTGTGCTGCTGTTGTCAGATCAAATATAGATTTTAAATGTTTTATGCTTCTCCGTTGGGAAGCTTTAAAATGAATGCGGGCTGTCTGTCAGGATGGTGCCAGTGGAATCTAATAAAGTTTTAGATAAATTTAAAGGAAATAAAAGAGTACTTAAAAATGAAGTGATTCATGGTTCATGAGATGGAACATGTTTAATGAATGGCAGTTGGGGAAAAGTTATGGTAGAGTCTCTGAGGATCATCTGCCTCACCTCTACAGAACTCTCCTTGAATAAATACATTGTCTTTCAGCTCACAAGGCAGGTTAAAAATCAAGTCATCTTTAAATTTGATGCAAACAGGGCCTCAGAAGTGTGTGGACACGGGGACTATAATCCAAGGGCTTTCATTCCACATCATGACACTCTACCATTGCAAACAGATTGGAAAACATAGTTGCAGTTTTCAATCACTACATAGGATGTGGTTGTTACTGTTACCAGAATTCTTTTTTCCCCGTGTTGATTTATGTAGATGCACTCCAGGTAGCTCAGTGCTGTGGAATATCAAAGCAGAAACATGTTCCGGGCATCGGCAACACTGGGCATCGTCAGATCTGGGACCTGGGGACGTTACCAGGGTTGTATTTGTAGAAATACTACCCTGATAAAACTTTCGAGATCTCTTCTTGGATTTATTAATTTAGGGAAAGCAGGGCAGAAATGTTTCATTAGAGCTCAGACAATGTTTCTGTCTTACAAAACTGCCATTTCCTAGTCAGGAGTGTTTCAGAGAAGGCAATGGCACCCCACTCCAGTACTCTTGCCTGGACAATCCCATGGACGGAGGAGCCTGGTAGGCTGCAGTCTATGGGGTCGCTGAGGGTCGGACACAACTGAGCGACTTCACTTTCACTTTTCACTTTCCTGCATTGGAGAAGGAAATGGCTACCCACTCCAGTGTTCTTGCCTGGAGAATCCCAGGGACGGGGGAGCCTCATAGGCTGCCGCCTATGGGGTCGCACAGAGTCGGACAGGCCTGAAGCGACTTAGCACAGCAGCAGCAGCCGCAGCAGTCAGAAGTGTTTAACTGGGGCTTAAAGGTGAAGACCCTGGATCAGTTTATTGCCATGTAGATTTTTCTTGGGGTTGCTTCTAATCTTTCTTGGACTGTCAATGGGACTATCTTTTGCTGCCTTGGATGTCTCTCCTGCTTTGGTTTTGGAAGGGTTGGTCCAGAGTATCCTTTATTTAAAGGATTTAAAGGGTAATTAGAATTTGTGCTTAAAAGCAAAAGCTTTGAAGTTTTAACACCATAATCCTTTCTCTCCCTTAAGTTTATTTTCAGAACAACAATATTTTTATCTAGGGTAAGACCCTAGCTTGATAAAGAATTGTGGGACTAAGCTGATTCCTAGGAGGAAAAAAAAAATCAATTTACTGATCTCTTAGCTCACTTTGGCTTGACCCATTTACAAAACTGACATTAAAAATCTAAGGAAAAGGCTTTGCCTTCAAATTGCATCTTTCTTTGCTTTGAGGTTTTTAAGGTCAAATTCCTATAAACAAGCAATTTTTTTTCCTCACACAAACTCTGTAGGGATGCAACAAAAATCTCCCCATTTCTTTGTAGGGGCATTTCTCTTTGGTTTCTTTCTGTCTGGTTTATGTTTTCCATCCATCTCAAGATGTGTAGGGTCTCGCAGTGAGGAAACAATTCTATGTTCTGAAAGAGTGTGTTAGATTTTCCCACTGAGCATCAGTCATGCTTTTGTGACTGAAGTTACCTCTGACATTCCAACTAGGAAGAAAAAGAAAGGATGCAGGCATCGGGGGCAGAGTACTTGAGTATCTACACACAGGTAGCTGTCTCCAAGGGGTTTCCAGAATGCCAGTGGCAGGTGGGGCCTTTAGAATAGGAAATGCCACCCGAGGTCCCATGTGAACCCAGGTTATATAATTCCCCTCTAACTCATCTCTGAATTCCTCTCTGCTTCCATCCCAGCACAATTTCTGTCTATGATTATAAGAAAGGGAATCACGCTTATTTCCTGAGGGGTCAACCTTATTCTGTCTAACTGACTCAGGGTGGGTCTGCCTTAGTCTTACTTCCCGTTCTTGGAGAGTGTCCCATGTATATCCTTTGAAAATGGAAGTCTCTTTTGTTCCATATAATGTCTATTAAAAAAAGAAAAAGAACTAAGTAAATCCTGGCCTCTTATTCTGAAGTTGTCAGTTTTGGAAGCTTTGTGGTTGAAGACTTTCTTTAAAAACGTAATCACGGAACAACTAAGAGAATATAAAAAGGGCTGAAATAGGAGTGTTTTTCTATTTTTCAAGTTTGAGTAGGTTTCTTATGGGAGAAGAAGAGAGAAAAAAAGACAGAAACAGAGAAAGAAATACCATGTGGTGTATAGTCTGTGAAGAAACTACTTTTGTTACACTCTTTGTCCCCAGAAGGAGAAGGGACTAGGAAGTAAGTACAAGAATGTCATGGAAATGAAGGGCGAGAGGAGTGAGCCACGTGTAGAAAACATTGCCCACATGTCAGGAAGTGTCACACCAGCATCAGTAGTCAAAGGGATGTGTTCAGGGGATTGTCAGGCGAGTGACATTAATTGATGCCCCAGAGCACAACAAGGAGGAAATATACATTACAGTAAGGATTTTTTTTTTTGACGAAGTACATTATGTGTTGATAAGCCATTTACACTTCCCGCCAGACAAGAGTTAATTTGGGGATACAGGACGGTTGCTTTCGAACTGTAATGAAATGACACTCAAAAGTGAAAACACTGTCGTTTCACTGAGAAATGGCAAAACGGGAGAGAAAGGCTAAATTGGCCAGAAGATTGAGAGCAGGCGGGAGAAAGAGAATTAGAAGCCTGGGTAGAGCAATTAATTGTTTCAGTGTTTTCCCATGAAAGCCAGGGGAAGACAGACACACACATATACACACAAACACACACACAAATGCGTACACGTACATACAGAAACATACAGTCACCGCAAAAGGATGATGAGATGTATTACCAGTACAAAGGTACAGAAAGTGATTTTTCAGAGCATTTAAACGACCCTAGACTAAAAGACAACATCCGTATTCTTTGGCATTGCTAGAAAGACATTTCAGAACGTTAGTGTGGAAGCATACGGATGGAACAGCTGGAGTGCTGGTTGTCATACAAGAGGCTGTTTGATGACTGCACACCAGACCAGAAGGTTCACGCAAAGGGGAAATTTAATGACGCAACATCAATTTCTTGTGTGGTGTTTCTGCGAATGTCACCCCTAAGCCAGCATTTCTCAGACTGTTTCCAGGGAAAGAATTCATCCAGTCTCTGGGTCTGCAGTTACCCACTGGGCATCAGGTATGAATTTAGTACTGGAGTCTGTGACAGATACAGAAAATGTTTGTAATGTAATCCTTCTCTTTAAAGAATGGCCAATCAAGGGTAACTACTAAATGGATACACACAAAATAAGTAGATCCATGAGGCAAGTTACCATTCTACCCTTAGACAAGGACAATTGGCCCTCTGCCCCGTGCCCCACACTTAGGGAGCTTAGGGTCTTGGGTGCCCTCCTCAAAAATTTCAGAGTCCCCCTGTGGTGTCTGAGGCCAGCAGGCTGACAGCATTGTTCCGGCCGGGCTGCCGTGACTCAGGGCGAGGGCGTTGGGGGACCTCTGCTTCTCTCTGATCCTCCGCCCTTTCCGTGGCCCTGAGGAAGTCCGGGCCTTGCATCTGTGGGTCCTGTGACTCAGCTGTGGTTCCTCGAGGGTGTCCTGGCCGCAGTCTGCTCCTGCTGGTTACTGCAGCATTTCTTTCATCGGATTCTCTGAGATTGGCTGCCAGAATGGTGCTGAACTGGGGCTGGTCTGGGGCGCTGAGTGAGAATGAGGTTGGGGCTCTGGATCTCTGGTGGTCCACTGCTGACCCTCTGGACTTGAGCTGTGTGAGTTGCCTCCAGCCATGGTACTACTTCTGGCCCATGGCACCTGAGGGCAGCGGGGGTAGTGGCAGGCATCCATTAGTCTATGTGATCCCACTGCTGGCCCCCAGGGTGGGCACCCTGCATGTGGCACAGAGCCACATGTCAGACAGTGCTCAGGGGGACTCAGTTTATCTCCAAGGATTTTGAGTCTACTGTTGCCTAGTACCAATGGGCCCTTCCAAACTAGTTCTCTGCCTTGGATGGGTGTGGCAATGCCACGCTTTCCTGAGTCCATCTTGAGTCATGCTGGCCAGGGGATGGACCTTCCTTGAATGAATCAGTTCCTGAGTGATGCTGTAACCAGAATTAAATAAATGATATTCAGTTCAGTTTGGTTCAGTCGCTCAGTCATGTCCAACTCTTTGCGACCCCATGAATTGCAGCACGCCAGGCCTCCCTGTCCATCAACTCCCGGAGTTCACTCAAACTCATGTCCATTGAGTTGGTGATGCCATCCAGCCATCTCATCCTCTGTTGTCCCCTTCTCCTCCTGCCCCCAATCCCTCCCAGCATCACAGTCTTTTCCAGTGAGTCAACTCTTTGCATGAGGTGGCCAAAGTACTGGAGTTTCAGCTTCAGCATCAGTCCTTCCAAAAGAGCACCTGGGACTGATCTTCTTTAGAATGGACTGGTTGGACCTCCTTGCAGTCCAAGGGACTCTCAAGAGTCTTCTCCAACACCACAGTTCAAAAGCATCAATTCTTTGGTGCTCAGCTTTCTTCACAGTCTAACTGTCACATCCATACATGACCACTGGAAAAACCATAGCCTTGACTAGACAGACCTTTGTTGGCAAAGTAACGTCTCTGCTTTTGAATATGCTATCTAGGTTGGTCATAACTTTCCTGCCAAGGAGTAAGCGTCTTTTAACTTCATGGCTTCATTCACCATCTGCAGTGATTTTGGAGCCCCCAAAAATAAAGTCTGACACTGTTTCCACTGTTTCCCCATCTATTTGCCATGAAGTGATGGGACCAGATGCCATAATCTTAGTTTTCTGAATGTTGAGCTTTAAGCCAACTTTTTCACTCTCCTTTTTCACTTTTATCAAGAGGCTTTTCAGTTCCTCTTTACTTTCTGCCATAAGGGTGGTGTCATCTGCATATCTGAGGTTATTGATATTTCTTCCGGCTATCTTGATTCCAGCTTGTGCTTCCTCCAGCCCAGCGTTTCTCATGATGTACTATGCACAGAAGTTAAATAAGCAGGGTGACAATATACAGCCTTGACGTACTCCTTTTCCCATTTGGAACCAGTCTGTTGTTCCATGTCCAGTTCTAACTGTTGCTTCCTGACCTGCATACAAATTTCTCAAGAGGCCGGTCAGGTGGTCTGGTATGCCCATCTCTTTCAGAATTTTCCACAGTTTATTGTGATCCACACAGTCAAAGGCTTTGGCATGGTCAGTAAAGCAGAAATAGATGTTTTTCTGGAACTCTCTTGCTTTTTCCATGATCCAGCGGATGTTGGCAATTTGATCTCTGGTTCCTCTGCCTTTTCTAAAACCAGCTCGAACATCTGGAAGTTCACGGTTCACGTATTGCTGAAGCCTGACTTGGAGAATTTTGAGCATTACTTTACTAGCATGTGAGATGAGTGCAATTGTGTGGTAGTTTGAGCATTCTTTGGCATTGTCTTTCTTTGGGATTGGAATAAAAACTGACCTTTTCCAGTCCTGTGGCCACTGCTGAGTTTTCCAAATTTGCTGGCATAAATGATATTAGGGAACTTCAAACCACAAGCAGGTTCTAAAGAGCTATGCATCGTAATAGCATCATTTCTACCTTTCTTCATGCATGGACAACACAAAATTATCCAGGTACAAGTGTAATTAACAATAAAGAGCACAACGAGATGGTGCCTGTATCTAACAGGATTAGATAGTGCCTGACTCAATGATGAATCAAATCTTCTCATGCACTGACAGATGATGACAAATGCATAAATAGCTCCTCTCTATCTATTATTCTAAATCATCATTGAGAAAATCACCTTTCTCTTCACATGGGCCCATGGGTTTTATAATATATTTTTAATCAAAATAAATTATTTTATTTATTTAAAAATAGAAAAAATATTTGCCTGGGACCTCAAACAATCTAAAGGTGACCCTGGCAAAGTCTAACTAAATGTAGAACTAGTGTACTAACAGTTTATCATGGATTTAGTAAGCATTTACTTTATTATAATTTTTTTATTTTTAACTATGAAATGTTTAAAGCCTAGGACATATATAAAATAAAATAAGACTTATGAATCCATTACCCTAACATTTTGCTAATATTTGCTTCAGATTTTTTAAATAAGTAGAATATGATGGATGCAATGAAAATGTACTCCCAGTCTCTTCCCACTTCTTCCTTTTGCAGAGGTAGCCCCTCTCCTGATCGGGGTAAGCATCTTAGTATGAGATCCTCCAGAGGCTAATCCAGAGGAAAGGAACTTAATGCAAGCAGAGACATCACTGTGCTGACAAAGGTCAGTATAGTCAAAGCTATGGTTTTTCCAGTAGGCATATATGAAAGAGAGTTGGACTGTAAAGAAGGCTGAGTGCTGAAGAACTGATGTTTTTGAATTGTGGTGCTGAAGGCTCTTGAGAGTCCCTTGGACAGCAAGAAGATCAAACCAGTCACTCCTAAAGGAAATCATTCCTGAATGTTCTTTGGATGGACCAGTGCTGAAGCTTAAGCTTCAACACTTCGGCCACCTCATGCAAAGAGCCCACTCATTGGAAAAGCCCCTAATACTGGGAAAGATTGAAGGCAAAAGGAGAGGGAGGCAGCAGAGCATGAGATGGTTAGGCAGTATCACCAACTCAATGGACATGAATTTGATCAAACTCCAGGAAACAGCAGAAGACAGAGGAGGCTGGTGTGCTGCAGTCCATGAGGTTGCAAAGAGTTAGACAGAACTTAGCGACTGAACAACAACAAGTTAATTTGAGAATTGTGGGCTGAGAAAGTGATGCTAGGATGGAAAGAAGCTAATGCAGTGTGCTGATGAGCAGGCTCTTCTTGTGGGCAAGTGAGGCTCAATCCCACCAGGCACTTTGAAGGCCTCAGAGTTGCTCTGCCTGAGGGCTAAGGAAGCTGGAGTATTTACCCATCAACTCCCTATGTCGTTGGTAGTAGACTCTGGGCATTCAGGCCTGTCCCAAAAGGAGTTGAGCATTATCCTCCAGCCTTCAGGTAGAGTGGGCAGGATTTGCACTGAGAAACTGAAGGATTCCGTAACAATAAGCTTGGAGGGAATATGCATGGGGCCCTGCCAGCATCTGCTATAGCCAGTATTAGTCTCCAACCTGGTATACTTTCTACATCTGTTTATATCAGAAAGCCAACATATTGTCCTATGGGATTTTAAATTTTTAAATAAATAGCAACATACTGAATACGTTTGTTTGACTTGCCTTTTTCTTAACTAAAAATTATATACTTGAGATTTATCCATGTTGAAATATATAGATGCAAATCATTTATTTTAGCAGCTCTTTGTGTTCAGGTATTTGAATAAACCACTTTTTTTGGTCCACTTACCCAAATTGATAGCTTGTTTCCATTCGTTTCTGTATAATAGACATGGTCACATTCACGTGAGCTCATGTTTTCTCTATGAGATTCCTGAAGAGTAGATTGCTGGTCACAGGGTAGTAACAACTCCAGCTTTGCTGGGTATTGCCAAATTGTTCTACCAAATACATAGGCCAATTTATACTATCAAAAGCAGTGTGAAGAACTTCTTTGTTTCCCCATCTGTGCCAACATACTGGATATGATGTTGTTAATTTTTGTCAATCTGATGGATTGAAATGGTAGTTTGTTATTATGACATTTTAAATTTGCATGTACCTTACTTCAGGAGAGGCTGAGTATATTTTCTTATGTTTATTGGGCATTTGAACATTCTCTTTTGTGCATTTCTTGTTCATCTTCTGTGTCTGTGGGGAGAGGGTTCTTCATATTTTTCTTAGCTATTTGTAGACATTCTGTACATATCCTGGACATTGATACTTTGGGAAACAAACCTCTTTTTCTGTCCTGTGGCTTATCTTTCATGGCACTTTTCAGTCATAAAAGTTTTAAATTTTAATGTAGTAAAATCTAACAGTATCTCCCTTTATGTATCGTTTGGCTTTACATTTAAGGCTGCGATCCAAAAGTCTACAAGCAATAAATGCTGGAGAGGGTGTGGAGAAAAGGGAACCCTCTTACACTGTTGGTGGGAATGCAAACTAGTACAGCCACTATGGAGAACAGTGTGGAGATTCCTTAAAAAACTGGAAATAGAACTGCCTTATGATCCAGCAATCCCACTGCTGGGCATACACACTGAGGAAACCAGAAGGGAAAGAGACACGTGTACCCCAATGTTCATCGCAGCACTGTGTATAATAGCCAGGACATGGAAGCAACCTAGATGTCCATCAGCAGATGAATGGATAAGAAAGCTGTGGTACATATACACAATGGAGTATTACTCAGCCATTAAAAAGAATACATTTGAATCAATTCTAATGAGGTGGATGAAACTGGAGCCTATTATACAGAGTGAAGTAAGCCAGAAAGAAAAACACCAATACAGTATACTAACGCATAGATATGGAATTTAGAAAGATGGTAACAATAACCCGGTGTATGAGACAGCAAAAGAGACACTGATGTATAGAACAGTCTTATGGACTCTGTGGGAGAGGGAGAGGGTGGGAAGATTTGGGAGAATGGCATTGAAACATGTATAATATCATACACGAAATGAGTTGCCAGTCCAGGTTCGATGCACGATACTGGATGCTTGGGGCTGGTGCACTGGGACGACCCAGAGGGATGGTATTGGGAGGGAGGAGGGAGGAGGGTTCAGGATGGGGAACAAATGTATACCTGTGGCGGATTCATTTCAATATTTGGCAAAACTAATACAATATTGTAAAGTTTAAAAATAAAATAAAAAAAAAAAAGAAATGTCCCCTTATCCTTAGGTTTTTTGTTTTTTTTTTCTCCTAATTTATTGATTTAGATTCTTAGCTCAATAATTTTTAATCTTTCTTTTTGTCTAATATATTCATTTAATACTATAAAAGTGAAAGTGAAAGTCGCTCAGTTGTGTCTGACTCTTTGCGACCCTATGGACTATATAGTCCATGGAATTCTCTAGGTCCGAGTACTGGAGTGGGTAGCCTTTCCCTTCTCCAGGGCATCTTCCCAACCCAGGGGAAAAAAACATCATTTTTGACACATAGTTGTATTTTTTACACATAATTTTGTATAATTTTTATCTATTTTATTTACTTAGTTATTTTGGCCACTGAGCGACTTTCACTTTCACTTTGGTCTTTGTTGCTGTATGTGAGCTGTATGTTGCTGAATGTTGTGGTGAGTAGGGGCTACACTCTGGTTGCAGTGCATGGGCTCCTCATTGCGGTGGCTTCTCTTATTGTGGAGCACAGGTTTTAGGTCTGTGGGTTTCAGTAGTTGTGGCACACGAGCTTAGTTGCTCTGTAGCATATGGAATCTTCCAGGGCCAGCGATTGAACTGGTGTCCCCTGCATTGCAAGGTGAACTCTTAACCACTGGACCACCAGGGAAGCCTGATACATAATTTTTGATACACCGTGTTTTCATTATCTTTCAGTTCTAATTTCTGCTGTGCTATCTGTCTTTGGCCCATGAATTATTTTTAAATGTTTGAAAAAAAATTTAAATGTCTCAATATTTGGACATTATTTTTTATTTCCAACTTTATAGCATTATAGTCAGAATATTCTGTCAACAGGATAGAATCCTCACCTAGCCACCCAGCTACACAATTCTAGGAGTACTATTTCCAGCCTGGATCTCTCTTAAGCTTCAGTTCCACATATCCAGTCCCTCTCAGGTCACTTCCATGTGGATGTCTCACAGGCCCCTTTACACTCAGGAATACATAAGTCAATTTCTCATATCCTTTCCTTCCCTCCTGCCCCATACCAGGGACTGTTCCTTAATGTGGTGAAAGATACCACTATCTTTCTGGTCAGTGAAGCTGGAAACCTCGGACCTCCTGCCACGTGCATATCAGAACAGAATGCATGCTGTCAATTTCACCTCCTTGGTATTCCTTCATCCCTCTCCAGCCCCATTACTGCAGCTGTGATTCACACCCTGGCCATCCCTCTCCTGGGTTCTCATGCCCTTCCTTTGCTCTCCCAGTCTCTAGGGTGTGGTGTCCTCAATTCTGTTCGCCATGTAACACTACATGAATTGTACTGCAAGGGAAATTTATTTTGTTTCCCCCTGCTTTACACTCTTGGATGGCTCCTTGCAGGGGTCCCCAACATCTGGGACTTAATACCTGATGATTTGAGGTGGAGCTAATGTAATAATAACAGAAATAAAGTGCATAGCAAATGTAATACGCTTGAATCATCTCAAAACCACCCCCCACCACCCAGTCTGTGGAGAAACTGTCTTCCACAAAAACCAATCCCTGTTGCCAAAAAGGTTGGGGACCACTGGCAGGACAAAGTTGAAACCCTGTGTCCTGTGACCCCACCCACCTCTCTCTCAGCTCTGCCTCACTCTATGCCCAGTCATGGGAACAAGTTGCTGTTCCCAAACGGTGTCAGCATGTTACAGTTTCTGGGAGAGCTCTCAAGCTGTGCCCTCTCTCGTGAATGCATTTGCTTTACTTGGTCTACTGAGCAAATACTGAAAGATTCAGCCCAAGTTTCACCTCCCTCAAGAAGCCTGCTTGGTGACCTCCTTTAATACACCCTAGAGTTCCAAGCTGGAACTGACTAGACTGACTCGCCTGACTAGACTCAAAGCTCCTTGAGGGTGGGGACCATTTCCAAATTGTCACTCTGTCTTATTCATTGTATAAATGGAAAAAATGGGCACTGATTGTGAAGAAAAATACAGCTTCAGAGCCAGTTGGATGTTTGGGGTCTTAAGAATTATCCTCTCTTTCCAAAGTAAGTTAAGTTGCCTCTGGAATTTCAGAAGAGGTGTGGGCTGAGAAATGCAGAGTGTTAACCCTTGTCTATCATTAAGACTGTAGGAGGGCATGTGGAAATGCTGAAAGAAGAAGCACATGAAAGGGAAGCTTAAGTAAATTACGTCCTGAAAAAACTTCTAGGACATCTAGCTTTAAAAAAAGAAAAAAAGCTCATCACTTGTTCAAAATCCACTTAGTAATCTTTAGAATCATTTTATTATCATTTTTGCTAATAAGCTAGGCTCTAAGAGGGGGAAAGGACTTATAAAAAACATAAATAAAAAGTATTTGCTTATGATACTAGCCTAGTTTTCAACATCACTTTTCAAATCAAAGGAACTTTGTGGAAACATTTTCTCATACTCCCTTCCTTCTTTTCTCCCCCACATCCCTACCTCTGGTCATAGATTTAGTTCCAACAGATTTAATTAAAGAGCAGCACTTGGAAGAAGTATCCAGAGGCATGGTCAGGATGAGACTCCTACTGAATTCAGATCAGGCAAAGAAAACCAAAGAGAAAAATCTAAAAGCAATCTTTTTTCTCCTTTTCTAGTTTTAATACAATTCTAGTTTAGAGCACAAAGTGTCTCAAATAGGGATGAAAAGCATATGCCTGTGTGCTCAGTCGAGTCCGACTCTTTGCGACCCCATGGATTGCAGGCCAGTAGGCTTGTCAGTCCATGGAATTTTCCAGGCAAAAATACGAGAGTGGGTGTCCATGTCCTTCTCCATTGGATCCAGGGTCCAATCGGGGGATGGGACCTAAATCTCCTGCATTGGCCAGTGGATTCTTTACCACTGAGCCACGTGGTAAGCCCAAGGATGGGGTAGCTTTTCCTAAAATGTATTTCACTGAATAGTATTTAACAAGCTTTTAAATAGTATTTGAGGGGATAAAGATTCAGAAAGAGATTCCTTTCAAAGTACATAAAATGTTCCAAGATGTCCTGCAGTTGAAAACCTGTTTAATTGTATTTAACCCAGCCTTTCCCAACATTTATTTGATTATAAAATCTTTTTTGTGTGGAGCACCTATTAACATGCTGCAGAAACACATCATTTGGATAAAAATAGTCTGATTTGAGGGCAGATGTTTCACTTAGTAAAGATTATTCTGAAGTAGTAGAGAGTTAATGAACATCTTAAACAACCTGAAAAGCAGTGTCAGAAGATTTTAAAAATGCTGTCAAGAACTCATAAAATATACATTATATTGGTGGCAATATTGTAAAATGCTGTATGATACATTAAAATCATCAGATTATACACCATTACCCTACAATCTTCTAATCACATATTTATACATTTTACATTGTATCTGCAAAATGAACCCTGTTATAAATATTGTGCTTGAATTATAGAAGTATGCTATAACCCCAACTATGAAGGATTCCATGAACTCGGAAGTAGCAGCTTCAGATAATAAGAGTGTCAGGGCAAAAGAATGATTAAAAATTATAGCATCACAGAACTTTAGAGCTAAAAGGCAATCTAGAGATAATTTTAATCCAACCCCTTCACTTGAGACAAGAGGAAACTGGCTTCCCAGGTAGCGCTAGTGATGAAGAATCTGCCTGTCAGTGCAGGAGACGCAAGAGATGCGGGTTCGATCCCTGGGTCAGGAAGATGTCCTGGAGTAGGAAGTGGCTTCCACTTCAGTATTCTTGCCTGGAGAATCCCATAAACAGAGGGGAGCACTACAGTCCATGGGGTCGCAAAGAGGTGGACACGACTGAGTGACTAAGTGCACACCAGAAGAAGAACAGGCGGCAAAAGTGTAGAAAAGGTGAGTGACACCGAGGACAGCTTTTTTTCCCCCTTATGCATGAGGTAGCAAGAAAGAGTCAAGTGCTCTGGGAAGATGAGGTTAGATTGTTGTGAGAAGGAAGCCTGGATATATGATGGTTGACATGCTTATGTATGTCAGGAAGAGAGTGAGGAGCTACTGAGACAAGCAGTATGATCAGGGAGACAGTTAGCTAAGCAGACCCGTGGGCTGAGGTGGGGGGGAGGGTCCTGAAAAGAAGCATCAAGGCAGTGACCTACACTTAACCTGGTGCTCTCAATGACTACCTAAAGTAAGTAGACACACCCATCTTCTCTGAAAACAGCACTGCTCACCTAGAACCCTGCCAAGATCTACTTCAGTCATGTTAAAGCTCCACCGAGTGTATGCATTCTCCAGGGCTAGAGACAACTGGATCTGAAGTGGACACTGGCCCAGCTCTAACCACCTCCCCTCGGTGCGATATACCCAAGCTGCTGATGTGTCTAGAATGGCTACCCCCTGCCAGCTACCTTCTTCCTTCTCCACTTCCCTGCAGAGGAGGCTGCATTCTTCTAGGGACCTGGAAGACACAGTCCCAGGGGAAACGCTTTGCTCTCAGCCCTTGGGGTCAGGCTTCCGACAGACTGTGTGGCCGATTTGTCATTCATGGCAAGTATCTTGAGAGTCTCCATCAGAGAGCAAGCATTGCACATCTGTTGAATCCAGTGATTGCTTTATATTTAAAGGACAGTATTTGTGCTCTGAAGCTGTCAAGTGAGGAGGATGCTGCCACATCCTCTGAAGCAGCTCTTTCAGGACGATTTTCAAATGGTAAAGTGTTGGAGTTCTTAAGTGAGAGAAAATTCCAGAAGAGCTAATAAAAACAACCAATGAATAAATCTGTTCTCACACATGAGTTGAGCACTCAGGTGTGCCCAGGATATGGCCATCATAGTAAACATTTATGTACACTCATTATATTACATATATTATTCCTTTTAAATTTTTAAACATTTTAAAATAGTAGAAAAAAGTAAATCACTGGGAATTCCCTGGTGGTCCAGTGGTTACGACTCAGCACTTGCACTGCAGTGGCCTAGGTTGAATCCCTGGTTGGGGAATTAAGATCTCACAAGATGCTCAGTGCAGCCAAAACAAAGAAACGATAGACAAAAAAGGAAAGTAAATTGCTGAAAAGAGTGATATTTTTCTGATGAGATTTCTTAGTCATATATTTGTAAGTTGAGTTTGAGCACCTGAAGAAACAAATATTTAACATAGACAAAAAGTCTACATACATTTCTTGACTGCACAGTTACAACTAGGGGAAAACCAAACAGGCTTAAGGGAAGAGGACTGTGGAGGGCAGTGAGAGGCAGCCCCAGGTCCTCTTTCAGGGGACTTGTCTGGCTGCTGGGAGTGCTGCTGGCAGATAGCCTTAGCTGTCAGCCCCTGGGCGTTGCCCCAAGAGTAGAGAGCCCCCTCACTAAGGTCATGCCCCCTTCAAGGGCAGCCCACAGCCAGTGGCTGATTGATGCAAGAGTACGAGGCTATCCTCCACCAACACCAGCAGAACTCTCAGCTCCTGGGACTGGAGGGCAGAGAGGGACGTGCCCCACACCCAAGACATAATCACGGGAGTACTGAGCTCTGAAGACGAGATCTTCTGACCAAAGGAAGACTGCACTGACAAGGTCAGGGCTGCCATTAGGAAAGAATGGGACCCTGACTGCCAGGATGAAGCCAATGAAGCTGCCAACCTCCCAAATCTTGAATTTTTATGGATGCAATGATTGTCCTTTCAGTCAATGATAAGGTCAAAGTAGATAGGTAAGGGAATCGTGACTTGCAGAGAACGATGAGATGGCTACTGGAAGGTGATGGATGTGTTTGCCACCAGGCAGGCCACTGGGTGGCTCTGGGTACTCCTTTTCCCGTTTCAATGGTGAATGGGCAAGAATGGCAGCTCAGATTTGTCAGGCATGAGGGTCCTGGTCACACCACTTACCACTCAGGTGAACCACTGAGATCAGTGGCGATACAGGCTGAGGGTGAGTGGGATCTAAAATGGTAAGAAGAGGACGGTGAAGATGAGTGTCATCTGTGGGCCTGAGCCTAGCCACAGCACTGGAGGCTATGGTTTCCTGCAGAAAAGTGGTCCGGAGGAGCTCCTCTCAGGATGTACGCGCAATTGTGGATCCCAAAAGTACCAGGAATGGCTGAGGCGGACTTAGAGATGTGCTGTGCAGATCACCTCAGGCAGGACTTGCAAATTGGGCAGACAGCCTTTCCTGGAAACTGGAAATTAGATCTAAAGCTCTGATTGGACTGAAGTCCACCATTTTCGGCAGGAACACATTTGGAAAGAACTGCCTACTTCCCACTGTGTTCCCATTCTCTGAAGGTTGTCCCACTTGGATGCCAGGGTTAACTTTTTTTTTTTCCTGGCAAGACTACTTTGTAGACATTAGTGGGTTCCTCCCCGAGGAGGCTCATGGTGTATAACTGTCTTTCTGTGACTTGAGCACCAACCAATGGTTGCTGTGTTGATTCATTTATCTATTAGAAGCTACAAAGTAATGATTTTCTTATTCTACTGATATCCTTTATTTTTCAGCTGGAATGCTTCTAAAAAGAGAAAATTTCCCTTGTCTACTGTTTATCGTTTATATGGGGGAAATGGCAAAAGTGCTGTTTTTTCCCTTTGTTTATCAGTTTTCAAAATGATCAATTTGTTCCCTAGCCTCCTCCAGATGTCACTAAATCATGGTGATTTCTTTTACTATCATTATAATTTATGGATTATAAATAATTTCAATGCCCAGTTGCTCAGTTGTGTCCTACTCTTTGCAACACCATGGACTGTAGCCCACCAGGCTCCTTTGTCCATGGGATTATCCTGGCAAGAATACTGGAGTGGGTTGCCATTTCCTCCACCTTTTGACCTGCCCCTGCTGCCGCTGCTGCTGCTGCTAAGTCGCTTCGGTCGTGTCTGACTCTGTGCGACCCTATAGACGGCAGCCCATGAGGCTCCCCCGTCCCTGGGGTTCTCCAGGCAAGAACACTGGAGTGGGTTGCCATTTCCTTCTCCAGTGCATGAAAGTGAAAAGTCAAAGTGAAGTCGCTCAGTTATGTCTGACTCTTAGCAACCCCATGGATTGCAGCCCACCAGGCTCCTCCGTCCATGGGACTTTGCAGGCAAGAGTACTGGAGTGGGGTGCCACTGCCTTCTCCGTGACCTGCCCCTACTAGTCTTCAATAGGTATAATCAAATGTTTTATTTACCAAATGTGCAGGCCTGAACCATGTTTCACATTATCAGACACCTGGCTTATTCCTGGAAAGCATTATTTGAAAAAGCAAGTGGCTGGAACTTCTAGCTCAGCCTGTAAGAACTGTGGATTCAGCAGGATTTCCAATCGCTCTCCTCTTTGGTGAAGGGAAAACAAGTGCCCTCAATTAAGGAAAGTGAGATCACCCCATCACAGCCTTGAGCAGCACCGAGGCCATATAGTGCACAGCAAATCACACGTGTCGGGCAGGGGGTCATGTAGATTTATAAACGCAGGCCTGGAAGGCATTGATCATTGATATGAATGAAGCAGGCACTTCAGGTTTGCTTCACTCTCTGAAATCTGTAGGTTTAATTCTGAAGCAGTCCACGATACAATCATGGATTATTCCATCTCTGAACTGAACTGTTCATATCATAGAACTGTGATATTTCAAAGGAAGATTTTAGAATTGGTTTTGTCTTGACTTAAAGTGAGCACAGACTTATGATAATAACTGTGTTCAGGCTGTGTGTGGGCATGGCGTCTACAGGACCAGGGAGTGGATGGCGGGGGAGAGTGCGGTGTGCTGCCCAGAGCTGGTGCTGCTGCTCTGCTCTCTGGCTGTGTTGGGATCCTCTCTCTAAATCCAGAAAGCCACATTCCAGTGGTCTAGGCTCTTGAGCAGTTTTTCAGGGTAGCAAATATCTTTCATTCCTTCTTTATTTTGATAAAGGGATAAAAATGGCGGGTGCCACCACAATCCCATTTGCTCCCCTCCAAGCTTGTGCTTTTGTGGAGCATGTGAGGTTGGGCCTCTGCAATCCCACTTGCTGCTGCAGCCGGCTGTTGAAAACTGTCCCACAGGAAGTGTCACGTCTTTGATTTCTGAGCGGTGGCTCTGCTTCGAGCTGGTGCTCGTCTCAGAAAGGCACTCTTCCTGCCAGGGTTTGAAGAGCATCTCTTGTCATCTCAGCACGAGAGAAAGCACATCAGCAAAGAGATCAGCAACCCAGAGGGCTCACGTGAGAATGGCAGAACAACGGCCTCAGAGCGACAGCCAGCGCCTTGCCAAGCCCGTGGAGGGAAACAAAGGTCTCCACAGACAGCAAGGGCAAAAGACTTGGTACTTGATGTCTACTCCTTGAGAGACCACACAAGCGAAAACCAAGGCCTGGTGCAAGTTCCCTGACACGGGGAGTGAACGTGTGTGCACAGCTGGAGAGGAGCCAGAGCAAAGGGGATCTCACAGTAACAGGAACGCCTCTGCAGTTTTGGGCGAGGGCCACCACAGTTCCTCAGCCCTGTGAATGCTCTACAGGATGAAGCATGGATAATCTCCCAAGCTTTCTCTCAGTTTCCACCCCAGGATCTGTGGCAGGACTTGTCCCATAACTCCCGCTTTCTACCCTGAGGTTCTCCTCACCAACTAACCCTATTTATTTATTTTAAATATTTTGTTATGAATCGCTTTGAACATACACAAAAATAAAAAGAATAGTATAATGAGCCCCCTCCACCCTGTCCAAGGGCCCATAACTTAACTAGAACAACCGAGAATCCCCAGTCCGTCCTGACCCACCTACGCTCTTAGCCGTTCCCTCTCACCTGTATTATTATTATTATTATTTGGGTAAAGGTTTATTTATTTGGCTGTCCTGGCTCCTAGTTGCGGCATGCTGGACCTAGTTTCCTGATCAGGGATCGAACTTGGGTCCCAGCATTGGGAGCAGAGTCTTAGCCAGTGGACCACCAGGGGAATTCCTCATACGGTATTATTTTGAAGCAAATTCCAGATGACATATTTTTTTCATAGCAGTTAAGTTACTCTCCTTTTTTTTCATCTTTCTCTTCCCCATTTATTCTTGAAATCACAAAAGCCTCTAGCACACTTAAAAACATTGATTTAAAAATATCAAGTATTGAAAAAATTTAATATCAGATATTCCGTCAGCATTTAAATTTCCAATTAACCCTGGTTAAGTCACTCATACTGAGTCCTTGTAGATCTTACAACATGGGGCAAGTTTTAAGCTATAATTTTTTTCATAGTTGCCTCATGACACACGCACATTTCGAAAACTGGTCCATCCAAGTTCAAGAGGGTCCACACAGTAGGGGTATTTCAATCAGGATGATGTTTGTGTTTTCTGTCTTTGGAGGCAAGTCAGAACCCCCAGGAAGACTGTCATGGAAGGATATGTTGTGGATTGAGGGGACTGACAAAAATTCTGAATGAGAGTGGGAAGTGCAGAAGATGCCCAAAGAAGAGACAGCACGTGTCTCAGGGTAAGGTCAACAGAGGCTGAAGAGACATGGCAGTTTCAAGCAGGTGAGTTTTATGATTGGGAAAAACAGCCCTTGGCTACTAAACTGTTGTTGGTATGATTTGTTGCCATTTCTTATGGGCAGTTTCACTGGCTACAATCAGAACTTTCTGGATGCAACATGAATTTTCTGGATCATAATGTAGTATGCAAACAGAGCAGTGATTTTTGGTAGGAGATGCGGGTATTAGGAATGGTCTAGAAGCCTTATGAAAAGGGCTGAAATGGCCTCAATCAGTAAACAACTTCTGTAAAATTAGGGATAAGTTTAAGTTACCATGATAATGGAGAATAAAAGGAGAAATGACCAGGGATGGGACTCTTGGCTGCAGGCTCAGGGTCTTCGTTGGTGTTTAACTGATAATGCAGGTTTCTACTGGGATATCTTTAGAGCTGTTGGGAGCTCTTGAGTGACTTAACATCAAAACATACATAACCGGTTGTTAATTGGCATAATTCATCTTTCTTGATGTATTTGCCTTAAGTCAGCATTTCTCAGCCTGGGTTCTGAGCAACACTAGGTATCTGGTGGCTTTTCCAAAGTCAGATTAAGTTTGGGAAACACGGAACACCCCATTTCCCCTCTCAGAGAGTTACAGTGCCCACTGGTATATTTAAAGTTCTAAAAAATCTTCTGCTGAGCTTTGTGCCTGGCTCAAGCAGACACTAATTCTAATGTTTAATAAATTGATAGATGTTACCTAATATTTTGCAAACTTTATTATTTATGGAAACTATTTCTGTGGAATATCTAATACTAATATCACACATTAGATATTTCTATGGAATATCTAATGTCAATATTGAAAATTAATACCTAATATTAATTTCTATGAATAATAACATTAATATTAACATCCAGTATTAATAATGTCCTATATAGGATATACTTATACTAAAATTTTTTTGTTATTTATCTGATCTCAAATTTGACTGGGCATCCTGTACTATAATTTTCAATATCTGTCAATTCTACTCTGTCTTCATGTTCCTCCAACCCATTGCGTCAGTGGGAGCAGCCACATTTGAACAAAGGGCCCCTCCTCTTGGCCTTCATGGATTGTTTGAGTTGGGCACCTTATTCAAAGTAAGTCAATCAATCCCTGCCTTGGAAAAGCGGAATTAGAGGCAGAGTACATAGATCAGTCTGGATGCTGCCTTGAATGGAGGAGAGCGCATCAAAGAGGGAAGTGCTCGTGATGAACATTTTCTACCACCAAGACTGGGAAACAAAAGAAGGAGCCAATGCTAAGAGAAGGAAAGAAGACTTTAGGGTCCCCTAAAATGTTCTAATTCCTTCTTCTTGCCCTTTCTGAAGCTTGGTTATTTAACAACCCTTGAATTCCTTAAGATACCCAGGAGTTCTTATAATACACATTTCCTTTGCTTAAGCTAGTTCAAAGGGATTTCTATTCCTTGCAACCAGAAAATATCCTAATAAAGTGTGATTCTTCCTGGAGAGAAATTGATTAGCTCTGTCATTCATGATTTGCTGTAATAGGTACGGCATAGAGTGCTGACATGCATTTTGAGAATGAGGTAGCTTATCTTTAAGGAGACCATTTAGAAATTTAGGGTGAGGCCTGGGTAAATGATAACACAGAAGGCAGGGCCTCGTCGTTTTCCCAGCTAGCTCTATCTCTAGCCTGAAGCTCTCCAGCTTCTAGCAAAGAAAGGAAATCTTAGGAAAATTACAAAACCACCACACAGGCTTTTTCTCTGGGTAAACGGACAAGTTCACTCTGCATGCCAGATTAAGATAGTGTACTTGAAAATCCTGAAGTTCCCAAGACTGGAATCCTGAGTCGAAAATTGGACCCCCCAAGGCTCATGGCTGTTGGCCTTGAGTTAAGTGCCACCCTTTGTTCTTACCATGGGAAGTTCAATTTAGAGCAATTTGGAATGATTCCCTCCAGTCCCAGGGCATCATTAGGTATTTCAAGGCTGGTGGTTAGCTTGGTAAAAACCACTTCCCCATATTAGAAGATCACAGGGACTATTGAAAAGACATCACAGAGTGTATGATTTTAAGCAAGTCATAGTTTTCAGATTACCAGTATTTTCAGACAGTTTAAAAAGTGCTCGTACCTTATACATAAACACAATCTATGTAGTAAAGCTCAGATTGACCTTGGAAAAAGCCTCTTTAATGCAGCATGGAAGTGCTGCGGTCTCCTTGGGTATCATGAGGTATTCGGGAATGTTTTATCTTATTTTATATTAGTTTATTTTCCTTAAGGTCAAGACTGGAACAAATGACAGTGAACCTTGATGAACAGATACGGACCACAGATTAGGGGTTAGTAGCTCCTTAATCGATCTTCTATTAAATTGTGGGCCTGGTTTCTCTTGCTGTGAGTTTGTTATTTTTTAACATGAATTTATTGTTGGTTGGCTCTGGAGTATGATTCTCACTTTAATACTGTAGGATCAGTGTTTTTCAGCCAGACAACCTCGGTGTCTCTGGAGTTTTCAGCTGCTAAACCTTAATATGATGAATGGGGTATGATACTATACCCAGAAGATATTAATGGATTCATGCACATAATACAGTCATCACCACTGACAGGCCACATCGGCGCTGACATGTCAACCTGCACTGAAACTATAAGTTGAGAAGTACATTTATTTAGACATTTGTTACAAATGATTCCTTCTTTTGAGGATCCAAATGAGGTTTCCTTCCATTCCTCAAAGTGTAGCTTAAAGGCAAGAGATAGCTACTCTTGAATAGATATTCCACCTCTACATTGGAACCTGTGTTTGGGTGATGGAGGAGGGATATTATGGGAATGCTGTGGTGGCCTGAATCTTTAACATATCCTTCCAACGCTGATTTGTAAGTTTGGGTTTTATCAGTAAAAAGCAATTTCTAGGAAAGAATTACTCTCATAATGATACGATTTTAGATGAGGAGAAAAAGTCTGATATCTGAGATCATACACAACATTGATAAACAGCTATGTTTTTATATTTTCTTAGAATATTCTTGGCTTTGTACTTTATTTCTTCCTTTGCTTTATGTTGGAACTTATGTTCCTTGAAGAAGAAATACAGACAGGAGAGCCTTCTGTTTAACACTGGCAGTCAAAGATTCGCTGGTATCCTTAAGAGCTGTTTGTTGAACTCTAGTACTTCTGCAGAGAAGCAACACTGTAGTCTACTTTTATATACTTTGCTCTGTTTGCTTTGGACTTGGCATAAGCTTTGGAGGAGTTTAACTGGGTCTTTGTTTTCTTTTTTTTTTTTTTTTTCTCCCTGAGATACAGTGTTTGAGTCTATGTGTTCAGTTCAGTTCAGACGCTCAGTCATGTCCGACTCTTTGCAACCCCATGAGTCGCAGCACGCCAGGCCTCCCTGTCCATCACCAACTCCCGGAGTTCACTCAAACTCATGTCCATCGAGTCGGTGATGCCATCCAGCCATCTCATCCTCTGTCTCCTCCTGCCCTCAATCCCTCTCAGCATCAGGGTCTTCCAATAAGTCAACTCTTTGCACAAGATGGCCAAAGTATTGGAGTTTCAGCTTTAACATCAGTTCTTCCAATGAACACCCAGGACTGATCTCCTTTAGGAAGGACTGGTTGGATCTCCTTGCAGTCCAAGGGACTCTCAAGAGTCTTCTCCAACACTACAGTTCAAAACCATCAATTCTTTGGCGCTCAGCTTTCTTCACAGTCCAACTCTCATATCCATACATGACCACTGGAAAACCCATAGCCTTGACTAGACGGACCTTTGTTGGCAAAGTAATATCTCTGCTTTTGAATATGCTATCTAGGTTGGTCATAACTGTCCTTCCAAGGAGGAAGTGTCTTTTCATTTCATGGCTGCAGTCACCATCTGCAGTGACTTTGGAGCCCCCCAAAATAAAGTCTGACACGGTTTCCACTGTTTCCCCATCTAATTCCCATGAAGTGATGGGACCAGATGCCGCGATCTTAGTTTTCTGAATGTTGAGCTTTAAGCCAACTTGTTCACTCTCCACTTTCACTTTCATCAAGAGGCTTTTGAGTTCCTCTTGACTTTCTGCCATAAGGGTGGTGTCATCTGCATATCTGAGGTTATTGATATTTCTTCCAGCAATCTTGATTCCAGCTTGTGCTTCTTCCAGCCCAGCGTTTCTCATGATGTACTCTGCATATGTGCAGCCATATATAACTTGTTCTTTTCTTAAATTTTGTATTTTGAATTGGAGTATAGCGATGAACAGTGTTGTAATAGTTTCAGGTGGACAGCAAATGTCAGCCATATAAATATCTGTATCTGCATATATTCTCCCCAAAACCTCCTGACCATTCCGGCTGCTGCATAACGTTGACCAGAGTTCTCTGCACTATAGACAGTAGGTTTTTGTTGATTATTCATTTTAAGTTATATTATTGTCATCATTATTTTGTGAATAAAGATGCAGCTTTATGGAACGTATTACTATCATAACTAATTGTGTGGTCTTGGGTAATTTAAGCTTCTTGAGCTTCAGTTTCTTTGTTTGCAAGAGATAGATAATAATGGTTATTTCACAGTGTTGTTGTAAGTGTTACATGTGGAGATACATACAGAAATACTTTAAACAGTGTTTGGCATATAAATGTGTGCAGAATAAATGTTATTTTCTTTCCTTCAACTGAAACACCTGGAAGAGAGATTAAAAAATACTGTGACTAATAAGGCAAAAGAAATTGCACTGGAAACAGTCCATGAGGCCTCGGTACCATTTGTAATCTAGCTGGGGCCTTATTGTGTTATTTTAGGGGGCAATGGTTATGATAACTCTTTTTTAAAAAAATTCATAGGTTCTGATGAGAATAACACAAGCTAGAAGGTTCCTGAACTGTTCACACCAAAAATAACCCCAAATGGTTCTGAAACATCATCAGAGTCTGAGATTTGTAAAAATGGTTAGATTGTCATTATAGATAGAATCATATAAAGTCTATTTATCATTCAAAGCTTAGGAATTCATCTTTCTTCAGTAAGTTTGAAAACAAATTTGTAATGAATGCAGCTTTGTCATTTATAACAGAGAAAGTTCTCCCGTTTTGACTGGTTTGTGTTCCTTTTTTGCCCAGGCTCTCATGATTTAGAGAACCTGTCATCACCTGGCTGTATCCACCTTGTAAAGGAAACAAGCTGGTTGATTATTTAGGACTCCCATCCCTTTTGCACTTCATCTGTCTCCTGCATCTGTTTAATGAGATGCTTTGCTTTTTTCAGAACACACTGAAAGAGACGCTCTTTCACCTCTGTGCTATTTCTTTCACTTTGGCGTACAAAGAAGTCCCATTGAAAGCAACTTTTAAAGGGATTGGGTGGGGAAAATGAAGGCTTCCTAGAGAGTGACACCTGAGCTGAGGTCTTGAATGGTGAGCAGGAGTTAGTTAGTCCAAGAAATGAGGAGGAGGCATGGACAAAGGTCTAAGGGCATGGAGTGGCTTGGGAATGTGGAAATGTGTTACTGGAGTTGCTGGAGCTTAGAGGTAGGGAGATCAGGAGGAGAAGTTGGAGGTGCTGGCATGGGATAAAGTATGGAAGGCCTAGGTTGCCCGGTTAAGCAGCTTAGAACTTATTAAATAGGCAATGTGAGCCTTTGATGAGTTGTAAGGTGGTGGGGGTATGGTCTAATTTTTTTTCTAGGCAGATCAGTGGGCCGGGGGGAACAGTGTAGATAGAGGAGAAGATGGGCAATGTAGATTATGATTGGCCAAGGCTAGGAGCAGGAGACTAGGGAGTTGGCTGCTGCCAGGGTCTAGCTTAGAGATGATAAAGAGTCCGAGTCAGGCTAGTGGTTGAGTGAGAGGGTAATGTGTTGGTCTAGATGACTACCCTGCTGCTAAGCAGCTGCTAAGTCACTTCAGTCGTGTCCGACTCTGTGCGACCCCATAGATGGCAGCCCACCAGGCTTACCCTAACCTCGGCCAAATCTAGCTGGGGGCCTAAATTATGAATATTAGCTATTTCCTTTGATGACCTCACCATGTAATCGTCAACTCCTTCAGTCTGACTTGTATAGATCTTTGGTTCCTATTGTCTGCACGCTGTAGTCACCTGGAGACTGAGAAACTACTAATGCCTCGGTCCCGGCTCCAGAGATTCTGACTTAACTGGTGTAGGGTGCAGCCTGGGCATGGGGATCTTTGAACGTTCTCCAGCTGATTCTAGAATATGAAGCAAAGAGAAGCAGTGGTGCAGGTTTCACCAAAACAGCATTAAAAAAAATAGGCATTGTGACAATATTTTCTTTCTATCTTCTCAATCTTGTCTATGGGTTTAGGAACTCATAAGCAAAGAAAAAAAAGGTAAAAGGACACAAAAAATGTTCACAATTTTTAGTCAGCCAGGATTATTAAGAATGTTGTGAGTCTTACACAATAGTTGGCCAATACAATTTTGGGAGTTACAGACTGAGTCCAAACTGAATTGATTCCACTGAACCAATTGCTTGTGGTTACAGATGGAGGTTTGTACAAAGTCTCTGGCAGCACTCTCTTTGGATTAAAATGAATTTTCACTGCCAAGGATTTACTTTGCTTTTACTGTGGATTTATTTTTTTGAGTGTAAAGAAATTCATCCTAACTGGGTTATTTGCACTTATTTGTCTTGAGCTAAATTGTTATCTGGTATCATCACAGGCCTCCTCAATGATGGCCTAGCTCAGTCCTTCTCAAATTTTAATGTCTATGAGAATAACCTAAAAATACTATGAAATGCAGGTTCAGATTCAGTTGCTCAAGGGCAGGGCCTGAAATTCTGTACCTAATGAGCTTTCAGGTCCTGCTGAAGTTGCTGGCCTATTGACCTCACTTTGAGAGGATCAATGGGACCCAGGAAATATTCTAAAGACTTTGATTATTCTTCTTTCTCTTCAGTCATGGTCATATAAAGAGAAGTATAAAGAAAAGAAGTGATAATATTTAATTTGAAAAAAATCTCTAGGTGAAGACTTACTTGTGGAATACAATTAAATTATTAAATGTTTCCATCTGTGCATGACATTTCTACCAATTTTAAACCTCTTTATTATGCCTTTGAAGATACCAGGAGAAATTACTTCAGCCCATACAAATATAAGATGACACGTAATTAATAAAATAGTTGACATATTTAATGTATGGCAATAGCTGAAAAGTCATCCTTTCAAAATATCTGACAATGTTATTAAACTCAAATCTGGAAAATTTGAGAACATCAAAGTTAGACTATGGGTACTGGGAGAACTCACAGCTCAGTGTATAATCTTTGGAGAACCTTGAATCTAATGACACACAGGTAAGATTTAAGATTTTCCCCCTCAGAGTAAAAAGTTCAATAAACTTGATTCAAAATTCATAGGAACCAAAAATATTATATCTTTTGAACTTGGAAAATTTTATATTTCTAATATAGCTAAACAGAGAATATCTAGCAAGGTTTCCCCCCCAAGCCCTGTAGGCACAGTTCAAAAGGAATCTTGGTTATATTTTTAAAAGGAGGAAAATGGAAGTTTGAGTCTATAACTAGTATATGAACAATTGTGACCAGTAAGATGTAATGGAACGAAATGTAATTTTGACCTCCACTGCTTTTTAAAATTTATTTAATGGAGCGTTTTTTCTCTCGTGTTGGGTGAAAATTCTGACATCCTCCAGGAATGTTCTAGTCACATAAGGAATGGAAAGTCCTACATACTCTCAATCTTAGCCAAAAGACACCATCTTGATTTTGAAATAGAATTCCAGCTGGATGCATTAATTAGCATGTCAAGTGAAGTGAAGTGAAAGTCACTCAGTCATGTCTTACTCTTTGTGAATCCATGGACTATACAGTCCATGGAATTCTCCAGGCCAGAATACAGGAGTGGGTACCCTTTCCCTTCTCCAGGGAATCTTCCCAACCCAGGTATCAAACCCAGGTCTCCCACACTGCAGGCGGATTCTTTACCATCTGAGCCACAGAGGAAGCCCAGCACATCAATATACATTAAAAGGTAAGACTCCTGTTATCTCAGCCATAACCTGTTCTTCTTTTCCTAACCCGTTTTCCCTCTTTCTCTATCTTCTAAACTTCGGCTCCTCTGAGGTCAGAGCACAAGAAGGTTGGGAGCAAAAAGGTACAGAAAAGTTCTTACTTGAATGGTATGTTTGTGAGCTGGCTTTGCACAGGCTGGGCCTGGCAGATGCTCAGAGGTGAAGCTTTTTCTCGGGTCCCTCCAACAATAGTTCTAGGAGGTGGGCCATCCATACTATCTCCTAGTTGAGCTCTTCTTATTCCTTATTTTCTGGACTTTCCACTCCACTGAGACTTTGGAGCCTCATTTCCTCAGGAGGCTCTCTGGGAGCAGAATTAAAAATGATTCCAATCCAGCTCTTTCCCTGTGGGATGGGATTAAGAGTCACACAGGGTAGTGCTGTCTACAAAAAAATTCCTTTTGCAAATGCTCCCCCAGTATCCACAAATGCAACCCTTTTATGGCTTCCTTGCAGGTTTTAGGGCTGTTTATCCAGTTTTTAATAATGTTCTTTGAAATTTCCACAAGGTGATTCGGAACCTCATTTTGGAATTTCATATTTATGGAGTCTTTGGTGTCTCAGTTCAGTTCAGTTCAGTCACTCAGTCGTGTCCTACTCTTTGTGACCCCATGAATCGCAGCACACCAGGCCTCCCTGTCTATCACCAACTCCCAGAGTTCACCCAGACTCATTTCCATCTAGTCGGTGATGCCATCCATCCAGCCATCTCATCCTCTGTTGTCCCTTTTTCCTCCTGCCCCCAATCCCTCCCAGCAGCAGAGTCTTTTCCAATGAGTCAACTCTTCGCATGAGGTGGCCGAAGTACTGGAGTTTCAGCTTTAGCATCAGTCCTTCCAATGAACACCCAGGACTGGTCTCCTTTAGGATGGACTGGTTGGATCTCCTTGCAGTCCAAGGGACTCTCAATAGTCTTCTCCAACACCACAGTTCAAAAGCATCAATTCTTTGGCACTCAGCTTTCTTCACAGTCCAACTCTCACATCCATACATGACCACTGGAAAAACCATAGCCTTGACCAGACGGACCTTTGCTGGCAAAGTAATGTCTCTGCTTTTGAATATGCTATCTAGGTTGGTCATAACTTTCCTTCCAAGGAGTAAGTGTCTTTTAATTTCTTGGCTGCAATCACCATCTGCAGTGATTTTGGAGCCCCCAAAAATAAAGTCTGACACTGTTTCCCCATCTAATTCCCATGAAGTGATGGGACCAGATGCCATGATCTTAGTTTTCTGAATGTTGAGCTTTAAGCCAACTTTTTCACTCTCCTCTTTCACTTTCATCAAGAGGCTTTTTAGTTCCTCTTCACTTTCTGCCATAAGGGTGGTGTCATCTGCATATCTGAGGTTATTGATATTTGTCCCGAAAATCTTGATTCCAGCTTGTGCTTCTTCCAGCCCAGCGTTTCTCATAATGTACTCTGCATATAAGTTAAATAAGCGGGGTGACAATATACAGCCTTGATGTACTCCTTTTCCTATTTGGAACCAGTCTGTTGTTCCATATCCAGTTCTAACTGTTGCTTCTTGACCTGCATACAGGTTTCTTAAGAGGCAGGTCAGGTGGTCTGGTATGCCCATCTCTTTCAGAATTTTCCACAGTTTATTGTGATCCACACAGTCAAAGGCTTTGGCATAGTCAATAAAGCAGAAATAGATGTTTTTCTGGAACTCTCTTGCTTTTTCCATGATCCAGCGGATGTTGGCAATTTGATCTCTGGTTCCTCTGCCTTTCCTAAAACCAGCTTGAACATCTGGAAGTTCACAGTACACGTACTGCTGAAGCCTGGCTTGGAGAATTTTGAGCATTACTTTACTAGCGTGTGAGATGAGTGCAATCGTGCGGTAGTTTGAGCATTCTTTGGCATTGCCTTTCTTTGGGACTGGAATGAAAACTGACCTTTTCCAGTCCTGTGGCCACTGCTGAGTCTTCCAAATTTGCTGACATATTGAGTGCAGCACTTTCACAGCATCATCTTCCAGGATTGAAATAGCTTAACTGGAATTCCATCATCTCCACTAGCTTTGTTCATAGTGATGCTTTCTAAGGCCCATTTGACTTCACATTCCAGGATGTCTGGCTCTGGGTGAGTGATCACACCCTTGTGATTATCTTGGTCATGAAGCTCTTTTTTGTAGAGTTCTTCTGTGTATTCTTGCCACCTCTTCTTAATATCTTCTGCTTCTGTTAGGTCCATACCATTTCTGTCCTTTATCGAGCCCATCTTTGCATGAAATGTTCCCTTGGTATCTCTAATTTTCTTGAAGAGATCTCTAGTCTTTCCCATTCTGTTGTTTTCCTCTATTTCTTTGCATTGATCACTGAGGAAGGCTTTCTTATCTCTCCTTGCTATTCTTTGGAACTCTGCATTCAGATGCTTATATCTTTCCTTTTCTCCTTTGCTTTTCACTTCTCTTCTTTTCACAGCTATTTGTAAGGCCTCCAGGCAGCCATTTTGCTTTTTTGCATTTCTTTTCCATGGGGATGGTCTTGATCCCTGTCTCCTGTACAATGTCACTAATCTCCATCCATAGTTCATCAGGCACTCTGTCTATCAGATCTAGTCCCTTAAATCTATTTCTCACTTCCACTGTATAATCATAAGGAATTCGATTTAGGTCATACCTGAATGGTCTAGTGGTTTTCCCTACTTTCTTCAATTTAAGTCTGAATTTGGCAATAAGGAGTTCATGGTCTGAGCCACAGTCAGCTCCCGGTCTTGTTTTTGCTAACTGTATAGAGCTTCTCCATCTTTGGCTACAAAGAATATAATCAATCTGATTTCGGTGTTGACCATCTGGTGATGTCCATGGTGCCTAGTAGTAAGTTCCAATTTAATATACTATTATCCTATAATCTAAACTTCTATTCTTCTTCCAAAATAGAGCAGTTCCTAGACTACTGACCTATGTCAAGGTATCTTTCTATGTATTAGGGTTTTTCAACCCCAACACTATCATCATTTTGGGCCAGATAATTCTTTGGTGTAGAGGACTGTCCTGAACCTTGTAGAATGTTCAGCAGCATCCCTGGCCTGTTACCCACTAGATGACAGAATCACCCTCTGCCTCCCAGTCCTGACAATAAAAATGTGTCCAGACATTGCCAAGTTTCCTGGGAGACAAAACTGCCTTGGGGAAGAACCACTGCCATAAACTTGTGAGTACAGGTCAAAGGGCAAACATGTTAAAAACAAGGTTTGCATCATGAGGATGACCTAGAATGGTGGCTCTGGAACCAACCTTACACATCCACCTCATTGATTTCCACTTTATAAAGGAGTAAACAGTTCAGAGAGGCAAACAGATTACCTGGTTGCAAAATCCATATCACGGGTACAACTGGGAAGAACGTAGGTCTTCTGACCTTTGTACAGTGCTCATTGTGAGGTTGGGGATAAATAATTATTAAATCTTAACAGCACTGCTAATTTTAAGGTACCTATGCTTAGAATTTTCTGTGCCAAAAATAGAACATAGAAAACCCTTATCTAATTAGTTAGTGAATGGCACTGAATTAAAATTGGACACCATAATTAATCAATGCTAAATTGTAGTCAAATCCATTACCCTTGAATAGATTATCTCTGTGACCCACAGTCTCCTCCTGACACCACGCGTTGGGGGTCTGAAGGAGCTGATTGGAGGGCTTTGAGAAGGTGGGAGGCTGGGGGTCGAAGGGACCCTGTAAGTGGCAGTAAATCATTTTTGTGTTATCTGTAGCTTGTTTTTATCTGTGTCACTGCTCCTCTCCATTAACAAAGCTAATTGAGAATTGACTATTGCAAACTTTTATTTTAGAAGGCCAGAGATGCAGAAAAAATGGAAACTTTTCAATTGTCTATTCTAACTATGGTCAATTTCAGGACCACATGATCAAATTTCAGAAACTTTTCTTTCTCTGTTTTTTTTAACTAGAGTGCCCTTCAAGTTTCTTTTTTTTAATTGTTGTTTTCTGTTTCTTCCTTTTAATCACTGAACAAAATAAATGCTTTTCAAAGAATTGTTAGTTTTCTTTTTCTCAAAGTCTTACAAGAAACAGGCTTTGGAAGCAAAATTTAGCAATTTCCCTAGTATTTTATTTCCTGAAGAGTACCTTTCATTTCTGAATTTTACTTGTGTGCTTAGATAGGAAATGCAGTGTTTTTAATTGCATAGGAATCGCCACCTGAATGCTTGCCGTCCACCTGAATGCTTGCCGTCCACCTGAACTCCGCTTCAGTCTCAAGTTGTTGGGACTCAATGCCCGCCTCCCGAAGGAGCCCCTCTCTCTCAGTCTGGCTGCAGTACTACTCCATTAGAAATGTAGAAATTGGGACTTTCCTGGTGGGCCAGTGGTTAAGACTTTGCCTTCCAATGTAGGAGTGTGGTTTGTTTCCTGGTCAGGGAGCTAAGATTCCACATGTCTTGTAGGCAAAAAACCAAAACATAAAAGCAATATTGTAACAAATTCAATAAAGACTTCGAAAATGGTCCACATCAGAAAAATCTTTTTTAAAACGTGGAAATTATCAGTGAGTCTTCTCTCTTATGGAGCTTTCCTAGTGGCTCAGAGGTAAATACTCTGTCTGCAATGTAGGAGACGTGGGTTTGTTCCCTGGGTCAGGAAGACGCCCTGGAGGAGGAAATGGAAACTCACTCCAGTATTCTTGCCAGGAAAATCCCATGGACAGAGGAGCCTGGCCATAAGGTTGCAAAGAGTCAGACACAACTGAAACGGCTTAGCTCACACACATTGTCCATTTATTGGACACTTACTATGCCCCAGACACTATGCCAACATGTTTCCAGACTTTTAATCCTCACAACACTCCTTGGCAGGCAGGTATCACTGTCCCATGTCTCAGGTGAAGGAACTAATCAGCATGCCCAAGGTTGTTCAGACACAAGTGGTGGAGTTTCTGGAAATGCCTGCCCATGCTCTTTTTATTCCCCATAGTGCACAGCCTGTAAGATTTTCCCAACCAGGGATTGAACCTGGACCCTTACAGTGAAGGGCCCTTTTTCTCCCTTTTTCCCTTTTGGGTGTGACCCATGCTTTTAACCACCACATGGTACTGTCTCCCCATTCACTTAGAATCCTGGGCCAGTTGTCTCTTAAAAATGTCTCCAGGGGTTGTCCTTTCCTCTGTGGTCTATGCCTTATGCCTGGATTCTTCTCAGAGCCTCCTGTGCAATGGCACATGCCTCACACCATCTGTACCTAAATCTTGCTTTTAATAAGACATTCCTCCCATCTAAATCTGTCAAGTGCATCTGCATTCTTTATTTTTTTTTTTTTTTTTTTTTCAGGGTAAGTATTTATTCCTTTACAAGGGCATTTTGCGTAAGTAGTTTTTTTTTTTTTTTTTTTCCACAGTTTACTGTAATCCACACAGTCAAAGGCTTTGGCATAGTCAATAAAGCAGAAATAGATGTTTTTCTGGAACTCTTTTGCTTTTACGATGATCCAGCAGATGTTGACAATTTGATCTCTGGTTCCTCTGCCTTTTCTAAAACCAGCTTGAACATCTGGAAGTTCACGGTTCACGTTTTGCTGAAGCCTGGCTTGGAGAACTTGGAGCATTACTTTACTAGCTCCAAATTTACTCATCTCACTAGCTTTGTGAGGTGAGTGCAATTGTGCAGTAGTTTGAGCATTCTTTGGCATTGCCTTTCTTTGGGATTGGAATGAAAACTGACCTTTTCCAGTCCTGTGGCCACTGCTGCCTCTTCCACATTTGGTGACATATTGAGTGCAGCACTTTCACAGCATCATCTTTTAGGATTTGACATAGCTCAACTGGAATTCCATCACCTCCACTAGCTTTGTTCATAGTGATGCTTCTTAAGGCCCACTTGACTTCACATTCCAGGATGTCTGGCTGTAGGTGAGTGATCAAACCATCGTGATTATCTGGGTCGTGAAGATCTTTTTTGTACAGTTCTTCTGTGTATTCTTGCCACCTTTTCTTAATATCTTCTGCTTCTGTTAGGTGCATACCATTTCTGTCCTTTATTGAGCCCATCTTTGCATGAAATGTTCCCTTGGTATCTCTAATTTTCTTGAAGAGATGTCTAGTCTTTCCCATTCTATTGTTTTCCTCTATTTCTTTGCACTGATCACTGAGGAAGGCTTTCTTACCTCTCCTTGCTATTCTTTGGAACTCTGCATTCAGATGCTTATATCTTTCCTTTTCTCCTGTGGTTTTTTTTTTTTTTTAATTTTTCAGCACTTTATTTATTTTTTTTTTTTGATAAATTTAACGCCTTTTATTGCCATACCTCATTTTACTGTGCTTTGTTTTAGTAAGTTTTATAGATACATTTTTTTTTTTTTTCCTTGTTAATTTTCTGTTTAGTTGATCTATCCATAAGTGTGAGTGGGGTATTAAAGTCTCCCACTATTATTGTGTTATTGTTAATTTCTCCTTTCATACTTGTTAGGATTTGTCTTATATACTGCGGTGCTCCCATGTTGGGTGGATATATATTTATAATTGTTATATCTTCTTCTTGGATTGATCCTTTGATCATTATGTGGTGACCTTCTTTGTCTCTTTTCACAGCCTTTGTTTTAAAGTCTAATTTATCTGATACGAGTATTGTGACTCCTGCTTTCTTTTGGTCCCAATTTGCATGGAAAATCTTTTTCCAGCCCTACACTTTCAGTCTGTGTGTGTCCCCTGTTTTGAGGTGGGTCTCTTGTAGACAACATATGTAGGGGTCTTGTTTTTGTATCCATTCAGCCAGTCTTTGTCTTTTGGTTGGGGCATTCAACCCATTTACGTTTAAGGTAATTACTAATAAGTATGATCCCGTTGCCATTTACTTTATTGTTTTGGGTTCGAGTTTATACACCATTTTTGTGTTTCCTGTCTTGAGAATATCCTTTAGTATTTGTTGGAGAGCTGGTTTGGTGGTGTAGAATTCTCTCAGCTTTTGCTTGTCTGAAAAGCTTTTGATTTCTCCTTCATACTTGAATGAGATCCTTGCTGGGTACAATAATCTGGGCTGTAGGTTATTTTCTCTCATCATTTTAAGTATGTCTTGCCATTCCCTCCTGGCTTGAAGAGTTTCTATTGAAAGATCAGCTGTTATCCTTATGGGAATTCCCTTGTGTGTTATTTGTTGTTTTTCACTTGCTGCTTTTAATATTTGTTCTTTGTGTTTGATCTTTGTTAATTTGATTAATATGTGTCTTGGGGTGTTTCTCCTTGGGTTTATCCTGTTTGGGACTCTCTGGGTTTCTTGGACTTGGGTGATTATTTCCTTCCCCACTTTAGGGAAGTTTTCAACTATTATCTCCTCAAGTATTTTCTCATGGTCTTTCTTTTTGTCTTCTTCTTCTGGAACCCCTATGATTCGAATGTTGTAGCGTTTAATATTGTCCTGGAGGTCTCTGAGATTGTCCTCATTTCTTTTAATTCGTTTTTCTTTTATCCTCTCTGATTCATTTATTTCTGCCATTCTATCTTCTAATTCACTAATCCTATCTTCTGCCTCTGTTATTCTACTATTTGTTGGCTCCAGAGTGTTTTTAATTTCATTTATTGCATTATTCATTATATATTGACTCTTTTTTATTTCTTCTAGGTCCTTGTTAAACCTTTCTTGCATCTTCTCAATCCTTGTCTCCAGGCTATTTATCTGTGATTCCATTTTAATTTCAAGATTTTGGATCAATTTCACTATCATTATTTGGAATTCTTTATCAGGTAGATTCCCTATCTCTTCCTCTTTTGTTTGGTTTGGTGGGCATTTATCCTGTTCCTTTATCTGCTGGGTATTCCTCTGTCTCTTCATCTTGTTTAAATTGCTGAGTTTGGGAGTCCTTTCTGTATTCTGGCAGTTTGTGGAGTTCTCTTTATTGTGGCGTTTCCTTGCTGTGTGTGGGTATGTAGAGGTGGCTTATCAAGGTTTCCTGGTTAGGGAAGCTTGTGTCGGTGTTCTGGTGGGTGGAGCTGTATTTCTTCTCTTTGTTCAGTCGCGCTATGGGGAGGGAGGGAAGGATGCTGCAAACAAATGACACTGGCGTGCGCTCGCAGTGCCTCAGCCACACTGGGTCTGCCCCCGCTCACGGGCGCGTGTAGCCTCCCTGCCCACACTGCTCAGGCTCTAGGTTGTTCCGCCGGGAACAATCCGAGGCTGGCCCTGGGTTGCATGCACCTCCCAGGTCCAAGCCGCTCTGGTTCAGGCACTCAGGTAGTCCTCAGAGGCGCAGACTCAGTTGGGGCTGCGTTTTGTGCTCTTCCCAGGTCCGAGCAGCTCAGGTGATGAGGTGTTTGGCGAGCGCCAATGCTGCGACTTATCGCCTCCCCGCCACTTGGTTATCTGGGTGTAAAACCGGCGCACCTTCTCAGGCAGATGTTGACCGTCCAGACCCCCAATAAGTTTTAGTTAGCAAAGAAGCCAGTTTTATAGATAATGTCTCTCTGGGGCTGTGATTGCCCCCTTCCGGCTCTGGCTGCCTGTCACCGGAGGGGGAAGGTTTGCAGCCGGCTACCTCTGTTTAGTCCTTTGTCCCGTGCGCGGGCTGGCGGTGTCTTAGGTTAGGGCTGGCTTTTCGCATGGTAGATATCCCACAGTCTGGTTTGCTAGCCCAAATTATTTCGCTCAGATAGTGCTCAGGGTATTCAGGCCAGATTCTTACTCTCAGCGATGCAGCCCGCGCCGCGCCTCCCTGCCCAGCCCCTGCTTGCTAATGGCGGATGCAGGCGTCTGCGCTGCTTCTCCGCTAGAGGAGTTACCGTAGGGCTCGCAATCTGCGAGTTTTAATTGTTTATTTATTTTTTCTCCCTGTTATGTTGTCCTCTGTGCTTCCAAAGCTCGGCACGGATTCGGCAGTGAGAAGGTTTCCTGGTGTTTGGAAACTTCTCTCTTTTAAGACTCCCTTCCCGGGACGGAACTCCGTCCCTCCCTCTTTTGTCTCTTTTATTGTCTTTAATATTTTTTCCTACCTCCTTTCAAGGAGTTGGGTTGCTTTTCTGGGTGCCTGATGTCCTCTGCCGGCATTCAGAAGTTGTTTTGTGGAATTTACTCGACGTTTAAATGCTCTTTTGATGAATTTGTGGGGGAGAAAGTGTTTTCCCCGTCCTACTCCTCCGCCATCTTGGCGCCTTCCCCCTGCATTCTTTATTATGTCACTCTAGTAGCTGTCCTGATCCTGTGCTCTTGGAAACCTGATGTCCAGAACTTTAAAAAGCTACTTGACTATGCAAAATATGTCCTGAAACCTATCAATTGAAGAAGCTCCAAGAAGGTTTCTTTCTGAGAGACGAGGCCTGCAGATGGAAGAACTGTGATGAGGTAGAAGGGGGAACGGCGGGCGTGGCAGACTTTGATGGGTTAAGCAGATAAAACAGAGGAACAATCTCTGGAAATAATATGGTGCCACCTGGAATTCATCTTAACCCAGAGACTGCACAAGCAATAGGCTGGGACACTTCCATAGCACGAGAGCGTTTGCTCACTCACTCGTTCAGTGTCAGGCTGAACTGTCTAGAGAGTGAAGGTGTCCCCTTCCTCCCTTGGTGCCATGTGTGTGTCCCTCCCACGCATGCTCAGTCTACGAGGATGACTTCTGATAGAGGAGGACCGTTCCTCAATCAAGGGAGCTCCTGCTAGCTTTTTTTTTTTTTTTTAATTAATTTTTATTGGAATATAGGTGCTTTACAATGTTAGTACGGCAAAATGAATCAGCCATCTGTGTCCATATATCCCCTCTCTTTTGAACTTGCTTCGCATTCAGATCATCCCAGTGCATTAAGGTAGAGTTCCCTGTGCTATAGAGTATGTTCCCATTAGTTACCTATTTTACACTTAGTATGAATAGTGTAATCGCAATCCCCCAATTCAAACAAACTTTCTTTTATTTATTCATCCATCCTCACATCCTTCCGTCCAGTTAAATATTTATTAGGCCTGGTTCCTAAGCTGGCAATGTATCAGCAAAGACAGTTCTTGCCCTTTGAAAGTTGATATTCAGTTGAGAGAGGAAATGGGTAAGTGAATGGATACTTCAGATAGTGACAAGTCCTGTAAATGAGATACAGTAGAAGAGGGGAGAGACTAAAGAGGACTGGAGGTGCTATTTTAGCTAGGAAGGCAGGGGAGGCCTCTGGGGGGGGTGACTTCGAGAGGGACTGAAGGGTGAGTGTCACCCACTCACCACACATTTGGGAGACAGGCCTTCTAGGCTGAGGCAGCAGCAGGCAGGCAGGTGCGACAGAAGCAGAGGAAAAGCCTGAGACAGCCCTGAGAATGCGCTGACATCCGTAGTATGGATACAAGATTCTGCACCGCGGCTGGCAGCGAGGTGGGGACAGCACCAGAGCAGCTGCGTACCAGGTGAGGGGCGTGTGTGCTCCCCGCCTTCCAGGCGCCGAGTCATTTAGAAATAGTATTTCGCCTTGTTATGTCTTTAAGTTGACTTGTACTTTCATTAAGGTAATGCATGCATATAGTTAATCAAGGAGAAAGGCTTGTAACAAACAGTGGGAAGCCTCTGCTTGGTCCTCCCGCCTCTAATCTTTTTCTTCAGAGGCAACCACTTTCAACTTTTTAAACTGTTTCTTCTGCAAAGAGTCGGACACGACTGAGCGACTTTCCCTTCGCTTCCGGTGTTTACGCCTTTATTTCCAGATCCTGTGCTCACGCTGTTACCTCAGCTTTAGTCCTTTCCTGACTTTCTCCAGAGTGTGATAGATGAATGCTTCAGCTCTCTGATTCACCTCCCTCCCTTCCTAGCTCCAACCCTTGGATACACTTACTACAATTTTTGTTCAGTTAATATTCAGTGTTTACATGGTGTTGACTGGGTGAATATTGTTTATTGTCAAGTCAACAAACATAATCATTTTTCCTCAAACTATCTTAACCTTTTATTTCACCTGTAGTAAAGAATTGCCCCCCTCCACCTTTTTTTTTTTTTAACTTGCTCAGTTCTAAGTACAGATCACTACTATTTTTTCCAGATTTGCTAATAGATATGTCACCTGATGTCTGTCAATAATTTGTCCATTTCCAAACACTCATTTATGTTCTTCCTCCTGCCCCACAGCCCTCCCCATTTGGAGGAGTGCTCTTTGGGTGTGGAAAGTACCTCTTATCCACTTTCCTGTGCTAGATTTCCTCTTTCCTGCATCCCATTCTTCTTTTCTTTTTGGTTAATTTTCTGAATTTGCTGAAGGATATCCTCCAGGAACTTCCTAAGAAAGGGTGCATGGGAAGAATTTTTTTTTTTTATTACTTGCATGTCTAAAAATAAATTTATTCAAACCTCAAATTTGACTGAAAATTGGGCTGGGTATATCATTCTAGATGGAAAATAATTTCCTTGGAATTTTGAAGGTATTTGTCTATGTCTAGAAAAAGTCTTATAACATTCTGATATCTCTCTTTTCATATAAATCTGTTTCTTTCTTCTTTAAAAACTCTTATATTCATTCTATTCCTGGTCTCCTGAGATTTGAGATTGTTGTACACCTTAATCGTCCTTCAAAAACACGCTGGAAATGTGTCCTGAAAAGAGATGCAAAGTTTCCAGAGATTCTGAGGCCATTAAACAAACAACAATAATAACCAAAAACCCTTTTGGGAGAAGGGTATGATGCTAATGGAGATGGTGATCAGAAGGGAATTGGGCACTTTTGAAAGCAATGTAAATATTCGATACTTTTTTGGCCTCCTTTAAAACAGCGATTCTCAACCACGTGTGATTTTGCTGCGCAGAGGATCTTTGGCAATGTCTGGAGATACTTTTGGTGGTCATGGCTTTGGATGGGGGAGGCTTGCTGCGGGCATGCAGTGGCTAGAGGCTAGGGATGATGCTAACCCCCCTACAATGCGCAGGACAACCCGCCCCCTCCCCGCAACAGTGAAGAATTATCAGGTCCAAAAAGTCAGTAGGAAGGGCTTTGGCCAGGCTGATGCTCTCTCCCCTCTCCCACCTGTGGCCAAAGGCATGCGGGCATCTCCCAGTTGGCCTGGGGGTGACAGTTCACTCTGCTCCACCACTGAAGCTGAAACTCAGACCCCACGCATACCAATGGCTAATTAATTCATGTTAATGTATGGCAAAAACCAACACAATATTGTAAAGTAATTATCCTTCGATTAAAAATAAATACATAAAAAGCTCAGTGCTGTGGTTGAGGAACTCTGCTGTAAAGATTTCAAGTTTCTTTCTTAGAGATGTTAGCAACCATAAGCAGATTGGTTTCATTCTCCTTCATGCATCAATTCCACACGTGTAACGGCATGTCTGGTAAGTGACAGGCACTGTGCTGGCCCTCACAGAACTTAGAGTCTCCTGAAGTAAACGGGCTTGCTTTTAATTTGGGGCATGTTTAAAGAATCCATGAAATAGCTTAATCTTCTCTCAATCTGGGGGTTGCAAAAACAAGTTTCTTAAAGGAATAAGCCCTCTCTCCAAGTTTTGCTGTATTTGGGTCTATACGTTCCCATCCCAGTGGCACCCCATTCCAGTACTCTTGCCTGGAAAATCCCATGGATGGAGGAGCCTGGTGGGCTGCAATCCATGAGGTCACTAAGAGTTGGACTCGACTTCACTTTCACTTTTCACTTTCATGCATTGGAGAAGGAAATGGCAACCCCCTCCAGTGTTCTTGCCTGGAGAATCCCAGGGACGGGGGAGCCTGGTGGGCTGCCGTCTATGGGGTCGCACGGAGTTGGACACGACTGAAGCGACTTAGCAGCAGCAGCAGCAGTTCCCATCCCGGACCCTAGAGAGAGGCTGCTAGGAGTGATGATGAGGTAGGTCGAAGTGCATTGACTAACGATGGAGACATCCACGTACCCTAACATCAACCCGAGCCCTGGATGAGACCCGTGTCTTTACACTCTGCGCTAAAATCAGCTGAAATGGCTGGTTGGAAATGCAGATTCCTAGGACCTGACTCAGACGAAGTGGAATCAGAATCAGTAGGGTGTGGCCAAGAAAAAGTATGTTAACAAGCTGCCTAAGGGGCTTTTTGTGCAGTGATTATTTGAAAGCATCTGGCCCTGATTGTGCTGTGGTGAAAATAGCCTTTGCATTCAGGGCTGGAAGTGGTGGTGATTAGCTCACAACAATGTCTTTAATTTTTGGAAGAAGGTGAACCAGTAGCAACAAGTTTGGAGCACCAACACTGTCTTCTTCACATGGTCCTAACTGACTCTGAGTTCACCGCTTATTAGCTGTGTGACACTGAGGAAATAATCCAGCCTCTCTGAACCCCAGTTTCCCTTCTCTTTAAAATGGAAATAGCAGTGTATATTTCATAAGGTGAATGTTGGGATTCATGTGAAATGGTTAGCACAGAGTTTGGTCATAATCAGTGCCCAATATCACAGTTACGAAGAACCCCAGCTGTTGTGATCCTGAAAAGAAAATTCTTTATGTAAACTTCAGTGATTTCTCCAGGAAAAGATGATGTCTTCTGTTTCAGTGTTGTTCCCCCTCTTTCTTCCTTAGGATCATGAGACCTGATTATTGGTAACGTTCTCGGGAGCCCCCTCTCTCCAGTCTTCATGCCTGTGCATCCTCATATACCTTACACACGAGTGGGCACATGTCCTCTCTCCCACTCGCAAACACCATGCATACCACATGGCTTTCTCCTTTGGACCTAAGCATCTGTTTGACATTCTTTGTTCTGGAAACGCATCTTGTCAGCACGCTGCTCTCTAAGATCCACACTGAACAGCGGCTCGTTGGCAGTAATAATCAGTGCCTTTTAGACGATACAGGCTTAATGGTAACAAGTGGGTAGGGCGGGGAGGCTGGAGGCAGGAGCAGTGGGGAGAGCGGTAGAGCAAGTAGCACGGCACAGTCAGCAGCTTTATTGCGGGGCAGCCGGAAAGTGGAAGGTGCCCTCTCCCCTTTCTGGGGCCTGCGGTACCAGGTTTAGGGATGAAGTGGAGACAGAACACCCTCCTGGGGGCAGGGCTGGCTGGCGCTGAACGAGTGTGGTGTCATCACAGCCAGGCCGGGAGCCCTCTACAGGCTCTTCCCATCATAGTTTTGCGATTAGTCACACTTCCTGCTGAAAACAGGCAGATACAGAGAGGGGAATCCTACTGTGAGGTTTGGAGAGGATTTCAAATGGGTCTTTTCTGAAAATAAGGTTGAAGGTAGGAAGAAGAGGAGGAACTTTCTCTGGGGCCGGTGCTTGTTGAGCCTTAGCAATAGAGATGCCCACAGATCTGGGGACCTCCAGTTCCGTGTCTTTGTCACGTGTCAGACTTGGCTGTTCAAGTGACTCTGACCAGCACTCAGATTTAATGGACCATTGGGATGTGGGTGAAGAAGGGTTTCTTAAGTGGGTTTGAATCTGTTGGTCAGCATCTGTTGAGCACTGCCAGGGGACATCTAGGAAAACTGGCCAGATCATTGGGCAAAGTACTTAATCTCTCTAGCCTCAGTTTCCTCATCTGTGAATTGGGCTACACAAAGGCTTTATCGCATAGGATTGTTGTGAGTATTACAGGAGAGAAGGCTCAAGAGCACTTCAAGGGGGATCTGGTACACAGTGGGCCTTCTGGAGAAATCTGGACTATTATTCTCATGAGAAATTCATCAATACTCGATGTTGTAGGCAGGCTTGCTGAGATATGGTGAAAGTCTTTGGCTTTTTATTACATTTTGAAGTCTAAAAGAGTGATTTCTTTATGTACTCAACATTTTCTGGAAATGCAATACAGTTAGTATTTCTGGAAATACAATACAGTACGGTTGAAATTTAGTCCTAAGAGGTAAGCTCAGGGCTCTTGCTGTTGCAGCAGTGATGACTGGCATGTTGAAAGAAAGCAGGTTGCGTTCAACTTGAAGCCTACAAAGAACCTTCTCAGCTTTGAACCTTAAACTTTACAAAGGAACAAATGAAGTGCATTGGAGCAAAAGTTCTTCAGCTCTTCTGCCACCAACAGATAGGGTTAAGGGTCCCTCAGTCCCTCTTTGGACTTAAGGAAAATGTGGACTTTGGGACCACCTTTGTAAGAAGGCTAACTTTTTGTACATTTTTTTTTTTTTTAACCACAGGACTTTGGGAGAATAGATTCCAACCATATGGAGATGGTAAACCAGGAATATTTTTAAAAAGAATCTAGCATTTTGTTCTTTCAGAAGTAAAGTGACAACTGCTGGTCGAAAAGCATATTTTTGTTATTAAGGAAGCAAATTAAAATTGCAGGAAAACAATGGAATGATCAGCTTGCAAAAGTTATTTGCTTTGATTAAAAGCACCAATAAATGTGTCTTGGTGCTATAAACTGCTTCATTTAGCACTTGACATATAATAGATTTTTTTTGCAGCGTAATATCTCCATTGAAATATAATTATTTTGCAGATTGCTCAGCTGAATACCCTTATAAACATGCTGTTGGGTGATTCACCCCAGGCGATCATCAGGAGATCATGACAATGTGCACAGTTGATGGACACATGAAGGATGTGGCAGTCGAGCTTGGAGCAGAGAAGGTGATTTGTTGCAGAGCAATTACCCTAATGCATTTTTAAAAGCATAAAATAAAGTATCGTTTCATTTGCTGAAAAGGTATTTTAGGTGCTTCGGTAAAGCACTGACAGAATATTTTGATTGTCAGCTTTTTCTTTTTTTTTTTAAGTTAGATAATTACATTTACCAGTTAAAGAATTGCCATTTAAAAATAATATTTTGTCTAAATGTTTAAAGATGTCTATTAAAAATGTATACTGAACATGACAGAGGCCTTTTCATGCTGTAATTCTAGTCGGTGGTCTGAAAACAATTAGCATGGAAAAAGAATGTACATTTATTCAGTGTTAGCTGGAGAGTCAAGATCTGTAGAGTGTGGTGAGGGTGTCCTGATGATTTTTAAAATAGCACTATTTTGCTCAGATGACACTTCTAAGAAAGGTTCTGTAGTTATGTGTGTATTTAGTTTCTTCAGTAATCTTTCTAGAGAGCAAAGCACACAGTGGGCTATGGTCTGGGGCACTCTCTGCCCCATGCATAAGAAGGAGAGAAGATGGAGAGAAACTTTAATAAAATAGCCAAATGTTACTCATCTATTTAGGCTGGTCTTTCAATTGGTATACACTAGAATGGCTGCACTGGTTGTTACCCATTGCAGCATTAGCTCACCTGCAGGTTAAAAGTCCTTCCTGGAGCCCCGCCCTGTGCAGCCCCCTCAGATCCCTCCCTGAGACCTTCCAGCTTGCTCTGCCATTCCAGCACCCAAAGGACTAATGCCTGCCCCAACAGGGGGCTGCCAGGCCCTGCCCCAGCCAAGCTGGCATCCATTCCAGTTGGCAGGAGTCTGGGCCATACTGGTTATCACCCCTGTTTAGATGAATCTTTGGCTTTAGCCTAGGAATGTTTAGAATATTTCAAAGCAATGTGTGGAGGCTGGCATGTGGTATGGGGCAAGAAACTGGTAAGAAACGCCATTCCCTGGTCCCCGTAATCTAGGTAGAGTGGTTTAGCTGCAAAGTCAAGTCTGCCTCTTTTTGATCCCATGGATTGTAGCAATCTAGGTAGAGTACATTCAAGCTTAACATGTCTGAGCTTCTACCAAGAGAGGGAGGAGCTAGGGCAGAGCTTGGTGCTCCAGGACAGCAGCTTGGGGTCTTTCTCACTGCTTCAAGCAAGGAATGTTAGAATTGAATTGAATGCCTCAATGGCAGGAATATTAGACAGCTCTCTCAGGTCAGGAATAACCTCCAGGTGAACGAAGAAGGGAGCTGGTGAGATTATGCAAAAACACACAGCAATGATGGGGTGAAGCAATTAGGTCAGTGCTCTGTCCTTGACTCTTAAACAGGCAAATTGAAATTTTGAGGCAGATTTCTGAGGGAGACCCGATAACTTGCTATGATCTAACTCACATCAAAGAAGTCCCACGGGGCCTGTTGGAGGCTGGCTGTCCATTAGAGAACACTGAGGTGTTCTTGACATATAATAGAACCTCTTGACACTGAGGTGCTCCTGTCTTTCTCCAAATGGACATTGAGAGTCCAAAGCCTCCTTTCCCTTCATGGGACATGTTTTCAATACTAGTCATTGTATGTAAAAACCCAACAGGTCTCAGTAAAATAGGAGCAGAGCAGAAATTTCTCAACTTAATAAAGACTAAAAAAACCTACAGCTGACATCATACTTAATGGTTAGAAACCTGAAGTTTCCCCATTAAGATCAGGTACAACTTTCAGTATTATTCTGAAAGTCCTTGCTAATGCAATAGGTGAGAAAAGGAAATTTTAAAATGTACTTATTGGGAAGGAAGAAATAAAATAGTCTTTGTTTTCAGGTGATATGATTACCTACTGGATCATTATGCTTAAAGTATTGACCAAAATATCTCCTGTAACTAATAAGTGTTTATAAAAAGGTTACAGAACACAAAGTTACTATATAAAAGCCAATCACTTTCTTATATACCAGCAATGAACAATGGAATTTGAAATTTAAAATGAAACACCATTTACATTAGTACCCCCCCAAAATAAAATACTCAGACATAAATTTAACAAAATACATATAAGATCTGTATGTGGAACACTACAAAACTCTGATGAAATAAATCAAAGAAGAAATAAATAAATAAGTGGAGAGATATTTCCTGTTCACAAATAGAAAAATCTCAATATTATCAAGGTACAGTTCTTCCCAACTTTATTGGTTAAGTACCTGGTGGCTCAGATGGTAAAGAATCTGCCTGCAGTGCTGGAGACCTGGGTCGATCTCTGGGTTGGGACGATCCCCTGGAAAAGGCAATGACAACCCACTCCAGTATTCTTGCCTCAAAGGATTTGGAAACATATCCATACAGAAACCTGAATGTAGATGTTTATAGCAGATTTTCCCATGACTTCCAAGAGGTAGAAGCAACCAAGATGTCCTTCAGTGGGTGAAAGGATCAATCAACTGTGATACATCCAGACAATGAGATATTATTTAGTGCTAAGAGACTGATCCAGACTTGCCGGTGAGTGTCCAGCAGTCTCCAGCAGAGGTGTGGATTGGTGGTCGCCTGCTGCAGGGTTGGGGGCACTGGGTGCACGGGACCTTTTGAAGGAGGTCACCATTATCTTCATTACCCCCACCATAGTTTGGCCTTAGGTCAAACAACAGGGAGGGAACACAGCCCTGCCCATCAACAGAAAATTGGATTAAAGATTTACTGAGCATTGCCCTGCCCATCATACAAGACCCAGTTTCCTCCTCAGTCAGTCTCTCCCATCAGGAAGCTTCCATAAGCCTCTTATCCTTCTCCAGCAGAAGGCAGAAAGAATGAAAACCACAATCACAGAAAACTGACCAGTCTGATCACATGGACCACAGCCTTGTCTAACTCAATGAAACTATGAGCCATGCCCTGTAGGGCCACCCAAGGCAGATGGGTCATGGTGGAGAGTTCCAACAAAAAGTGGTCCACTGGTGAGGGAATGGCAAACCACTTCATTATTCTTGCCTTGAGAACCCCATGAACAGTATGAAAAGACAAAAAGATAGGACACTGAAAGATGAACTTTCCAGGTCGGTAGGTGCCCAGTATGCTATGGGAGATCAGTGGAGAAATAACTCCAGAAAGAATGAAGAGACAGAGTGAAAACAACACCCAGTTGTGGATGTACTGGTGATGGAAGTCAAGTCCAATGCTGTAAAGAGAAATATTGCATAGAAAGCTGGAATGTTAGATCTATGAATCAAGGCAAATTGGAAGTGGTCAAACAGGAGATGGCAAGAGTGAACATCGACATTTTAGGAATCAGCAAACTAAAATGGGCTGGAATGGGTGAATTTATATGTACTACTGTGGGCAAGAATCCCTTAGAAGAAATGGAGTAGCCATCATAGTCAACAAGAGTCCAAAATGCAGTACTTGGATACAATCTCAAAAACAAATGATCTCTGTTCATTTCCAAGGCAAATCATTCAATATCAAAGTAATCCACGTCTATGCCCCGACCAGTAATGTTGAAGAAGCTGAAGTCTAACAGTTCTATGAAGGCCCACAAGACCTTCTAGAACTAACACCCAAAAAAGATGTCCTCTTCATGACAAGGGACTGGAATGCAAAAGTAGGAAGTCAAGAGATACCTGAAGTAACAGGCAAATTTGGCCTTGGAGTACAGAATGAAGCAGGGTAAAGGCTTTGCCAAGAGAATGCACTGGTCATAGCAAACACCCGCTTCCAATAACACAAAAGAAGACTACACATGGACATCGCCAGACGATCAATACTGAAATCAGATTGATTACACTCTTTACAGCCAAAGATGGACAAGCTCTATACAGGGAGCAAAAACAAGACTGGGAGCTGACTGTGGCTCAGATCATGAACTCCTTATTGCCAAATTCAGACTTACATTGAGAAAGTAGAGAAAACCACTAAACCATTCAGTTCAATTCAGTTCAGTTGAGTCACTCAGTTGTGTCCAACTCTTTGCGACCCCATGAAATGCAACACACCAGGCTTCCCTGTCCATCACCAACTCCTGGAGTTCACTCAAACTCATGTCCATCAAGTCGGTGATGCCATCCAGCCATCTCATCCTGTGTCGTCTCCTTCTCCTCCTGCCCCCAATCCCTCCCAGCATCAGAGTCTTTTCCAATGAGTCAACTCTTCGCATGAAGTGGCCAAAGAATTGGAGTTTCAGATTCAACATCAGTCCTTCCAATGAACACCCAGGACTGATCTCCTTTAGAATGGACTAGTTGGATCTCCTTGCAGTCCAAGGGACTCTCAAGAGTCTTCTCCAACACCACAGTTCAAAAGCATCAATTCTTTCAGCGCTCAGCTTTCTTCACAGTCCAACTCTGACACCCATACAGGACCACTGGAAAAACTATAGCCTTGACTAGACAGAAGCACGCCAGCTGCAACAGACCACACAGACCATTCAGGCATGACCTAAATCAAATCCCTTACAATTATACAATGAAAGTGAGAAATAGATTCAAGGATTAGATCTGATAGAGTGCCTGAAAAACTATGGATGGAGGTTTGTGACATTGTACAGGAGGCAGAGATCAAGACCATCTCCAAGAAAAAGAAATTCATAAAAGCAAAATGGTTGTCAGAGGAGGCCTTACAAATAGTTTAGAAAAGAAGAGAAGCTAAAGACAAAGGAGAAAAGGAAAGATATACCCATTTGAATGCAGAGTTCCAAAGAATAGCAAGGAGAGATAAGGAAGCCTTCCTCAGTGATCAATGCAAAGAAATAGAGGAAAACAACAGAATGGGAAAGACTAGAGATCTCTTCAAGAAAATTAGAGATACCAAGGGAACATTTCATGCAAAGATGGGCTCGATAAAGGACAGAAATGGTATGGACCTAACAGAAGCAGGAGATATTAGGAAGAGGTGGCAAGAATACACAGAAGAACTATACAAAAAAGATCTTCATGACACAGATAATCACGATGGTGTGATCACTGACCTAGAGCCAGATATCCTGGAATTGCAAAGTCAAGCGGGCCTTAGGAAGCATCACTACGAACAAAGCTAGTGGAGGTGATGGAATTCCAGTTGAGCTATTTCAAATCCTAAAAGATGATGCTGTGAAAGTGCTACACTCAATATGCCAGCAAATTTGGAAGACTCAGCAGTGGCCACAGGACTGGAAAAGGTCAGTTTTCATTCCAATCCCAAAGAAAGGCAATGCCAAAGAATGCTCAAACTACCACACAATTGCAGTCAACTCACACGCTAGCAAAGTAACGCTCAAAATTCTGCAAGCCAGGCTTCAACAGTACGTGAACCATGAACTTCCAGAAGTTCAAGCTGGATTTAGAAAAGGCAGAGGAACCAGAGATCAAATTGCCAACATCTGTTGGATCATTGAAAATGCAAGAAAGTTCCAGAAAAACATCTACTCCTGCTTTATTGACTACACCAAAGCCTTTGACTATGTACGTCACAACAAACTGTGGAAAATTCTGAAAGGGAGGGGAATACCAGACCACCTGAACTGCCTTCTGAGAAATCTGTATGCAGGTCAAGAAGCAACAGTTATAACTGGACATGGAACAACAGACTGGTTCCAAATTGGGAAAGGAGTACATCAAGGCTGTATGTTGTCACCCTGCTTATTCAACATAGATGCAAAGTACATTATGAGAACTACTGGGCTGGATGAAGCACAAGCTGGAATCAAGATTGCTGGGAGAAATATCAATAACCTCAGATATGCAGATGACAGCACCCTTATGGCAGAAAGCAAAGAAGAACTAAAGAGCCTCTTGATGAAAGTGAAAGAGGGGAGTGAAAAAGTTGGCTTAAAACTCAACATTCAGAAAACTAGGTTCCTGGCATCCGGTCCCATCACTTCATGGGAAATAGATGGGGAAACAGTGGAAACAGTGTCAGACTTTATTTTTTTGGGCTCCAAAATCAGTGCAGATGGTGACTGCAGCCATGAAATTAAAAGACACTTGCTCCTTGGAAAAAAGGTTATGACCAACCTAGACAGCATATTAAAAAGCAGAGACATTACTTTGCCAACAAAGGTCCATCTAGTCAAGGCTATGGTTTTTCCAGTGGTCATGTATGAATGTGAGAGTTGGACTGTAAAGAAAGCTGTGCACCGAAGAACTGATGCTTTTGAACTGTTGTGTTGGAGAGGACTCTTGAGAGTTTCTTGGATTGCAAGGAGATCCAACCAGTCCATCCTAAAGGAAATCAGTCCTGAATATTCATTGGAAGGACTGATGCTGAAGCTGAAACTCCAATACTTTGGCCATCTGATGCAAAAAACTGACTCATTGGAAAAAACCCTGATCCTGGGAGAGATTGAAGGCAGGAGGAGAAGGGGATGACAGAGGATGAGATGGTTGGATGGCATCACCGAATGTATGGACAGGAGTTGGAGTGAGCTCTGGGAGTTGGTGGTGGACAGGGAGACCTGGAGTGCAGGCAGTCCTGGTGTGCCGCGAAGTGTCGGACACAACTGAGTGACTGAACTGAACTGAACTGAAAAAGAAATGAGTTATCCAGCCACGAAAGAAACTTAAATGCATATTACCTATCTGTAAAGGCTTCATATTGTTTGATTCCAACTATACGACTTTCTGTAAAAGGTGAAATTATGGAGACAGAAAAAGGGACAGAGGTTGTCAGGGTGTTGGCAGGTGGGGTGAGAGGACTTTTAGGACAGTGGAAGTACTCTGTGTGTTACGTCCTGTCACCACCTTGTGTCCAAACCTAAGAAACTAGTACAACACTTGTAGTGAATCCTAACAAACTATGAATAAGTGTTAAGTAAGTGTTAGTAGCTCAGTCGTGCCTGACTCTTTGCAACCCCATGGACTGCAGCCCACCAGGCTCCTCTGTCCATGAGATTTTCCAGGCAAGGATACTGGAGGGGGTTGCCATTTCCTTCTCCAGGGGATCCTCCCAACCCAGGGATCGAAACTGAGTTTCCTGCACTGCAGGCAGATTCTTTACCAACTGAGCTACAAGGGAAGCCTTGTGATAAGTGATAATGATATATTCATCCATTGTAACAGGTGTACTACTCTGGTGAGTAATGTTGATAAAGGGGAAGGTTATGCATGTGGGGCAAGGAACATATGGAAAGACATCTGTACCTTTCTCTCAATTTTGCTGTGAACCTAAAACCTGTTTTTAATAATAGTCTAAAAAAATCTTCCCTGACCAAAAAACCTAACAGATGTCCCCACCCTCTGTCTTGCCCTCCTCCAATCAGCTTACCATGCTACTGGCTTCCAGATCAACTGTTGAGCAATAAATCTGATCATGACCCTTTCAGCATAAAAGCCTTTAGTGCCTTCCTGTTGCCCAGAGTGAGGGGAGGTCTCCAGATGTTTCTGAGCATGCACCCAATTTATGTATGCATTTATTTGTAAATTATATGCAGGTAGCATTGTACTGATATGCTATAATGGATATAAATATGCTGAAGTAGACTTTAAAAGTATAAGATGAGCGCCCCACCACTCCCCACTCCCGCCACGTGCCCAGTCACGTGACCTGCCAGGCCTCCGCACACTTGGCCTGGCGCACTCCCCTAGCGCCCACTGGCGGTTGGCTGAAAAAAAAAAAAAAGTATAAGATGAATAGTAATAATAGATATTTCACTATTTTCTTCCCACACTCCTAGTAGACTATTTTGTGCACAACAATTTGGGTGTCAGTGGTCTAGAATCATGCTACTCAAATTATATTGCTCATGCTTAGACACTCAGTCGTGTCAGACTCTCTGCAACTACTGGAGTGGGTTTCCATTTCCTCCTGCAGAGGATCTTCCCAATCCAGGGATAGAACCCTTGTCTCCTACATTTCCTGGGTTAGCAGGAGGATTCTTTACCCCTAGCACCACCTGAGAAGCCCCAAATCATACTATATTCTGCTTGTGCTTAGTTGCTCAGTGTGTCTGACTCTTTGAGAGGCCATGGGCTGTAGCCAGCCAGGCTCCTCCCCAGGAGCTTGTTAAAATGCAGTTTGAGTCAGTAAGTCTGGGGGTGGGGCTTGAGCTTCTGCAGTTGTACTGTTAGCTCTCAGGTGATGGGGTTGTTTCTGGTCCAGGGAACACACTCACAGTAGCAGGAACCTGGAACATACAGTCCAAACTCATTAGAATGTCATTAGAAATACCATCAACTGGTCTCTCTTACTTCTTTAGTTATTTGTGATCTAGACATAACATAAATTTGCGGGTTCTCCAAACATGCCATGTGGTTTTGCTGGTTGGTGTTCATGCTTCTTCTTTCGCCAAGAATATTCTGCTCTTTCTCTTCTGATCCTGGCACTGCCAGAAATTGTTAAGACTTTGTTGAGGCTAAACCTCCCCTAAGAAGTTTTAAAACATGACCTTCCTTCTGCCACATCCATTCTCCTTGCCCGCCTCGACCCACCCATGCAAGCAGACTGAGGTGCCCCAAGCCAATGGGAGCACCCCGTTATCTGTGCCCTCCCTGAATTCTAACAGAATGCCCTTGAAAGATTGCACTACGCTGTTGGTAATATGTTGTCATGGACGTGTTAACATGTCTGCATCCCGTTGAAATCAATGTCTGTGGTAAGAAGGGAGGAGGAAGCTTGAGGGGCAGAGGGAGAGTGCAGGCCTAGCCAGGCCAGGGACAGCCTGGCTGAGCCCTGGGGAGCTCTGGAGGTGGCCTTCATGCCCACGAAGCAGTCAGTCACTGGACATGGGCACACCCTTGGGTGGGGCTCTCTACTGCTGAGCAGGCCCTAGACAGCTGATGGCTACCTCCCCACAGCATTCCTAAACCTTGCTGCAACAGCCCTTCCTATCAGGGGAATCTGGACAGAGCATCCCAGAATTCACCTAAATATTTCTCCCCTTGTCCTAGGACTCCAGCTCCGTGAGGGCAGAAGTGTGGTTAATTAGTCATTGTACTCTAGGGTCCAGGAAGAAAGGTGGAGCTCTTAAACTATGGGCTCAGTGAACAGGGTCTGCAAATGGCAGACAGACCCGTGCGGTCACCCTGAGTGGGGTGCACAAGATGGTCCATCCTTTGGGCCATGGGAATAAAATTATAAGGAGATTCTACTTATATATTTTAAACCTCTTCTTTTGGTTATATTTTTGTGTTTTAGAACATACATATGCTAGTACAGTATTACATAAGTGTTTCGTAAATAAACATAAATGAACGGGGAGATGTTCAAGCATCTTTTGGTAGAGGTACATGATCAATATCTGTAAGGAGACCAGTTGGCATTTTTAGTAAAGTTTTACTGGAAAGAATATTGAAAGAAAGCTGAAACTCTAAATTATTGCAGGATGGGGCCTCACAGTTAGCAGCAGTTGTTTCTCAGATGCTGTGAGAGGGACAGCTGTTTGCTTTTCCAATATCCATTCTTCCCTTCTTCCTTAGTAATAGCTAAATGCATGGATGCCTAGAATAAAGACTCCATTTTCCAGCCCTCCTTGCAGTTATTAGGACCATTTCAGTCTGGCCAGTGGGATATTATGTGCAGCTTCCAGGGAGCAGCCTTAAAGGGAATGGTCATGTTCTTCTTCCTTTCCTTCTTCGGCTGGCTGGAATGTGGGTAAGATGGCTGGAGTCTGAGCAGCTATCACGCACTATACAGTGAGATATATTGAAGACATTATAGCAGGAGCTTAATAGGAGGAGGCCAGCTCCCTGGCAGTGACATGAAGCCAGCAAACCAGTTTTGGATGCCTGCTTCTATGTCCTTTTACAAGGAAGAGAAATAAACTTCTATCTTATTTAAGCCATTGTTAGCTGTGAATCTGAGAGAGTTTCTTTTTACTCATGGATGAACATAATTCTAACTGATTTGGATAGATCTGTAATCTAGCAATTCCCCCAGATGGTTTCCATTTTGCATTATGTGCCACTTCTTCCAGGAGGTGCTTTGCACCCCGCCTCCCCAACTCCCATCTGAGTTATTTCAGCTAAAGAGCTAAAGTTCACAACTGTGAGAACATCACTGAAGCATCTATGCATTGATGAAACTGAGGGTGACCAAGAAGGGGACACCTGAGCTTGGGCTGGGATGGGTCACTGTGTAGGGATTCAAATGATACTCTTGAAAATTTGGGTGTTTTATTCCTTAAAACAGAAATGTTCTTTACAGCTATGTTTGTGTGTATTTTCCCATTTCTTCAGAGACTTGACTTGCATAAATAATCCTTGAGTCTTTTTGTTTTTAAACTTTTAGAACTTTTTCTAAGTAAATACTCTAATTACTTAGCTAAGTGATAAATGTTTTCCTGGCTCTGTCTAACTTTATTACATAGCACTGAGAACAATCACTTAGATTCTACAACACCCTTAATAAAGAATTAATTGAGTACATCTTTTTGACTAGAGTAATTTATTTAGAGTCAGAATTTTTGAAGAAAGTAATTTTTATTTGTGCTCACCACAAAGTAATTAGTGACAGTCTTTTTACTTAAAAGAAGGGTTTTGAAAGAGTCTTTTTTTTTTTTTTAAAGGTATCATTTATTATGGAAGAGCCTATGAGAGGAACCCTTTGTCCAGGACAATAGTCTTTTAGCCTTGTTAGTGTCTTATTCTGTATAAATGCGCCTAATTGTTACAGTTGCTAAACAGAACCCATCCTTCTGAGTGGGATCATTTAGCTGTGAGGAGGCATAATAGCACTTGCATCCAAAATTTGCAGCAATTTTACATATTCTTTCTGCAGAATTTTTTTTTCTTGTTGCCAAAGGCACGGAGGAAGTGCTGCTGTTTTCCCCATTGTCAGGGGCAGCTGCCTGTCTGGGCCGAGGCTGCGCACCCACCAACCAGGCAGATGGTGGATGGGAGCTGAGGCATGTCTTCTGTGCGCAGAACCCACTTCGCTGGCTTCGGGGAGCGCAGCTGCCATGCTCTCGGGATGGTGACAGCGAGGGAGACAGCGTCTGCATTTCAGGAGCCCTTGTATAGAGACATGTGCACTGAAAGGGTGCTTGGGATCTTTGGAGCATTGAATAGGCACTTGCATATTCAAACTGCCAGAGCTGTGTGAAAATATGAATTCTGTTAATTAGAATTTTGGATAGGAATCAGGCAGGAGGTGTGTTGCAAGGCCGAGGGGAAACCGTTCTGTCAGATCTGCATGTTAATGTGTTCCTGCTGGAGAGGCCAGCCCAGGGCCCTGCAGCCGGCTTAATGTCCCCAGGTTTCTAAGACATGATTCACTCCTCTTCCTCCACTTGTTTGATCCTTCATGCTAGTCAAACCCTTCTGAAGTCAGGCTATGACAAAGATGCAGTTGTCTGGGGGAGGGATGGAGGAAGGGGAAGGAATTTTCATTCTGCATGAGATGGAAGAAACTTGCATGACCCTGCTGGTGTGACCTGGCCCTCCAAAGGGAGTGGTTCAGTGAGGAAATCAGCCTGCGGACCATGACCCCGTGTTTCCTTACTGTCAAGTCCAGGCCACAAGGCATAACTTCAGTTCTGTTCTTCCTTCTGTATCCTCCTTTCTGTCCCATCCACCGTCCCCAAAAGTAGACCTTCAACTTGAACCCAGATATATTCCAACAACAGCTTTATTGAGTTTAATTCAGTTATAAGTGGATTGTATTTTTATACCATACAATTTGCTCATTCAAAGAATACAATTCAGTTGTTTTGAGTATATTCACAGACATGTGCAACTGTTACCAGACTCCACGGTAGAAGAATTCATCACCTCTACCCTTTAGCTATTATTTCCTGTGTTTCTCACCCCTCCCTTGGCTTGAAGCAATCACTAATCTACTTTCTGTCTCTGAAGACCCAGATATTCTTATGTGTGAGTAGTTTGGGGGTATGATGGAGAGTGTATGTGTGTGGGTCTGTGCGTAGTGTGAGGTCAAGAGGATAGGACAGGGAAAACTTCTAGAACAGATGAGAAGCTAGCCCTGGCATGTAAAGGCATTCAGCTTAATTTTCTTCCCTTGAAATCAAAGCAATCCATTTCTACTCTTATCCTAAGCTGATATGGTACCCATCACTAAGTCTTTGTCAATCTTAATAGTACATAATCAGAATATGTTGAGAAAAGTGAATTATATATTTTACACCATGCCTGAAGCTGCTGCTGCTGCTGCTGCTAAGTCGCTTCAGTCGCGTCTGACTCTGTGCGACCCCATAGACGGCAGCCCACCAGGCCCCGCCGTCCCTGGCTCCATAATTTTGTTTGGTTTATTAATATTGCATATGTTTTACTCACATTTTAGAAGTAAAGAATCAAAGGCTGGCCAGTCAATCCTAAAGTGGTAACAGTGTTAACTCATATTTGAGGAGATCATGATAGAATTTGCATCTGATAAGTCTCAGGACAGGGCTTTAGTACCTTTTGAAGTTTTGATATTTTGTCATTTACTTCAGTTCAGTTCAGTCACTCAGTCGTGTCCAACTCTTTGCTATCCCATGAACTGCAGCACACCAGGCCTTCCTGTCCATCACCAACTGCCGGAGTCTACCCAAACCCATGTCCATTGAGTCAGTGATGCCATCCAACCATCTCATCCTCTGTCGTCACCTTTTCCTCCTACCCTCAATCTTTCCAAGCATCAGGGTCTTTTCGAATGAGTCAGCTCTTCACATCAGGTGGCCAAAGTATTGGAGTTTCAACCTCAACATCAGTCCTTCCAGTGAACACCCAGGACTGATCTCCGTTAGGATGGACTGGTTGGATCTCCTTGCAGTCCAAGGGACTCTCAAGAGTCTTCTCCAACACCACAGTTCAAAAGCATCAATTCTTTGGTGCTCAGCTTTCTTTATAGTCCAACTCTCACATCCATACATGACCACTGGAAAAACCATAGCCTTGACTAGATGGACCTTTGTTGACAAAGTAATGTCTCTGCTTTTTAATATGCTGTCTAGGTTGGTCATAGGAGAAGGCAATGACACCCCACTCCAGTACTCTTGCCTGGAAAATCCCATGGACGGAGGAGCCTGGTAGGCTGCAGTCCATGGGGTCGATAAGAGTCGGACACAACTGAGCGACTTCACTTTCACTTTTCACTTTCATGCATTGGAGAAGGAAATGGCAACCCACTCCAGTACTCTTGCCTGGGAAATCCCATGGACAGAGGAGCCTAGTGGGCTGCAGTCCATGGGGTCGCTAAGGGTCAGACACGACTGAAGCGACTTAGCAGCAGTAGAGAAGGAGATGGCAACCCACTCCAGTGTTCTTGCCTGGAGAATCCCAGGGACAGGGGAGCCTGGTGGGCTGCCATCTATGGGGTCGCACAGAGTCGGACAGGACTGAAGTGACTTAGCAGCTGCAGCAGCAGCAGCAGGTTGGTCATAACTTCCCTTCCAAGGAGTAAGAGTCTTTTAATTTCATGGCTGCAATCACCATCTGCAGTGATTTTGGAGCCCCCCAAAATAAAGTCAGCCACTGTTTCTACTGTTTCCCCATCTATTTGCCATGAAGTGATGGGACCAGACGCCAGGATCTTAGTTTTCTGAATGTTGAGTTTTAAGCCAACTTTTTCACTCTCCTCTTTCACTTTCATCAAGAGGCTTTTTAGTTCTTCTTCACTTTCTGCCATAAGGGTGGTGTCATCTGCATATCTGAGGTTATTGATATTTCTCCCGGCAATCTTGATTCCAGCTTGTGCTTCCTCCAGTCCAGCATTTCTCATGATGTACTCTGCATAGAAGTTAAATAAGCAGGGTGACAATATACAGCCTTGATGTACTCCTTTTCCTATTTGGAACCAATCTGTCGTTCCATGTCCAGTTCTAACTGTTGCTTCTTGACCTGCATACAGGTTTCTCAAGAGGCAGGTCAGGTGGTCTGGTATTCCCTTCTCCTTCAGAATTTTCCACAGTTTATTGTGATCCACACAGTCAAAGGCTTTGGCATAGTCAATAAAGCAGAAATAGATGTTTTTCTGAAACTCTCTTGCTTTTCCAATGATCCAGCAGATGTTGGCAATTTGATCTCTGGTCCTCTGCCCTTTCTAAAACCAGCTCGAACATCTGGAAGTTCACGGTTCACGTATTGCTGAAGTCTGGCTTGGAGAGTTCTGAGCATTACTTTACTAGCGTGTGAGATGAGTGCAATTGTGTGGTAGTTTGAGTCACCTTAGGCTGCTGTAGCAAAATCCCATCAACTGGGTGGCTTAAATAACACAGATTTATTTTCTCACAGCTCTGGAGGCTGGAAGTCTCATATCAGGGTGCCAGCATGGTTGAATTCTGGCAAGTTCTTTTCCTGGATTGGACACAGCACTTTCTTGTTGGGTCCTCATATGGTGGGAGTGGAGGGGGCAGTTAGTGATCAAACATGTAAATTTGAGGGGGGACACAATTCAGTCCATAACATCATTCATTCTGTTTTTTTTTTTTTCATGTTACCATAAAATTAAAGCATTTGTTTTAGAGAATTCACTACCTTTCTGGAGCTGGTTGTATATTAGTAAAGATGAAACACATTTGTAGCTCCCTGCTTTGGAGCATTATTGTCAGTTCTTGAAAGTTCCTGTTTGCTTAGAACTGATGGATCTGGAAGCAGAGTCTTGGAAATTATGCCAGAGCAGAAGTGAAAAATGAAGATGCAATGCGAATCTTGGAGGTGGGGCCAAGGGAATCTTTGAAGCTACAGCACAGACAGAATAGGGAAGAGAGGACCCTGAAGGGAGGATTGTCCTCCTGAGGGACTGGGTAGAATGCTGGAGTAAGATTTCAGGTGGGGATAACCTGAGAGGCGCTGAAGAGGAGCAACTGTCCAGGAATGTGGCTGTCTTCACAAGGCCTGCCACCTTACTCTGAGAGCGTGAACACCTGGGCAAGGGTCCCCTCATTCTCTCGAGGGCTGTTTCCTTTTGTACCACAGGTGAAAGGTGGTGATGCTCAGAGTAGGTGTTCTCTGCCAGCAGGGGCAGCAAGTTAGTCCTGGCTGTTATTTGGGAGTCGTTTCTGGAGGGACAACTCAGTGGCTTTTGTCTCAGCGCCTTTCATCTGTGAGAAGGACTCTCTATTATTGAAGACTGGGAATGACACCAGTGGAGGTAAGACACAAGCCTGATCTTGATAATCATTAAAGCCAGAAAACTGCGACACTAACATACAGTTTACCCTTTCGTATGAAAATTAGAGATAGCCAAGATTTACAGTGAAAGGACTCTCAGAATATATGCTTTAGGATAACCTGATAATTAAATTCTATATATAGAAGGTATATGAAACAAACAAAGGTTATTCAGCAGAGAGTATGTTTAAATACAGTATCAAGTTCTCTTGATACTATTTAGGTAGATTGAGACTGACATATATGCAGTACTAGATATAAAATAGATAACTACTTACCACCCTTATGGCAGAAAGTGACGAGGAACTAAAAATCCTCTTGATGAAAGTGAAAGAGGAGAGTGAAAAAGTTGGTTTAAAGCTCAGCATTCAGAAAACTAAGATCATGGCATCCGGTCCCATCACTTCATGGGAAATAGATGGGGAAACAGTGGAAACAGTGTCAGACTTTATTTTTTGGGGATCCAAAATCACTGCAGTGGTGACTGCAGCCATGAAATTAAAAGACGCTTACTCCTTAGAAGGAAAGTTATGACCGACCTAGACAGCATATTAAAAAGCAGAGACATTACTTTGCCAATAAAAGTCCACCTAGTCAAGGCTATGGTTTCTCCAGTGGTCATGTATGGATGTGAGAGTTGGACTGTGAAGAAAGCTGAGTGCTGAAGAATTGATGCTTTTGAACTGTGGTGTTGGAAAAGACTCTTGAGTCCCTTGGACTCCAAGGAGATCCAACCAGTCCATCCTAAAGGAGATCAGTCCTGGGTGTTCATTGGAAGGACTGATGTTGAAGCTGAAACTCCAGTACTTTGGCCACCTCATGCGAAGAGTTGACTCATTGGAAAAGACCCTGATGCTGGGAGGGATTGGGGGCAGGAGGAGAAGGGGACGACAGAGGATGAGATGGCTTGATGGCATCACCGACTCGATGGACATGAGTTTGGATGGACTACGGGAGTTGGTGATGGACAGGGAGGCCTGGCGTGCTGTGATTCATGGGGTTGCAAAGAGTTGGACATGACTGAGCGACTGAACTGAACTGAACTGAAGGACCTAATGTATAGCTCAGGGAACTCTACTGAATGCTCTGTAATGACTTGTATGGGAAAAAAAATCTAAAAAGGGTGAATATATGTATATGTATACTGATTCACTTTACTGTACACCTGAAACTAACAGCATTGTAAATCAACTATACATCAATAAAAATTAGGAAAAAAGTTCTCCTGGTGCATTTAAATGTGATATACTCCACAAAGATGAAGGTAACACACAGACATTTAGGTCTCATCTCTGTGGACAGCAAGGTGTACCTTTTGTGTGAAGACACCAGACAGTGGCAGCCTCTGCATTTGGTGGCCTGGAGAGGAAGAGCCAGTAGGTGCTTTTTCAGCTGAACCATGAGAACACTGACCTGTAGAAACCCCCAAGGAGAGGCATTGATTTCAGAAGATGCACTTTAGTTATTTGGGGTGATTTTTTTTTGTTATATTTTAAAAACAGATCACAAATGTTGATTTGGAAAGAGTCTACTTAAATGATGGAATCAAGGATTCATCAAGAAGAGTAGAGCTCATTTACTTTATGGAGACCACATAATACTGCTAACTCTAATGATCTTTTATGGGCTTCGCAGGTGGCTCAGTGGTAAGAAATCTGCCAGCCAGCGCAGCAGACATGGGTTCAATCCCCGGGGTTGGGAAGACACCCTGGAGAAGGAAATAGCAACTTCAGTATTCTTGCCTAGGAATTCCCATGGACTGAGGAGCCTGGTGGGCCACAGCCCATGAGGTCGGAAAAGAGTCAGACATGACTTATTGACCAAACAACAACAAGAATGGTGTTTTATAATTATTGACACTTAACACATAGGAGATACAACATATCTGCTAGACAGTCTTAATAGATTCTTGCATAAATGGTAAATATGCCTTTAAATGCTGGTTTTCACACTGAGTATGAAAATTACTCACTGGTTAAGTTTATGACTAAAATACACAGTTAAGTGAACCAGCAATTCAATTTCTGTTTGGCTGAGGAAATGGCTCCCCCCTTTCTCATTAGCACATGCCTGGTTTGGAAGTGGCTGACCGTTTTCACTGTGCTCACACTGACCTAAATCATACAGCCCACACTGTCTTGATTCCTGACAGATGGAACTGCGGTATGTGTGTGTTCATGTTGTGAGTGTATGTGAGAGACAGACAGACAACAGCAAAGATGAAGAAGCGAGCGAGTCTTTAAATCATTTTCAGATTTGTTGTCATTTTCCCATTGTATGTTTTTATTTTTTAAAACCGTATTTTAGTGCTATGAATGGCTGTGTCATTTTTGTTATTGTTGTTGAGCTACAAGGAAAACATTGGCAGTTCTGACAAGATCATGAAGCCAGAAGAATTTCTTGAGGAAAATATTCTCATGTGTTTTGTAAGAACTTTCTCATTTTGTTTTCTTAGTAAAAGGACTCGACTCAATTAGCTATGAAGCTCCAATAAACATCTGTTATTTGAAGAAAAATACAGAATGAAGATTGTCTACGTAAAAATGCTCACCAGCAAATATTTGTTGAGTGTCTACTTTGGGTGACGTATTGCATCAGGTGTTCCGAGGCATCATGATGAATCGATGGATAAGACCCAGAAATGTACACATGGTGTTTCCTTTGCATTGTTTCCAAAAGGATTTACAGTGAGAAATTGATGGAGTAACTGACTGCGTTTATGAGTTCTACAGTATATACATAGAGTGATACAGATAGTCTCCAATTCAGAATGGATTCAGTTGCAAAACTCTATTTGAAAATTGTCTGAGGACCAGAAAGCATTTCCCTATACCAAAAATTTTGTATAAGGTAGGTTCCTAAGCTTGTCTGTAAGAACTTCTTTAGCTTGTAGATTTAAGCCCAAATTAAGATATAAACTGAAATTATAACTCCTTTTCAGGAGTACTTTATCTGCTTTTATAACATTTAAGGGACTCAATGACCAGACCTGCGCTAGAGTGTAAAGGAATCCCACTCAGATTTTGCAGGGCACCTGCCTATATAAGCAGTTTGTATTACACAAAACTGGAGGGTCAGTGCTATTCTGATGGTCAGGCTTATCTGATTATGTGGGAAAAAACGCCATTCTGGCAACAGAGCATATACATTTGCCAGTTCAGCTCCATAACCCAGTCAGTTCAGCAGATCTTTGAGATGCTTTAGTCTGACTGTTAATGATTCATCATTATTCCTTGAAAAAAGCGCTATGATGACTGATTTCATTTCCTCAAGGCCTCAAAGTTAGCTCATTTCCATTGTATTATATTTTAAAGCACAATGCCTCATGCCACATGTGGGCAGATTTGTCCTCCAGACCTCACACCCATCTGCTAGGTCTTGCTCCAGTGATATTTTGGCCATAGAGGAGTTAGAGCAAGGCTTCCCAAAGGGCTCTCATTAATATCTGCAGCTTCTTTTCCTGGAAACTTTGCAGACATTCTTGTATGAGCCTAAAAGTATTAGGGAAGCAGACAGGATGATTAACTGACTGTGTTGTATGTTTCTGTCATCCTTCAGAGTCAGGGAATGTTCATGACTGGGTGAGTCTCCCTTCCTTTGGCCATGTGTTAGGAAGAGTTTTGTTCTTAAGATGCTTCAGAATTCCTCCCCCTCCCTGGTGGCTCAGATGGTGAACAACTGAGCGATTTCATTTTCTTTCTTTCCACCACCCCCACAGGCACATACTGAAGTAAAAATTACAAGACAGCAGAATTCCCTCATGCCTGTTGATTTATATGTCCGTCGTGCTCTGCCTCCACCTAACCACAAGTAGGGGGTCTACTCACTTTCACTTCCGGGACGGGAGAGGCTGGATACCAAGGACCTTGGGCGTGTGATGGGTTATGTGTGCACCAAAAGATGTCAAGACCAAGTATATATAAGAAATGGTTATGTATTAGCTCTCCAAACTGAGTGGAAAATATGAATGGTCCCCATAAAACTTAAAACATAACCATAAAACATAAAAAGTAGAGAAAAATTCCTTCCTCATACCCTGATAAAACTTCATGCTAAAATAATGCAATATTAAAAATTTATACATCATCCTTAGAAAATAATCTGGAGGACTCTGTGTTAAAAACAAACCAAAAAAGTCAACCAGTCTTGATCCAGTGCCTGGCTGCTGTTGCTGCTGCTAAGTCGCTTCAGTAGTGTCTGACTCTGTGCGACCCCATAGACGGCAGCCCACCAGGCTCCCCTGTCCCTGGGATTCTCCAGGCAAGAAAAGTGGAGTGGGTTGCCATTTCCTTCTCCAGTGCGTGAAAGTGAAAAGTGAAAGTAGAGTTGCTCAGTCACATCCAACTCTTTCGACCCCATGGACTGTAGCCTACCAGGCACCTCCGTCCATGGGATATTCCAGGCAAGAGTACTGGAGTGGAGAGCCGCACAAATACAGTCATTCTGGCCTCTCCCCCAAACTCCCCCTAAGAGGGCGGGAACAGAGCTGTTGTAAGAAAGGGTAGAATGATGCACGGTGCAGGTTACAGGGAATGACTCAGAGAGCAGAGTCTCCCTGAGCCACAGAAAGTTCTGGGAAATAGACCTGCTAGACAACATTATTAGAATGTTATAATAATGACAGAATATATATGATAATGACATAGGGATCCATTTTAAACGTATAGTCCTTTGAGTATCACAGGATGATACAATCTTTATCTTGTTGAAAGGACTTGCTTCCTTTCTCTCACCACCCCTCCCTGCTTTCTTTCCCTTCTGTGTCTGTAGGGAAGTAATTGTTTCAATCAGAGTTGAGTAAGCAGTGTCATGAAATACTTAAAAAATATATATTAAATGAATAGTAAAATCTATTCTGGCTCATTTCTACGGTGAAAGAATGAACACTTCTTGTAGCCATCAGACCACACACCATTATTTTATGACTTAGTTTAAAAATGCAGTTCAATGTAAAGATCTAAGTGGTAAAGTAAATCTATCCTAAAATTTTCATCACATCTACATTACAAAATTCAGAATTTTTAATAAATCATAAAATTGGTGAAATAGCTCACAAAGCAAGTTCTTGATCATGAATACTTCATTTTGAAGTTTTAGCATCTTGGATTGTTAAAGATAGAAATAATGCTTAATTTGAGAACAACCTCTATGTTGAACGCATATTTTGCAGTACTTGACAAAATTTCCAGCCAATACTGAGATATTTTTGATAATTATTCTTTATTTTGACTGCAGAATTTAACTGAATTGAAAAGAGGCTAATTTAATTAGTTCTTTTTCTAATAGACTTTTAAATAGAGCGGCCTACAGTGACAAAACTATGGTTTTCTGCTTTGCAAATTGATTCTCTTTAAATCTGATTGTTCATTCACTTGTTGATTCATTCATTCATAACTCTTGGAATGACCTTAAATCAAAACCAAAGCAAAATATTTAGGTGAGTTAAAGTAATTTCTCTAAGAGCTGAATTCAAAAGCTCCACACATTTATCCTTCCATCTGTCCAATCCACCTAAGGCTAGAACTTCAGAGTCCTTGATGACTGTGTATTAATAGATTATACTGTCCTTAAACAGTCTTTTCTAAATATCACTGGTCTCAGTCAACCTTTGGTAGGTGCTGAAGAAAAGACTGGACTCTATGACGAAGATTCAGAATACATTGCTGAATGAAAGCAGACCTTTTGACTTTGGCAACTAAGAGAACAGAGATGGTGGGTGAAGCCTGGTTTGGCAGCCTGAGAAGACATGGTAGGTTGTAGACCACAAACCTACAAGGAAATGGATCCCAGGGATTTCTGCAGGCCCAGCCAACAGTTCCTTTAGGAAACAGCCTGAATTTGTTCCAACTTTGAACAGTCTATTGTCTCCTGAGTTTCATACCCAATGTGGTGATTTTCAAAACAAATTTTTTTTTTTCATCCAGGAGTTTGCTTTCAAATGAAATGGTACATAGAACCCTCGTGTATGGAGTAGCAAAAGCAATGATGCTTTGGTTGAAAGAAGGTGGAGGGCCTGGTACACAAGGGGTTTGGGACAAGACATTTCTTAAAGCTGCTCTGCCAGTCACTCACCACAGTCAAGGACCTTTAGTAATTTTCTCATGGATTATTCCATTACCTGTTCATAGACCAAATTAATTGCAAAATGTAGACTCAGGAAACCGAATGGCATGACCTATAATAATTTAATGAAAATCGGTGAATTTTGGAGATTACAAAAATAATAGTTTTATTTGCATTGTGGTTAGGGTAGTAGTTGGGCTTCCCTGGTGGCTCAGACTGTAAAGAGTCTGCCCACAATGCAGGATACCCAGATTTGATCCCTGGTTTGGGAAGATCCCCTGGAGAAGGAAATGGCAACCCACTCCAATATTCTTGCCTGGAAAATCCCATGGGCCGAGGAGCCTGGTGGGTTACAGTTCATGGGGTCGCACAGAGTTGGACACGACTAAGCGATTAACACTAGTAGTTAATTGGCAGTGCAATAAAGTCACATCAGATGTGACTTCAAATATATGTGCTCAATCAGAAAACAAAAGAAACAAAAAACTTAGAAATCCACCAAGAATTAAGTAAGATTTATATGCCGTAAACTACAAAACTCTACTAAATGAGAGGAAAGGAAACCTAAATAAACCCTAATGGAATTTTCTTGAGAAATTTGTCAAGCTAGTTCTGAAATTCATCTGGAAAAGAAAATGTATGAAACATCCAGTGTCACCCTATTGGGCATTAAATGTATAGTTAAGCTTTAGTAATTAAAACAGTTCCTGGCTTAGTAATAGATTAGTGGGAGAGAATAGGGAGTTCTGAAGCTGGCCCATGATTAATGGAGATTCATACAAGATTTTGGATGGAAGTTTAAATCACTGTGGAAAAAAAAGGAATCTTCAATAAATTATGGGCAGATGACTGACTTTCCATTTGGAAAAAAAATAAATAAAATTAGAGTTTTTCCTCATACCAAAGTATGCAGTGAAAATAAACTCCAGATGGACCATGGATTTAATTGGAAAAACAAAGCTATCAAAGAAGGAGACTAAAAAAAAGTTGAAAATGACAAAGAAAACAAGACAGTGGAAAATCACTGCTCACCCTAACACTTCTGCACTCAGGGAAATGAAACTGCCCATTGGGTTTCCAGGAAAACCAATAATGTCCAGTAGTAGTGAAGACTGGGGAAACCATACACTCTGATTTATGAGTAGCGATGGTGTGAATTGGTATGGCCTTCTGGGAGAAACAATTTTATTGAAGCTGTTACAATTTAGAGAAGTTCCACTTAAAGACATTGGCCTCAAAGAAAGACTTGGGCATGTGCCCAGAGTTTTACATATAAGAATGTTCATTATTGCATTGTTTGTGATAGTGAAAAATTGTAAGCAGTAGGGGAGTGGTTACATAAACTAGGATACCACAGGCTATGCACATAGCAGTTACCCACACAGCAGTTACCAGGAATGAAGTAGATCTGGGTAGACTGCCAGGGAAAGAGTTCCAAGGCAGATTTTTAAGTGAATGAAACACGTTGAAGAACAATATGCATGGCATGACACCGTTTGTGTAAAAGATATCACCATATAATTACGTGTTTATGGACACATATACCTTTTAGATGTATTTTAAAAGGTCTGGAGAGGTACCCAAGATTAATTATAGTGTTTTACCTCTGGTGGTTTAGTTGCTAAGTTATGTCTGACTCTTGTGACCCCATGGACTGTAGTCTGCCAGACTCCTCTGTCCATGGGATTCTCTTGGCAAGAATAGTGGAGTGGGTTGCCATTTCCTTCTCCAGGGGATCTTCCTGACCCAGGAATTGAACTCAGGTCTCCTGCATTACAGGTAGATTCTTTACCGATTGAGCTATGAGCTCGGGAGCCAAGAATAATGTTGCTTCAGTGGTGATAGTGATGGTGGGATGGGGCTGGTAGTCAAGGAAGACATTGTATTTTGCGTATTATTATGTATATTATTTGGCATAAATTCAACAAGAATATGCTTATCGCTCATGCACTTAAGCATAATTTATTTTTAAAAAACAAGGGAAAGGGCTTTCCTGGTGGCTCAGCGGTAAAGGATCCTCCTGCCAATGCAGGAGACACAGGTTAGATCCCTGATCCCAGAAGATCCCACATGCTGTAGAGGAACTAAGCATCTGCTCCACAGCTACTGAGCCTGTGTTCTAGAGCCAGAGAGCCTCAACTGCTGAGCCCACGAGCCTGGAGACTCCGCTACGCAACGAGAGAAGCCACAGCACTGAGAAGTCCAAGCACTACAACCACGGAGTAGCCCTGCTTGGTGAAACTATAAAAAAGCCTGGACTTCAACGAAGACCCAGCCCAGCCCAGCCACACACCCTCCCAATTAATTAATTAAATGAATGAGGAAAAGTATCAACTACTTATTATTACTTGATCAATTCAGAAAGCTACAAGTTTGAAAATTGAAATGAAATTTAGTTGAAAGAAAAAGTGTTAAAAGCCAGGTAGTGACACAAGATCCAGGAACTAATTGTGCCACGTGGAGGAGGGCAGTGATTTTGGACTGAGACATAGATAGCTGACAGTCCGCTCATCCCATGGACCTCAAGTGAGGAGAATCCAGCAGGGATCTAAGAATAGACATCCTGGCCATTTGTCCTCAAGGCAGAGAGTTCTGGTTAGCTCTGGACTGCCTATAATGCTTCTGGGAGAGTGAGCTGCAAGGACTTGGGACACAGTCACTTTTCTACTTAGGCAGCAAACTCACAGAGTACCTGTCTCCAGCAGGTACTCTGACAAGATAAATTGTCATCCCTTCTTTCTTTTCTCTTCCCTTATCTGCATGTTGCATGTTTTGAGAATAAGCAAATGTTTGAGAAATATTGTGTGATATATTCTTGCGTTATTTCAACTTATTTATTCATTCAGAAGGCTGCATGTTGCACAACTTCCAAGGACATAGACACACTGAATGAGGCCCCACCCCCACCCTACGTTGTGCAAATTGGGGGTCTTCAGTTTCTTGCTGCTGCTACTGCTGCTGCTAAGTCGCTTCAGTTGTGTCCGACTCTGTGCGACCCCATAGATGGCAGCCCACCAGGCTCCCCCGTCCCTGGGATTCTCCAGGCAAGAACACTGGAGTGGGTTGCCATTTCCTTCTCCAATGCATGAAAGTGAAAAGTGAAAGTGAAGTCACTCAGTCGTGTCACTCCTAGTGACCCCATGGACTGCAGCCTACCAGGCTCCTCCATCCATGGGATTTTCCAGGCAAGAGTACTGGAGTGGGGTGCCATTAAGAGCAGTCTTAAATGGTTCAAGACCACAACTCTGATGACATTGATTACACACCCTAACACTGCCTTGGTTTTCCTCCCTTCTTCTCTTCCTCTTTTTACAAACACCTGGTTGGGAAATTGTTCAATCATGTTTTCTTCTGAGATGTTGGTATTCGGAGTGTTGGAAGAGGAAAGCTGTAGGTGAGGGGCCTTCAGAATCGTGTTTAGGGTCATGGCAGTGTAGAGTGGAGGAAGAGGGACCTTCTCTGTGTCCAGGGAGGTGTTTGGCCGTGGGGAGATCACAGGCTTTGTTCAGATCTCAGCTCAGTTATTTACCAACTGTGTGAACTTGGGTAGATTCTGTGTCTTCTCTAAATCTGCTTTCAGCTGTCTGTGGCTTTGCATTAAACCACTCCCACTCCCCCCACATATTCCCTTGTGAGGAACCAGGATGCCATTCATTTCCTGGCATTCCCCGACCTTCTTTGCTCTCACTGGTTTTTTCCGGTTTCAGCCAGAGGGCATTTCCTTTGCCCGTCTTTCCCCAGATCACCCCAGAGACATTTCTGTTCCCTTAGTCCTCAAGCTCTTCCCCTCTCTCTGTCACCAGTTCTAGTAGCACAGTCCTGTCAGCAAACGCTGTCACCAGGTCTTAGGTTAAGAGCTTTATAGTTGGAGTCAGAACCTGGAGTGGAACTGGATCTCCCCACTTTTCATGAACACTTCTTGCTCTGGAATATTACACTGTGTTACATGGCCAGATTCTGGTGCTTTGCACTAGAAAAACACCAGAAATTCTACTCCCTCCTGGATGATGAAAACATGGATGTTTTGCTTTGTCTTTATAATGAAATGTAGATTTCCTTTGGAAACTATGTTAAAGAATGATTCTTGTTTCTTAAATTAAAATTGAAAACCTTTTTAATTAAAAAAAACAACAACAACAACTGTATAGATTGGTTTCCTAATCTAAATGCCAAACTGTTGTTTCTTGGTCCTGTGTCCTTCAGCAGTAAATCCTCATCTCTGAATTTTTCTTTTATCAGCTTAATGCCTTATACTTTTAAGTGAGTAAAACTGTTACTTTTTTAAAGAGGGGATTATCTTAGACTGTTCAGGCTGCTATGACAAAATACCACAGATGATTAGCTTACAACAACAGAAATTCACTTCTCACAGTTTTGGAGGTTGGGAAGTCCAAGATCAAGGTGCCAAGATGATCATTTACTGAAGGCCCCCTTCCTGGTTCACAGAGGATGCCTTCTTTCTGTGGACAAGCATGAACACATGCTAGAAGGGAGTAGGAATCTCTCTGGAGCCTCTTTTATAAGCTAACTAATCCCCTTCATGAGGGCTCCACTCTCAAGACTTAAGTATCTCCTAAAACTGCCATCTACTAATACACACTGGGTAATAGGATTTCAACATAGGAATTTGTGGGGTGGGGGTAGGGAAATGCAACATTCAGACCATAGCAAGAATTAAATATTATTTTGAGTGATTGTATGTCAAGGTAATGAAAATTGGAAATACAGAAAAAATACAAAGAAGAAAATAAAAATTACCCATACCTGTCACTCACTCACTATTCACATTTTGGTGATTATCTTTTTTTATTTGCAAATATATAACATAGTATATATGTTATATATATAACATAGAGTGTATATATATACATATATAACATAGTATAAGCAAGCCTATGTAGTTTTTTCTGTAGTCACATATGCTTATGAGAGCTCGGCCCTAAAGAAGGCCGAGCGCCAAAAAATTTATGCTTTCAAGCTATGGTGCTGGAGAAGACTCTTGAGAGTCCCTGGGACAGCAGGAAGATTAAGCCAGTCAATTTTAAAGGAAATCGACCCTGAATATTCATTGGAAGGACTGATGCTGAAGTTGAAACTCCAATACTTCGGCCACCTAATAGGAAGAGCCAAGTGACTGGGAAAGACCCTAATGTGGGGAAAAATTGAATGCAGGAGGAGAAAGGGGTGACAGAGAATGAAATGGCTGGATATATCACCAGTGCCATGGACATGAACTCGGGCAAACTCCTGGAGATGGTAAGGGACAGGGAAGCCTGGAGTGCTGTAGTCCGTGGGGTCACAAAGAGTCGAACACAACTAGGCGACTGAACAAGAACAATGTAGTGTAAACATATATTCTTTTCAATTGGGATTATAATGAGTTTTTTAAAAAAACTTCTTAATCTTATCTTTCATTTCTGAACACTGTATACATTGTTATTTTATTTTTTTTGGCTGCATCACTCTGCTTGCGGGATCTTAATTCCCTGATCAGTGTTCAAATCCATGCCCTTATCAGTGAAAGCGTGGAGTCCCAACCATTGGACTGCCATGATTTCCCTACACCAATTCTTTTGATTATTTTTTATTTAGTACACCCTTTTCCATTTTTTCTTATAACCATATGTATCCTTATAGTTAAGGTATGTCTTTTATACCCAGCATAAGAACTTTAAAAAAGTGGAGTCTAATCAACATTTTCCTTTCTTTGGAGTATTTAGTTATTTTAAAATAAATATTGATATACTTGGGCTGTATCTACCATATTACTATTTGTTTACCATTTAACTCATTGTTTTAGATTCTTTCTCCTTCTTACTTTCATTGTGTGCTAAGTGCTAAGTCACTTCAGTCGTGTCTGACTCTTGGCGACTTCATGGACCATAGCCTGCCAGGTTCCTCTGTCCATGGGATTTTCCAGGCAAGAATACTGCAGTGGGTTGCCATTCCCTTCTCCAGGGGATCTTCCCAATCCAGAGATTGGACCCAAGTCTCTTATGTCTCCGGAATTGTTAGGCAGGTTCTTTACCACTAGCGCCACCTGGGAAGCCTACTTTCATTGAGATTGATTGAAAAGTTATTATTCCAGTCCTTGTCTGCCAACCAACCAGTTTGTTATGTAGCTTCTATTACTCTGTTAGTGCTTAATCTATTTTGGTCCCCCAGGTGGCTCAGTGGTAAAAGAATCCGCCTGCCAATGCGGGAGACACAAGAGACGCTGATTCAGTCCCTGGTTCGAGAAGATCCCTTGGAGGAGGAAATGGTAACCCACACCAGGATTCTTGCCTGGAGAATCTGATGGAGAGAGGAACCTGGCAGGCTACAGTCCATAGGGTGGCAGAGTTGGACATGACTGAGCATGCTTACCTTAGCAATTACAATATGAATTTCTGACATTGGATGCCACTGTGAATTTTACTCTTACTGTTTCCTAATATGTGGACAGACTCAAGAACACTTTCACTTAATTTACCACTTTTTTGTCTTGTGCTGTTGTTGTCATACATTTTAATTCCATATATTTTCCATTATTATATTTAAAAAATTTTCAAATGTATAGAAAAGTTAAAAGAAGTTCACAGTGAATGCTCATATACCTAGCACCTAGACTTCATCATTCACATTATACAATTCTTTTTTTTATCCTTATAAAATGTTTTTCTCTATTTCCAGTAATACACTTTGTCTTGAAATTAAAGCCTCAAGGTAACTGAATTTCTTCTTATTCCTACCAATAGAGAAATACTTTAAACCCTGAGTTTAAACATAGATCTATTGGCAGCTGTTGAATGAACCCTTGGGGATTATTACAGGCATGGCTTTGTCAGGCAGACAACAAAACAAATAATTCTCAGATGTAGAAACAAAGCCATGCTATCCTCCTGGAGGATGAGTTTATGAGATACCAAAGTGGTGGCTACTTGTGTGAGAATTTTCCAAAAGCTGATCTGGAGGTGTCCTGATTGCTAAAGCCGTGTGGAGAAGATTTAGTCCTGTGATTTATTGGGATAACTAGATAAAAATTAACAGAAAAGATTGCTCCAAGAGGGGTGAGTATGTTGTTGGATGTAGTCCTGTCCTTGCTTGCTGATTTTCTTTGCTTAATTAATTAATTCAGGAACCGTCTGATTGACTAATTGTATATCCTTAATTTTATAGTTGGCATTGCTGATGAGATGATGTATGTTGAATTACTGTAAGCAAAAACTTGCTTTGCTTTTGATTCCAATTCATCCTAATGAAACATGTTCATGTTTTACTGGGCTTGAGCTAAATCATTACATTAGTGGAACTGCCATCAGAGATTGCTATAAACATTTCCGTTACACTAATTGCCATGATTTAGTCCAATTCTATGAAAAAACTAAAGAGCAAAATGACCCTCTTATAGATATTTTTTTCTTAGAACATAGAAAAAATATACCCATAATTGCCTGATGACACAGTTTTTAATCTACAAAAATAGAATTTTAAAATAAAATGACGGTTGTCGTTTGACATGAAGGCGGCGTATTTGATTTTCAGATTGCTATTATTTGTGTTCCCACAGCCATGAATTGCAGTTATTGTTTGCTGTTGTCTTTTGACCTGTGGAACTGTGTTGAAGACTTAAATAAGGTCCAAAGACCAAGATTTGTATTGGGATATGAATATCCCAATATGCTATAGGAATTTATGCCATAGGAGTTCTTCCTTAGATAGTTAGAACCTTTTTCGCTGGACATACAGGAACTTTTTCCTAGGTGGCTCAGTGGTAGAGAATCCTCCTGCCAATGCAGGAGATGCAAGAGCTGTGGGTTCGATCCCTGGTTGGTGGTGTTGTTTTCTTTCTGTTTGTGTGTGTGTGTTCTTATCTCTGTATTTCATGTTACAAGCTCTCCTCAGTTGTCTGATATGCTCAGGTATCTGCTCATATTTAAGAAAAAGAGGAGAAAACTTATTGGAAACTCTGAACAGCGAGATGGGCTTGCCAACTGGGAACTGCCTCTGGAGTAGGGGTTCCCAAACTTTCTCATCCATGGCTCTCCTAGAGTCTCAATAATTTATTCATGTCATCCCTAGGGACAAAGAAATGCCTAGTAGTTTTACTTATTAGGTAGTGAGGTCCAAAGAACTTACTAGTAGTTTGCATGATGAACAATAGAAATTGCTATTTCCCTTGAAATTTCAAAATAGGTTTATCTGTTTGTTTGCTTGTTTATTAATTTATGTTAAATCTCTTTGCTGTGGTTGTGGGATTTAAGGGGGGGAGTTAAATTAGATATGCTTTTGCCATCTATCACATTTCCAATCAATTGTTCCTTCTCGAGAGTCTTCACATATCAGGATCTGATTGAGTGCCAAGATTTAAAAAATGGGAAGACAAAGTCTTTGACACCAAGTAGTTCACTGTTTAATGCGCACTGAGGGGATCGACCAGGTTAATAATATGTAATCAAGCTCATGGAATGGATTGGTGGTTGCTGGAGGTGGGAATCGGGGAGGTGAAATAAATGGGTGAACTCTTCTTGTCTTTTGTTTTCTTAATTTGAATCACTTGAATATAAATGAGATGTGCACAGTGATAATCGCACATTAGCGGTGTGTGTCGGGTTTAGTGGTAGTGTGAGGTAATAGTCAGTGTTTGATGTGAGTGCTCAGATAGGCTTGTGAGAGGGGGCATTCAAAGCAGAGAGGAGCGTGTCATTTGGGCAGCCTAGGCTACCTGGAGATGTCTGGCCTTGGGTGGCTCCCTGACCCACTGGACCCCTGCCACTCTGCAGCGTCCCAGGAATTTTCCCCTTCCTAGTCTCTCAAACCTGATTCCATTCAGCTCTACACCTCTCCTGGCTTTGCTTCCTGACACCCTTTGTCCTTTGGGTGTGATACTTTCCTTGACACTCCCAGGAATACTCTTGGCTTCTTTTTTTTTTTTTTTTTGAGTTGCTCGATAGCCGCCTGGCCACATGCTTTTGGTCCTCTGAGATATATTCTTCTCCTTCTGGGGAAGGTCAAGAACCCTGCCCTAGACTTCCATAACTTTCTGCCTTCCAGGCAGAGAAGACAAAGTTAGCACATTAACAAGGAAGCAGTGATCAGGGTGGGAGCTAGGCTCCTTACAGCAATTCTCAAGGAGAGGCTAAGAGTGTATCAAGGATGGGCCGAAGCCACAGGCCAGAGAGAGAACCGTGGCTGGAAGCCAGGCATCCAGTCAGGTATCAGGGCCAGAGACAAGGCACTCTGAATTCTGGAGAACAGTTTCCTTTTTAATTGGGGCTTCCTAGGTGGTGTCGGGGAAGGCAATGGCACCCCACTCCAGTACTCTTGCTTGGAAAATCCCATGGACGGAGGAGCCTGGTGGGCTGCAGTCCATGGGATCATGAAGAGTCGGACACGACTGAGCGACTTCCTTTCACTTTTCACTCTCATGCACTGGAGAAGGAAATGGCAACCCACTCCAGTGTTCTTGCCTGGAGAATCCCAGGGACAGAAGAGCCTGGTAGGCTTCCATTTCTGGGGTCACACAGAGTCGGACACAACTGAAGCGACTTAGCAGCAGCAGCAGGTGGTGTAGTGGTAAAGAACTCACCTGCCAATGCAGGAGATGCAGGGGATGCGGATTTTGTCCCTGGGTCAGGAAGATCCCTGGAGTAGGCAATGGCAACCCACTCCAGTATTCTTGTCTGGATAATTCCACAGACAGAGGAGCCTGGCCTGCTAAATTAGTCCAGGGGGTTGCACAGCTGGTGAAGACAGTTCAGTCCCATTAATGTAACCTGTCTGCCTAGATTCAGAGATTCCAGTGCTTTGCAAATCTGCTTATATATAAGAATTGCTCTGGGCATTCCTAGAAGGCACTCTAGGTGTTCATGAAAGTCAGTACTGGTTGTTACTCAGGGTCATGGCCTCAGGTCCCAGTGCTTTGAGCTGGTCCAGTTGCTGTCACTCCTACTTCAAGACTGAAGAGAAGGAGAATGCTCCATCTGTGTTGCACCTTAGTAGAAGTTCTAATTCGGGTTAACTGACCCCCAAATGTGACAACTCTATAGCTCAAGAATTCGTAGAGCCTGAAACTGAAAACTGAATTGATTTAGAGTTGCTTTCTTTCCAAGAGAAATTATTGACACAAGCTGCCGAGAGTATGAATAAGACCTAAGGCCATGAGAGCCTCTAACTGAGCGCTCAGGGCTGCTAGACCTCTCCAGCCTCAGGCCACTGGCTGAGTTTCACGGTGCAGAAACCTTCTTCGCTTATGCTGGATTATTTTTCAGGGGGCACCTTGTTCTCCTTGCACTGTGGCTCCTCCACCCTCTACTCCTGAGTCAGGTCCCCAGCCTGCAGCCATATGATGTTGCTGTATTTGCCTGAACTCCCCAGCCTCTCAGCTTTTATGTGAATCAGTGGGTGCACAGTTTTATGGCAGATGGAGCCCAAGACACTGCCTGACTCACCGGTAGTGAAACAGACAACTATTATACAGATACTTGTGTTTTAGGTTCAAGTTTCTACTGCAACGGCTTGCTTAGTAAAGGAATCAAAGAACATACAGGAGACTACTTTTTAAAGTAAAGGCCCTTGAAATCACATCCCAATCCCATGGAGAATTTTCTATCAGTGCTACTCTTTCCCCTTTGCTTCTGTTCGCTTTCATATTCCGGCATGCCAGATCACAAAGGACCAAGGTCAGGTTCAAATTCCTTGTTTTCTCTGCTTCAAGTCCAGTTAAGGGAAAAGGATCTTGCATACTGAGTGCATATTCCATTTTCTCACTCAGAAGTTCTCTGGAAGTAGAGCCAAAATCCAGTAGCAGAAGGCAGTCGATTTATTCTAACATATGCTTCATGTAACTTGAGATGCTGAAAAACTCCAAGAGCTGCACTGAATTGAACACAGTCAGCAAATCCCATGGTCACCCAATGCATGTAATTTAGATGAGTGGATTAGTCAACCTGGGACTAGGTACCTTCAGGCATGAATATGGGGCTGAGTTGCCAAGATACCTTCAAGAATGTCCTATGTGTCTACTGAAGCAGGGATACAAAATTGGAAAAATGCAAATGGCTGTGGTATGTGCCCATCCTTTGATGGGCTCCTGCCAATTCAGCTGGCTCCCCTCTGAAGCCCAAGGCTGTGGCTTCCATGAAGTAAGGAAGCTGTGGAGCCGAGTAGTGATGAGAACAGGAAAACAGCATTCCCATTGCCCAGAGCTACTCTAAGTCCTTTGGAAGGAGTTGGTGTGCAGTCTAAATGGATAATAAGTTGATGAAGGGATGTGTGACATGGATAAGAACAGTCCTGATATGAACAGTCCTGATACTTATGCCCTCTGAGTAGTCGAGAATCAATAGACCTACAAATGTTTCATTGGCTTCAACCTGCTCTAAATGATACAAGTTTGTTCTTTAACTCCAAAAATGGCAACAGTGACAGAATTTATTTTCTTGATCTCCAAAATTACTGCGGATGGTAACTGCAGCCATGAAATTAAAAGACACTTGCTCTTTGGAAGAAAAGCTTTGACAAACCTAGATAATGTATTTAAATGCAGAGACATCACTTTGCCAACAAAGGTCCATATAGCCAAACTATGGTAAAGAAGGCTGAGCGCTGAAGAATTGATGCTTTCGAATTGTGGTGCCAGAGAAGACTCTTGAGAGTCCCTTGGACTGCAAAGAGATCAAAACAGTCAATCCTAAAGGAAATTAACCCTAAGTGTTCATTGGAAAGATTGATGCTGAAACTGAAACTCCAATACTTTGGCCACCTAATGCAAAGAGCCAACTCATTGGAAAAGACCCTGATGGTGGGAAAGATTGAGGGCAAAAGGAGAAGGGGGCAACAGAAGATGAGATGCTTTGGATGGCATCATCGGCTCAATGGACATGAGTTTGAGCAAACTCCGAGAGATAGTGAAGGACAGGGAAGCCTGGCATGCTGCAGTCCATGGGGCTGCAAAGAATCAGACATGACTTAGCGACTGAACAACAGAACTTGTACGACATGGGCACCTATCTGGAGAAGATATTCTCAGATATTCTCAAGTACAAAACTCTATTTTACCCATCCCTAAAATTACATACAGGCTAGAAAGGAGAGTTCCCATTGAGGATTCTGCCTGCTTTCCTTTCATTCTTCTGCTCAAGGTTTTTAAGTGCATGCAGTAGAATCTGCTCTGCCCTAACTCCAGGGAGAGACTTGTAGATTTCTTCCAAGGAATGTTTTGATTTCCTTTTAAGTCAAAGACCTGATATAAAAATCATCACAGTTCTGTGGTGTTTTCATTTGGGGAGAGAATTCAATCTCACTATTATGAAGCCTGGGTATCAGCAGGTGTTCCCACTCATTCTTTCTGTCCTTCAGTCCACGTCCATGAATGGGGAATGTCTGCTCAGACCCTGGTGTTGTGAGGATGAATTCCACCCTTCTTCTTTGGAGGTGTTTCCTATGGAGGGCTGTTAACACCATCATTCAGGGCACTCTACAAAACAAGTCAGAAAAATGAAGGAGATAAAAGAAAAATGATTCATGTCAGAAGTCTATCTTCAAAATACAATCTTTGAGGAAAGAGAATGGCCTGTGGTCAAACTCTGTTCTATAGGAGTACAGAATTTCAGTGTTATTCATCCCATATTCTGTGGAAAGGGCTGAAAAGGAAGAGTCCTTGATGATTCTTTTGCTAGAATTACTGCCTTAAAATGGCAACTATAATAAATATCAGCAAATTCCTTGCAGGGATAAGTGACCAGTCAGTTACTTTATAAATCAGGGCCCACACATGGAGAGAGCTTATTTACTGCAGGTAATCATTTATTTGTGCAGTTTCCATTTTGCAATGCAATGTGGTGTTAAGACTGGCCAATGATGTAAGGTACCTCTCCTTCCTTTGACAGAAATTGTTGAAACGGATTTCAAAAAACTCTTAGTGGAATTCTACTACCATCACATGTGTACTAGGACCTAAAGAATCAAAGATTTGAAAAGTTATGGTCCCTGTCCACTAAGAGCTGACAACTTGGAGGGAGATAGATGTGTATGCAGATGATTTTTTATCATGTGGCAAATGCAGCTCTAGATGTACACCAGGGCCCGTAGAACACTTAGCTGGCCAGTATGAGTCAGGTAAGTCTCCTAGAAGAACAGGACCCATGTGGTAAGTATTTCTGCCTGTACACTTGTTGGGGGGAGTTTTTTAAAATTATGAAAATTATCAATGTCCAATTGACCAGTGCATAAATGCATAAAATAAAATGTGAAATGAGGTGAGTGTTACAGGGCAAGTTGCTCTGGGACTCCTCCCAACCAGGGTAGATTTAGGGTGGGAGAGATGTGAATGTATTTTATAGGCTGAGAGGAAGTCACGAAGAGCAAGAGATCAAGAGCAAGAAAGAGAAGAGAAGCCAGAGAGTGAATAAACAAAGGGTCAGGACCTAGGAGAGCAAGGGATTAGGGTTGTGAGGACAAGTTATGGATTGGCCTTGAGCAGGTGCAGGATCGACTCCTCCAGATTGCTAGGAAGGGTGTCTGTGGCTGTCACTGAACTGCGCATGCATGTTAGTGTATGGGTATGCATATGAGACTCAGCTGCTCAGTCATGTCCCGCCTTTTGCAACCCCATGGACTAGCCTGACAGGCTCCTCTGTCCATGGGTTTCTCCAGGCAAGAATACTGGAGTGGGATCTATTTCCTTCTCCAGGGGATCTTCTTGACCCCACCCAGCAACAGAACCCATGTCTCTTGCATCTCTTGCTTTAGCAGGCAGATTCTTTACCACTAGGACCATCTGGGAAGCCCATATGAGCACACACAGCATGGTACATTAAGGCAGGTTGCATCTGCTTGTTATATGCTCTCTTATATACTGAATGTTTGTGTTCCCTGCAAACTCATGTTGAAATCCTAACCAAACCCCATGCGATGGTGTCAGAAGGTGGGACTTTGAGTAGAGCCCTCATGCATGGGATTAAAGCCCTTAAAGGAAAAGACAAAGAGAGCTTGCTTCTCACTCTCTGCTCTTCAACATGTGAAGATACAAGGAAAAGACAACCACCTGCAAACCTTGGAGTGAGTGCTCACCAGACACACTTGACCTTGAACTTCCCAGCCTCCAGAACTGTGAGAAATAAATTGTTGTTTGAGCCTCTGAGCCTCAAGTAATGAGTTATGGCAGCCCCAGCTGACTGAGACTCTATCCGACATTCACTGAACAAATGTCTATCAGTTGCCTACTATGTACCGAACGCTCCTCTAAGCACTGGAAATAAGCGATCAACAGATTAGCTAAAGTCCCTGCCTTACGAGGGCAGAGCTGGACATGTGCCCTGTAGGAATGGGGGACCTAGTGACAGCTATGGCGTATGCACTGATGAAGTTGAAGCACTGATTGGACAAAACTAACCATTTCGTGATCTCTAATATCTACTAACTTGAAATAAGATTCATTGTTCTGGCCATGACCTCTCTTTCTATGGACTGCTGTCATCTACCCATGAGGATGGACCCAGGTGACCTGTTTATATTATATTGACCTTAACCATTAACCTGGCATAGTCAATTCAACAGGATTGGACACCTGGCCTAGGCTGAATCACTCAGAATGTTTTTTCCTGAAAATTTGGAATTGATCCTGAGAGAGCTACTCTGTGTCTGCAATTGCTTTAATTAAAGATATGTAAATTCAGGAACTGTGAGTGTGGCCATGCTTGGCTCTGGGTATAGAGAAGTATCAAAAGGCAATCTATGGAGAAAAAGAGAATTAATTATGCCAGGAGTGCAGGGAGAGGCAGGGATGAAAGGCCATTTAGCCTGAGAGAGGGAGAGGGGAGTAAAGGGAGGAGGGCAGAAGAGGGAGAGGGAAGAGGCGGAAGGAAGAGGGGAGGGATAGTAAAGTTCACTTGTTTATGCTTCCCCCTCCCCACCCACACCTTGAGATTCATTTGTTTCTGTGAACAGGCACTCTGTTAGGCACTACTGTGTGTTAGGCACTGTTTAGACACTGGGGATACTGTGCTGTCTACCTCCCTGGACAGTCTACCTCCCTGGAGGCTCGGATTCTAGAAGGAAGGTAGACCTGGGCTCTGGACAGCACTCTGGTTCCTGGCCCATGTCTGCTGTGCAGCCTCTTCATTTTCTGCCCTGGGTCCATCTCACTGTTTCTCATGATAATCCCTCTTTCCTCACCAATATGCCTTAGCTTGTTTGAGTGAGCATTGCTTGTGCCAGAAGAATCTTGATCAAATACACATTTGTCAGTTTTCAAAAAGATTTTCACTCTCCTGTAGCCTGAAATTAGAAAGAAATCTGCTCCGACAATCCCAAGATTCAAGCTCCATTCTGCTTTATATCAATAACTACCTATGCGTGGATCCAATAAATCTGTACAGCCAAAACTAGTAGCAACTCGTGGCAGTTAGCAAAGCAGGCTAATTATATTTATTTCATCATGTACCATGGATTGTGTGGTTTGATTAAAAAATGTTTTGTCGAATGCCTAATTCCTCATATTGATTTTCAGTCCTATTTTTCCTTTCATTTGTATGGGGAACTTCTTCCCACCAGTACAAAGGACAGTTGTTCACATTTTACCATGTTTGACTAACAGTCTACTTTTCTGCTGAAATAGTCTACAGGAAATTCCAAGCATTGTGACTTCACTCTCAAATACTTAAGTATGCCTCTCTGTACAAATAAGACATTTTCCTTCATAAGACATTAGGCCTTATGTCTCTCCGGCAATAATTCCTTCATATCATTTCATATACTATCCATATTCAGTTTTCCCCAATTGTCTTCTCAATTTCTTTAGTTGTTTTATTCAAATAGAGATTCAAGAAAGTCCACATGTTGTATTAGATTGCACGTCTTTTAAGTCTCTTTAAATCAAGAACCAAGAGCAAATCACTACCACTTCATTCATGCCATTGACTTAAAGAGATTGGTTATCCTGTAAAATGATACACATTCTGAATTTGTCTGATGTCTTCCTCATTACAACATTGGGTTTGTTCCTGTCTTTTGCTTTCTTTTATTTCTAAAAGCTTTAATATTATTGGGTGAAATATTGGGTTGGCCAAAAAGTCCATTTGGGTTTTCTTGTAACATCTTATGGTAAAACCCAAATGAACTTTTTTTGGCCAATTCAATATTTTGGGTTTTACTATATTGTTTGTATAGTCAAAGCTACGGTTTTTCCAGTAGTCATATATGGATGTGAGAGTTGGACAATACAGAAGGTTGAGCACTGAAGAATTGATGCTTTTGAACTGTGATCCTGGAGAATACTCTTGAGAGTCCCTTGGACTGCAAGGAGATCAAACCAGTCAATCCTGAAATAAAGCAACCCTGAATACTCATTGGAAGGACTGAAGCTGAAGCTCCAATACTTCGGCCACCTAATAGAAAGAGCCAACTCACTGGAAAAGACCCTGATGCTGGGAAAGATTGAAGGCAGGAGGAGAAGGGGATGACAGAGGATGGGATGGTTGGATTGTATCACCGATTCCATGGACATGAGTTTGAGCAGACTCCGAGTGATAGTGAAGGACAGGGAAGCCTGACATGCTAAGCAGGACTCCATGGGGTCACAAAGAGTTGGATACAATTGAGTGACTGAACAACAGCTGCGTGTTGCATTGCTCCAGGAGAACAAATATCTGCCTATTTCAAAATGCCAAGATTGATCAATGGATTCAACTGGTGTCAGCAGACCCATCCATTATAATATGTGGTTTTCGTCTTATAAGTAGAAGGAATCTGCCACAAATTCTAGTTCTTCACTATTAGCACTGATTGCTATTTGTTGCCTAAATCAATTATTACATTAAGGATTACAAAATGATGATTTTATCATTGCATCTTTCTTTAACTATGCATTAACTGGAGGAAAAAGATTTCCCTCATCAACTAGCACTAATTGGTTACTCTGAAATATAGTTCATACAATGAAGACAGGATAAAAGCTTAAGATTGTCCTTTAATTCAAACTGTTCAGAGTAATAGTCCATTGTTTTTAAGCATTGGTCATTGAAATTACTTAATCAGTAGTACTTGTGATATCATTAACAGAATGGTGACATACCCAATGCCTGGGTTAAAATTCTATAAAAAATAATATAAAATTCATTATATCAAGAATGGACTTCACATGAAGATTACATCTCTTTGTAATAATAGACAAGAGGGCTGTTTGTAGGTGCCTGAATGTGCTATTCATTTTGAAAAGGTTTGGAGGTAAAATCTTTTTTTTTACCCTTAAACTCATAATTCGGAGAAGGCTTTGGCAACCCACTCTAGTACTCTTGCCTGGAAAATCCCATGGGAGGAGGAGCCTGGAAGGCTGCAGTCCATGGGGTCGCGAAGAGTCGGACACGACTGAGCAACTTCACTTTCACTTTTTTCTTTCATGCATTGGAGAAGGAAATGGCAACCCACTCCAGTGTTCTTGCCTGGAGAATCCCAGGGACGGGGGAGTCTGGTGGGCTTCCATCTATGGGGTCGCACAGAGTGAGACACGACTGAAGCGACTTAGCAGTAGCAGCAAACTCATAATTATTTGATTTTTTTCTCTCCATTTTTAAATCACAAGATTTAAAAAATCAGTTTATGCTGTTTATAGTGTACACAACACCTGTATAGAAAGGAAGGGACACAGAAATTAAGGTAGAAGAGTGGGGGTGTGGAAATGACAATTTTTGGAAAATTTTCTGGTCCCCAAATGGTTCACAGTTTAACAAATAATCTCTGAGCAATGAGCCACATAGTAATCCACTATTTCAAATACTTTACTTTGAAAGAGAGTTTAACTTAGAACATTTCTTCAGCCATTAAGTGTATTGTCAAAGTTATATAATAACAAAATAGTCTTATCTTGTTATTTAGACTTCTAGCTGCTACCTATGGAGCATCCAGGGTTTGGCATTTCCTCTTATAAATGGTCGCTGTCTTTTGCTATATGGACGTGATGTGACAGTTTTTGTGATCCCAAGAGTCAAGATTTCATTGGAAATTTTCCTGTGGCAAAGGCTCTTTACATTCCAAGATGTTTGCCAGGAAGTTTATTTGTCTCCATGCATATTGTTGACAATTGCCTTCTTAGCAGATGACAGGTGTGACCTCTCGTGAAACCTTGCCTCTTACCAAGCTTATTAAAGAGCTCTGCCACTATTTAATCAGTAGGGTTGTAGCAAACATCAAACATGACATGTCTAGTTGCAAGGAATGCTATTTACATTGAACACGACGGCTCAAGTCCAGAGGGCTATTCCGTGCCCTCCATATCATGTTCTAAGAAGTTTTGGGAAAGCATGTCATAGCCTCCTCCTGAGTGTAGGGAAATGAACAGGAAATCATTCTCTCCTTTGGGAATTGTAAATAAGGTGCATGTGTTCAGTCTGGAAAAGTATTCCTTTTCTCTTGGACCAGTCATGACAGAAGCTATGGTTTGTCAAGTCAAGGCACGATACTGACAGGGAAGCAAAGGGTAGCTAGCCTTCTGTCTCTTTTTAATTTTTTTGCAAACTTGATAGTCGAACTACATTCTTAGCTCTGGTACCCATTCTTACTCTTTTAAAGGTAGAAAAGAAATGTAGCTTGGTGTTCTTAAAGACTTAAGAGCACTTAAATGTTGTAATTTTCATGGCAATATAGAAAAAAATAATATTTTGTTGTATTAATACTTTGCATATCCTGGCAGAATATAGCTCCTAACTGGAGCCTAAGCCATATCCATGAATGGGAATCAGAAATGTTCAGCCACTCCTAAAGCCCCACCATCAACCTCCTGTACATCCTCTGCCATTGCTGTGGTCTTCCAGAGGCAAAAGTCACAAGACACAGAGGTTTCAGTCATGGGTTCCAGAGTCATAGTACCTGAGACTGAAATTTGACTTTACCACGTAAGGACTGTGACATTGGCAATTACTCAACTTTTCTCTACAGGTCAGATTCTTCATCTCTGTAGAAAACATCATAACAGTTATTTTAGTTACTGAGAGATTCAAATAAGATAATAGACATAAAGTGCCTAGAGCCTTGGAGAAGGCAATGGCACCCCACTCCAGTACTCTTGCCTGGAAAATCCCATGGACGGAGGAGCCTGGTAGGCTGCAGTCCAGGAGGTCGCTAAGAGTTGGACACGACTGAGCGACTTCACTTTCACTTTCCACTTTCATACATTGGAGAAGGAAATGGCAACCCACTCCAGTGTTCTTGCCTGGAGAATCCCAGGGACTGAGAAGCCTGGTGGGCTGCAGTCCATGGGGTCACACAGAGTCGGACACGACTGAAGCAACTTAGCAGCAGCAGCAGCAGCAGCCTAGAGCCTAATCCTTTAGTGAGCACTAGATCAATGTTGGCTTTGCTTCTTTTTCCATTATTGTGATTGACTAGTGAGGGTGAACATGCCAAGAGTTGATCTACACAAGGTTTGTTTGGGCTTAAAATCTGGTGCTAGCACTTCCTGAATGCATGGCTGCAGACAAATTGCTAAATCTTTCCTTAATGTCCTCATCTGTCGAATGGAGATTATCTGTCTCGCAGGGTTGTGCTGATATTGTTGTCATTCAGTTGCTAAGTCGTGTATGACTCTTTGTGGCCCCATAGACTGTAGCACACCAGGCTCCTCTGTCCTTCACTATCTCCCTGAGTTTGCTCAAACCAAACATGTCCATTGTGTCAGTGAAGCTATCTAACCATCTCATCCTCTGCCACCCACTTCTCCTTTCAAGTCAGTTTTTTCACTCTCTGCTTTTACCCTCATCAAGAGGCTCTTTAGAGTTCCTCTGCATTTTCTACCTTTAGAGTGGTAGCATATGCATGTTTGAGATTGGTGCTGTTTATTTCTCCCAGAAATCTTGATTCCAGCTTGTGATTCATCCAGCATGATATTTTGCATGATGTTCTCCACATAGAAGTTAAACAAGCAGGGTGACAATATACAGCCTTCCCATGCTCCTTTTCCAATTTTGAACCAGTCCGTTGTTCTATGTCTGGTTCTAACTGTGCTGATGATTAACTGATTAAAAATGTGTGAGGCCTTTAGAAGAGTTCTGACAGTACTTGGCACAGAATAAACATTAGCTAATGTGACTAGGGTTTTTGTAGCAGTTGTGTGAAGAAGTAGGGCCAGAGGGGAAGAGATTGGGGAGATGGTACACAGATTAACATGTGCCTGGACTTTAAAGAGATGGATGCCAGAGACATATGTCACAGAAGTAATTTTCTTTTGGGACCCAAGTGACAAAGTCTAGCACAAAGGGAGGGGCAACCCACCCCTACTCTTGCAGGAGTGAGAAGAGACTTTAGTGGGGTGAAAACTGCAGAGAATATGGTGCTGGCTTGGTGCCTGGAAGCCTTCAGGGCACTGCTGATGACAGCAGTGCCTCTTGTGGGCAGTGGTGGCACCTGGAAACAAGGGGGTCAGTGACAGCAGAGCCCTGGCACAGAGAGGGGCTGAGCAGAATGGGGCTCAGAAAATGCGGCTACCATGTGTCACAGGGAGACTCCATCTGGAGACTTCCAGAAGTCACTGGGATAGAAAGGTTCAGGGGTTTGAGGAAGGAGCCAGAGTTTATGAAGACATGCTGCCCTCCACTGTGGTTTTTCACCGTGAACTTCACTCACCCACTCATTCCCTCACTCACTCAGCTCTTTAGCAAGGACTGGTCTATGTTTGGGAGCCATCCGAGTGCTATGCGAACTCACAAGAGTAACCAGAATTTGTTGGCTTGAGTGTATGCTCAGTCGTGTCCAACTCTTCGTGACCCCACGGACTGTAGCCTGCAGGCTACTCTGACCATGGAGTTTTCCAGGCAAGGATATTGGAGTGAGTTGCCATTTCCTACTCCAGGGGCTCTTCCCCACCAAGGATTGAACCTGTGTCTTTCTGCATCTCCTGCAGTGGCAGGTGGATTCTTTACCACTGTGCAACCTGGGAAACCCCATTTGTTGGTTTAGTAGGTGGGAAGGAAGGCATATTGTAAGGAAACCTGCTTAATTACTTACAAACATCCAATCCACAACCTCAGAGGTTGGTAATGGAAGCAATGTAACCACATGGGGTAGGTGGATGAACCTCCAAGGGTCTATCCATGTATCATGAAAGGTGCTCTGAGATGCCTTGACTCACTCATGTAGCAAGGGTGCTTTGAGTGCTTATTGTATGCCAGGCGCTATTCTAAGAGTCAGTGTGTGCCAGACATAATGCCTGCTTCTCAGACCTTCATGGGCTATGGGAAATGAAGATTAACAAGCAATTAAAATATAGTGTGACCTTCGTAGGTCACAGAATGTGTCCAGCTTTAGTACATGTGTGCGTGCATGCTCGGCTGTGTCCGACTCTTTGTGACCCCATGGACTGTAGCCCACCAGGCTCCTCTGTCCATGGGATTTTCTAGGCAAGAATACTGCAGTGGGGTGCCATTTCCTCCTTCAGAGGATCTACCCAACCCAGGGATCGAACCCGTGTCTCTTGTCTCTCCTGCACTGGCAGGAGGATTCTTTACCACTGGTACCACCTGGAGCTGCTAAACATTTTTCCACAGTAGTTGTACCAAGTTATACTCCAACCAATTGTGTTTGAGGGTTCCCATTGCTCTACATCCTTGTCAACACTTGGTATTTTCTATCTTTTTCAATTCTTGCCATTCTGGGGTGCTTGTAGTAGTATTGTATTATGGGTTTGATTTGCATTTCCTGAATGACTTAATGAAGTTGAGTGCATTTTCACATGCTTATTTGTACTTTGGATATCCTTTTTTTGTGAAATGTGTTTTTTTCAAGTACCAAGTAGCTGCTTGCCTGGGATATTCATTTAACCAGTGAAGGTCAGGAAGCCAGTGTGGCTAGGGCAGAGTGAGGGAGAGAGCAGTAGGAGAGCAGGCTGGAGAGGAAATGAGAGGAGTACAGGCTCTGGTGGGTCAGGTAGGAATGTGGTTTATGTTCTGAGTGGGGAACTTTGGGCAGAGAGTGGCAGAACCAGACTTCTGTTTTAACACAATCATTGTGCATGGCAGAATAATGACCCCTAAAGATGTCCGTGATGTGGTCTGCAGAACTGTAAACATGTTATGTCAGGTGACCTTAAAATGGGGAGATTATCCTGGATTGTCTAGATGGGTCCAGAATAATCACAATGCCCTTACTGGTAGAAGGAGATGGGCAAGGGAGAACCAGAGAGGTAACAGTGTAAAGGCTCAGCCCACTATTTATACTTTGAGAATGGAGGAAGGGAGCCATGAAACAAGGAATGCAGGGAGTAAGGATGAGGCCAGGGTCAACTCTAGATACTAGGAAAGGCAATGAAATGCACTCTTCCTGAGAGCCTCCAGAAGGAACACAGCTCTGTGGACACCTTGATTTTTAAGCCAATGGGAGTTCTATTTTTAGATTTTTAAGTCACCTCCATACTATTCTCCATAGTGGCTGTACCAATTTACATCCCCACCAACAATGTAGGAGGGTTCCCTTTTCTCTACTCCCTCTCCAGCGTTCATTGCTTGTAGACTTCTTGATGATGGCCATTCTGACCAGAGTGAGGTGATAACTCATTGTAATTTGCATTTCTCTAATAATCAGGCATGTCAACCATATTATCCTGTGCTTTGGGGGCATCTGTATGTCTTCTTTGGAGAAATGTCTGTTTAGATCTTCTGTCCATTTTTTGATTGGATGGTTTAGTTTTTTGATACTGAGCTACATTAACTATTTGTATATTTTGGAGAGTAATCCCTTATCAGTCACTTTACTTGAAAATGTTTTCTCCCACTCTGAGGACTGTCTTTCCACTTTGCTTATGGTTTCATTTGCTGTGCAAAAGTTTTTATGTTTAATTAGGTCATATTTGTTTATTTTTGTTTTTATTTTCATTACTCTAGAAAGTGGGTCCAAAAAGATATTGCTTCAGTTTATATCAAAATGTGTTCTGCTTATGTTTTCTGCTAAAAGTTTTATAGGTCTTCAAGGCTGGTGCCCTTCCATAGAACTACCATATGATCCAGCAACCCCACTCTTGAGCATATATCCAGAAGAACCATAATTCCAAAACATACATGCACCTCAATGTTCATTGCAGCATTTTTTACAATAGCCAAGACATGGAAGCAACATAAATATCCATTGACAGAAGAATAGTTGAAGAAGATGTGGTGTATATATTACTCAGCCATAAAAAATTTAAATAATGCCATTTTCAGCTACATGGATGGGCCTAGAGATGATCATACTTAGTGAAGTAAGACAGAGAAGGCAATGGCACCCCACTCCAGTGCTCTTGCCTGGAAAATCCCATGGACGGAGGAGCCTGGTGTGCTGCAGTCCATGGGGTCTCGAAGAGTTGGACATGACTGAGCGACTTCACTTTCACTTTTCACTTTCATGCATTGGAGAAGGAAATGGCAACCCACTCCAGTGTTCTTGCCTGGAGAATCCCAGGGACGGGAGCCTGGTGGGCTGCCATCTATGGGGTCGCACAGAGTCAGACATGACTGAAGTGACTTAGCAGCAGTAGCAGCAGCAGTGAAGTAAGACAGAGAAAGACAAATATATGATATCACTTATATGTGGAATCCAAAAGGATGATACAAATGAACTTATTTACAAAACAGACTCATAGCCTTCAAAAACAAACTTAATTCCCCGGTTGTCCAGTGGTTAAGACTCAGCATTTCCACTGCAGAGGTCTCAGTTTTGATCCCTCGTCAGGGAACTAAGATTCTGTGGTTGACCAAAAAAAAAAAGAGAGAGAAAGAAAAAATGGGAAAAGTTTAAAAACGAAAAGCAAGAAGTCCTACAAAGGGGAAAGGTGAGGGGAGGGATAAATTAGGAGGTTGGGATTAACACTCACACTACTCTATATAAAATAGATGATCGACAGGGACTTACTGTTTAGCATGGGGAACTATACTAAATATTCTATAGTAACCTATATGGGAAAAAAATCTGAAAAAGAATGAATGCATGTATAACTGATCCACTTTGTTGTACGCCTGGAACTAACACAACATTGTAAATCAACCATATCCTAATATGAAATAAAAATTAAATAAAAAATAAGCCAGTGGACTCCATTTTGGCAAACTCCAGAACTGTCAGATAATACATCTGTGTTGTTTTAAGCATCTAAATTTGTGGTAATTTGTTAACAACAGCAGTAGGAGATGAATCCAGTCACTATAGCTGCTGCCTCGGGCGTAGACTCCGGGTGGTGGGCAAAGCAAGAAGACAGAATAGTTAAGGGCCACTGTGATAATCCAGGTGAGAGATGATGGCAGCTTGGATCAGGGTGAATTAAAACTGTACTTTATAAGGCAGAAAATAAACAAAACCACAGAGTAAAGCTAATTTTTTAAAAAAAATTCCTACCATGTACCAGGATGTATGCTCAGCCATTTTCATTTTTTAAAATTTAATCCCCACAAGAAAATGAGGTAGGTATACTATTGCCTATGTATCATACATGAGGACTGAAGGGGCTGTCCCCGGCTCACTGAATACAAAGGGGCAGCCAAAATTCAAACTCAGGCTCTGGTATACCAAATCTCTCTCGCTTGCCTTTTTGTTCTCCCCTAAGTCCTTAACAAAATTATGTGTAAATGTTCTCGTTTAAGTGGTCCCAGCTGTGCCTCTGAGCATTCTTGAAAGGGTGGGCTGGAGGTGAAGCCAGAATTGCAAGGACCTCTGGGGACAAATGAACCTCAGAACACAGGAATTAAGGCTATGGGCCGTGGCTCCCTTCCAAGAGGAGTCCTGTCTCCATCATCAACTGCGCAGAATCTGGGCTTCATTGAGCTAAAAAAGCCTTGGGACTCCCTGGCAGTTGTAAACAACTAATTAGAATATGGGAAGATAGTTTCTGTGTTTGAAGTTTGTGCAAAGCGCTAACCCGGGCATCGCTTTTCTGTCTGAGATACAGCACTACTCAAAGTGCTTGATTATAAGAGGATAAACGTTGAAACAGGCTTCACATGTCTACTTTTCTGTGATAGTGTGAAATTTGTCTGATTAAGGCTTATTCATGACACTGATTCTGCGGGCCCTTTAGGAATCAGGTTCATTCTACCTCTTTCGATCACACAGCAGATCTTGCATCTGTAGTTGGGCACCAATGCTGGAACTGGCTGCTCAGCTCAGGGTACGAGGGTTGTGTGGACAAGTTTGGCCTTCAAGGTAGAAGGTTAGGGCCCACTCTGACCCTTCTGATGAGCATCACCTACAGCTGACCTCTCTCATCTGTTGCCTCTGCAGCCTCTCTGCAAGAGTTGCTTGGGAAGGTACAGCTGGTTGGGGCTTTGTTCCTAGTTTCTGATCCCATGAGCTGGTGAGATTCATTGGCTTCCTGTGGATTTCCCTAGGCTTTACCTGCTGGTGGATAACCTGGTGATTTTTGTGATACACCCAATCTCTAGGCTGGGCCTGAGTCTGTTCAACCCCTCATTTTTCTAGTGTCATTTTCAGTCTGTGTCCTTCCAGAATAAGAGCATTCTCAGCAGCGTCTCAGTTGTTGGGTTTTTTGTTTGTTTGTTTGTTTGTGCTTTTTCATTTGGCTGTGCCAGGTCTCAGCTGCAGCCTGGGGATCTTTCGCTGTGGCATGCAAACTCTTCGTTGCAGCATATGGGATCTAGTTCCCTGACCAGGAATCAAACCCGGCCCCCCTGCGTTGGGAGTGCAGAGTCTTAGCCACTGGACCACCAGAGAAGTCCCTCCTTAGTTGTTTTTAAAGATTTCTCTGGAACAATCAAGCTCGCAGTGGTGTTTCCAGGATGGAAGGTCACTACCCCTTTAGTGAAAACTGACTGCTGGGCTTAGGCCCTTCAATGGACATGTTTTATGTCACTCTCGTAACAGTTCTGCATGGGTAGATATTACTGCTATTCCCAGCAGGGACCTTGGTAAGTGGGGAAGTCATTCTAAGTCACATCCTTGATTTTATTATAGAAAAAGCAAAGCTTTCTCCAGGGAACTGGTATCATTTGACTGTGGTGTCAAATTACACAGGAGAGATACATTCTTCCTTCCTGGATAAGGTGTATAGAAAGACTGCTCTTCTAACTTCTTGCTGTAGGGAGGTACCTTGACAGAGAGCAGAAGGAAAAGTTAGCATGAAGTGGGAGTGAGATGGACATTTGTCTACCAAGGAACCAGTGTCTCTAAGGAAAGGAATGCAGAAGGCTTCTGAGCTATGTACGGCAGGCATCCTCTGACCCATTAAGGGAGACCGACTAGAGAGTATACCAAATGGTGAACACATTGCCTGTACATCTCATTTGCTCATTCACAAAATTAGGTAATTATATCCCAAAGGGAGAGAAACTGCAGCACTGAATATACAGTATGCATTCAATGTCACTACAGGTAGCAGATTGAGTTTAACAAGCCATATGGGTTGTAATTGTCTGAGTATGATTAATTCATAATGTTTGTTCATTTTATGCTTTATATTATGATGTGTTATTATTTCATTTAATTACAATATATGTCCTTTTTCTAGGCATGATCAAGAACCCTTAGGGATTTTGATATTCCCTCAGATAAGAACAAACAGTGTCTCCGGCTTTCTGGACTTTATCTGGGACTTATTTCTTTCGGTGCAAGTTCCACGAAAAGAGCACCGTGAACTCGGAGCAGATGGTGCATCCGTCCATTGCTGAGCTCCACTTGCAGCCTGAGGAAAACTTTATACCGAAGGTGGAAATAATGGCTTTCTGCTCAGTTTGTTGTAAATTCTAAATGGGGTGATGGAAGCCTGTAATGATCACTGTTGTTCAACGCCTCTGGGCTCCAACATCTGGCAAATGCCTTTACTAGCTGACAGCTGTTAGCCTTGGTATCACAGTGTGCTGCCCAGAGCTTTTGTTCTAAGTAGGCTGGGAATCGGGCTTGAAGCAAGTATCAACTAGTTCGTGTATCAAGATGTTAAAGAGAGAGAAAACAATTTTATTTTCAGGATTAATTTCACTATGGTACATTTAGTAAAAACAGAGCCTTTTGCATATTGTTATGGAAATGCTGCAGGCTCTTACCCTCAAAACCCAAGATTTTTATTACATTTTTAGCACAAGAGTGTAAATTAATATTCTAAGCCATTTAGCCTCTGTCAGAGATAAATCCAAATTGCTAACAAGCACAAGATAAATTTAGGAAAATTGGCTTATGTCCTGAGATCAGGTTTGAAGATGAATCCGTAGAACTTATACAACAGAAAATAAAACAGTTCGCATTTTGGAGATAACAGACTGAAGGGGTACCATTAAAAAGTATAGTACTTTGACCTGGAATAAGCAGTTTGTCTATGGTTTTAAAGAATGGAATTTCATAAATAATGCAGGCAAGGTGTTTGGTGTAAATATTTCCTTTACTAAGATTACACTGCTGCTGCTGCTAACGCTTCAGTCATGTCCGACTCTGTGTGACCCCATAGATGGCCGCCCACCAGGCTCCCCTGTCCCTGGGATTCTTTAGGCAAGAACACTGGAGTGGGTTGCCATTTCCTTCTCCAAGATTATGCTAAGATACTTCAAACCTAGGTTTTCTGTGACTAATATCATTTAAATAGGAACAAAATAAAATTTGAAAAGAAAATGATCATGAGGTTTCTTAAATTTTTAATTTTTTTATCATTTTTAATAATTAAAAAGTCTTTTTAATCGCTTTACCCAGATTTATCTCTTTGCACATTTTAAAAACATTGCTACTATATTTAAAGACCAAGGAATTTTTTTTTTTTAGAAGTGAAAGCTACTCTGATAAGAATCAGAGAAAGGGAAAGAGAGATATAGAGACAGAGAGAGATTGAGAGGGAGGCAGGCTTGGGTCTTTTGACTATGAATCTGCCATTTCAAGAACCAGAGTGGTTGGTAGAATTATGATCTGAAAAGAGTCAGTCTACAACTATATACTTCCTGTGTGAAAATACACATGAGAAGCTTTTTGTTTTTTGACTTTTTATTTTGTATTGGGATATAGCTCAATTAACAATACTGGGCTATCAGTTCAGTTCAGTCGCTCAGTCATGTCCGACTCTTTGTGACCCCATGAATCGCAGCACGCCAGGCCTCCCTGTCCATTACCAAACCCCAGAGTTCACTGAAACTCACGTCCATTGAATCAGTGATGCCATCCAGCCATCTCATCCTCTGTCGTCCCCTTCTCCTCCTGCCCCCAATCCCTCCCAGCATCAGAGTCTTTTCCAATGAGTCAGCTCTTCACATGAGGTGGCCAAAGTATTGGAGTTTCAGCTTCAGCATCAGTCCTTCAAATGAACACCCAGGACTGATCTCCTTTAGAATGGACTGGTTGGATCTCCTTGCAGTCCAAGGGACTCTGAAGAGTCTTTTCCAACACCACAGTTCAAAAGCATCAATTCTTTGGCACTCAGCTTTCTTCACAGTCCAACTCTCACATCCATACATGACCACTGGAAAAACCATAGCCTTGACTAGATGGACCTTTGTTGGCAGAGTAATGTCTCTGCTTTTTAAATATGCTATCTAGGTTGGTCATAACTTTCCTTCCAAGGAGTAAGCGTCTTTTAATTTCATGGCTGCAGTCACCATCTGCAGTGATTTTGGAGCCCCCCAAAATACAGTCTGACACTGTTTCCATTGTTTCCCCATCTATTTCCCATGAAGTGATGGGACCAGATGCCATGATCTTCATTTTCTGGATGTTGAGCTTTAAGTCAACTTTTTCACTCTCCTCTTTCATTTTCACCAAGAGGCTTTTTAGTTCCTCTTCACTTTCTGCCATAAGGGTGGTGTCTTCTGCATATCTGAGGTTATGGATATTTCTCCCGGCAATCTTGACTCCAGCTTGTGCTTCTTCCAGCCCAGCGTTTCTCATGATGTACTCTGCATAGAAGTTAAATAAGCAGGGTGACAATATACAGCCTTGATGTACTCCTTTTCCTATTTGGAACCAGTCTGTTGTTCCACGTCCTGTTCTAACTGTTGCTTCCTGACCTGCACACAAATTTCTCAAGAGGCAGGTCAGGTGGTCTTGTATCTATATCCGATATGTATTGGGATATAGCCGATTAACAATATTGGGATAGTTTCAGGTGAACAGGGAAGGAACTCAGCTATATACATACATGCATCCATTCTATAAGTGAATTTTGAGGTGAAGGAAAAGGAAGTGATCATGTCTCCTCTCAGAATTTTCAGAGAGAAGATGTACATATCAGCTACCTCCAGAAGCAACAAGCAGAATCTCCTGGGAGAGTAGAAGTTGAGCTAATTCTAACATTTGAAAATGGTTCCTCTTTGTTAACCTAGAAGACAAGATACTTACTTCTCCAATCTTCAGTATCCCTGCCGTGTCTACTACTAGACACTAGGTAGCGCTATGTCTTACTGCTCTGTAAAAATGCCCAACCTTATCATCAAGGTAGATTTCCTCTAGATGGTTGCTGGGTACCTGATAGATGATGATGTTGAAGAAGAAGAGGAAGAAGATGATGATATTGAGGAAGGTGATGATGGTGATGTTGAAAAAGATGATGCTGATATTGAAGATGCTGCTGCTGCTGATGATGTTGAGAGTGAGGATGTTGAGGTACATAGTTACCTTAATTGAGATAGTAACAGACTCTTTTTAAAAGAGCCTAGTATTGTACATGCCCTTATAAGTGCTGGGATGCATTTTAGAAACTCTGTCAGCAACATTGATAGTTCAGGGAGTTCCTTGGTGGTTCAATGGTTAAGACTCCAAGCTTCCAATGCAGGGGGTGGGGCACAGATTTAATCCTGGGTTGGGGAATTAAGGTTCTGCATGCTGCAAGATGTGGGCAAATAATAATAATAATGATAGTTCATATAAGCTACCTCCAGAAAGCAACTTTGAGAGTGTCCAGAATTGATACATGAGTGAACAGGTGGGTTGTATAAGTGTGTTATAAACCAAAATCAAAGAAAAATGAAAGATTAAGCTCATTAGGTATTTAAGAGCAACCAGCATGCGCTAAATATTAAAATCTTTAGTGTCTTGTTTTACTTAATCCTTATAAGAACTCAGCAAAGGAGGTGCTATTTTTATTCTTGTTTTACAGAAGCAGAAACTGAGGTTTAGAAAGATTAAGAAACCTGCCTGAGGTCATGCCACTATTAAGCAGTGAACCCAGAATTTAAACCCAGTCATCATAACTACAACATCATCAATTCCTAACCACTTTCAACAGAGACTTGGTGTTTGCTTTTCAGCAAAAGAAAATTACAAAGCAAGTCATTGCTGTCTTGCCTTCTGATCACTCAAGTCATCACTAAGTTTCCCATCACCACCCCAGTCAATCTTTGTTTATTGTGCAGCTGGGTCAGAACATGCAGCCATACTTGTGAAATTACAGCATGTTGTTTTAGCTATGAATATGACATTGCAAAATTAAGATTTGGTGTTATGATCTTTCAGGGAGCTAATGATGGATGTGAGATGAATCACAAGTGCATCATGGCAGAAAATCAAGAATGCTACCTGGAAATCAGTGCAGGAACTCTGCCACTAATGGGCAGTGTGACCCCATCAAATCATATAGCTTCTCTGGGACTCATTTTCCTCAATGACAACATGAGAGCATTCGAGTAATTATGTCCAAGGTCTCTTCAAGTTATAACATATGAGGAAATGGGCCTTATTACTTTCATGCCATTGTTCTTATTAATGTGCAAACACCCTTCATTTTGAGACCTCGACTAACAAGTATAATATGATATAGCTGGAAAACAGGCAAATGGCTCTACCTAGTAAGTTTTCCTTTTTCATAGACGGCCTAGGATTTGCCATTTGGAGAAGGTCTGGGGAGGCCTGGACGTTTGCCAATTCTCCTGAAAAAGGGTTGCAATGTGGTTATGCCAAGAACGCTGCATGTTGATCTGGACTCAATACTGTGTCTCTTGTTATTGTCTGCTCCTGCCAACTGCTGCTTTCTGCTCCAGCTGTTTGGAAGCCAGACCTGGCACTCTGAGGTCTGCCTTGGCATGCTGTGTGCGTGTGTATGTGCCAGTGTGTCTGTAGACACAGTGTGACGTGATGAAAAGAAGCAAAGGCAGCAGCCATGTGTGGACTTTTATCTTCTTCACTTGCTCACTGCAGAGCCGAATTCTAAATGTACTTCTCCCCATGTGACCCAGACCTGTCTTAGTCCCTTCCCAACACCTTTGGCTATGTTGAGACCACAAAACAACCAGTGATGACAAAGCAAAGCAACTGTAGTCTGGTCAGTGGTCTCACTAGGCTGGTGGCACAGCATATGTAACAGTAGAAATCTCTCCATGTCCGTAGAACTATATGGGCATCTCCTGTCTTCGGCTCTTTTGTATTTTGTCTCTTTGGTGAGCCACAAGGATTGAGACATTCATGGTTTTACCAGTATACCTGTGGCTCCATCTCAGGTTGGGTGGCATCTGAGTGTTTTCATGGACAATGCTTCCGTGTATTTGGGCAGAGCCCAGTAACAGGGCCAGTTTGGAGCATGTGTGGAGGAGCTGCTTGTAGATTAGTGATCCAAGTCACTCAATGATCAGCCTGTCTTCCAGTTGCTGCTGCAGGCTGATCAGCAACAGGGAAGATGGACTTTATAGACCATGGCTTTTCAGTGGGCAACTGAAACAGGGATGGCCTCGGTAGTCAAAGAGAGAAATAGGTATGAGCAATAATATGACCCATGAAACTGTGAGGTAGGTTAGGCTTTTTTCCTATTTTTAAAAATCATTTTCTATCTATTCCCTTTTGCTTTTTTTTTTTTATACCTCTGTAGGAATAGATTGAAGGCAGAAGGAGAAGAGGGCAAAGGAGGATGAGATGGTTGGATGGCATCACTGGTTCAATGGACGTGAACTTGGGCAAACTCCAGGAGATAGTAAGGGACAGGGAAGCCTGGAGCGCTGCAGCAGTCCATGGGGTCTCGAAGAGTTGGACATGACTTGGAGATGGAACAACAATCTTGGTACCACCTTATAAACTCTCAGACTGCCTAGTTACCTGGATGGTTGTTTGAGCAAAGTTGTACTAGCAATCCTTTCTTTCAGTCGCTGTGCCCAGGTGGCCATTGGAAACACGTGACAAGAAAGAAAGAGACAAAATACAGGAGACAAAATCCAGAAGAGCGGAAGGTAGAAAATGCCTACAGAGTTCTATGGATTGCAGAGACTTATACTATTACATATGCTGGGCCACCAGCTTGGTAAGACCACTGACCAGCCTACACATGAGTTGGATACCCAACTCCTGCCCTCAGAGAACTTACCTTTTAACAAGGACGACTCGAACTGACCAGAGTGAAGTGTGTTAAGCTTTATGGGAGGGGATACCAGGAAGTAAATAAGAACATAGTGGGATTGTGAGTAGAGCTTTTACCTGGTTCTATTGGTCACTTAGCAATGCTCTGGGCGTTAAGAAGTGTACGTAACATGCAGGAGATACGGAGCTGCCTCCAGAGACCTCACAGTCTGGCTGAGGAGACCACATTCACACAAGAAACAGAACCACAGAGGGCCGGAATGGGAGGTGCCACTTCTCCACGGCGTTTCACAGACTCAGTGTTTGGGATGCCTATAGTAGTCAACTTGCAATATCTGGGATTTGGTTTACCCATTTGATTCTAAAATATAAAATAGAACTTGTGGGGCTGTGTGACTAGTTCGGACTTGTATCATTTTAGAACTTAACTTTTTTATAGGTGTGCAGCATTTCTTAACTACACATTAGGTTCCTTGAGGGCAGAAATCATTAATTTTATTGCACTGTGTTTCTTGTAATATCCAGCCCGTTTCTGTCTACACAGTAGGCACTCACTGAATATCCATGAAGTAAGTACAGGACACGATAATTTCTTATTGTTTTAGTGCAATTCCAGAGTGTAAGAAAGATAAGAGGCCACCATTGCCCAGAGAGTTGGAAGTTCTAGATCCATCTCTTGCTGTTCTGATGATGTTTGTTTCTACAGATATACTGCATGCATTCACGACCTTCCTTCACCCCATCTAGAATGAGGCCCCGTGACTGTAACTCCTTCTGCTTGTAACATTTTCCGTAGCAGGGCAATCTCTTAAGCGTTTGAGGGGATGGAGAACGACAGCAGACAGATGGGCCCATTGACGATGTGTCCCCTTGTGGTACATCTGTCACCACTGAATTATTCTGTCATTTGTGCTGTCACCAAGTCAGGCTGATCCAAGGAGTGGAAGGAAGCGCATTTCTAGTGACTCTTAATCACAGAGGGAAATGGCTCTGTGACACGTGTGTTTTCTGACAGCGACTGGCTTTATTATTTTCTAAGGGTAGAGAGAAGTGCATGATGTATCAGCATATGAATAAGTGACCTGCTATGATGGTGACAATGAAACCCTGAGTTGGGTTTCATTTTGTTTAACTGGTATCTCTCTCTTATTTTGGCCCGCCTACATTTAAGGAGCCGAGTCTCAGGAGTTGTACTGGATCCCAGGCTTCTCTGGCTAGCCATGTGACCTTCATGTTACAGGCACTTTCCTCTATCTGTACTTAGGAACTTCACCTGCCTACCTCCATCTAACCCTAAGAGTGGGGCAATATACTGCCCGTGACCAAAATGTATCCACCCTACATGGTCAGGTCATCCTTTGAGGACAGTTTCCCTAGGATTCCATGACACTCGTGAGCTCAAGGACCCTCTTGGAGGAAAGAGCTCCCATAGCTGTACTTCTGTCATCAGATTTGCCTGTTATGTAAGCCCCTGGCACTTGACTGGAAAATTGCCTTTTGGGATTCCAACCCCAGAGACTGTGATGGCCTTGAGAAATGGGGGATGGAATGCATTAGGGCAGTTTTTAAGTCAATTCCAGAAAAAGTGATTTACTAGACATATTTAGAACCACATTTTTTTTTTAAACTGGGGAAATACAGTTGTTTTCCCATTGTTCATTGCACTTCACATTTTGCTAAAATTTTTCTAAATTATCCCAATAATTTCATTTGACTAATTTTTAACCCTGAATATTCATTGGAAGGACTGATGCTGAAACTGAAGCTCCAATGCTTCACTGGAAAAAACCCTGATGCTGGGAAAGACTGAAGGCAATAGGAGAAAGGAATGGCAGAGGATGAGTTGGTTAGATATCATCACTGACTCAATGGACATGAGTTTGAGCAAACTCGGGAAATAATGAAGGACAAGGAACCCTGGTGTCCTGCAGTTCATGGGGTCACAAAGAGTCCGACACAACTTAGCGACTGAAGAACAACAATTTTCAACAAATAGACTTGCTGTGAGTTGTCAAGGTGATGTTGCCAGCGCATGAAAGCTGTTCTGTTCATTAATTCAATAAATATTTAAGTACCTACCATGTTCTAGGAGTCTAGAGATGAAAAAGTCCCAATTCTGACTTTTGAAAATTCAACTCTTATACTAGTTCAGTTCAGTTCAGTCACTCAGTCGTGTCCGACTCTTTGTGACCCCATGAATCGCAGCACGCCAGGCCTCCCTGTCTATCACCAACTCCCGGAGTTCCCTCAAACTCACGTCCATCGAGTCGGTGATGCCATCCAGCCATCTCATCCTCTGTCATCCCCTTCTCCTCCTGCCCCCAATCCCTCCCAGCATCAGAGTCTTTTCCAATGAGTCAACTCTTCGCATGAGGTGCCCAAAGTACTGGAATTTCAGCTTTAGCATCATTCCTTCCAAAGAACACCCAGGGCTGATCTCCTTTAGAATGGACTGGTTGGATCTCCTTGCAGTCCATGGGACTCTCAAGAGTCTTCTCCAACACCACAGTTCAAAAGCATCAATTCTTCAGCTCTCAGCTTTCTTCACAGTCCAACTCTCACATCCATACATGACCACTGGAAAAACTATAGCCTTGACTAGGTGGACTTTTGTTGGCAAAGTAATGTCTCTGCTTTTGAATATGCTATCTAGGTTGGTCATAACTTTCCTTCCAAGGAGTAAGCGTCTTTTAATTTCATGGCTGCAGTCACCATCTGCAGTGATTTTGGAGCCCAAAAATATAAAGTCTGACACTGTTTCCACTGTTTCCCCATCTGTTTCCCATGAAGTGATGGGACCAGATGCCATGATCTTCGTTTTCTGAATGTTGAGCTTTAAGCCAACTTTTTCACTCTCCTCTTTCACTTTCATCAAGAGGCTTTTTAGTTCCTCTTCACACTCTCATACTAAGAGGACAGTAAAAAGCTATTCATCTGCTAAAAAGTAGTTCATTGATCAGAGCATCTCAGCATTTGCTTGATGTTGCTGCGTAAGTGAGATGTGAGTATGAGTGTGTGTGTGTGTGTGTGCATGCACGCATCTGGGAGTACCTAAACATTACATTTTAGGGATAAGTTCTCCCACTCTTTGAATTTGATATGTCATTATAATAAATACTAAAAACATAAAAACGAAGCCACCTATACATACCTCACAGGATTCTCCTGGCTTTGGGACAGGAGAATCATTAATGGCAGCAGGGAATTTACTATTTGCTTGTATTCCTGTGGTTAAGTACTAGATGCTAAAGTCGCTGTTATGTGTTTTTTCAATTATAATCAAGACTGAAAATTAGCAATGGACTTCCCTGATAGCTCAATTGGAAAAGAATTCACCTGCAATGCAGGAGATCCCGGTTCAATAGAAGGAATAGGCTACCCACTTCAGTATTCTTGGGCTTCCCTTGTGGCTCAGTTGGTAAAGAATCTGCCTGCAACCTTAGGGACTTTTTTTTTTTTTTTTTGAGTATTTGAAAATGGCTTTTACCTTTTATTGTGAAAATATTTGAATCTATGCAGGAATAAGGAGAATAGTAAAATGAAGTCTAGGGACCCATCACCAGCCTCAAGAACTATCAACTTAAAGCTCATCTTGTTTCATCTATAATTTGCCCTCCCCTCTTCCTCTTCCTGCTTTGCTCTGGGTTACTTTGAGGCAAACCTCAGACACAGATTTCACCTGGAGATATATTGGGAGTCAGTGTGTGTTTGTACATCGTGGGATGTTATCAGAAGAGGCACGTGCCCTATTGTCACATCCCTACCGTTCACCGTGCCTTTTACCAACCTGTCCTCACTGCCATTACCTGCCTCACCCTGCAAGCATTTGGGTTTGCAACCCCTGCGTTTCCCATTTTCTTATCTGTTCCCTTCAGTCACTTTGGTTATTACCATCTTAATGTAAAATTTGTGCTGCTGCCTTAAATATACAAGTCATAATAGTAAGTTGCATGATTCAATGTTAGTTACTTTTTATCTGAGAAGTTTAAAATTTATTTTCTGGAGAATGCTTACATTTGACTGGATAACTGGGTTTGAACATGCTATCTTACTTTATATTCCCTGTAAAATTTGATGAAATGACTTTCAGGATCTGCCTCAAAATTAACAATAATGCATCATTCACAGCATCACCTACTTTAGACTTTGCAGCCATATACCTGAATTTTGAAAGACAAGTTAACCAAAGAGTTTATAATAATTTGAAGCAGATGCCTCAATCTGAAATGCCATTGCTGTTGCTACTACTACTAACTGCTATTACTAAACTCCATGGCAATAAATCCCATGTATCATCTAGAATGAAATCCTTTAAGGTTAATAGAATCTCCCAGCACTTGCCAAGCACTGGGTCTGTCAGCTACTGGCAAGGCAAGCAGCCTTTCTGAGAGAGCAAGAGTAAGGAAATACACATGAAAATTATACTGGAGAAATGATGACTCAGGAATGCTGGTGTGCATGAGGATATAATTGAATAAGAAGATGAGTTAATTATAAGTGGAATATATATGTATATAAACATACAGATAACATTGTGTTATCTATAGACATAATATGTCTATTATGCTTAGCAAAACAATGTAATATGTTTATATTATGTAATTATAATGTATATTCTCATAGTATATTATGTGTATTATATATACTACATATTATATACATATATTTGGGCTTCCCAGATGGCTCAGTGGTAAAGAATTTGCCTGCCAAGCAGGAGATGGGGATTTGATCCCTGGGTCAGGAAGATTCCCTGGAGAAGGAAAGGCAACCCACTTCAATATTCTTGCCTGGGAAATTCCAAGGACAGAGGAGCCTGGTGGGCTACGGTCAATGGGATCATAAAGAGTTGGACACAATTTAGTGACTAAACAACAACAACAATAATATACATATACACTTACAAATAGAATCATGTTTTTATAGTCATTTTACTGTCCAATCACAGAAAGATGTTTGTCATGGAAATAAAAAAATCGAGAATAGTAAGATAATTATTTTTAAATAGTCTAATGTTTTAGTGCTTTACAAGTACTGATGTACATTTTAGAAACTCCACTAGCCTGAACAATATTTCAAATTAGGCCTTGCCAGGAAGCAACTTGGACTGTGTTCAAAATTGGCATGTATATAAATCATGGGTCTAGTTATACAAAGGGGAGAGTGCATGTTGCACTCCTCAGATGAGTAAGAGTGGCCGGCCTGTGCAAGTCTTTTCTCTTTGTCTCTGTTCTCTCCCTCATTCCTGTCCCCCTTCCTCTGCCTCCCCACCTCCAATTATCAACACACTTTGAAACTAGACCACAGTCCAGGTTCGATGCACGGTACTGGATGCTTGGGGCTGGTGCACTGGGACGACCCAGAGGGAGGGTAGGGGAGGGAAGACGGAGGAGGGTTCAGGATGGGGAACGCGGGTATACCTGTGGCGGATTCATTTCGATATTTGGCAAAACTAATACAATATTGTAAAGTTTAAAAAAAAAAAAAAAAGAAACTAGACCACAGCAGGTACTTAAATAATGCTGTACACTCCCGCCACAGCACCCGGGGCCTGCCTAGAGTCACAGCTTGGCCAGTTCCTTGGGCTCCTTAGACAGTCAAGGGAGGGATGCTCAGGCCCAGAACCAGTGGAGAGGAGGGGACTTCCCAGTTCAGTCTCCCACACTTCAGTTGTGTCTGACTGTATGGACTCTAGCCTGTCAGGCTCCACTGTCCATGGGATTCTCCAGGCAGGAATACTGGAGTGGGTTGCTGTGCCCTCCTCCAGCGGATCTTCCCAACTCAGGGATGGAACCCACACCTCTTATGTCTCTTGGCTGGCAGGTTCTTTACCATCAGTGCCACCTGAAAGCCCTTGTGTTGAAGACAAGTACTCAATTACTTCTTAAAAAAAAGTCCAAAATCTTCTCTTTCCTAATTTAACCATTAATATGCCCAAGACTTTCTTCCATTATATGTAAATAAAATGTCTCTCTGCCTTGGGGTTTCTCACCTGCTGTGTTTGCTTGATTTCAGAGGTATAGAGGTAGGTTAACCGCCTTCCTGACCTTGACTTGGTTCCTTGGTGTTTTATTTCTTATATTTTAAAATGTAATTATGACTGAAGATTAATCTCAGAGTCGAAACCAAATATGTATCTAAACAAAGGATAGTTTTCATAGCCACCCATTTTAAAGATCATGTCATTTCCAAACCTAGGACTGAATCCGAATTCTCTTTGTATTTGCTGACACTTGAGCTGCTGGATTTCTGAGGGCTGGTTGGTGAAGTCAGGGTCTAAATCCCAACATGTAGACATGTGTTGGGGACATCCTGGCTGTATCACTGCTCTGGATGCATAGCTGATATTCTTATGGGAAACTGTTATTCTGCAAAATAGCACTCTGCAAATATATACTACGTAACCCTCTCTTTATTCTACATAAGAAAAAATAACTTTGGGGTTTGAACTGAATCTTTTGAATCTTTTTCTGATTATGCTGTTTCAGATGTAAGCTCTTTAAAATTTGGAAATCTTTTGATTTTGGAAATGTTCTTGATTCAGAATTGGTCAGATCCTGGATATGCCTGAGAAATGATCTACTGGTTTTAAATTAGAACGTCTGAGGCACTATAAAGAGGATCTTGCACGCACGCACACTATGTCCCTCCAGTCGTGTGCCACTCTTTGTGACCCTATGGACAGTAGCCCACCAGACTCCTCTGTTCATGGGATTCTCCAGACAAGAATACTGGAGTAGGTTGCTATGCCCTCCTCCAGGGAATCTTTCTGACCCAGGGATCAAACCTGAATATCTCTTGTGTCTCCTGCATTGGCCAGCAGGTTCTTTATCACTAGCGCCTCCTGGGAAGCCCAAAGAGAATCTTAGGGCACATCTATATCTTAGGTCTAAAGTAAATCATATCAGGACCTTAACAAAGTGCAGCAGCAGCAGCAGCAACAAAGTGGTTAATCGGGGACTTCCCTGATGGTTCAGTGGTTAAAACTCTGTGTTTCCAATGCAGAGAGCACGGGTGCTCTGGTGGGGAAACTAAGATCTCATGTGCTATAGCCAAAAAAATAAAAAGAAGGTGGGACAGTTAATCAGCCAGAAAAAAATTGTGCCTCTAATGTTGAAGAAATTTAATAATCTGCAAGTCTCTTTTCCAAATAGGGACAGTTAGAATTTATGAATATTTTGTCTTTGGGTTAAATATAAACGTGTTTTCTTCTGACAGAGGTAAATACAGAATCATTCTTCCAAAGAATTTGGGTACCAGGTTGAGAACTTTAAATGAACTTAACCAAAACTGCATCATAATGGAATAAAGAGAGATAACAGATGATCATTAGTGAACAAAGAGAGGGTAGGAAAGATTCTAGTAGATAAGACAGCAGATGCTAGTTAAATCAGGCCCCAGACAGGGGGAAAAAAAAATGCTAAGCAAGACTGCTATAGGGGGTCCTGAAACTAGGGAAGCTTCTTCAGGGCCTTTTCTCTGTGGGTGATAATCTTTTCACTTCCCCGCATTTATTGAGGATAGGAGGAGGAGCATACTTGAGTCAGGAAATGAAAAGTCACTACATTTTAGACACCCCAGCTCATTATAGCAGAGGTTCTCAACCCCGACAGCCCTTGTGATCCCCTTCAAAATATTTTGTTAATACACTTTCCTGTCCAGTCATGACTTTCGTAGGTAATACAATCTACTTACACATGAAAAGATTTTAAAACCTAGAATGTCAAGTTATATAAAAGAGAAATAAAAGGCACTTAAAATAGTCTTTATTTTAATATGTAAATGCTTGTGAACAACTGCGTAAGAATCCAGACCTAATCGCCATGCCTATGGCAGCTACACAGGCAAGTGACCCCAGAGAACTTAATGTGCTGGGGTCTGCAACACTTAGAGCAGCATTTACGGTCATGAACTGACATCCTGAAACAGTGACTACTCTTGGTAAAGTCTCCAACAAAGCTAAGGACCATCTTCCCACAGTGCAAACGAATCTTGTGCAATTATACATGTAAAATGGAAGAAGTTCTAGGCTTCAAATGAGATGGCATTCATATATGTGATGTGTAGTGGATCATTTAAAAGCCATGAAGGATGTGGCTGGGAGGCTGATTCCTTGCTGTTTGGCAATGCTTATTCATTACAGGACATCCAGCCTCCTCAGCCCTGCCCATTAAGTGTATGCAGTAAAAGTGAGAGTGTTAATCGCTCAGTCGTGTCTGACTCTTTGGGATGCCATAGACTGTAGCCTGCCAGCCTTCTCTGTCCATTGAATTTTCTAGGCAAGAATACTGGAGTGGGTTGCCATGCCCTCTTCCAGGGGATCTTCCTGACTCAGGGATGGAACCCATGTCTCTTGCATTGCAGGAGGATTCTTTCCTGTCTGAGCCACGGGTACTCCTCTCCTATAATTATTTTGACAATCAAAAGCACCCCCCACAAATTTCCAAAACATCTCCTATGGGGCAATTCCAGACCCCTTGGGAACTGCTGCACTCAGGAACCATTCCGCTATATGCTCAATGAAGGCCCAGGAGACGGTGAGCTGCGAGGACGCTGCAGAAAACAGAACAAGGAGGGTGCAAAAGCCACTTAGGAGGCCAGTGCTGGCCGTGTGGGTCTGGGGCCCAGAAGCTGTCACAGTGACGGGATTGCTACAGCGCGGTCTGAGCACCCTGCCAGGGAGGTTGTGTGCTCTGTCACCATCCATCACTCTCCCATGTCCTCATTTGCACCCTACAGGGAACCCTTGCTTGTTCTTTATCTGCATTTTTATTTTTTCACTAGTCATCCAGTTGTGGTTATTGGATACACTGGGGCAGGGCGCATGGGGCGCCTCCTCTTGAAGTTTTCATCAGGAGGATTACTTGCAGGAGTAGCGTGCACCCAGCAATTCTGACCATAAGCTCCTCTTAGGACGGCTTTCTGTTCTCAGATTAACATAAATGAAGAACACTGAATCTTTCTCTTTGAAAGAGGAATATGAAGTTGCCAGCCAAGGCATCCACTTGCCTCACTTCCTCCTACCTACAGAGCAGGTAAAAGCTTTTCCATGTCTTTCCATGGCCACTGGCACACAGCATTCTAACATGAAGTGGGGCCTTTTCTTCCCTTGATAAGCTTTCTACATGTTCTTGTTCAAAGCAGTTTTGGGGGGATTTTTTTCTTTGTTTGTTTTGTTTTCCCCAGAGTCAAACCAGTCAGGAAGCTGAAAATGAGGCACTGAGACTGGGACTCGTCAGTTTTGTCTGAATCTGTGCCTTTTCTTCCTCCCTCCCTTTGCTGTGACTGACAGAACCCACGTCTCTGCCTGCCGTTAGCTTTGCAGTGACCCTCACAAGGCTATAAGATGTGAAAAAGGCCCATGGAACTCGTATAAGATGAGTGGTTGTGGGAGACAAGTGTCCCTTCTGCAAAGCAGGAGTCTGAGGTTTCCTATGAGGCCGAGGCTGGTTTTCCTGGGATGCCTCCCCCGTTAGTGCTGACGGTGGCGGACACTCCTGCCCAGGCTGGTTTTCCTGGGATGTCCCCCCGCCCCGTTAGTGCTGATGGTGGCGGACACTCCCGCGGCTGCTGGTCCTTCTCTAGGTTGTGTTTCCTCAGCAGCCAAGGTCAAAACTCACCAAACCCACACCTTTCCCTTTATGACCACTTTCTCATACTTCTAAGCAAGATAATTAATTAACCCCCTCCCATTTAAAAATAATATTCTTTAAAAGAAAATCTTGTCCTGCTATCACAAGAATTATTTTGACTCATTCAGGTGGCATTTCTTAAGGAAATGCAGTAACTGGGTATTTTTACTCAATAAAAATGGATTGTGTGGGCCCAGCTGGAGAGAGATGTTCACTGGTTATAGTGATTTTGCAGAACAATCAGAGTTTTCTGACACTTTAATTTCTGGAGTCTTATCTCTCTCTAAGTACAACAGTATAAATAAATATGTATATTTATTTACATATACATGTAACAATAAATATTACATGTATATGTAATATTTACAGTATAATAAATTAATAAATTAAGTAAACTACACATTTATTATCTACTTAATATAACTATTTATTAAATAAATTAAATTAATTATAGTATAATAAACACTATAAATAAATTACAGTATAATAAATATGTATATTTCCCTAAGTACAACAGTATAAATAAATATTCTCTTAAAAAATGAAACTAGATGAATTGACATTTGTCTTTTTTGTTCCATAAATGATTTTTTTCATACCTTCAGATTGTTTGAACTGATAAACTAGATACAGTAAGTCGCCTACATACGAATTCAAGTTGCAAACTTTCAAAGATGCAAGCCTGTATATCTGTGTCCAATCACATGGTTAGTTCACGTGTCTGGCATACAGTGTCACATACATGTGTCCTGTTCAAGTTGTTGTATTTTGTGTACTCTATACAGTATTGTACATGAGTACAGAATCTTTATTGCAAGCCCAGGATGTCATCTATGACAAGAAAAAAGAGTTACTACCCAGACGTGACTGGATCATTTTTTCAAGAAGGTTGATATCCCAGGGTCAGGAAGATCCCCTGGAGGAGGAAATGGCAGCCAACTCCAGTATTCTTGCCTGGAAAATTCCATGGACACAGAAGCCTGGTGGGCTACACTCTGTGGAGCTGCAAAGAGTCAGACATGGCTATGACTGAGCACAGCACAGCACAGATACACATCACACAGGTACACACACACAGCACACACATCCAGCAAGGATGAGAACCGATGCCATCAACATCAGGCATGAGTGAGATTTCAGCTTACCCTCCGTCTCCTATTGCTGACGACCCTTCACGCCTACCATCTCCCACCTCCTCTCCCTCCTTCAGTCAGTAACTCTTCCCGCCAATTTCTTGATGCCGGCCTATTGATACCAGCTGTCATACTGTACTCCTATAGTTTCACGGTATCGTACCATAAGATTAAAAGTGTTTTCTTCATTTCTTGTGTTTGTTTTTTATGTATTATGTGTGTGAAAAGCATTATAAACCTATTATAGTAAGTAAGTACTATATAGCCAGTGGCCTAAGCTGGGTACCTAGGCTAACTTTGTTGGAACTGTGAACAACTGGGACTTACAATGAGCTCTTGGAATAGAATTTGTTCCTATGTAGGGCTTTGCTATATACAGCATTGCAAAATAGCAAATGGATATAGATTATTCTTCTAAAAACACATACTATCAAACGTGCCATCTCTGGGCATCATATGTTAAAACTTGGGCTCCCCTATGTTGCTCTTCAGGCAGACATGAAACTTTCCTTTATCCTACATGTGTGATGCCTAACTGGGAACACGTATTTATCTTATTTTTAAATTGCATCTTTGGTTCATAATTTTACTAATGAGATAATTAGCCATCCTTTTATTTTGAGTAGTTTTGATTACAGTCTCCAAATCTTTCTAGAAGAGCTTTACTTATCCTTTTTCATCTTGAAAGCCTGCTTACCCTGCATCAAGTATGTGGTTTGGAAATCCATAGTACGTGCCATAAAGACAGGAGAACAAACATTTTCGGTGATTCTTTTGCTGACTTCTTAAAGCAATTGCTCGTGTTTTGACCACCACAATGGGAAATCAGGGCAGAAAAACAAAAAGAATCAGGCATTAACATCAGACATTTATTAAAAATGCCTAAAGATTCAGACATTTTATTCTTCAAAAATTAGTCCATAAGCCTTCATAATAGTACAATAAGAAAAAATACTAAGTGGAAATAGTGCAAACAGCAGACAAGTTTTCTTAGGCCTCAGAAGTTACCTGAGCAACGACATTAGCCTGTTCCTGTTATCTATTGCTGGGTAACAAATGATCCCAGAATTCAGCACTCTAACACAGTCTCCTTATCCTGTTTATAATGTTTTAGATCCCAAATTCCCAAGGGATTTGTCTGGGGAGTTCCCTTTTGGGGTCTCTCATTCAGTAACAATGAGACATCATCTGGAGTCATAGCCATCTAAAGGTACAACTAGGAAGAGAAGACTCTTGAGAGGCCCTTGGACTGCAAGGAGATCAAACTGGTCAATCCTAAAGGAAATCAACCCTGAATATTCACTGGAAAGACTGATGCTAAAGCTGAGGCTCCATACTTCGGCCACCTGATGTGAAGAGCCAACTTACTGGAAAAGACCCTGATGCTGGGAAAGATTGAGGGCAGGAGGAGAAGGGGATGGCAGAGGATGAGATGGTTGGATGGCGTCACCGACTCAATGGACACGAAATTGAGCAAACTCCGGGATATGATGAAGGACAAGGAAGCCTGGTGTACTGCAGTCCATGGGGTTGCAAAGAGTCAGACATGACTCAGTGACTGAATAATAAGGAAGGATATCCAAGGAGACTCCTCTCGTGGTGGTAGCTCATGCCGGCTGTGGGCTGAGAGCTCAGCCGAGCTGTTGACCAGAGTGTCTGTAAGTGGTATCTCTACGTGCTGTGGGCTTGTCACAGCATAGCAGCTGGATTCCAAGAAAGAATATCCAGAGAGGGAGTGTCCAGAGAGAGACTCTTCAGGAGGCCAAGGTAGAATCTGTGAGACTTCATGGACCTGGCCTCAGAAGTCATCAGCAGCACCATCTCTGCCACATTGTATGGGTTACAAGCAAGTCATCATTGCCAGCCCGTACTCAAGGGAGAGGGACTCAGACCACACCTCTAGATGGGAGGAGCATCAGAGAATTTAAGGTGTTGTTAATCTACTATAGTTGGTGCTGGAAATATGTTTAAGATATGAAATAATCCACATTCTTTAATATTTAATCAATTATTCAATTTAATTATGCTCTGAAGCATTAGCTTAGGAAAAGGAAAAGATTTTATGAGTTTCTTTTTTAAATATGTAAATACTTGACAATGAATGCTAAGTTCTTTTTAATACCTTTAGTCACAAACTAGTGATCTACTGGCTGAACTCGCCTCAGGGTGTTTTGTTTGACCTTCACAGGGCTTTAAAAAAGATGAGCCAACATTTAAAAATAGGATTTCATACAAAACTCCAAATTTTCAGCTTTCTTGGAAAATGGAAAATTTGGGTCACAGAGGGCTTAAACTCCACTTGGCCAGTGCTTAGGCAGAACTGAGTTGTATCTGTCTCCTTAGAAGGCATCAACTGTGTCAAAATCTAGAATTAAATATCTTTGTTTTCCTCTGTGACTGTAAGGGTTTTTTTCCTATGGTAGGACAATATGTTTCTATACTCAATCTTTAGTGAAAGTGAGAAAACAAAAGACAAAGAGAGTTGTATGTTTGCAGAAATGGTAGAACACATTTTTATGTGTGTAGAATAGAAGAATATTCTTACATGTTCAAATGGACAATGTCCCTGTCCACTTCACTTATCCAGGTTACCTGCTTGATCTCTGTAGACATTTGAATGGCATCCCCTGCTTTAGTGACCAGAGGATAGATTTGCTCTTGAATGCTTAGCAAGAGGCTCCTCAGAGTTTAGTGAGGACCCAGAATATGCAGTTATGAGAGCAAGGCTTTAAGACACTGGAACTCTAAGCTTTACTCTGGCTGTTGTGGGATTATGCAATAAGACAGAGCACATCTGTAACAGATTAAAGACAGCTACAAATTCTTTGTCGTTTTGCCCAAGGAGAGGTGGATTCTTTTTCTCCACACCCTTAAATCTATCTGTGTCTATGTCCACTTTAATTAACAGGATATGGATTCATGGATCCCAACTTTATTAAGTGGGTTATAATCATTTGCTATCATTTATTTGGTGCCCAGTTGTCCTGTTTTGCCAGAAGGAAGACCCTTCAAGTTGAATCCTCTGTCTGACTCCCTTTAAAGGGAAGAGATAAAAGCACGGTGCTGTAGCCAGATTGTTGAAGTAATTGGTCCGCATTCTAACTCCATCACTTAATTGTAAAACCTTGGGCAAGTTACTTAACTTTTATCTACCTCAGCTTTCATATGAACTATCTTCATATGAAAAATGAGCATAGCGATAGTGCTCCTTCACAGGATAACTGTGGGATTAAATGAAAAAGTAGACAATGAAAACCTGGACCAATTCTTTACAGTAAGCGCTCAGTATGTTAGTTGTGTTATCTTTTTAAATTTCTAGCTTTTCACTGGAAATGGTGGGCTGAAATTTTTTTCTCCACAAAGCTGTTCTGAGGGTTACATTGGGTAATGTGAATACGGTACATAGAGATACTCTCAGAATGTTAACTACCTCGCCTTTCCCCTCTGCAAAGAGGAGGAGTAAATAAAAATTTCTGCTAGAGAGGAAAGAGTGTTTTAGTGCTGTCTCATTGTTGGGAGTCCTTATTTTATTTCCGAACACAGCTCCCCAAAGTGAAAGTGAAGACAGAATTTTCTTAAATCTCCAGTCTGTATGTAGGTGCATGGCTGATGGTGGAAAACCTAGCACCTTAGGAAAAGCATTCTCCCTTCTCTTTCTCCTCCCCCCGCCTCCTCCTTAAATACAGTGATTCATTTGCTTTTTCCTGTGGTATGCATATGAAATCATTTCAGAATTGATGTACCAAGACCACTGACAACAAAATATTTTATTAAAGGTGTGTAGCCAAATTGTGAATATACCTATTTTCCCCTATATTTACAGTTAAAATCATTTGTTTTTCTTTGTAATCAAAAGAAAATATGGATACAATTGACTGCATACCTGAAAAGAAAAAATTTGCCTGACAGAAAATGAAATAAGCAAAGTCAAAAGACAAAAGAGAGACTTCCTTGGTGATCCTGTGCCTAAAACACCATGCTTCCATTGCAGAGGGCAATGGTTCTATCCCTGCTCAGGGAACTAGATCCCACATGGCTACAGCAAAGAGTTTGAATGCCGTAACTAACAGGCACAGCCAAATAAATAAAAATAAGTAAATATTTTTTCAAAAGAAAAAAAATTGGCAGAAAATATTTTAAATAAATGTAGGCTATATTTTATTGAAAACTAAAGTAATGATAATTTTTGTTTTTAAAAAAGCAAGGATAATTCATCATATAGAATCAGGAGCCCAGAGAGTAAAGTTAAGAGTCATAGTAAATTTTACACAGGAAGTAGAATTGGACTCAGACTAGGAAAATGTGCCCAACTAGATTGCAGAATTACTTTGGAATAATGATTTCTGTGTGCCTCCATTTTCTTTCTTTTTGAACAGGAGTGTTTATAGGAGTTATATCTGTCCTATCATTATATGGACTAAGTAACTTTCTCTGAAATTCAAGTGTTCAATATGTGAACTGTGAACTTCCAGATGTTGAAGCTGGTTTTAGAAAAGGCAGAGGAACCAGAGATCAAATTGCCAACATCTGCTGGATCATCGAAAAAGCAAGAGAGTTCCAGAAAAACATCTATTTCTGCTTTATTGACTATGCCAAAGCCTTTGACCATGTGGATCACAATAAACTGTGGAAAATTCTGAAAGAGATGGGAATACCAGACCACCTGATCTGCCTCTTGAGAAATTTGTATGCAGGTCAGGAAGCAACCGTTAAAACTGGAAATGGAACAACAGACTGGTTCCAAATAGGAAAAGGAGTACATCAAGGCTGTATATTGTCACCCTGCTTATTTAACTTATATGCAGAGTATATCATGCGAAATGCTGGGCTGGAGGAAGCACAAGCTGGAATCAAGATTGCCGGGAGAAATAATAATCTCAGATATGCAGATGACACCACCCTTATGGCAGAAAGTGAAGAAGAGCTAAAGAGACTCTTGATGAAAGTGAAAGAGGAGAGTGAAAAAGTTGGCTTAAAGCTTAACATTCAGAAAACTAAGATTATGGCATCTGGTCCCATCACTTCATGGCAAATAGATAGGGAAACAGTGGAAACAGTGGCTGACTTTTTCTGGGCTCCAAAATCACTGCAGATGGTGATTGCAGCCATGAAATTAAAAGATGCTTACTCCTTGGAAGGAAAGTTATGACCAACCTAGATAGCATATTAAAAGCAGAGACATTACTTTGTCAACAAAGGTCTGTCTAGTCAGTTCAGTTCAGTTCAGTCACTCAGTTGTGTCCGACTCTTTGCAACCCCATGAATCGCAGCACGCCAGGCCTCCCTGTCCATCACCATCTCCCAGAGTTCACTCATACTCATGTCCATCAAGTCGGTGATGCCATCCAACCGTCTCATCCTCTGTCATCCCTTTCTCTTCCTGCCCTCAATCCCTCCCAGCATCAGAGTCTTTTCCAATGAGTCAACTCTTCACATGAGGTGGCCAAAGTACTGGAGTTTCAGCTTTAGCATCATTCCTTCCAAAGAAATCCCAGGGCTGATCTCCTTTAGAATGGACTGGTTGGATCTCCTTGCAGTCCATGGGACTCTCAAGAGTCTTCTCCAACACCACAGTTCAAAAGCATCAATTCTTCGGCACTCAGCTTTCTTCACAGTCCAACTCTCACATCCATACATGACCACTGGAAAAACCATAGCCTTGACTAGATGGACCTTTGTCAGCAAAGTAATGTCTTTGCTTTTGAATATGCTATCTAGGTTGGTCATAACTTTCCTTCCAAGGAGTAAGCGTCTTTTAATTTAATGGTTGCAGTCACCATCTGCAGTGATTTTGGAGCCCCCCCAAAATAAAGTCTGACACTGTTTCCACTGTTTCCCCATCTGTTTCCCATGAAGTGATGGGACCAGATGCCATGATCTTCGTTTTCTGAATGTTGAGCTTTAAGCCAACTTTTTCACTCTCCTCTTCACTCTCCTGTCTAGTCAAGGCTATGGTTTTTTCAGTGGTTGTGTATGGATGTCAGAGTTGGACTATAAAGAAAGCTGAGCACTGAAGAATTGATGCTTTTGAACTGTGGTGTTGGAGAAGACTCTTGAGAGTCCCTTGGACTGCAAGGAGATCCAACCAGTCCATTCTAAAGGAGATCAGTCCTGGGTGTTCATTGGAAGGACTGATGTTGAAGCTGAAACTCCAGTACTTTGGCCATCTGATGTGAAGAGCTGATTCATTTGAAAAGACTCTGATGCTGGGAAAGATTGAGGGCAGGAGGAGAAGGGGATAACAGAGGATGAGATAGTTGGATGGTATCACCAAATCGATGGACATGGGTTTGGGTGGACTCTGGGAGTGGGTGATGGACAGGGAGTCTTGGCGTGCTGCAGTCATGGGGTCACAAAGAGTCGGACACGACTGAGCGACTGAACTGAACTGAAGATCAAGAGACATTTCACATGGGGAACTGTACTTGAGGAACTTCAAAGGGCTTCCTGTCTTTGGTCATGTGCTTTCATTTCTCTTGGGTAAATATCTAAAGTGGGATGATTTGATCACATAGTAGGTGTACGTTTAACTTTGGAAGAATCTTAACTTCCTGGGAAATTTTTCCAAGAATTTGCTTTAGGTAATGAGATCCTGGATCTCAGGCCTGAGCTCAGTGCCATCAAGGGATAAGTCTCTCTGAGGATCTCAGAGTAAGAAAGGGTGCATTTTGAATGTGTGAGAAATGGGAATTATTGGGCCAGAGATTGGACTGTGGTATGATAGATCATATTTCCCCCAAAATAGCTTCAACAGTAATCCCTCTTCCACATACTCTACCATAATTTACTACTCCTCAAAGTTGAAAAGTTTTAGTCACTCTGTCGTGTCTGACTCTTTGTGACCCCATGGACTGTAGCCCACTCAGCTCTTCTGTCCATGGGATTCTCCAGGCAAGAAATACTGGAGTGAGGTGCCATTTTCTTCTTCAGGGGGTCTTCCCAACACAGGGCTCAAACCCAGATCTAGTGCAATGAAGGCAGATTCTTTACTGTCTGAGCCACCAGGGATGCCCACTCCTCATAAAAAAGAAGAATCTATTTCCCCTTTCCTCGAACCCAGGTGTGCCTTTGTGACTGCCTCAGTTACCAGGGTTTGGTGGAAGTGACACTATGTGATTTCCAAGATATAAAAGGTGATGCAGCTCCTACCTGATCTCTCAGGACACTTGCCTTTTGAACCCAGTCACTAGATGGTAAGCTCAGGTCACTTGCAATGGTTCAGATGGAGAAGAACAGAGCCTCCAGTACTCCACTCAGACTGAGCTCCTAGCTGACAGTCAGTACCACTTGTCACCATGTGAATGAGCCATCTTGGGATCTGAGCCTCCAGCCCTCAGTGGAGTCATCACAGCTGCTCCCACATGGAGCAGACATGAGCCTTCCCAATTGGGTAGGGAAAGTTGCTCTGCTGCTGCTACTGCTAAGTCGCTTCAGTTGTGTCCAACTCTGTGCAATTCCATAGACAGCAGCCCACCAGGCTCCTCTGTCCCTGGGATTCTCCAGACAAGAATACTGGAGTGGGTTGCCATTTCCTTCTCCAATGCATGAAAGTGAAAAGTGAAAGTGAAGGCACTCAGTCATGTCTGACTCTTCGACACCCCATGAACTGTAGCCTGCCAGGCTCCTCCGTCCATGGGATTTTCCAGGCAAGAGTACTGGAGTGGGGTGCCATCACCTTCTCCAAGTGAAAGTTGCTCAGTCATGTCTAATTCTTTGCAACCCCATGGACTATACAGTCCATGGAATTCTCCAGGCCAGAATACTGGAGTAGTTAGCCTTTCCCTTCTCCAGGGGATCTTCCCAACCCAGGGATCAAACCCAGGTCTCCCACACTGCAGGCAGGTTCTTTACCAACTGAGCCACAAGGGAAGCCCAAGAGTACTGGAGTGCATAGCCTATCCCTTCTCCAGCGGATCTTCCCGACCCAGGAATCAAACCAGGGCCTCCTGCATTGCAGGCAGGTTCTTTACCAACTGAGCTATCAGGGAAGCCCTCAATTGGGTGAAGCCCACAATTGGGCAGTGAAGCCCTGCCCAATTTGCAGAACCTCGAGCAGATTAAATGATTTTATTTAGCTTTATTTGTTAAATCACTGAATTTCCTTTGGGCACTGCTTTTAAATTTTTAATTTTTTATTCAGAAAGAATTTATATATAATAAGCTATATATATTTAAAGTGTCTGTTTTGACATATTGTACCATTGTATACCTGAACCACTGTATACCTGTAAAGCCCTCAGGCTTTATCTACAATTAGATAATGAACATATCTGTTACTCCTAAAAGAAAGTTTTTTCTTTTTTTGTATTCCTCCATAATCTCTCCCTCTCATCCCAACCAACCAACCACTGATCAGCTTCCTGTTACTTTAGACTTGTTTACATTTTCTAGAATTTTAAAATGAACTCATATAATATGTATTGTTTTTTGTCTGTCTTCAGTCACTCAGCATTATTATTTTGAAATTCATTCATGTTATTGGGTGTATTAAGTGCTGATTTCTTTTTATTTTTATTACTCGAATAGTAATACATTGTATGAATCTACCACAAATTCTTTATCCATTCGCATGTGGTAGGACATTTTCACTGTTTCCAGTTTTTACTGATTAAGAGGTAAAGCTGCTATGAACATTTATAGTTCTTCGCATTGCTTATGCTTTCATTTCTCTGGAGTAAGTAGGTCGGAATAGAATGGCTGGATCACGTGGCAGTGTGTGTTTAATACATTAAGGAGCTACCAACTGTTTTCCACTGCTTTTCAAAGAGGTTATACCATTTTATTCTCACTAGCCATGAGAAAATAAGAATTCTAATTGCTCTAATTCTGTGTCAACACTTACTATAGTCAGTTTTAAATTTTTAGACATTTCAGTATTTATGTAGTCTAATCCACTAAGTTTTGGAGTGATTTGTTATTTAGCAATAAATAGCAGGTGGCTCAGTGTTAAATAGTCCCCCTGCCAATGCAGGAGATGCAGGAGACTTGGCTTGCTTCCCTGGGTCAGGATTTTTCCCGGGGGAAGGAAATGGCAACCCACTTCAGTATTCTTGCTATAATCCATGGACAGAAGAGCCTGGTGGGCTACAGTCCCAGGGGTCACAAAGAGTTGGACATGACTGAGCAACTAAAAAACAACAAAAACAATAAATAACTGGCATGGGATGAAAAAACAACTCCCCCAAGTTGAATATAAATGTAAATCATTTTTAAGTGCATTAAAAACTGTATTTGTTGATGTCCTTTCATATCTAGAAGCATTAAAATGTGTAATTGAGGAAGAGAGCTCTGTGCCCAAAATTCAAATATTATATTATGCTATTAAAAAGTGTTTACAGTCAGAGTTCATACCCTTAATCATTAATGAGTCATTGAAAGTTTTGAGATATAGCTGCTGCTAAGTCACTTCAGCCATGTCCAACTCTGTGTGACCCCATAGATGGCAGCCCACCAGGCTCCTCCATCCATGGGGTTTTCCAGGTAAGAGTACTGGAGTGGGTTGCCATTGCCTTCTCCGTGAAATATAGCAAGATGTTAGAATGATGACATCAATTAACTTCCAAACATTGTCACTTCAGTTCAGTGGCTCAGTCGTGTCTGACTCTTTAGACCCCATGGACTGTGGCATGCCAGACCTCCCTGTCCATCATCAACTCCCAGAGTTTACTCAAACTCATGTCCACTGAGTCAGTGATGCTATCCAACCATCTCATCCTCTGTTGTCCCCTTCTCCTCCCACCTTCAATCTTTCCCAGGATCAGGGTCTTTTCCAATGAGTCAGTTCTTCACATCAGGTGGCCAAAGTACTGGAGTTTCAGCTTCAGCATCAGTCCTTCAATGAATATTCAGGACTGATCTCCTTTAATATGGACTGGTTGGATCTTGCTGTCCAAGGGACTCTCAAGAGTCTTCTCCAACACCACAGTTCAAAAGCATCAATTCTTCAGTGCTCAGCTTTCCTTATAGTCCAACTCTCACATCCATACATGACTACTGGAAAAACTATAGCTTTGACTAGATGGACCTTTGTTGACAAAGGAATGTCTCTGCTTTTGAATATGCTGTCTAGGTTGGTCATAACCTTTCTTCCAAGGAGCAAGCATCTTTTAATTTCTTGGCTGCAGTCACCATCTGCAGTGATTTTGGAGCCCAAGAAAATAAAGTCTCTCACTGTTTCCATTGTTTCACCATCTATTTGCCATGAAGTGATGGGACCAGATGTCATGATCTTAATTTTTGAATGTTGAGTTTTAAGCCAACTTTTTCACTCTCCTCTTTCACTTTCATCAAGAAGCTCTTTAGTCCTTCTTAGCTTTCTGCCATAAGGGTGGTGTCCTCTGCATATCTGAGGTTATGGATATTTCTCCCGGCAATCTTGATTCCAGCTTGTGCCTCCTCCAGTCCAGCATTTCTCATGATGTACTCTGCGTATAAGTTGAATAAGCAGGGTGACAATATACAGCCTTGACACACTCCTTTCCCAATTTGGAACCAGTCTGTTGTTCCATGTCCAGTTCTAACATTTGGTTCCTGAACTGCATACACATTTCTCAAGAGGCAGATCAGGTGGTCTGGTATTCCCATCTCTTTCAGAATTTTCCAGTTTTTTGTGATCTATACAGAAGATTTTGGCATAGTTGATAAAGCAGAAGTAGATGTTTTTCTGGAACTCTCTCGCTTTTTCAATAATCCATCGGATGTTGGCAATTTGATCTCTGGTTCCTCTGCCTTTTCTAAATCCAGCTTGAACATCTGGAAGTTCATGATTCACATACTGTTGAAGCCTGGCTTAGAGAATTTTGAGCATTACTTTGCTAGCATGTGGGATGAGTGCAACTGTGCAGTCATATAAACGTTCTTTGGCATTGCCTTTCTTTGGGATTGGAATGAAAACTGACCTTTTCCAGTCCTGTGGCCACTACTGAGTCTTCCAAATTTGCTGGCGTATTGAGTGTAGCACTTTCACAGCATCATCCTTTAGGATTTGAAATAGCTCCACTGGAATCCCATCACCTCCACTAGCTGTGTTCATAGTGATGCTTCCTATGGACCACTTGACTTTGCTTTCCAGGATGTCTGGCTCTAGGTGAGTGATCACGCCATTTTGGTTATCTGGGTCATGAAGAATTTTTTTGTATAGTTCTTTGTATTCTTCCCACCTCTTCTTAATATCTTCAGCTTATGTTAAGTCCATACTGTCTGTCCTTTATTGAGCCCATTTTTGCATGAAATGTTCCCTTGGTATCTCTAATTTTCTTGAAGAGATCTCTAGTCTTTCCCATTCTATTGTTTCCTTCTATTTCTTTGCACTGATCACTCAGGAAGGCTTTCTTATCTCTCCTTGCTCTTCTTTGGAACTCTGCATTCAAATGGATATATCTTTCCTTTTCTCCTTTGCCTTTCACTTCTCTTCTTTCCTCAACTATTTGTAAGGCCTCCTCAGACAACTGTTTTGCCTTTTTGCATTTCTTTTTCTTGGGGATGGTCTTGATCCCTGCCTCTTGTACAGTGTCATGAACCTCCCTCCATAGTTCTTCAGGCACTCTATCAGATCTAATCCCTTGAATCTATTTCTCACTTCCAATGTATAATCATAAGGGATTTGGCAAACACCCTCTTCCAACAACACAAGAGAAGACTCTACACATGGACATCACCAGCTGGTCAATACAGAAATCAGATTGATTATATTCTTTGCAGCCAAAGATGGAGAAGCTCCATACAGTCAGCAAAAACAAGACCAGGAGCTGACTGTGGCTCAGATCATGAACTCCTTATTGTCAAACTCAAACATTGTAGTCAACGAAAAAGGAAGCCTGGTGTAAGAAATAAGTAGTTCATTGGTTTTGATCCCCTTCTCTCAGTCTTCTTCAAATGATATTCCCCACTAGGTATTTTTGAGAGGCCCCATGGGGTGTCTTTACATGTGTTTTGTAGCTAGTCTGGGCAGGTGATGGGTTCTCCCTCCACTGCCTGTCTCCAGGCAATGAGTCAGCAACCCAATGGGAATATCATGTCCTTCTAGAATGCTAAAGTGCTTGGTGTTGAGGTGGCTAGATGAAAGGAGACCTCTTTCCCTTTGTGCTTGCTGTGGGAGGGATCCCCAAGCATAGTTGCCTGTGCTACACATGCTTATGTAAACTTTCCCTTTGGTGTTATTAACATCTCACATGTGCTCTTCTGCCCTCTGCCTTCTTAGGACCCAACCATGAGTCAAGTGTGGGGCTAGAGTAGGAGACAGCTCCACCTAACAACAGACATAGAGCTGTGGTCATTTTCACATACCTCCTTCTCTGTCCTGGGGTCAGGCTCAATCTGCTTGGATCCTTCTCGAAGGATAAGGTATTACCCCTAATGTTCCCCTCCTCACTTTTAAGACAAAAAAATTTCAGGCAGTGTTGCCCCAGCTATTTGTCAAATATGCCCAGACATGTTTGACTCTCAGCAGGTTCTTAACCACAGATTGAACTGATATAACCTCCACCCCGACCTGGTGATGAATCAGAGTGAATCTACTGCACTATTGTAATCTCTGTTCAATTGGCTGTTCAATGTTCTGGTTTTATGATAGATTTTTAAATTGATGTTTAGCTTAATTTTCTTGTTACCTCAGAGTTGACCATCCCAAACAACTTCCTCTCTCTCCGCCCCAAACCCTTTTCTCCCATGGTTTTTGTTTCTCTTACTTTCTCTTCATTTGGATGGTTTTCCTGTCCTTTCCGCATTTTAGCAGCATGCAATAAAAATGTGAATAAGCTGAGACACTAAGTAAACACCATGTGAACAAATAAAAATCATGGCTTCTACATATGTTTTCCTCTCTCAATTCCGCTGCTTAAATTGAAAATGTAAACATCTTGATCAGAAACTTTTCAGTTGGTTATCTTTAGTCCTTCATGATTAAAACTGTAAGCTCAACATGCTTTCTCAAGTGCCCTTGGAAAGAGAGCTACTCTATTATGTCCCTCTCACGGTACCCCCTCCCCAACCCTCCACACATTAGGCAAACAAAAGCCTGAATGGATAGGGTTTGCACCCGGATTTCAGGAGGCTGTGATTATGTCTCTGAAATTTGAAAAAAGAATCCCACATTTGACAGAAATTGTTAAGAGTCTACAATTAACAAATAGATCTGGCGTTAGTGTTTTCTAATCAAAATCTATTGTTCTGCCGAAGCTCACGGCTGTTGTGTTAACTGACAGTGGTTGCCCTTCCAGGAGGCCTGCAGAGAGCGTGGTGCACGGAGAGGTAAGTGTGCTTTCACGCTCATGTCCCAGTCTGTCAGATCCCCCCAGAACCGCACAATTCGTCCCTTGCCCTCTAGAATAATGGTACCAATTTGTCCCTCATGTTGAGCGATGACCCTTTCTTTCCTGAAGTCTTCAAAGGAAAAAAAAAATATTATTAAGTTCTCACTGAACTAGAAAAACAAAACAAATCAAAGTCTGCTCCACTGGAGCCAGAAGGCCCCTTGTGGGTGGTGTTCCTAACAGAGGTAGCAAAGTTTGCCATTTCCAGTCCAATCCGCGACAATCATGGCAGACAATAGAATACCGTGGAAGTCTTCAGCAATGTAGAGGATTAATCTAATAATATCATTCGTTTAACGAAATAGTGACTTCAGATGTTCTTTTATGAAAATGTGGCAATGACAAAGTTTATGAATGGAAAGGCCTTAATAGCCAGTAACCTACCTAATATTTTAAAAAGCATTGATTCAAAAGCAGTAACCGCTGCAGATGAAAAAGTCAAAGGGGAAATCCTCAGGTGTTTTGTTTAAATATAACTTGAAAAAAAAAAAAACCCAGGTCATCTGTACACTAATTTTTATTTTCTGGGACAGCCTGAGTAGCGAATATGTCAGAATAAAAAAAAAAAAAATTGGGGACTTCCCTGGTGGTTCAGTAGCTGAGACTCTGTGCTCCCAACGCAAGGAGTGTAAGTTCGATCCCTGGTAGGGGAACTAAAAAATCTGCAACTGAAAATCTCACAGGCTGCAATGAAGATGGCAGATCCTGGGTACCACAGCTAAGACTCGGCGCAGTCAAAATAAATAAATAAATTTTATTTTTTTAAAGAAGGCATTTTATTTTAAAAATAGGAATCCTAAAATATGCATCTATTTTCCACACCTCCATTTGACCATGTGGCAGTCATGTCAGAGTTCCCCCCACATCTTTCCACAAAGATGAGTTTGAGGGTTTGCATCACCACAGGGTCATGGCTGCTTTCTTCCCTTTTTGTCATCACCCAAGACTGTGAGTTGTTGTGAGTTGCCCCTGGGTCACCCTCGTTTGTACCCACGGTGGCACCTTCACACCTAGGAGGCTTTCTAGACTCCTTTGGGGACCCTCCCTCTGGCACACAGAAAATCATCCACTGCTCTCACCATGCTCAGGGCAGCTCCCCCAAGTCCACTGCCTAGCCAGGCCACCCCACCATTTCTGTTCTCCTTCTCCCACCCCATGATGCCCTTGGGGGCGGGCAACTTGGAGTCTCACTACTGCTGAAGGCTCCATTTTGGAATGAATGGGACCCAGGTCCTACGTGCTCCAGGTCCAACTCTAAACTCTTATGGTTTCTATTCTTCTACTCGTTCCCTGAGGCTCAGCCTAGCGAATGGTAAATCAAAAGGGAACAGCAGATCTAATTCTCTTGAGATGTGTGTTCCCAGGAGCGCACAGGGCCTTGTTCTACATCCTTACACATTCACCAAGTTCAGAGTCATCTCAGCAATGAGGTTCTATGAAGCAAAAGCCAAGGCTTTGGAAACTCAGTGGCCTTGTGTCTCCTTGCCCCTCCGTCTCCAAGATAACAAATGGTCTAGACCGAATAAGGGAAAGATAGGATACAAGAGGGGGTTCATATCTCATGGTATCATCTCACCTCAGAAGGACACGGTGTCTGTTGTTCCTGCCATTATATCAGAGTTCCTTCCCTGAGATTTTGGAATTGGCATTGTGAACATGCCTCTCCTGGGGCTGGCCCTTCAAATGGAAGAAATATAAAAATTTCTGAAAGAGAAAACTCATGAACCTTTTAAGCATACATTTTTGAAAGGAAACTAGATCATGTAGCCACCTTCATTTCCACTTTCTGAAGTGTGGCATGGCCGTATCCCACCATGTGGATGAGTGGCAGATAAAGCTGGTAGAAGATGGCAGAACGTGCTACCTACGGAGCTGACGACACACCCCCTCCTGGCTCCAGGCCCAAGTACAGCTGCATGCCAATTCCCTAACTTAAATGAAGAAGGAGCAGTGGGAGAGGGAGAAGAAGGTGTTTGTCTATTTGCAATGGTTTTTGAAGGATGAATAGGAGTTGGCCAGACAGACATGGGAAGGAAAGACATAGAGCAAAGCAGCCCTGCCCCTAACGTTTTACACAGGGCTCAAAACAGGAGTACAAAGAGAGGCCCCAGTGCTATATATTTTAATACTTTAAGTTATAAATCAAGCTCTTCAACTCTTTGCAAACTCAAGACTATACAGTCCATGGAATTTTCCAGGTCAGAATACTGGAGTGGGTAGCCTTTCCCTTCTCCAGGGGATCTTCCTGACCCAGGAATCAAACCAGTGTCTCCTGCATTGCAGGTGGATTCTCTACCAGCTGAGCTACCAGGAAAGCCCCCATAAATCAAGCTAATAAGCTGTTAAAGAAAATATAATCCACTCAATTTATGATTACTGGGAAGACCAAGTTCAAATTTTGAATTCTAGCCCCCTGAGGGCATGCGGTGAGCTGGTCCCCATGTCTAGGTACTCCTTCCTAGGAGCCTCTTCCTTCTTTCCCTGTCTTCCAACTCTATCCTGTGACAAGGTCTTCATGTGCCTTGTGTGCACACTTTGGTTTTACCCTAGCCCTTCTTCAAGCAGTGCCTCAGGGCCGCCCTCCCATTAGGAGTGGTCAGGCTGATGGTATGGGCTGCCCTCTGGAGGAGGCACATGGGAAGAGATCTACAGTGGTCCTAGAAACAGGCTTGGGTCCTTTGGACAGGCAACTCGGGAGCCCTGGGCACCAGGAGTGTGATCAAGAAGGGGAAGTGTGATGTCTGGGCAAGCATATAACCCACAGACTGCCTTCCCAGTGGAGGAGAGGGTCGGAGCAAGAGCCTCCTAAAACACAGGAACCTAGACAGGTGTTTCTCTTGCACAGCCAAAGGACAATTTTGCCTCCCAAAAAACAACCAAAAAAAAAAAAAACTTGACTGAAGTTGTGGAAGAACTTGGTGGCCAGGAGAAATGTTAAGAAATTCAATGTAGCCCAAACATGGATTATTTGTAGTAAGGGGCAGGAGATAAAAGTAGGGCAAGAACCTAGAGGGGAGGGATGGGGATGGTGGGAGGGATGGGGATGGTGGGAGGGAGGCTCAAGAAGGAATGAATTTTTGTGTACTTATAGCTGATTCATTTTGTTGTACAGCAGAAACTAACACAATATTGTAAAACAATTATACTCCAATTAAAAAAAAATAGGATAAGATAGTAAAGGGCATGGTGGGTAGTATGGACTTTGTGGTGGGCAAGGAACATTTTTAAGCATGAGAATTTTGTTAATTATTTATTTTATTTTTATTTTCTTCTTTTAACTGCCCCATGCAACATGTGGGATCTTAATTTCTCTATCAGGGATAGAACCTGAGCCCTTTGCATTGTAAGCTCCGAGTCCTAACCACTGGACAACCAGGGGAGTCCCATGCTAAGTATTTCTTAGGAGGAAAAGACCTGAGACAAATGGAATCAAGACAGTGGGAAGAACTTGAAGGTTATTGGGACTTTTGGAAGTTAGAGAAGGTCTGACTGCCTGAATTGAGGAATAAGTGGGAAAGAGCAGATTCAGGAGACATTTCTGGAGTATAATTGACAAGGTTTTTTGAGAGTCCAGCTTGGAGCTTCCTTGGTGGCTCAGATGGTAAAGAATCTATCTGCATTGTGGGAGACCTGGGTTTGATCCCTGGATTGAGAAGATCCCCCTGGAGAAGGGAATGGCAACCCACTCCAATATTCTTGCCTGGAGAATTTCAGGGAGAGAGGAGCTTGGTGAGCTATTGTCCATGGGGTTGCAAAGAGTCAGACATGGCTGAGTAACTAACACTTTCACTTTAACCAGCTTGAAAGGCTCTCGTACTCACAGTACATTGCCCAAAGAAAGGGGTTGAAGGCAAGGTGCAGGTTGTAAAGTCTTAGGTTGGACATGCTCAGCTTGAGGCTCTATGATTCTAACTCCAACTATCATGTGATTGACGATGACAATAGAAATTATAGCCACAGAGCTTTGAAATCTGTATCCCGCGTGTAAATCTAGGAAAAAAGTGGTATGGGAGCATTTTGGAGAATTTCTTAAAAAAGAAGTTTGCCTCTTCAACAACTCCATTTTGTAGGTGCCTGGTTGCCAAGAGGGAGCTTTAGGACAAGCAATTTTGTTTTGAGGTCTGCTTCTGTTATTCATATAATAAACCCAGGCCTTCCTCTTTTGGAAAATGTAGCTCATGTCGTGGATACAAATTATAATTATTTTTTTGAGCAGCAGTAGTGAATTTGGTGTGGTAGCATGTCCTTTGCAGAGACCTTTAAAGGTAAAAATGTCCTCATAGGCATCTTTTTAGTGTTGGCCCACAACTCTGATATTTTTTAGAAGAGCCTGCAAGCAGTTGAGGTTTTTTGGCTCTTTCGATGTCCTCACAAAGAGTAAATTTTTCAGAATATAAATTCGAGATGACTGAAAATTTCCTGCTTTGTATATAACTTGTGAAACCAAAGCCCAGACTAGAACTGGATTCCCAAGAACTTAAGGTTAGAAATTTCAAATTTAACGAGCCATTTTAAATTGACCATTGAGAAGTGGACATGCTACATATTCTAGCTAGTGCTTTGAATTGCTCATTTTTCAAGGGGCTTATTTCCCCCAATAACATTTTCTTGTTTTTTTTCTTACCTTTCTGCTCGTAGCAATAAGGTGGCATGTTGTTATTTTTCAAGTTGCAGGGATTAATGCTCATTTTCTGGTTAATTAAAATCTTTTAAATAAAAACACTCCAAGTTCAGAGCATTATTGTACTCATTACCATTTCTGCAGTATCTTTGCAGCTCAGCTATTATGCCAGGCTGCAGTAATTTCAATACAGCCCTTTTATTGTTTGTCTTCATTGAAGACTTTGTGCTCATTACTGGATTGTCTCCTGACAGCCCAGAACACTCCCCCAGACTCTCCTTCTGCACTCTGTGAAACCTATTTTGCATTTGCAAGTGTTTGGGCCTTCCAGGATCAGATAAGTGACTGTATTCAAGGAGAATTAAAAATTTGGAGGCGGGGGTGGGGGGTTGTATAATCTCTTAACATAGAAACTCCACTTGGTCTTCAAATATCCCTCCATATGTCATTTTTTAGTGTCAAAAGCCTTATTGGATTAGAATTGTCTTAATTCTAGGGTGAAAAAAAAGTGGTAAAAATAATTATACTCAGAATGCATCAATGATATTGATGTATGTACTATGTATGATGTATGTACTATAAGTTTGAGATGTTTACTACTTACTTTTGGAGGTATTCCCCCGTGGACTGTGCCTGCTTCGTTATACACTGAGGGAGCTTTTGCTCTGCAAACACTCATTGTTTGCTGATGGAAGCTCCTACTCCTCATCTCTGTCCATTTTCTGCTGGACAGAGCATCTCTCTATCGTGTTTAATAGGCCGTTACTGTCTCTCAGGGCACTTTTCTAGGCCTGTTCAGTATGAGTGGGAGGATTCATTTTGACATGCTTGTAGCCCACTCCAACTTTGGTGACTTGCAGAAGTAGCTTACACTAGACAGAAAAACCATTTCATGCTCAAGTTATTCTTAGCAAGAGGCTACATCTACTTTTGAAGAAAAATGAATTTAGAGTATCTCTATGGGTTTGCTAATAGCAAATAGCTTGAAATACACACACACACACACACACACAATTTGTAGTAGATTTGAAGTGAGACATGTTATCTCTTGAATTTGTATTCTGCCTCTTTTGATGGCCCAAGAGGGGCTTCTACACAGATACTTTCTGTCGGATTGTACTTGAACCTGAAGGCCCTCCACTTACATGCCTGCAAGTATGCTGCTGGCCCGGGCTTCCAGGGGCTCTGCTGACTCCTGGAGGCCCCTCTCTGGCTCTCCTCCAATCAAGCTGTCACCTCCATGGAGCGTCTTAGGTGCTACCCGACTGGAAGGCAGGAGATGGTCATGTTGCTAAGGGAGAATCAATGGCGGCTTGGCCCATATTGTGACCATTTGTAAATTCCTTTATTTCTTTGCATTTGTACACTCTATATCAGACCATTCCCAGACTCTGTCCCTGCTTTAGCTTTTGCTCTGTCTCACTACCCCAAACAGTGAATATATAATCATTGAAAAAAAAAATTCAGCAAAACTAACATACCTTTTTCTCATTTCCCCACCTGTGTGGTAGTATCAATAACACTCATTTTGCATCTATTCTGCTAGCTTAGATCTCTCTTCACAGAGTGTTTCCCTTGGAATTCTACAGATCCATTTAATGACTCAAAAAACATTTATTAACACCTTCTGTGTGCCAGGCGTTGCGCTGGACCCTGGCCCTGCAGCAGGAATTGAAGGGACAGTCCCTGGCCTCCTGGAGGCTGCAGACTGGAGCTCAAGTGCAAACGTGAGAACAGCATATGGCTTCGAATCACAGTGAGACTGGGGTAAGGAGTGTGATGTCCCCAGGTAAACTCTGGGGAGAAAGCCCCGCCCTCCCCAAGGCTACCTCCCTGTAAGTGGCAGTACTTGTGGACAGCACGGCCGGAAAGGACTCCTTGGGTGGTGGCTATTTCTATGGGCTGGCGAGAAAATCCTTAGAGTCCCTGGTCACACAATTGTCTGAGAACCTGCTGACCCTATACCACTCATTTAAATTCATGCTCAACTTGGAGTTGCCAATGCTTCAAATATCTCCTGGAGAACATGTAGAAACCTGTGCTCTCTGGAAGCCCTGTGACAGTTGTCATCAAAAGCTGGTTCCCTCTGTCCAAGGGTGAGTTTTATGAGAAAGAGAATAACGCGTAACTAACCGCGTTTTATTCTTTGACATTCCAATTACATTAACCAAGGCAGGCATTAGAGATCAATTGATGGGCCAGCCCAGTGATGTGAGGGCTGAGAGGGGTGGGTCACTGAGGAGACGGCCCTTGGTGTCCGGGGGGCGGTGGTGGGCGCCTCTGAACACACGCTTTCTCCCTGTGAACCTCGGCCCATCGCTTCTAAAGTGCTGTCCCTTCATTACCTTCCTGCTGTTCTTTTCTGGCAAATCTGAGCCTGTCAATCTCCACCATTGCCTGAGTTGGAAAGCCGGTTAACTAGGATTCATCTTGTCAATTCAAACAGCAGTTTCTGTTTGTGAGCCAAATAAATTAGTGAGCTTCCCAACTACTGGGCATTTCCACGGAAGCCCTGTGAGCCCCCTAACTTAGGTTTAATCAATCCATTTCTAACTTAACCAGCCCAGGATCCAATGGATTTTACCTTATCAAGAGCAAAAGAGCTGTGCGCTCCTTCTTGATTTTGCAGCTGATTGACTATGGCATGGAGTTTAGTAGATTGTGGATCAAATAAATGAGAACCATAAAATTTCCTCCCCAGGGACTAGGTTTTGATTATCGCATTGACCCTAGAACAAGAAATGTGCCCTCTGGACCAAAAAAAAAAAAACACCGCCACACAGCAACCCAAGGCCAGATGCTCCTACCCAGGACTGATTCAATTACATTTATTAACAGTAAAAAGGTAGGGGGAGCACATTTTTTGAGAATTATCACACAGCTAGATGGGAGAGGAACTGACAGTAATATTCCATGCCTAAAAATCTAACGATTCCTGAAAAGTGAGTGTCAATTTGGTACTCTGTCTGGGGTTCAGAAAGAATTCCAGGAATTACGACAGGATAGTTACGATAACATAGTAATGGTGAGGAGATGCTTGTATTCAGAATCCAATTTCTACTGAAATTTAGTGGGCTTTTTATTTATGTATTTATTTTTGGCTGCGCTGGATCTTTGTGGCTGGGCATGAGTTTTCTCTAGTTGTGGGAGAGGGGGCTACTCCCTAGCTGTGTTGCCCGGGCTTCTCAGTGTGGTGGCTTCTTTTGTTGCAGAGCACCGGCTTTAGGCTTCAGTAGTCGCGGCGCACGGGCTTAGTTACGCTGAAGCATGTGGGATCTTCCTGGACCAGGGATTGAACCCATGTCCCCTGCGTTGGCAGGCAAACTGTTAACCACTGGACCACCAGAGAAGTCCCAAATTTAGTGTTTTTTAAATGGATGAACATCATACCAGAGAGTGGAGACATTAGCAGCCTATCTGTAAATATTTTATCATTTTTTTCTGCTCTGGAAATTTCTGTATCCCAAGTGCCCATTGTGTGCCCAGCTGTGGAAGAGGGAACGTGGTAAAATTAAAAGACTAGGTTCGGGGTGGAACAAATCTAAGTCAGAAGTCTATTTGCTACCTGCATAGCCCTGGGCAAGTCGCCTTGTCATAATAAACCTATAATAAGGGCAAAGTATCAGCACTTGCTTAAGACAGAGAGCTTTGGGAGTCCTTGCCTACCCATGTCCTCCCTTCTCAAGGAGCCACCTTCCATGCAGGGCTGGCTTCACAGGCTCTGGGCTTTGAAGGCTCTACTCTTGGACAGTTCTGCTGTCAGCATCTTCAATTCTTCATAGTTGTTGAACAAGAGCTGCTGTCTTTTCACTGAACGCTAACCCCCACATTGTGTGACTGCATAGGCCACTCCAGCTGTGGGTAAGTCACTCAGAACAAATCTGGGGTGCAGCTGCTCTTCCTACCCTGGAGCCGAGAGACACCCAGTCCTCTCCCTGCAGTTCCCTCTTTGTGCTCAAAGTTGCCCGGGTGGCTTCTGTCACTCACAGTCACGTGCATGCTGCCCTTGGCTCATGTGGCTGGACTGTCAAAGAAGAAAACGTGGTGAGCAGTGTTTTGCTCTTGTCTTGTGTGGGACTGAGATGGACATCTGACCCAAGGTGGACCAATAAGAATGTCTCTTGCACATGTTGGGACTGAGGGATTCTGGTTAACCTTTGTCTGAAGAGAGAGGATGAGGAAGCTCAAAAGCTGGAGGGCAGCTGTCTTCTCTGTACAGGGAAACAAAGAAAGCCTGCTGCCTGTAAAGGCGAAGTGTGGGAATAGGTGAGCAGCAAGAAGCTGAGAGGAGAGAGACTGTGGTCTCACCGAGAGGCAGTGGAGCAGATGTCTCAGTTCCCAATGATTTTGCCATTTCTCCCTGTTCCTATTAGAAAGGAGTCACATTTCCTGTCCTCAAGTTGTAAGATACTTGTCTCTTTCCAACAACTGCTCATGTTAGTTTAAGATAGCTTAATAGTCTGTAGCTCACTCAAACCATCTCCAAAGTCCTGATTCACTCTCTCACGGGTTGCAGAGAAGAGCAAATGAGACCAGGTAATGTGGGGCCAGCACTTTTCAAACTTTAAAACCCCAACAACCATGGAGTCCCATTCATTATATAACAGAGCAAGATGGAAAATGGCTATGGACTGGGAAAGTCTTTGGTGTTTATTTCAAAACCGCATGAATCAAGTAGCATTCTTCATCTTCTTCATTTTCTAAGATGGAACTTGTGTCACATAGCAAATGTCACAAAGTCCTGTGTTTAAAGTCATCTAAATGTTCCTGGGGAAGATGCCACATTAATCATATAATTTGGGCTAATGTGAATATTTTTATAGGGTTATTAACATTTCAAAGATGTTAGGCCTGTTTTGTAATTTAAAATTAGATTTATGGCTTTCAGGAACACATTAAAAATTAATCTGATTTCTTCTGGTTTGAAACCATGAGATTGAAATAATTGAAAGCAACAGAAAGAGTTTGTAGTTGGAACAGAAAAGATAATTAAAAAGATAAGAAATAGTAGGTAAATACTAAAGAACTTGGGAAATATTTATGTAACTGACAAAATGGAAAATCTTGGATTGGGCAAGTAAAGGGAAAACTATGGAAAATGAAAGAAAGCATAAAAGTATTGAGAAACAGATATATAGTTGAGGTATGTAGGTCCTGGCTTCCCTGGTGATTCAGACAGTAAAGTGGGAGACCCGGGTTCAATTCCTGGGTCGGGAAGATCCCCTGGAGAAGGAAATGGCAACCCACTCCAGCACTCTTGCCTGGAAAATCCCATGGACAGAGGAGCCTGATAGGCTACAGTCCATGGGGTCGCAAAGAGTCAGACACGACTGAGCGATTTCACTTTCACTCTCACTATGTAGGTCCTGGAATAGTCTTTCTTAGTGCTCTCTTGCTTCCTTAAATACTTTTAAAAAAGGTTTATTTATTTATTGTTGGCTGTGCTGGATCTTCAGTGCAGCTTGGGCTTTTCTTTGGTTGCTGAGAGCGAGGGCTGCTCTCCAGTTATGGTGCGAGGGCTTCTCATTGCAGAAGCTTCTCTTGTTGCAGAGCTTGGGCTCTGGGACCCGTGGGCTTCATTCAGTGGTTGTGGCTCACGGGCTTAGTTGCTCCATGGCATGAGGAATCCCTCAGACCAGGGATTGAATCTGTGGCCCCTGCATTGGCAAGCGGATTCTTAACCACCTGACCAACAGGGCAGTCGCTTACTTTCTTATTCATCTTTTTACCTGCTCATTCGTTTCATATGCGCTATGCCCTTTGAGATACTGGAATCAGGGTAGTGAACAAAATAAGTCTGTATCTTCATGGAGTTTACTTTCTTGTGAGATTAGAGAGAGTTTGAAGAACCAGGATTCATAGATGCAAGAGGGGGGAAGGAGAGTGGAAAGGAATAGCCCATTAATAAGTATCTCATTTCCCTGTGAGGTCTCCACCACTCTCAGGGAACCAAGTGCTTTACCTTCATTATCTCATTTCATCCTTAGCAGCCTTCAGGTGGACAGGATTTCAAATGCACACAGGGACCAGGCAGGCCATGCAGAAATGCACAGATGTGACAAACAGAGAGCGCATAACTCTTCCAAAGGGGCAGTCCCTGCTCAGCTCTGGCTGGCTGTTGCATGGGGAGTGTGAGTTCCTTTCTGCTAGATTTTACATTTTTTTCAAGAGAAGCTTCAAATCCACTTTTCATGTGAAATTGGATTTTTTAAAAAAATATTGGATCAGTTTTATAATTGCTGTGCTGTGTTTATGCAAAGACAGGCATAATTTTATTACTGTACTGTCATTTCTAAAGGCAAGAGATTCAGTTCAGTTCAGTCAGTCAGTTGTGTCCAACTCTTTGGGACCCCACTGACTGCAGCACGCCAGACTTCCCTGTCCATCACCAAATCCCGAGTTTAATCAAACTCATGTCCATTGAGTTGGTGATGCCATCCAACCATCTTATCCTCTGTCGTCCACTTTTCCTCCTGCCTTCAATCTTTCCCAGCATCAGGGTCTTTTCCAATAAGTCAGTTCTTCACATCAGGTGGCCAAAGTACTGGAGTTTCAGCTTCAGCATCAGTCCTTCTAATGAATATTCGGACTGATCTTTAGGATGGACTGGTTGGATGTCCTTGCTGTCCAAGGGACTCTCAAGAGTCTTCTCCAACACCACAGTTCAAAAGCATCAATTCTTCTGCACTCAGCTTTCTTTATAGTCCAACTCTCACATCCATACAGGACTACTGGAAAAACCATAGCTTTGACTAGATGGACCTTTGTTAGCAAAGGAATGTCTCTGCTTTTGAATATGCTGTCTAAGTTGGTCATAACTTTTCTTCCAAGGAGCAAGCATCTTTTAATTTCATGGCTGCAGTCACCATCTGCAGTGATTTTGGAGCCCAAGAAAATAAAGTCTAACACTGTTTCCATTGTTTCCCCATCTATTTGCCATGAAGTGATGGTGGGGCGGGGGGGGAGCAGATGCCATGACCTTAGTTTTCTGAATGTTGAGCTTTAAGCCAACTTTTTCACTCTCCTCTTTCACTTTCATCAAGAGGCTCTTTAGTTCTTCTTCACTTTCTGCCATAAAGGTGGTGTCATCTGCATATCTGAGGTTATGGATGTTTCTCTTGGCAATCTTGATTCCAGCTTGTGCTTCATCCAGCCCAGCATTTCACATGATGTACTCTACATGTAAGTTAAATAAGCAGGGTAACAATATACAGCCTTAATGTGCTCCTTTCCCAATTTGGAACCAGTCTGTTGTTTCATGTCCAGTTCTAACCTTTGCTTCCTGACCTGCATACAGATTTCTCAAGAGGCAGGTCAGGTGGTCTGGTATTTCCATCTCTTTCAGAATTTTCCACAGTTTGTTGTGATCCACATAGTCAAAGGTTTTGGCATAGCCAATACAGCAGAAGTAGATGCTTTTCTGGAACTCTCTCACTTTTTCAATAATCCAGTAGATGTTGACAATTTGATCTCTGGTTCCTCTGCCTTTTCTAAATCCAGCTTGCACATCTGGAAGTTCACAGTTCATGTACTGTTGAAGCCTGGCTTGCAGAATTTGAGTATTACTTTGCTAGCATGTGAGATGAGTGTAATTGTGCAGTAGTTTGAGCATTCTTTGGCATTGCCTTTCTTTGGGATTGGAATGAAAACTGACCTTTTCCAGTCCTGTGGCCACTGCTGAGTTTTCCAAATTTGCTGACATATTGAGTGCAGCACTTTCACAGCATCATCTTTCAGGATTTGAAATAGCTCCACTGGAATTCCATCACCTCCACTAGCTTTGTTCATAGTGATGCTTTCTAAGGCCCACTTGACTTCACATTCCAGGATGTCTGACTCTAGGTGAGTGATCACATCATTGTGATTATCCGGTCATGAAGATCTTTTTTGTACAGTTCTTCTGTGTATTCTTGCCATCTCTTAGTATCTTCTGCTTCTGTTAGGTCCATACCATTTCTGTCCTTTATCGAGCCCATCTTTGCATGAAATGTTCCCTTGGTATCTCTAATTTTTTTGAAGAGATCTCTAGTCTTCCCCATTCTGTTGTTTTCCTCTAGAAACCACCTAAATGTTCCTTAATAGTAGACCAATGCAATAAATTATGGTCCATCTTATGTAACTACCCTGGACCTTAAAGAGCCTCAAGGAAAATTCTTATGTGCTTCATGACCCATCACTAAATGAAAAAAGTTAGATGTCATGCAGCGTGTATGACACACTATCATTTGTGTAAAGGAGAGGGGAGAATATACACACATATATACGCCTATGTATCCCTTTGTTCATATATGAATAGAATACTTCTGAAACCACACAAGTATGTATACACATATCTTGGAGTAGGATATGGCAACCCACTCCAGTATTTTTGCCTGGAGAATTCCATGGACAGAGGAGCCTGGTGGGCTGCAGTCCACAGGGTTACAAAGAGTCGGACATGACTGAGCAACTGAGCATATGTGTATGTCTGCATCTAGGTAGATAGATAAACAGGTACGTACATAGACTCATAGATAAACTAGCAGCACTGGTTGCCTCTGGAAAGGAAACTGTTGGCTAAAAGATGGGATGGGAGGGAAAGCTTTTACTTTATACTCTTTAACATATTTTGAATTTTGAGCCACGTGACTGTATTATTATTTTACCAAACATATTTGTGAAGGGCCTGAGAATCATTAGTTTGTCACCTCTTCTAGAGTCTTAGTTATTTCCTCTGAATATCAGGAACCACCCAATATGTTGGAGGCATTATTCTGATAGATTGAAGGGGGTTCAGTCACTTTGGAGCACGAATCTCCAAGTCCAGAATGCACATATAGTAGATGACACAGGTGTGGATCTCTGCTGTTTCACCTCTCGTTTTAATCAAATGGAGGATGATCTCAGAAATCTTGTTTAGTGGACTTGCCTGGACCCTATCGGAGTAAGTTGGACTCCCAATGGGGCTTCTCCAGTGGCTCAGTTGGTAAAGAATCCACCTGCAGTTCAGGAGATACAGGAAACTTGGTTTCGATACCTGGGTCAGGAAGATCCCCTGGAGGAAGTCATGTCTGACTCTTTGCAACCCCATGGACTATAGCCTTGTAGGGGTTATAAGAGAAGGGATTTCCTTCTCCAGGGGATCTTCCCAACCCAGGGATCGAAGCTGGGTCTCCCACATTGCAGGCAGACGCTTTACCATCTGAGCCACCAGGGAAGCCCTCCTACCTGGAGGAGGGCATGGCAACCCACTCCAGTATTCTTGCCTGGAGAATCCCATGAACAGAGGAGCCTGGTGGGCTACAGTCCATGGGGTCACAGTGAAGTGACTGACACACACGCATGGACCCCCAGTTGGTCCCAGAATGGCTTTGCTGGTTCTCAGGAGGAAGTCACTCAATCCCTCAGTTTCATGAGATTGTCATTTGGTGGGATAAGTTAGCATATTCAGTTCCAGGAGTCTTTGGTCAACTGTGGGCGGTGGAGGGGGAGTGTTTGTTGGATCATGGGACAGTCATTATAGGAGTATTTTTTCATTACTGCCATTTCTAGTTGTCTCACCCTCCCAGAGGCAACAGCTGGCTCTGAGACTTGGGAGTACCTTGAAGGACACAGAAAACTCCTTCGGGGAGTATGATGATTCACTGGGTAGTCGAAAAGGCTGTAAGCCATTTGGGGCTTCCTCAGATCACAGCTCACACACCATAGGGTTATTCTGGATCCTGTGAGAGCAGCCTGGTGGTCTGCTTATGCCTGTTGAGTTCCAGCCAGCCCTGGACATCACAGTGGACCCTGGATGACCTCCATCTGTGTTAGGATACTGCATGCATGCAGGCAAGCCCCTAATTCCTCCTCTAGCTCAGTCATTGCTCAGTAACCTCCCCCTTATTCTCTGTGGCTAGATCTCAGCTCGCCCAGTGGCTTGTGAACAAAGCCTCTCGTCGTGATCTCATTTGTCTCGCTTCTGGGTACGACGCATGCCCTTCGTAATAGCCAGGGTCAACTATCCGCCAAAGCATAATTGGCATTTCTTATACTGTATGTGGTCTGGGTTTACTTAGGATTTTCATCATTTTGGGGGTGTGGTATCTCTGGCTTTTACTGTAAGGCTGGGCTGTTATCTGCTGTTTTCTGGAGCTTTTAAGATCTTCCCTGTGCCCTGCTTGTATCAGCCAAGGCTCCAGCAGGAAGCAGAATCCATTCAGACATTCAACTAAAGAGACTTTAATGAAGGACCTATTTACAGAAGTCTGGGTGGGTTCATGTACCGTTAAGGGATGCTGAGGCAACCTGGAAAGAAACACCTGGAAGTCTCTCCTAACCCCAGCCCTGAAGCTGCCAAGGGAGGAAGAATGTTAGTGGAGCCCTGTGAGAACTTGCACCAAGGAGGGTTGCCAGTCCCCTGCCCACATACCAGAGGAAGTGTCGCCAGGGAGGGATCCTACCCCTGCCAGATTCCGGCATCGAAACAAGGAAGGAATCAGGAACTCATAGTCCAGCCTTTCTCTGACTGTGCCCTTTGCTATTCTGCTGGTCCTTCCCACAGGCCAAACCCAACAGGAAGCCAGACAGTCAAAGGCCTCGTAAGACAGCCTGCGGGGACAGGGAGGGACACTGGGGCAGCAAATGCGTCAGGGCTCAGAGTGTAAGATAGGGATGGTCAGTGCCGCTGGTGGGGTCACCACTTTAGCCACAGACGTTGGGAGTGGGATGTGGGACACACGGGCGCATTTGACCCTATCCCATGGGAGGGGTTGGGGGGAAATGTTATCATCATCCTGCCTTTTAAAATATCTAATATGGGCAGGCATTCCCCTTGAGGAACCTTTCTCTGATCTGTTCTTATGAACAATCTCTCTACTTTCCACTTTTAAAATTTTTGATTCTTTTTTTATTTACATTTTAAAATTTGAATTCATAATAAAAAAAAAGAAAAAAAGAAAGCCCTCAAGGTTGACAAGGACTAGGATTGACAGTACTATGGCTTTTAGAAATCCCTGTTGTCCATTTAAATTTTAATGTTTCTATCATTTGTTCCTCAGTGTAAATTAACAGCCATGGCGGTGTGTTGGGTTTCTTTTCTGAAGTCGGGACTTTAAATTTAATTCAATAGCCGAGATTTACGGCGCTTCTATATTTCACACGGCAGAATCAATAATGTGACTGAAGTGAAGAAGATAAAAATTTATGGTATCTTGCAATTTAATGGTTGAAAAGATGCAATTGGAGAGATCATAAATTGTGAAGGAGTTTATGCTTCATTGCTTCTGATTCAGTGCTTGCTGTTAGAACTTGATTTGTGGCTATTCACGAGGTGTGATTAATGATGTGATCGATGCTTGCTTCAGCGCAGTAAAGCAGTTGTAATGCTCTTCATTAGAATAAATAAAATAAATTGACTGAAGCTTTATAAAAACTGTGTAACATTTAAAATCTAAAATGTCAATTTTTTTCCTGTTACAATTTAGGTTTCTTCAGGCAGTTTCCACCTACATCACATCACTCATTGTCATTCTTTTTGGATATTATAGAAATCCATGTGGGTTTGGGTAAGCTTTATGCAAAGCTCACTGAAGAGGAAAAAAAAAAAGAATTGAATAGGACCGACAGAGCTAGGATATTGTAGTGGCTGTGCTTTGCCATCCTCCTAATGTGCTTTTCATCCTTCTTAAACACATGGTGTTTAAGGAAATCAAGGCAGAAAATGACCCTTCTGTTCACAGATTTGCTAATAAACAATACAAGTGTTCATGATTTAAGTGCGGTGGGTGGGCATGCATCGCCATTGCAAGAGGCTGAGTGGGCACAAGCACATCCTTCAGACAACTTCTTTTTGATGTAGGAATTTTGTTTGACATGATTCTATTGTCAGTTCATGCTATGATTCAAAAAAGTGAGCCAGCACACAGGGGAACAACAGTCTCACTGTGGCTGGAAAGATGAAGTCAGTCTAGGTAATGCCTCCTGGACCTTGGTGAGTCACTTGGGCTGGGAAACGTTGCCTTGGAACACGCATGGAAATTCTTGCCAATTTGGGAACTTATTCATCACAGTTGTAAACCAGCAGCCTTTGTTTTAGTATCATTCCCTAAAATTTATTACTGTTGGTTAAGGAAAACTTTGGGCCTGTCTTAGAGAGTGGTATGTGTCTCCAGAAGCTATCTTGGCTTAGTTCATTTCACGTGTTCATCTCATCTCTTTTTTTTTTTAATGTCTGAAGTCACAAGCAAGTGACATGGTTGATCTTATGGATTTAAATGGTTATAGTTGACTTATGAAGCCAGAAAGTCTTTATAATGTGTTTCCAAGACTCCAGCCAGGCAAAAGGAGAAGGGGGCGACAGAGGATGTGATGGCTGGATGGTATCACCATCTCAATGGGCATGAGTTTGAGCAAACTCCGGGAGATAGTGAAGGACAGGGAAGCCCTGGCGTTCTGCAGTCTGTGGGGTTGCAAAGAGTCAGATACAACTTAGCGACTGAACAAGACTTCAGTCGATTACTCTAGGATGAATCTGGAAGGCTTTGATGTGGTAGCAGTTCTGTTTTCTCTCCATATAAAGGCCTTGAAAGGGAAAAGACACCACATTGCACCACATTGAGGTATCTTCCTTTCCACCTGGGGTTCTGCAAAAGCATTAGGGGGGCCATGCATGGTAATTCTCAACTTCAGGGTATCAGTTCAACTGGCTTTCTGGATTTTCCTTGTTTTCCCTAGGAGATCCTTCACTCACCCTGTATTTTCAACATGATGAGGCATATTGGTGTAGTAGAGATCTAACCTCCAAAAATACTTTCAAGTTATCTTTACTTGGGATTGATGAGCTTCCTTCTAACTTGGCATCGGGATGCTAAATGGGAAAGAAAGCTGTACTTAGATTTCTCAAAGGCTTTCAATAATATGTGTGTCTTAAGGGTACTTCCTGAATTACCTGGGGATGTAGGGGCTTCCCAGGTGGAGCTAGTGGTAAAGAACCCACCTGCCAATGCAGGAGACATAAGAGACGTGGGTTCCATCCCTCAGCTTGGAAGATCCCAGGAGGAGGGTATGGCAACCTGCTCCAGTATTCTTGCTGGAGAATCCCATGGACAGAGGAACCTGGCCAGCTACAATTCATGGGGTCGCACGGAGTTGGACGTGACTGAAGCAGCTTAGCACGTAGGGGTTGGAGGGTGCACACCAAGAATGTACTGATTGAAAATGACAAAATAGAGGAAAGAATACAAAGCATCGACAGAGCTTGAATGAAATAGAATTGTTTACCTCTATTTGTGGCTAGATTTCTCCGTGCTAACGTGCTTTAAGAATTCAATAGAGGAGCTTCTCCAGAGAAGGCAATGGCACCCCACTCCAGTACTCTTGCCGGGAAAATTCCATGGATGGAGGAGCCTGTTAGGCTGCAATCCATGGGGTTGCTAAGAGTCGGACACGACTGAGCGACTTCCCTTTCACTTTTCATTTTCATGCATTGGAGAAGGAAATGGCAACCCACTCCAGTGTTCTTGCCTGGAGAATCCCAGGGACGGGGGAACCTGGTGGGCTGCCGTCTATGGGGTTGCACAGAGTCGGACAAGACTGAAGCAACTTAATATAGCAGAAGGGCTTCTCTGGTGGTTCAGTGGTTAAGACTCTGCATCTCCAATACAGGCGGTGTGGGTTTGAGCCCTGGTCAAGGAGCTAACAACCCACTGGCCATGTGGTACAGTCAAAAATTTTTTGAAAATAAAAATAATTTTAAAAATAAATAATGACAGAGACTTCAGTGGAAAATAAAGGCTTTGGAAAATTTACTGTGGTGCAAATTTAGTGGAACATTGAGGACAGTTCCCCAAGTTGGAAAAGAGAGCAGACCTCTAGCACGTGCCCCGGGAGGGTAGGGCCTTCCTTTCCATCAGCACATAGTGTCTAGAACAATGCCCAGCGCATACAAGAAGCTTTCAATAAATGTTTGCTGAGTGGAGTGAGGCAATGGTTATGTCTTTCTAGAGACTGTAGGCCGACTAAGCAACTAAGAAAATGTCAAGAACCATCATTGGAAAGAGTCTGTTAGGAGAGAGAAAATCTGAGGACAAGAGGAGAAAAGAAAAAAAACCCCAGCACAATCTTAAATGAGAGCCTGCCCAGTCTCAGCCAGCCATTGTACTTGTTTGAGGGCTTGTAGTCTTGACCTGGCTTTTAGTCAATGTATTTTAGCAATTTAGTGTGTGCGTGTTGTGGCTAGGGGGCCGGGGGAGGGGGTGGTTGGGGGAGGTGGGGTTCAGAGAAACAGAATGAGAAATTCCAACCTTGTTTTTAGATAAAGGGGCAGTGGAGGTTGGCAGGGAAATTCCAGCCCAAGTATATAAACAACAGATGGGAACTTTTCATCAAACTTTGGAAAGTAAATGAAGCTCTCCGGGCCAGTTTTCTTATCTGTAGTGTGGGGTGGGGGAGGGGTAAAATGTCCCCTAGGGCCTCCTTCACCCCTGCACCCTTAGCTCTGTGTTTATATTTCCTCTCCCCCTTCCCTATCCTAAGCCACAAACTGCTATACAAAGATACATGGTTATAGCTATTTTCCACTAAGACTTCCCACCTACCCATCCCCACTTCCCAAAGCATTGCTGACACTTGGTCATTCTCTCACCTGCTGGGACACCTAATATAAAATAAAATTGAGTGGAGTTTACAGATGGGATTTACAATAGGAAAAGACAAACTGAAAACTCAATCCTAGCTGAAACTCCTCCCCAAGTGCACAGTCATGACCCTCCATGAGGAGGTCCCAAGGCTGCTCTTGCTGCCTTACGTCCATCTGTCCTTCCTCCTCGGCACCCTGGCCCACCACCTACCCTCCCTAGGACCAGGCACCTGCTTTGCTATCAAGACTCAGCCCGGGGGAGGGTGAAAGAGCAAAAGCAAACCAGCCTTGCTATAACCTGGCCAGAGCCAAAATCAAGCTTTCAACACAGGGCACCAAATGTCTCCAGTTCAGAACAGGATTTTGGCCGGACATTTGCCTAGCCCATTGAAATGTTTCCTTTTGTTTGTGTTCTACTCCCTGAAGACAAATGCATCCTGACCCTCAGCTGAAGCCTCCATCTCCAGCAATAGAAAGAACCACCAAAGCTTTTTTTGTTTTCAAGATATCAGCAATTGCAGGATGAGTTTGTTTAAGGGATCAGAGATTAGAGAATCAGTAATTGACCGGCAGCCCTCCACCAGCTGGCTCAGGCATAGAGCTATGATTAGGGCACAGGGTGGAGCTCTGGAGGCCTAGCTCCCTTTTCCAGGACAAAGTCCATTGGCTTTTTCTGTGCTGTTTAGGAAAATCAGGACTTTGGCAGGTAGGTTTCATCAGAAGTCTTGAGGTTTAAGTTGCTAGCTTGGTTCTGTGATAAAGAAAAGAGAAATATGTGTAGTTTGTAGCTAAAGTTTGGCCTGGGGTTCTATTTTATGTTGCCCTTAGATAAGTTGGAGTGTGGGGTGAGGGCAAAGGGGAGGAGGGAAGGGATTTCTTGACGGCTGATGACACGCATGTGTATCCAGAAGGAAAACAACTGCGCTGGTGCTTTTCTGAACTTTTACCCCTTCTGCCACGTTTTGACACAGGTAATTGCTCCAAGGTCAGTAAATGAGATGTTAACCGAGGGAGACCTGGGTTTGATCCCTGGGTTGGGAAAATCCCCTGGAGAAGGGAAAGGCTACCCATTCCAATATTCTGGCCTGGAGAATTCCATGGACTTAAACTCAGGGGAAGAGATTATTATCCTCTTTGAGAATCGAAAGTGCTATATAAATGTTTAATAAACTCTTTGATCACCAGATCATCGCCATCGTCTTTCTTTCTCCTCATTCGTTTTTTGCTTCCAGTTGTACAGAATGTCACAAAACTAATAACTTAGCAAATCACTTTGGGTTTTCCCATGCTTTATCTCATTTGGATCTTACTCATAACAACTGAATGAGCTACACTGGTTTACTAGACCCCTTTTGCAGATGAGAAGACTGAGGGTTCAGTGGCTCAGCTCAGTCACCCTGCATCCAGGCCAGGGTAGGGTCTCTGAACCAGCCACTCGGCTCATCACCAGGCACAAATGCAGCACTCTGCATTGGAAAGTACAGTTTGATTCCGTGGAAAGCCTTCCTGAGGTATTTTAGAACAGAATTCACTCTGTTACTTTTTGTAAATCAAAGTGACTCTTTTAAACACAGTTTTCCCACAAGGTTTGAGCTAGGGCTCACACAAACAGCTGTTTTATCAAGTGCTTCCTGAAAGAATATGGCAGTTCCTCTGAGGCCTAAGGTGAGAGTTCACTGCAATTGTTGTCCTGCTTCCTTATAAAGTTGTCATGATTTAGGGGACAGGTGGAAGAGGAAGAAAGATTTTATTCATTCCAAGATCCCCAAACCATCCCTGCTTTGGTTGTTTGAGCTGCCAAATTTCTAACTTGCTGTGATGCCCAAGAGCCCATTAGGTCATTCTGAAAGGTATTTTTCTATCTTCTCAGGGTGATATATTTTCCCTCTAAACAATCTGTGCTAATGGGGTTTGTTTGTTTTTTTTTGTATTGGAGGAGATAGATTTCCTCATAATTCTATTCTCACTTTCCACTTATCTTAGGAGTGAAATCACAAGTTCATTTCCCTAGCACTCTTACATTTACATTTCAGTGACTCTAATATAAAACTATGGGCTTCCCAGGTGGTGTCAGTGGTAAAGAACCTGCCTGCCAATGCAAGTTAGACATAAGAGATCTGGGTTCAATCCCTGGGGCATGAAGATTCCCTGGAGGAGGGCATGGCAACCCACTCCAGTATTCTTGCCTGGAGAATCCCATGGACAGAGGAGCCTGGCTGTCTGCCCACAGGGTCTCACGGAGTCAGACACGACTTAGCACAGAGGCACATTATAAAAACATATATATTTATGTGTTTTCCTCTAAGGTATTTTTATTTTATATGTTTGCATTATCTTATAATGTAATATAATAACAGCAGGGTCAGGGCTGAGAGCAGTCACTGAGAATTTCTCCCGTTCTGCTTTTTCTGAGTGACCTGCTAACTCTGGGTGGGCAAAGGTCCAGGCAGCTGGCATCGGAGTGGCTGTGTACAGGTCATGCATGTGGGGCTGTTCTCATTAAGCCTTCCCAGGCTCTGCTAAATGGCTGGAGGGCCTTCTCAGGAAGCTGCTTAGAAGATTGCTGGAGGGACTCCTGCTGTTATACTTAGTTGAGTTTCTCTCCTTTTTCTCCAAGTTATCCCCTTATTAGAGAATCCTGTAAAACCAGGAGGAAGGAGAGGCGAATTTTCTGGTTAGCTTATAGTCCTTCTGTCTCTCATTAAGGCCTCTTTCTCAGCGTGTTCTGTGATGTGCACTTGTGAACTCAGTACCGCTTACTTCACCATCATTGCAAAATCAGCACTTCAAGGTATCAAGGACCCAACAGCAACTCGGCTCTCCGGGGGCAGAACAAAAGCACGGGCCCATTGTACTCTCCTGCCTACTTGTCGCTCGCTGCTGTTCACAGTTGTTGGCATTTCAAGGGATAGGAATTGGATCATGGAATGCATTCTTGCCCATCCTTGAGTCCCATGTATCATGGGTGAAGAGCACCCTTTTGGTTTCTGAAATGAATTCTGAGCACTTAGTAACAGGGAGCTGGGTTTTACAAATCAGTTATGCTTTGAGCAGTGGGAAAACCCTCAAGATTACAGTGTTGAACTCAGTCCATATGGGGCAGTTAAGAACCAAGTAAAATTGGAGGAAGAACTCCAGCTTACGAGAATTCGGAGGACCTAACGACCATGGTGGTGGAAATGGCTAGGGTTCTTCAGTGGGTAGGGGTGGAGGGTAGGGAAATATGTCACTCCAGACATTTTGATCACTCAGCCTCCTTTGACCTGCTCTTGAACCCGGGCCCCGTGTACACTCCCTGTCCCCTAGAACAGCCAGTAGGACCGACCTAAACTGCTGTGATTATGAGACCTAGTGCTGATGACTCAAGTATAGGCTAGAGCTCATCACACTAGGCCCCTAGACCAAATTCAGTGGCTGCCTGTTTTATTGGAGTACAGCCAGGCTCATTCATTTAGGTATTGTCCATGGCTGCCTTTATGCAAGAATGGTAGAATAGATGCAAAGCTTAAAATATTTACTCTCTGGTCCTTTACAGAAAAAAATCTGACCACTGGAGTAGGGGCTGGAGAAGGACAGGATAGGCTTAGTGGAGTCAAGAGGTAGGCTCTTATTGATGCTATGGTTTTGGAACAAGTTACCCCAAAACATAGTAAATGGCATAAAATGACCATTTCTTAGGCTTACAGATTCTATAGTTTACAACAGGGCAGAGAGGGGACACTTATCTCTGCTTCGTGATGGGTGAGGTCTCAGCTGGAAGAGTCTAAGGTTTCTACAAGGCTTGAAGGCCTGAGGCTCCTTAAGCATCTCTCCAGCATTCTTACCTGTTGACTCAGCATTCCCAGGTGTGTGTGTGTGTGTGTGTGTGTGTCAGCATTCCCAGGTGTGTGTGTGTGTGTGTGTGTCAGCATTCCCAAGTGTGTGTGTGTGTGTCTGTGTGTGTCAGCATTCCCAGGTGTGTGTGTGTGTGTGTGTGTGTGTGTGTCTGTGTCATTTTAAGGAAAGCAAAAAGGAGTAACATTTGTCTCCATCTTTGTAAAAGCTGCTATGTGGGGTAGACCCCTCACCCAGAGCATCCTTGCCTTCAGGCTCCCTATCCTCACTACTGTCTTTCCCTTGTTACCCACACATGCATGCCCTACTTGGCCCAACCTCCTTCCAGACCCTCTGCTTACCATGCTCTCCCCTGACAACCTGGCCTACACACCAGGCCAGAGCCATCAGTCTCAGCAGGACTCACTGCCTTCTCTGAAGCCTTTGGTACTTTCCCATCCTAAGGCAGTTTCATGATCCTCAACTTCTCATGGCATCAAGTACCACTCCATGGACTGTCCCGGCACCTTCAATAGGCTCCTCCACAGACCCCTGTCACAGAATGTTCTTTCCTAACTGGGGCCTCCTGCTCTAACGTCCTCTGTCCTTCACTGGATTCATCTTTGTCCAGTCACATCCTTTAAGGCCAAACTCAAGTGTCATCTCTTCTTTGAGCCCTTCGCCCACTGTCCCATCTCTGATGAGCCCTCCCGTCTCATGTGCGTTGCCTGCAGCACGGACACGGAACTTGGCAAGCCCTACCTTGTTATCAATGAGGAACCTGGGCTCTTACTTGTTCATGTTCCTCTTGCACTTACTCTACGCCAAGTAAACATTTGTTGATGCTGATCTGCACAGTTCTTAAACTTCTTATGGGTGAGCCTGCTGCCAAGTAAATCTTCAAGCTCACAATTCAGTTTTACCTATGTTTATCTGATATGAGCAAGAGGGGAAGTACAGAGAAGAGACATCCTGCCTCATTCTTCTGAAAATGTTTAGACTCCAGTCAGGAGTAAATGAAAGATAGGAGTCACAAATAAGACATCAAACTACTAGTTTTAAACTCTGTGAACAGACTACGTGGCCAGTACCATTGTTTATTCTAACACTATAAAATATACGTCTAGCAAGAAAAAGCCAAAGAAAAACAAGAGAGGAAAGAAAGAAAAATGGGACTAGAAAGGGGTGGGACAGAATTTATTTTAAATGACTAAGAAAATCTTACATCTTTTCAATGAACTTAGTAATCAGTGTATCATGGGAGATGGAGGAAGATCATTTTCTCTCCCTACACACACACATACACACACACACATACACACAATCTATTTTTGTCTGGTTTGCCATTTCTGTGACTGGTATGTAATAGTTCCTCTCTAGATGGCTCACAGTTCATTAAGAGGTTGCTCAATTTATTAGGAACCAATCATGCATTTATACATTCTTTTATCTGAAGTGCACTTTTAAATGTTAGACCATACACTAATCAAGTTGAACATGATAATGAGAGCACATTCACATTGTTAAGGGAAATGACCCAATGCACTTAGAGTGAAGACATATTTGAACTACAATTTGCACTTTTTATCGCAATATTGAAGAATCCCAGCAAGGGTCAGGATGCTGTTGGCAACTGCCTTGGGAGGATTCGATTAGCTTCATATGTAGAGGCAGATGGTCTTCACGTCGCTGTCACTTTGCTTTCTATTTGAGAAAATACAGCAAGAAGACAAAGCAGAATTTGAAACAAGCAAAAGAGAATTTTGTAGAATGACCATGAGTCAAGTTTTCCTCAGTTTTAAGTCGTGGAGAGAGAAGTAGCTGTGTGGGATGGCCTCAAATTGTTGAGAGTTTGAATTTGGAACACATTTTGGTGCATGGTTTTCAGATGGATGGAGTTTGCTTTAAAAGCAGTCGCAAAGCCACACTATAGAGGCGTCACTCAGGAGAAGCTGGAAGAATGTCTGTTTCTGCCATTGGGCTCCACTGCCATATATCCCAGGGCATGCTGGGATTGAATCTCTTGAAGCTCAGATCCAAGAACAGGAATTTGAACCAAGCTGGCAAGGAAGGGGACGAGTAGTTAAGGACTTGGTTTCTCTCCTGTTTATTAAACAAATATGCTGAGCGAGTATCTTAGGCTAGGTAGAGACAGTTGGTAAATCTGAAATAATGTAACCTTACATAAAATTTATTTTAAGAATTAATTATATTTTGGGACATTTGAGAACGAGTTGATTTTGCTGCATAAATGCTTGTTGAGCAAGGCAAAGAAGACAAAGAGGAATAGGCTCAATGTATGTGTGTGTGTGCTTGTGTGTTAGAGAGAGAGCAGAGCGGGGGGAGGGGGGAGATTCATTTTCACTCTAGGGAGCTTCTGGAACCAGTCTCTCTCCTTGTCTCTACATTGTCATGTAATTGCCATCACCAGGTAATACTTATCAAGCACCCTGGAGAGCTTGGCTCTGCTGACCATTTTGTACTTGCTTAAAACATCCTAATCACTGCCAAGCAGAAGCTTATGAGTTGCTGAAGAACTTACAATGAATCCAGATGAGCAATATCAAGCGACTATGCTGTGTAATGGGACACGCTTTAAGCAGGAAGAGCTATCAGGCTGTCTCAGTTTAAATTCTCCAGGCCTCAGTTTGGCCAGCTGGGCCATAGTTTCTAAGGCCGCTTCAACTCTGACATTCTATTAGTCTAATTTACTATTTTACAATAGTTTTCATTTAGGACCAAATTTTTTAGAGCCAAAAAATTCTAATATATATCAAGGACATTATTGTAAGTATGACATTTTAAACATTAAGTGCCTTTCTTGTATTATCTCATTTCCTCTTCATAACACCCACAACTAACTGTTGGGATTCTTATTGGGCTGATGAGAAAAATAAAATGCCCATGACCACAAAGACAGTGGTAGAGGTAGAGGTCTAAATTTGCATTGACTGAATCCCACAGTCATTGCAAATTTAGACCCCCCACCTAAATGAGTATAGTGGGGGTCTATACTGAGACCCCCACTGAGGTCTCAGTGAGTGAGCTATACTGCCCCCCTCTTTCCTCTAACAGGCAACAGTGTCATTTACTGTGTATTTTATAAAATAGCAGAAACTCAGAGCATCCTGCTTTGGAGTGCTGCTCCATCTGAGGGCTTTGGGACTTAGTAAAACATTTGAAGAGAAGTGAAAAGCAAAGGAGAAAAGGAAAGATATACCCATTTGAATGCAGAGTTCCAAAGAATAGCAAGGAGAGATAAGAAAGCCTTCCTCAGTGATCAGAGCAAAGAAATAGAGGAAAACAAGAGAATGGGAAAGACTAGAGATCTCTTCAAGAAAATTAGAGATACCAAGGGAACATTTCATGCAAAGATGGGCTCAATAAAGGACAGAAATGGTGTGGACCTAACAGAGGCAGAAGATATTAAGAAGAGGTGGCAAGAATACACAGAAGAACTGTACAAAAAAGATCTTCATGACCCAGATAATCAAGATGGTGTGATCACTCAAACTCACCTAGAGCCAGACATCCTGGAATGCAAAGTCAAGTGGGCCTTAGAAAGCATCACTACGAACAAAGCTAGTGGAGGTGATAGAATTTCAGTTGAGCTATTTCAAATCCTGAAAGATGATGCTGTGAAAGTCCTGCACTCAATATGCCAGCAAATTTGGAAAACTCAGCAGTGGCCACAGGATGGGAAAATGTTAGTTTTCATGCCAATCCCAAAGAAAGGCAATGCCAAAGAATGCTCAAACTACCACACAATTGCACTCATCTCACACGCTAGTAAAGTAATGCTCAAAATTCTCCAAGCCAGGCTTCAGCAATACATGAACAGTGAACTTCCAGATGGTCAAGCTGGTTTTAGAAAAGGCAGAGGAACCAGAGATCAAATTGCCAACATCTGCTGGATCATGGAAAAAGCAAGAGAGTTTCAGAAAAACATCTATTTCTGTTTTATTGACTATGCCAAAGCCTTTGATTGTGTGGATCACAATAAACTGTGGAAAATTCTGAAAGAGATGGGAATACCAGACCACCTGCCCTGCCTCTTCAGAAACCTATATGCAGGTCAGGAAGCAACAGTTAGAACTGGACATGGAACAACTGACTGGTTCCAAATAGGAAAAGGAGTATGTCAAGGCTCTATATTGTCACCCTGCTTATTTAACTTATATGTAGAGTACATCATGAGAAATGCTGGGCTGGAGGAAGCACAAGCTAGAATCAAGATTGCTGGGAGAAATATCAATAACCTCAGATATGCAGATGATACCACTTTTACGGCAGAAAGTGAAGAAAAACTAAAGAGCCCTTGATGAAAGTGAAAGAGGAGAGTGAAAAAGTTGGCTTAAAGCTCAACATTCAGAAAACTAAGATCATGGCATCCAGTCCCACTACTTCATGGCAAATACATGGGGAAACTGGCTGACTTTATTTTCCTGGGCTCCCAAATCACTGCAGATGGTGATTGCAGCCGTGAAATTAAAAGACACTTACTCCTTGGAAGGAAAGTTATGACCAACCTAGACAGCGTATTAAAAAGCAGAGACATTACTTTGTCAACAAAGGTCTGTCTAGTCAAGGCTATGGTTTTTCCAGTAGTCATGTATGGATGTGAGAGTTGGACTATAAAGAAAGCTGAGTGCCGATGAATTGATGCTTTTGAACTGTGGTGCTGGAGAAGACTCTTGAGAGTCCCGTGGACTGCAAGGAGATCCAACCAGTGAATCCTAAAGGAAATCAGTCCTGGGTGTTCATTGGAAGGACTGATGTTGAAGCTGAAACTCCAATCCTTTGGCCACCTGATGGAAGAGCTGACTCATTTGAAAAGACCCTAATGCTGGGAAAGATTGAGGGCAGGAGGAGAAGGGGAAGACAGAGGATGAGATGGTTGGATGGCATCACAGACTCAATGGACATGGGTTTGGGTAGACTCTGGGAGTTGCGTGCTGTGGTTCATGGGGTTGCAAAGAGTCAGACATGACTGAGCAACTGAACTGAACTGAACTGAAAACATTTGATGTTCTAGTACCTCCTTGTCATGGTTTCACTAGCCACCAACTCTAACACAAAAATGTCATTTCCACAATCCTTTTGATTCCAGAAAATTATCTAGGTCACTAACTATGTCAGCTGTCGTAATGCAGCAACTAATTCCTCCCAAAACAGAAAACTCTTTTTCAGAATCGCCACTGGCAATAAAGCTGACCTAGACCATCCATCCTCTCTTAGCTAGAAATTCATCACTATATAGAAAATAATTTTGTTCTTCCCAAACCTTCAGCCACCAGTGGGTTTGTTTTCTCCTTCTGCATATTATGTTGAAGTTGCTGCTTGGAAAATAACCAATAATTATTTATTTATGTATTTATTTCTGAAACTGTGATAATCCAGTCAAACTGCCTTGGAAATTTCTGACAAGTTTGTTTGCTTGAAAGTCCATAAAGTTGATCCTTCAATATTTTGCTTTTGATGAATTTTTCTAAAAATTTTTGTTCAAAAAGAGATCTTTATAATTCCTCCAAATGGAGTCTCCTGTGCTTTTTTTTTCTGATTTTGTTAACAAAATCTTCAGCTTTTCTTCTTCATCTCTCTGATTCTTTGCTCTACATTGTTCTTTCTCTTTCAGTCTGGTTACACATGTACTACATGTCATTTTTGGAAAATCAGAAATTGTAAATGAGCACAAGAAGAGGAAGATGAGGAGAAAGAAGGGGGAAAAGGAGAGAAGAGAAAATGAGCCGTGTTTCAGTTCTTTAGTGTGTATGCCCTCTTCCCAACCATATAAATTGCACACATATTTTTAGGAAAATAAAGCTATACTATTTTAACAGCTTTATTGATGAATAATGTTTGACACATTGACATATAATAAATTGCATACTTTAAAAGTATACAATTAATGTGCTGACTGTGTATACACCTCTGAAGTCATCACCACAGTTAAGATAGTGAACGGATCCATCACCTACTACATTTTCTCATGCTCAATTGTAATCCCTCTACCCTGCCTCCTCTCCCACAGTTCCATTTTCAGGCAACAATAGATCTGCTTTTGTCATTATGTACTACTTTAAATTCTCTAGAATTTTGTGTAAATGGTATCATACATTATATATCCTTCTCTTCTGGCTTCTTCCACTCAGCATAATTATCTTGAGATTCACCCATGTTGTAGCAGAGTCAGTAGTTTATTCCTTTTCATTGCTGAGTAGAACTCTATTGTATGGATATACTGCAGTTTGTTTCTTCTTTTACTTCTTATGCTTATTTGGTTTGCTCCCTCTTCAGCCTCTCATAAATAAAGCTTCCATGAATATTGATTACAAGTCTTTGTAGGACATATGTTTTATTTCTCTGGGGTAAATGAATAGGAATGGGAATAACTAAATCATATGTCAGCTGAGTGTTTAATTTTTTAAGAAACTGCCAAATTGTTTCTAAGTACTTACGCCACTTTTCATTCCTACCAGCAGTATATGAGAGTTCTAGTTCCTCCATATTTTTTCTAACACTTGGTGTGCTCAGTTTAAAAAGCTTTAGCTATTTTAGTGTGTGTGTGTGTATGTATATATATATAATGGTGTCTCCCTGTTTTTAATTTGCATTTCCTAATGACTAAAGTTGTTGAGCGTTCTTTTGTGTGCTTATTTGCTATCACATACCTTCTTTGTAACTGTTGTTTAGTTGCTAAGTCGTGTCCGACTCTTTTGCAACCCCATAGACTGTAGACCGCCAGGCTCCTCTGTTCATGGAATTTTCCAGGCAAGAATACTGGAGTGGGTAGCCATTTCCTTTACCAGGGGATCTTCCCTATCCAGGGATCAAACTCAAGTTTCCTGCATTGGCAGGCAGATTGTTTACCACTGAGTCACCTTCTTCACTCATTTTAAAAAACTGGGTCATTTCCTTATTGCTGAATTTTGAGAGTTCTTATTCTGAAATGCAAGTCCTTTATCAGATATATGACTTGCAAATATTTTCTCCAAATCTATGGCTTTTCTTTTCCTTCTCTTAACAGTATCATTTGTAGAGCTAACTTTTTTCATTTTGATGAAGTCAATTTATTAAGTTTTTAATTCTTTGGTGTCATATATAAGAAACACCAGCAAAGAACAATTAGAAACTGACATTATTGTTTTTTTAAACCTATTTAAAACAGGATAGAATAATCTGATTAAAAACCTGAAAGATCTGTGCATTAAAAACTGAGAGAGATTTTAAAAAGACCTAAATAAACTGATACAAGAGTCACATTCTTGGGTCAGAAAACTCAATATCATTAAGGTGTTAATTCTCCTCAAATTTATCTAAAGATTCAAAGTAATCCCAGCCAAAATCCCAGCAGGCTTTTTAATAGGATTTGACAAGCTATTCGTGATGTTCATATGGAATGAAATGCAAAGGACCTAGAATAATCAAACTCTGCTAAGAACAAACGTGGAGAAGTAGCATCACCTGACTTCAAAATTTATCATAAAAATACAATAAGAAAGACAGCGTGCTATTGGTAAAAAGCAAATATAACAGAAGAGAGATTCCAATAATAGAGCAATGCAGATGTGGGCAAGATTTTTTACAAAGACATAAAGTAGAGGAAGGATAGTATTTTCAACAAATGATGCTGGAACAATTGAGTATCTATAAGAGAGAGGAAGAGAGAGAGAACTTTGATGCATATCTCAAACCATATAAAAATTAACTTAAACTGGGTGATAAAGATAAAGAAAAAATTTTAACTGTAAAATTTCTAGAAAAAAATATAGGAGAAAATCTTTACAACTTTGGGTTAGATAAAGGTTTCTTAAGCTAGAAGCTGAAATTATTGATCGAGACCTTTTTTCTTCTCCAATACAGGCGTTTAGTTCAATGAATTCCTCTGCCCTCACCCAGCCCTTGCCAAGTACTGCTTTAGCAGCATACTACAAATTCTGATATGCTGTATTTTTGTTTTCATTTAATCCAAAATATTTGATAATTTCCCTTTTGATTACTTCTTTGACCCATGGATTATTTAGACTTTATAGTAATATTTATAACACACAATGTGGTCATATTTATATGTTATGCTATGCTAAGTCACTTCAGTCATGTCCGACTCTGTGGGACCGCATAGACGGCAGCCCCCCAGGCTCCGCCGTCCCTGGGATTCTCCAGGAAAGAACACTGGAGTGGGTTGCCATTTCCTTCTCCAATGCAAGAAAATGAAAAGTGAAAGTGAAGTCACCCAGTCGTGTCCAACTCCTAGCGACCCCATGGACTGCAGCCCACCAGGCTCCCCCGCCCATGGGATTTTCCAGGCAAGAGTACTGGAGTGGGGTGCCATTGCCGCCCCCTATACACTTGAAAAGAATGTATATCCTGCCGCTCTTGGGTGGAATGCTTTCTAAATGTCAATTAGGTCAAGTTGGTAGGTAGTGTTGTTCAAATAGTCTATATCCTTACTTATTTCCTGTCTACTTATTCTATTGATTGTTGAAAGAAGGCAGTTGAAACATCTGACTCTTACCAAATTTGTCTATTTCTCCTTGAAGTCATTTCAATTTTCACTTCATGTATTATGCAGAAATGTGATCCAGGACATAAACATTTAGAATTGTTTGTCCTTTTAATGAATCCTTTATCATTATTAAATGTCTTTTTTATCCCTGGTAATATTTTTGTTCTGAAATCTACATTGTCTGACAGTAAATATAAGCATTTCAGCTTTCATTTGAATGCTGTTAATGTGGTATATTTTTTCATTTTTAAACTTTTAACTCATTTGTGTTTTTATATTTAAAATGCATTTCCTGTAGACAACATAGAGTCTTGCCTTTTAAATACATTCCAACAATCTCTGTCTTTTAATTGGGGGATTGAGACTATTTGCATTTAATGTGATTTTGATAGGATTAAGTTTAAATCTGTCATCTTGCTATTTTCTATTTGTCCTATATGTCCCTGTTTTCCTTTTCCTCTTCTTCAGCCTTCTTGTTGATTAATTAATATTTTTGTAATTACATCTTATCAACTTTGTTGGCTTATTAGCTATAACTTTTTGGTTCTTTACTTTGTTGTTCACTTCAGTGTTTACAATGAACTCATCACAGTCTGCCTTCAAATTATATTAAAGCACTTAACATACAGTATAAAAACCTTACAATCCTATGCTTCTGTTGCTTCCCTCCTGACCTTTGTGCTATTGTTGGTATACATTTCACTTTTACATGTCCTTTTACATTTTACTTGTTTACACCCCCCACACTATATTGTTGTGTTTTTGTTTAAACAGTCAACTATTTTTTAAAGTTCTTTTAAAGATATTTAACTATTTAGAAAAATACCTTCTGTGTTCTAGTTACCATATCTGGTGCTCTTCATTGCTTTGTCTAGAGCCACATTTCCATCTGGAATCATTTTCTCTTTGACAACAGGATTTTTTTTTTTTTAACATTCCTTATAGTGTGGTCTGCTAGTAATGAATTCTTTCAGCTTTTTTATGTCAGAAAATGCCTTTATTTTGTTTTCACTCTTGAAAGATCTTGTTGCATATAGGATACAAATGGGCAGTTTTTTTTCCTCACTACTTCAAAGATCCACTGTCTTTTTGCTTGCATTTCTTCTGCAGGAAATCGTCCGTCATCCCTATCTTTGCTCCTTTGTGTGTAACATCTCTCTCTCTTTTTCTGGCTTCCTTTAAGATTTTCTTTTTATCCTTGATTTCGAACAATATGATTATGATATGACTTGATGATGTTCTTGTTTCTTTGAGTGCTTGGGTTTGTTGGATTTCTTTCATTCCTGTGTATATAAATTTCATCAAAGCTGAAAGTTTTCTGAACAGTTTCTTCAAATATTTATATATATATATCTTTTTTTTTTTAATCCATCTCTCCCTCCTGTTTTAGAGCTTCCACTTACATATATATTGGTCTGCTCCAAGTTGTTCCACAGCTACCAATGCTCTGCTCATATTTTTTAAATTCCCCTTTCATTCTGTTTTAGTTTGATAATTTCTATTGCTGTGTCTTCAAGTTTACCATTCCTTTCTTACGTAATGTGTAATCTGTCAACAGTATGTTTAAAAAATATAACCTTAGACATTGTATATTTAATCCCCCGAAGATTAATTGGAGTCTTTTTTTTTCATATCTTCCTCATCTCCACTTAAATTTTTGAACATATGGGACACAATTGTAGCAGCTCTTTTAGAGTCCTTGTCTCCCAATTCTAACATCTGTGCCATCTCTGAATCAGTTTTGATTGATTTTTCTCCTCATTACAAGTTGTATTTTCTTTCTTCTTTTCATCCCTGGTAATTTTGACTAGGGCTTCCCTGGTGCTGCAGAGGGTAAAGCATCTGCCCACAATGCGGGAGACCCAGGTTTGATCCCTGGGTTGGGAAGATCCCCTGGAGAAGGAACTGGCAACCCACTCCAGTACTCTTGCCTTGAAAATATCATGGACGGAGAAGGCTGGTAGGCTATAGTCCATGGGGTCACAAAAAGTCAGACACAACTGAGCAATTTCACTTTCCCTGGTGGCTCAGATGGTAAAGAATCTGCCTGCAAAGCAGGAGACCTTGGTTTGAACCCTAGACTAGATGCCAGACTTTGTGAGTTTACCTGCTGTGTACATCTATAAACAATGTTGAATTTTGTAACATAGGTAGCATAGTTGAAATAGTTTGATTCTTTTAGGTCTTGCTTTGAAGGTCTACCATGCAGTACTAGGGGAGTGCTCTGTCTAGGGCTAATTATTGCCTATTACTGAAGCATTTTGTATACTCTACCCAAGGCTCTATGGATCATGAGATTTGTTTTTTAGTCTTTCTAGAAGAAACAGGTATTATTCCTGGCCTGGTTTGTATATCAGGCATGATTCTCTCTAATCCTTTTGAGTGGTTCTTTCCCTTTCTCTCAGTTTCTTCGTATGCATGCACCAATCAGCTGAATACTCAAGACTGATCTTCTGCATATTTCCAAAATTCTCTCTCTGTGCAATGCTCTGCTTTCAAGTGTTCTTTCCTGAAAACCCTAGCCATCTTAATGCCCTTGTACTACTCTCTCTTCCATCTCTGCAACTCATGGAATCCACTAGGTTTTTTTCTCTTGGCACTGTGATCTAGAAATTCTATCACAGTAAATTAAGATGGTAGTAGGGCTCAGCTCATAATGTACAGTATCTTGAAAATTGTTCATATATTTTGTCCATTTTTTGTTTTTTTCTGGCAGGAGAGTAAATCTGATTCTTGCTTAGTCCTTGGCCAGAACAGAATTTCCTACACACTATTTTTGAAATCTGACATTTTTACTCTAAAATATTTAAATAATTTATTTTGAAACCAATAAATAATACCTATAATGTTGTTTTAAGTGGCCACATAGTATTCCACCATTTGGACAGACCAGAACTTTCTAAACCAGTCTTATATTATTGAACATTTATATTTTCTCCAATTTTTCCTTCATTACATACAGTCTTAGTACAAATGTTTTGAAGCTAAAGATTTATAAACTTCTCTAATGGTAACAGAAATTCCTAGAAATGGATACTTTGGATCAAAGTTATACACATCTCTGATAAATTTGGTATATTTTGTCAAACTGCCCTCCAGAACGTTTGTATATTTTTGTTTATTTTAACTCATTTCTTTGCTCATTTGTTACTATATCTCATTTTTCTCCTCTTAGTCTTTTTCTTGATTTTTTTTTTGTCCACAGTATTTTTTAATAAAATCCTAGTTTATGTTTTCTCAGAAAAGGAAGGGAAAGCCATGTAGACTAAAAATACAACTTTATTCAGCCTGCTTTCATGACCTCCAGAAATGTAGCAAACTTGATTCCAGACCCTGTTGTCTCCAGCTGGTGTTGGCTGTCTGGTGTCTGCTCTCCCACAGTTCTCCTTTCCAAGATCAAGCTTTATGGCTCAGCTAAAGAAAACTGTCACCACTCTGGGAAAACAGCAGGGTAACATATACTTCTAGAGCGAGCCAGACACTGGAGCATGACAGAGACTGTTTGGTGCAGCAGAAGCAGGCTGGCTTGGAGGGATGGTTTGTTCTTTTCTCATAACTCTTTCCTGTCTCCTAAATGTGCTACGACTAACCTTCATGTTGTAACTCTGAGAGAGACTGAGAAACCTACAAGAGGTTCATGCCTCCCTCCCAGCTGGGGGAAGGACTGAATTCTTGGCAAAAAAAGAGGAGATCTAAGAGCCACCAAGGGAAGAAACGTGGCCTGAGAATGAAAGATTAATGATGGTGCCTCACTCACAGGCAGCTCCAAGTGAAACTGAATTTTGAAGTCCACAAGCAAATGACAACGTGGCAACACAAGGCTAATTGCTACTTTCTTTTTAAAAATCCCCCAAATATTCTGTACTTATGAGAGATTCTTTGTAAAATTTTAAATTGCTTTAGTGATTATCATGAAAAGATGGTGGGTCCTTGTTTTATTTACTTCTGTAACAACTGGTGGAAAAACATCTAATGTATTTTACTTATTTTTTTATTATTTTTTAAAATAAAATTTAAAAAAACCACTAGAGTATAGTTGGCTTACAGTATTGTATTAGTTTTAGGTGTAGAGCAAAGTGATTCATTTATACATATGCATATATAATTTCCTTATTCTTAATTACAAGACATGTACACCTTTTGGGAGGCAAGAAGTTCTGGAATAGTTAGTGCAGCGGAGTCACAGCATGGAGTAGGTTGGGAGATGAAAAAGGCCTTTGGAGTAAGACACATGTGTTCGTTCAGAGACAATTTATTCAAATATTAACGTTTTTCCTAGAAGGGCAACAGAAGACGTTGGTAGGTATGCTCTGTCTAATCAAAGACCTTCATCTCTGTTCCATCTGCCCAGACAGAATCTCCTAAAAGCTTAGTTCGTTCTGGGCACCAACCGTAAGTCAAACTTTGGAGTTCTTAGTGGAGGCCAAACCTCCCAGAAATCGGGGTTCTCTCAAGAAATGGTGGCCACAGTCATGGATATGTTGTAAAAGAGAAGCCACACAAGGGAGGAAAGGTGATGAGCATGATAAAACCAGTGGCCCTTCATATTAGAGGCTGTATATGGTCCCAAGTGGGCTTCCCTGGTGGCTCAGATGGTAAAGGATCTGCCTGCAGGGCAGGAGACCTGGGTTTGATCTCTTTGTTGGGAAGAACCCCTGGAGAAGGGAATGGCACCCTACTCCAGTATTCTTGTCTGGAGAATTCCATGGACAGAGGAGCCTGTTGCGCTGCTGTGGGGTAGCTACCATGCTGCCATGGGGTAGCAAAGAGTTGGACACAACTGAGCGACTAACACACACATGTGCTCATGCACACACACACACACAACCCCAAGCACCACAGGGTCTGTGGGCAACTGCTTAACAGAACCCAGATGGACTCTCAGTAAGGAGTCCAGTTTTTGACCATGTCCCATCATTAAGGAGCAGATAACATTGTACATGCGGTAAGATTAGAAAAGATTTTTGCAGAGAGGCATAAAAAATTAGCATTGAATGGAGGGAAAAGCTCATTTGAAGTAAGGTGTTCCTGGGTTTAACAAGACAAAAATTATGCTCAAGAGACCTGGCCTGTATGGGGCACCTGGAAGCACATTCCCACTTTCTCAGGAGAGAAAGGAGGAGAAGATGAGGGAGAAGAAGCAAGATGTGCTCTCACAGAAGAGCCCCAGATGGACATGGGATGACCGGGCTGCTGTGGGTCTGCCTTAGTGCCAGGACTTGTGGTCAAGCAGGTCTAAGCACCCATCTTCACCTACATAGACTTGGTCAGTGGCTGTGCCCACCCATTTACTACCATTGTGGAGTAGACAGCCGGACAGCCCCCATCACTAAATTGTGCCTGGTGGCTGAAGATGCTGGGCTTGCTCCTGAGATGGCCAAGCACACCTCCAGCTCTGTCAGGGTCCCGCCTGGCTCCAAGCTCCAGGAGGGAAATCTCATGGGTGCTGTTCATGGAGGACTCCTGGGAACGCCTTTGACTCAGTGACACAGAAACTCACCCTCCTGGTTTCTGTGAGTGGAAAAGTGTTTTTGTTTTTTTTTTAAACTACATCCATACTGAGACTCTAACATGGTTCATGAAAAAGCAAAAATTTTCCTGAAAGGAAGAAGAAATGAGAATAGTTCCAGAAGGAACCATTCTGACTCTCTGGAAAAATAAGCCCAATTAGGAACCTTTTTTCTCTACTATTAGCAGAGCTACTCTGAGGAAAAGACTGCACACCTTAATGGTGATAGAGTCAGAGTCAGGACAGGAGGATATCAGATCCTTATAAACAGTCCTGTGCATTCCCTTGCCTGGGTTTTGCCATGGCTGCATAGTGCCAAGGTAGCATGGATGGTTGAGGAAGAACAACATTGGATAGCTTTTTATGAACATTCTAAACTCTATTATAAAGAAAGAAACTCAGGCATGCCTGGGACATTCTGCCTTCCCAAATCACAGCTTTGTAGAGATGGAATTCCATCCTAAGCCTGGCAAACTCCAGCAGAACACTCTGCTGGGTGCCTCAGTAGTCCCCTGCATGCATGCATTCCAAGTTGCACAGTTGTGTCTGACTCTGTGCAACCTTATGGACTGTAGCCCACCAGGCTCCTCTGTCCATGGGGTTCTCCAGGCAAGAATACTGGAGTGGGTTGCCATGCCCTCCTGCAAGGGATCTTCCCATCCTAGGGATCAAACCCGAGGCTGTTATGTCTCTTGCATTGGCGGGTAGGATCACTAGCATCACCTAGGAAATCCCCTAGCATCCCAGCTACCCAGCCTCAAAGTCTCTAGTGTTTGACTCATGTTCCATCCTGTTCAATTCCACTTCTCCTTTCTCCAAAACCAGCAAAAGCTTCTCTCATTCATTGGGAGAGTGTCATTTCAGTTCAGTTCAGTCACTCAGTCGTACACCAGGCCTCCCTGTTCATCACCAACTCCCAGAGTCCACCCAAACCCATGTCCACCAGTCAGTGATGCCATCCAACCATCTTATCCTCTGTCATCACCTTCTCCTCCTGCCCTCAATCTTTCCCAGCATCAAGGTCTTTCCCAATGAGTCAGCTCTTTGCATCAGGTGGCCAAAGTACTGGAGTTTCAGCTTCAACATCAGTCCTTCCAATGAACACCCGGGACTGATCTCCTTTAGGATGGACTGGTTGGATCTCCTTGTAGTCCAAGGGACTCTCAAGAGTCTTCTCCAACACCACAGTTCAAAAGCATCAATTCTTCAGCGCTCAGCTTTCTTCACAGTCCGACTCTCACATCCATACATGACCACTGGAAAAACCATAACCTTGACTAGATGGATCTTTGTTGACAAAGTAATATCTCTGCTTTTTAATACACTGTCTAGGTTGGTCATAACTTTCCTTCCAATGAGTAAGCATCTTTTAATTTCATGGCTGCAATCACCATCTGTAGTGATTTTGGAGTCCAGAAAAATGAAGTCTGACACTGTTTCCACTGTTTCCCCATCTATTTCCCATGAAGTGGTGGGACCAGATGCCATGATCTTCGTTTTCTGAATGTTGAGCTTTAAGCCAACTTTTTCACTCTCCTCTTTCACCTTCATCAAGAGGCTTTTTAGTTCCTCTTCACTTTCTGCCATAAGGGTGGTGTCATCTGCATATCTGAGGTTATTGATATTTCTCCCGGCAATCTTGATTCCAGCTTGTGTCTCTTCCAGTCCAGCATTTCTCATGTTGTACTCTGCATATAAGTTAAATAAACAGGGTGACAATATACAGCCTTGACGAACTCCTTTTCCTATTTGGAACCAGTCTGTTTTCCATGTCCAGTTCTAACTGTTGCTTCCTGACCTGAATACAAATTTCTCAAGAGGCAGATCAGGTGGTCTGGTATTCCCATCTCTTTCAGAATTTTCCACAGTTTATTGTGATCCACACAGTCAAAGGCTTTGAAGCCAGAACTCTGATTCCTCTAAATTGGAGGTGTTCCAGAAATTCATGGGGACAAATGAATTGTCCAAATGATGGCAGATGAAGGGGGCACAAGTGATGTTTAATGAGAGTGAGGGACAGGATATCTGGCCCTATATGGTGAAAGATTGCTGCACAGCCTGCTTGACTCACAAATATCTCCCACTGGACATTCACACAAGAGAAAAATACATTCACAATTATCTGAGGATAGAACTTACCCTCTTTTTAAAAAAAAAACTCATTTATGAGTAAACATAAAGTCCTTTCCATAGTTTTAGTAATGTTCTATTTTTATATAATATTGTGTAAATCACGAGAAGTCTGCACTTTTAGAAAGTCACACCACCAGTTGCAAAACATAGCTCCTGGTATTGAATGGGCCCGTGCAACAACTCACCACTCTCTCCAGCTGTGCTTGTAGTTTTCACGCTCACCATGATGCCACATATAGTTGATAGCAGTGTTTGGAACTAAGCATCTGTATATTGAAATACATCTCAGGTTATCATATATTACTTGCCTTTTATTATGCTTTTGTATTAGACTTAGACGATTCATAGTCTTTAAAAAAATTCTGTGTCTAGGTAGGCTGAATGTCCTTTCAAGATAATAAAGGAGGAGAATTACATGAAATTCATCATGAGATGGGACATTGGCATTGATAAATTGATACAGTTGAGATGAACTGGCTTAGAAGTTCTGGAAGGGTTCTTTGGAAGCTCTCATCAGGGTTCTTTATGGCTATACATGTGCTTTATCAGCAAGAACAAGAGGGTTACATAACTTCATTAAGCCCTTTTCTTGGTTTTTCTGTCTCTCCTCTCTCCTCCCTCTTCCTGAATTTTGATTGCTATCCACTGTTTGGTGGTCTTCCCTGGTGGCTCAGAGGGAAAAGAATCTGCCTGCAAAGCAGGAGACCCGGGTGTGATCCCTGGATTGGGAAGTTCCCCTGGAGAAGGGAATGGCTACCCACTCCAGTATTTTTGCCTGGAAAATCCCATGGACAAAGGAGCCTGGAGGGCTACAGTCCATGGGGTCGCAAAGAGTCGGACACGACTGAGCGACTAACACACTATTGGGTACAGCTTTGGCTGTTCTGTCAATGATCTTGCTGGTTTCCTGCCTCAGGTGAGAAGCAATTTTCATGCCTTCCCAGTCTGTTTTCCACGCCCTTGTGCTGTGTTTCCAGTGTGAGTTCGAACAGTTGGAATGCAGCTGAGGGTACACAGTTGACTCATTTTGAAGAATGTGGAAAATCTATATATTTTACATTTGCAGCACCAGTGCCTCCTGCTTTCCTGTGGGCTGGTATAGATAATGGGACATTGGGGGACCCCCATATTTTGCCTTTTATTTGGAGCCTTTCAAACAAAACTGTTGCTTCTTTTTCATTTTAACCACCTCTCCAGTTTTAAATTTTATCTCTGATTTAAGCTAACATCCTACCTCATTTCTGCCTGTGATATGACTATTTTGTACAGTGCAAAAGAAGGGCCTGGTGAGATAAATAGGAATGTATATCTACAATTTCAGTTTTAAAGAAATTGCTGCTTTTCTTAGGTTAAAACTACTACCACAGTATTTACTCAGTTTTCCAATTATAATTCTGATCTTCATGGTGGAATTTTAACTTGCATAGCTGGAAAAGCAGTTCAACATCGTTTCTCTTCATTTATGTCCATGTTGTATTATTTCAACATAATCACACTATCGTTGAATGATTTATGTTTATAGTATGCCATTTATATTTGAAAATGTGCATATAGATATTGCAATAATTCTGACAACTGCATTTTACTCTATTTTCAGTGGCAGGAAAATGTAATATTCCACCACATTGAGTTACAAAAGCTACATAGTGTAAGCTTACTGGAACATTTATTCTGTGCCTAATCTGTGCACTGACAAAATTTTTCATTGTTGTTGGGAAATTAAGACTATAACAAGCCTTACATTGGTATATATGTAACAATCTTACATTTCCAGTGGTTAAAGCTGACATAATAAATAATTCATTTTTTCTGTCTTTGTTAGAGGAATGATTAAAAATGAATCAAGCAATTTACATTAGTATTTGAGTTCTGCTAATTGCATAGAACTGTATCTTTCAATGGAGGTATAATCTATGTTTTTATACTTCTTTTCAGAGACAGACTGCAATAGTAGAGGCAGCTCAAACTGTCTATGTGATATTCTAAGCATTTACTGTTTGGAGCAGATAAAGTCAATTATGCTGAGGGAGGATCCATTTGTGAACTGGAAAAACAGATCTGGGTCTAAAATTTTCTAGACTATCAGAAGATTTAGTAATAGCAAAAAAACCATTTCCAATGACTACAGAACTCTTCTGGTTATCATTGCTAAACAACAAATTACCCCATGGTTTCTACAGTCAGGAATTCAGGAAAGGCTGGGTCATGCAGTTCTCTCTTGCGGTTGCAGACAGTGGCTGGAGTCACTCACTTCCAGTGGGGTGCCCGGAACAGCTAGGCTCTCATTTCTCTCCCTTCTCTCATGGTCTTGGGCTTTTTCACGTGTTCTCTCCCTGAGGATTAGTTGGGCTTCCTCACAGCATGGTGGCCTTGGAGCAGTTGGACTGTTTGCATAGCAGTTCAGGATTCCAAAGTCAGTATTTGAGGAATGAGGCAGAAGCTGCCTGCTTCCTACAACCTAGCCTCAGAAACCACACAGTCACACCCACTTCATTCTATTGGTTATAACCAAATAAAAAACCTGCCCAGGTTCATGGAGAGGGGACATTCTTTCCATACTTCCATACTTCCAGAAGTATGGAAAGAAATGTCCATGATACACTGAAAGTGAGGATGTGGGGTGTGTGCTTGGTGTGCATGCTAACAACCCTGCTCTGCCTGGGAAGCCCTCCTCGTCTCGGGGAGCCACATCATTGCTTCTGCTGTGAGAGCCCAACTTAAATTTTGAATACATCCAGAAATAAAAGCAATCTTCTGAAGTAGAGGCCCTTAGGCAGTTTACTATTGCTAATTTAAGTGATCACACATTACATGATGTGGCACCATCTTTTAACAGGGCTGAAATATATTTTCAGTTATTTTTCTAGGGCTATAGATAAATTTCCCTGGTGGCTCAGACAGTGAAGAATCTGCCTGCAATGCAAGAGACCCAGGTTTGATCCCTGGGTCTGGAAGATCCTTTGGAGAAGGAAATGGCAACCCCCTCCAGTACTGTTTCCTGGAGAATTCCGTGGACACTGGAGCCTGGTGGGCTATAGTTCATGGGATTGCAAAGAGTCGGACATGACTGAGAGACTTTCACTTTTCAAATCAGTAAAAGTTCTGGTTTTGCCACAGACATTTCACATACCCCTCATCCTCTTCTTCCTTATCTTCTTTCACTGTGAGAAGTTTCTTTTTCCTCTATGAATATTGATAGCAATTTCATAGCAGTGGGTAGATGTAATTGTATGTTATGAATTAGAATTTACTTGTAAAAATATGTATTTTTAAAATTTAAGCATTATATGTTTAAACACAGTATCAGTACTCTGACACTTCACCTTATTCCTGCTTCATTCATTCACTCATCAAAAGTGTAAGTACATCTGTGCGCTAGCTCAGTTAGCTACCTGAGTTTTAACTTGGCTACCCAAGTTAAAAATGTTGGAGTTGTTCTGGTTATCATTTACTCATGTACTTTCTTCACACTCTAATAATTCTAAGAAGACTTAAAAATTAATATCTGTATTAATTTGGACTCTTTTAACTGCAAATGTCAGAATCTATTGACTTACACAACTTGAAAACTAGAATGGAACAACTGGGTCTAGGGATCCAAACGAAGCTGTTAGGTTTTCAGTTGTCTTCTCACTCCACCTGCCACAAAGAGTTCCCAGGTGCCATAGATGGTGGCCAACATCAGACGGTTTGTGCCTCCATTCCTCCCACTTCAAATTAAAACCTTGACTGGCTCTGTTTGTGTCCTATTCCTATCACCCTGGAGCCAATCCTGTTGCCATTAGAAGGAGGTTGGAATAATCTATCAAGTGAGGGAGTGTGGCTCCTGCTCAGAGAACTATAATATACCCACCCCAGTGCTGCTGAGGCCACTTCTACCTTTCTATGCCTGTTCCCACTGCTTTGATGTCTGGCTAGCTTTCTAGTTCTGGTGCTCTTACCTCCAGCATAATACAACCCATCAGCAGATTCATCTCTTTCAGTTCAGTTCAGTCGCCCAGTTGTGTCCAACTCTTTGCGACCCCATGGACTGCAGCATGCTAGGCCTCCCTGCTAAACTGCTACTGCTACTAAGTCACTTCAGTCATGTCCGACTCTGTGAGACCCCATAGACGGCAGGCAACCAGGCTTCCCCGTCCCTGGGATTCTCCAGGCAAGAACACTGGAGTGGGTTGCCATTTCCTTCTCCAATGCATGAAAGTGAAAAGGGAAAGTGAAGTTCAGTCATGTCCGACTCTTAGTGGCCTCATGGACTGCAGCCTACCAGGCTCCTCCACCCATGGGATTTTCCAGGCAAGAGTACTGGAGTGGGGTGCCATTGCCTTCTCCACCTGTATGCTGCTGCTGCTGCTGCTGCTAAGTCACTTTAGTCATGTCCGACTCTGTGAGACCCCCTAGATGGCAGCCCACCAGGCTCTCCTGTCCCTGGGATTCTCCAGGCAAGAACACTGGAGTGGGTTGCCATTTCCTTCTCCAATGCATGAAAGTGAAAAGTGAAAGTGAAGTCGCTCAGTCGTATCCGACTCTTCTCGGCCCCATGGACTGCAGCCTACCAGGCTCCTCCACCCATGGGATTTTCCAGGCAAGAGTACTGGAGTGGGTTGCCATTGCCTTCTCCACCACGTGTATGCTGCTGATGCCCAAATCCGTCTGCAGCCACACCTCTCTTCCCCTAAGCTCCCCCCTTTTTTAAAATTTTATTTTATTTTTAAATTTAAATTTTATTTTATTTTTAAACCCCAAGCCCTTTAATTCTGGTTTCCAGTCTTTCTCTGGGATCTCTGCAAAAGCCTCTGCATCAAATCTGGAGTTTACTCAAACTCATGTCCATTAAGTCGGTGATGCCATCCAACCATATCATCCTCTGTCATCCCCTTCTCCTCCTGCCTTCAATCTTTCCCTGCATCAGGGTCTTCTCAAATGAGTCAGTTCTTCACATCAGGTGGTCAAAGTATTGGAGTTTCAGCTTCAGCATCAGTCCTTTCAAAGAATATTCAGGACTGATTTCCTTTAGAATGGATTGGTTGGATCTCCTTGCTGTCCAAGGGAACTCAAGAGTCTTCTCCAACACCACAGTTCAAAAGTATCATCTCTTGGTGCTCAGCTTTCTTTGTAGTCCAACTCTCATATTCATACATGACTACTGGAAAAATCATAGCTTTGACTAGATGGACCTTTATTGGCAAAGTAATGCCTCAGCTTTTTAATATGCTGTCTAGTTTGGTCATTACCTTTCTTCCAGGGGCAAGCGTCTTTTAATTTCATGGCTGCAGTCACCATCTGCAGTGATTTTGGAGCTCCCCAAAATAGTCTGTCACTGTTTCCACTATTTCCCCATCTATTTGCCATGAAGTGATGGGACCAGATGCCATGATCTTAGTTTTCTGAATGTTGAATTTTAAGCCAACTTTTTCACTCTCCACTTTCACTTTCATCAAGAGGCTCTTTAGTTCTTCTTTGCTTTCTGCCATAGGGTGGTGTCATCTGCGTATCTGAGGTTATGGATATTTCTCCCGGCAATCTTGATTCCAGCTTGTGCTTCATCCAGCCCAGCATTTTGCATGATGTACTCTACATATAAGTTAAATATGCAGGGTGACAATATACAGCCTTGACGTACTCCTTTCCCAATTTGGAACCAATCTGTTGTTCCACGTCCAGTTCTAACCTTTGCTTCCTGACCTGCATACAGATTTCTCGGATTTAACAGGTCAAGTGGTCTGGTATTCCCATCTCTTTAAGACTTTTCCACAGTTCTTTGTGATCCATACAGTCAAAGATTTTGTCATAGTCAATAAAGCAGAAGTAGATGTTTTTCTGGAATTCTCTCGCTTTTTCAATAATCCATTGGATGTTGGCAATTTGATCTCTGGTTCCTCTGCCTTTTCTAAATCCAACTTGAACTTCTGGAAGTTCACAGTTCACATACTGTTGAATCCTGGATTGCAGAATTTGGGGCATTACTTTGCTAGTGTGTGAGATGAGTGCAATTGTGCAGTCATTTGAACATTCTTTGCAATTGCCTTCTTTTGGGATTGGAATGAAAACACCTTTTCCAGTCCTGTGGCCACTGCTGAGTTCTCTATATTTGCTGGCATATCGAATGCTGCACTTTCATAGCATCATCTTTCAGGATTTGAAATAGCTCAACTGGAATTCCATCACCTCCACTAGCTTTGTTCATAGTGATGCTTTCTAAGGCCCACTTGACTTTGCATTCCAGGATGTCTGGCTCTAGGTAAGTGATCACACCATCGTGATTATCTGGGCCGTGAAGATCTTTTTTGTACAGTTCTTCTGTGTATTCTTGCCACCTCTTCTTAATATCTTCTGCCTCTGTTAGGTCCACACCATTTCTGTCCTTTATTGAGCCCATCTTTGCATGAAATGTTCCCTTGGTATCTCTAATTTTCTTGAAGACATCTCTAGTCTTTCCTATTTTATTGTTTTCCTCTATTTCTTTGCATTAATCACCGAGGCAGGCTTTCTTATCTCTCCTTGCTATTCTTCGGAACTCTGCATTCAAATGGGTATATCTTTCCTTTTCTCCTTTGCCTTTCACTTCTCTTCTTTTCTCAGCTATTTGTAAGGCCTCCTCAGACAGCCATTTTGCTTTTTGCATTTCTTTTTCTTGGGGATGGTCTTCATCCCTTCCTCCTGTACAATGTCATGAACCTCCATCCATAGTTCATCAGGCACTCTGTCTATCAGATCTAATCCCTTGAATCTATTTCTCACTTCCACTGTACAATTGTACTGGATTTGATTTAGGTCATACCTGAATGGTCTAGTGGTTTTCCCTACGTTCTTCAATTTAAGTCTGAATTTGGCAATAAGGAGTTCATGATCTGAGCCACAGTCAACTCCTGGTCTTGTTTTTGCTGCCGGTATAGAGCTTCCCCATCTTTGGCTGCAAAGAATATAATCAATTGGATTTTGGTATTGACCACCTGGGTATGTCCATGTGTAGAGTCTTATCTTGTATTGTTGGAAGAGGGTGTTTGTTATGACCAGTGTGTTCTCTTGGCAAAACTCTATTAGTCTTTGCCCTGCTTCATTCCGTATTCCAAGGCCAAATTTGCCTGTTATTCCAGGTGTTTCTTGACTTCCTACTTTGGCATTCCAGTCCCCTGTAGTGAAGAGGACATCTTTTTTGGGTGTTAGTTCTGGATGGTCTTGTAGGTCTTCATAGAACCATTCAACTTCAGCTTCTTCAGCATTACTAGTTGGAGCATAGACTTGGATTACTCTGATATTGAATGGTTTGCCTTAGAAACAAACAGATCATTCTGTCATTTTTGAGATTGCATCCAAGTACTGCATTTTGGACTCTTGTTGACTATGATGGCTACTCTATTTCTTCTAAGGGATTCCTGCCCACAGTAGTAGATATAATGGTCATCTGAGTTAAATTCACCCATTCCAGTTCATTTTAGTTTGCTGATTCCTAAAATGTTGGTGTTCACTCTTGCCATCTCCTGTTTGACCACTTTCAATTTGCCTTGATTCATGGACCTAACATTCCAGGTTCCTATACAATATTGCCCTTTATAGCATCGGACTTTACTACCATTGCCAATCATATCCACATCTGGGTGGTGTTTTTGCTTTGGCTCTGTCCCTTCATTCTTTCTGGAGTTATTTCTCCACTGCTCTCCAGTAGCATATTGGGCATCTACCGACCTGGGGAATTCATCTTTCAGTGTCCTGTTTTTTTGCCTTTTCATACTCTTCATGGGGTTCTCAAGGCAAGAATACTGAAGTGGTTTGCCATTCCCTTCCCTAGCAGACCACATTTAGTCGTCTCCTTAGAACTGCTCTTTATCACACCACTCCTCTGGAGTGACATTCTAGGATCTCAACACACTGCCCATACCTGTTCACCTGCCCAAGCTCCTCTCTCACTTCTTCCTTCACAAAAATCTCTACTCTGTTTCATGGGTCTACTTTCCTCCACACAAAACCACAGCATTCCAGCCCCCATGCACTTGTTCCCATTGTTTCCCTTACATATACGGCCCAGTTTGCCTCCATTTCTGATTCCTGCTAGTCATTCGGAGACCCTCCCAAGCCCTGCTTCCCAGGAAGCTTCACTGACCATCTCATGCCAGCATGGCCATTCAGATTTCTACCCTTTCTTTAACCAGTTTTACCATAAATCCAATAATTCCATAGACATTTTTTATAGGACCCATGTCTATCTCTGTTATCATCTTGTTCATTCTTTTTTAAAAAATTAATTTATTAATTTTAATTGGAGTCTAATTACTTTACCATGTTGTGGTGGTTTTTGCCATACATCAACATGAATCAATCACGGGTATACATGTGTCCCCTCATCCTGAACCCCCCCCCCACTTCCCTCCCCACCCCATCCCTCTGGGTTGTCCCAGAGCACCGGCTTTGAGTGCCCTGCTTTATGCCTCAAACTTGCACTGGTCATCTGTCTTACATATGGTAATATACACATTTCAGTGCTATTCTGTCAAATCATCCCACCCTCGCCTTCTCCCACATAGTTCAAAAGTCTGTTCTTTACACCTGTGTCTCTTTTTCTGTCTCGCATATAGGATTGTGGTTACCATCCTTTTTTGTGTGTGTATTACTTTTACTACTTTTCTAATACATAAAATACTTAAATAATATAATACATAAAATATTACGTTTATAATGCATAAAATACTTTTTTGATACAAAAGAGTCCATGAACATGGCAGGAAAGGCACACGGTATCAAGACCTAAGTGTTATACGGACTCTAAACAGAGCCAGCTCACGCCAGAGTCCATGATGGATTCAGTCAGAATGTGAATGGATTCATGACGGCCTCAAACTTGGTGTCCCTGCAAGTGCTCCGGCAGGCTCTCTGCGGAAACAAGATCTGGACTGTACAGACAGCTCCAGCCCAGGGCAAGCCCAAGATAGAGAACGAAATAGACTTTGGATTGGGAGGAGGGTAGCTCAGACAATTTTACCGTAATTTCTTTTCAAAATGTGAAACAATAAAAGGTCAGGAAGGACATTTAACAAATGAAAGAGAATACATTGTTAACAATTCTTCATTTAAGTTAGCAAACTTGGCTAAGGGATGCTTTGATGGATTTAAGTGCTCCTTTGGAACATTTTCTTCTGCTATAATAATCCATTCCATTGTGTTATAGAGTAATTATAATCACCACTCGGTGCCCCAAGTCAGAGCGGAAGAAAAGAAGTATTAAGAGCAAGAAGTATCTGGAAATGTCTCACATGCTGGCTTTCTGCTTTTTAAGAACTAAAAAGCAACATCTCTTTATACTGTGATCACTGGGGCAATGGTTTACCATACTTGTAATATGATTGTACTAGAAATGTATCCTGTTAGAGGTGGTACAGGTGATGTCAGGCTGAGAAGCAAAGGAGTCAGGGAGGACACATTTGGAGAAGAAAAGTGTCTCTCTGCCCAAGAGAGAAGTTCCCCAGGTGGCACTAGTGGTAAAGAACCTGCCTGCCAATGCAGGAGGCGTAAGAGACACAGTTTGATCCCTGGGTCAGGAAGATCCCCTGGAGAAGGAAATGGCAACCCACTCCAGTATTCTTGCCTGGAGAATCCCGTTGACAGAGGAGCCTGGCAGGCTACAGTCCATGGGGTTGCAAAGAGTCGTTCATGACTGAAGCAACTTAGCACAGCACAGCACAGCACCCAGAAAAGAGACACAAACCTGAGCCCTCCATTGAAAGTTCAAGTTCGTCTCTCTTGGTCAACCTGTCACTCTCACTCTTACTATGTTCCTGCCTTTGGGGGAGAGTAAGTGAAACAGCAAAAGCTACGGCCAGGCCAATGGCTTTCATAGGCATATTGCATAGAAGGATAAGTGACTGTGGTTCGATGTAGTCAGAGAGCAAATTCTTGGCCAAGTCCACACTCTAGTGTATGCACTAAGTTCCAGGAAATGTTGGAGAAGAAACACAGAAGCACATGCCCTCCGAGATTCTGCATCCATTTAGTAAAATAGGCAACATACCTGTGGTTAAGGAAGAATTGAATGTACTTTGCAGGCTGAAATTGCCATTCCTATATTATAGTTTCCATAGGGAGTATTTAGTCTAGGTGATTTTTCTTGCATAAATTTTCTGCAAGAGTATTTGCCCCATGTTATGGTATTTCATAAAATTAATAATTGGGGGGAATTCATGAAAGATGACATGGAAAACGCAACAGAGCAGGAATCCACTGTAAGACAGAAATGGTAAAACTAACACAACATTGTAAATCAACTATACTTCAGTTTAAAAAACATACACAAAAAACTGGAAATGGTGCTCTCAGGAGCTAACCCAGGCAGGTCTGGAAGAGACAAGTAAATTATATGGAAAGGTGGCCTAGATTCCCATATTACTTACCTTGATGCCCCAAAGCATCATCCTCAACTCACATCCCTGTGCTCTTGTGAATCCTTTTGGCTAAATGAAAGAGGAGAGAACTCAGGCCAGATTCCTGATGAGTTGACATTATACGTTTGTGCGGCTCAGAGCGGACTTCTGCTGCATGGCGGCCTCACTCGGAAGGCCAGGGGAGAAGAGATGCCCTCCCAGCATCCAGAGCTTTGAGCTAGACACATGGCTCATCAATTCCTATGGGAGAAGGTTAGAAACGGACTCCTGGCTAGTGGCCTGCAGTGAATAAGAGCACAGTATCAAAGACAGGGATTGCTGGGGAGGGATATGTGGGCGTGTTTATTGGCTCTTTGTGTTCACCCAAGAGCACCTATCACAAAGGACAGGCTCAACAACCAGGTGGACAGTGTGATTCTTCCATCAACATCAGCCAACTCTGCTCTCAGCCACTATGGTGCCAGGGAGCACTCAGGGTTCCAGGAACCTTAGAGTTGTGACTGCCACTGAGTTACTTTGGGCTTCTCAGGCCAGCCAAGCAGCAGGCAAAGAAAGGGACTACTGTATTCAAGGGGCAATCAGTCCTGACCAACACACTAGCCTCATCTCGTCCTGCTCAGCCCTCAGCCACTGGCCAGACCCAAGCTGAGGGAGGGAGATTTTTTACATCAGATTTGATTGAAAGGTACAAATAGGGATAGACTAAGTTATCCCAGAAATTTATGTCTAAATTACAATTACAAACTAGGGGATATGCCTGAGATGACGTGAAGGCTGGGAAAGAGTAAGGCTGTGGTTCAGTTCAGTTCAGTCGTTCAGTCGTGTCTGACTCTTTGCGACCCCATGAATCGCAGCACGCCAGGCCTCCCTGTTCATCACCAACTCCTGGAGTTCACTCAAACTCATGTCCATCGAGTTGGTAATGCCATCCAACCATCTCATCCTCTGTCATCCCCTTCTCCGCCTACCCACAACCCTCCCAGCATCAGGGTCTTTTCCAATGAGTCAACTCTTCACATGAGGTGGCTAAAGTATTGGAGTTTCAGCTTCAACATCAGTCCTTCCAATGAACACCCAGGACTGGTCTCCTTTAGGATGGACTGGTTGGATCTCCTTGCAGTCGAAGGGACTCTCAAGAGTCTTCTCCAACACCACAGTTCAAAAGCATCAATTCTTCAGCGCTCAGCATTCTTCACAGTCCAACTCTCACATCCACACATGACTACTGGAAAAACCATAGCCTTGACTAGATGGATCTTTTTTGACAAAGTAATGTCTCTGCTTTTTAATATGCTGTCTAGTTTGGTCATAACTTTCCTTCCAAGGAGTAAGCATCTTTTAATTTCATGGCTACAGTCACCAACTGCAGTGATTTTGGAGCCCAAAAAAATAAAGTCTGACTGTTTCCACTGTTTCCCCATCTATTTCCCATGAAGTGATGGGACCAGATACCATGATCTTCGTTTTCTGAATGTTGAGCTTTAAGCCAACTTTTTCACTCTTCTCTTTCACTTTCAAGAGGCTTTTTAGTTCTTCTTCACTTTCTGCCATAAGGGTGGTGTCATCTGCATATCCGGCATTATTGATATTTCTCCCGGCAATCTTGATTCCAGCTTGTGCTTCTTTCAGCCCAGCATTTCTCATAATGTACTCTGCATAGAAGTTAAATAAGCAGGGTGACAATACAACCTTGACATACTCCTTTTCCTATTTGGAACCAGTCTGTTTTCCATGTCCAGTTCTAACTGCTGCTTTCTGACATGCATAGAGGTTTCTCAAGAGGCAGGTCAGGTGGTCTGGGATTCCCATCTCCTTCAGAATTTTCCACAGTTTATTGTGATCCACACAGTCAAAGGCTTTGGCATAATCAATAAAGCAGAAATAGATGTTTTTCTGGAACTCTCTTGGCTTTTTCGATGATCCAGCAGATGTTGGCAATTTGATCTCTGGTTCCTCTGCCTTTTCTGAATCCAGCTTGAACATCTGAAAGTTCATGGTTCACGTATTGCTGAAGCCTGGCTTGGAGAATTTTGAGCATCACTTTACTAGCATGTGCAGTGAGTGCAATTGTGCCGTAGTTTGAGCATTCTTTGGCATTGCCTTTCTTTGGGATTGGAATGAAAACTGAACCTTTCCAGTCCTGTGGCCACTGCTGAGTTTTCCAAATTTGCTGGCATATTGAGTGCAGCACTTTCACAGCATCATCTTTCAGGATTTGAAATAGCTCAACTGGAATTCCATCACCTCCACTAGCTTTGTTCATAGTGATGCTTTCTAAGGCCCACTTGACTTCACATTCCAGGATGTCTGGCTCTAGGTGAGTGATCACACCATCTTGATTATCTGGGTCATGAAGATCTTTTTTGTACAGTTCTTCTGTGTATTCTTGCCACTTCTTCTTAATATCTTCTGCCTCTGTTAGGTCCACACCATTTCTGTCCTTTATTGAGCCCATCTTTGCATGAAATGTTCCCTTGGTATCTCTAATTTTCTTGAAGACATCTCTAGTCTTTCCTATTTTATTGTTTTCCTCTATTTCTTTGCATTGATCACCGAGGAAGGCTTTCTTATCTCTCCTTGCTATTCTTTGGAACTCTGCGTTCAGATGCTTATATCTTTCCTTTTCTCCTTTGCTTTTTGCTTCTCTTCTTTTCACAGTTATTTGTAAGGCCTCCTCAGACAGCCATTTTGCTTTTTTGCATTTCTTTTCCTTAGGGATGGTCTTGATCCCTGTCTCCTGTACCATGTCATGAACCTCCATCCACAGTTCATCAGGCACTCTATCAGATCTAGTCCCTTAAATCTATTTCTCACTTCCACTGTGTAGTCATGAGGGATTTGATTTAGGTCATACCTGAATGGTCTAGTGATTTTCCCTACTTTCTTCAATTTGGCAATAAGGTGTTCATGATCTGAGCCACAGTCAGCTCCTGGTCTTGTTTTTGCTGACTGTATAGAGCTTCTCCATCTTTGGCTGCAAAGAATATAATTTATCTGATTTCGGTGTTGACCACCTGGTGATGTCCATGTGTAGAGTCTTATCTTGTGTTGTTGGAAGAGGGTGTTTGCTATGACCCATGTGTTCTCTTGGCAAAACTCTATTAGCCTTTGCCCTGCTTCATTCTGTACTCCAAGGCCAAATTTGCCTGTTATTCCAGGCTTTCTTGACTTCCTACTTTTGCATTCCAGTCTCTTACACTGAAAAGGACAGCTTTTTTCAGTGTTAATTCTAAAAGATCTTGTAGATCTTCATAGAACCGCTCAACTTCAGCTTCTTCAGGTTTACTGGTTGGGGCGTAGCTTGGATTACTATGATATTGAATGGTTTGCCTTGGAAATGAACAGAGATCATTCTGTCATTTTTGAGATTACATCCAAGTACTGCATTTCAGACTCTTTTGTTGACCATGATGGCTACTCCATTTCTTCTAAGGGATTCCTGCCCACAGTAGTAGCTATAATGGCCATCTGAGTTAAATTCACCCATTTCAGTCCATTTTAGTTCACTGATTCCTAGAATGTTCACTCTTCCCATCTCCTTTTTGACCACTTCCAATTTGCCTTGATTCATGGACCTGACATTCCAGGTTCCTATGCAATATTGCTCTTTACAGCATCGGACCTTGCTTCTATCACCAGTCACATCCACAACTGGGTATTGTTTTTGCTTTGGCTCCATCCCTTCATTCTTTCTGGAGTTATTTCTCCACTGATCTCCAGTAGCATATTGGGTACCTACCGACCCGGGGAGTTCCTCTTCAATATCCTATCATTTTGCCTTTTCATACTATTCATGGGGTTCTCAAGGCAAGAATACTGAAGTGGTTTGCCATTCCCTTCTCCAGTGGACCACATTCTGTCAGACTGCTCATCCATGACCCGTCCATCTTGGGTGGCCCCACACGGCATGGCTTAGTTTCATTGAGTTAGAAAAGGCTGTGGTCTGTGTGATCAGATTGGCTAGTTTTCTATGACAAGGCTGTGGTTAGAGAAAAATAAATCCATTTTCTGTTTGTATGTCATCTAAGTTGAGCATTTTCAATAAGCCAGTTATAAGCACACTCCTCTGTCAGGAAGCATTTAACAGGCGGCTTCCTGTGTGCTGTTTTGGATCTGTCAGGAATTCTCTGTTCCTTATTAATTCCTGAATACTCAGGAATTAAGAGGAGAGGCAAGCCTCTCCCGGGGGCTGAGGAATCCAGGCATTTCCTTCATTAGTTTTTCTATACAGTGATAAGTACCCTCTTCCTTCTTGTGAACCACACGGTAAAAGTGATTGTTTACAAATCTCTCTCTTTCTAATACGGATCGCCTATGTTTTGTAAGTCTGGAATTTTAATCTTTATCTTTGCTGAGAATAACTACCTTGTAAGACAGTATATATGCCCACACCATGTTGATTAAAACACCTTTGCTCCATCAGAGCTCTGGTCCCTGTGTCTTCTCTCTCTCTCTCTCTCTCTCTCTCTCTCCCTCTCTCTCTTTTTTTCAGGCTGAAACCCTGGAGCGCAGAGGCTCTCTGAGTTCACTTTCCTGCCCGGGCTTCTAAGACCCTCTCAAGAAGGCACTCTGCACCTTCACCTCGTCGAGAGGGCACCAGAGGCCTTTGTGAACAGAGCAAGCCCCATGCAGGGGCTTTATTGGCTTTATGCATAAACCAAGAAATATCAGCCTCTTTCTCTCTCCTTTACTTTCTTATTGGTTGACTCCGGACCACCAGGTTCTGGTCCATTAAAGGACCTCAACACTCTTCAGAAACATGGAGGAAAATCCCAGAAGAAACAGCTAAAACACAGGTAAGAGGTTGCCTCAGGAAGCATGATTTGGAGTTGGAGGAGAATTTTTTTTTTATTACCAGTTTTGCTCATATGATTTTTAAAACTGTGTGCATAGAAGCCTCTGATAAAAATAAAAATATAGTTAAATAAGGTAAATATTGTTGTGTGGAAAGGCACAGTGGAGAGAAAGGTTGAGGTGGACAGCTTAGAGACACAGACCAGGCCTGTACTTAAAATTAAAGGACATAATTTTGAAATAAAACTCTTGGACTCTTCTAATCCAGGTTAGTCTGGAATGCATGGGTACGGGATCCATGGATGAGATTCAAGGGATCCATGAATATCTTTGACGATTTTTCTACCCAAAATGTACACGTGTACATTTTAGGGGAGGGAGATATTTAATCAAAAAAAGAATAAGAACTACTGATCTGATGTCATTTATACAAAATAACAATGAAAGAATCTATACACTTGCAAAGAAGAAGGTGCATATTTGGTGAAATATTTGGAGTGGAATCAATACAATACAATACACCATATTGCACCATGGTGTTCATAGTAGTTCCACTCAAGGGATCAGTGGTGTTGGGTGGGAGTCAATGAGGGCTTTTACTGTATCCATACTGGGTGGATTTTTAACTGAGAGGAATATATTAGGCATTACTTTTATGTTTAAAAACTTTTAAACAATTTATTTAATTGGTTCTTCTCATTTTACAGTTGAGAAAATGAGCTCCAGAGATGTGGCCTAATTGTCCAAGTCACACACACACACACATACACACACAGAGGTGACACAGGAAGCAAATCTCCTGTGTCCCACCCTTGCACTCCTCCCAGTGCCCTGGTGGCATCCTGAGCCGGCTTCAGGAGATCTCTACTACCCATTGGGTTGACCCCCACAGCCATGCACACTGTAGACTAAGTCATATTATATTTGTACATGCAAGTACAGTTATAGAAACCAAACAGTTGTATCCATACAAATATTGTAACAATGCTCTCAGTATTCCTTATACATGGTGAGAAGAAGGTAGTAAAAGAAATGGATTTACACAAGATTTCCATGTACAGAGGCATCCAGAGTTTTTGATTTGTGAGCGCTTCTGGCTCTACTGATCATAGCACCTGATCAGCATGTGGAGCAGTTCTAAGGTGGACCCGGTAAGGATCAGAACCTACTGTGGGCAGCACACCCTGAGTTCTGAAGGTGAGGGACTCAAGTTGGACTGCCAGGTTTGAATCCTTTTTGTCATGACTGCTCCATGACTTGTTCCAATTTGCTCAACCTCCCCGAATCTCCATTTTCCCTTCTTTAAAATAGGAATAACTTTTGTTATTACATGTGTAAAAGCCCTTAGCACCATGTCTGGTATAGTTCAGCAGTAGCTGTTGTTATTAAAGGATAATTCTCAAAAATGGGTCTCCTTTTGAGATGTGAAACAGCTTAGATAAATTCAGGAGTGTCGGGAAAACCTGCTCGGATCAGGTGTCGGGCTATGTCTTCCCAACGGAGGGCAAGACATTAAAGAGGGACATTTCAGGGTGAAGTCTTTCACCGCTCTCTTTTTCCTCTCATTGTTCCTCTTGTGGACAGACTTCTTGTCCTTCACTGACTATTATTTCATGCGGTGCGAGCAGGTAAAACAGATGCTGAGAGTAGATATGGAAGAGAAAAATTGTAACATCTCTTCCAATCATCACCAACAATTCAGATTTATTGAAGAGCACATTCCAAAATATTCTTCCAACACCATCAGCCTCTTCTTGGCAATAACATGACATAGGGGTACTCCCTAGCACAGGAAGAACTTCTACTTCAGGGAGCCTGAGACTAAGCAGGTGTGCCTGTAAAAATGGAGATTCTGGGTCATATCCCTTGAATATTTGATTTAGTAATCCTGCATGGCTTTGCTAGCTGAATTTCCCAGTGCACCTTTTGGCCATCTGCTTCAGAATCAGCTATGAGTTTTTAAAGAGTGTACTCTGCTTAGTTGCTAAGTCTTTGCAACCCCATGGGCTGTAGCTCACCAGGCTTCTGTGTCCCAGGGATCGAACCCAGGTCTCCCACTTTACAGGTGGATTCTTTACCATCTGAGCTACCAGGGGCTTTGAAGAGTGTAGTTTCTGGTTGATTCTGATAAACATTAAAGTATGGAAACCACTGGAAAGGACCTTTGCACATTTGGCCTTTTCTGCAGTGGATAAAAGGCAATTGGGTTATGAGGGATTCGTAGTGTTTTAACACCTTAGATGCAGAATGATCATAGTGATTCGTACATGCCCTTGACCAATAGGGGCCTACTCTCAGAAGACTAACTTAGTCACTCAAAGTTGGAATCTTCCTTCTCTCCTTGAATGATCAGGAGGTTGAGCCAAGAGTTTCTTTATGGTGTTGATTTATCAGATAAGTCACATCAACCTAGGATTAGCCCCATCAAGAATCATGTGTTATTTATTGATATGTTTAGTTAAGAAGAAGAGGTCATAAAAAAGTCAGTACTTGCCTAACACAAATGGAGGGCAAGACTTTTATGATGCAATAAACTCTCATTCCCCAGCACAACAGATCAGGTTGCATGAAGGCTAACAGATCCTTGCAGGGATCAAATTTGTACTGTTGAACACTTTGAATAAAATGACCATTGTGGAAACCTTTCTGCACAGTCTAATGAGAATTTGAGATCTTTGAGACAGGAGGCAGATACAATCGCTCCCCAGAAAAACTCTCTGGAAAAACAAACAACAGACTGCTTGATCAGAAAAAGACCAACAACCCCATAGGAGATGGGCATAGAGCTAGATAAATGCTTGCTTCACTCATAGTAAAAGAAATGCAAACTCCAGGAGACCATTTCTCAGCTCTTGGGTTGGTTAAGATTGAGAAGTGTCAAAGGCAAGAGCCCTGGATGTTATTGCTGAGAATATAAGTTAAAAAAAAGCTTTGAAGGGCAGCTAGTGACAAAGTAGACCCAGCAATTATACATTCAAGAAGTCTTTTTCCCTTTAGGATGCAAGTACAGTGATTACCTTTCATAGGACTGTTTATAATAGCAAATGACCAAAAAAATCTAAATGATCCTCAAGTTAAATATTGTTAAAATATTATTTAAATATTAAATAAAATTTAAATAAAAAGTAAGTAAATGTAAAATAAAATAAGAGTTAAAAATAATTAGTTAAATACTAGCTAAATATGTTTTTGTATTTCCATACAATAGAACACTATTCAGCCACTAGAACAAAGAGCCACATTTGAACAAACTAATATAAAAGTTCCAAGATCTGTAGTTAGTTACGTGGTAAACCAAAAAAATGTTACCATTTATATTGCAGGCACTCTTAGCTGGTAAAGAAGCCCCCTGCAATATGGGAGATCTGGGTTCCATCCCTGAGTTGGGAAGATCCCCTGGAGAAGAGAACACCTACCCACTCCAGTATTCTGGCCAGGAGAATTCCATGGGCTGTACAGTTCATGGGGTTGCAAAAAGTCAGACATGACTGAGCAACTTTCACTGTTCTAAATCCTCCACATCTATTAATTACTTTAATGATTAAATTATATGTAGTAGGCACTATTAGCATCCCAGTTTCAGTGATGAGAAAATTAAGATCCAGAGAGGTTAAGTAACTTGCCCAAAGTCACACAGCCATTATACCGCAAAACCAGGATTCAAACACCAACTGCAGAGTCCAGAGCTTATGCTCCTTACTATTACGCTGGAGTATGTAGAGTACGCTTCCTTTAGTGTGAAACATTTATCTCCGTGCACACACATCATACAGATGTAGATTCATACACATGCAGAAACTCTCTCCCACAGGATTAGTGTGAAAACAATAACTGGGGTTGCCTTGCCGTGATGAACTAGTGCCTGAGGGTCACCGGGAGGGAGACGCTTGAATTGTGTTTCACTCTTGAAACTTTTTATTCGGATGTATATGATCTTCCACTAGGAAAGATATTCTTTTCTTCCATTAGGAAACAGACAAATAATCAGATAACAACAGTAAAAACAGATCACAACCCGCGCTATGTAGGTCTTGGAAATCAGGGAGCCCCTGAGGCAGACTGGAGAGAACAAGGGACTATGTTTAGGGACCGAAGAATTGGATATCCACACACTTGAAGACCTGCTTTTTTAAAACAAAGAATTTCAGAGAAAGAATTAAAATTGTGCTTACCATAGATCATGGAGACCTTGATTTTGCCCGGTGAGGGATTAAATCTTCCTTGAGATGTTAATTTCCAAACATAGGACCTTTCCCCAATAGTCTTCCTCAGGTGGAGCCAGATTCAGTGTGGAAATCCCAGAGGGTGATCTACTGCAGGTCCAAGGACATTCATGGGGAGGATGAGAGGCCAATGTAAGATGGTCTGGAAAGCTCTGATTCTGTCCAATGTCTGTTTCCCCTAACTGAAGCTTGGATACTTACTGTATAAACAGAAATGCTAGATGGCTAAGACGTAGGAGGAAATAAGCCATTTATCTAAGCAGATGCAACCCAGGATGAAGTTTGCATGACTATTCAAAAGGGATTGTAGGGTAAACTAGGCAATAATAGTCAGTAGGAAAGAAGAGCTGCTTATTTCAAACCCGCAGAGCAGTGAGGAGTAACAACTCTCTTTGGCCTCAGACACCAACCCTGAGGCTGTCCGCTTCCTTTATGGTGTGTGTGCAGTGCTTTTGTGTTTTTTCACGTCAGCTTCAAGCCAGGAAGAGGCATCGCCTTGGGTGCTCTCCCCACCTTCAGCATGTGTGGCCCCTACCCTCCTCCTGAAACTCAAAGCTGTATCTGAAGCCTCTGGACCCCTAAGGAGAAGGAAATCCAGAAGACTGACAGGAGGTGTGAACTGGTTCTAAGTGTGTCTGATCCCAACAAAAAGAGAGTGAAGCATTCTGGAAACTTCACTTCTCTACAAGATGCTCTACAAGCCTTTTTCGGAGCAAACTCTCAGAGGTAAATAGAAACTTCATATTGAGCCTTGGGAGTCCCCCAGGGAGGCAAGTCCACTGGGTATGCCCTATGGGTGCCCACTCTGGGAAACACGGACGACACATACCCAAGAGGCTGACCTTGCTCACTGGGACCTGCTCACCACCACCCCACCTGTGAGCAAATCTGTGAATAGTGGCATGGGCCATGTGTCAGCCATTGCACCAGCATCTACCATCAGCCACTGCTCCCCTCACCTTATTCCAATTTCTGCCTCTCATTTCTGGCCTAGGTGCCCTTTCTTTGAAGCTTCCTTAGTGCATTCTTAATAACTCCATACCTGCAGCTGCCCACACCTGAAGTTGCCAGGTAGCATCTTGTGGTGGTAAAGTGAACCACCACAGACTCTGAAGTCAGATGCCCGAATTTAAATCTGGGGTCTATCATCCTGGGTGACCTGTGTCCAATTTCTTCATGTCTCTCTGCCTCTGTTTCTTCATCTGAAAAATGGGGATATAATACTGCCTGTATCATAGGATTGGTTTAAGAATGTAAATAAGACATAACCTATGTAGCTGACAGCACTTGTTAATTTGGGATTTACATGAAGAGAAAGTAAAGCAGAAGCAAAATGTGTAAAGCAGAGGAAAACATTCTTGGTCCTAAGATTTGACACTGGCTTGCGTGGCTCAGCTGGTAGAGAATCCACCTGCAATGCGGGAGACCTGGGTTTGATCCCTGGGTTGGGAAGATCCCCTGGAGAAAGGAACAGATACCCACTCCAGTATTCTGGCCTGAATAATTCCATGGACTGTATAGTCCATGGGGTCACAAAGAGTCAGACAAGACTGAGCAACTTTCACTTTTTTGGACTGCTAAGAGAAGGCATGGAATTAACTTAGAAAAGACTTCTTATCTGGAGATAATTTAAGTGTTCTCACTAAGTGAAGGTCAGTGGAGTAATGACCTCTCACTATGTCTTCTAGATTCTCTTCTAACTCTTGACTCTGAGGCAGTACCCGGGGGTTAGAAAAGTCCTGCTCTATTGGCGGTGGGAAGCCGAAAGTTCTAAAAAACAAATTTCCCGAAAGTGCCGTTTAACTGTCGGCTAAAGGGTAGGTACAGAAGACAGCTTGAGAACCGCATCCCTCTTCTGCTCCATCCTTATGTTTCTGTTGCACAAATGCAGCAAAATGAGTAGCAATATTTTCATTGAAAATATGCCTCATGCAAATCAGTTTGGTAAATATGGAATTTAGCCTTTATAAAAGAGCACCTGTTCCCCCCTCCCATTCCTCCATTTAATTTTTGCATTCAGATGTGCTCTGCTCTTGCCTAAGCCTAGTCCCATACACTATTACAAGAACAGACTTGCTGGTTTTGAATCTAACCAACATACACCCCTCTTTTCCAAGAAAAAAAATCTCTAAACATTAGAGGCACCTGCGTGCTGGCTTTCTAGGGGCGCCCTGAAGAATATTTCCATAGCGGTAAAATATTTTGAAACATCTTAGAAAAAAGAGAACTATTCAGAGTTGATACGGACTCCGGTGGGTGAGGAGAGGGCGTGGGGGCAGACTTGTAGGTCGTTCCTGGTCTGCCTGAGTCCTCAGAGCGGGCAGCAGCTGCTGTCCCCCTCCAGGGTGTGGTGACGCTGGGGTTAACTGTTCTCCTCTACTGAGGAGCAGGGATTTTTAACTCAGTTGTGGTTTGGTCTGGGTGGTTTCCTTTTTCCCTCACCATCAGAGGGATTTTTAAAAATCACAAACAGAACCTGGGGAGAGGAGGCCCAATTTGACACCTTTGAATCGCGATGGGGTCACTTTATAGATTCAGATTTAGAGGGATTGTTGGGTGGGGATCTGCCACACAGGAGAGCCTTTCAGCCCCTTTCATAGAGGGACACAGAATCAGAGTTTCCTGAAATGGTGTTTTTTGTGTGAGACCTGTCAATAGAAATATCAAACTGTGAATATACAATTGAACTTTATTATCCCTTTTGATTTTGTAACTACATAGGTATGACAGACAGAGGCCGATTTGAAAAGAAACTCACAATTGCCAGTGTGTCCCTTGTATGAATCCCACGGCTGGAAGTTTTTCTGTAAATCGGCATCTTCAGGTAGGGGTTGTGCAGGCGCCTCCCACTGACTCTTGAGATACGTTTTAATTAAGGAACATGAAATCTCTTAACTTTCCTTTACAGAGTGGAAGTGCCCTTGTGTTCTGAAACGCAGCTCTAGAGATGGCATTGTGGGGCTTCATATTTACTCTCTGCACAACTTTCATTTCAAAGATTCTTACTTTGTGACCCAAAGGGGGTTTTTTTCTTCTCTTTCTTTTTTTATTTTTTCTTTCTGCTTACCCCTGAAATGGACTGAACCTGGAATTCAAGAGTCCAGCTGTGCTCTTTCTGCCTCTGACATCGTTAGAAAACCAAAAGGTGGGGAGCTGGTATTCAAACGGTCAGTCTCAAAATAAAAATCTTGCCCCACGGAGGGATTCAGAGAGTTGGGGCCAAGGCCTCCCCTCACCCGCAGTATCAGGAGTCGAACGGTCAGATCATACTCTTCCTGTGCCCCTGGCTACTCAAGTCACAGAAAGGATGGCTCCTGACATAGTTCAGACTTGAAATCAGTGGTCCTGTTCTTTCCTCCCCAAAGACTACATCGTGGTGAGAGAATTTCAGTCTTTGCCAATGAAGTTGCCACTAAGGATGTTTTCAATTTAAACCATCTGTATGGAAATTGCTAGAAGTAACACAGACTGAAAAAATGAGGAACACACTAGCTAAGGCTCACAAAAAGTAAGGCAAAGGTAATCAGTGAGACCTGAGACCAGGCATTCGATCTATTTCAGCATCTGTACTATGAAAGGCAAGACCAGATAATCTCTAAAATATCCTTTGGGTTCTAGGATTCTATAACTGCAGTGACTTCAGTTAGATGTTGAGAATTAAGGGAGATTCAGAAAAGGAAGGAAACATAGACATTATCAAAGATGTTCTCCAAAGTGATGACAGACTTTACCTCCAGAAGGAAGAAGAGGGGCGCAGGATTGAGGAGAGGGACAAAGAAAAATTTAGCTTTATCTGCAACTTCTTTCTCTTTTAAAATTTATTTACAAGGAGACCGCACTCTCATATTAACTGTGCAGTTAAAAATTAATTTTAAACCCAAAAAACATTAACATAAGTTAGAATAAGCCAAAATGCTGCAGTCCCCCTTCCCTTTGCAAGTTGCAAAACAGTGTACCCACACTTTCAACTATTCTGTATATTTTATGGGCTTCCTTCGGTGGCTCAGCAGTAGAGAATCCACCTGTAATGCAGGAGCCACAGGAAACGTGGGTTCAATCCCTGGGTCGGGAAGACACCCTGGAAGAGAGCATGCCAACCCACTCCAGTATTCTTGCCTGGAGAATCCCATGGACAGAGGAGCCTGATGGGGTCAGGATATGGATGTAAATGTGGTCCATAGGGTCACAGAGAGTTGGAAGTGTGGATGTAAATTACTAAGAGTTTATAACCTACCTGATGGCAATGGTTATTTCCAGAGGTGGGAGGTACATGTTGGGGAATTATGACTAGAAGACCATTTTAGTCTTATCTGCAATGTTTTATGATTTTATAGGAGGAATATATTCATGTATTTCTTATCTAATGAAATCATATGGTTTACATGTATGAGATTGTAAGGCAGAGCATTTGTATACATGTGAGTACGTATATGGGAATATGCAGTAAGAATATGCAGCGTTGGTGATATTTCAAATGTGTGAACACTCAACAATTGGAGAAAAATTCTTAGGCAAGGCTGTCAGCCAGCTCAGCTCGCCTCCTCCAGAAAGCCTTCCCCCACTGTCGCCCTACATTGGTCTTGCTCTTCTTGCATGCCACCTTCAGCATCGCCCCTTTTCTCACCACACCTTTCTCCCTCTCAGCATCTCTCTGTCCAGCCTCATACAACCCTGAAATAAGCACTATCCCAACATTTCGTTCAAATCTTCTGCCTCAGAGGCACAAGCCTAAGTGCCTTACCCCATTTGTTATTCCCGCTTACTCCACCTCTTAGGGAGAGCCTCTCCCACTTCCCTCGCACAAGCATGCCCTGAGGAGCCCACTAATGTGCACAGTCCGAGTCCAGGCTCTAGGTGAGGGCGCCAGACATCCATATCGGTAACCAACACCATGGAGGATGCTTGTGCCAGGGACAGCTGGCAAACGCTCCTCTGAGGTCTGACGTGGCCTGTATATCACACGGAGAAGAGAAAGAAAGCAGATTTCTCTCCCACATGGGATACTAAAAATGGCTTAGATAGACTCTCCTGCACGCCTAGATCCAAAAAGGAATGTGGCATGGCATAATGCATCAAAAACCTTTTAAAAACATATAGCCTTTCACCCAGCGATTCCACTTCTAGGCATCCTGATGAAAAGAATCAGAGATGGTAAAGATGTTTATATAGATATTCACCATGCAGTGATTCATGGTTGAGTAGGAAAATAGTTAAATGAAGTGTTGTTCTTCCACAGAGTAGTACTACATAGCCGTCCAAAATAGGAAGGGGAATTTTTAACTGCATCATTACGTTTTGGGCTACTAATTAAGGAAATAATTAGGAATCAAAACTGTATCACAAACATGGTCTTTCTATAACTAAACCTAAAAAAAAAGGCAGAGGAAAAAAAGGCTGAAAGAATATAAGGGGAAGGAAAGATTAGCAGGTAAAGAACCTGCCTGCCTATGCAAAAGATGCAAGAGACACGCGTTTGACCCCTGGGTCAGGAAGATCCCTGGGAGAAGGAAATGACAACCCACTCCAGTTCTTGCCTGGGAAATCCTATGGACAAAGGAGCCTGGCGGGCTACAGGCCATGGGATTGCAAAGAGTCAGACTTGACTGAGGGCGTGCACACACAAGGAGAGGTACCAGAGAAACACACAGTTAATGGACACAGATCAGCCCTCAGCCCTTGGCATTCTATCCCATCAGTACGAGTAATAAAGGACAACTGAGCAGACAATTTGGTTGACAACGTGGAAGGCAGACTATCGTAGAGCTGCTTCACCCACAGCTGTATGGCTTTGCAGTGTTGACAGAAGAAAGAGAAAGACAAATAGGAAATAAAACCTTATCTTGGGCTGGAAAATCAGCAGCTGGGATGTGACCCTCATAGGGAACTTTGGTTTGATGAGTAGAAGTTACTGATTTAACTTGAATTTCAGACCTATAATTTCTATCTTTTAATGAAGTTTCCGTTATTTGGAGTTTCCACCCCCCACTCCCACCCCGCTCAGGGCTTCTTAGTGTTCTTTTTTAACCAATATTTATATCTATATGTTTTGTTTCATGCTTAAAAAAAAATCTCCATAAACAAATCACTCTAATATACAATTTTCTTTGAAGATTCCACACTCCCTTCCCAAACTATTGTCTTCTCACCCCAAAATGATAACTGTAAATGGTAAGTAAATTCTTTGTATTGTTGAAGATCTAAGCTGATATACATAGGAAAAGGGAAGTGGTGGATAAAGTAATTATTTAGTGAACTTCAGCTGGGTAGACAATCTGCCTGATATCATAAGATGTTTTTCTTTTCTCAATAGCTGTGGGTTTGTTTTTTTTTTTTTTTTGGTGGCCAAAAATATGTGAATGACGGCCTAAACTGTCCCTTTCACTGTGGCCGAAATCATCTTGTTACTGCTATTTAGGTCAGATGTCAAGTAATTAAGAGAATGATATTAACACATCAATTCTGAGAATTCTGTTTTGTGAAAGCATCTATTTTAGAACTCTTGCAGGTGGCTGCAGCTCACAAAGCCTGTCAGATGTACTGGATGCAGAAAGGTTCAAGGGCTGCTTGTGTTTTTCAAATGTTATCTAAGGAATCTTTTCACAAATCCCTGCTATTGTTCGACATAATTTTTGTGGCTCTTGGGGACTTAAATGCAACCGAACAATTTTAAAGAAACCAAAATATGACAAAGGAAATAATGGTCCCCTATTATAAAGCATTCTCTTTCTTTATCTTTCCCTCCCTCCTCCACCTTTCAGCCACTGCCCTAGGCTGGCTGATGCAACTGATGTCTGAGAATACTTAAAAATTTAGGGTTTTGACTTCACTGGTTTAATAGGATATCTGAAGCACTATGCACATATTAATTTTCCATAAATTAGGGGGCTTTTTTTTTTAGAACATGAAGATATTGAAAAGCAATGTCTGGCTGCTGGGTCAGGCTCATTTGATACCAACTTGATGGTAATTATAATCTTCATAGAGTGAGATGCTCATGAATGTAATTTCAATTTTTGAAATTATTTGTGAATTTCAAAATGGAAATAAAAATACATCTATTTCTTTTATTTTACTCTTCTTCATCTCCCAAAACCTTCCTGTTACTTTAAAAAATTCTTCCAGGGTTTCTCTATTTTCTTATCTCTTATATAATAATAGTGATGGTGATAGTTGATATTTATTAATTATTATATGCAGGGCATGAAACTAAGCACATTACACATGAATTCATTCAAAACTCATAGTAGCCCTATGAGGTCAGTACTGCTATTATTTCCATTCTCCAGATGAGGACATTTGCCCAAGGTTCATGCCCAATAAGTGGCAGAGTCAGGTTCAAGACCCAGGATTTCAACTCCTGACACCATGTTCTTAAGTCCTAGAGTGGATCATACATACACCTTTTCCACCCTGGGAGATACTGACCTCCTGTTTTCAGACTTATACAAATAGCAATCATTTGCATAAAAAGAGAATTTTCTACTAATACCTATTAAATTCAACTGTGTTTTTTGTTGTTTTTGTTTGTTTGATTTGACTGTGCTGGGTCTTTGTTGTTGTGCGAAGACTTTCTCTGATTGTAGTGAGTGGAGGTTTCTCTCTAGTCGCAGTCCGAGGGCTTCTCACTGCTGTGACTTCTCTTATTGTGCAGCATAGACTCTGGGGCAAGTAGGCTCCTGTAGTTGTGACACAAGGCTTAGCTGCCCCGTGGCAGGTGGGATCTTCCCAGACCAGGGATCAAACCAGTGTCCCCTGTATTGCAAGGCAAATTCCTAACCACTGAACTATCAGGGAAGCCTTCAACTATGTTTTTGATTTCTAGGATCAATATCATTTATATATTTAACTGTAGCTTTACTAGTATAATGTTTCTGTACTCAGTGTGAATTATTTTTCTCATTGGCTTATTCATTGATTTCTTTAGAACTTCCTGATTTGCCTCTAACCTTCACTCATTTCACAGTAGACCCAATGAACATTCATTTTTAAATGAAACCTAAGTATAGCAGACTTCTGGAAAAAAAAAAAAAAAAGACATTTCTCCCAGCAGCTAAAGCTCATCTATGAAATGTGTTCCAGGGAGAATGAGTCCAGAAAACCAAACACAGTGTTTTCCTCCAATGTCCCCTGCTGCCACTACCACCACCACCCTTGATCTGAGAAGAAAAGACTATCAGTAGAGAGAAAAACAGAGATTCCAGTTCAAGCAACTAGAATATCACAGAACAGGCAAGGAGTGAAACCCAAACCAGTAACAGGCCAGTCTTGGAGGCTGGTGAAGCTGAGGGCTTGATGCTAAAGCGGTGTCCAAAGTAAAAAATGGGGTTTGGAGCAGTCAGGGCAAAACTCCAGGTTGGCTTAGCACCAGGACAAGAAGTCAATACTGAGGAGGGTGCCATACAATAAAGAACTTGTGGACAAGTTCTAGAACAAAGACTGCTGGGGATTGACAGTGAGTCTAGGGCAGAAGGTGACGATGGGGAAGCTGTGATTCCCCATCACCCTTGTAGACAGCACAGTGCCTGCAGCAGTGCCTCTTCTGGAGGCTCCATGGTCTCTGTCTTTCTGGTGTCTCTTTCCAATCACGGAGCTCCATCTGCTAATCCTTCTGGATGGTCTAGATCTTACTTTTATTTTTTTTAAGAAAAGAAAAAGAAAGGAAGATAAATGTTTGAGCATGTACAAAAACAAATATCAAACAGGGATAATTTCTTCAATGAATACTGCCTTTAATCTGTATGGTGTAATAAGCACCAGCATTCAAAAGCACTTTCAAAAACTAACCCACATGTGCGTTACAAACCACTGTGGACCAGATTATTGCATACTTTAAGTAAATCTTGATTTTATTTTTTTAAAAAAGAGAACTTAAATAGAAGAATGGAGGTTTTGCCAATTATTTTTTTCCGTGAAAAAAGTTGTTAGAGAAAGATAATAAAAGCGGAGAGCTTCACATGTATACATTTCTATATCTAGGATTTGCAAGGACTGTTAGGATGGGCATTCTGTCAGCTCTGGGTGATGTTGGTTCAACCCCTAAGGAAACCACAGCTGGGTCAAGGTGTAGTCATGCATATGCAGAAAGAGACAGAGCCATAGCTTCCAAATAAATCAAGAGTGTTCCAGTTCAGAAAGCCATGACCTCAGGGCAAAACTAAATCCCAAACTGAGACAAATGGTCACAGCTCAGGAGTGAGCATTGGTGGCAAGTCATACTGCCCCAAGTGTCACTTGTCATCCAGGGACAAAGATGAGCACCTTAGAAGCACCAGTTCGACCTCTGACAAAGCTCCTTCACATCTCAAGCCCATTTCCTTCCTTTTTTGATCATAAAAAGAAAGTGAAAGTGTTAGTTGCCCAGTCACGTCCAACTCTTTGCAACCCCATGGACTGTAGCCCGCCAGGCTCCTCTATCCATGGGATTTCCCAGACAAGAATACTGGAGTGGGTAGCCATTCCCTTTTCCAGGGGATCTTCCCAACCCAGGGATCGTAAACGTGATAGTTAGTAACTGGCAATCACACAAATTAACCTTCCCTTCCAGACCTGTTCCTTCACCCTCACCACAGCACAGCAGATGAATGGCCTATAAAGTTCATTGGTTTCCCACAGAGACCAACAGAATCCTCATGCTGCTGGTATTTGACCAAAATCACTACCATCAACTTACTTCTAGTGGAAATTAGTTAATGGTTTCCTGTTCTCGTCTACTCAAGGCTATGGTTTTTCCAGTAGTCATGTATGGGTGTGAGAGTTGGACTATAAAGAAAGCTGAGTGCCGAAGAATTAATCTTTTGAACTGTGGTGTTGGCGAAGACTCTTGAGAGTCCCTTGGACTGCAAGGAGATCCCATCAGTCCATGCTAAAGGAAATCAGTCCTGGGTGTTCATTGGAAGGACTGATGTTGAAGCTGAAACTCCAATACTTTGGCCACCTCATGCGAAGAGTTGACTCATTTGAAAAGACCCTGATGCTGGGAAGGGTTGGAGGCAGGAGGAGAAGGGGACGACAGAGGATGAGATGGCTGGATGGCATCACTGACTTGATGGACTTGGGTTTGGGTAGACTCTGGGGGTTGGTGATGGGCAGGGAGGCCTAGTGTGCTGCAATTCATGGGGTCACAAAGAGTTGGACATGACTGAGTGACTGAACTGAACTGAATTCTCGTGAGAGTTCATAAAGCATAATAATGGGGACTTCTCTGGTGGTGCAGTGACTAAGACTAAATGCTCCCAATGCAGCGGGCCTGATCATGGAACTAGATCCTTGGTCATGGAACTAGATCCCACATACCACAATTAAGAGTTCCCATCTGGGACTTCCGTAATGGTCCAGTGGATAAGAATCCACCTGCCAGTGCAGGGGACGTGGATTTGATCCCTGGTCCGGAAAGATCCCACATGACCAGAACAGTTAAGCCCATGCACTGTAACTACTGCAGTCTGCACACTCTAGTGACCTTGCCCTGCAACAAGAGAAGGCACTGCAACGAGCAACCTGAGCCATGCAACCAGAGAGTAGCCCCACTCACCACAACTGGCCAAAGCCTGCGCACAAAAACGAAGACCCAATACAGCCAAATAAAATAAGTTTCCATGCCACAGCTAAAGATCCTGCACGCTGCAAGGAAAATCAATGATCCCGCATGCTGCAACTAAGACCTGGCTCAGCCAGATAAATAAATAAACACTTCAATAATAATAAAAGTCATCTACATAAAATATTACTTATAAATTTAAGTTTATAAGGTAGGTTCACAGTTTTTCATTATTTGGGCCTATCAGTTCAGTTCAGTTCAGTCACTCAGTCATGTCCAACTCTTTGAACCCCATGAATCGCAGCACGTCAGGCCTCCCTGTCCATCACCAACTCCCAGAGTCTACTCAAACTCATGTCCATCAGTCGGTGATGCCATCTAGCCATCTCATCCTCTGTCGTCCCCTTCTCCTCTTGCCCCCAATCCCTTCCAGCATCAGAGTCTTTTCCAATGAGTCAACTCTCCGCATGAGGTGGCCAAAGAATTGGAGTTTCAGATTCAACATCAGTCCTTCCAATGAACACCCAGGACTGATCTCCTTCAGAATGGACTGGTTGGATCTCCTTGCAGTCCAGGGGACTCTCAAGAGTCTTCTCCAACACCACAGTTCAAAAGCATCAATTCTTCTGTGCTCAGCTTTCTTCACAGTCCAACTCTCACATCCATACATGACCACTGGAAAAACCATAGCCTTGACTAGATGGACCTTTGTTGGCAAAGTAATGTCTCTGCTTTTGAATATGCTATCTAGGTTGGTCATAACTTTCCTTCCAAGGAGTAAGCGTCTTTTAATTTCATGGCTGCAGGCACCATCTGCAGTGATTTTGGAGCCCAGAAAAATAAAGTCTGACACCGTTTCCACTGTTTCCCCATCTATTTGCCATGAAGTGATGGGACCAGATGCCATGATCTTCGTTTTCTGAATGTTGAGCTTTAAGCCAACTTTTTCACTCTCCTCTTTCACTTTCATCAAGAGGCTCTTTAGTTCCTCTTCACTTTCTGCCATAAGGGTGGTGTCATCTGCATATCTGAGGTTATGGATATTTCTCCCAGCAATCTTGATTCCAGCTTGTGCTTCTTTCAGCCCAGCGTTTCTCATGATGTATTCTGCATATTTGGGCCTATAGAACTATACAAATTATAGACAAAATACCACTGACTGAACTTGGCATTAGACCTGGATTTTCCATGAAATAGAGCACAAGTTTCAGAATTCTCAGCATACAGTCTTATCAAGTATGCCTTTTATCTTAGAGACACTTTTATTAAAGAAGCATTGGGACTTCCCTGGCAGTCCAGAGGTTAAGAATCTGCTTGCCAGTGCAGGCAACTCGGGTTCAATCACTGGTTCAGGAATTAAGATCCCACACGACAGCTGGCAACTGAGCCAACACAGCCAAAAGACAAATAAGTAAATAACAATAAAGAAGCAGCATAGATGTTCATGTCCAATTTCAATGGCATAATATAACCTTTACAGTAAGACTGAAATGACTACAAATACTTGAGGTCAGTGTGACACATTTAAATACGAGGCTCTTCAAAATAGAGCAGTCTCCTTTGAGGATGTGAAATTTAACCACCCCAATTTAAAGTTGGAGAAGGCAACGGCACCCCACTCCAGTACTCCTGCCTGGAAAATCCCATGGACGGAGGAGTCTGGTAGGCTGCAGTCCATGGGGTCACGAAGAGTTGGACACAACTGAGCGACTTCACTTTCACTTTTCACTTTCATGCGTTGGAGAAGGAAATGGCAACCCACTCCAGTGTTCTTGCCTGGAGAATCCAAGGGATGGAAGGGCCTGGTGGGCTGCCGTCTATGGGGTTGCACAGAGTCGGACACGACTGAAACGACTTAGCAGCAGCAGCAGCAATTTCAAGTTAAGAAAATAGAGACTTGGGTAGAGTAGGTGGCTTGTTGAAGTCTGCATAACTACTTGGCAAACTAGAGAGAGCTCAGGTTTCCTTCACATTAAACTCAGAGTCATGGTTCCCCATGCCTAAGAGAAAAAGCTGGGCTAGGTAATCCTCAGGGAGATTCCCCACCCCACCCACCTTCCCCAGCCCTCAAATACTCTGGTTTTCTTAAGCCTGAACAAGACTTCATATCTGCCTCACGTGCTGTCCAAGCTGCCAGTCAGCTCTGAACTCAGGGAGGCATAGCAGCTTCCGTAGGTATCAAAACCTTCCTTTTGCAGCCCAGGCCAGTCACTCTTGAGTCTTCAAGAGCACAAATCCCTCACCACAGTCATGTTTGACTTTGGGTAAAGATCTCTGGATCTCTATCCCATTCACTCTATCAAGTTCCCTGTCTTATTCAAATTCTTTCTCTTGGTCAGGAAGGCTTGCCCTTTGGGCAGGTGTCTGTGTCTACTTCCCTCTGACCCCAGTTCAGAGTGCCCTGGCATGCCAGCCTGTCCCCCAAATACCAGTACTCATGTCCTTTCCAACCCAATGGTGTGTCTTGGAGGGATCATAGGGTCCGAGTTGCTACATAAGTTGTAGGTCACAGTGCAAATGAAAATGCAGGGTTCCTTGTCCATAATTTGTGCAGTCCAATTCCAAATAAAGCTGCCATTAAAGATGCTGAAATATAAAGCTTTTTCTTTTCTTAGATGGCCTCTTTTGATTTGTTACAGTGTTTCTGCCACTCTAGGGAAAGGAAAATTAAAATTTCAAATTATTGGCATAATTTTACTGTTCATCTTTATACTGTGCATTTCCACTTTTAAATGCAAATATAAGAACATTTAACTTGTATGTGGAATCATTAAAGTGATACAATTTGTATTTCTTAGCTCATGCATGCATATGTATTTCATTCTTATCAGAGCAGTGGAAATGCTGCAAAAAAAAAAAAACCTCAGTGTTTTTTATCTTGCTTCTTTCTTGATACACACACATTCTACTACCATTTTCTATCTTCAGCCTACAGAATGAGTAAAGACTGAAAGGAAAAAAGAATTTGTGTTACCTTTCTTTCTCTTTCCTTCAATGTCATCATTTTCAGCATATTTGGTTGTGTAACATGGGGAAGTAACATGGGTAAGATGGAATACCATTGGTGTTTCTTAGGACACCGTTTCCTTCTTTCTCTGTTGGAAGCAAGCTGTGATTTAAATAAAAAGTGTAGTATCTTAGTGAGGTCGGAAACCCCATTTTATTCAGTCGTGGATATGACTTTCTTACTTTGTATTCTTCTGAGTCTCATATCCCATGGGTCTTGGAAATTCTGTGCTCATGGAATATCGCAGATGCTAAATGTGAATGAGGCATCAGTGAAGAGTGGACATTTATATTGAGGTATCTCCTCTACTCACACGTATACTCCTGTTCCATTGAGCTTCAGTTGCAAAACACAAGCTCAAAGATAAAACAAAGAATTTCAAGACAGTGACAGCAGAGTAAAATACACCAAGCATGGGACCCTTCCTAGCTGTGGGTCCCTACACAGGTGGTGGGCTTTCCTGGTCACTCAGATGGTAAAGAATCTGCCTGCAGTGCAGAAGACCTGGCTTCAATCCCTGGGTCAGAAAGATCCCCTGGATCTTTCTAAAATAAAATCAAAGAAAATTAGCTTCTGTGATAACAGTAAAATCTAATGAGGTTTTGGAAAGTTCAATTTATCAAAGAAATATCCAATCATATCAGCTTGGTTTTCTGGAATGTACATCTCACCAAAGTACTGATTATCTGCTGGTCCTGTTGCCTGTATCTATCACTTGCTAATACGTCCTATAAAGTTGTCAACTCAGTCGATGAAATAAGAGAAAGAGCTCGAGCAGGAAAAAAAAAAAAAAAAAAAAAAAAAAAAAAAAAGAAAGATCCCCTGGAGGAGGAAATGGCAACTCACTCCAGTATTCTTGCCTGGGAAATCCCATGGACAGAGGAGTCTGGCAGGCTATAGACCAAGGGGTTGCAAAGAGTTGGACACGACTGAGCAACTAACACAGGTGTTACATTCATGAGACCAGCCCTGCTAGTGATACTTGCTATTGTTTAAGTAGCAAATCACCAGTGATATCTCGAAATATAGAGACAGCACCATCATGACTAGAAGGGTAGTACACCAAGACCCTCCAGTACAGGGACAGCAAAAATCCTACTCACCAATGGGACAGAAATGTGGTGAGTGCTCCTGGGCTTCAGGGGTGGGATGGGTCCACATGTCTGACCAGTGCCCCAAGACACTTGCCTGTTGCCCCCTCAGAAATCCTTTCCTGGCCCTAACCCCAGCACATCCTGTAATAGCCCTCGATATAATACCCACATGACCTAGCCAGCGGATCTCTTCCTTCCTCCTTCTCCTTTTCCCTATCTTATTTTCTGAACTAAACCCATGTTTTGTGATCTTTTTCTACAATAATAGAAGAGAGCTCAGTGGCTTATAGGAAAGGCTTCAACCTTAAAAACAAAAAGTCCTGTGAAAGTGAAAGTTTAGTCACTCAGTCGTGTCCAACTCTTTGCAACCCCATGGACTGTATTCCTCCAGGTTCCTCCATTCAAGGTATTTTCCAGGCAAGAATGCTGGAAAGTTAAAGCAAAAGTTAACTCGCTCAGTCATGCCTGACTCTTTGTGACCCCGTGGACTGTAGCCCACCAGGCTCCTCCATCCATGGGATTCTCCAGGCAAGAATACTGGAGTGAGTTGCCATTTCCTTCTCCAGGGGATCTTCCTGACCCAGGGATTGAATCCAGGACTCCCACATTTGCAGGCAGACGCTTTAACCTCTGAGCCACCAGGGAAGCAAAGTCCTGTTAACCCTCCCTGTTTGAGGGAGGAGAGGGGGAAGGCACTGGGAAACACCTTCTGTTCTTCCCCCGTGAGTTTATAGGCCAACAACTAAGCAGGGGTTACTTTCTGCTCTCTTCTTGCAAAATGGCAAGCAGTAAATTACAAGTTAAGTGTTCGGCAGGTTACCCCAAACATTAAGTGTTTGCTGTGTCACCCAGCTACACGAAGGATCAGAGTTAAGGAAGGAGTGTCTCATCGGAGGGAAGAGGGACACCAGAAAAAGAGAGGACACTGAGAGCTGAATACGAAAGACAGAGCCGGTACTTCTGTGTCAATTTCCCTACCACCTTGTAGCCAGGGAGATATTTTTATCTTTATTTAGCAGATGGAAGATTTGAAGCAGAGGAATTGTGTTTTATCCAAGTTAAAATTACACTGATTCTCTGGAACAAGTTTTATGATTATATACCGATTTTTGTATAAATCAAATCAAAACACAATCAGCAAGCTGAGTTACTTGGGCCATTTTTGACCAATGCCTTTTCCAGATTATTGTATAAAGAATTAACCCAATATTCTCGTTACTCAGTACCAGAATTTGCTTATAAAATAATTCATGTACACACATAATATTATCTAAATGGAAAATGGCCTTATAGATTTTTTACATCTGTATATCTCTCTATATATAGCTATATGAAAAAGCGGTCTTATTAAGAATTTTGGCAGCTGAAAGAACTTCTCTGATTGGCTAAGAAATCTCATGCAACCTGAGTTAAGTTGCCAGTTTCCATCAGACTTTCCGTCTGTGAGACAGGCAGCAATATAAACTGATCTACTTTGGCTGCCAGTAGCAGTTTCAGAAATCCAGCATAAGGAGCATTTTTTAATAAAAGTATACACAGGGTTGGAATGCTGATAAGGCATTTGCAATGTATATAGAAATATGATAATTTATACTATTTTGTGATAAGACTCCCGGTTGGCATTAGTGATGCGTCATATGATTGCATTAATTGCAAAGAAGAAACTCAAAATGGCATAATTGTGCCTGATGCTCAAGTAATAGAAATGGAATTTAAGTGCTGTTGGAAAATGTTCCTGAGGTGAAAAGGCTTTAAAAACATGAGTGTAAAGCCAAACCATTATGATGCAGAACTCCCAAGAACAGCCATTGGCCTAGACAAGGATAAAAGATAAGCGGAAGATGGGCATTAGCCTCCGGTGGGCCACCTCTGCAAATGTTGAAGACGGTGGTCACACACTGTACTACCCTCACATCATTAGGTCGTAAGTAAATATGCTGGCATCTTTGGTTTGAAAGGCAGCCTTGCGAAGCTTTTGTTGGTTGTCTTAGTGTGAGCTGCAGCCTGATACAGTGGTCTGAGGTGGACTCTGCACACTGAACTGCCTGAGTTCAAATCTTGGCTCTGCTGCCAAATAGCTGTGTGTCTGTGGGCGAATCACTCCACCTCTCTGTGCCTTCAATGAAATTTGTAAAATTCAGAGTCATTCAGCTAGTTACAAGATTGAATGAGTCAATATTTGCAGACAGACTTCTCTGCTGGTCCAGTGGTTAAGAATCTGCCTGCCAATGCAGGGGACAAAGCTTCGATCTCTGGACCAGGAACTAAATTCCCACAAGCCTCAGGGCAACTGAGCCTGTGCACCACAGCCACTGAGCCCACACTCCAGTGCCTGAGTGCTGCAAATCCTGAGCCTGCACACCCTAGAGCCTGTGCTCTGCAACAAGAGAATCCACTACAACTAGAGAAAGCCTGTGCAGAGCAACAAAAGCCCAGCACCACCACAAATAAATACATATTTTTAAAAATATTCATAGGACTCTTGAGATAGTCCATCAGAGATCAGATCAGATCAGATCAGTCGCTCAGTTGTGTCCGACTCTTTGCGACCCCATGAATCGCAGCACACCAGGCCTCCCTGTCCATCACCAACTCCCAGAGTTCACTGAGACTCACGTCCATCGAGTCAGTGATGCCATCCAGCCATCTCATCCTCTGTCGTCCCCTTCTCCTTTTGCCCCCGATCCCTCCCAGCATCAGAGTCTTTTCCAATGAGTCAACTCTTCGCATGAGGTGGCCAAAGTACTGGAGTTTCAGCTTCAGCGTCATTCCTTCCAAAGAACACCCAGGGCTGATCTCCTTCAGAATGGACTGGTTGGATCTCCTTGCAGTCCAAGGGACTCTCAAGAGTCTTCTCCAGCACCACAGTTCAAAAGCATCAATTCTTCCATGCTCAGCCTTCTTCACAGTCCAACTCTCACATCCATACATGACCGCAGGAAAAACCATAGCCTTGACTAGATGAACTTTTGTTGGCAAAGTAATGTCTCTGCTTTTGAATAGCACATAGTAAATGATAAGTCTTTTTTAAGTAGAAAACTTTAATTGATTATAAAATGTATCAGTTCGCTTCAGCTAAGCCACTCAGTCACGTCTGACTCTTTTCAACCCCATGGACTGCAGCACGCCAGGCTTCCCTGCCCATCACCAACTCCCAGAGTCTCCCCAAACCCATGTCCATTGAGTCAGTGATGCCATCCAACCATCTCATTCTCTGTTGTCCCCTTCCCAGCATCAGGGATTTTTCAAATGAGTCAGTTCTTCGCATGAGGTGGACAAAGTATTGGAGTTTCAGCTTCAGCATCAATCCTTCCAATGAATATTCAGGACTGATTTCCTTTAGGATGGACTGGTTGGATCTCCTTGTAATCCAAGGGACTCTCAAGAGTCTTCTCCAACATCACAGTTCAAACACATCAATTTTTTTGGTGCTCAGCTTTCTTTATAGTCCAACTCTCACACCCATACATAACTACTGAAAAAACCATAACTTTACCTAGATGGACCTTTGTTGGCAAAGTAATGTCTCTACTTTTTAATATGCTGTCTAAGTTGGTCATAGCTTTTCTTCCAAGGAGCGTCTTTTAATTTCATGGCTGCAGTCACCATCTACAGTGATTTTGGAGCCCAAGAAAATAAAGTCTGTCACTGTTTCCATTGTTTCCCCATCTATTTGCCATGAAGTGATAGGACTAGATGCCATGATCTTAGTTTTCTTTTTTTCTTTACTTCCCAATTTCCTTACTTCTTTTATTTTTTTTATAAGATTTTTTAAAAATTTTATTTTATTTAACTTTACAATATTGTATTGGTTTTGTCATATATCAAAATGAATCTGCCACAGGTATACATGTGTTCCCCATCCTGAAGACTCCTCCCTCCTCCCTCCTCCCTCCCCATACCATCCCTCTGGGGCGTCCCAGTGCACCAGCCCCAAGCATCCAGTATCATGCATCGAACCTGGACTGGTGACTCATTTCATACATGATATTATACATGTTTCAATGCCATTCTCCCAAATCTTCCCACCCTCTCCCACAGAGTCCATAAGACTGTTCTATACATCAGTGTCTCTTTTGCTGTCTCGTACACAGGGTTATTGTTACCATCTTTCTAAATTCCATATCTATGCATTAGTATATTGTATTGGTGTTTTTCTTTCTGGCTTACTTTACTCTGTATAATAGGCTCCAGTTTCATCCACCTCATTAGAACTGATTCAAATGCATTCTTTTTAATGGCTGAGTAATACTCCATTGTGTATATGTACCACAGCTTTCTTATCCATTCATCTGCTGATGGACATCTAGGTTGCTTCCATGTCCTGGCTATTGTAAACAGTGCTGCGATGAACATTGGGGTACACGTGTCTCTTTCCCTTCTGGTTTCCTCAGTGTGTATGCCCAGCAGTGGGATTGCTGGGTCATAAGGCAGTTCTATTTCCAGTTTTTTAAGGAATCTCCACACTGTTCTCCATAGTGACTGTACTAGTTTGCATTCCCACCAACAGTGTAAGAGGGTTCCCTTTTCTCCACACCCTATCCAGCATTTATTGCTTGTAGACTTTTGGATCACAGCCATTCTGACTGGTGTGAAATGGTACCTCATAGTGGTTTTGATTTGCATTTCTCTGATAATGAGTGATATCGAGCATCTTTTCATGTGTTTGTTAGCCATCTGTATGTCTTCTTTGGAGAAATGTCTATTTAGTTCTTTGGCCCATTTTTTGATTGGGTCATTTATTTTTCTGGAATTGAGCTATAGGAGTTGCTTGTATATTTTTGAGATTAGTTGTTTGTCAGTTGCTTCATTTGCTATTATTTTCTCCCATTCTGAAGGCTGCCTTTTCACCTTGCTAATAGTTTCCTTTGTTGTGCAGAAGCTTTTAAGTTTAATTAGGTCCCATTTGTTTATTTTTGCTTTTATTTCCAATATTCTATGAGGTGGGTTTTAAACCAACTTTTTCACTCTCCTCTTTCACTTTCGTCAAGAGGCTCTTTAGTTTGCTTTCTGCCACAAGGGTGGTGTCATCTGCATATCTGAGGTTATTGATATTTCTCCCAGCAATCTTGATTCCAGCTTGTGCTTCATCCAGCCCAGCATTTCTCATAATGTACTCTGCATAGAAGTTAAATAAGCAGAGTGACAATATACAGCCTTGGCGTATTCCTTTCCCGATTTGGAACTAGTCTGTTGTTCCATGTCCAGTTCTAACTGCTGCTTCCTGACCTGCATACACATTTCTCAAGAGGCAGGTAAGGTGGTCTGGTATTCCCATCTCTTTCAGAATTTCCCACAGTTTGTTGTGACACACACAGTCAAAGATTTTGGCATAGTCAATAAAGCAGAAGTAGATGTTTTTTTGGAACTCTCTTGCTTTTTCGATGATCCAACAGATGTTGGCAATTTGATCTCTGGTTCCTCTGCCTTTTCTAAATCCAGCTTAAACATCTGTAAGTTCTTGGTTCATGTACTGTTGAAGCCTGGCTTGCAGAATTTTGAGCATTACTTTGCTAGCGTGTGAGATGAGCACAATTGTGCAGTTGTTTGAACATTCTTTGGCATTGCCTTCCTTTGGGATTGGAATGAAAACTGATGTTTTCTAGTCCTGTGGCCACTGCTGAATTTTCCAAATTTGCTGGCATATTGAGTGCAGCATTTTCACGGCATCATCCTTTAGGATTTGAAATAGCTCAACTGGAATTCCATCACCTCCACTAGCTTTGTTCATAGTGATGCTTCCTAAGGCCCACTTGACTTCACATTCCAGGATGTCTGGCTCTAGGTGAGTGATCACACCATCATAATTATCTGGGTCATGAAGATCTTTTTTTTTTTTTAGTTTTAATATTTATTTATTTGGCTTGCTGGGTCTTAGTTGCAGCATGTGGGATCTGGTTTCTTGACCAGGGATCAAATCCAGGCCCCTTTGCACTGGGAGCCTAGAGTCCTAGCCACTGGACTACTAGGGAAGTCCCCTTAAAATCTGTTTGTACAGCTCTTCTGTGTATTCTTGCCACCTCTTCTTAATATCTTCTGCTTCTGTCGGTCCATACCAATTCTATCCTTTATTGTGCCCACCTTTGCATGAAATACGCCCTTGGTATCTCTAATTTCCCTTGGTATGTTCCCTTGGTATCTCTATAAAATGTATACATGATATTTTTTCATAGTCAGTTTGAGGTCATGATTCTCCTTAATTATAGAATGAAGAAAGAGTTTCATTCAACCGTGGTGACTTTGGGGGAGATGAGAGTTCTGTCCTGGCTGACCTCACCCTTCACTGCAGCAATTTTCTCCCCCCCAGAGCCTTGTGTCGAGGAGGCCTAGGTGGCAGGTTCATCGCTTGACCGAGCCTGATTGGATTAGAGACAAAATCCTGACTAAGTCTGAACTAGAAGATTCTCCCTCCAAGAAATTGACATGGGAGAACTGAAATACTGACCAGGCCAGCTTTGGGGCAATGAGGTTCAAAGTCGTGTAGAATCTGAGGATCCTCACAAGTAGAGTCTCATATACTACCGTCTGTTATCAGTGGGGCAAAGTGGCGGTGAGAGACGCGGTGTTTACAAACCAAGAGCGTGTGGGAAACCAGTCCACGGGATTCTCCTGGGTTCTTGCAATAAATCCCCTTTTCACTCAAATTAGTAGGAATGGATTATGTGCCCAACAACCCTGAGACAGGGCTAGAATTCATGCTAGAATGTAAGTATCGAGCACCTTCTGTTGTGCTGAGTGTGTGGAAGGGCTGGAAAGAATTTGTGTTTATTGAGGTGCTCAAAGTGGCAGCCAGTGCTAGGCGCCGAGATATATCATTTCACTGAAGCTGCCCAGTAATTTGTTACCTCTATCTCACTATCCCTTGCTCGTGGATAAAGACACTGAGACTCAAAGAAATTAACAGGTTTTTCCAGAGATTAGCAGAGTTGGAATTGTATTTCAAATCTGTCCAATTCTAAGTCCCACGCTCCTTCCAACAAAAATTGAAGTATATTCAAGGGTATGCACATAACAAAAATTGAAGTATGTATGTTCGAGGGTACGCATGTAAAAACAGGCACCCTGTAGCTCGAATTCTTTAAATTATCCTACAGGCATGCAGAGAGTGCAATGAACAGCATTGTAACAACAGAGCCAGAGACAGCCAACCCGGCCCTCTTCCATTCCAACTAGCAAACTAAGGCCAGTAAGTGTCAGTTTTTAGTCTTCAGTGCAGAGGTACATTCTAGGGGTAGGGGAAAGAATAAGTATATAAGGGGGTTGAACTTAAAGAAGGAAGTTGAGGAATTTCCTTTCTATACTGGTCAGACTGAGTAGAAGCTGGCAGTTCACTGGGCTCAATCTGGCAACTTTCCCACTGTTGGGAGAACCCAGGGGAGTCTCCATGTGGAGGTCATCTCGCCCTCCTCTCCATTCCCATCGCTCTTGGTTCCTAACATGTTTATGTGTCTACTAGCAGATATCTGGATTAGATGCATCCTGGAAACCCTTTTACAAGCCAGATCAGCATTCTGAAATAACATTTTTAACAGATGTCTATGTTAACAGTTTACTGAGAGACGTATATACAGATGTGTGGGTGCATGTGCATGAACAGGTATACATTTCTTAGATCTGTCCACTGAGAGGGCTTAGATGCAAGGAGCTTATCTAGTGCCCAGTTCTGGGTTTCTAAATACCACTGTCCACCAGGAGCAACAGAGCTCTTTGGAGAAATGACTGAGGCAGGCACAGTTCAAGATGAGTCTGGAACACCTTATTGTTCCAAAAAGTAAGGAAGTCTCAAAAAGGTAAGGGGATCTGTTGAAAATTACACAGGAACCAGCTTTAAGGTGCTTCCACCAGCCAAATATGAAACAGTTTGAACAACAAAATAACATATAATGTAATGGATCATTGAATGAAATGGAAATCTATGGATCTTGCTGAAAGGAATACACAAATGAATAAATATATAATCCAGGAAAACAGGAAAGCACTTCCTTTCAGTAGAAAGCCAACTAATGAATATAGAAAAATCGTAATTTGGCAGCTATAGAATAATATTTTATTCAGACAAGAATCATCCAAAGATGATAAAATTAGCTGACAGTTTATGGAGGAATAGGATATTAACATGATATCAAAGCAGTACCTGATAAGATACTTATTAATTACAAAGTTACTCATTACATGTTAATTAAAAAACAATAACTTTACAGTGGAGAAACCTGGCAAACAACACCATCGCCAAATGATCACAGTTCAGAAGACCAATGATAGGCTGTAGTGATACCGTGTCCTTTCTATTACAATAGAAGAACACATGCCCCTGTGGTGATATCTCTGCCGAAATGCATGACGTGAATCTAATCATGAAGAAGCAACAAACTTACATTGTGGGACATGCTACAAAATAACTGCCCAGTATGCTTCAAAAACATCAAGGTCACAGGAGAGGAGAAAAGACTGAGAAAGTGTTCCAGAATCAGGAAACTGAACAGATATTGGATTGGCCAAAATGTTCGTTCGGGTTTCTCATAAGCTCTATGGAAAAACCTGAATGAACTTTTTTGCCAATTCAATATATTAAAAATAAAACATGACAACCAAATGCAATGTGCTATCTTGGATTGGATCAGAAAAGGAATTTTTTTTTTCCTGCTATAAAGACCATTTATTGGGACAGTTGGTGAAATTTAAATGAGGCCCTAGAGATTAGCTAGTACTATTATATCAATATTAATTTCCTGATTATAATGGTTGTTTTGTGATTAGGCAGGAGAGTGTTCTTGTATTTTAGGAAATATACTGTGAAATATTTAAGTTTTCAACTCATCCTCAATTGAGTTATATGGGAAACAATAAAAAACATATATATGCTTTATTTGTATATATAACTCATAAATACTTAAAACTATATAAATTCTATTAAAAATTATGTACATATACATAAATAACAGGACGAAAAGGATAAAGCAACTATGGTAATATCTGAAGAATTGGAAATCTGGGTAAAGGGCATGCAGGTTGTACTCTTCTTTCATCGTTTCTCAGAATTCCAAATTATTTCAATATAAAGAGTTTAAAATGGTGACAGGAATCCCTGTGGCTCATATGTCACTTCATCCTTTGAGGACAGAGACGGCGTGATGCACCTGCTTTCCCGAGTCTGGCCCATTTCCAGGCACGTGAGACAAAACCAATGACTTTATTTGAATAATTCGTAATTATACTTGTCTTGAGTTCTGTACTAAATTGTAAGCTACTAGAGGGCTTCAACCACGTCTTGTTTCTCTGAATTACCTCAAGACCCAGTTCTGTGTCCTGGGCATAATTGACACCATTGGCTATTTGCAGGACTGAATGGAATTATGCGGCCACTCAAACGTTATGACAATGATGAGGGTCTGACAAAGATTCCTTCCACGGGCCTGTGAAAGGAATCACAGTACTTGGAACTAAAATTCCCCTCCTGGGCCCGTGAAAGCCCGGGTCCAGGTTAAGCAGCCCTTTGTGAAAGTGAATTCTCTTGGAGCAGCGTCTCACTCTCCAGAGTCACTTTGGCCGGCCGCCTTCCTCTTGCTCTGCAGTCATTACCCTAATGGAGTGCAGCTGGGGTTCCCAACAATGAACTTGCACTCAAGTGGTAGCCATCCTTAAAAGAACAGTACCCTCACGCACTGAAACAGCCCTCCCGGGCCAGAAATTGGCCCAGTGGTTCTACGTCTGGATGAGATGTGGACCCACGGGGAGCCAGAAAATGGCAGCTATTGATACAGAAAGCATGCTATTGATAGAGAAAATTTCAGTTTAAAGATAAGTGGAAAGCCTGCCCGGATTGAGAAGCAAGACTTACCATGTACTTCAAAAATCACTGCTGTATCTTTTTGGAAAAACCGAATCTGCAAAGGAATCTGACATAAATCTCACCTGTGGACAGCTGTCCTGTTCATTCTGTCCTGATCAGCTGCAGGGTGAGTGGAAGTCGGTCTTTAGGGCTTATGAACACAAGGTGACACCAAGCAAGCAATAGCATCTCCACAAGGAAACTTCCCAGTCATGTAGTTTCCAAAGCTTTTCCCTGCTGAAAAGGTTTTTTTCTATATAATCCTGCATAAGCCATTCTTCTGATACAGAAATCAACATTTCCTCAGAGGACAGAGGAATCACAGCTGGTAATAACGCACGTCACTGAGAGCTTCCCTCCCTGACAAATGCTGCTCTCAGAACTTTGTACGATCATTTCAGATACTCCTCCTCACTGCTCTGTGGGGTCAGTGCCGTCTACTCAGCGACCAGAGAAAGCACCTGAGAAACTTGACTGAGGTCATGGAGCCAGTCAGCAGAGAAACTGCAATTCAAATGCAGCTGCTCTGACTGTAAGGTCAACTATTTAAGTCAGGTTTTTCAAAGTTGGGTGTTTTTCCAAGGAACACTTGAATTAGCCCTTGAATGCAAAGATGATATTAAGTTACATGAGTCAAAACTTATTTTAGGGAGAAAATAATAGCAAATGAAGCAACTGACAAACAACTAATCACAAAAATATACAAGCAACTCCTACAGTTCAATTCCAGGAAAATAAATGACCCAATCAAAAAATGGGCCAAAGAACTAAACAGACATTTCTCCAAAGAAGACATACAGATGGCTAACAAACACATGAAAAGATGCTCGATATCACTCATTATCAGAGAAATGCAAATCAAAACCACTATGAGGTACCATTTCACGCCAGTCAGAATGGCTGCGATCCAAAAGCCTATAAGCAATAAATGCTGGAGAGGGTGTGGAGAAAAGGGAACCCTCTTACACTGTTGGTGGGAATGCAAACTAGTACAGCCACTATGGAGAACAGTGTGGAGATTCCTTAAAAAACTGGAAATAGAACTGCCTTATGACCCAGCAATCCCACTGCTGGGCATACACACTGGGGAAACCAGAATTGAAAGAGACACATGTACCCCAATGTTCATCGCAGCACTGTGTATAATAGCCAGGACATGGAAGCAACCTAGATGTCCATCAGCAGACGAATGGATAAGAAAGCTGTGGTACATATACACAATGGAGTATTGCTGCTGCTGCTAAGTCGCTTCAGTTGTGTCCGACTCTGTGCGACCTCATAGACGGCATCTCACCAGGCTCCCCCGTCCCTGGGATTCTCCAGGCAATGGAGTATTACCCAGCCATTAAAAAGAATACATTTGAATCAGTTCTAATGAGGTGGATGAAACTGGAACCTATTATACAGAGTGAAGTAAGCCAGAAAGAAAAACACCAGTACAGTATACTAACACATATATATGGAATTTAGAAAGATGGTAACAATAACCCTGTGTACGAGACAGCAAAAGAGACACTGATGTATAGAACAGTCTTTTGGACTCTGTGGGAGAGGGAGAGGATGGGATGATTTGGGAGAATGGCATTGAAACATGTATACTATCATATATGAAACGAGTCACCAGTCCAGGTTCGATGCATGATACTGGATGCTTGGGGCTGGTGCACTGGGACGACCCAGAGGGATGGTATGGGGAGGGAGGAGGGAGGAGGGTTCAAGATGGGGAACACGTGTATACCTGTGGCAGATTCATGTTGATATATGGCAAAACCAATACAATATTGTAAAGTTAAAAAAATAAAATAAAAATAAAAAACTTATTTTAGTCACACTCAAACACACACATACGTGGAGTGCTTTGAATATTGAGCATAATCAAGCAATATTAATGATTATGCATAATTGTTGTTTAGTTGCTCAGTCATGTCTGACTCTTTTGTCATGGACTGTAGCCCACCAGGCTCCTCTATCCGTAGAATTCTCCAGGCAGGAATACTGGAGTGGGTTGCCATTTTCTTCCCCAGAGGATCTTCCTGACCCAGGGATCAAACCCATGTTTCCTGCATTGGCAGGTGGATTCTTTACCTCTGAGCCACCAGAGAAGCCCAATTATACACAATAGGAAGAGACTAATACAGGAGCATCACAACAGCTTCTTTTGGCTGTTAGGGACACTGGCAGGAATCTGAAACCAGTGTTAAAGAAGTCTAGAATGTGATGAAGCCAAAATGATGCTGGTTTGAAGGGTTAAAAAGTTTCCTAGGTAGCTCAGCTGGGAACATGTCCTCTGTCTGCAGCACTTGTCTCAAAAGCAGACTCACTGCAGGAGGAGAGTAAACACCAGCAGCTGCTCCCATGGTGTTTCTGTACAGCACGGGGGAGTGAGCATGGTTGCTGGTCTCATTGCACTGAGAAATTCAAACCAGACTCTGGCAAGATCGCGGCTCCTGGAACAGAGACACATGGCCCCATGGGCAGGCACAGTGACAACTGATGTCCAGCTGAAGAGAATGAGCAAGCATGTTAGAGACAAGAAACAGGGCATGATATTTCCAGCCAACATGGAAGAGTTACACAAAGAGTCAGAGAGGAAAGAGATCCATGTTCCCAGGCAATAACGCTGCCTCATCACAGAAAGTTCTCTGCTCTATCCCTCATTTAAACACACAAGTGAAGACCGGTCTACCATGTTTTCATGAATCAAGCAATCATCTGCTTCTACGGAGCAGCCTCTCATAACCAGACTCCCATATGTTTATGGGAGTAAGCTGTTCAGAAAAGGCCATTTATGCAAATAAAAGTGAGCGGGGTGACAGAGAATGCATGTGGCAGTGTGCTGGGGAGCCTTGCCCAACAGCACCCTACTAACATCCTACTATCCAGGCTCCAGTGACCATCCCACAGCTGTTGGAAAAATCTTTCAGGTAAGAGCAATGGAGTCATTTTGGTGTAACACTTATTGATTCTACATAAAAATGTTTTGTAGTTTCACTTTTCTCCATTAAAAGAATAGACAGTAAAGACGATTCTAAGACTGCCCGTGGGTTACATCACGGTCAGCTGGGACCAGTGTCAGCCCAGGTCAGACTTGTGTCTAGTGTAGAGTACTTCAACTTGAAAGGTGAGAAGTGGAAAGTAGGGAGAGAGTTTCAATGAAACAGGTAGAGACTTTTTTTTAATAAAAAGAATAAAACCCTAAATAAGATTATGGAATCTGATATATATGTTACCTGGCAAAACCTAAGGAAACCTAATTATCGTCTTAGAATACCTGAATAGTTTACTAACTAGAGGATGAAAACTACTTATTCAAAGGAAAGACATTGCAAAATGAGAATTCAAAAGCCGCCTCCAGGCTCTAAGAATACTTTCACTTCGGAATGGGTTACCGAGATAGTCTTGTGATGTTTCCAGAGGGAAAAATAAAGCTAAGGGTAAGAATAAATCTATCCACCTGGAATAGTTTAAATCAGTCTTTATCAAGGGGAAGTGCGTAGGGGCTAGAAATTCTGGAAGAACTTTTAAATTTAATGTTTTCAGTTTGATGATCATCTAAAAATTATTTGTACCAGTCTGTGGATAACTCAAGTTTGGGAAACAATGATTGGGGTTCCTAAATTCTCCTTTCTTGCCCTGCTTCTGTTTCATATTGTTCTAGTCTAAACATTTCTTAGAAAAACCCATGGCCACATAACAGTAGTACAACAGAGCATGGATTCAGTGCCACCTTTTGCTAAAGATGTAATCAAATGCTAAAATAGCAGAAGAGATAGGGAACATACTCACTCCCTATGAAGAGGACCAGATGGTACTGCGTCACTGGTCATGGAACATGTCAGATCATGGGCTCCATCCAAAAAAACCCACCATGATTCTTCAGAGGAAATATTGTATCCCTTCAGATACTTTCCTTTTTTTTTTTTTTTTTTAAAGATAGATGAAATGTTATACTTTACTTATTTTGAGAACAAGAGAAAAGAGTTGATTCAGAAAAGAGATTAACTATCATGCAAAATCTTAAACAACGGGTTAAAAAGTTTGATTTACTATTTATTTACCTCATATATTATTACTTTCAGATATCAATGAGCATGTATTTATCTACTAACCACTAACTTGCCCCCACTTTGCCCACTGATGCCTCAATACTTTTCTATATCTGATTGGGAGAGGCTGACTCAAATTCTAAGAGAGTACTCAGTTCAGTTCAGTTCAGTTCAGTTGCTCAGTCGTGTCTGACTCTTTGCGACCCCATGAATTGCAGCATGCCAGGCCTCCCTGTTCATCACCAACTCCCAGAGTTCACTCAGACTCACGTCCATCAAGTCAATGATGCCATCCAGCCATCTCATCCTCTGTCGTCCCCTTCTCCTCCTGCCCCAATTCCTCCCAGCATCAGAGTCTTTTCCAATGAGTCACCTCTTCGCATGAGGTGGCCAAAGTACTGGAGTTTCAGCTTTAGCATCGTTCCTTCCAAAGAAATCCCAGGGCTGATCTCCTTCCGAATGGACTGGTTGGATCTCCTTGCAGTCCAAGGGACTCTCAAGAGTCTTCTCCAACACCACAGTTCAAAAGCATCAATTCTTCGGCGCTCAGCTTTCTTCACAGTCCAACTCTCACATCCATACATGACCACAGGAAAAACCATAGCCTTGACTAGACGGACCTTTGTTGGTAAAGTAATATCTCTGCTTTTGAATATGCTATCTAGATTGGACATAACTTTCCTTCCAAGGAGTAAGTGTCTTTTCATTTCATGGCTGCAGTCACCATCTGCAGTGATTTTGGAGCCAAAAAATATAAAGTCTGCCACTGTTTCCACTGTTTCCCTATCTATTTCCCATGAAGTGATGGGACCAGATACCATGATCTTCGTTTTCTGAATGTTGAACTTTAAGCCAACTTTTTCACTCTCCTCTTTCATTTTCATCAAGAGGCTTTTTAGTTCTTCTTCACTATCTGCCATAAGGATGGTGTCATCTGCATATCTGACATTATTGATATTTCTCCCAGCAATTTTGATTCCAGCTTGTGCTTCTTCCAGTCCAGTGCTTCTCATGATGTACTCTGCATATAAGTTAAATAAGTAGGGTGACAATATACAGCCTTGACGTACTCCTTTTCCTATTTGGAACCAGTCTGTTGTTCCATGTCCAGTTCTAACTGTTGCTTCCTGACCTGCATATAGGTTTCTGAAGAGGCAGTGCAGGTGGTCTGGTATACCCATCTCTTTCAGAATTTTCCACAGTTTATTGTGATCCACACAGTCAAAAGCTTTGGCATAGTCAATAAAGCAGAAGTAGATGTTTTTCTGGAACACTCTTGCTTTTTCCATGATCCAGCAGAAGTTGGCAATTTGATCTCTGGTTCCTCTGCCTTTTCTAAAACCAGCCTGAACATCTGGAAGTTCACAGTTCACGTATTGCTGAAGCCTGGCTTGGAGAATTTTGAGCATTACTTTGCCAGCGTGTGAGATGAATGCAATTGTGCGGTAGTTTGAGCATTCTTTGGCATTGCCTTTCTTTGGGATTGGAATGAAAACTGACCTTTTCCAGTCCTGTGGCCACTGCTGAGTTTTCCAAATGTGCTGGCATATTGAGTGCAGCACTTTCACAGCATCATCTTTCAGGATTTGAAATAGCTTAACAGGAATTCCATCACCTCCACTAGCTTTGTTCATAGTGATGCTTTCTAAGGCCCACTTGACTTCACATTCCAGCATGTCTGGCTCTAGGTGAATGTGCTGCTGCTACTAAGTCGCTTCAGTCGTGTCTGACTCTGTGCGACCCCATAGACGGCAGCCCACCAGGCTCCCCTGTCCCTGGGATTCTCCAGGCAAGAACACTGGAGTGGGTTGCCATTTCCTTCTCCAATGCGTGAAAGTGAAAAGTGAAAGGAAAGTCGCTCAGTCGTGTCCGACTCTTAGCGACCCCATGGACTGCAGCCTCCCAGGCTCTGCCATCCATGGGGTTTTCCAGGCAAGAGTACTGGAGTGGGGTGCCATTGCCTTCTCCACTAGGTGAGTGTAGGCACTTCTTAATCCCCAAAGGCAAGCTCTGATAGCTGTAAAAGGGGCTACCTTTCTGGAGAATCTTCACAAATAGATACATTAACTCTTTTGAACAAAGGTTCTAGAGAAATGTCTAGAATTACAAGCGTATATGAGAACTCTAAGAGATTTACATTGTCCAGTATCATACCAATAGTAATAGTGTAAATTTCTGAAACTGTATCCATTTGATTTGATAGGTAGATTATGATGAAGACAGACAGATCAATAAATAGATCAACAGGTAGGTATTTTGTTCAAAATCACAATTTGTGATTCTAGAAATAATGGAGCCACATTTCAACCACTAAGGTGAGTGATTGTTCAGATGCATTGGCACTGTCTGTAGGTTTATGACTGACCATTCCCAGAGTGAGGGCTGACTTGCCACGGTTATGAAGCTTTCAGGATATAAACTATAAGGATGATAAACTACAGCAGTTGAAAATGTGCCTTCAGGTACTCACTTGCAACTCCCATTTATGTCTCTAGGAATAGCGAAATGAGAAACTAGGGACTAAATCTGGCCCAGTCAGTAACAGTGTGGGTAACACATAAATATTAATGTTCATTGTAGTTAGTGTGGTATGCAGAAATATCAGAGTATAATTGTTAATTGCTAATACATTTCATTCATGTTAAAGAGGAATAAGTGAAAACCATTTTACTGTAACTTTTAAGCGATTCCATCATAACAATTATAAAATATTCATTCTTTTCCTTAGATTGTTAACACTGAATTTTCTGAAAATGAATCATCTGTATTTCACTTTTATTGCCATTTGCTTTCTGTATAGATGTGTCTAGGCATCTATTATACAGTGTAGTCAGTGAGATAGTCTCTGGTTGTTTGAATTTACTGGTGCCTCTGTACTTAGCATTCTTTATACAAAATACGATGTTCCAATAATTAAAGGCATTCATCACAAATTTCATGGTATTTTAGGGGTGGTCATGGTATCAGGGGGAGAAGGAGGTCTCCACTTTGCTCTGCCAATCCGCTTGTTGAATCCTTTTCTCTTTTATTTTTCTCCGTGGATTACCCATATTCCTTCTCAACTCACTCCTGTTCCATTCCAACAACAACAAATACTCATCAAGAACCTACTGTGACAGACATCATGCTAAGCATTTTAAATTCATTGTATTTTTTAACCCTAAAAAAGCCCCTATGAAGTACTATTTTTTATTCCTATAGTAAATCTTCGTTTTGCCTTGTTTTTTCAAAGCATCACTTCAATTTTTCTTTTAAGTAACTTCCCCTGCTCCATTCCATAGGGTTCTGGTGGAACTGTCAATCAAGGTCTCTAACCTCCTCTCTGCCCAGGTGTGGCCACATGACTCCAGTCGGCCCTGAATGACACCAAGATGGAAAATGGCTAGGGTGAAGTCTTTCTAACATCAGAGTGCAGACAAGAATGTCTGTTTCTTCAGACATTCAGATCTATGGGGCTTCTGTTCTTTGCAAGGCCTGATCTCTCAGCTTTCCCTTCGATTCTGCAAGAGAGCTAAAATCATTTAGTAAATTTTCTTTTTAGCCTAAGTGAGTGTGTTTCTGTTGCTTGCAACCAAAGAACCCAGCTGATATTTGGCTCCATTTTGCAGATAAGGAAAAGGAAACTAAAGCTTGGGGAGGTTAGTTCCTTGCCCAAAGTTGATAGTATGAGAGATTCAGGACACCCACCCATACCAGCCAGACTCAACATAGAATCTTAACCATGTGCTCTGCTGACCATTACAACAAGGTAAGCCAGGGAAGAAGTTCGCAGAGAGAAAGCATACACCTACTATTTTTTTCTTCTGAAGCTTTCTGAAACAGTCTTCTTCTCCTGGATCAGGTATTACATACTCCAGATTTACTCCAGGGTCAAAACTGGGATACAGCAGAGCAAAATGATACAGTGAACTTTATTACTCTAGGAATATAACTCTATTGTTGGTAACTAAGCCCAATGCATCACTCATTAAGCCAATGTTTTATGCATTTTCTTTTTTGTTTCCTTTTTGGCCACAATATATGGCATACAGGATTTTAGTTTCCCAACCAGAGATTGAACCTGTGCCTCCTGCAGTGGAGGCTCAGAGTCTTAACTGCTGGACTGCCAGGGAAATCTCACATTTTCTTAAGATAGTGTGAACCTTTTAGATTTTTAGCACCCAGAACTCTGCTGTGCCGTGTGTAAACAGGTCTGGACAGACATTTTTTCAGGCAAGGTGGCAGGTGTGATAGAAAGCAAATAAGATTTGGAGCCAGAAGACAGGTTTCTGGTTATAGCTCTGCCGCCCCTTAGGTGGGTGGCATTGAGAAAACTGGCCTCTGTTGGTCTCAGCTCCCTCATCTATAGAATGGGAATAGTGTTGATTCTTCCCGTATAGGCTTATCGAGAAGATTTACTAAGTTCATGCACCTTTTGAATGAACTCACTAGTGGGCTATAAAGTTCTACAAATAGTTTTTTACCCTCAGGATCTAAAGAACAGCAGAATTCAACAACAATTTCAAAAGCACAGTCTTTGTTGTATAGTCTCTTTCACTGGTGTTCAAGCCACAGTCTTCTTTCTTTCTCTATTTTTTATAGGATGAATGGCAGAGGTGTTTTTTTATATATAATAAAATACACGTTTCATGTTTCCAATCACTAGGTATAAGGGTTTTTGTGATTCTGCCCTGAATGTGTACTCCTTGTGACAACTCTGATTTCACTGAAGAAAATCTGATCTGAAGGGTTACAAATGGGACAGAGAGGACAAATCCCTCGGGTCACAGGAGCAGTTCTAGTTCTCATCCGTAATGGTCATAAATTGTTACCATTCAACCAGAGGTCAGCAGCCTCTCTGAAAAGAATCTGTGCTGCATACTCATTCCCCAGGGAACAGGGAGAGCACAAAGCCTACGTGGACCCCCACCAAGCCTGCATGGACCCCCGCCCAGCGCTCACCTGCTCACTGGGGTCAAGATGAGCTCCATATAGGAGACTCTGTGTACCCTGTGTTGATCTCTTCTGGTGGTGAGTGGAATGTATTAATACCCCATTATGGAAACCTACTGCTTCTGTTCCTTCACTCTGCTTTTTCTGGAGTTACATAGAAGATACCAGCATTCATTCACTCCCTCACTCATTCATTCAACACTTGAGGATCTACTATATGCAAGGTATTGGGTTTATGCTATGGAGAAATTTTTAAAAATATGGATCAGAAACAAACACTGCCATGAAGGAGCATATAACCCAGCAGGGGTAATAAGACATAATCATAAATAGCTGTAGCCAATGTAACCGGGGGAAAAATATATTTCACAAGATGGAAAATATATTTAAAGAGGACATTCTCTTTAGGAAAAAAAAAAATCTGATATGCTATTCCAGTGGTGAAGTTGAGGTCCTAAAACTGAAGTTTAGATAGAGACAAAGTACTGGCTAAAAGAATTCGGGGGTAAGAAAAGGAGAATCAAGAAGAAAGGGAGGACTTCCTTGGTGGTCCTGCTGCTGCTGCTGCTGCTGCTAAGTCGCTTCAGTCGTGTCCGACTCTGTGACCCCATAGATGGCAGTCCACCAGCCTCCTCTGTCCCTGGGATTCTCTAGGCAAGAACACTGGAGTGGGTTGCCATTTCCTTCTCTAATGGATGCATGTATGCTAAGTCGCTTCAGTCGTGTCCGACTCTGCACGACCCCATGGACAGCAGCCCACCAGGCTCCTCCGTCCACAGGATTTTCTAGGCAAGATTACTGGAGTGGGTTGCCATTTCCTTCTCCACCTTGGTTGTCCAATGGTTAAGATTTCACCTTCCAAGGCAGGGGATGTGTGTTCTGTCCCTGGTCAGGGTGCTAAGATCCCACATACCTGGAGGCAAAAAAGCAAAACAGAAACAATATTGTAACAAATTCAATAAAGACTTAAAGAATGATCCACATCAAAAAAAAAAAAAAAAGAAGAAGAAGAAGAAAAAGAAGAGAGGGAATGGGGAAGAAAGAGGGAGGGAGGGCTGGCCAAACAGCAGAGGCTTTGCCTGTAAAGCAAAGTCACCCACTAGATATTTTTACAGCAGGGTGACTAAAGAACTTTTAAGAGTCAGGCTGTACAAGATTTACTACTATGGCATATAGGTTTCAGAAATATACACCTGCTGCTTTGCCTCAACTCCCTAGTAAATTGGACACCAGATGGCTCTTCCCGGAGTGCCTTGTGTATTGCGAATTATTTTGTTATTTTTTTTAAAAAGGGTAAGGCCAGTCTCAGGTCTACTGAGAGAAGAAAGAGCCACAGAAAGTGAGACAGAAAATTTAAAAATTCAGGGAGAGAGGAAACTTGGAGTCAGGAGTGCCCAGGAGTTTGTAAATGGATCGGATGATGTTGAACTTCTCAAGGGACTGGCTTGAGTCAGTTTTATTGAAATCTGCAGGACAGGTGACTTCCACTGCAATCTGGGGCCCCCAAGCAGAGGAAGACGATGTCATAAGAAGACTCTCCGAAGGAGTCAGTGTGGGTGACAGACCTCAGGAAGAATTTTATGGGACCAAGAGAGGGAAGAAGACAAACAAGCAGAGACAGAGGCATAGCCTGGCTGTGGGCAACTGCGGGGCTCTTGCCACCACTGCTGGAGTAGCGGTAGAGTGAACCAAAAGTAATTTAGACCAGTGGGTCACAGGAGACCTTGACAGATGAGCTGAGAACTTCTGTAGGTTGTTTGGTTATTTGGTTGGAAATGGGAAGCATACATTTTTCAAAGTATTTTAGCATTATCTTCTCTTTTGATTTTTATAATCTATTTTCAAGGAAAATGAAATATTATTATTCCCATTTTACAGATAAGGAAACTAAGAGATGGATGATTAAAGTTGTTCCCAATCGGTATAGCAGCTGGGGATCCCCGCCCCGCCCCCGGCCCCGCTACACACACATTTCCTGAATTCTAATTCAACAGCTGACTTGTGCCTCTAGTGCCCATAAATATGCTCTTTGAACAAACACGGCTGGGAGTTCCATGAGATTCCCTGGGGAGTGGGCGGAGCGGGGGAGAGTCTCAGAGCAAGCTCTGACTGGTTTCCTTGGGAGCAATTCTGGAGGAGAATTTCTGATGAATAAAATTCTCTACCTCATTACCCAAGTAACTAATCTAATCAACCAGTCCAGCAAGTTGGCTAATTTCTGATGTGTGAGCTTCTGCCTCAGCCCACCCACTCTCCCCGATGCCCTTTCCTTCTTCCCAAGTATGATTGCTCGAAGTTCATTCATTCAACTGACCCTGTGAGGCGCTTGGATTATCATCAGGGAAATGGCCCTTTGGGGACAGTGATCTATCTCCTTGTCTGAAACCAAAACCTTTATCTTTCCCACAAACAAGAATAAGTGTATCACTCTGCCAGTCAGACTGCCTGAACCCTAAGGATGCCTTGGAGGGTAAACTCTTGATAAATAGTCATTAAGACTTCCGTTTCCACTGTCCACACATACCCATTCATTTTCCAAGCTCTGTATATTCTGGCTCTCCCCCGCCATGAAAGATGTCCTAACTTCCACCTCCTAACTCTCCCTGCTTACTGCTGCTGCGTTCATTAAAGTTCAGTTCTGGTGGAATCACATTCTTTCTCTTAAAAAATCAGTAGTTCCCTAATCAATAATCCCACTTCTAGGTATTTACCCTCACTGGCAAAAATAAAAACATATGTCCCCTCAAAGAGAAATTTCTCTTCTCTTTCTTTATGAACAATTTGTTCACAGTTGTAGATAAACTGGAAACAATTCAAATGTCCATTGAGAGAAGCATGGATAAACAAAATGTGGTACATTCACAGTTTTCAGCAACAAAAAAGAATGAACTGCTGACACAGCAACAACAGGAATTAATTTCAAAATGCTTTTTTGTGCAAAAGAAGTCAGACACAAAAGAGTCCATACTGCATGGTTTCAATTTACATGAAATATAAGAAAACAACAAAACTAATTTATGATGGTAGAAATTAGTACCATGGTTTGCTTATGGATAAATTTCTAGGTTCATGAAAATGTCTGTATTTGGAGGAATTAGTAAGATAAGTGTATACATCTGTCAGAACCCATTGAATTGTACACTTAAGATCTGTGCATTTCACTATGTGCAAATTTTACCTCCTTTAAAATCGTTGGGAGCTCCCTGCTCTCTACTTGTGCGTGTGTGTTAGTCACTCAGTCGTGTCCAACTCTTTGCAATCCCATGGACTGCAGCACCATAGGCTCTTCTGTCCATGGAATTCTCCAGGCAAGAATACTGGAATGGGTAGCCATTCTCTTCTCCAGGGGTTCTTCCTGACCCAGGGATTGAATTAATTATGTACAAATTCATTTGCCTGATCCACGCAGACAGAAAGTAGATTAGTGGCTGCCAGGGGCTGGAGGAGGTAAGGCTGGGAATGCTTGCTAGTACGTTTGGGCTGATGAAAACGTCCTGAAATTAGACAATACTCAATACTTATGGTTGCACAACTCTTTGAATATACTAAAATCACTGAATTGCACACTTTACAAGGATGTATTTTATAACATGGAAATTTTCTCAATTAAAAGAAATTCATCTACCCAAGATTCCAGACAATCATGAAATGGTTCAAACTAGCTTTCTAGGTCAAGCCCCCACTCATCAGTGGTCCCTGAGAATCCCACTCCTCCTGCTTTCCTCACAGTGTTCCCTCTTCCCAACACACCTAACATCTCCATTTCTGAAATTCTACCCATCCCTTGCAGCCCATCTCAAAACCCCTGGCTTTCCTAGCTCTCCCAATGTGGCTCCTCTTTCCTCTGGACTGCTGGTACAAGGCAGAGCTGTCCCAGGAAAATCTCACCATTTTCTGCCTTGCCTTATATCTATTTGTGAGTTTGTCTGAGCCTTCTGACTCCATTCCCAGATGAGTGAGGACAAGAGCTGGGCCCTACTCTTCCTTGTGTCCCTCACAGCACATTGATGTTGCAAAATAAAATGCTCCCTAAATGGAACTAAGCTGAGTGACTCTGACTTTATCGATTTCAAGCCAGGAAGAAAATATCTGCCTGGTGGCAGGTTTTGCTATAGGGGGTTCTCAGCCTTTGCAATGGCCCAGGATCCCCTGAGGGAACTGTCACCCACCATTTCCAGACCCTCGAGGTTCTGCTTTCCCACTGGAGTGAGGCCAGAAAAATCCCAGGTGATTCTGCTGCAGGTGACTCACACACCACAAGTTGGGAAACACTGACTTTGAATTGTATATCTGCAAATGAATAGAAAGAGTGACACAGCATTTATTTTTTCTAGCTCTTTTATCAGCTAAATTCTTAAGTTTCTTATGGGTACATCCTCCTACTGGGAAGTAAAGGGGCTACATTTTCTGGAAGTCTTCCAAATAGCCCTTAAAAATGTGGCATATTTTGTGACTCATGGTAATGTGCTCTGGTGACTTCTTGATCATGCTGGTGCCACCTGGAGCCAAATACACTGATACTTCAAACTTTGAGGCAAGTAGTGACTTCTGATTTCCCTGGTTTCACAGCCCCGCATGGCTTCCAATGTGCCTTTGGGTGCTTTGTTTTTCCACAGGAAAACTCCCTGGGGGCGGATGTTGGCTGCTGCTTCACACTGAGTTCTGAACGTAGGCTCTGAAATTAGAAAATTTTCACAGCACAGAGGCAAAAAAGATAATTTCCCCAGAAACCACTCGAATACCCATTTTAAAAGTGCCTTTCCCAAAGCCAACACAATCTAAAGTGTTAGTCACTTAGTCATGTCCTACTCCTTGCTGCCCCATGGACTGTAGCCCACCAGGCTCCTCTGTCCATGGGATTCTCCAGGCAGGAATACTGGAAAGGCATCCCCTTTCCTTCTCCAGGGGACTTCCTGACCCAGGGGTCAAAGCCAGGACTCCCACGTTGCAGACAGATTCTTTACCATCTGAGCTACCAGGGAAGCCCAAGTGAAGGATCTAACAAATATTATGACTCACTTGGATGTTAAACCTAATAATTGCAGACACAAAGGTCTCCTCTCAAATAGTCGGATGTGCAAGAGGAGATGAAATGAATGTTCGACAACCTCTTGACCTAGACGGGAGGCCAAGCACACCTCCTGCCAGAGTAGACAGCTCTGAGAGACGCAGACGCTCCAGCTGAAGTACAAAGACCTGAAGGAGCAGAAAGCCAAGTTCTGTCCTGTGCACATTTTCCTTTCCTTGTGTCCCTCGCTGGATCCACATGCTGAGAAGCTCCATCAGTGTATACAGGACTCTCAAGAGCATAGCAAAGGCTGATGTCCCAGTGAGGAATTACCTGGTTCCTGAGCCAGCCTCTGGGTTTTTTTGGATCCCCTGGCTGCAAGTCTCAGATTTTCCCATCCCTTTTTGACCAGTACCTCCAAATAGGGATTCTAATATAAAGCCCTGGCCAAGGAGCAATTAGAATTGAGCACTTGGTGGGGAGTGAGCTGGGTTCAGGGTGCAGCACTGATTGCTTTGGTTCTGAGGTTAGCGTTGCTTCTCCCCACCCCACCCCCAAGTGTCACTGCAACAGTAGCACTAAGGGTGTGAAGCAGACCTCACCTCATTGTACATCTCACCTCTCACCACAGATTGCACTTGATTGTGCCCAAGGAAGGCACACTTGCTGGCCGTACATTGATGCCTGGGTAGTATTTATTTGCTCTGCAGTCTGACATGGCTCCTATGCTAGCCATTCAGAGCAGACCAGTCTCCCCAAGAAGTCTAGGGTGGTGGATCCCTGATATCTTGTTGCACCAAAGTTAAAGGCAATGAGAGAGGTCAACAGAAAAGAAGGGAAAGACGATTAAGAAGTGATTCCTCAAACACAGGCCAAACACTCTCTGACGTAAATCATAGCAGGATCCTCTATGACCCACCTCCCAGAGTAATGGAAATAAAAGCAAAAATGAACAAAGGGGACCTAAATAAACTTAAAAGCTTTTGCACAACGAAGGAAACTATAAGTAAGATGAGAAGACAGCCTTCAGAATGGGAGAAAATAATAGCAAATGAAGCAACTGACAAAGAATTAATCTCAAAAATATATAAGCAACTCCTACAGCTCAATTCCAGAAAAATAAACGACCCAATCAAAAAATGGGTCAAAGAACTAAACAGACATTTCTCCAAATAAGACATACAGATGGCTAATAAACGCATGAAAAGATGCTCAGCATCACTCATTATCAGAGGAATGCAAATCAAAACTACAATAAGGTATATCTCACACCGGTCAGAATGGCTGCTATCAAAAAGTCTACAAACAATACATGCTGGAGAGGGTGTGAAGAAAAGGGAACCCTCTTACACTGTTGGTGGGAATGCAAACTAGTACAGCCACTATGGAGAACAGTGTGGAGATTCCTTAAAAAACTGGAAATAGAACTGCCATGCTACCCAGCAATCCCACTGCTGGACATACACACCAAGAAAATCAGAATTGAAAGAGACTCATGTACCCCAATGTTCATCACAGCACTGTTTACAATAGCCCAGTACATGGAAGCAACCTAGATGTCCATCAGCAGACAAATGGATAAGAAAGCTGTGGTACATATACACAATGGAATATTACTCAGCCATTAAAAAGAATGCATTTGAATCAGTTCTAATGAAGTGGATGAAACTGGAGCCTATTATACAGAGTCAAGTAAGTAAGAAAGAAAAACACCAATACAGTATATTAACGCATATATATGGAATTTAGAAAGATGGTAATGATGACCCTATATGCGAGACAGCAAAAGAGACACAGATGTAAAGAACAGACTTTTGGACTCGTGGGAGAAGGTGAGGGTGGGATGACCTGAGAGAATAACATTAAAACATGTATATTACCATATGTGAAATAGATCACCACTCCAGGTTTGATGCACGAGACAGGGTGCTCAGGGCTGGTGCACTGGGATGACCCTGAGGGATGGGATGGGGAGGGAGGTGGGAGGGGGCTTCAGGATGGGAACACATGTACACACATGGCTGATTCATGTGAATGTATGGCAAAAACCACCACAATATCGTAAAGTAGTTAGCCTCCAATTAAAATAAATAAATAAAAGAATGGGAAAAAAAGAAATGATTCCTCACCTGGCCTTTCTCCTTCTACCCCTCTCACACCCTCAGCCCAAGTCAGCCCCAGATGTACATCACCAAGATAAAGAGGATTTGAAGAACACTGTATCTGAAAGCATTACTGAGGCCAACATGGAAGAGCTTTACAGCCATCAGTTTCAGAGATGTTTCATGGCCTAGCAAGCCCCAAGGTCAGGACAAAGAAACATCAGGGCTCAGGAATTTTGGGCCCACTTTGGGGTGACCTTGGACATACTGAGAGCTGAGAAACCCTAACCTAGAGCTGCTGCTGTTCTAGAAAAGACTTAATTAGAACTAGCCCGTGGGCACAGTGGCTTCATTCTCTGGGCTCAGCCCAGTGGTGTTCATCCTTCAGCAGCTCTTACTGGAGGCCAGGGCCTTAAGTAGGCTGAGAACCATCTCTCCCACCATGAACCAGCTGCAGATCCTTGGGCAGTTGCTTAACTTTGCCATGCTTCTTGGAAAATGGAATCATATCTCCTTAGTGAAATAATGTAAGTCAAAGTTTCACATTTTGCCTACTTCTAAGCAAGAGTTCAATTAGTGGTAACTATTTCTCTTGTTATTGTTATTCCTATTTCACAATATTAATATTATTTAAACAGCCTGACAATCATTTTAGATCCATCTCTGTTTGTCCCATGTCCAAGTGGACACTGAGGCCAGGGATAAATGAAATAACCTTGGCAAAGGAGCCAGCAGCTCAGGAACTCGTGGCCCCTCTAGTGTTGTGACATTGAACTCTTCGGCCACGGGAGGAAAGGCTTCCTCTCTAGGCTGACTTTGAATAGAAAAGAAGGGAGAGATGAAAAGTAAAATTGCTTACTTTTTTTTTTTTTTTTTTTTGCTGTGGAGAAAATGAGGTTTACTAATGACGTTGTTTTCAGAACTTTGGTGGGTTTTCCAGGAATGGAGGGTTATGAAAGAAGGCAGTGATGTGATCTGTTAACACAGATCTTTCTTCCAACAGGCAGCCCCAGACTTTGTGAAGACAAGGTTTTGGGAGGTCCCCAAGATGAACACGTTGCCCGTGCCTGCCCCCTCAACACCTTCGCCAGCCCCTGCTGGCAGGCCAAAGACACAGTCACAGGCTTCAGCTCCAGGAGATCAGGAAATAACCCAAGCCAGCCTCTGACCCAGATTTGGCAATTCCAAGTTAAATTCCCTAAACATTTGTAAAGACTTAAAGAAGGAAAGCAGCTGACAACCTTATTTTTTCCTGAAATATTGGAATGAAAATTTGAGGTATGTATAAACAAAGAATGGTATTTGTAGACCTTCCCTTGGGATCACAGAAGTTGTAAAACTAAGAGAGGAGAGACTGGTGCAAACTCTCAGTGATCCCCCTTGACCTCCCAAGACAGAGCTCAAGCTCCGAGCCCACACATCTTTGCCAAGCATGGCCTCCGTCTGCTTCAGCCTTGGAGAGAGATTGGGTGGTGAGCTAGGAGGTCACGGCAGGAGACCGGGCAGGATTCATCAGAGTCCAGTTTTCCCTGAGGGAACGAAATGCTGGAGAGGACCAAGAAAGGCAGGGGTGGCCATTCATCTCTTGGGTCTAACTTTTTAAAATATTAGGAGTGAATTGTAGACCAATAAAACTCAGTTGTATTAGAAAAACTGAAACTGGACAAGACCGGGGCCAAAAACATTTCCTGAGAATCTGTGCAGAGTGGTTGGATGCAAGGAAGTCAGCTCTAATGGCAAGCAGACAGTCTGTGAACGCCTAGATATTTTTTTTAAGACTAAGAAGGCCAAAGTTCGTTTTTGTGGAAATGTGAGCAAATCTCATCTTAAAACACATGGGGGATGGGAGGTGGAGATGAGTTAATATAGTAATTATAGACCAGATAGCACTGATAACCAGGGGAATTTGAATCATTCATTAATCTCTGCATCAAAGAGCATAAAACACCAGGAAGCAACCAATAGGGCTTTATGAAATGACTAAGGGAAAGAAAGTTCAAGTGCAACCTGCTTTTCAAATTTGGGCACAGCCATCACCATAGTCATACCACCCCTGAGCCCAGAACCCCTAGATTTATGTCATCCCCCAGCCTGATCCTCCAGAGACCTGGGATCACAGAAGCCAAGAACGCAAACGGGACATGGTTTCTACTTGCCAAGAGCCACTAAGTGAGGGAGACCAATGCACATATTAATAAAAGAAAAAGTTGACCGTAGTTAAAACACAAGGGAATATTCAGACTTAAGCAACAACTCTTAGCCATCAGGATGATAATAACATTGAATTTCCTCCGAGGGAGAATGCAAGAGTTTCTGCCCTTAGATGTAAAGATGAGACTAAATATAAATAGCCAGCTGTCTTGGGTGGTTATTCCTTCACCTGCCCCAGAACAGAATGGAGTCTGGGGCAGGTAATAAGGCGAGGCCCCTACCACTGTATAATTCTAAGACAGCCTCATTTCAGAGTTACTAAAAATAGAAGCATGGTGTCTGGTATGTAACAATATACACTATTGCAGCTGTGTCTTTATGATGAATAATAATACTTTGGAGTTATATGATGAGGCAATCACTTTGCAAGCGCAATCTCATTAACCCTCACAATATTCTGATTAGGTAGGCAGGTGGCAAGTGATCTGAACTCAGTCTGCAATTGAAGCAACCAAGACACAGAGAAGCTCAGAAACTTCTCAGGGAACACAAGCTTTTCCTGTCAGAGCTGGGAATGTCGTCCAGATCTCCTTTCCCAAACCCTGGGGCCAGGAGCAGGGGTTGGCATTGCTTCTAAATTGCAGGAGCTGGGCACACACGAACATGGTGCTGCCCTATGTAATGCAGTATGCGCCCCGGCTGTGCTCTCCTGGAAAACACTGCTGATTTCTCTTGAATGAACGCCAGTGCCACCCCAAGATAAAAAGTTTAGTGTTTCTTTGTCTATTCTTTCTCTCTGGCAATTGATTAACCTCTTCCTCCCTCCAAAATCCAACCCGTCTTGAAACAAACCAAAGAAATTTTAAAACCACACCAAAACCTCTTGATGACTTATTTCCTGGTGCTGTCACCGCCTTTTAAGCTTTTGTTCTCATCCACGGGTCCGATTTAATCGAAGATCGATTGCTTAAGAAAAAGAAGAAAAAGTCACCGTTTAAAAAAGTCTCTAAACACTCAGACAAGCACCCCTTCTCAATGGCTTGCTCCTCCGAATCCTGATTTTATTCTTTTCTTGGTTAATAGGAAAAAAAAAGATTCCTTTGCTTTTCTAAACAAGCTGAGTCTTTCCCGTAGACCAGAGGAACAGGTTTGGTGGTGCTGATATAAAATCACAGGAAAATGACACCATTAGTCAGGAAACGTTTGCCAGCCAAGAGTAAAAGGCGCTTTCCCAGCCTCTGGGGAAACGCCGACGTTCGTTTATTCGGGAATCGTGAGATTAATATAGCAACTCGGGTTTTGTGCTTTTGGGGTAGGTTTCTCTGGCTCCCTTGGAGACACGATACAAGGCCACATCTTCAAATTGTTAATTATGTACTGCCCCCTAGGGACTTTTGTTTTGCTGGTGGCAACCTGCTTCAAATCCTGTAGGAAATATTTATCAGCCGGCTTCAGCCAGTATTTGTCTCCAAGAAAGCTGAACCCTTTTGTGACCTTGTTGTACTGAGTCCACCCCTTTCCCTGGCAAATTGCATTCAAACACTTTACTTTTCGGATTGTTGATTTTCTCCCTCCCTCTTTTGTCTTTATTTCCGGGATGGTTTCATTTGCATAATCTGGGGTAGGCCGGTCTTCTCTCTTTCAAAACTCTGCCTTTCCCACCTCCACCACATTTCCCTTGTGGTTTGGTAAACATCTCTGAATTTGGGGAAAAGAGGAAGAGCAAACTGAATTAGAGACACTTACACATATGCACTTACGTATTTATCTGTACTTACTGATGGAGGAGTTATCCACCCTGAAATGTGCTCTATAAAATCCCATTTAAATCAAAAACTTTTATCAGAAAAGTGAAATTGCTTTATGATTGAATAGCACTTTGCTTCTGAGTACCAGCCATTGAGGCTGATGAAATGACCAAGAGGACATTCTTCCCCAGAAAGACATCCTTGCCCTTTATTTTAAAGTTGGAAGAAAAAATTTTCAGCACCATATTCCTTCACAGAGCATCTCTCAGACCGGGGGACAGCTTTTACCTGTAATTAATGACATTTGGGTATCTGATAAAAATATTGCAAATATGCATGTTTGTGTAGTTTTGTTTTGTTTTTAATAATGGATGAGACAGCTCTGGCAGGAATCTTCATGCATTATATATTTTTTAAAACACACACACAAATTCTGAACACAACAACTTTAGCAAATATATGCATGATCAAAACAGTTCAGAAATATAAGATCTGAAAATGAGAAAGGGCAGCAGGTTTTTGAATAGGCTTCATCAGCGGAGGGGAGAGGTCAGCGGTGGAGGTTAGTTATAGGAGCGATTAAGTCTCCTCTGACACCCACGGTACAAGCCGCTTAACATAATCAGCTGCAATCAGCAAAACTGCTGTTTATTACAAAACGTTTTTCCCTTTTAATATTTCATATTGTTATGTAAAACGGTGCAGTGTAGGGACACACACATTTCACCAGGGACAAATTGTACAAATTGTCAGCAATAATAATTTGTGGCTCTTCCCGTGACATCTTTGGAAGTTAAAAACCGTGGAGCGATACCTCTCCAGAGCTATTTTCTCTAATGTGGTTAATGGTTTGCACTGGAGTTGACCAGCCACTCTCTGTATGATGTTGTCACCATCTACCATTGTGTGAAAATGTTTGTGTGACCGTACATCAATCAGATGAGCCTGTAATTCAGGGCTGTGAAGCTTTGTTCTGCTCACTCTTCCCCAATTGGTCAGAGCCCTCCATTACAGGTGTGTCTCCTTCAAGCTTTCCTGTTCTGCCTTAATCATCAAAGTGATGCCTTTTTCAAAACATTTTCATTTAAAAGGAACCAATTATGAGGTGCACAATAGGCATCCATGTAGAATTCCTTTGTGAAATTCACACGCTGAGGGTTGGAATAAGAGAAATGTCCTAATAGGACAGATTATGGTGACCTAGATTAGAGGACACTTGGATATGATCCCCACACTTTTCTAAGGAAAATGAGCAGGTACAGGGCCGACCATTGCTGGTTCCCATTCCCGCTTGCTAAGTATCTCATACAAGATGCTTCCAGTTCCTGGAAGCTGTCTCAAATAGCTCATTCCTGGCCACATGTCCCACCCACCGGGAACCAGCCTAGCTCGTCACAGGAATGCTGGACTGAGGAAGCCCTGGGAGCCAGACACATACAGGATTTTATTTTCACTAGCATGCTAATACTTAAAAGATACAATAAATGTTGTCCCTTTCAAAGTGGTCATGTTAGCAGGCTAAATGATAACAACTCACACGAACAATGATGTGGCTATTTCTCACATTTTTGGTCCATCTTACTTCCAAGCCATGCAAGGTAACGTTTCACTACTTTATCACATGTTTTCTTTTGAACCCCAGTTTAATTATCCAGTTTCTTCTTCGTGGCTCCAAGTGAGTAGGCATTCCTTACATTTTGTACATGTTTCTATTAAAATCACCCTTTTGGATGTTTATTTTTAGATCTATTTCTCTGATGTAATAAACTCCTTGCGGTCAGAAAATTTTCATTTTCACCTCTACATGCATTGCTGTCTGGATGTGTCAGCATGTACTAAGCACTCCATGGATGCTGTCGCTAAATAAATGAGTGAAAACTTTGCAGAAATTAAATTCATTCTTAGAGGACAAAGATGTGCCTCCATAAGGGCTCTGGACTCTGAAGACTATTTTAATATAGTTCAATTACTTGAACATTTCTTGAACAATGGAAACTTTTCAGGAATTAGTCTTCACAGGGACAGGATGTCTTTAAAATGTAAAAACTCTGTTGAATTCTCAAAACCCCAGTCATCACACTTTCCAGACCATTACTGTTCAATGGAAATACAATTCAAGCCACTTACTTAATTTACCTTTTCTAATAGCCAAATTTTAAAAAGAGGAAACTGGTGAAATTAGATTTAATAGTAATAATTTATTTAACCTCTATATCCCAAGTTTTTACTTCAAAATATAATCAACTAAGAGGGCTTCCCTCATAGCTCAGTTGGTAAAGAATCCACCTGCAATGCAGGAGACCCCAGTTCAATTCCTGGGTTGGGAAGATCCACTGGAGAAGGGATAGGCTACCCACTCTAGTATTCTCGGGCTTCCCTTGTGGCTCAGCTGGTAAAGAATCTGCCCAAAATGCGGGAGACCTGAGTTCAATCCCTGGGTTGGGAAGATCCCCTGGAGAAGGGAAAGGCTACCCACTCCAGTATTCTGGCCTGGAGAATTCCATGGACTGTATAGTCCATGGGGTTGCAAAGAGTCGGACACGACAGAACGCTTTCACTTCACATAATCAACTAAAAATGATCAATAAGATATTTCAGATTATTTTTTTTCTTATTGTCCTAAGTCTTTCAAACATGGTTGTATTTTTACACTTACAGAACATCTCCATTGGCACTGACCACATCGCAAATGCTCTGAACCCACAGGTGGTAGTAGCTACCATATTGGATAGTGTAGTCCTAGACTAGCCTCATAGTCCTTTTAACCTACACCTTCCTGGGACTGAAGCAGGCAGCAGTAGGCAATGACTGCATGTACTCTGTGTGCTCAAGTCAACACTTGGCCTTTTCTTCGCAGTTGAAACAAAGGCTAGCAATGAGATTTAGCTCAAATTAGAAGCTCAAAAGCTCATGAAACACATCAGCTTCCATGTTATCCATGCTAATAACATTTTTATCCCTTGGGCTAGTTGTTCTCTTGCCCTTCTTATTTTCACCCCAACCCAACTTGTGGAGACAAGTGGTTTCAGCTAGAATAGTAGCAGTGAGGTTGATGGGACTTAGTGAACCAGATGAGAGAAAAAGAGGCATCGAGGATGATTCCTAGGTGTTTTCCTTGTTCAGTGGACCCTGTTCAATAGATCCTAGGGGCATTCTAACATGCGGCTGGAAGAGCAGGGGGAACCAACAAGAGGGGCTGAGAGGAAGAAGCTGCCTGAGAGTCAGAGACCAACCAAAAGGGGGAGGGGTGATGGAGGGGTCCTAGAGCCTGGAGTAGACAGAGGTGGTCAGCTCTTAGAGGTCAAGTAAGACTTGCGGATGAAAAAATGTGAAATACACAAGATGATCGAGAAGATAGGCTTGGACAGTGAACAGAACAGAGTTGGGGTAGTCTGAGGACAGGTGGCAGGTCACACCGAACCAACCGGCCTGGACAAGTGCAAGGCCTGGACCAGAGGAGACCTGGCATTACAACCCGATGAAGCCAGCACCCAAACATAGACAAAACAAGGCTCCATACTGGCCTTGAGAGACTCTACGTCCTTCATTAGCCTGGGGAAAGCTACCCCTCTATCATATTTTCCTGCCACCTTGGCCGTGCAGAGTTGAAGTGTACGGAGCATTAAACCAAATGAAATTTAGTATAACCTGAGACCTTGATTTCTCAGCAGCAGCCTGGCCTAGGAAATTTGATGATAGAAATTCTTGTTAATATTGTATAATTGACCTAAAAATTAGATCAATTGGTCAAATAAAGTATGAAAGATTCAGATAAGGCAGTCATAAGCACCTCTTGGGCATGAATTTGAGTAAACTCTGGAAGATCGTGAAGGACAGGGAAGCCTGGTGTGCTACAGCCCATGGAGTCTCCAAGAGTCGGACACGACTGAGTGATTGAACGACAAGATCAAAGCTCCTGTTAAAAAGAATGAGAGCTGTAAATACTGACATAGAAATGTACGAATGAGTCACTTTTAAGTGGATAAAGCAAGGTTCATAACATATATAAAGTATGCTTACTTTTCCTGGGGGTGGAAGGGGTCATATACATATGCATATTATATACCCCCATAAATATACTTTGTATGCGCACAAGAATTTTCTGGAGGGATTAAAAAGAAGCTGTTAATAGTAGTTGCCGCTGGAGGAGGAACAAGAAAGAAATTTAGGATGAGGTAGACATTTGCATTTTGCGTGTAATTTTTAGCGTTGCTTAATTTCTTCTGACCTGGTACCAGAGTTATTTTTTAATTAAAAAAAAACAGTTTAAAGTATTTTAACCAATATTTTACTTGTGCTGTGCTGTGCTTAGTCAGTTGTGCCCGACTCTTTGTGACCCCATGGACTGTAGCCCACCAGGCTTCTCCATCCATGGGGATTCTCCATACAAGAACACTGGAGTGGGTTGCCAAGTCCTCCTCCAGGGGATCTTCCCAAGCCAGGGATTGAACCCAGGTCTCCCACATTGCAGGCAGATTCTTTACCATCTCAGTCATCAGGGAAGCCCATGAATACTAGAGTGGGTAGCCTATCCCTTCTCCAGAGGATCTTCCTGACCCAGGAATCAAACCGGGGTCTCCTGCATCGCAGGTGGATTCTTCACCAGCTGAGCTACCAGGGAAGCCTATTTTACTTGTCTTGTATATATTAAACACTATCAAATCTTGTGGAAACAGGACTATATACCTTTGTGACCAGTGTGATGCATTCCTTCCAAATTTCAGATATGGGGACCTTATAAGACTATTTTTAGGGGTCCACTTTTCTCAATATTAAATCTCCTTCTTTTAATAATTCTACTTAGTGTCCAGAAATCAAGTTCATAAGGCTGACATTGAGGCACTGCTGTGGCTCTCAACTTTAAAACATCTTAAGTTTAAAAAGCAGGGCAAGTGTGAAAGGCAAGACTTGAACCAGCTACAAACTCACCTCTAAGGTTTCCAGGTGGCTTTACCACCGTTACTTGCATATTTACCACCAGGTGAGATGCAGGATTACCCCCAGGGAGACGTCAGAAGGTTGTCTATCAGCAAGGAGACAATGCTTACTGCTCTGTAACTCTTAATTAAGCTCAGGCAGGATGGAGAATAATAAGATTACAGTCTTCTGTGGAGAGATAAGGGAGAAATGGCTGCAGGCAAAGCTCTAAAGGCTTGTATGAGGGCTGTACACTTCAGGAGTTTAGAGGTGGTAGAAACCACTTTTAAAATGTGTGATTAGTGAAGATGGAATTTGAATTGGATCTTAATGCATATGAAGTAAAACATTATTTTAAAGTGTGAAGTGAAGTCGCTTAGTCGTGTCAGACTCTTTGCGGCTCCATGGACCGTAGCTTACTAAACTCCTCTGTCCATGGGATTTTCCAGGTAATAGTACTGAAGTGGATTGCCATTTCCTTCTCCAGAGGATCTTCCCAACCCAGGGATCGAACCCAGGTCTCCCGCATTGTAGACAGACACTTTACCGTCTGAGCCACCAGGGAAGTCCACCATTTTAAAGTGTAACCCCACATAATCTTTATTTCCCCCAATTCTTGAAGCTTTTTGACCCTCCATCCATTGGAACTGAAGTAATCTTTCTTTTAGAGAAAGGCAGAGCCCAGCTTTGTAGGAAGAACAATATTTCTTCCCTGTTTCAAACACAAAAGTTGTGAAAGCCCAGGCTTTTACTTCAGAAAGCCAACCTTTGTTGAAGGAAGAAAGAACTGGTGGGAGAAAAGACATATCAAGAAGGAGAAGGCTAGCGGAGCTGTGGAGAGGTAAGAGACATTTGGAGGAAACAAGCTTTGGGACAAAGCCCTAATCAACCCATGAGGAAGAATCCAGAGTCTCTTAGTCTTGGCCCTCAGCTTGAGAGATCAAGTGACAGAAACCCAAGATACACTACAGGGGGCATGGGGCTTGCTTTCTGTTGACATTCAGGGAAAAGACCATCATGCAGGTCCCTAAACCAACAAGCGTTGCTGCAGAAGAATATGGCAGCACTGTGTGTTTAGCCAGAGAGGATCCCAGATGGAGTTCCCCAGATCCCTATAGGCTGCCTGCAGAGATGCAAATGTCCCCTCATGATCCCATGAGGGGCAAGGGAGACTTGAGGCAGTGACCAGAGAATTCCAGGAGTTAGAATGAAAAGCCAGCAAATCATGTCCACAGAGGGTTCAGCAGCAACTTCAAATGTCAGCTGTGGATGCCACTGAAAATTTCTGAGCAGGGAGTAACATGGTGAATGTGGTACTTTAGGGATGTTGGTCTTGTAGTTGGGTTGGCTCATTGTACACGCTTATGAGACAGGGACTCAAAAAGATCAGCGCATACACAAAATAACAGAAGCCACACCAGGAGGCAGCCTTTCACAGAATTATAAGGTTGGGCTATTTCATAGGAAGTCAGATCTTTTCTTGTAGCATACTGTATTTTAAGTAGTGTTTGTCTTTTAACCCAGAGCTGAGAAAAGAGAAGAGTGATGGCTTTCTCCCTCCAGCAGCTGTTCTGTGGCCACTGCAGGTCTTGGTCCTGCCCAAATGGGAGCAGTCACCTCTGGTGATGTTACTTTATTCCATACAGTTGATCAGAGCCTAGAGTCACTCATTACTAATGAGCAGGTACATCTTCATCTTCACCTGCATGAAACATTTTTCATCCTAAAATACAAGCCTTTATCATTCAGCACTGTCCCATATGCTGCTGCTGCTAAGTCACTTCAGTCGTGTCCGACTCTGTGTGACCCCAGAGATGGCAGCCCACCAAGCTTCCCCGTCCCTGGGATTCTCCAGGCAAGAACACTGGAGTGGGTTGCCATTTCCTTCTCCAATGCATGAAAGTGAAAAGTGAAAGTGAAGTCGCTCAGTCATGTCTGACTCTTAGTGGCCCCATGGACTGCAGCCTACCAGGCTCCTCTGTTGATGGGATTTTCCAGACAAGAGTACTGGAATGGGGTGCCATTGCCTTCTCCGAGTCCAATACGGCCAGGATGCAAAACAAGAGACAGAAACACACTAATAAGCTCAGGGGAAATGGTATTGCCCTTTGTTCTTAAACTAGTTGACCTGGAAATGAAGTGTAAACTGAGTTCTTTTAGTAAATGATGAATCCACTTTGCTGCAGAGCAGGGACAAATTCTTTTAAGTAGACTCTACTGTTGAACTTCTCTTCACTCATCCTGAGTATCCTTTCCCTTGGGCTACCTATCTAAACTCTGGCTAAAAATCCTTGTTAATGGAGAGTCTAATAGACTCATCTCTACCATTTCTTATGAAATGAATATGTTTATATGGTGGCTTTGACCAACCCCACTAAGAAAATGGAACTGAGTGTTTCATTCCTCCTTCCTCTAACATTATGATGGCATTATTCTCCATCTAGAAAGATCACCCACCCATAAAGATGCAGATGAAAACCACAGCATATGCCTACCCAGATGCTCTTTCAACTCTATATTAAGTGTTCCACCAAGGCACATGCATCCCATGATTCTTCTAAATTTTATTTATAGGAAGAAAAAACACTTTCCCCATTATACATTATGCATTGTATCTCTAATGGACATTAAAGCAGATTGCAGTAGATTTACTGCCCCTGGTATATTGTGTTTTTTCCCCCTTATTGGCTGAGAGATAAGATAACTCTATAGAGCCAGCCAGAGCCAGACGCATCAGCTCATATAGCTTTCAAAGAATATTTGTCTGAATACTAAGTCAAAATCCCCTCCTAATGAATTTCCATCCTGAAAATTATCTTCCATGCCAGGAAAGAGACCACAAGGAACAAGCATCTTCTTCCTCTGATTTGTACTGTGGAAAGAAAAGGAAAATAGCACAGATGCATTCGGTATAGTACAAAGAGCATATATGGGCATTTCCATCCCTAATATCACACTAGTTTCTGATGCTAATGTAAAATATGTTCCTTTTGCATTTATAATCACGATGAGCAGATGGCGAAGACGGTTTAAAGTAGTACTGTATGTCTATTAAAATAATGTATGCTGTTAGTGAGTCTTCCCTAAAACTGGAGTTTAATTGCTTATAAACACATACATTAGAAAGAATCATGATTTGAAGGGCCATTTGCTGTGCCAGGACAATAGTTAGAGTTCTCTCTAACAGGCTTTGGCTGCATGACTTCTTGTGGCAGCAGACGCTATGTTCTGTCCGTCTCTTCAAGAGGCTTAACTGATAAGAATGTTGGGATTGGCACAAAAGAACGCTGGTTTCTTAAAACAAAGGAATCCTTCTTAAAATTAAACAAAAACAGAGAAATTAAGGGAAACATGTAACGGGGGGGGAGAATGGAGAAAGGAAGAATTGAGGATGTAAGCTGCTCCGTTTTTTTTTTTTTCTTTTACTACCCCATCTCAGCAAAACATCAACAAAGGCATTTTGTAAATTTTGGTGATTCATATTGACTGTATGGTTGCTGTGCTTTCTGAAAATAAAACCTGCCCGAGAGGAGAGGAATGTCTGCTTCATTCCAAGGGGCTTTGCTGCTCAGTCACAGGGCAGAAAGAGGTGAAGGCTTCTACCCCGCCATCTGGAAGGGAGTGCTCCCAAGGAAGGAGGCTTGATCGTGGAAGCAGACGACACAGTCAGGGAGGATCAGAATCCACTCGGAACACCACAAAAGGAAACGGATACTGTTTGCAAACAGGAGGAGGAGAAAGGGAGGAGGCGGCAGTGGAGAAAGGCAGGCTGAGCGCCAAGGGCCCTAAAAAGGCAGCAAGTTTTAGAAAACACTCATTTGACTAATTTGCCTAATATAATAAAGAAAGGATGGTTTTATTTTCAAATGCAGAAGTGGTGATTGATTAGGTGGGCATTATATTTGAAGCATGTGGAATGAATAATGGTTTTGAATGGCTATGGAAAATATCTCACAGAGAAGGAAACAAAAATCCATAAGTCATACGAGGCAGAGCACAAAAATACCAACATACCAACATTCAGAGAGAGTTTAAATAATAACAGACTGGATCTTGGAAGCGCGCCAAAGAAACAGGGAACAGAAAGAGAGCTACACGCTGCAAAATGGTTTCTAGACAATAGGCAGTGAGAGAGGGTCTGCACAGGCCTGCGCATGTGGCATTAGCTCTTTAATTATTATAATTACCTAAGTTTAAGGTCAAATCACCTGTGTATTGCTGATAAAATGAATGATTTCTTTTAAAATAGCAGAAGTAGTGCTTCTATTACCTCGGATGTTATAGGAATGGCTAATCCATGTGGGTGAGATATTACAGAATTATCCCCATCTATAGAGCAACAACCCAGAGGAAGAATGGCTGGAATCCTGCATCTGCACTCTTCTAACACTCAACACTGGAAATACACTCCAGTTCCCAAGAGAGAGCTCTGTGGTTGAAGGCAACCTTTCCCACTACTGAAAACACAGTCTTCTGGCAGTTTAAAATTGCCTTGTAATAGGATTTACCCCAGGTAAGATGCTGTCAGATTTGGAATCTCGAAATCAAGTTTTGCAAGCTTTGATCAGTCACCAGATTGCAGCCTGAATCCAAAAAAACTCAAAGACTGGATGTAAAGGATTTGCAAAATATCTGCACTTTGAACTCTCCTGAATGATGAAATGCCATAAAATGCTAAATGGTGTGATGAAAGATTTTCCTCTTTGTCTGATCCAAAATAACTCAAAGATTTCATGATTTAATCTTTCATCAGCATAAATTCCAAATACTTCATGTCTAATCCAGAAACTCCAGGGAAAAGCGATCCTGTTGTCCTTTGGGGAGGACCTAGCTAGACCTCAGAATCAATGAATGAGTAGCCCAGACGTCTGGAGACTTCAAAGGCTTCGCAGGTGATCATGATGTCCATCAGGCTTGAGAATTGTTGCTGTACAAAGTGTCCGTCTTTAAACGGTTTTAAGACTTGGCTAGTCTGTATTTTTTTCAATAGATCACTAGTTAAAACCTAGTACCAGGAATTCCCTGATGGTCTAGTGGTTAGGACTCTGCACTTTCACTGCTGAGGGCATGGGTTCAATCTCTGGTCAGGGAGCTAAGACACCACAAGCCACATGACCAAAACAACAACAAAAACAAAAAAAAACAAACCTTGTATCAATTTGAGATAGGGCAAGACCGGTGTTAGGGAGGATCACTGGGGTGCTATTATCACAATCTGTGTGAGTGTTGCTGAGTGTCTAAGCCAGGGCAGTGGACCTGGGAGAGGGAAACAGAGGCTCGGGGGTAGGGAGGTAGAGTCAGTGCATAGTCAGCATTGCTCAGAGATTGAATGTGGAGTATGGACTATGCAGTAAAAAACAAGTCTAAAATAACTAGCAGATTTCTCTCTTGGGTGACTGGTTGGATGGTGAAGCCCATGACTCAGCAGGTTCTAACACCAGTTCTCTAACACCAACTGGAGACTCTACAATTCAATCCAGTTCTGACACCAGAGAATTGAGAGCAGATTTGGCAAATTAAAGGCTCAGTCTCAAAAGACTGCTTTGCTCGGACACAGCCACAGGTGGAGTCCCCAGGTGACCCACATTTCTATCTTGGCTACAAATGTGAGTGTTCCCCAAATCCCCCACTCATGTTCAACAATCTGCTAAAACAGCTCACAGAAGTCACTGAAAGCACAATACTTAATAATGGCTGTTTTACGGGCCACAAATGAACAGCCAGATGAAGTGGCACATTGGGTATATGTGAAAGGATCCTGAGCGTAGGAGCCTCTGCCCTCTGTGGAGTTGGGGTGCACCATCCTCCTGGTACACCGATATGTCCACCAACCAGGAAGTTCCCCCTAACCTCCTTATTCCAGAGTTTTTCTGAGTTTCTGGGATTTCACTAGGTAGACAGGATTGGTAATCAACCACTCAATCCCCAGCGCATTTTGTTTCCGTGGAGGTGGGAGGAGAGTGAGGGAATGAGCGTTCCAGCCCTTTCGTCACTGGCTTGGTCTTTCTTGTGTGGCCAGCCGATCTTCTGAAATTCCCCGGGCCCACCAGGGCTCGCCTTGTCAGCATAAACTCAGATGTGGTTGAAAGGGCTCCCTCAGGAATAACAAAAGAGGCTCCCAACGCTGGGCAAATTCCAAGAGTTTTTGAAACTCTGTCAGAAAGGGGAGGAAAGGTAAAGACATATTTTTGCTCTATCCTACTAAGGAATGGTAACATAAAATACATTTTCAGAGGAAGGTGAAAGTGAAAGTCGCTCAGTCGTGTCTGACTCTTTGCGATCCCATGGACTACACAGTCCATGGAATTCTCCAGGCCAGAATACTGGAGTGGGTAGCCTTTCCCTTCTCCAGGAATCTTCCCAACCCGAGGATCCAACCCAGGTCTCCAGCATTGCAGGTGGATTCTTTACCAGCTGAGCCACAAGAGAAGGTAGCTAGCTCCATTTTGTATATGATGAGCTTAAGGATGACTCAGATGGATAAATCTAGCAGGCAGTTGCACTTGCAGGGAGAGGGTAGGACTAGAGGCAGAAGTTCAGAAGTCACTGAATGACATGGTCCTATGAGGACCCCAAGGGTATGAGTCAGATACGGTGAAGGGGGGGGGGGGAATATATATATATATACACACATACACACACACACACATACATATATGAACTTCAAGTTAAGTTGTGTCCAGGAGAACCCATGATGAGGATTGATAAGCTTGTGTCATGCCATTTCTCACACATGGTAATATAGATTTTGTGCCTAAATCAGAAGCCAGGAAACTTTCTGTAAAGGGACAGAGAACAAGTATCTTAGGCTTTGCAAATCTGTGTCCCAGTTACTCAACTCTACCTTTGTTATGCAAAAGCAGGCAGAAAATGAGCATTCAAATGAACATGGCTTGTTTCAATAAAAACTTTACTTATAGACACTGACATTTTGAATTTCTTATAATTTTCATATGCCACAAAATATTCTTCCTCTGATTTTCCCCCAACTATTAAAAAATGTAAAAGCCATTCTTAGCTTGTGGGCTGTAGAAAAACAAGTGGGTTCAGAGGCTGTACTTGGCCAAAGTCTGCTCTAAACTGACATGCTGTGTGAATCCCAAAAAGGAGGACTAAATATCAGGACCCAAGGGTAAGGCTTCAGCTCCCAGATGAGTTGCATTTTAGTCCCCTGGTTGAAGAGCTGGAAGTGACTTGGAGAATGTGAGCCTACTGTCTGATGGGGTGTTTCACCTGCGTAGGTCCTTGTACTCCTCAGAGTTGCGCTTAGATAAATCCTTCAGCGTGAGAACAAGTCTTCCCTCGGCTTTCTGCCACCACAGGCCTCTGGATTTCTCCCATCTCCTGGAGGCTCCCTCTCAGCTTCCTTTGGCAGCTGCTGTCTGAGCTCCCTTCCAGTGCTGAGCTGTTCAGCAGTTAGTGTTTGCTCCACCTTATCGACACTCGAGTTGTGTTTATCCAGTCCTGTGAGACTGGACATTTTCCAGATTCTGATGACAACCAGATCTCCATCTTCATCTTGACCTCGGCCCAGAATTCCAAATTTGCAAATCCACCTACCCACCCACCCCTCTGCATGGGTCTGGTTGGCAATACTCACTTTCCCCACCTCCATAAACTGTAGGACCATTCATTCACCCAGCTGCTTAAACCCGATATCCTGTGTTGCTTTCCCTGTCATTTGCAGGCCCTCTATAAGTCCCAGTAAGATCATTTCCAAAACACATTCTAGGGCTATCCATTTGCCCCATCGTCTCCCTCCTCCCCACTTGGCCCCCAAATCCAGGTCACCTATGCCTCCTCTGGCCTGCATCAACAGCCTCCAGACAGGTCTTCTTGCAACCATTCTGCCCTCTACCATCCAGCTTTTAAATATCAACTCCAGTGACTTAATGAAATTAATTACTAGATTATGTTTTTGAGGCATTTTAGGCTTACAGAAAAATTGAGAAGGAAGTACTGAGAATTTCCCTAGTCTCCTCACCACCACCACCCCATCCTTGACTCAGTTTCCTCTATTATTAATATCTTGCATTGGTATGGTACAATTGTTACAATTGATGAACCAATATTGATATATTACTATTAACTAAAGTCCATGTTTTACATTAAGGTTCACTTGTTTTGCACAGTCTGTGGGTTTTGATAAATGTGTAATGACGTGTATCTACCCTTAAGCCATCATACAGAATAATTTCACTGCTCCATAATCCCTGTACTACACATATTCATCCTTCCCGCGCTCACCTGAGCTCTTTGCAACCACTCCTTGTACCGTTTCCATAGTTTGGCCTTTTCCAGAATGTCATATAGTTGGAATCACACAGCGTGATGCTTTCTCAGACAGGTTTCATTCACTTAGATGTATGTACTTATGGTTTCTCTATGTTTTTTGTGACTTGAGAGCTCATTCCTTTTTTATCACTGAACAGTCTTTCATTGTAAAGATGTACTAAAGTTCGCTTACCCATTTACCTATGGAAGGATGTCTTGGTTGCTTTCAAATTCCAGTGACTTTTTAACACAGAAGCCAGAACATTGGTTACTCTGCTGTCGCACACACTTCCTTCTCTGACTTTTAATGCCTTAATGATTTGGTCCCTGCCTGCCCCTCTCAGCTCCCCCACTGTGCTCCTTTCACTTTGTCATTCTCTCTGTCCTTGTCTGACAGCCAATGTACCATCTGCTTCCCACACTAGGATGCTCTTCCCTTGAATATTCACATGGACCACTTCTCATTCAGGTTTCAGCAAGGTTCCCCTGGTCCCATTCCAAGATTACCCCTCAGTTACTCTCTATCACAACATCTCATCTGTAATTCTTCTCCTTACCACTTAACTCCGTTTGATAGTTTCTTTTTGTTTATTTATTCTTTTTCCCTTCAGTAAGAGCAGGGGGTAATGCCCTGGTGATCCAGTGGTTAGGACTCCATGCTTTCAATGCCAAGGGTGCAGGTTCAATCTCTGGTCAGAGAACTAAGATCCCACAAGCCACACAGTGTGGCTAAAAAAACAAAAAGAAGAAAGAGAGCAAGGACCTCCTCTGTCTTATTCACTGATTTATATCTAGCACCTAGCATTGTGATGATTGAATGAACAGTTTATTAGTAAATGTTTCCCATTTCTAGAAGAACACTGTACCATTGTAACAAGTATTTACAATAATTAAAGTAGAAATCAACATTTTGAGATGAACTTTTTCCATACCATATGCTTTTTATTTGCTTACTGAAACTCTTCTCTAGATTTCCATTCATAGTCAAAATCCTACCTCCTCCAAGGCCCCCTGTCTGCTCCTGGGTCTCTTATATCTTTGCTGACACAGCAAAGCTATGAGGTTAGGCAGTAGAGCCAAAGGGTAGTGCCCAAAGAACGGGAAAGAGGAAATGGCAAGTGGACGATCAAGTTTAAAAATCAAGTAAAAAGAGCTGATTTGGTTAAAAAAAAAAAAAGTTCTGAAAGCAATGAAAAGAACCCTACAAATGCTTTGAATAAGCAAAACATCCTGTGAATAAGTGTTTAGTCTCCTAAAAAGATTCTTTTCAAGGACAACTTTCATTAAAAGTGAAATCAAATTGTTTACAATTTTATACCCATATAATCTTTAAATAAATCTGATAAAGGGGGGAAAATCATCGTTCAGGGGATTGTTGCAATCTTCGATCTTAAGAAAAGGTATGGAACGTGTGAGTTTTTACGTACTTATCTTGGTTGTGCTGGGTCTTTGTTGCTGCATGCTGGCTTTCGCTAGTTGTGGAGAGTAGGGGCTACTCTGCGTGGTGGTGCACGGGCTTCTCACTGCCGTGTCTTCTCTTGTGGGGCACAGGCTTTAGGTGTGCGGACATCAGTAGCTGCAGCACGCAGGTTGCAGTGTGGCTCACAGGCTCTAGAGCGCAGGCTCGGTAGTTGTGGCACACGGGCTTAGTTGCTCTGAGGTACGTGGAATCTTCCTTGACCAGAGAGCAAACCCGTGTCCCTTGCATTGGCAGATGGATTCTTATCCACCGTACCACCCGTGAAGGCCAGAACTTATGACTTTTAACTCTGTGGATTGAGGTTCAAATGCTATGGATCATATAAAGATCCCCTCCCAGCTGTAAGATTCTGCAGTTCTGCATATGGTCATCGTTCAAACTATCTGCCTTTGTAAAAAGTGTGGTAATAGATCAAAGGATAAAGGATTCCATGCGTATTAGGATAGGGTCATGTGAAGCCAAGTATACCTTGCACTGCCTGATAGGATGGCACTCAAAGTGGAAGAAGACTTTCTGTTTTAAAGAAAGACAGTGCTCAAAAACTTAATCACTCAGAGGCCTGGGGGTAGGGCTAGATATAGAATAAAACCATTTTAGAGTTGGCGGGCGGAGTGGGGGGGCGCCTTAGAGCGCTCTAATTTGGAGAAGAAAGTATTCAGACAGGTGCAGACTTGCTCACCGGCATTAATGTATTACGAACCATGGCCAGCATTTGGACCTAAGACCTTAATCTTCCTGTGCAGCGCTGCATCCAGTTCACTTCAACCGCCTCCCTGTTGTTATTTTAAGTCACCAAGTTTTGGGGTGATTTGTTACTCAGTGTTAGTAGCTGAAACACACTCATTTTATAAGGGCAATTCTTTAAAAAGAAATACTGAGAAAAAGAAAAGATAGGGAAGGAGAGAAGGAGAAATGAAAGAAGGGAGGGAGGGAGGAAGAAAGGAAGGAAAGAGAGAAGGAAATAAAAGATGATGGTGTGACAACCACCTATACCTGTTTTATAAGAAGGATTCCACTATATAACACAGGGCGGCCAGCCTTGAGCTCTGTGATGACCTACAGGGATGAGATGGGATGGGGAGGGAGGTTCAAGAGGGAGGGTGTGTGTGTATATATGCTGCTGCTGAGTCGCTTCAGTCGTGTCCGACTCTGTGCGACCCCACAGACGGCAGCCCACCAGGCTCCGCCATCCCTGGGATTCTCCAGGCAAGAACACTGGAGTGGGTTGCCATCTCCTTCTCCAATGCACGAAAGTGAAAAGTGAAAGTGAAGTTGCTAAGTCATGTCTGACTCTTAGCGACCCCATGGACTGCAGCCTACCAGGCTCCTCCATCCATGGGATTTTCCAGGCAAGATTACTGGAGTGGGGTGCCACTGCCTTCTCTGGTGGTGTATATATATATATATATATATATATATATAATTATGACATTATCATTGTTGTATGGCAGAAGCCAACACAACATTGTAAAGCAATTATCCTCCAATTAAAAAATAAATAGTAAATAAAATAAGATACAAGAAGGATTCGAAACGGTTGTTCCACTACCCACCAAATTCCTTTAAAAAGAAATGAAAATCTCCCCCTAAAGAAGACTTTCCATATTAATAGCCCTGAAGGAGTTCTTTCACTTTCTGCTCTGCTACCAGGAAAAATAAGCAGGAATTATGAAGGTGGACGTTTAGCAGTATATTCTGTGTTCTGTGATGTTATCGGGTCACAGTGTGATCTTGTTAATCAAGCTGCTGAATGTACTTCACTTTCTGGTGTCACTTACAGTTCACGAAATACGGTGTTTGAGGTATCTCTGGAGAGCCTGGGCGTAGGGTCTTTGAATGGGAGTGATTCTATGCTTCTAAGTCAGATTTGTTTCAACTAACAGCACCATTTTCAAGGAACATGAATGTGAGGACTCTCAAGCATAGCACATTCCTAATGCTAAGACATAAAGAACCCAAATTAATCCTTTTGAGAGTCCTTTGGGAACTCATGTACCCAATTCTTCCTTACACATCCCAATGAGCATTACTGTCCAGACGTAGAGAGGCATCTATCAATTAGTTGAGAGTTGGGGGAGGAGTGTTAGAATAGGGAATAAGTGGCTTTTTTTAATATTCCTTAAATTTCCCTTTAATGATATTTTAGTTTTTTTTCTTATGCCAACCATATGATAAAATTATGTTTAGACCCCCAGTTTTGCAGTTTCCTCATTCTCTAATTAACCCATCTTATTCACAGTATCTCTAGATTAAATACATGAGTTTTTAAGGCCCCTAATAACTGAGTACTGCCCATTTAAAAAATCAATGGATGGATTTTTCATTATTTCATTATTACTAATGAAAATAATTTCCCCAACACATTGTTATTATGAGAATTCATTCCTGGAGGATTCTTTGTTGATTAGAGGGAAAAATTGTTTTCATCCTTGAGGTCTTTCTTTTCATCTTTGGCTCTTGACAAATTTTGTCAATAAAAACCTGTCGTCAGCTATGTCTATTTCATCATCACTAAATATACCTCATATTCCTCCCCAAGCTCAGAATATCTTCTTACAAATGTTAGAATGGAATTCCCTTCCTATATTGGTGGGTTTAGTCACTAAGTTGTGTCCAACTCTTGTGACCTCATGGACTGTAGCCCACCAGGCTCCTCTGTCCATGGGATTTCCCAGGCAAGAATACTGCAGTGGGTATTGCCATTCCCTTCTCCAGGGGGTCTTCCTGACCCAGGGATTGAACCTGGATCTCCTCCATTGCAGGCTGTCTCCTGCATTGGAGGAGGATTCTTTACCAACTGAGTTACCTGGAAAGACCCTTCCTATATTGGCTATATATTTTAAAATCTATTCTGTTTTATTAAAGTATTGAATGCTACATGTAGCTTACTATAAAAATTTGTGAATTGTAAGTTCCAGTTTCTTACCAGTTCTTTCTTGTAACTCACATTATTATCTTTTCTACCAACCAAGAGCGTCATTTCTTCACCCTGTGTATAAAGCTCTTTGCTCTTTTCTCTCAATAAAACTTTCATGCAGTTCAATTTTGCCCACTTCTCCTTCCCTGTCAGGGTTTGTTAACTGCTCTTGAGGTGCCGAAAAAAGATAGAAAGCCTTTTCCTTTCTATTTGACTTGCCTGGTACTCAGATACCAGGAGAAGCTCTTTTACCTCCTTCTCTTCCACTTCAATCAGAAGGATGGGCGTGCTTATTCAGAGTTGCTCAGCTCCTTTGCTGTGGCTGAGAGCTAATTTTTTGCTTTTATCCAGAACTGCACCATAGGAACCTTGTGCTTTTTACTGCTACCCCAGCTCCTTTACCACTTTCAGGGGCCCTCAGATGAGCACCTCGCTTCAAATGCCAACAAAAATGCTGCTTCCCCTCCCCTCAACTAGCAGAAAAGTGCACCACCATGTACCAATCAAAGGAAATGTTTATGATGAGGACTCATCACATTGATCAAAATGACCTTACTTGTCTCAGATAAACTCACAATAGCTCAAAGTGGTCATGGGAATGTGCCACATCAGACACTGAAAAGGGGAATTTGAAGAAATTTTCAAAGGTGGATTTTCTTCTTAGAGTCCATTCCCTATTGACACTTTATCTACAAATATTCTGTGATAACAGTGTCTGGTTAATTAACAGAATGTCTTTTATTTGGGGTATAATTGGAGGATTAGAGGAGGAAAATCCTCAACTTATTATTATTTTTTTTGATTTGTTTCTGGTAACTGTGATTCATATAAATGAGACATTGTCCTATTCTTACAATTAATAATTAGTATATAGGTCATAATTATTTTTTTTTACTTATACAGATTCCAAATCTTAAAGCAGGGAGAAAAAGGAGAGAGGCTTTCAGTTAAATATGGCAGAATTATAACATGCATTTTTCTCTTCTTCCCTTCCAAACTTCCCTAAAATAACACTAAAGGAATAAAAGGTATTAGCATATGTGGACAGAGAGAACGAAAGAGGAGACAAAAGTGAAAGAGAGATTTCAGCAAGTTTCTTGAAGATGGCAATTGAGTTGGAGAGGTGGCAATCGACTTAGCAGAGTTGAGTAAGTAACAGTAAAAGTGCTGCAGAGAGATTTCCAGAAGCAGTGATTCAGCTTCCTGTGCACCCAATCCCATCCTGACACTAACTCTATGGGAGAGGTGTGGTCCATGTTGGAGAAACTGATTAAAAATGGCTTCAGATCCAGGCCCTGGGGGTCAGTGCCAGACTGGAGTGTGGCCTGACCTCAAACAGAGGGACAAAGTGAAGTTTATGTACAGAATTGTGAGACCCAGACCCCCCGCCCCTAGGTTTTGTCCTACTCCCTGAATACCAGCAACCAAGTCTCTCAAACAGGAGACTGGAGGACTGATGCTTCTATTTAAAAACAAAACATAAAAAAAAAAAAAAAAAAAACCCATAACTGAATAGCCTCTAAGAAAAGAGCTCAGAAGCTGACATTTAGGACTCTCCCAACAGAAGGGCTGGTTTAAAGCACCACCATCCCATGGTGACACTCACCATGCAGCAAGCCCAGCCCCCTACTCCCCCCAGTACACACACACACACAGACTTTCCAAACTGTTGTCCAGTGCTTCAGTCTCTAATACTAGTAAAGGATCAGCAAACACTTGAGGAAAATCTTTGGCATATAAGACAGAGACCAAACTTAAACAAACAGAAAAAGGAAGCAGAGACAATATGGGCGCAGAAGGAACCTTAAACAAAGAAAGAAAATCAACCTCTGATCCAAACGATGTATTCATAAAACAAATCCAAGATATGGAGGGGGAAAAAAAAGAAGAGTTCAATAAAACCTTTAAGAAATTAAAAATACAGTACTTGGGATTAAAATATTTAGTATAAGCTTTGTTCTATAAAGTTAATTTCTTCTACAAACCTAAATAAAAAGTGCAAGTATGGAAAATAGCAAATAAATGATTTTTTTAAATGAAATTGAGAATCAATCTCCAAGCTCTTAACATGATTAATAAAGTTTCTGAAAACACAGAATAGAGAAAATGGAGACAATAAAATTATCAAAGAAATGATATATGAAATATTTCCCAAAAGACATGGATCTCCTGATCAAAAGGAACCACCAAGTGCTCAGCACAGTGAATGAACGATGAACACAAGCGCCAAAGCCACAGCGTTGTAAAATGTCAGAACACAGGAGATGCAACGATGTCTCTGAAAGCCTCCAAACAGGAAAAAAAGTCACATACAAAGATGAGAATCAAATGCCATCATCTTCTAAATTCTGAGAGGTAAGGATTTTGAAAATAGAATTCTATATTTACTAAAATATCAGTCAAGCATGAGGAGAGTATTAGTCTGGCTGCCATAACAAAACGCCATAGACTGGGCAGCTTCAACAAACAGAAATGCATTTGCTCACAGTCTGAAGGCTGGAAGTCCAAGGTGCCTGTAGGATTGATGTCTGGTAACAGCTCTCCCCTCGATTCCAAGCAGCTGCTATCTTGCTGGGTGCTCACATGACCTCTTCTTTGTAAGGACACAGAGGAAATGGAGTGCCATGTGGAAGACCTGAGTTTGAACTTGAGTTGGGAAGATCCCTTTGAGGAGGGAAAGGCTACCCACTGCAGTATTCTTGTCTGGAGAATCCCCTGGACAGAGGAGCCTGGCGGGCTGCAGTCCATAGGACTATAAAGAGTAGGACACTCAATGACTAAACACAGCACAGCACATCCTGTAAGAAATAGTTAAAAGAGTTGAAAGAATTAGGATCTGGGAAATAAGACTGAAGGTGGGGATGGGTTGGGCAAAGGATCAGTTTCTATCATAAGATTTTTAGAAGCTATTTGATTTTTTTTTTAACTATTGGCATGTATTTTTTAAAGAAAAATAGAAGCTAATTTTAAAAAAGAAAAGCAGCAGCTTCTGGGAACTCTTCTTAATGCTCTGTGGGTGACCTAAATTGTCAGTCAGTCAGTCAGTTCAGTCGCTCAGTCATGTCCGACTCTGCGACCCCATGAATTGCAGCACGCCAGGCCTCCCTGTCCATCACCAACTTCTGGAGTTCACTCAGACTCATGTTCATTGAGTCGGTGATGCCATCCAACCATCTCATCCTCTGTTGTCCCCTTCTCCTCCTGCCCCCAATCCCTCCCAGCATCAGAGTATTTTCCAGTGAGTCAACTCTTCGCATGGGGTGGCCAAAGTACTGGAGTTTCAGCTTTAGCATCATTCCTTCCAAAGAACATCTAGGACCAATCTCTGGACTGATTGGATCTCCTTGAAGTCCAAGGGACTCTCAAGAGTCTTCTCCAACACCACAGTTCAAAAGCATCAATTCTTCTGCGCTCAGCTTTCTTCACAGTCCAACTCTCACATCCATACATGACCACTGGAAAAACCATAGCCTTGACTAGACGGACCTTTGTTGGCAAAGTAATGTCTCTGCTTTTGAATATGCTATCTAGGTTGGTCATAACTTTTCTTTCAAGGAGTAAGTGTCTTTTAATTTCATACTGCAGTCACCATCTGCAGTGATTTTGGAGCCCCCAAAATAAAGTCTGACGCTATTTCCACTGTTTCCCCATCTATTTGCCATGAAGTGATGGGCCCAGATGCCATGATCTTAGTTTTCTGAATGCTGAGCTTTAAGCCGACTTTTTTACTCTCCATTTTCACTCTCATCAAGAGGCTTTTTAGTTCCTCTTCACTTTCTGCCATAAGGGTGGTGTCATCTGCATATCTGAGGTTAAGGATATTTCTCCCAGCAATCTTGATTCCAGCTTGTGCTTCTTCCAGCCCACCGCTTCTCATGATGTACTCTGCACAGAAGTTAAATAAGCAGGGTGACAATATACAGCCTTGACGTACTCCTTTTCCTATTTGGAACCAGTCTGTTGTTCTATGTCCAGTTCTAACTGTTGCTTCCTGACCTGCATATAGGTTTTTCAAGAGGCAGGTCAGGTGGTCTGGGATTCCCATCTCTTGAAGAATTTCCACAGTTTATTGTGATCCACACAGTCAAAGGCTTTGGCATAGTCAATAAAGCAGAAATAGATGTTTTTCTGGAACACTCTTGCTTTTTCCATGATCCAGCGGATGTTGGCAATTTGATCTCTGGTTCCTCTACCTTTTCGAAAACTAGCTTGAAAATCTGGAAGTTCACAGTTCACGTATTGCTGAAGCCTGGCTTGGAGAATTTTGAGTCTTACTTTACTAGCGTGTGAGATGAGTGCAATTGTGCGGTAGTTTGAGCATTCTTTGGCATTGCCTTTCTTTGGGATTGGAATGAAAACTGACCTTTTCCAGTCCTGTGGCCACTGCTGAGTTTTCCAAAGTTGCTGGCATATTGAGTGCAGCACTTTCACAGCATCATCTTCCAGGATTTGAAATAGCTTAACAGGAATTCCATCACCTCCACTAGCTTTGTTCGTAGTGATGCTTCATAAGGCCCACTTGACTTTACATTCCAGGATGTCTGGCTCTAAGTGAGTGATCATACCATCGTGATTATCTTGGTTGTGAAGCTCTTTTTTGTACAGTTCTTCTGTGTATTCTTGCCACCTCTTCTTAATATCATCTGCTTCTGTTAGGTCCATACCATTTCTGTCCTTTATCGAGCCTATCTTTGCATGAAATGTTCCCTTGGTATCTCTAATTTTCTTGAAGAGATTTCTAGTCTTTCCCATTCTGTTGTTTTCCTCTATTTCTTTGCATTGATCGCTGAGGAAGGCTTTCTTATCTCTTCTTGCTATTCTTTGGAACTCTGTATTTAGATGCTTATATCTTTCCTTTTCGCCTTTGCTTTTTGCTTCTCTTCTTTTCACAGCTATTTGTAAGGCCTCCCCTAAATTGTAAGGAAATCTAAAAAGGAGTGTGTATATATATATATATATACACACACTTTGCTGTGCAGCAGAAACTAACACAGTATTGTTAAGGAACTATACTCAACAACAACAAAAAATATCCTACAGAAAGATAACAGCTTTTTCACCATCACCTCTCCTCTATCTCTTCTCTCCACAGCCATATTAATTGGCTCTGGCTCCTTCCGTATGCTTGGCATTAAAGACTGATTTACATGGTCAAGTCTAAGCCCCTTGTGATGGTACCTGGTCTGCATAACCTTCCTGCATGACATTTCAAGATAAAAATGGTGCAATGACATTGAAGATAAGTCTCAAAGTCCATCCAAAGAAAGATTTTCTTTCCACTAGCAGCACACAGAGACATACCTGGAAAGAGGTAGCAGCTCTTTCATGTCTATCTCAAACATCAGGAAATGTAATGTCATGTAATGCCAAGATTTCAAATGCTCTCAGGATTCATCTGCTCCAACTCATGACATAATTAGTGCAGCACAAAGATCGAAAGAATGGCTTGCATCTCCCCAGCTTCGGTGTCCAACTTCTCACTGAACTTCTTCAAACTCTTACAGAAACCTCAAAGTCAACATGTGCCAAGTTCAAATCTTGATTTCTCCTCCAGGGACATGTCTCCTGTGCTGCTCTGTCTCTGAGTGATGCTACCATGCATCCAGTTGCAGAAACCAGAAGCCAGCACCACCCTAAACCAATTTTTCATCCTCTCTTGCCAGGGTAACTGTAATGACTTTTAACTGGTCTGCTATGTACACTGAGCCCCACTCCACACAGAAAGTTCCATCAAAAGGCAGAGTTGAACAAATTTCAAGTTCTGTAATTAAAATATTTCAGCGGCTTTCAGTGCTCCTGAATAAAGACCAAACTCCTTAATGTGGCTAGAAGGTTCTGCTTGGTCTGGTCACCCAGCTATATCTAGATTCATCTTACACCACAATCTCCTTAAATCTCTGTCCAGCCACTTTCTCCTCCTCTCAGTCCACCTTACTGTTCATTATTAGGTAAACAATGGGCTTTCAATAAAGAATTCTTGAATGCATTGTAACACGCAGATACAAGTTCAAAACCTAGTATGTCTCTGAACACATGAACCTCCTCAATCCATTGCCTCATCTATAGAGTGGAGATAATAAAACCTATCCAAGGGTTTTTTCAGGATTCAACAAGATATTGACAATAAAGAACTTATCATAGTGCCTGGCACAAAATAAGAACACAGAAATTGTTAGTTATCTAATATTCTGCAGAATACCATCAAAATATTCCTGTTTCCATTAGTAACTGGTCATGCATGTCATTTGTTAATTAATCTGAACCTTTAAAAGCTTCATTCACATTTTGAGTCTGTGCAAATTCTAGGGATAATAAACTTCATGATTTTATTACCCTTAGTGCAAAGGAGTTGAGTGTTGGTACTGACTTGTCCCGACTCACAAGAGCTGATTGTTAAACTTTCAGGAAGTTTGTGAGCCAGTTGTATAATATGGTTTTTATTAAGATTTAAACTGCATAAACTTACATTGAAAGAATTATACTGAAAACAAGATAATAAACAATAAGTACTCAAAACGCATCATATCCTATTTATTTTGCTACATTTTGTTTTAAACTCTGCTCTTGGAGTTATTTATGCCTGTTGTATCTGTGTAACAAAATACTATCTGATGACTCCCTACTGTATATCTCTTCCTATCTGTACTTTCAGTTACATCACATTGGTAGCTTGCAATCGGTCACACTGGGAGTATTTACACCATGGAAATCAGCAACCATTACAAATAAAGATTTCCCTCTCCCCACCTTGAATGCTGGCTTTTAAACATTATCAGCACACCAGTGAGTCATGCCTGATTATGTAGACATCAGAGAAAGATGAAGAAAGACCTCAACATAAATGACAGTGATCTTTTAGCAAAGTCAATAGCTCTCATAACACCGTATAACATTTCCTTTACTGTATTAATGAATCCACTAGATCCTTCCTTAGAGAATATTGACTTTAAGTTTATATACAGTTTTTATTAAGTTTGACTCTCAGGTTTGTTTGTAGAAACAAATGTGGAGGGCACACTGTTATGAGAGAGACATCACAGCTAAGGTATTGACTGTAAGCAGTTTGATGACAAAGAAGGAGAAATAAAAGCAATGAAAACCTAGAGAGGAACAAATAAAGCCCAGGAGTGTGAGGTCACTAGTATAAGGAAACCCCGAAATAGTCACTATAGCACAGCATAGAACAAGAGTTAATGATCTTAGGGCAGCTAAGAGTCCTCATGAACATGTTTGCTGTCTTCTATATATTGTTTAAGAAAGAATGGTGTGCAATATGCATTTTAAATATCTAAAAATGCATTTCATCAAAACAGACTGGGAAAACTGGATATCCACATACAAAAGAATGGATTTGGATCCTTACCTTAAAACTCAAAGTGGATCTAAAGACCCAAACATAAGAGCTACAACTATAACATTCTTAGAAGAAAACAGGAGAAAAGCTTCATGACTTTGAATTTGGCAATGATTTCTTGGATATGACACTGAAAGCATAGCCAAGAACAATAACAGATATAAATTGGATTTCATCAAAATTAAAAACTTTTGTGCACCAAAGGACACTATCAAGAAAGTGAAAAGGCAACTCATGGAATAGGAGAAAATATTTACAAGCTATATATCTGATAAGCATAATATTCAGAATATATAATGAACTCCTACAACTCAACAACAACAAAAATAAACCACCTAGTTAAAAAATTGGCAAAGGACTTGAATAAACATTTCTCCAGAGAAGAGATACAAATGGCCAATAAGAACCCAAAAAGATGCTCAACATCACCAATCATGAACAAAATGCAAATCAAAGCCAAAAGATACCATTTCACATCCATTAGAATGGCTACTATTTAAAAAACCAAAAATAAGAAGTGTTGGTGAAGATGTAGAGATGTTAGAACACTTGTGCCTTATCAGAGAGAAGGTCAAATAGCACAGACACAATGGAAAACAGTATGGCAGTTTCTCAAAAAATTAAACAGAATTATCATATGACCCAGTAATTCCATTTCCTGGGATACACCCAAAAGAATTAAAAGCAGGAAATAGAGAACAGATTTGTACACCCCTGTCCATAGCAGTATTCTTCTCAATAACCAAAAGGTGGAGACAACCTAAATGCACATAGGCAGAAGAAAGGATAAGCAAAATGTGGTATATGTGTACAATGGAATATTACTCAGCCTGTACAAATACATGCTTAGTGAAATCAGGTAGACAGGAAAGGACAAGCATTGTATGATTCCATTTAGTTGAGGTATGTAAAATAGTCAAGTCCATGGAGACAGCAAGTAGGATACTGGTTACCAGAGGCTTAGGGAGGGGTAAATGGGGAGTTATTAAACAATAGCTAGATGCGGAGTTTCAATTTAGAAAGATGAATAAGTTCCGGAAATGGATAATGGTGATGGTTGCACAACAATGTGAGTATCTTCAAAGCCACTTAAATTGTACACTTAAAAATGGTTAAAATAGAGGGAGGGTGGGAGAGAGATTCAAGAGGGAGGGAATATATGTATGCTTATGGCTGGTTCATGTTGTTGTACAGCAGAAAGTAACACAACATTGTAAAGCAATTATCCTCCAATTAAAATATTTTTCAAATGATAAATTTTATGTGATTAAATTTTACCACCACAAAAAGTGCTTTATAAGCATAAAAATCTAAAAATGGTTATTATGTAACCTAACTCTACACCTAAAGCAACTAGAAAAGGAAGAAATGAAGAACCCCAGGATTAGTAGAAGGAAATAAATCTTAAAAATTAGGGCAGAAATAAATGCAAAAGAAACAAAAAAGAACATAGCAAAAATCAACAAAGCCAAAAGCTGGTTCTTTGAGAGGATAAATAAAATTGACAAACCATTAGCCAGACTCATCAAGAAACAAAGGGAGAAAAATCAAATCAATAACATTAGAAATGAAAATGGAGAGATCAGAACAAACACAGAAATACAAAGGATTATAAGAAACTACTATCAGCAATCATATGCCAATAAAATGGACAACTTGGAAGAAATGGACAAACTCTTAGAAAAGTACAACTTTCCAAAACTGAACCACGAAGAAATAGAAAATCTTAACAGACCTATCACAAGCACGGAAATTGAAACTGTAATCAGGAATCTTCCAGCAAACAAAAGCCCGGGTCCAGACAGCTTCACAGCTGAATTCTACCAAAAATTTAGAGAAGAGCTAACACCTATCCTACTCAAACTCTTCCAGAAAATTGCAGAGGAAGGTAAACTTCCAAACTCATTCTATGAGGCCACCATCACCCTAATACCAAAACTGACAAAGATCCCACAAAAAAAAGAAAACTACAGGCCAATACCACTGATGAACATAGATGTAAAAATCCTTAACAAAATTCTAGCGATCAGAATCCAACAACACGTTAAAAAGATCATATGTCATGACCAAGTGGACTTTATCCCAGGGACGCAAGGATTTTTCAATATTCACAAATCAATCAATGTAATATACCACATTAACAAATTGAAAAATAAAAGCCATATGATTATCTCAATAGATGCAGAGAAAGCCTTTGACAAAATTCAACATCCATTTATGATAAAAATTCTCCAGAAAGCAGGAATAGAAGGAACATACCTCAACATAATAAAAGCTACATATGACAAACCCACAGCAAACATTATCCTCAATGGTGAAAAATTGAAAGCATTTCCTCTAAAGTCAGGAACAAGACAAGGGTGCCCACTTTCATCACTACTATTCAACATAGTTTTGGAAGTTTTGGCCACAGCAATCAGAGCAGAAAAAGAAATAAAAGGAATCCAAATTGGAAAAGAAGAAGTAAAACTCTCACTGTTTGCAGATGACATGATCCTCTACATAGAAAACCCTAAAGACTCCACCAGAAAATTACTAGAGCTAATCAATGAATATAGTAAAGTTCCAGGATATAAAATCAACACACAGAAATCCCTTGCATTCCTATACACCAATAATGGGAAAATAGACAGAGAAATTAAGGAAACAATTCCATTCACCATTGCAACAAAAAGAATAAAATAGGGGGAGGAGCCAAGATGGCGGAAGAGTAGGACGGGGAGAACACTTTCTCCCCCACAAATTCATCAAAAGAGCATTTAAACGTCGAGTAAATTCCACAAAACAACTTCTGAATGCCGGCAGAGGACATCAGGCACCCAGAAAAGCAACCCAACTCTTCGAAAGGAGGTAGGAAAAAATATTAAAAAAAAAAAAGAGACAAAGAGGGAGGGACGGAGTTCCGTCCCAGGAAGGGAATCTTAAAAGAGAGAAGTTTCAAACACCAGGAAACCTTCTCACTGCCGAATCTGTGCCGAGCTTTGGAAGCACAGAGGGCAACATAACAGGGAGAAAAAATAAATAAACAATTAAAACTCGCAGATTGCGAGCCCTACGTAACTCCCCAGCGGAGAAGCAGCGCAGACGCCTGCATCCGCCATTAGCAAGCCGGGCTGGGCAGGGAGCGCGGCGTGGGCTGCATCACTGAGAGTAAGAATCTGGCCTGAATACCCTGAGCGCTATCTGAGCGAAATAATTTGGGCTAGCAAACCAGACTGTGGGATATCTACCACGCGAAAAGCCAGCCCTAACCTAAGACCGCCAGGCCCGCGCACGGAACAAAGGACTGAACAGAGATAGCCGGCTGCGGATCTTCCCCCTCCGGTGACAGGCAGCCAGAGCCGGAAGGGGGCAATCGCAGCCCCAGAGAGACATTATCTATAAAACTGTAAGCAGGCTTCTTTGCTAACTAAAACTTCTTGGGGGTCTGGACGGTCAACATCTGCCTGAGAAGGTGCGCCGGTTTTAACACCGATAACCGAGTGGCGGGGAGGCGATAAGTCGCAGCATTGGCGCTCGCCAAACACCTCATCACCTGAGCTGCTCGGACCTGGGAAGAGCACAAAACGCAGGCCCAACTGAGTCTGCGCCTCTGAGGACTACCCGAGTGCCTGAACCTGAGCGGCTTGGACCTGGGAGGTGCATGCAGCCCAGGGCCAGCCTCGGATTGTTCCCGGCGGAACAACCTAGAGTCCGAGCAGTGTGGACAGGGAGGCTACACGCGCCGTGAGCAGGGGCAGACCCAGGGTGGCTGAGGCACTGCGAGCCCACACCAGTGTTATTTGTTTGCAGCATCCCTCCCTCCCTCCCTCCCTCCCCACAGCGCGACTGAACAAGTAAGCCTAAAAAAAAAAAGAAAAAAAAGTGTCCTCCACCGTGCCCTTTGTGTCAGGGCGGAAACCAGATACTGAAGAGACTAGCAAACAGAAGAAGATATAACAGAGGGAAACGCCTTGGAAGCTACAGGCAATAGATCAAAACCCTGTGGTTACTACGGACTACATAGGAAGGGGCCTATAGATCTTGAGAAATATAAATCTGACCAAGGAACTAGCCAAAAAATGAACTGAACCCACAACACCCACAAAAAAAAAAAAAAGTCCTAGATATATTTTTATTATTTTTACGATCATTCTTTCCTTTTTTTTTAATTAAAAAAAAATTTTTTTAAGTCCTCTATTGTTCCTTTAAATTTCACTTTTATAACCTATTACTTTGCAAAAAAAAAAAAAAAAACCCTATTTTTTTCTTCTTCAGCAAACTTCATATATATATATATTTTATAATTTTTTGACCTTGTTTTTGTTTGTTTTTGTTTTTTTTTTTTTTTTTTCTTTAACATTGTATTTTGAAATTCCAAACTCTACTCTAGATTTTTAATTTTCACTTTTTTGGTATATTTTATCAATTTTGTACCTATAGTTTTTTTTTTTATATAATTTCTGACTTTTTTTTTCCTTCTCTGTTTCTTTCTCTTCTTCTTTTATATAACATTGTATATCTGAAATTCCAAACTTTACTCTAGATTTTTAATTTATGCTTTTTGGTATTTGATATCAATTTTGTACCTGTATTTTCTTTATAATTTTTGTGACATTGTTCGTATTTGTTTGTTTTTTCTCTCTTATTTTTCTTCTTCTTCTTTTTTTTTTTTTTAACATTGTATTTTGAAATTCCAAACTCTACTCTAGATTTTTAATTTTTGCTTTCTGGTATTAGTTATCAATTTTGTACCTGTACTTTCTTTATAATTTTCATGACCTTGTTTGTTTTTGTTTGTTCGTTTTTTTCTCTCTTTCTTTTCCTTCTTCTTTTCTTTAACATTGTATTTTTGAAATTCCAAACTCTACTCTAGATTTTTAATTTTGCTTTCTGGTATTAGTTATCAATTTTGTACCTATATTTTCTTTATAATTTTCATGACCTTGTTTGTTTTTGTTTGTTCGTTTTTTCTCTCTTTCTTTTCCTTCTTCTTTTCTTTAACATCGTATTTTTGAAATTCCAAACTCTACTCTAGATTTTTAATTTTGCTTTCTGGTATTAGTTATCAATTTTGTACCTGTACTTTCTTTATAATTTTTTTGACCTTGTTTGTTTTTGTTTGTTCGTTTTTCTCTCTTTCTTTTCCTTCTTCTTTTCTTTAACATTGTATTTTGAAATTCCAAACTCTACTCTAGATTTTTAATTTTTGCTTTCTGGTATTAGTTATCAATTTTGTACCTGTATTTTCTTTATAATTTTATGACCTTGTTTTTTTTTTTGTTTGTTCGTTTTTCTCTCTTTCTTTTCCTTCTTCTTTTCTTTAACATCGTATTTTTGAAATTCCAAACTCTACTCTAGATTTTTAATTTTGCTTTCTGGTATTAGTTATCAATTTTGTACCTGTACTTTCTTTATAATTTTTGACCTTGTTTGTTTTTTTGTTTGTTCGTTTTTTCTCTCTTTCTTTTCCTTCTTCTTTTTCTTTAACATCATATTTTGAAATTCCAAACTCTACTCTAGATTTTTAATTTTTGCTTTTATGTATTTGTTACCAATTTTGTACCTTTAAGGACCCAATCTTCAGGACCCATTTTTCACTAGGGAGTGAGATTACTGGCTTGACTGCTCTCTCTCCCTTTTGACTCTCCTTTTCTCCACCAGGTCGCCTGTGTCTCCTCCCTAACCCCTCTCTACTCTACCCAACTCTGTGAAATTCTGTGTGTTCCAGACGGTGGAGAACACTTAGGGAACTGATTACTGGCTCGATCTGTCTCCCTCCTTTTCATTCCCCCCTTTTATCCTTCTGGCCACCTCTGTTACCTTCCTCCTTCTTCTCTTCTCTGTATAACCCCGTGAACATCTCTGAGTGGTCCAGTTGTGGAGTGCACATAAGGAAGTGACTACTGGCTAGCCCACTCTCTCCACTATTCATTCACCTCATCTCATTTGGGTCACCTCTAACTCCCTCCTCCCTCTTCTCTTCTCCATGTAACCCTGTGAACCTCTCTGAGTGACCCTCACTGTAGAGAAACTTTTCATCTTTAATGTAGATGTTTTATCAATGGTGCTGTATAGAAGGAGAAGTTTTGAAACTACTGTAAAAATAAGACCGATAACCAGAAGCAGGAGACTTAAGTCCAAACCCTGACTCCAGGGAACTACTGACTCCAAGGAACATTAATTGACGGGAGCTCATCAAATGCATCCATACCGACACTGAAACCAAGCACCACACAAGGGCCAATAAATTCCAGGGCAAGACATACCAAACAAATTCTCTAGCAACAAAGGAACACAGCCCTGAGCTTCAAGATACAGGCTGCCCAAAGTCACCCCAAAACTATAGACATCTCATAAATCATTACTGGACATTTCATTGCACTCCAGAGAGAAGAAATACAGCTCCACCCACCAGAACACCGACACAAGCTTCCCTAACCAGGAAACCTTGACAAGCCACCTGTACAAACCTACACACAGTGAGGAAACGCACAATAAAGAGAACTCCACAAACTGCCAGAATACAGAAAGGACACCCCAAACTCAGCAATTTAAACAAGATGAAGAAACAGAGGAATACTCAGCAGATAAAGGAACAGGATAAATGCCCACCAAACCAAACAAAAGAGGAAGAGATAGGAATCTACCTGATAAAGAATTCGAATAATGATAGTGAAATTGATCCAAAATCTTGAAACTAAAATGGAATCACAGATAAATAGCCTGGAGACAAGGATTGAGAAGATGCAAGAAAGGTTTAACAAGGACCTAGAAGAAATAAAAAGAGTCAATATATAATGAATAATGCAATAAGTGAAATTAAAAACACTCTGGAGGCAACAAATAGTAGAATAACAGAGGCAGAAGACAGGATTAGTGAATTAGAAGATAGAATGGTAGAAATAAATGAATCAGAGAGGATAAAAGAAAAACGAATCAAAAGAAATGAGGACAATCTCAGAGACCTCCAGGACAATATTAAACGCTACAACATTGAATCATAGGGGTTCCAGAAGAAGAAGACAAAAGAAAGACCATGAGAAAATACTTGAGGAGATAATAGTGGAAAACTTCCTAAAATGGGGAAGGAAATAATCACCCAAGTACAAGAAACCCAGAGAGTCCCAAACAGGATAAACCCAAGGAGAAACACCCCAAGACACATATTAATCAAATTAACAAAGATCAAACACAAAGAACAAATATTAAAAGCAGCAAGGAAAAACAACAAATAACACACAAGGGAATTCCCATACGGATAACAGCTGATCTTTCAATAGAAACTCTTCAAGCCAGGAGGGAATGGCAAGACATACTTAAAATGATGAAAGAAAATAACCTACAGCCCAGATTATTGTACCCAGCAAGGATCTCATTCAAGTATGAAGGAGAAATCAAAAGCTTTTCAGACAAGCAAAAGCTGAGAGAATTCTGCACCACCAAACCAGCTCTCCAACAAATACTAAAGGATATTCTCTAGACAGGAAAACAAAAAACGGGTGTATAAACTCAACCCAAAACAATAAAGTAAATGGCAATGGGATCATACTTATCAGTAATTACCTTAAACGTAAATGGGTTGAATGCCCCAACCAAAAGACAAAGACTGGCTGAATGGATACAAAAACAAGACCCTACATATGTTGTCTACAAGAGACCCACCTCAAAACAGGGGACACATACAGACTGAAAGTGAAGGGCTGGAAAAAGATTTTCCATGCAAATAGGGACCAAAAGAAAGCAGGAGTAGCAATACTTATATCAGATAAAATAGACTTTAAAACAAAGGCTGTGAAAAGAGACAAAGAAGGTCACTACATAATGATCAAAGGATCAATCCAAGAAGAAGATATAACAATTATAAATATATATGCACCCAACACGGGAGCACCACAGTACGTAAGACAAATGCTAACAAGTATGAAAGGAGAAATTAATAATAACACAATAATAGTGGGAGACTTTAATACCCCACTTACACGTATGGATAGATCAACTAAACAGAAAATTAACAAGGAAACACAAACTTTAAATGATACAATAGACCAGTTAGACCTAATTGATATCTATAGGACATTTCATCCCAAAACAATGAATTTCACCTTTTTCTCAAGCGCACATGGAACCTTCTCCAGGATAGATCACATCCTGGGCCATAAAGCTAGCCTTGGTAAATTCAAAAAAATAGAAATCATTCCAAGCATTTTTTCTGACCACAATGCAGTAAGATTAGATCTCAATTACAGGAGAAAAACTATTAAAAATTCCAACATATGGAGGCTGAACAACACACTGCTGAATAACCAACAAATCACAGAAGAAATCAAAAAGAAATCAAAATTTGCATAGAAACGAATGAAAATGAAAACACAACAACCCAAAACCTGTGGGACACGGTAAAAGCAGTCCTAAGGGGAAAGTTCATAGCAATACAGGCACACCTCAAGAAACAAGAAAAAAGTCAAATAAATAACCTAACTCTACACCTAAAGCAACTAGAAAAGGAAGAAATGAAGAACCCCAGGATTAGTAGAAGGAAAGAAATCTTAAAAATTAGAGCAGAAATAAATGCAAAAGAAACAAAAGAGACCATAGCAAAAATCAACAAAACCAAAAGCTGGTTCTTTGAAAGGATAAATAAAATTGACAAACCATTAGCCAGACTCATCAAGAAACAAAGGAGAAAAATCAAATCAACAAAATTAGAAACGAAAATGGAGAGATCACAACAGACAACACAGAAATACAAAGGATCATAAGAGACTACTATCAACAATTATATGCCAATAAATGGACAACGTGGAAGAAATGGACAAATTCTTAGAAAAGTACAACTTTCCAAAATTGGACCAGGAAGAAATAGAAAATCTTAACAGACCCATCACAAGCATGGAAATTGAAACTGTAATCAAAAATCTTCCAGCAAACAAAAGCCCAGGTCCAGACGGCTTCACAGCTGAATTCTACCAAAAATTTAGAGAAGAGCTCACACCTATCCTGCTCAAACTCTTCCAGAAAATTGCAGAGGAAGGTAAACTTCCAAACTCATTCTATGAGGCCACCATCACCCTAATACCAAAACCTGACAAAGATGCCACAAAAAAAAGAAAACTACAGGCCAATATCACTGATGAACATAGATGCAAAAATCCTTAACAAAAATTCTAGCAATCAGAATCCAGCAACACATTAAAAGATCATACACCATGATCAAGTGGGCTTTAACCCAGGGATGCAAGGATTCTTCAATATCCGCAAATCAATCAATGTAATACACCACATTAACAAATTGAAAAATAAAAACCATATGATTATCTCAATAGATGCAGAGAAAGCCTTTGACAAAATTCAACATCCATTTATGATAAAAACTCTCCAGAAAGCAGGAATAGAAGGAACATACCTCAACATAATAAAAGCTTATATATGACAAACCCACAGCAAACATTATCCTCAATGGTGAAAAATTGAAAGCATTTCCTCTAAAGTCAGGAACAAGACAAGGTGCCCACTTTCACCATTACTATTCAACATAGTTTTGGAAGTTTTGGCCACAGCAATCAGAGCAGAAGAAAAGAAATAAAAGGAATCCAAATTGAAAAGAAGAAGTAAATCACTATTTGCAGATGACATGATCCTCTACATAGAAAAACCCTAAAGATTCCACCAGAAAATTACTAGAAATAATCAATGACTATAGTAAAGTTGCAGGATATAAAATCAACACACAGAAATCCCTTGCATTCCTATACACCAATAATGAAAAAGAAAGAGAAATTAAGGAAACAATTCCATTCACCATTGCAAAAAAAGAATAAAATACTTAGGAATATATCCAAGATAAAGAAACTAAAGACCTATATAGGAGAAAACTTAAAACACTGGTGAAAGAAATCATCAAAGAGCATTTAAACGTCAGTAAATTCCACAAAACAACTTCTGAAAAATGCCGCAGAGGACATCAGGCACCCAGAAATTCAACCCAACTCTTGAAAGGAGGTAGGAAAAATATTAAAAACAAAAAAAAGAGACAAAAGAGGGAGGGACGGAGTTCCGTCCCAGGAAGAATCTTAAAAAGAGAAGTTTCCAAACACCAGGAAACCTTCTCACTGCGAATCTGTGCCGAGCTTTGGAAGCACAGAGGGCAACATAACAGGAGAAAAAATAAATAAACAATAAAAAACTCAGAGATAAATCCAGCCCTACATATGGACTCCCCAGCGGACAAAGGAGGCAAGAATATGCATGGATTATTAGCAAGCCGGGGGCTGGGCAGGGAGGCGCGGCGTGGCTGCATCACTGAGAGTAAAAGAATGAAACTGACCACTTTCTAATCCATACACGAAATAATAAACTCAAAATGGATTGGGATATCTACACCGCGAAAAGCCAGCCCTAACCTAAGACCGCTAGAGGCGGAACAAAGGACTGAAAATAGCCTCTGCGGATCTTCCCCCTCGGTGACAGCAGCCAGAGCCGGAATGGGCAACCAGCCCCAGAGACATTGAAATAAAACAAAAGCAGGCTTCTTTGCTAACTAAAACTTCTTGGGGTCTGGGCCGGTCAACATCTGCCTGAGAAGGTGGCCGGTTTTAAAGACCGATAACCGGTGGCGGGAGGCGATAAGTCGCAGCATTGGCGCTCGCCAAACACCTCATCACCTGAGCTGCTACAGCGGACCTGGGAAGAGCACAAAACGCAGGCCCAACAAAAGTCTGCGCCAAAGAGGACTAAATAGACAGTGCCTGAACCTACAGCGGCTTGGACCTGAAAAGGTGCACATCAGCCCATTATCCTCGAATTGTTCCCAGCGGAACAACCTATGAGGTAGCAGTTTGGACAGGAGGTCAGACGCGCCGTGAGCAGGGGCAGACCCAGGGTGGCTGAGGCACTGCTGAGCCCACACCAGTGTTATTTGTTTGCAGCATCCCTCCCTCCTCCCCTCCAGCCACTATGACTGAACAAGTGAAGCCTAAAAAAAAAAAAAAAAAAGTGCCCTCCATCCCGTGCCCTTTGTGTCTGGGCGAAACCAGATACTGAAGAGACTAGCAAACAGAAGAAGATATAACAGAGGGAACGCCTTGGAAGCTACAGGCAATAGATCAAAACCCTGTGGTTACTACGGACTACACAGGAAGGGGCCTATAGATCTTGAGAAATATAAATCTGACCAAGGAACTAGCAAAAAATGAACTGAACCCACAACACCCACAAAAAAAAAAAAAAAGTCCTAGATATATTTTTATTATTTTTACGATCATTCTTTCTTTTTTTTTAATTAAAAAAAAAATTTTTTTAAGTCCTCTATTGTTCCTTTAAATTTCACTTTTTATAACCTATTACTTTGCAAAAAAAAAAAAAAAGACCCTATTTTTTCTTGGGAGAATGCAAACTTCATATATATATATATTTTATAATTTTTGACCTTGTTTTTTGTTTGTTTTGTTTTTTTTTTTTTTTTTTCTTTAACATTGTATTTTGAAATTCCAAACTCTACTCTAGATTTTTAATTTTCACTTTTTGGTATATTTTATCAATTTTGTACCTATAGTTTTTTTTTTTTTATATAATTTCTTTTTTTTTTTTTTCCTTCTCTGTTTCTTTCTCTTCTTCTTTTTATATAACATTGTATATCTGAAATTCCAAACTTTACTCTAGATTTTTAATTTATGCTTTTTGGTATTTGATATCAATTTTGTACCTGTATTTTCTTTATAATTTTTGTGACATTGTTTGTATTTTTTTGTTTTCTCTCTTTATTTTCTTCTTTTTTTTTTTTTAACATTGTATTTTTGAAATTCCAAACTCTACTCTAGATTTTTAATTTTTGCTTTCTGGTATTAGTTATCAATTTTGTACCTGTACTTTCTTTATAACCAAGAAAGACCTTGTTTTTTTTTGTTTTTCGTTTTTCTCTCTTTCTTTTCCTTCTTCTTTTCTTTAACATTGTATTTTTGAAATTCCAAACTCTACTCTAGATTTTTAATTTTTGCTTTCTGGTATTAGTTATCAATTTTGTACCTGTATTTTCTTTATAATTTTGTGACCTTGTTTGTTTTTGTTTTTTTTTTTCTCTCTTTTTTTTTTCTTCTTTTCTTTAACATTGTATTTTTTGAAATTCCAAACTCTACTCTAGATTTTTAATTTTTTGCTTTCTGGTATTAGTTATCAATTTTGTACCTGTAGTTTTCTTTATAATTTTCTGACCTTGTTTGTTTTTGTTTTTTTGTTTTTTTTCTCTCTTTCTTTTTTCCTTCTTCTTTTCTTTAACATTGTATTTTTGAAATTCCAAACTCTACTCTAGATTTTTAATTTTGCTTTCTGGTATTAGTTATCAATTTTGTACCTGTATTTTCTTTATAATTTTGTGACCTTGTTTGTTTTTTGTTTGTTTCGTTTTTTCTCTCTTTCTTTTCCTTCTTTTTTTCTTTAACATCGTATTTTTGAAATTCCAAACTCTACTCTAGATTTTTAATTTTTGCTTTCTGGTATTAGTTATCAATTTTGTACCTGTACTTTCTTTATAATTTTCATGACCTTGTTTGTTTTTGTTTGTTTGTTTTTTTTTCTCTTTCTTTTCCTTCTTCTTTTTCTTTAACATCATATTTTTGAAATTCCAAACTCTACTCTAGATTTTTAATTTTTGCTTTTATGTATTTGTTACCAATTTTGTACCTTTAAGGACCCAATCTTCAGGACCCATTTTTCACTAGGAGTGAGATTACTGGTTTGACTGCTCTCTCTCCTTTGACTCTCCTTTTTCTCCACCAGGTCGCCTGTGTCTCCTCCCTAACCCCTCTCTACTCTACCCAACTCTGTGAAATTCTGTGTGTTCCAGACGGTGGAGAACACTTAGGGAACTGATTACTGGCTCGATCTGTCTCCCTCCTTTTCATTCCCCCCTTTTATCCTTCTGGCCACCTCTGTTACCTTCCTCCTTCTTCTCTTCTCTGTATAACCCCGTGAACATCTCTGAGTGGTCCAGTTGTGGAGTGCACATAAGGAAGTGACTACTGGCTAGCCCACTCTCTCCACTATTCATTCACCTCATCTCATTTGGGTCACCTCTAACTCCCTCCTCCCCTCTTCTCTTCTCCATGTAACCCTGTGAACCTCTCTGAGTGACCCTCACTGTAGAGAAACTTTTCATCTTTAATGTAGATGTTTTATCAATGGTGCTGTATAGAAGGAGAAGTTTTGAAACTACTGTAAAAATAAGACCGATAACCAGAAGCAGGAGACTTAAGTCCAAACCCTGACTCCAGGAACTACTGACTCAAGGAACATTAATTGATGGGAGCTCATCAAATGCATCCATACTGACACTGAAACCAAGCACCACACAAGGGCCAATAAATTCCAGGGCAAGACATACCAAACAAATTCTCTAGCAACAAAGGAACACAGCCCTGAGCTTCAAGATACAGGCTGCCCAAAGTCACCCCAAAACTATAGACATCTCATAAATCATTACTGGACATTTCATTGCACTCCAGAGAGAAGAAATACAGCTCCACCCACCAGAACACCGACACAAGCTTTCCTAACCAGGAAACCTTGACAAGCCACCTGTACAAACCTACACACAGTGAGGAAACGCCACAATAAAGAGAACTCCACAAACTGCCAGAATACAGAAAGGACACCCCAAACTCAGCAATTTAAACAAGATGAAGAAACAGAGGAATACTCAGCAGATAAAGGAACAGGATAAATGCCACCAAACCAAACAAAAGAGGAAGAGATAGGAATCTACCTGATAAAGAATTCGAATAATGATAGTGAAATTGATCCAAAATCTTGAAACTAAAATGGAATCACAGATAAATAGCCTGGAGACAAGGATTGAGAAGATGCAAGAAAGGTTTAACAAGGACCTAGAAGAAATAAAAAGAGTCAATATATAATGAATAATGCAATAAGTGAAATTAAAAACACTCTGGAGGCAACAAATAGTAGAATAACAGAGGCAGAAGACAGGATTAGTGAATTAGAAGATAGAATGGTAGAAATAAATGAATCAGAGAGGATAAAAGAAAAACGAATCAAAAGAAATGAGGACAATCTCAGAGACCTCCAGGACAATATTAAACGCTACAACATTCAATCATAGGGGTTCCAGAAGAAGAAGACAAAAAGAAAGACCATGAGAAAATACTTGAGGAGATAATAGTGGAAAACTTCCTAAAATGGGGAAGGAAATAATCACCCAAGTACAAGAAACCCAGAGAGTCCCAAACAGGATAAACCCAAGGAGAAACACCCAAGACACATATTAATCAAATTAACAAAGATCAAACACAAAGAACAAATATTAAAAGCAGCAAGGGAAAAACAACAAATAACACACAAGGGAATTCCCATACGGATAACAGCTGATCTTTCAATAGAAACTCTTCAAGCCAGGAGGGAATGGCAAGACATACTTAAAATGATGAAAGAAAATAACCTACAGCCCAGATTATTGTACCCAGCAAGGATCTCATTCAAGTATGAAGGAGAAATCAAAAGCTTTTCAGACAAGCAAAAGCTGAGAGAATTCTGCACCACCAAACCAGCTCTCCAACAAATACTAAAGGATATTCTCTAGACAGGAAACACAAAAACGGTGTATAAACTCGAACCCAAAACAATAAAGTAAATGGCAACGGGATCATACTTATCAGTAATTACCTTAAACGTAAATGGGTTGAATGCCCCAACCAAAAGACAAAGACTGGCTGAATGGATACAAAAACAAGACCCCTACATATGTTGTCTACAAGAGACCCACCTCAAAACACATACAGACTGAAAGTGAAGGGCTGGAAAAAGATTTTCCATGCAAATAGGGACCAAAAGAAAGCAGGAGTAGTAATACTTATATCAGATAAAATAGACTTTAAAACAAAGGCTGTGAAAAGAGACAAAGAAGGTCACTACATAATGATCAAAGGATCAATCCAAGAAGAAGATATAACAATTATAAATATATATGCACCCAACACGGGAGCACCACAGTACGTAAGACAAGTGCTAACAAGTATGAAAGGAGAAATTAATAATAACACAATAATAGTGGGAGACTTTAATACCCCACTTACACGTATGGATAGATCAACTAAACAGAAAATTAACAAGGAAACACAAACTTTAAATGATACAATAGACCAGTTAGACCTAATTGATATCTATAGGACATTTCATCCCAAAACAATGAATTTCACCTTTTTCTCAAGCGCACATGGAACCTTCTCCAGGATAGATCACATCCTGGGCCATAAAGCTAGCCTTGGTAAATTCAAAAAAATAGAAATCATTCCAAGCATTTTTCTGACCACAATGCAGTAAGATTAGATCTCAATTACAGGAGAAAAACTATTAAAAATTCCAACATATGGAGGCTGAACAACACACTGCTGAATAACCAACAAATCACAGAAGAAATCAAAAAGAAATCAAAATTTGCATAGAAACGAATGAAAATGAAAACACAACAACCCAAAACCTGTGGGACACGGTAAAAGCAGTCCTAAGGGGAAAGTTCATAGCAATACAGGCACACCTCAAGAAACAAGAAAAAGTCAAATAAATAACCTAACTCTACACCTAAAGCAACTAGAAAAGGAAGAAATGAAGAACCCCAGGATTAGTAGAAGGAAAGAAATCTTAAAAATTAGAGCAGAAATAAATGCAAAAGAAACAAAAGAGACCATAGCAAAAATCAACAAAACCAAAAGCTGGTTCTTTGAAAGGATAAATAAAATTGACAAACCATTAGCCAGACTCATCAAGAAACAAAGGGAGAAAAATCAAATCAACAAAATTAGAAACGAAAATGGAGAGATCACAACAGACAACACAGAAATACAAAGGATCATAAGAGACTACTATCAACAATTATATGCCAATAAAATGGACAACGTGGAAGAAATGGACAAATTCTTAGAAAAGTACAACTTTCCAAAATTGGACCAGGAAGAAATAGAAAATCTTAACAGACCCATCACAAGCATGGAAATTGAAACTGTAATCAAAAATCTTCCAGCAAACAAAAGCCCAGGTCCAGACGGCTTCACAGCTGAATTCTACCAAAAATTTAGAGAAGAGCTCACACCTATCCTGCTCAAACTCTTCCAGAAAATTGCAGAGGAAGGTGAACTTCCAAACTCATTCTATGAGGCCACCATCACCCTAATACCAAAACCTGACAAAGATGCCACAAAAAGAAAACTACAAGCCAATATCACTGATGAACATAGATGCAAAAATCTTAACAAAAATTCTAGCAATCAGAATCCAGCAACACATTAAAAAGATCATACACCATGATCAAGTGGGCTTTATCCCAGGGATGCAAGGATTCTTCAATATCCGCAAATCAATCAATGTAATACACCACATTAACAAATTGAAAATAAAAACCATATGATTATCTCAATAGATGCAGAGAAAGCCTTTGACAAAATTCAACATCCATTTATGATAAAAACTCTCCAGAAAGCAGGAATAGAAGGAACATACCTCAACATAATAAAAGCTATATATGACAAACCCACAGCAAACATTATCCTCAATGGTGAAAAATTGAAAGCATTTCCTCTAAAGTCAGGAACAAGACAAGGGTGCCCACTTTCACCATTACTATTCAACATAGTTTTGGAAGTTTTGGCCACAGCAATCAGAGCAGAAAAAGAAATAAAAGGAATCCAAATTGGAAAAGAAGAAGTAAAACTCTCACTGTTTGCAGATGACATGATTCTCTACATAGAAAACCCTAAAGATTCCACCAGAAAATTACTAGAAATAATCAATGACTATAGTAAAGTTGCAGGATATAAAATCAACACACAGAAATCCCTTGCATTCCTATACACTAATAATGAGAAAACAGAAAGAGAAATTAAGAAACAATTCCATTCACCATTGCAACGGAAAGAATAAAATATTTAGGAATATATCTACCTAAAGAAACTAAAGACCTATATATAGAAAACTATAAAACACTGGTGAAAGAAATCAAAGAGGACACTAATAGATGGAGAAATATACCATGTTCATGGATTGGAAGAATCAATATAGTGAAAATGAGTATACTACCCAAAGCAATTTATAGATTCAATGCAATCCCTATCAAGCTACCAACAGTATTCTTCACAGAGCTAGAACAAATAATTTCACAATTTGTATGGAAATACAAAAAACCTCGAATAGCCAAAGCAATCTTGAGAAAGAAGAATGGAACTGGAGGAATCAACCTACCTGACTTCAGGCTCTACTACAAAGCCACAGTTATCAAGACAGTATGGTACTGGCACAAAGACAGAAATATTGATCAATGGAATAAAATAGAAAGCCCAGAGATAAATCCATGCACATATGGACACCTTATCTTTGACAAAGGAGGCAAGAATATACAATGGATTAAAGACAATCTCTTTAACAAGTGGTGCTGGGAAATCTGGTCAACCACTTGTAAAAGAATGAAACTGGACCACTTTCTAACACCATACACAAAAATAAACTCAAAATGGATTAAAGATCTAAACGTAGGACCAGAAACTATAAAACTCCTAGAGGAGAACATAGGCAAAACACTCTCTGACATACATCACAGCAGGATCCTCTATGACCCACCTCCCAGAATATTGGAAATAAAAGCAAAAATAAACAAATGGGACCTAATTAACCTTAAAAGCTTCTGCACATCAAAGGAAACTATTAGCAAGGTGAAAAAGACAGCCTTCAGAATGGGAGAAAATAATAGCAAATGAAGCAAACCGACAAACAACTAATCTCAAAAATATACAAGCAACTCCTACAGCTCAACTCCAGAAAAATAAACGACCCAATCAAAAATGGGCCAAAGAACTAAACAGACATTTCTCCAAAGAAGACATACAGATGGCTAACAAACACATGAAAAGATGCTCAACATCACTCATTATCAGAGAAATGCAAATCAAAACCACTATGAGGTACCATTTCACACCAGTCAGAATGGCTGCGATCCAAAAGTCTACAAATAATAAATGCTGAGAGGGTGTGGAGAAAAGGGAACCTCTTACACTGTTGGTGGGAATGCAACCTAGTACAGCCACTATGGAGAACAGTGTGGAGATTCCTTAAAAACTGGAAATAGAACTGCCTTATGATCCAGCAATCCCACTGCTGGGCATACACACTGAGGAAACCAGAAGGGAAAGAGACACGTGTACCCCAATGTTCATCGCAGCACTGTTTATAATAGCCAGGACATGGAAGCAACCTAGATGTCCATCAGCAGATGAATGGATAAGAAAGCTGTGGTACATATACACAATGGAGTATTACTCAGCCATTAAAAAGAATACATTTGAATCAGTTCTAATGAAGTGGATGAAACTGGAGCCTATTATACAGAGTGAAGTAAGCCAGAAGGAAAAACATAAATACAGTATACTAACGCATATATATGGAATTTAGAAAGATGGTAACAATAACTCTGTATACGAGACAGCAAAAGAGACACTGATGTATAGAACAGTCTTATGGACTCTGTGGGAGAGGGAGAGGGTGGGAAGATTTGGGAGAATGGCATTGAAACATGTAAAATATCATGTAGGAAACGAGTTGCCAGTCCAGGTTCGATGCATGATGCTGGATGCTTGGGGCTGGTGCACTGGGACGACCCAGAGGGTTGGTATGAGGAGGGAGGAGGGAGGAGGGTTCGGGATGGGGAACACATGTATACCTGTGGCGGATTCATTTTGATATTTGGCAAAACTAATACAATTATGTAAACATTAAAAATAAAATAAAATTAGAAAAAAAAAATGCAATAAATAAATAAATAAATAAAATACTTAGGAATATATCTACCTAAACAAAAGACCTATATTTAGAAAAGTATAAAACACTGGTGAAAGAAATCAAAGAGGACACTAATAGATGGAGAAATATACTGTGTTCATGGATCGGAAGAATCAATATAGTGAAAATGAATATACTACCCAAAGCAATCTATAGATTCAATGCAATCCCTATCAAGCTAACAATGGTATTTTTCACAGAGCTAGAATAAATAATTTCACAATTTGTACAGAAATGCAAAAAACCTTGAATAGCCAAAGCAATCTTGAGAAAGAAGAATGGCTGGAGGAATCAACCTGCCTGACTTCAGGCTCTACTACAAAGCCACAGTCATTGAGACAGTATAGTACTGGCACAAAGACAGAAATATAGATCAATGGAACAAAATAGAAAGCCCAGAGATAAACCCACGCACCTATGAACACCTTATCTTTGACAAAGGAGGCAAGAATATACAATGGAGAAAAGACAATCTCTTTAACAAGTGGTGCTGGGAAAACTGGTCAACCACTTGTAAAAGAATGAAACTAGAACACTTTCTAACACCATACACAAAAATAAACTCAAAATGGATTAAAGATCTAAACGTAAGACCAGAAACTATAGAACTCCTAGAGGAGAACATAGGCAAAACACCCTCCGACATAAATCACAGCAGGATCCTCTATAACCCACCTCCCAGAATATTGGAAATAAAAGCAAAAATAAACAAATGGGACCTAATTAAAATTAAAAACTTCTGCACAACAAAGGAAACTATAAGCAAGGTGAAAAGACAGCCTTCAGAATGGGAGAAAATAATAGCAAACGAAGCAACTGACAAAGCATTAATCTCAAAGATATACAAGTAACTCCTGCAGCTCAATTCCAGAAAAATAAACAACCCAATCAAAAAATGGGCCAAAGAACTAAACAGACATTTCTCCAAAGAAGACATACAGATGGCTAACAAACACATGAAAAGATGCTCAACATCACTCATGATCAGAGAAATGCAAATCAAAACCACTTTGAGGTACCATTTCACACCAGTCAGAATGGCTGCTGTCCAAAAGCCTACAAACAATAAACGCTGTAGAGGGTGTGAAGAAAAGGGAACCCTCTTACAATGTTGGTGGGAATGCAAACTAGTACAGCCACTATGGAGAACAGTGTGGAGATTCCTTAAAAAACTGGAAATAGAACTGCCATACAACCCAGCAATCCCACTGCTGGGCATACACACTGAGGAAACAAGAATTGAAAGAGACACATGTACCCCAATGTTCATCACAGCACTGTTTACAATAGGCAGGACATGGAAGCAACCTAGATGTCCATCAGCAGACGAATGGATAAGAAAGCTGTGGTACATATACACAATGGAGTATTACTCAGCCATTAAAAAGAATACATTTGAATCAGTTCTAATGAAGTGGATGAAACTGGAGCCTATTATACGGAGTGAAGTAAGCCAGAAAGAAAAACACCAATACAGTATGCTAACACATATATATGGAATTTAGAAAGATGGTAACGATAACCCTATATGTGAGACAGTGAAAGAGACACAGATGTGTAGAACAGTCTTTTGGACTCTATGGAAGAAGGCAAGGGTGGGATGATTTGGGAGAATGGCATTGAAACATGCATAATATCATATATGAAACGAATCGCCAGTCCAGGTTCGATGCATGATACAGGATGCTCGGGGCTGGTGCACTGGGATGACCCAGAGGGATGGTAGGGGAAGGGAAGTGGGAGAGGGATTCAGGATGGGGAACATGTGTACACCTGTGGCTGATTCATGTTGATGTATGGCAAAACCAATACAATATTGTAAAGTAATTAGCCTCCAATTAAAATAAATAAATTTATATTAAAAAAAATTTTAAAGGTTATAATATGAACTTTATTTAAAATGGTTATTTAGTGTACTTTTTAAAAATGTACAACTTAAAGTGGACAAGCTCCAGGTCTCCAGAATAATACTATATACGAAACATCACAGTCTCTGATTGGAATGGGACACAAGATGTGGTATTTATTTGTTATCAGTGTAATCATAAATATCAACAATGACATCCTCTATTGCTATAAGTTCAACCTCTGATCAACTATAAAGACAAATACAGTCCTTAAAAGTGTCTGTGGGGGGAGACAGAGAAAGAACAGGATTAGACCAGAAGGGTGGACAGTGGGTGGCTTCTCTTGGGGAAGTTTAAAAAAGTGAAGATGAAAGAAGGCAAGGTGTCCTTAATAGTTACAAAAGAAGGTGAACTACAGTGTGACAGGAGACTAAAAAAAAAAAAAGATCCACGGGGTGGGCTCAAAAACTGCTGGCTTTTGCAGGTGTTGCTATAGGATACCACTTTGGAACTGAACCCATTTGTTTCCCCACGCCTGACTCTGCCTGACCTCTGTTTGAAATTTTCCCTGAGCTCATTGTCTCAGACAGGACAGAAAAGGAGATTCTGGGAGCTTCTTCTTGGGTTTGTGTATTTCAATAGCCCATATACCTGAACAGAACAAAGAGATCAAGGTCTCAGTCACAGCATTTCAGAATTGAAGAAGTGGTCACCTTCCCCCATCTTCTGCCCCAAGAACATGAAGACCAGAAATGATATGCCTGGGTTGTTCTGAGGGAGCAAAAGTGGGGAGAAGAGGAGCACTAGGAATACCCCGGATGTCAGTGGCCTTGGAGATGGTTGTCCTGCAGCAGCCATAAGGGCTGGGGCTGCAGGGTGAGTGTAGGGGAAGTGGGCAGGCTCTTATTTTGGCAGAGATGTCTGCTTGTTATAAGAGAAACCCTAGACCAAGAATAAATGCCTGAGATTACATTTCTGCCACTTCAGTAGAATGGTGATGCAGAACAGAAATTAAGTTATAGAAAAATCAAGAAAGCTACATTTTTTCCATATGTGAGTTTGTGTACTGAGATTTGCACTTTGTACAGTTTGGGGAGTCTAGGAAATCATGACTATGATCCAGGAAAGCATATAAAGTGAGGATAGTGGAGCTGGTGGAAATTCTAAGGTTTAGTGAGTAAGCAGTAGAATTATCTACAAAGGAGCTATAGATCCCAAAAGGTAAGGAGAGCACCCGGAGAGAGTGTTGGCCTGGTGCACGAAGACTCACATACTATCAAGTGGCCTGCAAGCTGGTTGTGCCAGAATCAAGGTAGTGCTCTCACTGACATGGCCTGAGAGTGTAATTTTCTTCTCTGACTCACCCTGGTTAACAATTGATCCTGTCTTAGACACCAAGAAAATCCAATCCCACTGGTTTCCATTTTGCAGTCCCCAATTTGGGTGACATATGGGCAGCCACAGGGCTTTTCAGGTCATGCCTGATGTGTTTCTTAAATGTCTTTCCACCTGGTCCATAATGGCTCATTCCTGTTGCCCAGGGTGTCCTCATCACAATCTCACCTCTTTAATTCTCCCAAGTAACCTCAACACTGTGACCTTACCTCCTCCTTTTAGCCTGTCTTTGGGATTAGGATCAATAACTGCTGCTTGGCTTTTATTCCAGTGATGGATAGCTTTGGAAACTCTTATCTGGGCTGGTTTACTGTCTCCATCTGATACTCCAAACTAATCTTCAGCCAAAGAGTCTTTTAAAAATGTCCTTATTTTAAAGAAAGATGGATGATCCTCTCTGTTTCAAATAAGAAGGAAAATCAAACTGGGAACAAAGAAGGAATTTTGTTCTGTTTTGTTTCAAGGAGTCCTTGAGAGCTATTAATAGATCGTCTTTCTTTTCTTTGGTTACTTTGATGCTCCACATTCAGTAAGAACCTGGCTGCCAGGAAGGTAGTGGGCAGTAGCAACCTGGGGCTTGAACTTGAGCTATAAGTAGAACTTCTAAATATCTTTAAAATTTTTTTCTCAAAAAATTATTTTCTGCTTTTTTTTCTAGGCTCAAGAAATAATGAAATTCCAAGAAATAGCTGAGATTTCATTCAGATACTCAAATTAGGTCCCACATGGAAATTCTAAAACTTCCCTCATGGTGGCTCATTCTTGTAGGTCCTCTTGAGCTTTGTGCTTGAGTGTTCAGCCTCAAGGAGGAAAAGAACTGCCATATATTCTACTTAGAGTCACTCCTTCATTTGCAGATGGCTTTGGGATTGTGCTTAGAGTTAGTTGTCCCCATCCTGAGTGGGGAGATGAGTAAAGCTGGAAATAGACACAGAGTGAAATGAAGTCAATTTGGCATTTGAAGTGGAATTACTATGAGTGATTTAAGCCATTATTTTAGGAATTAGATCTTGCCGGATCATCGGAGTGTGTTAAGCAGTTATGTGAATCTGCTGTCCCTGTGTCTGATGAGGACTGGAAGTTAGCAGTCCATTGTCCAGTCACAGAATGGGACAAGGGACATCAAGTCGGGGAGAGGCAAGGACAGATGGGGACCTGGGAGGAAGTGCAGGAACCCATGTGAATCTCTCAGCACCCTCAAGCACCTGCCCAGGAGTCAAGGGAGCTGCAGGCTGGTGGCTGCCTCACCCACAAGGGAAGCCAACAGATTCACAGCAGTGTGCACGCTGCTGCGAGCCTCCCCTTTTTACACTAGCAAACTTTGTGTTGCTCTCACTTTCTATCTCTTTCATGTACTTAAGAAATTGTTTTTTTAAGGAAAAGCAATAATAGAGACTAACTAAATACAGAAGCAACTAGACATTGCCTCCCCACCTCCAGGTAAAGTCACATCTTTATAGACATGTGCAAAGATGGCAGTGGAGACTGGAGCGAGTAGCCACAAGCCAAGGAATGTCTGGAGCCACCAGAGGTGGAAGGAACAAGGGAGGATTCTACTTCAGAGCCTTGGGAGGTGGTGAGGCTCACTGACACCTTGGTTTCAGACTTCTGGCCTCCAGAACTACGGAGCACTATTTTAATACATCAAGTTTGTGGCAGTTTATTATAGCAGCTACAGAAAACATACCCCTTCAAATCTCTCTGTAACCCTGCTGCTGCTGCTGCTGCTAAGTTGCTTCAGTCATGTCCGACTCTATGCGACCCCAGAGATGGCAGCCCACCAGGCTCCCCCATCCCTGGGATTCTCCAGGCAAGAACAATGGAGTGGGTTGCCATTTCCTTCTCCAATGCATGAAAGTGAAAAGTGAAGTGAAGTTGCTCAGTCGTGTCTGACTCTTAGCGACCCCATGGACTGCAGCCTACCAGGCTCCTCTGTCCATGGATTTTCCAGGCAAGAATACTGGAGTGGGGTGCCATTGCCTTCTCCGTGGAAATCCCTTACCAGCTATTAAATATTTTGACGAACACTGTGAATAAAAGTATAAGCATATTATTGAATATTACAGAGGTAAGTACCAGAAGAAGAATATAAAACAGAAATGGTTTTGTTAAAATAATTAGGAGATAAGGCCAGGCAGGAAGAGAAATCTATCTTTTCATTTTGTTCTCTTCTGTCCTTTTTCAAATTTTATTTTCCATGTATATACATTATTTTTTAAATCACTATGAAAAAAGAAAATATCAGATAATAGCACAAACATGTTTAAGAATGTCTGCACTAGAGAACAACTCAAAGATTTCACATAAGAAATCAGCACAAGGCAAAATTGGGAAACAGACAAGGTAATTCTGGGAGTTTCTAATCCAGACAATTCTAAGTCAAGGAAGAAAGGTCAAGTATCTGAAAAGAGCCTCCACTAGAGGGTACATGTTTCTAAGCTTCATCACGTTTGAAGCCTTTATCACTCCTGAGATGGCCATATTTCAGCCAGGTCTATGGTCTGTGATGGGAAGGACTATTCATCCGTGAGTATACACACTGATGGCATATCATTAGTACACCACTGCTTGCCTAAGTCTTGAGATATTTATGATGAGGAGTGATTATTACATATATAAAATCACACTAATGTTTTATATGAAAAGAAAATACCGAGAAGGAGAAAAGTCCATTGCGCCTATTGACAGCGCCCACTTACCATCCTTAAGATCTGTCAAGAGTTCTGGTTGCAAAACATTGATTTTATAATAGCAATAAAGTTTACAGATGACAAAAATATGAGCTTGTTTACTCCTGGAAGGTTTTATTATTCATGCAAACAATTAGTCAAATACAAAGGCTGTGATATACATTGCAAAATCGTTTCTGAGCCAGAAAGACCTCAAGAAGAGAGATTCAATAGAAATGATTTTGCAAAATATGATTAAAATGATTTTTTAAACTAAGGATTAAAAAGCCAGGCTCCACACCTGGAACAAAGGTTGAGCCCAGTCAAGATCTTTGTGATCAAGAAGAAATGGAGGGAAGGAAGGTTTATCTTAAGGGCTCTCATATAGTCAGCTGTGTCATTTGCACCAACAGAAACTTCCAGGCTGTGGGATACCTACAGCTTAAACCTAAGCCTAGTAAGGCATCCCAGACCTACTGAATCACAGGCTGCTGGTTCCAGCTGATTACTAGTCTCTCTAACTGTGGCTGTGCATGAGGAGTTAAATGTGTTTAGTATGAGTGAGACAAATCCATTTTCCTTTTCCCTTAACATAATCTGCTTTCTCCCCTAAAACACATTGTCCAGATCCAAACTATAGATTTTCTTCCTGCATAATATTGTGCAGAAAGTTAAAATAATAGCAATGATGCGGTTAATTCAAACTGTCAGAGCCATGCAATACTCTATAGGAAAACACTGGAGGGTTGCCAGGGATTCAGAAGTAAACTAAAGTGTTTCCATGAGACTCTAGTGATGGCAGTGAGCTTTTTGTTTTCCCTCACCTCCCACTCTCCAAGCATTCATTTCCTTTCTTCCCTTGCTCCTGCTAGGGTCCCCAAATTTCTAGCTACATAATTTGGGTGTTCCTGACCTTTCCCCAATTGGAACTAATTGGCCTTAATCGCCTGGCCCCTCTGATTGGTTCAGAGGTGAGCATGTGACGCAAGTTAATCTAAGCAGAAGGAAGCTCTGATGGGTAGAAAAAGCTAATGTTTTCTCCCCAGAGATGAGAATTAAGATCCATCTAACCCTGGTTGTTGCTGCCAAGCATTCCACAGTGATGAGGAAAACCAGTCTTAAAAGAAGCTGACACAGTGCAAGGCAGAGCAGAGTGAATGACATGGGTGACATTGTTGAGCTTCTGGATCAGTTCTCGCATAAAATTCTCCCTAAATCTGGATTTCTCTGCCAATAAATTCCTTTCAGTTGTTTAAGCTGATGTAAGTTTCTCTTACATACAACTAAACGCTAATAGATATTGTGCCATCCATAAACGTCTAGCTACTTTCCATGCAAATCCCTAGAGTTCATCCCCAAAAGTAAGACTGGAATGTTGGGGCCACTCCTAAATAACTCTAATTACTAGAGACCTCGAAACACTTCCAGGGGTTTCCCTGGTGGCTCAGTGGTAAAGAATCCACCTATAAAGCAGAAGATGCGGAAATACAGGTTTGATCCCTGGTCCAGGAATATCCCAATGCCGTGGAACAACTAAGCCCGTGAAAGTTTAAGCTGCTCAGTCGTGTCCGACTCTTTGCGATCCCATGGACTATACAGTCCATGGAATTCTCCAGGCCGGAATACTGGAGTGGGTAGCCTTTCCCTTCTCCAGGGGATCTTCCCTACCCAGGGATTGAACACAGGTCTCCCACATTGCAGGCGGATTCGTTACCACCTGAGCCATCAGGGAAGCCCAGCTAAGCCCGTGCACCATGACGACTGAGTCTGTGCTCTAGAGCCTGGGAGCCACACCTACTGTAGCCAGTGCTCTGCAACAAGAGAGCCGCCACAGCGAGAAGCCTGTGCACAACGAGAGAGCAGCCCCGGTTCGTCACAACTAGAGGAGAGCCCGCATAGCACAGACAAAAATCAATCAATAAAATTATAGGCAAAAAAATTTCCAGAAATCTATGTACGGAATATTATGTTGAGATTTGAATTCTTGACGAATCTGCAATCACCATGAGTCCTTGGTATTTACTGAATAGTGTTTCAACCATGAGGAGGGAAGGATACATCTAGGAACACCCCGGCTTTCTGGGGTCATTGGACTTCAGGATGAATTCTGGCTGCTTCCAAGAAAAGGTCTTGGTCACATAAGGGTTTGGTCAGAATCAGGACAACTTCCTATTCAAACTTGCACTTGCCCTTCTGTTCTAGAGGCACTGAGTGAGAATGTACAGGTCAACTGATTAAAATAATTCATGATACAGAGTTCCTTTACCACTGAAGTGTCTGTGAGAAGAGCCACCAAAGGATCCAAGAAAACATTCCTACAGGGTCAGTCTGTAAATGCAAGACATTCTTAAATCTTTTAAATGAGTGTTCGATATATTGCCTTAATAATAAATTTATTTATCTATACCTCACTTTCAAAAATGATTTGCAGTGAATTTAATATTATGTAGGATAAATAAGATTAAATAAATGGATGAACTCAATATAAAAGTAATGATAAGAAAATAAAATAAATAAAAGAAAAAGTATATAAAATGGTTTCATAATATCCTGTGCAGTTGCTATAGGTGAACAACAGATTTGTCTCTGACCTCTCAAATTAGCCAAAGAGGGAAACATACCTCTAATAGATTCATGAAGTCCAACAGATTTTTTTAAAAAGAGAGGAAGAGAAGAAACAAAAATTGTTACACAGGAAAGAACAGTTTTACTGAGAAAACTTTTTCCTGTAGTAATTTCTCACTGTGCTACAGAGACTCTCCAAGAACAAATTCTGGAAAACACGTCAACATAGCTGATGGTATAACCTCAAAGTGCTGTTCAGCAACAGCAGTTCTAGGTGAGGAATCAAACACTCTCGGGGGTCACAGCTCTTTAATTATCTGCCATGGTCCAATCTGGCAATTTACAATGTCCATTTAAATATCAAGACCCCAAGATTGAGGGTTTTACCCATGGGCATCTTGTATCCATGGGGAGCCACCATCTACAAGGAAAGCTGACGTGAGAGGTGGAGAGAAACACAGATGGATTTGACTGACACCTGGACTACTCAGTTCTATCAGTTCTATCTAATCAATTCCATTTTTGCCTAAATAGTCAAAATTGGGTTCTTTTCACTCTACTGTGTTTCCATACTCTTGAGGGATGATGCCCACTCTCGTCAAAGTCAAAGGCCAAGTTCAGGGGGAAAGAGACATAGGGAAGCACGTATCTTTCCCACAGGTAGGAGCAGTAGGAGGCATGTTCATTCTAATCCCCACCACTCTGTCCACACAGCTGTGACCAAGTAGCAAATGGGCAGCAAGATGTGTATTTTCAGGACCCTTCTCATCCCTGGTTGTTGAGTGAAGCCACTGGCTTCTGTTTCTTTATTTCATACTTATTAAATTGTGAGTCTATGAAATGATGCTACATGAATTGATCCTATAAAGGAACTGAATCTGTGTCATTTGAGCAACCAGCTGCTAGAGAACAGATGGTGTGTCTGAGCATGAGCTAGTTTGCTCGTCTAAAAGCTCCCCTCTTTGCAAGTGCTTTGCTCCCTGCAGCAGCTCTGACTTGTTCCAGGTAATCTATATTTATCAATAGGGTATGAACATTGTAAAAATAAGGCAATTATAGTTCCATGACAGAGCTAAATATTATGTCACTATATGAAGCAAATGGCATTGCTAGTCATTCCTTCAAATATTATTTGCTTTATAAAAGCTGCATTTCAAAGCATTGGAACCCAGCAGGGATTCTTTGTCAACAATCTGCCATTTCTAGCTAAATTAAGTAATCATCTGGCTACTATATTTAGAAAGTGTGTGCAGGCTACAGAACATATAGAGAGCTCTAAATGGTGCATTTATCTTCAGGGACACCATTACATAGGAGCAGAGGAGCATCTGCTTTTAAGAGAAAATGGGCTTTCTATTAGAACTGCAGAACAAAAGAGACACTATAAAGAAGTGACTTTTCCCAGAAAATCCAAGTGTGATCAGGTTGTTTATGAAGATAGGGTAGAATATCGTGCAATTTTTCTCAAAGAGTTTCTCCTCCTTATGTTAAGTTTCTCCTCCCTCTTTCAATTTTATAAATAAGGAAACCACAGCTCAGAGGTATAAGAAATTTGCCTAATACCTTGTAGAAAGTTGGAGAAGGAAATGGCAACCCACTCCAGTATTCTTGCCTGGAGAATCCCATGGATGGAGGAGCTTGGTGGGCTACAGTCCACGGGTCGCAGAGTCGGACACGACTGAGCGACTTCACTTTGTGTAAAGTAAGAGACAAAGGCGGCTCAGGCTACTTCTGAGTCCACTCTGGCTACCACACTGTGTATGTGTGTGTCCCTCAGTTGTGTCTGACTCTTTGCGACCCCATGGACCATAGCCCACCAGGTTCCTCTGTCCATGGATTTTCCAGGGAAGAATACTGGAGCAGGTGGCCATTTCTTTCTCTGGGGGAATGTTCCTGACCCAAAGATTGAACCCACAACTCTTGTGTCTCCTGCACTGGCAGGCAGATTCTTTACCACTGAGCCATCTGGGAAACCCAGCAACCACACCATGGCTGCCTCCTAAACAATGAATCCTTCTGCTGTATTTGCCCTGTGATGGTAATCCATGTCCTTTGCTTGAATTTTCAAACCCCTCTCACATTCTTTCTATTCCTGCCCAAGGAAATGGGCTAAAACGTATCAACTGTTTTCAGGCGATGACCTGAGTTTTCTGGAAACAAACAAAACAGAATTCCAAAGAAAATTTGTGAAAACTACAAAGAAAACCAGCAGAGGACTTGAGCCCTCTAGTATGTCCATTGTCTGACTTCTTGCAGCCCTGTCCTGATTATTCTCTGGGCCCTAAAGATAGGTTTATTCCATGCCTGTACTGCTGCAGAGGAAAGACCACAGGACCTTGCTGTCCATAAAAACTCTTTGCAGGAGGGAGTGAGGAGAGTGTCAGGCAGCCAGGAGTGGGCCTGAAGACCACTGCACATCATGCTTACCCATTAAACATCCAGCCTTTCTTTTCTACCTGAGATCTACTCTGGTCAGCAAGAATCTGAATATGACATGCTGTGAGCAGGACAGAGAGAAAGAGAGCAAAAGAGAAAGGAAGAGAGAGAGAAAGTTGCTTCTGCTTGGAGTTCATTGAGCTTCTTTTGCCTAAAGAGTTCATCATTTTCTAACCATCATTTATTCAAATAAATTGTTCTTCTCTCTCCTTTTCTTCTAGAACTTAATTGCACACATGGTAAATAGCTTAATATTATCCCACAAGCCATCACTGCTCTGTTATTTGCTTTTTTCCAGTGATTTTTCTATATATCCTTCATTTTGTACCAATTCTGTCCCTATGTCTTCAAATTCACTGATCCTTCTTCTTTAGTGCCTAGTCTTCCGTTAATTTCACATGCTAATTTTTTTTAATATTGTATTTTTCACCCCTAAAAATTTCATTTGGTTCTTTTTATCTTCCATTTGTCTTCTCATTATGTTCATGCACTTTAACTGTTTGATCATGCATGTTTGTAATAGCTGTTTTAACACTTTTTTCTGCTGATTGTATCTATAGAACCAACCCATGCCGATTGACTGATTTTATTCTGGTTATGGGTTACACTTCCCTGCTTTGGGACATGTCTGATGATTTTTTAAATTGGATTAAGGGCATCATGAATGTTACGTTGTTGAAAGCCTGGATTTTTGTTTGTTTTCCTTTAAAGCGCATCAGGCTTTGTTTTGGTAAGCAATTGCTTGCTTTTCAGCTTGATCCCTTCTAGACCTGTTTTCTTAGCTTGTCAATCACACATCTTTTATTTTCATTTCAGGGGTGTTCAGCCTTACAGGCCATTAAGGCATGGCTCCCTCTGATCTCCACCGCAAGTCCTGGGTGACCAATGAAGACTCTCTACTCTGGCTGGTTGGAGTGTAAACATTTCACTGCCCTGGTGAACTTACAAGACCCAGATTGCATTTTCCCTTGCCTTAGAGTGTTTCATGCATGCACATACAACCCAATCATCAGCAAGATTCAAGGGGCCCTCCATGAGGATTTATCTAGCTCTATTTCTGCATAGTACCTTCTTCCTCAAACTATGACCTGCAATGTCCACGTTCCACAGAGTTCCCGATCTCCTTTTCCTCTACTGAGCAAGCCCACTGTGTTCTGCTTGGGATTCCTCTTCCTGGACTACAGGGTAGAAATCACCTCCGAGTGGAAGCCAGGTGACAGTGGGCCTCATCCTGTATGATTCACATCTCTCAGGAATCACAGCTGCCTCTGTCCAATGTTTGAAAATAATTGTTTCATCAACTGCCCAGTTTTCAACTTATTTATGGTGGAAAGGCCCCAGTGCCTCTATTCTAAAATAAAACAGAAGTTCGAGGAATTTTTAAAATTTGAAAGTCATCATAACATTTCCCAAATTTCCCAAATTCCTATGCAACACTTCTTTCAGAATATCTATTAATGTCTTCAGGAATTAGTCTTCCTTTGGAAAACTTTTGTTTAAAGAGTGTGATCCTTAGAAGGGGAATAGGCTTATGAAGGGTGTCAGAGAAGATGATTATATAGGCTTAGTACATTCCTATTGGAGAAGGAAATGGCAACCCACTCCAGTGTTCTTGCCTGGAGAATCCCAAGGATGGGGAAGCCTGGTGGGCTGCAGTCTATGGGGTCGCATAGAGTCGGACATGACTGAAGTGACTTACCAGCAGCTGCAGCAGTACATTCCTAATACAAAGGTCCATCTAGTCAAGGCTATGGTTTTTCCAGTAGTCATGTATGGATGTGAGAGTTGGACTGTGAAGAAAGCTGAACACCGAAGAATTGATGCTTTTGAACTGTGGTGTTGGAGAAGACTCTTGAGAGTCCCTTGGACTGCAAGGAGATCCAACCAGTCCATTCTAAAGTAGATCAGTCTTGGGTATTCTTTGGAAGGACTGATGCTAAAGCTGAAACTCCAATACTTTGGCCACCTCATGCAAAGAGTTGACTCATTGGAAAAGACTCTGATGCTGGGAGAGATTGGGATCAGGAGGAGAAGGGGACGACAGAGGGTAAGATGGCTGGATGGCATCACCGACTTGATGGACATGAGTTTGAGTGAACTCCAGGAGTTGGTGATGGACAGGAAGGCCTGGCATGCTACAGTTCATGGGGTCACAAGGAGTTGGACACGACTGAGCGACTGAACTGAACTGAACTGAATATAATATAGTTATTTTTCTTCAAATGGCTCATCTTTTAGTGAGTTTGGTTTGGTCTATTCTTTGGATTTATGATTATTTAAATTTTTGAATTATGCTTTGTTAATACTTATTGTTAAGTATCCCACGTTGATTGGAAAATTTAGATACCAGAAGAAATGACACTGCAAAATTCCTCCCAATATTTAAGTCTCAAATTAATACAATTAATCCATTTCTTATTCAATGCATTAAACCTCCAATTACTTGACTGGCAACATGTTTGTAACTTTTAGGGGTTTTTCTCCACAAATATGTGACAGAATCCTCACAGGTACTTGCATGTGTGGCCCAAATGTCCCTGGACTCACCAACTTGCAGGTCACATTACCTCCCGGGGGGTAGAGGGCGGAAGACCGGGTCATATCATCACAGTTTGCGCCTCCAGCTCCAGGGCTCCGAATTCTTCATGGCACCCCAAGGCACCGACTTCTCTTTCATACCTCAGACCCTGTCCCTCTGCCTTCCTTTGGCCACTATTTTCAATATTGCATTAACAATAATTTTTTTTAAGCAAGAAAATACAATTCAAAGGCAATAAAAGAGTTATTTGAAAGTCTGACAAAATTTCCAAGATATTCAAGGAGAGACTGAAATATGATTTGCTGAAGCCATTGGAAGCTTTGGTTCAATGTAATAAGTATTTATTAAGCATGTCATTTGTCCATGATAAAATATTTTTAAGAAGTCTCAGTAGCCCATCTCCAGTTATGTGAGAACCAACACAACACAATCAAGCCAGCATTACACAAAATACTTTGTCATCCCTCACCAGAACCTCTGATGTCTTTTTTTTTTTCTTTTGAAGAAAATCTTCATTTCTGGGATTAATTAATTGATACTACATTTTGTAGAAGTTTAGAGGGTAGGGTTTGTTCAAATTACCAAATTTTAACACACAGATGAACTTCTCAAGTTTAAGTCATTCCAGCTGCAATGTGACTTTAAGAGGAAATGAAAGGGAAGCAGAGGAAAGAGGAAACAATTCAGTAAGTGAACAAGTGCAGATTCATGAAATAAAGGAAAAAGTGCTGGCACAGGAAAGATGTAAGACAGTGGAATAAAATTCAAGGCTCATGTGGATGTAGGTGAATTATCATGGGGAGCAGGGTGGAGAGAGAGAAATATAAAGCTGAAGTCATCTAAGTATTTCCATAAGAAAACAAAACAAAATAAAAAACATTTCTCCATTTCACTGGTAGCCTTACTTTTCCCAACTTTTTCTTAAGTAAAAAATGCTGGGATTTCCCTGGCAGTCCAGAGGTTAGGACTTGAGCTTTCACTGCCAGGGCGGGGTTCAATTTCTCTTCAGAGAAATATGATTCCACAAGTCGTGGGGTGCAGCCAAAAAATACTGTCTGTAGTTTTAGGTAGAATGAGGTATTTGCATGTATAAATAGTTCAAAAAACATCTATAAACCCCATAATCGATAATCTCTCCATGTATATGTCTGTAAGACTAGTTTTATCAGATATAAGTACCTAGAACCCAGCAGGTACTTCACAAGTATCCGTTTAATGTATGAATTCCTGACAATGATCGAGTGTACTGCATAGCTTAAAAACCAATGCCATACAACCTGGTTTTCTCAGTTACATTGATCTCATGTCTTTGAGCATTAAAATGCTCATATTATGCAACAGTACCACTTTTGTTAGAAAATCTGAAAGAACAGATTATTTATGCTTCGAATTAAAAGTATTATAGAATTTACTGGGAGTTAACGTATGCACAATGGATGGCTCCTTACGTTTAACCCTAATTCTGCTGAAGACATTGCTTTCTGCTCACACAGGTACATGTGATTTGAGAGCACCCATCTCTGGACTCACGTGAAACCCACCTTCGGTTTGGAGCTGCAGCTGCTTCTAACAGAAGCCGTTGCTTGTGGTTTTGCCTCACTGCACATGGACTCGGCAATGCCTTTGTTCCGCGTCTGTCCCTCATCTCTAGCTGCCACTCACTATGCTGTCTTCTTTTTACTTTTTCTTTTACCAGTTTCCAAAGTGAAATACTTTTAAAATTAATTTTTATTGGAGTATAGTTGCTTTGCAATGTCTTGTTAGTTTCTACTCTACAGCAAATTGAGTCAGCTATTCATATACATATATATATATATATATCCCCTCTTTTTTGTATTTCCTTTCCATTTAGGTCACCACAGAGCACTGAGTAGAGTTCCCCGATATTATACACTATTGATACTATGTATAAATAGATAACTAATGAGAATCCAAAATGCAATAATTGATAGCGAAACTGCCTAGCACCAATGCATGCCTCATGCCTCAGTGTGTGCATACAGCAAGCCTTCCCACCTGATACCCACTGCACTGCCAAACCACGACTGCTTATGCCTCTATTTTGACACCTGATTCACGCATGTCCTCTGAGGGAAGGCGTGATGCCCGGCATTCACTTCTATCATTGGCAGACCTAATTGACGACCTGCCTTATCAGCCAGTAGAACTGATGTTCAGTTTATGTGTGTTGATGACACCACGGCAGAAGCCAATTCCTGACACCAGTTCTAACCTTGTCAGCCAGTGTCCTGTTCCTGTTTGATGAGATACTTCAGTATTTCTGATAAAATAATTGATTATTAATGTTTATAGGGTTTTTCATCATAATTGATGTCAGTGATCCTCCTGCTGCTCAAGTATCACATGAGGTGCTTTTTGACAATGGACATTCTGGGATCCCTTTCTCAGAGATTAACAGGACTTGTATGTGGCTCAGGAATCTGCATTTTCACAAACACCTCCAGGATACAAGAAGTGCCTGGATTGTACTTTGAGACACACTGACCTATACAGCCTCAGACAAGCGCACCATTAGATTCAATCTATAAACTATTTTTTTAAAAAGCACATTCTGCATTTTACCAATGGGTAAACAAGATATTAAGGGCTACCTAAATGATGTTAGTGGTAAAGAACCGGCCTGGCAAAGCAGGAGATGTAAGAAACACAGGTTCGATCCCTGGGTCGGGAAGATCCTGTGGAGGAGAACACGGCAACCCACTCCAGTATTCTTGCCTAGAGAATCCCATGGACAGAGGAGCCTGGCGGGCTACAGTCCATGGGGTCACAAAGAGTTGGACATGACTGAGACAATTTAGCATGCATTCATGCAAATAAGACATTGCACTCTGATTTTTATTAGCAGATTATCAACAATTCAAGCATCACTTCAACTTTACTAGCTGACGTTTTGTCCAATTTAGTATTCCAGCTTCGAAACACTATTACTCTAAAGAGGGTCACCAGCACTTCACGTGATAGTCTGACCTTGATAAAATATTACGCAGCACAGACAGCATGTCCTCGAATGAGAGAACCCATTCCAGCTAAGTCAGGAGACCCCTGAGCAGAGAAAGAAGTGGATTTGTTTTCCTGTCTAAATCAAATATGGAGCTTTGTCCCATTCTGTTTGTAACTAAAACATAACCATTGAGACTTCATCAAGTCTGTCAAATATTAGCCGAAGATACACTTGACCTGGAGTGAGGTATCAGGAATTTTTAAACATTTAACTCCTAGTGTGTATTAGTATGAAACCAAGTTGAGCAGAACCCATTAATGTCACAGTGATCGGTTACCAATGGAAATAAATAATTCATGATGAAGGGAATTAGTCTAATTAGCAGGCAGTTTGAGTCCTTTGATAAAATCCAGCTCTAATTCCGTGAAGGGCAGGAAGTGCTGTCATCAGTCAGCCCTGAAAAGATTAGCATCTATTATGAATGAGGTCCGACACCCTAGCGAAGTCATGTGTGTCCTGGAGACAAACTTAATATGTTCCAGAATGGGACACAGTTTGTCTCACCAACACATCACGATTCCTACCAGGCTATTGTATGTAATAACAAGCAAAGATCAGCGCTCCATCCCGCCGCTCGCGCCACTGTCCGTCATTCTGACAACTGTGCAAATATCGTTCTCCATGCAAAGTAGGGAGTGTGCCCTGAATACTTGCAAAATTGCACAAGATGTCAAAGAAAATACGTGTTACTTTCTCGTTCACCAAAACAAACACTCAGAACCAAATGTCAGCCCTGAAACTGACGGTTTCAAAGATGGTGGGCAATAGAGGATGTCAGGCTTGGTGTGTACACGTTTCATTTTCAAAACTCTTGTCAGCCCTTCCGGGAAATTTGCTTCTCTACTTATCTCTCTCTAGATATTGAAGTTATAAGATCAATCATAGGCTTCTAGCTTCTGCAACTGCTGATAAATGGAGACGAGGGTCCTAAATAAAGTAGCTGCTGGAATTCCAAACTAATAATATGAGGGAAAACAAGGGAGAGAAAAAAAAAAAAAAGTTTTTTTTGGCTTTGTGTTTTTATTAGAGTGCACAAATAGCTTGGATCACTGGGATGGCTCAGTTCTAGAAAGATTTATGTAGTTTCTGAATCGTATGTGGCCTGACATATCCAAAAGATGTTGACTGCTCCACACTCTGCAAACCCCACATTATTTTGCAGCCCACAAGCTGACGCGGCATCAGCTGTGTTTCCATTTTTACTTATGAGCCTTTTGAAATTACATGTTTCCATTTTGCAATTTGATGTAATAATGAAGAAACTCCAAATTTGTAAGTTATTGTATTGCTTGTTTTTATTGTGTAAAATTAATTGCTTCATTTATTTATGTCATTAAGAAGGGGGGTACCATTTTGCACATTTTATCATTTGCTGTAATAATTAACATGCCAATAACACCACAGACGCCTTGGAAACAGGACGAATCGAGCCTGAGTCTGCACAGCATGTCACATGGCAGCCCCTGTTGTTAGAAGGGCTCTTCCCAAAACCATGGGGAAAAATGTTACATCATGTGAGCATTGATAATACCAAGGAGCATGGACTGACTTGTGGAAATGGGTTTAAGTCAATACAAGAAATGGCTTTTATGGAAGCAAAAGGTATAATTCTCAAAAATTGTAATCCAGTTGTCCAAACACAGTTGAAATAAGCACTGATCCTGTAAATTTAATGAGTCTGCAGAAACTTGGTGCCAACAACTTACTTAGATTTGAAAAGATACCTTGGTAAAATTTGGTACAGATTCTTTAAAACTAGCTGTTACTAATAAGCGTTAGATATTGACTATTTCTTTTCAACATATTCATAACCTAGAAAGCTAAATCAAAATCTCATAGCTTTGTATTTTATGTATTCAACATCATAGCAGGTTTGCATGGGAGTGTGGAAACACTTTAGATCTGCAAACTCTTTAGCATTAGGTGTATGCCTATTATGACCAGTTACATATACATGCATCTCTTGAAGGTAGGAGAGTAAGATACCACTTTTTTCTTGTGGCATCTTCTCCTCCTCCTACCAGGCTCAAGCAGACAGAAAATAATAGTTGGTGCTGAGTTGGCTGAATGAATGGACAGAGCCTACCAACCAAAGTGCAGTCACTCAATCAAGTATTTCTCCAGATTTCTGGTCAAAGGAGACGGCAACATAACGTATCTTAGAACACACCTATTGCCCAAAGTCTCAGATGACTGTAATGGCTGGTCCTTGTAGCTCCAAGACCTGATGGTCTGTAGCTGGTTCTAAATCCTGGATGCAGAGTTCCATTCTGACAGTGTCTTAACCTAAGCTTAAGGTTTCATGCTCAACAATTCCCTTGTGTCCTGCTGAGAGCTCTGACTCCATGAGAAAAAAAGACCTTCCAGTTGTGACCTTACTATACTCAAATGTCCCTGAACGGAGACCCGTAAAAGACTACAGGTATTTTGAGAGCATTCAGCAGCAATTTTTAATTTTAGAACCCAGAACATTAAGCCAAGTTTCATGTCTCCTGAGAATTCAGTTCTCTTTAGCTGGGTGATATTTAAGATAATATATACCTCTGTTACTAGGGCAGCCAGTTCTAAAGCCTAGGAAAGCTGGTTACTTGAGTCCAGTAAAAATCACTAATTTAGATGAAGTGGGGAAAGTCTGTCCAAATTAGTGAAGAAATTAAATGCAGAAGTTTTAAAATCAGAGTTTTGTTCATGTGTACGAACACACCTGAATGGGCCAGGATATCTCTGAGAGTATTGGCATTAACAACTCAGTTACACAGACACAGAATTAGGATGTCCTTTGCTTGTGAATAAGAATTCTAAATCAGTGGTTTTTAACTTAGAATGGTGTACTGAAAGTTGTAACACTTCTTTCCAGAACAGCATACAAATATCCACACAAATGAAATTTAGGTACACTTTCTTTAAGAAATTAAAGTGTTCTTTGTCTTCTTAGTTATATTTAGGCAATTATTTCTTAATGGATCAAAAGTATATTTCAGTTCTGGTATTTAAAGAAATTACTACCAATCATGAGTAACTGAAACCCAAATTAATCATTTAAAAATTTTATCTCCCACTTTTTAGTTCTATAATTCTGTTTGGCCCTCTGCTAAGAAGTTCTGAATTCACATTATCCTACAAAAGGAGATTCCAAAGCTCAGAATACAGGTAACAGGTTCTCATTAGTGATGAGCGATGGAATGAGAGATTTTCAGAACTAATAACTAATAATTTTCATAACATAATAATTATTATGTACAATGAACAGATTGGACAGTTGCCTCCTAAATATCCGTTTTCTCCTTCTTTCTGGCTAACATAACCTCCATTTTATTTGAGGGTTAAAAACAAACTCACTCTTGCAGACTCTCTTGCAGCCAGGGTCAGCTATATTGAATTACAGCCAGTGGAAGTTTCTGGAGGTAGCTATGGAAATGATCTTGACAAGGGCTCACTGGTTTGCCTACTTCATTCACCCTTTTGCCCTTTGCTTAGAATGCACAGATGATGTCTGGAGTTCTAGGACCCACGTGACAGTCACAAGGACAAAGCCACATGCTAAGGAGACTGGGCAGAAATACAGATGCAGAGTGAGGCGATCATGACACCAGTTCTTCATTGATACATCTCTAGATTTCATGTGACCTGACCAAAAAAAAAACAACAACAAAAACCTCTCTATTGTTTAAGCTGCTGTTTGATTGGGTTTTCTTTTATTTGCAGTTGAACCTACATCCTAACCAACATACCCACATCTACACAACTTGTAATGATGAAGCTGGGTTCCGTGGATTTCTAGAGCTGTGCTTTTCTAGAAATGTGCATATAAATAACCTGGGAATTTTGTTAAAATATAGATTCAGACTCAGGAGGCTTGGAATAGGGCCAAAGAGCCTGCATTCCAAGGTCCCAGGTGAGGCTGATTCTCCTGGTCTACAGATCAGCCTTTGAGTAATAAGGCTCTAGAGGGTGTATCTGGAGAAGGCAATGGCACCCCACTCCAGTACTCTTGCCTGGAAAATCCCATGGACGGAGGAATCTGGTAGGCTGCAGTCCATGGGGTCGCTAAGAGTCGGACACGACTGAGCAACTTCACTTTCCCTTTTCACTTTCATGCATTGGAGACGGAAATGGCAACCCACTCCAGTGTTCTTGCCTGGAGAATCCCAGGGACAGGGAAGCCTGGTGGGCTGCCGTCTCTGGGGTCGCACAGAGTCAGACACAACTAAAGCAACTTAGCAGCAGCAGCAGCAGAGGGTATATACATTGAATGCAAATTTCATCCAGATGTGATTTTTTTTTTTTAATGGTAAGAGGGCCTGTTGTTTTCACCAGGTTCTCAAAGAGATCGATCAAACAAAAAGATGTAGACCAGATGTTATATGAGATTAATTGACAACAAAAGAAAAGGACTACGATGACTATTAGATTCAGTTTCTCGTCCCTGAGGTTTCCCCCTAGGGGGAAAGAGCAGATAGATATACCACAAACTGATAATTCTCTACCAGTTCTTCTGCAGCTCTTTCCTCACCCTTCTTTGCCCTTCTGTGGGCTCTGGGAGGAGAACTCTATAAACTCCATCAACTGGGCTTCCTTATCAAATGGCTCTGGTTGAGTGATGTCAGTTGAGATAACAGCAGGGGTCAAAGGCCTGGAGAAAAGAGAAGTGGATTTCCCCCCGCCCCCGCAACTCCCATCCTGGGTGTCAAATCTCTGGATCACGTCTCCCGCCATAATTACGTCCATCCATGACTGCAGCCTCTCCAGGAGGCCTCAGCCCTCACTGGGCTCTATTCATGGCTTCCTCTTTTCGCCTTCTCAGCTCAAGAAGTAGTTCCTGTGGTGACTAGCCTCTGAGGCCTCAATATCCTCTGTTTGCCTGCACCCCTGAGAAGGTCCCTTCATATAAATCTCTTCACCTGAAACTTCTGGAATGCATTCCACTTTCTACTGGACCCTGAATGATATACACAGCAACTGCCCTCTGAGTCACCAGGTGCCGGTGGCCACCTACCAGTTCCTAGTTTGGACTTCTCTCTCTAGAACTCCAAACTGTTGACCTCTCTCACATCTCTCTATCATCAAGATCGTGCAGCTGTAGTTTGCTCAGCTCCCCAGTGGAAGGAGAAGGGAAGCCAGTGACAGCCCCCTCTAGTCACTGACCCTGTCAGCCCGACCTTCTCCCTCCACTCAAATCCTGGCACCTATAAGATTAAAAATCAAGAGGACTCCCTGGCAGTCCAGTGGTTAGGACTCCATGCTTCCACTGCAGTGGGGCATGGGTTTGATTCTTGGTTGGGAACTAAGATCCTATAAGACACGCAGTGCAGCCAAAAATAAAAAAAAAAGGTTTAAAAAACAAAATAAACAAACAACAACAAAAAAACCCCCAGACTCCTTAGAAGAGCACCAAGGTGTCTTTCCAGTCTCATTTTCAACTCCCATTCATGTCCTGCCTGGGTTCGCACTGACCCATTTGTTGCTCCTAAATATATTTTGCTATTTCAAACCTTTAAACCTTTTCTCTTGCTGTTCCTTTTGCCAGAAAAAGGGCTTCTCACTCCTTAGTTATCCAGAAAATTCCTACTTGGACTTTAAAATTCTGCCGAAGGGCACTCCACGGACAGTTAGTTCCCTCATTCTGTCCATCCTCTGCGCATTCAGAACATTCTGTATGTGGTTCCTTAAGCCCATCGCTCAGTATATCATAATTTGTACATTTATAGGTCTGTCTTCTCCACCTGACTGAGCATGTTGAGAACCTGAACGATAGCTTACTCGACTCCATCTCCCGAGTGTCTGGCACATGGCAGTACCCTTTACATGTGGGTGGAGGGAAAGAGATAGAGATGGAGAAGCTTTGGGACCACTTCCGTCAATTTTATCCACCTCTCTTCTGCAGAAGCCAGAGTAGCATGCCCACTTTCATCTTCCAAGTGTCTTTCTGTTTTTGTTAAATTGTTTAAGTGCCTTGGATCTTGGAAAAATAGGAAGGGCTGAGACTAGACCCCAAAACAGTCACATAAGCAGGCCTCACTCTTAGGGCAAGATGCTGCTCATTGATGAGAAATAAACACAAGGTATGATTAAAGGCTCTAGAGCAACTCATTTATATTATTCCCCCAGAAATTCATCAAATTTTTCAGCTGTTTCCACAATTTTTTTTTTTTACCTTGGAACAGTATTTATCCTTTATGAGCCCCCTGAATTATAAAATATAAACTGATGAGAAGAGGGGGAAACCATGTGTGTCATATAGAAATTCATTTAGTATTCACAATGATGCCTTTAAAGAGAGGATGAAACAGCTTCAATAACTGCCATCTCCTCTCCCTCCCTGCCAATAACCCCACATCTTTATCCTTACTTTACTTGACCCATATGTGCTGTGTCTTTATGAACCAAACATAAAAACTCTAATATTCATCTGCCTCATTCTGTATTTCTTTTGTTTGTCCCACTGCTTCATCTCCCCAGTAAAATCTCCAGCAACAAAAAAGCAATGTGTTGCCGTGGCTAAGGACACACCAACTCACATTCACAGCTAAATCTGCATTACTTACAGGGGGAGCTTTTGTTCGTCTTTATGAAGTGTGTGTAAGGGCCCCTAGTGATTCAGACCCTACTGGTTATTAATCATGTCGTGTTGTATCATCCTTCCCGTTGTGCACAGCAATGCAAGTGACATCTGTCTCAAAGCCAACTGTCAATATCTGTTTTAGAACGTCTGTGTTCATCCTGCCGCCTTCGCTTGTGGGCAAGTGTCAGAGTCCCCAAATGGCTACTGCCTAGACAGTCTTTCATCAGGACTGTTAGTTTTTATATGGACCACAAATCAATGGCACCTGTTGGTCTTGCAACATGCTCATTGCTTACGTGTGATCTTGAATGAGCATTCATTCCCATTTTCCTCTCCTGAGAGCAATTAAAAGAGGGAGAGGTAGTAGTTGCATTACAATTCTCAACCAACCTCCTGCATGAGTGCTAAGCCACTTCAGTCATGTCCGACTCTGTAAGACCCCGAGGACTGTAGCCCACCAGGCTCCTCTGTCCATGGGATTCTCCAGGCAAGAATACTGGAGCGGGTTGCCATGCCCTCCTCCAGGGGATCATCCTGACCCAGACATCGAACCCGAGTCTCTTACATCTCCTGCACTGGCAGGCAGGTTCTTTACCACTAGCACAATCTGGGAAGCCCTCAACCATCCTCACTGACCACCGATTCAGTTTGTACAGCATCTTGTCCTGTACCCGGGGAATTTTTCACTCTTACTGTTTAGAAATAATCTTGCTGTGATGTAAACGTTGTGTTTGAAAAGTAGGGGTTTTCCACCATTCTATTCACCAACCTAATAAATACGAAAAGGAATGAACCCCACTGAGAATTTATCTGGACTCAACATGAAAGGGAGGCTTGTCTTCCAGAGTTGGGTCCCAGTCGTTGCTGTTGTTCGGTCACCAAGTCATGTTCAGCTCTTCGCGGCCCCGTGAACTGCAGCACACCAGGCTTCCCTGTCCCTCACCATCTTCTGGAGTTTGCCCAAGTTCATGTCTATTGCATTGGTTAGGAGTTATTTAAAAAGAGGAATATGGGGGAGAATGTGCTTTTCTTCCCTCTTTGGTCCTTTTTTTATCTATCTTATTATTGTGAAGTATACTAGGTATGGACTTCCCTCGTGGCCCAGATAATAAAGCATCTGTCTATGATGCGGGAGACTCGGGTTCTATCCCTGGGTTGGGAAGATCCCTTGGAGAAGGAAGTGGCAATCCACTCCAGTACTATTGCCTGGAAAATCCCACAGACAGAGGAGCCTGGTAGGCTACAGTCCATGGGGTCCCAAAGAGTCAGACACGACTGAGAGACTTCACGTCATGTTCACGTATACTAGGTATGGCTGCTCTCTACCCTCCAATATCACTTTTCCCTTTCTTTCTCAACAGAACCTCTAGTTTTTGATGGGCTCACGGCCAGCTAGAAAGAAAAGATTGTGCTTCTCATCTTCTTTTGCAGGTAAAGTAGTGCACGTGATTCACTTTTTGAAAATTCGGATTCTGATTCAGAGTGTCTGTGGCTATGGCCGGGATTCTACATTTCTGACAATCTGCCCGGTGATATTGGTGGTGTGGATCATATAAGCCCATGGACTATGCCCTGAGCAGCAAGGCTCAGATCACGTTCATGCTGTGTCACGTCGGCAATATCCTCTTTGTGGATCCACTTCTGTTGATAACAATAGCAGAAACACAACTATAATTCTGACAAATCCCTAAAGTCAAATCAGCTTTCACATCTTATACCTCTTCAGGAAGCTAAAGTCAATCAGAAATTATTACTACTGGAGGTGGCAGAGAATCTTCTCAGCAGATTAGAATCTTCAGTGGATCCAGGACTCAGCTACCTATTAGCAATGTTCCAAATCACTGAGTGTCTGGCTTGGAAAACCAGCCACGTCTCTAGGCAGTTCCACGTTACAGAGTCCAAAGAGACAGTTAAGGTCAGGAAGAGATTTCCCAGAAAGCAGAGTCTGAAATGGAGATCAGCAAGCAGCATGTTCTTGGTATCAACACACGCGGATAGAGGAAGAGGACTGGGCAGCAGACACTAAGTTAGGATGCAGACACAGGGAGCCCTGAAGTTGGGATGACCTTTCAGAGTTGCTCCAGTGAAACCAGAGGATCACGGTTTTCTATCCTTGTGTTGATTGATCACTGCATATAGGCTGAGCCTGGAAAGAGCATGACCTTGAGCAAGAGCATTTTCTTTTGAAGGGAGATGGTGGTTGGGGCTGTCCAGAAACTTGTAGAATAAGGTTTTTATTTCCGAAGGGGGAACTGGGTGGAGCGTCACTCCGTCTACCCAACCTGCCCTCTGGAGGCTACCAAGGATATTAGGCAAGGCTTTCCCTGGCCTTCAGAGCTAGAAGCCTGTAGCTGACACCATAAATTGCCTTCCAACCAGCACACACCCATCTCTCTTCTTCCTTGTTTCAGAGCCTCAGTTTTATTCACCCTCTACCAACCATTTGTGGCCTTCAGTGAGGACAAGTTCTATCTAGCCTGCCATTTATGATAGTCTCATTCTCCTTACCAGTGATGATTTGCACATGGTTGCTGCTGCTGCTGCTAAGACACGTCAGTTGTGTTCGACTCTGTAAAAGAACATAATTATGGCCATTGAGGCTTGAAGGGAAGTCTGATGTGGGCTTCTGAAAAAGTTTTACTCACTCTTAAGAATGTGCGAGAATGTCCTCCTGTCTCTTCCATGGATCAATGTCATTATGTCTACATGTGATGGCTGGAACTGCAGCAGCCATTGTGCAACCATGAAGGTAAAGGCCTAAACACAAAAATCAGATGGCAGAACATAAAGATGGGAAAAAACCTGGATCCTCAACAGTGTCATTGAGCCAGTGCATTATTCCATCCTGAAACTGTCTTTTCTGGACATCTCATTATGTGAACTACTACATGTCCTTACTTTTTAACCACTGCAGTTTTTAAATTATCATTCGCAGTTGAAATACCTTAAGAAGTTCAATGCTCAGTTGATACTTATTGAATGAATAACTGAGTGAATGAATGTCAAAGGGCTCAACAACCTCATGTGAAGTAGAGTGACACAGACCTTATCATTTTATAGTTTCATTCTGTCCTGTGTAGATTTGGAGCAAAAGGATACAGGGCAGAGAAAGAGATGAAAAGAATACTTGACCTTTGGACAGAGAGAATCTGATTTTTCATAGCAGAGCTGGTTTTAGAAAGTCTCTATAAAGGGACATGGAAAAAAGATGTCCCAACTTTGGTCCAGCTGCTCCAGCGGGGGTGGTGTGCTGATAGAGGATGTGAATCACATCTCGAGAAAGCAGAGCAATGATCAACCCTCATCTGGGCTCGCTGCACACTTCATGTGAATTACATCTTAGAAATAGCCCTGCTTTTGACAGTCGCTAAACCTCGTGCCAACTACTTTGTCTTTCATCTTATAATTAAAGAGGATTCCTTTTCTTGGGTTGGAACTTGTAGGAACTCCATCTTTTGACTAATTCACCTTCAAATCAGTGCTGTGTCTTGATGTATTACAGCGATAGGCTGCACACGCATGTCATCCATCATAGCACTCAGCTGTTGCTGTGCGCCCAGCACAGAGAAACCCAGCCAGCTGTTGTTCTGACACATCGGAGCAATGCATCACCCACGTCCAGGACATCAGTGATCTATTACTCCAAGATGGCACTGTCCAGAATAGAGATAGTGCTGGGCACATGGAGCAGCATGCAGGCTTGACAGAGACCTACTCAGAGCTGGGGAAGACTTTTCTAACATTGAGTGGTTTGAAACAAATTGGTTTCCCAAGACCTAATTTAGTGGTTTTAATAAGGGGGTCCAGAAGCATTCGCATGTATTGCTGTTATGGATCAAACTCAGGACATCAATTTCTTAGTAATGTATTTCTGAAAAATCCAAGCCATCACTGGCAACATTTTATGTCTCTTAATCTTTATTGTTGATGATTGGAATGGTTTTTACACAAGTCTTTCAAGTCAGCAAATGGTATCAGCAGCTGGTCTAACCTCGGGGTGCCGGTGGGGGATGTGTGAAAGGGAACTGTTTAAATATCGACTGCTGAGCATTTGCAGAAACTGTTTACTTCCAGTTTGCTTTCTGTTTCTCAAGTGAACACTTAGAGCAGTACCTGTATAGCCTCGGTGCACAAGAGCACAGATGGTTACCTGAATCACTGACCATGAAACCCTTAGGAAAGTAGAGCTTTCCCTCAGCCACACTCTCCCATTTATCCAGCCTGACCAAGAAGGGCGTCTGAAGAGGGAATTGATCCGGAAATGAAAAGATCCAAAAATGAGTTCTAAAAACCCCAGACCTTTGATTCTCAGAAAGTTTACTCTCTCATTTATAAAGAGGCCAAGTGTTTATAAGAAATTCCTCAGTCCTTTCAGCATCTTTAAAAGCCTCTAAAGAAGCTGTGACTCCAGTGGCCCCAAATGGTCTCTTCGGTACCTAAATCTGCCCATCAACAAGATGAAAAATGTATTCACCACTGCAGTAGTCAAAAAGAGGTGACTGCTTAGAACTGGCAGAGGCAGCACCAAAATTGAAGCTTTTTGATAAATACAAACAATTCAATCTTTTTTCATTGTGGTAAAATACACATAACATTTACCAGTTTAACCATTTAAAGTGCACAGTTTGGTGATACTAAAAACCTTCATAATGCTATACAACCATCACCACAGTCCATCCCCAGAATGGTCATCTTCCCCAGCTGAAACTCTGTAGCCATTCACTACTAACTCCCTCCTTTCCCTAGCCCTCAGAAGTCACTATTCTACTTTCCATCTATGAATTGCATTACTCCAAGGGCCTCATCTAAGTGTAATCATACATAATGATGATGATGATGATTTCTATAAGGAGAATATCTAAGTTAAGTTTTTTTGCACCTGGATGGAATTAAAATGTCCAGTCAGCAATTTTGCTTGAGATTTACTCTCCCAGTCCCTGCTGGTTGGAGTAAAGTCTCCCATTGCTTATACAGGCACAGAATAATCACCATTCTCACCTCCCCACCTAGAAAAGAAGCCTGGGAGCCCGGGGTACTTATCCTAGAAAAGCAGCAAGGGCTGTATCTTTAACATAGAGGTACTAGGTAGGGTGGCCAGTCTGTCCCAGTTTGCCTGAGATGCTCCCAGGTTTAACACGGCAGTTCCTGTCCTGGAAACCCCTCAGTGCTGGACAAAGTAGGCCGCCGGGTGGTCACCCTAGCGGTGGAGGCTCGGGAACGCACACTTGGGGGCAGTGAAATTAAGCCATAAACCAGGCCATCTGTCTAACCCTAGACTGCTATTTCCTCCTGTGCAAATAAGAAATAAAATATCATGCGGTGAAAGGTACAACCAGAACTAGGTTAGCAAATGGGTTTGCAATCAGCACAGCTCTTCACAAACTGCCTTCACAGGGGCTCTGAGAGAGAAGAAAAAATGATGCAACATTTATTAAGCTGCTATTGTAGGCACTTTACCTCACACATTCATACCCTTCTCACTATTCCAAGGTAAATGTTGTTAATGCGATTTTTGACAAAGCAGAGCACTGAGGCTCACAGAGGTTGTGCAACTTTCCTAAGGTCCTGCAAGTAGTGACTTGAGCTCCCTAGCACAGCTTTCGAAGCAGATTGATGAGTATAATTACAAGAGGAACACTGCCCCAAATAGACTGCTCTACTGCTTGTAATTATCTCGTTATAAAATATACTTTCTTGGATTCAGAAAAATCTTAATAGTTTCCAGTTAAAAGGCAAAGGTCCCTATAATGAGAACTTGAAGGGTTAAAAGTATTATAAGCTAACATTTTTCTTAGTAGCTTATCCCCTTTTAGATGTTAAGGACAACCAGCTGAAAGCAGGCTGTTGCAGAGGTGCCTGGTGTGGATGGGATATTGATAACAGAAACAGAAGACATTAAAGATCAACTTTGCTTCTCAATGACAAAGGAAACCAATATTGAGTGCTCTTCTTTTTTACATAAGAGAAGGGCATGAATTAGGATTTGGGACTAGAGTTCCAGTTTTAGCTTTGTAATCAGCCCCGGGTGGCTCTGGCCAGCCCTGTCCCATTGATACAAAGAGCTTGGGCCAAATAATGTCTATTAGCAGTCCCTTCCCTGCTAAGTCTGCATAGCTCTATAGCAACATTGTAGAACCTCAGATTCCTCAGAGACCAATTTTCTAGTTCTCACCTCAACTAGAGAAGTTAGTCGGATAGATACACAATTTACAACTTCTTTATTAGTCCTGGAAGCAACAGGGTGACAGTGGAAAGACCTGAAGTCAGACCTGGGTTAAGATCCTTGCTCTGCTATTTGAAGCTATAACTTTGGGCAAGTGATATCTTTAAATCAGGTTATGATCACCTGTAAAAGACCAATAAACCAACCAACTCATAGTTATGTTGGGAGCACTAGATGAGGTAACAAAATATAGTCACAACCTCAAAGTGGAGAGTTGTTTTATTGGGAATTCTAGGACTTCAAGCCTGGGAGTCAGCATCTCAAGGGGCCCTGAGAGAAGTGTTCTGAGGAGGCAGGGGGAGGAGTCAGGTTACACAGAAGTCTGCAGCAAGGGGCAAATGGTATGAACACCAAAAGATTATTCTAGAGGGTGGGATAGGGAGTGAGGTTGGAGAGAGGGTCAGGAGGGAAGGGACATACATATACCTATGGGTGATTCATGTTGATACATGCCAGAAACCAACACAATATTATAAAGCAATTATCTTCCAATTAAAAATAGATAAATTATTTTTAAAAGATTATTGTCAATTAAGGAACACCAAGTATCTCAAGTTAAGGGATTTAGGGCTCTTTTCTAAGTATGGGAAGATGCAAGCATCTGGGCTTACTGAAATCATTCCTTTCATATGCACCTCACCTATCTGGGGCCAGCATCCTGCTTCTTGATTTTATTACATCCTTAGTTCCTTGGTCACCATAGGGAGTGGCGGCAGCTGACAGCTGCTGGATCAGAGACACTGTTCTCCCTTTTGGGTGCCCTCTGGGTTCAGAAATTTGGAGCCCCGAAATCACTATGTCTGTGACTTCCCTGTTTACTGATATGGCAGGAAATATTCTACTTTACAATATACATAATATATCCATAACCCAATTATAACAGCACATGACCCTAACAGCCAACAGCACTGCGAGTTAGCCCTCAGGAAGCTACTCCCAGCAGAGCCCCGGGCCGCATCCTCCTTGTGTGTGAAACAGGCCCCAGGAAGTCCTCCACATCGGCCTCCCTATCTGGGCTCATCTGACTGCTCACTGTCCATACCCTTGCTGTCCATGACCTAGGCTGTCACCACTACATCTGGTCTGATTGGGGAGCATGGGAATGGCTCTCTCCCTGACAATTTTACTCCCAGTTTGGGCCATGTGTGTGTGTGTGTGTGTGTGCGCGCGCACACTAAGCTGCTTCCATCATGCCCAACTCCTTGCCACCCTATGGACTGTAGCTCACCAGGCTCCTCTGTCCATGGAATTCTCCAGGCAAGAATACTGGAGTGGGTTGCCATTCCCTTCTCCAGGCATCTTCCTGACTCAGGGATCAAACCCAGGTCTCTTGCATTGCAGGCAGATTCTTTACCATCTGAGCCATCAGGGAAGCCCCTCTCTTCCTTTTACTCATTGCTAAAACATGTATCTCTCCACATGGGTCAATGCTGGTGAGAACTGCAGTCAGGGAGCCCCGATCTCTTGGGCAGCCCTCCCCGCAAAGAAGCCTTCAGAAAAGCCCCAGAGCTCACCCTCTGCTGCCCCTCAGCCTACAAAGTGGGCAACACCCCACCTACACCCCTCAGTCCCACCTTGGACTCTTCCTAGCTCCAACCACTTCCTGTTCACAGTATGAACATAAATTAAGAAAACAGAAGCATACTGTCCTGCGTTTAAATGTTCCAGACTGAACCTCAAGTAAAAGTTACCTTCAATTTAATATTATCTCTAGTGAGGTGCTGCTGCTGCTGCTGCTAAGTCGCTTCAGTCGTGTCCGACTCTGTGAGACCCCAGAGACGGCAGCCCACCAGGCTCCCCCGTCCCTGGGATTCTCCAGGCAAGAACACTGGAATGGGTTGCCATTTCCTTCTCCAATGCATGAAAATGAAAAGTGAAAGTGAAGTTGCTCAGTCGTGTCCAACTCCTAGAGACCCCATGGACTGCAGCCTACCAGGCCCCTCCGTCCATGGGATTTTCCAGGCAAGAGTACTGGAGTGGGTTGCCATTGCCTTCTCCGCTAGTGAGGTGAGGTTCCATAAACAGTCAAATTCACTGAGACAGAAAGTAGAACAGTGTTCCCCAGGGACTGGAGAGGAGGAGGGATGGGGAGTACTTTTTCCACGGAGTTTTAGTTTGGGAAGATGAACAAGTTCTGGAGATAGTTGGCGATGATGGTCGCACAGCAATGAAAATGTACTTAATGACACTAAACTGTTCACTTACGTATGGCTAGATGGTTGTGTTCTGTGTATTTTACCACAATATGAAAAATAACTACTCTACCAGAAGAAAGACCTCAGGTGTCTCCCGGGACTCTGCTATGGACTGAATGTTTGTGTCCTCCCAAAATTCATGTTGAATAATTCCGAATATGATGCTGTCAGGAGATGGGGGCTTCAGAAGATAGTGAGATCATAAAGGTGGGGCTCCCATGAATGAGATCAGTGCTCTTAGAAAAGAGACCTCAAAGAGCTTCCTCACCCTTCCACCTTGTGAGGACAGATCAAGAAGATGGCCAGCTATGAACGGGGGAGTGGGTTCTCCCCAGACTCAGAGTTTTCTGGTATCTTGATCTTGGACTTCCAAGTCTCCAGAACTATGAGAGATAAACGTTAGTTGTTTAATCCCTCAGTCCATGGTACTTTTATTACAGCAGCCCAAATGGACAGAGACAGACTCACTGCCTGTTTTCATTTTAATAAGCAGCCCCTCTAAATCTGAATCTTAAGTGCAAGAAAAAGCAGAGAAGGAAACAATGATTTCAGCTCCTGCTCTGGAGGAGCTTAAAATCTGGTGCAGAGAGAGTACTTTCTTATAAAACAGATAAGAAAGTGCATGCAGGAAAAAGTGGGCACACAGGCCTGAATTATGTGGTGTTTCCAACCTTCAATGTGGACCCAGTGTGAAGGAGGCAGAGGTAGTCTTGTCTGTGTTTCACGGGAAAATGGTTTCTCCATCAGAACAGAAAGAGGCCCTAATGCTTCCTTACGCTTCTATTCAGAAGACAACATAGTATAATTGTTAAATCTCGAGCATCAACCTGCCTAGGTTAAAATACTGGCTATGTGTCCTTAAGCCATTAACTTAATTTCTCTGGGCCTCAGTTTTCCCCATCTTTGAAATGGGAAAAATAATAGTATCTACCTCATACCATCTGAAGTGACTAGATCACACGTAGCCAATAATAAGTACTCAATCAGTGTTATTGGCTATTATGCCTGGTTTCTGTCACTGTACCCCCTTCCAAGTGAAGATCAAATTAAAGTTGAGGTTTAGTATTATATGTCTAACTTTCTTACATTTCTTCTATTCTTGGACTATCAAACTTTCTCCCTGAGTAGTGGTTTAGTCAGATGCACAGATCAAAAGGCTTTATGCTCCTAGTGGTTACTTTGAAAATTTCCTGGAAAATCTTTTTTTTTTCAGCCAAAGAAATTTCGATATACAAAGAATAACATTAATATGCAAATCAGCATACTGTAAAATTCATTTTGGTGCCTCAGAGGCAGTAGTTTTATAAATACAGAAACATAATTATGCGTCCTCTAGAGGACTAAAAATAATTATACAAATTTACAACAAAGCCCAAGGCTGTGTTTCCTTTTAACTGACTGTTTCTAATATCATTTAAATCTTGTTAGAACTTAATTACCAAATCTCTCTTGTAATAATTCAGGTGGAAGATTTAAAGTCTAAACTTGCCATTCAGAAAACAGAACTCATCAAGGAAACAAAGCCATGGAGGCACTGATTGCCCAAATAGGACAGTGAAAGCTCAGTCAGGATGGAGCCATGTGGGCCCTGAGAGGGGAGGCCCCTGAGGAGAAAACATTAATATTAATACATGAGCCATGTTAATTTTCTAAAACTACAATTTCTTGGAAAGACAAGATTACATAGAATGATCACTCTAAGTCCCATTAGCTGTTTCTACCTGTTCTTCAGTTTTCCTCTATACTTTCCTTATCTTTTTTCAAATTAAGGTAAATATAATTTGAGGGTAGCATTTTCTTTCATAATGGTTTAATTATCCTTTCCAAAGTCTATCCAGAATGTGTGTGTGTTTCATATCTAAAGAGTGATTTTTATTAGTGCAGGAAAGAACAAGAAGCAAACTCATAAGAAAAGGTCTAATTTAGACTCTGTCTTAAAGGCAATTATTTATTAGCACTTAGAGAAAGTGAACCCCTTCTTATGAAATAAAAGGCATAAGAAACTCAAACATTTGAAATTCAGACACATTTTTACTTACCACTAGTTAATAATAGTTTGTAAGACTTGGAGTTCCCTGGAAAATTCATTAGCCAGCTTATGCTATAAAGGATAATAATTTGTTTATGTGAGATATCTCTAACATAGGTTGTTATCCATTATGGCAGAAGTTGATCAATTAATATTCCAAGGAGCTGTAGCAATTCCATATATGAGATGTCTACACAATATCTCAGTTCATTCTAGTCACTAAAAAATATCAGTCAATTCAGTGAAAAAATATTAATCAAAATGATTGTTTGACACCACTTAGACAAATCAGCCAGTGGGTTGAATTTCTCATTTTTCAACCATTTATTTTGGCTTTGTGTAGGTATACATATAAATATGTATACATGTACTTATGGTGGATGGATTCTTTTTCTGTTTCAATCGTTTCAATCCCGTGAAAAGGAACATAATATTAGAATTTTCTGTATATAATGTACTTGATGTGAGGGCAGAGAGTATAAAAAGCGTTGTTCCTGCTTCTTGGGTTCATGGACTCTTCTTACCATCCTCTTTGAATAGATCCAAGAGAAGTAGCACTTTGACAGAGGAAGTTAGAATGAAGTTTCCAACTGAGTGGGCAGATTTTTTGGTTCTAACCCATTATCTTTCACTGACATGTGATCCTTTGAAAACTCACCTCCTTTGTTTCATTTTCTCCTCTTAACAGAAAATTATGTCATTATTTGAATTTAAGCAATATTTAAAGCCATTTATTATTTTGGGAAATTCCAGTCCTGAAGTGTTTGAATTTTCTAGCCATACTCTTGACTATCATTTAGATCCCACTGTCCAGGTGGGACCTAAAATAAATAAATAGACCTGTACAGATTCCATGGGGCCTCCCAGTTGATGCTAGTGGTAAAGAACCCACTCGCCAATGCAGGGGACGTAAAAGATGCAGGTGTGATCCCTGGGTCAGGAAGATCCCCTGGAGAAGGGCATGGCAATCCACTCAAATATTCTTGCCTGGAGAATCCCATGGATAGAAGAGCCTGGTGGGCGACAGTCCATAGAGTTGCAAAGAGTCAGACACAACAGAAGTCACTTGGCACAGCACAGCAAATAGATCACATATCTGAAAGAAGATCTACCCAGCAATAAAGTGAAATGCAAAGATTGAATCAGTCCACACAGCATCTCTGAAGTTGCACAGAACAGCTCAGGATGATAACTGAAGAAATCCAAGCATATCGTTCCCCCTAAACTCTCTTTATGAGTGATGGCAGACTATTATCCAAAATCATGAGACTCGACACATTGGCTTGGGTGCTGAAAGGGAAAAACCTAAAATCTCTTCCTGGGGATGTTATACACAGGCCTTGTAGCCTGTGACCATCTTTCCTTTAGGCCAGTATGGGAAATCACCCATAATTTCTGCCCATCGTACATGTCTATTGCATTTGCCAGCTAATGTTTTGTAACAAGGGTTGTTTGTTCTTCTTAATAATTTGAAATTTCTCCATTTGTATTTACCTTCACATCCAAACTAGCACAACTCTGCTCTGAGTTAATTTCCCAATTTCATGACGGCCATGGTAGGGAAGGGGGAAAGGATCTGCATCCAAACCACCCGACGGAACACAATGGGAACAGGCAGGGATCCAAGAGCGCTGGCACGCCTTGCGGGAGGAAGCCAGCTCTGATTAATGCTATCAAAATGCTTGTCTTCCCTTTGATTGATATTCCAGGCCCTTGTTACAATTACTGACGCTGGTGACAACTATCATCAGACTCTTTTTATGGTGTGCTGTCGGGGGGTGGGAGGGAGGTGGCAATGGACTTCCCCAGAACATTTGCACACCTGCCTCAATTTAACCTAAAACCCATTATTTTGCAAACAAAATATATAAGCTCAACATAGCAATCATTGTTTCCCATATTCTTCAATCAAAAACTCTTCAGTTCCTGGTAGGGGGTAGATCTGTTTCTGGCCCATTACAGGAAGAATGCAGAAATGGGGAAAGTCAGATGCATTTTTAGGAGGTTCCTTGGGATGTGAAATCTGGCAAATTAAAGACATTATTTGGAAGGGTATCGTTTGTCCTTTGATGGGGATGTCACAACAAATCTAAAAACAGGCAGGGGTAAATTTTTCTGGCTTACTACTCTTCAGGAGTAAGTGAGAAAACAGCCACAAGTATCTGAGGGAGCGCTAGCCCAAGGGAGCCTGCTTAGGATACCACAATGTAGCTATGAACACTCAGCACAGGGTGCACTGGACTTTATATATATATATGTATAAATTTGATAGGAACTGTGAAGAAGCTGAAGTTGAACGGTTCTATGAAGACCTACAAGACCTTTTAGAACTAACACCCAAAAAAGATGTCCTTTTCATTATAGGGGACTGGAATGCAAAAGTAGGAAGTCAAGAAACACCTGGAGTAACAGGCAAATTTGGCCTTGGAATACGGAATGAAGCAGGGCAAAGACTAATAGAGTTTTGCCAAGAAAATGCACTGGTCATAGCAAACACCCTCTTCCAACAACACAAGAGAAGACTGTACACATGGACATCACCAGATGGTCAACACCGAAATCAGATTGATTATATTCTTTGCAGCCAAAGATGGAGAAGCTCTATACAGTCAACAAAAACAAGATCAGGAGCTGACTGTGGCTCAGATCATGAACTCCTTATTACCAAATTTAGATTTAATTGAAGAAAGTAGGGAAAAACACTAGCATTCAGGTATGACCTAAATCAAATCCCTTATGATTATACAGTAGAAGTGAGAAATAGATTTAAGGGCCTAGATCTGATAGATAGAGTGCCTGATGAACTATGGAATGAGGTTTGTGACATTGTACAGGAGACAGGGATCAAGACCATCCCCATGGAAAAGAAATGCAAATAAGCAAAATGGCTGTCTGGGGAGGCCTTACAAATAGCTGTGAAAAGAGGAGAAGCAAAAAGCAAAGGAGAAAAGGAAATACATAAGCATCTGAATGCAGAGTTCCAAAGAATAGCAAGAGAGAAGAAAGCCTTCCTCAGTGACCAATGCAAAGAAATAGATGAAAACAATAGAATGGGAAAGACTAGAGATCTCTTCAAGAAAATTAGAGATACAAAGGGGACATTTCATGCAAAGATGGGCTCAATAAAGGACAGAAATGGTATGGACCTAACAGAAGCAGAAGATATTAAGAAGAGGTGGCAAGAATACACAGAAGAACTGTACAAAAAAGAGCTTCACGACCCAGATAATCACGATGGTGTGATCACTGACCTAGAGCCAGACATCCTGGAATGTGAAGTCAAGTGGGCCTTAGAAAGCATCACTACAAACAAAGCTAGTTGAAGTGATGGAATTTCAGTTGAGCTATTTCAAATCTTGAAAGATGATGCTATGAAAGTGCTGCACTCAATATGCCAGCAAATTTGGAAGACTCAGCAGTGGCCACAGGACTGGAAAAGGTCAGTTTTCATTCCAATCCCAAAGAAAGGCAATGCCAAAGAATGCTCAAACTACGGCACAATTGCACTCATCTCACACACTAGTAAAGTAATGCTTAAAATTCTCCAAGCCAGGCTTCAGCAATACGTGAACTGTGAACTTCCTGATGTTCAAGCTGGTTTTAGAAAAGGCAGAGGAACCAGAGATCAAATTGCAACATCCACTGGATCATGGAAAAAGCAAGAGAGTTCCAGAAAAACATCTATTTCTGCTTTATTGACTATGCCAAAGCCTTTGACTGTGTGGATCACAATAAACTGTGGAAAATTCTGAAAGAGATGGGAATACCAGACCACCTGACCTGCCTCTTGAGAAATCTGTATGCAGGTCAGGAAACAACAGTTAGAACTGGACACGGAACAACAGACTGGTTCCAAATAGGAAAAGGAGTATGTCAAGGCTGTATATTGTCACCCTGCTTATTTAACTTATATGCAGAGTACATCATGAGAAACACTGGGCTGGAAGAAGCACAAGCTAGAATCAAGATTGCTGGGAGAAATATCAATAACCTCAGATATGCAGATGACACCACCCTTATGGCAGAAAGTGAAGAGGAACTCAAAAGCCTCTTGACGAAAGTGAAAGTGGAGAGTGAAAAAGTTGGTTTAAAGCTCAACAGTCAGAAAACTAAGATCATGGCATCTGGTCCCATCACTTCATGGGAAATAGATGGGGAAACAGTGGAAACAGTGTCAGACTTTATTTTGGGGGGCTCCAAAATCACTGCAGATGGTGATTGCAGCCATGAAATTAAAAGACACTTACTCCTTGGAAGGAAAGTTACGACCAACCTAGATAGCATATTCAAAAGCAGAGATATTACTTTGCCAACAAAGGTCCGTCTAGTCAAGGCTATGGTTTTTCCTGTGGTCATATATGGATGTGAGAGTTGGACTGTGAAGAAAGCTGAGCACCAAAGAATTGATGCTTTTGAACTGTGGTGTTGGAGAAGACTCTTGAGAGTCCCTTGGACTGCAAGGAGATCCAACCAGTCCATTCTGAAGGAGATCAGCCCTGGAATTTCTTTGGAGGGAGTAATGCTGAAGCTGAAACTCCAGTACTTTGGCCACCTCATGCGAAGAGTTGACTCACTGGAAAAGACTCTGATGCTGGGAGGGATTAGGGGCAGGAGGAGAAGGGGACGACAGAGGATGAGATGGCTAGATGGCATCACTGACTCGATGGACGTGAGTCTGAGTGAACTCCGGGAGTTGGTGATGGACAGGGAGGCCTGGCATGCTGCAATTCATGGGGTCTCGAAGAGTCGGACATGACTGAGCGACCGAACTGAACTGAAGTGTAAATAGGTTATTACTTATTTCATTCTGGTTATCCCATTATTCTGTTAAAATAATTACCGAAGGACTTCCCTGGTTAAAATCTGCCTGCCAATGCAGGGGACACAGGTTCGATTCTTAGTCCGGGAAGATCTCACATACTGCAGAGCAACTAAGCCCATGTGCCCCAACTATTGAGTCCACGGGCTGCAACTACGGAAGCCTACATGCCCAGAGCCCGTGCTCCACAAGAGAAGCCACCAGAACGAGAAGCCTGTGTACCATAATGAAGAGTAGCCCCCACCCAAAGACTCAGTGCAGTCATAAATAAATAGATAGCAATAATAAATAATCATAATTACCGAGCACAACCTCTGTTCAGTTCAGTTCAGTTCAGTCGCTCAGTCATATTTGACTCTTTGAGACCCCATGGACTGCAGCATGCCAGGCCTCTGTACACCTTCTCATTTAATATAAACTGAAGACTTTCCCTATTTTTCTGCCTCTGATACTCTCAGGACTTGGAAGTTTAGTCTTTCTCCCTGAGGCAAAATCCTAAAATAAAGGAGCCAGAAAACCATAAAGAGAGACATAAAGTGTGTTTTATTATGCTCTTCCAGAGAAACTCATCATTTTCTTATAATATATAAATTTGGGAAGGACATTTAATAGAATTGTGTTTTAAGGACAAACATTCTTAAAGATAAATCTATAGATTGCAAAAGATTTGTTTTCTTAAAGGGCATTTTTGTTAAATAGTAGTTAACATATTTGCATAGGAGAAAGTATGTATTTTTCGTCCTGTTATCTAGCCAGAACCTAGAATCTTGTGACTTACATATAATAGTCACTCAACAGACTCTTGCTGAATGAATGAATGAACTAAACCAACAACAAAACCAATAGCCCTGTAGGGTAATGTTCTGTCATAGTTGTTGCCAATTTTGCTTCATCATGTTGTTGTTAAGTTGTTCAGTATCCACCTCTTTGAGACCCTACAGACTTAGCCCACGTCCATGGGATTTCCCAGGCAAGAATACTGGGGTGAGTAGCCATTTCCTTGTCCAGGGAATCTTCCTAATCCAGGGATTGAACCCATGTCTCCTTCATTGCAGACAGATTCTTTACCACTAAGCCACTGGGGAAGAATTTGGCTTGATCATATGGGAAGCCAAATCTTGATGAAAACTGACAAGTGAGAAATGCTAGTCCAGATACCTGTCTGTACCAATATGAAGTGGACTTTTTCTCCCAACCTCTAACTTGTTAGTAGAAGATTTTTAAACCTATTTAAAAAAAAAAAAAAAGCTTGAAGAAGACAGTTACAATTCAAAAGGTAGTGTCATACTTGCTTTTTCTATTTATGTGCATGACTTGGAAGTAATCTGCAAAAATCATGACATTTCATCTCTAAATTGTTCAGCATCTATCACTTAAGCATAAGTACATTCTGCTATATGATCTGATAAAGTTCTTTAGCTGAAATTTTCAGGGGAAAAAAATAAAAGAAATGGCTGATAGAATTTTAAAATAAGAACTGTAAATAATTAACTTTTGTGCCCAGGTGTGGGGCTTTCCAGGTGGTGCTAGTGGTAAAGAACCTGCCTGTCAATGCAGGAGACACAGAGATGCACTTTCGGTCCCTGGGTTGGGAAGATCCCCTGGAGGAGGGCATGGCAACCCACTCCAGTATTCTCGCCTGGAAGTACCCCATGGAAAGAAGAGTCTGGCCGGCTACAGTCCATAGGATTGCGAAGAGTTGGACACGACTGAAGCAACTTAGCACGCATGCACGCACACCTGTCCAAGTGTATCAGCAAGACTCAATGGTGAGATTCTACTCATTGTTCCCAGTTCCTCCTCACCAGGGACAAATGGATATCCTTAGCATCTGTGAAATGCTCTTGCCTGGTCCTGTCCTGAGGCCTCTGTTGAATCAAGCTCCTTTGAAGTGCTCTTATGCATCCAGCACTGCTCTCAGCCCCGAGCTTTCTTTACATTACAGCTCTATTAGGATTTGAAGGAAATTCTCAGTCTCTGACTCTAGTGGCTCCAAGTCCGAGTAAAGGATGTCTATTTATCAACTACACTTAAAACATAAGATTTGTTCTAGTGCTGTCTTAGTCTGTTTGGGCTGCTATAACAGAATACTGTAGACTGGGTGGCTTATAAACAGCAAACATTTATTTTTCACAGTTCTGGAGGCTAAGAAGTCCAAGATCAAGGCATCAGCAGATTTGATGCCTAATGAGGAACCACTTTCTGGCTCATAATTAGCTGTCTTTTCACTGTGTTCTTAAATAGCAAGGGAGCAAGGGGCAAGGGAGCTATCTGGGGCCTCTTAAGGGCACTAACTCCATGTGTGAAGGCTCCACCCTCTTGACCTAATCACCTCCCATATGCCCCATTTCCAAGTACCATAACATTAGGGATTAAGTTTCAGCATTTGCATTTAGGGAAGATGAAATATTCAGTCTATAGCATGTTCTTTGCCAGACATTGCTGCAGGTACTGCCCTAGGAAGGACTTCTTTTTCTCTTGCTGTGGGCTTGGAGCTTTCTTTTCTCTCTATGCAGTCTCTCTGAATGTGTGTGTTCTACAGTTTGTCTGGAAGAACTTATTACCCTTCCCATGATGAGCACCTTCCACCTAAACTCCCCATCCCCATCTCACTAAGGCAGCCAAGTCCCTTGACTTTTAACCATTGCTCTCCCTGTATCAAGTGAGCCACATCATATGTATTTATGTCCCTAACCTCACAGACGTCAGCACAACAAAATACTGTTTTTTTAATTCAGATTACTATGTGTAGACTGGAGCTACTGGCTGCAGTTTGACTCAGATGTCGGATAATAATAATCAGTATTTGATAAACACTAATTCATTGAAGACATATGTCCAAGATGATTTCCTTTCATGAATGGGATTGGTAAAATGTATGTTTCATTGGCTGTAGGAACCCTTAGTAAATTGCTTGGGAACATACCTGGAAAGTGAACATGGAAAATAGCTATAGTAATATTCAGGGAGCAGACTCTGCTTCATCCCAAGAAACACTCACTGAGTGACTGCTGTGTGCCAGGCACTATTCTAGGCACTGAAGATACGAATATGAACATTTGTCCCTGAGAAATCCATGGTTAGCGGCAAAGACACCTAATTTCTTAAACTGACTCACTCCAAATCATTAAGCCATTTGTTCTATTTGAAGATGCAAGAAAGAAAGTAATGTGGAAATGTTCATTACAGTCTTACTCGGTGACAGCCCTAGGGATAATGCATTATTTCATTCTACCCTCAAAACAAGTCTTTTATGCCTCAAATGAAGTTGCGCATGTGAGTATTTGACCAGATTATAGTGTGGGTTTGTATGTGGATATATATGTGTCTGTGTTTCAGTATGAATCACAGTGATTTTCACTTTCATAAAAATAATAATGAATTAATGGCACAGAAAAATCATTTGCAGCCTTCAGATCCATGTATTCAATGAAAGGGTGGATTGGGGGCAGACAAAACTTCCCAAGCTGGAATTATGGTAATGACTCCTTGAACTCTGACTTTTTACCCCACACTCCCAAATGTAAGAATGATTTGGCCATTTCCTGGAATTATAAAAGGCTCACATCTCTCTTTTCCAGATTTCTCCAGCATCTCTTCATTTCATCAGCAAAAGTTTGGTCTCTGTTTGTCAACACTTACTAGTATAGTCAGTGGGTTGGGATGAAAAGTAATTCATCACTCTTTGGCCCAGTTGCAGATAAACTTCGCTACGTCTGTGGCCTAGTTGTTGATAAATTTCCCTCAATGGTGATGACTATAGCATTATTATAATTAGCCACCCTAGCGAGATTTACTCTACTCTCCAGCACCTTACCCATCCTGGTGTGACCAGCCTCAGGCTGGTCTTCAATCATCTTGTTTTGCTGGCTGCCATAGCATCTTCAGCCTTAGGCTGGACCTCCCTCCCTTGCTGCTCTGCACCAACCCCAAATGCCTCACAGCCAGCATCCCCACCCCCCACTCTCCCCCACAGCATTCACTTTCACCTTGGTCACCAACAAATCATCCCTCACCATCTAAGTATTACCCAATCCTAACCCCAAACCCAAACCCTCCTCTTCTCCCAAACCCTTCCACGCTGTTCCTAGGAACTGACTGTCATTAGCAACCTGGCCCACAGCTTCTTCCTTTTCTAAAGGTCTCTTCCTGCTGAAGGGAGCCAGGCTGACCCCTGGGATCCTACTTCCAGCCATCCTCTCAGCTAAAGACTGTGCATCTCCTATTCCCCAAGAACCTCAAGGCCAGGGAGAGGAGCAAGCATCCACCAGGCTCCCCTTTGCAACTTCTCGGATGTTGGTCCTTCCTCATTCAAAAATCCTAGCTTTTTGGAAGCAAATCATCAAACTTGACTACCGCTGAAGTCCTCCTTGTCCTGCTTGGTCAGTGGAGTCACAGGTGAATGTCAATACATGGGTTACTGCCTACCTCTCCATCACAATCCTGTCACCAACCCTAGAGTCACCCGACACCCTGACACTTGGCTCCCTGCCCTCCCTAAGGAGATCTTTCCCTCCTCCTCCTCTCAACCACCGACTCACATCATCATACCCTAGACCTCGTCATTGCCAATAATTACACCCTTATCCCCCAGGCCCTCACCACTCTGTCATTTTCCTCCTACAGTGCTGGACACTTCTTCTCAGTAACCTTTGCTGATTCTTCCTCAGCTCCCTGACCTCTAAAAACAGGAGGTCCTCTTCAGCCTCTTCTCTCCTCTACACACATTTTCTCATAGATCTTACACAGTCTCATGGCTTGGGATATCTTCCAAATTTTTACCTTCTGGATAAAAGATAACTGAATCAGAGTTCAGGATTTTGAACTCTAGTCCTGTCTACCCAACTGCTTGTTCCACATGTCTGCTCACAAATCTAAGAGGAATCTCAACCTTGACATAGTCGAAATTAAATCTGATCTTCAACCACACTGGATTCCTTCACAGTTTTGGCCACCTGTGTAAATATCCATTCTATAATATCCTATGTAAATATCTTTCAGTGCCTTAGGCCACAATTCTGAGAGTCTCCTTTGATTCTTCTCTCTCTCACACACACAACCCACATCAACCCATGGGCAAACCCTCTTTGTTCTACTTCTACAATGCATCCAGATTCTGACAACTTATCATCTCCAGCTGCTGCTGCTACTGCTAAGTTGCTTCAGTTGTGTCCGACTCTGTGTGACCCCACAGACGGCAGCCCACCAGGCCCCCCATTCCTGGGATTCTCCAGGCAAGAACACTGGAGTGGGTTGCCATTTGCTTCTCCAACGCATGAAAGTGAAAAGTGAAAGTGAAGTCGCTCAGTCGTGTCCAACTCTCAGCGATTCCATGGACTTTAGCCTACCAGGCTCCTCCGTCCATGGGATTTTCCAGGCAAGAGTACTGGAGTGGGTTGCAATTTCCTTCTCCAATGCATGAAGGTGAAAAGTGAAAGTGAAGTTGCTCAGTCATGTCTGACTCTTAGCGACCTCATGGACTGTAGCCCACCAGCTCCTCCATCCATGGGATTTTCCAGGCAAGAGTACTGCAAGGACTTCCCTAAATACTCCCTATTTTCCTTCTCTGCTTTGTTTGTGTCCCTAGTATTCATCATCATCTGACACATTATACAGTGAGGTTTAGTTGTCTATTTGCTTACTGTCAGTTTTCTGCCATAGCTTACACGTGTCATGGATACCTGTTCCATTCATCATGACATCCTCTGTCCCCAGAATAGTGCCTGACATATACTAGGATAGAAACACTCTAAAAACTCAAAAAAAGCACCCCTTGATCACCACGTCCCATCCTCCCGACTCACTCCTTTGAGACTGCCAGTCCACTGACCCAGCCACGTGTTCACTGTCCTCTACTTCCTCAAGTCCTCACAGATCCCATTACTTATCCTCAACTCCACATTTCATTCCATTTTCAAACATTCTTAACTACCTTGCCTCATCTTCCTCTATTGTACTTTCCTGGTGAAACCCCAAGTCTTCTTAAACTCAACTAAGTGCTTGCTACATCCCTGTACCCAAGCAGCTGAATGTTACTGGAGGAGAGCCCACAACCCATGCTATTAGGAACCATTGCAAATTTATGACCAAAAATCTTCAATGAGCACTCAACACTATCTGACAACTAAACTTCCCTAGTACATTCATTAACCTACTCCCAAGATGACTATTATGCACTTTCTCTTCAATTCTCAAATCTCCAACAGCCCCTCCCACCCAACTCTCTGCTGAAGACCTTGTCATATATTTCACAGAGAAATATAGATGCAACCAGATGAAAATCATTTCAGCATCCCACCTTTCATTCCACATACTTACCTATATCTGTAGTCACATGCCTTGGTCAGTTTATGCCCTGGATCCCCTCTTGCTTCTTCTTCTCTTGGACTCAGCTCCTAAAAGAATTTCCTTTTCCACACCCTCCTGAAGCCTGTACTCCAGCCGTGTCCCCCGCCTCTGACTCTGGTGCCTTGGCTCTGTGCCTTTTCTTCCAAATTCAGGAATTCTTCAACTCAGCTCTACCTGAAAAACTCACATTTTTTTTTCAGGAGCAACTCACATTACCTCTTTCCTGAAGACATCTACAAATGTTAAGGACAGGATTTTTTTGTTCTCTTTTCTCTCTGTATAGCACTTCACATTTACCTCTGTTATGGCAACATGTTCATTGAAATTATTTCTGTAAACTTGATTATCATATTCAATTTTCCACTTTATCCATTCCATATTCCAGTGAGCTCCCCCAAAGCACTTTGGATCTGCTCTGTTTCACAGGCTACTCTGTTGTGCTCTTATAGGTCAAGACATCTTAGAGAACTAATTTTTTAAAAATATTTTACTTATTCATTTGGCCACGCTGGGTGTTAGTAGTGACATACAGGATCTTCGATTTTCATTGAGCCATGAGAACTCTTAATTGTGACATGTGGGATCTAGTTCCCTGACCAGGGATCGAACCTGGGCCCCCTGCATTGGGAGCACAGAGCCTTGGCCACTGGACCACAAGGGAAGTCTCCCAAGAACTGCCTTTAATATTGGTCTTTTTCAGCCCAGTGGGCATATGTCTGTGGGACCTGGCAAGAAGGAAATGCTGAGTGACAGGCTTAGAGTTTCCCTTTCTCTCACGATGTATTTCTTATCCTTCTCTCCTTTTGTAAGTGATTACCCTGCCCCAAATACTTCCCACCCACCAGTCCTGCACATTCCTCAATACTAGGATCTACACAACTTATGCTAGGAATTAGGGACTGAGATCTTCGGCATTCTTGTTGGTACTCTGTCTCCCCACAACTAGTCCTGGAGAACCAGAATCTTGTTCTTGGTGTCCACAAGAGTGTCTAAGCACTGCTGTCACACCTGGCACCTAGGAGCTCAGTGATTGAATAAATGGTTTGTGATTTTCAATCTTTCAAAAGGCTTCTAGCTATTATTATTATAACATAATCAAATTGTTTTCTAACTCCCAACTTTAAAGTAAGTGTAAGAACTAGAGAAGTTTATACACGATCTTGGGATTTCTTGAAAACATCACATAGCACATATATTTCTCTAACCAGAATGGATTTAGATGATAAATATACAGTTGTTATCCCCATTGTTGTGATATATGCATAATTGCTCTCCTCCAAGAATACTTAATCACAGTGGGTGAGGCTTTAAATAATATTACTTAATATATTAGGAATCTGACATCCATCAAAATAACATGGCACTGCTTTATTTATGAGATCGTATTCAACTGCTGTAGAAATGATACCAGGTATCAACAAGAAGGATATGTTCAGCTTCTCATAGACCTCTCCTCAAAACAGAAGCCTAATTTTACTCGGTATATATTATGTCTGGTATTAAATTGATAACATTTTATCAGCAGGCCATACACTACGAATCTAAGTTAAAAGACTCAATATATGCTATAGCTCGAGAAATACATACAGTATTTGAATTCCCTTTATCTCATCAGAGTTGCAGAATCTTATTAACCTTAGTTAAGTTCTCTGCTGCTGCTGCTAAGTCACTTCAGTCGTGTCCGACTCTGTGCAACCCCATAGACGGCAGCCCACCAGGCTCCCCCGTCCCTGGGATCCTCCAGGCAAGAACACTGGAGTGGGTTGCCATTTCCTTCTCCAATGTATGAAAGTGAAAAGTGAAAGTGAAGTCATTCAGTCGTGTCCGACTCTTAGCGACCCTCAACCCTGTTTTCTAGAACATTATCCAATATCAACAATATCCTAAATATATTATTTAAAATAAGACTTGAATGCTTTCTACATTCACTTGGATGTGATGTAGGCAATACAGAGAAATTTGCTCTTGGGTGTGGTATAGTTTACATGATTAAATGCTTTGTTCATACTCATATGTCAATCTATTAGTGTGCTGTTAATTCAAATGTTACTATGATATATTTTATCCCCATTAGCACATTCATCACAGGTGGATGTGAAACTTAGACAAAGGTGTATGTTCTCATTAATGATGAGCGGCCTATTCATCTTACTAGAAAGTAATTAATGTTGGTTACAATCCTTAATTTTTCACTGTTTGTCACGACACATATTTAGCATTTCTCTTGTCCTTTATCAACCAGCGCCCTCTTATCACACAGTCAGTTCAAAATGGTGTATATTTAACCAAATCTGATGCTTCACTTTTCAAGTATTTTATACATGTATGTTTCTTAAGGTTGGTGGCAATTCCCACACGGGGAGACTCCATGTTGGCAAAAACAATATTACAGGAGTTGTTCAGGCTTTCCTACTTTTTAATGTACAAGATTAATGTCATTCACTTGCTAAATTCAATGTTTAAACTTCAGCAAGAGATTTTTCTTATAATCTCCACTATAGCATCAATTGAATAGAATTGATATGTTTTGGCAATAGCATTTTTTAAAATACATGTATTATACTGTATCACACAAACACATATGTATATTTACCATTCTCTCCACTAGACCCTGTAAAATGTGATATGTGTATACGACAACTCATAACCCTCATAACCACCCTTCTGAGGTAGGTACTATTAGTATTCTTACTTCAGAGCTGCTGAGAAATGGAAAGACAGCTAAGTTAAGCAACTTGTCCCAAACCACACAACTAGTAAGTGACGGCCCAGGGATCCATGCCCAGACTCCCACTGTGCTGTCTCTCATCTCTGTGATTCCTGATGAACTTCATTTAATGATAGTACATTGAATACACATGATGTCTAAGCTAAGGTTCTAAATTTTGTTATATTTAAAGACCACTTTTATCATTTCACTTTAATATCACTCTAATGACATACATGTGCTGAGTGAAATATCTACACATTGTTTGTAAACTATAAACTTTAAGTTCTTGGAGGTCTGCTGCTAAGTCACTTCAGTCGTGTCCGACTCTGTGCGACCCCATAGACGGCAGCCCACCAGGCTCCCCCATCCCTGGGATTCTCCAGGCAAGAACACTGGAGTGGGTTGCCATTTCCTTCTCCAATGCATGAAAGTGAAAAGTGAAAGTGAAGTCACTCAGTCGTGTCCGACTATTTGCGACCCCATGGACTGCAGCCTTCCAGGCTCCTCTGTCCATGGGATTTTCCAGGCAAGAGTACTGGAGTGGGGTGCCATTGCCTTCTCCCCTTGGAGGTCAGCGAAGGCATATTAAACAACTCCCCATAACTAGACATATACCTGCACATAGTAAGTATTCAGTAAGTATTTTAGCAAATAAATGAATTTTTAAGTTTAGGGTTCAAAGAACAATGAGATAAACTTGGGCCTTGTACAGAATACAGTTTTGAGACTCTATTAATAGTGTCTATCGAAGGTTTTCAGAGAAGATTCAAGCATTTAGCTGTGTCTCCTTTACTCCAAATAGCCAACTTTAAAATTCAGTCAAGAGTTTGTATGTGTCTCAGAATCTAGTTATTTTATTGAAACAGAAAATGGAAAGAGAAATCTTTCCATTTCTCTATTGCTTAATCCACAGCCTCAGGTTTTCAAAAACAGTAACTCTGTTAATTTTCCTACAACTAGACTAAATTTCCATCTCTATAAAAGCCTCAAACCTTCATGTTGCTCTCTAATGGAGAATAATTCCAAATTTTGTAATCAAACCAGGGTTTGTCTAATTGATTCACGGTAAATCAGGTCCTTTTAGTATCTCCATTTGTCCTGGAGGAGGCCTGTCCTCTCTGTTCCCAGGAGTAGGCAGCATCACAGCATCAGGAGAGGCATTTGGTCCTTAGCCTGCATCCGCTCACCTTACCTTGGCATCTTCAGAACTGGATTATGCTGCCTGGTTCCCAGTTATTCTCATCTCCACGTGCTGGTATCTCCCAGGGTGGTAATACTCCTACCGGGCTTCCAGCCATACAGTCTGTATCTGTGACTGCCTCCTCACACCAGCCACAGGGACTCCAGGTCAGCCTGCTCTTGGCATCACGCCCACGCTGTGGTGGACCATGCAGGGAAGTACTCACGGCTCCTGGGTCCTCTTGGGCCCAGCTACCCACACGTTTCACAGGAGTAAAAATGTAACCATGGTCTGTGGGGCTCCACGGGCAGCTCTGGGCTGCACCCTGTGGGCCCAGAGAGCAGGAGAGGCAGTGTTCCTCCACTCTCAGACCTGTCACCTAGCTGAGGGCCTGTCACACGTGTGCACGTGCACACACACTCACACAAACATCCCTGTATTCTCCCAAATATTTCCCATCTCATACCCTGATCTTGGCTAAGACTTTGAGCCACACCATCCCTCCCCTCGGGCTTCCCAGGTGGTTCAGCAGTAAAGAATCCACCTGATCCCTGGGTCGGGAAGATCCCCTGGAGGAGGAAATGGCAACCCACTCTAGCATATTTGCCTGAGAAATCCTGTAGACAGAGGAGACTGATGGGTTACAGTCCATGTGGTCACAAAGAGTCGAACCCAACTGAGAGACTGATACACACTGTCGTGGTATACATGCATTTTAAATAAAGGGAGCCTTTTTTTTTTTTAGTAAATTTCTTTATGATATAAAATATTTCAAAACAAACTCACATTTAGCTATTTTGTGTCTCCGCATATCTAGCACTCTCAAATACAGTGAACTCAAGAGCACAAAGAACACTCCTACACTGGAATAAAGATGACGCGTGCCTGTCTTATCTGCCCAGCAGCGACATAATCCCACACACCAATATAATCACAGGTTCCCATGAGTTCATGAGATGAATCAAAGACCACCAGAGAAAAGGTACAAGATTTTACAATGTCTGCTTTGCTGTATGTGGACTTTACTTTTCCTTCCCCAGTTGAGTTCAAAGGAAATTTCTTACTAGAAAATTATTCACAGCAAATCAATAAAGGCAGTCTTTGTGTTTTTATTTTGGAAATATCCTATTTATACCCTGAGAAGCTGAAAAGTAGAAAATATTTCCATTGCTCTTTTAAGTAGGAGAGGCAACTATTAGTTGAATCACCTTTCCAACCTCAGGTCAGGAAAGTGACAAGTAAAAACATCCATCTCTTTAATACCAGAGTATGTCTTTGAATTTATCCCCTCTCTGACACACAGAATGAAGTGGTGAGCCGGCCTGTCCCTGCCAACCTGCAAACCAGCCCAAGGTGTGATACCACTGATTCTACCCCCAACCTCTGGACAGCGGTGCCCTGAGAGGAAGCAGTGATCCTTCCTCTGGTTTCCCACCTTTCCCAGTATCAGCATCTGTGGCGGTGGTGGCCTGCCCAGGCTGCTGCCAGGCAGATTGAGGGGAATCAGTCTCTCTGCATGGAGCTTCAAACGGGTGTGTCTGCTACACAGCAAACCCCTTCTTTCCTTGTCCCAGAAGAGGCTTCCCTGTAGGAATGAGGCTCCAGGCTTTGTGCAATCAAAAGCCTTTGATTAAATCGGACCCAGTCCTTCTACTTGCCATGGTATTGTGTGATCTGGGAAAGCAGCAGGGCTACAAAACAGCCCAATCTGTCACTAGGTGGGCTGACAAAGCAGGGCTAAACGCATAGTGGATTTCAAGCTACGTTACATCTCCAAGTTGCAAAGCGAGCCATCAAGCAAGCCAGAAAAGCATAGCCATAGGTGAATATTTCTCACAGACAGAGGCCACTCTGCCTCTGAGAGGGCTGTTGTCCTTCCCACTGGGAGTTTTTAAGCCACTTAGGGACAGCGACCATTTGGACAGAAAATTGTTCACGTTTCTAAACGATTTTTTTAAAGAAAGAAAGAAAAGAAAAAGGTCCCAGGAAAGACGCTGCTATTCTGACATCTAACCCATAAAACACACACAGGGTCACACAAAAAGAGACCTTTTGTAAGAATTAACTCAAACAGGTGTTTGCTTACTCTGCTCTTCACCTGCTGTTGGTTTCCTCCTTAGGCTTTGTTTTTCTCTACCTGTGTGTCTTCCCTCAGTAAACCTTCAAGACAGGACCCAGGAGAGCTCTCACTCCCACCTTCCCTTATTGGCTCCTACATAACAACCTCCTGGAAGCCAGAATGAGATCTGTGGGCACCCGGGGTAATCATCTGCATGGGAGCTCAGCTGTCAGTCGTGTCCCGGCTCAGTACAACCCCATGGACTGTAGCCCACCAGGCTCCTCTGTCCATAGGATTCTTCTAGGCAAGAATACTGGAGTGGGTTGCCATATCGAACCTGCATCTCCTGCAGGTCTCCTGCAGTGGTAGGCAGATTATTTACCACTGAGCCAGCTGGGAAATCCAGGCAATCATTTGGGAAGACTTTAAAGAAGTATCCTTTAAGAAATCTTCAGCATTCATTTAGTGGGAAAGAAGATGAGCCCCAAGCAGATGACGTGCTTAGGAGAACACAACTGAGAGCCCCTGAGTAAAGCCACAGCCTGAGGCTCCCCTCCTCGGGGCACTGTGGTGACCACCTGTTGTTACTCCAGCACTTCCTCACATGGGAGATCTCTCTAACCTTTCCTTCACTTGAAGGGGATAGAACAGAAACAGATTCCTTCTCCCAGAAATGTATCCTAAATTCAATGTTCTCTATCCCTGGACCCGTCTCCATTACATGTAAAAAGCCCTTATGAGCTGGTACCTCCAGCAACCCCTGCCTGGCTCAAGCCTGACTCCAATTCCCAGGATCTACACAATCTTATCTCTGAGTTCAGTGAGGTTTGACCCAAGAGATGGATTTCATGACAAAACACTGAGGACTCTGAGCAGCAGCTGCTGAAGAGCAGGTGAGCAGAGTAAATAAGGATCCAATGTAAGGGGAGAAGCAGCACAAAAAGCCACTGTCTACACCTGCCCCTTGCTGAAGGCTGGGATCAGCCTTGCAGCCACTAAGAGGGTTCCAAGGTGACCAAGCACTCCTGGGCTCTGTAACCACCTCTGCCACACAGATGGCCCACTCCCTACCTTCCAAGATCCTGGCCCATTCACTCACATCACTAGATGAGGCTGGTCTTTGCAACAGATGAAGGACTGACATTTGTTTGAGTTCCTGTTTCATCATTTCTTCAACACACTGATGCTAGATTTCCTTTAAAAAAAAAAGTCGACATTGGATATTGGTGTATGTTAAGGAAAGCTATAAATTCAAGAAGGATAACAGGGCATTGTTATTGACATGGAGTGTGTCTGAGGGAACATTTGCAGTAAAAATGAGTTTCTAACACATTCCCACATAGGCAGCTGCTCAGCGTCACTAACCACTGGTTAATTCATTAATATTATTCAGTGAAAAACACTTCTTCCATTCCATTTGTTAATAAATCTGTTTTCATTCTCATGGAAATTGGCCCCTTTCAAGTTCATTTAAGAAGAACATTTCATAACTTTCTAGAAGAGGAAGTATTTTTATTTAAATACTTGCAACAACTAAACTGAGAACTTACATCTTTCATCTTTAAAGATATTTTTCTTATGATTCTTGAATGCTTTGTGTTTAGAAAAGACTGAGATGGAGAAGGAAATGGCAACCCACTCCAGTATTCTTGCCTGGAAAATCCCATGGATGGAGAAGCCTGGTGGGCTATAGTCCATGGTATCGCAAAGAGTCGGACACGACTGAGCGACTTGACTTTACTTCCCATGCTTAGACCATACCACTGCTTTTCTCATAAGAACATTTAAGTACTTGAGCATTGTTAGGTTAAAGATACCTTATTTCTGAGCTTTCACTTGGAATGTTTATTTTAATGTGTTCTTTATTTTGCACTGGTTCTACCTATAGTTACATGGTATATGTATGGCTGACTTGTAATGATTCTAGAACAGTGCTGCTTAAACGATCTGCGATGAAGAACCTTTTAAAAGATTTCTTAAATCTTTTTAAAAATTTCCAATCCTTCGTGAGCCAGAACTTACGCAAAAACACAATAAAAACATCAGACTACTAAAAAAAAAAGAAAAAGACTGAGAAACTATGGCACAGAATTAAATACAATGGAAATCAATTTCAGTAACACTGACTTCATTAGTATTATTTACTGTGAATCAATTAAAAAGTAGGAGTTTATTTTTAAGTTTTAAAATTTATAAGGATATCATCTGCCTCAGAAAGAGAGAAATAAACATCTGAAATTAATAACATCAGTAAAAGAAAGTGGGTTGCAAAATTTTTAAGTCCATGCAACTATTATCGAGTCTTTCCTAGCAAAAGTAAACAAATAGTCCCCAAAGGTAGAAACACTTAACTTATAGTGTGAAACACTTTTAAGAGAAGTATTTGCTAGAGTGTTTCTGTGGCATCCTACCGCTCCTGTAATGTTATATTTAGGAACCACAGGCACTATGGAATTGTGTTATTTCTACCTTGTACTTTTCATTCATTTTAAAACCAAACAGAAGGAATTGTGTTATTTCTACCTTGTACTTTTCATTCATTTTAAAACCAAACAGAAGAGGCAACATTTGTGTATGCCTGAGACATGAAGTGGTTGATGTTAGTCACTCAGTCCTGTCTGACTCTCTGCGACCCCATGGACTGTATGTAGCCTGCTAGGCTCCTTTGCCCATGGGATTCTCCAGGCAAGAGCACTGGAGTGGGTTGCCATTCCCTTCTCCAGGTCTTAAGTGGTTAGGTCTCTTTTTATTTTTTTTTCTATAATTTTATTTTATTTTTAAACTTAACAATATTGTATTAGTTTTGCCAAATATCAAAATGATTCCGCCACAGGTATACCTGTGTTCCCCATCAATGGAAGGAGCCGCATTCCCCACCCTACCCCCCAGCAATTTCTAAGGTACTTCGATGTACCTTAGTACTCATTTCATGATTACTCATTATTCATGATTGTGCTCATTTTGTATGAACTCAAAGTAGATCAGAAAGGAAAAAGAAGTAGGACCCTACATTCAGCAAGAGGCACTGCACGTGGCGGCCTGGAGTGGTTGAGGGAGGAGGCATTCAGGAAGCTGAACCCAGGTTAGACCCAAGCCTCGGTGGATTCTGAACAAGGATCGCTTTCAGAATGCCTTGGCGTCAGTCAAACTGGCTTCTAGAAACACTTGTACATAATAATGAGAAAATGTTAATAATGATTATTTTCAGTTGCATAGTAGAGCCAAGCCCTCAAAAAGAGGAAGTTTTCATTGGTAAAGCATTTCATTTAAACATTGAAATCTGGTGTAATGTGAAGTATGAAATAAGTTTTGAAAGGAAGCTGATGATTAAGAAGAAATGCAGTGGGCATTTAATAAGTGGAGGAACCGCAAGATAATTAACTGGCATGCATAAAGATTCATGCTTTATACCAAAATTTTAATTTTGCACATAAATGTGCCTGATGTAGGCAGCATTTAATCACCTAGCTGACAGGAGTAACTACTTTCATTTAACCTTGACTGAAGATCATGAATTCTAACAGGTTTAATTGGATACATCATTTAACAGAATGAACAGAGCAAATTTTTCTCAATTCATAGGTTCTGATTGACATGCACCAGCAATAAGGCGTTGCACAATTACAGCTGCTCTGCATTCCTGCCCTGGGCAGCAATTGCCATAGTGACGTGACACCATTGGATCACTGGGGCACGGGAACTATGCTGAATCTCCCCTTGTTTTGAAAAGGGCAATGCTTTAAAAAAATAATAAATAAAAGAAAGAAAGAAAGAAGGAAGGAAGGAAAAAACGAGAAGGAAGCTGGAAAAGAAAGGGATTTGGATACAGAAAAAAAATTCATATTAACCACATTGATATGCACATCCTGTAAGAGAGGGATATATGTCTTATTATCAGCCATATGGAAAAATGCAGGAAGAATGATACTATCTTTCCTCTGTTTAGCACTTCTTCTCAGAGTGTTGGGAAAGACTATAGTCAAACAAAAGAGGACCTAAAAGAAAATCACGCCAGCTGGAAGTCTCCAGCCCTTCTAAAGGAAATGCAATGACATGACCCCTTGGTGCTGCTCTAGGGCAGATGGGCACCCAGCTTCACTCACGCATCCAGTCTAACACGCATTAGGGAAGACAGACCCTGGGCTGGAATGAGTGATTCACAGCTTCACTAACAAAAACCCAAATGAATCCCCCCAAAAAAGTTTCTACAATAAAAGACAAATCTTTTCCTACTGATAAAATGAATAACGTCAAATCTGAAGAAACCACCCAGGCAGCTGAATTCAATATTCCTTGTGCTCAGTCTCCTGCATTGGCAGGCGGGTTCTTTATCGCTAGGGTCACCTGGGAAGCCAAGCTCCTATATTCCTTGGCCAATCTCAATTATCTCAGTTACCTTTGTACATATTCTAGAGAGAATCAAAAGATCTATACCTCAAGAAACACTGTGCAAAGTCCGGCTACCTTCAAATACAAAAATAAACATTAAAAGCACTAAATTTGGACTTCCCTGGTGGTCCAGTGCTTAAGAATCTGCCTGCCAATGCAGGGGATATGGGCTCTACCCCTGCTCCAGCAAGGAGCAAGTAGACAGAGCCCTCACTAGCTGCGCACAGCAACATGCCCGAGCACTGCCTAAAACAAATAAATACATTTCTTAAAGGTTCTAAACTTAAGAAAATCTCCTCTACAGATCCACCATCAATAGTTTTCTTAATATTGTTCCTTTGTTCTCCATCCATTACTCTTGCTCAGCACACCTATTCAATCGTCAGAACACCTCCACTCCTGCAGGCCTGATGGGTGGCCCTCTGTCCCTGCCCATCGCTGTGTGTTTAACATTGATCTGCTCATTGGTCGTCCCTTCACCTGTTACCTCCTTCTTGTGCATCCCCTTCCCCAACACCACCTGAATCGTGGCTTCTTGAAGACAGACACTGTATCTTTCATCTGCACATCCCCAGTTCCTGGCGCAGCACCTAGTGGCTAACCCTGTAAGGCGATAATTATCCAATGAATGAGAGAACTTGGAGCTGTGAAGAATCAGAATGCTCCTGCTTCTCTGCTGTCTTTTTCTTCCCTTCATCTAGTCTACCTTCCTCATTACTTTCTGCCTTCCCCTCTCTTTCCTAAGCCTTGCAAATAGGCGTTCATTCAGCAAAGGCTGACTGTGTATCAGCTACAGGCTGGGCCCTGTGCTGGTGCTGGGACCTCCAAGATGAATCAGGCCAGAATCCCCTCCTGCAGGAGTTCCCAGTCTCCTTGGGGAGATGGATGAGAAATATATAATTATAATACAATATTATTTCTATTGTACTATGAGCAACAAGGCTGTGCCAACTAAGAGGAGGGTGGAGGCGTGACTGGTGACTGCTTTTGCCTGGGGTTCAGAGAAAGCTTTTGCAAAGAAGGTGACATATTCAAATGAGGAACAAATTTGGAAGATTAGGCAGAGAGAACAGCAAGGACACAGCTCCAAGGTGTGTCGTAGGAATGGGAATTACCACTGTGAGGCAGGGTAGAGGTCGGGGTAGGAAAGAAGAGGAGGGAAGTTTGAGAAGCTGGCAGGAGTCCGCAGCCTGGCTGGGAGGTTCAGTGTGATGTGCCAAGGGGTCTGGATTTTGTCTTAGAGGTAATGGGAGTAGTAACAAATTGCCTTTAGTGGGGAATCACTCAGTGTTTTAGAGATGTAACTCTGCTAAGTGGTGGATTTGAGTAGGAAAACAAAAAACAAAAACAACTCAGAGTCTGGTTTGGGTTCCTGTCATAGAAGTCCCTTCTCTCCCTGCCCCCCTCCCCTCTCTTCCGGTATCCCCGCCTTCTTTCTTTCCTTGCCTTTCTTTTTTCCATTTCCCACCCGTTCCAGTCCCTCCAGCAGGAACTCAAATGATCCTCCAAAGAACAGTTGAACCAAAAATCTTTGAAATTAGGTAACAGTCCATAAAGGATACTAGTCTCAAGCTCGTGTGGTTGCTTTGATTGGATTTTCTCTGGCCTTCTCAGGGCGACTGAAGAGAGGGCCGCAGGGAAGGGTCTTCGGGAGGAAGAATTTAGGTTAGAGAACAGGAAAGCACCTGAAGAGACATCCTGGGCCTGCTTTTTCCCAAGGGCTGTGCAGCTGTGAGGCCACTGCGGGGACCCCTCTCCCATGCCCCCAGCTCTGGGTCCCTGACGCACGTGGGCTAAAGACAGCACCCATACCCCATCCCTGCAGGTGTCTGTCTGCACTGGGTGCTCTCCCTTCCTCCTGACCCGGAACATCAGGGCTCTGCTCTCCCATCCACCCGTCACAGAACCAGGGGCTCACTCCCCACCTGACAGTGAGGCACGAGGACCCTGCCCTCCCTACCCACCCCTCAGCAGGGTACCCACTGCAGCTACTTCCAGGAGGAGTGAGGGACGACACGCCCACAGGCCCACGAATAAAGAGGGAATTTGAGTCAAAGCCTGGGCCAAGCTCTCCCCGCCCCCCTCCCCAGAAACAATCGGCCTGGGCTTCCCGCTCCCTCAGGCCCAGCAGTGGCTGTAGTTGGCTATAAATTCCCTTCTTTTATTTGCCTTCGTTTGCATATCAACCCGCCTCTCTCACTAAATTGCCAGCCGGGGAGGTCAGGGGCCATACCGTATTCATCTTGGTACCACCCTTCCCCTTCAAGTTCATAGCACAGTGTTTGGCACTTGGCAGCTCTTACGGGCTGAGTTGCGTGCTCCCCAAATTCATCTGTAGAGGTGCTAACTCAGCACCTCAGAATGTGACTGAATTTGGAGATAGGGTCTTTGCAGAGTTAATCAGGTTAAAAGGAGGACACCAAATATACTGCTGTCCTTATGAAAATGGGAGATTTGAAAACATTCACACAGAATGGCACATGAAGACGAAAGCAGACATGGGGTGAGGCGTCTATAAGCCAAGGAGCACCAAAGATAGCCAACAGATCCCTGAAGCTAGGAGACGGCATGGAGACCCCTCTCCCCGCCTCCAGAAGAAACCAACCTGCCAGCAGCTTGATTTTGGACATCTAACCTGGAGAGCTGCCAGACAATAAATGGCTGCTGTTTAGGCCACCCAGTTTCTGGAACTTTGTTATAGTAGCCCTAGAAAACTAATCCAGTAGCCATTTATGTCTAATAAATGATTGATCAGAGGATTTTAGAAACTAGAAGCTAATGTTCTTTTTTTTTTTTTTTTTTCAACCTCTAAGTTTTTATTAACGTGAGTTTCCAAAACCAAGCATCCATATTAGTGTGGGGAGTGAGGGTGGGAGGAGGGGGAAGGGCAGGAAGAAGGAATTCTGCTCTATTGGTAATAAAGCTCCAGGTTCATCCCATCGTGGATTTCATAGTCCCCCAGAGACATATGGTCCTTAAAAATCGTGTACCACTTCTTCAATACGATCTTGTTCCAACGGGTGCCAGTTTGGGCTGCGATCAGCTTCTTAAGGTCCCCGATGGTGTCATCCGTATTGCACTTAACGTTCACCTTCTTCCCCAGACGGTCGTTGCAAACAACCTCGATCATCCTGGCTGGAGCAACACAAAGCGGGGACTGGGAGGCAACTGAATCGAGACTTCAGGGGTTCCCTCAAATCGCCTGGAAGCAGCAGACACCACAACCTCCTCGCACGACTCTAATGTTCTTCTTAAAGGAAGCTTGCCACTTGCCATCTGGGTTATCGTTAATGCAAATGGATATTGTAAGACATGAGACAAGACTCTGCAGTATCTGGTCTTTCCTCCTAATCCAGTTTAATGGTTTACATTGGTTTTGCAGGTGGACAACCATGAGCCAGCTGTCTGGAAAGAAGGGAGGGAAGAAGAAAATTCAGAAGGTTGGAGGGGGGTTGTTTCGTTGGCTTGAGGAATTTTAAGTGGTGACTAGATCAGGACAAGTCTGAGAAAGAATTCTATGAGCCCAAGAAGTACCAACTGAGGTTCTTCCCTAAGGTTCTATAAACTGTACTTTCCCATTTCCTGTCAGGCTGTTGGCCTCATTTTTACTAAGTAGAAAACAGATTCCTAATAGTAACGCATAGTCATATCAAAGGAATCATTAGATTCTTATATATGTTACATATTCGAAGAGAGTTTTCGTGGTTCTATTCAGTTATTTCCAGTGCTAACATTTTTTTCATAAAACTGTCGTGAACAAAATTCTACGCAATGTCATGAGCTTTATCCTTTGCCACTACAAATGCCTTCCCAAGGTACTGTGGAGAGCATCAGCCGTCTCCCTGTCTTTATGGAGGTTCTTTCAGTGAGTGGGTGATTTCTTGAAAGAGATCCACAAATCAAACACACACACACACACACACACACACACACAAATAGGTAGTTCTTTTGCTACCTGAGCCATGATTCTTTTTGGAGGTTGCCTTTTCTTTCTCCAAATCTCCCTCCTCTCACAATCTGCCTCTTGCAAAGAACCGGTCAAGTCTCTTGCACACACTATACTCACAACCTTGCTTTCCTGCTTTTCCTCCCTGAGCTCCACCTACCCCAGCAGCCAGCTCCCTGGGACCCCCATCTCCCCATCTCCATTACATCCTCAGCTGGAAATTCTGCTCTTCTCCACACTCCCCCAGCTTCCCCGGCGCTGGGGCTCCCTCCCCCTGAGCTGTTGATTCCTCGCAGCTCTTCAAATCCCACCTTAAAAGCTTCCCCTGGGTTTTATCTTGCCTTAGGCTCTCATTGCAAAATGTTTTGGGACACATTGTATTAAGTGTGTTATTGGCACTAATGGTACAGGCGAATCAAGTGCATTAAATCTTCATGAATTCAGGTAATTTGTCTGGAAAATGGCATTCTCCATTTCCCTCTAGGATTTTGAATTTGTGTGTGTGTTTCCTATTTCCCCCCCTTGGTGCTGTTTTGAACAAACAACAAAAATTACATAAACCGCCGAATATCCTTTTCTTCCATTTTCCCCACTGCACCTTCTCATTGCATGAACTGGCACTGCCTCTCATCTGAGGGTGTGTTTACTTCTGGGGCACACTGTATAATTTAACTTTCTGCAATATAAAATAAGTCAGTGGCGATCTTTTCCCTTGTTCTGACAATGTCCAAAGTTGTCTCTCACTGTTTTTATTTAAAGGAACTAGACACAAACCTGGCTGCCTTAACCATGGCCTCTGCAAGGGCTACAGCTGAGAAAATCCGCTGTCAGGAAGAAGTGAATAGAACTAACAAGACTATTGAGCTGGCCAACAGATTAGTGAAAGGTCTGGAGGTGAGGTCCTACAGGGCAGACTAATGAAGCAGGCTACAGAAAGCACTTCTTTGTTATACACTACTGATCTGGCAATAACAGCAGCACTTAGCAAAGAGCCTGATGAGCTGAAAAAATTATGTCATTATCATTCATTTTTTTCATAATAGAAACATGTTTTTGACCTTTACATTTTCTTACATTTTACCACGCTGTGGCCTGGATTAACTGTAAGGTTACCTAGTGACTAGCGTATTCATGGAGCCCGACAGGAAAGGAAACAGTCACTCTTGCTTGAGTATTGACAAATAAAGTTGATGCGGTAAAAAGGCAAAGACTTTATTTGGAGCAATTAGACAAGGCTAATGACAGAGCCTGAGGTTGGTTTACCAAGAAGTGCAAGGCAATTTGTCCGACTTAGTTAAGGCATATGATAATGCCCTAATTATCTGTCTAAGATGTGCCCTGGATATTATAGAGGAGACAAAGAATGAAGGGTGGCAAACCATGAATTATCCGAAATAATCCATATTGTTAAAGGTTGGCTCCTGAGAAAGTCTGGTCACTGGCAGCTTTCTCATTTGCCATTCATCTATTGTTAATTTAATCTTTTGTATATATTCAAATTTTTTTCCCTGGGTTAACATTTGTTGGGAGAATGTCTCTTCTGGTTCCCCGCCATCATAGAAGGCATGTTTTTCCAACCAGCAGCTTTCCGTGCGTTTCTTTTATTCTGGTAACTGGACTTGCAGAGGGCCAAGAAAGCATCAACCCACTACTAATTAAACAGATTCATCCAATCCGGATATTGTTAAGAGAATTTAAAGTATAAATTGATGAGTGCTTGTTTAGTACCATTTGAAGTAAAAATTGAAAGGCTTTATCAGCTGAGAAGAAAAAGTCTCACTGTCTCAGATGAAAGCCAGGAAATCTAATGAATTTAAATGTATCCCACCAGGGTAGCCATATTTCTTCTCACTGTGAGACACTGATGTCTCTCAAATTAATGGAAGTAAATTACTATCTTAATCTGACAAATCTATCACTGTTTTATCAAATCAGTTTGCCAGGTCCCAAACAGATCAGGGAAATAGCAGAGGAGTAGCAATGATTTTCTTTCTTTCCAAAGAGTAGGGTGAACCCCATATTCTGAAAGACCATCCATGCCTCAGCCTTACTGACTTACTTTCACCCCGTTTGATAGAGCTCTTTGTGCCAAAAATAATTGTCAGAACAAGCTCAGAGAAATAACTACATCCTAAGCATAGAGAGCACTGGATCTCTGTGCACATGGATCAGTGTTTTCCTTGTCTTTTGCACCACCCTTTCTGGCATGATGACCCTGTGGCCTCCAGAGAGCATGTACCAGGGCTGGAATGCAGGCCACGTGGAGGAAGACCCACCTCCCCTCAGCAGCCTTGACATTGTTCTGGCTCCTTTGCAAGCCAGGCCTGCATCCCACCTGTTGAGAAATCTGCTTGCCATGACCAACCAGTCAGCAGGTAAATTCTACCACCCCCTGGTAGAAATACTCCCTGTGTGGACACCAAAGCTTCTTTGTTGAGATACACGTGCCGCTTATTTTGAGGCATTTAATAGCAAATGAAAGCACTGGAGACTGCCTCTCTCTCTCTCTCTCTCTCTTTAGTTGGGAAGTCGTGTCTGACTCTTGAAACCCCATGAACTGTCAGGCTCCTCTGTCCTGCAGAAATGCATGCCCTTCTGTACTGACTTCCATGATGACAGGGCACCACCACATAAGTGCCACAAAAACACTGCCATCTCCACTTCTCTGGCACGTTGAGCAATTAAGACTTATTTTACGAAAGCATGTCTTTCTTAAGGTGTGTATTCCTAGCACTTAAAAATGTTTTGATATTAATCAACTAAATATTACCATCCCAGAGATGGAGTTTGCTTAAAATTGTTTTCTTTTCTTTGCCTGTGTTCTGTTTTTGCACTCTTTATATTTTCTTTCCTTCTAGTTTTCCTTCTTTTCTTCATTACTCTCTCCTTTCTGCCTCTTTTTTTAAAATTTTTAATTTCAGCTTTATGGAGGTGTAATTGATAAATTCAATTGTAGGATATTTAAAGCCGTGATTTAATATACATGTACATCGTGAGGAATTTGTCCCAAGTTAATTAACACATCAATCACTTCAATTATCTTTTCTTTGCGTTTTTGGAGAACATTTAAGTTCTATTCATATTTTAGCAAATTTCAATTATGCAATACAGTGTTTTCAACTATGGTTGCCACATTTTCCATTATATCCTCAGCCTTATTTATCCTGTGGCTCTAAGTCTGTATCCTTTTACCAATCTCTCCATATCCCCCGCCCCTCTTCCCTGGCAGCACGTTTCTGCTCACTGTTTCTATGAGGTTTAAGTCTTTTTTTTTTTTTTTTTTTATTCCACATATAAGTGATACCATGCAGTATTTGTCTTCCTCTGTTTGGTTTATTTCCCTTAGCATAATACTCTCAAGGTCCAACCATTTTGTCACAAATAGCAGGATTTCTTTCTTCCTAATGACTGAATAATATCATATGTACAATACATTATTGTTATATTATAATTATAAATTAATATTATGATTTTATTATATTCTAATTGTTAACATTATAATTATATGGTAATATATCATTATAGATATTATATATATTTCACCTCTTCTTTATCTATTTCTCCATTGATGGACACTTTGGAGAAGGAAATGGCAACCCACTCCAATACTCTTGCCTGGAAAATCCCATGGACAGAGAAGCCTGGTAGACTACAGTCCTTGGGATTGCAAAGAGTCGGACACGACTGAGCGACTTCATGACGACGACGATTGATGGACACTTAGGCTATTTCCATTGATAGACACTTGGCTATTGTGAATAATACTGCAATGAACATTCTAGTACAGATATACTTTCAATATTCTGTTTTCATTTCCTTTGGATATACACTGAGAAGTGGGATTGCTAGGTCATATGGTTTTACTTAGATATAAGAACCGCAGGTTCAATTCCTGAGTTAGGAAGATCTCTCGGAGGAGTACATGGCAACCCACTCCAGTATTCTTGCTTGGAGAAGTCCATGAACAGAGGAGCCTGGAGGTCTACAATCCATAGGGTCGCAAAGAGTTGGACACGACTGAAGTGACTCAGCATGCACATATGTATGGTTTTAGTCTTTTTAATTTTTTTGAGAAACTTCCATAGCATTTTCCATAATGGCTTTACCCTGCCTCTTTTATTAAATCTCCCTGATTTCTTGTTCTCTTTCTTTCCTTCCTTTTTCCCTTTCTTCCTTCCTTCTTGATTTCATATGTTTTTTATTTCTGCTTTTTTTTTCCGTCTGAGCCACAAGGCATGTAGAATCTTAATTGTCAGACCCATACCCTCTGCAGTGGAAGAACAGAGTTTGAGCCACTTGACAGCCTCTTTTTTCTTTCTAGGTTTTTTTTTTCCATTGTATTTTTCTGACTGAAAACCAGAAATCTAATTATTACTGATTTTTTTTTAAAGCAATCCTTTTGGAGTAGCCTGTTAAATTTCTGTCTCTTCCTTTGTAAACCATAAAAATGATTGGTTCCAATAGATTTTGTGTTTACAGTCTGAGATTTATGTTTGGAATAATCAGAGTCTTCATTTGTAGGTTCTGAGCATTTCCTTCTCTTTGGCACTGGTACTAATAGCCACTTCATTATCATTTTAAGTAAGTCTTTGGTATCACTCATTATTAAATGCTGCTATAAAAATTGTTTTACCCAAGACTATTTCATTATCATCATGAAATTCACTTAATTAGCATGTTTTTAAAATTAGAACACATTAAAAATGAAATGCAGTAAGTTTACCAGTACTTAATGCTTTAAGACATACTGTTATCTTTCTGAAGGGAAATTTCAGAGTGTGCATCAAAAATATGAAGAATGGATATACTCTTTGACCCAGAAATCCCATTGCTAGGACTTCATCCTAAGGAATTGACTCCTAGAATATTTATTGCAACACTGTTTATTATCAATATAGGTTAGAAATAACCTCAGTCCCCAAAATGGGTATTGCCTAAATAAGTTATGAGTCACCCATAATACGAAATATCACATATCCATTAAAAATTATGTTGCAGAAGACTATTTTTATCACATGGGAAGATGTTTCTAGTATGTTAAGTAAGCCAAACAAGTTACAAAATGAGGTATATGTTGTGATCTCAGCTTGGCAATATATTGCCTCTCAGCTCCAAACCCACTTTCATTACATCTGCCTTAATGGGCTGTACCCTTCGAACACTTTTCCTTTGCAGTGAGCTCCACATTAGGTTTGTTACTAGAGGGAGCGGGAGGGACAATGTAGGAAGAAGCAGCTTCCCCTCCTGGTTCAGAAGCTTCTCTTTGTTTCTATTCTTGCTCCTTCGCCACAGTCAGAGGCCCCTGCACCAGCCACCCACCCAGAGTATGCAGTCCCTCTGAAAGTACTGGCCCCTCCCCAGCCAGCAACCACTTGCAATGGCACTCCCAGCGAGAACACCATCACCCTACCCCGCCAGGAAGGTGACTCTCACTACCCCGACTGCCTCTGAGCACCTGCCCTGCAGAGGTGTGTCTTCTGCTTGCCCAGCGGCTGTGGACCAGTCCTGGCTCAGGCAGCCCAGAGAACAACCCCAACCAGGGAGGCTGCAGACATGTCCTCCTTTCCAGCCAGATGGCCCTCTGTCTTGGCAAGAGGGCTCCCTTTCAAGTTGTGCCTCTCTGGGATGCTCTTTCTCAGCCCTAGGGTATTCTTCAGACTTTTCTTTTCACTTTCCTAATTATGCCTATGTCATAATCAGTAGTCCTTTATAGTAAATTTTCTCTTTTCAGATTACTATGTGGTCCTGACTAACACAAATGTTTATGTATAGGGAAAGAGAAAAAAAGACTGAGACAAAAAGTCAAAAACTTAACAGTGGTTGACTCTGGGTGGTGTGATTATGTCTTTTTATTTTGGTCTTTGCGAGTCACAATATTGTTTTATTTATTTCAGATTCTATGTCTAAGATTTATTATTATGCTAGCAAAATTGAGCCCTCAGTACAAGTTTATGCTCTTGCTACAAAATTCAGACTTAAGAGCAAAATGATCATATTAAGTGCTCATTAAATCAACAGACTGAAAGCAGCTGGCCTGATAGTGGGGCCACACAAGGTCTTACAATTTCTCCTAAGAACCAGCCTCCCTATAGTGACTACCATCGACTCCCTCAACTCTGGAGATCCACCACTCTGGTTTTCAAGCCACTCTGATGCAAAGGTGTTAAGAATTGTTTTTGTAAATGGTAAGATGGTTTTTTAAAAAACACTGTAGCAATCTTGAAAAATACATCATGCAATATCTGCAGTCTTCTGTTATTTAGAGATATATGTCTATACATATAGCAAATTGGCCTGTTACTGTTTCTGCAGAACCGCCACTAAAATTCAGTGCAGGAAGGGTTCTGTGGCTGGCAGAATTCTAAGATGGTTTCCCAAGTTTCCCAGCCCTTGACACGCATGCTCCTTTCCCCAGTTATTCAGTCAAACTGCAACAACAGGATTTTGCAGATGTAATTAAGGTCCCAGCCTAGTTGACCTTAAAATAGTGAGATTATCCCAATGGGCCTGACCTAATTATATGAGCCCTTTAAAGAAAGAGGATTTTCTCTGACTAGTTGCAAAAAACAAGAAAGTAAGAGATTGGAAGAACAAGGGGGGCTCAACATGGAAACGTTCTCCACTGCTGATTTTGATGATGAAGGGGGCCAAGCAGCAGGGAGTAAGGGTGGTCTCCAGGGGCTAAAGGCAGCTCCCAGCTGACGGCTGGAAAAGAAACAAGGTCCACAATTCTAGAGCCCCCCAAAACGGGATTCTGCCAACAACCTAGACAAGCCAGGAAGCACATTCTTCCACAGAACATCCAAATGAAATAAAGAAACTAGATATGGAATTTAGAAAAACGGTGCTGATGAACCTATTTGCAAGGCAGGAATAGAGATGACTCAGACATAGAGAACAAACTTGTGAACGCAGCAGGGGAAAGGAGAGAGCTGGATGAATTGAGGGAGTGGAATGGAAACATATATATTACCATCAGTGAAATAGACAGCTAGTGGGAAGTTGCTGTATAATACAGGAAGCTCAATCCAGTGCTCTGTGCTGACCTAGAGGTGTGGGATGGGGCTGGAGGTGGGAGGGAGCATTAAGAGGGAGGGGATATATGTATACTTATGACTGACTCAGGTTGTTGTACAGCAGAAACCAACACAACATTGTAAAGAAATTATATTCCAATTAAAAATAAATTTTAAAAAAAGAGAAAGAAACTAAGAAAGCAAACTGGCAGGATCCCACTGGCCATGCCTATTCTTAGGGATCCAACAATACAGAAGAAAAAATGCCTTCGAGCCACTAGAGTCCTTGAAACTATGAGATAAATCCATGTGGCTGTCTTTGTGGAAAGGCATGTCCACACGCCCCACATCAGCAGAGTCTGATCATGGATACACATTCTGGATCAGAGGCCATGAGTTCATTGTTGGAGACTCTGGATCTGCCCTTCTTTATTCAAAATCCGTGGGGATTTGATCCGAATGAGGGACTTCCTGGTGGGCAAAGACTTAGGAAGGGACTACTTTTTGTCTTGGTTACTGTTTTGAAGATAAACACTGGATGTATTGTCTTATTCCTGGAGCCCTGAGGGATAATCAGTGACATTATCTCATTGGCTCCTTTACTGCCAACACCAAGGCAACCCAAGATCTGCAGCATTATTAGTTAGAAGGAAGTTTTTGGAGATGAAGTCTAGAAAAAAAAAGTTCTAATCTCTTATTCAGCAACAGGTTTGTGTTTTCTAACACTTTTTTACACCTGCTATTAACTCCCTCCCCCTTCTCATTTAGCCCTTGTTTTCCTAATATGATCTCTCTAATTTGATTACTTTTTGCTTTTATTTTTGGTTTTCTCTGTAGCCATTTTTTCCCAATCTCCTTCTTATTTTTGGCCATTTACCCAAGAGTAAGAGAAAAGAGGCATAAATTTTACCAGAAATCGTGAATAATTTGGCCCGTGCGTGCGCATTCAGTCGCTTCAGTCATGTCCGACTCTGTGAATCTGTGGACTGTAGCCTGCCAGGCTCCTCTGCCCATAGGATTCTCCAAGGCTAGAATACTGGAGTGGGTTGCTCTGCCCTCCAGGGGATCTTCCCGATGCAGGGATTGAATCTGTGGGGTCTCCTGCATCGCAGGCAGATTCTTTATCCACTGAGCTCCCCGAGAAGACCAGTGATTTGGCCATCAGCTTTCAAATCCTCAATTAGAATTTGAAATCTGGTTTCAGATCACTTCAAATGATCTTGCCAGTTATCAGAAAAGGAGAAGGTAAAAGGAGATTGAATTTGCAAAGTCCTGAAGAGAAGGGGTTGGTCTGTGTAACTTTGAACTTAGATGAACTTCACCAGAGTAAAGAAATTGCTGCCATGGACTGCAGCTGCATGGGACCTTCCACCCTCCAGCAGAACTTTCTCTGCCTTCCAGGAGAGTTCCTTTTATCCCCGTTTCCCAACAGGTATTAATCCTGGTCCACTAATTCTGGATGTTCTCTCTGTAAATGGTTATTTCTCTAGTCTCCTACAACCACATCAAGAATAAGCAAAAGAGCACTTGATTCCTCTTTGGGATAGTCAAATGGGAATTGAACTGCAGAAGCCGTGAAATCAGAGTGAAAGCCTGTGAAAAGATTCACTTGGAAGGACAGTGATGCAGATTTCCTTGTTGACAAGACTGACATTATAGATTTGAGAGTCTTCATCGCTGTTTCAGTCTGCACTCAGCAAGAAGAAAAATGATTTCAAACTCGAGTTGAAAATTCACTAGCAGCTGAGTTTCTCACCAGCCTTTCCTCTGCTCAGGGTCATTTCTTTGGGGACTTTTTTCCACTGGAAAAGTTAGAAACAACCCCATCCAGCAGCAGGGGTGGAATGGAGTTTAACATATAGGAAATCTACTTGGTGAATGGTAGGGACTGAACTGTGTCCCCTCGTGCCAAATATGCTGAAGTCTTAAGCCCAAGCACCTCAGACCTTATTTGGAAATAGGATCATTTTCTTAATAGAAAATTAAGATAAGCTCATATAGGAATACGGGCTTCTAGGTGGCACAGTGGCAAAGAATCTGCCTGCCAGTGTAGGAAACACGAGACATGGGTTCAATCCCTGGATCAGGAAGATACTCTGGAGTGAAAATGGCAACTGACTCAGTAGTCTTACCTGAAAAATCCCATGGACAGAGGGACCTGGTGGGCTACAGTCCATGGGGTTGCAAAGAGTCGGACATACTGAGTGACTGAGCGCGAGCACAGCGTAGGAACAGTGTAGGCCTGTAATCCAATATGACCGTGCCCTTATAAAAAGGGGAAATTTGGCCACATGGACACACACAGAAGGAAGCCATGTGAAGACTGAAGTTATGGGGCCACAAGCCAAGGAACGACTAGAAGCTTGGAGAGAGCCCCAAAACAGACCCTTCTCCAGCACCTTCCAAGGATGCACAGCCCCGCTGACACTTTGATTTGGGACTTCTGGCCTCCAGAACTGTAAGACAGTTAATTCTGTCCAGACAGTCTTAGGAAACTGATATTAATACAACGAAGACAGTGATTCTCTCTCAGTTTTGCATAGCCTTGGCAAACATACATCATTATTGGCCTCATGTAATTTGGGTTTTCCAGATTACACAAGGTTTGAAACAAGAGAGATGTTCAGGGTTGCACAAAGCTTCAGACCTAGGAGCAAGCCAGAGCTCTCTGGGAGCTGCTCCCCAAATTGATCTCAGTGAAGTTCAGATGCGAGTCCCCGTGACGTCCTTTACCACTGCCATTACACTGTGGTGACCGAACCAAAGGGCTGCTGCTCATGCTTATTACGTAATGTCTTCTCCTGCTGAAAGTGGATGGGAAGTGGTCTTTTTTTTAAATGATGAGACTATTCACAGGAAAGTAAGGATTTCCAGTTCTTTCCATTTAAAAGTGTCTTTTTTCAGGATTTAAAAAAATACCCTCACAACTACTTGTCAAATGGTTACCTAAAATAGCTTGAACATTTTACTCTTCTTCCTCATTTGGGAGAAGTCTATATTATTTTTTAGCAACTCACCACTTTGAATCTCTCCTGTCAAATTAGCCGTATTTGTTTTTCTTTCTGTGTGAAGGTCTTTTGTGGTGATATAATCAAATTAACTCATTTAAAAGTCAGCCGTGTCTTTTACTAATTTTTTCTGATATTGAAGCTTGCAGGTGGCTGCAGTATCAGTGTTTAAATTTATTTTACGAACATTGAGCTAAACCCACTTAATCGAGCATGGATTCTAAGCAAATATGTACAACATATATGCAAGTTATGCCCCATCTTATCTACAAAGATCTTACCCTTATATTTTAAGATACAGCTTCTGTAATTCAGAATGGAGCACATCTGTAGAAAGTACAAATTGGAGTGTAACTTTCCTCTTTATCCTTAACATCAGATCTATGGATGGTTTTAACACAAGATTTAAAGACAGATACAACTCAGCTTGTATTATTAGTCTGCCCCTAGCTTTGCGAGCTTCCCTGGTGGCTCCGATGGGAAAGAATCCGCCAGCTATGCAGGAGACCTGGGTTTGATCCCTGGGTTGGGAAGATCCCCTGGAGGAGGACATGGCACCCAGTCCAGTATTCTTGCCTGGAGAATCCCTATGGACCGAGGAGCCTGGCGGGCTACAGTCCATAGTGTTGCAAAGAGTCAGACACGACTGAGTGACTAAGCACACCCTAACTTTGCAGGTAACAGTCTCCTAAGCTCAAAATGAGGGGAAGATTAGTGACTCAGAAGCAGAAAACATCTGGTGCTTCTGTGGACTCTCAGCTTCCTCAGACTCCTGCCTGAATTCATTTTGGCTCATCTTCCAGTTTCCAGTATGAAGGAGTAACAAATGTATGAAGGAAAATAGGGCACCTTTAGCAAAATGCAAAAGGAACTCTTTGTAGTGACCAAAGAAAAAACTCCTAATTTAAATCAAGGAAGAGGTAGGTTTATGATGAAAATCTTTAGTACTTGGGTGAGGAAAGGTGTTAAAGGTTTAAACATGATTTGGCAGCTCCTTACGAGCTTCAGTGTCCTTTAAATTTTTCTTCCTGCGGTTTCTCAAGAACCACGCGTGCCTCCACCCCAGGAACCTCTCCAAGGAGTCCCAGTGTCATTTTGTATGCCCCAGTGTCCATTTGGTCAAGGACATTGGAGAGAGAACATGATGATACATCAGAAAAATGCCGCTCCTCACCGTAGCAAAAGCGATTCAAACAGCATGTCCTCCTGGCAGAGTGTCACCAGCATCATCTTTTTAAGTGACAGACAGTACATTATACTCCTGAAACCATCTCTGGCTAGAATACCTGTTGTTGTTTAGTTGCTAAGTCGTGTCCGACTCTGCAGCCCCACAGACTGTAGCACGCCAGGCTTCCCTGTCCTTCACCATCTCCCAGAGTTTGCTTAAACTCATGTCCATTGAGTTGGTGATACCATCCAATCATCTTATCTTTTGTTGTCCCCTGAGTTTGTATTTTTAAAAAAGTGATCTGTGAAAAATGGGAAAAAATCTTGTAAAATTCTCATCTTAACTCAAACGTTGGCCAGAAGTATTTGATTAGGAAGGAGTTTTGTCTCCAGCTGGATGTGGTTGATTGGAGAATTTTCTGGAACCAACTGACCGTTCTCACCTATGTGATTTTTACCTTGTCATTTGGAAATTTCTGAATATTCAGAGGCCTCTTAGAGACTCAAGCGATGGGTACTAATGTGTATGCAAAATTTCAGAAAAATACAGTGCTCTGTATTTCCCTGCTTCATCAGGGCAGATTGAAATAGTTAATACCCACCTCCAAAAGACAGCAATTTACTCTGGTCTCACAAGTAGAATCTGAGCCAATAAACTGTAACAAAGCATAATGTTTAAGACATATATATAACTCGACTCAAGGATAATGTTCTACACATAACTCACAGAGTTAGTTCCAATCAATCCTTCTGTGAATACGCAGCGCTAACAGGCCTACTGTGGCCTTTGGATTTCCACCCACATTTTCATGCATACGTTCACTGGAAGGCACAAATTATTAATCAGAGGAGCCTCTTTTATGCTTCTATTATTTGTACCCGAGGCCATCTGGAATACCAAACAAGAGGAATAAAATTCAAAGGTCAAATCATACCCAGTGTGCCATATAAAGTTGAGAGTTAAAGATGGAAACGTTTTTTATTTAAAAAAGCAACTTTTCTCTAACTGTTTATAGGATTCTATTTAGGTTTCAGCTTTCCAGCTGCCTGTTGCTAATGCATCATGTGAAATTAGCTATGGGGCATTTGAAGTTAGAGAGCTGATTTCAGAACTCACTGAAGTTCTAAGGGATGCACTGCATTTAACTATGATAGTTCTTTACATAAAGTTTAAAAATATAAAAATAAATAAATAAAAAATATAATGTTTCCCTGGCTATCAACAGGTGAAGTTAACCGAATAACTGAAAAAAAAAAAAATTTGCCTCCATATAGTAATGTACCAGCCCAAAATTTACATACTGTTTTTACATATACAGGCACAAAAACCCCTCTGCTTAAATAAAGTGACAGAGTGGAAAGAAAAAGTAGATAAGGAAGAGTAATATTTTTAAAGCACAGCAAGTGCTTAACTTAAAATGTACCATCAGGGACTTCCTGGTGGTCCAGTGGTTAGGACTCCATATTGTCAACGGCACTAAGATCCCACATGCCATGCAGTGTGGCCAAAAGATAAAAAATAAAAGGTACCATCAAATGGATTTAATCACAGAGGAGACGCTACAACCAGCAATAGAGGCTGTGCAATCTAGGAGATGGAATGTGAGAGCAGGGGGTCAGATGACTTTTTGTCTTATCTGTACAACTCTCCACCTGAGTGACCTGCTGTATACAGGCTTTGGGCCCTGGTTTACCCATAGTGGGAAATTACACATCTGATAATGTAGAACATTTCTCATACACCTCTTAGCTTTGACATTGAAGAATTATGAGACTATACTATAAGTGTAAATACGATAAGTGAGTTTGCTGTGATTCTCTCTGCAATGTAAGAAAAAAAAGTCAGTGGCTGACTTTGGGAAAAGTTTGAGAGAAGTCCTATTTAATAACAAGGAAATAATCATGATACCCAGCTTAGAGATTTACAGTCTCTTCTCTGAACCCTGTTGCCTCAAATGTATTTCAGAATTCAGAAATGTTAAGAATGTAGACTTATAATTGAGGACATATGTCATCTATTATATAATATTTATAACATTCCCACAGAGGATGAGATGGTTGGATGGCATTACCAACTAGATGGACATGAGTTTGGGTAAGCTCCAGGAGTTGGTGATGGACAGGGAGGCCTGGCGTGCTGCAGTCTGTGGGGTTACAAAGAGTCGTGAGCAACTGAATTAACTAACTAACATTCCTGCTGAAGTCTGGGCAGCACTCTGTAATCAAACACAGTCACATTTCTGCCACTTAATGTATAAATGTTTGTACTAAATGAGATAAATAAAAATGGTCAATAGCCTTGATCAGGTCATGCCATGTTTTGCTGCCAAGGAAGTTAGGAAATAACATCCAGTTTTTAGAAAAACATTTTAATTTTGGAATTGTGGCTAAGGAATTGTACACCTGTTTTATCCTTTTCAGTGTAGCATGACAGATTTAACAATCATCTCTCAAAGATGCAGTAAGACTGGTGAAACAAGTAATAGCTTCTAGGTAAAACAGTGGGGAACTGAAGGTTGAGAAAGGTAAAATGATTTGACCTAAGGTTTTCCGTTTGGTTCTTGTGAAAGTGGGAACATTGGTATAAGGATGAAGCACAGTGAAACATCACCCCAGCACTGTCCTCAGAGTCCACACTCTCGTAGAGAGAGGTAATGACCTCATCACTTTGTCCATTGCCACTTCCATTAATACCTACCCTCATGGTGATCCAATTACCGATCTTATAATAAATTCCATATGTCCTTTTATACACACAGGGAAATTTTTAAAACACTTCTCCAAAAAGGAAATTCTCTAAATAGAAACTAATTGTTTCTATTATCTTTTGTTGTTGTTTAGTCACTAAGTCGTGTCCAACTCTTTGCGACCCCGTGGACTGCAGCCCACCAGGCTCCTCTGTCCATGGGATTTCCCAGGCAAGAATACTGGAGTCAGTTGTCATTTCCTATTCCAAGGGATCTTCCCGATCCAGGGATCAAACCCAATCAGGCTTGGACACTGAGCCACCAGGGAAGCCCCTCTATTATCTTTTACAAGTGACAAAAAGTTTTTCTTTATTTTCTATAACTTCTAAGTAGAAGAGCATGTGCTGTGCTTAGTCATTCAGTTGTGTCCAACTCTTTATGACCCCATGGACTGCAGCCCACCAGGTTCCTCCATCCATGGGGATTCTCCAGGCAAAAATACTGGAGTGGGTTTCCATACCCTCCACCAGGGGATCTTCCCAACCCAGGGATCGAACCCAGGTCTCCTGCACTGCAGGCAGATTCTTTACCATCTGAAGCACCTATAGAAGGGAAACCCTATAGAAGGCAGATATTTCTCCTATTCCTGCACTGAATGCCAGCTTCCTACTGAGAGAGAGAAAAGATACAAAATGACAGGAGTGAGAAAAATTACAATTACAAAAGAAAACAGTTACAAAAAGAAACAGTTCTTCTGGAAGAGTATAGTATGCAAAGAAGTGGAAAGTACAATATGACTGTGGAGAAGCCTGACAAACACATCCTCAGTCCAGTGATCAAGATCAACAGCAACAGTGGTTAAGATACGCTGAAATGATGTGCCCTTGATGTGGTGTGATGAGAATGGAACTTTTCTGTGTCTCCCCTTCCCTCCAAAACTACAACCCCAGTCTAATCATGAGAAAGATATCAAACAAACCCAAATTGATGGGCATTCAACAAAATACCTGACCAGTACTCCTTAAAACTGTCAAAGTCATCAAAAAACAAAAAAAAGAAGGGGGAAAACTACCTGAAATGTTATCATAGCCCAGAGTAACCTATGGAGACATGATCATTAAATGTAATGAGATACCCTGAATGATACACTGTAGGAGAAACAAAGACATTAAGCAAAAAGTAAGTCTGAGTAAAGTATAGACTTTAATAATAATAATAATGTATCAGTATTGGTTCATTAATTATGACAAACACACCACACTAATGTAAGATGTGAATAATGGGGGAAATTGATGAGGGGCATATGGCAGCTCGCTGTACTAGCTCTACAGCTATTGTGCAAATATAAAATTATTCTAAAATTCAAAATTTATTTTAAAATAAAAATATGACAAATATATATAATCAAATAGTAAAGTGGAAGGAATTATTTATGGTATGAAAGAGTTTAACTTGTATAAAAATATTTTTATTATAGAGAATGCTCTTCATTAAGAAAACTGAGAATTCCTCTAACAGTGAATAAACATTAGTAGAAATCCAATTTTATAAATCATAAACAATGAAGAGCAGCTCAGTTCAGTTGCTCAGTCATGTCCAACTCTGCCACCCCGTGGACTGAAGCACACCAGGCTTCCTTGTCCATCACCAACTACCTGAGCTTTCTCAAAACAAACTGGAAAATTCTTAAAGAGATGGGAATACCAGACCACCTTATCTGCCTCCTGAGAAATCTGTATGCAGGTCAAGAAGCAACAGTTAGAACCAGACATGAAACAACAGACTGGTTCAAAATTGGGAAAGGAGTATGTCAAGGCTGTATATTGTCACCCTGCTTGTTTAACTTATATGCAGAGTACATCATGTGAAATGCCGGGCTGGATGAAGCACAAGCTGGAATCAAGATTCCCGGGAGAAATATCAGTAGCCACAGATATGCAGATGACACCACCCTTATGGCAGAAAGCGAAGAAGAACTAAAGAGCCTCTTGATGAAAGTGAAAGAGGACAGTGAAAATGTTGGCTTAAAACTCAGCATTCAGAAAACTAAGATCATGGCATCCGGTCCCATCACTTCATGGCAAATAGATGGGGAAACAATGGAAACAGTGACAGACTTTATTTTCTTGGGCTCCAAAATCAGCGCAGATGGTGACTGCAGCCATGAAATTAAAAGACACTTGCTCCTTGGAAGAAAAGCTATGACGAAACTAGATAGCATAATCAAAAAGCAGAGATATTACTTTGCCAACAAAGATCCGTCTAGTCCAAGCTATGGTTTTTCCAGTAGTCATGTATGGATGCGAGAGTTGGACATAAGGAAAGCTGAGTGCCAAAGAATTGATGCTTTTGAACTGTGGTGTTGGAGAAGACTCTTGAGAGTCCCTTGGACTGTAAGGAGATCCAACTAGTCCATCCTAAAGATCAGTCCTGGGTGTTCATTGGAAGGACTGATGCTGAAGCTGAAACTCCAATACTTTCACCACCTGATGCGAAGAACTGACTCATTGGAAAAGACCCTGATGCTGGGAAAGATTGAAGGCAGAGAAGGGGATGACATAGGATGAGATGGTTGGATAGCATCACTGACTCAATGGACATGAGTCTGAGCAAGCTCTGGGAATTAATGATGGACAGGGAGGCCTGGTTGTGCTGCAGTCCATGGGGTCACAGAGTTGGACACAACTGAGTGGCTGAACTGAACTGCTCTTCATTGTTTGTGATTTATAAAACTGGATTTCTACTAATGTTTACTCACTGTTAGAAGAATTCTCAGTTTTCCTATTTAAAATTTGGAAACTAGATCTGCAGAATTTGAAAGTGTATAGAGTTTTGTTCATATTTGTGCATCATATTTGCTAATGTAACTCATGCAATAACTCAGCCATGCAAAGGGAGTATAGTTGCTCTCTTTTGCCCAAGGGAAGTATGTGGGGCTTTGGCATCACCCTACCAGGACACAGTATCCAAAATTTGCTCCAATTCAAGGTGCTCCTCCAAAAACCACCTTTAATTAACCTTTTGAAGCAATAAAGAATATTTTTAAAGTTACACTTTTAGGTCAAAATAAAACTTTCAGGGCTTCCCTGGTGGCTCAGTGATAAAGAGCCCACATGCCAATGCAGGAGACATGGATTCCATCCCTGTGGGATTGCTGAAGAACAGCTAAGCCTGTGAGCTACAACTATTGAGCCTGTGTTCTAGAGCCCAGAAGCTGCAGCTACTGAGCCCACATGCCACAACTACTGAAGCCCATGCGCCCTAGAGCTCATGCTCTGGAACAAGAAAGGCCACTGAAAGGAGCAGCCCGAGCACTGCAGCTAGAGAGTAACCCCCGCTCACCGCAACTAGAGAAAGGCCCACGCAGTAATGAAGACTCAGCCAAAAATAAATAAAATTTAAAAAATAAAATGCTAAAAAAAGTAAAATTTTGGAGTTAATCTATTCCTATGCCCTCAGGTACATCCTAAAGCTGAAGATTCTTCTTCTCCCTCAACAGAGGATTTTCATTAGACCCAAAATAGAGTTGTGCAGAGTAGGATTATGTCACTTGGTTTCTCTAAGGTCAGATCTCCTAACCCCATGCTTTCTAAAGCGCTTGCTGTGTGTTTGCTGATGGACTAATTCAGAAAGGGGCTGGTGTTTCTGAAGCAGTGTGTGCTCAGACCGCTAACCACTATTGACAGATGGATTAGGCTTATAAAGAAGACCAACCAGTTTTTTTGTGGATTAGCAGTCGGGGGAACTTGGAAGTCTTCGTCTGGCAGTGTTTAGACTTCCCTAAAATGCAGACAGACGCTGGGCCTCTTCTTACTCTGAAGCCCCCTTGTGAATATAATGGAAAACCTCAGGCCTTCCCACTGTTTGTGAGCAGTGGAGCTTGCAACTGGAAAGCTCTTTGAATAGACAGACTGCACTCCATGTGCTCCTTGTCAGGCCAACAAAGTTACTGAAGTGAGGGTGACAGGTTAGAACTGTATCAGGAACAAGGAGGAGGGACTGCCCTGGCAGTCCAGTGGTTAAGACTCCGAACTTCCAATACAGGGGGTGCAGGTACGATCCCTGGTCAGAGAACCAAGGTCCCACTTGCCCCAAGGGATGGCCAAAAAAATTTTTTTAACAAATAGAAAGAAAGAAAAGGAACAAGGAGAGGAATGGTGCCCCCTGCTTTTAATTCTTTAAAAGGCTTGATCTTTCTCTGGAGAACTTTAACTCTCCTGTCTCCTAGTTTGGCAGGACAAGAGAAAGGTTAAAGAGATTACACTTTGTTAATTGAAGACATTTTTGGAGAAAGACAACTCCAAAGTAAAACCAGCCTTCCGCTTTACCCTCTGCTCTTTACTTCTCACTCCTTGAACAAGGGGTATGAGTAGTCAACCTACAAACTTGGGCAAAAGATGAAATTGCATGCGGAAATAAAGACAGAGAATCTCATGGTCACTGCAACTAGCTCAGAGCGTCCTGAGTCCCTCACTGCTCTCTTTCACCTTCATCTCTGTTCTGTGGAATCACATTTGTCCCCAAGCGCCTGCTGTAATATCCCCTCTTCTAGGAAGTCTTCATTTCTCTCAATCCACCCCTCTATTCTGGGCATGAAAAATTCATAACTCCTTCTGGGCTCTTCTCCACTCCAAGTATCACCTTAATTCATCTTACCATATTGTATTACAAGATTTTTTTGCACTGTTTTTATTGTATAGACGATTGGAACTTTTTGTCTTATGCATCACTCTAACACCAGTACCTAAGTTGTACCTGGTGTATAGCAAGTGTTCTTAAGTATTTGTTGAATAAATGAGTGAATGAATGAGTCCTAGGGGCAACATCTGTGAATAAAATTCAGGAATTATGAATGTTACATGTTCTTAGGAAGAACAGTTCCTCTCCTAGCCTCAGAAAATGAATTGTGACTGGTATAAGACTTCAATCTTCCAGCTACTCTTTACCAGTGATTGCAGTGGGTGGGGAGGGGCATGTATCCATTTCACAACCATGAAACATAAGGCGAAGATGTTTGCTGACCTGATAGAGCAGAAAATGTTTGATGTTCCTCTTTCTACTCCTTGTCTTCAGCATCTTTCTATTCCCCACGCCTAGTTTAGTATCAGCACGTAGCCGGTGCTCAGTAAATATTTGTTGAATGAGTGATTGAATGAATAAGTAACAGGCGCGCCAATTGCACTGTCTTGCCCAGGCATCACTTTGAATGTGGATTTGGTGACTGATGCTGCAGCAGCCATCTTGCCACAGTGAAGGAAGTGCTGAGCGTGCCAAATATCGATTGAACTGCTGAACCAACACCCAGCATCCATCCATGTTGCTATGTAAGAAGAACAAATCCCTATTGATATAAGTAACCATTCGTCAGTTGCTTTGTTACTTGCAGCCCGAAACATCCTAACCGATTCAGGGATCATATTCTTTTCGATGTTACCTCTCTGCCATCTGCTGTGTTCAGCCACACCTTCCTATGTGTGCATCTCCATGGTGTTGAGAGACTTCACAGTCCATGCGGGAGAACACTTGAGATTTTTCTAGACCTATAAATCTCTACATTAAGTCTTTTGGTGTGACCTATTGTCCACAAATCTGCCTGAGGACTGCATATAAGATTTTAATGCAATGCGTTAAGGGCTATATAGGAGACTTTGATGAAGCACCAAAAAAAAAAAAAAAGATTGCTACTAATACTGAACTATTGTAAATGAGTTGCATTCTTTACTTTCAGCAATGAGGAAAGCCCCTCTCCCATGCTTTTTTTGCCACTTCTAATTTCCTTCTGACAGTAGAGGCCAAACCCTCTTACTCTTACTAGGTCTCTGTCATTGGCAGGTTTTAGAAATAATGTCACTAGGGAAGTGACAAGTGAAATAAAGTCTTTATTGTTCTATTTCCTCATGGATGGCCTTTAACAAATTCAAGACCAAAAAATAAAATAAAACATTTCTCATACTAACTAACTCATACTCTCAAACTAACTCAATAAGAGCAGATCGAAGTGTTTGTGTGAACAGATAATTTACTCCAGGGCAAATCTCTTCACTGACTTTCCTGCAACTTGTCTCTCTCTTTCTTCCCCACAGCTCCTCCTCCTTAATCCCACCATGGAACAAGACCATAGATGAAACTCTTCAACGTGGCAACAGAGAAAATCAACCATCTGACGGATGAGGCCTCCATTTGACTTTTATTTTTGTCCCATATGGACTACTGAGACAAATACATCCCCCTTAGTAGGTATCTTATTTTATGACATCTTTAAAATACTGTGATTAATGTGAGTACATGTGCGAGTACACATTTATTAGAGGAAACTGGGACACTGCACCTCAATGTTTTATTATTAATAGTATAGGTTGGTTCTCTTACATTACTCCTTCATTCACACTTTTTGAGGATAGATCAGTCTGCTGCTGCTGCTGCTAAGTCACGTCAGTCGTGTCCGACTCTGTGTGACACCATAGACGGCAGCCCACCAGGCTCCCATCCCTGGGATTCTCCAGGCAAGAACACTGGAGTGGGTTGCCATTTCCTTCTCCAGTGCATGAAAGTGAAGTCTACAGGTCTCCAAAAAGCTAAAGTAAAGCAGTGAGGATTAGAAATCGCACTTTGAGTACCTCATGCCTTCTTGACATAAAATTAACTTGACTTATAGGCTCAAGTGTTTATCTTTCACCCAGAAAGGAAGAGTCATGGTCACTACATGAGATTCATCATCTAAAGATAAAGGATGATTGAGGAAATCCTGAAGCAGGTATTAGATATTAACATTTAAAGATTGACCATGTCTATATTTTTATACTTTGCGTGAATGAACATTGACTGCTAATACTTTACTGTGTGATCATCACCAGAACCCAGATATTACACAAGCATTACCTTATCCACAAAGATGAAATCTCAAGTGATAAGTAGTGGCACAGCAGTCCCTCAAAAGTCTTCTGGAAAAAAAGTTTTTTAACACAGTGAGCCATCAAGAAGGGTTTTGATAGGTGATAGGTGAGTGTCCGCTCAGTCATGTTTGACTCTTCACTGGTCCCACAGACTATGCTCCTCTGCCCACCAGGCTCCTCTGTCCATGGAATTTTCTGGGCAAGAATACTGGGGTGGGTTGCCATGCCCTTCTCCAGGGGATCTTCCTGATTCGGCGATTGAACCGTTTCTCTTGCATCTCCTGCATTGGCAGGTGATTCTTTGCCACGAGTGTGACCTAGGAAGCCTGAGGTGACAGGTAAGAGAGGAAGAAATTCTCAAGTGTATGTACCTGAACTTTTTAGGATGAGGAAAGAACAGGGAGAATGAGAGAACAAGGAAGGAAACTGGAGATCCCAGATGCTGGGGTCTGCTGTGTCCTGTGGGCTCACTGGAGAAGTCATCTGGAGTGGAACAGATTGGGTCAGGCGGTGAAAGCTGCTGGATCACAGCTTTATCTTTCTGGGCTTTCTCTTTATTCCCTGGGGCAAGTTAGAAACTTAATTCTAAGCATAACCTAGTATGTGTCCTTAATTAATTGTGTGTCCTTAATCAAGGAAGACAAAAGGTCTCATCTTTATCCATCCAATCTTGACTAGAATTCTAGAAAAGTAGCTCTGTGTAGGTGGAAGAAAAATCAATGGTCAAAAAGTTTGAGAAACACGTTTTACTTTCCTTAAAAGATGCATAATGGATAGAGTAAATCATAAGTCTTAAAAACAGATTTTGATTTGAAAAAGAATTTTGTTTTAGCCAGTATTTCTCACATTTATTTGATTCACGGGAACTTTTTTGGTTTGCGTTTGGAGAATCATTGGTATACAGTGATGGGTAATAAGGCCTCTTTTCTCTTACTGTCTCCACACGCTTCTAGACCCATCACTCAGAAAGGTGCAAATATAAAGCATGTATTCTAGCTGTCCTGGAGAAAGACCAAAATGCACAGGATTTTGACTGAAGAGTTAAGAGTCTGTTTCAATAATGTCGGCTGGATGTGGCTTTTAATGAGACTTATGCTTCTGTAGATTGTTTCCTTTAGGAAAAATATTTCCTTACTAAACACAAATTTAGGCAGCATAGACTCCAGACAGGCTACAGGAAGGGCCTTCATGCTGGAAGACTAGAATTGCCACAGCCAAAGTTTGACCCCTCTGCCAAAGCCCTCTGCCAAACCTGAGGAATTAACCCAAACTTTGAGAAATATATGACATCAGACTATTGAATTCTCAAGTCTTTTACATGTTAAAGGGCAAGGTCATAGGAATGGGGCAGCCACTAAGACATAAATGTACTCAAGTAACCATAACCTTGGAAGAGAACAATTTTCATGGAAAGAAAGAAGACATAAGCTGAGTTAAAAGAAGAACCTTTTCCTTTTTCTGGATCTGTACAAGGTTGGGTCTGGACTCCAGTGAGGGAAACATGTATGGGAAGGGTGGCTGCCTCCCATTCACAGAAGATAAGCAGGCTCTGCAGATGGTGGTTGGCAGAGCCTAGGAAGAAGGTGCACAGGTGGGTATCCCTGTGAGGGATGGGGTGATGGATTTTGAGAACCATCTATCTGTTATCCTGGAGTTGGGGTTTAATTCACTTCCCATACTCCCAAACCTTCAAAAATTATAGACTGGCCTCAACTTCTACTGGGGGATTACAGGAAGGGTCTGTATCCATACTCAGGATGAACAGGATAGAGAAAAATGAAAGAGCAGAACACTTGCCACAAAGAGGGGGAAGAGTAGAGCAGTGATCCAGAGCCAGATGACTGAATTAGGCACCAAAGAACCAGAAGCGATACCTGGAAATTACAGATGATGACATCTGAGACTACAGTCTCAGATAATTGTTGTAGAAACATCAGAGTGCTAACTCTGGAACATTAAGGATACACATTCAATACAGAACACTGTTCATACATTTTTCTGACAAATAAGAATGGTTCTAATGAAAATGGGGATTCCCAGGTGGTGCTAGTGGAAAAGAACCCACTTGCCAAAGTAAGAGGTGGGGGTTCAATCCCTGGGTCAGGAAGATGCCCTGGAGGAAGGCATGGCAAAGCACTCCAATATTCTTGCCTGGAGAATCCCATGGGCAGAGGAGCCAGAGTTGCAAAGAATCCATGGGGTCGCGAAGAGTCGGACACGACTGAAGCTTCTTAAAAGAAGCAGCAGCTAATGAAAATACCATCTTAATAGAAATGGCTGTTATTATTCCTCATGACCAAGGAGGACAATATGAGTGGGCATTTCTGAGTGTGCCAGGGGAATTCCAAAGAAGGAATTAAGGGCAAGAAGAAATGTGAATGTGAAAAGGACCTGGGGACAACACCCTTTGTCTTCTCACTGTTGACAAGTTATCAGGATTGGTTTTCAGAATCACTTGAAAGTCAGTAGTATGCTACAGACTTGGTGATCAATCGTCTCAGCTTCGCTTGGCAGATCTCTACGCCTTCTCACTTGCAGGGTATTAAATATGAAAGTATTTTTTAAAACTAAGACAAAGGACATTCTCCAATAGTCCCAGACACTTGTTCACTCTTCTTTATTTAAAAAGGCATTCTAGAATGTCAGACCCAGAAGAGCCTCACATAAGAGTATTCTCTTATCCAAACACAAATCTACTATGGATTCTCTGCTTTTAAAATTAACATTATAATTTTACCGTCATATGTAAAGAACAGTAATGAAATAGCTGAACAAATTGAACTGGATATTCCGACTCATTAAAGAAAAAGAAGTAACTCTGTATATCCAATTTAAAATTAGCTGTAGTTACAGCAAAACCAGGCAGATTTCATGGTCATGTTAACATTCAGGACACTGTGAACATTAACTCAGAGTTTGCTACTCACTGTGGAGTTTTGTGGACCAATTTGCTTAAATTCAGAGGCTAAAAACACCTTTTTTAAATGTCAAATGTGTATAGGGAAAAAAAGATTAAAAGCAAGGTAAATGCAATTAGCAAAAATAGAAAATTGGGGAAAGTGAAATTTTGGCACTTGCAGTTTGACCTCATGGAGAGATAAGTAGGGCTGTGAGTCAGTGGGCAGAAGGACTTTGAGTCCAAGGCTTGCCTTACACGACTGTGCTCTAGGAGCTTCCGTGGAAGGCACAGTGCGATCAGCTTCTGACTGTACTGGCTGCCTCAGGCTGACCAGCAAGGGACCTGTGTGAATAGCATTGGTGTCCCAAGTTTCAAAAGCTGCATGTAGGGCATTATGTTTGAAGCTCACTAACCACACAGTTGTTAATATAGAATGAGTTATTTACATCTTAAGTAGTAATAAGTAGCATTTCAGAAGAGCATGTGAAAGAGCCATAATGAGCATATTCAAAATAGCATTTAAAGAGACAATGCTACAAATAACAAATGCCGGAGAGGGTGTGGAGAAAAGGGAAACCTCCTACACTGTTGGTGGGGATGCAAACTGGTACAGCCACTGTGGAAAACAGTATGGAGTTTCCTTAAAAACTAAAAATAGATTTGCCATATGATCCAGAAATATCACTCCTGGGCATACATCCGAACAAAACTAGAATTCAAAGAAGATACACACACCCTTGTGTCCACAGAAGCATGTTTTATAATAGCCAAGATATGGAAGCAACATAAATGTCCATCAACAGATGAATGGATTAAGATGATATGGGGGGGTGTGTATAGAATAGAATACCACTCAGCCATAAAAAAGATGGAATAATGCCACTTGCAGCAACCTGGATCAACCTAAAGACTATCATACTAAGTAAAGTAACTCAAAGACAGGTATCATATGATATAACTTAAATGGGAAATCTAAAATATTACACAAATGAACTCATGTATGAAATAGAAACACTCACAGATATAGAGAACAGACTTGTGGTTGCGAGGGGCAGGGCAAGTTGGGGAAGGATGGACTGGGAGTTTGGGTTCAGCAGACACAAATCATATATAGAGAACGGATAAACAAGGGCCTGCTGTACAGCACAGGGAACTATATTCAATATCCCGTAATAAACCATAATGGAAAAAACATGAAAAAGAATATATATCTCTCTATATAGAGAGATAAGTATAGATAGATAAAAATTATTCGCTTTGCTGTACACCAGAAGCTAACATAATGTTGTAAATCAACCATACTTTAATAAAAAATTAATTTCAAAAATAAAATCACTGATGTATAGAACAGTCTTATGGACTCTGTGGGAGAGGGAAAGGGTGGGAAGATTTGGGAGAATGGCATTGAAACATGTAAAAAATAAATAAATAAATAAATAAAATCAAGAGACATGATCATCAACCACACTGACTTTATGGCACGCCAATGAGTCTCCCTATGGATTGTTTTACTTTTCCTGGCTTTTAAAAAATGTCTTGTGTACAAGATGTACCTCAGTTTTTTCATGGTGGTCCTTAAACGACAAAACAGGTCATTCTGAGGAAGACTCACAGTAAAGAACTAGGAGAGTTCATCCACAGAAGTCTATCAACGGTATCTATTGACTGAACAATGACTGCAATGAAAGCTATGAGGGCAACTCAGGCTATGGGGCAGGGCATTTGTCAGTATGTGTGAAAAGATCATAAAATATACTTTCCACTCTAGGAGTTTATCATGAGAAAACAATGAAGGACTACAAAAAGATATAACAAGGAGGTTCTTTGCCACACTGTTAATAATTATCAACATTGAAGGCAACCAAAAGTACCAGCAATCGGGTACTGAGAGAATAAATCATAGTATGTGGTGATGATGATAGCGGTTTAGTTGATAAGTCGTGTCCAACTCCATGGACTGTAGCCTACCCGGCTCCTCTGTCCATGGGATTTCCCAGACAAGAATACTGGAGTAGGTTGCCATTTCCTTCTCCAGGGGATCTTCCCGACCCAGGGATGGAACCTGGGTCTCCTTCATTAGCAAGCGGATTCTTTACCACTGAGCCACCAGGGAAGCCATAGTATATTTCAACAATAAAATAATCTGCCAGTCATTAAAAATAATGTTGTAGAAATGTCTCTATCGGCAGTTGAGTGTTTACAATATATTCTTGGGGAAAAACACATGCTACAAAGTGGAATAAATAGCCCAATACTATTTTTATTTATATACATATGTGGATTGAAAGTGTATATAAATCAAGGTGTTAAAGTGGTTAACTCTGGGAGGGTGGAAGAATGAATATTTTTATTTCTCTTTCTGAACTTTTTCATAATGAGCATATATTACTTTTATAATAATGAGGGGTAAACATTATTAACAGCAAATAATAATAATGATAAGCACCTCAATAAGCGGTTTTTTTTTTTAATCTGGGAGATTCACTTGCAGTTAATATTTTTAGAACTTAACTACACTAGCATTTTTTATTTGCCTCAATGACTGAGGCACCTGTTGGCATTTAGAAAGAGGCGTCAATATGCTGGACCATACACAAGAGGAAGACCTGTCCCAACAAGTGCTGTTTTTTGATGGGTGTCTATCCACAGGGAATGGGATGCATACATTATGCATAATACTGTGGTATTATGCAGATTCCTTTTGCTTTTCACAATGTTCATAAATGCTACTACATATAAAATGTATCTAGATTTGAGGAAATCAATGACTTTATATAAATCCCTTTGGAGAAACCTGTGTAAATGATCTGAATTGAAGAAACTAGAGAAAACCTAAATGTGAGAACAGATGATTCAAAGATGAATAAAATATGGCCCTTGCTCTTAAAAAGCTCATGGTCTATGCCAAAGTCTAAAAATATCAGACAGAAAGAAAATAATGTCATAAATGAAAAGTGTTGTGTGTATCTGTGTGTGAGAAAGAGATAAAGACACAGAGAGAAAAGACACTGTGATTAAGAAAGCAGTTTGGGGAAAACAAATTCATATCAGTAAGAACAACTGTGCTGAGAGAAAATGCTCAAGGAGAGGGAGTATGACCACGAGTGTACAGGGAATGGGAATCTCAGTCCCTCCCAGAACGTTTGAGGAGGAAAATGAAACCAACACCACGTCAGGGAAAGCCAAATCTCTGCTCTATCTAACTCACCATGGCAAGGTTGGGTATCTCTGTGGACCAGAGGGCTTTGCACCATGTAGTGCCAGGTGGGAGTTCCCCAAACCGGCTTCTGTAGCCCCAAAGGAGGTGCTACCCTCTGCCCTGAGCTAACCAAGGAGCTCCATCACCAAGTGTCCTGGGCATTCTTGAATTAACTCCTAGCTACTCTCTGGTGACTCTAAAGTACTGCCAAGGGAACATCAATTTCCCCAAACCATCTCAAAACCTCTCCAAAATCCCAAAATTAATTTAGTGCCCAGAGAATCTCTAGATTTTGAAATTTTGATTAAAGAATTGACATTCAAAGGTATTAGTACATACTAAATGGTAGTGGTACTTACCCATCTATCCATTTATTCATTCAATCAACAAACATATACTAAGCAGCAATGTGCCAACTCTGGGAATACAAAAAAGACAAAGACCCAATGTCTACTCTCCAAATGGGACATGTGGATAAACCAGTCAGTACACTAAGGATTACCCGCACCACAAGAGAAGAAGAGAATGAAGAAATGGAGAGTTATATAGACACACAAAAGGAAGACAAGTCCTACTGGGAACAGTCAGAAAAAGCTCCAAGGAAGAACTAATGCTCTAAAGGTAAGTTGGAAGGCTCCTGAACCCTTTGGGTTTCCCCCAAGTATGACAGTCATATTCCACCGATTCCCAGTGACTGAGACCCAATCCAACTCAGCGAAGGAGAAGAGGAGTGTACTGGCTCGAGTGCCTGAAGGGCAGAAGTGTGGCTGGAGAGTCTTACAGGGACTCAGCCTAGCCAGACTCTCTTATCTCTGCCTCCTTCTGTAAATCAGCTTCTTTCTCACCTCCCCCTGCTTGATTTTCTCCACCAGAACAGATATGGTTGCCGCAGCGATGGGCTCACATCTCCCAGCTTTTCCTCAAAAGAAAAAAGTGCTCTGCTCCCAGGTTTAGTTACTGAAACCCCAGCAAAGTTTCTGATTGGTTTCTTGAGTCACCCACTGGGGAAGAGTCACTGTGGCCAGAGAGGTGACTACTGTGATCAGCTCAGCTTGGCCAGGGGCCCACTTTTTGACCAGTCACTATGTACACATAAGAGGGATTATGTGAACGTATGAATCCCCATCGGATCCAGATGGGGTAGAGAGAAGAGCTTCCCCAAAGGATGAGGGTGCTATTTCCAGAAGGCAGGAAGAGAAAGTATCAGGAACACAAAAGAATATTCACCCGCCAGGACTCCCCCAAACCAGTTTTAGTTTCCACGTGGGGACAGAGTTCCCGTTCCAGGGTTACTGTGACAGCAGCGAGGCTGAAATCACAAGCCAGCTGCATGAGCTGGCTTCTAACTGGATGTACGTGGTCAAAGTCCCTCTGGCTGATTGAGGCACAGCCAGTTGATCAGCACTGGAGCAGGGTAGAGAGCAAAACTGCCAGCAGCAAAGACATGTTGAGCTTCTGCCAGGGATAAACACCTAGAATGCTAGTACCTTCAGGGCCATCAGCTGTAGCTGACCTTGAAGAGGATGGGTTAGAGAGTTGTGGTGAGTGTTCATGGTCACAGAAGCAAAAAGACTCTTGTGAGGCTGGGGATGGAAGTGGGGCTATGTGAGAGGGGAGTGTCAGAGGTGACGGGAGCTGGAATGAGCAGCATGGTTCTTGGGGCAAATATGAACTCCCTAGCCCCTGGTACCCAAGCAGAAGGGAGACTCCCAGCAGGTTCACTCTGGAGCCACTGCTCGCAAGCCCTCTGCCCTTCCCCATTTCATGCTTTCTGTCAATGCCTCAGAACTATCCTTCCTACTGTGTGTTGTCCTATTTCCGCTGTTAATGCTCTCTGTGCCCTTCTGGACGGTAACCTCCACGAGGACAGGGATTTCTGCCTATTTTGCTTACATCTGAGTCTCCCAAGACAGAGAGCACTTCTTTGTCTAAGACTGTGAGCAGGACTTCCGTTTCAGTGGTTATGACTCTGAGTTTCCACTACAGGGGACACGGCTTTGATCCCTGGTAGGGGAACTAAGGTCCTACATGCCATGCAGACTGGTAATTTATTTGGTCCCCACTAGATGATAAGCTCCTTGAGAAAAGGACCCTGTCTTAACTGACCTGGTAGCCATAATACTTTGTGCTAAATCTGGCAGATAGGAAGTATGTCATGAATGTCTGAGGACAGAGAAAAGTTGAAGGAGGAGCAACTGGCTGACCACGGGGTCAAGATTAGATAAAGAATCTGAGATGTCCAAGAGGGGACTCATCACTGAATTAAAGAAGACTCATGGTCCAGAGGAAGAAGAAATTGCACTGGAGCCAGCTTACACTAGCTCCCAAGAATAGATTTTGTGTCTTTGCCTAACTCCATGTCAGTGAAATCACATTGTCAGCTCAAAATCATCATCAGTGGGAGTATTTACACCATGGTAATTGGCAAATGTTACATATCAGGGCTTCTTTTTTCTGGAGAGGTGGTTGTTAAAGAGCAAGCCCTGAATACTCACTGAAAGGGCTGAAGCTGAAACTCCAATACTTTGGCCACCTGATGCAAAGAGCTGACTCCTTGGAAAAGACCCTGATGCTGGGAAAGATTGAGGGCATGAGGAGAAGGAGATGACAGAGGGTGAGACGGTTGGATGGCATCACCGGCTCAATGGACATGAGTCTGAGCCAACTCTGGGAGATAGTGAAGGACAAGGAAGCCTGGCATGCTGCATTCCATGGGGTTGCAAAGAGTCAGACACAACTCAGTGACTGAACAACAACAAAGCAATATAAAGATGAGTTGGTTGACTTGCCCCTTTCATTCTCTGCTCAACGTCTCCTAGGGAACCTCCAAGGTCTGCACAACCCACCTACACTACAAATGGATTCCCATGGAAGACAGCCATGCTGCTGACGTCAGCTCCCACTTTCAAGAAGCAATAGATTTCATCGACTGTGTTAGGGAAAAGGGAGGCAAAGTCCTGGTTCATGTAAGGCTGGGATCTCCCGCTCGCCCACCATCTGCATGGCTTACCTCATGAAGACTAAGCAGTCCCATCTGAAGGATGCCTTTGATTACATCAAGCAGAGGAGGAGCGAGGTCTCGCCCAACTTCAGCTTCATGGGCCAGCTCCTACAGTTTGAGCCCAAGATCCTGTCTTCCACACCCACCCACCAGGCTCCCTCCTGCCAAGGGGAGGCAGCCGGCCCTTCGTTCCTCACCCATTTTCTGACACTGAGCCCTGACATGCAGGCTTCCTACTGCACGTTCCCTACCTTGGTGCTGGCCCCAGTGCCCACCCCTCTCAGAGCTCAGCTGGGGCCCCTGACCACAGCTACATCCTGCTAAAACCAGGCTAGCGCCGCCAGCCCAGCCCCAAGAACAACTGTGATCTTGTATTTTGACTCATGGACATTTCATACCTGTGCAATACTGAAGACCTTGCCCCATCCCGCTGTCCTGGTGGGACGGTGAAGGAGTCACTAGGTTTGCAGACAAACTTCAGACTGACCTCGGGATGGAAGGAAGGCCAAGCCATTATGACAGTACAGTGTGTGTTGACTTCTGTACTTCCTGCCCTTGGGACTGCCCAGTCTTTGCACCTCAAAATTCGCCTTTTCACTTCAAGCATAGGGCAATAAATACCTGAGCATGGGAGAAAGCAGTTGCTAGACCAGGAGAAAAGGTAGTCATGAAGCCAATTCATTTTGAAGGAAGCACAATTTCCACCTAATTTTTTTTTTAACTTTGACAGTCTCTATAGCTGTCTCTGTTGCTTCAGGGCATAAAGATCACCACCTAGTCAGAAAAGTAACCCTTCAGGGTGTTAGGGACATGATGTATATGCCAATTTGAACTCTTGGATGCTTTTGAGACTCTATCTTGGGTCAGGTGGTGTCAGTTAGGTGAAGTAGAGACAGGAACACTTCCGGTTTCCTTCTCACTGTGGGTTCTTCCCTGACTTTGGACTTGGGCATGATTCTTATTCATACTTGAACCTTTCTTGTTGAACCTCTCCTCCAAGCAACTCTTGCATCATTTGAAAAGAGTTCTTTAGGCCATAGACCAAAAATCACCCCTTTGATGTGGTGAAAGTGGGTGCCATGAGAGAGAAAGGGTACCCATTTCCTGGGTCAGTGGCATTGAAATGGTAGTCAACCCAGCTTGCTGTCTTTATATGTGCTTGTCTCGTCTCTGGCAACACGTGTTCTTCCCTGCCCCTTGGGGTTGTCTTCAAGCTGTTGACTTCTCGGATTTGCAGATTTCTCAATGTGGTACTACTTCTTTTTTGTCTGTGGGCTATTTCTCTAGGGGAAAAGGCAATAATTTCCTAAAATCCACATGAATGTGAAGAAAAGCAGTATCTTACTGGTTGTCATCATTTTTTTATAGTGCAAAATAAAAATTATAAAAAGAAAAAACAAGCAATAAATATTTCCAAGGAAAGTATGAAATGAGATTTTAAAAATTATACCAGAGTTAAAGTTGACTGTTTAAAAATACCAGTGTATAGTTATTAAACCATGACGTTTACAGTTGAAAATTTGATTGCACATCAGTTATTTGATGCCTAAGCAATTTATGGTATGTACAGAATGTATTATAATGCCAAAATAACACACTCAAGTTTTAAGTTAACATAATCCAATCTACTCACATTCTCTACCAGAGAGTTCTGTTCAATGAATTCCTAAGGAAAATAAGGAATATGTTGAAAAACAATCCATATTTCTGGATTTTAAGAGTATTTCAAGTAAATAAACATTTTTTGTTTGACAGATGAAAACTCTAGTTGTGATTGTTATTGTTTAGGCACTAAGTTTTGTCTGACTCTGTGACTTTATGGACTGTAGACCCCCAGGCTCTTCTGTCCATGGGATTTTCCAGGCAAGAAAACTGGAATGGGTTACCATTTCCTTCCCCAGGGGATCTTCCCAACCCAGGAATTGAACCCACGTCTCCTACATTAGCAGGTGGATTCTTTATCACTGAGCCACCAGGGAAGCCCTAATTAAGAAATATGATAAGGCTATTTAATAGTTTGGAAAATGTTTAAATGCAATGATGACTTAGTGGTCCTCATCTTTATATTTCTAATCAAATGGTAATTTTTCTTTAAGTGGTAGAGTTTGAAGATTAAATTCAAAGTGGCACAAATTTGACTCTAATTCCACATCTCATGATGTAGTCTAAGAAAATAATTCTAAAAACAGAAGATGCTTTATGCTCAAACATGTTGGTCCATCATTATCTATTATTTAAATGTCTTAAATGATTAAAATGTCCAATGCTATTTGGGGATGTAATCTTGAGTATACCAGCGCTATGGGATGATGACGTGGTTTTTGATGATGAAAGGTTTTTGCATGACAGCATCACATAAGTGGGATGTACCACCGCCCAGTGTGAAGATCAAGGGATCTGGATCCTGTTTCCAAGGATGCTTTGAAAGGTCAATGTATGGCAAAAACCACTACAATATTTTAAAGTAATTAGCCTCCAATTAAAATAAATTAATTTAAAAAATATGTAAAGGCAAAAAAAAGGTCAAAGACAGTGTATGTTTTCTTTTTCTGAGATTGCAAAAGGTAATATTTTGATGTCTACAGCCACCTCTGTGATTGATTCCACTTGTTTTTGAACGTATAATCAAATAGGTCTACGTATATAAGAGAACGCCTGCAAATTTTGCCAAAATGTCAGTGTATTATAGAGCCTCTAGCTAACCAGAGCAGAGGGAGTAACAGGAAGAGATAATAAATTTCCTGTTCTCGGATGGTTTATGTTCCTGTTAGGCTAGCACGGTCAACTTTTTTTTTTTTTTAATGGAAAACACTGGAGAAAAAATCATTTCAGGATACTTTAAAACACAGTGTAAACGAACCTCATCAACACTGAAAGGATGTCGCATAAAGTGGCTAATAGAAGGCAGTTGGTGTCATCCATGCCCGAGCACCAGGGCCGCGCCCGGTCGGGACCGCGAAGAACTCGCTTCGCTGCTGCCGTGTTTTTGTAAAGTTTTCAGGGGCGCGAACAAAGTACAGCCCTGATCCAGCCAGCGGCATCTTTGCTCACTTCATAATCTGCTTCCTACATAAGCTGTTACTGAATGGAAAACAAATGGACGGGCAGCAAGTCTGTGAACAGATGGCGCTTCTGGGTGAAGAAAAACTGAGAGCGGAGGGACAGCGAGTTTAAAAAGGTGGCTCTGCCCCCCTCCCCCACGGTCGCCGGGCTTCCTCCTCGACCCCTCCGGCAGCCCGCTCCTGCTCGTCGGCTCCTCCTACCTTTGTTAGGATGAAAGCCGTTACAGGTTAGAGAGAGAAGGTGCTGCTTAATCCTAAACCTTTTTTGTGTGTGTGCGTTTCAGTCGGGCTCCTGTCTCCCAAAGTGAAATAAAGAGACCAAGGCAGCTGGAAGATGGGAGCGAGGCGGCGCGCAAACAGCGGGCATATGCTCCCTTCCTTCCTCCCGGGCCGCTTGAGCCTCCCTGGTCATGCTGGGGGCTTGTTCTTAAACATCATTTGGATGCTATTGTTTGTCTTGCCTGAGTTGGAGGAAAGAAGAATCTCAAAAGGATTTATGGAAATGCCTGGAAATGTTGCCACAATATCTCTGCACTAACTGTTGAACTACATCTGAGGCAGCTCCATCTCTATTATAGGTCTGAAAATGTGTGCGGGCTTTCTTGTTATCTTTGGTTCTTTTTGTCTTGTTTTGGATCAGGATTCTATAGCATCGCAGTGAAAGTGCTGTGGTATGAGTTATAGGGAGAGTGTTATTCCAGAGTGACAATGACCACACAAATCACATTTTCCAGGATAGTTCCCATTTGGAATATTTTGTCTCTGTGCATCTGTTTGGGGCTCTCCTACTTGACAGACCATATGTGGCCCAGGTTTTTTATTCCTAAAATAGATCATTGTTGGCCCCTTGTTCATTATGAAACAGTTGTATAGTAGGCATGAACAAACATTATGGAAAGGAAGGAAGATATGAGTGAACGAATGAAAGTCAGGAGGCTTAACTAGTCGTGTTAGCAGTTGTCCAAGAAAAGTAACCTCTTGGCTCTCGGTTTCTTCATCTAAAAAATGTCTAGTCAAACCTAATGTATCTCTGAGATCCATCCAGACTCAAAAATCTATATTCTAATTAAAAAGACTTCATCCAACATATTTAAGCGCTCTTCTTCTTGGTTATTGGGCTGATGACTTAATTGTGACTAATCAGAGTTACCAGTCCTCTACACAAACATAGGCAATGACATTTAAGTTTCTTTATTGTAGGCGGCAAGCCCAAGACTAGAAGTCACTAAAAGAACAATCTATAATGGGGGGCAGGGGCGGTAGTATGCAGAAACAAGATTATTTGGGCTTATTGTGTTTCTTTAAGCGGAAAACAACTATTAGCTTTAAGGCAGAGGCGATACAAAGTATAGAGGCAAAAATTAAAGGAAACTTAGACAAGGATTTGAATAGATGATTTAAGAATAATATACTAAGTGACTTGAAAGACATAAAAGTGAAATATGAGCTAACTGGGGGCTTGCATGGGACTGTTTTATAATAAAGACAAGACATCTGAACTTGTAGCCAAGGGAAGAATGCCTTGTAGTTAACTGCATGCACTCAAAATGTGCTCAGCGTTATAAAAGGAAGACACGAGGGGTATTTTTGAAAATCATTTTTCTTCTAATATTTAATTTTGCTAGAAAGAGTGTTGTAATTCAAATGCAGTAGTTAAGTAAAAGCTGGGAGAGATGTAAAAAATGCATTCTTTCAGAGTTCAGGGCCCCTGAGGGGCCCTCCAAGCTGGGGCAAGGTGAGAAACTCCAGACAAAAGAACCAGCAAGTGCTCCCCTCAACACACGCTTGCCTCCCGCAAGGTAGAGAGAACCCTCTGTCTGTGCACCTCTCAGAGAGGTCCCCCACATACTAGTATATATGCTGCGGCACACCAGTATTGAGTAGTGTACGCTACTGGCTACATTGAAAGTGAAAGTCGTTCAGTTGTGTCTGAGTCTTTGCGACCTCACGGACTATACACTCCATGGAATTCTCCAGGCCAGAATACTGGAGTGGGTATCCTTTCCCTTCTCCAGGGGATCTTCCCAACCCAGGGATTGAACTGGGGTCTCCTGCATTGCAGGCGGATTCTTTACCAACTGAGCCATCAGGGAAGCCCATTTGCTACATTAGCAATATAATTAATTTTTTAGTTAACTTACTCTGTTTTTAATTTGACACTTTTTATTGACCAGCTGGCAAGTAGATAGTTTATACAAGGGAATTTTTTTTTTTTTTTGGAATTGATAATTTTTTAAAAGAAAGAATGAGAAAGAAAAAGAAGGAAGAAAGAGAAAAAAATGTACCGCAACCCTTCCATCCTCCTGTGTTAATTAAAATCTCCATGTTTTCCAAGTCCAGGCTCAGAATGTGGTTTCTCAGTTAAACCCTAGCCTGTGGCCCTGGTCTGGAGAGTAAACTGCAGGTCACCAGAAAATAATTCTGAACTTGTTCTTTAGTATCTGTTGAAGTTCCCAGAGCATCACCCAGAAACAAAAACAAAACAACTGAGTTTTGGATGTCACTGAAGCAAGACAAGGAAAAAGTCCTCTGCTCCTCTCCACCCTCCACTTCCTTGCATAGAGAATGCTCAGCAAAAAGAGAAAATCTTTTTTTTAAAACATAAGGTATCCACATGAGCTTCTGCATAATTTTACTAGCTCTGCCATTGATCTGAGTATCTATTCCATCTAAAATAATAATAGTGTCTCTCATGTATTAAGCACTTACGATGTGCCAGGTAGTGTTCTAGGTACTTTACACATATTAATTTATTTAACCCTTATAACAGTTCCATTGGGAAGTTAGCAAATACTAGTCCCATTTTGCAGGTGGAGAAATTGAGGTAAATGAGCTAAATGATTTGCCTGGGTCACATGACCAGGATCAACCGTAGGCATTCTGGCCGCAGTGTCTCTTTTCTTCATCCTGACACTGCAAGGTTGAAAGCTTTTTGCAGGAGTTAAGCCTCCTATTTTCAGTTATTTCCTTCTGGATTAAACCATACCTAATGCTCCATTTCTTCAATGAAGTCTGGAATCAGGTGTGCGTGCGTGTGTGTGTGTGTGTGTGTGTGTACATAGAATATTTATATATAGAAACCGAGTAGTTCAAAGAAATCCAAGTCAGAAAAGTTTGAGAGCACATATTTGCTCACTGTAAATATCTTTCAGCAAAAAAAAAGCTGGTGCTTTTAGTCTCCCATATGTTTAAAATAAAAGGCTTTTATTAAAGCAGGTCATTCAACTAAGATGCAAATTTTTTAAAAAAGAAGAAAGAAAGACTCTCATAAAAATGACCCAAAGCCATTGTCTTGGAAGAAAATGATAACTAGGAACACAGATATAAACAGTTTTTAAAATCTCAAGTTTGGAGGTTTAGTTTGGATATTTTTCATATCTACCTTTAATCAACAAGGATGGTTATTAGCATTTAGGAGCATTTCCTCCAATAAGCATTAATATTTCTAATTACAACCACATTGCTTACATAATTTAGCTCCTAGATTATGAGTGGGTTGTTTTTGTTTCAGAGGACAGTATTGGAGGATTTTTGTGCCTTATAAATAGCCCTCAAAGTTTTGGGGGGAAAGCAATGGTATTAATGTGTCAAAAGAAACTACCTATAACACCAAAAAGGCAAAAAATTCCACCAAGACATTAGTTCTAATTCAACAATAAGTCCACATTTAATATGACTTAGGTTCCGCTGTTTCTCATCCAGACTGAACATCTGTAGCACAAGAACAATTTGCCAGGCAAATAGCTAGATTCTAGTTTCTAAAACAAACAAAATCCAATCAAGTAAGAGTTTTGAGACCATGAAAATGAAGGAAAGAAATTAACCATTAGAAAAATCCAAGTCTTAAACTTTTACCCCAGTTTTTGACCCTGTAATCAAAGATTCACTTTCATTTGATCATTTCCTTTCTTGAGTTTTCTTGAATGGGCTTGGTACAATACAACTACTACCAGAACATAGATTTAAAGCATCTCAAGATACTTGCTGAATTGGAATAGAAAAAAAAAAAAAAAAGAGGTCAATGTGGTCTGAAATCTCCCTGTGGAATGCCTAATGTGTGAGACGTTCATAGAAAAGATTGGTAATTAACTGTGTTTGGGGCATGTGCTTCTCCTTGTCTGTCTCCCGGTATAGATGGCATGATCTTTGTCACCTGTGACCCATGTGATTCAGATAAATGTATGTGACAGCTTGGGGTTGCAATTCTATGAGCGATATGATGTAACCCAATGGTTTCTAACCCTGGTTCCTTCTTAGAATAGCTGGGTAGGTTTCTTAAAAATACTGATGACCTGGCTCCAGCCCAGTCCAATTTCTTCAGAATCTCTGGGTGTGGAACAGGGGCAGAGGTAGGTATATTATAACTCTCAGAGGATAGGATTGAAGCACCCAGTTTGAGGTACACTGAGACAGAGAACCCACACAGGATTCTCTTGGGCCAGCTAGTGCTGGGTGGACATAGAGATGGAATCTGCCCCTCATCAACTGCAAACTTGAATTTTGTTTTCTTGTCTGGAAAAGGGGATGATAAGACCTACTTTATAAAGCCACTGTAACTATTAGATGAGAAGCTATGTGGAAAATGCTTGGTAAGTAGTAGATACTCATTAATGCCAGGTTTCTTCCCAATATATCTTCATATTTTGTCCTACTCTGAAACAAATCCAATTTTGCTCAATTATTTCAAGAAAGTAGTTCATGTAGCCAATGTCTTTTCATTCTGTCCCAAGGAACTGACTTTTTGAAGCTGTGGAGTCTTCTCTCGCTCAGAAGCTTGTCTGGTGGGATTGTTCAAGAACAAGCCAAGTGTGAATGCCATGTCCATAGCCAATAAGACTGTCCCATGCTACACCACAGGAGGAACAGAAAGGGCTACTATTATCTGTATCTGAGTGGATATAATGTGCAGATTCTCCCCCCATTTAGGAACTGACTCCTCAAAGCAGCCTAGAGGCTCCCTGTTGGATGACTTGTTGAATTGTAAGGGTTCTGGTGTCCATTTCTGGAGATACCCTATAAACATGCAAAGCAAAGGGAATCTGACCCAAGGCATTTCCTTTAAACCAAAATACGTAGGGACTTCTCTGGTGCTCCAGTGGTTAAGATCTGCCTTCCAATGCAGACAACATGGGTTCGATCCCGGATCAGGGAGCCAAGATCTCACATGCTGAGGGGCAACGAAGCCAGCATGCCCCAACTAGAGAAGGCCGTGCACTTCAACAGAGATCCACATGACGCAACAAAGGTGTTGCATGCTGCAACTAAGACGCAATGCAGCCAAAGAATTAAATGAATAAAGTAAGATACATAATGTGGTCTTCAGACTACAATAGACCACGTCCCAAGGACCTTGAAATGCCCCCTTGAGGTCTGTAGGGAGGCACAGAGGGAGTGAAGGTTTTGCAAGAGGATGCTACTGGATAAGTCTGTGGCTGTCTTTACAGGCTGTGGGCCTGTGGCAAAAGCAGCTTCATTCTCTTGGCAGCCTGACCCAGGGCTGTGTGAGGAGGAAAGAAGTGATGAGCCCTTCTCCTTAGCACTGCTCTTTTTCCATCTTCAACAGATTTTGGCCCACTCAACACTCCAGAAAGGACCAGGAATTATGTTGACTTCTGTGTTCACCTCAGAGAGAGAGGAAGAATGATTTCCATTTTTATTATCATATTTCATTGGTCTAAATTAAATACTCTTCCTTGAAAGTGAAAGTGTTAATCATGTCACGTCATGTCCAACTCTTTGCGGCCCCATGAACTGTAGCCCACCAGGCTCCTCTGTCCATGGAATTCTCCAGGCAAGAATACTGGAGTGGGCTGCTATTTCCTCCTCCAGGGCATCTTCCCAACCCAAGGACTGAACCCGCATCTCCTGCCTTGCAGGCAGATTCTTTACCACTGAGCCACCAGGGAAGTCCATTTCTTCCTTAGTGTTCATTATTTTGCCATGAAACAGTGTATGTTTGGGGGTTGAAGTCTGGATTTTCACCAGTTAGAAAAAGCTCAGAATGTATCCTTGAGGCAAAGACAGGAAACTTCAGCACAGTCATGGCAACTGCATCAAAAGAAGACCACTGGATTCTATTTCAAATAAGTCCGTGTTTCTCATTACATCTGTGGTGTATTGCAGGACTGAAATCTGTAGCTTTTCAACATAATATGTGTCTAGATCAAACAGTATTAAATAATCATTAAAATCTGCTTTGTCCTTCTTGAAGAGCTGCTCATAGCCTCACATCGTGCTGTGTGTATTAATGGAACTTTGGATATAATATAAAATGTGAATTGCAACTGTCTTGGGTGGTAGACAGTTTACTAAAGTATTATCCAGAACACATGCTATCTGATTTACTAACTTATTATCCATTAAAAAAATCCCTGGGTAAATAAATGTGTAACTAAAAGAATTGTTACTCTGTATAATCAGATGAATAGATACAAACAGGGAAGATTGCTGTCATTATGTTGTATATTGTGCTAAACAGATGCACATGGTTTTTTCAAATAGTGTGCTATATCAAACCACTTCCTTCCGTCTAGGCTTTGCTTTTATCAATAAGAGGTTTCATATTTCAAATCAATCGGTGTTTTCTGAGGAGGCCATTCCTCCCCCCTCCTCCTTCTCTCGCTCTCCTGGCTTTCCCCCCCTGCCCCAGCCAACAGGCTTGGCACAGACAGGAAATGACTGGAAACAGCGGATCTATAATGTGCTGTTAGTGTTGGGTCTGCCCTCAGCCACAAGGAGCGAATCATGCCCCAGAACATGTCAGAAACTCAGCACAAATCAGAGTGAGTGGAAACCGAGTCCCTGCAAGTTTCCCAGTTGCCCCAGATAACTGCTGTGACAGTAATGAGCTAAGCTGCATCAAGACTATCTGTAGTTTGGATTCTTCGGTAGACGACAGTGGTGGAGAGCACGCACCTACCCATCCCGTTGCCACTCTCCCAAGGCACACGTATCTTAGGTGATTGGTAGGATTGGCAAGGCAGTGATCCTGGGCAGAGACAGGAACTGGCACTTGCCCTCATTCCATCCCATCCATCCATCCACACAAGAAACCTTCTTAGGTACCCAGTGCATCAGGCAGCATGCTAGGAATGGAGGTGAAAGACCCTCACAGACTCGCTAGCAAGTCTACTTGTACCAAGTAGAATATGGGATAATAAACAAGATGCCCAATTATGAGATGCCTCTGGAGCACCGAGAAGGAGCACTTGACCCAAAATGAGGCCCAGCTCCTGCCCTAAGAGTTGGGATCAGAGAAGGAGGGAACCCCTGAACTGAAAGAGATGGAGATGTCAGGATAAATTCCAGAGCTTGATTTGGCAAAATGTGTAAAGAATGGTGGGGCTTCCCTGGTGGTTCAGCAGTAAAGAATCTGCCTGTGATGCAGAAGATGCAGGAGATCCAAGTTCAATTCCTGGGTGGGAAGATCCCCTGGAGGAGGGCATGGCAACCCACTCCAGTATTCTTGCCTGGAGAATCCCATGGACAGAGGAGTTTGGCAGGTTACAAGCCATAGGGTCGCAAAGAGTCAGACATGACTGAAGCGACTGAGCACACACCCACCCACGCATGTAAAGAGTGGCAGTGTTTATTAAGATAAACAAGGAGGATATGGTGTCTGTTGTGTTTTCAGCTCCTCTACGGAAAACTGTCCTACCAAACACTCTATTTCAAACCACCTTTATTCAGATATAATTCGCTTACTATGCAGTTTACCCATTTAAATGCATGTCAAACGGTGGCTAGATTTATCATGATAATCATTTGGAAATGTACAGAAATATTGAATCACTATTTTGTGTACCAGGAACACTAACATAGTGTTATAGGTAAATTAAAATTAAAATACAAACTCTGAGAAAAAGAGATCAGATTTGGCTACCAGAGGAAGAGGTTAGGAGAAGGGTGAATTGGATGAAGGCAGTCAAAATGTACAAACTTCCAGTTATAAGATAAATAAGTAATAAGTATGAGGGATATAATATACAATATGCTAAATATAATTAACACTGCTGTATGCTATATATAAAAGTCACTAAGTCATGAAATTAAAAGATGCTTACTCCTTGGAAGGAAAGTTATGACCAACCTAGATAGCATATTCAAAAGCAGAGACATTACTTTGCCAACAAAGGTCCATCTAGTCAAGGCTATGGTTTTTCCAGTGGTCATGTATGGATGTGAGAGTTGGACTGTGAAGAAAGCTGAGTGCCGAAGAATTGATGCTTTTGAATTGTAGTGTTGGAGAAGACTCTTGAGAGTCCCTTGGACTGCAAGGAGATCCAACCAGTCCATTCTAAAGGAGATCAGTCCTGGGTGTTCTTTGGCAGGAATGATGCTAAAGCTGAAACTCCAATACTTTGGCCACCTCATGTGAAGAGTTGACTCATTGGAAGAGACTCTGATGCTGAGAGGGATTGGGGGCAGGAGGAGAAGGGGACGACAGAGGATGAGATGGCTGGATGGCATCACCGGCTCAATGAACATGAGTTTGAGTGAACTCTGGGAGATGGTGATGGACAGGGAGGCCTGGCATGCTGCGATTCATGGGGTCGCAAAGAGTCAGACATGACTGAGCAACTGAACTGAACTGAACTGAAGAGTATATCATGAGTTCTCATCATAAGGAAAAAAGATTTATTTTCTATTTATTTTATATCTATATGAGATGATGAATGTTCATTGAGGCGGGGGGGAAGAAAAAGGACACATGGACTTCCTTGGCGGTCCAGTGGTTAAGAATCCACCTGCCAATGAAGGGGACACAGGTTCAATCCCTGGTCCAGGAAGATTCCACAGGTTATGTGCCACAACTGCTGAAGCTGGGGCTACCTAGAGCCCGTGCTCCATAATAAGAGAAGCCCCCCACAGCACAACTAGAGAGGAGCCCCCATGCCGCAACCCAGCACAGCCAAAAATAAGTAAATAAAAAATGCTTAAAAAGGATCATAAACAACTACCATAAAGGTGTTAAAAGAAATCTTTGAGCTAAAAAGAAGTAATATATATATAAATAAAGTGTACACTTCAATGGCTTTTAGTGCTTTCACAGAATTTTGTAATCATCACCACAATCTCTTTTAAAACATTTTTATCACCCCAGAAGAAACACCACACCCCTTAGCTGTCATCTTCCCATTCCCTAACCACCCCCAGTGCTAGGCAAGCACTCATCTGCTTTCTGTCTCTACAGATTTGTCTGTTTTTGGACATTTCATATAAGTGCATTCATACAACAGGTGATTCTTTATGACTGCCCTTTTCACTTAGCATAAGAGATTTGGGTTGTAGAAACAGACATGAAGAAAGGCAACCCAGGAGTCCTACCCTTGACCACAGCTGATGGATCAGATCTGACCCAAGTGTCTCCTGCATTGCAGGTGGATTCTTTGGCAGCTGAGCCACAAGGGAAGCCCAAGAATACTGGAGCGGGTAGCCTATCCCTTCTCCAGCGGACCGTCCCAACCCAGGAATCGAACTGGGGTCTCCTGCATTGCAGGCAGATTCTTAACCAGCTAAGCAATCGAAGAAGCCCCATCCATATATGCTGGGAGTCTTTATGTGCTTGGCAATCAGATTCTCTCCAACCTGAACTGTAAAAATACTGAGACAATGATTCAGTGGTGGCAACACTCAGGGGGAGGAACTTCCCCGGTGGTCCAGTGGTTAAGAATCTGCCTAGCAATGCAGGAGATGCAGGTTTGATTCCTGGTTGGGAAACCATGCACTGCAAAGAAGACTCCATGCAGCTAAAAAAAAAAATTTTTTTTTAATCAAGGGGAGCTAAAGATGCCAGAATGCACAGTGATTCCATGAGCTAGAACTGGGCCATGAGGGATCAAGGCAAGGTGAGAAAAATGAAAGTGAACATTGTTAATCGCTCAGTCACATCCGACTCTTTGGGACCCCATGGCTCCTCTGTCCAAGAGATTTTCCAGGCAAGAATACTGGAGTGGGTAACCATTCCCTTCTTCAGGCGATCTTCCTGACCCAGGGATCAAACCCGGGTCTCCTGCATTGCAGGCAGATTCTTTACCCTCTGAATCACCAAGGAAACCACAGGGTGATAAACTGGAAAGTAAACTGAAGCGATGAAGTACAAAGAAAAAGATGCTCAGCCTGTAGGGTGGACCAGCCACTCAGTAACAAGTACCAAGTCCAGGAGACCCTGAAGGAAAGCTGAGTAAGCTTAGCAATGGGGCCCAGACGAAAAGCATCCCAGCTCCCGCTGTTTACCTCCCAGAGCTGCTCTGGGAGTCTGCTTTTCCTGATCCACTGTGCTTTCTCTTCCCCCAAAGCCTGGTTTTGGCTTTGATTTTTTCAGCTTTAACAGGTTCTCTCACATATGTGTTTTTTTTTTTTTTCCCAGTAAAACCTTCACTACCTGAAATGATACCAATAAGATTAAAACAAAAAGCAGCTAAGTGGGATGAGGGAATACTTAACTCAGTGGAAGATGTATGAGGTGTGTGGCTCCAAGATGAGTAGGTGCTGCGGATATAACTGCCTGCAGGAAGGGAGTCAGGGCTATGAAAGGAAATTGAGAGTTAACAACGTAGAGGGGACTCTGAGATACAGAATCCTGAAGGTGAACAGAGAAAGAGAGGCCTAAAAAGCAAATAAGAAGGGGCAGCTGGAGAGATGGGTGAAGGATCAGAGATGGTGTTTAGGGACCAAAGTCACAACTCTGGTGTCATTATGCTCCAACACAGATGCCAGCAACCTTTGCAATATGGTTACTTGGGTCTGCATATATTTCCTCCACCTGCTTAGAAAAGCAAAATGACTTCCTCATTCTTAGCTTTGATTTCCTTTTAACTCAATAAACCTTTACTGAGAATCACCTTATACAAAGGACTATACTGTAGGGACCAGGCACATGACGGGTGGGGGTGGGGGTGATTTAGGCCCCTAGACTCAAGGGAAAGGAGAGAAAGACCTAGGGTTTATTGTGAGTTATCTGTGGGTCAGGCTGGCACCGTGCAGTTTATCAGATTTAAACCTCTCAGCAACCAATGCAGAAACTGATCATTGGCTAAAAACAGACAAAACATGGCTTTCAATCCTAGCAGCATCAGTTAGTGACTGTGAACCCTTGCTCTAAGCTCCACTGTAGAACAGGGTAAGAATGTATGCCTCGGGAATTCCCTGGAGGTCCAATGGTTGGGACTCTGTGCTCTCACTGCCAAGGGGCCAGGTTCAATAGTCAGGATGCCACAGGCCCAGGCATGCCCAAAAAACAAACAAAAAAAGAATATATGCTTCTCAAGCTATCATAAGTATTAAATGAATGCTCTAGACCGAATGTTTAGTGAAAGTATTAGTCGCTCAGTCATATCTGACTCTTTGTGACCCCATGGACTGAAGCTGCCAGGCTTCTTTGTCCATGGAATTCTCCAGGCAAGAATACTGAAGTGGGTTGCCATTCCCTTCTCCTGGGGATTTCCCAACCCAGTGAAGAAACCAGGTCTCCAGCACTGTAGGAAGATTCTTTGCCATCTGTGTCACCAGGGAAGCCCAGACTGAAAGTTTGTTTCCCCCTCTAAATTCACACGTTACAGCCTAACTTCCAATACGATGGTATTTGGAAGTGGGGCCTTTGATGCTATTAGGTCATGAGGGTGGAGCCTCATGAACGGGCTTCTTCTTGTCATTAAGATGCTAAGTCGTGTCCGACTCTTTTGCGAACCCATGGACTGTAGCCACCAGGTTCCTCTGACCATGGGATTTCCCATGGACAAGAATACTGGAGTGGGTTGCCATTTCCTTCCCTAGGGGATCTTACCAACACAGGGATGGAACCTAAGTCTCCTGCATTGGCAGGTGGATTCTTTACCACTGAGCCACAAGGGAAGCCCCATAAAGCAGATTAGTGCCCTTTAAAAGGGACCCCAGACAGCTCTTTTCCCCCTTGCACCGTGTGAGCACGCAGCGAGAAGGCAGCCTTTACAAACCAGGAAACATCCTCTCACCAGACACTGAATCTGCTAGTGCCTTGATCTTGGACTTCCCAGCCTCCAGAACTATGAGGAATGAACGTTTGTTGTTGACACACCAAGCTGGTATTAGCAGGGTATTAGCAAGTCTCTGGCGTGAGCAGCCCAAGTGGACTAAGACAACAAGGGAAATTAATGTACAGTTCCTTGCACACAGGGAGCACTGAATCCCCATCATCACCGCTGTCCACTTGTATGTGATGGGCAGACTGACTTTCAGCCCCAGGTTTCCAGACTGAACGCTTGCCCTCTACATCTCATGACAGGCTCTGGCGATAAGAGACATACCTGCCAATAACCACAGTACAAGGCGAAACACAGCAAGGGCGGGTCAGAGGGACACGATTCCAGGCCTGCCACCTCTTCCTTCCTCTTGGCGCCAATCACCTGGATGTTCCACAGCTCAGCTGACACTGTGCGTGGAAACATTCTGTGGACGCTAAAGCCGTGGTGCGTGGACTCTCCTGGCAATCCAGCAGTTAAGACTCTGTCTTCTCAGTGCAGGGGGCCCAGGTTCGATTCCTGGTCTGGGAACTAGATCCCACATGCTGCAACTAAGAGTTCTCATCACACGACTGGAAGACCCTGCATCCCACAATGAAGACCTGGAGCAGCCAAATAAAGAAAATAAAATGAAATAAAAATACACAAATAAAACTTTTGTGCAAAGGTTACAAATTGGGATATATGGGAAAGACCAGACGTGTTAGGCTTTGTGAAGGACTGCTAGATATTCCAGATCTATTTTTCATGCAAGGACACACTTGAAAGGGACCCCACTATAAAGGCTCATCAGCCCCCACCGCAATTAGGCAATAACTTTGCAGCAGGGAACACCTAAGTTGGGTTCCAGAATAGTGGGGGGTAGCGGCTCCAGAAGGTGGGCAACGATGCCAGGAGGGGAGCCGTGAGAAAGGCACAGACAGGCACCCACGACCATGTCACTAATTTCCTTGAGGGGCTTTCTGAAGAGGCCCAGACCCCACAGCTCCACAAATCCTCTTCTGGGCCACCTGGGGTGGTGGTGCCATCTGTGGCTTCATCAAACTGACTGAAACCCTCATAATTAGCCACAAACTAGTAAAACAGAAAGCCAGGGAAAAGACCACATCAGTGGAAGTTGCCTTAGGAGAGTGAATTCAGACCACCCAGAAAGGCACTTAATTCTTTGGAGTTCAACAAGTCTTAGAGTACAACATTATCAACAACCAATGGTGAGAAGTAAACCCCAAATCAGACTCTCCAATTCTGAAACTAACAAAAACCCACTGAAACAACGAGAGTAGACATAACAGATAGTTATGAGCACTTAACACACAACATAACCATTGGCTCTAAAACATGGTTTAATACTCTGAGGTGCAGAGACCTGTTGTCTGAAGGATTCCCTAGATTCTGCTGTGATGCGCTGTGATTGGCTGAGTGGTGTTTATAGAAGTACCACAGGCAAGGAAAAGAGTGTTAGGGTGTAGCCCCTGCTCTCATGAGGCTTACATCCTACTTAGGAATTCACAGAAAATCACAGCAACAAGGCAGGATGTAATAAGCGCCAAGCTGTGTGATCCAACTGTAACAGTTTAGCAACTGGCAGCTATCAGCGAAGGACGCACATATGAGCAAAGTCTCCAGAGACCAGCCTGAACTCGAGCCAGAGCTTAGAAGAGAAGACTTTCCACTTGGTAAGAATCAGCGCCTGGCACAGAGTAGGTGCTTAATCAATACCTGCTGGACTTGTTCAACACTGCTGATCAAGGATTTGTAGATGGGCATGCGCAAGATGGATGTCCAATAACATACCACAAACCCCATGTTTCCCTACCTGGCTTCTGATACACCTCATCTACATTCCCAAGGAAAGGAATCCAAGCTAATACCATTTCTACTTCTAAGTGAAGGAGAAGCAGGGACTAGGGGAAAGAGCAGAAATGCATTTCTAGCCCAGAGACCCTGATACTGCAATCACTGTTCCTTCAGCTCTTTTAGCAAAACTTTCCGCTGTATGTTTTCCAACTTACACTGTTTCATTAACACCAGTCCCTAACCACCAGCAGCAGGCATTCTAGTTCGTGCTGTTGCTCAGAGGAGCCTGTATGTCCTTGCAACCTGTGGAATCACTGCTAAGATTCCAGATAAATGTCCTGAACAAATAAAATTCATTCATTATGTGAATTAAATCAAAATATAACCCTTGCAGTTTTGCACATGGAAAGTAAAGAGAACAATGCATGCAAGCTATTCCACAGGTTAAGCAAAGCAGATAAACACACAGAAGCAGCCACAGGACTAGTGTGGTTTATAAACCAAATACAGAGAGAGAGGAATATTGCCTCTTACTGTTGTATGGCTTTTGTCAATCTTGTCTGTTCACAGACAAAAGTGCATAACTCTTTCCACATAAACATGTGATCAGTTTCCACAGGTTTTAGGAGCTCTGAATGTATCTGAATGTCCAGGATTCACATCGCCTCTGGGACCATATGCGTGTGTAGAAATGAAGAAATCATCACTTTACAGAAGAGGAAACTGAGACCCAGAGAGGCTAAGATGACTCATGGAAAATCACAACAGTTAGGTTCAAAGCCAACCTGCAGAAACACACGTTTCTTCACCCCTAGAACGTGGCTCTTTTATCCATACTCAGCATTTCTCAAAGTATGCTCCACAGAACACAAGGGCCTGCGTTATAGGTACTCTCTGGAGCAAGGAAAAAATATTTCATGGTCAGATCAATTAAGTTGGGCTAAAGAAAATTAAGTGGATTTTTTCACTTGTTCATCTGAACTTGGAACAAACTGTCTTGTCAGGAGAGGTCGTGGAGAGGGGAACGCATGGATGGTGGTACAGCCTTTCTCATACTCATACAGGCAGAAGATTTTTGTCCCCCTAATACCCAGAAACTCCCTAGGGACAGCAGTGTTCCACAGGACACAGCTTGGAACAAGGTGCTGGAGTCGGGCTGCTTCTCAGATATTTCCTGGGCTGGAATGGTTTTTATATTACCTGTCTGTGTTTAGTGGGGCTGCCGTCCTCTCTCTGCAGAACCTTCTACAACAAGCACCAAAGACATGATACCTGGAGACTTTTGTACAGCTGAAGGCTTCTTTGTACCTTCTGCCTAAAAAAAGCGAGAGCAGCAGGGTCCCAGCGGTGACCCAGAGCTGATGGATGGCCTCCAGAAATCCAGTTCACCCCAACCACTGGCAGTTTGCCCAACCCGGAAGACTACACCTGCAAAATGTGTCCTGTCACATCGCGGTCCTGGCCCCGAGAAACAGAGTTGTGCCCAGGGGCAGAGGAAGAGAAAGAAGGAGGAAGAGGCTTTTTCTCTGCTGTCTTTGGAAGGCTTTGGTCACTTGCTCTTAAAATGCCTGTTTTAGCTCTGTTGCTAGAAAGGCATTAACTGCTCTCCTCATCCAGGGGCCGTGCGAGGGTAGACCCCTGTTTCTGGTTAAGGGACGTCACCGTGGGTGTTGTATACCGACCTCTGCGGTCACACAGTGCTCAACTCCTAGGAAAGATCTAGGTAGACTCGGTGAGAAGTCCCGGAACACCGACGGGTTTCCGGAGCTAGAGCTCCCCCTGCTGGCAGTCAGGGCGTTTCGTAACGCCGCTCGGAATTCTTTCTTTCCTGTGAGTGCGGAAGCCCTGATTGAGGAGGGAGCTTTCAGTCAGCCACTTCTCTGCTCCTGTAGTGGCTTCTCCCAAGGACTTGAGCTGACGTCGGTGTTCAGCCATTTGTGATTCTTCCTTCCCCTCGGCTATCTCCCTTTTTCTGAAAATGCTCCAGTTTGCCCAGCCCGGATCGAACTGGACTCTTCCGAACTGGGAATTTAGGTTTGGAGAATTTCTCGAATTGAAACAAGGTCCTTGTAGGACACATTTCTCACTAGTAAGATTACATTTTCAAATATCAGACGCTTTGCATTGACCATCTAGACGGAAGAAGGAAAGAGAAAGGGAGGGAGGGAGGGAGGCAAGACGAGAAAGAAAAAACAGACCTGCTTTACTATCATGGGGAAAAGACATGTCTCAAAAAAATGTTTCCCTTAATTGGGATCCGGGGTGAAGGGTGAAAACATACCTCAAGAAAGTTGCCCTTAGGAGTGAAGTCTACTGTACAAACGTTGGGAATCCGGTTTCACTCTGCTCTGATTGCTAAGCCTTCGCTTGCTATACGACCCCGTGGTTTCTGTCGAGTAAAAGAATGAACAGTAAACCTTCCCTCATTTCTAACTTCATCTTCAGACATCAGGCTCTCCAGGATCCCTGGTGGCTGAGAAACTTGCTGTCCCTGTTTGGGGAATGCATCCTAGATAAAGCTTTCATCGATGCCATCCTATTTTAAGTTGAGAACTATTTTTATTTTTCAGATAGAAAGATGAAGGGAAGGAATAGAACTGAGACAGTCTGAAATGGATCTCTGGTTTTATGATGCAGGATAGGGGTAAGGGTTTCTGCTGGCTCTTTTTTTTTCACTCAGACAATGGCTCATTAGGATCCACTGGCACAGAATTTGGAGGCTCCTTACAACCTAAGAATTAGAGAGGATATGTGCTGTTTCCTTCCTCTAAAAGTAGAATGGCGCCCATTTGCAAGCTCACTGAAAATAAGAAATGGAAAGACACCAAATGCAAAAATCGAAATAAAGGCATAGCTCCTTCAACCCACTGAATAATTATTCAGATTTATAAAAAATGAATAATAAGGGAGCAAATCTTCATTTTACAGAAGGATGCACCATGGGATTTCTTTACATTTCAAGTTCCCCTGATGCATAAAACATATGATTAGATTTACAAAACTTGATTTACACAGTTTTTTAGGAAAACATCTTTGCGGAAAGATTAGGTGTGATTAGATGCAAGAGCTCTTCTCTCAGGAGGGAAAACAAATGAGCTTAGCTAACAGGAGATGGCAGAGTTAACGACCAAAAACTCTTCATGCCATTTGGGAGGGCTGATTTCAATTCCGTGGCATTCTTAGAGATTTCTTAGGCAACTCCGAATGACTGCTTACAGAGATGAGAATAGAGCTCCTCTACTGGCCTGCCCCACACACTCGGTGGGGCTCAGTCTTTTCTGAACTCATGTGTTCTAGAAAAGTCTGAGCATGGCAGGTGAGAAATCGTGGTGTGGGGCCCTCTGTGAGGCAAAACACTGTTAGGAAAGAGAGACACAGAGAAACAGACCGAAGCCCCATGTGTTACTGAGAGCGTTTGGCTGAAGCGAAAAGAAGTGTGTTATTCTAAATGAATCGATTTGTTCCAGGGAGGTCCTAGAAGACTCTCAGGGCCTGCAGAATACAGCTGGATTTTCCAGTTTCAACTTCCATTATTTCCAAAGACCTGTGTTCCCACGAAGTTCAGCCATGTACCAGGCACACAGTGTGGCCAGATAGTGACATGCAGGCTAAGCTCTCATCTAGTTTCCTGATGGTCAGAACCTACATCACTTTTAGATTCAGGAAAACTGGCCATTCTAACCTTAAAGGAAAACCAAGATTCAATTCACATACTCTCTTTCCCGATAAAGAAATACTACCATGATCCATTGTGAAGTATCTAGGAATTTCTGTCACACTGTGGTCCAATCCCTGATCTGGCTTTAGCCTTCTGATCTGAGGAGCCATGAGAATCAATATCCGAGTTCCTCTCAACAGCTGCACTTTAGGATGGTTAGGAAAGGGAATGTTCTTTCTCTCTTCTCTCTCTTGGACTCAAAACCACAATAACACTGAAAACCAGTGCAGACGTCCACTTCATTAGCTTCCATCATGCTACAGTATTTGTTTATGATTTTATGCCTGTTCTGATAATGTAGCACATTTACTGCTCATGAATATTTGATACTGAATTAAACCATTTGTCACTCGGTTATATAAAGAACACAATTCAGTTCACAGCAAACCATTTGAAAGAGAACTCATTATTATGATATCACAATTTTATTTTATTTTATTGGAGTGTTTTGATTGTTAAATAGACAATACATGTCTTTCTCTCTCTTTTAATTTTTCTTGTCTAAAAGATGAAACCCTGCCTTTTACTTTGCAAACTACATTACTTGATTTCCTTTAAATAGAGAAAAGTCATTTTCTATAATATTAAATTGTTTAATTTGGGACAAATGGAATAATAATGTTTTGCTACAAGACAGAGTTTCAAAAAAGAGAGGGAACGTTTGCCTCTCCCCACTTAAAAAAAAAAAAAAAAGGCCGTGTTAGTATCTCATAACAATTCAGCTAAAAGAACCAGCAACAGCCTGGTTAGAATGAAGAATTTGTAACTGTATTCTGTGCACATTGTTTTAATGATACAGAGTCATTTAGGCGTGCACAGACACATTATACATCTTGGGTCATTATCAATATGACTGCCACGAAAGAATCACTGGCTTGTGCATCTGATCAGGGCACCTACTGGGAGCAAGGATGACAACAACTAGTGTTTTCCTGGGCGAGCAGGACAGGTCGTGAATTCTTGCCTGCCCCGCCCCATTTGGAAGCAGCTTCTCACCAGAGTTCCAGAGCTGACCTAGATGCACGGATCAAAGACTGCCTCAGGGGGGACTGACCCTGCATGCCCCGTTCCCTCAGCTAGACGTTGCTCCTGAGAGTGACTAGGCAGCCCATTCGACAGTCTGAGAGCCCATCATTGTGAGCGGACACCATCAGCAGTTAGTAAATACACAGAGATGCTCAGAGGAAGAGGTCCATAAACACACAGAGATGGGAAATTGTTCATGAAAGTGGCAAAGTGTTTGTGTTCTATATGGTCATTGATTTCACTTAACATGGCTATTCTCTTGTTTGATTTTTTTTCTTTTCCCTTTAATTTGACCAAAGCAAAGCAGGAAATGGCTCTATAGCTTAAAAAAAAAAATAGCCAATAAAACAAATTAAACTTCATAAGCCACTCTTTGAAATCATAAAGATCTTCTATTTTCAATAATTGATAAGATCTAGCCATGTAAGAAATTTGTTTTAGAGAAACAGGTTTCAATATACCATATCAGTTGCAACCATCCACAAATATTTTCCTTTTTATATTTTCCTCCCTATAAGAATATTTTTTCAGCTTCTTTTCCCAAAAAACAAATTGCTTTTTAATGGTCCGGGGTAATTCTACATGCCCAATATTTGCTGATTCATGTTCTAATATCAAACTTTTCTTTTCATCCAAATGCTTCACTGGGTGTAAAATTTAGATAAAACCATAGTCAGATACAACTAGGACAAATAGACCCCTGCATGCTAACTGACTGTTAGCATGACACCAAAAATATTTAGAATTCCTCTGTTTTTTATTACCTTTGATGAGTCTACTGTATGATAGTCTTCAAAAACTTCCAAAAACTCAAAAGCTACATCTGATATTACTTCTAGAATAGCAAGTTGCTCTCTGTAACTTTCTAAAGATACAATCAGTCCTCTGTATCCTTGGGTTCCACATCCAGGGATCCAAGCAACAGAAGACTGACAATACTTTGGGGAAAAAATTCCAGAAAGTTCCCAAAAGCAAAATTTGAGTTTGCTACATACCAGCAACTATTGACATGGCATTTACGCTGTATTTACAAGTATTTACATAGCATTTACATTGTATTAGCTATTACAAGTAATCTAGAGATGATTTAAAGTATATGGGAGGATGTGCATGGGTTATATGCAAATACTACAGCATTTTATATGAGACTTGTGCATCCAAGGGTTTTGGTATCCATAGGGGTTCTGGAAATGATCCCCCGTGGGTACAGAGCATTGACTATAAAGGAAAGACAATACTAGTCAAATTATGCTCCCCCTTCAGTAATCTGTTTTACGTCAAACGTTACTGCACATGTGTTTGTGGTGATTCTTCCTCTCGATTAACTTTCTTTAGCAATCTCCTCTGTGCATCTGCATTGATCAAATATAATGCCCAGACCATCACAATTTATGTTTTCATGTTAGTTTCCCCTTGTTGACCAAAGGCAATGAAATCTAAGGTAGATTTTGTTTTTTAAAAGGCGAGCAACAACAAAAGCTAAAGCCACATAGCTGGTTAAACGAAATGAAATGTTGCCACCATGGATTGCATTTTTTGTTTGGTTGGTTGGTCATCCTAGATCATCTGAGGACCCAGTGTCCTTGGCTGTAAACTGAGGACACTGGATTACATGGTATCTAGGTTTCTTGAAATTCCGTTTCAACTTAGGGACTGGTTTAGAGAACAAAGCTTGGCTTTTTAGGGTAAAATCATTTAGGCTAATTCATGTGCAGTCTCGTCAGCCACCTGGTGTCATGGTCAGATTACCTGGTGTATATTGCTGACCTTAGAAAACTTGGGGGCAGGACTCCATTCTCTGGGTTTTGATGTTGTTGTTGTTGCTTGGTTTTGGTTGTTGACTTTTTTTTTGGCGGCGGGGGAGGGATTCACTCAAGTAACTTGATGTATTTCCTTGGACTTAGTTCTCTTTCTCTGTTTCTCTAACACACAGTCTCCCTCTCCTTTCCTTCCAGTTCCCCAATTCCCCTTTCTAGTTTGCTTGCCTCCCTTCTTCTCCCCAGTCCTCACAAGAGTTTCCTTTTCTGACTTTCTGCTTATTCACCATTTCTCTCAACTATTGTTTCTAAATCACTTTAGATCCAGGGCCTCCTGAAAGTTTCCAGGTTTGCCTTGGTACTCCTTGGGGTTAAAGGGTCCCACAACCTGTCATGGGAACAGGAGGCTGCCTAGGGTAGAAAAGGGAAAGTTAGATTTTATTTTTAAAATGTGAAAAGGAAGAGGAAGAAGATCAAGAATAGACAACAAGATTTAATGGTGATGTGGGTTCTCTAGGGGCTCAGACAGAGCCAAGGGGGCCTTCACAAGATAAAGATCAGCCCAAGGAGAAGGAATCATTCTATCTCCCACTTGAGTTGAGTTGAGTTACTGACTAGGGTCTGACTCTTTGCAACCCCATGGACTGCAGCACACCAGGCTTTCCTGTCCATTACCAACTCCCGGAGCTTGTTCAAACTCATGTCCATTGAGTTGATGATGCCATCCAACCATCTCATCCTCTGTTGTCCCCTTCTCCTCCTGCCTTCAATCTTTCCCAGCATCAGGGTCTTTTCCAATGAGTCAGTTCTTCTTATCAGGTGGCCAAAGTATTGGAGCTTCAGTTTCAGCATCAGTCCTTCCAATGAACATTCAGGACTGATTTCCTTTAGGATTGACTGGTTTGATCTCCTTGCAGTCCAAGGGACTCTCAAGAATCTTCTCCAACACCACAGTTCAAAAGCATCAATTCTTCGGCATTCAGTTCTCTAGCCTTTCCCTTCTCCAGGGGATCTTCCCAACCCAGGGATCGAACCTAGGTCTCCCACATTGCAGGCAGATTCTTTACCAGCTGAGCCACAAGGGAAGCCCAAGAATACTGGAGTGGGTAGCCTATCCCTTCTCCAGTGGATCTTCCCGACCCAGGAATCGAAGCAGGGTCTCCTGCATTGCAGGCAGATTCTTTACCATTTGAGATATCAGGGAAGTCCCTCTCTCCCAGAAGTCTCCTAAATGTGGCAAGACCCAGACCTGTATCTGGCCTCCTCTGTGGGCAGGTGAGGGACTTTCCCAATGCTATCACCAAATTAGTGGTAAGAAGTCACCAAATTAGTGACTGGCATAACCTGAGCACGTCATTCTCACTGACCAACAAAGATGAATCTTATCATTCATCGTAGCCCCTCCACTGCTGTGAGAAAACACACCACCACAGCCACTCACCCAGTCATTCTTGAAAAGAACAGTTTTCAGTGAAATGTAAACCACTCAGAAACCAAAGGCTAATCACACGAGGATTCAAGTTGCTTTAAGTCTCAGGACAAAGTATGGCATTTAAAAAACATAGTGAAGTTGGTCATCAAAGTGAAGTGAAAGTTGCTCAGAGTACTGAAGTGGGTAGCCTATCCCTTCTCCAGTGGAACTTCCCAACTCAGGAATCAAACCAGGGTCTCCTGCACTGCAGGCTACCCACTCCAGTACTCTTGGGCTTCCCTTGTGGCTCAGCTGGTAAAGAATCCGCCTGCAATATGGGAGACCTGGGTTCGATCCCTGAGTTGGGAAGATCCCCTGGAGAAGGGAGTGGGTAGCCTTTCCCTTGGTCATCAAAGGAAGGATATAATAGTAGAGAGCAGTACCCGCAGAGCAGAAAGAAGCATTTTCTAAAAAATCAGAAAGCTCTCCACTCCCATTGTTATTACTGGTATTCGATATTGACCGTGTTTTCTACTCACACCCAAATGTGGACAGAAAGTGCTATTTTCTACCCTGTCAGTGCATACATGGCTGACAGTGTGCAGAGCCCAGCCTTTCCTCTCCATCCCTGGTGGCACCTGGCCTTTCAGAGGCATTTTTAGAGCCTGTCTTGATTCGCTGGGTAGCCTCTATCATGAACTCCAAAAGCCAGAGCTTATGTATGTAGGAAGCTTGAGTGGGAAGAATCGGTGGCAGAGATCCTTGTCTTGGCTGGGGCATATAGAGACCCAGGCTCGTCAGAACCCTCTTCTTGAGATTCATGCTACTTGAAAACTTCCCAGAGCTCTCAGCAACTCTTGATCAACCACATGCATTAAGTATTATTCAGGGACCCACTCCAGTCCCAGACCCTGAGGATTTGCAGAGGGACAAGCCTGGCCCAAAGCTGAGCTCCTACAGCAAGACCATGAGATCCAGAACCACCTCTGCTCCCACCTGCCTGGTTTGCCATGGGAGGGGGACTCCCCCAGGAGAACCCTGAGGGGCTGGGAATGTTGTAAGAATGCTGGGTCAGTGAGGAGAAAAGTAACTGCTTCCTGCAGGTGCCATGTGGACTTCAGCTGCCTGTCAAGGCATTTTCATCTCCAAGTGCAACTTGTTCACTGAATAGCAACTCCCACACATTAGCTTGGGAAGCAGGTCTGCCAAAATGACCTGAAAACACTTGAAATCGGTGCCATCCCTGCAATTAATGAGGGGTGGAACATCTCCAGGGGTCAATTTCCTATTTGGATACACTCAAGTTCATCCAGTTTGTTTCAGAATCATAATAAAGGTCCTCAGTGAATCCAATATACAAACCCCTCTTCCTGGGGCTATGCCTGATGTAGATCCCACTCTGGATTTCATGGAGAGGGGAGATCTACCTAATTCCTTTTTGCTTCATGGGACACTGTGTCTTCTCATGCAGGCTATCAATGGTCCAGGGCTTCCCTGATAGCTCAGCTGGTAAAGAATCCGCCTGCAATGAGGGAAACCTGGGTTTGATCCCTGGGTCAGGAAGATCCCATGGAGAAGGGAATGGCTACCCACTTCAGCATTCTGGCCTGGAGAATTCCACGGACTGTATAGTCCATGGGGTAGCAAAGAGTCATCAATGGTCCTCGTGAAGCAACTAGAGAAAACGCACAAAAGAAAAGGCACGTAATAGTTCAGATTTCTCTTAAGAGTTCTCTTCAAGCTGTTGGCAACACTGGTTAGAGAACTTATGCTAAAATTTTTTCAGACGCCTCTGGAGTTCAGATGAGCTCACCTTAAAATAAACAAGCCTCATCAATTGTGCCAGTTGAGGTTTTCTTTGCAATTTAGCTACCTTGTGTGTTTTTATGGCAACCTCCCTCCCACCCCCACCCCACCATTTATCACGTCATCTTATCACAGTCTCTTTCTCAGAGACGCAAATAGCACACTAATGTTTCCTTTTGTGAGGGTGAGTTGTCAATCTCTTCAGAAAGGGAACAACTACAGGCAGCTCTTTCTTTTGATAATCTTCCTGACACTTGCCTGAGCCCGACTGATCCATCACAGAGAGCCTAGCTCCGTGGAGAGGCGCATGCTGACAGTCAATCAGTATGGGTGTCAGTTTGTGTCCATCAAGAAAATACGTAAAATGAACCACTGTGTACTTTGCGCTAGTAAATAGGCTTTCTTTTCTCCTAAATCTTGTCTGTTTTTCATTGGCTGACAGTATAAATACAACACACAGAACTCTGCCCTTTTAACATGCAAGTCTGAAAGCCATCCTCTTGGTGCAGTTTTCAGCTTATTGGTGTACTGTTATTTTCCGTGACGAAGGAGCGGGAGCATGAACATGAACACTCAAAATGCCATATGTTGGGCTCAAGAGCACCTTGTTAGACTCAGGAATGCGGGACTTGGTGTGAAATTGCTATTGCATTGCATCACCAACCATAAACCTTCCAGTCACCAGAAACCCTCTCAGAGACCATAGTCGTCAGTTTGTAAATGTAGAGCAATTTAGAGAACTTGTAGGAGGAGGCTAGGAATATGGAACTATAAAAATATAATGTAGTCATTTTTCTGAAGGAGTCTGATACATCAGCCTCGGTGAAGCCCAAAACTTTCTCTTGGAAACTTTTTTTCCCCATCTGATGTGGGGTTGAGGGGCAAAAGAGAAGGTATGGTGGGAGGAAGGAGTTGGGACAAGGCTGTGATGGAAAAAGGAAAAATAGATTTTATATTTACATTGGTGTACTGGGTAGGCAGGTCGGTCACTGGCTGTAGGTGGCCCTATTCCTTCCTTTCTGGGAATAAAAATGGATAAAAACCATCACCAACCGACCGCCAACTGGGACTGGCTAAGATCTGTGGCTAGAATTATAACTGGACCTGTGAGACATTTAGATTCATTATATACAGTCTTTTAAATATAAAAATCTGTAGAAACCTAAATGTCCATTGATCAAAAATGATTAACAAATTATAGGGATTCATACTATGGAATCTTCTACTGCCATTCTAATGAGGTAGATCTTTTTGTTCTGCTATAGAGATGTGTCCAGTATGTGAGGAGTGAAAACAGCATTTTGCATTATGATATGAGTAGTGCAATTCCATATTTTATTTCTAAAGCTTGATACAAATGCCAACAATTAACAATGGTTAATCCTGAGGTAGTGGGATTGTGAGGCCATATTTTATTTTTTACATTTCAGATGTTTGCTTGAATTTTTTTCAAACAAGTGTTCATTTGCTGGGCTATTTCTCTTAAGCCTATAAGAAAATTTTACTTTCATTCATACATAATCTCCAAGGCACGAAGGGGTTTAGGAGAGAAATTTCATGTGCCCTCATTACCTTGGAGAAAAGGATATGTGTACTTTATACATATGTATTATGTATAAATGTGTATATTATATATAAACTAATATTTATATAGTAAATATTTATATATTTATATTTCACCCTGGGGTAAAAATTAGGATAAAAATCCATGTTTAGAAAACACCCAGGCAGACTTTCCTCTCGTTGGCTGAGAAAAAAATAAGATTTTGCTCTGCCAATGCAACTGAATTGAATTGAATTTGTTTAAAGGAAGAGAAACTGGTTCTTCTAGGCCTCCCACAAAGATCTAGGGATTCCATGACAAAGAAATAATAATCCCTGTGGCTTCTAGACTAAAAAGAATTCTGAAGCGTTGACATAAACAAACATCCTAATAAAACCCCCTTTTACTTTAAACACATATCTCTGCGAATTATTTTTCCTTGTCCTTTTGACTGAAAATAAAAGATGTCTTCAAAAATAAATTAAATAACTGACCAGGAAAATGAACCCCTGATTTGAAAATTCAGGGAGCGTGCCAACCCACAGCACTGGAATTTTGTACAAGACTGTAACTCCTAATAAAAAGCATGAAGTATTACACAAAAACCCTGAGGTGGAAGCTGAGAGACCAGGGCAGTGATACTCGTGGATTAGAGCAGAAAGAAACGGACTGTGCGTATTCGTGAAGGTGCTTTCTAGTCAAGGGGAAAGGGTGATGTTTCATTCAGGATGGGATCAGAGGACTTGAGTCAGATACCTTTTTTTTTTTTTTTTTTTTTTGCCCCTGTCAATAGAATAATCTGTAAAGAAATGAAGTGAAATTTGATGAGAATTTTTAAATGACTTTTAAAACCTCATGACATGATGTGTGGATCCGAACACACTTTTTGTCCTCTGCTCCAAGAGTGGGCTAGACTGGGACTACTGCATGAACAATAACAGAATATACACGCACACAGGCTCCTTCAGCATGTCCACGCGAGACAAAGAACAAGAGATGGATAACATAAAAATGTAGAAGCATTTAAGAAATAGTCACACTTAACGGTAAAATAGGATTACAAAACCTTTGGAATAAGCTTGCTAAGGGCAATTCTTAAATGTAATCAAAAGGGAACAAGGCTATATGTCCGTCAGTGGGAACGTTAGTTTACAAATTATGCTACATCTAATAACGGGATGCAGCCATGACAAATGATGGTTTAGTTTTAGATTTAATGACAAAGATAGGAAAGTGATAATTATGTAAATTATATATTTGTATATTACATAATGTAAGATTTTATTGGTATTATATAATGCTATATATTTTATTATATACAGAATTTTAAATTTTTTATTATATAAAATGAGAAGATCTGATGGCAATACCATATGAAGTGGTGGGTTCCTTTTTGTAAAAACACCTGCTATACATAAGCAAAGCTTAAAAAGTGTAATACAGAGAAAACAAAGTCTAAAAATGGGATATGTACATATGTATGTCCTCAGGAAGGGATTTCTGGAGGGATGTGGACTACGAGGGGACACAATAGTCTGCTACGGTGCAAGGAATGTTTTGATGTAGGTGGTCATGATATGGATGTATACTATTAAAAATTTTTTTTTTTGTATTGAGTCACGCATTTATGATTTGTGATTTTTGATTTTTTATCTATGTGTATTTTACATCTCAATGAAAAAAGAACACAGGACAAAGGTATTAATGATACGATCTTTGGAAAATATGTTTGATGCTGATTTTTCTTAGTCTATCTTTATATTACTTAATTTTTTTACAACAATCACATAGTTCTTTATAATCTGAAAATGATAATAAAGCACCTATCTAAAAAAAAAGCCACAGAGAGCAGGGACAGTAGGGATTTCTCAGAATCGAGGCAGAGCATGCCTCTGTCAAAGCTCATTTCTTTATTTGTGGAAGATACATATTATCCGTATCGTGTTTTCCATACATTGTACGCATTTTCCCCCCATCCCAACTAAATCGAGTTTTCACTTCATGGTTAAAAGGTGCAAGTAACATGGAGACCTCATCCTCCTGCCTCATTAGGAAAATATCCAACCAAAAGAGGTCAGCAAGCAGAGCAGTGTCCAGCCCGGGAGGGAAGTGAATGAGAGAGGAGATGAAGGAAGGCCCGTCTCAGATTCCCGCAGCTCTGGCCTCCAAGTTGAAGGGCTCCGTTGAGGTGTGTTGCTGTGTACGTGCCAGGTTATGTTTATTTCATGTTCTGAATGATTCCTTTTTAACCTACCAAGTATTTATAGCCCATAGAAACTCAGAGATGAAAGTTCTCTTCCAATGTGCAAAAGCCACAAATGACAAAATCTTGTTAGAGTGGCCGAAGCCAGGAGGGCTCTCAAGCCCGCGTGTGTGTCTGTCCGTCTGAAGCCCCGTTCATTACGACTGAGCTTTTCTGGGCTGGTCCTCGGTGGAGAATGGGTGACCCTAGGAGACCATTGCGACCACTGTGTTGTGAGCTGAAGGAGAGCCATTGAACACAACAAAAAGGATGCTTCAAGGACACACGGCAACACAATCAGAACCATGCCACAGGCTCTGATGGCTAGGAGGTGACAGCGGGAGTGATACAATTAGGGACAGGAGTGGTTCAATTTAGGGGGAAAAAAGCCCACAGAAGTATGCTGTTTTCGGGACAAAGAGGCTGAGTTCTAAAGTACCCCCAATAAGCAGCTTCCACAAAGGGCTGACCATGTGCCTGTAGCAGATGGCCCTTTAAGCCACACTCAGACCTGGCGCTCTAAAAAGAGTTCGGGGCAGCAGGCTTGCAGGCGAGGGAGAGCCGAGCTGCGTGAGGATGTGCGGGTGCCCCGGGTACCAGAGACAGGCCGGGCTAAACAAAGCCGCCCCTGGCAGGACTGGTGAGTCTCCAGCCTGTGTCTGTTCTCCTCCTGCCTCTTTCCTGTCCCCCCCGCCTCCCCACAGCTCCCCGCTTTATGCATTTTGAAGGGATAAGCCAGTTGAGGATGCCCACGACTCATTTGTTCAGCCATTTGGGTTATAAAGCTCAGTCAACCCAGCAGTGAACACTTTTCCTCTAGACAAAAATTCTCAGAAAATAAGAGCTTATTCACCTTCTGGATGTCCAGGTTGGAAAAAGCTACGTCTTCCCTAGCAGGCCTACTAGGATGCATATAATCCCATCAATGACAAGGACTGTTATCAAGAAGTAGGGGAAGACATAGATGAAGAAGACAAAGTGGAATAAAATATTTTAACCATATCATTTTCCAGGACTGTCGGGCCCAGGTTAATCCTTTATAAATATGCTCATAACCCAGTCATAAAAAATGAATCTCAGCCAGCCTTTGATGGGCTCTTGGAATAGGAGCAATGGGGAAACTCCAGCACTTCATCTTTCCCAGGCTTCTCTTGAGTCTGGGGACATGGAATTCAGAAGTGCAAAGATCCAATTCAACATACTCTAAACACTGACATCCTTGACTTCTGGGAGGGCTCTGGGTACACATTTTTCATTTCTCTTGTGGTTCTTGTAGGTAAGTTTCCTTCTTCAAATATGACTGTTGTGTGCAGTAACATTAGTGCAGGGAGGAATCTGTGCATATTTTAAAGAAAAGATAAACCCTGAAAATCCTATCAGTTTTAGGAAACAGACTTTTCTCTACTAGTAGGCACAAGAGCAGTCTGCCTTAGGAAAAAACACATGCTTGAAATTGACTACTCTATAGGCACTCAGAGAACGGCATGTGGGACTCAGGGTTTGGGAGTACAGTTGTGCAGTTTGTGCACTGACCAAATAATCTCAAACTATGATGTGCAAGCTCATTTACCATATGTGGAGGCATTGCTTGATGCTAACAAGTAGATGAATGTCTTCTTGGGGATACTGTTGTCCTGTATCAGCATAAATACTACTCTTGTGTTCTCCCCTGTGCCCTGACTCAGGGATGATGGCAGTGCTGTGCGTGCACATGCCTTAGTCTGTCCAGCACCCTGACTGTCCAACCACCATAGGACAAGCACTTTGATTATCTGCACACCACGTGGAGATAAGCTCACCAACCTGCTCCTCAGTAATGATAATGATTATTTCCACGTACTGAATTTCTACTACATGCCAGGACCCGTGCTGGCTGAGGGCTTTCCAGATGATGTTATTTAGTCTCTTTCAAATAACACAGAGAGGTTGACGGACCCAAAGTCAACCTCAGGTCTGTCTGACCCCAGAGGTCATGTTCTTCATATGGTGACTGTGGGGTCACCTCTTCCCTCCATCACTCTGACCCTCTGTCAGCTTGCACAGGATCGACGTGATCTCCTGCACAGGAATGCTGCTCCCTGCCCCACTATTCCCCTCCTAATTCCTCATCTTTTGAGTTCTCAGCTTCAGAATTGCTTTCCCTAAAGAAATTAGGCCTTTTCCTCCCCAGCACTTATAGCCCATAGACAATGCATGTTAGTTTGTACCTAGACTTACTTGTTCACTGCCTGCACTGCAGACCTTGCCAGGCAGGCCTGTGCCTGGTACCTGTACCGCTGGGTGCCTGATGCCCAGGGCTGGGCACGCAGGAGGGCTTATGAACATCTGATGAAGGAATGAATGGCAAAGAAGGGTATAAGCAAGGCAGATAACACTCCTCTTTAAACTGCTTCTAGTTTAGCCACATGATTCTAACTGTGAGGAAAACTCACAGTTGACACTGACTCCTTCCTTCAATAATCACTTTGTATTGGTGGCTTCAGTCAGCTTTCCTGAGGAGCCCCCAGCTCCCTTCTGCTCAGGTCTCCCCAAATATCCCTCGTCTTGACTCCACTACTCCTCCCTGTCCTAGGAGGGCTCTTGACCTTCCCTGGATGATGAAATTCTGGCCTCACGTCCTGCAGGATAACATCTTTCCTAGGTTCTCTGGTAAGATGCAAGGCTGCTCACCATTTTTAGTGTTAACATGACTCAGTCCCACCACTAAGTACAATATTACTCCTTAGTCTCGTGTACCATGATCATATTATAGTGGTATAATACACTGTGACAATCTTGATACTGTCGTCTGACGAGCCAACAAACCTGACAATCTCATTTTAAGGCATCTGCAATTTAAAGAAAAAAAATGTACACTCTAATGTCACCGCATCCTCCCCACGAGAGGAGGGGCTGGACCCATTCGGAGTATGACATTCTGAGATGCTGTCAGAATCTTGAAAGTTAAACAAAAATCCTCGTGGTGTTACAAGTGAGAAGACAAAAGCAGCCGCCACCTGAATAGATAGCTGTCACTCCAGACGACAGCCTGCCTGCTATTCAGAGGCATTGCTTTGGAGGGGGATGCTGTGCTGAGGCTTCTGCGGGCGTTTCCACCAGGTACCTGACTCCAGCAGCTGGTGGTGGGAGGTCCTCACCTGGTATGGCTTGTCCCTCATGGGAAGGCCATGGTTCTGTGTCTGGGGAACAAAGGCTATCGTAGGGCCCCAACACAGTAGCCCTGTTGTGAGGTACAGCAGTATCCACTGTTTATATTAATCCAGAGAACTGCAGTACAAAGCTGTATCGAACCATACCTCATTCAGGTTTAATGTGCCCATTTAATTCTGTTGCTGTATTTTTTTTTTAATTGTACCTGACCTCAGATCAATGTTTTCTGACTTTTCCATGTATAGATCTCCTATCAAAATTAATGACTTGCATCTTTAAAGAAAAAAAAAATCGGCTCCAAATAGAAGAACAAAAATTCTAGGCAGTTCTGAGCCTTCCGAGGAGGAAAGAAGCCCCCAGGAGCTTGTAAGAAACTATCAACTGTGTTTGCTTAGAGTAGAGGCTCAGCGGCTGGTTTTGAAAGCACCGGGCAGAACCTTTACCTCCACGGTCAGAGTCGAGCCCCCAGACTTAAAGGGGGTGGCGTGTGTCTGGAATCATTTCCCAGCCTTAATAGGAAACGCTGTCCTTCCCAGGCATCAGATTAGTGCTCCTCTGTGACCCCAGCACGCCAGTAACTCTAAGCCGCTGAGATGATGCTCACCTTTGGGAAAAGAATGCTCTAATCTTGAGCGTGTTCCGACGGCTGCAAGAAATCCTCTCCCCCTGCCGCCCGAGTTGCATGTCCTTGGCCTTTTTTCTTGTTTGCTTTTGTGGTCTGGGCACACTGCTCCTCTCCTGCCTGGGTGAGGGAGCAGCGCGGAGCCTGTGGGGCTCCCCACCTCACATCCTCATCTGGATACAGGCTTTTTCAACCCCCAGTCCTTCACAGGTAGGAAGCACATCACAACTCATTAGTAATTTACTGCTACAGTAATTTTTATAATTACTGCCAGGAGGCCTCATTAAATTTGATCTAATGAATAAATATTGTATTTTTCAACGTGATTACCAGAACAGCTTAAGCTGAGTGCCATAAACAATTATTTTCCTCACTACTCAGGATGTTGGTGACTATTGATTTTTATTTCATAAAGAATTTACTGTAGTAATACTAATATAAATTTATGACTTCGAGAATAGGCAACATCCCTTGTGTCAATTCAGAAGCAACAAACAGTCCCAGAAACAGCCAAAGCTGGAGGCTGGGAGTCAGAAGAAAAGAATGGAATAGAGGTCTGCTGAGTGTGGCTAGCTGGGGAAGGACAAGGTAGAAACGGTTTGATGCTGCTGACTTCCGATTGTGAACCGAGATCAAGGAACCCACATGTCATCAATTCCTGACATGTAAGTCTGGAGCTCCCAGGCTGAACAATATTGCTGGCAGCTGATTTTCATATTTTATAAGATCGAGTCAATAAATTCTGCTCAGTTACATATTTCCAAAGTAAGACATGAAAACCAGGCTCTAACGAGGAAAGATTCACACCAAACCCCCTGTTCACTTATGCTGCCTTAGTGCCATTGAATATCTTGTGCTCCCCCTCTTTTATTCTGGTTTCCAATGTCAGGTGATGGAATTTCACATCTTAACTAGTGGGATGGATATTCCCCTCCATCTTCTGCTTTTTATCCCACTGGATACCCCAGCCTCTTCGTACCTAAGCTACTGGAAAGCACTGGGACTCTCTGTCAGTTTTCTTTCTCTTCCAGTAGCTGAAGCACCAGCCGGCTGCGCCAGGGCACCCTCACTTGTCCTGAGTACTCAGCGCTTTCACCAGACCTCTCTTCCACCCCAGGGCGGTCATCCTCAACCCTGGCTGCACATTAGAATCAGGGGGAGGAGCTTTAAAAACATGCTTGTACCCAGGTCTTGCCCCAGAGATTCTGACTGAACTGGTCTGGGGTAGGGCTTGGCTATAACTCTTCTTGTTTGAACACACCGGATGATTCTAACACAGGGCCAGGTTCTAAAACCACTGCCCTGGAAGGTAAATAGATGAAGGCAGGGGGCAGAGTGAGCTAGGAGCCAGAGCTTCCCGCCCCGTGGCTAGTTGTTATAGGCGGAACTGTGTCTTCCTCAAATTCACATGTTGACATTCTAACCCCCAGTACCTCAGAATATGACTGTAATTGAGTAGAGGGCTTTTCAAGAGGTAATTAAGGTAAAATGAGGTCGTACGTGTGGGTTCTGCCTTATAAGAAGGGGAGATTAGGACACAGGTGAGCAAAGGCAAAGACCATGTGAAGATAACAGGGAGAAGATGGCACCTACAAGCCAAGGAAAGAGGCTTCAGAAGGAACCCACGCTGCCAACACCATGACCTTGGACTCCTAGCCTCCCACATTATGAGAAAATACATTTCTACTGTTTAAAGCACCCAGTCTGTGGTACTTTGTTATGGCAGCCCTAGCCAACTAATACAGCAGCCTTCACAGATCATGGAGCCTAGTGACTACAAGCAAAGACTCTGGAGGAGAAACGAGTCTCAAACCCAAGGTCCGTCACTTACCAGATGTACAGTGTCTTGATGTTCTGGTTATCTATTGCTGTGTATCGAATGACCTCAAAGCTTAGTGGCATAAAACAACTGTTTTTTGTCACATTCATCAACTTTGTGGGTCAGGAATTTAGACAGGGCATTAAGGGGCAATTTGTCTCTGTTCTACACTGTCCAGAGCCCCAGCTGGTAGGCTAAGAGTGACTCATGGGCTGGAGCCGAGCATCATCTGAGGGCTTGTTTTCTCACATGTCTGGATATAATGCCAGCTCTTGTACTAGCTAGGCCCTCCAGTTGACGCTGTTAGCCAGAAAACTTACATGTGGCTTCCTCATGGAGCATGGGTTTCCTTAAGACATTGTGGTAAGAATCCACGGGGATCTGTAGATTGCATTTACAGATTATTTACAAAATGATTTGTAGTACAGTCGTTTTGGACACGGGAGGTGGGGAAGGGAGGAGAGGGTGAGATGTATAGAGAGAGTAACAAGGAAACTTATAATACCATATGTAAAATAGATAGCCAATGGGAATTTGCTAAACAATGGGAATTTGTTTGACTCAGGGAAGTCAAACAGGAGCTCCAGGTGGGATGGGGAGGGAGATGGGAGGCAAGTTTGGGAAGGGCAGGATAAGGGTGTACCTATGGCTAATTCTTATTGACGTATGACAGAAAACCACAAAATACTGTAAAGCAATTATCCTTCAATTAAAAAAATGAAAGGAAAAAAAAAAAGAATCCATGGGGAGAAAGACAGTAAGAAGCATTCTACCTTTATAAAGACAGGCTTGTAAGTCACGCAGCAGCAGTGTTTCCACAGCATTCTACTCATTAAGTCAGCCACAGAGACTTACCCTGGCTTAAGGAGTAAGGAAATACTCCAAGGCAATGGAGTTCTGGGAAAGCAGGGTTCTGGAAAAGCAGGTGGGACCAGAAATACTACTGTGACCATGTTTTGGAAAATGCAATCTGCCACACTGGGACAAGTGTCTTACCTCTCTGAATATTGGTTTCCCTACCTTTAAACTAGAACTATGTGAACTAACTCATTTGGCTGTGGTAAGGATTAAAATGGCAACATTACAGCAGAGTGCCTGGCACATGTAAGTGCTTACAAAATTCTAGTTGCTTCTAACATCTGGGGCCAATATGCTTATTCTGGTCAGGCCTTGAGGGATGATGAGGATGTGGGGAAAATGGAGTCAAGAGATCAACAGATAGTGTAACAGAGCACAGAGGAAAGGGCCAGTGAGGACATGGGGAGAAGGCAGCTATCTGCCACCCAAGGAGAGAAGCCTCAGATCTTGGTAGCACACTAGCCTTGTACTTCCAGTTTCCAGAACTTCAAGAAATAAATCTATTGTTTAAGCCAAAAAAAAAAAAAAGAGAGAGAGAAATATCGGGAAAATATTGAGATATGGAGGTTATCCTTCAAAAGTTGTAAAAATTGCAGTTAAAGTAGGACTGGGGTTCTGGAGAAGTGGAGAAAGACATTGCTGCTTTTCATTAGGAATCCTTCAGAAATATTTGATTTTTTTAAAAAATGCATGTGTAATGCTTTAATTTTTTAAAAAAACAGTGTGTGTGTGTGTGTGGGTACTTCCCTGGCAGTCCAGTACTTAAGACCCTGTGCTGCCATTGGAGGGGTCACAGGTTCTATCCCTGGTCAGGAAACTAAGATCCTGCATGGCTTCTGGCATGGCCAAAAAAAAAACAGCCCATGAAGACATGCCCAAAGTGGTTGTCCCTATTATAAATAAATGTAAAGAAATTATTCTTTTTTATAGTGATTAAATTGATGTTTCCTAACAGTGAGTTGCTATTACAGAATTTAGACATTTTTAAAACGGAAGGACAAAAATTCTATGCAGAGTATGATCTTAGCAACATTAACAATACTTAAGTTCAACACCCATGTAATCCAATTCTTACCTGTGGTTACCTGTGAGTGGCCGGATGTGGATGATTTAAATTATGAAATTTCAGTTTTATATAAAAGTAATTTAAAAAATAAGAATAAATTTTAAAATATGATGAATATAAGCTTATTGCCCGTATCTCCCTCTTTTCTCCATCTCAACATATCAGTCAGCATTTTAAAATGTAGTATTAGCCATGGTTAGCATTTTTACAATATTTATTTATTTGGCTGCTCTGAGTCTTAGTTGTGGCACACGGGATCTTTAGAGGCAGCATGTGGGATTTAGTTCCCTGACCAGTGATCCATGCCACTAGGCCATAAGGGAAGTCCCTCCATGGTTAATTAAAGAGCAAAACTTCTTGGTAACAAGACAGTATTGAAATTCTTATATCAAAATGGATGAGACTAAGGAGGTATTAATATCCTTCAGCAGGTATTAATATCCTTAGAGGTATTAATATCCTCTAAGTCTTTTTATTCTTAGAAAAACTGTAGGTCTGACTGTTAAACCCAGAGAACAAGCATAAGTTCCAAGGATGCACAGGTGAGAAAAGTTCCCTTAAAAACAATAGTAAGCTTCAATATACAAAAATGAGTTGTATTTCTATATATAAGTGATAATCTGAAAATGAAATTAAGAAAATAATTTAAATTTCCATAGCATCAAAAAGAGTAAATTAATTGGGAATAAATTGAACCAGGGAGATGCAAAACTCAGAAACTACACTAGAAACTATAAAACATTGTTGAAAGAAATTAAAGTATACCTAAATAAATGGAAAGACATCCCATGTTCATGGATTGGAACACTTAATTTTGTTAACATGGCAATACTCCCTAAATCAGCTTACAGACTCAATGTAATTCTTATAAAAATTCCAACTTCCAATTTTGCAGAAATGGATAGACTGATACTAAAACTCACATGAAATTGCAAAGGGCCCAATATAATCAAAACAATCTTGAAAAAGAAAGTTGGAGGAAAATGTTCCAATTTCACAACTTACAGCAAAACTGTAGTAATCGAACAATGTTGTTGTGGTATAAGGACAGACATAAAGATGAAGGGAATAGAAATAAGAGCCCAGAAACAAACCCATTCATATCTGGTTAACAGATTTTCAACGAGGGTGCTGAAATCCAGTGGGGAAAAAATGTCTTTTTGACAAATGGTGCTTGGACAACTGGCTATCCACATGCAACAGATTGAAACTGGACCCTTACCTCACACACATACAAAAATTAACTCAAAATGGATCACAGACGTAAAAATTAAAAAATGTCAAACTCCTAGAAGAAAAACATAGGTATAGATCTTCATGATGCTGAATTTAGCAATGGATTCCTTTTTTTTTTAATTTTATTTTTGGCAGTGGTGGTTTTTTGTTCCTATGCGCGCTTTTCTCTAGTTGAAGACAGGGGGTTACTCTCTGGATGTGCAGCCTTCCCGTTGCAGTGGTTTCTCTTGCTGCAGAGCGCAGGCTTCAGTAGCTGTGGCTCATGGGCTCTAGAGCACAAGCTCAATAGTCGTGGCACAGGGGGCTTCACTGCTCCCGTGGCACAGTGATCTTCCTATGATCCAGGGATCTTCCTGGATCAAGGACACAACCCGTGTCTCCTGCATTGACAGGCAGATTCTTTATCACTGAGCCATCAGGAAAGCCCAGCAATGGATTCTTAGATATAACATCAAAAACACAAGCAACAAAAGGAAAAAATCAATACAATGGACCCCTTGAAAAGGAGAACTTTAGTGCACCAAAGAGTACAATCAAGCAAGTGAAAAAGATAGTCTGGCAGTTACTCAATCAAAGAATTATTACTCTACGGCCTAGCAATTCCAGTCCTAGGTTGAAACTGAATGTTGAAACAAAATCTTGCAAATGAATGTTCATAGCATCACTACTCACAAGAGACAAAAGTGAATACAATCAAAATACTCATCCACTGATTGAGAAAATTGTGGCATAACCATAAAATGGAATATAATTAGGCCACAAAAAGAAATAAAGTACTGATAACTACTGCGCGGATGAGCCTTGAAAACATGCTAAGTGAAAAAAATTAGACACAAAAAGTCACATACTGTATATTCCCAAACATCCAAAACAGGCAAATCCAGGAGACAGAAAGCAGTTCCTATCACTACAGATGGTGACTGCAGCCATGAAATTAAAAGACGCTTACTCCTTGGAAGGAAAGTTATGACCAACCTAGATAGCATATTCAAAAGCAGAGACATTAGTTTGCCAACAAAGGTTCATCTAGTCAAGACTATGGTTTTTCCTGTGGTCATGTATGGATGTGAGAGTTGGACTGTGAAGAAGGCTGAGCGCCGAAGAATTGATGCTTTTGAACTGTGGTGTTGGAGAAGACTCTTGAGAGTCCTTGGACTGCAAGGAGATCCAACCAGTCCATTCTGAAGGACATCAGCCCTGGGATTTCTTTGGAAGGAATGATGCTGAAGCTGAAACTCCAGTACTTTGGCCACCTCATGCAAAGAGTTGACTCATTGGAAAAGACTCTGATGCTGGGAAGGATTGGGGGCAGGAGGAGAAGGGGACGACAGAGGATGAGATGGCTGGATGGCATCACTGACTCGATGGACATGAGTCTCAGTGAACTCTGGGAGTTGGTGATGGACAGGGAGGCCTGGCGTGCTGCAATTCATGGGGTCGCAAAGAGTCGGACACGACTGAGCGACTGATCTGATCTGATCTGATCTGATGGACTGAGGAGGACAGAGAAAATGGGGAGTGACTGTTTTGGTGATTGGTTTCTTTTGTGGGAGTTGATGAGTGTTCTGGTAATGGTTGTACACCACCATGAATGTGCTGGAAGCCACAGAATTGTCCATTTTTTAAAATTAATTTTATTTTTGGCTATGCAGTGTCTTCCTTGCTGCTCGTGGGTTTTTTTCTAGTTTCCGCCAAGTGGGGGCTACTCTCTCTTTGCTATACGTGGACTTCTCATGGTGGTTTCTCTTGTTGCGGAGCACAGGCTCTAGCGCACACAGGCCTCAGTGGTTACCACTGAGGTAACAAAGGCTTATCTTTGTTGTGGTGCAAAGGCTTATCTGTCCCTTGGCATCTCTGCAGACCAGGGATGGAACCCATGTCCCCTGCACTGGCAGCTGGATTCTTGACCACTGGACCAGCAGGGAAATCCAGAACTGTACATTTTTCAATCTTTTTAAATTTAGAAAAAAAGCAAATATTAAGCCTTGAGGGCATGCAGCCCAGACCATCCTCCAGCTTCTAGTCCATTTGTCCGGTTTCATTAGATTTCTAAAATGTCAGCTGACTTCCCTTCCCTGCTCTTGAAGAATGACTTGGAGGGAGGTTCGAGGCGGGGGCTCGGGTGCCAGCTCTGTGGTTCCCCCAAGTCCCGGAGGTTGTCACAGTTTGTGGCGGCTGGTGGGAGGCCATTGCCCCTCACCACCCCCACCTGCCCATCCACGGACTGGCCTTTCCAAAGACTCCGGGCGTAGGGAGGCCACCCACTCCCACCACCATTTCTCTCCCATTAGTGATTCCACATTTTAAAACTGGAGATTCTGCCTTTTTGTAAAAAAGAAACAAATGGACTCTCACCCGCTACAAGGCACCATGGCCATTTTACTCGGGAAAGCTGTTATGAGTTGTTTCTTTTTTTCCAAAGGTGGGACAGTACTTCCTCCCCCATGTCAGAGGGTGCAGCCAGGAAGGAATGGTAAGAACCATTACTATGAATGAGCAGCCTTGCTTCCAGGCTGTTCTTGCACTAGGGAAAGGGGTCACAGCATAGTTTCAGTGTTAAGATGTGTAAAAAAGATGTAAAAAAAACCTCAAAAATTTTTTGAAGTGGGAAGAAAACATTCAAGCCTTTTAACTCCACTGTATTAGGCAAACTGATACAGCTCAGAAATTTTCCTTTATACCAACTATCAATGCCAGAATTTTGTATTCTGTTTTGTAAGGATTTCATAAAAGTCATAAAAACTGAAAAAACAAAAATGCTAAACACTAGGCAAGCTTGATATTAGGTTGTTTCCAAAACCTAGTTTTCTGGTAAAGCAAACTAAGTTGAAATCAAACCTCTCTCTTACCAGGGCCTGTCAGCTCTCTCCAATACTTTAGAAATCCCACATGTCACTTTGCTGAAATCAATTAATAGAGTTCTTGGTGCCTGCCCTGATCATCCTTTTCTCCCCCTCCCCAACACTGAAAAAGAAGATAAGTAGAATCTATCTCCATAATTTTACTTAGTCATTTAGTTCAGTAGCATCTTTTTATCATGATTTACAAAAATCTGACTGGCAATGAGAATTGGAAGAATCATTTGCATAAAGGAATTTTATTTACATATTTTTCCTCCTAAAGCACTAGGTTACTCAAAATGGTCATGTCTTAAAATTTAGGCAAGCTCCTGTGGTAATTATTACTTTTTAAAAAGCCATACTGGGTAGTCTTCAACAAGTGACAGTTTTTGTTGCTTAGGTGCTAAGTTGGGTCTGACTCTTTTGCAATCACCTTGCTCCTCTGTCCATGGGATTTCCCAGACAAGAGTACTGGAGTCAGTTGCCATGTCCTTCCCCAGGGTATCTTTTCCACCCAGGGACTGAACCCACACCTCCTACATTGGCAGGCAGATTCTTTACCGTCTGAGCCACCAGGGAAACCCCTGAAAAACATTTACAGCTATTCATTTTAGAAGACATACTTGAGGACTAGTCTATTAAAGAATGTATAATCAAATAAAAGTAAAAATGAAATATTGAAAAAAAAAGAAATATTGGTTCCTGCTAATATGACTTGCCTACCAAGCTCAATGTGAGAAGACAGAATTTGAGTATTTTAGCACAAGCTCACAGAACAGTATGTCCTTCAGTGTTGGAGTAGTAGAGGAAACCACTTTCTGCAACATCTTTTTCTCTGAAACTTCATGGCTTAAGTTCCATGTTCATGTATGTGAGCATATTTCAGAATTCTATGACTCTCTCCCATACATATTAAGTAAAAAAGATTTTTAAAAAGTATATAGTGAGTTGGATACTATAATTTATCTGAGAAGGCAAAAAGAGTAGATATGTATACATATTTGTTTATAGTTCTAAAAATCTGAGTGTAAGTCATAAAAAAGTGTAAGATGTTAATTTAGAGAGGGAGAGAAGGATCAGGGTGGAAGGACAGAAATAAAATCTAGACTTCACTAAAAACATCTTATTTTGTAAGCTTGACTTTGGAAATATTTAACTGTTTTACATCATTAGAAGACAAAATTAAATCCTAATTTTTTAAAAAGCTGTCTTTAAAAACAAAAGCAAAATAACACAAGTAAACTTAATAACCATATAGAGTTTAAAATGACTTTAAAAACAGTACCAAAGAACTTACAATAAGGATGAAAAGAGAAAAATCTTTAACTGTTTTCAGTAATAATATCTAAGTAGTAATATTGGTACTATTGTTCTGAAACCATGTTTATGTATAGTGACACTAATATATTTAATTGCTATAATTTGTTTATATATGAGCTCATTTACATAAGTTGTGTGTATATGTGATATAGATAGATACAAAAGAAATGTGTTATGAAAACAAAATACAGTGGAGGAATGGCTGACTGTAGGTTTGAGGTAGAAAGTGTACAGGGTGAGCCTGGAACATTCTGTCTTACTAGAAAACAAAGGGAATTATAAAGACCCCTGGGGTCACATCAGAGGGATGCAGGGGCCTACGTGACAGCTCTCTCAATGGCCCAAATTGGGCATCAATGAGAATAACAACTGCTATGAATTGAAACACTCAAATATCTGAAAACTCCAAGAGTTCAAATGATACTTAAACAAGTAAACAAGAAAACCCTTGTTAGGCACCATTAGAAGATACCTGAGAGCTAATTTTGGTTCTGAAAACTGGTTAAAAAAAAATCAAGTTCTTAATACATCTGTTATGTAAAAACTGTACCTAGTATAAATAAATAGTTGAGGGGAAATTCCCAGTTGATTAATGAAGAGAGAATTTACAGAAAATGTTTGTCAGTGGCTATTAACAGTACAAAAAGGGAGACAACAGGACAGTATGTCTTCTGATGTCAGTTCACAAAATAAAGTACTGTTGCTGCATCCGATCCTGATCAAGCTTCTAGACATAACAGAGAAGACAGAGGAACACGCTAAATGACACTATGGGGTTGCAGTTAGTAAAATGTGGAAACTCTTCAGGAAAAAATGACTTTTATCAACAAATAAACAGCAAGGGGAATAAAGGGAGGGGAAACCTAATAATTAAGAGACTGTAAATAAGCATTAGGAGTCCTGAATTCAAATCAGTCAGTTGTATAAATGGAAGGTGAGGCATAGGATAGTGAAAATTTGAAAAATGATTGGATATTTGATATTAAGGAACTCTAACTTTATTTAGGTGTAATAATATTTTATTATGGTTCTACAAGTCTTTTAGAAATGCTTTTAGAAATACTGAAGTATGTATGCATGTCATATGCCTGGGTTTTTCTTCACAATAATTCAATGGACTGGAGGGAGCAAGATGAAACAGGATGGACCACTGCTGAAGCCAGTATCTTCTCTCTTACAGTAAGCTTTTAATGTCCATGAACTCAATTTTTGCCACCCCAAAATTTCCCCAAACGGATACCATTTAGAGCTACTATATGTAAAATTATCTTTTTGTAGCTCATTAACAGCTCAATACAAATTCTTTATTTAGTTGAATAGCAGTATTCTTTCAAGTTAGTAAAATGAACTAAATTGTATTTTCCCACAGAAAAACACATTATTAGAAATACATGATTTTTAATGAATTGACCATTACAGCTTCATAAAAAGCTAAGCATTGTATCACAAAGAAAGGTTACACCTCATAGGGGTTAGTGCTGGGATTAACAAATGTTAGGACCTATCCATTATTTCTCCTCCACCATGACTTTAGTTCTTTCTGCTCAAATCTCAGGAACTTTCCCATCCAGGAACCTCAACTCATTTGATAAATATTCAGTAAGCTTTTCTTTTTTCTTGGCTGTGTGGCTTGTGGGATCTCAGTTCCCCGACCAGGAATTGTACCTAGGCCATGGCAGTAAAAACCCAGAATCTTAACCACGAGGGAACTCCCTTAGTAACCACTTGCTGAACCCAGACTACATGAGTATTTGGATCAGTGTTCTTGCTCCCAATGACTTCATTCTTACGAGAGAAAATGAAATAAACGTGTAACTATGGGTGGCTGGTATTACCTGTTAAGATCAACATATGTAGCCTTATCTATCACATATGTAACCCAGTCTATCAGAAGCCCTCAGAACAGTGTTTGGCTCGATTATCTAAAATCTTCTCAGGCTACAAGAGCAGGCACGGCTCTTCAGTTTTCTTAAGTTACTTAACCTTGCTGAGTCTCATCTCCAAAATGCCTAACATACATCCTGTACTGAGCACTGTGTCTGGTACTTAGGAGGTGCTGAACTAACTCTAGTATCCCTTCTTTGTCAAATATTTATAATGTTGGATTGAGCACTGCTGCAATCCTGGGTTACCAGCAGGTACTTTCATCTGATAATAAGCACTTCCAACAAACTTTCAAGGCACAGAATTATGTTTTAAAAAGTTTCCTATGTGGCTAGCTATGCCCATCTGCAATCCTTCAGGCCGCCTCCCCATTTTGGCATCTAACAAAGTAGCTTGCCTCTTCTCTCCTCACCCTTGAGTGACACACCCAAGTTCACCCAGAACTGTGTGCTACAATATAGGTCTACAGACTAGCCCCACACTCTCCAAAATTCTCAATTTCCTACTTTCTTTGTCTTTGTAACTAAGAGGCTGTACTATGCCAACCCTAATGTGAAGAATGAGGTACTAGGACTTCCCTGGCAGTCCAGTGGTTAAGACTTCTTTCACACTTCCAATGCAGGGGACCTGGGTTTGCCCTCTGGTCGGGGAACTAAGATCCCATATGCTGCTCGGCATGGCCCCCCAAATTTTTTTTAATTTTTAAATTAAAAAATAAAAGAATGGGATATGAGAACTTTTGAACCATACTTTTTCTGTCTTTTGATTCTCTCAGTCCTAGAACAGGCCTCAAGGTACAGGGAGTCTAAAATAAATATCCAGGTATTGTGAAATTGCTGTTGGTTCTTGTGTTGGCAAAGGGCCAAGGGAAAGAAAACATCATTGTAAAACTTCACGGGTCCCTACTTTCTATCTGTCGATGTAGCTATCTTAGCTGATTCTGATTCACAGCTATTAATCATATCTGATTCACAGCTATTAATCACATCACCAAATCAGGTCCTGTTCAAAAGAGCTAGCCCTTTGTCATCAGAAACTTAAGCCAAAAGGGGGGAGGTGGGTCTTGAAAAGGCAGAAATGGTCTTTTGTTTAAATAGGAAACATTAGGACTTGGTGCAGTAAGATTGAGTATCAAAGATTTTAAAAAAGTAGACAAGCTAAAACAAAACGTTTTATTATTAAAATAAAAAAACTTTGTATAAAAGCGTAACAGATCAAAAGCTCTATTTACATGTATTGATTCAAGGTCCAATTATGCACCAAACACTGAACCGAACCGGCAGAGCTACAGGCTGCAGATGCAAAGCAAAATGCACACACACACACTCTGAGTCTACCTCTACGAAAGGTTTGATTCATGCCGAAACAGGGCCAGGGAGAGACAACACACGACTCTGCCCAGAAACTAAACTGGCAGAGATGGTAAGTTCGCAAACTGGTGACAGTCACCCTTCTCCAAAAAAGGCACTTCTCAGTTATAAAAGTGCTTCAAACCTGAACATGAATCCTCTATGCCTGGCTTATAATTTCAAGAAAGCAAAAACTGCAAAGGATTGTAGCTGAGTTTATGTATCAATTTTCCATGCAAAATAACCAAGAATTTATTTGAAACACCTGATGTTATGAACTGACATAAACTTGGCAAACTCAATTATCCTGAGGTTTTATTCCATGAATTCAAAGATTGGCCTACTCCTGAAGCCTCCCCATCTCAATTTCCTAGGATGGCTTTTCTACAATGATTTCAAGCTTAGTACTGTCCTCGAACCTTCATATTGTGACTGTGTGGGCCAGATGCACATGGCAGAGGAAATACAAGCAAAATACATGAAATATTATCCTCAGAAGCCTCCACAGTCATATGCTCTACTTGCCAACAATCACCTAATTTTTCCACACGGTCTTACAACTTTTGTGCCATGATTCTGCTAAAAAGGTTGACAAACACTATATCAGACCCAGTGTTTACATGTGAGCAAGTTACAGGGATAGTCTCTGAAATTGGATAGAGGTAGTTAATACTACTACTGTGTTTCTAAGTGCTTGGTTTTATGCGTGGATTCCAGGGCTATTTTCAACGCCAATTAAATCCAACATGCTTTCATAAAACTTCATTCAAAAAGGATTCCCAAACTAAATGATGGAGGAGAATCACTGGAATATAAGGACGGCATGGGGCAAGGGGTGGGCAGAAAAGCAAAGGAGAAACTGCAGGAGGGCAGAGTACAGCTGGCACTACACTTCTGTGATGCCCAGACACACGTGCACATTTAATGGGAACAACTTGATTTGCCTCTAAGACAGACTGAGCCTCAGAATTCTTAACCCGGGTTTCAATCACATGACAAAACTGAAGACTTTAACAAGGAAGATTTGCGAAGTGGAAGGCAGGTAGCGGATCTTCCAATTATTATCCTTGCATTTCAAACTCCTGTTTTAGACTGAAAGAGAAGAGGGAACACGTCAGGATATGGTTTTTGGCCTAAGAATTCTCTTATGAAAACTCTAATTCCAAAAGACACACGCACTCCAATGCTCATAGAAGCACTATTTACAATAGCCAAGACATAGAAACAACCTAAGTGTCCATTGACAGATGAATGGATAAAGCAGATGTGGTGCATATATACAGTGAAATACTACTCAGTCATAAGAAAGAATGAATGAAATAATGCGATTTAAGAATGAATGAAATAATGCGATTTGGATGGACCAGTTGGACAGACCTAGAGATTACCATACTAAATTAGACAAAGACGAGTATCATATGATATCACTTATATGTGGAATCAAAAATATGACACAAATAAAAACTTATTTACAAAAAAGAAAGACTCACAGATCTAGAAAACAAACATGGTTACTAGAGGGGAAGGGAGTTGGGGGGAGGATAAATCAGAAGTTTGGGATTAGCAGTTACAAACTACTATATATAAAATAAATAACCAACAAGGTCCACTGTATAGCACAGGAAACTATAGTCAATGGTTTGTAACAAACTGTAATGGAAAAAATACAAAAAAGAATATATTAACATGTAACTGAATCACTTTGCTGGATACCTGAAACTAATACAACATTGTAAATTAACCATACTTCTATTTTTAAAAAGTTACAAATAATAATCTTCTGAGAGCCTAATTCACTCCTTTAAAAATGTTTCTGTTGAATTGTAACATGCATCTAAGTGCACAGCTTAAATTTTACAGGAGGGCCCACAGGGTCACCACCGCCCAGAGGAAGGTTTGCACTGCTCCCTGACACCCCACGTGCCTCTCCTGCTTTCCATGCGATTGCTATCCTGACCGCCACCTTCTCTTTAGGAAGGTAACAAAAATGAACAGGGGCAGGGTGTTTGGGAGAGAATGGACACACGTATATGTACGGCTTAGTCCCTTCACTGTTCACCTAACACAACCACAACATTGTTAATCAGCTATACCCCAATACAAAATAGAGTTCAAAGTTTGAGGAAAAAAAATACGAAAAGTGCTTAAAATAAGTTTCTCAGATAACTTGAAAAAAAAAAATGTAAAAAAAAAAATTAAGATTGGGGTGCAGAAGAGAGAAAAACCAGCCCTACCTTTTCAAGTAAGCATGCACGTTCCCAAAGCCATGGTACTTGGCTAAGTACACGAGCACCCCAGTCGCACATCGCCCATCTCGCTGCCGACAGAAGCTGCAGTTGCAGATCCCGCGACACGGTGGGCAGTGCCAGTTCTGAAGGAGAAGCGTGAAAAGGCACCATTAAGTCAAACCTTACCACCCCTTACTTATCTACTCCTGTTTAACCTCTAAGGTGGGTGTCATCAATTGCATTCAGATCTTTTTTATTACTATTAAAAAAACAAAAACATAATGTGGTTAATGGATCACATTCCCTTGGGAAATCCCACAGAAAAAGTCACACAACCATTACTAGTATGGGGACTACAGAACAGACTTCCCCTGAATGGCCAGGTCCCGAGCACTCCACAAGCGCTCACAATTATCCAGTACCTACACTATGAATTCATCTGCCTTTCAACACCAAGAGCTCAATCTCTTTCTGCCTCTATCAGCTCACAGCTGACCTTGGAGCCTAAAGGACGACCTCTTCAAGGCACTTACTGGGTCAAGCAGAGCATCCTTGACTTCTTCACCATAACGGTTTCGAAGGCAGGGACCACAGAATTGGCCTCGAACACCCCAGCACTCTGGGTTTCTGCAGTTTGTCTTGGTATCGATAGTTTTCTGGCGGCACTGATGACAAGTTGACCCCTGCAAATAAGAAGAAAAACAGAAACACTACTCTTTGTAGAGAAAATCTTAAAAGAATGTCATTCTCTGTGAATCCCCGGGCAGCCTGATGGTTAGGACTCTGTGCTTTTACTGCTGAGGACAAGCCACACAACCAAGAAAAAAAAGAAAGATAAATTTGACTACAAAAAATATTAAAATAAAAAAAAAAGAATGTCCTTTTTTGTGGGTAGTCTGATCTTTTCTCTTTGAATCCTACCTCACATCTATATACACACGTATACGCCAGGCCATGAAGAGTATTGAGCATGGTGATTCCATTCAACTGGCAGATGCAACAGTTAATGCTATCAAAACTATCTCAAGAAAAGATATGCAAAAGAAAGCTTGCCCAAATCTTGTTTGTCTTTAGCACACCACCATATCCTCGGCAGAGAAGGCAACGGCACCCCACTCCAGTACTCTTGCCTGGTGAATCCCATGGTAGGCTGCAGTCCATGGGGTCGCTAGGAGTCCGACACGACTGAACAACTTCACTTTCACTTTTCACTTTCATGCACTGGAGAAGGAAATGACAACCTCCAGTATTCTTGCCTGGGGGATCCCAGGGACGGAGGAGCCTGGTGGGCTGCCGTCTATGGGGGTCGCACAGAGTCAGACATGACTGAAGCGACTTAGCAGCAGCAGCATATTCTCAGCACCTATCTATGTAGGCACACATTAACAGCTACTTATGTTGAATGAAATGAATTTCTAAATTGAGAAAAGACTTAATGCTACTGAAGATTTACCTAAGCAACTACTACTACTGCAACTAACCAGGCTAAATCCCAAGGATGCTACAAAATTCTCTTATCTTACATGAGAAAAATACCCAGGCACACATCCCATGCACTAAAATGTCTCTCACAGACGGGGACATCTACAGACATTATTTAGAGGCTCTGACCAATGAACGGTTATAGATCTTCTCTCGGGAGTTGTTGCAGATGTTCTCCAACTCTTCCTCCGTGATTTCGTCCACCGGGCGAACAACATGGGGAAGGGTCATGGGTCCGGGGCGACGACTTCGGGGCATGTCATCTTCCTGCATAACGAGAATCAAGGAACAGCGTCCTTCCTGGCTCGCTTTCCCAGCTCTGCCTCTTAGATCCTCGCTTTGTCACTCCTTCACAGAGAACTCAACCTGGAAATCAGTCTTGGAACTTATGGAGAAAGGGGATTTACTAAGGATCACAGAACAACATCACTGAAAAATAATTAAGAGAAGCCCAAGAAAACTTTTTAATTCTCTTGCCTGCTACCAACAGCCATCAAAACAAGCTGATGTGACCTTAACCATTGTGGACGGTTTGAGAAGGCCATTTAATACAGACCCTTGGGGACTCCCCTGGTGGTCCAGTGGCTGGGACTCCACATTCCCAATGCAGGGGGCCCAGGTTCAGTCCCTGGTCAGGGAACTAGGTCCCACATGCTGCACCTCAGAGCTTGCCTGCCACAGTCAAATTAATTAATTTTTTAAGTTAAAAATATACATGGATCGTTGGTGTTGAAATTGTATGTGCTCCCATCCTGTGTCCATAATCCCTGGACCCACAGAAGATGGCAAACAGAGGAGCAGACACAGAAGCAGAGAACTCACATTCATGTAGCCGACCATGGACTTCCTCTTCCTCACCAACATGTACTTGTCTTCCTCTTCCTCCTCCTCCTCCTCCTCCTCTGTGGGCAGGGCGCTGAGTGACCCAAGGACCCGGGATCTAGACCTTGTGAGTGGACGAGCTCTCCGCTCAGGGTTTCTCCTGCAGGCAACACCTGGAAATGTGCGCCTCCTGGGGGTCTTTGGACGCTGAAAACACAGAGGATGGACCCACTTACTCCAAAATGACAAGTGGCAGCTTCTTCTGAGGCAGGTTTTCCCATAAGTAAAAGGAATGCTCCACTTGCCATTTCCCTTCGTCCTTTCTGTAATGCATGGGAAATGAGCCCAGAAATAATACAGCCATTGAAATTCAGCTTCTGTAACACCAAGCCCAGTTTCTCTCAAACTCAGGGATGACCTATTTATTCTTGACTTGATAAAGATGTAAGAAAAAAATCTTGTTTTCTTAAAAAAAAAAAACAACCTTTTCTACAATATCTCTTAAGTAGCACAAGCTTAGCTCCTCAGAATACAATCATATATATTAGGCCATGACTTGGTTAAGAAATTGTTTTTTCTTTTTTTCTCATTCTCAGATTTTAAAAAGATAGATTACCGTGCCAGGTAGAAATGTTCCAAGGGCTGGAGTTACAGAAAAAACAACTTGCAATTTTTCTTCCCTATCTCTGAGGGGCTTAGTTTATTTGGGTGGGAGGGAGAGAAATAACCAATCAAAAGGCATTTGAGGAACTACTCTGACAATTCAGTGCTTAAGACTCCATGTTTCCACTGCAGAAGTGTGGGTTCAATCCCTCGTGGGAGAACTAGGATCTCACATGATACGCAGTGTGGCCAAAAAAAAAAGGGGGTGATTTGAGCCCTGCAGGTGCTTGGCATGGGGTAGAGGGCCCACACCTGGCCTGGGGTGCAAGGAAGAGATCCCAGAGATCTTTTAGAAGACTTCCTCTATCACCTCTGTCTACAAGATCACACAAAATAACAAAATCAGACTTTAAACTATCACAACACCTCAGACTACCCCAAACACCATTCCACAAACAAATATTTGTACTTACTGAACTGGGGCCCGGCAGGGAACGCCTTCCAGGGAAGGAGCCAGGGAAGCTTTCTAATTCTGACATGAGTTTTGCAAGCTAGAAAAGGAGGAAATTAAACAGAAATTATTGGTTTACAGTAACTGCTGTAAACAAGCAAATTCTAGAAATCACAACAGCACAACTCAGAGTTTGTTTCTCCTGTACATTTCCCAAAACTTTCACAGATTGAAAGAAAAGTTAGAAAAGGGAAAGAAATACATGTTAAATCATACGCGATGACGTTTTCAGAGCTACGTGGAAAATAGTTCTTAGGACACATAAGCAACAAGTGGCTTAGAGAAATGCTGGGAAGGGTCATCAGTTCTGACACCTTCAAAGTCAGATACCTACCATTGCTTTGTTTTGCTTTATATTTAAAGCCCTTTTCTCCAAGAAATTCATGCCACTTTCATCTTCCGAGTCAGAATTGGAATCGGTCACAGAATTCTCTGGGGGTTCAGGAGGCACTGTCCTTTTGTTGGCTGCTCCCCTGGTGCTTCGAGGGGGAAACTTCATGGCCACGCGGAGAGGTCCAGACCGCGTGCATTGACTGCGGGTCCGACAGCCCTCCCGGTTGGCCTGCAGCCTCTGGTCAATGAGAACAAGCGAGGCGTTAATGACTTGCTGACTGTCACAGAGTCTGAAAGAGTGTGACTACACAATGCCTTTGGAACAAAAGACACTTGCAAACACATTTGCATTGAACACTTTAATTGTCAAGTTTAACTGACGGCTCTGAGTAACAAAATCAGGAATTACTAATAAACGCAACAACCTGAGGGCCAATTAACTAGGAGCTTTCCTGGGACACACTGTACTACGCCACAGTCACAGCCTCTAGGACAGTGGTTCTGAGTCATTTTTTAAACTGTGAAAAATCCCAGCTTCTTTTTCCACTTCTTTAAAAAATAGAATCTCTATGTATTTTAAAAGAATTTCCCTAGAGACAAATATATGTTCTCTCATGATGTCCATACTTATGGTAGTATTAAACTATATTAAAGATGTCTCAATGCTCTACTTTTTTAAAAACTGTAGCAAAATATACATAAAATTTACCCCTTTAACCATTTGTTTTAATTTTTATTGGAGTATAGTTAATTTACAATGTTGTTACTCTTCAACCATTCTTAAGTGTACAGTTGAGTGACATTAAATACACTCCGTGTTTTGCAACTATCACCACCATCCATCTCCAGAAATTTTTTAAAACTCTATATTCATTAAACAATTACTCCCCATTCATCTCCCCCAGAACTCCTGGCAAGCATCTTTCTACTTTCTGTCTCTATGAATCTGACTACCCCTCTTGAAATCTCAAGGACAGAAGAGCCTGGCAGGCTACAGGCCATGGGGTCCCAAGAGTCAGACATAACTTAGCAACTAAACATTAACAACTCTCTAATACATTTTGTGTAAGCATAAAATTTTTTAAATTTCAGATTCCAAAAGTAATGTTTGCATCATTTAAAATGTATTAAAGTTGGCCACCGGGGCAAATCAGAATCATGAGATATCACTTCCCACCTACTAGCAGAGCCAAATAAACAAGTATGGCAAGGATGTGGAAAAACCAGAATCTGCAAACACTGGGAGAAGTGTAAAATGGAGCAGCCACTTTGGAACAGTCTGGCAGTTCCTCAAAAGGTTAAACATAGAGACTGTATGACTCAACAATTCTACTCTTAGGTATGTACTCAGGTGTGCATATCCACACAAATATTGCACATGAACGTTCACAGCAGCATCATTCATAATAGCCAAAAGGTGCCAATAACTCAAACATCCATCAACTGATGAATGGATACATAAAAGGTGATAGGGTCTGAATATTTACAGCTGAGTATTATTCAGCAATAAAAAGATACAAAGTAATGGCACATGAAAGAACCTCAAGAACATCATGCTAAGTGAAAGAAGCCAGTCACAAAAGACCACGTATTGTTTGGTTCCATTTATATGAAATGCCTAGAACAGGCAAACCTAGGAGAGAAAATAGATTGGTGGTTGCCAGGAACTGAGGGTGCTGGGAAAGGATGCAAAGTGACTGCTGATGGGAACAGGGTTTCTTTTGGGGGTGATGAAAACATTCTGAAATTGACTGTGGTGATTATTGAAAACAAACTAACAAAAAAGAGAGAAGTAAAAAATACCACCCATAAAATCCCAAAATGGAAGACCCGTTTTTTAACATTTCAACAACCTCATTGCTTTTTATAACCTTTATGTTATTTTTAGTGTGCAGACTGAGAGAACATAAAATGACAAAAAAACTTTCACAAATCCTTAAGCCTTTTAATCGATTGGCATTTTCTCAGTCGCAACAAACAGCATCTACAAAGAACTGAAACACTGCCCAGAAATGATTCAGGCTGTAGACAATGTTTGAGTCATACCCAGATTCACAGAGCAGTGCTGCCAATAACTCCAATACGCACTGATTCAGATCAACATCACCTCTTAAGAGAAAATATTACATTATCATGAAGTTAGGTCATGATAAAATACTCCCTGGCCAAATGTTCTCACTTATGTCAGCGCCGTGCAACTGTGGTCCCAGGCAGTGGACCCGTGTCAGACCACAATGAGCTGAAGAGCATGCACCCGAAACATATTTCCTTTATCGAGAAAGTGTTGCTAAGAGGAAAACATGTGCAGAAGTAAACAGCATGCTCAGATAAGAGTGGGACTGAGGCGCATCCCTGGCAGCAGCATCCTGAGCAGGACAATAGAGGTTAAAGGTAAGACAGCAGGCGTAAGAAAAGCCAACAAAAGAGCAACAGCGGAAGCAAGCAGGGCCCTAATTGTCATTACCTGCACTCAAGCTCCTGCATGCGAGTTATCACAGGCTTTCCAGATGCAGGTATAGATCCACTATGGGAATCAACTTTTACTGAAGTCTCTATGTCAGGCCCTGGGCTGGGCACTTAAATGTGACTGGAGCTCATCTTGAGGACATATCTGCTTCCTCTGATTGGGCTTGATTTCTGTGGCCACAGAAATCTGCACGCTGGCCAATTGTTTCTTACAAGTTTCTAAGATTTTCAGAGACTACAAAAATCCTCAAGCCTTACTATTAGAACTACATTAGCAGAAAACTGCTTTAAGACATGAAGAAAATACTCTTAAAACTTTTCTTAAAAGATCAACGAAACCTTCTGGCATGACTAAAATGAAAATCATATGGAAAAAAGATTTTTAAGCAAGTATGTCATGCCTCTAAATGTATCTTATTGCCTGATATTGGTGAAATTCTCAAACTCACCATTCCATCCTGTATCTCACTCTCTGAGAAACCGCAAAACGATTCATCATCAGAGTCGGCATGAAAAATACTGGCCAGTTCGTTAGTGACATCTGGCCTTGGTTTCTGTAAAAATCCACAATGGTCTAACACATCTTGCACCTCACTTTCTGAAAAGCCGCAGAAAGATTCATTATCAGAGTCCTCATAAAAAACATTTGCCAGTTCTTCACTGATATCTGACCTGAATTTAGGTTTCTGTAAAATAAATAAATAAATGTGGTTGTGCATTTTTTTTTTCTTTTTGAAGAACCAATTTTCCGTAAACCGTGCAGAGAGCAAATCACATTTACAAGTGCACTACAAGAGAATAGCTTTTGTTACAAAGAAAAATGGTTCAGAGGTTTACAAATGATTTCTGAGTTGTTATGGCAAATCATCAGGCATGTTAGGTTAGGCGACATTTCAAAAGGATAGAATAAGTAGCTAATCTACCTCCAACAATTACTACCTAGAACCACAGCAAAAAGTGAAATGAAATTACAGTGCATACTGTATTTTCGTAACAGCTGTATAGAAATGTAGGCAAAAAGCAAGCAGTTTTAATCACGCACAAAGCATTTGGGGCATTTTGAGCACTGCAGACTCCATTCTGTTTATTCTCAGGCAGCACTTACTGTGTTTGCAAAATTATCAGAAGCAAAGCTGTCACAACTGTCATCAGAGGATGACGGGGTTTCCATGGAAATCAACTTCACATATCTGAATTTCTTGAAGTTCTTCTTTGCTCTGCAATCCTTTTGCTGCAAACGGAAATGGCCATACTATTAAATGGGATGCTTGCTGCAGAATCTAAAGAAAGGTATCATTTTTGAGTTGAGTAGGTTCAAACAGCGCAGAGGAGGTATGTCCATTTCTTATACCCTACAAAGAAAAAGGAGGCTTTGCAATTGCTACAAAATTTTCCAAAATCAGGTAAAATCCTAAAAAGAGATCCCTTTGAGGGAACATTGGTATCAATTTATTCAAATACCTGTGGAATTACCCTTTAACCCACCTTAAAAACTCCCAAACTCTTAACATTATACTGAGCTCCCAAGGCATTAAATGCTAAACTGCTAAAATCTGCCCTTAAAAAAAAAAAAGAAAGAAATTAGACTGTACTTCAAAAATACAAAATGGTAGAGTGATTTCTTTCCCTCAGCCAAAATCAAGCTAATGAGGTCTTTCTAAGTAAGCTTTGGGCTCTGTACTGTGATGCTAATTTCTCAAACCTCGAACACTGGGCAGCACCTCTACTTCAAGAGGGCAGGCTTTCAAACAGGCCTTGTGCCAATCAGGAGGGGAACAGTGATTTCTGCACAAGTCTTTACAAATCAAATATATCAACCCAGTGAACAAATGTACAAGAACCAAGTTAAAGGTCAAACAGTCCTCCAAACCCAGGTAGAATGCCCAATTCCACTTCAGGGCTCTATTAGGCTGGCCACTCAGCTCTTTCTGTAGTTCCATTGCTACACAAGTCTTGAGTTTTTATAAGCCCTTTTATTAGACACATATGACCTATGGATATGAAAATGCTTCTTTCCTTCATAAACAATGAATTGCCTGGCACCAATCATCAGAATATGCAACTGACATCTACTTCATGTAAAAAAGATAGTAGTTTCTACCATTTCTTCATATTTCATAAGAGATTTCCTAAATGTTGTGCAGTCGCTAAGTCGTGTCCAACTCTTTGCAACCCCATCAAATGCAGCACTCCAGGCTTCCCTGTTCTTCACTACCTCCCAGAGTTTTGCTCAAACTCATCATGTCCATTGAGTCAGTGATGTAATCTGTCTCATCCTCTACCGCGCCCTTCTCCTCCTCTAGCCTGGAATCTTTCCCACAATCAGTCTTTTCCAGTGAGTTGGCTCTGCACCAGGTGGCCAAAGTACTGGAGCTTCACTATCAGTCTTTCCAATGAATATTCATTACTGTTGTATTACTTCCTATATTTTTAATATCTGAAATATGGCCATGGAGTAACATTAGTGACTCCATACACTGAAAAGTTTAAGAAGGCAAGTTCTGCTACGGGTCCCACAAAATAATGCCAAGACGTGAGGTGTAGGGGGAATATCTTTCTGATCTTTCTACACCTAACGTTACACATTTCTCTTGCAAATAAAATTATTTTCATGATGGTGGAACCCAACCACCCAGTCAGTGCTTCTCAACAGACTCCATTCAATCATCTTAGGAAGTTTTAGTCTTGTCCTTTTAAAAATCATGAAAATGTGGTAATAGGTAGAGGTACTACCTATTAACGGAGGTCTCAGAAACTCCCTATTTTCCAGATGAACAAATTAAAGGTACCAGGTATGTGAAATAAGATTGCCCAAGATCACAGGGCTGGAAGGAATCCGCAGTCTCCTAAAACAGCTGTGCTCCTCACACTGCTGCAGGAATTATCACCATTTCTGGTGGAGCTGCGGGTGGGGGTTCAATCCCTGGGGCAAAAAGATCCCCTAGAGGAGGGCGTGGCAACCCACTCCAGTATTCTTGCCTGGAGAATCCATGGACAGAGGAGCCTGGTGGGCTACAGTCCATAGGGTCGCAAAGAGACGGACAGGACTGAAGCGACTTAGCAGGCACGCCCGCCAGCAATCATCAATCTACCTGCCTGCAGTCAGAGGCACAAGACCGCCTCAAGGGAAGTATTCTATTGGAAGCTCTCAGGGAAATACTTGCTGGGCGTTAACAAGTCAGCGCATGCGAAGTTAGTTAACAGGCAAATGTATGCTTGGAGAATAAGACAGAAAGAAGCAATACAAATGGTCATGGATTTTCCTGGCAGGTAGGTAATAACAAATGCCATTCAACAGATTTTTTTTTTTTTTTTTGTGCCAGGCACTAAGCAATTCCTTGCAACAAAGGTGGAAACTGAGGCGTAGAGTGGTGAAACAGATTATTCAAGTCCCATGATGGCTCAAATTTGAACCCAGGGATGTCAGATTCCAGGTCCTGCTACATGTGGTTTTCTTCATCCTGAAAGCCAATGCCAAGGTCCATTCGGGAAGAGGTATCTCTGAAACTACGCCCCCAACACGCCCTCTCCAACCCACTCCCGGAGTACCCCAGCCCCTCACGTGGGCCCCTTACCCCTGCTATTTATTTTAAGCTTGTCATTTTCTTCCTCTTCACCCAACCCCCCACCCTCTAACCTCTCCTGGGGCAGACCCTCCGTTCCGGTTTCCGTTAGCGTAAACAGTAACGTTCCATGTTCCATTCAGGGCTCCGTCCTGTTGCTGCAAGAAAGGCTGGGGGTGGGGAAGGGAATGGGAAACGAGCAAATGGTCGGCAAACCGATAAGACCACCATTGCACTAATCACCTCCTGTGACCGTAAGTGCCCCCTCAAGTGTGCGCAACCCAAGTTTAAAGAGAGCGGTTTTCAAGACCTTTAAACTCCCAACCCATCAACTCTCAGCAGTTAGATGCGCCTGCCAGCACGGCCAAGAGGAAAATAAGCAGGAAGCTAGCGCAAGGGTCCCAAGTGCGCCCGGGAGAATGCGTTACTAGACATTCATCCTCCCCGGGCTGTGCCTGGGAAAGGTCCGGGAGGCTGCAGGGCAGCACCCTACTCCACGTCCCGCTCCCCTCCGCGCCCCGCGGGCAGAGTTCGGACCAGCAGACACAATGGGGGACCGGTCCGCCCCTGCTGCCCGCAGCACACGTGTGCCTCGGACGCACGTGGCCTTGAGCTCCTCCAGGCTGCCAAGCATCCTGCAAACCTCACAACTCTCTGACCGCCCGCGCGCCGGGTGTCACGCCCGCTGGACACAGTCCCTAGTCTCTAAAATACCCCCAAGTGCACAAAATCTGGGGCTTGCCTAAACGGGTGCCGCCCAGGACTGCCACCCGTTGATAAGGGCACTCCGCCGGCGCAGTTGGAGGGGGTCAGCCCGCCCCCAGCACCCACCGCGCCCATCCCTCGCCTTAGCCCGTCCAGCCTCACCCGCGCGCGGCGAGCGTCCATGCTGGCGGCCGGCGCTGGAGCGGGGAGAGCTGAGCAACCGCGCGCGCCGCCGTCCCACAGCGCAGGAGCCGGAGCCCTAGCCGCGCGGGCCGGCGGGCGGGGTGTGCAGAGCTGGGGCCGGAGGGGCGGGGCGCGGCCGACTTTCCCGCGTTGCAGCGCAGGTCCTGCCAGCTTTGGTAACGGCCCACCCGCGCAAGACCCACTCGGCCCCGAGAAAAAAGCAGCCCTTCCAGATACGCTAAAGTCCAGTAATAGTCTTGCAGTCCCCTAAGATCCGCCTTGGAAAAGTACTGCCTTGGAAGCTCCGGGACCTCTCTCTTTACATAGCTGCAGGGTCCCTAGAGAATGGCGCGAAAATGGGTCGTATTGCCCCGGGGATAGCAGCCTAATTTGCATGAATTCTGGGGCTGGGAGGGGAAAGCGGGAGACAGTGGGTAATGGAGAGCGGTGCCAGCCTCCGCGCTTAGCACTTTCCCTGAGGCGTGCGGTTTACCTTATTTAAAATAAAAATCAAAGACTGGAGCATGAACTCCCAACAGCCCAGGCACTGTCCCGCGATATAGCTAGCACCTCTTATCTGGTAACCATAACATTATCTAATGTAATAAAATGAGCTAAATCCCTTATCGTTCTTTCCAGAAAGCTCGGGAAGTTCTTTTACATAAGACTTGTGATTTTTAAATAAGAAAGGTCTGATGTTAGTTAAGACTTAACTATGGGATAATAAAATCTAGAGATTATAGAAGAATAGAAGCTAAAGACTGTAATAATGTGATTTGGGGCTCCTTTTTTCTGTCAAAATTTGTAATCACTTAAGTCAGAAAGAACGTGAGATTTTTCATTGCCCCTTGAATCGAACCTGACATTACGACGAGATCAAGTGTGAAGCTTTAAAACAAATGTTTGTAGAGAGTAGGAAAAAAAGTTGCTTTTAGAAGAAAAAGTTAAATAAATTGGATTGCTTTAAAAGACGCTAATTATAATCTTACATTTTAAAACAAATGCTTGAAATGAAACATCAGTTTTCTCCTTCCCACTTCTCTTGGGAATACTTCTTTGCAGGAAGAGAATGCCTGAACATACTGCTTCCTCTCTGGGTGTACTGAAGACAAAAACTTGTGAACAAGCGACGCAAGAGAATGTGGATTGGAAAAATTGGAGGGGACTTGGTCGGAGTCTTCCAGCCTTTCTAATACCCGCCGGCTCCATGGTCACTCTGCCACAGTGCCAGGGACAAAGAACTCCCCGTCTGGAAGGTAGGCGCCAAGAGAGGTTGTTGGTCTGTCCTTCGAAATTCCTTGGCAGTAGTGGGCCCTCAATAAATATTTGTTGAGTAAATAAATGACTGCATGAATGATGAATGAACTAAAATTGTCCTTAGTGCTGTGTCCTTGGAAATGCAATCTGTGCCACTAAAATCAAACATATGAGAATTTGAAATTGCTAAACTAAGGAAGGGAAAGATTAAGTCACTTTGCCTACTGGTTCTGATAAGGAGGGCTTTCCTTGTGGCTTGGTTGGTAAAGAATCCGCTTAGTCCTCTGGGGGCACTCTAATATAGTTTATGTTATTTTTTTAGGTTAAGATCACTGGGCTATTCTTTTTAGTAATAGGAAAATGCAAATTAAAACAGATAGTTTCACTCAGACTGGCAAAAAAATTTAAAGCCTGTTAAGACCATGTAAGGATATGAGGAAATCCCTGCAAGGATGTTATTAGAGTAAATGTTTCACTTTGGAGAGCAATTCAGGAATGTTCAGCAAAACCACTTACAGGTATATACTCTAAAACAAAGTTTTTCACACTGTGAGTTAGAACCCATTGGCAAATTTTGAAATCAATTTAGTGGGTTGCAACTAGCATATTTTCTTTCTTTCTGAAATAGAATTTTAAAAATAAGAGTAGTGTGTTGTTTCCTGAAACTCTTGCGCCTGTCTGTGTGTATGCTGTATAAAATGTGTACTTCTTACTGTGCTTCACCATCAAAAAGTTTCCAAGACACTGTCCAGGAGAAGGTGCATTGAGGCTTGTACTGGTGCTCTCTTGTTTGTTCAGCTGAGGCTTGCCAACATCTGTAACACTAGGCACTATTCTGAGAACTAGGACATAAAGCCCAGGGAGTTTACATTCTAGTGGAGGAGCAGAAGTAAGAGTAAGATAATTCCAGATGTGATCACTTCTGAGAAGAAGCTGTTAGTTGCTTAGTGGTGCCCGACTCTTTGTGACCTCATGGACTATAGCCCACCAGGTTCCTCTGTCCATGGAATTCTCCAGGCAAACATACTGGAGTGGGTTGCCATTTCCTCCTCCAGGGGAATCTTCCCAACCCAGGGATCGAACCCAAGTCTTCTGCATTGCTGGCAGATTCATTACTGTCTGAGCCATCAGGGAAGCAAAAAGCAGAATAAAGGGATAGGAAATAAAAGAGGTACCAATTCAGATAATAGAAACAGGAAAGGAGGTGTTATCTGATCAAAAACCCAAATAAAGACAAGGGAGGGGAACTTCAGTGGCTGAGACTCCACGCTTGCAAAGCAGAGGACCCGGATCCGATCCCTGGTCAGGGAACTAGATCACACAAACCACAACTAAAGATCCCATATGCCACAACTTAGACTTGGTGCAGCCAAATAAACAAATACATTAAAAAAAAAAATAGGAATCCATAGGAAGATGAAGGAAGTGCTGGCATAAGACAGAGTGAACAGCTAGTTAAAAGGCTCTAAGGCAGTGAATAGAAGCTTAGTAGCAGACCATATGGAGAAGGCAATGACACCCAGCTCTTGCCTGGAAAATCCCATGGATGGAGGAGCCTGGTGGGCTGCAGTCCATGGGGTCGCTAAGAGTCAGACACAACTGAGCAACTTCACTTTCACTTTTCACTTTCATGCATTGAAGAAGGAAATGGCAACCCGCTCCAGTGTTCTTGTCTGGAGAATCCCAGGGACGGGGGAGCCTGATGGGCTACCGTCTATGGGGTTGCACAGATTCGGACACGACTGAAGCGACTTAGCAGCAGCAGCAGCAGCAGACCATACTGGACTACAGAAAGCTAGAGAAAGAGAGAGCATGGGAGAGATCACATGGAGGCTCCCTGGCCATGGAAGAAGCTTGAACTTTATATCAGGTATGAGAGGAAGGATTCTGATGAAGAAAAGACCCAATCAGACTCCATGAGCTGCATGAACTATAAACTAAATGGGGATGGGGGAGCAAGAATGAGACACTTAGGAGCCCCTAAAGGAGAAAATGATGTTTTGGACTAGGGTGATTCTGGGATGAGGGAGAAGTGGTCAGATTTTAAGATACATCATTTTGAAGGCAGAGCTAACTGGACCAGAGGAATGGATTGTTCATTCATAGTAGTGTTGTGTATCATAGTAAGATATGGCAAACAGTCTAAATGGCCCTCAGAAAGGAAATGGAGACAGGAACAGTGGTATAGTCATACAACAGAATTTGAACAGTGTTCAAAGGAATGGCATAGCTTACGTGCATCAGTGTAGGTAAATCTTAATGTTGAACGGAAAAGCAAATTGCCAACATTTTGGTAAAGCATACCCCTTATGCAAATTTTTAAAAACACAAAACATACATAAACTGTGAAAGTATATAAAGACATGAGCAATTAGAATAGGATAGAGGCTAACTCTAAGGAGGGAAAGATGGAGGACACAGGGGAGGATGAGGTTTTCCACTCTATCACTAATGCTTTCTTTAAAAATAAACAGTATGGGGACTTCCCAGGTGATCCAGTGGCTAAGACTCTGTGTGCTCAGTGTAGGAGGTCAGGGGTTCAATCCCTGGTCAGGAAGCTATTCCACGTGCCACAAGTAAAGATCCCATGTGCCACAACTAAGACCTGGTAAAGCCAAATAAATAAACATTAAAAAAAGAAATAATAAAGGGTACAAAGAAAAAATGGCAAAGTGTTCAATGTGAGTAGTAGATACATGAGTGTATTATAATTTCACTTTTTGTGGGCTTTTTTGTGTCTGAAACATTTTACGATAAAAATTTTTTTTTAATTTTGAAACAGTTGTCCTGTCAAGACATATATTGTAGTGTTAAATATGCAGTCCTGGGATTTCCTTGAATGGTCCAGCGGTTAAGAATCCACCTTCCAAGGCAGGGGACCTGGGGGAGGGGTGGTTTTGACCCCTTGTAGGGTAGGGGGAACAAAGATCCTACATGCCACAGGGCAACTAAGCCCATGCACCACAACTAGAGAAGCCTGCCCACAGCAAAGACCCAACACAGCCCCCCGCCCCCAAAAATATATATATACACACATATGCAGTTCCATACAGGGTCCTATAAAGACCCAACACAGCACCCAAAAATATATATATAAATATATATATATATATATATACACACACACACACGCAGTTCCATACAGGGTCCTATAAAAGGGAATGCCAGTTAGTCTTGTAATTTTAGCTATTTCATAAAGGTTTTAAGTCACTATGTTAATCATATACTGGTAAAATGTTCATTTTGAAAGAAAGACGCAAATGAGTAAGAATGGAAATTCAATGAGCAGAGATGACGAGGCCACCGGCCAGAGCAACAGGTAGCAGGCACATAGCTGACGTTGCGTAAGCACATACCTGACATATACAGACAGTATCTGATCCAAGGGTTGTAAATACAGCAGGGCCTCAGTAACTGCTTATTACCAACTAGAATGATTGTGGGAGGAATTTTAAATCTGTGAAACATTCTAAAATACCAATCTCCTGTAACAGAGCTCTGAACCCCTCAGGCTATTATGAACTTTCAGGATGGTTGTATGCCGTCTCATCGCTTTCATTCACTTTGCACAAAGAATTTCATTTCCTATTAAGTTTGGTACTTGTCCCTGAGGATCTGAGCACTCAGCACCTGTAGAATAACAAGGTGAATTAAGTCAATCTCAACCTTGAGATGCTTGGTTTTAGGACAAAGAGTGCAAAAATTAATAATAAGAGGTATCCCTTTTAGATGGATTTCAGAACAAAGCTAATGTCCCAGTCGGTGTGCTGCTCTGGTCCCACCCACCTTTCCTTCTTTCTAGCAAGGTAACTTGAACCCAAGCTGCTCTATAAATGAGAAACCCTCAATAGCCACCACACACGTGGGGACAAAGGGCTGGGAGAGTTGTCACTGTGTTCGTGGATATAGACAGGTTGCACTGTGTCAGGTGACAAATCTCTATTTTAAATAACCCCCTAATTATTGATTTACTTGCCCAGTGCCTGCTTTCAGGATGCACAAAGGCAAGAAATCAAAAAGCTCTAAAGTTACCCTTCTGTTGCCAGAAGTCCCTCTGCATGAGGGCCCAGCCCATGACCACCCTGGCTCAGTCAAATTCACAAATCCTACGCCTCCAAACCGTATTGGTATGTTTGTTTTTAATCATATGTCAACACCATTTTAAGTAGGTCAGTTTACTGACCTCTGATGCCTGGTGCGAGAATGGAAGATGGAAACGTGAATGCAAATCTCGCCATTTTTCACAAAAGGAAATATTTGGTTTTTCATGGATAAGCATTATCTATTGTGAAATACTTGATTGCTAATGTTAAGGCACCATTAAACACTGAATGAGATAAAGTCAAGTTTTAATTACTGAATCAGTCAGTTTCAACATTACAGAAGCTGAATTATAACTATAACTCTGCCTACAATTTTATGATCCATACTCGATTCTAACTTGTTCTCCTTCCAGAACTTTTAAAAAATTTTGTACTTAGCAAGGTTTCTTTTTGTTTTTACTCAAGAGTTTTTGGTTTGTTTTTAATTTGATCATCCCACCACCACCACTGGGGGGCTTCCCTGTTGCTCAGATGGTAAGGAACATGCATGCAGTGTGATACCAGGGTTGGATTCCCGGGTTGGGAAGATCCCTTGGAGAAAGGAGTGGCTACCTACTCCAGTGTTCTTGCCTGGAGAATTCAATGGACAAAGGAGCCTCGTGGGCTACAGTCCATTGGGTTGCAAAGAGTCAGACACAACTGAGCGACTAACACTTTAGCACTTTCTCACCACCGGAAACAACTAGGGAGTACCCAAAAAAAAGGCGTGAAAAGTTTCTTTTCTCTGTTCGCTGCATAGACAGCTTATTGTAAACTGTCCTACTTGTGAATTTTCCAGGGCATTGATTTCTTCTTCATATCGGTTCCTCTTAAGCAACTCTGTGCAAAGAGAATTGTAGAGAGAGGAAGTTTGACTATTAGCTAAAAGGAGACTTGAGGATTGACTATAGATTGGTTAAAAGCTCAAGATACTGGTCAGGACTCTAGGGAAGAGCCTAATCTGCACATTAATCTATACAACTCAAAACCAGTCCACCAGCAGACCTCAAAAAGTTAAACATAGAATTACCACATGATCCATCGATTCCATTCCTAGGTATACACCCAAACACTTGAAGCAGGAACTCAAAGATAAACTTGTACTCCCATGCTTGCAGCAGTGTTATTAACAATAGCCAGAAGGTGTTAAGCACACAAATGTCCATCAACAGATGAATGGATAGAAAAAAAATGTGGTATTTACATACAATGGAATGTTAATTAGCCTTAAAATGAATGAAATTCTGTTACATAGATGAACCTAAAAAGCACTGTGTTAATTGAAATAAGCCAGACACACAAAAGGACAAATATAAAGTATGTAGAATAGAAAAATTCAGAAAGTATAATAGAGGTTACCAGGGACTGAACGGAAGGAGGGAAATGACTCCTTAACACATACAGAGTTTCTGTTTGGGACAATGAAAAAGTTCTGGAAATGGATAGTGCTAATGGCTGCACAACGTTTTCAGTGTACCTGGTGGCCCAGAGGTTAAAGCATCTGCCCGAAATGCAGGAGACCCAGGTTCAATCCCTGGGTCGGGAAGATCCCCTGGAGAAGGAAATGGCAACCCACTCCAGTATTCTTGCCTGGAGAATCCCATGGACGGAGGAGCCTGGTGGGCTACAGTCCATGGGGTCGCAAAGAGTCGGACACGACTAAACGAGTGACTCAATGCCACTGAATTGCACACTTTCAAATGATTAAAATGATAAATTTCAAGTACATATGACCACATTTAAAAAAAATAACGACAACAGACAGCTCACCAAAAATCTGGATTCCATAAGGACTCATGGGGTCAGGTTAAAGGTGTTGGAAGTGAGGAGGAAAACCACATTCCCACCCTATCCTCTCCCAGATTTCTAGAGAAGAAATTACTGTGGAAAATGTGAGGGAACTATTAATAGTCCAAAAGTCATTGTAGTTCACAGTTCTTTTTTGCTGTAATATTAATAGATTCGTTTGGGGGAAATTCCCAGGTGGTTCAGTTGTTAGGACTCAGCTAACACTGCACGGGGCACAGGTTCCATTCTTGGTTGGGGAATTAAGATCCTACAGCGCGTGTGACAGGGAAAAAGAGTTGCCATTTTTTTAAATAAAAATAATTTTCATGATCATGACTCATCCGTAACTCACAGACACGTCCTCTCTCCATGGGCCACCAGGAGGAAACAAGGAAAAAACAGTCAGCATTGTCCGTCTGGCTCAGGTGTACAGAGATCCAGCCTTGGGAGAACCAGCATGACCTTGATGAGCGTCACTTAGTGCGAAAGGAAATGACTGACAGATACTCAAGCCAGGCTGGGAATCTCCTGGACCACTTAGATTTTTGGTTCAAAGAGACATTTGGGAGTGGGACACATTAATTCCACTTAATGGTCTTTAAACAGGCTGATGAAACTTGTGCCTCCTGAGGGTGTAACTCAGAATGGACTGTTCCCTTTAACGTTTAATGAAAGAATTTTCTAAAGGGAGGAAGGGGTGTCTTTTCCTGTTTCCACAAGACCAGCATCTGCAACTACAAGTGCCATCAAACATCCACATTAATGACTAAGGGGATGATGAGGTGGTGTTAGGAGAACTAGGAAGGAGCTTTGCTACATAGGACTACCAGGCAATGCAGCAGAAAACAGGTACCAACAGGTGCAATATAGATGATTTAACAGCAACCACAGGAACCCACTGGGCTAGAATTTGGAAAGGCCTAAGGAGTTTAGGCGGAGAAGGTGATAGCATCCCACTCCAGTACTCTTGCCTGGAAAATCCCATGGACGGAGGAGCCTGGTGGGCTGCAGTCCATGGGGTCGCTAAGAGTCGGACACGACTGGGCGACTTCACTTTCACTTTTCACTTTCATGCATTGGCGAAGGAAATGGCAACCCACTCCAGTGTTCTTGCGTGGAGAATCCCAGGGAGGGGGTAGCCTGGTGGGCTGCCATCTGGGGGGTCACACAGAGTCGGACATGACTGAAGCAACTTAGCAGCAGCAGCAGCAGCAGGGAGTTTATGTATCCTGAAAGCAATAGAGTTTTGAGCAAAAGAACAAACAATACAGTAAAATTTGCACTATAGAAAAATCACTCTGGTTCCAGGATAAAGAATGCACAAGAAGGACTTCCTGGTGGTCCAGTGGCTAAGACTCCACACTCCCAATGCAGGGGACCCCGGTTTGATCCCTGGTTAGGGAACTGTATCCCACATGCCACAACTAAGACTCAGCACAGTCAAATAAATAAATTAAAATATATATATTAAAAAATAATGCACAGGAAGGGGGCAAGGAAGCTGGATGCTGGGGAAACAGGAAACTGTTCTAGCTATCCAGGACACAGAATGAGGTCTAAATTAATATTGTTCTGGTAAGACAGAGGGAGGGATGAGTATAAAACAGAATGTAAGAGATATTTAGAAAGTCAGAGGGAACAAGAATGTAACCAGTGGGAGAGAAGCATAAAATAGTAGGATTATTGGAATGATATGGTTCCTAGGCTCATAAAAAATATAAGAGCTCACATTAGCGTCCTCACTCTGTCCATAGGTATCCAGTATGTACCCAGCGCTGTACTCATCAGTATTAACTTTAAGGCAGGAAACAGGGGATCTGGTTTTCTTGGAGCAAGGGTCATGGTTAACTGAGCTTGTCTCTATAAATACTTTATTTCTTAGAAATCTTATTTTTTTTAATTTCCTCATTAATTAATAGATATGTATATACCTAATATAATTGCATTAATACTTTCATATACTTTAATATGTATGATCAGATTGCCAACATCCACTGGATCATAGAAAAAGCAAGAAAATTCCAGAAAAACATCTGCTTCCTTGACTACACTAAAGCCTTTGACTGTGTGGATCACAACAAACTGTGGAAAATTCTTAAAGAGATGGGAATACCAGACCACCTTACCTACCTCCTGAGAAATCTGTATGCAGGTCAAGAAGCAACAGTTAGAAATGGACATGGAACAAGAGACTGGTTCCAAATTGGGAAAGGAATACATCAAGGCTGTATACTGATTACCCTGTTTATTTAACTTATATGCAGAGTACATCATGAGAAATGCTGGACTGGATGAAGCCCAAGCTGGAATCAAGATTGCCAGGAGACAGATCAATAACCTCAGATATGCAGATGACACCACCCTTACGGCAGAGAGCAAACAAGAACTAAAGAGCCTCTTGATGAAGGTGAAAGAGGAGAGTGAAAAAGCTGGCTCAAAACTCAACATTCAAAAACTAAGATCATGGTATCCAGTCCCATCTGCTGCTGCTGCTGCTGCAAAGTCGCTTTAGGAGTGTCCAACTCTGTGCGACCCCATAGATGGCAGCCCACCAGGCTCCTCTATCCCTGGGATTCTCCAGGCAAGAATACTGGAGTGAGTTGCCATTTCCTTCTCCATTGCGTGCATGCATGCTAAGTCATTTCAGTCATGTCTGACTTTGTGCAACCCCATGGAAACAGCCCACTAGGCTCCTCTGTCCACAGGATTCTCTAGGAAAGAACACTGGAGTGGGTTGCCATTTCCTTCTCCAATCCAGTCCCATCACTTCGTGGCAAATAGATGGGGAAACAATGGAAACAGTGAAAGATTTTATTTTCTCGGGCTCCAAAATCAGTGCAGATGGTGACTGCAGGCATGAAATTAAAAGATGCTTGTTCCTTGGAAGAAAAGCTATGACCAACCTAGACAGCATATTGAAAAGCAGAGGCATAACATTGCTGACAAACGTCCATCTAGTCAAAACTTTGGTTTTTCCAGTAGTCATATATGGATGTGAGAGTTGGACTATAAAGAAAGCAGAGAGCCAAAGAATTGATGCTTTTGAACTGTTGTGTTGGAGAAGACTCTTGAGAGTCCCTTGGACAGCAAAGAGATCCAACCAGTCAATCCTAAAGGAAATCAGCCCTGAATATTCATTAGAAGGACTAATGCTGAAGCTGGATCTCCGATATTTTGGTCACCTGATGTGAAGAACTGACTCATAGGAAAATACCCTGATGCTGGGAAAGATTGAAGACAGGAGGAGAAGGGGACAACAGAGGATGAGATGGTTGGATGGCATCACCGACTCAATGGATATGAGTTTGAGCAAGCTCTGGGAGTTGGTATTGGACAGGGAAGCCTGGCATGCTTCAGTCCATGGGGTCACAAAGAATTGGACACAATTGAGCAATTGAACTGAACTGATAGTTTAATAAGTAGTTAAGTAATATCTAAATAGTATCAGCGACACTGATGGTGGTAAAAGGTACCATTCATTCCATGTGCTAATGTGCTATGTGCTCAGTCACTTAGTGGTGTCTGATCCTTTGTGATCCTGTGGATTGTAGCCCATCAGGCTCCTCTGTCCATGAGATTATTTAAGTCAAGAATACTGGAGTGGATTGCCATGCCCTCCTCCAGGGTATCTTCCTAATCCAGGGTTGAACCTGCATCTCCTGCACCTCATGCATTGCAGGCAGATTCTTTACCTTTGAGACACGAGGGGCTGTATTTAATAAAATGGCAGGAAGGGACTGCAGCAGAACTAGAGATGGGATGCTTAGTGCCAGGAGGTTGTGAACTCTTAAGACTGAGAAGCAGCTTTGATACAGCAGCTTTGATGTTGTCTCTAGATACAATAGTTAGTTATGATTTTAGGAGCTTTATTTTAACAATGGGAATATGTATTTTTGACTAGAAAAGTATTATCTTAATCATGTTCGTCTGGGCATCTTTGGAACTACCGAATGGGAAAAGTTATGCACTTGGCAGGCTCAGTAATAATAAATAAAATGTATTGTGCACTGACTATATGCCAGACGTGTACTCATTTAATCCTCACACCAATCCTGTAAGGCAGGCTTGGTTCATTTTCTCTAGTTTATAGACAAAATACAAAAACTGAGAGATTAACTTGCCCAAGGTCATAGAACACGTGGCGAGTGGCATAGCTATTTCAGCTTAGACTGAGTTCACACTCTTTACTGCTGTACTGTACCAGACAACATCTGAATAGCCAGCCCCACGTGGTTAAGCACCACATTTGATACCAGGTGATAATGTTCCCCTGCTCCCAATCAGATTAGACACTTGAGATAGGGGCCACTGATCCATTAATACCTTAGTGGTCCCATGGTCACTTTCTTTCTCTTAGTTAATCCTTGTTAATACCAGAAGATAACACTGGCTAGTGGTGAAATAGAAAGCAAATAAATGATGCTCTGAGTCCAGGGCAGAATGAGGACTACTGTGAGCTAATGTCACAAAGAAGCAGAAGAGACCAAATGGCCAGTAAGAAAACAGGGTTGCAGACTTCCCTCGTGGTCCAGTGGTTAAGAATCCACCTGCCATTGCAAGGGGCATGGGTTCGATCCCTGGTCTGGGAGGATTTCACATGCTGTGGAGCAACTGAGCCTGTGTGCCACAACTTCTCCGCTTGTGCCCTGCAGGAAGAGAAGCCAGCACAATAAGCCCGAGCACCTCAACTGCAGAGCAGACCCCACTTGCCACAACTAGAGAAAGCCTGTGCAGCAAGGAAGACCCACTATACCCAGAAAAAAATAAATAAATAAAATTTAAAGACAAGAAAATAAGATTGCTTAGGGCAGCAAGAAGAATTATCCAAAATTCCAAATTTTAGAAACTATAAAAACTGGCTGCTATTAGTTCAGTCTGCTACAACAAAGATACCATAGACTGGATGACTTTAACAAACATTTACTTCTTTTAGTTCTGGAGACTGGGAAATGCACAATCAAGGTGCCTGGCAAGAGTGTGCTTCCTGATTTGAGATGGCCTTCTTGCTATCCTAACAGGGGAGAGCAGAGATAGAGAAGCAATTTCTCTCATATCTCTTCTTCTAAGGGCACTAATCCTATTCATGAGGGCTGTACTCCCATGACCTCATTCCTTCCAGAAGGACCCACCTCCACATACTGTTTCACTGGAGATGGAACATCAACACATGAATTTCCCAACATATGAATGTCCCAACATACGGGACACAAACATTGGCTTTATAAGTTCCTAAGTGGAAACTGGTAAAGACTGGTTATTCTAGTTACTGTCTTTGATGACTCTGAAAGATCTAGTCTAATTTGTCACCAGAGTTGTGACGGTAGTCTACTCTCTAGGGTGAGAGCTTGGTCAAGCTGTGTCTCTTTGGACTCCTCTTTTTCAGATTAGAGCCTGGAAGGCGAGGTATGCTACTGTATGGGTATCCTGTGGCTGCTGTTAAAAATGATCACAAACTCTGTGGCTTAAAACAATAGAAATGTATTCTCTCAGCTTTGGAGGCCAGAATTCTGAAATCAAGGTATCAAGAGGACTGTGCTCCCTCCAGAAGTTCTAGGAGTGAGTCTCTGTTCCTTGCCTCTTGCAGTTTTGGGTTGCTGTCCTCATTCTTCGGCTTATGGTTGCTCACACCATTCTCTGCCTCCATCTTTGCATGACCTTCTCCTCTGTGGCTGTGACTCCTCCTCTTGTGTCTCTTATAAGGACACTTGCCATTGGGATCAGGGCCTATTTGGGTTATCCAGGATGGTCTCATTTCAAGATCCTTAACTTAAATTACATCTGTAATTTCCAAATAAGGTAACATTTACAGGGCTTGGGTATCAGGAAAAAGACAGAATTATAGTTGGGAGATTTCAGCACTCCTCACTCAGTGAGTGATAAAATTAACCAGAAAATCAGCAAGGGTATAGAAGATCTCAACACCACCGACCAACAGAACCTAGTCAACATTCATATAACGCTTCATTCAACAACAGCATGATACACATTCTTTTAAAGTGTCCAGAGAAACCAAACCATATCCTGGGTCATAAAGCAAACTTTGAAATTAAAAAGAATGTGATTTATAGAAAGGGTATTATATAACTATGATGGAATCAAACTAGAAATAAATAACAGAAGTCTGGGCTTCCCTGGTGGCTCGGTGGTAAAGAATCTGCCTGCCAATGCAGGAGACGTGGGTTCCATCCCTGATCCGGGAAGATCCCACGTGGCCAGCAGCTAAGCCCACACACCACAACCACTGAGCCTCGGATTCTAGCTGCAACTACTGAGCCCAAGTGCTGCAACTGCTGAAACACACATGCCCTAGAGCCCGTGCAGTGCGACAAGAGAAGCCGCTGCAATGAGAAGCCTGCGCACCACATCTAGACAGTAGCCCCTAAAGAGAAGCCCGTGCAGCAACAGAGACCTGGCCCGGCCAAAAATAAATAAATACAATTATTTTTTTTTAAAGAGAATCATAAAGAGGTAGCCTCAAATTCTGCACGTAAGTTCTGCCCAAATCTTTGGCTAATTCCTAAACTACCTGCACGTGAGAGATCCAAGAAGTTCATCTATGGCTTTAAAAACTAAACAGAGATTTCAGCTGCTACCAACTGCAGGGGAGTCTGAGTGTGGAGTTTGAAGTAGGCCCAGTTAACCTCCCGTCAAAACAAATAATCAAGACTCTTTGGAAAAACAGAACAGAATCCAGAGTTTCTACAGTGATTATTTATGTTTTGAATAAAACCCCAAATCACTAGACAAAGGGGGAAACTCGCATGACTCATCCATAATCAATGCAGACTAACTTCAGGATTCTGCAGATACTGAAGTTAGCAAAGGAAGATTATAAAAGTTATTAGGACTAAGCTTACTTTTCCTTTATGACCTTAAACAAATAAGAGCTATCAGTAAAGAAAGCAAAAGTATAAAAATACAACCAAATGGAAATTCTAGATTTGAAATATAAATAAAATATCTAATGGATAGACTTAAAAGAATACTGGTTATGATGTCATAATAAGTGAACAAAAAGAGAGATAATTAGAAATTATCCAGTCTAAAGAACAGAGGATAAAAGACTGGGGGGAAAAACAAAGAACAGAACAGAAAAGGGACTTCGTGACTTATGGGAACAATATAACAAGTTCTAATATATGAGTAATTGGAGTCCTAGAAGGAAAGCACAGAGAGAATGAGGCAGGGAAAAAAATAGTTGAAGGAATAATAGCTGAAAATTTCCCAAATTTATAGATTCAAGAAGCTCGGCAAACCCTAAGCAGAACAAATACAAAGAAAACCACACCTGTGATATCCTTTGTAAATTTTCTGAAAACCAAAGATGAAGAGAAAAACAGTTTAAAAACATATACAAGAAAATACAAATGACCACTGACTTCTCTTCAAAAGTATTTGTGTTTCCAAACACAGCATCATTGTGTTTTAGCATAATTCAATTTTAACACAGCACCAACTAGAAAAGACAGGGTAAGATGTCCATGACACGAGGCCCTTAACAGAATCATCAAGGATTTTTTCTTCAGTCCATCCTTCAGAGAAGATCAAAGAAACCAGTTACTCCACAGTGAAATGACTAAAAACCTAGTTAAGAAAATAAAATTTTGCCTTCATTGTATAAATAAAAATAAGCACTAGGTAGTCATACCAATCCTTAAAAAGCCAGGGTAGAAAACTGGTAGCAGAGAGTTTAGAAAAAGGAGAGCTGATTAAATTGGATTATCATCCTGACAGCCCCTTTTTCTAATCTCTAGTCAATGCTGCCTCCCTGGGGGTTTATTTTCTTTATATTCTTTGGATATCAAAGTGGTTACTTTTCAGGTGCTATGGACCTGATCTAGGACCTGAGTTAGACGACTTAAAAGAAAATTTTGTAACTCTCCTCAGGATCAAGATCAACATACGAAAATAAAAAAAAAAAGGAAATAATAGACATTTCTGAAATTGAAGTTTCATCAGAGACATTCAAACAAATCAACTTATAGATGTATTTTAAAACTACCTTCAAAATGGTTGGAAATAGAAAGCAAAAATCAAATAACATTTATCAGAAGTGGAATTTAAAAGGTTATACTGATTCTTACAAAATTTAATAAAGTATTAGGATAAAAACATCTTAGAGAACCAAAGATAGAACTTCTTAGAATGGCTGTATTCTCAACAACCTTTTACATTAAAGTTACAAAAACTGGTTCTAACAATGGCACTGGACTGAAGGCCTTAAGCCTTTAAATTCTCTAACCCCTATTCCCTGTCCTGACTTCTCTTCCTTACTCTAGATTTCCATTCACCACTGTCTCAGGGTCAGAGGAAGTATGTTACCGAAAAGAATCTTCCTAACTTCAGTATTCCCAGAACTATTATTTCATGTTTTGCCATAACTGTATAACCCGTCTACTATTAGTGCTAATTAGTTTTCTTTATATGGACTCACACTTATTTTACTTGTATAAAACTTAAAATTATAGCTACAATTGGAAAAGCAGTATAATGGGCTGTCAATAAAATGATAGATGGATAAAGTATGAAACATGATTATTAAGTTCTAATTAGATTTTATTGTCTTCTAAAGTGTGAGACATGATCTCTTGGACAGAACAAAGAGTGACGTTTAAAAAATAAAAAAAAATTACAAAAAAAAAAGAGTTACGTTAAATAACAATATCTAACTGAGATGTTCTCATTGATAATAAGAAAGACTTTTAAAGGATTAAGAGAACTGAGACTTATGTAGTGTTGATAGTGGCAGAGTAACCACCACTGGAATAACTCTCACACTGCTAACAGTTATAAACTGTGGACAAAATGTAATCAACTATTTGAAGATACTGGAGAGGGGCCACAGCAGGCGAAAACTGGAGGGGCCTTCAAGCCTTAAAAAGGGGAACTACACTCACTAGATGAAATCCACTCACTCAGGATGTTCCCGTGTCTAGGCTGCATGGGGCAGCTAGACCTGCAGCAGATATCCGCAGTTTTATTGGCTTATGGTGTCAGGGCTAAAAAGCTAATAGAGGAACTAAAACTGAATAGTAAAAAATATGATCTCCCAACAGAAGGATAGAAAGGAGAAATAAAGGAATAAAAAAGAGTCAAGACACAGAGAAAATAGCAAAACCAGTGGAACTGAATTGAACACACCAGGAATTACATCAAATGTAAATGAATCTAACAAACCAATTGAAAAACTGGAATTATCTGACTAAATAAAAAAGGAAGACCTAACTCTGTGCTGTCAACAAGAGACACAAACTGCCCTGGTGGCACAGTGGGTGCAAGTCCGCCTGTCAATGCGGGGGACATGGGTTCGATCCCTGGTCTGGGAGGATTCCATGTGCTGTGGAGCAGCTAAGCCCAAGAGCCACAACTGCCAAGCCTGAGTGCTGCACCTGCTGAAGCCCATGCACCGAGGGCCCGTGCTGCACGAGAGGCCACCACAGCGAGAGGTCCATGCCCCACAATGAAAAGTGGACCGCACGCACCACGGCTGGAGAAAGCCCAAGTGCAGCAGTGAAGACCCAGCGGAGAAAGCCCGAGTGCAGTAGTGAAGACCCAGCACAGCCAAAAATAAATGAATAAGCATTAAAAAAAAAAAAAGACCTTAATACAGGACAAATTCAATTTCAAAACAACATGTATTACCAGCGATAAGAGGAATATTTTATAATGATAAAGGGATTGTTTCACCAGGAAGACATATAATTCTGAAATGTATGAACCTAATAGCAGAACTTCAAAACGTTAAAGAAAAAGCTGATAGAGCTAAAGAGAGAAATAGAGAAACTCACAATCATAGTTGGAGATTTTAATATCCCATCTCAGAAATGGACAGAATTAGACCAAGACACAACCACACTCAAAAAACTAGGATATGAAGAATATGAAAAAACATCATTAAGTAACTTCACCTAATTACATAATTAACATTTATAAAACATGTTATCCAGCAACTGTAGAGTAGCGGAATACATGTTCTTTCAAGTGAAAATGGAATATTTTTCATGATACACATTATTTTAGGTCATGAATTCATAATTCTCAATGAACTTCAAAAGAAATTGCATTTTACCTAATCTATTCCCTGACCACAAATAATTCAACTAGAAACAACAACGTTAAGATAACCAGAGAAGTCTCAGATATTTGGAAATTGAACTGTGCACATATAAATAATCCCTGAGTCAAAGAAATCACAAAGGAAAAATTACTTTGGACAATGATGAAGAAAGTACAATGCTTATTGTACTTATCCCCTTATTGTATTGTTATCCCCTGCTTTTCAAAAGTTTGCTTTATAACCACTTCGCTTTTACCTGTTTTTCACAGTGGAAAGAAAGCCAAAGAGGATTTTCACTTTTACCAAAAAAGATGAAAAATGACAATAACATTCAGCACTTACTTTGCAGCCAGCCACCAACCACCATTATAAAGGTGGCGAGCAACTGGAAGCAGCTACAGTGGCCCCACCAACCTCCCCCGGGAACAACAGTCAGCATCTCAGCAACAAACCGCCGTATTTGAACTGTCTGTGCTGTATCTCAGTTTATTTTGTGCATTGGTTAGCAAGGTGTGTCCTAAGGTGATTGTTTCTTCACACCATTTCAGGTTGTGAAACATTTCAGAGGAATGCTGTCCTTTCAAACAGTGAAGGGAAAACATATTAGAACAGGTGAAATGAAACAATGGCAATAGAAATTAGAATGAACGGTGATTGCCTGTGAAACGCGGGGATTACCTGAAACATGGCACTCAGGCATGACACGTTCTTAAGTTAGGAAACGTTTGACTTGATCTGACATTTTAAGGAACAGATCATCTGAGCCCATGGGCAGTAGTGCCATCATCTCCTATGACTCCCAGTATTATATCTTCAGCCAAAACTTTTCCTCTGAACTTGAAACTTGTATATTAAACCATCTACTTAATGTCATTTTGAATATAACATACCATAATAGATCTCCGATTCCTTCCTCAAAAGCCACTTATCTCCACATCTTTCCATCTCAGTAAACAGCATCATTGTCTACTCCATTGCCCAAGCTAAAAATCAAGTGTTATTCCTGCTTTCTCTGTATCCCTTATTTCTCATATCTAATGTGTCACCAAATATTGTTGCTTCTACTTCCACACATAGGTCACAAGCCCATCTACTTCTGTGCATTGCCACTACCACTGTTCTTGTCTAAACTCTTGTCTAAAATCCCTCTGGATACTCCAGTGACTTCCTCAATTACATATTTACACAGAACCACAGCAGTTTTTTAGAAAATAACTTGGATCATTCTCCAGTTTAAAAATCCTTCCAGGGACTTGCCTGGTGGATCAGTGGCTAAGACGCTGAGATCCCAAAAGAGGGACTCTGGGCTTGATCCCTGGTAAGGGAAAGTAAAGTGTTAGTCGCTCAGTCTGACTTTGAGACCACAACTGAGCAACTAACACTTTCCCTGACCAAGGATCAAACCCAGACCTCCTGCACTGGGAGCTCAGTCACGGGGAACTAGACCCTAAATGCCGAAACTAGGAGCCGGCGTTAGCCAAAAAAAAAAAAATCCTTCATTAGCTCTCCCTTCCTCCAGTCCTGCCTGCCTCCTCCATCTCATCCTAAACCAGTGACTGCCGTGCTCAAATGTAATCCAGCTACAGGAACCTCAGACTCGTAACCATCTCAAAGTCTTTGCACAGGCTCTTTCGTCTGCTTGAAAGGACCTTTGTACTCCTTTTCTGCCTTCAAGTCTAAATTCAAATGTCACCTCCCTTGAGCCTGTATTACATTCAGAGGACTGTCCTCCACCCTATTATATTCTATCTCAGGACGCTTTGTCTTCACAGCCCCTCTCAGAATCTCAAGTTTTCATGCTTACTTGTTTACAGTCTGTCTCACTCACTGCTCCCAACATACACAAGCACACACTCATGTACACATACATGTGCACACCCACATCCAAAACCTACCTGGAATGTAGTCTAGAACAGAGATCCCATCTGTCTTATTCATAGTCCTCATCTTAGTACCATGGCTGGTACAGCGGTTCAGAACATATCTCCCACTTTGGCATTTATTTTGAATTAAAGGCACTGGAGAAACAGCCAGTACAAGAAGGACACTCTCACCTTCCTTTGTCCCCTTACTAAGCAGGAGATAAATCTCCCATGTGATAAAAAACAGGAATGAAATAATGCCATTTGCAACAATATAGATATACCTAGAGATCATCATACTAAGTGAAGTCAGAAAGACAAATACCAAATATCATTAATATGTGGAATCTAAAATAAGACGCAAATGAACATATCTATAAAACAGAAACAGACTCAGACATGGAGAACAGACTTGTGGTTACTGAAGGCGGTGGGGAAGACAAGAACTGGGAGCTTGAAATGTGCAGATGCTAACTAGCATAGAGGACGGATAAACAAGATCCTACAGTACAGAACAGGGAACTATATTTAATATCCTGTGATAAACCAGAATGCAAGAGAATATGAAAAAGACTAAATATAACTGAGTCACTTTGCTGTACAGCAGAAATTAAAAAAAAAGTACTCCCTGTGAAAGGTGCCCTCAGTGTACCTGGAATAGGCATCCTCACCACCAGATACAGGGAATTTAGGGCCAAAAAGGCTGGATAAACAAATCTTGTTACTTCGTCACCATTTATTACTTCCAGCCCAAACCCCTTTGTCTTGTCAATTCTTCACAAATCTATTGTTTCTTTGTCTAAAAGTTATAAAAGCATCCTGCTCTGGTCATGTCTTTCAGTCTCTTATCTTTGCGGGGCTTTTGTACAGGAATGGAATTAAATTTTCCTCTTGTTAATCTTTTCATTACAGGGGTTGGGAAGATCCCCTGGAGAAGGGATAGGCTATCCACTCCAGTATTCATGGGCTTCCCTGGTGGCTGAGACCGTAAAGGATTCTCCTGCAATGTGGAAGACCTGGATCCTTGGGCTGGGAAGATCCTGGAGTGAGGGCATGGCAACCCACCCCAGTATTCTTGCCTAGAGAATCCCCTATGGACAGAGGAGCCTGGTGGGCTACAGTCCATGAGATTGCAAAAGTTGGACACAACTGAGCGACTGAGCACAGCACTCATTCAAGAACCTAGAAGGGTAGAGGCAAAATTATTTTCCCCCTCTACAGTGACATATAGTGAATATTGAATAAATTAAGGTAATACCTGGGGATGCCGGGACAGCCAACTGAGAAGTTTCTTGGTTAAAACACATAGAACATCTCTGTTCTGACAGTCTCCTTTTTCTTAAAAACTAGCAAGGCTTCTTTTCTTTCAGTGAGAAAGAGGCTGCATTTGTCACTTTCATTTCTGACAATTGTAAAAAGGAAGAATCACCCCACACAGCCTGGGAGAAAAAATAAGTCTCTGGACTATTTTTCAGGCTAAAATTTTTTAGGCTCCTATAGATAGGGAGGTGGGCTTCCCAGGTGGCTTAGTGGTAAAGAATGCCAGTGCAGGAGATGCATCCATGGCTTCAATCCCTAGGTTGGCAAGAGATCCCGGGGAGGAGGAAATGGCAATCCACTCCAGTATTCTTGCCTGGAGAATCCCACGGACAGAGGAGTCTGATGGGCTACAGCCTGTGGAGTGGGAAAGAGTCAGACATGGTAGAAAGGAGAAGAAGAAACTCAGTGCTGAGTACAGAATGAAGGAGACTATGGAGTGGCTGAATCCTCTCCCTGCCTCTTATCCCCCTGCCGCCAACCCCCCATCCCCCACCCACACAGCTGCTTCCTGGTCAGCGGGCAACCTGAACACACACACACACAGCCGTGTCGTTCCCCTACTTGGAATTCTTTAATGGCTTTCAATCTACCACTGAATAAATCTTCAAGGATTTCACCCCAGCTCAGTTACCGATTGGTTGTTATTTGCTTGTCCTTTCATGTGACAGCCTGGTTTTCACTTCTGAAAACTCCAGCATCCACCATGTACTCTTATCTCTTGGTTTCTTTAATCCCTTTCCCAAGACTGGCTGCCGAATGGGGCGTAAATATTTCCCAGGGAAGCTACATAGCCCCCTTTACAGGCAATCTTTCTCACTTCCTCTGCCCATGCTAAAGATGCCAGTGTTCTGGGGCTCGTTCGAGGTGCCCCACATGCTCTCTGTGATCACATCCAACAGACTTGTCTCTTTTCTCTCCTTTCCTCCTCTACTCACCCCTCTTTGGGCCAAGTCTTTAGAGTTATAAGAAAGCCTTCCCTGGTGGTCCAGTGGTTAGGACTCTGCAGTCTCAATGCAGGGGGCCCAGGTTCAATCCCTAGTCAGGGAACTAGATCCTACATGCCGCAAAGAACAATTCGCCTGCGGCAACTAAAGATGCCATATGCTGCGACTAAGACACAGCGCAAAGAAAGAAATGCGGTTTTTTAAAGGCAAATAATTTCAGAGGCAGAGTAAAGGTAAATGTCACTTGGGAGCAATGTATTTGTTTATCCCCTTTCTCCCTACAAGCTGGGACACCCTAGAATTGGCCAAGGCTTCCGTCATTGCAGGGCAGCCCAGCTACAAACATCTCACTCTGCCCCTCGTTTTCGCACTTGGCCCCAGGCTAATTCCTGTTCTCAGAAAGTGTGCCAGAAATAGCAGACAGCGGGAAACAATAGGTACTCTTTGGTCTTAAGCGGTTTATTTGCATTTCGAAAAAGGTTCCTTCCTAGAAAATACCTGTCTCAAAGAGCTTTTGTCTTAGAAAGAAAGATCCTCGGAAAGGTCGTTTTCTATCCAGCTTTCTAGACTTAGGTGTTACTTTTTCTGAGCCCCCATCAAGACTCGTTTCATTTCCCATTCCCCTGCCCCCAGTCATTAAGATCCTGGAGAATGGGGATTTAGTGTTGCCAAGGCCTAGCATGAGAATGGAACGGAGCTTCATTTTTTTGTACAAACTCTAAAGGGATTGGTAGTGGTTGCCTGGAGCTCAGAGAAGGACCATGATCCTGGGGAGATGGAGAACGGCAGCCCCCCCAGCATTAGGGCCTCCTAGGAATTATCGGGGCCTGGGGTAGGCTGCTCTCAAAGGCATATTGATGATTTTGGATTAAAGTTGCTTAAGAAATGGCCAACAGAAGAGGGACACTCTGACCCTCCTCTCTTTCTCCCTGAAAGCAGGAAATCTCTCCCGTGAAAAGTAGATTTCCTGCATCTGGAGATCAAACACCCTTACTGCCAAAGATAGGAAATTCAGGCTGAGATGCCTATTTACACAAACCTTTTTACCTCTTTAAGTTACTACCCCAAGCCCAAATTCTGTGTTGATTCTTCGCTAATTGGGCGCCTAAGTTTCTTTGTCCGGCCAGTTCCTCACAAGTTTATTGTTTCTTTCTCTAAAAGGTATAAAAGCTGCCCGCTTTGGCCACTCCTTAGGTTCCATGAGAACTTCATGCACCTGGATTAAAATGTGCTCCTTTTTCTCCTAACCTGTTTTGTGTTAATTTGATTATTAGCCCAGTTATAAGAACCAAGAGGAGTAGAGGGGGAAATTTCCCCCTCTCCACAGAATGAAATGAATTAATGGTCACAGTGCTGCTACTAACACCCTTCATCCTGGAGGGGAGATGTCTGGGTTTCTTGGGGCCAACAATCACTCTGTAGACCTCAGGCTTTTCTGGGGGAACTCTCGCTTCCCTCCAGCCTCTACAGGAATGACTTAGTGAAGCTCTCGACTCTCAGGCCTGGCCCCTCATCACGACCACCTGGCCAACTCCGGTACTGGCAGATGACACGCACCCGCTTCCCACACCCCACCTACCATAAATGAGGAGAGTTGTGTGAATTTTCCTACCTCTCCATGGCTGATTTCAGCTCATTTGTCTCCAACTTTGATACAAAAGGCTTTGAGACTCCCCCCACCTCAGCCTTCAATTTTATTGTCCCTCTGGGCTACTTATTTCAACCTCCAGGTGACCCAGGGTTTGTCATTATTCCCAGGAACTTTAACGCCCTTGCAAATGACAGATTTCCTCAATCAAATTCTCCCCATCTCGAAACTCTTCTCACACTTCAGAACAGCTCCATTTGCAGAAAGGTCAGCTCTAATAATTTGACTCACCACTTTGCTGTCCTGTCCCCATCTTTCCAGCTGTCTCACTTGTTTATTTCCACAAGGCCTGCCATATATTTGATCAAACCTGCTGCTGCTGCTGCTGCTGAGTCGCATCAGTCGTGTCCGACTCTGTGCGAACCCATAGACAGCAGCCCACCAGGCTCCTCTGTCCCCGGGATTCTCCAGGCAAGAACACTGGAGTGGGTTGCCATTTCCTTATCAAACCTGTCCTCTGGCAAATTGGTCACACAGAGATCTCATCTCTAGCCTAGGTCTCGCGTTCATTGCTTCAGCCCCTGGGGCAGCTGCCCTATACTCTTTAGGGCTCCTCTGGCAGCTGAACAATGTTGTGAAAGATTATAGGACGATGAAGACTATAATTTTAAATGTATGACGTCTAGTTTAAGCTGGGTTTTCAATGCCCTTGTTGTTCAGTCGCTAAGTCATGTCTGACTCTTCGCGACCCCATAGACTGCAGCACACCAGGCTTCTCTGTCCTCCACTATCAATGCGCTTAGTTAATGCTCTTTTAGGATTCCAAGTCTGTGCCTTCATTAAATCCCACCATGGCTTAAACCTGAATCACTCACTCTTCTTATCACACCTTTTGCTTTACACTTACCTTTTTTGGCCGAGGATTCCACCTCCTACGTCAGTCAGAAAAAAGGAGCAGTTTCTTGCCTAGGTCCCACCAACAAACACCTCTGCAGTTTCATCTGTTCTCAATTAACCTCCTTTTCTTGTTCAAGACTATTTTTCCCTGTCTCTGGTTTTGATCAGTGTTCTCAGAGTGTGGTTCCCAACACTTAGCTTTAGCCAAGGTCTCGGAACAAGTTAAAAATGCAAATGATTGTTGGCCCCACCCCAGACTTGCAGAATCATTCACTCTAGGGATGAGCCCAGCAGGCTGTTTTAACTAGCCCTTCAGGCTAGTCTGAGGCAACTGAAGGATTTGCTCTTTCTTTTGTCCGCATTCTCTTGTTTGCATTAATATTTCCTCTGGGAATTTATTCTGTTAAAAAAGACGCTACAGGCCCCAGATGGAGTCTCTTGAGCAAACCAAGACTCAGCACCTAGCCTGATAGAAGTTTTAGCTCTCCCAGGAATGTAATCTTTAACCGGTCTAGAATTACCTGGTCAGCACTAATGATGTAATCCACCCAGTAGACCCCTTCCGTCCCCTCTAAGAAGGTAACCTTGCCTGAAACAAGGAACTCTTTCTTTATCTCTCTCCCTTTTCTACCCTTTTGTACAGTCTTCCATTCTTTACAGCTCCTCAGAGCTCCTCTCTACTTATCAGTATGCGCCCGATTCATGAATTGTGAAATAAAGCCAATTTAGATCTTTATATTTACTCAGTTGAATTTTGTTTCTTAACAGTTCTAAGGAAACAATCTAAAATCAGGTCATGATTTTATACTCAGAGATGTTCATTACAGTATTATTTATAATTGGGAAACATTAGAAACATGCCCAAATGGGATAGTTAAATATTAAGGAAAGACAATGTCATATAAGCAACAACTAAGTGATATTTATCAAGTTATTTTTTATTATACAGGGAAATGATTATGTTCTAATATTAAATTTAAAAATTTTAAAGGAAATATGAAGTTGTTTAAAGGCTGGTTTACATCCTGACTTCAATACCAGCAATTAGCCACTTCCCTTCCCCCCATTCCTCTCCACAGTAACAAGGGTTTAAACTGTTTGGTTTTTTTTTTTTTTGATTGGAGGATAATTGCTTTACAATGTGGTGTTGGTTTCTGCCATACAGCAATCGGCCATAAGTATATATACATTCCCTCCCTCTTGAGCCTCCCTCAACCCTCATCCCACCCCTCCGGGTCATCACAGAGTGCTGGCTAGGCCCCCTGTGTTGGATAGCAGCTCCCCACTCACTGCATATTTCACACATGTGGTGTATATATGTCAGTGCTACTTTCTCACTTTGTCCCGACTTCTTGCCCTGCTGTGACCACAAGTCTGTTCTCTGTATCTGCATCTGTATTCCTGCCCTGCAAATAGGATCATCAGTACCATTTTTTCTAGATTCCATATATATGCGTTAATCTATGATACTTGTTTTTCTCTAACTTACCCATTCTGCATAGCAGGTTCTAGGTTCATCCACCTCAGTTCAACTGATTCACATTCATTCCCTTTTATGACTGAGTAATATTCCATTGTTCATTTGTACCACAACTGCTTTATCCTTTCATCTATCAGTGGACATCTAAGTTGCTTCCATGTACTGCCTATTGTACATAGTGCTGCAATGAACATTGGGATATATATGTCTTTTTTAATTAAAACAGAAAACCACAAGATCAAAGAAATTAGGAGAGGAAAGAAAAGGAACAACATTTTAGGAGCTGGTAAAAAAGGGTAGGATGATAACCATCTTAAGAAAATGGATTCCTCTGACAGGGAAGGATTCCCAAAAGACTCAGAAACTGGCAACATTGTAATAGCTTTCTGAAAAGGGGCACAACTGAGCTACAAACAAAAGGAAAGGTTGAAATTCAGTGTAAGAAGCAGTTGGAGCCCCAGGCTCATCCCCAACTGGTACCCCCAAATGGCTACCTCACCCCTGAGACAGATGTTTATCATTTGCAGAGATTAATGTAAAGGGCCACTGAAGTAAGGGACTCTACCCTGAAAACTGGTGATTAATAACCATTCACATGTTGAAGATCAAAGCCCTCTACTTCTATCCCAATTTGGCTCTCAGACCAGGTAGTCAGCACATCAAAAGATTACTGTTAATTAAGGAAAACCACATATCTCAAGGAATTTACTGCTTTTCTGTATATGGGGAAATGCAAAGTCTGGATTCTTTGGAATTCTTCCTTTGATATGCACCTCAGCTATCTGGGGCAGCATCCTATATTTTCTCACCCTGAGACACTGTGAAGGGTGGTTGCGGTGGCTGACTGTTAGGTAGGAGGGCATCCAGCCTCCCTTCTGAGTTCCCTCAGAGCTTACCTTCCCAGCAGCTGTAATATCACGGCTTGACAGCGGCAACATCCTCTGTTTACTGATAGGGCAGGCAGTGTTTTTCACTCAGTCACTTACAACAGACTCATGCATGTAGGCAGTTGCCATTCTGATGGACTGATGGAGTTGCAAATGCCCGTGGAGTGTATTTCACTTCTACAATATTGATCACATATTAATAGCTACTTACTGCATGCCAGGCTCTCACTGTTTAACTTATGGGCTAGGATAGGTATTATTATTCTCTTATTAAACTGTTGAGGAGACTGAAACACAATGAGGTTAAGTAGCTTGTCACACACCTTGAAAACAGTGAGTTGGAATTTGAGCTGAAACAGTCTAATTTGAGAGGCTTCTGGCTTTAGCCTTAAAACTTTTAGAGATACAGACTTAGAAGATAACTGTTATTTAAAAAAAAAAAAAAAAAAGACTTAGAAGTCTTGAGGAACCTGAAAATGAAAACTACCCAAGAAGTATTTTATCAACTTAATTATTTAGAGAGGGAGAAAATCTTTAGGTGGTTAGATGGCTAATAAATTATATGAGTAAGCAGAGCAAAAGCTATTCAAGAATTAGCAGTAACATTTATGATTCAGCAGTTACTATAAGCAGCTGAATTAAATACAGATTTTAGATACCTAAATATCTATCTTATGTAAATCATATAGATGTATAAAATAATATAGTCTTAAGAGGTATTAATACATGCATCTTTATCATTTCAACACCAAAGGAATGCAGGCTGGTTCCCTTTCACTGCTGAGGCTGTGTAGAAGGAGCTGCCTTTTGGAGATACTCAAACTGAGCAAAGTGCAAGACTTAGGAGATAGTGGAAAGGACAGGGACCGTGTGCTGTTTTGTGTACAGAGAATTATAAGAAAGGCTTCCAGGTGTTGAATGCTAGCTCTTGCGAGGCACTCTTTGGAGTTTTACATTCATTCCTAACCATCACTGTATTCTTGTGAATATAGTGATTCACAAGGACTATATTCTTGTGAAATCATGATCCTTGTATCCATCTTATATATTGGGGATGTGTATCCAACATGGTACAGCTCCTAAACTAAAATTGAGGACTGTCTCTGTTCCAAAGATGAAATCATCAGCTCACATCTGATGGAACAAGGGCCCAGAGACCATCTTCGGTAGCAGTGGAATCAACTGGTGCTGTTTTGTTGCTTACCTGTTAAAAATGCTCACCTGGAATTCGGGGTGCAGACAGCAAACTGGCCTCGTCATGGGTAATTGGTGTGATTCCTTCAGAGCCCGGTGGGATACAGACAGACCCCACTGGGCTGAGAAGATAGAAAACTCTACCTAGTAGGCTTATCTAAACATATTAGTTTATTTATTTATTTTTACCCCATGTCTCCATTTTTAAAAAGGATTTTATTATTCATTTCTGTTTATTTTTGGCTGTGCTGCTGCATGTGGCTTTCTCTAGTTGTGGCAAGTGAGGGCTATTATCTAGTTGTGGTGCTCAGGCCTCTCACTGAGATCACTTTTCTTGTTGCAGAGCACAGGCTCTAGGCGCTCAGGCTCAGTAGCTGTGGTGCACGGGCTTAGTTGCTCCATAGCCTGAAGATCTTCCTCGACCAGGGATTGAATTCATGTCTTCTGCGGTAGCTGGCAGATTCTTAACCACTAGACCACCAGGGAAGCTCCATATCTTCCCTTTTTTGGTCAATTATTTTTTAAAATTGAAGTATAGTTAATTTACAATGTTGTGTTAGTTTCAGGTGTATGACCAAGTGATTTAGTTATACATATACGTCCCAGGTAGTATGTATAGTGATAAAGAACCTGCCTGCCCGTGGAGGAAGCATAAGAGACATGGGTTTGATCCCTGCGTCTGGAAGAACCCCTGGAGGGGGGCATGGCAACCCACTCCAGTATTCTTGCCTGGAGAATCCCATGGACAGAGGAGCTTGGCAGGCTACAGCTCATAGGGGCCAACAGAGTTGGACATGACTGAAGGGACTTAGCACATACATATGTGTGTGTGTATCTGTGTGTGTAAAGATCTTTTTTTTTTTGGTACAGTTCTTCTGTGTATTCTTGCCATCTCTTCTTAATATCTTCTGCTTCTGTTAGATCCATACCATTTCTGTCCTTTATCGAGCCCATCCTTGCATGAAATGTTCCTTTGGTATCTCTGATTTTCTTGAAGAGATCTCTGGTCTTTCCCATTCTGTTGTTTTCCTCTATTTCTTTGCATTGATCACTGAAGAAGGCTTTCTTATCTCTTCTTGCTAGTCTTTGGGACTCTGCATTCAGATGTTTATATCTTTCCTTTTCTCCTTTGGCCACCTCATGTGGAGTTGACTCATTGGAAAAGACTCTGATGCTGGGAGGGATTGGGGGCGAGAGGAGAAGGGGATGACAGAGGATGAGATGGCTGGATGGCATCACTGACTCAATGGACGTGAGTTTGAGTGAACTCCGGGAGTTGGTCATGGACAGGGAGGCCTGGCGTGCTGCGATTCATGGGGTCGCAAAGAGTCGGACACGACTGAGCGACTGATCTGATCTGATCTGATCTGTGTGTGTGTGTGTGTTTTCTTTTTCAGGTTCTTTTTCTGTATGGGTTATTACAAAATATTAAGTAGAGTTCCTTGTGCTATACAGTAATAGTCCTTCTTTATGTTTTATATTTAGTAATGTGTATATGCTAAAGATACTAGATTACAATAAGTACATTTTCAACTAAAAAAGTACAAGTAATTTTTGAGGTATTGTACAAATAAGCAAAACAAAGATAAAATATAAAGCACCTGCTATTGGGGAGGGAAATGGGAGGGGGGTTCAGGATGGGGAACACAGGTACACCCATGGCTGAATCATGTCAATGTATGGCAAAAACCACTACAATACTGTAAAGTAATTAGCCTCTAATTAAAATAAATAAATTAATTTAAAATAAAAAAATCACCTGCTATCTAATCACCCAGTGACAAAGTTAATATTTTATTATATATCATTCCAGACATCTTTTCTGTTTCTCTTTTCTCTCTCTCACGCACACACGTTTGTTTGTTTTGCACCAGGTCTTAGTTGCTGCATTTAGGACCTGGCTCCCTGACCAGGGATCAAATCAGGGCCCCCTGCATGGAAGAGCAGAGTCTTAGCCACTGCACCACCAGGCAAATCCCATGTGTTGTTGTTTTTTTCTTAGTTGACTTTTTTTAGGTAATAATATCAATTTGGAATATTGGGGATCTATTAAAAATTTACACATTTTTGTTCAATGTACTGTAGACTAAAAAAAAAAATTCATAACCTAAAAGTTAAGAGTTGTGTTTTATTTAACAGGAATTTTTAAGACTTTAAGCCTGGGAGGCAGCATGTCAAATAACCCAGAGATAATTGCTCCAAGGATGTGAGGGAGAAGCCAGGATATATATAAGTTCTGCAACAAAGGGCAGTAGTCTGAACAACAAAAGATTATTCTTAATTTTAAAAACTCAGATATGTGAAGTTAAATAATTTAGTGCTTTTCTATGTATGGAAAGATGCAAGTCTGGGCTCAGTGAAGTCATCCCTTTGATATGCACCTTAGCTATCTGGGGCCAGTAGGCTGTGTATTCATATCCTGAGTTTCCTTAGGGCTCAACATGGGGAGTGGCTGGAGTCTGATAGCTGTTCAGTTCAGTTCAGTTGCTTAATTGTATCCGACTCTTTGCGAATCCATGGACTGCAACACACGAGGCCTCCCTGTCTATCACCAACTCCCAGAGTTTACTCAAACTTATGTCCATTGAGTCAGTGATGCCGTCCAACCATCTCATTCTCTGTTGTCCCCTTCTTCCACCCTCAATCTTTCCCAGCATCAGGGTCTTTTCCAATGAGTCAGCTCTTCACATCAGGTGGCCAAAGTATTGGAGTTTCAGCTTCAGCATCAGTCCTTCCAATTCAGGACTGATTTCCTTTAGGATTGACTGGTTTGATCTCCTTGCTGTCCAAGGGACTCTCAAGAGTCTTTTCCAACACCATAGTTCAAAAGCATCAATTCTTTGGCACTCAGCTTTCTTTTGGAGAAGAAAATTGCAACCCATTCCAGTATTCTTGCCTAGAGAATCCTGTGGACAGAGGAGCCTGGTGGGTTGCTGTCCATAGGGTCGCACAGAGTCGGACACAACTGAAGCGACTTAGCATGCATGCATGCATGCACTGGAGAAGGAATTGGCAACCCACTCCAGTATTCTTGCCTGGAGAATCCCAGGGACAGCAGAGCCTGATGGGCTGCTGTCTATGGCGTTGCACAGAGTCAGACACCACTGAAGCAACTTAGCAGCAGCAGCAGTTTTCTTTATAGTCCAACTCTCACATCCATACATGACTACTAGAAAAACCATAGCCTTGACTAGATGAACCTTTGTTGGCAAAGTAATGTCTCTGCTTTTTAAATATGCTGTCTAGGTTGGTCACAGCTTTTCTTCCAAGGAGCAAGTGTCATTTAATTTCATGGCTGCAATCACCATCTGCAGTGACTTTGGAGCCCAAGAAAATAAAGTCTGTCACTGTTTCCATTGTTTCCCCATCTATTTGCCATCAAGTGATGGGACTGGATGATAGCTGTTAGCTGTTAGCTGGCAGGTACTCTTTCCTTCCTGAGTCCCCTCAGGACTCACCTGTTCACCATTGACTGTAGCTGCAACCTCTGAAAAATGGAGACATCCTTTGTTTCCTGTTATGGCAGGCAATATTCCATTTATCAGTACTAAGACATCATGGTATATAGTATCTATAAACATGAAAACTTGTGCAACCCAATCACAGCTATATAGTCCTTTTAAAATAACCAAGGCCTGGAGGCAGTAAGTATATTTATTTTGAGGGGGAAGCTGACTAGATTATAAAATTTTAAGGAATTGAAAAATTGCTCCACTATTAACCCAGTCTCCTTAAAGCAGTGTAAAAATGAAACACAGAAAAAGGCTAGGGAGAGTGGTTTAAACAAAGACAATTAACAAAAAGAGTAAACCATCTTAAGCATTGGTGCAACACTTTTCTAGATTAGGACAGATGGACAAAGAGTAACTATGTTTTATATGTAAGCTAGTTTGTAAGGTCAGATTCTATAGTATAGAAGCTCCTGTTGCATATAAAATTTTGTACGGTTACATAAATGAATAAATATGTCATTTAGTTTGCCAGTTATGAGGATGTGCATTCACATTTATAATAAGTAGTTAATCTAAAATGTGAGACTTAATAGTATTGAGTACTGCCCTGCTAGAGTTAATTGTATACAGGTTCTAGGAAAAATAAAAGATGCTGGAGGCTAAAAAAAAAAAAAAAGAGTAAACCAAGGATGTAAGCACTTACCTGGGAAGTAGCTGGAATATATTATTACTTTTAGTGCTTCTTTCTCAGACCTGGCCTTTTTAATTTGAGTATTAAGATATAATACAATACTAATAACAACAATGATAATAGTTATAATCTATTGAGCCCATGACAGGAGCCATCTATGAACTGAGCACCTTATATACAGGCTCTTTTATCCTTTAAAATCTTACTCTTATTGTGGAGTAATCTTAGTGAAATAAGGCCTAAGCATTCTGCTTTCTGAAGTAATGTAGAGGAGATAAAATAAATTTACCTCTATTTTTCCAAGTTCTTGGCTAAGACCCCTCACCCTCTTAATAAGGACAGGTTAACAGGAGAAAAATAAAACAATTTTAATTACATACATTCATACTGGAGCCTGGGCTTTCCCAGGTGGCACTAGTGGTAAAGAACCTAGCAGGAAGCCAATGCAGGAGACATTGAGATGTGGATTCAATTCCTGAGTCAGGAAGATGCCCTGGAGGAGGGCATGGCAATCCACTCCAGTCTTCTTGTCTGGAGAATCCCATGGACAGAAGAACCCGGCAGGCATAGTCCATAGGGTTGCAAAGAGTTGGGCACGACTGAAGCAACTGAGCAGCTGCAGCAGCATACTGGAGCCTAAGATTTGAGACTCAAAAGGGAGCCAGACATGGACTTCCTTGGCAGTTCCCTGGTAGCTTAGATGATAAAGAACTTGCCGGCAATGTGGGAGAGCAGGGTTCGATCCCTGCGTTGGAAAGGTCCCCTGGAGAAGGACATGGCAACCCACTGCAGTATTCTTGTCTGGAGAATTCCATGGACAGAGGAGCTTGGTGGGCTACAGTCCATGGGGTTACAAAGAGTCGGACTGAATGGCTACATTTTAACTTTCGTGCACTTCCAAGGCAGTGTGTGCGGGTTCAACCCCTGGTGGGAGAACTAAGATCCCACATTCCTTGCAGTGTGATTAAAAAAAAAAAAAGGCAGCCAGACAGTTGAGACTTAAGTACCACCCCAATCTAAGGACAGAGCTGGGGGCTGGGACTTCAGAGGGGGATGCCATTCAGAGGTAGTGAGAAGAGGAGTGTTTGGTAAACTAAGGTTGCCGGCCAGTGCAGATGAGTTCCTCCAGTGAAACAGTTATGTGTTTCCAGTACAGGCCCCTTTCTAAGGTAAACTTCTTTATAAATGTAGATTTCCTTTACCAAAGGGTAACTGCTGCTGTTTTCAGAGCCTCTTTTGAACTTGCAATTTCTTAAAAAGAATCCCCTCAAAATAATTCTTGTACCAAAGAGACATATTTTAGGGTGGCACATTGACCAACCCTTCAGGAAGGAGAAGAAAAAATATTCCAGATGAAATCAGGGATCTTCATTTTGTTTGGTTTCAGTCTGCAGTTCAATGTACTTTCCTAAATGAGCCAGTACTTTCAGTGGTGATCCAACAACCAGCTGAGCTAAGGTGAATAAATGTGAATGTGAAAGTCTCAGTCGTGTTGTAACAGGAGGGAAAGGGTCAGTGCATAACTTTTGAAAGAATGACATAGCCCAAGGACACAACATAAACGGATTAGAATCAAATGGGACCAAGATGGCAGACAAGACTAGACCTTGATCCTCAATCAGCAAGTGAAATGACACACCCAGAGGCGCCATGACAGTTCCAAGGCTGTCAAAAGACCAAGGAGTGGCCCAGTTCCTGGAAATCTCCACCCCCTTCCCCAAAATAGATGGAATAATCTTCCCACTCATTAGCAGATGAAACTACTCAGCCCATAAACGCTAACCACACCACATTTCTCGCTGCACTCACCCTCTGCGGTGGCCCATACTCTGTGTGTGGAATGTGCCTCTCTCTGAATCCGAATAAATCCACAAGTTACCTATCACTTTGTCTCTCACTGAATTCTGTGATGAGACATCAAGACCTGAGCTTCATTAGGTCTTGAAACCAGGTTCGGTAGGTTTTGGCTGGATTCTAGTCCCAGCCATGTGGGTTCGAGTCCCATGCAGAGTTTTGACTAGGTTTGAGTCCCAGCTACATGGGTTCAAGTCCCAAGTGGGGTTTTGGCTGGGTTCAAGTGCCAGCCATGTGGCTTCAAGTCCCAAGCAGGGTTTAGGCTGGGTTCAAATCCCAGCCATGTGGGTTCAAGTGCCAATCTGAGGTAAATGGTTTCAGTGTCTGACTCTTTGTGACCCCATGGACTGTAGCTTGCCAGTCTCCTCTATTCATGGAATTCTCCAGGCAAGAATACTGGAGTGGGTAGCCATTCCCTTCTCCAGGGATCTTCCCAACCCAGGGATTGAACCCAGGCAAACCCCTAGCTAAATTGGGCTCCTCCTTAACCTCAGTCCAGCTTGACTGTGGCAAATTTACAAGTTTACCCAAATGTTAAACGTCAAATCCTGGAAGTGCAAAAAGTGATGGAATCTATTCTGTTCATGGTAATGGTTTTGGTTACCAGTTTTGGTTTTCAGATGTTGCAATTAGCAAACTCAGGAATGATGATTTGGAAAAGAGAGTGTACTGATAATCATTGCTTTATTTTTTATGTTTTGTGTTCTTAATCATTTGTTTTTTCACTAGAATCAGTGTAAAGTCACCCTTCAGTCTTGATGTAACATCAGTGCTAGGGAGCTACAGAACAAATGTATTTTGGGGATATGCATAGACTTTTTTTTTTTTTTAGTAAAATAACTTGTTAACAAATTTTGAGATCTCCATCCCATGTTGTTATATGCATGATCAACAGGTGGATGTGGGAGAAACAGCTCTCTTCTGAGAAATTCTCTCCAGTTCAGTTCAGTTCAGTTCAGTCACTCAGTCGTGTCCGACTCTTTACGACCCCATGAATCACAGCACACCAGGCCTCCCTGTCCATCACCAACTCCCGGAGTTCACTCAGACTCACATCCATCGAGTCAGTGATGCCATCCAGCCATCTCATCCTTTGTCGTCCCCTTCTCCTTCTGCCCCCAATCCCTCCCAGCATCAGAGTCTTTTCCAATGAGTCAACTCTTCGCATGAGGTGGCCAAAGTTCTGGAGTTTCAGCTTTAGCATCAGTCCTTCCAAAGAAATCCCAGGGCTGATCTCCTTCAGAATGGACTGGTTGGATCTCCTTGCAGTCCAAGGAACTCTCAAGAGTCTTCTCCGACACCACAGTTCAAAAGCATCAATTCTTCAGTGCTCAGCTTTCTTCACAGTCCAACTCTCACATCCATACATGACCACAGGAAAAACCATAGCCCTGACTAGACGGACCTTTGTTGGCGAAGTAATGTCTCTGCTTTTGAATATGCTATCTAGGTTGGTCATAACTTTTCTTCCAAGGAGTAAGTGTGTTTTAATTTCATGGCTGCAGTCACCATCTGCAGTGATTTTGGAGCCCAAGAAAATAAAGTCTGCCACTGTTTCCACTGTTTCCCCATCTATTTCCCATGAAGTGATGGGACCAGATGCCATGATCTTCGTTTTCTAAATGTTGAGTTTTAAGCCAACTTTTTCACTCTCCTCTTTCACCTTCATCAAGAGGCTTTTGAGTTCCTCTTCACTTTCTGCCATAAGGGTGGTGTCATCTGCATATCTGAGGTTATGGATATTTCTCTCAGCAATCTTGATTCCAGCTTGTGCTTCTTGCAGCCCAGGGTTTCTCATGATGTACTCTGCATATAAGTTAAATAAGCAGGGAGACAATATACAGCCTTGACGTACTCCTTTTCCTATTTGGAACCAGTCTGTTGTTCCATGTCCAGTTCTAACTGTTGCTTCCTGACCTGCATACAAATTTCTCAAGAGGCAGGTCAGGTGGTCTGGTATTCCCATCTCTTTCAGAATTTTCCACAATTTATTGTGATCCACACAGTCAAAGGCTTTGGCATAGTCAATAAAGCAGAAATAGATGTTTTTCTGGAACACTCTTGCTTTTTCGATGATCCAGCAGATGTTGGCAATTTGGTCTCCGGTTCCTCTGCCTTTTCTAAAACCAGCTTGAGCATCTGGAAGTTCATGGTTTACATATTGCTGAAACCTGGCTTGGAGAATTTTGAGCATTGCTTTACTAGCGTGTGAGATGAGTGCAATTGTGTGGTAGTTTGAGCATTCTTTGGCATTGCCTTTCTTTGGGATTGGAATGAAAACTGACCTTTTCCAGTCCTGTGGCCACTGCTGAGTTTTCCAAACTTGCTGGCATATTGAGTGCAGCACTTTCACAGCATCATCTTTCAGGATTTGAAATATCTAAACTGGAATTCCATCACCTCCACTAGCTTTGTTCGTAGTGATGCTTTCTAAGGCCCACTTAACTTCACATTCCAGGATATCTGGCTCTAGGTGAGTGATTTTCCATTATTATAAACTGCTTTTCTCCTGTTAATTTGTATTTATTGGTTTAATTTTCAGACCCAGCCAACGACCCTACAAGGGTCGAGGGAAGTTTTTTCATCTCCTACAGCGTGTTCTGCAGTTATGATGGCAATCAGTCTTACAATGACAGTGTTGTGAATGGGAGGAACCACAGTGATCTGAAGTAAAAACTAAACTTAAGCTCTTCTGCATTCTAATTTGGACAGCACTCTAGATATTTCTGGATTTCTAGGGAAATCTTTTCATCTTTGTGTGACAGAGATAAGGGCGTTTAGCACAGTGGTTTCAGCAGCTCTGGGACGGGTATTTGTGGTTTGGCTGTGAAGCATTGCGTAAAGTCAAGTCATTGTTACATTAGATAATTTTCCTGCCTGTGTTTGAGAAACTTGTCTATGTAAAAATGATGCATTGAGAAGAAGAGAAAGGGTGTTTTCTTTCAAAGAATCTAAGGAAGGCAGCTCATGGAAGAATACTCTAAAATACAAAGGTTTCCACCAGCACGGAAGCTGTCTTTTGTTGAGAACCATATCACCAAAATCATATCTCAAGCCAGATGAACTGTTCCTCTTTAAGGACAACAAAAAGCTCTCAAGAAAATTACTGGATAAGTGTCATTAATTCATGATTCCCTTACTAGGTGCAGTAGCCTGACTGAGGTTGAAAGCAGTCACCCTTCAGGAACGTTCAGCAGACTTTCATCCTGAAAAGCTGCCCAGCTAAAGAAACTTATACAAGAAAAAGACATGGAAAAACAAAATGGTAAATGAAACAAAACTAAAGACAATTCAAGATTTGAGGAGTCTAATCAAACATGGAACAAGATAATGTTTATTAAGCACTGCACATAGCGAGCTATATTTAAGTTGTGGTTATAATTATTGCTACTACTGAGAATGTGAGAGAGAAAAAAGACAGGAAAAAGAAGTTGGAAAACAATATGGAGATTTCTCAAAACATTAGTAATAGCCCCATCATGTAATCTAGCATATAACCTATATAATCTATTAAGTATATACCCAAAAGAAATGGAAAGGCTATTGAAGAGATATACTCACTCCCATGTTTATCACAGCACTATTCTCATAACATGGCTGGGGACAGAGTAAAGGGACAAAGCAGGTGATTAAATAGTTAATCCCACTAGGGGATTGTAGGTAGAAAAAATATGGGAGACCCCTGTAAGTTAATGATTACTTAAAAGAGCAGGTTTACCTAATTACAAAACCAAGCAGGCTTGCTTAGCAACAAAACCATGCAACAGAAGCATGACACATGTCCCCAAACAATGAAACAATGGTGGAATGAGACCCACGTCCTGCACAGTGAGGTCAGCAAGTTAATGATCCCTAGGACATGCTCTCTGCACACATGAAAAAACAATAATCTGTGGACATAACTTGACCATGTAGGGACAAGAAAACTCCCCTGCTCAGTCTGGAGGAGAAACTGATGATGGAAGCACAACATCTAGTTAAGAAAGCTAACGATGTTCTTCTCCCTCTCCTCACTTTTCCTGTGATGCTAAGTCTGTAGCCCAGTAAGTTCTCAGGGTGCAACATAGCCCTCACCCACTGACTTGTAAGCCTCACAAGCATCCTATTCTAATAAATCATTTCTTTATGACAACCCACTCCAGTATTCTTGCCTAGAGAATCCCAGGGATGGGGAAGCCTGGTGGGCTGCCGTCTATGGGGTCGCACAGAGTCGAACATGACTGAAGTGACTTAGCAGCAGCAGCAGCATGTATCACTTTGCCTCTTGGTGAATTCTTTTCTGTGCTGAGACATAAAGGACTAGAAATGACACTCCGTTTCACAGCTATGGAAAAAACCCAAGTGTCCATCAACAGATGAAAGGATAAAGATGATGTGGTATATATATGTGTATAGACATACACACACAGAGACAATGGAATATTATTCAGATGAGGAAGGAGGAAATGCTGCCATTTGCAATGACCTTGGATGGACCTTAAGGACATCATGCTAAGTGAGGTTAAGTCAGACGGAGAAAGACAAATGTTGTATATCCCTTATATGTGGATTCCGAGGAGCCAAATTTGTAAAAACAAAAAATAAAATAGTAGTTATCATGGGCTGAGGGGTGGGAAGATAGGAGAGATGTTGTTTAAGAGTATAAACTTGTAACAAGTAGTAAATAAGTCTTACAGATCTAATGCATAGTACCGTGAATATAGACAACAATATTCTACTCTGTTCTAGCTTACTAAGAAACTGGATCTCAATTATTTCAACTACTAAAGAGAAATGATAATTATGTAGCATGATAAATGTACTAATTATTATCACAATGGCAATCATATTATAATATGTAAATGTATCAAATCAACATGTTAGACACCTTACATTTACAGTGTTAAGTATCAAATATATTTCAGTTAAAAAAAGAATGTCACAGTTAGGTGATCCAGGTAAGCAAGGAACTAAAAAGCCTCCGAGGGTGGGGAATGGGAAAGAAGACAAGTGTAAAAAGCTTGTCCTGGCTCAGTCACCATCTTGCTGTAGTCTTTTTTTTTTTCCTTTTGTTTAAAATTCAGTTACAAGTAACTAGGGATCTAAGTTCTGTGCACTTGGGATGAATAAGTTACTTCCTGTCTTAAGTAGCTCACAGGTTTCTTTATATTTCAGGACCTTGTACCTACCATCTGAAAATTAGGTTGATCTAAGTCAGTTTTCCTTAAACATGAGTAATGTATGGTATCCTTTTAAACAAAAAGAATTGTTAAATTCTTCCAGTATTACTAAATTATTTACGGCAGCCCACCAGGCTCCCCCGTCCCTGGGATTCTCCAGGCAAGAGTACTGGAGTGGGTTGCCATTTCCTTCTCCAGTGCATGAAAGTGAAAAGTCAAAGTGAAGTCGCTCAGTCGTGTCCGACTCTTAGCGACCTCACGGACTGCAGCCTACCAGGCTCCTCCATCCATGGGATTTTCCAGGCAAGAGTACTGGAGTGGGGTGCCATTGCCTTCTCCGATTTAGGTTATAATGTTACTTAAAAATAAACACTACCAAAAACAAACTCCTTACCTCATAGTTGTGATTCAACTAACTGTACAGCCCAAACAAATTTACAAACTAAATATAAATACAATCAAGATCCACAGACTTAGGAAACAATCTTAGGGTTACCAAAGGCGAAAGGTCAGTGGAAGGGATAAATTAGGAGGTTGCAATTAACACATACACACTACTATATATGAAATAGACAACTACTAAGGCCCTACTGTGGAGCACAGGGAACTCTACTCAATAATCTGTAATGACCTATGTGGGAAAAGAACCTAAAAAAGAGCAGATATACAGATGTGTATAACCGAGTCACTTTGCTGTACACCTGAAACTAATACAACATTGTAAATCAACTATACTCCAATATAAAATAAAAACTTAAAAAAAACCGACATTGTGGTGAATTCCCTGGTAGTCCAGTAGTTGGGATGCTGCACTTTCACTGCCAAGGACACAGGTTTGATTCCTGGTTGGGAAAGTAACATCCTGCAAGCCACACAGAGCAGCCAGTAAACAACAAAAAAACATGACATCCTATAAAAATAAATAAACAAAATCAAACTTGGGAACATTTAGTTAGATATGAAGAATAATGGTTTTTGCTTTTGGCCACGTGGCTTATGGGATGTTAGTTCCCCAACTGGGCATCAAACCTGTGCCCTTGGCAGTGAAAGCATGAAGTCCTAACCACTGGACCACCAGTGAATTCCCAAGAATGATGTTTTATTAAAGTGAAGCTTCTGTCTCCCTCACAAGTGCAGTGCCCTCAGCTACACAAATTCTGTCATTCTCCTCCTCTGCTCAAACCACTGGAAAACCAAACTGATAGGGGAACCGCTGACTGAAACTGCCTGCCTTAGCCAGGAAAGATATTAATTGTAGCCAACTGCATGAGTTCTCTTACAAAGGAGGACACTTGCTCCTTGGAAGAAAGGCTATGACGGGCCTAGACAGCCTATTAGGAAGCAAAAACATTACTTTGCCAACAAAGGTCTGTCTAGTCAAAGCTATGGTTTTTCCAGTAGTCATGTACAGATGTGAAGAGTTGGACCATAAAGAAAGATTAGCGTTGAAGAATTGATGCTTTTGAACTGTGGTGTTGGAGAAGACTCTTGAGAGTCCCTTGGACTGCAAGGAGATCAAACCAGTCAATCCTAAAGGAAATCAGTCCTGAATATTCATTGGAAGGACTGATGCTGAAGCTCCAATACTTTGGCCACCTAATGCAAAGAACTGACTCATTGGAAAAGACCCAGATGCTGAGAAAGATTGAAGGCAGGAGAAGAAGGGGATAACAGAGGATGAGATGGTTTGATGGTATCACCGACTCGATGGACATGAGTTTGAGCAAGCTCTGGGAGTTGGTGATGGACTGGGAAGCCTGGTGTGCTGCAGTCCATGGGGTCGCAAAGAGTTGGACATGACTGAACGGAAGTGAACTGAACTGAGCCTGGATAACCCCATTACCATAAAATCCAAGACTGTGAGCCAAATGGCAGAGCAGAAAGACAAAGTCAAAATTAGAAGATTTGGGATTTTCAGCCTCACCACAGGTTCTCCAGAGGGGAGAGGGGCTGGAAAAGGAGTTAATATAATAATTGATCATGTCTGTGTGATGCAGTCTCCATAAAAATCCTGATGATAGTATGGAATTTGGAGAACTTCTGGGTTGGTGAACACGTGGAGGTACTGGGAGAGTGGCACTCCTAGAAAAGGCATGGAAGCTCAGAGCCCCTTCCCACATCCCACAAACATCTCTCCCACCTGGATGTTCATCTGTGTCACTTATCATTCTTTTTGTAATTAGCCGGTACACAATGAGTAGACTGTTTTCCTGAGTTCTGTGAGCCACTCTAGCAAATGAATCAAGGCCTGGGAGAGGGTCATGGGAACCTCTGATACACAGCCCATTGGTCAGAAGCACAGGTGATAACCTGGACTTGAAATTGCCATTCAAAGTTGAGGGGTGTGTAGCAGTCTTGTGAGACTGAACCCTTCACTTGGGGTCTGATACGACAGTATCAGGTAGAGAGTGTTGGACTGAGTTAAATTGTAGGGCACCCCGGCTGGTGTGGCAGGATTGATTGGTGGAGGGGGAAAAGCCCACCCATGTCATGTCAGAAGTGTTATGAATGTGGTGGTAATGTGAGAACAAGGAGAAACACTGGAGTAGTGTAGGTTTCCTACTCACTAGCCAATCTTTTAAAAAAGCAGACGTTTTTATTTGTATAATTTTCTTGGTACAGTTCTTATAAATGACACATTTAAAAAATGTATTAAATCCAGCCAATTTGTTTGACTATGCCCTTCTAGCAAACAGTGTAGACTGGACATTAGAGGATAAAAATGTGCTGGAAGAGTGTGCCTATCCTTGTTCTGAGACATGCGATGGCAGCTACATGGCCTTGCAGCCTAGATGGCTGTGCTTTCTCTTACTTGCCATCCTCATATTTCTCTCTTCCCAGGTGGTGGGAGGGTGCCTGTCCAAGCTCGGGTCAGCTGAGCCACCTGGGCCTTCTCCAGTCTGTCTCAAAAATATGAGCTGGGCCAAGTCAATTGTCTGTCTTTTGGGACTTTGAGACAAGGAATAGAGAAGGATTTAGGGTTGGAAAGATCCTTTGGAGGAGGAAATGGCAACCTGCTCCAGTCTTCTTGCCTGGAAAATTCAATGGACAGAGCAGCTTGGTGGGCTGCAGTCCATGGGGGTCACAAGAGTTGGACATGACTGAGCACACACACTTACGTAACAGTTACAGGTAGGGGGACTTCCCTGGTGGTCCAGTGGTTAAGACTTCACCATCCAATGCCGGGGATGTGGGTTCTATCCCTGGTCTGGGAACTAAATCCCACCTGCCGAGGGACAGCTAAACCCGTGTGCCACAATTAGAGAAGCTCTTCACACGCCACAAATAGAGAAAGCTCGTGCACCACAAAGAAGACCAAGGACAGACCCCCGCCCTCCAAAATAAAGATAAATAAATAAGTAACAATTCCAGGTAGGATTTGCAGCGAAAGTTCAGGAAGCAGCATGGCGGCTGGGAGTCCAGTCTGAAGTGTGGAAGAACATCAGACGTCAGATGCTGGTGACTAGGGCAGCAGCAATTGTATGGGGGCGGCTGATGGTGGAGTGTGAGGCAAGGACCCAGCAAGCCCACCCAGGCCCTTAGAGCCCCTGCCCCTTCAGCACCAGTCTTTGTGGGGTCCTACTCCGTCACAGTGCCACTTCTTCAATTACCTTGATCAAATAACTAACTTCTATGTCCCAGTTTTCTCAACTGTAAAATGGACATAACAACAGAATCAACCTCATAGGAAGTGGGAAGGGCTTACAACTGGGCTTGGTACATCATGATCTGTCCATAATTAACTCTAATCAAAATTACTTCTTCTGTGACGTATTTTATATTACATTACAACAAATTTGTGTTTGAATCGGCTAGCATGGACTGTTTCCTTATAGTTAAAACTCAGCAAAACAAGCAGGTGGTGTTGTTATCCTTTGAGTCTCCTTGGAACTTCATCTGTGTGGGTAAGAAGTAGGGGATTTCTGAAAATTGACCATCTAGCATTGGCTCTCTCATTTTCAGTAAGCTCATTTTGATTCTTTGATAAAGTAAGACAGTGATTTACAATAATGGCTCGAATTTAAGGAATGGTCATTGTTGAGTGTGTTACATCAAGTGGAGGAACTAGTAATTTTTAGAGTCTTTTTAAACAAAGATAAATAATGGGTAGGCTGAGTCCTGAGAAATTCAAGTTCAGAGTCATGGGTTCCCCAGGCAGGGATGAAATGCATACAGTCAGAGGAAATTGTGGTATGCAGTAGGAGCCAAAAGAACTGACCAAGGAGAGGGAAAAGAATTATTCCTGTCTAACAAAAGAATTTTTCTCTTTTTCTACTTTATGTCTCTAGCTCTTCTTTCCAAGTTTTAAATTTAGTCAATAGGGAAATAATGCCCCTGCCTTTGAGACTTATTTCTGAATTGCCATTGAAAATGAGTGAGAACGCAGGGCCAGTGCCTAACACACAAGGACCCCAGCAAACATTTGCCTGACCGAACTAAGCATTCAAATGTACTCTGCAACCTTATTAGACATACTTATTCCATAAAACAAATACTCTCTCCAAACCACCACAAAATCGAGAGGAAATCAACAGAGGACTGATGAAAGAAAGAGAAAATGTAATTGCCTGAATGTTTTGTTTTTAGAACCGTTTAGTCACACCTACTAAACCACAATGACTCTCCCTGTCTCTACAGAGACCAAAGAGGTTCAACTACACCAAAATAAAATGTGTTAACTTTACAGCCGGTGGACCTCACAAACACCAATTTCACACGTGATGAACCATTTCACAAAGCACGGCTTCCATGAGAACAGGGTAGGGAATAGCCTCGGCTGGGCCTCTGTGTGCTGCCCTGCCTATAACTGGCTAAGTGACAGAGCAGGCACTTCAATTCCAAGCTTTGGGTGTTTCATCTGTGAAGTGAGGACATGAACTTCGGGAGATGGTCTTCAAGATGCCTTCTGGCTGTAACACTCCATTGAAGTCTACTCAGGTTCAAATTTTAGATTGTGAGAAAATATAAAGCAGGCAGAAAAGGCAAAGCTGAGAAGAGACATCTATTTACAATAGGGGGGTACAGAGATTTTAGTGATGTCTGAGGTAGCCAGCCTACAAGGCAGCCCTGTAATCTCACCTTCTGGCATTCGCACCCTTGAGTCATCCCTCCCGTATGGAATAGGGCTGACCTGTGTAAACAACAGGATGTTATGGGATGTGCCAGACTTCTTTTTCATTTTTATTTTTTAATATTTATTTCCTTATTTGGCTGTGCAGGGTCTTAGTTGTGGCATGCAGGATCTAGCTCCCTGACTAGGGATTGAATGTGGACCCGTTGCATTGGGAGTGTGAGTCTTAGCCACCGGACCACCAGGGAAGTCTTGGATGTGACTTCAGAAAAGACACTACGGCTTTCGCCATAGTGTCTTGGATCTCTCTCTGTGGGGGAATCCAAGCATCATGTCATAAAGATACCTAAGCATATAGAGAGGTCTACATGAGGAGCAACTGAGGTCCCATGCCAACAACCAGCTCCATATGGGAGAACTGTCTTGGAAGCAGAACCTCCAGCCACAGTCAAGCCTTCAGATAAATGCAGCTCCTGTGAACATCTTGACGGACACTTCATCAGAAACCCATGCCAGAACCAGTCAGCTAAGCTATCCCTAAATTTCTGAACTACAGGAATTACGTGAGATAACATGTTTATTCTTATTTTTAGCCACTAAGTTTTGGGGTGATTTATTTTATGTGCTGTGCTTAGTTGCATCTGACTCTTTGCGACTCCATGGACTGCAGCACGCCAGGCTTCTCAGTCCTTGGAATTCTCCAGGCAAGGGTACTGGAGTGGGTTGCCCATGCCCTCCTCCAGGGGATCTTCCTGACCCAGGGGTCAAACCCAGGTGTCCCGCATTGCAGGCAGATTCTTTAACCAGTTGAGCTACCAGGGAAGCCCAATTTGTTAAATAGCAATACACAACTATTAGAACATCTGTAAGAAAATTACAGTTGTTCTTATAGAGTATTTGTATAACATACACTGGTTATATACATCTCATCTTTATTCCTTAACTTATTCACTTATCAGAAAATTTATCAAGAACTTACTCTCTGCCAGACACTGTGCCAGGTGGTAGAAATTCAGGAAAAAATGAAGTTTCCTATCTTCAAGAAGCTCATAATCTGAAAAGCTGGAGTGGCTGGGGGTAGTGGCAAATCATAAATGTGTATAACAGATGCCACTTTGATTTCTCTGCTTTATTATCACATTTTCTGTTTCTGCCAGAGTTTCGAGTACATAAACTTTGGCTGTGACTTCAGCGGTCGAAGAGAATGCTCATCAGTTACTGCTGCGTGATTGTTTTTGGTTTTAATAAGAGTGATCAATACCATCAGCTCCCCCTTTAAATGCTAATGAATCCTTTAACACAGCAGATGTAGACATACAGTACACTGCAGATTAAAATTAGGCACAAAATTAAATTGCTTACACATAGCAAAGGAGCCAGTTTGGACATCTTGATAATCAGCCACAACCAGCTGACAAATCTTGAATTGTCCCTGCATCAAGGCTAAGCCATCCCCTGTCTCAGCCAGAACAGGCACCATCAGGCATCAGGAGTGCACCTGGTGCCCATGGCCACGAGAAAGGAAAACTGCCAGGTCAGACTTTCAGGAAAACTTTACGTACTTTTAGAAGGAGCACCGGGATCGGGAACAACTAATAGTCATTAAAAAAAGAAGAGCTTTGGGAGGAGTTCCCTGCTGGTCTAGTGGTTAGGATCTGGCACTTTCATGGCCCTGGCCTGGGGTTCAGTCCCCGGTTGGGGAACTGAGATCTTACAAGGCTCGAAGCACAGGCAAAACAAAACAAAAATACACCACCACCCTTTGGGCCTCTGGAAAGAAAAGCTATATCATGAGATTCTATCAGCGTCCGAAAGGACAATGTCTCTGTGTGAATTTCTTGAACATACATAATATTTTTATGCTTTTTCTATTCCTGTGACAAGCATTTCTTGAGATCTGCTATTTATTGTGCTATACTAGGTACAAAAACTCAAAATGGAAAATGAGCATAGTTTACTATGACACAAGGGATTACTTCTTGGGAAAAACAGTCTGGCCTTTCCTTGGGGGCCTTGGCACACCCAGAATCTGCTCTCACTGATAAGCGCCCCTATCCCCCTTTTTGTTTTTTGGCAGCACCACGCTGCTTGCAAGATCTTAGTTCCCCAATCTGGGACTGAACCTGGGCCACAGCAGTGAAACTGCTGAGTCCTAACCACTGGATCACCAAGGAATTCTCAATAAGCCCCCAAATCAAATCAGTGTCTCAGAGTTGTTCTCAGGGGCCAATTCACATTGGCAAAACTCATGAGAGACTGATGTATAAAATCAGAATGGTAATTTTTTTTCAATACTAGAAATGTAACTGTAAAGCAAATTGGAGAATCCTGTTAAGGTCACTTAATGAGCATGAGATTAGAACAAGAATTTAAATGATTTGATGGTTTATTAGTTTGATCAATATATTTGCCAATTAATGTATGGATTCAGTAAACAGATTGAGTACCAATTGTGTGTTGGAAATAACACTGGTGATCTATGAAAGAGTACAGAGGAGCAGATTTTGGGATGATTTCAACAAAGGGAGATATATCTGATTAACCACAAGGTCCTGTGTGAACACATGAGGATGAGCCCTGACCTAGGCCTGGGGATCAGGGAGGGCTTCCTGGAGGAAGCAAGGTCTTAGCAGAGAGCTAAAGGCTGACTCAGCCAGACAGTGCAGAGGAAGCTGGGTGGAGGGAGTTTTGAAGAAAAGGGAGAATATAGCAGCGTTTCAGTTTGATTTCTGTGAGGAGAGGCAGACAGTGATGCAGAAAAGGTAAGCAGGAGCCCAATCGAATGACAATCTCCACAAAAAGTTTATATTTCCCTAACCAAGTAGACTCTCACATCAGTCTGGGAAAGGCTCTGCTGGACAATGTTGTGATGCTTACTGGTCTCTAGGAGTGATTGGGCACATTATGTCCTGTGTGAAGGCTTGGTGTGGATAGTATGGCTAACCGTTTCCTTTGTGGACTGCCTTATTCTGGGCTTCTAAAGCTGACCACCTCTGTCTGTCCCCAAACCCATGTCCTAACTCTTTTACCACCTCTAGAAGATGCATCGTTTCATGTCTCTGGTCTGATATATATGCATGCTTTTCAGCCCTGGGAGGTATTGTGGTGTTTGTGGCCATTCCATCAATGGATTCTTGGTGGTTAGTTGTATTTCCCCATTGCCAAGTTCTTGGGCACCACTGTACTGTCCTCCCAGGGCGCCTTCAGGGGAGTGGGAACACAAGGCTTAAGCAATGGTGCAAGGGACTAAGTGATAAGATGCCTCCAAGAGGAGTTCAGAATGAGCAAAGTGACTGGAACTGTGGACAGAGGGCTTCCAGGATGACAGCTGGAACTTGAGGGCTGAGTGAGACTCACCTAGGTGGTAGGGAAGCAATTTCTTTGGGACAGTTGAGTAAATAGAACATTGATTATGGAGGGTAGACTTTTTTTTAGTTTTGAATGAGTTACAAGATCACAGATCAGATCAGATCAGTCGCTCATTCGTGTCCGACTCTTTGCGACCCCATGAATCGCAGCACGCCAGGCCTCCCTGTTCATCACCAACTCCCGGAGTTCACTGAGACACAAGTCCACTTCATTCTTTCACTCTCTTAATTTGCTCATGCATTGCTTGGCCAGCCAGCGAGTCAAAGGGAAAGGGCAATAGAGTGAAAAGTCACTGGTGCCTGCTACCCTAAAGCCTCGACAAGGTTGACCACGGATCTAGTGTTTTTTTCCACCTCCACAATCTCATATACCAGTTCCAGGAGCAGCAAATAGAGCTGGGTCCAGGTCTTATGCTCTGACTTCCCCAGGCCATCCTGGCTTAACTGCAGCTTCTCAAACCCGAGTGATGGCAAGAGATTTTATAAGCCTCCTCACTGCTGCTGCTGCTGCTGCTAAGTCGCTTCAGTCGTGTCTGACTCTGTGCGACCCCAGAGATGGCAGCCCACCAGGCTCCCCTGTCCCTGGGATTCTCCAGGCAAGAACAACGCTGGAGTGGGTTGCCGTTTCCTTCTCCAATACTACAGTGTCTCTAATTTAGAGTTTCCATGATAAGTTGGCACAACCGAATCACAGCATCTTGTAGCTGAGCCAGCGTTTCAGAAGCATGCCATTATCTGTACCAACCTGTTGAGGTGAAATGGTAAGTTATAAAGAGACTTGGGAGACATAAAATATTTGGTATTTCTCAACTTGGAACAGTTGCAATTGAGTCAGAATGCTGTGAGCTGTGTGCAGGCTGTTTTGATCCTGCCGTTTTGAACCACTGGACATTCCGATCTTGATGTGTTGACCCTTGGACTTTTAAACACTTATTTATGGATAAAATGTGATCAGAACTATATATAACTACTGGGAAATGTTTGTGTTAAGGAAGAATGTCATTCAGTTCAGTTTGGTTGCTCAGTCATGTCCGACTCTTTGCGACCCCATGAACCACAGCATGCCAGGCCTCCCTGTCCATCACCAACTCCCGGAGTCCACCCAAGCCCATGTCCATTGAGTCAGTGATGCCATCCAACCATCTCATCCTCTGTCATCCCCTTCTCCTCCTGCCATCAGTCTTTCCCAGCATCAGGGTCTTTTCAAATGAGTCAGCTCTTCACATCAGGTGGCCAAAGTATTGGAGTTTCAGCTTCAACATCAGTCCTTCCAATGAACACTGAAGGACTGATCTCCTTTAGCATGGACTGGTTGGATCTCCTTGCAGTCCAAGGAACTCTCAAGAGTCTTCTCCAACACCACGGTTCAAAAGCATCAATTCTTGGGCGCTCAGCTTTCTTTATAGTCCAACTCTCACATCCATACATGACTACTGGAAAAACCATATTCTTCACTAGACGGACCTTTGTTGACAAAGTAATGTCTCTGCTTTTGAATATGCTGTCTAGGTTGGTCATAACTTTCCTTCCAAGGAGTAAGCGTCATTTAATTTCATGGCTGCAATCACCATCTGCAGTGATTTTGGAGCCCCCAAAAATAAAGTCAGCCAGTTTCCACTGTTTCCCCATCTATTTCCCATGAAGTGATGGGACCACATGCCATGATCTTAGTTTTCTGAATGTTGAGTTTTAAGCCAACTTTTTTACTCTCCTTTTTCACTTTCATCAAGAGGCTTTTGAGTTCCTCTTCACTTTCTGCCATAAGGGTGGTGTCATCTGCATATCTGAGGTTATTGATATTTCTCCGGGCAATCTTGATTCCAGCTTGTGCTTCTTCCAGCCCAGCGTTTCTCATGATGTGCTCTGCATGTCATTATGCCAATTCAGTTCCCTGATATTTCATCTAACGGGCTTTCCTGGTGAAGAATCCACCTACCAATGCAGGTGACTCAGGTTTGATCCCTGGTTTGGGAAGACCCCCTTGAGAAGGAAATGGCAAACCCGCTCCAGTATTCTTGCTTGGAAAATCCCATGGACAGAGGAGCCAGGTGGGCTACATACAGTCCATGGGGTCACAAAGAGCTGGACATGACTGAGCATCCACACTGAGCACACACACATGCATTCTATCCAACATAATAAAACTATTTCCCATTTTCATATTAATTTTTATTGTACTGATTTTCCCCCATGGGATTAGTTCTTTTCAATGAAAGTTTTACAATGAAGATTTTATATATCATTTTTTCTGTTGTTCATACCAAGTTTTACCATTATCACTTCTGCCACTGTGAGTCTTCTTTTGTGTCTTCATCTAATTATCCCAGATTTTACTGTTTTAAATTTTACTGTGAATTTTTTTTTTACTGTGAATATTTTTAAACATTGCAGTTTAATTTTTATAATTTTTATGAATAATATTCAGAATTGGTTGAAAACAATGACCAGGTTATATATATTTCTCAAGTATCTTTGGTAAGTAATCTCCAGTTCTCCTTTACATATGTAGGATTATTCAGTTATTCAGGTCAGTGCTGTAGCATTGCTGTCTAGTGACTATGCAGAGAGCAAAACATCATGCTTTGCCTGGGCAGTGCCTGGAGTAATGCTTGCCTCTTTGGTAGCAACCAGTACAGATCCAGGTGTTTCAGACTTGATCTGAAGCGTACTGAGGGTCTGCCACACCCCCACACTTACAGGTGCCTAACTCAAGGTAGAGTTTCTTAATTTGTTCCTACTATGATTTTTCCTCTTAAAGTATCCCTGGTGGTTTTTCATTGTTGTTGTTGTTTTTGCTGTTGATTGTTGTTGCTATTAACGTCAGCCTCTTGCAACTGATTTAACTTGATGGGGAAAAAAGTCCTCTTAATCCTTGTTCTGTTCTTCACTTACATTCATCTTGCAACATGGCAAGCAATTTTGGATGAATAAGCATCATTAGGAAAAAAAATAACATCCACCCTTATTATTTCTTTAATAAGAATAATTTCTTTCAACCAAGAAGCAGACCACAGATGTTTGTATTTTGGTTTTGACTAGGAGCATTGAGGTGACAGGAATTTTTTCATGAGATCTTTTGAGGTGGTCAATTTTGTACAGTGTTGGAATGACCTCTTTGTGATTAGCTACTGCACTAACTAGGAATGAGGTCATTGAGTCATTTTACTACCAGGTTGGATTCTCCAATGAATAGCCCAGGAAAGCAAGGGAAAAAGCATGAAACAAGCAATTATTGGCATAACACCTTTTAAACTAGAGTCTTAAATAATTCCCCAGAATGAACCTTTTGTTTAATAATTAAATCCATACTCCATGTTCCATCAGAGTGACCTAGTTTAGATTGCATTTAGCTACTTATCTAAAAATCCTAATCAAAGAAAGTATTTTATTGCTTATTTAGAAGCAGCATGCTATGAAGATAACATACTTTGTATTAGCCCTCTTAAAAAAATTAAACATGAACAAAGGACAAAGGGAAAAATAACTGAAAACAGATGTGGTTGATATAAGCTTCATGAGAAAGGATTACAGTGAAACTTAAATCCTTGGAGAAGTTGGTCATCCACAGTGGAAAAGAGGACCTCAGTGCCTAATGTCACACTTTTGCTTGTAAATGCAGGTGTTAAACAATAAGAATTATACAGTTGAATTGTTGGACTGATGGTTAGGTCACAACTTTCCACACAGGTGAAGTTGTTTCCTATAACTTAGATTTTGTGGTGGTGGTGGTTTAGTTTCTAAGTTGTGTCCAACTCTTGCAACCCTATGGACTGTAACCTGCCAGGCTCCTCTATCCATGGGATTCTTTTTTTTTTTTTTTTTTAAACTTTACATATTTGTATTAGTTTTGCCAAATATCAAAATGAATCCGCCACAGGTATACATGTGTTCCCCATCCCGAACCCTCCTCCCTCCTCCCTCCCCATACCATCCCATGGGATTCTTTAATGCTGCCCAAACCAACCCCAGGCCCCAAGGACCGTATTAGAGCAGGGCAGTTACTCCAGAAATATATGCAGGTACTCGATGACTGGTTTCTATTAAAAGAGAACCACCCCCAACACTGGCAATTCCCCAGAATCAGATTTCTACAGAGCACTGAGAATTCTATGCAGGGCAAAGAACAGTTGATATTCAGAGCTAGTGAATGTTGAACAGAAATTCAGAATGTACTGAAAATAACATTTATTCATTTGACATATAGTACGTTTGTTGCCACCAGGCTTTTTTGATTTGTAAAAATATGTAGGATTTCCCAAGCCAGATTCCACAATGCCTGTCCTAAACTGTAGTCAGCTTCCTCCCACCCATACCATTCACCTCTTTACCCCGAGCTGCTTATAGCTTTCTTGCTACAAGGATGGTATTTACTGTCTTGCTCTAACAAGGACGATAGTAATTTTAAATTTCTCTGACTTTTAGCTTGTGATGTTATCATCCTGTTCTGTGTCTGTTTTCTTTTAGATTTTAGAGTTCTGACATCCCAAGAGGACTTTACAGACCTTTGTTTTCCCCTCTTGGCTCCTCCTTTGGCAAAATATAGAAAATAATATTTGATTGCAGTCCCTGGGAGCTTTAGGAAAGAAACAACCACAAATCTCCTAAGCAGTTTAGATCTCTGGTTTCTGATGAGTCTCATGGAATGATATGTGGCATTATGATCAAGTCCAATAACCTTTTTTATTGCCTAAAAATGGCAAGCCAAGTCAATTCAGCTCTGACTAAGATAAAAACCCAAATGACTTACTAAAATAAATACTAACCGGCTGTGTGGAGATTGGGTAAGGCAAGTGAGGCACTTGCCTTGGATACAAAATTTAAGGAAGCATTAAAAAAGCCCCACCTGAGTAATCAAAATAAATGATATTTTAATGCAATATTTTTTAAAGAGAAAATTAATGCAAAGAATACATGATGAACAAAATATTAATATAAGATTTTTAAATAAAGACAGGACCAGTAACAGAGTCTTGCCAAGCCATATTGGAGCCTTAGACAAAAGGAAAAACCAGTAATACTGATCCTGTCTTTCTCCAGAATCTCGATTTTTTTTGTTTATCATTAATTTTTTGCATTAATTTTCATTTATTTAAATATTTCACTAGAATATTATTTAAGTATTGCACTAGAATATTATTAATCTTGATTATTGAGCTTTCAATTCCCCCTTAAATTTTGCACCCAAGATGAGTGCCCTATTTAAGCTAAGTTTCTGCATTTAAGTTCACCCTAGTCCAGGCCCTGCTAATCACAAAAGCAGTGGCTAGGGTAATACAGTGGTATATTCCCTTCTCTAAAGATGGTAATTCAGGGGAATAAAATATATATAGTTATGTTTTAAGTCCAGTTACTTACAATGGACAACCAACATCCACAATTTTGGCCTTGTTTTGGCTATAGGCTCTCTTAGAAGGTGTTTTCTAACCCCCTGGAAGGGAAACATTGTCTTTTGTTAATTCTATCTGAAGGCAGCACATTATCAAAATCCATTACATTGAAAACAAAATACTAAGAAAAGCTTGACTAGTTCAATTCATCAAAAGTTTCTCCTTCCTCGGAAGTTTCCTCTGGGTCTTTCCCTGTTGCTCTTGGCAGGGGAGGGCCTGTGGGGTTTCTTGCGGTACTCCACCTTTGTCCATCCCCCTTCACTGACTTTGCTCTCCTCCTCATTGGCTCGTGAGTCCATGTCAGTGCACAAAGGCATCCCTGGGATGGTCCTGGGTTGATGGGAGGCATCCGGGCTTCTCTTGAAGTCAGGTGACTGGTGAGCATTGAGTGCTGACCGAGAAACCCTGTAGAATTTTCCAGAATATCTTTCTCTTGAAGGCGTGGAGTGCTGACTTTTCCCACTGTGTCTTCCTCTTGGAGAAGAATTCAGTGAGTGACTAGCTCGATCATATTTGTTCCTGCTTCTACCAGAGTATTGCCCCCTCTCTAAAGAGCTGTCAGTATTAACACTGGAAAAGCCACTATCCCTGGAGTTAAGATGCAGAGAAGAGAAGTTTTTGGTCAGTCCGTACTGAGTAGGAGAGGAGCTTCTGGACTGGTTTATAGGTGTAATCTGTTGATACTTAGTGGGCACCTGGGTCCGCCTCACCGCAGCTGCATAGGAGTCCTGGTCATTGAAATAGGGGAAGAATTGGGACGCCAGGATGGGGTTGCTCTGGGAGCGCTGTAGGGAAGTGTTGGATGCAATCTGCCGCATCCTCAGAGTATCCAGCCACTGGCAATCAGCGCCTGTGGAAGAAATGGAAATGGGCATCTTTGAAGCCACAGTAAAGCTGCATGCCTAATTCATAAGACTGTCTCACAAAATTTCAAACCTCTTAGGGAAGCTCTAAGCGTTACCATTCATAATTCTAGGCTAGGTATCAGAACATTTCCTTTATTATAAACATTTATTTTAAAAAAAACAGGGGCATTTATACTTACCAAATGTATGCTATATGCTGGCACTCTTCCAAAGGCTTTTCTTACAGTATATCATTTAATTTCCCTGACATCTTCTTAGAAACCATGCTCAGTCACTCAGTCATGTCTGACTCTTTGTGACCCCATGGACTGTGGCCTGCCAAACTCCTCAGTCCATGGGATTCTCCAGGCAAGAATACTGAAGAAGGTTGCCATTTCCTCCTCCAAGGGATCTTCCCCATCCAGGGATCAAACTTGCGTCTCCTGTGGCTCCTGCATTGGCAGGGAGATTCTTTACCACTGAGCCAGGTCAGTACTAATAATATCATTCTATAATGGAGGAGACTGATGCTTGAGAGGTGAAGTGATCAGACCCATGGTCACTCAGCTAATACTGCATCTAAATTCTATCTTCTTCTCAACTTAGCCATGTTGTCACTTCTAGAAATTACTGTTTAAGTGTCTTTGGATGGCAGGGGCATGTTTAGTCAACAAAAGGCTTTTTGCTAACCAGAACTTTTAAATACTCAAGAACACTAAATGCAGATAAAAGAGATTGGGTTCTAATGGTTGAGACAGCTAGAGATTGGAAGAAAGACAATTTATATCTCCAGAGGAGAGATTCCTGAGGTTCAGGAATAAGAAGTTTTCTGCCTGAAAAATGAAGCTTTGTGGCAAACAGGAAGAAGTTACAGTAAAAGAAAATGCTTAATTAACAGCCACTTAGTAAACTATATACTTTATGAATAAGCAAGTTCCTCCCACCTTGGATCTTCTCTGTCTTCCCTAGGGCCTGCATTGCCCACATCCCAAGTTCCCTGGCATCCTCCCTGAGCCCTGCTTGTGCCAGCGAGGCTCCTGGAGAGGAACAGAGTGTGCCCACTCCCTCTGCCAGCATCAATGCCTCGTGCCTCTCAGGTGAGGGGTGCATCCAGACATAGGCATCCTCCTGTGTTCAGGCTCACAGGCTTCAGCCAACCATCACATGCTTCTTTCCCTTCACTTGGACCTCCCGAAATCTTAGCTTCCAACAGAATGCCAATTTTGTTCAGTGTCCAACCCCCTACACAGAGCCATGTGCACTGGGAAAGCCGATCACATCCAGCCCTAAGGCAGACTTCGATTAGTCCAAGCCATACATATGATACCATGGTTAAGAATGAACAAGGTGCTCAGCTCTGGCCAAAACGACCTGAAAGGCAGTCTGCAAAGGGGTCTCTAAACAAGTCTTTCTCCCTCCCAAGCATGAGAACAGGGAAGGGATTGACCTCTTATTTCCTGTGGGCGTTACCATATCTTTATACGATGACTGTGAATGTGAGAGGAGTTAGGCCGAGGACCAAGGCAACCTGTTAAGGATGGCAGAGTAGAAACCAGGCAAGGCTCATTTCTCATCCTTAACATGGTTGAGCGCCTTATCTTACTGTACCTGGAGCCGGGCCTTCCTCTGGACTTTTTGTGATGGAAGATGGTAAATTTTAGTATAGTTAAAACCCATGGTTTAAGAACTTTAGAATGAGAAAGAAAAATAACCCAATCAACCATGCTGACAGAGCAAGGCAGGTCTAGCATGCTGTCAAATAATTTATTGCTGGGTTTAGAATACTGCCCAGGATCCTGGGGCCCCTGGCCAGTGGGCATTTAGAGTACCTGGTGTGCCTGGGAAGCCGGTCCGCACGGCGGAGGACACAGAAGTTGGGCTCTCGTAACTCGGCGACAGTAGCCATCAGGGCGCTTTGTTGCCATGCCACCGAAGAACCTTCTGTTATGACTTCTCAGGGTTCTTTTTTCTTTTTTTTTTTTTTTAAAGAGTTTATTTCTATTACAATGTAGCAAGTGAGGGATTTAAACTGCTGTGTTGGTTAGATCATGGAAGGACACACACTTGAACCCTGATTAATTATTGTTGTTTAATTGCTAAGTCGAGTCTGACTCTTTTGCGACCCCATGGTCCATAGCCCACCAGGCTCCTCTGTTCATGGGATTTCCTAGGCAAGAACACTGGAGTGGGTTGCCATCTCCTTCTCCATCAAAGGTATTTTCTTATTGGGAAAAAGAGGCATTGGTCAGAAAACATGTGTTTTTGGTTTGTTGGGAAGGTATGTTTCTCATGGCAAAAGGTGATTTGCACAGGGGTTTATGTATCCATCTCCAGAGTGTTTGTTAGCCTGAGTCTGGGTTGTATTAGAGTTTCTGGGTCTGCAAAGGTGAAGGTCAGAACTTTTCCCCTGAGGCTAGCAAATAACGACCAGTTCATCAACAAGGCAGCCTGTCTTACTCTAAGTCATGTCTAAATGGCTTCTTTATAGTATCTGTAATTATTATCACCACTACCCAGCATGTGCATTTCATGTTTCTCTTTCTCTCTCCTCCTTTCCTTTCTTCCTCCCTTACTTTTATCAACCCCCGACCCCCGGCCCTCTCTCTTGCTTGCCCTGTCATTCTTTTGCTTTGATGGATCTGTGGTGTTAAGGACTCAAGAGGTTGCCCCAGTGACAGCAGTGACTTCATAGGAATGTGTGCTGGACATGGAAGACAATTCTTATCTTTATCTACAGTCTTGGAAACTAAATATATATGTATATAAATATACATACATATTTTTCAATAGGACATAATCATTAATTTTTATCTTCTCTGATAGTTACTTGAATATGGAACTGTATTATAATATGTTCTTATTTCCAAGCCCATAATTTCTACTTTCCATATAATCTGTGTATAAAGCCAATAAGGACTTCCCTGATGGCTCAGACGGTAAAGCATCTGTCTACAATGTGGGAGACCTGGGTTCGATCCCTGGGTCGGGAAGATCCCCTGGAGAAGGAAATGGGAATCCACTCCAGTACTATTGCCTGGAAAATCCCATGAACAGAGGAGCCTGGTAGGCTACAGTCCATGGGGTCGCAAAGAGTTGGACACGACTGAGCCAATGTTCTAAAAATAGGAGGAAGTATGATATTAGAGGGCTTCCCCAGTGGCTCAGCGGTAAAAAATCTGCCTGTAATGCAGGACCTGCAGGAGACACAGGTTCAACCCCTGGGTCAAGGAGATCCCCTGGAGGAAGGCATGGCAACCCACTCCGGTACTCTTGCCTGGAGAATCGCATGGACAGAGCAGCCTGGCGGGCTGTATATAGTCCATAAGGTCACAAAGAATCAGACACAACTGAATGGACTTAGCACGCATGCATGCATGATATTAGAAATCTCTGTGGGAGGAACCTCCCTGGTGGTCCAGTGGCTAAGACTCTGCTCCCAGTGCAGGGTGCTCAGGTTTGATCCCTGGTCGGGAAGCTAGATCTCACACGCTGCAACTAGGAGTTCAAAGGCCTGAACTGAAAGATCCCGCATGCCGCAACTAAGATCCAACGCAGCTAAATAAGTAAATAAGGGTTCCCTAACCCAGTGGTTAGGGTTCTACTCTCCCACCGTAGGGGACCTAGGTTCGATCCCTGGTTGGGGAACTAAGATCCTGCAAGCTGTACACACAAAAAAAAAAAAAAAAAAAAGAAATCTGTATAAACTTACAGACTGGTCCTTATTCCTGATGTGAGACTTTTGACATTTCCACTTTGGAACCTGTCTAGAGCACAACTAACTTACTTGAGTCAGACCTGCTCCCAGGGGTGCCCTCTGAGTTGGGGAATAACGTCTGAATGGCAAGCTGGACGGCCTTCACTTCATCCTGAGGTTTCATTCTACTCCACTGAATCGAATGGATGTGTTTAGTGCTTTTTGGAGTTCTAACATCGCTCTGTGGAATAAAAAAAAAATAGGGAGAGAAACCCACAACCGGATATATGCATGCTTATAAAACAGGGAAGAAAATCAGGTTATCATTATCTGTTCAAGGTAACTCTTTAGAACACTGTCATAAGGCATGAGGTAAAATATTTGCACTGTTTGCCTCAATATGGTAATATGGTTAAAATAAAAAAATTTAACTCCTTTATTCCTTAGTGGACTACAGTAGTTTAAAAAGGTGTTTGTCTTCTCTAAGAATTTGTTGGTAAATCTCAACTTACCTCTTTGTTTAATGAGTAATGAAATACAATGTCTTATGTTTATAGTAGTTGAAAACAGATATTTTGCTGAATAAATAAAATCTGACCACTATTTTGCTCAGGACTGCCTGCGGTCATCGGGGTAACTGGTTAAGTATGTATGGGTAGGTTGGTGGGCCCAGTTACCCCTTCATCACCAGGTGCCACAAATCAGACAAGACTGAAGAACCTCTCAGGATTTGATAAGGTTATGAAAATACATATTTTTTAAAAAGCCCTGAAGTGACTGTTACCAACACAATTATCACATCATCCTGGAGTCTGAGGAGGAGAAGAGGAGGAGGCAGGGGAGAGAGAAAGAGAAGAGAAGAATTTGGTGAGGCGTGTCTCCAGAGCTAAGGCAGGCAGAGATGAAAACTGGCTGTTATTACTGTCCACTTACTAAAAAGAGAGCTTTTCCTTGGTACTGGGGAGTGGTCAACAGGCTCTAGATTCCCAGGTTCCCAGTTCCTCAAGACCAGTCGACTTCTTTTATTTAGGTCTGTGCCCTGCGAGCCACACTTTGACAATTAAGGCTATTTCTCAGTGCCTCCTTCCTACAGGCATGTACCCTGGCTGGGGAGGATAAATCATTGCCTGTCATCCTAACTGACTTCCAATATTGGGTCATCCTGAATAAGTGGACTGGCCAGGCTTTGGACTTCTCATGTTAAAAATGCTAATCCATGGCAGCTCAGAAGACATCACTATGCAACAGCATATGAAGTCCATTCGAGGCTGACTTCCCTCATCTTACTGTTGGGAAGGGAATGGCTAGAACAGCCAAGGAAGGCTGGAAGCTATTCACACTCGGAGGAACTTGGTGACCCCACGGATTCTCATTGACCACCCCAAACCTTGGGACCACCCTTCATCTCTCTGAGCCAGTTTTTTCCCTAGCTGCCACATGACGATAGTGCTCCTTACCTTTGAGTATTTGCACAAGGTTACTGAAATAACACAGGTGTGAGTTCCTCTTACAGTGTCTGCTGCTGCTGCTGCTAAGTCGCTTCAGTCGTGTCCGACTCTGTGCGACCCCATAGACGGCAGCCCACCAGGCTCCCCCATCCCTGGGATTCTCCAGGCAAGAGTACTGGAGTGGGGTGCCATTGCCTTCTCTGCTTACAGTGTCTAGGTCCTGGTAAATCCTTGCTAAATGTTTCTTAGATGAATAAGGGAGTGAATGAATGAAAGGCATGTCCTACTGAGGGTAGCTGCATACTAACTACATACTACATATATACTAGTGAGGGTAGCTACATACTAACTACATTCATACTAACCATATCTCCACATGTGCCAAGACTCTGCTATAACTATTTCCCTCCATCCCATTCCCAGGTAGAGAAAACTACCTTGTGAAGCAGATTGTTCCACCACCATGAAGATCTTGCTCTTTTCAAAAACATAATTAGATCATTTAAAGCAGCAGAATACTTAAAACACCCACCATGGCGTTTACAGTGAGTCCAAACTCCTCACCTCGGCCCCAGGAGGCTCTATGCTTGGCCCCGCCCACCTCTCTAGCCTTGTCATGTCCTCTGTCCTTCAAACTTTGTTCTTGCCCTTCCTCTGCTGTTCCCTGCTGCCTCACACTGAGAAGAAGGGTTTTTCCTGACCACTGAATCTAATGCCCTGAGTCTCACTATTTTCTGGTTCTCACTTATCACTCTGACATTACTAATTTATTTATTTATTATCTATAGCCCTCCACTGGAATATATATAAATCTTGAGAGAGTACAGATTTAGATTTAGTCCACCCTGGTCACAGAATGATAGCATCACCTATTCAACGGACAAGAATTTGAGCAAACTCTGTGAGACAGTAGAGGACAGAGGAGCCTGGTGTGCTGCAGTCCATGGGGTCACAAAGAGTCAGACATGACTTAGCGACTAAACAAACAAATCACAGAATGGTACCTGTTGGTAGGCACTTGCTAAATATATGAATTTTAGTTTTAATAGCACCTATTTCTAAAATATTTGTTTTTCTAAAGCAAATATTTCTAAAATATTTGTTTGTACATTTTTCAATTTTTTTCATATATTAAATATATGGAATCTGGTTTTGATGGTAGTAATAGAGGTTGTACCCTGTCCTTGTGAAGAATCACTCACTGATCTACCCTCACCGTTAAACTCGAAGCACCAAGAAGGCAGAGCTTTGTTTAGGTCACTGTTCCATATCCCTAGTGTGTCGCACATGCATACATTTGTATTGAGAAGGTGCTCAATCATTATCTGATGAATGAATTATACTTCAATCTCTAGGTAAGCACCCTGTTCTCCTTCCTTTCGTTACTTTGTTAGAATAATTATATTGATCTTCCTATATTCATGGTGGTTAAATAGCTTCTCTTCCAATAAACGCTAAACACCCTGAGGCAGCAAATAAAAACCCCTTTGGAGAAACTGATGGTGAAGCCAACGGCCTTGCCCCCTCTCCCCTACCCCTTACCCAGGCTTACCTCATATGTGACAGTGCATTCTACAGTCTGATTTTCCACGATGCCTACAATCCACTTCTCCATTACAAATGGGGGCTGAAAAATAGAAGTTAGAAAGGTGTAGTGCTACAGTATGGGCTTCCCTGATGGCGCAGCAGTAAAGCAGCAGCCTGCAATGCAGGACACACAGGTTCAATCCCTGGGTCAGGAAGATCCCCTGGAGAAGGAAACAGCTACTCACTCCAGTCTTCTTGCCTAGGAAATCCCATGGACAGAGGAGCCTGGCGGACTACGATCCGTGGGGTCACAGAGGTCAGACATGACTTAGAGACTAAACAGCAACAACAACTGCCTTAATACAGCCTGCCCTGCTACAGCGTAGGTTTCTTGGAGGCCAGTCATGCTGTACACAATTGGCAAATAGGGTGTGATGTCAGGCTATCATGAACGCCACTATGTCAGATTATTAGAAAAGCCCTCTTTGTTCCCATGTGATTACTCACAATATGCTAATGTCTGATCTTTGGGGGTTTGGTTTTCATAAGACATCCTTTTATATGTTTGTAAACAGCTAATCTTGTCTCCCACAATCTTCTCTTTTCTCATGCATTGCTCAGTTGTATCATTAGATCATTAACTCATGCTAATATCTGGGAGACTTCTCAGAAAGCTCTTTCACAATTAAGAAAAATCCTTAACAATCTAAGAAGACCCTAAAGTGCTTTTTTTTTTTTTTTTTTTTTAATTTTATTTTATTTTTAAACTTTACATAATTGTATTAGTTTTGCCAAATATCAAAATGAATCCGCCACAGGTATACATGTGTTCCCTTTTTCTGAGTGCAGGCAGTGGCTGGTTTAGAGGTTTCATAACCACTCTGCTATCTGGTTATATCAGGATACCCAGCAACGTTGTGGGCACAAATGAAACTGGGGGTGGGTGGGTCATTTCCTGACTACATTAAGATAAATGAGTAATGAAGAAGCCTATGCTTTGGGTCCTATTTTAAGTGAGATGAAAGTGGTCTTTATTAGAGGTGAATCTCCACTCTCTTCCCACCCCCCAGCTCGTCATTCCAGATTTAAGGTTGCAAATGACTGGCTGACCATGAAATGGGTACAAAGCAAATTTGGTAGAGATTTAACTGAGCTTTTTTTTTTTTAAACATGAGAAAACAAAGAGAAGTTTACTAACATTTATACCTCATGTATACATGGGAGATACACAGGGAAAATGAGTAATTCAAAGAATTTAGGATTAAATGCCATGTTTATAGAGGAAAGGGAAGAGGGAGACATAGGCCTCTTGGAGGAGAGAAATTGACTTTTAGGAAAGACTATGGGCCCTTAGAGGAACAGATGGGAGGCAGGAGAGTTAGTGACAAAGTTTGTCTAGGTGTGGAGCCAACTTCTAGTCTCTTCTGGGACAAGAATCAATCTTGGTATTTTTTCTTTCCTTAATTAGGATTTTTTATTGTTTCTGTTGATGTTGAAAAGTCCTACAGATTTTGAATGGTCCAGCCCAGTCCTATTTTCTCCCAGAAGCCTTGTAAATGTTGGTGCATGATTTTGCAGAAGATACAGTTCCTCTGGAATGCATATATAGCCTTAGAGCAGAAACACCTATGTTTAGTTTTGTAACTCCACCCTGTTATTTTTGCTCTGAGTGACTTCCTTCCGTTAGCAGGCAGTGACTTGCTTCTCAGTGACACTGAAGCCACAAACAACCGGTAGCAACCAGAGACAGCACAGGTGGGGAGGAAAGAGAAAGTGTAGGTGTGTCCAGGCTCCCAGACACCAAAACACAGTCTGTCCCAACAGAATAAGGGAAAGGTGAAAGCAGATCATAACCTTTACAGATAAATAACATAACTTCCAGTACACAGGGGCAATCCAACAAAGAATATCAAGTCAATCTACTTGATGCATATGCTTGTAAATTAAAAGTGAAAGTGTTAGTTGCTCAGTCACGTTTGACTCCTTTGCCACTCCACGGACTATAGCCCGCCAGGCTCCTCTGTCCATGGAATTCTCCAGGCAAGAATACTGGAGTGGGTTGCCATTTCCTTCTCCAGGGGATCTTCCCAACCCGGGGATTGAACCTTGGTTTCCTTCATTGCAGGTGGATTTTTCACACGTGAGTGGTTAGCAATCTCGTGCCTGGGAAGGGAACACATTTGCAAGTCTAATGCTGGGGATTTGAAGGCTTTTTTCACTTCCCCCACTTGTGTCTGCACCCTGTCTTGTTGCTGCCAGCCTCATTTTCTTCCCTGAAACCGAATAAGCAGTCGATCGTGTAGTAGATAGAGTTCATGCCTTTTATGACGTTTAGGGTAACTGTCCTGTTAACATTGTGGTTATTTAACTGAGTGGTTGACCTTCTACAATTGAAGTCTTATATGTATATTTTCAGTATGATTATTTTGAAGAGAAGCTAAGCATTTCTCTAAGTCTGTCTTCAGCGTTTTAATGGGTGTGCTTCTACTATTGAACCCAGAGTAGTAAGATCCTGTCTGGTCACTACAGGAATTCACAGGGGTGAATTCAAGGAAACCATGAAGACTGCAATATGTGCCTTTTGGATACTCTCATCCAAGTCCTTCCAGAAATTCAAGAAATCTTTCTCCTGACAAGTTTTTTAAAGTTTAAAATGACCCAAAATTCAAGGTAAATATTTTCATCATTAGCATTTTCTTTTCTTTAATAAATGACAGAATATGCCTAAAGAAATGCAGAAGAAAGTTAAAAAAAATTAAACGACACTTTTCTGTAGTACTTTTTAGTTCACACAGCATAAGTGGAATTTTAACAAAAAACTATTATGATCTCAATCTGCTAAATAAAATGTGCCTTTCAACAGCCAGCTTGAAGCTGAGCTGGTATGAACATCATGAGCACAAAAGCATACCACTGGGGTATTTTAATGTCTTTGTTTGATATCTGTGAATTCAAAAAAGCTTTTAAGCCGTAAATAGAACCCTACCTTTGTCATCTTTAAAATCTCTGCATCAGGTAGGTTAGTGTTGAATGTCACATCTTTGATGTAGGTTATTGCAATTTCATCCCCATCCATCTCCATATACATTTTCCACTTACAGTCCTGGAATTAAAAGAAAAATTATAGAATTTGAGAAAGTAAAGCAATTTTTTTTTTTAGTCTCAATGTTTTATAACACATGAAGTATTCTCAATGAAGTATTATTGGAATTTTTTTTTCCTTTATCAATAAAAGGACATGAAATTAGATCTCTTTCTATATCTAAATAACCCCCAGGCGGGGCAGTCTTGAGACACCATTTATCAATCTAAGTGTTCTATAATAGGAGTTGCAAACTCCACACCTTAAAGGGGCCAGGCAGATAAAAATGAGTAAAGGCAGGCAGTTAAGAGCCTTAAATTGTAACCTTTCAAAATAGACCCATTTAATTTACATGCTAAACATTGTAGGGATATTTCCCCATTGACACAAAGAAATGTGGTCTTCCCACTATTTTGAAATATAAGACTCTCCTGATCTACCTTTCACTTTCCCAATGTTAATAATGACACAGATTCAAGAAATAGCTTCATTTCTTCTTAACAGGAAACGTGAGGCTCTATGGCAATGGATAATTAGCCCAACCATTGGGGCAGGCATCAGGGGAAGGGTTCGGCTCTCTGGGATCTAAAGGATCACTGCCCTAAAGCCACCACTCATCTTCTGTTGATTGTTCCCATGTGGGAATATGAGCCTAGTCTTGATAGGTCCTTAAACATTTCATAAAAAGTTGGATATCTGATTCTTATAAGAAACCTCTTGGTTTTTTAAATGTTAGTACGTTAATTAAATTTTCAGTAAAACGATAATGTAATGAAAAAGTGCTCTACAACATTAATCACCAGGGGAATGTAAATTAAAATCACAGTGAAATCCCACTATACACCTATCAGGTGGCTAAGACTGAGAACATCAAATGTTGGTTGTGAATTGGAGCTATTGGATTGTTGGTGGGAGTGTAAATGGTAAAATCACTGTTGGAAAAGTTTTGGCAATTTATTACAAAACTAACCATATATGTACTCTATGACCCACAAATTCTACTCCTAAGTATTTACCCAAGTGAAATGAAAAAAGACTTGTTTGGTATTCTTCTGAGCAGCTGCATCATAATAGCTAAAGAAAACTGGAAACAGGCCAAGTGCTGATCAACAGGAGAATGGATGGACTGTGATATTTTCATAGAGTGGGATATTACTTAGCAATACAAAGGAATGAATTATCGATACATGCAACAACATGGATAAATCGCAAAAGCATTACAGTGAGTGAAATCTGGTACGAGAAAAAGAACAAACTAAGGCTTCAATTTACATGAATTTCTAGAATAGACAAAACCAACCTACAGTGGAAAATATTCAGAAAAGTGGTTGCTTCTGCAGATGGCAATTGACACATGAGGGGAATGTCCAAGGATGCTAATGCTCTACTGATAGAAGTTTGCATTATATTGTCGCTGTTGCTTAGTCACTAAGTTGTGACCGACTCTTTGCGACCCCATGGACTGTAGCCCATCAGGCTCCTCTGTCCATGGGATTTCCCAGACAAGAATACTAGAGTGGGTTGCCATTTCCTTCTCCAGGGGATCTGCAGGACCCAGGCTTAGAACCCACATCTCCTGCATTGGCAGGTGAATTCTTTACCACTGAGCCACCAGGGAATCTGAGCTGGGTTATAAAGGTATATGTATTTGTTAAAACTTAAGTGTGTATACTTAACATGTGGTCATTTCTTATCATACTGAAGTACTTAGGAGAAAGTATACTGATATCTACATATTACTTTAAAATGCATCAAAAAATAAGGATTGATAGATGGCTAAAAGGATAGAGAGATGTAACAAAACAAGTGGGATAAAATGCTTCTGTTTGCATCTAGGAGGTGAGTATGCAAGAATTTCTATAACATTTTTTCAACTTTGCTTTTAGAAAAATGCAGCAATAAAAATGTTGGGGGATAAACACTGTGTATGCAATTAAAAGGAAAAAGAAACCAGTCTGTGCACCAAATTTGACCCCTGGATCATAAATTCATCCTCTCTCTTATGTTATTAGATAACAAAGGATTCTGAGAGATTAAGGATAATGCACTAAGTACCTTACACCCTGAAACCAAAACATGCTTTCACACCAGCAGACTTGGAATGGTCCCTGAGCAAGCTCAGACACAATTATTAGTGGAAGAACAGGAACAAAGAGACTGTTGAAAACCTGTTGGCTTCAGCAGGAAGCTGGAGGGGCCTACATTTTAGGAAAGCTTCTAGGGGAATGGCAGAATCAAGAAGGGCCCAGGCCTGAGGCGACTGTCCCTCCTTGCCCAGCCACGTTCATAAGGTGGAGAGCCAATTAGTGAAGGAAAAGTTCTATTCAATAACATGAAAACCTTGCTCTTGGCTAACACAAGTCAAATTAGTCGCTCAGAATTGACAAATCTCTCAGTATTTCTTTGTTTTGGAGCCACTGCTACCCTGGCAACGTGAGCCCTGAGATAACTGGGCAGGATAATGACTCTTTGGAGTCATGATTGCTCTTCTCTGAAATAGCAAGAGCCTCCTCAAGGCAATGGCTAGAATAAAAAGCCTTAGAAAAGACGAGTTTACTTAGTTCTGTTTTTTCTGCCTTCCAAGTTTTGGAATGAAGTTAGTCAAAAGCACAGTTAAAAGACCTTGAACTGTGGTGCAAATGCCTGACACTCTGTTTCACCTCTGTGACCGCAGGCCCCTGCCAATCAGAGACTGAGGGGAGCTCTGCATACAGAAGGGGCTTCAGAGGGAGCCCAGGCTGGGGGTGCTTACCATGCTCTTGGGTCTTGCTGGCTATTGACACTGTGCTGTTTTATTTGATACCAATAATGACCCTGCAAGTTAGCTTTATTTTCCCGTCAGGCAAGTGAGAAAAATGAGGCTTGGACAGATTAAGGAATTTTTCTAGGGTTCCCTGGCCAAGAAGTGATACAGGTGGGATTAGAAAAGCACAGAGCTGCCTGGCTCCAAAGTTGGAGGAGAAAGCAATAGGGAAGGGCAGCTGGGAGGTAAGAACGGACTCTCTGGCTGGTTGTCAGAGCTCCAGAGTGGGACCAGCTACTGACCACAGGCCAGAAGGAGCAGGGCCAGTGAAGACTTTGCCAATACAACCAAAATAACAAGTGGTCACAGGTCCTCCTCTGCAGCCCTAGCTGCTTGTTCCCCAAAATCCAATGTGGAGAAACAGGATCTACATGTAGGGTTATAGACCTTTAATTTTTTAATTTCTTTTTCTCTTATCTTAAAGCAAGCCTTTTACCTGAACCATAAAAGAAGATAGCGAGAGAAGTAATAAAACTATAATCAGAGAAGTTATAAGACAAGAGGGGCATTATCCATTCATTAAAAAGTAGGTACTCGTGGTTACAAAGCTGGGAGAGAAAGAAAGGAAATATGAAGTGTTCACCCAGATGATTAACTTAATGTGTCAAGGCCGTGGTGGTTTAGTTGCTGAGTCGTGTGCAATTCTTGTGACTCCATGGACTGTAGCCCACAAGGCTCCTCTGCCCATGGGATTTCCCAGGCAAGAATGGAGTGGCTTGTCATTTCCTTCTCCAGGGGATCTTCCCAACCCAGGGATAGAACCTGCATCTCCTGCGCTGGCAGAAGGATTCTTTACCACCGAGCCACCTGATATAACTCCTAGGTATCTTCAGGGTATCAGTGATTTCATTGTTCCTTAAGTTAAGAATAGCAATCTACAAATGAAGTAATGAAATCCTTTAAATTTTACTGTTTTAAATTACCCATTTTAATTTTTAAAAATTAAAATCTACTCATTTTAAATTTTAAAAATGAAGGTGTTCCTGGCATTTTTGTCATTTGGTGAGCCAGAGGTGTCCAAGAGCATTCTCCACGACTCCCAGGATTTAAACAAGTTATTGAATTCCACAGGACCCAGCCATGGATGGGATGCTGGAGAAGAAATTCTTAACCAATAGGTCACTGGAAAGGACCTCATATGGATGAGGTGAATTAAATCATCAACAGTATCACTAAAAATAAAAATTCTACATATTTATGAGCCTAACATAGAATTTTAAAGGCACAGTTGCTAGCTTTTCAGTTTCTTGCTAGTGATAGGAACCAGATAGTGGGAATATTGGCTCTGGTTTAAAACCCACTCAATTTGCTAGGGAGAGCTATTGATTTTGGTTTGATGTGAATGACAGAAATGTGGGTATTGATATTTGAATCGGAAACATTCAAGAGTCATTTTGGATGTCAGTGAACAACTCTCCATCCTGACAGGCAGAAATCAAAAGCAGACAACTCTATTCTCTGAGAGCCCATGGGGGCTCGAAGGACTCCTTTTTGAAACTCATTTCACCTCTGGCCATCTGCAATTGTTCTATTGTTCACTCATCTGGTTTAAGGTGTTGAGGAATCCTATTAAAATGGAAACAGTATAGAAAAGGGTCATACACTGAGCCATCACTGCTGCTGCTGCTGCTAAGTCGCTTCAGTCGTGTCCGACTCTGTGCGACCCCATAGACGGCAGCCACCAGCCTCCCCCGTCCCTGGGATTCTCCAGGCAAGAACACTGGAGTGGGTTGCCATGTCCTTCTCCAATGCATGAAAGTGAAAAGTGAAAGTGAAGTCGCTCAGTCGTGTCCGACTCTTCGAGACCCCACGGACTGCAGCCTACCAGGCTCCTCCATCCATGGGATTTTCCAGGCAAAGTACTGGAGTGGGGTGCCATTGCCTTCTAGGGGAGGTGAAAGATCACAAGTTTAAAGTCCATCTACCTGAGCTGGAATCCCAGTTCTGCCACTTTGCCCCCAGCCTCAGCCAGATTATGTAACCCGTCTGGATCTTAGTGTTCTTTACGAGTGGGTTGTTGTATTTTGACTAAATGAGATAATGTAAACAAAGTACTCAGCGCTGTGCCAGAGCCAAATTAGGAGTTCCCAAAGACGTAATTACTTGGGGAAGGGATGGCTTGGGAATTTTGGATTAGCAGATGCAAAGTACTATGTATAGATTGAATAAACAGGGTTGGCTATATAGCACAGAGAACTATATTCAATATCCTATAATAAACCATAATGGAAAAATATGAAAAAGAATATACATGCATATATATGTATATCTACATATAGGACTTTACAGGTGGTGCTAGTGGTAAAGAACCCACTTGCCAATGCAGGAGACGTAAGAGATGTGGATTGCGGGTTTGATCCCTGGTTGGGAAGACTTCCTGAAGGAGGGCATGGCAACCCACTTCAGTATTCTTGTCTGGAGAATCCCAGGGACAGAGGAGCCTGGAAGGCTACAGTCCATAGGGTTGCACAGAGCCAGACACTACTGAAGTGTCTGAACACACAAACATTTGTGTTTCCTGTATGGTAGAAATTAATACAACATTATAAATCAACTATACTTCAATAAAAAAAATTTAATATAAAAAAAGAAATAATTACTATTGTTGCCAATATTGGTCACCAACAGAGCTCCCATTTGTTATTACATTAGCCAACCTGTCATCTAGCAGCCATCTAAGGGAGTGGGCCAGAAGGTAAGTGAGGCAGGAAGGTCCAAAGATTGTCTAGAATAGAGACTTGGCCAGAGTGGACAGGCTGTGTCAAAGCAGCTTCCTTGGGCAGGAGTTTGACCCAGAGGACACTGACTAACTCTGGTGCCAGGGACTTTGTTGGAAAAAAGAAGGTGTAGCCAAGTGGCAACATAACCACAACTGCTTTTATGACGTAAATAGAAATAAAAAAACCCTCACATCTTCTTACATAGATGGATTAGATAGCACCAATTCTGCCCTTTCCAGTTTCAACAGATCTGATGTGGCCCTCCTAATAGAAACCAGCAGATTACCGCAGGGACAGTGGCTATGAAATGTGATGGACAGCCAGAGAGCCTTATCTTGGACGAGGAAGCTGAAGTACAGAAGGATAAGTTAACTCGACCAAGATCACACAGAGAGCAAGAAGTGGAGTTCAGAACTAAACCAAGTAGACCTATTGTGCTATGAAGAGTAGCTTTCCCCTCAGACTTGTCTGAATCCTGAACTTTCCTTGTTATGGGTTAACAAAAGTAAGAATTACAGTCCAGAGGAGTTCCACCTTCCAAAGTCAACAAGCAGTCCAAATTATCTTGTGGGTTCTTTTGTAGGACTCCCTGGCAGAGACAGAAATACTGAGTCTCCAGTAAGTCCAACAGAGCCAGTTTCCCTCTCCTTTGTTGAAAAAGACCATTGTTAAACGTGAATATGGTGCCATTTCACTGTCTGTAAGCTCCTTTTCTTGACTGATTGGGCCAGAATCCGGAATCACAAACACTTCCCTCCAGCCCTGGCTTAGGCTTCATGACTAGGGAGGACTGCCACTTTCCAAAGCAGAAACAACCTTCTCCCTTCTGTTTGCACAAGCAGGACCTAACTACCACAGAGTTTCATTTCACAACTAGATTCCCACCCAAGAAGATCCCCACTGTTCGAATTTGTGCCCTGGACATCTCTGGGGAGTGCTAATTACTAATCCACAGGGGGAAGGCAATGGAGCAGGAGCAAAAGCCTGCGAATTCCTCCCTGGGGGCTGAAGAGCAAAACCTCTCTACTAGCTAGACAGTCTGCCCCTCAGGGCAAACCTACAAGACGTGGGTGACATTCTGTTGGGGAGAGGGGAGTTTTGCATTGGAAACTGATGAAAAAAAGAATTCTGTTGAGCTCCCAGGATATGTACCATTTATCTCAGCAGCTGCTGAAATACCTGGATAATTTTAGGAGCAAGTATGTGGTTAATGGAGGATGAGAAAGCATTCCATTTGAACTGCTTCTGCATTGCCAATTATATGAAAAATTTTTCTGAATTAAGATTACTGGCCAAGTAAAACAGAAACTCTTACACTGTGAAGATAACATTCTAAACAACACTCAGTTAATGCTAAAGTAAGTATCTCTTTGTGAGAAATCACTATTACATTCTCTGCAAGCTGTTTAAAATTCTTTGGAGTCCTAGGCTAATACATGTGATTCTAAACATAGACATCCCTTCTCCCTCTCACAAAAAAAAAAAAAAAAAAAGGAAAGAAAGAAGGAAGGAAAGAAAAAGAACTCATCAGGATAGAGGTAAAGTTTCTAAATAGAAAAAGTGATTGAAGTTAGCACAAAAGTTATACATAAATATTATATTAAGTTCTGGGCAATTCAGAAACAACAATCTCTCTTTTTTTTCCTACCAAAATCTTATCACAAACATGAACATTATAGGTAAATCTTTAAAAATCTAGGAGCAAGATTATTCAGGACAGTTGAGGAAGAAATAGACCTCCACATTGAGCTTTCAGGCTCCAAAAATGATCTTTATCTGAAGGTTACAGACATAAAAAAAATTTTTTTTATGTATTTTTTATTGAGGTATCAGAGGATGAGATGGCTGGATGGCATCACCGATGCAATGGACATGAACTTGGGCAAACTTCGGGAGATGGTGAGGGACAGGGAGGCCTGGCATGCTGCAGTCCATGGGGTCGCAGAGAGTCAGACACAGCTGGGTGACTGAACAACATAATTTGCATACAGTAAAGTGTACAGGTTTTTAAGTGTACAGTTCAATGAATTTTAACAATTGTATACACCCATGTAATTACGCAAATGGACTTCCCAAGTGACTCAGTGGTAAAGAATCTGCCTGCCAATCCAGGAGACTTGGATTCCATTCCTGGGTTGGGAAGATCCCCTGGAGAAGGAAATGGCAACTCACTCCAGTATTCTTGCCTCAGAAATCCCATGGACAGAGGAGCCTGGCGGGCTACAGTCCATGGGGTTGCAAGAGCCGGACATGGCTTAGAGACTAAACGACAACAAATTATCTAAACAGGTAAGATATTCCGCTGCCATAGAAAATTCTCTCATGCCCTTTCCCAGTTGACATCTCCTCCACAACCAGAGGCACTCACTGTCCCAATTTCTACCACCACAGATTAATTTTGCCTGCTATAGAACTTCACAAAATTGGGATTTTATAGCGTGGAGATTTGTAGCAAGTTCACTTAGCTACACTTGGCATGCCCAGTCAAATGGAGGAGATACAGGTTTTTAAAATCCCCATGTCCTCCCTGCCCCCTTCCCCATGACCAGAGAAAAAGTAAAATCCCACTGGAGAATGCTCAAGATTCTAGCAAAGAGGCCCTTCCACCTTAAAAAAAAAAAAAAAAGCCTCTACTGACGACATATTTTAGAATCTAAAATACAGAGGTCGAAATAAACTTTTTAAGATTCAAGATGGGGGAAAAAGGGAAAGAGTTTCATAGCAGGCGACTGACTATTTTGAAATGTAAGAAGTCATACAAGATGAAATAAAAACACGATAGAAATGTTGGTCATGCTGGTATTAAAAGTAGTAAGATGTTGATGAGTTAGGCCTCCAAAGGCTCCTTTACATGCATTGCTATTATCTCGCTCAGCTGCTGGAACCTGCTGTTTTAAAGGCAGGAGAGAAGAACATCCCATGATAGCACCTGGGTTATTTATCATTATGTATAACCCTGCTACACTCTATTTTATTATGCTGCCTTTAAAAGGAAGATAATGCAAGTATGGTTAATTTGCCTCTCTTCTTTATCTATACAGTGTCGTGACCCATCACAGCTTTGTCCCACGAGATTTGTTTTTCAACCCCAAAGAAATCCACAAGAAACTCTCCCTAAAAATTCCATTAATAACCTCTTTCAGCGCATATAGGTTGCAGGGTCTGGAACTAAGAATGTTTTAATCTCTCCAGCAAAACAATGTCTCATAATGATGTACAGGACTATTGCTGTACTGATGAAGAATCATACATAATTCAGCACCTTTCACTTGGCACCACTGTGATGTCCTCATTAGCCGTGGCTCACAGTGTCTGTCAGATGGTGTCCATGCGAACGCAGGCATTATATTGTCTTTGAGATGTGCAGCTGCTTCCATGACACTGCCAGTATATAAAAACATGACGCCAGTTTGTTTTATTTAGTGCTAAACCTTCCAGTTTGTAAAAACAAGGCTGACACAGAGCCTGACATGAGGCAGTGAAAATAATTAGCTCTCATTTTCTCAGCCTCCTATTTCCTTCTCCCTGCTGTGTTCTCTTTCCACTAAACCACCACATGTCAGTCGAAATGGGAGGCAATTAGTGGGCTCATTTCAGTCCCCACAACTGTGCTGAAAAGAAAGTATTTATGATGGCACAATGAACAGCTGAAAGATTAAATAACATTTGCCTTTTGAAAAGAAAATGACTTCTAGCTAAATGGGCAATTTTTGATTATTCTCAAACAAGCTTAGAGTAGTTGGTTTTTAAAATACAAGAAAGGAAAATGAGTCATTTTTAGGTGAAAGAATCAAATAAAACTTGACACAGTAATGCAAATAACTGATGTTTTATTGCAAAATATGTAAATGCGTTATACCCTTAACAATGGCTTGTGTCTAAGGTCAGGGCAGACCGGTGCCAACTAGACACCACTGGAGATAAGGTTGTTCTGTTGCCTTTTGGGGGGTTTTTATTTGAGTTATGGGTGGAAAAAAGACTTTAGGGATGGTGCTAAAATAAAGTGAGAAGTCAAGTGAGGTATACTTTCGTATGATGCACTATATACTTGACTACCTGAAATGGCTCAGATGTTAGTTGACATATTTGGAAAAGGCTTTTTTATTTACTTATTTTTAAACTATATTTGAAATTGGAAGGTACTAAGTATTCATCTCGGAAAAAAAGAATGGTAAATCTTCTTATTGATTTTTTAATAATTAAGAATCTATTCTGTCTCCAACTGAGTTTCTTAACCAATACAGAAAGTGGTCTGGCTTACCTAATTACTGCTTAAATTGTTAATACTACAGAATGGGCTGCAAATAAACTTTTACCCAGGACTTTTACTCAAAATACAAAAGTATTTTACTCAAAATACAAGAAACTTTTACTCAAAATACCAAAACAGCTCTTTTACCTACTTACTTCTCCTGCCTCCTCCCATGTCTCCAGAGATGACTCCAAGAAATACATTTTTTTTCTTTTTTCTTTTAGAAATACAATTTTTTGAAAAAAGAAATAACAAGATTGTCCCAGTTAGTAGGCATTACTTATTCTCAGTTCACATCTTAATGTTGATGTGGTTGTCATAGATCTTTGATTTTCCAACATAGTTCTTTTAATTTGACTTCAAATAATCTGTCCTTTTACAGTTGATTATTTCCAAGATCTGAATTTTGGTTCAGGATACACAAGTCACTGTGAGTTATGGAGGCCTTCTCTCTGCAGATCCACAGAGACTTTTCCAAACCTGCTTCTAAAAGCAAAGATCTCTGTTATTATCAACAACTGTGCCTGTCATCATGGAGTTGCCAATAGTGGCTGATAGAGCCATTTTAAAAGGCAGTCACAAATTTAAGTTTTGTTTCTCTGTTTCTATAATTATATTCTTACTTTTTACAAACTCAAATCCTAAGGTATGATTCATACACTATGGTCAGTGTAGCTGTATGAGCCAACAGCCACCCAAGGGGATCTAAGCCAACAGTTGGGTTCATGGGGAGCTTGGAGCTCTCTGAGCTAACTACACGTTTTAATATAGCTGGAAACCAGCAGTAATATGTTTGTGATTTATTTAAACCTATGTTTCATCATGCATGCTTCCTTGCTACTCATGATTTTGAAAGGACCACATAATCTTGATCAAGAAGACTAAGAGTGACCCAGTCTGTGCTGGGGCCAGGCCTCATGAGCTGATTACTTTCATCTCTTTCCAACTTTGAGTTCGGTGATGTCAGATTGGCAATTTGAATTTGGCTATGGTAGGAGTATTGACACCATGGAAAACTGCAAACACTACAAGTCAGGGCTGTTTTCTCCATTTACTAGACATATTCTGGCATGCCATTTCTACACATGACTATCAATCCATCAGCCATGATGTCCTGGATACCTCTCCAGTTTTGTCTTAGTTCTGTAGGAGGCTGCCTGGCCTGTTTGACAAAGCATATAACCAATGCTAATTAGAAATCAGCAGCAAGTCATGTGGTCAAATTCTGAACTGTACTTGTTCCTTTGCTGTCAATTAAAACTTGTATTTCTTACAGAACCCTACCACTGCAAGCTTATATACTGAGGAGTACAAACACGTACTTGTGTACATGTATTTTATCCTCAAAAACAGTTGGTCATGGAAAATCAACTTTCATACACTGAATTTTTCATAAATGCTAGACATATCGAAGGAAGGCAAAGCCCTGCCTTTCAGTTCTTCTGAAATTACAAAAGGTGTTGGCTTTTTACTTCCTTACAAAATCCTTTTCTTTGTGCTCTATTTTATTCATGTTTATCTATCCATTTATAAAAACTCTATAATGGGGGGGAGGAAAGCCCTATTTGACACAGTTTTTGATATTTATAGTGCTTTGAGAAAGGGCCTGGAGATTCAATTAAGTTTATTAAATGCCACATTTTATAAGCAATCTAATAAAGATGTAGAAGCACAATCGTGAGTGGGAAGTATTTGTAAAAAGCAGCATTTTTAACCTACAGATGAAACAACCAGAGAAGCGAAACCGTTGACTGAATTTCCTGGGTTGGGGAGTGGGAGAAAGGGGCCAGGTGCTTACAGGGACGGGTGGAAGGGGGGAGGGGGAGGGGAAGCGAATGTCTTCTACTCTGAAGGGGCCGTTAGTGCCGCTTCCACCTTTTCCAAATGTCCCTCTTGTTTTCTCTTTCTGGTTTGCTTGCCTCTTCAAATGCTGCTGGAAGCCTGTTTAATTAAGGGTCCGCTGGAGCCAAGGTGTCCTTCCCCAGGCTTCTCCCCTAAGCCCATCTCTTCTCTACCGCAGGGATCCACTTAGACTCATGGAATCCCAGCTTCAATCAAGTTTCCTCGCCCCATGGGGGAGAAAACGGACTAAGGACTCAGGAGCAAAGTCTATGACTGTCCAGCACTCACAGGAATGGATGGCTCCTCGGAGAGTCCCCTCCTAACTCTGCTTTTGAATTTTTATGACACAGAGTCTCAAAAGGAGCTCGGTGAGAAAACTGCTGGGTAATTTGATAGTTTATTCCTTGGCAATTTGAGAATCAATGCTCCTGACTGGCAAGTTGATAAGAGATATAATAAGAAACTCTATGCACCTGAATATTCCAATAAAAAGGGTGGTTGCCACCCTGGGGAGTGGATGAAGCTGCCTGAGATTCTGTAAGCTGCTTTCCTTCTGTAGCAAGTCAAAGGCCTTAGGTTACAAACACAAGGCACCTTCCACATGAAACAAAAGTACTGGTGGTTTAGTATCAAATGACCAAAAAAATGTTTGCCTTTTTACTGCCAATGCACCTATTTTGGGGACTGAATCTGATACTTTTCAAGGGCTTTCCTGGTGGCTCAGTGGTAAAGAATCTGCCTGCAGTGCAGGAGCTGCAGGAGACCTGGGTTCAATCCCTTAGTCGGGAAGATCCCCTGGAGGAAGGCATGGCACCCCACTCCAGTATTCTTGCCTGGAGAATTCCAGGGACAAAGGACCCTGGTGGGGGTCCCAAAGAGTTGGACATGACTAAAGTGACTTAGCATGCATGCACGCATGATACTTTTCAAAAAGAAGCAGTATGACATGGCGGCTGAGGCCTTGGGCTGGACCTGCCCCTGACTAGGTAGGGGCTCTGGGGGAGGAGCTCTTCCTCTCCCCTCCTTCATTTCCTCCTGGTCTAATACAGGGATACTGCTCCCTGTGAGGGTGAGTTATAATGATTACACCAGAAAAATGTTTGCAGAGTACTTGCCACAGTGTCTGGGAGAGGTATGAAATAATAATAATTATCATAAGCATTGTAAGCACCTCGCCCAGGAAACCTGAGCTGAGAAAGACCCAATTTCTGCCAATACCACTGTCAACTTCGAGGCTGCCTCAATGCACAATGTTATTTAAATTGATAATTAATTTTACTCTGTAGAAATGGGTAAATGGGTGAAACTCATTCTCAACTTCTTATTAATTTAAATTGTCAGGAAAGCCTTTGGTCCAATTATTTCCCCTGCCAGGCTGTCGGAGAAAAGGAAAGGAAAAAGGATGTTGGTTTCATTGGTGGACAAATTCTTGAATCACTTACGGTGCTGGAGTCTGATGAGGGCCTGGTCATCTCGAGAGGTGGGGTCACAGTCAGGGGCTCTGACTAGCAAAGACTGAGGTCACAGTCAGGGGCTCTGACCAGCAAAGACTGACAGGTCTTACAAGGAAAGCCTTTGTTTCCTACATATATTTGTATATTGGTGGATAAGGCCATATTTCCATTGTTTCCTCTCAGTAGGCCAGTTACTGCACAACAAACCAATTTTAAGTGGTAGCTAGCTGGTGGTCCTTTTCAGAGGCAGTGGGAAAACACAGCTACTATTTTCATGATAAAGTCATTGTCATACATTATTCCCAATAGCTGCCTTTAGAACACATCTTTCATTTTAACTGTTTGGAGAGAACTTCCAAAGCCTCAATGTTCTCATTTAACTTATTCCAGTCATGGAGATGGGGGTAAAGGCTGCACCTTTTCCATAAAGATGGGCTTATGGGAACTCAGTTAATTGGAATTTTGAGGATGTCTTTTTCTCTTGGGTTCCACCTTGAAGGGTCAATGTAACAAGGTTTTCATGTGGGGAATTGAAATAGCAATTTAAAGCACATTTGTGAGAAGATATTTCATAATGTTAGGATATAGCCTAGCACATAATTGGGTAATTCAGATCTGGACACTAATTTACTCGAGGATTATTTTGTGAATGTCTCCAGATGGCTTAAATATCTTGGGCCAGGAATGAGAGCAAGTACATGTTTAATATAAAGGTTATGATGAAGATGTAATTTCTTGTTTCAGCTCTATCCTCTCCTCACCCTAAGCTGGTAACACACTTTCTCTAATCAAAAATGACAATACCATGTGCCTATGCATCTCACAGAAATGCCAAGGAGGGTAAATGAGGTGACAAGGATGAAATAACTTGAGCTCTTCAGAAAGAAGGACTCTCTAAGCCTAAGTTTTAAACATTATATTCAGAAAGTTATTTGCAAAGGACCATGAGCCTCTTCGAGCTCATATTCAAAACATCCCTTCCAAAAAAGCTTTTCCTGGAAATTCCCTGGAGGTCAGGACTCCACGCTTTCACTGCTGATTGAACCCCTGGTCGGGGAACTAAGATCCTGCAAGCCACAGGTACAGCCAAAAACTGGGGCGGCAGGGAGGGGGAAGCTTTTCTTTTCTTAATTAACCTCACCCATTCCAGTTACTGCTTTATACTTTTAGCGCCTTGGTGTTACATTTGCACTGTATATTTCACTTTTCATCTATTGCATTATAATGTCATCTAGCCAGCTGCTCACCCTAGAAACCTGGGCACCATCCTGGCTCCTCCCTCAGACCTCAGCTCCAGTCTGATCAGTTCTTTGGATGCACACACTTCCTTGGCACTGTCATAGCCTCAGCTCCTGTCCCTTTTCACCTGGTTGTCTCTCTGCTACACACAGGCCTTTCTCACTCTATCCTGAGTGCTTTCTAATTCATCCAGCTCATCTGTGCTTTTGAGGGATCATTTAAAACATAAATAGAATCTCTTTTGTTAAGTCGCTGTCATGTCAGACTCTTTTGTGACGCCATGGATGATTTCCCAAGCAAGAATTACTGGAGTGGGTTGCCATTTACTTCTCCAGGGGATTTTCCTGACCCAAGGGTTGAACCTGCGTCTCCTACATTGCAGGAGGATTCTTTACCACTGAGCTACCAGGGAAGATTCTCTACGCCATGCTTAGCATTCTTCAAACTCCTTAGCTTAGCACACGAGACAGTTCTTTTCCTGTTCCCCAGTCACCCTTGTGGCTTAAACTCTCACCATTCTATTCTACCCACACTATGCTAAGTTGCCCCAGAGAGAGCGAGGTTTGAGTTGTGAGCTCTCATAGAAATTAGCCCAAAGAAGAGCTGCCTGTATTCTCCTAGCTTCTGAACTTTTGTACATGCTGTCCCTTTTGCCTTCAATGTCTTCTCCCTAACCTAACAGTTCTTGATAGATTTCAAATTTTAGTTCAAGCATAAACTCTACCATGAAGATGTCAAGATCCTCCTTTGACTCCTTTCTGCACCCCTTTCAGTCTCATCCACTGTGCTTTCACTGAATGATGTGCATGATATTGTAAAAATGCATCATTCTGTATTAAAACCATTCATTGATCTTGTCTATTTTTTCCCGTAGACTATGGCTTTCTTGCAAGGCAGTGCTATACTTTTAAACTTTGCATTCTGAGCATCTAGCAGAGAGCCAGGCACACAGTAGGTCCTAGGTAAATTTCTGCTGAGTGGATGAATGAAATTATTATTCTGCATGGGTGACCAAGGATCAGCAAATAATCAAAAGTTCCAGTGACCTGAGGCCTTGTGGATAAGCAATGACTCAACAAGTCTATACTATCATGGTCAAAACCAGACTACTGTATTTGGTCTCCAATATTATTTATAGCTTCTGATTTTTACTATGTGTGTATTAACAAGTCATTTCTTTGTGAATTGAAAATAATTTTATTGGCTGAAACTACTCTTGACAAGTCTTTTTCAAGAAAATTCTTGCCCCTTCTTTTACCTCCTACAAGCCATAAAAATGTTTAAACACAGAATACTCATAAATTAAGTCCCATAGAGCTGTAGATGCCAAAGAAGGCAAATTACAATGTGCAACTTATTTATCACCAGATGGACCTGGGGTATCCACAGGCAGACTCTCAGGATTGGAAGGGCCCTTGGTTATTGCTGGAGAGGAGCTTACTCTCCTATGCCCCTTTTTAAGCTGTTTCTATCCACAGGAATGAATAGACAGTGATCCGATCACAGAGGAAGAAGAAAAGCGTTCCTACACCAGACACCTGGAGTCAGAGCAGCTTTCACTCATCCAAGTTCTGTGGCCCAAACAAGGAGCCTAAGATTTCCATTCAGCAAGAGCATCAATATACCTGCAGTGGTGCAGGTAAAACACTCTGTCAGGAGTCTAGAAAGAGTATCTTTTGAAGCCCCAGGTGAAACTAACCCCTTGCAACAATTTCCTATCATTCCCAAGCGCTGGTTCCAGGAATGGCCTGGGGTAAGCAAGGTTTAATTAGTGAGGGCCAGTGGGCCAGCTGAGCCCCACCAGCTCTCCCAAAGCAACAGGCTCAGGTAGTGAGGAGTTGTATTTACAAGGTCTCTTTGTGGCATCAAAGGAAAGGTACCAATAGTGTAGTAGTTAAGAGCTTGGTTCTGGGGTCGGAGAGGCTTGCGTTCAGATCCTTCTTCTGCTACTTGCTAGCCATGTAACCCTCGGACAAATTATTTAGCTTTTCAGATCCTTACTCTCCTTATTTGTAAAACGAGGAGAAGTAGCACTACACCTGAGTCCTGCATGCCTGGAACACAATGAGTGGTCCCTATTAGTAGACGTGATCACTATTATAGCTATTCATAGTAATCCAAAGTAATAGAAACCTATTATGATTGCAATTCACATGCCATCTAGCCCACACCATTTGCCCAGATTCTAAAAATAACATCGAGTAGCACTCCAAGTGAATGAGAATTGGTCAAAAGTCCTGCCACCCCATTTAGAGCTGATAATTTAGGTTTCCATTTTGCCTATAGTTCCATTCTCGGTGGTGTTCTACTCTCAATATGATAAAAGTGATTTCCCTTAAAAAACAAAGAAACTGGCAGGACTTTCTGGCAGTCCAGTGGTGAAGATTCCATGATTGAAAGGTAGGGGCCCCGGGTTTGACCCCGGTCAGGGAGCTAAGACCTCACATGTCATGGGGCATGGCCAAAAAATAAAATTAAACAACAACAAAACCCCAAAGAAACTGGAATCAATTTCTTTGTGATACCAGGAAGCACAAACAATTACTCTACTGTCTGTGCCCCCAATCTTAACCCCCTCCCTTCATCCTCCATGGTTTGCAATGAGTTTCCTTGAGGGTTTGGGTGGCTCACCCAGGACTCTTCAGCTAGATGAGAAAGATTCCTAGATTGGCTTACAGAGGCAGTTGGCAGCCTTTCAACTAAATTCTATTTTATAAAGTCTATAAATTTACTCAGAATCATGTTACCAGCTGGTAGGGGGTATATAAAACCACTGAGTTCCAGGAGAGAAAAAGAGTAAATTAGACTGAAATTTATCCAAAGGATTTAAAATGTGATTTACCTGTAGGCCAGTCCCTGGTTTCAAGTGAAAACCAAAAACAAGTTCAAGATTCACTATTTTTTCTTCATTTTCTTCTGGTTCACCTACTGAGCCCTGAAACAGAAAACCAAGCACTGTTTATTTCGTATAGTGTTTTTACTTTTACTTCTCATGTAAAGGAGATGATTTCCCAGCACTTCTTTTTCCATTCTAATCTACTGTTTAATTTTTTTTTTTTTTTTGATTATGCCACACATTCCAACTGCTTAAAGCAAGAGAAACGACATATTAAGCCTTTGAGAACTTTGTCAAATGATTTGTCTCATGTACTACAAACTGAATGCCAGCATCTTACATTTTTCATAATGCATCTTGTTTCTATCTTGCAGTTTTTGCCTAGAAACGTACTTTGTCCCTTCACCTTGAAAGTTTCACAACACTCAAGATATTTACACCCTATTCCCAAAGAAGAATGCAGTTCCTAGAGTATCTGCAGATGGAGGGCAAGCAGAGGAACAAAATGAACATTTGAGGGCTCAGAGATGGAAAACTGGAATGGTTAGTCAATGAGAAGAGTTCTGTGTACTTCCTGCAAGTATCTACTAATTTTATAACAAACTATGCCAATACCTTTAGACAATATTTAAAATATAATATGTTAAATATGTGGCTTCCCAGGTGATGCTAGTGGTAAAGAACCCGCCTACTAAGGAAGGAGACATAAGAGATGCAGTTTCAAAAAAAAAAAAAAAAAAAAAAGATGCAGTTTCGATCCCTGGGTTGGGAAGATCCCCTGGAAGAGGGCATGGCAACCTACTCCAGTATTCTTGTCTGGAGAATCCCAAGAACAGAGGAGCCTGGTGGGATACAGTCCATGGGGTCACAAAGAATCAGATACAACTGAAGTGACTTAGCACGCATGAATGTTAAATATATTAATACTAATATGTTATTCAAACAATAAAACTCCTACCCCTCAATGCAAGTAGTCATCCAGAGCTTAGCATGTGAATTCCTTCAGCAGCTTCCATGTTGGACAAAGTTCTGCAGAGCCAGGTGGGAGGCCAGAAGGCCTCACCTGCAATGTTAGCCCTTATGTCCCCAAGCTACTAAGGTGACATGTGTTGTTCTTATCATGACTGTATTGTTAATATTTCAACTTGCAGGGAACAAGGGTATTCAATATATGCACATCCTAAGCTTTGCTCAAAGGGCCTTTTGTTGGACAGATATGATTAAATTTCACTTCAAACAGTAGTTCCCGACGTTGGCAAATTTAGGTGTGGATGTGGCAGGTGCGTATGTCAATAAAAGTTGCATATTCTCAGTAAGAAAAACCGTACTTACCTTAATCAGTGGTGGGAAGTGAAACAAGTTTAGGTAATCGTGGGTTAATTTCTCAATGGCTGACTGTAAAAAAAAAAAAAAATTATTAATGATCTGATAATGCCAAGAAAGGATTAAAATTATTGTGCACATATAAAGGCATTCTTTATTTATGTATTCCACAAAATGCCTTGGGGATGTTAATATCCAACATCTATTGAGAATAAACCTGATTGTTCAAAGTATTATAGGTAGTTTTATAATTATTGAATGGAACAGGAAGATATTTTAAAGATGTTAAATCTCAGAGTAGAAAAATAAGTAAAAGCTTTCTTCAAACACTGGTAGAGTACAGTAGTAACAAGTTAATATTCTAGGGTACAGAATGCAGTCATCACCCCAAGTAACTGTGGGAAAAACAACAAAGAACACGAATATATCACCAGAGGCTCCCTTTAGGGCTGAAACATCACTGAAGGGTTTACTGCCCTGTGTGGGCTTTTCTATGGATTTGTGTCCAAAGCTCTGTCCCCCAATGGAGCACAAAGAACTCTTAAAGGAGGACAATTTAAATTATGATTCTTTTTCATACTCATCAGGTATAATCCAGCTTTTCTGTGAACCAAACATATCACATAGAGAGTAAAAAAAGTACCAATGTGAGAAAAATGAGATGCATTTTTTAAAGTGAAATGAAAGCCGTTTACACCTGACAATGTAATCAGCACTTATTGGATGTTTGGCTTTATTCTTTCTACACAGGCTTCCAGGCTCAATGAGGTGGGAGCCAAGACATGCTGAACAGGACAATCAAATAGCGAAAGGGTAGTGGGCAGACCGTCCACTTTCCAGTTTTATGATCTACAATCTGTGGGCTGAGAGGCTCACTCACCTAGAAGGTTTACCAAATGCCCTGCCTGCCTCAGTGGGAGAGCGGAGCATGGAGGGCACTTTCTCACCCTCAGGATCGGAGGCGTGGGGTGGTGTGTGTGTGTGTGTGTGTGTGTGTGTGTGTGTGTGTGTGTAGAGCGCTCTGACAAGGAGTAGGTGGGCTCCTCCAGGCTGGAGGTCCCTTTGTGGTATCCCATCCCGAATGGCCCAACTTGAAGGATCCTTTCTTTATCTTCATTGCCTCAAGAGTATAGGCAATATATCCCTTTCTGCATTGGCTTGGCCAAAAAGTTCATTCAGTTTTAAGTAAAAATAAAAGACATTTTTCATTTTCACCAAGACTTTATTGAATAATGTATTCGCTAACCAAACTAAATTTTTGGTCAACCCAATATACATGGAATCTAAAATATGATACCAATGAACCTCTCTATGAAAACAGAAGCAGAATCACAGACATAGGGAACAGACTGGTGGTTGCCAAGGGGGTGGAGGTTGGGTGGGAGGTTGGAGTTAGCAGATGTAAGCTATTGTACGTAGAATGGATAAACAACAAGGTCTGACTGTATAGCACAGAGAACTGTATTCAATATCCTAAGATAAACCGTAATGGAAAATAATCTTTTTTTTTTCTTTTTTTAAAAAGAATATATGCAGGATGCTCCCAGACCTCCCATGGAAAGGTCTGTTTCCATGATCCTTTCCCCTTATTCTTTCCCTCTCATATAAGCTTATTTGTCAGAAGTGCCTGGGACCCCAGCTGAGATTAAGAGAGTATCATCTGTGGGCTGAGCACCCCCAACCCTTCCCCACCCCTGGGACAGCCACTGTTAACATGGCCCTGGCTTTGGCAGAGGTGGAGGGTCTGCAAACCTGACTTTTGAGACCCCCACCTCTGGGGACTGACTGTCTTTCTATGCACAAGCAGACTCTTCCAGGAGCTTGAAGGGTGTCTCCAGTCCCCGCAGATGCTGGTCACACCCTTCCTTTGAAACTCAGGACAGACACTCTACTCCCAACTGCCAAGACTCCGAATTAAAAGAAGCTGTATGTACATGTTTTATCTCTTTTCTGGGATGTAAATTTCTTAAGGGCAGGAGTCTTTGTTTATTCACAGGCCCAGGACTCTGATTAGCAGGTATCCACTGTATTTGTTGAACAATAATTAGTAAGTCTGGACATTGCTTGCTTTAATGATACCAACCAGCATGGAGAGAAACTTAGACTGTCCTAGGCTGGGTCTAGGAATATTGAAATCACTGTGGCTGCAAGAGAGGCAAAGGGGAGTTGGGAGCTTCTTTTTGGCATCTGCTAAATAGGACAAGATTGACCAGATCTCTCTCTTTGAACCCTGAAACTCCTCTTTCTGTATGAGTGAAAAGAATATTTCCTACTGTGGGCCATCTAAGCCAGCGTTGCTTTTCAGGATGGATTTGCCCACAGTCATAGGTTGAGATTAAATTATTTACCAGCATTTGAGGTGTATGTGTGTGTATGAGGTTTCCTGTCCATCTTCTCAGAGGGAGCAGATGATAGGTTAAGGCTAAGCCCTCATCCAAAGGGTGCTGAGGGGCTGTAAGGATATCTTTATATGGATCCAGGGCCCATAGGGTAGGAGTGGATGTGTTCTCTTTGGACCTCAGGGAAGATTTCCCTGGAAAGCCCGGTATCAGTAGCCCCAATTGAGGAAAAGGGAATGGTTGTTGGCATGTTGGTAGAGCCTTTGTCACTATGTGGATTTGGATAAGAAGTTGCTTTTTCAACATTTCCTTCTTTATTCTATCTCTCTTCTTTCTAACTCGTGCCTACCCCTCCACCCACTGACACTGGGGTTGAGGTGGTCTGGAGAGCAAATTTGATTTCCTCATAAGATCTCTCTTGAAACACACTTCTGATTAATAACAAGGTGCACACAGATGCAAGCAAGCGTGGTTTGGTTTGAGTAACTAAAAAGCAAAACATAACAAAGAAACAAAAAACCAGATCTGGTTGTTAAACTACAAAAAAAAAAAAAAAAAGCAAAACAAAAACAGAGGTTTAGCCTTGAAAGGGTTCAAAACTGAAGTTTTTGGGGGAAGTGTTAGGATTTCCCGAGAAGATAAGGGATAAGAATATACATATAGTGGTGTCTGTTTGGCCAAAATTTGCGAGATTGCAGACTGAACACACAATTCCCATGGCTTTAGATGCTGTGGTGGTTCAAGCTTCACTCAGTCTACAGGCATGCTCTGGCATTGCTGGGGTCCCTAATGGATATCCAGTCTGGCCTCGAAGGAAGTCGCCTCCTACTACTGCCTGGGGCTGGCAGCTCTGCCTGCGCACACGGCCGTAGTGTGCATGACGCTTCCTCCCACACCGAGGTCTCTCCACAGGCGGTGCCTTGTTCCCAGAACACCTCCTCCCCGTGTCCTTCACCTGCTCAACACCTCCTGGTTCTTCAGCTCTCAATTCCTTCGTAACTCCTTCACAGAAGCCATTCCTCAGCCCAGCCTCACCTCTCCTTTGTGGCCTTTCTTAAAGCTGTCATGTTAATCATTTTTGCACGATCAATACCTGTCTTCTCCACTAGACCAAGGACATCCTGAGGACACGGGGAGCTATGCAGGTGTATCCAGGTGACTTCTGCTGGACCCAAAGTCCAGCCCTTTCGTGTGGGGATTATGTGGAGGAAGTAGGGGTCCCAGGGGGCAGCAGCTAATGCTCAACAGTATGAAGTACGGCGCTGTGAGCATCAGCTCAGCCCCTAACACGACACATGACCCGCTCCATAGTAAGCGCTCAGTAGACATTTGCTGACGGAACAGCCTTCCTTTCTGAGGTACCTTTAAATGGATGATGTGCCCCTTGGAGATGATGCCCATGTCTTTCAAGTCTTCTTCCTCGAGAAGCAGCAGTCGCTTTCCTGTAATGTTGTTTTCCTTAAACAAGCTTGCATACACACTCATCTCTGCTGAAGAGTCACCTGAAGGGAGCGATTAGAAGGCAGAATAAAATTAGACTCAATCACGTCCCCAGCAAAGTTAACTCCATGAATTAAGAAGGTAAGTTATTCCACTTGCCTTTTCTGACGAGCTGCTGAACCCAAAAATACTGTGGAAGAGAAGACACACACGGTTTTGCAGATTCATTCATGGTCAGTGGCCAGACTTAACAGTAAGACACACAGTTGTTTAATGGGTAAAATATGTTTAATTCTTGCTCAGCCACAAAGGGAAAACTGAAGACTTGCTCTTCATTGTTTTAAAGCTTCACGTTTTCAAACTGGAGATATCCCTCCCTTTGGGGATCTTGGGCCCTTGGAGGACTACTGGTTTTACTACTTATTTGAAACACATTTAAAAATCCTTTTGAGAAGATTCTTACTTATAATGCCTTTTCCATTCATGTGCCAGTGGTCCACTGGGGTGTTCAAGGTCACTGGTTTACCCAGGAATTATAAGAAAAACAGGGACCACATGGCAGTGGACACAAAAATGGAATATATGCATCCTCTGTTCTAGGCCTGGTCATGAAGTAGCTTTGTGGCCCAAGACACGTTAAAGCAAGGAGCTTTCTACACAGAATGAGGTTCATTTGGCACGCGTAGCCCCTCACCCTACCCAGGCAAAGGCAGACAGAATGGTGGGGCCAGACCCAGTTCTCTAGGGAGCCCTTGACCCTGGAATTTTATTTAAATGGTTTGAAAACCACTCGACCTCAGAGCAAAGACTAAAAATAGCTGTTGGAGTTCAGTGCCTTTGAAAACATTTCTTATCAAATGAGACGGGCCAACTTGGCAGCAGGGGATGAAGGCATTATATCCAGGTCTGTGAACAGAGGAGATCCTAAGTCCTCTCTCGTTAAGCAGGGCTGGCAGGAAATTTAGAATTCCTGGGGGCTCAGGGAACGGGAAGTAGAGGCAGCGGGTGCCAGCGTCTTCTCCCCATGGAAGCCACAGAGATGAGCTCATCTGAAAGTAGCATCACTTCAGCAGAAGACCAAGGGCAGGAAGGGATGTGCCCAGCCCCAAAACCAGACTGAGTCTGGTAAACCTTCCAGAGACCTTCCCAAGAGTTTCTAGTAACAAGTTAATCTTGGGGTACCAAGTCTGTTTCCTGGGGTGTGGGCCTGCTAAGGTTGGCATACAAGGTTTTTCCCCACTTTTCATTTAACAAAACCCTGAACTTATAAGTTGAACCTGGACAGACATAAACCCCTGAGGTCTCTGACCAAGAATTCTTAGCCCTGTTTTTCACCAAGGAAACAAGCTGCAGAGATACAACAGGCTAAGGAGGCTTGATCCTCAGAGTGTCTACTCAGAGTGTAGGGTGTAGGGATTTCCTTTGGATTTAAACAGTCTCTCCACATCCTCTGCCAAACACGGGGCTTGTCTGGCTCCAGCTGTGGAGAAATATCTGTGAACTCAGGTCTGTTCCTTCTTGGGAAGGTCAGAGTAAAGATGGCAAAATGAACAGGGCTAAGGCACTGCCTTTACCAAATCTTTCCAAATCAAGTCCAACCCTGATCTTCTGGGAAAACTTAAGATCACTTTTTTTCCTGGTATGTTCCTTTGGTATCCTGGGAAGCCCCTTTAACTGGGATTCATTACTGCATTCTGGAATACCTTTCAGAGCAAATAGGGAGGTGGAATCCTCTTGTAAGATTTGATGAGATACTTGCTTTGCTCGAGGCCTTACTTTAAATCACTACTGCCTTAAAAATAGAAAAACATGGAATTTGTCAACTTCTCCTATTTAGACTTTCCTAAGGCCCAGACCCCTCTACCTGCATTTTTAACTTGCGGACCTAGTCATGAACTCCCTGCACAGGTTGAAGGAGGCATTAACAGAAGCAGCTTACCACGTCATCTTCTGTCCAAGCACCAATCTCAAAGGAAGGCAGCAGCTGCATGGGAAATATGAATGAAATGGGAAAAAAAAAAAGGAATATTATCATTGTCTTTTTGGCTTATCCCCTCTTTTCAATATTTTAGCTCTGGGCTGATGCTCTGGCTTGGTTCTCTCTGTAGGTTATGTTGAACGGAAACCAATTTTCCTGCCTGTTAAGAGGAACTTCTCAGGGTTCTAAGGATGGTGCCCACAGAAGCCAGTCGAGTGCATCAACCTCTCAGTAACAATTCACTGCGCTTGGTGAACTGTTACAGGGGAACTGCACATCATGGGATTTTCCTCTCTTGGTAGTTGGCACACTGAGCAGTTTTACCTCCCACAAGAAGGCCTTGGAAGTCGAGGAATTTCTGATGTTTGTCAGACACCAGAGCCTTCTTCGGGATTCTCAGTCAACATGGAGATCATTTGATTTTATTAATGAAAATTCCAAAGCAACCACTTGGTAACTAGATGTCGTAGATGCTTATTTTTAGAGGGGAATTTCAAAGTTTGAACTAAATGTCTTACTTGCACTATATTTTTAAAACCAAATATTAGGACATGTGAAATCGGAGCTGTCCGAAGGAACTCAGGTTGTGGAGTTGCTCTAACTAAAATTAAAGTAACCACCCTCCCTGGCAAGTGTACAAACACAAAAGACAACTTTTCAGGAGGACTCCCACCTGGCCATTTTCAGAGCCAAAGGGCTACTTGCTTCAATATATGTTCCATGGCCACAGACTAAGTAGTAAATATTAAGGTGGCCAAAAAGTTTGTTTGGGTTTTTCCATAACTTCTTATAAACATTTTGACTAAGCCAATACCTACATAATGGGGGGAAAAAATCTGTGTCTCGTGACCTGAATTAGTTTGCTTTAACCATTATTATCCCTGGAGGCTCAGTGGTAAAGAATTCGCCTGCCAGTGGAGGAGATGTGGATTCAATCTCTGGGTTGGGAAGATCCTTGGAGAAGGAAATGGCAACCCACTCCAGTATTCTTGCCTGGTAAATCCCATGGACAAAGGAGCCTGGCAGGCTACAGTCCATGGGGTCACAAAAGAGTTGTACACAACTTAGCAACTGAACAACAACAGCCATTACTTGTAACTAACTCTAACTTGTCAGAAGGGTTGGACTGCTCATGAGATAATGTGGCAAAGTGTCTTTTAACCCCTGTTACAAATAATATATTTTGTGTGTGTGGGTGAGTTGAAATAAAAAAGTTGGATTTGGTTACTTTTATGATTATGTAAAAATCAGAGGGTGGGTGACTAACGCTTCTAATCTGCAGGTATTTTTAACTCACATGCTCAAAACCTTGCTAGGGAAGTCATACCCCGGCTTTCAGGGAGCTTTTAATTTAAGGGGGTGAAGTAGGTATGGATTTTACTTTTGGAGGAATTCACCTTCATTTTTGTTTCCTCAGTGCCCAGCAGAATGCCAGGCACATAATACCTGATAAATCTTTGTTGAACAATTTGTTGAATGAGTAAAATCGAAGGCTGCATTTACGACAAAGCTAAATTCTCTGGTATAGACTTCAAGGTCTATGACTCTACCATGGAAAAAGGATGTTTCATAGACTAACATGGGGATGGAAGGGACAGTGGCTTGAGCTGGCACAGCAGGGTGAGGAGAAGAGAGGTGACTCCTGGACAGGAGAAGCAACGAGGCAGGACACTGCAGTGGGGGCGGAAGAAGGAAGGAAGGATAGGCATGTCACATTTGCCTGACTGGAGCTCCAGGCACAGTGTGTGCACGTCTCAAGATAAAGGGGAAATGCAGCCAACTCTAGGGGGCTATGCAGAATTACTTGAAAAGCCCACTAGTTACAGTGAATCTGAATGCATAGAGTTAGAGATGTAGAGATAAGTTGCAAGGGTACAGAGCGCTACCACCCCAGATGTATTCCACTACCCCTATGTGCTTCAGTTCCTACAGGGCTGCCCCGTCCTCCTCTGAAATACTTCGTGTTTGTAGTCACATGCGCTCATCTGCTTGAATAATGCAGGAAGGAGAGTGACTTGAGAAATAGGATCGAAAACAGAACTCGATCAAAGAAAACACATGACAAGTTTTATTTCTTCACGGGGCAGCTGTATATAGCTGCAGAAACATGTCATTCCCTGTTCCCATCACGGGATCAAATGGGAAACAAGGAAATTCTTTGATCAGTTCAAGAAACAATGGACTGTGTCTCAGAGATGGTCCTTGTATCAAGGCTGGCTTTACAGGGAGTGGGTGTGTATGCAATGTTTTGATTTTATACAATCCCCAAATGTTGCGCTGAACAAAACTGATAAATATTTCTTGAATAAAGGTTGTAAGTGAAACACCTAATCAAAACCAACATTTCTGGTTTTCATGTCAGAAGGAGAGGGGAAGAGTTCTCTTGAGCTCTGAGAAAGGCTTATCAAAATGATGCCAAGGGAAACACACTGGATGCAGGGTGAGACCTTGCTCTGGTAGGATTCTTGCACGCTGCTTGCAAAGATCAGTGAGAGGAAGGCTGTGGAGCCAGGCACAGTTGCAAGATGGTTTGAATTTGGCAGGATAGGGAAGAAGAGTTAATGATGTCCAGCCACAGAGTGGCTTCCCGTTTCCTTTATGTCTCCTGTACCTTGTTAACATATCAGTGTTTCTGCTGTAGGGTGAGTTCTAAGTCTTTCTGTCTCTCTTTGGGGATAAAAAAAAAACCCAAAAAACATTTACCTCGTGACTGCCCCATCACTTTACAGTTTCATTATTTACACTCCAATTGATTTCAGGAGATAAGAGCTCACACTCATGGGCATGTGTGTGACAATGATTCGTTCAAAGGATGTTGGGAATCCAGTCTAACAAATCTCTGATATACACAGCCACACATAACAAAGGGATTTACTGTCAAAACGTTTATTGCAAAATGGAGTCTTGAAACAAAGGAAAGCAAAGAAAAGTTCACATCAAAATGAAATGTATGACACCAACTTGGATTTCTGAATACATAGTGGGCTTTGTGTTGGAATATCAAATTCCAACAATGAACTCAATAACTGAGTAGTCTTACCACACAAGAGTAAAATTTAATCTTCCATACAAACATGATACAAGATTTTGGCATACGACTTGCTCAGAATAACATTGCGATAGAATATTTGAGAAAAACGTTTTGTTAAAAAAAAAAAACAATAAAGTGATAATACCATCTATTCAAAGCTCACACTCAAAGAATATAAATATTTTCTATCATTTAGTACAAAAATTTTAAAACAGTGCAAAAGCAATATGTGCAGTGTATTGTATCTGACATTAAAAGATCTATTATTCTGCACACGATATAAAACAGTCAATGTAGGTGCCTGAAACTCTAATTCTGAAGTAAATAATCACATGCCAGAAAGCTCCTCACAGGCAATGGAGTGCCAACTAAGCTGGAGTCCGAGGAAACATAGCTAGTTGCCCAGATGTCCTGGTAGGCACTCATTCCTCATCAGAGGGGCTGCAGCTAGAGCTATCAGGCTGTGCCACAATCAAAAGAACAGAACAGCTTCTTCTCTCTGGCAATGCTTAAAATCTAAACAGGAAAACAGTCTTATCCCAAAGCAGCAAAAGGTACCTGATTATAGAAAAAGTATGCTCTATTATGTATATGGAATAGTAGATTCTGCTAGTCTCAAGAGGCAGTGTGTCAAAGTCTAGTATATTGGAAAAAAAAAAAAGGATCAAGGTTTAACTCAAAATAAGTTTTAAAATGATCTTTCATGGAATTCTTCCCACTCCAGTGGAACCTCTGAAAAACAACATCATGTACATCATAGTGCCATGAGAAATCATTTTAGATCTCTCCCAAACCTTCCCCCCACCCCCAATTCCTTGATTTTCCCCAGCTGGTGTTTAAGTCTAACAAATCTACTGCATATTAAAAATCACTGGCTATAAAATGGCCCTCAACATTTCCAGAGCATCAGAAACAAGTGTGTCTTCAACCTCTTCCCATTGGGTATTTATGTAAAATATTAAAATGTGATTTTTCTTTAAAAAAAAAAAAAAACGTTAAAGAAACATGTCCTTTTAAGTTAACCTGGCTACTTCGCAGAACTGTGATATTTTTCTTTTTTATTTATTGTGAAATCAGTGTAACAGGAGACTAACACCTTGCCCCTCTCTCTCAGTAAATTTAGCTGTTTCATAAAAACTTTCTACCAGCATTCTTCAGGGGAAAGAAACAATTTCCACAAGAAAGGATTTAAGATAAATGACATGAATTGACAAAATTCAGATTGCATAAGTAGTTGTAATTCTGAAAATGCATCTTTTGACTTGGGTAATTATGTTTATGGGAAAAAAATGAGATGTGGAACTCTACAACTGCCAGGTTTAGCTAAGTTTCTTGGTGAAGGAAGGGACAATGCCATGGGCTTTTTGTATTTAATTGTTTTATTGGGTGGGCCTGGCACATAGGATTGGGGCATTGGGCACTAAATATACTCCCAGACAACCAAAAATATACCCCAGCATCACCAAACACCATTTGCTGACAGTGCTGTCGTGGTTGAGAACCACTGAGATGGTGTCATCAAATCCTACATGATTAGCTTTATGAGTAAAGAACAAAAGATAAAAGAGTAGTTACATTTTTCAGTGGTATGGCTCTGATAATTACTATCACAATTTGGAGTTTCAACTCTAATTGTGAATCTTCATATTTCTCTCTCTTTTTTTTTTTCCAGTTGATTTCTATTGGAGTATAGTTGATTTATAATGCTGTGTTAGTTTCTGCTGTACAGTAAAGTGAATCAGTTATACATGTATCCATTCTTTTTCTAGAGTCTTTCCTTCTATATAGGTCATTATAGACTGTTGAGCAGAGTTCCCAGTGCTATACAGTAGGTTTTTATTAGTTACCTATTTTATATTCTGTTTCTTTAACTCAGATTCTCTTTATAAATGTACATTTTTGTAAGTCAAGTATTTGGAAATAATTCTAACACCAATAATTTACCATTTAAAAAACTGATCTGAAAGGTAAATTAAAAGCTGTATAATTAACATCTTCATTCGAAATGAAGATGACTAATGACTAATAAACATTTCTTTTTAAAATTAATAGGGCCAATAATAGAGTTTAAAGTCTTCTAAATCATCTTCATAGATTGAATGAGGTCACTTTAAGATTCTGTTTATATGATACAGATTGAAGGAATGTTCAAAACCCTAGAAAGGACACTGATTTGGAACAAAAAGTAAAGTAGCCAGTGCTATACAGTAATTATCTATAGTTCAGTGTTAGGTTAGAAGATTTCAAGCTTATCCCTGAGGGTATCAATTCTTCTATATCTGGAATCTTTGTAGTTTCTTGATGGTAGATTATTGAGCTATGACCATCTCTGGAATATTGATGAGGGAAATGGCACAGTTGAGAGATTAGAGAAGTATTTCCTGATTGATGGTAAACCTATGGCTGAGTTATTATCCTTCTCTTTTGGCCCTATTTGGCTGCTTTTATTAATGCAAGAAAATCTTATGTATAATCACAATAGATCTAATTGCTATACCTTTTAAAGGTGTAAATTTAAAAAGTCCATCCCATTCATTTCATACATTCTACATTTGTTGCTGGTTAGTCTCAAATGAGAGGCAAGGTCTACATTCCTACAGAGGTACAGAGATCCCCAAATCCACCCACAGAGATTCCATAATCAGTGAGGCCCTTCCTGACCCACTTGCAAGTCCGGAAAACTCCCTTATGAGTCGGCTCCTCCTCGTCTGCTGCATGTCCGTGTCCACTTAAATGTTTACTATACGATGCATTTGTTCTGTTTGTTGTCAGTCTGCACTCACCAGCATGTAAGCTGTATGAGGGCAAAGATTTTCATCAAGCCGTTCCCTAGAATGGCACGGGGCACAGAGGAGGGGCTCAAGACTATTGGTGGGATGGATGACTTTACCTTGGCCTGGAAGATGTGCAACAAGAGGCTTTGAACTACCTGGTCTCTGGCTGTCCTTCAGATTACATGGTCACAGAGCCCCAGGGCATGCTGGGAAGGCAAGAGCTGAAAACCATCCCCTCTGCTCCACTCCAGGATCTTCTGCTTGAGTGGCTTGGCTTGAATCCGGGAGGACTCCTCTATGTCTGAGTGCAGACAGGACGTCTATTTATGTTTGCACCTGTTCGTCACCAGCACTATATTGTGCTGTGTGGGTATATGGGTCTAAGTTTGCATAGACACAGGAAGTGTATCAGATTGGCTGTGTGGGACCCCATCTTCTAGGAAAAACATTTATGGCTTCTTTCTGTGTTTGCCTGGTCTATGGGTGGTAGCAGGGCCTAAAAACACCTCAGACTAGGGAAACCTTGCCACGTGCATGGTCTTCAAAGGGCGTCGGAGTGGATCGCTCACATAGCTTACATTCTAAAGATGTTTGCTTTATCTTTCCTGAAAGTTGTTCACTTTAACTTTCATCTTATCCTACTTAACAAACATTACTTGAAACTGATAGTTTCATTTTCCAGGTTACAGAGACCACTTATTTTCCAGTGTCTCTTCACTGACACAGCTAACAGTAGCTAACATTAGCCGACCACTTACCACGGGCTTGGTAAGTGCTTTATGTCTACCATTTCATTTAACCCTCACAACAATCCTTTGAAGTAGGTGTTATTATCATTCTCATGTTAAAGATGGGCAAACGGACACACAAGTTAAATAATTTGCCCAAGATTGCACTGTAATTTTTGAATCACAAGCTGATTCTAGATCCTTCTCTTTATCACTATTCTGTACTGAGTGGTCCACATTTCATACCCAGAACAGTGTATTAGTAATTCTTCTCCAAATAAAGCAAGCCTAGCATATTGATCATTTTATGACATTTTCCTACCCTTAATGGGGATTAGAAACATGTCATGCTTCAAATTCCAGGAGGCTTTTTATGATCAAATATACTTAGAAATAGTGTTAGATAATATCTATGATAATATCCTTTCTTAAATCTCCTATAAAAAGAACGATGCAAAGTTCCTTGGTTTGGTAGTCAAATGAATGGCACTACTTTCAAATTTAGACTGAAGAAAAGTCTTTGTTCTTTTGCCTTTCTGTATATGTGTGTGTGTGTGTGTGTGTGTATATATATATATATATATATATATATATATAACTACAAATTTTTTTTAGTTTTTTTTTTTTTTAAGTGTTTCATAGTTTAAACAAGCTTTGACAAATCTGTGATAACATTTTGAAAATATCTCTCTGGCTAGCTAGGTTTTCAGAGGAGCATCAACATTTACTTCTCTTTAAAACCAGCATAGCTGAGTCAGGGTTTTGTTTTTTTGTTTTTTTTTTAAAGACAGATCCGGAAGGTTATATCTGCTATAAAAGGATCCTTCATTCTGCACTTTTGACTAAGTAAGGAGAGCTTTTTATAATATTTAGTTCCCTCTTTAAAATATCTCTACATGCATTTAGAATCCAGGATTCTTATACCCCTCTGGAAAACAGACACATGTATACACCCCCTATGGCACCATAGTAACACTCACACTGTCTGGAAGTATCCCTTATCCTCTCTTTCTCTTTGTATAAAGTGTAAGCTAAGCCTTAGATGACAGTGTGTTGTTAAGAAGCTTCTAGGGCAAGTACCGGTATGAAAGTACCACATCTGATGTTGGTTTCAAATTAGAGTACTTCTGCAAACATACTATTGAGAACATCTCTTGGGTTTCACTCTCAGTATTCTTAGCACTTAGGTATTTCTGTAGAAGTACTTGTTACAACTTCCTTTCATCTCAATTTTTTTACTGTTGGATTTTGCAGTCACTATCAATTATTTCTGACAGTACTGTGTATTTCCATAAGGGAAAAAAATGTAGTATGCCACAAGAAAATCAAGTGTCAGAGGAGGATTAGGAGTTAAGAGTGATTGTCCAAAATGTAAGTTTTTTGAAGCAATTGAATAAATCAAATGAAATTATAAAGTATTCATTAAAAAAAAAGCCAGAATGTCATTAGTTAAAAAAATGCTATATTGCATATAAAATCACAAGTTTCTATAATCAGGCACCGCATATGCTGATTCATTGAACAGACCTTTTTGGCTTAATTCCCCACCCCCTTTTCCTGTAAGCAAAGACAAGTCAAAAGTAAAATTGTAAAGAAATGACAGTTACCTAAATGTGATATGCCTAAAAACGCAGTGTTTGGTTTTCTACCTCCTTACTGGGTTTTGTACAGACTGAGATAACACGTTTCTTTTGTTTTCCCGACATTTTCCGTTTCATTACTTTGCTTTCTGCTTTCATTCACTATTATTATCCATGTCATTATCCTCCTCATCACCGTCATCATCATCATCATCGTCACCTTCTGACAAGTCAAAATCACTGAACCCCAGGGCCATGTTGACCTTCTTCCCCCTTCTCTTAGATGTGGTTTTGGAAGAATTCTGCTTGGCTTGCATGTTTATCTGCATCCCAGAATGCAGCACAGCTCCTGCTTTGTTCATTGAGAAGATATCCCCAAAGCCCATCAGCATCATGGCCTGCAGACTTTGGTTCATGCCATGGCCCTCCCCGTTACTTGCTGCTGTGATCTGACATGACATCTCTGCACTGTTTGACTCCTCTGTCTTAGATTCAAAGTAAGACTCCTCAGACATTCTTGCAGCAAGAGGCAAGAGAAGCTATCACGAGGGAAGAAAGGACAGAAGTAAAAAGAGAAATTAGGACCAATTTATATCAAGGGAACAGATACCACAAAATTAATGGGTGCTGCACAGAAAGTAAATGATTAGTGAAATGAATGTAGGGGATTATTTGAGGATTTATTAATGGCAGGTTTGGCTGCGGCGTGTTTATCATGATTTATAAATGACAGAGTAGATCACATCAAAGTTTGCAAAGCACTACAGCAAGCCAAATTTTCAAATAGGGAGGAACGTGTAAGTTTTAAACCCTCATTTTGCAAAAACGAAGTAGTTTTTAGAATTTCTCTTAATTTTTCCCAAATTCATATGGAAAAAGTTAACTATTATATTAATGAAGAAATTAAGTAGAGATTAATCTTGAGTAATAAAAAACAAAACAAACAAGAAACTCTGTACCAAAGAAGAAAAGCTTAGAGGAAGCATAAAAACAGTTCAGTAGTCAATACAGTTCTAGGGGGATTTGGGTCATTAGCTATCTTTTTAGCTTGATTAAGTGTCTATGTACTAGAAAGCAGTCTAGAATTCTCTTTTCTCTATTATTTAATACAGGCAGATATATAATACTAGTTATCCAATTTATGAAATAATTCACTTATAAACAAATTTTAGATAATCTATGACATCTAAGTATAAACAAGTGTGTAAATATCTGAAAATTGGGAGGACAGGAAACTAGTATTAATTGAGATTGTCACCTTGGTCTCTGTCTCTACAAGTTTCCTTCTTTTAGCAGAATTTTTTTCTAGGAATTCTTCTCATAATGGACACAGACATTTTCAATCGTACATAATTATTTTAAACAGCCAACATACTTCCATAAATGTCATTCATACACATTCCAGGGGTAGAACTGTTAGGCTCAGAAAGAGTGACTGCCTCTTCTTTTGAGAAAGAAGCAAATTAAGACATATTTTTGATGCTGTGTAAATAAGGGTAAATTTACGATAAAGTACAAATAATCTAACTCTGGGATGATCTTAACATGCTGTAAGTAAAGGTACTTTTTAGGGCCAATTTCCTAATTTTTAAATTAAAGTTGGAATTGAATTCTATTAAAAAATTATCTTAACATCATTAGGAAAAGACCTCAATAGTTATTAGTTCAATAAGAACGTCACATAATTCAGCTAAAAATCAGCAGCTACATAGAATAAATTGTTTTAAATCCTTTAAGACCAGAAACAGGCTATTCCTTTCCTTGCAGTCAAATTTCCCAGCCTCTCAAATTTTTTTCAATTGTTACACGCTCTCAGGATCTCTTTGTTGCTTATCTACTTTATTATTTCATAGGTCCTTCCTCACATTATGTTAAGATCTCAAAAAATGCCTCTCAAATAAGTTTTATTTTTAAAAGAAGTACAATTTCTATACCAAGCTACAAGAATTGTTAAAAATAAACATTGTTTATATCTGTGTATGGAGAATCCATCTTCCCAAATATCTTTAACTAATGTTTTAATTTCAGGAAAGAGAAGACTGTTCTTCCTTGAAATAAATATAATAATACATTTTTTATGATGTTACTTAAATATCAAGTTATAAAATGAGGCTACACAGTCTTAGCTACTGAGTCTCCAGCCACTTCCTTTTAAAAAGGTTTATTTTATCCATCTCTCAGAAACCTCATTTAAAGTCAACTAGAAACTGATGTGAGGATGAAAGAAAAAACCTACTTATAAAATACGTGAGCACAAACCTTCTTTCCTTCAGAAATACCAGCTCCAAGCAAAAGAGACATTAAAAGCAAGTGTTGTACAGAAAGAAAACTTAGCCTCATAGGTTAAAAAAAAAAAAAGGGAGGAACTCTCATTGAGATTGTGCTGCACGCTGCCCATTGTTAGACGGCAGCCCTCAGAGCTGCTCCTTCACGGAAAGTTGTCTGCAGGTAAAACACAAGCATGCAGCCTACTGTGCACTCAGTGCTTCGTGATTTATTACACAGCGGCATTACTAATAGCAATAATGTGTGCAAGGCAGCCCATAATTTCTTAGCAAAACTAATGCCCGTAAACCAAAGAGAGATTCTAACGCATACTTTAAGCGGTCCTTTAAAGTTTTTTTTTTTCTTACAATGCTACATTTAGAAAGAGTCAAGCCATGCAGCGCTTTATAGCTTAAGATTTCAATGTACTTAAAAGCCCCCACAACTCTCTTCAGAAGGTGGCCATAATTTTTGCTTCTCATCAGTTCTGGGAGAAGTAATGTTCCCTTGCAGATCCTTAGCACAATGCTTTCTGAGTCTGCCAGTTCAACCCTAACAGGAAGCTTTCCTTAATTTCTTTCTTGAAAGCCAAGATAAAATTCACTGAATTTACAAAATGTGGTACTGTTTTAATACCACAAGACAGTTATGCATGACAAGTAAGTTTACTTGTTACACAGTTCCTTACTTTGGGATTCCCTGGATAACCAAAGTCATTTTTTAAAAAGCTAAATCTGATAATAAACATTTAATTTCACTGTAGTTTCCTTTTTTGGATATCAGGTTCTTTCTCCACATAAATCGGAAAAAGAGGCAAACTATTTTATTCTTTAGACACTGTTAAATACTTTGCAGTTGGGCACTGGCTGCTTAATGGAGATTAAGACTTTTAAAAATAGGAAAGTTTTTTGAAGATCACAAATCGAAGGACATTTAAGTATTTGGGGGGTATAATTGCCAAAGTAACTATCAAACATGAATTTAAAATATATAACAAGTGTACTTTTAATCATTATTTCTTGTGATCTTAAGGTGGACATATATCGCCCATTTAAAACCTTGGAAAAGCCAATGATAAATTTATACTTAATTCTTTAAATAATAAATTATTTAAAATAGGGATGCATGTTCTCCTTGTTTTCTAGAGTGACTTTTCTTATGTTTATTAGCTAGATGTACCTCTTCTTTTGTGAATTATGTACCTACAGTCTTTCCCCATGCTTCTGTTGGTCTCCTAGGTTTTTTTTTTTAAGTTATTTCTGTGAGCTCTCTATATTTCTGTCTTAAATGTTTAATTTTATGAATTTGTAGTTTGTTTTTATTTGAATGTCATATTTTTGCAATACAGAATTTTTATTTTTTAGTAATGAAAAAATAAAACAGGAAAGAATGGTGAAATTTGACTAGACTTTATCATGTCAACAAATAAGCTCAAGTTAAGTGTATAAACAATGAAGTTCTTAAGAATTTTTATCTTAATCCAAATACAAGATTTGGAAAAAACCAAGATATTTCTTGGCAGAGTAAATACTTGAAGCTTGTCCTGAGAGAACTATTTTCCCACTTTTTTGCTGCCCATGATCATGACCCTACATTGAGTAAGGAATAGTAATACTCGTCATTTATAGATCATTAAGTTAGCTTTTAGAAGGAAAACTGGTTAAGTTCTGACATATCAATGACTTTCTCGGACAGCTAACTGCCTTGGTGTAGTGTTTATGAATTACTGATAGACTCACTCTAAAGAGTTAATGCCTCGAGGCCCAGGCTCTGGGGACCTGATGGTGCAAAATACACTGCAGATGGTGCAAAAATACACTGAATTTTATTTTTGTAATTCTAACATACACTGACAGAGTAACAGTTCTCAGGGAAAGAGCCAGAAACAGGATAAGCTTTTCTTCTAAATGTCTGGAATTTTGTTAATGGAAAAGAGACAAGAAGCACCGCTCAAGTATAAATGCAGGTCCTTCCATTACAGGCATGAGGCAGCAAGTGAGGCGGCGGCAGGGGAGGTGGCGCCATGCTGCCATGCTCAGCCATCTCCTGAGCGGGGGAGGGGCGAGGTGTCAGCGAGCCCTGCGGGGAGCACTCACCGGGGTGTTGGACTGCTCTGTCAGCTTTTGCTCCCACATCTTTAGCCGTCTTTCTCGTTCTTTGAGCTCCTGCTCTTTAAAGCTGAGGTCACGTTCTAGTTTCTTCAGTCTCTCAAGAGTTGCTTCAATTTCACACCTGCAGGAGGACATGACTGGTTTAAATCTCAACTTTGCTCAAGAGGTGTTATGTGCTGAGGGGTCCACCACAATGCTTAATCAAAGGAAAAGGCTAAAACCTGTGCTGTGAAACCAAACAGTAAACAGCGAGGAGATCCACCCAGTGCATCCTAAAGGAAATCAACCCTGAATGTTCATGGGAAGGACTGATGCTGAAGCTGAGTTCCAATACTTGGGCCGGCTGATGCAAAAAGCCAACTCATTGGAAAAGACCCTGATGCTGGGAAAGACTGAGGGCAAGAGGAGAAGGGGGTGGCAGAGGAGGAGATGGTTGGATGGCATCACTGACTCAATGGACATGAGTTTGAGCAAACTCTGGGAAACAGTGAAGGACAAGGAAGCCTAGAGCGCTGAAGTTCACGGGGTCACAAAGAGTTGAACACGACTTAGTGACTAAACAACAACACACTAGCAAAGAATAGGACATCTTTCATATCCTTCAAAATCAACATATAAACTAGCTGGGAAACATAAGTTTGGAATATTTTCTCAAAGCAGTGAAGAACCACTGTCTGGGGCCTGAGCCATGGAACTGGTGTCCTGGTTTGGCCATTTAATAAATGCTCATGGTCCTCTGGCTCTACTGTATATCAGCTCATCTTATATTCATTACAGCCCCAAGGAACAGGTATTAATTTTGCATAGAGAGAGATGGGAAAATGACACTCTGGTTAGATGATCACTGTCACCTCACTAGTAAATTCACCTTAGCCTATTCACTGGCTGAGTAATGCCAGCAATCTACAGATTAACCTGACTCAGTTTCGTCAGCTGTATGGGGTGGTGGTTACCTTTTATCAGGACTCCCCAACCTGCCTGATCCTAATAATTGTCTGAGCAAAACATACCACATAACATAGATTCCTAAGACCCTTCCTCAGAGCTCATGACTGAGTAGGGCTGGGTAGGGCCTAGGAATTGCCATTATTTGATATGAGTGTGTTTTTACAATCAGGCAAGTGTGAGAAATCCTGGATCAGATGACTCTAAGGTTCATTTTAACTCTAATAATTTTAAAAGCAAGTTAGTTCCCTCCCAGACTCTATGGGCTGACCCACCTCACCACCTGGAACAATATGTCCAGTTATAGAAACCTGTCCTTGACACAAGTTAAAGCTGGTAAGATGGCTCAGTGTAAGTTTTTTCTCCTTCAGGGCTACTGTTGTGCTTAGGTCTAAACTTATGGAAGGTCTTCCCCGTGAGTTTCTGCAGACCTTGTGAGAAAAGCAGCAGTAATGAGAGACTGAGAGCAAGGAGGGACAGGGAGAGGGAGGAAAGGGGAGAGGGGGACGCAGAATGAGGAAGGGACTGGGAAGAGGGAGCTGCTGGGCCAAAAGCTGCTTCTAGGTGCCCTGAGACACACCTTTATGTCAGACTGTGGGATTTGGTCTGACAATTGAGGTCTTGACTACAGAAGTCTGAAGCTCCCAGATCAAAGTTAATAAGATGTATGCAGCCCAAGTCTGCCTTTTTATGTCCAGGGAGAATCAGAATAGATGAGAAGTAAATACATGAAAACAAAAAGGTGTGGCTATCAATTGACCAAATCCAACTCAGGGAACAGCTGCTGAAGTGGATCTGGACTTGGGTCACACATTTTACTTTCCAGGCTGTCTGCAGAGCACGGGACACCGGGAAAGTAAGTGTAAAAGCATCTGTTGTCAACCCTCTGTCCCTTTTAGTGGTGCCATCTGAAAGTTATAAAACCATGTAAGTCACATTAGAGTCCCTAAAGAAAGGCAGCAAATCGACAATCTTTCAGAATTATGACTGTATCATAAAATCCAAATTTTATTTTGTATTTCAGACATAATATTATGCCCATTCATAAATGTTTTTATTTTTCAAATGGAGGACTGAGAAAAAAAAAAAAAAAAAAAACTCAGTGTAGAAGATCTTAGGTTAAACTTAAGCAACAAAAAGGAAAGAAAGAATGAGCCATCTTCAGTAAATGAGAGGATGAGAAAGGCGGCGCAGAGCTGGGCACACAGGGCTCTGGGAGATGGCAGGGGCCTGGCTGCTGCCAGGAGGGCTGAGCTCACTGATGTCCTTTCTAAAGAGGGTAAAATGGCCAGCACATTTGATTTCACTTGTAAGTTAAGCCTAGGATTCATCTCAAGTTACAGTTCTGGGAGCCCACTCTGATTTTGAGCCCTTCTGGAAAACAGATCAACAGTTAAGTAAGCTACGTAAGCTGAGAGCTGCTGCAGAAAAACACTGAATAAGTAGGCCTCCTCAGTCTGTGTCTTCAGGGTCAGCTCCCATACACGGCTTTCCCAGAAACCCCAGGATCCTGACAGCAACGATCTTATGCCATAAGAGATGTAACCCTAATCCGGAGGGCAACACAAAACAGCTGCTCCTCTGGCTGTCCCCTCTGTTTTTCTTGATGTATTGTTTTGCATCAAATGCTTTGGTTGATGCACTTATATAATCTCTCTGTTCTGAAAATAAAGTTTGTATGTTTCAAGTTGATGGAAATTATGGTTTTTCTCTTAAACCGAATCCAACTAAGGTTGACTTCAACCAGTATCAGTTTTCCCTCTGTCAGAAACAGGCAATGAACTATAATTATCTTCTTTTAATAGAAACTTACTTTGAAATAAAAGATCAATTCATAAAAGCAGCTATATTATATACATTACAAGATAAATAGATACGTGCTGCGATTCATGGGGTCGCAAAGAGTCGGACATGACTGAGCGACTGAACTGAACTGAATTACGTTTAGTGTTATATATTAAATGATTAAAATCTTTGTGTTTTTTAAGAAAATATTTGGCTGTGCCAGATCTTAGTTGGGGCATGTGGGATCTAGTTCCCTCACCAGGGATGGAACCCAGGCCCCCTGCATTGGGAGCTCGGAGTCTTAGCAATTGGACCATCAAGGAAATCCCTGCATTTTGTTTTCATGAAGGTGTGCTAGAGTGAGTATTTTGATCACTGAGGAAGAGTGCAGGCACCAGAGTGTTTTGCTAAGAGACAGGGACCTGAACTGTCTACCAAGCACCACGGAGCTCATTCAGTGCAGGTGACCGCAGGCGTGCAGACAATCACACGGGGCAATGAGAACTGAAAACGTGACCAAGAGGACCACGCTTTCTGTCCTTATGTTGGTGGCCACTGTTGCTAATCATAGGAGGAGAAACAAGAGGAACATGTGATGAACAGGAAAGGCTCACTAGACACTAGATTTCTTTCCTATCATGTATTAGGTTAAAGGAAAGGGCATAGTTGATGTGGTTTTTAATAACCTAGTCTTAAAAAGAATTTTCAGAATAATCATTTAATTTTCTAAGACTCAATGTTTCAACTGGTTTAGGCGTAGAGGAAGCTCCATTAGCAAACAAGAATTTGCCAGAAACACCAGAGCAGGACAGGAGTCCAACTTCACTGAGACTCGTAACTTCCTACACATACTTTGGACCCTAGACGCACGGTTTCAGGCACCAAATAGAAGTCAGAGGAAGGAGAGGAGCAGTCCGTTGAAATGTCCAGGTGACCTGAAGAAACATTTTCTTCTTTTCAACCCTTGGCACACTGAGTGGGGTCGTTGTTTCCCCTTAGTCATCACCTAAGCCCATCATGCCCTGTGACGCTTCTCGTCGTTAAACGGGAATCAGTCAAGTGGACGCTGCACGCTAACGAGCTGGTGGCCTGACAATGGCCACAAGGGCGGGGACAGCACCACACAGTGTGACCATGGAGGCCCCTGGGGCCCGGCCCCCCGGCACCACACAGTGTGACCATGAAGGCCCCTGGGGCCCGGCCCCCCGGCACCACACAGTGTGACCATGCAGGCCCCTGGGGCCCGGCCCCCTGGTTTCCAGCACTGGTCCTGTCTCACATGCGTGACCTCAGGCGGGTTGCCCCACCTGTCCATGTCTTGGTTCTTGCACCTGTGATGTAAGTTAGGGTTGCTGTGTGGATTTAAAAAGATAATCCAAATGAAGTACAAGCATCGGGTTAAGAATGTAATAACAATAGCCGTGTTCATTATTGTTACTCATTAGTATTATTATTCCCCACGGTTTTAATCAATTGCCAAATTCAATGAAAATAGCTCTTCTGCCTCTTAAAGTGTAGTTTTGTGTTTCTGGTAAAGATATATATCCCTTCTCCAGCTCAGGATTAACGAGCTCCTGAAAGAGAGTCAATGAGGAAGCCCTCTGGGCAACTGTTTGCCTTTTATTAAAATACATTAATATATTACCAATTTTATTTCTCTCATCTTTTTAGCTTGAAGCATTAAAAAATATTTCTTATTCAACTAATCTAGGGTAATTGTAGAAAAAAAGATAATATTGAACTTTTTCTACTTTTTTCCATGTGCACATATATGTACATGTAAATATGTTTTTTATTTTAGAATAAATGAAATCATTCTGAACATACTGGACTATAGCATTGATTTTAAAATCATTTATCAGAACAGTCTTATGGACTCTGTGGGAGAGGGAGAGGGTGGGAAGATTTGGGAGAATGACATTGAAACATGTAAAATATCATGTAAGAAACGAGTTGCCAGTCCAGGTTCGATGCACGATACTGGATGCTTGGGGCTAGTGCACTGGGACGACCCAGAGGGATGGTGGGGGGAGGCAGGAGGGAGGAGGGTTCAGGATGGGGAACACATGTATACCTGTGGCCGATTCATTTTGATATTTGGCAAAACTAATACAATTATGTAAAGTTTTAAAATAAAATAAAATTAAAAAAAATAATAAAAATAAAAATCACTTCCCTAGCAAAAAAAAAAAAAATCATTTATCAGACCTGTATATAAAACTCAAGACTGTTTTATGTATGGAGCTATCATAATTTTTTAAGTCATAAAAACCACACACACAAAAACCCAAATCAATTTTGTTTCACTCGAAGCTCACTTCCAGTTTTACAGTTCTAAAGGCTGTGATAAACCCATGTCCACACATTCTCACTTATTTTCTTAGGAGAGGTGTCTGATCTATGCAGTCAAACTCTTCCAGAAAGGTATTTCTCCCCCAGCAAAGAGTGAGGAAGTTTACAACACCAGGTATTTCCTTGATATGAATTTTTGCCAATCTGATGAATAAATTGTGTTCCCTTTTATTTGGCTGCTACATGAGGTTGAATACTTTTCACATGTTTATCGACCCTTTTACTTCTTTTTTTGCGAAATGCCATTTCAGGTCCTTTAGTGTGATATTTTAATTAAAATGTTATTTTAAAGACAGAAGTGGTAGTTTTCCAAGTGTAATCTGGGGACTTATGAGAGCTTTTCAAAAGTTAGACTCATTTTCAGAATAACATTAAGGCATGATCTACCCTTCCACTCTCATTCTTACAAGTGTATTGACTTTTCCACATGCTTCCTGACATGGGGCAGCACCAGAAGCTGAATGCAGAAGCAGGATTAATTATTGCTTTTTTTCTCAGTTTTGATTTTGAATGTGGTAAATACTGACAGATGTAACTCATTCAAACAAAAGCCCTTTGGAGTCCTCAATGATTTTTTCAGAGTGTAATGGAGTCCTGAGACTAGAAACTTTTAGAACAACTGATATATCAACTAGGAAAAAAAGCTGTAACAGTATGGCATTTGTCTAGGAAATTTATTGATGGTGGGTATTGCTTTTGGTCTTATGGAGGTTTTGCATTTTAATACAGAAAACTTACCAACTTCTCCCCTATTTTCTGGTTGTGTTGACATACTTTAAAGGCTCCCTAGCTCATGGATATTAATAGTAGTATTAAAATCCTACTAATCCTTTGGCTAACAGATCAAACAGCAGTTCCTCAGGGAATACCTTTATTAAACCCTCAGACCAGATTAGATTTCACGGTTTTATAGTCTCAGACATCCAGCACTGTCCTGTCATAATATTTATCAAAATAGTAATGAAAAAGTTATTTGTATATTCATATTTAGTAATCTAATATTAAATTCCAAGTGCACTGTTACTCTTCTGCTCATCACCAGAGCCCCTACCTAAAGAACATCATTTCCCAGCAAAGGTTTAATGAGTATCTGAATGAATGAATGTAAGAAGCACATCTATCAAAGCAAACAAATCAACTTACATGTTTCTATCCTCTTGTGTAATATGGCGATGTCTTTTAATATTATTACTACAATGTTTGAGTGAACTCCAGGAGTTGGTGATGGACAGGGAGGCCTGGCGTGCTGCGATTCATGGGGTCGCAAAGAGTCGGACACGACTGAGTGACTGAACTGAACTGAACTATGGTATTTCCTTCTCCAAGTATTTGTTGAGCAACCGCAGTGTTCAAGACATGTTCTAGATACTGCAGTTACAGAGATGAACAGAAGAGATGATCTGACCCTCTTACATGTTAGCCAGCAAGACACGCCATTATTAAACAACAGACTGCAGAACTACTTATTAATTTCAATAGAGGGTATGAAGGAGACACTCTCAGGGCACATAAAGTGGAACCTCAGTGGGTCTGGGGTCAGGACACACTTGCTTGAAGGACAGCTGTTTTCATCTACTATCTGAAGCAATATGAATCAGAGCCAAGTTGGGTTTGGGCATCAGGGCTGGTATGCTGCTGAAATGGGATAAATTTTATACAGAAGAAACGGCATTTGAAAGGATTCTGTATGAGGGAGAAATAGACACGTGTTGAAGGACCAAAGCCAAAAATTAAAGGATAGAATGATACTCAAGATAAAGCAAGAGCACAGAGGGTGTCGTGAATCTTGTTTTTTGGCCTTTGTCCTAGAGTTATAGGAGCTCCTTATACTGATTTAAGGAAAGTGATCTGATTAGATGTGTGCTGATCTCTTACTGTAGGAAACAAATATTACTAACATGTTTTGTTAATTTTTTGAGCCCAGAACAAAGTCCGTCATACCTAGACTCTAGCAAACAGTATTACTTTTGTACTACTAAGTAAAAATTCATTTTAACTCACCGATCCTAGAGATTCTTCAAGAATAAAAAATAAAGAAGGTTATTGTAAAACACCAAACAGAAAGCCCAAAGAAATGTGCGATCACAGGACTAAACAACTCCGTCATTTTAAAGTGCCTGTAGTATTCATTTGCTACCGGCAGGTGGCGTGAGGCGTCATGTTACTACCCATAGCTATCAAGAGCAGGGGTGAGTTACTGAAATCTCTGCTGAGTCAGGGAGAAATAACGTCAGAGCCCAAACATGCTATTTATATTTGTACATCATGTGACCTGGCTCAAATGTCTCATCTCTGGCTTAGTTCTTCCCCTCACACAATACAGTTCTCCCATTACTAAGTTTGTTTACATTTGACAAAATGTAATAGGATTTATAACATTGAAAGTTTTATTTTAAAAGTGTTTTTACAGTCTCCCTACCTCTCCCATCAACAGAAAAAGTACTCTGCCTATTTCCAAGCAGACAGTATTTTTATTTCTCACTGCACAGAGGCCACAGTTTCCTAACAGCGAGTGTATACAGAAGGAATGTCTGCTAACTGCCTTTTGTCTCAGAAGATACTGCTTCAATATTCTTCCTAAATACTTAGATATATGATAAAGCAACATGCTTAGAGGAACACTGCTTACATATGAGAGGGAGAGCTTATTCAATCTCCAAAATTTTTTAACAGAAAAAAACACACAAAAAAGCCCCAATTTCTAAGAGATTGGGACTGTCATCAAGTTCCCAGGTTCTCTTCGTGTCCGAAGCTAGTCACCCACAATCCCTTGAAGCCAGATGATGTAAACTGGGGTGGGAGGCACCTACCTCCATTCTGCTTTGTTGTGCAGGAATGAATTACACTGGTCAGAAAGCTTCGAATCGAGTGACATGGACTCCAGGATTGAAATGATTTGCTTGAAAGAAGGCCGTTTCTGAAGAAGAAAAAAATAATCACTTGTTGGGACTTAGGAAAGTAGATCTTTAAGAGAAATATCCACAAGCATAGTAATAAGGTCAAATCACCATAACAAAATAAGATACGATGTAATATCCTGATTTTGTTCTTTCACAACTGTCAGACTGCATAGGAACCATACTTATTTTCAATCAATTATTCATAATAGGCTCAGATGTCATTTTTCTATTGTGTTGTCTAAGATTGGAATGATTACATTATTTTTCCAGGTAAGGAAAGTACGAATTAGTTCTCTTTGGGGTATGTTTAAAGACTCCTGAAAGGAAACAGTTAAGTCTTTTAAAAAATCATCTACGTGATAAAGCAAGCATAGTAAAAGTTAATGGTAGGGTCTGGGTGATAGGGGTCTTCCTAGGTGGTGCTGGTGGTAAAGAACGTGTCTGCCAATGCAGGAGACATAGAAACATGGGTTTGATCCCTGGGTCAGGAAGATCCCCTGGAGGAGGGCATGGGACCACACTCCAGTATTCTTGCCTGGAGAATCCCATGGACAGAGGAGCCTGGTGGGCTACAGTCCATACTGTCGCAGAGTCGGACACGAATGAAACGACTTGGCATGCACGCATGCACACAGGGTGATGGGTATACCAGTGCTCACTGCAAAATTCTTTCAACTTTTCCGTATGTTTGAAAAATTTTATAATAAACTGTTGGAGGAAAATTACTTATCAATCTAGCAGAACTTATACAATTTCTTTTTTTTTTTTTTCTTTAATATTGTTTGAATATTTTTTTCTCTTTTTTCTCTTTTTTTTTTTTTAATTTTAATTAATTTTATTTTATTTTCAAACTCCACATAATTGTATTAGCTTTGCCAAACATCAAAATGAATCCACCACAGGTATACATGTGTTCCCCATCCTGAACCCTCCTCCCTCCCTCCCTCCCCATACCATCCCTCTGGGTCGTCCCAGTGCACTAGCCCCAAGCATCCAGTATCGCATTGAACCTGGACTGGCATCTCGTTTCATACATGATATTTTACATGTTTCAATGCCATTCTCCCAATTCTTCCCACCCTCTCCCTCTCCCACAAAGTCCATAAGACTGTTTTATACGTCAGTGTCTCTTTTGCTGTCTCGTATACAGGGTTATCGTTACCATCTTTCTAAATTCCATATATATGCGTTAGTATACTGTATTGGTGTTTTTCCTTCTGGCTTACTTCACTCTGTATAATAGGCTCCAGTTTCATCCACCTCATTAGAACTGATTCAAATGTATTCTTTTTAATGGCTGAGTAATACTCCATTGTGTATATGTACCACAGCTTTCTTATCCATTCATCTGCTGATGGACATCTAGGTTGCTTCCATGACCTGGCTATTATAAACAGTGCTGCGATGAACATTGGGGTACACGTGTCTCTTTCCCTTCTGGTTTCCTCAGTGTGTATGCCCAGCAGTGGGATTGCTGGATCATAAGGCAGTTCTATTTCCAGTTTTTTAAGGAATCTCCACACTGTTCTCCATAGTGGCTTATACAATTTCCTAAACCAGTTGCTCAGAGAAAAAACTCCCCAATTTTAAAGCCATCATAACTTCACTGTTCTCAATGGTTATTCCACAATATAACTAGCTTTGGTGCTGGGAAACTCTCAGGTACTGTTTACCAGAAATTGAAAAAGCAGTGGTTAGGTGTATTTCTTTAGCTAGCAAAAACTACCCTAGTCTATCTCTTTAGACTCTAGCCAAGGTGGAGACAAAAGGTTAAAGCAAAAGCGGGGAAAGATAATAAAAGGGTGATGCACATTCTCTCTTCATCACGCCTCATAATTATACCATTTCTGAACAAATTACAGTTGCAGCAATTAAAACATGCATTTTAATTTAGGAGCACAAAAACAAGAAGAAAGAACGTTGAGGTGGCTTGCTCTTAGGACTTGAGTGTTTCCTACATTAAGCAAGGTAATTTTTTCTTAGGAATATAAAACTGGAATATTTATTCTGAGTTCTGCCATTATTGTCCTCTTTCAAGGGGTGTGTGTGTGTGTGTGTGTGTTTAAAAAAAGGGTGTAGGTAGCCTAATGTCACTGATGGTACATTAAGCCTTGTAATAAGCAAAAAGTGCCTTAAGTTGGAAATTTGAAAAAATTACATTTGTCTTCTTTGAATGTGTTTCCATTTTAATTTCTCCATCCATGTGTCAGGTAGCAACAGGAAAAATGTTTTGTTTGTACAGGAGCTAATTATATAATACATATAGGATTTTCATTTTTCATGGAAAAGAAGCAGGAGGAGCTGACAAATTTTCAAAGAATAATATTTTTCCCTACACTTAATCATTCTTGAGACAAGGTAAAACATTTTTTGTAATTGGATGGCAAGTAACCCTGGAAAAATCTTTATTTCATATTTAGAATATGCTCCCAGATGGAAATTATCAAAGTGAACATTCAGAACATAGCAGCAATGTAGAATCATATGTTAATATTTCATGAGTATTTTGATCACAGAATACAACATGTGGTCTAGGATCTTCCTCCAAAGGGGCTTAGCTTCCTTTTATGTATTATGTAGGCTCTGCCTACTTAAAAAGGCACAACCAGAACCATTTATTAAGCATCTGTATACATTATTTGTTATCTTCATATTATAGATAAGGAAGATCAGTCTCAGAAAAATATGAATTTCCCAGTATCACACAGGTAGCAAGTTACAGAACCAGGGTCTATTCTCTTAAAACCTTCAAAATATTTTATCACATGAGAGTAAGATATTACTTCCTATCAAACTTGGAGCTTTAACTATTGCTTTGTCCTTTTTTAGAAATGTCATTTTAGAACTTGAACTAATATCCACCTTTACTTCCTTCTTTTCTTAAAAAAAAAAAAAAAGGTTTTTTTTGAGCATCTGATCAAAGCCATTGGAATGACCCAACATTTATCTAATACAGGAGCAGTTTTTTCTCTTGTACACGTCTACCTCCTTGTTGCAAAAGAACATATTTCTACAGGTGAACTGAACATTTTAATCTGTCTTAATACTCTAGAATCTAAGGACTGAAAATAAAAATAATTAAAATATATTTTTACCAACTACTGCTGTATCTATGTGCATAGGACTGGGACCAACTTCTGTTTGAATTGCTATATACTTCTAGCCAGAGAAGAGCTCCCCTGGTGGCTCAGATGGTAGAGTCTGCCTGAAGTGCAGGAGACCTGAGTTCAATCTCTGGGTTGGGAAGATCTCCTGGAAAAGGAAATTGCAACCCACTCCAGTATTCTTGCCTGGAGAATTTCATGGACGGAAGAGCCTGGCAAGCCCCAGTTCATGGGGTCGCAAAGAGTCAGACACGATTGAACGACTAATCCTTCCTTCCTTCTAGCCAGAAAACTAAAACATGGCCTCTCAGGAAATAAACCTTGGTCTGGCTGTTTTAGTCAACAACAAATTGTACATCTACTTGCTAAATTTACAGGATATGCTATAGGGAAACAAAGAAAAAGTAACTCTATTTCCTCGTGGAGCCTTCAATCCATTTAGGAAGACAAGATGCTTTTTAAAATGCAACAGCACAAAATGAGGCAGTAGCCCAGACTGTGGTTCAGGAAAAGGAGTACTTAGTATGGGCAGGGGAAACAATAACTGGGGAAGGCTTGATGATGAAGTAATCAGGAGGGGAAAGAAAAGAAGGAAAAGAACATGTTTCAGGAATAAAGAAGGTGTGTAAGGTATGTCTAGAGGAGAGAGCAATGACTTAGAAATGTGAGCTGGAGGCATAATCAAATCAAATATAGAGGGCATATATGTTAGTTGTATTAGAATAAAATGCCATGAATTTAGGAAACAAAAAAAAACTGATCTAAACTTTATTCATACTTCACAGTGCTAGAAGACAAGACTCCTCTGATATTAAAGAAGTGTCAGCTTGCTGCTGCTGCTGCTAAGTCGCTTCAGTCGTGTCCGACTCTGTGCAACCCCATAGATGGCAGCCCACCAGGCTCCCCCATCCCTGGGATTCTCCAGGCAAGAACACTGGAGTGGGTTGCCATTTCCTTCTCCAATGTATGAAAGTGAAAAGTGAAAGTGAAGTCGCTCAGTCGTGTCCGACTCTTAGCGACCCCATGGACGGCAGCCCACCAGGCTCCTCCATCCATGGGATTTTCCAATCAAGAGTACTGCAGTGGGGTGCCATTGCCTTCTCTGAAGCGTCAGCTTACTACCTGTTAAAAAGATATGCCAAAAAAAAAAAAAAAAAAAAAAAAAAAAAAAGATATGCCAGCTTCATGGCATCAACTCTGGACCTAATGTCCTTATTGTGTAGGTGTTTACACTATCATTTAATTAATATACCATAAATGTATATTCTTAGAATTTTAATTAATATAGTACAGAGTCACAGATTAAGAAATTAAAAACCTGCTTTGTATACTGAAATATAATTACAGTTACAGTGATCTAGTTGCATTCATCTAATTTAGCACTAATAATTTCGAGTGAAATTTCTATTTGAGTATCAGAGAGAAAGGGCTTTCCTGATAGCTAAGTTGCTAAAGAATCCACCTGCAATGCAGGAGACCCCAGATCGATTCCTGGGTCAGGAAGATCCCCTGGAGAAGAGATAAGCTACCTATTCCAGTATTCTTGGGCTTTCCTGGTGGCTCAGCTGGTAAAGAATCCACCTGTGATGCGGGAGACCTGTGTTTGATCCCTGGGTTGGGAAGATCCCCTGGAGAAGGAAAAGGCTGCCCACTCCAGTATTCTGGCCTGGAGAATTCCATGGACTGTATAGTATAGTCCATGGGGTTGCAAAGAGTCAGGTACAACTGAGCGACTTCCACTTTCGCATTAGAGAGAAAAATACTACCAAAATGACTAAATATGCCACAATGGATATGTAAGTGGTAGCATATGAAAAGATTGTATTTTAATCATATAAAATAAATATTCTACAGAAATCTTGCAAATAGCCAATTATAATTTCCACTAGATTAGTTGCAAAGTGCAGGCATTTCTCTTCATGCTTAAAAAGCCCCACATTCTGCAAAATCATACACTAAAGTAGGGCCCACAGAGAGCAAGACAGACCATTCAAAACCTATCAACTTTGTCAAAAAAATTCATAAAACAATAGTAATCCTAAACAAAAGTACTAAACAGTTTAAAATTTTTTTAATTTTTTTAAAAAAAATACTAAGTAAATACAGGACTCTAAAAAGGGTGAAGGTCATTTGATGAACAGGAGCTGGTTTATCAGGGCAAAGGTGAAATGCACAAGGCTGGGCAGAAGGGGTGTCTTGGTTCTGTGTCCGTTGCTGCACTACTGGCCTCACTGATGTGCTCGGAGTTCAGTTGTTCTCACTTGTGGAATGGAACAGTGTGCTTTACTTATGGTTCACCCTGAATTGTGTGATACTAACACGATTCCCATACTCACCAAGTGTTTCTGAGTTATTTTGCCTAGACAAACCACAGCTTTCCGTATCCATGGATTCAATCAGCCAGAGTTCAAGTTGGTTGTTGAATGTGAGGAAGTGTAACCACAGTTGGGGTAAAGGGAAGGGTCGCGACTGAATCACCCCTGATATATAAGGGACTTGAGCATCCATGGATTCTAGGGGGGTCCTGAAACCTCCCCTGAGGAGATGAAGGGAATGGCTGTGTACATTATTCATTCTTCTTGAAAGTCATATAGGGACTGGGTTTAAATTAAGGAAGAAATTCCATTCTCGTCTTTTTTTTTTTTCCTTTCTAGATCTATCTTTAAAAGGTCAGTTTGTGATACACTTATTTCCATGAAGGACTGCAGAAATTTGAACTTTAAAATTGTAGTTCTTTTCTCGAGTCTCTCTCTCTTATTCTGATATTTCATCTGTGAGGATCTTTTTTTATTTTAGAATTTTTTATTACAGCAAATTCCAAACATACACCAAAGTAGAAAGAACACCCTCCATATACTTATCACTCCAAAACCATCACGGCCCATCCGATTTAATCTATACCATCATTCATTTCCCTTCCCTGTATTTTGAAGCAAATCCAAGACTCGCCTATCATTTTATCTATAAACACTTCCGTATGTATGTGACAGTCTTTTAAACCAGTCTTTGCGGGGAAGGGAAATGGGCCATTTGTGCTTGAATGTGATAACCACATGAAAGCCTCAATTTTGGAATTTCTCTAACTCTATTGTGATAGCTTAAAAAAAATCACTGAAACTCCACAGGGAGAGTGTATGGAGCTTCTCTAGAAGCGCTACTTTTGCCTGGTCTTTGGTTAGAAAGGCAGTGTGGTGGTCAGGCTCTGCAGCGCAATGGATGGTGCATTGGACTTCTAGTAGAGGCAATGTGGTGGGGGGGTTAAGTGCAGGGACTCGCGTCAGTCAGCTTGGGCGCAGCCTCCAGCTCCAGCACTTACAGGCTGGGTGGCCTTGACCTCACCTCTTAACCGTGCCTTGGTTCTTCATGTGTAAAATGAGGACAATAACAATACCCAGTTCACAGAGATATTCTGAGAAATAAAGCAGTTGATAGAGTGTTCAGAACAGTGCCTGGCTTATAATAAGCATGGTGTGCTAGTATTTATATGATGTGAAGGTGCAAGACTTATTACTGAAGATTAAAAACAAGGAACAAAATTCTTTTTTACTGACTCAAGAATGCTGGAGTGCTGTAAGAAAGAGCCAGTAATGAGATTTTAGGTTTCATGCCAAGCAAATGTCAGCAGAAAGCCTTCACAGTCAATCTGGGGCTCAAAGGAGCAGCAACCTTGTTTTGCTCTGTAATGAATTTGATTATCCCATGTTTTAAAAGCTCAAAGCCAGACAAACAAGAGAGATTTCAGAACAACAATAACAACAAATATATATATATATATACCTTGGCATCAGCTTCCCAACACTGATGTAACAGTTCAGCAAAACTCCTGGGGCAACTGCTTGGAATGGTTAATCTCTATAAGAGAGAAAGAAAAAATAAGCCAAAACAAAACAAAATACAGGCATTTGCTCATTAAAGGAAGGAAATACTAATTGGAAGATATGAAAGAATTAATTTAATAGCATAAACAAGACATGAAATTTAAAACGTCCGTTGATTAATATGTGACTGGAGAGAACTTATGTTTAGATTCATAGTATCTAATCTCTAATGACACTTTACCTTTTCCTCCAAAGAGGAATCATAGTGGATGAAGAAATCAGGCTCAGAACAACAAATGCAGCAAAATATAGAATCTGGTCAAAAGAAACTACAGTAAGAGAGGAGCAAGTTGGAACTTCAGTTCAGTTCAGTTCAGTCGCTCAGTTGTGTCCGACTCTTTGTGACTCCATGAATCGCAGCACGCCAGGCCTCCCTGTCCATCATCATCTCTTGGAGTTCACCCAGACTCATGTCCATCGAGTCAGTGATGCCATCCAGCCATCTCATCCTCTGTCGTCCCCTTTTCCTCCTGCCCTCAATCCCTCCCAGCATTAGTCTTTTCCAATGAGTCAACTCTTCGCATGAGGTGGCCAAAGTACTGGAGTTTCAGCTTTAGCATCATTCCTTCCAAAGAAATCCCAGGGCTGATCTCCTTCAGAATGGACTGGTTGGATCTCCTTGCAGTCCAAGGGATTCTCAAGTCTTCTCCAACAGCACAGTTCAAAAGCATCAATTCTTCGGCGCTCAGCCTTCTTCACAGTCCAACTCTCGCGTCCATACATGACTGCTAGAAAAACCATAGCCTTGACTAGACGGACCTTTGTTGGCAAAGTAATGTCTCTGCTTTTCAATATGCTAACTTACATAAACCTAAACCATGAACCTATCACTGTATTTTTATAGGTGACTATGAAAATTGCAAATAGGCCAGGTAACTAGGAAACCAGTTCAGCTTTGGCAATAGGTGTACAACTTCTGAAAACGTGAGCACAGAGATAATTTTATAGAAGTATTTTCTCAGTGGCAAATGAGACACTCTGAATGGATGATTCATCATGTCTTAGTTTTGGCCAAACTCATAAAATATAAGGACTTGATAGAACAAAGAATATAATGTGAAGACTAGTCTTTTTCTAACATTCTAGAGCAGTGGTTCTCATAGAACATGTAATTCTCCCAGAGGCAGTTTACAAATCTACAGAGACATTTTTGTTTTAAAGTCTGGAGGGTTGTACCTAGAGCAGGTCAAGAATGCTGACCATCTTTCAATATATCATAAAGCCTGATTAAAAATTCTCCTGCATTCCACCAAACTTCAAATGCCCCACGTACATTCATGTAAGACAAGAAAACGATGAGCTTTATACTTTTCTGAGCTTAGACTCTACCTTTGATTTCTAAGTAGAGTATTTTTTGAATATTTTAAAAATACTCTGAACTTTCTTTGAATGCAACTACTAAATGAAATAAATCAAGGGTAGATTGATTTTTGCATTATTTATAACCTTAGCATAATATTGGGAAAATCTTGCCTACAATATAGTGCTGCTCATGGTACTGGCATCATTAATACTCACAATAACCCATCTTTATTCTGCATTTGTAGCTGCTGAATTCTATTTATTTGTAGGTGCAGGCATCTAAAAGTGTTCCATTATCACCTCCACTGTCATCATGCCTGAGCATTTATACACTGCAATACATATGTATTTCTTCCTTATATTACATTTAGAGTATTATGTTGACTTAAAATACAATGTGTTTAGTAGGCTGTATTACCACTGAATTTCCTTTCAGGGATAAAGAGGGAGCATTAAATAATTGTTATAAACAGAGTATTGAGTATGAAGGGGACTTCTCAGATCACTCAGTGGTAAAGAATCTGCCTGCCAATGCAGGAGACATGAGACTGGGGTTCGATCCCTGGGTCGGGAAGAACTCCTGGAGGAGGAAATGGCAACTCACTCTAGTATTCTTGCTTGGAGAATCCCATGGATGAAGGAGCCTGGTGGGCTACAGTCATGGGCTCACAACGAGTTGAACACAACTGAGTGACTGAGCATGCACTCACGGGTGTGACAGAGCTGAGAACCTCTGTAGTAGGAAGATTTTTTCTGCAATGTTTGCCAAGAAGTTTTGCAGATAAAAAACTTAAAACAATTTCATCAGATTTGGAGGAGGCTACATATAAAACTAGAAAAATAGTTGTCTTGCCAAGAAAACAGACAATCTGGAATTAAAATCAGAGAACCAAAATAAATAAAACTTTAAAGCAAAGCTAAAAAAAAAAAAGGAACTCTGCAAGTTAGAGACTACACTAAGCATTTTTAAACCTCTGGTTTTGTGCTTTCATAGACTAGAGTAAGATGTTGTAAACGACACTATTATTTTACTGTAATGAGAACTGGAAACCTTTTCATGAAAGTAAAGAAAATCAAGAGTTTACTAAAAAAAAAAGGTAAGATCGTTGGGGTAGCAACTAATATAAACAGACAGTGACTGCAATTATGTGACTGAACACACATCATGTGTAATGAAAAACAAGTTTTCCTAACAGGTAACATTTTCAACGTAACTTCAGCACATTTTCCAAGAACTGAAATGTGAACTGGCTGAATATAGGTGTTGATCTTCTCACACTGACAAACTTTTTAGATGCCATATGTGAGACATTACAAAAGGAGACATAATTATTTAAAATTATCTGACATGGTCAAATATCAGTTAGATCGAGACTCAGACACTATGTAAGGGATTATTTTGGTGCACTAAAAAGTACTTTAAAAGAGAATCTAAAATATTTAAGTGTGATTACATAACTGTGGGTATTTTGTTAAAACATCCTGAAACAACCAGATATTAACACCAGGTTTGCAAGACTACTTAAAACTTAAATATTGAAAAATAAAAGTTTCAAACTGAAAATGAAAATAATTCCCAATCACTAAATTAGGCATGACATTTTTATTAAAGATTATATTCTTCTTTTTTGCACTATTTTCTACATAAGATATAATAATTATTTTTTAAGTCAAGTTTATTACCTTTTTCTAAAGTGTAGTCAAGAAAAATGGATTAAGTTTTTGAGGATTTCCATGTTAATAAAGAATAGCTGTTTTGCTACTTAGAATAAAACACATTTATGTACTTGAAAAGATGGAGTTATATTGCTAGGACATTCTGAATGACTACTAATTGAGTTTTATGGAAAGTCCAATGGCATACAGACATACCTGTAAGATTTAAAAATTAGTAATACTCTCTTAACTTCATGTCTTCTATAATGGTTCATTGTTTGCTTTGTAAAGTTTAACAGCATTTTGTGGATTATAGCTTCAGTAGAATTTAATAATAGAAAAAGTTATTGTTTGAAGACCTTATTTCATTATTAGGGGTTTGGAATCAAAGGCCTTCAGATAGATTTTTTAGAAAGTATTGATCTTCCTATAGATGCAAAAAGCAATCCTAAATGGTGAAAACAAATAAGCTCTAGAGTCTAGTTAAGAGTAATGTATCAGTGTCAAGTTTCTGGTTCTGATATTATATATACTGATATTATATATTCTGATATTATATATATATATATCTATGTCTCACGAGTGGGAGAAGCAGAGTGAAGGGTACACAGAATTCTTTGTAATATTTTTGCAACTTCCAATGAGTCTAGAATGACTAGCTTACATTTAAAATATCTCCCTAAAAGTTTAAACGTGTCATTCTTTATTTAAATGAGGCCTTTGAAAAACAATTACAGCTTTCTCTTTTCAACTCAATAACCCAAGGTATTTCAGAGCAAAAATAAATAAAATAATTAGAAATTGAAGGGATTTTTAGAAATTATATTTAAGTCAAAGTCTCAATTTTATTATAAAATAAATCCTTGGGAATTATTTTAATTGCTATCTCAACAGAATTTGTTTTGATAATAAGGGCCACTATTTATGAGGTGAAATGAAGACATCTTCTTGAATGATGATAATGGAAACTACATTTGAACTTAATTTCCCTATTTCTGATAAATGAAGTGTGCAGAATGAGAATGGATAAATACCCCTGTAGCACCCAATCTGCATTTGGTTCACTAGAAAGTTGAGAAAATATATTTCACCATGTGGGTTTCTTTCAACTGACTATTATATTTAATAAATACAATAGGGGAGGCATTTGAATAGTCTCCATCTGTTATTAGCTGATCATCAGATCACCCCATGGATAAAACAGTACAGTCTAGGGGATTCCCTAGAGACAAACAGGGAGATGGCCTCCTCTTGTACCCATTGAGGAGGTCCTGAAAGCTATTTATGGGGGATTCTCAAGCCTCAAGTCAACTACTCAAAGGCAGCTTCTAAATTCATTTTTTTCATCAGCTTTAAAAATCCTTGATGGATACTCCAATATTTTCAAAGGGCTTTAGATTCACAGCTATTCTGCCCTCCTTTAAATGAAATATTATTTTAGAATATTAATTACTCTGTCTTATACATATTTGGAGAGTTCAGTCAGCTTTAAAATAAAATTTCCTCCTACTTTATTTTGAAATGATACAGAGAAAAAAAATGACATTGAATATTCTGCTCCGAAGTCAACAGAAGGTCAATAACCTTCTTTACTCTATTTGTCAACCCAGAACTAAATGTCTAATCATCTCACTGGCAAAAGAAACCGAACAGAAAGAAGTGGGTTCTCATACCATGAAAATAATCAGTTATACTGTGTGTGAGGTCTGATTGAATAGCACACCAGGAAGAACTACCACATTTAATTAAAACAGAACAGCCTCTGTGAAACAATGAGTAAGACACATTCTTAAATATTACACCTTTTCATTTTTCTTTAAATTGGCAGCTCTCTCCCATCAACTTCAGCTATCATGAACATTTCATCCAATCTCAATGGCTCAGGAGGACAAATTAATAAGGTAACTGTGGATTATGTGATCTAAATATGAAAACTTGGCTTCTCTCAGTCAATAGCAGCTTTTTGATTGATCTAGTTTGTTTCTGCACTCACCATGGAGAGCAGATCAATCTAATTCTTTTAAGGCATTAAAAAGGGAATATTACTACATATTCGCCTTTTGGCAAATTATTTTATCCTAAGGCTGCACCCTTCCCTTTTGTGGAGGGCACAGATAAGACGTGGAAATGAAGAAGTTTTGTGAAATAAAGTTGTTCTGCAGTGTTGCAAAGACAACTGCGTGCTTCCATCACTTGATCTAAGTTCTCATAATACCTTGATATTGGATGCTTCATCTTTATGCTGAGAATCTCCATGGCTGTGCGTTTCAGTCACAATTTTAAACCTTTCAAAATGTAGTTGCTCTCTTTGATATGAATGTACCATGTTCTCTGATGTAGGCTCATAGGTCCAACTAACTGAAAGCCTCAATTTGTGGGAAGAAGAAAAGCGAGGCTGGGGACACAGCACAAACGCTGTTTACGCCACTGAAGTTCTTTTGAAATGGAAAGGCTCTGCATGAAGAAGGGAGCAGTTACGCCACTGCCTCGCCAATTCCAGCGAGGAGCTCATCTTCAATGTAGTGTTCAACGTAGGTGGCAAAACTGTAATTTTTCCCTTTTTTGAAACTATTTTTTCTTCTTTTATTTTTGAAATTCTCATCTAAGCGACAGTTTCTTGTACTATAGTGACTCCTGCTGGGAGAGGTAAGTTGAAGTAGCTGAAGGTCTCTTACAGATATATCAACTCCCGGACAGTAAAAAAGATGTCCTAAACGCAGGAGATGGAGTTAAACTGTTCCCCTACCTTGGACGCAACGGCCTCTTTCATCACTAAGAACAAACCCCTAGGTTTTACAATTGAGACTGAGAAACTAGTACAGTACTTGTACAATTTTTGATCTACAGCATCACGACGTGAAGCTGCAACAATTAGATGTAAAGGGTCCATTCATGAGGAATAACATCACTTTGACCCTTTGTGTTAGCTCCTACTGCTAATCTTTCCATAAGCGTGAACTTACTTTCAATTTGAAGAAGATGAAAAAGTCTTTTGCAAAACCCCAATACTGTTTTCTGATCTATGTACCTGAATGGGGGATCGTAGTCTTACCTCGTTTTTTTCCACTACGAGCCAAGCTACTTGTAATCCTTCCAAACCTTTAAAGGGGACCTCCCTTGTTAGCATCTCCCAGAGAACCTGGAACAAAAAGGAAATGGAATTTTTATTCTTGTACTTTATATTTTTGGTATATTACTGAAACTTTAACATTTAACTGTATCCAATTACCAGACACAACCAACTCCATCTGTAGAAACTTGGGCAAAACATATATATTCATGCATAGGGCTTCTTCCATATATTTTATACATATACATATATTTTGTTGTTGCTGCTGTTCTCTTTTATTTAAAAAAATCCACTTTAGGAAGTACAATATCTAGATCCGGGCTTAAAATTTTATGAAACCAATGCACCTAAGTGATTTTACTGTATTTTGTAAATTAACAGAATTCCTATGAATCACCATAAACTAGATTTTACACTTTGTTAGTCAAAACTCTTTGTACCTTCAATCTCTGATAAATATCTCTATATGAAAATAATTGGGAATTCAAACATATTTTCAAAGCTTCAATAACAGTCTCATAAAATAAAAAAAAAACTGAGCTCCAAATCCAAACCACTGGCTAAGCCACTTACTCCAAAATGGTAGATACTTGCAAAACTAACATTTAGATTTTCTGTTTTGGAGAAATCTTTCTCAAAATGAGTCAGTCTAAGGGACTTATTTTCACCCACCTATGATATAATTTATTATATTGTATTCTAAAGTGTAATAAACACCTATGTACACATATAGGCTGTATGCATGTGCACGTGTGTGCAAATGTATGTATATGTTATCTCTCTGCAATCCTTGAGATTAGCATGATTAATAAATCTGCACTGGAATGCTGAAACAAAGCAAACTGATGTGGGAAATGCCGAAAACAGCTAATGATTTTGTATTCTCTTTAAACTCTGAGTCATGGAGATTTTTGCTGCCAAGGTAGGTCAATGGTAAAGAATCTGCCTGTCAATGCAGAAGAAGTGGGTTCAATCCCTGGGTTGGGAAGATCCCCAGCAGCAGAAAATGGCGACCCATTCCAGTATTCTTTCCTGGAAAAACCCATGGACAGAGAAGCCTGGCCAGCTAGTCCATGGGGTCAAAGAGTCAGACACAAGTTAGCAAGCAAAGAACCACCACAATGGGGAGTTTTACATTCAGTCACTTTATTTATACAAATGAGTATCCAGATTTGAGTCTACCCACACTTTTGTGAAGTGCAAAAACAATTACAATTTTATCAATAATAGCATAATAATAACAGCCACTATCATTTACTGAGTGATTATGTTCCAGGTACTCTGTTAAGCCTTTAGGTATGCTATCATGATTAATCTCAGTCCCATCAGATAGATATTGAATAGATGAGGAAACTAAAGCTTAAGGAAGTTAAATAAACTTGCCCAAAGGCATTCAGTTATCAGGTGACGAGCTAGAATGTGAACTTGCTGTCTCACCCTGAAAGTCAAGGTCTCAACAGTAGGTAACTATAGAGATGGAAGAAAGAGAGTTCAACAGGCCCTAGTTTAGGGAGGTTTGGAGCCAAGGCAGAAGCAAAGACACGCAGCACCTCTGCTTGACATTTCTGTTGTTCTAAAAACAAAAACTCATTTCTAAATAAGAATGCAGACTGAGAATATACACTCTATTCAAGCAAATCCGATAACCACTATTTCCTTAGCCAGTGCTCAGTCTTACTTGAGCCGTAACATGTTAAATGAGTTCTGGCTAATATACTAAGATAATTACAGGAAAATCAGGGAAACTGGCAGATGCTGCTCAAGCAGGAGAAAAATAATTCCCTGAAGCTTCTTTGGGCTTTTAATCAAGTGTGTAAGGTACTTCTTTAGAAGAGCTACTGAATAATTCTATTCTAGTCACAGAAGTGATTAGGAAAAGGTAAGGGGCACCCCAGAAGGGGCTGATTCGAGCAGATGCTGGAAGTACCGGGAAGGTGGGAACCAGACCAGGTATGTGGTCACCTGACACTGGGCAGTGGGCGGGGATGGTGGTGGTGGAGGAGGGGTGGAGAAATGGCGGCAGCAAGAGGGCTGAGCAGGAAGTGAAGCCCCTCAATTTACTGCAATCACTACTTCCTGGTGTTGGGGTTGGGAGGGGAAGGGGTATAAAGAGCAAGGAAATGAAGGGGTTTGGCATTCTTTGGAAAGAATGACTCTGCCTCAAATGCCCAGGACACCAGAATGTTTAGATGAGCAGCCTTGTGCCCCTCCTTTCAGAGTCTGGCCTTCTGACCTGTCTGCACAATACACACCACACACACACACACACACACACACACACACACACAAGCTGCTTGGGTTTTTTGTAGGGTAAAATGCAGAACTAAGAGCCTGGGGAATGACACCAGAAAAAGATTTATGCCATTCTTTATCCCAAAATATTCCACTGGAAAGTGTCCAAAAATCTAATAGGATCAGAGTTATATTTCTCTAAGGGTTCCAACCCTGGAAAAAATAAGATAGTTTCATTCTATTCCCTCCTGTGTCTCTGAAGACCTACCACAGGGAGTAGCCACCTGATAGATGTGAAACCGGCAAGAGTGGCGTCCTGAACTGCTGGATCCTGAAGCCCAGATGAGATCTTGAGTTTAATTCCAGGGTCAGCACATCTCATGATTCCCTATTATTTATTTGCCAGCTTCAGAAATGTATCAAAAAGTAGGTGATGTGAGATAGGACAACTGCTTTTTCTACTGAGCAAAATCACATTTGGCACAAAAAAAGTAACTTAGTTGAGGAAGTCACTTGGAGGTCTAAAAATATATTAAACTATGCCTGAAAATATCAGTTATGGGGATGCAGGCCAAACATTATTATGATCTTTCACCTTAAAAATATTTTCCAACTCATGTTATATTGAGACATCCCTACATTTAAACTGTGCTTGCAAGGAAAATTTCTATTTTCAGCTTACAGAAAAGAAACTTGGACAAAGCTGTGTACTTTTCCTGCCTTTTCTTTTACAAACAATGGAAAGCCATTACCTGAGCTGGGTGGTTCTGGAACAGAACTCACAGACAAGCGAAGCAGTGATGCTCACTCTGAAGCTGCTCTATTTTCAAAACTGGTTTTGGCTGAGAAGCTTTGGAGCAGGTAATCCTTTCTGCATTGCCATTAGGAGAGCTTTGTTTTTAAAGAGTGGTTAGGCCTTGGGTTCTCAGAACGCTTATTCTTCAATGATTCTGGCTTTCCTGAACTCTTTTTTGTGTGTGTGTGGATAATATCCTAAACACTCCTTCAAGAGAAGTCATCAGAAGAGGACAGAAAAAAATCTACTTCCTTATAAAATACAAACAATGGCCTGCCTAGTGAAGTTTACCAGCATAGAAGCAAGGATCACAAGATCTATTTCTGGCATTTCACCAGCATGTTTATTTTAAGGCTGTACAAGGCTGGCTAGACTCACAATGTGTTAAGAAGAGACAAAGGTTAATTAAGCTGCGGAGGGCCAGGGACTTTAAGACTACGAAGGGCTAAATTCTTACAGCAAGTCTGAGAAAGAAAAATAAAAAGCAAAAATACACTGGGGTTTTATGGGTGGGTTTCAAAAACGACAACTGTTTTTTATGGTCTTATTCATCTGCATGTGACTGCTATGTGAGTAGGGGGGCTCAATGAATGGAACAGACTTCTAATGAACTATGGGATGTCTTATGCAAGCAAATATACCTGTTAACAAAGAAGACCTGCTTACTCACCTGTTTTGAAAGGACATGAAAAACTCTCAATATCTGCATTGCTTCCTTAGACAGATATCATTTTCAAAGTTTATGGACTATAAACTTCTAAAACTAACATGGTCCCTACCTTAACAACTATCCTCTCCCGGACTACTACCTTGGGCATGTGATGCTTTCTTGACTTTAAAAAAATTTGTGATTGTTTAAACAAACAGGATCCGTAAAGCACGCTCTGTACTTTTCCTTTCACTAATGTTGTCGAGAGTAAAATGGGAAGGAGTCATGATTAAATAAAATCCTGATTTGTTGTTTATAACTAAATTAGCATATGTGTACTTTTCTGAATGGAATTCGGCTGATGCAGCCACGGGGTAAGAATAACCAGCATTCTGAGTAAACCTCTCTCTTTCAGAGAGTAAAAGAGCAGCCACTATTTAAAAACTAACAGATTTACTGAAAAGACTTACCCTCCCCCGCCCCACCCAGTTAAAAGAAGACTCTAACAGGAATATAGAATTGATATTCAAAAGCACGTGACTGAAGCAAACAAGTTCTGAAGAGCAACACCAGATCTGTGAATATACAGCAACCCTGGAAAGGTTCAGTGACTGGTTTGCTTACAGGTTTGCTGTAAGATTGATGACTTGGTAGAAAAAGTTGTTAAGCATTTGATGGGACGGGGGAGCCTGGTAGGCTGCCGTCTATGGGGTCACACAGAGTCGGACACGACTGAAGCAACTTAGCAGCAGCAGCAAGGCTTCCCTGGTAGCTCAGACAGTAAGGAATCAGCCTGCAATGCAAGAGACCCGGGTTTGATCCCTGGATCAGGAAGATCCCCTGGACAAGGAAATGGCAACCGACTCCAGTATTCTGGCCTGGAGAATCCCATGGACAGAGGAGCCTGATGGGCTGCAGTCCCTGGGGTTGCAAAGAGTCGGATACAAATGAGCAACTAACACTTTCACTTTTTAATCTCTCAAAACAAAAGTAGAATCAGTAAATAAGCAGACTGAAAACCTAATTTATAAAGAGAAGGGTTCAAGGCCCATCTACTGAGTAGTGGTGAGCAGTTCCTTGAAAGGAAAGCTTTTTAATAAAATAAGCTGTACATTTGCAGGTTCAGAAGTCTTGATTTAAACTACATTTAATGTGGTGGTGGGGGGGGGCATTTAATGTGGAATGAGTTAAATGGATTATAAAAAGATACAGCGAAGACCCTAAGCTCCACAAAGTCATCTCTTCACATCTTTTGTAATTTCTGTGTGGAAGGGAATTTGTTCCTGGTCACTGGAACCAAAACTCCATTTCAGCTAAGGAGAAGCAGGTGGGTACATTTAAACAAAGGCACGGGCAATTGTAAAGCTTTGGGAAAAGGCAGTGTGAAGTGTGCTTTCATAAATGAAGTAATACTGAACCCCAAAGTTCACTCTATACAGAACTCACAGTTGTGTCTTTTCAGTCAAAGATTTCAGAGGGAGGAAAATTCTAAGACGTGGGGAGACTTTTAAAAGTAAAAGCACCGCATGAGAACTTGTAGAGTACTAAAATGAGCCTTAGAAGTCTTCTCATTCACATAAATGTGCAATGTAACTTAAAAACTCTAACCATCTAAATATATTTATACATGTTTACATCCATAGGCAAGGGGAAAGAGTGAGAACTATGGTCCCTACAGATAGCTGAGTGCTTTTAACAGTTTTAAATGGTTGTATAAAACAAAAGAATATGCAGCAGAGACACTGTAAGTGACCCTTACTATCTGGTCCTTTATAGAAAAAGTTTGACGGTTCCTGATTCCACAGGATAAAATGAAATGCTGGGCCCAAGAAGCAGGCAAAGTAAAATTTAAACTGCCCTAAGTTGGCGACTTCACTTTCACTTTTCACTTTCATGCACTGGAGAAGGAAATGGCAACCCACTCTAGCGTTCTTGCCTGGAGAATCCCAGGGACGGGGGAGCCTCATGGGCTGCCGTCTATGGGGTCGCACAGAGTCGGACACGACTGAAGCGACTTAGCAGCAGCAGCAGGAGCAGCAGCAAGTTGGTGTCTAGCACAGTGCCTGACACAATAAATAGGTTTTTACTTTAAAATGAAGGAACATAACTTCATTAGGAGGAAATAATCTCACAAAAAGTCTTAAATTATTTCTCCATTTTCATACTCCCCAGCAGTTGATTTGCAGGATGGTTAGAATGTAGTAATTTAAAAAATATATTTATTTATTTATTTTTGGCCGAGCTGGGTCTTTTTTGCTGAACACAGGCTTCCCTTGTTGTGGAGCCTGGACTCTAGGTGCTCAGGCTTCAGTAGTTGCTGTGTGTGGGCTCAGTAGTTGTGATGTATGAGCTTAGGTCCCCATAGAATTAGTTGTATGTGGAATCCTCCCAGAGCGGGATTGAACCTGTGTCCCCTGCTTTGGCTAGCAGATTTTTAACCTCTGAACGATCCACCAGGGAAGCCCAGAATGTAGTAATTTTTGACATACAGGACCAGCTTTAGAATATATTTCTTCAGGAACTTCTGGGCTTTTCCTCTTCTTTTGATAAGAACTATTTGATCACTGTCTAAAATAGGTTATAACTATACCCCAATACAAAATAATAATAATTTTAAAAGAAAAGGATATTAATTTTTTAAAGAAGTTATAGCCTTCATTCTTAGAGACATACAGAATTAAGGAAAATTAGATATTTAGCCTGATGCTACTACTGTCTTCCAAACTTTATAATTCCAGCCTTTCACCAAAAACATGTATTTCATTTATGACATGATTTTTTTCAATAGCCAATCAAATTGATATTTTTGGTATACATAAGATGTAGTATGACAGAAAAAGCTAGTGAACTGAAATCGGCCCAGAACTCAGTGAGGCCAGCAGGAAGTACCTAGAGCCTGACTGACTCTACAGAAACAGGGATGGGTTGGACGATGTTGGTATCCTCCTGTACCATCAGCTACCACCTTAGTTGAAAACACAGAAAGTCAGGAGGAAGAAGCATGTTGATCTGGTCTAAAGTTAGACAGCTTTCTCCCCCATTACTATGAAAATGTCCTTCAAAGAAGTAACAATATAGAGAGGCAGTATGATTGAGAGATGAGCGGTGAAGACTGGGTTTCCAAATACTAATTTTTTTTCTTTTTTTTAAGCCTTGCTGGCTGCGACAGGCATGTGGGATCTTAGTTCCATGACCAGGGATGGAAGCTGTGCCCCTTGCATTGGGAGTGCAGAATCTTAACCACTGAACTCCCTGGGAATTCCCCCCAAATGCTATTTTGGGCTTTTTGTAAAGGATATATATATACAGTGTTTTTAGGGATAAAAAACTTATCCTCAAAAAAAGGTTCCAATGAATTCTTTCCTCCACAAAGAGCTGCCCTGCCCACTCTCCCCTCCCACCCTTCCACTCCCCTGTTGTCCCACTTCTTCCTCTCTGCTAATTCAGACACAACTTATTCCTCAAGAATGATCTGTCTCAAGACTCCTCCTCCAGCAACTCCTCCTCCTGCTTCTTCACTGATTGGTTCCTGTGGTCTCTATTCCTTGAGCCTCCCACCCCCAACCCACACAGTATTCTATTCTTATAACTAAGTTGCTCGGCCAGGCTTCTTCTGTGACACCTTAGATTCAGGTTTCAGCCAGCCACTCTATGAGACCTGCAGCAGACATGGGCAAGGCCATATACCAAAAAGTGCATTTTCTTCTGCATTCTCCGGAAACTCACTCATCACTTTAATGGCTGACGCTCAAAAATCTCCTGTTAATTAACTCATTTAGCATATCTATGGGTGGTTGTTGAGCAGCACACTACAGTGAAGTCCCATTCTAAAGGATCTACATTCTCACTGACTTATAAGGATATTCTACAGTCATATGTCCACCCAGGAAAGCAGAAGGGCATCAGTTCTAATACTATTTGAGGATCCATCTAATTTGCTCCTTGCAAATGGCACCGGTTTCTTCTCAACACAGGATGAAATAACTCAAAAATGATTAGAGTAAACCTTCTAATAGAAAATATTCTCTCTGTTGCCACTGCTGTGGATGCTCTACCAGGAACAGTATCATTGCTCTAAAACCATGTTAAACTGTTATACCCTGCTTCGATACATTGTTTGCTTTTTAATGCCCTTTGGCAACAAGAAATGAGAAATGAACTCACCACACCATAGGAATATGTGTCACAAGTTTCAGACACAGGGAGACTCTGGATAACTTCAGGAGCCATCCACGGGAAAGTTCCAACCAAGGACATATGTGTTGTATGGTTGTGGAACCGTGAGGCGCCAAAATCGCAGATCTGAGAAAAGAGAAAGGAGTATCAACTTCCTTTTTACTAATAAAACAAGCATCAGTCATAAAACCTACATCTGAAATTAACCAAATTTCTTAAAATTAAAAAATTAATAGTCCTACCTTCAATACCCCATCAGCAGCTATAACAACTAAAAGGGAAAAAAAAGATAAATTATGAAAATCATCCAGTGTGAGTTATCCTGAAAAAAATCATAAACTTCTATTTTTATCTTCTATGTGGCATTCTGAACAGTAAAATCAAAGTATTTACCACATTGAAGATTTTAGAAAAAGGAGCTGACATTAAAATAAAAATACAAAACTAATTCTATGAGGTGCTGATTAAAAGGGCTTTAAGACCCCGTTTTAAATTAAGTGTAGCATTGTCTAATAAAAAAGGCATAGATCAGTTGCAGTCAAGGGAACCAAATTTTCACTTGGATTCTGACACTAGACTGTCTACATTCTACTGAGCAAGTCATTAGCATTATTGCTTCATGGTAAATATGGTTTTTCCCTCTGGTTGAAGAGTAATTTTCTTGAAGGCAGAGATAATGCTCATCTATTTGCATTATACATTCATTCATTTAACAAATATTTGTTGAGCATACGCTGTGGGCAAAGCCATTTACTACGTTCTAGCAGAGGAAGGTGAGCAAGACTGGCATCGTCTCTGCTCTGGTGGAGCTTACAGTCTAGTGGTAAACAGAGTTAAGCAAACACCTATAATAAAGTGAGATAAGTTCTGTGATGAGAGGGATGGAGATTGCCATAGGACCAAACAGCAGTCTAAGAAGTCAAATTGTAAGGAGGTCAAAGTTCCCTGGAAGAAATGATGCTATGCTGAGACCTGAAGAACAAATCAGAGCTAACCAGAAAGAGAAGTGGGGGAGGAATGCTTGTTTTCCAAGCAGAAGAGTGAGCTTGTGAAAAAGGTCAGGAGCAGAGGAAGAGGTATGCAGTTTTGGAAAGGTCCAGGTCCGGAAGAGCCTTTGTGAGAGATGGAAAGCCAGTGAACAATGTTAAGCAGAGGAATGAAATGGTCAAATGTGCCCAGGGGGACAGAATGCAAGGAAGGAGATCACTGTGCAGGCAGGGTGAAGTCCAAGAGAGACGATGATGCCTGCACTGGGTCTATGACAAGGACAGGAGAGAAGCGGACCAAGTCAAGAAACAGGCTGGAAGCAGAATCAACTGGGCTTGGAGGATTGGCTATGGGGGAGGAAGAGGACTCGAAGAGGAAATAAAATAGAGGCAATGTGGCATAATGGTTATAACAGGAACTCAGCAATCAAACTGTAACTCCTTTTTAAAAATTTGATTATGGATTAGGCAACTGGTATTGTCACTCACTGAGAAGGGGAATGCAGGAATAATTTGTTAGGGGATAGGGAGAAGATGAAAAGATCAACTTGGACACAGCACATTTTAGGGTCATACAAAATACCTATGTGAGTATGTTCAATAAGCAGATGCACAGTTTTGAAGTTGAGATCTATTTGACAATGCGAAGATCAGTTAGGGCTTTTATGGGAGTGGGTGAATCAAATGTAAGAAGGGAGAAGGTCAAGGACAGAATCCTAAAGGAATGTTTCTAGCATTTCCTTGGTAAGCCACACAATGCCTTGAACACGGTATATTACCAGTACTTATTAGGTGTTACTAATGACCTTGACAAGTAGGGAAAATAATCTCTTCATGATCCAATACACAGAAATAGCCTGAGGTTAAATCTAATACTATATATAATAAGCTATACATTTTTCAAATATTTGTTAGTATTATATTCAGTTATTTTAAAAATACTTCTATCTTTTCATAAGATCAGCGTTTATTTAAAAATCTAACATCATAAAACTATATAACTTAGAAAATGAAAGTCCTACTGCTCTCTCTTGCCTCCCAAAATTGTTAAAAGTTAGCTCTATATTGTTTCAATGTGTATGTGTTTTACCATCAAGTAACTACACACTATAATTTCAAAAAATGCAAACATTCTCCATTGTTAGTTTCATAAAGACAGTTTGAATAATTTAACCATTATCTCATGGGATGTTTAAGATATACTAATAAACTATATTAAAAGGAGAGACATCAAACACTTATTTAGATTGAAATTCTGAGCAAGAATTGAAAATATACGAAGTTATAAACTCTGATACCTCCTACTAGATTCTAGATTTTTTTCCCAATGACTTCCTGTTGTGGATGCATGCTCAGTGACTCAGTTGTATCTGACTCTTTGCAATCCCATGGACTGTAGCCCACCAGGCTCCTCAGTCCATGGGATTATCCAGGCAAGAATACTAGAGTGGGTTGCCATTTCCTCCTCCCGGGGACATTCCCAATGCAGGGATCAAACCCATGTCTCTTGTGTCTCCCATAATGGCAGGCAGATTTTTGTTTTTTTAATCACTGAGCCACTTGGGAAGCCCAACAACTTCCTGTTAACCCATGTATGTTAAAAGTTTTTAGCTCTAAGAAACTTACGTCTAAGGAAAGCTAAAGGATAAGAGACGAAATCTAGAAAAGGGCAAGAACAGTGAGCCAGAGTCAACTTCAGGGTTGGGGTGGTGGTCCAACCTGAACTGCTGAGGACTGGCAGCTGCCAACAACTTCCCCACCTCCACCCCCACAAGCATCACGGTCCTGCGCAGCTGGTCAAACTCCTGAGTTCTCTTTCTCTACTGACCATGACTACTCATTCCAAGGATCACACTATTAGTATTTACCCATTTTAACTGCAATGATTTAAAGATTTTCTAAAAATAGTTTTTAGAAGAATCACGTAGAAAACACGACAAATCGCTTAGAAAACAAATAAATAATTAAAGCATGCAAATGAATCGATACCAAGTTTTTTTTTTTTTTTTTTTGAAGTAGCAAACTCTGATTCAAGCTTTCAGTGCTGGCTAGTTAAATAACACCACTGCCTTTCTCCATTAATTTTCAAGTGACGCAATGGAAGAAGCATTCAATTACCACTCCTACTTGAAGGTAACATCTAATCCTGAAAGTCATTTAAAAGTGCTCACTCTACAAATTATAAAATATAGGATCATAAATAAACTTTAAGAAGCAGAGAAGAAGAGAAAGAAGAAAAAGAAAGCTTTTACTTTCCAAGCCCTGCTGATCATTTTTGGGCACTCCTCCAGGTAATATGAGTGACATAAAAAATTTACACCAAATAATTCAAGAGTAACAAGAACGAAACTCAAAACTGCTAGTACAGAGAGTCATCCAAAAATAGAAGTTAGAAATACACTACCACTATGTGCTTGGATACAGCAGTACCTCTTCTAGAGAATATTCTAGATAAATAATTAGGGATGTGTTGAAAATTTTTGCTGAAAACTATTAAGCTTAACATTTTTTTTTATCATAGAAAAAAAAATGTAAACCCAAATGTCCACATTCTGTGCTACTTATATAGTGGAATTCTATGCAGTCCCTTGAAATAATGGGGAGGATTTTGAATTTATTAATAATGGAAAGATTTTCATGGTATTAGCTGTGAGTCAAACAGCAGGTTACAAAAGATATGGAAAGCATGATGCTTATTTCTATACAAAGGTGCGTGTTATTTTTAATAGGTGAGATAAAAACATATGACTACTTTACCATTTCTTGACTTGAGATCTCTGTGAATCACCTTGACAGGAGCCTCCATATGTAAATAGTGCATTCCTTTTCATACAAAAAGAAATATAATGAATATAATTATAATAGAAATATAGGTAATATAATTTTCAACATTACATCAGTATTACCTCTATTTTAAACATCAGTATTAATTTCCATATTTTTACAAGGGATTTAATAGCAAAAACTTAATCCATGTGCTCTATTCTTCCATGATAGATAAAACAGGGACAAGACATGCCTACACTAGGAAAATTCAAATAGTATGGAAAGTGTATGTGCTTTAATGTCATATAAGTCGGAATTAGTGAATAAAGTTAGCTTCTCACAGTATCCAATAGGACACCTTGATTTTCTGGAGTCTGCACAAAAATAAAACAGATCCCACTGAAAGAAATGATAAGGTGAAAGTGACTAAGGTATTCCACCACCAGCTGCCTCCTAAATCAGCCACAGTTCTGACCACAAATTTCAGTTTTCATTTGCATGTCTGAAGTTACCCAGGGCAGCCTCATTCATTTTCTCAGTATTCACTCCGGTAAGACCCTGGGAGTGGAGGTGGGGTGCGGATGGGGAGACTGCTTGAATTCATTAGTTATGGTTGGTAAAGAATTTTGTAATCCTCAGACAGAAAAATACACAGTAGTTATAAAATATTTTATTCTTCTTACAAAGACAAATCTTTGAGATAATCTATATTTCAATGTACTCTAAAATTCTTTACAACATATTGGAAATCAAGTTACTTCAGTAAATTGTAATGTACATAAATTAAGCAGTTTTCTTATTTTGAATAAAACATTATATTTTAAAAGATACATATTTCACAGTTACTCCTTTAGTAATATTTGGTTCCTTCCCTGTATTTATATATAGTCTATCTAGAATAAAGAACAAAAACATTTTCTACTGAAATATTTCCTCTCTATTTCTTGTCTTTTCTAAACAATCAAAGAAATAGCTCTCTCACCTCAATCAAAACCATTCCTTTGGCTAATGAACTATCTGCTGAACACAGTTTAATAATGAGGCCTTGGTTCTTTTTTCAGTATATAAAATCTGTTATTTTCTACTTTCTAGTTATTATATATTGAAGAATCATGAAAGAACAAAGAAAAATTTCAAAAAATTTAAACTCTTGCCATTTAAAGTTATTACTGAAGAGTCAACAAAAGTATTAGCAATTCAAATATCTTAAATAAAATGTAACTGGAATAAAGGAAATCTTTCTTCTAATATTAAGTTCTACATATTCCAAGCTGTGAAAATTCAATAGCTACAACTTGGGTACTTTTAATAATTTTTATGACAGAATTTCATAGTTATTTCTCTCTTGCTTTAAGAATCCAATTCCTGAATAATTTTTCAGGTAGAAACTGTTTAATTACTACTAGAGGTAGAGCTACATCATTTCTACATTTGCTGACAATAAAGAACTTAAAAAAACACTCAAGCACAAAGGCTTAGAATATAGGGACTTTTCTTCCTCACTGTAGATATTGTGAAAAGAAGTACCATATTGTATTGAGCAAGCTCTTATCTGTGTATAACATATAGTATACATTTATAGAATATTTAGTGTACATGAACAGTTGTAATCACAATCATATAGAATTCTATTTAGTGTGTTTTGATAGTGCTATCTATAATTCTGCCATATTTTTATTGCAAGAAAACAGGAGGCCTGAAAAATATCTCTATCAATTTTAAAATTCAGGGTTTCCTAAAAAAGATTTCACAGGTGTCACTTTGGGAAGATTTGGAATCAATGACGATCATTTGGAGACTGGATCCAGGCTTGTTAGCTTTAATTGTTCCTTTTACCCATTGCTCGCTGACTTGCAGCAATTTTAGATATACTGGTCTGCCCTCCTTCCCTCTTCCCACCCAGAAAGAAGAGAGTCTGTTTTGCCTTTGAGAAGGTTTTCTCTTTCCAGTGATGTTAAGCAATGCCTATTTCAAAACTGCATGAATCAACTCTTATTTGAAATGAATTATTCATCCTCTGATTTCTCAACATCTTGTTGCTTCAGTGGCTTCAATCATGGTCAAACTGAAGGGCACAGCTGAATTCAAAACTGAATCAACAAAAATCAAGGCTTCCCTCTCCAAGTTCCACACATAGCTTTATCAGACAGGGTTGAAGTCATTCTGAAAGCATTAATTTCTTCTTCTTTTTGTAGGCCATTTTAAATATTAAGAACTACCTGTATAGTTGTAAACAACTGTCTTCTCTGCTTCACACTTCTCTCCTGAGGCTGAACACATTAGAACTTGCCTTTCAAATTAATTCATCAGCCACCAAAAAGTGATTTCTATTACTGTGTAGTTTTGGACACTCCCATCTTCTTCATCCCAGTTTTTCACCCCTAGTTCCAGCTTGCTGTTTAGTCCTATTCCTTCTCTTCCTTTTCTTCCTGATACAGCTGGGACTCTTGAGAAACCCCAGGAATGACTGAGCTGATCTGGAGCCAAAGGACTTGCCCCACAGACAGGGACTGTTGCAGGGGAAGGGATCAGGAGGGATGAGGTTTACAGGCTAGGGGCCAGGGAAGCTAAACAGTGTGCACAGCAAGAAGCCAAGCGATGGTGTCAGTTGATTTGTTTGCTATCCATCCTAAGTGCCATTAAGTAATAAGACGGGTGTAATTGGCTGAGCACCCTAAATGCAAATGTCTGTAAGGTGAAGTGCTTTAAGTCAAGGGCTGCTTGTATATGTATTTACTTTCCTCTAAGAGTATTTCCACAATGCTTCAGGCGGTTTTCAATAACAGCACATTACCCAGCTTACAAACAGGTGGCCCCTGATATGCAGAGAAGTGGCTATGATGTTCCATGAAAATGTCTTGAAGAATGAGAAATTTTAAGACTGATTTGAGATGTCTCATGCATGAATACACAATTAAGTTAATTAACACAGCCAAAGCCTTAAGTACACCATCCTAAACATAGAGCTTATTATTCTTATAAGGTAATGAAGTATCACTCAAGCTGCAGCATTTTGCATGAAACTTTTTTTTTTAATTTCCACTTTCTCTATTTGAAGAATTTGGCAGGTGTTGATGAAACTTAAAACAGATAGGATAATTCCCCAAAGGAAAGACTATTACTTTTGGAAGTCTCTGTGTGACTTTCCAGTGAAAGCAAAGTATGAGTTGCTTTCCTTATTGAGTACTAAATATCCTTTTATTTGCTTTGTAAAGAGATACTTGTAGAGATTGGATTAGCAAAATGCAAAGGAGCTAATTGCCCCAGTAAAATTTGGACACACTTGCTTTCCAGGGGTTGCTAGAATACAAATGTAACCATCAGCATTCATTATTTAGATTAAGTTGTTTCCAAAGCAACTTTGACAGTTATAAATAAAACTCAGAAACATTCAGTTAGGAAAATGGAAAAAAGATAAAAATAAATGGAGTTTAAATTGCTTTAGAGAGCATTTGTCTATGAAGGAATTTATGAGGGAAAAAGAACTAGGCACCTTGTTTAGGGATTTTGTGTATTAAAAAATATTCCATTTCCAAGGGTGATTTTCAAGTTTACATTAAATATAAAATAAAATCTGAATTGCTTTTGCACTGAAGGCCAAATAAAACTTTTTTGCAAGTGGTTACTATTTTTAGCATATTATTATATATACAAAAGAAGTAGAACTAATCCTACAATAAGTCACGTTTTCTGGATACTGCAGTCTGAGACTTAAAGAACAATAACAGAAATATGATCTTTCCATTTAATGTATTGAGCAAGCTGGTCAATTACAGTGTTAAAAATGGGACAAAAATATCTGCCTTGGAGCCACTGATTTTGTTGAAACTTGGTTTTTGGTAAAGAAGTAAAGAAAGGAAAGAGAAAAAAGCAATGCAGCAGTGGAAAGGCAATGGCCTAAAATATCATGTGTACAGTAAGCTGCAGAATTCTTGCTACTTTTGTCTGAAAAAAAAAAAAATCTTAAGACAGAATAAGAAATCTTCCGACTTAAGTCACCATGTCAGGATCTCTCCAACTATGCTGTAGAATACATGAAACATTACCTTTGGCTACATCAGTGGCCCAGGTCATAATGTGATCCATATCCATTTCTTCACTTCTGTTACTGTTAATGTAATCATAGAGTGATCCCAGAGAAGCATATTCTGTTTTCAAAGGAAAGATAAGCATAGAATTAAAACCAAGACACAATTCACAAATAAGACTGCATGGTTTCATTGAGAAAATGTGTTAAAGAATTTAACAAAAGACATTAAAACTTATAAGAAAAAAACTGTTCTATGCTGTGGTTTCTCAAAATTAATGTCATCCTGGAAAGAAATCTGTCAAAGACAAGACCACTAACAGAATGGATAGAATGGATAATATCTTCAGCTGGTGATGAAATCTAAAGCCATCTGGATGGAATTCAGAAACACGAAGGTGTTGCAAGAATGCGTTTGAAACAAAGGCAGGCATGAATACAGGTATTTCAAAAAATTGTGATTCTTAGGAGATAAATAAGGTTAAACACATAAGTCAGAGGGTTTATGTGACAATGTAAAAAAATCAATATTTGTTGCATCAGGATTTAGATGAGTCCTCAAACTTTAAGCTTTACAAAAGACCAAGAAAGTGAGAAAATTCCTTTAAAAATGGTTTTGAGATATAAATTACATATCATAAAATTCACCCACCATATGTGTACAATTTGATTTCTAGGAAACTTACAGATTTGTGCAATAACCACCACAACCCAGTTTTAACCTTTTCACCATCCCAAACAAGTCCCTTCTGCTCACTTAGTTACTCACCACTGTCAGCCCCAGCCCTGTGATTTATCTTTTCTCACTCTCAAATGTGCCTTTTCTAGACATTCCACATAATGGAATGAAACAATATACTGGCCTTTATGTCTGACTTCTTTCTCTTCATATAATGTTTGCAAGACTCTCTTGTGTTGCAGCGTGTGTCAGTACTTCACTCCTTTTTATTCCTGAATAGTATTTCATTGCATTGATCTATCACATTCACTTTTTTCATTCACTGGGTTGATAGATATTTGCATGGTTCCTTTTCTAGATGTTATTTATCAGGTGGAGAAAATTCCCTTCTATTTTTAGCCTGCTGAGATTTCTTATTATAAATGGGTATTGTAGAATGTCAAATTGGTTTTTGTCTTTTATTCTATTATGGTGTTTTACATTAATTGATTTCAGATGTTAAATCAACCTTGCATTTCTGGGATAGATCCCATCTGGTTGTAATGTATAATCCTTTTTTTATTGGCGGATGGATTCAGTTTGCTAATATGCAGTGAAGGATTTTTTTTTTTAGTCAAGGATTTTTGCATCTATATTCAGGAGGGATGGTGGTCTGTAGTTTTCTTATTATGGTTCTGTCTGGCTTTGCTATTAGGATAATGCTGGCTGTATAGAATGAATTGGCAAGTGTTCCTTCTATTCTCAGAAACAGTATGGGAAGGACTGGTGTTACATTTCATATAGACTTCATCAATGAAATCACCTGGTTTTGGAAATTCATTATGGAAATATTTAAATTATGAATTCAAATTTCTTTACTTATAGTTTTGGTCAGATTTTTTGTTTCTTCTTGAGTCAGTTTTGAAAATTTTTATATTTTTAAAGATTTTTTCATTGCATCTAAATTGTCTAATTTGTTGCCATAAAGTTGGTCATAATATTCCCTTATAATCCTTTTAAATTTCTGTAGGGACCATAATGCTATCTTCATTTCTGAGTTTGCCAATTTGTATTTTCTTTTTTGTTGGTCAGTCCAGCTAAAGGTTTGTCAGTTTTACTGAGCTTTACAAAGACCAAGATTTTAGTTTCATGGATTCTCTCTTTTTCTGTTTTCTATGTTGTTCTATTATGCTCTAATCCTTATTATTTCCTTTCATTGCCTTGCTTTGGGCTAATTTTGTTCTTTTTGTAGTTTGTTAAGGTTAAAGCTTAATGATCAATTTCAGACCTTCTTTTTAAATGAAACATAGATGTGTTGTTGTTTAGTCGCTCAGTTGTGTCCAACTCTTTGCAACTCCATGGACTACAGCACGCCAGGCTTCCCTGGCCTTCATCATTGCCCGGAGTTTGCTCAAACTCATGTCCATTGGGTCAATGATGCCATCCAACCATCTCATCCTCTGTCATCCCCTTTTCCTCCTGCTCTCGATCTTCCTCAGCATCACGGTCTTCAGTGAGTCAGCTCTTCGCATCAGGCGACCAAAGTACTGGAGGCTCAGCTTCAGCATCAGTCCTTCCAATGAATATTCAGGGCTGATTTCCTTTAGGGTACTGGTTTGATCTCCTTGTTGTCCAAGGGACTCTCAAGAGTCTTCTCAACACCACAGTTCAAAAGCATCAATTCTTCGGTGCTCAGTCTTCTTTATGGTCCAACTCTCATATCCGTATGTGACTGCTGGAAAAACCATAGCTTTGACTATACAGACCTTTGGCAGCAAAGTGATGTCTCTGCTTTTTAATATGCTTATAAATTCCCTCCTAAGTATTACTTTGTCTTCCACCTATAATATTGATATGCTGCATTTTCATTTCCTCTCTGTTGAAAATATTTAAAAATCCATCGTGGTTTCTTGACTCATTGACTGTTTAGAAACGTGTTGTGTAATTTCCAAACATTTGGGAATTTTCCAGGTTTCTTTCTTGCACTGATTTTTTAATTCTATTGTGATTAAAGAACTCTTCAATCCTTTATTATAATTGGAGGATAATTACTTTACAATATTGTGATGGCTTTTGCCATGCATTAACATGAATCGGCCATAGGTATACGTGTGTCCCCCTATCCTGAACCCGCCTCCCACCTCCCTCCCCACCCCATCCCCCCAGGTTGTCACAGAGCACTGGCATTGGGTGCCCTGCTTCATGCATTGAACTTGAACTGGGCTTCCATTTTATTCAATTCTTTTTGATGTATTAAGATTTATTTCATGATTTAACTTATCATGCATGCTAAAGAATATGCCCTTGAGAAGAATATGCATTCTTTGTTGGGTGGTGTGTAGAGCTGGTTGAGAGTGTTTGTCAAGTCTTCTATATCCTTGTTGATTTTCTATCTAGTTATTCTATCAATTACTGAGAATGGGGATACTGAAACCCCTTTGTTGAACTGACTGGTTCTCTTTTACAGTCAGTTTTTGCTTCATGTACTTTGAGGACCTATTGTTAACTGTGTATACATTTACAATTGCTATATCTTCCTGATGTATTGATTCTTTTTATCATTATGAATGACTCAATTTATTTCTAGTAATATTTCTTAAGTTTATTTTGTTTGAAATTACTATAGTTACTCCAGTTCATGCTTATTGCTTGATCGGTAGTACAGAATTAAGACGTTTCCAAAAATCAAAGAATGATCAAAGATGATCCTCTATTGTACCTTTTCTTTTGACTCTGGAGATTCTAGTCATCCCATTATTTTGTAGATCTGGGAAAAAGATGTTCACTTCCCTTCCAAGGGAAATAAAATGGCAGCTACCTCTTGGACTCTGTGCTAAGTCTTACAAGTAGGTTTTAGAAAATCGTCTCTATGGTTAAGTTTCGGCAAACACACATGCACGGGTGCACGTATACACAGTCTCACCCAGAAATAATCAATTCTAGTCCCTTCACTCACGAAGAGAAAATTGAGACATAGATCATCAGGAACCCATCTATGGAGTTTTGGCAGAATCAAGACAAGACTTCATGCCCATTCCATTCCATCACTCTGCTAAATTATTCTTTTAAGTCCTCAGTATGAGTGACAACAGCTGCCTGATGCAACAACCTTTTTTATTAACAAGTACACTCAAGATGATTTGAATAGGTACAAGCTATTCAAGGTTTCCCCGTCAGGACTCCAACATCTGAGAAAGACAATGAGGTTCTAAAAAGAGGGAGCTAGCTGGATTGGGTGATCAAGTTTTCGTGCCTGCCTTACTTACAAGTCTGCCACACCAGTGTTCATTTCAAGAGGCAAGGCAAGTGCTATCATTCTCAACCCATTTGACCTTCCACACTTGACTCAGTCGCATATGTACTACCATCCTTCAGTTATCTGCGGGGGGTTGGTTGAGGATACTCAAGTCTCTTATGTAAAACGGAGCAGTACATTCAATCTTCCACATCTATTGGATCTAAAGTGTGCTCATAGCCTTCCAGAACCTAGCTTATGTACAAGAAGAGGAGATTCTGTATAAAACCAATTGAGAAATTTACACCACTGTGGTTCTACCATTTAGTTGGGTAATCTTGGAAAAGTACCTAAGTTAGAGTTTCAGTTTCTTATGTGAAATAGGTTATTCTAAGTATTAGATAACATAATTTATAAGGAAGTACCTAATCCACTCCTTTTTATTGGGGGTATTTTGTTGTTATTTTAAGACAATATATAAAGACAATCCAAGTTCTTACCACTACAGTAGAAGAAAAGAGGGCTGGCTGATCCTTTAAGGTTTTCATGTTTGTTTTATTTTGGTCAAAGAACTGCCATGATAAAGAACTTGGGTCAAAGTTATGTACTGTAAAATTGAACACTATACTTATCATAGACCTGAAGCTGTTTATTGGATTATATAACTATGAGTATCAGTTCAGTTCAGTTCAGTTGCTCAGTCGTGTCTGACTCTTTGCGAACCCCTGAACCGCAGCACGCCAGGTCTCCCGGTCCATCACCAACTCCCGGAGTTCACTCAAACTCATGTCCATCGAGTCGGTGATGCCATCCAGCCATCTCATCCTCTGTCATCCCCTTCTCCTCCTGCCCCCAATCCCTCCCAGCATCAGAGTCTTATCCAATGAGTCAACTCTTCGCATGAGGTGGCCGAAGTATAAAGTAATATAAATAGGTGCCTTTCTGTATTTTTATATGGCAAAATTTTCTGTGTGCTCGATTTTGGAAAGGGTATTTCCATCAGTTATAAATGGCTGTTCCATATTATGCGATAATTTAGATCAAGGTCATTACTAACCCAGATGACCAAACCTGAAAAATATTATTCTCACATCAGAGACCTTGAAGAAAGAATGCTCTAATGGAATTAAAATGCCTTGTGAAGAATTACAACATGAGTAGCTCAAGAAATCTTAATTTGTAAAAGGTCACAGAGTTACAAAAAACATCGCTCATTTCAACTAATTAAATGAAATTTTAGTTAAACGGCACCTTTAAATATTGGTATTGCAGCTGTGAGTGCATTTAAATAGCATTTACACAGATATAATTAGCACAATTAAACATGGGTAGAAGTGGAAACACCATTCTTAATTATATTGATATAATCAGTTTTATTAATGCTTTATAGCAACAAAAGTGACATCTGACAGTCGCACACAATTCATGTCAGAAGGTAATATTAGCATTTGAGCATATTAAAGAATCTAAAGCCAGGTAAATGGGGAAAGAAAAAAGTCAAATGGAGTTCCTACCTGTGACAATACCATAGTTGGGAGGTTCGAGAATTACTCCATAAAACTGGATGATGTTTCTGTGACTGAGGACGCTGAGTATTTCTGCCTATACAAAAATCAAATACAAAATTGCATAAAATTTCACATTTATGAAAGTCTCATAAAATAGATTTTATATTCAATTTTCTTTTACATACTTTACAAAGATGTGTATGTGTTCAACAAGCATGTGATACTAATAAAACAGTGTCTTTGACAGTCTTCTTGATAGATTAAGAATTTATATTGAAAGTTTCTGAAAAATTTTTTAAAGAAATGGGGTTGAACTGGCAGCAGCAGAAGTGCTTACTAGAAAGCCAACATGACTGACGGCAGAGGGGGATGATTAAAGAGGGGAGATGCCATATTTAAGTAAAGGCCTTCTTCCTTAAAGTCAAACAGATTTTTTTTTTCTGCATAGTATCCCCACTGGCAGACTGCAACACGACTAAATTTCTATTGGTTGGAAGAACAGTTATGACAAAATTGGCTCAGACAGTAAAGAGTCTGCCTGCAATTCAGGAGACCTGGGTTTGATCCCTAGCCTGGGAAGATCCCCTGGAAAAGGGAATGGCTACCCATTCCAGTATTCTTACCCCTCTGTCCATGGGATTCTTCAGGCAAGAATACTGGACTTGGTTGCCATGCCCTCCTCCAGAGGATCTTCCCGACCCAGGAATTGAACCTACGTCTTTATGTCTCCCGCACTGGCAGGCAGGTTCGTTACTACTAGCACCACCTGGGACACCCAGGAGCAGATGATTTTTCATTAAAAATGTGTGAAACTTGCTTTGAAGGTAGTTTGAGTAGACAGAAAACAGAGGTTATGGGTTGACACAGGGTCAATATGGGAACAAGAGAAAGGAGCGTTATCAGTGACTGGATGAGACATTCATTTTATCAAGGTTGATTTGACAATTTGTTTTAGTAAGTGTTGAAGGGGGCTATAGAAATAATTCCTTAACAATTACTGAGTGTTCACTGTGTGTAGAGATTCTGTATTCATCAAACAACGTTCTCATAATTTAGTTTTCCAAGTAGAAAGAAAATACACTAATTGGACAATAAATACAATTATTCATCCATATGGCAACTCTATTTCTAAATCAGCATAAATGACCTTTGTTGTAAAAATAGAGTTCATGTGAAGTTTGGAAATCATAAGCCATCTGTTTTTCAGTGGCAGATCAACTCTTTGTGAGTAAAGCATGAGAGTTCAATGTGAGGACACATTAATGTTGGAACCAGTATTGGTCAAAATCAGGGAGTGTTATCCTTTGGCACATTTTGATATATTCTTCAGAACATCTAAATCTCGAAGCCATTAAAAATGTTTTCATCAATAAGAATAAATACAAGAATATTCTGAATCCTTGGACAATGATTTTATAATTCAGCATGACATGGAATTTTCAGTGTTTCAGCTAGCTTTCATGCTTACATTTAAGATACTAACAAATTATATCTTGGAGAGAGAATTTATCTTTTCAGGTATTGGTAAGCATGTCTAAATGGTCTTGAGTAGGTATATGCTAATAACAGAACAACTATTATCTTGTATTCCTTTGTTGTGCTCATGTTTTAATTTTTTACAGTTATGAAAAACTCTTGCAGTATGATTTGCAAGCAAAAGATGTTTTTATGGAATAAGGCTTTAGGTTCCAATTTAATAAACTAAGAATTTGATTTAACATCTCGAAAACAACATGCTACTTTAGAATGTTGTATGAGTTTCATGGAAAGGGGCTAATAATAAGTAGAGATAGATTAAATAAATAAGTGATATTTGCAATAAATGGAAATCATGATACCTGTTAGCAATTCAAACAAGCTCCAACAGAAATACCTGGGACTGATTGAATTATTAAAGCCTGTGCTTATAGTAGCCGGTATCTGAATGCAGGTGGATGTATTATAGAGATTTGCCTCTATAGGCACCTGCTTGTCAATAGTTCATCAATGGAAATTGCTGAAGTAAGTATGCAGCAAATAATTTTTCCTTCAGTTGTTGTTTCCCCATTGTTTTCCAGATTTAAATTCTGGGATACTCTAGCAAATGGCTTACACATCAAAATAATGGATTAGTGGCTTGAAAAAGTTCAGTTTTATGTTAAAAAGGAAACATATTAACGATGAAGGCTAAAATAATGCTCTATTGTGCCAAAATATTTAAATATTTTTTATACTATTAAAACTAAGAAGATTTGGTACATAACTACAATGGAATATTACTCAGCCATAAAAAGAACAAAATATTGTCATTTGCAGAAACATGGATGTACTTAGAAAATACAGAAAGTGAAAGTATAAGTCACTCAGTCATGTCTGACTCTTTGTGACCCCATGGACTATGTAGCCGGCCAGGCTCCTCTGTGCATGGGATTCTCCAGGCAAGAATACTGGAGTGCGTAGCCATTCCCCAATAATTTAAAGGGGAATAGCCATTCCCCCAAATTTAAGAAGATAAGAGCCCACATTTAAAAAAAAATTAAAATTACACATAAAAGGAAGGAGATGGGGAGGAAATAAACTATATTATTTGTGTTTATCTCTAGGTAGCAAAGGGCTTCTCAGGTGGCTCAGTGGGTAAAGAATCTGCCTGCAATGCAGGAGACGTGGGTTCAGTCCCTGGGTGGGGAAGATCCCTTGCAGGAGGGCATGGCAACCCACTCCAGTATTCTTGCCTAAAGAATTCCATGGACAGAGGAGCCCAGTGGGCTACAGTCCATACGGTTGCAAAGAATCAGACATGACAGAAGAAATTGAGCACACACTAGGTAGTAAAAAGAATCATAACTGATTTAAAATTTCCACATATTTCCCAAATTCTTTACAATAGCCTCTATAATTTTTAATTGGAAAAAACAGTACATGCATGTTATCCATAATATGTATGACTAGAGCATATAAATATAACATTTAAAATATTGTTTTGCATGGAAATTTTGATTTTCCCTAGGATTGGATCAGAAAGAGGTAAAATTCTTTACTTACCTCCCCAGAACTACCCTAGGTATATACGGACTAGTTTAGTTACTCTGAGCTATGAGTTTCTCCTGACATGCAACCAGAACAAACATCTCCTGGGTTATTGCTGAAGAAGTCCATAAACTCTGAGAGGCCGTGAGACAAAAGTCTGGACACTGAGTATACCTACTCAGACTCTGGTTCAGTGTTTTATTAAATGGTCTTCCTCTCCCTTCTGACATTTGTTCTCGTAGCTCTTCAGAGAAGCCTTGCTTGACTTGCACCTTGTCTAGTATAAAACCACACGAGGGCGAAAGATCACATGCTTTATACAGCAGAAGCTCAACAGCATTTGAAGGGTGGATGAACAAATTGTATTTGACAATAATGATATTAAGTGTGTTTAAATAACTGCCGTGGTAAGAGTTCATGTAAGGTAAATGTTTACTCTGAACAGGGCAGTGAGAAGAGTAAAGTGCCTGTGGGTGTGGATTTGCTTCAATATTCATTCTGTTCTTTTACATGCATAAGGGTTACTTCAGGCTATTATTTCATAAGAATGCCAGGCAATCAATTATACAACTACAGTAGAAGCCACATTGAAATTTGTGTTCACGAGCCCTTTGTTGATGTGAGCTTTCAGGATAAAGCCTTGGATAGCTACAAGTTGCCTCTTGCAGTCCATGACAATCAAATGGGCAAAATTTCTTGAGAGCCCTTCCTTGCTTGTCTATTCTCCAAGCATGCCCTTATTCAACTTTTTCAGATATAGAGTGGAGAAGCTTGCTTAATCTTAAACCTTCTGCTTCCAGCTTTCTACCCAAGGCATTGTATCATTTATATTTCCAAATCACCTCTGCAAGTAAGCCAGCTTCTTATCGAGTCCACACCTTCCCCACACCATACCCACTGTAGCAGACACTCCTCTACCACACACTGAAAAATGGAGCCCTGATTCTTAGTAGTGGGGCTACATTTCACACACGCTTTTTGCATAGGCTGAATGTGTTCCCCTAAAATCCATATGTTGAAACCTGATCCCCAAAGCGATAGTATAAGGAGGTGGGACCGGTAAAAGATGATGAGGGTAGAGCCTCATGAATGGAATCAGCACCCTTATAAAAGAGCTCCCTCGCCCCCTCCTTCTGCCACATGAGGACACCACACAAAGATGGCCAACTGTGAATCAGGAAGTAGGTTCTCACCAGAAATGGACTCTGCTAACAACTTGATCTCGGACTTCCCAACCTCCAGAACTTATGAGTGTGTTGGTTGTTTATAAGTCATCCTATCTTCAGTATTCTGTTACAGCATCCTGAATGGACTAAGACAGCCCTCTTCCTAGGCTTGGGCCAACATCACGAAACTCTACAACTGAACCAGGCTTCTAAAGAACAGGATGGGTTTGAAAAGACAATGCCCTTGGTCTTCTCAGTACAGCATACCTCTTACCATTATCCCCACAGAGCTCAGAGCTATTGTACTTAGCAGTAGAATGTAAGGCACAAGGGGAAATACTTGATTTAAAAACTCCAAAAACAGGGACTTCTCTGGTGGACCAGTGGTTAAGAAATCTCCAGCCAATGCAGGGGACCCAGGTTTGATCCCTGGTCTGGGAAGATCCCACAAGCCATGGAACAACTAAGTCTGTGAGCCATAATTACTGACCCGAGCTCTAGAGCCTGTGCTCTGCAACAAGAAAAACCACCACAATGAGAAGCCCTTATACCACAAGAGCAAGCCCATGGCACAATGAAGACTCAGTGCAGCCAAAAAAAACCCCCAAAACCCTAAAACAGTAGTGTATAAGGTCAAAACATCTTGCTTTTTCAGGCAAGAAGTAGGTAGACATTCTGTTCTGTTTCAGGCTCTGATTATAAAGATAATTGAGGCAGAATGCACTCTCTAAGTAATCAGAAGATTTACACGTGTCAGATGACAAGAACCAGTGTCAAAAAAAAAAAAGCTGTTTACTTCATTACATTTTTACTCCAAGAATACTATTTTAGGGGCATTTTCCTAAAATAAAAACTTAATTCTCACAAGATGGAAAACCAGCTCCCACTTCTAAAAACTCAGTGCTATAGAACAACATTAAAAATAGGCGAGGATGATTTTCAATTCTGTATTGAATCACCAGAGTCCTACCCAGGTCGTGCTCTTTGAGTCACTTTTAGGCTTAATGAGACCCATTCAATAACACAGGCACACGACAAGCAGCAAATCTCTCAGCTCTATAGGTTTTCTTTCAAATGCTGCCCTTTAGGTATTCAGGGAAATAAAGAAGGATAAACGAACTGAATTCAGGTTCCATAATATAATACAGCCTATATTCCTCATGACGTATGATGTCATGAAGACGTTTCTTTGGAAGAAAAATGGCTAGAAATACTAAGAAGGAAAAATAAACTAATCATTCTGCTCAGTCTTCGTGAACAGCCGAGATGGAGTCATGCAGGATGCATTACAAACGTCACTGGTGCTGGGAAGTCTTTATTGCTCAATGGTTTTCCTGGTGGGTTGCAGGAGACTTACCACGTGCAGCTACCAGGACAGCTGCCTGGGCTCCGTTCCAGGGATCAGGCTGCTCTCCAGTTAAGTATATACCCAACTAAGGACAGACTAACCTGGCAGGATGGAAGGCTGGCTAAAACTGAATGAAATAAATACTGAAGATTTAAGGACAGGGATGTAAGAGATATCCCAAGGTATAAAAGACTGAGAGATTTTAGATTCTTCATGCTCAACAACAGAAGGTCACTGTGATGACATGAAAAAGTCAGATATATTGTAAACCTGTATTCAGTTTGGATAACAAAAGCACATTCAAGCACTCAATTTTCCACTAAACAACTTATATAACTTGGTCAAAGAGATCACTTGGGGCTAAAATTACACAGAAAACCTCCCCAAAGAAAGCACTTGAATAAGACTTGAAGTATGAATTAATGAAGGGCTAGGCTTTTAAAAAAATAATAAAACACAATATAATGTAATCAAAACTAGGTCAGTGGAAATTTAAATTCTAATTCCAAAATGGATGGCCCTGGAGCCACCTGGTTACTCTGAACCTTGTTTCCTCCTAGAAAATTATTTTTTGCTGGACAAAATTATCTTCCAGATTCCTTCATGCTTTAAATTTCTATCCATTTCTATAAAAAACAAACAAACAAAACAAAAAAATACACCTAACTTGATGTATTTCTAACAGTTGCTTTACTCAGAGTGGATCCGCAATAGATATGTGATAAACTGAACTGAGGTCATTAACTGTGGTGTATTAGGATACCCTCTGGAGTCAAACAGGCTGGAGGCAGGAGTCTTGGCTATGCCTCCTATAAACTGAGTGACTTAGGGGAAGCGATTTAAACTCTCTGGGCTCCAATCTCCTTAAGGGAGAACAGAAATCCTACCCTAGTATCTAGAAATTCCAGGTATTTAACCAATGATAATTTCTTTCTCTGAAGGTCTTCCTTTTCCTTTTTAACCAGTTTGTCATTCAGAGTCAAGTCAAGCTTATGAGCAGAGATCAGATTTCTTCCACGTTGGATTCCACTTTCATAATTCCACTTTCATAATTGTCTTAGTTAGCTTCATGTATTTATCATATTTGACTTTCCACGTTTATCTGAGCTGTGTTGTGCTCAGTTGCTCAGTTGTGTCTGACTTTTTGTGTGACCCGATGGACTCTACGCTCCAGGCTCTTCTGTCCATGGGATTCTCCTGGCAAGAATGCTAGAGTGGGTTCCCATGCCCTTTTCCAGGTGATCTTCCCCACCCAGGTATGGAACCCACATCTCCTGCATTCCCTGTATTGCAGGTGGATTCTTTACCCACCCCCTTTAAAAAAATACAATAAAAATATGAGTCCTTTCATCTAAATACTTTTTTTTATCAAAAGCTGCCTTTGCTCAAAGAGATTCCAGTTTGCAGACTTCTATACAAAAACAGCTAGTACACACCGAGTGTCTACTGTGCCAAACAATTCATATAGACAGCTTTAAAAAATAATATTTTATATTAGTCTTCTAATATTTTGTCAAAATATTTTATTTATTTGGCTGCTCCCGGTCTTAGTTGCGGCATGTGGGGACCTCATTCCCTGACCAGGGATCAAAACTGGGCCTTCTGCGTTGGGAATCTTAGCCACTCAACCACTACAGAAGCTCCTCTGTTTGTATTTTGGCTGTACTGGGTCTTCATTGCTGTGTGTGGGCTTCTCTATTGCGGTGAACAGCAGCTACTCTTTAGCTGTGGTGCATGGACTTTCCGTTGCAGTGGCTTCTCTTGTTGCGGAGCACAGGCTCCAGGCTTGTGGGGTCAGTAGTTGTGGCTCACGGGCTTAGTTGCTCCACGGCATGTGGGATTCTTCCTGGACCAGGGATCGAACCCATGTCCCCTGCACTGGCAGGAGAATTCCTAATCTCTGGACCAACAGGGTAGTTACCATCCATTTGTTTTTATTTCATTTTGTGATCTTGCTTTTTTATTCTGAAGTATTTTATATTTGCTGTGAACACATTTGCTAATGTTATTTAATGGCTTAGATTAATCAAAGCCCACCAGGCTCTTCTGTCCATGGAGTTCTCCAGGCCAGAATACTGGGGTGGGTTGCCATGCCCTCCTCCAGAGGATCTTCCCAATCCAGGGATTAAACCCAGGTCTCCCACATCGTAGGTGAATTCTTTACTGTCTGAGCTACCAGGGAAGCCCAGATTAATTTAGAGAACCAAAATATTATATAAATATAATTCTAAAACACTTGCATGCTTTTTTTGAGCAGAGGTATTTATTTATCTGTATTTTAAATATATGTACTATGAAGAAATTAAAGGAAGAAATGGAACAGGTAGTTAAAGAACCTGATGAAAATAATCAAATTTCAGAAAGGTGAGTAATGAAAACATCATTCTGTCTGGTGATGATATATGCAATTGGTAGACTGACCTTTTAAAGCCTCAAAGCAAATCATAAGTCAGAGCCTTCTACTATTGCAGAGAAATTTTAAAACTTGCCTAAGAGCACAAAAAATGGCAAAGCCATGTTTTTAACACAGATTGTCTTATGTCAAAGTTCTGTTTATAATCACTAAACCCTCCCACTTTACTTTACAAACCTAATTTGAATACAGAATGGGATATTAGTTTATAGAACATCTTAAAATTATAATAGACCTAAAAAAATACCAAAACTCTCTAGTTAGTTACAGAAACGTGAGAAACAACTCTTCATCAACTCTGCTTAGGGCCTCAGCCACTACCTCCACTGTAAGATTTCCAAGCCTTCCTGACACTCAACTGGGCAAGATCAAGTCAAGAACCAAGATCTAATTCTCACTAGGCCATCAGGCCAGCAAGAAACGACCAAATTTATAGTTAATAAAACCAGTTAATTGCACAGCATGAAGCACCCTCTCTCTATGCAAAAATTACATGGTTAGGAATTTTGAGCAACTCTCACAATCTGATTAGTTAAGTGCTTTATAATATTACTCTACAGTGCAACAGAGTTTGATTATTTATATCCCATTAGAGAAATGTTTGCTACATTTATTATAGAAATCTGCAAAATCATTTAGAAGAATTCAGGCAAACTTAATTTTTAAATAGTCTGAAAAGTCCTTTCACATCTTGTAGACTCCAATTAGACAGCATCTTGAATACCTGGATTCTTCCATTTAATGATTTCACTATTTCTGGGTTCTGTCAGCATACTCAAACAATAATTAATGACAAAGGCATGTGTGTGATATCTGTCAGACTATTGAGTGACAAAAAAGCACCAAACCCCAACAAATATATGGTAAAAAAATAACCTGGAATCACAGACTCTTAAGATGATTTCTCCCTTAAAGGTTTAAAGAAGAGATAGCCTCCATTTAGGCAAACTCTCCCATATTAATAACCATCACCACCATCACCACCACAATCTTTCTTGTCACTAACCTTCATGCTGAAATCTAAGTCCTTCTTTGTGTTCATTAGAGAGAGTAAAAGATAACATCTGAAGGCTAATTTTCATATTACACTACATTATAGGTTTTCCTAAGCCTAGACTCTGGCAGTTAGTGACGGACAGGGAGGCCTGGCGTGCTGCGGTTCATGGGGTTGCAAAGAGTCAGACACGACCGAGCGACTGAACTGAACTGAAGTGAACTGAAGCCTAAAGCTGGATGAATCACAAGCTGGAATCAAGACTGCCAGGAGAAATATCAACATCCTCAGACATGCAGATGATACCATTCTAATGGCAAAAAGTGAAGAAGAACTAAAGAGCTTCTTGATGGTGAAAGAGGAGAATGAAAAAGCTGTCTTAAAACTCAACATTCAGAAAACTAAGATCATGGCATCTGGTCTCATCACTTCATTGTAAACAGAAGGGGAAAAAGTAGAAAAAGCAACAGATTTTATTTTCTTGGGCTCCAAAATCACCACGGATGTGACTGCAGCCATGAAATTAAAACACCCTTGCTCCTTGGAAGGAAAGCAATGACAAATCTAGACAGCATATTAAAAAGCAGAGACATCACTTTGCCAACAAGGGTCCCTATAGTCAAAGCAATGGTTTTGCCAGTAGTCATGTACAGATGCAAGAGTTGAACCATCAAAAAGGCTGAATGCTGAAGAATTGATGCCTTTGAACTGTGTTGGTGGAGAAGACTCTGAATAGCTGGAGAGTTCCTTGGACAGCAAGGAGATCAAACCAATCAATCCTAAAGGAAATCAATCCTGAATATTCATTCAAAGGACTCATGCTGAAGCTGAAGCTGCAATACTGTGGCCCTGATGCAAAGAGCTGACTCATTGGAAAAGACCCTGATGCTGGGGAAAGATTGAAGGCAAAAGGGGAAGGGGGTGGCAGAGGATGAGATGGTTAGATAGCATCACCAACTCAATGGACATGAATTAGAGAAACGTTTGGGAGACAGTGGAGGACAGAGGAGATGGCATGCTGCATGCAGTCCATGGGGTTGCAAAGAGTTGGATATGACTTAGTGACTAAACAAGTCAAAAACTCTAATTCTTATCAATTTTCTTGACATGTCTTATTTTTCAATTTTTAGGAGTTATTTTACCTAAATTTATGCAAAAATACCAATCATTCTAAAAACATACTCAAGTAACTGGTAGAGCCACCTGACTGAATGTATTCACTTTTCAGCCCAGTATTGAGGTACTGTGTAAACTTGGTTACTATGGCTCTCTTCAAAAACATCTTTATATTCCTCCGATCCAAAAGACAATTTTTTATGTTTTTAGGTTCAATCATATAAAGTTATAATTTAAGTATAATCATCTTCAGTTCAGTTAAGTCACTCAATTGTGTCTGACTCTTTGCGACTCCATGGACTGCAGCACGCCAGGCTTCCCTGTCTATCTCCAACTTCCAGAGCTTGCTCAAACTCATGTCAATCAGGTCGGTGATGCCATCCAATTATCTCATCCTTTGTCTTCCCCTTCTCCCACCTTCAATCTTTCCCAGCATCAGGGTCTTTTCTAATGAGTCAGCCCTTAGCATCAGGTGGCTAAAGTATTGGAGCTTCAGCTTCAGCATCAGTCCTTCCACCTTTAGGACTGACTGGCTTGATCTCCTTGCTGTCCAAGAGACTCTCAAGAGTCTTCTCCAACACCACAGTTCAAAAGCATCAATTCTTCAGCACTCAGTTTTCTTTATAGCCCAACTCTCACATCCATACATGACCACTGGAAAAACCATAGCTTTGACTAGACGGACCTTTGTTGGCAAAGTAACATCTCGGCTTTTTAATATGCTGTCTAGGTTGGTCATAGCCTTCCTTCCAAGAAGCAAGCATCTTTTAATTTCATGGCTGCTGTCACCATCTGCAGTGATTTTGGAGCCCAAGAAAATAAAGTCTCTCACTGTTTCCATTGTTTACCCATCTATTTGCCATGAAGTGATGGGACCAGATGCCATGATCTTCGTTTTTTGAACATTGAGTTTTAAGCCAGCTTTTTTACTGTCCTCTTTCACTTTCACCAGGAAGCTCTTTGGTTCCTCTTTGCTTTCTGCCATAAGGGTGGTGTCATCTCCACATCTGAGGTTATTGATATTTCTCCTGGCAATCTTGATTCCAGCTTATGCTTCATCCAGCCCAGCATTTTGCATGATGTACTCTGCATATAAGTTAAATAAGCAGGGTGACAATATATAGCCTTGACATACTCCTTTCCCAATTTGGTACCAGTCTGTTGAAGCCTCACTTGGAGAACTTTGAGCATTACTTTGCTAGCATCTGAGATGAGTGCAATTATGCAATAGTTTGAACATTCTTTGGCATTGCCTTCCTTTGGGATTGGAATGAAAACTGACCTTTTCCAGTCCTGTGGCCACTGCTGAGTTCTCCATATTTGCTGGCATATTGAGTGCAGCACTTTCACAGCATCATCTTTGAGGATTTGAAATAGTTCAGCTGGGATTCCATCACTTCCACTAGCTTTGTCTGTAATGATGCTTCCTAAAGCCCCCTTGACTTTGCATTCCAGGATGTCTGGCTCTAGGTCAGTGATCACACCATTGTGGTTATCTGGGTCATGAAGATCTTTTTTGTATAGTTCTTTTGTGTATTCTTGCCACCTCTTTTAATATCTTCTGCTTCTGTTAGGTCCATACCGTTTCTGTCCTTTATTGTGCCCATCTTTGCATGAAATGTTCCCTTGGTATTTCTAATTTTCTTCAAGAGATCTCTAGTCTTTCCCATTCTATTGATTTCTTCTATTTCTTTGCACTGATCACTGAGGAAGGCTTTCTTATCTCTCCTTGCTATTCTTTGGAACTCTGCATTCAGATGGATATATGTTTTCCTTTTCTCCTTTGCCTTTTATGTCTCTTCTTTTCTCAGCTATTTGTAAGGCCTCCTCAGACAACCATTTTGCCTTTTTGCATTTCTTTTTCTTGGGGATAATTCTGATTACCACCTCCTGTACAATGTTACAAACCTCCATCCATAGTTCTTCAGGCCCTCTATCAGATGTAATCCCTAGAATCTATCTGGTCTTAGTAAAAGGAATATTTGTGATTTTCCTGAACTGGTTGGTTTTTAATCCCCATTGCTCAACAACCTATCATGTTACATTTCTCAAGTTGATTGCTAGAAAGCTTAGGCACAAATTTGTTGCCTATATCTAGAAAGAATAAAGAACCTCATGAGTGTGTTTTTATCATACTATTTTCATTTTTGTTTCCATTTTGGTTTTTTTTTTTTTTTTATACCAGATTTTCCCTTTGCCCCATTTTCCTATTTTAATTTTTAAATCTCATAATTTGTATTTTTATTAGCTGCCTTAAATCATTTTGACAGTGAAGCCATACAATAAAATAGTATTTTGTATTGTATCTCAAACTGGACTATTCAAGATAAGAGTCCAGGGTCCATAGATGGTCCCTGGTGGCCCATCAGAAAACTCAAAGAAACACTGGTCTAATCGAAGGGTTATCTCTTGGTTACTTCTCTGTGCACAAAGATACTCTCTCCTTCACTTTTTCTCCTCCAGCAGCCTTCACTAGCATTCTGCTTTAGCAGTTCATGACCATCCCTTAGATCTTTCTATTACCCACCCATCTCAAACTCAGAAGGCCCTTTTTTACCTTAACCTTTTAGCCTTATTCACCTTAAGCCTGCTCTTCAGTTATCTTATCAAGGTCTCTAGTCCCTTAATTCCTTTCAGTTTTCCCTCTCTAATCAACTGGTTCTACTGAAAGAAAGTGAAAGTCGCTCAGTTGTGTCCGACTGTTTGTCCATGGACTGTATAGTCCATGGGATTCTCCAGGCCAGAATACTGGAGTGGGTAGCCTTTCCCTTCTCCAGGGGATCTTCCCAACCCAGGGATCGAACCCAGGTCTCCTACATTGTAGGTGGATTCTTTAAAGCTGAGCCACAAGAGAAGCCCCATTGTGGCTTCTTTCTATTGAAAGAAAGAGAGATCCAAAATAACAGTAGTTAAACAAGTAGTTCATATTGTCTCAAAATATGAGGGCTGCAGGAAGCCCAATATGGAAGCTCCACAATTATTAATACAGTCTGCCTCACCGTCCTTCGCACCAGTTTACATCCTCAAGGTAACTCCTGAGGTTCTAAGCCATTATATTCACACTTGAGGCGGCAGGAAAGAGGAAAGTGTATAAAGGCATTCTCTTAGGTCAGCTTTCTTTAAAGAGCACCCTCAGCAATCTTATCCAATGAGTTCTGTTTACATCTCCATTTATTGAACGCTAAAAGGCTGTAGCAGTAATTTCGAGTATCTCCAATTTCCTCCCTTCTTCATTTTCTGTTCACTCAACAAATATTTACTGAGTATTTATGTGCCAGGCACTATTTTTTCGGGGCTGAGGAGAGTGATGGACCAGATAGCAAAGCCATTGCCTTCACAGAGCTTACAATTTAGAGAGGAAGACAGACAATGATGATATTAAGTAATAAACAAGATAATCTTTATGAGTTACCTACAATAAACCTTGACTCTACTCATGGCCTTTAGCTGCTCTTGCCTTTTTCAGTCTCAGATCACTATGGATGCGCTACACCAGAGAAATGGGCATAACTGTCCTCAGTATTCCTTCCTTACACTTTCTGCTTTTCTGTCTCTAAGAAAAAGGTATCCTTCCTTCCCAGATCTTACAATGGCGCCTGTGCTCTTTTTTTTTTCCCCCACCTGTGCTTTTTATATCTCCCCTTTTCACTCAAGACGTATAATCCATCAATTATATCCTTTCTGGAACACTCTCTTTCTAGTTCTACCCTCTAGGCCTAAAAAATGCTTGAGTTTCACAACAAACAACTTTGCTTGACCCTCTTCTCAAACTACTTTTCTAAACATCAAAATGTCTTGAAATAATACTTTTCACTAAGTTCTGTTTCTTTGCTTTTTATTCATTTCTTAATCCCATTATATTTGGCTAGATTTTTATTCTATTGTTAAAGTTTCCCTAACTAATTCTGAATTCTGATCTTTTCTATTAAATACCCTTTATAGGTTATATTCTGACTTTTTCAGTTAAATATAACCTCCCCTGAACATTCTGATAAAGTCCCTTAGATCTATACCTGTGCTATTTTCTGGTATGAATGAAAACAAGAGACATGGGCATTCTAAGTTATATAAAAATAAAATAAACCCCTACTTTCAAGGCTCACACAATAGCAGGGGAAAAATAAAAGTGCATAATAACAAAATGCAACACAATGATAATAAGAAGTAGAAAGTGTCGTGGAGGACCCATATAGCGATTAGGTGAAGCTAGGGGTAATGGAAAGCTTCAATTAGACAATGGAAAATGAATTAGGCTTTAATTTATAGCTAGAGAAGGCTTGTCATTCCAAGCAAAGGGAATAACAAGAACTTTGGCAGAGACAGCATGGGGCAGCATGTTTGAGAGATAGTAGCTTGGAATGTGGAGTATACATAGGAGAACACAGATAGGTAAAGGAATTACAAGCCTAGCTAAGAAGCAGTGAAGCCAAGATTCAAACCAGGTAGTCTGGTTGTAAAGCCTATGATTTCCACCATGACATAGTACAGCCTCTCTCACAAATGAATGTCAATTTTCAAAATCACATAGATGTACATGTTCTATACATGCACACAGATGTACATGCACACACATTTCTGTATGTTACCAAAGTATAAACAAACTCACCTGTGACTACACATATACATAACAGAGTAAACACTTTAACATGTTTATTTTATGAGTATGGATAGAACTCTAGAATCAGAATCAAGAGACCTAATTTAGCCTTGGTTCTGACACTCAAAGGCTATGTGATTCGAGGCCTCAGCTCACCTACTGATAAATGTCAAAATTTAGAGGTAAAAAGGACCAAATGAATGATCTAAAGTCCCTTAAATTCTAACTTCCTGACTTAAATCGGACTAAACTGATATGGGGTGGGACCCAGGCACAGGTGTGCCTTAGAAGCTTCCCAGGTGAGCCTAATGTGCACTGGCCTAGACAGCGGTGCTGTGGCAGCTAAACTGTGGCCTCACTACTTAGGAGCTGGAAACGCTGGGGCTGAATTTCAACTTTATCATGTCTAAACTGTGTGGCCTTGCAAGTCCCTCAATATCACTGAGCTTGCTGTCACCTCTAAAATAAGAAAATCAGTGTCTACTTAAGCAGCTGTGAGGGCCAAATATACCTGGAAAGTACATGCTGGGCACCTGGTTTACCTCAATAAATCATTCCTAGAGTGAACAAAGATAAATTGTTTAGAAGATACACAGAACTGATCTCAGACACACAGAACACCAGCTAGAACTATGAACTTCTGGAAAACAGATCCAAAGATTGACAGCAACGGCACAGTGAAACTCACAAAGGAGACAAGAGGCCAAAACACAGGTCTGGGCAGAACAGCGACAAAAGACCAGGGAAAGTCTAGTGAATACAGCATTGGAAGAGAGTGAAGGTATCTATCATCCTACGAAGTCAGGTAACACCACAGCTGCCGGAAGACTCTGAATCCAAAGACCAAAATATACCAAAGGTGGCCACAAGTTGTTAAGCCTGGTTGTTCTAATCTCTAAACAAATCTTACAGTTTCCTACTATTTTAAAAATAAAGTGCCAAGCTGAAAGAAAGTGAACATTACTTCTCTTTTCCACACTCAGGGTAAGGAATCCAGCTTAACCATCATTAGCCTCACAATTACCACGTGTGCAGAAAGAATGAGAATTTGGTGGGGCTGTTCTTGTGTTTCTGTTTCCTGCCCATTCTCAGATCTCCGTGTCAGAGGTCACAGAGGAGCACACTGCACCATTATTCTTTTTCAGAACAGTTGCCTCTGGCCCTGGCTGTCCTTCATCATGATGAGGTTTCTGTTGTGTTAATGTAATCAAATGAGCCCAATATATGTATGCCACCCTCCATTCAAATATGGAAGGACTACTGGCTCAAAGTCAATCAGAAAAATATTTCTGAGTTATTTTTCTAGGAGTGAACATCAATCACAATGACCTATCATCTGTAAAGTAAGGATATTACCTCCCAGCTCTAAAGACTGTTGGGAGAATGGTGGCGTTGAGCCAAATACAGGCCTGGGCAGCACCAGAAAGGCAAGGACTAGGGTTTTAGGTTCTGGTTTTTCACTAACTCCCCTATGTGCCACTCAGCAAGTTACTTGGCCTTTCAAACACTAGGAATCTGTGGAATTGGGGATAATAAAAACTTTCAAAATTTTTATTTTGGAATAGTTTTTAGATTCAGAGAAAAGCTGTTTAGAGTATTCAGAGTCACAGAAAAAAATAGAGGCCCTGTAGAGCCCTAGTCCAGTTAATACCTTATATTACTGTAGTACATCACTATTAACCAAACTTATTTCACCTGTTGCTCCGTGACTGTCCTCTTTGTGGCCTAGGACCCTCTCCAGAGGGTTCACAGCACATTTAGCTGTCATACCTCCCTAATCTTCTCTATCTCATATCACAGGGTTTTAATACAAATCAAATAAATGTGAAAACACTTTGTAAAATGAAAAGGAATATTAGAATATGATTTACTATTGTTAGGCATTAAATGAGTCCAGGCATATAAAGCACCAAGAAAACTGGACTGTACTAAGTCCCAAATATGGGTTATTAGCATTATTATTATAAATTTTTATAACCATCCTACAAAATGATGAGTTCTACACATCTTTAACAGTTGCTCAGGGTTCACAAATCCTCAAAAACTACAGATTTTCCTCTGTAAGAAGACAGCTTTAAGAGATAGCCCTTGATCAAACCTTCAGAAACATCTTGCTGTAACCGAGTTAGCAAAAGCAGCTCAATCTAGCAGAGGAGAAAGGACAAGAGATGGGGTGAAGACAGAGGCACCAATGGAACCTCAGAAGCCACAGAGGTTTCACTTTGTCGTCAAACATCTATCTTAGTCCTGGAGCTACACAAAGAAGCCCTGAAATTCAAGAGGGACCATTCCATAAAAATCAGCAAAGGAACCAACATTTACATATTTCCTGTTAAACAATGTGTGCAGGGTTTTCAAGCATCATTAGGAAGTTAGAAAAGATGACCTGTGGTGAGGGGGAGACAGGAGAGTGAAGCTTTCTTTATCCCTCAGTGCTCTGAGCTTGCTAGCTTGCCTGGGAGAAAGCTCAATCAGAATCCATGCTACTCATATAGCTCATCCCTACAATATCAGGAAATAGTGAATACATTCCAAGTTGCTTTAGAAGAACAAAACAAAGGAGAAGCTCTGGAGCTGAATGTGTACTGAAAGCCACTAAACATCCTGCCTCTCATAGCCGAACATTTTACTAAGAAGTGTTCAGAAGTTTTTCATGTTTCTTCACATGTTTAGTAAATTTTTATTGTACACTGGTCAAGGATATAATTTAGTATAACAAAGGAAAGGTAAACAAATAAATACTATTTAAGTACAAAGTATAAAAGTTATTAAAAAGAATGAGGTAGCTTTATACATACTCACATGGCAATTTTATACAGTTAAAAATTCAACTTGTGATATATATAAAACAGCATGATCTAATTTTTAAACTTCTTTTTAAAAAGATAATTGTGGATTCACAGGCAGCTATAAAAAATAATATAGAGAGATCCCATACACTCTTACACAGTGTACCCTAATGGTAACATCTTGCATAACTACAGTACAATAACATAACCAGAAAACTGAGGTTGGGACAATCCACAAACCTTATTCAGATTTCACCAGTTTTATACACACTTGTATGCGTGCGTGTGTTTAGTTCTACATAACTTTATAATACATGTATTCAAGTGATCATCACCACAGTCAAGATAAAGGCAGATACAAATTTCCCTCATGCTACTCTTCTTTGGATGATCCATTTTTTCATGGAACGGAGAGAGTATTGCTGTTAGTCACTAAGTCATGTCCAACTCTTTGCAACTCCAATGGACTGCAGCTTGCCAGGCTCCCCTGTCCATGGGATTTCCGAGGCAAGAATACTGGAGTGGGTTGCCATTTCCTTCTCCAGGGGATCTTCCTGACCCAGGGATAGAATCCGTGTCTCCTGCACTGGGAGGCGGATTCTTTACCTCGGAGCCACCTGGGAAGTGGGAACAGTATTAGTACTGTTATAAATGCAGAGGGAAATAAAAATCAATCTGTTAAGTCATTCATAAGCTGAGAATTTTTATAAAATAGGATTGTAAGGAGGAGAAATTTTTTGCTTTTTTACTTTTTACACTGCTATAATATTTGATTTTTAAAAAATAAACATTTATCACCTTTTTAATATAAAAAGTAAAATATAGAAAATAAATATAACATGGAAATGTCTGGTTTTAAGTATAGCAGGGTCACAGTGAGCAAGTGGACAAAAGTATAAACATTAAAAAGAGGTATGATACTGGTGTCTAAAATATAATATTTAGGGCTCTATTTTTCTATTATTAGTATTCTATATGCAATTGGGTTCTTCACTTAAGTAAGAACTAGTCACTTTAAAACTAGAAAGAGATTCCAAAAAGCAAGAAAAAACTTTAAAAAATTGACAGAAAACTAAAAAACTACAATAAATGACACTATATTACTTATAATTACAAATTAGGGGACAATTAAATGCTTAATAAATGCCATTTGGTAAGAGTTTTCTGAGTATAATTTTAATGATGTTTTAAAAAGTCACATTCTTATACAGTGTTATTTTATGCCTTTTATGACTAACCAAAGATGTACTGTTAGCGTGTGGTATAGACTCAGAAAAACTCAGAGAAGAATTCTGTGATGGTCACAGTCTTCCAAAGGTGAAGGTTCCAGGAGGATTGAGAATGTTCCAGTGAGTTCTCTAGCAGTGGTAATCAGAATTCAAACAGATGCTCAATGCCCATCTATGGCAGGAATTTTGCAGAGGAGATCTAGGCATCTAAAATATTGTCAATTAAGGTCTTTTCCAAAGCTGAGATTCTATCTCAGGTAAAGAGTACTGGATCCAGAGCCAAAAACCCTAAGATTCAGCTCTGGTTTCTAAGGTATAGCTTGGGGAATCATACTGAACCCGTTTCATCATTTTGTATACGGAATGATACAATTAACAGTGCTGTGTAAATGGTAAAAGCACCGTCTGAATAATATTATTTATAATCATTTGAGGATAATGCAAGGGATCTAAGTTAAACCTTAACAGAAGTTATTTAAGCCAGCCGTGAAGCTGACTTCTGAATGGTAAGGATTACAGAACCCATTTTCCAGAGAGGTTGTGGAATTTTACATGACGATTACAATTCTCAGTCTCTGGGTCGGCATAGATACAGTCTTGATCATGAACAAGGAGTTGAATTGTGATTTATGTGGTACTACTTCTTAGTTGATAGAAATACTATGAAGAAGAAAACCAAAATGACCTTTTACTGCTAATGTTAAAGTATTACCACATGCCTATCATTTAAGCATGTTTAACCTTCTCTCTTGTAACAAGCATAGGGCAGGCAATTTAATATCATTCAAAAAAATAACAGAAGCAGTAGGAACTTGACAGTGTGCTCCTGACAAGAGCTCCAAACTGGCAAACCAAAGGCCTGGGCCCTACAACTCAATTTACTGCTATGCAACGTAACAGTTCTGAACTTCAAATTACTGATTTTTAAAATGGGGGTTTAGGACTGTTGGACTAAAATAGCTATTAAACTTTCAGTTTGAGTATTATAGTAGATTTCCCAGATAACAGACCTCTTCACAATTATGTGCAAACCTACCTATTAAGCAAAATACCTCCCACAGTATCAATCCTTCATCACCTTTCAAATCTCCTCTTATTATATTGATGAGACTATGTCTCATAATTTTATCCACCCATAATTAGGAGTTCACAACACACCACAGGTCATAGTCATGCACACTTTTGGATTTTAAATATCCTAAAATGACAAATCCTTATCAACCCATGTATCTTTTCAAATAAGCTATTTCTCTGAAATAAATGAGAATTGTTAAAGTACAAAGAAATTGCTATGTAATTGTTTAAATAGATTTTTATAGGTTGGTTCGTTGAAGGGTACTCTTATTTTCTTTTACTTAAATCTCACTGCCCAAGAGCCAACAGTCCTAGTGTTAGGATATTTTATGTGGATTACAATTTAGTCAGTACTTTAAACACTAGACAAAATAAAATTTCCTGCTGTTTCTGTTCCTGGATTCCCATTTCTTTCTTCGGACCCACAAATTTTCAACAGAATATAAGATACAATAGTAACATACTTATTCATTGAAACAAAGAAAAGAAAGGCAAAAGGAAACACACATATGCCTTTTTTACTGTTACTTAAGCTTACTAGCGACTTGACTTTCACTTTTCACTTTCATGCATTGGAGAAGGAAATGGCAACCCACTCCAGAGTTCTTGCCTGGAGAATCCCAGGGATGGAGCCTGGTGGGCTGCTGTCTATGGGGTCGCACAGAGTCAGACATGACTGAAGCGACTTAGCAGCAGCAGCAGCAGCAAGCTTACTAGACGATCTCCCTTATATATAAAATTACTCCTCCAGGGGGAAAAAAATCTTCAGAACTTGACATTTTAATTAAGATGGATGCTTCTGTCTTCTGGTGGCTTCATACCGATACCTACCTCCTCAAACAAGAGAACTCAGGATATCTGTAATTCTCTTCTCTACACACCTGCACCATCCTATATGCCTTGATAACAAAGTGACTAGCAAAATACAAAAGATTTAATACCACCATAATTGCTATTATTCTTTAGGCCAAGTGTTTTGGCAGATTCCTAGCCTAGATTCTGAGAGGACATGCGGGAAATCTGCATGTAAATTTTATGGTAAATGATTATATTTAAAATGTTAAAATCGAATGAAGAGCTTAATAAAATCTAACACTTGAACACAACCCAGCAACCAACCCAGGAAATCGTGTTTTCCCATGCAAAGTTCACAAACATAGCTATGGATCCATTTCAGGTGGAGAGAGAAAATGGGAAGACGAATCTTCTGAATATTTTCATAGCTACTGCTCCTGAAGAGTGGTGCTCCTTGCAAGAAAAGGATAGAACAAAGATCTTAATGTTGCAGGTCTGAGAGACAGCTACATCAAAACCAGGTATAGTGGTCCCAACCCGAGCAGCTGGCAAACTGCAGGATGGATGTGGGCACTCTTCTGCCTAATAAAATCTGAATCAAACACTTTGCATCTCATTCTCCATGTGAGCTTTTTATGCAAACTTCTAAAGTGCAAGGAATCCTGGGGTGGAAGAGCTATTCTGAGAGATTTCACATAGTTCATGTAATTAGGGAAACCACTTCCTTTGATTGTAAGTGTTCAAAACAGCTGAATTTCTCCTATCAAAGGCACTCTGTGATTTGGGTCACCTCTTTTACTTTCTCTTTCATGTCTCTCAGGATGAGAGGTGAAGCTGGAGAGCACATTATTTAGTGGAAAAAAAGATCGTGCTTTTTGTTTTAGGGATTGAACTTACACTATTCAAAAGACTGTCATTTAGACTCTCCCTCTCTTTCTCACCCTCTGTCTCTTTCCTTCCCTGTCCAGGCTCTTCGGTAGCTACAGAGAACACAAGAAAAATGTCAGGGCTGACGGGAAACTGTCCTATCATATGTAAAAGGATTCTAATGCTCATGTTTGGGTTTAAAAGATAATTAGATAGAACTGTAATCTGCAGGTTCTTGATCTTCACATTTATGAATTTTTGTTGTTATAACAGTTGAGAGACAGAGAAAGAGGATGCAGAAAAGGAGTCTCTTACTGCCTCCCCAAAAAGCACAAACCACCAGCAGCAAAGAGTGTAAAAGAAACTACCAATCTGTTCTTTCCCTATATTCCTGGAGTATCCTTTTCCACTAAAAGTAGAACACAAGCTATTCAACAAGGTAATTCATACTGCTTTTGCTATAGCTAACCTTAGCCCTGGATGCTCACGAGCTTTTCACTTATTCTAAAATACCTCCATCACTTTAATGCACAGTTAGGTTTGCCAGTGAATATACAAACTAAAAGAGGTAAAAAAAGAAAATTCACCATTCACCAACTACTTTAATGTCCATATTTCTACTGAATGTAAAAGCAAGATGAACAATACTGTCTATGCCACAATCTCTAAGATTTCAGTTAAATTTTAGTTAATTAAAATTCCAGATGGTTAATAAAACTAGTAATATTATCAGTCATATCAAGGAAAAAAGGTTTTGAATCATATGAATAGAATGTGACAAAATTCTCTATAGTGACAACAATCTCACTTGTATTCATTATATTTGATCTTTATAGTTCAAAGTAAATATGACTAGGAAGGAATTATCCCTATTTTATAGGTGAAGAAACTTTGTTCCAGTGATGTTAGCTGACTTGCCCGATCTCCCAATTAGTAAGAGAAAAGTAAGAACAGATCTAGAACTTTAAAGAGAGCAGGGCACGATCTTCAATCATTCAGGATCCTAAATTTTTCTTATCATGGCTTGAAAAAAATCACATTAACTTTTCTGGCAGATATATCACATACTAACTCATAATAAACCAAATCTAAAACATCCTTCCCTTAAGCTGTATTTTCCTCATCTTCTACCGACACTTAGCTTTCCAGAGTCTTATGTATAAAATGTTTCATTTCCATCTACTGGCTCAATGTGCTCATTGATTGAAATCTTTTCAGGTTCTTACTCTTACCAAGTCTTTTAATACAGCAACTACTTTTCCTATTATTATATTAACTGAATTAGATGCCACCTAAATTATTAAAGTAAGTGTTAAGAAGGACATGAGGAAATGTATTTAATTCTATAAGGATTAAGTGGGTTTTAGGTACTTGTAAAAGCATGTACAAATTCACCTAATTTGTACATGGAAACTTTATTTCAATATTTTTATTTCAGGGACTTCCCAGGTAGTCCAGGGCTAAGATTCCATGCTCCCAATGTTGGGTTCAATCCCTGGTCAGGGAACTAGATCCCACATGCTGAAACTAAGCCTGGCACAGCCAAATAAATACCTAAATAAATAAAATATTTAGAAATATATATTTCAGTACCAGATAAACTTTGCCTTCCAAGTCGTAATACATCTTCTTTGTTCCTATCATTATTATAGCTCTTAGCTTATTTTTGTAGCCAAAATGTAGTGAACACTTACTGTATGCCAAGCATTGTACTGAAAACCTCTAATTCCCTCTAAGGTACTCTGCAGTAGGTCATATTAGTATTCTCATCCCATTAATAGAAATGAGGAATCAGGGTACAAAGAGCTTGAAGAAAGAGGAAGCTAGTCAAGTGGCTGAGCAAGGGATCCCACACAGGTCTGACTACAGAGCCCACACTTTAAACCACTGCCTCTGTACCGAAGGCATTTATTTACAAGTTCATCTCCTCCCAGTTCACCTGTAAGATCCCCATGGGTTCTTCAATTTGCAGCACAGTTCTGGCATCTACTAAGCCCTTTATATATATGGTGACATGGCTTCTGAATTAAGTTGCAACACTAAGGATAGACAGGGTTCTACATCCTAAATAAAAGAAGGTTTTAAAAGGGCATCATAACTGTCTCCAAATATCTGGAGGCTGCAGTGTAGGCAATACTAAACGATTTATATGGCTCCAGCAGACAATACTAGAACCAATGGGCAGAGTCAAAAGGTAGCAAATTCTAACTAAAACCAATGAAGGCCTATAAAAGAGAGCCATGCAAAAGAAGAAAGGGTGTCTTTTATAAATTCCAATCACCATAGGTATTTAAAGTGTCCAGATAACCAGAGGATGAAGAAAATCATCTCGTAATGAGAATCTCTGATTAGGGGAGATCAAGGCTCCCTAAATGCCAGTGTCAGTCTACTGATGTGCTACATCAGGGGATAAATATTTGAACACACACACAGATGCCTAGATTCTAATCTGGAACTACTAATCAGAATCCTTGGAAGTAGGGTCAAGCCATATAAATATATATATATATATATATATATTTACTGAGATGTATTAATACATGTTCTGTTGCTGCTGCATCTTCTGTTACCTGAATGTTATTGACTGCAGATGTTTTAATATTCACTTACATAACAAATTGCTGGCCACAGGCATTAGTTTTCACAAAAATCCCCCAGTCAATAATGCCCACCAGGTCATTCTGATGTGCAGCCAAAATTAAGAAAATTGGGCTTGTGAAATCTTTGTCAACTTTTAAATTTCTGTAATTTTATGAAGGTATGCTCTCAACTGTCTCTTAATTTTATGACATGATTAAGCATAGCACAGCTCAAGGGCTCCATAGAGGTGTAAACAGTCTTCTGTGAAAACAGAGGGACATTTTAACCCCCCTGGGAGGAGTGGAGGAGGGGAAGAAGAGCTTTTATGGAGGGGTATTTTAAGGACAACAGGCTTCTGACAGGCTGGGAGCAGGTAGAAATGCATTTCAGCTGGAGGCAGGAAAGCACATTGCCCATTTGGAGAACATCCTGTCCTCTCATGAAGCTGACACACAGCTTGCGTGAATGGAAAGCAGAAGACGTTAAAGAGCTTTATTGACAGTAAACTTTCTTAGGGCTAATGTCATTTTTTTTTTAATGTGTACTAAAAAAAAACCCCTTATTTCTTGTATTATTTACTTTTTGTAAACTTACCTATTTATTTAGACAGACGGGCTTGTGAGGGCTGAGTTTCCCACCAGGGATGGAACCTGGGCCCCCTGCAGTGGAAGTGCAGAGTTCTTATCACTAGACCACCCATCAGGGAATTCTCTGCTGTCATACTAAGGAGTTAGCATTTACTCTATAAGTAAGCTGCTGCTGCTGCTGCTAAGTTGCTTCAGTCGTGTCCGACTCTGTGCGAACCCATAGATGGCAGCCCACCAGGCTCCCCCGTCCCTGGGATTCTCCAGGCAAGAACACTGGAGTGGGTTGCCATTTCCTTCTCCAATGCATGAAAGTGAAAAGTGAAAGTGAAGTCGCTCATGTCTGAGCGTCATGTCTGAGCGTCGTGTCTGACTCTTAGCGACCCCATGGACTGCAGCCCACCATTCTCCTCCATACATGGGATTTTCCATGCAAGAGGAACCATCAAAAGTGTCTGGAGCAGAAAGGACATGATCTGATCTGGAGGGGTGTTTGTTTGTTTGCTTTGGTATCCACATGGCCGATGTATCAGAAAGGGAAAACAGATATTGGAAGGCGAGAGAAGAATGATTTGTATTAAGGGAAGCAGAGATGGAATAAGGAAACTCCAAGAAGGCAATGGCACCCCACTCCAGTACTTTTGCCTGGAAAATCCCATGGACGGAGGAGTCTGGAAGGCTGCAGTCCATGGGGTTGCTGAGGGTCGGACATGACTGAGCGACTTCACTTTCACTTTTCACTTTCATGCATTGGAGAAGGAAATGGCAACCCACTCCAGTGTTCTTGCCTGGAGAATCCCAGGGACGGGGGAGCCTGGTGGGCTGCCGTCTATGGGGTCGCACAGAGTTGGACACGACTGAAGCGACTTAGCAGCAATTCCAAAAAAATCTTCCTGTTTTCAACAAAATGTACACGGTTGAGAATACACCTAGATGAACACTGGAGCCCTGTCTTTCTACTCCAGGGAACTTGTTTGGGAATCTGTTTGATTAGAGATGAGAATTCCACGGGGTACCTCCAGGAAATCTAAGAACTGGAATCAGTCCTGGTTGCAAACTGCTCTTAGATATCATATCACACTAGTTAGCTGCCATCCTTACTACTGCTTCTGTTGTATCTTATTAATTCTTAAAACTTGTTCCTTTTCCAAATCTTTGCTTTGTAATCAATCCAAAGATTACCTGAGGGTTCACAGTACTGAGTACATCCGAGCAAACCCTTGGAGAACTTACCTCCTACTAGCCTCCTGCCATTTCTGTAATTCTACTCTTGATTTTTTTGTTGTTTGTTTTATTCATCTTTGATTAAAATATTTTCTCTTATCTATATGCCACACAGGTTCCTAGCTGAAATGAAGAACTGTGCCCAGGCTTTTGGCTCACAAAACAACAGACAATATAAATTAACAGTCATTAATTGATACTCATTTTGAAAGACTGATGATTTTGAAAACAGCTATTTGTATATATAACAACAACTACTTTAATGGTTCCTATTTCTAAACAGTTTATTTTTTCACTTCACCTCAAAATGAAATCACTGAATTCCTAAGCAACTCTTTCCCCACCTCCATCACACTGGGTATCCATGGCAACATGTCCGGAAGAACTGGTACACTGTGACATTTCATTGTTTAATGGAGCACCTAATGTCAATTACCATACATGCAACTTTATATGTGTATGCATTATTCAATCTCCTTTAGACTATGTAAGACATATAAGATAGTCTCTGAATTCCCTGGAGAAAATGCATTATCCCCTCTAGTGGGTAAAAGCCAAGCTAGAAAAACAAAATGAGTGTATGCACAAAGAATATTTAAGACCTCGGGGCTGCTGCTGGTTCTGCTGTTTCCAGCAACTTAGGATACACAGCCAATGGTTTGATTGAGGCAGACAAAAACTCTGCACAAAGGCCACTACATGTAAATAACTATCATCCCTAAGAAATTGCTTTTTGTTTTTGAAGGTGCTCACAGACAAGTCAAATTCTGTCTCTGACAGTATCTTCGTTATTTTAGTCACAGCCACATGTTTCAGCAGAGTTTTGATAGGTTCCAAAATCTTGTCAAACTCTGAATCCTAGGGCACTTAAGCTTCTGTTTAACGCTGATATGATGATCCTCCAGTAGCAGTAACAATCACCAGCCTGACTTTCCTTCTCTCTTATTGATGATTTCATTATATCTCCTAAATAGCGGCAGTGAAAAGAAACGCAAAGCCCATTCCACAAGGGCACTTGCCTAGCAAGGCGCCTGGTACCTTGCTGAACCACTGAACTTGGTAACTCAGTTAACTAGCATGCTCTGGATGAAGTCCAGCACATGCTTGTGTCACATTTAAATCTGCTCTTTAGGCAACGTGCATTTAAGTTTTAGAACTAGAAAGATTCTAATCCTTCTATTTTTTTTAACCTCCTCTTTTACAGAGGAGGGAATCAGAAAGGTGAGGGGCTCATTTCAGAGTCAAGGATAAAAATGTGAATTCCACTCTCTCCTTGACAGCATAAAAATACTGATATAGTCTTATAACCGCCTCCTCCCCTCTTTTGGTAATAGTGATGGAAATTCAGCGGATATCAACCTCCTTAAGCAAATATATATTGTCTACAAGCTGCTTTATTTTTCCATGTCAGTAATTATGGATCAAGATCATTGCTTTCCAAAGCAGTTTAATTTTCTTGAATGGGAATACCAGAATTCGTTTACCCGGTTCTCTATTGTTGAACATTCAAGTTGTTTCTAATTTTTCATGATTATAAAAAAAAAAAATCACTGTATACTCATCAGATGCACTTCTTTTATCTTCTTTTTTAATTATTTTATATGTTCCTTTGGCAGCACCAGGTCACAGTTGCAGTACTTGGCATATTGAATCTTCACAGCAGCATGAGAACTCTTAGTTGCAGCATCTGGGATCTAGTTCCCTGACCAGGGATCGAACCAGGACCCCCTGCATTGGGAACATGGAGTCTTAGCCACTGGACCACAGGGAAGTCCTCAGATACACTTCTTTGCCCATAAACTCCGCTTATATTCTTAGTTGGGAAATGCCTGGGTCAAAAAGTATGCCTGTTTTGATACAGAATACACAGATGCACTTTAGAAGTACGTCAGCTTCAGCTCCCTCCAATAATTTAAGCAAGTATCCATTTACCCAGCCTTCACAGTAGTGAAAATTTGCATACATTTTTATCAGTATCCACAATAGCCTGTTTTTGGTGAAATGCCTCTTGGTGTCCTTTTTGTGTCTGTGTTTGGTCCTGCTTTAGTTCTTTACCATGTTAGGTAAGTGGGTTCCAATTCTAATATCTCAATATGTAAAATTTTGAAAAGGCAGTTTCAACTTAATTTTAATAAATCAAATATAGATAAATCATGCAGTTAAGTTTCTCTTCTAAATACTCCCAGATCCAAAGCATTTGTGAGAGCGTAAGTGTTAACAGTTTGAACACAAAACTAAGTCAGAGCCCTGGGCTGATCTCAGCAGACTATCTGGTCTTAACAAGTTATTTGATTCTCTTAGTTTCCTCATATGCAAAACTGATAACCTTGTATTTCATGGTTTCTAAGACGCACGTTTATTTCTTCAATATCACTGCAATCGAGGTTGTATCACAACTGGTGTCATTTTAGGATTTTCATCAGTAGCCATTTCTTTCTTTCGTCGTTGTTGTTGTTTAGTCTGATTCTTTTGCGATCCCATGGGCTGTAGCCTCCTAGGCTCCTCTGTCTGTTGGATTTTCCAGGCAAGAATACTGGAGTGGGTTGCCATTTCCTTCTCCAGGGGATCTTCCCTCCCAACCCAGGGATCGAGTGGTGCATAAAACAATGACTTCTTTTAAACTGAAGGCATCTTAGATTTGATGAGATATGGTAGTACCTACCTTACAGAGTTGTGGTGAGAATGAAATGAGCTTACCCTCCCTTGCAAACACTGTAGGAATGTTACTAATTATTGATAGTGTTACATATTTCTATAACCTTGTTTGCAATGTTTAAGACTTATAAAATTGAGTTGAAGAATGTTTATAGTTCCCTGAAGCATATTTTATTACAAAACAGTTGAAAATCTTTCATTTTAAAATTATCACAGATAAAACAGGCTCTTGTTTAATGGAATTTAAAGGAAATTCTATTTGAGCAGGAAATGATCTATCATTTTGCACTTTCAGGAAAGAATCAGCTCACTAACATCCTAAAGTCATGATCTTAAAGTCTCCAAATAGCTGTAGGAGAAATAACTGCAAAGAATAGCACAGAAACTTTTAATTAAAGTCAATGTAGCCATAATGTTTTCCATCTGCTACTCTGTCAAAAGATCCTTAGCAGATGCATAAACCCAAACCAAGCTGCTTCTTGGGAGTTGCAGTTAGAAAGCTACTATGAGAAACACTGGTGAGGCCATCAAGGAGGCATGTGAGACAAATCCAGTGTTAGAGAAAAAAAATAAAACTTCTCTTTCTCTTGTTATTTCAATAGCTTTCATAAATTTTTTGCCTCTAAATTAATTCATTGTATTTCTCTTGCTAGAGTCAAAAAGAAATTTATAACTAGGTGTGAGAGGTTTCCAACTAGGTATGCTTTAGTTAAAAGAGGTATAGTTGAAAGAATGTGTATGGTGGGAGCCAGGAAGGTCTGGATTCAAATTCTAGTTCTACCCCTTACTATGTGTCTTTGGGCATATAAATCCACTTCTCTCTATTGCTTCGCCTGTGTATTGGTAGTAACTCCTAATTCATAGGGCTGTTACTTATGCACACAGAGTGCATATATAAGGGAAGAGTTCAATAAGGGATTGCACATGTTATGTTTAGTTGATCTGTGTAAATTATGGGGCTTCTGACTTCATCTCTTAATGACTTTGCCCTAATCTCAGATAAATTTTACTAACATTATATTCCAAACTAACATATACATTTCTGTGTTCCTGTCTTCATGAAATTAAAAGACGCTTACTCCTTGGAAGGAAAGTTATGACCAACCTAGATAGCATATTCAAAAGCAGAGACATTACTTTGTCAACAAAGGTTCATCTAGTCAAGGCTATGGTTTTTCCTGTGGTCATGTATGGATGTGAGAGTTGAACTATGAAGAAGGCTGAGCGCCGAAGAATTGATGCTTTTGAACTGTGGTGTTGGAGAAGACTCTTGAGAGTCCCTTGGACTGCAAGGAGATCCAACTAGTCCATTCTGAAGGCGATCAGTCCTGGGATTTCTTTGGAAGGAATGATGCTAAAGCTGAAACTCCAGTACTTTGGCCACCTCATGCGAAGAGTTGACTCATTGGAAAAGACTCTGATGCTGGGAGGGATTGGGGGCAGGAGGAGGAGGGGACGACAGAGGATGAGATGGCTGGATGGCATCACTGACTCGATGGACGTGAGTCTGAGTGAACTCCGGGAGTTGGTGATGGACAGGGAGGCCTGGCGTGCTGTGATTCATGGGGTCGCAAAGAGTCGGACACGACTGAGCGAATGATCTGATCTGATCTGATCTGATCCCTGTGTCCATACTCATCTCATTTAGAAATTAGGCAATTGTTTCTTAAAGCTTTCCCAAGAAAGAAGGTTTGGTTTGTTTACTAAAGATGAAGTACATCTTTCTTCCTTACTAGTCTCTAAAATATAAACATGCTCTTTTTTTTTTTTTGGCAGAGATTCTTGATTTGAAAGATGCTGCTAATTCTTTTTTACAGGTGATATTTTTAACAGGATCCTCAGAAAAGCAAAAATTCTGTTTCTAAATAAATCAGTTATCAAAGTATCTTTCCAGCATTGTGAAGAGCAGAGCAAGTCTAAAGAAAAGGAGTGAGAGTAGAAAGTCATTATTAGACTTGTTTAAATAGGAACAAATTGTTTAAATGAGGCAGAAACTGAAATGAGGGAAAGGGAATCCAACTTTGGCAGAGTTTACCATCAATCTAGATCCATCCATCCATCTTTTCTTTCTTTCTTAGGCTGGCTGAGGTAATTAGAAGGATATGACCACTGGGTGGTCCTCTGCAGTGGAAATCTGCGCTCTTGTTTCTTGTTTCATTCATTTTGTGATCAAAATACTGATGTTTACTGAGTGGTCTGACTGTTAATCCCTACTTCCTGTTGCATGTCCCAAGAAAACCACAAAACCAGCCCAAGTAGGATTGCGGTTTGATGAGAAAACAAACGTCCATTCCAAAACCACAGGGCTGTCACATAAGCGAACAAAACTTGCAGGCTCTATTTCATTTTCTAAAATCCAGAAAACACAAACCTCCTGCCTGTTGCAGTGGCCACCACAGAACTGAACATGTGGGTGCTGCCTATCTGAATAGTTATCATATTTTTCTAAGCAAACCTTACTGCCCAAAATAGTCTGTGAGTTTCTGCAGTTGGAGCATTTCTCACTCTCCTTCCTTCTGGACTGACAATGAGAACAGGAAATGAATACTCTCTTTGTAAAGAAGCTTGCTTTGTTACTTTGGACACCACCCTCTCCTCCATATCACTACTGGAATAATACAACATCATCTCTTTTTTGCCCATGATGATCATTCTTTCCCTTGCCCCAACTATAAAGTATGAAACCCTGAATTTGATACCCTAATTTATATAAACCCTATGTAAGTGCCACAGGCAAGAGCATCACACAAAACACTTTTGAAGAATATATATTTAGAGACAATGCCTCATTCTTTGGATTAAACATATTAAAGTTCCATAAGGAAATGTAATTATATTGTTTCCCAAGCACTTATTTTAATTATTCTTCAATGTATAATTTTCTGTTCATTTATAACATACAGATGACTGCAAAACAGAGGCAAGCATACATCCCTCAATCTAGAAAATTAAAAGGAAATAAAGAAAAGAAAGCTTTCTGAGAAAACTCCTCTCTGGAATGAAATGCATCTTCTCTCCCACTCCCCAGTGGACTGACATTTTTATTGTTAGGCAAGAAGGAGAAGGCAATGGCACCCCATTCCAATACTCTTGCCTGGAAAATCCCATGGATGGAGGAGCCTGGTAGGCTGCAGTCCATGGGGTCGCTAAGAGTCAGACACCACTGAGCGACTTCGCTTTCACTTTCCACTTTCAGGCATTGGAGAAGGAAATGGCAACCCATTCCAGTGTTCTTGCCTGGAGAATCCTAGGGACGGTGGAGCCTGGTGGACTGCCATCTATGGGGTCGCACAGAGTCGGACACGACTGAAGTGACTTAGCATAGCAAGAAATACTAGTATGTAAGATAAAGCTCTGTTTCCAAAGACCATATCTGAAATTTAACTTTGTTCTCTATTTTCAAACAATAAGGTAAAGGCTTCTAAGCAGAAAAAAGCAAGTAAGTGAGGCTGCGTGTGTAAGTCAGTTCAGTCGTGCCCGACTCTGTGACCCCATGGACTGTAGCCCGTCAGGTTCCTCTGTCCGTGGGGATTCTCCAGCCAAGAATACTGGAGTGGGTTGCCATGCCCTCCTCTAGGGGATCTTCCTGACCCAGGGATTGAACCCGTGTCTCTTGTCTCCTGCATTGGCAGGCAAGTTCTTTACCACCGCACCACCGGGGAAGCCATGTAAGTGAGGTTGCTATAAAGATAATCTGAGATTCTTGTATTGCTGTGATGAGAGCTCTCATCAAGCTAAAAAGCCACAAAACAATATATGTTCTTTAGTTGTGGTCTCAGGACTCATGGATGGAAAGCTGACTTACACGGGCAATAAATTATTGCACTGAGAACATTCTTTCTGTTGTTTAGTCACTAAGTTGTGTGAGACTCTTGCGACCCCATGAACTGCAGCATGCCAGGCTTCCCTGTCCTTCACTCTCTCTCTGAGTTTGCTCAAACTCATGTCCATTGAATCAGTAATGCCATCAAACCATCTCATCCTCTGTCACTCCCTTCTCCTCCTGCCCTCAGTCTTTCAGAGCATCAGGGTCTTTGCCAAAGAGTCAGTTAGGAGGTAATAAATGAGAGATTCTGGGGCTTCCCAGATGGTGCTAGTGGTAAAGAACCCGCATGCCAATGCGGGAGATGCAAGTTCAATCCCTGGGTGGGGAAGATCTCCTGCAGGAAGGAACGGCAGCCCACTCCAGTATTCTTGCCTAGAGCATCCCATGGACAGAGAAGCCTGGAGCGCTACAGTCCATATGGTCGCAAAGTTGGACACGACTGCAGTGACTCAGCACGCATGCATATGATTTTGCAGGGGATATAATTAAATGTGGATTAAAAGGCACATCTTCCACAAAACATGTCAACTAATGACTAGGCAGTTGATGTTCAGTATAGGAAGAAAAAAATGGTATATTCATTTCTTCTCATTATCACCTAGTACTTTACTTATTTTTTAAAATATTTATTTGGGTACACTGGGTCTTAGTTGTAGCATGCGAGCTCTTAGTTGTGGCATGTGGGATCTAGTTCCCTAACCGGGGATCAAACCTGGACCCTCTGCACTGGGAGAGAGTCTTAGCCACTGGAGCACCAAGGAAGTCCCGCCTCAGTACTTTAAAAATAGGTGCCAGTTACCAGTTAATTACCTCTCAAGTTCTGCACCCACACTTTGCTCTCCTTTGTAATATTAATACTTGAGCTGGCTCCTATAACCACTTCTTAGTTAGTGGGTGTGGCTTCAGGCTTTGTGAATGGAGACACTGGAGGGTCACCACAGGCATAGCAGAGGAAGGGGTGTCTCTCCCTTGCTCCTTGGTGTCTCCCTCTTCCAGCATGACTCCAGGGCGCTTACCCTTCAGCAGGTCTCTCTGGCGCCCCAGGAGCTGGCTTGTAACAAGTTCTGGATTCCACACCCTAATGGGCAGCTTTCTACCTGCCAGTTCTGGCCCACTGGTACCCAAGTAGGTGGCTTTATGTTCCCCAGCTCTTGCCCACATGTAACCCACAGCAGGGATGTGTGTGGAACCACTCCAACCTAGGGCACTACATGCAACATTACCAGCACCCTCAAAAGTGGCTTCTTGTGAACCAACCCTGGGCTGAAATGGCACCGAACTCTACTACCCATTCACAGCTACAGCCTCTACAACGGGTCTCAACTACAGTGTGGGCAATGGGCCCACTTCCAGGTTTGTTCCTTCCTTGAGTATGCTCCCTCAGCTCCAGGGCTAGTGGCCGCTCCCTGCATTTCTGTACTCCTGAGTCTCTTTTACTTAGTTTGGAGGTTAACCACCTAATAAGATTTTAGGGTTAGTTTGGTCGTGAACTACAGTACAGTGGTAAATTCCCCCGTAAGGGGAAAGAGGATATTATAACCCATGGCAATAAAGAGGCAGCAACATGAATCATTTTGTCGTCTGTGGTTAATTGAGGTGAAGCCCCAACTGAGACAAGGCCTGGAAGCTAAAGCGGCTGCTGTCCTTGACCATCATGGCAGAGATGATGAATATAAGGACAGAAGGGCAGGATGGGTTCTTCTCAGTGCAGTGAGGTAGTTACCGAGAGAAAATGATGAGTCAGGTCCTTTAAACCCCAGTCCAAGCTCTAAGAACAAAAGAGCTTCAACAGCAGCTCTAAAAGGATTCTTTCTTTTCCCCCGCAGTAGCCACAGGACTTCTTCAGAAATTAAAACCTAAGTTTACTGTATGTGTTGTTGAATTGCAACATCAGTTGATTTCATAACCTCACCAAGTTCCCCTTTGCAGTTAGTGCACTGACTGGGAAAGAATGGGACCTGAAGCTTGGAAAGGGGTATTGGATTCGATCTAAGATGGCTCAAACCCCAAAGTCTCTCGGAGGCTCCCTTGCCTATGGAAGTATCTTGCCCTCCTATGTCTTAAGAGACACGCCTTCTTTTGCTGGAAAACTTCTCCTGGACAGCCTCATCTACATACATGCCTTGCAAAGGGGATGTTCATTGTTCTCAAGATTGGCCATAACCACTCACTGTCCCCAAATTCAAAAAGCTTCAGGGGGTCAGGTACATGGTATAATCCTGAAGTAAATATATGTTATAGGCCAAAAAGATTAAAAAGAAAAATACAAGATTTTGCTCACATTGGAAAAAAACTCAGGCAATATGTGTAGGAATAAATATCAAAGGTGTTAACCAAGGAGGGTGGCGATATATAGATCAGGCTGATTACAGAGATACGGATGCACTTACCAGGGATTCCAGATTTAATGTGTTAGCCCATGAAGCCGGAAGTGTCTCTAATAGTTTATCTGATTGGCTGACTAAAACATGAATGGCAGCCTACATGTAATGAATGAGGTTGAGATGCTAGAAGTTCCCTGGTATGATGTGGAGGAAGGAACGAAAGGCTCAGAAGAAAAGAATATTGGAGTGGAGTTATGATGGGCAAAGTCTAAATATAGCCACCCAACTACATCTTCTGAGAAGGACCAGAGACACTCCCTTCACTAATACATGGCCAAAGGCATTAGAGAGAATAGCACTGTATCTCTGAAAAGCTCTGTGGCTCTTTTCCTTTATAGACCAGGTATTACCAAAGAGGATGCCACCACTGGGACAGGCTTTCTGATTTCCCTGGGGATGAAGAAATACAGGAGTAGCAGAGGCCAAGCAGCAGCATTTTTTTTTTTTTAAGGTAAGAATTATTCTGACTAGGGAGGGCCTTGTCCACCTGGGAATTATTTATGTATTTATTAAAAAAAAAACATTCTGTTTATTTGTGCCATGTCTTGGTTGCAGCATGTGGGATCTTCGATGCAGTGTGCGGGCTTCTCTCTAGCTGTGGCATGCGGGCTCTAGAGAGAACAGGCTCAGTAGCCCTGCTGCATGTATACTCTTAGTTCCCTGACTCGGGGGTCAAATCCATATCCCCTGTATTAGAAGGCAGATTCTTAACCACTGGACCACCAGAAGAGTCCCTGAGCAGCAGCACCTAATGCCAAAGACAAGACATTGGTGCATTTACCATAAAAGACAGCAGAGATGTACTGATAACCAAAATGCTAAGGGATATTGGGTGTCCTTAGGAATGAAATCAGTGTGGAATCTATTAGAATATGACATCATCTCTTAAACAGAAAAATCTCTAATTCTGGCAGCCACTAAGTCACTAGCAGGGAGTCAAACATCACACTCATTTTCTAGATCCAGGCCAGTTTACAGACCAAAGTCCTTTGATTGGAGGGAAGGCCAGGTATCTTTGAGAAAGGGCCCTGCTGTATTGTCACAGGCATAGAAAATCCTCCTCTGAGCATTCGCCAAAGGACCTGCTGTTAATTACTGGATGGATAGGGTATCGGGGAGAAGGAAATGCCCAGTAGTTTCAGGAGTTACGAAACACTAGCTCTGAATCGATACTAAGTTCCCTGTAACAGACTCATGAGAAAGAAAATGTGTGTGTACATGGGTGCATGCTCATTCAGTTGTGTCCAACTCTTTGCAACCCCATGGACCATTAGCCTGCCAGGCTCCTCTGTCCACGAAAGTTTCCAAGAGAAAGAAAATACATGAACTCAATTTATAAATGGTTCTGTGTGATGTTAGTACCAACTAAAAGTAGACATCTGCAGCCCCAAGCAGGGATCACACCCAAGGAACAGCCTTTTAAGAAAAAAAATTATTTATTGGTTGCTCTGGGTCTTCGTTGCAGCATGAGGGGTTCTCTTGTTGCAGAGCACAGGCTCCAGAGAGAGTGGACTCCGTAGCTGTGGCACGTGGGCTTGGCTGCCCTGTGGTATATAGGATCTTAGTTCCCTGACCAAGGATTGAACCCACGTCCCTGGCATTGGAAGGTAGATTCTCAACCACTGAACTACCAAGGAAGCCCCAGAAACAGCTTTTAGGGAAAATCCTCCCAGTGGGCAGAACCTGGGTAGTACATCTAGTGACCTACTTTGTCTGGAATGAGAGATGGCCTGAGGTAGTATGCATTTATACTAACTCATGGGTTATTACAATTTGTCTGAATGATCAAGGACTTGAAAGTAACAGGATTAGAAGACAGATGACAAAGAATCTGGGGGAAGAGGTATGTAGATAAACATCTAAGATCAGGCACAGACTGTGTCCCATATGAATGCTCACCAAAGAGCATCCACCACAGATGAGGTGCTCAATAATCAGATGAACAGATTATATATTCTGTAGACATCATTCAGCCTCTTTCCCTGCCACTGCAATGCTAGCTCGATGGGTCCATGAACCAAGTGACGATGGTGGTGGGCATGGAGACTTAGCAACACGGACTTCTGCTTATCAAGGCGGAGCAGTCTGTTGCTGCTGCAAGGAACAGTAATGACTATAATGTTTCTGCCAGCATCTCCATCAGCTGCCTCACGGCATGCCTTATTCACCACTATTTCATTCCCTTTACTACACCTCACCATTTCACAGCAAAGGAAGTGCAGCAATGGGCTCATCCCCATGGAATTAACTAGTCTCACCACATACCCTTTCTCTCAGAAGCAGAGGTTCCAATCAGAAGGTGGAATGACTTACTGAAGTCTCAGCAGTGTCACCAGTTGACAGACAATATCCTAAAAGCATTTCTGACTTAGAGGATGAAATATATGTTTTAAATCAGAGACCACTGTCTCCCGTATAACAGAATACACGGATCTGGAATAGAGAAGTCGGAGCGACTCCTGTCACTATTATACCTAATAATCCCCTCAGAGGATTTTTTTTACATGTTTTTATTTATTTATTTATTTTTCTCCATGCCCAGCAGCATGTGGCATCTTAGTTCCCTGACCAGGGAGCAACGGGCACCTCCTACATTGTAAGTGCAGAGTCTTAACCACTGGACCTACCAGGGAAGTCCCCACTCCAAAATTTCAGCTCCACTGGTTTGGAAGTCTTAGTCCCAGAAGGATGAAATTTTCCCACTAGGGGACACATAGTAAATATTCTACTAAATTGGCTATTTGCCACTTGGCTATTTGAGGGTTTTTTAATGCCACTGAATCAACAAGTATACAAAGAGGTTCCTCTGCTGATGGGAGTAATTGATCCCAATTACCAAAAAAAGATTTAGGTTGTTGCTAAACAGGAGGAGCAAAGAACTCTGTCTGAAACTCAGGGGTTTCTTCCATGCTCAACAAAAGTTAACGAAATACCATGACAACCAATAACAGGCAGGACTACTGACGACTCAGAACCTTCAGAAATGAAGGTTCAGGTCACCCCACCAAGCAAAGACCTCTGCCCAGCTGAGGTTTTGGCTGAGGGAAAAAGGAAATATGGAATGAGCAGTGGAAGGAAGACAGAAATCATGACTAGTTACAGAAATGAGGATTGTAAATGAGGATAGGAGTTTTGTGTATTTTTCCCTTTGTTTGATATCTGTATATTTATATCTGTATAATATATATACACTTACTTGTATATATTAACCATTTCTTTTTATCTCTTTTTCTTCTCTTTATTTTTCCCTAGCTTTATGGAGGTGTGATTGACAAATAAAAATTGCACATATTTAAGGTGTACAAGCTGAGTGCCGAAGAATTGATGCTTTTGAACTGTGGTGTTGGAGAAGACTCTTGAGAGTCCCTTGGACTGCAAGGAGATCCAACCAGTCCATCCTAAAGGAGATCAGTCCTGGGTGTTCTTTGGAAGGAATGATGCTGAAGCTGAAACTCCAGTACTTTGGCCACCTCATGTGAAGAGTTGACTCATTGGAAAAGACTCTGATGCTGGGAGGGATTGGGGGCAGGAGGAGAAGGGGACGACAGAGGATGAGATGGCTGGATGGCATCGCTGACTTGATGGACAAGAGTTTGGGTGAACTCCAGGAGTTGGTGATGTACAGGGAGGCCTGGCGTGCTGTGATTCATTGGGTCGCAAAGAGTTGGACACAACTGAGTGACTTAACTGAACATGTTTTGATTTATGTATACATTATAAAATGATTACCACAATCATGCTAATTAATACATTAAACAAATCATGTAGTTACCTTTTTGTGTTGTTTGATGAGAACACTTGAGATCTACTCTCTTAGCAAATTCTACGCTATTATTAATGTCACCATGCGTTACTTTAGGTCTCCAGGACTTAATTCATCTTGACTAAAGGTTGTACCTTACACACAACTTCTTTATTGACTCATCCATCAATGGACACTTGGGTTGCTTCTATATCTTAGCTACTATAAACAATGCTGCAATGAACATGTGAGTGCATATATCAAGACAGTGATTTTATTTCTTTTGGATATATATCCAGAGGTGGATTGCTGGATCATATGGTAGTTCCAGTTTTAATTTTTTGAGGATCCCTCCCCCATAACTGTTTTCCATAGAGGCTGCACTCATTTGCCTTCTCACCAACAGTGTACAAGGGTTCTCTTTTCTCCATATCCTTGTCAGCACTTGTTATCTTTTGACTTTTTGATTTCAGCCACCCTAACAGGGGTGAGATGATATCTCATTGTGGTTTTGATTTGCATTTCCCTGAGGATTAGTGATGGTGAGCATCTTTTAATATACCTGCTGGGTATTTTTATGTCTTCTCGGAAATAATGTCTACTTCCCCCATGTTTTACATACAAGTTGTTAGGGGTTAAGCTTATGATTTTGTCTTTTGGTAAAAGAGTATTTGGAGAGATTACAATGGAATGTGAGGAGAAATTAATAGTCAGCAATGGATGACTTTTGGGGCGATATGTCTCCTTATTTTGGGGAAAGGGAGAAAACGTCTTCATTTGTAAAAAGGACACATGTTCTTTAATGGTAAAAGCATAGCTGTTTCATTATTATGAAAAAAGTGAAAGTTGCTCAGTCGTGTCCAACTATTTGCAACCCCATGGACTATACAGTCCATGGAATTCTCCAGGCCAGAATACTGGAGTAGGTAGCTATTTCCTTCTCCAGGGGATCTTCCCAACCCAGGGATCGAACCCAGGTCTCCCATTGCAGGTGGATTCTTTACCAGCTGAGCCACAAGGGAAGCCCAAGAATCCTGAAGTGGGTAGCCTATTGCTTCTGCAGTGGATCTTCCCCACCCAGGGATAGAACCGGGGTCTCCTGCATTGCAGGTGGATTCTTTACCAACTGAATTATATAGGGAGGTTGTACATAAAAGCTGAGTAGCCAAAGGGGCAAACTGTGCCAGTTACTGATCAGGTGCCTCTCAGAACCACATCTGTTGCTTTGTCCTGCCTAGGATGCTGGAGACAGACCCTGTAAACATTTCTATCTTGCCAGCTGGCAGAGTGCTAGGCGGTCAGTCACGGGCACTAGAGGGTCACTGTAAGACACGGTAGAGGAGAGGACGCCCCTTCCTCTGCACTGTGTGATTCCCGCCCCAGTGGCTGCAGTCGCCAGCAGTGTACGGGACACCCGATGTCACTCACCCTCAAGTGCACTACTGGCACCTCAGTGGCCCAGCTTCAACCTGCCAGCTCCCCAGCAGGTGGCTTCTTACATGCTAGCCATGGGACTCCTGAGAACCTCACTGGAACCCCAGCAAAGGGCTTCCTGGGAACCAGCTCCAGACTGTGACACCCTAGCAAACCCCTCCACCAGCCAGGTGCAGCTACGTGCTCTCCACTGAGTCTAAATTTCTCTCCCAAGTCTGTTCCTTCCTTTGGTGTTCTCCTTAGGTTCAGAGGGGATAGCTGCTCCCTACCTTTGCCACTCCCATATTCTTTAGAGACTTTTACTAGTTAATAGTGTTGACCATGCTGGTTAGTAATTTTAATGTTGAGTCTTCACTGTTCAAATTACTGGTGTGGTTTTTGTTTCCTGATTGGACCCTGACTGATAATCTACTGTTTTGTACTAAGGCATCTCTTATATCATGGTATTACTCATTGGGCAGGACTTACTAACTTTACCAATGGAATGCTTTTCAAACTTAATTACCATTATTTCGATAATATTTTAAGTAAATAACAGGAAGCAATTGCGATTTCTTGAATTAAAGAAGAAGAGTTTGAAATCCAGCCCTATATACACGACGATGTAGATGCAAAAAATGATGCTGAACGGACACAACCACCACCAACTTCTAAGTCAAGGCTTGCCATTAAGGAGTTCCTCCCCTTTAAAGAGTCTGGTCTCTTTCACAAGAACAAGGTCTTGTGAAAACTAAGGGGGAAAGCGTGTGGGTGTATTTGTGTGTATGTGCATATGTTTACGGCTCCTGTGTATTCACAGAGATCAAAATAATACAGTCAAGCCAAGGAACCAACACATACCATATTTATAGGTTACTTCCTTGCTGCTTTTCTAATGTGCTTCTCTGCCACAAACTCATAACATGAAGCCAAGAATCTGGAAATAATTTCAAAAAATTAACAAGTCCATAAAACTCTGTGGTTTCCCCCAACCAGATTTGTTAGTGTTACTGACTAATAACAGATCTCACTCTTTTGGGCACATGTATTTAAAGAAAGATTTTTATCTCCTCAAATGTAAACAATACGATTAACTAAGAAATATTCTGACTTGATTAGAAGAAAATGGAGTATAAGAAAAAAGAGATGAAATATAATTAATCTTAAGGTCAAATACATGGCTAGATTTCTCCATTTGTGAAACAACAGGAACAAAAATAGTTGGCTTCAGATAATATGCTTTCAGGTCCCAACAGTTCTAACTATAGAAAGCAGAGAAAACCCCTTGGGGTGGGTCTCCTGCCGTGCCAGAGATTTAGATGGCATACTCTTGTGGCATCTTTCCACTGACCACTTCCCAAGCACCCGCCACCCCCTTCTCACCCTCTTAGCCTTGACAAACGGCAGGTATTTTGCTCTAACTGAACACAGATGTTTTTCTAATATTCCTCAGGGGAGAAGGTCTCTGGTATTAGACGATAAAGGAGATTAACAAAAATTTCCATAGCCAAAAGTGATTTATGTCTGTTTGCTTCACTCAGAGGCATTTTCTAGATGAGCACTCCTTTAAGCTATCCTAATATCTGTTCTATCCTGTATTGTGTAACCTTGGAAATTATTAATCAGTTCTTGTGCAATTAAGGATAGTGAGGCTACACTACCATGTGTAAAATAGACAGCTAGTGGGAAGCTGCTGGGTAACACACGGAGCTCAGCTAGGTGCTCTGTGATGACCTAGAGGGTGGGACAGGGGTGAGGTGGGATGCAGGGAGGCTCTAGAGGGAGGGGATGTGAGTATGCATGTATAGCTGATTCACTCTGCTGCACAGCAGAAATTAACACAACATGGTAAAGCAATTATACTCCAATAAAGAAGAGGATGTTGAAGTTATAATTTTATTGTAAAAAATAAAATTTTGTTAAGTAAAAACTTTATTAAAAAAATAAATAGCAAAATAGTTGAAGCATATAAGAACCCTGGTATTATTTTCATTTATGGGTAAATCATCAAGGAGCCAATTCATATAAAATTTTATCTTTTTATTGTCACAAACCATCATTTTTTAAAAACTTTCTTATCAATAAAACAAAAAATTAAATATATCAATGCATTCAACACTCTTATATTTTGGGGGAAACTTCCAAAAGAAGTAGGAGTGGGAGAAGCCTTTAAATGAAATGGAAATGTCTGCAAATATAATATTCTACTATGCATGAAATGTTACATGTTTTATTTATTTTGTTATCATAAAAGCAAAGAAGTAAAAACAAGAGGAATATGCACAACCTGATTGTTCCAGAATCTCCAAAGGAAAAAAAAATTTTTTTTCCAGAGTAGTCTTAGAGACATAGAGACAATGAGGACAAGAGAGAGAACTTCATGTGGAAAAAGAAAATGGAAAAGAGTCAGCGAGTGATCTTTTCATTATCACTGTTCTTGGGTTTTGTCTCATTCTTCTATTGCCACATAGGACAGAAACAAGAGCTGCTCCGTTAACACTTGGTCACATTAAAATAAGCATCCATGTCTATAGTTCAGGGAAATGAGTGGAGATAAGGAAGACATTGCTATCAAATCAGAAATGATTCAGGAAATATGATATTTGTACTTTGCAAAGCTGCTGCTGCTGCTGCTAAGTCTGTTTCAGTTCAGTCTCTCAGTCGTGTCCGACTCTTTGCGACCCCATGAATCACAGCACGCCAGGCCTCCCTGTCCATCACCAACTCCCGGAGCTCACCCAGACTCACGTCCATCGAGTCAGTGATGCCATCCAGTCATCTCATCCTCTGTCGTCCCCTTCTCCTCTTGCCCCCAATCCTTCCCAGCATCAGAGTCTTTTCCAATGAGTCAACTCTTCGCATGAGGTGGCCAAAGTACTGGAGTTTCAGCTTTAGCATCATTCCTTCCAAAGAAATCCCAGGGCTGATCTCCTTCAGAATGGACTGGTTGGATCTCCTTGCAGTCCAAGGGACTCTTAAGAGTCTTCTCCAACACCACAGTTCAAAAGCATCAATTCTTCAGCGCTCAGCCTTCTTCACAGTCCAACTCTCACATCCGTACATGACCAGAGGAAAAACCATAGCCTTGACTAGACAGACCTTTGCTGGCAAAGTAATGTCTCTGCTTTTCAATATGCTATCTAGGTTAGTCAAAACTTTCCTTCCAAGGAGTAAGCGTCTTTTAATTTCATGGCTGCAATCACCATCTGCAGTGATTTTGGAGCCCAAAAAAATAAAGTCTGACACTGTTTCCACTGTTTTCCCATCTATTTCCCATTAAGTGATGGGACCAGATGCCATGATCTTCGTTTTCTGAATGTTGAACTTTAAGCCAACTTTTTCACTCTCCACTTTCACTTTCATCAAGAGGCTTTTTAGTGCCTCTTCACTTTCTGCCATAAGGGTGGTGTCATCTGCATATCTGAGGTTATTGATGTTTCTCCCGGCAATCTTGATTCCAGCTTGTGCTTCATCCAGCCCAGTGTTTCTCATGATGTACTCTGCACAGAAGTTAAATAAGCAGGGTGACAATATACAGCCTTGACGTACTCCTTTTCCTATTTGGAACCAGTCTGTTGTTCCATGTCCAGTTCTAACTGTTGCTTCCTGACCTGCATACAAATTTCTCAAGAGGCAGGTCAGGTGGGCTGGTATTCCCATCTCTTTCAGAATTTTCCACAGTTTATTGTGATCCAGTCAAAGGCTTTGGCATAGTCAATAAAGCAGAAATAGATGCTTTTCTGGAACTCTCTTGCTTTTTCCAAGATCCAACATCTTCTTAATGTTGGCAATTTGATCTCTGGTTCCTCTGCCTTTTCTAAAACCAGCTTGAACATCAGGAAGTTCACAGTTCACATATTGCTGAAGCCTGGCTTGGAGAATTTTGAGCATTACTTTACTAGCGTGTGAGATGAGTGCAATTGTACGGTAGTTTGAGCATTCTTTGTCATTGCCTTTCTTTGGGATTGGAATGAAAACTGACCTTTTCCAGTCCTGTGGCCACTGCTGAGTTTTCCAAATTTGCTGGCATATTGAGTGCAGCACTTTCATAGCATCATCTTTCAGGATTTGAAATAGCTCAACTGGAATTCTATCACCTCCACTAGCTTTGTTCGTAGTGATGCTTTCTAAGGCCCACTTGACTTCACATTCCAGGCTGTCTGGCTCTAGGTCAGTGATCACACCATCGTGATTATCTGGGTTGTGAAGATCTTTTTTGTACAGTTCTTCTGTGTATTCTTGCCATCTCTTCTTAATATCTGTCTCTGTGTGACCCCAGAGACGGCAGCCCACCCGTCCCTGTGATTCTCCAGGCAAGAACACTGGAGTGGGTTGCCATTTCCTTCTCCAATGCATGAAAGTGAAAAGTGAAAGTGAAGTCGTGCAGTCATGTCCGACTCTTATCGACCCCATGGACTTCAGCCTACCAGGCTCCTCCGTCCATGGGATTTTCCAGGCAGGAGTACTGGAGTGGGGTGCCATTGCCTTCTCCATATCTTCTGCTTCTGTTAGGTCCATAGCATTTCTGTCCTTTATTGTGCCCATCTTTGCATGAAATGTTCCCTTGGTATCTCTAATTTTCTTAAAGAGATCTCTAGTCTTTCCCATTCTGTTGTTTTCCTCTATTTCTTTGTCGGTTTAGTTGTGTCCAACTCTGTGCGACAGCAGCCCACCAGGCTCCCCTGTCCCTGCGATTCTCCAGGCAAGAACACTGGAGTGGGGTTCCATTGCCTAATCCACTTTGCAAAGCTACTTCTTGCTTAAACATACATTTTAGCGCATGTCTTTTACATTTTGTGGTTCTTAAAAAAAGTATTTATTTTTACTTATTTATTTGGCTGCACCTGGTCTCAGCTGCAGGATGTGGAAACTTCAGACACTTCTTTGGGGTATGTGGGATCTTTAGTTGCAGGATGTGGAATCTAGATTCCTGACCAGGGATTGAATCTGAGCCCCCTTCACTAGGAGCGCAGAGTCTTAGTTGCTGGACCACCAGGGAAGTTCCTACATTTTGCGTTTCTGTATCGGTGCTTTCCATTTTTGTGTTAAAAGTCCATTCCAAGAACAGAGTTCAGTATGGTTTATTAGGAAAAAAATAAATGAGGAAGTTTAAAAATTTATGAGAACACATCCCTTCTCCATAACAGGAACTCTTTGCATTCTTAAGAGATTCAGCTTAACATTTCTTAGTCCTTCAAGATACACTTCACAGATAAATCTTTTAGAAGACCAATTCTTTTCTTTATTGATTGCATTGTTAAATACTATTGAAAATTGCACCTTAGTGAATGAGACATAATTATAAAATTATAATACCAATCTTTACTAAATCTTCTAGAATTAGCACTCCCATATGAGCCTTGCCATCATCAAGGAAGTCATCAGTGTCACGACTCAATAACAGGGACTCAGCTTGCTTCTTTTTCAAGGAAGCTACAAATCTGGATTTTCACATAAAATCATCTAAGTTTTAAATGTTGACAATAAACTTTTTAAAATTAAAGTACTCTGTGTATCAAACACAGAATATCTGCAGCACAGAAACAGCCATGAACTACCAGTTGGTAACACGTTTAATAAATAACCTTGATGGACTAGTACACAGCTGTACACAGTGAAGCCACCGTCTCCACCTCCCCAGCTCCCTCCACTTCCTACCGTGTGATGCCTGGCTCACTTCACTCCTTTAAATTAGATTACCATCTGCAGACGCTGCAGTTTGCAGCCCTGATTTAAAACTACAGGCCTTCCTTGCAATTCTCATTACTTGGGTTCCTCAGTGTTGTAAACATTTGTCTTCTGATGGAAGGTTTAATTTTTGACACAGTCAAATTATTAAAACTAAACCTGCGAATACATATGTTAATATCATTTGCCCATTAAGGAAATAGTGAGCACAGAGCAAGGTGATGCACAGATGCACAAAGCCATTGTCTTTGAGGAATAGGTCAAGGAGATGAGAACAAAGAGGTGAACACTGAAATAAATGCAGTGGGAAACCTGCAGGCCAGGAGGCAAATGAATCCAGAATGGAGTGCTGCGTTTGGAGAATAAAGGCTAGATGCATGATAAGGATGAAGAAAAGCAGAGCAGCTGGAAGACTGGGTTAAGTAAATTACGGGCAGAGAAGCGAAACTCAGGCTTGCTGTTTTGAAGGTAGAGAAGTTCTAAGCTATGAGGTTTTACCCATAAGTGGCTGAAGGAAGTGGAGCTACAAGTCATGTACGTGGTCATGACAGAAGTCTGCAGCTGGCTCAGGGGTCCTTAAAGTGGATGCCAAATTCACTCAGAGGGTTGATGGGCGAGGTCAGGTCAGAAAACAGTAAGTGAGGCAGGCACTGAAATCAAGGAAGACAGGGCTGTGTGCGAGATGAAGTGGCTTAAGCAGGTTGTATGGAGAGTGAGTCAGTGACGGGGCTGAAAAAAGCAAAAGCAGGCTGATTTTCTTACATGGCTTAGAGACTGATTCAGTCAGAGAGGACACCACCTTCTTTGATTTATACGTTGTATAAAAAAAGGACTTTGTTTCTTTTTAAAGTTAAAAGGTTATTAATTTCCCTTCTCATGCCTTACTTATTACTGAATCAAATTAATATCTTAAAAGGAAGCAGATTACCAAACATTCCTTTAGAGGAGACAAATACATCACATCACACCCCACCTCACCTGTCTCCTTGACTAGATTTCCTAATACAAGAGAATAAGAGAGAGATTTGCCGGATCAAACGACTAAAACTGAAAGGTAGTTTTCATTAAGGAAAAAAACTCTAAAGTGTGCTTCTGAAAATGTACTATAGAAGCATCTTATGAACACAGACTATCCCTAGGTGAGTTGAAAGAACGTACGGATGGGCCTGAAAAGAGAAATGGAGGACAGGTTTTTGTCTGTAGACACCAAGGGCGGCACCCTCCCCACACGTCTGGCTCTGAGGGCTCTTATCTGAGGCTGACAGGGTCACAGGAGAGTCTGTCTCTTTTCTAAACTCTTCTCTGAATGGAAGAGTTAATGGAGAATCAGCCTCCCTTCCTTGCAGGCCCTGCTAAGATAAACAGGTGTGAAATGTTTTTCTCTGTTTATATACAGTTCTTAAAAAGGAAAATTTCGTCCTCACTCATTCTGACAAATGGCTGTGGGTAAACATTCCAGAACCTTTATGCATTTGCTAAAACAAAAAGATTTTTAAAAAATCCACCATAATAAAGGAAAAGACACATTTCAGATGCCACCCAAGTTCTGGTTCTGTGTTCTTTACACGCTTTCACCTACAGAACTCATACAGATTTCTTCCCCTTATAATTACCAACTCTGGAGCAAGCTAGAAACAAAGGAAAAATTCTAAAGCTCTATTGGTTAGTAACCACATGTTCTATTTGTCTTCCTAAAGAATACTAAAAGATTAAGATGGCAAGTCCGGATAAATGTGCATTTAACTTAAAATGTCTGCAGTGTTTCTTTGTCTATCAACTAAGAGCTGGAGAGACTCCTAAGTAGAATTCATGTTTACTTTATACCACGTGTATGCAGAACTTCATGACAGCAAAGAAATCAAGGGAAAAAAGTTAATATAAACAGAAAGATTAAAACTGGGGACCATTGGGAACTCCCTGGCAGTCCAGGGATTAAGACTCTGTGGTTTCACTGCCAAGGGCCTAGTTTGATCCCTGGTCTGGGAACTAAGGGGGCTTCCCAGGTGGCACAATGTTAAAGAACCCGCCTGCCACTGCAGGAGAAGCAAGATACACAGGTTCAATCCCTGGCTCGGGAAGATCCCCTGGAGAAGGGAATGGCAACCTGCTCTAGAATTCTTGCCTGACCAATCCTATGGACAAGGAAGCTTGGCAGGTTACAGTTCATGGGGTCACAAAGAGTTGGACACAACTGGGCAACTGAGCACAGCACAGGACAACACTGGGAACTAAGATCCCACAAACCATGCAGCATAGGGGAAAAAAACAACCGTCCGTGTGCCATCAGTGATACTCTAGGGGAGCTGAAGCGGAAAACATCAAAAGCATATGAGTATACTTTCAAGGTACTCCGCGTGATCTAAAACTAAACAGGGGTGAATCACCCACATGTACAAATCTTACAAATCACAGAGATGTTTTCCCTGTCTCCATGCTATTAGTTCTGTTTGTTTGTTTTTTTTTTCTGATTATACAAGTAGCATATGCACACTGTTTCCCATTTTTTGTGGCCATATACAACTCTTAACACATATGGTCATAGTTTAGCTGCTAAGTCATGTCTGACTCTTGCCCTATGGACTGTAGCTCACCAGGCTCCTCTGTCCATGGACTTCTCCAGGCAAGAATACTGGAGTGGTTGCCATTTTCTTCTCCAGGGGATCTTCCCGACCTAGGGGTCTAACTCCGGTCTCCTGCACTGCAGGTGGTCTCTTGCATCGCAGGCCAATTCTTTACCAAAGCCCTTAACACACACATGTGCCCTTTCCCAATCATTTCCTTAGAACAAACTCTTAAAAGTGATGGATCAAATGGCATTCGAAGCCCTTAACACATATGCGTGTGCCCTTTTCCAACCATTTCCTTAGAACAAATTCTTAAAAGAGATAGATCAAACGGCATTTCATTTAAAGACTTTTGGCAGTCTCCTAAACTGCCCTCCAGCAGGTGATGTCGTCTCAGACTTCCATGGAAAGTTGAAGCTTCCCTAAACTCTCTCTCACCTTCTGATGGGAGCTGGCTGTCTTCTGCACCCCTCCCCATGGTAGCTACTGTCTCTTTCAGCATTTGTTCCTTGGGGCAGGAGGGGAGCAAGGCGTCCTCCCAGCTCCTCATGACTGCTTCCAGACAGCGCTCCCTCCCATCTCTAAAAGCTGAATCTGTCATTAGATAGCATCATCCACTATCCTTTACAGTTGTCAGCATACACTAACTCCAGACAGCGGCCCTTCATTGCCTGATGATTTCAGCTCCCAGCTCACTGCCATTTTCTCCAATTACAATTCCTGTCTCATAGGGTAGGAATGCTTACGTGCACATAAACGAGTCTCGGACACTTGTCCTCTCAAGTCCTTGAACTCAGCTGCAACAATCTAATCCTTCATCACACCTCATTGGTGCATTCCTTTGGTCACACCCTAGACCCTGCATGACCAGTAACTTCATCCTCTGTAATCCGATATCCACCCATCCCACTCTTAGATTTCCCTCTCCTTCCTTCCAGTACCTGGACTCCAACAATCTCCTGGCCTTTTCATGCCACTCCCTTCCCAGAGGGGCTTCCCAGGTGGCACGAGTGGTAAAGGACCCACCTCCCAATGCAGGAGACATAAGAGACGTGGGTTCAATCCCTGGGTCGGGAAGATCCCCTGGAGGAGGGCATGGCAACCCACACCAGTACTCTTGCCTGGAAAATCCTGTGGACAGAGGAGCCTGGTGGGCTGCAGTCCATAGGGTTGCAAAGAGTCAGATATGACTGAAGCAACTTAGCATGCATGCCCTTCCCAGAGGTCTTCCTTCCCCTCTTCCCCTCACTTAAATTCCAAGACAATTCATAGAATCCTTCCCTTAGATCCATCCTCAACTCCTCTATTCGGTTTTTGCTTCACTGTACTCAGGAAAACTGCAGCCCTGAATAAATTCCATGCTTTATCTACTCCACTCCTGAACCTGTAGAGCTGAATATGGCTGCAGAAAACACACACCCTTATCGCTGCTCAGTAACCAACAATATTTCTCCAGTTCAGTTGTTCTCAAATTTTTGGCATATAGACACTAACTGTTCAACAGCACCATCTGTTGAAAATATGATCCTTTCATCTTCTCATCCTCATCTGAATTGCCGCGGGACCGCTGTCAAAAAGCTACTGACCAAATATGTATGGGTCTATGTCTAGACTCTCTGTTCTGCCTTGATGATCCATCCATACATCTTGATACCATATAATGTGGATTAGTGTAGCCTTATAGTAAGTACTGATATAAAGAAGTAGTATAAGTCCTCTAACATTGTCCTCTTTTCCAAAATTGTTCTGGCTCTTCCAGGCCCTTCACATTTCCATATATGTTTTACCATCTGCTTATCAATTTCTACAAAAAGTTGGCTGGTGTTATGATTGGGATTGTACTGAATATACAAATCAATTTCAGGAGAACTGACATCTTGATAACATATATTCTAATCTATAAACATAGCATATCTCTCCATTTATTACATCTTCTTTCATTCCTCTCAGCAATGTTTTATAGTTTTCAGCATAAAGACACTGCACAATTCTTTTGTTAAATGTATCCCTTAGCATTTCATTTATTTTTTTATAAAAACTTTATATTTTAGTTGGGGTACATATATAAAACTTACTATTTTAATCATTTTAAGTGTACAATGCATTAAGTGCAGTCACACTGTTGTGCAATCATCACCATTAATCAATCTCCAGAATTTATCATCCTGAATAGAAACTCTGTATCAATTAAAGAATTCCCCATTCTCCACAGCTGCTATTAAAGGTAAGCACTACTCTACTTTCTGAGTCTGCCTAGTTTAAGCATCTCATGTAAGTAAAAATCACACAACATTTGTCCTTTTGTGTTTGGCTTATTTCACACGATTCATCCATGTTGTAGCATGTATCAGAATCACACTCCTTTTAAAGGAATGAGGAGTGTAATTTCAATTAATTATACACCATATTTTGTTTACCCATTCACCTGTCAATGGACATTTGGGTTATTTCCAACTGTTTCATATTTTTATTGCATTGTATGTGGTATTGTTTAGATGGTAAATTCCTTCCCTAGTTCACTGCCAGTGTCAAAAAGGAACTCTTTATCTGCACTCACAAACCTGCTCTACCCATGATCTTGCCCATCTCCCAAGATGGCAAATAAATCTTTCCATCACCTCGGTGCAAAACCTGTGAGACTTCTTGACTCTGCTTTCACATAGCATGTCCAATGAGTGAGCAAATCTGGCTAGAACTACCTCTAAAATACCCCTCAAATGCAACTTCTTTCTGCTTCCAATGCAACCTCCCTGTGCCCAAAACAGCCACAAACATCTCTTTGTCTGCATTATAACCCCAACTGGTCTTTCTGTCCCTGCCTCTGCCCCATATAGTCTTAACTCAACAAAGTATCCAGAGTGGCCATCTCAAAATATTAGTCATTTCACTTCTGTACTCCAAAGCACTGGTTGCTCACCAATTCCTCCTAATTGGAATCAGAAGCTCTTACAATTGCCTACAGGCCCTATCTTGTTTGGCCTTTTTACCTCTCCGGCCCCATTTCCTGTTTCTTCCTCTTATTCACTCCACTCCAGGCAGCACGGCCTCCCTGCTATTACCCAACTACCCGGCATGCTCCCACCTGGTATCTGCATGTTCCCTACGCCTGGACTATTTTATTTCCATGTAAGTATATGGCTCCCTTTCTTACTTCAAGCGTTTACTCAAAGACCACCTTCCCAAGTAGGCCTACCCAGAGCAGCCCCTATAAACTGGCAACATTAGCGCCCTGCTGGCGCTCCTGATTCCCCTTACTCTGCTCTAATGTTTTCTTTACTTTTTAGATATAATTTTTTTACTTTGGAACAATTTTAGATTTATAGGAAAGTTAAGAAGATAAGGCAGATCATTCTTCTCACCCTGTCTCCCCTAATTTCAACATGCTGCATGACCAGGGAACATTAATGAGAACTAAGAAACCATTACTGGTATGTTACTATTAACTAAACTCCAGACTTCATCTGGATTTCACCATTTTTTACACTGATGTCTTTTTTCTTTCCTGTTCTAGAATCCATTTCAGGATATAACATTATGTTTGGTCATCATGCCTCAGTCTCCTTTGGACTGTGACAGTTTCTCGGTCTTTGTTTCTCAAGATCTTAATAACGCTGAAGGGTAATGGCCAGGTACTTTATAGAATGTCCATCAATCTGGGTTTATCTGATTTTCCTCATGACTAGACTGGGGTTATGGGTTTGAAGGGAAGAGGACCAGAGAGATGAAGTGGTTTTCTCATCGTATCTTTTTGGAGACAGGTTACCATGCGACTCAACACTAGTGCTATTAACCCTGATCACGGGGTTAAGGTGATGTTTGCAAGATTTGTCCATTATAAAATTACTAATTTTTCTTTCTCTATACTCTAGTCTTTGGAAGTGAGTCACTAAGTTCAGCCTGTGTTTAAGAAGGGTAAAGGTCTTTATAGCGTTTTAACATACTTTTTAGTTGGGGCTTCTCAGGTGGTGCTAGTGGTAAAGAACCTGCCTGCCAAGGCGGGAGACGAAAGACACACAGACAGGTTCGATCCCTGGGTCAGGAAGATCCCCTGGAGGAGGGCATGGCAACCCACTCCAGTATTCTTCCCTGGAGAATCCGATAGACAGAAGAGACTGGTGGGCTACAGTCCACGGGGTCACAATCAGTTGGGCACAATGAAGCGACTAAGCACGCACATACATCTTAAGACAGACTCTACAACTATAGTTAGAATAACAAAAGCAATTGTTTTCCACTAAAGGAAGCACTGTTCTATACGTTTTAAAAACATAGCGAGTTAAACTGATTTTATTCATTAATTGCTTAATATAATCTGTCTTCAAAAGCAGACCGGCTGTGTGGTCCCCTTCTTGAGCAGAGCCTACAAGAACACTCAGTAGACATTTCCATCCAAAGTGTAACTGTTGCAATGTAGCTAATTTTACCAAGCGCTATTTTCCTGAAGAATAGTATCAGGGATAGGAGTCATATTGTCAAGTCATTAAGATTCCGATGGTCTCATTTCATTTAGGACACCTTAATTTTCCTCAGGTAACGAACCATGAACATCTGATATTAACACAGCTAAGAAAAAGCATCTTGGATTCCTTTCTTGGAAACATGTTAAAAACAACAAACCAGATAAGAACCATGGTCAAGAAAATCCTGCCTAACTGCCATAGAGCAGAACCTTTCATTCAAAGACAAACTAATTTATTAAGAACTCAAAAAATCAGCCAAACATGGAGAAGAAGAGGCGAAGAATGAAGTAGACTAGAGACGCAGGCTGTTCTTTACTGTAGATTCAGGAAGAGCAAAACTTTTCCGAAAATCTTGCAAAAGAAGAGAAAGCTGAGATGTGATCACAAGGTTTCTTTCTTTCTTTATTCCCTAAGCATTTCTTAATTATTTATGGTGGGCTGGGTACAATGCAGAGGTTAAAAAAAAAAAAATCAATCAAATACAGATCGTGTGCTCAAGAAGCAGACACATGAGAGGAAGAGAGTAAGATTTGTTCTGTATGGCCCCAGAGAAAGAGACCACTATGTATGGCTGGAAGTTACACTATAAAGAACTTTCTAAGAACTTTCTCTGTATGGCCCCAGAGAAAAAGACCACTATGTATGGCTGGAAGTTACATTATAAAGAACTTTCTAAGAATTCATTCTTAATTCTGAGAATTAAACTGTTCCAAAATTGAAAAGCCTGCATCACACACGTCATCAGTGGCAGCAATCAAACAGAAACTGGTTGTCCTAACCAGGAGCAGGAATCAAGCATGAGTGAAAAAAAATTGATACGATGACTTCTATCTTAGGGACTTTCATGTGAGTGACTTCTCGCCTTCACTAGAAAGCAGAGAAGAAAATTCTAGGCATCTAATACCCAAGTGACACAATTCTATTCTGAAGACTGAGATCCAATCATATCGATTTAAAAGCTATCTGAAATATTCACAACTATTTCAGATAGTTTTGTGAATATTTGTGAATATTCACTTGTGAATATTTCAGATAGTTTTAAAATCTCCTCCAATTTTTCAGTTTTTAAAATGTTCTCTCTATATTAGGCTTTGTGTTTCTCAAAAATTAAATTTGTTCTTCATACTAGTTTTCTTCTAGCAGCAAAGGCCAAGGTTTGTATAGCACCAGTTAGGATATAACAGCTTTACTGGAACGCATTCATTGGCTTGATTTCAGTTCAATACTTAGAACACGGCTAGAGAAAAGTTATTAACTGAAATGTTTATTGCCTAGTATACTGAGATCAATAATAACTTTAATGAAAAGCCGAAATAACTGTTGTAACAATGTTATATATGGCAAATCAAAAATAACCTCCGCGGGCAAGTAAATACGTAATCTGACACAATTCTGAAAGAATTTTTAAAAATTTAAATGACTGAGAAGCAAAAATAAGAAGAATGGGGGCTTTTGATTGCAAAAAGAAAAGACTTTTATATCAAATCAATGATCTGAAACATCATAGAGTGATGTTTGTCTTAATGTAACTGCATTTCACATCACATAGTAAAAAGTCATTTGTAATTCAGGTAACTTTCTAAAGTCCTCTTGGTCCCAGGAGAAGCCATCCTTGTAGTTTTCCTCACTATAAGTTTACCTCTCCGAAAGGTTTGTGTTAGGTTCTGACATACCAGTAGTACCATGCTTACTCATTTAATTTACATATTTGTTCAACATGTATCCAATTTTCTGTTTCTCTTTATAGCAGTTCACTTTGGGATGTCTTATAAGCTCCCAGTAACAGAAACATCTCATAGAAAACAGCTGAGTGATAGATAGTTTTTTATATATACCTCTGGAGGGGTGACTGCATAATGATCAAATAAAGTGATTCATTATTCCATTATTTAAAATTGCTTATTCTTTTAATTCAAAGTGATGGGGAAGGCGCCAAGATGGCGGAGGAGTAGGACGGGGAAAACACTTTCTCCTCCACAAATTCATCAAAAGAGCATTTAAACGTCGAGTAAATTCCACAAAACAACTTCTGAATGCTGGCAGAGGACATGAGGCACCCAGAAAAGCAACCCAACTCCTCGAAAGGAGGTAGGAAAAAATATTAAAGACAATAAAAGAGACAAAAGAGGGAGGGACGGAGTTCCGTCCCGGGAAGGGAGTCTTAAAAAGAGAGAAGTTTCCAAACACCAGGAAACCTTCTCACTGCCGAATCCGTGCCGAGCTTTGGAAGCACAGAGGACAACATAACAGGGAGAAAAAATAAATAAACAATTAAAACTCGTGAGATTGCGAGCCCTACGGTAACTCCTCCAGCGGAGAAGCAGCGCAGACGCCTGCATCCGCCATTAGCAAGCGGGGCTGGGCAGGGGGAGGGCGCGGGCTGCATCGCTGAGAGTAAGAATCTGGCCTGAATACCTGAACACTATCTGAGCGAAATAATTTGGGCTAGCAAACCAGACTGTGGGATATCTACCATGCGAAAAGCCAGCCCTAACCTAAGACACCGCCAGCCTGCGACGGAACAAAGGACTAAACAGAGGTAGCCGGCTGCAAACCTTCCCCTCCGTGACAGGCAGCCAGAGCCGGAAGGGGGCAATCGCAGCCCCAGAGCGACATTATCTATAAAACTGGCTTCTTTGCTAACTAAAACTTATTGGGGGTCTGGACGGTCAACATCTGCCTGAGAAGGTGCGCTGGTTTTACACCCAGATAACCAAGTGGCGGGGAGGCGATAAGTCGCAGCATTGGCGCTCGCCAAACACCTCATCACCTGAGCTGCTCGGACCTGGGAAGAGCACAAAACGCAGCCCCAACTGAGTCTGCGCCTCTGAGGACTACCTGAGTGCCTGAACCTGAGCGGCTTGGACCTGGGAGGTGCATGCAACCCAGGGCCAGCCTCGGATTGTTCCCGGCGGAACAACCTAGAGCCTGAGCAGTGTGGGCAGGGAGGCTACACGCGCCGTGAGCGGGGGCAGACCCAGTGTGGCTGAGGCACTGCGAGCGCACGCCAGTGTCATTTGTTTGCAGCATCCCTCCCTCCCTCCCCATAGCGCGACTGAACAAAGAGAAGAAATACAGCTCCACCCACCAGAACACCGACACAAGCTTCCCTAACCAGGAAACCTTGACAAGCCACCTCTACATACCCACACACAGCGAGGAAACGCCACAATAAAGAGAACTCCACAAACTGCCAGAATACAGAAAGGACTCCCAAACTCAGCAATTTAAACAAGATGAAGAGACAGAGGAATACCCAGCAGATAAAGGAACAGGATAAATGCCCACCAAACCAAACAAAAGAGGAAGAGATAGGGAATCTACCTGATAAAGAATTCCAAATAATGATAGTGAAATTGATCCAAAATCTTGAAATTAAAATGGAATCACAGATAAATAGCCTGGAGACAAGGATTGAGAAGATGCAAGAAAGGTTTAACAAGGACCTAGAAGAAATAAAAAAGAGTCAATATATAATGAATAATGCAATAAATGAAATTAAAAACACTCTGGAGGCAACAAATAGTAGAATAACAGAGGCAGAAGATAGGATTAGTGAATTAGAAGATAGAATGGTAGAAATAAATGAATCAGAGAGGATAAAAGAAAAACGAATTAAAAGAAATGAGGACAATCTCAGAGACCTCCAGGACAATATTAAACGCTACAACATTCGAATCATAGGGGTTCCAGAAGAAGAAGACAAAAAGAAAGACCATGAGAAAATACTTGAGGAGATAATAGTTGAAAACTTCCCTAAAATGGGGAAGGAAATAATCACCCAAGTCCAAGAAACCCAGAGAGTCCCAAACAGGATAAACCCAAGGAGAAACACCCCAAGACACATATTAATCAAATTAACAAAGATCAAACACAAAGAACAAATATTAAAAGCAGCAAGGGAAAAAAAAAAAAAAAAAAAAAACAAAGTGATTTAGGTATGTAGTACAAAATCAAAGCATGGCACAGTGAAATGTTTAAAATTCCCTAAGAGAAAATGGCATGCATACCAGTCTAAAAAAGGTACCAAAGCAAAGGCATTTATAAAGACAAAGTAATAGCTAAGAGTACTGTTACTATGTAGCTAAATGAGAGTGGTACAGTTGATACAGGGAAAACAGATGTGCTCTATCTTCTCCACAGCTCAAGGAGTAAAGGAAGAAAATGTAGACATATCCATACAGGATGAACGAGAGGGATGTCTACAGTGATATGATTTGATCCCAAGTACCAAGGAACAGATACTTGACTCTGAGCAAGGCACAGTGCCAGGTGCTGTGAGACCAGCAAGAAGGGTGCTGTTTATATTAGCCAGGTTTATATCAGCCAAGACTCTCTGAGTCTTGATTTCTGATCTTCCAAATGGAGGTTATAATCTTGTAACGCGACTGTGAAGAGGAAGAGGGAGTGATGGAAAGCCCCTAACCAAGTCACCACTCACAGTGGTAGCTGTACTTGGTACAGCGATGACGAGCAGGATGGTGACAGCATCAGTGACTAAGGCAATGGCTTTTCTTGCCCGCAGAGAGTTCCCACCAGAGATGCTGAATACACAGCATATACACTCTTGCCGTTCCGCACCCATGCTAAACCTTGGCATGGCTCTTTCCTGCAGAGTGTAAATTTGGCCTCTGACCCTTTCTCAACAGAAGTTCTAGGAACGAACAAGTTGAAGTTTTTACAAAGCATGACACATGTCTGCTATTCTGACTTTACAGCATGGTTGTAAAGCTACAACAGGCAGTGAACAGTCACCCAAGTCTTCCTTGGTGTCAGGCACTCTTCTAGATACATTAAGTCAACTAATTCTCTCGACAACCCCGGGATGGAGGTATGGTCTTAGCCCCACTTTTCAGATGAGAAGACATGTTCATGTGAAGAGTCAAGTGACAGTCCCTTACAGTATTCTAGAGTCACAAGGCAGTTTTATTTACATGTTGGATTAGCACATGAGCGTTAATTGGTATAAATTCAAAACAGAAAAACTATGATTGTAGGACCTGAGAATGTTTCACAGAGAAGGAAGAAATGAAAGCTGAAGAATGAGTAGGACCTGCTCGGGCAGAGAAGACAAAGGTATTAGAGGTGAGGGAAAGAATGCGGATGAGGTTACAGAAATGGAAAAGTAGAACAGAACAGGTGGATGGTGGGGTAGAGGTGGTTTCAGGTCAGAAAATTAAAGGCAACGCTGGAAGGTCAGATGAGGACCCAAGTGGAAATGGTTTGGAGTCTGAAGGTGTTTGCCTGAGGTTCCCATCTGTTTGATGTTCCTAGGACTGCCTTGAGTTCATTATGTCCAATGACATTGCCGAGCAGGGCCTGTGCACAGGAGGTTAACCTGAGCATGAATTAAGGGTCTCAAAAGCCTCCAACAGCAACAATCCCTCCACCACGAGTTGCACAAGGTGCCTAAAATCGCAAACTGGAGTTAACATACGGATGGCCTGCACCTGGCATGATTGGCTAGGTACAGCCTAAAGTTCCAGTGGCATCAGAAACACATGGGAAGCCTATTAGAGCCCAGACTGCCAGGCCCCAGGTCCCCGTGACTAGGTAGGTGTGGACTGCGGTCCAAGAATTTGCATTTGTAACAAATTTCCAAGTGATGCTTGATGCTACTGGTCCAGGGGCCACACTTTGAGAACCACTGACCTAAAAGAATAGACCGCAGAATGGGTAAATTCTGATTGGAGACAGAAAAATCCTGCGTGGGGTTATCTTAAATAATAACTCATGAAGGAACTTCTGAGTGAAAAGGAAGAGACTAGTTATGTGAAGATACTGTAACAGATAAGTAAGGCACTAAGAACTGGGGCATCTGAAAACAGCAACTTAAAATGGTAACTCTGGCATCCTTAAGTCCACCCAATTGATGTTTAAAAATACCAAGTGGCAATTCTTGAGCACCATTTTGGACAAATAATCACAGAAATGATACATAACTCAATGGCAGTTTATCAAGTATCCAAGATGTTTAATTTTTGTTTGTATTGGTCCCACCGATACATTGACATGCTGAGAGGATTTACAGAGAAAGTAAATAGTGTTATTCTTCTTTATTGTGCTCAGGGATGGGGAAAATAGTAAAATAGCATTCCTACAATTAAGTGAATGCAAATAACTCATTCACTAAAATGTCAGCTGAAATGAATGAAATGAAAGTCACTCAGTCGTGTCCGACTCTTTGCGACACCATGGACTGTAGCCCCCCAGGCTCCTCCATCCATGGGATTCTCCAGGCAAGAATACTGGAGTGGGTTGCCGTTTCCTTCTCCAGGGGGTCTTCCTGACCCAGGAATCAAACCCGAGTCTCCTGCATTGCAGGCAGATTCTTTACTGCCTGAGCTATGAGGGAAGCCCCAAAAGTCATCTACAGAACAGCAAAGAAGAAGAAAAAGGGTCTCTCGAGAGTTAATAAGATGGCAACAACATTAGCTAGACATCTATGAATCACTAAATGCTGTCATGTTGATAAAATCTATATAATCAAAGCTCTTATTTTTACTAAAGTTCCTTCTGAGTTCTGTTTCAATTTCTACTGCATTTTCTATCTCACACCAGTATTTCCCCCTTTATATAAAAAGTTACTGAGAGTTCCTGTTCCTATGACCAGTTTTGATATTTTTATCTTTTCTCTCTACCTATAAATATTTACACTGTGGGAAAGTTTTGAATCTTCTATCTGGCTTTCAATATTTCTACAACAGTAAAGGGGCTTCCCAGGTGGCTCAGTGGTAAAGAATCTGCCTGCCAATACAGGAGAAGCAGGTTCCATCTCTGAGTTGGGAAGATCCCCTGGAGGAGGAAATAGCAAACTACTCCAGTATTCTTGTGGAGATAATCCCATGGTCAGAGAATACTGGCAGGCTACTGTCCATGAAGTTGCAAAGAGTTGGACACGACTCAAGTGACTTAGCGAGCACGCATGCACACAGAAGAGTTAAATTTGGTAGGAAAAAAAATTTTTTAATAAAGGAAGTGGGGTTTTATAAAAGGAAGGCAATTGAAGAAAGGGTCTCATATTTCAGCTTTTGAGGATTCTGCTTCCTTTTTATTCTTTTGGGGAAGAATGTTTCCTTCAAATCTCATACTTAAATCTGGTTTCCTACTTTGGTTAAATATCAATAGATTACAAATGCTTGCAGGCTTCCATCTCTCAGACAGGAAAAAAGTGCCAAGTACAGACTTGTCTGGTTCACACTGTGAAGATGATGAACCACTAGTGCAGAGGCTGCTCTCCTCTGGGTCGGGGGTTGGAAAGAGGACACTGGGATCCATGGTGTCTTCCTCTGCCTTCTCCACTCCTTGCTTCAATTTCTGCCTAAGCAGTTTGGTTTGATCTCAGCTCATTGGGAATTTACCAAAAAGATACAATAATGACTTCTTTTCTTACCTTTGGCATATAAGCTTAAGATCAAACCATTTTTTCCTATTGAAAACTTAGACAAAAATAAGTAGCATTCTATAAGTAAATCTGCAACTAATAAAAACAAACTAAATTACCACTGAAAATCCTATACACTGCTATGAGAAAGCAAGGAGAAGTGAACATTAAACATTTGAAAAGCACATACGGAGACTGGAAAATTTGTGAGTTGTGACCTACTAAAGTGGCTTATAAAAAACTGAATTCACTTGAACATCCTTAGAAAGTGACAAAGGTTGTCAGAACTATGACTTTTCTTGAGGTGTTTTTTTTTCTGTAAATATATGGGTTACACTGTGTTTACATTTGCCAAAACATAGTGACATGTGTGTTTCACTTTATGCAAATTTTATCTCAAAAGATAACAAGCCTGCAAACACATAATAACTCTGGTAATAATACACACACTAAAATATTTAAAAGCAAACTATTGACACCTGCAACTCATCTTGAACTGCATCAAAATGGACTGATGGATGGAAGAATACACAGACACACATATGATAAAGCAAGAGTTTATGCTAATAACAGATCCTACAGGGTAGACATATAGATGTTCAATTTCACCCTTTCAACTTTTCTTTACATTTGTAAATTTTCATAATAAAATGTTGGGGGGAAAAGAAATATGAAATCAGCATAGAAAAATATGAAAAACAAAGGAAAGTATAATAAAAATACCACACAGACAACAAGAAGACACCTGGATGATAGTACATGTTATTTTGTAACTTGTTTTTACCACTTAGCAATATGAGTATTTTCCTAGCTTTTTAAGTAGTCTTCCAAATGCAATGGAATTCCATTATACGAATGTAGCATAATTTTCTTCAGATTCATTTATGTATAATTGACAAGTAGAACTGTAATATATTTAAAGCATACAACATGATGATTTCAATATACGTAGGTACTATACAGTGTGATATGATTCCCATGATCATGTTAATTGACACAATCATCACCTTTCACATTTTGGGGGGAGGAAGGGTAAGAATGTAGCATAATTTAAAAGATAATTTGTTGTGGGACACTTGAATTATTTCCAATTCTTATTTATTTGAGATAAGCAACTTATTAGACCCTTCTTCCTGCATATCTCAAATTATTTCCTCAGGGTAAATTCCTCAAAGTAAAATTTCTGGCTCAAAGGAAGGAAACATTTTAAGATTTTTTATATATTTGCTAAACTTTTCCCCAAAACATATATCAATTTACATTTCTAATAGGAGTGTATCACAGCTCATAACTATCCAGATATATGATATTTAAATTGTAATTAAATGCTTCCATAAATAAAAGTTATCTATGACCATTTGTTCTCCCAAAAGGACAAAGGCTCCTTTTTAAACAGTCTACAATAAGCAAACCTGTTAGCCAAATCTAGGTTTCTGAATATCATACTCCCACATCAGGTACCATGAATCAGGGCTTCCTGAAGAAATGGCTGACTCCAGGAATGGAACTAACTGAGCCTGGAGCGTCTTTTCATGCCAATGATGGAGACACAGCAAAAGGACATAGGAGCCAAACTGAAGGGACTCTTACTTGCTAAATCGGGAACAATTTAAGCATGAAAGTGAATAACAACAGTAGTGAACTGTAACATTCCAAATTCGAAAAAAAATCCTTAAGTCTACAATGAGACAATAAAAAAATGGATCAATAAACAATAAATAAATAAATGAATCAATAAACAACTGAAGAAAGGAAGGAAGAAAGGCTCTCATTTATGCTAGAACCTTTTGCTTTCTACACTGTAACTGTCATAATAATATTTGATTCAAACAAGAGTCACCAATGGATGCTAAAGACATTGGGTAATATTTGTTGAGGGAAGGTATTTACATAACCTCAAAGTATCTATCAATATCTTAATTATTAATTATGAAGAGAAAACAGGTATTTTTACTGGGGATAAATTGGGTGAGCCTCTCTTAGTCAAAGATTCATAATTAATGTCACCAATAATGGGACAAACTGACATAATAGGTCTTCCGTTAAGATAAGCCAAGGACTTGTGTTGTTATATAGCATTCCTACCAAAACTACATAACCTTAAACTAGGTGAGAGGAAAAGGAAATCAGATTAACCCCAAATGATGGATATTCTACAAAAACTTCCCAGCACACTTCAAAAATGTCAAGGTTTAAAAAACAAAGAAAGGCAGAGAAATTGTTGCAGATTAAAACAGACTAAATAGATATATCACTAAATGCAGTATGTGATTCTGGATTAGGAAAAAAAAATGCCATAAAAAGCCATTATTGGGACAATAGAAAAAATCTGAAAATAGACTTGTATAATTGGTACTACTGAATCAATGTTAAATTTCCAATAGTTGCATTATAGTTGTGTTCTTCAGAGAAGCTAAAGTATTTAGAGATAAAGGTACATAGCATCTGCAATTTACCCTTATGTTCACTAGAAAATATATAACCAATAATATATAGAGAGAATCAATACATATATATATATAAAATATATAAATCAATAATATATAGAGAGAAAGCAAATGTTGCCAGTGTTAATTAGCTGTGATTCTAGGGGAATCATATGCTACAGCTCATGGTACCTCCTTGTAGGTTTTCACTAGGTGTAAAGGTTTTTTTAACAATGAAGTTTTACAAGATATGGAAGCAACCTAAGTGCCCACCAACAGATGGATGGATAAAGAAGATGTGGTATATATTATATGTACAATGGAACACTACTCAGTCATAGAAAAGAATGAAATTTTTCCATCTGCAGCAACATGGATGGATCTAGAGCTTAGTGAAATGAGTTACACGGTCAAATACTATTGCTATCACTTACAGGTAGAATCTAAAAAACAAAACAAATGGATGAATATTTTAAAAAACTAAGTTGTAAAGAACAACCAAAATTTTAAGTAAATGCCATTTTTCTTTTTTTTCTAAATCAGAAAAGTAATATATACTCACTGAACTCACTTCAGTTCAGTCGCTCAGTCGTGTCCGACTCTTTGCGACCCCATGAATCGCTAGAGGTCTACAAATAAAAGTCCCTCTATGTGCCCACATAAGCAGAATTAAAGAGTTATATATAAACTTTTTCTACCTTTCATAAAACATATATATATTTAACCAGACATTAGGTCATTCTTAAAGAGTTCCATGAGTGAGCTACAAATATATTATTAAATGTTCCATTGTTTCTAAGATTCATTCGCAAAAATGACTAAGTGACACAGGACTGAATCTATAAATTAGAAAAAATCCAGAGCGTATAACCTTTATCTTATCACTGAGAAAACATCTAGCCACCAAGCCAACACATAGTTCATAAAGTATAACAAACATTTACATAAGAAATGCATATTTCCTTCCCAATAACTGCCAACCCCTAGTCAAAATTATTTACATCTTGAACACACATTAAGTCAGAAAGTGTGGAGACACTTTGCAGTAACTTATCGTGCGTCTTTATCACTCACAGTCACTGCCTAAACCGAGCCCCAGAGCTGAAACTGAGTTTCTGTTTTTCCTACTTAGAAGTTTATGAGGCGTGCTCCTGTGGTTTACTGTAGTCAGCTCCAATTCTGAATGATATGCACTCGAGTTAAATATCTACACAAGAGCAGGATCTGGCAGTTTCCAGTTCCTGCTTTCACTCCTGTGCTTCCCTGTGTCATGTTCCTGGTTCTCTCTCAGACAGTAAAAAATGGTACTGGCTATGGATGGCGGTGGAGTCAATGGGCTGCAATTACTGTCTTCCTATTAAAATTTGTTTCACGTCTCAAAGTCTTTCTCATATCCAACAGTCACGTAAGAACACGTTCACTGTACTGAAGTCGTATGATGCTTAAACATATTAGCATACTTATATACTTCTTGAATATAAATTTGATGGAACCAGTTTATTATCTGTTCTTACCTGGTCAAACTAGAGGTTTCAGAATTAAAAACTAGAGAATAGGGGGTCCGGTCTGGATTTCATCCACCCCTACTGGGGCAGCTGTACATATTTTGCAAAGCTCTATTTCCCAACCTACAGAATGAGTACAACAATGCCTGCCTATAAAGGGCTCAAGAGTTCACCAGATTAAACAAAAAAAAGATAGGTTCAACTCCAAAAAAAGAAATAATTTTATCATTTGGCTACTATTTAAAATTGATCAACACATGACTGGGAGAAACCTTTTTCTACATAGTAGCCTTTTGGTTTGGAGCACACATTAGCTTTAAAAGCTGTCACTTCTTAATGCTTTCTACAACCTACAGAGGTATCTTAGTCCTCTGGGTTGGGTTCACAAATCACGCACACCACTGCTGGTCACACAGTCACAAAGCAGTGCTGGAGGGAACAACACAAAGCGCTTTCTATTTTGGCCATTTCGGTTTCCTTTCTGAACCAACTGCTGTGGTTCCCTGGCAGCAGTTAATGAAAAAAAGGAAATCATTCAGGGAGATTAAAGGATATTTATGGAAAAGTTCACTTTAAAAACATACTGAGAAGAACAATAATTAGCCAAAACACGGCATAAATAGAACCGACCAAAGCAAACCCCAGAGGGTAGCTATTTAAAGTTACTGACACCCTGAGCTCCTGCAAGTCATCTCTGCAGCTAGCTTTACTGTGGGGTTTGGGTACCAAACTGAACGTGGGGACAATGCTGTGTCACTTTCCTAAGAAAGATGAAGGGCCTGTGTACAAGTTCTGAGCTCCACTAGGACCAGCACCAATTCCAGACTCTGAAAGTCAAAATGTTTTTTCCAATTTTACAAGTAGAGCAGCTCTCTGTGTAGCACTTTTATTAAACAAAGTCCATCACTCTGTACTTCAAGTAGAGGTGAAATCCAAGAAGCTGGTATTGCTTCTATTTCAGTAGAGAAATAATGCTTTTTCTTTTTCAAAAAGACAAGTCCTGGGGACCACAAATTCACCAGAAAAGTGGAAAGGGGATGAAAACTTTACACACTTCTCTTTACTGACCCCTTTTGGCTGACCCAGGGCAAAGCCTAAAGTCTGGGAAGACCTGAGCGCTCACCTCCCCAGGACAAGAGATCAGAGAACATTCGGTCTTGCACGCCATGGAAAGAAATCCTCTCAGTTCAGATGACCCCTAGTAAAACTCAACCCTACAGCACACGTGGCACCGATTGCTATTTATGGGGCTCCCAGAATGGAAATTTGGGAAACAGCCTCATGGATCAGCCCCGAAGGCTCTGCTAGGTCCCTGGCAGCCTGTGACCTCTGACTCTAGGTTGAAAAGCTTACATAAATGCTATCACGACCACTTCTGATAGCAGAAAAAGACCTTACCTCTTTCTCTATCTTGAGTAGCTTCTTTACAGCCACCTCCTTGTCCTGTGATATCCATTTGGCTCGATAGACACTCCCAAAACTCCCTCCACCGCAGTTTTCAAAAAACTGCAAGTCATCAAATTTAATTTGCACAAAGGAGGTACCGAGAGACGACATCTCATAATGACAAAGTATTATACTTCCACAAAATCTGCAGAGGGAAGGGGAAAAAAAAGCTGGATTAGAAACATATTAGAATGAAACCCCTGAATTCCACTTTAGCTAATGCATACCAAGTCCTGTGGTGCTTCCACAAAAAGCCTTGATGACTTAGGAGGAAGAAACGCAGAAGTATAAACAAATCAACATGAAAACACTTACCCTGGTAGCCCGAGCAAAACTCAACAGCAACCTGTCCAGACTCTGAAATACAGCTGTCCCCAGAGAAATGGCTCAGATTTCCCCCCCGGACAAAGCCTGCAACAGCACTTCCTGCACATCCCCAGCAGCTCTGCCTAAAGGCTACCGTGAAACCACGTCTCTCTCCCACCGCAAAGACAAACGGGAAGTGTGCTCTCAGCAGGAGGCTTGCACAGCTCTTCTGGCATCTGAGGCATGCCATCTCCCTGCGTTGTACTCACTTAACATAAAATATACATAACCTAAGCATCTGAGCATGCTGGCACGGGAGGGCCCAAACACTGCAAACAGGACGCACGCTTGGGGCTGGGATTCCAAAAGCAAGTGGTCAGCTCTGGGATGAGAGAAGAACTGGCCAAGTGCTTTCCAGAAGTGGCTCCCTGGACTGTGTCCTGTAGCAGAACTTAATTAAAGAGCAGAAAATTTGCCCTTGATTACAATATATTAAGTCATCCAGTAATCTCTGCCAAGAATGTTTAAAAAAAAAAATATTATGCCTGTTTCCAGAGGAACAGATTACCTCTCACAGAGATTACAGTGATATTTTCTGCAGTCTAAGGAGTTTCACTATTCTCCAGGTAAGGGGTAATTCTTCACAGTCTATACCTAACCACAAATTAGCAGGAAAAAAACAAAACAAAAACCTACAACCAAGAACAAGAAGGTCTAAAATTTTGAACCCGCAAAAAAAGCAGATGGATAAAGAAGCTTTTAGGCATGTTCCTCTCAAATTGTAAATCAGAATCTTATACTGAGGGAGCAAAAAGATGAATCCATATGTACAGGACATTCTACAAAACAACTCCCCTGGTCTCTTCATAACTGTCAAAGTCATGATTTAAAAGGCAGAGAACTTTCTAGTACATGGAGGACTTCAAAGAAATATGACTAAATGCAATGCATGATCACTGACTAGATTTTGGATCCCCCAAAACTGCAGAAGTCAATTATGAGGATTTTAGGGAAATTTGAATATTAATTATACATTAGATAATACTATTTTCTGCATGGCAAATAATGGTATTTTGGTTTTGTAGAAGGATGTCCTTGTTCTTGGAAGATATACTGGGTGCTGTATCAAAGTATGATATCTCCAATTTAATTTAAAATAGTTCGACTCCCCTTCACCCTCCAAAAAAAAGTCAACGGGTATACAAAGGAAGGAGGCAAATCCAGCACAGTGTTAAGAACTGGTGAATCTAGGTGACAAGTATGTGGGCGTTTTATTACTTTTCTATGGAATCTAATTATTTTCAAAAGAAAGAGGAGGAGGGGCAATTTATATCTATTACACATGTTAGTACAAATTTGTATCTATTATAGATCTTATTGTGCTGCTGACTAGCCAATCCATTTTAGGAGCATCAGGTCACTGAAGAATGCTGATTTCTTAAGTGAAGTCAAACTTGACTCTACTTTGGGATGAAGGCAAGAGAGAAGACTGTTTACCCTCTGAAGTTTAAACGATAGCTTTAGAATCTACATAAGTAAACACAGTATCAAAATACAGTCAGTACATTTTTGAGGCAAAAATGTTACCTAACTTTTGCTTCGATTCATATTTTGTTAATTAGAGAAAAAAAAAGGACCCTCCAAAACACAAAATTTAAGACCATGCCAAAGATAGGTACATAGAACATGCAAGTTTCTTCTTATCTGCAAAATGTTTGTTCAACAAAATACAAGACACTGCTTGTAAGAGTCCCTCGGTGTTATAAATACTATATCTATATTTTTACTATTTTTACTTTTATAAAAAAAAATGAAAACTAGGACTCCCCTGTCCTACCCCTCCTCACTAGGACTCCCCTGTCCTACCCCTCCTCACACCCAATTCTCTCTTCAGGGGGAACTAATTTCAACTCACTTAGGATTTTATTCTGATATTTATATTTCATATGATATTTTTATATCTATTAGCACATTTCTAAAAGTGTGTTTTATAGCTAGTTCCTGATTGTTCCATTTTAGTTATTACGTATTCACTTTTCCCTGTGGAAAGAAGATTAGTTCTCACCCCCCATCCTTTACCTCCTTACATCAAACACGTCACACGTGCCCTATCCTCCCAGCATCCCGCTCTACTGTAACATTTGGTTAAGTCAATATTTACTGTATACAGCAGTCTGGCAAGGTAAACATTATTCCCAAGAGTGCTGAGCAGGACTCAATGACTTTTTCTTTCTTGGATAATTGTTCATTTCTCCCTGAGTTATTAGTGGTTCGGTTTGGTTTTTGCTGTTTGTTTAGCCGCTGGTAAAGAATCCGCCTGCAGTGCGGGAGACCTGGGTTCAATCCCTGGGTTGGGAAGATCCCCTGGAGAAGGGAAAGGCTACCCACTCCAGTATTCTGGCCTGGAGAATTCCATGGACTGTATAGTACATGGGGTCACAAAGAGTCAGACACGACTGAGTGACTTTCACTTCACTTAGCTTTGTATACATCTAAAACGTATTCACCTCATCAAACTCTCTGAACTGCAAAACTCCTCTCAGTAAAGTAAAAACATCAGGTAACGGGGGAGGAGGGTCTATTTTCTTCTAGGAGACACGTCTCCTATACCTTTCACCTTGAGCAGTCTGGCTGAAGCAGTGGCTTTCCAGGTTTGATTGCACTGGCTTGTCCATCATCCTCAGCATCCTTCATCTTTTCCTCTGTGGGAACTCCTGGCTTCCCTTTCTTGGTTTAGTCTCTTACTTTGACAGAACACATCTCCCATTAGCGACCTGAGTAGAGTGCCCAGGACGCAGTTTTTGGGGGAGAATCTGTATGTCTTCAAATGTCTTGATTGGTAGTGTGTTTTCAGGTAGGAAGTTATTTCCTGATAATTTCAAAAGTATTACCACATACTTATCTAGTTTCTAATGTGTCTGTAGAGCAAGTCTGAAGTTACTCTGCTTACCAATTCTGCTTACATTATTCTTTCCTTTCTGAAATCATTTAGGACCTGGTATTCAACCCTAGAATCCTGAAATTAATAGGATATGCTTAGGAGTGAGTCTTTTTCATTCATTGGTGGCATATTCAGTATACTCTCCATCTGTGACTCATGTCTTTTAATTCCAGAGAATTTCCTTGTGATCTTTCTTTACCACTTACAGCCATTCTTACTTCTTATTTCCTCCTCCAGCCCCCTAGACACACAGGAGGACAGATCTGCAGTTCCCAGGACATGCTTTCCCATCTTCACACCTCTGCCCAGGCTAGGGTTTCTGTTTTGAATGCCTTTCCCTGCCCAGGGACGTCCCTGACCATCTCCTCTGAGCCCCCTGAGCACAGTTAACTCTCCTTTTTCTGTGCCAGAGCCCCTTTCTTTATCCTTTCATCTTTCCCACTTACTTCCCACCAGACTATAAATTCTTTAAAAGTGAAACACATTTCTATTTTCATATGAATCTTCAGTAGCTACTATGCAGCCAGCATATTAAACCTATTCCATTCAAAAATATGTGTTGAATGAATGAATCAAAAACCAATCAAATAACTTCTGGTTATTCCTGTTATACCATTGGCAGCTGGAAAGATTACAATCAGATTAAGTAAAATCTTAGAACTGTAGTTTTTATAAGTGCCCTCCAAAGGATTCTGAAGCAAATCCTGATCTGAAAACAGCTGCCTAGGCTTTTTGGGAGACTAAGAAGAGTATATTTGGGATCTCTAGGGTTAGGTGTCTCTGAGACTGGAGGAAAAGGAGAAGGGTGGAGAGAAGAGGAGGAAGGCAGAGGAGGAGGGAGGAAATCCTTCCAGAACAGAGATCTGAACCAGGATGAGATCGATATGAATAAATCCGAACCCTCTGGTACAGAGCAAGTCCAGGGTAACCTGAGGCAGGATCAGTCCCATTTGAAACTGACCCAGAGGTTTCAAAGAGAGGCAGACTTCTGAGAAGCATAGTTCTCAGGATCTTCACTCTGAGATGAGGCAACCAGTCAGCTCTTCCCAGAATCACTGTTACTCACTTTGTGATACATCCTGCCTTTTGGAAACTGGCTGTGTATGAATGGAACTATATAATTACTTGAGTGTTTTATTGGGACCATTAAAAATTAAGAACCATCTGATTACCAAACAGACTAACAATTCTGGGGTGTATGAATACAGGTTTTCACTCCGGTAAGCTTGGCAAAGCGTCATGGACTTAGCTAAAGAGCCTGACTGAGATTCCCACTGCCATCTACATGACTGTCTGACCACATATATTTACTTTTCCCTTTGTGCTTTCCCTCCTTGAAAATCATTATTCTAAGAGGATCAATTTATGACCAGAAGAAAGGATAATCAGAGTTGCAGATTAATTATACTTAGAGCATCTTGGGGAAGATTGCTACCTGATCAAATTATGTTCTAAAGATTTAGGTGTATTCTCCAGTGAAGACACTAGAATTTAATAAAAGTCATCCATATAAATGTATTTACATAGTACACCCAATCAAATGATGCTGTCATTCTACTATGTTAAAATAATTGCTTTTACACAAGAAAGACAACTTTCCTCCATGCAATAATTCCCAGTCCTAATTCTATAGCATCCTAACTTTGGTTTCATAAACTCTCAAAGCTGTTTTAAATGCTACTGATAAGTATCTACCACAGAGCACTGAAGAGTAAGTTAGAACAGGGATATGACAAAAATGAAAGCCTAAGAGTGTCACAACTCTGAAAATATTGAAAATCACTACCTCAGTGGTTGAATCAAATCACTAGAGTCCTCAAGTAGTAAGACTTTAGTAACTACTTTAGTAGTAGTAACTACTACTTTAGTAGTGGTAACATTTTTTTAATGTTTAAAAATTTCCTTAGGGAATTCCCTGGTCATCCAGCGGTTAGGACTCTGTACTTTCACTGTCTGAAGCCCAGGGTCAATCCCTGGCTAGCGAACTAAGATCTTGCAAGCCACAGGGTGCAACCAAAACATTTTTTTGTTTTCCTTAAATTAAAACTTAAATATATTTTAAAACTATTAATTGCTGAAAGCATAAATAGTACCATCAGCTTATTATCAAAAGTGGAACTATAGGAAGAAAACCTTAAAGGGAAGGTTATTTTACTTTTCAAAGTTTTTAGCCTTCCAGTCCAAAAAAAAAAAAAATGGACTTTTGTCCTGGATTTTTGAAAAAGAGGAAAAAAAGAAACCCGTGAAGTTTAGAAGTAGATAGATGTGAGTTAGAATTCTGCCTCTAGGGAATTCCGTGGCAGTCCAATGGTTAGGACTCTGCACTTCCACTGCAGAGGGCATGGATTCAGGGAACTAAGATCCCACAAACTGCCCAGCACAGCCCCCAAAAATAAAAACTCTGCCTCTACCTCTCAGTAACCTTGAATCAATCACTTTTCTCAAGACCATGGTATTTCCAGACCCAATAAATGAAATATTCCTTCTGTTACCAAACATTTAAAAATTGATAGTCCAAAAGTTAACATGTTTGCATAGTATTATTTGACCTCTTAAGTCTTATTTCCAAGTAACAGATATTTGAACACAACATAGCTTTGATCCCAGAGAAAGACCCAGTTAGCTCTAGTAGCAAATCTGCACTGACCAGCTGTTAGGCCCTGGGCAGGACGCCGAGCCTCTCTGAGCAGTTTCTCCCTGGCAGTAAAGCCCATCCCATGCGGTTGTTGCGAAGTGGGAGATGCTGTGAAAGGCCTTGTACAGGGCCCTGCACACGGTACATAATACTCAATAAATGGAAACTGTGGTCACCCAATTATTTTAAGAAAGCTTGATATCACATTTAACCATCTACTTTTCAGCCTTTGTAGTTAGGATTCCTTTCCTCAATAGTTTTCCTCTCCTTGTTTTCAGAATTGTTCTATATCATATCTCCATTAGTTTTGCAGAGCAAAAATAGATTACTGTATCACTGATTCCCTAAATCCTTATTACAGTATCTAAGTTTCTTTGTGTATGTTTTATATTTTTTCTCAATCCTCTCTTTGCAACCCCATGGGCTGCAGCCCGCCAGGCCTCCCTGTCCATCACCAACTCCCAGAGTTTCCTCAAACTCATATCCATTGAGTCAGTTATACCATCCAACCATCTCATCCTCTGTCATTCCCTTCTCCTCCTGCCTTCAATCTTTCCCAGCATCAGGGTCTTTTCAAATGAGTCAGTTCTTCACATCAGGTGGCCAAAGTATTGGAGTTTCAGCTTCAGCATCAGTCCTTCCAATGAATATCAGGACTGATTTCCTTTAGGATGGACTGGTTAATTTAAAAAAATTAAATCTACTTATAAAAGGATTAACTTTATTAGAAAATAGACTCTTGGACTTTTTCTAGATTTTTTTATCTTTTAGGTTTATACAGGCCTATTATTTCTCAATTCAGATCCTTTCTCTATCCTTTACTTGTACTACTCTATTTCCTCTCTTCACAAAAGTAAAGTTAAAAGTTTATTTTCTGATACAATATAGAAAAAAAAATCATTTGTTTTGTCATGACCTGAATATGACAAAAAACACCCCCCTAACCTCAACAAATTCCTTTGCCAAGCTTGCTACCCTAGTATTTATTTATGCTAGCATTATTTCAGCCTCCTTAATGAAGATTAGTGAATAAACTAATAAAGATGTGCTTTATCATCATGTATATAAAAACAATACCACTTGGATTACAGTTCTGCAATTCTTTTTTTTTTTTTCCTGTAAGTCTTTTTCACAAAGGAGGAAAGCTCTGAGGTTGATATATTTGTTTATAACATCAAGATCAAAGATGCAGAGCTTCTGTTCCTGAACAGGACTGCTATTCTGCTATGATAGATAAGTTCTGTAAGACTAGCTGGAGACTAGGTATGACTAGAACTCACCAGTACTGAGTCTACCCTAGCTGTTGCCTTCCTTCCTCCAAGCCTGCCACTGGAAAGCAGACTATCTTATCTAGAACAGGTTGCAGGGCACCATGAAGAGGATCTGGGTATCTAAGAGAAGCCAACTTTAAAAGTCTAAAACCTAGAACAGCTATTGTTCCACTTCTTTTCCCCTCTCTCCTTTATCACATAAATAACATAAATCTCATAAATAACATAAACATAATATAAACATAAATAAAAGATCATGGCATCCGGTCCCATCACTTCGTGGCAAATAGATGCAGAACAGTGGAAACAGTGGCAGACGTTATTTTTGGGGGCTCCAAAATCACTGCAGATGGTGATTGCAGCCATGAAATTAAAAGACGCTTGCTCCTTGGGAGAAAAGTTATGACCAACCTAGATAGCATATTAAAAAGCAGAGGCGTTATGTTGCCAACAAAGGTCCATCTAGTCAAGGCTATGGTTTTTCCAGTAGTCATGCATGGATGTGAGAGTTGGACTATAAAGAAAGCTGACCGCAGAAGAATTGATGCTTTTTAACTGTAGTGTTGGAGAATACTCTTGAGAGTCCCTTGGACTGCAAGGAGATCCAACCAGTTCATCTAAAGAAACTCAGTCCTGGGTGTTCATTGGAAGGACTGATGTTGAAGCTGAAACTCCAATACATTGGCCACCTGATGCAAAGAGCTGACTCATTTGAAAAGACCCTGATGGTGGGAAAGATTGAGGGCAGGAGGAGAAGGGGACGACAGAGGATGAGGTGGTTGGATGACATCACCAACTCAATGAATATGAGTTTGAGTGAACTCCGGGAGTTGGTGATGAACAGGGAGGCCTGGCATGCTGCGATTCATGGGGTCGCAAAGAGTAGGACATGACTGGGCGAGTGAACTGAGCATAAACCTCTACTTGAAGCACAGGTTAAACACTTCAGTTAAAGAAGAGACTTCCATGACATACTTTTTGCCAGAAATGTTGTTACTAGAAGCAAAATACATGAGGAACAGAAATGTAGGGAGAAGGGGTACTGATGCCCAGAAATGCCCTGTGGAAATGCGTCCATGCTCAAACAGAGGCCTAGCTAGGAAACTATGAGTAGGTACAACCCAGGACACGGGCCGGTGCAGGTGTTCCTTGAGTCAAACGATTACAAGTTTTGAGCGTTGAGTGATTGGAGGCCTGAGGAAGAGAAGGAGGTCAGAGTCTGAGTACAGCAAAAAAGCGTCGAGTGGGCATATTTCTGAGTTGGCTAGAAGAGGAATTCACAGGTGTTGGGGGTGCAGGTTGGGGTGGAGGAGAAAGCAGTTGCTAATAAGTAAGAAAGATCTACTCAGTCAATAAGCCCACCCATTCACGATTCTGCTTCTACTCAGCTCTTGTTTCTGTTCTTATTGCTTCTCTTGTCAAATAGAAAGTATCTCACCTTCCTGGCTGAGTACAATTTTGGACAAACCTATAGTGAAGGTTCCCCGAGAAGGGGAAGTATGAGAGTTAAAACTTGCTAATCTTGAAGTAACATGAAAACAAACAAAACCAGGGGCATTAAAAGTAGATAAGACCAAAGGAAGACTCTACAGTATGTATCACAGAGCCAGTGGCCACACTATCTGTAGACAAGTTACAGATGGAATTCAGGGTTATCAGAGCTGCCTAACAAGAAAATATGCCACCCTGTTTAGTAGTGAGTTCCTTATCACTGAGAGTGTTCAAGGGGAGTTGGGGAGGAGACTAGGAGAGGAATGAAGAGTTTCGTAAAGATCCACTCCAACCCCGTGAGTACACCATGACTAACTGACCTCTCCCTTCCCTTCTTAGGGATATAGTCATGAACCTGACACAGAGAGCCCCCTCCCTCGTGGAGGAACACAGTGATCAATGTCAATGATGGGAATAACTGTACTTTGGCCACCTCATGCGAAGAGTTGACTCATTGGAAAAGACTCTGATGCTGGGAGGGATTGGGGCAGGAGGAGAAGGGGACGACAGAGGATGAGATGGCTGGATGGCATCACTGACTCGATGGACATGAGTCTCAGTGAACTCCGGGAGTTGGTGTTGGACAGGGAGGCCTGGCGTGCTGCGATTCATGGGGTCACAAAGAGTCGGACATGACTGAGCGACTGATCTGATCTGAAACTGGCTGAGAAGGTGAAACTGTATTTCACATTTCTATCCCACAACTATCTCCCCCTCTTCTTGACTTCCAAAGCAAAGAGCTTTTCTGACCTTGAAAGCCCCAGTGTGACCACAGAAAATAAAAACTCTTTGGATGACGATCTACACTATTCTTTTCTCAGCATAATGGAATTGCATTACCCCATGCGGCGGGCTGGGCTGTGAAGCTCAATGGTGCAGTACCATTTACCAGAACCAGGCCCAAGCTCCTCAAATGTGGGTGCTCCCTCAGGGGGAGTACCCAGCTCTGTGAAGAAGGTATATGAACAAACACACATCTTACAGCATTGATTTTTCTTTAAGACTTGGGGGAAGAAACATGCTTGGCATTTGTATTGGTTTGTTCAGTAAATCAAACAGTACAGAAAAGAATGCCAAGGTCACATAAATTTTTAAGATTAAATGCAGGATCTGAGAGAAAGTGCTTGCTTACACCGGAAGTATTTATGGTTATACCTACAGATCCCTGAAGGAATACATTCTTCCCCTAAATAGGACATTTTGGTAGAAAAGTTCAATCAGCAAAGATTTACTCCATGATCTTCAGGCAGCAACCCTTGCCTTCTGTTTTCAATTTTCTTCTTTGGAGGTCCAGAGATGAGTCCATAAAGAGTGTTGGTCCCTGAAGGTAATCTGTGCTCAAAATTAGCTGTAAGAACGGTTCCAATATTGGTCTTCTAGGTCATAATCAACCACTGTTCCTATAGCTCCGAAATTCTTCAAACTTAAATGCACTAATTTTCAGATTCTCCTCCCCTTCCCCAAGAATATTATAAAGCAATGTATAACTCGTGTATAAAACCAGAGGTATGCACAAAGCTGCTTTAGAAATCCTTATATGCAAAGCAAGAAAATAGTTCTGAAAATCTGCTAGCCCTCCATGTACACATAAGTATAATCTGGAAACAGGGCAGGCTACCAAGGGCAAGCCTTAGCTGGGAACAGGTGAGACAGGCAGCATTCTCTGAGTATAACTTGGGAATGTGGAAAACCCCTTCTCTACCACTCAGTGATGGCAGCTAAAGTTTCGGGCACTGGTTAAAGCATTTCTTTGTGCTGTCTCATATCCTTATGAAGCAGGGATTACTGTCCCCAATTTGCATGTGAGGAAATTGAGGATCAAGCATGTAAAAGCTGCCTAACTTAAAAGTGACACAACTGAGATTCAAATTCAGGTCTGACTTCAAAGTCACAGCATTTTTTCCACCATATTTTCCCCATGCTGTCATTCTGCCTTCTCCTTCTAACTTGTGTTTTTCTCTCCCTCCCTTTAAACAAACCCTTTTCTTACTCTAGTAATTATTAGATTGCTTACCATTTACCTAAAGTTCAACATGAGGCTTTAATTTCCTAGAAGCCATCATGACGTTGGGATTACGATGTCAAATGCCTGGCTGCTTTGTTCTCACAGCATCTTCTACTGTGGTGGGATTATTTAACTGCTATTAGGGCATAATCAATGGTTCAGCTGTCCATAGGATGGTCTGACACAAAAGCACCCACTATCAGTCAAACCAATCTAAGCTCGAGCATTATAGCTCTCTTTCCTTACCAGGTACAGTTTTCTGGTCACAGCTGGAACTCTGCTTAAGGTTAGTAGCCACACAAGAAGTAGCCTAAATGATCCCTGCAGTATACCAAAAGGTGCCTGAGCTGTTTCTATTGCATTCAGATAGACAGGACACCTTCTCTGTCAATCTGTCCTGCGTCAAATAAAATGGAAAGCAAATGATGCAAATTAATTTTGATTTCCAACATCTCTGGATACAGATATAAGGCTATCTTATTCCAAGAAGGATTATATCACCACAAACACTCTTCTCTGGTTTTTAAAAAATCACTGATTCTCTTTCTTTTCTTTGAATCTAACAATTTCTAAAATCAACTATCCACTTTTCTCTTTCACTCCATGCTAATAGTTTCACTCCATGTCTGACCCCTTTTCATGAAACATCACTGTAATTTCTCCAGTGTTTTCTCTGATGACTAGATTATTCACTCTACGCCCCTCTTAACTCCTGTTTATAATTTTGAAGCCCTATCAAAGTCAGTTTCACTGTCCTTTCCAGATAGGCACTCAGCCAATATATTGCCAATAACACTCACTCTTGTGCTAACTTAAAATACACAGTGTAGCCTGCCAAGTATCCTTATTTGGCAAGAAGGTCCCTTAGTTCCCAAGATCTTTGACCATCCATTTTTAGATCCAAATCCTCAGTGCTTAATATTTGGATATCTCTCTCTTTTTAATTTGTCCTTATGTGTTCCCTGAAAGAATAAGGAAAAGAGATCAATCATCTGTTTGCTTTCCTAGACAAGAAAAAAATGTCCTGGCCATTATGGTCATTTACTCTGGAATTATTACCACTAAAACTTTTGATATAAACAAAAATATTTTCCAGTTTAAAAAAACTCCCAAAATAACCTCCAAAAAGTTATAATAAAAATTAAATTGTGAAAGATTAAACAGTACATATTGCTCTAAAAGACCATGTTTCTTTATCTTAATTCCCTCTTTCCAAACAAACTAAATTCGCATTCATTTACAATCTCCCAAATCTCTCACTATTGTAGAGGAACAGAAAACAAAGGCTCCACAAATGACCAAAACTATAATTAAAATGAAACCATTCTGTATTTTTTGAAAGTCAAAAAACGACATGATATTTCATTGTGGAGATGGGCCTACTACAAAGAAGACATTAACTGTCTTGGATCTCTTGTTTACATTTTGTCTAAATGTGTCTGTCGGTTTGGTTCCACGGAATCCTAGCTGTTCATCTCAACGGAAGTCAGGAGAGCAAGGTTTCTCCTAAAACAGCTTTAAGGTTAAAATATGAATATGCTTTAACAACCACCTTAGCTCAAAAATTATCGAATTAATTCTGTAAGTCGATTCTAATTCACTATCATTCACGAGAAGCTGCTTATTGTAGTATCACTGGAATAGGACACTAAATGGTGTTGCTTTCATTATTAAGAAAGTAACAAAAATAGTAATTAAGTTTCCCCATAAACAGTGCTTATGCAAGACCAGAGGCGCATCAGAAACGAACATTTTCAGCACTCTAACAACGACTGCCCCGTTCAGTAAGTAACTCGATGTCCACTGGTCAGTTTTGTGTTAAAGTTTGTCTGCAAGCTGTCAGGAGCCAACGCGGCTTGGCGGCCGCCTCAGCCTTTACCCCCAGGCCTGGTGCACTTCTCCGAGCCCAGGAATCCGGGACGCCAGCGGGTCGGCAAAGGGGCCACCCCGGGGCCCGCGGAAGGCCCGGGGGCCCCTCGAAGTGCGGGAGGGCGCGGGCTCCAGGCTCACGGAGCAGGGCTGGCGCGGTCGCCCTTGGCGGGAGGCGAGCTCCTGGGCCCGCTGGCAGGAAAGCAAAAGTTAGTGGGCTCTCCTCGCCCGCGAACATCTCTCCCGGGAAGCGGCCTGCACCCTGCGCTGATTTGGGAGACTCGCGACTCGCCTTGCGAGAGACGCCCGGGTCACGCCCGGCGAGGCCGGCGTTCCGGCGTCCGGGGAGGGAAAGCCGCGACCCGGAGGCGCCGCACGCCTGGCCGAGACGGCCGGAGACGCCCGGGCTGCTTCCCACTCTTCCGGGCGCCAACTTCTGCATCGGATCCGCGCGAACTTCCCGAGCCGCTCCCGGCCGCGCAAGGCCGCGGGAGCCCGGGACGCCGGCCCCGGGTCGGGCGGGGGTGCCTGCAGTGGGGTCCGGACCGCGGCAGGGCCTGAGCCCGCGACGCCGGGACGAGTCGCGATCGCGATAGGCCTGCCCCCCACCCTCTCCCCTGCGGCCTCCGGCCTGGCCCCTTACCTGGCTCCCAGGCCGGGCGCGAGCAAGAGGCCCGGCGCGCGGCGAGGGCAGGGACGGCTACCGGGGTTCGAGGGGACGGCTGCCCGCGGCGCGGCTCCCACGCTTCCGCCCGAGTCAGGAGTTGAACATTCCGCCTCTCTGCCCCGCGCCAATGAGGAACACAGTCACGGCAACAGCACCACCTACCTCCGAGCGCGGAACCGCCGGGCCTCCCTGCAGGCGTCCCGCACGCCCGCCCGGCTGGCCGCAGCGCAGACGCGCCAGCCAGCCAGACGGGGGAGGGCGCTCCGGCTCCCGGGCTGCACCCCTGGGGCACCTTGCGCCCCGCGTCCCGGAACCCTGCCAGGCCGCCGCAGGCTTCACACGGCACCCCATACTGTGGGGGCGCGGGGAGAGGGAGTATGTCTCTGTGCCCCTTTGTGCCTTCACATCTTTGCACTCAACTCATCCTTATCCATAAACATTGACTATGAAAAAAGCGCTGGGATACAAAGACAAGGGAGGTTGCTTCGTGTGGGACAGAAGTTAATTATCCACTTGGGAAGAGGACCGACGTGTACAGATATTTCTAGGGAGATAGGGCTGAAAGCTGCTTCAGTGAAATTATCAGTAGATACCTGCGTGATTTTGAGGAGGGGTCCTGGTCTGTTCTCCTGGTTGCTGACGTTAGCGAAGCCGATTTCAGATGAAACTAGAATGCATTCCAGGGGTGAGCAAAGGGTGGAAACCAGCACCGGGGAGAGAAGTTACGATCAGTGAGGAGGATGGTTCTATGAAGCAAACGGGAGACGAGGTTCGAAAGATACGGGCAGCACAATCCAGGGCTTACTGAGTTTGAATTTTATCATCTATGGACACAGGGGAACTGGGGAAAGTTAGACTCAAAGGAATGAAATAGCTTTTGTGGGTTTTGTTTTTAATGGTGATTTCGAGAGAGAGCAGTCCACAGTAGATGCAGGATGGGTTGCTAGGGCAAAACCAGGAAGCAGCATATGGTGACCACCTGGTTATGTGGTTATCAGGACTTGGCGCATACAAAATAGAATTAGGAAAGAAGAAACGGACTTGAGAGGCATGTTTCAGCAAGAAGCCACAGGAACTGGTGATCCACTAGAAGTGAAAAGAAAGAAGAAAAAGTCAGAGATGATGCCAAGATTTCAGACCTGGGTGACTGGAAGAATGATGGTGTCATTGACAAAAATAGAGATAAGCAGACTAAGAGCTGGCTTTCTGTTGAGTTTGAGGTCATGGGAGGAAAAACCGGTAGAGATGCCCCAGTTGAAACGTGAAACTGATTCAGAAAAGTGGTCGGGAGGGAAATATAAAATTTCTAAACCATTCATATAGTTAAAAATATCAAAGTGGAGAAATGAGTGAAAAAAAACCCCACTTTCTAGTCTGTGATTCAGATTAATTATTTGAATTTTCCCTTTGATTAAAAACTGGAAATTTCAGCATTGATAATCTATTTGGGGAATTGAAAATTAGGATTAGTGAAAACTGTCATACTAAAAATGAAAAACAAAACTCTGGTATAGGTAATCAAAGAATTCCATAAACCATCTAACCATTAAAGGGAAAACTAAGGCTCTTTAACACAGACCTAGGTATAGAGTGTGGAGAAGGAAATGGCAACCCACTCCAGTGTTCTTGCCTGGAGAATCCCAGGGACGGGAGCCTGGTGGGCTGCCGTCTATGGGGTCGCACAGAGTCGGACACAGCTGAAGCAACTTAGCAGCAGCAGTAGGTATAGAGTGACTCCAGTTATTGCACCCCACCTTCAAAGGCACTAGATTGTAATGGAAAGGACACTGGGTTGGGAACCTGACTTCTGGTTTTAGGCCTGCCAATTATCAGCTGGGGTATTTTGCTAGACAGGCCTCAGTTTTCTTCCCTGCAAAACAATATCGCCCATCAAATGTTAGCTGAAGTTTCCAGCTTTCAATTTCTGAATAATACGGCTTTAAATTTGGAGCATATGTCACAATATTTTTAGCCACAATCCCTTTCCTTTCCACCTGTTCTTTTCTTCATTTTATTTTTCTTCAGATAATTAGGCTAAGAGAATAACCAGCAGGAACAGTGAATACTGAAGGGTAGTCTCATAGATATGCTGAAAGGATAACCCTGTAAGGCATTCTCTTGTCTTCCCAACTAGGTTGCAAGGTCCTTGAAGTCATATATTCTATTGTATCTGTTTATAGCTGAAAGAAATATATAATAATTGTGTAATAAACTGATTTCTTCAAGTCTGATTTTTCTTAGGTCAACTTGCCTGTTTCCTTATGGCTATACTGATCTCTTTAGGTCCCAAACTTAATAAATATACTCTAGTGTTTATTCCTATGGTCAATTTTTATTCCCAAGATCAACTCTGCTTTTTCAGACTTTAAAATCTTTTTGAAAGCAGATTGGTTAATTCTCACCAAGCAGAGTATAAGTTTACAAATGTAAATCGCAATAACAAAAGAGAGCTAGTCAAACCTCTCTTATCAGGCTTTCCTATTCCTTTATTTCACATGTCTCTGCACTAAAAATAGATGTACTTTCAGCAGTGGGGTGAGTTAGAAGTCCTTAGCACCCTCTTATATCCAAGAATACCCTCCAAAATAAACATGCAATGTCAGTAAAAAAATCAGTATTTGCTATGCAAATATAGCTTAAAAGTCTCCTAGCCCTTTATTCAATCAGATTGCCACTAAGTTCCTCTAAAATAGAAATTCCGGAGCTGCTATCAGTGGATCAGAGAAGTGCAGGCAGACCTCCCACTAAGAATGGAAGGAAAGGCAACTTGAAAGGCAGAAAGAATTCTGAGTATTCTTCACTCTTCTTGTATCGATAAGAGCTGTCATGCTTGTACATTGGAGTATTTTTTTCTAGCCACCTCAGGTCTCCGTCTTCGATTGTGACTGATTTGTGTTTGAATCATAACTAAGAATTGACCAACTTTTACACAAAAGTTGATGTTTTACCTCCTGTGCAATTTTGGGTCCCTAGGAAAAAAGGCATACAATCAAACATCTTTTAAGATAAGTAGCCTTTACCTTAAACTCACAGATGAACCCCAGGTCATTTTTCGAGCTTAGATTTCACATCAAATTTGAGGACTAAAGGACTCACAAGAGTATTTCGGGTACCAAATTTGCTTAGGTTTTCCAGGACATGAAAGGAGTGGTAGGTCAAGAGTAGAAATTGGAGACTTTTACAAAATTAATTCAATAAGCATTTACTGAATGGCAGGCACTGTGCTGAGCTTTTTGATTGTAGCAGTGACCCAAATATGGTCCCTACTTTCACAGAGTTTTCAGAGTGCCATGGAAAAGCCAGTAAAGATGCAAGCAGTGTGCTAAGTGGGCAAATACCGGACCTACAGCAGGGCACCTGACACAGTTTCTGGGAGTCAATAAAGGCTTCCAAGAAAAAGAAGCCCTAAGTCCATATGAGAATGATGTTGAGAATTTGCTGGACAGAAAGGTAGGAAAGCTATTCTAGGTGAAGGAAACGGCAAGTACAAAGGCCCAAGAACATTTAACAAGTTCAAAGACTAAATCCCCTAGTAGCTGAGTAAAAGACATTGCCAAGAGGGAATAATAATCCTCATAGTGGCTGTAATAGTAGTAGCCATAGCAATAATAATAACAGTGATGGCTAATATTTTCTGAGACCTCATGTGCCCTGCACCGAGCTAAGAGTTTTACACAAGCTCACTCCACCTAATCTTCAAAATAACCCGACAAGGCAGTTTAAATCATCATCCTATGCTGTAGGGCAGGAAGAAATCTTGGAAATCTTAAGCCACTTATCTTCCCTCATGGAGCAAGACATAAACTTTAGAGCTTGTTCTTTTAGATGAAGGAGTTCTCCAACTTTTTGGTCTCAGGATTTCTTTACATTCTTAAAAATCCTTGAGATAAAATAAATAAGCCATGAGATGTAATATATAGCATTAGGTATATTGGTCAATAATAGTGTATGGGTAATACACTAGTAATAGTAATAGTGTATGGTCAGTAATAGTGTAACTTTGTGTGGGGACAGACTTATTGCAATGATCATTTCATACTGTATGCACATGTCAAATCACTTTATTATGTGAAACTAACATAACATTGCACATCAACTGTATTTCAAAATAATTAAAATTTAAAACACATTTATATAAGTAAATAAGTCCTTGAGGATGTCAAATAACTTTTGTTTATGTGAGTTATACCTTTTATACCTGTCAATATTTATCATATAAGAAATTAAAACTGAAATCTGTTAATTTCATTTTAAAACAATAAAGCCATAGATTAATGTGAATAACATATTTTAGTGAAAAATAGCTATTATCCAAAATGAAAAAGCTAGTGAGAGAAGTGTCATTGTTTTATATTTTTGCAAATCCCTTTAATATCTGGCCTAATAGAACAGCTGGATTCTCATATCTGCTTCTGCATTAAATCTATTCCAGGATCACATTACATTTACCCTGTGGAAGATTCTACTGTACACTTGAAAGGAGGACAGTGAAAATAACGTCTTAGTATTCTTATGAGAAAAGCTTTGACCTTTCATACAAAGGGTTTCTGGGCTGCTTTTTGAGAATTGCTATCTAGGAATTTAAAGATACTCTTTGGGAGAGTTCATTGCTCTGTGCTTTGCCTCAAGATGCAGCATCATGGGTCAGCTCCATTGAGCAGGATGCTAGACATTAGAAGTTCTGGAATGTGGTGCCAGTCCTGTCCCTAAGCAGCTGTGACTTAGCTGAGATAATGCTGCTTGACGGTTATGTGGGATGATAAAGGCCTATGTACTGAATCTTGGGTCCTATTCACTGCTCACTCTTGCTATTGTTTCCTGTGCTTGTCTTTAAAAATCCTAGATCTAAGGCATTGAGCCCGCCATTATTCTTGTTTGTCCTTCAGTTCAGTTGAGTCGGTCAGTCGTGTCCGATTCTTTGCGACCCCATGAATTGCAGCACGCCAGGCCTCCCTGTCTATCACCAACCCCCTGAGTTCACTCAGACTACATCCATAGAGTCAGTGATGCCATCCAGCCATCTCATCCTCTGTCATCCCCTTCTCCTCCTGCCCCTAATCCCTCCCAGCATCAGAGTCTTTTCCAATGAGTCAACTCTTCGCATGAGGTGGCCAAAGTACTGGAGTTTCAGCTTTAGCATCATTCCTTCCAAAGAAATCCCAGGGCTGATCTCCTTCAGAATGGACTGGTTGGATCTCCTTGCAGTCCAAGGGACTCTCAAGAGTCTTCTCCAACACCACAGTTCAAAACCATCAATTCTTGGGTGCTCAGCTTTCTTCACAGTCCAACTCTCACATCCATACATGACCACAGGAAAAACCATAGCCTTGATTAGACGGACCTTTGTTGGCAAAGTAAGGTCTCTGCTTTTGAATATGCTATCTAGGTTGTTCATAACTTTTCTTCCAAGGAGTAAGCGTCTTTTAATTTCATGGCTGCAATCACCATCTGCAGTGATTTTGGAGCCCCCCAAAAAAAGTCTGACACTGTTTCCACTGTTTCCCCATCTATCTGCCATGAGGTGATGGGACCAGATGCCATGATCTTTGTTTTCTGAATGTTGAGCTTTAAGCCAACCTTTTCAGTCTCCACTTTCACCTTCATCAAGAGGCTTTTGAGTTCCTCTTCACTTTCTGCCATAAGCGTGGTGTCATCTGCATATCTGAGGTTATTGATATTTCTCCTGGCAATCTTGATTCCAGCTTGTGCTTCATCCAGCCCAGCGTTTCTCATGATGTACTCTGCACATAAGTTAAATAAACAGGGTGACAATATACAGCCTTGACGTACTCCTTTTCCTATTTGGAACCAGTCTGCTGTTTCATGTCCAGTTCTAACTGTTGCTTCCTGACCTGCATACAGGTTTCTCAGGAGGCAGGTCAGGTGGTCTGGTATCCATTCCCATCTCTTTGCCCTTAGCCCTACTTTATTGCAAGAAACTCATGTGTTCCTTCCCCAAAGAAATAACAGTTGGTTTTATTTTCTGGCAAGATTCTAGAGTTATTATTAAATGGCACTATTAAATGAAAGGCTGGTAGTCACTTTGAAAGTGAACATTAGGAACCAGCATGGACTCATTGACGTTAAGATATATATGAGACAAATCTAGTTTCCTCTATTAGGATCATCAAGGACTGTGAGGACTTCTGCCAGTGAAACATGTCAAAATTTCTCATGATGACTTTATAAGTCAGAAGAGGATTTTAACTGATGACAGTATAATATAATAAATTGCTGTTAGAAACTATACCCCAAAAGTGCTGATGTCACTGAGGCAGCAGCGTTCTCTTAAGAAGGATTGTTAGACTTCCCTGGTGGTATGGTGGATAAGAATTCACCAATGCAGGGGACACGGGTTCAATCCCTGGTCTGGAAAGATTCCAGACCAGGAGCAACTGGTCATGCTATGGAGCAACTAAGCTTGTGTGGCACAACTATGGAGCCCATGTGCTGCAACTGCTGAAGCCTGTGTGCCCAGAATCTGTGCTCTGCAATAAGAGAAGGCACTGCGATGAGAAGCCCGTGCACCGCAACCAAGAGCAGCGCCTGCTCACCACAACTATAGAAAGCCTGATCACAGCAACAAAGACCCAGAGCAATCAAAAATTAATTAATTAATTTTAAAAAAGAAGAAGAGATGTTGCTGGGATCTCTCTAGCCTGCCCAGTTCAACATTTCTACAACTTGGATGAAGATGTAGGTGGCATGCCTATCTAGAGAATAACATGCATTTTGAAGGAATAATTAGCATATTATGTAAAAGAATATCAAAACTCAAAAACTTCACTCACAAATCTTTATTGACACCTCACTGCCTACTAAATAAAGTCCAAGATCCTTAAGGCATCTTTAAAACCCTCTATTAGCTCACCCAAATTTTCCTCCCCAACATTATCTCCTAGCTCCAAGGGCTTCATTTTGCTCCTCTCCCACCAGCACCTTCCCTTCCTCCTTGAAACTTTTCTCCATCAGCTCTCACTCTCATCATCACATCTGTCCACCAAGCAAACTCTGTTCTTCCTCCACCACAGATGTGGCACTGGCAGTTTCTATTCAAATATTATGTTACTGAAATTGAAAGGAAACATAAAATGTTACAATAGTCTGATTTCTGAAACTGAGATTTCTGTCTTAACAGATCCAATAGAGATAGGTTTTCATCCCCAGATAACTGTCTTAGAGCCAGATGAGTTGGTAAAACATTATACATTATTTGGTTTCTTAGTCCCCAGAGCTTCCAGGAGACACATGGTGCTGTTTTTTTGGATAAACCAAATTCTCAGACCAAAGCACCCAGACATTCTAGGAAGGCCAGTAGTATCCCATGTGATATTCAGAATATCACCAATTTCTTGGATTTAGGCACATGTGATCAGGAAGGAGGGCTGTTTTATTTTTGCTATCTGGAAAAGCTAGAATTGTATTTCATAAGATAATTATTAGTCGCTGTTAATAATTGCTCAATCAAGTGACAGCAACAATTTTTTATATAAAATGTTCGGTTATCTATAGATTTTTAAACTTTTGTTTTTACTTATTTATTTATGGCTGTGGTGGGTCTTTGTGTGAGGGCTTTCTCTAGTTGTGGCAATCAAGGCCTGCCCTCTAGTTATGGTGCGTGGGCTGCTCACTGCAGCGGCTTCTGCGGAGCAGAGTCTAGAGTGCAGGCTTCAGCAGTTGTGGTGCACCAGCTCGGTTGCCCTGCAGCATGTGGGCTCTTTCCGAAGCAGGGGTAGAACCCGTGCACCCTGCATTGGTGGACAGATTCTCAACCACTGGACCTCCAGGGAAGTCCAGATATCTGATTACAGATTTTTCATGGCCCCTCTTAATTGTAAACAGCAGTAGATGATGCCAATAATCTAGTGTTTTCACTAGCCAGTTTTTTTCTCTTCAATATGCAATTTTTAAATAACTGATATGTCTAGTCTCTATTTTCTTCATTTTGCCTGCCTACGAAATGTCTACAACCAGGTGATATAGTTTTTCTGGTCTACCTAGAAAGAGGCTGCTGCTGCTGCTGCTGCTAAGTCTCGTCAGTTGTGTCCAACTCTGTGCAACCCCAAAGACGGCAGCCCACTAGGCTACTCTGTCCCTGGGATTCTCCAGGCAAGAACACTGGAGTGGGTTGCCATTTCCTTCTCCAATGCATGAAAGTGAAAAGTGAGAGTGAAGTCGCTCAGTCGTGTCCAACTCTTTGCGACCCCAGGGACTGTAGCCTACCAGGCTCCTCCATCCATGGGATTTCCCAGGCAAGAATACTGGAGTGGAGTGCCATTGCCTTCTCTGTAGAAAGAGGCTAGAGGAAGGAATAAGGGAATGACTACTTTCTAGTAGTTGGAAACTTTCCAGTAGCTGGACCTCTCAAGAGTGGATTAATTAGTTTATCATAATCAGAAAATCCTGATCAAATGTCAAAGTCACATTTTTTATATTATTATTTTGAAGTTAAAATTCTTCTACCAAATACTTATATAAGTTCTACTTGGTTTTTTTTTGTCACCATTTTTTCTAACTTTTCAATGTCCACTTGTATTAAGTCCCTGTCCTTGTTGTAATGCCTTCCAATTTAGTATCATCTGCAAATTTCATTAACATGCTATTTACTCCCTCTTCCAGATCATTAATAAATGCTATTTTCTTATGTATTAAATTTTGCGGTCAAATAGATTTAATTTGCTGTTGTAATTTCAGTGCATGTTTTCTAAAGATACAATGCCGTTAAGAATGGTCTTAACATAGGCTTAAATCCATACCTAGTTTATAGCTATTTTACTATTATGCAATTCATTTGTGTTCTCTAATCAGCACTGTTGTGAGCTCCATTGAAGCAATAATCTATTGATTTTCTCTTCCTTCTTTTTCAATACAGTCATCATCTTGGCTTTAAATACACAGCAATAGCAGAGTTAGCACTATTGTGTAGTTGTAATCCACCACTATTTATAAGAGCAAATTAAGTCTTTTATTCTCAGTGGATATTTTTCCACTGTTAAAGAAATATTCTAACATTAAAAATTATTTTATGACCATATTTTATTTTCTTAAGCACAGTATCACTTTTCTAAAAAGAAAGAGATTCTAGAATTTTAAAGCAAGTAAATGTAATGTATATTACATTTATATATACATACAACAGATATTTTATATAAATAATATATTCTATATATAGAGAGATAAAGATACATTAGAAGTGTGTGCTATACATTTTCTTTTATAATAAATCAGTTCACTGACTCCCTGACTCTTATAGGCTATGGGGTGACTTTGTTCATTATAATGGACTCAGACGTGCCACCTTCAAATTAGAGAATGAGATTCATTACGCCTTTTTTTCACTTTGTGTCACACATTATCCTCCTTATTGGAGTCAGTTTTTATTTTCAATGAGATGAGGCTTCTCACATGCCACTTATTTCTACTTAATGTTCACATACTCGGAGAAGGCAATGGCACCCCACTCCAGTACTCTTGCCTGGAAAATCCCATGGACAGAGGAGCCTGGTGGGCTGCAGTCCCTGGGGTCGCTGCGAGTCTGACACGACTGAGCGGCTTCGCTTTCGCTTTTCACTTTCATGCACTGGAGAAGGAAATGGCAACCAACTCCAGTGTTCTTGCCTGGAGAATCCCAGGGACGGGGGAGCCTGGTGGGCTGCGGTTCAATGGAGTCGCACAGAGTCGGACACGACTGAAGCGACTTAGCAGCAGCAGCAGTTCACATATTGCAATTTTACATCATTTTTTTCAGGAGGTTAGCCTTCATGTTTCTACATAATAGTTCCAGGAAATATTTTCTCTTCCCTCACTGTCAGTCTCTCTCTCTCTGCTGCTGCTGCTGCTAAGTCCCTTCAGTAGTGTTCGACTCTGTGCGACCCCATAGACAGCAGCCCACTAGGCTCCTCTAGCAACAGAATACAAAGTAACTATAAGGCATTAAAATAACTGTACCCATGCACAGTTGGGGGCAAATTATGAACAAGAAGATACAAAAAGGCCAAAACGCAACTGCCACTTCTGAGGTTCAGGGAGCAAAAGCAGAGTACCATGCATGGTCTCTGCAAACAGCATCAAGGGGGTAGGCAGACCACCTGAGCCACCCCTCCAGCCCGACCCTCCAATCTACCCCTAACCTCTCGCCATTTGAGGGAATAGCTCACCCTCCCTCCCGAGGAGTGAGCAAAGGCACATGTTACTTGTTTTCGTTCCCTCTTGCTATAGCACGGATCCCAGCAAAGCCTTGCCCAAGTTTCCCGTCTGGCCTATAATCAATTTCTGTTGATTAAAGAGTCCAAGGCCCCAGGGCTGGGCTCCAGAAGCCCCTGATCCTGCTAGAGGGTGAGTGTTTGGAGGAGAACTCGTCCCGCCCAGCCTGGGGGCCAGCCTGCGGAGGGGAGTCACGTGGTCGCCATCTTCTTGGTGTGTTTCACCTGTTCCCCCAGGACGTGGCTCTCCCCAAGGGCAGAGCCCCCAGGGCCTGCAGAGCCAACAAGGCGTGGTTCCGGTTCTTCTTCATGAGACCGGCAACTCCCATAGCGTCCTGGGTTTTACCCCACTCTTCTTGGGGCAGCTTCCACGCGTCCTGGAAGAGAGCACGGCTGTCTGCCCCGCTGGTTTTGTATTTTCAAGGGACCGCTGGTTGCCCTCACGCTTTTCTTCGGCTGATTCGTGGAAAAAGTGGCCCCTGCCCTCCAGAGCCACATCGTCCCAGTGGAAATAGAAGCCCAGAGAGAGGTAGGTGTTAGAGGACTGCGGAGGCAGGTTGACGGGGCCGTGGACTGCGGCCTCCACCTCTGTGGAATAGTTCTCAAGCATCTGGGAGCTCTTGAGTAATTGGTAATAAGGAGAGAAGCTGAAAAAATGGTGTGGCTGGTCCTGGTGGCTAAGAATAGCTGAGTGGTTGGTTCTGAAAGTTGTGACCAGAAAGAGGTTGGAGGGTGGTTGAGGTGTCGATGAAAATAATAGACAATCTGTAATAAGACTAGAAAAGTTTAATTTGAGCCCAGATGAGGACTAGCCCAGAATCCTGCTTCCAAGATTACTCTGAGAAACTGATCTGGAGAAGCAGGGTTTTCGACATAGTTTTATATCTTGTGAAAACAAAGAACAATGAACAAGTCAGGGTTACATTTCTTCAGTGTTTCAAAAAAAAAAACAGAAACAGGGCATTCCCTGGCAGTCCAGCGGTTAAGACTCCATGCCAAGGACCCAGATTCAATCCCTAGTCAGGGAGCTAAGATCCCACAAGCCGTGTGGTGTGGTTAAAAAAACAAACAGAAAAAAGACAAAAAAACAAAAACAGAACAGAGCAGTAGGTACCCAGTGAGTCAGTATGGTCTTGGCACCTGGGAAGGGAGTCTTATCATCAAAGGAGAACCAGTGTCAGTGTCCAAGGAAGAGTGGTGTTTAACCTTAATTTTTTAACATGGACATTATTTACTTCTGCTCAGTAGGCCCTTTTCTTTAATAATTAAAGCAGTTGTACAATGTATGTTTGATAGGCCATAAGCAGGCTATTGTATTTAGCATAAAATTCATATTAACTCATGTATAAACCAGAATGACTTCCCTGTATCTCGATATGTGAAAATTTCTTTTATCAGAGGCTGGCAGAATGGGTTTCCCAGGTCTGTTTCATCCAAACACTGTTAAGCAAGAGACAGATCCAAAGGACTGCCAAGCACACTGCTGAGAGTTGATTCTTTTCTTTTTATGTATAAATGTATTCTTTTATGTGCTCCCAGTGCAGGAGCATTGGGATACATTTATATATGTGTATTCTTCTTAAAAAATTTGTTTATTTTTAATTGAAAGATAATTGCCTTACAGTATTGTGTTGGTTTCTGCCACACATCAACATGAATCAGCCAGAGGTATACACATGTTCCCTCCCTCTTTTACCTCCCGTCTGCCTCCTACCCCTCTAGGTTGTTACAGAGCCCCGGTTTGAGTTCCCTAAAAATATGGAATGGTTCACAAATTTTCGTGTCATCCTTGCACAGGGGCCATGCTAATCTAATCTGTATGCATCCGATTTTAGTATATGTGCTGCCGAAGTGAGCACTCAGAGTTGATTCTTCACTATTCACATCTCTCACAAATTCATCCTTCTGACACGTTCCAGTCTATTCACTACAAATCAGGTTGAATGATAAATCTCTGTATAATTTTCCCCACTTACAGTTCTTTCTTTAGAAGATCTTTTAGTTGGACTATGTAGGATCTTTGTTTGCAGCATGTGGGATCTAGTTCCCTGACCAGGGATCAAACGCAGGCCCCCTCCTGCATTGGGAGCACAGAGACTTAGCCACCAGACCACCAGGGAAGTTCCCTGGATAGTAGTTTTTTACTTCATTAATGCAAAGCAAACCTTACCAAACTTTTGTGGTGGACATTTCAAAATAATTGTAAGTCAGATGTGCAAAATCCTACTGAATTATTTCAGTTGAGTAATCAAAATTCAACCTCACTAAGCCAGCCTTTGGAGAAGGAAATGGCAACCCACTCCAGTATTCCTGTCTGGAGAATCTCATGGACAGAGTGGTCTGGCGGGCTACAGTCCATGGGGTGGCAAAGAGTCAGACACGACTTAGCGACTAAGCACAAGCTGGCCTTGGTCAGTGTAGACAACCAGTTTATCTGGATCATTTCACAGAGCTCTCTAACAAGTTTCAGTGTTTCAGTTACGTAGCTTAAGATCTGTGACTAACATCCCTAGCCTCTGGAGGAGTATGCTTTAGACGCACCTCTAAATGGTTCAGATTATTTCTGGTTCTGAAAGATCCAGATACACAAGTTTTAGTGTTGACATCCTGTTATGAAATACAGCTCATGGATATTCTTGAAGTCATAGGCTGATTTTAGTAGTTTTATTTCCCAAATGTATGTAAGTGGAGGCCAAATTCAAGTTCTTACCTTTCCCCAGACTCTTTCTTAGACAAGTCCCAGTGGACCTTGAATGGTCTTATTCCATGAAAAGTTGGGAGATTGGTGGATCCTTTGGGACAAATGTTAATGAGGACTTTGACGTGTCAGACTCGAAGATTAAGGCTCTGGCTGCAATACAGCATAGGGACTAAGAACATGGGCTTTGGAGTTGGATAGACCTTGACTGAAGTCTGCTGCTTATGAGCTGTGTGACCTTGAGTGTTTTACTCAGCCTTTCTAAGCCTCATTTTCTTCACCTATAAAAACAGGATTTTTGTTTGGATTGAATAAGTCAACATATGTACAGTGTTTAAAACAGGGCTTTGAGTTAGTGTTGCTGTTATTATTGGTCATGTTTCACATGCTAAATATTCTTTATTATCATTATTCAGTTATATGAATTGTTTTCTCTGGAATTAGTTTTTCTCTTTTATGGTACTAGTTTTCCTAGGCATCTCTGATCAAATTAGTCATTTAAAAAAATTATTTATTTATTTTAGACTGTGCTGGGTCTTCATTGCTATGCGGACTTTTTCTCTAGTTGTGAGTGAGGGCTACCCTGCAGTTGCGGAGCGCAGGCTTCTCATCGTGCTGGCTTCTCTTGTTGCAGCGCACCAGCTCTAGGGCTCGAGAGCGTCAGCAGTTGCAGCGCGTGGGCTTTGTTGCTCAGTGGTATGTGGGATCTTCCTTGATCAGGGATCAAATTCGTGTGTGTCCTGCATTGGCAGGCAGATTCTTTACCACTGAGCCATGAGGGAAGCCTGGTCATTAGTTGTTTATATGTAAGAATGAAGAATTAGATTTGACTATTTTAGTTAGCGGTCATGGATTTTCTTTATTGTTGGGAAATAGATTTTTTTCCTATAGGACACTTCCTTGAATAGGAAGACTCTATGGTAACCTCGAGTACATGCAAGGACTAGTTGGCAAGCTGTCTTGCTTCAGATGCAGTTAACTTGTACACATATTTTCACGGTGGACTCAGCCAGAACAGCAGAAGTAGAAATCTTGCCTTGGATTTCTTTCTTTCTCATTTTGTGAAGTTATAACTTAAGATAGCTAATGAAAAAGTATGCAGGAGGTGACCAAAAAAGTACTCAGGAAGAGTATCCCATTGGATATTTAAATGAAAGTTTTGCTACAGCTGGTGTGGCCAGTTATCAAGAAGGCCAAAATCAGGAAAAATTAAAAATTGATGAAGGGCATCTAAAGTATCACTGCAGTCTCTGAGTAGTTGTCAAAAATAGCAGGGAAAAAACTGTCCCCTAAGCTTATTATAACTTAGGGGATTTTAAGAGAAAGGAAGAATGATGTCAATGTGTATTCTGGGGATTTATCTTTACATGGAAAGGTAATGGCTTGGTTAGGCTCCTGTGTCTGAGAATGCATCCCATGCTGAACGATGCCTTAGCACAAAACTGGGGAAGGCTTGAAGTTTCAGTCTTTCTTTCTCTCCTCACTAGTCTCTGAAATGAAGAGTTAGAGAAGAGAGGTTTACTTTCCCTGATATAAATTATGACACCTACCCTTATGAGGCAGAAGGAGAGGTGGCTAGTTTGGGTTTTAATTAAGACCATTTGCTGTTATCTAGTATAACAGGCTTTTTTTTTTTTTTTTGTCATTTATAGTTTCCTTTCAAAGAGAATGACCCTAGTGATAGGAGGGTCTTCTGTTGCCCAGTACAAACAATATCTTCATTCCCAGTCAGAATGGAGATTTTTAAGTTTGGAGCTAAGAAGTAGGATAAAATTAAGTTGATCTGCATAAAGAAGAAAGTGTGACTTAGGGTTCCTAAGGATTATCTGCAAACTGGAGGGGTGGGGAGAACCTGGACTAGAAAGAGCAGAGCCTAGGATACACAGCAAAGAAGAAAGCTTTGGAAGACAAATTATGTTCAATGAGGATTTTTTTTTTCAAGGAAGATTTTTTAAAATGAGATACTGTGCAGTTCTGGAATGAAACCCACTTCTCCCATCTTATCTGCCAAAAAAAAAAAGGTAAATCTGCATGGTTCAATAATGCTCTGATTTCAGTAGATTTAGTGTTTAATAAAATAAAACATAGCAAACAATGTGAAAACACACACAGGCTAACCAGACATTCAGCTTCAGGGATAAAATCATATCAGATACAGTGGAAGTCCCTCCCTAAATATGAGTGGATAATTTATGGTGAAGGCTTAAAGGCTTCCACTAACATATATATGGTTTATTGATGCAGGGATGCACACATACATTTTTGTTCTAAAGAGAAAACTTCAGAGAAAAATACTCCCAAATCTCTTCCCTAAACTTCACAATATTTGGGCAAAATTAATCTCATGCTTTGGTTCCCAAACTTTTTTTGGTTATTTTTAGCTTTTTCCTCCTTGGGGACAATAGGATAGGCCGATAGTGAAGTCTCACAGTTAATAACGTAGGCTTTGTAATTTTTTTTGTTTACTTTTTATTTTATATTGGACTATAGTTGATAGTTTCAGATGTACAGCAAACTGACGCTGTTATTCATATACATGTATCTTTTTTCACTCTTTTCCCATTTAGATTTGTTACTTATCATTGAGCAGAGTTCCCTGGGCTAGTCCTTGTTGGTTATCTATTTTAAATACAGCAGTGTGTACATACTAGTCCCAGGTTCCCTAACTGTCCTCCCCTTCTCCTCCCGCCGCATAACCATGAGCTCATTCTCTAAGCCTGTTAGTCTGTTTTAACAGTATGCTTTGGAATCAGATACACCTCATTTGAAACCCCACCTCTACCTTAATCAAGCATGTCTCCTGTATTGCAGGTGGATTCTTTACCGATGAGCAACCAGGGAAGCCTCTTATTTCTCTAGCCATCATCTTTTCTTGGTGCTCAATTTCCATGCCCCGTGTACAGATTTGATTCACTTGCTCCAAAGCAGTTTTTTCTAATGACTAAGAGAACTCTGCACAATAGACCTATAACACAGCTGCATATTTCAATTATCCCCATAACCCCTCCCCCCACAACTGTCTCAGTGTTGACTTAATGTTATTCATTTGCTTGTGTTGTTACTGAAAACAAACTCTTAATTAAAATGGCCAGCATCACCTGGCTCACATAGAGTGCCACAAGCAGTAATCCCTAATTTAATGTACCCTTTGGCTCATACCTCCAATTTAGTTTTTGAAACTAGGAATATAAATGGATTTCATAATGGCCTGTGAGCATCAGGTGACAGATTAGAATCACTAATGAAGAGCCACTTGCTTGGGAGGATTAATATTGCATGATTGTTTCTAGGTTACATGAACTGAACCTGTAATTGAACACCGAGGTCAGGCTAAAATCGAACTTCTTGAGTGAATTATGTATGTATGACTTGTGTTAACACTTTGGTTTGGTTCCTCATCTATTCTTGCATGGTGCTGGTTTAGTCACTAAGTTGCTAAGTCATAGACTCTTGCGACCCTATGGATTGTAGCCTGCCAGGCTCCTCCATACATGGAATCTCCCAGGCAAGAATACTGGAAGTGGGTTGCCATTTCCTTCTTCAGGGGATCTTCCCAACCCAGGGATTAAATTTGGGTCTCCTACGTTGCGGGCAGATTCTTTACCACCTGAGCCACCAGGGAAGCCCCCATGTATTCTTACATATATGACCATTTTCTCTGCTGGTAAGAAGCATGAGGCTTTTCTTCTATTTTCACCTCCCCACTCTTTCATTCAGTAATTTGAAATGTTTTCTATTCCTCTGAAAATAACTTTTAGGTTGGGTATAGACAAGATAGTTATCCTCTGTTTCAATTATTGCAGTACTCCTTTAGTAAAACTCAAGTAACCCAAGTTTGGGGTGCAAAGGATGAGCAACGCACAGGCCTCTTGAACTGCTCCCCCACCCAGGTCAAGTTCAAGAACTCAATGCCCTCATGTAAGTTTCTCTTCTTTCCCCTCCTTTCATGATTGGTTTGACTGGAGACTCTCAGGCATCCTAGAATGTTCTAAAGTTCTCTTCACTGTGGCTTCTTATGGCAGAGAGGCAGAAAAGGCATTCATAGTTTTTGAGAATCCAGTACTCAGTATGCCAGACACTTTATATACCTAAACCCATTTAATCCTCACCACAGCCTGTGTGAGGGTGGTGTTATAATTCTCATCAGCAGATGTGGAAATTGAAGCTCCGAGGAGATACACTGGCCAGTGTTCAAATGCGAGGGCTACTGCATACAATGGGGGTTCTCTAGTGGGGCAGTGCCAGTCGGAGAGAAGGGTTGCTTCTTGTCCTAACACAAGTGAAGGTGTTGTATGGACTGGAGAGGGCTCTGACTGAGTCAAACCCTGATTTTAAAGCCCAGTGTATTTCTGCTCTTGTGTGTTCCTTCCCCCAAATCTACTAACTTCACCCAAGAGAAGCATTTTAAACATCTGACAGCACCAGGCCCTGAAAACTCTCCCTAAACAAGAGCAGCAACACTTCCAGACACTCACAGAGTGTGCTGCCTTCACTTTAGCAGACGGTCAGCAAAAATGGTAGCAATTTTCCCTTTCCTGTATCCACAGCCTTGGCACTGTGACTTTGCAGCTCTGCACAGTCTGCACAAAGACAGAGTTACTTCTCCACCCTTTGAATCTTGTCTGGCCTCTTCACCCACATTGGCCAGTGGAGTGCTATGCAAGTGATGGCACATCCATTCTGAGCCCAGGCCTCAACAGCTCCTGTTCATCTACTTGTTCCTTGGGAATCCTTCCTAGTCAGCAAGTGAATAAGCCCAGGCTAGCCTGCTGGAGGATGAGAGACTGCACGGAGCAGAGATGAAGCAGTCCATCTGAGGTCATCCTGTACCAGCTGACTGCAGGTGCCTGATGGAACCCAGCCTACTATGTCTGGCTCAGGTAGCAGAATTGCCCTGTTGACCCATGGACTCATTGCTTTAAACCACTAATTTTGGAGTGGTTGATACACAGTGTTAGTTAACTACATGTCTCATTGGAGGATGTTTTCAGATGAGATTAACCTTCCAATTGGTGAACTGTTTTTTAAATTGATGACTAGTCTATTTACAAAGTTGTGTTATTTACTGCTGTACAGAAAAGTAATTCAATTATACACATATATACATTCTTTACTTCCATTATGGTTTATTATAGAATATTGAACACAGTCCTCTGTGCTTGTTGTGTATCCATTCTATATACAAAAGCTTACAGTTGCTAACCACAACCTCCTACTCCATCCCTCCCCCAAACCCTTCCCCTCTGGCAACCACCAGTGTGTTCTCTATGTCCATGATTCTGTTTCTCTTTCACAGATAGGTTCATTAGTGCCGTATTTTAGATGTCATGTACAAGTGATGTTATACGGTGTTTGTTTTCCTTTCTGATTTACTTTATTTAGTATGATTATCTTTCCTTGCACCCATGTTGCTGCAAGTGGCATTATACTGTTCGCTTTTATGGCTGAGTTGTATTCCATGGTACATATGTACCACATCTTCTTTATCCATTCATCTGTTTTTATTGTTTTTGTTCTGGCAACAGCATGTAGCTTTCAGGATCTTAGGTCCCTGACCAGGGATTGAACCTGGGCCCCAGTAGTGAAAGGGCTGAATCCTAACCACTGGACTGCCATTCATCTGTCAGTGGACATTTGGGTGGTTTCCACGTCTTGACTATTGTGAACAGTGCTGCTGTGAACATAGGGATGCATGTATCTTTTTGAATTATAATTTTTTCAGGATATATGCCCAGCAGTGAGATTGCTGGATCATAGGGTAATTTTAGTTTTAGTTTTCTGAGGAACTGTTTTCCACAGTGGCTGCACCAGCTTACAAGATAGTATACAATATAAACTCCCTCCAGCGATATAGGAGGATTCCCTTTTCTCCACATCCTCTCCAGCCTTTGTTATTTGTAGACTTTTTAATAACAGTTGTTCTGAATGGTGTGAGGTGCTACCTCACTGTGGTTTTTGATTTGCATTTCTCTAATAATTAGCAATGTTGAGCATCTTTTCATGTGCCTCTTGGCCTTCTGTCTTGTTTGGAGAAATGTCTATTTAGGTCTTCTGACCATTTTTTGATTGGGTTATTTTGTTGTTGTTGAGTTGCATGAGCTGTTTATGTATTTTGGAAACTTATTCCTTGTTGGTTGCATTGTTAACAAATATTTTCTCCCATTCTGTAGGTTGTGTTTTCATTTTGTTTCTGTTTCCTTTGCTGTGCAAAAGTTTGTAAGTTCGATTAGGTCCCATTTGTTTATTTTTGCTTTTATTTCTACTGCCTTGGGAGACTGACCTAAGAAAATATAGGTATGGTTTATGTCAGAGAGTGCTTTGCCTATGTTCTCTTCTAGGAATTTTATGGTATCATGTCTTATGCTTAAGTTTTTAAGCCATTTTGAGTTTATTTTTGGTGTGGTAAGAGGGTGTGTTCCAACTTCATTGATGTACATGCAGCTGTCCAACTTTTCCAACACTACTTGCTGAAGAGACTGTCTTTTTCCCATTGGATATTCTTGCCTCCTTTGTTGAAGATTAATTGACTGGAGGTGTGTGGGTTTATTTCTGGATTCTCGGTTTGGTTCCATTGATCTGTTTGTTTTTGTGCCAATACCATGGTGTTTTGATTACTGGAGCTTTGTGGTATTGTCTGAAGTCTGGGAAGATTATGCCTCCTGCTTTGGTCTTTTTCTTCAGACCCAATTCTGGGCCTTTTATGGTTCCATATGAATTTTAGAATTATTTGTTCTAGTTCTGTGAAAAATGTTATGGGCAATTTGTAAGTTGGTAAACTTCAAGTAAGCAGATTGTCCTTCATAATTGGGTGGGCCTCATCCCATTAGTTGAAGATCTGAATAGAACAAAGAGGCTGGCCTCCTCAAAGGAGGAGGGAGTTCCCCAGCACACTGATTTGGACTTTATCTGCTCTATCAACTCTCCTGTGTCTGCAACATGCTGGCCCCACTGCAGCTTCCATATTGTGTGAGCCAATTCCTCATAATAGATCTCCTGTGTATATACACATTTTATTGGTCCTACTTCTTGGAAGAAACTTGTTTAATACATACAATAACTGATACACTTGCTGATGTAGTTTATCTTTCCACTGAACCACTTCTTTCTTCATCCTACTAGAACTGCTGCATCTTGGCCGGTCCAGAACCTGTCTCCCCCCAGAGTTGCTGCGTCTTCTTACATTCAGCCTTTTATCCTGCCAAGAAGACTAAACCATCAATGCATTTCCATTCCTTCCAGGTCCCTGTTGTTAACACACTAGAAACTCTTGCCCCTGCCTATGGCTAAAGGAGGGGATGGAGGCCTCAGGAGGGTCTTCTTGCAGTACCTGACAGTAGAAGAGGACTAGAACCTATTCTGAAAAATTTTATGCAAACCTTTGCTCCCGTTATTTTCTTACGTTTGTCCTCCTGTTGTAGGGGTCCACTCTTCTCAACTCTCCCTGCCAAGGAAGAGTCTGAACCCTCCCCACCGGTGCCAAGTGGAGGATACTATTTCAGAAACCAGCTGTGCTTACGTGCCCTGGCCCCAGCCTCTCTCTCTCTCTCTAAGTCTGGAGGTTCTCCCGTATTAGTCAGTGCCCACAAACTCACTGTGCTTTGTGCTCACTTCCCTTTAGAGCAGGTCTTTGGACCCAATTTTTCCACATTTAAATTGCCTCAAGAACAAAGATCCTAGCTTCCTGTAACCTTGACCTTCCCTAGCTGCTGGGAAAGCACGTGCAAAAGGAGCTAAAGTAAGGCAGGCACTTTTCCCATTCCCACGCTCTTATTCTCTGGGGTTAGTAACATTTCCTCCAGATCTCCCATCATTTAGTGTCAAGCAAAAGGCGACGGTAGTCTGATAACTTAGCCAACAGAGCAGCAAGGCAGACCACGGTTCTGGAGCTGTGACTGCCTCTGGGCTATCATGGCTTAAAGGAGGGCACAGTGGCAAGTGGAGGCTTCCTGTCCATGCCTGGACACCCGCACACTGAGCCCTGGGTCCTCTAGTCATTGCTTTTCCTAGCAGCCATGCCATGCACTGTCAGCCTCCATCTCTAAGACAACATGGAAAACCGTGGACTATGCCAGATACAGCCCATAAAATGGGGAAGCCACTGTGGAAGACGGTATGACAGCTTCTCAAAAAATTAAGCCCAGAAGTACAAGTTCAGCAATTCCATTTCTAAGTAGGTGTCAAAAGAATTAAAAGCTGAAAGTTGATATTTGTGCCCCCATGTACACAGCAGCATTAGTCACAATGCCAAAAGATGGAAACAAATCAAAGTCCATTGATGGGTGAGTGGATAAACAAAATATAGTGTATACATGAAATACAATATTTTTTAGTCTTAAAAAGGAAGGAAATTCTGATACGTGGATAAACCTTGGAAACATTGCCCTAAGTGAAACGAGGCAGACACAAAAGGACAATTATTGCAGTATAGTTGATTTACCTTGATGTGCTACGTATACATGTTTCTCTCATTATAGTTTATTACAAGATCCTGAATGTAGTTGCCTGTGTAACACAGTAGGACCTTGTTTATTTCCTCTATAGCAGTTGGTGTCTGCTAACCCCAAACACTTAATTTATCCCTTTGGTATCCATAAGTTTGTTTTCTGTCGGAGTCTGTTTCTGTTTTGTAAATAACTTCAATCGTGTCATCTTTTTAAATGCTGCATATGAGTGACAGCATATGATATTTGTCTTTCTGTGAGTCATTTCCCTTAGTATGATCATCTCTAGGCCCACCCATGTTGCTGCAAACAGTATTATTTCATTCATCTTTTATGGCTGAATAATATTGCATTGTATACATTTAAATACCATGTCTTCTTTATCCATTCATCTGTCAGTGGACGTTTCGGTTGCTGCCGTATCTTGACTGGTGTACACAGTGCTGCTGTGAACACTGGGCTACACGTCAGAAGAGCGTTTTGGTCTCCTTCCTGCCCTCTCCAAACCCCTTCCCAAGCTCTTCCGGAGACGAGCTTTGTATCTGTTTGCTTCCTGGAGCAAAAACATGGAACAAGTCTTCTGCCCATTTTTTGATTGGGTGTATAAATCATATGTGTATATATGTATACCTGTATGAACTGTTTTTATATTTTGGAAATTAAGCCCTTACCATTCACATTGTTTACAAATATTTTCTGCCAGTCTATAGGGTGTCTTTTTGTTTTATTTATGGTTTCCTTTTAGTGTGCAAAAGCATTTAAGTTTAATTAGGTCCCGTTTGTTTACTACTGATTTTGCTTCCATGATGGATCCAAAAAAAAATATTACTGTGATTTATGTCAAAGAGTGTTCTGCCTATGTTTTCCTCTAGAAGTTTTATAGTATTCAGTGTTATATTTAGGTGTTTGATCCATTTTGAGTTTTGTATGCAGTGTTAAAGGATGTGCTGTTAATAATTTCATCCTCTTACATGTAGCTGTTCAGGTTTCCCAGCACCACTTATTGAAAGGCCTGTCTTTTCTCCATTAAGTAGTCTTGCTTCCTTTTTTGTAGATTAATTGACTGTAAGTGTATGGATTTATTTCTGGGTTTTCTATCCTGATTCCATTAATCATTGTGTTTGTTTTTGTGATGGTACTGTGGTTTTGATTACTGTAGTTTTGTGTATAGTATAGACTGAAGTCAGGGAGCATAGTTCCTCTACTTCCGTTCTGTCTCAAGATTGTTTTGGGTATTCAGGGTTTTTTGTGTTTCCATATTTTGTTCCAGTTTTGTGAAAAATGCCATTGTAATTTGATAGGGATTGCATAGCACCTGGATAGAATGATCATTTTAACAATATTGATCCTTCCAATCCAAGAATGTGGTATATCTTTCCATCTGTTTATTATTGTTGTTTTTCAGTCACTAAGTCACGTCTGACTCTTTGCGATGCTATGGACTGCAGCATGCCAGGCTTCCCTGTCCCTCACTATCTCCCCAGGCTTGCTCAAACTCATGTCCATTGAGTCAATAATGCCATCCAATCATCTCATCCTCTGTTGCCCCCTTCTCCTCCTGCCCTCAATCTTTCCCAGCATCAGGGTCTTTCCAGTGAATTAGCTCTTTGCATCAGGTAGCCAAGCTCCAAAGTATTAGAGCTTCAGCATCAGTCCTTCCAATGAATATTCAAGGTTGATTTCCTTTCAGATTGACTGGTTTGATCTCCTTGCTGTCCAGGGAACTCTCAAGAGACTTCTCTAGCACCACAGTTTGAAAGCATCAATTCTTTGCTGTTCAACCTTCTTTATGGTCCAACTCTCATATTCGTACATGACTACTGGAAAAACCATACCTTTCACTAGACAAACCTTTGTTGGCAAAGTGATGTCTCCACTTTTTCATATGCTATCTAGGTTTGTCATTGGACTTCCCTAATAGCTCAGTTGGTAAAGAATCTGCCTGCGATGCAGGAGACCCTGGTTTGATTCCTGGGTTGGGAAGATCAGCTGGAGAAGGGATAGGCTATCCATTCCAGTATTCTTGGGCTTCCCTTGTGGCTCAACTGGTAAAGAATCTGCCTTCAGTGTGGGAGACCTGGGTTCAATCTCTGGGTTGGGAAGGTCCCCTGGAGAAGGGAAACCATTCCAGTATTCTGACTTGGAGAATTCCATGGATTTTATATTATATAGCCCATGGGGTCATACAGAGTCAGACATGACTGAGTGACTTAAAAAAAAAAAAGTTTTGTCATAGCTTCCCTTCCAAGGAGCAAGTGTCTTTTAATTTCATGGCTTTAGTCACTGTCCACAGTGATTTTGGAGCCCAAGAAAATAAAATCTGTTACTGTTTTCACTTTTTCCACATCTATTTGCCATAAAGTGATGGGACCGGATGACATGATCTTGGTTTTTTTCATCTAAGCCAGCTTTTTCACTCTCCCCTTTCACCCTTTTCAAGAGGCCCTTTAATTCCTCTTTGCTCTGTGCCTTTAGAGTGGTATCATCTGCATATCTGAGGTTGTTGATATTTTTCCAGGCAATCTTGATTCCAGCTTGTGAGTCATCCAGCCTGGCATTTCACATGATGTACTCTGCATATATGTTAAATAAGCAGAGTGACAATATACAGCCTTGATGTGCTCCTTTACCAATTTTGAACCAGTCTGTTGTTCCATGTCTGATTCTGACTGTTCCTTCTTGACCTGCATACAGGTTTTTCCTAAAATAGGTAAAATCTCTTTAAGAATTTTCCACAGTTCGTTGTGATCCACACAGTCAAAGACCTTAGTATAGTCAACAAAGCAGAAGTAGATGTTTTTCTGGAATTCCCTCACTTTCTCTGTGATCCAATGGGTATTGGCAATTTGGTTCCTCTGCCTTTTTAAAATCCAGCTTGTATATATGGACGTTCTCAGTCCATGTACTGCTGAAGTCTAGCTTGAAGGATTTTGAGCATTACCTTGCTAGCATGTCTATTTGCATCATCTTCAATTTGTTTTTTCAGAATCATAGTTTTCAGAGTACAGGTCTTTTTCCTCCTTAGGTAGATTTATTTCTATATATTCTTTTTGATGCAGTGTAAGTGGGATTGTTTATTTAATATCTTTTGATCTTTCATTGTCAGTGTATAGAAATGCTAAGATTTCTATATATTTTGTATCCTGTGGTTTTACTGAATTCATTAATGAACTCTAGTATTTAGGTTTCTGGTAGCATCTTTAGGATTTTTTACCTGTGATACGATGTCATTTGCAAACAGTAACAATTTTATTTCTTTTTCAATTTGGATTCCTTTTGATTTTTTTCTCTTATTGCCATGGCTAGGACTTCCAAAGCTATGTTGAATAAAAGTGGTGAGAGTGGATACCCTTTTGTTGTTCCTGAGGAAATGTTTTCAGGTTTTCATCATTGAGTATGATGTCTGCTCTAGGTTTGTCACATATGGCCTTTATTATGTTGAGATGTCTTCCTTTCTGGAGAGTTTTTATCATAAATTGGTGTGGAATTGTGTCAAAAGATTTTTTTTTTTTTTTGCATCTATTGCGATGGATCATGTGGCTTGATGTGATGTATCACACTGATTGATTTGTGGATACTGAAAAATCCTTGCATCCCTGGGATAAATTCCACACCATAAATTGATCATGGTGTATGATCCTTTTAATGTATTGTTGGATTCAGTTTGCTGGTATCTTGTTGAAGATTTTTGCATGTATATTCATCAGTGATGTTGGCCTGTAATTTTCTTCCTTTTTTTTTTTTTTTGGTATCTTTGTCTGATTTTGGTATTAGGTTGATGGTGGTTTGGGAGTGTTCCTTCCTCTGTAATTTCAGAGGGATGCTGCTGCTGCTAAGTCACTTCAGTCGTGTCCGACTCTGTGCGACTCCATAGACGGCAGTCCACCAGGCTCCCGTCCCTGGGATTCTCCAGGCAAGAACACTGGAGTGTTCTTGCCATTTCCTTCTCCAGTGCGTGAAAGTGAAAAGTGAAAGTGAAGTCGCTCAGTTGTGTCAGACAATCAGCGACCCCATGGACTGCAGCCTTCCAGGCTCCTCCATCCATGGGATTTTCCAGGCAAGAGTACTGGAGTGGGGTGCCATTGCCTTCTCTGTTCAGAAGGATAGGTTTTAACTTTTCTCTAAACATTTGATGGAATTTGCCTGTGAAGCTTTCTGGTCCTGGACTTTGGTTTGTCAGGAGTTTTTAAACCTCAGTTTCAATTTCAGTACTTGTGATTGGTCTGTTTATGTTTATATTCTGTTTCTTCCTGTTTCAGCCTTGGGAGACTGTACCTTTCTAAGAATTTTTCCATTTCTTCTAGGATGTCCATTTTATTGGCATATAGATGCTTGTAGTAGTCTCTTATGATCCTTTGTATTTCTTTTGTGTCCGGTATAACTTCCCCTTTCTTATTTCTGATTTTATTGATTTGAGCCCCCTCTCTTTTTTTTCTTGATGAGTCTGACAAAAGGTTTGTCAAGTTTTTTGTCTTTTCAGAAAAACCACTTTTAGTTTCATTGATTTTTTTCCTATTGTTTAAGTCTCTATTTCATTTATTTCTTCTCTCTTTTTATGATTTCTTCTATTAACTGTGTTTTGTTTGTTCTTTTTCTAGTTGCTTTAGGTGTAAGCTTAGGTTGCTTATTTGAGCTTTTTCTTGTTTCCTGAGGTAAGATTTTATTGCTATAACTTCCCACTTAGAACTTCCTTTGCTAGTTCCTATAGGTTTTGGATTGCTGTGCTTTCATTTTCATTTGTCTGTCAGTAATTTTTTATTTCCTCTTTGGTTTATTTAGTGATCCATTGGTTGTTCAGTAGCATTATTGTTTAGACTCCATGTTCTGGGTTTTTTTTTTCTCTTACAGTTTTTAACTTGTAGTTGATTTCTAATCTTATAGCATTGTGGTCAAAAAAGATGATTGATTCCGTTTTCTTAAATTTACTGAGGCTTGTTTTGTCACCCAGCATGTGATCAATTCTGAGAATGTCCCACGTGCACTTGAATAATGTGTGTTCTGCTGACTTTTGACGGAGTGCTCTATGAATATCAATTAAGTCTGTCTGGTCTAATGTGTCACTAAAGGCCTATGTTTCCTTATCCACTATACGTCTGGATGATTTGTCCATCGATGAAAGTGGGGTGTTAAAGTCTCCTACTATTACTGTGTTACTGTTGATTTCTCCATTTATGGTTGTTAGTTTTTCCTTTTAATTTAGGGGCTTCTATGTTGGGTGCATACATATTTACAATGGTATATCTTCTTCTTGGATTGATCCCCTAATCTTTATATAGTGTCCTTCTTTGTTTCTTATAATGCTCTTTATTCTAAAGTCTATTTTGTCTGATATGAGTATTGCTGCTCCAGCTTTCTTTTGATTTTCAGTTGCACAGAAATCCTTTTTCCATTTCCTCACTTTCAGTCTCTGTGTGTCCCTAGATCTGAAATGGGTCTCTCGTTTTTTTTTTTCCTACTCGCTCAGTCGTGTCCGACTCTTTGCGACCCTGTGGACTGTAGCCCACCAGGCTCCTCTGTCCATGGGATTCTCCAGGCAAGAATACGGGAGTGGGTTGTCATTTCCTTCTCCAGGGGATCTTCCCAACCCAGGGATGGAATCCAGGTCTCCCGCCTTGCAGGCAGACGCTTTAACCTCTGAGCTATAGACAACGTATATACAGCTCTTGTTGTTGTATCCATCCAGCCAGTCTATGTCTTTTGGTTGGAGCATTTAATTTGTTTATATTTATGGTAATTATTTATTTCCCTGGGGGCTTAGTGTTAAAGAATCAGCCTACCCATGCAGGACACCCAGGTTCAATCCCTGGGTTGGGAAGCTCCCCTAGAGAAGGAAATGGCAATCCGCTCCAGTGTTCTTGCCTGGGAAATCCCATGGGTAGAGGAGTCTGGTGCTCTACAGTCCATGGGGTGGCAAAAGAGTCAGACATGACTTAGTGACTAAACAACAACAGCGATTTTCCAGTTGTTGTCCTTTTGTTAATTGTTTTCGATTTGTTTTTGTAGATGTTTTTTCTTCCCTTCCTCCTTGTTCATGACTTGCTGATTTAATTTTAGTGTTACATTTGATTCCTTTTTCTTTTTTTGTGTGTATCTATTGTATTTTTCTGGCTGTGGTTTCTATGAAGTTTTTATATAGCAGCCTATAAAAACAAGATTGTTCTAAGTTGCTGATCTTTTAATTTCAAATGCATTTCCAATATCCTGCATTTTTGCTCTCCTCTCCTCACAATTGCTGGTTTTGATATAATATTTGTGTGCAGATGATTTCCTACCTTTAATGTACGTTTGCCTTTACCAGTGAGCTTTTCCATTAATAATTTTCTTGTTTCTAGTTGTGATCTTTTCTTTTTTGCCTAGAGAAGTTGCTTTAACATTTGATGCAAAGCCGGTCTGGTGGTGTTAGTCTAGCTTTAGTAAATCTTTTGATTGCTTCATCAAATTTGAATGAGAGCCTTGCTGGATAGAGTATTCTTGTTGTAGGTTGTTCTCTTCCATCACTTTATTTATTTATTTATTTTAAAATTTTATTTTATTTTAAACTCCACAATATTGTTCTAGCTTTGCCAAACATTGAGATGAATCTGCCACTTTAAATACATGGTGTCCCTCCCTTCTAGCCTGCAGTTTCTGCCTAGAAACCAAAAGCTGTAGGAATTCCTAACCTTGTAGGAATTCCCTCATATGTTATTTGTTGCTTTCTCCTTTTTGCTTTTAATATTTATTCTTTGTTTTTAATTTTTTGTCAGTTGATTACTTTGTGTCTTGACATGTATCTCCTTGGGTTTATCTTGCCTGGGATTCTCTGCACTTCCTGAACTTGGGTGACTGTTTCATTTCCCATGTTACGGAAGTTTTCAGCTATTCAAATATTTTTGAATATTGCAAATATTTTTGAATATTTTAGCTATTCAAATATTTTGAATATTCAAATATTTTTGAATATTCAAATATTTACCCAGGTCCTTTCCTTCTCTCTTCTCTCCTTCTGGAACCCTATAATGCAAATATTAACGCATTTAGTGTTGTCCCAGAGGTCTCTTAGAGTGTCTTCATTTCTTTTCATTCTATTTTCTTTATCCCATGAAAGTGATTTCTGCCATTCTGTCTTCCACTTCACTTATCCATTCTTCTGCCTCAGTTATTCTGCTATTGACTACTTCAGTGTATTTTTCATTTCAGTTATTGTATTGTTCATCTCAGAGAAGGCAATGGCACCCCACTCCAGTACTCTTGCCTGGAAAATCCCATGGACAGAGGAGCCTGGTGGGCTGCAGTCCATGGGGTCTCTAAGAGTTGGACACGACTGAGCGACTTGACTTTCACTTTTCACTTTCATGCATTGGAGAAGGAAATGGCAACCCACTCCAGTGTTCTTGCCTGGAGAATCCCAGGGACAGAGGAGCCTGGTGGGAGGCCGTCTATGGGGTCGCACAGAGTTGGACATGACTGCAGTGGCTTAGCATAACATAGCATAGCATTGTTCATCTCTGTTTATTCTTTAGTTCTTCTCAGTCTTTGTTACACATTTCTTGTATCTCAATCTGTGCCTCACTTCTTTTTCCGAGATCTTGGATCATCTTTACTATCATTACTCTGAATTCTTTTTTGGGTAGATTGCCTAATCTCCAGTTCATTTAGTTGTTATTCTGGGGTTTTATTTTATCTTCTTCCTTCTTCTGGGTCATGTTTCTCTGCTGTCTCATTTTGTCTAACTTGCTGTGATTGAGGTTTCTCTTCTGCAAGCTGCAGGGTTGGTTGTAATTCTTCTTGCTTCTACAGTCTGCTTCCTGGTGGATGAAATTGTCTAAGAGGCTTGTATAGGCTCCCTGGTGGGAGGTACTGCTTCCTATCCACTGGTGGGTAGAGCTCGGTCTTGTTCCTCTGGGCAGGGACATGTCAAAGGGTATGTTTAGTGGGCAGCTGTGTCCTCAGAAAGACTTTAAGCAGCCTGTCTACTGATGGGTGGAGCTGTATTCTTGCCCTGTTGGTTGTTTGACCTGTGGTGTTTCAGTAGTGAACCCTACAGGCTATTGAGTGGTTCCAGATCTTGGCAGCCTCCAGGAGAGCTCACGCTAATGTATACTCTCCAGAACTACCACTGTCCCTGTGTTTGTTCCTGCAGTGAGCTGCAGCTACCTCCTCTCACTCCACTTCCACAGGAGACCCTCCAATACCAGCAGGTAACCTGGCCCTGAATCCTAAGAAGTCCCTGCTTTTTTCCCCTGGGTTCTGGTGTGCAAGAGACCTTGTGTTCACCCCCAAGAGTAGAGTTTCTGTTTCCCCCAGTCCTCTGGAATTCCTGCCGTCAAACCCCACTGACCCTCAAAGCCAGATTTTCTGTGGGCCTCCTCTTCCCATTGCTGGACCCCCAGGGTGAGGAGTCTAACCTGGGGTTCAGAACTTTCACCCCTGTGGGAGCGCTTCTTTGATATAACTATTTTCTAGTTTGTGGGTTGCCCATCTGTAGGATATGGGATTCAATTTCACTGTGACTGTGTTCCTCCTGCCACCTGGTTGTGGCTGCTGCTTTGTCTTTGGGTGTAGGGTATCCTTTCTGATAGGCTCTGGTGTGTTTTGGTTGATGGTTGCTTAGCAGTCAGCTGTGATTTGGTGTTTTCGTCTGAAGCAGTGAGGTCACATCCTTCTACTCTGGCGTCTTGTTTCCATCTTTTGATGTCCTCTTTTACATCTTCATGTTTATCCTTTTGCTGTTCATTGTGCGTACAATTGCTTTCACAATTAAAAAAACTTTAGAAATCTACATACTGGCTTATTTAAATGATTCACTTTCCTATTGTGATTTTCTCTTTCCTATGTATTGTTGCTTCTTTTCTATTTAGAGAATACCTTTCAGTAGTTTTTTTAAGGATAAGCTTAGTCTCACTGTATTCTTTAATTTTTTAGCTTGTCTAAGAAATTCCCTCTTCCTCAATTCTATATGATAATCTTGCTGATAGAGTATCCTCATTTGGTAGTTTTTCCTTTTTAGGATTTTGAATATACTTGCCCTTGCCTCCTGGCCTGTGATGTTTCTGTAGAGAAATCAGCTGATACCCTTATGGGGGTTCCCTTGTGACTAACTCTGTTTTTTTCTTGCTGCCTTTAGACTCTTTCTGTCTTTAACTTTAACTAATAGTCATTTTAATTATACTATTCTTGGTGTAGGTCTGTTTGGGTTCATCTTGTTTGGGACTCTCTGTGCTTCCTGTACCTGGATATCTTTTTCCTTCTTTAGGTTTGGGAAATTTTCAGCCATAATTGCTTCAAATATATTTTATATTCCCGTTTCTTCTTATTCTGGATTCCAATTATGCATAGGTTGGCTCACTCTAATTATCCCAGAGGTCTTGCTTATTGCTTTCATTTTTTTTTTTTTTCACTTATCTTTCTGTCTGCTGTTGTGATTGGATAATTTCCATTGTTCTAGCTTTCGGATCACTTGTTCGTTCTTCTGTATTATTTAGTTTGCTACTTATTGCCTTTAGCTCAGTTTTTGTTTTGGCAAATGAGTTTTAAAATTTTCATGGCTTCTGTTTATAGTTTCTACTTCCTTGTTACAATGATCTATATTTCTTTTTTCCCTTGCCATGCCATGAGATGTGTGGGATATCAGTTCTCTGACCAGGGTTTGAACCTGGGCCACAGCAGTAAAATGTCATAACCACTAGACCACCAGGAAACTCCCTATTTCTATTGATAGCCCTTTCTTTCCTTCAGTATTTATATTACGTCCATTTTGAACTCAGTGTTTAGTAGACAGGAGACATCTGTTTCATTATTCTTTCAAGGACATTCTCTTGTTCTTTTAGTTGGGAGTAATTCCTCTGCTTTTTCATTTTACTTAACTTTCTTAGTTTCTCTGGGCGTAGGAGAAACAGTTATCTACTTTGATCTTAAAGGGCAATTTTATGTGGGAGCATCCCAGTGTAGCCTGTGTCAGTGTAATAATTTTACCGTGAGGACTGTTTTTGGTATGGATGCCTGTCACCTCTTTTCTCTGTGTGTGCTGGCCATTATCCCCTTGTTAGGGGGTGCAATTGGTGTTGTGTTGAACAGAGACTACTCTGGACACTGAGCAGGGCTTCCTCTTTGCTTTGGGGTTGTCTGTTAGGGTCAGGGTCTGCTTCCAAGTTGAAACAGAAGCCCTCAGATGCATTTCTGAGCTGCAGTGTGAGGTAGATATTACTGGAGTGCTCCTACTGGGAGCTCCTTTTAGTTTCATGGCTGCTTGCACGCTCCCAGAGCTCACAGAGGCAGAGCCATGCCCACTGTGAGTGTGCTAAGGGGCTGATATGGTGGGGCCCCACCCCTCCCTTGGTATGCAGATCAACAGTGGGGCTTTTATGGCAAACCTGGGCTCCATCCTGTGCACATCCCTGGTTGTGGCCTGGACCACACTCCAGTCCCTTTGGCCCATCTCCGTGCACCCAACCCCAGTCCTCTCCTCGGATCTGCAAGAGGACAGCTATTGTATGGTTCCACTTAGATAAGGTAACTTCCAAATCCATAGAAGGGGGGTACAGTAAGTCCTCTACATACGAACCTTCAAGTTGACACTTTGAAAGGTATGAACATGTCCTGTATGCTAGTTGTACTGTTGTTCAGTCGCTCAGTTGTGTCCCACTCTTTGTGACCCCATGGACTGCAGCACACCAGGCTTCCCTGTCCTTCACTGTCTCCTGGAGTTTGCGCAAACTCATGTCCAATGAGTCGGTGATTCCATCCAACCATCTCATGCTCCGTCCTTTTTCTTCTGCTTTCAATCTTTCCCAGCATCAGGGTCTTTTCCAATGAGTCAGCTCTTTGCACCAGGGGCCAAGGTATTGGAGCTTTAGCTTCAGTATCCGTCCTTGCAGTGAATATTCAGGGTTGACTTCCTATAGGATTGACTGGTTTGATCTTGCTGTCCAAGGGACTGTCAAGAGTCTCTAGCACCACAGTTCAAAGGCATCATTTCTTTGGTGCTCAGCCTTTTTATTGTCCAGCTCTCACATCTGTACCTGACTACTGGAAAAACCATAGCTTTGACTATATGGACGTTTGTAGGCAAAGTAAGGTCTGTCTTTTTTAATATGCTGTCTAGGTTTGTACTGTTGTACTGTACTACTGTGATTTTCAGCATACTGCACTATAAGAATAAAAATATTCTCTTTGTCTTTTGTCTTTTTTTGGTGTAATTTGTGTGAAAAGTACTATAAACCTATTGCAGTGCAGTACTATATTGTGTTAGCTGGTGCCTAGGCTAACTTTGTTGTACTTACATGAACAAATTGGACTTATGAACGCACTGTTGGACCGAAACTTATTCATGTGTATGGGACTTGCTATTGTAGCTTCTGGGGGCTGGGGGTAGGGGGAAGTGGGGAGTTACATAATAGGGGTTTTCAGTTTAGACTGATGAAAAGTTTTGGAGGTGGATAGTGGTGATGGTTGCACAATGTGAATGTACTTCATGCCACTGCACTGTATACTCAAAAATGGTCAGAATGGTAAATTTTATAATATCTATATTTTACCACAACCAAAAATTAAAAAGTAGCCCAGTATGGACCAAGTCAGGAGGAAGAAGGGTATTTGACTCTGTGTGGGTATCTAGGCCCGCCACTACTCTAGTATTTACCATTATGCACAATTCTCTCTGCCTTACGTTTAAGCCTGTATAATAAGTAATTAAGGAATTAGGTACAATGTGTGTCATCCACAGTGAGATATCGTAAAGCAATGGCCCTGGCCTGTAAGAGCTGCTATTAGAAATGCAACCCCCTGCCTTGAGCACTTCAGGCTTCCTACTGCTCTGGGATAAAAGACAAAGGTCCTTAAAAAGGCCGTGCAAGGCTCTGCCCGCTCAGAGCCTGTCTCAGGTCTCCAGCACACCTTACACCTGCTCACCCTTGCTGTCTCTGCTCTTCCACAGTGAGGTTTTCACCTTCTGTTCTTCATGCTGCTGAGGTTGTTTCCTCCTTAGAACATATTCTCTCCTCTCTCTCTGCTGAGTTAGCATTTTCATCCTTCAGCGTTCAGATCAACTGTTCCTCCACAGAAAACATTTCCTCACCTCAGATCAGGTTAAGTCCTGTTACTACATGTTCCAGCAACTCTACATCCTTCCTTGGAAGTGTCTTTATGTTTTCTTGTTTATTTGGTTACTCTTTAGTTTTCATCAGTAGATGATAAGCTCTAGGAGAACAGAGACCCTCTAGTTTTTCCTTACATTGAATCCTGAGATCATTGAGGGCCTGGCACTCACTTATAAGCCCTTCAATCATTACTGGCTAATGAATGAATGAATAGAAAGATAACTAACAATATCGAACTATTAATAAGTTAAAGATTCTTCTCCAGTTTTTAAGTCATTGATGCTATGCTCTGATCATCTAATACCACATTCTTCTCTATGTAAGACAAGTGGAGGAAATGAAGATTATTCCACAGCAAGAAAGGCAGTACATTTTAGATTAACAGGTAAAGGAAAACTATTTGAGGTAGGGGTTCATTTTTACAACACTGCATTTTCTGTGCTTATTTTTCAAAAAAATTAGAAGCCCAATGTGAAATCAGAATGACACTTCTTTTAATTTCCCCACACTGGTAGTCATTGATTTGCATTCGTATTTCAGAGGAAATGCCATTGAATTCAGGAGAAATTTATTTAACCTGCATGGCATTCAAAAATTGCTGGAAAAGCTTAGTTTCTGTACACTGTGCTAAGCAGGTATGTTAAACACTTAAATGTATAATTTTCTGTAGGCGCTTTTGGTAAAAACATTCTTTCTTCTTTCTCACATCTTCTAGAAAACCTCATTATCCTTCTTGTGACCCTGTAGGCTTCTCATTTTCTCTTGGCTTGTTTGCAAGTTTTAAAGTATTAACTGCATCTCCTGCTTCAGGGAGGGTTGCTTGGCTACTACTCTGTTTTTGCTGGGTGAATTCTTTTACTTCACCATCGCTACCTTGAATAATGGCATTTAATGCATTTTCAAAGAAGCCAGACATAATTAAACATCCCTTATCTTTATTAAGTATAGCAATAGTTATTCTCGTTTGGAAGACCAAGGGGAATATAATGGGAGAGTATGTATTAATTTTGAATAATGTGGGATCCAAATTAAAATAAGGTCAAAAGGGGTCAGTCACCATGGAATTGGAAGAAAGGAAGGATGTCATGTAGGATACCAGCTTTTAAGTAAGATAGGAGTAAGGAAGAGTAAACAAGAGCAAAGATGCCCAAGGGATAGGCTATCAGCTTCATTTTGTCAGCTTTTAAAATTATCTAGGAAAGAAAACTATATAATAGTGGGAAAGCATTACACATTATATAAGGGAAACTGCAGCTGATACTAAGGTCTATGAGATGGTATAATGCTGAAGAATAATAACTTCAATAAAATTTATTTGGTGACTTAAAATTCTCTGGTAAATTCTAGGCTTTCAGCTCGACTCTGGATAGAAGGCATAATGTTACATAAAACATCACCTCTGTGCCTGGGGACCTTGAATTATTACATGAATGAACACAGAAAGGCATTTGGCTGCTGTAGCATTTCTCAAAGAGGCCTTTGTGAATGTGAAAAGGGATTACAGCAGGACTTCTCAGAGCCCTGACTATGTTAATGAACACTGGGAATCATTTCTAAGAAGGGGTTATATTATGGTTTCCCAATTTTTTGAAGATGTCATCTTGGTTTTGTGTCTCGTTCTGCAATTGTGTGTGTTTTGGAAGGAACAGTTTGTGAACTTGTGAGATTATAGCCTGAAAATGGTGACATTAAAAAACAGACATGGGTTGGGGAATTAAATTGTCTTGGAAATTTTTTCATCAAGTAGTATACCAATTTGGAGAAGGCAATGGCACCCCACTCCAGGACTCTTGCCTGGAAAATTCCATGGACCGAGGAGCCTGGTGGGTTGCAGTCCATGGGGTCGCTAAGAGTTGGACACGACTGAGCGACTTCACTTTGACTTTTCACTTTCATGCATTGGAGAAGGAAATGGCAACCCACTCCAGTGTTCTTGCCTGGAGAATCCCAGGGACAGGGGAGCCTGGTGGGCTGCCGTCTATGGGGTCGCACAGAGTTGGACACGACTGAAGCGACTTAGCAGCAGCAGCAGCAGTGTACCAATTGCTCAAATCACTAAAAAAGTGGTATAGGACCCATAATAGCTCTAAAATCCAGTGCCTCTTCATAGCAGCAGTATTCCTAACAGCTAAAAAGTGGCAACAACCTAGTTTTCAATTAATCAACAATTAATTGATAAATAAGCAAACAACATGTGACATATCCATATCATGGAATATTATACAGCCATAAAAAGGAATGGAGTCCTGATACCTGCTGCAATGTGGATGAACCCTGAAACATTATACTAAGTGAAACAAACCAGACACAAAAGACTCTGCATTATATGATTCTGTTTATACAAAATGTCTAGAATAGGTAAATTCATAGACACGGCAGACTCAGTAAGTCCCCTATATATGAATCTTTGAGAACTTTCAAAGATGTGAACATGTGTTTCATCAGCATCAGGCGTGAGTGAAATTGCAACTTGCCCTTAGTCTCCTTCTGCTGAGTGTTGTTCAGCTCTACCATCTCCCACCCCCTTGCCCTCCTCCAGTCAGTAACTCTTCTTGCCTGTTCATCTGATGCCAGCCCCTGTATGCTAGTTTTACTGTACTACTACTGTACTTTTCAAGGTGCTGTACTATAAGATTAAAAATGTTGTCTTTATTTTTTGTGCTTGTTTTAGATATTTGTGTGAAAAATAGTATAAACCTATTACAGTACCTATATATCTAATATATGTACAGTACCTATTATATGTACAGTATATGTATAGTACCTATTATAAAGCTATGTAGTTGTTAGTTGGGTAGCTAGGCTAATTTTGTTGGACTTATAAAAAATTAGGCTTATAAATGCACTCTCAGACCAGAACTCATTTGTATATAGAGGGCTGACTGTAGTGGTTTCCAGGGACTGGTGAGAGAGGAAAGTGAGGACCAGCTGCTAGAGGGTATGGGGTTCATTTAAGGGATAAGGAGAATGTTCTTGAATTATATAGTGATGATGTTGAACAACCTTATGAATATACTAAAAACCAATGAACTGTATACTTTAAAAAGGTGACTTTTAGAGTATGTGAATTTTATTTCAATTAAAAAAAATATACAGGACTCCACCATGCCAAGTGGTTATCTCTCCTATATTATAGGAACTGAGAACAATACTTCTTGTCACAATTATATTTAATGAAGATACTAATTGTTATTTACAGAAGATATACATACATACAATTCCTGCACATAATGTAGCCTAATTGTGGAAACAGGAAAAAATGTACTCCAAAATTACATACTAAATAAATAAAAAGTAATTATTTGGCACAATATCTATTATGTAGCAAATAAATAACTCTATACCATTGATTGAATGAACTATTTACAATCTATTTGAAAGTGCAAAACAATTGCTGAAAATTAAGGTATCTGTAATAACATTTAAGTCCAGAAAATATGTGGGTTTTTTAAATCAGTAACAATAATTAGCCAATAGTAAAGGTTTTTTAATGCCCAGGAAAATAATTTTGAAAAATGTTTTGTGCATATTGTGCTCTTCTGAAATGTCATTTTTTTTTTAATCTTAACGCTGGCAATTTTAAGAACCTTAGAGTTTCTCAGTGGAATTCTTATATATGCAATCCTGATTTGTAAATTTTAAAAAGTTATATTGTAAACATAAATATTATTCTGTAAGTCATTCAGAAATTACAGACCAGTCTTCCCTAAAATTACATAAATAGCCAGAATGTTTTATAGTAATGTGGTCAGGTACAATTCCTTCAGAGGTAAGACTATGAAGATGGAAGAATACAGCCTCTAGTTTGGAGTTACATGGATTCCTCAACACCTTCCAAAAACCCCATGCTCAAATCAAGATGTTGAGTTAGAAATTATGAAACTATACCACCACTGATGTAGCCAAATAAATACCATTTGTAGCACATCTCATCCTGTAAATACTCCTAGAAAAAATATCAGGAGCTTGATACTTCTCTTGACAATGATATTTCTACCATACTCTTCATGTTGCTCTTATTTTATGTTTCAGCAAAGAAGATGGCACGACTGGAAATAAAATAAGGTGACTATGAACAGGGGATTTCTAAGTTAGAGTGTGCAAGCTGTATGCAAGTCAAAGAATTTCTTCTCTTGTCATGATGCTGGTAAGCTGAATGCAGCCCTGAGATGTCTCAGGATGGGTTTTTGCTTGTTTTATAGAATTCTCTAGTGACAGTATGGTCAGTAGTAGCATAAATGGCATTTTTGAAAGATTGTGAATGGAGGCAAACGTTGTTCTGGGCACTTGAAATGTCTATGGTCGACGAGGCTCTAGTCTGTGTGACATCTGTGATAAAGTTCTCTGGTTGTCGATCACATTTAATTGCCGAACGTAACTCCGGACATCCTGATGGTTCTTATTAGCTTGAGCTGCATCAGGATCTATCAAAAGAGCAAAGAGTAGGATTGGCATTGCATAATATATGCATATAAGATACAGCTTTATTTTCTCCAGCCTATTACATTTATCATGGATTCCTGGTTTCCATCAAGACCTTTCAACACACTGTATTCACTGAACTGTTTCTACTTGGATGTTCCATCTCCTCCCTCCCACCCTTTTCTTCCCTATTGCCTATTTTGATCATTTTCCTTTGCATCAGATATTGTTTTAAAAACACCAAATAAAAATGAAAGCGTCACCTAACAACCCTGGTTATATATTAAAATTGTTTCCCCTTGCCATCCCCCAGAGTATATCACTGATCTCTACTCCCTTTGACCCAGAGGAGGACTAATGACAAAAAGACATAGTTCTCATTAGCTTCTAACAAAAGCACTTAACACCTGAGCTGACCTGAAGCAAGCCAGTGCGACTCTTGTTCTTAATACTTGCAGACAACATACAGCATTACTCCATAGATTGTATGACTGTCCATACTCAGGAAAAAAAAAAAAATCTCAGGCTGAAGTCATGACTTCTACTAGACTTTCAATTCTCTGATGCTATTTGTTCTGAAATCCCAGTTACCATTCTAGTTTCATCCACTCCCCAAAGCATTTGAGCACCAGAGCGATCAGAAGTCAACCAATTTCCCTAAAACCAGGCTGAAAGAAGAATAAAATGCCCAATCAGATGCCTATACAGGGAATAGATGTGAATGAGGAAGGTCATTTGACCTCTGGTGAATGGGAAAGATAGTTCCCTTCAGAAGTGACTATCTGGCTCCTGTATCCTGAGTTGGCGGATCTTCCTATTTTTCTAGAGAAATGAGAAATCTGGATTTCTTCCCTGGGAATTCTTCCATTTTTGAATGATTACATTATTTCGGAATAAAAGGGGAAAAAAAGCTCCATTTAGATCCAACATCTCAGCCATGGTCCCTGGGTGGCCTCTGACCCACGGATGCCAGTGTGGGACACCAGGGGCGGCCGAGCCAGCCTGGACTCTGGACCAGCGTCCTTTTTCCCATAGCACGTTGCCTTCTGCCGTCCATCTGTTCTCCTTAGATCCACACACCACTCCCAAAGACAATTAGAATGCCATCTGCATGGGGGGGTGAAGGGGAGTGTTGCAGGTCTGAACACAGAAAAGCAGAGAGAAGATACAAAGGCCCCACTTGCTCTAAGAAGAAACTCATCAGTATAATTATCACATATAAATAATACCACAGTGCTTAATTTCCTTGCTTGTCACTGGCAGTGTACTCTACATGTACAATATACTATAATTACATTGTACATATTCCCACAATGTTTATGAATCTATTCCTATAGCTGTATCTATAGATTGTTGACTTCAGAGCCAAGCAGCTGTTGTTTACTAGCAGTTACTGATAACTTCAACAAATGCAGTGGAGATATATATATATCCCCCCACCATGTCTCTAGGAGATGTAGGAGAATGTAGGATTATACTTCCAAAGGAGCTTATAGAACAAAATATATTCTATCTTGGTTCTTGGACCTCATGGAGAACCTTCTCAAGGCTTTGAACCCTCTTAGACATTTTGTGTTTAATTTCAGGAATTTCCTAGACCCCCCTGAAGGGCGGTGGATTCTAGGTTATGAACCCTTGTTGTAGTCATCACCTATATATTTTCATACTTGTTTGTATAACTGCTTTATGACCATGTATTTATACATATAGTACATTTCTAGATGAAGAGATACGAGACACTTTAATTTTGGCAGAATCCACATAAGAACAAGTGATGATGTGCAAACTGTTCTCGTTTGGGGAGAAAGAGGAGACATAATCACTTGAACAAAATTTTTTCTTAAGGATCTTGCTCCTTAAGACAAGACTATTTTTCCTAGACCCCCCAACCCCCAGGCATTACAAAATAAATGTTTAGCAATTCTGGTATCCTGTGTTAGCAAACCCTTCGTTTGGGCCAGTTCTGTGCTAAGAAGAGCAAAGATGGCTCTGATGAATAGAATGAGAAACTTTAGTCTCTGGACACTAGGTTTATTGGAGGGGATGGTACTGGTAGCCTCGCAGTCATGTCTATGTCAGACTATCGTGTTAAATTAATGAGCCCAATGGCTTCAAGTGACTCATACAATGAAGTTGGCACAAAACTTTACAGGGGCCACCTTCTCACTCCCAGACCAGCTGGAGGGAGCCAAGGCTCCAAGCTCCACCCAAAGTCCCAGCCCTGAGGAAACAGTAGTACTGGCCCAGCACGATGATCTGGTGCGATGATGCCACTTAACTCCCAACAGTTTAAACTTGCTATTCATTATCAGTGACAGTTTCATATTAAAGCATTTATTATACCAGCTGTTGTACTAAATGTGCAGATTTAAGAAAAGCACCTTAATTCACCTCGAAATACTAGAAATATAATATGAATTCCTGCTAAGGGACCTTTTACAAGTGTGCTTATACACATTCAGGCGGTCTCTCAACACTCCAAGAGACAATAAATATTATCCTTCCCAGTTTATAAACGACGGAATGAGTCATCATGAGTTGATGTAAGTTTCTTAACATGAAGCAGTGAGTCATAAAGAGAGTTGGTTAGAGGCAGGGTTTGTTGGCATTCGTGCCTTAGCTGTCTCTATCCATTCTGAAAAGAGCAAATGAACTTTCTGAGTTCATTCATAAAATAATATTCTTACGGTTATTTTCTAGTTTTACAGCTAGAAAATCTTTAAACACAAGGCCCTTGTCCAATGAGATTCACGATTCAAAGCATCTCTGACACAATCAAATATTGTCCCGGCTTCCAGAATGTCTCTGTAGCCCATTAAAAAGGACTTAATCACCAAGATCCATATTGTGGCAGCATTTAACTTACTGAAGGGTTGGCTCCTGCAGTATCTCACTGTTCTGGCAGTATTTGCAATCATTCGCTAAAAAAAAAAAAAAAAAAAAAAAAAAACTGAAATGCAGGTAAGCTTAGTGTAGAATCCAAAAACAAAAAACAAAAAAACCCCACACCATTATTTACTTTAGTGATACCTGGGACCATGAAAAATAGCAGGTTCTGATCTGTTGATCATCTGGAGGCAACTGGTTGATATATAACCTGTTTAATTACTTGACAGAGGCACCCCCTACCACCCACATACACATACAAGGTATTTGTCAAGTGAGGAATACTACTGGCATATCTTTAGTCTAATTGCTTATTCCTTAGGATGTAAAAAGCAGGCCGTTGTTCCTGAGACTGAACCTTACTCTTCAGGACCAGTTCTTACCATCCTCTCCTGAGGTCACTGTGAATTTGCAAGAGAATTTGTAGCTGTTTGGAGAGGGTTTAGCTTGTCAAGTTCCTCACTGTAAACAGTAATGAGATATTCGATGATCTTGACAGAATAGTCATAGATACTCTATCTCCACAGTTTTCTATACACTAAGCATTATTAGCCTTTTCCATCTTCCAGCAAAAGTGTGTATTTTAACATTAACCTTAATTATGTGATTCCCTCCCTCTTCACCTCCTTCATCCTTTCTGATTATAACAGTAACACACGCACATTTTAGAAAAATCACAAAATCTAGAAAATGTTGAGAACTAAGTAAAAAAATCACACAGAATACTGCTTCACAGAGTAATTTCAGCTATATTTTGGTACATTCCCTTCTAATATTTTAAAAATAAATATATATAAGCAGTTTTTTAAAAATGGAAGTCATATATTTTTGTTTTGATTTGAATTGTTTCATATGGAATTATGACTTTTCCATGCCATCTGCACTTTAAAATCTTTTTTAAAAATAACCAGGTATTCAGTCATGTGGATGGATCATAATTTATTTAACCTTTGTTAATTTTGTCATTAAGTAATCTTAATGCCTAAATTTTGGCTACCATAAAAACTTATAAGGAAACCTATTGAACTGCACTCAACTGAGTTAAAAACAAAGAAAGGAGGAAAGAAATGGACAGAAACATGAGGAAAGACACGAGGCTAAAGCACTGTTTCTGAGCCACTGTTTCTTGCTCCTGCCATTCTGAGGGTAACTGGGACCCTCAGTCTCTGTGTAACATCTCAGGGATACTTTTCTCAAGGTTGTCCCTCAGAGATGGTGGATTAATTCTAATACTAGCAGAAAATTGACAAGGTTCTGGCCAGGAAAAGAGACTTTCTAATCTCTGAGTGGCTATTTAACTCCAGTCCTTACTTTCTTCTCTCACTGAAACCTCGGCTTGCCAAAATTAGAAGATGACTCTGAGAAAACTGACACAGTGTTAAAAAAATAAACTTTTTTGGGAGGGAATTTTTCTCATAGAAGAGTTGAAGTTTTACAAGTACACACAGGTGAACGTTCATAATGCCTCGCTGAATATTACTGCTTTGAGGACTCTGGCAAGCATGAAGGGACATGTGTCTGCAGTGGGTAATTTCTCATACACAAAGAAGTAATCGGAAAAGTTTGAACTTCACTTTCATAAAGGATCCTGAAAACCAGCACATCCGTTGATCAGCATGAGAAATATATTACAAATACCTCCAAGAAAACATAACATACAATGTATAATTAGCCTCTGATATATGGAGCCCTGAAATAAACAGTAACTACGATAATTTTCCTGCTAATTTACTTTAAGTTGTTTTTTCACTTCTCCAAAGGCTTTGCATCCGAAGGGCACAAGTATATTCCATGTAGAATTATTGTAATTCTTCAGATATTGAATGGAATGTAATTACTAGGAAGCCTGGGAAATGCTGCCAGTATGCCCCTCTGAAGAATAATAAAATAATTAGCAGGGGTCAGAAACCTCTTCCTATACCATTTTGTAGGGAGTAATTGTTCTGCTTTTTAGTTTTGAAAGCTAAAACATTTCATTCTGACTTTGGTTTTAAGACTACTCTTTACAGCTATACTCTGAGACTTCATAATTTTTAGCTCATTATGTAGTTTAAAATGTGAGAACAATTGTTTAAATCAGTAATTTCCAGCTCTGGAGTTCATTCTCCCTTTCTAAATCTTTGATTAATTTTAACAATGGTTTTAATTTTGACGTATCCCTTTTAATTGTACTCAAAGATAACTTCAGTTTAACTTTGCAATCCAAATCTGGCTTTGCAACGAGGCCCATTCTTTCTCTCTGAGATGGCTGCACAATAATGTTAGAAGATGTAACATTAGCAGTAGCAGAGCCCGGACTCCATTAGCTCTGCTGGTCACTGCAGCTACAGAACGCTTTCTCAAAGCCAAAGAAGAGTTAACTTGATAACCCTACCCTCGTCTGTACCCACTGACCCATGGAATGCAATATTTAATATTCTACAGGTGCTTTCCTGGGTTTGCAGGAGAGTTCAGAAGTTCCCTTAACTATCTCCAGGGGCATAATGCCATCAAAGCTTGCCTACAGATACTGGCCCCTCATTGTTTGAATGCATCCAGCAATAAGGAACTCATTACCTCCAAGGTCAACCCCTTGCATTTTTCAACATTTATGACTACTAGACATTTCCGTATCATTTTGAGCCCAAGTGTTTGCCCCTCTGTTTTTCACCCCGCTTATCCTAGCATCCTATCTCTGAGCTCTGAAGCCACAACAAACACGTTTAGTTCTTTTAGGACAGTTCTTCAAATACTTGAAGATACTATCATGGCCCTCTCTTCACCCCCACATCTATTCTGGTTCAGCCTAAATATCCCCATTTTCTTCAACAATTTCTCAGGTCTCTTCTAGACAGCTCTCTAGATTGAAGTCCACAATTTAAAAAAAAGCCACATTGCTGATACTTGAACTTCTAGTGAATTAATTAAACCTCTCAGCCCTCTTCACTGAACTTCCTTCTCTGTAGATGTGCAGGTGGTTTCATGGGCCAATGTGGAGAATTTTGCATTTATCATCACCAAAAGCCATCCAGTTAGTCTTTCTGTTCTTCTGCAGACTTAAGTCTTGTGTGTCATTTTTGACAGCGGGTGACTGTTTATTCATTGCTATTCTCAGTGAAAGTTGGCAAAAACTAAGGTTAAAAGATATAGGCTGTATTATCCAACTGCCACAGCAGGGATGAAGCCAAAAATTATACCCTAGGCTTTGGGGCCCTGCTGGAGCAGGTTGGCCTGCCTGGAGCAGGCCAGGCAACTTTCCTACAATGCCAGCCAGTGGGAAAATACCTGATCACTCCAAAGCAGAGCTTCTCATCTTTTTTTGTTTTTCCCATCCCAGCAAACCCAGGGTTATGACACATTCCTATTAGCAACTGGCTTGTTAAAACAATGATTTGTAATTCAGGGACGAAGTGAGGAGAACATGCTGCTTTAGAAGGCACCTGGATCAGAGCAGGTGGGCAGAGCAAGTCCTTCTCTACACCTGCCCTGACTCTGATACAGCACCGCCCCCCCCCAGCCCCTGCCCCGGGAAGGCCCCACTTAGGGTTCACTCATCAGCCTACGCTGGTGGATGCAAACCAAGAATGCCAGGCTTCCCCTTGGGAATCCACATTCCAAATTTCCCAGGACCACCACTTTCCTTGAGACTAATTCTAAGTACAGGTCTTCAGAACTTATTTGCAAGAATTATGTTTATACAGTTCCTCACCTACAGGGATGAGACAAGGACCCAACTGAAAGCTGATGAATCTCCCTCAGGATGTCAACTCACACAGGGAAGCTCAGGAAGGAAAAATGAGGTAGCAAGCCAAGGTTTCTGTAACTACCCTCAGTTTTTTTTTTTTTTTCTCCTCAGTGTTTATTTTGAAGTAATTTCAAATTTTAAGAAAATTTGCAAGAGTAGTCCAAAGAACTCACATATAACCTGGTAATGTGTCTTAACAAGACCAACCCTTTTAAGGGCACCTCCCAGGCTTTGGGCCTGTCCTATTGGGCAGGTCAGTGGGACAGCTGACCAATGTGAGAGTCTGGTCTGGATAAAGGTGTAGACAGTGCATACCCAGTGACCCTGTGTCAGGTATTTATTGATTGTATTAAATATATTATTTATATACATTATATATATAAAATATAGTAACATTAGTAGTATTTCTGTATCAAGCTGTAAACAGAGCGACCCAGAGGCAGATGTCCTTCCTAGGGTCTGAGTTGCAGAATGACCAGCACAAAGATGCCATCTAGCAAGGGAGTGACCAGCTGTGGGCAGTCACGCCTGGCCCATGTGAGAGGCTCTGAGGCTGTGGTCCCCAGTGTGCGCGCGCACGCGCGCGCGCACACACACACACACACACACACACACACACACACAAAGTCGTTCAGTCGTTCAGTCGTGTCCGACTCTTTGCGACCCCATGGATTGTAGCCCACCAGGCTTCTCAGTCCATGGGATTTTCCAGGCATGAATACTGGAGTGGGTTGCCGTTTCCTTCCCCAGTGCAGATCTCCCTCGAACTACTGCTGCTGCTAAGTCACTTCAGTCGTGTCCAACTCTGTGCTACCCCAGAGATGGCAGCCCACCAGGTTCCCCCGTCCCTGGGATTCTCCAGGCAAGAACACTGGAGTGGGTTGCCTGCCATTGCCTTCTCCAATGCATGAAAGTGAGAAGTGAAAGTGAAGTCGCTCAGTCGTGTCTGACTCTTAGTGACCCCATGGACTGCAGCCTACCAGGATCCTCCACCCATGGGATTTTCCAGGCAAGAGTACTGGAGTGGGATGTCATCACCTTCTCCGACTAGGAGGCAAGTAATTCCTTCCCCTTGAATCCAAGGAGGTGTCAGAGAGGGCTCTTCTCAGATGGGTCCTTGGGGTCTGGGCTTCCCTGTTTATCTTCTGTGGCACCCTCCCCTCAGGGATGGGCTGGCCACCTTACACCATCACTCCTATCCAGATGGCCAACAGCCCACCAGCTCTCCCCAGCCATCTTGCTCTTCTGGCCAGCTCTGTACTGACTCTTGTGCCGGGTCTGAGCTCTCCCTTCACTCTCCTGTCCCTGGAGGGGAGCAGACTCCTTTGTCTGCTTTTCAGGTTCAGGCCAGCAGGCCCTCCGGGCGGTAGCACCTGGCAGGGTTCCTCTCCTGACCTCCTCCCCTTCATAGCAGTTGTGGAAACAGCCTTCCTCCCTCAGGCCAAGCTCCCTCCCTGCTCCCTTAAGTAGGCACTCCTGCCCTCAACAGTTTATGTCTTTCCTTCTATTGCCCCTTGAGACCTTTGCCCACCTTGTTCTTAAAGGTTGGCCAGACTGCTCTCTCCTTTCTTCTTTCTGCCCCTTCTGACTTGACTCTGCCCCCATCCTGTCAGATACAGGACCTCAGTCAATTACTCCCAGCTTACCATGTGTAAAACCACATTCACACCATTCTGATTATTTCACTCAGATCCTCATATACTGGGACAATAATTTTTTTCCACGTATATATGTAGAAGTATATCTGCCTCTCACCTGCCAAGATTGTGCCCATGACAGCAACCAAGTGGAAATAAATGCATGGTGAGGACCAGAGATAAAAGATAAAATGGCCCAGGAGCTGAGCCAGTCTTCACTATATGTTTCCCTGAGGAAGAATCCTGGCTCCTGTCTCATCCTACGGATCTTTAATATCTAAGAGGTGAGTGGCATACAGATACAAGCATGTAATAAGCATGATGCTCATGGTATACTGTACATACGATGGCCATGGCCATGGCAGCGCAGGTGTCTCTGTGGGCTCTTGCAGAGTATTGTGCATCTCTGTGTGCAGGGAAGGGCACTCAAGGACCGACAGAGCACCACAGGGAGGAGGGTGGACAGAATAGTGTCCACTGAGGTAACGTATTGGTAATAGAAGATGCTTGGGACATTCTGCTTTATCAGGTTTTCTAATAAGACAGAAAAATGCATTTGGGTTAAATCGGTACATAAATTCCTTTATAAATGCTTTAGTGTGTTGTCCTATCTCGCTAAATCTAACACCGGAATAGGATTATTCTTTTATGCAACAAATATTTCTTTCACACTTATGACATGCCAGACACCTTTCTTGGTGCTAGAGAAATATCAGTGAACGGAATAGATCAGATACCTGGTCTAGGACATTTACATTCTAGTGGAGAAGATAAGCAATGAAGAGACAATAAAAAAGATCATTTTAAAACGTGAAGCCAGTTGTTGAAGCAAGGTTATCTGTTGAGAATCAGCTGGCTGGCGAGGTGTGGAGCGTAGAAGAACATTTGAAGAGTGGTCAGGGAGGCCTGCTTGGAGGGAGGGACGCATGAACTGAGACCTGAATGATGTGAAAGTCAGGCTGGTGAAGGCTGGAGGAAGACAGTTTCAGGCAAAGGTAACAGCTAGTGCAGAAGCCCTGAGGCAGAAAGGAAGGAAAGCAGGTTGGTCTCACTAACTTGGACTGAGTACAGAGAAGATGAAGTGTGAGATGAGGCTGAATGGGTGCTCAGAGTAACAAGTCTGGATTTGATTATATTATATTGTATTTAACATGGTTTTATTTTTCTCTGATATAAGAAGTTACTACCTCCTTTGCATTTTGCTTTTTCACACCTTTTTAAAAATAGAGGTATAGTTGATTTACAGTATTAGTTTTAGGTGTACACAAAATGATTCAGTTATGCATATACATGTATAAGTCTATATTTTTTCTTTTCCATTATAGTCTGTTACCAAGATATTGAATATAGTTCCCTGTGCTATACAGTCTTTGTTGTTTATCTATTTTCTGTATATTAGTGTGCATCTGTTAATCCCAAACTCCCAGTGTATCCCCTCAACCCTGGTTCCCCATTGGTAGCCATGTTTGTTTGCTATGTCTTTGAGTCTGTCTCTGTTTTGTAAATAAGTTCATCTGTATCACTTTTAGATTCCACATGTAAGTGATATCATATGATATTTATCTTTATCTGACTGACTTCATGTAGTATGATCTCTAGGTGCATCTGTGTTGCTGCAAATGGTATTCTTTTTTTAAGCCTGAGTAGTAGTCTGTTTTATGCCTGAGTAGGAGGAGCCTGGTAGGCTGCAGTTCATGGGGTCGCTAAGAGTCAGACACGACTGAGCGACTTCACTTTCACTTTTCACTTTCATGCATTGGAGAAGGAAATGGCAACCCACTCCACTGTTCTTGCCTGAAGAATCCCAGGGACGGGGAAGCCTGGTGGGCTGCCATCTCTGGGGTCACACAGAGTCGGACACGACTGAACTGACTTAGCAGTAGCAGCAGCAGTAGTCTGTTAACACACACACACATATATATCACATCTGTTTTCTCCATTCATCTGTCAATGGACATTTAGGTTGTCTCCATGTCTTGGCTATTGTAAATAGTGTTGCCATGAACATTGGGGTGTGTGTTATCTTTTCTAATTAGAGCTTTCATCTTTTCTGGATATATGCCCAGAAGTGGGATTGCCAGACCATATGGTGAAGTGAAGTGAAGTCGCTCAGTTGTGTCCAACTCTTTGTGACCCCATGGACTGTAGCCCACCAGGCTTCTCCATCCATGGGATTCTCCAGGCAAGAATACTGGAGTGGGTTACCATTTCCTTCTCGACCCAGGGATCGAACCCTCGTCTCCTGCATTGGAGGCAGACGCTTTAACCTCTGAGCCACCAGGGAAGATCATATGGTAGTTCTATTTTTAGTTTTTTAAGGAACCTGTATACTGTTTTCCATAGTGACTGTACCAATTTACATTCCCATCAACAGTGTGTAAGGGTTCCCTTTCCTCCATACCCTCTCTAGCATTTGTTATTTGTAGATCTTGGGATGATGACCATTCTGATTGGTATGAGGTGGTACCTCATTGTAGCTTTGATTTGCATTTCTCAAATAATTAGTGATGCTAAACATCTTTTCATGTGTCTGTCGGCCATCTGTATGTCTTCTTTGGAGAAATGCCTATTTAGGTCTTTTGCCCATTTTTTTTAATCAGGTTGGTTGGTTGTTTTTGAGTTGTTGGAGCGGTTTGAATATTTTGGAAATTAAGCCCTTGTTAGTTGCATCATTTGCAAGTATTTTCTATTCCTTAGGTTTCATTTTGTTTATAGTTTCTTTTGCTATGCAAAAGCTTGTAAGTTTGATTATGTCTTATTTGTTTATTTTAGCTTTTTCTATTGCCTTGGGAGGCTGACCTAAGAAAACATTGCTACAATTTATGTCAGAGAATGCTTTCCCTCTGTTCTCTTCTAGGAATTTTATGGTGTCATATCTTATATTTAAGTCTTTAAGCCATTCTGAATTTGTTTTTGTGTATAGTGTGAGGGATTGTTCGAAGTTCATTGACTTATATATGGATGTCCAGACTTTCCAATACAACTTGCTGAAGAAACTGTCTTTTCTCCATTCTGACATCTCTTTTATTACTGTTTTGAACTAGTTTTATATCTTTTATTGATTTTTATGTGTTATGTTTTATTTTCAACTGCATATAATCTAAAAGCCAAGGACTTTCTTTATATTTCCTAGCAAAATTTTTTGCTTAGACACTCAACACATATTTAATTGCTTTGAAACATACCCTTTGGAAAATCTACATTTAGCCCAGATCATGTATTCTGTATAAAGAAGTAAACTTTCAAAGTCCTTTGAAAGATTTCTATTGTGTTGAAAAGGTCTGGGAAATGGGTAGATTTGAACACTTATAGAGTTTTACGTGGAGATTCTTTTTTCCATAGCTTGATATAAGTCCAGTGCTCTCACCATGAATCTTGTAATAATGTTATTGATGATAGAAAATTGTTGCTAATAATGTAACGGCATGATTAGCAATACCCAAATATAATGATTCAAAACATTTTTCTTCCTTTATAAATTAGCTTCTGTTAATGTTTCCAGAAGAACAGAGGTTTTCCTCAGGCTTCTCATTCCAAATAAAATGACTATCTTAAAATAATATTAATAAATAAATTCACCTAGATATGGGTATGTCTGAAATAGAACCAACCTCCTAATACAGCAGCAACTGTGGCTATCAGCATGCTTCATGCAGCCTGGGGTAGTGGCAGCCGGCCAGCATATTATCCTCTGATCCATTGCTAGTCTACCTCCTAAATGTTATAAATATTCATGTATGCCATAGAAAGCTACAAAGGGCTTTATTCAAACATTTTTTTGAATACTCCTTTATGTTTCCCCCAAATGAAAGAATGTCTGTTTTTTTTTTTTTTTTTGCATAGGATCAGAGTGTGAATTCTCTTTTGTTCATACTCATAAATCCTGAAAACCAATATGCAACAAATTCTCTAATCCTCATTTCATACCCCAAGGGTGAAGAGGTTCAAAATAAAAATACTTAGGATTGGCACAGCAGCTCACTGTGACTGTGCAATGCTGCCACCAAAAAAAGCATCTGTGTCCCCAACTACCCAGGTGACTTCTGCCCCGGGCAGGGACTCCCTCAAGGGATACAGCCTACCAGCCCCATGAAGGCTGCCAGCTTTGCTCACCACCGTGGCCTCGCTGATGAATGAGGGGCAAGCTGCGCACATATCAACCTGGAAAGGGAAACAGATACGTCCTTCCCCAGGAATACAGAACTAACAGCAGTCACTAGTGGGAGTTAAGTGGCGGTGGTGGTGGTATGGGAGCAGGGTGGGCTAGCTTATGGGGAGAAAAGGTTAGAAAAGTTGGCACCAAGGGCCAGGCTGGTCAAAGCCAGGTTTAAAAAACATAAATCCTTTTTTGAAATTCCAGTTCATTTTTCAGTAACACCTAACTCATGGAAGGGCAGTTATAAAATTCAGCTTTCTCACACTGTGATTTAGCAAATGAAATAAAATGTATCACTGCTGGAGCAGAGAACCATTATAATAGTGCTCTTGCAGTATTCTTTCTCCCCTTTTCTTTCATAGTAATTACAACCCCTTAATTTTGAGTGGGGCATTGGATACCCAAAATAAGGGCTACACATTCTTTCTTTTCATGCGACTATGTTTCTTCTGTCTGATAAAAGGTGAGCCAAGTGGTTACGTGCAATTCTGGGTCACATCCCTACAGGGAAGAAGCAGGTCTTCACCTTTTTCCTTTCCCCCTCCCTCTAGCTGGAATGGGGGTGGTGCTGGTCCACCATCTTGGACCATATGGATGGTGAAATGGCACAAGAGAAGAAGGCTGGAATTGTGACTGCTTCCTGGAGCAGAGCTGCCACACTTAGACATGTAAGTGAGAAAGGAATAGACTTATCTTGCGTAACCCATCATTAATTCGGGCTTCTGTTATTGCAGCTGAACTGCTATCTTAGCTCTTCAGTTGCTTTCAAGCAAAAGTGGACTCTGTCAGAGCAGGCTGTGAAGGACCTCTCTCCTCACTGCCAGGCATGTAAGAACACACTGCTGTGGGCATGAAGTACAGAGATGGGGCAGGGGAACTCCCTTAATGTCCATTAAATACGGTCTTGACTTCTCCTTCCCAGGTTACAGATGCGACAGCAAGATCTAAAGATCCAGATGAGACAAATTTCATCCTCCTTGACAGGTATTTTTGCTTTTCTTGTTTGTTCTGTTCAGTTAACATTAATAATCAAAAGTTCTAAAGCTCAATCAACTCTTTAGGAGACTGACTTCTACGCCTCTGTGCACATGTATTTTTATAGTCAAATGGTTGGCTTAACCACCCTTTGGTCTGTATTTCTGCCTAAGTGATCTGGAAGGTTCTTTACCTATTTGCTATATCTTTCATTTCTGGAAAACAAGTTTTCTCTTGAGAAATTAGGGAACTATGTTTAATTCTCCATACTAATAAGTGAACAAATGTTTTTACTTTGATCATAGAATTATTCAACTGACACAACAATAGAGATGTTCATACCCTACCCTTGGTATGGGTGGAGGGGGAGACTGCTAAGAAATATTTGCCCTCTAGCACAGACTTTAAAGAATCTGTACCAGAGGGCGAATTCAGTTGGTAAGAATCTGTCTGCAATGCAGGAGACCTGAGTTCAGTCCCTGGGTTGGAAAGATTCCCCTGGAGAAGGAAATGGCAACCCACTCCAGTATTCTTGCCTGGAGAATCCCCTGAACAAGGAGCTGGTGGGCTATAGTCCGTGGGGTCACAAGATTCAGACATGACTTAGTGACTAAACCACCCCACAGACTGTCCTTGAGGAGTGTGGACTCAGGTGCCATTTCCTAAGAAGCTTAAGATGCAGGACCTGGTGCCCAGCACTTGCTGCTGTTCTTTACCAGGCTGAGCTTTGCGATAAGCTCATTCTCAAGGCTGAATAGTATGATCTTTACAGGATGACTGTGGGATGTTTTGAATTCTCCCAGAGTCCCACATATTAGCTGGATTTCAGGAAACAGTTAGAACAATTTTTCTGGTAAGAATGCTTATAACACTCTATGACTTCCAGGAATAGTTAAATACCCTGGCCCCACCAGTGATTCCCCAGGGGTAGCTGGGGGGTGGGGGGCACCACCCCATTTTCTGTAGGGGAAACTGACCCATGGAGAACTTAAGGGACAGCTGCAAAGTGATGAAGCTGACTCTAATGTCTCCTGAACTCTCAGCCCTGGGCTTTTCCTGTGGTGCCACATTCACCGCTGCAAAGTATACCCCGGGCACATGCTCATCCACACAGAGATAATATCGCACCTCCCCATCCATGCGGGCTGCGGCCAAAGGATTTAGAAGACAATGGAGCATGCCATGAGCATGCACTATGTCGCTAAAGAAAGGCTTTGGCAAGACCTGCCTTATTGCTTCACAGAAGATGAGAAAATTAACTGCAAAGTAATGAATGCTTTTTTGGGGGGCTGGGGGGTGGTGTGGGAGGGGCTGGAAAACAGTGAATGTGCACCACTTCCACACAACTGTTCCTTTCTAAAAAATTTTTGTTTTCGGTTAAGGAAGATGTTCAAGTTCCCGCCCTGAACTTGGGTGAACTTTACTGGACTAAGGAGCACACATTCAGGTGACTGACTGCTCTGTAACAAAGAGCTTCTGTAGAGCTGCCTTTTACCTACATGCACTGAAGTCAGCCTCAGCATATCAACATTTCAAAGGCATCCTGCGGCGGTCTAGCTCCACAAACAACAAAACGACAGGGAAGTCGCTCTGGAACATTCGTGCATTTTAGCAACAGGCAGCGGAGGACGAGGCACACGGCAAAAAAGCTAGCTGCCGCTGAGGCCGCAGCACAAACACCATTCAGTGTCACAGAGGAGACTGACAGACTAAACGACGTAGCCAATTTGAACCGAGTATTTTAAAACTCCTTTATGTGTAACTAGCTTTTCAAGGCGGCAGCATATATGGAAATTATTTCCTTTATTAGTAGAAATGCAAATTTTTATTTTAAAAAAACATCGTCGTTAAGGTTAACAATACTGTACACGTACCATTTTTTCAAAGTTTACGAGATTGTCAATGAACGTCTTGTTCCCCTCATGAGTAAATGTCATATCTGCAAAGAAATAAAAGTCACATTCTAATCACTAACAGAAATATGTCATACAAAGAAGCCACAATAGCACCATTAGATTATGCTGAAGGATTTGCATAACACTGCAGCTGAAAAAAGCCGATAATAGTTCCTTTTATGTTAGGTGTTTAACTTTCTAAAAGCATTTTACCTGAGCTTAGTTAAAATTTCCAAACTAACCCTCTGTTTCACTCTCAAGTCTTCCAAACCACACACAGACTCCCGCTCCTGCAATAATCTTGCCAACCCTTTCAGAAAAGTCAGGGCAGAGGGGAGACGCCAAGGAAGGTGGGAAACTCGGATCATTCTTCCCAAGGAGGTCAATCTGATTAGGCACCTGATCCTTTTCTTCCCCATACACTCATCACTGGCTCGTCCTGTGCATTTCCTTGGAATTACCTTTAATGAGCAAAGGCATGAAGGGGATGAGAGGAGGGTCCAGTTTGGCTACTGTCAGCCTGTAGGCCCTGTGGTTTCTTGAAGGATCCTTTAGAGAAACAGAGATGCTGGTTAAGGACGAATGAAATATACACCACCCCCTTCTACCTCCTGACCCAACCCAGCCTTGTTATCTCCCAATCAGGTAGTTCTGAATCAAGTGTAGCTACAAAAGAAAGGTAAATTTAGTTAAACAAATGGATTTTTGTTTTAAAACAACTTCCCGTATGACAGGAAAATAAATAGATTTTTTTGTTTCCTTTCTTTGTTGAAAGGAAGACACGCCTCCAGGGATCTAGGGAAGAGATCCCCTTTGAGAGCCAACACAAAATGTTAAACAACCCCCAACCACAAGAGTCCCCTTCTGGGAGCACGGCCTCCTTCCGGGGAGTCCAGCTCACCCTCCTAGCTGCCTTGCGCTGCCAGTCTCGACTGCCTTCTCTGAAACTCTCCTATGACTCCTGCCAAGTCCCACTCACTCCTTTTCTGTGAACATCTCCCTGCCGATGGGGAAAAATAATTTGGCAAGCCAAGGAAAATGCAGCTTCCAGTCCCTGGCCAACCTGTGCTGGATGGAAAGGATCCCATTACACTGCTTTTCTTAGTTATACAAATTGACCTTATGTGGGACATAAGTCCTCTTTAAGTTAGTACCTGAGAGTGCCATTCATTAGTCAGACATGCTTGTTTTAGCAGCACTAAAATGGGATCATAAACTTCTTAAAGTCATACAAGGACAGATAAAATTCCTGAAATGAGAACTTCAGCTAATCAGAAATTGGATTAATGCAGACAGTGAATGGAATAAAGCAGCCACTGTCACTTACCATTAAACTTTCAAACTCTGCATAGAACTTCTTGAACTTGCTTGGCAGTTTCTGTTAATGAAATGAAAATGCCACACTCATATGTCAGATTCAATATCTAGATATGTATCGTGTGTTACCATTTCGAGGGGAAATGTACTTCTTTTGGCTCTTAATCAAACATCTCTAAGACAGGCTAGACTGTAATCTGTCTTGTCATTTGAGGATAATCTTAGGGATCTCATCTTTTAAAAGTCTTAACCTAGTTGAACCTAAATTAACTATGGATGCTTTTGGTCTTACTGCTTTCTATAATGTTTTCTGAAATGGATTATTCATAAAGAGGGCTGTATTCCCGGACTACAAGTGGTTTGGCATTAACTGCCCCCCTGCCCCCCGCACTGTTTTAAACTCTCAGATTCCCACGATGAAGAATTTAGAGATTATTACAATTAAAAGTTTTAGAAACTACCTAGTTCAACCCTCCTCTTCCTTTACTATGTAACCTACAAGAGAACAGGGATTTTTATCAGTTTTTTTACGGCTGTATTCTCAGGGCCTAAAAGAGTAGCAGCACTATGTCAGGTACATAGTAAATGCTCAATACATATTTATTTGGCTAGATTAAAACTGTGTTTTATAGACAGAAGAAATTAACCATCAGATTAAATGACATGCCAAAGTCACACAGCTGGTGATGGTCAGAGCCTCTGTAAATTCACGTTTCCTGCCTCCTTTTCTCTTGTTTCTCTTCTCTGCACTACGCTTTCCTACACAAGCATTTCTCCCACAGGATTTCTCAGCCCTGCTCTAATACAAAAATTGATAGTTCTCTCAATTTAGTAATTTCTCATGGTTTTATCTTGGCAGATGATTCGAAACCACTGACTGTAGCCGTACATTTACACCAGTAGGTCAGTGAGGAATCATTTTTCAATCTGTTGGTTCTCACTTTGCTAGGTCCTGAGCCCATAGTGAAGCTGAACTTTTCTGACAGGGCCACCCAAAGAGCAGTGTGATGCTCCCTGTTCCAAGACCACGAAGGTGCTGACCAGGTCGGCAGCCTCGGATGCCCCGCTCAGTTCTGCTTCCCAGTGACGTCCACTGGCAACAAGTGACTCACCTGTCAGGCCTCTGCAATCCCCTCAAAGTTCCTCTCTCTTTTCTCTCTCTTCTGTGAATGGGTTTGACCTATTCCCATTTAAACACTGTTCTTGTTTAGTTGCTGAGTCATGTCTGACTCTCTGTAACCCCATGGACTGTAGCCTGGCAGGCTTCTCTGTCCATGGGATTTCCCAGGCAAGAATACTAGAGTGGGTTGCCATTTCCTTCTCCAGGGGATCTTCCTGATCCAGGGACCAAACCCACTTCTCCTGCTGGGCAGGCAGATTCTTTGCTGATGAGCCACTGGGGAAGCCCTTAAACACTGTAGAACATCTTCTTTTGTTTCTAGGAACTAGTACCCTCATAATAAACTCATTGTTCTAGTGCCTCTTTTCAAGCTGGGTTTCAGGGAAACTTGATATCCTTGTTTAGTGGGGAAGTTCAAAGGGACGAAGGCTGGCATGGACATCAAGGGATACAAGAGTCTCATGCCCCATGGAGCATTCAAATCACCGTGCTCAGTGATAACTTTCCGTGAACACAGACAACTTACAAAATGAGGAGTTGACGGGACTTCTGGTTACGTCAGTCACTCTAGTTCTTTCTTTACTTAGCTGGCTTTTGGGTCAAAGGCAGGAGTGCACATGCGAATAAAACTTGTGTCTCTCTGTACTATTATCTGTGCACACCCCATGGGCTTCCCTGGTGACTCGGTAGTAAAGAGTCTGCCTGCCAGTGCAGGAGACATAGGTTCAATCCCTGGGTTGGGAAGATCCCTGGAGAAGGAAATGGCTACCCACTCCGTATTCTTGCCTGGAGGATTCCACGGACAGAGAAGCCTGGTGGGCTACAGTCCACAGGATTGCAGAGTTGGACACGGCTTAGTGACTGAACAACAGCAACGATAACAAAATCCACACCCCATGCTTCCAGAGCAGGGGTTCTCAAGTGGAGTCAATTTTTACTAACCCTCATTTGGTAATATCTGCAGACCTTTCCTGATGTCAATAGTGGGGTGGGTGGAGGTGCTACTGGTTATACAGTAGGTTGAGGCCGTGCATGCTGCTTAGCCCCCTCCATGGCACAGGACAGGCCCCTCCACCCTCATGCATACAACAAAGAATGATGCTACCCAAAGTCATTACCACTGGGGCCGAGAACCTCGGCTCTGGGTCCTCATTCCCACTGGCTTTATCTCAGATGAGTCTTCTCCTCTATGTGGAAGCATCCCCTATGCCACATGGTCTCACTCCATTTTCTGTTTTGTTGGACTGCCTCCCACCTGCTCTCTAGTTCCTGGAAGGCAGGCACTGTCCCTCAGGCTGCCGCTGCTGCTCACTGCTGTGGTGTGGGAAGTGCGTGGGAGGGGGTCGGCAAGTCCAGGAAGATGAACCCAAATCAGAGATGCTTGAGAATGAAAGCTCTCCCTGCAGAATGACCCAGTTCCATTTCACTTTAACAGATAAAGGCTTATACACGATGCGAGGGGGCTCTCCTCTTTGCAGCAGCATGCAAGGATGGGAACACAAGCTCACAGACTGATGTGTTTCTGCCTCTCCTTGTGGAATGAAGGACTAGATGATGCAACTCCCTGTCTTGGCTGCCTGCACCCCATTCCCTCCACCCCCACCCCCCGCCCCAAGCAGCCTCCTGTTTTTCTCTTTAGACCACAGGAAAGGGAACTCTGAGGGTGTTCCTCCATGCTACAGCCTTAAGGTCTAGCTCCTATTATGAATACCTAGACCTGGCCTTCCCCGACCCCCATGAGCCTTCATACCTTATTTGATTTTCCCAACCAAATCATTTGGACTCTGCAAGAGGATTAAATGCTGGAAACAGGTAAAGGAAAGCAGACTCTCTGAGAGGTTACCCTAGATTTCCAAAGATTCCAAGAGCCGTGGGCTACAAGAAGGAGAGGCTTGCACCCTGGCTTCACGGCTCAGATTTCTTGACAGCATTAACTTTCACTAGCTGGAAGATGCCTGGGATGTGTGGCACACGGGCCTCACCAATTCCCTCATTCCTATATTCGGGGGATGAGCTGCTGGGTGCTGCATCTGCCTGGAATTTTCAGAGAAACCCAAGACAGAAGGACCTGTAAGGACCTGTTCTATAAACAGTGGGAATGCAGAGGCGGGACAGAGGGAGAAAAACAGATTCAAGAGGGAAGTGGGGAGGAAAATGTTTCAAGGAAAACATTTAGAGATGCAAACAGCTGACTTCAGGACTTTTTTAAAGCATCCTTGCGAATTAAGTCTCTCTCGTATACTCCTTGCCCTCTTTTTGTGTCCCACTTACAGACACATTTTCTATTTTTAGTAAGAGCCTATTTTTGTGTCTGTGTTCTATAAGGGATTAGTATTTCTTTGACTATATACCACATGTAAGGGGTCAGGCATATTTTGAGTACTTGGCTAATTAAAAACGAAGCTGTTCTCTAGCACGAATAACCAACTGTCAACAAAACTTTCATTGTATTCGCCATAGAAATTCACCACACACCTGCTTAACTTTGGCACCAAACTGAATTCTAGCCAACTGTTGTTCCTTCCTACCCACAGAGGTCTGCCAGGTAGTTAGGAGATACTTGGTCAAAGCTGGGCCAAACAGTTGGCCTTCTGGCTAATTCGCCCAGGAGCAAGATGACTACTTGGATAAAAATGGATCTTCTGTCCTCTCTTAATTACAGATACAGCTTATTTCAAAAGCAAGAGGCAGACACCAGAGAAGAACAGGATCTGTGAGCAAGACCTCTGAAGTTAAGCAAGCAATGCTGTTGATTCCGGTTACACGTAGGAACTAGACTTATTATTATTTATATTGTATACAGCAAGAAACTCAGACCCCCTTTCTCTCCCCACTGCATCGGACAATGCCTTTTATTTATTTATTTAAAATTCACTCTCAGATGCAAAAGGAGACAGATCACCTCCCTCAAAGTGTCCCACCTTTTCCACTGTTACATAAGTGTGAGCGATACTTCTGTTAAAAAGAGCTCACTGGTGAGCTTGTGCTTTTGTACTTAAGGCAAAAGTCACAGCTGGGTCTCTGCTGGTGCTTACCTCCCACGTCAGTGCCAGGCGGCTCACAGCTACATTACTTAGTCCCATGACGATGGCAAAAAAGGAATTCAGATTTTTGTACTCCTTACAGCTGAAACACAAGAGGCACATGTTGTAGTAAAATGCCACTTTGGAGAGAGATAAACAAATTAGAGTTCTATTTTCTGATGGTCATTAATAGTCGTCAGGACTCCTTTATAAGAACGGGCACTGATAGATTTAATCCTTTAGGTTCCACTTGGGTGACCATGATCTGCTGTTTGATTTTTCTTGCTGTAATATTAGAAAGGTGATGATATTAGCCATCTAGGTTCAGGTTTTGAGAAGGAATTTCAAGACACCTACACTAGGCATTGCTATTATAATCCCAAAGCTTGCTAAAAGCCCTGTGGACCTGGAGGAAAACATCTCATGGGCTAGGAAGAGACACAGCAAAATGTCCTTGGAGAATTCCAGGTCAATGCTGGACATCTCAGGCTCTGGTAGCAAGAGAGGGAAATAAGGAAATGACGCTGCTGCAGCCGCCAGGGCTTCCGGCTGCCATGTAATGCTTCTGATTCGTTGAAAAATATCAATTTACAAATCATGATCCCTCCAGTGCAGGAGACCTGGGTTCAATCCCTGAGTCAAACGATACCCTGGAGAAGGAAATGGCAACCCACTCCAGTATTCTTGCCTGGAAAATTCCATGAACAGAGGAGCCTGAAAGCCTGAGATTGCAAAGAGTTGGACATGACTGAACACACGCACACACAGCTAATAACCTAAACAAATGACCAAAAAATAACCTTATTTTTCCTGTAATTTTTCAATGTTGATGAAGCCGATCATTTTGAATCTGTACTTACGCCATTATTAGTTTTTATGAATATATATTTGGGAATAAGAATATTTTGGAACAAGACCAAGGGTTCTTTCCAAATTGCAACATTTAGTCTAGGTGCTTGGTTTAACTTAAGAAGAAAGAAAAAAAGGAATCTTCAACTTCTTCATACCCGCTCCTTGCAAAGGGAAAGAAGAATTCATTTTGCAATGAACACAAATCCTTTACCACAAATCAATATGGTTATCTAAGTTGACTACATCATAATTAAATCTTGTTTGGATTAGCATTTTTGCAAGAGGCTAATTAAATTGCTGCATTTGCTCCCTGTGTTCTCCTTGCAGAGTGCTTCATAAATGGTCTGTGTGGAAATGGGAAAACAGATTTAGAGAAGCTATGGCTTGTCTCTCGCAGTGCTGGGGGAAGCGGTGGGGCTTTATCTGTGCAGGGCTGGTCAGGGGCTGAGAGCAACTTCAGAGACCCCAGGCTGAAGGTGGCGAGGAGGGTCATGGACACGGCTTGCCTTCGTCCTACGTGTGTGCCCATGAGAGGACATGCAGGGCTGCAGACCTGCTTTTGTGCTCACTGCTCTGGTCACTTGATCACCCTAGGTAAGTCACGAAATTTCTCTCTGCCTCAGTCTCCCTCCCCTGGAAAAGGCAAGGATAACATTTGGACCCCCAACTTCACAAAGCTCTGGGCAGGCCGAAGAGCTTCAATAGAATATATGGGAGTTCTCCAAAAATAGCACGCGAAACATACTTCCTGCCACGAGGTTTACATCTAATGCGTGAAGATCTTGGTTTCTGAGTCTACAGTCTTCTCCAGCTGGATTGTGTGAAGAGTTCTACTGTGTGGGATAGTGCAGCTTAAATAACATTTAAATAACAGAAGTCAATTTATCCTGAAGGCTAAATTCACCCATAATCAGAAGGAAGAGAGAGATAAGAAAGGCAAAAACATTAAAAAAAAAAAAAAAATTCCTGAGTTCCTGAAAGACTCTCCTATGCTGCTGTGTAGAACAGCAGCGTCAGGCCCCTACAGGTTTTCCATCTCCATGTCTGTGTGCAGACTTCCTCTCTCCTCCCTTGGTGTACGCGGCCCTGCCAGGCTAAGGTGAGGAGAGGAGGTGCCCTAGAGAACAGGGAAGCACATACTCTCACAGCTTCCACAGTCATCTCCTTCCAGATAGAGACATCTGCCCCTGCAATCAGCCGATTCAAGGCTCCTGGGAAAGTGGCTGCACTCCGAACCAGAAATGTATAAGCAACATTTTACCAAATCTTTCTTTCAAAAGGTATATATTTTTTCAAATTAAGAGATACCAGCATTTGAATCCAAGGGCTTTGGATATCCTGCTGAACTCCCAAATTTTTGGCAAAATAATTCAAGGCATTTGGCAAGCTGGCATGTGCGAAATGTCAAGCAGTGGTTGCTTCTTTGTTTAGCTCTGGAAATTAGACTCTGTATGGGATCTAAAGTTTTTGGCTCAAGCAAACTGCCCAGCTGGGGTCACTTGTGCTCCCCACCTTCCTAGGCTAGAGCTCCCTGCTTTTAGAAAGGAAAGACATCTCCCAGCCACAAGCTGCATTTAGCATTTTATTTTTAGCACTGTGGTGATACCAAAAACATGGAAGTAAACAGGAGGTTGTCAGGCATATCTAAATAGCAGGAGAAGATTAAATTCATGTCAGGGAGAAATCTAACTGGCCCCTGCAGTAAATAAATTGTTTCCCACGAAGTGCTGTTAAATAGAATATTTATAAGACGCTCGCTTTTTCTGATGTTTGTGGAGATGATTTTCATGGGCCAGGTTAGCTCGTCTTTATGCATTTTATGGATTTTATCCTGGCTGAGTTGGAAGCACGGTTTTACATGCATGTTCCCACTGCCCTCTACTGGCAAGAAGGTGTCAAGTTAGACCTCGACTTGCCCAGCCTTTAAAACAGAACTTTTGCAGCAGAACTTTGCTGACAGAGCCCTTAAACTGAAGGAGGCACACAGTCTCAGTAGTTCAGAGCAAAAAGAGGTCATGATTTTAACTTGAGCATCAGTCCTGTAGGATGTTAATTTATATATTGGTGTCAGTATTACAAAAGCTAGACAAAGCACAGCTCTCACAAGAGTTCAGTAATTCTTAAGCCCCTGTGGTTGGTGTGTTAGTTGCTCAGTCATGTCCCCAGACTCTTTGTGACCCCATGGACTGTAGCCCACCAGACTCCTCTGTCCATGGAATTCTCTAGGCAAGAATACTGGAGTGGTCTGCCATTTCCTGCTCCAGAGGATCTTCCTGACCCAGAGATCGAACCTGGCTCTCTTGCATTGCAGACATATTCTTTACCATCTGAGTCAGCTGGTGCATAAACAGATTTAATATCTCACTTTGCTTTTTAAGGTGTAATCTAAGGGGACAAAATGAAACCACAGCTCAAATGTTTTTCTCTCCCCGAGTGAATACTTACTGGGCTGCGATCTTAATAAATTTTTTTAAGAGCTGAACACGCTTGCTAGGCTGGGAACAAAGGCAGATCTCAGTGACAACCCAAAACTGAATTTCATTAAACCTCCTCAGGAACAAATCCAAGTTTGCTGTGGTCTTTTTAAAATGATGCCTTCCAAATGTGTGATAGATTAGCTCCAGCTAGAAGAAAGGAAAACAGTGTCACATCTTTGTTTTTAAATCAAAACACCAGCTTGCTCCTCCATTTGACGTGGCAAATTGACACTGGTCAGCAAACATGAATACAATCACTGACTGGCATTCAACTTGAACTTCAACTTGAAGACCTCAAGGGCTCAATGAGGCTTGCTGAATACTGTAACTATAAACTAGGTGCTATTAATGTACTCAGGAAGACAGAGCTTATTGCAAATCGTAAAGATTTGTCTTTACTCTCAAAGGCTTCATAACAGGCTTTATTAATATACTCAATATTTTGTGCAAAAAAAAAAACCTCTTATGTGGCTTTAACATTGCAGCACGTATTCACATTTGCAGGCAACACCAGAACTGCCATGATACCTATGAATGCATGCTCTCAATGGAGCACCTTACCTCATGCACACAGTTGAAGAGCTCCCAATCATAAATTGTCATCTGGTAGGCCAAATCTTTGGAGCTCATCAGTTCGAAAGTTCCCATTGTTCCAACAGTTGGGCCCTCCTGTTCTGGCAAGGGAGTCTGTGAATAATAATATGGAAATATATCAGAATCTCAAAACAGACAAGCTGAATGCTTGGGACTTGGAGGGGAGAGGATTCTGAAGATGCTTTAAGGAATACCTTGAAACTTTGATTTTACCCAGAGGAGAGAAAAGTCTTTGCTCTTAATGCTCACTTGCCTCCATGCATTTTTATAGTAACCATTATCCCTCTAATCAATTCCACTGACTGAAAAACATGGACCGTGGCAAATAAGATTCAGTGACAACTGACCTATGGAGGTTCTCTTCTGCTTGGGCCTGGGAGCTCCCTGGAAACAATTCCTTTTCCCTGGCAAACATGGAAAAGTTCTGGTTCCCACTGAGGCTGCTCCAAAGCAGGTACTAGCATCGTTGTTTGGGCGTTTAGCTACTTACTATGGCAGGGGCTGGTGACAGTGGTAAAGCTCTGCATCTCCATCTCTCATAATACACTGCCTGGACTACTCGGTGAAAGAAGGATCTGTGATTACATGGGATTATGTGTGATGTTCAATTCCTCCACTTTCTGAGAGACGTAGAGCCAGGAATGATAGTCACGTGGTCATGGTGTTTGGACCTAGGCATCAGAAAACTAAATTCTGCTACTTTCTGGAAGACCCTTGGTCAAAATTTTCCATCCAATTTATGTACTTGATTTTTACTTTACGAGAAATGAATTAGGGTGCTTTTCCTTAATAAAATGAATGATTTGTATATACTAGAAACTTTACTTATAAACCCATTGATCTATGATAATAGTTTAAAGTTATAAAAGTCACATGAATTAAAAGATAGTTTCCCCAGCATGATACAAAACATATTTGGATATCCAGTATTTAGGTTGGAAGTACTAATATTGTTCACACTCTATCATCATGCATCATTGTCATCATCACCCGTAACCTTGACATTCTCTAAATGCCTGCTGCTTTCTGGGCATTTGAAAGTTTGCAGTTTAACAGAGGAATCAGCTCTGACCTGTGAGTACAGCACTGCATGTCAATAAAGAATCAGCTGTTGGCATTTGTTTGCATGTATGTATAAAGGGACAGACTTTATACATACATCAACAAACACCTGACTCCCAGATATATGGAAAAACAGGTGAGGAAATGTGAACGGGCTTTTGAGAGGTAGTGGGCATTTGGAATGAATACATAGCCTTAAGAGGTTCTTGGAAAAAGAAGCTGGGCTTTAAAAGATGAAACTGGGCAGGTTTAGAAGGGCAAAGTTTTCCCTGAGTATCCAGGATGGTGGGTCTTAGGTTGGAGGATGGCAGCAGAGGCATGAAGGTGGGGATGTATCATCAGACTTGCTTGGCAGGAACAGAGAGTTCAGGGGAACAGAATGGACCATGTTAGAAAGCCTTGGAGTGCTCCATGGGAATTAGGGTTTTGTAACAGACCAGGTTAGTGCCCGTTTCAGAGAGCAGCAGACCCACTCTAATTACATAGACTTGGATGATCCCCTAATCTGTTGACTGTTTTTAGCTCTTATGAGTTGGGGACCCATTACCTAGTACCTAGATACCACTCTAATGGCAGAAAGTGAAGAGGAACTAAAGAGTCTCTTGATGTGGGTAAAAGAGGAGAGTGAAAAAGCTGGTTTAAAACTCAACGTTCAAATAACTAGATCATGGCATCTGGTCTCATCACTTCATGGCAAACAGATGGGGAAAGAGTAGAAACAGTGACAGATTTTATTTTCTTGGGCTCCAAAATCACTGTGGATGGTCGGTGACTGCCATCATAAAACTAAAAGACGCTTACTACTTGGAAGAAAAGCTATGACAAACCTAGACAAAAGCACAGACATCACTTTTCTGACAAAGGTCCATTTAGTTAAAGCTTTTCCAGTAGTCATGCATGGATGTGAGAGCTGGACCAGAAAGAAGGTTGAGTGCAAATAATTGGTGCTGGAGCTTTTAAACTGTGGTGCTGGAGAAGACTCCTGAGAGTCCCCTGGGTAGCAAGGAAATCAACCCTGAATATTTATTGTAAGGATTAATGGTGAAGCTAAAGCGTCAATACTTTGGCCTCCTAACGCTAAGAGCTAATTCATTGGAAAAGACCCTGATCTGGGAAAGATTGAGGGCAGGAGGAGAAAGGAGACGATGGAAGATGAGATGGTTGAATGTATCACTGACTCCATGGACATGAGTCTGAGCAAAGTCCAGATGATAGTGAAGGACAGGGAGGCCTGGTGTGCTGCAGTCCATGGGGTCGTTAAGAGTCAGACACGACTTAGTGACTTAACAACCACCACCACCTAGTACCTAGGCTTGTTAGGAAAACAGGATGGGAATAATTGAAGTGTGGCATGTGAGCAAGTGCCCAGCACAGAGGTGGCCCCACCTTCCCAGCTGTGCTGTGCCAATGCAGAGGCACAGGAAGAGTGAGGAGCGCAGCACCTGTATGTACGAGCCAAACACGGTTGTTGCTGATTCACTCTAGGGCAGGAAGAGCAGGGCACACAGAACATGGAAGAAAAATCATTATTCCAAAGGTTCAAAACTTAGGGAACTGACTTGAAGCTAATGGGCAGGTCGTTTATGGAAACAAGCAGTATGGTTTCAAGCAGGGTAGGTCTCAGGTAGGAATGTCAGGAAGCTCTTACACGCTCAGCAGGAGGACTCTGTCTAAGGCTCTGGCTGACTGTCCACATCCTGCCTTCCCTCTTGCCTGTTTGCTCTGCTGTGGACCTGTCCTCTATTCCTTGGGTTTGCTCTTTCCTCAGTCTGAGTCCTCATCTCTTTCCCTTGAGGTCTTACAGCTTTCACAGAGGGGATAAATTAGCCCAACTACGGGGAAGATGGCTGAGCGTCAAAGAATTGATGCCTTCAAACTGTGGTGCTGGAGAAGATTCTTGAGAGTCCCTTGGACTGCAAGGAGATCAAACCAGTCAATCCTAAAGGAAATCAATCCTGAATATTCATTGGAAGGACTGTTGCTGAAGCTCCAATACTTTGGCCACCTGATGCAAAGAACTGACTTAATTGGAAAAGACCCTGATGCTGGGAAAGATTGAGGGTAGGAGGAGAAGGGGACGACAGAGGATGAGATGGTTGGATGGAAGGATCAACTAAATGGACATGAATTTGAGCAAACTCTGGGAGATGGTGAAGGACAGGGCAGCCTGGTGTGCTGCAGTCCATGGGGTCGCAAAGAGTCGGTCATGACTGAGTGACTGAACAACAACAGGGAAGATGCCATAGAATACTTTTAGTCGTGGATGCTAGTATATCATCCTGAATCTCTCTTGAGAGAAATAGAAACCCCTGTTGAATCTCTACTTTTTATGAGTGAACAGGGCTCACCAAGCAAAGGGCAGGCTGACTGCTTCCCTCCGTGAACCACCAGGGAGCAATCTGAGCAGTGCAGAGGGCTCCTGCATCTGAAGGGGGAATTACATGCTGGCCCCGCAGGAAGCAGATTCCTGGACCATTTTCTCCTAGATATCCCTGTGGAAATTTCCTACAGGTGAAGCACAGAAGAACCTATGTAGGGTCTGCATTACACATACAGATCTGAAAAGTCCCACACAGAGGCAAAGAACTCCTATAGACTTGACTGCTCTTTTTGAGAGCTGATTGCTCTGTTAAGCTTGGACGGAGTGATTAGGAAAATAGCACTCTTATGCTCCCACTGTCCTGATGAGGAAACTAAGATATTAAAAGGATGTGCTGATTGTCAGTGACAGATGGCTAAAGCAAGCTGCCACCTCAGCGTCCTCTTTCCTCGGGCTCCCACATGCTGTACCCAGCTCTGCAATGGCATTTGTCATACTGGATGCCATCACACTCTGGTGTCCCACACTACACTATGAGCTCCCTGAGGTGCAAGGACCGTGATGGATCTATTTTCAAGACCATGTTAGAGCCAGAATCATCCACGACACCAGGAATGATATAGGTTAGGCCCCAAAGAAGAACCTAAGGAGCTAGTGAATGGATAAAAGTAGAAGCCAATTACAGTACAGTGGCGTTTTATTGTAAGTTGCTCTGTACTAACATTTATGCTTAAAATGTCAAGAAAGTAAAGCTCTAGAATCTGAGCCCTTAAGTGACAAGGACAAACAGCTGGCACTGCTAATTCTAGACAGCACTTCGGCACTATGGTTTGTTCTGTTCCAGGCTGTCTGTGTTAGTTTCATCTCCCAATTTGACCATGATTATTGTCAGCACAGAGGCTCTGGGACACTGGTGCAGTGTCACGCAGATGCTGGCACTTCATACTAAGTATGTGTTGATGGATCAAAGGTCTGGCCAGCATTCTGTCCTGCAGAGTCATTCTGTGTATGACTCTTCCTGGATGGACTGTCCTCAAATCTTTAGAAAGCCGAAAAAGAGCTTCATGCCTAGAGTTTTGTGACCACTCCTTAGAAAGGATGGCATAACTGGTAGGCCAGGGAGTGGCAGAACACCAACAGGGAAGAAGTTAAGCATGTTCACGTCCAGATACTTGCTGCAAAGCAAGCTCCTTGCAATTACGCATGACTTAAAATGGAAGACTAGGAAGGACTGACAACTTGTGAGGCTGCAGGATTGTGTGCAAATAAACAGAGGCTTAAAAAGTTAGTATCTTCCCACAGAGAGCTGGGGATGGCCCACATTGTGCATCTGTACACCATGTCACCAGATACTGCGGCCAAGAACCAGCTGGCAGGAGAGGCCCAAGCCCCGAGTGGCAAACGCATCACACAGCACCTTCAGCAGGTCTGCAACTAAACGGGCTTTTGCTGAGTTTTGCTATCAGGAGAGGGTAGTATGACTCATTCATGCCATTTCTCTCCCCAGTCTCTCAATACTGGGAAGTATTCATTTTCAGAAAGCAGTGGATGTAGATAATGAAAAATCCATTTAAAGGACTGTGAACAGACTCAGATCAGACAGTGCTGGTGGGTGAGGGAGGTCAGGAGAACTCATGCCCCCTTTGCAAAGTTCCTCTCCAGGTGAATTCAAGAAGTCACAAAATCTGCTTAACCTGTACAGCTGCACAAACTAGCTCTCCCCAGGTCAGAAGGTCAGAATCACAATGAGGCTAAGCAAGCTCTAGAAAGTCCAAGGAGGGGAATCTTGATTTACCTACAACATCTGATCTGATTACACTGAACGTATTCATGCATCACTCATGTAGTTAAATTCTCCCCTCTAAAATGCTTCCTTGGTGGCTCAGTGGTAAAGAATCCATCTGCCAGTGCAGGAGTCGCAGGTTTGATCCCTGGGTTGGGAAGACCCCCAGAGAAGGAAATGGCAACCCACTCCAATATCCTTGCCTGGGAAATCCCATGGACAGAGGATCCTGGCAGGTCCAGAGGGTCACAAGAGAGTCAGACATGACTTGGAAACTAAACAACAGCAACAAAATGCAACACACCATAGTGCTTGTGTCGCACTTTTCTTAGTAAAGAAGCCCTGTGTGTCTAACAGATGGAAGAAACTAGTCCTCTGAGCTGGCCCCACGGGCTCTCGAAGATACTCCAGTAGCTACTCATTTCCATGCCTAACTATTGAAGGAGAAACAGAAATGAACCCCGCCAGAGCATAAAGGAGAGAGGGCCACACTTGTTAACACAGTTGATTAAGCTTTTACTCAGAGAGCTGTGTGGGGCTGTGAGCAGTGTTTTGGAGACTTAGGGAAGACAGCTGGCCTCTGATATTTCCCGCACAAGTTGGAGAGAGCCCTTTCAGGGAACGGCATTTTCCCTGGACCGTAGAGTGGCTCTTTCATAATGCATTTCTACATCCCCCTAAGGAGCAGGATAAATCGCAATGTCTTGCCTTAAAAAAATTATTTCTATCCTGGTCTCTAAGTGTTCATGTTTTTTAATATCAGTATTTAAATCAGGGACATTTCAAGGAGGTGAATTACTACAAAGAGTTCTGAAAGCTGAATTATGCCCCAATCATAGTGCAACTTGGTGAATTTCCACAAAGGTAAATCTAAAGCTCAGAGCGTCTCAAATGAACACCTGAGGCTTACCTAATAGACCGGAGGAAAGAAAAAGACAAGTAGCATTCAAGAATTTTTTTAGCAACTGAGTTCAATGTGACTGCAAAATTAAGCTCCAGACAAGTTTTTCTGATTGCAGATGCTGCTCCAAGGCGGCCATCCACACCTACCAGTGAATCGAATTGCTCTCGCGGGCAAGCAAACAGACGTCCATTAGTGGTGAGCGTTGTAAATACTGAAACATCATTAGGTTTGAGCACCACCTTTTCTGTGAACATAAAAAGCATGAGATTGCCTATTAAATGCATCTGAGATTTGCTGTACTGCCCTAATCACACCAACAAATTGCCAGCTTGGTGAATTACTGGAACATGCGGAGTGACTGCACAAAATACTGTACTGAAGGGATCCACTGAATAAAAAAGACACAGCAATCACGCAGGCACACAACACTCAGGATGCCATCAGAAATGACCCCAAAACAAGGATGGAAATACCCAAGGGTCAATTTACCCAGTTCTGCATACAAAAACCACACCTGCTACTTAAAAACAAGTTCTGCTTCTAGATGGTGATTAACGCCCAGCCCTTTGGAGATGACAGTATCACTTTTAGAAAACTTAGGGGGCTTTCTGAGATCCCACATGACTTTCAAGGTAAAATTTATCACTATTTTTTTCACTCATTCCCTAATTTGGAGGGCAACTGCATTATTAGATGAAGTCTCTTATATTTAAAATAGTTCATACAAAAGATATTTATTTAGCATTTACTATATGCTGGACACTGCTCTGGACACTGAGGATACAGAAGGGAATGATAACAACAACAACAACAAAATAGTCCCCAAAGAGCTTACATCATAGTGAGGGATGCAGACAGTGACAATGCATCAGAGAGTAAGCAGTGAGGAGGAGACAACAATAGAGCAGGGAGGGAGGCTGGGAAGGATGGATAAGGGGGAATCAAAGAGAGGAAGGAGGGGGGCCTCCATGAGATGATGACAGGAGAACCTGAAGGCAGTGAAGGAGGCACCTGGGAAAACTATGGCGAGAGTGTGCCAGAGGGCTCATGGTGGACAGACAGACGGCCTGGGTCATGTGCACCAGGAACAGAAATGGAGGGGGATATTTTGGGGAGCCAAGATATATTTAAAAATTCTGCCTCAGTGGAATAATTTGTCTTTAAATGTGGTAGAAATGGCCTCCCTCGGATCCTGAAGGATGCTCCAATGAGTATCAAATCATTGCTGGATAAGCAAGCCTCATGGCTCCCTCCCACAGCCTCTCGCTGCAACGCGTGCAGACCCTTCTCGTCACCTGGACGGTGACTGTTTATTGTCTCCCTCCTCGCCAGCCTCTGAGCCACGTGGAGGCACAGGCTCTGCATACACCTCCCCTCGTGTCACAGCCACACTGAGTGGCCAAAAATACATGATGGATAAAAGCAGGCAGTAGTCAAGTAATCCTGTGGGGGAAAATACTCCTCACTTTGTCGATGAGCTGAGTTCCTGCCCTTTCTACTGGGAAAGGAGGGAGACATCATCAGCCAAAAAGAACCAGCCTGTGACCACTGCTAACTTCAGACTCATGAAAACCTGTAGCCTTTAGCCAGAAAAGCCAGGTGTCCTCTTGGGGTCCACATGTCTCAGAGCTCCAAGGCCTTAAACTTCTTTTTTTTTTTGGTCTTAATTAAAGTATATTTGATTTATAGTGTTGTGTTATTTTGGGGCTTCCTTTGTAGCTCAGATAGTAAAGAATCTGCCTGCAAAGCAGGAGACCAGGGTTCGATCCCTGGGTCGGGAAGATCCCCTGGAGAAGAGAATGGCAACCCACTCCAGTATTCTTGCCCGGGAAATCCCATGGACAGAGGAGCCTGGTGGGCTACAGCCCATGGGGTTGCAAAGAGTCAGACATGAATGAACAACTAAGCATGTTGTGTTATTTCAGATATATAGCAAAGTAATTCAGTTACATGTATATAGGTATTTATACACACACACACACACACATATATATTTTTTCAATTCTTTCCTATTATAGGTTATTACAGCATTAAGCTTTTCTGTTTAGGGTTTATAGGAAAACTCCAGGCTGACATCCACACCAGAGACCTCATTCCAGCTTCCTCTTCATCTCTTTCTGCTTCAGAGTGGGCACCTACTGGATAGGGGATATTAAGACACTAGCCCAGCCCACTTCTAACCACCTTCATTTCTGTTATTTGTGGGAACACACACGGCACCCACTCGTCCCTTTGGATCAGCTTGAAAGGCCCCACTAACTGCCTGCCAGGGTTCTGTTTGCTGGCATATCCCCTCTACAGAAGGCTCTCACCTCCCCCGGAACTCATCTTGACGATGATCAGGCCTTCCCCGGAGCCCAGTTTGTCGGCAACGGCGCTGAGGACTTCCTTCACCGAGGCGGCCACCGGTACCCGGATGGTTGTGTAGGTGTGGTCCACGCAATAGACTTTAAACAGAACTATTGGGAAGAGAGCAACAATAAGATGAATTGATCTTGGGAGTTCTTAAAAAAAACATAAGCTATGCAAAATGTTTGGACGCACCCTCCAAAATGTGCATCGCCTTGCCATTCTTATGACTTGTATTGATTTGTGCTCATGGATGCCTACACTTGTCCTCCTCTAAAACTTACCTTAGAACAGTCCATGACTGCCAATCCCAGTTACAAAAACCACAACAGATAGTTGTGGAAAGCCCACACACAGGTCATGGGGAAAGAATGAGAGGCATGTTTAGGCAAGTTTTCAGGGTCTGCCCTTGTCTGTGAGTGTTTCTTTTTCACAATACAGGAGTGTTATGTGGCAGGCAGATCACTAGTTTCCCACTGCCTAGTTCAGTGGTAGGGAGTCAGCATGAACACTCTTGCAAACAGGAATGCTTCTGCCTGGGGTCATGAACATTCGCTAAGATTCCTGCTCACTTGTCCACTGGTGTATGTACTCTGAGGCCTGGGCACATGGCTTGGGTGGTGTTCAGTTCAGTAAATCTGCATGTGGTTATCCACATGTTCAGCTCTGAACACACAAGTCCTGGAAGTAATTCCACCTCCTGTAATTCTTGAGTTTGGGGCACCCCTAAATTACAACATTCATCTGTGGCTGAAGATGAAGATTTCATCATGATCATTTTATTTTGCCTGTGACTCTTCGAAGAAATCTTAACCAAGCAAACAATAGCAGCTGGTATTTGGGCCTTCCCGATGGGTGCTAACGAGGTAGTGCTCAGGGCTGGGGGCACTCTTCCTGGGCGGGAGCCCTGCTCGGCAGGTGAGCAGCTGACCCTGGTGCTCCACCTCTGAGAGGCATCTGCAAAACACCAACCACCTTCCAGCCACCTTGACAACTGGCCCCTGAGATAATCTTTCTCTCCTTCAAGGAAAGGTGGCAGTGGGGTAGAGGCAGAATCAGAGAAGTGTGAATAAGCACCTTGGCTCCAGGTACCAAGTTCAAGGACAAAAATAATTGGAATGCCAAAGGGCACCTCCAAGCAAACCATCTGGAGTGCACAGAGAGCCAAGAAAAGCTATTCTGTGGGCCCAAGGGGTGACGCCCAGAGGGAAGATTTCATTCTGACTTTAAATAATCTACACATGCTGGAAAAGAAATCTCACCTTCATCAGAGCCACGGATAGGCTGGCGCTTCTGGGCTCTCTCATCGCCTGTGTTGAACTGTTGCAAAAGAACTTTGTGCTGTAAAAATAATAACAATAGTAGCTGCCATAAGGGGAGGATGACAGATGAATATCTGCAACTCAGAGGACACATGCCTGAGAAGCAGAGTCAAGAAATAAAGAAAACATATTTTGTATTTACAAAGACATCACTGTCACATATTGCGATGTTATATTTCTGGAGAACTGTCAGTCTACAGGGCATAATTAGAGAATTCTGATCCATTGCCACTGACCTTCTTTTGTGGAGCCTTTGCATCTTCTGAACTACGAGAAACAGAGAAAGCACATTATTTAATACTGTTGGTACTATTAAATGATTTCATTTGTATATAACTTTAATCTTGTGTTAGAAATGAAATCACAGCATCCCTTCAGGGGGCAATTTGAGCCTCCTTATTTCAACACCAAGAGGCCAAAGCACAGAGGGGACAGCTAAGAGATCAGCTTTTGTCCCAGGCAGATCCCTGGTCTAAGTGAGGCTAAAAGCCTGGATTACTCACTCTCAAAGTCTATCTAGGAGCCAGTATTTAATCAGTGGCTCAAAGGACAGCATGTGCAAACCTGTGTTTCCACTTAGAGGACACGAGTATTCACCATTAACAGCTTTGGCAGCGTCACGCGAATTTCCCAGGTAAGTAATTCTCTTCAAACTTTGCTTAAATTCCACTGACCACTGTGGTGTTGGATTCCCTGCCTTGAACCAAAGGGACCCAGGTTTATTGAGTCAGACGTCCAAGGAGGATCTCTGGCTCCCCAGGCTTTCTCTGGGCAGCTGTCCGGTGCAGAAGGCAGCTGAGCAGAATCTCCACCCTTTTGTTCATCTGGCCTGACTGCACCCCCTCGCCTGAGGCCCACACCACTCAAATCAGCTTTCACCCTTTGTGGGGACAAAGGACTTTTTGGATGATGATGTGATTGAGAGTCAGCAGACACTTACTTGGTGAAAGCTCACCCCAAAGCCAAGCCCTTCCTTACATTTGCTTGACAATCTTCTCCAGCTCAGGCAGTTGCTCCTTGAGGGCAGCAAGCATCCGGGCATCATCTGATACAGACACATAAAACTCCTGTAATTGGCAAAGGTCACAGGCTTTTAACAAGAACTGCAAAAGGTACGTAATTCTGCAAAGAGCAACAAAGACATGTCCCTATGTCATCTGCCTCACTAGCATCTCCAGACCATGGTTTCATGGACTAGGGACAAATAAGAAAATGTTACAGCATGTCTAAATTCAACATGGCAAGTGAGAAAAAAATTGTGGAAACTGATAGTAGTGATGCATGTGTTCCATTGTGAGTATAATTAATGCCACTGAATTGTACACTTAAGAATGATTAAAATAGCAAGTTTTATGATTGCTGTGTTCTACCACAATAAACAAATTTAAAAAATTTAAATCGCAAATGAAGTGTTTATATGATATTTATACAGAAGGCAAAGCAACGCAGTATTCTGGAATGGGTTATTTTATGGTCTTTAAGAGCACTTCTTTCACCTTAATCTTTTTTTCAGGGGAATTTTAATATTTATTTTGAATATTATTTTAGTATTTGTTGTTTATTTAATATTTACTACTAGTCGTGGTTAACTGTTGGTGGTAAAAGTACAGCCATGGTTTTCAGCACTGCACTGAAGTTTTGTGGAGTTTATGTCACTAACTCAGGACTCTTCACTGATGTCCTGCGATGGTTCCACCCACTGAGCAGCAGAGTCCCTGCCCTGCTTTGTGCAGGGGCAGTGGGCTCCCCAGCAGAAGCCGAGAGCTCTGGCAGCAGCAGCATCACCATCATTCTGACTCATCTGCAAAGTGGTCCTTTACTCGAAGCAATGGGTAGAAGCCATAACCCAATGACCCAAGTGACTATTATTCCTCTACATCTTCAAAATCTTTCATTCCATAGTCTTGAGGGACTCTCATTATCCACCTTTCCTCCCAGCCTCATTTCTCTGCCTGCCAAATGATATGACTAAGAAGGAGTGAGTGGGGATGTTTCTTTTGGATAATTCATTCTTAAACAGACAGACTGATAAAGCTTGAAACAGAAATCATGTTGCCTTTCGCCTGCACAGAAGTAAGGTCCTCATCTCAGTTTCTGAGGACAGAGTGAATCATTAAGGATTAAATGCTCAGGTCACTGTTGTAACGTGGGCTGGAGTCATGGGAAGGAAAAGGAAGTTCAGCTTAAATCAGTGTTTACAAAGTAAATCATGGCCCTTCAGAACCACTTCGTGGACCTAAGAATTCTTTAATAAAGTTATCTGCTCCACTGTACTCAAAAGCATCACCATTTGATCTAGTAATCCCACTTCTAGGAATAGAACCAAAAATAGACCTATTTGTACAAAAATGTTCATTATGCTCTTCTAGGAAAGTAAAAATGGAAATGATATATTCAACAATATGGGAAGAAATAAATATATCCGTGGCATAGCTACTCAAAGGCCATCAGAAAATTTTATTAGACTCTACTGACATAGAAAAATCCTTACATAAAGTAGAAAAGGCATCCTGTGAAATGATGGGTACTATGTTGATTATAACTACAGAAAATATAACAAAGAAAGCAAATAAATGAAAATACATCGGAATGCTACTACCAGTTACTGAATTAGACTGGCAGGATAATGGATGATGTTCTTTATACTTTTCTGATAGTACCTTTCTGATGAATGAACATGTTAACAAAGTCTAGAATTCGCGCTTACTCTGTCTCTAGGGAAGCTGCCATGCCTGTGGGTGGTCCCTGTATTGTAGGACAAAGACACACTCTTGGAAGGGATGATCCCCACCTACCTCCAGGAAAGCCATGGCCACGTCATCCTCTTGTAGGATGTCTCCATACATGGCAGCCCACTGCAAAACCAGGCGGATGACTCGCCTCTTGTTGTTGAGGGCATAATCCATTTTCTCTTGTTCTGTACCTTGCGAAGGCTGTGCATGGTAAGTACCAAGGAGTCAAGGAAGAACATTTAGCCATTTCACTGTGCTACAAGCAAAGGTAGAATGACAGATCCCAGCTCCAGGAAGGCCTTTTGGACTGATGGAATTTCTTCCTTAGGCCCTCAAGAAAAGCCCCACCTGCCTAAAAGTTCTGGACCAAATGCATACAAACCCAGCAGACTTTGCCTTGATAGTAGCCCAAAGAGTTAGACTTGCACGGCTCTACTGGACTTGTGTGTTGATAAGGATTCTCGTTGCGCCTTGCTTTGGCTCCCATCACATTCCGTGCCTGCCCCTTGCACTGCTTTCACCTCTGTGGGTGGTAACGCTTCCTGCTGTTGGGCCTCACCAACTCTCTTTGGCTCCCACAATTCTGGACACATCTCTATATTATATGCACTTCAGTCAAACCCTTACAAGTGGGTATCTGGTCCTTCTGGAACTGTGACTAATTTAAAAAGTACACGGGACAGAAGTGAGGCTGAAGATAGATAAACTCACTGAGGGTTAAGATGAGGAAACCTTCCTGCTATATCTGTCTTCGGTGAGGGACTCAGACACACTTTTTATGCATGCTTTCTTCTCTTGTTTAGAGCCATAATTTAATTCACATTGGCTTTTCATGCATGAATGGCTAGTCATCCTAACTATAAACTCTTTGAGGCTAGGTTAATACATTATTCTTCTTATATTCTAAACCATGCCCAGCACACTGATGCTTACATGGAAATTTTACCCATTAATACAACAGATACTTGATAGAATGTCTACTCTCTGTGTCTTGTGAAGGTCCCTGCTCTGTTTACATTCTTCTGTGGATTACAGTAGAGAGAACAGAATATGTGATCCAGAAAGAGTTTAGATTAGACATACCATTCCCTTTTCAGTGATTTATAGTAGTTCATATTATAGACAATTCATTCATAAAACAATCTCCTCTTTTTAACTGACACTTGCACACAGAGTACCTCAGTTAAGCCCTACTTTATAGTCTTGTGATGAAAGACATTGTGCTTTTTCTACAAGTTAGCAAACTTGACAGTAAAGGAGTGTAAACGACCAAGATTACATTGTGAGTTTTAAGTCAAAGACTGGTTTTAAATCCAAGACTCCTCATTCCAACTAGCTTAGTCCCCATTACACAATATCGCCATGCCTCATACCTGGCTACAAGACTGAGCATGTCCTAGCTTACAACCATGACTTAAAAGAAAACTGTCCCATGGCAGTGCTATACTTGGGAGCTAAACCAGTCAAGGGCCTTTTCTAAAGGGACTATAAATAATGATCAAGGTAAATGACAGAATCTTAAAGCAAAGGTTTACTGCATGTAAATGGCTTGCAAAATGGCTTTCATAAATTGAGCACGGGATTCACAAAAAAAGAAAATTGCTCAACCTGTATTGCTACAATTCTCTTTGAGCTTACAATAAAACAGGGAAGAAAGATCACTTTATGTGAAAATTGTTTCGTTTCTGATTAACCCTTTGATCTCTTGCTTGTAGGCACACATAACTCAGTTTTTCTTTCCAAAGAATTTTAATGCTGGCCATTACTAAGACTTTTTAGAGAACCTTGCAGTATAGTCAGGCACGTGGTGGGTACCAAATGGGTAACTGGCTGATTGAAAACCATGTATTCGTTCATCTACAAATCAGTAAGAGAGAGAGAGACTCTTTTCTACTTGTATGAGGCTGAAATGTTTGAAATACCAAAATGATAGCAAGATGATATAATTCTAACTTTCTAGGTTACCTTGACTTGGATCAAGAAAGCAACACAAACCCCTGTGTACTGGATCCAGAAACATCAGCTGCACACCTGTGGCTAACCTAGAGGGCTTTAGTGTAGAATGCCTAAATTGTCATTGTCTCTGTGGGTCAGGCAAAGATTCTTCTTGTCTTCTCTCTTGCTGGGGAAATCTGTCTTTTGTCTACAGTAAAAGATAGAAGAACACAACTGGAAGGATTAACATGTTTAACACCGCAAATGTGTGTAGAGCATTACAGGTTATAAGAAATATGTTGTGTGCTTACATGGTCATGTAATGCTCTCCACAAACCTGAAGGGTAAATATTTACAGATGAGGAGACTGAGGGTCAGAAAGGACTTCTGCCCAAGGTTGCTCAGTGAGTAAATGGCAGGGCTTACAAATCCAGACAGGGGTTCTTTCCATTATCACCACCCTCATGGCCCAAACAGTGGCTCTAGTGACTACACACTAGTGCTCAGGTTCATGAAATTATTAGGAGTAATTGCATCTGGGAAGCAAAAATCCTAATAGGAGAGATTTCTCCTCCTCTCTCTTTTCCTTCTCTCTCCCTTCCTTAATTTTTTGTTGAAGCTCCTAGGTTTCTAGAGATGACTCAGCCGATCCAATCCTGAAACCAAGGGCTGACTGCCTGCCTCTCTTCACGTATACTCCATAGCCTCCTGGAGCTAGAATTGACTGAATCCAGTGGGACCAGGAAGAGGCTTTCCCTTTTTCTTGTGAAAGTTACATATGTTTGCCTCTGGAAATAAACAAAAGGAAGCACTGATTTGTTTCACCAAGTCTTACCTTTCCTCTTTCAGGTATATATTTAACTAAGATGGGATGGGAGTTAATAGCACTTTCATAGCTGAATCCAAGTATGTGCTCAAGGATTCGGCCCCTCCACAGACAACATACCCTTCTATTCATCAACAGTCTGCTGAACCAGATTCTCAGGGGACACAGACAGGACTTTACATGTAATTGATTAGATGGTTACAGGTGAGGTACTAGGGCTTCTGTTTATCCCCATAACAATCTATCCAGATGTTTAGAACATTAATGTGATTTTTAGATTTTATTTAACTCCTACAAAAAACAAGTGGAGAGAGAAAAAACTACATTCCCTTCAGACAGTAATCAGAAGAATAAAGAACATCTCACCAGGCCCCTTGTCTCAATATGATGTCAGAAATGCACCCTAACGAGTAACATTTCAAATAATATGTTCATAAATTCACATACATCTGAAAGGCTCCAGAAACCATTATTTTTGTGGCTAAAGTTGGAGTAATAATGTGTTAACCATTTGATGGAGAAAGTCCAATGTAGAATAAAAATCTGAGTCTTCTCCAGCACAAATAGTAGCTTAAAAGGATTATTAATGCATACCACACACATTTTTAACATATGAAGGACACTATTGAAGATACATACTTAGTTAATGTCTATTTCAAGAGTGGATTCAGTTCAGTTCAGTTCAGTCACTCAGTCATGTCTGACTCTTTGCGTCTCCATGAATCGCAGCATGCCAGGCCTCCCTGTCCATCACCAACTCCCAGAGTTCACTCAGACTCACGTCCATCGAATCAGTGATGCCATCCAGCTATCTCATCCTCTGTCGTCCCCTTCTTCTCCTGCCCCCAATGCCTCCCAGCATCAGAGTCTTTTCCAATGAGGCAACTCTTCGCATGAGGTGGCCAAAGTACTGGAGTTTCAGCTTTAGCATCATTCCTTCCAAAGAAATCCCAGCGCTGATCTCCTTCAGAATGGACTGGTTGGATCTCCTTGCAGTCCAAGGGACTCTCAAGAGTCTTCTCCAACACCACAGTTCAAAAGCATCAATTCTTCGGCGCTCAGCCTTCTTCACAGTCCAACTCTCACATCCATACATGACCACAGGAAAAACCATAGCCTTGACTAGACAGACCTTTGTTGGCAAAGTAATGTCTCTGCTTTTGAATATGCTATCTAGGTTGGTCATAACTTTCCTTCCAAGGAGTAAGCGTCTTTTAATTTTATGGCTGCAGTCACCACCTGCAGTGATTTTGGAGCCCAAAAAACTAAAGTCTGACACTGTTTCCACTGTTTCCCCATCTATTTCCCATGAAGTGATGGGACCAGATGCCATGATCTTCGTTTTCTGAATGTTGAGCTTTAAGCCAACTTTTTCCCTCTCCACTTTCACTTTCATCAAGAGGCTTTTGAGTTCCTCTTCACTTTCTGCCATAAGGGTGGTGTCATCTGCATATCTGAGGTTATTGCTATTTCTCCCGGCAATCTTGATTCCAGCTTGTGCTTCTTCCAGTCCAGCGTTTCTCATGATGTACTCTGCATATAAGTTAAATAAGCAGGGTGACAATATACAGCCTTGACATACTCCTTTTCCTATTTGGAACCAGTCTGTTGTTCCATGTCCAGTTCTAACTGTTGCTTCCTGACCTGCATACAAATTTCTCAAGAGGCAGGTCAGGTGGGCTGGTATTCCCATCTCTTTCAGAATTTTCCACAGTTTATTGTGATCCACACAGTCAAAGGCTTTGGCATAGTCAATAAAGCAGAAATAGATGTTTTTCTGGAACTCTCTTGCTTTATCCATGATCCAGCAGATGTTGGCAATTTGATCTCTGGTTCCTCTGCCTTTTCTAAAACGAGCTTGAACATCAGGAAGTTTACGGTTCACATATTGCTGAAGCCTGGCTTGGAGAACTTTGAGCATTGCTTTCCTAGCATGTGAGATGAGTGCAATTGTGCGGTAGTTTGAGCATTCTTTGGCATTGCCTTTCTTTGGGATTGGAATGAAAACTGACCTTTTCCAGTCCTGTGGCCACTGCTGAGTTTTCCAAATTTGCTCGCATATTGAGTGTAGCACTTTCACAGCATCATCTTTCAGGATTTGAAATAGCTCAACTGGAATTCCATCACCTCCACTAGCTTTGTTCATAGTGATGCTAACAGTGGATTAGTAAAGAATATAAAATATATGATAATCTAATGATTTATTATCAAGAAATACATGTATAGAATAAGAATAAGGTCATGGTTCATAATATCATGACAGCTGGTTTCTGTTAAGAAGCAATATGGCTACTCGAATTCATGGGGAAAAGAGTCACAGAAAGATAATATGGTTCTGGTATCTGATTCTCGTACCTCATAAAGTGCTAGGTTAAAGTCTGTAAGAGATTCTGGAATTATCCCTTGAATTGTTATTTTCAACACAATTAAGAAAAAGCCAGAATAGTCAAATTGGCCACCTCATATACTAAGGTGATTTCAGATGATTCACAGAATCAAAGAATCTGAGTTGTAAAAGTCCTTTGATTTTTGTCTCCTTTAACTCTATCATTTTATCATTTTTAAATATAAATTTATTTATTGTAATTGGAAGCTAATTACTTTACAGTATTGTATTGGTTTTTCCATACCTCAACATGAATCAGCCATGGGTGTACATGTGTTCCCCATCCCGAACCCCCCTCCCCTCCCTCCTCCCTCCCTATACCATCCCTCTGGGTCATCCCAGTGCACCAGCCCCAAGCATCCTGTATCATGCATCGAACCTGGACTGGTGATTCATTTCACATATGATATTATACATGTTTCAATGCCATTCTCCAAAATCATCCCACCCTTGCCTCTCCCACAGAGTCCAAAAAACTGTTCTATACATCTGTGTCTCTTTTGCTGTCTCGCATACAGGGTTATCGTTTCCATCTTTCTAAATTCCATATATATGCATTAGTATACTGTATTGGTGCTTTTCTTTCTGGCTTACTTCATTCTGTATAATAGGCTCCAGTTTCATCCACCTCATTAGAACTGATTCAAATGTATTCTTTTTAATGGCTGAGTAATACTCCATTGTGTACATGTACCACAGCTTTCTTATCCATTCATCTGCTGATGGACATCTAGGTTGCTTCCATGTCCTGGCTATTATAAACAGTGCTGCGATGAACATTGGGGTACACGTGTCTCTTTCCCTTCTGGTTTCCTCAGTGTGTATGCCCAGCAGTGGGATTGCTGGATCATAAGGCAGTTCTATTTCCAGTTTTTTAAGGAATCTCCACACTGTTCTCCATAGTGGCTGTACTAGTTTGCATTCCCACCAACAGTGTAAGAGGGTTCCCTTTTCTCCACACCCTCTCCAGCATTTATTATTTGTAGACTTTTGGATAGCAGCCATTCTGACTGGCGTGAAATGGTACCTCATTGTGGTTTTGATTTGCATTTCTCTGATAATGAGTGATGTTGCAACTCCACCATTTTAGAGGCAAAGAAACATGTAGAGTGAGGTGAAGTGATTTTTCTGAAATTTATCAATGGAATTCTTAGAACTAGAACTCAGTTCTCTTACCTCCCTTTCCAGTACTCTGTTGACTTCTCTATGTTATTGTGTGTCTAATATTATTGTTTCTTTATCCAAACATACATTATGCAGCAGAATTAGGTGACTTAGCATTTTGTTGGATAATGGAAAAACCCATCTGAGATATAGAACCTATCCCCCAAAGCCCTCAAAGAAGACAAAGCACATATAGAAGATTAAGATTTAATGGTTGCAGCCTTTGCGATCTGAGAGCCAGGAAGGCAGGATCCCTAGGGTCTGAACTAGACCCTCTCTGCTATAGTTTTAACCACTTCTCTTGTCCAATGCCTGTTGCTTTAGAAAGCAGTGTTAAAATTACTGATGATTCAGATCCTAACTTGAGGTTTCTCATTATGGTAATAAGACCTTTCACCTCCAAGAGCATTAAATCGGAATCCTTCAGCAACACGATGGACCTACAGATTATTATATTAAGTGAAGTAAGTCAGACAGAGGAAGACAAATATATCACTTACATGTGGAATCTAAAAAAAAAAAAAAAACGATACAAATGATTTACATACAAAATTGAAACAGACCCACAGAAATAGCAAACAATCTTATGGTTACCAAAGGGGATAGAGGAATGGGGAGAGATAAATTAGGAGTTTGGGATTAATATATGTGTTTGTGTGTGTGTGTGTGTGTGTGTGTGTGTGTGTGTGTGTTTTGGTTGCTGAGTCATGTCCGACTCTCTGTGACCCCATGGACTGTAGTTCACCAGGCTCCTCTGTCCATGGAATTCTCCAGGCAAGAATACTGGAGTGGGTTGCCATTCCTTCTCAAGGGGACCTTCCTGACCCAGGGATCAAACCGCAGTCTCCCACATTGCAGACAGATTCTTTACCATCTGAGCCACCAGGGAAGCCCAACATATTCCCTGGTGGCTCAGATGGTAAAGCCCAACATATATATATATATATAATATATATATATCACATAAATAAGACCTGTGGCTCATATGGTAAAGCCCAACATATATATATATATATAGATAGATAGATAGATAGATAGATATACATATATAATAAATAAGACCTACTATGTAGCACAGTGGAGAAGGCAATGGCACCCCACTCCAGCACTCTTGCCTGGAAAATCCCATGGACGGAGGAGCCTGGTGGGCTGCAGTCCATGGGGTCGCTAGGAGTCGGACATGACTGAGTGACTTCACTTTCACTTTTCACTTTCATGCATTGGAGAAGGAAATGGCAACCCATTCCAGTGTTCTTGCCTGGAGAATCCCAGGGACGGGGGAGCCTGGTGGGCTGCCGTCTATGGGGTCGCACAGAGTTGGACACGACTGAAGCGACTTAGCAGCAGCAGCATGTAACACAGGGAAGCATATTCAACATCTATTAATAACCTATAATGGAAAAGCATATGAAAAAAAGAATATATATATATATATATATATATATATATATATATAAAACATGCTGTGCTTAGTCACTTCAGTCATGTCTGACTCTGTGATTCTATGGACTGTAGCCTATCAGGCTCCTCTGCCCATGGAGTTCTGCCATGCCACATTGAACCTGTATTCTTTACCATCTGAGCCACCAGGGAAGCCCAAGAATAATGGAGTGGGTAGCCTATCCCTTCTCCAGGGGATCTTCCTGACCCAGGAATTGAGTAGCAGTCTCTTGCACTGCAGGCAGATTCATTACCAGCTGAACTACCAGGGAAGCCTGTATATATGTGTGTGTGTGTATATATATATATATATATATGAATCACTTTGCTCTACACTTGAAACTAAAACAATACTTTAATTAACTATTCTTCAAGAAGAAAAAAATGAAAAATACAAAAAATGGAATCCTTAAGAGCAGGAACCATGTCTTAAACTCTTCGTGAATCTCTGCATTTCCTAATAAAGGATTGGGCACATGAAACATAAAAAGCCTTGAATGTTTACCTTAAACTATTCAATGACACTGTTTGGAGTGCTACATATAATAGTATTTTCTTATACTTCTCCCCCCTAACCCCAATCCACAGCTCTTTAAAGTGAAAGTCGCTCAGTTGTGTCTGATTCTTTGCAACCCCATGCACTATACAGTTCATGGAATTCTCCAGGCCAGAATACCTTCTCCAGGGGATCTTCCCAACCCAGGAATTGAACCCAGGTATCCTGCACTGCAGGCAGATTCTTTACCAGCTGAGCCACAGGGGAAGCTCTTTAAAGGGAAGCTCTTTAAAACTATCTAAATTACCTTTAATTCCATTTTGTTGAGATATTCAATACAAATCATAGATATATTCTAAATAACTTCATATTCAATGTCACCAGGTTAGGTCTACAACAAATACCAGCTTCTGGTATATTTTTAAAATAGAATATTTCAGTTATTGGGTACTTAGTCTACAGGCCCACAGGCTTTTAGAATGACTAAATCTTCATTGAATCAGACCAACTCCTTTGACATCACAAAATCATGGATGAGGACAAACTGGATCTGTTTTCAGCGAGGTATTTGGGCTGGGACTCAGAAGAGGTGAAGGCCACAGAGCCTTTCTACCCCGCCAACAGCAGGTTTAATATTCCATTGAGTCATTTTCCTCATGCCGGCTCTGCTGTTCAAACACTATAATTATTTCATATATTTTTACCTAGTTATTATCTTACTCACCACAGGCACCTGTAATTTTTCTGTATTTTTTTTTTTACTGCTCATTTACTTATTCTTAATTCAGCTAATAATGGTTCCACGTATTAAAATTATCATGGGGAAAGTAAGTGAAAACCTCCTAGGATGTAGAGGCAGCAGATTCATTACAGCCTACAACAGGGAATAAAATATTATGTATACTTTTTGCAGTAAGTACATGCTAATTATGCAGCTATTTATAAAACACTTATCAACATTCAAACTGATACTCTTCAATGTTGTTGTTTTTTAAAACCCTGCTTTGCATGCAAGATCTCTGCTTGAAGCTGAAAACAAACTTTGGGGGTCATCTGCCCACTGACTCAACAAAGCTTTACTATATTCTTTACCTTATGCTATGTCCGTCTCGTGGTGTACAATCATTTGTTTATAGAGGGGCAATATTTATAAGGGGCTTTAAGGTTTATAATGTACTTTCACACACATAGCCTTATTTGATCTTCACAACAACCTGGTGAGGAGGGTAGGGCAGGTGTAATTACCCCTATTATACAGGCAGGGTTCAGAGAGGTTAAAGATAATTGCAAGTCATATAGCTTAAAGGATGTAGGTTTTAAACACGGGTCTCCTGACTTCAGAGCTCTTGTTCTTCCCACTGTATTATGGGCCTCTTTACTACCCAGCTTGCCTTTTGAAGCGCCTCCCCTCCCCCATCCTGAGCACTAAGTCTGTTCCTTCCTTGATGCAACGTGTGCTTGGGAACTCAGGTTCTGGAATTAGACCACCTGGGTTCATCTTGTGGCTTCCCAACTTTTCTGTGAGACCAGTCTCTCCATCAGTAAACTTCCTAGGATAGCTGTCGAGGAGGAGATGAGGCAATACTGGTGAACCATGCAGAATATATCTCAGACATACCAGCTGCTCAGTTAAAGGTTACTGATCATCAATATTATTACTGCTCTACCTCTGGAAATAATTCAGAATCTGGAAATGGATGGTTTTGGAATTCTTCACAAGACCTGGCATTCCTGGGTTGATCTCTGTTTGTGTGTACCTGTTAACTTGGAGCTCACAGAAGCTCTTCCTACTTCTTATTTTCTTGCTCAGAATTTTTTTTTTTTCTCACTGATTTTCAGAATTCTCTGTTTCTAGAAGTCTTTAGTTCTTGGCTATTTTTAGTTTTAGGCAGGGGCTTGTACTCATAGCAGAGCAGCTAGGACTTGGTCTAATGCAACACATTGCTTAGGTTCAAATACTGTCCCAACCCTTGTTTTTGTTGGTGTTCAGTCACCCAGTCGTATCCTACTCTTTGCAACCCCATGGACTGCAGCATGCCAGGCCTCCCTGTCCCTCATCATCTCCTGGAGTTTGCCCAAGTTCATGTTCGTTGCATCGGTGATGCTGTCCAGCCCTCTCATCCTCTGACGCCCTCTTCTTCTGCCCTCCATCTTTCCCAGCAAGAGGGACTTTTCCGTTGAGTCATCTGTTCAGGTCAGATGACCAAAATACTGGAGTTTCAACTTCAGCATCAGTCCTTCCAGGGAGTATTCAGGGTTGATTTCCCTTAAGATTGACTGGTTTGATCTCCTTGCTGTCTTAAGGGACTTTCAGGAGTCTTCTCCAGCACCACAGTTTGAAGGCATGAATTCTTTGGTGTTCTGTCTTCTTTATAGTCCAGTTCTCACAATCGTAAGCAACCACTGGGAAGACCATAGCCTTGACTATATGGACCTTTGTCGGCAGAGTGATGTCTCTGCCTTTCAACACACTGTCTAGATTTGTCATTGCTTTCTTGCCAAGAAGCAATTGTCTTTTGATTTCATGGTTGCAGTCACCATTCGCAGTGATTTTGGAGCCTGAGAAGAGGAAATCTACCACTGCTTCCACCTTACCCCTTCTATTTGCCATGCAGTAATAGGGCTGGATGCCATGATCCTAGTTTTTTGGTTTTTTTTTTTAGTCTTAAGCCGGCTCTTTCACTCTCCTCCTTCACCCTCATCAAAAGACTCTTTAGTTCCTCTACACTTTCTGTCATTAGAGTGGTGTCATCCACATATCTGAGGTTGTTGATGTTTCTCCTGCCAATCTTGATTCCGGCTTATACTTCATCCAGCCCGGCATTTCTCATGGTGTGCTCAGCATACACTTTAAACCAAAAGGGTAACAGCAGAGAGCCCTGTTGTACTTCCTTCCTGACCATGAACCAGTCAGTTGTTCCATACAGGGTTCTAACTGTTGCTTCTTGACGCACATATGGGTTTCTCAGGAGACGGGTAAGATGGTCTGGTATTCCCATCTCTCTCAGAGTTTTGCACAGTCTGTCATGATCTACAACCCTTACTAGTAGGTAACTTGGAGCACATTATTCATCTGCTCAGTCTCACTTCCTTAATGCAAAAAGAGTACACATCTCCCAGTGTTAATATGAGGCTGAGAAAGATACATATAAAATATTTTGTAGAACATCTGATAATATAGTCATTTTCTTTGAAAGAGGATACTACGTTCATAGCATCATCAAACTAAGCCTTCTTATTTGAAATAAATTCTCAAATTGTATATCTGCAGGACTAAATTGCTCTCATAGTGACACAGAGATCAAACATTTTTTCAGAAACCAAGTAAGGGACTAGAATGATAAAATTTGGCTTCAACAGAATTGAAGCTGACAATTTTCCTTAGAAATGCAAAGAATATCCCTAAAAACATGGCTTTAAGAATCTGATACCCTTTTGTAAATCTTGGTTTACAAATTTTGGTTAGTGTTCCTCTTAGAGAATCCAAGTCAGCTTATAAAGAGAACATCCCCAGATCATATTCACAAAGAAATAAGAGATGGATACCCTGCCTTTTCAATAAGGAAACCTATTGTATTTACTCCGTATAAGGCAGTTTTAGCTAAGACTTAGTGTTCAGTAAGCATTTGTGGAATTATCTGAACAAAATGATGGCGTTTTATTTGCATATATTGATTTCAAAAGATCTACAGCATATACTGGTAGATGAAAGAACACATATTTTTACAAAGCATGTATAACATGATCTCACATACATAAGATTATACATGTATATAAGTTCTGAAAGATTTTTCATAATTCAACGGTGAGATATCAGGTGAACTTTGTTCTCTTTTTCTGTAAATTGAATTTTTCACAGTGAGAATGTTCTATTTTTAATGATGACCAAGCCATCTATATTCAGAGAAATGATATGAAAAAATTAATGGCAGAAAAATGGCTCTGTTTGTTTAGTAACAAAACATACATAATTATTTAGAGTGTGACCCATCCTTATGTTTCAAAGCATATATCTAAATGTATAGGAAAAAGACTGAAAGGCTACATATCAAAATGTTAACCACAGTAATACCTGGTAAGGTTATAAGGGGCAGGGGTTAATTTTCTTTTTAAAGATGAACAGAAAATTGAACTGTATTTTAAGTGCAGATTTTTAAAAGATTAAAGAAACTAGAGATGAAAAGTACAGAAATTGAACAAATATAATTGAAGAAACTCATTATAAAGCACTTGTATTCATCAGGCCAAATCATGTCCCAAGCATATCTAATGAATAGAGTCTCTCTCATTAGCACATAAAAGGCCTGAAATATTAATGTTAAACAGAGTTCTACCATCGTCTCCTATGCTAAAAGCAAAATTGGAGGAGACGCACAATGTGGATTAAGGACAGAACAGACGCCAGTGGCTCAGAGCTCAAGTCTTTTCTGTACTAGTAATTACCTTTCTCTGAGCAAATCATAATTTTTCATTATCCTAGTTTATTGATTTGGAAAAAGAGCAGTGAAAATACTGACTTCTTCATAGGGCTGCTATGAAAAGTCACATATATTAATAAGTACTTTAAAAACACACAGCCAAATCAACGCACTTAATTTAAGTGCTTTAATGGAATGCAGTTAAGTATTTTACTATCCCTAAATCCCATAACAACATGGGTATTAGCCTACTTGTTCAGTTTTACATTCTAGCTCCCTGTCACATGAGGACATGATGCTAAACAGTTTATGTGTTGTTGTTTTTTTTTTTCCTGACTGTTCATCTTCTATTTCTCCACTTTCTCCATTTTTCTTTATAGGCAGTCTCTGAAAAACTATTCAATAAAGTGCTTTGCCTTCCTTTGACCAAGACGTCACCAGTCACCCGGGCTACTCCCAGGGACGTGGGAATGAGGCAAGGGCCCAGGAAGCTCAGCTGGTAAGAATCCACCTGCAGTGCAGGAGACCCCGTTTGACTCCTGGGTCGGGAAGATCCCCTAGAGAAGGGATAGGCTACTCACTCCAGTATTGTTGGGCTTCCCTGGTAGCTCAGCTGGTAAAGCATCCACCTGTAATGTGTGAGACTTGGGTTCAATCCCTGGGTTGGGAAGATCCCCCAGAGGAGAGAACAGCTACCCACTTCAGTATTCTTGCCTGGAGAATTCCACGGACTTTAGCCCACCAGATTCCTCTGTCCATGGGGTCGCAAAGAGTCGGACTTGGCTGAGCAACTTTCACTTTCACTTTAGTCTAGCAGCTGTTCCTTCGTTGCTGCCCCCAAGGTTCCTTTCTAAGGCCTGGGCTCTAAGGATTCCTTCCATTCTCTGAGTTACTCCATCCTTTTGATGAATTCCCTTATTGCTTAAGTCAGTTACGGTTTGTTAATGTTACTTATGATTGAAAAAGAAGCTTATGTAAGGAAGCTATATAGCATCTCTCCGGAGCCAAACACACTAGAAATTGAGTCCTTAGCATGGTTTAAACACACTTACACACACATGACCTTCAAAGTTACAGCCCTTTCCATTTGCTTGCCTGCAGCAGGATGTCTTCCTGGCCTCGCAGGCATTACAGGACAGTAATTCTTGTTTTATTCCCAGTATCTATAAGCTGAAACTCCAGTACTTTGGCCACCTCATGCGAAAAGTTGACTCATTGGAAAAGACCCTGATGCTGGGAGGGATTGGGGGCAGGAGAAGGGGACGACAGAGGATGAGATGGCTGGATGGCATCACTGACTCGATGGACGTGAGTCTGAGTGAACTCCGGGAGTTGGTGATGGACAGGGAGGCCTGGGGTGCTGTAATTCATGGGGTCGCAAAGAGTTGGACACGACTGAGCAACTGAACTGAACTGAATTGAAGGACCGGACTTAAGCTGTCCTCTATAGCCGCCGCTAGTTACACGTGGCTATTTACATTTAAATTAACTGAAATTAAATAAAATTAACAATACAGTTCCTCAGGCATAGAACCCAATTTCAAGGCTAGTGGCTACTGGGCTGCACAGATACAGAACATATCCATCACTATAAAACAAAAAAAGTTCTATCAGACACTTTATTTGGTTTCAACAAATCAGGCCCACTTTTATTTTAGCCAACTGAAGCACAAATAAACATGTATCATGCAATAAATTTCCAAGAAATGTTTCGAAACTCTAAAGGATAAGCCTCTGGAAGAGTAAGTTGTGAAGGAAAAAAGTGCCACACCCCAGGCTTGGAATCCTAACACCTGGATAAATCCTAGTTCTGCCACTTGCCTTGGACATGTTTGTTTTTGAGGCTCAGAATTCTCACTTTTAAATAAAACTGACACTAACCCAATAAACTCCTATATGGATAAAGAGGTATAATATGGGTCAGTGGTGCCTGGCATGTAAAGGGTTGTTTCAAAACAGAACAGTTAAGAGAATCTGAGTTCTCATGGGGCAGGGTGTGAGGGGGGTGGCCTGAGGACTTAGGTAGTGTGGATGGTACCCAACCATCCTGACTCCCTCCATCTCTGAGAAAAGTTAGGACTGGACACCACAGGCCTCCCTTGACCCTACTGTCCACTTCTCCTGCCTTCGCCTCCCCTCCACGTCGTTACCCCCCACCTCTACACCAAGGCATGGTGCAAACTTTCCCTCTGGGATCTTCTACTTTCAATACAGAGGTCAACGCTGTGAATGTTCTCAATCAATTCTGAAGGAGAACAAACTAACAAGTGAAGAAACAAAAATCTGCAAAAAGACTATCAGCTTAGTATTTGGGGCTCTGAGCTGTCAAGATGATATAACTTGGCCCATGACCTTCCCTCACTCTTCGTTTGGTTTCGTTTGCCTTAAGCTTATCAACATGCTAACTGTTGGGGAGAAAAAAGTCTACACTCAATGGTGGTTTTCATTTTTCCTTCCAAAAATCTCAAAGGTCTAATAATGATTACCATGTATGGAGGTAAAAGAGCACAGAGAGATCCTGAATGTGTTAATTTTACTTGAGAAAAACTGAATATGAGCCAGAAAGAATATATAATATATTTAAGTCTCATTAAACTGTCATTACTTGGAAAGATAGTTTCCAGGCAAATAAACACCCAAATCTCACTCTTGCAGCGTTCTCTGAATAGCATATTCAACTCCAATCTCCTATTCTCACACCTTCTGTTGACTTCAAAGAGAATTATGAACAAGGAAATGAGAATCAGGTAGGGCAATTATAATTCTGAAAAAGGAAAACATGCCAACATTGATTGGATTGCTTAGAAAAAAAAGAAAGTTATTCTCCTTCCATATATTTAGCTGCTCAAAAAGGCCAAAGTGTTTGGGGGCCTGTATTTTTGCTGCTTTAAAAATAAAGCAGAATTGGAAAATACACTTTCACATTCCCCCAAAGTTGAGGGTTCCACTCATTAACAATATTCACTTCTTTTATTCAGCTTCTGTCTTCTGAATGTTCCCTCTGCCAGACACTGTGCACCAGCTGGTCAACTCAAGAGACCACTGAAATGCTGCCCCCCAAAAAAGCTCAGGGTCAAGTTACCTAGAGGAAACGCCATTAGAATTTCAAGTTTTGTGTCCTTGACATAAGTCAATGGGATAATAATAAAAACAGCCACAAAGGGATAAATATCAGTATCTAGAGGATAGGGTTGACTAGGATGAATGTGAAAGAAAAGTGGCCCCACAATTATACCCTGTATATATCTCAGCAGGTCTGTGGTCTGATTAAACTACAGCTTAGAGGGACATGAACAGATCATGGTCCATCCTGCCAGGCATCCTGACAGAGGTGCAAAGTCTGTCTCCAAGCCTAGGATGCGATCCCTAATAATACTTCCTAATAATATTTTCCGCCATCACCTTCTGTAGTCTACTTCCCAGGCATGTATATTTCTCATCAGCATCACCTTCCTTAGGTAAATTGGCTCATGTTTCTCTACACAGGTAATAAGGAGAAAATCCTTAAAACACGGCGCATGAAAACCATGCCAAGGAGAGATCAGAAATCTGTGTGTGTAGGGGGTGGTGAGGCAGGGAAACTGCTGATGTTTCAGAGTTTGACAAGGGCAGAAAGCATAATTCTGCCCCAGTCATGACTTACCTTGAGAGCATGGGATGAAATAATGGCCTTAGACATGGGGGGTGTCGTCAAGGGAATAGAGTTTTCACAACAAAAGGATATTGGGCCACCAGAGCTGGGCAAAGCTGGGTATTTGGCATAAAAACACAGTGCATCATAACAAAGTCATTTAAAACAGAATCTGCAGGGGAGGAAAACAAAGCAGAAAAAGAAATTACATTCTTGTAGAAATGTTGAGGAAAGCAAGAGTATCTATTCGTTTGTTCTTGGCCAATGGTTATATGTTGTCTTGGGGTATTGTGGTTTTACTATATGAAGAAGCATGGCATATGAAAATAAAAAGATTAACAGAGTTTGAGATCAAAACTCAATTTCCTTAGGACAGTGGACAAAAAGTACAGTAAGTTTAAAAAGAGACAGACTTGTAATAATGGTACTGGTCACCTTAGCCACAATAAATGAAAAAAAAAAAATATATATATATATAATTTAAGAAACCACACACGGGTAGTACCATGTATGCAGAGTTAAGATATGGTCATTTCTTTGTCTATTTTACACCATCTGTCTTTTGTCAATGTCTATTTTCTTTATTTCTTTTCTACTTTCTATTTCTAGAAGGAGCAATAAAAGACGAAAGGGTGATAGGATTATGGAAAAAGGACATGATAAGAGCAGAGAACTGGTGAGGGAAACAAAAGCAGTTGAAAAGAAAAGAAAAACTGTGAGCAATAACTGAAGCAAAACAAAAGCTCTCTGGGAGATTAAAGTGGTATATGTCTTATATTTGAAGCCGTTTTGTAGATAGGTAAGCAGGGAGATGGCAAAAGAAATAAGGCAAGTCCGCCCAGATATGCTTCATTTTGAATCTGATGCTGGTTCTTCATTGCAAAGACAATATTATCCAAGCAACCTCAAGGGGAAAGCACGTAAAGGCAGATCTAAAAGCCTTAAGAGTACACATGTTAAAGTTTTGGAATCCAAGATGCTACAGGGGTTTTCAATTAAAAAATGAACCACCATGGCTGAGATCTGTGAAACTCACATAAGGTTTCAAATAGAAAATGGTGAGAAATGCAAAAATTTTAACTATATATACTGAATTTCCAATGTCTGTGTTTTAAATTAACAAATATTATCAAAGTTGGAATCAGTGACTAAAGGTTTAATCATTACACTCATTAAAAAAACTGATAATTGTCATACAACATTATGTAAGTTTAAAGCACACAATGTATTGATTTGATACACGTATATATTGCAATCTGATTACCGCCTTAGCTTTAGTTAATATCTCTGTCATGCCACACAATACCATTATACTTAGAAACAAAATGAGAAAAAAACTACAGGAAATGAAGTTCAGTATTAAAATATGATGAGAACTTAGTTCTAATATCAAAAATGGAATCGTCAGGAGTCACAGCCTATGTGACAGCCATACCATGCACTGATTTCTGGGCTTCAAGTTTTTAAGAAGCAATCATCTAGTCCCCTCCTCTTTCAGAAGTGACTTTAAAAGGAAGAATATGTTTGTTCTTCATGGGTAGTAAGTCTTACAGATCTTTTCTTAGATACCATCATCTCTAATGTACTAGAATGTTCCTTTTTGGTCAAAATCACTTTAGAGAAGATGCTGGTTTTTTGTATTATGCAATCACACATTCTGGGCAACAGTTAATCAGAGGGGAAAAATCTGCCGTATTTTTCCTGACCTCGGGTCCTAGAAATATGATTTATTTGAGGTTATGTTTGCTTCTTGAAAGTAAGCTATCCCCTTGTAACTGATCCCTTAAGGATTTCCTTTTTCAAGAAAAGATGTTAACCACATTCTCTTTGCTCAGACATCTTCAACCACTTCCTCATGCTTAGCTTCACATCTAACATACTTGAAGATCTGGACCCTAATTCCTAGGCCCCATCTTCTCTCTGACAGTTTAGTGTATGTGATAGTCTAGCAAAGCCAGAGCATCTGGTCCTTCTTGTCTGTTTCTGGGTCAGCACTCATGTTGCCCCTTAGCATGAAGGCTTCCATCTCCAGTCTGTAGTCATTGATCACTGACCTTCCTTCAGGGACATTTCAAAGCTATTTCCTCTGTGACACTCTGCCTGGTCCTCTCAGACTTTTGATCAAGTTGTTTGCATATTCCTTTTTGTCCTCCAGGAGGTTATAAGCTTTTTGAGGACAGGAGGGTGGTTTCTTATTCACATTGCTTTGTCCCTAGCATCCAGCTTAGCACCAGCCCAAGAAGATCCTCAACAAATATTGAACTGAAAACAAGTGCTCTGGAAACAGATCCTGACTTTTCTGTCTACTACTCCCCAATTAATTCACTACATTAAAAACCTCAGATAGTCTATTTACACAAAATAAGAAACTAGAATGAAAAGATAAAATAAGAAGGTAGCCAGTGGTAAAATACTTTTAGAAGGAATAATAATAACAACAACAATAATGCTGACTTTACCTTGAATATACTGCAAAGATGACAGAAATAGATTTTGAACCACCACTAAGATTTTTGGACAAATATTTGAACTTCTTTTAGTGAGAAATCTTCTATGGAGCTCAATGCACTTAAAATATTAGCCTATTATTCTGAGAGACAGGACAGTAGCAAATTATTTTTTAAAAAAAGAGCTGAATGTGGGCTGTTTCAAAGTCACACATAAGATGGTGACCAAAGTAGAGAAGGATATCAAGCTCTAATAGTAACAGTTCACTGATGAGATTTATCTCATTCACCATCAAATCTCTGTGTAATAGTTAACATGGCTAGTTAATTGAACAGTGGTATTATTAGTTGATTTTTTTTTTCCTCCCCATAAGATATGCTGAAGTCCAAATCCCCAGGACCTCAGAATGTGACCTTATTTGTAATTGGTTAAGATAATGAATATGGAACCTAATCCAATATGATATAAAAAGAGGAAATTTGGACAGAGAGACAAATGCATGGAGAGAAGATGATGTGAAGTGACACAGGGAAAATACCGTGTGAAGATGAAGATAAGTGATGCCTCTACAAGCCCAGGGATGCCAAAGAGTGCCATCAACCCACCCCTCAACCAGACGTCAGGCGAGAGATCTCAGACTCTCCCCCACAGCCCGTGGAAGGAACCAACACTGCCGGCACCTGATCTTAGACTTCTAGCCTCTTGGACTGAGAGGCATTCAAGCCACCCTGGATGGTGTTACTTTGTCACAGTGGTCCTAGGAAACTAACATGTGTACAGGTCCACTCTGTGGCAGTCCAAGAATCTCAGGAAAAACCACTTTACTCCCAGTTGGAGCAAGGTTGTGACTTTTATGAAGGCAGCTTCTAATCCTTCGCGGGAGTAGACAGAATTTAAATTATAACCAAATAGTTACCTATGGAAGATGGGATTTAAATGATAACTTAAGAAATGCCATTGGAAAGCTACTCCTAACATGTATGAATGAGACTGGGCCATCTACAAAGCACAGCCAGGATGAGCAGGCAAAGTAGGGTTGGCAGGATGCTCTTCTAATGATCTCACACATGACCCATTTCTAAAACTGCTGTTGATACACTACTGAGAATGAATTCAGAATGTTTTTTTTTTTTCACAGTACTCTGCCCAGATTTAATGGCCATAACTCTTCTACGTGTTTACCTGTTGCTTCATTTAAAGCTGGCTCAAGGCGTATCGTTTCTAGAAAATGCTCTAAAATTTTTTCAGGTGTTCCTGACATCACAGTATACCTGGACGAGAAATAAAACCATCATTAATTTTTCAATTAATTTCAATTTTTAATTTAATTTCAATTTTTCAAAAGTGAGCAAATCATTGATATATAACTTTTTACATATCTAAAGATTTTTTGAGATCCCAGAGAACCATACTGACTCAACTCATGACCCATATGGTAAAAAAAACAAGATCATGTACCTCATCAAAATCACACAGGAAGGCAACAGAAAAATCACAATTGAAGTAGTTACTAAAACATTCTTCTTTTTTTCCATACATGAGACTAAACTTCTTGGAGAGTGGCTCCAGCAAGCTGGGAACGTCAGCCTTGCTCCACGGGGAATGAAAGGGAACATGTAAATCCCAGGGCAGCTCAGGGCAAGGGGAAGCGACAATAAACTAGGTTATCCATATATGGGTTACTTGTTGCAAAATTTCAGCCCGGTACTGGATTCCCCTGCCTATTTCTGGAATGCTGCATATCTCCCAACTGTACACTGGAATGTACTTTGGAAATGCAGCTAAAAATAAGAGAAAACAAACCCCTAAAACACCAACAAGCAAACAACCTCCCATAACAGGAAATAAATCTGCAGTAGAACGTCCATATAGTTTCAATGTCAAAGATAAATTATTTGGCAGGGTGGGGGGTATTAGGCATTATATCAGGAGATCCAGCCATGAAACCGTTTAATCAACAAGGGAGGATGTATTTTTTTTAACTGAGTGTGGGTTATTTCAAAGTCATATTCAAGACGGTCATAGGCAAAATACTTTGAGGTGATCTGGGTGGTCCTGTTCCAAAGTTAAGACTTTGCTTCTCTGCTCGGCATTTACACTTATAGCAAAATGACAAGAAAGGAAAACAACACTGAAAATAAAATTCTCTCATGTTTAGAAAGCAGTGGTGGGATTCAGTTCCAGGAGAACTCCGTTTCCTTCTCCTCACCAATATCCCTTCCCTGCCTGCTTGAGACCCTGGAGGAAGGGTGTTGAGATCCCAAGAATTCTTCTAATGTATGAAATCTCAGGGTCTTATCCTCCTGCCTGAGGAAGGGAAGAAGAGGCAATCCAACATACGGCTCTGTGCATATGAACATGCAGTGAGTGAAACCACCCTGGTTTTGAATGAGGTAGCAAACTCAGTCTATCTGGGAGATAAAGTAAAAACTGAAGTCGCTCAGTCGTGCGACCCCATGGACTATAGCCTACCAGGCTCCTCAGTCCATGGGATTTTCCAGGCAAGAATACTGGAGTGGGTTGCCATTTCCTTCTCCAGGGGATCTTCCCGACCCAGGGATTGAACCCAGGTCTCCTGCATGATGCTTTACCGTCTGAGCTACCAGGGAAGCCCCATCTGGGAGGTCACTGTTACTTACACTTGTTGAGTATGTGCATGCATGTGCTGTGTGTGCCCACATGTATGTGTGCCTGCACTCAGGGCCAAAAGAAAGCTGAAGAGTTCAATCTTTGAAAAGAATCTGGCTTTGCAGCCTACGGGAGGAGCCGGGAATAAAAAAGTCTCCTTCAAACGGCTGACCCTTTTCTCAAAGTAAACAGGGTAGAAGATAAAGGTTTTTTCCTCTTATAGGCAATGACTATTTGAGGGCTTCCCTGGCGGCTCAGACTGTAAAGAATCTGCCTGCAATGCAGGAGACCTGGGTTCAATCCCTGGGTCAGAAAGATCCCCTGGAAAAGAGAATGGCTATCCACTCCAGTATTCTTGCCTAGAGAAGCCCATGGACAGAGGAGACTGGGGGGCTATAGTCCGTGGGGTTGCAAAGAGTGGGACATGACTGAGCAACTAACACTTTCACTTTCATTTGAGGGAAGGAGAGGGCATATCTATAAATGACTTTCAATACTTCAAGGGCTACATTACATAAACCAGTTACTTTCTATTCCACATGGCTTTGGGCAGCTGTTGCTACTAAGCTTCCAGCTCTATAGCTGGCCATGTGACTCACAGATCAGTTTGAAATTGGTTCCCTTGTCAAAAGTTTAACTCTGATAGAATGTTGGTTTCCCATCCTGGTATTCTTGGTTAGGACATCCCTTAGCTAGAGTGTATTGTCTGGTCAAAAAGAATAAAAGTTTACCTGGGTGGCAGTCCTTCATGCTATCATCCCACTAGTGAGAGAAAAATGGTGTCTCTACTCTGCCCAGCTGTCAGTCAGAGACATTAGGGCGTCCATCTGTTTCTGCCAAAGGCTCTCTCTAGTGGTACAGCTGCCTGATCTTATCCTTTCCCTCTCTGCAGCTCCGCAGAAGGAGCTGACATTCTCTCAGAGCAGGGGACTCTGACGTTGGGAAGGGGGCAGGGAGCTTCTGGCTTGTGATCTGGCAGGTCCGGGTTTAGCTGAAACATGTTACTGCTTTGTTTCAGGCTGGATGCTGCCAGATGCCTATTGCTTGACCTTTGTTTAAATGGAGGACTTGAAGACCAGTTGGTACAGCTCTTTTCAGTTTACTGCATGAAGAAGTTACTCTAGTACAAGTTAGAGAGAACCCTGACTGGTTAGGCTATCCAAGCTGTGAGGTTTTAAACCTGTGACAGAAAATCTTCTGATACCAAGTCTGGAAATGCGGACACTTCTGCCTGTGCCTAGAACAAAAAAAGAGGTGGGAGGAGGGTGCCTGAAAGAGGCCGTCTTTCTGCAAATAGGATGGAGCTGAATGTCTGGGTGGTTGATAGTCTAAAGAAAATGTAACACGTTAACAGAAACAGGAGTAGTCATTTCAAATTCCCTCTTATTACAACCACATAACCACACAGTGGAAGATACCCAAAATGGTAATGTTTGAGGGCTTCATATAGTTTATCTATCATGAGAAGTACTGTCTCGCTATTGACATTTTAATATCACACTCAGAGTTGAGTGGTTTGAGGAGAGTCAGGCAGCTTTCAAAGTTTAAAATGCAGGGAGTGGGTTCCAGGACCTCCACAGATACCAAAATCCATGGATGCTCAAGTTCCCTATATAAAATGGGGTAGTATTTGCATATAATCTATACATATTCTTGTATACTTTAAATCATCTCTATATTGCTTTTAGACCTAATATAATGTAAATGCTATGTAAATAGTAGTAGATACAATATAAGTGCTATTGAAATAGTTACCAGCATATGACAAATTCAAGTCTTGCTTTTGGGAACTTTTAGGAAATTTTTCCCCCCAGTATTTTCCATCTGCGCTTGGTTGAATCTGTGGATGTGGAAACCAAAGATACAGAGGGCCAACTGTATGCATAAACTGCTCTGGATTTCTCAGGGTAAAAGTGAATCAGAAAAATAATGTTATCAGCACCAACATGGTGACCCTCTTTGAGCTGAAAAAAGTTAATTTCTGAGGATACAGAGGTCCTAACGGATCCTAAACTTTAAGTCCACCCACAGACATGGTTGTTCCCATGTTTTCCAAGTTGTCCAGAACATCAGTCAAAATTCACTTACGTGGCCCCCACTTTTCAACTCTGGTTTGGCTTGGGAAAATTCAACCTGGAAAATGACCCCTTGAAAGAGAGGCTTTTTACTTTTCTGGATTGGCATGGTGCACTGTTTTGTATGCCTGTTATTTCCAAACGGTGTACTGTGAATATGCACATGTCTTTGAATTATATAAGAAATGTATACAAATTGGTCTACCAGACACAAATAAGGAGGTATTCGATTGACCAAAAAGTTCATTTGGGTTTAAAATCCGAATGAAATTTTGGGCCAATCCAATTATAATAGAAATCAGATCCAGGCCAAAAATAAAATCAATATATGTGGGCTCTCTTTTTCCTTTTAGTTTGAGTTAATAAAAAATCTATATTTGGAGAGCACTCTGAATATAGTGCTGTTGTAATTTGCAAACCCTTTTGATCACTGCTCCCACCACACCATGAAGAGGTGAGGGAAGGGGGCCTTCCAAGGACATCTTTAAGGTTACAGGGAATTTTCAAGGCTTACTTTTGCAGGTAACAAAATTTTCCTGAGACATCTGAGGCATTATCAAAGATGTAGATGATCACATAAAACGGACTGTTATATTTAAGAGCAACAAAGAAAATCACTGGAGGTAGTCCCAGCCTTCACATTAAAAAAAAAATGTTTTCATTCTTATCCTCCTTTGTCAGCTGGAAGGACAACTGTTGAAAAACATTTGCGCAAGAACATTTTTCAAGAATTTATAGTTAGTGAAAAGTAGAAAAATAAAGAATTCTGGACAGTAATTTTATAGGTTTGTAAGTGAAAAGTTTGTAATATTGTCTATTTTATGTCAGCCCTTTTGAAATATACTGCTTTGCAACATTTACTAGATAGTGTTAAAGATATATTTATATATTAATAGTATATTTTGTTAGAGTAATTTGTGAGGCTAAAGGAGCACAGACTCAGAAGTTGGTCAAGCTGGACTTGAATGCAAGCTCTACCATTACCAGTGTTGTAATCCTGGGCAAGTAACTTACTTCTCTGAGCCTAAAATTTTCCACCATTCATTAAAAGGGGTTGTAATAAGGATTAGATAAAATATGCAAGATACACTATGGCTCTTCAATAACATTCTGTTCCTTCCTCTCTTTGCAGATATGTTGACTCATCTAGATGAAATGTCTGAGCCTTAGGCTTTCAGTCTAAACAATAAAAACTCATCATTTATGGTGAGTGGACTGATTAATGGGAACAGCCCATTTACTTGGCAAACAAAGAAAAATACTTGGGATGCATTCTTTTCCAACACAGTCTTTGGCCACATGTCTTTAGCTACAGAATTGGTGTTTTTATTACTCTAAGATTAAAAATTAATCTTTATTTTTAAAATGAGATTCTGTAGTTTTCTTCCATTTCTTAGAGCCACATTTCCTAATTCCTCTGTCTTACTATTCAAATGTTGATACATTTGATTAAATCTCATGTAAGAAGTTGTAGCAAAAAAAAAAAAAAAAAGCTGCAGCAAAAGATGGAACTGAGTACACATATACTGAAAAAGAATCAGTTAAATGGGTGATCTGATGTTAAATGGGAAGCAAATACCCTTCTGAAATTTGCAGGAATAACTATGGATGAGGTCTAATGTATGGTTCCAGGTCACAGTCAATAGACTGTTTTATATCTGAAGTCTGGGTTTCCATCAAAGATAGTTATGCAGATAACAAGATGAAAACACTTCTTGAGAAATCCTACATATGAAATTCAAATGCCAAAGGTTCTCCATACCCAGGGGCCTGTGTATCCCTCAAGCTGCCTGGCATTCCTGTTCCTATTGTTCTTACCGATGCCTTCTGCTCCAAAGCTACCACAGTTGAACATAGTATAGAGGAAGCATTCTTAGAGTAGGGGAATATTCTCTCCGGAATTACTCTAGGCAGCACCAAGCTCGACGCAGTGCCAGAAACAGATACATTATCCTCCACAAGATGTGTGATTAGTCAATAGAGAGGAAAAAAAACAGTCACACAGGCTGCCGTCTTCCACAAAAAAAGGAGAACGTGCTATTGTAGAGATGATGATACCATGTGAAAAGGTTAATCATAGTCTGGCAATTGCAGTGTTGGAGGCAAACCTACTTTTGCTGAGGCTGTGAGTTTCCTTGATTGGAAGCCCTGTTCCCTGCTGGGACCTTCTCCAGCACCAAGACATCTTGGTCATGTTCTTTAAGTCTGACTGTATTCGCCTCAACGTCCTGCAAATACAAATTACACCACATACAGATGCTGCCGTTTTCTCAGACAATGACAAAAATTTCAAATGCTTCAGAAACTCATTTTCTGCTTGTGATGCTAATTGTTGCGTCTACAAATTAAGTCATTTTCAAAGTCAAGGGCTGGAACGGTCAGAGAGGACCAGATGAGGTTGGAGGCACGTGGTTTTAAAATGCTACTTTTACCCACGATTCAGAAAATCAGCCAAGGAGAGAGGAGTGGCTGTGCTCAGAGGAACCTCTGGGAGAGGGCGGTACAGCGGAGAGACAGGAACCAAGCCGCTTAGTCTCTATAAAGCTATGTGGCAAATAGCCCTCCACTCCACAGAGTTCTTGCATTCTGATTATCTTCTGAGGGCATATAGTTTTCTTAGGAGTGGCATGTTTTTAAAAATCAAAAGACTTTTAAAAATACCAGTTTGAAGCTTGTTAAAAATATTTTTCAAGTACATCCATGATAATGGTCCTAATCTGATTCTTTCAAAGAATTTTGTGGCTGAGTGTAAATTCCATGTGTGTAAACTTTGAAAAGTGTAAAGTTCAAATTTCAAATTCATTTAAAATAATTTATTAAAAAAATTTAGTATGCTTTTTCTCATCCTTTGGCTATTTGAAGAGACAGGATAACAACCAAGTCAAATTCCATATGGTGGATTTTTTTTTCCCTATATTATTTAATTTTTAACTTAATTTTGTTCACATTAAGAGAATATATTCCTAAGACAAATTTTGTTGTCAGGAATCTTGCCATGAAAGAGTAGGGATAGGTGTCCACACATAAAGAATGGGAATGAGATTATAAGTCATCATTAAATAACACCAAAGGTACCAGAAAGCATAGAAGGTGCATTGAGGATTTTAGCGGAGGATACAGAAGGATGCTCAGGCTGGGAGGGGCAGAGGAGGAAGCCTGCTCTGTGAGCTGGCAGGGATGAGAGCAAAGTGATCCTGGAGGGAACAGTCTCTCTGGGTGAGGGGGAGAGGCCACAGGCCACCTGAAAGGCCAGGACCGCTGGCACGCTCTCAGATGCCCAGCAATCCACAGTCAGGCCTCCACCACTTAAGTTGGATTGGCCCTCCCAAGGGACCAGGAGCTGGCTGATAGCGAGAACCTAGGGATCATCTATTCTAAATGTCACCCGCTCTCACTAATACTGTCACAAGCTTCCATCTACCACAGAACTATTCTTCATCTACTTGTTGAAGTCTGAAATTCCTTGAGGGTGAATCAATTTGATTCACTTGAAAGGAAAACGCTTCGTGGAATAACCATGGTGGATATTAATTGCCGCTAACATGTAGTCACTAAATAAATTCAGAGGGTGGGAGAGGATATAAGGTTCAGATCTGGGAAGAGATAGGAGGTTTAGGATAGAGAAACATATGGAGAAGGAGGAGAGGACAGACACAGAAGGGGGAGCCTAGGATAGCAAAGAGAAATGTCTCAGATTGTGATATTTTGCCAAGGCATCTCTGTGTTTTAATGCTCATGAACTGGTTCAGGGGTGTGCAGGGTTATTTGGTTCGGAACAGTGTGACATATTTACAGCTTTACTAGACTATCACCTCTGAACCCCAGAACCCACACCAGCACACTGAACATACCAGGTCTGTAAGCAAGGCTCTTTGGCCCTAGAGCATTCATTAGTCACTGCGCTGCTCGAATAACACTACCATCAACCCTTCACTTATCAGGCAAAAGTGGAAACAGGGAGCCCCTCAGCCACACTGCACCTCAGACTCACCCTCAGGATCCGGTTGAAATCCTCCTTGTCTACTCTTAAGAAATGGCAGTTATCTTCTCTCAAGACGATGGAGGCAGCTCTTGGGGCATCATTCACTAGGGCTAACTTGCCAAAGTCATCGCCCTCATGCAGGGTACAGACCACACCCTGGAGAGAACAAATCATGCAGATGAAGGTGATCCCTGGAACAGGGCACACACCCACCGGCCTCACACCACAAGCCCCTCTGCCCCGAAAACACTGAATATATATCAACAGGCTGTACCCAGAGAAGTCACGGGGGAGGGGATCACAAAATTACATTATAGTGTTTCATTTTTCTTTCAATGAGTAACGTGTGCTAGGACCTAACTTACATACATACATTATAATCCATGAGTCCCAGAAAGTTCAGTGCTACTCTGAGTATAAAAATTTAGATAGTATATGATTAGGGAGGCTATAATGTCTTTTCCACATTGAGTACCAATATTGTAGCAAGTTTAACTGTAGCATTACATTCTTAATACTTAGAGCCAGTAGTAAATGCAGCATAATAAAGTTTCAAAAGAAAAAAAATATATACCTTGCCATAAATGACTACATTCACTGATCCTTTTAGAATAATGTACCAGGAGGTGCCTTCTTCCCCTTGGTTAAATACTAGATACAAAAAGAAAAAAAGACTTATGACAAGAATAGAAGCACATCAATATAAATTACAGCTTATCAAATCATCATTTTAAAGGCCTCAGAATTATGCATTTAATTCCAGGAGGGAAAAAAAAACTAGCAAATGCTAACTTATTCAGGTGGAATATTACTTCCTTTTCTTTAGAACATGAAAGAAACAGGAACACTGCACTCCTTGCTATGTCCTACAGATATATATTTACTATTAATTCTCCAGCAATCCATTCCTTAAAGCAATCCACTTCCCCCCACAACTCATCAAAACTTACTAAGCTATAGAACATCGTTTTTAAAAGTAATCTGACCAATAACATGAAATTTGTTGTCGTTTAGTTGCTCAGTCGTGTTTTATTCTTTTCCGGCCCCATGGACTGTAGCCCGACAGGCTCCTCTGTCCATGGAATTCTCCAGGCAAGAATACTAGAGTGGGTTGCCATTTCCTTCTCCAGGGGATCTTCCTGACCCAGGTGTCAAACCCACATCTTCTACATCAGCAGGTGGATTCTTTACCACTGAGCCACCAGGAAGCCCAATGTGAAGTCTGAAAACATGCAAATCAGCACTACATATTGTTGATGGATACATATCTACATATATTTTTAAAAAATGGGTTGGAATGATAATCACATGATATAGGGTATGAGTTACCTTGGAGAGGAAAAGAGAAGAATGAGATAAAAAAGGAAACAGAGACTCTTCAAATGTAGGATTTCATTTTTTAGAAAATATAAAAAATGAAAATATTAAAAAATAGAGTGTCAGGTTAGTACTTGATAAAAGTGTTTTTTAAGAAGGGGTTTGTAAAAATAAATAAATAAATAAAAAGGGGTTTGTAACAATCTCTAGTGATTTGTCTGAAATACTTAAATATTTCATAATAAAATGAAAACTGTCAGAAAGATTGAAGGAAAAGCACAAAAGAAGTTGTAAGTCACCAGTAATATAAACATTTTTTAAATGTTAATGTGAACCTTTAAAAAGTAAAGAAAAAACATTCTTTTTAAAGTAACTAGCAATATTAGATATACACTTTTGAGGACTAAAAGTAAAATATTTGAAACATCGATGTTAACTCTTTTTGCTTTTACAATTCATGGTCTCTGTTTATTTGACTAACACAGCTCAATCTGAAGAAAGAGCAAGATTTTCCAAAGATGGTCTCTTGAAAAGTTAATAGGTATCCATTAAAAATGTTTTCTATGTTTCATTAGGTTAAGGCGGTATCAGTTTAAGTGGTGTGAAATTTTTCCTTATTGTAGAACTCCTGAGAAACAGAGCATGCTTGTGTCTTGCAATTCTCCAAGAGAAATTAGAGGAGGCATTTCGTGTCCTGAATACCCCACTCACCATGTTTTCCAAGAATGGTTTTGTAGGATGAGTGGGAAATGCTAGTCAAAATAATTCTGCTCACATTTATAATATGAAATTTCAATTTCTTAAGAGGCCTTCTGGCTTCCCCGGTGGGCTCACACAGTAAAGAATCCACCTGCAATGTGGGAGACCTGGGTTCGACTCCTGGGTCAGGAAGATCCCCTGGAGAAGGAAATGGCAACCCACTCCAGTATTCTTGCATGGAGCATCCCATGGACAGAGGAGCCTGGCAGGCTACAGTCCATGTCGCAAGGAGTCAGACACAACTGAACGACTTAAGACTTTCACTTTCAATTTCTTGCTCCCATCTATGGTCATAGAACTAAACTACGATGTACTTACTGGAGAGATACTACATAGTGAACGTGAAGTGAAGTTGCTCAGTCGTGTCCGACTCTTTGCGACCCCATGGACTGTAGCCTACCAGGCTGCTCAGTCCATGGAATTTTCCAGGCAAGAGTACTGGAGTGGGCTGCCATTTTCCTTCTCCACTACATAGTAGTACTGCATAAATATCTGGGCAAAGAAATTCTCTCAGGCTTGCAGCTGATAGTGGAAGCGTGAGAAGCAAGCAGGAGAGTACGCTATTCTAACTAGCCTCTCAAGAGACAGATTAGGTCTTCCCAAGCCACAAAATTGAAGTGAGGTCACTGTGTGAAGGTTTTCCCTGAAGACAGTATGACTTCATCCCACCCTCTTTAAACACGACCTTGAGCCAGCAGGGGAGGGAGCAAGTAGAGATGCTGGCTGGTAAACGCTCCCAGGCTGGTACCTGACACCCACCAGGCTGCAAAGCCACAGCCATGCTGGGAATAATCACGGGTCCAGAAAAACAAAAACATGCCACGTGACATCCTGGCAAGTCTGTCTTCAGGCCTAAGAAAGGGGAGCATTTACAGTCAGGCTCCAGGGGCACATGCTCGGGAGGGGGCAAGCCAGGCGCCGTGCACCATTACAGCCTTCACTTACACACAGTCCCTCCTTTGGCATGAGACTCAAAAATGAGAACCGCTGCCAACTCCCGTTTCACCTAGAAGAAAAAGAGAAAGAGTGCAGGGAAAAGGCAGATTGCGGGGTGTGGGGAAGGGACTTGCGCTCTTTCTGAACAGCGCTAACTTCCACCCAGCCGCCTCCCACTCTGCCTGGCTGCTGCTCCCACCTAGAACCACTTCCACGACATGTGCCACTAGATTTGTTTTTTAACTGAAATATAGTTGATTTATAATATTTCACCAAAGTGATTCAGTTATACACATATCTATTCTTTTTCTGATTTTCCATTTTATTTTATTATAAAATACTGAATACAATTCCCCATGCTATACAGTAGGACCTTGTTATTTATCTATTTTATAGGTAGTAGTTGTATCTGTTGGGCTTCCCTGGTGGCTCAGACGGTAAAGTGTCTGCCTGCAATGCGGGAGACCTGGGTTCGATTCCTGGGTCAGGAAGATCCCCAGGAGAAGGAAGTGGCAATCCACTCCAGCACTCTTGCCTGGAAAATCCCATGGATGGAGGAGCCTGATAGGCTACAGTCCATGGGGTCGCAAAGAGTTGGACACAACTGTATCTGTCAATCTCAAATTCCAATCATATCCCTCCTTCCCTTCCCCATTTGTAACCATAAGTTTATTTTCTACATCTGTGTGTCTGTTTTATAAGTGAGTTCCTCTGTATCACTTCTTTTAGGTTTCACATATAAGTAACATATGATACATTAGCCTTTCTCTGTCTGACTTACTTCACTTGGCATGATAATCCCTAGGTTCATCCATGTTGCTGCAAATGGCAAGATTTTGTTCTTCTTTGTGGCTGAGCAGTACTCCATCGCATATGCATACCACCTCTTCTTTAGTCACACACTTGTCCATGAACAGTTTGGCTGCTTCTGTGTCTTGTGCCACTAGATTCTTGACACTTTTACAAAAGCTATTTTATATGCTCATTCATACAAGCTCAGCTTCCCAGAGACTGTTTACAACGTGGTCGCACGTGCATGAGACCTAGGCAGCTTCTCTGCCTATCTTTTGTCTTGGTGAGAGGGTGAGAGCATCCACAGTATCATGTAACTCTTGCTCCGGGAGGTTCTTCCTTGCATCACACATCATGCGTAAGTGCAAACATGTTGAAAACCTCTGTCTTGAAGTTGAATGATTAAGCTTAATGTGGGAAGAGATTTTTTAAAAAATATTTATTTACTTGGCTCTGCTGGGTCTTAGTCGTGGCACATGGCATCTTCAGTTGTGGCCTATGAGATTTAGTTGCCTGACCAGGAGTTGAACCCATGCCCCCTGCGTTGGGAGCAAAGAGTCTTAGACCCCAAGGGGGAAGTCCCTGTGTGGAGATTTTGATAGCTGTTTCTTTTTAAATTCCAAATTATGGTCCCAAATTATGGCTCTGTCTCCCTAAGAACCAAATAACCTGAGAACTTCCACAGTGCCTGGGGACCTGGAGTTTGAGGTAGAAGCCTCCCCCTCCTCTCTACTACCCATGGTTCTTCCAAGGCGGTGGAAGTCAGAACACATGCAGGGTGGAGACCCAGACAGCAGGTAGGGCACAGGGGTCTCCTGCACTCCCCTCTCCAGCATGAGCTTGTGGGGCCCCTGCTGCTTCCCCTACAGATGTGGGAGTTCCCTGGGTGAGGCCCCTGGGTGCTGGATGTATCCCACCATGGAGAGAGTGATGGTGACAGGGTGGTGGTGGGAGGGTGGGCTGGACCAGACCCTTGGATACCCCGGGTAGGTGAGCAAGCTTCCCGACCCGAGGAATGCAGGCAGGGGGAGCATGTGAAGGCAGCCCTGGCTGGGTTAAAGGGGAAGGTCTGCAGCACTCCCCCTGGGGTTGTGGGGAGTGCCTCTCTGCTCTCAGCAGAGACCCGGGCTTTACAGCCCACAGCGGGGACTGCAGACGCTGCCACCGAGTGACCCTCACAGCGTGGTATCACCTCGTGAGCTGGGAATGAAAGACCAGCGAGGCAGGCAGACACCACTGACGAGCCTGGCATGTCATTTGCAAACATGGCATATAATCTGTAGGTGTTGAAACAACTTTTTATTATCATCATCCTCATTATTATTAATTATTACCATATAGGAGACGTACGTTGCCTGGAACTCATGTTTCTGTGTTCCTCCTATGGCAGGAGGCATTTCTGTCTGCTGCTTTTCTATAATATCCTAATCATGTAAACGTTCAGAGTCAGATACAGGCATTGGGCCATTTTCTACCAGCAAGTGTTGCTCTTATGCCCTAAAATACCTGAACCAATGCGCTTTGGCACCTTCTGCTTCTTTTCTCAATTTGGCAGCAAACCTGGGTGGAGTGGCCCCCTGGGCCAGGCCAGGTCATCTTGATTTCTCTCGCTGCTGCCCCATATGGCTCTTTATTTCATGCAAGGGACTGAAAACCTATCTTAAGGCCTGGCTCTGTGCTGAATTATGGCAGGTTCCAAGGCTCGGGAAGTTTGAAGTATATGCTCCAATTCCACTCACATCAGGCTGCTCTAATGTTTAGGGCAACTCCTAATAACGTAGTAATACTTGATCCTTCTTTGGTGATTGTATGTAGGTATAACTTCCTTAGCATCTCAGGAGAGTGAGAAGGGGTGATTTATGAGGTAGAATTTAGGCATCCCTGTTCCTCCCTCAGACTACAGTCCTCTCCCCCCAGTCCTAACAGTGCATTTAATTCAAAGTGTCCCCAACCATGCTCAGCTAAGAGACAACTTACTGTGGTAGAAAGATGGGATAAGGCTTTAATGTGAAGGAGTTCTTCATAGATAATTTCTAGGTCATCCATGGTCCTCTGTCCAGGTCTACAAAGAAAAAAGTAACAAGGAAATAATGAGCTAAAAGTCATTACTAGAGTTTGAAATACAGAAGGGGCTTCAGGGGCCAGTAAAACATGTTCAGGGAATTCTTAGGAGAAATCCTGATAAAAAGACCCTGGCAGGAGGACAGATGATGCTATGATAATTCCTAAAGGGAATTTTGACATGAATCTGTTCCTTGATGGAAGGACACGGAAGAAATCAAAACTGCACCTAATCCCCTTCCCTTCCAACCTCAGAGGGAGGAACATCTCTGCTCACATCGTAGTTGGCTAACTTAGATCTCTTACTTTGTAGATGATGATTCTGCAAAATTACCTTTCATTACTACCTTAATCAAGATCAACAAAGTTATCTTTTAACATCACCAGGAACTGCTGGTTCAATCAACTTGATGACTGACACAAATTTCTTGGGATCCTATGTGGTATCTTAGCCTAGGAGAATAATGTTGCTATCACTTTTGTTCTGGGTTGTGTAATGTGTTTCTACCACAGGACTTAAAGGATTTATACAAACAATGTTTTCTCACCTCCCTCTGGAGGTGAGGACATGAGATGAGCAGAAGGCAAATAGTGTGTGGAATTATTAAGAAAGGGAAAGTAGGGAAGAATACCTCACATTCCCCAAACTCTGTACCATGGTCTACCACTCTTCCATGAGATGTTAATCAGTATACTAGGCACAGTTTTTTTTTTCCCCTGTAATTTAGTCTAAAACTACTGTCATATACCTTGCCTTTAAGAATGAGGTTTGGACACATTATGGACATCTTGGCATGGGAGGACTGAGAGGATTTCTGATCATCTTTCATGTCAGTAGTTATTCTGAAATCAGTTCAGTTCAGTCACTCAGTCGTGTCCAACTCTGTGATCCCATGAACCACAGCACGCCAGGCCTCCCTGTCCATCACCAACTCCTGGAGTCCACCCAAACCCATGTCCATTGAGTCAGTGATGCCATCCAACCATCTCATCCTCTGTCATCCCCTTCTTCTCCTGCCCTCAATCTTTCCCACCATCAGGGTCTTTTCAAATGAGTCAGCTCTTCGCATCAGGTGGCCAAAGTATTGGAGTTTCAGCTTCAACATCAGACCTTCCAATGAACACCCAGGACTGATCTCCTTTAGGATGGACTGGTTGGATCTCCTTACAGTCCAAGGGACTCGCAAGAGTCTTCTCCAACACCACAGTTCAAAAGCATAAATTCCTTGGCGCTCAGCTTTCTTTATAGTCCAACTCTCACATCCATACATGACCACTGGAAAAACCATAGCCTTGACTAGACAGACCTTTGTCTGAAATCACGACTCGTGTTTAATTTTACATCAATGGGAAAAGGGATGATTGGTTAGTAATTTGGACCTTCTATTGCTCTCTGCAATATAAGGAACCCTAATGTTTTTGAAACTAAACAAACAAACAAATGTGTTATTAATTCTGAGAGCTCTAGGAAGTCACTCTCCACATTGGTGATCAGGTGGCATTTACTCTCAGCTGACTATTGTAGTCATGAGTGTTACTTATTACATAATCATCACCTGTGTTATACACTCTCCCAAAATTTCAGTAACTTATAGTATTACTCAATGTTACAATATACAAAACTTATAAACCTCAGTGAGCTACCAGTGGTGTTCCATCATTACACTACTATAAAGAATGTTCTTTGGGAATTCCCTGGTAGTCCAGTGGTTGAGACTCCATGCTTTCCTTTCATTGACGTGGCCTGGGCTTAGTCCCAGGTCAGGTAACTAAGATCCACAAGCTATGTGGCATGACAATTAAAAAAAAAAAAGTAAATCTTTCCTTGATCAAGTAAATTCAGAAAGTCTTGCTGCTGTACTGAGCAGAGCACTGAATTTAGAGTCTGAAGATCAGGTTTTAACCCTCGTGCAACCCCTGACCAGTCACGTGACATCAGAGACTCAGTTTCTTCTGTAAACTGGGGACAATATCTTTGTGAGAGTAATGTGAGAGCTAAAGGAAGCAGCAAATAGGAAGGTATCTGCATATTCATTTGTGTAAGTGAAAAAAAAGCAGCAGCCTGATATCTAAAACTCAAGCCCTTGCATAAGAAAAATGAACTTAAAAATTAAGTATGACATTTGGTTCAACAAATTATATCTAGAACTTAGTCAATTGTTAGATAAGTACTTTGAGCTATTGAAAGTGAATTATAAATATTCTAAAATAGTTGCATTAGATAATTTGTAACCATATCGCGGATCAAAAGGGGGCTAATTGGAAGAAAACTCTTTTTATACCTTGGGCATTACGTTCTCAAGGACAGCTTTAACATGAACCAAAGAATATGATAGCCTTCTCTTACAGAAACAAAGAGGACTGTTTCTATATTTCCTAATCCTGCCTGTACAAAGACAGGTACTAAATCCATGAACCAGGGAGATGCCAGCCAGGTTCACCTCCTGCCAAGGATTATCGCTTAAGGACACATGTGGAACGCAGAAAGTAGGGGGACCCACAGACACCGAAGGAAAAGCTATGGCCACAGGGATTCTGAAGGAGCCAGGCCTTCTTAGTAAGGGGCCTAATCTACTACTTGACTTAGACATGGGGATTTTGAAACTGGGACCCTTGGAGATTTAAAAGTCAATTGAGTCACCTCAGTCCATCTACTGCTGTAGAGGCAGCCAACGCGAAAGCCTCAAGGTGGGCGTAATAGGATTATGGCTCTTCAGCATGAGGAGCAGCCCTGCTGTTGCTGCTTCTTGACATCAGCTGCAAATAGCATGGACCCTCCTAGAAGCTTGGCTAAAGGAGAAAACAGTCACCAAGTCTCATTCTCACCTCCATGGGGGGCGGGAGTGGGGGGCTACTACGGAGGGAGAAGAAAAACCTATCTGGGAAAAGAAAGGTCAGAATTTAGCTCTAAAATCTACATCTGAATTTAGATTCAGAGTTGAAATTTGGGGAGCAGATGTCTACAAGTTTAGGAAGAGGGTTCACATAGTATCAACATGAAATCAACACTGATCAAGTCTTACAGATTAAAAAATTAAGTGCTGCCTTTAAGATCAACAAATCCCATTATGTTAAAAATCACTGAATTTCATCCAAGAGTTAAAATATGATGAACAATGTGCCCTGCTGGCTCGCTTCCTGTCTGCCAGGCATCTCTCCTCATGTCTTTCATGGTCTGTTGTTTCTCTGTTCACCTCATGAATTGTGCTGTGCCCCAAGGCTGTCATCATCTCTGTTCTCACTTCCTTCTACCTTGTCTCCCTGGGAAAAGTCCCCAGCTTTCATCTATGTGATGCTGAGACCTAAATTTTAATCTCCAAACAGATTTCTTTCTTGAGCTCCAATAGCTTTCTGACCATCAATTCCCAGACAACCCATAAGCTCAGTCTGTCCAGAAGTGCTCCCTCATCATCACACAAAACTTTTTCAGCTGGTCCCAGTGGACCTTTCTAGACTCATCTCTCCTCTCTTCACACCTTTCCTCCTGGCTAACGTGCTCTGTGCTCGAGGCATAACCGGACATGTCTCCAGTTCTAAAACATGCAGTGCTCTTTCACACCTCTAAGACTCTTCACATGTTCTTCTCTTTGCCTGGGATATGTGTTTTCTGCTACAAGCCCAGCTCAGATGTCCCCTCTCTGAGGCAAAACTGGTTCTCCAAAATTTACTCTTCCAAGGCACATGGTCAAACTGCTGTTGCAATTGAAACATACTATGCAGAATGTTATTTGCTTAGAAATCCATGACTCTACACTGCTCTTCTCAAAAGAAGCAGCATCTGGTAGTACAAAGGGCACTGTGTTAATATCAGAAACAGGATTTGAGATCTAAAATAGGAACTTCCTAGGTACCCAATTGGTCTAATGCTTGGTTCCTACATCTGTAAAAATGGGGATAATAAATAGGATTGTTGTAAAGATAGAATGAGCTAATATACACAAAGCACTGATACACTGGAAATATGGTGCCCATGCAGGATGACATGATAAAGTGGGAGGTGTTCAATACGTCTCATTGGATGAATGCACAAGTTCTCGCGATTTCTGCTGAACTCAGGGTTTGCCCGGGAGGTGGCAGCAGTACCAAGGACCAGTTCTTGTTCTGTATCCTGAAGGCCTTATGCTCTGTTATCCTCCCCACTGAAGGTCCAGTAAGACAAGATGCCCATGACCCCATTCTCTTTGACTATAGTACACATATGTGACATGGTAAGCAGTTAATTATTAATGGAGGGAGGAGACAGGATGAAAATGTTGGACCTGACCTCTTACTCCAAATCCCATTCAAAGATAGAAATTTTTTTTATTTTTTTGGTAGGATTATAAATTTACTCATCCAGTTTTTTTTTTAATTTTATTTTTTAGCTTTACAATATTGTATTGGTTTTGCCATATATCAAAATGAATCTGCCACAGGTATACATGTGTTCCCCATCCTGAACCCTCCTCCCTCCTCCCTCCCCATACCATCCCTCTGAGTCACCCGAGTGCACCAGCCCCAAGCATCCAGTATCATGCTTCGAACCTGGACTGGTGACTCGTTTCATATATGATATTATACATGTTTCAATGCCATTCTCCAAAATCATCCCACCCTCTCCCTCTCCCACAGAGTCCAAAAGACTGTTCTATACATCTGTGTCTCTTTTGCTGTCTCGTATACAGGGTTATTGCTACCATCTTTCTAAAGTCCATATATATGCATTAGTATACTATATTGGTGTTTTTCTTTCTGGCTTACTTCACTCTGTATAATAGGCTCCAGTTTCATCCACCTCATTAGAACTGATTCAAATGTATTCTTTTTAATGGCTGAGTAATACTCCATTGTGTATATGTACCACAGCTTTCTTATCCATTCATCTGTTGATGGACATCTAGGTTGCTTCCATGTCCTGGCTATTATAAACAGTGCTGTGATGAACATTGGGGTACACGTGTCTCTTTTCCTTCTGGTTTCCTCAGTGTGTATGCCCAGCAGTGGGATTGCTGGGTCATAAGGCAGTTCTATTTCCAGTTTTTTAAGGAATCTCCACACTGTTCTCCATAGTGGCTGTACTAGTTTGCATTCCCACCAACATACTCATCCAGTTTTAAGAAATTATCAGCTAAAGCTACCCCGTCTAAATCAAGTTCAATGGGGGCCTAAACAGAGATGACCGTCAAAAACCAAGCAACACCTGTTGGACTGGATCCTTGTTTTGGTCAGAATTTTGTCTGCCATGCTAAACATATAATAGGAAAGATGTTTTAAAATCCAAAACAGCACTGAAAATAAGTCACACCACCGTGACAAACCCTAAAATAGTGCTATCAGCAAGATCAGAGTGTTTTGGGAATTCTTGGGTGATGGGAAGCAGATGGGGACAGAATGGCTGAGAGAGGCCTGGAGGCAGACACAGCTCTGCACTCACAGAAGGAAACCCACACAAGAGGAAGACAGCGCTGCTGATAAGACAAGGACAGGAGAAGGTCCCAGGGGTTCATCGCATCACTGCCCCGTGCAGGGCAGGGGCTGGCGAGCAGCAGGCTGCCCAGGCTCCAACTTGAGACCTGCCAAGACAAATGTCCAGGAAGGGCCTGAGAAGGAAGCAGAGCCCTGGGCCCTCCTGCCAGACACAGAGGAGGGGGAGAAGTGGGAGCTCTCCCAGGAGGGACTTCCTGGGAAGGGCTCCATTCCTGGGAGAGCCTCCTGAGTTTGGCAGCTGGTGGGAGGACAGGAGGGAGGGGTTCAGCCTGCCTGCTCCCCATGTGTCTCTCATAGGAAGCAAGGCCTGTCCTGAAGCACAGCCCCCACTGCCTTCAGGGGTTGGGGTGCTGTTGGCCAATCTGCAGAGACCCACGTGGAACTCATTCTACCCCTGGTCCTCCATTCATCGGTAACAAAACCAAGAAATAAAGACTTCCATGGGGCTTGCTGGATGCCCCGGAGAAACCCATGACAGCCATGTGAAACCAAATGGAACAAAGCCTAGAAACAGTTTAGTCTCTGAGTCCTAAATACCACTCTGAATGAAAGGGGAAAAAAACGAACAACAACAACAACAAGCCTGTGGTCTACAGTGGTCAGTGTCATCACAGGGCAGGCCACTGTCGCTGGGTGATCCACCCAGACAGCAACCGTCCTTTTGGTCCTGTTTACAGCACATGTTTTAACGAGGTGAGAGAAGTCAGGACGGCAAGGTGAGCAGAGACTGGCTTTAGAAAATGAATACCTTTACAGCTGAAAAAGCAACAAAAGCATTCATTGGAGGTGTGCCGTGAGGGGTTTCCATCAACATGTTGTTAGGGTTGAAGGTTGAGGGAGGTCCCGGGGAGGAGGCCAGATGGAGCCGAGGTCGGTGTGACCATCCTGTGTCCATGAGTGGGAGTCAGATGGGAGCCCCTCCCCCAGCCCAGCGGCCCTAGAGCTTGTGGCTGCAGCAACAGAACAGGCCGAGCCTTGGCAGGGACGCCGGCTCAGAGCTGCTGTGCCATCTGGTGCCTCAGAAAAGACCTCTCTGCTCTGGCCTCAGACAAAGCTTCTCCCCTCCGTGTGCGCCACCTACTTCCCCACCATCACCACTGAACAAAGTCGCGTTTTACAAGCAGGTTTCTTGTGGCAGACAGTGGCATTGAGTACCTCTCATGCTTTGGTCTTTGTAGGGGCAGACAGGAAAGAAAAATGGAAAAGGGATCCCACAAATCAGCTCCCAGCCTGTTCAAAGAGTCATGAAAGGGTCCCCAGGGCTGAAGGCAATCTGGCTTTCAAGAGCCAAGGGAACACTGTGCCCCGATCGAGCAGGAGGAGGGACCTCACATGTTACCTTCACAGAGGACCTGTGAGGCCAGGGAAGTGAATCGGCTCTCTGGCTGCTCTGAGTGGCAGCACGTGAATGTACCTGGTCTTTACTTGTCCTTCTCCAGATGTCACAGGGAGAGGCATTAGGCATCCCTGCTTCTTTATAAACCTGCGTGGTGCCACATTGATGGGGATTTGTAGGATCCTGCTGGGGAAAGGCCTAGTTTCTGCAGGGGACGCATTCTGGCGGCAATGTCTAGTTACAGACAAGATAATAAACGGGGATAGAGGGAGAGGCATTTTCTACATTAAAGGATGGAAGGGCTCAGGTGATATTGGAAGCTGCTGGTAAATACAGTTTTATCAAGGAATTTATCAAGGTCAGAGACACAGCTCTTTGGTTATTGGAACGTGGATAAAATGAGGGATTCGCCCGGCACCAAGCAGGCATGCTGGCATGGCCAGTGGTAACCTGGGCAGGTGAAAGACAAATAACCCAGTTCTTCTAGATTTGTCACCCAGTAGACCTATTCCCTGGCGCATGGGAAAAATACCCAGAAAAGTCAGTGTTATAAATATGTAAGACCTGGTCAAGCACCAAAATAAAGGAAATGCTTTACTATATTTTTCTTGGGGCTGGAATGCTTTATTTTGGTGGTAACACTCCACCTCAGTCCACCTGATTCTCCTGCTTTCAAGTCATTTCTCAAGCATGGGTCACTTTCCAATGCTCTTAAAAGATTTTCTTGAGATTCAACTCTTCCACTTCCCTTAAAGTTTGGTGTGGTTTCCCACCCCCTTGTCTAACAAACCAGCACAACGTGTTTGCTTCTTTTCTTCACCTCCCAGGACACTTGCTTCTTAAGAGTTAGCTCTTAAGTATTTGAGACATTCCCAGAGCCTGGTGATGGGCCATTTAAGGTATCCTCCCCCACTCTGTTGGCTCATTTCCCTACTACACCACAACCCTCTCACCTTACTCTCAACCCAGAAAAGGACATTTTAAGCTTATCAGATACATCTTCTCCATTCTGTTTTCAAGGTTTTTGGTCATCTTTACTATCATTATTCTGAATTCTTTTTCAGGTATGAGAGAATTTATTAGAGGATACTTAGGAAGCCAAGCGGAGAAGGCAATGGCACCCCACTCCAGTAGTCTTGCCTGGAGAATCCCAGGGAAGGGGGAGCCTGGTGGGCTGCCATCTATGGGGTCGCACAGAGTCAGACACGACTGAAGCAACTTAGCAGCAGCAGCAGCAGCAGCAGCAGCAGGGTTAGTTCTCTGGTAGTCTAGAGTCTTGGAGTCAGTGCTCCTGCTCCAAAGGCTCAGGGCTTGTTCTCGAGTTTTCCGTGGTTCTGTATATTCTTTTCCAGTGGTCAGGTACTCTGGTCTGCTCTCAGCTGGAGTTCTGCAAGCATTTCTGTATCTGAAGGTGTATTCCTGACATATCCGTGGAAAGAGACATACTCCACATCCACCTACTCCTCTGCCATCTTGTTTTTCCCTTTTAAGCTTATCAGATACAATTAGACATTGTCTAGTTCTGACTGCAAACCCTGTGTACATGAGGATTCTTCCCTTCTTTGTGAAGTCAGAAATGAATGTGATTTAGCCTGCTGTTAAGGGTAAAAGCCTTTGGAGAGAAATTTGGGAGAAATGAGGTCATCCTCATTTCTTTACCTCATGTCCTCATCATCAGGACATGGGGTAAAGATTCCATAATTCAGTGCCTCTGAGGCCTAAGTGTTTGGGGACATTGTGATTTGAGGTTTTTCAAGTTCAGAAGCTAAATATGCCAGAAATTCTTCCAGCAAAAGTGTTTACTATCAGAGCACAATAGAAGTGTACCATTAAACCTTTTCAAAGGTACAGCCACAAATATTTTCCTTTAAAATACCTAAGCAGCAAGTTGAGAAAAGCAAATTTGGATGGAAGCAGATAGTTATAGCTACCTGTATTTGTGTATGAGACATATATATCAGATAGAAAATGCAAACATTTTTTGAGGAGATGCTATGTGGGTACATTATTTTTCCTTTATAAAAATTAATTCTTCATGAATCAGGGACAGAAAGATATTTCTTTGCATTCCACTGCTTGTTCAGTAAATCCACCAGAGAACTTGAAGCTACCTGTTAGAGATGAAATATTATTATTCATGAAAAAAAAAGAATGAAATTGGATTTGGAGTAAGCAGACTTGGGTTCTGTCTCTGGTTCAGCTACATATACTACTGCGTGATGAAGAAGACACTCAGAATCCACTAAGCTCAGTTTCTCCATCTGTAAATTGTGGGTAATAACATTAGCACTACTCAGTTTGCACAGTTAGGCTGAGGTTCAAAGAGGGGATGTAAATGAGGTCACTATATATAAAAGGTATAGTGCAAAGCATATTTAATTATTACGTTTGTCTGTGATCCTGACTTGTGTGTTGATATGAATTTTTTCTACAGTAGATGATATATTTGAACTTCATTCAGGTCTATATGGGCTTCCCTGGTGGCTTAGATGGTAAAGAATCTGCCTGCAGTGCATGAGACCTGGGTTCGATAGATTCCCTGGAGGAGGGCGTGGCAACCCACTCCAGTATTCTGGCCTGGAGAAACCCATGGACAGAGGAGCCTGGTGGATTACAGTCCATGGGTTCACAAAGAGTTGGGCTGAGCAACTGAGCACAGCACAGCATAGGTCGATATAGTCATCATTTAATGAACTGAGACTAGTCTGTAGTAACTATTTTAAAATCAGATTTCCATGACATGTTTCCTCAACAATGCTCAAAGAACAAAGCCAAGAGACCGTTTTGAAGCCTTTTTGGCCTGGGACAGGTGGTAGATCGCAGAACAGAACACAGGCTCAAGTCAGAAAGACCTGGACCAAATCCTGAGTCCCCCTCTTTCAGGATAAACAACAAGTGATTTAACATAAGCCTCATCTTCCTTATTCATAAAATGGGGATAATATTAATCACTACCTCAAAGATCTGTTGAAAGAATAGAATCAGACAGCTGTTGAGCACAGTGCCTAGCACACATGTGCTCGGTAAACGTTGGCTGTAATTAAATACTATTGTAGTTGTTTTTCCGTTTACAATCCCTTGTGAAACTGGGAGAGAGTAAGAAAGATAGCGCTGCTGCTGCTGCTGCTGCTAAGTCACTTCAGTCGTGTCCAACTCTGTGCGACCCCATAGACGGCAGCCCACCAGACTCTGCCGTCCCTGGGATTCTCCAGGCAAGAACACTGGAGTGGGTTGCCATTTCCTTCTCCAATGCATGAGAGTGAAAAAAAGTCGCTCAGTCAAGTGATCCCATTGTCACTCAGGTCCTGTCCCTGGGATTCTCAGGCAAGAACACTGGAGTGGACTGCAGCCTTCCAATGCATGAGGTGAAAGTGAAAGTGAAGTCGCTCAGTCTCCTCCATCCATTGACTGCAGCCCACCAGGGATTTTCTCCAGGCAAGAGTACTGGAGTGGGTGCCATTTCCCTCAATCCAAAGATAAAGTCTAAGTCAGTCGTGTGACCCTCCGACCCCACTCTTGGGATTTTCCAGGCAGGATCCCACAAAAACTGTAAGATCCCACAAACCCGCCAGGCTCCTCTGTCCATGGGATTCTCCAGGCAAGAATACTGGAGTGGGTTGCCATTTCCTTCTCCAGGGGATGAGAGTAAGCAGGTATTAAACTCATGTTATAGTTTAAGAGACTTGTAATCTGACGATGTTGGGGGACTTACTGGTAACTTGGTAAGACCAGAATCCAGGGCTCTTGTGCTTAGTATGGCTTTCACTTTATTTAGCAGACTCTTAGGTCAAATGCATGTATCTCAAAAGCTGTCATTAATTTCTCAAAATACCATTAATTCTCCTCTCAAAAAAACTCACTATCCGGCATTCTGTCTTTAGTCTCGGGCCCTCCAATCCATTCTCTACAGATAGCAGAGAAACCTACCTACTGCAAAGCTGGCCATGCCACTAGTCAACGGTGCTCCAAATGGCTATAAAATAATACACAGACACACAGAGAAGCAGACCCCCTTCAACCTGGCCTCAGCCTAACTCTCCAGCCACATTTACCCACATGCCTGCTCTGGGGGCACTTCTTTGGCTCCTTACTGGAACTTTCTTGACATTTTTCTGGCCCCACACACCCCTGCACCCCTGCTAGGCTAGGAATTCTTTCTTCGTTCTAGGAAGAAGGGCACTTCTTATTTTCTTCTGTGGTTAAAAAGAAAGAGTTTGAGAATCAACCTAAACACCCAACGGTGACAAACTGATCGCACTAAGGAGTTTTCAAAGGATAGACTACTATGCACCTATTAAAAGTCCCACCTTTTAAAAAATACTTATGGTTAAGGGAGAATGCCATGCTATATTATTAACTGTAAAAAGTTAGGAACTGAAGAATAATCAAGGGATAGGTACCAAAATGTTAATGATAATAATCTCTGGAAGATGTGATTGGCAGGTGTTATTTATTCTTCTTTGACTCTTTTTAGTACTTTCCAAATTTTCTATGCAATGAACAGATCAACTTGAACATTAAAAAGGCATAACAATCTTGAGGCAATCTAATAATGATGCCTAAACTGTAAACTGTGGTGTTGGAGAAGACTCTTGAGAGCCCCTTGGACTGCAAGGAGATCCAACCAGTCCATTCTGAAGATCAGTCCTGGATGTACTTTGGAAGGACTGATGCTAAGGCTGAAACTCCAGTACTTTGGCCACCTCATGCGAAGAGTTGACTCACTGGAAAAGACTCTGATGCTGGGAGGGATTGGGGGCAGGAGGAGAAGGGGACAACAGAGGATGAGATGGCTGGATGGCATCACTGACTCGAGGGACGTGAGTCTGAGTGAACTCTGGGAGTTGGTGATGGACAGGGAGGCCTGGCGTGCTGCGATTCATGGGGTCGCAAAGAGTCAGACATGACTAAGTGACTGAACTGAACTGAAACTGTAAACGGCAGCTATATCCATCTTTTTCTATCCCAAATCTGGGTCCTAAGAGCATCAATCCATAGGTTGGTTCTTGGGCATGTAAATATGAGAAACAAGGAGTAAACTGCTTTCATAGGGCGAAGGCAAATCTAAACTCTAGAAACAGCCCACTTAATGCAGTCATTTCTTCTGGTAAATTCCAGAAACTTACACTTAGGGCACAGCTGTCTTTTCAGGAAAAACAAAGGCAAAGTTCATCATGTGCTGAAGGAAAAGACTCCATAGTGAATTTTTTTTATTTCCTCAGGATCAGCTCTTTTAGTCATGCTTCTGTTTTCATTTGATTTGCATCTAAGGATGGACTTTTTTTCACTCTGAACATTCTCTTGGCATACCCCAGCAGAAATCACAAGCCCAAGCACTAATGGTTTTAGGCTTGCTAATCTGGGTTCCACTGAAAAAACAAATTTTCCTATAACTATCAGGATTTCAAATATCACACCCTCCAAAAATAGCTTGGGCAGGTAAAGACTATTAAAAACAGGCTCTGCTAATGAAGAGAAAACACACAACCTCTCACGTGCCCTCTAGAGCACATGTGTGGAACAGCAGGTGGTGGCTGTCTAAACAACTCTTCCTTCTGGTATTTTCTCGTATCACTTGATTATCTTAAATTGTTTCCTTTCAATCTTATGTCCCACAGTATATGTTAGAAAATATTACTCAAGCACATGAAATAAATGAATTTAAGATTATGAGTTTCTGACCATTTGGTAGACCTAAACCTGCCAGCATTTCAAATATACATATATAATTTATATAAATATATATATATTTGTATATATTTCCTAGTGATTGCAGCCATGAAATTAAAAGATGCTTGCTCCTTGGAAGAAAAGTTATGACAAACCTAGATGGCATATTATAAAGCAGAGACATTACTCTGCCAACAAAGGTCCATATAGACAAAGCTACAGTTTTCCCAGTAGTCATGTATGGATGTGAGAGTTGGATCATGAAGAAGGGTGAGGGCCAAAGAACTGATGTTTTTGAACTGTGGTGTTGGAGAAGACTCTTGAGAGTCCCTTGGACTGCAAGGAGATCAAACCAGTCAATCATAAAGGAAACAAATCCTGAATATTCACTGGAAGGACTGATGTTGAAGTTGAAGCTCCAATACTTCGGTCACCTGATATGAAGAGCCAACTCATTAGAAAAGACCCCAATGCTGGGAAAGATTGAAGGTAGGAGGAGATGGAGATGACAGAGGAGAAGACGATATGGCATCACTGACTCAATGAACATGGGTTTGGGCGAGCTCCAGGAGATGGTGAACGACAGGGAAGCCTGGTGTGCTGCAGTCAATGGGATTGCAAAGAGTCAGACACAACTGAGCAACTGAACAACAACAACAAATACAAATTTATGTGGGCTTCCCCAGTGGCTCAGTGGTAAAGAATCTGCCTGGCAATGCAGGAGACTTAAGAGACACAGGTTTGATCCCTGGGTCAGGAAGATCCCCTGGAGGAGGGCATGGCAACCCACTCCAGTATTCTTGCCTGGAGAATCCCGTGGACAGAGGAGCCTGGCGGGCCACAGTCCCTAGGATCACAAAGAGTTGGACATGACTGAAGTGACTGACTACACATAAATTTATATATAATTTATAAAATACATATAAAACTCAAATATATATACATATATAAAATTTCATTTCCCCCCCTTCTGCTCAGGCCCAATTGACAAGCTTCTAGGCTTTTAGGGAGTTTCAAAATTTCAGACAGACCAGAATTAGATTCGGGAAATGGCATCCACTCATTTCCCTTCTGCCTGAGGCTGTTTTCTGATCAACAGCTTCCAGTGGAGAGCTAGGTCTCACTTTACTCGAAAGAGGAAGTTGGGAGCCTTGTATGGCAAGAGCCTTCTTTGTCTCCTTGAAGCCTCTTTTCGTCCAGCCGGCCTCAAGCTTACAACATTCTGTTTACCTGCTCAGTCCACATCTCTTTGTCCAGTCCCTCTCCGAAGCACTTGCTCAAAGGCAGCCAGAATGTATGTTTCTGCTGGTAAGGGTCTCTACTGTATCTATTTGCTGTAGGGTAGCCTCTTGTTTTTAGACTTATAAACAAAGCAAAATCAAAACAGTAAGCTGCAGAAGCTCATGTTAGGTTTGCTGGCCCTGTCTGGAAGCCGCAACAACAGCGCCATCAAACTCTCACTGTTGTACAGCACTTACCCCCAAAAGCCGCCCAGGTCTGCACCTGTGAGGCTGGGTGGGCATTGTGAGCCACTCTGCCTGCCACCACATAAAAAGCTAATTTCGCATTCAGAATATATGTTTTTTTTCAATACCAATAGCAACAAGAGTGTGCCAAAAAATTTCCCCTGAAGCTCTATTCTGTTTTTTAAACTACAGAACATTCTTTCATAGTTTGACAGTTAAAATGCCGCAGTTAATGTAATAAACAGAGAATTTTTCTAAGTAGCCTGTCAAAACAAGTGACACTTTTTTTTTTTTTGCTAGCGAGTCTCAGATTCAGAACAATAGGAAGTACCTTTCAAAGCAACATCTTCATTATACAATCAAATTCTCAAAGTAATCTTCTCATCAAAGAATATTGTGTTATTTCTTTCCCAGTAATTACCAGAGTTCTGCAACCTCCCTGGCAGTGGTGACTATTATAAAATGCAGCTGTGCTGAGTTACAATATTGGGGGGTCCTGCCCCGGTCAATATGGAACCAATGCAGCTCATGCCTCCACATTTCCTAGTGACTTGGCAGTTTGGGCAGTCAAAAGTCAACATTTCCAGGACCAGTGAATATACCATCAAGTTCCCAGGAGCAAAGGGCTCAGCTGTTCTCTGCAAGGACAGCAGAGACACCAGTAATTCTTGATGAACTCAGCTCATTTTCTTTCCACTTAAAGTACAGTAGAAGTTTCAAAGGTTATTATCTGATAAAAAAATGGGGTGTGTGTGTGTGTAGAGTCGGAAGTCTGTCTCATAAAATTAGATTCCTTCTTTTTCACTTTTCCATCTATTAGGGACGGTCATTCACATAGAAATAAAAGCTAAGAGTACTGAGTCACAAGAAGAACTAGCAGTTTAATTTCAATGTTTGAGGTTTCATAAAGCCTGAAAAGATGGGACAATCCTAAGGGCACCCAAGATGATGTATCTTGGGATACTCATGAAACCTGTACTCTACAGCCAGAGATGGGCTGGAAAAGTCCAAACTGTGTAATGTAACTTTCTCTGAAGGATCTCTGAGTTAGTGCTGTATGGAAGGAAAAGAAATACAGGCTACTCTTTCTAAGGGAGACTCATGACATCAGCTCTCAGGCTCTTGCAAGGGTGAATCAAACAATTAGCATGAATATCCTTAGCATGCTGTCTTCCTTCCACATAGCCAACGCTCAATATGTTTGTGGCATCCAAATCTAATTTGGGAGTGCCTAATCCCCACCAACTGTATAAAAAAGATCTTCACGACCAAGATAATCACGATGGTGTGATCATCCTGACATGCCTCTTGAGAAACCTGTATGCAGGTCAGGAAGCAACAGTTAGAGCTGGACATGGAACAACAGACTGGTTTGAAATAGGAAAAGGAGTATGTCAAGGCTGTATATTGTCATCCTGTTTATTTAACTTATATGCAGAGTACATCATGAGAAACGCTGGGCTGGAAGAAGCACAAGCTGGAATCAAGACTGCCAGGAGAAATAGCAATAACCTCAGATATGCAGATGACACCACCCTTATGGCAGAAAGTGAAGAGGAACTAAAAAGCCTCTTGAAGAAAGTGAAAGAGGAGAGTGAAAAAGTTGGCTTAAAGCTCAACATTCAGAAAACGAAGATCATGGCATCTGGTCCCATCACTTCATGGGAAATAGATGGGGAAACAGTGGAAACAGTGTCAGACTTTATCTTTTTAGGCTCCAAAATCACTGCAGATGGTGACTGCAGCCATGAAATTACCCCTTGGAAGAAAAGTTATGACCAACCTAGATAGCATATTCAAAAGCAGAGACATTATTTTGCCAACAAAGGTCCGTCTAATCAAGGCTATGGTTTTTCCAGAGGTCATGTATGGATGTGACAATTGGATTGTGAAGAAAGCTGAGCGCTGAAGAATTGATGCTTTTGAACTGTGGTGTTGGAGAAGACTCTTGAGAGTCCCTTGGACTGCAAGGAGATCCAACCAGTCCATTCTGAAGGGATCAGCCCTGGGATTTCTTTGGAAGGAATGATGCTAAAGCTGAAACTCCAGTACTTTGGCCACCTCATGCGAAGAGTTGACTCATTGGAAAAGACTCTGATGCTGGGAGGGATTGGGGGCAGGAGGAGAAGGGGACGACAGAGGATGGGATGGCTGGATGGCATCACCTACTCAATGGATGTGAGTTTGAGATGGTGATGGACAGGGAGGCTTGGCGTGCTGCGATTCATGGGTTGCAGAGTCGGACATGACTGAGCGACTGAACTGAACTGAATCCCCACCAGGTGGCGCTAGTGGCAAAGACCACCCCCGCCCTGCCCCCCGACCCCGCCCCGCCCCGCCCCGTCTGCCAATACTGGAGACAGAAGAAACATGGGTTCCATCCCTAGGTCAGGAAGATCCCTTGGAGAGGTGTATGGCAACCTACTCCAGTATTCTTGTCTGGAGAATCCCATGGATAGAGGAGCCTGGGGGGCTACAGTCCATGGGGTCGCAGAATCAGACACAACTGAAGCGACTTAACATGCTGTTAGCACGCACATTCCACAGGATTACAAACTCTCCAAAGGCAGGAACTATTTCACTACTTTCAAAAAACCTCTTTGGCAGATGCTCAAAAATACATGTGAATTGAATGGCATTTCTGTCTCCCTTGAAGCAACTGAGAGCTGAGGGACATCAGAGCTGGGGCTTTATGTTCATTTGTTCATTCAATCACTCAGCAAAGGTTTGCTGATAGCTGGCTTGGCGTAAGGCACAGAGCTTGGGATATGCCCTTTTCTAACTTCCACATCAAGTTCAGTTTCCCTCTTCAGATCATGTTCTATCGATATGTACTACATTTTCCTTTGTAGCGTGCAATGCAGCTGTTATTAAATGATTATTTGCATAACTAGTTGTTAATGGTCTGGCTCCTGCCCTAGACAGAAAGCTTCAGGCTGGGGGTGTGACCCTCTAGTTTAATGCTGCAGCCTTTGCAACTAACATAGTATCTAGGACAAAATAAATGTTCAATAAATATTGGTTAAATGACTAAATGAATGAAATAAAATGAGCTATGCCTTTGCCTTTAAGAAACTCAGTTTACAATAATGTTTCTCTCTCTCTCTTTTTTTTTTTTTTTTTACAATAATGTTTCTCAACAGAGGCTTTCTGTTCAGGGCAGCTTCTTATTTTGTAGGGTTCTAGGAAGAAAGCTGAGCACTGAAGAATTGATGCGTTTGAACTGTGGTGTTGGAGAAGACTCTTGAGAGTCCCTTGGACTGCAAGGAGATCCAACCAGTCCATTATAAAGCAGATCAGTCCTGGGGGTTCTTTGGAAGGACTGATGCTAAAGCTGAAACTCCAGTACTTTGGCCACCTCATGTGAAGAGTTGACTCATTGGAAAAGACTCTGATGCTGGGAGGGATTGGGGGCAGGAGGAAAAGGGGATGACAGAGGATGAGATGGCTGGATGGCATCACTGACTTGATGGACGTGAGTCTGAGTGAACTCCGGGAGATGGTGATGGACAGGGAGGCCCGGTGTGCTGCGATTCATGGGGTCGCAAAGAGTCAGACATGACTGAGCAATTGAACTGAACTGAACTGAGGTAGTGGAGTGTGTTCAACATCCCTAGGTCCTGCCACGGCCCAGCAAATGCCAGCAGTGTGGCAACCAAAACCCACAATTTCTGATACCTGCCCCTCGGGGCTGGCCTGCAGCTGTTTCAGAACCAGTGTGATATGGGCTTGAATGAACGTGGCAGCAAGAAGGGATGGAGCCAGGACATGAAGCGGAGGTAAACAAGGGACAGTGAGACACGGGCCACAGGGAAGAGCGGAGAGAAGCAGTCTAAGGGCAAGAGCACAGTGCAGCGTGAGAGCCGTCGTCTGAGTTCCCCAAATCCAGGGGATTCTCCCGTCTGTCCACCCACCGCCCCCACTGCCCCACCTCATGGTCCTTCAGAGCTCAGAGAACATCAATTGCTGGGCAGGTTTCTTGAGTACAACTCATGATGAGATCAGTGAAGCTCTGGCTTTTCTCTTTGGTAATTTTGGACTTTCCCGCAAAATTTTTGTTTGAAGAGAGGGTTTTGAAGCTAAAGGAACTGAGAATCATGGTTGTGGAGTTAAGGATGATGATGCTGATTGGGTAGAGGGAAGGCCTCTGAAACACATGGTGTGCAATTAAGAGAAAGTTGTGACCAAAAATGAGCTATGCTGAAGAGCCTCCTTGCAGCTCAGAGTAAGGGCAAGGGAGAGGGAAGAATCCTGGGGAAAGGGGAGGAGGGTGCAGTGAGAGGCTGCTGGGAGGTGGGGCCCACACCAGGAAGCTGGTCTGAGGGACATGGAGATGTGTTAAAGGGCAGTGCTTCTGTCGAGAGCCACTGGTAAATGGAGGTTGGCCAAGCCAGTGACTCAGAGTCGACACCCACAGCTGGCTGGAACCAGTTGCTGGGTGGAGTGGGATTTCATTTCCAGCAGAAAAACATAAGCCCTGTGTGCAGTGGCTGCAGGACCGTGTGCCAAGTCAGCCTTTAGTGAGAAGGTTTCCCTGAGGCACTTGCTTCTTTGTGTGCCCCACAGGGGTCGTGGAGTGTCCTAAACAGCTGAGCCTTGAAGAGCTGACGCTTTTGAACTGCGGTGCTGGAGAAGACTCTGGAGAGTCCCTTGCCCTGCAAGGAGATCCAACCACTCCATCCTAAAGGAAATCAGTCCTGAATATTCATTAGAAGGACTGACGCTGAAGCTCCAATACTTTGGCCACCTGATACGAAGAACTGACTCATTGGAAAAGACCCTGATGCTGGGAAAGATTGAGGGCAGGAGGAGAAGCGGGTGACAGAGGATGAGATGGTTGGATGGCATCACTGACTCGATGGACCCAAGATTGAGCAAGCTCCAGGAGTTGGTGACGGACAGGGAAGCCTGGTGTGCTACAGCCCGTAGGGTCACAAACAGTCAGACATGACTGAGCAACTGACCTGACTGACTGAAACAGAGGAAGGGAGCAACAGAGTCTTTCTGCATTGATCTGATTAAACACTTGAGGGTCCTCAACTTTAGCGAGCAGGTTGCTACTGACGCTCAGGTAGGTTTCCACTGAGCTGGATGGGAGGGAGCACCTCACTGGACGAATGGAGGCCCTGAAGAGTTAACAGAGCAGTGGTGTCCTCTTGTGTCTTTAAGATGAAAGCCCTGATTCTAAAAGATACGTATACCCCTATGTGCATCACAGCACTATCTACAATAGCCAAGACATGCAGGCAACCTAAATGCCCATCAACAGATAAATGGATAGAGGTGGTACATATATATTGATACCATGGACTATTACTCAGTCATAAAAAGAATGAAATAATGCCCTTTGCAGCAACATAGATGAACCTAGAGATTTTCATACTAAGTGAAGTAAGGCAGGCAAAGACAAATGTTATATGGTGTCACTTATATGTTGAATCTAAAAAGTAATACAAATGAATCTATATATAGAACAGAAAGACTCACAGACATAGAAAGCAAATTTATGATTACCAAGGGAAAAGGGAGGGGGAGGATAAGTTAGGAGTTTGGGATTAATAGATGGAAACTGCTATACATAAAATAGATAAACAACAGATTAAATATATAGCACAGGGAACTATAGCCAGTGTCTTGCAATAACCTATAACGAAAGTAATCTGAAAAAATATATGGAACTGGATCACTTTGTTGTGTGCCAGAAACTAACACAATATTGTAAATCAACTGTACTTCAATTTTTTTAAAAAGAATGTGTCTTCAAGCTAAGGAGAGAAGGCTCTGCATGGGGCAAAAGAAGGTGCTGAATGAATGAATGTGGCATAGGAGAACAGGCATGAAGTCCACAGTCCTGACATCCTCTGTCCTGCTGCATTAGAAAGAAGGGGGCTGCCCCAGGCTGGCACAGAAGCAGAGCAGTTTCTGTTTGTCATGGACCAAAGGTTGTTTAATACGTGGACTCTGTTTTGACATCCTGAGCCGACTGCTAACAGTCTCCAGAGTTTTAACTCATGCAATAAGGGAAATGGAACTATCTGGCTCAAACATAGAAGAACATAACAGGAGGCAAACACTGCTGCATTGCCCCTTTGCAGCCTCTCCTTTGGCCCTGGGTGAAGTCAGGCCAGGACTTTTGAAGTCAGCCACGTTTCCCTCCGCGCAGGGGCAAGCCTCGCACAGGGTGGCCCCAGCGACCAGCTAAGGGCTCTCACTCACGGTTTGCGAAGGACCATCCTCATGTGGGCGTCCGGGCCCATCTGCGACAGCAGCAGCATGGTGTCCTGCAGCTCCTCATCACACTCCTTTTTTTCCTCCTCCGTAGGCAAAGGGGCATCCTCATGCTCATCATCCAGAAACCGATAAAATAAATATTTGTCTTGGAAGTGATGCTCCTGATCCACTACGGGAAACATGGGGGCAAGCGTCAGCCGTGGGCACCTCTGCCTCACAGCCCGTTTGCCAGAAACGAATGATGGTGTCGGGCAAGACAGCCAAGTGGCAGCGAGGCGGTGGGACTCCTCACCCTTTTCCCGTGGCCTCGCCCAGGGCCCTGCAGCTGGAAGACGGGACCTCCGGGTTGCAGGCATGCACCTCACAGCTCTCTCTGACCCGCCCATCTCCTGAGCTGCCCTAGGACTCTCCTATGAGAACCGGCCAACTTCCCTGAGATGAGCCCTCTGACCAGTGAAATTGCCTTGATGACATTTTCTAGTGTGTGGGTTACACATCCCAAAGAGGAAAATGACCAACTGCCAGATCATGCTCTATAGTGGTTTTGTCAAAGTACAGACTGAAAAAAACCTGACTTTATCAGCATCAGAATTGATTTTTTTTCTTTTTATATTTACTGTTTATAACCATGTCTGTCTGCACTTTAAAAATTAAAATAAAATTGTCTGAGCAAAGCTGACAAGACCAACCATCTAGGTCATATACCCCTAGTATCTAATAATAATTTCCTTCTAGTTCAAGTTTTAAAAAGTTTTTTTTTTTTTTTAATCATATTGCCTTTAAACCAGAAGATTTAGATCTCTGAAAGACAAAGTCATGAACTTGGTTTATAATCTGTCATCTATGTGTCTTAAAGTTTTAAGCTCCTTTTCAGGAGGGAGCATCAACACTGTCCAAAGATAAGGAGTGATAAATCCTTGCTGCTCAAAAATATGAATCAGCATCATCTGGGAGCTTGTTGGAAATGCAGACTCTCTGAATCAGAGTCTGCATTTTAACAGGAGTTCCAGGTGTTCTGGATACACAGTAAAGTCTGTGAAACACTGGCAAGACCATCATTACATTCCCAGGTATTAAAGGAAAGATTTTAGTAGTTTGTCTGTTTGGAAAAGTGATCCTTAAACAAATGGCATGAAGAGTTAAACCACAGTCCCACTCCTGTCCTGAATTGTTACTCTGCTTAGATATCAGGGGCTACAACCATAGAGCACGCATGATTTTACATACGGTCATTGCGTGGGTACACAAATTGGCTCTCCCAGAAAACGCAGGTTCTGAATTCATTACTCTTTCATGTCATCAGCCTGGCCACACACTTCATTGCTCTCATTTGGCCGCTGCATCAGGATTGCTGTGCGATGCTCAGAGTATAATCACGCTATCAATGAACCGTGAATGCAAACTAATAAACATAATTGGAACTGATGCACTCGGGTTGCAATTTCATTTTCCCTTCATACGTTCTCCCAAGTTAGGAAGGTACAATGGTGGAACACTGCAATCAATGGCATCCATTTGCTGCATTTGTATTGCTAAATGAAGACGCCAGCTCTGCGGGTCCCTAAAGAGATCATAATTCTTTCTGGCCCGTGTGGGAGTTCAGCCACAACCAACCCAGGGAAACACGCTTGGCATTTCTTGAGGGCTTTCCAGGGACCGCGTGTCATCTTACCATGGTTGAGAACGCTGTCTTCTACCAGGACTTGCCACATGCCCACAGCTTGCGTTCGGGAGTGAACACATGGAGTCTGCTGCAGCATCCAGTCCACCAGCTCGGTCCCCACACAGCACTGTCTGAAGAGTGGCGGGACACAAAGGAGGGGAGGTCACCCACTTGCAGATGAAGGATGGGAGACGGCTTCTGAGAGGAGCCCCTCCTGAAGGGCTTGGTGCCCGTCTACCCTTTGGCAAACAAAGCACCACACGATATGGGCACAGGTTCTCAAACTGTTGTACAAATCAACAAGACCACTCAACTCACAGGCAACCTTCTAGGCAAGGCTGGCTAAACTTCGAAAGAGCATCATAAGTTGCAGCCCCAGGGGAGACAGAAGGGTTGCTAGGCAAGAAGCATCATCTGGCAGGTGAATCCCAGGGCCAGAAATTCTAAAGCTGGTCCCAGAAAATTTCAGGGTCAAATGAAGTGTTAGTCTCTCTGTCGTGTCTAACTCTTTGACCCTATGAGCTGTACCTTGCCAGCCTCCTCTGAGGATAGAATTCCCCAGGGAAGAATACTGGAGTGGGTAGTCAGTCATTCCCTCCTTCAGGGGATAGCCCGACCCAGGGATTGAACTTGGGTCTCCTGCATTGCAGGCAGATTCTTTACCAACTGAGCTACCAGGGAAGTCAAGTGAAGGCAAAGCATAATTCTGACTTCTTTCCCCTGAGCTTTGTGAGGAATGAGTTAAGGTTTATGAGGCCCTAGGAGGTGCTCTGTGACAGGCTCTGGATAAGTGCAAAATTATATACCACTTTCTATTTTCAAGTAATACTACTGAGCTTCCTCAGAGGGGTGTTGGGAGAAACAAGCAATTAGTGATGCAAATCTCTCTGAAAAAAAAGTTCAATGTAATGAACATCAACACTTTGACAGAGCCTGTCATCTGAAGAGCTCCAAATGCTTTCTGTATAGGCACATACTCATCACTATGATGCCCCTCGGGGGTAAGATGGTCAGGATGGGCAAACTATTAATATGTACATTAGTTAGGAAGCACAGAACCACACACATACACACATGTTAGGAAAGCTTCTGTGGGGAGACAAGTGTTTGTGGCATGACCATTCAGTTGAGGAAATGGGATGATGTAGTCTAAGGGAGGAACCCTAAGGGACAGAAGGACAAGCAGAGAGTTACAAGCAGCTGGCTGCCTACAGCTGGGTCTAGGTCACTGGTGGCCTCACCTCCTGTGCTGAGGATGCCACCATCTTTGAGGCACTGAGGCTGGTTCCAGCCCAGGGAGTTCCTCTCTAGTTGAACTGGAGGGGATTCCTGGTGCTGGTCCATTCTAGGAAGAGCGTAGCCCGGGAGGAGTCATGAGCTCCAGCACCAGGTCTGCTACATATTAGCTGCATGACTCTGTCTATATCGTTTCAAATTTCTGGTTCTTAATTTTTTTTTTATCTATAAAATAAAAGAAGAGGGAAAGATAGCCTCGAAGGCCACGTCCGTTTCTAAGATTCTAGGAACTCTGAAATCTATCAGAGATCCTGGGATGTTCTAATTTGGATCTGACCCACCACACAAGGAAGATGTCCTGAGAAGACTATTAGATTTCCAGGACTGCTCTGATTACAAACTATTACACATTAGAGCCTCAATGGGCAAAGAGGTACCTAGTTACTCTTTGTCCTGAACCAAATGTATGATCTGTCGTGTTCCTCTTCTAATTTGAGAATTTATTAATGGGAAAAGTCATGTAAAAGTATAAAAAATCAATTTAATGTGGCTTTTAAGTCAATGATTGCTTTTGAAAAAAAGCACATGGAATTGAGATGATCCCAGGGCTTTGGGGCCCTGGGACAGGGAATAAGGATCTTGTATTCAGAACAAAGACACATGGTGGTGCAACTTGTAGCTGATGGAATCATGGGTTTCCTCTCGATTAATGACATTTAGTTATTTTAAGATTCACAGCTGACCTCTGGTGTGGTAATCACTGGGGATGACACTGCATCTGGGCAGACTTTGACCCCTAATGCTGCTGTCATGATAGAAGTGGGGAGAAGCATGAGTAGGGGAGGGGATGAAACGGGAACCAAGATCTGGGACCAGGCACTCAAAATGTCCTGCAGGAAAAGGAAATCATGCCTCATGGGTCATTATCAACAGATCATTAATTTGTGTCATAGGGTGTGGAATAGAGTTAACACCTATGTTTCAGGGGTTTAAAATCTTACTGCTATGGAGCAAGAAAGAGATTATGGTTTCTGACTTCTAGTTTCCAATATTTGTCACCAAAGATGACATCTTTAATGGAATTTCCCTAGTGCAAGTCAACACTTGCGAAAGCATAATCACACTTTAAATTAAGGAAAAGAAATTAAAAAGTAAAAGGTCCTTCAGCTGTATGAGACTTTGAGAGTCACTTGATTAGTTAAAGAGGTTGAGCGCTCTCCTGAGGCCACAGACAGGTGTTTGAACCTCTACTTCCCTCCAAATTATAGCAGTGTGTAGGAACTATAGACTTAAAAAAAAAGGATGAACTTCCAGAGTTGAAGGAAAGGCTTCCAAATGTAATCATCCAAAATGGTAGCTGGTAAATATCCATATTATAAGGGCAAGAGGAGCAATCTGTCCTTAGAGATGGAACATGTCCCAAGAAGAACATGCTACTGATTAAAATGTTTCTCAGATCCCACCAAATAGAATTCCAGAATTCTATCAAGAAGAGGCCATTCTAAATGTAACAAATAGGGCTTTCCATGGTGGTCCAGTGGGGAAGACTCTGTGCTTCCAATGCAGTGGATGTGGGTTCAATCCCTGGTTGGGGAACTAAGATGCTACATGCCCTGCAACGTGGCCAACAAATAAAAAAAAAAAAGTAACAAATCATTTTGGTCTTATAAACATATTCATGACAAATGCAAGCAGAAGACTGTTTGCATAGAAAGCAGAAAAAGTGATCCTAAGAGGAAGAATTTGCCATGCATTTCCAGCTTTCCTTGGGAAGAGACTGGATTTTGAGGCAATATATTCAAATATTCACTGTAGGGTGAGTCAGGAATAATTTTATAGGTTCTATCATGGTTGACAATAGCTAGAAAGATATATATCCTTTGTGATAACTTTAAAATTTGTATTCTAGCTTTCCACTGTTTTATGAATTTGGTTCATGTGAATCAAATCGGTTTTGACTCATGCTAAGTCTAATGGGTTCTGAGATCATGTCTAGGCTAAATGAGACAGAGGGCCCTACAATTGCTGAAAGAGGACTGTGAGTCTGAATCATAGGTGCCGGGAGAGAGAGTGAAGGCTTATGTGCCATAAACAGGCCATTCTAGTTCCTGAATCCTTTTTGAATTGATAAAATCAAAAGTTAAAGGTGAGACATGAATCCTTCATTGACCCACTATGGTTCAATCATCTCAGAAGGTCAGCTAAATCACATGGCCCCAGTCTTAATCATTTCTTAACTCCAGTGGCAGCCATAATGAGTCTTTATTCTGTACGATCAGAGGTGTGAAAGAGTTGAATATCTTACTATATTCATACTACAATGAAATCCTACATTAGAAAGTAAATTATGTAAAGGGTATTTTATATTTTTTTCCCTCCTGTATCCTTAGAGTTTGAAACACAATAATGCTTGATGCCCAGTAGGTACTTAACAAATGTGTAGAATGAATGAAAGAAACTTAGAAGTCAATTAACCTTGGTTTAAATCCTGGCTCTGCCACTCACTAGATTTGTGACTTGATCAAGGAAAACTATTTAATCTCTCTGAGTCTCAGATTTATCATCTGAAAAGTGGCCCTGTATCTCCCCTATAGGTTGTGATGAGGATGAAATGAGATAATGTATGGAGAGTGGTCTTTCTTGTTCAGGGCTTCAAGTATAAATGAACACTCAGTAAACGTTAGTTGAATCTCATCTAAATCTAGTAGTTTTCCTAAAATATACTGGCAAATAGAAATAAAGGTTTTCGTTTCCTTGTTCATCACACTTAAACCAGTGTCTAAGCAAATTAGTTCAGGAGTAATTCCTGGGAATATTAAGGCTAATTAGAGTTAAGTGAGGATCCAAGGCAAGCTCAGAAATTCTAGACCCTGGAGGATTATAAAACATGCTGCCTGTAGATGGAAAACAGGGAAACACAAGTTTGTTGTAATTTCACAATTTATATCACACATACCTGTATGTCTTTAGGTGGTATTTTCTATCTCTTATCATGTGAGGTGCTCGAGAGAGAATGGCGTTTCGTAAAATTTTTCCAGCCCTGAGGATCTTCTCTGAAGGAACCTGAATTTTCATCAAGTGAGAGGAGGGGGAAAATAAGGAGGAGAGATTATAGATGGAAAACAAACCAGATAAATCTTTAAATCACTTTTCAATCTGACTCTGTGCTTAAAAAATACAGTTCATTCATACATATGCATTGTTCACTTGTGTGACATGTCACTGTTTTATACTGAGAACCAAGACACACTGATATGTATTGTTTCTAGAAAGTGTATTTGCAGTTTCCTGATGTGCTGCTCTGACATATGGACCACTTCTCATAGTTACTTAAGAAACTAGCTCTGACGGCTCATCAACCCACCTACATCCCATTACCTTGGTAATGGTGTTAGCAGGACGAAGAGGAACGTGAGGTTCAATGAGAGGTGTCTGAAAAATAAAATGTTAAAGCAAAAGAAAATTAAACAAAAGTTCACTAAAGAAAATTATGGGTTGGGGATAATAAGAAACATCTATTTTTATAAAACTCAAAATAGAATTAAAAAAACAAGAGATAAAACCTGCCTAAAGAACTTGAATGCACAGGCATTCAAAGGGCAAGGTTAGACCACTCTATTTGCCAAAATTTAAATATAAATTATTAAAAATGAAAAAACCAAACAGGAATGATTAGATGTTTGTAGGCTTAATGAGAAGGGAATCAATATCTACTCAAAGCATAACAAACATCAGGGCAGAAGAAAAAGCAAAACAAGGTAAACATGAAAAGAGATTAAAATGATCTATCTCAGAGGATAGAGAGAAAGGATTGTTTAAGAATGGAAATGAGTGATTTCATCCTCTCTCATGCAGTTAAGATTCTTTTCCTGAAATCTGTATTTTTAGCAAGTTTTAATTTTTTAAATGATGCTTCTTGATGGTTTAACACACTCACATTCCCTGAACCCACTGGGGCAGCTAGGCTACCATCTCTTCCATTTACAAAGTGGTATACAAAGTTTTCAGGTTCTGTGACTGTCAGAACTGCTCTAGGATTTAGAGAAAGCGCTTATAATTATCCATTCTTCAGCTGAAGGTGCTGAATTGAAATTCCAGGGAAATGACTTGCTATACAGCTACACAGCTGAGTCCCCTAGTCCTACTTAATCTTCTTTGCTCTGTTTTTCTGAAATATCTGGTAATGGCGTTTCCAAACAGAGGAGAAAGACACATTCCATCAAAGACTGGTAGAACCATCAATACAATGCTGTTTATGCTACTTCCAAAAGGTAAGAGAAGACAGCAGATTTACATACGAGATTGTTGTGGGCAGAATAATAGCCCTCACAGATGTTCATGTCCTTATCCTCAGAACCTATGAATATATTCGATTACATGGCAAAAGGGACTCTGTGGATGTAATTAAGTTAAGGCTCAAAATAAGAAGATTATCCTGATGGTTCTAGGTAGGTTCAATGTAATTGTAAGGTCCTTAAAAGATGGACAAGGGAGGCAGAAAAGTTAGAACCAGAGAGATAACAGTGGGAGTAGACTCTGCCTGATTTTGCTGGCTCTGATGGTGGAGGTGGACATGGGCCAAGGGCCAAGGAACGAGGGCAGCCTCTGGAACATGGAAAAGGCAAAACAACAACATATAATCATGAGCTCCTCTGGAGGCTTCAGAAGGAATGGGTCTGATTTTAGCCCAGAGACTAATTTCAGACTTCTAAACTATAGCGCCATAACGTTATTCATTTCTGTTTTTTTAAGCTTGTGGCAATTTGTTACAGCAGCCACAGAAAAATAACAGATTATTATACTTTACACTAATAACCCTTACTTTTTGCAAATAGAAGCCATTACACTGAAAATAAATTAGTAGGGTTTTCTTTTGTCCCAATTAAAAAATATAATCAATGGGGAAAATAAAAATCAATATTAATTTAAAATATGTACATAAATGTATTCACGTCATGCATGTATAAACATATACCTTTTTTATCAACAGTAAATTTCAGATGAGTTGCTGCTTTTAATATTATAATAGAATTAAGAAAAAAAGGGAAAAGAATCCTATGTTTTAAGAAAACCATAGATGAGAAAGATTTGTTTAGAATGAAATTGCAGTGAATTTAAACATTTTCATCACCTTGCTGGCATCTAGTAGACATCTTTTCCCTCTTGAAATCACTAGAGCACAATTGTCAAACAATGTTATAGGATTTTAGCAGCATTCTGTTTGCAACCAGCATAGACCAAGGAATGTAAATCTGGTCCAATTCAACAGCAGTTTTGAACAGAGCCCGACTTTGTTCTGACATAGCCCACAGTCTTTTATGGAAGACCTTTCATAGGAAAGGGACCATGAGCTCTGAGTCCTGTGTTTGTACCACCTCCTCAAAAAAGACAGGAGAGAATTCTGTGATGCCAAATCACCTGGAAACATGTTCAAAAGTGGGAGACCAGCATGTATGAGGGCCCTGACAATGTGTGCAATCAAAACTCTTGATTATTTCTGAGCCTTGAGTTTCCAGTATTCATGTATCTTGTCTCTTTACATTACATAGGTTGGCTTCTGTCTAGGTTATATGTGCCTGGTTATAAACCCAAACTGTAGAAGCCTCTGGTTTTTCTTGAAAATAACAGCAGAAACCCATTTCTTCTTCCTGTCTTGAAAGAGAAGTGCAGGTACATGTGGTCTAGAGTAGACAGGAAGAGGATAAGCTTCTTTTCTATGGGGGAAAAAAATATCTATTTTTCCTTTGCAGTGGTCTTTGAGAGGCTGGCTGAGCCAGAGGTCAAGAAGATGCCCATGCTCGAGAGTTAATGATGAGTGTTTATTCTTTGGTAGGCACTATGAAACATTATTTGAAGACTGCATCTTTTTGTTTCTATAGCAATGACTACACTTAAAATGCTAGCAAGTAGTCCCTAGGTAATCTATTTGGTTGGACAGTTCCCTTTTTGCTTTCCTGGAACTCTGAAAAGAAACTACTACCAAAGCTGGGGAAACATCGGACTTCAACCAATATTGTTCCTTTGATTTGCAACTTCTAACGGGGCAAAATATACACAAGATTTCCTTTTAGCACGCTAATCTTAGTGCCAGTTCCAGGACCAAGAGGCTGTTTAATCTGTTGAAAGGCAGCATTCTCAGAGCCTTCCCTGGCTCAGAAGTTTCAGGTTTGGAGGCAACATAATGAATAGACGCTTTGAGAAGGGGAACAGTCTCTTTATTTGAATGAAGCCTCCAAGGAACAAATGCAGCATGAAAGCAGAGAAAGTTTTATTTGGGTGGTGGAGGGAGATAAAAACTCGTTTTGAAAGGGACTCTGTATTCAGTTAGCCAAGCCTCTAGGTCCTAAGAGCTGTGTTGGTGCCTAGCAGCTGTGTGCTGTGAGGTAGGGGGCATTTGTGACAGGTAGGCTGGGTCCCTGGGGCACAAAGTCATTGCCAATGCCTGTTCAGGGGCCCCTTACACAGTGACTGTGACTTTTCTGCTTTTGTATCTGCTTACTTGTTTCCTTGTTAGTTTCCCTTCACTTTCAAGTAAAGTTTTTATTTTTGAGAATTTCACTTTTGTGTTCACGCTCAGTCTCTTCAGTAGTGTCCGACTTTGTGACCCTGTGGACTGTAGCCTGCCAGGCTCCTCTGTCCGTGGGATTCTCCAGGCATGAATACTGGAGTGGGCTGCCATGCCCTCCTCCAGGGGATATTCCCAACCCAGGGATGGAACCTGGAATCTCTTACATCTACTTGAATTGGCAGGCGGGTTCTATAGCACTGGGAAGCCCTCACTTTAGCTGAGCTTTAGCAAAATGAGGACAGGAATTTCAGTTTATAAATGATGAAGAACAACAGGAGAGGGAAAGAAGCAGGAATATGGAGATTAGTGAGAATCCAAACAAGAAAAGCAGCCCCAAAAGCAAGATCAAGGATTTCCTGTGTCAGCCTTTTACACGGGTTATCTTCTTATTACACCAATGTTTTATTGACAGAACGAAGGCCAGCAACAAAATGGACCTGAGCTCAAACAGCTAACACCTGGAAGAGCTGGGAGGTGAATCCATGTCAGTTTTATCGCAGTGTCTACGCTGTAGGAACCCATGCCACCTGCTCTTTCCTCCTACAGACATCATGGCTCACACTGTGGGAGAGATAATATTCTGCTGAATTAAAGTTCACTGAGAAAAATGCTTCTACGCCCTTCTTGGTTGTCAGGAACCAGACTCAATCTTATGTATTTCCAGAAATAAGTGTTCACAATGTCCTACTGAAATGACACGTTAGCATCATGTACCGTGCTTGGTCTGAACTGACTTTTTAAAAAGCAATTTTGTGAAAATGAAACATTTGGCATCTAGGAACTGCCCTTCTAGGTCTGAGACAAATATATAAGGAACACAGGTAGCAGTCAAAGTCCAAGCAGGTAAACGGAGAGCAGTCTATTCCCGTGGAGGGAATTTAACCCTAGGAACTAGCTTCACACGTGGTGGAAGAGATGCTAGCCAAGCAGGTAGCCCTCAGGACTGGGGACAGAAGGAGGAGGAAGCATTACTAGAGCCAAAGTCAGATGTCTGGTGGGAGCTGGATCTCTGAGGGTCATCCCTTCCTAGAGGACCAGGCATACGAGCGCAAGACTGTCCCGCATTCAATCTCCCTTTAACCATAAACCAGAGAAATAAGGGAAAATTTTCATTTTATAAATGATTAAACAGAAGAGAGAAAGAAGGAGCCTGTTGAGATGATAAAAGCTAGAAAACCAACTCTAAAGGCAAAATCAAGGACCTGCGGAGTTCAGCCTCCTTGTGATGCACAATGGAGCACAGAGAGGGCAAAGTATTGCTTAGAGGACAAACAGCCCAGGACCCCCACAGAGGGTGTTTGCTGTGACCACAGAGTGGGCGTAGGGCCACCCCCTGTTCCACTCCAGCTCTCTCACCCTCTCTTCTTCCATGTCTTCCCAGCCACACTTCCTGCTGGGCTCAGGCAAGGAAGGTGGACAGTGGGTAGCACAGAGTGGACCTTCACTGATGCTTCCTGGGCTGGTTCCCAGGACTGCTCTATAGTTTGATTTAAAGCCAGAAAATGTATATCACAAATGAACCCTAGAAGAAACAGACCCCCTCTCCCATTAAATGTCATACGTTTTAATACATCAATCATGTTCTGAGGACAAAAATTCTTCCTCCCTACCTGGGTATGAAAGAATCTGAATTGGGCTGTGAAAACATGATCCTCAAAAGCTAGGCAGAGAGGACAGATAAAGGCAGGGGTATTCAGCTTTCTCTCTGCTTTTCTTGGCTTTCTCCCCTGAAGACTTCCCTTAGGAGTGACCGTAATTGGTTTTTGTTTGTTTCTGGAGAGGAGATGCATTCTAGTGCTTTTTATTATGTTTATATTACTACTGAAAAGGAGAGGCAGTAAGGGAAAATATTCCTTTTGGCACCAGAGCCAATTCAGAAATACTAATCAGGTGATGAAAATACGAATTTAGCCTCTATTACAAGATGCACAATAACTCCCCAGTAGATCATAATGAGGTATAAGGCACTGTAATAGGCCTCATGAAAAACCATATTCAGGCCCTTTTCAAAGGGTGTAATTCTTTTTACTCCAGTATTTGCTCATAGAAGCCTTTTGCAAGGCACAGCATTTTAAGCCAAGAGATAAGAATAACAAGGTAGATTGGGACACAAAGCTCATGGCAGAACTCTGGCAACCCAGCGTAATAAAAAGTCATATAAGCCCACATCCAATTCACGTATTTAATGAAGGCATATTGTGTGCAGAGCAATGTGCTCGGCTAAAGGACAGACTCTGATAAAGTACCTGGTCTAAATGTGCCCTAGATCTTTGGGGGAAAGTAGAACTTTTTATGAGTTAAACAATTATCGAGAATCTGAGTCAATGAATAAATGGATTTTAAATTCATCTTTTCTCAGTTCAGGTGAGAAAATCTTTAGGAAGTAAGAAGAAACATATTTAATTTTTTTTAGTGAAAATGATATGCTTTTTAAGAGTTACAGTCCTTTATTTTGGCATTGTGGAAAAATACAGCTGAAGTCTTAGAAATTTGTGTCTCTAAATCGCAGCAAGATACTCTATGATCCACCTCCTAGATTAATGGAAGTAAAAACAAAAATAAACAAGTGGGACCTAATAAAACTTAAAAGTTTTTCCACAGCAAAGGAAATTATAAACAAGATGAAAAGACAGCCCTCAGAATGGGAGAAAATAATTGCAAATGAAGCAACTGACAAAGGGTTAATCTCAAAAATATATAAGAAGCTCATATCAGAAAAACAATCTAATCAAAAAATAGGCAGAAGACCTAAACAGACTTTTCTTCAAAGAAAACATACAGATGGCCAATAAACATATGAAAAGATGCTCAACACATTCACTATTAGAGAAATGGAAATCAAAACTACAATGAGGTGTCACCTCACACCAATCAGAACGACCATCATCAAAAAATCTACACACAATAATAAAAGCTGGAGGGGACATAGAGAAAAAGAAACCCTCCTGCTCTGTTGGTGGGAATGTAAATGGTAATAGCCATTATGGAAAACAGTATGGAGATTCCTTACAAACCTAGGAATAAATATATCACATGAGCCAGCAATCCCATTACTGGGCATATACCCTGAGAAAATCACAACTCTAAAAGGGACATGTACCATAATATTCATTGCAGTAATATTTACAGTGGCCAACACATGGAAGCAACCTAGATATCCATTGACAGATGAATGGATAGAAAAGTTGTGGTACATTTATACAATGGAATATTACTCAGGCATAAAAAGGAACAAATTTGAGTCAGTTGTAGTGAGGCAGATGAACCTACAGCCTCTTGTACAGAGTAAAGTAAGTCAGAAAGAGAAAAACGAGTATCATATATTAATACATATATATGGAATCTAGAAAAGCAGTACTCATGAGCCCAGTAAAGAATGGACTTGTAGACAGAATAGGGGAAGGTGAGGATGGGACAGACTGAGAAAGCTGCACTGACACGGATACACTCTCATGTGTAAAATCAGGCTTCCCTGGTGGCTCAGATGGTAAAGAGTCTGCCTGCAATGCAGGAGATCTGACTTTGATCCCTGGGTGAAGAAGATCCCCTGGAGAAGGGAAGAGCTACCCACTCCAGTATTCTTGCCTGGAGAATCCTATGGACAAAGGAGCCATGCAGGCTACAGTCTATGGGGTTACAAAGAGTTGGGTACAACTGAGCGATGAACACTTTCACATGTGTGAAATAGTTAGTGGGAAGTTGCTAAATAACACAGCAGCCCAGCCTGGTGCTCTCTGATGACCTAGAGCCTAGAGCTGGGGGATGCGGGGAGGAGAGGGAGGCTCAGGAGGGAAGGGATATATATATAATTATGACTAAATATAATTGTCATACGGCAGAAACCAACACAAAATTGTAAAGCAATTTTTGACCAATTAAAAATAAATAAAAAAGAAATGTATGTCTCACAATAATTGATGAGTACCATTTTTTGGTTGAGCAGATGAAATTAAAAGAACTAAATCAGGATTGGGAACACGTGTACACCCGTGGTGGATTCATGTTGATGTATGGCAAACCCAATACAATATTGTAAAGTAATTAGCCTCTATTAAAATAAATAAATTTAATTTAAAAAACAAATAAAAGAACTAAATCAGACTCATACCAATGTCATCACTCTGAAATAACTCTGTAAGTTTCCCATTTGTTAAACAACAGAAAATTCATCTATAAACCTCTTTGGCATCTATCAACAGGTTTTGTTGTTTTTTGGTTGTTGTTGTTTTTAAGTTTTTCCTAATTCAAAATTGACTTGTAGATTTCCAACTTCAACTTGTAAAAACTGTCACTTCTGCTGTTACAAGAAAAAGCTGAACAAGTGAAAATAACAACTTCTCTCAGGCTCATCAGAGAACTGACTATGTCAAGAAAACTGTCACCCTGAAATCTGGCAAAATAGGAGAATCCAGTCATGGCTGACATTTGTCTGCCTGGATTGGGAGCCACATATAGGTAGGAATACTTAAACAGTGTTAAACTAAACCAGGAGGCTACTAGACTGAGGTGGTTCTAATGCCTAGAGGCCTGTGTAAGCAAATCAAAATCTCAGCCTGTAACTGCTTCCGGGTTCTAAGGTTGAAACTCAAGGACAACCAACCATAGCCAAGCAGGCTTTACACTATGGCCGATCAGTAATTTCCTAATTTTGCCTTCCTTTTCTCTATAAAATTACGCCTCAAGCTCCCACTGCTGGAGTGCTCCTAACCACTTCCAGTTTGGTGATGCCAGATTTGAATCAATTTTTGCTCAAATAAACTCAACATTTTTATTATGCCTCAGTTTATCTTTTAATTATGGTAATTTTAATGAAACTTGCTGGAGTTGAATGTGGAGTAGTTTGAGACTGAGAAATTTCTGGGGGGTGATCTTAGGTGGGCCCCACAAGTTCGTGGGTTTTACCCTGGGAACGCCACAAGAGTCTTATGGTGACAATTCTCATGGCTCTGGCAGGGGGAGGAGAAGAGTGAGCATTATGATATATATCCAAATAAATATAACATAACCAAGCCTACTCTCCAAGGACTTTGAGAGTTTTATCCTACCTGGGGGAAGGGCATTTCTTTGTCTCTAGCCTCCTCCAGCCTTCCTGTCTCACCTAAGGGAAGAAAAAGCAGCTAAGAAATAGTTGTGAAAGTCCCATTGCAGGGACACAGGCCTACCAAATGACTGAGATTTAACCATAAGATTATAGGACTGCTCTTCCCACAAATGCCCCTCACCATGCCAATATAAACATAGTGGATTACAGCTGACAGACATTTCTATTCAGACTCTATCTAAGGAGGAGATCTTAGGGAAGCCCTAACACAGCAGAGAAGACAAAAAGGAATCAGAAGATTCTGGAATCTATATAGCTATAGCAAATATTAAACACAGCCCAACTCCTAGCCAGAGTAACATAAAACCTCACTCTGAAGGCTTATTTATCTCAGTTTCTATTACCCAATACATCATGCCTGGCTTTCAACCAAAAATTACAAGGCATGCTAGAAGTCAAGGAAAAACAGAGTCTGAAGAGACAAAATAAGCATCAGAGCCAGGCTCAGATGTGACACAAATTCTGGGACTGTAAGATGGGAAATTCAAATGAACTGTGATTAATATGTTAACTATGGAGTAGTATTCCATTAATAATACTAATAAAAAGTAGGCAATATGCAAAAATACATTGTGTAACATAAGCAGAGGAAGAAAAACTTAAAGAGACATCTTCCTTCCTTCTCCTTCCTCCATAGACCAACCTCAGAGAAGGAAGAGCAGAAGGCGGATGGGAATTGGAGAAGGCAGGCCATACCCCTTAACAGTGCTGGAGCCACCAGCCCAGCCTCTTCAGAGAGTCAACCCCACCAAAAGCTAAGAGTTCAAAAAAATGGACCTAGCAAGGTACCGTGGAGATTAACAAACTTATTCTACAGTTTATGTAGACAAGCAAAACACTCAGAATAGCCAACACATTTTTGAAGGAGAAGAACAAAGTTGAACTGATGCTACTCCGCTGTAAGACTTACTATAAAGCTACTGGAACCACACTGTGGTATTAGCTGAAGACAAATGTTGAGTTGGCCAAAAAGTTCATTCAGGTTTTTCTGTACAACGTCATGGAAAAACCCAAACTTTTTTGCCAACCCTATAGATTAACAGAACAGAAAGCCCAGAAATACACCTACATAAATACAGTCAATTGATCTTTGACAAAGGAGCAAAGACAAAACAATGGAGCAAAGATAGTCTTTTCAATAATGGTGCCAGGACAACTGATGTCCACATGTAAAAAGAAATGAATCTAGACACAGATACTATATTTTTCACAAAAATTAACTCAAATAAACATAAATTAACATAAAATACAAAGCTAAAATAAAACTCCTAGAAGGTAATATAGGAGAATACCTACATGGCCTTGAATATGGCAATGACCCTTTTTTTTTGAGGTTGGGTCAGCCAATCTAGAGTGCCTATCATCTATTGATTATTTTTATATACTAGACAGATCACCCAAGGATCCTACAATGGAGGAAAGTGAGAAAGTAGGAGGGTGCCCACAGCCTCAGTGCTGTGAATAGGGGGACAGGATTGAAGCCCAAGACTGTCCAGTCTCAGAGCGCCTGCCTTCCCACCATGCCCTGGGATCTCTAGGTTACCAGTTTATTATGAAAGGAGATACCTCAGGAATAGCCAGGCAAGAAAGATACATAGAGCAAGGTATGAGGGAAGTGGTGAAGAGTTTCCATACCCTCTCCGGGTGCACCACTGTCCTGGAATCTCTATGTGTTCACTAACCTGGAAGTCTGGCAATGACTTTTTAAGATACAATACCAAACGCACATAAGCCATGAAAGAAATAACTGATAAACTGAACTTTCATTAAAACAAAAATCTGCTCTGTGAAGACAATGTTAAGAGAATGAGAAAACAAGCCACAGACTGGGAGAAAATATTTGCCAAAAACACCTATAATAAAAGACCGTCACCCAAATTATATAAAGAACTCTCAACACTGAAAAAGAAAACAAGCTGTTTAAAAAAAGTGGCCCAGAGACCTTAACACACACCTCACCAAAGAAGGTATGATGCTGCTGCTGCTGCTGCTAAGTCGCTTCAGTCGTGTCCGACTCTGTGTGACCCCATGGACAGCAGCCCACCAGGCTCTGCCGTCCCTGGGGTTCTCCAGGCAAGAACACTGGAGTGGGTTGCCATTTCCTTCTCCAATGCATGAAAGTGAAAAGTCAAAGTGAAGTCGTTCAGTCGTGTCTGACTCTTAGCGACCCCATGGACTGCAGCCTACTAGGCTCCTCTGTCCATGGGATTTTCCAGGCAAGAGTACTGGAGTGGGTTGCCATTGCCTTCTCCAAAAGAAGGTATACGGATGGCAAATGAGCAAATGAAAAGATGCTCCCCATCACATGTTACCAGGGAAATGCAAATTAAAACAAAAAGATACCACCACACACCTATTAGAATGGCCAAAATCCGGAACACTGACAAGCCCAAATGCTGACAAGTTTGTACAGCAACAGGGACCCTCATTCATTGTTGATGGGAATGAAAATTCTGTAGCCACGTTGGAAGACAGATTGGCAGTTCCTTACAAAACTAAACATGCTCTTATCACATATGATTTAGCTATCAAACTCCTTGGTGTTCACCTAAATAAGTTGAAAGTGTATGTCCACATAAAACCCTGCATGCAGTATGTACAGCAGTTTTATTCATAACTGCCAAAACTTAGAAGCAACCAAGATGTCCTTCAGTAGGTGAATGTATCAGTAAACTGTGGTATATCTTTATTCAACACAAAAGGAAATAAGTTATCCAGCCATGGAAAGACAGGGGGAATGCATATTTCTAAGTGAAAGAGGTCAATCTGAAAAGGCTACAAACTATATGAGTCCATTAGATTGGACAAAACTAAGGAAAAACTTAGGCAAAACTCAGGAAGCAATGAAAAGATGAGTAGCTGTTAGGGGTTGGGTGCACGGATGAACAGGCAGAGCACAGAGGATATTTAGAGCAGTGAAAATACTCCATATGATGTCACAGTGATGAATGTATGTCATTATACATTCGTCCAAAGCCAGGGTGAACATTAATGTAAGCTACGGACTTTGGGTGACATGATGTGTCAGTGTAGGTTCATCAGTTGTAACAAAAGTGTCCTCTGGTGGGAAATGCTAATAGGGGATGATATGCACGTGCAGGGGCAGAGGGTATAGGGACACCTCCGTGCCTTCCCCTCGATTTTGCTGTGACTCTCAAGCTTCTCTAAAAAAAAAAGTCTTAATTTAAAAATGGACATGACTAATCCTTAATAACTGAAGTAATATTTTTTAGGGCCTAAAGTGACAAAAAAATTATGGAGTAAGACTGAATGTTGTTATGGTTGCTAAGTACCAGTGGGAAAGAACATATTTAACTCAACACAGTTAAGAGTGATTACTTAGGAGACGGGATTATTTCAACTATAATTTTCATGTGTATATATCACTGAGTTGAGACTCCTCAATCCAGCCAAATAAATAAACACGTTCATATTTTTTTAAATTGTGGTAACTGAAGTCTCTTGAGAGCCCCTTGAACTGCAAGGAGATCCAACCAGTCCATTATAAAGCAGATCAGCCCTGGGATTTCTTTGGAAGGACTGATGCTAAAGCTGAAACTCCAATACTTTGGCCACCTCATGCGAAGAGTTGACTCATTGGAAAAAACCCTGATGCTGGGAGGGATTGGGGGCAGGAGGAGAAGGGGATGACAGAGGATGAGATGGCTGGATGGCATCACCGACTCAATGGACATGAGTTTGGGTGAACTCCGGGAGTTGGTGATGGACAGGGAGGCCTGGTGTGCTGCAATTCATGGGGTCGCAAAGAGTCGGACACGACTGAGCGACTGAACTGAACTGAAGTCTATAGTTTAGTCTCACTATAGTTTAGTCTCCGAGTCTGACTATTTGGCCAGGCTTACAGAGCAGAAGAAATTTAAGTGTACTAAAGGCTGCTTGGGGAGTCCATAAAACTGGAACAAAGAGGTCACGACAAGAAAAGTGCTGCCCAGATGCTTCTGCTGAGTGGGCCGGGAGGACTATTCTCTAGCAGGTGCTAGCAAATGGTTCAAGTTCCTCCCCAGCACTTCCTAATGCGATGCTGGAAGATGGTATGTTTGTAGGATGAGCAAGCTTTATTCTATAGTAAAGATTGCTTCTGATTTCATCTGGTGGTGGGTAAAATCCTCTGTTAGATACTAATCTTTCTTTCAATATATGAGATCTTCTGAGCGTTCACTTCCTAGGAGGCATGCCTACATATCTACTAGACATGCCTAAGCCAGATATTTGGTGGCAAAACCAAACGTTAATTTTTTGGAGAGGCACCCATTCTTAACAGTTGGAGTATTCTCTTAAAGTTCTTACACAAAGTGGTTCATTTTTTCCTTATAAATTGGCCTGATTAGGCACAGATTTTCTCTTCATGGTCATACCAGCATATTACTATTAAACTTTCATTTCAGCTATAGGAGCTAAGAGATGCAAAATAAGCTAACCATATTATTCCACAGAGGCCACTGTCCACTGTGGTATATCTACCCTCAGCAAGCATAATTTTCATGGAACTATAAACTGTGTGATAGATTAGTAAGCCCCCTTTCCCTCCTCTGCTTAGAAATCTAAGCTTGGCCTCATCATTCATCCCTTCTCCCATTACAAGAAATTCTGTCCACAAAGTCCGGAGTTGGACCAGCAGCTCGTATAACTTAACACCAAAAAAAATGAACCCAATCGAAAAATGAGCAGAAGTTCTATATAGACATTCTTCAAAGAATATATACATGATGGCTGGTAAGCACATGAAAAGAGGCCCAACATCACTAATTACTAGAGAAATGCAAATTAAAACTACATTGAGGTATCACCTCATACCAGTCAGAATGGCCATCATTAAAAAGTCTACAAATAATGAATGTTGGTGAGGGTATAGAGAAAAGGGAGCCCTCCTACACTGCTGGTGAGAATGTAAGTTGATGCAGTCACTATGGAAAACAGTATGGTGGTTCCTCAAAAAACTAAAAATAGAATTACCATACGATCCAGCAATCCTACTCCTGGGAATATACCTGATGAAACCATAATTTAAAAAGATACGTGCACCTGTATGTCCATAGCAGCACTGTTCATAATAGCCAAAACACGGAAGCAACCTACGCGCCCACAGATGAATGGATGGGCATAGATAGATGAATGGATGAAGAAGGTGCTGTGTATATGTGCATACACACATACACACAATGGAATACTTCTCAGCCACAGAAAAGAACAAAATAATGCCATTTGCAGCAACATGATCAAACTAGAGATTATCATACTAAGTGAAGTAAGTCAGGAAGAGAAAGACAAGTATCATGTAACTTATATGTGGAATTTAAAACACAGCACAAGTGAACCTATCTGAACAGAAACAGAGATCAGATTTGTGGCTGCCAGGCGGTAGGGTGAGGGATGGACTGGGAATTTGGGGTCGATAGATGCAAACTATTACATTTAGAATGGATAAACAGTAAGGTCCTACTGATGGCACAGGGAACAATATCCAATCTCCTGGGATAAACCATATTGGAAAAGAATATCAAAAAAGAGGGCTTCCCTGGTGGCTCAGAGGTTAAAGCTTCTGCCTCCAATGCAGGAGACCTGGGTTCGATCCCTGGGTCGGGAAGATCCCCTGGAGAAGGAAATGGTAACCCACTCCAGTATTCATGCCTGGAGAATCCCGTGGACAGAGAAGCCTGGTAGGCTACAGTTCACGGGGTCACAAAGAGTCGGACACAACTAAGCGACTTCACTCACTCACTCATATATGTGTAAAACTGAGTCACTCTGCTGTGCAGCAGAGATTGGCACACCATTGTAAATCAACCATACTTGAATAAAAAAGCAAAGTCCAGAATTAAGCACTGCCTCTTTTCCCATTCCAAATTTGGGAACAGTGTGTTGAGCACTTTTGGGAAACAGTGAATACAAGATTCAGAGACAGTTCAGGTCTTGAAACTTTAGTGAATTGGTGCTTATTAATATACAAATCTAATAAAAACCATCACATTTCCTTTTAGAATCTCCAATTTCAATTTGGGCATGGTGGATTCTGGAAGATAACATTTATTTAATATTTAAAAATAGGATGAATACAGAAAAGCTATGGTTCAAACTCCACTTTCCTGGAAGCCAGGGAACAGGGCTCCTGCTGGGTCCACTCCAAAGGCAGATAAGTGGTTTACATAATGTGCTTCCGAAAAAGCTTTTGTACTGAAGAAGCTAATTGGCATATACAAGCCAATACCAACACATATTCTGTCCATTACTCCCCCCCCACTTCAAAATGGTATGTACGTACATTGGCTTGACCATGCTTCTCTTACTTAATATCTCTTAGAGAGCTTTTCATATTAGAACATAAAAAACTACCTCATCCTTTTTTTTGTTGCTACATGCACTTTTGCGTAACTGCATGGTACGCTATGGTATGTTTATGCTATAATTTGCTTCACAGTAATTTATTGATAAATATGTAGCACAGTGCATGAGTCTACTGTACGTGTGTGCATGCTAAGTCTTCAGTCGTGTCTGACTGTGACCCCGTGGACTGTGGCCCGCCCAGCATCTCTGTCCATGGGATTCTCCAGGCAAAAATACTGGAGTAGGTTGCCATTTCCTCCTCCAGGGGATCTTCCCAACCCAAGGATGGAACCCATGTCTCTTACATCTACCTGCATTGGAGGGGGATTATTTACCACTGGCGCCACCTGGGAAGCCCAGATGAGAAATTATGGGATACCCTATTTCTATCATCTCTGTGTTCTTAAAAACCCAGGATGCTCATTGTGGAAGAAAAAAAGACATAGCTTTGAAATAATGACCAACCAGTAGCAATGAATATCTTGAATTTTGAAATCAAGTCTTCTTAAGAGAAATGGCTGATTCCAGGGATAAGAAATGCATAACATGAGCCTGGACTATCTTTTCATGAAAGCTAGGAAGAAAGCTATCAAAAATTACAAGCATTATGTCAAAAATGACCCAAAGCTACCTTGGGTACACAGAATCATAGATATTTTAAGGCAAAAAGAGCAGAGAAATGATCTCATCATTAATCCACCTATTAAGCACTGCCTATCTGTCCAACTGTACAAAAAAGATCTTCACAACCAAGATAATCATGATGGTGTGATCACTCACCTAGAGCCAGACATCCTGGAATGTGAAGTCAAGCGGGCCTTAGAAAGCATCACTATAAACAAAGCTAGTGGAGGTGATGGAATTCCAGTTGAGCTATTCCAAATCCTGAAAGATGATGCTGTGAAAGTGCTGCACTCAATGTGCCAGCAAATTTGGAAAACTCAGCAGTGGCCACAGGACTGGAAAAGGTCAGTTTTCATTCCAAACCCAAAGAAAGGCAATGCCAAAGAATGCTCAAACTACCGCACAATTGCACTCATCTCACATGCTAGTAAAGTAATGCTCAAAATTCTCCAAGCCAGGCTTCAGCAATACATGAACCGTGAACTCCCAGATGTTCAAGGTGGTTTTAGAAAAGGCAGAGGAACCAGAGATCAAATTGCCAACATCCACTGGATCATGGAAAAAGCAAGAGAGTTCCAGAAAAACATCTATTTCTGCTTTATTGACTATGCCAAAGCCTTTGATTATGTGGATCACAATAAACTGTGGAAAATTCTGAAAGAGATGGGAATACCAGACCACCTGACCTGCCTCTTGAGAAACCTATATGCAGGTCAGGAAGCAACAGTTAGAACTGGACATGGAACAACAGACTGGTTCCAAATAGGAAAAGGAGTACGTCAAGGCTGTATATTGTCACCCTGCTTATTTAACTTCTATGCAGAGAATATCATGAGAAACACTGGGCTGGAAGAAGCATAAGCTGGAATCAAGATTGCCAGGAGAAATATCAATAACCTCAGATATGCAGATGACACCACCCTTATGGCAGAAAATGAAGAGGAACTAAAAAGCCTCTTGATGAAAGTGAAAGAGGAGAGTGAAAAAGTTGGCTTAAAGCTCAACATTCAGAAAACGAAGATCATGGCATCCAGTCCCATCACTTCATGGGAACTAGATGGGGAAACAGTGGAAACAGTGTCAGACTTTATTTTTGGGGGCTCTAATATATCTGCAGATGGTGATTGCAGCCATGAAATTAAAAGACATTTACTCCTCGGAAGGAAAGTTATGACCAACCTAGATAGCATATTCAAAAGCAGAGACATTACTTTACCAACAAAGGTCTGTTTAGTCAAGGCTATGGTTTTTCCAGTGGTCATGTATGGATGTGAGAGTTGGACTGTGAAGAAAGCTGAGTGCTGAAGAATTGATGCTTTTCAACTGTGGTGTTGGAGAAGACTCTTGAGAGTCTCTTGGACTGCAAGGAGATTCAACCAGTCCATTCTAAAGGAGATCAGCCCTGGGATTTCTTTGGAAGGACTGATGCTAAAGTTGAAACTCCAATACTTTGGCCACCTCATGTGGAGAGTTGACTCATTGGAAAAGACCCTGATGCTGGGAGGGATTGGGGGCAGGAGGAGACGGAGATGATAGAGGATGAGATGGCTGGATGGCATCACCGACTCGATGGACATGAGTTTGGGTGAACTCTGGGGGTCGGTGATGGACAGGGAGGCCTGGTGTGCTGCGATTCATGGGGTCGCAAAGAGTAGGACACGACTGAGCAACTGAACTGAACTGAACTGATCTGTCCAACACAGCACTAATTTTGCTGTAGAAATAAAAGACACGACTGTATTATCTATTATTTCTCTGCCTGTGCTGTCCAATATATTAGTCACTACTCACATGCAGTCACTGCCATTTCAATTAATTAAAATAAAAAATATTTATTTCTCAGTCTCATTAGCGATGTTTCAAGTACTCAACAGCATACATGTCTTGTCTCAGCCATGGTCTGCTCCTGTCTAGGACCATGAGAGTTTCCTAAGAGGTCTATAAGCTTCCATCCCTACCATTCTCAATTTCATGGTCCAGTATGACCCTACACCTAATATGGGTCAGATGTCACTCTGCCTAAACCCCTGCAATGGCTTCTCCTCCCACTCAGAGTGAAAGCTAAATTCCATACAATATACAGTTTGGCTTTTTGTCACCTCTCTGATGTTACGCCACTCTCTCTTCCTCTGCTCAGTCCACTCCCCACTCTACTTCCTGCTTGGATACGTTCTTCCCTGTACCCGCATGGCGCACACTCTCACCTCCTCCAGGTCTCTACACCTTCTTAGGGAGGCCTGTCCTGCCCATCCTAGAGTATAAAGGATCACTGCCCCAAATCTGGCATTCTCTATTACTGCTTATCATACTTGACATTTTACGTATTTGTTTCTTATCTGTTTTCTCCACTGAAATGTTAGCTCTATGAAGGCAAGAACTTGGTTTTGCTCACTGTTCTACCCCCTCTCATGACATGCAGCTGCTACTCAAGTGCTTACTGAATGAATGAAGGAATTTCTTCATGGGTTCATTTGCTCTAGCAGGCCATCAGTGTTTCAGTGAAGAGAGAACTCTCTATGAGAGCTGGTGAGGGACAACTAATATGAAGGGATATTGAGAAGGAAATGACTGCTGGTTTCCACTGCCATGAAGAAATGATTCCAAGGGCTTGCAACTGAGTATAAGCTTTTTAAGAGAGAGGACCATTAAATAATGCCTCGCTTCCTGCCTTCTTTTAAAAAAAGTACTGGCGTTTGTGTTTGATAAAATGAGGAATATAATGAGTGCTTCTCAAATTTTAATATCTGTATGAATGACATGGGAATGTCATTAAAATGCAGATTCTTACTCCATCGGTCTAGAGTGTGACCTGAGATTCTCCATTCCTGTCTAGTAATGTTGATGCTGCTGGTCTGTGAACCACACTTTAAGCATCATGGAATTAGATAACTATGAGTAGCATCTTTTGGATCTGTAATTTCATAACTCCTTCCTTCCTAATGGAAGAAAAGTGAAAGAAAAATGTCAGTGTTTCCTAAAAATTGAGTCTAGTTGATACAATGATAAGGTCATCACCTAACAAGATTAATATTACCCAAATAAACCAGTATGTTTTCTGGTTAAATGAATCATTTTCCAACCACTTTTATTTTCTGAATACTCAAGTATTTTACAGGAAAATGAAATATTTATGATTTATTAAAGAAAATTAATTTGGCCTGTAAGAGTTATTTGAATGCTATACTTAATATTCACAAATAACATACTTCACAATTTCTAAATTACAAATAACTTATCTCAACCAAATTCATTATATAAATATTTAATAAAGCCTCTCAAGCATAGGTATAACACAACATAATCCTTTTATTACTTTCCTCAGGGAATAAGGTGAAAAAGTCACATTCAATATTTATGAAATTAGTATTCAAAAATGAAGGAGTGTTTAAAATGAGAATCTGAATATCAGTAGCATAAAGTATTTTCAGAATTTGCTGGGTATCTCAATCTGCATTCTTATTCTAGCTAGTGGAGGCAGAATAGGGATTTCTTAATAAAGAAAAAACTCTGGAAGAGCCATAGGGACAGGGGAAGGGGTGACTCAGCTGGGGACAAGGCTCAAACCACACCGCAGTTTCCCTCAAGCCAAGCCTCATGGCCTCTGCCACGGTGCATCACTGCTGCTCACAGAGTACACAGGGTGGATGCCAGAAACTCTGCCACCGCTCACCCCAAACCCAGCCTCTCCCCTGCTACCCTCACCAAAAGATGGATTCTGCAGAGAGGCAGTGTGGGTCACATACTTGGGTTTTAATTGTAGGACTGGACTTCTAAAACCCAGACTTTGAAAAACCCTGAAGTTCACATTCCCACCCTACCCCAAAAAAGGGAGAAATGGCTACCAACCAGGGTTGTTAGAATCTAAGTGTAGGGAACAGATTTGTAAATATAAACATGCACACTTATGTAACATATAATCAAGATTACAGCTATCTTATATATTCTGAAAGAAAGGCAAAGTTCCCATCTCTTAAAATTTGGAAGTATTTTTAAAAATAACTCTTTGCAAGCCCATTTGGTAGAGATTAATCCTCAAAATTATGTAACATAATCATACACTTATAATAACATACATATACACAGCAACCTATAATATAATGAACTATCATGTTATATAATTCTAGTTTGAATAAAAACATGAGTAAATATCAACTTATTCCACAGACATTTGAGAATGTCCTTTGTGCTGTGCTAAGCTGATTCATTAGAATTCAAAGGGGATTAGTCTGCTGAGTGATGCTCAGTGTGGAAAAGTGTGTTAGGTTTGGGCTACAAAATGTTTAAAAATGAGATTGACCCAATTAGAGAGACACCTCTGATACAATCTGGGAAGTTATAAAGACTACTTGAATCAGTCCACTAGAGGTGATTTTTCTCATCTGGGTGCTTTAAAGATTCATAATCAGAACATTAAATTAAATGATTCAAAGAACCATTAGGGCACTTTCCTGGTTGTACAGTGGATAAGAATCTGCCTTCCAATGCAGGTGACATGGGTTCGACCCCTGATCTGGGACGATTCCACATGCCGTGGAGTAACTAAGCTTGTGTGCTACAACTACTGAGCCCGTGCTCTGCAACACGAGAAGCCCCCCTTCCCCATTCCCCACAACTAGACTGCGAGCAGCAACGAAGACCCAGTACAGCCAAAATAAATAAGTAAAAAAGAACCATTTGGGAAGATCAGTGATCAGGTAAGGGTATTTCTGAATTTCTTGATTTGAGAGATCTATGGATCACATTCCCTACAGACATCAATTATGTCCTGAGTTGACCTTTGGGGCCCTCTGCATCTCCTAAATTCCCATTATTGCAAATTTTTCAATGGCTGTACCACAGTTATTTACATTATTTTTCCCCAAGTGCAAGACAAGCTCCTTAAAATAAAAAATTGTGTTGTTATCTCAGAATCCCCATAGTGCTTTGTTTACAGAAATTATGCATTACATATTTATTTATTATGTGGAGAAATCTCTGAGGTGCTTTTACTTGGCTGTGATATTAAAAGAATGGGAAGAATTTTCCCCTTTTCATTTCTGAAATTTCAGTTTTACTCTTCATGGTTAGATACAGAAAGGCTAAGTTTATTGGATGTTAGCTGATAATTTGTGGACTATTTTACTTTTTCTTCTTCCTTCCCAAGAATAACAATTCTTTTCAGTTCATATCTGTAAAACTGTATTTTAAGATCGGAAGGGAGAAACATTAATTTAAAGTTGACATTTTTGTATTTCCTTTAGATCAAGGAAGTTCTTGAAAGCAGATTGTCCTAGACACATGAAACCATCCTTCTTTGTCATCTTGGCTTCCTCATTTTGCTCTTGATAGACGCAAGATCAGTTTTTAGTTTTCCCTGTATTGTTAAGTATTTCTGAATGTTTTTAGGCACTTATGAAAATTTCATACAAGTGATGGAACCTCCAAGATCCACATACATACATCCAAAATTCTACATATAGTTAACAGACTTTCAGAAGTCCACTCACATATCCTAAATATAAAAATGTATATTCCTAATACTCCAGAAATCCACTGCGAGACAAAAGCCCAAAAGAAATATGTACATATATTCACCAAGAGGCATACACTAAATGTTCAGAGCACAGCCGTTCACAATAGCTTACCAACCACAGAATAGACAATAGATTGTAGCACATTCCCATAATGGAATGAAAAGAAACAATTTACAACTGCATACAATAATGTGTATAAACCTCACAAAGAAAAGAAAGTGGAGTCGCTCAGTTGTGTCTGACTCTTTGCGACCCCATGGACTGTAGCCTGCCAGGCTCCTCCATCCATGGGATTTTCCAGGCAAGAGTACTGGAGTGGGTTGTCACTTCCTCCTCCAGGGGATCTTCCCAATGCAGGGACTGAACCTGGGTGTCTGGCACTGCAGGTGGACAAACCTCACAAACACAATATTAAAGGAAAGAAGCTGGATATGGAAGGTATTACCAGGTGATTTCATCTACTTAAAGTATAAAGACAGATTATCTTTAGTTGGAGGAGTGGCTAGAAGGAAACAGGAGCTTCCTTCTGGGGTGGTGGTGATGTTCTGTTTCTTGATTTGAGTACTGCTTACCTGGGTGTGTTTGTGAAAATGTATTGAATTAAATGACATGCATTTTTAAAAAATGTATATGCTAACTTTCAAAAAAAAGTTAGAAGAAAACACCTGTTTTAGAGTAAGAAAATAACTTAATTTCATTTAAAAAAAAATAGGGGCTTCCCTGGTGGCTCACTGGTAAAGAATCCACCTGCCAATACAGAAGACACAGGTTCGATCCACAGTCCGGGAAGATCCCACATGCTGTGGGGCAACTGAGCCATGTGCCACAACTATTGAACCTGTGCTGCAGTGTCCATAGACCGCAACTACTGAATCCCACTCACTCCAGAGCCCATGATCCGCAACAGGAGAAGCCACCACAGTGAGAAGCCCGCACACCACAACCAGAGAAGAGCCCCTGCTCATCACAACTGGAGAAAAGCCCGCACAGCAACAGAAACCCAGCACAGCCAAAAGATAAATAAAAATAAAGTTATAAAAAAATCAGGAAAATATTTACCAACCTTCCATTATACATAGAAAAGAAGTAAAGGAGACCTCGGAATTCTGAAACAGCATTTCAGTGGCATCTAGTCCTTTATGATCCTGACACAGAGCAGTCTGTAACCCTTAAATCTCCTGTAAGGCTGACTCAAAGGAAAAAAGAGAATGCATAATACGTTTGTACGCATGGAAAGCACCTGGCAAAAATGTTAGCACCAGCAACCTCTAGCGAGGGCGGCCTTCAAGACTTGGCTAAAGAGTGAGCCTAGACCACCTAGCACCTTTAGACAGATTCGTTCATTTAGTGATTCTGGAACAGTCTGGAATACTGACTGCAAATGTCAAGTCTCCACCACTTAAGACACCATTATTGCCTCAAAGGTATGTAAATACATGAAAAATCAAAACAAAGAGAGTATTACAGCAAGTCAGCATAAAAGTAATGTTTTCACAGCTATTTGATTTAAATACTAGCTATATCAGGCAAAGCATACCTTTTTCTGGGAGATCACTCTTGGTAATTGTAAATAATGATGCTATGAACATAAGTGTACATGTATCTTTTGGAATTAGTATTTTGCTTTTTTGGATATATATGCAGGGATGGAGTTGCTGGGTCATATGGTGGTTCTATTTTTAGCTTTTTGAGATACCTCCGTAGTGTTTTCCACAGTTGTCGCATAAATTTACATTCCTACCAGCAGGGTACACAAGGGTTCCCTTTTCTCTACACCCTTACCAACATGTTATTTGTGTTCTTTTTGATGATAGCCATTTTGACAGGTGTGAGGTTATATTTCATAGTGGTTTTGGTTTGCATTTTTCGGATGGTTAGTGATGTTGAGTATCTTTCCATGTGCCTCCTGGCCATCTGTATCTGAGAAACCTGTACGCGGGTCAAGAAGCAACAGTTAGAACTGGACATGGAACAACAGACTGGCTCCAAATAGGGAAAGGAGCACGTCAAGGCTGTATATTGTCACCCTGCTTATTTAACTTATATGCAGAGTACATCATGAGAAATGCCAGGCTGGATAAAGCATGCGCTGGAAGAAGCACAAGCTGGAATCAAGATTGCCGGGAGAAATATCAATAACCTCAGATATGCAGATGACACCACCCTTATGGCAGAAAGCGAATAGGAACTAAAGAGTCTCTTGATGAAAGTGAAAGAGGAGAATGAAAAAGTTGGCTTAAAACTCAACATTCAGAAAACTAAGATCATGGCATCTGGTCCCATCACTTCATGGCAAATAGATGGGGAAACAGTGGCAGACTTTATTTTTGGGGGCACCAAAATCACTGCAGATGGTGACTGCAACCATGAAATTAAAAGATGCTTGCTCCTTGGAAGAAAAGTTATGACCAACCTAGACAGCATATTAAAAAGCACAGACATTACATTGCCAACAAAGGTTGTCTAGTCAAAGGCTATGATTTTTCCAGTAGTCATGTATGGGTGTGACAGCTGGACCATAAAGAAAGCTTGAGTGTTGAAGAATTGATGCTTTTGAACTGTGGTGTTGGAGAAGACTCTTGAGAATCCCTTGGACTGCAAGGAGATCCAACCAGTCCATCCTAAAGGAAATCAGTCCTGAGTATTCATTGGAAGGACTGATGTTGAAGCTGAAACTCCAATACTTTGGCCACCTGATGCGAAGAATGGACTCACTGGAACAGACCCTGATGCTGGGAAAGATTGAAGGTGGAAGGAGAAGGGGACGACAGAAGATGAGATGGTTGGATGGCATCACCGACTTGATCGACATGAGTTTGAGTAAGCTCCGGGAGTTGGTGATGGACAGGGAGACCTGGTGTGCTGCAGTCCATGGGGTCACAAAGAGTCGGACGCAACTGAGTAACTGAACTGAACTAACTGAACTGAACTTGACCGTCTGCATGTCTTCTTTGCAAAAAAACATCTATTCAGGTCTTCTGCTCATTTTTTAATTGGGTTGTTTCCTTTTTGATATTGAGTTATATGAGTTATCCATACATACTGCATATTAACCCATTAGTGGTTATATCATATTTTCTCGAATCAGTAGGTTGTCTTTTTGTTTTGTCAAGGAAACCTTTGCTGTGCAAAAGCTTCTAAGTTTAACTAGGTCCCATTTGTACAAAGGATTTTCCTTAAGTTAACAGTCAGGAAACACATATACTTTTCCAGGTCATCCTTACGCATGTGTCACCGGCCAGTGTCAGCACGAAGAAATTAGCAGGTGGGATTCACAAAGTCAGAGGCATGCCTGGGGCAATCCTCAAGGGGCACAAATGGATGAAAGTCAGAGTTAGCTGAACCCCATTTGCATAGGTATTTTATAGAGACAGAGGGCCACAGCTGCCCTGGGTGACTCAGGGAAGCCTCTCCAAAGGCAGCAGGATTTGAATGAAGTTTTTAGGAGGATTTGATGGATGGACAGGGAGCAGAATGGCACTGTAGGCTGAAGCCAAAAATCATAGAGCAGAATTCAAGGTATTCTTGAATGCTTGAGTGCCCTAACCAGGCTGCAGCAGAAAACTGGAGCTGGAGAAGTTGGAAGAAAGTGCAGCAAGATGCTACATGTGAAGATACTATAGACTTAGGTAAAGACATTGAAATGTCAGATTATCAACTGCAGTAAAATCATACACCGAGTTAATGGTTTTTACCTTTTTCATCTTTTTTTAAATTACAAAATAACACAAGTTCACTGGACTGTAGAAAAATGTTAATCATACAAACCACTACTCAAAGATAACTATGAGTAGCATTTTAGAATATTCATATTAATCTCTTTTGTTTAAGTGTGGGTTTGCTTTTATTTTTAACTCAATCATACCCTAGATAAAATTCTATATCTTCTAACATAATATTAAACCATAAACAACTTCACATCTTACTGCAAACTCTTTGTAACTATTATGGAAACATTCCATTAAATGCACATAGCATAATTTAATGGTTCTCCTGTCATTTCATCTTTATATTGTTTTTAGTAAGATTCTAATATAAATATGCTATGAATTTAGGTAAAAAGTTCCCCTTACTCATATTTATTTTCTCAGAATCAACTCCCAGAAGTAGAATACCTAAGTCACAGATTCTGGTTCCTGCCACAAACTGATAAATTATGAAGCCTGCATTGAAGGTAACTTTGGATAGGACATTTCTTCTGGATAAACTTTAGAAAAATGATCTATCTTTGGCCTCTTGAATGTAGCTGTTGGCTTCTGTCTTAAGACTAATAAATATTAATGTAGAACAAATTAATCAGTTAAGACAAAGAATTTCCAACAGGAAAACACAAATACATTTAGCCAGGTTCAAAATACATGCTTTGCAAAATGCCTTAAGCCATTATTTTAATAACATAGCAACTCCCAGTTGGGAAAGGTAAGATAATTACCTTGAGAAAAAGAGTTCTTTGTCCTACTCCTTGAAATGGAAATTGTGCACTCAATTGACTTTTATACAGTCTTCTGTGTGTAGGTGTATTTATCTATATTGATTGGAAATTTTAAAAGTTGTTTTTTTTTTTTTAAACCTCAAACAACCTAGTACACTAAAGCTACAAAATACACAATCTTGGCACCAGTACAGGGCAAGAGCATAGAGTGGCAATATGGTTAGTCTTTGTTATGCAAAACTCCTATAACAGCAAACACCTATTAATGTTTTCAACAAGCCCGTTAAGCCTTTACAAAGTTCATCAAAACAAAAATAATCAAAGGCCTAAAAGGCATATCATATAAAATATGAAAACCAGGCAGAAAAGTAACATACTATATAAGATACCCAGCTCGTCTCACATCTGGCTCATAAACCAGGTTCCCCAAACACGGCCTTTTTTTAAAATCAAGTTGCTCTAATGCAGATGATGTTTTTAATTAGATATGCAAACGGTGTATCTTAAAAGGTCAAAGAAATAAATAGCGTGATATATTAAACTTTAAAAAATTTGATTGCACTTACATTTTTCTTTCTTCCCCTCTCTGTATTTTTCTAATTTTCTAGAGTGTGCATAAGAAGAGAAAGAAAAACCTCAAATTTAAAACCTTACTATTACTGGAGGTATAATAAGCCGATGGAGGCTTAAGCATACTTTAGAAACCTGGCATTTCTACCTCAGGGTTATGGTTTTTTATTCAAAGTAATTTGAAAGGCTTTAGAAATAGTTGAAACATCTGCAAATACAAGGAGAAGGAATCAAATGTTATTGTGTTCTTTTATTGACTAGAAACTTAAACTGTGGACACAATTTTTGGGGGAGGTATAAGATGAGGATTACTGCTCACCCTCAGGACAGATTTTCACAATATCTCTTCAAGAAAGCAGAAATGTTTGGCTGTGTATCACAAAGCTCCAACAGCCCCTTGATTAAAGCTTTCAGCTGGACTGGGGTTAATCATTATAAGATTTAGTGATTAACTGGCTGTTTTGAGAGAAAGCACCAAGTATCTTGTTCCCATCTGCTTCAATTACATGAGGTTCCAGATTCTAGAAGGGTTGGGTTTGCAGCCATGAAATAGCCTAAGGGTGGGCAGGTAGTCACGACCTGATATAGTGGTGACACAGACTGCTTTGGGCACCCACCCAAGACAAACTCCACTGCTTCCCTCTTTTCTTGTCTCTACATCTATCTGGCATTGGAAACGCTACAACCCTCTGTCTTGTGCAGCTTAAAAACTAAAGAAACGATAAGCTGCATTTTAAAGTAAATCGCCTTTCCAAATAGAGTAAACTTTAATATGCTAGTGTCTTACAGTTTAAAATCCGAAAGAGATTTTAAGAACCAAAAGTTTTATTCTTTTTACACAACGGGGTTCCCTGCAGGATGCAGATGAGGGTTTCAGACTCTTTGTGACGCCATGCACAGTAGCCCACCAGGCTCCTCTGTCCATGGGATTCTTCAGGCAAGAATACTGGAGTGGATTGCCATTTCCTCCTCCAGGGGATCTTCCCAACCCAGAGATCAAATCCACATCTCTTATGTCTCCTGCATTGGCAAGTGGATTCTTTCTCACCAGCACCACCTGTGAAGCCCCAGATGTGGGTGAAGTACCAGAAACAGAGAAGAGGAGGAAGGGGACAGCTTCAGATATTCATATGTTTGGGCCAAAAGTGAGGGAAATACTTCTCCATGTGATTTATTCTTTGTATTAAATTATCTTATTTCAAAACTTTGCAAGTAAAATGCTCTGAATGATTCACTATGCCTGAAAACACCATAAATAAATGTCTGTTACCAACTGGTAACATCATTGCTTTTTCTGATTTAAGTAGCCACTTTGAGAACTATTTTATCATTAGGAGTTTAAACCTCAGAAATCTTAGCGTGTTTTTAAAGAAGAAGCACATGGGAATCTTTATGAAGATAAAGAGCACAGAAAACCTTGAGACTACATAGTTCATATAAAAACTGTTCTCAGGATATACAGGCACACACATACTGGAGTGAAGGACAAGGCGGTGAAAGTGGTTTCCCTGTCTTGGGTTGCTGGATGGGAGAAGTTGTTTGCTTCTTTCCTCATCTCATAGGTTAAAGGTGTTTCAGAATAGGATTCCAGAAAAGAAGAGGAGGAAGGAAGCTTTGCAGATTCACCCTATAAGGGACTATTTTGGGCTCAGGAGAAGATAAGAACAAATATTTATAAAGTATGATATGACTTCCTTGGTGGCTCAGATGGTAAAGAATCTGCTTGCAATGCAGGAGACCAAGGGTCAATCCCTGGATTGGAAAGATTCCTTGGAGAAGGAAATGGCAACCCCCTTCAGTATTCTTGCCTGAAAAGTTCCACGGACAGAGGAGCTGGGTGGGCTACAGTCCATGGGGTCGTAAAGAGTTGGACATGACTGAGCAACTAACACATATGCTAAGTGGTGGAAATGGCAACCCACTCCAGTATTTTTGCCTGGAGAATCCCATGGACAGAGGAGCCTGGTGGGTTACAGTCCATGGGGTCACAAACAGTTGGACACGACTGAGTGAACACTCACTCACTCACATGGATTATCTTACCAAAGTTGTATTTGATGAGGATAGGATGTTACTGCTTTGATGAGGTACTTGTATTATTCCCATTATTATATTATCACCTTGCTTATTTAACTTATATGCAGAGTACATCATAAGAAATGCTGGGCTGGATGAAGCACAAGCTGGAATCAAGATTGCCGGGAGAAATATCAATAACTTCAGATATGTAGATGACACTACCCTTATAGCAGAAAGCAAAGAAGAATTAGAGAGTCTCTTGATGAAAGTAAAAGAGGAGAGTGAAAAAGTTGGCTTAAAGCTCAACATTCAGAAAACTAAGATCATGGCATCTGGTCCCATCACTTCATGGCAAATAGATGGGGAAACAGTGGAAACAGTGGCTGACTTTATTTTTGGGGGCACCAAAATCACTGCAGATGGTGACTGCAGCCATGAAATTAAAAGATGCTTACTCCTTGGAAGGAAAGTTATGACCAACCTAGACAGCATATTAAAAAGCAGAGACATTACATTGCCAACAAAGGTTGTCTAGTCAAAGCTATAGTTTTTCCAGTGGTCATGTATGGGTGTGGCAGTTGGACCATAAGGAAAACTCAGTGTCGAAAAATTGATGCTATTGAACTGTGGTGTTGGAAAAGACTCTTGAGGGTCCCTTGGACTGCAAGGAGATGCAACCAGTCCATCCTAAAGGAAATCAGTCCTGAATACTCATTGGAAGGACTGATGTTGAAGCTGAAACTCCAATACTTTGGCCACCTGATGTGAAGAATGGACTCATTGGAAAAGACCTTGATGCTGGGAAAGATCAAAGGTGGGAGGAGAAGGGGACGACAGAGGATGAGATGGTTGGATGGCATCACCGACTCAATGGACATGAGTTTGAGTACTCTTGGGGTTGGTGATGGACAGGGAGACCTGGCGTGCTGCAGTCCATGGGGTTGCAAAGAGTCGAACACAACTGAGTGACTGAACTGAACTGAACTGATTATTTCCATTTCACAGGTGAGGAAATTGAGGCTTACAGAAGGTTAAGCCTCTTATCTTGGGTCACATGGCTGGCAGGTGGCAGCTTTGGTATAGGAATCCTCTAGTTAACCACCATTCTATCCTGCCTTCTATGGGTAATGTCCTTGTCCTTTTTCTCTCTGAAGTAAGACTGATTTTTTTTTTTTTACAAAGTCAATCTGATCACGTTGTTTTTCTATATAAAACCCTTCAACAATTTCCCATTCTTCCTGGAATGAAGCCAAACTTCTTAACATTATTCTAAAGGCTCTTCATAATTTTCCCCTGCCCACCTCTCCAGCCTCATTTTCCATTCTCCTTCTTGTTCCAATTGCTCAGAATGTCCTCCCCTCAAAAATGTCAAAATACTTTTGTTTTACAGGTTTTGCTGCATCTATTCCTTCCTCTTATAACATATGGGTACAGGTAATCAAAACCACTACACAGGTATGCTGGAATTAGAAAATTAAATAGATGGCAAATGGTACAGGGCTTTCCTGACAGCTCAGTTAGTAAAGAATCTGCCTACAATGTAGGAGACCCCAGTTCGATTTCTGGGTCAGGAAGACCCACTGGAAAAGGGATAGACTATCCATTCCAGTATTCTTGGGCTTCCCTTGTGGCTCAGCTGGTAAAGAATCTGCCTGCAATGTGGGTAAATCTGGGTTCAATCACTGGGTTGGGAAGATCCGCTGGAGAAGGGAATTTCTACCCACTCTAGTATTATGGCCTGGAGAATTCCATGGACTACAGTCCATGGGGTCACAAATCAGATCAGATCAGATCACTTGCTCAGTCGTGTCCTACTCTTTGTGACCCCATGAATCACAGCATGCCAGGCCTCCCTGTCCATCACCAACTCCCGGAGTTCACTCAGACTCACGTCCATCGAGTCAGTGATGCTATCCAGCCATCTCATCCTCTGTCGTCCCCTTCTCCTCCTGCCCCCAATCCCTCCCAGCATCAGGGTCTTTTCCAATGAATCAACTCTTTGTATGAGGTGGCCAAAGTACTGGAGTTTCAGCTTTAGCATCATTCCTTCCAAAGAAATCCCAGGGCTGATCTCCTTCAGAATGGACTGGTTGGATCTCCTTGCAGTCCAAGGGACTCTCAAGAGTCTTCTCCAACACCACAGTTCAAAAGCATCAATTCTTCGGTGCTCAGCCTTCTTCACAGTCCAACTCTCACATCCATACATGACCACAGGAAAAACCATAGCCTTGACTAGACAAACCTTTGTTGGCAAAGTAATGTCTCTGCTTTTCAATATGCTATCTAGGTTGGTCATAACTTTTTCTTCCAAGGAGTAAGCATCTTTTAATTTCATGGCTGCAGTCACCATCTGCAGTGATTCTGGAGCCCAGAAAAATAAAGTCTGACACTGTTTCCACTGTTTCCCCATCTATTTCCCATGAAGTGGTGGGACCGGATGCCATGATCTTTGTTTTCTGAATGTTGAGCTTTAAGCCAACTTTTTCACTCTCCTCTTTCACTTTCATCAAGAGGCTTTTTAGTTCCTCTTCACTTTCTGCCATAATGGTGGTGTCATCTGCATATCTGAGGTTATTGATATTTTCCCAGCAATCTTGATTCCAGCTTGTATTTCTTCCAGTCCAACATTTCTCATGATATTCTCTGCATATAAGTTAAATAAACAGGATGACAATATACAGCCTTGATGAACTCCTTTTCCTATTTGGGACCAGTCTGTTGTTCCATGTCCAGTTCTAACTGTTGATTCCTGACCTGCATACAAATTTCTCAAGAGGCAGGTCAGGTGGTCTGGTATCCCCATCTCTTGAAGAATTTTCCACAGTTTATTGTGATCCACACAGTCAAAGGCTTTGGCATAGTCAATAAAGCAGAAATAGATGTTTTTCTGGAACTCTCTTGCTTTTTCCATGATCCAGCGGATGTTGGCAATTTGATCTCTGGTTCCTCTGCCTTTTCTAAAACCAGCTTGAACATCAGGAAGTTCACGGTTCACATACTGCTGAAGCCTATAGTTGGACATAACTGAATGACTTTCACTTTCAGATGGTACAAGTCAAATTTATCACTATTAGAGTGGGATCTTTCAGAAAAGCAAGGAGAAAGGCTAAATGACCCATTTAGTAATGGATTAACAATTAGATAAATCAGTATGAATTCATAATTAGCTAAGTATAGATACAGATAGGGGTGTGTGTGTATATATATATATATTTATAGATATAGATTATGCATGGCTGGTACACTCACATATATTTCCTTGCTCTTTCAGCTGAGAAGGCTTAGAAGAAATGTGTGTGTGCTCAGGAGCTCAGCTGTGTCCAACTCTTTGTGACGCCATGGACTGTAGCCTGCCAGGTTCCTCTGTCCATGGAATCTTCCAGGCAAGAACACTGGAGTGGGTTGCCATTTCCTCCTCCAGGAGATCTTCCTGATCCAAGGATCAAACCTCAGTCTCCTGAGTCTTGTGCACTGGCAGGTGGATTCTTTACCACTGTGTCACTTGGGAAGCCCGCCTTAGAAACAGTAACATCCCGATAATCCCAGTAGTAACAAGGACATCTACCACCCAAATCTTGGCTTCTAATACTAGTCTTCAATAAAAGAAACCAAGAATCCTTGGCAAAACAGCTCTTGCTAAGATGGGGACAGGGAATATAAAAGCATCTAGCTGTGTCAGAAAGTGTCCAAAAACATAAAACAAAATACAGTGATAGAATATGTCAAAGAAACACAGGGGCCAACTTAAAGAGCTACTAGTGGTCAATGCTGGAACAATGTGACCAATAAAATAAATATAGTGATTCTGGGTTATAACCCAAAATATACATACCCATGAGTTCATGCTGATCTGAAAAATAATTGAATAAATACATAAATGTAGTAGAAGAGAGAATACTTCATATGGAAAAATTCCAAATGATGTATGTTGATACCTGCTATCAAGGAGGTAGAGCATAACTCCCTTCTCAAGTGTGGTCTGTGCATAGTGACTTTCCCCCAAAGAGTTCAGTATGGAAAAGGGATGACTTTATAGTGGAGAAATGTTAAATACTACCTTAACCGGATAATCAAAGTCAACATTAACAATGGTAAATTGCCTTAATAGTATGTATTCTTGATACAGTGTGATAAAAATGATCTATCTCTGGTTTTTTCCCTGAAAACCTATAATCTGAGCTTGATTTTGAAAAAAATAATCAAACAAATCACAACTGAGGAATATCCGTCTAAATAATTGACAAGTATGCTTTAAACCTGCCAGCACTTCAAAGACTTTTCTGAGAAACTGGAACAGCCAAGGAGCCTAAGGAAGCAGGACCACTAAAGATGAAGTGATATCCTAGAAGGGATGGATGTAGGAACAGAAAAGGGTACTATGTAAAAACAAAGGGAGTTTGAATAAACAATGGACTTTCATTAATGATAATGAATCAATCAGTTCAGTTCAGTTGCTCAGTCCTGTCTGACTCTTTGTGACCCCATAAATAGCAGCACGCCAGGCCTCCCTGTCCATCGCCAACACCCAGAGTTCACTCAAACTCATGTCCATCGAGTCAGTGATGCCATCCAGCCATCTCATCCTCTGTCATCCCCTTCTCCTCCTGCCCCCAATCCCTCCCAGCATCAGAGTCTTTTCCAATGAGTCAACTCTTGCATGAGGTGGCCAAAGTACTGGAGTTTCAGCTTCAGCATCATTCCTTCCAATGAACACCCAGGACTGATCTCCTTCAGAATGGACTGGTTGGACCTCCTTGCAGTCCATGGGACCCTCAAGAGTCTTCTCCAACACCACAGTTCAAAAGCATCAATTCTTCGGCGCTCAGCTTTGTTCACAGTCCAACTCTCGCACTCATACGTGACCACTGGAAAAACCATAGCCTTGACTAGACGGACCTTTGCTGGCAAAGTAATATCTCTGCTTTTGAATATGCTATCTAGGTTGGTCATAACTTTTCTTCCAAGGAGTAAGCGTCTTTTAATTTCATGGCTGCAATCACCATCTGCAGATATATTAGAGCCCCCCAAAATAAAGTCTGACACTGTTTCCACTGTTTTCTATCTACTTCCCATGAAGTGATGGGACCGGATGCCATGATCTTTGTTTTCTTTTTTTTTTTTGAGAAGCCAATGTAATAGCTAGTCTTTACTGGAAAGAATAAATTCCACATCATATTCTGAGTGCATTAGTGCAATGGCTCAGTGGGCCAGCTGGTGTGGCACCAGCTTGTAATGGGTTCCACAGCTGGGGCATCGCTGGGCCTTGCCTTTGTGCAGCCAGAACCAGATGACAGTACTGTTGTCTTCTTCACAGATGCAGCCCACTATCCACTTGATGGTGATGGAGGGCACTAAATTAGGGTCGTCCTTGGTACCTGAGGTTGCCTTTGGGGCAAGTATATTGTATGGGTCCTGTCCCTTGCGAGCAGCCAGCATGACCTCCCTCTCTAGCCCAGTCGCCTGCTCTTCATCAGTAGGAACACCACCTCCAGACGCCATAGAGCACACCACGGAGACTCCATTTGGACCCCGGGCCCTCAGGGCCTGGGAGGCCAAAGCTCCAGCTCCACGGAGTAACCTTGACGCCATCACCGATCTTTGTTTTCTGAATGTTGAGCTTTAAGCCAACTTTTTTCACTCTCCTCTTTCACTTTCATCAAGAGGCTTTTGAGTTCCTCTTCACTTTCTGCCATAAGGGTGGTGTCATCTGCATATCTGAGGTTCTGGATATTTCTCCCGGCAATCTTGATTCCAGCTTATGCTTCTTCCAGCCCAGCGTTTCTCATGATGTACTCTGCATATAAGTTAAATAAGCAGGGTGACAGTATACAGCCTTGACGTACTCCTTTTCCTATTTGGAACCAGTCTGTTGTTCCATGTCAAGTTCTAACTGTTGCTTCCTGACCTGCATATAGGTTTCTCAAGAGGCAGGTCAGGTGGGCTGGTATTCCCATCTTTTGAAGAATTTTCCACAGTTTATTGTGATCTACACAAAGGCTTTGGCATAGTCAATAAAGCAGAAATAGATGTTTTTCTGGAACTCTCTTCCTTTTCCCATGATCCAGCGGATGTTGGCAATTTGATCTCTGTTTCCTCTGCCTTTTCTAAATCCAGCTTGAACATCTGGGAGTTCACGGTTCATGTATTGCTGAAGCCTGGCTTGGAGAATTTTGAGCATTACTTTACTAGCATGTGAGATGAGTGCAATTGTGTAGTAGTTTGAGCATTCTTTGGCATTGCCTTCCTTTGGGATTGGAATGAAAACTGACCTTTTCCAGTCCTGTGGCCACTGCTGAGTTTTCCAAATTTGCTGGCATATTGAGTGCAGCACTTTCACAGCATCATCTTTCAGGATTGGAAATAGCTCAACTGGAATTCCATCACCTCCACTAGCTTTTTTCGTAGTGATGCTTTCAAAGGCCCACTTGACTTCACATTCCAGGATGTCTGGCTCTAGGTGAGTGATCACACCATCGTGATTATCTTGGTCATGAAGATCATTTTTGTACAGTTCTTCTGTGTATTCTTGCCACCTTTTCTTAATATCTTCTGCTTCTGTTAGGTCCATACCATTTCTGTCCTTTATCGAGCCCATCTTTGCATGAAATGTTCCCTTGGTATCTCTAATTTTCTTGAAGAGATCTCTAGTCTTTCCCATTCTATTGTTTTCCTCTATTTCTTTGCAATGATCGCTGAAGAAGGCTTTTTTATCTCTTCTTGCTATTCTTTGGAACTCTGCATTCAGATGCTTATGTATTTCCTTTTCTCCTTTGCTTTTTGCTTCTCTTCTTTTCACAGCTATTGTAAGGCCTCTTTGCTTTTTTGCATTTCTTTTTCATGGGGATGGTCTTGATCCCTGTCTCCTGTACAATGTCACGAACCTCCGTCCATAGTTCATCAGGCACTCTGTCTGTCAGATCTAGTCCCTTGAATCTATTTCTCACTTCCACTGTATAATCATAAGGGATTTGATTTAGGTCATACCTGAATGGTCTAGTGGTTTTCCCTACTTTCTTCAATTTCAGTCTGAATTTGGCAATAAGGGGTTCATGATCTGAGCCACAGTCAGCTCCCGGTCTTGTTTTTGCTGACTGTATAGAGCTTCTTCATCTTTGGCTGCAAAGAACATAATCAATCTGATTTCGGTGTTGACCATCTGGTGATGTCCATGTGTAGAGTCTTGTGTTGTTGGAACAGGGTGTTTGCTATGACCAGTGCGTTCTCTTGGCAAAACTCTAGTAGCCTTTGCCCTGCTTCATTCCATATTCCAAGGCCAAATTTGCCTGTTATTCCAGGTGTTTCTTGACTTCCTACCTTTGCATTCCAGTCCCCTATAATGAAAAGGACATCTTTTTGGGGTGTTAGTTCTAAAAGGTCTTGTAGATCTTCATAGAATGGTTCAACTTCAGCTTCTTCAGCGTTGGTTGGGGCATAGACTTGGATTACTATGATATTGAATGGTTTGCCTTGGAAATGAACAGAGATCATTCTGTCGTTTTTGAGATTGCATCCAAGTACTGCATTTCGGACTCTTTTGTGAATGAATGAATGAATGAATACTGGTTCATAAAAAATGCTAAAAAAAGCTGTCAAATCATAATTCTCTATCCTTTAAAATATCCTGTAGGAATGAAGGTAATGGAAAGACATTTCAAATGAAGAAAAATGTTAGCAGATTTGTAGCCAGCAGATGTGTCTTACAAGAATTTCTAGAGGAAGTTCTTCAGTCAGAAAGGAAATGATACCAGTCAGAAACTTAGAACATCAGAAATGAAGAACAGCAATGTAACCAAAAATAATTCCAAAAAATGGGAAGGGGATGACGTGAATACTTTTACAAGATATAGATAGCTGTTTGAAAAAACAATATTTCAGAGGAAATTCATTCTGTAATATTGTTGAGACAATATTAAAGTCCTTTAAAAAACTTCACTGAAAAAAGACATGAAACTATATATACAGTGTAAACAAAATTTTGTTACTATGTATTAAATATAGAAACACTTGGAGCTCTGGGTGGTGGCATTTATAGGAGATTTTAAAAACCAGTTTTATGTTTCCAAATATTCAAAATAAGCACTATTACATTCATGATCAGGGAAAGATAACCATGATTTTAAAAATTCACTGTCTTGCTAGACTTCATCTTAGACTCTCGGCATAAACATTTCCTTTTAGGCACACAATATAAGCTTCAATGACTCATCTGAATGTAAATTTGGCTCACAGACTCTAAAGACTTAGAATGAAATAGATAAAAAAGAAGAATTCCTGTAATATCCTAGGACAAATAGGATTGCCGCTATCATCTACTGGCTCAGAACCCACACCGAAGTATCTCAAAAGACTTAACAAGATCAAATCCTGTTAATTTCCACATCATACATGTTAAGAAGACAGTGAAAAAGAAATTACGACTCTGACTGAATGGAATGCATGGAATTTCTAAAGCACAATGCTTCCTGCAATCAAAGCTATTGCAAAATGTAATGTCAACATTATTCTCATAACTGCTTCTGTCCTATTTCTTCATAAACAAGGGATGAAGACTAACCCTCAAATGAGGTATTGATTGCATTATGATGTTATCTGAGTACACCAGAGGAAGGGGGCTGATTTTTTTTCTAGCAGTCAGCTAAATGTGCTCACTTGGGTGGGATACTGAACAGCTACTATTTCCTGTCCCCCGTTCTTCCACGCACAGACATCCCCATGGTCAGAGCTGAGCCCACAGTGGTATCTCACCCACACTGACTCAATATTGGGGTAGAGGGATCACATGTCCGTGTCCTTCCCCAAGGTTTTCTAACAGCAACTGCTGGGGAAACCCCAGGAATTCTTGGTGGCCATGTTTTCAGGCTTGAGGAGAAGTGGAAGCAGTCTCTGGCTTCTGTTATCCTGAGGTCAGTGCCATACCTGCTATTCCTGTGGACTTTACTTTTAAAGTGGCTTAAAATGGGTTCCTACGTAGCCTGTATCCTCCATAGTCTCAAGTTATACAGTAACTTAGTAACTGTATTCTATTAGGAAGGAAAACATTCACAGTGGTAAATAATGAAACTTTCACAGAAATCCTTTGGGTTCAAGGGACATGGTTCTTACAACCTGTGCATTATTTTGGTACTTAACTCCAATCTCTCTCAGTACTACATTCTGATATAATTATTCCTTTACTCATCTGTGTCCTAGGCAGTTTAAACTGTTAGGCTGTTTGCTCTTTGAGGTCAAGAATTGGTTTTATTGGACTTTATCTCCAGAATCAAAGTATGTATCTGCGTGGCACAGAGTAGGCACTTAATAAGTGTTGATTTTAAAAGAATTAAATATGATCATTTTGCCCCTATTATGGAATTACTTCATTCCCTCAAACTTAATTGGAAATTTGTGGCTAGGCTAGAAAAATTAATTTAGTTAAGAAAAAGGGGGCTGTTAGCCCATTTAGTAATATAAGAAACTATAAAGAGAATGATTAAACTAATTAACAAATTGTTTCAAGCAGGTCACAGCCATTTAAATCATATAGAAATAATTTGTGAGCTAAGTTACAAATAATATCCCTCTACCTATTCATTAAAGTGGGTCCCTGAGGATGTCAATTAAGTCACACTTTGTTAGCTTGATTCATTTACTATTTCTACTTGAAAATATTCCATAAATCAATCTGTTATTAACCTTCTGTTTGAAAGGTAATACCTGCAGTTATATACAAAATTTGCTCACAAACACAAATTCTCTTAAAAATCTACAAAATACAACAGGGGTGGGGAGAGCCAACCCTAATACAATTCTTGCTTATTTTTGTCTTATTTTTCATTCTTCAGATACATTCTAACTTTATTCATGCCCTAGGCATATGCTACTCAGTATAAATACCCCAAATCAAATCTGATTATCACTCTCTAATATTTATTATCATTAACTGTTGACTGGATAGGGGTATAGTACAAAAGCCTAATCACACCTCATTCCTGCATACTGTCTAATATAGTGACCTTCAAACTAGGTCTCCAAATTCACTTCATCTTCAGTCTTTCCTTTCTTAGTTGTTTGAGCTGCATCCTTCTGCGAGGTGGGGCCAAGAACCCTGAAGTCATCCCTGACTTCTCCCCTCCTCTCTCACTTCACTTTTAACTCATTAGAAAATCTGACTCCATTTTCAAAATCTACCCAGAATGCCACACTTGCTACAACCTCCAGTGTAACCACAATATATCTCTTTCTCCATGAGGTACCACGCTAGCTGCCTAGGAGTCAAAGAATTTAGTGACATTGCTATTTAAAACTATTTCCATTCCCTCTGCTTATTTATGTTTACATATCTAAAAACCAAGAAGTGGAGTAGAATTGATGTTAACCCCTTGCTGCCTATAGATAACAAATTCATTTTTAGGAAGCACCCATCATTCATTAATGCATTTCCAGTTATAATTTACTTTAATATTTAATAATGATTTCTAAAAATATATAAAATATTTATTTTGTTTCAGCAATTGTCTACTACTATTATTACTACATTGAAAAGAAACATTTTAAAGGAGACTTACGGTCATTAGAAATTTTAAAACACCAAGATTTAAACTTATATACTTATTTTTGATACATCAAAGTACAGAGGACGATCAACAGAGACTTTCAGTCACAAAAGTACATTACAACATGCAGGCGCAACGTGAATCCTGGACAGCTCACATTTTGACACTTAACAAGAGGGAAAATTACCTTCTGTTTTAGACACTGTTACGTTTGGGCCCCATGGACGGAGGAGCCTGGTGGGCTACAGTCCATGGGGTCGCAAAGAGTCAGACACGACTGAGCGACTTCACTCACTTCACTTACTTATGTTTGGGTCTTTGTTAGTGTAGCTAAATCTGTTTATTGACTAATATGGGCATTATTAAAAAGTAAACAGGCCTGGACAAAGATTCATTACAATAGGATAAAATTCTATGGGGTAAATAGAACGGGTATATGATTGAAAAGAGAAAAAGAAATAGTACAACACTGACAACTGTTAAAGAAGAGTTTATTCATATATTTTTAAAGTAAGCAACAAAATCTTTCTCAACTCTGAGTTAAAATACAGCCATCATTCTATAAAAGCATGCTAGTCAATACAATCACTTCTTCGGAAACTCTGTTTGACTTACAGAATTGGAACTCAATGTCTTTCTAAGGACTTGCAGACCAGATACCCCTTCATTTAGAAAAGTGAAACTATGGACAACATATTAGACTGGAAGACATGTGTGAATGAATGGATGAATGAATGAGTTGGATATTTTGGCTAATTGGAGGTTCCCAAGTTCCAAGTCATCTTACAAAAGAAAATAACATTTACTGTCAATATTTCCATTTTCATCCACACGTTTTGTGCCATGTTAACTAAACCTTCAGCTATAAAGTTAAACAGGCAGAAACATTGGAATGGCCACCAGAGGGAGCCCAAGTGTTTTCTGAATGTACCAGAGAGCACAGAGAGAAAAAGACAGAAAACACACAAAATATGAACCTGGGGAGTGGGGACAGGTGCATATGGGGGGAGGGATCAATACCTGTTTCAGTAAAAAGAATATCTTGTTGAATGATAGTGCCATTTTTGCAATATGTTACAAATTCTTTTTCTAGGTGGTTGTACATTGTTATCTTTTGACAATTTAAATAGAAGAACTGGCTAAACATAATATTAAAAAGCTCACATACCCTAAAACTGGAAGGTGCTGGGTAGACTGCCATGATGACATCCATAATTCTCTCTGGGCCCCAAAACAATCCAGGCGCCTTCTTCAGCTTATCGTCTTACTCTCTACTCTCTTATAGCGCTTACTCTCTACCCTATTCATCTTTGCAGTCAACTTCGGGTGTGGTTTCCTCACTTTGTTTGGGATTGGGCTATCAAATTACAGCACCAAATCAGTGCTTGGTGTGACTTGGGAATTGTTCCTTCTCCTGGCTAAGCCAAGTTATAAGGACATTAAGATGAACGACTTTTCGTTTGGCATCCTGCTGTCTTCCCAGAATTAAGCACTGGACCAAGTCCTACCAGGATGCAAGAGCACCTTCATAAGGCTTCTCAGACCCAGTCTCCTCCCAAACTAGAAACCACTGGACAACCTCAATGATTCCCACGCTAGGATAATGTCCCCAGGCTGAGGTTACGAACAAGGGTCTCATCTCATTTAGAATGAAGTTTCAGGAAAGCTTGATGTAATGTTTTATATTTGCAGGCAGTGGTCAAGTTTGGGAATTCTCCCCCTGAGTTATCTTTTTTGATCTCCCAACAATCCTTTTGCTGTGGGTGTCAGGGAATCACCATTTTATCGATGAGGAAACTGAGGGTCATATACCTAAGACTTGTTCAGTCTTGCTGGTTATTAAGTGTCAGGGACAGAAGTCAGTATACCTCTGAGGGCACAGATTATAACAATGAACAAGTATTGAATCCAGTCATACTAGTGTCTTCTGAGACAAATAAAATTCTCCCCTTCCTTTTCTGTCAAACTATAAGTAAGTAGAAAGCAAGACGCAAGCAAATTTAATGACTTTGCACCTGTTTTATTAGTTATTTTCATGGTATGCTTTCCTAAGTTTCTTTTTCATGTTCGGATGGGGTAATTTTATAATGTATGCAAATAAATTAGCAGAAACCAAATTAAATTTCACAAGGTTAGGTCCTCTGCTGAATGCTGCTAGATTTAACATGTTGATTAATGCCTTGAATATGGAATCAAAAGCATTCTTATTAAACTTGACAATGATACCCAATTGGGTGGGGGTGGCTGGCACTTAGGAGAACTGGAATGAAATTTAAAGTGACCTTGACAACCGGAAAAGGAAAAAGAGGTCAAAATTCAATAGAAAGCTTTGTAGAGTGATTCATTCAAGAGAAGAGGGGGGAAAAAAAAAACAAAGGAGAACCACAGAAATCAGAGAGCACTGACTGGGCAATTATAGCAAAAATGGAGCTGGAGATCAGAGTGAACAATAGGCTTCAAAGGCACCAGCTCTAGATCTGTCATTTCTAAAAGGAAGGCATGATATTGGGAGGGACAAATAGGGGGGAATTCAAGCTGATTCCCCAACTACATTTAAAAGAGACCAACCTTTACGGGAAAAAATATGGTGCTTTGTTGGAACCCTGAAATGCCTGAAGCTTAGAAGCCAGATACTGACAACTTTGCAAGGTCTCCTAGCAAATGAGAGTCTGAAATAATGAAAAGTTTTTTATTTTAAAAGATTCTGAAAAGTTCTGGTACTCTCTTCCTTTGTTCATGCCACGTTCTTCTTTCCCTTCTACAGGGGCAACATCTACTTTCCACCAAGAGGGCATGAAGGCTTTTCCTCCTCCTCCAGGAGGCCTGCCCTGAGCCCTTCCCTTCTGGGAACCCCACTGACCCCTGGTGTCTCCTGAGAGAACTTAGCGGTGGAGGGCTTCGCTTGTGTCATTTCACTAGTCTTCCAGGAAGCTCCCTGCCTTGCATCTACTACTCCTACACTGCTATAACTCCTACTCTGTAAATGGGAAACCGAGGAGTAAAAGCTTATGAACTGACATAGCCACCTTCACTTGATTAGTGAGCAGCAGAGCTGGACTTGACTCAAGCCTCTGAGGCCATGCCCTCACGCTACACCCGCCCAACCACGTGTGCCCACAGCACGGCCCTGTGCTTGCTGTGTTCACATGCCGCCTCCATCCATCTGCAGCTCACTGAGGTGCCACACTTTATTTTCAGAGCCCCACGTGGGGCTTGGGATGGATCAATCCATATGCATTCAATGAAAGGTTTTCAAACAATTAGATGGCATTCTGTGGGAATTTCTGAATCATTCTTTGACTGAAGGAAAACAGAAAATAAAACAAAGTCGAAGAGAATCTACACATTTATAGAAACTGGAAATCAGAATTCTGAACAAAGCCAGATCATATTACTAAAGTGGTTTACAATTTTCTTTTCAAGGAATTCTAAAGAATGCAAATTGTTAAACATAAGTTTATAATACCTCTGTACATGTCTGTAAGTGTACACATGTGTATATATGTACATCTGTAGTGTAATTTTATCTAAAGGTAAGGAGAACTATGACCCTCAGAACATGACCCTCAGTTTCCTCATAGATAAAATGGTGATTCCCAGATACCCAGAGCAAAAGGATTGTTGGGAGATCAAAGAAATAGAGGAAAACAACACAATGGGAAAGACTAGAGATCTCTTGAAGAAAATTAGAGATACCAAGGGAACATTTCATGCAAAGATGGGCACAATAAAGGACAGAAACGGTATGGACCAAACAGAAGCAGAAGATATTAAGAAGAGGTGGCAAGAATACACAGAAGAACTACACAAAAAAGATCTTCATGACCCAGATAACCATGATGGTGTGATCACTCACCTAGAGCCATACATCCTGGAATGTGAAGTCAAGTGGGGTCTAGGAAGCATTATTATGAACAAAGCTAGTGGAGGTGATGGAATTTCAGTTGAGCTATTTCAAATCCTAAAAGGTGATGCTGTGAAAGTGCTGCACTCAATATGCCAGCGAACCTGGAAAACTCAGCAGTGGCCACAGGACTGGAAAAGGTCAGTTTTCATTCCAATCCCAAAGAAAGGCAATGCCAAAGAATGTTCAAACTACCACACGATTGCACTCATCTCACATGACAGCAAAGTAATGCTCAAACTTCTCCAATCCAGGCTTCAACAGTACATGAACCGTGAACTTCCAGACGTTCAAGATGGATTTAGAAAAGGCAGAGGAAACAGAGATCAAATTGCCAACATCCACTGGATCATGGAAAATGCAAGAGAGTTCCAGAAAAACACCTACTTCTGCTTTATTGACTATGCCAAAGCCTTTGACTGTGTGGATCACAATAAACTGTGGAAAATTCTGAAAGAGATGGGAATACCAGCCCACCGGATCTGCCTCTTGAGAAATTTGTATGCAGGTCAAGAAACAACAGAACTGGACATGGAACAACAGACTGGTTCCAAATTGGGAAAGGAGTACGTCAAGGCTGTATATTGTCACCCTGCTTATTTAACTTATATGCAGAGTACATCATGAGAAATGCTGGGCTGGATGAAGCACAAGCTGGAATCAAGATTGCCAGGAGAAATATCAATAATCTCAGATATGCAGATGACACCACCCTCATGCCAGAAAGCAAAGAAGAACTAAAGAGCCTCTTGATGAAAGTGAAAGAGGAGAATGAAAAAGTTGGTTTAAAACTCAACATTCAAAAAACTAAGATCATGGCATCTGGCCCCATCACTCCAAGGCAAATAGATGGAGAAACAATGGAAACAGTAACAGACTTTATTTTCTTGGACTCCAAAATCACTGCAGATGGTGACTTCAGCCATGAAATTAAAAGACGCTTACTCCTTGGAAGGAAAGTTATGACCAACCTAGATAGCATATTAAAAAGCAGAGACACTACTTTGCCAAGAAAGGTCCGTCTAGTCAAGGCTATATTTTTTCCAGTGGTCATGTATGGATGTGAGAGTTGGACTGTGAAGAGAGCTGAGCACTGAAGAATTGATGCTTTTGAACTGTGGTGCTGGAGAAGACTCTTGAGAGTCCCTTGGACTGCAAGGAGATCCAACCAGTCCATGCTAAAGGAAATCAGTCCTGAATATTCATTGGAAGGACTGACGCTGATGCTGAAACTCCAATACTTTGGCCACCTGATGCGAAGAACTGACTCATTTGAAAAGATCCTGATGCTGGGAAAGATTGAGGGCAGGAGGAGAAGGGAATGACAGAGGATGGCATCACCAACTCTATGGACATAAGTCTGAGTAAGCTCTGGGAGTTTGTGATGGACAAGGAAGCCTGGCATGCTGCAGTCCATGGGGTCGCAAAGAGTCAGACATGACTGAGTGACTGAACTAAAATAACTGAAAGAGAACTATAGAGTATTTTAATATTATCAACTCAGGGGAACATGTTTGACACCAAATAACTATTAGAAAAGAATCCAAATTCTAAATGATCAGTAATCATTAGATTAGTTTATCCAATCTGATAATACTACAATTTTCTTTCCTAAACCTAAGACATAATTTGCAAATAATTTGATTTCAGTTTGTCAAAACAAGGACAATAACAATTCAAGTACACCAAACAAATGATACTATATATATTTTAGTCTCATAGTCAATTGAGATAGCACGCTATTAGCACCCAGTTACTAGGGTAAAGCGTCTGCCTACAATGTGGGAGATCCGGGTTCGATCCCTGGGTCCGATCCCTGGGTCAGGAAGATCCCCTGGAGAAGGAAATGGCAGCCCACTCCAGTACTCTTGCCTGGAAAATCCTATGGATGGAGGAGCCTGGTAGGCTACAGTCCATGGGGTCACAAAGAGTTGGATACAACTGATGGATTTCACTTCACTTCACTGATGATGAATATAATTGCCTGCAGCATAGGATAAAATATTTCTGAAGACAGCGATGTACTCACCCATAACTCTGGAATCAGCAGTGTAGTGTCTTAACTATCAACATGACATCATGTTCCTTGCCCGGCAGAGAGTGGAACTAATTCTCAGCAGCACAGCCAACACCAAGCAGCCTCCCCTCAAGGCCGTGCCATTTGTTAAAGGGAGAGCAGGCAGGGGCTAGCGGCTGGAGAGACTAGCGAATATCATTTCTTTTATGACATTTATTTATTCTTTAATGATTATTACTTTCAACCATTAAACACGTCTCAGGTTCTCTGTGATATCTCGCTCAGGTCAAATTCTGATTACAGAAAAGACTGAGAACATATTCAAAGCAGGGTTACATGGTGTAACTCAGTGGCAGCCCTAGGAAACCATTAGCATGACTGCAGCATTCAAAAGCTCTGCTCCATAAAAATGTAGACACACTAACATGAGAGCACTGAATCAGTCACCAAATATCATTCATAATACTACAAAAGTAAGTCTAAAATATATAAGGAACCATCACCTCAATACATCCTAAAAGATACCCTTTGATCAAGCAAACTCACAGCAAGCCAGTCCTGTGAGCACTGGGGAGAACATTCAGAGGTTACAAACACATGGCTTAACTGACAGCAGAAGATCAGATCATCAGAGAGTTCCCTGCATTAACCATTTACTCTGCAGAGGAAGGACATCAATACATCATCTTAAAAACTCAATCAGAAATAGAAACAGACTTATAGATATCAAAAACAAACTTATGTTTACACATAGGGAGACAAACATGGTGGGAGAGGGATAAACCAGGAGCTAGGCATGAACACACACACAGCTACTGGAAATAAGATAGGTAACCAACAAGGACCTACTCTACTGCACACTGCATCATTCCCTGTATATAGGGAACTCTATATTCTGTGATAATCTCTAATAGAAAAGAATCTGAGAAGAAGGAATATATGTATAACTGAATCACTTTGATGCACACCGGAAACTAACACAGCATTGTAAATCAACTCTATTCCAATAAAATTTAAAAAGAGAAAAAAAAATTCAATTAGGATACCACTGCAGAAGCTAGACAGAGAGAGAGAGAGAAAAGCATGGACCAGCTTTTATGTGAGGAGAGGAAGAGATGGAATAAGCAGCAGAAAGAAATTGAGCAATGGCCTCCTGCCCCATAAAATACATAACTCACAAACACAAACATTTCTTCAGAGACCAAGAACTGAAGTTGTCCTTGGCACCTTGGACATTAAGAGGCTGTTTTTCCCCAGAGGTGGTGCAAAGTCAGTCTTTGCTCACTGAGCTCTGCTTTCTAATAGGCTAGCTAAGGAATGAGTATTTACACACTGCACAATTCATAGTTTGGGGTCAGCGATACTGCTAAATCTAGTTTTCACTTTGGTGATAAGCAACTTGTCCCTCAGAATGAAAATGAGCAGCTTGGGATTTCCTGTTTTCAGCATTTGGTTGGTTTGCTCTCCTGTGTAGAGCGTCGCACCCTGAGCTAGTCATATGTGTATTGCTTCAGTGTGTGACAGTGCTGGTTAAACCATTCTTACCCTAGAACAGAGAGACATGGCTCCTAGGGCAAAGCTGTGAACTCTGGCCAAGGTGTCCTGATAAGTTCTGGATGCTTACTCAGTTCAGCTCAGTTCAGTCGCTCAGTCGTGTCCGACTCTTTGAGACCCCATGAATCGCAGCACACCAGGCCTCCCTGTCCATCACCAACTCCCAGAGTTCACTCAGACTCATGCCATGGAGTTGGTGATGCCATCCAGCCATCTCATCCTCTGTCGTCCCCTTCTCCTCCTGCCCCCAATCCCTCCCAGCATCAGGGTCTTTTCCAATGAGTCAACTCTTTGCATGAGGTGGCCAAAGTACTGGAGTTTCAGCTTTAGCATCATTCCTTCCAAAGAAAACCCAGGGCTGATCTCCTTCAGAATGGACTGGTTGGACATTCTTGCAGTCCAAGGGACTCTCAAGAGTCTTCTCCAACACCACAGTTGAAAAGCATCAATTCTTCAGCACTCAGCTTTCTTCACAGTCCAACTCTCATATCCATACATGACCACTGGAAAAACCATAGCCTACTAGTCATGTTTTAAAGTAGGATTTTAAAATTGTGTTCCACCATATACCATTGGTTTGAATTCAGTTTGAAAGCTGGAGTTGAAAGGTCTTGGACAACAAGGAGATCAAACCAGTCCATCCTAAAAAAATCAACCCTGAATATTCATTGGAAGGACTGGTGCTGAAGCTGAAACTCCAATACTTTGGTCCCCTGATGTGAAGAATGGACTCACTGGAAAAGACCCTGATGCTGGGAAAGATTGAAGGTGGAAGGAGAAGGGGACTGAAGATGAGATGGTTGGATGGCATCACCGACTCAATGGACATGAGTTTGAGCAAGCTCCGGGAGATGGTGAAGGGCAGGGAAGCCTGGCGTGCTGCAGTCCATGGGTTAACAGAGAGTCAGACATGACTTAGCAACTGAATAACAACAACATGAGATCTTTTTTATTTTTTAAAGATTTTTTAAAAAATGTGAACCATTTTAAAAGTCTTTATTGAATTTGTTACAATATTGTTCATTTTATGTTTTGATTTTTGGCTGTAAGGCATGTGGGATCTTAGTTCCCTGAACAGGGACCTAACCTATACCACTGCATTGGAACATGAGGTCTTAACCACTGGACCACCAGGGAATTCTCTATAGAGTTTAATTTTTTTTTTTTAAATATGTTTTAAGTTTGTATAAGAATACACAATTTCCTTTCTCTTCATCTGGCCTAGAATCACAGCCAATCTATAATGCTAAAATAAGATGCTGTCATTTAATTGGTGGAAAACACTCTGATTTGCTTTCTCTAACCCTGAAGAAAAGCAACAGTAGAGATGTTATTATAGGTCCTAAAAATTCCTAAACTTGCTAACCTATTGACCCTAATAGTTACTTGCTATTTATTCTTCTACTGCCCTCTCCTTAATGAGAATTTTCACAAAGCACATAAACTATGTCCTTACCATTTGCCATTTAAAAGCTTACGTCTTTATAATAATTTCCAAAAGTATTCTTCATATAAATAACCCATGATCTTTTTTTAAGTTTGGGAAGCTTAAGTAATCTACTTAAAAAGAGACCTACCAAATAGTTTTGCAAGACCCCCAGGCTTGCTTGTTATTAACTGCTGGCATCATTTCTTCCAGGCCTTGGGAAATCCTTGAGCTCTGAGTTGACAGTGCTTTGTATTGGGAAAGTATCCTTGCATACTTCACAAGAAGCTTGCTAATCACACTGTCAGTGCCTAAAACATGAAGATCTCAAATGATCCTTTTAGAAACAAGATGTTTGTAAATCAGAAAATGGGATTTTTTTCTTAATATCTTCCTGAGTCTATTTTCTGGTTCCTTCCATACTGAGGAAGAAATGTATAACTTTCTAAAATTACAAAACTCCTTAGCAGTTGCCTCTCAAAAGAATGGAGCACAATAAGCAACAAAGTCTATCTAAGCAGAAAATATTATAGACAAGCTCATTTCTTCAAAGGGCAATCCTAACATTCAACTAGAAAGCTTTCTTTTCATTGTGGTTATTTTTATCTTCTGTGTTAAACATCGTCAGCCAGGTATGGCACTTACAGGCGACAGACAAAAAGAAAACTTAAACAGATTAAAAAGAAGAATCTATAAAACCAAAGGCCTCAAACAACTGCACCCACGCCAAAATAGTTTCCTTGCTTTATTAGTTCAATGGTCATTTTTCTAATACTGTTATCAATTGTTTTACAGGTTCCAGTATCTGGTGTGATCTAAAGCTGAATGATGTTCCTACTAATTATAGTAAGCAGTAAGCAAAGGAATCCAGCAAGTTAGCTGTCAGCCTATTTGTTTCTATGAAAAGTGCAACTTGTGAAAAGAAAGTTCTTTTTATGAAAGGTAAGCCTGGGTCTGAAAATAAAATACAGCTGGCAAGGCAGCTAAAAACACCACTTACTGATGTCTGATATTGGATTAAAAGTTAAACATGGTGATTAACAAAATCAAGAGCAGGAGCTAGAAAAGAGAATATATTCTTTATACAAAGAGTCTGTTTGGACCCTGAGAAAATAGCCTAAGTGCTTTTGTTTCAGTCCACAGGCATATTGTTGCTATTAGAGAAACATAAAGGGTCTATAATATTGCCCCACATGTAAAGAAGGTAAAGGATAAAAGAAATCATGCGAACACAACTTGTCTCTTTTAAAGGAAATAATTCAATTAACACCACTTTAAGGCTCTTAGGCTTCCTTTTATCTTTCTAGAGCTTCAACCCTACTCATGAATGTTTTTCATCTTATTTGCTTTATTTTGACTGATGGCATTGGAGAGCTTTCTGAATAACAAGCAGTGACATTCTATCCACTCTACTTACTGATAGAGAAAAGTATGCTTCCTTTTACTAGAGAATTTGACATAGAATGACCCAAACAAATACAAATAAGCATGTATGATGACTAGTTACTGGGCAGATAACCTGGCCAGCCCCTTAAATCTTTGAGGGCAAGATGCTGTTAAAATCCTTGTATCTGACTTTCTGTGAACTTCAAATTCTTCTTTCGTCATGAAGTGAGCTACGTGACAGCTGGTAGGCTCTCTACTTAGAACGCTGTGTCTGTTGATCCACTGCAGGGAGGTCCAACCTAAAGGTCACCGGGTGTCTAAGAGAGACCGAGCTTCCCTTTGAAGTTTAGAATATTTGAGACCTCCTAGGGGCTGGCCATTCTGGGTGTACTCTCCACACCACTGAACGTTCCTTGATGGGGAGGCACCAGGCCCTTTTAGAATCTTTATTTAGCTCATGATCCACATATTATTTGTCACAGTGTGCTTTGGAATATCCATGTCCAAAATGATGCCAAGTTCGATCACTTTAGAGTCTAAAGGCTATTTTTTAGACTCGCCATGAACCTAGAGCTTTACTCAACACACAAAGATGTATTTTTAATACCAAAATATCATTACAAAGGTTTACTGAACAAAGGTATTTTAAGAAGGGGTAGGAGACATTTGTTTATGTCAAAAATGTCCTCTGGACACTTGGTCCACATCAAAAGGTCCTTGAAATTTGGTTATATCCAAAAAAGCACATAAGCATATTTGGTCCATGACAAGTGATTATGGAAAGGACAAATAACAAAGTCTTTTTGGCATGGACCAAATGTCTCCATGGATGCTTTCAATAGGACCAAATGTCTTTCAAGGTTAAGGAGAGCCATAAGATGTAAAAGGATAATTACTTTATAAAAGGTAGGATATTTTTCAGAGGAGAAAAAATAGGTAGTAAATGATATAAGACTTGATAAAATAATTATTATAACAGTCTTCACATTTACTGAGCTCTACTGTATGAATCTCTATTCTTGCCACAGATCATATTTAATATTCATGATGGCCTCTTAAGATAGTTACAACCAACATCCACATTTTAAAGATGAGGCAAGGATACTTATAGAAGTCAAGAGGCTTGCACAAAGCCCCACAACTAGGAACTGAAGTCCTCTGCTGAACCCAACCAATGAGGATTTGATGTGACATTTGAAGTGATATTGCTAGGTCTTGAACCCAAGTTTGTGGTGGTACAGCAGTGGGTCAGAATTCCCCACCAGCCCTTTAAAACCAGCATTATGAAAACAGGAAGACCTAAAGAAAGCTAGAGTCAGACCTTTGAAAAGCAATACAGAAACAGTCTGAAATTACCACAGACACAGGACCAAAAGCAGGGAAAAAAATAGGAAAGGGTGATAGTTCTGTAACACTGCCACCGGCTACAGCAACTGAGGTACACAGGAAGTTGATACATCCCGGAGCCACCAAGCACCACTTCAGGTTAATCCTTACACACTTCCACATTAACCCTCCCATGCTGTTGTCTCAATTTAGATGCCAGTTCATATTATTAACGTTATTATTTGCATGCAAAGACAACGCCACTATACCACTACCAGCCTTAGAAGGAGTACTTGGCACTGGTTCTTGGTAAAAGGTTTATCCTAAACCACCTAGGCTCTTACCTGTTTGCCCTAACCAATTAGATAATTCATTATTTTCAACTTCCAAAGAGAAACGTTAATGTATTTGGGTGCATTTATAAAATCAACTGGCCTCAAATTTCATATTTTATATTCCTATTAAGGAAAAACAGTTTATTTTCTATGTGCCATTAAACTAATGATTTGCTCTACTGCCATGTATGCATCAGGGGAGAAAGAAACACTTAGCAACGTCTCCCTCTAGGATAACCTTTCTTCGTACGAGTTAATATCAAGGACATGTGACGACCATGTCAAAGCCATTGGCCTTCTCCCCTTCATATTTCACAGTGACTCACCCAAAGATGCGAGAATAAGATTAGAAAAATATTTATGACTCTGTTGAATATGGATAAAGAGCTCTCTTGTTGATAAAGTTACCACAATTATTTTTTTTACCTTATGACAGTTTTTAGAAATTAGGCAGAGAAAGAGAGTAGTTACTCACGTTCTCCTTGTCAGGAATCCCTAGAAAAGGAAAGAGAGAAAGAACATGAGTTAGAAGATCAGCTTGGAAAATGGAAATTAAATCCCTTGCTCAATCAAACCAAGTAAAAATTTGATGTTTTCAATTTGTCTTTCCATAAAAATGTACATACTGCTGCTTGGAAAAAAAGCAGCACCTACCAAAATCTGTAACATAAACAAATCAATGAATCAGAGCAGGGCTATGTGCCAGACAACAAAATATCACGCTTATTTTGCTTTTCTACCATATGCTTTACTCTCCTAGAGGTAAAAAATCATCCTTGCTTATTTTATACCATGTGAGCAACTAATTCCTCTGTCTTGAGCACAAGAACACTCAGAATTTTAGAAAAACACATCAAACTCTTAAGTTGCAATTGTTATATTTTTACAAGGCAAACCACCTCACACCATTCAGGGATCTGAACTTGGGGGCAAGTTGCACATAAAAACCACCAGCACACAATTTTTATCTTGGGCACAGCCAACTCTTGCTTCTTTCAAGTCAGGTGTGAGCACAGCAATGGCTATTTCCAGAGATGTCTCAGTCTTCTTAGCAAATAAGTTAATCATTCATCCATTCACTCATTTACAAACATTGGCTCAGATGGTAAAGAATCTGCCCGCAAGGTGGGAGACCTGGGTTCGATCTCTGAGTTGGGAAGATCCCCTGCAGAAGGGAACAGCTACCCATTCCAGTATTCTGGCCTGGAGAATCCATGGACAGAGGAGGCTGGCGGGCTACAGTCCATGGGGTCACAAAGAGTCGGACAGAACTGAGCAACTAATACTCAATCACCCAATATTTTTAATAAGGAGCCACACAGCACGTAAAATATTGGCATTAAAAGCACCAAGCGCCCATCCTAATAGGCAGCAGTAAGCAGGAGAGGGAAGAAAGGAATAGATTACTAGGAAACACACCCTAATTAAACTTTGACCAACATAGTATCAGGACATTAAAGTTCTGACAGAAAACAAGTGGATGGAGAGGGTTGTTCTCTCAAGCAGAGAGTATTAATGAACATGTTTGCCATCACTTCCCAGATCTCTCAGAAACAGTAAGGGTATCCCAAGGTCAGCATTCAGAAATTCATCTTGAATCCATCTAGCCATTTATCCCTCCACCCATCCAATAACCACTTGAAAAGACTAGATTTGACAGAATGAGGAGATACAGGTTGTAACAGAATGAGGTTGTAACAGAAGCTTACTTTCTAGGAGGTTTAATAAGACAAATGCAGTTATACAAATCCTCATATTGGAGTGGATAGAAATTAGGGTATCTGAAGAGAAACAATATTGAAAAGGTGATCTCAGGACACGTAGGAACCTGAAAGTTGGGCTAAGGCATTAGCGGTCTTGGAATTTCACTTTCTATGACGGGCAGTGGACTATCATTAAAGGTTCAGAGCAACAGAGTGATATGAACAAGAAAAGGAAAGGAAGGGACTTTCAAAATTAAAAAACATTTAAGATACAGAAACTGGAGACAATGACATGGGTCCGTGATTGAAGTCCAAAGACATTCAGTTGAGGAAATTTGGACTTGGATTCGGTGGGGGCTGTTATTAAGGAAAATCATCCTAGCAATTGGGTGTGGTAATGGTGTGGTTTTTGCATGGAAAAGTCTACATTTTCAAAAATGTCTGCTGAAATGTATATAACACTCTCCGACATACATCACAGCAGGATCCTCTATGACCCACCTCCCAGAATATTGGAAATAAAAGCAAAAATAAACAAATGGGACCTAATTAACCTTAAAAGCTTCTGCACATCAAAGGAAACTATTAGCAAGGTGAAAAGACAGCCTTCAGAATGGGAGAAAATAATAGCAAATGAAGCAACCGACAAACAACTAATCTCAAAAATATACAAGCAACTCCTACAGCTCAACTCCAGAAAAATAAACGACCCAATCAAAAAATGGGCCAAAGAACTAAATAGACATTTCTCCAAAGAAGACATACAGATGGCTAACAAACACATGAAAAGATGCTCAACATCACTCATTATCAGAGAAATGCAAATCAAAACCACTATGAGGTACCATTTCACACCAGTCAGAATGGCTGCGATCCAAAAGTCTACAAATAATAAATGCTGGAGAGGGTGTGGAGAAAAGGGAACCCTCTTACACTGTTGGTGGGAATGCAAACTAGTACAGCCACTATGGAGAACAGTGTAGAGATTCCTTAAAAACTGGAAATAGAACTGCCTTATGATCCAGCAACCCCACTGCTGGGCATACACACTGAGGAAACCAGAAGGGAAAGAGACACGTGTACCCCAATGTTCATCGCAGCACTGTTTATAATAGCCAGGACATGGAAGCAACCTAGATGTCCATCAGCAGATGAATGGATAAGAAAGCTATGGTACATATACACAATGGAGTATTACTCAGCCATTAAAAAGAATACATTTGAATCAGTTCTAATGAGGTGGATGAAACTGGAGCCTATTATACAGAGTGAAGTAAGCCAGAAGGAAAAACATAAATACAGTATACTAACGCATATATATGGAATTTAGAAAGATGGTAACAATAACCCGGTGTACGAGACAGCAAAAGAGACACTGATGTATAGAACAGTCTTATGGACTCTGTGGGAGAGGGAGAGGGTGGGAAGATTTGGGAGAATGGCAATGAAACATGCAAAATATCATGTAGGAAACGAGTTGCCAGTCCAGGTTCGATGCACGATGCTGGATGCTTGGGGCTGGTGCACTGGGACGGCCCAGAGGGATGGTATGGGGAGGGAGGAGGGAGGAGGGTTCGGGATGGGGAACACATGTATACCTGTGGCGGATTCATTTTGATATTTGGCAAAACTAATACAATTATGTAAAGTTTAAAAATAAAATAAAATTAGAAAAAAAAAAAGAAAATATGGCAAAATGATTATGTGAAAATACCTATCAAGTTAATAAAAATCACATTCAAGTATTAAATATTAATTAAATCAAAGCAATGAAAATACAGGTGTTAACTGTATCATCCTGTATGTTTGAAATTTGTCATAATAAAACGTAAATTGAAGAAGTTCTGTGTAAGTCAGGTGTAGGGTAAACCTTGAGTGAAATAATGAAGACTCACAGCCATTGAGCCATCTTTGCTCTCAGGTCAAGGGTGATGAGGCCCTCAGCCAGGCGGCTGCAGCAGGGAGAGAAAGCAAAGAGTATGAGCACTAGAGAGGAAGGAGCAAGGGACAGACCAGTGATTAACCTCAGTGGGTGGCGGTGAGAGAAGAGAGGGCTCCAAACAGTGGTGGCCTAGCACCTTGTACGGGAGGACAGTGAAGTTATGAATGGAAATAGGCTTTCAGCAGAAGGACGGTTTGTGGGAATCACCATGTGCTCCATTATCAACACTGTGAGTGCATGAGACCAGCAGGACGACCTGGTGGGAAGAAAACCAGCAGTCATTTGGAAAGTTAGGCTGCCTTTTGTAAGACTCAAATGGAGCTACTGGTTTCAGGAAGGATCTGTATCAGTTGCAAGAAAGGATGCAATGATCGAGGGGAGAGTATAGAGAAAAAAAAGAAAAACAGCCAAGGCTGGACTTGAGTAGTGACTGAATTTCCAGATGAGGGGAAGAAGTACCCATGAAAGAGACAAGAATACAAGTGGCCATGAGAAAACCAGGATAATTCAGTGGAGCATGGGACCCAAGGGAGAATGGAGACTGAACATGGAAACTCTTACTCAGTCAGAGAATGGAGAATAGTAATGACTGAGTCTGGTTATTGGTTGGTCACTGGAGAATTTAGATGGTTCGAGTTGGAAGTCAGACTTTGAAGGGTTAAAGATTCACTGGTGTTGAGAAAATAGTAGTTCACATCATTTGGGTTCTTATTATATGCCCAGTGCCCTTCTAAATGGAGATTCCAAGGTGGGGCGGTGTTAAAAATCTGCCTGCTGAAACAGGAGATGTGGGTTTGGTCCCTGGGTGAGGAAGATCCCCAGGAGGAGGAAAGAGCAACCCACTCCTGTATTCTTGCTGGGAAAATCCCACGGATAGCGGAGCCTGGTGGGCTACAAACCATGGGGTTGCAAAGACTTGGAGGTGACTGAGCATACACGCATGCACCCTTCTAAACATTTGACACGTGCTCTTCTTTCAGTCTCCAAAACAATCCTATGAGGAAACTGAGGCGCAGAGACATTAAGTGCCTTGCCAGAAGCCACACAGCTAGGAAACAGGACAACTGGGATTTCCAACTTGGTTACTGATCATCCCTAGATCAGCCAGAAGAGAAAAATCAAGAACAGGAGAAGAAACTAAAAGAAAGATCCATCCTCCAACATCCACCTCTCCAAGGACAGAAAAGAAACTGAGAAGGAGAATGCACAGGCTGCCCAGAAACATGAAACAGAGGGAAAGGGAGCTCACTTCAGATCCTGATCAAGCGAGAAGGGTCACCTGTGGAGAGCGATCTGTTTGAGTGAGAGTGGGAATTCAAGGAGGTATTCAAGAAGACATGAGGGTGACTCTGGCTCTGAGATGCTTGGAGTGGAAGCACTGCTTGATCCATCAGTGTGTCAGCATTGAAGTGCTACAGCATCAGAAACCCCAGGGCTTGCTGCGTTATCACACATACATGGACAAGAGCCAAGTCAAGGGACCCAGAGCCTCAACAAGCAACTCTCAGGGATAGTACTGAGTGCTAAAAAGGTGTTTCCAACATGCGTGAACAGATAGACTCAGGACACAAAATTACTTTGAGTCTAGTGGGCACCCATTAGGAAAGAGTATCACAGAGAAAAACTTCCTTTCTTTTATGAGCAGCCAGAGACCGGTCTCCTACAAAAGGCTCAGAATTTGAAGACAGCACGATTTAAGAAGAATAAAGAATGATTCGTGCTGCTTCTTTCCTTAAGAGCATCAAAATAAGCAAGAGGTGGAGCAATCAGGTGTCTACATGTGACTGAGATAAGCACAGTTCATGAATCCCATTTTAAAAGAACCTTCAAACCATACTTTAAGATGAAGGTCCTTTGAGAAAGCATGCTGAAGTTCCAACTAGCACCAGAGCATACCTCCCTCTATCAGCTAAGGCCACATAATTATATTGTAGGAACAATTTTTTAAAATAACCCAAGAATGGGCTGGAGGGTCTGTTTATCCATAAAAGAGTCTGGAGACTTATTCTGTCAAGCTGGTGTTGGACAGATTTTTCTTTGTCACATGAAAACACATACCGCATGACAAATTTTTAGATACAAGTGTTCACATTTTTCACTTACTGTCATTGTTAGAGCCCGTTTCCATAACACCATAAGGAGGAGCCAGAAGTCCTGCCATGTACTGTCGATATTTCTGAAAGACAAGATTGTAAACTCAGTGCACAGATATTTACTCACTTGGAGCATTCATGTGTTTACATGTTAAAAAGAAGAAAAGCTGGATGTCAGTAAGCATCTGAGTCTTGTATTTATAGAGCCATGAAGCGTGCTGTCTGGGCTCTGTGGCCTAAAATAAAAATGCTGTGTTCTAAAGAGGTCTTCCGGATGAGACTGAAAGTGCCCCTGCCTCGGGAGGGGTTTCTACTGCAACCCACTCCTTCACGGTTTGTGATTGATTAACCAAACAGTGTGGGCTTTTGCCCTCCCCTCCACCTCCTGCCTGGCTTCTCATTCTCTCAAACACGTGCTCAGGTTTTTGTGGAGGAAAAAGACATTTGGTTTTTATAGATGCAGATACAAATAAAAGTGCCACCTTCCTAACAGGTGAATGGCACTCAATCGGCCGTCTTTCAAAGCAAAAAGAAATGCATCTCTGGAAAGTGTCTGATGTGAAAGAAGCTGATTCATTACTATTTGCCAGCTTCCTTTTACACTGTACACCTGCCCGTTATATGACCTCCAAAGAACCTGTGGGATGTTGTCAAATAGAATAGTTTGGCTTCATTTAGAACTATTTAGATCCTTCTGAATTTTCTCCCTCTGACTTTTGGTCCAGACGTGCTTTAAAACCTGAGGCTCAGTGATACATATTAGCGCCGGGAGTCTGTGCTGTTTTGAAGGAATAAGGCTTGGTGAGCATACAGCAAGCAGATCAAGCTCCCAGTGAGACAGAAGTGACATTTATGAAGAATGGAATATGAGTGTGAGACATTCTCTCTTCTCAGGTAATAAATACAGCCTCCTCCCCTTGCAGAATGAAAGCTGGGCAATTTTATTTGTTGCGTGGTGTCATGTATATTTATGGTTTATAATTATGATGGCACATAAATGTTAAACAGCATCAAAAGAATCAACACTTCATAATGTGCTTGTGGGTTACACAAACGTCAGCAGAAAAGACTTCATCTGTAGCAATGGGCAGCTGGCAGCATGCAGTATTTGAGCAGCCATCTGGCCCATTTGGTAGATTTGAATGGTGTTTGTAATGTAACATTGATGAGCTCTCAAAAGAGCCTTCTTCTAGTCAAGATGTGACTAGCTTTTTTTTTTTAATCCTTTTTTCTTCTCCTTCTGAGGCAACTATACTAACACCTGCATGCAGACATTCAAAATCATGATTTCTCTCTGCCTCTGAGTTAACTAATCACTCAAACATACCCATGGGACCAATCCATCACCCTGAATTCCTGACATTTCCCTTTGATAATTTCTTCGTTCTGCTTTTCCTTTTTCTTATGATATCATCTACTCTTCTTCCTCATGAGAAAGCACCGGGCAAAGCACACTTCTGTGCATAATATTATGCTGGACTCTGAAAAAACAGGCTCAGAGAGAGCAGATGGGGGCTAGGTTATGTTCTAAGAAGGTTCTATGACCCCGCACAATCTTTTGAGGTATTCCTCTCACTGTTAGCAACTCCATTAACAGGCTCCTGAAAGAAATAATTCATGTTAAATTAAAGGAGCAATTTTGCTTGGCTTAGAAATGCTGTTTTGGATGCAGCGAATGCATTTGTCTTGGGCACCTCGAAATCAAGTTCCATGAACTCCACGGAAGCACATTCCTGACTCCTAAGTGAACAGGACTTTGCCTCCCTTCAGCTCCATAGCATGGGGTCTAGGGTTTGCTCATGGAGCGTGATACCAGAGCAGTCACTCCTGGGAAGGGAAGACAGAGCAGCCATTCAGGGAGCAGAGTACGGGCTGCGTTTCAGCATGTAGATGCACTGAGCACCCACTGTGCCCTCACTGTGCCCTCGACACTGGGCTCCCTGCAGAGAATGGGCAGGGCCCTTTGCACTTCGAAAGCATCAATCTCCTAAGGACAGCAGTACTGTTGTACTCAGTACAGGGTACTCTGTCTTGCACATAATAGAAAATTAATATATATCTGTTGGCTTTTGGAATGTGAATGGAAATTTTCATACATATATAAAAATAGAGTATCACACCACATACTTAACATACAGCCTCAATAACTGTTAACTCATGACTAATGTTATTTCATCTACAATCCTATCCACTTGCCCCTTCCAGAGTTATTTTGAAGCAATTCCAGATATCATATCATTTAATCCACATATATTTCAATAGGAATCTCTAAAAGGTAAGGATTCTTTTTTTCTCCCAAAACAAAACCATAATACCATTATCTCAACTAAGAAATGTAACATCTCCATAATATTCAGTCAGTTTCAAATGTCTAATTGCTTTATATATGTCATTGCTGAATTGAATTTATAAATAACTTATTAGATACATAGATGAATGGAACGGAAAAGACTGCCCCAAAATAAACCCAGGCCTACCTACATGGCCACTTAATTTACAAAAAAGGAGCCAAGAATATACAGTGGGGAAAGGACAGACTCCTCAATAAATGTGAGGTGTTGGGCAAACTGGACAGCCACTTACAAAAGAATGCTCAGTCATGTCCGACTCTTTGCGACCCCATGAACAGCAGCACGCCAGGCCTCCCTGTCCATCACTAACTCCTGGAGTCCACCCAAACCTATCTCCATTGAGTTGGTGATGCCATCCAATCATCTCATCCTCTGTCGTCCCCTTCTCCTCCTGCCTTCAATCTTTCCCAGCATCAGGGTCTTTTCAAATGAGTCAGCTCTTCGCATCAGGTGGCCAAAGTATTGAAGTTTCAGCTTCAGCATCAGTTCTACCAATGAATATTCAGGACTGATTTCCTTTAGCATGGACTGGTTGGATCTCCTTGCAGGCCAAGGGACTCTCAAGAGTCTTCTCCAACACCACAGTTCAAAAGCATCAATTCTTCGGCACTCAGCTTTCTTTGTAGTCCAACTCTCACATCCATACGTGACCAGTGGAAAAACCGTAGCCTTGTCTAGAAGGACCTTTGTTGACAAAGAAATGTCTCTGCTTTTCAGTATGCTGTCTAGGTTGGTCATAACTTTCCTTCCAAGGAGTAAGTATCTTTTAATTTCATGGCTGCAATCCCCATCTACAGTGATTTTGGAGCCCAGAAAAATAAAGTCAGCTACTGTTTCCATTGTTTCCCCATCTATTTGTCATGAAGTGATGGGACCAGATGCCATAATCTTAGTTTTCTGAATGTTGAGCTTTAAGCCAACTTTTTCACTCTTTTCTTTCACTTTCATCAACTGGACCACAATCTTACACAAAAATTAACTCAAAGTGGATGAAAGTCTCAAAGACCTGAAGCCATAAAACCCCTGGAAGAAATCATAGGCTGTAGGCTCCTTGACATTGGTCTTGGCAACGGTTTTTTTTTTTTTTTTTAATACCAAATGCAAAGGCAACCAGACCAAAAATCAGTAAGTGGGACTACATTAAACTGAAAAGTATTTGCACAGCAAAGGAAACAATCAACAAATGAAAAGGCAAGGTATTAAATGGCAGAAAATGTTTACAAATCATATATCTGATAAGGGGTTAATATCCAAAATAAATGAATATAAAAAATCCAAACTCATAGATACAGAGAATAGACTGGTGACTGCCAGAGGTGGAGGGTGAAGCATAGGTGAAATGGGGTTTAAAACCTATTTCTGCAGAACCCGGAGCTCCTAGAGGACCCTCAGGCAAGGTAACACATAAGCAGAGCCTTCAGCTCCTGTGGCAACTTGAGTGTCTTCACTTTTAGCTGATATAGAATTTAGAGTTCCAAGAGTAATTTCATTTGAAAGATGACTTTTGCTTCTGAAAACTAAAAGTCAACAAACAACAAGAATAAATAATCTTTAAACTCCCAGCCAGAAAGATGCTATTCAGAGAAGGCATTTCTTCTTCCATGAAGAAATCAGCAAAGACCAAATTAGGATTTGCCTATGAAGTGCTGGGGGGGAGAGGAATAAATTGGGAGATTTGGGACTGACACATACGTACCACTATATATAAAATAGATCACTAATAAGGACTTACTGTAGAGCACAGGGAATGCTACTCAATACTCTGTAATGGGCTACATGGGATAAGAATTTTTAAAAGAGTGGATATATGTATACGTATAATGGATTCACTTTTCTGCACAGCATAAACTAATACAACATTGTAAATCAACTATACTCCAAATTTAAAAAAAGAAAAAAAAAGGGTTAGACATCTATGGTTGTAGACTGGCCAAATGACAAGTTACCAACAGAATCGGAAGAACTAAGAATTTAACTAAGATGCATCATAGTGCAATGCTGACCTTCTCCAAGTGAGGTGTACAGACCCCCAGTGTAGCACCCAGCAGGACAAGGGAAGGTGTGACAGGGGTTAACAGAAGCTCTCCCTAGAGCTTAAATTTTATTCTATGTCAAGTAGTTGAAAGGACTACTTTTATACTTTTATATTATGGAGCAGAAAACTAAATTTGCATACATTTTAAAGATTAAAGCATGCAACTTCAAAGAAGTTTGAGCTTGCTGCTGGCTGCTTCTAGCTACAAAGGGTCTAGACCCCGGGCATTATGTATTGATTCCCTCTGCATTCAGAGAACTTCAGTGGAAAAACTCAAGTGCCTCTAATGTAATGGAAAGCATGCAGATGCTGGAATCACACAAGAATGGAGGCAATTCTGATTCTGCCACATGCTACCTATGTGAACTTAAGTAAGTTACCTCAGTTTCCTGGGTAAGGAACTTGGGATAATATCATCTATATTTCAGGGCCAGTGGGGGGATGAGAAAAAAACTCTAAAGAAGTGCCCAGCATATATTAGGGACTTACTAAATGATTGCTGATGATAATAAAAATAATAATGATAATGATGAGGAAGAGGAGAAGAAAAAACAACAATCAAGAATTGATCAAACAAATCCCAATATATTTGATGATATATCCCAGACAGAGTCTCCAGCTTTAGGGAAAAATACTCTGTGGGTGACTTCTTATTACTGAGGCCGCTGATACACACACAACATAAAGACCCACAATACATCCACTGACCTGTCTACTAAAAGGAGTTGTAAAAACAACATCTTAAAGAGTAGATGTTCTTAAGTCGTTTTACTATATACTGCCTATTTTCATTGGAGAAGACAATGGCACCCCACTCCAGTACTCTTGCCTGGAAAATCCATGGACGGAGGAGCCTGGTAGGCTGCAGTCCATGGGGTTACTAAGAGTCAGACACGACTGAGCGACTTCACTTTCACTTTTTACTTTCACGCATTGGAGAAGGAAATGGCAACCCACTCCAGTGTTCTTGCCTGGAGAATCCCAGGGACAGAGGAACCTAATGGGCTGCTGTCTATGGGGTCGCACAGAGTCGGACACGACTGAAACGACTTAGCAGCAGCAGCAGCCTGTTTTCATACCCACATGGTAAATTAGTCCCAGGAGAAAGGAAGAGCACAAGAGAGTAAACCCAGAAATAACTGAACAAAAGTCAGTGAAACCTTATAGCCATCAGAACAGTTTTTGGTTTACCAAATCTTTAAAAAAATTCTCTAAATTACAATTGGCCAGTTTATAAGGCAAAGTCAGTGCATGGAAGAAGTTCTCAGGCTAGAGAGGCTAGAAGGCTGTCCTAGATGGAGGGGAGAGATGTGCCACTGGCTATCTTAATGTTTTCTGAGAAAGCTGAGAAAAGACAAAGTATGACAGTCTTAGGAAAGTTAAAACCTGGTCCATCTCTCAGCTCCTTCACTACCCCGTCAAGGCCACTGAGCTACGCTGGCTGGAAGGCTGTCAGAGCAGCCACCAGGCCAAGGGCGGCTGGGGGTCACCCAACTCTGCTCCAGAGTCTGGAGCCCCAGCCTGGGCTGCTCCATCCCCAAACAGGGAACACTTCTCCACACAGTGGCTCCACATGGCCCAGCTGTAGCCCAGCAGCCAGATACAAAAGTCGGGCGGCATGTGCTGGAGGAGCAGGCATAGTAGAGATATGTCACATTCTAAAGGCCAGTCTCAATTTGCCAAGCAGGGGATCTCCCTGGAGATCAGTGGTTAAGACTTCACCTTCCAATGCAAGGGGTGCAGGTTGCAACCCAGGTCAGGGAGTTAAGATCCTACAGGCCTCGTGGCCAAAAGAAAAAAAACATAAAACAGAAGCAATATTGTCACAAATTCTATAAAGCCTTTAAAAATGGTTCATGTTAAAAAAAAAACAAAACAACTTAAAAATTTGCCAAACCAGACTCACAGAGAATAAAGGAAGGCAGGCAGCTTGAACCCTGGCTGAATCCTCTGTGACAAGAGAAGAAGGGATCCCTGTAGGGCAGAACTCCCCACCCTGGAGGTCGAGACCTTCCTAACACACTGAGGCCTTTCCTAGATGTTCTCTGAGCTGCTGCCCGCTGCCAAGGCATCTAGGCTGCCGGTGTGCCACGGTCACCACATTCCCAGCAGCCAGGCAGAGACCTCGGCTTCCAATACAGGCCTTCCCAGCAACTGTCCCCTTTCACCACCAACTCCATCTACCTAGGAGATCATCAAGTTGTAGGAAAAGCATAAATACCATCCATAGGTTGGGATATCAGCACTGGAAAAACATAACAAACAGGAAGTCATGAGGACTATGGACAGGCCCGGCTATAAACACCTGAGGGTAGGAGGGATGCGCGTGTGCTCAGAACAGGGACACGCTCCTGACAGCCCGTGGTGGGCAGTGTCCAGGGTTGGGGAAGAATAGAGGGCACTGCCTTGGTGGTGTGGGGATATGTCCTACCATCATGTACCAGTCATTACATCTGTACTAGGTTCCCCCAAAGTATTAAGGCTGAGTTCATGAAATGTAATGACAAACAGGTCACCTGGACTTTCTCTGAAAACACCCTGAGTATGTGGTAGAATAACTTGGAACAGGGATATAAAATTTAGGCTCCCCCCTTTTTGTCTGTTTCTTGGCAATGATTATTTCTTTACAACTTCCATATGCTATGTAAGATATGGTGGGGAAATGGACATAGCACACTGCTCTAAAGTCCCAGAGTCTGGAGAATTTTTAAATGTGTGAAGCACAGATGAGAAGGGGGAAACAGAAAGCTGTTGTAAAGGGAAATCTCCCAGGAGAATTCCCCGTTTACCCTTTTAGAGCCGTATGGACTGCTGCTCTCACAGCAGGTCACTGGCTGGACCAGGTCACCTCTTATGCCAACTTCTTTTGTTTCCTTGTTTCTTGATTTCTATGGCATTGACCTCATAGGGCACAAAGAACTTTCATCGCCTCTTCTTCAATGATGTTTAATTCATCCTTTGGCTCTAGTACAGCTATTTCTAAACGGAGGCAAAATTCTGCTTGCCAACTCATGGCCATTTTAAATTCATAAGCAGCCTGCAAGAGCTATAGTTTGGAGGTGATAATGACAACAATAGCTCTAATGGAGGAAGTTTTCCAAACCTGAATCATTTAGGAATCCTAGAGTAAAGCCTGAGTAAGATGACACTGCAAGTGAGCAAATACAGTCTCCCTCCAAAATCTGTTTGAAATTCTCTCTCCTACTGGCCTGTGAAGGTGCAGAGATCCCAACCAAAAGGTGGAGGGACCCTCAAGTACTCTCAGGTGAGATCAGGGCTGCAAAGAATACAGTTAGGCAGCCCTCGCTCAATCACAGAGATGAAGTCAGATTAGCCCTGAAGGAAAGGAAGGGAAAATGCATTCACTTAGTCAAGGGGACAAGAGAGGCACAGTGGGGTCCTCATAGAGGGGTCCTCATGGGCTTTGCATCTAGTGAGGGGACAGCCATTCTCATCCGATCATACAGTCATCTCAGTGCAGGAGCTAGAAGGAAAAAAATACACTGAAAATGTGGCTGGGTGGTGGAGCGTGGGGCAAGTTCAGATATGGGGCTCCGGGCAAGGACATGGAATATGAGACTGAGGAGGCTTGGAGGTAAGAACCAGGGGGCCTTCCAGGTAGAGGGAACAGGGGTGCTGCGGAGACAGAGAAGTGTGTCTGGCAAGAGAGGGGAAGTCGCTGTGGATAGAGCAGTGCTCGGGCCAAACGGCGAGGCTGGGAGGCCATGATGGAGGTTTGGAACATTATCCTCGTACAACTGGAAGCAGTTTAAGTGGAGAAGTGACAAGGGCAGGTATGTGTTTTTAAAAGATCATTCTGGCTGCTGTGTGGAGAACGGTTTTGATGGGAAAACAAGAAAGGCATTAAGCCCTTAAAGGGAGGACAGGCCTGTATATGGCCCCTCAAAGGGGCCTGAGTCTGGGGGAGAAGGAAGAGAGAGGAACGTGGACAGAGGGTGGTAAAGACCCTTTGTTCCTCAAGGCCAAACAATCTCCAACCACTTAGACTTACTGATAACAAAGACTCAGATTTCTTGTTGAAGCATGCTCAACACACGTGCACTTTTAATATGACTAAAAGATTGGGGGATTTCAGGGGGCTCACTGGAATGATTATATTAATAATTCTAAGTTAGTGCACACCCTGCATCTTTGAGTATGATTTAGTTAGCCATGTGATTCAGTTAGCCACTCAACTTTGACTGAGTTAGCCATGAGCTTCTCTTAGAAACATTCAAACTGAGAGGCAGACACACACAGTAGGTCAATACTACTTAATTTAGTCATAAAATAATGGCTCTGGAGCTGTTACTGCTGCTGCTACTGCTAAGTCGCTTCAGTCGTGTCCGACTCTGTGCGACCCCATAAACGGCACCCCACTAGGCTCCTTTGTCCCTGGGATTCTCCAGGCAAGAACACTGGAGTGGGTTGCCATTTCTTTCTCCAATGCATGAAAGTGGAAAGTGAAAGTGAAGTCGCTCAGTCGTGCCCGACTCTTAGCAACCCCATGGACCACAGCCTACCAGGGCTCCTCCGTCCATGGGATTTTCCAGGCGAGAGTACTGGAGTGGGGTGCCATTGCCTTCTCTGCTGGAGCTGTTACTGCACAGGAAATCCTCCTCACCTCTCTTTTTGCTAAGCCCGAACTTACCACAGTCCATCTACTGTATAAATGAGATTATGAGCACTGTCTCTACATAGCTGCTGCCTCCTTGTTTATAGAAAAACCTACTGATTGACATTTTATTTAACCATATTTGTCTTCAAAGTGATGGATATATAGTCATTCTCAATTAAAATGATCAAGCCCAGTGCTTAAGAAACTAACAAGAATATTGTAAAACATATCATGGGAACAGGCAAATTTCCTGTTTAAGTAAGTGTTTAATGTTGACACAGAATTAGGATGCATCAGTCATTTAAAAACCTAAAATAAAGGATCATTTCACAGAAAGTAATAGCCTGAGACTGTCATAAGAACACAGAAGAAGCTACCAACATTTTGGTTTGCTTTCTTGCTCTACAATGTACTTTATAAAGGGCAGCAGGCAGAGCAGGAGGCGGATGGTGAGGAGTGATTCAGAAGGTGCTATGGTCTGGACGCGTCCCCTCAAATTCATATGTTGAAATTCTAACACCCAACGTAATGCTGTTAGGAGGTAGGACCTGTGGGAGGTGTTTAAGTGTGAGAATGAAGGATCAGCGCTCTTCTGAGAGCTCCCTAGCCCCTCCTGCCAGATGGGGACACAAGGAGTGTGCATCCCGAGAGGGCCCTCAGCAGAGGGCTGGCACCCTGACCTCAGACTGCCAGCCTCCACAACTGGGAAGAATAATTTTCTGTTGTTTAAAAGCCACCCCGTCTGTGCCATTTTGCTATTGCAGCCCGAACAGACTAAGACAGTGGGGTAGGAGGACTTTTCCTGGCCCAAACAGATACCTAACTTCCCAATTGAGCGGCACTTCTTTAGTTTTTGACTTTGTCCCTCAAAACTTGAAACCACTGGGTCACAGGTACTATGCATTTCTGTGCTTATTTCCTCTTGAAGCATCCACCAGCTTCCCAGCTGTCCTATCTCCTTAATCCCAATCCTACCCTGAAAGCCCAGGGGCCATACAGGATTCCAGCTTTTGCCGCATTCACGAATGGACAACAGCAGTGCCTTTTTCCTCTTTCGGATGTTGACGGAGCTCCACAGCCTGGAGTCGGCCACTTCCCAGCTTCACATACGCTAGACCTTTGGAGCCTTTGTATCTGAACTTACTCCTAACTCCTGCAACGTTCTGCTGACACGGTGCCTTACTTTCTCCATCTCCCTTCACAGGTAACATTTCTATTCTGCTCCAAGTTGTAGTACACAACCTTGAGACATCCTTGTTAATCCAACACACTCTGACTGCCTATATCTGGGGAATCATGGCAATACAGCCCTGGTAGTTCTGGAAGCTTCTGTCTCTTATGGAATACTGTACCCCTTGAATCCCTTGAGTGGTTCCTGGTTCCTGTCATCTCTCCATGTTAGATCGTCCTGAACTTTTTGCTTTTAAAGAAGGGACAGGAGAAGCATGAAGATTAGTTGATGCTGATAAAACAAGACCTAAACTCAACTCATCAAAAATCTCTAAATACTAATCAATTTTGTTATTTAAAAGAACATACAGTGGGATAGAGCAGCCAGTCTGCTCTACCAGAATTAGCACCAAAATGCACTCGTTAGTGAAAATTTAGTTTTAAGAGACCCATGTATGAATCTAGCTGGAAAAAACTGGCAGCCATATATAAATAGATGATGGTAGAAAATGATTCATTTTATATATCCAACATTTTTTTTCATATTTCTGCCTATTGCTGTTGCTTTCTAAACCACATTTTTAAATAAGTTTGCCTTTTGATTTCGTTCTAACTACCATCTCTATCTCCCACTCTTCCTATCTAGTATAAAAATTGTTATTACTATAAAATTTACAAAGTGAAGTGAAGTGAAGTGAAGTCACTCAGTCGTGTCCGACTCTTTATGACCCCATGGGCTGTAGCCCATCAGGCTCCTCCGTCCATGGGATTCTCCAGGCAAGAACACTGGAGTGGGTTGCCATTTCCCTCTCCAGGGGATCTTCCCGACCCAGGGATCAAACCCAGGTCTCCCGCATTTTGGGCAGACGCTTTAACCTCTGAGCCACCAGGGAAGCCCGTGCTAAAAAATTTAAACTACATAGTTTGTAAAATGAAAAAAACGATTCTCCCCTTTCACTCCCCTCCACCTACAGACCTACCCAGCTTCTGCTGCTGCTAAGTCGTTCAGTCTGTGCCCGACTCTGTGCCACCCCATAGACGGCAGCCCACCAGGCTCCCCTGTCCCTGGGATTCTCCAGGCAAGAATGCTGGAGTGGGTTGCCATTTCCTTCTCCAATGCATGAAAGTGAGAAGTGAAAGTGAAGTCGCTCAGTCGTGTCCCACTCTTCGCGATCCCATGGACTGCAGCCTACCAGGCTCCTCCGTCCATGGGATTTTCCAGGCAAGAGTACTGGAGTGGGGTGCCATTGCCTTCTCCGACCTACCCCGCTACCGCTGAGTTAACCACTGCTGACACTCACTTCTTCTGTGGATCATATGGTACATTACAGTTAATCCTTTTTTTCCCTCTCCAATAATATATTTTGGATAGCTTTTGCTATCAGAACACATTTTACTATTATTGCTTTCTTGTTAGACACCTCATTTTTTTTGGCTACACTCCCATTTAGCCCAATTGGGGGAAATCTGGAAAATATATTGAGTCTGCATTGGCAACAGATCTTCTCTGAGCTTCAGGCAAAAAGATAAAGATCATATACCCAGATCTTATCACATGGTGATTTCAGTTGTATTCTTGACAATGAGATAGAACTGTAAAAATTTAATTCAAGGCCAACAAATATGCAAGCATATCACTCAGAAAATGTCTTTGATCTTTCTGATGGCTTTATCTAATTGGTGTCATTATGTTGTAACTCCATTGACTGCCAACTGCATTTTTTTGTAAATTTGGCAAAGGCTTCCCATGTCATACATTTGAAGAAAAAACATTGCCTGTGCTCTCTCTCCCCAAGACTGTCAGAAGAAAAAAAGAAATTTAATTAAATTTCAATCTCTGACAGTTTAAAATAATAGAACAGAAATTATAAAACATTATGGATGGTGGCTGAATATTGTTAGTGTTAAAAGGAACCAGATTTACTGATTTTGATAACAGTGTTATGGGTTATATAAGAAAATGTCCTTGTTCTACTGGAACATACCCTGAAATATTTAGGAATAAAGGGAGTACAATGTCTCAACTTACAAATGATTCAGAAAAAAGTAAAGAGGCAAAGAATGATAAAGCAAATGGGGCAAAATGTAAATAATTGGCAGAATTGAAACAAAAGGCTTAGGGGAATACTTCATATTATTCTGAGTATATTTAAAATAATAATAAAATTAAAAGTTTCCAAGAAATGACAAGAAATCAGAGTTGAAACTCTAGATGATTACTCTCAGGGCATTTGGGGGCATCCCTGGTGACTCAGATGGTAAAGAATCTGCCTGCAATGCGGGAGACCTGGGTTCGATCCCTGGGTCTGGAAGATCTCCTGGAGCAGGGAATGGCTACCCACTCCACTGTTCTTGTCTGGAGAATGCCATGGACAAAGGAATCTGCCGGGCTACAGTCCCTGGGGCCACAGAGTCGGACACTCCCGAGCGGACACACTTGGTGCCTTTATTCTGTCAACATCAGCCTCCCCCAACTCAGCTCAGTTACAGGCTCCGCCCCCAGTTTGTAGGTCCAGCGGCCTCTGCCTCTCCCGCGGATGGTTACTGAAGCGGAAGCCCTGTCCCTACCAGCGGGGAAGATCCGGAGCAGCCCCTGGGTGTCTAGGTATGTAGCCTTTGGGGCGGAGGGGTGAGGAGGTGGAAAGGGCTACAGAGTCACAGCCTCCCCAGAATCCCACCGGGTGTGCTTGGTCCCGTTGCTGGGCTTTGACCCTGACTTCGTACGTGTTCACTCCTTCGCTGGGACTCAAGTCCGCCCCTCGGTGAAGTCCGCAGCCTGCTTGTCCTCGCCTGCCCCTTCCCTGGAAGGTATTTCTTGTCCCCTGTATCTCTAATTCTAGGCTGGAATACTGCCCAACCTTGACCGACGACCCTAAACTGCAATCCAATCACTTGGCCCAGTTTTCGTTTGTTCTCTGCTGGCAAACTTTCCTCTAGGCCCCAGCCACCAGACTCAATGCTATCCTGGATCAAGGGGTCTTTTCTGGGCTCTTCGAGTAGTCATTTTGATTGCTGGCCACAGCCCTCAGGGGTCAGCCTTCCAGCTTCTGTGCCCAGGTTTTCCGGGAAGTGCCTTCTGTTTTCCTTGTATTCTCCACTCCGGGCTGTCTTGGGGCCTGAGGACACCAGCTGTTCCATCTCCAGTGCAGGCAGAGCTGAGGAGTCCAGCTGTCCCACACAGAGTAACCTCTGATCACACACAAACACAGGCTGATTTCTGCTGCAATCTAGAAACTCAACTTCAAATGTCAACTCTCAGAAAATAGCTACACTGGACTTTCCTATAAATTCTCTCTCTAGCACTGCAAGGAAAGAAACCACCTTTCCACCAATCAACACAAAATCTAAACAATGATACAAGCGTGCTGTGCTTATGAAAACCCAAAGTATAAAACACGAATTTGTGTTTTCCAACACTTGTAACATGTAAATATTCTTGATTTTATTACAGGTTTAAATAAAATTCTTGATGATTTAACAATATCATATTTTGCCCCAATCTATATGGGGTTTCCCTGGTGGCTCAGATAAGTAAAGAATCTGCCTGTAATGTGGGAGACCTGGGTTCGATCCCTGGGTCAGGAATATCCCCTGGAGGGGAGCATGGCAATCCACTCCACTATTCTTGCTTGGAGAATCCCCATGGACAGAGGAGCCTGGTGGGCTACAGTCCATGGGGTCGCAAAGAGTCAGGCACGACTGAGCCACTAAGCACAGCACATATGGACATGGTTTTTGGCTCAAACAGTAAAGACTCTGCATGCAATGCAGGAAACCCCAGGTCTGATTCCTGGGTCAGGTAGATCCCTTGGAGAAGGGAATGTCTACCCACTCCAGTATTCTTGCCTGGAGAATTCCATGGACAGAGGAGTCTGGCAGGCTACAGTCAATGGGGCTACAAAGAGTCAGACATGACTGAGTAACTAATAACTTTCACACTACTTTCATTGAATACACTGAGGTATATTTAGGCTGGGAGAAAAAAACTAAAGCACATTGCATCAGAGATGTAGAACGATTTGGAAAGAAAACTTCAGGGGGTAGAGGGGCACCTTATTAAATATTCCTTATAAGCCTCACTGGGAGAGGAGATACTGCCAACTACATTTCCACACAGCACACAGCTGATGTGGACAAAAAAGGATTCTTCCTGTAGTGAAAATGTCAAGCTGAAAATGGCACCTTTAAGGAGAGATGTGGGGACAGCCCATGAGGAGGGCACTCAAGTGAGGGACCTTGAATCTGGACCCCGGGACCCATAAAGAGTCTTGTCTGAACCTTCTCTGCCCACCCTCAACCCCCTACCAAATGACGACATTCTGGTTCATCTTTGCTCTTTCCTCCAAGCAGAGATGGGTCAGTCCAGCCTGTCTACATCCCAAAGAGCTGGGACTCCTGCCCAAGTGCCTCTTCATTGCACATATGGGTGTAGGGAGCCCGTCAAAGGGAAGGAAATTAATCTAAAAGAAAATGCTGACTGGACGGGGCCTGTCCAAATGGGCCCACAGAGCAATGGGGGCCTGGAGAAAGGTATGGAGTTGTGGGGGAGGGTGGAGAGAAGAAAGCACCAACAGAGTGACTCAGAGCCAGGTGATGGGGAGTGTGTGTGGGGAGGTGCTGGGTGGCTGGTGGGGTGCACTCAGAGGTACAGGACTCGGCAACCATGCTGGATTTCCTGGCTTTTCTATGCTGACCCCAGCTCCTCCCTTCTCAAGTGTGGCCCTCCTTGCCATCTGGTTATCTATGGTGATCTCCACCTCCCTTTCAGATCCTTGTCATGATCTTGTTTTGACAATATTCCATCCTGATGTTTGACCTCTAAACCCCCAATCTCCTATATGGAAATCCTCTTGGTACCTACATCTCTATTCTCAGCTTGGATCCACCTCTGGCCACTGGTTCTCCTGCTATCCCCATCCCACACCAGACTCCACACAGTTGGGCTCAGGTTGCTCCAATGCCCAGCTTCCAGCCTGCAGGCCCACTCCTCTGATGCTGCCAAATAACATGGTTCCTCCAAACATCTCAGCCCCAAACTTGTCACGCTGCCATTTATGCTTCTCAGCTGCAGTTGACAAGAGAGTTCTCTGCACACTGTAAAGTGCCATACAGATGCTATTTCTGAGTATTAAATACAGTTGCTATGCCATGAAGCTAAGATACAAACTGGAGAAGGCAACTCCAAAGATGAGAATTTCTATTTAAAAGCATCCTAGAGAATGTCCACCTTCATTTCATTAGTTTACCCAAAGCTGAGTCTGCAGAGAACACTAACTGTGGTGTGGTTTGTCTTTTTGGGGTGACAAAAATGTTCTAAAATTGATTGTGGTAATGGTACTACAACATACTAAAAGCTATTGAGTCGTACACTGTAAGTGGACAAATGGTATGTCTGTGTATTGTGTCACATTAATGCTGCTTAAAAGAAAGAAAACCCTAAATGGTCTACAGGATGTGACCCTAACTTACCCACTATATCCACCTGGCTGTCAGAGGGAAGGATCAGACAAAGATGTCATTTTCCAGAAATCCTGGGTGGTCTCTGCTGAAGCATATACCCTGATTTTACCTGCATGAAGCCCCAGGCTGACCATCCCTCCTGCAGGCAGCTCCCCACGCAGGAACACTGCACACCAAGAGGATTGGCATGTGTAGGTTTCTTGATGCCTATAGCATGCAGAGCTACGCCCACTTTTTTCAGCATTTGATTTTTCCAAACAAAAGGAGAAACCAAGCACATAAAACCCAACAGTGAATTGATGAGCAACTTTGCATATATATAGAATTTCCAGGCAATAAAGCATGCTCTCCAACAAGCTTGTCTTTGTTTAGAGGAAAATTATGCTTTGCTTTCACACAATGCCCTCTGCCAAGCCCTGTGTGCCCTCCTAATTTAAATCAGTCTTTCAATTGTATGATCGTTCCAAAAGAAACTAATTTTCACTACACTCATTCAGGGAACTTAACCAAAACTTGCATTTTTGTTGGGGGAGGTGGCAAACCCACACAGTGAGGTTTTCTGCTTTGCCACAGTTTTAAGATTAATCATTTTCTGAATATCTATAAATATTATTTTGATTATGTGAATGGCTTTAAATAGCTGTTTATGAAAAACTCACAATACTGTAAGTCTGCAAAGAAATAAGCCTAATATAAAATGTGAGCAAGAGAATGACACCCAAATTGCACAATTATATTCTAATTTGTAGATTATAATTCAGTGTGCCGTAATAATTTATCCTGAAAATTATGTTATCTCAAAAAGAAAGATTAAAAAACTGATTAAGATAACTTTTCTCACAAATCCTAAAACACTTCATTCCCTGGGTAATTTCATTCTGTCCTGCCTCAATAAGGACATTTCAAATCAAAGACCTCAGACGGAAGGTTAATAAATCTTGACGGCTTCAATAGGCTGTTTTCTTATTGTATGTTAAATTCTGTGTGAAGTTCAGCAGTTCATATAATCTGGCATGAAATGGAGGGTTTTAAAAAAAAAGTTTAGAACTTGGCTATTCAAAAAATGTTTTAATGGTATCTATTCCTCACTACTGGGATATTTCCAAGAAAGGGCTCCATTTCACTATAATTTTTTCTAAACAGAGCTATGATAGAAGGGAATACCATGACCTTGGGGAGCATGAGAAATCTGATCAACAGTGGCTTAATTTTTTTTAATTGTCATAAATATACAGCTCATTCTATAAATTCAAAATCTGGACAAGTCAATCATTCTAAATGGCTTTGGGGCAAATTCTGTTTGTTTGGTTTTTTTTGGAGAAAGTGTTACTTTTATCCTTTGCCTTTCTAACTCCCTCCTTCCCTATACAAAACAAGATATTCATCTCTGAATGCCCTTGGTAACCTAAGCATATATATCTTGGGGACAAATTACATCAGCATAAAGTTCAGAATTGGCAGTCTCAGAGAACAGAGTCAGACGTAGGTTTGCTATTCAGAGAATTAAACCATTTTAGTGATAATTAAAATCACAGAAAATTATGAATGGAACTCAGGAAATACACCTTTTTTGGCAAGTTCATATAGGTCACAAATCAATATATACAGTTTAATCTCAGGTAGAGCAGGCATTGTAAAGTTTCACCAAAAGCCAGGAGTAAGTGAACACTCAACTCTTGGGTAGGGGAGGCTGCAAAGGTGGAAAAAGGGTCTTAGATGCCTTAAAAAATATTCCCTGGCTCTGTTTTCTAGCAGTTGCCTGTGACAAGTTCCAAAGAGCCGAAGTTTTAATTAAATACTGTGGAAAAGTAGGATGCCACATCCCTTAAAAAAAAATCAGAGTGGCTCACAACAGGACAGGGAATCAAGAGTAAGTGCTAAAAGCAGAATCCAGCTGTTGTCTCAAAAAGATTAAAAACAAAGAAGAATTGAAAACATTAAAGCAAAATGGTCGCAGGGATGCTGCCAAGGGAGCATTTAAAACAGACGCAGAAAGTAACAACAAATCGCTCCCCTCTCTGCCACCTTCCCTCACATACCAGAAGCCATAGGGAGAGCTCGAAAGAAAATTCAAAACACACTTCTTCTGTTTGGTATACTTTGAAGATGCTCAGAGGACAAAGCATCAATCAGTCAATGAACACACAGAAAGTTTAAGACAGTTCAAGTCCAATTTTGTGATAATTATTATATAATGTTCATTGCCCACTTTAGAGGCCAAAATAGTGTGTGCAAATGCCTAAGAAAGTAGGAGCTTTTTTCAAAAGGTTGGCACACACTGGTATAAGAAAACAGATGGCAAGACATCTATGCCATTATTTTGGGCTTCTCTGAAATGCCCCCTTGGAGCAAAGATTTCAGCACCCACCTCTCACAATGTCACAGATGAGCTTTCTCTTCTCATTAAAATTTTATTCTTGCAGCCAGTCTCAAAGCTCATGGCAGACTAAATTCCTATTCAGACTGAAATGAATGAATCATTTTTTCCCCTACTTTTCCAGAGTCACTTATGTGCACTTCCAAAATAAATCTTTGGCTTTTTACAAAGAGACTCTTCTACTCTGTCTCACTGAATCCTTTTCCCTAGAAGGAAGGGAAGTGGGAAGGGGTGCAGAAGGAAAGGAAGGCAAGGAAGAAAAACATAAGAACCAGAATTATAACCAGGATAAAGTTTAGCCCTGATTTTCTACTGTAAGCCTTATAGTAAAAGGTAGTTTAAAATTCGGATTCAATACTAGCAAGTTAATTGATGTAATACACCACATTAACAAAATGAAGGGTAAAAATCATATTATCATCTCAACAAATATAGAAAGAGCATTTGAAAAAACTCATCATCCTTTCAAAATAAAAAACTCTCAACAAAGTGGGTATAGAGGAAACACACCTCAATATAAAGGCCACACACGACAAGCCCACAGCTAATATCATATTCAACATAAAAAGCTGAAATATTTTCCTCTATGATCAGAATGCCCATTCTCACCACTTTCATTAAACATGGTATTGGAAGTCCTAGTCAAAGCAATTACGCAAGAAAAAAAATAAAAGAAGCATTCATACCCTAAAAGAGAAGTAAAACTGTTATTATTTACATATGATATACATTTATATACATATATAATGCTGGATCATTGAAAAAGCAAGAGAGTTCCAGAAAAACACCTGCTTTATTGACTATGCCAAAGCCTTTGACTGTGTGGATCACAATAAACTGTGGAAAATTCTGAAAGAGATGGGAATACCAGACCACCTGACCTGCCTCTTGAGAAACCTATATGCAGGTCAGGAAGCAACAGTTAGAACTGGACATGGAACAACAGACTGGTTCCAAATAGGAAAAGGAGGACGTCAAGGCTGTATATTGTCACCCTGCTTATTTAACTTCTATGCAGAGTACATCATGAGAAACGCTGGGCTGGAAGAAGCACAAGCTGGAATCAAGATGCTGGGAGAAATATCAATAACCTCAGATATGCAGATGACACCACCCTTATGGCAGAAAGTGAAGAGGAACTAAAAAGCCTCTTGATGAAAGTGAAAGAGGAGAGTGAAAAAGTTGGCTTAAAGCTCAACATTCAGAAAACGAAGATCATGGCATCCGGTCCCACCACTTCATGGGAAATAGATGGGGAAACAGTGGAAACAGTGTCAGACTTTATATTTTTGGGCTCCAAAATCACTGCAGATGGTTACTTCAGTCATGAAATTAAAAGACACTTACTCCTTGGAAGAAAAGTTATGACCAACCTAGATAGCATATTGAAAAGCAGAGACATTACTTTGCCAACAAAGGTCCGTCTAGTCAAGGCTATGGTTTTTCCAGTGGTCACGTATGGATGTGAGAGTTGAACTGTGAAAGCTGAGCACTGAAGAATTGATGCTTTTGAACTGTGGTGTTGGAGAAGACTCTTGAGAGTCCTTTGGACTGCAAGGAGATCCAACCAGTCCATTCTAAAGGAGATCAGCCCTGGGTGTTCTTTGGAAGGAATGATGCTAAAGCTGAACTCCAGTACTTTGGCCACCTCATGCGAAGAGTTGACTCATTGGAAAAGACTCTGATGCTGGGAGGGATTAGGGGCAGGAGGAGAAGGGGACAACAGAGGATGAGATGGCTGGATGGCATCACCAACTCAATGGACGTGAGTTTGAGTGAACTCCGGGAGTTGGTGATGGACAGGGAGGCCTGGTGTGCTGCGATTCATGGGGTTGCAAAGAGTCAGACACGACTGAGCGACTGAACTGAACTGAACTGATAACCTTAACAATGCCACCAAAAAACTGTTAGAATAAACACATTCAGTAAAGTTGCAGGATACAAAATCAATACACAGAAATTTGTGGCATTTCTATACACTAATAATGAAGTATCAGAAAAACTAAGAAAACAATCATATTTACAATTGCAGCTAAAATACCTAGGAATAAATTTAACCAAAGAGTTGAAAGATCTGTATATTGAAAACTACTAGAAAATAATGAAAGAAATTGAAGAAGACAGAAATAAATGGAAAGACAGTCCAAGCTCATGGATTAGAAGAATTAATATTGTTAAAATGTTCATACTACTGTAAGTAATATACAGATTCAATGCAATCCCTACCAAAATTCCAATGGCATTTTTCACAGAAATAGAACAAACCTAAAATATATCTGAAATCATAGAGACTCTGAATAGCCAAAGCAATCTTGTGAAAGAACAAAGCTGTAGGTATCATACTCCTTCAAACTATATTAAAAAGCTATGATAATTTAAACAGTATGGTATTGGCATAAAAACAGACACAATGATCAATGGAACAAAACAGAGAACTTAGAAATAAACCCACATGTATATGGTCAATTAATTTATGACACAGGAACCAAGACTATACAATGGAGAAAGGATAGTCTTCTTAGAAAAATGGTGTTGGGAAAATTGGGCAGCCTCATGCAAAAGAATGAAACTATATCACTATCTTATACCATTCACAAAAATTAACTCAAAATGGATTAAAGACTTGAATGTAAGACATGAAACCACAGAACTCTTAGAAGAAAATATAAGCAGCAAGCTCCTTGACATGGTCATGGTGATAATTTTTGGAATTAATATCAAAAGCAAAAGTCAAAGCAAAGGCAAAGCAAAAATCAACACGTGGTACTGCAGCAAACTGAAAAGCTTCTGCACAGGAAAAGAAATCATCAGCAAAATGAAAAGGCAACCTGCAGATTGGGAGAAAATATCCACAAATACTATATCTGATAAGGAGTTAATGCCCAAAATTTATAAAGAACTCATGCAACTCAATACAAAACAACCAAATAACTCAATTAAATCATGGGCAGAGGGTTTGGACATTTTTCCAAAGAAGACATCTGGATGCCAACAGGTACATGAAAAAGTGCTCAACATCACTGAGGATGTGGGGGAAAGGAAACCCCTGTGCACTCCCACTCTTGGTGGGAATGTTAAGTTGAGGCAGTCACTATGGAAAACAGCACAGAGTTTGCTCAAAAAAATTAAAAGTAGAATTATGGTATGATCCAGCAATTCTACTTTTTGTATTTATCCAAAAGAGATAAAAATTCTAACTCAAAAAGTTACCTGCATGCCCATGTTCATTGCAGCATTATTTACATTAGCCAAGTCGTGGAAACAATGTGTCCATCAATGAGTGAATGGATAATGAAAATGTGGTGTGAGTGTGCACACTTGTATACATATGGTTGTATGTCAATTATATCACAATTACATAAAGAATCTGGAAGTCAGTTTAATAGGAAAGCAATATTACATAGTGCAAAATGCCTAAAATCGCTGATCAGAGGTGAACTATTGTCAAGTGTCTATTTTTCATCCATGAGGAAGTTATGAATGAACTTAAAAGGTCTCTCCACAGACCCATATATAGAATTCATCAGACTCTAATGTTCTCTGTAGATCACTCTACACCAAACAGGCAGTAAGCATGTTCCCTGAACGGTGGAAGCAGCAGCAAGAAGGTAGCATAGTCGTTTATGGGGACAAGGCTATGGATCACCCTAGAAACGATGTACAACTGACAATTGTGATGAGTCTTATCCATGATGTGTCCTATGGATACACAGATAAGCAGCACTGTTACCAAGCATTTGAGCAAACTTTTCTCTGCCTTGGACCTCAAGGATCGGACTGTAGCATTGTGAATGCAGTGTGCCACTGAGGAAGGTGAAGATTGGAGGAGCACTTGGAAGTGAAAACCATACTGGTGGTAGCAGGGAATCTGGCCATGATGAAAGGAATCAGGTTTCAATAAAGGTACTTTAGAGGCATATTTCTTCAAGTCTTTGAGGCATTCTTGGAACACTTTCTTCTGAAGAAGACAAGGATGTTAAGATTTGCCTCAAAGAAATGCATTATATTGAATATGACAGTGGCTAATATGGCCCTGAGACACTAGCTAAATAAAAAGACATTTTTAAAAAATAGAAATAAAGTTGTCTTAACATTAAAAAGAAAAAGAGTCTAGAATCTTGAGTCAGAAGTCTTGTGCTCACCTCCCATGGTTTGGGGCAGCAATCTGTGGGTCTGCTTTGTAAGATGCAGAGGGCAGCAGGAATGCAGATGCTCTTGTTACAAGGTTTCAGGAGTGTTTTCTTAGTCCCCCACCAGCTTCCACTGTCTTTAAAAGGGGCATCAGGGAAGTGCTCTCATCTTCTAATCAGATCAGATCAGATCAGATCAGTCGCTCAGTCGTGTCCGACTCTTTGCGACCCCATGAACTGCAGCACACCAGGCCTCCCTGTCCATCACCATCTCCCGGAGTTCACTCAGACTCACGTCCACCGAGTCAGTGATGCCATCCAGCCATCTCATCCTCTGTCATCCCCTTCTCCTCCTGCCCCCAATCCCTCCCAGCATCAGAGTCTTTTCCAAAGAGTCAACTCTTCGAATGAGGTAGCCAAAGTACTGGAGTTTCAGCCTTAGCATCATTCCTTCCAAAGAAATCCCAGGGCTGATCTCCTTCAGAATGGACTGGTTGGATCTCCTTGCAGTCCAAGGGACTCTCAAGAGTCTTCTCCAACACCACAGTTCAAAAGCATCAATTCTTCGGCACTCAGCCTTCTTCACAGTCCAACTCTCACATCCATACATGACCACAGGAAAAAAATCCTTGCCGTTCTTCCCTAGGGCTGAGCTGTGTCTGTGCTCTGGCTTTCTCCTGCCGGGCCATGCCCTTGCTTGGTCTCTCCTGCTGGGTCTCACCCATTTATCCGTCACAGCTTCTAATCACAGAAGTATGATCAACCATCACCATTGGGTCCTATTATACTCTGGGCAGACTTCTAGCATCATCTCTGAGAGGTCATACATTCCCATTAAGCAGCAAAGTGCCTTATTTCTCTGACACCACCCTGCAGCATGGTAACTGACAAAAGTTGGGACCTCAGTCAAGCTGATTACGTTAAGTGTTAGTCAGCTCAGTCCTGTCCGACTCTTTGTGACCCCATGGACTGTAACCAACCAGGTTCCTTTGTCCATGGGGTTTTCCAGGCAAGAGTACTGGAATGGGTTGCCATTCCCTTCTCCAGGGAATCTTCCTGAACCAGGGATCGAATCTTCCTCCAGGGATCTCTTGCATCGCAGGCAGATCTTTACCATCTGAGTCACCAATTGCATAGATGAATCTATAATGAATTGCCATCTATACATGGGAGAATGTTCATCATGAGAATATTTTTAATTTTCCAATTTTCTCTTTTAGTTGTCAGTTCACAGTTGTACTCCAAAGAATGCCACAGCTGAACCAAGCCATATGGAATGTTGGCATACATGCATGCTAGCCTGGCCAACACCACATCCTACTCATTCATTCTATGCACCTCTTTAATTTGTATTCCTTTGAAAGCGGAGCCTGAAATGAGGACTTGGATGCCGCTCATTTGGGAAGTGATCCCAGGAAGCAGGAGGAAAGAGCAGGAAAACAGACCAGGAAGGAGGAAAAGACAATACAGGCTGTGTAACTGGGTTGGTTAGCCCCCTGGGGACCCATGTAGAATGCATCTCAGAATTCTGCTTCCAAAAGACTGGTCTGGGGAATTTATCTGCAGATTCCCATCCCCATTAATTGAAGGCTACTTCCAGAGGCACTCTGTGCCCCCAAACTTCCGAACTATCCAGAGGTTAGGTTGTACAAATTCTTGTGGTTTAGAAAGAAGCGGTGAGGCAGGGCATAGTTGAGGTGGGGCACGGATGTGTACAGGAACTGTCCATCCAGCTGCAGCTGACATGGAAGGTGGGCCACAGCTCATGGTTAACCATGGCTAGGGGAAAGGCAGCACAAGTAAATAATTAGGGTCTTATATCATGTACTTCTGGATGATGAAGCTAAATTAAAAACTTGATTCCAAAATATAATTCATTAACTCTCTGGTGTCTCAGCTGGTAAAGAATCCTCCAGCAATGTGAGAGACCTGGGTTCGATCCCTGGATTGGGAAGATCACCTGGAGAAGGGATGGCTACCCACTCCTGTATTCTGGCCTGGAGAATTCCATGGACAGAGGAGCCTGGTGTGCTACATACAATCCATGGGGGTGCAAAGAGTCAGACACAACTGAGCAACTTTAACTGATAAAAAGAAAATGCTTAATGAGGCTATGAAGATGTCCCAGCTGGGCCTTGGGGACAGAGTTCCCAAAAAAACTGATAATCTTCCAGCTGATGCTTAGTAATATCCAAGATTTCTAATCTCCCCCCACCCCAACCAGCCCTGACTCTTACCTTCCACATTTCTTTTCATCCCCAGTCATTCACGGGGCCAAGGGCTGAGAATTGCCCAACATTCCTCTCACTCATTGTGACTTCTTTTCACCTTGTAAATTGGTCTCCATGACTATTTTATAAAAATAAGTGATCAGATCAGATCAGTCACTTAGTCGTGTCTGACTCTTTGCGACCCCATGAATCGCAGCATGCCAGGCCTCCCTGTCCATCACCAACTCCCGGAGTTCACTCAGACTCATGTCCATCGAGTCAGTGATGCCATCCAGCCATCTCATCCTCTGTCGTCCCCTTCTCCTCCTGCCCCCAATCCCTCCCAGCATCAGAGTCTTTTCCAATGAGTCAACTCTACGCATGAGGTGGCCAAAGTACTGGAGTTTCAGCTTCAGCATCATTCCTTCCAAAGAAATCCCAGGGCTGATCTCCTTCAGAATGGACTGGTTGGACCTCCTTGCAGTGAAGGTAGCAGCAAAGGAGAGAGGAGGAGGGGCTTGCTGATCGGACTAAATTCAATCATTTAAAGATCGCTTCCCCTTTCCTCTCTTGGGCTCTGATAATTGATTAGAAAGAATTCCCATCTACCTTATATGCTGCCTTCTATGTGCAAACGACAGTAAACACATACTGCTTAGCTTTCTGCAAGTATGTCTGATAAAGCTCCTTGTAGGCACTGTCATCAGAATTTTCTATGCCAGTTAGAAAAAGGACAGACCAACTGCAGTGCCTTTGTTCTTTTTTACCTGAACCTCTGAGCACACTGTTTCTTTATTTGGTGCAGGTGACGTCAGGCACCCACCCAGCCCTCCCCAGCGCACGTGCACCCTCCATTGATGCAGCCCATCTGCTTCTGCTCCCACCACGCAGAACAACTGTCAATGAATTTGGCCCTTTTGTTTCTTGCAATCAGTCTCACTTTTCCAACATGAGCCTCTTAGCTTAATACTGGCCCAGAATTTTGAGATAAACAGATGTCATGGCAGTGAGATGAGGAAAAGGGATATAAAACCAGAAATTGAAGTTGGCTTCTAAAGAAAATGTCTTCTAAGCAGCAGCAGCACAGAGAGGGCTTGGGGCAGTGCAAAATACTTTATCATAATGTACACATGTTGATACATTTGTCCAAGTTTATGGAATGGACAACACCAAGAGAGAACCATAATGTGTTGAGCTATGGACTCTGAGTGATTATGATATGTCCCTGAAGGTTCATCAGCTGAAACAAACGTAACACTCTGGTGTAGATGTTGATAACGGGGAAGCCATGTGTGTGGGGGCTTTCCTAGTGGCTCAGTTGGTAAGAATCTGCCTGCAGTGCAGGAGACCCGGGTTTGATCCTCAGGTCAGGAAGATCCCCTGGAGAAGGAAATGGCAGCCCACTCCAGTTCTCTTGCCTGGATAATTCCATGGACAGAGAAGCCGGATAGGCTGCAGTCCGTGGAATTGCAAAGAGTTGGACACGACTGTGCAGCTAACTTTAACTTTCATGTGTGTGGGGAGGGCAGGGGGTATACAGGAAATCTCTGCACATTCTGTTCAATTTTGCTGTAGAGCTACTAAAACTGTTCTTAAAAAAAAAAATCTATTTTACAAAAATAAATAAATAGAAAAAAAGAGGAAGGGAGGAAATAGGAAAAAAAAAAAAGAAAAATATAAATCAAGAATGAGAGAAATCAGAAAAGACCAGGGACACATGCCTGAAATTTAATATCTGTCAGATGTCACAGGGCAGTATTTGTTGAGGTCATGGAAGACGTTAGTGAAGAAGGTAACAGAGGACAGAGAATCAGGGCTGATTTCTTGGAAGTCCTACCAGCACTGTCACACAGGGCCCAGTGTTGAGAAAGGCTCTGTCCTTGGTTTGATTCTCTGCTGCTTCCATCCTGGAATTCTTAATTTTTAAACAAAGGCCCCACGTTTTCTCTTTGCACTGGATCCCCACAAATTTTCTATCTAGTCCTGAGTAAAATAATAGGAACTGTGAGATTTCAAAATCTTTCCTTTGTAGGCTAAAGCCCAGCACAAAAATATTTGCAGGAACATTCTCAAAGCATTCCCTCCCTTCTTATGGATCCACATTAACCTGTCTTGGTTTAAAGACAGGAGGAATTTCAGACCTCCGTGTTCCTTGTCACACGCATCCAGTGGATTGGTGCAGAGATGCAGGAGAGAATTGGTACGCTGGTTGATTCTTGCTGAGCGCAGGAAGTCTCAATGGACAGAGTTCTAAATGAATGAGATTCTAAATGGGTGAGATTCTAAACCCCCTTCCCTGGCTTCCTTATTGGCAGAAGTGGGAAAATAATACTCCCCCAAATAACTGATGATTACCCTTCAAAATGAGATTTACTCATCTACAGCCTAACTTCACCTTGAGGAAAATGCCTTAAAAGTCATCTGTAATACTGCCTGACTAAAAATCTACTTTTCTAAAAAAAAAAAAAAAAAAAAAAAGGCACAAGAGGCAACAAGCTCCCACTGGTCCCCAGGGACCACTGTGGAAATGCTGTCGCCAGGCTTCCAATTCCTGACTCTGAGCCTTGACTCTTATCAGTCATCAAACTTCCTCTCCTTAAATAGAGCCACTGCAAATGTCACCACCAGCTTTCCTCGGATAAATCCAGGAGTCTGGCGTCAGAACTCCAGCTGCCAAAATAAAAACTCTCTAGATGACTGGACCTTCCTTCCTCCCGCGGTTCTCAAGTCACTGTTTGCCACCAGGATGCGTCTTCCAGTCTTGCTTTCAGTCCTCAGGAGTTCACCCTGGTGGCTTTTTAACTTGACAGCTGTAAACCACTAAGACAGCATTCCTTTTTTTCTCCTAGGGCTAAAGAAAAATATCCAGTGCCCCTTGGGGGGCATTCCCCCCAGACTGCACAGATGCACAGTCCAACTGAAATGGTTTTGCACACGGTAGGATGTTTTCCTTCTCAAAATTGGCTAAGAGAAGACACATTATCTACAAGTTTAAATAAATGGCTTGGCTCTGAATCTTACAAAATGTCTATCCATACTTTTTAATTTTTCCTTGCTGATTAACATCTAAAAGTAAGGCAGATACAAACAGAGATACACTGGTTAGCCTGAATATATGTATATTCACATCCATTTGATTAAAGCTCATCCTTGTGTATAGACGTGTCCTCTTGTGAAACCTTGTTCTGTCAGTGGAAATTGCAAGTGGAAATGACGTCCATGGGAGAAGAGGCACTTGGTATTTGGACGCGATCCTAATTACAAAGTAGCTGGATGAACAGAGACCAAATACTGCCCATGTTTCTAGCAACAGGACACAATTTGGTCTCTCACCAATTGAAATCTGTTTGTAAGCAAACAAGACCTCTTTACTGACACTATTACTATGCATAAGCATTATCGCCAAAGCCTGAACAGTGGAAGTCCAGTACAAATGGACTTCTTTCGTTATAAAACATGCCCAAAGATGTTAAAAGCCCATTAACTTGAAAGTAGACAGTGTTACATGATCTCTTCCAGCTAAGTAGTAAGGCAAAAAAAAGGAGTGCCACAACCCTTAAAACGTTAACTTTATAAATATTAAAGGAGAAATTCTAGTTTGTGAGTTCTCAAATAAGACTTTTGACATGATACATATGATTTTCCTGGTATTTAAAACTAGGTCCAAATTGCCTATCAATCTCAGAAACTGCTCATCAGCACTGACTCTTTCTTTTCCTCCTCTCTCCTTCCCCTCAGTGAGGAGGCATCTAGGAAGTGGATAAATGCTCATGCTTATTACCCCATAAGTGGTTACCAGCCCCAGGAAGATGGACAGCTAGGCTCTTTGCCAGATCAAATTTCCCCTATCAGGCAGCTGGAGAATATGAAGCAGCTAGCAGTTAGCTGCTCTAGCAACATGAAATCGCTATCACTCAGATAAATATGGGGAACTCTTGAAAAAGGCTGTTTTCCATTTTTAATTCGCTCTTTCGTAGAAAAGGGGGAAAATATCAGGCTGATCATAACAAGTAAGATCATTAAATTGATATTGCAAAGGCCATTATGGATTCAGAATAGCTGTAACAACATTCACATTTTATAGATAAGATAGAGGCAACATCAAAGACTGAGAATTATCCTTATTTTCCAAAAGGAAAAATTGAAGAGAGAATCAACTTATTTGTGTGCAAGTGAAAGGTGGAGCTAATATTAAAATTCTCTATTCTGCTCCCTCCTGCTGGATGCCAGTTCACCAAACACCCTCCTTGTTTCACCATGGAAATAAATGTTAATGATTTTTACTAAGCATTTAACTCTCCAATTTACACATGGTGTCTAGTCAGCCTACCCTGGAGGGTCTCTAAGGTGGTGCTGCCCAGTTGAAGAATCAGTGCACTGAGATGTAGGAGAACTCAGTTAACTTCGAAACATCCCCTCTTTGAGCCTAGGTTTTTGCCCATTTGTAAGGGCATGACTGGGGAAAAGTGGGACAAAGTAATTCCCGGTTGTACAGATGTGAGAGTTGGACCATAAATAAGGCTTATTACTAAAGAATTGATGCTTTTGAACTGTGGTGTTGGAGAAGACTCTTGAGAGTCCCTTGGACTGCAAGGAGATCAAACCAGTCAATCCTAAAGGAAATCAACCCTGAATATTCACTGGATGGACTGATACTGAAGCCGAAGCTCCAATACTTTGGCCACCTGATGCAAAGAACTGACTCACTGGAAAAAACCCTGATGCTAGGAAATATTGAGGGCAGGAAGAGAATGGGGTGACAGAAGATGAGATGGTTGGATGGCATCACTGACTCACTAGACATGACTTTGAGCAAACTCCAGGAGATAGTGAAGGACAGGGAAACCTGGCGTGCTGTAGTCCACGCGGTCGTAAAGAGTTGGACAAAACTGAGCGACCGAACAACTTTACAGATAAAAGTCTATAATTCTTCCAACTGCTGAACATGTTTCTGATTAACCCCACACCTTTCCTGTGCATGGGTTTTAACACACAACACTTCAATATTAGCCAGTCACTTCTTGAGCAACTACTTAGGGTCAGGCACCTGGGTGATGAACTGAACAAAGATACAGAGTCCCATCCTCTACACCTCATACTCTAGTAGGAGATTAACATGAAGCTCTTGCCTGGAAAATCCCATGGGCGGAGGAGCCTGGTAGGCTGCAGTCCATGGGATCGCTAAGAGTCGGACACGACTGAGTGGTGACTTCACTTTTACTTTTCACTTTCATGCATTGGAGAAGGAAATGGCAACCCACTCCAGTGTTCTTGCCTGGAGAATCCCAGGGACAGAGGAACCTGGTGGGCTGCTGTCTATGGGGTCGCACAGAGTCGGACACGACTGAAGTGACTTAGCAGCAGGAATTATGATACATGTAGCAATAATAAGTGCTTTAAGGAATATTTCTACAAAGTGCCCTGGGAGCTCAGAAAAGCAAAAAATGGGGGAAAATTTAGAAGCTTTACAAAAGAGATTAAAAACCAGGTGGGGCTTAATAGCTTGTATGAGTTTTCTAAGCAGGAAAGAGGAGAGTGGTCTCACAGGCAGAAGGAAAGGCATGTGCAAAGGCTCAGAGGCGTGACAAAATCTGGTAAGCAGAAGAAATGATGAGAGCAGATGGCCATGGTTAATATAAGAGTTTTCAAGAACAAAGATCAGCAGAAAAAAATTTTTTCCATGAAGAGACAGAGAAAAAATGTCTTAGGCTCTGCAGTCCATACGGTGTCCTTTGCAATTACTCCTCTACCACTATAACACAAAATCGGCCATAAACAATATGTGAATAAATGAATGTGGCTATGTTCCAATAAAACTTTATAAAAACTGGCAGCAGTGTGGCTTTGGCCCAGAGGCCATAGCTTTATAACTCCTATCATAGAGCATAACAGGAGATATGAATACAAAGGCAAGTTGGAAACCAGACTGAAGAAGTTCCAATGGGCATTACAGAGATGCTTGAGAAATAGCATTTTTACTTTTATTTTTAGTAAAAGAATGAGATGACAACATTTGTATGCTAAAAACAATAATAGCATCATCGTATATGGACGTTTTCATATCTTGTATTATTAAAATAAAACCTATTAGCTTTCTTTACTTCACTGTACTTTGACATCCTCAAATTAAATCTAGCTGTGTGCTTAGTTGCTCAGTTGTGTCTGACTCTTGCCACCCAATAGACTGTAGCCCTGCCAGGCTCCTCTGTCCATGGGATTCTCCATGCAAGAGTACTGGAGTGGGTCGCCATTTCCTTCTTCAGGGGATCTTCCCACCCCAGGAATTGAACCCAGGTCCTCTGCATTGCAGGCAGACTCGACTGACTGAGCTACGAGGGAAGCCCTAAATCTAGCTGGGACATGCTTTCCCAAGAATATATAGAAATGGGATTCTTTTCAACCAAGTAAGCATCTGGAAAACACTTACATAGCACATGTCCCACTTGGTCTAAAACACCTGGCCAAAAAAATAGTAACAGCTTTACCTCTTCAGTAAAAGCATTGCCTATAAAACTAGTAACCATTACAGTGGAGAGGAATCTGACTTCTGTCTGATAAAGAGTTATAGGAAAATGGTACTATATACCTCCATAGGAAATGTTTTATTTAGTAGGCAAAGCACTGCCCCTCCCCCCAAAAAAAATTCACAAGGGCAAATAATAAGGAAGTAAGAAATGCAACATTTGCAGAAACTTTGTTTCAAGTCATACAGTTTTTTAAAAAAGTACACATCTATTACTGTGGCTTTTTTCTGTCAGAGACTGCTGGGCGCCAAGTCACAGAAGTGAAAGAGAGACTGCTGTCAGAGAGTCCACAGTCTAGAAAAGAGGTCAGCAAACGTTTGGTAAAGGTCTAGATAGTCAGTCTAGTCAAGGCTATGGTTTTTCCTGTGGTCATGTATGGATGTGAGAGTTGGACTGTGAAGAAAGCTGAGCGCCAAAGAATTGATGCTTTTGAACTGTGGTGTTGGAGAAGACTCTTGAAAGTCCCTTGGACTGCAAAGAGATCCAACCAGTCCATTCTGAAGGAGATCAGCCCTGGGATTTCTTTGGAAGGAATGATGCTGAAGCTGAAACTCCAGTACTTTGGCCACCTCATGCGAAGAGCTGACTCCTTGGAAAAGACTCTGATGCTGGGAGGGATTGGGGGCAGGAGGAGAAGGGGACGACAGAGGATGAGATGGCTGGATGGCATCACCAACTCAATAGACGTGAGTTTGAGTGAACTCCGGGAGTTGGTGATGAACAGGGAGGCCTGGCGTGCTGCGATTCATGGGGTCACAAAGAGTCGGACACGACTGAGCGACTGAACTGAACTGAACTGAGATAGTAAATATATTAGACTGTGAGCCTTGGGGTCTCTGTGGCAAACACTTAACTATATGGTTGTACCAGGAAAGAAGCCACAGATAACAGGCAAACAAGTGGGTGTGGCTGTTCCAATAAAGCTGTAATTGTTTACACATCCCTAGTTTAGAAAAAGAGGCATCATTGAAAATATGTTACATTGTTGCAAATATGCAAAGCCCTATATTCAAAGGCACAGGGTTCTCTAGAAACTGCAGGTTAGATGGACAGGTCCAAGAAGGCTCCAGTGAGGAGGAGTGGGTAAACAAGAGAACGCATGCTAAGTCACTTCAGTGGTATCCGACTCTCTGCGACCCTGTGGACTGTAGCACACCAGGTTCCTCTGTCCATGGGATTCTCCAGACAAGAATACTGGAGTGGGTTGCCATTTCCTCCTCCAGGAGATCTTTTCTCCCCATCCAGGGATTGAACTCCTGTCTCTTATGTCTCCTGCATTGGCAGGAAGTTTCTTTACTGCTAGCGCCACCTGGGAAGCCCAAACAAGAGAGCAGGGAAGAACAACCCAGACAGAGGAACAGCAGTGCAGGGAAGCAGGGATGAGTGGGGAATGACCGATACAGGGAAGCCCGGGTCAGGGGTGGGGAACATCTGGAAAATGCTTTACAAGGTACATCTCAGATGCAGCTGAAGTGCAAAAGCAGCCAGGCTGTCAGGGATCTTGGATTCTATTCTAAGGCAAGAGGAAACCACCAAAGGTTTGGAACTCAGGCAGAACTTGAACAGTCTGCATTTCTAACAGATTCAGAGGTGTTGGTGGCAAGAGGCCACGCCTGGAGACCAGCTGGGAGCCTAAATCACTAGGTCAGGCTTAGTTTGGCTTCCACCAAAAACAGACCCTGAGAAAGGTCTTCGCTTCCAGGAATGTATTTGGGAGGTGATCTCAGGAAGCACATGTCTGAGAGTGGGAAAAGTGAGCCAGGGACGGGGGTGGGGCAGAAAAGCCAATAGTGGGTGTACTGGTGAGTGAATTACTGCTGGGGGCCCATTGAGAAAGTGAGCTGAACACAGGTCAACACTGTCCCATGGAGGACTGTAGAAGCTGGGGTATTTGTCACTGGTGCCCCTGGGAGCATGAGATTCCTGACACTTTTGAGCTGGCTCATCAGCTGTGAAGATTCCTCAACAGTCTAGGTGGGGGTTGAGGGTGGGGGGGGTTAGGGAGCGCGGGAGACAGGCCACCGCAGCTGCAGATGAATTTAGAAATGGGCCAAGGGTATATGGAGTGAGCTGTCAATTACCTTTGCTACAAGTAAGTTTTCCGTTTCATCAGAGTAGGTAAGAAAAATACAAATGATTTTCAAATTCTGTCAACATTTCTTAAATAAATCTCTCCCTTTCTATCAAAGACTGAAGGATGCTAAACTGAAATGTGTTTCATATATATTTTACCTTCATGACTCAGGGGCCATGTTCGGAATATTTAACAACTGAAGAGCAAAGGCTCTGACCGTTTAGAACGGACCTTGACCTTAAAAACACACACAGGCGTGGACTAGCTGAATACCAGTCCCGCCACATTTCCTAAAGACGCTTCTGTTGGTAGGAACAGAGTGGGCACGGCTCAAAGGCAAGCACAGAATTTCCATGTAAGGGGGAAAGCTTCTGGGTCTCCAGTTAGATAATGGATAAGAAATGTATGAATAAGAAAATGCTGCCCAACAGAGTGGCATGAGGAAGTCAGAGGTATCTTGGGTGAATTCCTTAAAGAAAAAGTGTATCTGATGAGCACTGACATTGCACATGTGAACCCCAGACAGGTATGTGGATTCTGCATCTGAACACCATCTACTGACTGCAAACACAGGTTTTCTAACCAATCTACCTCCCCACTGTAAATGGGGAATAAAAGTACTGGTTATCCAAATTACAGTCCAAGGTCAACCTGAGATTAAGGTCTTGTATCTGAAGGTAAAATATTTCAAACCGTTTTCACGGCTTCCAACTCGGAAACAGTGCTCTCGGAGTGTCATCCCAGCAAGGAACGGCCTCATACATTTTAACAGCTCACTGCTGGCTCCCTGGTCCTGGGGTAGAGTTACACGGGTAGAGGAGAATTTAAACACTGTGATCACAGGTCACTGTTGAAGCAAAATTGCTGTGGTGGCAGTTTAGTTACTAGAAGAAGCCTAATCGATGAAGACAAAATTGGTCTGGTGCCACAGCTCCTGTCTGACTCCATGAGTCCAATTATTTCACGGACCATATATATATCATTCCCCTTCTAGACTCAAAAATGACTCTCATACATGGTGTGTTCTTTTTTACTAACCTAAATACAAGTTAAGGAAGCACTCAATACTCCTGCCTTCTTCCACACCATATTTTGCATCTCATTTCACACCACCTGAAGTAAGAGCTGGGTTAGGTTTTCCACGGTCCTGAGAACCAACTGTGAGTTGATTCAGACATTGCTAATGGGAGCAGGCTTCCAATCAACCCCACCTTTTCTTAAGGAGGATTCAAATATCTTTTGGTTAAAAGTTTCACCAGGTATTTACCTGGTAGACTTTTTCTTTTTTAAAAATGTATTTATTTTTTAATTGAAGGATAATTGCTTTACAGAAGTTTGCTGTTTTCTTGGCAGACTTTTTTCTTAATGTCTAGTCCTGTTTTCCTTCTATTATATGTTTGACCAATGAGCTGGTCTTTCAAGAGTCTTCATCCATCTCTGATATGAATGTTTTGGCCTCTTGGCAGAGGAAATATATCTTAAGGTTGGGTTAACTTCTTTATATACATATTGAACATATTATTTAGATATATTAAACACACTGCTTTTAAAACTGGCCTCCTCCATGTGCTTGGTCATCTGCTACCCTGCCCCAACTCCATCCTTCCAAGTCATCAAATAATTAGCAGTTAATAAAGTCAAGATTTAATGATATAATATGAGTAAGTACAACAATTTGACACAGAGCAACTAAAGGCAGGAAAACAGTCTGGTGCTCCAAGTAGGCAGCACTTCAGAACTCTTGGATCTAGTTTATGGCTCCTAACAACAGTTACCATGACGATGATGGAGCTGGTGATAGTGGTGATGATAATGAGGATAATATTTGCTAGAACCTTATAATCTGTAAAGCACCTTCACATGTTACCTCATTTAAACTTTACTCAACCTTACAATACAGTTATTAACAGCACAGATATCCTTATTTTTGCCGATGAAAAATGCATCTCAGAGAAGAAGGGACCTGCACATTGTTAAGTGACTCACACGGTTATAAACCAGAGGATGAAGATATAAGCGCAGACCTTGAGATTCTAGATTCTTCCCTCATATCACGTGGCCTCCTACTTCCTCCTCCTCTGGCAACTTCTCGCAGTGCACTTATTAATTTCCTTGTGGTTGAAATTAAACCTTATCTTTCAGATACATGAATTTTAGCCTTAGAATCACTCCAAAGTCCTGCACGCCATTAAACAGCAGTTAAAGAGGCCCTGAGCCAGGCTCATTAACTATATAAAGAAGGCAAAACTGGGTCTATACTCAAGGTATCCATGGGTTTAGCCAGCCCCAGAGGACACAGGGGGCTTCCCAGGTGGCACCTGTGGTAAAGAACACACCTGCCAACTCAGGAGACATGAGATGCAGGTTCAATCCCTGGGTTGGGAAGATCCCCTGGAGGAGGGCATGGCAACCCACTTTAGTATTCTGGCCTGGAGAATGCCGTGGGCAGAGGAGCCTGGCAGGATACAGGTCATAAGGTTGAAAAGCATTGGACATGACTGAAGTGACTTAGCACACATGCAGAGGACACAGGAATGCAAAGAGGAATTCATTTCAGGTGGATACCCATAAAGGTTGAAAGAGACTAAGAAGTAAATATGAGAGAGAGGAGAAAAGTGTCAGCTAAAACAAGTCTGAAATAGAGGGGAAAAGAATATTAGCTAAATATTCTCTAAGCATTTCACACTGTGCACACCATGGCAGAAATCAATCTAATAAATCTAATTTGAGAAATTTAATATACATTTAGAAGAAAAATACTAGATCTACTTAATTATCAACAGCCCCTTATTGAAACCCATGAACACACCACAAACATATTTTTAACACTTTCCCATCTGTATATACCAAAGAGTTTATCAGCAAAATCTACTGGAATAAGGAATCTCTCCCCCTCTTCTCGGTTCATTGACCACCACAGGGTGGCTATTTTCATTACCTTTTGCCCACCGTTTTCTGTGATCCATTAAACAGCAGCTTCACAAAGTTTCATAAAATATTTTAAATGAAGGTACTTTATTGAGAGGCCACTGATGAATTTCTCTGATAAGGCACACACAGTATTCTCTCTCAATCCAGATCCACGGAAGTACAATTAAAAAAAATAAACTGCAAATGTGCTGGAGTAATAGCAATGCTAGCTATAAAATTTCAGCACTTTAGAATAACAAAGCCCTTTCACTTATATTGGGAGAAGGCAATGGCAACCCACTCCAGTACTCTTGCCTGGAAAATCCCATGGATGGAGGAGCCTGGTAAGGCTGCAGTCCATGGGGTTGCTAAGAGTCGGACACGACTGAGCGACTTCCCTTTCACTTTTCACTTATATTAACACATAGTATCATATGTAAACCCCACTGACAACTGAGAGCAAGTCTTACGCTCCTTGTTAGAAAAGGAGAAACTGAGTGGCTGGTTCAGGACATGAACCCAGCAGCACAGGCTGCTTCCTTCTGTTTGGAGAAGTGCTACAAGCTCTAGTCCAGTGCAAGGGCATTATGTTGCTTTCCAGCTAAAACTGTAGAATAGGATAGAGAATGAAGTGTTTTCATGGATGGCAAGGACTTCATCTGTCTTAAATCTACTGATTATTGATGTCAAATAGGAGATAACCAGATAACACAAGTTACAAAAGTCACTCAATTTAGTCATTAAAGAGCTCAATAAGCCTCATCGAGTAGCTCCTATACAAGTAAAACATGCTTGGTTGTCTGATTCCCAAGAACACATCATATTAGAGAAGAAAATTATAAAGGTGAGAGAAAAGGCTAAAAGCGGGCCATTGTGAGTAGTAAGAACTGACAGCTGACCATTTAGGAAGCAGAAGCAAAGAGCAGAGCCGCTGGGAGCCATGACACCCACACACCCATCCACAAGCTCCCAGTACTTCTGTGCTCCACACCGGACAATAATGCCTGCCGAGGATCACGCTCTCCAGGTAAACATCAAGATGCTCATCACTGTGTTTCGGGAATAGAATCCACTTTTAAAATATATATTTAAAAATTAGTAACATAAGGAATGGAGAAGGCAATGGCACCCCACTCCAGTACTCTTGCCTGGAAAATCCCATGGATGGAGGAGCCTGGTAGGCTGCAGTCCATGGGGTCGCGAAGAGTCAGACACGACTGAGCGACTTCACTTTCACTTTTCACTTTCATGCATTGGAGAAGGAAATGGCAACCCACTCCAGTGTTCTTGCCTGGAGAATCCCAGGGACGGGGGAGCCTGGTGGGCTGCTGTCTATGGGGTTGCACAGAGTTGGATACGACTGAAGCGACTTAGCAGTGGCAGCAGCAGCAACATAAGAAACACCTGAGTGTTTAGAAGGGGTATTTGGACAATGTGACCAACTAGAATGACTCATGTCTCAAAGGTTCTGGACAATATCAATTGCTACAGATGAACAATGCATGAATCTGTCTGTGTGCCCAGGCTTTGCTGTTGAAGTTCTGCATTAATTGTCTCACTGAATCCTAACAACCAGAGCACAAGGTAGATTATTTTGGTCTCTTGATTTCACCGATGAGAAAACTGAGACACGGGGAGTTTAAGAAATTTGCCCAAGTCACCAGCTTGTTAGGGGTAGTTTCAGGATTCGAACATAGGCTATTCAGTCCAAAGTCAACACATGGAGCCAAGGGGCCATTTGGCTAAGAGTCCACTGTGCTGGTTTCTAACTGTTGGCCTCGTACAGCCAACCAGAGGAAACCTCACTTTTCCAAAGTTTACTTATCAATTAGTCATTTGGAATTCAGGCTTTCCATCATTCATTCCACCAACATTTCTTGAGCATCAGCTGTGTGTCAAGACACTGTACAGGGTGCTGAGGACACAAAGATGAACAAACACAACTCCTGCACCGAAGAAGCTAACGGGGAAGGAGGAAGACAGACTTATCAACAGTGAATTACTGCACAATGTGCACTTATGGAAGGAAAGTCTGGTGTCAAGGAAGATGCAGTGTTATGCCTGGTAGTTAGCAGCCTAGACCCGTACTTTTTAAAGAGTGTGAGCACTAGTGAAACTAACAATAGCCCTGACCCCTGAGCCTCCCTAAGCTTCCCTGAGCCCTAAGTCCAGCAAAGCTCCGGGGGCGGCAGGCAGGGAGGTAGACAGTACAGCGTGAGTAACGCTTAGGTTTCCCATATTTAATGATGGGAGTCTCTGGTTCTGGTCAGCAAGGGAATATGAGTTTCGCACACTCTCTTCAATATACTGGTATGTAGCTGCCTTGACCAGCTGTGTATAATGCCCTTCCCCCATCTTCAGGCTATGCAGGTATGTTTTCCAAAAAAGTATATGGAAAAAAAAACAACCTCTCTCGCTTCGTTATATAAATAAACCAACCACTACCAAAATAAAAAGGGAAAAACTTCCATTACACCCACCTTTGGTTTCCTGAATAGCCTCTTTGGGAAGCAATTCAGTGTACTTTTCCCAGAAAACCTAGTTGCAACCTCCCTATTTTTATGTATGTTTGATGAGTTATACAAATAATACATTCTCATTATTTAAAAAATCAAATGATCAGAAGTATGCTGAGTAAAAAGTAATAGTATCACTTTACCTCCTCACCCCAACCCCTCTGGCCAGCTCCACTGTTAATAGTCTAGTATATATCATTCCAGAACTTTGTGCATTTGCTTACATATCTAAGTATCCATACCAATCCATGGCTTCAGGCTCATTTTTAAAGTACATGGAATCACATCAGCACGCACTGTCCTGCAGCTCCCTGTTTTTAAATTAACAATATGGCCTGAAGACCCTTCTATATCACTACATACAGATCTTTAGCTTCTGAAACTGCTCCACAGTATTTCAAGTTATGGATAATTTTAATTTAGTTAACCAGTCCTCCACTGCTGGACACTTAGGGCTTTCCCAGTGATGCACTATTACAAACAATACTGAAAAAAAGACTCAAATAAATATCTTTGTGAATATGTGTGTTTTTTTGTTTTTGTTTTTCTTTTCCTGAATTATAGTTAACATCCAATACTATTTTAGCTTCATGTTTAGGACACAGTGATTCAATATTTTATTTTTATTTCTATACACTTGATAGAAAGTTACTGTAAAATAGTGGCTATATTCCCTGTACTGTACATTATATCCTTGTATCCTATTTTATACCTAGTAGCTTGAACTTCTTAATCCCCTACCTTTGTCTCACACCTCTTCACTTGTAACCACTGGTTTGTTCTCTGTATCTGTGGGTCTGTTTCTGTTATGTTATATTCATTCATCTTTTATTTTTAGATTCCACATGTAAGTGAAAACATACAGTATTTGTCTTTCTCTGACTTACTTGACTAATCATAATACCCTCCAAGTCCATCCCTGTTGTTGTAAATGGCAAAATTTCATTTTTTTTAATGGCTGAGTATCCATCATGTTAAAGTATTTTTGGAGGAAAGTATCTAGATCTGGAAACAGTTCTCCCAAATGGTTTTATTTCAAATTTTATAGATACTGCCAACTCAGCCACAAATTTTGATTCATACTTGTAACCCTGCCAACAGAGTGTGAGAATACCTGCTTTCCCACAACCTCCTCAACCCTCAATATCTATCAGTTATTTCCGGTTTCTTTTTACAAATCTGTCGGGAAAAGAAAGCATATTTAATTGCTGTTTTATGTTTTTCTAATTGTGCTCTGCTGTGTGCTCTGCTAAGTGGCTTCAGTCGTGTCTGACTGTTTGCAACCCCATGGACTATAGCCCACCAGGCCTCTCTGTCCCTGGGGATTCTCTAGGCAAGAATACTGGAGCAGGTTGCCATTCCCTTCTCCAGGGGATCTTTCCAACCCAAAGATCAAACCCCTGTGACATATATCTCCTGCATCGGCAGGCAGGTTCTTTACCTCTAGCGCTACCTGACTACTAGCGGTATTTACATATTTGCATACATGTGTGCTGAGTCATGTGCAACTCTTTGCAACCTTATGAACTTAGCCCATCAGGCTGCTCTGTCCATGGGATCTTCCAAGCAAGAATACTAGAGTCAGTTGCTATTTCCTCCTCCAGGAGATCTTCCTGACCCAGGGATCGAACACACATCTCCTGTGGCTCCTGCAATGGCAGGTAGATTCTTTTACTTCTGGGCCATCTGGGAAACCCTTTACATATTTATTGGCCATTTACATTTCTTTTTTTTTGAACTGCCTGTACATTTTGGTTACCTATTTTTCTAGCTAGTGGCCTTTCCTTGTTGACTGACAAGATACTTGATTTCTTTATTTTAGAGGGGAATGTAATTTGTAAGCCTTCTCATCCAGGTGATGCAAACTTGAATGTCAACCACAGAAATAATCAAACTGCAATCTGGAAAGTTACCATATACACCAGCTGTAATTTTAGTCCTTCCTAGAAATGAACAGACTAAAAATAGATTCCCTGCAGTCAGCACACACAGAATCCTTCTGGATACAACCTCACGTGGACATTAGAATGCCCTGAAGTAAGGGAACAGGTGAGAACGTGAATGGGTCTGTCAGCACCACTCAGCATCACTTTGTGAGTGAGTGGGACCAGGGAAAAGAAAATGATTGGGGGAGAAAAGGTTGCTGATAAACTTTGTGCTTGTGCTCGGTCCTGTCCAACTCTTCGCTAACCCATGAACTAAAGCCCGCCAGGCTCCTCTGTCCATGGAATTCTCCAGGCAAGAATACTGGAGTGGGTTGCCATTTCCTCCTCCAGGGGATCTTCCCGACCCCAGGATCGAACCTGCATCTCCTGTGTCTCCTGCATTGGCAGGTGGATTCTTTACCACTCTGGCACTAAGAGGTTGGGCAAAAAGGACCCAGACAAATATGATGGAGGCAAAATCACCACAGTCACTTTTCTGCCTCTAGTTGTGTGACCACCTCTCTAACCTTACACTTTGCTTTTCACATGAGGTGGTGCATAGTAAATTCACTGGAAGTGCAGATTCTAATGCAAAGAGTACCAACTTCAGTAATTTGTTCTAACAGATTCAAAGCCTAACTCCCACAGCAAATTAGTAATGCTGGCTGAGTCACGGAGGGGTCACAGACAACGTTTCTTCAAGTCTACCTGCCTCTATTCTTAGTAATCATCTTAGAGTGAGAGAACAATAAATAACAGGAATCTATTCATATCTCAGACCTCTAGCATGTTTGGAATCACATAGCACCAACTTTGGAACGGGTCAAAGATTCACTGCTCTCAAATCAAGGTGGAAGGTCCCTCAGAGCTAATGCTCTCCGGGGCTGAAAAGTAGCAACGAAGACAAGGCTGCAGACCAGCGCTTGGCGGGGTGTTTCCCAGGGGGCAGGTAGCCAGGAAAGAGGGAGAAGTCTTTGACCTGAGAGGTCCGTCCCAGGTGGGTGAGCGGGTTGTGTCTGGATTTGCTATAGCCCATCAGGGTGAACAATGAAGCCTGGAAGAGCCAGGCTCAGCTGGAGCAAAGAGCAGCTCATAGTCCAGGTGTTGAATTCTTTTCTTTAAACTCAATGGTGATGATAAGGAAGACTTTAAACCATTGCATCTGTACATATCTTTACTCCGTGCTGAATCACTGCATGTTATGGGTGGATTAGGAAAGAGAAGATAGCAGCTCAAGGGCCAAGGAGAAAGACTTGTAGGCACTCTGATAGTTTCTACTAAGTACAGTCTCAAAATTCTGCCAAGGTTGTAACAAATGGAAATGGACAGTGGAAATGTCTTGGCTTCCTAAGTATCCTCAAATAAATTCTCTCATATTTTACTTGTAATCTTAAATGTAATTTTAAATATACTTGTATGCACACACATAGCAACATCCCTCTGAATTCAAAGTTCTAGCAGAAAACGTGAGACTATTTCAAGGCAATATGAAAAATAGGATCATTCTTAGAGTTCTGAGGAATCTCCCAAAGCCTGCTCATGAATATCAGCCATCTATCTCTCTGTTGTCTGGCTGCACTGAGGATTCAATCATAGACACATTGTATTTACCGTGAAAAAATTATTGGACTTTGTATTCAATGATTTACACTCTGTCCTCTAAAGTAGCATCTTCAATTAAAGAGCCCAATTACCTCGCCTGAGCTGGTGGTGTATTAGAACAATCAATTGCATTTGACTAATGCACCCAAGTAATGGCCATTCAATAAATGTGCTCCAGTCAGTCTGAACTGTTGTTAGACAAAGAGAGCCTGGGTGAGAGGGTTTACATCACTGCTGCTTGTGAAGCTGGAAGGAAAAGCAACAACAGCCTTAGTACTTCATGCCCTCAAACAAGATTTCAAAAATGTGACATCTAACTCACAACAACGGGAGGGCATATTTGGTGATATAATAATTTGTGGGGGACAATATAACTGCAACAGAACCCCCATTAAGTATTAAATAATATATCGTAAGTATATGCAACCAGGGCTTGGCAACTAGAAGGCCATCCAGCTGGCTTGAAACACTCCTTAACCTAAAAGTTGTAAATTATTAAAATAGGCATAACAAAGATTACTCACTAGAAGTCAGGCAGTCACATATTTTAAAAAAGAATAAAAATATTGTCCACATAAGTCCCTGAAGAGTTTTGTTAACAGATGCTTAAAAGTGCCAGTAAAAACTCTTAACAATTAACAAATGCATTTGATAGAAACAATAAGGTTGAAACAATAGAATAATCTACACATTGAAGAATAGCTGCCTTCAGCAGAGAATGAAGTGAATTTGGAAGCAGATACCATTTAGAAACTAAATACAGGTACTTCAGTTATGTTTTTTCCCAGAAATGGGATTTATTTTAGATAGAGAAATTCTATCATCTTTTAATACTTCATCAAAGACAGGGTATGTACAGGAGAAGGATGCTGGACCCAACACTGGAGAACTTGAACTTGGGTTCTGCTACTTTCCAGTTGTGTGACTCAGAACAAATAGATTCACATCTCTGAGCCTCAGCTTCTTTATTCATAAAAATCGCAAACAGGACAATAACCAGCTGCCATCCAGCACTATTGAGAGGATTAAGCAACCATGTAAGAGTAAACCGCAAAGTGGCTGGAAGACAGAAGTTTCTCAATGAAAGCTTTTTGGATCTGAAGGATTTATCCTAGTTTTAATACATACTTGCCTTGGATATCCATTTTCTGATTTCAGTAATATGGTTATTTCAAAATTTTGTTGCAGCTCTCTGTTACAATTGCCTTCAGTGCCAAAAGCAGTTAGTTTCTTCCTTTTGTCAAAATGTATAATATCCATTTTTGTGGTCTTTGAAATGGGAAAATTATTGCCATTTTACAATTGAAACCAGAGGCGCAGAGGAATTAAATGATTGGGTGAAGGGTATGAAACAGGTCAGAAGCTGAGATAAATCACCTAGATGTTTTGCCCTGCCCTCCACTACACCCCACCTTACTCCAGACTCTGTGAGGCATTTCTCCAAGTTTTGAAAAGAAATTTCCTGTGACTGCCACATCTCCCTTGAGTCAGCTCTCTCCCCAGCAGACAGGATGCCAATACCCATCAAAATACTCTGCTGACAGCCTTGACACCTCAAAAATCAGGGGAAGGCAGGCTAATTCACAGGTCTCTCTTTTGAGCAAAATTCTGAATCCATTCAGAAGTCACCGAAGTAAGAAAGTCTTATTCATGCCTCTCATTCCTTTCTGATTAGCAGGTTTTCAGATAGCATACAGGCTGGTTTGAACATGATAAAGCCCTACAGAGAGCAGTAACTGTCTCTTTTTTTCTCATAGGAAATATGTGATTCTCTGTGAATTAAAAGCAGTGAGCCACTAGTAAAGTCACATATAAGTAGGTTACCTGAATCTTAAGTCAGCAAGTAATATATATTTTCCTTAATTCTAATAGAATTTTTCTTAATTTGAATAATACACAAGTTTTATACCAAATTTTAAAATTGAGTTAATGGTGCTATAGCTCTTTTCAAAACATTTCAAAAGTTTTGATCAAAACCTAAGTATTTCCAAGCTGCTGATTCTGCTAGCACAATCCCTAGGCTACATTCAATTAGATGGTTTTCCATAGGATTTTTGATAAACTTAAATCTCAGCTTATAGAGAAGACAAAACCCATAAAGTTATTTTAGGAATAAGAAACAGGCATAAAGAGAAATAACCTCACCCAGCTATATCCATGAATGCAGCAGCAGATTGCTGGTGATATCTGTGGTTATTCTAAAACATTCCATAGCAACTGAAATGAGCCATTACCACCTAGAATTAATTATATGGTTTCAGAATTTCGTTACTGAAGCCATAGCCCCATCTTGGGGCTCATTTGCTAGGCTGTAGCCATTCCAGAACAGGAATAAGAAAACAAATCCTGACATAAACTAATACAGACCACACAGCTGCTTAAGACGGATAAAAAGCTTAAAGATTGAGCTGGCATTTTTTCTCTTCTCTCCCATGAGGCACAAAAGTCTTCACAAGTTTAACTGGATCCTCATTTCAAAAAGGACATGATGGAGAGCTTCTCAAAGCTGGGAACTGGCTTGGCTGTATATGTATATGATACAGATATATCTATATAGATAGATACAGAATATATAATAGACTATAGCATACAGTGTCATGATATGAACTACATTCCTATTATGGGTTATCATATCATGGAATATGATTTTTAAAAGTCTGGAAAAGCAGTGCAGGAAGATACCCTAAATTCCTCTAATTAAGTAGCTCAGTTCAGTGGCTCAGTTGTGTCTAACTCTTTGCAGCCCCATGGACTGCAGCACACCAGGCTTCTCTGGTCCCTATCCATCACCAGCTCCTGGAGCTTGCTCAAACTCATCTCCATCGAGTTGGTAATACTATGCAACCATCTCATCCTCTGTCGTCCCCTTCTCCTCCTGCCCTCAATCTTTCCCAGCATCAGGGTCTTTTCCAATGAGTCAGTTCTTTGCATCAGCTGGCCAAAATATTGGAGCTTCAGCATCAGTCCTTCCAATGAATATTAAGGATTGATTTCCTTTAGGATTGACTGGTTTGATCTCCTGGCAGTCCAAGGGACTCTCAAGAGTCTTCTCCAATACCACAGTTCAAAAGCATCAATTCTTTGGTGCTCAGCTTTTTTTATGGTCCAACTCTCACATCCATATATGACTACTGGAAAAACCATAGCTTTGACTAGATGGACTTTTGTCAGCAAAGTAATGTCTCTGCTTTTCAATATGCCATCTAGGTTTGTCATAGCTTTCCTTCCAAGAAGCAAGTATAGTTTAATTTCATGGCTGCAGTCACCATCTGCAGTGATTTTGGAGCCCAAGAAAATACAGTCTGTCACTGTTTCCATTATTTCCCCATCTATTTGCCATGAAGTGATGGGACAGGATGCCATGATCTTAGTTTTTTGAATGTTTTAAGCCAGCTTTGTCCACTCTCCTCTTTCACTTTCATCAAGAAGCTCTTTAGTTTCTCTTCACTTTTTGACATAAATGTGGTGTCATCTGCATATCTGAGGTTATTAATATTTCTCCCAGAAATCTTGATTCCAGCTTGTGCTTCTTCCAGCCCAGCATTTCTCATGATGTACTCTGCATAGAAGTTAAATAAGCAGGGTGACAATATACAGGCAAATTAAGTAAGCTGCAGGCAAAATCATCAGCTACTGCACAGTGGTAACAACAGCAGAGGGAAGTGAGGCCATAGGGAAGGAAGTGGAGTGAGGAAGGAGGTGACCTGAGGGCGATGCAGCACAGCCAGGGCACTGCAGTTCCTGGGACTCCTCTTGATTTGAGCTGAACACCTTCCCGGGAGTGAAGAGTTCACCCTTGGGAATCCCCAACTATTAAGCACCTATGATTTCCTCTGTATTTTCTCCATGAACAGTGTCAGTGATGGCATATGCAGCTCACATGTAAAGACACCTCACTTGTACATTTCATATCATACACTATCTGAGCTTAGACTTCCCTTTAGGTATCAGATACAACCTCTGCCCTCCAGATGCCTACATCAGACTGAGTGGATAAACAAGTGAGCACCCATTCAATAACAGCAATAAAATTATACTAGGCTGGACATGCGAAATTACCATGTTTGGAAATCAGAAGTGGTTGAACATCAGCCATTTTGTATGTTTAACTTAATATAAATCACCAAAATGCAGTGAGGGGCCAAATAGCTTAGAGACGGGGCTGAGAACCTGAAGATTGAGGCAAATTGTTTCAAGTACATTCCCTAACCCCATATTCCACCCACAACAACATGGGAGCTAAGTTGCTTCAGTCGTGTCTGACTCTTTGCAACCCCATAGACTGCAGCCCACCAGGCTCCTCTGTCCATGGGGTTTTCCAGGCAAGAATACTGGAGTGGGTTGCCATGCCCTCCTCCAGGGGATCTTCCTGACCCAGGGATCGAACCTGAATCTCTTATGTCTCCTGCATCAGCAGGCAGCTTCTCCACCACTAGCGTCACCTAGTAAAGATGGGTGAATATATCTAAACATTAGAAATCAATTTTTCATGATTTTCAACACAAAATCCAACATTAAGTTTGTTCAAGAGTTTGGACTTCCTTTGCTTTCTACTATTTTCCTCAAAATAATCAAGTATAAAATTAGCCAGAGGGAAAGAAATTTTAACAAAAAGGTTTTCAATATGGTGACTTTGAGGGGTTCAAAATAGTACCTACTAGTGTTTATTTTTAAACTCATCACTTTTCAACAAGAACACAATATAGAAGAATTTATCGAGGCCTCCAGCTCATCTTATTTTTCATGATAAACTTTCTATGTGAAGAGAATGTGACTGTTTCTGAAGAACTTTCCTGCGTTATCTTATTTAGGCTTCTAAAAACATCATGAGGTGAGAATTAGCATTCATACTTTACCGAAAAGGAAATGAATTGTTCTAGAGGCTTGCTTAGAGGGGAGGAAACCCGGTTCTGTTTTTCAACCTAACCTTTGGCTTCTGATAGAGACTCTGATTGGCTTCAGATTCTGACGTGCAAGCAGCTAATTAAGCACGTACAAGATGCCAGGCCCTTGATTAGGGGGTTTTCCTTGTGGTACTGTTCATCTTCTAGCAAACACTTGACCAGGAAGTCAAGCCTTTCTTTAAGTGTGCAAAAACTCAGGAGTCACGATATTCAGTTGCATCAAAAGAATATAGCTCAGCTTTTAGAAAACAGTCTCTGGAGAGAAGCTCTTCTCCATGTAGGCTCCTTCAATTGTTGTTCATATTAAAGAAGGAGAAACAAGAATGAGACCTGGGCTGTGTCACTTAAGTGTCCTTGTGTAGCCTCAAGTTGAAGAAACATTTCTGGGATTTTTTTTAAACAAAGGTTAAACCTCCTGGTTCCCTCTATGCTATGTGACTCAGATGAAGAAAAATTTCCTTGTCCACAAAAGCTAAGGACAATATAAAGTGGTGATATAGAGTTATTTGTTAGTAAAAGTGCCTTTTGAAGAGGCTTTTCCAGGTGGACAGTTCACCATCATCACAAATCTGTCTCACCCACTGCTCTAAAGATATGCCTGCTGCTGCTGCTGCTAAGTCGCTTCAGTCGTGTCCGACTCTGTGTGACCCCATAGATGGCAGCCCACCAGGCTCCCCCTTCTCTGGGATTCTCCAGGCAAGAAGACTGGAGTGGGTTACCATTTCCTTCTCCAATGCATGAAAGTGAAAAGTGAAAGTGAAGTTGCTCAGTTGTGTCTGATTCTTAGCGATCCCATGGACTGCAGCCCACCAGGCTCCTGCGTCCATGGGATTTTCCAGGCAAGAGTCCTGGAGTGAGGTGCCATTGCCTTCTCCAAAAGATATGCCTAGGATAAGCCAAACAGGAGTTAATGGATGAATGGAAACAAGCAAAGGAGTAGCTTACAGAGACACGGGGTAACCAAGGCCAGTCCCTCCAAGACTGAGGAATATCTCAAAGAACAAAGATGCCATAGCCTCTCCTCACACCTGAAAGAAGTTAGTTGGCTAATGCTAATTAGCTGAGGAATGCTGTGCTTGTTATGCTCGAAAATTAAAGATCTTTGCTTTATGCCATGAACTGTGGTTGATAATGTGGCCGCTGTCTTATTCAAACTTAGGACCAGCTCTCAACTGTTGTATGGATTTGGAGAAATGCTTCTCCAATCAGCTACCATCCAATTTCTGAACATATCAAAAACTCCTGTGGATGAACACAGGTCTAAAGACAGAATGACACGTGTGAATAATTTATTCACAATAATAATAACAATTCACAACAATAATTTATTGTTGTTGTTTAGTCATTAAGTCATGTCTTTGTGACCCCATGGTCCAAAAGATCCCATGGTCTTTTGCCAGGCTCCTCTGTCCATGGGATTTCCCATGCAAGCATACTGGAGTGGGCTACCATTTCCCTCTCCAGAGGATCTTCCCCATCCAGGGCTCAAAATCATGTTTCTTATATCTCTTATCTCCTGCATCAGTAGGCAGGTTCTTTATCACTGAGCCACCAGGGAAGCCCTGTGAATGATTATAGCATTGCTCAATTCTTTGGCAGAACTCCCATTCATAGGATGGTCTGAAGACCACAGGACTCATTTTGCAACCCTGCTAAATTTAGCTGGAAACAGTAAGTACTGGAGAAGAGTTGCCTGTCTTTGTAGCTCAACACACCACTTGGCTGCAAAGAGAGCTGAGGCTGCTGATAGATTTGTCCTGACACTAGTATTCTGGGAAAATCTTTCCTTCTGCAGGGCTCCAAATGTGGCTCAACAGACACTCACAGTTTTGACCACCACTGATTTTTAAAATTTATATTTTTTGCTTTTAAGAGTTCAAAGCTCTTCCTATGTTCCCCTTCTGGAACAGGAAAACTATAGAACCCCGCTTAGTCAAGATGAAACTGGAACTATAAACTTAGTCCTCAGAATTAACAGGAAGGGTCAGCTTCAAATTAATAGCTGCCTCCATGGTTTGGATCTCTGCATAAGTGGCACACCTTTAAAGAAAGTAGGAGCACAGTTAATGGGGGAGAATTATACACATGACTCCTACTCCCACCCAAAGGTTCCTTCCCCTCTGTAGGCATATATTATTAGGCAGTCTGCTCTAATTTTGCGAAATGAAATACAAGATTCGTATTTTCCAGAAGCACTGGGATGTCAAAAGAAATGTAGAGTTTTCTGTAGATTGCAAATGAACCTTGAAGCACAGGTCTTTCTTTCAGTTAAGTGTTATCATTAAGGATATGAGTTTTGTGAGTAATATTGATCAAAGAATATTTAATTTATGCTTTTATTATTTCAGGGATTGATTCCTGGGATGCTTGTTTTGTTAGGTGGTCCAATAATCTGTTCATGTGTTCACAAGGCAATTGCAAAGCTGCAGGACAAGAGCCCGGCCACTGAAGCACGGCACACCCACACCGGTTTCTCTGTCACTGACTGCCACTTAAAATTTGGATTAACTTAGGTATGACATGATACAAATTTATGAAACATATTCCACTATCTTCCTTCTTATGAAGTTCAAATATATTCTAGATTCTTCAAGCCAAAAATGGCTTTCAAGATATTTAATAAAAATGTAAAAAATTTTCTGAGCCAAGTTATTCCATGTCACATAAACCTTTCCCCAATGTAGTCAGAGCTTAAAAGGTTCAATACAATTTCTTAAACGTTACCCCCTTTACCTTTATAGATTGGCAGGGAGGGACATTAGTCTGTGCCGATTTAATCAAGACAAAACCGGAAAAGGACAATGGATTGAGTTCCCTGTCTCACCACAATTTATTATAAAGACCCAACACATAGCTATATTCTCAGCCATAAATCCATTTTACTCACAAAGTGCTGAAAAGTCAGAATTTTCCAATCATTTCTGGTTTTAAAGTAATATACGTACATGTGGGTGGTGAGCAATCTGTTGAGATGAAGCAAAGGGGTATGTTCTTGGATCTCTGTGTTTAGGTTCAAGAGTCTTTTCTCTTGGTGATTCCTCGGGCTACAAGTAAAATCAACTTGTTTTACTTTTACTCTAGTTGTAGGTTAAAATATTAAAGAGTGTGTATCTTATTGCTGCTGTGACATTCTGCCCCCTTCCCTTGCTGAACTGCCTCAGAATCAGTCAGTGTTTCCCCAAGGACACAGGAAGACCTGAGGGAAACAAAAAAGCCAACTGAGTGTCTAAATAAAAAAATTTTTACATCCAAAGCACAGAAAGTCAAAGCAGTTTTTGTTTTACTAACCATTTTGGGGACAGAAAAGGCTTTTGAGTTCCCAAACTTTGGTTTAATTTGAAGGACAAATTCTATGAGGTTTACACTATAAACAGTAAAGTAGGGAAGAATGTATGATTTCAGAGTTAGTGTTTCATCCCCAAAGGAGATCAATACAACAGAATTGATGGTGGTGGCAAGGCATGTCTGAGGGAGGTGTTTGGGGAGAGAAGAACAATTCAGCAAATTATTGGTATGGGTCAGGGAAAGAAAGAGGCCCAGCCCCTGACCACTCCATTATGGGGTCAAATCCCAGATGAGTGAGGGGGCATCAAATCTCCATCTTGCATCCTGAGTTGAGGGTTAGTATAACCCAAGAATGAAGGCATGCGAGAGCATGCAAACACTAACAGAAGGCTCATGAATGGATAGAAACCCCTCGCTATTCCTTCCAAAGTCAGAAACAAACAGTGATCCCAAACATCACCTATATTTTAATAGCACATAAAGAAAGATAAGACCACAGAGACCAAGAAACAGGACAGCACATTCAGAACAAGTAGGCTCTGGATGGCTTTACCTAGAGGGATTTCCATGAAGTGGCTGGAGTAGAATTTAAATCACAGTGGGTTTGGGAGTGTTAAGAAAGGGAAGAAACGGACCCCAAAAATGTAGACAATCTTTTTAAGACATTTGGCTATAAAGGGGGAGAAAAGGATGAGAAGAGATAAAAGAGTATGTGGCAAAGATAAAGGTTTTGTTTTTTTTTTTTTTTTTTTTAAGATGGGACTGGCCCTCTACACTCTGATAAGAAGGACCCCCTAGACATGAAAATCTGGAAGATATATAGGAAATAGAGGAAATTGTACACATGTGGAGGGAAGAGAAGAGGAAAACCTCTTCTAACTGGAGGAAAGGTAGGATGTATGAATACAAATGGGCAGTTTTAATTAATATATATTAGAATGCATAAGGATAAAAGGATAACTGGTCTGCTGAACTCTCTGATTTGTGCTGACTGTGGTGAGAGGTGGGAGGAAGATGACCCACACCACAGAGACTAGCTGCTCCACCTATGAAGGGACGAGAGAAGAGAGGAGTAAGAAGATGGGGTGAATTTGTGTGAAGCTGGGGAGAACAGAGGAAGAGAAAAAACTGACAGCTGCTGTGAGGGGCCGACTCTGGGGGGAAAGAGTGGTAAAAACAATTGTTAGAAAATCCAGCTATGTGTTCTGAGATTAGTTCTCCTCTTCATCTTGGTTAACTCCTTAAGAACCTTTCAGTAAAGACCTTCATTGTCTTCCAAGGCTTTCTGGGTCATGCTACACTTTCACCATGTTGAACTGTCCTCAAAGCAACTGGCCTTACTCCAGGTTATGTAGGTAATAAGATTTGGTGGTAGGAAATTTAGATCTTGCATAGTAAGAGGTGAGACTGTCTGCTGAATGCGAGGTAAGGAAGTGGTTTGGTCAAAGATTGGGAGAAAGTAGAGAAGTTTTCACATGAGTGTTGGGGAGAATGGCAGGAGTGTCTTAGGGAAACCTAAGAATCACTTTGGGGGCTTCCCTGGTGGCTCAGACGATAAAGCATCTGCCTGCAATGCGGGAGACCCGGGTTTGATCCCTGGGTGGGGAAGATCCCCTGGAGAAGGAAATGGCAACCTACTCCAGTACTCTTGCCTGGAAAATTCCATGGACAGAGAAGCCTTGTAGGCTACAGTCCATGGGGTCGCAAAGAGATGGACACGACTGAGGGACTTCACTTCACTTGAAGAATCACTGAGCTATACTGAGGGGTCCAGTTGAGACTGGAGGTCAAAACTTTACCATAGCAACCATCTGGACAGTGGTTTTTCTCTGAAAGTGCTTAGCAGTATGGTTGGAAGCAGGAGAAAGCACTCAACTGGATTAAGCATTGGTATCCCGCCGTGTAAGTGTTAAGATTTTAACTTCCCAGTACTAGAAAGGTTCATGTCTAAGTATCCAATACTATAATGCCTGACAAATAGGAATTGCTCAATAGACCTTTATTGACTGGATGAACAGGAAAACTGAAAATACTGGTAAGAAGGTGTTGAAATAACAGGCCATGGTGTCCACAATTAATAGGGAAGGAAGTGGAGACAAGAGGGGGCTGAAAGGGGAAAAGTCAAGGGGACCAAAGGTTCCTAGGAGATTTCTCAGGTCTACCAGTCACATGAGCAGTATCACCACTCAAGAAACTTTGAGTCTTAAAGCACCCCCCAGCAGCTGATCCAAGAAGCTATTAGGCCCAGTATTGGCCTTTAGTTCTTACCAAGAGCAACAAGCACATCCTTATATACTCTCATCCCTTAGTATCCATGGGGGATTGGTTCCAGGACACTCCCAACTTTCTGCAGATTCCAAAATGTGCAGATGCTTTAAATACCTTATATAAAATGGTGAAGTAGAGTCAGCCTTCCAAATCTGCAGATAAGGAACCTGGAGGGCTGCACATATTCCTCTTTTCAATGTTCAAAACTCCCTTAATAGAGAACACAACACTGTACAGCAACTATATGCCAATAAAAGCTAATTTAAAAAGAAAAAAAGTTCCCTGCATGTAATATCTTTCTCATTCATTCTTTAAACCTGCTGTTCCTCTTTGTTTATAAACTTTTGCCCTAGCTACCATAGGTTTCTTTCTTTCTCCTTTATCTCTCATCCTCATTCACTTTCCATTTTCAATTGGTGAAAATAATCCTGGCCATAGCAGATATCACTAAAGATGAAATTCATGATATGTCTGCAACGAAGACAAGGAAATCCTTACATTTCAAAACTAAAGAAGTCAAAGTCTCTTACAGTCAGTGAAAATGGATACATTTAAAAATAGTCACAGCCCATACCTTCTTATAATCAAACTGCATTTTCCCAAGTACTTGCATTCTACACATTTTCCATTCTTAGACTATTGGTTATATTTTAATTATTAACATAAGTCTTTCTGCTATTAATATTTTATTACAAAGGTACACGATTTCTACAGCAGGATGAGTTGGGTTGACTTTTGAAAAGTAGCCCAAAGATGTTTATAGTACTGTTCTGATGAAGGATTTGAAAAGGAACTTTTGGACTACAACCTATTTGCTGGGGTTTGGCATAGTCTCAATTCCTGCTTGAATTTCCTGAAAAATCACAATAAGTTATTTCAGGAAAAACAGTTGCCAAACTTTCTGAAAAGTCACAATGAATGGTTAAATTCTGAAAGATCAACCAGCCATCTTTTGGCTCCCATCTCCTCTTTAAAACCAAGCTATTTTGAGAATTTCCATTCCTCATGCTCTTTTTCTTCCCAACCCTGACACTATTTGAATCCCCTCAGTGGCATTTTTTTTTTTTTTTTTTTTTTGACTCAGGAAAACTTAAATAAGTTCCAAGATTGCAGAAGAGCCTTATTATTTGATGATTGTGGGTCTTGTCTGGGAAAAACTCCAAACAGAGATTTGCCATTTTAAGCAATTCCTTTGAATTCTCACTCTATTATCAGCAATAGTTCAGTATTATTGGTTTATTATTGATTTTTTTTCACTTCCATTTACATAAGTTAACTAGGCACTCCAATTTCCTCTTCTCGCTTCTGTTTTCTTAGTTTTTAAGTCCCTGAAGGACTACACTGTTTTAGCTTTTTGAGTTTTGGAGAACACACACACATGATACCTTGCCATTATCACAAACCCGTAATCTTTTCCCCTTCAGCACCATGACTATTTCTTATTTATAATCTTCCTTCTTTCTCTTTACCCTACTTTAATATAATCAGCTGCCACATTCTGTCAATTTTCCCTTTAAAATCTATTTTAGGTCCATCTTTTTCTCTGACTTCCCACTGGCACTATCCTGTCACAGGCCATCGAAGGTTCTTTTACACTCTCCCAGCCAGCTTTCCTGCACCCTCCTCCCCTCTCCACACCCATCCCCATGCCCCGCCACACACTCAGTCCATATGGTCCATTATCCTGCTTAAAATATCCTGTGAGGGCGGGAAAGCATCTCCTATGCATTTAGGCACACCTCTTAATTCTCACAGTCCTGCATGATAAATGTGACTTTCCTCATGTCATAAATGAGGAAGCTGACTTGCCCAAAGGTTAAGCAGCTTGTCCCAAATCACCCAACTTGTAAGTGTTCCAGTCACTGGCCCTTAAATTTGAAGAGGGAAGAGTTGTCTGTGTCGTAACAGAAAAATAAAGCATTAACAGAACGGAGATTTGATATTTACTCTCTTTAAAGTCGAAGAATTAGACATATGTACAATTATTATCGCATCAAGGGCAATGACTGGCAAGAGATGGGATTTACACCAGACAAGTAGAAATCAGAGCCTGCTCTCAAAGAATTTATAATCTAATTGGTCAGAGTATGCATCTAGTACATGCTGGATATACAGCACATGCTAAATAAATGCTTGCTCAAGCCAGGCCCAAGGAATGGAAGGAGTTTGCTAGTCTCTTTCTGGCTTGTCGTAGGATGCTTCTTAATATAAAGGGCTCTGGCACTTCCTCCTAACCCAGTCCCAAAGAATATCAGAACAATACACTGTTGGGAAAAAAAAAGACGTGGAGATTACTGGGCTGCCTTCCAGCCACAGACCTATTTATTTTTCCCTAACAACAAGATAACTATTGCTGGATATTATTATGGGATTTTTCCATATATCATTTAGTTAGGACAGTGACGACCCATTGCAGCCTTTTAAAGTGCACTGGGCTTCTGCCAGCTTACCTCACTCTACAATTTTATCTTTGGTTTTTATTTTTATGATTATTCAAACTTCCCATTGCCTCACCAATTCCTCATTTGACCACTGCTGCTGTGGACTACACACCTCGACAAAGACCCCTTGGAAAGGGTCTTTTTCACTTGCGGTGGGCTCCTTTGAAACAAGTTCTTGCTACGTTCCACATTTTGGCAAACAAGGACAAGTTCAAGGAAATTGGAGGCCGAACTCGACAGAGCACTGGGTGCAGCTGCTGGCCCAGCTGTGCAATGATTCTCAACTGGTCCATTACCTCCAAAACTCAACTATTCAGCACAGCCTGCCCCAGTCCAGGACTCCTGTTGGTCTAATATATTTGGCAACAGCCATTATTTCAGAAATGAATGCTCATGTGTATTTATAGCAAATCGCATGCCTGCTCTATCAACAATTAAAGAGATTAGGATTCAGCAGACATATTCCTCTAATTAGGACAAGATGGAAGATACAGCATACAGAATGCTGCAGTTTGGTCAAGGTTTATTCTTTCCTAACAAGACTGCCATGTTGTCTCCCATCACTCCAACAGCCCCTCAGTCCCAGGGCCACCCCATTCCCTGCATGACATGCACTGGGTCTGTCCCATAGAATTTTCAGGCAGGGGATTCTGTTTGCAACTGACGTTTCCAGTTTCCCCTTCCTCCCTCCTTCAAACCACACCGGAGGCTTGAATGGACTGTTTCAAGGCTTGTTTTGAAAATAACGTGGACAGCACCATGTGGCCACTAAGTTCACTCAGTTACGCCCTTTCCCTGGAGCTTTGGTGGATGCTATAAGCTCACACTTATGTAGTCTCTCCTCTGAACAAAAGCCTGAACTCAGTGTCTGGGCCATAAATTCCATCTTGCCTCGCTCTTGCCCATGCATTATTTAAGCAATCTCCTCGGTGAAGCCGGCATGAGAATTTCCCTCTGAGTAACAATCAGTGAGTGCCTTCCGCGCTGTTCTAACGGGAAATGTAGGCTATCTGAGAGAGTTCCACCCATTCACAGTCTTGATAATGAAATATGATAATCTAATTTGGTAAAAATAAACTGTGAAATCAGAGATTTGAAGCAAAAACTTTAAAGATGCAATTCAGACGAGCAATCAATGCTTATTCAGTTTCTGTACTATCTCAGCTTTCTCCCTGTGCAGATGCTTAAGTGATGCTAAATTAAATAATTGACAAATTTTTAAAACTGCTGGAAATTACCATCTGTACTTAATTTTGGAATATAAAAAGGTCCATAGAAAACACCCTTTATGATTATTTTGTCTAATAACAGATATGAAACAATACAAACATCCCAGTCATAAAAATATAATGCATTTCAAGCAGTCTGGTTTACATATTCAAACAGTTATTCAAAACAAAAGACCACAGGAGGAGTAAAAAGCTGGGTTACCAATCCGTCTTTTCAAATGAATGGCAAAAGAACTGAGTTTTCAGTTTAAAATCTATCCCTCTAGCCCTCACCTCCCCACAAAACCAAAACCAAAACCCCAAAAACTCACCCACAGGCTTGCTATAGACAGTAATGATCACATCACTTTTTCACATTTCTCTTCTGGATAAACCCTGGGCTTAACTGTTCTCTGTTAAGAACTTTATTAGGTTGGTATTCCATTTATACAAAATGAAGTCTAGGACTGTAAATAAACATGCTTGAGGCTTCCATGAAAACAGAGAAAGAGAAACAAGCTCCCTGCGTGGGAACACACTGGCAAATACGTGGATAAAACAAGCTGAAACTTACAACAGACTCTCCTCCCAGGTCCAGCTCAGCAGGAGCCCCTAAAGGTACATTCTAGATTTTTTTAATCCATGCTCTGCTCTTCTCACTGAGGGGACTACTCAGGCACATGGTCAAGTTGCAATCAGCTTCTCCCTCAGTGATGTATGAGAGCTGGGCTGATTTATCTCGTCTTTCTGCAGCATATTAGCACTAATGTTCCTGCGTCTGCATCCTACCTTTCTTGAGCCGTAGCCCGGGCTTTATCATTGGTAATCTAAATTAAAGAGCCAGTGAACAGAAAAGGGTTGTTGTCCCCCACCCCTCCCTGTTTTCCATGAAACAACTGCCAGGCAGTCATTCCCGGACAAGGATTCCACTGTTTATTCTATGGAGCCTTCTCTTCAGTATCCTATTGAGACTGGAAGACAATTGCAAAAGGAGAGGACCAGCGAGACTGTCTTAGTTCAGAGGCTTACTTATGACTTATTCTCTAAAACGGGCCGATGGCCTCAGGACTTACTAGAGAAAGCTGTCATTTGCTGGTTTTTCAGTCTAGAATACAGACTCGACACTATTTACAACAACAAAGTAACTTGATCCCCCACTTACTGCCCAGGGTGCAGCACACCTTTCGGTGCCTTTTTTTGCCCCTGAGAAATCTCTTCCTTTCCCCACTAATGTTTATTTTATACATGCTTCAACGTTCAATTTAATGTGGAATATGGGTGCTATGATTTAGCAAGTTGAACACAAGAAGCATGAAGTCCTATAAAAAATGGAAGGGAAAAAAATCAAACAAATTATTAACCTTGTTATAACTTTCTATCAACAAACTAGCTGAAGCAGGAGCACAATGCTCTATGTAATTCACGAGTTGTCAGTTCCTGTAAGATACATTTAAAATTTTCTCCAGCTCCACAAATGTTTGGGAAGAGGAAACATATCAATAAATTTTCATAGGAAGGTTTTTGATCTCTTGAAAATGCTGACATCTCAGCAGCACCTCAGTGCTTTTAACTCAGGTTTCCAACAACTACTGGAATACTACCAGGCTTGTTTTCACATTTGAAGCAACAAAACTTCTTCAACAGCTGTTAGGCAGCAGCATTTGTGGGTAACTATAGTAAGTTTCATCTTTATTTTGGGGTATTTTGTTAAAACATTGTTTTAATAATTTTAAACATGTATACTGAATTTTTAATTTTGCTTTTGAAAATTAATAAACTATGACACAGACATATCATATAGACTTGCCACTTTTCATAGATTTAGAATATTAAATTCTCAGGTTCCTTGGTAATTGCATTGCTTCGATTTTTCATTATTAAAACTATGTCTGTTGTCAGAAACACAAAATACTCATATTCTGGGCCCTTTTGTCCCTCCAACTCCTTCAAAAAAAATTTTAATCTCGAACTTTCTGCTTCCCAGCTCTTTTCAGAGTTGCAGTCAAGACAGCACACTCAGGAGGGTTCCTTGAAGACTATCCAGAGTATCAATTCTAGATTGTATCTCTGGGTTAAAATTTTCACATTTATATGAATTTCTACACTCTAGAACTGGTTTATATTGAACTTCTCCACAAACATCCAGGGTAATTATTTAAAATTTTAAATTTGGGCTTGTCACTCAGTCATTTAAAACTCTGCATAGCTTCCCGTTATTCTTAGGATGAAAGCCAAAATCTTTATCACAGCCTTCAAGGACTCAGTTTTACTTCACTCGGAAGATAAGCCCACCTTCCCAGAACTGACTGGCTGGGATTCAGAACCATGAATCAATCAAGTATTGAACCCCTGCTCTTTACTGGCCAGTCAGCTCTGAGCATGGTATCCGAGCACCAGTACGGGATGCTGAGAGAATTCCAAAAGCAAACATATGGACCTTTTCTTTTAGTTTGAAAGTAACATACATGAATAAGATCTTATTAGTTCCATATCAGCTTATAAACTATGACAAAATCAATATGAAGCAAGTCAGACTCAAACATGCAAAGTGAAGATAAAATCAAGAGTAAAAACAATAAGATGAAATTAAACATTGGATGAATGTTAACTGAAACTGACAGGCTACAGGAGAAAAGGAGAAACAATTAAGAAGAAATTCCAAAATAAGTATTGCTCAAGCTTGGTATTCTTAGGCTTCCAAGGTCTGTGGCTCACATGAGCTAAATTAGACTTACATTTTTTAAAATCAGCTATTCCATGACTGTGTTTATGGGATTCTTCCTAAATAATTCCTAGATTTTCATTATATTACTGTTGATATTATTCTCTTTCAAAAGTTCTCTTTATTTTCATCACAAAACAACTATAAACTTCATCAGTTTCTAAATAAGATGGCCAAGGAGCCCAACAACACAGAACCATGAAAATATGGGCTTTTTCATAACCTGAAGATCTACTTTGCAGTTAACCAAGAGCAACATGATCCTTTCATGCAACTTGTATGTATGTTCATACATAAAATAATGTAAAGTCCCAAAGACATATGAAGCATCCACTAATGAAGCTTTGACATAGTCCAGTGTGTTAGGAATTGACATCACAAGGCCCATGAATCCCACAATATGTGCTATTCTTCTCGCCACTGTTCAAATAATTTATACCATTAAAACCTCCCTTGGAAGAAATTCTAAGACTCTGAAACCAAATTACTGTGTTCAACTCACAACTCTGCCATTTACCAGCTGTATGATCTTAGGTAAGATACTTAAACTTATTGTAGCATGGGTGTGTTAAATTTATCTGTAAAGTGGGATAATGAGAGTTCTGCTTCTGGTCATGTATGTAACACCTCAGTTTATAACAATTATAAACTCCAAATAAAATATTAAAAACAACTACTATTTGAAGGCACTGGAGAGTGACCACGAGCAGGCAGAAACTCATGGGAGGCTGACACTTGGAAGAACAGTTCTCCATAAATTACCCATTTTTAAAAACTGTTTACAACTAAGGGCGGGCCCAGTTGGTCAGTTCTGCAGAGTCGCTATATCTCAGGTAGAACTTGCCATCTTACTGGTTGGAGAATCAGAGGATAGAGTTCAGAGAGAAGACAGAAGCTGACAAAATGAAGGAGGAAATACAGAGAGAAAAGGAAGCTCCAAACTCAATATATAAAATCTGATAAAATTTACAGCTGATGCCAATACTAGATATATGTGGAACAGATTTCAAGCAGTCCAGCTAAGGTGAAAAGAACCAACCAGATTCTGCTACTCTCTGTCACAGGGAAGACATATTTGGAATTTGGAATTCAAGTTCCATCAAGTTAATTACCTGTTAAAATAAAAAATTTAGTATTCTTGATGGGTATATAACCAAATTCAGAAGCTCTATAACATTCCACTCATTGTATCCACAGTACATTCCAAAATTACTAGTTATGCAAAGAATCAGAAAAATGTAACTTGTCCTCAAAAGAAATGGTAATTCATAGAGACCAACTCTGAGATGTTGAAGATATTAGAATTAGCAAACAGAGTTTAAATCTGTTATTATAACCGTGCTAAAGGATATTTTTAAATTCACAGCAGAGAAAAGTAAATTACAAAAAACAAAAGAACCAATTAGAAATTTGATAACTAAAAGATACAATATCTGAAAAAAATTTCACTGGCTAGTCCTAACAAACAGAGGAAAGTAATAAGTATCAGTGAACTTGAAGACAAAAAAATATAGATTATCCAATCTGAAGTGGAAAAAAAACTTTAAAAATGAAAAAAAACCTCATGTTCTAACTGAAATTCCAGAAAAATTGGAGAGGAAAGAATGGGCAGAAAAAAAAATTTGGAGAAATAATCCAATTTTTCCAAAATTTGGTTTAAAACACAGCATAAGTTTGCAAATTCAAAAATTCTTGTAATCTTCAAATAGAATAAATAAAGAACAAAACAAAGTAAAAAATCATGCCAAGGGACATCATATTCAAACTGCTTAAATTCAAAGATAAAGAGAAAATCTTGAAAGCAACCCGGGAAAAATGCCATAAACAGGAGAAAACAATACTAATTTCTCACCACAAGTAATGGAAGCTAGAAGATAACATAGTGAAAACTTTAAAGCACCAACAGGAAAAAACTGTCAAGCTAGAAGTCTATATCAGGCAAAAAAATTCTTAGACAACGAAGGCTTCCACTGTTTGCAGATAACACAATTGTTTCTAGTCGTGTCTAATTGATTTTGACCCTTTGTAGCCCGTCAGGCTCCTCTGTCCACGGGATTTCCCGGGCAAGAATACTGGAGTAGGTTGCTATTTCCTCCTCAGGGGATCTTCCCGACCCAGGGTTCTTCCTGACCCAGGAATAGAACCCAAGTCTCCTGCATCTCCTGCACTACAGGCAGATTCTTTACCTGCTGAGCCACCAGGGAAGCCCTCATAGAAAAATCGTTAAGAAATCTAAAATTGGTGAACAGTACCTATCTCATAAAGTTGTTATCAGAATCAAATGAATTTAAATGTTAAATTCAGAACTGTGCCTGACACCTAGTAAGCACTATATATGCATTAAAAATTAAAAAAAATACATCTAAATATAAAATCTGGGAGTGTTACATATTAGCTTATTGACAACAAGTACAGATTAATTTGTCAGAATAGCTAAAAGAGAGGCTACTTTAAGGAATAAGATTATCTTTGGTTGGTGGTCCAGGTTATGAAAATGTTAGTCACTCAGTTGTGTCTGACTGTTTGCGACCTCGTGGACTGTAGCCCACCAGGCTCCTCGTCCATAGAATTCTCCAGGCAAGAATACTGGAGTGGGTTGCCATTTCCTTCTCCAAGGTTATGAAAGGGTTCAGGGCAAATAATACTTGGGAGGCCTAGAGAATGATCAGTCCTGGCATTCCTAAAATAGGAAGATGAAGTTTGTTATGGAGGTCAGACTGTTTGTTACAGTTTGTTACTGTCTACAGAGTTACAATTTTATATGTGATCTATTATGTGTATAAAATTATATAAACTAATCCAGTTGTGTCTAATGAGCAAATAACTTGCTGTGACCTATGTAAGTACTCTCCTGGCAGAATATCCATGAAAGACTTGAAGTGAAAAAAAGGCAGTTTGTATAATAGTATATTTACACTATAACATAATTTTCAATGCAAAAAAGATATGCAAATATGATAACTGCATTGCGATGTACATAGAAAAATTTCTGGAAATACCCAAATAAAAGTGTTAATTAGTAGTAGAGAGCCCTAGATAGTGGGAGCAGAAAGGACTTTAATTTTTTACTTAATATCTTTGGCATCGTTTGAATTTTTAAAAATATTGATATTTTTACTTTGTAATTAAAAAAATAAATTCCTTACAGAAGCAAAAAATGCATCAACACTAGAGTATTTGTTTCCTAAGTCAAGTAAGATGAAAAGGACCCTTCCTTTGTGTTCTTTAAACAAAGGTAGTTTTATTTTAGACATCAAGAGCATATTCCAGATGTTTTTGCCCCTAAAATCCCTCCCAGCATCGCACTTGATGGGGATGAATTAAAAACCCCGGTCAGGTCAAAGTTCCAGTCTGTCTTCTCAGGTAGGCTCATTAGAATAGACAGCACTGAGACAGTGAAGGTCCTGATGCCCCTGCGAGCCCACTTCACCCTAATTCACGCTTTCTGACTTCTGAACCAATCCAGGAACTGGTTTCCCCTACTCCTACCCCTGCATGCGTGGAGATCATGGAGACGAATCCAGATCAGAGACAACCCATCATCTCAAGAGGTACAGAATTGTAAGCAGAATGACCTTAGAAAATGTTTAATTCATCCACAGACAACCAACCACTCTCCAGGTAAGGAAACAGAAGTCTACAGACATAACTTTTTTGCTCAAGATTGCAGGGTTACTAAGTGAACACAGCAGGTCTCTTGAGCCCCCGGGTAGCATCCTTTTTACGATGATGGAGAAAGGGTCTAAAAGGTCCTATTGGTGCTGGACCAGGGGATATGCCTTCATAAACAGAGTATATACTAGGATGTGGGTTTGACAAGGAGCGGAAGAGAGTCATCTTCCTGCCTTTATCACAGACCTTCAACCTGGACTGCAAACACCAAAAAGTGACTCTGTTATTCATTTATTCTCATTACTAGTGTTCCATAAGATGCAGATACACGTTCTCTACAAATAATCCATTAGTACAGAAGAGGGAAGGTTTCCTATTCGAGATGTGCTTTCTGGCCACATCACTCAGAGATGCTTTTAGTATATAACTCACACTAATGAAGGTCTCTTGTTAGAATGTTTTCCACATTGTGGTCAGGCAATAGGAAACCTGGAGAAATTTAAATTAATGCAATGTGTACTACTATGATCTATCATATTGTTTTTTTTCCCCTCTATAGTGGGAGTTATAAATCAGTTTCTAAAGTTTAATAGGTAAACCAATGATTAGGTTCTGGAATTACTTAGAATCAATAAATCTGAGACTGATTTAATCAAATTGCCTTGCAAACCTGTCCAGAATCATAAAGGTATCCCTCATTCCTCTCCACTAAAAAAAAAAAAGAAAAACTCCCAAAGAACAGTCACGAGAGCACTCATGGCTTTTACATACATAAAAATCCGTATGTAAGATCTAAAATAATGGATAGGCTATAAGAAATATTTCTTACTATTTATCAAGACAAGTTCTCTAAAACCTCTCCTAGAGGTGGTTATTTATTAACATTGATTTCTGGCTACAATAATCACAGAATAATAAAACTGTTGCCTGGATTCAACATCACATTTTTTCCACTAATAGCAGAGAAGCTTTCCAACAAATTATTGTAAGTTCCTCAAATACATTAGAAATATGATTCCTTTACGTGTACCCTCACATCTGCAAGAATACATCTTGGGATTAAGGAGATGAATACCTATGTGCATTGTAAGAAGCTAAATGAGGACACATAAGTAGCAGTCCCTGGCTAGACACGAATGCTACTCACATTTATTATACTGCCACTTGCCCCCTCCCAGACACTTCATTACTAATGATTTTCCAACACAAAAGCTTTTAAAAACTTTGATCTTTTGTGAAAATTCAGTAGGATAATAAAAACCTTCCAGCTGAACAAACAGACTAGGGCAGAAAGATCATCTCCTTAGCATTTGCCACAGAAAGTATCATCTGCCCTGACTCCACCCTGGTATTTCATTAAAGTGGTGTCGTTCAAAATATGCAAATGACAGTAATAATTTGAGCAAACAAATGAATTAGGTGAGCCTCTATAGGCAATTTACTTGGGGTAATTAAGAATGCTAAGTCAAACAAATTATTACTTTAAATGGCAAGTAAGCTTTAATTAAACTTGATTTCTATACTAAAATGAAACTACTAACCCAACAGAAGGCATCTTGTGTGAATTAAAAGGCAAAGTGCCAAGAAGGGAAAAAAACTAACATACGCTCTGCTTTTTGATTCACCAGATTAGGACCAGGTATAACTGTATTCTCATTGGAACAAGCTCAAAGAGAAATATTTCTGTGCATGAATTTAGTATTGATATAATGCATTTGGGGTGCCTCAAGCACTAATGTAGTTTAAATGGTAAGGATGCTAAGCAAAATTAGAACCAACCCAAACCAAAGGTAATTTCTCTCCAACTAGCATCTCAAATTTTTTCTACCATTAAGAAAGGGAAACCAGCAGACTGTAGCCCACACAGATTAAGAGTTCTTCCTAGGGGTTAGGGGAACATGGTGACCCATAGGAGAGCCTCCACAGCTATGCTAGCCACCAACCAAACATACATGTGTACGATGGAGCAAACCAATGGGCCCCAGTCGATAAATATGGAAATAATGGTGCCCAGAGAGGGAGGAAAATCTCCAGACCTATCCTGAGATGGACAAGGCTAAAGCATGATCCTATTAAAGTAGATTATACTTGTGTATTTGCTCCTACAGAACAATATAATAATTACAGACTATTTTGAAAGCTTCAAGTCTTCTCTGAGACTAGACATAAGTACATCACTTCTCTCTTTAATGCTTTGTCCCAGTATCTGTAATGGGACTCTGATTAGACCCCAGCCACCAGCACTGGCAAGCAGAAAAGCCCTCACAGAACCACCTGTTTTCTTCTCCACATGGAGCACCTCTCCTGGTTTAGCCTCCTGGGTCTTCACTCTTCCAGCCCAGTGCTCCTCAGGAACACACAAGCTGAGTCCCGTCCTCTCCGCTCCTGGCTTTCCGGTCAGGCCGGGTGACCCAGGGCAATCGTCAAGGAAGAAGCTACGAGTAGGAGCGGGTGGTGGCCAGGCACAGCAGGGAGGGCCCTGGAGAAGTCATTCTAAGTCACCGCCTCTGGCACCTGGATCCAGTCACCTGCCACACAAGGCCATTTTCACACGGTCTCGCTAAAGAGTCTGCCCTCAGGGGGACCCTAGGTATACTATTATAATACTCACGACCGTGGGAAGGAGTTGGTGTCAACCCTGTGTTCCAAGGAGCAGAGAGAACTCCAGATGACTCCATTTTCTCTTCTGGACTTGTGCCTTCTCTCTGGAGAGGCAGCCATGAACTGACCTGAGGCCTCTCCTCCTATCTGATCCCACCCCTGGCCAAAGCGGGATTCATTCATCCAATAACCACCGGGCACTGTCAACATGGCTTCCCTGGTGGCGCAGATGGTAAAGTGTCTGCCTGCAATGCGGGAGACACGGGTTCGATCCCTGGGTCAGGAAGAACCCCTGGAGAAGGATATGGCAACCCACTCCAGTACTCTTGCCTGGAAAATTCCATGGACAGAGGAGCCTGGTAGGCTACAGTCCATGGGGTCCCAAAGAGTTGGACACGACTGAGCGACTTCACTTTCTTTCTTTCACTGTCGGGCCCTACACTGTGCTCAGAGCACAGAGCAAGACATCGTCGCTGTTCTCAAGCTGTCCATATTCCACAGACAGGCAACACACACAAACAAGAATTACAAAATAGTGTGCTGGAAAGAGGATGGAATGCTCGCATCTGAGGAGCAAGACAGTCAGGGGAGGGGACAGAGGGAACCGCCTGTGACTGAACCTCAGTCCCATTGGAACGTGTCCACCCCTCCAACCCACCAGAAGGGGAGCAGTGCCTGACGTGAAAGAGCTTTGTCTCTCGAGTTAGAGCAGAAATTCCAAGAGTGCTGGGGGCTTGGTGTGCTGTGAGGGCTCAAGAAGTGTTTGCTGAATAAATGAATGATTTAAGAATCTGGACCTGCCCCTGGGACATCTGGGGACAGAATCTTGGCTAGTGAGGATCTCAGAGGTCATCTGATAATCCGCCCCTCTAGAATGTATAGATAAAAGACTTATTTTAAAATATCTGCACAGAGGAAGTGTGCTGGGCCCATGCAATGTGTGCAGGTGGAATGGATAGATATGATGTGTATATCCAGTCAATGAAATATTATTTGGCAAGAAAAAAGAACTCCTGACACATACTACACCTTGGATGAATTTCAAAAGCTTCACTCTCAGGGCAAGTAGCCAGACACAGAGACCACATGGTATCTGGTACCCCTGATAAGAAACATCCAGAAAAGGCAATTTGAGAGAGAGAAAGTAGACCAGTGGTGCCTGGGGCTGGGGGTAGAATGAGACGAACTATAACTAGGTATGAGGGTTCTTACCAGAAGGATAAAACTGTTCTAAAACTGGACTACGGTGACAGGTGTACCACCCTGGACACAAACTGAATTGTATACTTGAAATGGGTGGATTTTATGATATTTAAAATATACCTCAAAGTTGTTTAAAAGTTTTATAAGAGGAGTCATAAGTTATACATTTATACTCATGCTGGTATGAAGGGGCTGCTACATGTTTGCGAAAACAAAAAAGCCCAGATTTGAAAGAACCCCCACCCCATCTGCTCATTCCCACCCTCAGGGCCTTCCATCCCCCTTCCTAAAAAGTCTGCTTGCAGACACAAAGCAAATTAGTGGTTCCAGGACTGGAGGGAGTGGGATGGGAAGTGACTGCTTAATGGGAATGCTTTCCTTATGAGGTGTTGAATCAGTTCTGGAACTACATAGTGGTGATGGTTGCAAAATATTATAAATGTACTTAATGCCACTGAATTGCACCTTCAAATGGCTAAAGCGGTAAGTTTCATGTTATGTGTATTTTACCTCAATTTTTTTTAATTTAATTTTTAAACTTTACAATATTGTATTAGTTTTGCCATATATCGAAATGGATCCGCCACAGGTATACATCTCCTTTTTTTTAAAGGCCATGTTTGAGGAACATTTTCACATTTCCTTTCCATCTGCCAAATGCATTCCCCAGTAGCCACAGAGGGGCCAGCTGCTGTCCCCAGCCGCCTCGTGTCAGGATGTCTTAGTCCAGGTGACAACATAGCTCTCAGCAATTTGTTTGCTGCATGCTCTCCTCATTTTTTCCTGGTTGGCAAACATCAGATATTAATTAAAAAAAAAAAAAAAAAACCTGGGCTTGGTTTGCATTTTAATCCTGCCCAGTTGAAACTGGCTGGCATCATTCAAAACAACACAGGAAGGGACGTTCCCAAGCTGTCAGACCATGTCATTAAGTGTTGCTCCTGAGGCTTCCTGACTCCCTGAAAGTGTAGGAGGCAGTGACTCCTCCTGGCATGAATTTAACCATACCGTATTATGAAATACCTGCTGCTCAGTCAAAAATTCTGCAGGTCCACAAGGCTCTAGGGCTGCCTGTTTCCACAGAACCCAAAAGCCCGCCTCTCCTGGAATCACTTCCATGTGGTTCCTATGGCAAATGTCCTAGGTCGCTGGGATCAATGATAATTCCTGGATTACTTCTTTCACCAATATCATTGGCCTTAGGATTTCTATCCGGAGAAGGCAATGGCACCTCACTCCAGTACTCTTGCCTGGAAAATCCCATGGACGCAGAAGCCTGGTAGGCTGCAGTCCATGGGGCCGCTAAGAGTTGGCCATGACTGAGCAACTTCACTTTCACACTTCACTTTCATGCATTGGAGAAGGAAATGGCAACCCACTCCAGTGTTCTTACCTGGAGAATCCCAGGGACAGGGGAGCCTGGTGGGCTGCTGTCTATGGGGTCGCACAGAGTCAGACACAACTGAAGCCACTTAGCAGCAGCAGCAGCAGGATTTCTATCAGACAATCTGAAGGGTGTATTAAAACATTCTTTCCTTTTTCCCCAATGGGACGACAGTTGCTAAAGAATTTAGTCAGTTGCCCATAGATGCCCACTGATTTAGAGCTAGAACCAGGGTCTGAACATGCTCAGGATTCATGTATTTGATTGCTGTACATAGGAAGTAAGAATGTTGAGCTGTAAAATATTTTCTACCTCAAAGATGACATTAAACTGATACTCTCATTTTAGAATTGCTTAAAATATGCCTGGTACTGAATGAACTAGAAAAAAAAACCTTTCAGGTTTCCAGTTGTGAAACAGTGTTTGGAGAGCAAGTACTAAATGCCAAATGTCTAAAAGACCTCCTCAGAAGAAATCCTTACTGCCAGCCCAAAATCACAGGAACACACTGTGGCTGAATGTTTAAATTGTGTTTTTTAGACACTGGATAATTTTCTGACCATTAAAGATAATCACAGCCAAACCCAACAATAAAAGTAATTGAATCTCATGCTTGAGAAGCACACAGCTGATTCACGGTGAGGAGGAGGAGACGAAGGAAGCGCATGAGAGGAGGTCAGAAACTCAGGAGTAATTTTCCCTCCTACGTTGAGCAGAGCTTGCCCACACAGTGGACAAACCAGCGATGGAAGCCTGTCCTTACTGCCTGAGTGTCCGTCCCCGCTAGGACCCACACTCCCAGGTGGCACCTGAAAACCATCTACAGGTGTAAGAGATTTAACCCAGACTCTGCTCCAGGTCAGGTCATTAGGATGAGGTTTCCTGGAGAGGACAGAGCGAGGCCACCGGCACTCAGGCCTTGGTAGACTGTGCCTGCTCCGAGGCTCCCAGGGCACCTGACGGTCCCGGCAGTGCACGATGACCAACCGTAAGATACAGCCTACCTTGAGGAGTGTGCATGAAAGCTTCTGCCTTACATTTATACCAACTGCATTAAATCTAAAGATGCCACACTGACCCTGACTGAAAAGGATTTACAAGCTAATGGCAAAAATACTAGCAGCCATCAGAGATAAGCTAACCAACCAGTTGGTGTCAGAGCAAGGTCTGTTTCTGCAAACATTTCATGTGTATCTATTTTGAGATCCATCTGGTGGTCACAGAGAAGGTCTCAATGTTTTGGCCAGGAAATAGATCCTGCTGTGGGAGCCTTGTGTAACTTTCTGAGCATCAGTATTATCATCTATAAAATGGGTATTCAGAGCCACAATCTCAAACACATGAAAAGCCAGCAATGCAATCATGCTAAGTGGGATAAATAGAGACAAAAAGTGACCTCCTGTCCTTGAGAGTTGAGTCTACATTTTTACTTAGCTCAAAAGAGTGACCCATCTTATTCTTTGCCCTTACTCCTCTTATCTAATTATATTTTCCATCCTATATTCCATGGCCATGCCTCTCATACCTGTCACCTTTTTCTAGTCTTCAGTCACCCTTGTAAGGCTTATCCTGGCATGCGAGACCACTGTCGTAAATTCCCAGTTCACATACAACCTCCAGCCTCCCTCTCAAACTATCCTGCACTTTTTTTCTGTCAGATCTTTCTCATTTATAATCACTGTGTTGACATCAAAACTCTAAAGACTCATCAGTGTCCAAGGGATCAAGTCCAGATTCCAGACTGGCTTAGAGTCTTGCCCACATTCCCATCCACAAATTCTCTGCTTCCACCCAAAATAACCCTCAAATGCCTTTAACTTAACCACCTCTGCAACTTTAGCCCTATATATTGCCATGAGCTGGGTGCAGACTGTTCTACAAAACAGTCACCACAGTATCTCCATACCATTTACTCTTCCCATACTGCGACTTTAATGTGTCAAAGGCTGAGTCTACATTCCCTCCACTTGAATCTGGGTGCATTTATAACTATGACCAAAGTGGCAATGGATGACTTAAGGTAGGTCATCAAACTGAAAGCACTTCTGCCTGGCTCTCTTGGGATACTAGCTCTTGTTACCCAGCCTTCATGCTAAGAGGGAGCCAAGCAGACATGTGGAAAGGCCATGTGTAGGCGCTCTGGTCATAAGTGCCAGTTCATCCCAGATGACAAACCAGCATCAGCTCATAGACATGCAGTCTTCAGTTGATTCCAGCCCCCAACCATCCTCTGAATTGCCCTGGATGATCCTACATGGAGCAGAAACAAACTGTTCTCTCCCATCTCCCTGCCCAGCTACCCACTATGCTTGATCCAAGTTGCAGATTCATGAGCAAAAGAAGAGAGCATGATTGTTTTAAGTGACTATGTTGGGGTGGTTTGTTATGTAGCAATAGGTAACCAGAATAGACTAAAATGCCCTCCCCTTCTTTTTGGCTTTCTCAAATCCTACCTGGCTTTCAAAAGCCCAGTACAGATCTCACCTTGTTCATGATCTTAAGCTCACCTCAAATGATCTCTGTCTCTCTCTTGCTTGAAGCTTTAACAGCACTCAATAAAGACCTACCATAATGGACCATACTCTCCTTGAAAGAGAAGATCATGCCTCTGTTTATTGAGAACACTTCCCTATCACTTATCAGAATACCTTACACATAATAGGAGGTCTCTCTCTCTCTCTCTCTTTTCTCTCTCTATATATATCAATGGATAATTTTCTAGTCTCCAGAGTAAAATGCGCATAGTAGGTATTTACATGATATCATGACACATGTTTAATATTAAAAAAATAGGAAAAAAGACAATAAAAATTATCTTTAAATGGAAGATCAGGTAGCAGTAGGAAATTCAAACTTTTCAAGACTTTAAACTGTTTTTCTACTGAGTAAAGTAGATGCTTTTTAAATTAACAGTTTAAGTTCAGGAGTATGTGCATGTGTTTTCAGCCAAGTTGGTGTAGATTTGTATGTAGATTTATATGTCTCTTTGGGAACCGTTCCTTTGTTAATAATTAAACTGTATACAGGAATTTTGAGAAGTGGCAGTAACTATCCATGTTCTATGGTCGTGTAATTACTCAAGCGTAATTAGAATACGGGAGGGTTTAGAGATGGGCAGAATGTTTCCTGTCAAATACGATCTGTTATCAGGACTTCTTAAATTGGGAATCATGTACCCTCCATGGTTGTCACTGGATGGGCTTCATGAAGTTCATGCCTAAAATTACATACAAAATTGTGTATATATTTGTATTCTAAGGCAAGCAATGGGGAAATACCAAAGCAGGTTTGGCTGGGCCACTGCCTAGCATCGTGGCCTTGGGGAAACCCTGATAAGCTCCGTGGACCTGCTTCTGGATCTACTCTACTGTAAAGATGGGGGGATGCACTAGAGCCATCAGGACATCTCAAGGCAGTTTCTCCAAGAAAGGCCCTAAGGTGGAAGGAGAGGGCTACCTCACTTGGTGTTTTTCCATTGTATTTTCTTTCCTATAAAAGAACAATACTATTTTGATTAAAATATGTATCTGTGTTTACAACTGTTTATTTAATAAACTTTAAGTGCCTATGATGTGACAATCACTGGTTATGAATTTCCCACTCAGTCTTTGAGACTTGGAAATTACTAAATAGACTACTCCAACACTGCACAGAATTCTAGAAGATAAAGTGGACAATAAAAATATCAAAAACTAACAGCACAAAAGACCCCAAACCAAAGGATTCATCATTAAATGGGTAGAATAGGGATCGTGCAAAAGATCAAGTAGACACAGGGTACTTACTACGCATGAACCAGGCTGATTAGGCTAATCTGCACTACAAGGTGAGGGCCCACTTGCTCCTCTGCCTTCCAGACTTGCACGCTCGGTTAAGAGAACAGCTTTCCTCCCTAGAGGAAACTCTTTAGAGATACAGAAGAAGATACTCTCCTTCCCAGAACCTCTGAACCAGCTCTCATAGGAATAGAGAGTCAGAAACAAAAAGCAAGCAAACACAGAGGCTTAATGGAACAGAAGACATATAATGAGTAATTTGGACCCAAGGATAATCTGAACAGAATTCTTCTCATGCTCAATGATTTCAATAGGGGAAGTATGACTTTACAAAAACTTTGAGTTACAGATAAAACAAAACCCCCCAAAAAGTAAGTTCTAAGCACTTAAGAGGATGAAAATATGACATTATTCATCATTTCTTGGTCCATCCATTGTCTCCTTTAATGTTAGTATTTTTAAACTTTTAAATATATATGTGTGTGTGTATATAAGACTTAATATGTCATATTTTCTGGATGTCATTTGAACGATAATGTGACCCTACTAAATATTCAGTAATATTCTATGAATGAGTAAATAAAGTTTCCTACTAAAGCCCAAAATGTCAGTAAACTAAGGACCTGGCTTTATAAGGAAGCTGAACCATTTTTCTAAATTATCACAAATAATATCCTCAGTATATTTCTTTCGTTAAAAGTAAAAGTATAAATGGAGATTCTCAGTTTGTTGCTGCTAAGTTGAGGGTGGGGCATGGAGCTCTACACAAGGAAGGGGCTTTTCTCTGCTTGGTGTGTGGGGATCAGGGTAGGGGTTAAGAGACAGTCTTCTTTATTGCCCACATTCAAGAGCTGTGGTTAATTTGTGCTTAAGAAAAAATAAGTGCAGTAAAGAACAACATAAGGTACAAGTAAATTGGGTTTGGTTTTCTCCAATACGTGCGTGTTTCATGCAATTCTTTCCCCTGGTTCTCCCCCATGACTGGGTGTTTGGTAAATGTGACATACCTTTCTAGACTTGAGATAAATTTGTACAAGTGTGAACAAAACACCTAGGGCAGAGAAAGTATTTGGGGTGTCCCCTATCTCCAAATTATATTAAAAATGTGTATATAAAGTCTTCCAGAATCACCTCCAGACAAAGCCAACCCTATGATAAAATTAAAAAAGGCATATCTTCCCTGGTGGCTCAGAGGTTAAAGTGTCTGCCTCCAATGCGAGAGACCCAGGTTCGATCCCTGGGTCGGGAAGATCCCCTGGAGAAGGAAATGGTAACCCACTCCAGTATTATTGCCTGGAGAATCCCATGGACAGAGGAGCCTGGCGGGCTACAGTCTACGGGGTCGCAAAGAGTCAGACACGACTGAACAACTTCACTTCACTTCATGCAGTAAAAACTAAATGTGGTACTCATCGCCAGCATGTTCAGAAAGACCTTAAGTTTAAATACTTGCTTTATACTATGCATTAGATTCCTTAGACAAAGCTGCCTCAGGATTCTTCCTTTTGGTCGTAAATCAAATAATCAAAAGCTGATATATAATGGTATATTACTTCATTTTCTCTAAATTGATAATTTTAGAATGAAAACACATTTCAGGCAAAACAAAGGTGGAAAATGGTAGATTATCTTTCACTCTAATTTCCCAGTGTATTTAGAGGTTGGATTATTTGATCATCTTGGTACGATGGACCAACCAGGACTTTGAGATCCCTACAAAGTAGGCTGAGGTTGAAATGAGGAAGACATTTCTGAGGTGGATGGTCTTTCACATGATGATTTTTACAGAGACATAAACATATCTCATCTCTCAGGAAAACAGAAGGAAGACCTTCCAATGATATGTATGTAGGAAATAACAGGAAGGGCTAAAATAAAAACATATCTTATACAAAGTATCTCTAGGTTTTTCTGAAGTATCTCTTGATTTTTCACCTCAGGGTCTTATAAGAAGCATGACCAGCACAGTAGCCACTTCGTATTTGTTGAATTTAACTTGATGTTATAGATTCCAGTTTCTTCATAAATGTCAGTGAGAATGAAACACTACACCATATTTAGGCCGCTGCTGAGTAAATATAAGTATTTTTCTTACATATATTGCATGCAACAGGGTTGAAATTGGGGTGTTTTTTTGAGGGTTGGTTTATTTGTTTATTGGCTTGTCTGTCTGGTTGGTTGGTTTGTTGCTGACATTGTTTGATCACAGGACAGTAAGAGAGAAACAGTACAGCCCAAATCATGAGGTGTGAAGTCAGAGAAGACTAGCTTAACTCCTACCTCTTCACTGTACTAGCCGTTCAAGCTTGGGCAAGTTCCTTAATCTCTCCAAGTCTCAGACTTCTTACTTATAAAATGGATTAATAATCCCTACTGGCCAGGGTTATTAGGAGGATTAAATAAGACAACAATATATATGATGCCTACTTAGCATATTGACAAACTCACAGTAAACATTAGGCATGTAGCTAATCTTATGTTTATTATTACCTCATTAAGTCAGAGTTCAGTTCAGTTCAGTTCAGTCGCTCAGTCGTGTCCGACTTTTTGCGACCCCATGAATCGCAGCACGCCAGGCCTCCCTGTTCATCACCATCTCCCAGAGTTCACCCAGACTCACGTCCATCGAGTCAGTGATGCCATCCAGCCATCTCATCCTCTGTTGTCCCCTTCTCCTCCTGCCCCCAATCCCTCCCAGCATCAGAGTCTTTTCTAATGAGTCAACTCTTCGAATGAGGTGGCCAAAGTACTGGAGTTTCAGCTTTAGCATCATTCCTTCCAAAGAAATCCCAGGGCTGATCTCCTTCAGAAGGGACTGGTTGTCAGAGTTAGGATTAGACAAAATAATACATAGAGGTACTTACCATGGTTCTTGGCATATAATTAATGCTAATGCTCAAGTTCTAGAAGGACACAGTTTAATACACATGAGCCATCTTCCTTACATACCCATGGAGTTCTCTCACATGACAGTTCTCCTGGCCACATGGTTTTTTGTGCCACAGGAGTTCATGCCTAGGTCTATCTCAGGCATACATCAAACACCTGATGAGTCTCTCACTCAGTGTTAACTCTAAAAATGTTTCCTGGTTGTCAGAAATCATAAGAAATAGAAAGCATCAGCATCGTTGGATCTGCAATGAGAATGCTGGGAAACATGACTGCTTTGATGTGACACTTGTGGATGTTGAAAGCACGAGCATCAAAGACACTCCCATGTAGCCATGAGCTATTTTCAGCCCTTCATGCATTTCCTGGCTCTACCTGGATGAGATATGTGCACACAAAAGCAATTTGTCATACATGCCACTCAACTAATTATGGCCTGAGTGATCTCGTGTGTCACGTCCTCAAGCTCTTCACATGACTCATCATTCAGATGGGAAGCAGGAAGCACTCCCCTGGGGGTGGGGGTGGGGGAGGAAGTCAGAAGGATGCCACACCTCGGGACAATACCCTTCCTACCAAAGCAGTGTTGTTATTCTCAACTACCCGGCAACACCCAAACACAGCATGTCTAATCACCCCATCAGAAAGGAAGACGGGCTGTGAGTTTACCCTGGTGTCACATTTCAGGCATCATGTGACAAAGAGCTATTAATACAACCAAGGGCCCGTTCCACTGACCCCTTGTCCAGGTGATGTCTGGTGGTTTCAAAGCACCAAACCTCCAACCTCAAAGCACAGAGACTCATCCCCTTTCAGCTTATTCTGGCATATCTCTTGGAAGTGACAGTTACTCTGGTGCAGAACTCAGTGCCGGGAGGCAGAAGTGAGTATATTTTGCACCTATTTATGCAGACGTACATGTCCAAACATGAGCAGTTTTGGGCACCTGAAGAAAGCTACTAGGAAAAGTTTTGTTGCCAAGATTGTTTGCTCTTTATCAATTCTCGTTTTTCAAATAAGTCAAGTCTACACCCAGGTGTGACATCTTTAATTGCACAGAGAGTATATTTCCATAATATAAGTCAGGAGTTACCCCATTTTTCACTGCTGTTCAGAAGGTCTAGAATGGCCAGAAAGATCACCCTCATTCAAGGTCAGAGAAAGCTGGAGAAGGATGTTCAATCTCATTCGCTTTCCAGCTGTAGACCCAACCCACACTCCAGTCTGAAAATGGAAACCTTAGAACAATGAAAACCTCTCTAGCCTTAACTCTTTCATGACCCAATCTTCCACTGCCACTGAGACTTTGACTTTAGAAGAAGAAATGGACAATGGCTAAGAGATCTTATTATTATAGAATTGTGTGTTTTTTAAAAAGCAATTTATCAATGTTTAATTTCTCACAGACACTGAGAATGTACTCTAATGATTTATGCTCATAAAACATAGTAAATCAAATTATATATCTAAAGTTAATGAAATTCTTTTGTTCAGTGTTTACCTATGCACTAGACACAGACTCTCTCAACAATACAAGCTATGTTTTATCTCATTAATAGGTGAGAAAACTGGGGTGCAAATTTCTGGCTCAATATCACACAGCCAGGGAGTGATAAAATCTCATTTGACCCAAGTCTGTCTGACACCCAGGCCATGTGCTTTCCACCTGAAAAACTGTCCCCTCTATTCATTTATGAACTTGCATATTAGGACAGAATGTGATTGCAGCTTGAGGAGCAATGTAGAAATGATATTCTATAAATCACTTTTTCTTTTTGGCTGCACTATGCAGCATGCAGGATCTCCATTCCTCAACCAGGGACCTGACCTGCACCTCCTGTAGTGGAAGCATGGAGTCTTCACCGCTGGAGCACCAGGGAAGCCCCCATACACCCTGTCTTAGATGCTCCTTCCTCTGAGGTTTCTGAAGCTGCCTCTGCTGTCTTCCACACTTGGTTCGATCCTGTTTTTCTAGAATGGAATGACTAATGGGCAATGCACTGAGCACCTGTGAATGATCAGATCCTGGAACAAAAGTAGAATTACTTCAACCCTTTATCCAAGATTTTTAACTCCAACTCTACAACTCCACAAAAAGTATCAGATCTTTAAAGAGAACGAGAGACCTTGTACCAAATGCATACGTAAAACAGATAGCCAGTGGGAATTTGCTGAATGACTCAGGGAGCTCAAACCTGGGTGACCTAGAAGGGTGGGGTGGGAGGGAAGCTCAAGAGGGAGGGGACATATGTACACCTCTGGCTGATTCACGTTGATGTATGGCAGAAACCAACACAATAATGTAAAGCAGTTATCCTTCAATTAAAAATAAATAAAATGCTAAAAAAGAAGATGCTTTCCCTCACCCATGATTAAGGAAACAAAATAATATTAAGATTCCACCTTTTTCCCTGGCAAATTTCTCAAACTTTGAAATTAGTGTTGAAGAAATGGTAAAACAGTATGCTTATACACTGAGAAGAGTATAAACTAGTGTAGATTTTCTGCAGTATAATCAGAAAATACTCACCAGATTTTAAATTTCACATAATGCCCATATAATTCCACAGGTAAGTATTTACCCCACAAAAGTACATCCAGATATATGTATAAGAATGTCCATACACACGGACATTGCAGCACTGTTTATAAGAACACAAACCAACATAACTGTCTGTCAACAGGGTGATAGGTTAAATAACTAGAATAATCCAGCCAGTAGAAAACTCTGAAGCATAACGTGGTTAATCTGAATGGCCTGAGACAGAAGGGTCTCTGGGTGGAAAAAAGCAAGCTATAGACACTGTGAATGATGTAATCCCGTTGATGGAAGTATGCAAATTTAAATGTTTTTAATGTATATATCATTATATCATTATTGCTCATTACAAACCACTGCAAAATTTAATGGCTTAAAACAATGACTTACTTCTTATAATTGTGTTGGGCTCTCTGGGTGGTTCTTCTGTTGGTATCACTGGAGCTTACTCAGGTAGTTGGAGTCAGCTGGGGTGGGGGTGAAGGGAGGAGGTAAAATGGACTCACTTCTCCGGGGCCTCAGCTGGTGGGGCTGAAATGACTAGACTGGACTACGTGGTTCTTCATTTTGGGCATCTCTGCACAAGGGAGGAAACACTCCCAGAGCACAAGCCTGAAACTACAGGGTCTGTACAGGCCAACATGCAAAGTCAAATCACTCCCCTAGCATTCTATTGGTCAGAGCACATCTCAGTCCCAGTCTGGATTCAAAAGGAGAAAAGCAAACTCCATCTCTAGATTGGAAAAGCTGCAAAGAATCTGTGGTCATATTTAATCTACCACTTCACATGTATGCATCTACCTATCTATAGCTATGTCCAGCTTTAAGTATCTGAAATGTTCATGAAGAAACAAGATGATTTTCTCAAAACTACAATGAGATATCACCTCACACTAGTCAGGATGGCCATCATCAAAAAGTCTACAAACAATAAATGCTGGAGACAGTGTGGAGAAAAGGGAACACTCCTGAACTGTTGCTGCTGCTGCTAAGTCGCTTCAGTCGTGTCCAACTCTGTGCGACCCCATAGACAGCAGCCCACCAGGCTCCTCCAGAACACTGGAATGGGTTGCCATTTCCCTTCTCCAATACATGAAAGTGAAAAGTGAAAGTGAAGTCGCTCAGTCGTGTCCGACTCCTAGTGACCCCATGGAGTGCAGCCTATCAGGCTCCTCCGTCCATGGGATTCGCTGGACAAGAGTACTGCACTGTTAGTGGGAGTGTAACTTGATACAGCCACTATGGAAGATGGTATGGAGATTTCTTAAAAAACTAGGAATAAAACCACCATATGACCCAGCATTCCCAATCCGAGGCATATACCCTGAGGAAACCAAAATTGAAAAAGACACATGTATCCCATTGTTCATTGCAGCCCTATTTACAAAAGCTAGAACATGGAAGCAACCTAGATGCCCAATGACAGATGAATGGATAAAGAAGTTGTGGTACACATTCACAGTGGAATATTACTCACCCATAAAAGGAATAAACTTGAGTCCGTTCTGATGAGGTGGATAAACCTAGAACCTATTATACAGAGTGAAGTGAATCAGAAAGAAAAAGATAAATATTATATTCTAATGCATATATATGGAATCTAGAAAAATGGTACTGAAGAATTTATTTACAGGGCAGCAATGAAGAAACAGATATAGAGAACAGATTTATGGACATGGGGAGACGGGAGGAGAGGGTAAGATGTATGGAAAGAGTAACATGGAAAATTACATTACCATATGTAAAATAGATAGCCAACAGGAATTTGCTGTATGGCTCAGGAAACTCAAACAGGGGCTCTGTATCAATCTAGAGGGGTGGAATGGGGCGGGAGATGGAAGGGACGTTCAAAAGGGAGGGGGTATATGTAAACCCATAGCTGATTCATGTTGAGGTTTAACAGAAAACAACGAAATTCGTAAGGCAATTATCCTTCAATAAAAAAATAAATTAAAAAAAAAGTCAGGCAAAAGTGAATGTGGCACATTCCTGTAGGTTTCAAGGAGTTAGCATCTTTATTTTATTTTCACTGAATATCACAGTGGGCATTATGTCATGATTATAGAAAAGCTGGAATTTTTTAATGCAGTGCTTAAAGGGTGACAGTGATTTAATTTTACAAAAAAAAAAAAAAAAAAGAAAGAAAGAAACAAGATGATTTCCTTTGGTAAGAAGAGCTGGGAATGTGCGTGGGAAAGGAAAAGGAAGAAACTTATTTTCTATTTCATGCCTTTCTATACTCAGGGCTGGCTCCATGAGCATGAGAACTGTGAGGGAGCTGGCATAGAGCCCCACACTCAGGCTCTGGAAAGTTTAATGCTCTGCTGTCACCATCTTGAAGTTCTTGATAATTTTGTCTTTGAACATGTGCTTTGTAAGTGAAGTCCAATGGGACAGCGGGGCATGTGTGTGGATGAAGGAGACAGTGCAGTATGCATGCCTACTGTTCCCTGATGCCCTGTTACATACAGCATTCACACGCCTCCCGAGGACAGAATTGAGGTGGACTCTTGCTGCCCGGGAGTTCAACATAAGTCTAAGTACAAGGTAAGCATGTTACATCTTCCAATGAGCAAATCCTGGTGCTACAGCCAGAGTCCCAGTTTTCTGGGATAACCAGACTTGCTCTGAACAAGTAAGAATGCCAAAGCACTGACAAAGGAATGCTATCTTAGCCTTCCTTATTCGTGTTACTTCCCTAGATTAGCCAGCCACTTACACTGAAAATAATGAGGAGGAGAAAGGAAAGCTAGGACAACTCAGTCCTTTTCCTTTCAGTCTTCCCTTACTTATCCGTAAGCTAAAGGGGGCAAATGTGGGCAGAAGGTGTGTGCATCAACTGAAGAAATGAAAACGGCTGAGTCAGCTTTGTGCATGGTTTCCACTCTTCTGGTTAAAAAATGAAACACCTATGCATGTATGAACTAGGAAACACTAACTGTGTAATTTCACTAATTCCACATACAAGTTAAATATTCTTAGTGTTGCTTTTCTAGCACTGCACTGCAGGAAGATAAAGAGTAAATCTGTGCTAATAATTTAAATTCAAAATTTGTCTTTACTTAGAACAACATTATAGAGTAAACAAGAAAAATGATGAGTTCAGATTAAGAAGAAAGAAGAAAGGAAAAAGCTTTATATTTTAGTACCCTTTTTTTTCCTCTGGGGAAAGAGACCTTACATATTTATTTTGCACTGGGCCCCACAAATTATGTAGTCAGCCTTGTTTATACTCTTTGACTTTGTATACATATGTCCTACTTCTGCATTTTAAAAGAATAGTTTTTTTTTTTTAAACCATACCACTCTCTTCTTTCACATTTTAGTTTTATGAGTTTTATGCTACCCCTTACTTCAAATCATCATCATAGACCTATTTTAAAAAAACATGACAAGATCTGGGGGCTAGCAGCTGAAAAAAAAAAACAGGTACCCAAATGAAGAAACGTTTTTACTAAAAACAAAGGCCATATTTCATATTATTCCTACTCTCTTTTTCTTTTGTGGGCAAAACACTCACTGATTTATAGCACTTGAATCATAGTCAGCACAAAGAAATTAAGCAAGAATAATATGTCAGATTAAAAAACCCAAGCCCAATTTTATGAACTCAATTCATGACAGCTGCACTATCAACATAAATATTTACTCTCTCAAGGGCCCTGGATACAAGGTCATATACACCACAGGGGACGCTTGCCTTCATTGGTACGCATACAACAACTCAGGAAATGCAAAAATAGAGGTTATTAACAGAAATAACTTCTTATAAAATTAATACCAAAAGAATTCCCCATGTTTTATTTACTAGCAAGATATCAATGTTGATATCCTAGAGTCATCATAATTAAACCTCTCTATTGAAGGAAGTATCATTTTTACACTTTTCATATGTTTAATATTGCTAAACATGTGTATTAGTTTGAATTTTCAAACTTTCAGTTCTCAATAATGAAAAACTAATATTCTACCACAAAGCCTATTACATGCTTGGCTAGAATTTTTCGAATTGAACCATGGTTACACTTTGCAATTAAGTTCTCAAATTTAAAAGATTAGATGATGATGATAGGGGATTCAAGTTGTTGGAATTTAATGAAATAGTAAAGCAAACAGAGACAGTAAACTAAAACCCTGGCAGGTATGCTAGGGTCAATTTGTGTAACGAATGTGATACAAAATATCCTGAAATTTTAGAACTAAAAAAATTTTTTTTCTTTCTTTAAGGGGTTGAGAAAAAAGTCAATTATCAGCTTTGTAAGTCTTGCCCAGTAATCAATCAAAGAATATTCTGCATAAAATATTCTATAGAAGATGCCCCAAAACAGGGGGTTGCTACTGCAGAAGATAGCTGTGGCTGGGGGCAGGGGTGAGAGAAAACTATACTTTCATTATAGATACCCTACCCTAATTTTAGAATTATTATTATTATTTTTTTTTACCGAATGCATGTGTTCCCTAGTCTCAATAAATTAAATTTCTCTAAAATAAAAAAATAAGATAGTCTTTTTACTTTGCATAATGGGCCATGCTTTAGCTAATTTTTAAAAGTATCACGGCCTGACTATCAGAATAGGAGAAAATATTTGCAAATGAAGCAACTGACAAGGCATTACTCTCCAAAATATACAAACTGCATATGCAGCTTAATATCAAAGGAAAAAAAAACCCACCCAATAAAAAAATGGGCAAGAGATCTACATAGACGTTTCTCCAAAGAAGACATACAGAGGGCCAAAAAGCACATGAAATGAGGCTCAACATCACTAATTAAAGAACTGAAAATCAAGACTCTAATGACATACCACCTCACATCCATCAGAATGGCCATCAAAAGATCTACAAACAATAAATGCTGGAGAGAAGAAAAGGGAAGACTCTGACACTGTTGATGGGAATGTCAATCGGTATACAGCCACTATGGAGAACAGCATGGAGGTTCCTAAAAACCTGAAACTAGAACTACCATATGACCTACAATCCGATTCCTTGGCATGTACCTGGAGAAAACCATAACTGGAAAAGACACACCAGTGTTCACTGCAGCACTATGTAAAATAGCCAGGACATGGAAGCAATCTAAATGTCCATCAACAGAGGAAAGGATAAAGAATATCACTCAGCCACAAAAAAGAACGAAATGCTGTTTGCAGCAACATGGGTGGGCCTAGAGACCGTCATACGAAGCGAAGTAAGTCAGACACAGAAAGTTAAATATCATATGATATCGCTTATATGTTGTATCTAAGAAAAGGGGGTACAAATTAACTTACAAAATACAAGTACAGATATAGAAAACAAGCTTGTGGTTACCAGGGAATAACCTATATGGCCTATATGTGACAGAATCTTAAGGGAAAAAAAAAGAGCGGATATATGCATAACTGATTTAATTTGTTGTATACCTGAAACTTACACATTGTAAATCAACTATACCCCAAAAAAAAATTTTTTTTAAAAAGAATGAGGGAAAGAAAAAAATATAAGTACCATTGTCTAAAATTGTCCTGTTAGTTTTATGGGCATCATTAAATGTGGATTGGGCGGGGGCGGGGGGAGGTGCTATATGGAACTGAGAATTCAAAACCACACTTACATGAAAAATTATTAAAGTTCAATCATTTTGGAACTGAATACAAAATATTCAAATATGCTCTACTTAGAGGGACAATGGATCCATAAATTAGCATTTTCGTTTTGACCACAGAACTTGGCATTTTTTCTAATTATTTCTTTTTCATTACAAAAAGTTTCTTGATAACAATGGCAAAACCTAGAGCCACAGTGAAAATTATTTTTCTATCTCCAATTGCACCATCACTAAGTCTATAAAGATGCATTAAATTAAGAGTAAAGGTTCATTGCATTCTCCCACATAATTTGCTATCTAATCTGGTCTGGATCATTCTGACTCTGTGGAAATTGGTCCTTAATTTCTTTAGAAGTAACAGAACTCTTTCAGGTTAGGATGGCCTTTTCAGAAAAATGTACGCACAAAAAAATATCAGGTTTGCAGATTTCTCAGGAACTGCTCCATAAACTCCCGGGGCTCACAAATTTCAGAGAAGAAGCACCTGCTCTGGACGATTCCTCTTTCCTGACTCTACCCATAAACCTCTGTGCCAATGGACTAAATAAAGGTATTCTACTACTTCAGGACAAAACACAAACATTTGGGTGTAACCCTAAATTTTTCCTAAGCAAACGAAAAGCTCTTTTTAGGCCAGAATTCCCCACAACTGAATTCAGGATACTTAAACTATATTCTTGAGACTAAGCTGGCACTAATTTAATGCTAAATAATTAATATGTAAAAAAGATGAGACTGAGTGCTGGCACTCAGTTGATGGTCAATAAAATTCACCCTTTATCATTAGTTACTATTCACACAGAGAGACCCACCACACAAATGCAAAATACTAATAACCACGATGTTTTTCATGCAGATCTGCCCCTTTGACAGATGCCATGGGCCCTTCAAATAGGATGCTCTAGGGGGCTCACCTTCCTCCTACATGAGATGGGAGAAGACTCCCCCAAGCCCTGGAGAGAACACATGGAGTGATGTGGAGCATTCTATGCCTCTGATAAAAGACGTTTTCACATGTTGAGATATAGGGGAGTCATTCTGGTTTACACACGACTTAAGTTGAATTTTATGCTAATTAAAATCGCCTGTTTGCAGACTATCAAACATCGTATATCTGCTCTAATTATTAAATAAAAAGGTGCATTAACTAGAAGAGAATGTCCATGTTATAGATAAAGATTAAATGCATCCCTTCCTGGGACGCTAATGCTGATTCTCCTTCAGTGATAAGACTCCCTTCCCAGGTGCCAAGCCCACACTGACTGGATGTACATGTGCTAGTCTGGTTTGCTTATTTTGAAACCTTGAACAAGAAATATATCCCTGACTTGTTTAATGTTCTTTGTTCTGACAAGACATAAAACTGTGCTGAAAACCCTGCATCTCCAGAGCAGCATCTCAGAGTAACCTAGGAGCTGGCTTCTGGGCTGGTCTTCAGTTTGGTTCAAATAAAACTCTTCTATTCTTATTACTGATTGTTTATTATCTTCACTGCCACCTTCTGTGACCCAAGAACCCAGGCCTGATAGCCACTAGGAACCCTGGCTGCACCGTTCTGCAGAGCCCCCACTGGAAGCCCTAACTCATGAAGCCCTGCAGGCCTCCAAACCCAGGAGAAGCCAAGTGGACCCCCTAAGTGTGTCTATAATAGTCCTTAGTTCACTCTGGGTCAGTCTTGAAGCCACATTTGGCCTCTTGCTCAGGGGTCTCTTGGTCCCAGCACCTCTCGGCTCCCAGGTTTCTCGGTCTGCTTGAAGAATGGCAATGCTCTGGGCCTTCATTTCCCATGAACTTCAGCAAGCCCAGATGCTGGCTGTCCTGATGCCCAGCCCCTGATCTGATCTCAATCTGTCCTTCTCAGCATCCTTGTTTTTTTGATCACCTGGATCCCCAGCTCCTCAGGAGGACACTCAGACTGCTCCCAGCCATCCAGTCACAGACAGATCTGATTTAGAAAATGAACTGCCAAGAAGAAACACCTATGTGAAGGGGCTGCTGTCATTCCTTCTTGATCCTGTTCACTTGATCTAGGGGAGGGGGCTGGGAAATGTCAGAGGAGACATTGTCCAGGCTGGATCATGGGACAGCGGGAGAAACAGGTGGTTGGAAGCAAAGGGAACATTCAGCAAAGAGACTGGGAAGGCAGGATTGGAGAAGTAGTTAGTAAACCTGAAGTTGGGGTCTGTTAGGGGCTGTTACACTGAAGATGTTACCTTCAGTCTCTGGGTTTGTTATGTGTTTTTGCTCCAGGGAGCAAACAGTTACACAGCTAGTCTCTGGAAAAGCTAGAGAAGGACTTCAGGAAGGTGAAGAAATAAATAAAAAACTGTGTTCTGATATGCACCATTATGTTCATAGCAACACTATTCACAACAGCTAAGACATGGAAACAATCTAAATGTCCATCAACAGGTGGATGGACAAGGCAGATGTGGTGCATATAATCAATGGAATACTACTCAGCCATAAAAAAGAATGAAATAATGCCATTTGCAGCAACAAGGATGGACCCAGAGATTATCATACTACATGAAATAAATCGGAAAGAGAAAGACAAATACCCTGTGATATCACTTATATGTGGAATCTAAAATATGGCACAAACGAATTTATCTAGGAATCAGACTCACAGGTATAGAACAGACTTGTGGCTGTCAATAGGAGGAAGAGTTGGGGAGAGATGAATTGGGAGTTTGATTAGTACATGCAAACTATTATATATCAGATCAGATCAGATCAGTCACTCAGTCGTGTCTGACTCTTTGCGACCCCATGAATCGCAGCACGCCAGGCCTCCCTGTCCATCACCAACTCCCAGAGTTCACCGAGACTCACATCCATTGAGTCAGTGATGCCATCCAGCCATCTCATCCTCTGGCGTCCCCTTTTCCTCTTGCCCTCAATCCCTCCAAGCATCAGAGTCTTTTCCAATCAGTCAACTCTTCTCATGAGGTGGCCAAAGTACTGGAGTTTCAGCTTCAGCATCATTCCTTCCAAAGAAATCCCAGGGCTGATCTCTTTCAGAATGGACTGGTTGGATCTCCTTGCAATCTAAGGGACTCTCAAGAGTCTTCTCCAACACCACAGTTCAAAAGCATCAATTCTTTGGCGCTCAGCCTTCTTCACAGTCCAACTCTCACATCCATACATGACCACAGGAAAAACCATAGCCTTGACTAGACAAACCTTCATTGGCAAAGTAATGTCTCTGCTTTTGAATATGCTATCTAGGTTGGTCATAACTTTCCTTCCAAGGAGTAAGCGTCTTTTAATTTCATGGCTGCAGTCACCATCTGAAGTGATTTTGGAGCCCAGAAAAATAAAGTCTGACACTGTTTCCACTGTTTCCCCATCTATTTGCCATGAAGTGATGGGACCGGATGCCATGATCTTCGTTTTCTGAATGTTGAGCTTTAAGCCAACTTTTTCACTCTCCACTTTCACTTTCATCAAAAGGCTTTTGAGTTCCTCTTCACTTTCTGCCATATGGATAAACAATGCAGTCCTACTGCATAGCACAGAGAACTATATTCAATATCTTATAATAAACCATAATGCAAAAATATGAAAAACAGTGTATATATATGTACAACTAAATCACTTTGCTGTACAGCAGAAATCAATGAAGCGTTGTAAATCAACTATACTTAAATGAAAAAAACAAAACAACCCTGTTCTCTTCTCAGGAAAGGCCAGGAGGTTCTGATGGGCTCTTGTCTCCATGAAGAACTTGAGGATGAGAGAAGCTTGCCCTCTCACTGAGAGACCGGCTATGACCCACTTGTGTCCCATCAGAACACAGGTGTGTTTCATCTGTGGCACCTGGACCCTTTGCCTGTGTCCGGCAGCATCTTTCTGTCAATCACACTGGTATCAGCCTCACGATGGCAGCTCACAGAGGAGGTTTTACTCTGGCAACTCTCCAACTGTCCCTGGCAGATACTCTGTTCTCCTCCCAGCTCCAGCCCCTGCATGAGCCTCTGCTGGAGCTCATGTCTATTCATACTGTAAGATTTATTTTCATATATTTCTCTTCATTAGACTGCAAGCTCCTTGAGGGCCACAGCCTGTTCAGATCTTTGTCCCCATGCCTAGCACAGCCCCTGGCATTTAGTGGATGCACAGCTAATGCTTGCTGGCATGATTCAGGCTGATATGAGCATGTGTATAAATTAGTAGAGGCAATATGGCTGGAAAAGGATGAATTCTCATCCTTCAAATTTAGAGAACTTTGAATGCCAAGGTAGAGAGCTTGAACCTCTCCCCAGGCAGCAGTGAGAGCAGCACCATGTGACTGAGCAGGCCCGCGTGTCGGAACTGCTCCTCCATCTGTATGTTCAGCCTTCACTGCTTCCCAGGCCATTTACTGGATGCTTCTCTGGGGCTAAGAGATAGATTACATCACATCATTTCTTCCTCCCAACCATTTGTAATAGGATTATTGTCTTCCTCACCCTTTTTTAAAAATTATTTTTATGAAGGAGGTTTAGGAAGATTGTGACATTCCTGAAGACACAGAATTGGTTGGAAGCAAGACCAAGACTTTCATCATGACCCAGTGAACTCTCAGTTTTTCTGAATGTTTGAAAGTTTGAATAAATAGTTAGAAGAGGAAAGAGACAAGTTTGACATTTCAGACCTAAAAGAAGTGTGTAAAAGAGGCCAGGATGAGGAATAACAAAATATAAAGCAAAAGCAGAAAGCAAGAAAGTGAATATGAAGGAGATTAATTCCCAGCTGTGCTAAAACATCTCCAAAAAATTATTAACAATACCAGGACTCACCAGGTAGTGCAATTATTATTAGGAATTCATGTAAGGATTTTACTTTATTAATTTTCAATTATTAATGGTCCTCTTGCTTAATATTCCATCTCCTATGACAAAACCTTTGGTATTTATGGAAAACTGTGGTAGATTTAATGGATTTAGAAGTTATATACATTAAATATTATGAAAAATGAAAACAGACCAAGAAAAAAATATTTGAAGGAAATACCAGAAAGGGTCAATGTCTTGATAAAATACAGCATTCACATAAATGGATAAATAAATGCCAATCTATATATGAGTAACATGTCCTGAAAGAGGCTGTATGTATAATCAGTAAAGAAATACTGAAGAAAATCTCCACCATCTCAGCAGTAATCAAACACAATAACAATATGATGGAAATAAAAACCCACATGTGCTGTGCTTAGTCGCTCAGTTGTGTCTGACTCTGAGATGACAAAGACTGTAGCCCACCACACTTCTCTGTCCATGGGGATTCTCCAGGCAAGAATATGGGAGTGGGTTGCCATGCCCTCCTCCAAGGGACCTTCCCAACCCAGGGATCGAACTCAGGTCTCCTGCATTGTAGGTGGATTCTCTACCATCTGAGCCACCAGGGAAACCCAAGAATACTAGAGTGGGTAGCCTATCCCTTCTCCAGGGACTCTTCCCGACCCGGGAATTGAACTGGGGTCTCCTACACTGCAGGCAGATTCTTTACCAGCTGAGCTAAGAGAGTGTGTGTGTGTATAAGTATATACACATATATATAAATAAACATATATAAAATGGTCATCCTGACCAAGGCCAGATGTAATAAGAATGCTCAAATACTCTTGGTGGCAGAATAAAAACCACTGAAAATAAATGTGATCATATTTATCAAGAGCCATAAAAGTTTTCATACCCTTCAACTAGTATTTCTTTTACTGGGACTTTATCTTAAGTGATTCTCAATGTATAGTCCAGGGACAGATCAGGGATCTAGGGGTTCATGAGTTCAAAACTTTTTTCATAATAACACTAAGATACAATTTGCCCTTTTCACTCTTATCTCGTACAAGGTCACAGTGAAATTTTCCAGCAGCTACGTGGTATATGAAGATATCATTATTCTGACAACTAAGCGAACATGTGCTTGTAGGACTGGAATTTGGTGGTGATTTTGCACCTAATTCTTGCACTTTTAATAACCAGACCACATAGGCAACGTCTAATCAAAAAGCCTCAAACAAATGCCACTCACTCGGTCTCTAAAGTTCTGATGGCCATTATCACTTAAATCTGGCAGAAACCCTAATTTAGAAGCAGAATGTCTGCAAAAGGGAAGGAATAACAGCACTTGGAAAAGTTAGCACAGACTAGTAAGGAACCAACATATCATTCAGTCGTAGAGCCTCAGCACAGGGCAGGGTCACACAGGAGCAGCGAGCGCAGAGCTGCAGAGTGGATACCTAAGGCCGGTGCTGGAAGACAGGGGTTCTCGGTAGATCAAGCTGGGGAGTTTTAAGGAGCTCTGATGCCTAGCCCCTACCATCTAGACGCCTTAGTTTCACTGGTCTAGAGATGGCCCATCATGGGAATTTTCTAACAACTCCCAGGAAATTCTAACATGGAACTAGTTTTATGAATTACAATTATAAATGATGAAAGAAACCAAAAAGTTCTTGCTTTTCAAGTCACATATTCTGATATTATATCAACTGCTGCCTATACGTTATTCTTTCCATTCACATAATCTGTGGCTGTGCCACCTTGAATTTGCAAACCAAAAGACAAGTGGAAGGTGCTAAATTGTTCAACTTATAAGGCACCTAACATTCAACATTAACTTGGACCATTGCTGTCAGCAAGGCAGGATTTCAGTAAAGGTATATTTATCTTGCAAATAGGTGGCCCAGGAAGCCTTCCAAAAAGGCATTCAGCAAACTTGGGTGAAACCAGGAATAGTTCAGAATTTCAGGCCAGAACACTCAACCACATCAAGAGCCTTCAGAAGGTCTGTCTTGCATTTATTGGTTTGAGCTAGACAGCTCAAAACACTGAGGTCAGTGAGAGCAACTGAAGCAAGACTGCAGGAATTTGGAGCTACCGACTTTGGGGCAGGATTTCCTGCTGCTCCTTCCTCAGTGTCAGACACCCTGCCCTGGTGACTGGGCCCTAACCTCTCCATGGGGGCCTGCAGACTACACAGGAGTGGAATTCGGTCTGATGAGAGTAGGAAAGTCCCATGACCACAGGGCTCCTGACACATAAAGAGCTTAACAATATCCCCAGCCCACACCACGAGTTCCTTCTGAAAATCTCAAGCTCTTAAAGTTCTCCCAACTCACACTGCCTTTGCCTGGGGGACCCATTAAACTTCAGAACAGATTTCTCCAGTGATAACTGAACAACGAACAAAACACAAAGCCAGACATTTGGAAGTATAACGCATGACACCCTCAAGAGAGCAGGCAGACCCCTAAACAAGCTGGCACAAGCAGCCCAGGACGGGAGAAGGCCGGCCAGCACGACACAAGCGAGGAAGTCCAACCTCTTCTGTGTGGTCAGTCCCTTGGGACAAGGCTGCCTCAAACACTATAATTTGGTTAACTGACCCCAGTCCTTCAGGGAAGCTGAAAAACGGCCTTGTTAGCCACACAAGAATTCATCAGATCTCTTTGTCTTTGGATGAAATGATAGCCTGCATGGAAATGAATCTCTCCCCGCCCACCCCCATACACCCTTCAGAACCCTCTATCTTTCCTGTAGTACCTTTCAGTTTGTATCAGGGTGATTTGTGTTCATGTTTGTCTGTCTTCTATGCTAGATCCTAAGCCAGAAAGACAGATACGGTGCATTTTGTATCTCCCCATGGTGCGAGCCAAGTCTGCTTGCTAAGTATGACAGAAGCTTCTAGAGAAATTCCCAAGAAGCATCAATTAACATTGAGCTGAGCATCTCTTTAGCAAGTATGCAGCCTGACAGGTGAGAGAAAGAAGAGGGATACTGCTAGGTTAAAGTGTAGGGAGAGGGCGGGGAGTTGTCAACGGCATGCTGGCACAGGCACAACCAGAGGAAGGATTTCAAAGCCTCTACCAACAGCAACTCCTAGAAGACATGAACGTCCACTGCACACTCCTGAAATGAACACCCAAAGGAACACTGGCTAAGAAGGAATGACACTGCTTACGGCACCCTGCCAACAGCCCTACCAGCAACATCTGGGCACTTCTGGCACCTGCCAGCCAAGCCTTGATCTGTTCAGACCCCCTGGTCATCATCTGAGAAACAGTGAGATCACAGCTTTCAGAGCTGGTGGGACTGCAAGTCATCAATAATGTAGCAGAGTTTCCCATAAACACTAAGGACTTCATATAGTCTGAGAGCTGCAGGCATTCAGAGGGTGAAATACCATCACTTTCAATCTGTTTCCTTGCCCTAAATTCATTTTTAATAGATGCCATTCACTAAATACATGTATTTAATATTAATGTGATAAATGTAACTCTGCCTAATTAAGAACAAATATTTTTATCTTCTAGAAACATTTAAGATCATCCGGCTAAATAAACAAATCCTTCACCATCAGAGACACAAGTCACTACTCCCCCCTACCACTCTCTCCCCACAAATAAAGATGAAATCAAATTATGTCAGTGCCATGGTACATATTTAGGTCTGGTGGAACTTCATTAGAAAAGCCAGAGATGTCTTAGAGTATAAAACCAAACTGCAAGCTGCGACATGTAATTATTTCCCCACTAAAGAATAGATAAGAATCCATCCTGACCTTGCAGGGCATGCGTCCTTCTTTTCCTTTTTCTCAGTGTTCTCAGACATCCAGTGAAGAGCTGTCCTGTATCTGGACAGCAAAATGCACCTTCATCGCCGATAATTTCCTGTTAGGATCTGTTACTGTTAAGAGGATCTTAGTCCCGAGAGAGAAGCAGGGCTGGTGCCTCTCTAGGAAAGCTCAGGAAGTCTTTTCTGATTGCCTCTGACTGCCTATGTGTATATAGATCTTTTTAACTTTAGTTACCTCCTAGTAACTTCACTCCCTTCCCCTCTGGATCTGAATCATTCTGCCACCCCGTGGAAAGGCTGGTGGACAGAGGAGTGAGAGCCTGGGGCAGACATGAAGCCCTAGTCAGCCGAGCAGGCTTCCGCTCAGTTTAAAAGCAGCAGAACTGTGAGCAGAGAGGCGGGAGAACCAACAGGATGTGTGTGGCTGGAGTTCCTGGCACGAAGTCTTGGCTTTCATGTTTATTTTTGGATGTATTTTTCTTAGTCCTTTGATGCAAATTTCTGGCCTGGGAAGTAACCCTACAGTACAAGCTCCAAAGTTGCCAAAAAGTCAGTACAGGCCTCTGACTTGGGAGAAAGCAGGTCACTTGGCTTTTAGGCTCTGGTTAATCCTCAGCTGGGGGTGGGGGAGACCCTGCATATTAACAGGCAGGTCAGGGGCGGCCTACCTGAGGGTGGGTCACAGAATTCAACAGCTATACCCAGAGTTCAACATCTATGCATTTATTTGAAATATCAGTCTACCTTGAAAGGCTACCATTAATGCAAAAGTAAAACAACCTGAATTTTTTTTGCATGCTAAATAAAGTATTAAAACCCACACAAAGGGCTTCTGAGATTTTTATGTTCTAAGATACTATGTTTTAAGTATTGGGCTTTAATTTTTCTGACAGCCCAAGACAGATAGGAACATCAAATCTATTCAAGCTGGAGCGGATGCCTCTGAGAGGTATATTATTCCAATATGGTTTTTAAAGTGCATCAGCAAAGACTAAGCTGCTGTTATTTCCATAATTCCTATTCTCATAGTGGCTTGAAAGATTACTAATGGAAAAGGGCTTTTTCTCTCTGCATAGTCCAAAAGAGGCAGTAAACAGAAATGGCTAAAAAGCTTTTCAGTCCAACAACTGCCAATATATCTGGTAGAATCGAGAAATAAAACACTGAAAATTAGGGAATAGAGACAGATGCAGAAATATTTCTTTGGCAATATTCATTACTCTTAGAAATATTGTTTACAAGCTGTATTCTCTTCCTAAGAAAGAAACATGCACATCTCTCTCATTTTCACCATTCCATTTTATATCTCAGAAAGCATAAAAAATCATCAGCCAACAATATTTACTGAGGCCACAGACATGTATGGCGAATAAACTCTACTGGATCAATCACTGCATCTGAGCAACAGTTCTCTGTGATACTGTAGGTCTTGGTTGGGAGAAGGCAATGGCACCCACTCCAGTACTCTTGCGGAAAATCCCATGGACGGAGCAGCCTGGTGGGCTGCAGTCCATGGGGTGGCTAGGAGTCGGACACGACTGAGAGACTTAACTTTCACTTTCATGCACTGGAGAAGGAAATGGCAACCCACTCCAGTATTCTTGCCTGGAGAACCCCAGGGACAGAGGAGCCTGGTGGGCTGCCGTCTATGGGGTCACACAGAGTCGGACACGACTGAAGTGACTTAGCAGCAGCAGCAGCAGGTCTTGGTTAGAATAAAATCACAGAGCTTCTGGGTAACTATTACAGCCAAAAAGCCACTTTTACGGTGGCATGGCTCAGACTACAAATTTAAAATACTGCTTTATTTTTAAATAAAATTAAAATTAAAAAATTAAAATAAAAATTTTAAATAAAATAAAAATTAGTTTCATTGCTGTCTTTAAAGGTCAAATAATTTATTCACCAGTATGTATTACTCTGAACATGTTCAAACATAGCTTGCAATGAAGGAGAGTTTTCGCCCAGAATGATGTTCATGCAGTTGGAACACAGTTGGTAGATGACCAGTGCAAGTACCTCTCAGTGGCATCTTTTATGAGTCTGATGGAGAGTGACTCCCCAGTCTACTTCTCTGAACATATTGGGCTCATATCCTTATTCAAGTCCATGTATTTGGAATATTCCCTGTAAAGATGTCAAAATGCGCTGTAAACCTGAAAGCATCTTCATCCAAAACATCAGCTGGAAAGTCAGGAAGAAAATAAAAAAACCCTTTGTTATTGGTCTAATCGCTGACAACCTTAGACTGTGTGTGCTCAGAAGGAATTCATGGAGTTGGACAGTAAATTGGTATTTATTTATTTCAAGAGCCACCAGCAGTCATAAATACTCATAATCTTGGATCAAGTATTAATAATGGCTTAGAACTCCCAAACCAACACTTAAACTGCTTTGCCATTTAACTGCCTTACTGAGGATATACAATGCCTCTAGAGTCAGAGTTTAAATCACAGTTCTCAAGAACTAAAAAATGGTACTTCGACTTTTTAAATTTTATTCTGAAATTCAAAAACATAACTTTCTCCTTTCACTCTTACTTTTTCCCTCCCCCCTCCAAGATGCTATTAAAAAATGAGATGTTTTATAACCTAGTTAATATTTGTATTAAGTTCTAATATCAAAGAAGCATGAAAAAAGAGGGACGTGTTATTGACAACTCTGAATAAAGCTACTGTAATTCACCTAAGCTAAGAAAATATGACCTGACTTTGAGATGGAGCAACCTAGCACCCTCGGATATGACCATAAATTGGCAACTGAAGCACGGAAAGAGGAAAGAAAGTAGCTTTCATTAGGGAAGATTGAAAGATTTAAAGATTTCATTAGGAAAGTAGCTATCAGGAAAGATATAGGGTACAAAAGAAGCATCAAGCTGCTACCTCAGTTATATCTTGGGGAATATTTTTTTGATTTTATATATTTGTATAGATGATTGACAGGGAGATGATGATGGACAGGGAAGCCTGGCGTGCTGCAGACCAAGAGGTGGCAAAGAGTCGGACACAACCCTGTGACTGAACTGAACTGATAAATGACTGAGAGAATGCTCTGGTCACATTTATGACAATTTTTTGATGTGAATTTTCTGATTTTTAAATTTTTTACTTTTTAAAACTTTTTATTTTGTGTTGGGGTATAGACAATTAACAATGGTGTGATAGTTTCAGGGTAACAGTGAAGGGACTCAGCCACACATAAATATGTATCCATTCTCCCACAAACTCCCCTCGCATCCAGGCTGCCATGTAACACTGAGTAGAGTTCCATGTGCTGTACAGTAGGACCCTGTTGATTATCCATCTTAAAAACAGCAGTGTGTACACGTCCATCCCAAACTCCCTAACTATTGCTCCCCCACAACATTCTCCCCTCTGCCTGGCAACCATAAGTTTGTTCTGAAAGTATGATAATAATTTTTAAAAATACTCTGGGTGCTATCAGTTTGACCTACAACATTAATGACAATATAAAGCAAGAGTATTTGATGAAATTAAGTAGAATTTCAGTATCTCACACGTAGGTCTCTGAGTGTGCATTTGCTGAGAACTGAGAACACTTGCCTCTGATTAGGAAAGGAAGCAGGATTACCAAGCTCTCTGTTGGCATTAAAGTCCCAACTGTAAGATTTAAAACAGATAATTCACTCAGCCTGTTAAACAGCTTCTTTAGACTGGGCTACCTGTTCCTGGTTAGACACCATAATTTCCTAGTTAGAAGGACGTCAGACTCCTGGTCCTTGTCAATTACTTTGTTGCTCAGTCTCTCAGTCGTGTCTCTTTGTGACCCATGGACTGCAATACGCCAGGCTTCCCTGTCCCTCATCATCGCCCGGAGTTTGCTCAAACTCATGTCCGTTGAGTCAGTGATACCATCCAACCCTCACTGCTTTAAACGGCATCAAAGCCATAGATAAGGAGGGAAGTCTCCGAGAGTGCCTGCCACACAATGGACCCACCATGCCAGTCCTCAAAAGTGAGCAGGCAGATGAGATGAACACGTGACTTTAGACCCATGATTCAGACAATCTAATTTTTTACTGTGTGGGAACTAGAGCCTAACAGTGAGCTTCTTGCCACACTGACAGGAGCAGCAGCATCCAGCTGGCCATTCTACTGCCTTCTTCCTGCCATTTCATGGTTCAGTGAGGCTTCTCCCTGAATCCTGAAGCTATGTCCTCCTTCACTTTTGATATTTGGCTATCAGATCGAACTCAGACTTCAGCTGGCACTATGAGCTTCAGTTTTAATGTTGCTTACAGATACTATGTACCAGTGTAATGAATGGCTGAATTACCAACTCTGTTATCTGACATAATCAAGGAAAAGGTGTTCTGGTTATCCAATATTTTGCTAGCAGATTAGTGTTACATATGCCATTAATAGATCACCCAAATTCAAATAATAGAAATAGATTTTACTTAACGATAATGATATATTATACCCTGAAATAATATTATTGACTTGCTAGTTTATTTTCTGTCTCCTCCAAGCAGAACAGAAGCCCTGGCCCAGCAAAAAGAAGTTCTGTCAATCTTGCTCACTGCTCTTGCCAGGCCTGACACACAGGAGATCTTCCTTAAGTGTTTGCTGAATAAGCGAACAGTAGAATAAACAGAAGTTGATCTTTATTCCTCAGAAGGTAATCTAGAGTTTCACAATTTCTTAGGATGATCGTGCACTGTAAATGCACAAGTGTGCCCATGAATAAAGTTCTGATTCACATAGGCAGCTAGATAATGGAGTTCCCTGTACTCTCACTTCAGTCAGTTAAAATGCTGGAGAGGCACCTAATTTGTACTTTGCACTTGGTTGCATGAACAGGTAAGTAAAGTATCTTATTAACTTCTTGCTCACTATGAGGTTCCACATCCTGACCTGTAAAATAAGAGGTCAGACTATATACTCCCTCCATCCTTTTCTGCTCACTGACAGGGGAGACCAGAATCATGCTGTGAGGTTACAGGTGAAGGGCTGGACCCACTGCATTACAAAATCACGTGGCAAGGTTTGGGAAACCAAGGACCACCTTCTACATCAATACCCCCATTTAACAATCTTCCTCTAAGGGAAATCTCTGCAAAAAACAGCCCACCCTAAAATATACTCAAATACAATCCAACCGAGGGATCAAATGAGTCAAATCAACACATCACTAACAGTGAGGCATCCAGACATTAGCAGCACCTTAATGTACTCAGCATCACCTTTGGCTTCTCCTTGCCAAAACGGTTTGACTTGACCTAATCAAACCCTCAGCACCAACTTTCATTTTCAGGAAACCCTGGAGTAGAGGTACAAAAAAGATACCATGAGAAAACAATCAGACAAACCTCGAATTTGGAGGAAACTAATCTGGCCTTTTTAACAAGTCAATGCCATAGCGAGACAGAGACAGGGAAGCCGTGAGGAGGAGAGAGACTGACTTAGATATAACAATCAAATGTAATGCACAGTTCTTGATTTGAGCCTCGTTTGAAATAAAACAGATATAAAAATACCCATGGGATAAATTTATGGGTATTTATGGGGAAATTTCAGCTGTGCACTGGGTATCAGATTAGGATATTATCTTTAGTTTTGTAGGTGAAATAACAGTATTATGGGTATGCAGCAGGATATTCTGATTGTCTGGAGATATATGCTGATGTTTAGGATGAAATGTCATGATGCCTGACATTTATATTAAAGTGGTTCAGCAGAAAAAGATGAAGCAAATATGGCTAAATGCTAGTAACTGCTGGACCAAGTGAGATTGCAGTCTTTCATTGTATTATCCTTTTTGATTTCCTGTATGTTCGAAAATGTTTTAAATAAATGTTGTAGAATGTTCACAGGTAGCAACTTCTCAGGAACTTTTCACAGCACTAGGACCTCCTAATTAAAATAAATTTTTAATTATTGCCCGCAAACCATCCTCGACCAACAACTTGAATAAGTCATCACAGATGAAAGCAGTTATAATGACACATACCGCAAGCAGGAGTCATTTTTTGTTCTTAAACCAGTCTTCCAAATTTTCTTTTGGAAAAGACTTTTTGGTTTACCTTTTAAAGATCCAAAAAGCAGCTTATTTGCCTCAAGCCTGGGCCCTTTTAATTGACAGAAAACCTCTCCGCACAAACCTCACGCAAACCTACTTTGGCTTTGCCTTCCTAAAACTCGCTTTTGTCTCTGAACTTTACAGAGCAGTTGGAGCTCTTTAATATTTTCTAAGAGGAACATTTCAAACAAGTAACCCTGCAATTTATTCACTACTGCCAAGAATAAAAGTACCAGGTTTCACCACCGGGGCCTTCCAAGGCTTGCAGGACTTTCAAGGCAAAGCATCACTCACTCACCTGCAGGCTTGCTCCCTTAATGCATCTGGCATTTGTTTGGCTCTGGAGGAAGCAATTTGATTACACAAAATTCTTTTTAGATCAAGTTTAAAATCTTAGCCACACTGGGACAAGTGGTAAAGCCTGCCAGCTCGATGGGTTAACACTTGGACATACTGAGCCCAGGACAAAGATAGGGAACAACCCACAGGTAAAAATCAGAAGCTTCAAGAACTGAAAAGGAATAAGCATAAAAGATGAGAGGGCCTAAGTGCTCCATTTGCCATGACTGCATATAAGATTTATTCCCCGTCCTTTTTTGTAAATGAGCGTGGTACCCTAAGGGATGCTGGTCAGCAGCAGGAAATGCACCAGCCGCCAGGACTGGCTGCTTCAGCCACTGCTGTGACACCCGTGCATTTTAGGCTGGCAGGTAACCAGCCATCTTTATGTCCCTCGTTTCCCATACCTTATTACAGGGCACTTCATTTTTAAAAGCATTTAAATGAAGCAGATGTTAACCCCATTCATCCCACTTTTCCAGGGATCATGTCAATGATGATTTTGAAAATGCCAAAGAAAATGTCAAAGTATTTTGTTCTATGGTTAAGAATACATTTGTGGAATAGGAGGGAGGAAATACATAAAACACTCTATGGTCATTCAAGAAATAATTATCATGTATGTCAAACCACAGGAAATTGAGCAAGCGCTAAATTAAAAAATAAAAAAAAAGAAGGATGTCTTGTGTCAAAATGCCTTTTTCACTCACTCATTTCAAAAACAAGTTTTGAAAATTAAATTCCATCCACTGGCTGAGAACAGAACACATTAAGGCTTGACTAAATGCCATTATCCACGTGGTACTCCCTTTCTTCTCTGCAACCACGTTAATTGACAAAGCCGCCCTGAGGCTCACCTCCCATAGTGCCTTGAAGTCCTTCTGCTCGATGCGGAGCAGCTCACTGCTCTCCCTGGTAACGATGGTCGCATGGCGCGGGGTATTGTCCAGAATGGACTCTCCAAAGGCTGTCCCAATTCCCAGAGTGCAGATGGTCACTGCGTCCTGAGAACCCCAAAAACCAGTTGTTAGAAAAGTCGACATCTTATCAGTGGATGAGTTGTTTTTTCTCAGAAGTGGACAGCTGACCCTTGAACAACGTGGGAGTTAGAGGTGCCAACCCCCTCATGTAGTAGAAAATCGGGAGTATATCGTGGTTCCTACACATCAACAGATTCAACCAGCCACACACTCTCTTATACTGTCGTATTTACTACTGAAAAAACTCTGCTATGAGTGGACCCCCACAGTACAAACTCGCCCTGTTCATAGGTCAACTCGTTTCTATACAGTAAAACACTCGGTTCAATTGCACAGTTTAACAAGCTTTGACAAATATATACACCCTGTAATCATCACCCAAATCAAGACAGAACATTTCTGTCACTACTGTGACTTCCCTCATGCCCCTTTCAAGTCAAGACCGTCCTTTCAGAGGCAATTGATCTTCTGATTTCTATCACCATAAAGGAATTTTGCCAGTTTTAGATTTTACCTAAAAGGAATCAGACAATATGCCCTCTTTAGTGTCTGGCTTCTTTTGCTCAACATAATGTCTATAAGATTCATCCATGTTGTCATGTGGAGCAGCTGTTTTTCCCTTGACCTGTGGACCACTGCATGGATATGCCCCAGTCTGCTTATCCATTCTCCTCCTGGTGGACATTTGGGTTATTTCTGGTTTGGGCATATTATGAATAAGGCTGCTGCCAATCTTGCACATGTCCTTTTTGTGTGCGTGGTTATCTTTCTATATGACTACTATCTCAAGGTGTCCCACGTGGCATTGGTAGTAAAGAATCTGCCTGCCAATACTGGAGGCACAAGAGACATGGATTCGATCCTTGGTTTGGGAAGATCCCCTGGAGTAGGAAATGGCCCTCCACTCCGTATTCTTGCCTGGAAAATTTCATGGGCAGAGGAACCTGGCGGGCTACCGTCCATGGTGTTGCAAAGAGTCAGACATGACAGAGTGACTGAGTATTACTATCTCTAAGAAAATGTGGGACATTTTTTGAAGATGAACTTGCTTTTTTCCCCAAGTGAGAGAGTTCAATTACGGTATTTAAATAAAAAGCCAAAATAGGGATACTGTTATGTCATTCTGTCTTAAAGAGACGAGGAAAATGAAGGTGACCATGGTTGGTTCGTGAGGCCCTGGTACACAGATAGCAAATAACGCACAGCCAGATTCTAGTTGTGACTCTCTGACTACAGATTCCAAGTTTTTTGTATTATGCTGCCTCCCGCAGCCACAACATAGTAAAAACAGCATCCAACGAAGTACAGTGCAGGAAGCTTATAAAATGTTCTGAATCAATGATTTTAAAGTTTAAGGTGTGCTACACAAGTAATTTCCTCTCTGCATGCACCATATGTGATAATACTTGGGTTAATCCTAACTAGTCTCAAGCAATGCAAACCCTTGAAATCACCTGGCTATTCATTTTGCGAGGAATTATCAACTAAGGTCCGTACATATAGGCAATCCTGAGCTAGAAGGCGTAGTTTTCCTTTCATGCATCTAATACATGATAACAGGAAAGTTATTAAGATCAAGTTAGTGACCTTCTAACCACATTAGCAGGACAAATGCCCCTATGAATCCAGTTCCTTGAACCATAGCAAACTGCTTCTGCACAGATATTATCATATAAAACTGTGTTCAGGAAAATAACATAATACCTCAGAAGAGAAAGAGAGATCAAGGGGAAACAAAAATGGCCTGCTAATAAATTTTCCAGAAAGGCAGCTACAAACAAACTCAGTCAGAAAAATATCCCCAGAACTGAAATATTAATACCCAGCAAGTCAGATACTTCTGAGTAATTTTCAAATTCTAGTAAAAACACAAGATGGATTATGATGAATCACAGACTTTCACAAATTCTCTAGATTATTAGGTTTTCTCAAAGATCCCACTAGCCCACTTCATTTTTAAAAAATCATCTGAATCTTTCAGAAAGAACTCTTTTAGCCTAATTTACACTCTCCAGTGTAAATATCTATTTAAAAACCTGTCAGGGATGAACCATACCTATTACTCCTGCCACTATCCCTGTAGCTTAATTATCTACGATTATCTACAAAGTATAATGCGAAAGAACTCTGAAGATCTGAAGATCTGTTATTTGTGAGCCAGCTATAGATTTTTACAGACTAAGTTGTTTCCTCCATTTCTCACCTCCTATCCCTGACACCTGTCATCGTGTGTCACCAAAACAAATACAAAGACACAGGCTTTGAAAGTCCAACTGTGAAAATCACTCACATGAGTCCGTCTTCTTGCTAGCGAGCAGCTCTTGTGAGAAAGACAAAAGACTGAACATTTTCTTGGTCTTCCCCAGAGAGTTTAACGTGACCCCTGCCTCCTCCTAAACATAACACGTTTAGTTATGTTAGTGTTGCCAAGCGCTCTCCTCAGCAAAGCCTTGTGTGTCAGGACCTCTGTACAGAGGGGCACCGGCCCCTGTCATTCCATCCAGCACCTTTGCTCATTCCCAGTGTCCCCGGCTCTCCCACCAGGGCTGAGGGTGGGAGCCCACCCGCCTTCATCTCCTCCTTCATCCTCCATCCTCTCACATGTAAGGACAGGGAGTCACAGATACAAGATTCGGTCTTGAAAGTAGGACTGTAAAACCTCACCTGAAACAAGGGCGGCTTGCAAATTCAAACTCGACTTTCAGCAGACTAAGTATGCTCAGGACCAATTTACTCAGAAATCTGAATGGACTGGGGAAGTGTGGATTGGGCACTGGGATAACTGGGCACAGGGAAGAAGTCTTGAGAAGAACATTTTCACCCTAAAGATGAATCACTGTCTCTGTAGTCCCTGAGGGTCAGGCCTTGTTTATATCTGAATTCCAGGCCGGGACCTGCAATGTGCTTAGGAAATAAATCTCAAATAAAGACATTTACATTCCAATGTTCTCAATGCAGCAGAATTAATATGCATTGCTCAGTATGTACACTCAAAGGCAGGATACTACCATTCCTTTAAACTCACACATCCACTGGAGATCTGTTCATGTCTCTCTACTTATTAAATAGGGACTGTTGAGACTTTTATTTTCTGCTCATTTGCAAATTAATGTTCAGAAAGGCTACTGAAAGGAAATATATACAGTGACAAAGACTGAAGAAAGCAATCAGCACAAACTGTGAAACATCAACAGTGAAGAAATGTCCCATTTTATATTAAGATGGCCATTTATTTTGAGGATTTTCAAACATGAAACGATTTAAAAACTGGCGTGTTTTCAGGGATGAAGGTGGGTTTAGCAGATGCTGCTGGAGTCCTACCAGATCCTCCCCACCCATTTCTCCCACCCTAGCCTTACCCTCAGAAGCATCCATAGGTTTCTGGACAGTTCCGGCACATACTTGCACATACTTCCCTCTTCATCTGCATTGCTCTGCTTAAGGGCAGAGTGCTGGACACCGGACAAGTTAAAGCTTGCCGGGTACATCTTCCAAAGAGGCATGACAGTAGAAGATAAATACCCTGGCTTCTACCTGACACAATTTGTTAGAGGGTTCCTGGAAGGAGTGAGCCCAGCTGCCCGCAGCTGAACTCCTCATCTACACATTTTTATTGGCATTCCTCATTCCGTGTCTCAATTCCCCTACTTCCTTACAACACTTCCTGGGGTGTCCTCCATAAAAACCACTGCAGCCAAATCCTTGTCTCCAGATAGGCTTCTGGATAAACACGAGATTGGATTAGCTAAACCAATCTTGACCTGTGAGTCCCAAGTTACACTGAGACCTCTGGAGAGGTACTGGGCCAAAGCTGCATCCCCAAAGAGATTCTGTAATAGCAGCAGAGGCCAGCTTATCACTGATTACTTTGCATCAGACACACCCGAAGAGCAATATCCCTTGCGTGTCACCTGGGAAGACCTCATTGTGTTTCCTGTAGAGGATACAGGGTCTCTGAGCCCAGTCCTACGATGTAAGTAGTGGTGATGGGCTCTCAGAAAAAGAATTAACTGTGGCATGATACTGAGACGATCGGAGGGTTTCTCCCTCCTATCTGACCTAGCTCTCTCTCTTCTATCATTCCACTAAATCAGTCCTTCTCCTACCTTCTAAACACTTAATGACCCACTCACCCTGAACAGTACTAATCTCCTGTGCATCCTGTATGCATGTGGATCTCCACGTGTGTGGCTGGAACACTATGCACCATATACCGCCCCAGGCGTCTTGACTATGATGTCTCATTAATTCTTCACAACAATTAAAGGACATAATTTAAGTGCTCTACACAATGGGTGATTCAAAAGAAACGCTGAATAAAGCTATTCTTACTGATGATAGTTTTAAATACTTCTCAAAACTGTAAAGCAATCAATCAATTAAAAATAAAAAAGAACCTCTTTCCAAGGCTCAGTAGGAAAATTGATTAATTTTGATTAAGTATTAATTTTAGCCATACAGGTTCTTTTTTCAACCAGCCAATTGATAGATTTATTGACTACCTAATCATTCCAAATCAACAGGAAAATACAAAACATTTGGCATTGCTCCCCCTCTCACCTTCTGGCCCCAATACTGGGGCTCACTTGACCCTCTCCTAGAGGATGCAATCCATTTAGCTCTTCTCTTCCTCATCAGGAGAAAGGGAGGCAATCAAAGCCAGAACTGAGAAGCGTGTCTGCATTACTGCTTTTCCCACTCTGAGCACCAGGTGCCCCATTCTAACGGAGTTCCTATTTCAGTTGGAGAAACTGGGTTTCTGTCTTTCTGCATCTGGTATCCTAATTCTTCTCAAAGTGGCAGACTGCCTTGTTGACAGCACTTCCTGGCATCCTTCCGACACCCGGCCTGTTCATCAGCCTGCCTGGCCACCCACCTCCATCACGGAGCCTGTTTCCTGCCTCCCTGTCCAGCACCCAGCCCTATCATCGCGTTAAACGGCCTGCCTCAATCCTTCACCAAGCTGACCTGTGCTTGGGTCACAAGCTGGGCTGTGCTGCTTCAATCGCTGGCTTCCTACCTCCTGACCAGCACTGCCTGCATACGCCTCTAGATGGCGCCCACCGCCATCTAGAAGAGGAGGTTCTACCCACTCCTGCCCAGCAAGGCACCAACTGAAGTCATGAACAGTGTCTTGGACTGCTGTGTTTCAGCCGGAGAGGAAAATCGCGACCCACTCCAGTGTTCTTGCCTAGAGAATCCCGTGGACAGAGGAGCCCGGTGGGCTGCCGTCCATAGGGTCGCACAGAGTCGGACACGACTGAAGCGACTTAGCAGCAGCAGCATGTGTTTCAGCAGAATAGGTGGGGTCTGGTTATCTTCACTCATAAAAGTTGGTGTTAGGTGAGTTATCAAAGATGTCAACAATCTGGCCCGGGGCGGGGTAGAGGGGAAGGCAGGGAGCATCAGGCATAGGAAGGGTTGGGCAGAGTGAGGGTAGGAATCCCTTGGAGGCAGCAGAGGGAGAAGACGGTGCACCTTGCAGACCTAGATTCAAAACTCACTTCTGTCAGTTACTAGTCCCCGGCTTCGGGCAGAATGCTCCCAGGAGCCTCAGTATTTTTATTTGCAAAATGGTGCAATCTTTCTCACAAGATTAGTAGTAGAATTCAATATACATAATAGATAGTCCTACATGGTTCCTGGCACACAGGTGCTCCACACAAAAAAAAAGGAAAATATTATTTCTAACTTAACCTATGCATGTATATACATATGGCTATCTACATTTCTAAAGCAAGTTATGTTTTTCTACTACTGAAGTAACAGAGAATCTCTTATTCATTTTGTGTTAATCTCCAATTAATGATGGCTTTTTCAATGCTTAAATTCCAAGTTTCTCTGTCCCCAATCTGGATGTCAAGTGGTTTGAATGATCTGCAAAACACTTCAGCTCTCTGGGGGAGCATGTATTCAAAGGAACCCTTCTGACGAATCCTGCTGTAAATCAGAGAATCCTTTTGTATTGCAACTAATCACCCCTGTATTTATCTGCTTTGTATGTCTAGACGATGGTATACTAGGTTTTCTTAAAGTACGCATTCTCGTATGAAGCATTTTGTTTGTTTCATTACAAACATAGCTACAGTATGAACATAGGAATGGTGTTAAGAAACGCCATGATTATGTGTCACTGGAATTCAAGCTAATACACATGGACCTTGCAAATGATATTTATAAGCAGCCACAGAAATTCAATTTACACAAGTTAGACATTCTGATGAAATTTAAAATAAAATAGAAGGATTTTCTGTGGTAATTACATCGATTTTTGACTCTCCTGTAATTTTAAGGAGTATCAGTTATTTTATTATGTATGCATTGCATACATGCTCAGTTACTCAGTTGTGTCTGACTCTCTGCAACCCCACGGACTGTAGCTCACCAGGTTCCTCTGTCCATGAAATTTTCCAGGCAAGAATACTGGTGCAGGTTGCCATTTCCTCCTTCAGGGGATCTTACCAATGCAGGGCTTGAACCAAGTCTCCTACATCAGCAGGCAAATTCTTTACCACTGAGCCACCTAGGAAGCCCATTTTATTTTGTGTATTTAACCCAATTCCTTATTAATGGCTCAAGAAGAGTTAATTGTCTTACCACATATTTATTGCTTTGGATACTTGTTGGGTTCATGCCAAGGAACAAACTGGTCCTTAAAGTTTGTAGACCCTGAAATAAATTTTTACAAAGCAAATACTTTTACATATTTTAGACCTATAGGCAATACTTTCCATTAAGTTTTATTGTGCAGGGTTTGTTTCATGAGCTTGAATTTAGTCTTGAATTTAAGGAGTGTTCCAAGTCCTTTTAGAAAATAAAAATTTAATGGAACCTAATCTCTAAATTTGTCAAGACATTAGAGTATATGTGCAGTCTAAAGGATTTACTACCAAGCAGGAAGGCAAAATACTTCTAAGACAAATGTGCTTTTCTTCCTGACAAACAGCAAAGACAAGTTCTTCCCTGGAATCAGCATTAGACACAGCTTAACAAGATCAGGCAAGCTGGCTGCAGGAAGGTTTGATGAGACGGCCCAGTATTAGCATCTGATAACCGAATCAGGGAGGCCAGCCTTGTCTCAGGGGCAGCCAGTCTTTCCTGCACCAGGGCTCTCTCTTGCCTCTGCCTACACCAAGAATTACACGGCAACAAAACTCAGCCCAGTACGCCAAGGTCCCAGGCTGGATGCTAAACAAACTCTAATCAGGTCTCAACAAAGACAGTGACCTGAGCATAGACAAATATTAAGATTACAAGCAACCACTGTGGACAAGGCACCTTTCAGGTTTTACTGGCTTGAGACATGGGTTCAGAGAATGTTTCCTGATGATAGCGATGTCTGAAAATAATGGATCAAAAGAATGTATTAAGGAATCTGGCAAAAACAGAAAGAAGGGGAAAGATAAAGCAACTACACAGAGAAACATGCCTGTCCTCCAAATTTTACAAATATGCAACACTTAAAAACATCTTTAAAACAAAGAGGGTTTAAAAAAAAAAAAACCCACATTTTACTTTAGGGGGGAAATCAGTAAGAGATCATTTTCCAAAACTTGCCACAGAACTTTATAGATGGAGGAGAGGATGAATAAAGTGAGGACCAAGGCAAAACACAGCCCATTCTCTGATCCCATGAAATGGCTGAACACCACTGTTAAACTTCTTGCTATTTCGAATACAATGCGCATTTCCTGCTTTTTCTATTCTAGCACTGCCCTCCTGTGGTAAAATGGCAACATTGCAACCTACAGCACTCCACTTTAGCCAATCACCTTTTCCTTAAAAATAGTAAGAAAAAAATCATGGAACCCCTGCTCTTGGTCAAGCTTCATACTGAGTGCTCTATACACATTAACTTATTTAAGATAGGAACTAGTATCTCCAATTTACACATACTCTAACTTGATTGTGGTCACATAGTAATTAAGTGGCTCTGAGAATTTCAAAAGATTTACATGATCGTGCATTGCATTAGGTAAATATTAACATTTTAAATAAACATCTGTTACAGAAATATAGATAGGAGTTATATTAATTACTAAACCATCCTATTCCCTATTTTTCAGTATATACTTCTATTTGCTCTGCAGCCATCAGAAATCATTTCATGTGACTGGGGAAATGTTATACTTTTTTGGTGTAAAGATTAGTTTAACCTTCTTTATGTTTAGATTTTAAATACTTACCAAAGCAAGATTAAAATAGTTACCATACCGCTTACAAAATCTGCAGAAAAAAGCAGGACCTTGTCTCTCCTCTCCCACTCACACGAAGTGGATACTGTCTGAGATAATGAGCTTTATAAAACTATTGTTTTAAAGCTTGATATTTGTTTATAACCTGTTCTAATGCTCACTTCTAACCTGAAATCTACCTAAATATTAATGAGGAATAGTCCACCCACAGTATTATTCATTCTAATAGGAATGTAAATCTCTGGCTTTTAGCCCATTAAGTTAAATAGGCACTGGAGACAGGCAGGCTATTGAGCACATGAGTTCAGCTGTGGATATCCAAAGGCCTGCAGGTCCTGCTTAGACTTAGGTAAGAGACCAAGAGCGGGGGCAGGTCTTGCTGGAAACTGAAGGGTTCATCCTTGACAGAATCTGGGATGCCGAGTAGAAATCTACATGAGCACACGAGCCAAGCTGGGACACTCTGGTCTGGGATGGGGAAGTGGTCTGCAGGCAGGGCCTCTTGCTGGGTGTTCTCAGTTTGATGGGGTAAGACAGAGTGACCAGGCAGGAGAATGTCTGTGAAGCTGGGAGAGATGCCTCCGACAACTGCTCAGGGACACAGGGTAGAAGTACTTCCAAGGTAGGTTTTGTTTTATGGAGCAGTGGAGTCAATATAAATGATATCAATTGATATAGTTGATAGGAAGGCATTTCCAAGGATGGTAGACTCTAAAAAGTTCACCACAGTTATAGGAACAGGATAATCCATGTATTTCCCAAAGTTCTTACCTGCACACAGCTTCACGGCTGTAGCACAAGAAATGAGAGCACCATGAGACCAGTTCCTCAGGGAGGGTCTCAGGGAGGTCGGGCCACATCCCTCTCTATATCCAGAGCTTGGGGTTTTTCCCCTCCAGTCCACGCTTGAGGCCTTGGACTGGGAGAAGGCAAGGAAGCAGAATTGAGCACTGGCCTTACTGCATGAGAGCAGAGAAGCTGGTTCCAACCAATTCTCAGCAGGATTCTGTACCCTCATCTGCCGGTCCTGAGCTAGGAATGGACCCACAGGGTGAGGCTGTGGTCAGTAGACAAGGTCCTGCCTCCCCAGCTAGCAAAGACTGTTTCTAAACTGACTGGCAAGTGTTTTGCTGGGCTGACCCCAAGCAAAACTGGGAGGCGAGCCCAGTAGCTTTTCCCCTCCCCCTTCCCCTGCTTGGAAAGGGCCTGAAGTTTACCTTACTACTCACTGAACATTTGTGTTTTCATCGTTCTCCCAAATGAGGAATCAGTGGCTTTCTTTGTTATAATGCTGGCCATCAGTGTGATCCAAGGGGGTGCAGAAAGATCCACCACCCTGTGACCACCACGCATCCTGGCAGTATCCGGGAGCATGCGCCCTTTGTATCTGTAGCCCCTCCCCTACGCCCAGGTAGCTGGATGCACCGCACGTGTGATTAATGTTAAGTGAGGTATCAGCAGAGCACTGGATTAGGCAAGGAAGTCAGGTGATTTCCAGCGCTACGGGTTACTACTGTGTCATCCTGGGTGGGCAACTCACTCACCTGTGTCTTAGCAAGATGCAGCACAGCTGGGTCAACCTAACAGGGCAGCTCAAATGAAAGAGGGCAAGTGAAATGCTTTGCAAAGGATGAGATTTAATACTACTCTGCTCAGAGGGTATCGCCAATGAGACATAAGTATGACCCTCCATGTGGGATCCAAAAAATTCAAGGAGGATCTGTCAAACCAATCATACGGAGAGTGAGAAGTATGTTTTCTTACCCTAGGGAGCAAAAAAGTTTAATATAAAGGGTGATGGGGAGAAAAAGTAATATATTGAGACAGGCAGGAAGGTAATATGAATTTATGAGCCAAAGATAATATATTTCTGCTCTGTGTGTTCTTGAAAGTTATATCTTCGTATCATGTAGAAGAAAAAGAGTTTTTTTTTTCAGAAAAATTCAATGAATAATACCTAATAAATGTATAATATGAAAATACTGTACCAGAATCTGTGATGCATTTTCTTCCATGTTCCTTATTTCAAGCAGTGGCATCACCACCCACCTCTTCATCCAAGTCAGGCTCCTCCCTTTCTCTCAATCCCCCCCCATCCCATCAACACCAATTATACCCGTTTCACCTCTACTTTGTATATACCACACCTAAATCTCCCTCCCTGATCACCCCTACTTCTCAATCCCACCTTCCAACTTAGAAACCCTTTAAAGGGATGGGCCATGCTCATTTCACTGTTTGTCTTTGGGTCTAAAGCAGGTGTTCCCCAACAGTAGGCCTTGGTGGGTAGAGGGGCGGGGGGGTGGGAGTGCAAACACTTGAAAGGAGGAGCTTGGAGGTGAGGCATGGAGCTCTGAGCTGGAAACCGAAATGCAGGACGGTGGCTGCAGGAGCTTCAGGGGAAAAGCTGCTCCTCCCCACATCATTCCTAAATGGCTCAGCCCTCACTCCATCCCTTCCCTCTCACATCCTCTGGATGGCACCTGTACAAGCACAATGGTCGAGAACTTGAGTCCTAGAATCACAACAACCTAATGGAAGAAAAGCTACGACAAACCGAGACAGCATATTTAAAAGGAGGAACATTACTTTGCCGACAAAGGTCAATATAGTCAAAGCTATGGTTTTTCCAGTAGTCATGAGAGTTGGACTATAAAGCTGAGCGCTGAAGAACTGATGCTTTTGAACTGTGGTGTTGGAGAAGACTCTTGAGAGCCCCTTGGACTGCAAGGAGACCCAACCAGTCCATCCTAAAGGAGATCAGTCCTGAATATTCATTGGAAGGACTGATGCTGAAGCTGAAATTCCAATACTTTGGCCAGCTGATGCAAAGAACAGACTCATAGGAAAAGACCCTGATGCTGGGAAAAATTGATGGCAGGAGGAGAAGGGGACGACAGAGGATGAGATGGTTGGACGGCATCACTGACTTGATGGACGTGAATTTGAGCATGCTCTGGGAGTTGGTGATGAATAGGAAAGCCTGGCGTGCTGCAGTCCATGGGGTTGCAGAGAGTCAGACATGACTGAGCAACTGAACTAAACTGAATGGCTGTGTGCCCTGGGGCAAGTTATTGAGCATCTGTGAAATGAGACTAATCATAGTACTGAACGGGGGAGGGCGATGTAGGGTGTAGCCAGTGAAATAAAGCTTGTAAAGTGCTTTGCATAAAGCCGCTCATAGTGAGCGCTCTGCCACCATTAGCCATTCCAGCCCTCATCTCACCATTCTGGCTCAGCTAAAACCCCACTGAGGAGCCGAAACTCAGAGCTTAAGTTTGGAAGTTTATCTCCACCATCTCCTCTGACTCCTGACTCTCAGATGAGAAGAGAGGCATGCAGGGCAGGGTGAGACTTGAGGCAAGTAAGTGGAGGGCAGGCTAGCAAGAAACGCTGCTCTATCCACTTTTAAAGATTTGAGTCTTTGCTTAATTCTATTTCTTTAATTCTATTAATTAAGGAATTCAAGGAATTAAATAGAATTCACTTCTATTTCCTTAATTCTCTCTTAGTCTCTTTAAATTTTTCTTCTTTTTCGGCCCCCACCCACCTTTCATTTGTGTATGAGAAGCAAGAAGAATGTGAAATTGGGAGTGTGTCTGATAGAAATTCAAATCTTAATTTAGCCATGTACATTTGTGTGGCCCTGCAGCTTCCCTGGTGACTTAGAGGGTAAAGTGTCTTCCTGCAATGCAGGAGACCCGGGTTCATCCCTGGGTCGGGAAGATCCCCTGGAGAAGGAAATGGCAACCCACTCCAGTACTCTTGCCTGGAAAATCCCATGGACAGAGGAGCCTTGTAGGGTACAGTCCATGGGGTCACAAAGAGTTGGACACAACTGAGCGACCACACGTTTGGGAATGTTATACCTAAGGTCACTGAGCCTTGTTTTCAAGCTCTGTAAAACAGGGCATAAAAGATGAAGTCAATGAGTACCCAGGGGACCCCAGCACAGTGTGGCATATGAAGGCAATGGGCAGTGCCGGTGCTGGTCTCTGGGAATTCCAGGTCTTTTCTGGCTTCTCCTCCCATGGCCCATTGCCCAAACCCATTTTGCCCCCCACGATAGGGGCATATGATAATTACTTTTATGTGTCAACTTAGCTAGACTATGGTATCCAGTTGTTTAGTCAAATAGCCTAGATTCTGAGGTAAAAGTATTTTTTAGGTGTGATTAACATTTCCTTGGAAGGAAAGTTATGACCAACCTAGATAGCATATTCAAAAGCACAGACGTTACTTTGCCAACAAAGGTCTGTCTAGTCAAGGCTATGGTTTTTCCTGTGGTCATGTATGGATGTGAGAGTTGGACCGTGAAGAAGGCTGAGCGCTGAAGAGTTGATGCTTTTGAACTGTGGTATTGGAGAAGACTCTTGAGAGTCCCTTGGACTGCAAGGAGATCCAACCAGTCCATTCTGAAAGAGATCAGCCCTGGGATTTCTTTGGAAGGAAGGATGCTAAAGCTGAAACTCCAGTACTTTGGCCACCTCATGTGAAGAGCTGACTCATTGGAAAAGACTCTGATGCTGGGAGGGATTGGGGGCAGGAGGAGAAGGGGACGCCAGAGGATGAGATGGCTGGATGGCATCACTGACTCGATGGACATGAGTTTGGGTGAACTCTGGGGGTCGGTGATGGACAGGGAGGCCTGGTGTGCTGCGATTCATGGGGTTGCAAAGAGTCGGACATGACTGAGCGACTGAACGGAACTGAACTGAACTGAACATTTACAAGCAGCACTTTAAAACAGATTACTCTCTATAACATGCGTGGGCCTCACCCAATCAGTTGAAGGTCTTAAAAGCCAATGTCTCCCTTGAGGTTTCCCAAAGATGGAATTCTGCTTCCAGAATGCAACATAGAAATTCTCTCTGAATTTCCAACTTTAAGATTAAAGTCTGTAAAGTCTGCATCATCTGCTTTCACCTGAATTTCAGCCTGCCAGCTTGCCCTGAGGATTTCCAATGTGGCAGTGCCCACAATCACATAAGCCAATTTCTTAAAGGAAATGTCTACCATCTATATATCTATCTATCACCTGTTGACACTGGTTATCTGGAGAACCCTGACTTATACAGGGTACCACTCTGATTGGCTAACCCACTGCCTTGATTTGGCCACATCACTACTGGGAAGAGACCCAGAGTCCATTACAAGGCCAGAGCAGATAGCAATGACCTTTTTGTTTTTGTCTTTTGAGTCACTTGCCATGAGAGAAGTGTCAGCCATCTCACTCATTCTCCTTAGCTCCTTCCTCTCATGTGGTTGGAATTCTATCTTGTCCATCAGAGCTAGCTGGAAGGCTGGTCTTCTGTCTATTTCTCTGGAAGTTTGGAGGCTATAGAGGTCAATGCATCTTCTCTTCTTTATTTCTTGGGGACTCTACAAATCAATTCAGAAAACTCTGGCTGGGACTGTGGTTGGATTCTGTGAAGTACACAGAAGAAGAAGCGATAAGCCAGCTTTGGTATAGAGCTAATATGAGAATATGAGAAGACTAAGCCCAGCTTCATGCCAAACAGAAGAGAAAAAAGTGGAACCAGTGACAGATTTTATTTTCTTGGGCTCCAAAATCACTGCAGACAGTGATTGAAGCCACAAAATTTAAAGACTATTGCTCCTTAGAAGAAAATCTATGACAAACCTTAGACAGAATATTAAAAAGCAAAGATATCACTTTGCTGACAAAGGTTTGTGTAGTCAAAGCTATGGTTTTTTTCAGTAGTCATGTACAGATGTGAGACTTGGACCATAAAGAAGGCTGAATGCCAAAGAACTGATGCTACCAAATTGTGATGCTAGAGAAGGTTCTTAAGAGTCCCTTGGACTACAGATCAAACTGGGATCAAACCAGTCAGTCCTAAAGGAAATCAACCCTGAATATTCATTGGAAGGACTGATACTGAAGCTCCAATTCTTTGCCCACCTGATGCAACTCACTGGAAAAGACCCTGATGCTGGGAAAAATTGAAGGCAAAAGGAGAAGTGAGCGACAGAGGATGAGATAATTAGATAGCATCACCAACTCAATGGACGTGAGTTTGAGCAAACTCTGGGAGATAATGAAGAACAAGGAAGCCTGGTGTGCTGCAGTCCATGGGCTCACAAAGAGTTGGACACAACTTAGTGACCGAACAAAAACAAAGCTCAACTTAGGAAAGTTCTTTTCATTGGGGCTGAGGTCAAAGCCATAGCTAGAATCTAAAGTTAAAGTTTACTAATTTTTTTTTAAATCCACAACTGTTGCTCAGCTATTCTTGGGGAGCACCCCACACTGAGAAATAACTGGTCAAGGGCAATACTCTGGCAGCCCCTGGCCAAATACTATATTAATACCATCAAAATCTCATGCCAGCTTAGCATCTGAGGTGTCAGCACATTGCTGCTGCTGATCTTTATCTTCCCTTAAGAACACTTCCTCTGCCTTTTCAAATTCTTTCCTCATCTCTCTTCCCTGCTTTTCTTCCCTTCTCACTTTTCTCCTTCCTAATCTTCATCTTCCTTCCTTTTCCTCTTTCCTCACCTTTCTTTATTCAGCTTTTCTGAATCACCTTCATTACTCATTAACAACCAGACAGAGGAGGAAGGAAGATCATCCTTTTCTAGGCCCTGTCCCCTCCGCACATCCATGCAGGTAAGAGCAGGTGAAGGTTAGCGTCAGAAGCAACTCTGAGCAAAAAGGTCTGGAGGGGACCCACCTGGACAGCAGTCTGCAGGCAGAAGGTATGCGGAGGTACAGGGCATGAGAAGATCTGAAAGGATGAGAAACAGCCAAGAGAGAGGGAATTGCTTCATCATATTTCTTCTGAGTCAAACAGTACAGAGTGCTGGCTAAGAGCATATGTTCAAATGCCTAACTGCTTATTCATCTTGGTCCCCCTAATTTCTAGATATGTTAGTTGAAACTAGTTAGTTCGCCACACAAAGACTTGGTTTCCTCATTTGTAAAATGAAACAGTAATGTGACCCACCTCACAGGGTTAAAGGAGCAAGTAAATACAGTTAAGTGCTTGAACACTGCCTGCTGCTGCTGCTGCTAAGTCACCTCAGTCGTGTCCGACTCTGTGCAACCCCATAGACGGCAGCCCACCAGGCTTCCCGTCCCTGGGATTCTCCAGGCAAGAACACTGGAGTGGGTTGCCATTTGCTTCTCCAATGCATGAAAGTGAAAAGTGAAAATGAAGGCGCTCAGTCGTGTCCGCCTCAGTGATCCCATGGACTGCAGCCCACAGGGCTCCTCCATCCATGGGATTTTCCAGGCAAGAGTACTGGAGTAGGTTGCCATTGCCTTCTCTGAGAACATTGCCTAGCACATAACAAATATCCAAGAACTGCTAGCTGTTCTCAGTCCCACTGGGAAACTGAGGCAACTTATAAGAATCAAAACTCACCTCCCTCTTTGGGCCACTCTGAAATTCAAGAGGGAACTGGCCCTGCAAGAGAGGGCAGGAGGACAGTACCATCGAGGCCAGCAGGCACAGATTCCAGGCAGTTCCTCATGGAACTTTTGATGCACAGATGCACTGCAAAGGTATACTCTCAGGTGAGGAGGACTTGGGTACTGGCCTGAGACCCTAACCCTCCATGACAATGGGCAGAACACAGGCTACTGTACTCCAAACTCCAAATGTCCACTAACCAACAATCCACTTGTTAGATGGTAACTGCCCACAACTCCAATATACACACAAATTCCTACAAAGTTAAACCTCAAATGGAGTATGTCATAGATGTTTCTCACAGTTGAAGTGTGCCACATGTGGAAAAGGCTTAGAAGCACTATCTTAAACATGGTTTTTGGCTGGAGATTATTTGTCCCTTTAATTCCTTGACCTTTCTTGATATTTCTTTCCAATTTTGTACTTAGCCGATTCTCTTCCTTCAGTTTTTATCTGAATTCTGATACATGTGAATATAAGACTCAGAACATTTTCATACTGAAGCTGGACGGCAGCCTCTAGAGGGGTGTCCTTTTGAGACCAGAGGTTCTTGGCTCTACATAGGAAGGTTCTGTACATATAGGCCATGTGGAATAATGATGGCGAAAGGGTCACTGCAGACGTGAAAGGAGAATCTAGGACCCATTTCAAATTCACAAATATGATGGAGGAGGCAGCAAGAATATGAGTTTTATCTACTAGGACACCATGCTCCTCAGAGGTGACTAATGAAGATAAAGTAAGCCCATGTTTCTTGGCCCTCCACATTCAACGAGATGTAATTTGTCTTAAATAGTGAGCGGTATTCGGGAGACTGCCTTGACCACGTTTCCCGCATTGCTGGAGCTCACGAAAGGCTGATAAGAGGGGCTTCCCTGGTGGCTCAGTGGTAGAGAGTCTGCCTGCCAATGAAGTAGACACAAGTTTAATCCCTGATCCGGAAAGACCCCTCACGCCACAGGGCAATGAAGCCCATGGCATGCATCACGGATATTAAGCCTGTGCGCTGGAGCCCAGCAACCGCAACTACTGAGCCCATGTGCCCTGGAGCCTGTGCTCTGCAACAGGAGAAGCTACTGCCACGAGAAGCCTGAAACCACAGCAGAGAGCAGCCCCTGCTCGCCCCAACTAGAGACAAGCCCACGCTGCAACGAAGACCCAGCACAGCCAAAAATAAATAAAAAATTTTTGAAGCTGACAAGGGGGTCACTTTTAGGACAGAGAAAAGTCAGGAAACCAGATTCAGGAGGATCTAAGGAGGAACCTCGGAAGACTTGCTTCTCTTTCCCCTTTGCTCACGTTTCACCTCACACGATGGCAGTTTCCCACTGCTGCAGACTTGTTTGCATTTTTCTAACAGACAGCAGGCTCCTGGAGGGCATTCTGCATTTCATATTTCCACACCTGGCACCATACTTAAATCGTGGAAAACACTCACTATGTATGTTTCTTGAGAATTCAACACATACCTATGGAACTCTGAACTATGGGAAAGATAAATGGGTTTGAAAATGTAATTTTGATAGCATTCAAGACAGAGGGATAATGTATCATTAAAAATAACAATACTAAATCTTACTTTAAGAAAATAAAAAGAATATGGTATCTTACCTGGTGACTGCTGGTCTCAGAAACTTTAACATCCAAAGACCCTGCCAGGACAGCATACCAGTTGGTTCCAATATCACCTTGGCGAAATACTGGAAAAGAAACAGGCAGGTAAGCAGGCCAAATGTAAGTTGGTTTTACCACATAATCTGATAATTTCTCACTGACTGTTCTGAGCCTAACTTGGACCTAGATGAGATTCCTCTATGTATTCCCACCAGAGCATACCTTAATTTTCTTTCCCTCTTCTATCAACAAAGCAATATCCTATTTATTTAACATTCCATGAAGCAGAACTCTATTAAACAGAACACTTTTATATTTATACAGTAGCAATAAGGGATGTTAATCCTAAAGGCTATAAGATTCTTTGAATGTAAGAAGAATTGTCTGGTATTCTCTGTAATTTGTCTTAAATGCACTTCATTGTGTTGTGATACTTGGAAAATCATTACTCTAGATGGGGTATGTGTTTAAAAAACTATGTGACTCAACAAAACCAGATCACCACCCTCAATTTCACAAATCTATTTATATTAAAAAACAACATGTTTTCCAGAATAGAATGTCTCATTTCAAGCTAACCAATGACTGATTAAGAAAAATAAAATCGGTTAAAAAAGTTTTAACTACCATATTGTCATTGTCCACTTGCTAGTTTCTTGTATAAATTCACTGCTTTTAGGCATCAAGAGGTAACCACTCTTTGGAAATGATTCTCATCAGAAATTTCTGAACTCAGTTTTGCTTTACTTTTGTTATCTCAGAGACAAAGCATTTAGTTATTTAGTGAGAATCTTAGTTCCCATGTCCTAGTTAAGACCAACAGTTTGGAAAGTCATTTTGAAACACTGGTTCAAAAATCTCATGCAAACCCAACTATCCTTTTAAATATTCTAGCTAAATAACTAGATGGAATGATTTGATATTTTAAAATTCTTTTCACAGAATCCTACTTCAGAAGTCAAGTGGCTCAATGAAAAATCACATGACAACTCAGTGGGAAAGTTGAGTTCTGGCAAGGCTAGGGCTCACTGCATAAGAGGAAGCTTCTGGGAGCCATAATTAATGATGACAAGCTGTTCTAAACTCTCTGACTAAAGCATGCTGGGGAAAGGTAAGGACAACAATGGTGTCCCACCAGGTGCGATGACAAGCTTAAGATGGGGGACTGATGAGTTTATAGCTGTCCTCGCCAGTGACTCTGCTATTCCTAGCCTTTGTAAGTGACTTATTTTAGATTTAGGGCTTTGCCTTCCATGAACTTCTTGGCCCCCAGAGACATTATCACTTGCCAATCAAATTCACATTACACATCATAGAAGACTCATTTTGAAAATGGCTGTAAGAAATAGAAGACAGAGTCTTATCTCTTAAAAAATTAATGTTCCCACCAAGTAAGAATAAAAAATATTGGTTTGAAAACAATATGTACGGATGATTTTTTAAACAGAAGTGTGACTGTGCTTTGTGTGCACATAGGCAGATATCTTGAAGGATGCACACAAAACATAAACAGCAATCTCTGGATTTGGGGATTGTAGGTGATATTTGTTTTGTCTTCTAAATTTTCTACAACGCTGTTGTGACAAACCCTGCTAGTTCCCCACTTGAAATCATGCCCCGAACAGGGATTATATACAAGTTCCCACTCTCCTCCACAAGGCCAAATACTCAGAGCGTATGAGTTTCTTCCCTAGCTCCACCGGGGTAACCATGATTGGTCTAAATCAATCATGTGGTCCCATACTCTGTGCCAGTGATTGGTTTAATCAGAGGCACATGATGCAGTTCTCCTCATTGAAACAATACAGAAAGTCTCCTGGGGGACTTCTGAAAAAGAGGTAAGAAATGGTCCTTCAGCAGGAATGTTTTGTATCAGCATGCAATGCCTCCAACGGCTGCAGCTAGTTGCCTCAGAACCACTTGGGACAAATCTGAGTACAAAAGCCGACACCTCAAGCTGAACAGCAAAAACAAATAAACCAACAAAAATATGAGAGAAACTTGAGACCTTAATAACGTCATTGAGCCACTTAATCAGTCCTGAAGCCATCCTACCTCAGGACTGCTTATACATGGATAACTGATGTTCCCTCCTTATAGGAAACATAGTCAAACCAGTTGGATGGGAGTTTTCTGTTACCGAAGTATAAAGCATCCCAACAGATGGTAATAGCATTACTTTTTTAATGAAAATGTACTTGTATATTTTTTAAATGCAGCTGTCAACCTATCATTTTACTCCCCCCACCCCTTAGTCACATCTGGAATAGATGTTATCAGTGAGGTTAATTCAAAACATTACTATTGTAAACCAGCTGTGCTTTAATTTTTAAAATGACTATTATCATTATTTGAGACCTTTTATCTTATTTAACATCCTTTTGCTGTTGCTGTTTAGTTATTAAGTCATGTCCGACTCTTTATGACCCCATAGACTATAGCACACCAGGCTCCTCTGTCCATGGGATTCTCCAGGCAAGAATACTGGAGGGGGTTGCCATTTCCTTCTCCAGGGGGTCTTCCCAACCCAGGGACTGAACCTAAGACTCCTGTGTCTCCTGCATTGGCAGGAGGATTCTTTACCACTGAGCCACAAGGGAAGCCCATTTAATATCCTATTGGCTCCCATATTTCTAGGGTTACAGAAAATAATTGTATATTAGAACTTCCAAGGATCTTGCTGAATATATAAATCCTTCCGGCTCCATCTGAAAAGGAGGCTGCCCTGGAAGAACCATTTACATGCTATGGACAAAGGAGTTAAGGAAATGCTGGTGTAGAACTGAATAAACAAGGAGAGAGAAATGTCAACCTCATACCTTTGATTGAGCTCAACTGTTTGGCACAAAGATACCCCATTTGCTATCCATCCCCACAGCATAACCACAGATGATCACAAACTTATATATGAAAACACATCACTGGAGTTGCATTTCTTACATGTTATTCCTTTTTCCAGATTCTCATAATAACCACATAAACAAATCTGATGAAGGAGATTTGGGTGAAATTTCTCAAAAGCTTTAACTTCTTTCAGCCGTGTGAAGATTATATCCACATCTTCACTGGATCGTTCCAGTGGTCTATAAAGGGGAGAAAAGGCACAAAGCTGTATCAGAAAGAACTTACTTGAGTCCACATGCATTATTATTCTAAATGCAAACAAATTAATGGAAATATACGAATTGCAAGTATTTTACTGCAAATATTGATTCCTCTACAACCATTATAAATATTTCCAGGCCTAGAGTCTGTCATATAGAGTGAAATAAGTCAGAAAGAGAAAAACAAATATATATTAACATATATATGTGGGATCTAGAAAAATAGTACAGATGAACCTATTTGGAAGACAGGAATAGAGACAGATGTAGTGAGCAGACTTGTGGACACAGAAGGGGAGGATGAACTGGGAAACAGATTGACATATGTGCAAGCCATGTATAAAACAGAGAGCTAGTGGGAACGTGCTGTATAGCACAGGAAGCTCAGCTTGGTGCTCTGACAGACAGATGAGATGGGTGGCAGGGTTGACTGAGGTCCAAGAGGGAGGGCACGGATGTATACACACAGCTGATTCACTTTGCTGCACAGCAGAAACTAACACAACACTGTAAAACCCCAATAAAAAAAAGAAAATATTTCCAGACCTTTGTCTACTACTCACCCTAAATGACTGCAGGTGAAAAGTCACAATGACTGCAGATGGTATGATATAGTGACTTATAATAAAAAACACTAAACTGTAAGAAATTGTTCCCTGTTCCTTGCACAGAGCTAAAACTCTTGCTATTTCATATATAAGCGTCACAGGTGTATCTTTGGCTATATTTGGCCTTTTGTCCTCAGATGCTGAAATGCTTAACAGTCATAAAGGTGAAATGGGTGTCAAGCTCCTTTCCATCACAACTGAGTTTATATTAACAAAGTGACTTTTGGAAAACTCCTAGGTAACCTAAGGATGGGGACTGGTTGCCTGGAGAACCAGTCATGTGACTTAGAGGGTTGGAAATTTCAGCAGCACTGTGGGGGCGGGAGGTTGAGTTCAGTCACCAATGACCAATCAGTTTCATCAAGCACGCCTAAGTACTGAACCCTCCATAAAAACCCCTCAACAGTGGGACTGAGGTTGGTGAACACTTGGAAATGTGGGGAGTGGCACCAGGAGAGGGCATGACCTCTCTGTGCCCCTTCTCATACTTTGCCTGTGCTTCTCTTCTACCTGGCTGCTCCTGAACTATATACCCTTTTATAAGAAGTCTAGTAAGTAAGTGTTTTCCTGAGTTCTGTGAACAGCTCTATCAAGTTCATCACACAAAGAGGGGCTCGTGGGAATCTCCAGTTTACAGCTGGTCAGTCAGAAGTACAACGGTAAGAGCAAAGACAAATTGCAAACTGCAGAGGTGGGACTGTCTACAGGTGAGTGTGAGTGAAAGTCGCTCAGTTGTGTCCGACTCTTTGCGACCCCATGGACTATATAGTCCATGGAATTCTCCAGGCAAGAACGCTGGGTTGGGTAGCCTTTCCCTTCTCCAGGGGATCTTCCCAACCCAGGGATCGAACTCAGGTTTCCCACACTGCGGGCAGATTCTTTACCAGCTGAGCCACCAGGAAAGCCCTTTATTATCTCCCGAGTCACTGTTTTCCTGCTTTTTCCTCTTCTTGTGGTTCTTCAGCTCTACAAGATGAATTTCACTGTCCATTATTAAAAACTTTCTAAATCAGACAGCAAGGTCAGACAGAGGTTAATTCCTCTAAAGTTAAAGACACAAACCAAAAACATTTTCAATAAAATAAAATTCTTTTGAGTACTACATAAATTATAATGGCAAATAATGCCTATTGGCAGTACCGCAAAAGAACATTTTATTAGAATATGTTTATGATCTTGAAAGGAGTGGTTTTAATACTTATAACTTTTTACCATATCTACCTTTCAAATTAATGGCATTCAAATAAACAAGACTTAACTTTGCAATATGAGTTATCAAAATCTGGAGACATAAGAGACCTGGGTTTGATCCCTGGGTCAGGAAGATCCCCTGGAGGAGGGCATGGCGACCTATTCCAGTATTCTTGCCTGGAGAATCCTCATGGACAGAGGAACCTGGCAGGCAGTGGTCCATACAGTTGCACAGAGTCAGACATGACTGAAGCAACTTAGCATGTGAAATTTTAAATGACTCTCTGCCAAACACATGCTTTCATGAGTGCACATTCATTTTAATTATCCATTCACTAAACTATATTGCTTTCCTACTTATATAAGATATCTTCCCCTGGAATAACAGAGATGAACAAGAAGCCAACCCTACCCACAAGGAGCTCATACTCCAGTGGGGAAGGGCGCTCCAAAACCAGAATTAGAACACTGTACGGTAAGCATGGGAACATGGTGCCCAGAAGGTTCTGGGCTGGACCTTCTTTTACTACAAAGAATACAAACATGGAAAATACCAAAGTCAGGTATATGAGGGAGAGCAAAGGTTCTGGATTCCACCTGCTGGCCACACTCATTATGCAATGTGAAATTTTAATATGGTTTTAAATCTTAATGCAGTCAATTTGGGATCATCTAGGGTGGATACAACTGAAGCGACTTAGCAGCAGCAGCAGCAGCAGGAACCAATGAACCAGTTTCTGGATTAGTCAGATCATAAGATAATAACACATAGGCATCTTCATGGGAAAATGTACAATAACCTTAAAATCAGCAAAACATCTCCCCTCAGATGACTTCTGTTGTTTGACTATATGATAATAGACATTTGTGAATCCTCTGCCTCGAGGAGGGCCCCCTTCTTCACCAATCTGCTAAGTAAGCACACCCCCACCCTGGGCTACATCCCATAGAAGCTCAGGGGGACCTTCCAGGACAGGGGGTGCCAACACCCAGCAGTCAGACCTGGGGCAGGGGTGCAGGAAGTAGATGAAGAGGGAAAGGAAAGGACGGAGGGGAAGGCAAGGCTGCTCTCTGCCAAGGTGCCTTCCCAGAGTCGTGAACAGAAGGCTCGTCCAAGAAACGGACAATAACAGGCTGTAATAGGACCGTCATCTCGTGGGAACGTATGGAATGCTTAATAACTACTTCCTTTATATTTTTTCTAAATTTCCAGATGCCTTCTGAAGATCAAATAAACGTATTTCAGAACATTGGGGATAAAGCTAAATGAATACATTTGCATTAAAATGACTTTGCAGTTTGTTTTGATTCTTTGTGCTTTAACAGTAACTTAGGGTTATAAAGAGCTTGTCCCCATTCCTACTGAACTGTTGAGTCCGAGATAATACATGGAGCTTTATATAAAGGGCTACAGAAGCTATTCTTATTATGAGTACCTTCAGATTCATTGTCATCATTGCCACAAAGACCTTTTAAAAGAATGAATAAGGTGCTTAAAAACATATACTGAAATTCTCCTGTGTTTTTGGAAGGGTTTATAGATAGGTGTACATGGATATTTTTCTCTATTATAACAACAGTAAAATCTCAAACAAATGTACTTGATAACATCAGCCTTTCACTACTGACTCCTTAAAGGGCTTTGAAATATTCATCATCACAGCCTTGTTAGATGAAGCAAGTATTATGAAATCTATTTTTCCAGCAAAAACATTATAACAGACTAGGTAAGTATTAGTATACTAAAATCATGTGTTTATAGAGCCAGTGATGACATGGATATTTCAAAAGTCTTTGAAACTCAAGATGTTTACCACTTATCATGTTAGCATTTTAATTATATGATTATTAACCACTTAGAAAGTGAAATGTTGACTCTTTACTAATTACAAGTTTTCCCAACAACATCAACAAAATTCAGAAAGAAGGTGTTGAAACGCATTCATTTGATCTGCAAACATTTACTGAGTGTCTGTACAAGAGAAGAAAGGACTCGGTGACACAAAGAGCATGGCTCCTGCACGGAGGAAGTTCAAGCTGAGTTAGCGGGAGTTGTGCATGTCCAGCAATTATCAAGGTGATATCTGGTAAGAAGGGCAATTAACATAGGAAAGAAGGAAATATGAATTCAGAAGAACAGGTATCACTGGTGAATGCAAATTCTACAAAGACTTCCTGAAGGCACAGCTGCAAACTCTTCCTAGAGTCAGTTCTTCCCTGTTTCTCTTTTAATTTCTATTGTACCACCACTGTTCCATCATTTATTCCTAAAAATGTGGTGAGTCACTAGGGCTCCTCTCCCTAGAGACCCGCTCTACCGACTGCTCTCTGTGAATTTCTTACCCACCAGCCCCCCACACACACACACACACACACACACACACACACACAGATAATATATACAGATACAGATATGTATACACACAGATATACATATGTACAAACACATACACACAAGCACACACATACACAATGATAAAGATTCTTTGTTGACCAAACTGGAGTTGGACTCCTGAATCTTTTCCTAGACCCATCTGTGTACTTCTTTGTAAAAGGCAGTTTTAGCAAGAACCTTGCTTAAAAAGTCAGTTTAACCAGAGCCCTCTGTTCTTGATATCTGACCACCCTCCATATCTGATTGGGTTTCACATCCTCCACCATCCCCCAGATGATACCTAACCACCCTTGTCTTCAGTAAAAATCCAGTCAGGTCACTTTACCCAGAATCTCTCTTACCCTTGATGTTTTCTCTTGGTAATTTTCCATCCACTGACCAGCTCCCTAACACACACACACCTTGTTCCTTGACTATAAGTTCCCACTTGTCCATGCTGCATTCAGAGTTGAACCCAATCCCTCTGCCCCACTGTAAAATCCTATGGCAGGGGTCCTCATAGCTACCTCAACAGTCCTAAATAAACTCTGCTTACTGCCTTTAATAAGCGTCGGTGAACACCTTTTTCATTAACAACACACACACACACACACACACTTGAGCACATCCCTCAGCTCAACCAATGGCCAAAATTCTCTCGTCTCTTGAGTCTGCCTGTGTTCAGGGTGACTCTGAGAAAAAACCGCTTGATGGCTCCGAAGACCCAGGTGCAGCTGCAGCTTTTTATGTCCACAGCTGAGACTGACTGTCACAGTGCACACCATGACCTCTGTGACCCTCCCAAAATATGGCCTGCGTGCATCGGCCGCTGGGGAGCAGAACGTGTTAAGTCTGCAAATTCCTTGTCTAATGCCTCTCTATTTAGAAATCATGCCCCTGGCTTCTGTGTCTCCATAAAAGAGTGAAGAACAAATGGCCCCCCAAGGGTCCCAAATAAGAGAGTTGGGACTGGAGGTCACCAGGAGCACCACTGTGGCCCTGAGCAAACAATAGAGGGGGCAGAATGCCTCCACCTTCCTTTACTGCCAACCAGTGTGTCATCAGTCTCACGAGAGAGAGATGCCAGCTCTGGGGCCCAGGGCTGCTTGGACAGTTGAAAAAGCCTGTCATCTGGCTGAGGGCAGGATCAGTCTTGCTAATATCTAAACAAGGCTAACCCTGCAATTATTAGTGCAAAGAGAAAGGGAAACCTTTTGACCAGGCTCAGTGTGCTACAGGTCCTCTCATGACAAATACAAAATCAAAGTACAGCCTGGCCCAATTTTAACAGACCCTTTTCAAAAACCTTCTCTGACTGCATGAGTGTCTGACCTCAGGATGGAATAATCAAGCTGGGCACACACCTCTCCACTACACACTGCAGTCAGGGGATCCCAGCCAAACCGGATGCTTACTGGACTCCAAGCATCACATCAAGTAGAATGCTTTCCTAATTTTCCTCAGATGATACACTTGCTCCATTAGCCTTATGTTAAAAATAATTTCTTTTGGCTCCTTAACCTTTTAAAATGGCTTCTGGGATGACTCATAACTGATGCCTCCTTAAAAATGCTTTGTAGAGAAGTCTGAAATGACTGCTTTTATTTTTTCTCATGCAATTTGCACCATAGCATACAGATGCTCTCAAAAATCATTCCACAATACTTAGTGCTACATTCAACTTTGAGATGACGCTGTTTAAAAAATTGCCACTGCAACAACTAACCACCTGAAGAGACCTAAGACCCTTAGGTTGTGAGGATTAGAAAAAAGGAAATGGGAATCTCTTGAGATCTTTCTGATAAGTCTTTTCTTAGTGCTCTTTATTCCTGGGCAACAAGAAGGAGACTCTTGAAGGAGAAACAAAGTGGAAAAAAAAGGAAGGCTGAGGATGGGGGAGTGGGGAGGACATTATTTTTAAGCTTTTATGCATTCCAACCTATGGGCAGCAGCAGAGGGAAATGCATTTTGAGCAGGCAGTTTGAAAATGCCTTCCCCTCTATGGATCAGCTGGTTGAAAATCTCTGGCTTTAAAAAGGGTATTGGGTATGCTACCATGATGGTGGATAATCTGGTCCCCATGCCCCACTCCAGCTACCTATTTCCCTTGGCCCTTCTGAAGAGGAAAAGTTAAAATTTTACATAACCTCCTGCTCCTTCTGCCTCTGTAACTCAGCTTGCTCCTTGCAAAGTCTGGATCACGTAGGTCACGTAGTCTCAGAAAGTGGGGACTTACAATGCTAGGAACTGGAGCTTATCTCACTCACCCTTGTCCTGCTCTTTGCAACTGCCCAGCCCCTGCAAACCTGATTTATCATGCCTGTCTATGTAAAGGTCAAGCAGCCCCCTTCCCATCTTGACTGCGGTTCCCACGTGCCCCAAACCCCTTAGTTTAAACCAGCCTATTAGCAGCCAGTGTTGCCCACTATAGTCTGTCTATAAAAACTCTGTAACTCCTTTGTTCGGGGCTCAGAGTTTGGAGCGTTAACTTCTCTGGGCCCACCGGCGTAATAGACCTGAGTTCTCCAGCCCTCCGAGTGTGGTTCTTGGTTTCTCAAGTACTGGTTTCTGCAACACTGCCTCTTCTAGTCTCCTCCAGACACACAGGTGTCTTTGTTGCCCCTTAAAAGCCTCTGCCCCACCTGAGAGCCTTGCAACAACTATTACTCCTGCCAGGGATGGCTTCCCAGGTGGCTCTAGGGGTAAAGAACCCACCTGCCAATGCAGGGGACATAAGAAATGTGGGTTGGATCCCTGGGTCATAAAGATTCCCTGGAGGAGGAAATGGCAACCCATTCCAGTATTCCTGCCTGGAGAATCCCATGGACAGAGGAGCCTGCTACAGTCCATGGGGTCGCAAAGAGTCAGACATGCTGAGCTATTAACATATCTCCAGCACCCTGAACAGTGTCTGGAACACTGTTGAAAGAACAAATACACTTTTGTGCCTTTTGTATTTGTACTTGTAAATGTATTATTATTTATTATTGAAAATGAAGAACATTTCAGAGAAAATTATATTACTTTTTGGTTAAGAAGCATCTTCCCTGGTGGCTCAGTCGGTAAAGAATCTGTCTGCAATGTGGGAGACCAGGGTTCAGTCCCAGGGTGGAGAAGATTCCCCTGGAGTAGGAAATAGTTACCCACTCCAGTATCTTGCCTGGAGAATTTCACGGACAGAGGAGCCTGGTGGGTTATAGTCCATGGGGTCACAAAGAATCAGACACAACCGAGTGACTAACATTTTCACTTTAACTTTGGTTAAGAAACTATCAGTAAAATATTTGTTCTTCTTGATCACACTTACCAAATTAGAGTGATAATAAATCCTCACACTTTCAGTGTTCCCAGTGAAAGAATACAGAAAGAATCATTTCATTTTTTATATTAACAGCAGCTTAATTATTGACCAAGTTTCTTGTGGGATCCATTTATATTTTTTTCATGTGAACCCATGCTAATTTTCATGACTAATTTAGTACATCTAAATATTAAAAAATGGGATATTACTCAGCCTTTCCTGAATGTAAAAACCATATGGAGAATGGAAATAATGTAGTTTAAAGCTGTAGCCCTGAAACAGAGATTGGTACCATTTTTTTGAGATACATACTCAAATGCATTCAAGTAGGCACAAACAGAAAATAGCTCTAAAGTGAAGTATATAGAACAGCACCAGCAACTACAAGAGAGTTTATCATCCTTGTGCGGAGGTAATTAGGCTGCTCGTGTGGTAACTAATCTGTCCTGCCCCACAATACTTGTAATGGATATAAGGATATTTAAATTGGAGGGGGCAGGCCTGAATTTTACTTTAATTGATAAACAACAGATAGGAGTAGAAAATTAAGTTTCTAGGCACACTGAGTGAAGACACATCTCCAGATTAGTGATGGGATCATGGAAGCTTGAGTGTTCAGTTCTCATAAAGAACTAGAATGCAGGCAGGAGGACTAAATAATAAGAATTCCTGTGAAGAGCTCAAAAGAGACAGAAAAAGGACTTAGTATGTCAAGGTGGGCAACATTTTGACCTAGAACCAAAAATTTTCAACCAGAATTTATTTCATCAATTTATCAACTTGTTACTGAAGAACACCCAGTCAAAGAAAGACTTAGACAACAGTCAACAAAAGCCTTATTGGTGGTTTTAGTTCACTAACAAAACCATCTCTATATCTGATGCCACAGATTGATCAGTTGAGCAACATGTAGAACAGTAATTTTTTTTAAATATATGGAATTTTCTATTTATTAAAAAATCTATTGTTTCAATACAAAGAGAAGAGAACATCCACTCCTGCTATGATGGAGTAACTGGTGCCACAGTAAACAATTTAAAAGTTGAACAAAATACAGGAAGCAACTGTTCTCAGGCATTAGATAACAGGTAATGCAGGACTACGATCCTAGGACGGATGGAAATGCAAGAGGTGATCCACACAATAACTTTGACGCTTTGCCTGGAAATACTTTCTGGAACACAGACATGGAGGGAGACCAAGTAGAGCACAGCAGTATCACGGGGCTAGTGGGGCAGTTATTGGCATTCAGGGATGCTGAAGTAGCTGAAATCTGCAGTGAAGTGACCCCGAAAGAGGGAAGTTGTTCATAAAAAGGGCTCCAAAATTTAGCAGAGGGGTCTTCTTGACTCATTAGCTGCCAATGTGCAGTCCAATACTCATGCAGAAGCCCAGCAGGCAACAGCTTCTGGGAAGTAAAAGCTGAACAGAGATTCTGGAGGTCACACAGTGCTGAGAGATATAGCAGCCCTGACCAGCCAGAGGAGTCAGACCTCACCGATCACCCTGGACATTCAACTGAGACTCAAAAAGACCATTCTAGCCCCAAACCTAGAATTACCCTAACAAGACTGAAAAATAAGCCTCAGCAGAAACAAGCCTCAATAGAAACTTACTGATCAGTAAATAAGTTACCTGCCTATGGAAACAGAAGGTAACATGACTTAAAGAAAGTAACAAACTCCAGACTCTTTAATATGAGAGGATCATACTGTCTAGCATACAATCAGAAATTACCACATATATGAGGAAACAGGGAAATGTGACTCATAATGGAGAAAAAAGTCAATAGAAACAGACCCAGAGATGATAGGGATGGCAAATATACCAAACAAGGACTTTAAAACAGCTATTATGTTTAAGGACTTACAAGAAAAGATTAGCATGAGTGAAGAGATGAAGAATATCAGTAGAGGAAACAGACACTATCTAAAAAGAAGCAGATGAAGATTCTAAAACTGAAAAATACAAAATATGAAAAAGAGAAATATTCACTGGATGGGCTTAAGAGGAGGTTGGGCCCTGTGGGAAAACAAATCAGTGAACCTTAAGGCAAAGAGTAGAAAGTGACCAAAACTGAAACATGGTGAGAAAAAAGGATAAAAATTAAACAGAGACTTGATGACATGGGGGATAATAACAAAAGTTTAATATATATGTCTGAATACTCTTTGGAAGGACTGATGTTGAAGCTGAAGCTCCAGCATTTTGGTCACCTGATGCGAACAGCTGACTCACTGGAAAAGTCCCTGATGCTGGGAAAGATTGAGGGCAGAAGGAGAAGAGGGTGTCAGAGGATGAGATGGCTGGATGGCATTACTGATGCAATGGACATGAACGTGGGCAAACTATGGGAGATGGTGAGGGACAGGGAGGCCTGGCTTACTGCAGCCCATGGAGTCGCAAAGAGTCAGACACACCTGGGTGACTGAACGACAGCTGAAGTCTCAGGAGAAAAACAGAGAGAAGATAGGAAAGAAAAAAAATATTTTTTAAGAAAGAATGGCTGAAATTTTTCCAATTAAAGTGACAGCATATACCTCCAGAGAGCCTAAACTGTTATGAAACAAAATTTCTACTTTATGAGGATAGTGTAGTAAAGATGGTCACAAAAGCTTTGTCATGATCTCCATCAAGAAGTGGGACCAGGCTTCCCTGGTGGCTCAGTGGTAAAGAATCTGCCTGCCAATGCAGGATACACGGGTTCCTGATCTGGAAAGATCCCATGCACCATGGGACAACTAGGCCTATGTACCGCAAGAACCGAAGCACGAACGCAACGAGAGAAGCCGCCACGATGAGAGGCCTGTGCGCTGCAGCTAGAGAGTAGCTCCCACTCGCCACAACCAAAGAAAAGCCCACACAGCAATGAAGACCCAGTTCAGTCAAATAAATAAATAAAATTATTTTTTAAAAGAAGAAGTGGGACTTATTTCCCTTCCTAATGAATCCAGGCTAACCCTGTGACCAATAGAATGTGGTAGAAATGATACTATGTCACTTATATTATCAAGTTGCATTACCTTCAGCAAGCTGCTTAACCTCTCTGGGCCTTGGCTTCTTCATAACCAAAAGGGAGCTGTAAGCCTAAATTATCTTGGAAATTCTGTCCATCTTTAAAAAGGCCTATGTTCTAAGAGGAGTAATATACTGAGACAATAAATAAATTGCTGTCGTTTAGTCACTAAGTCGTGTCTGACTTTTGCAGCCCCACAAACTGTAGCCCGCCAGGCTCTTCTGTCCATGGGATTTCCCAGGCAAAAATACTGGAGTGGGTTACCATTTCCTCCTCCAGGGGATCTTCCTGACCCAGGGATCGAACCCAAGCCTCCTGCATTGCAGGCAGATTCTTTACCACTGAGCCACCAGAAAAACCCAAATAATAAATACATAAAAATAAATCAGGGTAAAATGAAAAGTGTTGCCCTATAATTACTTTGTGGCTCAGACTCCAAATATCTTAACCAAAATGAGACTGGGCCTTCCAGATCTATGGCTAAGGCACCATGCACTCAGGAGTTTGGTTGGAATAATGTTCTCTGTATGGTTTAGTTGGCCATGGCCTACACAAGGGTAGAGGGTACCATTAGCTAAAGTTCTTAGTAAACCAAAGATTCCCTAAGGCATGGTAGGATATAGCTTTTACAGATAGAGTCAAACACTCCTTTCACAGTACTCAGGCTTTAATAGTGAGAAGACTGTTTAATAAATCTAGGGTTGGATAGTAGAGAAAATACTGAATAAAATTTCACAATAAGTTTTTGTTAGACTAAAGCCTTTCGTCATACTCACTAAGTCTAAGACAGCATACTTCCATAGTTTCAACACAACAAATGCCAGGGAAAACAGATGCCTTAAATTTCATTCTTTTGGGAAACAGCTTTGGGTCCCCCTTCAGAGTGTAAAATGGCCAGAGCAGTCCACACGAACACACATTTCCAGCACGCTTCACTGCAGAGAATGAAACGCCCCAGGCAGCAACATGATTCGTGCCAAGGGCATATGGCAGGTATTATGATTAGTTAGGGATGAAGATTCAATTTGACAGGTTTTCTTTTTGTTGTTAGTCATTTCAGTTTTCAAAGTGATCAGAATTAATAGTCCAGGCCAGGTAGGCGGGTATCTAGAACGCTGATTTAATAAAAAGAAAGCCGGCCTTGCATATCATTTCAGGCAAGATTTGAATTATTGCATCCAGCATTATGACTACTCAGGCAATAAGATGCCTGGAGATTGAATTCCCAAAGAACCAGTAGCTGGACAAGGCCAATATCAGAAAGGGATCTTGTCACAGTTGTGTGTGGTCCATTTAGTAATAGGATATTGTGACTCCCCATCTATGCCAAAGACAGATCTAGCTGGAGAGATCAGAAGCTGGTCTACCTCATCTAGTCCTCCTTGGAGGGTAGGGAGCCAGTCCTCAGAACCAACAAGAATCAGATGCTAACACCGTCCCAGCCCCAAGTCTCCACACAAGCAAAACACGAAGTACCTTTGTTCTATAGCTTTTCTTCACCCAAGCAGAGATAAAAGGCATGAGAATTCTGAATTTCAGACTCTAATCTCTCATCCAACAAATCTATTGCATGTTAACCAAGTGCAAAGTACAATGAAAAGTTTTCTGAGAATTACAGGAAGAATAAGACTTTCATTCTGCCCTAAAACCACTTCTGATCTCCAAGAGGATCTAAAATCTCTATATAAATGATGAAAATGCAAGGATGAAAGCAGTCATATGGGTCCATATAAAGATCCACAGAGGTCTATATAGCGACTCCTAGGAGTTCAGAGCTAGATGAAACAGGAATGAGTGGATAAGGCTTCACAGAGAACTTTTTCCTTCCAACTTTCAGCTTCCCACAGCATTTAAGCTGAAATTTGAGCTGGGTCATGGAGAGTGGACAGAAATTGTATAAGCACAAACACAGGGTAGAAGGTTTCCAAGCAATAAGATGATAAACTGAAAGTGTTAGTCATTCAGTCATGTCTGACTCTTTGCCACCCCATGGACTGTAGCCCTCCATGGAATTCTTCAGGCAAGAATACTGGAGTGGGTTGCCATTCCCTTCTCCAGGGGATCTTCCCGACCCAGGGAATGAACTTGTGTCTCCCCATTAGGCAGATTCTCCCATGTTGCAGGCAGATTCTTTATCTAACAGATTCTAACAAGATGATAAAGCATGAGCAAAGGCATGGAGGTAAGAAATTATAAGCCAAGAGTATCCAGCAGATTCAATGGTCTGAAGTTCCAATGGCCTCTCAAAGAGGAAAACTAAGAAACAGGACTGGATCCCTACTAAGGGCAGGGCTGGAATGCCAGCCAGTGAGTCTACAGACTTTAATCTGCTAACCAGGGGGGACCAGCAGAGATTTTAAGGAGACTAAAGAAATCAGAGCTATCATTTTGAAAAATCAGTCTGCGAGCAGGGAATGAACTGGAGGAGAAAGGGATAAAAGTTAAGGGGACTAATTAAACAGAGCTTTAGGGCTCCACTTGCCACCTTCATTCAGGGGTAATAGCCATAACTCTCTTCTCCTTCTCTCTGTAATGCCCACCTAGAAGTAAGGCGACACTAAGTCCAGGTTTTCCTGGGACAGTCACAGATATACCTACAGGCCCAGTGAAACTATTAACAGTGTCCCCATTCACTCTCACAAGTGTCCTAGTTTGGACAAGTTATTATACACGCCCCTTTCTTGGATTGCCTTTCTCATTCCACCTCTCAGCAGGTGCTCTGCTAGATATCAGGGATGCAAAGCCAATTCCTACACTCACTGATCAGCAATCATGTGATGTTTGTCTCCCTCCCATGGACAGAGGAGCCTAACGGACCATAGTCCATGGCGTGTCTAAAGATTTGGACGTGACTTAGTGACAAAACACACACAGTTGGCTTTTAAGGCTGTTCTGACACTGAAGCCTCATTCTTCTGGGTTTAGAGCTTCTGCAGTCTTGTGCCCCAGCTCTTGGACAGCAGGGAGGGGCCAGAGCAGGAGGTAGCTCTGACTGAAAAGATGCTGGTGTTGGAGAGTGGAGGCGGGATGGCAGAGGAGGTGCAGGAAGACGACATGAGGATCCTCAAGGCTGGGGCAGGGAGCCATGGAAAACAAGGGCCCTTCCAGCTGTTGATGAGTAAGGTTCCGGAATGACTTTTCTCATCTGCAAGCGTCAGTGGGTGTGCGAAGATGATGAAAGGGTACACTGAATAAGGAAAACTAAAAATGTAGCTTGACCACAGGGAAGTCATCCTAATTACAGTCATTTATTTGAACATCATATGAACCATTTGCTCATAATTACAATGCTGTTCAGGAACAAATACGTAAATCATGAAAAGTGTCAGATCATTTTTATTGTAGTTTTATTTAATTAAAATAGTAAGTTCTCTACAGTATGTGTTTATAATGTAATTATGGTTTGTTATTCATGTGGCATGATCACTTGCTTACAATATTAATTCCTTCTAATACTAATATGCCATTGTATGCAGTAAAAAATCTGGATTTTTCAGATACCTGTGAACTTTTAGGGAAAAATTCAAAAGGCATCTCAGAGTGCTCTCCCTGGTCCTCTGCATGTCTGAATCATCACAGCTAAGATGACGGAAACCCAGAAAAGGAAGGATCCAAACCACACATCTACCCTGTTTGTTGTAAAGACTTCTGCATACCAAAACTTCTACCCAAATATAAGGTGATCTATCCACAGGACACGCCATCCAAGTGCGAAGAATGGGGTATGGCCTTTGTCCACCTGACAGAGACACAGGCACACTGTGCTGGGCGCCCCTCCTCCTGTGTTGAATGTGAAGGGACCTTCACTGGGCTGGAACCCCTGCAAACCTCTCAGCAGGTTTGTACTGGAGAGAAACCACACTTCTGTGCTTCCTGTGGTCTTGCTTTCACTGAGCCATGTGCTCTGACAAGGCGTGATGGACTCATAAAGCAGAGAAATCCTAGTGGCTGGGACAGTTCTGTTTATAATCACCTTTCAGTTCTATCTCCATTAAGACCGACTGCAGGCTTTCTAATAGAGTTATTAACTTGTCCAGATTTTTTTTGTGTTTCCAAGATCCTGCATCTTCATGGATCTTAAATAAATTTAATACATTTATTTAATATAGCTTAGTAAATTTAATATAGCTTAAAATAAATCTAAGGATATGGTTCCCTCCCCTTAGAAATGCTATGGTCATTTCTAAGCAGGAATAAAGGAGGTATTTACAGGTAAGAGAACACTGTTATTAATAAGTGAGGATTAAATGAATTTTAAATGAATTTTTCAGTTGGCAGACTTCTCATCAAGAAATCTTCAGTTCTTTTCATAATTTGGTCCTCTGCTTGTCCTTTAGGACTAGTCTTTATCAGAGTTTTACATGGTTGTCCTCCTTGTGCAGATCTGTAAGCAGTTCAGGATGCAAATGTAGCCTCTTTCCTAGAGTACATTAGTAATTTGGTTTATCCTTGTCATTTTAATTCTTTCATTTTTTCAAAAGAAATATTTGTTTTTCTTAAAAGTTCTGACAATACTTAGATGAACTTACACCTTTTAAACACTACATATACTGTATTATATATTAAAAGAGTAATTGCTACCTGTATAAGAGAGAAGATGGCTAATTATTGAAACCATGTACAAGCCCCTGTGTCCTAGTCCTTTGAAGTAAAAGGCTGACTCAGAGTTAATGACTAGGAAACATGAAAATGCAGAAATAAAGAACAGCTGTTGGGCAGGGAAGCTGGTAAGAGTTTAGACTAAAAATCCACCACATAGAAACACCAAACTCCCAGTTCCCTGAAAGATATGGACAAAGGCCTGACACACATTTCTGAGTTGTTTCTACAGGAAGCAGACCCCCACCAGATAAAAACTGCTGACCACAAGAACAAAGATCCTAGACTGGCTGAAAGCAGAAGGTTGATGATGCTCTAAATTTCACCTTCATGCCAACCAATCCAAGAACTGTGCATAAGCTGATCACACACTCTGCGGCCCCCTCCCTCACACTGCCTTTAAAACCCCTCCCCTGAAAGCCATCAGGGAGTTCAGGTCTTTTGAGCATGAGCTGTCCGTTCTCCTTGCTTGGTACCCTGCGGTGAACACTGAACTTTCCTTCACCGCAACCCAGTGTCAGCAGGACCACTTTGCTGCAAGTGTGTGAGTGGGTCCAGGTCTGGCTGCGTAACATTATCACATCAGGAATAAATTCACTTCTGCATTTGAAAAGAACCCAATGTAAATGTGCAAAATGTGGCATTACATTTCTGGGAGGGCCAAGATTACTAAATGAAAGGAAGAACAATCCAGCCATTCCAGTGGAAGCCAACCTAGTGAGTTTAAACCAAGAGACGAAAGGGTGCTTGCTGACATTTCCTAGGAAACCTGGTTGCTGAGCAGATTCAGAAAGCAGTTCCTTGCAATTCACTACTAGCAATCCTGGGTTTAGAACTCAACCAGTACAAGTGAATAAAGAACACAAAATGATAAGAAAATAAACAACTCTTCCCCCCACCCTGGGCAACTTTAGCAGCGGGGCCACAAATGACATGCACAGTGCCTAACACATCACAGGTGCTTGCTTATCACTTATTCAGTCAGCAAACATGCTAAATAGTTAATGAATTATTGGTTCATTAAATTCACTTTGCAATGAATTTTAAAATAAATTCTTCAGTTCAGTTCAGTCGCTCAGTTGTGACCCCGTGAATCGCAGCATGCCAGGCCTCCCTGTCCATCACCAACTCCTGGAGTTCACTCAGACTCACATCCATTGAGTCAGTGATGCCATCTAGCCATCTCATCCTCTGTCGTCCCCTTCTCCTCCTGCCCCCAATCCCTCCCAGCATCAGAGTCTTTTCCAATGAGTCAACTCTTCACATGAGGTGGCCAAAGGACTGGAGTTTCAGCTTTAGCATCATTCCTTCCAAAGAAATCCCAGGGCTGATCTCCTTCAGAATGGACTGGTTGGATCTCCTTGCAGTCCAAGGGACTCTCAAGAGTCTTCTCCAACACCACAGTTCAAAAGCATCAATTCTTGGGCGCTCAGCTTTCTTCACAGTCCAACTCCCGCATCCATACATGACCACAGGAAAAACCATAGCCTTGATTAGACAGACCTTTGTTGGCAAAGTAATGTCTCTGCTTTTGAATATGCTATCTAGGTTGGTCATAACTTTCCTTCCAAGGAGTAAGCGTCTTTTAATTTCATGGCTGAAATCACCATCTGCAGTGATTTTGGACCACCCAAAAATAAAGTCAGCCACTGCTCCCACTGTTTCCCCATCTATCTGCCATGAGGTGATGGGACCAGATGCCATGATCTTCGTTTTCTGAATACTGATCTTTAAGCCAACTTTTTCACTCTCCTCTTTCACTTTCTTCAAGAGGCTTTTTAGTTCCTCTTCACTTTCTGCCATAAGGGTGGTGTCATCTGCATATCTGAGGTGATTGATATTTCTCCCAGCAATCTTGATTCCAGCTTGTGCTTCTTCCAGCCAAGCGTTTCTTATGATGTACTCTGCATAGAAGTTAAATAAGCAGGGTGACAACATACAGCCTTGATGTACTCCTTTTCCTATTTGGAACCAGTCTGTTGTTCCATGTCCAGCTCTAACTGTTGCTTCCTGGCCTGCATACAGATCTCTCAAGAGGCAGGTCAGGTGGTCTGGTATTCCCATCTCTTTCAGATTTTCCCACAGTTTATTGTGATCTACACAGTCAAAGGCTTTGGCATAGTCAATAAAGCAGAAATAGATGTTTTTCTGGAACTCTCTTCTTTTTTCCATGATCCAGCGGATGTTGGCAATTTGATCTCTGGTTCCTCTGCCTTTTTGAAATCCAGCTTGAACATATGGAAGTTCACGATCCACGTACTGTTGAAGCCTGGCTTGCAGAATTTTGAGCATTATTTACTAGCGTGTGAGACGAGTGCAATTGTGCGGTAGTTTGAGCACTCTTTGGCATTGCCTTTCTTTGGGATTGGAATGAAAACTGACCTTTTCCAGTCCTGTGGCCACTGCTGAGTTTTCCAAATTTGCTGGCATATTGAGTGCAGCACTTTCACAGCATCATCTTTCAGGATTTGAAATAGTTCAACTGGAATTCCATCACCTCCACTAGCTTTGTTCGTAGTGATGCTTCTTAAGGCCCACTTGACTTCACATTCCAGGATGTCTGGCTCTAGGTGAGTGATCACACCATTGTGATTATCTGGGTCGTGAAGCTCTTTTTTGTACAGTTCTGTGTATTCTTGCCACCTCTTCTTAATATCTTCTGCTTCTGTTAGGTCCATACCATTTCTGTCCTTTATTGAGCCCATCTTTGCATGAAATGTTCCCTTGGTATCTCTAATTTTCTTGAAGAGATCTCTAGTCTTTCCCATTCTGTTGTTTTCCTCTATTTCTTTGCATTGATCACTGAGGAAGGTTTTCTTATCTCTCCTTGCTATTCTTTGGAATCTGCATTCAGATGCTTATATCTTTCCTTTTCTCCTTTGCTTTTTTACTAGCTTTTTTGCTTCTCTTCTTTTCACAGCTATTTGTAAGGCCTCCTCAGACAACCATTTTGCTTTTTTGCATTTCTTTTTCTTGGGGATGGTCTTGATCCCTGTCTCCTGTACAATGTCACAAACCTCCGTCCATAGTTCATCAGGCACTCTGTCTATCAGATCTAGTCCCTTAAGTCTATTTCTCACTTCCACTGTATAATCATAAGGGATTTGATTTAGACCATACCTGAATGGTCTAGTGGTTTTCCCCACTTTCTTCAATTTAAATCTGAATTTGGCAATAAGGAGTTCATGATCTGAGCCACAGTCAGCTCCCGGTCTTGTTTTTGCTGATTGTATAGAGCTTCTCCATCTTTGGCTGCAAAGAATATAAACAATCTGATTTTGGTGTTGACCATCTGGTGATGTCCATGTGTACAGTCTTCTCTTGTGTTGTTGGAAGAGGGTGTTTGCTATGACCAGTGCATTCTCTTGGCAGAACTCTATTAGCCTTTGTTCTGCTTCATTCCATACTCCAAGGCCAAATTTGCCTGTTACTCCAGGTGTTTCTTGACTTCCTACTTTTGCATTCCAGTTCCCTATAATGAAAAGGATATCTTTTTTGGGTGTTAGTTCTAAAAGGTCTTGTAGATCTTCATAGAACCATTCAACCTCAGCTTCTTCAGCATTACTGGTTGGGGTATAGGCTTGGATTACCGTGATATTGAATGGTTTGCCTTGGAAACGAACAGAGATCATTCTGTCATTTTTGAGATTGCATCCAAGTACTGCATTTCGGACTCTCTTGTTGACCATGATGGCTACTCCTTTTCTTCTAAGGGATCCCTGCCCACAGTAGTAGATATAATGGTCATCTGAGTTAAATTCACCCTTTCCAGTCCATTTTAGTTCGCTGATTCCTAGAATGTCTACATTCACTCTTGCCATCTCTTGTTTGATCACTTCCAATTTGCCTTGATTCATGGACCTGACATTCTAGGTTCCTATGCAATATTGCTCTTTACAGCATCAGACCTTGCCTCTATCACCAGTCACATCCACAACTGTGTATTGTTTTTGCTTTGGCTCCATCCTTCATTCTTTCTGAAGTTATTTCTCCACTGATCTCCAGTAGCAATATTGGGCACCTACCGACCCGGGGAGTTCCCCTTTCAGTATCCTAGCATTTTGCCTTTTCATACTGTTCATGGGGTTCTCAAGGCAAGAAAACTGAAGCGGTATGCCATTCCCTTCTCCAGAGGACCACATTCTGTCAGACCTCTCCACCATGACCCTCCCGTCTTGGGTGGCCCCACATGGCATGGCTTAGTTTCATTGAGTTAAACAAGGCTGTGGTCCATGTGATCAGATTGGCTAGTTTTCTGTGATTATGGTTTCAGTGTGTCTGCCCTCTGATGCCCTCTCACAACACCTAAATAAAATTGGCATTTAGTGTTCTTATTATGGCCCAATCAATATTGCTGTTGTTCTTCAGTCGCTAAGTTGTGTCTAATTCTTTGCGACCTCATGGACTGTAGCACACCAGAATCCTCTGTTCACCACTATCTCCACAAGTGTGCTCAAAATCATTTCCATTGAGTTGGAGACCATATCTAATCATCTCATCTCTCCTGCCTGCTTCTCCTTTTGCCTTCAATCTTTCCCAGAATCAAGGTCTCTTCTAATGAGTTGGCTCTTCACATTGGGTGGCCAAAGTATTGGAGTTTCAGCTTCAGCAAGAGTCCTTCCAATGAATATTCAGGGTTGATCTCCTTTGGGATTGACTGGTTTGATCTCCTTGCAGTCCAAAGGACTCTCAAGAGTCTTCTCTAGCACCACAATCGGAAAGCATCAATTCTTTGGTGCTCAGCATTCTTTATGGACCAAAGCTCACATCCACAGTACATGACTATTGGAGAAGCCATAACACTGACTATACAGATTTCTCTCAGCAAGAGTGTCTGTTTTTTAATAGGTTGTCTAGGTTTGTCATAGCTTTCCTTCTAAGCAGCAAGTGGCTTTTAATTTCATAGCTGCAGTCCCATCCACAGTGATTTTGGAGCCCAAGAAAATAAAATTGTCATTGCTTCCACTTTTCTCCTTCTATTTGGGACCAGATGCTATGATATTAGTTTTTTATTTAATGTTGTGTTTTAAGCCAGCTTTTTCACTCTCCTCTCTCACATTCATCACAAGGCTCTTTAGTTCCTCTTTGCTTTCTGCCATTAGAGTGTTATCATCTACAAACCTGAGGTTGTTGATATTTCTCCTGACTATCTTGATTCCAGCTTATGATTAATCCAGACCGCCATTTTGCATGACATAGTCTGCATAGAAGGTAAATAAGTAGGGTGATAACATATAACCTTGACATACTCCTTTCCCAGTTTGGAACCAGTCAGTTGTTCCATGTCCAGTTCTTAATGCTGCTTCTTGACCTGCATACAGGTTTTTTAAGAGACAGGTAAGGTGGTCTGGTACTCCCATCTCAGTAAGGATTTAACACAGTTTGTTGTGATCCACACAGTTAAAGGCTTTAGTGTAGTTAATAAAGCAGAAGTATTAATAGATGTTTTTCTGGAACTCCCTTGTTTTCTCCATGATCCAACGAATGTTAGCAATTTGATCTCTGGTTCCTTCACCTCTTCAAAACTCAGCTTGTACCTCTGAATTTTGGTTCACCATACTGCTGAAGCCTAGCTTGAATGATTTTGAGCATAACCTTACAGGCATGTGAAATGAGTAAATTGTACAGTTTGAACATTCTTTGGCATTGCCCATCTGTGAGACTGAAATGAAAACTGACCTTTTTCAGTCCTGTGGCCACTGCTGAGTTTTCCAAATTTGCTGGCATATTGAGTGCAGCACTTTAACAGCATCATCTTTTAGGATTTTAAGTAGCTCAGCTGGAATTTTGTCATCTCCACTAGCTTTGTTCATAGTAATTCTTTCTAAGGCCCACTTGCCTTCCCACTCCAGGATGTCTTGTTCTAGGTGAGTGACCACACCATCGTGGTTATCTGATTAAAACCTTTTTTTGTATAGTTCTGTGTATTCCTGTCACTTCTTAATCTCTTGCTTCTGTTATGTCCTTACCATTTCTGTCCTTCACCATGCCCATCCTTGCATGGAATGTTCCCTTGATATCTCCAATTTTCTTGAAGAGTTCTCTAGTCTTTCCCATTCTATTGTTTTCCTCTACTTCTTTGCACCGTTCATTTAAGACCTTCTTATCTCTCTTTGCTATTCTCTGGAACTCTGCATTCAGCTGGGTATAGCTTTCCCTTTCTCCCTTGCCTTTCACTTCTCTTCTTTTCTCAGTCATTTGTAAAGTCTCCTCAGACAATCACTTTGCCTTCTTGCATTTTCTTTTTCTTTGAATGGTTTTTGTATCTATTTGTCATTTCCACTGTATAACCATAAGGGATTTGATTTAGGTCATACCTGAATGGCCTAGTGGTTTTCCCTACTTTCTTCAATTTAAGCCTGAATTTTGCAATGAGGAGCTGATGGTCTGAGCCACAGTTAGCTCCAGGTCTTGTTTTTACTGACTGTGGGCTTCCCAGGTCATCCTAGTGGTATAGAATCCGCCTGCCAAAGCAGTAGACTAAAAAGACACAGGTTTGATCCCCACGTTGGGAAGATACCCCTGGATGAGGAAAAGGCACCCTACTGCAGTATTCTTGCTGGGAGAATATCTTGGACAGAGGGGACTGCAGGTGACAGTCCATGGGGTCACAAAGAGTTGGACACAACTGAGCATACAGCACCCACACAGAGCTGCTTCATCTCTAGCTGCAAAGAATATAATAATCTGATTTCAGTATTGACCACCTGGTGATGTCTATATGTACAGCTGTCTCTTGTATTGTTGAAAGAGAGTGTTTGCTATGGGTGTTCTCTTGTCAAAACTCTGCTGGCCTTTGCCCTGCTTCACTGTGTACTCCAAGGTCAAACTTGCCTGTGATTCTGGGTATCTCTTGACTTCCTACTTTTGCATTCCAATCCCCTATGATGAAAAGGACATCTTTTTTGGTTTTAGTTCTAGAAAGTGTTGTAGGTCTTCATAGAACTAATCAGCTTCAACTTCAACATCAGTGGTTAGGGCCCAGACTTAGATTACTATGATGTTGAATGGTCTACCTTGGAAATGAACCAAGATCATTCTGTTGTTTTTGAGATTGCACAGAAGTACTGCATTTCAGACTCCTGTTGACTATGAGGGCTACTCCATTTCTTCTCTCTTTCTTGCCCACAACAGTAGATATAATGGTAATCTGAATTAAATTCACCCATTCCCGTCCATTTTAGTTCACTGATTCCTACAATGTCAATGTTCAATCTGCCATCTCCTGCTTGACCAGCTACAATTTACCTTGATGTATGGACCTAATATTCCAGGTTCCTTTGCAACACTGTTCTTTACAGCATCAGATTTTACTTTCACCAGCAGACATATCCACAGCTGAGCATCATTTCTGCTTTAGCCTAGTCACTTCATTCTGTCTGGGGCTGTTAGTAATTGCCCTCCACTCTTCCCTAGTAGCATGTTGGACACCTTTTGACCTGGGGGACCCATCTTCCAATGTCAAATCTTTTTTGCCTTTTCATAATGTTCATGGGGTTCTCCAGGCAAGAATACTGGAATGGGTTGCCATTTCCTTCTCCGGTGGATCACATTTTGTCAAACTCTTCACTATGACCCACCCGTCTTGGGGGGCCCTGCATGGCATGGCTCATAGCTTCACTGAATTATGCAAGCTCCTTTGCCACAACAAGGCTCTGATCCACGAAGGGTATGTGCAAGTATATTCAATCAATTTACTTGCTTTATATATATTAACTTATGTAACCCTCCCATTAGCCTTATAAGGTAAGTATTATGATCCTGCAGATGGGGAGACTGAGCTTGGAAGTGTTCAGTAACCTCCCAAACCTCAGCCTGTAGGGGTAGCTGAGACCTGGAACTTGGTCCATTGACTAAACTCTTCCCCAAATTTTCAACCAGGGCCACGCAGAAGCATGTGACTGCTCCAGGCTGCTCGATAACTGATAACACTACGTGCTTTCTCTGACTGTTGAGTCAACTGTGTGCTTAGCAGAAAGGCTTAGCATGGCTTCGAGGAGGGCAGAGGAGGAGGACAAGCCGGTAGCAGCCTTCAGCTTCACCGCTGCTCCCTCAGGCAATTCGGCAATGGCCCGTATTTGCACACCTGCTCAACAAACAGAAGTAGCCGGGCACACACACCCCGCCAAGAACAACACCAACAGAAATTACGCTTACATTTAATCAGTGCCACTTTCTTTAGAAGGGAGTAAAACCGTCTGTGGTCAGTCATGAGCACCCTGTTAAAGTGAATTTCCCACCACTAAACAACATTCTTTGTGTGGAGTTTGGTAAGCCTAGAGTTACCAGATTCTGCAAATAAAAATACAGGACACCCACTTACATTTGAATTTCAAATAAACAATGAATACATTTTTAGTATGTCTTATTGCGATGATCAAAACATTTTAAAATGTGTTGTCTGTTATGTGAAATTCAAGTTTAACTGGGTATCTTGCATTTTATCAGGGAAGTGTTGTGATTTGTGGTTGCCAAGGGGGTGGGGGTGGGATTGGGATGAATTGAGAAGTAGTGATCAGCAGACACAAACTATTATATATAGCACGAATAAACAAGGTTCAGCTGTATAGCACAGGGAAGGATACTCATCTTGTAATAAACCATAATGGAAAAGAATATGAAAAAGAATATATATGTATAACTGAACCACTTTGCTGTACAGCAGAAATTAACACAACTTGTAAATCAACCATGCTTCAATAAAATTTTACGCAAAGATTCATCTACATTACACACAGGAAATGGAAATAGTGACCCAAGCCTGTGTCCCTCACTGCTGTTTGTGCTTCTCTGGACAGCGCTCATCAGCCCAGGTGGCCTTCAATGCTAAGTGAGGATGCACAGACAAAGCTGCAGGACAAAGAGGATGCTTCTACCCTGAGCATCAGTTTTACTGAAAGATTTCTGAGAAGAAAAGTTGCATTTTTGAAATTTTTTAAAGGACTTATCACATGAATATGTAGTAGATTTCTGGCTTTTTGTCCTGGCCAATGTCAAGCTTTTTCTTGAAAACCAGTAGGCCATAAATATTTCTATGTGCAGCAAAAATACTGCACATTTGGTACTTTAGATTTAGATGGGAATCCCCAGCATCAGCACCGCGGTGCAGGAACAGTAAGCAGCATCTCTGGCAGGACCTGATTATGCTAACGTCACCAGCTCGTACAGCTGGCACTCTTCCGCCTGAGTGTTCACGCCAGGAAGTGTGATTTCTTGATGAATCCATAGAAGCTTTTTATTTTTTTTCCCTTTTGGCTGCAAAAAAAAAAAATAACCTACTGGCTCTCTCAAATCAGTGCAGCTTCCTACCAGAATTCCTCAAAAATGTGGTAAGTCAAATATTTTGTTTATAAACACAAGACTACAATAGCTCCATTTTCTGTTTAGTGAGTGTCCCAATAAGATAACTCCAATCAAGAGTTTTTAAAATGATATTTTTTCTTTACATTTTAAAATGCCGTTACATATTTTGATAGGAACGACTGCCTGCTGGTGTATTTCATTCCTTCAATGACCTTGAGCTCCCTGACTTGAAGAGCTCCCAGAGTTTTACCCGGGAGAGAACTGGATCTGTCTATGTACACAGAGTGCAAACATTTTGTCCTAGTCCATTAAAAAACACATGCATCAAAAAACTAGGAATCACTGAAGACCGTGCCACCTCACGTCACCCCATAACTTTCCGTAATGAACTCAACAGTGAAGGTGCCGGCAGAGCCGGACCACGGTTATTTTGTGCTACACACAAAACTAGACCCAAAAAGCATAGGATATATTTATATGTTTGTTTCAGAGAAAGGGTTTATCTTTGTGGAGATACAAACGAGCTCAAACCTTTTTATATCTTAGGTGGGAAAAATCCTGAGCTATAACTATACAAAACTATGACTCTCATAATAAAATCCAAAAGCCAATGAGGCACATTTTGAAGCAAAGTTGCCAGAATTGTTGCAGCTCGTGACAGCAGATTTGGCTAAAAGCAGGACTCAAAACCAAACCCAAACAAGAGAATGCAGAAATTGGTTGTAGCTTTCTTTGTGAATGGTTTCAGGATTATCTTGAAAGGTAAAATTCACAGGATAGAAGAAAATGTGGTAAAAACACTGCATAACAGCTATGCCCAAATCTCTTTTTTGGCCGAAAAAGAGGCAGACAAGGTGAAAAGATGTTCCTATAAAGCAATTCCATCAAACAACAAATTGTGCTCAAAAAACCTTGGCTGAAAGACAGAGGTTAACAAGATAAAGCAGCTGGATAAAAACAGGAACATAAGTGATTTTTCCCAAATCCGTATATAAACTAAATCCATATGTAAACGAAACATATATTCACATGGACACTGACTGAGGGTTAAAAACAAACACATGAACAAACACATAAAAGTTGGCTCTGCATCAGAGTCCAGAACAGTCTTTTGGACTCTGTGGGAGAGGGAGAGGGTGGGATGATTTGGGAGAATGGCATTGAAACATGTATAATATCATATATGAAACGAGTCGCCAGTCCAGGTTTGATGCACGATACTGGATGCTTGGGGCTGGTGCACTCGGATGACCCAGAGGGATGGTATGGGGAGGGAGGAGGGAGGAGGGTTCAGGATGGGGAACACATGTATGCCTGTGGCGGATTCATTTCGATATATGGCAGAACCAATACAATATTGTAAAGTTTAAAAATAAAATTAAATTAAAAAAGAAATACAAAAAAAAAAAAAGTTGGCTATGAATTTTCAACAACATACATCTTAACGAGAGACAACAGAACTACCAGAAAGTCTGAAGAGCTGCAGAGCTGGGCTGGAGGTTCAGACTTGGGAGTCATCAGCAGGCACATGTCAGCCAAATCCGTGAGGAAGATGAGATTGTTTAGAGAGAGAAAATTGTCTAATGAGATAAACAAGCTGAAAATGGAACTCCATGAAACTTTTTTTTTTTTTGCTTTCTTAGAAAACAAAGATCAGGTTGCCAACTTGTTTTTTTCAGAAAAATTTTAACACCTTAGAGGCTTCCCTGGAGGCTCAGTGGTGAAGAATTTGCCTGCCAGTGCAGGGGACATGGGTTTTATCCCTAGTCCAGGCAGAACCACATGCCATGGGACAGCTAAGCTGGTGCAGCACAAGTACTGAGCCGCGCTCTCGGGCCCAAGAGCTGCAGCTGCTGAAGCCCCTGCACCTGGTGCCCGCGCTCCACAAGAGAAGCCGCTGCGATGAGAAGCCAGTGCACTGCAGCTAGAGAGCAGCCCTGGCTGACTCCACCTACAGAAGGCCCACACCCAGCAAGGAAGACCCAGTGCAACCAAAACTAAATGTCTTAAAATTTTTTTTTCAACATCTTGGAAATAAGTGTCTATAGACATGAATTTTTAAAATTTTGTCTCAAAGTCAGCTATCAATGAATTTCAAACACAAACTGAGAAAAAGAGAAAAGGAATACAATAATCAGTGAAAAGAAGTCTGAAACACTAAAGAAGGAAATTAAAAAAAAAAAGAAGAGGAACAAGCACATGTAGGAACTATAATGAAGACAGAGAATGAGTTAACATTGGCTAGGGAAGAGTCAGAAGAAAGAGAGTGACGGAAGCTGTGGGTGGAGGAGTCAGCAGGAAGGAACGGTCAAGCAGTTTTATGCTACAGAAGTAATATTAACATAAGGACCTAAAAATGTTACCTGGTTTTAGCAGTAACAAGCTCATAGGGAACCTTTGCCAGAGTAGCTTCTCTGGGAAAATAAGAGTTATATGGGTTCTTTGATGTACATATTTTATTTTTACACCTCTCTGTTATATTTTTTTACATGAATGTTCATAGTAGTTTAACTTGTATCAGCCCCTAAACTGGAAATAATCCAAATGTCCACCAACAGATGTTTGGAGAAATCAATTCTGTATATCCACACAATGGCGTACTACTCAAAAATGAAAAGATATGAGTTATTGATACATACTGCAACACTGGTAAATCTCAAAACAATTATGCTGAGTGAAAAAAGCCATCCACAAAAGACTACTGATTGAATAATTCCACTTAAATAAATCTCTAGAAAATGCAAACTAATCTGTAGTGACAAAAGCAAATTAGCTGTTGCTTGGGGTGAGGGGTCTGGGGAGGGGTTGGAGGCAGAGAATATAAAGGGGCACGGGAGGATTTAGGGTGATGGGTTAATATTGAAGGTAGTGATGGTTTCATGAGTGTATACATAAGCCACAATGTACAAGTTGTATAATTTAGATATGTGTACTTTATTTTATGAACTTCTACCTCAACAAATCTGCTTTTGATAAACATGTAATAAAACGGAAGTGAAGAATTCAGTTCTTCAACTGAACTAAAAAATATTCTAGGATATAATAAATTTGTAAAATAACTTGTTTCATTAAAATGATAAGCCCACTGCAAAGGGATAAGAACTCTAATTCACATGGAGCACTGGAAAATAAAACAGCCTTCAGATCCCAGTCCAGGAAAATACCTTCCACAAGGCTGGCTGTGCCAGGGTTCAGAACTGACAGCTACTTCACGTCCTCCCCTTAGGCTCACAACCTGAACCCAAGGTCTGAAGAAACAGGGAAAGTTCCTTAACAACGTGCAGATTCCCTACAAACACCCACAGCTTGTTCAGCTGGCTCTTCTACTCCTACCTCCTAACAGTGGCAGCCAGACACAGAGACGGGAACCTGGCCCATGAACAGTAGGGATATCTGTTCATGGAATACGGAATATCTCCGGATTCTCTGATCAACTCTGCTGGACGTGCCCACATCTGATGCTCCTCAAATCAAGAAAAGATATGAGGAAGTCATTGGCTGTGGCTAGACCCAGACTCACACACATAGAACTTCAGCATCCAGCACTGAATACTCAAATGGGCTGAACATTTTCATCTCACAACCAGCCTCCCCAGTGCCATGTTGATCCTTTGATCTGGATCCTCTGTTTCTGAGAGATGGCAAGGCACTGGGCACAAAAAGATCATCTCGGTTCTCCCTCTCCTTACATGAGTGGAATAGAAGTTAGGTTTGCAGAATATTAAACAGAGGTCTTCAAAAACAGGTAAATTCTTTTCTGAATTTTTCTATTACTATCTATACCAGGTTGAATAGTGTCTCTCAAAAATTCATGTCCACCAGAACTCAGAATGTGACTTTTTTTAGAAATAGTATCCTTGGAGATACAATCAGTTAGGATGAGGTGGTACTGAACTAGGGTGGGCCCTAAACCCCATATGATTGCTGTCCTTATAAGAGGAACAGACACATAGAGACAGACACAGAGGAAAGAAGGCCATTTTCTGACGGAAGCAGAAGACTGCTGGCAACCGTCAGAAAGAAGCAAGGAACAAACCTCCCCCAGAAATTTTACAGGGGTCCCCCACCTCCAGGCTATGGACTGGTACCTCCTCTCCCATAGGATCAGCAGCAGCATTAGATTAGAAATAAAGTGCACAATAAATGCACTCGAATCATCCCGAGACCATCCTTGCCAACCCCATTTGTGGAAAAACTGTCTTCCACAAAATCAGTCTCTGGTGCCTAAAAGGTTCGGGACTGCTGCTTTAGAAGGGGCGTGGCCATGCTGACACCTGATTTTGGACTACTAACCTTCAGAATTGTGAAAAGACAAATGCCTACTGTTTTAAGCCACTCAGTTTTTGGTAATCTGCCACAGCAGCTGGAGGAAACTAACACATGGTCACACAGAAATTCTCCATTTCAGCACAAATTCAATTCACAGGCCATCATCCAGGGCTGGCTCCAACTCTGCCTGGTGCCAATTTATTTATAAAACTTAAAACACTCTGGACAAGTAATAAGCCTTTTGTCAGCCTTCATGACCAAGGAGAAAGTACCTTAGACAGATGCTATGTCCAGCATAATTCTCCAAGACTTCCCACAAAAAAGGCAGGTCAGTGTATTCCTAAATTCAGTCACTTCAGTCATGTCCAACTCTCTGCAATCTCATGGACTGTAGCCTGCCAGGCTTCTCTGTCCATGGGATTCTCCAGGCAAGAATACTGGAGTGAGTTGCCATGCCCTCCTCCAGGGGCTCTCCCCCACTGAGGGATTAAACCTGTGTCCCCTTTATTGCAGCAGATTCTTTACTATTGAGCCACCAGGGAAGCCCAAGTTCAGCAAAGTCATAAATTAGGTCCTCTCCATAGGCAGCCAAAACGAAGACTTCCTGCTGTATTTCACAGGATCTGCCCACTCCTGTAGTACTCTTGCCTGGAAAATCCCAAGGACAGAGGAGCCTGGTAGGCTGCAGTCCATGGGGTCGTGAAGAGTTGGACACGACTGAAGTGACTCAGCAGCAGCACTCTCTCTTGTCCTTTTATTGGACAAATGAGATCACGTCTGCTCTTTGAGTTCCCAGTGAAATACAAAACAAAATAAAAGTAGGGAATTCAACAACCTATGTAGTCCTGTAGGACTTGGGGGGTGGTATTTCTGCAGGTTCCATGTTTATTCAACCATCAAGTAAAGTTTTACTTGGCACCTACTTTGTGGAGTAAGTATGTAAGGAAAGAAAGTGACGTTAATGGAGAATTAAAAAGACTTGAATCATGTAATGGTAGTTACTATTGTTGAGTAGTATTTACATTATGTACAGAGTTTCCTTCTTAGCATGATCAAAACACATCCCCCAAAAGGAAATGTGATTGTATACACTTAAAATTTTGTAACATATATCATCAAACAAAGATTTTTTGAAAAGGACAAACTAGATAATATATGTGTTACTAGAGTTTCATTCATTAAAACTGGAGAAAAGTGAAAGTGAAGTCGCTCAGTCGTGTCCAACTCTTTGTGACCCCATGGACTGTAGCCTGCCAGGATCCTCCGTCCATGGGATTTTCCAGGCAAGAATACTGGAGTGGGTTGCCATTTCCTTCTCCAGGAGATCTTCCCGACCCAGGGATTGAACCCGGGTCTCCTGCATTGTAGGCAGACACTTTACCGTCTGAGCCACCAGGGAAATTAAAACTGGAGAAGTAGACATTAATTATTTATAAACAAATTCCTTCAAAATATCTGCTTGGGGATTCCCTGGCGGCCCAATGAGTAGGACTCTGCTTTCACTGCCAAGGGTGCAGGTTCAGTTCCTGGCTAGGAAACTCAGATCCTGCAAGTCAACCTGCCTGTATCATCTAGCCCTAAAAATTAATGGGTCACTTTCTCTTAATCCACATCTCACTGAGTCCAGTCAATTCACAATTTATGTATACCTGGTCTCAGGAGCAGGGAATGTATCACCTGCATGAGACGATACTCAAACATGTTGAATATATGTGACCCTCTTTTGTTTTCTCGTCTATTCCTGCTTATGTTTACTGTTTTCACACCACCCACTCTGGGGAAATCTGGTCTGATCTCTCAGACTCAGGACCTGTGTTCATGTTCTCAGAGCCTGATGAGTACTTCACACCATGTATGAAAATACGTTATATACTCCTCTGGCTACGCATTTGGTGTCTGGGTCCTGATGTTTTCTGTTCCCTTTGCATGAATGAGCCCCAAGCATTAGGGTCACACATAGTGCATTGCTCCTAAGATCAATGGATTCATATGCATAGCACAATGGTTTTTATAAAGGGTTCTTGCAAAATTTATTTCCTTCTTGTCGTGTGAGTCAAGATAAGGATTAAGTGGTTTTTACGGTGAATGGATGGTATGGCAGAGGATGTGCACTGAGGAAGACATGGGGCCAAGTGCAGTTCTGGGATACGAGGCCTCCTTCTTCTCCCAGGACTTCTCCTACAGATGGGGTCATCCAATTAGAATACAGTTTACCTTGCCATCCACACACTCATACCAAGCTCTCCTCTGGGAGATCTCAATTTCAAAAAAAAAAAGAAAAAACAAGTTAAAGCCTTTCTTTCTTTACTAACTAGAAGGCAACAGCAGCACTCAGTACCCTGGCCCCCATGGCTCCCAGGCATGCAGTTACCTCCCTGTATAGCCCACGGCCACTCAGAGCAGAGGCTTCCCAGGTTCAGAGCCAAGGTTCTGTCACTGGTCCACTAGCTCTTTCTCTGTCTGCGCATCAACTAAGACAGTGGGTCTACACACAGGCAAAGATGTCCACTGCCCAATTTACATCATGAGATTCGCATCTACAATCTTGTGTTAGACACTGATACGGTGCATATACAAGGTGGGGACAATGGAAGCCTGAAGCCATGGGGTAGCTGGAGTTGTCACTTGCCAGCTGGGAGTATCTATTATTGGCCACCTGTCTTCTTCTGTCCACTGTCTCTAACGTGGGACAAGTGGAGCCCCAGTCCCAGACAGAAGGCCTCTTTCTACAGAAAAATTCAGACTCTGGGATTCCAAAAACCCCAGGTAATTAATAATTATCACCTGAAGTGGCTGAGTGAGAATGAAGGTTGACTGGAAGGAGGCCCCTTGACCAAAGAACATTTTTTAAACCACTTTTGGGACTCTGTAAGTGTGTGGTTGCTAGTGAAGGTGTAACCATCCTGACAGTCTGGAAGAAGAAAAAGGGAAGCCAAGGTAAGGGTGGTCTCAGCATGTGAGCTTGCATGTGGAGAGGCTGGACTGCTAAAGAGGGAAGATTGCTGGATATAAGATAAGGAACAGAAGAGGCTGTACACATCTATCATTAACATCCCTCATATACCCTAAGTGGTAGTGCAAGAGCATCTTTGGATGGCTTCTTTAAAAGATGAGATTCCTATCTTCTACATGTTCTTAAAAAAAAAACAAAAAAACAGTGGAAGCAGGAGGGCACTTGCATTGAGAATTATCTTCCTGCTGCTGCTAAGTCACTTCAGTCGTGTCCGACTCTGTGTGACCCCATAGACGGCAGCCCACCAGGCTCATCCGTCCCTGGGATTCTCCAGGCAAGAACACTGGAGTGGGTTGCCATTTCCTTCTCTAATGCATGAAAGTGAAAAGTGAAGTCGCTCAGTCGTGTCCGACTCTTAGCGACCCCATGGACTGCAGCCTACCAGGCTCCTCCGCCCATAGGATTTTCCAGGCAAGAGTACTGGAGTGGGGTGCCATTGCCTTCTCCGAGTTATCTTCCTAGTATCCACCAATCTCATGCATTTCTGTTTTCGGGTCATTCAACTTCAACTCAAACACTTTTCTCCTGGGCCTCATATTTTTACTCTTTCCATTTTTTCCTTCTTCCTTCCTCATATTCCAAGATTCCTTTCTTTCTCAGCTTCCTTTAGCCACTTTTTCAGAATAGGTCTACAATGACAATCCTACTGTCTTGATTTCCCCTCTATCCCTGAAGGTTATTTTCACAGGGTATAGCAATCTGGGTTGACAGTTCTTTCCTTTCAGCACCTGAAAAATGTTATTCTACTTCATTCTGGGCTCCACGAGCAATCTACTGTCGTTCTAATTGTTTTTGCCCTATAAGGTATCCTTTCTGTATTGATGCTTTTTCTTCCCCACTTTGTCTTTAGTTTTCAGAATTTTGATTAACTTGGCATGGATTTCTTTGGGTTTACCCTGGTTGAGGTTCACTCAGTTTCTGAAATTAGTAGGGTTATTTTTTTTTGCCAAATTTAGTAAACATTCAGCCATTATTTCTTCTAGCAATTTTTCAGCACCATCTTTCTTTCTCTCCTTCCAGTCTAAGGGTCATAAATGTTAGATCTTCTGCCACAGACCTCTGAGTCTCTGTTCCTTTTTTTCAGTCTATTTTCTCTCTGTTGTTCAAATTGGGTAATTTCTATTGTTCTGTCTCCAAGTTCACTAATGCTTCCCTCTGTCTTTGAGCTCATTGGTTGCCATGTCACTCTGTTATTGAGCCATCCATTGAGTTTTTAATTTCAGTTAGTATATCTTTCAGTTCTCAAATTTCCACTTGGGTCTCCTGTATTTATTTCTTTGCTAAGGCTTTCTATTTCTTTGCTTAGACATTCTCTTTTCTCCTGTATGTTCATATTTGCTTACTGAAGCATTTTTATGATCGCTACTTTAAAATCTAGGTGGGAAGGACTGCTTCATCACAGTCAGACAAGAGCGAAAGTGTAGGTTGCACACTTGATCTTGAGAGGAATGGGACTAAGCCTGCAGGTTTTTCTGGAGTGTTTGTTTAAAGTGAGAAGTTATTATCTAAACGTTTTCTGCCTTACTGGGCTCCCCCTTTCCTTGTCCTGGAGACAGCAGGCTTTTCTTGAGGAATTATTTTTGTCTGTATTAAGTGGTATTTCTGGAATACTGTCTCCTCCAGCACCCAGTCTGGGATACATGAGGCAAAAAAGAAAACTCAAGGAACTCACCACTTCAGCTCAGACCTTCAGACAAAAAGGTCCTGTGTCAGTCTGCCTTCTCTCCACCACACAGAGTCTTTTCTCTGTTTGTTTCACATATAATGTCCAGGGTTTAGAGTTGCACTTAGTGGGAGAAAAGAGGAGAATTGAGTCCATTTGTCTTAGCAGCATTTGTAACCAGGTAGTTACAATTTCACAACTGTCTTTTGTACCAAAAGCAAATGTGCACCAACCAGGAACTCATTTACAGAGGCACACTATCTCCAGAGACAAGATGTTTCCAGGGACATGGCAACCAATGAGCCATATGTTGTTTATTTGTTAATCACTTGCCAACTCTGGCTTTATTGATAATATCACTTCTAGGTTTCACAGCAGCCTGCATGCCTCAGCTGTGAGACTTTGCTTCCTTGCTGTTTAGTATTTATCGTAGTGATATTGACTCCCTGCTCTTCTCTCCATCTGTTATAGAGAAATAACGCCCTAGGTTTTCCTAATTGTACTCGTGTTATCCTACCACTTGTCCTCTGCACCTCTGTGCCTGGATTTTTCATCTTTCCTTCCTTGGACACTGCCATTTGCCTACATTTTAGGTGGATGATCTCACTCGAGTTTAAGCCACAGGCTAAGCATTTGCCCTGCACCTTGTGTGTGAGATATTTTATTTTTGTTTTCGGTCCTGCTGTCTTCCTAACAACAACATTCCAAGAACCAGCACTGAATGCAACTCACCCAACTGTTAACCAGGCTGGAAAAGTAGGCCTATTAGCCATGTCATTTGTAAAATATAAAACATCAAATGCAAACCCAGACTGTGGTCTTTCTTTTTTCCAGTGTTCTGTCAAATTGATATGATCTACATGATGAACATTTTGGAAACATCTCCACTTGCCTTTTGAGACACAGTCCATATTCTCTTGTTTTTCTACCACCTGGTTAGTCGTTCTTACACAGTTTCTTTTGCTGGTTACACCTTTTCCCCTGAACCCTTGTAGGAAGATAGTAGTACTTAATAATTGGTCCTCTTCTATTTAACAGTCATTTTCTTGATATTCTTCAATTTCTCAGCTTTGAGTACCAACTGTGTATTTGGTTCAGTTCAGTTCAGTTCAGTTCAGTTGCTCAGTTGTGACTGACTCTTTGTAACCCCAAGAATCACAGCACGCCAGGCCTCCCTGTCCATCACCAACTCCCAGAGTTCACTCAGACTCACGTCCATTGAGTCAGTGATGCCATCCAGCCATCTCACCCTCTGTCGTCCCCTTCTCCTCCTGCCCCCAATCCCTCTCAGCATCAGAGTCTTTTCCAATGAGTCAACTCTTCGCATGAGGTGGCCAAAGTACTGGACTTTCAGCTTCAGCATCATTCACTTCAGAGAAATCCCAGGGCTGATCTCCTTCAGAATGGACTGCCTGGATCTCCTTGCAGTCCAAGGGACTCTCAAGAGTCTTCTCCAACACCACACTTCAGAAGCATCAATTCTTCGGTGCTCAGCCTTCTTCACAGTCCAACTCTCACATCCATACATGACCACAGGAAAAACCATAGCCTTGACTAGACAGACCTTTGTTGGCAAAGTAATGTCTCTGCTTTTGAACATGCTATCTAGGTTGCTCATAACTTTCCTTCCAAGGAGTAAGCGTCTTTTAATTTCATGGCTGCAGTCACCATCTGCAGTGGTTTTGGAGCCCCAAAAAATAAAGTCTGCCACTGTTTCCACTGTTTCCCCATCTATTTCCCATGAAGTGATGGGACTGGATGCCATGATCTTCGTTTTCTGAATGTTGAGCTTTAAGCCAACTTTTTCACTCTCCTCTTTCACTTTCTTCAAGAGGCTTTTTAGTTCCTCTTCACTTTCTGCCATAAGGGTGGTGTCATCTGCATATCTGAGGTGATTGATATTTCTCCCGGCAATCTTGATTCCAGATTGTGCTTCTTCCAGCCCAGAGTTTCTCATGATGTACTCTGCATAGAAGTTAAATAAGCAGGGTGACAATATACAGCCTTGACGTACTCCTTTTCCTATTTGGAACCAGTGTGTTGTTCCATGTCCAGTTCTAACTGTTGCTTCCTGACGTGCATACAGGTTTCTCAAGAGGCAGGTCAGGTGCTCTGGTATTCCCATCTCTTTCAGAATTTTCCACAGTTTATTGTGATCCACACAGTCAAAGGATTTGGCATAGTCATTATTTTTTTAAATTTTATTTTATTTTTAAACTTTACATAATTGTATTAGTTTTGCCAAATATCAAAATGAATCCATCACAGGTATACATGTGCTCCCCATCCTGAACCCTCCTCCCTCCTCCCTCCCCATACCATCCCTCTGGGTCGTCCCAGTGCACTAGCCCCAAGCATCCAGTATCGTGCATTGAACCTGGACTGGCATCTCGTTTCATACATGATATTTTACATGTTTCAATGCCATTCTCCCAAATCTTCCCACCCTCTCCCTCTCCCACAGAGTCCATAAGACTGTTCCATACATCAGTGTCTCTTTTGCTGTCTCATATACAGGGTTATCGTTACCATCTTTCTAAATTCCATATATATGCTTTAGTATACTGTATTGGTGTTTTTCCTTCTGGCTTACTTCACTCTGTATAATAGGCTCCAGTTTCATCCACCTCATTAGAACTGATTCAAATGTATTCTTTTTAATGGCTGAGTAATACTCCATTGTGTATATGTACCACAGCTTTCTTATCCATTCATCTGCTGATGGACATCTAGGTTGCTTCCATGTCCTGGCTATTATAAACAGTGCTGCGATGAACATTGGGGTACACGTGTCTCTTTCCCTTCTGGTTTCCTCAGTGTGTATGCCCAGCAGTGGGACTGCTGGGTCATAAGGCAGTTCTATTTCCAGTTTTTTAAGGAATCTCCACACTGTTCTCCATAGTGGCTGTACTAGTTTGCATTCCCACCAACAGTGTAAGAGGGTTCCTTTTTCTCCACACCCTCTCCAGCATTTATTATTTGTAGACTTTTGGATCGCAGCCATTCTAACTGGTGTGAAATGGTACCTCATAGTGGTCTTGATTTGCATTTCTCTGATAATGAGTGATGTTGAGCATCTTTTCATGTGTTTGTTAGCCATCTGTATGTCTTCTTTGGAGAAATGTCTATTTAGTTCTTTGGCCCATTTTTTGATTGGGTCATTTATTTTTCTGGAGTTGAGCTGTAGGAGTTGCTTGTATATTTTTGAGATTAATTGTTTGTCAGTTGCTTCATTTGCTATTATTTTCTCCCATTCTGAAGGCTGTCTTTTCACCTTGCTGATAGTTTCCTTTGATGTGCAGAAGCTTTTAAGGTTAATTAGGTCCCATTTGTTTATTTTTGCTTTTATTTCCGATATTCTGGGAGGTGGGTCATAGAGGATCCTGCTGTGATGTATGTCAGAGAGTGTTTTGCCTATGTTATCCTCTAGGAGTTTTATAGTTTCTGGTCTTATGTTTAGATCTTTAATCCATTTTGAGTTTATTTTTGTGTATGGTGTTAGAAAGTGTTCTAGTTTCATTCTTTTACAAGTGGTTGACCAGTTTTCCCAGCACCACTTGTTAAAGAGATTGTCTTTAATCCATTGTATATTCTTGCCTCCTTTGTCAAAGATAAGGTGTCCATATGTGCGTGGATTTATCTCTGGGCTTTCTATTTTGTTCCATTGATCTATATTTCTGTCTTTGTGGCATAGTCATTAGTACCTAAGTTTAAAAGGCTGTGTATAACCAAAATTGAGGCCTAAAATATACAAAAACTCTGAGATTCATATATATTTTAGTGGGACTAGGGGAGAGAAGCCAACTTCCAAAATTAATAGGATTTGATTTATATGAAAAGTAGACTATTTTATTTTTTAATTATTTTTTTTTTACTTAAATTTTTAATTTTGGCCCCACAAACCAGCACCTGGGATCTAATTAGTTCCCTGACCAGGGATCAAACCAGCACTCTCTGCATTGGAAAAATGGAGTCTTAATGACTAGATCACCAGGGAAGTCCCTGAAATTCATACACTTTACTCAGAAAAGGGAAATCCTCAGGGGCAATGTGCATTCGTTCACATTATACATACTGTTGCTTAGTTGCTAAGTCATGTCTAGTCTTTGTGACCCCATGGACTGCAGCCCACCAGTCTCCTCTGTCGGTGGGATTCCCCAGGCAAGAAAACTGGAATGGGTTGCAATTTCCTTCTCCCGGGGATCTTCCCGACCCAGGGATTGAACCTGCATCTACTGCCTCAGCAGGTGGATCCTTTACCAGTGAGCCAGCAGGGAAGTCCATATCATACATACACACAGCTCCAGTAAACTTGGTTAACTTGGATTCTAAGTCCAAAGGGGGAGAAGAAGGATGTATGAAGATAGGACAGACTCCTAGAGAGCAGCAAGCAAGGAGTGACCACTTCCGGGTGGTCGGGAAGAGTCGGGCAAATAAAAAGAGGCAGAACTTAAACACAAAAGCAAAACTGAGGCACTTGATGTTGAAACAGATAATACACATACTTCAAAATCATCATATTACAATACAGGATACTAACACATTCAATGCACTGAGCCTCAATCATTAACTAAAAGGAAAATGATACCCAGCATACTTTAGGAAAGCAGTCATTAAATAGCACTTATAAATACCATTAAATGCCATTTCTATCAGAATTACTAAATTATGCCAAGTTTGGAAGATTAATTGGGATAAACTTGATATTCATCCCAATTAAAGTTGAAATTAACTTCTGTGTGATGCTGAATAACTGAAGACTCACTGTTCATAGCTATCCCATTTGGCTTTTGGACATTTGTTTATTGCTGGGTATCCAGAAATAAATCTTGGGTTCTAAAGCAGAGCAGTCTGATCAACTCAAAGATTTCAGCAGGTTTGTAGAACTCTGGGTAATTTGAGGTTATCACAATTTACAAAACATGGACAGAAAATCCTTAATTGGCCAAAATATCTGGGGAATGATAAGTCCTGGGGAGGTATGCTAGGATTAGGTTAGGTTAGGTAGGTAGGCTAGGTTGCTGCTGCTGCTAAGTCGCTTCAGTCGTGTCCGACTCTGTGCGACCCCATAGACGGCAGCCCACCAGGCTCCCCCATCCCTGGGATTCTCCAGGCAAGAACACTGGAGTGGGTTGCCATTTCCTTCTCCAATGCATGAAAGTGAAAAGTGAAAGTGAAACTGCTCAGTCATGTCTGACCCTTCGAGACTCCATGGACTGCAGCCCACCAGGCTCCTCCGTCCATGGGATTCTCCAGGCAAGAGTACTGGAGTGGGGTGCCATTGCCTTCTCCATAGGCTAGGTTAGAAGACACAAATAACATTTCCCACATTTTCTATCATAAGCCTTTTCCCCTTGAGTTTGCTACTAATATTAGAAGGAACATATTTGAAACACCAGTATAGTGAAGAGGGAATGGTATTTCATCCCATCTTGGTCCATGGCACATACCAGCCTTGTGGCCCCGGATGAATAATTTAACTTTTCTAAACCACAGTTTCCTTATCTGTAAGATACAAATAATACCAGCTATACTACAGTCTTTATGAAAACTAATTTGAAGATATGTATCAAAGCTCTTAAACCTCTTCACACACATACCTTAGTTCTATGGGTATCTCATTCCTAAGGAAGTAATCTCAAACAAAGGAACAACTGCATATAAATGATGATGGCATCACTGATAACAGCAATAATCATCTTAAATGTCTTAATCGTTCAACAACAAGAAAAAAACAATGCCACAGGATCCACTTGATTTCTGCCAATAAAAATTATATTTACAAAGAAATTTTAATAATCTAGGAAAATGATCATCCTATAAGGTTAATTTTAAGAGGCATGAAATCTTAAAGTACGAACTCAAACAGGTTAAAAATACCCATGCCAAAAATCCTGTAGGAAAACACACTAAAATTTTATGACCATGTATTCCTGGTGATAGGATTTGTAGAAATAAATTAATAATTATAAGCCAGAAATGCTTTGATTTGGCCCCAATTAAAATGTACTTCAACACAGTTCATTACCTTTCATAAGCTCCTGTCATTCCCTCTGGGAAGGAGAAAGACGTGTCAGTATATGTCAACTTGTAACATTCTCACAGAGAAGCAGGGTGTGTGCGCCTATTGTCAGCGCTCAGCTGCAAGCCAGCAACAGCTCTGGCAAACCAAGAGAGAAAAGGATGTAGTGGGAGCCACCGCTCACGTGTCACACGGAGGAGTCGTGCTGCTGTCTCAAATACCTGCTTCAGCATCTAAGCGTCAGTGGGGCTTTCTGTTGTCTGTTTTCTTTTCTCCTGTAATTTCCTTTATTACTCACTTTTTAAAATCCCTTTTTAATTCATTCTGTAAGATAAAACTCCCATTGTTTAAGTTTCTACTGTATATTTATAAGTAGAATTCAGCACACAAAACAATTTTATGCCTGTGTTGCTTGTTTTCATTCAAAGGAAAGAAATTCAAAGCTATTCTATTTGTACAGGCATTCTTCTTGCAGAATCTGACTGCAAAATTCTTTACAGGCAGGTAAAAATCAATAGTAGGTAAATAAATAAAAGAAAATCAAGGTTAGCCAAACTAAAATGGAAAGAAGAGAAGCTCCCTTTTAGATAATTTTCCAGCATTGAAAAAATTATTCCATCCTCTTGTTTTACTTTATTACTGTTCACTCTCCCTAATACCTATACTCCTTCCCTAAAAGTGATGAATAAAGTATACAAATTTTTTAATTATTTCAATTTTGCAATTTGACTGCTTTACAGTTCTCTTTCAGGTAAACCCAAATAACAGCAAGCTTAAGTAACATCCACTTTTGATTTATGTAAGCTTCTATGAGGGGCAGTGACATTGCTTGTTTCTCCTGTGGATATTCTGGATTAGGACTTCTAGTGATAGAGACCAAAGAAGAAAAAACTTAACCATCTAAATACAAAGGGTGTTTTTAAAATGAGATTTACTTTAATATCCATAATCTGTTGAATGTTGAATTCTAAAATGAACCTCTAAGGTTGTTAAGATAAATATCCTATGAAGTGCTGAAAAGGTAGAAGCAAAGCAATAGAGATAATGTAAAACTCAATTGAGGAAAAGATAAGGTGCATTCACAAGCTGATAACGTACCGAAGATGAAAGAGCACAATAAAATTGTATTCTCTTCCCAGTCAACCAGTTGGTCTCTAAGTTTGGCTATGCTTTGGAGATCTGCCTCAGAGTAAAGCTGCCTTTTTATATGATCCTGTTGGTATTCTCTGTAATCACACATTTTTGTATCAATAGGGGGCTCCCCAATTATGCTCTGATTACCTGGATAATTAAACAGGGACTCCTGGTCTAAGTATTTTCCACAAATAAAATGTAAAACTTTGTTACTGATTAGACGGCTCTAACTCTCACAAATCAGATCTTCAAATACCAACAAGGAAGATTTTACAATGAGGTTGCTGCATGCATGGTACCTTAACATCAGCAGACACTTAACTACTCTCAAGTTGGCTTTAATTTTTGACATGACAAAATGTATAAGCATTTTGCTATATCATCTAACGAGCTGAGGAAAATTTAAGAATCAATACAAAAACATGATCAAAAGGCAAGTGATAGACTAATGATAGAAAAGTTCCTTAGGATAGTGAACAAATCCTCAACATGAAAAAGCACTGGAGTTTATAGGTACTCAGGACATTATCTTGCTCTGAGAGGTGCATTTTTCTGAAAGGCCTGCTGTCAGAGAACACAGACCCCACAGAGGTACCAAGTGAATTCACCACTGATAAAACGAAACTGGCTAAATATGAAACTCAAAAGTTCATGAGTAGGATGGGATGCTGATACACCGTGAGTCAGCCATCAACATCCATGGTCAAAAGTACACCCACCGTTTCTCTAGAAACTCATTTAAATGAGAGTACTTTTCCTGATTTGTATGCAGCTCGTCAATTCTCTAGGGACAGCTTTCTGTTTTTTCTCAACAATTATTATAATGAAGAATGAAAGTGAACAGCACTTTAAATATCTTTAAGTAGTAATATTTGAAGGATAAACCAAAATTTCAGGATTTATTCCTTCCACCATTGTCTGAAATAACCTTTGTCTATTACATCCACAAAAGCAATAATATGCTATGCTGCTAACTGCTGCTAAGTCGCTTCAGTCGTGTCTGATTCTGTGCAACCCCATAGACGGCAGCCCACCAGGCTCCCCCATCCCTGGGATTCTCCAGGCAAGAACACTGGAGTGGGCTGCCATTTCCTTCTCCAATGCATGAAAGTGAAAAGTGAAAGGGAAGCCACTCAGTCATCTCCGACTCTTAGCGACCGCAGCCTACCAGGTTCCTCCATCCATGGGATTTTCCAGGCAGGTTCTATAAATGAAAAACTCAGCTTTTGTCCTTCTTCACTGCCATGTTTCTCTCTCCTGTGGTTTTCCTTTAACACTCACGTGGAATGCTTCACTCTGACATTTCTGGTCACCCTGTGTGGTGGGGTGGGTTTCACCAAAACAACAAGCAAGTCTCTAATAACAGCTGGATGTCCTACAATGTAACTCAATTCTGGCACTATCTACCTGGAGATAGGGTCAGATCTCACAGATCAGGGTTCAGTCCCTTAAGACTGTGCTCCCCCACCCCTCCTCCAGATGCCAGTGGCAAACTCAGGTTATCACTTTTGCTTTTGACCAATCAAGCTATAGGTCAGAGGTGCCAGCTACCTTCTCCTTGGGTTTGATTAATTAGTTAAAGGAACTCACAGAACTCAGGGAAACACTTACTTACATTTACCAGCTTATTAAAGAATATGATGCAGGATATAGATGAACAGCCAGATGAAGAGATACATACGGCACAGTCTGGAAGGTCCCCATTGAGGTGAGGTGTGTCATGCTCCTGTGTAGATATGTTTGAATCCCCCACTACCAGAATTTTATGATGCTTCCTAACATTCAGTTCAGTTCAGTTGCTCAGTCGTGTCCGACTCTTTGTAACCCCATGAATCGCAGCACGCCAGGCCTCCCTGTCCATCACCAACTCCCTGAGTTCACTCAGACTCACGTCCATTGAGTCGGTGATGTCATCCAGCCATCTCATCCTCTGTCGTCCCCTTCTCCTCCTGTCCCCAATCCCTCCCAGCACCAGAGTCTTTTCCAATGAGTCAATTCTTCGCATGAGGTGGCCAAAGTACTGGACTTTTAGCTTTAGCATCATTCCTTCCAAAGAAATCCCAGGGCTGATCTCTTCAGAATGGACTGGTTGGATCTCCTTGGAGTCCAAGCGACTCTCAAGAGTCTTCTCCAATACCAAAGTTCAAAAGCATCAATTCTTTGGCGTTCAGCTTTCTTCACAGTCCAACTCTCACATCCATTCATGACCACTGGAAAAACCACAGTCTTGACGAGACAGACCTTTGTTGGCAAAGTAATGTCTCTGCTTTTTAATATGCTATCTAGGTTGGTCATAACTTTCCTTCCAAGGAGTAAGCGTCTTTTAATTTCATGGCTGCAATCATCATCTGCAGTGATTTTGGAGCCAAAAAATATAAAGTCTGACACTGTTTCCCCATCTATTTCCCATGAAGTGAAGGGACCAGATGCCATGATCTTAGTTTCCTGAATGTTGAGCTTTAAGCCAACTTTTTCACTCTCCTCTTTCACTTTCATCAAGAGGCTTTTTAGTTCCTCTTCACTTTCTGCCATAAGGGTGGTGTCATCTGCATATCTGAGGTTATTGATATTTCTCCCGGCAATCTTGATCCCAGATTGTGCTTCTTCCAGTCCAGCGTTTCTCATGACGTACTCTGCATAGAAGTTAAATAAGCAGGGTGACAATATACAGCCTTGACGAACTCCTTTTCCTATTTGGAACCAGTCTGTTGTTCCATGTCCAGTTCTAACTGTTGCTTCCTGACCTGCATACAGGTTTCTCAAGAGGCAGGTCAGGTGGTCTGGTATTCCCATCTCTTTCAGAATTTTCCACAGTTTATTGTGATCCACACAGTCAAAGGCTTTGGCATAGTCAATAAAGCAGAAATAGATGTTTTTCTGGAACTCTCTTGCTTTTTCCGTGATCCAGCAGATGTTGGCAATTTGATCTCTGGTTCCTCTGCCTTTTCTAAAACCAGCTTGAACATCTGGAAGTTCACGGTTCACTTATTGCTGAAGCCTGGCTTGGAGAATTTTGAGCGTTACTTTACTAGCATGTGAGATGAGTACAATTGTGCGGTAGTTTGAGCATTCTTTGGCATTGCCTTTCCCTGGGATTGGAATGAAAACTGATCTTTTCCAGTCCTGTGGCCACTGCTGAGTTTTCCCAATTTGTTGGCATATTGAGTGCAGCAATTTCACAGCATCATCTTTTAGGATTTGAAATAGTTCAACTGGAATTCCATCACCTCCACTAGCTCTGTTTCATAGTGATGCTTTCTAAGGCCCACTTGACTTCACATTCCAGGATGTCTGGCTCTAGGTGAGTGATCACACCATCATGATTATCTGGGTCATGAAGATCTTTTTTGTACAGTTCTTCTGTGTATTCTTGCCACCTCTTCTTAATATCTTCTGCTTCTGTTAGGTCCATACCATTTCTGTCCTTTATCGAGCCCATCTTTGCATGAAATGTTCCCTTGGTATCTCTAATGTTCTTGAAGAGATCTCTAGTCTTTCCCATTCTGTTGTTTTCCTCTATTTCTTTGCATTGATCGCTGAGGAAGGCTTTCTTATCTCTGCTTGCTATTCTTTGGAACTCTGTGTTCAGATGCTTATATCTTTCCTTTTCTCCTTTGCTTTTTGCTTCTCTTCTTTTCACAGCTATTTGTGCCATGGTCAATTATTAAATCCATTTTCAGAGCCTCTCCCTTCCCTGGAGGATGGAGTGGGTGGGACTGAAAATTCTAAGCTTCTAATCATGGCTTGGTCTTTCTGGTGACCAGACCCCATCTAGGAGCCCACCCAGAGTTGCCTCTTTAGGACAGAAGATGATCTTAGTACTTTTATCACTTAGGAATTTACAAGGGTTTCAGAAGCCCTATGTCCGACACAGGGTCAAAGACAAATAATAGGACAATGTTTTTATCACTCAGGAACTGACAAGAGTTTTAGGAGCTCAGTGCCAGGAACAGGGCCAGGGATGATAGTGTATATAAATCTTACAGTGACTTTCACAAAATAATGCCTCATAACCAACCAAAAGAGCACTATCACGTGTATTCAGCCCCCATCACAGGCACTAGCCTAACCCATGTTCTCTACAATACCTCAGCCACCAACCACCTATTTAGTAAAGAATGGATTATACTGATTTCAATTCGTACTACATGGTCTCTCAGTTCATTAAAGACCTTTGATCATATCTGACTTTTACAAAAACCTGCCCACCCTCCCTAAAATACGAGCACCCTCCGTTTCTTGTCCTGTTCTCTACTTTGTCTTCCTGCATTAGTCTAATCACTTTCTGACACTGTGATACAGATTTGTCTGTCGCCCTACTGCACCACTCCTTATCCTTTTACCTTTGGCCTAACAACCTTTTTTTTACCACCTAACTTTTCCTGTTTTGTTCACCACTGTATTCCTTACTGCCTAGAACAGTATCCAGCACATAGCAAGTACTCAACAGATATCAACAGCTTTTTGAAGGACTGGTTGAATTAAATAATGTCTTCCCAATGAATAATTAAATTCGTGAGGTCAGAGTCCACGTCAGATTTTCTTACTAACCTATCCCCAGTAAGAATGTCACATGGAAAGTGGAGAGTAAAATCCCTGAATGAATGAACAGTAGGAAAGGAGAGGACTAAAATCATATCTTTTTCCTAAGGAACACATTTGGGCTGAGGAAGATGGAAAGGAGCATTAACAGGGAAAAAGAGAAAGCTAGAGTGGTGACAAGAGTGGCAAGGGACACTAGAGATAGAACTGTCCTATATCGCATGGCTGTTTAAAGAGTGTATAAAGAGAACATCTAGAGTTTAAGAACTTAACTTGTTTCTGTAACATGTTCAATAAGTAAGCAATCAGTGACTAGAAGAAAAAGGCTGTCAGAGCCTGAACACCAGGGAAGACATTAATGTCTTCACTTGAGGTTTAAACAGAATTGAAATGCCACATACAACATCAAGAATCAAATTATCAAGTTCCAAGCAATGTCAACTTCCCATCAAAGGTCTTTTGTTTGTTTTTAACATGTCTAACAATTAACCCTTTTCTAAGGGCCTTTGCACTCATTTCACGTGCCAGCAAAGTAATGCTCAAAATCCTTCAGGCTAGGCTTCAACAGTATGTGAACCAAGAAATTCCAAATGTACAAGCTGGATTTAGAAAAGGCAGAGCAACCAGAGGTCAAATTGCCAACACCCGCTGAATCATAGAAAAAGCAAGGGAATTTCAGAAAAACATCTACTTCTGCTTCATTGACTACACTAAAGCCTTTGACTGTGGATCACAACAGACAATAAAATTCCAAAAGAGATTTCTCACCTGCCTCCTGAGAAACCTGTATGCAGATCAAGAAGCAACAGCTAGAACCAGACATGGAACAATGGACTGGTTCCAAACTGGGAACAGAGTACATCAAGGTTGTATATTGTCACCCTGCTTATTTAACTTATATGCAGAGTACATCATGTGAAATGCTGGGCTGGATGAATCACAAGCTGGGATCAAGATTGCCAAGAAAAATATCAACAACCTCAGATACACAGATGATACAACTCTAATGGCAGAAAGTGAAGGAAATTAAAGAGACGCTTGATGAGGCTGAAAGAGGAGAATGAAAAAGATGGCATAAAAGTCAACATTCAAAAAACTAATATCATGGCATCCAGTCCCTCACTTCATGGCAAATAGATGGGGAAAAAGTGGAAACAGTGGCAGATTTTATTTTCTTGGGCTCCAAAATCACTGCAGACAGGGACTACAGCCACAGAATTAAGAGATGCTTGCTCCTTGGAAGAAAAGCTATGACAAACCTAGACAGATTATTAAAAAGCAGAGACGTCACTTTGCCAACAAAGGCCCATATCAAAGCTATGGAGAGACTTTTCCAGTAGTCATGCATGGATGTGAGAGTTGGACCATAAATAAGGCTGAGCACTGAAGAATTGATGCTTTTGAACTGTGGAGCTAGAGAGGACTCTTGAGAGGCCCTTGGACAGCAAGCAGATCAAACCAGTTAATCCTAAAAGAAATCAACCCTGAATATTCATTGGAAGGACTGATGCTGAAGCTGAAGCTTCAATACTTTGGCCACCTGAGGCAGTGAGTCAACACATTGTAAAAGACTCTGATGCTGGGAAAGATTGAGGGCAGGAGGAGAAGAGGGCAACAGAGGATGAGATGGTTGGATGGCATCACCGACTCAATGGATATGAGTTTGAACAAACTCTGGGAAATGGTGATGGAGAGGGAAGCCTGGCGTGCTGCAGTCCACGGGGTCACAAAGAGTCAGACATGACTTTGGGACTGAACAACAACAAGGGCTTTTAACAGTACTTCTCCATTTAATTAAATAGGAGAGAGGCTCTTGAACTTTCAGCCAATTTATAGGTAATAATCCTATTGAGCAACTGATCATAATTAATATGCTTACATTTTATAATTGTATCCCATAAAATATTTTCAGAAAATTATATTACTCATTTTAAAATTATTTTTTGACATATAGTTGCTTTACATTACTATGCCAATTTTTGCTATACAGCAAGGTGAATCAGTCATACATACACATATGAAAGTGAAAGTGAAAGTCACTCAGACATGTCTGACTCTTTGCAACCCCATAGACCCTATACAGTCCATGGGGTCGCCTGCATTGCAGATGTGTTCTTTACGAACTGAGCTATCAGGGAAGCCCACATATACACATAACCCCACTTTTTTTGATATATTACTCATTTTAAGAATGCTTCAGCATGATTAACACATGCTCCTTAGTTTCCATGGTAACAATGACCGGGCCAGGCTCTTGACCACCATTTGTGTGTTAGAGAGGCACCAACATTCCTCCTTGAGAATACACCATTGCCCCTACCACTTCACAGAGAAGGGCAGGACCACCATTAAGACATACAGTCTTGTTTGGCTATCAAATGAGGATGTAATTATCTTCCATGTTTGGCTAAGTCCAAAGTCATAAAACTCTCCATTTAACCAACAATACATAACAGCAGTACTCCAGGTATCTACTGAAAAATATTACTTCAAAGTCGTTGGTATCCAATGTTATTAATTATCATTAGATGTGAAAAACAATACTTATGGAAAATTTTCTGAAAGAGATGCACTCCACCTATTTTTAAAACAGCCTAAAATCTATCCTGGTATTAAATTGTGTGTGCTTACTTTAGTTGTGTCCAACTCTTTGCAACCCTATGGACTGTAGCCTGCCAGGCTCCTCTGTCCCTGGGATTTTCCAGGTAAGAATATTAGAGTGGATTGCCATGCCCTTCTCCAGGGGATCTTCCCAACCCAGGGACTGAACCCATTTCTCATATCTCCTGTATTGCAGGCGGATTATTTACCACTAGTGTCACCAGGGAAGTTTTAAACAATCAAAAAGCTGTATATTGGCTCCCTCAGAGAAATACTCTCCTTTAATGTCCCTTTGGCATTATGCTATCAAGATATATTGAGAGCCCTATGAAACGCATTACTGAATTCACTACTGGGATGTTGTGGGGGATATTGTTCATCACACGGCACAGTATATTCTCCATGAGGTTGAGGGGATCAACAGGTTCCAGTATCATCCTATTTAATATGAAAGTGAAAGTGTTAGTTGCTCAGTCATGTCCAATTCTTTGTGACCTCATCGACTACAGCATGCCAGGCTCCACCGTCCATGGCATTTTCCAGGCAAGAATACTAGAGTGGGTTGCCATTTCCTTCTCCAGGGGATCTTTCCAACCCAGGGATTGAACCCAGATCTCTGCATTGCAGGCAGATTCTTTACCATCTGAGCCACCGAGGAAGCCATACTTACTTATTATATTGTAATATACTTAGTTGTTCTTCTCTGGCAGAAATAATTTTCATTTGTAAATACTGAATAATGAAATAACTGTGCTTCCTTTTTTGTGCTGACCATGAGAAATCACAGTTTTAATGCTCATATTAGAAAAGAAGAAAAGCTTAAAATTAATTATCTAAGTTTCCTTTTTAAAAAGCCAGAAAAAGAGAGCAAGTTAAACCAAAACCAAGTAGGCTAAAAGGAGGAAAAAAGCACAAATCATTGAATTTCTCAAATAATAGAGAAAATCAACTAAAAATTGGTTCCTTTAAAAGATTAACAAATTGAGAAGCTCCTAGCAAAGTCAGTCAAGAAAAAGAGAGAGCAGACAAAAAAATACTAGTATGAGATATGAAGGAAGAAACATCACTATATATCCTAAGGACATTGAAAGGATAATAAGAGAATACTGGGAACAATCCTATGCCCATGAGTCTGATAACTTCGATGAAATGGACATACTGCTTGAAACAACTTTTCAAAATGGACACAAAAGAAACAGAAAACATGAGTAGTCTTCTATCTATTAAACAGATTGAATTTCATCAAAAAGCTTCCCACAAAGACTACTCCCAGTCAGGAGACATCTATAAAACATTTTAAGAGGAAGTAACATCAATATGCACGCATGCTAAGTTGCTTCAGTCGTGTCTGACTCTGTGTGACTGTAGCCCACCAGGCTCCTCTGTCCATGGGATTCTCCAGGCAAGAATCCTGGAGCAGGTTGCCATTTCCTTCTCCAGGGATCTTTGCTACTCAAGGATCAAACCCATGTCTCTTATATCTCCTCCACTGGCAGGCAGTTTATTTTACCACTAGTGCCACCTGGGAAGTACAACATCAATATTATACCACCCTTTTAAAAATAAAGGAAATAGAGAAAAAGGAAATGTTTCCTGGTTCAAGGAAACCCATGCTTACCCCTTGTGTTCAACTTTGTCCTGGCAATCCTAGCCAATGCAACAAAGCAAGAAAAATACATAATAAAAAACATAAAGATCAGAAAGAATAAGTAAAAGTACCAGTATTCACAGACAATAAGATTGTCCAGATAAAAATACTGAGGAATCTACAAAACAACTACTAAAACTGAATAACTGTCCTAAAGTTGCACCATTAATAAAATCAAAACTGGATTTGAGCACAAACAGTATGGCTCCCAAACTCTTAACCCCTACATTAAACTTTCTACTTAGAGAAGAGCATGCAGCTACATTTTTATTAGCCACAAACCTCAACACAACCACTACAGTATGTATTTGTAGCCTCATCTGATGCTTTGGAAACAGAGGTTCAGAAGAATTAATAATGTCACCAAGATCACAGGGCTAAAGGGTTGGAAGTGGCAAAATTTGAATCTAGGTCTGGCAGACCTTAAAACAAGGTTGAACTGAAAATACCATATTTTCCAGATTGGATAAGGAAACGAGAAGATCCAGATCTAGATGGTAAGGTCCTAAAACAAAGCAGTAGAATTCAAAGACCAAGAGAAGAACTGGTGACTGGTTAGGGACATAGGAAATGTAAGACAGAGGTAATGCAAAGTTTTGAGAATGATTAATTAATAAAACAGAAAAGCAAGGAGGAAAAACTGATGGAGAAGAGAGTTAAGAAAGATGAAATCAGTTTTAGACAAGCTGAAAATCAACTTGTTAGGCCAAGGATAGTTTTGACAGCAAATGATAGAAAACCTAACAGAGTGGTTTCCAGAAATACAGTACGTTTTTCTTCACAAAACAAGAGAGCTGAAGGTAGGCAACTATTGATTTAAATTCAGCAGCTGTACAAAGTCAAAACTGAAGTCTGTGCTTCTCCTGGCCCTTCCTTCTGGCATTATAATATCGTTACCATAGGCCTAAGGTAGTAATTTCAGGCAGAAGGAAGAGAACAAAGTAGTGTCAAACACATCTGTATCTTTCATCAGTAAGGCAAAAGCTATCCTAGAAGCCTCTAACAGGGTTTTACTATGTCTTATTGGCCAGAAGTGTATCCCATGGGCACCAAGCCTCTAGAGAGGCTGGAAAGATAAGTATTTTGTCTTTTTCTAACCTCTCTAGCAGAAGTAGGTGAAGGAAAACAATATCTGCCCCAGATTATTAATGGGATATTTGATATGGGAATATCCGACAGGGAAACAAAAGGGCACCTAGTCTAGAAGATAGACCATGGATACAGGATGTAAGCAATGTGCACAGTTAAAACACAGGAATGCATTGGTGCTCTAAGAAGAATGTGCATGAAGAGAACACAGGGTAGCGACGGTGCTTTGTTTTTCTGTCCATGCAGGGAAAGCAAGTAACGCACATGGATGCGGAGGAGTAAACACGGCACCCAGCGCCTCTACTCCAGCCAGTCAGATTGTTTGCTTTCCTATGTGTGACTGGGTCTTTCCCTGTCCTCCTCTACACCCAGTTAGTTCCATCCTCTTTCTCTTTCCTCAGTCTCTGTTTTCCCAAGACGGTCTCTCCTTTCTCTTTCCTTCAATTTTCAATTAAAGGTTGTTGTTGTTTAGTTGCTAAGTCATGTCCGATTCTTTTGTCACCCCATGGGCTGTAGCCCACCAGGCTCCTCTGTCCATGGAATTTCCCGGGAAAGAATACTGGAGTGGGTTGCCATTTCCTTCTCCAGGGGGTCTCCCCAGGTCAGGGATCGAGCCCACGTCTCCTGCATTGGCAGGCGGATTCTTTACCACTGAGCAACCTGAGAAGCCCACGAATTAAAGTGCTGGAAGAAAATCTCACTCTTCACGCCACCATTCAAGTACATAGAAGTGGATCTAAATCTATCTAAAGAGAAAGTAGCTGCCTTGGGTTTAGGGAGATGAAAAAAGATAAGAAGCAGCTACTCCAGAAGGGCTATGAAATCTTATAAGCCCATAGAAAATTCAAACTAAAGAGCATCTGCCCATCCTAGCCTCACTGGAGGAGCATGAAGTCCATTGAGGGGAAGCCAAACTAAGACAAGACAAATTTGCTTTGCTGAGTATGACCCTCCCTGATGACTCTTTAGGTTTCCAGTCTGTGTTCAGGAGACCAGACTGTAGGACCAGGGTGAGATGAACCAGGTACCTTTTTCTCAGGCCTACTGCTTTGCAAGCACACCATTCCCCATGTGCCTCTGATCTGAGGGAGTCCAGTTCCTATTGAACCCTTTCCTTGCCTAAATCCTAAAAGCACAGGTAAAATAAGCACCACAGAACTTAATCCTGATTACACATGAGGATGTGATGTTCTCTAAATGCTCCACACATACGCTCCCATGTTTTGGAGCTACCATGAGATGTCCCTCAAGAAGTTGTAGATAAGATAGTGGCCAAGTATTTAAATTTCAAGAACACTATATTTTCTAACATCACAAAAAGAGATCACTTGACATGCACTCATAACGCAAGTATATAACCCCTCTGTGAAAGACTGTTGTCAAAAAAAAAATCAAATCAATTAATAAAACTGATCAAGCCCTAGAGCCAAATACCAATTTACAGGAAATACAGGGGCCAAAGGCACATATTAAAAGACACCATGAAGGTATAATTAAAATTCAGACTGTAAAAATCTACCTGCTTCTTCAACAAATGTATTACAAGGAATAAAAAGAGAGAGCTATAGGGAAAATCCACAGATTAAAAAAGACCTAGATACATATCAACTAAATACAACTTGTTTGGATCCAAATAAAAACAAACTGCAAAAAAGAAAAAGTCATGATGAAATGGGAAAGTCTGCACTGTGACTGGATATTTGATCATATTAGGAAATTAGTGTTAATTTTAAAATATGTGACAATATACTTAGAGTCCTTAGGTACTAGAGATATATATGTAAATATTTACAGATAAAATGATACTATATGGGACTTGTGATAAAATAATCCTGGCAGTGGTGGGGGACAGTTCAGTTCAGTTCAGTCACTCAGTCGTGTCCACTCTTTGAGACCCCATGAACCGCAGCACACCAGGCCTTCCTGTCCATCACCAACTCCTGGAATTTACTCAAACTCATGTCCATTGAATAGGTGATGCCATCCAACCATCTCATCCTCGGTCATCCCCTTCTCCTCCTGCCCTCAATCTTTCCTAGCATCACGGTCTTTTCAAATGAGTCAGCTCTTCACATCAGGTGGCCAAAGTAGTGGAGTTTCAGCTTCAACATCAGTCCTTTCAATGAACACCCAGGACTGATCTGCTTTAGGATGGACTGGTTGGATCTCCTTGCAGTCCAAGGTACTCTCAAGAGTCTTCTCCAACACCATAGCTCAAAAGCATCAATTCTTCGGCGCTCAGCTTTCTTTATAGTCCGACTCTCACATCCATACATGACTACTGGAAAAAACAGAGCCTTGACTAGATGGACCTTTGTTGACAAAGTAAGGTCTCTGCTTTTTAATATGCTGTCTAGGTTGGTTATAACTTTCCTTCCAAGGAGTAAGTGTCTTTTAATTTCATGGCTGCAATCACCATCTGCAGTGATTTTGGAACCCCAAAAAATAAAGTCAGCCACTGTTTCCCTGTCTATTTCTCATGAAGTGATGATGGGACCAGATGCCGTGATCTTAGTTTTCTGAATGTTGAGCTTTAAGCCAACTTTTTCACTCTCCTCTTTCACTTTCATCAAGAGGCTTTTCAGTTCTTCACTTTCTGCCATAAGGGTGGTGTCATCTGCATATCTGAGGTTATTGATATTTCTCCCGGCAATCTTGATCCCAGCTTGTGCTTCTTCCAGCCCAGTGTTTCTCATGATGTACCCTGCATATAAGTTAAATAAGCAGGGTGATAATATACAGCCTTGACGTACTCCTTTTCCTATTTGGAACCAGTGTGTTGTTCCATGTCCAGTTCTAACTGTTGCTTCCTGACCTGCATACAGGTTTCTCAAGAGGCAGGTCAGGTGGTCTGGTATTCCCATCTCTTTCAGAATTTTCCACAGTTTATTGTGATCCACACAGTCAAAGGCTTTGGCATAGTCAATAATGCAGAAATAGATGTTTTTCTGGAACTATCTTGCTTTTTCGATGATCCAGCGGATGTTGGCAATTTGATCTCTGGTTCCTCTGCCTTTTCTAAAACCAGCTTGAACATCTGGAGCACAGAGCAGCAGGTGCACAGTGCAGGAGGGAGTGGCCGAAAGGAGATACCCCACATTCAAGGTCAGAAGCAGCAGCTGAGAGGAGTTACCCCATGTCCAAGGTCAGGAGCGGCGACCATAAGGATATACCCCACGTCCAAGATAAGGAGCAGGGGCTGCGCTTTGTTGGAGCAGCCATGAAGAGATATCCCACGTCCAAGGTAAGAGAAATGCAAGTAAGACCATAGGCGCTGAGAGAGGGCATCAGAGGGCAGACACACTGAAACCATAATCACAGACAACTAGCCAATCTGATCACATGGACCACAGCCTTGTCTAACTCAATGAAACTAAGTCATGCTGTGTGGGGCCACCCAAGACGGGCGGTTCATGGTGAAGAGGTCTAACAGAATGCGGTCCACTGGAGAAGGGAACAGCAAACCACTTCAGTGTTCTTGCCTTGAGAACCCCATGAACATTATGAAAAGGCAAAAAGACAGAACACTGAAAGATGAACTCCCCAGGTCAGTAGGTACCCAGTATGCTACTGGAGATCAGTGCAGAAATAACTCCAGAAAGAATGAAAGGATGGAGCCAAAGCAAAAACAACACCCACTTATGGATGTGACTGGTGATAGAAGCAAGGTCTGACAAGTATAGAGCAATATTGCAGGAATGTTAGGAATTGTTAGGACACTGGAATGTTAGGTCCATGAATCGAAGCAAATTGGAAGTGGTCAAACAGGAGATGGCAAGAGTGAACATCGACATTCTAGCAATCAGCGAACTAAAATGGACTGGAATGGGTGAATTTAACTCAGATGACCATTATATCTACTACTGTGGGCAAGAATTCCTTAGGAGAGATGAAGTAGCCATCATAGTCAACAAAAGAGTCCGAAATGCAGTACTTGGATGTTATCTCAAAAACAACAGAATGATCTCTGTTCGTTTTCAAGGCAAACCATTCAATATCACAGTAATTGAAGTCTATATCTGACCAGTAATGCTGAAGAAGCTGATGTTGAATGGTTCTATCAAGACCTACAAGACCTTTTAGACCTAACACCCAAAAAAGATGTCCTTTTCATTATAGGGAACTAGAATGCAAAAGTAGGAAGTCAAGAAACACCTGGAGTAACAGGCAAATTTGGCCTTGGAGTACAGAATGAAGCAGGGCAAAGGCTAATAGAGTTTCGCCAAGGGAACACACTGGTCATAGCAAACACCCTCTTCCAACAACACAAGAGAACACTCTACACATGGACATCACTAGATGGCCAATACCAAAATCAGATTGATTATATTCTTTGCAGCAAAGATGGAGAAGCTCCATACAGTCAGCAAAAATAAAACCAGGAGCTGACTGTGGCTCAGATCATGAACTCCTTATTGCCAAATTCAGACTTAAATTGAAGAAAGTGGGGAAAACCACTAGACCATTCAGGTATGGTCTAAATCAAATCCCTTATGATTATACAGTGGAAGTGAGAAGTAGACTTAAGGGACTAGATCTGACAGAGTGCCTGATGAACTATGGACAGAGGTTCGTGACATTGTACAGGAGACAGGGATCAAGATCATCCCCAAGAAAAAGAAATGCAAAAAAGCAAAATGGCTGTCTGAGGAGGCCTTACAAATAGCTGTGAAAAGAAGAGAAGCGAAAAGCAAAGGAGAAAAGGAAAGATATACCCATTTGAATGCAGAGTTCCAAAGAATAGCAAGGAGAGATAAGAAAGCCTTCCTCAGCATTCAAGGCAAAGAAATAGAGGAAAACAATAGAATGGGAAAGACTAGAGATCTCTTCAAGAAAACTAGAGATATCAAGGGAACATTTCATGCAAAGATGGGCTCAATAAAGGACAGAAATGGTATGGACCTAACAGAAGCAGAAGATATTAAGAAGAGGTGGCAATAATACACAGAAAAACTGTACAAAAAAGATCTTCATGACCCAGATAATCACGATGGTGTGATCACTCATCTAGAGCCAGACATCCTGGAATGTGAAGTCAAGGCCTTAGAAAGCATCACTATGAACAAAGCTAGTGGAGGTGATGGAATGCCAGTTGAGGTATTTCAAATTCTAAAAGATGATGCTGTGAAAGTGCTGCACTCAATATGTCAGCAAACTTTGAAAACTCAGCAGTGGCCACAGGTCTGGGGGACAAGTGGGTATAAATAAAACAACATTGAATGTGAGTTGATGACTGTTGGAGGCAAAGGGGGTGGAACAACAGAATTATCATACTATTCTCTCTTCTTTTACATATGTTGAAATTTTCCATAATAAACTTCAAAAAATAAAAATTAGAATAGAGCTATGCCATGTCATATCATTTTTTTAAAGTATTCACATCAGCCAAGAAAATAAGGGAAAATCAGAGGCAGATGCTGGTGCCCAGTCAAGCCCTTTCTATGGCAGAGGGGCCCAGTGTGAAGACTTGCCCTAAAAGTTGCAGAGGCTATTTCATCCCTGAGGAAGAGGATGCCTCTGGACATCTCACCCTGGTCCCAAAAGTACTTTCTACAATTAGGGAGCTGCCCTGAAGCTGAAGGTAAAATGATGACTACAATACAACCTAGCAATACAATACAACATCAAGAGATGCACAGAAAGGAGTAGATAGGCAATTGTGATGAAGCCTGAGTCGTGCTATTACATTGTTGGACAAAGTGTAACAAAGAGTCCTATGGGAGCACTCAGAAGATCCTCTAACTGGAAGAGGTGATGACCAAACTGCCCTGAAGAATTCCCAGAACTATCTTCTGATTATAATTCAATTCCCAAGCTCTGTTGCTCTAGGAAGAGAATGAGCTGGCCAGAAGTTGTAAGTGTCCTGATCTCCTGGCAGCTTTGCCTCTCGTCATAAATGTACAACATGGCCTTCTAATAACAATTGGATTTCCATACAGCTTGCCTAGAGAAGGAACATATTAGCCCAAGGATGGCAGTATCCACTTCTCTGATGCTCAATTCAGTGCAGTTCAGCTCAGTTCAGTTGCTCAGTCATGTCTGACTCTTTATGACCCCATGGACTGCAGCACACCAGGCCTCCCTGTCCATCACCAACTCCCGGAGCTTATTCAAACTCATGTCCATCGAGTCGGTGATGCCATCCAACCATCTCATCCTCCATTGTCCCCTTCTCCTCCTGCCTTAATCCTTCCCAGCATCAGGGTCTTTTCAAGTGAGTCAGTTCTTCGCATCAGGTGGCCAAAGTATTGGAGTTTCAGTTTCAGCATCAGTTCTTCCAATGAATATTCAGGACTGATCTCCTTTAGAATGGACTGGTTGGATCTCCTTGCAGTCCAAGAAATTCTCAAGAGTCTTCTCCAACACAACAGTTCAAAAGCATCAATTCTTTGGTGCTGAGCTTTCTTTATAGTCCAACTCTCACATCTGTACATGACTACTGGAATTATCAAATTAATAAACTTTCTGGTTTTTATAGGTTCTGAGAGTTTGGTGCCTATATATCTATCCCTGGAAAAAATGCATTAATTCTTGATGTGCCAACAAATCAGAATTTCAAGACTGTAAGACCAGCCCAGAATCCTGGGTAATGTCATCCCTTGGAACCTGCCTAGGTAGACATCAGCGTTCCCCTGCCTTCTGCTGTGCATGCTTCTTTGATCTTCTAGATTCCTTAAGGCTGGGACTGTGTCTGATGCTTCTTGGATAGCTGAGTCATCCTCTTTCACCATGTCTGCTAAAAAGCATGCTCGTTTTTAACAAATTTGTTTCTTGATTTCTTTCACTCTCATTCAACCCCATCAAAAATAGCTAACTCAACATCTATTCAGGAATCAAGTCAAATGCAAGAACTATGTAAGGGGCATTTTTTAATGAAAAATTAATAATTTTAAAACTCTTTGGCTGTTTTGAAAGATGACAACATTTTTCACATAGTCATACTATATTAACTTCCTTTTCTGCTTAGGTGGTCCACAAACAGTTTAATCAACCAAGGACCTCCCTCCACACTATACTTTTAACTGAAGAACAAGAAACCAAACATCGTCAACTCCTTCCCAGACAAAGAACAACTTTCATCTCCAGCGATTTCTCTGTTGATCACTTAGGTAGATTCTTTGACCTGTAACAGGGGATGGCAAACTTTTTCTTCAAATATCCACAGAGCAAATACTTCAAAAGCTGTGAGCCACAGTGTCCTGCTATTGTGCTGTGAAAGCAGCCATGGACAATATGTAGCCAAATGAGCATGGCTGTGTTTCAGCAAAACTTTGCTTGTGGACATTGACATTTGAATTTCATATAAATTTCATGGGTCACAAAAGATTAATCTTGTGGTTTATTTCCAACCACTCAGAAATGTGAAAAACCTTCTTAGCTCAGGAGACACACGAGCAGCTGCCGGATCTGGCCCATGGGCCATAGTTTGCCAATTCCTGCTCCACAGTGATGAATACTGGCAACAGTTCACTATACATACTGTGAATGTGTGTGGTCCCTTCATAACACGCCCTTACCAACCATGAGAATTATGATATATAACAGTTCTTAAATTCTCAAGTGGCAAAACTTACAAGCTTGTGGGAAAAATATTTTCACTAATATTTTTAAAAATGGTCAACACATTTTTAAAAGGTATTTTGCATATAAAATATCTTTTATAAAAATATATTTTACATATCTTAAATCCCAAATAGTGGGGTACTGTGTCATACATTTCTAGTTACCATCCCTGCTCAAAAAAAATTTGTAAGATAAATGAGGCAACGCTAAGCTTGTTTTGCTTTGACAATGTTTTCTGTTGAGACTTTTTTCAATGTATTTTTATTCATCCAAATGTTCAATGGCTTTCTGATTTTTACAATTAGTATTCATACACTCTCACCTTCTGAGTTGTACCATAGTCCAAGAACTTGGATGCCTGATACATAAAAAGCTTTAGATTTTGTTTCTTCAACCTAATCCACATATCTACATATTTTTAACCTCCCTCCCCATACATAAGCTTATAGAGCATTGCCTATCTATGACAACTTCCTAGGCACACTTAACAAATATTTCTACTGGATTATTTTCCTTGTTTTTGTTTATTTGTTTCATTACACATCCTTTACTCCTGCAGACTTTCTACTTTAACTCCCCTTTTTATTTCCAACCCTCCATTGCTCTTTTTCTAGCTGTCCACAACAGTTGATGCTTGAATGATACATATATCTAAACTATATTTCCCAGCTGTGGAAAAGGTCCCAGCATCATTTCCCCAGACAGGACATCAAGGATCACTGTACCATTTCCTCTTTGCTTCTGTGTGTGCTTGCAAAAGTCCATAATCGAGAGTTTTAGAAAAGCAGAGCATATGTTTTTATACTCTTGATTTGGTCACAAGAGGAATTTGAGGTTGAGATGAAATGAGCATATTTATCTGCCACACCTAAGTGTCCTTGTTCACACTGCTCCCAGAATTTTCTGCCTGAGAAAATTCCCCTCAACCTCCAAGGACAGGAACCTGTGGGAAGCATCTGTGGCAGATCTGCTGAGGCTCTCCTCTGCATCCCCAAAGCATTTCCTACATCTCCATTAAAGCACTTACGACTGCATTGCGCTTGCTTGTTTATGTAACTGTCCCACCCCCACCTGCCCACCCCACTAAGTCAATAAACAACTTTCATCTTTTCTTGTTTTCCCCTGCCTCCCCCATGCCCAACACAGTGCCTGGAATAGAGCATCAAGATTGCATTTCTCAGAAATATTGAGGGCAGTGTCCCAAAAGGAAGGACTCAGGGGGCTTCCCAGCCAACTTCCATCAGCATCCTTAATCTCCCTCCTCCCCTAAAAAGTCAGCAGACAATCTAAGTAAAAATGCTTAGATTTTTAAAAATTGGGGGAAAAAAAAAAAACAAACACTTCAAAACAAGTATCTCAAGGCCCTCTTATCAAGAGACTGCCACTCTTAAACTCTTCTTCAAAGAAATTCTAGCAACAACACCGTGGAAAATGCAAGGTTCTCTTAACACTACAAAATAATATGCCACATGGCACCTCACAGTTTTCACATTACTTTCACGATTTTTTTTTCCCATTTGGCCCACTAATCCTTGGTAAGACAGATAGCATTAGCCTCATTTTTCAGTCACTCAAGGAAATAAAACTGACATGTCCAAGATCAGAGCTTGTGGCTGGTGACAGCTCTAGGCCTAAAATACTTAATTTGATTAAGGGTTAAATCTTAAATTGATCTGTCTACTCTCCAGCACTCCAGGAAAATTAGGCTTGGTATCTATGGAGGATTCTACCCCCAACTCTACCCTTGAACATTCTGTAGTATCAGAATAAATTGTGACACTATGTTCTAAAAATCCATTCCAAACAAAAATCATTTGGGCAAATACACATTATGAAAAGACAGAGTCAAATATGCCCCACTTGTGTTAGTACTGTTCTATGATTTTTGCCACAAGTACTTACTGACTAGAGGGCTGCCAGTGAATTACTGACTGTTCAAAAAATGGCATGCCATGGATTTCTGCAAATGGAAATATGCAGTCTGTTATCTAAACAATTCACTCATGAGGAAGTACCATTATTTATAAGGACAAGAGCTTGATTTTCTCTTCTTTGATAATTTGTCTTTCCTAAACTATTAAATTTAGATTACTTATCACATTAGCAGTCTCTTCACTTAGCTTCTCTACATAATTCTCTATGATTTAAACGTCACTTCAATTCTCTTACTATTTATTGCACACAACTCTTTTAATATTAGCACATATCATCTTAGACGTAAATAGGGCAGTGCCTGCCAAAAAATCTTGCTACTGTGTGGTAATTGAAAGGCAAAATTATTTCTCAGATATATTAAGTTATTCAAATGAGCCACATTTAGTTTTTTTCAAATTATTTAATTTTTTCAACAAAGGCCTATATAGTAAAGTATGCAAAGCACGTCACACTTAAGATTTTCAAGTTTGATCTGGTTACGAATCTGCTAATTGTAAAAATTTCAATATGGCAGAGTGCAAAATATTTCCCCCAAATGCAAATAGAGATGTCATGCAGATAACTGCAAGACATGAATCACTGCCCTGCTGCATCAAACTGGAAAAATCAGAGGCAGTTCACTCTGCAAGATCTCTCACCCAGTTCTTAAAAGTTCAGATGCATCACCTTTTAATCAGGGTAACAAACTAATTGCTAACATCCTGGGTAATGTTTACTGCTAAACCCACAATCTGGACAAACAGAAAATTATGCTGTCAGAGCCTGCAAACAACTGCAGTCCGCTATTACACTGCACCCTCCTTACACAGGGCTGTCGTCGGGAGTTACAGTGCTTTACGGGTTTAATTTTGTTAGAGTAAGGGTCTCTTCCCGAGAGGTAGGGTATTAAGACGAAAGCAGTCTCCCGCGTGACCTTCCTAACACAGACCTTGAGCGAGCGACTGCGGGGGCAGAAGCTGAGAATTTCAGAAGGCACTTGACAGCTCAACTGGGTCCTTCACACTTGGCTTTCAGGAACAAAAAAAAAAAGCACGTTACTCTGCACCTGCCTCTCCACCCACCCTCCTTGAAACTTATTTACCCCTAAGGATCTAAACAGCCAGAAGAGGTAGGAATCTAGTCTCTCCGGTGATGCCTAGGAAAATAAACCCCCGACCAGAGCGCCGAGCCGGGAGTCGAGAGGGGCAGGAGGCGAGGAGACCTTGAAGGAGGGGCGAGGGGGACCTGGAGGGGCTGGGGCTCCCCTCACTGCGCCTCAATTTCTCCACCACGTGTGAAAATCTCGCGCACCTGGTGCCCCAAGAGAGACCGGGGTCTGCGTCCCCTGGTCCCAGGCGCGGATCCTCCGCTCCCTCCCCGCTCAGGGACCCTCCTCCCGCGGCCCCGGCGGGCGTCCCCGCGGCGGTCTCCGGGCAGACAGCGCGCGGAGCCCCGGCCGGCGGGGACCCTTCCCCGGGTACCTTTTATCCAGACAGGCGATCCACTCGGCCGAGGAGGAAGAATGGGCAGCGTGCGCAGCGACCATGATGGGCAGCGGCGCGCGGTGTCCCCAGGCTGCGGCGACCTCCCGCGCTCGCTCTGCCTGCGCCTCGCCCGCGCCTCGCCAGCCGCGCGGACCCGCTCCTCCCCGCCCGCCTCGCGCCCAGCGCCGCGGCCACGCGCCCGCCCTCCCCGCGGCCCGCCGGGCGGGGGGCCAGCAAGGGAGGGGACCCGAGGGGCGGGCCGCGGGGACCGCGCTGCACTGCGGCGCCCGGGGGTGGGGAGTCCCGCGGTCCCGCCCGCTGCGGGGAGGGGGCTGGGGGGCGACGCCGGGTGGCAGGCACCTGCGACAGGTGGCTGCTGCGTCTCCGGGAGACCTGGGCCGCACCCTCACCTCGGGGCCTCCGGAGCGGGAAGGGAAGGAAGGCGCCGCGGGTGGGGGTTGGGGGACGGGGACGGATGTCAATGTCTATATATTTTTCATACAGCAAATGCCACTAAAATGGCTGCTGCCTCTCGGTTTCCTTAGAAACCCATTAGTCTCCCTCAGCAGCTGTCAAAACTTGCTGGCGGTTTCCTGCTCACCTTTGCTGTTTCTCCTTCAAAAAGGGATGGAGAGGAGGACTATCTGACTTGGCCTGGAGACACCGTCAGGGGTCCCAGTCTCCCCTGGGAGCTGAGGGAGGCCTGGGATGGAACGGAGAGGCAGTGCAGGCACGGCCGGAAGCCCAGAGGGTAGGCCAGGGCCCAGAATGGTGACCAGCGGTGACGGTTGTTTAATCACTAAGTTGTGTCCGACTCTTTCGGACACCATTGACTGCTGCCCGCTAGGCTCCTCTGACCGTGGGATTTTCTAGGCAAGAATACCGGAGTGGGTTGTCCTTTCCTTCCTTCAAGTCATGACTGAAGGGTTGACAAACTGAAGTTTGAGGCCTTGAACCTTGCAGTTGCTGGGGCTCCCATCACCTACTCAATGAAACACACACAAGCACACAATTAAGAATGGCGAGCAGTGGGGCCACGGCAGAACTGTGGTTCGGATCGGGGACCAAGTTCCCACCACCCTTGGGGTAACCTGAGTGGTTGGCCCCACGTGTCCTTCACTCCGTGTCTGGAGTGTGGAAGGGGTGGTCACTACACCTGTCTCTGGTAGGTGTACAAAACTAATGATATGCTCAGAAGTTCAGTTGCACTCTGTCAAAAATCAAATTACACACCAGTGGTTGCTTAGGAATTTGGGGACAAGTTAAATCTTTTAGACTACTACCAAGCAGTGTTTTGATACTGATGGTGCATTTGGAAACAGACAATGAGGAAGGAGACAGCGTTGCTAACCTCACTCTGTTCTTTTTTTTCTCTCCTACTCTCCTCTCATTCCTCTGCTCAAAGGATGTTCAAGGGGACTGAAGAGAATGAAACAGCAGGTGCATTCTGGCATCCTAATAAAAGCAGGTGCATTTTATCCCAATAAAACTCCTCCAAAGAATCACCATTTCCCCTCTGCTCCCTAGCCAGGATCTGGTCTCAGACCTACCTCTGTTCCCTCAGCAACATGGCCTGGTTCAGTGTTTATCCCTCAGGTAACCTCCATCCTGTGGATTTCTACTGTGTTGAAGGTAAATAACATTTAAAATGTTATACTATACAATGTTATAGTATGCCAAAGGTATTTTTGTTGTTGCTTTTTTTCATGACAGAGGTATGAAGAAAGAGATGAGTCTCCTATATTTATTAAGATTCACTTATAAAGGCACCAGAGAGCTCTTGAGAACATTCCAACGTCACCAAATGCTTTCTCAAAATGCCTTTACTCAGAGAATATTTAAAGGTAAGGAGCTAGAGGAAAAAAGGACTGCGCATGACCTGTCATTACTGGAGGCTTGGAGTTGCTATCATTTTTAGCTATGATACTAATAATAGTCATCGTTTATTGAACATCCGCTGAGTGTCAGGTGCTGTGCAGAGTTCTCTACGTGTGTTACCTTGTTTAATCTTCGGAACATTCTATGAAGCAGTCAGAAGGACAGATGTCAGGATTACTCTACAAAGAGAGACAAACGTCTTTGAAAATGTAACGAACTGGAGAAAATTGTTTATCAGTACTTCCAGGGAGAGTGTTGACTGGCTTGGAAAGAAGATGTTGATGAGCTACTTGGAGTGGGAGGGAAAGCCCAAGGCCCCTATTATGCTTCTTAGGGACTGTGGTCTGATGAACTACAAGGCCTTTGTTTTGCCCTTCAGGGACCCTGCCTTTCCTCTAAATAGAAATTAAACGATCATTCAAAGGATCCTTTCGAAGGAGCACCAAGAATCACTGACTTCCCTGAACAGGCACATGTCCCTATCCAGCCCTGGATGTAGGCTCCAGTCACTGCAATATACTCACTGAGACACTGAGCCTTGAGAGGGGTTCATACCTTGCTGGTGAGACCCTAGCTACTGGAGCAGGAGGCCTTGAATCGGATTTGGGTCTGTCTGATTCCACCCCCATTGCACTGGGCAATGGTGTAACTGGTTTTGTCTATAGCATAAGGGTAGAAGACTTGTCAAAAATGACTGCTCAGGGGATAAGAGTAAAATGATTATAAATTGTTTTTCATGATAATTTTAAAAATAATAAACCTGTCCAGTAGGTGAAAGGAAAAAAGAACATGTATTGATCTGTAGGCGGAAAATAAATAAAAGTGTAGATAAAAAGTAAATATTACTGAGAATGCCACCATCTAGAGATAACACTGCTAATGTTTTAGCACATTTCATTCTATATTTTCTATTTTTAAAAGATAAAATCACACATACACCCATAAACACATACATATAACTTGCTGCTTACATTCAAGTATGTATATATGAAAAAAAGTATGTACATAAGTGTATGCCTGCATTCTAAGTCTCTTCAGTCATGTCCAACTTTTTGTGACCCTATGGACTGCATCCTGCCAGGCTTCTCTGTCCATGGTATTCTCCAGACAAGAATAGTGGAGTGGGTTGCCATTTCTTTCTCCAGGGGATCTTCCCCACCCAGGAATTGAACCAGTGTCTCTACTAGCTCCTGCATTAGCAGGTGGGTTATTTACTATTACTGCCACTTAGGAAGCCCATACATGTGTATCAATACATGTATTCATACAGACTTGAAAGCATTATTTTATAGGCTACTTTTTCTACTTGGAATGGAAAAATGCTTTGTGTGTTTAAATGAAATTTTCATTAAAAATTTTTACTGGCTATGAAATATTCCAACATATTGATGTAATTAAACTTTTTAAAAACTGAGATATAATTGACATATTAGTTTCAAGTATACAACATAATGATTTGATATCTGTATTCATTGCAAATGATCACCACAATGTCTAGTAACATACAGTACCACACACAGCTATAGTTTTGTGGGTTTTTTGATGAAAACTTTTAAAATTTACTCCCTTAGTAACACTTTCTTTTGAGGCCTATTATTTTGATTGGCAAAAATCTGCTTAATCTCCTTCCTATAGCTTAGCCTTCAATTAGAGAGCTAAACATCTCCACTGTTGATCTCTAAGGAGATGAGCCGAGAAATGGTAAGACCCAGGGGTGTTAATGCTGTTTTACTAGTTGTAGAACATTGAATGGGTTCCTTAATGTTTGAGTTCCATTTTGTTCATCTGAGAAGAGGTTCAAAGTTAGGAATTTGAGGACAGACAACTGAGTTCAAATTCCAGCTTCATCTTCTACTGCTGCTGCTGCTGCTGCTGCTAAGTCGCTTCAGTCGTGTCCGACTCTGTGCGACCCCATAGACAGCAGCCCAGCAGGCTCCACCATCCCTGGGATTCTCCAGGCAAGAACACTGGAGTGGGTTGCCATTTCCTTCTCTAATGCATGAAAGTGAAAAGTGAAAGTGAAGTCGCTCAATCGTGTCCAACTCTTCGAGATCCCATGGACTGCAGTCTACCAGGCTCCTCCGTCCATGGGATTTTCCAGGCAAGAATACTGGAGTGGGGTGCCCTTGCCTTCTCCACATCTTCTACTAAGTAAACACTTAAAATGAATTGCTTAGCCTAAGACCCTATTTCATCACCTGTAAAGTGGAGAAATTAATGATGTTATACATGAATATGTTGCTTGTAAAACATTTAACATAAGTGCCAACCATGTGGTATGCACTCAATAACTCTTAGCTATTATTATTATTATTCTCTGTACAATGAAGATAAATAGAATCTGCCTGCTGCATTTTACAGGGATTTGGTGACTATCAATTGCGATCACTTATACTGAAGGGCCTTGACCTTTGTAAATTGCAAGTGATCACTGTGTAGAGAACAAGGGATAAATGTGCCTCCTAGAGAAACAGCAAAGCTTTCCAAGGACTTCTTTAAACTTAATCTCACAATCTTTCCTGCATTCAGTCTAAGCCTAGCTCTACCATTTCCATAGGACAGCTATAGGTTATTGCAATGTGTATTAATAGATCAACAGCGCAGTAATTGAAAAAAAGAAAGTGAAAGTGTTAGTCGCTCAGTAGTGTCCAACGTTTTGTGACCCCATGGACTGTAGCCTAACAGGTTCCTCTGTCCGTGGAATTCTCCAGGCAAGAATACTGGAGTGGGCTGCCATTCGCTTCTCCAGGAGATCTTCCTGATCCAGGGTTCGACCCGGGTCTCCTGCACTGTGAGCAGATTCTTTACCATCTGAGCTGCCAATTCCATTCTGGGAATTCTATTGAAGATTGAACATTCACTCCTATCCATGTAAGGGGAGAATCTGATTCACCATGTTTTAGGTACCTCATAGATGGTGGGTTATTTAAAAAACATCTAACCATCACTCCGGCTGTTGATATAACCTATTCATGGAAGAAACTGTATTTTCCAGATGAAGTTATAATAGCAGTTTTAATGTTTTCTCTTACTGTCCCTTTCAGTTCAGTTCATTTCAATTTAGTTACTCAGTCATGTCTGACTCTGCGACCCCATGGACTGTAGCATGCCAGGCTTCCCTGTCCATCAGTAACTCCCGGAGTTTACTCAAACTCATGTGCATTGAGTCGGTGATGCCATCCAACCATCTCATCCTCTGTCATCCCCTTCTCCTCCTGCCTTCAATCTTTCCCAGCATCAGGATATTTTCAAATGAGTCAGCTCTTTGCATCAGGTGGCCAAAGGATTGGAGTTTCAATTCAACATCAGTCCTTCCAGTGAACACCCAGGACTCATTTCCTTTAGGATGGACTGGTTGGATCTCCTTGCAGTCCAAGGGACTCTCAAGAGTCTTCTCCAACACCACAGTTCAAAAGCATCAATTCTTCAGCACTCAGCTTTCTTTATAGTTCAACTCTCACATCCATATGTGACTACTGGAAAAACCACAGCTTTGATTAGGTGGACCTTTGTTGGCAAAGTAATGTCTCTGCTTTTTAATATACTGTCTAGGCTTGTCATAGCTTTTCTTCAAAGGAACAAACATCTTTTAATTTCATGGCTATAGTCACCATCTGCAGTGATTTTAGAGCCCAAGAAAATAAAGTATCTCACTGTTTCCATTATTTCCCCATCTATTTGCCATAAAGTGATGGGATCAGATACCGTGATCTTAGTTTTTGAATGTTGAGTTTTAAGCCAGCTTTTTCATTCTCTTCTTCACTTTCATCAAGAGGCTCTTCAGTTCTTCTTCACTTTCTGCCACAAGGGTGGTGTCATCTGCATATCTGGGGTTATTGATATTTCTCCCAGCAATCTTGATTCCAGCTTGTGCTTCATCCAGTCCAGCATTTCACATGATATACCCTGCATAGAAGTTAAATAAGCAGGGTGACAATATACAGCCTTGATGTACTCCTTTCCAATTTGGAACCAAATTTCTCTTCAAGAATCAGAGATACCAAGGAAAAATTTCATGCAAAGATGGGCACAATAAATGACATAAATGGTATAAACATAACAGAAGCAGAAGATATAAAGAGGTGGCAAGAATACACAGAAGAACTGTACAAAAAAGATCTTAATGGCCCAGATAATCACAATGGTGTGATCACTTACCTAGAGCCAGACATCCTGGAATGTGAAGTCAAGTGGTCCTTAGAAAGCATCACTATGAACAAAGCTAGTGGAGGTGATGGAATTCCAGTTGAACTATTTCAAATCCTAAAAGATGATGCTGTGAAAGTGCTGCACTCATTATGTCAGCAGTGGCCACAGGACTGGAAAAGGTCAGTTTTCACCCTGAACCCAAAGAAAGGCAATGCCAAAGAATGCTCAAACTACCACACAATTGCACTCATCTCACATGCTAGCAAAGTAATGTTTAAAATTCTCCAAGTGAGACTTCTACAGTACGTGAACCAAGAACTTCCAGTTGTTCAAGCTGGTTTTAGAAAAGGCAGAGGAACCAGAGATCAAATTGCCAACATCCACTGGATCATAAAAAAAGCAAGAGTTCCAGAAAAAGATCTACTTCTTCTTTATTGACTATGCCAAAGCCTTTGACTTTGTGGATCACAATAAACTGGAAAATTCTGAAAGAGATGGGAATACCAGACCACCTTACCTGCCTCCTGAGAAATCTGTATGCAGGTCAAGAAGCAACAGTTAGAATCAGACATGGGACACTGTCCCTTTAAACTTGCTCAATGAGGGTAATTCTGTCCTTACCACTGGATATAATTTTTTCTCTCCCTTATAGGTAATATAAAGCATTATTCTTTTATGAGACTATCCAAACCAATGTATTACTAACCTGGCAGGCTACAGTCCATGGGGTTGCAAAGAGTCAGGCATGACTGACCAACTATCACTCAGTCTTTATTCAAAGATAAGAATTCTATCCTCCTCCACCATCTAGAGCTGGTCACAAGCAGGTGTCCAGCCTTCAGGAAGGAGGATGTGGTCAGCTTCTTCTTTCCTTGCTCATCTCTGTTCGTACTTAATACCTGCTGGCTTTTACTCTTCTAGGAACAGAGGAGTAAAGAGAGGAGGTGAAGAAAGGAACAGTTACTTGGCTGGGATAGTTGTAAGATGTCATCACATTTTCTGGGACTGACAAAGGTGTCTTTCAGATGCTTTCATGTATTCTTGGGCAGCCTCCTTGCTGGCTCTTGGAACATGAGCAGGTGTCACTCATTTGGTGACAGACCTAACTCCCCATTCAGATCTGGCTCTCCTGAGACCCCCTCCAAACTCCCTTTCTCCCTAGGAGTCCCAGTTTATCCTCTACTCACATCCCAGGCGTCCTCTGAGCAGGACTTAAAGTGGCTATAGGATGGTTCTCTCTTGTGTGGCCCCAGCTGGTCAATAGAAACACTTGTGCCCACTTGGCTCCAATAAATTGAATGCAGACCAATCCTAATTACAGCACTCTTCACCGTTGCCAAAGATGCTCACCAGTCCCTCTCTCCTGATCTTTAAGACTTCCAGGGCTAGAGTCAAGTCAGACATCAGCCCCCTGTCCCCACTGCCACCAACCCTCAGCTGTAGGGAACTGTTCATGTGTGGCCTATTGAAGCCCTCCCTTCCCTACCCTTGATCCTTTGATGGGAATCACAGCACAGCTCTCACCAAGAAAATACTCCTCATGGAATCCTCCCTCCGTTTCCACTTCTAGACACTTTCATTTACTCCTTTGGGTGAGGTGTTTAGCCTCATGAAACTGATCTTTGTTATTTGATTGAAATTCTGCCTCTTGGCACCTTACTTTGGAATTTCACATCTGTTATATTTTGGTGCCTCGAATGAAATTTGAATTTAGCATCTGGATAGGCCAGTGAAAACTGAATCGAGTCAACTTCCTTTTTTCATACCTTCAACATTAATGCCTACTCAACCAAGACAATTGCCTTTTCCAGGCAAGGCTGTCCATGTGGGAGTTGTAAGGAATACCACACTCATTAGGGAAGTGCAGCTCACTGGTCCCCTGAGTTTTCTAAAGAAGAAATGTGTGATTTAAAATATCTGATCAGGAAAGCCCCAATTTGTGGGTTATAATAAAGAACTTTGTGGTTTTGATTTAAAACTTTGAAGATTTGTGAATTTGGTGGGGAGTATATTTGGATTAAAGTCTCAAAACAGCAATAAGTGGGGATAGGAAAGTGACTAAAATTTCTACAGTAACAAATATTATTTTTAAAAAATTTTATCCATAAGGCAAAATCACAAATGACCCAAATATTTACATTACTAAACTATGTACTACTACATTTCTTTGTGAATTTGGGGGGCACTGGAATTAAAGCAAACATTAAAATATTATGAAATCAAGAAAAAATAAGCTTGGGATTATATGCCTTCAATTTCCAGATTCATAAAGGATCAATGTAAAAGTTTAAGTTGGCAGTGGTTACACTCCCTGTAAAGAGTCTATATGTGGTTCTAGGCCCTTGTTTCACAGAAGGATGCAGGTACCAGGCAGAGTGGTTAAGGCATTGGCCTTAAGATCCAATGGATTTATATCATTGTGGGTTTGAACCCCACTTCTGCTACAAGTGGATCTGCTTTTCAGGCTTCCCTGATGGCTCAGATGGTAAAAAAAAAAAAAAAAAAATCTGCCTGTAATGCAGGAGACCTAGGTTTGATCCCTGGGTTGGGAAGGTCCCCTGGAGAAGGGAATGGCTACCCACTCCAGTATTCTTGCCTGGAAAATTCCATGAACTGAGGAGCCTGACAGGCTGCAGTCCATGGGGTTGCAAAGAGTCGGACACGACTGAGTGTCTAACACAACGCACACTTCACAGAAAGATAAAGTATATAGTCAAGAGGTATAGTTAAAAAGAACCATCTGTCTCAAAAATTATTCAGTTAAAATTTGTGACTTAGTTATGGAAGCAAGTCCTAAAAGAAGAAAAATCTCTTGCTCCAGAAGTAAAATTGTCTACTAGAGAAACATACTTACTTCTATGTAGAAGACTGGCATTGTTGTGTTATTTCATTCAACAGAAGAACTTCCTGCCTAGTGGGAGAGAGCTGTGAAAAACCATGAATGCTCCAACTGGCCACCTTTCCAGAATAGACTATTCCTCTGGAACCAAGACCAGCAAAAATCACTGTTATGCACATCACTCAGATCCAAACTAGGTGTAAGGAATAACCTTACAACCTGTGCAACATTCCACGTGGGCCAAAGGAAGGCCCCTTTATATGTGAAAGTGTTTTGTGTGCCACTTCCTCAAGGTGAGTGGTGAAGTAACACTAAGGAACTTGGATAAATAATTTGGGGTGAGGAAAATGTCACATTATCACTGCTTTCATCTTAGGCCTATTTTCTAGTGGAATATAACAATTTTGGTGAATTAACGAGCTGATATTACTCTCTTGATCTTGTGTGAGAGAAGTGTGGTACATTGTTCAGCTTGGAAATTTTCTACCTGTGTTATTATACACATTTTCATATTAATAGAGAAAATTACCATTAAAAGCAATTTTGAATGAATTACAGTCACCTAGCTTTTGTTGTAATTTCTTCTTCATCTGTAATCCAGTATGGGCTCCTTTAGATTTCAAAACCAGATTACTTATATTGTAGATTCCACAGAGAAAATAAGAATAGAAAAGAGAGAATGTGACTAAACATCTTATTGGTTACATTAAACCAAGAGCACTGGAACTTGACAGAAATAAAACAGAGAATTGTCATTATCATTAAAAGCAGTACACATCACATCTTAACTGGGCAACAGCCTGATGATGAGTTGAGCTCTTATTGGTGCTTAGGTGGCACCAATATTCACATCAAAAATTGGTAGTGCTATACAAGTCAAGAAGATTTTTACCAGCAATTCTGGATTAAAAGTATCAGTCACTTCCAGAAACAGAAAATATCTCAGAAGGTTGAGAAAGAGGTCAAGAAGTGAAGACATGGTTCTTTACCCAGCATGACCTGCAGGGCAAGGGCACCACACACCTTCCCCTCTCCACATTCACACCAGGGAGGTGCCAGCTCTGTCTGCTTTCCTGCTTGATGACCCAGAGACCTCCCTGCCCTTGTTCCCTCAACTCCTCACCTCCACCAGGAGCTGCACTATTTAAACACGGGAAATGGAGCCTTCCCTTCACATGAACCTAGGCCCTGACCTGCTTACAACAGGCCTGACTATGCCAAGATCGCCCCCATGCCCACCCACTCAGTAACCCTGCAACAGACTGGAGAGATAGGTGGAGGCTTTTTCATTTTTTACACCCATCAATTCACCTAGTCATTCAATTCAGCAACTATATGTTGAGTCCCTGCCATGTGCCACACACTGTGCTGGGCACTGAAGGAACAAATGCTCTCATGAATGCAATTACAGTGGGTAACATGAAAGAGAGTAAACGAGCACATAAATGTATCGTATGACCAGCGGAAAGAAGTGCTATGAAGAATAATTAAGTAAAATAAAGGAATACTGAGATGGAGATGGGACTTCTCTTTAGTATAAAGCAGTCAAAGAAGAACTCCCTGGCAAGGTGGCATCTGAGCGGAGCATGGGACCCGTCTACACACCACCTGTCTCATCCTCAGCCAGCTGCTCCTCCTCAGCTGCCACAGCAGGTGACGAGCCCTGTGGTTCCCCACAGCCCATGGATTCCCAGCCACAGGCCTAGAACATGGCTTCTCTCCCCAAACTCAGCTGAAAAGCCAAACTGCAGGGCCTTGTTTCTTGAGCATCTGCCAGTGGGGCCAAATGATGCCATCCAGAAAAGCAGAGTCTTTAATTCCCCTGAATGAACTTTGACCAGTGGTAGACAGGAAACTGGAGGATACCAGGCAGATAAGCCCTCTCCCTTGCTCCCTCTGATGCACTATTTGGCTGCACGGTTTTGCCATACAGCCAATCTAGAGTCAATCTGTGTGATTAAGCCCGCTTACTGGGTGCTATGGACTGGATCATGTTCTCCAAAAAGATAAGTGGAAGTCTCCCATGAATGCGACCTTATTTGGAAATAGGGTCTTTGCAGATGTAGTCAATGGTCAAGCTGAGGTTATTAGGGTGGATCCCATTCCAATGCAACTGATGTCTTTGTGAGAAGAAGAAAAGACAGAGATGCACAGAATATGGTCATATGCTGGTGGAATCAGAAATTGGAACGATGCATCTATAAGACAAGAACATCAAGGATTGCCAGCCAACACCAGAAACTAGAAGAGGCAAGAAAGGATCTCCCTTACAGGTTTCAGATGGCTGGTGGCCCTGCCAACATCCTTGATTTTTGATGACTAGCCTTTAGAACTGTGAAATAATCTATTTCTGCTGTTTTACAGGGTCCAGTTTGTGGTATTTTGTTACAGCAGCTCTAGGAAACTAATACACGGAGTGACCAGCTGTGTTGGGTTGTATCTCCCAAATAAAGCACTAACAGTCCTTGCCTGTGACTCTGTTTTCCAGAGAAACATGACTATGACAATCAGAGACCTGAACAAAGTGAAGGGTGATATTTGAGAGGTTATTTGAGGACAGAGATTATAGTAGAGAGAAGAGTTGATGCAAATGCCCTGAGGTGGTAATGTACTTGATGTGTTAGAGGAACAAGAAGAAAGCCAGTGGGTTTGGGGAGTGAATAGGGGAAGGGTATCAAGGGATAAACTCAAAGAGGGAGCCAAAGACACCCTCCCTGGAAATTTATAGGCCATAGAAAGGACTTAGGCTTTTTTAAAAAAAAAAACAATATATAATTGAACTGTAATTTACATTTAGGTAGTAAAATTAACAAATCATAAGAGTATAATTTCATGAATTTTTTTATGTACTGCTATGGTCTGAATATATCTCCCCCGACCCCACAGAACACATATGTTAAAATAACTCCCAAGGTGATAGTACTAGGAGGTGGAGCCTTTCGGAAGTGCTTAGGCCATGAAGGCAGATATTTAATTTATAAATAAGGTCCAAGAATCTGCCTGCCAGTGCAGGAGACACAAGAAACGTGGATTCAATCCCTGGGTCAAAAAGATCCCCTGGTGGAAGAAATGACAACCCAGTATTCTTGCCTGGGAAATTCCATGGACAGGGTAGCCTGGTGGGCTACAGTCCATGGAATCACAAAGAACTGGGCACGACTGAGCAACTGAGCGCGCACACACACACACACACACACACGAGGTCCAGAACAGTTCCCTTGTCACCTTCTTCCTTTTGAGGATACACCAAGAAGTCTGTAATCCAGAAGAGGGTACTCGCCATGTTTGTACTCTGATCGCAGACATCCAGCCTCCAGAACTGTGAGAAATAAATCCCCATTAATAATTGGGTTGGCCAAAACATTCATTTGGGTTGTCTGCAGTAGTGTACCAAAAACCCAAACGAACTTTTTGGCCAGCCCGATATAAGCTACCCAGTCTCTGGTGCCTTGTTAGCCCCAGATGGGCTAAGATACATGTGTTTAGCTTTGTGTGACCATCCATATCAAAATGTGGAATATTTCTATCACCCCAGAGAATTCCCTCCTGTCTTCCAGTCAATACAACTTACCAATCCTGAGGGAATGGCTATTCTCATTTTTATCGCTGCAGACTTGTTTGCCCTGCTTTTGAATATTAAATAAATGGAAACATACAGTGTGAACTACTTTTGCTTGAAATGATGCTTTTGAGATTCATCCAAATTGAGATATATATATATTTCACATTTTATTGCTGGGTAATATTTCATTTCCTGGATATATCACAATTTGTTACATATTCTCCTGCTGATAAATATTTGGGTTATTTGCAGTTTAGGTCTGTATCGAATGAAGCTGCTAAGGATATTTATATACTTTTTTTTTTTTTAACGTATCCAATCATTTCTCTTGGTCTAAACCCAAGAGTGTACTTTCTGGGTTAATAGGGGTAGGTTGATATGAACTTTATTAATTTTACAAAGTGACTGCCCCAACTTCACACTCCTGCCAGTGATGCGTGATAGTCCCCGTTACTCCATATCCTCACCAACACTTAGATTGTCGATCTCATTTCAGCCTTGTCTGGTGTGTGTGTAAAGTTATTTAATCATGGTTTTAGCATGCTATGTCCTGACAACAAAGGATAAGCTTCTTTTCATCTGCTCATTGATCACTTAGACATCTTCTTTCTTGAAGTACTTGTTCACATCCTTTTGTCCATATTTTATGTTTCTGTTAAGGCCGTATCCCATTTCCAAAGTCTGTATTGGTTATCTATTGAAGCATAACAAATTACTCTAAAACTCAACAGCTAAAACAAAAAACACTTATTATCTCGCATAATCTGTGAGGAACCTGACAGCAGCTCGGTTGAGCTCTGCTTCAGGGCCTCAGATGGCCAATGAACTGTTAACTGGGTTGTAGTCATCACCAGGATTGACTGAGGCCAAATATTACACTTTTTTTTTTTTAGGCCATGCTGTGTGGCATGTGGGATCTTACTTCCTCAAGCAGAGATCGAGCCCATGGCCCCTGCCTTGAATGCCCAATGTCTTAACCACTGGACCGCAAGGGAAGTCCCGAGACTGCACTTCTAAACTCACTCGCTTGAGCCTCATTGTGAGTTTATGTATGATTTTTGTTAGGCTGGTAAAATATTGAAAAGCTTAAAGACACCCCACCACTCTCACTGACCTCTTGGTGCCCAGGATCTTAGGTTGAAACAGCACATCTAAAGGAGTAGATAGTGGGGAAGAGAGACTCAAGCTCCCCCAATTAGTTGTGGGATGGGGCAAGGAAAGAGGGTTAGTAATCTAAAAATACTCAGGCTCAAAGAAATGTAACTGTTTGAAATGAGTCACTTTTATCAAGCTCCCACTCTCACTAGCAGTTTAAAAAAATAACAGCAAAGTGTTTCTAGTCTTCTATACATGGTCATTTGATCCAGAAATTTCACCTGTGGAAATTTATATCAAAATTAGAATCCACAATGTAGAAAAAATTGTGTACAAAAATGCCACTGAAGCACGTTTATTAGAAGTCTAAATTGTGGAACTACTAAAGAAAATACCTATTCCCTCAAAAGAATTCCCTCAAATTAAAAGTAGTCATTGTAAGCGCTTAAGTAGTAATGTTATAGGAAATGCTGAAATTGTAATGTTAGGTGGAAAATGATGAAAATTATTACAATGTGATGTTATTTATTTATGCACAGAGGAACAGATTGGAAAGGAAAAGTATAGTACATGAGTTAGAAATAATAGGGTAATTCCCCCCACTTCCCAAATTTTCTGTTTATTTTTAAAATTTCAGACATCTAAAAATAACAATTGCCATCCCTATTTTAAACATTGAATTTGATGAAATAAAAGCAAATTACCTTATTTTTCCTTGATTTATTTATTTTCCTCAGCTTTCTCATTTGAAAACGTTCAAACCTACAGAAAAGTTGGGGGACTAGAACAGAAATGCCTGTATATTCTTCACCTGGATTTACCAACTGTCACCCCATTTGTTTTTTTCTCTCTTTGTATAATATGCACACATATTTTCAACCATTTGAGAGTAAGTGGCAGACACTTTAACACCATGGTCCTAAATACTATCACAAGGATCATCTCAGAGCAATGACATTCTTCTACCTTCTACAATTACTACATTTGAGAAATGTAACATTGTTACATCCTATTATCCAATGGAAAGTTTATACTCAAATTTCCCTGCTGCTGCTGCTTAGTCGCTTCAGTCGTGTCCGACTCTGTGCGACCCCTTAGACGGCAGCCCACCAGGCTCTCTGTCCCTGAGATTCTCCAGGCAAGAGTCATTTTTGTCTTTTGCTTGTTTGTCTCTGATTTTTACAAGATTCAAATAAGGGTCACAAATTGCATTTAGTTGTTACGCATCTTTAGTTTTTTTGATCTAAAACAACCCCCTCAACAGTGATTTTTTTTTTAATTCTTTCATGGCATTGGCCACTTTAAAGACTCTAAGCCAGTTATTTTGCATAACATCCTTCAATTTAGATGTGTCTGACTCTTTCCTCGTGATTAGAAATGACTTGAATTTCTTGGCTATACTCAGCAATCTTCTTTTACATAGAAAAATTTTACTCTTTCTCATGTCCTGTGAAAATAGGAAAATCTTTAATGTGTTTGTTAAAGAGATCAAGCTGAGATTTTGTTTGGGTGCAGTATTTGTTGCACTCAGGTATGTATATCTGAATTTCATAATTTTGTCCTCCAGAAAATAGTAACTAAGAACAAGCAGCTTAAGAAATCCGAGCACTTGAGAGCCACTATAAGTAAACTCTAAGTCCCGCAGCAGAAAGAAGGGGTCCGTCTGCTTTTTAACCACCCATGTGCTAAGTCACTTCAGTTGTGTCCAACCCTATGGACTATAGCCCACCAGGCTTCTCTGTCCATGGGATTCTCCAGGCAAGAATACTGGAGTGGGTTGCCATGCCCTCCTCCAAGGGATCTTCCCTACCCAGGGATCAAACTTGTGTCTCATGTCTCCAGCATTGGCAGGCAGGTTCTTTACCACTAGCATCACTTGGGAAGCCCCTTAACCACCCATGGCTGATCTATATAAAAGGAATGTTTCCTATTCTTTATTTCCTTATATTTGCCAGGTTGGTCTGTAAACCAAACAGGGAGTCAGTTGGTCATAGATTTAAAGATACTAGGGCACAGTCCTAGAGGATAAAATCATTTGCTTAGCCACTGTTCAAATGGTAACAGTGCGTGTGCCTCCAACAGTGTTTTTAGAACTTTCAAGTCCTGAAAATACCTGACTTCTGAACTAAGGTACCAGAATCTAGGCAGAGAAAAGACTAAATTTTCTTAATAAGTTCGCGTGTTACAGCTGCCAATAAATCACACAAATTCATATACATAAGGGTCATAGCAAAGATGTTGAGTTCATGATAAGTTCCTCTTACTTGAGACTTACAAGTCTGGGACCTACTATTAGAAAAGGCCTTCTGAATGCATCCAAGGCATTGGCTTAACCCCAGGGATGACAAAATTTTTTGAACCCGTGCCATCACTCTTACCTCATTTGCTTGTAACGGCTACTGATAATTAATCACAGTATTCTTTCCTATTAGCCTGGACACTACCCCAGAAAACTTCCCAGCACGCACTACAAGCAAATTAGTAATAATTTGAAGTCAGTACATAAGATAAATCTTTACAACACTTAAGAAGAATTCTTTTGAAATCCCATCTAGTTTTTGGCTTCTCAACTTCATCTGCACATGAATGGCAAGAACCTGGAACAATGTTTCTTATGAATGACCTACAGATAACTGACAAACTTGTAATCAGAGCGTGTTGACACGGTGATCTAACAAGGGAAGGAAAGGAGAGTGTATTAGTTAGGGTTGACTATTTGCTGTGACATATTGGCCTCAAACTGTATAATAGCTGAATCACAATAGAAGTTTATTTCTTGCTCATGAAATAATCCAGATTGGTTCCAGGTTGAGGGGATGGGAGTGTGTGAGCTTCATTCTATGGTATGATTCCATTTATAGGACATTCTGGAAAAGGTTAAACTAGGAAGACAGAAAACAGATCCAAGATTGCTAAGAGCTGAGTATAACTGGGGATTCCTTGACTACAAAAGAAATGTTTGAGATAATGATCCTGTTCTATATCTTGAGTATGATAGTAGTCATACAACTTTATGTTGTATGAACTGAACACTAAAAACTGTGCATTAAAAAAGATGATTTTAAAATTGTATACAAACATATACTTGGCTTTGTCACACAGCATGTGGAATCTTAATTCCCTGACCAGGAATCTAACCCAAGTCCCTTGCATTGGAAGCACATAGACTTAACCACTGGACCACTCAGGAAGTCCCTGTTTCTAGGCTTTGATTGTGCAGGCATGGGTGTCCCAACCACTGCATTGTTAACTGGTCAACTTTGTATTAATTCTAGAAAATAGGGGAAAAAATTGTTTACTGAATCAACTTTGGCCAACCCAGCAGCTATTTGAGTAATAAGTGTATATTTGAGCCAAGCGTATGGAAATGGTGTAAACTGAGGAAAATGAAGGTGAATATACGGGCAAAGTAAACATTTAAAAAAACACAAAGACTTGCTTCTTTTTAAAAAAATTTTTATTGAGGCATAGTTAATGTACAATATTTACAACATTATATTAGTTTCAGATGTATTACATAGTTTTTCAAATTTTATATAGGCTGGGGCAGTGCTGGCCCACTGGCAGGCACAGCTGGGTCCTGGGGTCTGGCTGCAGGGCCCAGTGGTCCCACAGCTGGTGACAGGCTGGTTCCTGACATAGCTGCCTTCAGGGTTTGGGGCGCCCCAAAGCTTGCATTGGTCTACTGGTGAGTGGGGCCAGATCCCACGGCAGCTATCTAAAGGGCCCAGAGTGTCTCAAGGCTGGTGTTGGCCTGCTGGTAGAGGGGCCAGGGCCCAGCCAGACCCAGAGCTGGTGCTGGACTTCTGGCAGGCTGTGGGGCTGTAGTTGTTCTGGGGCTGGGGTCTGAGTGCTGGTAGTCGAGGCTGGTTTCAAGCAGGCTTGCTGGTGGGCAGGGCCAGGACCCAGGGAACATGGGGGCTGACATCTGCCAGCTGGAGGGTGGAACTGGTTCCCAGGGTCTCTGGCTGCAGGGTTCTGGGGGTCCTGGGTTTAGTGCCTGCATGCTGGTGTGTGGGGCTGCGTCTTGTGCCCTCTGGTGGGCAGGGCCATGTCCAGGTGCGGCTGTGGGCTCAGCCTGTCTGTTGGTAGAGGGGGCTGTCTCATCATTTGATTGCTTGGCCTGAGGTGTCTCTCAATGCTGGTGTCCCCAGGTTGGTGAGCAGTGAGGCTAGTAAGCTAGAGGGAGGGCTCCAAAGTGATGGCTGCCTGCCCCAGTGTCCATGTGGTCTCTGTCTTTTAAGAATGGAGTCTCTATTTCCCGTAGCCTTCTGGGTTTCCCAAAAGCAAACTCTAATGGGCGGGGGAGAGGGGGGGGGGGGCTGGCGGAGAGAGGGGCGAAGTGGGACTCAGACCCTAACTCCTTAGGAAGAACCTCTGCAATTATAACTACTCTCTGTAATTGTAATTATGGGCGGTCCACCTGGAGCTATGAGTCAACTGTGCCACAGCTCCGTCCCACCTACCCATCTCACTGTGGTTCTCTCTGTACACCTTTAGTTGTAGAAGATCTTTTCTGGTAGGTTCCAGTCTTCTTAATCAGGACTTTTTCTGTTAATAGTTGTAATTCTGATGTGCCCATGAGAGGAGGTGAGCTCAGGATCTTTCTATATCACCATCTTGGGAACTCACCAAAGTCTTGTTTCCAACATAATTCCACCTTCTTCTTAATGAGTGTGCCATCTACACATCCATCTGTCTTCATTTCCTAAATCTCAGGGGCAGGTTGTCCATTGTGTTCCTTTGCTACCAGATTGAATTTTTTCCAAAAATTTTATAAATGCCTTATAAATTATGCCAATTTAAAAACAGAGGCTAAAAATCATTATAATGTGATGAAATATTCTCTAATGACCTATTATTAATCACAATTATGATACTCTAGATTGTAATATACACATTTATTTAATAACAGAAAAATAGCATCATAGTTTTATTTCTATATCACTAAAAGAATGTTCATTTAACAGTTAAACTCCAGCCGTTCAAGGGATCTTAAAATAAATGTATATTTAACATAATTATGACCTTGTCTGAATTTATCCATTACATTATGGTTTTTATTATACTACTTGAGCAGCCAGTTCTCATGTAACGATTTTTTTTTTTTTCTTATGGAAATAAACAATCACCCAAAGACAGAAAGGTATTAAAAGCACTGGATAGTCATCCATCAGACTTTATCTGCCCCATGTCCTACCATCCTAGCTCAGTATTTAGTCAGAAAGATCACAGTTCCCTGAGAAAGGCCATTGTCATACAATGACTCAAGGTTATGTGACGGTCTCTCACAGGGCAGCTTGGTGAGCTTCCTAGCCAGACTTTGTGTCTCTGGGCTCTCTAAAAAGTTAAAACTTAAAATACACTGTGGATTTCAGAGGTCTCTACTGCGGTCTTCAAACTAGAGCTTGTGCAGGAATTGCGGGAATAGAGTATGTTAGACAGTTTCAAGGGGAGTGATTTCCAGCCGCTCAGAGTCTGTATTACTTCTGCTTAAATCCGATCTGCCTGAGCACTTAGGCTTGATCAAGGCATTGTGCCTAGTCTTTCCAAGCTCGTCACTCCCAGTCACTTCTATCCTACTTCCTAAAATAAGGCAGACCTCTCACCCATCTGGAGTCCTGCCAGCAGGCCTGATTTCAGGCTGTGAGTGCCTACAGGGACACTGCCTTGATCAAAGCATTGGTTTGTGTCCCAGCTGCGTGATTTCAAGAAAGAAGAGATAAACATTCCATGATTATCTGCTGATCAGTATTACATTTTCAAGTCTCTAGAACATGTATCAGAAGTGCGTTAGTGTTTTATATCTTCTTGTACGTCATCCAGACTCATAAGAGAAAATTTGTGATAAGCTACTGCATAAACATAATTTGACACTGCATATTCATTTCTTACTTGGATGCATTTCCTGCTGGTTCTTCTTGCTTAGCCACTTTCTACCAGTTTATTCTACCCTATGATGTACTTGTTAGATATCAGCTTAACAAGAATATTTGTGGATTCTACTGTAAACAGTCATTAATATGATTTTCATAAATTCAACATGTAAAAATACCCAATCATTTGATTTGCTGTCAATTTCCACAGAATCTTGTCATGTTTTAGCAATAAGTGATACATATCTATTAATATATGGACTAATTAAAAAGGAAAAAGTCTCCATCCATCTCATTAAGAGATATAGTTCCAGTAACATTTTACTTATTATGATAACCAGTATCAATTTTAATAATGCATTTATGTCATTATATTTAGTTGCTTACAATAATGGTGATGATAATTTAATCCAGAAGAAAGAGTTAACACTCGGCTTTACCATTTCAGGAAGCAAATATTTTAAATTTCAGCATATACATAATTTTTGTTGCAGGAAATTATGATAAAATGATTCACTTTTTAAACTTTCAAATATCAAAAAATTCAATGAGTAAAGTAGACATACAAGTTCAAGGGGGAACAGGAAATGTAAATTTTCCTAATGTTGAAAAAGAGACTTCATATTTTTATTGAGATATAATTGACATATAACATATTAGGTTGAAGTGTACAACATAATTTGATATTTGCATATGTTGTGAGCTGATCACCACAACAAATCTAGCTAACATCACCATACATAGTTAGAAATGTTTTCTTTTGTTCAGAACTTTTAAGATCTACTCTTTTAGCAACTTCCAAATATGCAGCACAGTACTATTAAATAGAGTCACCATCAGTTCAGTCGCTCAGTCGTGTCTGACTCTTTGCGACCCCATGAATCGCAGCACGCCAGGCCTCCCTGTCCATCACCAACTCCCGGAGTTCACCCAGACTCACGTCCATCGAGTTGGTGATGCCATCCAACCATCTCATCCTCTGTCGTCCCCTTCTCCTCCTGTCCCCAGTCCCTCCCAGCATCAGAGTCTTTTCCAATGAGTCAACTCTTCGCATGAGGTGGCCAAAGTACTGGAGTTTCAGCTTTAGCATCAGTCCTTCCAATACATTATATTCTCATGACTTATTTCATAACTGGAAGTTTGTACCTTGTGATCAACCTCATACATGTTGTCTTACCCTGGCTCCACATCTCTGGCAACCACCAATCTGTTCTCTGTATCTATGAGTTCAGGTTTTTTAGAGATTCCACATAAAAGTGAGATTTCACAGTGTTTGTCCTTTTCTCTGACTTTTATCACTTAGCGTAACGCCCTCAAGGTCCAACCATGTGTCATAAATGGCATGTTCATGTGGTTTTAGGAGTATGACAGTGCATATAAAATTGCTTTGGTATTTAGATTATATTGTCTACATTAAAAAGAGTTGTTAAGTCTCAGTGCAGGCCATCCCAAAATATGCCATGATGGCACATTGATTATTTTGAATTATATTGTTTGAGAAACAGTTGGTGCAAGAACACTCTGACCTTCCTTCTCTCTGTCTCCGTGGAAGCAGGAAATAAATCTCTCCTGTGAAATGTGCCCTCCCTGCCTCTGGAGGTAGAGACATAGCCTTATGGCTAGAGAGAGGGAATTCAGAGCTGAGAAGCCTGTACAAACAAACCTTGTTGCTTTTTTGCTAATTTATTACCCCAAACCCAAACCCTGTTTAGATTCTTCACTGATTAAGAATCCAAGCCTAAATTCCTTTGTTCTGTCCATTCCTTACAAATTTGTTGTTTCTTTGTCTAAAAAGTATCAAAGCTGTCTGCTTTGGTCACTTTTTAGGTCCTGTTTCTGTAAGATGCCATTTGTATGAGTGAAATCTGTCTTTTTAAAAAATTCTCCTGTTAATCTGTCTTATGTCAATTTAGTTACTAGATTAGTCAAAAAAAAAAAAAAAATCAAGAAGAGTAGCAAGGAAATTCCCCTCTTTACAACAGAGTAGAGCAATAAATAGGTTTTTGTTAAAAGCCTCAGTATTATAATAGGACTACAGCCTTTGCTACTATATAAATTTATGAGGAAAACTTTCAGATGTTAACATAAAATGTTTGAGAAGGCACATTGTTTTTGAAAACTATTTTAGGGAGTATATAAGCCAAAAAATTCACTACTCTAACGAAATAAAATCAATGGCCCCAGTGTTCTGTTTCCAGATCTATTGTAAAACTAAGCGTTTCTTTCAATTTCTTCATTTGTCTTTATTTCTCTAAATATAAAATGGAAATAATAACTCTCCTTATGGTCAGAGATGTCTGCAGAATTCTTGCCAAAAAAAAATCCCCTGTGTAATAGAAAGTCATGTTGATTGTTAATTTACTTGCAAACTACTGACAGATTAGAAATAAAATCATTTACTACCTTGTTCTTTTTTAATATTTGTTAGAAGTTATTGCAGAAGAATCTGAAAATAAATGACCACCCACTATCCAAGAGTTCTAATAAGAAAGATAATTCAGATTCTCAGAGCGGGACTTCCCTCATAGCGCAGTGGATAAGCATCTACCTGCCAATGCAGGGGACACGGTTTCGATCCCTGGTCCAGGAAGATTCCACATGCCTCAGGGCAACTCAGCCTGTGTGCCACAACTACTGAGCCATGCTCCAGAGCCGGTGAGTTGCAACCACCAAGATCGTGTGCCACAACTACTGAAGCCTAGAGAAGCCACCGCAATGAATAGCCCGAGCTCCACAAGGAAGAGTAGAGCCCACTCCCTGCAACTGGAGAAAGCCCAGGCAACAGCAAAGACCCAGCACAGCCAAAAATTAATTACTTAATTAATTTTAAAAAAAGAATCTCAGAGCTTTAAGACAACAGTTTCTAACTTTATCTTTTAAAAAGCCTATTCCCTTTATTGTCTTAACATGACTATATTTTACATAAATAAACACATCTTTTGAAAACAACAAAAATATGAGACAAGCAGATATAAGAATTTTTTAAAGTTTATATTCCTAAATCTCCTCTTTTGATGAGAGTTTTTAATAGTCTTCTGTAAGTTTATAGATATACAATTTGCCCATACTTCAGTTTCTGTTCTCATTACTGAGTGATACTAACCTTGGTTCCTTCACTAAAGAAAAGGAATATTATTTTATTCATACATTTAACAAAAAATTTTATTCAGGATTTCTCATGGATTTAGCCTGTGCCAGATCACTGGGTAGGGCAGTGATATTGCTGCATATAGGAATGTAAACTGTGCAGGATTGGGGGTGAAAGAGGAGATTAATACAATATCTTGGAACTTATACAGTCTGGAAGCAGATCTGGACATTCTGGAAAGAAATTGAACGGCTGTAGAGCTATTTATATCAGTCACTAGACGTCTTTAAGTGACTATTAACACTAAACATTTCTGGGAGTAATTATCCAGGTGGTGAAGACAACTGCAGAAATAGAACAAAGAGAAAAAAATGTCACGTGAAATCTGGCCTAAGTCAAAAATCCAATCTCTGCTTAATGATGATGGTGTTTGAGCTCACATTTGCAACACAACACAACACAATATTTTAGTTATGCAGTAAAAGTAAAAATGTTAGTTGATGCTGGCATCAGCCAGCCTTGGATTAAATAACTTCTGGCATTGCTTCCAACAGGCTTGCATGGGAAGGCTACACTCTGAGCACAGAATTAAGAGAATTCAGTTACATAATTGGTGATTGTTTACTGGCGTCAGAGTCTTTCCCCACCAGTAAATAAAACCACTAATCCAGCCAAGAATTAGAATATCCTTGCTTCTGATGGGAAACACTTTCCATCTTTCAAGGGTGACAGTGAAGGGTAGGACAGGGCAGAAAAAAAGGTTGCTAACCATCTAGGCATAACTTGACAGTCTTTGGACAAGTTCATTAATCTTTGGCACCTCCAGCAGAGGGCAGGCAGGTATAGGGAAAAGAGAAGAAACAGACCTTTCTCGGTTTCATTTACTGGTGTCCTAGCCTTGAGCAGGAGGGTGAGATCATAAAAATGAATGTGAGAACTGAAACTGCAAAGCCACCTTCACTGTCTATACGTTAATATTCACAATATGACTGTTCCATGACCTTCAACATTTTTGTCAGAACATTTAAACTTTCTCACCATCAGTTATAAATGTGTGGGGAAATGAAATAATAGTAAAGGTAGTATTTATTTAGTATATTATGATGTGAAACATTAGATACATTGAGAGTTAAAGTGTTTCATTTCTATGTAAAAAAAAGATTATCAAGAACACAGCGCTTGTTGTAGAACTGACCATAAGAAACAAGCGTCTTTTCTGTTTTGGCTCATCTCTAAATTCGAATCAGCCTGCAGCATGGCATCCTTTGCACTTTCAGTATCAGTATCATCAAGAGTTCCTTGAACAGCAACTCTGGAAAGATAGGTTACACACTGTTTCAACCACTAGCCTCACCTCAGGTACCAAACCAATTGCCTTGAATGTGTTTGGATTTACAAGTCTCCACCCAGCCCTGCCCAGACACCACCTGCTGACTCCCAGCCCAACCACCCAAGACTAACTCCTCTGCAACTGACCCTTCACACCCCAAGGGCTCAAACCCTTGGGAAACTCACTGGACTGAACTCATTTCGGTAGCTGCCACCTGCCTGTCAAGTTTCTATTGAACTCAGCTTTTTTCCTTTTTTTAAATCAAAATAAAGGTTCATCTCAAGACATTTTTTTGTGGGGACTTTGACATACAAATTTGGATAGAAATATCAGAAGAAATAGCTGGCCAACCAGAAAATGCCTGTGTCTGTAGAGCAGAATTTGGGGGTGGGGATAAGGGGATAGAACAGGCAGGAGATGTTTTTTTTTGTTATGAGCCATGGCTTTTTAATTATGTACATCTATTACTTTGCTACAAACAAAAATTCAAAAGGGAAATAAAAAGGCAGGTTTATTTCCTCTGAAATAGGGTAACAATATTTGATTAAATTAGATCAGTAATTGTGGAGCACTTATTATATGCCAAGTGTTGTGCTGGGCATGAGGAAAACAAATCGGAACAGAATGAACCTGCCTGGAAACAGGCCGCAGTGACCTGAATCCTTCAAGTGGCCTCTTAGTGGCCTCGTGGAATGAAATCCAATGTACTGCTTCTAACTCTTATAGTCAGAATAACAATTCGGGCAAGGTATGTATGCAAAGTCAGTGTCTCAGGAAAAAACGTGAAAGATTCCGTTGACGATATCCAAGAACTAAGGGATGTGTTTCCAAGCCCAAATTTATTTATAGATCAGATTCACTGAGAAGTTCTAGTGTTACTCAGTAGAGTCTCCTGACAATTACTCTCTTGATGATGAATAAGTTTTCCTTGGCATTTATTAAGTTCTTGCTGTGCTCATATCCTGCTAGTTTTAATTCTCTCATAGAAAATGGAACATTTATCTTGCCAAAATCATGCTTAATTGAATATATGCCTGCCCATTGCAGCAAACAGAAAGGAAAGGCTTATGTTATTATGACTACATACTATAATTCTTTAGTATTTAATACCAACAAATTCTGAGAACTTGAGACATATACTGATGTGTAATGGCTTTTTAAATATTTTAAACAGTTCTAAAATATTAAAATATGTTTCTCACATAAGAGAAAAGACAGAATCTCTAGAGGAGTTCTGAGTCAAATCTCACTTCAACTTTTATGTATTTATCAGCCCCTCTTTTTTGCAGCCCTTCTCATGTGGCCCCACATTAGCATCAGCTGGGAGCTTCTAAAAACCCAGCACCATGGACACACCCCAGTCAGATTCTGATTTACTCAGTTGTGGGAGGAGCCTGGTCATGTGCATCTGTTTAATATGTCCAGAGATGGTTCTAATTTGTAATTAGGGTTGAGCACTATCACCTATCACTTCGAGTGGCTCTTGAAGTGTGGTCCCTGGGCCAGCAGCATCAGCACCATCTAGGAAATAGTTACGAATGCAAATTCTCAGGCCCATTCCACCCCAGTGAATCCAAATTCTGGGGTGGAGCCCAGTAATCTGCATTTTAACAAGCCCTCCAGGTGACTTTCGCACAGTCAAGTTTGATCCATTAGACTCAAAAGAATATTAAAAACCAGAATGCCAGGAGAATGGAGTTAGGAATGAGAGAGCATAGAGCTAGATGGGCTCTCTTCCTGGGGGGTGGGAAGCTCTGTTGTAGTGTGGGTACAAGTGCCGGCCTTGCTGATGAAGATGCTTTTCTTAATAATAAGCTGACCCAGTACTGATCACACCTTGGTGAAGTGAGTCACACTAGCAAACTAGCCTGAACCTGTTATACTTTTTTGTATCAGATGAGGGAGATTCTTGGGGAGAGAAAAGAAATGTTCTTTGGAAGGACTGATGCTGAAGCTGAAACTCCAAAACTTTGGCCACCTGGTGTGAAGAACTGACTCACTGGAAAAGACCCTGATGCTAGGAAAGATCAAAGGCAGAAGGAGAGGGGACGACAGAGGTTGGATGGCATCACTGACTCAATGGACATGGGTTTGAGCAAGCTTCAGGAGTTGGTGATGGACAGGGAAGCCTGGCGTGCTGCAGTCCATGGGGTCACAAAGAGTTGGACAAGACTGAGCGACTGAACTGAACTGGAAGTCTTCTGAGGCAAAGATAAGGCCATTCGTCTCATCCCTGGATTGTACTTGCAGAATAAACAAATGCTGAGTTTCTGATCATTGTATAAGGTTTCCAACTTTCCAATGAGGTGCTCCAAGAGCTGCCATGATAAGTCCTTTTTGAACAGTATTTTAGATTCTTCTTATTATCAAGGAGCATATGGTGAGGTTCCACCATGCAGTTTTTGCTAAAATAATAACTGTGGTAACACAATATAAATGAAAGCAGGTAGTTTGACTCCTGCTGAGTGGACCCAGTACCTTGGAAATGGGAAGATTTCTTCCTTCATGTGGTCTCAAGATGAGGATTACACATATTTATCGGAAGAGTAAGGTCACACTAATTATTTTTAAGTGGATCTCCAATGTTGGAGAGGACCTAATTTAGTTGTTGGGGTTAATTAACATCTCTAACCATCTTAGAAGATTGTATTAGCAGGGACATTTGGAGTTGAGTTTAGAATCTAGAGCATCAGTGCGCAGCGTATTCTAAAGATAGGGAAGACAGCTGCTCAATCCATCCATCATGATTAATATGGTGAGTGCTATACTCATTATAATCAAAATCTACAGAGGAAATATTCTTCTGGAAATGTCAGAGGCTCATTAAAGCTGGTTATGAGCAGGAGAAAGTAAGGGTAGGACTCTACCTGGATAGTTTGCCAGCAAATTTTAAACTAAATGCAATATTTAATCCTGTTGTGTCCTTCTGGGACTGTACAGATAGGGCCGGCCAATCATAGGTCTGGGGAACTGGCCACAGAATTATTTGTTGCTTTAATGATTTTAGCCCAGTAGGTTTTCCCAGCTGGAGCTGGCAAGCGAGAGAACTAGATTTCCTTAAGGCAGGAATGAGTAACATTTAACACAAGGAAGCCTCCTATTTAGGGTAATATCATTGTCATGATAAATTGGGAAATATGCTCTTAAACATCTTCTGTAACAAGTTTATCAAATTTACATAGACCATTATTTACTTATTTAATAAATAAGTGCTTTTTTACTTAATTTTTTTATTGAAGGATAATTGCTTTACAGAATTTTGTTGTTTTCTGTCAAACCTCAACATGAATCGGCAATAGGTATACATATATCCCCTCCCTGTTGAACCTCCCTCCCCATCCCACCCGCCCAGGTTGATACAGAGCCCCTATTTGAATTTATTAGCCATAGAGCAAATTCCCGTTGGCTATCTATTTTACATATGGTAATGTAAGTTTCCATGTTACTCTTTCCATACATCTCACCCTCTCCTCCCCTCTCCCCATGTCCATAGTCTATTCTCTATGTCTGTTTCTCCACTGCTGCCCTGTAAGTAAATTTTTCAGAACCATTTTTCTAGATTCTGTATATATGCATTAGAATAAGATATTTATCTCTCTCTTTCTGACTTACTTAACTCTGTATAATACATTCTAGGTTCATTCAGTTCATTAAAACTGACTCAAAGGTGTTCCTTTTTATGGCTGAGTAATATTGCACTGTGTATATGTACCACAACTTCTTTATCCATCCATCTGTTGATGGGCATCTAGGTTGCTTCCAAGTTCTAGCTATTGTAAATAGTGCTACAATGAACAATGGGATACATGTGTCTTTTTCAATCCTGGTTTCCTCAGGGTATATGCCTAGGAGTGGGATTGCTGGGTCATGCTGGGATAGTGGTTTTATCCCTAGTTTTAAAAGGAATCTCCATACCATCTTCCATAGTGGCTGTATCAATTTACATTCACACCAACAGCGCAAGAGCATTCCCTTTCCTCCACAGAGTCTCCAGCATTTATTGTTTGTAGACTTTTTGATGACGGCCATTCTGACCGGTGTGAGGTGATAACTCACTGTAGTTTTGATTTGCATTTCTCTAATAATGAGCAATGTTGATCATCTTTTCATGTGTTTGTTAGCCATATGTATGTCTTCTTTGGAGAAATGTCTGTTCAGGTCTTTATCCCACTTTTTGATTGAGTTCTTTGTTTTTCTGGTATTGAGTTGTATGAGCTGCTTGTATATTTTGGAAATTAATCCTTTGTCAGTTGTTTCATTTTCTATTATTTTCTCCCATTCTGAGGGTTGTCTTTTCACTTTGCTTACAGTTTCCTTTGCTGTGCAAGAGCTTTTAAGTTTAATCAGGTCCCACTTGTTTACTTTTGTTTTTAATTTCCGTTACTCTGAAGTAAATGGCAACCCACTCCAGTGTTCTTGCCTGGAGAATCCCAGGGATGGCGGAGCCTGGTGGGCTGCCATCTATGGGGTCGCACAGAGTGGGACACGACTGAAGTGACTTAGCAGCAGCAGCAGGAGGTGGGTCATAGAGGATCTTGCTTTGATTTACGTCTTCAAGTGTTCTGCCTAAGTTTTCCTCTAAGAGTTTCATAGTTTCTGGTCTTACATTTAGTTCTTTAATCCATTTTGAGTTTATCTTTGTGTATGGTGTTAGGAAGTGTTCTAATTTCATTCTTTTACATGTAGCTGTCCAGTTTTCCCAGCACCATTTATTGAAGAGGCTGTCTTTGCCACATTGTATATTCTTGCCTCCTTTGTCAAATATAAGGTACCCATAGGTGCATGGGTTTCTTTCTGGGCTTTCTGTCTTGTTCCATTGGTCTATGTTACTGTTTTTGTGCCAGTACCATATTGTCTTGATGACTATAGCTTTGTAGTATAATCTGAAGTCAGGAAAGTTGATTCCTCCAGCTCCATTCTTCTTTTTCAAGACTGCTTTGACTATTCGGGGTCTTTTGTGTTTCCATATGAATTGTGAAATTTTTTGTTCTAGTTCTGTGAAAAATGTCATTGGTAGTTTGATAGGGATCGCATTGAATTTGTAGATTGCATTTGGTAGTATAGTCATTTTCACAATATCGATTCTTCCTACCCAGGAACATGGACTGTCTCTCCATCTGTTTATGTTGTCTTTGAGTTCTTTCATTAGTGTCTTATAATTTTCTGTGTACAATTCTTGTTTTTCCTTAGGTAAATTTATGCCTACATATTTAATTCTAAGTAAGTACTTGTAGTAGAGAAACTCAGAAAAATGCTAACTGGGGTAGAGATATTGGAATAAATTAGGATATATTACATAACATGAATTTTTTATTGGTTGCTACAAACATCACCACTTTTTCCTCTCCTCTATATATTATTTATATTTGAAGGTATGTAATATTCTAGAAAAGTTTCATACATACAAGGATATTTAAATGTCATGAATATATCATCTTGTAGATATTGAGAAACTCCACAGGACTCCTTATGAAAGTCACTGACTGGAAGAATTTTAAGACTACAAAAAAATAAAAGAAAATAATAGAATTAAATCTACTCTTTATATAGAAATGTGAAGAATGTTATACATAGTTGGAATGTATAAATGGGAAGAAATAGATCAGTAATATATTAAATCCTAATATTTCAATCATCCTATGTGATCATATTAAAGCATATTATGATCATCACATGCTTTCCTCGACAATAACCTCTCAAGCAGATAATTAGAGCAGCTAAGTCAAAATGGATCACAGTCAATGATATTCTTTTTATTTTTTTGGCTCACCGGGTCTTAGTTGTAGCACACAGGAACTTCGATCTTCCCTAAGACATGTGGAATCTTTAGCTGTGGCATGTGGGATCTAGTTCCCTGACCAGGGATCAACCCCTGGCCCCCTGAACTGGGGAGCCCCACAGAGTCTTAACAACTGGACCACCAGCAAAGTCCCAGGGATATTCTATAATAATGCCTTTTATCAACAGTTTAGGCTATTATGTTGAATTTTATATCACTAAAAAATGAAAATTAGAACATGCTAAAAACCTATTTGTGATGGGTAATATATTAGTTATTTCTTAGTTAACTAATTCCCAATATGGCTGCTTACTCCTTGAGCCAGCAAAGAGAGTCTCTTGAACAGGTCAACTACAAAATGAAGTCTCACATAACATCATATAGGAGGAGGAGCAGCATCCATCACTTCTGCCATATTCTGTTGGTTAGAAGAAAATCCTAGATCCCATCCACACTCAAGGAGAGGGGGGTTACACAAAAGCTTGAACACCAGAAGCAGGATCATGGAGGCAGAGGGGTGGGGGGAAGAGAGATACTGTAGAGACTGTCCAGCACAGGTAACTTACAAAATCTGCCAGCATTTCATTTCCCCCAACTATGAAGCAGGAGCCCATGAGCCCCTAAGCCCTACAATGCGTTGTTCTGTGCATTTAAATAAATATAAGGCAGAGCCTGACAAATAATGGCCCTCAACACACAACAGTTAACACCTCTGTCCTGCTCTCTGTCGCCTTCCTCCACAGTGGGATAGAGTAATTCTTCTTTTGTTTTCTATCTTTGCACTTTTTGTTTTGTTCCTTGATGAAATAGGATCCTAATAATGCCTGTCCAAAACACAAAATCAGGATGCTAAATTCTTGACTACTTGGTTGGGGGTGGGGTGGGATGGGGTGTGGAGGGTGGCAAGGGCAGGTGTCTCTTTCGGTCTTACTACTCTGAGAATATTGCTTTGGGATGATGAAGGATACTTACCTAAAGGTAGTGCAGAGTATACTTTTCTTTTAAAAAAACTTTTATTTATTCATTTATTTTATTTTGGCTGTGCTAGGTCTTAGTTAAGGCATGTGGAATCTTTAGCTGTGGCATGTGGGATCTAGTTCCCTGACTGGAGATTAAACTTAAGTCCCCTGCACTTGGAAGCATGGAGTCTTAGCCACTAGACCGCCCAGGAAGTCCCTATTTTTCTTAAATTAGTACTGTGGATCAAGAACAGTTTTGACCCTGGAGACTGGAGAACTCATTTCCTATAGTTGAGGGTAAACAGAGCTAAGCAGAGAGAAAGAACAGTTAGCTAGATCCCCTGCCCTCCCCTGTCTCCTGGCCTCACAGTTCTCTGCTGTGGTTACCCTGCAGAGATGAGATGAATCCCCTTACCCAAAGTGGGTTCAGAAATCCCAGACTGATGCTGCTGCAAAAGCATCTATAATTGTCACCCTATCCTCCGGCTCACTCTTCCACACCCATGGGCGGTGTTTGATGGAGCTGTTCATGATCTTGGTTGGATTCCTGCCTCAGACGTTACAGATTGTAGTCTTGGACCACTCTTGGTACAGCCTGTGTTAGGTTGGGTTCTCTAGAAGGCAGATGCTAAGATGGGATCAGATATGCCAAAGGTTTGTTGGGGGAAGTGCCGGTGAAGGACAAAGGAGGAGAGAGTAGAGGAGGCAGAGAGTCTTCAGACCATGATGGTGATGCAAATCTGACACCTGAGAAAGCAAAGATTGGGAGGAAGAGTCTTCGCCTTCAGGGCACTGACCTGGCCATTCATTGTCTGCACGGCCTCTGCAAGAAAGCTGTGTAGGCTCCAGAGCTATTTCAGCTGAGGGCTGTAGGTCAACTCTGCTCCCTGACATAGGTTCTGTTAAAGGGAAAAGTGAAAGTGAACATGAAGTCGCTCAGTCATGTCCAACTCTTTGCGACCCCATGGACTGTAGCCTACCAGGCTCCTCAGTCCATGGAATTTTCCAAGCAAGAGTACTGGAGTAGGTTGCCATTTCATTCTCCAGGGGACCTTCCCAACCCAGGGATCGAACCCAAGTCTCCTGCACTGCAGGCAGATGCTTTACTGACTGAGCCACCAGGGAAGCCCACTCTGTTAAAGGGAGATCTGAGCAATGTGCCTCTGTGGCTGCCATAGGTGATGGGATGTGATTCCAAGGTCAGGATTCCTGTCAACACCTTTCGAGAGACTTGTGTAAAGAACAAAATCCCTTTTGAAGGATATTTTGGCCAATTTGGACCCTGCTTCTTTAAATGCAACAGCATTTGTGTATTCTACATCATACAAGGCTTCCATAGTTAAATTTCAGCATCTAGTACTTAACAACTCTAGAAATAGTATAAAAAACCAATACCTTTTTTTTTTTTGTGAGACAAATTTCTCAGGAGCATAGATTTACATCCTGGAAATGTGAATACCTAGGGTAGGAATTTGTACTTGACTTCATAGTCACTGGAGACAACGAAGATTTTCTGAGCAACAGTAAGACGCTGCAAGTAACCACATACAGCTGTCTGTTCAGCATCAAATGAAGGGTGTGGAGCTTTATAAGTACTTGTATGGAAATAAAAATCACCCAACATAATTACAACCCTACAGCACTGACTTATCAAACAAATATGTGTTGGGTGTCACATTAGGTTCTGTACTGAGTGCTGGTTTGACTCATTCACAATAATTAAAGGCATCCTGCAAAGCTAAATGCTCACATGTGATTCATGTGGTACCTTATTGTTTAAATTAGCATCATTGCAGTAAGGAAAATATTATTATTCTCATTTTACAGACGAGGAAATTGAGAGGATATTTAAGTAACTCAATAAGACAGAAAGGCATAGTGCATTCATTCACTTAGCGAATGTTTCTTTGGGCACAGCTGGCCAAAATTAGACCACATAGCATTCTGAAGGTCAGCCTCAGGATTTTAACCCAGGAAGGGCTACGCAGGGAAGTGTCGTGAAAAGGTTTCCAGGGTCCCACTCTGCCTCTAATGGGCTCTGCGAACAGGGGAAACCCTCAGGACCGTTTTGAAGAGGAGGCTTTTGGAGTGGTTCAGGTGAAAAGAAGAGGTGGCAGTCAGTGGAGGAGAGTAGATGAAGCTGAGAGAGATTTAGGAAGTCAAAATCTTCAGCAATAGGTGAGTGATTGGACCTGGGGTGAGGGAGCGGGAGGTATTAAAAATAACTACCAGGATCTGGCGTGAGCCAGTGAGTACATGATGATACCACTTGCTGAGATCAAGGACACAGGTGAAGGACTAGGTCTGAAGGGGAAGGTGGCATTCACAGTGAACCCCTTAATTCCGGCTTGATTACTATCACTGGGGAGTCACTCCCAAGGCCACTTGAAGTGATGGGTTCATCTTCAGCTTAGTTTACTGGTCTCAGAAATACCTACAAAATTTTCATCTTCCCCCCAGAATACACTCTTCTCCCTGGCATCAGTTCTCTCTTAAAACATAGGATTAATTGCTTATCATTGTTGCTCAAAAAAATATTTTTATCTCCCTCCTCCATTTCAAGGAATAGAATCCAAATGTTTCCCAACCTACCACGGCTGCCCTCAGCGTACTCTATGCCCTGTGAGCACTTTCCTGCCCTCTGATGGGCCTCCCAGAGTTGCTCTCATAATAATCTCACTGGTTAACTTGTCTTTCTCCTGCTCCTGAGAGGCAAGGATCCATTTTCTGGGCCCTGATCTTTAGCATGGAGCTCTGCACTTCCACACATGGTAGGTGAGTATTTCCAGCACACTGTACTCTCCACTCTTTGTTGCTCACTGGTTGCTTCTACTCAGTCACATTTGCTGGTTTCTTCCCATTTTCCCACCTCTTAAACTTCACCTTACAGATAAAGTACCACAGGGCTCAGTCCTTTGACCTCCTCTGCAGCTATATTCACCCCCACACTGATCTCATCCAATTCCATGATTTAAGTACAATCTCTACACTGATGATCCAAATTAATATCCCTGGCCAGACATCTTCCTGGAGCCTCAAATTCATATATCCACATTTCTATTCAATATCTTCACTGAGAGGCCAGTAAACATCTCAGATTTACACATGTGTAACTCCACTCCAATTTACCCCTTAAAATTGATTCCATCTGCTGTCTTCTAACCTTACAGTGAATCAGCCTCAAATCCATGAAGTTAGACTTGCTTCCCCCTTATCTCTTATACCGCACAGCCAAGCTGTCATAAAATTCTCTGGGCTCTGCCTTCAAAAATAAGATTTCATTTTGTGTTCCCTTCACTCCTACCGCATTGTTCCAGGCCACCACAGTCTCTTAGCTGGACTAGTGTGGTAGCTGCCTAATAGATCTTCCTGCTGTTATCCTTAACCTTTCTTAGTTGGGGCTTCCTTAGTGGCTCAGACAGTAAAGAATCTGCCTGCAATGCAGGAGACCCAGGTTTTATCCCTGGGTTGGGAAGATCTCCTGGAGAATGGAATGGCAACCCACTCCAGTATTCTTTCCTGGAGACTTCCATGGACAGAGGAGCCTGGGGGTTATAGTTCATAGGGTCACAAAGAGTCAGACACGACTGAGCAACTAACACTTTGTCTTAGTTAGAATAAGCTAGTTTGCCATAACAGATATATTCCACCCGCACCCCACCAAACTCAGTGGCTTAAAGCAGAGGTCCCCAACCTCTGGAATCTAATGTCTGATGATCTGAGGTGGAGCCGATGTAATAACAATAGAAATAAAGTGCCCAAGAAATATAATGTGCTTGAATCATCCCAAAACTATCCCCCAAGCCCTCATCCCTGGTGCCAGAAATGTTGGGGACTGCTGGCTTAAAGAACAAGTTGCTTGCTTTCTTCTGTAACAGTCAAGCGCTGGGTCCAGGTGTTGAAAGCGGCTCTCGCCAGCCAGCCAGCCTGTACTCAGGCTGCCTACTCTCCTAAGCATATACGGCAAGTTAAGAGGGGTAACAAATCTGGTCCCTGGGCAAGGGACCATCTGCATCCAGTGACAAGTCTATACTGTGGCAGAAGGAGAATAGGTTTGGATCACCTGCCGGTCATCTCTGTGATATTCCCAAGAGCTCGTTCTCACCACAGCAGCCAGACTTTCAAACAAAAATAAGTCATTCCTCTGCCCATTGTCTCTAGGGAGGTCCCCGTTTCTCCTGCAGTAAAAGTTCTGACAGTGACTCTCAGTGCTTCTGCACCATCTCAGTCCCATTACTTCTCCATCTCATCTCCTTTTTCTTTCCCCCTCACTCTCTCCATTTGGACCACAGTGGCCTTGCTGTTACCCAAATGTGCCAGCCATGCACCCACCTCAGAGCCTCCATGTGGCTGGAGTCTCTTCATCCGGATGCCTTGGGAACTCACTCTTTCACCACCTTTAAGACTTTCCTCGGAGCCAGCCTTCAATAAGGCTGACATTGACCAGTCAGAATGACTGCGATCCAAAAGTCTACAAATAATAAATGCTGGAGAGGGTGTGGAGAAAAGGGAACCCTCTTACACTGTTGGTGGGAATGCAAACTAGTACAGCCACTATGGAGAACAGAGTGGAGATTCCTTAAAAAACTGGAAATAGAACTGCCTTATGATCCAGCAAACCCACTGCTGGGCATACACACTGAGGAAACCAGAATTGAAAGAGACACATGTACCCCAATGTTCATCGCAGCACTGTTTATAATAGCCAGGATATGGAAGCAACCTAGATGTCCATCAGCAGATGAATGGATAAGAAAGCTATGGTACATATACACAATGGAGTATTACTCAGCCATTAAAAAGAATACATTTGAAGCAGTTCTAATGAGGTGGATGAAACTGGAGCCTATTATACAGAGTGAAGTAAGCCAGAAGGAAAAACACCAGTACAGTATACTAACGCATATATATGGAATTTAGAAAGATGGTAACAATAACCCTGTGTGCGAGACAGCAAGAGACACTGATGTATAGAACAGTCTTATGGACTCTGTGGGAGAGGGAGAGGTGGGAAGATTTGGGAGAATGGCATTGAAACATGTAAAATATCATGTAAGAATGAGTGGCCAGTCCAGGTTCGATGCACGATACTGGATGCTTGGGGCTAGTGCACTGGGACGACCCAGAGGGATTGTATGGGGAGGGAGGAGGGAGGAGGGTTCAGGATGGCAAACACATGTATACCTGTGGTGGATTCATTTTGATATTTGGCAAAACTAATACAATTATGTAAAGTTTAAAAATAAAATTAAATTAAAAAAAAAGATTTTGATCATGATAGTTGATTAAAAAAAAACAGAAAGAAATAAGGCTGACATTGACTCCCCCATTTAAAACTGTAACTCCACATCCTGCTGTCTTACATCTTACCCATTACCTTGATCATCTTCTTTGCCACCACTTACTGCCTTCAAATAGTTTATGTAATTTCCTTATTTAATGTTCACTGTCTTTTTGCTCAACTAAAATACAATCTCTCTTACTTACTGTTACTTTCCCAATACTTAAAAGAATGCCTGGCCCTATCACAAGTGCTGAACATTTGTTGAATAAATGCCAGAAGCTGAGAGGAAGGCCTAGTGTTAGTAAGTGCTGATTCAGACTCCATCCCACGGTTAGGGGGCTAGGAACTGCTACCCCCTAAATGTGTGCCAAGTCCCACGAAGGGAATCAGGAAAAGCAACCTCCATAGCTTGGTACAATTCTATTCCCATTACAACACAAAATCAAAACTAATTAATAAGGTAAAACCCCATAATGTAAATGTCTGCTGGTGTACAGCAGCAGAAGCGTCATTTTCATTGGAATGAGGCACGTTACATAATACTCAAGGCTATTGTTCCTTTCCCCTGTGGTCCCCACCTCCTCTCTCAATAAATTAAGTATGGTAGCTAATTTAAATGACTGCTATAGAACTCTTACCAAAGAGAAGGAGAAACTCTCATGGTTATTACAGTCTGGAACAACAGAGCTCACAATATCCAGGGACCATATACCAGCTCAGAAATAAGCCAGACTCACTAAGCCTGTGGCCAGGAGAAGAATCGAGTGCAGTTTCTTGCCGTAATTTATATTTCTCTGAGTTGCTCATGGTTTAGGCAGTGAGCTAACAGTCACTGAAGGAAGAGAAATGTCAACGCCTGAGGTTAATCCAAGGTTTTTTCTTTGGCTAAGTGGCCCTGAGCCCTCTGCAGTTGCTCCTGAGACCTACCTTAAGCCTTCCTAAGCCGGAAGAAATGCCTGCAGGCTGTCATAATACCGACTGTCTTGTTCGCTCTGGCTGGAGAGCTTGGACTGTTGCCAAATTCACAGATTTATTGTCTGAGTCAAGACTTCAGCGAGTCCACGTTGTTGCCACAGACAGTGGCTCCTGCAGATATAAAGTAAAGAAGAATAGCATAATTAAATTTATTCAGCAAATATTGATTGAGCATCCAGTATGTGCCAAGCACTGCCTAGGGCATTCAATGATGAACAAAATAGAATGGTCCTTTTCTCAGAGCCTGCAATTTAGTGAAAGATGCTGACAAGTAAACAGACAATTACATATGAGGCTGATAAAGGCTGTGGCTGAGGGTGCTACGTGAGAGGCACCTGGCCAGATTTTTGTATGTTGGGGTAGACATGAGGCATCAAGGAAGACTCCACCAGGAAGAATGGACCTGATGTAAATGCTTCCTTAAGCATTGAGGGGAAAATGTGTTCAGATTAAGGAGAGTGCTTCTTGGTAACTTTTGTGTCTGGCAGAGAATTTTGCTTTTAAAAAATTAAGAAGATTGGGGGCTGAATGGGACAGATGGAGAGATTGGAATCTACATATATACACTATTGATACTATGTGTAAAATAAATAACTAATGAGAACCTACTGTATAACTCAGGGAACTCTACCTATTGCTCTGTGGTAAACTAAATGGGAAAGAAATTTTTTTAAAAAATGGGGATATATGTATGCATATAGCTGATTCACTTTGCTACACAATAGAAACTAACAGTATTGTAAAGAAACTATACTTCAATAAAAATTAATTTTAAACAAATTAAAAATTAAGATCAGATTAGATTTGGCTTCCAACACATGTATCTGTGTTACTGCCCTCTTTGTTGTTTCTTCTTGCCTCCTGCCCCATTTTTTCCATAATAATTTCATATGTAGAGAAACAATGAGCTGCAGTTTCACAACCTGTTATATTTCTACTGCAAATGCTCTGCTGTTCACCCTCTAGTGGTCGTCACTGATTCAAGCCCTCCTGGTAAATATCGTACATTAGGTTTTGAAAATGCTTTTAGTCCCCGCTTTCTCCAAGATTTCATCTTGTCATTTAAATGACAAGAAAGAAAAGACTCTTGGGGTATGAAAATTTTGGCAACTTACAAACTAACAGGCATCGATTCTTCAGTAAAAACACAACAAACAAACCAAAAAACTCATCTGTAAAGGCACACAATACAGCCTATGATTTCTGAAAGTTTAATTATTTGTTAATTATAATTAATTAATAATATTATTATTAACTAACATTTTAGGTACTATTGTCTTAAGGGGATCTCTGCAAGAGTGTCAAATTTTTATTTTCTGCGCTGTAGAGCTGTGTTTTAGTAAAAGGTCTCCCTCCTCCAGGTTACCTTCTGATGAATCCCAGACACTCAGAATAAGCCTGGAATTACACCCATTAGGCAATACACCTGTACTTGAAAATATCATCTAATGAACCTAGTATCTAGAAGGTTCTTCTGCCTTTCAAAATATTACAGAATCTTGCTTTTATTCACTAACAAGTATTTACTAAACACCTACTTTCTGCCCGAGGCCTTATTTTAGAGACAAGTAGAATCTATTATCTACTATCTAATCATGTCTTTCTTGGGTAGTGGTGGGTGGGGGAAGCTATACTATTAAATAAATAGTATAGGTAATAAGTATTACAGGAGAACTCAGATATGGCCTCTTGCTGACAGTAAGGAACATATTAATTCATACAAAAATACATTTTAATTCCTATCATTTAGAGCAAGACTAATCTGCTCTAAAATTTAATATTTAAATTTGTCAATATTATGCATAATCATTGTTTTAAATAATACTAAAAACATAATACAAGTGAGCAATCTCCTATCCTACTCTCTCCTCAGCACCAATCTACTCCCTAGAGACAGCCACTTTTAACTTGATTAGCTGTCTCATCTGGCATTTACTGCTACACCTAAAATAATATGCCTATAAGGGTGACCACATCCCCAGTTTCCTCATAGGTTACAGTTTACATCTGCTGTCCTGGCATAATTATTACCAGTGGCTTTCTTCACTGTCAAAAGCATCTCTACTGATAAATTATCTAACTGCCATATTTATAGTGAATCGTTATGATTTGTTGCCTAAATGCTCCTGCATTTAGACTTATGCTCCTTATCTTTAGACTTATGGTAACTGAATCTGCTACTTAAAGAAAAAAATCATTCTTCTCAGTTATATAATTTGGGGTTAAATTCAAAATCAATATTTACCCTGTTTTGACCATGCATTGCTAAGCCAAGTACTTCACTGTGACATTGTTAACTGTCTTATATAACTTTTTGTTTTCTCTGAAATAATTGCCTCTTTAAAGTTAATTTTGGGGGTACCTTACTTTTTTTCCCCAGGTGCTTTAACAGAGCTATGAAATGCATAAGCAACAGTTTTTCCAAATGTTCAGACTCTTCCAATGACTTTCCCCATAGCAACATTGTTCCTAGAGCCCTCTGTCCTTCTGTTCCATTTCAGACCCATTTGCTCTGGATATTTTGCACGGATGTTATCCTGAGACTTCTCTTCAAATCCTAAAAAGATAGTTTTTCCATAGAATTCAAAACCCAGTCAAGCAGTTGAAATGTAAGGACAGAACTGTTGTTTAGTTGATAAGTCATGTCCGGCTCTTTTGCTACCCCATGGACTGCAGCCCGCCAAGCTCCTCTGTCCATGGGCTTTCCAGAAAAACCATTGGAGTGGGTTGCCATTTCCCTCTCCAGGGGATCTTCCTGACCCAGAGATGGAATCCATGTCTCCTGTGTCTCTTTCACTGAATCTTTACCACTGAGTCATGGGTTTCAGAAAACAAAGGGAGAATGCATAGAAAGATAGAAGCATAGCATATTGATACCCCAACTAATAAAATCTCTGAATTTTTTCTTCCTGCCTGAGGAAATATAAATGCTATATGGTCTCCAAAACTGAAAAACATTTATTACTTGGAAACAAAAGCAAAATATCAGGAGATTTAAGCAGCCTTCTGGGTTATGATCTAAAACTGCAAAGCCTTAATAGTTGTGGCATTATAGAAATATGCTTGAAATTTATATTTATGAAGAGAACAAACATTTAAACCTAAAACCAATTTAGTTTGTAAGGAGTGGAGGAAAGAAGGTATGTCATCTAGAGGAGTTATCTGGTGATTTATGATTAAGAATACAACTTGAACACATAAGGTAACTCAGCAAGAGGTTTTGTTCTGATGTAATGGTGCTAGTTTTAAACTTTAAACATCTTGAAAAGACAGGGGAATGTATGAAAGTCTCAGCTGATTCAAAGATAAATAATGTAAAATCAATAGTTATAGAAAAGATCCACATTTGTCTTCCTCTCTACAGAATAATTTCCATCTCTTTCAGAATCAGGTAAACTCTCTTTATCAATACTCCAACCTCAACCAATTCATTGTATTTATCTTAGTCCCAAGGTTTTCCACAGAAATAGTAAAAGAAAAAAAAAAATGCTCCTGACTTTCTGCTACTCTGTTCAATTAATTTGTTCATTCAAGGAATAAAAATTCTTGAGAATCCATCTTTCTTCAAGTTTACATTTATCTCCACCTCTTAAATATATTTAACTTTTTACAAATAACTGTTATTTGTCCTCACTTTCCTTTTAATTTTCTGGGGATCTCCTGAGGATGACAATGGAATTTTTCTTTTCTTTCTTTTTCTTTTTTAAAGCCTAAAACATTTCTTTTCTGGACTTTTACAGAAAGAGTTTGCCCACTCCTGCTATCGGAATTTTCTTCTAAGACAGAAACATTGATTCTTCCCTTTCTCTTCTGCTGTTGTTTTTTATCATAGACACACAGACATGGAGAGATGTAATTACCCCTTGCTATTCATTTGTGTCCAGATTTACTGGTCTGATTACATCATCAGTATGTACTATATCAAGGATAGCTTTTATATCAAATATAATAATGTAGACCCTAGTCTAAAAAAGCCTTTTTACAGCCACTAATTTAAGTTATAAATATTTATAATGACCCCCTAGAACAGATGGAGGAAATATTATTATCCTCTGAGGTCTAAAAATACTGAGTTTGAAAAAACTCAAAAGGTCTTGTCTTAGGAGTGTAATCCAATCTTTTTTGGCTATTTTGATTTGAAAATTCTAAAGATCAGAAACTAACTAAAATTGCAATTATATCTACTATCTATTAAAGTCAGTGATCAAATATCAAATATTTATAATTTAAAATTATTTATATATTGCTATCTAAAGTTGGAAAAAAATCTTCAATATTATAATGACTAGTGAAAAAGAAAACAAATTTGTCCAAAAGTTTTAGATTTAATTGATGAAGATTAGGACGACTAAATTGTTACAAAATAGACTTCTCCTACATTGTATGATTTTAAAAGAAAGATACTTAGAACAACAGTTGGAAAGAAGACATATAAATCTATGTTTTTTAAAAATGATACCCAAAACAGGGTAGAAAGGTATGTTTTTATTACCTGTACTATGAAAATAAGCCTTTTGGAAGGAAAGATTAGGTCACACAAAAAAATTCAAAGTGCATAAGATGGATCAAAGTCAATCATTTCAGCAATTTGTACTCCTACGGCAAAGGATAAAGTTCAGCTACACAAAGAGTATCCAATTGGATGATGGACTCAGGTAAGTCACCTTGGCACAAACACTTCAAGCCCCAAATAAAGGGTTATCAATCCCTGCCATAACCTTAGAGAAGTAAATCTGAAAAATAATAAGAACAGAAATAAAGACAACTTAAAAATCTAAATATACTGTATATGCACTTTTTAAAAAAATATACTGATCAGTGTTGCAATCACTGCAATATTGTTTCTTTCTCTCTTTTTAAAAAATGTGTTTAAAACATTTAAGAAAATCTAATATACTAGACGTGTGGCTTCAGTTGAATGAAAAAAATGTTGTTTAGCATCAATATTTATATACAGAAATTTAGCTTAATAAATTTAGTTTTTGTAAGAGAGCAACAGAGAATGCAGGTAAGAAGCAACAGTTAGAAGTGGACATGGAACCACAGACTGGTTCCAAATCGGGAAAGGAGTACATCAAGGCTATATATTGTCACCCTGCTTATTTAACTTACATGCAGAGTACATCATGAGAAATGCTGAACTGGATGAAGCACAAGCTGGAATCAAGATTTCCGGAAAAAATATCAATAACCTCAGATATGCAGATGGCGCCACCCTTATGGCAGAAAGCGAAGAAGAACTAAAGAGCCTCTTGATGAAAGTGAAAGAGGAGAGTGAAAAAGTTGGCTTAAAACTCAACATTCAGAAAACTAAGATCATGGCATCTGGTCCCATCACTTCATGGCAAATAGATGGAGAAACAATGGAAACAATGACAGATTTTATTTTGGGGGGCTTCAAAATCACTGCAGATGGTGACTGCAGCCATGAAATTAAAAGACGCTTGTTCCTTGGCAGAAAAGTTATGACCAACCTAGACAGCATATTAAAAAACAGACACTTTACTTTGCCAACAAAGGTCGTCTAGCCAAAGCTATGGTTTTTCCAGTAGTCATGTATGGATGTGAGAGTTGGACTATAAAGAAAGCTGAGCGCCAAAGAATTGATGCTAACTGTGGTGTTGGAGCAGAGAAGGCAATGGCACCCCACTCCAGTACTCTTGCCTGGAAAATCCCATCGATGGAGGACCCTGGTAGGCTGCAGTCCATGGGGTCGCTAAGAGTTGGACACGACTGAGCGACTTCCCTTTCACTTTTCACTTTTATGCATTGGAGAAGGAAATGGCAACCCACTCCAGTGTTCTTGCCTGGAGAATCCCAGGGATGGGGGAGCCTGGTGGGCTGCTGTCTATGGGGTCGCACAGAGTCGGACACAACTGAAGTGACTTAGCAGCTTAGTAGTGGTGTTGGAGAAGACTCTTGAGAGTCCCTTGGATTGCAAGGAGATCCAACCAGTCCATCCTAAAGGAAATGAGTCCTGAATATTCATTGGAAGGACTAATGTTGAAGCTGAAACTCCAATCCTTTGGCCACCTGTTGCAAAGAACTGACTCATTTGAAAAGACCCTGATGCTGGGAAAGATTGAAGGCGGGAGGAGAAGGGGACGACAGAGGATGAGATGGTTGGATGGCATCACCAACTCAATGGACATGAGTTTGAGTAGACTCCAGGAGTTGGTGATGGACAGGGAGGCCTGCCATGCTGCAGTCCACTGGGTCCTAAAGAGTCAGACACAACTTGGCCACTGAACAACATTTCTGATTTAAGATAGTTGTTCATATCTTCAAATGCTTATATGAGAATATTTCATTCTGCTTGATGTGTGAACTTACAGTTTCTTTATATTTTCTTTCCTTATAGTTTCCTTTGTATTTATGGGTTGTTTTATCGGAGGACAATTTTCCTCTGTTTGATATGCATGAAATTCCATTTCCTTGTTTTTGCTGTATGTGGGTTTCACCTTCCGTGTGTTCATTTCTACGGTATTGGCATGTTTTCAAGATTCTTGGCGTAATGGCGTCATCTCGTGTTAGTACAGCAAAGTCAAGGTACTTTGTTAGGTTTAGGGGGTGTTTTCTTGGGGCAAGGAGGGCTCTGAGTCCTCTTATGTTTCTCTTTTCTCTTGCAGGAACCTAAAGCTTCTCCTTTTTCTTTTTCCCCCTTTTTCTTCTTTTCCTCTCCCCACCCAATTGCCAAAGGGTATTTTTACCCCCCCCTTTTTTTTTTGTACTTTTTTCCTTCTCCAGAGCTATGAGTTTCAATAATTGCCCCTTTAATTCTCGCTTGTCCCTTGAAATCACTTATACTTCAAAAGTTCCTTCCCTGAAGCCCATGCTTGTGCCTGGACACTTTTTTAGTATTTTCAGACTGAGGGCAGACGTGGTGTTTCTGGTTGTGGATTAAAATCCAGTTTAGGCTTCCCACTACCTCCTGTATGTTGCTTCCCTGCATTTCTGGTTCTCCTTTCACTTGCTCGAGAGCCTCAGGACAGGGCAAGGTGGTGGTGGGAGGGTGAGAAATTGGGCTCTGGGTTTTATCTTTCACTTTTTATCCACAGTTATTTTGAAGTTGGGACATTCTCTGTCTTCTGGCTGTGCTAAAGATGTGATTTGAGTATAAATTCACTTTTTTTTCTTTTGCTATTTGTATTGTTTGGGGAGAATCCATGAGGAAAAAAGTAGATAGATACACTACTGCCTTTATCTGAACCTACCTGGAGGTCCATTCACTAAATTTTTATTGACTTTGGCAAACACTGAGATTTTGACTACTAGTTTCCATCTTTCATTCTTCCATGCTAGCAAAAGCTCAGTTTGCAGTGGAGGAAGTAAATACACACATTAAAAAATTTTTGATTTTCAGAATCTTGTGGTAAGGTGACATGGTTTATTCAAAGAGCTATAAGGAGACATTTACTGGGTAGGGTTTGCAGGAAAGTCTCAACCTTGTAAAAATGGTCAGATTCAGCTGGAAGTACCTTCTATTCTTTTCCTTTTTTTCTTCCATGAATTTAGATATGATACCTGAAAGGGGAGTAGCTATCTTGTGACCACAGGATAAAAGTCAAAAGCTAAGGATGATAGTTTGAGGGCCTGCATCAGCCCTGGATTGCTTACTCTCAGCTTTCTGCTTATGTAAGATATGTAAGTCTTTCTTGATTAAGTCCCTATTTGTCAAGTCTCTGTTCAGAGATACATGTGTTGACCAATATCTTGATTTTCTAAGGCATTTCCTCCTTTGTGCTGTGGAGATGGTCATTTTCACAGCTCAGCTTGTCTAGAGATCCACTAATTTGTTGCATATTGCTATTCCTTGTATATCAGTTATATATTATGAGACTCAAGGTTTTCATCATAGAAGAATGCAGAGAAGATGATAAATATTCCCATAGATACCTTTCTTTCATAGCCTCTGAACTTTTCTTCATTTTGTACTTCCTCCTGATAATAATCTCACCTATAATTTATAAATAAGCCAGGCTTGAAAGTGAAGTTGCTCAGTCGTGTCCGACTCTTTGCGACCCCAGGGACTGTAGCCTACCGGGCTCCTCTGTCCATGGGATTTTCCAGGCAATAGTCCTGGAGTGGATTGCCATTTCTTTCTCCAGGGGATCTTCCCAACCCAGGGCTCGAACCCTGGTCTCCCGCATTGTAGACAGACGCTTTACCATCTGATCCACCAGGGAAGCTACGCCCATAAAACAAGTCACTAGCTAAGTTTGCCATTCACTTATTTATTCATAGTTCACTAGGTGAACTACAAGGAACTTCCCCAGTGGTTCAGCAGTAAAGAATTCTCCTGCACTGCAGGAGACAAGAGTTTGAACCCTGGGTCAGGAGAGGAAACGGCAACCCACTCCTGTATTCTTGCCTGGAGAATCCCGTGAACACAGAAGCCTGGCGGGCTATAGTCCCTGAGGTCACAAAGAGTCAGACATGACTGAAGCACCTGAGCATGCATGCGTGCATGTGAACTACAAAGCTTGCTTATCCAGGCGTTAGGTGACATGTGATGCTACCAGTGAGGGGTGCGTGGCATGGAGCATGCCAGCTGTGGGAGCAGGCGCACCATGGTGTGACATACACCAGCTCCAGATGGAGGGAGGTGAACAGGGCGGTGCTAATTTGGGAAGACAGAAGGCAGGGGAGCAGAAAGAAGGTTACAGGAGGTCCATGAGAGGGCTCCAAACAGGAAACCTCAAAGAAAATGTCACGCCTAAGTTAAATAGAACAATGCTTGGGGTGTATTATGCTTAATCTCTTTTCCTTCTGTTATCCAATGTGGGTTTATATTCCCTAGCAGAACTCCTTACACATAGGGAGTGCTCAGAATGAAGGATTAATTTGATAAACTTTGAGGTAGGGTGTAGTTCTTTTTCTAATGAAATCTATGATCTTGGACTGTCTAGATGTTTATGCTTGATTTCTTCATTTCTGAGTAATCCTTTGTTATAAAAAGGTACCCAGGATTTGTTTTCATTGGGTGTGGTAAGAGATGCAGACACAGAAATGACTGTCAGGCAGGAAGACTTTTTATACCCACATAGCCCTAGAAATAGAGGTACAGCTCATCATGCAAGGCTGCAGAGGGAAGTACCAGGGTTGGTCAGGAGACAGAGAGAACGAGGGAGAAATGTGGGCAAGAGTATTTACTGTGGTTTCTGTGGGGAGGAATGGGAGAGACAGGGTAAACAGGATTAGGACTGGCAAATTTGAATAATGTTAGCAGGTGCTGGGGCATAGGGGCTGTACCTTGTTGTCAGGTACCACGTCCTGGAGTGATTAGGGCAGGGAACTAGTGGCCTGGAATTATGAGCCCAATGAAGGCTGGGGTACAGGCTGGTTTGGGTGGTTTACATATGAAAGGTGAATTATTTGCTATCTCTAGGAGTTAGCTAACCCTGGGAGGAGCAATACTTCCAGGGTTAGCAAGGCCTCAGACCTCAAAGCAGCAAATCCAGAAAGTAGAAAACAGTATTATATACATTTTTGCATTTACTTTAGTTTCCTGTGAATAACATCTTTTTAAAATTTATTTATTTATTTATTTGGGGGTGTGCTGGGTCTCTCTTGTTGCACTCAGGCTTTCTCTAGTTGCAGCAAGCAGGGGCTACTCTTTGTTGCACGGGCTTCTTATTGTGGCAGATTCTCCTCCTGTGGAGCACAGACTCTAGGGTGCAGGTTCAGTAGTTGTGGTGAACTGTGGCATGTGGAATCTTCCCGGACTAGGAATCGAACCTGTGTTTCCTGCATTGGCAGGCAGATTCTTAACCACTGGACCACCAGGGACATCCGTGAATAATATCTAATAAAGTATTCTTGGTAAATACAAGCTAATTCATAAAGTAATTCTATATTCTGTAGTGCTCTTCACTTAGTACATATGCTAAAATCTACAGACCAACAGATCCTAATACAGCTCCTGGTGTTGGGCTTGTAAGCCCTCAGTAAGAAAGGTCTAATGAATCCTATAGAGATTTTCAATAAAATATTAAAGGCAACCAATGGCAGCACAGATAACCCGTCATGAAACTGGGACTTGACCATAGGCATCATGTTTCCTAATGCTTTGTGTTATCCAGTAAGACCATGCTTTGACCACTGCAAAGGCCTGTGCAGCTGCTCCTGAGAAAGTCTAAATAATAAACTTCAGGTAAAGCATCTCACTTCTAGTCAGAAATCAGGAACCTGTTCAAAACAACTGACTCTGGGGAATTTGAGGAAAGTTCCAGGAAGAGTTTTCCCCACTTCTGCTTTCTGGACTTTCAAAGTCCTATTGAATTTCCTTCCCAAAGATGAATCATGGCAAGCCTGACTGAAATCTCAACATTTGGTCGTCTCCAAAGCATCAGTAATCACGGCAAGCCAGCTGCTGCTAAGGCAATTAGGAAAATTCCAACACCCTGAGCTGATGGTCTCGTCACTTTTTGGCAATAAAACAAAGCATAAGAGACCCAGAGAAATCGTCAAGGTCATATCTTTATTACTTCCCAGATGTGCCACTTTTTTTTTTCTCTACTTCCTAGAACAACAAAACAGTAATTATCTGTTAGTCATAAACCTTGTGATTCAGCTCTGTGATTATTATTTTCTCCAATTAAATAAACTGTATATACCCTTCACAATTTGATTTTGAACTCAAGTGGCCAACTCTGGCTGCTTAGCTAGAGACGGAAGTTTAGGTATTAACGTTTTCTTAATGTTGCTTTAATAATTATTTTAACCTCTCATCTTACTCTCACCTTGGCGGAAATTATGGTCTCATTGGATGTTTGCGCTACAGGCTGCAACTAGATGTTAACCAACCTTGGTAAAGAGTTTCATTGTTGGCAACCAGTCAGGCTTGTGTCATTTGTGTTGCCAGAAGAAGAAAGAAATTTTATTTTAAATTGCTACTTCTATACCAGGAGAATTCTTGGTTTATAACCTCAATATAGATAGCTTCTTCCCCATGACTTAAATAGCAAACCACTATTACAGTTACAAACCATTTAAACAAGTGTAACTAGCATCATATCATGTGTAACTAGCAAGATATTACATTGATTTCTATGAATATAAAACCAAGCAAAAGCATGAATAAAATAAGTATTAATGGTATGTAGTCCATTCTTCTTTCTCAGAACCATAGTAAGTGGTTTTCTCTTAGAGGAATAATTCTATATGGCATGGGTGTTGTTTTAGTTCATTGTGCTTTGCTCTTAAAAAAAAGACTCATGTTAATAATAAAACAAAGAATTTATCAAAATCTATAAAACTGTGATACTTTGTGGCATATTATAAGCACATTCATGTCAATTATTTTATTTATTTATTATTATTTTTTTTAACTTTACAATATTATATTGGTTTTGCCATATATCAACATGAATCCGCCACAGGTATACACGTGTTCCCCATCCTGAACCCTCCTCCCTCCTCCCTCCCCATACCATCCCTCTGGGTCGTCCCAATGCACCAGCCCCAAGCATCCAGTATCGTGCATCAAACCTGGACTGGTGACTCATTTCATATATGATATTATACATGTTTCAATGCCATTCTCCCAAATCATCCCACCCTCTCCCTCTCCCACAGAGTCCAAAAGACTGTTCTATACATCAGTGTCTCTTTTGCTGTCTCATATACAGGGTTATTGTTACCATCTTTCTGAAGTCCATATATATGCATTAGTATAGTGTATTGGTGTTTTTCTTTCTGGCTTACTTCACTCTGTATAATAGGCTCCAGTTTTATCCACCTCATTAGAACTGATTCAAATGTATTCTTTTTAATGGCTGAGTAATACTCCATTGTGTGTATGTACCACAGCTTTCTTATCCATTCATCTGCTGATGGACATCTAGGTTGCTTCCATGTCCTGGCTATTATACACAGTGCTGTGATGAACATTGGGGTACACGTGTCTCTTTCCCTTCTGGTTTCCTCAGTGGGTATGCCCAGCAGTGGGATTGCTGGGTCATAAGGCAGTTCTATTTACAGTTTTTTAAGGAATCTCCACACTGTTCTGCATAGTGGCTGTACTAGTTTGCATTCCCACCAACAGTGTAAGAGGGTTCCCTTTTCTCCACACCCTCTCCAGCATTTATTGCTTGTAGACTTTGGATCGCAGCCATTCTGACTGTCATGAAATGGCACCTCAGTGTGGTTTTGATTTGCATTTCTCTGATAATGAGTGATGTTGAGCATCTTTTCATGTGTTTGTTAGCCATCTGTATGTCTTCTTTGGAGAAATGTCTATTTAGTTCTTTGGCCCATTTTTTGATTGGCTCATTTATTTTTCTGGAATTGAGCTGTAGGAGTTGCTTGTATAAAAATATGGAACACTTTATGAATTTGCATGTCATCCTTGCGCAGGTGCCATGCTAATCTTCTCTGTATCGTTCCAATTTTAGTATATGTGCTGCCAAAGTGAGCACTCATGTCAATTATTTTATTCTGATTTATAGAAACTGTATAATTTCCCCACCCAGAAATAATGCTGATATATATATATATATAAAATACATATTGAGTAAAGTTATAAGGGAATGCTGTTTCACAATCTTTTGCAGATGTGTGTGGAAAATAGCACTTGGAGAGCATCATACCACTGTCATTAAGTATTCTTTTAAAATCTCAATTGTAATGATTTCATATAAAGCCATTGTACAAATTATCATAGTTTATTTTATCTGTCTTCAATGGTTAATTATTTGGTTTGTTCCCAATTTGTTGCAATGAAAAACACAATACCCCCACTAAAAAGAAAAATAAACAAAAAAGAAAAATAATAAAACACAAATATAACTCTACAAAGTACTTCTTTATAGCTCAGTAATACTCTTGCCTGGAGAGTCCCATGGATGGAGGAGCCTGGTGGACTGCAGTCCATGGGGTCGCTAAGAGTCAGGCAGGACTCAGCGACTTCACTTTCACTTTTCACTTTCCTGCATTGGAGAAGGCAATGGCAACCCACTCCAGTGTTCTTGCCTGGAGAATCCCAGGGACAGGGGAGCCTCATGGGCTGCTGTCTATGGGGTCGCACAGAGTCGGACACAACTGAAGCGACTTAGCAGCAGCAACAGCAGCAATATGCCTTTTGTTCTTCCTAGGAGAAATTTCTAGAGGAAATGAATGCATACTAGTAAGCTTTTAAAAGAGCTCCCCTGATAAACTGGAAACTCCATGTGGGTAGAACTGTGTCTCATGTTCATCCTTATAGCCTCAACCCCTGGCCCAGTGCCTGACCTGGGTACACATTCAATGTGTATCTGCTGCTTATCTATACATTTTTAAGATTTTCTACAATGAACAAAAGCTCCCACCTATCCACAGAAGGTGCCACTGGTTGATTAACATTGAACTTTTAGAGTGAGTTGTGGCCTCCTGTTGGGGGTGTGTTGGCAAATGTTTAATACTACAGCTCTGAGAATAGTTCTACCATGAATGTTAGTTGATGTTTTCTTGCACTTTAATGAGTAAGAAGGGCTTCCTTGATGTCTCAGATGGTAAAGAATCCTCCTGCAATGCGGGAGATCTGGGTTCGATCCCTGGGTTCAATCCCTGGGTTAGGAAGATCCCCTGGAGGAGGGCATGGCAACCCACTCCAATATTCTTGCCTGGAGAATCCCATTAGACAGAGGAGGCTGGTGGGCTACAGTCCATGGGGTTGCAAAGAGTCGGACATGACTGAGCGATTAAATACAGCACAGCACAATGAGTAAGGCAAAAGATGGACAATGTAGACATACTTTGGAACTTCACTCATTTACCAGTGAAGTGATTGACTTCTTTGCAGAATCAAATAATAGGAAGAATATTTTCTTAATTTTTTGTGCCATTCGCATTGTAATGGATATAGACAGGATACACTTTTAGTTTAATCTGCTTTATTATCATTTTCTCTGACATGTTCTTAAGTCTAGACAATCAAAAAAGAAAACAAGTCAAATCCTGATTCGTAGAACTTCCTGATTTCCATGGTGTAGATACTCCAACCATGGCCAATTTCAAGTTGCCAATGTGATGCCACTACATGTGGTACCGGGCAGAGGTGTGCAGCACACACTATACTATGGTATTTTCTCCCTGAAGGTACTTAATAACCTCAAGAGTGGTAATACAATGTGGTAAGGTAATCAGGAAGGGATTGACTTTATTTATTACCTTTGTTTTTAATATAATTCATTTAACTGCAGCTATGTATTAGATATTTGTATCTAATATATTACAATATAGTATAACTTGTATATAATATAAGAATTTTATATAATTTATGTAAGATTGTATATAGTTAAAGTTTGAATAGTGGCTGTGTTGAACAACCAAACTGAAGAATCCTTGAAAATGCAACAGTTGCCTGACCCCAACACACTGCCACCTGGAGGTCTGTTGGAAGAGGGTTGAACCCGCAATAGCACAGCTGCATCAAGCTGAGCGCCATAAGGCCCAGTCATAGCTGCTGATCAAAACGGTGGAACGTTCCTGATGACACGTCAGTTTCCGTTCCTGCCCTTGTCGTTGCTCGTCCTGTAGGAGCACGGCCATCATCTCTGCAACTGTTTCCCCAAGGTCAGTTTGAATCGCATTTTTGTCTTTCTTCAAAGAATCTGCCTGCAATATAGAAGACGCAGGAGACCTGGATTCGATCCCTGGGTTGGGAAGATCCCCTGGAGAAGGGCATGGCAACCCACTCCAGTGTTCTTACCTGGAGAATTCCGTGGACAGAGGAGCTTGGCAGGCTATAGTCCATAGGGTCGCAAAGAGTCGGATAAGCTGAGGTGACTGAGCACGCAGGCACGCATATGCCATTATCAAGTCTATTAACATCACTGTTTTCTAGAGCCCTTGAAAGCAAAGTCCAGTCATTCCTGTTCTATCTCCCATTCCACATGGATGAGTGTGAGGCTGAAACCCTCGCTTGGAAGGGTTTAGGGAAGCAGGGCAGAGCCCCCACAACTGCAGGGTATGAAATAAAGAGGAACTGAAGAGGGTGTCTGGGCAAAGGCAGGCTGGGCAGACATCAAGAAAAAAGGCCAAGGTGTCCCTGGGTCTGAAGCTAAGTATCTGCTCCCACCAGGGCCAGCCGCATTAAGCAGGGGCATCGGTTTGGAGCCAGAGTCAGGAGTGTCTCTGAGGCAGTGACAAATGAACAGTGTAAATAAGATTTCAAAGGAGACATTGGCCTACTTGAAAGAGCCATGATTAAGAAGGTCACAATTGCTTTCAGAAATAAGCAATACAAGAGAAAGCAATTTTACTGAGATGGGTGCATTGATACCCCTTAGTCACCGATCACACCTGTTAATCTATTAAAGTACTGCTAAACAGTGCTGGCATCTCTCGAGCCCATGGAACCCCTCCCCTCATCCCCAGCCCCAGTTTCCACTATTTCCCTGGGCAACTACCCAACGCCCAGGATGGTTACCAGACTCCACAATCAGTGGAACTTTCTCACAGCATCACAGTGTCCTCACTCCTTGATGTTCCTGCTAGATGGCAGCCTAGAGCACAGAAATCACTTCTATTCCATAGATTAAGGGAATATCATGTTTTATTGGCCTCTAACTGCTTCTCCAAGTCAGATCTGAGACTGGCAGCATCAGCATTACCTGGGAGCATGTTAGAAATGCAGATTCTTGGGCCTCAGACTTAAGGAAGCAGACCCTCTGGGTTGGGACTTAGGCATCAGCGTTTTAATGAGGTCTTCAGGGGATTCTTAGGCATTAAAATGTGAGAAGCACAGTATACTATAGTTGGTAAAAATCACAGACAGGCCATCACAATTCAACTCTTTGGTCTAAATACTGCCTGAAGCAGCTGCTCCAAGTTGACTAAGCTTTTCATCTGGGATGTATTTACCTAAAGATTCCCACATCCACTACTATCTTCTTCTTGGGAATCATCCAAATTGTTCCAAACGTGTGATTCTGTGCACATATAAAGCTGTCAAATTAGAGGGGAAAAGTGGATTATTATTTACAAAGAGTGATAGAGATATTCCAACACAGAGCACCACTTCCTTTTCTTTTGATTCCCAGTGTCCTCACAGTAGAAACAGTGCCAAAAAACAAAAACATAGAGTATGTGGGAATTAAGTTGTCATGTAATTTAAGCTGTATTTGCACAATGATAATCACTCTCCAATAGATATATACAAGAAGTGTTCTTTCCTGTTGTGTTTTAATTTATCAATTGAGTACATTATCTATCCATGGCAAACCCCACAATAAATTATAATAATCCAGTTGAAGCAGTACTCATTGTGTGATTCAGTTCAGTTCAGTTGCTCAGTCGTGTTCGACTCTGCAACCGTGTGAACCACAGCACGCCAAGCCTCCCTGTCCATCACCAACTCCCTGAGTGCACCCAAACCCATGTCCATTGAGTCGGTGATGCCATCCAACCATCTCATCCTCTGTCGTCCCCTTCTCCTCCTGCCCTCAATCTTTCCCAGCATCAGGGTCTTTTCAATAGGTCAGCTCTTCGCATCAGGTGGCCAAAGTACTGGAGTTTCAGCTTTAGCATCCTTCCTTCCAAAGAAATCCCAGGACTGATCTCCTTCAGAATGGACTGGTTGGATCTCCTTGCAGTCCAAGGGACTCAAGAGTCTTCTCCAACACCACAGTTCAAAAGCATCCATTCTTCGGTGCTCAGCTTTCTTTATAGTCCAACTCTCACATCCATACATGACCACTGGAAAAACCATAGCCTTGACTAGATGGACCTTTGTTGGCAAAGTAATATCTCTGTTTTTTAATATGCTATCTAGGTTGGTCATAACTTTCCTTCCAAGGAGTAAGCGTCTTTTAATTTCATGGCTGCAGTCACCATCTGCAGTGATTTTGGAGCCCAAAAAAATAAAGTCTGACACTGTTTCCACTGTTTCCCCATCTATTTCCCATGAAGTGATGGGACCAGATGCCATGATCTTCGTTTTCTGAATGTTGAGCTTTAAGCCAACTTTTTCGCTTTCCTCTTTCACTTTCATCAAGAGGCTTTTTAGTTCCTCTTCACTTTCTGCCATAAGGGTGGTGTCATCTGCATATCTGAGGTTATTGAGATTTCTCCCAGCAATCTTGATTCCAGCTTGTGCCTCCTCCAGCCACACTACTTTATTTAGTATTTTAAAATTAGGTATTATTTGCTTCATTATTAAAGGTACATGCTTAGAGACAAAGAAAAGATAATAATGAGTATTTTGGCCTAGTTTATCCACAGTAGCCTGATTCAATCAACCAGTCGGATGAATCCTTTAAAAAATCACTTTTTGATGTGATATATAACCAATTATACATTTTATTTTATTATTGCATGATCAAACACAGCTAGTCAATCATATAGCCAATAAACATCCATTCTGCCATGTATTGTGAAAAATCTAGGTACTTAAAGATAAATAAAAGTCAGATAGAGACAGATGGTCACACTAACCACTGGTGTGACAAACGCTTACCCTACGTGTTCTTCTGGACGTTGTCTAAGCTCTTCTATCTTTTAGCATAGGTACCAATCTGTCTTCTTCTAGTAACACAGTATATAGTACCTAAAAGAGACAGACACATATTAATAGCTCAGTAAACAATTTAAAATATTTAACTTCATTTTCATCTTATTTTGTGCTGCGTAGAGTGCTACATCTTCCAAATGTTTATTGCGTGTAATCAGTGTTGTGCTGATAAATACCTCTCTAGGGGGAAGACAGCCTGATTGGTAGTGTTTGCTGATCTCAGTGGGAGAAATCCTCCCACCATGGCTAATTTCATGCCATTCAGTAGGTAATAACTGACTTGTAAAAATTTCGAGAATTTAACAGCCAACTAGGAGGAAACGATAGGAGCTGCATTAAAAAAAATTTTTTTTTAATATATGGTTGGGGAGATATTATAGTGCAGCTTCTGCAGATGATTAGAAATGTAATAACTTTTGTACAACTTAACATTACTATGAAGTATATGTACAGTTTGCAAATCTATCCTGTTGCTACAGAAATGGGTATAATAGAAATACTCAGATACATAATAGGTTTATATATTGAACAATGTAGTAATATTGTATACCTATAGCACCCCACTCCAGTACTCTTGCCTGGAAAATCCCATGGATGGAGGAGCCTGGTGGGCTGCAGTCCATGGGGTCGCTAAGAGTCGGACACGACTTCACTTTCACTTTCACTTTTCACTTTCATGCATTGGAGAAGGAAATGCCAACCCACTCCAATGTTCTTGCCTGGAGAATCCCAGGGACGGGGGAGCCTGGTGGGCTGCCGTGTATGGAGTCGCACAGAGTCGAACACGACTGAAGCGACTTAGCAGCAGCAGCAGCAAGCACATGTAAGGGCTTCCCTGGTGGCTCAGGTTCTATCCCTTGATTGGAAAGAGCCCCTGGAGAAGGGCATGGCAACCCACTCCAGTATTCTTGCCTGGAGAATTCCATGGACAGAGGAGCCTGGCGGGCTACTGTCCATGGGGTCACACAGAGTTGGACTCAACTGAAGTGACTAAACAGCAGCATCAGTAAGTATATATAAAGAATTTCAATATTCCTGATGGAACAGTTATCCGACTCTATATTTGCCAGAGGAAGTATATATAAAAATGATAGGTTGTGCTTTCTTTGGGGCTAGGGGAAATTTCTTTTATTATTATTATTTCCAATAGAATAAAGAAAGTTGACATTCTGATAAGAGCTTTTTCATGGAATGTAATAACAATCACCATCTTTTCATTATAACATGCTAACACATAGCAGTTATTTTACACAAGGAGAGGGAAAGATATTGTTGAAGATTTTATCAATTATATTTACTTTTTGAAAAGAATGAAGTAACATCTATTTTTTTCTTTTAAATAACAGATTGCCTTTATTGAGGAAACAGATGTAGTTAAGGAATTCTTTGTACCTGAACATGAATAAGAAAATATGTTTAAAGTTCATTGCAGCATTCATTGTAATGAGTTAATGGAAGCAACCCAAATGTTTCTCAGCAAAAGGATTTATAAAATGAAACAATATCCAGAGGTTAAATAAATGGATTAAATCTACATGTATGAACACAGTAAGAACTAAAAAACAATATTGGATGAAAAGTAGACCATGTACCATAAATGTCATATAGGTAAAAGTTTTAAATCTATAAAACAATGCTTTACATTGCTTGTGAATCCAGTTGTATGTAACAGAAGCAGACAAACAAGATGTGGCCTGGCTATACTCCAATTCAAGACTTGTTTTCTCAGAGAAAGGTGAGAAATGAGCATGGGAAGGGAAAAACGGGGAACTTTAACTTTGTGATAATAATTTTTTTGTTAAACAAAATAAATTAAGTAACAAATTTTATTATTAAACGGAAAATAAATTTAATTAAAGCAATTATAAAATGTCAGTATTTGTTAACTTAGGAAGCTGGCTTATGGACGCTTTTTTTTTATCTATTGTTATTTTGAAATGTTTTTCATTAACAAAACTACAAGTGAAACAAGAAAATAGATTGGTTCTATCTGCAAAAAATGTAGATATGTCCTTCATGTTATAAATTGTTAGAATAAGTAGTGCCTGTAATAATTTGGAAAGTTAATGAGTATTTCCAAACAGCAGTCCATTTTTACTTTTATTTTGACCAGTTGAAAGTTTCAAGGGAATGAACTAAAGAAACCAAAGGGAAAGAAAGCAACAAATAGAAAATATTAAATTAAAATATATACTATATTTCTCTGAATGATAAACAATCTATGGTCTGATGTAGCAAATTTTTATGCACCAATAAGGAGACAAGGTGGATGGGAACATTTTCAGTTTTGGTTTTTCAGTTCAGTTGCTCAGTCGTGTGCTATTCTTTGTGACCTCATGGAGTGCAGCACACCAGGCTTCCCTGTCCATCACCAACTCCCGGAGCTTGCTCAAACTCATGTCCATTAAGTCAGTGATGCCATCCAACCATCTTATCTTCTTTCTTCCCCTTCTCCTCCTGCCTTCAATCTTTCCCAGCACCAGGGTCTTTACAAACGAGTCAGTTCTTCACATCAGGTGGCCAAAGGATTGGAGTTTCAGCTTCAGCTTCAGTTCTTCCAATGAACACCCAGGGCTGATCTCCTTTAGAATGGACTGGTTGGATCTCCTTGCAGTCCAAGGGACTCTCAAGAGTTTTCTCCAACACCACAGTTCAAAGGCATCAATTCTTTGGCACTCAGCTTTCTTTATAGTCCAACTCTCACATCCATACATGACCACTGGAAAAACCATAGCTCTGACTAGACGGACCTTTGTTGGCAAAGTAACGTCTCTGCTTTTTAATATGCTGTCTAGGTTGGTCATAGCTTTTCTTCTAAGGAGTAGATATCTTTTAATTACATGGCTACCGTCACCATCTGCAGTGATTTTGGAGCCCAAGAAAATTAAACCAGATTGCAAAGATATTTAAATATAGAGCAAAACCAAACAAAGTACATCTTCAAATTGACAACACTCAATAAGCAGGTGTTCTAGAAATTCATCATAAATTAACCCAGCAAAGAATGCACAGGAGTTTTACTGGGAAAACTCGTTATAAGTTTTTTATGAAAGAAGAGTTAAATAAATGGAGAGCAGCACCATTTTTGTGGTTGGTATGACTTAATATTGTAAATGTTCCATTTTTCCCTCTATTAATCTATAAGTTTAATGCAATTCCAATCAAAATCCAAGGGAACTTGAAAAATGTATTCTAAAATTTATATGAAAACATAAAAGTCTAAGTGAAATTTGGAAAAGAAGGAGAAATGAAGACCATCAGTAAAAATAGATTCAGTAAGAAATAGATTCATGACTATATTTACAAATATCAGAACACCCTTCTTAAGGGGCTTACACAGAGGAAGATTCGACTCATGCATCGAATCCAGAGGCAGCAAGGGTTGATACTGAAACTGAACAATGCTATTAATGACCCTAAGTCACTCTACATTTTCCTGACCTGCTGTTTGTAATGTGTAGACATTTCTCCCTACCCTTATCACCTCAGAGTATTGTACCTCCAGGCCTCATATCTACATTCTAGAAAAGAAAAAGGGGGAAAGAGATTAATGGTTTTCTCTTTTAAATGGTAGTCCTTTTATCTTGGAAAAGTAAATTCGTAAGGGAATTTTGCTTCCATCTTATTATTTGTAACTATACCATGTGGCTAATCCTTGCTGCAAGAGAGGCTGAGAAAACAAATAATTTTTGCTGGGAATATTGCTATCCCAAACAAAGTTGGAATTCTATTTATAAAAAAGAAAGGGAGAATGGATATTGAATACATAGAGTCTGTATTAAGGAGAACATATTCTTCTAATGATAAACAACCAAACAAATCATCAGTGTATTTCTGGCACAAGTCAGACAAATTGACCAAGGAATGGGTCAGGATAAGAGAGGAGGATACGATTAGATGGAATGGAATGGAACAGAATGTACAGAACAGAATACTCCAAATAGACTCAGGTATATATGGGAACTTATTTGATAGAGGTAACTCCACAAGTCAGTCTGAAAGGGATGGATTATTTAAAAGATGCTATTTGGTCCATTGGATAGAGAAAAATAAAGTTGAAACTTTGTTACTCACATATAAAGATGACTTTCAAATGGATAAGAGACCTGCATATACAAAGTTAAGTCATAATAGATGTGACTACATGAATATTAAGTTCTATTCAGTGAAGGACACAATAGATAATATTCACACCTGATGACCATTTGGAAGAACATATATACTATGTTAAAAATTGACCAGGGATTAATATTTAACAGTGCTGTCAAATAGAACTTTCTGTGATGATGAAAATATTCTGTATCTATACTCTCTGATATGGTAGCCACCACCCACCTCGAGTTATTGAACACTCAAAATGGGGCTAGTACAATTGAGAACTCAGTTTAAATTTTTAATTAATTTTAATTTAGTCATACATGGCTCATGTCTACCTTATTGGACAGTGCAGAACTAGAGTGTTCAAAGAATTCTAGAAAATTAATAAGAAAAATACAAGACAGTCCAATAGAAACATATAAATAGATCAGGAAGCCTAAACAGCTAGCAACTATATGAAAAGATCCAAAATCACAATTAGAGAAATGCAAATTAAACAGAGGCATGCTTATCACTCATTATATTGGGCTCTGCTGATTTCTGCTATTACTTTGACGCAACAGATTTGTGTTTCAGTTCAATATTTCCCTAAAGAACATAATGCTTTATGAGACCTGTATTGCAAAAAATATCTGAATATTGAATTAAGTCTGTAAGAACAGAGAGAAGAAAGGGCCAAGAAGAAGAGAGCTGGTGGCACTTCACAGGTATTCCAGGAAGCTGCTCTGGGTACAGGTGTAGATACTTTCAGACAAGCTTCTCGAATGTGTCCGTTAATCCTCTGCACCTGAAATAATTTACCTAATCATGTGGCCAGGCCTGGGATTTGATTCCTACTGCATTATGAAGCTTTTAATATTCTCTCCTCTTTCTTTCCCTTTTCCTCCTTTAGAACTTTGTAGGAATGGGTTTGTGGAAATTTCTTTTGCTTTTTATGGAAGCTGATCTTGTAAATCTTTCATAAACTAAAGAATATTCAGAGCTACAAAAGAAAATAATTGGACATTCGTATTTTACTGCACCTTTCCTAAGGCACTGTCATGATCTCTTTGTAAACTTACTTTCTAATATTTTTTAAATTGTGTAAATATTGATAAATTAATGACCTCAGAAATCAGAAGTGACACTTCAATTTTAAAACTGGATCTTTAAAATAATGGAAATTAATGTTTTTGTGGATTTCTAAACATTCTTTCACTATTTTCCTCTTATTAAAAATAGGCATGCCCCTTGAATACTGGCAATCATGTGCTAGTAGAAATTTTAGATATACAAATTTATTTCATTCATCACCACCGTTATTACCAGTTATCAGTCTGAAAGTGAAAGTGTTAGTCGCTCAGTTGTATCTGACTCTTTGCTACCGTATGCACTGTAGCCCATCAGCTTCCTCTGGAATTTTCCAGGTAAGAATACTGGCATGGGTAGCTATTCCCTTCCCCAGGGGATCTTCCTGACCCAGGGATTGAACCAGGTCTCTTGCATTGGAGGCAGATTCTTTACTGTCTGAGCCACCAGGGAAGCCCCAGTTATCAGTCTACTTCCAAATAAAAATCAAACTGGAATTCAGCATATATCTGGCTATTGAAAATTTTAAGTATTTCCATTTCAGGCAAGAGAGCCTGAGCAATTAATCAAATTCAGAATTAAAGAAAAAAAAAACCAAAAACCGGTTTCTTAACTGAAATAATTCTTTTGCTTCTCCCAAGCCAGGAAAAGAAAAAAATGTTGGAGCAAATTCAGTACATGACTGAGATTTGAGAGATTTTAGGAAAATTTTTTACCTGCTTCAGCCTTGCTAACTAGTTGACGTCAATTACTACAGCTTGTAGGGAGGAAGATCTTTGTGGGTTTTGTATTTGTTCTTTGTCTTGTTTTTTTGTTGTTGTTGCTGATTTATTCATGTCATTTAAGCACATATATATGATATATATATATATATGGAGAAGGAAATGGCAACCTACTCCAGTATTCTTGCCTGGAAAATCCCATGGCCGGAGGAGCCTGGTAGGCTATGGTCCATGGGGTTGCAATGAGTCGACACGACTGAGTGGCTTCACTTTCACTTTATAGGACATGTATATGTATACATATATGTATATGTATGTATATGTCTCCTACTACATGCCATAAGTTGTTTTAGGCCCTGGGAATGCAATACCCTTGAGCCCTTATTGCATTTATAATCCAGAGAGGGGAAACAAACAATTAAGGAATTTAAATAAGATGTCATTAAATGCTCCTCTAAGATAAAGAACACTGTGAGAGCTCATAGCAGAGGCAACCAGAGTAGGCTAGACTAGCGATTCAAGTCAGGCTTACTGAATAAAGGGATAGTTAAGCAGAGCCCTGGAAGATGAGCCAGACCCTATCCTGTGGAAAAAAGAATGTGAAAGGAATGCATTCCAGGCACAGGGAGCTATAGCAGGGACTAGCAGGAGATGAAACTGGATGGAGTAAGTTACAAACAGAAGTATGGGATGATTAGATGAACATTTCACAAACAACATTCTGCCTGCAGGGTAAGTGTGGAGAGCGATTAAATCTGTCAGGAATCCAAATAAAAGCACAAAGATAGAGAAAAAGGATTTATGGAAAAGGTAAATCCCCAAGATGCCTGATTGATTAGCTGTCGGGGGTGGGGTGGGGAGAGAACACTTGACCCCAAGGCTTACTTGAATTTTAGCCACAGTGGTGAGCAATTAATCACTCAGTTACCTCCACCCAGATGCAGGGGAGGTTGGGAAATGAGGGTTGGCTATGTGCCCATAAGTAGAATGAAGTGGGCTGAGGAGCACATTGCATCATCTGTGCTTTAGTGTCAGCCAAAATTGATTCAACTTCCCAAGCTGAGCTCCAGATCCTTAGGTGCAATTGAATACTAATACATTTGTTTTCACCATTTTTCTAGGGGGAAGAGCATTTAAAGGTTGAACAATCACTCGGAGATACCATGTTTTCTGTTCTACCTGACGATGTCTAGTTCAGCTTCCCAAATAGTTCTTCCCCGACTTTTGTTACTGAAAGCAGGGTCCAGCTGCTTGCCGCTCAAAAGCCATTAAAGAGGCCAGATTGGTAGAAAGGAAAGTTTGATTTATTTTGGATGCCAGCAACCAGTGGGAGTAGGGGTAAGAAGTAGGGATGCCTGGGGTGCCTGTCCAGAGGCTGACTCCCCTCCTGACAATCAGTGGGCAAGAGGTTTTAGAGCCTTTGTAGGCAGAGTAGGGCTACCTGCAGAAACTGCAATCAAATCAGACAGTCATCTTGAAGTTGGTCATTGGTGGTCTGAAAAGCGTCATCTTGTTATAAGTACAGTTAGTCTTCAGTTCCAGAGTCAGTTTGTTTCCATTTCTTGAGGCCAGTTCTCAGAATTGTGGCAACTTACATCATGGTTACCGTCTGGTCATCATGTAATTAATTTCTCCACCTGGTGGGGGTTTTAGTATCTATAAGGCAGCTCATAGAATGTGACTCAGAAAATTATCTATAGCCCTTGAGAAGGAACTAAAAGTCCTTGACTATTCTTAATGACTATATTATTATCATTTCGTCTCCTTTGACTGTTTTCCTTTGTTGCTGCATGTTCTCACTTCTCTGATTAAACTTATTCTTTGGCTAAGTTTTTCCCATAGACTAAGGCGGGCAGAGGACTTTGGGGGTGGGGAGGGGCAAATACCACAGAGTCCTGCTCCATTTCACTTTCGTTTTCTGAGAAAATAGATTTTTAACTTCCATGCTTAGATACTTCTATGTTTTCTCTTTCAGCAAAATATCATCTCAACCAAGATGACCATATTAGTTATCTATTACTATTTTAAAAATTGCTCCAAAATTTAGTGGCTTAAATAATCACCTATTATTATCTCTTGTAGTTTAGGGGTGTGGGGATTGGTCATGAATTCAAACAGGGCATAGTGGGAAGCATGGTGACTGTGTCTGGGACTTCAGCTGGAAGTCCAGGCCTTGGGAGTGGAGCCATATAAAAGCTTGCTCATTCATGCATCTGGAAGTTGATGCTGGCTTTCAGCTGAGGCTTTCCAGTCCTCTTTACTTGAGCCTCCACATCTGGTTTGACTTCCCACACAGCATAGAACCTGGGTTCCAAGGCAAGTGTCCTGAGAGCGCCAGGCAGAAGCTGGATCTTTTTTTTTTTTTTAATTTGGCTGCACTGAGTCTTAGTTGCAGCATGCAGGATCTTTCTTGCTGTGTGTGGGATCTTCCTTGCAGCATGCAGGATCTTCAGTTGCAGCATGAGAGATCTAGTTCCCTGACCAGGGATCAAACCCGAGCCTCCCTGCATGGAAATGTGGAATCTTAACCACCAGACTACGAAGGAAGTCCCTGAAGCTGCATCATTTTTGTGGCTCAGCTTACAAAGCCACATATCACCACTTTCATCATTCCCCACTGACCAGGGCTGTCGCAAGCCCTGTCTAGACGCAAAGAAGAGTACCTACATGCCCTCTCTTGTGGGGAGGGGTGTTAGCCACAGCTCACAAAGAACATGTGAGATGGGACCAATATATTGGTGCAGCCATTTTTGGAAAATATGCTACAATGATCAATTCATTTTAATTTGAAAGAGAAGCACAAATCTCAGGACAGTTTTGGTGCTCACCATTAATCCTTTTTAAACTAGTGTGTCTGGGTCTCTCTTCTAAAATAGGTAAATGAAATGAGTGACTACATCTTCAGTCCTCTCTAAGTTGTCAATGAAAAGATCTCTTCTCTTACTCAAAGTTACTCTTTGAAGATAATTACCAGAAATTGTACTAGGGATAAGCCAGTAACATAAAAGTAACTCTGATACGGCTAATTGGACCCTTTGAGTGGCAAAGTGACAGAACTGAATTCAAGCTATTTTAAATAGGTAAAGATTCATTATTTCATGAATCTGAAAAGTCCAGTGGCTCAGATGGACTCAGTCATAGCTGGATTCAGAGACTCAGAGGATCTTCTCAGTCCTGTCTCTTTCCATTTCTCAGTTCTTGATTCCTCTCCCCTGCTTTACTCCCAAGGAGGTTCTTTCCTTGTGGTGACACAGATGGGTTGCCAGCATCTCCAGACTCAAACTGACTTGAGTGCTTGTATGATCTCAGGAGATAAGCTTCCTCTACACCTCCTCTTTGTTATTGTTGTTTAGTCACTAGGTCATGTCTGACTCTATTGTGCCCCCATGAACTGTAACCCAGCAGGCTCCTCTGTCCCTGGGATTTCCCAGGCAAGAGTACTGGAGTGGGTTACCATTTCCTTCTCCAGGGGATCTTCCCCACCCAGGGACTGAACTCCCATCTCCTGCATTGGCAAGTGGATTCTTTACCACTGAGCCACCAGGGAAGCCCAACCCTCCTCTTAGCATCCTTAATAATGCCTGGAAAAGGATTCTGGACCTGTTTGGTCAGATGGGGGAAGTTACTGTTCTGGTATGTATTAGGATTCTCCAGATAAACAGAATCGGTAATATACATAGAGACATAAAAGGTGATTTATATAGGAACTGGCTCATGTGTTATGGAGGCCCAGAAGTCCCATCATCTGCCATCTACAAACCAGGAAAACTAGGTGTTTTAATTAACTCAGGTGTTTAACTAAACCAGGTATTATTATTACCTCTGAGTCCAAAGATCTGAGGATTGGGGTGATGATGTAAATCCCAATATGAGTCGAATAGCCTGAAAACCAGAAGCACCGAAGTCCATGGGCAGGAGAAGATGGATGTCTCAGCTCAGGGTGAGCTAATTTGCCCTTCCTCTGCCTCTTTGATCTACTCCATTCCTAACTGATCGGAAGCTGCCCACCTGCACTGGTGAGGGTGGTCTTCTTCACTTAGTCTCCCAATTTAAATGCTAATCTCTTCTGAAGATGCTCACAGACTTACCTAGAAATAGTGTTTCACCAGCGATCTGGGCATCTCTTAGCCCAGTCAGGTTGGCATACAAATTTAACAGTCGCAAGGTGGAAGGGAACTCTGGCCAGCCAGAGTCACCCTCTGGCAGGGACCCTCAGTCATAAGATCCAGGATCTTAGCATTCGCCTCCCCAACAGGTGTCACAGGAGTAGCTCCTGAGTGAAACAGTTTCTGGTATCAGTAGCTCCTGATACCAGATGACCAGTGTAAGGAGGTGAGCTCCAAATTTAACAGCTGTAACCAAAGCTAGTATAAGTTTTAATTCCTCATCAAATTTTGGTCTAGACCCTTGGTAGAGCTGAAGGAAAGTCAACTTATCAAAGTTAGGAGAACCCAATGAGCAACCTCCCGCACACTTATGCTATCGAACGGGGTGACTAAACCGTTCCCACTTTGTAAGTTTAGAATGTCAGATTTTTCTCATAACCATATGTTCATTACTCTTTTATCTTTGAAATAGCATAGTTGGACTTCAATCTTAACCTACACTGAGGTTTATAGGTCTCCTGTGGAAAGCTAAGTTTAAAATCTACTTGGCATTAAATCATAAAGGAGAAATGACCTGCCTTACCCTGTTGGAACATGAGTTATGAATTCATGCTTAGGTGTTTTATGACCACATATCATAACTTTTATTAGTGCTTCCATTAATATTGCCAGTCATGAGCCATAAAATCAACTCTGAGTGTATCCACAGGCTTTTATGAAACTCTTTCTGAATCACTAGTTTTTCTGTAAATCATGTAAAACATCTTTGTAAAAGAGTGAAAACCCAGATGGTTTTGGTTTAGCATTCACATTTTCTGAGAGTCGAATCAGAGCTGCTCACAGCTGAGGGGGCGCTTAGAAGTCATCAGGTCCTATCCATTTCTTCCAAGGGGAGCGCAGGCAATCGATACTGTTAGTAGAATGAATGAATCTCCGTGACACCATGCTGCTGGTAAACATACCACCTCACAACATCGTAGGTTTCTTTTGTTGTTTGCTTGCTTTTAAGAAGAGTTCTATCCGTCAGAAATCTGCCCTGATTGTTTTTCTTTTGGGGCTTCCCTGGTGGCACTAGTGATGAAGAACCCACCTGTCAATGCAAGAGATGTAAGAAACACAGCTTTGATCCCTGGGTCAGGAAGGGCCCCTGGAGGAGGGCACAGCCACCCACTCCAGTGTTCTTGCCTGGATAATCAATTAGCCTCCAAGTGGCAGATGCTACGCTTCTCACTTCCAGATGACCTGGCTTCCTGGGGTTCTACTTCCTCAAGCATCATGTCCTCTGTTCTGTCCAACTCTCTGCGTGTGTCATAGTTGCCTTAACCAACTGTATCTTGACTACTTGACTTTGGCCATGTTCCCGTTTTCACTGGGGATAGTTGTTCATTGTGTTATAAATTTGTCAGGCCCTTTGTTTTCTGGTCCCCATTTATGCATCTTATTCACAGTGATATCTCAGGAGACAAGTCAGTTATTTGCTGGAGTCCAGATACCTTATTTCAAGGCCTTCACTGGACCAAAACAAAGAATAAAAAAACAAGATGAGTTTGTCTGGCATTTTCTCTATGTGGAACATTAATATCAGTCTATGGTTTGCAGCATCCTCTTTCTTCCTACTTTAAGGGAGACTCTTCTCTGACTTTGATCATTGGGTCGTTTTTTCTTTCTCCCTGAACCATCAAAGACTATTACAAGGTTTCATTGATCTCATCCACAGGTCCTGGTAGGATCCTTGGATGTAATTGTGGCAGGATAATATTCTGAGATGTTACCTAAAATTTTCTTTCCTGAATTTCTTTTACTTTTTGACTTTATTCATTTAGTCAATGCATTCATTGCCTCCAGAACAGGTTGTTACAGCAGAAAAGCAAAGAAAAAGCTTTTTAAATCTCTGAAGCTTATGCTTTTAGACATTCAAAAAAAAAAAAAAACCCTCAGCCCAGAGGGAACTCGGGTCATAAAAATTAGATGGGGAAAGTTGTGTTATCTGTAGTCAGAGTCTGCTTTTCTTGCTGTCACAGCCCCTGCTTCTTTTCATCTCTACCTGTGGTCTGTTGAGCTACATGAATTTGTTCAGATTAGAAAGAGAAAGGAGAAACCCTCTGTATGTTTGGAAATCCAAGACCAGAAGAAAACATGGGCGCCCCTGAGAAAGATGCAAGACGTGAGGGTTTTCTCCTACCCAGAAGGAGCAGAATGGGTGGAAGTATCTGAATGATGTATCCAGGCAACCAAAGATAGCCTCACAAAGCCCTGCTCTTTCCAGTGCAACTTGGGACATGGCACAATGATTTCCCTTGAGCCTGAGCATAGCACAGAAGTTGAAAGTGATGCTAAAATAGAGGCTTAAACAGAAATTAGTGAGTACAAGTAGATACTGTGTTACTTCACCCAGATTCCCTTCCTAGTGTCAGTTCATCAAATCTCCAGCGGCTGGGAATACCATCTTCAGAACCTATGCCCCTCACCCCCACTCCAGGAAGTGACCTCTGTCCAGTACTAACTGATGCAAGAATAAAATGGCCCCACCATCTCACCTCAGTTTCAGACAGTTCTGAAGAGCCAGCCTAATTCTAGAATTCTCAGAAGGATTTTCTGAGAACCAGTCAGCTGAATGCAACCACTTTGCAGGAAAGCTTCCTGCTCTGCCCATTCCTCCCTCCCTCACTTCCTTCCCAGTTTATCTCCTATGAACTCTCCCCAGTAAAATTTCTAACTCAGTTCTCCATTTCATTCTGTTTCCAGGAAACCCAATCTAAGACATCCACATAACTGAGCTTGTAATTTGAGAACTCATAATTCTGCATCAAACATAATTTTTCCAGGTTTGGAGATACATTATTTTAGAGATTCCTGGTGCATACACTTTTTTAACTCTGCTCATTTTTGGCTTCAGTTCTCTTGAAGCAATTTTACTTCTACTCTCTCCTGTCTGATAATGATTATGAAACTGAAGCAAAATAGGAATGGAGTGTTTTAACCTTTACTGTATAGCTTGTTACCATCATTGTCCAAATATTAGACCAGTGTCTCCTTGGCCATCAATTTTTCTTTTTAAGATCTATTCTCTTGGCAGTTTTCACATATGCAATCCCGTATTAACTAGGGTCACCATGCTGTGCATTGCATCCTCATGTCTTATTTATTTTTTAGCTGGAAGTTTGTACCTTTTGGCCATCTTCTTTTCAGTAAAGTAAAACAACTCCTTGCTTCATAGTTTTTCAAAATGTCATCTCCTACTAAGGTTTTAGCTTTTATTTTTCAATCATATAAACTTCACTAATTTTATATCTTAAGATGGATGATGACTTCAGGTCCCCAACCAGTTTATAGAGATCTCCTCTGCAAGTCCCACCTAAGAGCTAGGAGATCACTTCAGATTGTAGGGGTAGTTGGCACCTTCTGTTTTATTTGCAGACTTGAAAGCCTCAGCTGAAACTGACATAAAAAAGTCTCATTTAATGCCCTAATAGGCGATAACTTAGATCAGATCAGATCAGTTGCTCAGTCGTGTCAGACTCTTTGTGACCCCATGTATTGCAGCACGCCAGGCCTCCCTGTCCATCACCAACTCCCGGAGTTCACTCAGACTCACATCCATCGAGTCAGTGATGCCATCCAGCCATCTCATCCTCTGTCGTCCCCTTCTCCTCCTGCCCCCAATCCTTCCCAGCATCAGAGTCCTTTCCAATGAGTCAACTCTTCACATGAGATGGCCAAAGTACTGGAGTTTCAGCTTTAGCATCATTCCTTCCAAAGAAATCCCAGGGCTGATCTCCTTTAGAATGGACTGGTTGGATCTCCTTGCAGTCCAAGGGACTCTCAAGAGTCTTCTCCAACACCACAGTTCAAAAGCATCAATTCTTGGGTGCTCAGCCTTCTTCACAGTCCAACTCTCACATCCATACATGACCACAGGAAAAACCATAGCCTTGACTAGACGAACCTTTTTTGGCAAAGTAATGTCTCTGCTTTTGAATATGCTATCTAGGTTGGTCATAACTTTCCTTCCAAGGAGTAAGCGTCTTTTAATTTCATGGCTGCAGTCACCATCTACAGTGATTTTGGAGCCCCTAAAAATAAAGTCTAACACTGTTTCCACTGTTTCCCCATCTATTTGCCAATGAAGTGATGGGCCCAGATGCCATGATCTTTGTTTTCTGAATGTTGAGCTTTAAGTCAACTTTTTCACTCTCCACTTTCACCTTCATCAAGAGGCTTTTAGAGTTCCTCTTCACTTTCTGCCATAAGGGTGGTGTCATCTGCATATCTGAGGTTACTGAGATTTCTCCCGGCAGTCTTGATTCCAGCTTGTGTTTCTTCCAGTCCAGAGTTTCTCATGATGTACTCTGCATATAAGTTAAATAAACAGGGTGACAATATACAGCCTTGACGTACTCCTTTTCCTATTTGGAACCAGTCTGTTGTTCCATGTCCAGTTCTAACTGTTGCTTCCTGACCTGCATACAGATTTCTCAAGAGGCAGATCAGGTGGTCTGGTAGTCCCATCTCTTTCAGAATTTTCCACAGTTTCTTGTGATCCACACAGTCAAAGGCTTTGGCATAGTCAATAAAGCAGAAATAGATGTTTTTCTGGAACTCTCTTGCTTTTTCAATGATCCAGCGGATGTTGGCAATTTGATCTCTGGTTCCTCTGCCTTTTCCAAAACCAGCTTGAACATCAGGAAGTTCACGGTTCACATATTGCTGAAGCCTGGCTTGGAGAGTTTTGAGCATTACTTTACTAGCGTGTGAGATGAGTGCAATTGTGCGGTAGTTTGAGCATTCTTTGGAATTGCCTTTCTTTGGGATTGGATTGAAAACTGACCTTTTCCAGTGCTGTGGCCACTGCTGAGTTTTCCAAATTTGCTGGCATATTGAGTGCAGCACTTTCACAGCATCATCTTTCAGGATTTGGAATAGTTCAACTGGAATTCCATCACCTCCACTAGCTTTGTTCATAGTGATGCTTTCTAAGGCCCACTTGACTTCACATTCCAGGATGTCTGGCTCTAGGTCAGTGATCACACCATCGTGATTATCTGGGTCGTGAAGATCTTTTTTGTACAGTTCTTCTGTGTATTCTTGCCATCTCTTCTTAATATCTTCTGCTTCTGTTAGGTCCATACCATTTCTGTCCTTTATCGAGCTCATCTTTGCATGAAATGTTCCTTTGGTATCTCTGATTTTCTTGAAGAGATCCCTAGTCTTTCCCATTCTGTTGTTTTCCTCTATTTCTTTGCATTGATCGCTGAAGAAGGCTTTCTTATCTCTTCTTGCTATTCTTTGGAACTCTGCATTCAGATGTTTATATCTTTCCTTTTCTCCTTTGCTTTTCGCTTCTCTTCTCTTCACGGCTATTTGTAAGGCTTCCCCAGACAGCCATTTTGCTTTTTTGCATTTCTTTTTTATGGGAATGGTCTTGATCCCTGTCTCCTGTACAATGTCACGAACCTCATTCCATAGTTCATCAGGCACTCTGTCTATCAGATCTAGGCCCTTAAATCTATTTCTCACTTCCACTGTATAATCATAAGGAATTCGATTTAGGTCATACCTGAATGGTCTAGTGGTTTTCCCTACTTTCTTCAATTTAAGTCTGAATTTGGCAATAAGGAGTTCATGGTCTGAGCCACAGTCAGCTCCTGGTCTTGTTTTTGCTGACTGTATAGAGCTTCTCCATCTTTGGCTGCAAAGAATATAATCAATCTGATTTCGGTGTTGACCATCTGGTGATGTCTATGTATAGAGTCTTCTCTTGTGTTGTTGGAAGAGGGTGTTTGTTATGACCAGTGCATTTTCTTGGCAAAACTCTATTAGTCTTTGCTCTGCTTCATTCCGTATTCCAAGACCAAATTTGCCTGTTACTCCAGGTGTTTCTTGACTTCCTACTTTTGCATTCCAGTTCCCTATAATGAAAAGGACATCTTTTTTGGGTGTTAGTTCTAAAAGGTCTTGTAGGTCTTCATAGAACCATTCAACTTCAGCTTCTTCAGCGTTACTGGTTGGGGCATACCTGTCATCAAGTCAGTGTTTAAATTCAACCAATGTATCCAATACAAAGGAAAACCATAAAATCTTTAAAAATATTCAGGGTGATTTATGGGTAAAATCATGACATGAAAAATGTCATTGTCAAATAAAAGAATAAGTTATTGAAGAGTATTTATAGGCAAAGAGGTTTTGTGTTTTTATTTTTAAAAGGATATGTGTTTGGTGTATATATATATATATATATATATATAAATCCACATATGTTCATATATGCATGGAAAACATTAGTGTATTAACAGCAATCATATCTGGGGAATGGAATTGTGTGATTTGAGAAGTGCACAGAAGAATTTATTCTCATTTAATATTCTTAAGTATTTGAATTTTTATAATAACAAATCATCATTTTAATAAATTTAAAAAGAGCACTTCAGTGAGAACATGTAGTGTAACTATTCTGTTCTAATCTGTTTAAAGTGGGCTTTTCAAGATAACTAGCCTGGGAGACAAATCTGGGTTTCACTGTCAGTTCTGCTATAAACCAATTTAGATATAGAAATAGGCTATCCAAGAGGTAGCATTATTTCATTGCTTTAAATTTTTTCCAAATTTTTATATGTATAACTGAGTCCTTTATTGTACCCCTGAAATGAAAACAACCTTGTAAATCAACTATACTTTGATAAAGAAATATTTTTAAGTATCCAAATAATTTTAAAATATTTGTAAGTTATTAAAGAACATATATGTAACATATGTAAATTATGTGGCATGATATTATGCCTCTCCATGAATTTGTTATCCAGCACAAAATCTTCAAATTTGACATTAACCCACATTCTCCTCCCTTGCTATCCTGCCCATGTAACCATCTGCCTGAGTTTTGCATTTATCAGCCTCTCACTTTTGAAAACACATAGTTTTACATATGCCTTAGGAACACATTTTGTCTTGTTTGTTTTTGAGTGGTGGTCTCATTATAGTATGAATCTCCTGGGAATTGCTTTTCACTCAAAATTATGTTTCTAAGGCTCATCCTTATGGGTAGCTGTAGTTCACTGATTTTCACTGCTGCGTATTACTTCACTGAGTAAATAGACTATCAAAATTTATTTCCTGTCATTGGATTTGGGGGATATTTCCAATTGTTTCTGCTGCTACAGAAAGTGCTGCTACGAACATTCCAAAATATGTGCAAATTTCTCGAGGATGCATATGTAGGAGTGGAATTTTGGAATCTAGGTAGATTTACAAGGAATTGCCAAATTAGTTTTAAAAGTGACTTATAAATTTACACATACTATACATCATAATATACACTGAAAATTCATGTTTTTCCATTCTCATCCTTGGCTTTGACAGGTGTTTAATCTAGTAGTAATGTTAATCGCTCAGTAGTGCCCAGCTCTGTGCGACCCTAGGGACTGTAGCCCGCCAGGCTCCTCTGTCCATGGAATTCTCCAGGAAAGAGTACTGGAGTGGATTGCCATTTCCTTCTCCAGGGGATCTTCTTGACTGAGGGATCGAACCAGGGTCTCCTGCATTGCAGGCAGATTCTTTACCATCTGAGCCACATATCAACAGTATTTCAAATGGGGTCTTAATTTCTATTTTATTTACTAAAGAAATGGCTCACTTTTTTGTATGTGATTTGGCTACCTCGTTTTTCTTTTGTAAAGCACCTGTTCATAGTTGTCTACTTACAATGCCCTTACGTTGTAAGCACTTCATAAATGTTTGTTGACTAAATGGATGAATTCTCATACAGCAAAATAAGACTTAGGAGATGTACTTGTTAATTTAAGAATGATGTTTAATCACAAAGAACTATGGGCCCTACTCCCTTCAGTTCAGCTTAGTTCAGTCGCTCGGTCGTGTCCGACTCTTTGCGACCCCATGAACTGCAGCATGCCAGGCCTCCCTGTCCATCACCAACTCCCGGAGTTCACTCAGGCTCACGTCCATCGAGTCAGTGATGCCATCCAGCCATCTCATCCTCTGGCGTCCCCTTCTCCTCCTGCCCCCAATCCCTCCCAGCATCAGAGTCTTTTCCAATGACATTGTATTTTACTTTCATTGTATAGTCAATGTTATATGACTGATTGATAACTGAGGTTATTCTTTTGCATGATGGATTTTTTATTTTAAAAAGTCTTTATATAATTATGTTAAAGATGATTTTTGCATATTATCTTTGGGAAAGTTCTATTATTTACTTTTAATAGCAACAGAGGAGTTCTAAATTTTGTTCTAGTAGCTAAACAATGCAAATTGTGCTTCTGTTCTCAGAATTAAACATTTTTTCAGAAAAACATGAATATTGGATCTAATTCCAACAAACAAATTAGCAGGATTTTTTCTAACATAAAATGAATACTCTAAGTAAATAGTTTTGTGGATGTGATTTTATTCTATGTTCAAGAAAAAGTGTAAATAGCTATTCCTGTCACTGTTGTGTACTAATTCTTGTGAACAGATATGTCATTAGCAGAAAACAATATTGACAAAATTCTATCAATTACCTTTATTTTTATGATTTTTTCCTAAATATTTCCAAATTAGAAACAGGCGATTATTACATAATTCTGTCTGACAGGTGTTCCACAGAAGCATGATGAAAAAACTACCTTTCTCTAGGGAAACCAATTAAGTAAGGAAGGCATTTGACAGCAAAAATTAAAAAAAGTTGGGATTTCCTTGGTGGTCCAGTGTCTAGGACTCTGTGCTTCCAATGCAGGGGACCGGGTTCGATACCTGGTCAGGGAGCTAGATTCCACATGCCACAACTAAATATCCTGCATTTGGCAGCTGGGACCTGGCACAGCCAAAAAAAAAAAAAGTCAAATAGGAGATTTACTTCTACATGTCTTCTCCAGTATGTCTCCTAAGGATGTTACGGGAATGTTCTGCTCAGGTCTCCCTCCAGAGAAAAAACTTAACCACTTAGCTGGATCGACAGAAATAATCAACAAACCATCTATAACAGAAATAAGAAAGAGTTTTATTTGAACCACACGGAGGATATAGCCCAGGAGACAGCCTCTTAGATAACTCTGAAGAACTACTCTGGAGAAACATGTTTTTTTCAGTACAGTTGTATATCTTGTCAGAACAAAGAACATCAAAGGAGTCAGTGGTACGTTCCTTAAATGTTAAAAAAAAAAAAAAACCAAAAGCCGATCAGCACAAACACAGCAAGTCAGTGTGGCCTTGACACCTGGAAAGGGAATTTTATCACTGAACGAAAATCAGCATGGGCGTGCCAGGAAAGGAGGCATTTAATCTTTGTCTTCAACATGGACATTCTTCTCTGCTGATCAGTCACCTTTTTCTTTAATAATTAAAGCAGATGTACAATGTATGTTTGATAGGCTGCAAACAGAATGTGTTAGCATAAAATTCAAGTTAACTTGTGTGTAACTCAGGATGACTTCACCATACCTCATTATGTAAGAATCTCTCATCAGCTGTAAAAAGTGCAGTTAGTCAACAAGCTCCGTCTGTGGGTGCCTTCAGACTCTGCTTCAGCCTTCAAACCAAGGCCACTCACCCAGGATAGACCTCGGTCTCTGGTTCGGCATGGTGAAGGTGCTGGCCATCTCTGCCATTAGTGGGGATCCTCACGGGCAAGCTCTGCTCTTGAGCTCCCCGTTATGCTCTAAGCCAAGACCGTCAGTCCCGCTGTCATAGTCTGAGGCTCTCTCCCCAGTGCTGTTTCCTCCCCAGTTCATCTCTAAATTTTGTTCTGGCTACCCCTCAATCAGCCGTTTGCCCTCCTAACTCTGTCTTGATGTCAGCTTCCCCTACTACCCACTGACGCATCTTTAAGTAAAATGCTGGATAGTGGCATTTGTTTTTAGTGACATGCATATACAGTATGTAGATGACTGAAGTCCACTACAGGGAAAAATTATTAGTAACTATTTTAATTGACTTTGGATTGATAGATTAGTGATTGGGCTTTTGAAAGCAAGCAGCTGTTTCCATCATATAAGACCATGGATTTGAGAAATGTATCCATAGCTTGAAAATGCTTTACATTAAAAAAAAAAAACAAAACTTTTTTACAAGTGGTAATATTATTAGTGGCTATCATTTATTGAGTACTGACTCTATGGCAGGAAATGTGCTAAGCATTTTACATACATTATCCCATTTAGTTTTAAAGGCTGATGTCTAAACAATATTAACTCATGAATTAGTTAATTGCTCTTAAGAGTTTCAGCTTTAGCCAGGAAGTACATTAGTACTAGATCTGGAAATTGCTATCCTGGCTATATAATGAATGTGTTCATTCAAAAGTTAATGTACAACGGTGGATCTTGGGAACAGAAATGTTACAGTGCTCATTAGCTTAGTCCAGTAAAGTGTATACCATAGGAGTAATTATGAACTTTGTAACTACTTTATTTATTTACAGAAAGTACTATTTTCTCTAGGTGAAAAGAATCACATTTCTAACACGTGACTTGGAAAATTATGATAAATCTGTGTTTGATTTATACCATTTCCATTCATGTATTTCTTTTGAAATCTGAGTCAATGGATATGAAATAAATTTTTCTTATGTAGTGTACTACATAAGAAATGTATTCTATATATGTAGAATACTCAGAATGGCTATTCTCTTGCTCTCTGTACATTCACTCTGCCACCTATCGATTGTTCTAGAATGACTCCACCTGCTAGTTTATTAAAGGGATATGTCTGCCCTCGGGATGGTTGTGAGGGTTGTTAATCTGAGGAGATTTTAGGGACATGCCCTAGCTGGTGATTTCCCTGGTAACTGATGAGCCAACCTGACATCAATTCTGCCTGTAAATGATAGCTTCCTTATCCCCCACACCCACTAGTGAAGATGCCATGTCCTGTCTGCCATCTACAGTGGGATGTTGTTCCAGGACCTTTTGCTTCAGAGGTGGGTGTGAGATCCCCTATCCAATAAACCATTGATGTCTCGGTTGCCATCTCTGGGCTCTTTCTTTGGTCTTGAGGCTGGGCAACTACAAGGCTTGCAGGCCTTCGCGATGTAGCACAATAGGGAGTATATCAACAACAGGAAAAGTTGCCTGAGAGTGGAGTCAACACTACCAGCTCCCAAGGTATGGATCCCTGACTATTTGGAATGAGGTTGGATTTACTCAAATGCTTTTCCTATCATTGATTTTTCTTCTCTAGCCAGTTTATATGGTGGATTATGTTGATTTTTGTTTTTTTAATGTTGAACTATCCTTGCCTATGTGGAATAAATGCCACTTGGTAATGGTATATGCTTTTTTTTTTTTAAAACAAATTGTTGGATTTGCTTTGCTAATATTTTATCGAGGATTTTGCATCTAAATTGTCTTTTGTTTCTTCATTGCTGCACAAGGGCTTCCTCCAGCTGTGGCAAGCAGGGGCTACACTCCAGTTGGAGAACACAGGCTTCTCATTACAGTGTCTTCTTTTATTGTTCAGCACAGGCTCTGGGGTGCTTGGGCTTCAGCAGTTGTGGCACATGGGCTTAGTTGCCCTGCCTGTGCCATACGAGATCTTCCTGGACCGGTGAAACCTGTTTCCCCTGTATTGGCAGGTGGGCTTTCAACCCCTGGACCATCAGGGAAGTTCCGCATCTAAGTTCTTGAGAGAAATTGGTGTGTAGATTGCTTTTTGTACTGTTTTTGTCTGGTTTTGGTATCAGAATAATACTGGCTTTATAAAATGATTTGGAAAGTGTCCCCTTTCCTTCTATTTTTTGGAAGAGTATATAAAACATTAATTTGTTTATGTAAAACATACATTAATTTCTTAAACATTTGATAGAATTTTCCTGTGGAACAATCTGGGCCTAGAGATTCTTTTTTGGCTTTCAGGCTACAAATTTCATGTTTAAAGAATCATGTAGATTAATTCATGCTAGTTGAATTTTGATATTTTGTAGTTTTTCTCTGGCTGTTTTTAAAGGAAAGAGGAAAACATTAAACAAGAGAGTCACATATAATATGCAGATTTTACTAGTAATTTGAGACATTTGCAGAGTGTGAAGTATCTTCTACTCAGGATTTAACTATTATGGACTTGTTAATCATGAATCTAAACCATTGCTAAATGTAACATTGAGGGCCTTGTTTTTCTTTCTTTCATCCCAAATTTCTGATTTTATTGGTTCTCTTTTCAGATTATTGAGAGTAAATGATTCAATTTTTATGCAACTCAAACCCCAAGGTCCTTTCATACATGGAGTCTGGAAAATAGAAATATCTTCTGCTATTGAAATAATACTCCAGGTTGTTGTTGTTTTGTCACTAAGTCATGTCCGACTCTTTGCAACTTCATGGGCTGTAGCCCCCCCAGGCTCCTCTGTCCATGGGCTTCCCAGGCGAGAATACTAGAGTGGGTTGCCATTTCCTTCTCCAGGGGATTTTCCCGACCCAGGGATCGAACTTGTGTCTCCTGCGTTGGTAGGTGGATTCTTTACCACTGAGCCACCAGGGCAGCCCCAACACTCTAGATAATACGTGTTTGTATTTTTACAGTTGTATTGGTCTCATATACAAATACAAATAGCAAGATAAACATGCCTTCCAATGATGATGAACGTTTAAGAAAATGCATATATTCATTTTATAAACCTAGTATTCAAGAATGTTTCCTTTTTCACATCTCTGAATCATTTGGGAGTATTTCTTCTGTGTGGTCTTGATTTTATAGGGTGCATTGGCTAGTGTAATGCTGGCAGCAGTAACACTATGCTGCTGCTAAGTCACTTCAGTTGTGTCCGACTCTGTGCAACCCCATAGATGGCAGCCCACCAGGCTCCGCCATCCCTGGGATTCTCCAGGCAAGAACACTGGAGTGGGTTTCCATTTCCTTCTCCAATGCAGGAAAGTGAAAAGTGAAAGTGAAGTCATTCAGTCGTGTCCGACTCTAAGCAACCCCATGGACTGCAGCCTACCAGGCTCCTCTGTCCATGGGATTTTCCAGGCAAGAGTACTGGAGTGGGGTGCCATTGCCTTCTCCAGTAACACTATAAATTGCAGTAAATCAAATTAACTTCATGACAATGCTCCTGATAAAAGTTAATCAGAGAAAAATGTAAATTTTATTTCCTTTATTGAAAAGAAAATCTTGGATTGTTTAATATGATACTTAATAGGGAAAAGGCCAGTTGTTTGAGTACATTGAGGAGTGGTAAAATCAGTCTTTTACTTTGTTCAATTAAAGATACTTGATCAAAGAATTGCAGCGTTCCCCCTTCTGAGACAAATAGGAGAATCTTCAGTTTGAATGTGTTGTTTTCACTTAAGAATCATTTTCTAAAAATTCTGAGTGTACTTATCATAGTGTTCAACAGAACACTACTGTAACTTTGTTTTGAATTCAACTGCTGCTATCTGCTGATTGGAAATTAAAAGTGCATTTAGGGTGCTTTCAAAGGCTCCCACTATTAACTTGAAGAAACATAGGTCTGAGGCAAGAATATTTTCAGCTTTTATAATAACTCACAGTAATCCATGATTTGGGACTTATATTTTTTTTTCATTATAGAAATTTAAAAGTATACACTTTAATGTGGTTTATGAAAATATCCAATTATCCATGAGCCTCCAAATGTTCTACTAAAAAAGGAACCCAATCAACTGAGTGGCAATTCAATGATACTGGGAAAGAGAAATTTAATTCCATGACCTAGGAAAGCCTCAGAGAAGGCAATGGCACTCCACTCCAGTACTCTTGCCTGGAAAATCCCATGGACGGAGGAGCCTGGTAGGCTGCAGTCCATGGGGTTGAGAAGAGTCGGACACGACTGAGCGACTTCACTTTCACTTTTCACTGTCATGTACTGGAGAAGGAAATGGCAACCCACTCCAGTGTTCTTGCCTGGAGAATCCCAGGGATGGGGGAGCCTGGTGGGCTGCCGTCGATGGGGTCGCACAGAGTCGGACATGACTGAAGCGACTTAGCAGCAGAAAAGCCTGAGAAGGGTACTTTTCTTGTCTTTTTAGGCCTAGTGCCTTTCATTAAGGCTTCTCTACAGCAGACACTCAAAAAAAAATACATGTTCATTAAACAGCAAATCATATTCACCTGGCTTCCGTGGTGGCTCAGACAGTAAAAAATCTGCCGACACATGTGGGAGACACAGGTTTGATCCCTGGGTCGGGAAAATCTCCTGGAGAAGGAAATGGTAACCCACTCTAGTATTCTTGCCTGGAGGATTCCATGGACAGAGGAGCCCGGCAAGCTAAAACCCATGGGGGTCACAAAGAGTCCAACACGATTAACACTTTCACTTTCATATTCAAATAGCTTCTTATTTTTTCCCAAAAGGCCTAGGTGCCTCACATACAGATGACTTATATAATACAAAAGAATACTAATGACTTTAATCAAACAGAAGGAAATGGAACAAGCAAAGAAACAAATTCAAAATAAATAAAAAAACAAGTTTGGAGGTGGTAAAACAGCCTTTGATAAACATATGGATTTGGTTTCACATGGACAGATTAAAAATACAGTGACTCATAAACATGCAATTAAGTATTATGGAGTTTTTTAATTGACCTTTTTGCCTTAGGCCTCTTACCCTCAGGTGAGTCAAGTATTAGCTAGGCTACTATTAGTAATCCTTAGATAATTACTGAGATTTTTGCTTTACACTATGAAAACTACATACCATCTCATAGGACTTGGACAACTATGAACATAGCTCCCTTCAAAAGTAATTTTTTCTAGATAATTGTCCAAGAAACATACTGGAGAGGAAGCTGTCCTGAACTGAAAGTTGCAGATTCCAAATGTCAGTTGCCAATTCTTATTCTCTTTCTGGGAGATCCCCTTCTTTCTGCTCCTCATCCCTCACCTGTTGCCTGCAAGGTCCTTAAAGTTGACTGCTGCCCAACCTGCTCATTTAGGGCTGGCCCTGCTATGGCTAGATGTGGGATCAGCCTCTACTTGGAGTGTGGCCAACCTCATTCCAAGTGCCATACTCCTAGTTTCACCGTCACATGACTGCTGGGGAAGTGCACTTCTCTTCATTCCAGTAGTCTGGCACCGTGGGGCAGACTGTAGCCGCAGTGATGACACTGCCAATGCAGTGAGAGCTGGCTTGCCTCAGGCTAACTCTGCATCTTATGTTTGTTTGAGGCAAACCCAGGAATGCCAAGATAACCAGGGGTGTGCTGAAGCCATCATTCTTGACTGGGTCAAACTACATCTTGGAGAAAAGTATGAACAGCAGGGATTTGAGAAAGATCTATAAACATAACTTACCCAATTCAGTTCAGTTCAGTCGCTCAGTTGTGTCCAACTCTTTGTGACCCCATGAATCGCAGCACGCCAGGCCTCCCTGTCCATCACCAACTCCTGGAGTTCACTCAAACTCATGTCCATCAAGTCGGTGATGCCATCCAGCCATCTCATCCTCTGTCGTCCCCTTCTCCTCCTGCCCCCAATCCCTCCCAGCATCAGGTCTTTTCCAATGAGTCAACTCTTCGCATGAGGTAGGCAAAGTACTGGAGTTTCAGCTTTAGCATCATTCCTTCCAAAGAAATCCCAGGGCTGATCTCCTTCAGAATGGACTGGTTGGATCTCCTTGCAGTCCAAGGGACTCTCAAGAGTCTTCTCCAACACCACAGTTCAAAAGCATCAATTCTTCAGCGCTTAGCTTTCTTCACAATTACATTTTCACAGTTGTTTGATTGTATTTCCAAACACACAAAATTAAAAAAAAAATGCACTATTTTGGATTTTGAATTTAAATTGGACCCAAAATGTAAGCATATTGGTTTAGTCTTTGGCTGGTTTAAAACGTTCCTCTGGGGGATAAAACATCCACAAACAAAACTAGACACAAACTGTTCTATAGGATTACCCTTGTATACTTTCAATCTTACGTGATTTACCACTGCAGAAAATGACTCTAGGATAAGCTCCCAGGAATAATATCCCAAATCTTACTACAAAACTGACATGAGAAAGAAACCACCACTGCTTAATAGTGCAGGGCTTCCTTAAGGGTGATGAAAATGTTCTGGAACTAGAGAGAAATGGTGTTTGTACAGCTGTACTGGTTGCCACTGAATTACTTTAAAATGGTTAGTTTTAGGTTACATGACTTTCATCTCAAGAAAAAAAAGTAAAAACAACAACAACAAAGGGAAAGAGGGAAAAATCACCACCGTGTTCTGCCACCTCTGAGCACTAAAATCTAGGAAATTGACTTTCCTGTCACATGAACACCAATGCCATTTCACAAACACGCTCCTTGCAACCATGACGCCCTCTGCAAGGCAGACAGACTTGCCATGATTCACAGCAGCATATGGGACATTGTGTAGGACTTGTTTCTTCATGTTTCTTAGTGCAGGTTTTCTAATTGCTAACACACAGGTCTGTCTTCTAGCAGCAAAGAGGACTTGAGGAAGCACGACTCATAATATGGAGATTTAGTAAACTATAGAAGGCCATTCAAGAGATGGTATGACTGTATGACTTACTACATCCTCCTTGCCATGTGGATGTCATGGATACTGACTGAGAATTTAAGCCTAAGAGAGAGAAGACCTTGGCACATTTTATCAGAAGACCAAGCAAAAGCTTGGTTTCACAACAACACCATATCTTTGGGGGGTCATTATACTACAGTCAATATTATTTGGAGTATATACTCCATCACTTGTTAAATTGGCCTGCGTTCTTCTTCCCGGCATCACTTCCCAGGAAGTATGCTTAGCCATTGACCTACCTTAGAGGGGGCACCAGAGATGCCACCCATGAAGATATTCACAAAATTAAATGTTTTATGTATTTTTAATGAAAATATAGCTGATTGAAAATATTAGTTTTAGGCATACAACAAAGTAATTTGTTATATATATTTTCAGATTATTTTCCATGATAGGTTATTACAAGATATTGAATAGAGTTCCCTGTGCTATACAGTAAATCCTTGTTGCTTATCTATTTTATGTGTAGTAGATCATATCTGTTAATCTCATACTCACAATTTATCCATACTTCCCTTTGCCCTTCAGTAACCATAAGTTTAGTTTCTAGTTTCTTTGGGTTTTGTATATAGATTCATCAGATTCATGTTGATGTATGGCAAAAATCACCACAATATTGTAAAGCAATTAACCTCTAATTAAAATAAATTAATTTTAAAAATTAAAAAGTATTATTTTTATATTCTACATGTGTTATATTTTTCTCTTTCTTCCCTTAGTATGATAACCTCTAGGTCCATTCATGTTGCAGCAAATAGCATTACTTCATTCTTTCTTACGGCTGAGTGATATTCCATTGCGTGTATACCACATCTTAAACCAATTATCTGTTGATGGGTACTTGGGTTTTCTTCATATCTTGGATATTGTAAATAGTGCTGCTATGAACATTGGGGTGCATATATCTTTTCAAATTAGAGACTTACAGTTTTCTCTGGATGTATGCCTGGGATTGGGATTGCTAGATAATATGGTAGCTCTATTTTTAGTTTTTTAAGGAACCTCCATGCTGTTTTCCACAATGGCTGCACCGATTTACATTCCAACCAACAATGTACAAGGGTTCCTTTTCCACATACCCTCTCCAGCATCTAATTATTTGTAGATTTTTTGATAGCCATTCAGGTCAGTGTTATGTGATGCATCGTTGTGGATTCGACTTCCATTTCTCTAGTAATCTGTGATGTCAAGTGTCTTCACGTGCCTGTTGGCTGTCTGTATGTCTTCTTTGGAGAAATGGCTGTTTGGGTCTTCTGCTCATTTTGTGAATAGGTTGGGTTTTTTGATATTGAATCATTTGAGCTATTTGGATATTAACCACTTGTTGGTTGCATCATTTGCAAGTATTCTCTCCCATTACATAGGTTGTCTTTTTGTTGATGGTTTCCTTTGGTGTCATATGGCCTCAGACACATAGCCAACATGATACTCAACAGAGAAAAGCTGAAAACCTGTCAGCTATGGTGTGAAGTGGGCTGGTGCTAGGGCCCGGCTGCTGTGGCTGCAGGAATGGAAGTGACTGTGCTACCACTTGGGACTTAAGCTGCCTGCACACAAGCCTCTCCCAAGACCTGTCCACCCCAGATCTGGCCTCAAGTTACAGTGTGGGGTGGGTGGCCCTGGAGAGCTCCCACTGGGAAACAAACCACTATGTATTCCTCTCCAGGGACTGTCTGCCCCGAGATATGCATGGCACTGCCCTGTGTGTGGGCTGACAAAATCCCCCACCACGTGCGCTGACAGTGGGTTCCTATGCTGGACCTGTCCCCCTCTGCCTGTGCTGACACGGGGCTCTGAGGTTCAGCCTGAACCACACCCCAGGCCCTCTAGGCTGTCTCCACATAATTAGACAGAGTCCTATCCCAGGGCGTCTATGCTGGAGATTTAATGTCTACCTGCTCTACATTCTAGCTGCCCTGCTCCACACACCTTTGGGACTGAGAAGGGTGGTGAGGTGGCAGCTGTCAGCACTGGTCTCTCTCCACTCTGATTGCTAGCAAGGCAACATGTACACACGCCTTGCAAGCAGAGTCTGGGCCACTCCAGCTTCTCTGACTCACAGACCTCCCAGCAGGCAAGGGGGCTCCCCAGGGCAAGAGCCTGCACATGTGGACCTTCCCTGCTTCACAGATCCCTTCCAGGGGTGCAGATCCCAACCTGAGGCCTTTTATTTTTTGGTCCTATCCAGTTACACGAAAATCTTTTTTCAGCTTTGGTTGTGTAAGTGGTCTTTTGCTGGTTTTCAATTGGTTTTATGAGAGAATTGTTCTACATGGAGGTGTATTTTTGATGGGTTCATGGGGGTAGGTGAGTTCTAGGTCTTCCCACTGCACCATCTTGATGCTCCCTCCCCTAAGTGGTTTTATATCTATAATAACAGAATTTTATGCTCACACAGAGTATAATCTGGCTCAGAGGGTCTGGGCTGATCTTGAACCTCTTATAATTGCTTAATAATGTCATCTCCTGTCTGTCATTTTGGAGATGAGTGGCAGAGGGTATCAGAGATGAGTGCCCCAAATGATGCTTGGATAAGGACATAGTCAAGATAAACCTCCAGATTCTCAGTTAAAGCAGAACTAGAGAAGTAGTCTGATCACACCAAATTGTGGCACAAGACAAGAAAATTCAAACAGCCCTGGGGTGAGACAGCAAAATGATACTGTTGATCCCTCCCAAGTGAAGTAAACAACGGGTAGTCTAGGTGGGGAGGGCCAGAAAGAAAGGCATGGTCAAGTTCATGGCAGCCCAGCATTAGCCTGGACATTTACTCAATTATGAACCACATCAAGGACCAAGTCAACACAGATGGAACTATCTTATTCTGCTATGTCCAGTCCTCAGTAAAACCCCAGAAGCCACGATTTCTTTTGAGGAGACATACTTGAGATTTGAAGGGTGAAATGTATGAGCAATGAACAACTGGGAAAAAAAGATTTTTTAAGGATATTTAGAGATGGGAATACTAGACCACCTGACCTGTCTCTTGAGAAACTTATATGCAGGTCAGGAAGCAACAGTTAGAACTGGACATGGAACAACAGACTGGTTCCAAATAGGAAAAGGAGTACGTCAAGGCTGTACACTGTCACCCTGCTAATTTAACTTATATACAAAGTACATCATGAGAAATGCTGGGCTGGAAAAAGCACAATCTGGAATCAAGATTGCCGGGAGAAATATCAATAACCTCAGATATGCAGATGACACCACCCTTATGGCAGAAAGTGAAGAGGAACTCAAAAGCCTCTTGATGAAGGTGAAAGAGGAGGGTGAAAAAGTTGGCTTAAAACTCAACATTCAGAAAACGAAGATCATGGCATCTGGGCCCATCACTTCATGGGAAATAGATGGGGAAACAGTGGAAACAGTGTCAGACTTTATTTTGGGGGGATCCAAAATCACTGCAGATGGTGATTACAGCCATGAAATTAAAAGACGCTTACTCCTTGGAAGGAAAGTTATGATCAACCTAGATAGCATATTGAAAAGCAGAGACATTACTTTGCCAACAAATGTCTGTCTAGTCAAGGCTATGGTTTTTCCAGTGGTCATGTATGGATGTGAGAGTTGGACTGTGAAGAAAGCTGAGTGCTGAAGACTTGATGCTTTGGAACTGTGGTGTTGGAGAACACTCTTGAGAGTCCCTTGGACTGCAAGGAGATCCAACCAGTCCATTCTGAAGGAGATCAGCCCTGGGTGTTCATTGGACGGACTGATGCTAAAGCTGAAATTCCAATACTTTGGCCACCTCATGTGAAGAGTTGACTCATTGGAAAAGACTGATGCTGGGAGGGATTGGGGGCAGGAGGAGAAGGGGACGACAGAGGATGAGATGGCTGGATGGCATCACTGATAGACTCCAGGTGTTGGTGATGGACAGGGAGGCCTGGTGTGCTGCAATTCATGGGGTCACAAAGAGTCGGACGTGACTGAGCGACTGAAATGAACTGATAATAGCTCCAAAAATCAAATACTTATGTTTAATTCTAATATGTTCAGAATCTGTATGCTGAAAACTACTATTCCTTTCAGTAGTAGGAACTGAAAGGAACCAAAATCAATCTAAATAAATTGAGATATATTATGTTCATAGACTGAAAGTGTTAAGATGTAAAATTTCCCCATATTGATCTACAAATTTATCACAACCAAAATCTCAGTAGGAATTTCCCAGATACTGATTTTAATATCTTTTTCCATTAATAGTGATAAGGGCATCAGTTTTCTAACCAAATTATAAACAAAATTTCCTTTACTATACCCTTAGCAGTTCCCTACTTACAGGATAGTCATGTATTATGCTAAATCATTGCAATCATCTGCTGCATTATTGCAAAACACTAATGAAGTGCTCCAGTCACGGATATGAGGTTATTACTAGCTGACTTTGATGTGTTATTCCAGGACACACATCCTGGAGACTGGTTCACCATCTAGGATCACCAGAGAAAGTATCCCGTGGACCTTGCTTAAGGGGCCATCCCAAGTTCTCTTTGCCCCATCATTGCTGAAAAGTGCCACAGCTTCCAGGATTGGGTCCATGCTTCCCACCACCAGAAGATAATGGGATGTTAGTGGAGCTGCTATTACTTGCTGTTATCTCCCATGATCCTCCTGTGAAGTGGATATGAAGATAAACACTACACACGCGTATCACTTCCTTGCATTAACTGGGACTTTTATTACTTACATGTTCCACTGGGTAAGATCCTTAAAACTGAGATTTCACCAAAAGTAAGTTAACAAATAGAAATAGGACTTCAAGCTCATGGGTATACCCCACTAAGTACTCCAAATATCAGGAATGGATCACTCCTACCCCTTAACACTCTAAGATAATCAAATTACTAGCTATATCTGACTCCCTACTCAACCAGTTTAACCTCTCCAGTTGGTCCTTTCGATGCTGAGCAGTTTATCCCACAGGCTTTAAAACTCTTGCTATTCAAAGTGTGGTCTATGGGTCAGCAGCATCAGTATCACCTAGAAGCTTGTTAGAAATGTAGAATCTCAGACTTCATTGCAGACCTGCTGAATGAGAATCTGTTTTACCAAGATTTCCAGGTGATTCACGTGTACATTAAAGTTCGACAGGCATTGCTTACAAGGACTTAGCTCTACCTTCCCATTGGTTAACTAAGTCCTTGTGAAGACATACTGGGACCCAGTAACAATAATCAAGGTCAGCTGTGCACCACAGAAAATGAACCATCACCAATCTAATGATTGTTCCTACTGGTTATTTGGTTGGTCACTGAGGGTCCTTTTTGAGATGAAAGGGAACTTTTTCTCCAGAATTTAATTTGCCACTCCACAGCTAGAGAGGGTTGGCTTTATCAAACAGATTCATTGATGAGCTCTAATAGCTTCCTGTTAGCATCTTTAGAATTTTCTATGTATACCATCATGTCATCTATGAAAATTGAGTTTTACTTCTTTTCCACTTTGGAGTCCCTTTCTTTCTTTTCCTAATTTCTGTGGCTAGGACTTTCAAAATTATATTGAATAAAAGTGGCAACAGCAGACCTTCTTGTCTTGTTCCTGATCTCAGAGGATATGCTTTTAGCTTCACACCACTGAGAATGATGTTAGCTGTGGGTTTGTCATATATGGTCTTAATCATGTTGACGTATGTTCCCTCTATGTCCATGTTCTGGAGTTTTATCATAGATGGGTGTTGAATTTTGGGAAATTTTCCTGCATCTACTGAGATGATCATATGGTTTTAATTCTTCTAGTTTGTTGATGTGGTGTACCATACTGATTCATTTGTGGGTACTGAAGAATTCCTGCCCCCTGGGATAAAGCCCACGTGATCATGGTGTATGACCCTTTTAACACATTGTTGGCTTTTACTGGCTAGTATTTTGATTCTTTTCGTGTCTATGTTCATCGGTGATATTGGCCTGAAACTTTTTGTGGTATAGGAATTTTATAGTTTTGAAGTGCTGACAATATTCTATGTGACAACTGTAGCACATTGTCTTGATTTGTCTTGACTCATAGACTTGCAGAAAATTAACTGAGTGAATGTAACATTCAGATGGAAGTTCTCTAGTTGACCTTACTGGGATGAACATTGTATAGTTCTGCTTAAAAATCTCCTAACAAAGTAAAACATAGCTGCCACTATTCCTCAGTATAAATAACAGCTTTTCCAAGACAAGTTCTGCAGCAAAAACTGGCAATCTTGCTCCAGGATAAAAGGACTTAGAAACACATTCCAAACTCCACTAAAATGGAACCTCTGTTCTGAACGTAATATAGTTGGACTAATTATAATATTGGCACCAGTGAGGAAAAGTGTTAATAGTAATAATAATGATGATAATATATTATTTACTATTTGACAAGCACATGCATATATGAATACAGACTAAATCTCATGTTACACAATTTTCAAAAACTGGCATGCTCGTCTCTTACTGTTAGAAGCCTATGGTTAATGACTGCTGAAGGAATGTGCAGAGTGTGTGGTATGATATGCCTAATTCTCTCCAAATGTAGAACAACAACAACAACAAAGTAGAAGAAAAGGTGCAGTAGTTTAAGAATGCCAGAACCAACCAACCAGTGGTGTGTTCTTTTCTGATATATATAAAGTTCTTCACACCACATTTTTTGAAGTGCACTGGGTTTAGCTATAAGAAAATTCATTTGGGGGCCAGAAATTAATCACATACAGTATGCTGAAAAAAAGTTTCTTCAAGAAAAGCTGTGGGCAAACCAGCCTAACACAACTCTCATTACTCATTTGTTAGAACTTCACAGTTACAGCACAGTAATTGGAGGTACAAGTTGAAGTTGGTTGACTTGTTTTTTGGCTTCCTCTCCAATTGGCTGCTCACAAGGCCACAACGGGCCCATAATGCTAGAAGTCTTCTCCCTGGTCTTTACGTACACAGTCCTATTATGGAACTTGTTGGTTTCAACAATGAAGGGAAGATTGATGGTCTCATCCCATCAATCAGGAACAGGACAGGGACCTATCTTGGATTAAAGGAGTTTAATTCTGACTCACATACAGCTGGTACAAACAGAGGGCAATGCTGGTTAAATTAAGCCTTTTCCTGTATACTTATGCTGTGAAAACTTATTCAAAGTGTACACTCACTTAACCTCTTAAAAAATCACATGGCAGAAGATGTTCATTTATGTAGTAAGTTAGTCATCTGCAGATGTGTGGATAATGGAAATCTAACATAACTCAAACGATACAAACTCTACCACTTGCTCTTGCCATCAGAATTTGGAAATCTCAATTCAAAACACTTCCTCTACCAAGCGTAGTGAGGGGCAGTATGAGCCACCTACCTGCTACTTCTTGTATATTTACAAAATGCTGACTCTTGATGAGAAGAGACCTTTATTTTTAAAACAATTATATTTTTAAAAACCTAAATTGGGTCACTTTATTTTCAGGATAAGAGTTGATCCATGTTTTCAATTTATTACCATACACAAAACATTTTATTAAAAAAAATAGGGTAGACTGCCACTTCAACATCTTCATGTAAAAACTTCACAGTGCAAGAAAGTGATTAAGTATGAAGACATCTAAAGCCAGCTAATATTTTAATTATAGGGCAGAATATTTTTTTGTGATTCTTCCTAAAAAATGTTGGCACACTCATTAAATGCCCAGGTTACAAAAATCACTTAGTATCACTTCTTACCCTTCGGTATATTTTAAAAATCTACAAAGCATCATATTAAATGCTGGTGGGAAAGAGAGTGTAAGACTCTAAAAAACTAGCACAGTAATTTAAAACCAACTAGGAGAAAGCACCCCCTCCCCAAATACTTCTGTATGTAATCTTCTGTCCCTTAACCACAGTAACAAAGTAAAAAACCATTATACCTTTAAAAGAAGCTAAAAAGGAAAAGATTTCACTTCTCCTTTGAAAACACCACTTCTTACCTCTTAAAGAGAGAAATTTTCACTTTGGGTATGTTGGGGGGTTGTTTCATAAATAAAAATATCAAATTTATGTCAGTTGTACAAATGTTTCATTTAGGAAACAAAGCAAACACTTTGATTCAGAGGATTTTAAAATATTTCATCACTACAAGAAAAGTGTAATTTTAAGCTAAAAAATTGTAACACATTGAACTAATATCCACTGGCATATCCTATTGTTTCTCATAAAATGCATAATTAAGGAGTAATAGGTCACATTAGCTAATCAGCCCCGGGCAAACCCCATACACCCGCAGCCTCAAGATCCTCCTTCTTACCTGAGGGTCCAGGGCTAACAGCCCTTTAACGTCCCTTCCCATTTACAAATTTGTGTAGAATTGTTAAGCTTACATAACCCTTTGGAGAATGAGGTGTCTCAACTTGTATTTTCCAGATAAATTTCCCCATTTAAGTATTATAGCTGTTCTCTAAACATTTAAAATCTTACTTTAAAATTTATTCTCAATATATTTCCCTGTCAGCTTAAAAGATGAGGGAAGACTAACAACTTAAGTCTCGCGGCATCCTGGTCTCCTTGGCTAGGTGGCTGACAGTGATTGGCAGATACTGCTTGAGACCTGACTCTATCGGGGCAGCTTTGAGCCATACTCTGAGTCTCAAAACGAAGGTGATACCACCTATTTGGTATTTCTTAAGCCTGACAGAGTTATCATTATATACCAGATATACCAAAAATTTGTATATTACAAATTACCATATGAATGCAAATGATTTTTGTGATAAGCCCAAGGTGACTTTCTTTCCTGAGGAAGTATAGATATCCTGAGGAAGTATAGATAGATAAGTTTTATAACATGTTTTTCGTCAATACTTGTGCATTTATGGTTTTAAACCTTTGGTTCCGTGACTCTCCTCCTGTTGTCAACCTGTCTCCTGCTTCTAATTATGCTTCTAATTGCAACATTTTGTGTCTCTTAGAGTCCAGAAGTCTGACCTTTCCATAGATGAAAACCAAAACCTACAGATCTGTTGCTTTAGCAAATGTGGTATCTTCATTACTCACTTTAAAAGTGTGATTTTCTAACTAGGCAAGGCATCAGACTCATCTAGGAAGTGTTGTAAAAATTGAGATTTCTGGGCTACGGCTATAGTCTGATTCTGTATGTCTAGAGTAAGACCCAGAAAAACCTTCTCAAAAGCTCCCCCAGGTAATCTCAACAATCATTAGTATAGTTTCTAGGACTCAATGTTCTGCCCTCAATTTCTTAAATTCAATCTAGAATTTTAGCAGCTGGTTGTTTTTAGTACAAAAATTTCCCACTGCATTAATCATAAGCACATTCAAAGTAGGCTGCCCATGATCTTGGCTTAACTCCGTAGGAAACTAGTCATTACAATCCTTTGCAATAAAATTAAAAAATGATGAATTAACTTCAGAGTGAAGACAATGCATGTAGATGCTGAAAGGTGGCTGGCTGTACACTTACAGGGTGCCTTTTTGCTGCCTTAATCGCAGTCTAAGGATCATTCGTATCGCATTTGTCGTTACTAAATAAAATCTGGCAGAACTCCTCTAAAACAGAAAGATGGCTAACCGGCTACTCAGTATTAAGGAACTGTTTCTAGCAGACATAAAAGTATTTTTTAAAAAACAACCACACAGCTTCCTGTAGAAATGCAGACTTTCACGCTTCTGAAGTCTATCGTAAAGAGAAAGTTGACCAAAACTACTGTTGCTTAAAAATATGTTCAGTTAACTGTGAAAATATAGGTGTAAAATAGGTACAACTTCGTCCTTTACGAGATTCAACAAGTGTAAATGAAATTAATCTTCCACCTATGCTACCTATCCAAATAGTTAACTGCGAACACGACGCATGAAGTATTTGGTATAACGTAGTTCTGATACCACCCCTTCCAAATTTAATAAAAAGCCACATCCGGATTTTCCCAGGGGTCCCAGTGCGTCTAGGCACTGCGGAATGTCGTCATGTCTTTTGGCTCTCTGCTGGGGACACACCAGTCGTCAGCCTCGTGGTTGGTGTTGTAATGCTTCCAGGCCGCTTTGTTATACACCGGGAGTCTTTCTATCGATTCTGTTGACAGAGCCTGGGAGGAAAAGCAGGAACTAAGTCAGGCACTTTTTGGGGAATCTATTATTTGAGAAAAATCTACAATGGCAAAAAGTTTTACTACAAATTAAACCATACTCTATATTGGATTTGTATTTTATCAATCATAAAACTATCTACATACATTTTAAACTAGAGCACACATCTGAAACGTGTTACTTACTAAAAGCTTATGGCAACTGCTTAGCGTGCATGTTGAGTTTATTGCATGCAGTATTCTCTAACCAGCCTAGAAGTTGCTGGTTTTGAGTTTTACACAGTGTCATAGACATTCTTATAAAATCTGATCAACAGAAGTTCATTTTCAACAGAAGTTTAAAAAGTCAGTTAAGTGTAAAAGCACAAAAATTCACACAGGTACCTTAATATATGTAATGTAAAAGCACTTAATGAAATCTGGGCTTGAGCCTGTGTCTTTTCCTACCATTAAAGTCACCAATTTTAGTTATAGCATATGTGATTTCCACATCATGCACAGCTGACCCTCGGCATCACTCCCAACCCCACTGGATACCAAAATCTGCCGATGCTCAAGTCCCGTATATAAAATGCTGCAGTATCTGCATATCATCTACACACATCCTCCTGCAGATTTTAAATCACCTCAAGATTAACTACAATAGCTAATACAATGTAAATGCTATACAAATACAATAAATATGTAAATAGTTGCTGATGTGCAAGAAAAGCAAGTTTTGCTTTTTGCAACGTTCTGGTATTTTTTTTCTTCAAATATTTTTGATTCATGCTTGGATCTATGGATGCAGAACTCGGGGATATAGAGGGCAGACTGTAATTTCATGTTTCCAACATTATCGCCATTAAGTCACTGTTCTATTTCGGCTTCCTGGGTATCACTGAGATAAACTATGTTCCTCATTATCTTCAAATTAGGATATGTTGTTAAGATTTCAACTTTAAGCAAAAGGTATTCCCTAAGATGCAGAAAATATTAAACTAGAAGTTTAATTCCAGTAATGGTAAGGAAGGATATTTTAATTTAATATTTAATTCTGTGTGTTGGGGGGGTTGTTTCATATATAAAAATATCAAATTTATGTCAGTTGTACAAATGTTTCATTTAGGAAAGAAAGCAAACACTTTGATTCAGAGGATTTTAAAATATTTCATCACTACAAGAAAAGTATAATTTTAAGCTAAAAAATTGTAACACACTGAACTAATACAAATCATCCACTGGCATATCCTATTGTTTCTCATAAAATGCATAATTAAGGAGCAATAAGTCAAAGATCTTTTCCCAAGTTCTGTCACATTAGCTAATCAGCTGCGGGCAAACCCCATACACCCGCAGCCTCAAGATCCTCCTTTCTTACCCGAGGAAATAATAAAAATATTACACAGAATATTTTTAATTATTCTGTAAGACCTCCTGTACTCTATTTTTTTCCAAAATGCAGCTAAAAATCTTTCACCTATACTTATATTTTTTTTATGCCAGAACTGCCATAACCCCTTGATCTATAACAAAACAAATAAAAACATTATATTTGATGATAAAAAAGGCAACATGAAGGCAATATTTTTAAGTTCCTCACAAATGAGATGGTTGAGAAAGAAAACTTTTATCTTCAAAGAACAACATTCTCAGACAAATTTACTTTTTCTAATGTAGTCTTCAGCATTTCCTATCAAATAGGTGCCATCTAGTGGCCAGAATAAGAGTAACTAGAGTCACTAAAAACGGAGGCACCTCCACCAGTCCACGGCTGAACCAATGCAGCACGCTGGTGGGGCTGAGGGCCTTCTGTCCCTGTAATAGACACTGATGTGTCAGATAAACACATGGAACATCCCAGGTAAGTCTGCTTCCACCAGGTGAGCTATATGCCTACCAAGGGTCCCCTGTAACTGTTCCTAAATTTGTTAGTATATTTAAATCTGTCCCTGTAATTTAATCTAAATATTGCTTTTAACAAAGCACACAAAAATGTAGGGGTGGTGTGGGGGGAAGGTTCTCTGAAAACTAAGATGACGTTTCATAAGGACTCGTGAAGGAAAGTTATATAAAAACTGCTGTCAAAAAAGAGAAGACAACTGTAAGAACTGCATAAAAATCAGTAATGATTATGCACTTGGCTGTTTCTTTGATTAAAGAAACCAAAACAATGTACTGTAGGTATAGCTTCTGTAAGAAAGACAATTAAAACTTCAATCTGAAGACCCATATGCAAATGAAGGGCCTTAGCAAGTATATCAAAGACTGGTCAATCAACGTCCATTCATGTATCTTAAACTACAAATTTAATTTTAACATAACTTTTTGACTGCCCACTTTAACCCAGTTTTTCTTCTACTAACAATCATAGTCCTGATCACTATGGGTAAGGGCATTTCTTTCCCACAAAGAGATCATTTGTCAAAACAGATGAGATCCTTGTTTAAAAAAAAGAGAAAACACAGATGTTTGTATTTTAATAGCATGAGGTAGAAGAAAGTCTCATTACAGTTAAATACTGGTATCTTACAATCAAAAAGTCCCAGAAGTACCAGTAAGTCCAGAAGACTATGGTCTTTACCTTAATGTAAATGACTGCATCTGTCCCATAGCCCTCTAGGGAATAGAGCTTTAGATCTCCTTGGAAATACTGCGCATAAAGGCGTGATATGGGCAATCCATAACCAAAACCAGCCTGTTTGAGAAAAAATGAAATTTTATTCAGAAACCCACACACTGAAATACTTCTCTAATTAAAATAAATGGTACTGGAGTATCCCAGGGCTATCAGGGCCTGCATCTAAAAGACCCGTTAGTACTTAAGTAGTGAAAGTGATCAAGCTGCAGCCTAGCTGAGCACTGTATTAGACGGCTTCCCTCTGGTCATTTGAAATTCCTTTTTCCTGTAAAACAACCTGTGGGGGTCTAGAAAGAGGATGCTTCTCTCTTCTTTACTGGCCTGCTCCAGAGTATCCCTATACTGCTTCGGCGATATCATTTAAAACATGTTCTCTCTTTCAGGAGCAAGAGTAGAAAGACCTGGTGGCAACCTCACAGATGCATCTCACGACTTCATACCATGAATACCATACTCAGCCTGAGTCCTGAACCTGGAGAGATCCCTAATAGGTCAACTCTCTTAATACTCAATGACAGGTCATCTCCCCCACTTAGAAATCTTCAAAGCACCCCAACACCCACCAACCCTCACCATCTCCAACCCATTGCCTTGAGATAAAAATCCAAGCTTCTAAAAGAGAGCTCGCAAGATGCAACAAGACCAGGTGTGTGCCTCCCACTTTCCAGTCCAGCTGAAGCTGTGTCTTTGCTCATTCTGTTCCCGGTATCTGGAATAGCCTTTACCTGGATAAATCCTATCAGTTCTTTAATATGAAGCAGAACATTTGGATAAGTGTAAAAAAAAAAATTTTTTTTATCACCAACTCAGGTGTTTAATGATATTTCATATAATAGTTTAGTGAAGAGTGTATGTTGATTCAGGAATCGGTGCTAGTAACAAATTCAGGCTCTGGCCTTACCTACTGCCACCATTTTTACTTGACTTTTTAAACCAGAGTTTCTGTTTGCCCCTCCAAATAAACTACCCATTCTCCACATTTCCCCTTGTCCTGGGAGGCTGGCCTGAGTTGACGGGAGCAGACTTCTGTGGCCTCTGCTTATGTGTCTAGCCGATGGGGAGCCCAGCAGGAGTCTGCAGGGAGCCATTCAGGGTCATCATCCCCTGCTCCTGGGCAGGCTAGGCCCTGGGGAGTAAGCAGCTGCTCTCTAACACTCCCTTCCGGGTTCTGCTGACTTCTCTTCCCTGAGTCAGGTGGTGACAGCTCTGCTGCTGCTAGCCTGGATTCCTGTACTATCCCATCCCTCTTTCTGTAATTTGTCTCTTTATAGATAAGCCTTTCATGAATTATCATAATTTGAACTATCTCTTTCCAAGTGAGACTCTGACGGGTACATTAACTGGTTCCACTTCTGCACGAGCAGGTGGCTCAGGATCCCGTAGTACCCAATCTACTTCATCACTGCCTCTCCCTCAGCCACACGCCTGTGGACCCCTCAGGCTTCCCTGTAAGTAGTTAGAAGAAACTAACTTTCTTTAACTAATGCTAACTAACATCGTGGGCTTGGCCCACTGCTGGGTCTGCACAGTGTCCCCCACCAGCCAAACATGGACTGCCCTGTCACCACAGCCTCTCTCGGGGCCAAGCCCAAAAGACAGGACTGAAAGCAAATCCTACCAGTGGGTGGAAATCGAACTGGAACACCTACATGGCCCATGGGCAGCGGCAAATGGGCTGGCTGGTCAGAGACTTGGAAAGAACAAAACTGGATAACTGACGAGGAAGAGGGAAATGTGGATAGTCCTCTTTGAATGGCTTACGGCATGAAGACATTCCGTCCCTGCAGATGCGCACCTGAAGGCACCCACGTGAAGGCAGCTCAGTAATCAGCATGACCGGATGGCTGCCCCAGTGCTTGCTTACTGGTCCCCTTACAAAGGGGTCATAATAGCAGGGGTCATAATAGCTCTGTGAAAGCTCAACCACCACAGGCTTACCCTCAGGAAGGCTGTGTAGGTGTGTGGGCAGCCTGTGTCATGTCAACCCTCCTGTTTTTCTTAAAAATTCACATAAATCTTGCAAACAACTCTTACACAGCATTTACTACGCGCCAGGTACTATTAAAAAATGTGTTTACATATATTAACTCAATCTTCACAATAACTCAATCTTCAAGGCTGGGGAAATTGTGGTACTGAGGGGTCAATACTATTCCCAAGGCTGAACAGCTAGGGTGTGGTAGAGCTGAGAATGGAACAGTTTAGAGTCTGGATGAGTACGCTATGCTGCTCTCCACAAAAATTCTACGAAATTTGTTTATTACAAAAGGAGCATATCCCTTTTCTCCACTTACAGTAAAACTGGAATCTAAGAAGATACTCAAGTTTATTTGACCTTTTCTGTCCTCGGGCACATGGATGCCTACCCATATCTCAACTAGAGCAATCATTTAAAAGGTTTGGTAAGACATGAACCGTATTGCAGCTATAGTTACAGAATCTGTGCTGTTTAACTAGAATGTGCTGTGCAGTTTGAATGAAGTCCTTGCAGTGACTCCCTAGGAAAGAGTCTAAAATAAACCCATCTTAGACTGTTTTTCATCACACTACAAAATAACTCCAGGGTATGTGCCAGAGAACCTTCAAAGCCTCGAGCAACGAGAGATTTGGGTGAGAGATTTGGCAAAGCACTTTTCTGGGGGTTGGAGGACCAGGACTGAGTCCATTCAAAAGCTAATCTTATTAACCTGAAAAGAGGTGCCTGATTTTTTTTTTTTTTAAACCATCAACACAACTGTTATTTGAGCCACAGGCGATTAAATTGATTAGAACTCTAGTATCACTTCTGAGCCTCAAATATGTAGTCTTTCTAATTACAAGTACTTGAGGGGAAAAAAAAAATTACTAGAGATTCAATCAGTGTTGACCAGATACTAGTACAGCTGGTAATTTAGACTTCACATTAATAACAGTTTATCAAAATGTGGTTTACCACATGGAAACTACTGACACACCACTATCAAGCTTGGCAATAAGAACTCTAAAACTCATCATTTTTAAAAAAAGCATTTCAAAAACTATAAATTTAGGGGAAGGTTTTGTTGCTGTTTTTCTCTAATAGCTTTCCTTCATCCTGTTTGTGAACCCCACACAATGGCTTAACTGATTTATGTGGTAACCTCTTTTTTGGCAAGTCACACAAACCCACTTCACGGCTTTTTGATCACATACCAGGGGCACTGCTCGGGACGTCTCTACACGAGGCCGGGGTGCAGTGGAGTACATGTAGTTAAAGAGTCGGTCGATTTTCCTCAGAGGAACACCACCTCCTCGGTCACTCATCTAGGGAGAGAGAGGATTATGCCCTGTGACCAAGTCCCAGAAACAGCAAAATACCCATTCATGCTGTGTCACCATTTAACTGTGGCTGACGAGCCCTGCTTTTCAAAATGAATACCATGCGATCCAAGTTACAAACATAAACATTTCCCCCACTGCTGGACTTAATCCCTCTAATACATGGAACTTTAAGATATAAAGAACTCCACTGCGATATAGATTTTCAATGCTGTTGTTTAGTGACTAAATCATGTTTGACTCTTTTGCAACCCCATGGACTGTAGCTTGCCAGGCTTCCCTGTCCATGGGCTTCTCTGGGTAAGAATACTGGAGTGGGTTACCATTTCCTTCTCCAGGGGATCTTCCCAGCCCAGGGATCAAACCCGCATCTCTTTTGACTCCTGGGTTGGCAGGCGGATGCTCTACCACCGAGACCCCCGTGAAGCCTGCTTTCAATGCGGTGGTTTTGTGTAATTCCTGCAGTACACTAATGATGCAGCGCACAATGGGGAAGAGGTTTAGCTTATCTTGGATAACAACAAATTTGTAATTCCTCTCTGGCAGGCAGTTTGGCAATCTGATTAAACATGCGTGTACCCTTTGACCCTTAATGCTTATCTTAAGAAAATTATGAGAAAAGCATGCAAAGTATGTATGAGAATATCCATCATAGCACTGCGTAGAACAGCTAAAACTGGATTACCACCTAAACGGGCTATTTAATCAAACTAATATACATTCTAAAATAGAATACTATTTTGCCATTAAATATTAGTATGTATTGGCATGGGATGGTCATAAAATATTGTTAAGTAGCAAAAAGATGGAGAAGCATTTATAACATTCTAATTCCATAAAAATGACAGAAGTCTATACTGAAATATAATTCTATTTCAATGGAATTATAAGTGATTTCCTTCTTTAGGGGCTTTAGTTTCTTAATTGTTTTCCACAATTATTTCTATTATGGTAAAAAAAATACAATTTTCATTTTCAGGGAGGAAAAAATAGAACCATTTCATTGTGTTTTAAGAGTCTCATCTACAACTAATTTCACAGCATAGTCTCCCAGACAACTTTCTGGTGAGTTATAAAGGACATAGTTCTTTGTATTGTTCTTACGTTCTTTTCCAACTCAAATCATATGCTATACTGAATTTGGTAATTTATTTACAGATTGTCTTCATTAGGTTTTTCTTCAATTAACATGGAACATATTTTCCTAGCTTGTCTTGAGAGTCTTTTGGACTGCAAGGAGATCAAGCCAATCATTCCTAAAGGAAATCAACCCTGAATATTCACTGGAAGGACTGGTGCTGAAGCTCCAATACTTTGGCCACCTGAGGCGAAGAGTCAACTCAGAAAAAGATATGGGTGCTCAGAAAGACTGAGGACAGGAGAAGGGGGAGGCAGATGATGAGATGATTGGATGGCATCACCAACTCAATGGACATGAACTTGAGCAAACTCCAGGAGACAGTGGAGGACAGAGGAACCTGGTGTGCTGCAGTCCATGGGATCACAAAGTGCTGGACATGACTTCGCAACCACACAGCAACAACACATTGTATAGCTTTATCTTCTAATCTACTATAGCCATTTTCTAGTCACAAAATCTAAATTGATTCTACTATCTATAATATTAACATGGTTGTGATATTCAAACAAACCTGCTTTTAACGTATTGACATATAGATAAAAACCATACTGAATTATATATAATAAAAAGTCAATTTGAATGGCTTATAGTGTTAGTTGCTCACTAACAACATATAGTTGAGTTTTTATAGTCTCAAAAACTTTCAGTTCAGCTCAGTCACTTGCTCAGTTGTGTCCAACTCTTTGCAACCCCATTGACTGCAGCACACCAGGCTTCCCTGTCCATTACCAACTCCCGGAGCTTGCTCAAACTCATGTCAGTTGAGTCAAAAAACTGTGTGTGTGTGTACATACACACACACATATATATTACTCTCACAACAGAAATTCACAGATATTTTAATTTTTAAAATAAAAATCTGCTTTGAAATGCCATTTGAAGACTTGCCTCTGATATGTCTATAATTAGATAATTACAGTATAAAAATACACAAGAACATTATTAGGAACTTGTATGTAGCATTATGCTTGAAATTGTTCTTGGCTATGAATTCAAAGCCATGTGAAGAGCTTTATTTTAGTAAGGTGAATAAAGGGCTCTGGGTATTTTCTGAAATGCATCAATTTGTTAATTATTCATCCTTCAATTTAATGCTCTGCTACATATTTATTGGTAACATGAATCAGAAGCGTGGTTCTACAAATATTAAATAAAAAACAAATTAGAATAGATACTAAGATAAGAAGGTACAGTTCAATAAATACTTAGCGATTTTCCTTAACCTTCTGGCCAGAAGCAGTACAGCAATCCAGCAGATACGACACAAGAAGTGATTTCTAGCCATGGGACGGTAGGACAAAAGCAGAGTGGAACAGAAAGGCCAAAGGGGCCTTTGAAAAGTGTCATCTCATTAGAAGTAAAGGGGTCATCTAAGCCATAGGAGCATAGTTAAAGAATGATAAAGGTAACTGCTTTTGCTCTGTAGCCAAAAATGTAATAATACATTGCAACCAAACCTGAGGCCAGTTTTTAAAGTGGTCAAAGGTGTTTCCACGAAACTTGTTAACAGATCTTATACCAGAGAACCTGAGTTCTTTGGGGAAAAGGGAAGGAGGGAGAAATAGAGAGACAGACATTTGGTCTGTGTATCTTCAAGACAAGAACGGCACTCTGATGACAAATATATTGTAAAAGAGATGTGGAAATTTAAAAACCTCTGAAGACTATTTGAAGAAAAATGTGAGAATCATAGAAACACAAGACTATGCCAAGCGAAAGGGAAGAGATTGTGAAAGTGGAGGGTGGTGTGGAGTCATGTCAACAGGAAGGCGGAGGAAGAGAAGTTGGCCGATTACTTTTAAAGTTTTCTCCTTGGTGCATGAAACCACCACTTCTCAATGTCATCCAACCGAGACCTGCCATCCCTAATGTCCTGTTTCTCATAACACTAGGCTCCCTGGCTAATGTATGTGGATTTTCAGGTCCAAGGGAAATGAATCATTACTAACCTGATGACAGTTCTGAAGGCAGGAAATTTACTAACCTTGAACTCACCCATAGCTCCCGAAGTTTCTTATACAACAGCTTTTTCAAGGTCAGGTGTGTAAAAAAAAAAATTGCCAACAGTGAATGAACCAAGATGTGTAAGTTTTAATTTATCAGATATGTGGTGCTAATACTTATGTCACTTACTGCAAATGGACCAAACACAAGTCTGAAAGAGCAGTTAGACTTGTAAGTTAGAAAAAAAAATTCTAACTTAGCAGAGGTATAATAAGTTAAAAATGTCAGTAATTTGAACAGCGAAAAGAATGGGGAAAAAAATTCCAGGCTTTGATCCTGAAAGTCTACAGTAAGTGATGGGGTTCAAAGCTCTATATAAAGAGCTAACAAGGGTAGATGAGTCATGCAAACTGGATTTGAAGAGGTAGAGCCTAATGCAGCTAAGACCATTTACAAACACTTCTGGAACAGTCTGTTTAAGACCCTTATGAGCTTTGCTTTTTTAAAACAGCTTGATGAAAATATAATTCACATACCATACTATCCACCCGTTTAAAGTGTACTACTCAGGGGCTTCCCTGGTGGGCCAGTGGCTAAGAGTCTACGCTCCCAATGCAGGGGGCCTGGGTTCAATTCCTGGCCAGGGAACTAGATCCCAAATGCCGCAGCTAACAGTTTGCATGCCATGTGCTGCAATTAAGACTCAGCACAGCCAAATATACATAAACAATGAAATTTTCAAAACAGTGTACAACTCCGTGGCTTTTTAACAAACAGGCATACTTCTGAGATAGTGCAAGTTCAGTTCCAGACACCACAAAAAAGCAAATATTGCAATAAAGCTATTCATTTGAATTTTTTGGTTTCCCAGTACCTATAAAAGTTATGTTTACATTTATACTGTAGTCTATTAAGTGTGCAAAGCATTAGGCCTAAAAAATGTACATATCCATTAATTTAAAAATAAAAAACAAAAAACCAATTAGAATAATATCAAAGATCATTGATCACTATAACAAACATGATAATGAGAAAGTTTGAAATATTGCAAGAATCGCCAAAATGTGACACAGAGAAATGAAATGAGCGGATGCTGCTGGTTAAAACGACACTGACAGACTTGGTCAACGCAGGGTTGCCACAAACCTTCCATTTGTAAAAAATGCAGTATCTGCAAAGCACAATCAAGTAAAACAAGGCAAGGTATGCCTGCATTCATACGTATGTGCAACCATTTCTCCAGTCAATTTTAGAATATTTTCATTACCTCAAAAAGAAACCCGGGACTCGTTATTGATTACACTAAGTAACCACTAATGTATTTCTTGTCCTTATATATTTGTCTGTTCTGGACATTTCATATAAATGAAATCATATATAATGTGCAGCCTTTTGTGTTTAGTTTTTTTTTACTCGACATATTTTTAATGTTGCAGCATTCACGTTGTAGCATGCACCAATACCTCACTCCTTTTATGGGCAAATAATATTCCACTATATACCACATTTTTGTTGATTTATTATTCAGCTGATGAACACCTGGGTTGTTTTTAGCTCTTGGCTGTTGTGACTAATGTTACTATGAATACTCACTGCTTAAATACCTGTTTTCAAGCTTTGCAGGTATATATCTAGGTGTGTCACTGCTGGGTTATCATGAACATTTCTTTACAGCAAACAGGCAGACTCCCTTAGCAAAGCCTGTCTACCAGCACAGAACGAGTCTCTGAGAGCCTAAGAGCTCAGTGAATACTGATCCATGCAGTGATGGATGACCACAAGTAATGGAACGCAACTGCAGACCAGCATGCTAAAGCACATGAAACAGAAGCAGAAAAAGGTATGAGAAAGACCATGCTGTAGCATAGCTGTTGTCCCAAAGCAGAAGACAGGCGGCTTATTTTGAATCAAATAAACCTTAATGGGCAAGTAGCTGACACATAACTAACCAAAAAATATACACATATTAACATCTGGACTGGAAAAAAGTGACATATTCATATTAGTTTTTTAGCTAACAGATGATACTGCCATATATTTATTTGTGATCCATTCTTTTATATGAATAGCCAAGAGGGATAAATAGAAAAAAGTTCAGAGGAACTAGTCGGAGAGAGCTGAGGCATATTAATTTTTTAAAAAGCAACTAGTATTACTATCCTCAGAGTGATAAAAGAAGAAACCAGGACAGAATGCTATGAAAAGATAATAAAAATAATAGTTCCTGGGAAATTTATAATAATAGAAATAAAAATTCAATAAGAGTTGGGAATTCAAAGTCAAGAAATCTCAGAGTAGAATGAAAAGTTAAAGACATAAAAATAAGAGGAAAAGATAAGAATAAATTAGAGGGCCATTTCATGAAGCCCAGAATTTTTGAAATATAACTATCAGAAAGATAAACAGAAAAGAAGAAAGTACCAAGGAAACAGTGGAAATTCTAAAAGTCCCAGCTCAATGGGTACAAAAAGGCCACTTCAGGTCACATCATTATGAAATTTCACAACAGAGCTGAAGAACTTAAACTTCACTTAAAACTGGTCAGACACAAAGAAACAGGAATTTGAATAAGCATTGCTGCTGCTGCTAAGTCACTTCAGTCGTGTCCGACTCTGTGCGACCCCACAGATGGCAGCCCAGCAGGCTCCCCTGTCCCTGGGATCCTCCTAGCAAGAACACTGGAGTGGGTTGCCATTTCCTTCTCCAATGCGTTAAGTCTTCTCAAAAGAAGAGCAGAAGTAATGTCAGCAGAAACAGTGGAGAAAGGAGCTCCAAAAAGTCTCCCATCAAAGCACCAAAGCAAAAAGGCACAAATTGTTAGAACTCTGGAAATTAACCACAGGCTTGTAGCAATAAGGGGAGTATGTACTCAAGAAAAACAACAATGAGCTTTGCGGTATTTTAACTTGGCTTTTCCCGACCTCCCATCCCCACTACCAACAACTTGCAATCAGAGTGAAACCAGCAGTCTGACAGCCACTGGAAACACTCGTTCTTTGACCTTTGACCTGATTCTGAGCTCCTTAATGCAAAAAGTCTTGCATGCTCCTACTCCCCATCCTCAGAAACACCTATCAAAGACAATTAGAGGTAACTGATTAATTTGATGGCTGCCTGAGGCAGTCTACAACAGTTAAGGCAAATAACAGGCTACCCAAAAAACTTAGTCGGAAAAGCTAAGGAATGAGATGTCCATAGGTGCTTAGAAAAACTCAAGGATATCAGGGAACCTAGATGGTCATGCTCATGCTCACGGCCATGTTTAGTAAGAACCTGAGAGAGTCTAAGCATTCACCTCCACCTGACCTTGAAGCTCTGTACAAGCGGAATGTAAAGGCTAAGTCGAGAATTGTCAACAACCTGATTCAACATTGAAGGTGTGTTCCAAACTGCACACAGAATCCCTTGACAAAGACTGGGCGAAGGCATTTAAGGAAACTTCAGTTCAATCATTAGTTGACCACTAACCAGAAAGCACACACAACAAAGAATATAGACTTCACAGAATTAGTTTCAAAAAGTTACTAAACAAACAATGTCTAAGAACAAAGGAGAAGCTCCAGCAAGACGGCAGGAGGGGCTAAAGTGCATCTAGAATCAAACCCCATACCTGCCAGAAACGCTCAGAGGGCTCAAACAAACCTTGCGTACACCAGGACCCAGAGATGCCACAGAGATGAGGCAGAACTGTTTGAATGGCTCCCGTGGAGGTGTGGGTCAGCAGTGGATTACCACAGGGGCAGGGGCTCTGGGTGCAGCAGACTTCGGTATGACTTAACCCCTCTTGGAGGAGGTTGCCATTAACCCCACCACAGAGCTGCCAGAACTTACACAGAACTGGGAAACAAACTCTTGGAGGGCATAAACAGAACTTTCTGCGTACCAGGACCCAGGAGAAAGGGGCACTGACTCCACAAGAGACTGACCCAGATTTGCTTGTAAGTGTTCAGGAGTCTCTGGCAGAGGCGTGGGTTGGCAGTGGCCTGATGCAGGGCTGGGGGCAATGAATGTAGCAGTGCATGCATGGGACCTTTTAAAGAAGGTCGTATCTTCACTACCTTCACCATAGTTTGGCCCAGGTAAATAACAGGGAGGGAACACAGCCCCACCCATCAACAGAAAATTGGATTCAAGATTGAACATGGCCCTGCACATTAGAACAAGACCCAACTTTCCTCTCAGTCAATCTCTCCCATCAGGAAGCTTCCATAAGCCTCTTACCCTTCTCCATCAGAGGGCAGACAGACTGAAAACCACAATCACAGGAAACTAACCAATCTGATCACATGGACCACAGCCTTGTCTAACTCAATGAAACTATGAGTCATGCCGTGTAGGGCCACCCAAGACGGACGGGTCATGGTGGAGAGTTCTGACAAAATATGGTCCAATGGAGAAGGGAATGGCAAACCACTTCAGTATTCTTGCCTTGAGAACCCCATGAACAGTATGAAAAGGCAAAAAGATACAACAGTGAAAGATGAACTCCCCAGATCATTCAGTATCCAATATGCTACTGGAGATCACTGGAGAAGTAACTCCAGAAAGAATGAAGAGATGGAGTCAAAGCAAAAACACCACCCAGTTGTGGATGTGACTGGTGATGGAAGTAAAGTCCAATGCTGTAAAAAGCAATAATGCATAGGAACCTGGAATGTTAGGTCCATGAATCAAGGCAAATTGGAAGTGGACAAAGAGGAAATGGCAACAGTGAACATCAACATTTTAGGAATCAGCAAACTAAAATGGATTGCAATAGGTGAATTTAACTCAGATGACCATTACATTCACCACTGTGGGCAAGAAACACAAGAAATGGAGTGGCCATCATAGTCAACAAGAGAGTCTGAAAGGTAGTACTTGGACGCAATCGCAAAAATAACAGAATGATCTCTGTTTGTTTCCAAGGCAAACCATTCAATATCACAGTAATCCAAGTCTATGCCCCAACCAGTAACACTGAAGAAGCTGAAGATGAATGGTTCTATAAAGACCTACAAGACCTTCTAGAACTAACACCCAAAAAAGATGTCCTTTTCATTATAAGGGACTGCAACGCAAAAGTAGGAAGTCAAGAAACACCTGGAGTAACAGGCAAATTTGGCCTTGCAGTACAGAATGAAGCAGGGCAAAGGCTAATAGAGTTTTGCCAAGAGAACGCACTTGTCATAGCAAACACCCTATTCCAACAACACAAGAGAAGACTCTACACATGGACATCATCAGATGGTCAATACCAAAATCATACTGATTATATTCTTTGCAGCCAAAGATGGAGAAGTTACATAGAGTCAGCAAAAACAAGACTGGGAGCTGACTGTGGCACAGACCATGAACTCCTGATTGCCACATTCAGACTTAAATTGAAGAAAGTAGGGAAAACCACTAGACCATTCAGGTATGACCTAAATCAAATCCCTTACGATTATACAGTGGAAGTGACAAATAGATTCAAGGGATTATTTCTGATAGAGTGCCTGAAGAACTATGAACAGAGGTTGGAGACATTATACAGGAGGCAGGGATCAAGACCATCCCCAAGGAAAAGCAATGCCAAAAGGCAAAATGGTTGTCTGAGGAGGCCTTACAAATAGCTGAGAAAAGAAGAGAAGTGAAAGGCAAAGGAGAAAAGGAAAGATATACCCATTTGAATGCAGAGTTCCAAAGAATAGCAAGGAGAGATAAGAAAGCCTTCCTCAGTGATGAGTGCAAAGAAATAGAGGAAAACAATATAATGGGAAAGACTAGAGATATCTTCAAGATAATCAGAGATACCAAGGGAATTTTTCATGCAAAGATGGGCACAATAAAGGACAGAAATGGTATGGACCTAACAGAAGCAGAAGATATTAAGAAGAGGTGGCAAGAATACACAGAAGAACTATACAAAAAGATCTTCACAACCCAGATAATCACAATGGTGTGATCACCAACCCAGAGCAAGACATCCTGGAATGCAAAGTCAAGTGGTCCTTACGAAGCATCACTACGAACAAAGCTAGTGGAGGTGATGGAATTCCAGTTGAGCTATTTCCAATCCTAAAAGATGATGCTGTGAAAGTGCTGCACTCAATATGCCAGCAAATTTGGAAAACTCAGCAGAGGCCAAAGGACTGGAAAAGGTCAGTTTTCATTCCAATCCCAAAGAAAGGCAATGCCAAAGAATGCTCAAACTACCGCACAACTCCACTCATCGCACACGCTAGTAAAGTAATGCTCAAATTCTCCAGGCCAGGCTTCAGCAATAAGTGAACCGTGAAAGAATACACAAAACAACTGTACAAAAAAGTTCTTAATGATCCGGATGACCACGACAGTGCAGTCTCTCACTCAGAGTCAGACATGTTGGAACGTGAAGTCAAGTGGGCCTTAGGGAGACACTGCTGCCAATAAAGTTAGTGGATGTGATGGAATTCCAGCACAGCTATTTAAAATCCTAAATGATGATGCTATTAAACTGCTGTACTCAGTATGTCAGCAAATTTGGAAAACCCAGCAGTGGCCACAGGGCTGGAAAAGGTCAATGCTCATCCCAATCCTCAAGAAGGAAAGTACTAAAAAAATGTTCAAACACCAGAAAACTGCACTCATCTCCCATGCTAGTAAGTGTGTGTTAGTTGCTCAGTCACGTCCGACTCTTTGAGACCCCATGGATTGTAGCCCGTCAGGCTCCTCAGATCAGATCAGATCAGATCAGTTGTTCAGTCATGTCTGACTCTTTGCGACCCCATGAATCGCAGCACACCAGGCCTCCCTGTCCATCACCAACTCCCAGAGTTCACTGAGACTCACGTCCATCGAGTCAGTGACGCCATCCAGCCATCTCATCCTCTGTCGTCCCCTTCTCCTCCTGCCCCCAATCCCTCCCAGCATCAGGGTCTTTTCCAATGAATCAACTCTTCGCATGAGGTGGCCAAAGGACCGGAGTTTCAGCTTTAGCATCATTCCTTCCAAAGAAATCCCAGGGCTGATCTCCTTCAGAATGGACTGGTTGGATCTCCTTGCAGTCCAAGGGACTCTCAAGAGTCTTCTCCAACACCACAGTTCAAAAGCATCAATTCTTCAGCACTCAGCCTTCTTCACAGTCCAACTCTCACATCCATACATGACCACAGGAAAAACCATAGCCTTGACTAGACGAACCTTTGTTGGCAAAGTAATGTCTCTGCTTTTGAATATGCTATCTAGGTTGGTCATAACTTTCCTTCCAAGGAGTAAGCATCTTTTCATTTCATGGCTGCAGTCACCATCTGCAGTGATTTTGGAGCCCAGAAAAATAGTCTGACACTTTCCACTGTTTCCCCATCTATTTCCCATGAAGTGGTGGGACCGGATGCCATGATCTTCGTTTTCTGAATGTTGAGCTTTAAGCCAACTTTTTCACTCTCCACTTTCACTTTCATCAAGAGGCTTTTGAGTTCCTCTTCACTTTCTGCCATAAGGGTGGTGTCATCTGCATATCTGAGGTGATTGATATTTCTCCCAGCAATCTTGATTCCAGCTTGTGTTTCTTCCAGTCCAGCATTTCTCATGATGTACTCTGCATATAAGTTAAATAAGCAGGGTGACAATATACAGCCTTGACAAACTCCTTTTCCTATTTGGAACCAGTCTGTTGTTCCATGTCCAGTTCTAACTGTTGCTTCCTGACCTGCATATAGGTTTCTCAAGAGGCAGGTCAGGTGGTCTGGTATTTCCATCTCTTTCAGAATTTTCCATAGTTTATTGTGATCCACACAGTCAAAGGCTTTGGCATAGTCAATAAAGCAGAAATAGATGTTTTTCTGGAACTCTCTTGCTTTTTCTATGATCCAGCGGATGTTGGCAATTTGATCTCTGGTTCCTCTGCCTTTTCTAAAACCAGCTTGAACATCAGAAAGTTCACAGTTCACATATTGCTGAAGCCTGGCCTGGAGAATTTTGAGCATTACTTTACTAGCATGTGAGATGAGTGCAATTGTGCGGTAGTTTGAGCATTCCTTGGCATTGCCTTTCTTTGGGATTGGAATGAAAACTGACCTTTCCCAGTCCTGTGGCCACTGCTGAGTCTTCCAAATTTGCTGGCATATTGAGTGCAGCACTTTCACAGCATCATCTTTCAGGATTTGGAATAGCTCAACTGGAATTCCATCACCTCCACTAGCTTTGTTCGTAGTGATGCTTTCTAAGGCCCACTTGACTTCACATTCCAGGATGTCTGGCTCTAGGTCAGTGATCACACCATCATGATTCTCTGGGTCGTGAAGATCATTTTTGTACAGTTCTTCTGTGTATTCTTGCCATCTCTTCTTAATATCTTCTGCTTCTGTTAGGTCCATAACATTTCTGTCCTTTATCGAGCTCATCTTTGCATGAAATGTTCCTTTGATATCTCTGATTTTCTTGATTCCATGGACAGGCTCCTCTGTCCATGGAATTCTCCAGGCAAGAATATTGGAGTGGGTTGCCATGCCCTTCTCCAGGGGATCTTCTTGACCTAGGGAGCAAACCTGGGTCTCCTGCATTGCAGGCAGATTCTTTACCATCTGAGCCACCAAAGAAGCCCCCCCATACTAGTAAGGTTATGCTCAAAATCCACCAAGCTAGGCTTCAGCATTACATGAAACGAGCACTTCCAGATGTTCAAGCTGGGTTTAGAAAAGGCAGAGGAACCAGAGATCAAACATTCGCTGGATCATAGAAAAAGCAAGGGAATTGCAGAAAAACATCTACCTATGTTTCATTGACTGTGTGGATCATAACAAACTGTGGAAAACTCTTAAAGAGATGAGAACACCAGACAACCTTACCTGTCTCTTGAGAAACCTGTATACAGGTCAAAAAGCATAAGTTAAAACTGGACATGGGACAACTGACTGGTTCAGGATTGAGAAAGGAGTATCACAAAGCTGTTTACTGTCACTCTGTTTGCTTAACTTATACACAGAGCATATTATGCAAAACCCTGGGCTGGATGAGTTACAAGCTGGAATCAAGATTGCCAAGAGAAATATCAACAACCTCAGATATACAGATGATACCACTCTAACAGCAGAAAGCAAAGAAGAACTAAAGTCTCTAGATGAGGGTGAAGGAGGATTGTGAAAAAGCCAGCTTAAAACTCAATATTAAAAAAATCTAAGATCATGGCCTCCCCATGCATGTGACTATGGTATTAGAGAAGACTCTTGAGAGTCCCTTGGACTCCAAGGAGATCCAATCAGTCCACCCTAAAGGAAATCAGTCCTGAATATTCACTGGAAGGACTGGTGTTGAAGCTGAAACTCCAATACTTTGGCCACCTGATGCGAAGAGCTGACTCATTTGAAAAGATCCTAATGCTGGGAAAGATTGAAGGCGGGAGGAGAAGGGGATGACAGAGGATGAGATGGTTGGGTGGCATCACCGACTCAATGGGCATGAGTTTGTGTAAACTCTGGGAGTTGGTGATAGAGAGGCATGGCGTGCTACAGTCCATGGGGTTGCAAAGAGTCGGACATGACTGAGCGACTGAATTGAACCGAATTGAAGATCATGGCATCTGGTCCCATCACTTCATGGCAAACAGAAGGGGAAATGGTGGAAGCAGTGACTGATTTCCTCTTACTGGGCTCTAAATTCACTGTGGATGGTGACTGTAGCCATGAAATTGAAAGATGATTCCTTCCAAACAGGAAAGCTATGAGAAACCTAGACTGTGTTAAAAAGCAAAGATATCACTTTGCTGACAAAGGTCCGCAGAGTCAAGGCTATGGTCTTTCCAGTAGTCATGTATGGATTTGAAAACTGGACAATAAAGAAGGTAGAGCACTGACGAATTGATGCTTTTGAATTGTGGTGCTAGAGAAGACTCTTATTAAGAGTCCCTTGGAAAGCATGGAGATCAAACCAGTCAATCTTAAAGGAAATCAATCCTGAATATTCATTGGAAGGACTGATGCTGAAGTTGAAGCTCCAATTCTTTGGCCACCTGATGTGAACAGCTGACTTGGAAAAGACCCTGATGCTGGAAAAGATTGAAGGCAGGAGGAGAAGAGGGTAATAGAGGATGAGATGGTTGGATGGCATCATTGACTGAATGGACATGAACTTGGGTGTCCTCCAGGGATGATGAGGGACAAGGAAGCCTGGTGTGCTGCAGTCCATGGGGTCATGAAGAGTCGGACATGATTTGGCAACTCAACAACAACAACAACTACCAAAATTACAGAAAACAAAAGGGATTATGATGGGAAACCATGAACAACTGTGTACCAATAAATAAGAAAACCTAGGTGAAATTGACAAATTCTTAGACAAACTACAGAAAGTAACTCAGAAAGAAATAGAAAATCCGAATAGATGTATAACAAATGAAGAGATTGAACTGGTAATCAAAACTCTTCTCACAAAGAAAAGAACAGGCCCAAATGGCTTCACTGGTGGATTCTACCAAACATTTAAAGAATGAATACAAATCCTTCAAAACCTTCTAAAATACAGACAAGGAAGGAGAACTTCTCAACTTATTCAAGAAGGCCAGTATTACCTGATATCAAAAGCAGACAAAGATATCACAAGAAACTACATACTGATAAATATCTCTTATGCATATCAATGCGAAAATCCTCAAAAAAATGTAGAAAGTGAGGCCTATCCCCAAAATGCATGGTTGGTTCAACACACAAAAATCAATCATTCTAATACACCAACTGGTAGACTTCAGAACAAACACCACATAATCATCCCAATCTACCCAGAGAAGGCATCTGATAAAATCCAACATCCTCTCATGATACTGTTGTAGTCGTTGTTTAGTCACTAAGTCCTGCCTGACTCTTTTGTGACCCCATGAATTGTAGCCCACCAGGCTCCTCCGTCCATGGTATTTCCCAGCGAGAATACTGGAGTGGGTTGCCATTTCCTCGTCCAGGAGATCTTCCCAGCCCAGGGATCAAACTCATGTCTCCTGCACTGGCAGGCGGATTCTTTAACCACTGAGTCAGGGAAGCCAGTTTCATGATATATACTTAACAAACTAGGAATGAAAGTAAGCTTTCTCAACCTCATGAACAGTATTTACAAAAAACCCACAGCTGATATCACGCTTAGTGATGAAGACTGAAAGCTTCCACTTTAAAGGAAACCTAACTTGTATGTATGTGCTGTATGTTCAGTCCTTCAGTCGCGTCCAACTCTTTGCGACCTCATGGACTACAGCCATCCAGGCTCCTCTGTCCATGGAATTTTGCAGGCAAGAATACAGGAGCGGATTGCCATTTCCTCCTCCAGGGGGTCCTCCCTGCCCAGGGATCAGATGCGAGTCTCTCAGTCTCCTGCACTGGCAGGCAAGTTCTCTGTACTAGTGCCGCCTGGGAAGCCCCAGCTGTGTGCATCAGTTCAGTTCAGTCACTCAGTCACGTGCTACTCTTGCGACCCCATGGACTGCAGCACACCAGGCTTTCCTGTCCATCACCAACTCCCGGAGTTTACTCAAACTCATGTCCATCAAGTTGGTGATGCCATCCAGCCATCTCATCCTCTATCATTCTCCTCTCCTCCTGCCTTCAATCTTTTCTAGCATCAGGGTCTTTTCCAATGAGTCAGTTCTTCACATCAGATGGCCAAAGTATTGGAGTTTCCACTTCAGCATCAGTCCTTCCAATGAATATTCAGGACTGATTTCCTTTAGGATGGACTGGTTGGATCTCCTTGCTGTCCAAGGGACTCTCAACAGTCTTCTCCAACCGTTCAAAAGCATCAATTCTTTAGCACTCAGCTTTCTTTATGGTCCCAATTCTCACATCTATACATGACTACTGGAAAAACCATAGCTTTGACTAGACAGACTTTTGTTGGCAAAGTAATGTCTCTGCTTTTCAATATGCTGTCTAGGTTGGTCATAGCTTTTCTTTCAAGGAGCAAGTGTCTTGATTTCATGGTTGCAGTCACCATCTGCAGTGATTTTGGAGCCCCAAAAAATAAAGTATCTCACTGTTTCCATTGTTTTCCCATTTGTGTTCAAGTGATGGGACCAGATGCCCATGATCTTAGTTTTCTGAACATTGAATTTTAAGCCAACTTTATCACTCTCCTCTTTCACATTCACTAAGAGGTTCTTTAGTTATTCTTTGTTTTCTGCTATAAGGGTGTTGTCTAAAATGTGCCAAAAGCCAGGGAATTGAGAGGGTTATTAAGCCCAGATCAAATACTTAATGAATTCAGTTGAATAAGTAAATAAATGTTTGTTCTTAATAGCATAATAAAAAAATAGCTCATTATATCGAAGAGTTGGACATGATTTAGTGACTGAACAACAAAAATAAACATGGAAGAAGAAAAAAAAGACTAAAAGTTCTCCTAAGATCAGCAAAAGAAAAAGATACCAGTTCTATTCAGCACTGTACTAGAGGTTCTAGACACACCAATTAGGCAAAGAAAAAAAAATCAGATTGGAAAGGAAGAAGTAAAATTATCTCCATTTGTAGATGACATGATCTTGTGTAGAGAAAATCCTAAGGCGGTCACAAAAAATATTATAAGAACTTATAAATGACTTTGGCAAGGTTGCAAGATACAAGATCAATACACAAAAATCACTTATATTCTTATATACTGGCAATATATAATTCAAAAATTAAATTAAGAAAACAATTCCACTTAAAAAGCCCCAAAAAGAATGAAATATCTAAGTACAAACTTAATAGATGAAGTGCAAGACTTGTGCACTGAAAGTCAGAAAACATTGCTGGAAAAAAGATTTAAATACGTGTAAAGAAATCCTGTTGTTCACAAACTGGAAGACTTACTTGATTTAAACAATGAACTTGATCCCCATAAAAACTCAAGCTGATGTTTCTTTGCAGAAACTAACACACTGATACCTAAAATTCTTATGAAAATGCGTGGAACCCACAATAGCCAAAAAACGTTGAAAGAGAACAACAAAAGTTTGAGGAAGCACATTTGCCAATTTCAAAATTTACAACCAAGAAATAATAATCAAAATGTTCCTAAGGAGAGATATGCAGACCAATGGAATAGAATTGAGAATCCAGAAATAAACCTATACATTTATAAGCAATTAAATTTTGACAATGATGACAAGAAAATTCAAATGCGAAAAAATAGTCTTTTTACAAATGGTACTGGGACAACCAGATTATCTACAGGCAAAAGAATGAAACTGGATTCCCTACTTCAAATCATTTACAAAAATTAACTCAAAATGGATCAAAGACCTAAATGTAAGAACTGAAACTTTAAAACTCTTAGAAACAAAGGCATATATTATTGTGACTTTTGAATTAGGCAATGGCTTCCTGCATGTGACACTAAAAGCACAAGCAATAAGTGAAAAAAAACAGAATAATTAAAATTCTTCAAAATTAAAATCTTTGTGTTTCAAAGAACACTCAAGAAAGTGAAAAGGTAAGCCACAGAATGGGAGAACACTGGCAAATCATATATCTCATCAGGGACTAGTATCAAGAATAGAAAATAAACAAATGGAGAAAACTCTTACAATTCAACAATAAAAAGACAACCTACTTAAAAACTGAGCAAAGAATCTTAATTGACACTTAAAAAAAAATACCATGAAATATTAGAATTAGAATGGCTATCATCTAATAGAATGGCTATAATCAAAAAGACTGACAATAACAAATGTTGGTAAGGATGTGGAAATATTGCTACCTTCACTCATTACTGATGGAAATGTAAAATGGTACAGTCACTTTTAAAATGAGTTTGGTATTCCTCAGAAGTTAAACAGAGTTACCTATAGACAATTCAGCTTTTAGGTATATACATAAGAGACCCGAAAACCAATGTTCACTTATACACAAATGGCAGCATTATTTATAAAACAACAACAAAAAAAAATGAATGGCTACATGCTATAACATTATATTGAGTGAAAGAAGTCAGTCACAAAAGACTACATATTGTATGACTGAATTTTTATGAAGTGTCCAAAATAGGGAAGTCCATACACAGAAAGTGGATTAGTGGTTGCCAAAGGGTGGGGAGAGGGAGTAATGAGGAGTGACTGTTAAAGAGCACTGGTTTTTTTCTTGGGATTGAGAAAAATGTTCTGAAATTAAACAGTGGTATGGTTACACAACCTTGTGAACACACTAAAAACCACTGAATTGTGTATTTAAAAAAAAACACTAGATATCTTCAAAGTCTCTGAAAGATGATTATTTCTAGTCTGGAATTCCACGTATGGACTTAAATACTGGGAAAATGGCAACTGAGGCTAGGCAACTGAGAGGGGAGATGCTCTAAGAGAGCTAACTCCTAAGCTACCATAACCAAAAGCCAATATTTGCTGTTAAAAAAATTTTAATTTCATAAACAGCAATATTAGACAATGTCTTTCAACTACAGCAATATGAAAAGAAACAACAAAAAGACTGTCTCTGAGTAGTGACCTACAAGTGGCAAGGAACTGACATATTTCATTTTCATCTCTCTGCATTTATTAATTCAATACAAAATTTTAAATGATTATTTAAAAAAGAGAAACATCATCATACTCTAAGAAACTGAGCTATCTAAGAAAAATGTAGTAGAAAAGGCTTGGGACTAGAGTCAATGAACATGAATTTAAACAAACTCAGGGAGATTATGGAGGATAAAGGAGCCTGGCGTGCAGGAGTCCATGGCATCACAAAGAGTTGGACGACTCAGAAACTTAACAGGGGTCAAAGGACTGACATCCTGTCCTGTGTCATTTATTGGCTATTTAATAATGAGCTAATCACTGTGTCTAGTTTCTGTAAAATTGAGAATAAAATTACCTTTGCCCCTTACTGAAGAGCTGTTAGGAAAATCAAATGAAACACTTAAAAGCAGATTTTAAAACATTGTTTAAAAAGGAGAAATTATGTACTATCTACATAATACTGTAAATACCCAAATATTTTAGATTTTACTTATCAAAGTAGATATCAAACTAGACAGACATGATTCTACAAAACTGTCTGTCTCCAGGGTTTACTTTAACCTGAATCATCTGGATGAAGGGTCAGAACAGAAACGGACTCACGGGAAAATTTCATAACCTGCCAGATAAATGAAACGATGTGCTTATTATCTAGAAGGAACAGGATTTCTTTCTTTCTAAGAATAAATTATGTCTTCTGGAAAACATGTACATGTCTGTACATTAGTTTTTAAAAATTTAAAAAAACAGCACTTACCTTCACAGTCAAATCCTCTTTACCCAGTGTGACATGGACCTGAATAGGCGGATAAACACCTTTGTCAGCATGATGCTCCATCGTTGCTCTCATTGCATTCTGAAATACATAAGGGTTATGTTAAAGATACAACTTTAAAGAAGGAGAGAAATTAAGTACAATTTTCAAGTATATATGCACTCCTTGATATTTTTAAAAATTTTAATGAAAACATGCCTAAGAATTGTAATTCATAACTAAACTTAAAGAACTACTTCTAAAAAATAAGTCAGTTTTGGAGGACTTGGTAGGTAAAAATCCCAACTAAATTCTGAATATTTTCTAAAATCAGAATCTCAACATTTTTAACTAGCTTTATATGAAAGCAGAAAATTCTACCCAAATATTTTTATAATTTGGGAGACAATGGGCAAATCTTATTTTTGAAAACAGTCTCATCTCTATTTTAAAGAACCATTTTAATTGTCATAAACTGCTGTCATAATTGCATAAATTAAGAAAAAGCGATTTTTTCATTTAGTACTAATAGCAAGTCTTATTATGATGTAGAAATAAATCTAATTTACTACTAATTGGAAACCAGAATATTTATTTACACAGTAAAACAGTTTTGACCAATTTCTAAAGGACACAGGGTACACGATGTCAACAGAGCATAAGCACTAAGCAATAACACGACATGTAGCGTTGAAGCAGGAACTGCCAAGACTAGATACAGTTTAAAAGGCAAAAGGCTGGACTGCACTTGGAGTGTGTAGCCCTGGAACACCAATCAGGACAGAGTCTCCCAAGGAAGAGATTCTGTCATCTCTACCGAAGGCCGTTTAAGATCAGGTTTCAGATGGAAGCCATTATTACTGATATGATATAAAGTCTGTTACATAATATGGTAATGTTTCTTTTATTAAGCATCATAGGGAATGAGATCTTTAGGTGACTGAAATTTCAAGGAAAAAATTACTTTTAATCCTTTAAGTGCAAATCGTTTATTCATTTAACCACTTTGGTAGAAAGATTTTTGTAAAATATTAGATACATTCTTGCTGTCTTAGAACCAAGACCATTTTTCAATCTTTGTTATTCTAAGACAGTCAGCCAGTTTTTCTATGTTTCAGTGTATTTTTCTTTTTTCATGATCAGGCTGAAGGCCACCTCATCTCTCTTCCACCTGCTCCTGGCTGAAGACATGGTAACCACACTGAGAGAGACTACAGGCTTGATGTGGGGTAATATTTTCAGCCCCATGGACCCATACTCCTCATCACACACTTTCCTGTCTACCAGCAACTGTCTTTGGTATGGTGCTGAGAAAAAAATGTACTCTCAACATTACGAGCACAATTGTATTTAGTTTTCAAATTTTGTTTTAAAGAGCAAATATAACAGCAGAAGTCACATAAGTCAATGTAAGTGACTTTCTCCAAAAAAATGCATACAACAATGTGTATGACAGTGGGACTGTGGTCCTTTAGGGGTGGAGAATCATTCTTCTAAACATTTTGCTTTGTAAAAATACAAATAAAATTGTATCAAACACGTATAACGTGCTGCCATTGTATAAGACATTTAGGATATTATTCTCAATCTTTGTAATAACCTGGATAATAATAATATCCTTGTTTGACAGAGGAGGAAACTGAGGCTTGGGGTTGAGAGACTTGCACAAGGTCACACACATCTTAGGTGGCAGAACTGGAATTCAAATCCAGGTCTTTCTGAGCCCCAGGTCTGAGCTTACCACTACACTGAGGGCATCAGTGTTGACCAACAGCTTATCTGCACTGATGTGCCATGAAACACCAAAGGGCATCTTTTAATGAAACTGAGGAAAACCTGGTAGAGTATTTAAACTTTCAAAGCAGATTCCTAACCTTAGGAAAGGACTGATAAAGGTGATGTAATACTATGTTACAAACCTTGAAAAGTTCAAACACCATGTGATAGAGGTGGGATGGTACATAAACCACTTGTATTGGCTGTCCTGGTGATTTTGCTACAGAGCAGAAGAGAAAAATATGAAAGTACAGAGAGATGTGCTTAAAGCATTTTAAAGAATATATTGTGTAGTGCTGAAAAGAAAACATTTACTATGGAGGATAGTACTACTGGGGGGAGAAGGGCTACACCAGTTTTTTACTGTATCTGTGTTTGAATGCCAGGCTCACACAATTTATACCTGCCTGTGACAACATGAGTCCTGCAGTCACTCTTGCAATCCTGCATAACCATCTACCAACCCATCTTCCCATTCTTGTCTATGATGGTTGAGTCTGTTTAAGACACTCAGTCTTACGGTCAGAATTTTTTCCTTCCAAAAAGAAGTGTTAAAGTCTTTAAATTCCATGGTCCAACTCACATAAATACATTGTTTCTTTAAAAAGCCATTTTTTAATTGTTTCACCCAGGTGGGATGCTTTGTTTTATTCTGGGCATTTCTGTGCATATAGACTCAAATAAAAACTTTGAGCTAGTATTGACTTATCAAGGGCCACTAATTCTACATTCAAACATGTAAGAGGAGCCTAGCTGGGGGTAGAGAACAGATAATAAGCAAACCAGAACTTTCAGTAAAGGAGTAAGAGTCGCCATACCTCAGAATTCTCATTCAGCCAATAAGCTGGACTCTCCAATGAATAAACTGGCTCTGGGAAACACAGATGGTACATCTGGAAACTGCCCACAGCAGTTCAGGTTCCCAAACTGTCACTTGCGCCTTGTGGTTCTTATTCACTGAATGTACTATTATGGCTTTAGAAAAACCAGGCAACTCTATTTTCAATGGGGCAACTTCTTCCACTGCCCTCCCACTCTAAGGTCCAGAATACAACTCAGCAGAAGCCTATTTAATTTTATGCTTCTTACAGGGTCATTCTAACTGAGGTAATGTCTCCCTCTGTCAAACTACCCTACCTCCAGGGAAGACAGAGAGAGACTCATCAATCTCCTTCCGAGGCATCTAAACCTTTTGTGTCCAAAAGAAGACCATCAGAGATAATCAGAGTCTCCAACAGATGGACATCTTTCTTTCTTCTTTCACATCTCCAGTCTTTACTTCCTCGACAATAAAAAATTGGTTTGAAACTCAGGAAGTAGAAATCTTAAAGGGTAAACCTTACATTCAGTTCAGTCGCTCAGTCGCGTCCGACTCTTCGCGACCCCATGAAGTACATATAAAAGTCAGATGTAATTTTCTTGAAAGCATTAGTCGCTCAGTCGTGTCTGACTCTTTGCGACCCCATGGACTGTAGCCCACCAGGCTCAGGCTCCTCTGTCCATGGAATTCTCCAGGCAAGACTACTGGAGTGGGTAAGCCATTCCCTTCTCCAAGGGGTCTTCCCGACCCAGGGATCAAACCCAGGTCTCCTGCATTGCAGGCAGATTCTTTACCATCTGAGCCACCAGAGGAGGATCACTTTTTTCTGTGACTAACCAGGAAATAAAAAATATGCAAAGAATCAATATTATCAATTAAAATAATGAAAATGGGAAAGAAAAAGGCAAAATGTCTTTCAGAAAAAATCCAACTAAATTAAAAAATATACATATATACGTACACACACATAAATACAAATATTTTTAACATGATTTCTCTCCCTCAGCTTTCATATCCAATAAACAAGTTGTTTTATATTAAAACAAATCTAACTTATCATTCCTTCTCAGGTAATCATAACACTAATCATTTAGGAAAAGGCATCAGGCTTACCATTTAGTTCTTCAAGTTCTAGTTCGGGAGAGTTAATATAATACAAATCACACAGACGCCTAGCATTTTCATAGCCATCTAGTGTGAATCAAAACAAAAAAGTCATTAAATAAATTTACTTCTGCTTCATGAAGATGGCAATAATATATAAACAAATGAAATTTTAAAGCTTTCTAGAGAAAAAAATATACTTTAACAATCTTAGTTTGGGGACGGTCTTTTTAAAGTATGACATGACAAAGCCTAAGGCCGTATAAAGCAAAAAGTGACAGATATGATTACCAAAAAATTTTCAAATATCTGTATGGAAAAAGAAACCATAAACAAAGTAAAAAGAAAACCAGCAGATTGAAGAAAATATTTACAATACATGTAAATAAAATTTAGAGTTGGTAAGGGTTTAGGGAATACTCACTTTCATTCATTGTTTGATACATTTTTGGAGTTATAAAATTTTAAATACATTTAAAATTTTTTTAATTCTAGAAACCCTGCCTTCTAAAATACTAGCAAAAGTCAGCACATATATAAGGATGTCTACTGTAATATTGTTGGTGATAGAAACAACAGAAATATGCATCAATAGGAGTACGGATTAATACAGTCTGATACATCCCTAACAGTCATTCAAAGACCTGGTGTATACCCACGTGTACTACACATGGCACGATGTTTGTAAATTTATAGAAAAACATACACAAACTACCCCATGTTCCAAAAACAGCAATGTAAGACCAACAATTATGTGCGTGCACAAGCATATATGGTTCAAACAGAAAAAGCTGTGGCAAGATACAAGCCAAACTATTATGAATTATGGCTTCAATATAGGGAATTAGAAAGGAGGGAATAAGGAAATATTTTGAAGTCAAATAGATACTCTCATAATATCTTCACCTTTTGCCTAATAAAGCACGGCATCAACAAAACATTCATCCTATACATAGTGCACAATTAGCATTATAAAGGCATTTTCAAACCTATGCATGGGTTATATCATTTTATCTCATGATTCAAATAACTGTTTTAATAGCACTCAACAGTTCTGAATTGGCATTCTTCCTGAAAGGAGAAACGCATTTACCTTTAATAACTTCAACCACACTGCAGTTGGGATTTATACTTCCGACGTGTTTCCGATGAGATAGGCTTCCTTTGCCTTTTCCACCAAATAATAAAGCTATAAAAAATTAAAAAACAAATAAAATACGCTAAAATACATAATGCCGCTGTCTGGATTTCAATACTGTTTCTCTAATTGGTATCAAACAGTAGAACAAGTATTTTCCTTAAAACATAAACATTCTACATAACGTTAAACATAAATTTAAAAACCTCCTTTCAATGGCAGTCTATTTGCTTTCCTTAATACAAAAAAAAAGTAAAAGTAAATATTCTCCCTAAAAGGAAGTTTTCTAAATAAATGTAAAATGTACCAACACAGATTATTTAGCTTCTTCTCTTGACTTCCAGACACTTACAGTGCTGATTAAGTAACATTCTAATTGAAATTCGACTCATGTAGAAACGATCCAAAAAATATTGAACATTCTGGCTGGTGACAGGATCCACCCCGAAGCTCTCCTTGTATTCAACCACACCTTCAGCCATTGTGGGTATCACGTCATTGTGTCGGTTCCTGATCCGTATCACAGTGTCTGTAAAGCTAAACAAACCTGTCTGTCAAAACAGCCAAATATTTTGGCAAGTGAATGTGATACTAAAATGTAAATTTAGCCAATTATACTAGACAAGAAATGCCTAATTCAGTAAAAGAAGCATCAAGGCATGTTTTCTTACACTTATTTAAGTATATTTCAGATAATAAAATATACCATCTCTATAGAGATGTTAGTTCAGTTCAGTTGCTCAGTCGTGTCCGACTCTTTGTGACCCCGTGAATTACAGCATGCCAGGCCTCCCTGTCCATCACCACCTCCCAGAGCTCACGAAAATTCATGTCTATCGAGTCGGTGATGCCATCCAGCCATCTCATCCTCTGGCGTCCCCTTCTCCTCCTGCCCCCAATCCCTCCCAGCATCAGGGTCTTTTCCAATGAATCAACTCTTCGCATGAGGTGGCCAAAGTACTGGAGTTTCAGCTTCAGCATCAGTCCTTCCAATGAACACCCGGGACTGATCTCCTTTAGGATGGACTGGTTGGATCTCCTTGCAGTCCAAGGGACTCTCAAGAGTCTTCTCCAACACCACAGTTCAAAAGCATCAATTCTTCGGTGCTCAGCCTCCTTCACAGTCCAACTCTCACATCCATACATGACCACAGGAAAAACCATAGCCTTGACCAGACAGACCTTTGTTGGCAAAGTAATATCTCTGCTTTTGAATATGCTATCTAGGTTGGTTGTAACTTTCCTTCCAAGGAGTAAGCGTCTTTTCATTTCATGGCTGCAGTCACCATCTACAGTGATTTTGGAGCCCAAAAAAATAAAGTCTGACACTGTTTCCACTGTTTCCCCATCTATTTCCCATGAAGTGATGGGACCGGATGCCATGATCTTCGTTTTCTGAATGTTGAGCTTTAAGCCAACTTTTTCACTCTCCTCTTTCACTTTCATCAAGAGGCTTTTGAGTTCCTCTTCATTTTCTGCCATAAGGGTGGTGTCATCTGCATATCTGAGGTTATTGATATTTCTCCAGGCAATCTTGATTCCAGCTTGTGCTTCCTCCAGTCCAGCGTTTCTCATGATGTACTCTGCGTAGAAGTTAAATAAGCAGGGTGACAATATACAGCCTTGACAAACTCCTTTTCCTATTTGGAACCAATCTGTTGTTCCATGTCCAGTTCTAATTGTTGCTTCCTGACCTGCATATAGGTTTCTCAAGAGGCAGGTCAGGTGGTCTGGTATTCCCATTTCTTTCAGAATTTTCCATAGTTTATTGTGATCCACACAGTCAAAGGCTTTGGCATAGTCAATAAAGCAGAAATAGGTATTTTTCTGGAACTCTCTTGCTTTTTCTATGATCCAGCAGATATTGGCAATTTGATCTCTGGTTCCTCTGCCTTTTCTAAAACCAGCTTGAACATCTGGAAGTTCACGGTTCACATATTGCTGAAGCCTGGCTTGGAGAATTTTGAGCATTACTTTACTAGCATGTGAGATGAGTGCAATTGTGTGGTAGTTTGAGCATTCTTTGGCATTGCCTTTCTTTGGGATTGAAATGAAAACTGACCTTTCCCAGTCCCGCGGTCACTGCTGAGTTTTCCAAATTTGCTGGCATATTGAGTATGCACTTTCATAGCATCATCTTTCAGGATTTGGAATAGCTCAACTGGAATTCCATCACCTCCACTAGCTTTGTTCGTAGTGATGCTTTCTAAGGCCCACTTGACTTCACATTCCAGGATGTCTGGCTCTAGGTCAGTGATCACACCATCGTGATTATCTGGGTCATGAAGATCTTTCTTGTACAGTTCTTCTGTGTATTCTTGCCACCTCTTCTTAATATCTTCTGCTTCTGTTAGGTCCATACCATTTCTGTCTTTTATCGAGCCCATCTTTGCATGAAATGTTCCCTCAGTATCTCTAATTTTCTTGAAAAGATCTCTAGTCTTTCCCATTCTGTTGTTTTCCTCTATTTCTTTGCATTGATCTCTGAGGAAGGCTTTCTTATCTCTCCTTGCTATTTTTTGGAACTGTGCATTCCGATGCTTATATCTTTCTTTTTCTCCTTTGCTTTTCGCTTCTCTTCTTTTCACAGCTATTTGTAAGGCCTCCTCAGACAGTCATTTTGCTTTTTTGCATTTCTTTTCCATGGGGATGTTAAGAAACTCCAAAACAAAAAAAAAACTTGTAAAATGTAATTATTTTCTTGGAACTCCTAAAAGTAAGGCTGCCACAAAACACAATCCTACAAATGTGAAGGGTTTTCTTTAACTATCATCAACTAAGATTATTTCAACACCTGCTATGAGGATGGGATCCAGGCACAGCCAGCATAAGAGAAGACAGAGCACTTGCTTCTAGAGAACACATGCTCTGTAAGGAATGAAGATGAATGAGCCAATAAAGGCTATGTGTTTTGGAACCATTTCCCAGGTTCAAGAGAGAAAGGGCCACTAACAAAAGTAGAAAGGAATTCTAATTCCATTCTATGAGTTTAAAAACATGGGAGAAAAAAAGGTGAATGTGTGTTCATAGAAAAATCTTCAAGCCATCCAGCTTTTCTATTTCTGTCATTTGAAGACACTACTGCATGGCTTTGCCAACAGACATCCGTCTAGTCAAAACTATGGTTTTTCCAGTAGTCATGTATGGATGTGAGACCTGGACCATAAAGAAAGCTGAGCGCTGAAGAACTGATGCTTTTGAACTGTGGTGTTGGAGAAGACTCTTGAGAGAGTCCCTTGGACTGCAAGGATATCTGGCCAGTCCATCCTAAAGGAAATCAGTCCTGACTATTCTTTGGAAGGACTGATGCTAAAGCTGAAGCTCCAATACTTTGGCCACCTGATGCAAAGAAATAACTCACTGGAAAAGACCCTGATGCTGGGAAAGACTGAAGACAGGAAGAGAAGGGGATGACAGAGGATAAGATGGTTGGATGGCATCACTGACTCAATGGACGTGAGTTTGAGCAAGCTCTGGGAGTTGGTGATAAACAGAGAAGCCTGGTGTGCTGCAGTCCATGGAGTCACAAAGAGTCGGACACAACCCAGTGACTAAAGTGCACTGAACTGCATGGCTAATTTAAAGAAGTAAATAAAAGAGGAAAGAAGTCTTAGTTGTGAAGTAACAAAATCTACCTTGTAATACAGCCATCAGAACTCACACTTCCAAATGACTGCTTCCTCATTCAAAGTCTTCAGAGACATCATCTTGACTACTATTAACCTATTCCAATGATGCTCTCATTGCTCAAAATATTTTTGGAATTCCTAGTTTATGATTAGTTTTAAAACCAAACTGTTAATCCAAAATACAAACAACAAACTCCTTGAAAACAATTCATCATTTCTAGTTACTTCTTAATCATTTATTTCACATCTCTCTTTTTTTGTCAAAACCAAAGCAGTATTATTTTGCCTGGCTGCTCACGATATTTTTTTAAAATTCAGGTCTGAATGACTATTTTCCGAAGGTTTTTCAGCATAAGGTTTACTTTTAAGTTAGACTGGATGGGTCTAAATCCATTTGCTGTCCATGTGAGCCTAATGCTATTTTAAGACTTTTTGTCCACAGATAGCATCTCTTTTTGCACAGATAGTATTATTTCAGTAGAGTCATTTTAAAGAGTAAGTGACATCATTTGTGTAAATTTTGCTGCATACCTACGCAAATTCTTGGTGTTATTTTCAAACCAAAATCATGTTTAAAAAGTGAAATGTTGCTACCACCTTTAAAGACAGTAAAAAAAAAAAATGTGTAATGGACTTGGAGGACAACAACAGAAACAGTCTTTAAGTTCTGAGTAACATTCACTGGAATAAGCAGGTAACTTGCCTTAGGGGATTACGAGGTTTATTAGTCCTGGTATGTTGATTATTAATAGGTCACATTACTTACATTGTCTCGCAGACCACAGTTCATAAACTAGAGACAAGTTTCTGTCTTGCAGGCCTTCAGTGTTTGTTGAAGGTTTAGTTTCCAATCTTTCAAAATTAGGAAATCTAACTTAAAAAACAAAAATAACTAGACTTGCAGCTTTTCTTATACCCACCCCCCAACACACACACACATATCATATGATCTGGGCAGTGTTTCTGCTCGGCAATGGTCAGTAGAGCTGAAAGGCTGTCCTTTAGAAGCAAGTGCTCATTACCAAGTCTTTACCAGTCTCCTACCATCCAAGTGGCCCTGAGACCACATCAACATCAGATCACCAGATTTGAACTGCATCTTTCTTTACACTAGAGTGAAGAGAAACATGAAGTTCTTCTTATGCCCAGTCCAATTTCTGAATTTATGTTACCTGGCTGGCTGTATGGACTGTGACAAGAAACATATACCATCATATGTTCTAAAGCAGTGAAAAACCAAAAGTTAATCAATTTCCCTAAAATGATCCAATAGCAATACATTTACATTTTTATATGATGTTCAAAGAGTATATGATGATGTTTTATATGATGTTCAAATAAGGCAAAACAACTGTACTTACTCATAAATAGTTTTAGCATCTTCAGCACTTTTGTCCTTAAACTCAAGAAGCTCTTGAAGACTCTGGATATACCTAAAATGTAAATCAACCCCTTGTAAGACTGTTCTTTTACATTTTGAAAGTCTAATATTGTGAAAATGATCAAGAGGCATTTTAAACATTTCTTTACTGTTAATTAATTTTTAGCAAACTATGGTTGAAGTGGGATTTGTATACCCATTCACATTCAAGCAAAGTCCCTGCCAGTAATTAGAAGGTACCTTTTCTCCTAAAAGCTTAGGTTAAATTTGATTTAAGAATTTCCTACTTTTTTTAAAGTTCTCTACTCAAAGTAGTTTTTATATTTCTTAAAATTACCACTGTACATCACAGTATAAATATACTGATGGTCACGGGAACTGAGTCTGTCACCAACAATTATGTGATCTTGGGCAAATGACTTTAACTTGTCTTAGTCTCAGTAAAATGTGGAGGCCAGCTTACCCTGGTCTAAGAATCAAATTTAAATGTCTTTGTTTTAAAACCTTAATTTTAGATGGTACGTCCAGTCAGCAGATGCTTATTGAAAGTCTACAGTCTAACACATGGTTCTTCTAAACAATTGAACAAAAACACAAAAGTCATGAAAATGCACATTTTTAATTTATCTAAAAATACGATGGAGCAAATCACCTGGTAAAGGAGCAAAATGAAGAAAGTCAAATCCTCTCTGAAGGTCATGCAGCAGAGCACAATGGCAGTGGAGGGCCAGAGCCAAAACACCTATCATTCAATGACCTTCTTTAGTGTAGGGTCTGCTTTGGCCGGACCTTCAGCTGCCATATTTTAGTAGACATCCAGGGGCAGTGAAAGTGTTTTAAAAATCTGCAAATCCCCATGTTGGTTTGGAAAGTTGTTTCTGACAAACAATATGCCCTACAGCATGCCAAGGCATTCCAAAGTCTAGTGATTCTGAGTCTACTGTCGTGACTTAACCCTTACTCTTCACTGGCAAGAACAATTATGCTTTTATTCAGAAGATACTGAAACCAAGCAGGACCTTGTGGGGCTCCTGGGCACAGAAGCCTTTCCATGTCTCCCATTTCATATTTGTAGGGAATAGATTCCAGTTTCCATGACCTTCCTTGAGGTCCAAAGGGCAGGTTCAAACAGGAGCTAATCAGGGAAGAGAGAGAATGCAGAGACAAGGGAGAAGCGGCCAAGAGACAACAGTGCAGACCTGGAGTCAGTCTGGTTTCCCCTCAAGAGATACACATCTCCGAATTCTTTTACAGCACTAACACGCACAACAAAGGAAAGATATTAGCATTTTTCATTCCAGAAGGTTTGATAATCTCAAGAAGCACATCAGGAGACCACCTGAGGCCAGATTAAAGGCCTGCATGTACACTGATCATTATCAGCAACCTCTTCCTTGAACCACTGCTATAAAACTCTTCACCAAACATCCCTGGGTTGGGACACAGTTTTTCAGGGCAAGATCCTGCTGTGTCCTCCTTTGCCTGGCAAAGCAATAAAGCTATTCTTTTCTACTTCACCTAAAACTGGCTTCAAGGTTCAATTCAGCACCAGTGAACAGAGGCAGAGTTTTCGGCATTAAATTGTCAACATCTACAATGTGTTAGGCACCGATATTTAAAAAATGTAACATATTCTACTTTTAATGATTTTTTTTTTTTAAAAAGGAATAAACCTCCATAGAAAATTATCTGTTCTCCCTGCATCAGAGTTCCTAAACAAATGTCTCTTACTTAAACCACATTTCTAACTATTTCATTTTTGGACTGGAGAGTATCGGATTATCAATTATGGAGCAGTCATGTTTCTTTCACTTATTTTAAAAAGTTGACATTATATCAGCTTCTCCCATAATTATATTGGTTACAACAGGAAAGCTAGGATCTCCATAAATCATAATTGGGAAATGCCTTGCAACATTTAAGACTCTTTCCATTTAAGACTGAACTCTGGCAAACTCTTTTGTTTGAAATGTATAGTGGTTAACAGAGTAACACTTTTAATAACATTAACAAGAAAGGCTGCATACAGGTGGCCACATATGCATGCACACCCTTAATAGCTCCACTGTCATTTTTAGAAGAGAGATCATAGTTTCTACACAATTCTAATAACTTCTGCTGCTGCTGCTGCTAAGTCGCTTCAGTCGTGTCCGACTCTGTGAGACCCCATAGACGGGAGCCCACCAGGCTCTGCCGTCCCTGGGATTCTCCAGGCAAGAACACTGGAGTGGGTTGCCATTGCCTTCTCCATTGTGTGAAAGTGAAAAGTAAAAGTGAAGTCGCTCAGTCTCGTCCAACTTGTAGCAACCCCATGTACTGCAGCCTACCAGGCTCCCCCATCCATGGGATTTTCTAGGCAAGAGTACTGGAGTGGCTTGCCACTAATAACTTCTAATTGTTTTTAAATGATAGAATAAATATTTTAACTTCTGTGACTTATAAAGATATACTTCAATAAGATAAATTTAGTTTATAAAAAAATGTATACCCTTTAACACATTTTATTAATCTGACTTCAACATAAAGCAGTTGCTGCTAAGCTGCTGCTAAGTTGCTTCAGTCGTGTCCGACTCTGTGCGACCCCATAGATGGCAGCCCACCAGGCTCTGCCGTCCCTGGGATTCTCCAGGCAAGAACACTGGAGTGGGTTGCCATTTCCTTCTCCAATGCATGAAAGTGAAAAGTGAAAGTGAAGTCGCTCAGTCCTGTCTGACTCTTAGCGACCCCATGGACTGCAGCCCACCAGGCTCCTCCGTCCATGGGACTTCCCAGGCAAGAGTACTGGCTGCTGCTGCTGCTAAGTCACTTCAGTTGTGTCCGACTCTGTGTGACCCATAGACGGCAGCCCACCAGGCTCTCCCGTCCCTGGGACTCTACAGGCAAGAACATTGGAGTGGGTTGCCATTTCCTTCTCCAATGCACTGGAGTGGGGTGCCATTGCCTTCTCTGACAAACAAATCTGAGTTTGAATCCCAGCTTTACCATGAATGTTTTTGCCTTAGGCAAAGGACTTAATCTGTAGGTACCTCCATTTCTTCATCTGTAAAACGGATGCCTACTGGGCAAGGTTATTGAAGGGATTAAAGGTAACTATCAACTTATGGTAGATATTTTTATTACATTATAAAATAACATCCTTGGAGATTTAATAACACAAATCTTAAATATAGTGTCTGTATTTCTGTGCATTTGATTGTTTTTTCAAAACCAAAAGGTAGTACAGTCCAGGATTCAGGTTGAAGCCCAGATACACCCCAACAAAGGAGGAGGAATGCTGCTACTACCTTGAGACACCACTGCAGAGTAAAAAAGTACTTGCTTTAACTCTGGGTAAAGTCTACAACACTACTCAAATTGCAAACACAAGAACAGTGAATCTTACCAGCTCTGTACCAACTGAACTGACGGTGTCCTGAGAAGATTATCTGGAAGAAGACTTATTTCTTTCATTATATTTGCCAATCTCACAGGCAACTCTTGCCGTAGAAACATAAATGAGGTCTTTTCACAAGCATTCACAGATCCTGAAACCAAATACAGTGTGAACAGCAGTAAGTGGAAGCCATAAGGCAGAGAGAAACACACAGTTATTTGTCAAGTGATATCATCACCATAACGACAAGGCAAGAAGAGGAGCAAGGGACAAGACAGTCCAGTCTCTAGGGCTGTGCGACATTCTGAACCACCTTCCAACCACACTGTAGAGCATCAGTGAGGTTATTTTCCTGTCTCCATTATTCACATCTCCCATCTTAGAACGAAGACAACCTAGGCAAGTCTGAGCAAGGCGCAGTCTGATTAACGTAGGACCTGTAAAAAGCCTATCCTATATAACCTGTTGCTATCGTTTTAAAAACTTGTTTCCTAACTTTAGGTTTATAAGAAAAACCTGTCTAAGAAGCAGTGGAAATTCTGACATGTTCACGAGAAGATTCACTGAGTCCAGGTAGAACCACTATACTAACTGCCATACGCGAAGAGTAAATGAAGAGTAGTCTTTCCGGCAACAGAAAGCAAAAGCTGCCAATGCCTGCTCTGCGATCATCTTCAAGCTTCTCCCCCAGTAGGTTGTATTTAATTGTCTGATTCCTGGAAAGCAATCTGCTCCTTCCTCCACTCCTACTCAAGATGCTAAGCAGAACAGCTGTAGAATCGCGTTTGGCAAGCAGTTCCATTTAAAGTCAAACTAAAAAGTCATGTTATTTCAGTGATGCATTTTAAACTCACTGATTTGCTCTTTTAGCAAGAGACAACCATAGCAAAAACGAGATTGTCAATAGGAATAATCGTATTAAAAGAAAACATTTTCTTGTGGAAGTTTAATGGCATAGTTGGGAAAGAGGTCAAATTCAACCTCTTAATAACACTACAGTCATTTTAAGGTAAAAACAAAAACGAAGAGCTTTGAACCAAACAAAATCGACACTGTAAACCACAAGTTTAAGATTAAGTGGCTAACTACGCTGCTATCTTTCAAGCCACTAGTGATCCGTTGGTGACCAAACCGCACTCACAATGCAGAAGATAACTCTTGTCTATTTGAAATTTTGACTTGACTAGTTTTCCCATTTCATCTTAGCGCCCTGCTATGATAAGTTAAAGTTAAATGCCTGACTTTGCAATTCCTCTGCATCTTTTCTAGAGAAAACCAGGAAGCACTCATTTGAGAAAGAGGAAAGTGGAGAGTCACTTCGGTAAACAAACCCCACAGCATACTGTACCCATGCACTTTACACGTGCTGCGGACTCTTGTTGACGAAATGAATTGTACGGTTGGTGGAAACTCTTAAGCCAGTGGCAAGGAAAACATTCTATGAAACACCGGGCCAGTCAGAACCTGCTTCCCCTATCAGCACGCCACTTTTATGTAATCATCATATGCAAAACCAAGCATTTATCAGCACTCTGCAGAATCTGAACGCGACTCCCGGAGGTGTCAGCACACTCGCCTCTCACTCGGGCTGGCCTCTTCCGAAAGGGCCTGGCTGCGAGCGCGGAGGTGCACACGTGCGCTGAAAAGAGCTCGGGGCCCGGGCTTGTTTTTCAACAATACACGGGAAAAAGGCACACTCTCCCAGTTATCTCTCTGGGGCGCGGACGCCTGCACCTGAGCAGAGGGATCCGTCCGCGAGGGACGGAGGAGGAGCCCGAAACGCCGGAGGAGAGACGTTGAGGAAGGGGGCGCGCCGGAGACGTAAGGGCACCCGCGCGGGCCGGGCCCGGCCCGGGTTAGCGGCCGCAGATCCCGGCTAGGGTTGCGCAGGAAGGCCCAAAGCCCGGGCCCTACTCACCGAAGTCCAGGAACTGCTTCATGGAGAGCGGGGATGGCGAGAAGCGCGCGTAGAAGTCCACTTGGCCGGGAACGCCGCGTTCGGGCGCCGGGCCGGAGCCCGAGTCCGAGGTGAGGCTGCGGCTGACGCTAGGGCCGGCGGCGCGCAGCCCGGGGCCCGGGCCGGCCGAGGTGGCTACGCGAAGCAGCCGCGCTAGCCTCATGTCGAGCCGCGCCGGAGGAGCCGGAGCCCCGGGCGCCAGGTCGCCGCTCCGCCGCTCGGCCGGGTGGTACGTGAGGGACGTGGCGGCCTCGGGGGCGGGGAGCGGCTGTCACCGCCGCGGCCACCGCCCCCCTTGCTGGAGCCCGGCCCTCCGCGCCGCTGGGCGGGGCCTGGGGAGGAGAAGGAGGCGGGGACCGCGTGCGGACCGCCCCCGAGCCAAAGTCCCGCCCCCCGCGCCCCGGGGCGGGGCCGAAAGAGCGGGAGGGCAGGGTTTCGCGTGGACGCCGGGCAGCTACGAGCCTCTCCTGGTGTGGCGCGCACAGTCACAGCCCTTTGGAAACAAAGCCCACTTTCCTGCTTCCTCAGGTCTCCTGTCCTCCGCCGAAAACCTCTAGCACAGGATCGACATCCGCTTCCAGGCACCACAGTGTCTTGCTTAGAGCGTGTTCCAGAAACGCTCCAAAAAACAAGCCCATATTTTACGGAGGAGCAAACTGAGACCCTCAAAATTTTCAGAGCAGACCCTTGCCAAACAGTGATACATAAGAACACATGGTGAGCACTATAGAGTGTGGCCCTAAATAATACCGCAACGACTCCCGTCCCAAGAGAAGAGAATTGACGGCTCAACTTGAAGCTTTGTCTACTGTCATTCTTGGCCTAGACAGCACTGTATATAAAGGCTCCCACAACTCCGACTGCCCTTCTCTTTAACTGTCTTAGCGTCACAGTTTGATTGCTCCAACCTTTGTAGTTTCCAAATAGTGAATATAAGACTAGAGAATTTCTAATTTCGATTTAATCTTTCAGAGCTGCAAAGGGTGTCTACAGTGAAAGTCACCACTGTCCCTTCTCGCCACTGCTCCTTCTACATATATCTAATCCCAGTGGTTTGTTATGTCTTAGATGCCAACAAAATTACTTTTCCTTGGGTGTGTAGTTTAATTTAAAATATATATTTTATATATTATACAATTTTAAGATTTTATATATATGTGTATGTATATACATAAATATTTACAGCAGTTATTGGTCTAGAAGAACAGTTCTATTCTCCATATTCGGATCTTGGATTGTATAAAAATGTATGTGTAAAGAATGAGATGAATGTCTTTTTAGGGTGTATTAGTGTTACTAACAGAGAAGGCAATGGCAACCCACTCCAGTACTCTTGCCTGGAAAATCCCACGGGCAGAGGAGCCTGATAGGCTGCAGTCCATGGGGTCGCACAGAGTCGCACACAACTGAAATGACTTAGCGGCAGTAGCAGTGTTACTAAACTGCATTCATTTGCCCAGCATGCAGCATGCCACACTCTGAGATGCCAAGGTTTGCAGGGGAAAGGTTTATAAGTCATGAGGCAGCCAAGAGAGGAGAAGGAAGACCAAATCTTAAATTCACCTTCCCTAAGAGAAAAAGCTTGGGATATTTATGGGACAAAGAAGTTGGGTGACCTGAGGCCTGGGGAAAGGTGATTGGAGATAAGAAAAAGGTTAAGAAAATGGCAGGGTGGTATCATCTAAGGGTGGAGTGTTTGGCCTTCTGATGTCAAGAGGTTCTCCATCCAGCACTTCAGCAGGCCCAGCTGAATGGTTGGTGGTCTCAACTGATCTGAACTGGGCAAGACTAGCTCCATGTTCCTGAAAAACAACTTTTGAAGCCATTACTATAGTGATCCACCCATCAGAGGTACTGCCTCTAGAGGACAGCTAAAGGAGTCTTATGATTGTCTAAGCTACCTGATGAAGGGTGTGCAGTGTGCAGGAACAGTTAAGGCAAGTTTCATCAGTGAAGTTACTGATATTACTGATTAAGCAAAAGTTATAGTTTAAGGGATCAAACTGATGACTGCCCTCAGTTTCATTAGTCCCACAGGTTTAGCTCGAAGAAAAACACTGACCACCTTTACAGGTGTAGGTAGTTGAGGGTTGGGGTAGAAGCAGCACTTAAACATATTTTCCAAAAGTGGTGCCTCTAAGAGTTCTTTCAGATATCTGTTAACCTGGTTGTTGTTACCATTTTGGTAAAAATTTCTTAGAGGAAGCAGTATGAACATAAGACTATGAGATAGGTAGAGAAAGTCGGAGAAGACAATGGCACCCCACTCCAGTACTCTTGCCTGGAAAATCCCATGGACGGAGGAGCCTGGTAGGCTGCAGTCCATGGGGTCACTAAGAGTCGGACGTGACTGAGCGACTTCACTTTCACTTTTCACTTTCATGCATTGGAGAAGGAAATGGCAACCCACTCCAGTGTTCTTGCCTGGAGAATCCCAGGGATGGCGGAGCCTGGTGGGCTGCCGTCCATGGGGTCGCACAGAGTTGGACACGACTGAAGTGACTTAGCAGCAGCAGAGAAAGTGATCAAATCTTTTTTATATATTTGCTGTCCTACCAGCCATACTCTGTACCCTCCAAATGTGGCCTTCCTTCATCTATACTATGAATATTTGTTGAAAGCACATTATGTAAAGTCCACCATCGTCGAAGTTTTACACATATCTTCAAATATTAGACAGCCTGCTCCATAAAGGAAGGATTATGTTTGCTCTGAGTGACCCAGACAGCAGATGGAAGACTTGGGGATGGAAACTGTAGGGAGACAGATCTCACCCACATGTGGAAAAACTTTGGTTACAGCCCTTTGACTGTGAAATGGGAGACCTTAGAGGAGGAGGGGGTTCTTGTCAATGACAGGGACGAAAGGACAGCTTTTTAAGGAGGCTGGGGAGGGTGATTGCAAAGCCATGAGGTGCTATGAACACAGCCTGGTTTCTGGTGTCAGATCCTCTTTCATTTACTGGATATGTTACCTCAAGTGAATTACCTTTCTGAGCATCAGCTTCCTTCCCTAGAAAGGGGGGATACTGGCTGTCTCATTGCGGGTGACTGTGAATAGATAGTGTAGCCCTTTGTTAGCACAATGCCCAGGATATACTAAACACTCAGATTCCGTCTTTTTTTTTTTTAAACCATTATTGCTGTTTTTTAAAAAAATTATTTCCTTATTAAGGTTTAATCAGAACCGCTCACACACATTTTTCATGAAGCCAACTTTACCAAAGGTTTGGTAGAAGACAATTTACAACTGAACATTAGCCATCCTTAAAATAGTCAACTGTTCCGCAGCTCTCCTGCAGCCTCCAGTCATGTGGCCTTCCTCCTTCTCCCCTTCCTTCCAGATTACTCCCTGAGCTCTGAATTCTCCTCACACTATCATGCACAGTATAATCGGCTTTCTCAGCCTCGTTTTGTAACTCTGCTGCTTTCCACCCGAGCATGTTGAGGTGCTCAACTGAACATTAACTTGTGTGAAAGTGCAAAGGCCAGGCAGAAGCTTGGGGTTTATTGTGTCAAGGTTCGTTCACCCAGAAACCAATCCAAGTTTTCTTTTCTTCAAAGTATATTCACCAAACTTCCACCCAACTTATAGTGAAAGAGTATATAAAAACAGATACAAAATTGCATCAGCTTTTCACTTCTTGGTCAAAGGCTGAGGATCCAGAAACTGGAGAGAATGTTAGATATTTTTCAGGTATCTGTTAACTTGATGGTTATTAAGACTATGGTAAAAATATTTTAGAGGAAGCGATATGAATGAATAAGGTATGAATGAAGTGATATGAATACATAAGATATGTATTCAAAGGTAGAAAGTGATCAAAGGGTGGTATATCTTTCATGAATTTTTACCAAAGGGCTATATTATTTAACTATGTACATATAAAGTATAATTGTAATTTAAGGCTCTCTAAAAAATTCTTTATAGCAGACTTGGGCTGGATTCTCTAAATTCCCTGAGATTTTGTGATTATTGTCAGATTAATTTGACTGAAAATCATGTAGAAAGCAATAGAAAACAAGCTGAACTATGCCACCCTGTCTTCTTTATCCTGTGGCTTCATGGGGCTCAGTGGACAAGAGGAGAGAAAAGTGATTATTCATTCTCCTGCTCCTTCCTGCTGGGCCATGACTTGTGTCCCTTTTAAGTATGGCCATAGCTCCCTTCCTGTGCCCAGGGAGCCCTAGAGGTGGTACCAGTTTCCCTCTCCTGTTGATTGGGGTGCTTCACTGTCTCCATCTCTGTTCTGCCCACACCTCTGTAAATAGTCCCTGAAAACACTCTTCAGTTTCCCCTTTGAGTGTGCTACCATTTCCTGCCCCAGACCCCTAACTGCTGCTTTACAAAGGTAACTTTCAAAAGAGATAAAATCATGACTTTCATGCAACTACAAAATGAACACATCTCTATCACGGTGTGTACTACTTTTAATATCGTATGATTTTATCAGTTGTATCTCATTGAAGCTTTGGAGAAGGAAATGGCAACCCACTCCAGTGTTCTTGCCTGGAGAATCCCAGGGACAGGGGAGCCTGGTGGGCTGCCATCCATGGGGTCACACAGAGTTGGACACGACTGAAGTGACTTAGCAGCAGCAGCAGAAGCTGAAAAAAATAAAATGAACACACTGAAATTTTAATTCATTAAATTAGAGACTCAGAGAAGATACTACAACCAGTTCAAAGGGGAAGGCAAAAAAACAGGATTACAGAAATGAATTTGTAAAGGGCTATAAAACTGGCTTTTCCCCTTAGGAGTCAGGAACCCTCCACCTCTAACTGATAGAACATATTTGCATGGATATAGGCAAGAATATAGGTTTTTCCAGTAATCATGTACAGGTGTGAGAGTTGAACCATAAAGAAGGCTGCTGCTGCTGCTGCTAAGTCATGTCAGTCGTGTCCGACTCTGTGTGACCCCATAGACAGCAGCCCACCAGGCTCCCCCGTCCCTGGGCTTCTCCAGGCAAGAACACTGGAGTGGGTTGCCATTTCCTTCTCCAATGCATGAAAGTGAAAAGTGAAAGTGAAGTCGCTCAGTCATGTCCGACTCTTAGCAATCCCATGGACTGCAGCCTACCAGGCTTCTCCATCCATGGGATTTTCCAGGCAAGAGTACTGGAGTGGGTCACCAGTGCCTTCTCCATAAAGAAGGCTGAGTGTCAAAATATTACTGCTTTTGAATTGTGGTGCTGGAGAAGACTCTTAAGAATCTCTTGGACAGCAGGGAACTCAAACCAGTCAATCCTAAAGGAAATCAACCCTGAATATTCATTGGAAGGACTGATGCTGAAGCTCCAATACTTTGGCCACCTGATGTGAAGAGTCAACTCATTGGAAAAGACCCTGATGCTGGGAAAGATTGAGGGCAAGAGGAGGAGGGGGTGACAGAGGATGAGATGGTTGGATAGCATCACTGACTCAATGGACATGAGTTTGAGCAAACTCCGAGAGATAGTGGAGGGAAGAGGAGCCTGGCGTGCTACAGTCCATGAGGTTGCAGCAAAGAGTCAGATACAGCTTAGCAACTGAATAAGGCAAGAATTACCTACAATTTACCATTGTAAATAGCTCAAACACAGTGAATCAGAAACAGACACCCTAGAAACTTGTGCTCTGAACAGTGCATTGTATTCTACCTACATTTGCCTTTTGTGTTTAAAGAAGACCGTTGTTCAAGTAATTACCTGTGCCTTGACATGGAGGCCATCCTGCTTACCAGGACTTGTTTCAAGGAAAACCCTGTATTTATCTGGATGAGGTATTTGATAAGCTGCTGGAGTTGAGAGGGAGATCCCCAGGGACCGCTTTTAGAACAGACTTGCAGGAATCTAGAAGAGGAACCCACTTTGCAGAGCTTAGGGAGAGGGGAGGTGGTGATTGCAAAGGCTGTTTCAAAAGAGGGAGCTTCATGAACCCTCAGTAAAGTTCACTTAAAAAAAAAAAAGATTGTTGAGACTGGGTCTTTTGTGCCTTTGTGCAAACTGGTAAAAAGGGTGAATTTTGCATAAGAATTGGAGCAATATTTGCACTTGAGGAGCCTAAGCAGTGGTTAGGTTGAAGGGGCTCTGAGGTCAAAAACCCCTAAGAATTTACAGACCTGGACGGTGAGAATTGTCCGCTGTCCACTGTCTCTGCATCTGGACACGCTGGAATTTGCCATTTCAGCTAATTCTGGGGGCAAGAAGTCTGCAGATGTCTGAATTATATATGCCATCAGCACAGTTCAAGTTGTTCTCTTTAAAATTTTGTTGGAGTGGGAAGTCCAAATTTCTAGTTTCACCATCAATTTCCCTTTATTTATTTCATTTCATTTCTTCTGAGTTTTCTAGGTACCTACTTCTGGGGTTCACTCATTCCGTAAATGTTTCCTTGAACATGCTGTGTGCTGGGCAGGCACGATTTTAGGTTCTGGGCGTACAGCACTGAACAAGGCATCCAGGTTGCAGCTCTTACAGGGCGTCCATTCTAACGGCTAAAGACAGAATAAATGTATACAATTATTTCAGAGAGTGCTACAGGCTGTAACAATAATAAAACAGACCACTCGGTGTGTGTGTGTGTGTGTTGCATGGAGGCTACTTTACAGAGGTCAACAAAGGTCACTCTGAGATTAGGACCTTCAGAGGCCCTAAAATGAAAAAAAGATGTGACTCCTCCCACCATGAGCCTCAAAAAACCCTATCCTCCCTACTGCAAGACACAAAGCCCCTAAGCTTGTTGGCCTTCATTCATTCATAACTCATCAAGAAAGTCTTTAGGTGGGACTTTGGATTATGATTGTTAAAGATTCCCTCAAAGCAGAGAGCTGACTGCAGTCATCACCTCAAGTTGCAAATAACCACAGGCCATGCATGCATAGCGTTAAGCCTGAAGTGCTTGTCTTTGGCTTCCTGGCCGCTGTCCAGTCCATCCAGCCGCCTCCACCACTGTCAGGAGACCAACTGAAAGTTTTCATGGAAAGGTCCTTCTCCATTTGTTCTGCCTGAGGGGGTGCCCCCACTGTCTGTCAGGAACCTGTAACTGAAATTGCGTAAAAAGCTCATGTCCTCTTCAGAGCAATGTGAGTTGCCATATTTCATTGATAGCTTTTTGTTTCTTTCACATTTTAACACTTCATAAATCGTCAGGGTCCTCAATTCCTATCAGTACGGGTATTGACACTGCTGATGTTTGATCATCAGAACTTGCAGACTGGGTATCCACTGTCTGGAAGAAAATTCTGAACAGTGGAGCGCTCTCTTCAGAAATGCTGCACCACAATACTTTTGGGCAAGCATATTATTCTGAATTAAATGTTAATTTGAAAGATTCAAAATATAAAGAAAAAGTTCTTGGAGAATCTTAACCAATTTATTTCACTTACATTTTCCTATTATATGCACAAGGAATAAGATGATTAACATCCATCTAAAGGTATCGACAAGCTCTTAAGATAAAATTTTCAAAGAATAAGAAGACACTGTCATTGGCAATCTTTTAAAATTCTTACTAGAAGGACTGTTGGGAGATAATCCACTGTCTCTAATTCTACTGGTAATTGGGATTGTTGAGATCACCTGGGAAGGGTGTTGGAGGCCAGAGAGAATCCCTCACAGCAGAAATATTTGAGATGACAATAGTAGAAGCCAAGAAAAAAGCACTTTCAAAATTAAAGGGGCATTGGCTATCATTAAATATCCTCCAGCAGTCAAGTAAAATGAGAACTGAGAAGTATGCTTTAGACTTAATAGCCAAAAGGTGGGTCGTGACTTTGAAACAAGGGGCTTCATGAGCACAGTGATGACGAAGTAGAGATGACAACTATGAATACAGTTGTTGGAAAGGATGACAGTGGAGCTGGTTTATTTATAGGTTTTACAGTGGGAAAGTCTTGAGTATGTCTAAATGCTGGGGGTGAAGAACTTACGAGGCAAGCTGGATGTAAAGAAGAGGGAGAGGTTAAGTGCCAGAATAGGGTCCTGGAGGACTGGAAGAGTTCTCCTCCCACAGATGGGAGGAAGGACACTCCTCTGACCGGGATGTGTTATCAGTGTGTTAAAGAAATGTGTGCAATTGATGTGGGCAGACCTGGGCTGGAATCAAGGCTCCGTCACTTTCTAGATGCGTCACCTCGGCTAAGTTGCTCACTCTTACTGATGATCGTACTGAGCACTTTCTATGGGATAGGCACTAACCAACGAAATGGTTATTTTTATAGACAATGCTGAAGCTGTTAGCCTAATGAAGAGAACATGTGTTAAATTAGGCCTCAAATCTAGGCAGGAAATTGAGAAAATTCTTCAGTAATAATTTGCATATTTGTGTGTGTGAAGTAGGAGGTAAAGTGTGCTTGAAATTAAAGGAAAAGTTGGGAGAAATTCATTGGATAAACCATCTAAGGAAAGGAAATCTGAATAGCCACATGTCTTTTGATAATCCTTCTAGAGATGTGTTAGGGTTGACGGATTTTACTTATTCAAACAGTGACAGACTTTATCTTCTTGGGCTCCAAAAATCACTGCAGACGGTGACTGCAGCCATGAAATTAGGAGATGCTTGCTCCTTGGAAGAAAAGCTATAACAAACCTAGACAGTGTATTAAAAAGCAGAGTCATCACTTTGCCGACAAAGGTCCATATAGTCAAAGTGATGGTTTTTCCAGTAGTTATGTACAGATATGAGAACTGGATTGTAAAGAAGGCTGAATTGATGCTTTCAAGGTCTAGTGCTGGAGAAGACTCTTGAGAGTCTCTTGGACAGCAAGGAGATCAAACCAGTCGCTCCTAAAGGAAATCAACTGTGAATATTCAATGGAAGGATCAGTGCTGAAGCTTAAACTCCAATACTTTGGCCACCTGATGCAAAGAGCCGACTCTCTGAAAAAGACCCTGAGGCTGGGAAAGATTGAAGGCAAAAGGATAAGGGGTCTGCACAGGATGAGATAGTTAGATAGCATCACTGATTCAATGGACATGAGTTTGAGCAAGCTCCGGGAGATGGTGAAGGACAGGGAAACCTGGCTTGCTGCAGTCCTTAGGGTCACAAGGAGTTGGACATGACTAAGTGACTGAAGAACAACAAAACAGGACTCTTTTTTTTTTTGTAAGTTGGCTAAGGCTATTTTTGGTTTATTTTTTTAATCAATTTATTTTAATTGGAGGCTGATTACAATATTGTGGTGGCTTTTGCCATACATTGACATGAATCAGCCATGGGGGTATGTGTCCCCCATCCTGAAACCCCCTCCTACTTCCCCCCACCCCATCCCATCTCTCTGGGTTGTCCCAGTGCACCAGCCCTGAGCGCCGTCTCATGCATTGAACCAGGACTGGCGATCTGTTTCACATATGGTAATATACATATTTCAATGCTATTCTCTCCGATCGTCCCATCCTTGCCTTCTCCCAGAGTCCAAAAGTCTCTTCTTTACATCTGTGTCTCTTTTGCTGTCTCGCATATAGGGTCATCATTACCATCTTCTAAATTCCATATATGTGCATTAATATACTGTATTGGTGTTTTTCTTTCTGACTTACTTCACTCTCTATAATAGGTTCCAGTTTCATCCACCTCATTAGAACTGATTCAAATGCATTCTTTTTAATAGCTGAGTAATATTCCATTGTGGATATGTACCACAGCTTTCTTATCCATTCATCTGCCAGTGGACATCTAGGTTGCTTCCATGTCCTGGCTATTGTAAACAGTGCTGTGATGAACATTGGGGTATGTGTCTCAGTTCTGGTTCCCTCGGTGTGTATGCCCAGCAGTGGGATTGCTGGGTCGCATGGCAGTTCTATTTCCAGTTTTTAAAGGAATCTCCACACTGTTCTCCATAGTGGCTGTACTAGTTTGCATTCCCACCAACAGTGTAAAGAGGGTTCCCTTTTCTCCACACCCTCTCCAGCATTTATTGTTCGTAGACTTTCTGATAGCAGCCATTCTGACCAGCGTGAGATGGTACCTCATTGTGGTTTTGATGTGCATTTCTCTGATAATGAGTGATATTGAGCATCTTTTCATGTGTTTGTTAGCCATCTGTTATGTCTTTGGAGAAATGTCTGTCTAGTTCTTTGGCCCATTTTTTGATTGGGTTGTTTATTTTTCTGGAATTGAGCTGCATGAGCTGCTTGTATATTTTTGAGATTAATTCTTTGTCAGTTGCTTCGTTTGCTATTATTTTCTCCCATTCTGAAGGCTGTCTTTTCACCTTGCTTATAGTTTCCTTTGTTGTGCAAAAGCTTCTAAGTTTAATTAGGTCCCACTCTGGGAGGTGGGTCATAGAGGATCCTGCTGTGATTTATGTCAGAGTGTGTTTTGCCTATGTTTTCCTCTAGGAGTTTTATAGTTTCTGGTCTTATATTTAGATCTTTAATCCATTTTGAGTTTATTTTTGTGTATGGTGTTAGAAAGTGTTCTAGTTTCATTCTTTTACAAGTGGTTGACCAGTTTTCCCAGCACCACTTGTTAAAGAGATCATCTTTTCTCCATTGTATATTTTTGCCTCCTTTGTCAAAGACAAGGTGTCCATAGGTGCATGGATTTATCTCTGGGCTTTCTATTTTGTTCCATTGGTCTATATTTCTGTTTTTGTGCCAGGACCACACTGTCTTGATGACTGTAGCTTTGTAGTATAGTCTGAAGTCAGGCAGGTTGATCCTCCAGTTCTAGTCTTCTTTCTCAAGATTGCTTTGGCTATTTGAGTTTTTTTGCATTTCCATACAAATTGTGAAATTATTTCTTTGAGTTCTCCGAAAAATACTGTTGGTAGCTTGATAGGGATTGCATTGAATCTATAGATTGCTTTGGGTAGTATACTCAGTTTCACTATGTTGATTCTTCTGATCCATGAACATGGTATATTTCTCCATCTATTTGTGTCATCTTTGATTTCTTTCATCATTGTTTTATAATTTTCTACATATAGGTCTTTTGTTTCTTTAGGTAGATTTATTCCTACATTTTCATCACAATTTTATTTTTTATTTTATTCTTTTCATCACAATGGTAAATGGGATTGTTTCCTTAATTTCTCTGTTTTCTCATTGTTAGTGTATAGGAATGCAAGGGATTTCTGTGTATTAATTTTATATCCTGCAACTTTACATATTCATTGATTGGCTCTAGTAATTTTCTGGTGGTGTCTTTAGGGTTTTCTATGTAGAGGATCATGTCATCTGCAAACAGTGAGAGTTCTACTTCTTCTTTTCCAATCTGGATTCCTTTTATTTATTTTTCTTCTCTGATTGCTGTGGCTAAAACTTCCAAAACTGTGTTGAATAGTAGTGGTGAGAGTGGGCACCCTTGTCTTGTTCCTGACTTTAGGGGAAATGCTTTCAATTTTTCACCATTGAGGATAATGTTTGCTGTGGGTTTATCATATATGGCTTTTATTATGTTGAGGTATGTTCCTTCTATACCTCAAAGCAGTACTCTTGCCAACTCAAGTACAGAAAACCCAGTTCAAACTTCCTTAAGTAAAAGACCATTGTTTTCTGAAGTCACTGAAAAACTTTTCAAGTCGTAAACCCAAAACATCAGTGTGTCCTGCTCTCCTCTCCCTCTTCCTTCCTCCCCATGTTTCAGCTCTGCTTTTCTTTGTGTTGGGGTTTCTTGTGACACTTTATATACTTCACAAAGCTGGCTCCTTTCCTATTTCAGAAATGGACAGAATAGCAGCAGGCTTTAGTTTACAATGGGAAAAATCTCTAATGAGCCCTCTCATTGCTTCAGAAAAACACTAGGGGATTGTCCCTGATTGGCCAGGCAGGGGCCATGTTTCCAGGCCGAGAAAATGGGAGTAGGTGTGGAGAGGTGGTACACACACACCTAACATCAGGGACTGAATTAGAAGAAAGGATCCCCAAGGAAACAGCAGTTTCTTTCACCTGAAAAAGGGATGCTTGGAGGTAAAAACAACACATTATTTCCATGTTCTATAGACTGGTAGCATGTTTTCCTATTAATCAGTAATATTTAATGAAGACAGTCCATGAAATATGACATTCTCTCACAGAGTAATGATTCTTCACATTTTTATGTTTTTATTCCCTTCGTTTCCTGATTAAGTCAGATCATGTACATATCCATTTCCACTCTCTTTTAGAGGAGATTTAGAAAAAAGAAACAAGTGCTCACTTCGGCAGCACATATACTAAAATTGGAACGATACAGAGAAGATTAGCATGGCCCCTGCACAAGAATGACATGCAAATTTATGAAGTGTTCCATATTTTTATGGAAGCAACCTAGATGTCCATCAGCAGACGAATGGATAAGAAAGCTGTGGTACACATACACAGTGGAATGTTACTCAGCTATTAAAAAGAATATATTTGAATCAGTTCTAATGAGGTGGATGAAACTGGAGCCTATTATACAGAGTGAAGTAAGTCATAAAGAAAAACACCAATACAGTATATTAACACATATATATGGAATTTAGAAGATGGAAACAATGACCCTATATGCGAGACAGCAAAAGAGACACAGATGTAATGAACAGACTTTTGGACTCTGTGGGAGAAGGCAAGGGTAGGATGATTTGAGAGAATAGCATTGAAACATGTATATTACTATATGTGAAATAGATTGCCAGTCCAGGTTCAATGCATGAGACAGGGTATTCAGGACCGGTTGCACTGGGATGACCCTGAGGGATGGGATGGGGAAGAGGGAGATAGGAGCAGGGTTCAGAATGGGGGACACATGTACCCCCATGGCTGATTCATGTCAATGTATGGCAAAAAACACTACAATATTGTAAAGTAATTAGCCTCCAATTAAAATAAATAAATTAATTAAAAAAGAAAAAAGAAATAAGATTCACCCTAACATGACATATATTTAATATCTTGGAGAATCAAGTTGATGTCAAAAGCAATAAAAATATTCTAAATCCAGCATTAGCTAGAAGGCAGTTACATCCCATGCATTTTCTCTTTTAATTTCCTAGATCTTTTAACATTTTCTTTGGGTGAGTGGCCGTGTCAGTTGGGGTTCAGGACGTAAAGTAAAAACCACTCTAGGTATTACTGCCATGAAGGGATTTAATTCAGGAAATTACATGTATACAACACAGACTAAAGTAGGCTCTAGACAGGGCCTCTGGGGATAGTATCTAGAACAATGACTCATCTAGGGGTTTCTGGAAATTTAGGTGATGAAAAATACTTGTAGCTACAATCCATAGTCAAAAACAGGGAATGAGACCACCACCAGTTAACCCTTTCTAATACTCAGAAAGCTAGAAGACCCTCAACACTGAACCTTAGGTCTCCACAGCCATGCTTGCTAGTAGAAACACTCACTGAATCCACCTTGCAGATCGCAAATGAAGGTACATAATTCACAGAATCCAGCTCATGTGCAAAGCCCCTAGCTGCAAGGGGACTCTGGAAGAGAAGTTTTAGCTTTCCAGCCCTTCTAATAAAAGGGTGGGATATAAGTTGGCAAGTCAATCCACAGATATCTATCTCAGTGGGCTTAGGCATTATTCATTTGTTTCCTAGGAGGAGTAGCTGGTTTTTGTGCGGTGGCAACAGGCAAAGGGAAACTGAAGAACTGTTGCTGCTTAAGAAAGAAATTGTCAGATTGCAGAAGTTTAAGAGTTTGGCTGACTTTTACTGCAGTCTTTCTGTTTTGTTACTGACTTAGAGAAGTCACTGTAACCAGACCAACATATCGTTGCTTCTGTGGGTCAGCTACTAGAACTGGCAGATTATTCCCCTTTCAGTTGTAAATGGAATTTTGCTTCTAGCAGGTCTTAAAGGCATGGCCCATAGAGTAGCCTAAAAGGAATGTTATCTATCCTGTCATCCTCACATAAAACAAAGACTAAAATGTGCCCTGATTGTTCTTTATGCGCAAATTTGAGGATGTTAGGGATTGGAAGTTGTTAAAGGTGAGTAGACAGGTGTCTCCTTTCTAGAAGCCTAGGTTATAATCCTTCCATATACTGTTTTACAGATGCAGAAATTAAACCAGTAGGGGTAAACAGAAAGTGGCAGATAAGTGACTTGAACCTTGAATGAAGATCGATTCCACAGACTCTTGCTACCCACTGTATAATCTGTGGACTGCAGCGTCTGGAGCTCATTAGAAAAGTTGACTCTCAGGCTCTTTCCCAAGCTCTCTGAAGCAGCACCTGAAGCTTAATGTCTGCAGGTGATTCTCAGGCATGTTAAAGTGTGAGGAGGATGGCTTTTAACCACTTTGTTGATTTAAGACTTCCTAACAAAGTGACAAAGAATATAATCAATCTGATTTCGGCGTTGACCATCTGGTGATGTCCATGTGTAGCGTCTTCTCTTATGTTGTTGGAAGAGGGTGTTTGCTATGACCAGTGCATTTTCTTGGCAAAACTCTATTAGTCTTTGCCCTGCTTCGTTACGTATTCCAAGGCCAAATTTGCCTGTTATTCCAGGTGTTTCTTGACTTCCTACTTTTGCATTCCAGTCCCCTATAATGAAAAGGACATCTTTTTTGGGTGTTAGTTCTAAAAGGTCTTGTAGGTCTTCATAGAACCATTCAACTTCAGCTTCTTCAGCGTTACTGGTTGGGGTATAGACTTGGATTACTGTGATATTGAATGGTATGCCTTGGAAACAAACAGAGATCATTCTGTCGTTTTTGAGATTGCATCCAAGTACTGTATTTTGGACTCTTTTGTTGACCATGATGGCTACTCCATTTCTTCTGAGGGATTCCTGCCCGCAGTAGTAGATATAATGGTCATCTGAGTTAAATTCACCCATTCCAGTCCATTTCAGTTCGCTGATTCCTAGAATGTCAACATTCACTCTTGCCATCTCTTGTTTGACCACTTCCAATTTGCCTTGATTCATGGACCTGACATTCCAGGTTCCTATGCAATATTGCTCTTTACAGCATCAGACCTTGATTCTATCACCAGTCACATCCACAGCTGGATATTGTTTTTGCTTTGGCTCCATCCCTTCATTCTTTCTGGAGTTATTTCTCCACTGATCTCCAGTAGCATATTGGGCACCTACTGACCTGGGGAGTTCCTCTTTCAGTATCCTATCATTTTGCCTTTTCATACTGTTCATGGGGTTCTCAAGGCAAGAATACTGAAGTGGTTTGCCATTCCCTTTTCCAGCAGACCACATTCTGTCAGATCTCTCAACCATGATGTGCCTGTGTTGGGTATGACCTAAATCAAATCCCTTATGATTATACAGTGGAAGTGAGAAATAGATTTAAGGGCCTAGATCTGATAGATAGAGTGCCTGATGAACTATGGAATGAGGTTCGTGACATTGTACAGGAGACCGGAATCAAGAACATCCCCATGGAAAAGAAATGTAAAACAGCAAAATGGCTTTCTGGGGACGCCTTACAAATCGCTGTGAAATTAAGAGAAGCGAAAAGCAAAGGAGAAAAGGAAAGATATAAGCATCTGAATGCAGAGTTCCAAAGAATAGCAAGAAGAGATAAGAAAGCCTTCCTCAGCGATCAATGCAAAGAAATAGAGGAAAACAACAAAATGGGAAAGACTAGAGATCTCTTCAAGAAAATTAGAGACACCAAAGGAACAGTTCATGCAAAGATGGGCTCGATAAAGGACAGAAATGGTATGGACCTAACAGAAGGAGAAGGTATCAAGAAGAGGTGGCAAGAATACACAGAAGAACTGTACTAAAAAGATCTTCACAACCCAGATAATCACGATGGTGTGATCACTGACCTAGAGCCAGACATCCTGGAACGTGAAGTCAAGTGGGCTTTAGAAAGCATCACTACGAACAAAGCTAGTGGAGGTGATGGAATTCCAGTTGAGCTATTTCCAATCCTGAAAGATGATGCTGTGGAAGTGCTGCACTCAATATGCCAGCAAATGTGGAAAACTCAGCAGTGGCCACAGGACTGGAAAAGGTCAGTTTTCATTCCAATCCCAAAGAAAGGCAATGCCAAAGAATGCTCAAACTACAGCACAGTTGCACTCATCTCACATGCTAGTAAAGTAATGCTCAAAATTCTCCAAGCCAGGCTTCAGCAATATGTGAACCGTGAACTTCCTGATGTTCAAGCTGGTTTTAGAAAAGGCAGAGGAACCAGAGATCAAATTGCCAACATCCGCTGGATCATAGAAAAACCAAGAGAGTTCCAGAAAAACATCTATTTCTGCTTTATTGACTATGCCAAAGCCTTTGACTGTGTGGATCACAATAAACTGTGGAAAATTCTGAAAGAGATGGGAATACCAGACCACCTGATCTGCCTCTTGAGAAATTTGTATGCAGGTCAGGAAGCAACAGTTAGAACTGGACATGGAACAACAGACTGGTTCCAAATAGGAAAAGGAGTTTGTCAAGGCTGTATATTGTCACCCTGCTTATTTAACTTATATGCAGAGTACATCATGAGAAACGCTGGACTGGAAGAAACACAAGCTGGAATCAAGATTGCTGGGAGAAATATCCATAACCTCAGATATGCAGATGACACCACCCTTATGGCAGAAAGTGAAGAGGAACTAAAAAGCCTCTTGATGAAAGTGAACGTGGAGAGTCAAAAAGTTGGCTTAAAGCTCAACATTCAGAAAACGAAGATCATGGCATCTGGTCTCATCACTTCATGGCAAATAGATGGGGAAACAGTGTCAGACTTTATTTTTCTGGGCTCCAAAATCACTACAGATGGTGACTGCAGCCATGAAATTAAAAGATGCTTACTCCTTGGAAGGAAAGTTATGACCAACCTTGACAGCATATGCAAAAGCAGAGACATCACTTTGCCAGCAAAGGTCCGTCTAGTCAAGGCTATGGTTTTTCCAGTGGTCATGTATGGATGTGAGAGTTGGACTGTGAAGAAGGCTGAGCACTGAAGAATTGATGCTTTTGAACTGTGGTGTTGGAGAAGACTCTTGAAAGTCCCTTGGACTGCAAGGAGATCCAACCAGTCCATTCTGAAGGAGATCAGCCCTGGGATTTCTTTGGAAGGAATGATGCTAAAGCTGAAACTCCAGTACTTTGGCCACCTCATGTGAAGAGTTGACTCATTGGAAAAGACTCTGATGCTGGGAGGGATTGGGGGCAGGAGGAGAAGGGGATGATAGAGGATGAGATGGCTGGATGGCATCACTGACTCGATGGACTGAGCCTGGGTGAACTCTGGGAGTTGGTGATGGACAGGGAGGCCTGGCGTGCTGCGATTCATGGGGTCGCAAAGAGTCGGACACAACTGAGCGACTGAACTGAACTGAACTGAACAAAGTGGCTGGAGAAGGAAATGGCAACCCACTCCAGTGTTCTTGCTTGGAGAATCCCATGGACGGAGAAGCCTGGTAGGCTGCAGTTCATGAGGTCGCTAAGAGTCCGACACGACTGAGTGACTTCACTTTCACTTTCATGCATTGGAGAAGGAAATGGCCACCCACTCCAGTGTTCTTGCCTGGAGAATCCCAGGGACGGGGGAGCCTGGTGGGAAGCTGTCTGTGGGGTCACACAGAGTCGGACACGACTGAAGCGACTTAGCAGCAGCAGCAACAACAAAGTGGCTATGGCTGTAAGCACCCTAGAACTTGAGTTCCATCAGCAATTTGATGACACCTTGGAATCAAACAGACGCCCAATCTTTCTAGGGAAAGGTTCCCCTTTTATGGACTTTAGAGTCTTTGGGTCAGTGCAGTGTGACACGTGGAAAGAAGAAAAGGGAGTTTTTCAACTGTTCTTGCACTGACAAATCTGGTCTAATATACGTCATGTAACTTGAGCATGAATGGGCCTACGAGCACTTCCTCTTCTGCACAGCAGTAAAGGTACGTAAGCAACAAAACTACAACATGCCTTCCCACTGCAGGAAACCAAAGAATCTATCGTGTGGGTGAAGAACTGAGGAATGGTTCAAAAAAGAATCCTCTCTTTTTACACTCTTCCATTTCTGGGGAAAAAAAGTCAATGAGTCAGTACATAGCAATTTCAAGATACCTACATATGGACTTGTGTGCATGCTCCAAGCCTGCCTTATGGTCATTGTATTAAGGGTTTGAAACAGTTTGACATAAGTCAGTCTTGTACAAAATGACCTATGTTGACGAGCAGTTTAAACGTAAGAGTTAGGCTCACAGCACTTTTTAGTGAAGGTTACTCGCACTTGGAGACTTGTAGCTATAGCAGGTAAACCCAGGGGTATGAAAAACCTAGATGAGGAGACAGGTCAGCAACAGGTAAACTATATTTCCTCATCTGTGAAATGAGAAAGTAGAACTAGATTTCCATGTTTCCTTCCTATTTTAACATTTTATGGTTCTACATAACAAGTGTAATTATTAAACTAACATTTAGTGAACATTTTCTGATCCTCTCATCATTCCTTTTAAGAACCCATGAGATTGGTACTAATATCAATCTTACTTTACAAATAGAGAAACTGGGGCACAGACATGTCAGTCACTCATGGGAGTTATAAGAGGGGAAACTGTTTCACACCCTGGCAGTCTGACTGCAGCCTCACTCTTACACATCCTATTCATTGCCTCCTACTTTATGGCAAATATGTCTCTAACTTCCAAGCTCTTGTTACTGGTGCACTGGAAACCTCACACGCAGCAATAAGGCATTTACACACAGAGGGCAGAGCCCTTGCCATAAATATTGAAGAAGCCGTCCAGTGCTTTAGAAGCAGCTCTCAACCTTAGCTATACGTTAAGAGTCACCAGGGAAGGCTCAAATAGTACGGATGCCTGGATTCCACACTGAAGAGTTTCTGATGGAGTCAGTCTGACATGAATTCTCGGCACTGGGTTTTGTTGTTGTTGTTTTTTTTGTTTTTTTTTTTTTTAATGTTTTTTAGGAATTTAAATAGGGAGCCCAGGAGGTGGGCGCGGGGCAGCCCGCTCGGCTCCTCGGCGGCGGCTCCGCTCGGGCCGACGGCCGGCGCGCCGCTCCTGGAGGAGGCGGCGTTAAGTGAAAAAATAAATAAATAAATAAATAGGGAGCCCAGATTGAGAGTAGACTACTCCCAACTTTATAGGAATGGGGTTGGTTCTAGAGGCAAGTTCTACCCATGTAGGACCAGGTACTAACCTGATGTGTCAACCATTGATACCCTGACACAAGATTTTTAATTCTGCTAGTTATGTAATGGAGAAGGAAATGGCAACCCACTCCAGTATTGTTGCCTGGAAAATCCCATGACAGAGGAGCCTGGTGGGCTACAGTGCGTGGAGTTGCAGAGTCAGATGACTGACTGACTGAGCACATTTATGTAAAGTAGATTACCTGTTTGTCAGTACCACCTGTTGTTTTGGATAAGCTTCCTGTAAAAGGGCAGAGCCAGTGTCTTATTTGTATGTGTGTCCCCAGAGCCTGGGAACATATCTATAAATTTTATTTCCAATTGGGAAGGAAATAATTAAACCACATCTATCTATCTCCATATAACAAGATCTTGACAGAACACCCACTTAAATCTGCTGGTTACTGTTGAACTGAATACTTATCTGCTAGGCTTTGAGATAGGGAAAGAAGCATACTCTTTTCCTAGAGTTTGAGATTTCTTGGAGATGTTCTAGAAGGACAGTGTGTCAATAGCATGTGAGAAATTTTATCTGACCCCTGCTAACATGGATATGTCTCTGCCCACTTCCATGACCCCAGCACAAGCAGCCTGATAAAGAGATACTCCAGGGTCAGGGCATTTAAGCTTTGCTGACTACGATGAAAGTCACTCAATATGCCAGCAAATGCGGAAAACTGAGCAGTGGCCACAGGACTGGAAAAGGTCAGTTTTCATTCCAATCCCAAAGAAAGGCAATGCCAAAGAATGCTCAAACTACCACACAATTGCACTCATCTCACACACTAGTAAAGTAATGCTCAAAATTCTCCAAGCCAGGTTTCAGCAATATGTGAACCGTGAATTTCCTGATGTTCAAGCTGGTTTTAGAAAAGGCAAAGAAACCAGAGATCAAATTGCCAACATCCGCTGGATCATGGAAAAAGCAAGAGAGTTCCAGAAAAACATCTATTTCTGCTTTATTGACTATGCCAAAGCCTTTGACTGTGTGGATCACAATAAACTGTGGAAAATTCTGAAAGAGATGGGAATACCAGACCACCTGACCTGCCTCTTGAGAAACCTGTATGCAGGTCAGGAAGCAACAGTTAGAACTGGACATGGAACAACAGACTGGTTCCATATAGGAAAAGGAGTTCATCAAGGCTGTATATTGTCACCCTGTTTATTTAACTTCTATGCAGAGTACATCATGAGAAACGCTGGACTGGAAGAAACACAAGCTGGAATCAAGATTGCTGGGAGAAATATCAGTAACCTCAGGTATGCAGATGACACCACCCTTATGGCAGAAAGTGAAGAGGAACTCAAAAGCCTCTTGGTGAAAGTGAAAGTGGAGAGTGAAAAAGTTGGCTTAAAGCTCAACATCCAAAAACGAAGATCATGGCATCCGGTCCCACCACTTCATGGGAAATAAATGGGGAAACAGAGGAAACAGTGTCAGACTTTATTTTTCTGGGCTCCAAAATCACTGTAGATGGTGACTGCAGCCATGAAATTAAAAGACGCTTACTCCTTGGAAGGAAAGTTATGACCAACCTAGATAGCATGTTCAAAAGCAGAGACATTACTTTGCCAACAAAGGTTCGTCTAGTCAAGGCTATGGTTTTTCCTGTGGTCATGTATGGATGTGAGAGTTGGACTGTGAAGGAGGCTGAGCACCGAAGAATTGATGCTTTTGAACTGTGGTGTTGGAGAAGACTCTTCAGAGTCCCTTGGACTGCAAGGAGATCCAACCAGTCCATTCTGAAAGAGATCAGCCCTGGGATTTCTTTGGAAGGAATGATGCTAAAGCTGAAACTCCAGTACTTTGGCCACCTCATGCGAAGAGTTGACTCATTGGAAAAGACTCTGATGCTGGGAGAGATTGGGGGCAGGAGGGGGAGAGATTGGGGGCAGGAGGAGAAGGGGACGACAGAGGATGAGATGGCTGGATGGCATCACTGACTTGATGGACGTGAGTCTGAGTGAACTCTGGGAGTTGGTGATGGACAGGGAGGTCTGACGTGCTGCGATTCATGGGGTCGCAAAGAGTTGGACACGACTGAGCGACTGATCTGATCTGATGAAAGTCACACTTTTCCTTCACTCCAGTGTAGTCATCAACCGTCACCCGGTTAGCTTTTCCCTTTGTGGTCCACTTTGAACTGTGTTAGACCCATTTTCTCTCCCTGACTTGTTTTAGAGTTCACCTACCTGTCCAGGATTTAACCAGGAATCCCTTTGTAACATTTCCCTCCTAAATGGGTCTGTTGGTAACACCTCTGCAGACGTGGCCTCAGCCACTGGCTCACAGCACTCTCAGAGAGCTGGGCCAGAGAAGGCAAAACCTATTTTTAAGAGAAAGAAAAGTTACTTGCCACTTGATCACAATCAGAACGAGTGGTGGAACAGATGCCCCCTGGCTTCATTGCAGTAGCCACTCTTGAAATCATCCTGAAGTTCATTTTCTCTCCTTGAGGCTCAATGCAAGAGGGTAGACTACAGAAGTCCAAAGGACGGACCACTCATCCTTTGAGCTCAAGGAACTGCCTTTAATCATTTACTTCGGCTTCAAGCTCATCAAATAACCCTTCCACGTTCCTGCTTTCTTAGCTCTGGGAATGTTATTTATGTGGAAGCCAGTCACCTACAACATTTTACCATTTTTCTCCTTTAAAACAAAACAGCCCGTCAGTCCCAGCCTGTTTTCCCACAATGTCCTCATTGTACTAGGGCTAAGTTTCTTACTAAGATGTTTTCATCCAGGATAGAAGGCTGGAGCTTATCCTTACTTTCCTGGTCCGGACAATGTAAGGCATTTCCCACCAACATCTACCCCACATTCTAGAATATTCTCAACCACAGGGGCATGGCATAAGCCATAACTCTGCATGATATGCTGCGAGGTTGTAGCAAGTAATCTGCAACCAACAATTACATGTCAGTGTTCACAGACAGGTCCAAGGGTCCCCTGTATGAATACCACTATCACACTCTGAGGCATCTCTGATTTTTGTGAGGAAGAGAAGGAAGCAGAGTCCCAGGAGTCCCATAACGTACTACCATGACCTCTGCCAAGGGCATTTATGCCACAGCCCTAGCCAAACCAGTTACAGATGCTCCTAACCACTGACTACACATCACTGCAGTGACTTACACTGGGTATACCCGTAGGACTGTGGTTAATAAAGTCCCAGCCACTGGCCTGTCTAAAAAGTACCTATCACTCATTTCTTTAGATGGTTAACATCACTGGTCTGACCTTCAAAGAACTAACAAGGCTAAGACATAACGTATAATACCAAGTACAATGGAAAACTATTCCCTAATAGACTGGACATTTTATGATGGAAAATTTATTCAGGCCAGGGCATGCTATATTGTCTGCACACTATATACATGCCTTCCATTTATTAAATTGTGACAGTCCGGCTAGAGAAGTTTCAAAAAGTTGCTTAAATTTAAATGAAATCCACTGATGAAGAAAATATTTTCTGACCTGTCAATTCTGCCTAGTCAGTGCTTGGTAATCAGTATAATGAGGCAGGTCACAGGTGGACTGCTGTCACAGTGAAAGTGTGTTCTAAGAAGAAAGCAACTTAGCCGTAAGAACTTTTTCCTTTGAGCCATGTGTCACTGCTAGCTGACACCCTATCCTTCAGAGGCATAATAAGCCTTTGAAGCAGATCAATCAGTGCTTACACACAACTCCCAATTTGCAGATATCTTGAACAAACCACCTTTCAGATCATTGTCTTTTGAAAATATTCTCAACAAACAGTAAAGCCAAGAGAGGAAAAAAAATCACATTTACATTGCATTCTGTGGAGCATTAATATCTTTGGCTGATCTGAGATTATTCTTAGTGTCCCATAAATAAAAACACCAAAACCTTTATCGTTCAGCTTGATGCAATAAAAAGAAAGGCAAGTCAGGTTATTTATAATTTCACATGTACAATGCTGTGTTTCTAAGCCACAAACACTTTCATAAAAAATTTTTTATTTCACACTTTTATACAAATATCCACAGGTATCTTCTAATCATGAAATAATTTTACAATGCTAGTTAGTATACAAATGTATCAAATGCAAACAGACCAGTGACTTGACTTGAGATGACATTTTTAACAACTATAAACACCACTACATTCCTGTTTCTTTTGTTGGTGAACCACCCTTGCACCCCGCCCCCCTTTTTAGGACATTCATTTTTATAACAAAGGTCTATAAACACTTTCAAAATATCAGCTTCTCAGCAACCTATAAGCCAGCGCACTGGGTTCCAAGTTATCTGAGCAAGAAACTGAGATTTTAAACATTGTTATGACCTATTTTAGAGAAATTTCTGTAAACAAAATATCATCTGTAAAACTACTTTTGTTTTGAAAATTCCAAAGCACAACTAATATCTTAAGAGCATAAGATTTCTGGGAAAAAAAAAAAAAACGCAAAAGCATCAATGTCACATATAGCTGTATTTTGTTCTTTTAAAAGATTTTGAGATGCTACTTATACTACAGCCAAACAAATTAGCACCTGTTTGTTGCTGTACCCCCGTAACTTAACATTTTGAAGTACAGTAATTTTTTAAAATTTAGCTTTCCAGCTATTCAATCTCTATTGAATGTATATAATAATAACTTCCTCCTCCCTCCCCTTCATCTTTAAAATTAAACAATTTAAAGTTCTTTTCAGAGTAGTTATTTTGGGGGATGCAGACAGGGGAGGAAACAAAGCAAAAAACAGAACATGGATTCATTGATTAAATGATTCCAATAATATTGTAAAACTTCGAAGCCACGATGTTCAGACTCTTGGTATCAGGTATTCAGTAGTCTTACACTGGATGGGTTTGGGTCCACCATCGGCACTCACTGTTTCTTTCAAGTCCTGAATATACAACATTTTCAGCAGTGACTAGACTGCACTCAAGTCCAGCAAACAATCCCATTATTTCCAAGAGTTCCTGATGGTTACAGCAGGAAAATCAGAAATATCACACAGGGCTAAACTAAAAAATATCTTCTGTCTTTAAGAATTACACATCTCACAGTTAAATTCTATTTCTTAAATGTTTTGGGTTTGGAGGGAGAGGATAGTGCTGTCATGAAGGGAGTTAATAACTTAAACTTATACTTTATCTGTAAAGTATAACAACTCTCTGCTATATCTATAAAGACTTACTATGTTCTTTAGGCAGTCAGTAATTGAGGTCCAACCAGTGACCTCTTATGTTCTGATTCTGATTGCTTAATCCAACCTGAAGGGCAAACTGGAGAATCTTTGGCCTGTTAGTCAATAACAAAATGGTTTGTGAAAAAGAAAAATAAATACCATATACAAATAAGTATAACTAGCATTCAAATCTGTTATGCCTGTGTGTTTTAGTGAAAGGGAAATGAAACCTGTGTGTATTTGGCGTGAGCAGGTATTCACACGTCTAGGAAATGGAAAAAGATGGCAGGATGGCAACATTACCTTCTATTGCACATTTAATTTATGGGAGCACTTTAGTTTGAACACAGTTACCCTGATGGCATAGGGTTGTGATGCAGGACAGTTAACTGGCATGTTCTCCCATCCTTTGAGAAGAACGCTGGCAGAGGTGGTGCCAAGGCTGGGACGGTCACTCTGGCGCAGGGGTCACGGTGCCTTCTTCCAGCTACACCTTTGGAAGGATGTCGTGTAAGAGTAACCGGGCAGGCCCTTCCCCAGCACAAGTAAGTCAAAAACAAAGGCAACCCGGAACGTTAAATTAAGGCAGTTAAAGAAAAATCCATTCCAACAGCCTTCAATTTGGCTGTGCAAAACAGGAGCCTCGGGCCACGTAACAATGTCCACAGTTAAAACTGTAGGCCCGTACTGTTGTGCAGTCTGTCTGAAATCAGTATTCAGATATTGAACAGGTTTTTCAATCCATCTGAGTGTCTGGGTTGGGGAAAAAATAAAGCAGTTTGGATACTGTGAAGCTTTTCTGGCCTCCCTAGGAGTAGCTTTCATTTTCATTCCACTTTGTGATCCACTGTTTTTTTTCAGGGTTATCATTATATTTTTCATCTGGGATCTCTCGCTCTTCTTTCCGGATCCTTACAGCGTGGTATCGGGGAACGCTATCATCGTACCTAGAGCGTTTAAAGAATCCACACTGGAGACGGGGGGAGAAAGAAACAGACACAAATTAAGTAATTCCAAGAAGGGCAAGTCCACTAGATGGTAATATCTAAGCTTTCTGTTCAGCTATGCCTAAATTTAGACTGGGACAAAGAATAAAAGACATGGTTTTCTTTTAAGAAGGAACTAATAGGTCAAAAATAGTAATAGCCGGTGAGGATAAACAGAAGAGAACAGCTGTAAAACTGGAAGAAAAGCCCCTTTTCCCATCTTGTCTTTCTGTCTTATTATAGCAATGTTAGTTACCTCTAAGAGTTGAAGAGTTTATGAAACGGTGCTTCCATTCTTTTATAATCACCATATTATATGTAAAAGATCTAACTTTCAGATTACTAGAGCATCATGTTAATTTCAAGAACAACTTTTTTTCAAGGTCATAAACCAAAGATTATTCCATGCCCCTCTTCCACTAACAAAATGGAAATCAGGTCACAAATATTTTACAAATCACTACTTGAAATGGGTGATTTAATCTCCTCTCCTTCTAGGCTCCAGTACATCTTTCTTAATAGCTAAGATGTAATTTATACTGCCTGGATTTCCAAATGAAGCTTCCAAACTAAGCTGTTTCATTAATAAATCATGCAGTGACTGTGTCCTGCAATAAAATCATTCATGTACCACAAAGAATTTGAGAAACTATCACTAGATTGAATTTCAGAGCATCCTCTAATTTCTTTTCTTTTTGGCAAAAATACAGCACTTACACTTAGATTATTAATGAATATATATTTTATTAATCTGTAAAAACATATTCAATCTTATCCAAAGTAGGTTTTTATTGGGAACATACCTGGAAATTCTTAAGTCAGACTGAATTTTTTAAATAAAATATATATGTATTTTTTAAAAATGTCTTTAATTTTTAAATGCAGATAAAAGATGGATGAGGAAGATACTTAGAATAGTTGATTAATGTGTTTACTATGCGACATCAATAGGCATAGAACATTTGTTTTGAATGATGTTAAGCTATAAAAATGGCATGGGGCAAAATAAAATTATGTACAAATTTATCACTATTTATCACAAATTTATCACTAAATCGGTGAGGAAAATGGGACAAGAATTTTTGTTCTAAGGTCTTTTCTATTTTCTGCAAAAAAGCCAAAACACCTATCTGTCACATAGTGTGACTACTGCCCCATTTAAACAAAGAAGAAATCGGGGTGATACATAAACTGAAATGGAAATGCTGGGATTCGTCATGACAGGGCCATGGAAAGGGATTACAGGGGTAATTCTACCCTCTGGTGCCCACAGAAATGGAAAAAGGAATTGCTGCCAATTCCTGTTTCCATGGAGTTACAAATAAGAGAAGCCAAACATGAACTTAAAATCAGCTGAGACCCAGGGCTGAAAAAAATTTCTAGGAACATGGAACAAGGTCAAACTCCATTACAACATTTTGAATAAACTGTCCACAGCATTTTTATATTAAACTTTTGTAAACTGAAGGCCATGTTGGCAAAGAATCATCTTCTGAAGTCAACCATAATGTCTGTCACGCCAGTAGTGAAGAGTTTGTTGTAATGGTCTTTGACTTGTAGTAGATATGCAGGGAAAGGAAGTTGCATGCTTAGCCAGCATAAAACAATTTCTGAGCAACAATAAAAGCATTCCGAAGCCTTGCCCCATCATTTTATAGCACGAAAATCAAAAAGATGACAGTGAGAAAGCCCTCTCTTAAAGAGAAACACAATGTTTCCAACATGCAACAGGTTAATTAGGCAGTCAACACAAACTTCTGTGGGAAATTCCAAAATGGACAAGAAATCTGGGATGATTTCTTATGCATCTTTGAAATTCCAAGTGGTAAGCTACATACTAGATTAACAACACGTGGGAAACTGGTCTACTGTAGAGGTCTAACACCTCCTATGTGTACGTAGATAGCAGTTTTCTTCATTGCTGTGGGTGATGTCTATTAACAACAAAAAGTAGCTCACCTGCAACGAAAGATTCTTTGTGCACTTAAAAAAAAAACAACACTAAGCTTTCAAGTGAAATAAATGAAATAAATTCAAGCAAGGCAAGCCAGTGTGGACATTTGGAAAACGTCTGTTAATGGGACACACACAGCAAGCTGTTGCTTTTAAAGTTAGCCACCACAACCATAGCAGGTTCCACAGCTAGCAATTAAAAAACATTGATCAATTACCAATTACAGAAGTAGATCAATACTACGCATCAGAAGTAAGCCTCTCTTTATCAGATGGCTGAGCATGGATCTCAGCCTTGTGATATGTGGCATCATAGTGATCTTTCTTATTTCTCTTGAAGAAACCACACTACAAGGAAGCAAGGTATTTAGTCAGTGTTACAGTTCTGTGTATAAAAGCTAAACAAAAGAAAAATCTCAAAGTTTAACCTGTTTCCTACTTACAGCTTGCTTACAGAGAGACCACTATGGATCAACCAAAAGGGAACGGACCCCATACCATATGACACAGTGACATCAAGTGTGCTGTATACTCAGTTGCTAAGTCCTGTCTGATTCTTTATAAAGACTGCATGGACTATAGCCCACCAGGCTTCTTGGTCCATGGAATTTTCCAGCCGAGAACACTGGACTGGATTGCCATTTCCTTCTCCAGGGACTCTTCCTGATCCAGGGATCTGCTTGGCAGGCAGATTCTTTACCATGGCACCGCCTGGGAAGCCCCAGTGACGTCAATTAACCCAACTCTATTACCATGGGTCTCTGGTCAAATATTTATATGGATGACACTAGGAAATTGATTTTTCTATTTGTAAAAAATCCTAAGGGCCAAAATCATTCTAAAAGGGAAAATATTTACACATCTGATCATAGTTTTGGGTAGTTTCTTCTTGCGGGGCTTCCCAGGTAGCTCAGTGGTAAAGAATCTGCCTGCCAATGCAGGAGACAGGGGTTCGATCCCTGGGTCAGGAATATCCCCTGGAGGAGAAAATGGTAATCCACTCTAGCATTCTTGCCTGGGAAATTTCACAGACAGGGGAGCCTGATGGGCTATAGTCCACGGGGCTGCAAAAAGTTGGACACAACTCAGCACACACTTTCTTCTTGCAGGGGATATGGAGTCTAACTATGCAAGATTGACATCTGTAGATTACTGATTCAAAGTGTAAGAATAAATTCTCTAAGACTTAGCACAAATCCAAATAAAGAGATACTGAATATATTCCTGTCCTTTTCAGTGAATTTGAAGGGATAAGTGCCATCTACTTGAGGCCTTTGTGGGGTAAATCACAATATAAATTTGAACATACCATCATGAAATAATGATTGCTCTCACTTTCCCAAATTCTGAGCCATCACATAACGTTTAAGTGATAGTAATCTGTGCTCCTCAGATTAGGTCACTCTAAATATAGAGATATAGGAAAAGACTGTCCTTATAGGACCTCTTCTGGAGAGCAATAGAAGGCCATCCTCAAATATCAAACCTCACATTCAGCTTTTGATATCCAAATAATTTCCAGAGCATCTCCTATATCAGCTGGCTGCACTCAGACAAACCTACTGTCTAAAGTAAACATCAGGTAGGGCTGGCTGACTTCCCCTGGGAGGATGGGTCTTGGCATGAGCAGATACCAAACTTCAATCACACGACTGGAGGATGCCCAAAAACTATCTCAAAATTATCTTGGCAAAAGGAAGTTACTTGGAAAAATAAAGCAAAAAGAGATGCCCAATATTTGAAAGTGAGACTATCTTAAGTCCTTGTCCATTATACTTGGATCCAAAGAAAAGATAAAGATAGTTTGATCCTAGGGACTAGTAGTTGAGTTTCATCATCCTTTGCCTCTAGACCAGACATGTTTGGAAACCCCAAATTTCCGGCCTTTTAGAAAAGTAATACACTGCATACATAATGTCACAGTAATTATCCTAATGTTTTAGAACTGAGTAAAGGATAGAGACTATAAATATCCTCTCTTCACATCATGTCAAGTTGAGTTGCCAAATAAGTCATTACAAACTTTGTTTTGAGTTTTTGGGGACTGTTGATAAAAGTCTGTGAATCTCCATTACTACCTGAGAATAACCCAAGATCTATAGATGATAACTTTTGCCAAGAAAAGTACGTGACATCTCATGCATTTTTTGTAATGTCGACTATTTACTGGTAGAAAGCAGAGGGAAGATACTACATTATATTTACAGGACCAGACTATAATGAAGTACATCATATTAAACACAGACCTTCCTTATGCTTGACATAGGCTATGGTGACCACTTTGGGATTCATTGATTTCATGCTTTCCTATTTCCTAATCTAGCTGCAACTGTAACAAGCCCCCATTGCTGCCATGAACATTTCTTTACAAAAATTGAAATTAATAGGGATACAGATTCTGATTAGGGTGATAACCAATTTGGCTTAGATTCAGAATTTGATCAGCAATAAAGAAATGGTCATAGTGGTAAAATTTAAAAAATTATTATCTGCCAAACATGCTATATTATATGTGAAAACACTGAAATTTACACACTTAAGAAACCTCTTATATAAATAGTGTTCCTTTACAAAATATTAGATAGGTATTCAGATCTTCATTATATAATTCTTGAGTTTGCTGTATTTTGGAAACATTTCATAGAATAAAATGTTGGGGAAAAGAAGCAATGAAAAATGTATGTACTATCAGTGTTAATTTACTTTAAAAAGAAAACCTGAAATAAAGTTTATATCACAAAACTCAAGTCCCAGATATGACTTACCTTCCACAGTAAAAATACTAATAGACCAAGCATCAAAATCCCAGCAAGAATGGCCACTAGGATGATCCACCAAGGTACTCCTGAATGTTGAGCTACAGTCTTTGAGGGAAACACAGTCACGCGAACCTATGGGGTGTAAAGGAAAGCAAGACCATTACAAACTCGGGTGAGAATTAAACCCTGAGTTTGGATCACTAATTCTGCTTCTAGATACACTTGGTCAATGTAGCCTACAGATGGATGACGTGTCTTTTTGGTGTGAGTTCCTTTCCTTTAGTAATGGAATATTGCTTCAAGAGGCATTTCTTGGAGCTCTTTTGCCAGAACCTGGAAAATGCTGAATTATGTTTTGATGAAATAATTGCTTCTGTGCTAACTTACCTTTTATAAATTTTTATAATCAATAAAAGTAGAGAAAATTGTATAATGAACCATCATTTAATCAACAGCAAGTTTCAACAATTACCCAGAGGGATACAACCAATCTTGTTATATCTACATTAATATAACCTGGTATCTTTTTGAGAACAATCACCCTCTCTTAATCAAGCATTCAACAATGGCAACAAAACGGTCCATTTATGCACAATTAGCCTACATTCCTCACTCATATTTTAAAGATGTTATGAAATATAAAAGAGGAATGGAGCTGCATTACTGACACCATTCTAATTTTCCCTTAAGGTTAAAAGTAAGCAGGACCCAGTGGGGCCCTCTCAGCAGACCAAAGCTTTATGGTTCAAACCTGACAGTTACTTGGAACCACAGGATTGTGATGGTCATCTTTGAAAACAGAAGATTACCTCTTCCCCAGCACATAGCCCCTTCCTCTCTTCCCTAAGTAATCTCAGAACAAAACCTGGGCAGTTGGTTCTTTGGGACATGAGTTTACCTTCTCCCCAGGATTGCTAGATTCCTCAATAAAGCTTTCTTTTCTTTTACCTAACACTTGTCTCTCAGTATTGGATTCTTGGGTTATGAGAAGCCAAACCTGAGTTTGGATAACAAACTAAAGATGCTCGTAAAGAATAAAATTTTCTGAAATGGCTTGCAGTCATTTATTACGACAATGTGTACATACAAACTAGACTCTGGATTCATTCAGAGGCAGCTTACAGCTTTAAGCAGCAGCTGATGAGAAGTTTAAGCTCTAAATACTTGATAGCTGGCAAATACCAATTGAATAGAAGTGTTTATTCAGAAATCTAAAAAGTTGCTTATGGTAATTTGCAACAATTTGGTTATGTGAGTTTAGAATTCAAGTGGATTTCTGTGATGCCAGAAGGTTTTTTTCAGGAAACTAATCTTCAAAGCTTATAAAAGACCTGGTGAAAGCTATAAATATGATTTTGTAAACTATACTGATTATTCATCTATCACTTTGAAGTTTCTGCTATTTTTGAATTTAAAGAATATAAAGTGAAGGGTAAAGAAAACTTAAGAGAGAACAATTTAACTCCTCAGAAGTGTTTCTAGATAAGTATTCTACATTAGTGTTGAATTCTGGATGCTGCCGAAAATGCTTCCATGTCTACACTGTGATCCAATACTACTATACTAGAACACTTAAAAAAAAAAAACAACTCTTAAAGTACTTCTATCTATACTAGAAAACAAGTTTTCAACCTGCTCTTACAGAATATACTTAAAAGCAGGAACTGCTTTTCTTTAAACATCTTTAACAGAAACAGAATTCACATTAAGAGTTTTCTAAACTCTAACCGCATAAACAACCTTTATCAGCTACTATGTTTCCTGTTATGGTCTCAATGAAGTTTCACTTAAGCTCTCAGCCCAGGGGAGGGCCTCCTGACTCACTTCCTCTTGCCTCCCCTTTCCCCAACAGGTGGCCTCAGTTCAGTCGCTCAATTGTGTCCGACTCTTTGTGACCCCATGAATCGAAGCACGCCAGGCCTCCCTGTCCATCACCAACTCCCAGAGTTCACCAGGACCCACATCCATCGAGTCAGTGATGCCATCCAGCCATCTCATCCTCTGTCGTCCCCTTCTCCTCCTGCCCCCAGTCCCTCCCAGCATCAGAGTCTTTTCCAATGAGTCAACTCTTCACATGAGGTGGCCCAAGTACTGGAGTTTCAGCTTCAGCATCATTCCCTCCAAAGAAATCCCAGGGCTGATCTCTTTCAGAATGGACCAGTTGGGATCTCCTTGCAGTCCAAGGGACTCTCAAGAGTCTTCAACACCACAGTTCAAAAGCATCAATTTTTCGGCGCTCAGCCTCCTTCACAGTCCAACTCTCACATCCATACATGACCACAGGAAAAACCATAGCCTTGACTAGACGGACCTTGTTGGCAAATGTCTCTGCTTTTGAATATGCTATCTAGGTTGGTCGTAATTTTCCTTCCAAGGAGTAAACATCTTTCAATTTCATGGCTGCAGTCACCATCTGCAGTGATTTTGGAGCCCAGAAAAATAAAGTCTGACACTTTCCACTGTTTCCCCAACTATTTCCCATGAAGTGATGGGACCGAATGCCATGATCTTTGTTTTCTGAATGTTGAGCTTTAAGCCAACTTTTTCACTCTCCACTTTCACTTTCATCAAGAGGCTTTTGAGTTCCTCTTCACTTTCTGCCATAAGGGTGGTGTCATCTGCATATCTGAGGTTATCGATATTTCTCCCGGCAATCTTGATTCCAGCTTGTGTTTCTTCCAGTCCAGCGTTTCTCATGATGTACTCTGTGTAGAAGTTAAATAAACAGGGTGACAATATACAGCCTTGATGAACTCCTTTTCCTATATGGAACCAGTCTGTTGTTCCATGTCCAGTTCTAACTGTTGCTTCCTGACCTGCATACAGGTTTCTCAAGAGGCAGGTCAGGTGGTCTGGTATTTCCATCTCTTTCAGAATTTTCCACAGTTTATTGTGATCCACACAGTCAAAGGCTTTGGCATAGTCAATAAAGCAGAAATAGATGTTTTTCTGGAACTCTCTTGGTTTTTCCATGATCCAGCGGATGTTGGCAATTTGATCTCTGGTTCTTCTGCTTTTTCTAAAACCAGCTTGAACATCAGGAAGTTCACGGTTCATGTATTGCTGAAGCCTGGCTTGGAGAATTTTGAGCATTACTTTACTAGTGTGTGAGCTGAGTGCAATTGTGCAGTAGTTTGAGCATTCTTTGGCATTGCCTTTCTTTGGGATTGGAATGAAAACTGACCTTTTCCAGTCCTGTGGCCACTGCTGAGTTTTCCAAATTTGCTGGCATATTGACTGCAATACTTTCACAGCATCATCTTTCAGGATTTGAAATAGCTCAACTGGAATACCATCACCTCCACAGGTGTCCTAGCTTTAAGCTAAAACAACTCTTTCTTGAGATTACTGGTTGAAGCAGAGAGGTACCCATGAAGTAGGGGAGAGAGAATGGTGAGAGACCAGTAAAGAAATAACATAGTTGATATGAGTGCTAAGTCAGACAATCCTAAACTAAAAAGATTACTTCCACCAGCCTGTGCTTTATCTTGGCTTCCAAGGTGCACAGTGGTCAAGAATCCTCTGCCAGTACAGGAAACACAAAAGATGCAGGTTCAATCCTTGGGTCCAGAAGACCCCCTGTAGAAGGGAACAGGTCCCACTCCAGTATTCTTGCCTGGAGAATTCCAAGGACAGAGGAGCCCGGCGGGCTACAGTCCATGGGGTTGCACAAAGTCGGGCACGACTTAGCAGCATGCACACACACATGCTTTATCTCGTTTAACTCTGCTTCCCTAGTATGTAGCACAGGCAAGCCACACAGTATCCATGGGCAAGGTGATGACTTGGAAGGGCCATTCTCATTTTTACCAATAAGCCCTGATGAAGCCTTTTGAAGTGGAGAGTAGACACTGGTCCACAGACAGAGGAATCAGCCCTATCACCACGGTACCAGCCTTTCAAATGGATGCTCTTAGAGGGAAACCACACCCCAAAACTGCTGCAATCCGACAGCCATAAGGGCTGAACAAGGTAGTTTTTTATTTTGTGGGGTTAGGAGTCGGGTGCAGTGTAAGCAGGAACTCAGCCGAGAGCTCTAAGCCCCAGGTCTGGCTACCATTCAAATCAGATCTTGGAGCCTTTTAGAAACTAAAACAAGTCACTGTGCATCAGACTGAGGACGAATGCTAGGCTCTGGGCCACACATTTAAGGTTCGGATGTGCTCTGCAAACTCAGTGTGTGTGTGTGTAAGGCCATGCCGCAGGAAGGCGAGAGAGGCCGGTCAGCAAGACTTTATTGTTTGTTTCCTTAAACTGTCAACTCTGTGTGGTGTGTGCGTGTGCATTTTGACAGTCATTCTCCAGCTGGGACTGAGAATAGGAGGGAAGTGGAGCTGGCCTTAGAATCAGGAGGGGGCAGACAAACTATGAGCTGAGATTCCCAGAGCTCTGGACACCTTGTCTCATCTCGTCACAGCAACTATTACTGATGAACAATGACAGGTTCAGGCCAGTAGAAACTACTCCAACTTCAAAAACAAACAAACAAAAAATTGTTTTGCTTGCATTAAAATCTAGGCATTTCCACAGGGATGACCTGTGCATGTGAACCTCATCCATCATGTGTCTAGAGGAAAAGGGTTTAATTCTGCTGATGCATTAAATTCCATCACCAGTGAGGAGTGCTGAGACCACATGAGCTTTCCCCCAGCCAAAGCTGTTTCCCTAAATCACTCTTTAATGTAATACACTCCACTCTCATTGAACTTTAGTATAAGATACTCACCCAGTGAAAGTATTTTTGTTATCTTTTACAAAACTATTAAGGAAACCATCCCCTTAGTGAGTATTCTTCATATTAGAAATTCATCTTGTAGAAGAATCCACATCTCAAGTCCTTCTCTGAATTTAGAACCAAAAAATGAAAATCTCCTCCACCCTGAAGAATAACATGCCTACTTCCACTTATCACACTCTTTCTCATTTTTGGCAGGCAGGAAGTTTACCCACTCTCTTCCTATTCCTTAGGAATGAAGTTCAGTTTAGTCGCTCAGTCGTGTCCAACTCTTTGTGATCCCATGAACTGCTGCATGCCAGGCCTCCCTGTCCATTACCAACTCCCGGAGTCTACCAAAACCCATGTCCATTGAGTCGGTGATGCCATCCAACCATCTCATCCTCTGTCATCCCCTTCTCCTCCTGCCCTCAATCTTTCCCAGCATCAGGGTCTTTTCAGATGAGTCAGCTCTTCACGTCAGGTGGCCAAAGTATTGGAGTTTCAGCTTCAACATCAGTCCTTCCAATGAACACCCAGGACTGATCTCCTTTAGGATGGACTGGTTGCATCTCCTTGCAGTCCAAGAGTCTTCTCCAGCACCACAGTTCAAAAGCATCAATTTTTCGGTGCTCAGCTTTCTTTATATTCCAACTCTCACATCAATACATGACCACTGGAAAAACCATACCCTTGACTAGACGGACCTTTGTTGACAAAGTAATGTCTCTGCTTTTGAATATGCTGTCTAGGTTGGTCATAACTTTCCTTCCAAGAAGTAAGCGTCTTTTAATTTCATGGCTGCAATCACCATCTGCAGTGATTCTGGAGCCCCCCAAAATAAAGTCAGCCACTGCTCCCACTGTTTCCCCATCTATTTGCCATGAAGTGATAGGACTGGATGCCATAATCTTTGTTTTCTGAAGCTGAGCTTTAAGCCAACTTCTTCACTCTCCTCTTTCACTTTCATCAAGAGGCTCTTTAGTTCCTCTTCACTTTCTGCCATAAGGGTGGTATCATCTGCGTATCTGAAATTATTGGTATTTCTCCCGGCAATCTTGATTCCAGCTTGTGCTTCTTCCAGTCCAGCGTTTCTCATGATGTACTCTGCATAGAAGTTAAATAAGCAGGGTGACAATATACAGCCTTGACGTACTCCTTTTCCTATTTGGAACCAGTCTGTTGTTCCATGTTGCTTCCTGACCTGCATACAGGTTTCTCAAGAGGCAGGTCAGGTAGTCTGGTATTTCCATCTCTTTCAGAATTTTCCACAGTTTATTGTGATCCACACAGTCAAAGGCTTTGGCACAGTCAATAAAGCAAAAATAGATGTTTTTCTGGAACTCTTGCTTTTTTGATGATCCAGCGGATGTTGGCAATTTGACCTCTGGTTCCTCTGCCTTTTCTAAAACCAGCTTGAACATCTAGAAGTTCATATTGCTGAAGCCTGGCTTGGAGAATGTTGAGCATTACTTTACTAGTGTGTGAGATTAGTGCAATTGTGCAGTAGTTTGAACATTCTTTGGCATTGCCTTTCTTTGGGAAGGAATGAAGTGGGGATATGTAAGTACAACCGGTAAGAAACTTCCTCCTTCCTTGGCTGAATTCAACAAATCTCTCCTGGTTCACTCTCTCCTGTGTTCATTCAGTCATGTCTGACTCTTTGGGACCCCATGGACTATGGCCCACAGGCTTCTCTGTCCATGGAATTTTCCAGGCAAGAATACTGGAGTGGGTTGCCATTTCCAACTCCAGGGGATCTTCCTGACCCAGGGGTTGAACCTGAATCTCTTGTGTCTCCTACATTGGCAGGTGGATTCTTTACCACTGCACCACGTGGCAAGCCCCACTCACTGTCTCCTAGACCATGAAATTCTTAACAATTGACACTATCTTATTCAATTTTGCTTCTCTAGCACTTTTGTGAGGAAGGCTTCTCTGGCACTGCTGCAGTACATCCATGGTTAATTGGCTTGTTAACTGGATCAATTTAATTGCTGCTAAAATTTTAGTAACCATCTTATCTGGTTCAGTTGGGTGACCAGCTCTCCCTGACTTTTCTTTTAACAATATCTTAAATGTGTTTTATTAAGAAATGAACACAGGTGGGAGGGAGGTTCAAGAGGGAGAGAACATATGTATACCTATGACTGATTCATGTTAATGTTTGGCAGAAACCAACACAATTATGTAAAGCAATTATCCTTCAATAAAAAAATAAATATTTTAAAAAAGAATTGAACACAAAACTCTTAAAATTGGTTGGGTTATAAGGAAACAAAGATTTTTTTATCTTTTTAAAGCCAGGATTAGAGTAAAAGCAATGGGAAAACATATCAACATTAAGACCAAAAGACAAGGCTGAATTATTCAACCTCCTTTGCTTCATGTCCAAAGAAAAATAATCTAGACACTGGAAAAGACAGAGAATCAAGATAAAAATGAAACTGAAACCCTCAGTAAGTGAGGAAATAAAAAATGAAGGCATTTTGACACTTGAATTAAGTTTGAAAACTTTAGACCACACCCCCAAACTGCACCTTAAAATTCTAAAGAAACATGTAGATATGACAACTGAGCTATTATATCTCAGACATCAGTTAATAGAAAAGGTAACAGAAGACTAGAAATTAAAAAGTCTCTGTTTTAAAAAGAAATGGGTTCCAGATATGAGACTAATCCATTTTCAAATCTACCAATTATTAAATAAATAAAGTAGTAGTATAGCAAAGATTCCAATTCCCATTAGTAGGCATGGGCTCTGAAAGCCCTGAGAACATGAAATGCCCAAGAGAACCTCGTTGTCTAGACACCATGGCCTTCAGTTCCATCATCTTCAAGAAAACAAGAGCACTTGATGAGAAGTCATAAGCCCAAGGTCTGGTCTTACCTCTACCCCACATGCTGGTCCTGTGACCCTGAGGGACAGACAGCCTTCCCAGGACTCAAGTTTTCTCATCTGAACTTGAGATTTGGGGACTTAATGGGGAGCAAGTATTACAGAGTCAAAGAATAGCGGCCCAGAAGCCAGAATGGCATAGATTTCAATCCAGGACCCCAAATGACATCCCCTGTCTATGCCTGCTTCCTTTTTGTGGAAAGTGGGTACAATGTCTACCTTGGCATTCTCCTGCAGTTTAAGTGATAGTGTATGGGTAAAGCATCTAGTAGATGGCAGACATTTAATTAGTGCTTTATTAATATTAGCTTCTTCCCTCTAAAGTTTTCTTCTCTTTGAAGCTCAGTGAATCTCAGGATTGCTGATTAAAGCTACATAAAGTTATAGCAACGGCCTTTAGTCAGAGAGGCAGAGAAAGGATTCTCAGGAAGGGTGTGGTTTGACAGTCCTTATGATGCCTTATTAGTAAAGGTAGAGGAACTTCCCTGGTGGTCCAGTGGTTAAGAATTTGCTTTCCAAAGCACAGCATATGGGTTCAATCCCTGGTTGGGGAACTAAGATCCCACATGCCAAGGGGCAACTGAGCCCACATGCCACAACAAGCCTGCGCACAAGGAAGACTCAGTGCCCCCTAAAAATTAAATTAAATTTAAAATTTTTAAAAAGATGTAGAAAGGTAGGAGTAACCTGCAAAGACAACATAAGGTCAAGGTGAGGGTACATCCCGGTTAAGTATGGGACAGTCCCGGTTTACACCACATGCCCCAGCATCCTGCCCCATTTAGCACTTGCCCAGACAAATGTTTGTATTCTAGTTGAGATGGTAAATTTTAATTAAGGGTCACTATATTCCAGAAACCAAGGTCATCAGGGAGACACACTGGATTTCAGCTGGTCAAAGGACTGAAGCCTAGACATTTGCCTTAAGTACATCAGTAGATCAGCTTTAGGACAGTCATTCTTCTCCATTCACGCTCTTTTGCAAAACACTCCCACGTGTGACCTGCAGTCATTTACTTTGAGAGCCTGATACAAGTCCCTATGGGGCCAGACCCCCCACCCCCAACTAGGAACCCTTTACTATACACAAGCTTCTGCTGCTAGTCCTGGTCAACAGTTTTCTTAATTACCTGCATGAAAACACCCATGCTTCTTGGTTTTAAAAAGATAAAGCTTGCAAGGAAAGAAAGTTATCAGAGAATAAATGATCAAGACTCAAAATTACGCTGTAAGCCCAAACAACAGATCAAAAGTAAACCACACAAGATGTGAGGATGCACTTAAAGGCGTGTATTTACATTTTAAAAACTGCTCAAGGGTGTGATGTGGGAAATATAGTTTGACAGCACATTCAGATGAAAACACCTGGAAGTTTCAGTAGAACACAAACAGAAAAATAGTAGCTGCCAGAAATGCAAACCATCTTCAGCAACCATTTAAAGACCACATTTTAGGCTGAACTAACAGAAGCTGGGAGGCTGTTGAAGGTAAAGTTAAGCTGAACTAGGCAGACCACACGTCAGCTCTCCTTCCTGGAGCTGGCCCAGGAAGAGAAGAGATCTGGAACCTGTGCAGCTGCATCGGGCAGGACAGATAATTGAAGAGCTGGGTGGTCAGCTTTGAAGACAGTAAGAGAGATACGTCCAAGAAAGCATGACAATTTCCTTCAATTATTTCAAAGGCTGCTACATGGCCGAGAAGGAGGACTTATGTTGGGACTTGTTCCAGGGGGCATAATCAGGAACTGATCTTAGAAGATTCAAGTCTCAGTCCGTATATAGAGATGGTTTCTAATAACTGCCACTGGCCATACACGCCAAGAGCTCCCCCATAGCGCAGGAGGTTACCATCAGTAGGAGTATGCCAACATTGGCCTTGGCATGAGAGGCGGTACAAGATGTGGGATCTTTAGACTTAGGAGGTGCACCCCTCCTCTCCTTGAGCCAACAGCTCTCAAGTCTGTCCCATCCACAGCAGAATGAGATGACCCGAGTCACGTCTTTCTTCCATGATTCTACTGAAATACAACTTGGGGTGGGTACCACCTTAAGACATGACCTACTTTCTCTTTAAAGGGAGTATCAGTGCCGTGAGAGACATGAGTCCAGAACAGCGTGTCCTCAGGCCATGGCGTGGGGTAGAGGAGAGAGAGCAACTAAGTGAAGCCCGTGGAATCCTAACCTGAGTGCCTGCGTTGGGCAGCTTGATATTCTCGGTGGCGGCAATGACATCAATGGAAGCCCGCACGAGAATGTCCAAGTAGTTCATCTTGGAGTATTCCTGTTTGGAGACAAAGTGAGTGAAAGCGTGAGTGAAAAGAGAAATGGTCTAGCAGGTGGCAGATGGCTTGGGGGACACAGCCTGCAGTGGGGGTCACACCTCCAGAAACGTGCTGTTCCATAACCTCGAGCGCAGGACCACGGAGGCCTTGCTGTCCAGCCCTCGCAGCGGGCACTTGATGTTCACACAGTTCACGTTCACGCTGCAGTTCTGGGGAGAAAAGAAGAACAGGACTTACAGCACCACGGTCTGGGGAAGGCCTTCCCGCCACCCCCTGGAAAACTCCCAGCTCTTGAAAAATACTCACAAGGGTCTGATATTTTCTTTCAGAAAATAAAGAAAATTTTCTGCCATCATCTGTCTGTCTTTCGGCAATTTCTCGTTTCCTTCTTGAGTTGTGAGCCTCCTGAAAAGAATTACATCTGAAATACTTCCACCAAGTGTAATTTGTGGCATTACTGTACAAATCTCCAGAGCACACCCTTCCAGATTGTGCCAAATTCACGACTGATAATCCTCACCTTTCTGCCAGCACCAAGGTGCATAAATAATTTAAGTGTAAGATCACAAAGTGTTAATTACCAACCTCACTTCAACTTTATTTTTCAAGGTAATTTTCTTTCATTCCAACCTTAAAACTCAGAGTGAGACAAAGGCTTTCTTTGTTCTGCTGTCTCCTCACCAAACTGTGAGCATCCTGAGATCAGGAACCAATCTCATTCCTCTGCCCCTAAGCACTCAGATCGGTACCTAATGTAACTGTAAAAAGTAAGCACATCCTGAATGAGTGACACGGAATGAGGAAAAGGGAAAGTAGAAGAAGATCGAGCATGGTTTATTCAAAGGAGAATACTGAAAACTAAGCCAAGGAAGATGCTTTAAAATTTCATTTTTCAGACTTCCCCAGTGGTACAATGGATAAGAATCCACCTGCCAATGCAGGGGACACAGGTCCAATCCCTGGTCCGGGAAGATCTCACATGCCTCAGAGCAACTAAAGCGCATGTGCCACAACCACTGAGCCCACGCTCTAGAGCCTGCCAACTGCAACCAGAGAGCCCATGTGCCTGTGCTCCACAGTAAGAGAAGCCGCTGCAAAGAGAAGCCCACGCAGCGCAAGGAAGAGTAGCCCCCGCTCACCACAACCAGAAGAAAGCCATGAGCAGCAACAAGGACCCAGCAAAACCAAAAATAACTAAACAAACTGCATTTCTCTTAAAGATTAGGAATAGTGGACCATCTTGTTTCTCCAAGTTGATGAATATAAACCACCAACTATGAACACTGGTCATACCCAGTCACCTTAGAATTGAAAAGAAGCAGACTTGCAATAACAAAGCAAGTCTTTATCAAAATGGAGCAAAAATGGTAGACTGGATAGTTACTTAAGTGTGGAGCAGTACAGAGAGAGGCTAACAGTGCAGGCTTTGAAAACAAGCAGGGCTGTGCATGAATGCACTGCCCTCATAACTGCTGAGTGACTCTGAGAAGGTTAATCTCTCTGATTTTCAACGTCCTCATCTCTGAAATGGTGGGGATGAGAAAAATACCTCATCAGACGATCAAGAGAATGAAATGAGAAAATGCAAACCTAATGCTTAGCATGGTGCTTGAGACATAACAAGTACTCAATAAATATTTTCTATTTTAAAAAGAACGAAAAGTCTTCAAGGTCACTTGCTAAGGTGCCAGTATGTTCTGTAATGCTTGATTCCACTGGGAGTTAACATTGGCTGGCCCATCCCCAGGGCATGTCCTTATACGTCACACTGGGCCTTCAAACTTCAGAAAATGTCATTTGCTTCAACATGCACAAAATGACCCTGACTTATATGCCACAGTGGTCCCTAATCAGCAGAAATCCTCAGCCTGACTTGGTTACTCACAACAAAACAGAAACTATGACACCAAAGGAAAAAAAAATTCAACATGCCAGAATGTCAGTTTCCCAAGGCAAGCAATGATTTCCCCTTTCTCTTATATTAACATCTATGGAGACATGAGACAGATGCATCAACATACCGTTAGTTTCAGGAAGTTTATTTCACCCTGTGGCTCACAAGTTATTTTTTCCAATCCTTTTGATTCTACTTTCACCAAATAAAGCAACCATTTGCCGTTGCTAATTTCTTTTGGCCACTGGATATTCAAGGTTGCTGTGCCGAGGTTTTTAAGAGGTTTGCCCAAGTTAATTACCTGTTAGAAAATAATATGTATTATCTCAGTGTAATTCTCTCAACATAAAATTAAGTTAAGCAGTTCCTATTGCCAAGAAAAAAAAGCCAAAATATCTGGCATAATCCAACAATAAAAGCACAGGCTCCAAAAGTGGACTTTGGATAGGGCATCCAAAATAGAGATTTGTGTTTAAAGATTCTTGTCAATAAAAATAGGGGGAAAAAAAAGATCAAAGAGAAATAATTGTTCCCTCAATCCGGGATCAACTTCTGTGTGCAACAGAATCTGCCAGGCTCTCAAAACGCCCAGGGAGAAGTCACGTGTGTTCTTGTTTCGCTCTATAACCACTCTGCCTGGCAGGTGACAAAGCCACTGTGGTGACAGTGCAGTCATAACCTGCTTCTGGGGAGCCCCACGTACTGCAAATGAAGCTGCCTCTGTCCTGACCACAGGGCGGGGGCTTGGGATAACACCTGAGAGACCCAGAGGAGGGCCCTTCTGGCAGCCATGAACCCATGAGTCCAAGCTGGGGACGGGGCAGGGAGCAACTCCGTGCAACAGAAATCAAAAGAGTTTGTATGAAAGACTGCTCCAGAACCCACAGACCTCTTTGCAGCCACATCTGCATAGGTGCCATAATCACCACCACCCACTAGCTGTCACAGTTCTGTCTAAAGCTAAGAGATGCTTTCAGAGGAGAATTCCACCTCTTCATCCTCCTAGAGTCAAGGGTGGACCCATTTTTGCTATTTCAGACTTTCACCTCAACAACAGTCCCTATGCTTTCAGGAGTGTGATTTGAGCCACAGACCTGAACCTGCGTATGAGTTGTGAGTCACCTCTGTACCTTGCACTCATGTTCATTTGACTGGACTTAAGAGCCACTGTGACCACCTACTTTGGAATGGGTCAGAGCAGTCATTAGTCTTCCTTATGGGTACACGTCAAACCCACATTCACCATCACAAAACTGCTTGGGAAAGGTCAGTGAACATTAACCATAAGCAATAAGAGAGATGACCTTATAACAGAGGAAGAAATAAATCATTCACACATCCTAAAGCCAAACAGCATTTTGAGATTTTTGTTTTATAGACAGACTCTGGGGAGAAAAAAAGCGAGTATTTCTTTGTCTCAACACCACAATTATTATTAATACATTAAAACTCCCTAAGAAGAAAAAGACCAAACTGAATTTGATTCTGAACAAAGTCCTATGTTGAATGAAGTTGTGGTTCTCCATTCTGAAAGACAACTTTTACACTAAGCCAGTATGCTGTTTAAAAACTGGCAAGCTCTCTTTATCATGCTTATTTATTGTTACTTATTAAAACTACATATTCAAGATCATACACAGCATACGTTAGCTTCTGATACACAGACTGGAAGGGCCAACTGCAACCACTTACCCTGAACTCGTACTCAATTAAACTTCCCACGTCCTCTTCAGATTTCATCGCTTGCTCACCAACTACTGTACCTCCAAAATACACCTGGGAAGGTTTAGCAACCCTGTTAAATTAAAAAACACCAGTTTTAGTGAGAATTGTAAATGGTTCTTTCAGACACTGATTTGTTATGCTAAACACAAACACTTACCCGGAGACCGATAAAAGCAGTTCAATAACCACTTTTGCTGTAGCTGTAATTGAAGCCAAATTATCTTGATTGCTTGTTCTGAAAAAATGAAAGGGAAACAATAGGGTTTTATTGTAACAGTCAGTTTTCTCATTAAATTACACTCCTTTTATGAGTTAGATAAAGGCCAATTCATTGACTGGCTGTGTTTTCACGAAATGATTCTGAATGGAAGGTTGAAAGAATCTCTTACGTTTCCAACTTCAGATTAATATCCAGATCTGTGGTGTCAAAGGTGACCTCAGTTGTACTTAAAATCAAATAAAAAGTAACCTAAGAAACAGAAATAGCTGTTACCATAGGCTGAACATATTGACACTGCAATGGTATTTTAAAAATTAAAATACAGTATGTAAAGGCATCACCTACACTGGAATTTCTTTTAAAAGGATTCCCAAGCTCACAGTCTGCTTGTGAGCCATTCTGGTTGGCAACACAACTCAACTGCTTCTCCTGTAGTAGAAAAACAGACCAGATCACAAAAAATTCACTTACCAGGCAATGTTGTTTTTTTTTCCCCTCCGAGCTGGTCTCTTAAAATACTTACAGGGAAAGCCCTCAGTTCTCTATATGCAGAGTAAGTCAGAGTGTCTGGAAAAGTGGCAATGAGTTTAGCTTCGTGAGCGTCGTCACCATCTTTGGTGGGATTCTTTGGGTTAGAAGGGCTGTTCGTCACTGTTATTTCTAAAGCAATGTCCTTCTGATCTTTTAGAACTAGTTCTGGTACACCTTTGTGACTATTACAATAAAAAAAAAAAGGAAAACAACAAAGTTCTCAATGGATTTGCAATAACCCTTCACAAAAAGCCACTGCAAACCCAGGGACATTTTCCATTTTTGCTAGTACTACAGCGCAATTCTTACATTGGTAAATAAGAAAACTTGTCCTGATTTCCTTCTCGGGTACAAAATTTATACTCTAGCTTAAGGTTGCTGTTACATATGTTGTCGTCTCCACATCCCTCTTTTAAGAAGTGCACCTGTAGGAAAACAAAATTGTAATTTACACCATGTAGGACTCTAAATAGGTGACTGTTTCCATACAGTTCATCTCCCATTGTGACAATTACCATAGCAGAATTCAAACTACAAACATACTTTGCATCGAACGCCCACTCTGTCCTTTAATGAAACTGTGTTTTCAGAACACTTTGACCAAGGCAGTGAGATGCTATAGGACAATAAAGAGTAAGCCTGGCTCAGCTGTGTGGCTTTGGGCCAGTCACTTAATCTTTCATAGTCTCGGTTTCAACACAGGAGACGTGGGGATACCACCACCCTGCTACACAGGGTTACTATAAGAATTAACAACAATAATGACAGTACTACCTAACACGTGACTACGTATTTAAACTCATGCAATCCTCACAAGGGACTATGACGCATATACTGTTCAGAGACCCATTGCACAGATGGGGAAACAGAGTTCAAGGTTAGGAAAGCAAAGGGCAGAGTATCTTGCACTATGCTAAGGGATGCTTGATAATCACACTAATAAATAATTAGGAAAATGGTCTTCTTGCTTTTTATGTTTAACATGACTATGGAGCTTGTGTATATGGGAACACACAGAAGAAATATTAATGTAACAATAAGTGACATTGACAAGTACAACAAGACTGTATATTGTGACCTTGCTTATTTAACTTATATGCAGAATGCATCATGTGAAATGCCGGGCTGGATGAATTAGAAGCTAGAATCAAGATTGTCAGGAGAAATATCAACAATCTCAGATATGCAGATGATACTGCTCTAATAATAGCAAGTGAAGAGGAACTAAAAAGTCTCTTGATGAGGGTGAAAGAGGAGAGTGAAAAAGTTGGCTTGAAACTCAACTTTAAAAAATCTAAGATCATGGCATCTGGTCCCATCACTTCGTGGCAAATAGAAGGGGGAAAAGTGCAAGCACTGACACATTTTATTTTCTTGGGTTCCAAAATCACTGTGGATGGAGACTGCAGCCATGAAATTAAAAGACACTTGCTTCTTGGAAGAAAAGCTATGACAAACCTAGTCAGTGTATTAGAAAGCAGAAACATCACTCCACCAACAAAGGTACACAGAATCAAAGCTATGGTTTTTCTAGTAGTCATGTACTGATGTGACAGTTGGATCATAAAGAAGGCTGAGCACTGAATAACTGATGCTTTTAAATTGTGGTGCTGGAGAAGACTCTTGAGAGTCCCTTGGACAGCAAGGAGATCAAACCAGCCAATCCTAAAGGAAATCAATCCTGAATATTCACTGGAAGGACTGATGCTGAAGCTCCAATACTTTGGCCACCTGATGCGAAGATGCAAAGAGCTGACTCATTAGAAAAAACCTGATGCTGGGAAAGACTGAAGGCAACAGAAGAAGGGGGCACCATAGGACTAGATGGCTAGATAGCATCACTAACTCAATGGACACGAATTTGAACAAACTCTGGGAGACAGTGGCAGACAGAGGAGCCTGACGGGCTGCAGCCCATGGACATGACTTAGTGACTGCGCAAGTGACATTGAAAGTGTACTGAAAAGCACATAAGGAACTACACTTGATGGCAACAAATACTGCGATGTGCACGTGTAGGCATGAGCCTAACTCATTCATGAAAAGCTTCGTCAGTGGGCCACCAGAACCAGTGCCTCAGAGCGGACACTCCACTACCAACTATATTTTGACAAGTATAAAACATTAAATCAAGATGTCACCGGTCCCCAGCCTAATCCTGCAGATGCAGGCATCCTAAACCCTAGCAAACAAACACCCACCACTTCAATAAGAGGTATACAGAAAGGCACACCATATAAATTTTACTTGCTAAGATTACATAGGCTACATTAGACACTAAATTTTGACTATTTCATTCTCATATATTTCAGTTGTGTCTGACTCTTTGCAACCCCACAGACTATAGCCCACCAGGCTCCTCTGTCCATGGGGATTCTCCAGACAAGAATACTGGAGTAGGTTGCCATGCCCTCCTCCAGGGGATCTTCCCAACCCAGGGATCAAACCCAGGTCTCCCGCATTGCAGGTGGATTCTTTACCATCTCAGCCACCAGGGAAGCTCATGAGAATAATAAGTTTTGTCAATTATAGTCTCAGTAAGTCTCAATGACCAGAAATTATTAAGAAAAACAACTCTCATCTCCAAATTGTATTCTGTAGGTTTCTATATCCATTGTTTACTTGGGACGCAAATTTTCTCCAAACTATACATATATTAAAAAGCTTATTTAATATACAAAGGAATGGCCTTTAGGGCAAATCAGTCACTAGTCTATTGCCTTCGGAGATGTTTGATTTAGCATAATAAAATGGAAAACAGTTAGTAAAATGAAAATCAGAAATACTTACATCTGTATGAACAAACTTGGGTTCATTTGAATTTAGAATTGGGAGAACTTCTGGAAGCGAATTCACTCGCCTCCGAGTGCTTGGCTCCTGGATCTCCACTGAAGCAGTTATGGGAATGGGACGCAGTTTATCTCTGATGTTTTCCTGAAAAGAATGCAGAGACACAGTTGAAGCCTGCTATAAACACTACCAGAGAACTCCAAAACAATGCTTTCCTTTGTCCTGGATAATGTGTTGCTAGTATTTATATAAAAGGTCACATCTACACTTGTGACCATGTACCTGCATGACAGAACTGATCTGCCTGCGGCCCTCACCTGGAGCCAGAGGGTTTCCTCCATGCACGCCTTCTGTTTCTGTCTGTTCAGAGTGAGCTCTTGCGAATACTTGGGCTCAGAACCTTGGTTTCGAAACTGAACTCTTGATGACAGCCCAGATTTTCTTCTTTCCTTTTCAGCCTCCAGAGTGCCCACAATGGCTAGATGAAATCAACAAAATCACAGGAACTTAAAACGTACTCATACACAACACAGCTATAAGTACACTGAGTTTGTTTTTGATCTATTTTAATTCCTCTTAGAACATTTTTTCTCATTGCCATGGTTTTCCTTCATATTTCCTGGCAATGTACATTCTGACTTATGAAGTTTCAAATCAAGCTGTCCTTTCCTGCCCATTACTGTGAACAATTTTTAAAGCTATATTTCCTTTGGGCCACGTGGGGGAGCTCGAGAATAAGTCAAAACCTCAGAGAAGCGTTAAGAATCAGTTTCACTGCATTTCAAGAACTCACAAGACTACAACACAGGAGGGCAGCCAACCCTGCAGAAGGACCTAAACTGACTCCCTCTTCAACAGTCTGCTGCTTAAATTCCAAAAAGGACTCTAGATCAACAGCAGCTTCTCCTGTGTGGTGTCAGGAATGCAGATCCTCAGGCCCAGCCAGACTACTGAACCCGAGGCTGCATTTAGTAAGATCATCAGGTGGTTCTTATACACATTAAAGCGCTCATAAAGAATAATTGTCTAAAAAAGGAAAAACATATTAGAGATGGAGATGTCTTGATGAAGAATTTAAAGGTAAAACATACTTCCTTTCAGTGGTTAGAGGGCCCCTTTGCCCATTAATAAAACTCCCAGAATCAAGGTTTCCACTTCCAAAGCCCCAGAGGGCACATCCTACTTGTGATTACCTACACTAACAGAGCTCAGAGATAAGCTATGATTTGGATGATCAAAATCTCATTTCTTAACTTCAGAATGCATTCTTTGCCAATTCACTGGATATAGCTGCTATGTTTTAATACTTAAATGACTTACATTTATTAATCACTCACTAACCATCCCTGGTGGCTCAGATGGTAAAGCATCTACCTGCAATGCAGGAGACCCGGGTTTGATCCCTGGGTCGGGAAGATCCCCTGTAGAAGGAAATGGCAGTCCACTCCAGCACTCTTCCCTGGAAAATCCCATGGATGGAGGAGCCTGATAGGCTACAGTCCATGGGGTCTCAAAGAGTCAGACACGACTGAGCAACTTCACTTTCACTTTCAACCATCCTTCAACTACAAGGATATCAAACCAGTCTACACTAAAGGAAATCAACACTGAATATCCACTTGAACGACTGATGCTGAAGCTGAAGCTCCAATACTTTGGCCACCTGATGCCAAGAGCCAACTCACTGCAAAAGACCCTGATGCTGGGAAAGACTGAGGGCAGTAGGAGAAGGGGCAACAGATAATGAGACAGTTAAATGCCAACACTGAATCAACGGACATGAATTTGAGCAAAAGCTGGAGACAGTGGAGGACAGAGGATCCGGGCATGCTACAGTCCACGGGGTTGCAAAGATTTGGACTTGACTTAGTAACTGAACAACAACAAAAAACCATCAGAAGGGGCTTCCCTGGTGGCTCAGTGGTAAAGAATCCACCTGCAATGCAGGTGACACAGGTTCGATCCCTGTGTTGGGAAGATCCCATGGAAAAGGAAATGGAGATCCACTCTAATATTCTTGCCTGGGAAATCCCATGGACAAAAGGAGCCTGGCCTGGTGAGCTACAGTCCATGGGGTCGCAAAAGAGAAGGTTATGACTTAGCAACTAAACAACAAAACCATCAGAAGGGAAAGCAAACCAGTGTGTCCAGGGTCAGAGAAGCCAGCCTCAGGGAAAAAACCTGCTCCAGAAAATGAATCCATGTTCTAATAATCACATTAGAGTTTGGAAGGGACCTTTTTGCAAGCACCTAATACCCTCTACTTACACATGAAGAACTGGAGACCCACAGAACTAGGTGACCGGCCCAGAGTCCTATAGCAAGAAACGGAGTCAGCTCCTTTTGTGTAACAAACACAAAAGATAACTGCCTTATAAAGCCTCTTAGATGTGCAGGTTCCCACTTCCCCTAGGCTTCTGCCAGCTGGACCACCCCGCTCCTTTTCATTTTACCTCTCCTTCATTGCCGGGCTACCTCTACTCCTCCTTCAGATTTCAATGTGGATGCTACTTCCTCCAGGAAGCTCTCCCGGTCCCTCCTGGAGGGTCCGACAGTATTCTATTTCTCTTATCACTACACTGGAGAAGGCAGTGGCATCCCACTCCAGTACTCTTGCCTGGAGAATCCCATGGATGGAGGAGCCTGGTAGCTACAGTCCATGGGGTCGCGAATAGTCGGGCACGACTGAGCGACTTCACTTTCACGCACTGGAAAAGGCAATGGCAACCCACTCCAGTATTCTTGCCTGGAGAATCCCAGGGATGGAGGAGCCTGGTGGGCTGCCATGTATGGGGTCGCAGAGAGTCGGACACGACTGCAGTGACTCAGCAGCAGCAGCAGCGCTACACTTAAGTCTACTGTGCTGTGAATGCCCAATCACTTTCTCAGGAAAAGCCGCTCCAGAGACCACCTCCAGCTCTTCACCATTGTATTCCCCAGCAACAGCACAACATCTGACACAAACAGGATAGTAGACCATATGAACAAACACATCAGCACACACCCAACGCGCATTTGCACGCACACACATACAGTCATCATCCTTGTGCTGAAACAATGGCTGTTCCCATATGTAAAACCAAAATTTAGAAACAACTGTTTCAATAGTAATTTCTGTGTCCATCTGAAGAATTCTTAAATGTCATGGCTGCCAAATGGAATGCGCCTCCATTTTAGGCCCTCTGTGAGCCTTGACATCATCCATTTATCAGTGACCTGCTAACTTCACAATGAACCAGACGAAGGCTCACATGCTGAGTGCCCCTCATGCCAAAAGCAGGGGAGTGCGTTGGGGGCATTAAAACCATTTATCTACCAAACCCTCTCTAACCTTTTCTGACCCTCCAGACAGTTCACATCATCTTAAAATCCTTGCTGGCCACCTTTACTGACCTTTGCAGGGGCAAGCCAAGTAGAATAGTCATTAAGGCTCAATTATAAATATCTGTAAGTATGGAACACTATATCCAAGGACTGCTGAGTTAAAACAGCCTAGCCGAACAATAAGCTCACACACTCGGACGTGGGGAACAGATTTTAGATGTATTAACTCTTGCAGCTTTGTGCAAGTTCTGCTTTATTTGACTTAGAATTTCCCAATACCGTGGAAGCAATGGCAATAATTTCTCTTTCAATTTCTTCAGAGAAAAAAAGTTCTTTCTAGAGTGAAGTGAAAGTCACTCAGTTGTGTCCAACTCTTTGCAACCCAGGGACTAAACAGTCCATGGAATTCTCCAGGCCAGAATACAGTAGTGGGTAGCCTTTCCCTTCTCCAGGGATCTTCCCAACCCAGGGATGGAACCCAGGTCTCCTGCACTGTGGGCGGATTCTTTACCAGCTGAGCCACAAAGGAAGCCCAATCTATAGTGGGCTATTCATAAATAGTTGGTTAATGTAGGGGTAGTTATAGAAAATTAATATACATGGCATCAAGGGCAGCATTTATGCTAAAAGGAAGTTTGTAATTTATTTTGTATAAATGATTGATCTGAGGGAAGGTAAGAAATGTTCTGATGAGATTTCACATCTTTGGCAAACAGTGTGGTTTGAGAAGATGACCAATAGAATAAAAACATGTTTCCCTTCCCTCTCCCTGCCTAGTCTCTGTCTTTCCTGGTCTCTCTAGGCTGCTTCCAGACACAATGGTAAAAGGCCCCACGATCCAAGCCAGCAAGTGGAAGGGACCACAGTTGGGTAAAAACAACACAAAATCTGAGAGGGTGAGAGATTGGGAGAAATCATAAAATATGTTCTATTGCTGAAAGCCACACAAAGAACAGTATTTTCTATACTCAGTAAAATACCGGCTACTTCAAGAGCAAAGCGAAAGGCCACAGCTCCCCTGGGGGTGGAAAGTCCTAATACATGCACACCATACTGCAAGGTCTGCAGAGCTCATGGAGCGACCACAGAGTGGGAGGTGGCCCAGAAGAAAGGGCCTAAAAAGGTGAAGGAGATGAAGAAATCTCCTGAGGACAGTTTAAAATCTGGGAAGATGAAGGCCAAGTGGGTTTATGACAGCATGGATTGGGTGAAGGCAGACTATATATGAAGTTCTGGGATATTATAGAGGGATACCTTTTTTTCATAAAGAAAAGAAATACTCAAGGTAACATGGAGAAGCCTTGAGAAAACTCATTCCATCTCAAAGAGGAGTAAAAACTGAAAACCTTGAGAACCACCCTGTCTTTCCAGAAAGGTTTCCTTGGTGGCTCTGCTGCACTGGTATACCTAGCCGCTGGGACCACGGCTGACCCAGGAAGGAAATCACCTTTGCTCTGTACTTCCTCTTTGGGGAAAAGATGTCTTTAGATTCCTAGGCCCCCCAACTTTACTCTGGCTTACTCCTGAAGAGGTACAGCTGCTACTAAAACACACCAGAGAAGGCCTCAGTGATCATCACTATTGTGAGAGTATTAGTCCAGGTTCAATGCACGATACTGGATGCTTGGGGTTAGTGCACTGGGACAACCCAGAGGGATGTTATGGGGAGGGAGGAGGGAGGAGGGTTCACGATGGGGAGCACATGTATACCTGTGATGGATTCATTTTGATATTTGGCAAAACTAATACAATTATGTAAAGTTTAAAAATAAAATAAAATTTAAAAAAACAAACAAACAAAAAAAATTTGTCAAACCCTGTGGCAAAACTCCTGTCTTTCTTATTAAAAAAAAAAAAAAAAAAAAGCGAAGTAGAATAAGACCTTATGAATGACAACCTGCTTTCACCACCTTGAAAAAGAGAAACTCAGTCATGTCCAACTCTTTGCGACTCCATGGACTGTAGCCTGCCAGGCCCCTATGTCCATGGAATTCTCCAGGTAAGAATACTGCAGTGGGTAGTGATTCCCTTCTCCAGGGGATCTTCCCAACCCAGGGATCAAACCTGGGTCTCCTGCATTGTAGGCAGATTCTTTACTGTCTCAACCATCAAGGAAGCCCTTTCACCACCTTATCTCATCTGAACTCTGCCACAATCCTATGTAGTTAATTCCCACCAGAGGCATTTACTTTTAACTGATAGGAAAATAAAAACTCAAACATTATGGGATTAGCTCTGTGTTGAAGCACGGGATCCAGGAGAAGAGCCCAAGTCTCTGAGTTCAAGCCCAGTCTTCAGGTCCCCCCGGGCCCACCCTCAGGGACACAGCATGGGTGTTCTGGACCACAGAGGCCTCTGGGAGGGGACCCAGCAGCGAAGAGACTAGAAACTGACAATTTATTCAAGTAGGACTCGGGCTCCCGCGGTCACTCTTCTACAACCACCACCCGCCACCTTACAACCACAAAACCACCCTGCTTTTCAAAGACAGACATGGAGGAAACGGTTGTGGCAGCAAATGAGTACTTATCCAAGGCATTCATTCTGCCCTAAACCATCTGCTCTGGAAAATTCAAATCGGGACCAAATGCATTTTTTTCCTCTTGTGCTTTACCCTCCTGATTAAAAAGAAGATGACAGACAGACTTAGTTCTTTAAATCAGAATTTATGGACTCATGTTGGCCATTACAGTTTTGTTCGTCTAGTTATTTATTCAGAACTTTTCAACCTGGCAGACAGAAAAGATCTAATTTCAGTTGATTCACTGTGTTGTACAGCAGAACCTAACACAACATTGTAAAGCAATCATACTCCAATTAAAGAAAATTAAGCAAAATAAAGATGTTCAGATAAGCAAACAAACAAAAAGTACTAGGTACTTACTTATTGAAGGATTGTAACCGGTGGGTTTAGCAGTATATTCAAAACAGGCCTTAACCTTGAGGCTGTACAAAATCAAAAACACAGTCATTAAGAAATGCCTTACTGCCCTGGAAAAAAAAATCTCAACACGTTCCTCATCCTCATATCCCCCCAGGGATGACTGATGAGTAAAATGTTATATACCCACTTGACAAGATTCCTCTTCCCTTTCCCCATTTCTCTTAATCTTCCCCATGGCTCCTCGGGGCAACGGGGTCACCATAAAGCAGAGATATGAAACTGTGGGGGAAGAGTGGATACAGCGTAAATGCTCACCATATCCCACTAGGCGCCCCACAGAGCGTTTTCTGACGGAGATCAATTCTGTTGGGTGTTACTGTGATGGTTTGCTGAATATTAATCACAGGCCGGGATCTGAAGACAAAGGAGAAGACAAGCTCAGCCTTTTGCTATCTGGATGTAAGATGAGCTCACGCACTACACAGGCATCCTCAGATGCTGCATCTTAAAAACCACAGGAAAAACTGTTTCCCGATGATATTCCTGCTCCCCCGTTGCTAAAGAAAATAGCTGTTAACAGACATAATTTAAAACATGATGACGTGATACTTATAAAACTGTTTAAACATGACACATTCAAAATTATCAATTGTTTTATATTAATAATTTTAATATTAATGGAGTTTTTAAACTGAAAGAATAATATGGGCAATATGTAAAAAGTTCCATAGTTTTCAGGTGAATATGTCTCATCCCCACCCAAATTCTCAAGGAGCTTTGCATGTCCTTCCAGACATATCAGTCTGGTTCAGTTAAAAATACTATTTAAAATTAAATATAAAACAAGCATTTCTTTTTAAGTGGGAGTTTTTCATGCTTATTGGTCTGCATGTTGCTTTTTCTCATTCACATTTCAGAGGTCTTCTCATATCTCTACACACAAATCTAGTTGTTTCTCACAGCTGGTGGTGTTGCATATACCAATGGAACATCATTTATTCAACCAGTCCCTTAATCGGTGGACATTTATAATTCTGTAAGGCTTTCAGCTGACAAACATCCTTGCATATACATCTATGTACATGTATGTGTCCTAAGTTTATTCATCTGTTTATCTGTAGGATAAATTCTTAAGCAGAATTTCTGAGTCAAACAATATATGCATTTTTAATTCTGGGTAATCTTGCCTCCCCCTCAAAAAAAGCTCCAAAAAGGTTATACCAACATACATCTAACATTCTGGGGTGCTCACTACCAGGATTTCTACACATATGTGCATTTTAGTACTCTAGGCAAGTCCTGACCTTACAGGTCCCCATCTTACAATATCTGAGCTTCCTATCCTCCCTGGGACTCTGCTATCTCCAACCTCACGTGCTTGCTAGTACTGACCACAACTTTCCTACTGCCACAATATCTCTATAAGCAAAGCCTGGAATCCTTTATCCTTTCCTATCTCTGCCTTAACCCAACCTCACGGACACACAAGCAGCAGAATCCTACACCTTTAGTCCTTCTCACCATGTAAAATCATCATCTTTCTCCCTTATATATTCTTCCCTACCCACCACAGCCCAAGGGGTCACCAAGGGCCTATGGCTTGATCCCTGCACCACTGGCACAGGAACGCTAGGGTGTGGCGGTTGGGGTGTGAAAGGGCTGGGCAGACGGTACACCTCCCGCCTCTGGCACTCCCCACATGAACTCAGAGTGGCTTCTATGGTTCCATTGCCACAGGGATTCAGTCACACTGACTTCGGTGGGTTTGTGGTAAACCCAGCCATCCTGGAGAATAGTGTTCCACAGGAAAATGTATTCCAAATTCCTAAGGGCTAGTCTGAACTTCTGGAATCAATCTGTCTGTAGGCCAGACAGAGCGTGAGTACCTTCATGGGGAAGGCAGGAGCCAATAAAAGGGCAAATGATGCTCACATTTTTTTCATTTCCCTTTATCTTAATTGTTTCTCTTTCTATTGTTATTTTACACTGGAGATACTGCAGGTTTGGTTGCAGACCACAGCAATAAAGCTAAGACTGCAATAAAGGAGTCACTTGAATTTTTTGGTTTTCTATAAGTTATGTTTTCAGTATACTGTAGTCTATTAAGTTGCAAGGGAATTATGTCTAAACAATGTACCTGCCTTAATTAAAAAATATGTTATTGCTAAAAAAAAAGTGCTAATCAGCATCTGGGCCTTCAGGAATTCATAGCAGTAATATCCAAGATCACCATAATTAAAGTAATAATAAATGAAAAAGTTATAATAATAATAAATGAAAAATGTTACAAGAATTACCAAAATGTGACAGAGAGACATGAAGTAAACACATGTTGGGAAAATGACACCTTGCCACAGCCTTCAATTTTTTAAAAAACAAAAAACTGCCACAGTATCTATGAAGTACAGTAAAACAATGTGCAATGAAATGAGGTATGCCTGTAGGTATGTTTCTAAAGTTTTGAGAGCATATTTAGAAGGCAAAAAGTTCATAAATGTTTTAATACCAGTTGCTACAGATGCTAGAGTGTTTTACATATAATAGTACTAAGGCTTTGGTACGGCATACATTTCAAAATAAATATTTTAACACACACTTCTGCCTAAATCCTGTTTTTAAACATACAATATACACAATTTTCAGAGCACATTATATATGGAATCGTAAAAATGCCTTTTAACACATAAAGCAAATCTTACTGCTCAGCTGTCTTGTGTTTAATTGGCATTTACTTATTAAGTATCATAGTACTAGCATGATTTAGTGGAGACTGACATTGGGAAGATTTAGGTACCATGCCCTGCTCTCACAGGATCCAGGCTCAAAAGCACAGGCAAGTCCTGGGCTTCTGTTTTTATTTGTAAAATAGGAAAGTTATCTTATTAGCAAAGGCTTTTGAAATTCATTTTCATACTATCTATGAGGAAAGAAGGAACATGTATAGAGGATTCACAGTCAACCTACTTATGGGGACAGGAAAGTAAAGGTATTAAAATATCAATTACATACAGATACAAATATTTAACTGGCTAAAGACGTTATCTTCTGGGAAAGTCTTGGTAACCAACTTTTGTTACAGGAATTCAAGTCTTCTTGACACCAGAGGTATGTATCTCAAACTAGAAGTTCAAATTGCTTTTTGATGGAAACTGCTGAAGTAATCAAATGTTATACTATACTCTTCTACCTTTTAAAAATGTTGACTATTTTAAGGTTAATACCTAACACATGAACAGAGAGAAACAGGCATATAAAGGCAGTAACAGACATACATTCAAACTATTTTTTTATCTTCTTCCTTTGGCCTAATATTCCAGATACATTTTTCTCCACTTACTTTCACATGTCCCACTTTTGCCATCTGTAATGTCTCTTCTGGTTCTTAGCTTTCTCATAAAATGACTTTCATAGATCTTGCCATTTAACTAGAAGACTATTTTTCTATAGTATTTTATACCACATTATATAAATGCACAGTATATTCTGTCTTTTTTAAAGTAGTATTATCTTCAAAAGTATCCTGGTGTCATTTTATTATCCGCAGGGGTTTTGGTTAGTATACTCTTTTAGATACAGAGGCTACATCTACGCTTGGCATCCTTCCAGAAGAATACAGAGCAACGACAGTACCAAGTGTACACATGACATACAGATTATTTTTCGTTTAGGGTTTCACTGAACATCGCTGCCCATTTCTTTGAAAAGATTCTTCAGATAAAAATGACTGTAAAGCCAAATAGTTTTTTTAAAAAACAAACAAACAAAACCAATGAACCCAAATGGTTCATTTTCACCAATGATCAAAGAACTGCAAATTCAATCAAAAGATGAGATCACACCACAGTGGCAAAAATTAGATTCATCCTGTTGGGTGTCAGTAAAGGTGTGAGAAAATGGGCCCTCTGGTAGGTTGCTGCTGTGAACATAAATTGCTACAACTTTTCTGTGGGTATATGTAAGGGTTTCCCAGGTGGCTCAGTGGTAAAGAATCCATCTAGCTGCCAATGCAGGAGGTGAGAGTTCAATCCCTGGGTCAGGAAAATCCCCTGGAGGAGGAAATGGCTACTCACTCCAGTATTCTTGCCTTGGAAATCCCATGGACAGAGGAGCCTGGCAGGCTGCAGTCCATGTGGTTGGAGTCGGAGACTGACTGAGTATGCATATACACACATGATGAATACAAAAATGTGCTAACCTTGATCCCAGCAATTCTATTTCTAGGAATTTTTCTTTAAAAAAAATCCATTACATGGAGATATATATACAATACACCATCTAACACACTGTTTATAATAGCTAAAAGTCACAGACTATCTAAAAATTCCATCAACCAAAGACTCATTAAATGCGTATTATGGAATAACATTGAGCTTTTAAAAAGAATAAGATTGATATATCTGTATTAACAAGGAGAGAAAATGGAAGAGGTTGATTTTTACAAACCAGAATAGAGGAGAGCAGTTACAGTATGGCTGTTTGATGATACCCTAGAAGTGCAGAGAGACTCAAAACTATTAAAAGTTGTTTGATGGAAGGAAAGAATATTGGAAAACTTGCACTTAACTGCAATTCTGTATTAACATTTTATAAAAAAACAAAAAAAAGAATGTGCTACTTTTTAAATTAAAAAAAAAATGTTTTGCACAATTTTTCCTAGCAATTTCCAGCAGTGATGGAATTGTTGGGATAAGGCCACTGAGACACAGCTGATGGGCAAACCGCTGCAGCCTTTCTGGAGATCATTTTGGTTGAAGGAATCACAAGTCTTAAAACACACATGCGCTTCAACTTTGCAACTCACTTTCAGGAAGTTATCTTAAGGAAATAATCTAGGACGTGAAGAAAAGTAAGGATGCTTACCAGCTTTGTGTATCAAGGAAGTAAACCACCAAACCTGGAAAGCAATCTAACTGTCCAATGACGGTATGCTGCTGCTGCTGCTGCTGCTGCTGCTGCTAAGTCGCTTCAGTCGTGTCCGACTCTGTGTGACCCCATAGACGGCAGCCCACTAGGCTCCCCCGTCCCCGGGATTCTCCAGGCAAGAACACTGGAGTGGGTTGCCATTTCCTTCTCCAATGCATGAAAGTGAAAAGTGAAAGTGAAGTCGCTCAGTCATGTCCAACTCTTCGCGACTCCATGGACTGCAGCCTACCAGGCTCCTCCGTCCATGGGATTTTCCAGGCAAGAGTACTGGAGTGGGGTGCCATCGCCTTCTCCAGTATGACAGTATGGCAGTTGTTAAATAAACTATGACCCAAAATAAACAACACAAAATTTGTTAAATAAACACATGACCCATATGATGTCTCAGGCAACCGTTAACTTCATTTCAGAAAAGTACTCAATGACAGGGAAATAACCCACTATGCGTTATACTCACTCACAGAAAAAGGCCACTATTCATTACAAACCAGCAAAAGCAGGTTACAAAACTATATGTACATTACAATCTCAATTTTGTTAAACATAGGTGTATATTCACAGGAAAAAACCTAGAAGGATATAAACTAAAATTTTGGAGTTTCTTAATAGATGGTAAAATACAGTACATTCATTTCCTTCTTTAAATTCTTTATACGATCAAATTCTTTGTTTCAGTTTTTATAAATGTAAAGGTAAAAAATTTCCACCAGTTCTGACCTTTTAAAAAAATTAGTTCAAAATTATACAAAGACTTTACAAAATAGGTTTTTATTACATTGTTGTACTACTCTCAAGAGAAAAAAATATTCAAAACTCATACAAGACTTTGCCTTTGAAATACAGTTGTTACAAATTTCAATTCAAAATGTCAAAAAAAAACAACAACTCTAGTATAAGCAGATTTATCAAACAAGCTTAAAGCAAGAGATTACACACCTGAAAATAGTCACCGAATCTGAGAGGGAACCAACAGCAACATCAGGGTAGGAATTTCTATCAAGGTCCATGTTTCCAGCAATTGAATATCCAAAAAAGGGTGATTTACCCTCAAGAACCTGAAATGAATAGGGCATCAGATCGGACACCTGGCTACTAAAATAAGCCTTTTATTTATGCTTTGAAGATAAGTCTCTTTTGAACTGAAGTTAAAGAGTTTACTTACAAATTATATTAAATCACAACTGAATTATAAATAAGCATACACATGATCAAACATTTCATGCATTTTATTTTCACAGAAGTTACCTGATTTATGTTGTATCTCAAAAGACAAAGAGAATTTTTGATAACCTTATGTACCATATTAAGTCAATCAGTGTATTTCAAACCAAACTTCTCTTCCTGCCCTCCAAATGTCTTATTTTCCTCTAAAGCAATTTTTAGATTTTGGTATCTGATTCTCTATGCAATTACAATCATCTCTTATGTTTGTCCAGTTTCATCCCTTCTTAATATGCTACTAAAGGAAATATATCACATTCCATCTCCTTATGCTGCCAGGGTAGAACAGTCTTTTCCTTTGGCTTAGTTGGATTTTTAATTTACCAAAGAAATTTTACAGTTTAAAACAAGCAGCTCATTGCATTTAAATCTATTTACAAGCTATTTTCTAATACATATTTTTATAAAACCAAAGTTCATACAATTTTAGATTTGTAAGTAACACATGATTAGTGTGAAAATTCACGTAAATCTAAACAATCCATTGGAAAGAAAACTACTGAGACCTTAACTATAGAAATCCAAGTTATCTGGTTACCTGTGTTGGTTTGGTATTTATTCCATTCGCAGATCCATGGTAGATAAAAACCTTCCCCTTACCATCATAGGGTGCTCCAACCGCAATATCTGTTAACAACACCATGTTTTAACAAACGTCACATTTTAAAAGCATTCCAATACAATGTTTTAAAATATGTCATGAGCACTCACTATTTTAGACAATCACATAATCTATAAATCATGACCATTTCACAATCTATTTCTCTACCTGGGTAGCCATCTTGATTAATATCACCAATATTTTTGACTGCAATGCCAAACATAGAATCTTTGGTTCCATTAAGACGAATCGGCTTGACGTTATTCCATCTGCCTTGCTGGTTAATGTAGACATACGCTGCACCTCCAACTTCTCCACTTCTATCAAAATACTGTGGGGCTCCAATAACTATATCTTGCCACCTGAAAACATAATGAGGGGAAGAACTGTGAACCACTGGCCAAAATACCAGCAAGCTTAGGGAGAATCCCACATGAACGGGTACTAAGGACACAGAGATATGATAAAAAGGACCTCAAATCTGGTATTTATATCTCATCAATTGAAGTATTTTTTTTAAAAACTAGGTAGCCTCTAATAACACCCAAAGGAGAACATCAACAGTAAGAACTTGAAGCCAGTTTCCAAGTTACAACTATAGTGCAGAGAGACTCCCAGTGAAGATTCCACTCCCTTCCACCTTTGACCTTCTACCCAAGACCCAGATTGGCACCACCCACCACAGACCTTTTTATCGACTTTGTCACCAATCCCTACTTTCAACAGGACATTCTGGCTGCTCCAAAATCCCCTTAAGACACCACAGAACAGAACCACGTAGGTGTCATTTTTTTTTTTTAAGTTAAATTTTAACTCTCACAGACCCATGATCCTAGGACATAGTAAAAACTGAAGACTGAAAATGTAATCCTACATCCTAGGGAGGGTAACGAATGTCTGCTACCAAAATATAAGTGAGGAAGACTGATGGGATGGTAAAAATTTGGCAGCGGAAATATCCTTTCCATCAACTAACCTGGAAGGGTATTCCCTCTCAACACCTATAGCAGCCAGAGCAGCGATGAGCTCTTTGCAAATGTAAAATAACCTCAGCGGCTCTTACCCGTCTTTGTTGAGGTCCACCACTGCCACGTCATAGCCAAATGAAGAAGCCAGCCCTTCCCCATCAAATATGTGCTCAGGGAGAAGGTGCGCAGACTTCAGGTCTCTTTTAAGCAAAACCACCGCTCCACTATGATTGGCTCTAGGAGCACCAGACACGAAAGTGATCTCATCTTTGGAAACAATACCTTTCCCCGAGTCCAAAGAAAAGCCTAGAAAAACAAAACATGGTACTTATCAACTCTTGTTTTTCAGGAGGTATCTAACACTGGTTACTTCATCACTACCTGTCGTTTCCCACCACTCTCCTTCTGACCCTCCCCACCAGCTATCATATCTATGATAAGAATTACAGAACCAGGAGATTTGACTCAAGCACAAAATAGTAGGTATTTCCCTGTTAAGGCATTTTAAAAAAGCACCTGTGCTAGTTAGCATTTGTGTAACTTCAATCATGAAGCATACATGCTACTTAAGAATCAGTTCAAACTCCATTCCAATACTGAAACTGCTGTAAAAGGAGATCAAGCTAGATACTAAATTATCCAGGGAAAGTTACATCCTGTACACCAAGATGTAACCTGACATAGCATAACTGAGTGCCTATGGGTCTTGCTATAATGCAGTGATTAGTAACTTGTATATTCATCAATCTCTTTGGTCATCAGGCAATAAAAGAATGCTAACAACATTAATATACCACAGCCAGCATTTTACTCCTTAGGGCCAACTTAGTTCTCAGACACAAACATGCAAACAAAACCATGACTGATGAGATTTGAGAACCTAGCATAAACAATAGAGGTGAGCAAGTTGTCATCTGTATCAATTACACACTTGTTCAGAGGGCAGAAAAACATTAGAAACCTCATTATAAAGCATCAGGTAGGATGTCAGATTACCAACTGAGGTTAAATGGCAAGCAGACACAAATGTCCACGCATCAAAATTGTCCAAATAAAGCAAATCTTCCTATGTGAAGACGAGGCAGATGCAGAATACTATAAGCTCACCCTTTTAATTGGGTTTTATTTATGAAAAGCATCACCGCTACTGTTGCAGTTCTCAAATTGTGAAGCGTGTTGAAAAACAGGATACAAGTTTATAAAGGAGACACAATTGAATCCAGCTCTGGAAGCCATTCTGGCTGCAGAGCCTCAACTGCAGCATGCTTTTTGTGTGTGCTTCACTTGAAATGAAATAGAAAATAAAAAGATTTATGCTCTGTATGGATCAAAAAAAAAATTCTTAAATGACCATGACCAAGACCATTTATTTGTCATCTCAGAGGTCACAAACCTAGGTAGCTATTCATCATCACATCAGGGGATGTGTCGGGCTGCTCCCTGGGAGGCTGTGTTTTATAAACAAACTGATCGGGATCTGTATAGGAAACGCTGGTCAAAAACAGCAGGCCTGTACACATGCACGGGACGGAAGAGATTGAAGAAAAAGCAATTATGCTTGGTAAGAGGCACACCGGCTACTGCCGTGCTCGCAATGTTGAGGCCACTGCTGCATCCGGCAAGCCACCCTCTTTGCCAGCTTCCAAACCTCATGCAGATCATTTTCCTCCTAAAACCTGCTGATTTTTTCGAAATGACAGATGCACAGACAGCCAAAATGTAACAGTAGAAATGTGACACTATTCTCCCACCCGACCCAGTACCCGCTTTTGAGGAAATCCATTCTGAAAGTGGCAAATGTGTTTAATAAAAAAAAGTTTAATAGTTTCACATGTTCCAGTAGACACTAAGATAAAATCCACGGGCATCTATCTTATGAACCAAAGTGTTGGCTTCTTGACCAGAGCCATTAAATTGAAATGGCATAAATTAAGTAACTCATTTGAAGAGACTGTTAAAATTTATTCAATTAAAATATTGGTTTACTGAGAGTATTAATATTTACCTTGAAAAGAATTTTGCCCTGGAAAATCCTATTTAATAATTGAGACTGCAAACCACTCAGCCCTGTGTTCCCCTCCTGTCCTGCAAAGCCACTGAAAGCATTCACATACCCAGCTGCTTCCCACCCTGTCCCAATCATTTTTATGAGCATTTCTTCCCTTGGCTGGGGGAGTATTAATTGTGTGACCTTGGACTAGGAAATTCATTTCCCTCAGTGACAGGCATTTTTTCCCCCATCAGCAAAAGGAAAATAATATTTATTTTATAATATAGTTAGAACAAATAAGACCTATAAAGTAGTAATAGTGTGTGATTTATAGCATACAGTAGGTGCTTAACAAGTGGTAAGTATAAGTTTTCTCCATTCTATGTCTTCACATCAAATTCTTAATTTAGGGGTGGGGAGTTTCTGAAAAGTTTTTTTTAATTAACAGTATGTTTATACATATCTATATAATTAGAACAATTTTTAAAGAATATGTTTATTAATACCTTATTTAGAATTATTTTTAGATCTACACCCATTTTTTTCCCCTTTTTAACCTTCCATTGTTCTAGTAAGATCTCCAGCATATGGTACTTATCTATTTTTTAAAAAGAACAGGATACTATTTAGATTTAGTAGATTTTTTACATTTTTTTCCAAGAATTACACAGTAATTATTCTTTATGTCAACTCATACCAAGAATTAAAGCTTTTAAAAGCCTTTGTGTAATTACCATAATGCACATGAATAATTTAGGACACCCATTAGTAACGCAAACAAGCGTTAGGAGTTAAGGAATTGGCACTTAGACCACAATCTGGGTGTCCTCGGAGCTGCTTTAGCAGTGCGGCTCTGGCTCAGCTGGAAAGCCCCCATGCCACCTGCCAGGGGCCTTGTGGCAATCCAGAAGCGAGGCCAACCCCTGGAGAAGGGCAGTCACAAAGGATGGACCTGGAGGTCTTGACCTGCCACTTACGAGTAACTTCATAAATGTAGCTCTTCAAGAGTAGCTCTCCAAAAAGAGACTCTGAACGGAGAGGGAAGACAACTCGGCCTCTTGCTTACAACCACGCATGGTGTCATGGCTGCATGGACCACCTGGTGCGGGTTACAGAAGAGGACATTAGCTCGGGAAACAGACCTCCACGCAGGACAGAAGATTTTAGGAGACGGTAGGTTTCCTCCTGCTTTGAGGCAGCTCAGGTCATATACCCCAAGAATCAGTCAGAATACCTCAGGGATCACCAAGCTTTAAATTCCACTAAATGCAGCCACAGGCCCCCAGCCCCAATCTGGTCTTTTCTCAGCCTCACAGTCCAGGGTCCTGTGACAGCGGTGTCACACAGAGGCATCTGAGGAGGTAGGCATGTCATCTACTCTCGTTCCTACCTAAATAACTGTTAGCAGGAACAGGAACTAGACTTTCATCATGGTCAGTCTCTCCACCAACTTCATAAGGCCCATCTTCAAAGATGTTCATGTCAAAAAAAGTGTTATTCTTTTGCTCTACACGAACAATCCCTAAAAGAATGAAATGGTAAAAAAGAAAAAAAAAATGAAGATGAAACAAAATAAAATAGATGGTTCTAATAAACATTCCTGATGTTATCATTAAGTTCAGAAAGAAAAGTTTGGAGGAACAAAAGGCAGAAGATGACTTTTGAGGTTATTAAAGTTAAAAAATCCTGTTTGTGTAGATTTTTACATCAAACAAAATTGTTCTAGTAATAAAAAAATGCCCACGTGTTTTCATGAATTATCTTTATAATGCCATGAAAATGGAATTATAGATGGAAACTGGAATGTTTAATTAACTAAACCTACAGAAAACTCTTTAATTATATGAACCTGATATATTTTACATTTTCTGTAATCCTAAATCAATTTACCTTCTTTACTATGGTGTGAAAGCGAGATTAGTATTTTGATATTTTCTTCCAATCATTTTTAACCAGAGATTTTAAATTTTCAAAAAATTTTCAGACCTAATCATTTAAAAGAGAAGATCTCACGTAGTAAGTCCACGATATGATTTTAAGTGGTAACATTTTTAAGTCAGCATTTACAAAGCAGGCAAGAGATATTTCCCATAAATTAAAACATACATAATTGGTGGGTGTTTTTATTTTGTTTTACTATGTATGGCATCTCTTGCCAAAATAAAACTATTTCTAAATTCAGTGTGTTATTAGGTCAAGATAACCCAACAAATGCTGCTATGTGGAAGATTCAGCTGAGGGTGGGTAGCCTAAGGAAATTATTCCCAAAGGTTGCTATGAATGAACATACCCAGGAAGGTGTACAAGGACCATTCCTAATAGAAATCAAAACTCCGAAATTTTTGAATGAGCAATGAAAATTTTTCCCAAGATTTTTCTGACTATAGAAAATGTTAGAACACAGGATTTATTATAATAAATTTCTCCCCCAAAAATCTTATTTCTGAATCAGATGTATTTCTCTTCGCTATGAATTAGAATTAGGTAAATTGTCCTTTATAATAGAGCGGTTTTCTAAACCTGCTTAATTTCTTCAGAAGTTGAACTTTTATTATGGGGGCACTGACCATGTTCCTCCAGGCAAAAAAAATGTGATGTCGCGCCCTTCACCTACATCTCGAGATTATTTAAACAATACCATTCAACAACCTTTCCACAAGTTATCTGCGATCATCTCAAATTTTCCTAATTTCTCATCTGTCTTTCTAACTACCCTGCTTTATTAGCAAAACATAGCCCAAGTAATACATGACTAAAGAAATGTCTGTATCAATACAATATTATTTGTATACAACACCACTCAATTCTTCTGTTTTCAGATCCCTATGTGAAAATTAAAACTTTCAATTTCATGAGATAAGCAAATACAAAACAGCAAAACCTAATGCTAACTATATTTTTACCAAAGGAAGTTAATTAGTTATATGAATGTAAATTGCTGGCAGAAGGAAAAAAAATCTTAGAACATACATGTGACGATTGTTTTTAAAAATCAGAATTAAGATATGTTAGTAATCCTACTCTACTTCTATAATATAAAAAATGCCTTATGATACATTCTGTTTTAATTTAAAATGTACTAAATCATGGTGCATAGGCAGAAATTACGCAGTCATTCTCATCTCCATTTCTACAAATATCCGGCATACCTTTCCAGTTATAAGTGCCTGGGGCTCCAAACGCAATGTAATGGAAGTCTTTAGTAAAAGTAGCTGCTACACCTTGCTGGCAAGAGCCAAATTTTTCATGACCTCTCAACCGGCCATCACAAAAGCTCCAGTCTCCTCCATCCATATCATCTTCAATCCTGAGATTCTGACTTAGGACGTAGCACCTTCCAAAGATGTCTCGGGATTCCTGCTTCGTATTAACATGTTGTCTTTTTTCATATCGATGAGCACACGTCTGCAAGCAGATGAATAAAGTAGCTCACATGTGTTGGCAAACCTGACATTTTTCATTACAAACCAATGAAATTGTCAACAATTACGAGGTTAATTCTAAATGGGATGTTAAATGTGCCTCATCCTGAGACCAGGTCAGAAAACCAGCAAATATTCCCCAAAGTTGCAAGAAGGAGACCATTATCTAGCACAGGACTTCTGTCTTACCGTCACCCAGAGAATAATGCTGCAATCTAAATACTGAAGGCCAATCTGTAATCCCCTGGAGAAGGAAATGGTAACCCACTCCAGTACTCTTGCCTGGGAAATGCCATGGACAGAGGAGCCTAGCAGGCTACAGTCCACGCGGACGCAAAAGAGTTGGATATGACTTCGTGGGACTTCCCAGGTGGCGCTAGTGGTAAAGAACCTGCCTGCTAATGCAGGAAACATGAGAGACGCAGGTTTGATCCCTGGGTCAGGAGGATCCCCTGGAGGGCATGGCAACCCAGTCTAGTATTCTTGCCTGGAGAATCCCATGGACAGAGGAGCCTGGCGGGCTACAGTCCACAGGGTCGCACACAACTGAAGCAACTTAGCACACATGCACACATACGACTCAGTGTTTAAACGACAACAGTCTGCAATTCACAGGCAATTTATGTGTAAATTTACCTGTCACATAAACAATGGGAAACACCTTATTTCATCTTCTCAATTTAATTGGCTTTTAGTGGCTACATAAACCTTGTGTGTATTCATGAAAAGAAGGAACATGTTTCAGGGGAGAGAAATCATGGACATATTTTCACAGGAATTGGGCTAAAACAAAGGCATTTTCCTTTTATCCATACTATTTCCTCATAATCAATCCTATCTTAACTTATTCTTTAAACTCTGAGATTAAGTTTATTTTCAAAGGCAGAGAGAAGCCTTTTAAAAAGGCAGAGAAAAATCATACTGCCGGGAGAGACTAAATAAACTCTAATTTTCACATATGGATATTCATGGCCACCCTCCATATAACACAGGCTGAAAATACTTTACAATGTCCAAGTCAATATCCTATAATGCATCTTCTCAGATGTAAAAATTCAATACTTGGTAAAATTCTCATTTTTCTCAAAATTCTACACAAATTTGTTACAGCAACCAGATTTTGAAAGAGACGGAAATTTCATCGTGATCCAGTCTGGCACCTCCAAGGCCACCTAACACATTCCATCGAACAACCCTTTTTTCTCGGCTACCACTTCTATCTGAAGTAGCCCAGAAAATAAAGAGTTTAAAATGATCTGATCCTTACTTTGCATGGCCATTCCCATATTTTTGTAACTCATCTATAATAGCTGCATAGTTCCTAGGGCAAAAACCATGTACGGATGATCTGATCCTTACTTTGTACGGATGATCTGATCCTTACTTTGCATGACCAGTCCCATATTTTTGTAACTCATCTATAATAGCTGCATAGTTCCTAGGACAAAAACCATGTACGGTTTTGCTTTGCTTTTTCAAGACCACCTAAAGTTGTAGGGACATTCAGTAAAGGCTTTTAAGTAAGGTTTTTGGATCTAAACGTTATAAGGAAAAGCAGCTTGTAGAGCCGTTTCAAAGTAAATCAGGAATCACAGAAAAAGTAATGGTTTGATTTCCTCTTGACATCAATTCCTGCTGTATAGCAGTCAGTTTTCTAGAATGTACACTCTAGGCAGGCGGAAGCTGTCTGCTCTGTTCACTGCTATAAGCCCAGCACTAGCACACAACAGGCACTCAGCGCGGAATGGACACATCTCTCTATACTTACCACAACTTTGCCGCCTGGACCCTGGCTTTGGACAGTGACTCCCATCCACTGATCTTCCTTGCTTTCCGATGAAGGGTCAGCTGCGGAGAAAGCAGCATAGGTCACACACACAGCTAGGACTTCAAAGCTACTGCAACAGGCCATGAACCAATTAATGAGCAAAAATGTAAGAAACAGCTTCTAAACTGCCTTGATTCTAAGTCTAAGTACTTAGTAAGTGCAGTTACTCAATCCATAAAAATTACTTTCCATCTTAAGAAAACAGGTGAGTGGTTATTGGTATGAATGTTTCACCAAATTCTTTACATAAAATATATAATTCTACCTGGTGGCCCCTCACCTTCTGACACCCAGAGTCCCAAGTACAGAAAAGACCCTCCAAACTAACAAAAAGGGAGTTACTTCTCTACATACCCTCAAATGTGTTACCTAATAGCATGAAATTTGCTTTTCTTTACTGGAGATGGGAAAACAAGGCCTCAGATCCACTTTCTATCTTTCTATTGATGAAAAAAAGTAAAGTGATATATTTATTTTTACCTCCTCCTTCCAAAAAGGAGAGAGGGAAACCAAAAATCTCACCGCGTGCTCTTCAGCATCAGTTTGAGCCTACTGTATAACCCTACATCCAAAATTTTGCCTTCCTTAATGAGAAGGCAGGCATGATTTTCAATTTTGAATCATTACGAAAAGATCAAAATTAAACAACTTTAGGTAGGCAGAAGGAAAAATGCCAAAATGTTAAATAAATAGGGATTATCTCTACATTATCTGTGGGTTTGGGTTTCTTTCTTTATAGTTCAATGTTATTTACAGATTTCTCACAATTAACATATATTATTTTCCAATCAGTTAAAAAAATTGTTGCTAAAAAGATTAAAAACAAACAAACAAACAAGAGAAGAACATAAACATGAAGCTGCAAATCTGCGTCGACCAAGAATGCCAAGTTAGGCTTGGCTGCAGCTTCTCAGGACACCAATTGCTCTGCCTACCACACAGTCTATACAAAACAAGCCTCTATCTGAGACAGTAGGGAAATTTTATCCATGTCGTCCAGCTCTCATTTTAGAGAGATCTTATATTTAACAGCCTTTCTCCCTAATATTTTAACAGCAAATGAGAACTTTTGGCTGCTGAGTACAAGATACACATTCAATTTTCTGAACCATTTTTCAACAGTCTCCTGTAGAACCTCAACACATCACTAGGTGGCAATATCAATACACCATACCAGTTTGGAAACCAGGGTTGGGGAGACAGCAAAAACAGGGCAGCCAAAGTGACTTAAAAGTAAATGTTTTCAGGGCAAGCAAGAAACAGTCAAGGCCCATGCAATTAAGAGAGGCCTCCTCTCCAAGAATAAATGCTTGTCCCCCTCTTTCCTTCCTCTTGGAAAGGCCAAGTGGGTTGGCCAAAGGAACACTGAGCAAGCACAGAACACACCGTCGTTATCAAATTCAATTCGCGTGCACGGCCCCCGGGAGGTGATGTCGCAGCTGTACAAGCCTCCTGTTCTGTTGGCCTTCTGCAGTGGAAGGGCCACTGCACGGGGAGCCCCCACGAGCAATCTGTTGACGAAACAGAGAATTTGGAGATTTGAGCTGAATATGCATTTAACATTTAGAGACAGAGCCAAGAGATACTGGAATTATTCTCTTGTCAAAAAGCCGCCTAATTCTCTGCCAGTTTAGGTGGTGAGAGAGAACAAAGGCAGAGCCCGTGGCACACAAACAAAGATGCAAGTAAAGCACAAGAAGAGGGGTTGTTGAAACAGGTGAAAGATACGCCCATCTCTCACAGTATCAGCAGCTCGCTGCCGGGCACAAGTCTGGTGTTTTAGAAGACACTTTCCACAGAGCTTGCCCCCTACACCTAAGCCAAGGACATCACAAGGAACTCAGACAAAACAAACACTCCCTCACTGGGGGAGAAAAATGGTCACATTAAACTGAAATGATAATACGTCTGTTTCTAACACTGTGTCTTCTTAGGGTGGGGGCTCAGGGTTCAAAGGTAATTTTTGAATATCCCCCAGGTTTCCAGTTTATATACTGTTTAGTTGATTAAACCAGGTGGCCACTGGACTGAGGTGGGTCTAAGGCTATGGCAGCCTATGGAAGCAAACTGAAATCCCAGCCCGTAAATGTCTCAAGGTTACAAAACCAAACCCAAGGGCAACCGATCACAAACAGGCGCACCCAGACGGTAAGCCAATCGAATCATTTCCTCGCTTTGCTTCCTTACTGTCCTTACTTTCTGTGTCTTTCCCTGCTCCTGCTGGTTCGACACTGCTAGGTTTGCACTGATTTCTGCTCAAATAAACTTGTCAAGTTTTTAATATGCCTCAGTTTACCTTTTAACAATTTAGATTTGGAACCAAATCTTTGCCCGAGACACAACTCGACTGAATTACTGTTTTGTAGCCTCTTTCTGCATCAATTCTCACTTTCTGGTACTTGGTCATCTTGACAAGCTCTTCTATCATCCAATCAGTCTCCACCAAGGATTCAGGGATGGTCTGAGAGTACCTTCTATGCAGTAGGCACCACAATGTTCCCTCTCCCCTCCCACCTCACGGTTCTTGCCACCTCCAGTAAGACAGGATTCTAAGCTAAACCCACAATCCTTAAAAGTTGACTGCTTCTCAGCCAATGGGATCTTTAAAGATCCACTATCTTTCTGCTGTGTTCTTTTGCTAATGCCTTTATTTTTTTAATTGAAGGATAATTGCTTTACAGAATTTTGTTGTTTTCTGTCAAACCTCAACATGAATCAGCCATGGGTATACATATATCCCCTCCCTGTTGAACCCCCCTCCCATCTCCCTCTCCATCCCACCCCTCTAGGTTGATAGAGAGCTGCTTTTGAGTTTCCTGAGCCATACAGCAAATTCTGTTGGCTACCTATTTTACATATGGTAACGTAAGTTTCCATGTTACTCTTTCCATACATCTCACTCTCTCCTCCCCTCTCCCATGTCCATAGTCTATTCTCTATGTCTGTTTCTCCACTGCTGTCCTGTAAATAAATTCTTCAGTACCATTTTTCTAGATTTTGTATATGTGCATTAGAATACGATGTTTATCTTTCTCTTTCTGACTCACTGCACTTTGTATGATAGGTTCTAGGTTCATCCACCTCATCAGAACTGACTCAAATGTGTTCCTTTTTATAGCTAAGTAATATTCCATTGTGTATATGTACCACAACTTCTTTATCCATTCATGTGTCAATGGGCATCCAGGTTGCTTCCATGTTCTAGCTATTGTAAATAGTGCTACAATGAACAAATGAACAATGGGATACACGTGCCTTCTTCAGCCCTGGTTTCCGCAGGGTTTATGCCTAGAAGTGGGATTGCTGGGTCATATGCTGGTTTTATTCCTAGTTTTTTAAGGAATCTCCATACCATTTTCCATAGGGACTATATCAATTTACATTCCCACCAACTGTGCAAGAGCGGTTTCCTTTTCTCCACACCCTCTCTAGCATTTATTGTTTGTAGACTTTTTAATGATGGCCATTCCGACAAGTGTGAGGTGACATCTCATTGTGGTTTTGATTTGCATTTCTCTAGTAATGACCAATGTTGAGATTGGCCATCTATATGTCTTCTTTGTAGAAACATCTGTTTAGGTCTTTCGGTTGCTAATATCTTAATTACCATCAGTTTTACAGTCTTTGGGGTCTGGCTAACTGACAACAAGGAAAAGAAATAAAGAGAAAAGGATATACACAAGACACTGGATAGAGAGAAACAGAGCTGAAAGAGCAACCAGGCTAGAGCTGGGAAAAACAGCTGGGAACACAAATGTAAACCAACAGCCAACTCCCAAAACAGAAAAGCCAATCCTGGCCTTCAAGAAACTCATAACTCTCAGATGCAAATAACAAAAACTAAGACAAATAATTATACCACCCTCTCCCAGCTCAATGACAGACAGGCCTTATTGCTTTTGTCTTTGCTATGATCCCAATAAAGGATTTAACATACTTTCTTTTAAAACCAATGCAGTGCAGTAGGTACAAGGAATAAAAATGCACTGAGAAAACAGAGAGGGCTGCCAGACTCTGCCAGGGAGAGCCAGTGAAGCAGACCTTACTGAACACTGGCAGACTCACTCACATGTGAACCCGGAGCCCTAGCACCATCCTTCCCCCGAGCCCCTCGGATGGCAGCACCATCAGCCTCTACCTCCAATCTGTCCAGCATTTACAGGATGAAGTGGCACACTCCAAGGTACAGAACTGGAAGAGACACTGGGCAGGACTTCTGGGCAGAGCAAGGCCAAGGGCTGCTATCCCACACCTATTTCGTTAACATCATCCTTGCTTGATCCCAGGGATTGAGACCAAGAGCTGCAAGGTCAACTAGCCTAGACCCTGTGAGTGAACAAGTTCAGTGACTCAGCAAGGGTGAAGACGGAACCCTGTCCAGGTACTGGGAGGGATAAGCAAACTGCTGGGGTCAGAAGCACAACATGTGGGCACTGGAAGCACTGGAGAATGTGTTCAGCCCTCTAACTCTACAGATGAGAACAGAGGCTTTTGGGAGGAGGGCAAGTACTCTCCCCTAAGGTCTCCTAGGTAGCTGAGAGTCAGGGAAAAAACTACTTTGGAGCCATGTTCTCTCCATTCCTTTAAATTGCTTCCTAGGAAATAAAACCCAGGATTTCTCAGGTGTTTACAGTCCAGCTGGAAGGGCAAAACCTACACAAGTGAAACACTGAAACAAAATCGGTTTCCTTTCCTGACAGATTTAAGACCAATTCAGAAAGTGTGAGGGAAGGCGGAGCATTTTTGCAGCTGGGTGGGGTGAAGGTCCGGAGGAGATTTCCTATAAAGGTAATGATGACTCCAAGGGAAAGGCGGGAAAGAGCAGGCCAGGAGTTCCAAGGTTATTACAGTGTATCTTCTCTGACCACTTCCTCTCCTCATCCCCGCCCAAGGAGCCTGGCAAGCTACCCCAAAGGCAGGTATTGGGCTTGTTATTTCCAGTTGACCGGCCTTGCTCATTCCTTCGTTTATTCATTCCACAAACATTTAAGAGCCTCCTAGGATGAGTAAGAATTGCCCCCTGTCCTTGCCCAACCCTGGCCCTGCGGAAGCCAGATCCATTATCTTTAAATTGCAGGGAGGTAGAAGCCATGCCACGGTGGGGCAGAGTGCTGTGCCTGGTCCAGAGGGCGCTAAATCTGCCCCAAGGAAGTGTCACCTAGAGATGTCAGAGCTGGAGGTGGCCCGGTGAGGGGCATAGCACGTGCAAAGGCTGACAGGGAAGGAGCCAGAGTTAATGGAGGCATAAGAATCGGCGATGCAACAAGAAGGGGATGGGCATCCTGGTCTGTAGAGCTCCAGGTTCTGGTGCAAAGGGCCACAGAGGCGCACCTGCCGAGCAGGCTGGCTTCCGCCAACCCTTTAGCCCAACAGGTGCTTCCGGGTTTCCTGTTGTTGACAATGCTGCGGAGATTGTTCCATTTACACAGACAATCCTTCAGATCAAGCTGCTCCCTCCAGCTCCTTCCGGCCACGACCCCACCCCCACCCCCCAGCTACCTGGGAGGACTTCTGCCTCTAGGTACCTGCAGATTTCCAGTTTCCCTGACCCTCTAACACACAAGCATGACAGACTGGCCCTTCAACTCCAGTTTGCTGGCTGGTTATAGGAGCTGTGGCAGCAAAAATTTCCCTTGTGCTATAAATGCCAAGCTCCTATAGAAGATTTTGGGGTGGGGGGACAACACGGAAGGAAAAGAAAACTTGACACAACGAGAGAAACGTGCCTCTGGAAAACAGTTGTCACATTGTCTCCTGTGTTCCCAGCCCTGTCCTTTCTCCCAGGTCCCTGCTGTAACTGCACCCCATTCCGTGAAACCCACACTTAGAGGAAAATCAGGAAAACAAAGGGGAGGGCAGGTGGAGCTCAGTCAGATAATATCAGAGTCCTAGAAAAGGTAAGGAAGCACTTTGATGGAAGAACCTGGTACCCCCCCTCCCCCGCATCAAAGTCAACAACAGACAGGTGTCTTAATCCTCAAGGTAAAGTTGCCCTTGTTTGTTCAGGAACTAAGCAAATTCTGATTTCTGCTTAGAACCAGCCTTCGTCACAAAAGATCACAACCCATTCGCTAAGGCTATGCCTGGCAAGGACAAAGAAATGAAAACAGAGCTGTATGTACCCAGTCAATGACATTGGCCTGGTGCAACCCCTCTACTTCCTAATTAAGTCTTTTAGGACCTGGGCACTGGCCTAAGCCAATCAGAACCAGCCAGCTCCTGGGATAGCACAGCAAGTGCAGCTCTAGGAGGGGCAGCTTGAATCTGGGGGGAAGACTCGGGCCACATCCAAATCCACTTTCTGCTCAAATCCTACTTTTTTGCCCCCTGTGAAGCTGGTTTTAGTGAGCAGCAGGCAGTCTGGGCATTGCCTGGATGCCCCACAGCAACTCCTAGGACCCAGGCAGCAGCTGCCAGGCCATTCATTTTCCTTTAGCAGCAGCAGCAGCAGCAGTGGCTGCTCTTCTTACTGACCCACCCAGGATGAGTAGAAGAATTCAGAAGTACGGTAGCAACTCACATTCAGAGTGACAGGGATCAAGGGACCTAAAAGTTATGGCCTTCAAAGGGAAATGGTGGAAATTAACAGAACACGGTCCAAGAAACCTATTCCCTTATCAGGTCAAAAGAAAAACTGTAATCAAGGAAGGGCAAGAGTTTGAGTTTGAACTTAGATTGTTTTAGACACCAAAATGAACAAGAAAAATTACTTCCCAAATTGCTTTCCACAGGGCCAGTAGATGATCACCTCCACTGTTTTCAAGCTGTACTGACATAAAAACCGCCTTGGGATTCTAACATATTGGAAACCTACCTGTAAGACACAAAACTCAAAATGTGCAAAGCCACATCATCTTTAAAGATGAGAAATAAAATTTGAAATACTGAAATACAATGTCAAACTACACAACTGTGGCAGTAACATAAATTCAGGTCTTTGGAGTCTAGATCAAAATTCTTGGCACAAAGATCCAGGACCCTATCATGCTAATCACAAAATTATTTCAAACTTCAAATAAGCCTTACTCCTGTTTCCTATAGTCAAGTTCTCTCCCAAATAGAGTCAGTATACTTTTGCATAACTATTAATAAAGCAATCAAAAGTTCTCAACACTGGGGTACTTTTAAAACTCTAAGGACAATAGCAGCTTTGCTTCATTGTTTTTGGCACTAATTCATTTCCTCAAGGATTAAAGATTCGGTCTCTAGCTATGCAACTTTGTCCCAGGAAATGTGAAATACTGCTTCATTAGAACAAGGACACTATTATTGCTTAACTTAAAACACAGCCTTCTTAGTTTGTCCAAATTAAGCCTTAAATTAGAAGATGACATTAAGAATTCAACTGTCACCTCTACATTTAGCCCATCTTCGAGTTCAGTCCTTAATTTTTAACAGTAATAATGACAAATGGCAAGAAATAAAAATGAAAGAATTTACAGTAGAGAGCAACAGATTCCACATTCATCCCAAGACCCTACTCTCCAGGCAAACTCCTTTTTAATTCTGGATTTTTTAAAAACTCTGTAACTCTAGATATTATGCTGATACATTTATTTCTCAATTTATCAGTTTTAGGCAATTAACTGTTGATGCCACAATAGGAAAAAGAGAGAGCTTAAACTATGAGCTACTTTCCCTCCTATGTTTAATAACTACATTATTTCTTCTATTTGCTACCCTTTATGTTTCAAGTAATGTATTTTAACTTTTGTTTACCCTTCATCAACTTTTGACAAAAAAAATTTTCCATTCCCCAGTTAAGAATATGATGCTATCTGCACTGTTTCCCCAACTTTCCTCTTGGTTTCTCTAAATCCTATTTTTACACTATTATCAGAACCATTCTCATTTACATTTTGTGTTGTAACCAGTTTGGTCACCTGTTCTTTTCTATAGCCAGGTAAATGTTATTCAGTGCTGAACCAAACAGCGTTGAAATTACTCTCTATCAGGCACGACTATCAGAAGCTCTTGGGGATGTCCCTGGCGGTCCAGTGGGTAAGACTCCACAGCTCTTGAACCTACGCCCTAGAACACACACAACCAGAGAAGCCTGTGCTGCTGCAACAAAGTGTCTGTGCAGCCAAAGGAAAATATAAATAAAATTTGAGAAAAGCTCTTGGCCCCCAAGGGTATTGTTCCTAGCATCAAGGTCACGCAGACTTGCTTTCCTTACATTCTATCAATTGTTTGGTGTGCCTGACATTTGGACCACGACTTCTGCTTTCCTTGGCGTTCTCATGACCTTTATTTCCCCTTCCGTTGTTTGCTTCCATTCCAACCTCTATGGTTTCTAAGCTCCCAGTCATACCTTGGGTGGAAGTCAGGAGCTGTCTTTGCTCAGATGTCCTCCTCAGGGCCCTTGGAGCTCCTGAGTGTTCTTCTAGAAGCAAGGTCAGAGTCATCTCTGGCTATTATACGGGGTCATCCTAGCCCTTCCTTTCATTGCCCTCTCAAGTTGGTCTCCTTTGACCTAGGAGCTCATGTTTTCCTCTTATTTGATTTTCTTAAATGTCATCCTAAAGAACAGTACATGATGGGTAAACTGAGTCGCTGCATATTCAGAAATGTTATTTTGCTCTGCTCTTGACTGAGAGCTTGGGTGTAGGATCTAGGTTGGACAACACATTCTTCAGAACCTTGACATTAGTGCTCTAATTTATTCTAGAATCCAGTGTTGTCAATGAAAATTCTGACGTTAAGTCCTATTTTCATTTCTTAAAGGCGACTTTTAGGCTCTGCATTTTATCCGAGGCATTCCAAACAGCACAACAACAGTACCTATGTCAAACCATTACTTACTCACCATGTGCTGTGTGGCTTCTTTCAATCTACAGAGCTAGGACGTCAAGTTCCAGAGAATTCTCATGGTGCATCCATCATGTCACTCATTCCATTTTCTATTCTCTCTAGAACCTCTGTTAGCTAGTCAGGTGTCGGACCTCCTGGATTAATCTTTACCTTTTCCTTCCCTCTTTATAGTTCTGAGATTTAATTTTCTAGTATTTCTAATTTTTAAGTTTCGGCAATTAAATTTGTAGTGTCCAAAAGCTCTTTGATGGATTGTGCCTTTCACATAACAACGCACCCTATTCTTATTTTGTGAATTAACATATCCTCAAAATTCTAAACATTTTACCTAGAAGGGTTTTCCCCCTCTGTTCTTTCTGCTTCTGGATTTTCTTCCAATTTTCCTTCTGGTTTACTTCAGGCATTCCCTTTTATGCTGCCAGCTCTCATCACATGTCTGATAATCCTTGTTTCCCTTGCTCTGCTCTTGTCTAAAAAAGGTCAGTTTTTGGCTCCGTCTCACCTCGATCAGGAATTCTGAAAGGGAGTTCTGGGTGGGGCCTGCTGACAGAGGAGTCACTTTAGGCTGAGTGAGTAGGCAGCTGCTGTCATGACTGAAAACCCGTCTTCAATGCTAGAGGTGTGCTAAGTCGCTTAAGTTGTGTCCGACTCTTTGCACCCCTATGGACTGTAGCCTGCTAGGCTCCTCTCTTCATGGGATTCTCCAGGCAAGAGTACTGGAGTGGGTTGCCATGCCCTCCTCCATGGGGTCTTCCCAACCCAGGGATGGAGCACGTGTCTCCTGCATTGGCAGGCAAGTTCTTTAACCACTAGTGCCACCTGGGAAGCCCCAAAGCCAGAGGAAGAAGGCTGAATTCCTAGGGTGCCAGCATTCACACTAAGGAAACCTAGCTTTCCTTAGCTGTTTTTCAAATACCATAACTGTGTCACTTATGTCTACAAGAGTCCATTCTTATCTCTGAGACATAATCATTTAAGCTTTGTAAAACATGTACCTGTCAACATTTCCATCCCCTTTCCCCCTCAAAAAAAGTACTATGTTTTGTTTTGCCATAGTGTTAACTGCCAGCATTCCATACTCGAGAGAGACGGGAATGAAGGTGTTACCTGGCACCTGCGGTCCAGCCTTCAGACCTTCACCTCCAGATCCACCCCTCACTCCCAGTCCCTGCCGCAGCTGAGGGGTCTCAGGGTGGACACAGGGTGGCCCCTGCAGGATACACCCGTGAGTGTGGCTCCCTCCCTTGTGAAGTCATAAGTCAGATCCCAATCTGCTTTCTGCCTTTAGTAATAATCTCTCAGCCATCACGGAGCCTTGAGGAGCCTGCAAGGGAACCTGCACACCTAGTCAGCCATCTGAAACCGTAAATCAAAATCCAATCATTTTTGAAGGAATCTGAAGGAATCAGATTTTTCACCCAGCCTAGAGTCCTTGCAATTAGAAGATGAATGTCCTTCTCCCAGCTATTACCACACCATCTCTATTATAACCACCACACCTCAAATACCAAGGATGCCTCATAAGACTCCATGCATGGGGGGGAAAAAATCCTTTTTTAATCAGTTTGTATATTTATGTCTTTATGAATGTAGATGAAACAGTCCACTGACATTTGATCATTTATACAAAGGTTTTGAATAACATTTTATTTAATATTCATTTAATAGTTTTATTTCATGAAGCAATTAATTGTATTCAAACTCCAAAAGCTGCTTTGACATTACTTTCTGAAGGCACTGTCTAACCAGTTTTTTCAAAGCATTTCTAGGACATTTTCAAGTTTATAACCACATCTAAGACTTGCAATTATGGTGTCAAATCCTGAGAATTATTACTAAATGTGAGCTAAACTTCTTTGCCTTTTGAAATCAACATATTTTACTTAAATATTAAAAAAAATTAACCTCTATCAGCACCCACAATTATAACTGATTGCGGTCCCTTTGGGCTACTGTGTTTTCGGCAAACAAAAATTTGTCGCTCAAGTAAAGTAATCAAGAGTGCAGCTCTCATAAGAGAATGATTTTATAAGGGCTCAAATATAAGGTGGCATAATTTGGGGATAAAAAATAGATTTTGCCTTATATTTAAGGATATACAGAGAACAGCTCTAAAACCCCCAAGTTGGAGAGCTCTCTGTGGCGGACAGGCATCTTACAAAAGGCCCCAGGTCATACCTTCTCCTCCTCTGAAAGGTCTAGGCCCTTCCACACAGAGGCCACACTGTAGTGAGTCATTTTTGGTCAGCGTGTCCACAAAGTGGTTAAAGCTTCCTGCCCTTAGCTGGGCTGACAAGGTGCAGGTTTCCCCAGCACACGCCTGACTCACACCTGGGGACCTGGGCCCCTTTTATTCTCAAAAATGTCCCAGTTTGGTAGACAAATTATACAGTCCTCCCAGCCTCAGATACAAGGAGAGCAATGGAACCTGACTGATGCAACAGCCTGAATTTAATAATGCTATCCCTGACAATCTAACTGTGTGGCTGGGTTTGGCCACAGTCACACAGCTACCAGGGAGTTCATTTTGGCCTGGGAGGCCCTACAGTCAATCCCCACGTGACCAGGCTACCCAAGAACAGCTTGTCTGGTCACCAAAGCTCCACTGGCCTTCTGAGAGCCCCTCTTCTGGCCAGACTCAATCTCCAGGTGTCCACCAACAGAAGCACTGTCCCTCCTCTGCCAAGGACCGGTGATAACAGGGAATGTCCACACCCCACTCATCATCCCTGGCCACCATCATCAAACCTGGTAACCTGCCCAGACTGCTAGAGTTTTATCCGTTCCTCCCCTCCTTCTTTCTCCACCAGGTGAAGAGAACAGGAAGCACTGAGTCTTACTTGTGCTTTAATCTAAACTCTGCCTCTGAAACAAATTCCTTCAGAGGAGAGAGGGCCTGCTTCTCTCTCTTTTGGAATCAGTCAATCAGTCTCAACTAGAGAATCAGTCAATCATCAGACTAACCCCCTTGTTAGGCTTTCCAAACAAAGTGTATATCATATATGTTATTAAAATCATAAAACAAACTATTCTTTTTGTGATGACTGGTTATTTGGAGATCTAAAAATATATGCGAGAACTCTGCACTCACAAGAATTGACATCCAGCAGCAGTCAGCTGTGCACTAGCAAATATTATTGAATTAAACATGTACTATTAGTCCTAAAGAATCATTTCCAAACAACCTGAAAACTAAGTATAAGTATGTTGGCTAAAACTCTAGCCTTCCAAGAAGTAGTCAAATAGGAAACAAACCAGTCTTTTTCCAGGGAAGTCACTGCTATTCATAGTCATGTAGCAGTGACCCTCTGCCTGGCTGAGTGTCTGGACACGAAGTCTCTGCCCTCACATAGGTCAGGGGCATGAGGCACCTAGAATGCATCTCGATGAGGGCACAAATCTTGCTGTTTTTGACCCAGAGACCCATCCCAAGCTCCTGGAGCAGGTGCTGGCACATGGGGGTGCACAAGTACTCACTGAAGAAGGACCACAGTCCAACCCCCTCCAGGTGAGAGTGTAAGAGCCACTCTCCACTGCCCTGATGGCAAAGAAAGTATCAGAGGTCATTACTACTAAGTAACCTGGTGGCAACAGCCATCTATAACAAGACCTTGAGTTGAGGTTTGTTAGTTTTCTGTGGCTGCTATAACAAGTTACCACCAACTTAAGTGGCTTGAAACAGATTTCTTATCTTACAGTTCCCGTAGTTCAGGAGTCTAGAATGGGTCTCATTGGACTTAAAAAAAAAAAAAATCAAGGTGTTGACAACTTTCTGAAGATGAGATTTCCTTGCCCCACCAGCTTCTAAGGTTGCCTGTACTCCTTGGCTCGCAGCTCCTTCTTCCATCTGAGAGGTTAGCAGCAAAGCACCTTCAGATCCCTTTCCTGCCTCCCTCCCTCTTCCACATCTGTAAGGATCCCTGTGATCACACTGGGCCCGCCTGGATAATCCAGAACAATCTCGCTGATCTTAAATCAGCTGATTAGCGACTTTAATCCATCTGCAACTTGAATTCCCCTTTGCCACTTAATGCAGTCACAGGTTGGGGTGGTGGTGGTGGTGGTGGCGGTGGCGGGGGGTGGTGTTGAGGACACAGACTCTGTAGGCATTATTCTATCAGAGCAGGAAATCTAAACAGTCTCTTTCATACTGAATTGTACACACACACCAAGAACTTGACTTTGGAACAGCATCCTAAAATGCTTTTGCTGAGGCTACGTCTATGTGAAGAGCACACTCGGGGGTTACCTTCTCCCTCACTTTCGACCTGTTTACACTAGGCTTCTTACAAACCCCTCAACTACTATGCTCTCCTGGCTCAGCACGCTCCTCTCCCACCCCCTGGAATCCTCCCACTCTCCTCTTCAGGTCACTGCTTAAAAACCTTACTGCACCTTCCAGTCTAGGTCAGGTCCCGCCTCTTGGAAGTCCTCCTTTACTTGCCCTCCACAGCACGACCACGTCAGCAATCCTAACGTGAGAGGCGCACCAACCACCTGCCCCACCAGAAGGTCGGCCCCATGGGGCTGGTGGCACGTCTGCTCAGCTCATGCTGGGCCCCTCAGTGTCCAGCTTAGGGCACAGCACTTAAAGGACACTCAACAAGTATTTCTAATGAACCAAGTTCATCTCAGTAATACACGCAAAAGCAAAGTTCACTTTTAATAATTTCAACACAGCAGATTTAAACTAAACTGAGAACCCCACCCGGAGAAGGCAATGGCACCCCACTCCAGTACTCCTGCCTGTAAAAATCCCATGGACGGAGGAGTCTGGTAGGCCGCAGTCCATGGGGTTGCGAAGAGTTGGATACGACTGAGTGACTTCACTTTCACTTTTCACTTTCATGCACTGGAGAAGGAAATGGCAACCCACTCCAATGTTCTTGCCTGGGGAATCCCAGGGACGGGGGAGCCTGGTGGGCTGCCGTCTATGGGGTCGCACAGAGTCAGACACGACTGAAGCGACTTAGCAGAAGCAGCAGCAGAGAATCCCACCACTGTTTCTGTAAGTTCGGGGAGCTGCCCGTGAGAACGGGGTCCTTTGTCTGAAGGACACCAGCTCTGGGAGCTGCCTCAGTCCTTAAGGGTTTGCTTGCAAACATAGCTCTCTGTCCCGCCACCCCAGAGATTAGGCGATTATTTACTGCAGACACCTAGAGTTCTGGACAAACTTCTCACACACAGGGAAATGTTATCTGGTGTAAGAAATAATAATAGGGTGCCATTCCCATGCTCTCAAGATTTCTTGTGACTTTTTGTAAGATGTATAGGTCAACCAAGAAAAAGTTAACTGTCTTGTCTTTCTCACAGTCTCCTGTATAAATATAAGATGCTGAATAAAGTCGTGGTCAGACCGCTTCCCTTTGTGGAGACGTGTCTGAACCTCTCGACCCCATCTTTGTTGTAGAATTCTTTTGCTGTAGTTTTCCTTCTCAGCCGCGCCGTGCACGTTCTCGGGATCTGATCGACTTTGCCGGCTGGCACTGGCATATAAGCGGCCCTGGGAAAGGAGAGGAAAATGGGGAAACAGCACTGCCTACCATCACCACACTCCCCACCCCTTGGCCGAATTCCAGCAAGTCAGACATTCCTAGAGGGCCCAAGTTGGTTTTCAAAAAAAGTCTGTATTTTGTTTTGTACGGTGATGTCTAAACGGTATGTCACAGCTAGAATTATAAAGCATAATGTACCATTGTTTTAAAACAGTTTTGCCAACGAATTTGAATAAATGATGGTGAAATGCAGGCAGCCAGTTTGAGGACACGACCTTTCAGTCATCCACCTGTTCATTTTCAGGAAGTATCTCCACGCCCCAACTTCAGGACCACTGCCTACACAACTCCCTACCACAGTTACCTATTGGGAGGCATCAGTGGTTCCAATTTCCAGGATTCCTACCAATGAACACATTCCCAGGAGACTTAAAGGAAACTAGTCTCCCCTCATGGAATGCTCAGCAACACCTTACATAGACAGCACTTGGCCTCCACGGCCCACACTGCATCTGGGAACCAAAAGAGGGGCTGGGGGGTTTCAAAGGTAGCTTTATATCCATGCTCTTACCCATGACTCAGCTGCAACAACACACACCAAAATGAGCCCATTCAGTGGGTTATGAGAGAAAGCGTTAGAAACATCACTTATCAAATGAAGCTTGAATTTTGCTCCTGGTTTTAAACACATAGAATCTATAGACCTAACGTTTGTGAATGCCTTTACTTGACCCACATTGGATTCTCAGCAGGATTACTTACAGATGAGAAAATACAGAACTGCCCTGTTCCTATACAGGGAGTCACCATGTCTAGTCCTGTGACATTGCCACAGTGTTACCACATCACTTCCCCTCCATGCCCCACCGAGACTCCAACCAGACCTACCATAGGAAAGCATCCTTTCCGCCAGGCTCTTGGCTCATGCTTCCACACTGTCCACTCCCTGCAGAACATCTGTCCCATCCCCAACTCCTCCCTACACTCCCACTCGACTCCAGCATCATCTCCATTGGTGACATCCAGCCCTCTCTGCCTCCTCAGGTGCTGGGGGCCACAGGTGGACCAAAGCTGAGCGCTGGTATCCCTTTGGGCAGATCCCCTGCCTACCAACCCCTACCAGGCCCCGGGTTCCTGGAGGAGCTCACAGATCCAAGCTTGATCTCATCTGAGCTCCTAATTTTAGGGGAACAGGAATCAAGGGTCAAAGAGGACCTGTCCAGGTCCCCTGGTCAATTATGCAGCCTACATTTCAGACCTTAATAGTCAAGACAAGTAATCACCTGGAAAAAGGAACTAGAAGATCAAGGGAAACTGGACAAGGAAACGGACTACAGTCCACCTCTTTCTTAATCAAATTCTGAAACCGTATTTCTTTCACTGAGAGGAATCCCCAGAATATCAAATTCCTCCACAATCTTACCTCAATCTAAGATTGAGCGCTAGGGGCTCCTCTTCTCTGTTAAGACTTTGTCGTTGTTCAGTTGCTCAGTCATGTCCGATTCTTTGTGACCCCATAGACTGCAGCATGCCAGGCTTCCCTGTCCTTCACCGTCTCCCTTAGCTTGCTCAAACTCATGCCACTGAGTCGGTGATGCCATCCAACCATCTCACCCTCTGTCGTCCCCTTCTCCTCCTGCCTTCAATCTTTCTGAGCATAAGCGTCTTTTCTAACAAGGCAGCTCTTCGCATCAGGTGGCCAAAGTATTGGAGCTTCACTGTTAGACTTTATGTGATAATTCTAGGGGAGGGGGGGCACCACATGCAGAGCTTTGAACTGTGGGCTCACTTCCCTTATGGAGAAACAGAGGGACCCCAAAGTCTCAGAGACCCCATGTCTAGTTTCATGCTGACCCTCTGTCTTGTCTAACCAGGAACTAGACGGGGCAGCTGGAGGAGAGGGCAGGAGGCCTGTGTGAGCCTGCTGATACTTGCCAGGTTTATCTTCCTGCCTCGCCAGGAGCTCCAACAGATCTTGGGAGTCTTCCCACGTCTCTGGCTATACTCTTGTCCTGGGGCTAGAAACACCTTCAATTAACAGGTGACTCTCAGAACATCTGTTTTCTGTCCAGGTCTCTCCACTAAGAACCACACCCCAACACCCAGCTGTCTACTGGATGTCTACACCTAGCACCTCACAATTACTGTGTTTAACACTGAACTCAGCTTCCTTCCGCCCAACTACGCTCCCCACAAGTCTTTCCTCTCTTGATAAATAAATACTGTCCACCCAAGTTTCTGCTCTGGCCAGAAACCCAGGTGTCACCCTGGACTCCTCACTTTCCCTCACCTCTCACATCCAAGGCATCAGGGCACGCTCTCCCTTCCGACTCTATTCTACCCTCACCCACTTCTCAGTGGCTACTTTGCTATCAGGACATGAGCCTCCATCTGGTTGCACCTGGACAAGAGTAGTACCCTTCTGACTGGTCCACCTGCTTCCACTCTCGTCCTACCCAAGCCCATCTCCACAAAGCAATCTCTGCTCTTTCTACGTCTTAAGTCACATCACATCACCCCTCTTCTTAGCCCTCTCTTGGTTCCCACGGCCACTGGCATGGAATTCAACCACCCACCATGCTCCACAAGGCCCTACAGAACCGCGCTTACCTGCGGCTTCAGCCAGGTGAATACTCCGGCCACACTGGCCTGGCTCCTGTCATTTGAACACACCCACCTGGTTTCCATCTCAGGGTCTCTGCAGCTGCTTCCTTCAGCTGAGAACGCTCTCGCTGCAGACCTTTGTGGATTGCACCCTTTATATCCCTTAGGGCTCAACTGAAAAGTCACCTTCTCAACTCACCCTCCTTACTAGCAAGAGCTCTCCCCTAAGTCACTCTCTACAGATTCGCCCTGTGTAAAGACTGTCGCAGCCCTCAGCAGTACCGAAAAAGATGTTCGGCGCTTTGTGTCAACTGCTTGTCTTCCTCGCACTGGAATGCTATTGGCTCCAAGGATGCAGGGGCTCTTCTCTCACTCCCCGAACTCGCACCTAGAGCAGTACCTGGCAGGTCGATACTGCTCACACATCCCAAGATTTGTCTTAGCAAAGAGACCGCACGTCTGAATAGGGAGCAAACTACTCACCTTTACGAACTCTCTAATTACAAAGTCCTTAACATAAGCATTTTTTTTAATGAAATATCTATGGTTTTATTTATTTATTTTAGGTCACACCGTGTAGCATGTGGGACCTTAATTCCCCGATCAGGGCTCACATCCGTGCCCCCTGTACTGGGAGTGCAGAGTCTTAACCCCTGGACCACCAAGGAAGTTCCCTTGATTCAACTACGTCTCAGCAATTGGGAGGTAGGTGTCTGCATCGCGGAGGTGAAGACACTGAGGCTCAGATGCAACCTGACACGGCTGGGGCTTCAAGCCCAGTTACCTTCTCACTGCAGTGGCAGCCAGCCCCTGCCGTCTGGCCCCACACCAGCCGCCTGCCCCAGCTGCCCCTGTGCCCCTCACTTGCCCAGCACACACAAGTCTTGGTGGCTTGGCTCACACCATCCCGCCCCCAATTCACCAAATCGTCCTCAACAACTACTTCCAATTCCAGCTCTAGGCTTTATGCATCAAGACTCTGCCTCAAGTTTCACCTCTCCAAAGTAAACTTGCCTGGACAAGGATTTCTCCCAACGTCATTCAAGTAGACTATTCCTTGAGGGCAAGAATCTGGTGCCATTAAAATAATAATAATCATAATCATAATCATAACCTCGAGGGATGTTTGACCAAGAAACACCAAAACCCTATTTAACTATATTATCTGGCTGATCCAGTAGGGCAAGCATGAGCCAAAATTCACAGAACAAATCTGTTCACCTCCTAGTCTTGGGTTTTCACATTTACACAGAAAGGTGATTTAAAGGCCAAGGCTCCTTTTTCTCTATGATCTACAATCTCACTTTCAAAAGACTTAGATTTCTAATAACCTGCTAAGAAATCTCATGAGAAATACATACCCTACTACAAATCAGGGCAAATAAGCGATTATTAATAATACACTGGGGGCTTCTCTGGTGGCTCAGTGGGTAAAGAATCCACCTGCCAATGCAGATGACGTGGGTTTGATCCCTAGATCAGGAAGATCCCCTGGAGAAGGAAATGGCAATCCACTCCAGGATTCTTGCCTGGGAAATCCCATGGACAGAGCAGCCTGGTGGGCTACAGTCCACAGGCCACAAAGATTCTGACATGACTGAGCACACACACACACACACACAATTATACACTGGAGCTATTATCTCTCATGCTGTTTACAATGCATTAGGCACCCCGAGTTCTTTAAGTAGACACTGTGACTACCACCCCTTTTACAAATGCGGATGCAGGTTCAGAGAGGACAAGTAACTTGTCCGATGCCACACAGCTGGTACATGATCAAACTGGGGTTGTGTCCCACACTCCCTAAACTTGCTCTACACCACTACACCGAAAATCTCCTTTCTGCTTCATTGGCTAACCTCACAAAAGCACTTTGATCAATCCATCTTTTCTTTTTTTTTTTTTTAAGTATTTTACAAGAGTTATAATTAAAGTCTAGAAAGTGCTTTGAGATCCACGCCACAGGGGCCCAAAGAATACTGCAGCCATTATGTGGATCTTGAAACCAGTCATCCTTTCTTGGCCTTCCCAACATTTCTTGAGACTTTCTTCCTGTCTCCTTGGAGAAACATGCTGTTACTAAATTCAGTCTCCAGTAACTATGAAACTCCTGCAACGCCTGAGCCTGAGGGTCTAGTTCTTACCTGACTTGGTAGGTTTTAAACAGGTGTGTCACTGACCAAGAACAAGAGCACTCATGCAATAAAGAAACACCCAAAGCAGAACATGTTTTTATCACCCACAACATGCAACTCCTCTTCTGGCTCAGAAACCTCCACTATCAACCAGGGGTGGAAAATGTGAAATCCTAGCACCAATTTCAACTATTTAACTGGAATGCCAACAACAGCAGTCAGATAGCAACATGGAGAAGGGGATGGGGAAGGAATTCTGGTTCCAGCCCTGGCATCAATTTTTGGAACAACCTTGGTTCAACACTTGCTTCTAATCTCCCAACAACAAAGATTGAAATAATCTCAAGGAAAAAGAATATAATTACCACCCAATAAGACAAAATCATAACAGATACTAGCCTATATGGAGAATGGCCAAGAATTCCACTTCAACAGAAAATGATAAAAGTATAAACATATAACCAGGTTATTTTAAAAAATTAAATCATCAGATGCAAAGCAGTTTTTTAAGCTGACCAAGCAACTCATTACCAGTAAGACATCACTCAAGAAGTTATGATAAAAATGCTTTTGATAAAATGCTTTTATCTGCTGTAGTAAGAACAGGAAGAATGAAAATCTCCCAGCAATCCTGTTCTTTCAGTTTCACAAAGCAGTTGCTTGTCCAAAGTGCCACTTGCTCACTTTCTGTGCTTCTGAATTGTCAGATACCTGACTTTCCAGTTGCCAAATCAAATCACGTTTGTCCTTCTAGTGAATTGTCCTTTCAAGAAACCAAGTCCAAGGACCTGTCTGAACTGGACCGTGAGCGCACCCTTCTATCCTTGACCTTCACACAGTACTCGGTACATAGGCATTTAGTGAATTTCTGGTAAATGAAATTTTATCATTATCATTGCATTTCATGATTTTAAATGCAAGTATGTTGTTACTATACAGTTTTTCTATGCCAGTAGACTAAGTGTATAGTCAGTGCTAACTCAAAAAAAAAAAAAGATTCATTTCTTAAAGGCTGTTACCAAATAGCTCATTTGTGAAGGAAAAAGCGACATTTCCATTTCTACCAAGTTTCAGTCAAATACTTTTAATAAAAACCAAGAAAAGGTACATTTAACAAGCACACACCTGGTAGGTCAGCATATCCATTTGAATGTTTCAATAGCTTAGGAAATCCAGATTTTTCAATGTTTTGAAAAGGAAACGAGTATGATCACATAGTTTATTTTTTAAATGAGATAACTAAAGCAACAGGCTTAGTTGCTGTGCCAGAGACCATTGGCTGGTACCCAGGGCCGGTTTTCCCCTTTTTCCATAGTAAAAGAATTTGTAGCTGGGCATAAGGCCACCCTGAAGAAAGACTACTCAGCCCAGCCTCCCTTCCCTGCTGGCCGTGCCGTGTAATTCGGTGCTGCTGACCAGGACTCTGACCTAGTGGCACACCACTGCCTCCAGGAGCCGTCTCTGAAAGTGCGGACATATGGGCCTCAGCTCTCTTCTTTGTCCCTCTGTCCATCCTGCCTAGAGTGCAGATGCTACCATCGTGGACTATGAGCTTGAGGCCTGGTGGGGCAGCAAGGAGAATGAGTCCTGGGGTCCCTGACACCTCAGACCAGCCACCCAGACTTTCATATCCAGGAGCAACAACAAAAACTACACAAAAGCAAAACCAAAATAAATTTTTCAGGTGACAAAAGGATTTAGAAACAAGATGCTGGGAACCACAACAAAAACACCATTTAAAGTGTACATATATGCTGGTAAGTTATTCATTACAGCACAATAAAGTATGATTCCATAAGGGAATCTTGATTCTTATCCCCCATGTTCTATTCTGAAGTAATCGCTTTATATTTGTTTATTTGTTTTTTCTGGTGATCTCTGAGGCAGGTTTCAGGGTTTGGCAATGCAACAAGAAAGATTAGGAAAAAGTATTAAAGCGTGGGTGGAAAGCTAGTTAATCTGAAGAGTGAAATTTAAGGTAAAAGATATTTGAACCTGGAATTGACTAGGTGGCCAAAGATTTAAAGCAGATTAAAAAAAAAAAGCATATTTCTCTCAAGACATGAATAGGTTGTATATTATTGCAGTGCATTTTTTATACATAGCAGGTATTTGTAAATGACGTTGAATTCTAGGTGAATCCTCAGTTCTGACAATCTGACAAACAGATAAAGCTGTAAATATGTTTTAAAATCAAATTATAAAGCTAGTTAAACCTTTCTAACAACTAGATTTAATGTTCATGAAGACATCTTATATTAAAACGCTACCTTTTCCATATTACATATGAAAATATTCATATTAAGTACAAACTGGAGACTGGGAATCAGTCAAGATTCTTTGATACTTCAAAAGAAAAAAAATTGACTTCAGGAGAATTGGACTAATTTTCTTATCTAGATTTTAAGACTAGAATGCCAAAAACAAAAATACGAAAGAAATTAAAACTCCTTATTAAAGTGGTCTATGAAAACATTGTTACTGGACATTGAAAGAACTTGAGGCCTTTCCTCCAGAAAACAAGGACTTGATTGTCAGGCTAATGCTATGTATTTGTTCTTATTAAAAAATCATTTCATTGAAAAGTGCATTAGTGATATGAACTTCTGGTCTAGTTGGGAGTTCTTCCCTTTAAAAATGTGCTATTTGCATGGGACTATTGGAATCTTTTTTCTGCCCCCCTCAGTTTCCCTTCCACTGGATAGGACTGAAGCTAGACTTTCCCCTTTTCATAAAGGAATAAAAAGTAAATACATTGTTTATAAATTGATGTTTAGTATTAGAGTGAAAGTTGAAATACTTCGAACACATTATAAGCCTAATCCTAGGCAACTTTGTAAAATACATCTCTATCTTCTGAACCTACGTTCACGTTGCTTTTCAAGATATTTTAAGTTATGTTTTTTTCCTCTTTTCAGAGCTGCTTCTTTGAGGCTTTTCAAAAAAACTGAGGTGTAATTCATAAAGGGCTATATTTTTTTTGGTAAGACTTCTTTTAACTATTGCCGGATGTTTTGCTCTAGTCCTCCAAGAAGGGCCATTTTATTTTCAGAGTCACTTCTAAAATCACAGGGTCTTTAACCCTGGGGACTCTGGTGTCTGAGTGCTAATTCAGATTAAAGCTTGAGTAACCTCATTGCTTTTCACCCCATGATAATGGAAGAAATACTTTGCTGTAGTTTTAGACTAAAAAGTTGGGGAAGAGACTCCATTTTCTTTTTTGTACAAAAAAAAACCAAGCTATTGTGCAGAGTTTTTCCTTGTTGACTTCAGCAGATGAATTGGACTGATAAGTGTTAATTCAGATTTAAGAAATCATCTGAATCTTGGTTTGAGTAGATTTGGGATCTACATGTAATATTAACTAGATCAGATAGCTTCTATATTTTCACATGTATACACAGGCTTTCTCCACCCTTGTCAACATCCATTAGTTATTAAACTTGGTAAAATGGCATTGAAACATTACAACAATGTTCTGTTGTGCCAGTTTTACAAACTTTTACAGTGCAATACACATTGTTTTTCAGAGACAAACAAAAGGTTTATTTCTCAAGGTTCTTGCTGTTCATTTTAGCAGCATTTTATGGAGGATCTTTTACATACACTTTTAATAGATGGAAAACCAGACTGCAAATTCTTTATTCTTTTTAAGCAAACCATGTACCAGGTTTTTGGTACAAATTGTGTTAAGATGAGTTAAACTGCATTCTATTAACCCATATGAGTGTATTTCTGTGAGCACAGTTATGCTGAAATAAAGTTGTAAAAGGCAAAAAAAAGTGTACACATATATTTATAGAAGACAAGTTACACTGCTAAAACATTTACATTGTTTGCCATCTACTCCTGCATTTAAACATGGCATTTAAAAATATTTAGCAATCAGTATGGTGTGGAAACCAATTAGCAGCACAGATGGTACTGTAGCCCTGGAGCAACATCCCAGACTGCCTATCATATTAGGGCATTTCCCCATTAGTTGCTGAATTGTGGTGAAACACGGGAGAAGGGTGTCCTATGGGAAGACTGGCCAAGGCAGTGCCAAGGGACACTCAGGGGATGGGGGGGAAGCTTTTTTTTTAACCAACCAGAAGTGTTTTGATAGTTTAACAACTAGCCCTACTTCATGACAGCTCAGTTGGTAAAGAATCCGCTGCAATGCAGCAGAGCTGGGTTTGATCCCTGGGTCGAGAAGATCCCCTGGAGAAGGAAATGGCAACCCACTCCAGTATCCCTGCCTGGAGAATCCCATGGACAGAGGAGCCTAGTGGGCTACAGTCCATGGGGTTGCAAGAATCAGACACGACTTAGCAACTAAACCACCAGCACCACATCCACTAGCTGAACATCCGTCCTGCTTGACCTGTTATTATCAGGAAAATATAGTACATGCTTATAGCAGATACCTCCAGCTAGCCCAGGCCTTGCCTGCCCGGTAACACACTGTTAAGTCAAAACCATAATCGGAAATGTGAGGGAGTTCCAAGAAGACCTAGTGGGTTCAAGTCCTGGCTGTATCGCCTATTAGCTGGGTGTCATCCGTACGGGTTATCTGTGAAATGCTCTTAAGATTTCTCATAGGGTGTTGCAAGGATCAAATGAAATGTCACATAACCTTTTAAACTCTAATGCAGTGATGAAGCACTGCATGTGCTCTTATCAGTATCCGGTCAACACACATTCCAACAAGCCATTCTAATTTTAACAAGCACTTTTTAACAAGCATAGGTCCAGGTGGGGCACAAATGCTGAAGCCATCAGGAATCCAACAGCTCGGGCTTAAGAGGGTCAGCTCTAGCTGTTGAAAAGATTCCAGCAAACCAACCAGCTGAGAAGCCTATAATATCAGATGGTAGGATATAGTTTGTGATAGAAAGTCATGGAGAGCAGTCACACCTCCAGAATTAGCCCTGATCACTGAACTGCCGTAGGAACTGATCCTCTACCTAGGTGAAAAGAGGAAGGTATAAAATTCTTAACAGCAGCACTGCTTTTAAGAGCAAAAGATTAGAATATACTGGAATATCCAGATTGGTTCAGTGACTCATGGCTCATCCTTAAAAATGAACACCATGTAGACATTAAAACTACTGAATAAATTCTTTACTTACATCAAACAAGCTCTAAAACACGCCAAGAAAAAAAGAAGATTCAGAAAAATACATGTGGCATGCTATCACATGTAAAAAAACATAAATCCTTTCACAGCTGTCTGCAAATTTATAAACAAATACAAACATATACAATAAGCTGGCAAAACAACAGTTGCCTCCAAGAAGAGCAGGACGACTAGAAACCAGAAGTGCAAGGGTGATTGTTTTAGTTTTCTTATCTTTGTACCACGTGACTCTATTACTATTCAAAGATCAATTTAAAATGTAATTTTAAAAATGATGTTGGTTGATGGACAATGGGTCATTAAAAGTCTTGCAGAGAAAATGACAGAGATAGATGATCATGGAAGTCAAAAATCAGTGCCCAGAAATCACGAAAAGGCAAACCTCATAATTGCATAAGACAAGCTCACACGTGCTGTCTTTCTGTAGGCAGCTGCAGGCAAGCAAGAGTCAGAGACTGACTTTCACAGCCCATTCCAGAGGCATGACAACACATCAATAGAGAAGCATATAGACCCAGACCTACTGTGTACCAGGCACCGTGCGGCCATCTGGGCATTTCAATACAGTGCAAATTTATTGTAATGGACAGAGGTGGAAATATACCGAGGAGGGACACACAGTTTTTCGAGGCAGAAGCCCACAGTGTCTCCCTTTCTGCTGAGCAAAGTAATAAAGCTACCCCTTTCTACTCCTCCAAAAAAAGAAGAAAAAGAAATAATACTGAAGAGAAGAAATCCAACCAGCTGAGAGGCTGGATAAGCTTTCCACCGCTGTCAAGTGAGGTACAGAATAAAATGCAATGACATCAGAGAGGGGAACTCCCGCCTTGGCTGTAAAAGTCCAGGAAATTGACACATTCAGGGAGAAGTCTCAGCTATGAAGCAACAATACAAAACGCTAACCCCTCACATCTTTCGTTAGAACGGAATGAATGTGCCCCATTCAGGGGCATCTCGTACACAAGGCTTAAGTGCGGTGAGCACCTTTTATAAATAGCTGCAGGGTCCAGTAAAAGGCTTTGTCTTAGATGCTGTGGACACTGCCCGACCCCGCCCGCAGCAGTCACCTGTCTCAGGGAGGAGCGGGGGTGAGTCACAGCCTGAGTCAGCACCTCACCTTTCATTTAAAGCGAGGGGGTGGGGATCCACTGGGAGAACACACAATCACTTCTGCATGTTCAGCCGCAAGCCCAGGCTGGGATCCTCACAGAGACAGGGCCATCTCAGGAACTCAGGGTGGCAACTCTTTTTGATAAGTACAGATTCTCAAAGAAATTTGGTAGAACTTGAACAGCTGAAGCTTCTTTCCAGTGACACTTTTATAAAAACAGACATACTGGCTAGATGGATCCCTGCTGGGCTGGGCAGGAGAAGCAGAAGACAGGGGTTCAAGTCAGGAGAGACCTCTGGACACAGGCAGAAGAGGGGTGGAGGGGCAGCTTTCTTAGGAGCTGGCTGTGTGACCGATGACAAATCCTAGGCCTCCAATTCTCCATCTATAAAAAAAAAAGACGTGGGCTACCTTTCTAGATCACTCCCTGGGTTCCTTTCTAACTTCTGCAGGTGGTAAGTCATTTCAGTGGTAAAGAAATCCGAAAAAGCATTGCTGGGTTATGTGACTACTCTCTGTACAGCTGAAAACACCTATGGGTTTGCGTGTGGAGGTCAGATTTCTTTTTAAACACATTCTTGTTTTATTTTTGACAAATGACACGTCAGGCTCCACATTAAAGCTCTAAGCAAACAGATAAATCAGACCCAAGCCACCTTCAGAGGGCCCACAATTCAGAACAGTCAGTAAACTCCTATTTTGACAGCTCCCAAAAAGCTTACCAGAAATTTCATAATGAAAATATCATTAAGAACAAAGAAAGCCTATTAAATTCAACAGGCAATAGAGAAATTAATCATTATAAAACCAAAGAGAAAAAAGATAAAGCTGTTCCCAGGTATTAGATAACAGGGCTCTAGAGGAAGTGGGTCAGAGAAGGCGATGGCACCCCACTCCAGTACTCTTGCCTGGAAAATCCCATGAACAGAGGAGCCTGCTAGGCTGGAATCCATGGGATCTCGAAGAGTTGGACATGACTGAGCGACTTCACTTTCACTTTTCACTTTCATGCATTGGAGAAGGAAATGGCAACCCACTCCAGAGTTCTTGCCTGGAGAAGCCCAGGGACGGGGGAGCCTGGTGGGCTGCGGTCTATGGGATCCCACAGAGTCGGACATGACTGAAATGACTTAGCAGCAGCAGCAGCAACAGAGGAAGTGGGTGGAGGTGGGAGGGTGGTATGAATAATGAAAAGTGCAGGACAAGCCAAAGTTGGCCTGACCAACAGGGTCAGTTGTCAGTCTACTCTGACATCCTGAACACACACTTCCTCCTGAGCATCAACCACAAATGTGCTACTGACACACCAAACCTCTGCTCCATCTGAAGTTGGTGTGCCACTAAAATTGGATTCATTTTAAACCTACTAAGATTGCACTTGGAGAAGGCAATGGCAACCCACTCCAGTACTCTCGCCTGGAAAATCCCATGGACAAAGGAGCCTGGTAGGCTGTAGTCCATGGGGTCGCTAAGAGTAGACACGACTGAGCGACTTCACTTTCACTTTTCCTTTCATGCATTGGAGAAGGAAATGGCAACCCACTCCAGTGTTCTTCCCTGGAGAATCCCAGGGACGGGGGAGCCTGGTGGCTGTAATCTATGGGGTTGCACAGAGTCAGACACGACTGAAGCGACTTAGCAGCAGCAGCAGCAGCAGCAAGATTGCACTCATTTCACTTGCTAGTAAAGTAATGCTCAAAATTCTCCAAGCCAGGCTTCAGCAATACGTGAACCATGAACATCCAGATGTTCAAGCTGGTTTTAGAAAAGGCAGAGGAACCAGAGATCAAATTGCCAACATCCACTGGATCATTGAAAAGCCAAGAGAGCTCCAGAAAAACATCTATTTCTGCTTTATTGACTATGCCAAAGCCTTTGACTGTGTGGATCACAATAAACTGTGGAAAATTCTTCAAGAGATGGGAATAACAGACCACCTGACTTGCCTCTTGAGAAACCTATATGCAGGTCAGGAAGCAACAGTTAGAACTGGACATGGAACAACAGACTGGTCCCAAATAGGAAAAGGAGTACATCAAGGCTGTATACTGTCACCCTGCTTATTTAACTTATATGCAGAGTACATCATGAGAAATACTGGACTGGAAGAAGCACAAGCTGGAATCAAGATTGCTGGGAGAAATAGCAATAACCTCAGATATGCAGATGACACCACCCTTATGGCAGAAAGTGAAGAGGAACTCAAAAGCCTCTTGATGAAAGTGAAAAAGAAGCGTGAAAAAGTTGGCTTAAAGCTCAGCATTCAGAAAACTAAGATCATGGCATCTGGTGCCATCACTTCATGTGAAATAGATGGGGAAACAGTGGAAACAGTGTCAGACTTTATTTCTTTGGGCTCCAAAATCACTGCAGATGGTGACTGCAGCCATGAAATTAAAAGACGCTTACTCCTTGGAAGGAAAGTTATGACAAACCTAGATAGCACATTCAAAAGCAGAGACATTACTTTGCCAACAAAGGTCTGTCTAGTCAAGGCTATGGTTTTTCCAGTGGTCATGCATGGATGCGAGAGAGCTGGACTGTGAAGAAAGCTGAGCACCAAAGAATTGATGCTTTTGAACTGTGGTGTTGGAGACTCTTGAGAGTCCTTTGAACTGCAAGGAGATCCAACCAGTCCATTCTGAAGGAGATCAGTCCTGGGTGTTCTTTGGAAGGAATGATGCTAAAGCTGAAACTCCAGTACTTTGGCCACCTCATTCGAAGAGTTGACTCATTGGAAAAGATTCTGATGCTGGGAGGGATTGGGGGCAGGAGGAAAAGGGGACAACAGAGGATGAGATGGCTGGATGGCATCACTGACTCGATGGACGTGAGTTTGAGTGAACTCCGGGAGTTGGTGATGGACAGGGAGGCCTGGCGTGCTGTGATTCATGGGGTCGCAAAGAGTCGGACACGACTGAGCAACTGGACTGAACTGAATTGAAGAGGTAGTTAGGAAAAGTAGCAAGACAAAAGGAACAGCCAGGTTTGGGGGTTTTTTGTTTTTTTTTAATCAGATCAGATCAGATTGCTCGCTCCACAAATGGGGCAAGGGGCACAGTGGTCGAAATCAATCGGGAGGCACCCTTTACCAGATTGGAAAACACGTACTAAGCTAGGAGACGGAGTTTTTAACACCATAAATTTGTTAAACTTTTAATTCCATTGCCACTAACCTTTGTTAGAATATCACATCAGATGATATAATTAAGCGCAATTCTATGTTTAAGTAAGTTTGGTTTATCAATATTTGATGGTCTCATAACAGGGCCATCCTGATTTCTGAGTACTCTAGTAGTCTATGGGGTGCTAGGATTTCGCAACCATGTGGATATATTTAACTACTGGACACTTTAAAATGGTTAAGATGATAGATTTCATGTGTATTTCACCAGTTTTTTTATTTTTTTAAGTAGTAGTAGTATTAGTACTAGTACCAGGATATAAAGGATCATTCTAAAGAAACTGTCATCTTACTATTTTCCACAAGGCTTCCATGTACTTCCATGTACTTTCAAAGAACTTAACAAATGCCTTTTGGGTGCCATTTCTATTAGATTGGAACCAGAAATGGACAAGCCATCAGCCTTCCTCATAAGCTCACAAACCAGGAGGGATAATGTCCCTCCAACAGACATGAAGAGAGTATCTTCCACACGTACAGAATTTGGCCAGGCCATGAGAGCAACTAAGATGCTATGCTGTCTTACGTGCAAACACCCACATCTACATCAGCTAACTAACGCTGGCCTGGAGAATTCAGAGACTCAGCTGGAAGAAGTGCTGTGGTTGTGTGGAGTGTCCCCAGTTAGCAGGTGGAAGGGCAACAGTGGCTGTGTATTTGCTATCGCTATACCAGGCCACTATGGGAGAAGAACATTTCAAACTGTCAGATACTGTTCCGTTAAGAGCAAGATCAGCCAGTACAGATTTAGTTCCAGGAATTGGCTACCAAGATGTTCACGTGTATGGCATAGCACTGAGTGGACTGGGCATGGAGCAGGTAGGTTTCAGGACTCACACTGCCACTACCCAGCTGTCACTCAACTTTCCTAGGGATCAGTTGCACCTCTGTAGATAAAGGGTTGAGCCAGTCAGCCCGTCAATCATTTTCACGGAAGTCCTGAATGAGGGAGGAGATGACTGAGTTTGGGAGCACAGCCCAAGGTGACCACCAAAAGCTTGAACTGTCATTAAAAGTCTTATGCTTTATATTTAAAAACTTACTCATATTTCAACCTGCACTACACTGAGACAACTTTTTTATTTTAAGTAACTCACCACCACACCACCTCCAGAAGATGTTCCCTAATGAATCTGTGGCACACACCAGGACAAGGGTTCGAAGGTCCTGTGAGTCACACTCTTGCGTAACTGCAGAGATACTGTCCTTCCTTTCAGATTCAGAATTACCTCGTCACCTTTTTAGCCAATACCACTAATCTTGAAAGAAGACTGAAAATTGTCAGTACTTTAGAATCCCCGGTGCCATTCAGTTTTCTCCATCCCTTACAACTCAACAAGGCCACACATCATCCTTGTTCAACGCACACGGTGAACGCTGTGCTTGTTGAGGATGATCAGGAAGACCATTGATCAGGCAGGGAGTAGGGAACCGGAAGCCGCGCCCTGGCGCCCTGTGTGTCCACCTGGCACGCAGGACACACGGATGCCATGCTGTCTGAGACGGAACTAGGTGTGGGAGCTGCAGATACTCCCATATGAGAGACCTCCATCCAACACATAAAGTGAGTTTTGTAAGAGGCTAACGAAATATCCAGTTGGCCAGAAAGTTTGCTCAGGTTTTCCTATAACATCTGACAAAAAACCCAAATGAACTTTTTGGCCAACCCAATAAGCAGCTGTGGTTCTCTGGAGCTCAAATATGGCCTAAGAAACTGGAAATCCTTACAGAGTTTACCTTTGTTGTCATGTCCTCTTACTTCTTCCAAGCGCCCCTCTTTAAGGCAATGTGATAGTCCCCGTCCATCTGTGAACTTCCCCCACCTCTGGGGGCAACTTAACCTTTGATCTGACCCCTAAAGGGTAAATTCCGCTGTCTGCCAGACTGTAAAAACAGCTACAGAACTCCCCCATGTGAGGGGATCCTGACTACTACTTTACTTTAAGGCACCTGCGACAGTAAAGGCTGGTGTTTATTGGAAGTAATGGGCATGATGCTCAGGGCTTCCTACTAACTATGTTTCATCTTGACAATTCTATGAGGCAGTTTTCATTACTGCCTCAATTTCACTGATGAGGACAAGCAATTCGCCCAAGATCAAATCAACAGAGTGTGAAGCAGCTGAGATTCAAACGCTACATTCCTTTGCCTGTAGAACAAAGTTCTTACTCCTGTAAGGCAAATGTCTCTACAGATGCTGAGTAACTTATGTTTGTTGTTGAGTCACTAAGTCATCTCCGACTCTTCTGCAACCCCACGGACTGTAGCCTGCCAGACTCCTCTGTCCATGGGATTTTCTGGGCAAGAATACTAGAGTAGGTTGCTGTGCCCTCCTCCAGGGGATCTTCCCAACCCAGGGATCGAATTCAAGTCTCCCACATTGCAGGTGGATTCTTAATCATTGAGCCACTGTAATGATATATTATTATTTACTGAGAAATTAAAAGCAACCAAAAAAACACTCACAGTCTCCCACCATGATAACTACCCACCGACCTGCATGTGCGCCCCTTTACTCTGCGGTTGATGAGTTTCTGGTTCTCCAGTAACCAGGTAACCTTCCCCACAATGTGTCCCTCTCACCCACGCACAGACATCACACCATCAAGTGTCCCGACTCCTGTGTTCACCTCTCCCTTTCTGTTGAACTCTCCTTATCAACAAACCCCCTCACTGTCACTTCCTCCAATTATAAAATAAAATTCCCTCTTGATTCCTCCAGCTCTTGCTCTGCTCCCCTCTCCAGGACCTCCAATTCATCTTCTAGTCTCTCACCTGGTGTTGGAGAAGACTCTTGAGAGTCCCTTGGACTGCAAGGAGATCCAACCAGTCCATCCTAAAGGAAATTAGTCCTGAATATTCACTGGAAGGACTGATGCTGAAGCTGAAACTCAAATACTTTGGCAACCTGATGTGAAGAACTGACTCATCGGAAAAGACTTTGATGCTGGGAAAGATTGGGGGCAGGAGGAGAAGGGGATGACAGAGGATGAGATGGTTGGATGGTATCACCAACGTGATGGACATGAGTTTGAGTAAACTCTGGGAGTTGGTGATGGACAGGGAGGCCTGGCATGCTGCAGTCCATGGCATCGCAAAGAATCGGACACGACTGAGCAACTGAACTGAACTGAGTCTCTCACCAGCCCACACCAGGCACGGCTCCTGCTCCACTCCACAAGAGCTCTGATCAGGTCACCCATGGCCTCCATATTGCTGTGCCAGGGATCAAATCTCAGTGCTATTTGACACAACTGATTGATCACTCCCTCTCTAAACCACCTTCATCATGTGGCTTCCAGGACAGCACGTTGCCTAGTTCCCTACTTTGCTGGCCATTCCTCTTCATGCCTGGTGCTGGGTCCCACATCTCCACTCTCTATGAGAGAATACCCTGCAGGTCTGTCCTTGGTCTCTAGCCTCTCCTCCTTGGTGATCTCATTCATTTGGTCCACAGCTCCGAATACAACCTAGAACTATGGCTCCACCGTCTGTATCTACAATCCAAACCTTTCCATCCAAACTTCACACTCATTCAACTGCCTACTCAACAACTCCACTTGATATCTGGACATCTCAAAACTATGATCTCCAAAATTAAACTCCTGCTCTCCTCCTCAACTCTATTTTTATAGTCCACTCTAAACCACTGTATGATAACTTTATCCTTCTAGCTTTTCTCTCTTTAACTGGTCCATAGGAAATCCTATTCACTCTACTTTCAAAACATATCCAGAATGCATCCACTTCTCACTATCTTCCTACTACCTTGGGCCAAACCACTATCATCTCTTACCTATTATTTAAAAGGACTTTCATCATTAAGATCACTACATCTGTACTTGAGTGTTCCCAATAATGTAGTAGCTAGAGAAGGGCAGGACAACCCACTCCAGTATTCTTGCCTGGAAAATGCCATGGACAGAGGAGCCTGGCGGGGCATAGTCCATGGGGTCACAGAGAGTCAGACAGGACTGAAGTGACTTAGCACAGTAGCTAGCGAATCCATGCAAAATCTAAGTCAGAACATGTCACACTCTTCTCAGCATCCTCCAATGGCTTCCCATCTCATTCAAGAGTAAAAACTAGCCTTCCAATGACCTATAAGGCTCTCCACAATCTGGCTCCAAGGAGACTACAGGCTTCTTTGCTGCTCCTGAACATGCTTCTGCCCCAGGGCCTTTGCACCTGCTGTTCTCACTGCCAGAAATACTTTCCCCCCAATACTGACATGGCTTGTGCCTGCTCCATGAAGTCTTCCTGGCTACCTGACAACCAACCATTTCCTACTCCAGCTAAGCTGAGGGGATCCTCGTGTCTCAGGGCTCATCTCATAGGGTTATCCTGTGAGCAAGGGTCCCACGGATGCCCCTCCACACTCCCCAAACCCTTTCTCAGCCTTGGGCCCTATTACAGCCTTGGGCCCTTTCTGATACAAGGCTTAGAAAGTACTTTTCTTTCTAAACTGGCTGATCTGATATGGAATCTGAAAAGACTTTACTATGTGCTGGGCAGTCAAACACTTCTCCAGCTGGCCCCCGAAGTCCTCCCTTGAGGTTTGGACCATCTAATTCAGGGGCTTCTCCTTCAGTTCTCCCCAGGACTCTATCCTTGAGCCTCTAGAAGATCCAACAGAGTCCATATCCACCTCCTTTTGCACTTGCGGGTTTCCATAAGACTCTTTATCACCAGTGAAAGCCAGCTCTCAACTTTCCTGAGTACTGTTCTAAGTTGGCCTGTGGGCCTACTCTCACTAGGCACCCCAAGGCCTCTGGATTCCTGAAGCCCAAACAACAGGTTTTCAACACTGCACATCTCCTCCAAGTATTTTAAATATCTTCTCCTCTCTATCTCCAATCTCTCTGGGCCTTGTAGAATTCTAAACATTTCCATTTCCCTTTGTACTCGAGGGACAGATGGAACTACATTGTCAGGAAGTGGGATGGAAGGGAGGGGTCATATCAGTGGGAAGGGAATCCAAGAAAAAAAAATTTTTTTTCACTTTCCTCAGGAGAGAGGGAATACAAAACTTCAAATTCCCTGTGCTACCCAGTGGGCCATTCACACTAAGGAACTATCATTCCACACATATACCACAGCTCCCATGGATGGGATCCTCCAGTTAACTTTACATCATGTTGCTTTATCAAGACCACAGAAGACTGACCCCTTGATCAATGGCAGTATACCCTGAAGACAAGGACTCTGATTCTGCAAACAGAAGAGGTTATTTGGTTCAGGAGACGACGTACAGTTCAGTGACATTCTACTCTCTGGGTCTGAAACATTTATTATCATGTGTATATCTCTCTCTCTTTTAGACACACACACATGATTAAAATAACCTCCGTACAAATGAATGTCCTTTTCAAAATGTAGAAACTGGAGCAACACTGATATCCCCAAGCAGAGCAAGCGCAGACCAAGGGTAAAGAGGCATCACCCTTGGTCTGTTTATTCTATGTATCACCAGTATGCCCCTTGCAAATTATACCAAGGTTTATTTTTATTTCTATACTCCCAAGCTTATAAAGCCTGTTTCTCTAAAAGGTTTTTCTCATATCTGAAAGGCTTTTCAAAAACAGTAATCTTCGGATTGTATGACATGCAAAACATATCCAGCTGGTTGGCAAATAAACATGCGAGCAGACAACCATGGCTTCATGTCCCTTGTTTTTGCCTTCTGCACTTTCTTTCATGGTACTTTCCCCATTCCAGCTAATTCAGAACAGTTGTCCTTACCACTTAATTGGTTTTCTAGACTTAAAAGTTTCCTACAGTTTTTTCGCCAATTTGGGATTAGATGAAGTGACAGCAGTACCCAACAGTAGAATCCAGCACGTGTAGACGTGGGTGTGTGGTGTGGGGAAGGGCAGCGGCTACAGTGTGGCCTAAGGAAGGCATCATTCTGCCAACACACCAACCATGCAACAGGTAAGCTGATTCAGAATTGTCTCGCCCTGTTGAGTGAAATAGATAAGCCAGACAGCATCCATTTAGATGGTGATCATTCCACCCTGTTACTAGACTAACAGGGACCAGCACTGGTGAAGTTCGCAACTAGTTAACAATTAGCCTCTTAATTTAGTTCCAAGAAATCTGTGTGCAATTCTAAATACCAGCTTAATAAACAAAAATTTGCTAAAACATGACTTCCACACGTTGTCCATGCATCTCTCAACTTTAGGCAGCTTCATTATTGACAAATCAGATCCAGCTTTGCACAGGCTCCTTCCTATCATACATTAATGCCAAAAAAGGACTAAAAAAAATAAATCATCACCAGCCCAGCCCTGGGCGGAGTGTACACTACCCGGCCTGCCAGGAATGGGAGTAGAGGGGTGTGACTTTCCAAGTCAAGAGGTCTGAGAAGATCTGGAAACCAGACATTTGGTATTCCTTATGAATAACTCCAGCCTGAATGTGCACAAGCCACCCTCTGTAGGTTCTCTACGCCCAAAGTCCCTGCCCGTCATTCCTGCACCAGTCTGCCCATTCGCCTCCACTGCTTGTGGAAACCCTGCTGGTGTTCATCTAACGCCACGGCTACCAAAAGACCACAAGCGATGGTTCTCCTGAGATGTACTTTCCCAACATGGTCACTGTAGAATGGAGGCAGAGGATGGACACTTGAATATCATCACAATCGATGCCCCAAAGAGACAGTACACCCACACAAACCAGGCAGCGTGGAGGCTGTGGACTGAGAACCAACTCGCCCAACATGTCATGGGCACTTCACCTCTGACTGTCTTGCTTTCCACATTTATTTAACATGCACAAAGTGCTTACTCTGAGTCAGGACTAGTCTAAGGTACAATTATCCTCATTTTACAGCTGAGGAAAGAGACCCAGGGGGATGAGGTATTGTGATTTATAATAATACACATTTGGTTTTCATCTACTGTTCCCGGCACAGAGCTCCTAAAACCCTTGGAATTTGCCAAGCAAGGAGAGCGACAAAGGTGTCTTTGTTATGTTAATGAGGTGGCTCCGCCTGCACCTAAGGAGCGGGGGCACTTTATTAGGGGGTTGGAACTTTCAGCCACCCCCTCCTGACCTCCAGGGAGGAGGAAGGGCTGGAGGTTGAGTTCACTCCGCAATGGCTAATGTTTTAATCAATTGTGCCTAATTGATTTATCAAAGCCTCCATAAAAACTCAAAAGGATGGAGTTTGGAGAACTTTGGGGTTGGAAACCACATGGAGATTTGGGGGGGCGGGGCATGCTGGAACAGAGCATGCAAACTCTAAACCCTTCCTCCATTCCTTGCCCTATGCATCTCTTCCACCTGGCTGTTCCTGAGTTATATCGTTGTATAATACACTGGTAATCTAGTTAAAAAAAAAAAAAAAAAAAAGCTTCTCCAAGTTCTGTGAGCCACTACAGCAAATTAATCAAACCCAAGGTAGGAGAAGGCAATGGCAACCCACTCCAGTACTCTTGCCTGGAAAATCCCATGGACAGAGGAGCCTGGTAGGCTTCGGTCCATGGGGTCGCTGAGTCGGACACGACTGAGCGACTTCACTTTGACTTTTCACTTTCAAGCATTGGAGAAGGAAATGGCAACACACTCCAGTGTTCTTGCCTGGAGAATCCCAGGGACAGGGGAGCCTGGTGGGCTGCCGTCTATGGGGTCCCACAGAGTCAGACACGACTGAAGCGACTTGGCAGTAGCAGTAAGGCAGGGATCGTGGGAAATTCCAATGTATAGCCAGTCTGTCAGAAGCCCAGGGGACAACTTGGACTTGGCGTGGGCATCTGAAGTGGGGGAGGCAGTCATGTAGCACTGAGCCCTTAATCTGCGGGATCTGTTGCTATCTCCAGGGAGACTGACAGAACTGAGCTGACTGGTATCTGAGGATGGTTCGATGGTGTGTGGGGAAAACCCCTACACACTGGCATGGGGAGCAGAATGTTAAGTATTCTGCATAATGTACAGCAGGAAATGGTAGAGAAGGACTTGATCTCATCCACTGGGATCCAGACTCCAGCTCTAGAATCTGTTCTGATGCATTATATTATGTTCCTTCTGGGTAAAAATGGAAAGCTCATCTAGCTCAAACTTAGAGAATGTTATGAACAGATTCTCAGATCACACCTATAGAAACTGGTATAATAGATCTGGCCTGAGCTCAAACTTGGAGAAGGAAAATGGCAACCCACTCCAGTATTCTTTTTTTTTTTTTTTCCCACTCCAGTAATCTTGCCTGGAGAATCCCATGGACAGAGGAGCCTGAAAGGCTCAGTCCATGGGGTCACAAGAGTTGGACACGACTTAGTAAGGCTCGAATTATATTTTTACAAAGAGATTCTCCAAGTTACCTTGATGACCAGCCAGGTTTGAGAACCCAGAAAGTTCCTTGTAGACAAAATCATTTGATTCTAAACTTGTACCCAAACACAGGAGGGGGCTGGCCCTGCTCCCAGGGCCCATTACTGTGGGGGCTCAACCTTGACCACTCTCTCAAAAGGCCGTTAGAACTCTGATTCTGACCTGTGGGCCACCTGGATCACCATTCTACATAAAGCTCTCACTGGAGGAGGTTGGCAGCTACCCCACCACTGCACTTAAAGAGCTACATGTATCCAAGACTCCCTTACTGACCATGAGTAACCAATACTTAGCCATCAATTCACACGTGCCCTCACATGCTTACTTCCATTTGACCCCCACACCCTTGTCAAGTAGCTTCAGGACCTTAGTCTACAGCCACCCTTCTCTATGTAGTCTTGATTTAACAACTAGCAGATCTCCGTACCCAGTGCAGTATAGGTCAGCCTGTATTTCTGGGGTTAAGTTATAAAGTGTGCCTTTAAGGCAAAAGTCAAGTGTAATTAAAAATCACTCATAAAAAGCCCTTAGCAGGGCCTTGGGCCCTTGAGAACTCAAAAAACCAAGAGTTAACCTCTTTGAGCAAAGGGTCAGATACGACTGAGCGACTAAACTGAACTGAACCTCTTTGATGTCTCTTTGCATTACCACTATAGCTCCCCTTTCCCTGGAGGCAGCAGAGAGCAATGTATACGCTAAGTTCCAGAAGCGCAGACCATTAAATAAAGGGATTTCTCCCTCTCTACCCTGAGCCAGAGAAGTTGATTGCACAAGTTAAACAGAGCAGATAGCTCTAACTCCATTTTATTTGCAAGGCATATTCAAGGTGCTATCAGGCAAAGAAATGAACATAAGACCCCTGCCCTCACATAACCTATTATCCACCCAGGCGGGATTAGACCATACTCTGAAAATGGCAGACAACAGTTAAATATTACATAATTAAATAATATAAAACCATCAGAGCTGTCAGGCACACGACAGTAAGGACTACAGACACTCAAAGGAAGAGGACGTGATGTAGTATGGATTGGGCTCAAAAGGCTTTCATGGAGAAAGGCAAACTGGTTCTTACAACATGATGATGTTCTTCAGGATGGACTGACTTGGAATTAACCAGCGTTCCAGGGAAAACTGACCCTGTCATCTAAGCACAGGATAGTATGTTCTATTATGCCTCCAGTATCTATCTTGAAAGTGCCAGGGCATTGCATTCACCTGGCACTCTGTCCTTAGGCTGAGTCAAGGTCTAAGGGAATCCATGCATCACAGTTCCAGTACTACTTGGTGACAAAGCTTAAATCCTGATATTACTGATAGCACCACCAACTCAATGGACATGAATTTGAGCAAATTCCAATAGTTTAGAACAGAGGAGCCTGGCGTGCTGTAGTGCATAGAGTCACAGAGTTGATAAGACTTAGAGCCATTGAACAACAACAACAATATTGTTATGCTAAAATAGGGAATTATACAACTAAGAACATAGTAACTGATTCTTTAAAATAATGTAAAGCTTTTTTACATGAGCATTTCACCTGACTTTCCTGATATTATTATTCATATCACAAAAATACTGACTTTTTTTTGTAAACCCTAAGTCATGACTTGGATGGACTCACAAGACCAGCCTGTGTTAAAATTAAACTTGTCTATTTCTGCTTTCTTGCAGAGTCCTAAGATCTCCTCTAAGTCTCCCAGCCCATTTTGGCTCTTTCTCCACTCTCAGGACTCAAGGTGACCGAGACAGTCCCTGGATGATGGCCCTGGGCCACAGGGCACTCTGAATGAATGCAAGGAAGTGAGTGCTTAGGTACACATCCTGGACGTAGTTCTGATCCCCAGCTGGCTCCTCACTGGGCTTTTTCAGAAGGGGAAGGAATGACAGGCAAAGAAGGAAGGACCCAGAAGCTGATCCAAGGCCAGGTGGAATAAGTGTCCATAGGAGGAGAGTCCAGGCACAGATATTTAAATAGACAGCCCTGACCCACGTGGGGAGTGGTTTAATAAATCAACCTAACATAGTACATTTCCAAAACTCATTTTCTCCAGGTCTGAAGGACACGTTTGACTTTTCCTTTTAGAGGTGAAATGAGCATGAGTCAGAAATGCCAAGTTCAAATCCAGATTCTGTTAAGATTCTGCTTAAGCACTCATGAGACTATAGACATTTCTTTAACTTTCAGATTTAGTTTCTTCATCTATAAAGTTTCTTCATCTAGCTGGACTAGACGATCTCTAGTTCAGTAAAATTGATTTTAAGAGCAAGAGCATCACAAGTGTGAGAAAAACCAAGAGTAAACATTATAGAGTCAAAACAGAAGCGCCAGTGGGGCTGGTCGGCCTTAGGAAGACAGTGGAGATCAGGAAGTTCCCAAAAAGAAAGTGTCAATTGGGATAAGCCCAGCATCACTCCCAGCATCGCAGATATAACTTAAAGATCTGTTCCTTCTGGATTCTGTCCTGCAATCACACAGACTCAGCTCCTCCCAGAAGAGTAAAAAGGGCTGACTCACAGGATGGACATACCCACAGATACCATCCCATACTTTCTACCTCATTGGGGGTGACTCAACCTTAGATCCTGACCTCAGTAACTCAGCCAAACTTCTTTAATATCTAGCCTAAAAAGCCCAGTGAAGTTTTATGATCACTATTTCAGTTTTACAGTCCCCAAAGTTTTAGGAATAGCCAGTGGCTCAGACATAAAGAATCTGCCTGCCAAGCAGGAGACATGGGTTTGATCCCTGGGTGAGGAAGATCCCCTGGAGAAGGAAATGGCAACCCACTCCAGTATTCTTGTCTAGAAAATCTTAAGGAAAGAGAAAGAGTCAGATACGACTTAGTAACTAAACAACAAACTGTTTTAAGGCTCTTTTAGTTACTGTTTTAAGGCTCTCAGATACAATATTATTCTGTTATAAAATCTTAGAGTTTAAGATATGAAATATTTAAACAGCATTGTAGAAAGTTTAACCCACAAAATTCTATGGTTTGTTCCCACAACACTGCATTCATCTGATATGCTCACACATCTTTGATATTTTACTTCTTCTGCCTCAATGAAGTCTCTTGAGACATTTACTTTTGCTGTAAATCTAAGATTGATTAAAGTTAAAATGCTTTGAAAATGGGGTTCATAAAAGTGATTAAGTTTAACTTACCCAATGCCAATAAACCTTCGACTCTACTCTCTGGCAGAGTGAGACTCACAGGATGTTTAACACCTGCAGAGTCACAGGCACACAGGAGGAGTTCAGTTACTGCTTCTAAATGCATCACCATTAACAACTACCATTTAGTCAGCAAATACCCATGCCAGTCAGGAATTAGGCACTTTGCATGTTATCTCTTAATCCTCACAAGCCTACTGAGCAGTAATAGCTCCATTTTACAGATAAAAACACCAAGGCTCAAAGTAACAGCTGCAAAATACCAAGAAAGAATTTTGAGCTTAGGTCTCTCTCACCAGTGCCCTGAAAAACTCCCAGTAAGTGCAGAGTTTAGGAAGCTGGCCCATAAACTGTGGGGTCTCAACCTCACTGGCTGTTGCTTTACACCCACATCCTTTACTGACAAAGGTGATAACTACTATGGGTATGGCCTGTGTGTACGGGTTCTCCTGGGTGAGGCCAGTGCTGCCAGATTACTTTACCAAAAGAAGGTGGGGGCGTGGCACCTGACATAAATCACAGCCCCCTAGAGAGGGCTATTGCCACACTCCCAGGTCCAGAGAAAGATACAGTTCCCTTAAAGTGGGCCACTCCTCTCTATCAGTCCCTAAGAAGAGCATTTCTAGAAGGTATCAGCCCCCAAACACAGGCTCCTTCTTACATACCTGCAGCAGGTCTAACAGCAGAGAAGCCCACCAGCAAGAACAAGTTTGAGCAAGCACACCGCTAACCTTGGTGACAACAGAGATCCTGGCTGAAACTACCTTTTGCAAGTCTCCACCCCCACAGATAACTTTCCGCCCTACTACTTCCCCTTCACAATGTTTGCTTGAACAAGTATTTCAAGGAAACCACCAGCTTCAGTAGAGGACTGGTGCAGAGAATGCCAAGGAGAATATATTCCCTCTGCTGGCCCGTGGTCATTTCTGCACTAACAAGTTCATTCTCCATATGGGTGAATGCTCATCTACACATTCAAGTACTCAGAGACACCATACATCATCCATTAACTGAGTTAACAGAAACCACCTTTCATTTCAAATTTATAGCATCACAATTATTTCTGCTGAGAAAAAATAGAGTACAAGCAGCTGCTCAGGCCTGCAGACCACCCCCCCCCACCCCTTCCCGCCCCATACTAATTTCTTTGCTTCACTGGTAGGTGTTATTAGAAAAATCTGACTTTAAGATTCAGGCACCTAGAACCTTCACCAATTCCGAAGTTCTTAATTACTGAAATCAAGATTTTCCCTGTGGCCCTAAAACCCCATTCCCCTCTCATAAAGTCCTCTCCTCTGTAGCTGTACTTTGCATTCTTCGGTCTGTTGGTCCTGGAAGGACCTCAGCTCAACCAAAGGGCTGGGGGTGGGGGTGCGGGACCTTTTGTGAGTTTATTTTTCGGTAGCCCAGATCAAGAATGCAGCCCCACAGCGATTAAAGCCACTAAGCTCCCAAATACCCTCTCCTGCCTAAACAGTTTGATCATGTGGGAACCAAACACTGTCTAAGAAAGAAAAGAAGCTACCAGTGCCGGTCTCCACTTTCTCCCTGGAGGAGCACCGCTGAGCCATGGTGTTAGGGGGGTCGGGGGTTGACACTTCCAGACTTCATTTGCAAAGCCCCCAACTTAGATCGGACATTTTGCTTTAACCCCTCGGGCAGGGCCTCCCAGGGCTGGGGCCCACCGGGTCTCGGGTGGCGCCGGACGCTTTGTGGCTTGTGCGGGGTGGGGGTGGGGGGTCGGCCACACCACTAACAGGGTCTTGTTTTCTCAGCTGATCTAGTTCTGCGGAACAGGTGCTTGGTTGGTTCTATCTTTTTAAAAGCGGGGGAGGCGTGTAAAAGCCTCGCCTACCGGGGAAGCCGCCCTTCGAGGAAAGCCCCCCAGGACATGATGAAAGGTGGCTTTCCAACTTCTGCGAGGCGCGCGAGTCTGCTGGGGAGCCGGGTGTTGTCTGTGAGTTTGGGAAAGGCCTGGATCTCCCTAACGACCCTCTCAGTCATCTCACCGCTGCGAAAACAGCGACCCTCCTCCACCCCAAGTCACCCCTACCCGGCCAGCTCAATACACACGTGAAGCTCAGCAAAGCGTGCCACCTGCCGGGTTCCCAGCAAACATGCCCGGAGGGAAGGATCGCCGGAAAGCACTTTGTTTAAAAAAAAAAAAAAAGTAAACTCTCCCGGGTCCGAGGACAGCCCCGCCTGGCACCGGGGCCGCGGTGTGCAGAGTCGGCCCCCGGGTTCTCTTTCCGGGGCTGAACTGGGGAAGGCGCCGCGCCAGGCGGGGCCAGAGGGGAGCGCGCGGAGCTCCGGGCCCCGCTCCCCCCGGAGCCTGCGGAATGCCGGACCGGGCAGGGCCGGCCGGCGGGAACGCGGAGAGCCTTCGACCTGGTTCGCGCGTGGGCCGGGGCCCGGGTGGGGTGGACAGAGTCGGGAACTCACAGCCGCTTGTCCTCAGGCTGCAGCTGCCAGTGCATCGCCAGCGAGAAGCCGAAGAGGCTCCCGGAGTCCCCAGTTTTCTCGATCACATTGTCCTCGCGGGTGTCCAAGTTGAAGGCGGTGCCGAGCCGCGGCAGGAGCCCCACTGACAGGTAAAGCAGCCACAGCCGCCCCGCGGCCGCCATGGGCCGGCGCACCGGGAGGGGAGCGGAAACTGCGCGGCCGCCCCGCGCTTCGGGCCGGATTCGGGGCTACAGCGCCGCTGCCGCCGCGGCCACCTCGGTCTCCTCTCGCCGCCGCGCCCGGCCCCACCCCCGGGACGAGTCGCGCTCTCCGCCCGGCCGCTCCCCCTCGCGGGCAGCTCCCGACCACTGAATGAGCCCGTTGTTCTCTGGAGACTCGCAGGCGTTTTATCAAGTGACGAGGACGCCGGCCCCGCCCCGGCCCTCCCCACCCCTTGGCCCCTCCTCGCGCGCCCGCCGCCGGCACCTTTGCGGCCCGCCGGGCTGCGGTGCGACCCAGAGCTGCCCCTCTGCGCCTCCCCCGCCACCCCCACACCTGGTGGGGAAGCCGCTGGGGAGACCCGCAGGCGAGTTGCGGGCCGGGCAGTCCCAGCCTGCGAGTCCTCCTGGAGCAAAGCGCTGGAATTGTGGTTGCCGTTCCGCACAGAGCCGGAAAAGCGTTTACTACCTGTTCTAAAAACAAGTGGTGGTGATGAGCCGGCCCTAATGGCCGGGAGCCCCTGGTGCTCGCCGACCCACGTGCAAAGGCTGCGTTCATTCATTCCACAAGTGTTTATGGAGCGCTTAACGCGGGCCCGGTACTTGGGGACTGGAGTTGTATAGATTGTCCTCGGTCCTCAAGACCTAACGTCAAAAACGATAACAGCACAGATTTTAAGAGGTCTGTGCAATTGCAAACGCACAGCTATTATCTCATTTCATGCTCCTGACAATCCTATGAGGTGGGTATTTTCTTTTTGCAGATGAGAAAACTGAAGCTCAGCCTTGCCCCAGTGTCTCCAGGGAACTGTGTCCAGGTGGAAAGGAGAGTTTGTGGGAAAAGTCACACTAGTGTAGGCAACTTAAAACTTGATTTCCAGGTATTCCCAGGCTGAGAAGGTCCTCATTAGTGAAGGAAGAGTTATTTAAAGTGACACCCAGGCGCTCAGGAGACCTTCCTTCCTGCCCCAAATTCCCAGAATTAGTTGGGAGAATTTCCCTGCCTAGAGACTACTCCGAGATCAGCGTGGGTGGCCTAAAGGCTCCAGCCTCCAGCACAAGGGGTGGGGCCTCTAGTGAGGTGTTGACCCCTGGGGTGACTTTATCCTGCAGGGGTTCTTAACCTAGGAGGAGAGAGAATTCAGGTTACTCTGAATTTGGATGACAACAAAATTTACATTTTTATTTTCCCTAATCCTTTAACTAATATTTAGTATTTCCTTCCTAATATTTAGCATTGGTTTCCTTTATATTCCTGTTTTATTTAAAAGCCTTGATCTGTAAAGGGGTCCATGGCCTTCAGCAATCTGCGGAAAGTGTTAGCTCAAAGATTCCTTGGAATGCCTGCCTTGATCTTACATCCCTATTTTGGAAATAGAAGCTGAGTGAGTACCAGGGAAAAGCTGGAGCTCTGAATATGCGTGTGGGGAGAAGGAGGCAGAGTCACGTGCCATGTGGCCTCAAGGGGTATTTGTACCAAGGGAGCAGCCTGTACCACACAGAGAAGGCACCTGAACATGACAAGGGTTCACAGGTGGTAACAGCTGCTAGAAGTGGGGTATGTCCCACTTCTCTCCCCATCACTTGTTGTTGTTTGGTTGGTAAGTTGTGTCCAACTCTTTGGGACCCCATGGACAAGAGCACACCAGGCTCCTCTGTCCTCCACTATTTCCCAGAGTTTGCTCAGATTCATGTTCATTGAGTCAGTGATGCTATCTAACCATCCCATCCTGTTCTGCCCACTTCTTCTCCTGCCCTCAATCTTTCCCAGCATTAGGGTCTTTTCCAGTGAGTCAGCTCTTTGCATCAGATGGCCAAAGCATTGGAGCTTCAGCTACAATCCTTCTAATGAATATTTATGGTTGATTTCCTTTAGGATCGACCAGTGTGATCTCCTTGCAGTCCAAGGGACTCTGAAGAGTCTTCTCCAGCACCACGATTCAAAAGCATCAATTCTTCCAATCAATACCTTCAGTCAAGTATAGTCAAGTTCAGTAGACAGTCTTGAAGGTCATACTGTTTTAACTTGTATGTGGTAATCGTGATAAGATTGAGAAACTATTGTAGATTATAATTTAGCAAGCTAAGAAACACCTGCAATGTGATTTTTCATTCAAATTAACCTTTCTTTTTCATGTTAAACACATACTATTCCAGAGGGACAGGGCCCAGCTATTATAGCTAGAGCACAACCTCAGTGTAGGCTGGTACTCAGCAGGAGCACTGATGGGGCTGTAATGGTTACTGAAATACTCCTAAAATGGTAGATAAAAGCTATGCCCTGAGCTCCCCAAATTCAGTCGGCCCCACCCTGGCCACTTTGCTGTGACCTGCCAACTTTCCCACAATTCAGCAACTAATAGGTTTGAGCCCTTAAGCCCTGCCTGGCACTGCAAGGGCATCTTCTAATTGGGTGTGCCCATGTCATAACAGCTGTTAACTATACCAAATATCACACCCTGCTTCCAAGAGTAATCTTGCTTCCTCCCCAAGATACATTTAGTGGATGATGTTTGAATAGCCAGAGTTAGCTAGTTGATTGCAAATATCAACTGAGCACCAACTGAAATTTTATATAATGTTAAATTTAAATATAGTGCTGTGTGCTCGGTTGCTCAGTCATGTCTGATTCTGTGATCCATGGATTGCAGCCCTCCAGGCTCCTCTGTCCATGGAGTGTTCCAGGCAAGAATACTGGAGTGGGTTGCCCTTCCCTTCTCCAGAGGATCTTCCTGACCTAGAGATCAAACCCACATCTCCTGCATCTCCTGCACTGCAGGCGATTCTTTACCACTGAGCCACCTGGGAAGCCAAAAATATAGTGCTACTAATGAATACCACTTGTGTAGGAGAAGTGAGGGATAAAGGAAAACACGGATGAGAGTCTTGTTCTGGAGTGTGCCACATGCCCGTCACATGTGACTTTTGCTCCTGCCTTCCACCTACCTCGGGCTGTGATGCCAAACATACTTGAAGTTGAGTCAAACTTGGGCTCTAAATAATAATCCCTTTGAAGATTGTCCCCTCTTCTTGATTAACAATCGTGTTTTGTGAATTAGTTGTCAATTCTGTGGTAAACAGAGGTAAGAGTGAAATAAGTGTCTTAGAAAAGGGAGACTTAGAAGTCCTTCAGGATCTGCTGAGGACACTGTCAGCCTATAGGGCCAAAGAAATGAAAGAATCAAGAAATCTAGAAACTATGAAGGGAAGATCTGAGGAGGGAGGTACATAGTTATAAGGAAAAAGAATCTGGAAAAAGAGGAAACTTGTCTGGGACCAAAGGGAGAAAGATAGCTTGATAATAAAGGTATGCTGACCATCAGATGGCATGTGTATATGTGTGTGTGTACGTGTGCACACACACACACACACACTTATGGATAAGAAATCTAAAGGGCACAAATCCAGTTATGACAAAATTGTGTCATAGGCCTTTTGTGATGATACCATGGAAGAAATTTTACAAACTGAAAACTTTAAATAAAAAAACAGTGAAAGCAATGAACAGAGGCATTTGCTCAGCTGACAGCTTTTGAATTCTTGTATTTTACCAATACACTTTACAAAATAAATTTTGTTGTTCTATATCCCACTTTTGGTAGAGGAGCTTGCAATAATTTTAAACTATGGGTTACCTTGTAGATTCTGAGGAACTCACATCATGCCTGATATATTTTCCATTTCCTGGGACCTACTTTAATCAGTTTTGCTCTCAGGTTCCCTGGTCTATTGACTTCATCATCACCAACAGCAAGGATATCATATTTGCTGCATTTAGGCAACATGGAAACTATTAAAATATCTCTTTTTTCTTCTGTGGTTATGTTCTATATCAACAGCTTCACATATTCCCTGCAGCCCTTTATTGAAGGCCATTTGTCAGAGTGATTAGCACGTGGCCTGTAGAACCCAAGCCCTTCAAATCCCATCTCTGCTCCACACCAGTCAGGTGACCTTAAACAAATCACTGAATCTCTCTCCACTTCAGCTTCCCCAGCTACAAAGTAGAGATGATAGCATCCCTCCCCCGACACAGTCACCTCGCCTTCAGTTCAGATTAGTTGCTCAGTTGTGTCCGACTCTTTGTGACCCCATGAATCGCAGCACGCCTGGCCTCCCTGTCCATCACCAACTCCCAGAGTTCACTCAAACTCATGTCCATCACGTTGGTGATGCCATCCAACCATCTCATCCTCTGCCGTCCCCTTCTCCTCCTGCCCTCAATCTTTCCCAGCATCAGGATCTTTTCGAATGAGTCAGTTCTTCGCATCAGGTGGTCAAAGTATTGGAGTTTCAGCTTCAGCATCAGTCCTTCCAATGAATATTTATTCAGGGACTGATCTCCTTTAGGATGGACTGGTTGGATCTCCTTGCAGTCCAAGGAACTCTCAAGAGTCTCCTCCAACACCACAGTTCAAAAGCATCAATTCTTCAGCGTTCAGCTTTCTTTATAGTCCAACTCTCACATCTGTACCTGACTACTGGAAAAACCATAGCTTTGACTAGACAGACTTTTGTTGGTAAAGTACTGCCTTGCCTTGGGGATGAATAAAGTTAGCATGCCACAAGATCCAGTGCAGCCAAATAAATAAATAAAAATAAATATTAGAAAAAGAGTGTTGTGTCCAAACCAGAACTTGCACCTGTGTACGAGCTTTAAAAATTTGGCTTTTACAAGTTAGGCGCTGACCTGTGATATACCTTTACTTTTGAAAACTAGTTTATATTTAATATATAACTTATATTTATTTATATATAAATATAATAAATGTGCATTTATTATATATTTATAAACATAGTAATATATTTTGTATATTATATATGAAAATAAATGTGTTTATATATTATTCATTTTATATAAATATATACTTTATATTTATTTAAAATATAAATTATATTTATAAATATAAATATATATATATTGTGAACTGTTCCAAACTTGGATTTAAACTGTTCAGTGGTAGATTATTTTTTGTTTCAGAAAAAAAAAAAAAGTTTTTCCTCGGTTGCTTTGTCTCTATATTTGTGTTTAGGGGTTTTCCTTCTACACTGAACCTTAATGCTTTTCATTTTCGCTTCTTTTTTTTTTGTTGTTCTAAGTCACAGCACATTTTATAGGAACCAATCTGCCTTTGGTTGGGATAAAGAGAATCCAAATTGCCAGCTCTACTTTATTTTAACACCCAGATCCATTTTATTCATTTTTCCAGTTTTCTGTTCAGTTCAGTCGCTGAGTCGTGTCTGACTCTTTGCGACCCCATGAATCGCAGCACGCCAGGCCTCCCTGTCCATCACCAACTCCTGGAGTTCACTCAGACTCACGTCCATCAAGTCGGTGATGCCATCCAGCCATCTCATCCTCTGTCGTCCCCTTCTCCTCCTGCCCCCAATCCCTCTCAGCATCAGAGTCTTTTCCAATGAGTCAACTCTTCACATAAGGTGGCCAAAGTACTGGAGTTTCAGCTTTAACATCAGTCCTTCCAATGAACACCCAGCACTGATCTCCTTTAGAATGGACTGGTTGGATCTCCTTACAGCCCAAGGGACTCTCAAGAGTCTTCTCCAACACCACAGTTCAAAAGCATCCATTCTTCGGTGGTCAGCTTTCTTCACAGTCCAACTCGCACATCCATACATGACCACAGGAAAAACCATAGCCTTGACTAGACAAACCTTTGTTGGCAAAGTAATATCTCTGCTTTTCAATATGCTATCTAGTTTGGTCATAACTTTCCTTCCAAGGAGTAAGCATCTTTCAATTTCATGGCTGCAGTCACCATCTGCAGTGATTTTGGAGCCCAGAAAAATAAAGTCTGACACTGTTTCCACTGTTTCCCCATCTATTTCCCATGAAGTGATGGGACCAGATGCCATGATCTTAGTTTTCTGAATGTTGAGCTTTAAGCCAACTTTTTCACTTTCCTCTTTCACTTTCATCAAGAGGCTTTTTAGTTCCTCTTCACTTTCTGCCATAAGGGTGGTGTCATCTGCATATCTGAGGTTATTGATATTTCTCCCGGCAATCTTGATTCCAGATTGTGCTTCTTCCAGCCCAGCATTTCTCATGATGTACTCTGCATAGAAGTTAAATAAACAGGGTGACGGTATACAGCCTTGATGTACTCCTTTTCCTATTTGGGACCAGTCTGTTGTTCCATTTCCAGTTCTAATGGTTGCTTCCTGACCTGCATATAGGTTTCTCAAGAGGCAGGTCAGGTGGTCTGGTATTCCCATCTCTTTCAGAATTTTCTACAGTTTATTGTGATCCACACAGTCAAAGGCTTTGGCATAGTCAATAAAGCAGAAATAGATATTTTTCTGAACTCTTGCCTTTTTGATGATCCAGTGGATGTTGGCAATTTGATCTCTGGTTCTTCTGCCTTTTCTAAAACCAGCTTGAACATCTGGAAGTTCACGGTTCACATATTGCTGAGCCTGGCTTGGAGAATTTTGAGCATTACTTTGCTAGCATGTGAGATGAGTGCAATTGTGCAGTAGTTTGAGCATTCTTTAGCATTGCCTTTCTTTGGGATTGGAATGAAAAAACTGACCTTTTCCAGTCCTCCTGAGTTTTCCAAATTTTCTGGCATATTGAGTGCAGCACTTTCACAGCATCATCTTTCAGGATTTAAAATAGCTCAACTGGAATTCCATCACCCCACTAGCTTTGTTCGTAGTGATGCTTTCTAAAGCCCACTTGACTTCACACTCCAGGATGTCTGGCTCTAGGTGAGTGATCACATCATCGTGATTATCTGGGTCATGAAGATCTTTATTGTACAGTTCTTCTGTGTATTCTTGCCATCTCTTAATATCTTCTGCTTCTGTTAGGTCCATACTATTTCTGTCCTTTATTGTGCCCATCTTTGCATGAAATGTTCTCTTGTTATCTCTAATTTTCTTGAAGAGATCTCTAGTCTTTCCCATTCTGTTGTTTTCCTCTATTTCTTTGCATCAATTGGCATAGAACATTGTATACATTTAAGGTATACAATATAATGACTTAGTATATGTATATATTATGAAATGATCACAATAGGTTTAGTTAACATGCATCACCTTACAGAGTTACAGTTTTTTTCCTTGTGAGGAGAGCTTAAAGATTTATTATCTTAGCAACTTTCAGATATCCAGTACAGTATAGTTAACTATTGTCACCAGGCTGTGCATTACAACCTCACAACATATTTATCTTATGAACTGAAAGTTTGTTTCTTTTGACCGCTTTCACCTGTTTCCCTCATCACCCACCTCTGGTAATCTTCAATCTGTTCTTGGTTTCTCTGAGGTTTTTTGTGGTTTTTTTTTTTCAGGTTCCATGTATAAATGACATCCTACAATATTTGTCTTTGATTTATTTCACTTAGCACAATGCCCTCAAAGTCCATCCATGTTGTCTCAAACAGCAGCATTTCTTTCTTTTTTATAACTGGTTAATATTCCATTGTGGTATCTATATATATATAGATAGATAGATAGAATATATATCACATTTTCTTTACCCATTTGTCCATCAATAGACCCTTAAGTTCACCAGATCTATTTTAAAGTAAATTTAAGTTGAATGCTTCTCATTCCCTTATTATTAACTCATTAAATGTTATACAGTATTTCACATTGCCACTTTAGGTGGGATTCTTTTTTCAAATTTGTTTTGAGGGAATTTTTCTAAGCCAAGAAGCCACATTTTGCTAGCCAGCCAGAAATAAACTCAGACTTTAAATGAATCAAGTTAAATTTAAAATTGAGCTCCCAAAGCTGAGGTGAAACCCCCACTGGAAAATTTGGCTTTCCATCCCTACCATCTTCAGAAACAAGCATGAAGCTGTGTGTATCTCATGCCACACAAATGCAGTCTTGACAGGCTGAACTTAGAGGAGACATTTTTAAAATTTTTTTCTTGCTTTCTATAAAAATATCTTCACAGGGGCGGGGGGACGGAAAAAAAAAAGACAAGCTGATTCTGAATTAGAACTTAACCCAGTGTTCTCTGGAGTGTATTAATTCAGGTCAAAGCAAGCACTCAAGAGAAGCAGCTTAGCCTCACCCACTTCCCAGGAGAGGGCCTGGAGCAGGTCCCTCTACTTCACTAGGACTCAATTTTCTAATCTGTAAAATGGCCAGAAATATTATTTCACTAGATTGTGGTAAGAATTAAATGAGATTACTTGTGTGAGACATTGTGAGAACACAATGTCTGCTATTAAATATGGGCTGAACAGAATAGTAGCTGTGAAAATGAAGAAGAAAATATACTAGAATATAAAAAAAGAGAGGGCTCCAGGTCAGAGATAAATAGGAAGAGGAGGCATGTGAATGAGGTCACCTGCACCCCACATTCACTTGATGTAAATGGTCAGGATAAGCCATTCCTTCTTATAGTTTGGCAAATAATCTCTGTCATATCATAGTTTCTCAGTGCCTGAGGTTTGGATGGAAGCAAATTTGTGCTTAACCCTGACTCTGGACCACTTCCATTTCCTACCAGTCTTCGCAGGAGCAACAGTGGGTTCTAAACTTAATATCATAAGTTTGAAAGAGAAAAAGTTCAGAGGACTTTTTCTCTAGCCAGCCAGGAATCCCGGTAGTACAAAGAGATGAAAGCTGGACATTTCCAAACATATCCTTATCTTCTTATTTCTACAATCTGATTGACCAGGGGAAGTTAGTACTAAGGATTATCAAAAGTCATAGCCAACATAAAAATCATTGTTATTTTGTTTTAGCTTTATCTTATCAAACATATCTTGCTGCTTATATTAAAGCAGCTTCTACCACTTAAAATGAATCATCAGACACTTCATAGGGAAATCAGATCCTGAACTTCAAAATTTCTTCAAAATGTTTAAATCTGGAAAGCAAGCCATTTGCACACAAATAATTTAGTACTTACTACATTCAACAACACATATGAAGGCAAAGTAATACATTCTGCCCTAAGAATAAAGAACAAATACAAAAAAATAATTACTATAAAGAGCACATAACAAGGAAATGAGAAAAAAGCATGCAGAAATTCGGACCACCTAACAGCCAAGAATGTTTCTATAACAATAACTTTGCTGTCCCAGATCACATGATCCAAACTAAGAGGCTAACCAGTCCTGCATTATACGAGCTATTTCCAGATACTCCCTGGTGAAAGACAGAAAAGTGGACTCACTGATATTTACACCACATTTCACTTTCAAAACCTGTAGAAGATCAATGCATCTCCACAAAACAAAAGGCATTGTTCTATTTCACGTCTGGAGGCATCTAAGCAGGAACTTTTCGTAAGAGAGAATGTCAGGATCTCCACCAAATTCAGGATATCCCGACTTCTGACTTCATAACTGAGACCACACCTTCATACCTTTTTTCAGCCTTGGCTGACGAATAGTCCACCGAGACCAAATTTCCTGCCTCCCAAACAAGGAATTGTAGCAGCTCATGAAACATAATCTCAATCTAAGCTGTGCTCTGGCAGGAAAAGACTAGCAGTCACACTTTATCAGATAGGTTGGGGTGTCCATACATGAACACATGCTTCTTATTCCTGTTGCTCATAGGAGGACGGAAGTATAGAAAGGCTAACCAGGGGGATTCGTGCTCTACCAAGTGCAGTGAGCCACAGTGAATTTTTCAGCCTTGGATCCTAGTAGGAAATAGTCTCCACCCCATTGCTCCAGAAAGAGTTTACTTTCCCCAAGTAGCCAACCCAACCCTAGTTGCTGTTGGTTACAGAAACCTTCAGGTAAATGCCACATTGGTTGAGAAGGAGCTAAGAGAGTATGGGAGACAGTCAGCTCTTTGATTTTGAAGGCCTATTAGAATTTCCTAATTTACACTCTGTAAATAACCAAAATTCGTACATCTGTTTCTCTGAGACTTTCTTTATGTGTTGACCGTAGTCATCTAGCAATGTCTTTAGGGGTTATAAACAGTTTTCAATCTGTATTTTTTTAATGATTCAAATGCAAGAAAAATAGTTTCAGGGTTATGTGTATTTTTAAAATATATTCCAAAATTGAAATATTTTCAAATGTTAATTGAAAATTACATATATATATATATATATACACACACTCCAGTCATCAGCCACTTAGGATAAATATTCAAAGAGAATAGTTGCATTAAGTGGACAACCTATCCATCGGCCCAGGCACTCCCTTTTCAGACTCTGTCAACACTCAGCATATACCTCTCTTCTACTTCATATTGAGTAATATTATGATTTATCTGCTTATACAACTATCTGTTAAACTGTTAGTTCCTTCACAGTAGGTTCCATGCTTTATTCATCTTTGTATTCTCAGTACCAATAACTAAGCCTGGAACATGGAAGCTACTAAAAAATGACTGATTTATAACTCAGTGGTAAAGAATCTGCCTACAATGCAGGAGACCTGGGTTCAATTCAAGATCCCCTGGAGAAGAAAATGGCAACCCAGTCCAGTATTCTTGCCTGGAGAATCCCATGGACAATGGAGCCAGGCAGGCTACAGTCCATGGGGTCGCAAAAATCGGAAATGACTTAGCGACTAAACCACCACCAGGGTACCTAAGGGTTTTTACCAATCATAACCTTTATGCCAGAAGACTTTTTTAAAGTTGGAGAGGTTTTAAAGAAAGTGTGTCATACTTGTATTAGGAACTTAGAAAGGAGCATAGCCAATAATGCACATTATTCAAAGGGCATATCCTTTCCACCCAGATTCCTCTAAAGATCAGTAATTCTCATGGAAATAGAAAACCCCTGCATCAAGTCAGCCACTTAACAAGGTGCCATTTTAGACTCAAGCTCTTTAATACTATAATCCTGCCAACAATTCGAAGATAGCTAGAAAAAGTGAAAGTGGATTGCCTAATCTGGAGTGGACATTCTGAGCAAAAGATTTGGGGGAGGCTGGAGGGAGTGGGGAGAGGAGGAGTGGGGAGAGGAGGAGGGTGGATTAGAGAGGAGAGCATGATGGCTGCAAATCCAGAACTCCTTTGAACAAAGAAAGCAGCCAGGTTCTAAAAAGGCTAGGTTCCCCAAACTGGAAACTCCGTTTGTTTCACTCCTTGGTTTACTGTCCCCAAATGCTACCAATGTTATCGCCTTCAGTCTACCTTGTCCTTTAGTCACCAAACAAAGGAAGGACATGGCGGCACGAAGTAGGAAAGATTCGGGTGGCAGCTTTCTGTAACCTCCCTCTCCACCACCTGACCCCCCAATAGTATACAACAGTACATAACTGGGCCAGCTCTGCCCCCTGCCCTCTGCCCATGACACCTGGACATGCCTACATGGGAGGATGCTTAATCCCAGCTAGGCCTTCTCAGGGAAAGGTTTCTGAGACAAGCGTGCATGGAGTATCCTAGCAGACAGAGCTGAGGTTTCTGAACTTGAAGCAATGCTACAGATGTGATACTTTTTACTGTGATGAAAATTAAAACACTGAAGGAAATGGATTTCTGTTTGCATCTGTAGAGGTGATATGATATGGTTTCAAGGCACAATTATAGCTTACGTAGAATTCTGGAGACATGGGCAGTGCCTGAGGGAATACGGTTATAGCAATAAGATAAAAGACTACAAGGCAAACAAGAGGAAAAGGCATCCAGTGTGTAAGTCCCAGTTTAATACATACAGACTATACTGTTTTATCAGTTCTCTGTGATTTATTCAAGGTTGATAGTAAAATTGTCAGCCAAGTGCTATCTACTTGAAATCCGTGCAGTTGCTCTCAGTCATATATTTCACTGTACAGATCTCTCCATTGTTACTGAATATTATTAAGCACTCAGTGAATACGAGGGTTGACTAAATAGTAAGCACTCAGTGCACACTCAGTATGTGTGTAAGAGTTTCTTAAGAATTTTCCTTTACTTTTCCCCCTTATTGAGTAAAGGATTTGAGAAATGACTTATAATACTGAATTCTTTCTACACCATCACAAGAAAGTGTTTGAGGCAAATTTGAGATGACCATAGAAATTTTTGACATTCCTCTCATTGACAGGTGGGGTCTACTTCACTTACATTTGAATCTGAATTGGCCTCGGTTACTTTTTTGACCAATAAAAATTGGTCAAGAAAGAAGATATGACATTCTGGGACTTTCCAGGCTAAAGCATAATGAACCATATAGCTCATTCATTCCTGGGATTCTTGAAACACTCATTCTTGGACCCTGAACTACCATGTAAGAAGTCCACCTTCTATGATGGGACAGCCACAAGAGAACATGGAGCAGGGCAGAGGAGGGGTGGCTGATTGAGCTCAGCTTTTTACCCATCTGTGCCAAAGTGCCAGGTATGGGAGTGGGCCCTACAACTATCTTTGGCCCTACAAACCTATCCAGCCACCAGCTAGAAACCAAGTAATCCCTACTGTGACCATATGAAACAGAAGAATCACCCATCTAAGCCCTACCTGAGTTCCAGACCCATAGATATTAATAAAGTGATGATTGTTTCAGACCACTATGTTTCAGGGTGGTTTGTGACAAAGCAATAGATAATCTAAAGAGATGTAGTATAAAGTTCCTCTGTGGGATTCCTCTGAGGGTGGGAGTTAACTTCCACTCAGCTGACCCGTCCTCTGCCATCTTTCTCAGTGGAAGCAAGTCCACAGTGCCAGGATGTGGTTGACTAACCTATTGAGTCATGTGCTTAAAGAAATGAGATCAGTAATACTTGCTGAAAAGGTGATTAGAAAGAATTTGGGAGTGATGATTTCATGGCTCCATGACTAATTCCCAATCACTCAATAATAGGTCCAAAGCATTTGCAAATACAGTGGGCTTTCTATGGTTCTCACAGCCTCTAGTATGGGGAGAAGCGAAGAACAAAAAGCAGCTCTGTCTGCCATTGTGTGGTTGGAGATGGCTTCCACTGATCCACATGATGCTCCCTGACCCACTTCATCTTAAAGAGTCTTTTACAGTTCCCATAAGCATTATACATATCCATCATCGCAATGAAATTGCAAATGGCAGCAGAGACTATCTGTTAAGCAGGAGGGCAAATTGCAGAGTGTCATTCCAACACCAAGTAGAACAGTCTCAGCACAGAGGCCTCCTAGAAACTTAGAAGTTCTCCCACCAAAGTCTCTCAGCCTCCCTCTTCATTAAAGGCTTTGTTTTTTCTCTCTCTCCAGCTATAGTTTCATTTTGTGAAAAGGTTCACTGCCTTATGTGCCATGAGCAGACAAGCTTATCGAATGGACTGTAAATCTAATCAGTTTGGCATCGGGGGTTTCATGGGAGCATGTAAACAATAGCTGGAGTTGTGTTAAGCTTCAGTGACTCCAACTGATTCCCAGTTTGGTTCATTTGTGCAGAACAGTTGGAGATACAAAGCCAAGCCCATTAATTTCCAGAGAGCAGTTCTAACAGAGGAACGAGCTGTCAGTCCCCAGGAGGTTTTCAATCCAAGGTCTAACTACAGGATTTTATTTATGGCATAAGGTATGTCTTTGACTGACTGAATTTCTTTCCATTTCCTCAATATTCTATATTTCTAAGAAGATCCTGGCAATTCTTATAGAAACTGGAATCCTGTGGAGAAATGAGCAGAGAAAGTTTCCAAGTTCCTCTGGCCCCTCAGAATAGTGATCAAAGTGGAGTCCTGAATCCCCATCCATGAGTGTTCTTAATGTGGTGGTTACCTCTGAAAAATGGACTTAATTAGTGTCAGCAACCAATTCAGTTCTATTTCTCGTCTGTATACTTTTACAGCAACACATTCGTTTTGTAATGTGCATTACATTCTCACGATTGTAAAGTTTATGTAGTTACAGGGCCGAAGTCACACCAGTTTTCAATCTGCTAAATGGCATGTGCTTCGTTTCCAGATGGAAAAATGAATATTCACCACAGCTCCATCAGGAATGCCAATTTCCCATCACTCCCCAGCGCTGGGCAATGCAGTTGAAGCACTGTGTTAATTTAAGACATTTTCTGCTCCTCCAAGCCTTGTATTTACATACTAGCTGAAACTGCAATGGAAATGAATGGGGGAAATTGCCTTATCCCCATTTTTCTGTGAGAAGGAGAAAAACACTTATGCTTGAAACAAGCAGATGTGAAAACACTTCTCACTAATCAAAATGTTTACCATGAGGTTAGAAGAGGCTCCCTGTTTAGAGGCAGGGAACCTGGGATGTGTATTTAACAAGATGAGTGTATTCACTGTGACAGAACCTTGGAGCAGAACTTGTGCAGCTTAGCTCAAGATTAACACGCGCAATACGGCATTTCTTTGCTTATTAGGCTTCTCACAGTTCATGAACTTTGATTCAAGAGTGACTCTTGTGTCTGTTTCAGTGTAGACTTTCACACCAATATACTCTCAGCTTCAAGTTACTATACCCAGAGGTAATACGAGGCGGGGCGGGGCAGCAGGGGTCGGGGGGCTGGGGGGAGGTGATGCAAAAAGCAGTGTCTCTATAGGATTCAAAGAATTAGTTTTGTAAAACACACTTCATATTAAAATAAGGAAATTTAAATTGGAATAAATTACATACCCACTATTCTTGAAGGCAACAAAAAATCATGCAGTTGCTCTCAATTTGATCTCAGGCATTTGAAAAGATTCATAACAGAAAATTCATGAAATAATATGTATGAAGATGACAGATGATTCTGTAAAAAGCTTTGCATAACCGATCAGTCTAATTTCTTTCTATAATAAAATTGCAGGCTCATAAACTAGTAGAAAGTGACAAGAAGTCTATGTACATTTTCTTAAGACCATCAGAGTTGTAAAATTCACAAACTCCCACCTGAAACTAGCTTAAGCTACACAATTAGTATTCAACAAAGTTTATGGAACTAGTTGTGACAATAATAACTAACCTTCATGGGATGTTTGCCCTGTAGTAGGTACCATTTCCAGCAAACATTTTCATTGATTCATTCATTTAATCTTTGCAAAAACCTGTATCATTAATATCCTCAGTAATCCCGTTTAATACATGAGAAAAGTCATGAGCAGCAGGGTCACATAAGTCCCCCAGGTTACATAAATCAGAAGAGTTGGAGCCAGATTTAGATCCCAGGTGGGCTGGCTCCAAAGCCAGCATGCATGACCTACATGCTCGACCAGTAACATGACTATTTATCAATCAAGAAAAAGTGCTATCTTCTGATTTTATTTTGGTCTGAGTTAGAGTAGGGGCTTACAGATTGAACTCAGAAGGTAGTAGTGTTCAGCGGAACAGTGTCCATCTGTGGTGGTGTGGAGAAAGTCTCATGGGGTTCATTCTTAGAATCCATTTCATTGGATATCAGTATTTGGTAGAAAAAAGTTAGAATATATGCCCTCAATTTTTATATGATAATGACTTTCGTGAAATTAATATCAGGGAAAACAAAAGAAATTCAAACTAACTCTCAGAAAATGGGGGAAGTAGTTCTATGAGAATCATTCAGTTTAGATGTGCCAGATGTTTATCAATCACATTGCCAAATCATCTGCTCCCCACTGTGCTCCTTGAATTACCAGCTCCCACACCCAGCACAGATGACTAGACATGGGTGGGTACCTGATCCAGGGTGTCAGGTCACCCTTGGGTCACAGTGAGTCCACAGGCTGGAGTGAAAAGATGAGCTGGGCTTATCAGATTCCCACTCCTGGGAATTTGCTTTGGAATACAGAATGACCCAGTGGCAACAGTAAGTCAAGGTGAAAAGTTGTGATGTAGGGAAAGAAAGGACCACTGTGGCCATGTCATGGGCAAGTCACAGCTACTTGCACATGGAAGCAGACTCTGAGTGAGCACGGCAAGGCAGTCAGTTTAGAGGGGAGAATGAGGCAGAAATAAAAGGGAGAGCGGATGTGTACATGGGTGAACATGAGAAGCAAACAAGACAGTGGCTGTGCTGGCTGGTGGCTCTCAGGCTCCACTGTGGTCTGCAGGGACTTGGACACACACCACAGACTTACATAACTCAGATCAGATCAGATCAGTCCCTCAGTCATGTCCGACTCTTTGCAACCCCATGAATTGCAGCACGCCAGGCCTCCCTGTCCATCACCAACTCAGTTCACTGAGACACGTCCATCGAGTCAATGATGCCATCCAGCCATCTCCTCCTCTGTCGTCCCCTTCTCCTCCTGCCCCCAATCCTTCCCAGCATCAGAATCTTTTGCAATGAGTCAACTCTTCGCATGAGGTGGCCAAAGTACTGGAGTTTCAGCTTCAGCATCATTGCTTCCAAAGAAATCCCAGGGCTGATCTCCTTCAGAATGGACTGGTTGGATCTCCTTGCAGTCCAAGGGACTCTCAAGAGTCTTCTCCAACACCACAGTTCAAAAGCATCAATTCTTCAGCACTCAGCCTTCTTCACAGTCCAACTCTCACATCCATACATGACCACAGGAAAAACCATAGCCTTGACTAGACGAACCTTTGTTGGCAAAATAATGTCTCTGCTTTTGAATATGCTATCTAGGTTGGTCATAACTTTCCTTGTGAGGAGTAAGCATCTTTTAATTTCATGGCTGCAGTCACCATCTGTAGTGATTTTGGAGACCAGAAAAATAAAGTCTGACACTGTTTCCACTGTTTCCCCATCTATTTCCCATGAAGTGGTGGGACCAGATGCCATGATCTTAGTTTTCTGAATGTTGAGCTTTAAGCCAACTTTTTCACTCTCCACTTTCACTTTCATCAAGAGGCTTTTGAGTTCCTCTTCACTTTCTGCCATAAGGGTGGTGTCATCTGCATATCTGAGGTTATTGATATTTCTCCCAGAAATCTTGATTCCAGTTTGTGTTTCTTCCAGTCCAGCGTTTCTCATGATGTACTCTGCATAGAAGTTAAATAAACAGGATGACAATAATCAGCCTTGACGAACTCCTTTTCCTATTTGGGACCAGTCTGTTGTTCCATTTCCAGTTCTAACTGTTGCTTCCTGACCTGCATACAAATTTCTCAAGAGGCAGATCAGGTGGTCTGGTATTCCCATCTCTTTCAGAATTTTCCACAGTTTATTGTGATCCACACAGTCAAAGGCTTTGGCATAGTCAATAAAGCAGAAATAGATGTTTTTCTGGAACTCTCTTGGTTTTTCCATGATCCAGCGGATGTTGGCAATCTGATCTCTGGTTCTTCTGCCTTTTCTAAAACCAGCTTGAACATCAGGAAGTTCACGGTTCACATATTGCTGAAGCCTGGCTTGGAGAATTTTGAGCATTACTTTACTAGCGTGTGAGCTGAGTGCAATTGTGCAGTAGTTTGAGCATTCTTTGGCATTGCCTTTCTTTGGGATTGGAATGAAAGCTGACCTTTTCCAGTCCTGTGGCCACTGCTGAGTTTTCCAAATTTGCTGGCATATTGAGTGCAGCACTTTCACAGCATCATCTTTCAGGATTTGGAATAGCTCAACTGGAATTCTCATCACCTCCACTAGCTTTGTTCGTAGTGATGCTTTCTAAGGCCCACTTGACTTCACATTCCAGGATGTCTGGCTCTAGGTCAGTGATCACACCATCATGATTATCTGGGTCGTGAAGATCTTTTTTGTACAGTTCTTCAAGACAGTCTTTGTTCCTTGCAAACAGAAGGAACCTAATCTGAAAAGCATACAGGTGAAAAGTAGTTTGCTTTTAGACAAAATCCTTCTACTTTAAACTAGATTATGGAAATATTGATAAGAAAAATTATGCATAATTAAGTATAATTTACCTCTGTGGAACCATTGTTTAAAAATCCAATGATTAGGTGTAAATGAAAAGGAATGTATTATATAAATTGTGATTTTTAAAGAGGTAGGTTTAAAAAAAAACTTTTTGCTTTATTTTAATCAAATTTTTCTTCATATACATGGTCATTTTAGCACCCTTTAAGAAAAGAGATACAGAGATCCTAGCATGGGTTCCAAAAATAATTAAAATTATTAAAGTAAGACTTACAAGAGAAGTAGCAATAAATTGGGGATATTTGGCTTAGAGAAAAGAGAGCTAAGAGTGACTTTTTATTGTTGTAAGGAATATGGAAGGTTTTCAGTCAGTTATGTCTTGTACTCATAGAAACAGAAATGACCTTCAGTCAAAGCTTTTGTAATGAACACAAGAGAAGAGTCTGTTGGCCAGTTACAGAAGAAGGCCAAGGACTGTCTAGTCCTAGAGATGTTCAATAAGAAATTTAGAAAATACCTGGAAGTCATGGATGGTTGACAAATAGAGCTCAGTAGCATCTTTAAATCTGAGCTGCCAACAGAAACACACAATGCCTATCCATGAGTACCATGGGAAGCCGTGAGTCAGATAAGAAGGAAGAAATATAAAGACTATAGAAGAAAAACAGAGGAAGAAGAAGAAATAAATATGAATGTACATCTGAGGAAGTGGTCAAGTTAGCATTCACCTATCAGATACTTCTGAAGGTCACTGTGACCTCTGTTATTTTGTACAATATAGAGTGTAATAGAGTTGTCATCATCAAATGCCATGCTTGTTTAGAAGTGACCCAAGTTGAGCATGACAAACAGAATAGCCAGGAGTTTCAGGCACTCACTCTGAATGCAGTATCGCTCCCCTACTCTCCACAAGAGCTCCTTGGGGACAGCTCAAACACCACAAGGGACCGGCCAAGACTGATTCACCAACTCACTTCAGGAACCCATCTGAGAGTGGCCCCCACCAGGGTGGGAATGCCTTGGCCAGAAGAATATCAATTATGGCGCCACCTTGCCCTGACTGTGCTACATACATCCCTATTCTTGGAGCTTGAAGGAAAATGGGAGATGTGGTCCCTATTTCTAAGAAACTGTGCTGTTGAAGACAAACTTGAAGGCAGCCTTGTCTTCAGGCTGGAGTATGAAGGGCTACATCCTAATCTCAAATCCGTGTGTATTGCATGAGAAACCTTGAGCACACTACTGCTCTCGTTCTCCCACTGCCATTCTTACAAAGCAGATTAAACTGACTTTCCTCTGACTGACATGACATCCTACATAGGACACATAACAGACATATCTGACTGAGTTTCTGTGTTTTGTTAAAGTTGGGTTTAGGGACTTCCCTCGTGGTCCAGTGGTTAGGAATGCGCCTGCCGATGCAGGAGACACGGGTTCAACTCCTAATCCCAGACGATCACACATGCTGTGGAGCAACTAAGCCAATGCAGTACAACTGCTGAGCCCTCATGCCCTAGAGCCCACGAGCCACAACTACTGAGCCCATGTGCCTAAAACCTGTACTCTGCAACAACAGAAGCCACCATAATGAGAATCCACACAACAATGAAGAGAAGCCCCCGCTTGCCACAACTAGAGAAAAGCCTGCACGGCAACCAAGACCCAACACAGCAAAGGAAAAAAAAAAGATGGGCTTAAAATAAAAAAGGAAGAGAGAGGAACTATGTGGTACTCACTACTCAGAATTCTTGGTTTATGGGCCACTATGGAGGCCATAAAGTTTTTATGCAAAAATAGACCTTGGGCAGCATGTAAAATTCAATCTTCTCATGTGTGTGGAGCTGAGAAAACTGAGGCCTGTAAAGGATTAGGGGCAGCAGAGGATGGGATCAGGAGCCCCCCAAATCTCACCAAGTATTTTTCCCAGCAGACCAGATCAGTGACACGTTCGTTTTCTCAAAAACAACCCAACATACTAGAATTCAGAGGGCTGTGTAGTAGAACACAACCATGGAGGTTCTATTTGCCCAGAAATCCTAAAGTGGTAGAGGCTGAGGAGATTCTGTGACTATGTCCTGACATCATGTTCCACTGGGGCTGGGTCCTGTCTATTTTCAACCGAACATGGTGCCCACCAGTCACTGCCACCAGGATCCACACACGGGCTTGCAGTCTTCCTGGTTTCATATACTTCTAATCCAGAGGTTTAGATGAGAAAAACACTGAGTGACAGCAACCCTCCTGTTCACAGCAGAGACTCTACCCTGGGATACATCAGTTCCTCCTAAAGTCAGTCGATTCAGATCAACTTACTCCAATACACCTCGAATCATACTTGTTCCTGGCATGAGTGTGAAGCCAGTTTAATTTTTCACAACTGAATGAAGAAGTTATGCTAAATAAAAACAATGTTTTTAAAAAGTTAAAATATGAGTCATTATTAAACAAAGACATTTGGACAATAGAAATGTAAGAAACAGAAAGTGACATTTTCCACCCTGTCCAATACCACTCCCCTGAGACATTCATTGTTAGCAGTTTGGTTTACATCCTCCCTTTTAAACATGTAGGAACATGTTTATAAATATTTGTCTTTCAAGCTTTGACTAACTTAAGAAGCTCCCTATTAAAGACCATAGGTCAAATCCCTCTAATTAATGTATTAAGCCTACTGTGGGGATACTAAAGACAAACAAAATAACATAATATGGAAGAGGGTAACCTTCTTGCCTTGCTGTGACAAGCTTCAGAAGGATACCCCAAACATAAAAATAAGTCAAATCTGGTAATTGAAAAATAGGACTCCAGCTCTTACTAGAATTAAGAATAAGAACTGTGGAACTGAAATTATTTTCTAATACTATTCTGCTGAATTACAGATAGGTTTCTACAGAAGAAAGCTCTATTTTATACTAAATGGTATCTTCTTTAACACTCATTGGGAATCTACTTGGCACAGTCTCTCTGATGTTCTATGTTCTCTGCTGATTTCTTTTGGTTAAAAGAGTATCTATGGCTAGGGTGACTTCCCAAGTGGCGAGAATGGTCAAGAAGAACCCACCTGCCAATGCAGGAGATGTAAGAGACGTGGGCTCAATCCCTGGGTCGGGAAAATCCCCTGGAGGAGGGCAACCCCCTCCAGGATTCTTGCCTAGAGAATCCCGTGGACAGAGGAACCTGGCAGGCTACAGTTCATGGGGTTGCAAAGAGTCGGACATGACTGAGTGACCAAGGACACACAATAAACATTATGGGAATCATCACCAACTTACCTTCAAATGATTCAGAAAAAAAATAATATATATACAAAGATGGAGAGAGAGATTTCGAGAGAGAGAAGCAATGCTAAAGCAAATGGGCAAAATTTTAGCATGAATGGCTAGGGTGATGTTACCCTGATATCTGGAGAGGTGGTTATAACTTGGTCTGATTTGAAGAAACATTCTCTCCAGTCTGACTGTAAGGCAAGTCCAAGCCCAAATACCTGAGGGTTGTGCCCATACACGCTGTGACTGACGCAACATAACCTCAGGTGCTATTTATCTGAAGGGCTCCCAAGCCACTGAGCTCCTGGCAGCTGCTCAAGAAGGAACGTCTGTACTTGGGAAGGACTAGTAGCTCCTGTTAAACTCGGGACCTGTAACTAGGTCTCAGAAAGCAATTAGCTTTCATTCAGTCCCTTGTAACTGAATAGGACACAAGGGCACGAGACCCAGGGAGTGTGTATTTAGCACAAGCACTAGATGAGGCTCTGTGCACTGTGGTTTAAGATACCAATGAGTCCTTTCTAGGCAGAAGGAGATGGGTACAGCTTAAGTGACCGTCAGCGCCTACCAAGGTTGAGCAATTTGTGTGATTACCCTTCATTTTTCCTCTCAGTTGGACACAACTCTGACCTCTAATCTAAATTTCCCCATGATGGTCTCTGTGGCCTTGCAGTGCTGTTCACTGCCTGACTTTCTTCATCTGCAGAAGAGGGTTCTCAGTGCCCATCTCCAAAGGAGGAACAGCTGGTTCAAGCCCAAGATGGGTGTCGAAAATATGGATCAATGGTCACAGAATCTCATTTCGGCAATCACAAAAGATTGCCCAATGCCTTCTGTTATCCTGAATTTAAAAAAAAAAAAAAATCAGTTACAACTTGAAATACGTTTGGGCAATATTTCTCAAACTGAGATTCATAAGTTCTGAAAGAATTTTTTGATTTGGGGTTTTTCTTAAGATTATGATCTAAGAAAAATAATATAAGAATGTTCTGCACTATTGGGATGACCACCTTGTAACCAAATACTGTCTAGAGTTCAACACCTGCATTTGTGCCTCCAAGAGACCCAGCACTGAACAGAGCTATATACAACACTGTGCACACATTGTATACAAGGCAATGTGCCACACTGATTGGACAGCCAATATAAGGACCAATGGATGGGATCCCAATCGTAAAAACTAAAAAGAACATTTTTTGTCAAGTTCTCCCTAAAATTTCATTGGCATTTTTCTTTAGGAATGTGTTAGTAATCAAAGCTTACAGAGAAGGCAATGGCACCCCACTCCAGTACTCTTGCCTGGAAAATCCCATGGATGGAGGAGGCTGGTGGGCTGCAGTCCATGGGGTCGCTAAGAGTTGGGCACGACTGAGCGACTTCACTTTCACTTTTCACTTTCATGCATTGGAGAAGGAAATGGCAACCCACTCCAGTGTTCTTGCCTGGAGAATCCCAGGGACAGGGGAGCCTGGTGGGCTGCCGTCTATGGGGTCACAGAGTCGGACACAACTGAAGCGACTTAGCAGGAGCAGCAGCAGCAGTAATCAAAGCTTAACTGAGGAGACTGACTTATTAATAATATTGTGTCTTTAGTGGTAGAAATCTAGAACATGTTTCTCCATGTATTCAAATCCTCCTTCCTGTATATCAAAAGGAAATAGGTTTTTTTTCCTAAATATAGGGCTAGAATATTTCTATTCTCATGTATTATATATTTTGTGTATGTCTGTCTTATTGTGAATGGGATCTGTTTTTTTATTACATTTTCCATTAATTGCCTGCATACAGAACAGTATTGATCTGCATAATTATTTATAGCTGATCCCCCTAAATGCTTATTAGTTCTGATAATTGAGTAATCCTAAATCATTTCACCCAAATGCCCTGAATGGCAGATACCATTTTAACTGATGTTATTAACTGAAATTTTTTTTTAATTTCTTATTCTATCATCACTTTCATTTGATTCCTTGATATTGTATTTGTTGTAATATACAATTTGGAGACACAATTTTATTATAAGATTTATCTTCTAGGATGACATGTCCTTCATATTTCCCAGTATGTTCATTCCAATTTGACAAACATAGGTTTTCAGTTGCTTCCCTTGCTTTTTAGACAGTCTTCTGAATTATTTATTTTGGCCATGCCATGCAGCTTACAGGATCTTAGTTCCCTGACCAGGGACTGAACCTGAGCCATAGAAGTGAAGTGCTGAGTCCTAACCACTGGCCCACCAGGGAACTTCTAAGATAATCTTCTAATTTTTTAATTAGAATTATTTCATCTCCTTTTAAATATGTAAGTCTCGTAAGATATTTTATTGTAAACCAGCAATGTAACAGGTTCTAAATATTTATGCTACACTTTCTTTAGTCAGATGCCTTATATTAAATTTACCGATAACATTGAATAATAACACATTGTTTCAGATTTCCAAACAGTGACAGGTCAGAAGCAAAAATCTGGTTGCTATCGGCTGCCCCTGTGCGATGTCAAACTCTGGTTTCAAGCAGCAAAATTTGGCATTTTCGTTCTGTTCACTCACTGCCTTGGCCCAAGGAAATGACTTGGATGAGTGCCCTTCTTTTTTATTCAGAGATGCCATAGATTAATTGTAAAGACTTCCTTTCATCTACATAACAGAATGGGTTCAGATAGCCTTTTAAGCTATTATCTGCAGTTTGGAACTTTGTGCTGCAAAGTCAGCAGTTATACAAAAGGGGTCTGTTAGAAACACTGAACAATGAGAGTTTGACATTTTTCTCCTTCTGCCTCCAGAAAAGAACCAAAGCAACTATTTGATTACACTTATGTATTTCATAAAAGAATGTGGGGATATATTCATATGCCAGCAAACCTCATGGAAATGACAAAACTGTGCAGCTTGTTTAAGGGGACACTCATTAATACCTCACTGCCATTGAGCTGGTGGAAGGAGAGCGGCAGCAAATGACTCCATGTGCTAAGCACCCACACTGTGTGCTTTCTTAAATGTAAGAAAAACAAGAAGCCATGCAGAATCCAGGATGAACTCAGCCTTACATTGTAAGGAGAACAGTGAGGGAGGGGGAGAATAGTAAACAGTGTGCAACACACTTGGGATTTTGGCTGAAATAAAGCAATGTGTACAAATACTTTAAACAGAAATTAAACCAAAAAAAATTTCTTTTGCCCTTCTTTGTAAGTACTTCTTGGTTACATCAGTTGTTTTTCCTCTCTTGACTTCATTGATTTTGCGTGAGCTTGCATGCGTGCACATTCTTTGAATATAAATTGCTTTAATTAAAAACCACCTGAGCCAGAGAACTCAGCTTAACAGGGTGAAGATTTAGCAGCAGGGCTTTCACATCCCAGTTGCCCTTCCAAAAAAGCTGAGATTTTCCAGGACAATCTCTTCTTTGAACCTAACATGAAAACACGTTAGAGCTCTTTTTGGAACAAAGAAATATACATAGGAAATAAAGACATTGTTTTTATCAAATTCTCTTCTTTTACTCTGACGTAAGCTGGCTAAGAAATAAAGTGTCTCCTTCCCGAGAGGAAAGTGGATCGAGTCTGTTTTCTCCATATCTAATCCTGCTCCCCATGATGGGTATTATAAAAATGCGGAATCAAGGTTTCCCATCTTCACTTCCCTGGAGTTTCATCCCAGTCTCCCTTCATTTATCCAGCACAGGCTGTGAGCCCACAGCTACTGAGCCAGTGTGAATCACAGGCTGGGTAACCAGTGCTGGGTCTGAGCTCCTTTATCTGGACCCTTCTGACACATTATTTATCATATTTATGTAAGCTAGTTCAGCCTCATTCTGGGACAAGGAAGAGTTTTTGGCTGTCAGAGACTGGGCTGCTCAGAACACCGAAGAGAACAACAAACCCATCTTTCCTCTACTGCATCGCGCCCCAAAGGCCCCCAGGCTAAGACCAATTCAGGGAAACTCATCATTCCGTCTGTACCATGTCCTTTGACATACATGGTATGTTTGTGGTGGCCCTCAAGCGTGCTGCTGCATAAAGCCAAGAGGTCAACTTCTTCTGGCTCTTTCAGAGCTCACCCATGGCCCCCAAACAATCCCTCTCCACCCAGAGACCCAACTGTAGGTTTGCAGAGAGAAGGTCCTTGCTGCATTTCATTGCCTCTGAAGTCTTTCCAGTACTTCCTTTCGGGGTCTCTCTAGCTTCGGCTCCCTTTGGATCTTCTACTTGCAAACCAGTTCTTGTTCTCCTTCTACCCACGTGTACTTGATCCCACCCCACCTTCAGCTTTGGATACAAATTCCAGTCCGTTTACATCCAGTACCAGCCTGAGGTCTTGGAATCCAGTTCAAAGACTGAAGTCCCATCTGCAAGATGCCTGATAAAGACACATTTCAGGACATGGGATGCACAGAATGTCCAGTCTGTGCTCACTGTCTCTCAGAGTTTGTTGTCATCATAATATCAAGAGGAACCGAAGTCTAGTCATGCTACTCCACAGTCTGGCATCTGAGAGCATCTAAGGAACATCCAAACCAAGTGCTGACAAAAAGCACATGGTTCACCTCATGTGAAACTAGCCAAGCACTTCAGTAGATATAAAAAGGAAAGGATATGTAATAAACTGCCACTTTGAAACTTTTTAGAGTTTAAAATATTTTTGCTACACTTTTTCAGCACCTACTATATACATGGCAGGTGGCTGACTCAGTGGCAGATAACAAATTTGAATGAAGACATAGTTGGTTAGCCCAGGAACTTTACAATGTCTCAGCGGAAATGAGATGCGTAAACAAATAGCAGTAATGCTATAACAAGTGTGAGCCCTGAGGACAGTGGGGACCTAAGGCAGAGCTTAGGTGGAGGGGTTAGGTCATTCTCCAGAAATTTATCCAAGGGCCTAGTTTGTTCCCAACACTAGGAATAGAGTTAAAAGATAGTCCTGGTTTTCAAGTTGTACACTGTCTACCAGGAGAGCAAGATAAACAGATGAATACAGAACAGCATAATACACAACATAATAGGGGGATTCAAGATATATAACTGACCAATCCAAACTGACTCCAATCATAAACTATTGGCTCCGTCAATGACTATACCAGCTGATGAGGAGAGAACTTTGTCTCTAGCCCAGTCTGGATGGACAGGGGGCTCCCTGAAGGAAGTGATGCCTGCTTAGACACTTGAAGGACAAGTAGAAATTAGCCAGGCAAGGTCATTTCAGACAGAGATGACAGCACCAATGCTTGGTAGAGTGAGTGCACGCTGCACATCCAGGCGAAGGGGCGTAACTTCACCACACAGGCTCGGGGAGCATCCCGGGGGGCTTATCAGAAGCAGGCTCTGTGAAATGAGACAGAAGCCATCTAGAAGACATCAGAAGTGACATCTGAAGATAATCAGGACTGGAAACAAAATACACACACACGGTACTGCTGTTTACAACCAGAAGCCCAAGATACACCCTGGATAACGAAAACCAACCCTGAGCTGAGGACTAAAATGAGGGAGATATTGGTACATAAAGGGAAGCAGACCAAGGATGGAGAGTGGGAAATAAGAAAGCAGGCTACCTAAGGAAAGGCCTGAAAACGTTTACCAAAGGGGGGAAAAAAAGGTAAAAACCGAACCATAAAAAGGATCCAATTATAATTGAATTCACAACTTAAAGATAAGATAATAAGACTGAATGCAAACATGGAAAATGAGTATACCCAGTGTAACAAGTGTAGCAAGTATCTGTTGCTTCTGCCAGCTCAAACCCATCCCCATTGCCTCCCAGGCCATGCAGTTCAAGTGGATCCGATTGCCTGGCCCGCCCTTAGCCACAGGTGTGGAAATATGACCCTAGTCTGTCCAAGGTAGCCCATCCCTCGGGCTCCAGGGATCGGTTCTCTGGTGAGCACGTGATCGTGAGCATGTGATCTCAGCATGGCAGAGACTGCCTGGCTGAGTCTCTGCCAGCACTTTCCTGGTGGAGCTCAAGGGAAGGAGCTCTTCCTCATTGGAAGTTGAAAGCAGGTTGCATGTGAACCTTGAGATGCTGAAAACCATCTTCATCAATGAGAGATGGGGTTTTAATTACATCATTTCAGACTCTGCACTGCTGTTATTTGTACTAATTCCCATTTTAGCTAATTTCAACTGGAGTCTGTTGCTTGCAACTGAAAAGTTCCCGATTAACTCAAAAAAATTTTTAGCCGCTAAAATAATGATCCTCACCAACAGGCATTGTGGACAGTTCCTAATAACATCCCTAAATGGCTAGATCCTACATATACTGAACTCTCCCAAATGGCAATACTGAAAGTGAGAGCCAGAGAGAACATTCACAGAAAGCACTAAGTTCTGATTTATTATAGAATTTCTGGAACCAAAAATTTATACAAAATTTACTCAAAAACTTCTGAGTCAGAAACATGGCCTAAATTTTTTTTTTCCAGTTCAGGATGGCAGAGTAGAAGGATGTGCACTCATCTCCTCCTGCAAGAGCACCAAAATTGCAACTAGCTGTTGAACGACCATTAACAGGAGAACACTGCTGCTGCTGCTGCTAAGTCGCTTCAGTCGGGTCCGACTCTGTGCGACCCCATAGACGGCAGCCCACCAGGCTCCCCCATCCCTGGGATTCTCCAGGCAAGAACACTGGAGTGGGGTGCCATGAACACTGGAACCCACCAAAAAAAGGTATCACACGTCCAAAGGCAAAGAAGCTGCAGAGAGACAGTAGGAGGGACACAATCATGATAAAATAAAATCCTATACCTGTCGGGTAGGTGACCTGCAAACTGGAGAACAATAATACAAATACAGAAACACGGCCAGCTGATGCCTTCAGTCCACAAACACTTACTGAGCAGGTCCAGGGCCAGCACTGTGCTGGGTCCTGGGAGGAAACAGCATCCACACACAGAGAGAAGCACAGTCTAGAGAGACAGACATGTGAACACGAGCAGTCAGAGCTGTCATTTAGGGAAAACAAAGTGCTGTGGGAGCTCAAAGGAAGAAGCAAACAGCTTCCTTCCCTCCGAAGTAAGGACAGCCCTTCCGTTTCAGTGGAGAATAGATCCCAGACATGCTCAACCACCACATTCACTTGAAGCGTGTTAGTTATGGCTCAGGCTTTGAGACGCTTCCGCACGCAAGTGGAAGAAGGGGAAGCTGTACCTGTCAAGTTCCCACCCCGCGCCGGGCATGGTTACGCCTCTGTGTTAACTCAGGTGACAAGGTGCTCTGTGACATGATGGAAGTACCAGGGCCTTGACATGCTCTGAGATCTTCAAGAAAAAACAGCTAACCAGTCTGACAGTCCTGGTGATTTAAATACTACTGACTCAGTCAAAATGTAAGGAGGGTGGGGGGGCAAAGAAGCCAGTAATCAAGGCAATTTTAATGCAAAAAAAAAAATCCAGAATAAACAAAATATCCACATTTTAAATAAAGATGAGATCAGACCCTGCACTTGAATGACTCACCCTCGCTCACCTCCCTCTTAACTCCAGCCTTGCTCCGGAGATGGGGGTTCTGTGGATCTTGTAAGCTTCGTCATCTCCTGTCTGTCTTCCTGTCCCAAATAGCAAAATTGTCCTTAAAATGGGTGTGACTCATGTGCCCATATTTGGGGACAACAGGATCGTGTGAAGTCAGAAACTGCCTCCCGTGCCTCCTATGGAGAGAGGGAGGAAAGAAGGGAGATCCCCCCTGCATCCATGGGGGCTGGCACAGGGGTGGAGCCCAGTCTCACTACTGAGATATGGAGAAGGCTTGGGTGGAGGGTGAGGAGACTGTGTGTCCTGTGAGAAGACCTCGCTCACCAGGATTATTAAAAACAACACCAGGGACTTCCCTGGTGGTCCAGTGGTTGGGAATCTGCCTTGCAATGCAGGGGACATGGGTTCCATACCTGGTCAGGAACCTGGGATCCCGTGTGTGTGTGTGTGTGTGTGAGTCTCTCAGTCAGGTCCAACTCTTTGCGACCCTGTGGACTGTAGCCTGCCAGGCTCCCCTGTCCATGGAATTCTCCAGGCAAGAATACTGGACTGGTTTGCTATTTCCTTCTCCAGGGGATTTTTCTGACCCAGGAATTGAACCCAGGTCTCCTGCATTGCAGGCAGAGTCTTTACCATCTGAGCCACCAGGGACTCTCACATGCCTTGGGATAAGTAAGCCCTGGTGCCACAATGAAAGATTCCTGCATGACCCAATAAAGACCAGGTATGCTGCAACTAAGGCCTGATGCAGCCAAATAAATAAATAAATAAATTTTTTTAAATAAGTAAAAAACAACACTAGACCCTCTTGAGCGGTGATGACCCTCTCTAGTTCCCTGATGGGATTAGCCAAAACCTCTCAGGAGTTTTGAAGACACCAGTAAGTAATGAAATTCCCCAATTCCCTCCATTTCTCCTCTCTCCTCAGTCCTTTACTCCAGCCCCATTCTCTAGGAGCCTTTGGGGCCAAGAACGCCATGAACAGAATTGTCCTCACCTGGTTCCATGCAAAGCAAAGGGAATGACGCAGAACAGAGGATGAGATGGTTGGATGGCATCACTGACTCAATGAACATGAATTTGAGCAAACTTTGTGATATAGTGAAGCCTGGTGTGCTACAGTTCATGGGATCACAAAGAGTCAGATGTGACTTAGCGGCTGAATAACAACAATAAGCTACCAACTCAGAGGTCCCTGGAGAGAGACGGGGACCTGAGATCTAGCCAAATTCTTCTCCTAAACTATCCATTTTTTTTTTCATCTACAAATTGAAGGTGATATTTGTTGCCTTGCTATATCAAAGTGTTTCTAAAGAAAAAAGGGCTACAAAACAGAAAGTGCTTCAGATATAAGAAATTATTCTGTATATTTAGCTACAGAATTTTCCAAAAGTTATTTTTAACTTGCTTTTAATAAAACATAAGGGTGGGGAAGTTCTTGGCATTAGCTGTGATTTGTACTGAATGGGGAAGAATGACACTTCATTATCCACAATAAAATAACCAAAATAGATAACATTTATGTGCCACACATCATAGTAGGTTTGTGTATATTACCTCATTTAAAGGTAGGGTTTTTTTTTAATAATGGAGTTCAAAGAAAATTAAAGGGAATTTATGTATCTTCTGTTTATTAAGAGATTCATTCATTTGACAAAAACTTATGAATGGGTAAATGAAGATAGTCTCTTTACATCTACATGTTTAAGGCCTCATGGGATTTCATGTTATCTTAAAAGATTTTGGAGTCATTTATGAAAAAAACAATTTAACCAATAGTTGGATTATACTGACATCAAAAGTTATCTCAGGTTCTGAATTGGAGTCAAATGTTCTTTCCCCTACTGATACCTTAAAACCCCATGCAGTTTTTTTACATTTTGACTTTTGACTTTTGATGGTCTCCACTCTTCCTGGAAATCATCATAACGCCCTCTTGTAGTTTGTGCAAAGCAGCCATTCAAAAACATTTGGTTAACACCTACTGTTAACACCAACTGTTGCTAGGTGCTGAATCAACGAGAATAAATATAGCCCAGCTTTTGTCTATGAAGCTACTGCTGCTGCTGCTAAGTTGCTTCAGTCGTGTCCGACTCTGTGTGACCCCATAGACGGCAGCCCACCAGGCTGCCCCGTCCCTGGGATTCTCCAGGCAAGAACACTGGAGTGGGTTGCCATTTCCTTCTCCAATGCATGAAGGTGAAAAGTGAAAGTGAAGTCGCTCAGTCGTGTCCACTCTAGAGACCCCATGGACTGCAGCCTACCAGGCTCCTCCGTCCATGGGATTTTCTAGGCAAGAGTACTGGAGTGGGGCGCCATTGCCTTCTCCGTCGTCTATGAAGAGATCATTGTTAAATGAAGACACACACAACAACTGGGCTTCCCAGGTGGCTCAGTGGTAAAGAATCCGTCTGCCAATGCAGGAGACGCAGGTTGGATCCCTGAGTCAGGAAGATCCCCTGGAGAAGGAAATGGCAACCTGCTCCAGTATTCTTGCCTGGGAAATCCCATGAACAGAGGAGCCTGGCAGGTGGCAAAAGAGTCGGACACATCTTGGCAACTAAACACCACCACCACAATTACAACTCCTTCTGATATGTGGCAACAGAGAGGAATGGGCATGAAAACCACAGATTCTGAATTCTTCACATTCTAGGGGAAAAGAGTACAAAATTCACTTTGTAACACCGAATGATGTTTTCAGATGATCAAGAGAAATATCTACAACCAAATGAGAAAAAAACTGAAGTTGGTGTTTGGAAACCTCCTCAGGAAGTGTGGATTAACACACTCTTGAGAGATGTCCCTCTCACCCCAGCATGCAGGGCTTTTGGAGTCAGATGGTGAGATCAATCACTGAAGCATCGGATTTCGGAGCCAGCTGGAAAGAACTGGCTGGACTCCAGCTCTATGGAATGGCCTGGGAGGGGCAGCCCCCTGGATAGGCATCCTGCCCTGTTTGCTTAAAGCCCTTACGGCATGTGCTGTGGGCAGCAGCTGACCCATCCAGGACATCCCTGCCCCCGTGCCTTTCCCAGGTGTTCTGGTAAAAACTGGGGAAAGGAGAAGGGAGACAGAAACAGAGCCCAGAGGAAACTCTCAGATGAGTTAGAAAAATGAACTCTCTAGCTCACTAAGCCACAGAGCATCCATTTAAAACACTAAGGCAACAACCAGGGAGCTACAAGTCCTCCCCATTTAGCCCTTTATTTTGGCCTTGGCTCCTCAAAATAAATAACTGACACCCAAACAATTCAAGTCACTTGGAAATAGCCCCTTCCGTGAGAGTTGGACTGTGAAGAAAGCTGAGCACCGAACAAGTGATGTTTTTGAACTGTGGTGCTGGAGAAGACTCTTGAGAGTCCCTTGGACTGCAAGGAGATCCAACAAGTCCATTCTAAAGGAGATCAGTCCTGGGTGTTCATTGGAAGGACTGATGCTAAAGCTGAAATTCCAATCTTTTGGCCACTTCATGTGAAGAGTTGACTCATTGGAAAAGACTCTGATGCTGGGAGGGATTTGGGGGCAGGAGGAGAAGGGGACGACAGAGGATGAGATGGCTGGATGGCATCACTGACTCGATGGATGTTAGTTTGAGTGAACTCCAGGAGCTGGTGATGGACAGGGAGGTCTGGTGTGCTGCGATTCATGGGGTCACAAAGAGTCAGACACGACTGAACGACTGAACGGAACTGATTCTTGCCAATAATTGTAATTATTTTCCCACACATGATTTGAGGACTGTTGACCGTCCATGCCTTCTCCAGTGAACACTCTGCCTAATTGTAAAACTCTTGTTGCTAGAACAGGTGGGTATCCAGATGTAAGAAATCGGAGGCCCGGGCCAACCAGCTGAATTGTCACACAGGAAGTTGGTGGTAGAAGGCCTAGAAGACCACAGCCTAGAGCTGGACTCCTCACCGAGGGCTTCGGTCAAAAGGTACAAAATACTGAAGGAGAAAGAATGATAGAGTTTAATTTGTGAAAGGTTTTCTATATATTGACAGGTTTCATGTACCTTTTTTTTTTTTTTCTTGGGAAGGCTGGGGTCATCTGCTCAGTCTCTGACTGTGCCTCAGGTTCTTTGACTCTGGGAGAACAGCCTTAAGGCGCAGCCTGAGAATCTTGCATGCACTCCCTGGTCTCCTCACCTCCATTACAGAAGGTTTGCCTGGAAGCCGCCCAGGCCAAATCCTCCCCAGGGAAGGGAGAGGATCCCTCCTGAAGAGCTCAGGGATCTCCCGCCACCTCCAGTGCGCATGTGCACCCCGGTTCTGGCAGAGACCATCGCTGGAATTTAGCAAGAAGCCTGCAGAATAATTACTATTGCTGTGGGGCTAACAGCTGTTAAGGGCTCATTAGGGAGTGTCAGTTTTCCACAGGCAACTGCATTTCTGAGAAAAGTATATGGACTTAGGGGGGAAAAAAAACAACAACCCACAAAACGAGCAGCTCTTTCTATTTCAACAGAACAAGTTGTTGAATCTGAAGTGGCAAGAGAGTTCGCCAACCCCTTGATCTCCCACTTCTGGCACGTTCCAGCCACTCTGGGCTAAGATGTGGGTCTGGACTATAAAATAAGCACTTCCCCTGCCCGCCTCCAAAACACATGCTGAGAACATGGTGAACTGCCTTAGGAATTCTTCACAATCAAGGAGGAAGTCAGTGAGACTTGGGTTTGAAAGATGTGGCCAGCCATTTATGGCACATGCTTGGATATCCGTTTATCACCTTGTATTTGGGAATGTTAGCAAGTACATGTACAGTGACTGGTGTTTTGAAAGAAACGAAGGAGGCATAAGATGCAACCCTTGCCCTAGAGGAGCATACAATCTGGAATGAGGGCTAACCCCTTGGATTTAAAGACCAAAATAAGACTCAGTAGTACACATAATTCAGAGATGGTATCCCATGGCACTCAGAGAGCTTAGGAAGCAGAGAAATCACCGGAGGATGGAAAGCGGTCCTAAGTCTCCCTTTCTTCAGGCCCTCTGTAGATGCTGTTCTCCCAGGAGTCTATCCCAACCCTCTTGCTCAGTCTGACTCTCTGGCTTCAGTGATTCCTCAGAACCCAGTTTAGGACTCTCTCAGGTGCTACTGACACGTACACAACTTGAAAGAGTATTAAGAGAGTGGGTGTCATAGAGAACATATTTGTGGCTGTCAAGGGAGATGTGGGGAAAGCAGAAGGAGGGAGTGGGAGTTTGGGGCTAACAGATGCAAACTATTATATCCAGAGTGGATAACAATGAGGTCCTATTGTACAACACAGAGAACTATACTCAATATGTGATAAACCATAATGGAAAAGAATATATACGTATATATGTGTGTGTGTGTGTGTACAGAGGATGAGATGGTTGGATGGCATCACCGACTCAATGGACATGAGTTTGGGTAAACTCTGGGAGTTGCTGATGGACAGGGAGGCCTGGCGTGCTGCGGTTCATGGGGTCGCAAAGAGTCGGACACGACTGAGCGACTAAACTGATGTGTATACAAACATACATGAAGAATGTATATGTATCACTGAATCACTTTGTTGTACAGCATAAATTAACACAATAATATAAATCAACTACACTTTAACTTTAAAAAATTAAAAAAAAAAACACTGGGTCTCCATCCTGGCTGCACATCAGAATCACTTGGGGACCTTTGCTAAGTCGCTTCAGTCGTCTCCGACTCTGTGCGACCCCATAGACGGCCACCCACCAGGCTCCGCTGTCCCTGGGATTCTCCAGGCAAGAACACTGGAGCGGGTTGCCACTTCCTTCTCCAATGCATGAAAGTAAAAAGTGAAAGTGAAGTCGCTCAGTCATGTCCGACTCTTAGCAACCCCATGGACTGCAGCCCACCAGGCTCCTCTGTCCATGGATTTTCCAGGCAAGAACACTGGAGTGGGGTGCCATTGCCTTCTCCGTGGGGACCTTTATAAACGACCTTTGCCCAAGTTCCATCCCAGGTGAGGGACCCAACATCAGATTCCAACGTGCAGCCAGCTGGAGAACTGCTGGTTTAAGAGACAGAGGGTAATTTGCAGGCTCACTGAGGAAACCGCAGGAAAGGCCCAAAGGAGCTGCCCATAGGCACAATTGGAACCAGGACACTGAACACAGATTTCTGCTCCCTGCTCACTTTCCCACCTGTCTGCTGCATCTTCTCAGGGCACTGCCTCTGCGAGGTGGGACTCATCGCCAGTAGTAGCTCCAGCTCATGCTTTAGCAAATAGGATAGGGCTTCCTTTCCTTGGGTCTATATTGAATCCCCAAACTTCAATTTTTTTAAAAAAGGCAAAACTCTGGCTCATGTGCTACCCCTTGACCTGTGTTGAGATATTATCATTGGTCTAGCTTGGTTCATGTTCATGTAGCTTCCTCTGAGGAGGAGTACTGGGGAGACTAAAATAAAGCCTTGCTGCTCAAAGTGTAGTCCATGGACCAGCCAAATTTACTCATGCAAATTCTCAGGCCCCATCTCAGACCTGCTGACTTGGAACCTACCTTCTAGCAAGATCCCCAGGTGACTTGTATGCACGTTAAAGCTTGAGAAGGACTTCTGTATGCTCTGCTATCAGTTTCTCAGATTAGTGAGAGTATAGGTATTCCTTTCTCTTGGTTTTATGTCAAAGCCTCAGAAAAAAGATGTCACCATTTCCCCTCTGTGGCTCCTGCCAGCAGCAGTCCCAACACCTGGTCCCACCCAGTTGGTAAGAAAATCAATCAAGCTCCTGGCACTATGCCTCTTTCTCCTTCTTAAAAGCCAGCTCTGATCAGCAGACTGGGATCTCTGGTTTTGTTGCCATAGCTGATATGGAAGAGGATGTGGCACTCTGGGCCAAATAGGATCCAGCAGCTGGCGCTTATCAGTCCCACCCCACGACACACACAGATGTGTCCACGCTGACCTTCCTGGCCGAGGACACGTGGGAACTCAGAGCTTCCCATGGGAATGGATGACAGAGCAAGGAAGCGAGAAGGTTGATGTAGGTGTGATGGCATCCTGCCCATTGCTTCTGAGTGCAAAGCCCCAGCATCGTCTCGGCCAGTCAGCAAGGGGGATTTGCCTCTGAAACCCGGAAGCCCGTAGGAAGCACAAACATACAGTTCAGGCACTTGGTCACTCTGTTTGCTCAGTGATGCTTTAAGCCCCCCTGGAGGACACCATTCTCATGTTCAGGGCACTCCAGAGGCCTCAAGCCCACCTTCTGTGACTTGAAGCTCAGCCAGATTTTCCCCCCTATCCATTTCCTTTCCCACTACCAAGAGGAAAGGGTAAAAATTAGTGGGCATTCAATAAATATTAGTTGAAGAAATAAATAGATGAATAAATAAACAAAAGAACGTTTTCATATTTTTTGAGCAAAGAAAGTTGACCTCGGCTTTCATCTGCTTTGATGGATAAATAGCTTTACTTCTGGGAAACTACATAGAATGACCATATAAAAATATCTTCACTTCACTTTTGTTAATATCTTTCCTACATCTCCACCCTCCAAAAACAAGAAATCCTCTATATATTTGTATTCTGGAGCCTCAAATGTTTATTCTCCTTACAGGAAAAGCCTACCTTTGGTCTCAATGGTTTCTTACAAGCAATGCCCCTAAAGGATGAAGACAATTTCCCCACAATTATTTGAGTACTTTCATCCCAAGCAGAAATACATTTCTATCCACTTATTCCAGAGCACACTTAGCGCTGAGAGCTGAGAGATGGCCTAACTACTTCATCCTATAGAGGAGGCAACTGAACTTCAGGGAGGGACTGGATGTGTCCAAGATCCCACAGCTATTCACAGTAAAAGGCAAACTGGGAGTCTCCTGAGTTCTGATCTAGTTTTTTCTTTAATTCCACAGTGCAGCCTATTGACTGCCCTAGTATTTGCCCTTAACTCAGGGGCAATGGTGTGGCCACTTTCCTCTGACAAGAAGCAGCCTATGAACGGGCCCCCCAAGTGTTCAGTCCAGCAGCTTCACCTCTAATGGGGTGCTGGGGGAGGATGGACCATGCAGAATTCCAGTGGCTAGTTCCACACCAGCCCCAAAGTTACTGATCTGATGTTGCAAAAGCTCTTTTTTTTTTTTTCTCTCTCTCTCTCCCTTACCCAGCCTAAGCAGCAATGGAGAGAACTTTGCTCAAACTTTCCAAGATAACTTCCCTTTGGGCTGACACCAAGCATGTGCAGCTTCAGGCCAAAGGAATATTGGGAAGTTTATGAGCCACTAAAAATAGACAGTTACAACAGAAACTCCCTCTGACTTCTGCCATCTTCCCTGTTGGCTACACAAATACGGAGGCAGACTCTAGCCATGAGAGGTAGAAAAAAGTATCACTATAGCTCTAAGCTATGGTATAATCTGAGCGAAAATAAGTTTTAGAAAGAACAGTGCCATTTCAGGAATGACAAATAACATACCTGGAGAATAGAGGACCCACTGGGTCATCATCTGGTGCTGAACCCTTCCTCCCATAGCCAAGGAAGGAACGGCAAGACAAACCCACAGCCGGAGGACAAACCTAACATAGGCCACAGCTCGTTTGCAGGCTCTCATTTCTTTGGGGGATGAAAGCCAAGTTTGGGTTCAAGAACATTTCAGAAGATCTCCAATAGGACAGTTGGCTTCTCTGAAGTACATTGGGGCTGGTTATACAGACTGTCTTTTGCTTTCTGCCTGGTCTAGGTCTGTACCTAGCTGTTTTAAAGGTTCTGTTTCATTTTAGTCACTTTATAGAGCCTGGAAAATAGCCAAGTTAAGTAGGGTCTTTAGGTCCCAGTGTACCTGGTTTCCTGCCAGCCACATACCAGGAGTCCCTGAAATACACTCCAGTAAGGTGAGAGCTATAATTTGGTGACTTAGCTTAACCCAGTGTCCGCTAGGCCTGTGCAGCACTCCACGCAGCATTAGGATGAAAATAGAGAATCCCACCAAAAAGTGAGGATCCACTCAAGTGCTTCAGAGAAACCAGCTGTGTGTTTGGTTGGTCCTAAAGCAAATCTTTCATGGCCCTCAGGCTGTATAGGTGTGAAACATCTGAAATTACACCAAGTAAGGAAAAAAGAATAACAGAAACAGGTCTGCAGAAGAGAAAGTGTCTCTTTTCCATCCACTTCGTCCAGAAGGTAACTGGGCCCTGATGCACTTCTCCACGTTCTGGTTCTCCTCCAGAGGAATACTATAAAGCTGCACATGTTCCAAGCATCACCTGGACATTCCTTGCACCTGAACTCTGCTTGGATCCTCTGCACTGACTACTGACCCAATGTAAGATGGCTCTCTTCTTTCTATTTCTAAAAACTCCCAGAGGAGAAGCAGCAGAACCTTCTTTCACAGGCCATTTTAGTATTTTAACAGCTCTTTAGAGAAAATCAAATCATCCTTATTCCTAACCTAAACCCCTCACGCTGAGTTTAAATCCATTTCTTCTTGTTTGGCCTTGGTAAATATAGGAAACACCTGGAGCCCCTCCTGTGTTTACTGCACAACTGTCTCAAGTTTCCCATTTTATTCTCTTTTACCTTCTTATCCACCTCTTCTGAGTCCTCTTCAAATTCTTTATCCCCCTTTTTTATTATGGAAGAGAAGTGGTTATAATAATATGTAGTCCCCATGTAGGAAAGATATGTGTGTGTATATATATATATGTGTGTTCAGTTCAGTTCAGTTGCTCAGTCATGTCTGACTCTGCGACCCCATGAATCGCAGCACACCAGGCCTCCTTGTCCATCACCAACTCCCGGAGTCCACCCAAACCCACGTTCATTGAGTTGGTGATGCCATCCAATCATCTCATCCTCTGTTGTCCCCTTCTCCTCCTGCCCTCAATTTTTCCCAGCATCAGGGTCTTTTCAAATGAGTCAGCTCTTCGCATCAGGTGGCCAAAGTATTGGAGGTTCAGCTTCAACATCAGTCCTTCCAACGAACACCCAGGACTGATCTCCTTTAGGATGGACTGGTTGGATCTCCTTGCAGTCCAAGGGACTCTCAAGAGTCTTCTCCAATACCACAGTTCAAAAGCATCAATTCTTCGGCCCTCGGTAAGTATATATAATTATGCAATGTAAATAATATTATATATGTATATATAATGCAAATAATATTATATAATACAATTATATGCATTAGCTCATTTGAGCCTTTAAACCACCATTCTGTGTGATGAGTGAAGCACTATTATTGTTTCTGTTTTGCAGGTTGGAAAACTCTGGGAGTTGAAATGAATTGCTCAGGGTCACAAATCTAGTTAAGTAGCTGGACATGGAGCCAGCAGACCTAAGTTTCCTAATGCCCAGGGCAGGACTTTTTCATGATACCCTCTCGTCTGCATTTCGTGGTAAATCCTGCATCAAGTAGGACTATGTAGACCAGGCCCCTGTCAAGACCCAAGACCCACTGTTCCTCTGCACTCTGTTCACACCTGAGTCAGAGCAGGTCAAACACTCTGGTTCCAGTTGTTTTTTATTCCTGGAGAGTGAAGACGCAGGCCTCCTCACTTTGTGTCCTTGCACCTACTGAGTAGCTTGGCAGCTCTAGGTGCTCAACAGGTGTTAAGTAGAATGAATGAATAATGAATGACTTAAATAGAGTGAATAAATGAATGACAAAAGCACCACAGGAAGGCACAGAGGAGGGTGTTTGTGCAATCAACTCTACTACCACCAGCAGGCTTAATAAAATAAAAGGGACAGTTACACAACTACTTTAGGGCATTAAATGAAGCTTCCCACTTGATACTTTTCATGAAATAGGCTTTACTAGGCACAGCACATTATCCAGTATTTAACCATTCAAATCACAAGCAGGTATTCTCATGGCTATAAAATATTAAAATATATACAATACATTGTATATACAATACAATGTTAAATATTAAGTCAATTGTTTCAAGTAACTTCAAATCCTGGAAATTCTTTTCACTTGTTAATGGATAGTCATATTCTCCATGGTCAAATGACTTCTACTTTGTTTTCAAGAATGTTTCCAAATAGTAAATGCCTAATCTATCACTAAGTACATGGCAAATATTTATTGTCCACATTGACAGGTCATATTTTTATTCCTGACTTCCCCTAGAAAGCTATATAGGATAATTTAGCTTAACATGTATGGAGCCTTGCCAATACTTTTCTTCCCATTAAAGATTACAGTATATTAGAAAGCCCAACCTCTGTTTAGAGAGTGACCTGGCTTTTAACTTCTTCATGGCTTGGGAGAAGTTAAAGTTTAGATAATTAACATTAAATATCAGAGCTAGGGTTTAGATCAAAAAGCATCATTTTGATCTAAGCACTTCATATATTTGGAAATTTATGTTCCCAATGGCATACTGTAAAAATGGTCTTATTCTCTGCTTAGGGAAAATTTGCATTCAGTTGTGCAGTCATGCAGGGTTAGCATGTCAGGAGTCAGCAATGCATCCGTAACAGCGTCTTCTCACAACTAATGAAGTCTTAAAGACCAAGGACTTACAATATTTGAATTCTCTTCCTATTTTTATCCACTGTGAAAACTGAAGAGGAAGAGTGGTATTTGATGTTTTTGCTAAAGTACCATTATAGGATTAAAAGAAAAAAGGCAAAGGCTGAGTAATTGTTTATCTAATTATTTATGGCTTCTTATCTAAGATCAAATTTTTTTAGGTTCTCCTAAGGGAGAAGGGAAGCGGTTGTTTCCTGTACACAAAACTTGCTTTGTCACAATCAACAATTTGGAGACCATAATAAGCAGTGTAGGACCTGATGGTTTCTTCATTAGAAAGTGCTCCTGAAAGACTCTGAACTGAGCTCTTTGATCTTGACAAGCCCAAAGTTCCCTTCCTGGCACCCACCATGATGCTCAACACCGCACAAAGGGAAGACATTGCTGGCATTTGCGAATTCTCATAACCTGGAGATCCCCTTTGACTATGTTCGATGTGAAGAAAAAAGGATAGAACATTTCCTACAAATGAAAGACTAGACTTTAACCTAAAATGTCATAGGCTGGACTACAATTTTACCAAAGACATCTTAGCAAACTGGAGAGAGAGCACCATAACTGTTTTTTTTTTTTTTTTAATTTACTTATTTATTTTAATTGGAGGCTAATTACTTTATGATATTGTGGTGGTTTTTGCCATACATTGACATAAATCAGCCATGGGTGTACATGTGTTCATGTGTTCCCCATCCTGAACCCCCCTCCCACCTCCCTCCCCATCCCATCCCTCAGGGTCATCCCAGTGCACCAGCCCTGAACACCCTGTCTCATGCATCGAACCTGGACTGGCGATCTATTTCACATATGATAATATACATGTTTCAATGCTATTCTCAAATCATCTCACCTAGCCTTCTCCCACAGAGTCCAAAAAACTGTTCTTTACATCTGTGTCTCTTTTGCTGTCTTGCATATAGGATCATCTTTACCATCTTTCTAAATTCCATATATATGCGTTAATATACTGTATTGGTGTTTTTCTTTCTGACTTACTTCACTCTGTGTAATAGGCTCCAGTTTCATCCACCTCATTAAAACGGATTCAAATGCACTCTTTTTAATAGCTGAGTAATATTGCATTGTGTATCTGTACCACAGCTTTCTTATCCATTCATCTGCCGATGTACATCTAGGTTGCTTCCATGTCCTGGCTATTACAAACAGTGCTGCGATGAACATTGGGGTACACATGTATCTTTCAATTCTGGTTTCCTCGATGTGTATGCACAGCAGTGGGATTGTTGGGTTGCATGGCAGTTGTATTTCCAGTTTTTTTAAGGAATCTCCACACTGTTCTCCATAGTGGCTGTACTAGTTTGCATTCCCACCAACAGTGTAAGAGGGTTCCCTTTTCTCCGCAGCCTCTCCAGCATTTATTGTTTGTAGATTTTTTGATAGCAGCCATTCTGACCAGCATGACATGGTACCTCATTGTGGTTTTGATTTGCATTTCTCTTATCATGAGTGATATTGAGCATCTTTTCATGTGTTTGTTAGCCATCTGTATGTCTTCTTTGGAGAAATGTCTGTCTAGTTCTTTGGCCCATTTTTTGATTGGGTTGTTTATTTTTCTGGAATTAAGCTGCATGAGCTGTTTGTATATTTTTGAGATTAATTCTTTGTCAGTTGCTTAGTTTTCTATTATTTTCTCCCATTCTGAAGGCTGTCTTTTCACCTTGCTTATAGTTTCCTTTGTTGTGCAAAAGCTTTTAAGTTTAATTAGGTCCCATTTGTTTATTTTTGCTTTCATTTCCATTACTCTGGGAGGTGGGTCACAGAGGATCCTGCCGTGATTTATGTCAGAGAGTGTTTTGCCTATGTTTTCCTCTAGGAGTTTTATAGTTTCTGGTCTTATATTTAGATCTTTAATCCATTTTGAGTTTATTTTTGTGTGTGGTATTAGAAAGTGTTCTAGTTTCATTCTTTTACAAGTGGTTGACCAGTTTTCCCAGCACCACTTGTCAAAGAGATTGTCTTTTCTCCACTGTATATTATTACCTCCTTTGTAAAAGATAAGGTGTCCATAGGTGCGTGGATTTATCTCTGGGCTTTCTATTTTGTTCCATTGATCTATATTTCTGTCTTTGTGCCCGTACCATACTTTCTGAATGACTGTAGCTTTGTAGTTTAGTCTGAAGTCAGGCAGGTTGATTCCTCCAGTTTCATTCTTCTTAAGATTGCTTTAGCTATTCGAGGTTTTTTGTATTTCCAAACAAATTGTGAAATTATTTGTTCTAGTTCTCTGAAAAATACCATTGGTAGCTTCATAGGGATTGCATTGAATCTATAGATTGCTTTGAGTAGTATACTCATTTTCACTGTATTGATTCTTCTGATCCATGAACGTGGTATATTTCTCCCTATTTGTGTTATCTTTTGTTTTCTTTCATCAGTGTTTTATAGTTTTCTATATATAGGTCTTTTGTTTCTTTAGATAGATTTACTCCTAAGTATTTTATTCTTTTCACTGCAATGGTGAATAGAATTGTTTCTTTAATTTCTCTTTCTGTTTTCTCATTGTTCAGATCAGATCAGTTGCTCAGTCATGTCCGACTCTTTGCAACCCCATGAATCACAGCACGCCAGGCCTCCCTGCCCATCACCAACTCCTGGAGTTCACTGAGACTCACGTCCATCGAGTCAGTGATGCCATCCAGCCATCTCATCCTCAGTCGTCCCCTTCTCCTCCTGCCCCCAATCCCTCCCAGCATCAGAGTCTTTTCCAATGAGCCAACTCTTCGCATGAGGTGGCCAAAGTACTGGAGTTTCAGCTTTAGCATCATTCCTTCCAAAGAAATCTCAGGGCTGATCTCCTTCAGAATGGACTGGTTGGATCTCCTTGCAGTCCAAGGGACTCTCAAGAGTCTTCTCCAACACCACAGTTCAAAAGCATTAATTCTTCGGCACTCAACCTTCTTCACAGTCCAACTCTCACATGCATACATGACCACAGGAAAAACCATAGCCTTGACTAGACGAACCTTTGTTGGCAAGGTAATGTCTGTGCTTTTCAATATACTATCTAGGTTGGTCATAACTTTCCTTCCAAGGAGTAAGCGTCTTTTAATTTCATGGCTGCAGTCACCATCTGTAGTGATTTTGGAGCCCAGAAAAATAAAGTCTGACATTGTTCCCATGAAGTGATGGGACCGGATGGCATGATCTTCGTTTTCTGAATGTTGAGCTTTAAGTCAACTTTTGCACTCTCCACTTTCACTTTCATCAAGAGGCTTTTGAGTTCCTCTTCACTTTCTGCCATAAGGGTGGTGTCATCTGCATATCTGAGGTGATTGATATTTCTCCCGGCAATCTTGATTCCAGCTTGTGTTTCTTCCAGTCCAGCGTTTTTTATGATGTACTCTGCATATAAATTAAATAAACAGGGTGACAATATACAGCCTTGACGTACTCCTTTTCCTATTTGGAACCAGTCTGTTGTTCCATTTCCAGTTTTAACTGTTGCTTCCTGACCTGCATACAAATTTCTCAAGAGGCAGATCAGGTGGTCTGGTATTCCCATCTCTTTCAGAATTTCCCACAGTTTATTGTGATCCACACAAAGGCTTTGGCATAGTCAATAAAGCAGAAATAGATGCTTTTCTGGAACTCTCTTGCTTTTTCCATGATCCAGCAGATGTTGGCAATTTGATCTCTGGTTCCTCTGCCTTTTCTAAAACCAGCTTGAACATCAGGAAGTTCATGGTTCACATATTGCTGAAGCCTGGCTTGGAGAATTTTGAGCATTACTTTACTAGCGTGTGAGATGAGTGCAATTGTGTGGTAGTTTGAGCATTCTTTGGCATTGCCTTTCTTTGGGATTGGAATGAAAACTGACCTTTTCCAGTGCTGTGGCCACTGCTGAGTTTTCCAAATTTGCTGGCATATTGAGTGCAGCACTTTCACAGCATCATCTTTCAGGATTTGGAATAGCTCAACTGGAATTCCATCACCTCTTCTAGCTTTGTTCGTAGTGATGCTTTCTAAGGCCCACTTGACTTCACATTCCAGGATGTCTGGCTCTAGGTCAGTGATCACACCATCATGATTATCTGGGTCGTGAAGATCTTTTTTGTACAGTTCTTCTGTGTGTTCTTGCCACCTCTTCTTGATACCTTCTCCTTCTGTTAGGTCCATACCATTTCTGTCCTTTATCGAGCCCATCTTTGCATGAAAGTTTCCTTTGGTATCTCTGATTTTCTTGAAGAGGTCTCTAGTCTTTCCCATTGTGTTGTTTTCCTCTATTTCTTTGCATTGATTGCTGAGGAAGGCTTTCTTATCTCTTCTTGCTATTCTTTGGAACTCTGCATTCAGATGTTTATATCTTTCCTTTTCTCCTTTGCTTTTCACTTTTCTTCTTTTCACAGCTATTTGTAAGGCCTCCCCAGACAGCCATTTTGCTTTTTTGCATTTCTTTTCCATGGGGATGGTCTTGATCCCTGTCTCCTGTACAATGTCACGAACCTCATTCCATAGTTCATCAGGCACTCTATCTATCAGATCTAGGCCCTTAAATCTATTTTTCACTTCCACTGTATAATCATAAGGGATTTGATTTAGGTCATACCTGAATGGTCTAGTGGTTTTCCCTACTTCCTTCAGTTTAAGTCTGAATTGTTAGTGTATAGGAATTCAAGGAATTTCTGTGTGTTAATTTTATATCCTGCAACTTTACTATAGTCATTGACTAGCTCTAGTAATTTTCTGGTGGAGTCTTTAGGGTTTTCTATGTAGAGGATCATGTCATCTGCAAACAGTGAGAGTTTTACTTCCTCTTTTCCAATCTGATTCCTTTTATTTCTTTTTCTTCTCTGATTGCTGTGGCTAAAACTTCCAAAACTATGTTGAATAGTAGTGGTGAGAGTGGGTACCCTTGTCTTGTTCCTGACTTTAGGGGAAATGCTTTCAATTTTTCACCATTGAGGATAATGTTTGCTGTGGGTTTATCATATATGGCTTTTATTATGTTGAGGTATGTTCCTTCTGTGCCTGCTTTCTGGAGGGTTTTTATCATAAATGGATGTTGAATTTTGTCAAAGGCTTACTCTGCATCTATTGAGATAAGCATATGGTTTTTATCTTTCAATTTGTTAATGTGGTGTATCACATTGATTGATTTGCGAATATTGAAGAATCCTTGCATCCCTGGGATAAAGCCCATTTGGTCATTATATATGATCTTTTTAATATGTTGTTGGATTCTGTTTACTAGAATTTTGTTAAGGATTTTTGCATCTATGTTCATCAATGATATTGGCCTGTAGTTTTCTTTTTTTGTGGCATCTTTGTCTGTTTTTGGTATTAGGGTGATGGTGGCCTCATAGAATGAGTTTGGAAGTTTACCTTCCTCTGCAATTTTCTGGAAGAGTTTTAGTAGGATAGGTGTTAGCTCTTCTCTAAATTTTTGGTAGAATTTTTGTTTGCTAGAAGATTTCTGATTACAGTTTTGATTTCCATCTTGTGAGGGGTGTGTTAAGATTTTCTATTTCTTCCTGGTACAGTTTTGGAAAGTTATACTTTTCTAAGAATTTGTCCATTTTTTCCAAGTTGTCCATTTTATTGGCATATAATTGCTGATAGTAGTCTCTTATGATCCTTTGTATTTCTGTGTTGTCTGTTGTGATTTCTCCATTTTCATTTCTAACTTTGTTGATTTGATTCTTCTCCCTTTTTTTCTTGATGAGTCTGGCTAATGGTTTATCTATTTTATTTATCTTCTCAAAGAACCAGCTTTTAGCTTTGTTGATTTTTGCTATGGTCTCCTTTGTTTCTTTTTCACTTATTTCTGCCCTAATTTTTATGATTTCTTTCCTTCTAACATTTTCCTTCTAACCCTGGGGTTCTTCTTCTTTTTCTAGTTGCTTTAAGTGTAAAGTTAGTTTATTTATTTGATTTTTCTCTTGTTTCTTGAGGTAAGCTTGGATTGCTATGAACCTTCCCCTTAGCACTGCTTTTACTGAATCCCATAGGTTTTGGGTTGTTGTGTTTTCATTTTCATTCATTTCTATGCATATTTTTATTTCTTTTTTTATTTCTTATTTGAATTGTTGGTAAGCACCATAATTGTTAAGGGTTGGCTAGACTTCTCAAAAGTAAGCACCATAATTGTTAAGGGTTGGCTAGACTTCTCTTGTGGCTCAGCCAGTAAGGAGTCTGCCTGCAATGCGGGAGACCCAGGTTTGATCCCTGGGTTGGGAAGATCCCCTGGAGAAGGAAATGGCAACCCACTTCAGTATTCTTGCCTGGAAAATCCCATGGACAGAGGACCTGACAGGCTACAGTTCATGGGGTTGCAAAGAGTTGGACATGACTGAGCAACTTCACTTCACTTCACTTCACTTCAGACTGAAACCGAAAGCTATCTTCCTAAGCAGGCTGCCCCTTTTTGCTGTAAGGTGCTGAGCATTTAAAAGATTGCTGCATTAGTCCATTGCAACATTCTTGTCCAAAGACTCAACTAAGAAACCAAATGAGAGTCAGAAAATTAGGTCATGGCCAGTGGATGTTCAGCACTCAATTTAAACAAATCAAGTGCCAGGGCTCAGGAATCTGCAAAGTTGATGAGTGTACACAGACTTCCAAAAAAAGCAAATGCACAGGTGAGCTAACTGGATTCAATGTCTGGTCTTTCAGACTGAGTCAGGTCGGATGCAGGTTCTGAGAATGTGGTTGGGTCAAAGTTCAGCAGTGCTGAGAAGACAGGTGGGGATAGTTGGTGCTCTCACAGGCTTGAAGTTCAGAGTTTGGGAGGCACTGCCCATGGCCAGAGCACTGGTTGAGGATGTGAAACTGTCAAGGAGGAGTAGGCAGGAGGCAGCCCTTCACTCTCATCTTAAACCAAATGCTCCAGCCACACTGAACACCTTGCAACTTTTCTGAAGAACCTGAACTTTCTTTGCCTCACTCTGGGACTTCACATGTGTTGCTACCTCTGCCCAGAAGATACATAATCACCTGATCACACCCTACACACACTCAGGAATCACTTTTCATGGAAAGCCTTCCCTGATCCATGTCATACCCTAAGACTGGATTAGGAGTCCTTCCCCATGCACTCCTATGGCCCTCTTAGAAATACCACCAGAGGATGGGGATTGTATGTCTCAAAGGGTTTCAAACTTATTTCTAATTTCTTCAAAAGAAATCTTAACTCAGAACCGAAGGCAAAACCTCAGAGCAGATGTCTGAGGAAGTGGAGGCAGGAGAAGGAGGGAGACCCAAGGCCTGCCTGCCTGGCCCCACTGCTTATTCAAGGACGTCACCCTGAGAAATTTCCAAGGGAAAGCTAAAGGGATTCAGAAAATGCTTTTCAAATCCCAGAACTAATTTATACCATTGATTATACATAAAATACATGCATTATTCATTTAAAACTATCCAGTGAAGTACTTATTTATATTAACACTATTAATCACTGAAATGGTTCCAATTTGTATGGCATGGATACCAGCTAATCAGAAATATACCAGCTATTAGCCAACATATAGCTGTCCCACTGCATACTAGATGAATGTAAGCACTGAACACTTATAAAATCCTTCCACTAGAAATCCTCCATTAGTGTGTCTGCTCTCCAGACTATGAATCACGAGCACTCAGCTATACTCCCCTGAGCTAAACAATCACTTTTAACCTGATTGTGTGACCTTCCTTCCTGCCCATCATTTTGCATGATGGTGAACACCCCTCATGGATAACGAAGTATGAAATGAAGGAGTTGGGCCTCCCAAGAGGCAACGGGAATGATGCACATAGGATCTGAAATGCAAGTTTCAGGGCGCCTCATGTCACCTCCAAAGAAGTGGTTGTGGAAACAAGGAAGTATCCAGATGAGCAGATAGTTAGGGACTGGCGAACATCACACACAATATAGTAGCCTGGGAGGAATAACCCACAGCTGTAAGAATGAGAGTTGAAAGGATGAGTGTGTTTGCCAGTGTGCCAGGAGTGGGATGGAGCCCCGTGGGCCCTGCTAATGTGACTGTACACTAACTGCTTCAGCCAGAGGCCCCAAGTCCAGAAGGCATCCACCATATGCCCGCCTCACCATGACACCTGGGTGTGCACAGTATCCCTGGAAGCATGTTAACAAATTGGTTGAAGTTAGTGGGGAAGGGAACTGAGGCTCTGCACTACAGGAGTGGGCATGAAATGTTTCACTGTAAATCCTTCATATAATGTGACTTTTGTATGTCCACATATAAAAGTGATGTGAAGTGAAGTTGCTCAGTTGTGTCCAACTCTTTGTGACCCTGTGGACTGTAGCCCACCAGGCTCATCCATCCATGGGATTCTCCAGGCAAGAGTACTGGAGTGGGTTGCCATTTCCTTCTCCAGGGGATCTTCTGGACCCAGGGATCAAACCCAGGTCTCCTGCATTGCAGGCAGACGCTTTAACCTCTGAGCCACCAGGGCAGACCTCCACATATAAAATCACTGGCCTTTTCATTTGTCTGCCTGGTCCATGAAACGATGAGTCCCTTGAAGGCAGAAACTATGTCCTATTCACCTCCGTATCTGTGGCACCAAATATAGCATGTGGTGTGTAGTAGGAAGGCAATAAATGGACAGATGGATGGGTAGGTGACTGTGTAGATGAGCAGATGGATAAACTCAGTTTTCATCAGACCAGCAGTTTTAGCACCAAAGAAGTCTGACCCAGGGACCGAGGGCAAAGAGCCAGGAAAGGAAAATCTCACAGAATCAAAAAAGTGAGGCTTAAAATCTAACTGCAGAGTGCTGGGCAGCAGCTGCAGAAGGGTATGATGGTAAGACTGACCCCTGCTAAATGCTGTCTCCCTGCCCAGCCCCAGAGCTGGGTGCCATCCAGGGCACAGGCTGGGAGTAAACTGGACTCCCATGTGCACAGTAAGATTTTCAGCAAAGTCACCAGAGGGACATTCAAGCCTGATGTTCAGGGCTTGTAAGATACTTATCTATCTTGACTTGAGTGGCTTTCCAGCCCCTAGAAAGAAAATGAGCATTATAAAAGGCTCTTAATTGGCCTGGATAGTGCCAACAGTAACATAAGTTACCATGGTAGCAAATACATACACTTCCTTCTCAATAAACAATACCTCCTTATCTGCTTTCTAACTGAAGAATGAATGAAAGAAGAAGAAAAGAAAGCAAAGCAACATTTTCTGCAAAATATGCCTATTTCCTTCTACTTTTCCTTTTCAGAATTCTAGCTGTTGCCTGAGATGCTGCCCTGTGATCATTTGGATCTCAAAGAGCAAACCACCATTATTTCATAACAGATGAAGTAAAGCTGTGCAAGGCGCATTTTGCTCCATTTGGCGGCTGTAAGCTGGAGGGCCTGTTGAGGCACCAGAGGGAATCTGAAGCATTATTCAGAGTCCACTCACCATGACATTTGAAGTAATTATGGAAGGAGCAATGGAAACACGAACAGCTTTTGGAAATGAATTCTCTCTTCAAAGTGGAAAGGATGATCTTACAATATTTTAGGATGACATGATGTGTGGACGCTTTTAAAACTTCTTTGGTGAAGACAATCTGGAATCAGAACCCAACTGAAGATTAAAGGGCTTGGGGGCGGGATGGGGTATGAACTTACTTCTTTGTTTCATTGGTTCAGCTCCACTCTTTCTCCTTCATAGAAACCAGACACAGGAAAAAAAGAAAAAGAAAAACCCTCTGAGGTCATCTTATGGATGCCCTGCAGGGTTAGTGCCAGTCTATTCTCCTTATGTCTGAGTGAAGTGCTTTATTCAGGCAATTTTGAAAGGATTTAAGTAATGCAGTTGCCACCACTTCCTTTGGCAAATTTTAGTATTCATAGCCTTGAGCAAAGGTTTGGGAGGGCGTTTTTGTTTGGTTTTGGGTTTTTTTTCTTTTGCTTTTAGAAAATGGAGAGCTGCTTTCAGGCCAGCAATCTACAGGCTCTGCTGTTGGCAGAAATGCCAGAGATGTTCTGGGAACCTCTCTGCTAAGAGCAGGCTCCCACAATGCCTCAGTATCAGGGGGACTTTCGAGTTGTTTTGGAATCAGAGAAAATCTCATTTTCAGCCTTTTCACATTTTGTCCTACATTCTGGAGGGAACTGTCAAGTACTGCAAGCCAGTCTTTCACTGGGAATCCCTCACTGACATCCCCTCCTCACCCCTACCCCTCCTTGCTAAGGAACAGGCAAGTCACAGAAGGTTCATTGCATGGCGCAGCATGAAAGCTTCTGCCCAAAGGATTGTTGGTGACACACCCGGGGCCAGTTAGAGTCTGTCTCTTGGAGCATCTTGACAATGAGACGTAACAGCGCTGATTGGCAGTGGGCAGTGAGAGTCCACAAGCTAAGCAAAGTTAGGGGTTAACTGAAGTCACGAGTACCCCTGAATTGGGACTAGCAGAAGTCCCTAAGAGGTGACTCATTGGAAAAGACTCACGCTGGGAGGGATTGGGAGCAGGAGGAGAAGGGAACGACAGAGGATGAGATGGCTGGATGGCATCACCAACTCGATGGACGTGAGTCTGAGTAAACTCCGGGAGTTGGTGATGGACAGGGAGGCCTGGCGTGCTGCGATTCATGGGGTCGCAAAGAGTCAGACATGACTGAGCAACTGAACTGAACTGAAGTCCCTAAGGTAGAAAAAAGATGTAGAGGATGGAAGATGATACAGGAGGTAGGTAGACGCTGGGAAAATCCGAGGAAAGACGGGAAGAGCGCCACCACTGCGATTCCTTGTGGATTCGAAATGTCATCCTGAGGGAGCAACAAGACAGACCCCAGAGAAATCTTAGCTGTTTCCAGTTCCCGAACTCTACTCCCTCTTCCATGAGGACCCTCTGTCCTCTAGCCTGGGCTCCTGCAGGACCCCCATCTCTGCATCGCTGGTGTGTCCTTACAAAATCCCCCATTACTTGGGGCAGCCTGAGAGCATCTCCAAACCAGAAAGAGACTCTCACCCACATGGGGCATTCAGAGATGGACTCTGGCACAATCTGCCACACAACTCTGAATGGAAGCACACTGGAACAGCAGGTGGAGTCGGGGCAGAGTCATAGATCTGCCCAGTCCTCAGCACCTCTTCCCCTCAGGCAGCAAGGCTGGGAAGACACAGACCCAGGAGCCAGGGTGAATGGGGCCCCCAGAATTGTACAGGTCAGCCCCGCCTGGTAGCACTTTAGGGGCCAGAAGTAGGAAAGCTGGTTCCCTCGGCATCTGCAGACCCTGAGCCCACCCCTCCCCATCCCTGACCCTCCAACATGTGCTATCTCATTGTGCCTCCAACTTTCAAACCCCAAAGTCACCTGGCTCAGTCCCCCTTTCCCTGCTCCCACATTGTGGTTGTTTTTCAGCCACTAAGTCATGTTGACTCTTCAAGACCCCATGGATTGCAGCACACCAAGTTTTCCTGTCCTTCACTCTCTCCTGGAGTTTGCTTGAACTCATATCCATTGAGTTGGTGATGCCATCCATCCATCTCATTCTCTGTCGCCCCCTTCTCCTCCTGCCCTCTATCTTAACCAGCATCAGGGTCTTTTCCAGTGAGTCTGCTCCCATGACAACCCCTGTTACTGTGATGTGAGGGACCCAGACCAATAGCATGAGTTGACCATGACTTTTGACCGCTAAGAAATGGCAACTCTTCCTCCCTCTGAGTAAGGAGCCTGTGATCTCAGGAGGGGGCAGGGGCAGCTACTCAGGTGCTCCTCTCCTATGTAGGCACCTGTTTTGCTCTCTGATCAGAAGAAACTGGGGTGCTAAAGGAGGAAGATCAGTGCAGAGCAAGCACATCTATCACTAAATTTCTCTGCAGCAACTCATTACCAAAATAAATTGTAAAGAGAAGGAAACTCTTGTGACTGCACTTTGTGAAGCAAAAATGCACCTTATTAGTGTGTTTGATTTTGTGTAGTCGCAAAGGAGGAAGAGGCAATTGGTTTATTGGGTTTTATGTTCCAAATCTAGTACTTGTAAGTAGTTGGGAAAGGGAAATGTGTTTTTAAATTTTTTTCTGATTAAGATTTTTAGAATAAGCAATTCCAGAAGTTTTCTGGAATTTGTGGCCCAAAAAAGTAGGTGGGGCAAAAATCAGCTTTCCCCTCATAGCACTGTTGGTCTTTTACCTTAATACTGAATTCCTTAAATCTCTATATAATATAGTTTTTGTTCCCAACACGTAATTTTAAATTCAGGACGGTCCATTGTCCAGATCCCACATGCTCAGATCTTTCTGTTTGCTGTGGACTCCCGTAGAGTCCTGGCTCTGGCCAGCAACACCTCACAGGCCATCGTGCAAGCTGGTGGGGGTGCCGGCCTGGAGGGCCACTCACAGGCGGGACGCATCCATGGAAAAAACTGGGATAGAGGCAGGCACATGCAGGCCTGTTTCCTCAAGAAATGCATCCCCTGAGACTTTGTATTTAACTAACACACCCTGCTTCCCACCCTCAAATCCAGGGTGGGTCCATCAAAAACTAGGGAAATGTCTACAAGATGCAAGAGGATCCTCTGGCTCCGAAAGTTAGATCTAAAGAAAAGCTTTGAGTCCTAAGAGAATAAGTAATGGGTGCCACAGACAGGGAGAAAAAGATTTCTTGCCTTCGTTCAAAATTTTTATTTTTTATTTATTTTTTAAATATTTACTTTTATTTATTTATTTGGATGCCCTAGGTCTTAGTTGTGGCATGTGGGGTCTAGTTCCCTGACTGGGGATCGAACCCCAGCACCTTGCATTGGGAGCACAGTCTTAGCCACTGGACCACCAGGGAAGTCCCATTCAAAATCTTCAAATGCTTTCACCAGCTGGAATGGAGCTGGAATGACTGACAGCTGTGTGCTATTTTTTTCAGTTAAGACCTCTCCCCAGAGCGGAGCTTATTCTAGTAGGGCTTTGCAACGCATGCCTTGCTGTCCAGATGGTTCCCTTCCGTGCTTCTGACTTTCTGAAATTCTTTTGCAAAACAGTATCTCAAATCTCTTGCTCATGGGTCTATCAAGATTCTATGTGAGATGATCATACTAAGTGGAATAAGTCAGACAGAGAAAGACCAATATGATATGATATCACTTACATGTGGAATCTTAAAAAATAATACAAATGAACTTATTTACAAAACAGAAACGGACTCACAAACATAGAAAACAAACCTATGGTCCCAAAGGGGAAAGGAGGGGGAGAGGGATAAATTAGGAATTTGAGAGTAACATATATACATTATCATAAACAAAATAGATAATCGACAAGGACCTACAGTATAGCATAGGCAACTATTCTCAATATGTTATAATAACCCAAATGGGAAAAGAATCTGAAGAAGTACATACATTTTACTTACATATACTTCACTGTACACCTGAAACGAACACATGTAAATCAACTATATTTCAAAATAAGTAAATAAATAAATTGCAATGGTAAAAACAGACAAACAAAAAAAGATTCTCTGTGAGGATTTGGAACAAGGCTCAGCATTCACCAGGACGACTCAGCCTTCTTTTCTTTCCTGCGATTGCTATGTTAATGAATCTGTTGGATGGTCAACCTCAGGATTCTAGCAGAGGGATCTGTGGCACTTGGAAAGGAAGAGAGGCCCTGGCCAGGCAGAGGGGGTCGGGGAGTTTAGGAAGGCTTCCAAGACTCAGACCATTGTGTGGAGATGTAAAAGATCACAGCTCTCTGGGCTGTTACCAGTGATAAATGGCTGGGCGGGCAGTTGTGCACAGGAATTGCTGAAATTGAGGAAGCCTCCTGGAATGAACAGCAATTGAGGAGGAAGCTAGAGGCCTATGGCAGAGTGACCTCAGTGTCCGAAAAGCCGTGTGTCACATTGCTGTAATAATTTACGACAAACATTTCTCTGTCTGGGATTTGCCTTTAAATAGAAATCACAGATGATGCAAGCTCAGGGGCATCACCTCTAGGCACAAAACCCGCCAGTGGAGAAAACTGCACGGAAGGCTTTCACGGGTTTTGGGGGCTGTGGCATGAAAGAGCCCAGCTGTTCCTGTTCCATCTGCTATTTTTTCAAGGTCAGTGGATATGGGAAAGTTGTAGCTGGGAATGAGTAGCTTTTACCTCACAGGCTCTTAACAGACTCAGGGTCTGTGCTCATTGTGGTGTCTGTATTCTCCTAAGCAGCTCAGCCCCCAGATCTGTCTCTTACAGGCCCACCCATTTGGAGTTCATGAGCATCTCAGGACTCAGGAGAGGTGCAGCGATGTCCACTGGTCTAGACAAAGGAGCTCATAGCCAAGGAGACCCTCCGGGCCCATGTCAGCCACACAGATTTCCACTGGCTCCCACCCAAGGAGCCCGTGGTCTCAGGCCCAGCTCCTTCAAACTGCAGTTCTGCCTGGCCTTCCCTAGCATTTATGGTTCACGGACTTGCCTCCTCTTCCTCTTGGTCTCAGGGAAAATTTCTTCGCTTGCATTTTCTCACAGAGGACTGTCTCTTAGTTTGAGCCAAGGAAAGGGCTTGACTTTCACAGCTTAAGTACTGGAATCTTCCTGTGTCTACTCCCCATCCTCCTAGTCAAACAGGGCAACTCTGATGCTTATCAGGGAGCTTCTGAGAGCAAGACATTCCACTTTCCAGGCCTCAAAGTGAGTCAACAAAGAGACAGAATCCATTCTTAAGCAAACGCTGTCTTTATGGATATTGGACCCAAACAAGTTCTGTTACATGGAACATACTGATGGAATTTAACATGTAGAATATCTAAAACTTAATGCCAAGAATTAATGCTTCAAAATAGACATGGAGGTGAAAGATCACAAAACATAGGTCATAACTGAAACACACAATACAATGTTCTGAAAGCAGAGATCCAGAAAAATGTCTGTTAAAAGCAAAACATGGTTAGAAACACGCTGATATCAGGACTTACACATATAGACATACAAGTGTAGGTTTGTGTGTACATGTGTATTTGTATACATGCATGTGTGTTTATAGGTACACACATACATGTGAACACACACACATACATTTATATGTATAAAGAGAGAGTGGTGGACATGAGGAAAGATCTCTTGACCACCATTCTTACTTCCATTTCCTATTTCTAAGCAGCAAACAAATTTGCCCTTAGGACTAAAGTTTTAGGTTAGAGGAAATCTCTGGGACATTGGAATCAGGGCATCAGAGCAGCTAATGGGAATTGCTTTTCATATCTCATGACACCATGTGATTCACCTTACACAGGGCTCTGGTTACCAGCCCCTTTCCGCTCCTGTGCCTTCACTCACTCCCTTCCTTTCGGTTTCATGTCCCTGATCTCAGACGTAGTACAGACTATCTTAGGGAATTATCTGCATGGAATCCTGTCAGTCTGGTTTATTGTACTGGATAGCAGGTAGATGAATTATTTTCTGGTCAACAGGCAGAAGAGAACAGCAGTGAGCCCGGATGCAAAGGTATGTTTGCCCAGGCAGCTGTTCCCACCTGTCTTTCCAGGTAAAGAGCAAAAGGGGATGTAAGCCATCACCAACACTGAAAATCCCGTGTTGAACTGGAACCAGGACATCGGAGTAGAGGCTCTGGATAGGATTTAAGGCAGCAGAACTCTTTCACTGACCACGGGGACCCCTGTCATCTGGAGCTGAGCACTTTCTTCTTCTGGGAGCAAATAATCTTTGTTCTCAGTGCTGCTTTTAGTTTATCAGATGTAGGAAAATCTTCAGTGTGTCAAAGTTAGAGTGCTTGACCCTTGCTGTTCTAAGATACGTACTGCTTCAGGGCTCCCATCATTCTTCCAGAAAGCTCACAGGACAATATGGAAATTTTGCAAAAAAGGAAAATCCTGGGGCTCACAGAAGACTGAGATGAGGGAATTCATCTTTCCATTTACTCTTTGTGACTGCTGTTACTAAGAATACGCTAAAATTGTTATGTATTTTTCAGGCATTTGGCCAAAGCACCAAGCCATTTTGAGTTTGACTGGAAGGAGAGCTATTCCCTCAAAATCACTACTTTGATAAATATTTTTATTTTATCCCCTTGATGGATTTAATTCAGTCATTTGCTTATTGCATTGAGAGATTCAATGGCAAAGATATTTAATTATGCCTAACCTTTATCCCATTAAGTAGATTAAAAGTCTAAAGCACTGGCTAGCCTCCTGTATAGAGCTGGCTTGTTAGATATGTACATTCAACTGCAGCTTGCAAAAAAAGCAAGAAATTACGTCAGCCTTAAAACAGTACTTATTCAGGATTTGGTTCTATTTTGAGCTGATGCTTGGCTTAATTTTACAAAGCAAGGAAATAATAGGACAGTGAAGGTACTGAATTCATAAATACATTTCTGTTAGCAAGAAAGGCCAAAAAAGTCATCCAATGTAAATTTACCCTCGGCTACTGAGTGATTGCTCTTTCAAGGACTTGGGAAATTGGCAAGACTTCTGGTTCTGTGCCAGCAATGTTCTTAAATGTGGTTTTATAACAGAAAAAAAAAATGCTACACTTAAGAGAGTAGATGCAGGAATCTTATTTGGGTGAGGTCTCTCTCAATGGAGGGCTTCCCTAGTGGCTCAGATGGTAAAGAATCCGCCTGCAATGTGGAAGACCTGGGTTCGATCACTGGGTTAGGAAGATCCCCTGGAGGAGAGCATGGCAACCCACTTCAGTATTCTTGCCTGGAGGATTCCATGGACAGAGAAGCCTGGCGGGCTACAGTCCATGGGGTCACAAAGAGTCAGAAATGGCTGAGCTACTAAACCTCTCAATGGAATCCCTAAAAGGGAGTTGAGGGAAAAATCTACACACTGATGTCTAGTATTTTCTCTACTTGCCTCAGTAAGCTGGTAAGTATCTTGATAAGAAACTTCAATTGTGAATGATGCATATGCCACAATATCTTGATGCATGACAAAGTTTTTCTTGACACTTGATGCTGAGACACAGGAGATGTTATCTGTGCTAAAAAGCAAACGAAAAGTCCACACTGGGGAGGGTGTGTGTGTATGTATGTGTGTGCACGCATGTGCACACTAGTATGCTGGTAAATGTTTAACAACCAACCCTCTGAAATAAAAATAAAAAGCCCTAGTGTGTAGCATTTGCCAATTTCTATGATGTAAATACTCCCACCACAGCTGATTTCAAGGTCCCAGTAAGACTTCACTGAACACGGTAGGGAAGAGCACAGTAGCACACTATTATATAATATTCCCAGCACTCAGATACCGTGTGTGTGTGTGTGTGTGTGTGTGTGTGTGCGTCGTGCTCAGTCATGTCCGACTCTTTGTGGCCCTATGGACTGTACCCTGCCAAGCTCCTCTGTCCATAGGATTTTCCTGGCAAGAACGGGGATCTGGAGATGGGAGTTCGATCCCTGGATCAGGAAGATTCTCTGGAAGAGGAAACGGCAACCCACTCTAGTGTTCTTGTCTGGATAATTCCATGTGGAGATGGCTCACTCTGTAGGTCCCCAGAACTTCACTGTAACTTGACACAGATATAATATATAATCAGGAAGTAACAGACTTTTGAGTATTTATTAGCCAGAGTGTGAACTGTAGACTCCCCAAGAGTTTGGGTGACATTAATGGCAAGCCAAAAATGAAAATATGGGTTCACTTCGGCTGATGTCACCTCACAGCACAGGATTTTAGTACAAACTTTTCAACTAATTACTCATAGAACACTGTTTATCTTTACAGTATCTGGATTTTTAGCAAAGAAAATGTATTTCTGTAAATATCCTTATTGTGTATCAAAGAGCACAGAACAAGGGCTGCTGTCACTCTCATTGGCTGGTTCTTTCATGTCGCGGACTACAGTCACATATTTTTGTTGTTGTTGTAAAACCTTCACATACACCCTTGCTTTGGCAACTGATCCAGTCCTCCTGACCACAGACATGGGTTTATGACCCCGGTCTGCCACGTTAGAGTATTCCATCACTTTGGGAACAATAGTTGGTCCATGGCATCTGTGTTTGACTTCCTGAATCTAGCTGAGACTAGCTTAGTCCCTGGTCTTCTCAGTCCCAGCTACACAAGCTAGTCAATTTCTTTCCTGCCTCTTCCTCATCCTTCTTACTTATGCTGGTTGGTTTCTGTCACTTGCAACCAGGAAGTTGCAACTAATAAAGAGACTGGAACAGGCCAAGAAACCCTCTATTTAAAATTACTGAGATTGAGGATGGATAGAAGGAAGGAAGGAAAGGAGAAAGGAAGGAAAGGAAAGAGGAAAGAAGGGGGAAAACAACAAAAAGATAAATAAGGGAGAATCAAATTTAAATAAAATATTCATGTGTGGGAGGTAGTTGGAAGATCTGCCTAACAGATTCTCAGTAGTATGTGCTGCTTGCATTCTAAGTTTTTCAGTCGTGTTCAACTCTTTTCGACCCTGGACTGTGGTCCACCAGGCTCCTCTGTCCATGGGATTCTCCAAGCAAGAATACTGGAGTGGGTTGCCATGCGCTCCTCCGGGGGGAATCTTCCCAATTCAGGGATCAAACCTGCAGTTCCTGTGGCTTCTGCATTGCAGGCGGATTCTTTACTGCTGAGTCACTGAGGAAGCCCTCTTGGCAATATATTTGCGACTAAATCTTTATGAATCCTTACCCCTCCAAAAATCATTAGAAATATTCTTCTGAAACACTCAACCTTTCCAGATATTTTTTCATAAATCCTTTCTTAACGCAAGTTTTGCATGTAAGGAAGCAGGAGCAGAAGAAGTGACTTGTTCATAGTGATTTTATGCAGAGACTAGATAAGAGTACCCATCTAAATATCTCTTAATTCTGCCTTCATCTCCTTCCCATCATTTGCCATGACCTTGAGTTGACTCCTCTTTATTTCCTGCCCAGACTGTGGTCATAGTCTTCTCTCTGTTCTTCTGGGTTCTGATGTCTTCTTTATTCATTCCCTTTTGTATTACTATAGGAACTATCATCCTAAATGGAAATTTAACCATGCAACATATAAATCTAAATGTCTTGATATGGCCCATGACATCCTTGCCTCATTACCTATCATGCCGACCCCACACTCTAGCCAAATTTTCTGTTGTTTTCCAAACACACCAGGCTTTTTCTCATTGATGTTCTCCTGTTCATAATGTTCAAAAGTTTCTGGGATAACTTTTCCTCTTTTCTCTTCTTGAAAAAAAAATACTCAGTTTAGGCGTCATCATGAAACTTTCCTAAAATTTTCCATGGAAAGAGCTTCCTTTCTGCACATTAATAATACTTGAGTTCACATGTTTATGATTGCAATTATTACAACAAAGAGGAATAATTTATACATTTCCCTACTAAGTTGTGTGCTCCTTCAGGAAGGGAACATTTTCCTTTATCATCATTACATTGCACTTTATTTGGTACATTTTGGATGTTTGGCATATTATTTGAATGAATTATTGCATAAATGATCAAATTAATGATCAAATCAGATATTCTCTAAGCACCAATCCCATGAAGTAGATGCTACTATTACAATTTAACCCTGAGGAAATGAAAACTTAGAGGATTGAGTCACCCAAGAAAGTTTACCCAAGAAAGGATGGTGAAACCAGGATTTGACCCAGGCCATCAGACTCCTGCTCTTACTAAACTGCTCACCTAGATGGAAAATCTCCTTTCTGCTCCAGATATTTGGCCATTCCCTTTTTTGTTATCTGGTATCAGAGATCTACACAGCCAGCTTTTATTCTGAAAGCCAATGGACATTCCACGAAAATTCAGTCCACCATCCCTGTTATGCTCTTGCTTGAGCTTGACAGGAAGGTCGGCCTAAGTCCGTCTCTGAGACATCTGGGTGTAGGGCAGAAAAGTGCTTTCCCAGAGGGCTCTGCCCTGAGGGATGAGTAATCTTTTTCTGCCCTTTCAGGGTGGGGCTTTAAGATTTAGAGAGCTAGTCTTAATTAGAGCATTTCCTGGCTGAGTAAATATTAAACTTAAATTCAGCTACGCCTTTGGTTAGCAGGTCAGGGCTTGAGACTTTGCCTCCCATGATTCCCCTCAGGTTCTTCGTTTGAGAGTGGGGGTGGGGAGGAAAGCAGAGAATGCAGCCTAGGAGACAGGGAGACTCCAGGGACGCTGACGAGGCGGAGACCTAGTCAAGCCGCTCAGCAGATCTGTTACTAAACCTCGTACACACAGTTACCATTCCAACTGGTTAAATATTAACCTGTGGTGCTGTTCCTGCCGTTGGCCGTTAATTAGACATTGTTTAAATGAATAATTCTGAGAGTCACCTGCCAGGAAGGCCACCTTGGGTAAAGCAAGGGTTTCTCTATATTCTAAGAAGCCAGACACTTGACAGTCACAAATGAAGAACACAAAAAGGTTTTAAGGGGCAGCAGGGATGTCACTGGACTTAGTCCCAGCTTTCTTATTTTAACTGGAACACTGGCCAGAGGACCTAAGTGAAGAGCGCCACACCTGCCAACCGCATGGGCCCATCACCCTGTGCTCCCAGGACCGCGGCAGACTTTGATGACCTGAACATGCTGAGAACTGAGGACACTGGGCAGGGCTGGCTGACCGGGCCCTTTAATGAGCTGCTATTACTGCAGGAGCTGTTGTGTGAACTGATTTAGATCTCTTAGGAAGCGTGGGGTCTAACACAGAAGGGGTAGAGGCTGTGAAAAGTAGAGAGTAAGGGACTGAGCCCAAGGGCACACCCCGGCCTGGCTGGTCAAGGAGGCTGGTATTCGGAGTACAGGGAGTGAGACTCCTGGCCAGTGTCCCTGCATCCTTCTGGAAACAGTACCTTGTTTTTACCCTAGTGAACTACCGTCTGTCCTCGGTCAATCAAGGTGCCTTGCTCACCCCCAGCCACGGACAGGTCTCTCACTCAAGCTGGGTTATTTATATGTTTTCTCTCCGGAATCTGACTTTTGAACAAAGTGACAAAATGACGCTAGAGTTGCTTTCTCCTACTAAGATAGCAGCCATCAGTTCTGCTGCTTGGGGCACGCTTCTGCTCTAACTTCACAATTTCTGCATGTTCCAAGTCTACTTTTTTAACTTTCCTTTCTGTTCTGGGAGTTACTCCACAGTCATCACATAAATGCCTTTTCTGTTTTTTAGTCCAAATTTGTTTCTCTTGCTTGACAAATAAAAAACAGAGTTGATACACTATGGAAATATATACACCTTTAGATTCAGAGAAGAAAATGGCAACCCACTCCAGTATTCCTGCCTGGAGAATCTCATGGACAGAGGAGCCTGGCGGGCTCCATGGGGTTGCAAAAGAGTCAGACATGACTAAGCGACTGAGCACACACACATATATATCCCCAGTATGAATGGATTACCCATGCCCCGGCCAAACTTAATTTTGGATCAAGTTGGATAAATCTCAAATCATTCTAGTTAACAGACATTTTAATATCCAAAAAATACACTTTAATTACCTCACAATGATCTCCAGTAGGTAAAAGAAGTTATAAGATCAGTTGTCATAAGTGAACAAAAATACATAAAATTTGGCCACAGGGAGATTTCTGGATCCTTTGACATTCAAATGAACATAGACTCATGTTTATGCATCACTAGAGTCTATAGCTACAGTTTTATTTCAGTCCTGGAATATTGATAATAGTCATAGGTCAATTTATGAGGTTTTATAATAAATTTTTTCCCAGACCAAGCAATACCTCAGTCACAGTCCTTACTCATCAGTCATCCCTATAAAAAAGAAAGCAATGAAGTCGGGACCAGGCCTGCCCAGTTAATTAAGTCCTGAATTGCCTCACAGGGTAACCTTCCCAGCAGAGCTCTAGGCAATATAACCTGGGGGTAAGGAGAACAGAAATTCCATTTCCCACTGAGTCACTTAGCACAGCATCTTGAGTAACTTACTCAACCACCCTGGGTTCCACTTACCTGAGAGACAGAATGAGGATGAGGAAATGAGAATACCAAGCACATACATAATTTGAAAGAATGAAGGAGAGACTAGTGACACTATGACAAAAGATTAAAAGAAGCCACAGTAACCTCTTCCGTCAGGGTTATACACAATCAGAAATGTAAATATGCCTCATATGAGTATTCACCCTTTCTACAAACCTTTCTCTCCACAGAGACAATTAAGATTTTCATTACTCAAAAGACAGAAGGCTGAGATTTTAACAACTTCATTTCATTGGTTCAGACACTTATTCATCCACATTTTAACATTTCTGAAATCTGGATGTGTTTACAATTCTTATTTTCACATCACTGAAGTAGGTATGCATCTTATAATTCATGGCATCTTAAATTTACTGACACAGCATTTCTTTTTTTGCTTATACAGATAGATCTACATAGACTTAACTCCTTCCAGTGAATGGCTTGCTGAAGGGATTGTGGTGGCCCTGCTGGCTTTGGAACCTTGAACTTCTGTAAGAGGTTGACATTCAGAGATAACCAGAAGCACCCCTTATCCACTAGCACAGATTCATTTAGGACAGAGTTTGACTGGTGGGTGCTTTAATAAGAAGACACACAGAACTCTGTGAGACCATCTAGCTGAATGGGGGTTGGAGGAAAGCTGTCAGGAAGACTTTGTGGGAGAAGTGATATCTTTGCTGAGAATGAAAGAGAGGGTCAGAGTCATCTAGAACAAAGCTACTCAAAGTATCTGCTAAGTCTATATGTTAACAGTCTTCCCTGGGTAGTTACAGAAATTGAGAAGTAAACATTTAGAAACTTTTATAACATTTGGGAAAAGTCATTTTATGTCTGTTGAATCTAATTATTAAAAATTGGGGAGTGTACTTTGTTCTAAAAATTTGTTTTCCTGGTAATTAATTTTATTGTATTTTATTTAAAATATCAGTCAGGACAGATTGGAAATTTAAAGAAACAAAGCTAAAAACCACCTGGCTTTTCCTTATGGATCTTGGAGGAACACTGTGTTCAAGGAAGCGATGAGGAAAGACTTCAGAGACGTAAGCAGCATTTGTGAAATTCTGGATAAGAGAGAGGTTGAGATTAAGAGAGCGAGGTGGGCGCAAGGGATGACCATTTGTGTAAAATTTCACATGAGGGTTAAGAAAATGTAAAAATACAGACCAACAAAAATGTTACAAGCTGGTAGTATCTACATGGTAGTATTTCAAAGAATTTTCATAGCCTTAATTTTAAACTTCTTCACCACTACAGAGCATCCTGTGGTGGACATGCTTTGATTTTACCTATGCAGCATCTGTTCTCCTTCCAGGGGGTGTAGGACTTAGACTAGACCAGTGGGCCTCCCGCCCTGGGACTTGCAAGAACAGAAGTACAGCAACATCAGCCCCCAAGAAGCCCGCCCGCTTTGTTCTGTTCCCTCAGGAGCTGCAGAGCTGTCAGAGGGGAACCAGCTGGTAGCGCTGTCTGAAAGCTGGGTTCTGAGAATTTCTTCCAAATGCTTAGAGGATGCATTGAGAGAGAGCATGTTTTTCTACCTATCTTCCTGGCTTAGCTGCCAAGCATATTATATCACGGGGGAAGCTTTACAGAAAATTCACATGAAGTGTGAACTTTTATGTAGAAAATAATGTGCTTATGTGAAGTGTGAGTGTGAAGGTCGCTCAGCCATGTCCAACTCTGTGACCACATGGACTGTAGCCCGCCAGGTTCCTCTGTCCATGGAATTCTCCAGACAAGTATACTTGAGTGGGTTGCCGTTTCCTTCTCCAGGGGATCTTCCCAACTCAGGGATAGAACCCAAGTCTCCCACATTGCAGGCAGATTCTTTACTGTCTGAGCCACCAGGGAAGCCCAAACATACTGGAGTGGGTCACCTATCCCTTCTCCAGGGGATCCTCCTGACCCAGGAATCAAACCGGGGTCTCCTGCACTGCAGGTGGATTCTTTACCAGCGGAGCTACCAGGGAAGCCCAAAGCACTTATAAGGAGCTTTGATTTTCCCTGTTTACTTACTTTGGCTGGCTTGGTGTACTGAAGGTTGGGTAGTTTTATAAGATTTCGAGAAGATGAGTTCAGGAATCCCAAGTGAAGATCGCATCTGGACTTCTTGCTGATGGTTTCAGATGTGAGACATCTGATTTACCAGACACTAAGTGAAGCAGACACATCACAACACCTGCCTGATCCAATTCTTTCAGTGTAGGGTCATCTGGGACTGGATTCTGTTGACGCCACATAGATTTCATCTCCCTATAAAACTCTCTCCCCTGGAGAACACTTAAAAGGAATAAAGATCAGGAAGCCACCTAAAATAGGGACTCCAACTTCCACTAGCCAGGCCTGGGAGAGGGAGCAAGCAGAGAGAGTCCAAAACAGAGAAAGCCCATACTATTGGACTTATCAGGAGACGGGACTGTTTACCTGGGCAATGGAATAGAGCGTCAGTCCATCCAGCTATTTGGGACATGATTCCCATACAACGAGTCCCTTTTCAACAGGGTGTAATATGTTTCTACTGCCCAAGAATTAAGGTGTTGAAAATTATAACCCCCATTTCTTAGTTTAGGGATATTCTTTCAGTATCATTTAGTTTCTGCATCACAACAGGAGCTACAGAGCTGGGGAGCAATATCTACATACTTCCCAGAGTGGAAGCACATATCCACTTCCAGGTTCCTAGGGGGAACATCAGAATGGAGAAAGTGCCCACCATTAACTCTTATGACTTGTAAAACTGAAGCCTCAGTTCTAATTTTCTGTTAGAATCATAAAGAGGGCTTCCCTGGTGGCTCAGTGCTAAAGAATCTGCCTGCAATGTAGGAGACCCTGGTTTGACCCCTGGGTTGGGAAGATCCCCTGAAGAAGGGAATGGCAACCCACTCCAATATCCTTGCCAGAAAAATTCCATGGACAGAGAAACGTGGTGGGCTACAGTCTGTGGGGTCACAAAGAGTCAGACATGACTAAGCACGATGATAGAGAATCATAAAGATCTGTCAGGATAGAAAACAAAATCAAGTAATTGTTCAGTGAAAGAGTGCTAAATGATCAAGTGAGTCTCCCATAGTCCTGTTAGTTTCATCCAGAAAATAAATATGTCTTAAAAACATTGCCTGAGATCGTTATAAGAAATAACAAAAGTAACTTACAGGCCCTAGATGAGAAACTCCTTAAAACATGCTGATGAAATGAAGATATGTCCTTCCTCCCAAGGAAAGGAGCTTTAGGAGGACATTCCTTCATTCAGTCATTGTACAAATGATTATTTAGTATATACTGTGTTTCAGGGACCAATTAAGTGAGGAGAATACAGCAGTGAACAAAAAAACAAAAACCTCTGCCCTCAGGGAGCCTATATTCTAGGGGAGAAAGAGATAATGAACAAATAAGTAAAAGTGCAGAGAAAATGAAGGTGCCGACAAATAACAAATGTTGGTGACAATGTGGAGAAAAGGGAACCCTCATACACTGGGAGGGGGATAATCGGTGCATCCACTGTGGAAAACAGCACAGAGGTTTCTCAGAAAACTAAAGACAGAACTACCATGAAAGTGAAGCGAAAGTGTTAGTCGCTCAGTCATGTCCGACTTTTTGTAGCCCCATGGACTATAGCCTGCCAGGCTCTCTGTCCATGGAATTCCCCAGGCAAGAATTCTGGAGTGGGTAGCCAATCCCTTCTCTAGGGGCTCTTCCTGACCCAGGGATTGAACCTGGGTCTCTAGAACTACCACATGACCCAATAAATCCACTCCTGGGTATACACCCCAAAAGCCCGTACTAACTCAAAAAGGTACGTGCACCCCAATGTTCATAGTGGCATTATTTACAATAGCCAAGACACAGAAGAAATGTAAGTGTCCATCAACAGATGAATGGATAAAGAAGATGAGGTACATATAAACAACAGAATACTATATTTAGCCATTGAAAATGCAATTTTGCCATTTGTGGCATCATAGATGGACTTGGAAGAGATTATGCTAAGTGAAACAAGTCAGAGAAAGACAAATAAGATATGATGTCTCTGATATGTAGAATCTAAAAAATACAGCAAACTAGTGAATATAACAACAACAAAAAAACAGATTCACAGATATAGAGAACAGATCAGAGCTTACCAGTGGGGAGAGGGGTGGTTGGGGCAATATAGGAGTAGAGGGAAAACAGGTTATTATGGAGTTAAATGAAATCATGTTGTATGAAACTGTTGAAAATTATAAAGTCCTATAGAATTTTAAGAATTTTTTTTTTAAATGCCACCATCTAGGTGGTGCTGTTAAAGTCTCTGCAACTAGAGAATATTGTGCTTAGTGAAATAAGTCAGATAAAGACAAATTCTGAATAGTGTCAGTTATTTGTGGAATCTAAAAAACAATACAAATGAATGTATATGCAAAACACACAGACTCAGATATCTGGTTATCAAAGGAAGAGGGAATGGAGGAGAAGCAAAATTACAAGTATGGGATTAAGAGATACAGTCTACTATGTGTAAAATACAAGCAACAAGGAAATACTGTATAGCACAAGGAATTATAGCCATTATCTTATAGTAACTTTCAATGGAGTATAATGTAAAAATACTAAATCACAATGCTGTACACCTGAAACTAATATTGTAAATCAACTACAATTTTTTTTTGAAATGGAGGTGCCAGGGAGTTAGGAAGTATGGAACTCTCTGTGGCAGTGACATTTGAACAAAGACCTAAGAACATGATGGAATAAACATATAGCAGCTGGGAGAGAACGTCTCAAAGAACGAGTCTGGAAAATCAACATCAATATTTAATCAAGTCCAAGATGACCCTTTAGGTGTGAATCTCACAAACTTCCCTGGTGGTTCAGCAGTAAAGAATCCACATGCAATGCCGGAGATGCGGGCTCGGTCCCTGGGTCAGAAAGATCCCCTGGAGAAGGAAATGACAACCCACCCCAGTATTCTTGTCTGGGAAATCCCACGGACAGAGGAGCTTGGCAGGCTACAGTTGACGGGGTCACAAGAGTTGGACACGACTTAGCGACTAAACCACCACAGCACCCTCACAAACTGTGACAGACATTCATGTCTCTTCTCCATGCTCAGAGGCAGATAGCCCTGGAAGGCAGAGACTGGACTGTGTGGGGTAGATCTCACTCTGCTGTCTCTAGGTTCATACTGGCCACACGTGTCTTCACCAAGTTCCAACCCCGTGTGCCCCTCTCTGCCCCACTCTTGCTTCCATCTCATTCCTCTTTTTTTGTTTTAAGCAGCAAGGACAGATTTTAATTACTAATATACTATCACAACAGGAAAAAGAGTCCCATGTGAACTGAGCCGAACAACTGCAGAAGTGACTGGGCTTTTTTTTCTTTTCTGTTGAGATATAATCCCTCTTTCTTTTTAAAGAAAAGCCACAGCCAACCTTTAATTGTTGCTTTTGGGTGGAAAAGTGATACTTTGGATCAGGGAAGGGAAAAGTTTTAAACAGAATGCACAAAGTTGAGAGCTTCTGAACATACTGTCTTCAAGTAATCTCTTGAGATCTATTAACTGAATAGACAGAAAGGAAATTAGGGTTGGGAAGGTGGAGTTGGATGCAGTGTCCCATGTCTTTTTATATATTCTAGATGGACTAGCTTGGCTAGTAAAAGTCAAATGCTGTAAGGTTATTGCCTTTCAAGTCAGTCCTAAGAAAACACACTGTCAGAAGTGGTGTGTTCCAGATGTGGTAGACAAGAGGGAGAAGCTAGGGATGGGCGGCTCTATTTTCTGGATTCTGACCTGTTTGTAATCTGTTGTTACGGGTTCTTCAGATTTGAATAAGTCTCTGGGCTCAGCACTGTGAATCACAGGTTTCTAGGTTCCCCTAGGGAAATAGCCTTATTTCTTGTGATGCTATTTGCCTAGTAATTTATAATTTTATTTGTTCTAGTAAGCAGCTGAAGTTCAGCACGTTCTTATTCATTTTGTACAATAGGCACTAAATGACTCTGAATGCCAAGCACCTAATCAGCTTAAGAAAACCTTCATGCTGGCCAAAAGTTTGTGCTTTTCTGATATGCTGAATTTACCCATGATCGAATCTAAATGAGAAAGTCAGTTCTTTCTTGTCTAACTTATCTCAGGGAATGAGGTGAAGCAGCCCAAGGCTTTCAGGAAGGTCCTTCCTCATATGAGGTCTTATCAGATGTCTTTTATACTGGGGCTGAGAGTAGGGAGAAAAGGGGAAATTACAGAGGCTTAAAATGAAAATCCACTTTAGAGATCAGCTGACTCATGGTCAAATTTTGTTGTTGTTGCTGTTTAGCAGCAAAATTATATTTTGTTAAGCCAAAGCTGAGCTCAGTTCTCAAGCAGGCTGGATGCAGACTGCAGCAGAATCACCATCTATACTGACTCTGCTGCTGCTAAGTTGCTTCAGTTGTGTCCGACTCTGTGCAACCCCATAGACGGCAGCCCACCAGGCTCTGCCGTCCTTGGGATTCTCCAGGCAAGAACACTGGAGTGGATTACCATTTCCTTCTCCAATGCATGAAAGTGAAAAGTGAAAGTGAAGTCACTCAGTCGTGTCCGACTCTTAGCGACCCCATGGACTGCAGCCTACCAGGCTCCTCCGTCCATGGGATTTTCCAGGCAAGAGTACTGGAGTGGGGTGCCATTGACTCTACTGAGATGCTAAACCTTTAGTCACCTTCCAGAGGAAAGTCAGATTCTAACTCCAAACTGTTGAATTCAGGTAACCAGATCACCTGGGACTGGCTTAAGTAGCTTCAACTCTTGTCCTGATCATACCTTGAGGTTGCACTCAGCAATTTGTCATGTCAGAAAAAATAGATCCAAGGCCACAAACATTAGTGACATCAATATTTCAATGAAGATTTCACAAGAAGACAAAAAGATTTCCATCTTATACCACACACTGAAACCTTCATGAAATTCTTTTTTAAACAATTATAATTTTTCTCAAAAATTCTCTCAATAAGTCACCAGTTCACTTTCCTTTCACTTTCTCTTCCCCAATATAGCTTCTCCAGAGGAAATCAGTTCTGATACTCTGTTTGCATATTCCACTTAGCAAAATAAACTCACAGTGATATAGTCATATGATGAAATATTACTCAGTCATTAAAAAAAGAATGAAATACTGATACATACTACAACATGGATAAATCTTGAAAACATTATGCTGAGTGGAAAAAAAAAAAACAAACAAACAGACATGAAAGTCCACCAATGGTATGGTTCCACTTATATAGAATATACAGAATAGGTAGATCCATAGAGACAGAAAGCGGATTGGTGGTTGCCAGCAGCTGAGGGAAGAGGGGAATGATCACTTAATAAATAGGAGTCTTCCTTTTAAGGTGAAAGTGTGTTGGAACTAGATAGAGGTGGTGGCTGTACAACACTGTGAATGCACTAAGTACTCTTGAATTGTTCAATTTAATATGGTTAATTTTATGTTATATGAACTGCATCTCAATAAAAATAACTAAATAAAATCATGGCAGTCAGTTCCCCCAATACTTGTTCACCAAACAGCTCTAGTACTCAACCCTGTCTCGTCTCCCCACTCAAGATTTTAATTTATGAAACCATAGTCTCAACAAAACTGGTGAGCTGAGACTTCCCAGTGACTAAGAAAATAAGATTTTGTTTCTCCCATTCACCCAAGAAAGTATCCTAGACAGAGGATGTCTACACAGAGTAGGCTCTATTGAAACCCCCTTGGGCTGGACCATGAGGCTCTAAGGGATTTGCCCAGATCTAGGAAAGGAAGTGAGGAATGAGCCAGTCCACACTAGGATAAGTCCCTTCTGTGAAGAAGCCATGAATCGAGCCTCAGGATTGGAGAACTGGGCTTATCTTGAGCCATCAGCTCAGCCAAGGGCTCCCACCATGATGGGCAAGGTAGTGAGAGAAAGGTCTGGAATGGGCCACTAAGCCACACCTCAGCCAAACCAGTTTAGGGGCAGCCTTCCTATATTAAAATCACAATAGGTATTCTACACACTCATCTGTTTCTATGATTTTGTGTTTTGCTTTATCTTATTTTGCTCCTTAAAAAGTTTCTTCTGAAAATTTTTAATGTTTGTCTCAGATTTATGTCATACTGCCTACCTTTGGCTATTTTACTGCTGGTGACAGATTCCACAGAGCAGCTGGCACTGTTCCATTCCTTGATCGGAATGTATGAAGGGCACAGGTGGTAGTGAAAAGTGCTAATAACACCAGCTCAGATTGTATAGCACGTTCCCATATGTTATCACATTTAACCCTACAACACTTTAAAACAAATATTATTGTTTTCTTATCCAACATATATAAACAGCTCATACAACTCAACATCAAAAAGTCAAACAATCCAATTTAAAAATGGGAAGAAGAGCTGAACAGATATTTTTCCAAAGAGGCAGATGGTCAACAGGTGCATGAAAAGATGCTCAACATCACTAATTATCAGGAAAATTGAAATCAAAACCACATGAGACATCACCTCACACCTTCAGAATGGCTATTATCAGAAAGAACACAAATAACAAATGTTGCCAAGGATGTGGAGAAAAGGGAACCCTTGCACACTGTTGGTGGGAATGTACATTGGTACAGCCACTAAGGAAAACAGAATAGAGGTTTCTCAGAAAACTAAAAATAGAACTACCATGTGAAGTGAAGTCACTCAGTCGTGTCCGACTCTTTGCGACCCTGTGGACTGTAGCCTACCATGCTCCTCCATCCATGGGATTTTCCAGGCAAGAGTACTGGAGTGGGGTGCCACATGACCCAGTAATTCTACTCTACGTTATATACCAAAAAAAACCATAAACACTAATTCAAAAAGATATATGCACCCCAACATTCATAGCAGCATTATTTACAATTGCCAAGGTATGGAAGCAACCAACCTAAGTGTCCATCAACAGATGAATGGATAAAGAAGATATATTAAATACACACACATATGCAATGGAATACTACTCAGTCATAGAAAAGAACAAAATTTTGCCATCTGCAGCAACATGAATGGATTTGAAGGCTATTCTGAAGGAGAGCAGCCCTGGGATTTCTTTAAAAGGAATGATGCTAAAGCTGAAACTCCAGTCCTTTGGCCACCTCATGTGAAGAGTTGACTCATTGGAAAAGACTCTGATGCTGGGAGGGATTGGGGGCAGGAGGAGAAGGGGACGACAGAGGATGAGATGGTTGGATGGTATCACTGACTCAATGGACATGAGTCTAGGTGAACTCCGGGAGTTGGTGATGGACAGGGAGTCCTGGCGTGCTAAGGTTCATGGGGTGGCAAAGAGTCGGACACGACTGAGCGACTGAACTGAACTAAACTGAATGCTAAGTGAAATAAGTCAGACAAAGACAAATACTCTATGATATCCTGGATATGTAGAATCCTAAAAAATGCAACAAACTGGTGAATATAACAAAAAGAAACAGATTCATAGATACAGAGAATAAACTAGTAATTACCAGTGGCAGGATGGAAGCAATATAAAGGTGGGGGAGTGGAATGTTCAAACTATTAAGTTTGACTATAAGGATGTATTATACAACACAAGGAATATTGCCAACATTTTGTAATAACTGAAATGGAATGTAACCTTTAAAAACTGTATAAAGATATACATGGAAGAAAAACAAGTAACTTAAAAAATAGGAAAGAAGAAGAAGACATTAATAGTATGCTCTGTGCTTTGGGCAAGCAGGCCTCTCAGATAGTTAGATGTATACTTCAGGAAGAATTTTAGTGAACCTAGATTCTTGCCTCTTCCCATACATAGAAAGAAACTAAAATCATTAACTTGAGATATCCTTGTGACTAGCAGTAATCTTTAACCATGAGCTATGCTTGACTGCACATACTCCCTAGCCAAAAAAAAAAAAAATCCACATATAAACTGGCTTCTCACCTCCCTCTTTTGAATAGTTCTCTCAGAGCTATGCAGAGGCTGTTTCCCAGATTGTAGTTTCCAATACAACCCCGACTAAAACTCACAGCAAAAAATAAACCAATTACCAATTTATACATAAAAATTATTCTCATTTTAGAAATGAGGAAAATAAATTTAGATTTATAGAAATAAAACAACCCATACATGTTAGGTAAAATCAAGGGACACTGGGTTTGATAATGAGGTGAAACATCAAAGGAGGTGTTATGAACTGATTCGTGTCCCCACCAAAAAGAGATACGTGGAAGTCTTAACCTCAAGTACCTTATTTCAGAGATAGGGTCTTTACAAAGGTAATCAAGTTAAAGCGAGATCATTAAGGTAGCCCTAACCCAATATGACTGGTGTCCTTATGAAAAGGAAAAAACTGGTCAGAGACAAATACTCATAGAGAGTAGACATATAAAATGACAACCATCTAAAAGGCAAAGAGAGAAACCTGGAACTAATCCTTCTTTCACAGCCCATGGGAGAAACTGACCCTGTGAACACCATGATTTCAGATTTGAGACAATAAAATTTCTGTTGTTTAAGCCACTCAGTCTGTGGTACTTTGTTATGGAAACAAGCCAACACATGAGGGAAGGAATTATGGGGAAGTGTGGATGTGGGCTCCTGGCTAATGAGAACATCACTAAAGAAACTTCACAGTATACCAGTCACTCCATCCAGCTTTGAGCATTAGCTCATTGAGAGTTTGGAGTTTCCAGGTAAATGAAAGAGTCACTGCCCTGGAAGCAGACTCCAGTATAAGCGGCCCTGGAAGTCAGCTTCTACCTGGAAAATGCTGAACATTATGGGCACTAGAATACAGATACCAGATACAGAAAGAAGGGTACTGGTAGGGGTGGCCAGCATGAGAATGCATCTTGCCCCCTTCCTTGTGCTTCCCCCCATCCCTCACTCTATCTGGAGTCACTTTCCAAATAAGCTAGCATGAACTTAGCTGCTCTTAGTTGAGCTGTGTTATACATATAAAAACAGCACCACATTTCAAAGTTTGAAAAAAGAACATAAAGTACCTTCTCATATTTGTTTCCTAGTACCACTGTAACAAATTACCACAGATTTGGTGGATTAAAACAACATAAACTTACTCTCTCACAGCTCTGGAGCCAGAAATCTGAAATCTAGGTATTCACAGAGCCACACTCCCTTAGAAGGCTCAAGCATTCCTTGGCTTGTGGCTCCACCCCTGATCTCTGCTTCTGGAGTCCACAGCTTTCTCCTCTGTGGCTGTGTTTTCTCCTCCTCTGTAGGACATTTGTCATTAGATTAAGGGCCCACCCAGACATTTTAAATGATGCTATTTCAAGATCCTTGATTTAATTACATCTGCAAAGATCCTTTTTCCAGATAAGGTCACATCCGAGGGTCCCAAGGATTAGGATGTGAACCGAACTTTTGGGTAACCACCTTACCACCCACTACACTCCTTCATTTTTACATTAGTAACATGGTGCATTAATTTGCTAGGGCTGCCACAAGAAAATATCACAGACTAGGTGGCTTAACAGAGAAGGCAATGGCAACCCACTCCAGTACTCTTGCCTGGAAAATCCCATGGACAGAGGAGCCTGGTAGGCTGCAGTCCATGGGGTCGCTAAGAGTCACGACTGAGCAACTTCACTTTCACTTTTCACTTTCATGCATTGGAGAAGGAAATGGCAGGCAACCCACTCCAGTGTTCTTGCCTGGAGAATCCCAGGGATGGGGGAGCCTGGTGGGCTGCCATCTCTGGGGTAGTACAGAGTCAGACACGACTGAGGCGACTTAGCAGCAGCAGCAGCAGGTGGCTTAAACAACAGAGATTTATTTTCTTATAGTTCTGGAGGCTAGAGGTTGAGGATCAAAGTTCCAACAGAGTTTGTTTCCTCTGAGGCTTCTTGCTTTGGTTCACAGATGGTTGCCCTCTTGCCAACTCTACACATGATCTTTTCTCTGTGCACATACAACTCCTGACATCTCTGTTGGGTGTGCAAATCCCTTCTTTTCATAAGGACAACAGTCAGGTGTCCTTGATCACCCACCTTGATAATTAGGCCCACTTTGATGACCTCATTTTACCTTGATTACCTCTATAAAGACCCTATCTCCAAATACAGTCAATTCTGAGGTTAGGGTTTCAACATGAATTTGGGGGAACACAATTCAGCCCATAATATATGATGAAATAATATTTTGGTTGCTTTGGGTTAAATAAAATATAGTCCAAAAATTTAATTTAAGAGGAAGTGTGGGGAACAACTTGGACCAACTTCGACTCCTCGCAGATTTGCCCAGGGTCTGCCTTTGTCTCCTCATGCCGTACCGTCCTCCATCAACCCTGGCCAGAACAAGGGCTGTTAATGACATTCTAGACTCTTGATTCTCTCAGTAGTTGGAGAAGCACATGGTGAAAGGAGACCAGGAAGAAGGTCCTAGTGGTAGTGTTGCCAAGGGACTCTCAAGAACAGAAAGAAGAGCTCTATTAAATCTGTTTGACTACCTGTTCCATACATGGACCACCCTCTACACACATGTGCGTGCACACACACACCATCGCTGCAAGTCTTGAGCAGAATCCACCACACCTCTAAATATCTTGTTTCTTTAAAGAAATCACAGAAAGGACCTGGTCCGTATGAACCCGAGAGGACAGAGCAGCCACAGGGGTGGGATGTGGGTGAACCCGAGGTCAGCAGGAGGAGGAAAGTGGAACCGCAAATGGCCATCAAAGTGCTGGGAGTCTGCAAAGATCTTTGGGAGGGTGTCCGACTTCCCACAGGATGTGTGATGAGGGCTTGAGCTAATTTTATTTCTATCTCAGAGGACGTGGTGACGTCAACTGACATCTGGGTTACACTTGTTATCAAGGAGTTGAAATGAAGACACGGGAGTCATGCTTATCAAATTTGTAGAGGACAGGAAGCTGAAAGGAACAGCAAATACATAATTAGAACCCACAAGTCTCAACAAGCTGGAATACCACCCTGAATTTAATAAGAGGAAACTTAATAAGAATGAAGGGAATGTCCTACACTTGAGATGATAGATAGAAGATGAAAACCTATTGGTACAAAGCACTTGGAAAAGAGTCAGGGGTTTGACTTAGATGAGGGTACCCCAAAAGCAGGCAGAAAAGAAGAAACCTCAAGGAGAAAAGAAGTACACAGAGGAGGGCGCAGGCTATCAGTTCCTTTCTGGTTGGACCCCTGGAATGTCAATTTCAGGTCTGCCTGCCGTACATTAAGAAGGAAGCAAACTGAAGAATGCACAAAAAATGAAAACCAGAGTGATCAGAGAACCCCAAACCACATAAGGCAGGAACAGAGCTGTGTAGCTGGAGAAGCTATTGAGCCCAGGTGCAGCAACCCCTGAAGACTGCATGCCCTAGAACCCACGCTCCATGACAGGAGAGGCCACTGCAGTGAGAAGCCAGCGTACCACAACTCGAGTGGCCTCCACTCTCTGCACCTGGGGAGAGCCCACAAGCAGCAGTGAAGACCCAGCACCGCCGAAAATAAATAACAATTTTATTCATTTTTAAACTAAAAAAGGCCTAGAAGTAGACCGTGGTTAAAGCCTCAAGATTTTTCTAATCTTTTCTGCCACCAACTTCAGAGTTCTGGTTTCATCCTCCAACTGTTGCCTCAAGGTCCCAGGATGGCTGCTGAAGCTCCAACAACACAAATCAGCATTCAAAGCAATGGAGGGGTTCGATAATAAGGGGGCAACCAATGTAGCACAGAGGATCTTTTCTTTAATGGTGCTGTCCTTTTTCAGAAAGGGAAACAATTTCTCATATATGTATCTCATTGGCCATACTGGGTTATACAGTCAACTCTATCCACAAGGAAAATTGGAAAAGGAATACCTAGCTTTTCCAGGGGAGAAGGCAGTGGCAACCCACTCCAGTACTCTTGCCTGGAAAATCCCGTGGACACAGGAGCCTGGTAGGCTGCAATCCATGGGGTCTCGAAGAGTCGGACACGACTGAGCGACTCCACTTTGACTTTTCACTTTCATGCATTGGAGAAGGAAATGGCAACCCACTCCAATGTTCTTGCCTGGAGAATCCCAGGGACCGGGGAGCCTGGTGGGCTGCCGTCTATGGGGTCGCACAGAGTCTGACACGACTGAAGCGACTTAGCAGCAGCAGCAGCAGCAGCTTTTCCCGCCTATATAGTGGGAGCCTGGCAAGGGGGAAGGGAACGACGTTTAGTAGCCCTCAGTAGTATCTGCCACGATAAACCTCAAGTGTAAATCAACTACCTGTAGGTTATCTTAGTGTTTTTAATGCAAATATGTCTAAATAAACACATATACTCACATAGAAAATGAAAGTGAAAGGTGAAAGTGTTAGTTGCTCAGTCATGTCCGACTCTTTGTGATCCCATGGACTGTAGCCTCTGTCCATAGAATTCTCCAGACAAGAATACCCAGGGATTGAACCTGGGTCTGCTGCATTGCAGGCAGATTCTTTACTGTCTAAGTCACCAAGGAAACCCCTATACTCACATAGGTGTACTGCAAACAGTTTTGTTTCCAGTTTATTACTTAATATTTTGAGAACTTTTCTATAATATTTTGAAATTCTCTGAAAATGTAATTTTCAGCAGTTGTATAATATCCTTATGCTAGTCCACATTCAACCATTTCTCTACTCTTGGGCATGGGGGTTATCTCCTTTAATATTAATAGAAAATTTTAGCCGTCATCTCCAGAAACAGAAGGGTGAGGCTTGGAAAGCAATGACGTACCCATTTCTTGAAATATTCCATCACAGGGATGAAAGAGATAAGACACAGCATGGGGGTGGGTGGTCACTAGACTTTTTGACATTTCAGACCCTTTCTCAACTCCTCGAGATGCACATAATAGAGTATAAAAGAGAAGCAGATGTGGCCAGGGAGAACCCCTGTGCCCGTCTCTGTTCCACCTTCCCATTCTGCTGCCCGAGACCACAGGCTGTGCAACATTCCTACTCTGGATATCCCCAAGGTCAGCACCCCACACAACACCCCACCCAAGGCCATACCATCTCTCTCACTATCTCCTGTCAAGGAGAATAGCCTGAATCACTCTTTACAGGCTTTAAAATTACCAGGAGACAGCAACACCTCTGGCTCTTATCAATGGGGCCAAATATGATAATTGGTGTGAGCGACCTAAGCCTGGACCAGTGGAGCAAGGATGGAGAGAGCATAAGTCACCAAGAGCTGATGACAGCCTTGCAGTGATGCTCCTCTGCTGTCTCTTGCTGCTTTGAAGCCTATCTGTGGCTTCCTGGCCTGCCACAGGGACAGGCAGGGGCAGGTATCTTCATGGTGACTGCTCAGCAAACACCACCAGGGTCATGCAGGTGATCTGGGTAATGCAAGGAGTGAGAAGTGTCAGTTCCCAAGCGTTTTGTGCAAAGGGTCACAGACATGGGAGTGGTGTTGGGGCACAGGACAGACACCTGCCTTATCAGCAAAGGATTCGATGTCAGCCTTTGCTATATATAGTTATGCTTCAGGAGATGTGATTTGACCTAAGACTGCTGCTGCTGCTAAGTCGCTTCAGTCGTGTCCAACTCTGTGCCACTCAATAGACGGCAGCCCACCAGGCCCCCCTGTCCCTGGGATTCTCCAGGCAAAAACACTGGAGTGGGTTGCCATTTCCTTCTCCAATGCATGAAAGTGAAAAGTGAAAGTGAAGTCGCTCAGTCGTGTCCGACCCTCAGCGACCCCATGGACTGCAGCCTACCAGGCTCCTCCACCCATGGGATTTTCCAGGCAAGAGTACTGGAGTGGGGTGTCATCGCCTTCTCTGTGACCTAAGACTAAATGAGTCTAAATTTACTTCCCATGGAATCATGGAAGTATTCATACTCTTCAACAGGGTCAATATGCCAAGCCTATGATTCAAAACCAAGTTTTTTAAGACGCAACCAACTTACAAGAAGACCACTCAATGACACACACACACGCACACAAATAGCCTTTAGCAACATCACCAGTTTATTCTCAATTACATAGACCTTATTAGCTCATCCCTTCAGGATCTTGCTCTTTTAAGTGGGTTTAGGGAACACATATTGAAAGGTCAAATAATTTCTGTAAATCTTAGTGATATAATATTGCTATCACCAAGCACAAAACAGCCCAGTAAGAAAAGCTGCAAGAATTTGCATTGTCTCATTTTTTAAAAAATGGAGTTCTACTTACTTGCTGGCTGTATGGAATTGGAAAGGTCACAAAATGTGCAAGGGTCAGCAGCCCTAAAGGTCATTTTCTTACCTATGAGGGCACTGTGTCTACCAGGAACACACTCACATGTCCACCATCAGCTCACTAGGGGCAGACCAAAGGCTGAAGCCAGGGATCTGAACAGAGGAGTCTTTTTTATCTCAGCTCTGCCAAGGACTGCCCCCAAAGCATGTCTCTTAACTACTCCAGGACTTAATTTCTTCACGTATAAGTTCTTATTTGGGTCCATGAATCTGGCCACCAGAAGGAATCTTGAGAAGTCCTTTCTAGTAATAGCTGCCCCTTCCCACCCCCAGTTAATATCAAAGGAATCCTCTTTAGTGTATTAAATTAATAAAATAACTTTCTTAATATTATTTTACCTTTGGATTAGGGACAAGTCTCATTCTGTTCATCACAAGCCTCTTAAAATCTTATTTATTCTAAGCCCTCAAACAGAACAAAGCGTACCCAAACTTGGCAAAGGAAAAGTTTGAGAAAGTGTTAAATATCCCATTTACATTCTCGATTGCAACCCTCATAAGATGCAGGACATTGTATAAGGCAACCTGCTGATTTATAGAACTGGGAAGACTATTTCCCTAGTCTCCAAGGCTCCAAGAACTTACAACATAGAGGAGAAACAATAACTACAATAGATATTAAGAGAGAAAGGAAAAGGATGCATAGCTTACACACAAAATATAAGTAGCCACAGTGGACACATCGGGACATCCTTCCAGTACACAGTGACCCAGCGTTTCCTGAGAAGGGCCTCCTCCCCCAGAAACCTCATCCACAGCCATGTTCATACACCATCACTCACCACTGTCTCAGCCATGGCTGATTGGACCAGCTGTCCATGGCTGGCGGACACCTGACCAAGCTGAACCAAATTCTCTGACCTGGGGAGTTGAAATCGTGATTCGGAGCACCTGTAAACCCGGACATTTTAGGGTAGCTATACCTCAGAAGAGGAAGGAAGACAAAAGAGAGCAGAGAGGAGCAGCCCAAGCCCCTGTGTGCTCCCAGACGCAGAGACTGAGAAGACAGCTGGCTGCCTTGGTCGCTAATAGCTTTGTCTTTTCTGGTACCCGGCCCCCATAGGGCCTCACTGGCATGCCTATCTTCCTGAAACTTGCATATTTCCTATCAAACTTTCCCCTTTCTCCTTGAGCTGGCTGCTGTTGCTTACATTCAAAGCTACCTTGACTAGACCTTGATCACTAACATACCCCTCCTCATATAAAAGAGACACAGATAATCCATGACAGCCAAAAGTCCAAAAGCCATTTCAGCCCTGCAGGACATTATGGAATGAGTATGTTTAAACTGCTGAAATTCATAACACCTTGAATAAAAATACAAGCCCACAGCAATGCAAACCTACTTGGCAGAGTCCAGCAAAGCCTGTGCATTTCCTTTGTCCTGCTCTGGGCTCTGCTCTCCTCTGCTTTCTGGCCCTCACAGGACGAGGAAGCATCACCCCATCCCCGCCCCTCCTACCCATCTGGCCCACAGACCCACAACTGCCACCATTATGACCAGCCGAGGACCTCACATGTTGGGAGGTACCTCGAAAGGCCCTTTCTGAAAGTATCAAGCGGAACAGATGGCTGCCTGAAAAAAATGAGGGAGGAGGCAAGGAAAACCACTGGATTCTTTTTAGAAAAAGTTTACCATCACATCTCAGATAATTTATAAAACAAATAATGCCTAAAAGACATGCAAAAGAAGACCCTTGTGGCTGACTTCCTGGCCAGTGAGGGTTTCCGGTGTGGCTCAGAAACTTTGATGGAAGAGCCAAGTACAAAGGAACCTGAAGAAGGATCCATAGGAACAAAAACCATCGCAGGAAGGAAGACTATTTCAGACAGCCTGAATGTTCATTTGGCCCAGGAGAACAGGTGCAGCAGCATGTAGGGGTGGCAGGAACACTGGCCTTGTGGTTACAAAGCCTGCTAGGCCCCCTATCCCAAGAAAGAGAGTCCACCAATTGCATTAAGAGAGATTTCTTTGTTTAACCCAAGCTTTCCTCATGGCAAAATAGTCCTTTCCTCTTCATCTTGGCAGCTCCCTGACGAGTAATATTAGGTTATAAACACTCACGTACACACTCTTTTTCACATACACACACACAGCATCGCATATTCTACCACATGTTCCCAGAGTTCCCTTCATCACTACTCAACACGTACATCTTAAGTAGTTTATGGACCCATTAAATACCACAGAGACCAAGGATCATGTCTGAGACCTTAGAGACATGTCCATGAGGAACAGCTTCCAGTTTACATGGACTTGGTCATGGAGATGACTTGATTCAATCACAAAACGAGGTGACCTGAATGGACCTCAGGGAGCCCCCTTCCAATACAGCTCCTTCAATTTCCAGATGATACAAAGGCTGGGTGTGGTTATCACAAAAATGGCCTTAGTCCAAAGACCCCCTAGGCTTGGCCAGGCTATTCTTTGCTTCCCAATCTCCTAGGACAGGCCAACCTGGCCCCACTCCCAGGCCTCACACGTGAGTTTTTGCCAACAGGCCTCATAAATGTCCAGCAGAGAGGTTGCCAAGCTCAGGCCCCACTCTGGCTCGTTATCTGCCTGCAGGGTTCTCCCATGACTTTCTGGCTGGCCCCGCTGCCACCTCTCTTTGTGGGCCAACTGTACCAGCTTGGCTGCTGGTGTGTTCAGTCACAGGTCCTGCCTTTGTTTGGTTGATAAGCACAGTCAAGTTCCAGATCCCACAGCTGCCACACAGGCATCCCTGCCCTGACTGTGAAACCTGCACTGCCTTGACACGTAGTCACCCAGGGCCTAGGGTGGCCCAGGCCTGAGGCTTGGGCACAAGGTAGAGGGAGAGGCTGGGTCCATAGTCACAGCGCCAGGCTCCTCTTTCCAGAATCACCCTCTGCATTTCCCTTGCCAGTTGGCTCTTTTTTTTTTTTGTATATCAATTACACTTCAACAAAGCTATTTTTTTTTTTTTTTTTTTTTTTTAAATTTTATTTTATTTTTAAACTTTACATAATTGTATTAGTTTTGCCAAATATCAAAATGAATCCGCCACAGGTATACATGTGTTCCCCATCCTGAACCCTCCTCCCTCCTCCCTCCCCATACCATCCCTCTGGGTCGTCCCAGTGCACTAGCCCCAAGCATCCAGCATCGTGCATCGAACCTGGACTGGCAACTCGTTCCTTACATGATATTTTACATGTTTCAATGTCATTCTCCCAAATCTTCCCACCCTCTCCCTCTCCCACAGAGTCCATAAGACTGTTCTATACATCAGTGTCTCTTTTGCTGTCTCGTACACTGGGTTATTGTTACCATCTTTCTAAATTCCATATATATGCGTTAGTATACTGTATTCATGTTTTTCCTTCTGGCTTACTTCACTCTGTATAATAGGCTCCAGTTTCATCCACCTCATTAGAACTGATTCAAATGTATTCTTTTTAATGGCTGAGTAATACTCCATTGTGTATATGTACCACAGCTTTCTTATCCATTCATCTGCTGATGGACATCTAGGTTGCTTCCATGTCCTGGCTATTATAAACAGTGCTGCGATGAACATTGGGGTACACGTGTCTCTTTCTCTTCTGGTTTCGTCAGTGTGTATGCCCAGCAGTGGGATTGCTGGATCATAAGGCAGATCTATTTCCAGTTTTTTAAGGAATCTCCACACTGTTCTCCATAGTGGCTGTACTAGTTTGCATTCCCACCAACAGTGTAAGAGGGTAATAAGGAGAAAACAGAAAGAGAAATTAAGGAAACAATTCCATTCACCACTGCAACGGAAAGAATAAAATACTTAGGAATACATCTACCTAAAGAAACTAAAGACCTATATATAGAAACCTATAAAACACTGGTGAAAGAAATCAAAGAGGACACTAATAGATGGAGAAATATACCATGTTCATGGATTGGAAGAATCAATATAGTGAAAATGAGTATCCTACCCAAAGCAATTTATAGATTCAATGCAATCCCTATCAAGCTACCAACAGTATTCTTCACAGGGCTAGAACAAATAATTTCACAATTTGTATGGAAATACAAAAAACCTCGAATAGCCAAAGCGATCTTGAGAAAGAAGAATGGAACTGGAGGAATCAACCTACCTGACTTCAGGCTCTACTACAAAGCCACAGTTATCAAGACAGTATGGTACTGGCACAAAGACAGAAATATAGATCAATGGAATAAAATAGAAAGCCCAGAGATAAATCCACGCACATATGGACACCTTATCTTTGACAAAGGAGGCAAGAATATACAATGGATTAAAGACAATCTCTTTAACAAGTGGTGCTGGGAAATCTGGTCAACCACTTGTAAAAAGAATGAAACTAGACTACTTTCTAACACCATACACAAAAATAAACTCAAAATGGATTAAAGATCTAAACGTAAGACCAGAAACTATAAAACTCCTAGAGGAGAACATAGGCAAAACACTCTCTGACATACATCACAGCAGGATCCTCTATGACCCACCTCCCAGAATATTGGAAATAAAGCAAAAATAAACAAATGGGACCTAATTAACCTTAAAAGCTTCTGCACATCAAAGGAAACTATTAGCAAGGTGAAAAGACAGCCTTCAGAATGGGAGAAAATAATAGCAAATGAAGCAACTGACAAACAACTAATCTCAAAAATATACAAGCAACTCCTACAGCTCAACTCCAGAAAAATAAACGACCCAATCAAAAAATGGGCCAAAGAACTAAATAGACATTTCTCCAAAGAAGACATACAGATGGCTAACAAACACATGAAAAGATGCTCAACATCACTCATTATCAGAGAAATGCAAATCAAAACCACTATGAGGTACCATTTCACACCAGTCAGAATGGCTGCAATCCAAAAGTCTACAAATAATAAATGCTGGAGAGGGTGTGGAGAAAAGGGAACCCTCTTACACAGTTGGCTCTTTTAAATTATTCTCTTGTGCCGCCATTATTACAGTTCTCCCATATCCTGAAAAGCTTCTGTCCAGGGAAACACTTGAAGCAGCCAGTAAAATTACTAACTAGCTTAAGAAATCTAGGCCAATGTTTCTAAGTGAGGTTTGAGGCAGAAACGCTGCTGCTGCTGCTGCTAAGTTGCTTCAGTCGTGTCCAACTCTGTGTGACCCCATAGACGGCAGCCCACCAGGCTCCCCCGTCCCTGGGATTCTCCAGGCAAGAACACTGCAGTGGGTTGCCATTTCCTTCTCCAATGCATGAAAGTGAAAAGTGAAAGGGAAGTCGCTCATTCGTGTCCGACTCTTAGCGACCCCATGGACTGCAGCCTACCAGGCTCCTCCGCCCATGGGATTTTCCAGGCAAGAGTACTGGAGTGGGGTGCCATTGCTTGTTAAAAATGAAGGCCTTGAGCCCCATCCTAGGCTTTCTGACTTAGAATCTCTCAGGGCAGGAGCTGGAAATCAGGTTGCTTAACCATCTCCCCAGTGAATGTGATGTGCACTAAAGTGGTAAGACCTGCTTGACCCACTGGGTCTGACTCGTTACCTCTAGCAGTATTGGGTCGCTTCCTTCCCTAAGTTCTCCAAGTCTTTTCTTTCCACAGGTCTTTTCTGTAGGGGGAAAAAATGTATAAAGAGCTTTGAAAATGTGAACTAATGACTAAGATTATGATTTCTTGGAGGCAGATGTCTATTTCTCTTGGACTTCACCTTATCAATCCCCTATGGTCGGATAATCGCCCACGGAGGATACCTTAACCACCTTCCATCCCTCGCTCCACATAGAACATTTAGTCCCCACCCCCAATCCCATGAGATCCATTTCAAAGTTTGATGGCCATTTGGGGGCACAAATCTACGGTATTTCTTTTTTGTGTAGCAAAGTTGCCTGGAGCCACTGACTTCTATTCTACCTGTTTAGAAAACAATATAACATGACGATTCTGAGAACTCATTTCAGCTTTATTTTTTAAAAAGCCCGCAGGAATACAGAAGGCACCACTCCCTACTGCTGGCTAAAATACCAAGATAACTAAATGAGATCTTATTCTTGTGCCCAAGATGGCTGTTCGTCTGTTGTCGGAGAGGTGACAACAGTAGGTCTGCGGCCTTCTTACAACCAGGAGCAAAAAGCTGACAGCGCATCTACACGTATTTTGTGTTTGCATCTTGCTTCTAAAGAAGCAAACCACTTCTGTGTGTGCTTTGTCATGGAGGAAGGCAGTTATCCACCCTGCTTCATAAATAATCCTTCTGTGGCCAAAGGAATGTGTGATTTGTCCAAGGTAGAGCACTTAAGTAAAAGCAGAATTCTAGTAATTAATTAAGGTGACTGATCCTTGGGTCAGATAACTGAGCTACACTCTTCACATGAAATTATCTTTTGGAGTATTCATGACATCTTAATCTTGCTGGCATTCAGTCTGCAAATTAAGCTGAACCACAGGAAACTCCATTTCTGTACCCTTTCCCTCACCTTTCATGCCATATTTTCTGACATTAGGGATCTCATCTCTTTATATTATTCATCAGAGGAAAAAATAGCATTAATTAATATCAGAATGTTAAGGAGTTAAGATATTATTTTTCTCCTAGATATGTGGATTGTGAAAGAGAAGCTTAGAAGAGAATTGCTTTACCCAAAGAAATGGCTGGCTAATGGTGAAATTTTAGGAATCAGTGGGTCAGAAACTTCCTATTATTCCTTCAGAAGTATACTTATTCTGCCCAAGCAGAATGGTAAAACCTGTCTATAAGATGCAGTATATTAGAATGAAGAAACTGTCAAACATAATATGAATTTAAGCAGGGCTTCCCTGGTAGTTCAGTGGCTAAGACTCTGTGCTCCCAAAGCAGGGGGCCTGGGTTCCATCCCTGGTCAGGGAACTAGAGCCCACATATAACGAAGAGTTCATATCCTCAACTAAAGATCCCAAGTGCTGCAACTAACATCTAGTGCAGCCAAGTACATTTTTTTAAAAAATATGAATTTAAGCAGTCAAACTCTGTTCCAAAGCACACCTTAAGAAGGTGATGTTGGAGATCTAGAATTACATTAAATAAATCTGTAAACCTGGCAACTTCGACCATGGCCCTAGATGGAAAACAAAAACTGGATTTATTTTCCCACCCAAAACAACTAAAAAGCCAGACAAAATATATGAAGATAGTTCTCAACACAATGGACATCAGACAATGAAAGGCAGTGATCCCTGAGAGACAAGACATGAATGAGCTGAGCCCTAAGACTGCCCCGGCTTTTGGCATTGAGAGAATTTCCAGCACACAACACAAGAAGGGGGAACCCAGATGGAGTCTGGTTGTCTCCCTGAAAAGAGGAAACAGGGAAGGGCTTGGTGGCTCGAATCCACAGAGTGGAAAAGGAAGGGATGTACAGAGAGAGGACTCCGAGACAGGCGGAGGATCCTCCTGACTACTCACTCAGCTGTGTATCGTTCAGTGCCTGCCTGAGAGTAAACTGGCTGGGGCGGAGAAAAGACTACCTGAAGGGGTTAGAGAGGACAGAACCAGAGAGCTCACAGCCGGCTGGGGATAGTGCCCGTTCCCACCAGCCAGAGTGAAAAGCCTGACAGCTCACAGGGCGTGAGGCAGATGACTCAGACAGGTCTTAACTTGGTAGTAGGAAAAATTAACCCTAGACTAAACACTGCCTCAGTTTAACAAAGCTTACTCAGAAAGAGACAGATAACCTGAATAGCCAATTAAAGAAATTGGATTTGTAGTTTAAAACCTTCCCACAAAGTCAACACCAGGTTCAAATGCCTTCATATGAGAATTTTACCAAATATTTAAAGAAGAAATAATACCAGTGGTATACAAACTCTTGCAGAAAATTAAAGGGAAAATACTTTCCAAGATTCCTTACAGCCAGTATTAGTCTGATAACAAAACTCAGACAAAGATATTATATATATAAAAAAAAACAACTGTGGACCTATAGTCTTTATACAAAGACGCAAGAATTCTCAACAAAATTTTAGCAAATTGATCCAACAATGTATAAGATGGATAATACATTCTGACTGAATAGGTTTTGTCCTAGGGAAGCAAACCTGGTTCCAGCATTCAAAAATCAGTCTGTGTAACTCACCGTATTAATGGACTAAGAAAGGAAGACCATGTGACCATCTCAACAGATACAGAAAAAACACTGATAAAATCCAGTTTCCGTTCCTGATAAATACTCTCAAAAACTAGGAAGTGGTGTGAAAGGGCATCTCAAAAAACCCAAAACTAACAAATAAAACCTACCACTATCATCACAGTTAACAGCAAAGACCAAGTGCTTTTCCTCTAAGATCAAGAAAACAGCAAGGATGCCTGCTCTGACCATTTCAATTGAACATCGTATCAGAGGTTCTAGCTAGTGCAATAAGGCAAGACAAAGAATTTAAACTTATCCATATTGGAAAGGAAGAAGTAAAACTTTATCCCCAGATGACATGGTCATCTATGTAGAAAATCCTGTGGACTCTACAAAAGAGCTATTAGAACTAAAAGTGATCATTTGTACTTCCACATCCTAGCAAGAAAAACTGGAAACTGAAATTTTAAAAGCATTCTAGTGCTTTTAAATTATATTATAAAATGTCATTTATAATAGCATTAAAATTAATACTTAGAGATAAGTATGACAAAATTAGTGTAAGGTATTTATTTTTAAAAGTTACAAAATGTTGCTGACAGTAATTATGAAAGACCAAAATAAATGGAAAGATAACATGTTCATGGATCAGAAGTCTCAAAATTATTAATATGCCAGTTTCCCCCAAACTGATCTACAGATTCAATGCTAACATCCCCATCAGGATGGGCTGAAGGGAGGGATTGCCAAGGGGCATGAAGAAATATGGGGGGGATGCATATTTGTCTTAATGTTGTGATGATTTCATACGTATATACTCTTAATGGCTAATTTTATGTGTCAACTTGACTAGGTCACAGGGTTCCTAGATTAAACATTATTTCTGGGTATCTCTGAGGACATTTCTAGGTAAGATTAGCATTTGAATCAGGGGACTCAGTACCATCGGTTTCCCTTGTTTTCAAGTCTTCAGATTGAATTACACCACTGGGTTTCCTCGGTCTCCAGCTTGCAGATGACAGATCGTGGGACTTCTCAGCTTCCACATCAGTTTCTAAAAAGAAAGGAAGGAAGAAAGAAAAAGAAAAGACAATGAGAAAATATATAATTGGTTCTGTTGCTGGAGAATATGACTAATACAATACATAAGGAAAACATCAAATTATACTTTAATTTTTAGTTTAGTGCATATCATTTATACTTCAATAAAGCTTTTTTTTTTTAATCAAGAGAACCAATAAAATACACACATATTATCTAGCCTGAAAAAAGATACATGGTAGAGTTACCACCATCCTCCCAGCCACGGCAGACATGGCCAATCGATTTCACGGTGATTCAGACAGCCGCTAACAGAGTCAGACCTTAAGATAATCTCTATCTTGCATGTCTGACCCAAGTTAGCCACCTTATTTTATAAAACTGAGGCCCAAGTGCAGAACAATTAGTAACTAAACTGAAACTAGTATTGATGTCTCTGTGGTGCTAGTGCAATGTGCTTTTCACAACATAAGTTTCAGAAAACTGGAGTAGGGAGAAACTGAAACCACAGTCTAATAAAGAGAGACTTGCAGAAGACTGTGAGGTAAAAAAAATCAAAGATTTTAATGGGATGCGACCTTTTGAAGAATGTCAGTGAAGTGTTGTAGTGCTGATTCAAAATAGATCTATTTTTCATAACACTAATAATATTTTCATGCAAAGGAAAGATGTGCCCACAAGAAAATTAATGTAATTCTTATTTTTATATTTTTAATAATGAAATGTTACAATGACTCAAACTCTTTTTGACTTACCATGAAAGTGATTCTTAAGACCTGATAACTATCCTCTTTGCAAATAAGGCCAAGAAGCAAAATGATGTAAGAGTACAGAAAATGTAAGCCAATAAAATTATATGTAAATACACAGAAATGATACTAGTCCTGATGAGAAAATACATCATTAATTTGGGGCACAAGTATTCCTCTTTAAAAGCAATGATTATTTAAAAGCTATCTGTAAGCCATGTGTTCATTTAATAATAATCACATGTGCCTACAAAGATAAAGACAGATTACTCGCTGATGGCAAACACTGAACAAGTCCACAGTCTTTGGGTCTGCCTTTTCAGTGTTACTCCTACTGTGAGTTCCCCATGGGCAGCAGCTAAGCTTTCTCATCTTCGTATTGTCAGAGCTAGCAGAGTCACTGACATATTATCAGTCTTTTCTTCTTGCTTCCTGGCTCTCAGCATGTGAGATAATAAATGTCCCTGTTGTTCCAGCCAGTTAAGTAGAAGTTTCCTTACTTGAAGTCAAGGGCATCAGTATGGACACAACCACTGAGCTGAGTCTCAGTTTCCTCAGCTCCAGAAGAAGAAGAGTACAATCTGCCTTCTAGGGTTTTGAGGGCAGTAAATGAGATAATGCATTTACCACTTCTTGCACAGGATCTGTCTCAGGAAGTGCTAAATAACTGAGTTCCCTTCCTCTTCTCGTTTCCCTTTCTCTCTTGTGGAATTTTCAATGTAAATATTAGAGACACAAGGTTCAACACACTGGAAGCTTACAGACGTGTCATTCTGTTATGTCACCTGCTAAACTCGATGCCACCTATTTTGAGAGAACTCATTTTTACATTAACTTTCACTGATTTTCTCTCTAATTTGTGTTGCTGTTAAACTCACCAAAGGATTTAGTCCAGGAAACAGAAGAAGGGGTATGAATGAAAACCTAAATTTGCACTAGGCAAGCAACAAAGAAAACAGCTGAAAAGAGTGTTCCTCCCAGGGAAGTGATGAGGGGTAATATAATGGAGGGAATGAGGAGTTACAAACTGCTAGTGTACAATAAGCTTAAAGGATATATTGTACAACATGGGAAACGTAGGCAACATTTTACAGCAACTGTAAATAGAGTAAACCTTGATTGTATCCCTGTGATTTATATAATATTATACATCAACTATACTTCAATTAGGAGGAGGAGGAGAGGAGGGGGACTCTTCCTCTCAAATACTAAGCCATTTTGCTGGTAGTCCAGTCGCTGCAACCCATGTTCACTCCATCATAATTTTCAAAAATTTTGCACTTAGAAAATGTTAAATTTATAGGAAAGTTGTAAGCACAAAGAATAATAATACTAAGAACACTCATATACTCTTTACCCAGACTCACCTATTGTCAACATTTTGCCCATTTGCTTTATCATTGTTTCTCTCTCTCGAAATCTCTCTCCATCTTCATATACATTTTTTTTTTTTTCTGAATCATTTGAGGGTAAGTTGGTGATGATTCCTACAATGTTTTCTGTTATGTGCTCAGTTGCTCAGTTGGGTCCAACTCTTTGGACTCTATGGACTATAGCCTGCCAGGCTCCTCTGTCCATGGATTCTTCCAGGCAAGAATGCCAGAGTGGGTTGCCATTTACTTCTCCAGGGGATCTTCCCAACCCAGAGATTGAACCTATGGCTCTTGTGTCTCCTGCACTGGCAGGCGGATCCTTTACTGCTGAGCCACCTGGGAAGCCCCTTTCCCATTATAATACGTTTTAATTTTAAATTTTGTTTTAGAATTTAAACACTATAAAAATAGATACTTGTATATGGTTCAAAATCCAAAGTGTACAAAAGAGGATAGAGCTAAAAATAGGTCTTTCTCCCATCACTATGCCCTAGACACCCTAAGTCTCAGAATGAGAACTTAAAGTTCAAAAAGGAATGTATCTTGAGATTCTCCGAATTCATTTTCTTTCGCAGTTACAGGAAAACTTTCATATATCCAAAACAATTGTGAAAATTATATCTTCCCAAAAGAAAAAATCCAAGAAACCTAATACCTATCAGAACCCCTCAGAAGCCACTGCTCTTTCTGGTGCTGCAAAGGTTTGAGACTTTTGGCTTTACTTAGCCATTTACTTATTCATACATTCTTTCATTCATCTACCAATCCTTTACTGAGTCCCAGGCCCTGTGCTAGGGTGACATATTGTATTTCCAACCTTGTCCATCCTACAGCTCTTTTCACGGTATGATTCTGACAACCCTTCCATAGAGAGGTGCATCTATGTTCCCTGCCCGACTTGTGACCATAGCAGAAGTGACATCATTTATGTGACTTCCCAAGGGCCAGGTCATAAAAGGTAATACAACTTCTTCCATCAGGCTCTCTTGGGATGCTCATTTTTGGAATCTAGATATCATTATGTGAGGAAGCCCCAGCTGCCCTGTGAAGAAGCCCATAGGGAAAGGAACTGACAGTTTTCACCAACTTGTCAGCCACGTGAGTGAGCTGCACTGGAAGAGGACACTCCAGTGGGAGTCACCACTTCAGTGGAGACCCAGTGGAGCCACCCTAGCTGAACTGCATGAGCAAGGACAAGCTGTCTCCTGAATCCTGTCCATGCTGTGAATGTGCGAGCAAATGAAATCTTTTGTGTTGTTTTAGCCTTCTAAGTTTTGGAGTATTTTTCCCATAGTTAACCAGAATAGCTGGGTACAGAGGATGCAAAGGAAGAGATCTATCACGTAGGGTACTTGCTTTCAAGAACCTCATACACTAGTGGAGAAGGTAAGCAAGTCAACAAAAACTAGTTAAATACCATATAGTGAGGACTTTCTATATAAATACCATTCCTATATAAAATTTTAAGAGATGGGAAACATTATCTGAATATAATGGAGACTCAGAAGGACTTGAAGAAAACAAAAGCTGGCTTAGGTCTTAAAGGATGAATAGGAGTTCATCAGATAGAGCAAGAGGTCTGGTGGGTCACTGCAGTGTTACAGGACTTGGCTGCTGCTGCTGCTGCTAAGTCGCTTCAGTCGTGTCCGACTCTGTGCGACCCCATAGACAGCAGCCCACCAGGCTCCCATCCCTGGGATTCTCCAGGCAAGAACACCAGAGTGGATTGCCATCTCCTTCTCCAATGCATGAAAGTGAAAAGTGAAAGTGAAGCAGCTCAGTCATGTCCGACTCTTAGTGACCCCATGGACTGCAGCCTACCAGGCTCCTCCGTCCATGGGATTTTCCAGGCAAGAGTACTGGAGTGGGTGCCATTGCCTTCTCTGACAGAACTTGGGAGTAGACCGTAAATCAGGGTGGTGAGGAAGGCAGGGGTAGGATAAAATCAGAGAGAAGGAAGGACTTAAAGATGTTGGTTAGAATGAGGACTGGGAGGAAGCAGGAAATGGGGAGGCTCAGAGAGGGAGAGAGCAGGAAATATATGAGGCCACAGGATCACTGAAGTTACTGCGTAGGATGGGGTCGTCAGAGAGTGCAGAACCAAGATCCATGCCTGATTCTGCCTCTGACATGGGAGCATTGTGAGCTTTAGGAGCCTGGGAGAATGTCTCTGTCAATGGAAGGGTTGAAATTTAGGAGCTTTAAGGCCCTGTCCAATTTTGTGGGGCTAGTGGTAAGCAATCTGCCTGCCGATCCAGGAGACAAGGGTTTGATTCCTGCGTCGGGAAGATCTCCCCAAGGAGGAAATGGCAACCTCTCTGAGCCTCCCCATTCTCTGCTTCCTCCCAGTCCTCATTCTAACCAATACCCTTAAGTCCTTCCTTCTCTCTGATTTTATCCTACCCCTGCCTTCCTCACCACCCTTATATACAGTCCACTGCCAAGTCCTGTGACACTGCAGTGATCCACCAGACCTCTTCTCTATCTGATGAACTCCTACTCATCCTTTAAGTCTAAAGGTCAGGGCTTCTCAAAATGAAGTCCCATAGAGTCAGGATGCCTGGGTACCTGCTAATCTGTATTATATCTGTTCCCCAGGTTATCCCAATGCCAATTATGTTTCAGAAACATTATCATACGAACAGAATGAAATTAAACTTCTCATACTTTTGGTTTCATTGCATAAAATAAAGAACAAAGGAATGTTTGCATTCTGTGGAAAATACTGTAGAAATATAAAACTGTGTAAGATTTCTTTTAAATACCACACCAGTTTATAGTTTTACACGAACTGTAAACTGATTCTTTTCCCTTTAGATAAGAAAGTAGGGCCTCCCTTTCCCTTTTCTCTTAAGGAAGCAAACTTATTCCACCGGAAGGGCCAGTAAAGTGCTATCCTTGACTTGGGGAACTGAGACTACTCCTGGAAGACTTGCAAGCCCCAGGGAGGGAGGGTGGTGAGTAATTCAGGATGGAAATGTTGCAACCTACTGCCTAACCGTCTCTAGCTGGAGAGCCACTGAAAGCATCTGCCTTTTGTTTCTGGTATACATGGCAAAAAATACCAACAACTTCTAGAATCGTCTAAACAATTGGTCTTATAGAGATGAGGGTGACTGATTTCATCGGCTGGTACAGAAGCTGAATCATGGGAGGAATCTTCTGGAGGAGAAAATCAGAGCCTGGACAAGCTTCTAGAAATCAGGCAAGAAGAAACAGAGCAGAGGCAAGACCTGCTTTTCAAATGTTAATGAGTGCTCTTAATCAGATAACGTGGCTCTCATCAAGCCTTCCACTCCCATACACCCTAGTTTGGGGCTGAGCTAGACTGGCATGTGCTGGATTAAACTCAGCCCGGATCTCATCCAAGGGCAGGCCTGGTGTTTCATCTTTTAAATCACCAGGAGAATTGTAAATAACCGAATTTAGGAAATATAAATTCCCCCACCTCCCTTAATCTCAACAAACTCAGAGTAGCATGCATGTGTCTACTTGGCCCAAAAGATTCAGCAGTTAGCTGAAAAATTATCAGATCCTTTAAGAAAAAGGAAATCAGAGAAAGATGGAAAGAGAATGGAAAAAGGAGAACAGTGAGTGGAGATGGACCATTTCCAGACAGTGCCTTCCTGGGGTTCACCTGTGTGGGCTCCTTTGAGCAGTAACGGGAAAATGAACCGGAAGACCCTGAAGGGCAAAGGAGACCCTTCGGGGCAGGAAGCACTTTGTGCTGGCCCAGGCCCCGCCCCCTGCTCTGCCACTAGGAGGTCTGTGCCTCACTGCGTATTCCTGAGGATCACTGAGCTCTGGCAGCATCCTTCTTTCCTCCCGCAAGTGGTGCCTGCTACTCCTGGTCCAACCTTCCCCTCCCTCCAACAAAAGGTCCAGGAACGTGGCCCCTTTTGTAAGGCGCTTACAGAGTTTGTAAGGAATTTGTGGTTTATAGGAAGAAGACACCCCTAGGTGTAAAAACACAAACCCCAAAGAGATAAGGACCTACAGCATATATTTTAGCTCCTTTCCCCCCCTGATCTGTAGTACTTCTAAAAGATTTACTAAAATCCAAAAGGACAGAACGGTGAGGGGTGTTGCCTAATCTCAATCTCTTCCTTACCCCAACTTTTTTCAAGGTTTTATGACATATTTGACATGCTTGTTCTGTGATGATTTTGGTAAACCCAAATTTATATTAATGCCAGGAAAAAAAAAAAACTCTTCCAACCTGTAGGATACCTAAAACCAGGGCTGACTTTATCCCATTAGTCAACAGACAGGCTCAGGAAGCCACTGAGGGTGGGGTCGCCAGGAGGAACAAGGGGACTCAGCCTTTCTTCACCACCTGAGTCCATTCCGGGCCTGACAAGCTCCCTAAACACCAAAAGGGAAAACAACTTCACAAAATATTGCCAGGAAGATGAAGAACAATGTTCATGTATTTTATGTCCATGGCATAAAGCCATATTGGAAGTTTCTTTTTTCCTACATTATTTAGGACTGGTCCTTGAGATAAGCCTCTGTACCTCAAAAAAAGGAGACCCAGATCTCCTAACACTGAAGGGTTTACAAGATGGCCAGGGTTGAGTACCACCTCAGAGAAAGCAAAGCAACCATATCAGGGCATGAAAAAGAGGAAAGGATCTTTTTTTTCAAGGTCCTCCCATGGATTTTAGCATCTCGTGCATACAAGTAGTTTACAAAGTTTAATAACACAAGTCTTAACAATGAAAAAGACAGTCTCCTTCTCCCTTCCCCCACCTGTCCTTTTCAGCTATTTCTTATATTTTCCCCTGGATATAAGCTTATACTGCTATTGATTTATCCATTTGGGACATGACATATTGGCTTCCTGCTGTGTTAGAAGAATTACATCAGTCTCCCTATTTTGCCTTCCCCTATTCTTCCAATATAGATAAATTCTGATTTTTATCAACAGTTCACATGTACATTATTAGAGATTGTTGCCATTGAGGAGAGAAATGAACTGAAGTTTGATTTCCTTGGTTTTCTGGCATTGAGAAGTCCTGGGCCATTGCAATTCCTGTTCTTCTGAACAGAACCTGTTTTTATACCTCTACGGTGTTTATCCACAGTTTCTGAGAATTCAAAGTGGTGTAACACGGCATGGATCTTTTCAAATTCACAGGGAAATTTTCTGGTATCGTTTCTTTGCCAATTCTTTCACCTTGTTCTTTTCCTCCTCTCTTTCTGGAATTCCTATTGGATTACAGTTGGCTTTCTGAGACCAATTCCTTTATTTATTCTTATCATTTTTTCCTTCCTGGGCATTTTTGTCTTTTGATTCATCTTTCTGGGAGATCATTCCACTGTATCTGCTAAGTGTTCCTTTTTTTTAGCTCTTCTATTTTTAATTTCTGAGAGATTCTCTTCCTTGTGCTTTGCTCATTCCTGGATTAAAGATCCTGCTTCTGATTAGTGGGTGCCACACCACTTCTTATCTCCCCCAAAATAGTAAATATATGTTGTGCATCTTGGCGAAGTTTTATCCTTCTCCCCTGCATTGTTTGGGTTTCCTCCTAAATCTTTTCCCTGCTGGAATCATTCTGGACTCTTTCATCTTGGAGGCTTTCCTCCAGAATCAGGTGAATTCTCCATGTCCATCTACATTGAAGATCCAAAAATCTGATTCATGGGTTTACTCTGAGGTGTGTGAGCAGGGCTTGTCGGATGGCAGATTTCACTGATGGGGACCAGGTGGTGGGATTCCTGAGCCCTTTTCAGGGTGGGATCCCAAATGGCATTCTTTGCAGGTCTTTTCTCTGCAGCCATTCGGTTCTCTGGGGTCTCTTTGATAAGGATACTAATTCCATTTATGAGGGCTCCACTCTTACAACCCAAGCACCTTCCCAAGGCCCCACCTCCAAATACCATTATATTGGGGGTTAGAATTTAACATATGATTCTGGGGGACACAACCATTCAGTCCATGGCAGGAAGGGACATTCTAGTTCCCTTTGTGTCCTTACCCTACCTTTACTTTAGATGGTCATTCTTAGATGATCAACTTCTCACTTTCCAACTTAAAATAGACTTATGCTTCCTGATGCATTCTAAAGTCAATAATCACTCCCCACAAAAAAAGTGCAATGTTTTCCTATAATATTTTGCCCCTTTGTAAACTAAGATTTGATGCATATTTCACCTGCTGAACATTGACCCCCATAAGGGCTTAGGATTGTCTCCACTGTTCTAAGGGCCACAGAAGATAACACAATGCCCAGCACATTCCATATCACAACCCTTAGGAGCTGCAAAAGATCTTAAGTTTATTTGGTCTAATCTTCTTTTACAGATGATCTAAGTAAGCCCAAACAAGATGAAATTATTTACCCAAGATTCTGAGGAAGAGGTTAAGCAAAAACTTGACCTGTACCTTTCAACTCAGAATTGGCACCCTCCATTCTTCCATGCAGCCCAGAACAGGTGTTCAGAAGTATCTCATGTCTACATCATGACCTATTCATCCGTGTCCTCCCCATCATAGCCCAACTTTCTCTTTTCTTTTTAAATGCAATTGTTTTAACAACAATAATACTTAACATAAACTGAACAGTTAATTACATCTAAAGGAAAGAAAGCTAGGACATAAGATATTGAATGAATAACTACCTACCCACATATAACACACAATCAACAAGACTCTCCATCAATATTTCTATCATTGGAAAAGACCCTGATGCTGGGAGGGATTGGGGCAGGAGAAAAAAAGGGGACGACAGAGGATGAGATGGCTGGATGGCATCACCGACTCGATGGACGTGAGTTTGAGTGAACTCCGGGAGTTGGTGATGGACAGGGAGGCCTGGTGTGCTGCGATTCATGGGGTCACAAAGAGTCGGACACGACTGAGCGACTGAACTGAACTGACTGACTGATGCTGTCATAAAGGGTGTCACAGGTCTGCACATTTTATGCCCCTGGAGGCAGACAGCTTTGTGCACCTAACAGAGTCTTTTTTTAACTTGACAAAACTAGCCCTAACTAACCTCTATGCTCGTTGAGTGTTGCCTTCTCTAGGGTCACCTGAGTGAGTTTAGATTTGAACACCTGACTGCAGGAGATGCTGATCGTTTGCTTTTGAGTCTCACCCAAATGGGCTTGCCCCGTATGACTCTTACTGGCTGGAGCGAGAACCAAACTCAGGTTCAACTGCTCATCTCTGAAAAATCAATGTTCGAGAGCCAAAGGTTGGTGGAAAAAGGAAAATGTTTTATTCAGGAAGTCACCAGCCTGGGAAGATGGCAGACCAGCATTCCAAAACCATCTCCCAGGTGTCAGTTAGAGGACAAAAGGCTTTAAAGGGGAGTTTCAGGTGGAGGGCTACATGCGGAGCAGGACAGTCAGCTCCAACAATCATCTTGAAATGGGTCATGCGGTGGTCTGCTCAGCATCACCTTGGATGGATTACTTTAAGCAGTTAATCTTCAGTTCCAGGGTAGGTGTGTTCCCATTTCACTGAAGCCAGTTCTTGTGACTGCAAGATGGAGCAGCTTATGTCATAGCTACAGTTTGCTCATCATGCAGTTAGCTTTTTCTTTCTGGAGGTGATTTGAGTACAAAACAACTCACAAAAGTGCCTCAGACACTGTTATCTATGTCCCCCAGGGAGGGAACTAAAGATTCTGTGGCTGCCACATGGCTGATTCACTGTTCAAACTGTCACCAGCTCTCCAGGCCTGACTGCCATCCTTGTCACATGTTCATTTCCTCTTAATCATCAATTCTGGAGTCAGGCTTTTGTGACTCAAGGCAGGCTTTTCTACAAACAAGAGGAGGGCAGTGGACACTCCAGCCCTCAGCAGAGGTTCACTGCAGGCCTACCAAATGCCAGGCCCTTGGGACACAACACGGGCAAAACAAAGCCCCTGCATCTGAGGTGCTTACAGTCTAACAACGATAAGCATTAAAAATAAAAAAAGTAAATTTTACAGTATGGTGGATTGTGAGAAGTGACATGTTGGATTGTGGGAAGTGATGTGGGGTAAAGGGGGATGGGAGTCCTGAGGCAGGTGGTCGGGCAAGGTGACGCTGGCACAAAGACTTGATGGTGGTGAGGGAATGTGCCCAGGAGATGTCTGGGGTGGGGGTGGTGGTGGGGAGAGAGAGGGGTGGCGGGAGGGGAGGGGGGTGATTCCCAGCAGAGGGAACAGTCAGTATGAAGGTCCCCAGGAGAGAGTTCGTCCAATCCATTTGAGAATGGGTGACATATTTGGTAAAAGACTCCTAAGGAAAAGAGAGTTGTCATTCCCTGATTCCAGAGAGAAACAAGAAAAGGAAGTTTCTAGAAAGAAAGGCTGAGAACCTGAGGTACAGAATCTGTAACGGTGGCGTGAGACTGGGAAAACTGGGTAGCCAGAAAAGATAACTGAGGCGAGAAGGCAGCACTTCAGAGTTGGGAAATTGCTGCCAGGATGATTCCCCTCGGGGCTGAACCTCACACTCCTTTGCATTCCCGTCATCCGTGGCAGAGCAGGAAAGGCCACCCGCCTGCAGAGCGCAGGGACGACTGGCACACAGCCCTTCTTGCGCTATGTGTGGGGAAGTACTGGAGTCAACCCGAGAGCTGTGCTGTGCGGTCTGCGGCAAATTTGTCCTTGAATTTATTTCTAAGGAGGGGGATGCACCTCAAAGAAAAGTTTAGCGATATTTTTTTCTATTCATCGGTTTATTCGGTCTGCTTAAAACCCAGTCAAATGAATTATGGAGTCTGAAAAATGCATGTGTGGCTAAGACATCGAGGCATGAGGGGAAGCTGTAACCTGGCGGTTGAACTAAACGGGAGTATAGTGCATATGTGTGTGTCTTTTATCAAGATGATGTTAATGGGGTGGGAGGAATGGGTATTAATAGAGCCTACAGATATACAAACCTTTTAAGAAGGTATTTATATACATTCCAGTGTGATATTGAATTGCATCAGGCTTTTTTGGTTGAAGTAACAGAAAGCACTTCAAACACTTAAGCAGAGTAATTTATTACAAAGCTACAGAGGTAGCTCCTGGAACCTCAGGGCAAGAAATCTGTCAGACATCCTCAAGGAGCCAAAATCTAGAACTAGCAGGTCAGTGGGAACCCAGGAGGCTCCCCGGGGTCCTGCTGTCTCCCACGCTCATGCCACACTGCCACGTGGTCTTCCAGCCCTGTCTCTGTGTGTGTACCCCTCCTCTTCTCTTAGCAGACCTCCTTCCCCATCCTCCACACGGCCTCCCCAGCATGCCTGGATTTACATTACCTCAGTTTCAGCAATAAATAGAGCCGGGGACCAATCTCAATTCCAACGTTGCAGGAAAGATCGGCACTGCTCTGGCCAGTGTCTCCGTCGACTCTAAGCAACCACAACCAGTGAGACAACCACTTGTTCAAACAGCTGCCCGGGCGTTTACTGTGACCTCAGGCGGTTTGTCCTAAATCACATTCACGGGGTTCTTTTCAGTAGCCAGTGGTAACCCCAACCCCGCTGGTTAGAGGTGTGTGAGTGCTGTAGTTCTCCTCCCCAACCACCTCCCTGTGCAGAGGGTGTCAGAATGAAGGCAGGTCTCAGGCAGAATACCACCACACTATTTGTGTACATGCCCGGAAGCAAGCACAGAACAGCAGACCAGTGGTTCCTGGACACTCAGAGAAGTACTGAGAGCAACAGACAACAGCTCACATGGGGACTCACTCAAGACAGGGAGAGGTGACAGCACTTCAACGGCAGCACCAGCTCAGCTCCCAGCTGCATCAGTGGCTGAAGCCTTGGGGACACAGCAGTGCGCAGAACTCCACGAAACCCCCTTCCCAGCGCTTCTCCGAGCTGGGGGAGGGGCATCGTCAGGCGGACTCACTCTAACACCACACTAATGCCAGGGCACAGGGGCCTTTATACTCTTTCTGGCCAACCCACTGTTCACCCATGCGAATCCTCCTGCTCATTAACAGACCCTCAAGTTCCAGGGGGTTGTCTTCTGCCACCTTTGGAGAATAGACTTCTGACCAGGACCCTCCAAATGTGCCTAGCATGCTCTGGAGTGTGGATTCCTGACTAGGGACATCAAATGTGAACCAACCAACCCTGGATTTAGATGAAAATCAATGAATACACACACTGCAGTGTTTGCAGTAAGGGCCCCTGCCAGATGAATTGGCCTCCTCTAAACGGTTGTCTTGGAAGCTCCCCCATGCCCCACTGCTTCTTACATGTCACTGGCCAGTCCTGTTAGCCAAAGAGTCTGGAAATGCTCTTTATTAACTGGACATATCGCTATCCATAGGGCTTCCCATGTGGCACTGGCAGTAAAGAATCTGCCTGCCAATGCAAGAGACATAAGAGGCAGACACACGTTCGATCCCTGGGTCAGAAGATCTCCCGGAGGAGGGCATGGCAACCCACTCCATACCTGGAGAATCCCATGGACAGAGGAGCCTAGGGGGTGATAGTCGGTAGTGTCGCAAAGAGTTAGACACGACTGAAGCGACTTAGCACATCCCTATCTGAACAATACAGGGGTCTCATTACCAAGGAAAAGGAGGGAAGACAAATTGGCTGGGCAGGCAGCCCCCTCTGCTGCACTCACTGATCTAAAGCAAACTGGAGGAGGAAATGGCAACCCACTCCTGTATTCTTGCCTGGAGAATCGCATGGACAGAGGAGCCTGGTAGGCTACAGTCCACAGGGTCGCAGAGAGTCGGACACAACTTCACTTTCACTGTCTCAGTTTCCTTATCTATAAAATAGGATTATCAATATCTACCCTTCCCGTTTCTCAGGGTTTGTGTGAAAATCAAATGAAAACACTTTGAAAACTTAGAAGCCTTGTTCAAACAGAAGACATTATGCTGACAGTTTATATAAGAAACCACAGTGTTGTATAACCATCAAAAGGGTCATTCTTTCAAATCAAAATGTAACCACACATAAGCACTGATGCCTGATTCCCCAAAGCTTATTTGTACTTTCCAGACCAGAAACTGTCATTATTTATTGTCAAGGATCCTTTCTGATGCTTGCTAGTTTATGGGAGGCTGACTGGACATACGTGGAGGCTACACAAAGTTTTGTAGATTTATTGGGGCTTTCTCTGTGCCGGGCGCTGTGTTGCACATGAATTATCCCACTTAATCCTCACACAGGCTCCAGGGGTGGGCAGTGCTGTTCTCCTCCCAGCCTGCAGATAAGGAAACGAAGACTGAACACCCTCAGCACCTAACACGGGTCAGTGGAGAGCCAGGATTTCAGTCTCAGCCACATCGGCAATGCCTGAGCATCATCCTCCAATTCTAAAATGTCGTAGCTTCCAGGCACCACGTATAGGGGTAGAGCTGTGTTCCCCTCTCCCCCTCATCCCCTGAAAAATACATGCTGGAGTCTTAACCTCAGTACTGGTGTGTGTGACCTCATCTGGAAACAAGGTCTTGGCAGATGAAATCAAGTTAAGGTGAGGTCACACCAGATTAGAGTAGGTCCTAATCCAATGACTGCTGTCCTTATAAGAAGAGGGAAATTTGGATGAACACACAGGGTTAAAGGCCATGTGAAGGCAGAGGCAGAGACTGGAGCAATACATCTACAAGCCAAGGAAGCCAAGGACTGCCAGCAACACCAGAGGCCATGAGAGATGCCCAGGGAGGTTTTTCCCTCACAACTCCCGGAAGGAACCAGCCCTGCCAACACCTGGATTTCAGACTTGTGGCCTCCAGAATGGTGAGAGAATCAATATCTGTCATTTTTGAGGCACCAAGAGTGTGGTGATTTGTTACAGCAGCTCTGGGGGCCTAACGCCTCATGTGAATACGTGCGGCCCTACAGGGAGCCCGGTGTGAGCTGGTGCTCTCTGCATCCCTGCACAAGTGAGGTCGGGGGCACAGCCTCAGCTTCCCATGGAGGTACCGTCTTTACAGACGGAGCAAGATCCTCCCCAGGCATGCTCCTGGGTCTGCAGAGGCCACCCTGGGGCCGAGGGGCATCTCTGAAGGCACCTGTGAGATGCGGGGCTCAGCCTGAGCGGCTCAGCCGCAACCATGAGGACTGGGCCACATGTTCAGGTCACAAGATCCATTAGGGCTGGGCAAGGGGAGAAGCCTCTGACTTTTCTTTCTATTCTCCTTCTAGTCTGTGGGGAACTAGATCTATTTGCTGGGTGAGGAATCTTGCATTTCCAAGAACCAGCATTTCCTATACTTTTGGCTCATTCCACCTTCAAAAATGTTTGCCAAATCTACATATCACTTGTTTTTTGAAAAGCAGTTTTATAACACTCCCTAAAATGAAAAGCCAGAATCACCTGCCAAGAATAAAAAGTAAAAGTACTAAAATGTAAATATTTACCTGTTTACTGTCTACATTTCAGGGAGAAGGTGATTGGTAAATTGAAGCAGAATCAACACTATTCTGATAGATACTCAGATACTCAGATCAACTCTACTCAGATAACTTTTGTGAATAGAACTGCTTTGAAAGCACCTGGAAAATATTAAATAACAATACGAAAGAAGTTTATTATTATAAACTTTATTACTGCACTGCTGTGAGGATTCTCAGACCACCACAGAACCACCTGTTTGGCACAACATTCTGTGGACAGAAAATTCCAGAATGGGATAAATCGAATTAGCTTTTAAATACTTAAGTGCCACTCACGTTTAAAAGAACAGATGCTGGCATTTCAAGTCTGAGAAAATTAACAGTGCGGACATCTGCCATCTGTATGACCTTGCTTAAGTGTCACTTTATCACCCCTGATAATAACTGGTGATGTATCTTGTCTTGACTGGAGAAAATAAATAAGACGACTGGGCCAAGAAGAGATCTTTTCATTGTGCTGGTAAGAGGAGAAATCTGGACACCCAGCCAAAGAACACAGGCTAACCTTTGTTCAGAGACTCGCATGAAGAAGAGGGGAAAGGGCTGCTGGGATAAAGAGACACTTGTGTTTGCAGCATGCGGGGGCAGGCGGGGAGCCGCACTCCCCAGCACAGAGCGAGCCTCTACGGCGCTGAGGCTTGATGCAAACAAGTGTGTCTATTTGGGTCTAATATTGCCTTTCCTGAAGTTGAAGGTGAAGACCCCTCCATGGATGCGATCCCAATATGGAAATGGAGGTATGAGGGCCTAGACTGCCAAGCCAGTCACCCAGCTTGGCATGAACTTTTAAGAGTTCGGCCGTCGTGAGAAAAACCATGAGAGCTATGCGTGTCTCCTGCCACCAGCTTTTCCTCTGCATGCTGCCCTTTGCAGGGATAGCGGGCCAAGCAAATGCAGGCTGCTCTCCACAGTAATAACCTCAGGTTAACTGCAAACCATGACTCCAGTGCATAGCAACTCAGAAGAGTACAAAAGACGGGGAATATAACATTTCTTATAAGGGAAAGACGAGTAACACCATCACATAATAGTGAATCTATAGTGACAGTGATGTGGTGGCCAGAAATAGACGGTTCACTCAACCAGGAACTCCTGAAGAGACTTTTTAACCAAGGGATATTGTTGCTGTTTAGTCGCTTAGTCGTGTCCGACTCTTTGCAACCCCATGGACTATAGCCCGCCAGGCTCCTCTGTCCATGGGATTCTCCAGGCAAGAGTACTGGCTGCTGCTGCTGCTAAGTCACTTCAGTTGTGTCCGACTCGGTGTGACCCCATAGACGGCAGCCCACCAGGCTCCCCCATCCCTGGGATTCTCCAGGCAAGAACACTGGAGTGGGTTGCCATTTCCTTCTCCAATGCATGAAAGTGAAAAGTGAAAGTGAAGTTGCTCAGTCGTGTCCGATTCTTAGTGACCTCATGGACTGCAGCCTATCAGGCTCCTCCGTCCATGGGATTTTCCAGGCAAGAGTACTGGAGTGGGTTGCCATTTCCTTCTTCAGGGGATCCTCTGGACCCAGGGATAGAGTCAGTTTCTTTTGCATTAGCAGCAGATTCTTTACCACTGAGCCACCAGGGAAGCCCAATGAAAAGTGGGGATAAGGAACAAGCCACAGAAGAAAACTGTCACCACCCTGTACTCACTTGCTAGAGCTGCTAGCACAGGTTACCTCAAACTGGGTGGTTTAAACAACTGCAATTTATCATCTCACAGCTCTGGAGTCCAGATGACTAACATCAAGGTGTTAACAGAGTTGCTCCCTTTGAAGATTCTAGCAAAAAATCTGTTCCAGCTCCTCACCTAGATTGGGTTGTTCCTTGGTGTGTGGCAGCAGAGGTTCAGTCTTCACATGGCATTCTCCACGTGTGCATGTGTGCATCCAAATTTCTCCTTTTTATAAGGACACTGGCCATATTGGATTAGGATGACTTCATCTTAACTAATTACATTTGCCAATAATCCCCACTCCAAGTAAGGTCACTTTCTGAGCTTCTGGGGGTTAGGATTTCAACAGAAATTTTGGAGGGACACAAGTCCACCCCTAACACCGTCCTAGGCCGGGAGAGGCAGAGAAGGAGAGATGTGGGAGACCCTGGTCGAAAGCTGAAGCTCAGGAATGCTGCTGTCACAAGTGACACAACAGGGCCTGAAACTGCCACAGCAGGAAGGGGCCTGAGAAGGAAATGTTCTGCCTCCTCTCTCATCCCACCCTCCAGGCACCAAAGCCAATCAGAAGGCAGAGGACGGGGGCCCAGGTGATACAGTTTGGGGAAATCAGCCATTCCTCAGGACAGGGCCGAGAAAGTGGGAGAAAGAAGAAGGGGTAGGCCAGCAGATACCAGGCGAACAGAGGGAAACCAGCAAAATGAACACCCCTGTACCTGACAGAATCAAGGGATCCAAACGGGTTACAGAAAGAAGTTGATCTATAAGAATTCTCCAAACTATAACTTAGGAATCTGTGCATCTAGAAAATCCAGAGAAAATTAAGGTGTGCATTCTCTCCCAAGAAAGATACCCATTTGAAAGTGTCTTCTCTTGAACTGAAAAGGCAGATCAGAGTCGAAGGTTCACATTTCAACAGGAAAAATAAAGGCCCCCAGAGAAAACATCTCCCTGGGTGCACATGCAGAAGACTTCCCTCAAAGCCTCCTCTGATCATCTTGTCACGTCCCTCTGTCCTCCTGACACCTGAGTCACCGGATGTCCCTTCGTCCTGTACTCTGTCAATCCCGTATCTCCATTTCTCTTCTCGTCACCTTGTTTCAGGACCTCCTTGCTTCTCCCTGCAGCCACCCCATCAGGTTCAGTCTTCCAGGCTTGGTCTCCCACAGTCCATCCTGCACCCTGCAGGCTGAGCAGTAAAATTCAGACTTCCTTGCATGATGGTCTAGGCTCTTTGCAATCTGGTCCCTGTCTGCACTTCAGGCCTCATCTCCCCCTTATCCATGCCCCACCCTCCCCTATGGCTCTCCAATAAAACTAACCCGCTCTGCCAGGAAAAATGTGAAAAATTTTGAAACAGGTCAAAAATAGATTACTGGATGTTCTGTCTGGTGCAGCCTACTGGGTTATCGTTATCTTTTCTGGTTTTGAGCTATTTTATTTCTGTTGAGTTGTAGACTATTTTATGTTTTATTTCTGTAAGTTGTACGCTAGTGAAAGTTATGTAAATGATTCTTGGCCATGGAAGTGCAAATTGTATCCCTGGAGATGCAATAGATTATCACCCCGTGGTATTGAACCGTTTTGCATCTATTCTTAACATCTTTTCATCATTCCTGATCATTTATAGATGAATGTTGCTTGAATTCTCCTTTGAACCATTTATAACATCATATTGATTTTCTCATTAATTAATGAGTTCAATTAAACCTTTGACAGGTGCTCAATTTATAAATCTATGAGTCAAATTTTATCCTTTTAAATTTTTTATCTTTTAAGAACTCCTAGGGTTCTCTGATTGGGCCACACTCTTTCCTGCCTCCCTTTGTACAAACTGCTGACACTGTTCAGAATACTTTTCCCCAGCTTTGTCTACCTGGTGAACTCCTAGTCATCCTTCAATACTCAGCTAAAGGTTGCCTCTTCTGTGAAGTCTTTCCTGGTTACCCAGTGGATACTCCTGAGTTCAGTGGTACTTTGTACCTGCCTGTATTTCCAAGTTTGGTATATGTGCCAATATCTGCTTTCCATACTAGTTCTGAAATTCCTATGGATAAGGACCATATTCCACTCATCTAGAATATGAGTATTTATGCTCCACTCTCCTGGGACAGAGTAGGCACTTAACAATATTTTATTGTTGTTCAGTCACTCAGTCATGTCCGACTCTTTGCGACCCCATTGACTGCAGCATGCCAGGCTTCCCCATCCTTCATCATCTCCCAGAGCTTGCTCAAACTCATGTCCATCAAGTCAGTAATGCCATCCAACTATCTCATCTTCTGTCATCCCCTTCTCCTCTTGCCTTCAATCTTTCCCAGCATCAGGGTCTTTTCTAATGAGTCAGCTTTTCATATCAGGTGGCCCAAGTATTGGAGCTTGAGCTTCAGCTTCAGCACCAGTTCCTCCAATGAAAGACTGATTTCCTTTAGGATTGACTAGTTTGATCTCCCTGCAATCCAAGCGATTCTCAAGAGTCTTCTCCAACACCACAGATCAAAAGCATCAATTCTTTGGTGCTCAGCCTTCTTTATGGTCCAATGCTCACATCCATACATGACTACTGGAAAAACCATAGCCTTGACTAGATGGGCCTTTGTTGGCAAAGTAATCTCTGCTTTTTAATATTCTGTCTAGGTTGGTCATAACTTTTCTTCCAAGGAGTAAGCGTCTTTTAATTTCATGGTTGCAGTCACCATCTGCAGTGATTTTGGAGCCCAAGAAAATAAAGTCTTCACTGTTTCCATTGTTTCCCCATCTATTTGTCAAGAAGTGATGGGACCAGATGCCATGATCTTGGTATTTTGAATGTTGAGTTTTAAGCCAGCTTTTTCACTCTCCTCTTTCACCTTCATCAAGAGGCTCTTTAGTTCCTCTTTACTTTCTGCCATAAGGGTGGTATCATCTGCATTTCTGAGATTATTTATATTTCTTCCAGCAATCTTGATTCCAATTTACTGAATACTTATTCAGTACCTTTACCTGGGTGTCCTTTTAATCTTCACAATGACCTTATGAAGTAGGTAATATTTGTCTCCCTTTTATGCGTGAAGAAATTGAACTTAGACAGGGTAACTGTAATTGCCTGGGATTACACAGCTTTGCGGAGAAGGCAATGGCAACCCACTCCAGTACTCTTGCCTGGAAAATCCCATGGACGGAGGAGCCTGATAGGCTGAAGTCCATGAGGTCGCTAAGAGTCGGACATGACTGAGCAACTTCACTTTCACTTTTCACTTTCATGCATTGGAGAAGGAAATGGCAACCCATTCCAGTGTTCTTGCCTGGACAATCCCAGGGATGGGGGAGCCTGGTGGGCTGCCGTCTATGGGGTCGCACAGAGTCTGACACGACTGAAGCGACTTAGCAGCAGTAGCAGCAGCAGCACACAGCTTTGGGAGAATCTGACCAAGTAGCTGTGCCTCACAATGTTGTACTGTTTGTTAATTCAGCAAGTCTATGGCCCTCAGGCCCTCCTGAAGTTATACTTAAACAGAAGAGCCATGACTTAGAAAATGAAGTGTTGACTTCTGAGTTTTGTTTTTTATCAAGAGATATTTTAACCAGCTTGGGACAATGAAGAGCAAAATGATTTCCAATGCCTTAACTTCTCTCTCCTAATAAATTAGCCAAAACATATTAACCAAGGAGAATTGGCTATCCAGATGAATTCCTGGTTATTATTACACACTGCAGCTTAAATGAAAATTGCCCTTTTGGGCTCACATGAACAGCACAGCACTTGGCACACACAGGCGCCCAGCAGGGAAAATCCACCTATGGGTGTGTTGCACAGGGATGTTCACAATGCAGGGGCCAGCTGTCCGGGGAGCAGCCCAGGGAGCCCCACCCCTATTTCTCCTGGCACATCTCTGCTGGCCAGCGTGCTCCTGCCAAGGGCACTTCTACTATCAGGGCTGCCTCTGGGATTTGGAGTTGACAGAAGCCTCTGGAGCATTTTTTAAAATTTAAAATTGCTCAACTTTGCTGAGCGGGTGAAGAGTGAAATAAAGACTGCTTCACCACCTGGGTAAGTGCCAACTCCTTCCTTAAGGTAACCCGGGCAACCTGACCTCCACTCTCAGGGGTGAGGCAAGCAGAGTGCATTGCCATAACAAGGGAAATGACAGGAAAGGCTGTGCTGGGCTTTGATTACCTGCAGTGGTGTGATTACGGTACCTTTGATGTTGATAATCCGCCCACGGCCCTTCATCTCAGCGCCTGTCCTTGGAAGTTTGGACTCAGGCAAACCAGGGTAATCACCTTCAGCTCCAGATTGTGCCGGGGGGCCAGACTGCATCGAGTCTTGGGGAGCAGCGAGTCCAGGCGGCTGCAGCTGCATTTCCCCCCAGGGCCAGGAAAGGTTCTAATTCAAAAACAAATGTATTTATCACTCCCAACCGCTCCACAGGGCAGGGCATCCTGCCTCTGGGTGGAGTGTCAGTATGCAGTGGGAACAGTGGCAGGCGGCCAGCGGAAATTTCACATTTCACCAAGGTTCCTGCCACTCTGCAGTGGTCCTGCAGACCCAGCATCACCCAGTGGAGAGAGTCCAGCCTCCCAGCCAGCCCTGGAGACACAGGCACCAGGCCAGAGCCAGGCCCTCAAACTGCCAGCCAGCCAACCCCTGCCACTGGAGGCCGAGCCCTGAGACTCAGCCATCCCCACCTGGTGACTAAGGTTCTTTCTAAGCCAGGAGTGTGGGCCAAGGGGGAAATCCACCAGGAGCAGGCAAGGGGCGGTCTGTCTGGATCCCCACGACATACGTGTGTGAGCACCCTGTGTAAGAAGCCCGAGGCTTCTTCTGCTTTAAGACAAGGTTGCCTTTAGCTGGGGGGCCGTCAGGCCACCTGGACATCGTCCAGAGAGAAAGAAAGGAACTGCAGACAGCTGCAGTTCTCCAGTGTGCCGGCCTCCAGGCTGCTGCCCGGTCCAGACTCCGCCAATCCAGGTTTTACCACTGCTGGTGATCTTTCCACCACAGACTAGAGTTTCTCTCTCTCCAACTGGACACTCTCCTGGAAGAAGTGCACACCCTCTGTGCCATACCTGGTTCTTCCTGGACCCACCTGTCCCTTCTCAACATTCTCTCCTTCAGATGCCTCACTCACCAGCCCCCACTCCGTGAGCAGGCCATGCACTTTCATAGCCCCCCAAATAGCCTTTAACTTGCTGCTCATGTTCAGGCCAGCTCCAATGTCATCTCCTAGGTGGGGGCTCTCCTACATTTTCTACCCACATCCACACAGAACTCGAATGCCTGCCTCCCTTCATAGTCCTTCATAGCTGTATGTACCTACCCCTAGTGTAACAGTGAACCACATTGGAGCTGATTCACTGATTACAAGTCCACCCCTCTGATTATGAGCTCAATCCAAGTAAGGGCTCCTTTTGCATTCATCTTTTCTCTGTGAGTGATTAGTACAGCTCCTGGCACATAGTAGGTGCCAGTAAGTGGAAAGAATGAATGAGCAGATGTCCAAAATCATCCTTTTTCCTTGGAGAATCTTTTTACTTAGGAGGATATAATCCAATTCTGAACCATCTAGGGGCCAAGGGACATTTATGTGTGGAAAACTGGACAAATTCTGCCTTTCCTCCAAGCCTAGAGAAAGCCCAAGGCAAAGAAAGCAACGTGCAAACTAACCACTTCATGATAAGTGTACTCTCAGATGCTAACAATTTTACTGCCTGTTAAAAGCAAAGCAGAGGATGAGGTGGTTGGATGGTATCACCAACTTGAGGGACATGAGTTTGAGCAAGCTCCTGGAGTTGGTGATGGACAGGGAAGCCTGGCGTGCTGCAGTCCATGGGGTTGCAAAGGGTCGGACAGGACTGAGCGACTGAACTGAACTGAAGAGCAAAGCCAAGCCACACACAGAAGTGAAACTTCCTGAACATCCCCCACCAAGCATTAGTTGACTGCCCTGCTGGAATTTTGATGACAATACTAGGCATCTGGGTAAAGGCGCACTGTGCAAGAACAGGGGATTCTGACGATGCTTTTAGGTATAAATCTTCTGCCTTTCACTTCTGCAGGCATGGCATCCTGACAGAAGGGGAAATGGTACAGTGTCCTTGGTTTATGAGCTGAGCTGTTTCATTCTTACAAAATTCTGAACTCTCTGTGTCAGAACTGTCAGTCTCTTAAGATTCTTTTGCTTTAAAAAGGATTATCATTATTATTATTCTTATTAAGATAGTTGTTGAGACTCACCTCCTCTAAAAACAAAACAGTCTAAAATCTGAAGCAAATATTCCAACTTTACCAAAGATAAAATTTATAATTTCAATATTCTGATCAAGGTCTAATTAAACAGAACAAATAAGCTAATGTATGTACTGGGCATTACACAGACAAAGCCTTTTCATATATGTAATCTCATTGATAAGAGTTATTTTAACTCATCAGTCCCACGCTTGGCAAATGGGCAAAAATTTAAGTACTTTCTCCTAACCACCAATATTGCTGAGGGTCTCCCCTCACTCCAGTGCTCACCACAGCTGGAAAGGAAATCAAATACCTTTTCATCTCTAACACCTCCAGTCCCATTTCCAGGACAAGGAAGTCATAGCTCTACAGTACAGAAAGAAGCAGAGTGCCCCCTCCCCACATCCTGATCCACCCTCTCTCTTCAGCCTGTCTCTCTCCATTCCCCACCCGCACTCAGCCTTGCTGAACCACTCACAGTTCCAGGAATGCACCACACCCATCACCTCCCACAGCCCTCACCATCTCCACACCTCACTCCTACTCAGCTTCTGAGTCTTAATTAGATAGCACCTCCTCCTGGAAGCCTTCTGCTAGCTCCCAAGGCTGAATAAGGGCTCTTTCAGTCTGTTCCTAGCTCACCCTGTCCCTCTCCTTATCCCAACACTAATCATATTACCTTATGATCATCAATTACTTGTTTTTCTCGTCCTCTAGAGAACATTGTCCAATAGTCATAATGCCAGCTATACACGTAATGAAAATTTTCTAGCAGCCTCATTAAAAAAATAAAAATAGGTGAAAATAATTTAATAACACATTTTATTTAACCTAATATATCAAAAATAATATGATTTTCACATGTAGCAAGTATAAAACAATAGTTGAGATATTTTATAGGCACTTCTTTTCTTACAAAGCTTTGCCGACTGGTGTGTATTTTACAGCACATCTCCATTTGGGCATTTCAAGTGCTCGATAGCCACCTGAGGCTGGTGGCTACCACACGGGACAGTGGGGGTCTAACTTAAACTCCTGGGAGGCAGGCCAGAGTCTCAACCCCTCACACTCTTAATGTCTTGCACCGTGCTCAGCACACGGTCAGCAATGTGATGTCCTCATCCATTCGGGCTGCTCCAATAGAAATTCCACAGACTGGTGGTTTAAACAACAAATATTTATTTCTCAGACTTCTGGAAGCTGAGAAGTCTAAGATCAAGACACCGGCAGATTCAGTGTCTGGTGACAACCTGATTCCTGGTTCATAGCTGGCCATTCCTGATTCAAAGTTGGCCATCTTTTTACTGTATCCTCACACGGCAGAAGGGATAAAGAAGTTCTCTGGGGTATCTTTTATCCAATTCAGGAGGGCTCTACCCTCATGACCTAATTACCTCCCCAAAAGTTCCACCTCCTGATACCATCACATTGGGGGATAGGGTTTAACATATGAATTCTCAGGGACACAAACATTCCATTGATCACAGTGAACAGTGTCTGTGAATGACTTCATCCCCCAAGAAGGGAGGCTGGTTGTATGAGTGCCTCCCTGTGGCCCAGAGCAACAGGTGTCTATAATATAAGGTGCAAGTTAGCACGTGGTTGGTTTAGTTGCTAAGTCGTGTCTGACTCTTGCGACCCCATGGACTGGGAACCTACCAGGCTTCTCTGTCAATGGGATTCTCCAGGCTAGAATACTGGAGTGGGTTGCCAGTTCCTTCTCCAGGGGATCTTCCCAACCCAGGAATCAAACCCAGGTCTCCTGCATTGCAGGAAGATTCTTTACCAGCTCAGCCACAAGGGAAGCCCTAGCACATGGGGGCTTAGTCAAAATTCTGTTCTGGTGAAACTCCCCTAATAAAAGAAAAGCGGCCAGATTATGGGCTGATCACATCAAGTTTCAAGCCTTACTCAAATGACAGAAATACAGGTTCAACAAAGCAAACTAATCAGCCCCTTGGAATTTAGGGCAATATAATTTAACCTTCTTGTAGGATTGAAACCAAAATGGAAACACAGCATCTCCAGGAGACTTCCTTGAAATGGCTCAGCCAGAAACATTGTCTGCCATGGGAGCAGGAGACAGGAAAGAAGCCCGAGGCTGAGGAGGATGGACAAGTGTGAAATCATCTGGGTCCTACCCACTCTTTGTTTCCAGATTCCTAGAGTTTTTATCCTAAAAGCTGATACTTTTAAAAGTGCTTTTTGGAAACAGCAAAGCACTGGTGCCAGGAAAAACAATGACATCAGCCCCAAACCCTAGAGAAGCAGCCTTTAGGAAGACCTCAAGGATGCGTGAGGAGGTGACACTGCCCAGCTGAGGATGTGTGGTCTGTCTCTGCTCTGCCCACACAGATAGTTCTAGATTCCTGAATACACGCATGCCAGGGGCTTCCCAGGTGGCGCTACTGGTAAAGAACCCGCCTGCCAATGCGGGAGAACTAAGAGACTCTGGTTCAGTCCCTGGGTTGGGAAGATCCCCCCTGGAGGAGGAAATGGCAACCCACTCCAGCATTCTTGCCTGGAAAATCCCATGGACAGAGAAGCCTGGCGGACTATAGTCCATGGGGTCACAAGGAGTCAGACATGACTAGACTTAGCTCAGGACTCCTGACACAACAGCTGCTAAACCCGCAGTTCTTAAATTGGGCGGGCAAGATTAGAATCCTTTCAGTTCAGTTTGGTTCAGTTCAGTCACTCAGTCGTGTCTGACTCTTTGCGACCCCATGAATCGCAGCACGCCAGGCCTCCCTGTCCATCACCAACTCCTGGAGTTCACTCAGACTCACATCCATCGAGTCAGTGATGCCATCCAGCCATCTCATCCTCTGTCGTCCCCTTCTCCTGCCCCCAATCCCTCCCAGCATCAGGGTCTTTTCCAGTGAGTCAGCTCTTCGCATGAGGTGGCCGAAGTACTGGAGTTTCAGCTTTAGCATCAGTCCTTCCAATGAACACCCAGAACTGATCTCCTTTAGAATGGACTGGTTGGATCTCCTTGCAGTCCAAGGGACTCTCAAGAGTCTTCTCCAACACCACAGTTCAAAAGCATCAATTCTTCAGCGCTCAGCCTTCTTCACAGTCCAACTCGCACATCCATACATGACCACTGGAAAAACCATAGCCTTGACTAGACGGACCTTTGTTGGCAAAGCAACGTCTCTGCTTTTCGGTATGCTATCTAGGTTGGTCATAACTTTCCTTCCAAGGAGTAAGCATCTTTTAATTTCATGGCTGCAGTCACCATCTGCAGTGATTTTGGAGCCCAAAAAAATAAAGTCTGACACTGTTTCCACTGTTTCCCCATCTATTTCCCATGAAGTGATGGGACCGGATGCCATGATCTTTGTTTTCTGAATGTTGAGCTTTAAGCCAACTTTTTCACTCTCCACTTTCACTTTCATCAAGAGGCTTTTGAGTTCCTCTTCACTTTCTGCCATAAGGGTGGTGTCATCTGCATATCCGGCATTATTGATATTTCTCCCGGCAATCTTGATTCCAGCTTGTGCTTCTTTCAGCCCAGCGTTTCTCATGATGTACTCTGCATAGAAGTTAAATAAGCAGGGTGACAATATACAGCCTTGACATACTCCTTTTCCTATTTGGAACCAGTCTGTTGTTCCATGTCCAGTTCTAACTGTTGCTTCCTGACCTGCATACAAATTTCTCAAGAGGCAGATCAGGTGATCTGGGATTCCCATCTCTTTCAGAATTTTCCACAGTTTATTGTGATCCACACAGTCAAAGGCTTTGGCATAGTCAATAAAGCAGAAATAGATGTTTTTCTGGAACTCTCTTGTTTTTCCATGATCCAGCGGATGTTGGCAATTTGATTTCTGGTTCTTCTGCCTTTTCTAAAACCAGCTTGAACAACTGGAATTTCACGGTTCACGTATTGCTGAAGCCTGGCTTGGAGAATTTTGAGCATTACTTTACTAGCGTGTGAGATGAGTGCAATTGTGCGGTAGTTTGAGCATTCTTTGGCATTGCCTTTCTTTGGGATTGGAATGAAAACTGACCTTTTCCAGTCCTGTGGCCACTGCTGAGTTTTCCAAATTTGCTGGCATATTGAGTGCAGCACTTTCACAGCATCATCTTTCAGAATTTGAAATAGCTCAACTGGAATTCCATCACCTCCACTAGCTGTGTTCATAGTGATGCTTTCTAAGGCCCATTTGACTTCACATTCCAGGATGTCTGGCTCTAGGTCAGTGATCACACCATCGTGATTATCTGGGTCGTGAAGATCTTTTTTGTACAGTTCTTCTGTGTATTCTTGCCATCTCTTCTTAATATCTTCTGCTTCTGTTAGGTCCATACCATTCCTGTTAGGTCCATCAAGCCCAAAGAAAGAGTGAAAGATATCTTTGCATGAAATGTTCCCTTGTTATCTCTAATTTTCTTGAAGAGATCTCTAGTCTTTCCCATTCTGTTGTTTTCCTCTATTTATTTGCATTGATCGCTGAGGAAGGCTTTCTTATCTCTTCTTGTTATTCTTTGGAATCCTTTAGGGGACTGGTTAAATAACCAGATTGCTGGCTGTCACCCTTCAGAGAGTTTCATTCAGTTGTTCTGTATTGGGTCCCAGGAAATACGCATTCTTACCAAGTACCTTAGGAAATTCTGATTGGGAGTTCCACACTTTGAGAAAAACAACCCTGAATAATCAATTCACTTTTCTCTCACCTCTCTTTTCTAAACACCCTGAAAGTTGTACCTTCTAGGAGACAAGAATAGCCATGTGGTTCCCACACTACCTAACAGCTCCCAGCTGAGAAGGCAAGAGGGCATTGAGATCCAGGTGCCTGGCATGGGGCTGTGCCCACCCAAAGGAACAAGCACTCTTTCTTTGGATAGCGTGCATGCCAAGTTACTTCAGTCGCATCTGATTCTTTGCGACCCCAAGAACTGTAGCCCGCCAGGCTCCTCTGTACGTGGGATTCTCCAAGCAAGAATACTGGAGTGGAGTATTTCCTTCTTCAGGGAATCTTCCTGACCCAGGGATCAAAACCACTTCTCATATCTCCTGCACTGGCAGGCAGGTTCTTTACCACTAGTGCCACCTGAGAAGCCCTTCTTTGGACAGAGTGAAGTGAAGTGAAGTCACTCAGTCGTGCCTGACTCTTTGCAACCCCATGAATAGTAGCCTGCACCAAGCTCCTTCATCCATGGGATTTTCAAGGCAAGAGTACTGGAGTGGGTTGCCATTTCCTTCTCCAGGAAATCTTCCCAACCCAGGGATCGAACCCAGGTCTCTCACATTGTAGACAGATGTTTTACTGTCTGAGCCACCAGGGAAGTCCTCTTTGGATAGAGGCATCTCCAAATGCAAGCCCTCTGCCCTAGAGTGCAGCTGGGTCAGCCCAGAGTGGGTATATTTTCTCCTGATTTGTGGCAAAAATACAATATAGGCTAGTGGCAGCTCCAAATCTGTTGTCCAATGTCTTGGACACTGCATCTTCCTCAGACCCCAACAGCTAACAACCTCAACCTGTCATTGCTCTTGAAGGTGGAAACCAGAAGTGGGATTGACAGCTCATCACTTTCCTTGTGCATCACTAGCCAGCCAACAGCAGCGAGGTCCTTCCTGGGCCCTGAGGATGCTGCGGCAGTGTCAGGCCGGGCAGTGGGTCAGCACCTCCCTGAGCGATCCCCACCAGCGTCTCTGCATGAATGAGGACTGCACTATCGCCTCACTGTGTCTCTCTCCTGGAAGGGCTCTGCCTCACTGATTTCATCTGCAGATGACAGATTTCTCCTGGGCTTGGTGGTTACTAAATAGGAATGACGGCTCTGTGCGAATGGCTCCTGTACACATATCCAGGTTACCTGGCTTTCCAAGGGAGCGGGCTGCTGAATGGGATGGACGCCCAAGTGACCGACTATATTTCTACAAATTCTCTTTTCACTCTTCAATTCTCCCCCAACTTTTAAAATTTTCTGAACTGGATGAATACTTTATGACACCCTATGCCTGTCAAGGCAGACAAAGAGCAGGTCACTGGACGTGCTGTGAATCTCAGATGCAACCTTGGGTGAAGTGAAAGAGGACTCCCTCCAGCTGCTAACAGTGAAGAAATGCAATCTGGGCTGGGCTGGGAACTCTAGCTCTGCTACAACCTGGCTAATCACTACTGGGCAAAGGACAGGTAAGCATTTGCAGCCTAGAGAGAAAAGACATCTGAAAATGACTGAAGAGTTTAGTAAAAAGACAGCTGGAATCTGAACCTACCTCTTTTTGTTCAGGGGACAGTTATGCGTTGCCTCTTCCCATCATGTCACAAGCATTGATTGTCCAAGGTCCAGGGAGACCCAGGTCCCTCAAAGAGCTCACTCACAGAAGAGAGGGTGGTGTAGGTATAAACACATACTTACAAGAAAATGTGGTGGATAGCAAGAAAGAGAGAGGCACCACCAAGCACTGTGGGCGCCCAAGAAAGAAGGCGCCAGAGGGTGTCAACAGTGCCCTGAGTGGAGCATGGGGAAGAGCCAAGAGAGGAGCACGTGCAAAGGCCAAGGTGCACTGAGCTCACATCGCCAGGTAAGACAACGCATGGCCATGCCTGCCCGCTGAAGTGCAGGGTGAAGGAAGGGAGTGGCTGGGGACAAGACGAGCAGGCCACTGAGGCTGGTCGCGCCTCTGCATTATGTGCTAAAGGATCTGGAATTTCTCCGGGAGGATTCCTTGAAGGTTTTCATTTTTGCTTTCTAAGCAAGGAAGTAACTAAGATCAAACCAATGTTCTTTGCTTTCTTACTTGCTCATTTAAATGAACTAGTTTTAAAAAGTAATTTGTGCACATGTCAGCAAAATTCAAACTCTTCCAAGAGCCGTACAGAAGGCAAACCTCCTTTCTACCCACTACCACCAAACTCTGAGTCTTCATAACCCATGAGCAACCTCTCTCTCTAGTTCTGTGTATATCTTATATAGAAATATCATACACAAGTATATTCATAAAGGATTAGAGGGTATTGTTGGCACAAATCCACTCAGCCCAGGGGACGAGTCCACTACACACTTGCCTGCCAAGTTGCTGCCTTGCATGGGCTGGATATACCAGAGGGGGCATCTATTCCTAACTTGTTAGGAATAGGCACTCACATAGGCACTCACTCATTCTTACATCTTTTATTTATGTAGAAGGAACCGTATTCTATATTCATTGTGTAATATCTTCCTTTTGGTATTTTGGCCACCTGATGCTAACAGCTGACTCACTGGAAAAGTCCCTGATGCTGGGAAAGATTGAGGGCAGAAGGAGAAGAGGGTGTCAGAGGATGAGATGGCTGGATGGCATCACCAGTGCAACGGACATGAACTTGGGCAAACTCCGGGAGATGGTGAGGGACAGAGAGGCCTGGTGTGCTGCAGTCCATGTGGTCGCAAAGAGTCGGACATGACTGGGCCACTGAACAACAACACCCTCATTTACAGAGCACCACAGAGAGAAATCCACCTGGACAAAAGTAGGCTCTGAGCATTCTTTAGTGCCTAGCATCCTTATGGTAGCAAATGAATGCTTACCTCAAAGCAGCTGAAATAAGAACCGGAAGGCAAAGGGCACTCACCCAGCTTCAGCACATCACCAGCTGGACTTCAGTAGGCTCCATTCTCCAGCCACACTTCCTTGGCTTAGCTCCTGCCTCAGGATCTGGCTTCAGGTCTTGTGGGAGCTCCAGGCTTTCCCCCAACTGCAGGTGCTCCAAGTCTCATATTCATCCTGATTGGATAAGATTTTGTTTTCCATGAAACAGTTCTGAGGCCAGGGAAACATGATGGACTGACTGGTTTCCACCAACTGGGTCTACCCCTAGAGATGGGACAGGGATCAACATCAAGCAATCATTAGAAGGGACAAAAGGGAATGGATTTTAGAATAAACCAGCAAATGGTCCTCACAAAGTCCATCATCCAGTTACCATCATTCATTTCGATAGCTCTTACCAATGGTTCTTCAACTTGTTTCTAGTATCTTGCCGTTGTAAGCAATGCCACAATTGACATCATCACACATATATCTTTGCATGTACAAGGGTATCTATAGAATAAATTCCTGGAAGAATTGAATCAAAGGGTGTCTGTTCTTATAACTCTGATAGACATGACCATATTGCCCCTCAAAGGGGCACCCATTCACACCCACAGCATCTCTGAGATGGCTCATTTCCACATATACTGGCCTGTGTGTTGTCTTTCTAAGCTTTCTTAGATCTGTACTTAACAAAGTTCAGTTTGACAACCGTGTGGTTAATGGATAGGAAGGGGAATAAGAGTGAGATAAGAAAAGCAGTTACATAATTACAGTAATAAAAAGAAGAGATGATAAGGACTTGAGCCATGAGAACTGCCAAGGGTGTTTGAAAATAGGAGCAGGATTAAGGTATGTGTCTTCCAGGACAATGTGGCAGTGGAAAATGTAACATTGTGCTGAAAATTTCACACGGAGAAGACTTTGTTTTGACAAAAAGAATATAGAAAAGAAGGAAAAAAGAAGTAAGGGAGGGAAAGAGGGAGGAAGGAGTAAGGGAAAGAATGGGAAGGGAAGGAAAGGAAAAGATTCTATTATTAAAACTTTTCCAGTTGGAAATAATAAATAAGCTAAGTACCAAAGACCTTATGTGCTTCCCTGGTGACTCACTGGTAAAGGACTTTCCTGTTAATGCCGGAGACGTGGGTTTGATCCCTGGGTTGGGAAGATCCCCTGGAGGAGGGCATGGGAACCCATTCCAGTATTCTTGCATAGAAAATCCATGAACAGAGGAGCCTGGCAGGCTACAGTTCATGGGCTCACAAAGAGTTTGACATGACTTAGTGACTAGCCAACAACAACCAAACACCTTAACACAGACTCTACATTGAGAATTTGGGTCAAACACACTCAGATCTCAAAAACAAACAAACCTAGAGACGGAATAATGTGTCATCAGAGAACACGTTAAATAACGCTCGAAAAGCACATTCTGTAAATGTTTAACAGTCTGCAGTGTGAGACAATATGACAATACTGGTCTCATTCAAGCAGAATAAAGCGCTGAATCCTAAGGACTGCTGTTCCACTCTAGAAAAACCTCTCCTCTCTGGGTCCGCCCCTTGGAGGTGGTAGACAGGAGAGCACTCAGCTGACACCCAGATCCTTTGTACACCGTAGGCCCTGCAGCAAACGCTGGCAGTGGTCTCAGGTCAACCCCTGACATCTTTCCCCGGCTTCAGAATGACTGTTAAAAAATTCTTGATTATGTTTAAAATCTTCTCATGAATATAACTGCATATGAATGCACTTTGCAACCAAGGCCCATAAAACCCTCTGTGTTGCTCACATGTCTCAGAATGGCTAAAATTATTTCTCCACTGGGTGCAGTGACAAGGGAAAAGAAGTATTTCTTAGTCCAAATCCCCTGACACTGTAGCTACCCACCCAGTCCTGCTTTTCTCACTGTCTGAACCAACCGTCCTGCGATCTTTCTTCCCTACAAAATTCCTGAAGGAGAAAACAAAAAGGAGAACATTTTTGAAATAGTTGCAAAGGTGGGGGAGAAGAAAGCAAACATATTTTTTGGAGGTTGAACGTGCCCATGGGAAAGAGGGTCAGATAGACAAGGTAGGGTGTGGTGAGGGGTTAGTCCTGGGTAGAACAGTCCAGGTCATATAGTGCTGTATCTGGTGAAAGTCCCTGGAGGAGGAACCAGGAAGTTTGCGGACCTGAACATCACAGCTAAAGCGGTTCACCAGGTGCTTCGAAGCCACATGAGCACCCACTGCGCCCCTCGGAGCAGGGCCACATGCTTGAACCCTGCCCAGCACTTGTATGCTCTACAGCCACCTGCTCTCCGCTCAGGGGGAACTCTCTCCAGCAAAAAGTCTCAGTCTACCTTGGTTTCTCTTATTTCCCAGTGTAGGCATATAATTGGTGCATCTTTGCCAGGATGCCAAGGAGCCCAGAGTCCAGAGAATTCCCTGAGCCCTCAAACCCACACTGGCCAGGCCCTTCAGTGTAGCCTGGAGCCCTGGGTACTGACTAAGCAGGAGCCAGTAGGCCCCTGGTAGGAAGGAAGATCTCTAGGCAGGGGAAGGTTTTTCCCTCAAAGCCCTTACTGCAGCCAGGTTGAAAAGCCAGGTCTGGAATGCCATGTCCCTGGCCCCACTCCCAGTCCCATCCCCTATTCCTGTCCGGCACTCTCTCAAGGATGCAAGGATGGGAAGCCCTGCCTCCTCCGTGATGCTCCCGCTTGACCCCCACCCACAAGAGGATCTCACTCAATCTCCAGTCAATCCCTGCTGTCCATAATCGTCACTGCAGGAACTGTCTGCTCAGCAAGAGTCCCCACTGGACACCCACAGGTCTCCCCGCAGCAGGCAGTGTGGTGCAGGGACGCACGGGAGACACTCGGCCATGGAATCAGGCCATGCTATTTTATCTCCCCACCATCCAATTCTGGAAAGAATCAGGTTTCTTGCAGCTGAGAGTCTAAAGGGTGATAAAATCCTCTACTTACTGTCAATCAAGTCACCTTGCAGGCCCCAAAGAGTCCTACTCTGACTGTGACTAAGTTTCACCTCGCAGGCCCACGGAGTTGCGCTCTGATGGTGAGTAAGTTCCTGCTTCCTCAGGGTCCCTCCCTCCTTCCTTCCACCCTCTGCCTCTGCCCGCCCGCCCCTCTGCCCCCACCACTAGCCTCCCCAGAGCCTGGAGCTAGGAAGCCTCTGGACCCTGCCCTTCATTCTGAAAAAAAAAAAAGCATGAATTCTTTTTCCAAATGGAGCCTTCCTTAGGTAAACTTCCCTCTTGCTACTATTAAAAACCTTGCATAGTATAATTCTGATGTATTTTTTGCTTTAAAAACCCCTTCCACCAAGGATAGGGCTGAGGTGCAATAAAGTGAGTGAAGAAACAGACGGTTTTGCCGTAAAAAAGCAAATTTCTTCCTCTGAGAAATTACTTTCGATGCCTGAAAGAGTTAATGGCATTCCCTAATGGCACCAGGTGTACCAGGAGGCGGCCCTCCGAGAGGTGGAGCCCACAGCTGGCCCCGAGTCCAGGCAGGGCAGGAACGTGGGTATAGCCTGTGCCCTCCTTGGCACTGCAGTGGGAGCCAATTTGTAGACAGCCACTTGAACTCCATCAGGGCCAATGAGCCCCTTGCCGAAATCATGTTTTCCCTTTCCTTACAAAGCTGTTTCCTCAGCGGGTTCAGGGAGGAAACCCCTGAGTAAACAGAGAGCAAGCCGCTGGCCCCAAGGTTTCTCCAGGGACGCAGCCCCAGGCGAAGCCCACTTTCAATCTTCCTGCCGGCCCTCAGCCCATCACAACTGTTGTCCCATAAAGTTGTTGCTTTCAACTCCATTTGCTTCAGAGTCTGAAGGGAAAGCTTACAGCAAGGTGGGGAAATCTCGAGGCAGACGTCTGCTGAAGGCCCTGAAGCCCTAGGCCCCTCCCTGCCAGAGGGCCCACCCTCACCCCACCCACGGCAGCAGAACAATGGCTCCAGTTAAGCCAGGGAACTCCACAGGCTTCCAAGTTGGCTGGTTTTCAGCATCTGTGTGGTTTGGGGGCCTCATCTTGTGTCTAGGGGTGGAGATGAGTCAGAAGTAGCCAATGTGAGACCACAGAGGCATGGATACAGTAGTTCTCCCCATTTTAGAGGTGGAAGCCTGAGGCTCAGAGGTCAATAGCTGAGGACTAACAAGATCAGAGGTCTAGTCCAAGGCTGTCCAGTTGGAAATCCCACATCTTAACCAGAACTCTTTATCCATCATGGGCTGGTACTGACTGGGGCCATGGCCACAAAGCAGGCTCACCATCTGGACAGGAAAGCCCTCGATGTACTGCCAAGCTCAAAGGCTGGCTCAAGAAATACGTGGGCTGACCTCAGGAGGGGCCCAAGGAAAGCAGGTTTTGGCAGTAGCAGAAGACTGTCCTTGGCCAGTATTATCGTTGCTATTTGGTCCAGAAACTCAAGAAACAGCAGATAATCTCCACCACTTACTTACTGGTCCAATCTTGAGCAATTTATCCAATCTCTGTGTGCCTCAATTTTCTCATCTGTAAAATGGGAATAATAAGAGCCCCGACCTCATATGGTGGTTGTGAGGATTAAGAGACTTAACGTGTGCAAAGCGCCTAGAACAATGCCTGGCACATGGCAAACACTGGATATTACTGATAGTATCATTGTCATCATACTCCTCTTCATCACCATCAGCATCACCATCATCTTGGTCTGATACCTCCCCCAACTTCTCTCCAGGCAGAATCAAGCACTCCTGCCCATTACTCCCACAGTCTTTAGTGACACCTTGATGACAGTCCTCATCACTTTGTATCAATGCCTCTAATCTGAGCAGGAATTTTGACTTTCCATCTCCGTATCTTCAGAGCCTTCTACAGTGTCTGGAACATAATGGATATACAGTAAACATGTGTCAGATGAACGAAAAATGGTGCTTGATTCTAAAAATAACTTTCAGATAAATCACAAAGCGTATCTGATTTTCATAAGATTTTAACATATGCCTTAGATCATGCCTTAGAAATCAGAACATCATAATAAGGTAAGAAAATTGAAAGGGCTTTCCAGGGTGGCATGTCAGACACACATAAGACATTTTTACTGTTACAATCGTTCTATCAAATCAAAGAAACAAATCCCATTTAAAGCACTGTGCCCCTGATGCCCTAAAGACCTCTCCCTATTCAGCATTTGAGGATTCAGAAATAGGCAATCCAAGGAGTAACCCCATGTGTCTTGCCACAAATAAAAAAAATTTCCAAGGAATCAGCATTTTGTGGAATATTTTTAAATGAATTTTCAAAGAGATTCCAAAAATAGATCCGTGAAATACTGACTGAGCACCTCCCTTGTGCCAGATACTGGAACGACACGTACAAGAAGACATGGTGTCTAGAAGGGGGAACAAACACGTGAATAGAGAATTTATGTATAGGAGTGCTATGCGGAGGCAAGCCTAGCATGCTCAGAAAGTACAGAGGAGGGGACCAATTGGAGGCGCTGGGGATTTTTTAAATGACTGTAGAGACTGACCTTGGAAAATGGATGCATTTTTAGGTTCTTTCCAGGGCAGCTGTGGTTCAGAAATACCAAAGACTGCTAAGCACATTGCTGCACATTCTAAGAAGGTGACACTACCATGCTTATAACCCACATTTAAGGTGCCAGCAAGAAACGGCCCTCCCCTGGACAGGGGCCTGGGCTCCACGGCCAGCATGGAGCCCCAGGGTGGGGCGCTCCCTCCCACCACCAGCATACAGTCATCTTTGCTCAAACAAAGCCCACGCTGTCCTACTGCTGACGGCTTTTCTGCAGCCCACAAGCCCTCCCCGCCTGGAGTCTGCAAATTATAACTGAACATCATCCAAGTCACCTTAAAAATGCGCACCACCTCCAGGGTCCTGGGGAGAAGCTCCGTCCTGTCATGCTCTGATGACTCCCTTCCTCAAGCCCAGGCCCGTGCGCCCACTAGTCATCCTGGGTGTGCGCCCGGTTTTCGAGGGGTGGCCACACCTTGCACTTGGATAATTATTTTTAAGTAAGTGAGGGCAGTGAGAAGTGAGACAATAGTGCCTGCTCATGGTAGGTGAGAGCCTCTCATTCACCTAGATTATGCAGCTAGATTCTCCAGGCCAGAAAGATGCAGAAGAGTACAGATCAAGAGAGCTCTCAGGTTTGCGACTGAGTCGCCCTCCTTCTAAGGAAAGAATCTTACAGCTCAGGCTGCAGCTAGTCAGCATGGCTGCTGGGCACAGCCTTCTCAGAGGGGACTGCCCACCCCTACAGGCGGGACTCTGAAGGCAGATGCTGGCTGGAGGTCTCTTAAGAGGATCACAAGTCAATCATCCCAGTCAGGCTCCTCAGTTTTCAGGATTAACCTTCAAGTGACCTTCCTCTCCCCTTGGAGGCTAGGGGCCTGTGAAAGGCCTCTCTCCCAGGCCTCCAAGCACCTGGCAAAGCTGGTCCCAGGAAGGAACTCAAGGAAGAGGCTGGGCTGGAAGGAGGAGGAAAAGCAGGAGGCGGAAGAAGAGAAGGAGGAGGAGGAAGTCTTGGCACCTCCTGAGCTGGCTCTGGGCTGAGGACAGTGGCTGTAGAGAGTAGTCATCCCTTTCGCTTACTGAGAAGTGCCCTCAAAGAAATTCCGCACCATGGAGTGCTTGTTGAAGTGGGAAAGGCAGAGTAACGCCCTACCAGGAGGTAGGGCATCCTGTCAACCTACAGCTGACAGGAGAGAGCCTTGTGGCAGAGCCACCACATGTATAAAATGGAAAAAGTGAGAAAATCTATAAAACAGAATCATTTACACTTTGAAATATTTGGTCAGTTCAGGTATTGGGTGATTTTTGCAAATCACAGGACTTTAATAATACATTGGCTTCTCTCTTATTATGATATATGCTTATGGCAAAAGCTGCAAAAACACAGAAAAGCATAAAGAAATTATAAAAACCATCAGGAAGCTGGCCACCCAAGAATAACCATGGCTAACATTTGATGTACCACCTCCTTATCCTTTTGAACTATATCTGCCTATCACCTAAGATTTTTGTATAAAAGTCATAAAATATCATTGGTATACATATTTTTTTCTCTCACAAATACTTATTGATGGTTTATTGTGTGCTAAGGGATTCAATGATGAGCAAATAGACAAGTTCCTGATCCTCATTGTGCTGACACTTCTCATGGAAAAACAGACAATAAATAAATATGAAAATACTCCAGGTACCAGGAAGCAGTAAGTGCCACAGAGAAACATGTCAGGAGAGGGGATAGAAAGGATGGGGTGGCAATGGGTGGGCTGAAAAGTAGGTACTATTTTATATGGAGTAGCCAGGGATGATGTGGCTGACAAGGTGAGCGTCAACCAGAGGCTGAAGAAAGTGAAGAAGCAGCTGTGCCAGTGTTTCAGGCAGAGCGAAGAGCAAGTGCAAAGTCCTAGGGCCACAAACACTGGACACGCTGGGAGAACAGGCATGAGCTGGGGTAGTGGGGCAGAGTCGGGGCAGAGTCGGGGCAGGTGGAGCGGACAGGGTCAGAACAGGAGTTGAGTTGGAGGAGTCAGCATATGGAAAGCCTACAGGTCACTGTATATCCCATTTTGTCTCACTTATTGTGATAGTGGGCTTCCCTAGTGGCTCATACAGTAAAGAATCCGCCTGCAATGCAGAAGACCTGGGTTCAATCCCTGGGTTGATGATCCCCTGGAGGAGGGCTTGGCAACCCTCTCCAGTGTTCTCGCCTGGGGAATTCCATGGACAGAGGAGCCTGGCAGGCCACAGTCCATGTTATTGCAAAGAGTCAGACACAGCGGAGTGACAAAGCACACATGAATTGTGATAGTAGGTGAATTCCCCAACTTCAGATTTCCTTCAAAAACATAACTCTGTAATGACAATAAAATCACACCATGTGGACAACCATAATGTATTCAAATGACATATTTTGTGGTTATTTTGATTATTTTTATCTCTTACTAATAGTATGATGATTAACACGTAAACCTGGGAGACCTTTGATCAAGTTCATATGATAAATTCCTGGAAGTGTAATTAGTTAAAGAATATAAATATGTAAAAGAGTTTTGTGTACGCATTTCCAAATTTGCCCAGAAAGGGTCTGATAAGCTATAATTCTATGTGTAAGAATTTCCATTTCACTGCTGCATATGATACCTTTTTTAAATCTTTGGCAATTTGATAAATGAAGACCTGTATGACATTGTTACTTTAATGATCATTTACTTGATCATTACTGAAGTTGAAGTTTTCACATGTTTATCTCAAGTTGTCTGATCAGGTCTTTAATGTATTTTTTACTGTTTTTTCTTATTGATTTGAAAAGTTCTTGTATATAAAGGTTCTTATTTGTTGGAGTGTCTTTCTCAGTTCTTAATTATCTTTTATATTTGCTTATGGTCTTTCGGGGCTTCCCAGGTGGCACTGGTGGTAAAGAACCTGCCTACCAATGCAGGAGACAAACCTAAGAGATGCAGGTTCAATTCCTGGGTCTGGAAGGTCCCCTGGAGGAGGGCACAGTAACCTATTCCAGTATTCTTGCCTGAAGAATCCCATGGACAGAGAAACCTGGCAGGTTATAGTTCATAGGGTCACAAAGAGTTGGACACGACTGTAGCGACTTAACACGCACACATGAATGGTCTTTTTACTTAAATTTAAAAATTCTTAGGGAATCTAATCTATCAGTGCTTCTTTCATAATTTCATCTTTTGCTTTCTCACTGCAAGACTGCTAAGTGTTTACCTATATTTTCGTTATCTTCAAAATAATTTCCTTTAAAAAATTCAATCCTATCAATCCTATTGTTTATGTGATAAATACATAATTTTTTTCTACTTCAGTTCAGTTCAGTCACTCAGTCGTGTCCGACTCTTTGCGACCCCATGAATCGCAGCACGCCAGGCCTCCCTGTCCATCACCAACTCCTGGAGTTCACTCAGACTCAAGTCCATCGAGTCTGTGATGCCATCCAGCCATCTCATCCTCTGTCGTCCCCTTCTCCTCCTGCCCCCAATCCCTCTCAGCATCAGAGTCTTTTCCAATGAGTCAACTCTTCGCATGAGGTGGCCAAAGTACTGGAGTTTCAGCTTCAGCATCAGTCCTTCCAATGAACACCCAGGGCTGATCTCCTTTAGAATGGACTGGTTGGATCTCCTTGCAGTCCAAGGGACTCTCAAGAGTCTTCTCCAACACCACAGTTCAAAAGCATCAATTCTTCAGCGCTCAGCTTTCTTCACAGTCCAACTCTCACATCCATACATGACCACTGGAAAAACCATAGCCTTGACTAGACGGACCTTTGTTGGCAAAGCAACGTCTCTGCTTTTCAATATGCTATCTAGGTTGGTCATAACTTTCCTTCCAAGGAGTAAGCGTCTTTTAATTTCATGGCTGCAATCACCATCTGCAGTGATTTTGGAGCCCCAAAAAATAAAGTCTGACACTGTTTCCACTGTTTCCCCATCTATTTCCCATGAAGTGATGGGACCAGATGCCATGATCTTTGTTTTCTGAATGTTGAGCTTTAAGCCAACTTTTTCACTCTCCACTTTCACTTTCATCAAGAGGCTTTTGAGTTCCTCTTCACTTTCTGCCATAAGGGTGGTGTCATCTGCATATCTGAGGTGATTGATATTTCTCCCGGCAATCTTGATTCCAGCTTGTGCTTCTTCCAGCCCAGCATTTCTCATGATGTACTCTGCATAGAAGTTAAATAAGCAGGGTGATAATATACAGCCTTGACGTCCTCCTTTTCCTATTTGGAACCAGTCTGTTGTTCCGTGTCCAGTTCTAACTGTTGCCTCTTTTAGAATTTCCATCTCTTTTAGAATTTTCCAGTTTATTGTGATCCACACAGTCAAAGGCTTTGGCATAGTCAATAAAGCAGAAATAGATGTTTTTCTGGAACTCTCTCACTTTTTCGATGATCCAGTGGATGTTAGCAATTTGATCTTAGCCAACCAATTATCATCCTATGACTATGAATTGAGCAGTGTAACCCTTTCCTCATAAATATAAAGCATACATTTATAATGTACAAAATTCATATATATGTGTGTGAAAGCTTACACAAATATCAGATTTTCTATCTTATATCCATTAATGTGTAAGTCTTCTCTTGAAATAATATCAGATTGATTTATATATTGTAGCATTTTGGTAATTTTGATGTTTGGTAGGAAAAGCATGGGACTTCCCTGGTAGCTCAGTGGCTAAAGAATCCACCTGCAATACAGGAGACCCTGGTTTGATTCTTGGGTCAGGAAGATCCCCTGGAGAAGGAATAGGCTACCAACTCCAGTATTCTTGGCTTCTGTGGTGGCTCAGATGGTAAAGAAGCTGCTTGCAATGCAGAAGACCTGAGTTCAATCCCTGGGTTGGGAAGATCCCCTGGAGAAGGAAATGGCTACCCACTCCAGTATTCTGGCCTGGAGAATTCCATGGACAGAAGAGCCTGACGTGCTACAGTCCATGGGGTTGCAAAGAGTTGGACACGACTGAGAAACTTTCACTTCACTTCACATACCCAGGAAGAAGGGGAAGACAGATATGGTGGACAGCTACCAATACCAGCCATGATGTGCCCCCTCAAGAAGAAGTTGTGACAAAAGAGGCTGATTAATTAAAAGGGATGTGTCCAACTGCACAATGACCAGGTCTGGTGCACTTTGTCCCCAGCCTCCATCCCATCCGACACATCACTGTCACTTTTACAATTGCAATGCAGTGGCATATTTGACTACTTCCTCTCCACTCAGAGGCAGATGGAAGATTTATAATGACCAAACCAAACTCATGAGAACATGCCACTGTTCTCTGCATTTGAAGACATGGCCACCTTTGGTCCTGTACTCACATAATTGCAGGCTATAGCTTTTAACATCAACACTGACACGTTTATTCAAGATAAATCTTTCTCTTGGTGGACAACCACGTTCGTCTGTCTGCCACTGTGCCTCCCATCTACGCCACCCAATGGGAAAATGGCTTGTGGCAGGAATGGCCTGTTGTTCACCAATATCTAGTCTCCCTTCCTAATTATCAGATGATAATTAACCTGGTACTGGCCATCAGAACAAGACTGCACACTTCCCATCTTCCTTTGCAGCTACGTATTCTAAAGGAGATCAGCCCTGGGATTTCTTTGGAAGGAATGATGCTAAAGCTGAAACTCCAGTACTTTGGCCACCTCATGCAAAGAGTTGACTCATTGGAAAAGACTCTGATGCTGGGAGGGATTGGGGGCAGGAGGAAAAGGGGATGACAGGATGAGATGGCTGGATGGCATCACTGACTCCATGGACGTGAGTCTCAGTGAAGTCCGGGAGTTGGTGATGGACAGGGAGGCCTGGCGTGCTGCGATTCATGGGGTCGCAAAGAGTTGGACACAACTGAGCAACTGATCTGATCTGATCTGATCTGATGACCAAGTTACTAGGTTCTGGCTAAAGGGATGTGAGCAGAGGGAACGTGCAGCTTCCCAATCGTGCACTTAAACAGAAGGAGCATGCCTTCTTTTCCTCCTCTTCCCTTCCTCCTGCTTAGAATGTGGATGTGTGGGTAAGGCAGCACTCTGGGGATGGGAGAGCAAAGAGCAGAAAAACCCTGGGTCTCTGACTGGGTCTCTATAGCACTAAGCACATGCTGCCTACGGCTTTTACATGGAAAAGAAATACTCCTCTATTGTGTCTAAGCTGGCTCCCTGTGACAGCAACTGGAATTGTATCTTAATTACTATAGAATTTCAGGAACACTTTCCGGCCACCTGTGAAGTCGTGTGTCGTGGCTGTCCGGGGCACAGTGATGCTGCAACAGCCCCTGTGCACAGGTTTGGGGAATTCATTCTCTCATTCCCTCCCAGCATTTGCTTACTTAGCTCCCAAATGTGTGTAGAGCACCTGCCCTGAGCCCAGCATGGGGCCAGGCTTTAGAGACATAACAATGAACAAGGCAGGGGTTCCATCCCTGAAGTTTGTTTGGAGAAGACTGGTCACATTAAGTAGTATATAAGCGTGAGCTGGTGAAGAAACTCAGAGAGAGTGAAGAAATTCTGCTCTGAGTAGTTGATATCAAGTCAGAGACCCATACCCAGCCCTCTCAGGGTCTGTAAACAGGTGCACCCTATGCCAACTCCACAAGCGTAGAGGTGGCTCTGGAAAAGAAATCCTAGGACGATAACTTGTTTCTATACCCTCCTTTCTTGCCTTTCATATGAGGGTCTACAAAGTTTAGAGACCTACCAGAATGCAGTGATACAGACTCTGCTCTAACAGTTTAAAGCTGGCTGCCCAGGTGGTGCGATGGTAAAGAATCCACCGGCTAAGCAGGAGATGCCAGAGATGCGGGTTTGATCCCTGGGTCAGGAAGATCCCCTAGAGCAGGATACTCCAGTATTCTTGCCTGGGAAATCCCTTGGACCGAGGAACCTGGTGAGCTACAGTCCACGAGGTCACAAAGAGTCAGACGCGACTGAGTGACTGAACACACACACACAAAACAAGAAGGATTTTAACTGACCTCCAAGAGTACCCCCCTCCCCTCCCCCAGCAGTCCCTCCCCCCACACCTCTGGTGGCCGCTGCTGTTCTTTCATTCAAACAGCTGGGCTGTGGATCAGCCTCATCTCCCACAGCCTCTCACCTGACCCTGCTCCAATCAAACTCAACTTCTGATCGTGTCCTAAACACACCTTTTGATTTTCAGACTGTGGGCTTTTGTTCAAATTGTCCCTGCCCCTAGAAAGCCCTTCCCCAGGTTGTCTGATGGAATTTCAAATATCATGAGGATTTTTTGATCCCCTGAGCAGAAAGTATTCACGTACATACACGTGGACGCTTAAGAGAGTCTCTTTGTTCCCAACCAGACTGTAAGCTCCTCAGACCAGAGGCTGTGTCTCTGTGTCTAATTCATCCTGGTGCTCTTAGTGCAAAGCTTAGCATGTGGGAGGGGCTTAATACACATCCGTTGGATTTTATTAGGCTGAATTATCTCTCTCGGGGCATGAAAACAGAGCAAAAGGGCACAAAAGGAGGAGCCGGGGCATGGAGACAATGGGCTCACCTTGGCAGTGTAACACTGGTTTCCTCGTAGGTAAAAATGGGATAATAACAATACTCCAGTCTGCTGCAGGGGGAAGAGTGGACATCTGGAGACAAAGATTTCCTTTGAAGTGAGTGAAGTCAATGTTGCGTATATCCCTTCTAGACACACTCCACAGCACAGCCATCCACAGCTCTCTTGCTAGAAAAGAAAGATGCAGATGCTAGTGGACAGCTAGCAGTCTCTGCCACATAAACAAACTATAAAGGAAATGAATGATAACATTTAACTACATTAACTTAAAAATTCTATTCAACAAAGACAACAAAAAGGTTAAAAAGGTAAGCATCAGACAGGAGGAAAATGTTAGCAACATATATAGTTGACAAAAATTAGTATCTAGAATCTATGAATTCTTTCAAATCAATAAGAAAAAGAGAAAAAACAACAGAAAAGTAGGCAAAAGATGTAAACAAGCAGTCCTCAGAGGAAACCCAAGTGACCAATACACGTGTGAGAAAAAATAATCAGCCTCGTGAATAATTATCGTTGTTGTTTATTCACTAAGTCCTATCCAACTCTTTGTGACTCCATCAACGGCAGCACACCAGGCTTCCCTGTCCTTCACTATCTCTTGGAGTTTGTTCAAACTCATGTCCATTGAATTGATGATGCCATCCAACCATCTTATCCTTTGTCACACCCTTGGGACTTCCCTGGTGGCTCAGATGGTAAAGGGTCTGCCTGCAATACAGGAGACCCAGGTTCGATCCCTGGGTTGGGAAGATCTCCTGGAGAAGGAAATGGCAACCCACTCCAGTAGTCCTGCCTGGAGAATCCCAGGGACGGAGGAGCATGGTGGGCTACAGTCCATGGGATCGCAGAGTCAGACATGACTGAGCGGCTTCACTTCACTTCACTTCACTTCACTTCTCCTCCTGCCTTCATCTTTCCCAGCATTAGGGTCTTTTCCAGTGAGTCAGCTATTCACAATAGGTGGCCAAAATATTGGAGCTTCAGCTTCAGCATCAGTTCCTCCAATGAATATTTAGGGTTGATTTCCTTTAGGACTGACTGATTTGATCTCCTTGCTGTCCAAGGGACTCTCAAGAGTCTTCTCCAGCACAATTCGAGAGCATCAGTAATTAGGGAAAGGCAAATTAAAACCATAGACACCATTTCACATCCATCAGCTTTGCATGAAATTTTTAATCTGCAACACTAGAATACAGAGCAAGGGAACTCAATCACCGTTGGAAGTTGTATAAATCAGTGCAGCTGTTTTAGAGAATTTGATGCTCTTGAGAAAAGTCAAAGTGTACATATCATATGACCTAACCATTCCACCTTTAGACTGGTTTCCTGGAAAAACTCTTGCACCTGGGCACAAGGACGCTGTGCAAGGACATTCTAACAACACTGTGTGCAGTAGCAAACAAAAATATTACAAGCAACCTGAATGTTCATAAACTGGAAAAAGAATAAACAAACTGTGATGTGTTAACACAGTGGAACGCTTTATAGTCACTAAAAATAATTAGAGCCATGCAGATTAATATAGATGAATCTCACAAATATAACCCTGAACAAAAAGAGAAGGTTGCAAAAGAATCACACAGGACGATGCTACACATAAAGCTTGAGAATACGTCCAACAACTCCATATTTTGTTTGCTGCTGCTGCTAAGTCACTTCAGTCGTGTCCAACTCTGTGTGACCCCATAGACGGCAGCCCACCAGGCTTCCCCGTCCCTGGGATTCTCCAGGCAAGAACACTGGAGTGGGTTGCCATTTCCTTCTCCAATGCATGAAAGTGAAAAGTGAAAGGGAAGTCGCTCATTCATGTCCGACTCTTTTCGACCCCATGGACTGCAGCCTACCAGGCTCCTCCGTCCATGGGATTTTCCAGGCAAGAGTACTGGAGTGGGTTGCCATTGCCTTCTCCTGATATTTTGTTTAGGGATACATAAATTTGTGGTGGAAACAGAAAAGAATGCCCGGAAGGATGAACACAAAATTCAGAATGCTAGTTTCCTAAGGGCAGTGGGAAAGGGCTTTCTTTTCTTGGTGGCTCATTGGCAAAGAATCTGCCTGCTAATGCAGGAGATGTGGGTTCAATCCCTGGCTTGGGAAGATCCCCTGGAGGAGGAAATGGCAACCCACTCCAGTATTCTTGCCTGGAAAATCCATGGACAGAGGAGCCTGGTGGGCTACAGTCCATGAAGTTGCAAAAACTGAGCGAGGAAACAACAGCAAAAGACAGTGGGGCAGGGAAGGAGGAAGAGGCAGGCAAGGAAAGTGCTTGGGGGTATCAGTTGAATTGATTGTAGTTTATTTCTTGAAAAGGGAGGGAGGGAGGTACACAAGTATATTTTAATCCTTTTTTTACATTTAATCCTTTTTGTATGTCTAAAAATATTTCACAATAAATTTTTACATCGTGTTTTAAGAGAAGGGATTAGTAGCATCAGGACACAAGACAGTCCCATGGCCCTGGCCTCCTGGTGTTCACATCTGGTGCAGCGACCTCCTTTAAGTGATGATGTGTGTCTTCTGATACTAGGTTGTAACAGACGTTGGAGCTCCTGCCTTGTTCTCTTGCATCACCTACTCTAGGTAAGCCATCTGCCACGTTAGAAGATACCCATGTAGCTCTGTGAAGAGGCGCACAGGGAGAAGAACTTCCCACCAGCAACTTGCACCAACTTGCCAGCCACATGTTTGAGCCACCTGGGAGTCCGATCTTCCGGCCTCAGTCAAGGACTGCAGCCCAGGTGACATCTGACTGCAGCTGTATGAGAAACCTGGAGCCAGGAGCACCCAGCCAGGCTGCTCTGCACTCCATACTCACAGAAACTACGGGAAGAAATAAATGATTCTTGTATTCAAGCACTATGGTTTGGGGTGATCTGTTATGCAGTCATAGATAACTACTGCGGGGTTGTATTGAGTGAGCACCAGGTTCCTTCAGATCTAGGCTTCTTGGATTCCTCCTACCCCTAACTCCATTCATCCAATCACTCAACTACTGTGTAGAAGAAACTTCAAAACCTTAGGATCACTTCTAACTCCCGTGGGGATCCAGTCCTGGGCTAGAAACATTCCAAAGAGTTAATAATTCAGATTTAGTAATTTTTAGTTTTACCTAGAAGAGATTCAGTGCATGAAAGAGATCCCCAACCCTTACTTTAATGCCATTGTAGAAAGCACAAGAAGAGTCTTCAGAGGGAGAGGGTCTTGTGCTTTAACATGGGGTTATATGTTTCCAAGGGGCATCCCAGGAGGCTCAGTGGTAAAGAATCTGCCTGCCAGTGCAGGAGACTTAAGAGATGCAGGTTCAATCCCTGGGTCAGGAAGATCTCCTAAAGAAGGAAATGGCTACCCACTCCAGTATCCTTGCCTGGAGAATCCCATGGACATAGGAGCCTGGCAGGCTATAGTCCATAGGGTCGAAAAGAGTTAGACACTACTGAAGCGACTTGGCACAGCATAGCACATATGTTTCCATAAGTATAGATTCTGGGATTGTAGTTGCTATGAAGTAGTAAAATGCTGGATTATATGTTTTAGCATACATATTCCCCTGAAAAGATTTCTTCCACTTGCCACAAATTTACTAGCTGCTACATTTTTACTTCTCTGTCTGAACCACATCAGCCACTTCTGATCATTAGGCAGATCAGTAGGGTTTAGAAAACACACAAAGACTGACCCATCGCCAAATACACTTAAGAATCAGCCTACCAGCAAAGACACATCCCACAAAAACAGAACAAGAACAAAATTTGAAAGAGGCTGGTTGTGGGCGAAAGCAGGTATGTGCCAGCTCCGTGACTGCAGTTAAATGTGAAGTGCATCCCCATGGATGGATCCTGATGGGACACTATGGGGAAAGAAGCACAGCCTGCTGGGCTTACAGAAATGCTTAACTGCCAGCAATGCTCCTTCTCAGTTCACTGTCTCTCCTTAAAGGTGCTTTGCAATTTTGCATTTACTTGGTATGATGAAAAGTCGCTGACCTGGAGTGAGAAGACCTGAGCAGGGGGAGGCTATAATTTAGGCTTCTTTTGTAGACTCCAGCTAACATAAAGACAACTTTACTGAAAGGAAACCAAAATAGCTCACAGGATGGAAAGAAGAGCTGAACAGCCAAGCTTTGAGCCATCCTGGGGATCAGGTAACAAGAAGCCACCGCCCTTCTCTTTACATGGTTTCAATATCTTCCTCCCCCAGGGAGTCTCCCCAAGAGATTCAACCGTCCAGCATAAAGAGTCCAGAGGCTAGCTAGAGGCTATATGCCCAACCCCTGGTGGTGAGGGATGAAAGGGATTGGAAAGATGGGGCAGTGTTGTGACTGACAGCCCCACCAGAATGCAATGATTAAGGAAAAGTCAGTTTCCTAGAGAAAGGGATGCTGGGCTGGCCAGCAAGAGCTATCCACTTACTGTCTAGCCTTATATGCTCACAGGTCATGCACCTATCAGAGTTGCCTTTAAATCTCTGCAAATCTTAAGTTCTTGCTCATCGCCTCTTCTTGGATGTAGAAGCAAGAGCCTTTCCTTCTGACACCCATGCCCCTCAGAGGCCTGAAAGGAGCTACAGCAACCTCGGGGGCACTAGATCCTGCAGGCCCAGAGCTATGAGCCCCAGTCACAGCTGTCATCAGGCAGGGAAACCAGTCAATGGCTTCCAGAAGAGTTGTCTGAACCAATAATCTGAGGTTTAGAAGAAATGCAACTGCTCGGCCTTTATGGGCAGGGTGTCTCTAAAGTGACCACTTGTGTCTCCCTCATCATCTCTGAGACCCTCCCCTGTAGGGAGCACCTGCAGTGTTGGGCAGGATGATACAGTTTCCAGCCCTGCCTGCAGCTCAGGCTGTGCCGCCAAGGCAAGTAAAAAAACTGCCAAAGGAGTTACAAAGAAATGGTAGCAAACCTTTCATCAGGTCACGTGGTGCAGACTGCTTTTTCCCTTTTACTCCAAATGCTGTTTCCAGAGCCCTGGCAAACTGACGGACCTCTCTCTCCCACTCGCCTAACTCCCCTGTCCCCTTTGAGGTCTTGATTTGTAAATTTTTTTTTCTGGTTCTCTCCTCACTGGCTCCATTTCTTCTCAATCACAAACAGAATGTTGGCAAATAGAGGTGAGGAGGAACCAGCGTTTTGGAGACAGGATGGGTAGAAGTGGGAGGTTGCTTAGAAAGCCAAACGCAGCCTTGAACAGCCTCGTGGAAACTTCTCTCATCCCTCATCTCAGACATGATCCCTGGGGAACTGAGAACAATAAAGAACCGTGAAGAGCGGTGACCAGATGGGGTCATAGCCCCACCTAGGAGTTCCCTTTCGGACCCCCCAGGAACACAGGTGTCCTCCAATGCTTACCCTGCTACCACAGACCTGTTCAGTGACCCTCCCTCCTCCTCTGGGTCCTGGCGGGGGAATTTTCTTTGTTCCCAGTCCTTAAAACGGTAATGATTTTCCTTTTCATCCCTGAAACTTGCAATGTCGCCATGGGAGACAAATGCATCAGTGTTAGTAATCCTCAGATGAAAGGTACTTTACACGTGTGAAAGAATGAGCTTTAATTTTGTCTCTCGGGTATATGGTGAGGATTAATTAGTTAATCTTAGCAAAGTGCTATAATTGGCAGGAGGAATTACCAAAACCCTGGGGAAGGAGTAGCTGCAACTGCAGTCACTTCAAACTGTTCTGCTGCGAACAGCAGCTGAGGCAGGGGCTCTGGTCTCTCAGATGTCACAGACTGTCTCACTTTCCAGCAACACTCTAGACTATATGTGCCTGGTCAGGGGTGAAAAGGTGAAAATAACTTTGGGAGCAGGAGTGAGGGGAGACACTAATGTACAGAGAAAAGTCAGGACCTGAATCACTCTCTGATTCTCTTCTCACCATTGACCCCCACCTGAGCCCCGGAGCGTATCTGTGTGAAATGGAGCATGTGGGGCCTGACCCAGCACAGAGCTGCCCCCAGGAGGACAAGGAAGGCTCCCAGCTCAGGACATGCAGCAGACAGATCCTGAACCTCTCTAGGGCCCCATGTTCTCATTTGTAAGATTAAGAAGGTGAGCCCGATGTCTAGGTACTGCAGACAGCGCCACATGTGCACAGCAATCGCCTGTGCCCATCCAGCACTTAGGGCATGCCAGCCATTCTTCTACGCCTTCACTCCTATTAACTCCATGATCATGGCAGCCCATAAAGGTAAGAGGTTATTTTCCCCACCTTTCAGAGGTGGTAATGGTTATGTTTGAAGCTGGGTGGTCAGGTCCTACAGCCCACACTTTTTTAAGAAACTTTTTTTGTATATTGGAGTAAAGCTGACGAACGATGTTGTGTTAATTTCAACTGTAGACGGAGTGATTCAGTTATACGATATACGTGTATCTATTCCTAAAGGAAATCAGTCCTGAACATTCATTGGAAGGACTGATGCTGAAACTGAAGCGCCAATACTTTGGCCACCTGATGTGGAGAACTGATTCACTGGAAAAGACCCTAATGCTGGGAAAGATTGAAGGCAGGAGGAGAAGGGGATGGCAGAAGTGAGATGGTTGGATGGCTTCACCAACTTGATGGACATGAGTTTGAGCAAGCTCCGGGAGTTGGTAATGGACAGGGAAGCCTGCCATGCTGCAGTCCACGGCATCGTAAAGAGTCGGACATGACTGAGCAACTGAACTGAACTGATTCATTTTTAAATTCTTTTCCCAACTATATTGTTACAGAATATCGGGCAGAGTTCCCTGTGCTGTACAGTAGGTCCTTGTTGATTATCTATTTTAAATACAGCAGTGTATACATGTCAATCCCAAACTCCTAACCTTTCCCCCAACCCTTCCCCTCTGGTAACCATAAGTTCTTTCTTTAAGACTGCGAATTTGTTTCTATTTTGTAAATAAGTTCATTTGTATTATTTTTTTTAGATTCCACATTTGATATTTCTCTTTCTTTATCTGACACTTCGCTCAATAATAGCATGTTGCTGCAAATGGCATTATCTCATTCTTTTTAATGACTACTATTCCATTGTACATAGACATCACATCTTCTTTATCCATTCTTCTGTCAGAGGACATGGAGGTTATTTCTGTGTCTTGACTCTTGTAAACAGTGCTACAATGAACACTGGGATGCTTGCATCCTTTCAGACCATGTTTTCCTCCAGGTATATGCCCAGGAGCTACAACCCACATTTTAAACTATTACATCATGCTGCCTCCTTTCTTACAAATATTCATGTATTTGGTTGTGCCGGGTCTTAGCTGTGGCATGTGGGCTCTAGTTCCCTGACCAGGGATTGAACCCAGGCTCCCTGCGTTGGGAATGCAGAGTCTTAGCCACTGGACCACCAGGGAAATCCCCATGCTGCCTCCTTAAGGAAAACTCTCTTCATGAATCTCTCTGTTCACAAAGAACCCAGAGTGAGGGGAAACCATTCTAAAAGTGCCAAACGTGAAACTCTTGGAGGCGCTCCACAATTTAAGCCTAAACTCACAGAAAGAAACAGCGCTGTTATTCTTCCAGGTGTCTGACTACTGTAGCATTTAAAAAGGAGATTGGGAGTACAGCAGCTCTCTCCCCTGAGCTTTTAATGGTATTAAAGTGAGTTACATGTTGGCTTTTAAACCTAGATTGTATCCTTAAACTAAAATAACAGTTGTTTAGACGACATCGATGTTTTTGGCAGTCTCTTAGCAAAGCTGGCCAATTATGTGAACCCAAAACACTAAGCTTATCTGGTTTGCAAAAGCCATTTGGAGACTTAAGTGCACTGATATGAGTAGCTTTTCAAGGGAATCTGAAGAAGAAATCTAAGCACGAGACTTTTTATCTGCTCTTGTCTGGCTCCCTATTCTAATACATCAATCAGTCAATGAACGGTTGATATTCGCATGGTGCACTGGGTAGATATGAGGTCTATGGTTGTGCCCCAAAACAGCAATTATTTATGTCAGTACCTGACTTTTATTTGCTCTCTTTTTCTCAGTCCAGTTTCTTCTAAAACAAGCAGTACATTTAATAAGCAAACTCTTAGGTGAATTTCTTGCATTTATAGTCACTCATTAGAAAGCCTAGGTTTTAGCTGTCCTAGGTCAGTGAGTCAGAAGCCTGTGGGGTATACAGGGATTCTCTGTGCTGTGCTGTGCTTAGTCTCTCAGTCATGTCCGACTCTTTGCGACTGCATAGACTATAGCCCACCAGGCTCCTCTGTCCATGGGGATTCTCCAAGCAAGAATACTGGAAGGAGTCTCTGGGCTTTGTTAAATCTGATTCTGACTCTGTAGGTCTGGGGTGGGGCTGAGGTCCTACACCTCTAATAATTCCTACTGCTGGTCCCCTGCTCAGATTGAGAATCTACCTCTTTTTTTTTTTTTTATTTTTTTAAACTTTACGTAATTGTATTAGTTTTGCCAAACATCAAAATGAATCCATCACAGGTATACATGTGCTCCCCCTCCTGAACCCTCCTCCCTCCTCCCTCCCCATACCAGAAGGAAAAACATCAATACAGTATACTAACGCATATATATGGAATTTAGAAAGATGATAACAAAACCAAAATCTGATGTATGGAACAGTCTTATGAACTCTGTGGGAGAGGGAGAGGGTGGGAAGATTTGGGAGAATGGCATTGAAACATGTAAAATATCATGTATGAAACGAGAATCTACCTCTTATACCTCAGTGAATGGACAAGAGCAGCGGCTCTGGTGACAAACCAATCTGACTAGGAGTCATCAGAGGTGGTGCCTTTGTAGCATATTTCAAGGGCTCTGCTTGGTAATGACCTTCCATCTCCAGAAGAGGGGGAAAAAGCCACCCCAAGTAAGTTCTTCCTTCATCTTCTTAATATAGATGAAGAGAGATATCAATTTATTCCAGGTTTTGGTGAGGACAGGCACTAAGGGTACTATGGGGTGCTGGGGACACCAGGAGGGGAGCTAAGGGATGCAGAAATGGGGAGGGACCAGGAATGATGGAAGGAAGGCTGGACCTGGGGACCCGAGGAGATGCCACAGGTGTACCGTGCCTTCCACCAGTGATGGAGGATCCTGATGAAAGGCAGGTGGGCCTTGGGCTTACAGTCCTGCCCAACTTTCCTGCACATGTAGCTTCAACAAGGGGTTTTCCTGATACAGAAAGAGAACCAAAGCTTAGAGCTGGAGCCTGCACGAAGCTTCTAAGAAGGAGAAAGAAGCAGCAGGGGACTTCAGGGGGAGGAGGGATCTGTGCACTTAAGAACACAGGCCCTGGATCCAGGTGGGCTGGGTTCAAATCCTGCCCCAGTCACCCACCAACTATCTGTCTTAGGGCTTTGCTTCCTTGCTGGTCAAACAAGATGGGAAGAAATTAAGAATTTACTCCAATATCCACTCCCATCTTCTTCCTTCGGAGAAGGCAATGGCACCTCACTCCAGTACTCTTGCCTGGAAAATCCCATGGATGGAGGAGCCTGGTGGGCTGCAGTCCATGGGGTCGCTAAGAGTCAGACATGATTGAGTGACTTCACTTTCACTTTTCACTTTCATGCACTGGAGAAGGAAATGGCAACCCACTCCAGTGTTCTTGCCTGGAGAATCCCAGGGACGGGGAAGCCTGGTGGGCTGCCATTTCTTCCTTAGAACTCAAGTATTTACATTGCTGACTGTGAAACATTAAGATTAGATTTCTCAGCCTCCTTTGCAGCTAGATATAAACATGTAACTAAATTCTAACCAATGAAATGTAAGCAAAAGTATTGTTTGGATTTCTAAGAATAAGAAAAGGTGGCCCCTTCACCCTCCTCTCCTGCTTCTTGCTGCCTGAAACAGAGATGTGATGATTGGAGCTACTGAGGAAAACATGTAACTATAAGCTCCATATGGTGGAACAGAAAGATCGAGCTCTCTCATGAGACCATGGAGCCACCATATCAGTAGCAGCCCGGCCTACTTCTAAGTATTTTATTTTTTTTTTTTAAATGGGAGAAAAATTAACTTCTATCTTATTTAAGCCATTACTGTTTAGAATATTTCTGCATAAGCAGCTGAACTTAATATTAACTGATACAAGGATAAGATTAGCAACTACCTCACCCCGTGTGTGTGAGAACTAAATGAGAGAATGTGCATAAAATTCTTAGCACAATTCCAAGCATGTATAAGTCTCAATAATTGTTTGTTATTATTATTTACTGATTGAGAGAGACAGAGCTTAGAATGATAGCTCAGAGCTAACTTGACAAGGAACTCAGTCACCAACCAGGCCCCAAAGTTTAAAAATGGGATGAAAATAAATAAATAAATAAAAATGGGATGACTGAGACCCAGAGAGGCAGAGGCTATTGAACAGAACACCCAGCCTGAAAGAGGCAGCCCAAGCCTCCTCACGTCCATGTGCTGCAAAGCCTTTCTCAAAGCTGAGGAGTGGCTGAGACAGGATGAATCAAGTCACAAGGTGATCCCTAAATAATAGGAAACATGAATGTCCTGAGGGGAGCTAAACATTTAATTCTGAGGCTTTCATTCAAACAAAATCACTCTACATTTGATTATTTACTTAACTACCAGGAAACAGGGGGTTGCGGGAGGAGAGGATGAATAAGGAGATCAGGGTTGGCTTCATAATGGACTGTGCGGTGTTTGTGTCTGGAAGCCTGCCAGGTCCATCAACTGCTGCTGTGGACGGAGGCCTGAGATACAGGTCATGAAGGAAGTGGGCTTTTTTGATATCTCTTCCTCGGCTGGCCCCTGCCCTGGACCCAGAAAGAAATACTCCCCAGGTGCTCTAAAGAGTCCCCTCCTGGGCTGTCTGATGCCAGAGGCCTATGAATGCTCAGTCACTCATCTTCCCAACTCTGACCCACAGAATCCCTTGCCTGCCTTAAACTCAACAAGGCAATCTTGGTCTGTTTGATGCTCCTCAGAGACAGGACTCAGTCTGGTTTCCTTGGGTCTGTAGCAAGACCACAGAGGATGGCATGACCTTGACGACTTGAGAGCCCCCTGCCCCTAATCTGCTCAGAATAGCAATCTCCATCCAAACAATCACACATGCCACCAAAACGCTGGCTCCAGTTGCTCAAGGAAGCTCCACAATAAGTTACCCAGAAAGCTTCCTGGGCAGGAATGACAAATGGTTGTTCTTCATGTGCCACCTGCTTACTTAGTACCAGTTTCCTGGAGAGCTGTGTCGAGAAGGATTCTGAAGCTCAGCAGTAAGAAATTCTGCAGTGTACTAGCATTGCCATGGGCCTGGCAAGAGAAAAATCATGGGTTCCTACGTTTGCCATCCTCAGCCTAGATTTCAGATGAGCAAGAGGTGTGTTAGACCATCAACCTCAAACTAGTTCATCACAGATCTGTGTCTTAGAGGAACTGTGGAGCACCAGCCTGCGGCTCGTAAACACATCCTGACTCCCTTCTCACACACAGCTTACATAAAGAATCATTCCAAGTTGCCCTCATTTTTGCCATTTTTGCCTTTGAAAGCACTTAATCAGCAGAATTCACTGAACGGTATATGGTTGGGTGTTTACTCTGAACAACTAAAGCATAAGTAAAATACAGAATATCACTCTGGGCGCACGTTCTCTTCTCTGGAAATCCCCAATCTCCATTTTTGGGGATGGGCCCCTGGCAGGTGCTCAGCCACATCATCTTGTCCACAGCAAGAGTCACGGAACAGGGAAACCACAAGGGGCTGCAGTTCCCTGGGGATGGTCAAAATAGAGTTGTTACCACAGTGGAGTCCGAAGAGATGAAAGGCAAGAGGGGCTGCTAGAACTTGGAAGCAGAGAGTCATGCTGAGAAGGTAAACTTAAGATAACCTGTGATTGCTGGCCAAGAGACTGGCCAACCCAAGGCATTTCCCAAGTTAGGAGCCCGGGGAAGAAGCATACTGATCTCATTCTCCTTTCTTCCTCTGATTTCCTGGTAGGATACACCATGGACCAAACCCAACCGGAAATCAAGAGAACAGGAACCCATTTATACAGTCGCTAAAGCCCATCATAGTTCACAGAAGCAGAGGACAGAGTGGGAAGGGTAGAAAGCTAACTGGAGAGGCAAATGGGAATGATCTAGCACAGGCCTAGAGAACTGCTGCCCTGGTCTCCCTTCCCCTTGAGATCTGGGAAATCGATGATTTCTGGGACTTGCTGAATTTTTCCAGTTTCCTCCCAGTAGAGCATTTTTTCTGCTTAAGCTAGCTAGACTTGGTTTCTGACATTTGTCACCCAAAGAATCTTATTATCATGCCCAGCCTGTGTGAGAACGACCATATGTAGACAGTAAAACCCCAGTGAATTCCACTCGTGCTCAGCCACACCAGAGCAGCCCCAGCTCACACTCAGAGCTGTCTCTTCATGCCAGCCACCAGCATTTTGGGATTGACTGATCTGGTATTTCCTAAATAATAATCTGTTGAAAAAAGTGATTGTTCATAGTTAGTTATCAATAAGAAAATGATAAAGCTGAGTGCATCCCCCAAAACTCAAGTGTGTTATAATGAACTACATATACAATAATGTATATTCTATCCTAAGTTTAGATACTGAGTTATTACTTGATTTACAATTCCAAGGATTTTTCCCTTGGGAGAGGGGATGATGGAATCCATCCTGTCTAGCACTCACAGAACTTTGACCAAGATACTTAATGTGAATTTTTTTAAATAATCTGAAAGTAGGAAATGAGAAAGGAAGAAAATTTGCACTAATTACTCAAAAAACAAACAAAAAAAAAAAAAAAAAAGAAAAGAAAAAACAGTCAACTTTGTATAAATAAAATTTACTCTGCAAGTGATTTTCAACAAGAACTTTGTTTAGGCACTCTTGTGGGCTTGTGCATTTCAAAAAAAAAAAATCATATGGTAAAATGAAAATTAGTATGTTGAATTACAAATCCCTCAGAATATGACCTTATTTGAAAATAGGGTATTTAAGGAAGCAAGTTAAAATAAGGTCATTAGGGTGGGCCCAAATCCAGTATGGCTGAAGTTCTTATGAGAAAAGGAAATCTGGATACAGACACACACAGAAGGAAGACTGTCTGCAAACACAGAGAAGATGGCCATCTACAAGCCAAGGAGAGAGGCCGGGAACAGATCCTGCCCTCAAGGCCCTTAGAAGATATCCAAATTTGATCTTGGCCTTCTAGCCTCCAGAACTGTGAGAAAATAGATTTCTATTGTTTGAGCCAACCAGCCTGTGGTATCTTGTTATGGCACCCTGACAAACAAATACAAGCACCATAACAGCAATACCAGCAAACACTTGCACAGGGGTTGTTAAATGCCAGGCACTGCTTTCAACGTGACGCACGTTGACTCATTCTATCTTCACAGCTTCTGGAGGTAAGATCATGTTTATCATTTCTATGTGATACATGAGGAAACTGAGGCATGGAGAGGTTCAGTCACTTGTCTAATGTCACACATGAAATAAATAGAAGAATTTGGATGATAAAAGTCACTCTAAATTCAGACTCTATACCCTACCACCTCTTGGGTGCAGAACTTCAAGATTCCCTCTCCTACCCCTACTCCTAAGCTGCTACTAGCTAGACCGCATGAAAAGTCAGATCATACCGTGCATCCATACTCAAGTACTCAAGCCCCTTTGATGGGGACTTCCCTGCTGGTCCAGTGGCCAGAACTCCACACTCCCAATGCAGGGGGCCCTGGTTTGAACCTGGTCCCTGGGAACCTTGCTCCCTGGTCAGGGAACAAGATCTCACACGCTGCAACTAAGGGTTTGCATGCCACAACTAAGAGTTCAAATGCTGCAACTAAAAAGAGGCCATGTTCTGCAACTAAAGATCCTGCATGCTGCAATTAAGACCCAGTGCAACCAAGTAAAAAAATAAACATATATTTTAAATTTTAAGCCCCTATGATGAATCTGATACCCTCAGAGACATTGAAACCACACTGTCATGGATTAAATTTTGAGTTCCCCCAAATTCATATGTTGAAATTCTAACCCCCATGTGAGGGTATTATGAGGCGGGGCCTTGAGAGATGAAGCCCTCCTGAATGGGCTTATACCATTATAAGAAGAAACACGAGAGATGATTTTTCTCTTGGCCATGTGAGGGTATAATAAGAAGATGCTTCCTCTGCAAACCAAGAAGAGTGTCCTCATGGATACTGGATTTGCTACCACCTTGTTCTCGGACTTCCCAGCCTACAGAACCAGGAGAAATAAATGTCTGTGGCTTAAGCCACCAGTTTATGATACTCTGTATAGCAGCCCAAACTGAGACACAGTCTTAAAAATTACTGGGGATAAGACATGGGAGACTGAACCAACCTTATCCCACAATCGAGGCATGCAGTTCAGTTCAACATAATCTGATGGGGTGATATAGTATGCTTCCCCAAGTGCTTATGGCTCATGCTGGAACCTTTGCCAATTAAAGTCCTGTCGGATCTATTTACTTATCCAGGGATGCTCCCAGGACAATTAAAGGCATGCAGCTTAGGCACTGCCTTTGAAACCCCTTTCCTGCTGCTTGCCAGTGTCAACAGCCACCACCACCACCAGCACCACTTGGCATAACCTCCAAAGGGGGTGGATGAAGCCAAAATAGTATCTGCTTCATCAGGTTGTTGTGAGAATTTAATTTAATTTTAGTAGATAGTGAGCTCTCAGTAAATGTTAGTCCTTTTTCCCATTGCAACAACTTGGTATAGCCTTGTAAAGGCTAAAGATGAAACTGTTGGCTATAAACTTGTGCCGTGTTTACATTTTAACTCATTTTATTAAACCGAACCTCCTCTCCTGACTTTTGCAGGGCTAGTGACTTGTGTGCAGGCAGATGTGAAAGATACGGGCTGTGCCCAGCCTGTACGGTCAGCATGTGGTTGTGAGTACTACGCTTGCTGCAGGAACTCTTTCATCTCAGTAGCTGCCTGGAAGGGAAGGAGGCTCATGACATATGAAAACAGGGAAGAGGCATTCTCCGCCCAGAATCAGCATTCTGAAAGGATGACCCTGTTCATCCCAGTCCTGTTTTGGCCAGACTCTCCTGTCCATCAAAAGTGCTAATATCCAGCTGCTGTGAAATACAGGAGCTGTGATTTATTCTGCAGTGCACCGTGCCAGTCCAGACCATGCTTCAAAATCCTGGTTTTCCCCTTTGCACAAAAGAGTTAGGACAAAACAAAGCTGGGATGAGCAAGGTCATGAGCTCCTATACCCTACTGGCCAAAGAATGGGAGACAAAGGCAAAACAAAGACTGGCTATCCAAAGCTTTGCAGATTGTGGGAAGTGGTGTTGCCAAGGTGATGATTTAGCGCTAGACAGGAGGAGCTGGTGTTAACAAGGACAGGAGACCCAAGCCACATTTCCTGAAAGGGAAGAGAGCAACTCAGAGGGAATTTACCACCAATTGGTAGGATTTCCATGTTTTGTCTAAAATATGTATTTCGAGCCTGCCTTATGTTGGAAAATTTTGTTCAGAACTCTGAACTCTGAACACAGCAGACTTATCACATCCTGACTGTCAGAGATAATTTAAAATCAGATGCGAGGGAAGGAAGGGACATTAAAAGTCATGGTTGTTGTCCAATGCAAGCCTGATAAAAAAGCATTTGATAACGGTCTATTTATAGAGACATATGGGATGGTCATCAGCAGCACAGAGCCCAGGCACTGGGCCCCAGCTCCAATGCCGGATTTTGCAAGAGACACTCACTAGTTAGGGAAATCATTTAACCTCCTGGTACTCAGATTAGATCACCAATGAAAACGAGTAAGACCCATACAATTTCATCTGGCAGGAAAAGCCTGACTCCTCACATTTAGTTTGGAATATTAACTATTCCTTTTCTTTTTTAAAACCAGAACACATTGTCAGGGGACAACAGATCAACATGTTTGTTTATTTATGCTTAACTCATCGACTTGCCTACCAAGGACTATTAGGTGTTCTAATTTCTAAGCCAATTCTGTATTTGAATAAAAACGTGGTTTTTTTCTAAGAGAAAGTCAACTCCAGGCAGATCTATATTCAACTCAAAACTCACCTCTGCACCCTTCAAGTCATTTACTCAGTTCTCTTATTTTATAAACAGTGGAAGTTATTTATTAGCAAGTGAGAAAAGTCACGGAATAAAACCAGGGGACTGTGCCCACTATTAAGCCATGAACAGTTAGTTCTTTAGAAACTAGCAAGGGAATAAAGGCAGAGCCTGAGGGCACAGCCAAGGAGCATGGTTATTTCTCTGATATAAAACTGGGATCTAAGTGTTTTCTGAGTGTTTGTTACAGACACAGCACAGAATCTCACGAGCTAAATGAACAGACATCACCAAGACAGCAACATCTTCGGCATGACACATTACTGGTTGGCCAGGTGCTTTGCTTTTATCTATATTCCTTCATTTGATTCTCACACCCCTTTGAAAAGTCAACAGATAAGGTACGGACTGTTATCTCTATTTTATGGAAGGGGCAACAGATGCCCGTAGAGTATCCAAGGCAGCTTTGTAAACAGGGAATGATGTAACCTATGAGGTTTTTACAGCCACCAAACAATAGAGCCAGGATCTAAATCTAGAGCCTCAGATTGCTAACCCTGTCCTATAAAAACCTCAAGACATCACGACCACCATCCCCAACTTCCAAAATGAAACTTTCTGTTCAAACATAAAGGCCCCACAAGTAGTCATGACATCCACGTAAAAGCAGACTCCTTTCTCTGTGGAATTTCACTCAGCATTATTCTCAGATCAGATCAGATCAGTCGCTCAGTCGTGTCCGACTCTTTGAGACCCCATGAATCGCAGCACGCCAGGCCTCCCTGTCCATCACCAACTCCCGGAGTTCACTCAGACTCACGTCCATCGAGTCAGTGATGCCATCCAGCCATCTCATCCTCTGTCGTCCCCTTCTCCTCTTGCCCCCAATCCCTCCCAGCATCAGAGTCTTTTCCAATGAGTCAACTCTTCGCATGAGGTGGCCAAAGTACTGGAGTTTCAGCTTTAGCATCATTCCTTCCAAAGAAATCCCAGGGCTGATCTCCTTCAGAATGGACTGGTTGGATCTCCTTGCAGTCCAAGGGACTCTCAAGAGTCTTTTCCAACAGCACAGTTCAAAAGCATCAATTCTTTGGCGCTCAGCCTTCTTCACAGTCCAACTCTCTCATCCATACATGACCACAGGAAAAACCATAGCCTTGACTAGACGAACCTTTGTTGGCAAAGTAATGTCTCTGCTTTTGAATATGCTATCTAGGTTGGTCATAACTTTTCTTCCAAGGAGTAAGCGTCTTTTAATTTCATGGCTGTAGTCACCATCTGCAGTGATTTTGGAGCCCAGAAAAATAAAGTCTGACACTGTCTCCACTGTTTACGCATCTATTTCCCATGAAGTGGTGGGACCGGATGCCATGATCTTCGTTTTCTGAATGTTGAGCTTTAAGCCAACTTTTTCACTCTCCACCTTCACTTTCATCAAGAGGCTTTTAAGTTCCTCTTCACTTTCTGCCATAAGGGTGGTGTCATCTGCATATCTGAGGTTATTGATATTTATCCCGGCAATCTTGATTCCAGTTTGTGTTTCTTCCAGTCCAGCGTTTCTTATGATGTACTCTGCATATAAGTTAAATAAACAGGGTGACAATATACAGCCTTGACGTACTCCTTTTCCTATTTGGAACCAGTCTGTTGTTCCATGTCCAGTTCTAACTGTTGCTTCCTGACCTGCATACAGATTCCTCAAGAGGCAGGTCAGGTGGTCTGGGATTCCCATCTCTTTCAGAATTTTCCACAGTTTATTGTGATCCACACAGTCAAAGGCTTTGGCATAGTCAATAAAGCAGAAATAGATGTTTTTCTGGAACTCTCTTGCTTTTTCCATGATCCAGCGGATGTTGGCAATTTGATCTCTGGTTTCTCTGCCTTTTCTAAAACCAGCTTGAACATCAGGAAGTTCACGGTTCACATACTGCTGAAGCCTGGCTTGGAGAATTTTGAGCATTACTTTACTAGCGTGTGAGATGAGTGCAATTGTGCAGTAGTTTGAGCATTCTTTGGCATTGCCTTTCTTTGGGATTGGAATGAAAACTGAGCTTTTCCAGTCCTGTGGCCACTGCTGAGTTTTCCAAATTTGCTGGCATATTGAGTGCAGCACTTTCACAGCATCATCTTTCAGGATTTGGAATAGCTGAACTGGAATTCCATCACCTCCACTAGCTTTGTTTGTAGTGATGCTTTCTAAGGCCCATTTGACTTCACATTCCAGGATGTCTGGCTCTAGGTCCATGATCACACCATCGTGATTATCTGGGTCGTGAAGATCTTTTTTGTACAGTTCTTCTGTGTATTCTTGCCATCTCTTCTTAATATCTTCTGCTTCTGTTAGGTCCATACCATTTCTGTCCTTTATCGAGCTCATCTTTGCATGAAATGTTCCTTTGGTATCTCTGATTTTCTTGAAGAGATCCCTAGTCTTTCCCATTCTGTTGTTTTCCTCTATTTCTTTGCATTGATTGCTGAGGAAGGCTTTCTTATCTCTTCTTGCTATTCTTTGGAACTCTGCATTCAGATGTTTATATCTTTCCTTTTCTCCTTTGCTTTCGCTTCTCTTCTTTTCACAGCTATTTGTAAGGCCTCCCCAGACAGCCATTTTGGTTTTTTGCATTTCTTTTCTATGGGAATGGTCTTGATCCCTGTCTCCTGTACAATGTCACGAACCTCATTCCATAGTTCATCAGGCACTCTATCTATCAGATCTAGGCCCTTAAATCTATTACTCACTTAGCATTATTCTAGAGCATCACAAAATCTTAGATATGAAAATACTCCCTACTCCAGTGTTCTTCTTTTATAAACAGATGAAGAAATTAAGGCACACAGCTGAATGATTTATACTAGTTAAAATTTTAAAATCAATTCACTCATTCCACAGGTTATAATTAGAAAGTGTCCATTTACATAATGTGACCTTAATTAAACACCATATTTAAGTGGGCAATTAGGTGGCCTTAATCTGATTCTACTTGTTCTCAAGTGATTCAAAGTTAAAAATTCATAGCACATGCTCCAGATGCCAAAGACAGGTAGCTGGGAAAAACTGGATAGTTACATGTAAAAGAATAAAATTAGAGCATTTTCTAACACCATATACAAAAATAAAATTTTAAATGGCAGACCTAAATATAAGACTCAGTTCAGTTCAGTCACTCAGTCATGTCTGACTCTTTGTGACTCCATGGCCTGTAGCACGCCCAACTCCCTGTCCAAAAACAAAACATAAGACTGGAAACCATAAAACTCCTAGAAGAAAACATAGGTGGAAAATTCTTTGACATAAATCATGGAAGTATTTTTTTGGACCTGTCTCCTAAGACAATGCAAACAAAAGCAAAAATAAACAAATGAGACCTGCTGCTAAGTCACTTCAGTCGTGTCTGACTCTGTGCGACCCCATAGATGGCAGCCCACCAGGCTCCCCTGTCCCTGGGATTCTCCAGGCAAGAACACTGGAGTGGGTTGCCATTTCCTTCTCCAATGCATGAAAGCGAAAAGTGAAAGTGAAGTCGCTCAGTTGTGTCCGACCCTCAGCGACCCCATGGACTGCAGCCTACCAGGCTCCTCTGTCCATGGGATTTTCCAGGGAGGAGTACTGGAGTGGGGTGCCATTGCCTGCTTTTGCTTAGTAAATGAAACCATCAACAATTTACTGAGTGAGAGAAACTATCTGCAAATGATATGACTGATAAGGGCTTAATATCCAAAATATATAAACAGCTCACACAACTCAATATCAAAAAACAAACAACCCAATTAAAAAATGACAGGAAGACCCAAACAGATTTCTTTTTCAAAGAAGACACACAGATGGCCAACAGGTACGTGAAAAGATGCTTGACGTCATTAATCATCAGAAAAATGCAAATCCAAACCACAATGAGATATCACCTCACACCTGTCAGAATGGTTATCATCAAAAAGACCACACATAAACAAGTGTTGTCAAGGACGTAGAGAAAAGGGACCCCTCCTACAGTCTTGGTGGGAATGCGAATTGGTGTGGCCACTGTGGAAAACAGTATGGAAATTCCTCAAGAAACAGGAAAAACAACTACCATATGATCCAGCAATTTTACCCCTGGGTATACATCTGAATAAAATAAAAACACTAACTGGAAAAGATACATAGGTATAGAAGTAACCTAAGTGTCCATCAATAGATGAACGGATAAAGAAGATGTGGAGTATACTTGCAATGGAATACTACTCAGTCATGAAAAAGAGTGAAATTTTGCCATTTGCAACAATGTGGATGGACTTAGAGGGTATTATGCTTAGTGAAATAAATCATACAAATACTGCATGATGTAGAATCTAAAACATAAGACTAACTATTGAATATAATTCTAAAAAGAAACAGACTCACAGCTATAAAGAACAAACGAGTGGCTACCAGCGGGGAGAGAGAAGGGGGAAGGGCAAGACAGGGATAGGAGATTAAGAGATATAAACTATGATGTAGAAAATAAATAAGCTACAAGGACATATTGCACAGCACAGAGACTACAGCCAATATTTTATAATAATTATAAATGGAGTATAAACTTTAAAGATTGTGAATTACTATGTTGTACACCTGAAACTTATATAATATTGTAAAGCAACTATACCTCAATTAAAAAAAAAGAGAGGTAAACCAGTCAATTATTTGGGATATAAATAATAGCTGCTGTTTGCTATTTAGTCGCTAAGTAATGTCTGACTCTTTGCACTCCCATGGACTGTAACTCCCCAGGTTCCGCTGTCCATGGGATTTTCCAGGCAAGAACACTGAAGTGGGTTCCCATGTCCTTCTCTGGGGGATCTTTCTGAATCAGGGATTGAACCTACATCTGTTGTCTGGCAGGTGAATTCTTCACCACTGAGCCCACCTGGAAGCCCACAAATAACAGAGAAGCCCCAACTAAAGCAGGCTTTCTAGGTAGTTTAAACAATAAAGAATCTGCCTGCAATGAGGGAGACTTGGGTTCGATCCCTGAGTCGGGAAGATCCCCTGCAGAAGGGCATGGCAATGCAGTCCAGTATTCTTGCCTGGAGAATTCCATGGACAGAGGAGCCTGGTGGGTTATAGTCCATGGGGTCGCAAAGAGTTGGACACAAGTAAGTGACTAACACAACTCTCCAACTAAAAGAAGCTTAAACAATAAGAAACATGTATTATCTCACATAACTAGTCCAGAAGTAGGGCAATTCCAAAGTTGATTAATTCAGTGGCTCCAGAATGTTACCAGGAACCCAGGCTCTTCCTTTCCATCATACTCTGTAATGACCAGGTTTGGGGCTCGTGTATTATAACACTGTTGTTTAACTACGGTCCTGCCCCAGGCCCAGGCAGCACAGGCAGACACTGTGTCCAGGGCAGGAAAAGAAACGCCCCTTCCCCTGGCCCCTTTCTTAGAACAGAGAGAACCAGTCCCAGGAGCCCCACTGAAGACGTCCTCCCTTGTCTCATTGTCTCCCTTGTCACACTGTGACAAGAATTGCGTCACGTGTCTATCTCTAAACTAGTAACCCAAGGTAAAGGGGACAGAATTCAGGACTGGCTTAGAATAATCAAGACCCAGACCCATTCCTGCCCCATGTGAGCCTACCTCCCTAGGCTCCCACACAGTTTTCACAAAGGCTCGTGTCAGCCTTGGTCATGCTGAAGGTCAGAGTTAGTATTTTTCAAAGTAAAGGTTGTGATACATTAGCAAGGTAAAATCAATTTAGTGAGTCACCATCAGCATTTTTTAAATGAAATAAAATAGCATTAAAATAGAGTGCCTTGCATGCAAAGGCAAGTATTATTTCAAGAAACTTTCGTTCCAATTTTTGTATAAATACTGTGCTGTGAGTGTGTGCTGCGTGGTGATTACTTCCTACCACGGGTCATAGTCAAAAGGCTTGAAACCCACTGCACCAGAAGGTACTTTTTCTAAGGGCAGAGCTCTGCTCTGTTCATTTCTGGGTCCTCAGTGCCTGGTATATAAGACACTTTAAGTATATGTTTAGTTCAGTTCAGTTCAGTTCAGTCACTCAGTTGTGTCCGACTCTTTGCGACCCCATGAATCGCAGCACACCAGGCCTCCCTGTCCATCACCAACTCCCGGAGTTCACTCAGACTCACGTCCATCAAGTCGGTGATGCCATCCACCCATCTCATCCACTGTCGTCCCCTTCTCCTCCTGCCCCCAATCCCTCCCAGCATCAGAGTCTTTTCCAATGAGTCAACTCTTCGCATGAGGTGGCCAAAGTACTGGAGTATCAGCTTTAGCATCATTCATTCCAAAGAAATCCCAGGACTGATCTCCTTTAGGATGGACTGGTTGGATCTCCTTGCAGTCCTAGGGACTCTCAAGAGTCTTCTCCAACACCACAGTTCAAAAGCATCAATTCTTGGGCACTCAGCTTTCTTCACAGTCCAACTCTCTCATCCATACATGACCACAGGAAAAACCATAGCCTTGACTAGACAGACCTTTGTTGGCAAAGTAATGTCTCTGCTCTGATGAACTGAATTGATGAAAAATTTGAAATTGACACTCTGTGCCCTGATTTTCTCTCACAAAGGTTAATATACCAGGTGTTTCCTGGCAAACCTCAGCTAGCTGAGCTAGTAGTACTTTCCCACGGCCAAAATGGCCAAGTGCCTACCTTTGGCCATGTAGGAGATGGGAACGTGGTATACCTATTTCATTTCATCTTCCCATCCATTCTACAAGGTTTGTTATTATTATTGCCATTTTCTAGCTGAAGAAATGATAGTTCAAAAACAGTTAATTTGCTGAGGTCACAGAATAAGGGGCAGAGGTGGTGGCAGGATTTGAAAATGGGTAGATCCGACTCCAAACTCCGTGGCCTTACCCTCCACCATCAGCGCGTTGTGTCAACGACCCTTCGTGCCTGCCAGGAAAAGCAAGAGAGGGACACAGCACGAGTTCTGCTCATCAGGAGTGCCAACTTCTCCCCCACACATGGACACCTCGGACTTGACTGTGTCCAGAGACCGTTCAGGCACACCTAACCCCAAACTGTTCAAATTCCAAAGGACTCCGCCTGCTTCCCCAGCAGCCCTGGCACAGGGCAACACCACTGCACAATTCATGGCAAGCTACCCACAGTCCAGGTAGACGGGATTCAGAGCAGAGCACAGCCTCAGACACACCTGTGACCCAGGGGGGCCCCCACTGACCTTCTCAAAGGCCTCCACACTCTCAAGCCTAACAGCACGACTGGGGGATCATTTTTAAAGGCCTGCTTTGACCCGTAATTACCGCAGCCTGTGGGCTCACAGCCCCCTGTCCACCACATCCTTAGTAACTATGGCGGTTCTGGGCTTTCTGGCCCAGAGTCATCAGCCACTGAAATCCAAGAGTTATTTCATTAAACCAGTCTCAAGTTACATGCTCTTATAAACCTGAGGGGAAATGAAGCCTGTCGGCCCCTTGTCTGTTTCTCCCAGGTCTTGTGCTCCTGAGTGACGGTAGAGGAGTGGCTGAAGCACTGGTTTTACCAAATGAGGTTTGGAGGTCTCTGCTTTCTGAGTGTCTCCTTCTCAGTCGCTCCGGTAGGTTGAATGTTTTTGCAAGAACCCCACTGAGCCTTTCTTCTGTGTATTTTTTCAGAGTATTAGGAGGACAGGACAGCACAGAATACCATCAACTGTTTTCAGTTTCTGTCTTTGCCTTTAGCTCTTCAGTGGGAACCTGCCAAATGTGCCATGAAATGTGACTTCACAGGGGAAAAGGAGAAACCCATGCATACACAAACACCTTCGTTTGGCCCAAGGTAAGTCTGCCCTCTTTTTCTGGATAATAGCTAAATGCCTTAAATCCTAGCTAGTCCTGTGCAGCTGGATGATGCTTCTGGACGTTTGATCAGGTCAATGCAGATCCTATAAAAATCCCTCTTACGTAGAATTCCTTAGTCCTCTGACAGCCAGTACATGTACAGGGAGAAGGCACATATCCCATAAGGACAGTCTTGGAGTGTGTTGTTCCCCTGGCAGGTTTACAGAGTGCAGAGGGTATCCAGAGGGGGCTGAAGACCCCTGTCAGCTTCAGTGAACCCCTGCCACCACTGGGCATGGGGAAGACATCGCTAGGGAGCAGTGGGAACAGGCAACTGGGGTTCAGGTCCCATCTCTGCTGCTTACTCTAAGCAACATTGAACACATGCCTGGACCTCTCTGCACCTCGGTTTAAACACCTGTAAAGTGGGGGCAATGTTATCTGCCATGTGATATGGAAAGGTCTTTGTAAATGACAAAGAATTATTATTCATAAAAGCAGTAACATTAAGAAGACTGTAAGGACTTTTCTCTGATTTGTCCTAAGCTGCTACCTCTACAACATTTAAAGGGAAATTTTTTGAAGGTAAATTTCATTATTGCTGTCATCACTGTCACCCTCCTTAATCAAACACTGAAAGTAGACTTGGTACCAGATGAAACAGTCACCAACATCATCCCTAAAATAACAGCTGGTCAGACATTTCAGATATCAAAACAGCCCCAGCCCCACCCATCAGCTGTGTTCATTCCTCCACTTAGGCTCCCTTCAGATCTCACAGTACCTTCGGGTAATTTTAAATTTCTACCCACTGCCTCGCACTATCTGGGCTGCACACTCAAGCAGCCTGGTTCCTGTCTGGTGAACCACACTGAAACCAAGGGAATAAGAACTAATGTAATTGGTTGAAGTCATTTCCAGAAATACACTGTGGGGGATGTATCAAGAAGGTATCTGGGTTCTAAACAGGAAATCATAATAATTAGAACTAATGTAGCATCCAAAGGGAAACAATTGTTACAAAATCAGATTATAGACACACCAAGCTCCTTGTTAGAAATGGAAAGAGTCTTGCTTTTTTATTACATCCCTTTATTCCGGTAAATTCCTTGCTCATTCTAGAAGGAATCTTGATTATGCACAGTCGTTATAGTTCATGAAATAACGCCATCATAATTATACCAACTCTGAAACATCGCTTGGCCCATGCTGTGGGGCAAGCTGGGTGTATTAACACACAGTCGCACGCGAAACGTGTAGGCAGCCTCAGAATGAGTTTTCCAAATTTGCTGGCATATTGAGTGCAGCACTTTCTGCTTTACTCCGCTCAAGTCAGGTGTCTTTAACACACTGTAGCCATTTTTTTTCCTGTTTCTTAGCAATGGGCTTTCCTCGTAAGTGATTGGCTGGAGGTGAGTACACTATTATCGACCATTGACAACGCAACAGGACATCTTCTGTCCCTGGGCACGCACTTTTTATTGACTCTATACTAAGATCCATGAATTTAAAAACTGCAATTTAAAATTTTATAGGCAAATGGTATATCAACGTATACAAAGCTGATTCTTCAATAACGCACTTGAAGGGCATAGTCCCCTCCATTGATGGAGCCCTGTTTGGGGGGCTTTCGCTAAGAGGAGGAAGAAAGGAATACTTACTGAGCCCCTGGTATGTGCTAGGCACTGTGTGAAATGCTTTACATGTATCATGGAATCTAAATTGCCACCAACTGTAACATATCCCTTATTTTATGCACCACCAGAAAAGCAAAACCACTATCAATGAATTGAAGGATGACACCCAAGGGGTATTCATTGTGAAGCTAGGTAAACAATAAGCCTCAAGGCCCTGCACTTCCACAGATCCTCCCAAGGTTCCCAGAGGGGCCCCAGCAGTGTGTTCACATGCCCATATTTTCTGTAAAATTTGCAAAAGATATTTTAGTTGCAATCAGACCACTGTCTCTTTGCACTCTGACTTCCAGTCTGTCCCACTTCCCCCTATGTTGGGTGGCACTGGAGTGGTCATGGGCAATTTGGGGATCTTCTTAAAGGGGAAGCTGAATTGGGGCTACATTTAGTCTGGGTTCAGTGGGTCACAGTCACATTCGTGCAGTCAAGTGATGGTTAGTCATTTTGGCACAGTGATGGCATCCACCTCTTCCACCCTCCACTCCTCCAGCTCTCCTGAGTGAGACCCTCTGGTGCAGGGCTTCAGATTATATCGAATATCTACATGTCCCACTATGCTGACCAGAGGTATACAGTGTGAGTAGTGGAAAAAAAACAAGGTCTGAAGTATACGAAGCCAAAAATTATCCCATGGAAAATTCTTCCAAATCTTATGACTCCCATATGAAAGAAACTTCTTAAAGGTTTCCCCAGATTTGACAATCCTAAAAATTTACTTGACATTACCTAAAATAAGTAGTGAAACTGGAAAATACCTCTCTAAATTATCTGAAGTAAAAAACAATTCTCCATCAACCACAGAGAAGGAATACTGAATTGCCTGCCTATTCTCTCTATAGAAAATGACATGACAAAAAATTAGGACAAAGAGGTATTACAGAGGTGTGCCAGACAGTTAATTAATAAATGTTATGGTGTTTTACAGATTTTATGGTGTTTCTGATTTATGACAGCTTTTAAAAACTTATAATTTGTTGTGATTCCTTTCTCATCTAAACCAAATATTCACATTTTTAGCTAATTTTGCAGTCATCATTTTACATTCTCTTTTAAATTATTTATTGATTTATTTATGTGGCTGTTCTGAGTCTTAGTTGTGGCATGCAAGATCTTCGATCTCTGTTGCCTCATGTGGGATCTTTAGCTGCAGTATATGGGATCTAGTTCCCTGACCAGGGATCAAACGTAGGCCCTTTGCAATGGCAGCTTGGAGTCTTAGCCACTGGACCATGAGGGAAGTCCCTACATTCTCCTTTTTCTAAGTTCCCCAAATAAGTTTCAGCCCAATAAAACCTGGTTCTACTCCTAGATACTATCCCAATTTCAGAGAAGCTTTTAATTTGAGAAGGGGAGAAATATGTCTTAGAACTGATGAAATAAATGTGTATTATTTCATTTAACTCCACATAACAAAACTGTGAGGTAGGTATTACCACATTCACTTCACAAATGTGGAAACTGGGCTCACAAAGTCGAGAAATTTGCATAAAACTAAGCAGGGTTATGGAGAAGGCAATGGCACCTCACTCCAGGACTCTTGCCTGGAAAATCCCATGGACGGAGGAGCCTGGTAGGCTGCAGTCCATGGGGTCGCAAAGAGTCAGACATGACTGAGCGACTTCACTTTCACTTTTCACTTTCATGCTTTGGAGAAGGAAATGGCAACCCACTCCAGTGTTCTTGCCTGGAGAATCCTAGGGATGGCGGAGCCTGGTGGGCTGCTGTCTATGGGGTCACACAGAGTCGGACGTGACTAAAGCGACTTGGCAGCAACAGCAGCAAGCAGGGTTAATTCTGTTGTCATAGTTTCACCAGCGATGTTCAAACCTTGAAGCCACAAAGTGAGGCCTATGTCACTTTTTGAGGAGCCTCAAAGCTCACCTATCCCCACGGAGTCAGTAAGAGGCAGAGGCAGGATTAGAAGAAGATTTTTCACTCTAAATCCCAAAGTCTTGACACCACACTGCACCACAGCCTCTTTGGAAAAGAACTGCTATCAGTCACTTCCTCATAGAAATTTGTATTTCCTGCTGCCCATCCAAAGACATATTTCATTTCACCCTTATGTGTAATCATGCAATTAAAAGTCTTTATCTTTTGTTCAGAAGTTTTAGAAAATCAACAGAGGACTTGTCCCAAATTCCACTCCTAACCTCTGTTCCCATAACCTGACCTTCCAGAGAAGACACCACCTTTGGGCTAAAACATTAAAATCCCCTTCCTTTCAAAATGCACATGTCTACCCAGAAGTAGAAACTCAACCAGCAAGCTATTCTCTTTAACAAGAACATATGATTCAAAACACTAACACCTCAGGATTCCTGAGAGGAAGACAGAGTGTTGATCCTGGCAGACTTTGTTTATGAAGGTGAAGTCCTGAATAGCCAGGGGCATCAGTGCTGTGGGCATTTTCATTTCCATTCTACCTAGCCTGTTGCAGTTAATAAAACCGATTGATTAGTTTCTGGTGCAAAGCGCCTCTTGGTCATTAAGCCGCAGCACCAAGCCCAGGACTTCAGAGGACAACATACAAGAAGCCCTACTGACACTGTCACATTTGGGACTGTCCACCGTCAAGGACCACCAGCCTGAGCTTCCTGTCTCCCTTCCCCATGATGTATGGGAAGAAAGCGAAGGTTTAAAGCAGGAATTTAATGTGGGGTCCTTGAGCCTCCTTGGGAGAAGGCAATGGCACCCCACTCCAGTACTCTTGCCTGGAAAACCCCATGGATGGAGGAGCCTGGTAGGCTGCAGTCCCTGGGGTCGCTAAGAGCCAGACACGACTGAGTGACTTCACTTTCACTTTCCACTTTCATGCATTGGGAGAAGGAAATGGCAACCCACTCCAGTGTTCTTGCCTGGAGAATCCTAGGGATGGCGGAGCCTGGTGGGCTGCTGTCTATGGGGTCACACAGAGTCGGACGTGACTAAAGCGACTTGGCAGCAACAGCAGCAAGCAGGGTTAATTCTGTTGTCATAGTTTCACCAGCGATGTTCAAACCTTGAAGCCACAAAGTGAGGCCTATGTCACTTTTTGAGGAGCCTCAAAGCTCACCTATCCCCACGGAGTCAGTAAGAGGCAGAGGCAGGATTAGAAGAAGATTTTTCACTCTAAATCCCAAAGTCTTGACACCACACTGCACCACAGCCTCTTTGGAAAAGAACTGCTATCAGTCACTTCCTCATAGAAATTTGTATTTCCTGCTACCCATCCAAAGACATATTTCATTTCACCCTTATGTGTAATCATGCAATTAAAAGTCTTTATCTTCTGTTCAGAAGTTTTAGAAAATCAACAGAGGACTTGTCCCAAATTCCACTCCTAACCTCTGTTCCCATAACCTGACCTTCCAGAGAAGACACCACCTTTGGGCTAAAACATTAAAATCCCCTTCCTTTCAAAATGCACATGTCTACCCAGAAGTAGAAACTCAACCAGCAAGCTATTCTCTTTAACAAGAACATATGATTCAAAACACTAACACCTCAGGATTCCTGAGAGGAAGACAGAGTGTTGATCCTGGCAGACTCTGTTTATGAAGGTGAAGTCCTGAATAGCCAGGGGCATCAGTGCTGTGGGCATTTTCATTTCCATTCTACCTAGCCTGTTGCAGTTAATAAAACCGATTGATTAGTTTCTGGTGCAAAGCGCCTCTTGGTCATTAAGCCGCAGCACCAAGCTCAGGACTTCAGAGGACAACATACAAGAAGCCCTACTGACACTGTCACATTTGGGACTGTCCACCGTCAAGGACCACCAGCCTGAGCTTCCTGTCTCCCTTCCCCATGATGTATGGGAAGAAAGCGAAGGTTTAAAGCAGGAATTTAATGTGGGGTCCTTGAGCCTCCTTGGGAGAAGGCAATGGCACCCCACTCCAGTACTCTTGCCTGGAAAATCCCATGGATGGAGGAGCCTGGTAGGCTGCAGTCCCTGGGGTCGCTAAGAGCCAGACACGACTGAGTGACTTCACTTTCACTTTCCACTTTCATGCATTGGAGAAGGAAATGGCAACCCACTCCAGTGTTCTTGCCTGGAGAATCCCAGGGATGGAGCCTGGTGGGCTGCCATCTCTGGGGTCACACAGAGTCAGACGTGACTGAAGCGACTTAGCAGCAGCAGCAGTGAGCCTTCTTAAAATCACACAGCAAGCTGCTGCAGGAGTAAGGCGAGACTACATTTCTTCAGGGAAATAGCCCATAGCTTTCATCAGAGACTAAAGGGATCTAGGATCCCACCTGCCAAAAAATTAAGAACTGCTGTTTTAGGAGAAAAGGCACAAAACAACAGATAGTACAGGTCTCAGGGAGATTCTCCACCAAAAACTTAGTCAAACTGTTTTTTAAACCACAACACTCTTTTTTTAAAAAAAAGAAGAAGTATGTGTATGCTATGTGATGAAGAAAAGGTTTATTATGTTACACTGGTTTGCAAATTTTTTAAACTTTTAAATAATCAGTTAAGAACTTGTCATATTATTTAAGCATTAGAATGAAAACTTAAGATTTACTTCTCTAAAAGGGTTTGCATTATAATACTAGAGGAGCTATAAACTTTCCACTTTTAAAGTACAACACAAATACAAATGTTTCGAAAGTGAAAGTTGATCAGACTGTCCGACTCTTTGCGACCACAGTCCATGGAATTCTCCAGGCCAGAACATTGGAGTGGGTAGCCTTTCCCTTCTGCAGGGGATCTTCCCAACCCAGGGATCGAACCCAGGTCTCCTGCATTGCAGGCAGATTCTTTACCAGCTGAGCCACCAGGGAAGCCCTTTAAAGTACTGGACCATTTTATTTTGAATAATACAACTTAGCAAGGATTCTATTTTGGGCCATAAGTCAGACTACTAAACAGAAAATATCAGGCTGCATAGAAATCACCCTACCACAGTTTCATTTTGACCTTATTCTCTGCAGCTATCTTTTAAATATATTTGTTCCATGTTTAGAAATGCATCATTTATTACTTGAACTAAAGCAGTAATTTGTTTCTGTTAATACAAAAAAGCTCTGCCAACTCAACCAGCTTTCTGAATCAACAAAAATCATGGTATCATTAAGGTTACTTTGAAAAAAGAAAGCTGCTTTTCTTAAGAAAGTAGCTTTTCTTGTTCAACCTTTGAATAAGACAACCATCTTTCTCTGACATACAAAATGCTGTCATCTCATATTTCTGTCCCTGCAGGCCCTTCCAATCCTTGTCCCATCACATCACAGGAAAACCTAATTTTGGATTCTGAATCAGGACTTTCTAGTTTGTTACTTTGAGAGAAAAGATCTACAACTGGTTTGAGAAAAACTGTAATCTGGAATGACATACCCTTCAAACATGGATGCTTGTTCAGCGTTGGTTGCCCATACATCCAAACTCACACATTATCTCCTTTACCACCACCCCCTGAAAACGGTTTGCTAAACTTACTGCAAATAAAGGGACAACATTTTCAGGGGCTAGCACTTTTTTCATTTCTTAAATGTTGGTTTTGGAGTTTGGTTGTTTGGGGCTTGTTTTTTCTCTTCCATTTCTGCAAAGAAGAACACTGAATCTCTCTGTTCCTCTCCAATCCTACTAACCACAGCAAAGAAAACATCTGGTGTTGTGAGAGTGTGCATACATGCTTAGTCCCTAAGTCATGTCTGACTCTTTGTGACCTCATGGACTGAAGCCCACCAGGCTCCTCTCACCACAGGATTTCCCAGGCAAGAATACTGGAGTGGGTCGCCATTTCCTCCTCCAGGGGATCTTCCTGACCTAAAGATCTAGGTCATCTAGACGCATCTCCTGCATCTCCTGCGTTGGCAGGCAGATTCTTTACCACTGAGCCACCTGGGAAGCCCATCGTGAGAGCGGGTAAACCCCAAATCCTTGACATTGTTCTTATACCTGGGGAATGTTCCACCTTAGCAGTGCTCACCTCCTCTCAGCAGATACTGAAAAACTCACTTTGCATGCTTCTCTTGCAGCTAAGGCCTCATCCACATGATTTAAACTCCACCAGTCAAATGTTCTTACACAAAGCTCCATTCAGAAGTAGCCACAGGAGGAAGTCAACTGTGCCAAATCCATTTCCTAGAAAAAGGTGGTGGTGGGTGTCCAGCACTCACAGGCAACAGTGGCGTGAGCTGTGCTGTGGAGTCTAGACCTGGAGACAGCAGCAGAGGCCCTCTGCTGATTCAACCAAAGGTGTGGCTGTTCTAAGCACTGTTTTGACTTCCTGACCTCCAAGCCTGACTCTCTGACTCAGCTGTAGGGATTTTCAGTGTCTTAATATCTTTCAGTAAAGACCTTTTCTGCTTCAACTATGGTGAGTGGGTTCTGTTGTTAGTAACGAAGATCTTGAGAGATATAATGCCCATGGAGCTCTACATGCTCTCCAGGTAGCCTGCTTCTCCCATGGCATCTGGCAGAGCTCCCCTCCTCACAGGGCCTCTGTCCCTTCCTCCAGTGGGCCACGTTCTTTCCTGCCTCAGGCCTCCAGGCCAGCCGTCCCCTCAGCCAAGAATGCTTCACTCTGCTCTGACCCTGACTCCCCCGAAACGCAAAACACAGCTCGTAAGTGACAAGTTTACATCCCCCTCACAAACGGCCTCCCAACATCCTGTACTTGCCCTTCATGGTACCTATCACAATTGAAATTAAGTACTTAGTTGGTTAATTAGTGTTTTTCTTCCGAAACAGACTGTATAAACTACAATAACAAACATTTATTGAGCGCTCTCCACATATTGGGAAGTCTTTTAAGCACTTCACATGGATTATCTCATTTAATCTTACTGCAACTCTGGGGAAGGTATTATTATAACACCCAATTTAGAAATGGAGAATCTGAGGCCGCAAAGTCTGACTCCAGATAACACTCTTAATCCCATCTGTGGGCTCCACATGTGGGTGTCTGCCTCCCCAGAAGTTGTACAAGGTAAGCCATTGGAGGGTGGGAAAAAAATATTAGAATGTATCTCTCTCTATATATATGTATATATTTATTTATTTCATCCTAATTATTTCATTTTGTATGTTGATTTTATAATGCATATATTTTATGATGTACATAATAAGTAATACATTACATAATCTATAACTAAATAAAAACAGCATAGATAGGCTCAATTATTTTCCTGCGTGCATGTTCAGTCACTTGTCGTGACTGAATGTGCAGACCCCTTGGACTGTAGCCCACCAGATCCTCTGTCCATGGGGATTCTCCAGGCAAGAATACTGGAGTGGGTTACCATGCCCTCCTCCAGGGAATCTTCCTAACCCAGGGATCAAACCTGTGTCTCTTATGTCTCCTGTATTGGCAGGCAGGTTCTTTACCCCTTTTTTCCTACAGGGACTTGCAATGACTAAAATTTGGAGACCGCTCCTCTCAGCTCTGTGAAAGTAGGACTCTTGCTCACCACTGTATCCCCAGCAGCCAGCATCATGCCCGACACATAGAAGATGCCAATTAATATGTGTTGACTGAACACTTGTCCCTACAAAGTGAAAACTCCCAGCACTAACTAGGAAGAAAGCCCCGATATCCCAACCATACGTTCAGGTTCCCAGTGTTTTGTATCTGTGAAGATTTCCTTGCTTGTTTCTCCTCAAATTCCGAATCTCAGACCAGCTGTGTTCACCCACGCTTAGGGATGGTCCATTCCCAGCAGAGACACACTTCTGTTGCGCCAGAGGTGTCAACAGCCCCTGGGGCAGCCCGTGGTTTCTTGGATTGTTTGCCTGACCTGCCCTCGTGGACAGTGAGGCCTGGGCGGGGTGGGGCTGGGGGGCTGGCGTGCGAGGTGCAGCTCAGATCTTGCAGCGTCTCCTGTGGAAAGCCTGTGCACTCCAGTTCCTCTGTCTTCTGCCTGTGCCGCCCTCGCACTCAAACTAATTTGAGTTCTTCCTTTCTGCACTGTTACAAAGGCTCCTAGGGGATTGGGGAGTCAGAGGTGGGGATCACACCTGGGCTGGGAAGAAGGAGCAGGACAACAGGAATTTTATCAAAGAGTGAAAGGGCCTGACAATGTGAGGACAGAACCCTTCCTCCTCCTCTGACAAAGGGCTGGTGAAAGTGGAATGTCACTGGACAAATTCTTGTTAAATTAAAACCAAACTAAAATCACCATCTAATGTGGGTGAAAAGATGAAACTAGCCAAGCCATGTGGGCGTGGATTTCCCACAGGGCCCTTGGAAGTCCTGCTTTGGATACAGGCTCAGACCCCGTAAATGTTATTCTTCAGTCATTTTTAGAATTCCGCACCGGTTGAGTTGTTTCTAGATAGGTTTGTGGGTTGCTTCTTCTCTAAGAGATGGAAGGCTGGGTGGGGTGCAGGAGTAGCACAGAGAGGCCTGTGGAAACATCAGACCTAACCACCAAGGAACATCTGGGCTTGGAGGTCCTCAGGGCAGGGGAGGTAAGCGGGGGAAGAGGCCAACAGCTGTATTTGCAGCCACAGGTGCGGCCCTACCCAGGGCAGCCCCGTGGGATCAGCTGACCTGTAAGCATCATTCCTGGAGCTAACAGCACATACCAGGCTGCCACTGGCCAACTGGTCCCTGGCTTTCCTTTCTTAAATCTCCACCACCTTCAATGCTGCCCATGGGGGTGCAAACAGCAGACAATCTTCCTCCATTCAGAGAGGAAGCAGTAACTGCCGCAGAGCAGAGCTGGGCGTCTACAAAGGCCACTCCTGCGGCTGCACCCCTCCTGCATGTTCAGAAACAAACAAGCTACTCCTTCCACTTCTGTGCGGAGATAGCCCTGAAGCCGGCCTTCCCCAAATGGCCACCTGCCAGACTCTTCCAAAGGACATTTCTCATTTATTTAAAACACATGAAATTCGATAGGAACCTTCAAGACTTTTTAAAAGATATTTTAAAGGTATCTCAAAAAATTTCATGAAATGTATTTTAATGGTACTTTCACTACAAATATGTATAGTCATCAATTATGTATATACGTACATCAAATATGTGCAGTCAATATACATAGTCATCAATTCAGTAATCATTTAGTCAGAGCTTGCTATGTGCCAGACAGTTATGCTGAGAATGTTCAGTGCAAAAGGCAAACCCACGCACTCACACATGTGTCTGTCTATAAACAGATAGCTATGAAATTTGAACTAAAACATTAGCCATCTAACCTTGATATCAAATAAATTAGTTGCTTAACAACCAAACTGATAGTAGGAAAATGTTTTAAATGATTACTGTCTGGCTATTAGGTCTCAATTAAGTGTATTCAACTGAATCGCTTTGGGAACTTTTTAGAAGCACGAATGTCAAGGTCACACCTCAAACCCACTAAATCAGGATTTCTGAGAATGGGCCCCAAAAATGTGTCCTTTGAAAATGCTCTCAAGAAATCTTGATGTTTCCTCCTTGTTCAGAGCCACTGATCCGGATGATCTTAACAGTAGCTGACCAACTTGAGATCCACATTATCTGTTACTAGTAGCTAGCTCAAAACCAAATTTCCTTATCATTTGTAAGTAATCATCATTAACTGTAACCACACTAATTGAGTAGGGACCATATGGCGGGGTGGGGCCACTTTCAGCTAATGACACCATGACCAAAGCAAAAAAGGACATGGAGTCCAGGCAGGTCACGAGGGAAGGAAGGCAGGAAAATGACATTGAGTACTTAAGTAAATGCCCCAGAAATAAAATCCACCCCAGACACCAAGAGAGTGGCTTAGGGAACCACAGACCACGTCCAAAACTTAGGAACTAGAAAAACAGTCTGCAGTCCACCGCTGGTTCAAGCTCCATTTGGACAGGCCCAATTAATGGCATCCCATAATAACTGGTACATGGGCACATAGGGGCCACGATTCCCCACACTAAAAACTGGGAGGAAAACAGAGGAATGTTATTAGTGTCAGGGAAACCCATTCATTTAAAGAGGTTCATTTTCACTCAAGAAAAGGGTGAGTAATAACAAATGTTTTCAAGCATTTTCTATGGAAACTATTCTAAGTGCCTTAAGCAAATGAACCAAACACTACTATTAGATACCTATGATTATCAGAAGCCCTCAGGTCAGGTCCCAATTAAAGCAGCTTCAGAAGGGCAAGTTTAAAAACCTCCTTTCATCAACAAGACTCTCTGTGTTCCTGCCCTGGTGGCATGCCCCTGACCTTCGGTACACTGACTTTTGGACATTCCAGCCATGCCAAAGGCCAGTGTGAACAAAGAAGGAGCATCCCCATTAAGCTCGATCATAGCCCTCAAAAGCAACACTCCCCAACAAAAACAGAATGTGAGCCACAAGTGTAAGCCACATACATAATGTTTACATTTTCTAGTAGCCATGTTAAAAATAAATAAGAGGTGAAGTTAATGTTAATATATTTCATTTAGCCCAAAACACTTAAAATATTATCACCTTAAAGTATCCATATGAAAAAATTATTGATGAATTATTTTAAATTCTTTTTTTCATGTTGTCTTTGAATTCCAGCATATGTTTTATATATATCTTAATCTCAACTACCTGCATCTTTTTGTTAAACTCCTTTGAGGAATAATTGATAAGTATAAAGTTCAAGTGCTCAATAGCCGCATGTGGCCAGTGGCTTCCATACTGGATGTCTCTAGAGGAATATAAAGGTTAGCTGCAGGGAGGTGTCAATACTCAAAATCACCTCTCACTGCTAACTTCAGAGGATGCAAGCTTTCTTTTGATTTTTAAATAACAGCCACTTTTCCTTACATTCTCATCTTCAGAGGATGGAAATCCATCCTCCATGGTTTGGATGTCTTCCATTTTCAACCTGAAAATTGTTGGGGATAATTCCTTTACATTTTAGGAGTCTCTTATGCAGAAACTATTTTTCAATCGTCCCTGGCTGAAGCTAGTCCCATGAGGGCTTCCTTGTTGGAGTCTTTGGAATTTGGTAAATAAGAGCCTGTCAGCCCTTCCTGGGCCACTGGGTTATCTCTGACTTGCTCCACAGCCCTCTGATGGGGCCTTTCGGCTATTCCGTGAAGAGCCCACTCTTCCGAGAACCACAGGTGGCAACAGGGCAGCTGCTTGTGCATCCTGAAGCCCCTCGGTCTTGGGGTCTGCCTCCCTCTGCAGCTGTCCTCAGCCTCTCTCCTGCTGGGCAGGGCCCAGGGCGGCCCTGAAGTACCACTGCACATGGCACATGTGTAGTGCACAGACCACCTTGGGGGTTGGCACCTGTTTCAATCATGCCTACCTTTTTTGTGTCCCTCTTCCTTCTTTATTTTTTTAACTGTTAATACACCTTGTAAGGAAATTATATTCCAGAAGTACCCAGAATCCTTCTCCATTGGCTTTTTTTTTTCACTTTTGAAAAACACATTCTTCAAGAAGGCAGATGAGAATTCCAAAACCTCAAGCTTCAAGAAGGATGGGCCAGTCTGACAGTTACTACCATGTACGAACTTGTCTAACATTTTTAAAGTCCTAAAACATAATTTGGGTGACTAATATCCCCTGGGATAGGCCAGACACTTGGTTTCTTCCAGCCCCACCCAAATTCCCAAGTGGATCTCAAAAACATGCTATCGGAAAGCCTGTTCTGTTTGTTTTGAAGTTCCAAGCCGAAGTTATGTGATCAAAAAAATAAACCCCTCCTGCTGCACTAGCTGACCACGCACAGAGGCCCTGGAAGGATGTCAGTTGTGGGACGTGATATTTCGGTGGGCCGTGGGCAGCCATGGTCCACGGAGAAAGCAAGCCTGCCCTTCTGATGCAACACACCTTAGCCAGGGAGGATGAGACTGGCAGCATTCTGAGAGGGACTCAAAGAGAAAATAAGGGAGGATTGATGGAAAAGAGAAACTGGAGTACCTGAGGAGGCCTCAGCTGGCTCAGGGGCAGAGAAACAACCTCTGTGGAGCGGCAGGACCTACGCCACAGGAAATACGGAAGGCAGACCTTGGAGCCTACCCTCAGGATGTGCGTGTGCTCCTTGCAGGATGCCCTTTGTCGCTGAAGCCTTTAAAATGTTAAGTATGAAAAAGACTAAGAGAAGTTGGAGGGGGACAGGGGAAATCGGCTATTCCTCAGCAGATCTCACCTCTTAAAACAATGCTCAGTGCCACCAAGGGGTCAGCAGCTGAATGTTTTCTTCCTGCTTTCAAGGCCTGTGCTTCCTTCTCTCCCTGCCCTCTGTGAGTCTCAAGATTGTAATTATAGGGAAGGTAGAACTTTTACAACTGTCTGGAAAGCACATCAGGCTTTTTTTTTTTTTTTCTGGACTTTTAAAATTCTGGGATTTTCCATATTAGCCATCAAATTAATTTCTACGGAGTTTCTTGCTAATCCCTGCCTAGGTGATACTAGACAAACACACACAGACAAAATCAGTATAGATTCTGGTTGGAGCAACCAGCAGGCTGTATTGACAGTAGAAATTATTGACAGTAGAAATTCTAAAATCTTTTGTTCAAAGGCAAGGATGTTTCCTGGGATTTTTCTTGTGTTGAGCAGACAAGAAGCAAGGGAAGCAGTTGCTGATGGTGACTAGGGAGCTGGCATCAACTGGTACTGTGGCCGCCGCATCCTTAAACCACCCTGTGAGGAATGACTGTTCTGTTCCATCTGACTCATGAACGGGGCAATTATTTGAGTAGCTTGGAGGGCCTGTGGCCTGTCATCTAGGAGGAGCTGCAAGAAAAGGGTTGGTAGGGAAAAAAGCAAGTACTGTGTCACAAACCTTAGAGGCTCTATTTCCAGTCAAGAAATCCTTCTAGCTTTTACCTTTCAGAGATTATGAGCCGTTAGTTGGCCGGGACCTGATCATTTTAAAACAATTTATTTGGCATATTAAACTCAATTTGTTTGGCACATTAAACCATACAAAAAATTGTATGGTTTTTACAATTTTTAAAAGTCCCATGCAAGAAGGGCCTCTTCAATCCAACTTTTGCAGTGACATTTAAAAATTGGCCATCAATATACCTGGACAAAACTGTAATTGAGAAAGATACATGCACCCCTACATTCACAGCAGCATTATTTACAATAACCAAGACATGGAAACAACCTAAATGTCCATTGACAGAGGAATGGATAAAGAAGATTACTTTAGCCAAAGAAGATGGATAAAGTAATGTGGAATATTACTCAGTCACAAAAAAGAATGACATAATACCATTTGCAACAACATGAATGGACCTAGAGATTATCACACCAAGTGAAGCAAATCAGACAGAGAAAGACACATATCATATGATATCATTTATATGTGGAATCTAAAATATGGCATAAATGAATTTCCATGAAACAAAAACAGACTCAGAGAACAGACTTGTGATGGGGGGGGCTGGGGGGTGCTGAGATTGAGTAGGGAGGGATGGACTGGAAGTTTGGGATTAGCAGATGCAAACTGTTATATATAGAGAATGGATAAACAACAAGATCCTACTGTATAGCAGAGGGAACTACATTCAATATCCTATAATAAACCATACTGGAAAAAAAATGAAAAAATGTATAGAACCATCATCTTTAGTGGAGGCCTTCATACCCTTGAGTTCAGACTTGTTAAAAGTTTTCCTGGGTTAATCAACCACCAGTTTTTCCCAATCAGCCCCATAAGGAAACGATTTGATTAGGAAAGCCAAGGCCACACAGCTTCGGTGCACACCGACCTTGGTCTGTCCTAGTCATCAGAATGCTGCTGTCTCAGTGCAAGCCCTCCTGCCCCCTGCCCTCCCGACTCTCACACAGGTGAGATGCAGAGCAGCACGTGGAGCTTTCCTTCAAACCAGAGAAAGGCCCAGAGATTCGTTTCACCCGGGCAATTTTCCTTCTCTGCAACACGAAGGTAGTTCAAGGATCTGAGTCTTTGCTTAAGTGATACCTTCTGGGTAAACAAAATGGCATCTGTAAGCATGGACATGTATCTAGCAGTGGACACATAAATGTCTTTTCAGGATAGAAACAGAAACTTGTCAACAGAATCAGGTTAGGGAAAGGGCCTGGGCCAGGAAAACTTCATTTGTTATTGTGTATTTTCTAAAGCCATTTAAATTCTCCAATCGTGTCATTATGTAACTTCTGTAACAGAAATGCATCTATATTTATATGTGCATATAAATATAGGTAACATATAAATATAATATTAAAAATACCAGCTGAGTCACTTGACTCTATAAACTGGGTCTTATAAATTTAACCATTAGAAAATAGTTGAATCCAAACTGAGAAATATTCCGCAAAACAACTTTTGCATTTTTTGAGCATTTCAAAAATGTCAGTGACATAAAGAAGCCGGGGCCAGGGTAGGGGGATGTTGAGGAACTGTTCCAGATGAAAGGGAGCTAAAGAGACCTTACAACAAATGCAGTGCACATGCTATTCACATGCTGTGTTCTTTTGACCAGTTACTTAACCTTTCCAAGCCTCGATTTTTCCATCTCTAAAATGGGATGATAATAATCACTATCACTCTATGGGGCTATTTTGCAGAGCTAATTAGATTGTGCATGCATGTGCCCAGCACATAGAAAATACTCCTTAAATGAGAGTGTAATTGCTTCTTAAAAAATCTGTTGTTTTGAAGGGTCTGACTCTAAGGTATGAAAATCAAAGATCATTTTTTAAGCAGTCACCTAAACTGTAGAAAGAGAGTTACTTAGTGAGGGGTTTAATTTTTCCTGAACAATTTACTATGAGCAAAATCATTGAAAAATGATACTTGTAAAGGGCAAACTTATTACACAATGACACTTCCAAGGTTTATTATTCCTAGTATTTAACTACTTATCTCTTCAATTTTAACACAAAGCTAATCATTAATATTATCATATTCTAGAAGTAATTATTTTAAAAGCTTTTGCTGTAATAGCTGAAGCCAACCTGGCTATTCCCGGTACTGAAGAAAGTAAAAGTGTTTATTTTTTTTAGGACTGACATGAAAGATTGATTTCTGATGCCAAGAAATCACTTAGCATTCATGTGACTTCGACTTCACAGCGTCTTGGAATATGTTTATCCTTGATCAAAATTCTTCCTGGGGCAAAATGCCAATACCTTCTGCCTCGTACCTTCCCTAACAAAATCTAAAGAGAAGTTAAAGGCAAGGTCATGACCCACTGCTCCTCAGCCATGCTGGTGAACACTTTGGAATGTCGTGAGCTAACATGAGCTATAACCACTTTGAGTCCATTTCTTCTGGGCACCCCTTGTCTTGTGGATAATACTGTACCTCGCTTTTCAGTAGAGAAATTGAGATACAAAACTGGAAAGAAAAGGCTGACATCAGGATATCCATTAGGATAAAATCATCGAAGTCCCCAAGCTTGGGCCCCAGTGCCCATCACTCCCTGTGTGAAGCATGAACAGTTGGTAAGGGATATACATGCTTTCAAAACAGCCTCTTAACTTGCAGGGCGATGGGTATCTTTTACAACTAGCCCTAAGTTTAGCACAAATGAAGATAATTTTTTTTTTTTTTAGACTGTTATATAATAAACATTTAGAGAAATCTCTATTTCTATAAGATTGTGAGCTTAACCATAGAAAAGTGCTAGACACTATTTTCAGCACTCTACAAATATGAACTAATTCAAACCTTATAATGACCTTATTATTGTCCCCATTTACAAAGAAGGAAACTAAGGCATTAAGAGTTAAATAACTTATCAGAAGTAGGGAATGATCCCTAAAACACATTGTTAATTAAGCACATTGCACTATAGATTCGAAAAAAATTTAATATGTGCCTTCGTGGGTATGTGTGATGTAAATGTACAGAAAGATGCCTAACTGGACAAATACACTTGAATCACTGTTGGCTATTATTTCTGGACAGGGAGGGAGTAGTAGAGTGGGGAAGATAAGTAAAACTTTCAGATTTTGCTCTTTTTACTTCTGTATCATTTGCATATTTTACAAGGCAATTATTTGAGGAATTAACGTTCATAATTTGTTATCTTAAAATCAGAGAACCAGTTCTAACAAAGCAACCACAGAAACGAGCTTATCCTTCTTCTAAGGCACATAAAACTCCATGTGTGATGTAGTGTTGCACTAATCTCCACCAAAATTTCTAAACGAGCGTTTATTGCACACCTGCCAGGCATCACACTGGGTGCTGTTGTGTATTTTATCTCACTCGATCTTCACAAAATCCTCTTAAAACATAAATTCAATTTTTTATTTCAAGATTGTAAAACAGTATCGGGGGCACTTGGGGTTATTAGAAGGGAATAATTTATGTAACACTTGATGTCGTACTTTTCTCATTTGTCTTTTACCATAACATCATCCTAAAATATGGTGAAATAGGAAGCTCAAGAGATTATTACTCCCAGTTTATACGTGTGGAATCTAAAGCTCAAAAAGAATAAGTAATTCAGTCAAGATCACAGTGAATGATGAGTGAACACTATAAACAAGAATCCGATCTCCTGGATCTCAACCTTATATTCTTGCCACCAGAGTGTGGCCTAACTGGCCTAGTTACATTGCCATCTTAATGCCAACATTTGTACATAGAGGCTTGGATATGAGCTCTCAGTGACGATCAAACCAGTACCCCTCAATCCTGGCTACACAACAGAATCACGTGGGGAGCTTTAAAATACATTAACGCCTGGGGATTGTCCCAGACCAATTAAATCAGAACCCATACAGGTAGGGTTCAGACATCTGTATTTTGTAAATGCCCTTCAGTGATTCTAAGTCAGAATCGAGAGCCAACCTCATGAAGCAAAAAGGTGTCATCTGAAATGCTAACTCCAATTCACTGAAAGAGGTACAAGAGGGCTGTGTGGGAAGGACCATGAGAGGGCATCTAGGCTCGGGGAGAGTGTGTGAGCAGTGAGTGGGGTCTGCTGTGGATGCAGGAGGATAGGTGGCTTGGGAGACGTGTGCCAGGCAGTCCTGATCTAGGAGGAAACCGAGGCTGGAACACTTAAGTGGTTTACCATGGTAACTAGAGGAGCTAGGAAGAGTCTAGTCTAAGCCCGGGTCTGCTAATGTCTCGCTCACTCCTCCACTTCTGTATGAAGCTGAGTAGCTCCCAAACCCATTCAGGAGCACCAGGAAGATGTCAGACCAGCCCTGTGATTACCCTGACCATGGCACCCATGCCACACCTGCCATCTTGTGAGTCTCCACCCAGCATCACTCACTGCAATGTGCAGAGGCCCACAAAACAGGCGCGGCCCATGGCAGCCAGCAGCGCCAGGCGCTTCCAGTCCCAGCTGCTTTCACTGCTGCCACCATTCAGGCTGACCTTAAGAGAGAGACCCCAAGAGGAGCAACACTGGGCCTGGGGCTGGGAGCTGCGGCCACAGCCTCCGTTTACTACTAAGGCACAGGAGAGGTCGCTCAGGAATGCACCTGGCAACAGGCAGCTGGCCACCTCCTGCCTGCCCCAGGCAATCTCTCCGGCAGCGTCCAAATCCCTGCCTGTCTTTGAAGCCTCTGGGAGAGGTGACTTGTGTGTGTCTTTGTGTGTGTGAGAGAGAGTGTGAGTGTGTGTGTGTATGTGTGTGACTCAGAGATCTGTCATAAACACCCATGAGTCACCCACTTCCTGACCAACACACGGTGGAGACAGCTTCAGGATGCACAAAAGCACAGGAAAAGAGCCTTGGGGCCAGGAGCAGGTTATATGTTTTCAGGAAACTGGTTACTTTTAATATAAATACACACACACAGCCCCAAGCTAAAACTTGACAAGTTTCTGGTCTCTTACTGAGGCAATTCTGTTCACAGTGGCTGTTTTCTATTGTGGCAAAATATACATTACATAAAACTTACCATTCTAACCATTTTTAAGTGTATCGTTCAGTGGCATGAAGAGCATCCACACCCATCCCCAGAACTTGTCATCTCCCCAAAGTGGACCTCTGTACTCAAAAACAAAGCTCTCCATTCTCCGTTCCCACCCAGCACTAGTAACCACCGATTTCCCTTCTGTCTCTATGAATTTGAAGACACTATCTGCCCATTGTGCTTTATTTCATGCATCATTTATCACTTCATCATTATCATTTTTAATGGAAAAAATGGATAATGCTTTGAATTCTTGGTATTTATTTCTTTAAGAACTCCCTAAATATAAACAGAAATGATTCTCCTGAGTTTCTATTTCTACTGGGTAGCTATAGATGGAGAAGTAGAGAAGGCCAGAGGGGGCTCCAAATGAACACGGAAGTGAGCTTCAGAGCACCAAGCCCAACACACTCTAGCTGCTCATACAGAGACCCCCAAATGCCACAATCCAGTGCTTTCCCTGGGTGGGCAACCGTGGCTTTGGAAGGCAGCCAGCTGATGTGTGAGCCACATCAGCACATGAGCCACACAGGGCTCCCCACCTTAGCAATTTCTCTGGGAAACCCGTAAAAGAAACGCAGAGCAAGCAATGAGCATCGGTGTCTTTGGTTCACACAGTTGAATGGTTGTTAACACTCTGTCGTGTAACGCATCTGCAGACCAGCTCTGGCTCTGCACGCCTCTGCAGGAAGGGGAGGTGGTGCCCACAAGGACTGCAGCTTCTTCCAGGGGAACCTCACCAAGCATATCTCCTGCACCCCGCCATTGGTCTTGGGCCAGTGTGGACAACCCCTCAGTGTACAGGCTCGAGAGAACCAGCAAGCGGTTCACTACCGAGATGTTCTGCGGAAGGTTTCCTCTAAGCAAAGGTTTCCGACTTGGGTTCATGAGCATCCTATCCCATGGCCCCATGACCCAAAGAAGGTCAAGAATCTCAGGATCTGTGAATACTTTCAGCTCAGACCATAAACCAACCACAACCAACATTGTAGGGAATACAAACACTTGTGAAAGGTATAATCTCTTCCTTCAAGAAGCTCGAACCTGGTGAGGAGACTCAGTCTCCATGGAGGTGAGTCTGCCAAACCCTCCTTGGAGGAAGGTGCTAACAGAGCTGAGTTCCCTTGGGAAGGAAGGGTTCTGGAGCAAGTTGAGTTCTGGAACTCTCAGGGGCCAATTCTGTTAAAACATGTGGCCTTTTTGGTGTACAATCAGTCTGTTTTTTAAATTTCTGATCTTTAATCTCTTTGAAACAGGCCCTGACCATGAGCTACCAAGCCCATGAGTGGCTGCTCAGTGAGAGGAGACCCACCCTCCACCAAGCTCTCCCTGAGGGAAGCCGAGGCGGCCCAGCACTGCCCATTTCTACAGGATCAGAGGCACCGTCAGAGACCTCGCCTGCTGATTCATTTCCACACCTTGTCGAGCTCCACCTACAGAACAATATGTAGAAACGTGTCAACAGCACACACCGAGTCCTGCCCCCACTCCCAACATCCTAAAGCAGCTACAAAGGAAATTAATGGTTTCTCCCAGAGGCTTTTATTTACACAAATGTAAAACCCCTATAAATACCATCCCAGATTTGTAGACCTCTTCTTGTTTTTCTCCTGTTGCTTGGAATGAAAGAATGAGGATGGTACGAAAATAAACCCCTTTAGTACTAAGTAAGAGTGATAGTTTGGCGGCAAATTGTTAAGTGAATCTGGGTGTGGTATTAGGACACTCATTGCAGTCAGTCACCTTTTCAAAATTAAACACAATCAGGTCCCACACACCCTTCCAACATCTCCCTCCCGCTGCTCTCAGGACAAAGGCAAATTTCTCAATGGGGCATATGGGTCTTGCCTGCCTGTCCCTGGTGCTTCTCCAGCCTCATTCTGCATCCTTCTCCCTGCCCCACAGGTACATGCTTTCAATTCTGCACTTGTCTCACACTCCCTCTAGTCTCAGAACACAAGCCTGCTATTCCTGCCCGGAATGCAGTTCCTGCTCAACCCTTCATCTAGTTGATGCATTCTAGCCCTTGCATTCTCTAGAGCTCAACACAAACTTCATTTGCTCAACACAAACCTCACTTCAACAGTTCCTGACCCTTGCATCTCCCTGTTTTTCTCCTTCTAGCCTCACCACCACACCCTCTTTCTTTATGTGCTAAATAAATGAGACTATCACTTCTTCTGTCACGTTCAGATTTCCCGTGAATACTGAGAAGTAGTATGGGATGGCAGATACAGAGTCGACGCATCAATCCAGTTTTCTAGTGTGCCTTTCTCTATCACAGAGGCTGGAAAGATAAAAACCTAGTTTCCAGACTCCATTTTCAAACGACTTGGATTTAGAAACTTAAGAAGGCATGAGGTACACATTCTGCTAGCACAGAGCAAAACTGGAACTAGAGCCAAGAGTTCTGATCTCCAACTTACAATGAATTATATTCTTAGAGCCAAAATTTCTTGGACTGGCTTCCTGATGGTGGCAGAAGTAGACGCTCCCTGGGTAGAGCCATTTCTGGGATCCAGCTCTGGTAGTCATTCGTGGAAGACCAGCCTGAAGACTGTTTCTTCTAAGCCCGGGATTCTCTATACTAAATCTCTTTCTGCCTAAACTTCTAAAGTGGTTATTGTTACCTGCCCTGGACCCTGTTTGATATATATTGGAAAGAGCTTCTGGAACTATAAACTGCTATGGAAATGTGAGTTATGGTTACTCATCACAAAGCAGAGCTGCTTTCTGGAAAGGGGCCATGGGAATAGCCATCAGTCACAAAATGTGCTGTTTCAGGAAGACTCACACTCTTGACATAGTATCCCCTGTGTCAATAGCCATTTTAAACCAGAATCCTCACCAGAAACACGGAAGTGTCCCTAAGTTTCACTTTGGAATCCAGCTTCCCTTCTACAGCCTTATTTCTGCCTATCTGGAAAACAGGAACAGTGTGGAGTTGGCAGCGTGTGGCTCCTGGGGAGGTTTTACTAGAATTGAACATCTCCTAGAGCGTAACCAGGAAGGGCCAACATTCCAGAATCAGGTGGAAAGCCCATGAGTCATTCTCAGTGGCTCCTACATACCTCTCTCACTCTGGCAAGTCTACCCTGAACCCTTGATGCCTGCTCATCCTGCAGTCACTCCCAGCTCAGGCGGGGAGGGAGAGGGCTTCGGGCTGCTGCTCACTCCCCTCACATTTTTCACCACCCAGGGCAGACCATCGCAGCACCTGGTCATACAAGGTCTGGCTGAGGCTCCTGGGGTGTCATCCAACAGGATGACAGCACAGGGGTCTTGCTGCTTCAGCACATAGTTTCTCCAGCCATCTACAAACCCTGGCTCAGCTTCAGACAGCTCAGCTGGAATGCCCCAGGCGTGGCATTCATGAGCCTGAATGGAAAGCCTGAAGCTCAGCAGGAGAGCCAGTGAAATTGAACAAACGTCACCTAAAGCAGCCTTAGGGCCTCCGATGACTTGTCCATCTCATTTTACCACTCCTTAAGGCTTGTGGTGATCACCTGCCAGCATGAAAGCATCTCAGCTCAAGGAGCTAGCAGGGTAGAAGGGATAACTGAGAGATTAAACACAGAGCGCTGGAGATGTGACTCAGGAGAAGTAGAGGTGGGGGGTGGGGAGGGGCAGGGAAGAGAAAGAATAAATCAGCACCAGATAAAACTGTGTTCCTGACTGGCCTGTATGAAAATGACTGTGCGTCCCTTCAGGGTGGGAAATGTCCTTTTTTGATGGAATAGACAGCTCGTCAGTGTTCTTGGTAATACTGGGTACCCTGGCAGCAGTGTTTTGGGAATACTTCCTCAGACAAAGCTTGGGGCCAAGCTGCCCTTGAAGGGGCAGCTGAGCTGTAGAAAGCCCCACATTCATCCTGTTTTCATCTAGGGAAGGTCCAGCCATATTTGTTTCACATGTTGCACTTCTTGAACAATTTCATTTGAAAAAAAGAGATATTTGGGGTTTAAAAAGAGAGAGAGAGCTGGAAGGCCATCTGAGAAAGAAGCACTAGGCTAAGAATCAGGGAGCCTGGTTCTACCACTACTTTTCTGGGCAACCTTAGCAAGTTATTTCATCCCCCCTGGGCTTTAACTTCACCCAGACACAGGAAAGTATTGGCTTCCAAAGGTTATTGTCACAGAAAACTAACTGTATTCAATATCCACAGATAAACCATAATGGAGAATAATATAAAAAAGAATGTATATATGTGTATGACTGAGTCACTTTCTGTACAGCAGAAATTAACACAATATTATAAATCAACACAATATTGTAAATCAACTATATTTTAATTAAAAAGTAATTTTTTAAAAAAAGGGAGAAAAGGTCATTGCAAGGGTTCTATGAAGGAATGAGGCAAAGACTGTATCCAGTAGCTATCTATGGTCTCCTGGAAAACCCTCCCCAGGAGAAAGACAGAACCAAATATACTTTAGACCAGGGGTGGGACCCTAGAATCAGAAAGCACAGTCCCCAAGGACTCCCAGATGAATTCTAGGAAAAAGGGACAGCAAATAAAACAGGAAACAGCTACTGAGCTTAAAATTCATAAGCCATTGGGAGCAAAGCCCCACTGCTCTAGATCCACGCAGTGAAGAACAACTCGGAGGTGAGATAAAGGATACCCTGGAACTCATCTGGGAGGCCAGTTCAGGTCGGTCACTGAGAGGCCCCCACGTGTGAACAGAGATGCAGAGCAGCATCCATTCAGGGCAGCCTGGGGCAATGCGGCTTTAGCGGGCAGCAGCAGCAAGTTCTTGGAGCTCTGTGAGATCAGGGCCACAGCAGGAGCCCTCACCACTGGCCAGAGTCAGTGCAGGAGGGAGGGGATTCAGACCATACATGGCCACCCTGGGGACCCTCGGAAACAAAGGTGACCTCAAGGAAGGCTGAAGGACCTGCCTCAGCAGGTGAGGACAGAGCCTGGGACACACAATACTGATGGCTACCAATGGCTGTGGCCTGGCAAATGCAGACAACAAACACACCATGCAGGTAATGGTTTAAGATGAGCCAATATGAGATACCACCCACGCAGTCCACGGCTAATGCTTTGCTGACTTCCATAGACTTAAGCTTGGTTCATACAGAATAAGAGAAGAGCCCCTTTTAGCAAGCTGGCCAGGGAAGCTGCTTTGAGCAGGTGAGCTCTGGCTGGGCCATGCAGGGTGGGAAGAACCAGAAAGCTTCCAGGCAAAGCCAGCAGCATGAGAGGAAAGCACCAAGGCAGAAAGATGGGAGGCACTTCCAGGAAAGTTAGGGGCCTGGCCAGCAGATAGTCACACAACCAAGGAGCTGCAAGAGAGAGATAAGGGACGTAGCAAAGGACTTCCTCCAAAGCAGCTTCGGAGCCTGCCCGGGCATCAGGACTCCTGGGGCTGAGTCAGCTTAACCTTGGCACTTCCGTTCCCTGCCAAGCAAAATGAGGACAATGACACCTTCCATTTACCTCTAACTGTAAACTGTTCAGGAAAATTTATGGGCTGATGTCTGGGAAAATGTCTTCAGAGGGCAGATGATAGGTTCATAACTGGTTTTCTTAAGCAGAACTAAATGTTTCTAGGGGTGAAGTCATAGACAGACCCTTTTGAGAGTCTGCAGGAAACTTAGGACTCTGATCATGAAAAAATAACTGCATATTCACATATCTCGAAAATGTTCATACAACTTGCAGTGATTCTTGGAACCCTGAAGCTCATCATAGAACCTTCAAGATGCATGATGCCCAAGTGGAGAAACTGCTGTCTCAGGGAAACTATCAATATTTTACAATACTTTTTCACCATTTTATATGGAAATACCCTGAACTGAGTAATTAGAAGTATCCTGGGTCATTTCTATTAACAGGTGGTGAGATGAGACGGCTAAGGACACACACTTGAGAGTCAAGCAGGCTGAACTTTCAATTCTGCCACATGCTGTGCGGCTTCAAGAAAGTGATGTAAAATGATCCACAACAATCAGGCCATTCAACCCAACATCACCCTGGGTACCAGTGGCTCCACTCCTACAGGTGGGTGGGAGCTTTATGTTTCCTCCCACAATAACCTGCTACTTAGGTTATGCTTCAATGAAAGCAACTCTCAGACAGACACACAGACATTCCCAGCAACCTGGACAGACACAGTCACAGAGTGTTTCTGAAGGTGCATGGGGTCCCTTGGTGCCCCTGTAGGATTTTTGCATCAAGGCAAACTCAACCATGTTCTGAAGTCAGGATCAGCCAGTCTTCTTATGGATCCAGGGACAGAACCTTCCGTTAATGTGAGGGTCCCAGAAGTAAGTGTTGGGCCACTGGCTTTGCCAAGTCAGCTCTGTACTTTGTTCCTACAAGGGCAGAAATGACTAAGCAGTCTTCCTAGCCTACATATCTCTTGATGCCACTCATTTCATCAATGAAAACCTATTTCTAATATCTCTTACACTAATCAACAGATGCTCTGATGAGAATATAGATAATGATATTTAAAGTCCATTTTCAGAGAGTGGGTTTCTGAGGGAGAGCTTTAGATGTTAACGAACCACCACTGGGGGTAATTAAGTGTATCTCACATGCACAGATGCATCACACTGTCTATAATGAAGTTATAAAAATAAATTATAAACAATATAACATCAAGTTACTTAACTTTATGAGTTTGTTTACTCATCTCCATAATAAGGACAAAAATACGTATCTCACTGTATTCTTTTGAAAAATAAATGAGATACTAACAATAACAGCTAACACGTATGAAGCATCACATGCTGTGAGGCACATTGCTAAGTACTATGCATGGATTACCTCATTTCATCCTAACAGCCACCTTGTGTAGGAGGTAGGCACTCTTTCTGTCTTCTGCTTACAGATGAAGCAACCAAAGACAAAAGTTTAAGTGATAATTAGATAAAGAAAAAGTGTATTTAAGGACCTGGTGTTGTTTGACAGAGCAGGCACGTGAAAAGTAGTAGCTCTAATGCTTATTGTCAAAGTGATGAGCAGTTATAGCTGCTCCTAGAAATTTGGCTTTGGAGTTTGATGAACAATACTACATATTTTAAACACTGATATTTGAAATTCAGATCTGTAAACAACCTCTTGGGAGAGGTTTCATTACTTAATTTTAGAATGGCTCCATGGTAATATCGATACTTTAACCATCTTCCCATAGTAAAATCACCCTTTATTTTCCCCAAATAAATGTCAGGTTATAGTGAAAAATGATGTCAACAGGATACCTGGAGACCCAGGTGTGTTGTATTGTGGTGTGGTGTGGTGTGTTATGGTGTGGTGTGGTGTGTTATGGTGTGGTGTGTTATGGTGTGTTATGGTGTGGTGTGGTGTGTTACGTGTGGTGTGGTGTGTTATGGTGTGGTGTGGTGTGTTGTGGTATGGTGTGCTGTGTTATGGTGTGGTGTGGTGTGGTATGGTGTGCTGTGGTGTGGTCCACCCCGCTCATGTTCACCCTGTCTGAGCAGTTTCCTCATATGCCTAACAAGGAGATTAAAGCCAGAGGCATTTTACAGGTCTCTCCATTTTAACATTATATAATCTAAAATAATCTCTTTTTCCCTTATGCCCTGGTTTTGGGTTTTTTTTTTTAACTAAATAGGGCTTCAGCATACACACACACACACACACACACACACATATATATATATGTATCAAAGGGCTTCCCCGGTGGTTCAGTGGTAAAGAATTTGCATGTCAATGCAGGAGACACATGAGCCGCGGGCTCGATCACTGGGTCAGGAAGATCCCCTGAAGGAGGGCATGGCAGCCCACTCCAGTATTCTTGCCTGGAGAATCCCATGGACAGAAGAGCTCTAGCTACTAGCCCGCCAGGCTCCTCTGTCCATGGAGTCGAAAACAGTCAGACACGACTGAAGCAACTGGGCACGCACACACCTGTTTAAAAACCCTCTCTCTACATGCAATCACATTTCATATGTCTGGGGGTCAGGACTGCAACTTGTGGATCTTGAGGGAACACAGTTCAGTCAATACCGCTAACAAGAGAAAGCCTGTTAAACAAGTGATGGCACATTTATACAGTAGAATAAATGCCATAGAGCCATTAAAAAATAAGGCAGCACCTAAATCCTAAAATGCTATGTCCTGGAATCGTCCCCAAGATATATACAGTGGTTGTTGTTGTCTAGTCGCTAAGTCATGTCTGACTCTTTTGTGACCCCATAAACTGTAGCCTGCCAGGCTCCTCCATCCATGGAATTCTCCAGGCAAGAATACTAGAGTGGGTTGCCATTCCCTTCTCCAGGGGATCTTCCTGACCCAGGGATAGAGCCTGAATCTACTGTATTGGCAGGTGAATTCTTTATCACTGACCCACCAGGGAAGCCCTAAGATACATACTAAGTAATGAAAAATTTAAGTATAAAACAGTATGCATAGTTTGCTGTCATTTGCATTTAAAAGGAGAAGAAAATGATATATATCCTGTGCTGGTTGATGCATGGACTGTCTTGAAAGTCATAAAAAAAAAAAAAAAAAAAGTGTCTCCAAACAAAGATCCTGTTAGACTGGGGCATAGGAAAGGGAAGAGATTTGATTTTCATTATAAATTTTCATGCAAATATTAAATATTCTACATGAATGTACTGCCTAGTTTCTAAGACCAATTAAATATTAAACATTAAAGTGCTAGAAAATTTTAGGTTTAGAAGTGTGCATAAACCACATTTAGGTTTGTGCACAAAGCTCCAGCATGGTAAAGGGTTTTGCTTTATCTTGAAAGATTTCCCCAACCCTTGGACTGTTTCTGCACAGATACCTCTTCACAGATGTCTGTCTCCACGGCAGCTGGCCAGTGCTGCGTCTTCTTTTTTTGTAGTTCTCTCTCTCTCTCTCTCTCACACACACACACACACACACATATTAACATATTGAAAGAAGAACTTTTCTGAATTTTGGAGCACTTGAGAGAGTTCCTGAAAGCACCTTGTCAGGTTATCTCCCACTGCCAGGATGAAGGAAAGGGGGGAGGCATGGGAAAAGAGAAACCATCACTCCAAAAGGAATGGAGATGGAAGCACTGCAAAGCAAATAGCTGCAAATTTCACAAGTGTCATTCACCATCCACAAAGACTGTCTTTAGACAACATAATAATCCACTACGACATTTATTCTGTCTACGGGATTATTACAGCACAATTTTACCTTTCCATCTTCCACGGCATAGTATGATTTCTTTAATAGTCATTCTTTGTCTTTCCCAAGTTTTTGGGGTCAGACTAATTCAAATGATGACTTGGAGAAATTGAAGGGAGGGCTGTTGGCAGCCTGAAAAACCATGTGAGGACTCTCCCGCCTTCAGCATCCCCACACAACTACAAGTCACTGCTTTCTAACCAGCCTTTTCCTTGGCACGACCTGGGATTATGCACTGTGCTCTGTCTCAGGCCTGGAATATCACTCCCTCTACCCTTCTCCAACCAAAGCCCTAGTTCTTCCAGGAAGCCTTGCTTGACCACAGCAACTTACATGCTCTTTCTCTTTTTTAAATTCACCTGGTATAATTCAACAAGTGTTAATCAGGTCCCTGCTGTTGAGGTGGAGAGAACAGAGAACTATTCAACCTAATTCTCTGGGCTGGGGGGAAGGGGGACACGAAGAAGAAATGAGAGATAAGGGAAGAGACAAGGATGTCACAGGATCTGATCCTGAGCCATGGTACAGCCAGTTTATGTGTGACCTTTAAGTTCTAGAGATGGTTATTTCTGGTAGCAGTTGTAGGCTAGGGTCTACATGAGTCCTCTTCATTCCAAAACCACAGTGGGCATAACCTAGAAGCCCCATTTCTAGCAAGTAGATGGGAGAAGACTTGTGCCATTACCATTTGGGTATGACACACATTTCATGAATTTCAGGAATAGGCACAGGCTGATGAGGCCTGCAACTTACAGGCATGGGTTACACATAGATGACCAAGACTTCACTCTTGATGTCATGGAGCCTATTAGTCAGGGTTCTCCAGGGACACAGAACCAATAGGATATATATAGATACAAATGTATATAAGAGAAGATTTAGGGGAATTGGTTCACAGGATTATGGAGGCCAAGAAGTCCCATGAACTGGCATCTCCAAGCTGGAGAACCAGGATAGCTTGTGATGTAACTCAGTCCTACTACAAAAGCCTGAGAACTAGGGGAGCCAAGGGAGTAAGGCCTAATCTGAATCTAAAGACCCAAGAAGCAGAAGTGCCAATGTCCAAGGGCAGGAGAACAGCGATGCCCCAGTTCAAACAGAGTAGATTTGCCCTTTCTCTGCTTTTTTGTTCCATCCAGGCCTTCAGTGGACTGGACAATATCCACCCACACTGGTGACAGTGATTGTCATTACCAGTTTGCTGATCCAAATGCTAATGCTAATCTCTTCAGAAAATACCTTCCAAGAATGATACCTATTCAAAAAATGATATTTTATAAGATAAGTGGACATCCCTTAGCCCAGTCAAGGTGACATAAAATTAGCCATCATAGAGACTGCAGCCATGAAATGAAAAGACGCTTGCTCCTTGGAAGAGAAACTGTGACAAACCTGCTGCCGCTGCTGCTAAGTCGCTTCAGTCGTGTGCGACTCTGTGCGACCCCAGAGTCGGCAGCCCACCAGGCTCCCCAGTCCCTGGGATTCTCCAGGCAAGAACACTGGAGTGGGTTGCCATTTCCTTCTCCAGTGCATGAAAGTGAAAAGTTGAAAGTGAAGTCGCTCAGTCATGTCTGACTCTTAGCGACCCCATGGACTGCAGCCTACCAGGCTCCTCCGTCCATGGGATTTTCCAGGCAAGAGTACTAGAGTGGGGTGCCATTGCCTTCTCCAGTGACAAACCTAGGCAGCATAATAAAAAGCAGAGACACCACTTGGCCAACAAAAGTCCATATAGTCAAAGCTATTGTTTTTCCAGCAGTCATGTATGGATGTGAGAGTTGGAACATAAAGAAGGCTGAGAGTAGAAGAATTGATGTTTTTGAATTGTGATGCTGGAGAAGACTCTTGAGAGTCCCCTAGACAGCAAGAAGATCAAAGCAGTGAATCCCAAAGGAAATCAACCCTGAATATTCATTGGCAGGATTGATGATAAAGCTGACGCTCCAGTACTTTGGCCACCTGATGCAAAGAGCTGATTCATTGAAAAAGACCCTGATGCTGGGAAGACTGAGGGCAGGAGGAGAAGGGGGTGACAGAGAATGAGACAGTTGAATGGCACTGTCAACTCAATGGACATGAATCTGAGAAAATACCGGGAGATAGTAAAGGACACGGAAACCTGGCCTGTTGCAGTCCATGAAGTCGCAGGGTCAGACATGACTTAGTGACTGAACAACAAGAGCCCCATCTCACAGGAAAGACTGACATGTAAAAAAATATGTTCTAAAACAGTACAAGACATTGGGTAGCACAGAAGAAAGAATGGGTAATTCTCTAAGAGAAAGCTTCCTGGTAGAAGGAAAGTTGTGAATAACACGTTTAACTGGTAGACAAGGAAGAGAAGACACCACAGGCAGAGGGATCCTCAAGAAGAAAGGCATGAAGAGGTGAAGTGTAGGATGCTCCAGGTCAGAGCTGTTGTAAAGACAGCAGAAGTAGAAATTAAGAATGGAGAGAGGTATACAGAGATCAGATCATGGAGATCTTATATCTCAAAAAAGAACCAGTAGAGTTTCAAGGAAGAGAGAGGTAAAAAAGAATTTTCTTTTAAGAAAATTACTTTGGCAAAATGTGGAGGACATAGTGGGCTTCCCTGGTGGCTCAGACAATAAAGAATCTGCTTGCATAGTAAACTGAGGAGAGGTTAGAGGCAGGCAGATCAGTTATGATGCTATTAGACTTGAACTGAGGCATTGGCAGTGGAAATAAAGAGAAGAGCGTGGATTTGCAAGGTCAAGAATGTAGAACAAGTTTACGGTAGGGGGAGATAATGAATACAGTTTGGTACATATTAAGTGTAAGATGCAGCAGGGCTACCCAGGTAGATATTTCCAATATAAGTTTTTGGAACTGGTGATGGTTTAGTCACTCAGTCATGCCTGACTGTTTGTGACCCTATGGACAGTACCCTGCCAAGCTCCTCTGTCCATGGGATTCTCCAGGCAAGAATACTGGAGTGGGTTTCCATGCCCTCCTCTAAGGGATCTTTCCAATCCAGGGATGGAACCCCTGTCTTCTGCATTGCAAGCGGATTCTTTACCACTGAGCCACCAGGGAAGTTTTTGGACAGATGGTCCTAAAGTTAAAGAGAGAAGTCAGAGCCAGAGATAGGAATTTGGGAGTCTTATGCATCTACATGGATGGTAACACCATGGGCCTGGAGAAAATCAATGAGGATAGAAGGCAGGGAGCAGAGTAGAAGAAACAGGAAAATGGAATCCTGGCAGGAATGGCACAATAGATTATATGGGATCTTGTAATATTTTCTGAAGATTTCTCTTCCCAACTCAATTAAATTCTCCATGTTATCTTCTTCCTCTACTGTTAACCGCTCCCTGAAGGCAATAGCACCCCACTCCAGTACTGTTGCCTGGAAAATCCCATGGATGGAGGAGTCTGGTGGGCTGCAGTCCATGGGGTCGCTAAGAGTCAGACACGACTGAGTGACTTCACTTTCACTTTCCACTTTCATGCATTGGAGAAGGAAATGGCAACCCACTCCAGTGTTCTTGCCTGGAGAATACCATGGACAGAGAAGCCTGGTAGGCTGCAGTCCATGGGGTCGCACAGAGTTGGACACGACTGAAGCGACTTAGCAGCTCCTTTTATGGGGGAGGGGGGGAGCGGGTAGCATGCCTGTCGAATGTGGAATCTTAGTTCCCCAAGTGCCCCTGGTTTGTGGAAGTGTGGAGTCTTAACCACTGGACCCCAGGGAAGTCCCACCCTCTCTCTTTTCAGCCTCCCTTACATCCTTTCCCGGGCCACTATGAACCTAGTCAGTGTCTTTGTGCAAGTTAGAAAAGTGCACACCCTCTGAGCACTTGGCTTGGCAAGCAGCTTTGGGTAAGTTAGAAAAAAGTACCCTTCCTTTGGGTTAAGACAGCTTTGTACCAGTCAGAGCTCGATAAGTAGAGTCAATATCGATTCATCACCTTAACCTGGGTCTTTGTGCAGTACTCCAACATTGCTCAAGCTTATGGGGGGCAGCCCCGGCCCCCATTCAGCAAGATCTTCATAATAAGATTCCTAACAAGGCCCATAAGAGATACTTACAGATGACTCTTCAACTTGTGATTTAAAGTATTTTAAAGCAGTATTTTATTTCTTCCCTTTGTACCAGATTGTAGTCTGACAGATTTTGCTAATAATGGCCCTTCAAAACTGGACCCCAGCTCTTAACAGCTGAGAAATAAAAACACCATGCTCATACACATGCAGTTCTTGATCCTTGTCCCTGATTCTAGTGAAAAAAGGCCACAGAATCTTGCCTTTCAAAGGATGGCAGCTCTGAGATACCAGTAACTTCACATTCTGTGGCTGTAACCTGGCCAGCTCCCAGCCACACGCCATGCCCAACCCATGTCTCTTTCAAGACTTTCTTCAAAGCAGCTTCCTTCCTGCCTTTGTTCTCTGTTCTTTGGGAATAGTCTCCTTAGGAACAATTGATTTATATTATTATTGAACCGAATTGAGAATTCTCTATCCTTGAGATCAATAGTCATCTTATCTAAACAGATTTATTCATGCCACATATCGACATGCAGTGTGCACAGTAGAACCTTTCAGGCAAGGTCCATGCCTCTGCAAGTGCTCCTCCATGTTTAAAATTATGGTATAAATAATTACAGGATTCATTTCACTGATATTATTAATAATAAATTTCTGTAAATTTTATTTATTACACTCTGAAATGCCTAGGGTGGTTTTGAATGAAAAAGAGATTAGAGAGAACTTCAAAGAAGAGAGAACACTGGAATTAGTAAGCTTTGAAATAAGAAAAAAAGAGAGGAAAAATAAGACTGTTTTCAGCTGCATTGAAAGGAACATTGAAGTTATCTAGACCAGTTAATTTTATTAAATTGTCATCCTCACATCTCGCACAAATAGAAGAAACTCACCCATAATCCTACAAATTAAATTATTCTTATTTTTATGAGTTCCCCTCTAATCTTTGTCACATGTATATAAAATGGGTTCATAGTTTTAGTCACAGATCCTGCCTAGTTTCATCAGATTTCAAATATGAAATGAAATTCAAGTAGATAAGTATGAATTGAGCATTTATCATTACTTAAATCTCAGCCATGGGAAGGCTACCAGGCTACTGTTGCCCTATGGAGTTTAGAATCTCTGACATAGGTGTACCAGAGACAAAAGCAAGACAGGCTAAGGAGACAGCTAGCTACTAGGAAAGAATGCCAGCATGAGGAGTCAGGAGCTGTGGGTTCTGATTATTCAATCAGCTATGATCTTAGGCAAGTCTACCTCTCTGGTTGCTTCACTTTCCTCACCTGCAAAATGAAGGGATTGTACTGGATCAATAGTTTTAAGCTCTATTCCTCAAAAGTCTGCAAGGATATGCTGGGACAGGAGGTGTGATGTCTACCCACCTTCCTGCAATCAGAGCAGCTCCATCTTTGTCTACTTTTTATGCCGATGTGTCAGACAACAAGACAGATCATGTGCATTCAGGGTTCTCTCAGAAAAGCAAGGACATAGGGTCACTCTGATTATCAACAGTATAAGCAGCCAGGGTTCAGAAAAGGGGGAGTTCAAGGAGGGCAGGAGAAGAATGGGAAAGGGTCATGGAGGAGCCAGGGTTTGGATGGTCCTTGAAGGAAGATGGTACAGAGGGTTTCCAACCTACAACAGTTCAGCTTACAATATTTTGACTTTACAGTGGTGCAAAAGTGCTATGCATTCAGTAGAACTCATACTTCAAATGTGGAATTTTTATCTTTTCCTGGGTAGCAATTTGTGGCAGCAAGCTACAGCTCCCAGTCAGCCATGCAGTCACAAGAGTAAACAACCAATATATCTATGGTCACTCTGTACCCAGACAACCATTCTATTTTTCACCGTTAATACAGTACTCAATAAGTTACATGAGATATTTAACACTTCATTATAAAATAGGCTTTGTGTTAGGTGATTTTGCCATTGTAGGCTAATGTGTGTGTTCTGAGCACATTTAACGTAGGCTACGCTAAGCTATGATGCTTGGTAGGTTAAGTATTTGTATTCTTAGTGCATTTTCAACTAACAATATTTTCAACATCCTATGGGCTTATCAGGATGTGATCCCATCAAAAGTCAAGGAAGACCTATACTTGGAAAGACAGAGGACAGAGGTGAACAAAGAGCGCGTTTCAGGGAAGGCATAGTGGTATGTTCAAGTCCCCCAAAGACAGGCGCGCTTGGGCTGGAGCTTGGCCTGGGGAGCAGAGGAAAAGGCTATGGAGTGGGACAGAAAGAAGCGCACGCGTGCTTGAAGGGAAGCAGTAAATACAAGGCTGACAAAGTCAACTTTGGATTACTTTGTAAGATCTCCCGAAGATTTCTGAGCAAGGGAATGACATGCTGAAATTGGTAGAAGAAAGATTAGTCTGTCAAGGTTTCAAGGGGCAAACATTTCTTGATGCTTATGAGGCGTCTGCGGACACTGAGAATACAAAGCTGGAGAAGACAGCGGCTGCCCTTGAGGAGCCTGGCAGAGGGGAATGCAGAATGGGTTGAACAGCGGAGAGCAAGAGTTGGAGCTGGGTTAAGGAAGAAAAACTACGGCAGTGAAAGGGGGAAAGAGGAAGAGATTAGAGACACTGCAAAGTAAACATAAACAGGACTTGGTGGCTGGCTGAATAATGTGACTTGAAGAAAGTGAAAGTGTTAGTCGCTCAGTTGTGTCCAACTCTGTGATCCCATGGACTGCAGCCTTTCAGGCTCCTCTGTCCATGGAATTCTTCAGGCCAGAATACTGGAGTGGGTTATACCATTTCCTTCTCCAGGAAACCTTCCCAACCCAGGGATCAAACCCAGGCCTCCTGCAATGCAGGCAGGTCCTTTACCATCAGAGCCACTTCAATTCAGTTCAGTTCAGTCGCTCAGTCGTGTCTGACTCTTTGCGACCCCATGAATCGCAGCACGCCAGGCTTCCCTGTCCATCACCAACTCCCAGAGTTCACTCAAACTCACATCCATCGAGTCGGTGATGCCATCCAGCCATCTCATCCTCTGTCGTCCCCTTCTCCTCCTGCCCCCAATCCCTCCCAGCATCAGAGTCTTTTCCAATGAGAACTCTTCGCATGAGGTGGCCAAAGTACTGGCATTTCAGCTTTAGCATCAGTCCTTCCAATGAACACCCAGGACTGATCTCCTTTAGAATGGACTGGTTGGATCTCCTTGCAGTCCAAGGGACTCTCAAGAGTCTTCTCCAACACCACAGTTCAAAAGCGTCAGAGTCAATAGGGAAGGCCTAATGTAACTCAAAGAGAAGAATAAATACTAACCACGCTTTTTAATCCTGAACCTTGAGAGTAGCTGCTTCTTTTGGAGCCACCAGTAGCCCTCTTTCCCAGCCTCCCTTGCAGCTGAGTATACCACAGAGGAAAGACTGTGAACAGATGTAATGTGTCCCCCGGCCAGGTCTGGTCCATAAAAATCTCCCACCTGTGTTTCTCCACTCTCCTTCCCATCCTCCTGATAAATGGAGAGGGCTCTAAGGCTAAAGGGGAGGTCAGATCCACAAGACTGAAGGAGGCCTACTTGAAAGTCTGCCTGCCAAACAGAAGCACCACCTGGGTTTCACATGGCTCATTGTGGTAAGCCACTGACATGCTGGCATCATTTGTTACCTCTATTAACTTATCCTGAGATGAAAACAACAGTCATGCCATTTTAACAACAAATACAGCAAGTCAAGATGGGCTTAGAGGGTGAGATAATAAATTCAATGTTTCATTTAGGGTTCTTTTGCTTTGAGATACTATTAAACCTGAGCTAAACTAACTTTTAAAGGGAGATAAAGGAGTTACTGATAACACTTTCAACTTTCAGTATAGCTTAGAAGGAAGTCTTTTCCACAAGTTATGAGCCTCACTTTGATTGGTCCAACTTAAGTCACGTGCCCCACCTGAGAACCAATAATAAAAGCCCTCCTTGTCTTGAGCAGAGTGGCTCTGTACTTGGAAAAGGATCAACTCTACCCAGAGCAAGGGTGAGGGAGATTCCCCAGAGGGAAAGCAGGATACCACTACTACAGAAGGGGAAATGGATGTCTGATGTTAAAAAGCAGTAGAAGTGTTTTATTTTCTGTTACAGACACGCCTAAGTATTTGGAATGTCCAAAAAGAAAGGATATGAAGTATGAAATTAAAACCTAGATAGAACTGATACAAAGTTTAGTCCAGGCTGTGTGAATAAGAGATTTCCTTCCTTTTTTCTGACTCCCTAAATCAGAGAACATTAAAGGTAGAAAAAAACAAAAATTCCTTTTGGTATCATTTGATAACAGTGGCTTCACTGTGTCCCTTGCCTGTCTTTGCTACTGAGTCTTTATCTGAGAAGTTAGGAAAGTAAAATTTTTTAGGCACACAGGTGAGGAATACAAAAGGGGGTAATATATAATATTGAAAAGTATTTTGCAAACCTCACACTCCCAGGGCCTTTTTTAAAATGCTGACTTTTAGACTCAGTTGATGAGGGCTGCTGAGTTGGCTTGCACAACCCCAGGACCAACTTTCACTGAGAATTCAGATAACATGAAAACAGTGCCCCCTGGAGTTGTACATTAAATCAGCACTGGATTCAGGAATTTTCTTTACATAAGAAAAGTCTTTACCTGGACACAGAGAATATGACTGACTATGATCTGAACCCGGCTTCTACAGCTCGGGAACATTCTAAAGCCTTCCCCTTACTTTTATAAAAATGCTTGATCTTACTTCAGACATTTACAGAGTGTATCCTACTTACTTCTGGATCATACTACATCCCCTGGATATTTCATGCCCCTCAACTCCTCTTCTGCATCTGAGTCTGCCATCTTGCTTCCACCCTCTGTGGATCACTACGAAAATTTGCCTTAAACCAAGCATCTTAGGAGCTTAAGAACTTAACTTAAGATTTAAGGTTGTCACGGAGGAAGAATTATATCATATGTCAGACAGTAAAAATAAAATCCCCATTTGATTTTTCTGTTCTCTGCACAAACTCCTCTTTATAAGCCTCTCCTTATGAACTCAAAACTGCAAATTTATTTTGACCCCTTCCCATAAAGCTTTTCCTAAATCTTTCCCTGCTCCAGTCAGTATTTCAGGATCTTCTATCCAGACTCCCTTTATAACAGAACCATGCCATCCTAATTATTTTAACTTTAAAATAAGTCCTGAAATTAAGTCATGTAAAGCTTCCAACTTTGTTTTTCTTTTCAGTATTGCTTTGACTATTCTAGACACTTTAGATTTCCATTTTACGTTTGTCAGTTCCTACCAAAATAAATCTGGGGAGAAACGACATCTTAACAAAATCATGTTTCTAATCCATGCACAAAGGATATTTCTCTCCATTTACTTAGGTCTTTTAAAATTTCAGCAGTATTTTGTTATTTTCAATGCTCAGGCCATATGCTAAATTTAACCCTAAGAATTTCATACTTTATGCTGTTATTTACAGTTTAAAGTTTCAGTCTAATTGTATATAGCTATCATATAGAAATACAGGTGTTTTTTATATGTTGAGCTTGTACCCTGCAACCTTGCTAAATAGGATGCAAAATGATATAGTCATGTTGGAAACAGTTTGGCAGTTTCTTATAGAGTTAAACATACACTTACCATATGACCTAGAAGTTTCACTTTAAAGAAATGGAAACATGTCTTCACAAAAATGGGTATGCAAATGTTCATAACAAACAAAACTAGAAACAACCCAAATATCCATCAACAGGTGCGTAGATAAACAAATTGTGATTTTCCCTACGAAAGAACACTGCTGCTGCTGCAGCTGCTAAGTCGCTTCAGTCGTGTGCGACTCTGTGTGACCCCATAGACAGCAGCCCATCAGGCTCCCCCGTCCCTGGGATTCTCCAGGCAAGAACACTGGAGTGGATTGCTATTGCCTTCTCCAATGCATGAAAGTGAAAAGTGAAAGTGAAGTCACTCAGTCGTGTCCGACTCTTAGCGACCCCATGGACTGCAGCCTACCAGGCTCCTCCGTCCGTGGGATTTTCCAGGCAAGAGCATTGGAGTGGGTTGCCATTGCCTTCTGCTCGAAAGAACACTGCTGCTGCAGTGATAAAAAGGAATCAACTAGCAATACACGCAGCAACATGGATGAATCTCATGGATGAATTTGAAAATTGTCCACAAAAGGAGGCAGACAAAAGAATATTATATGATTCCATTTATATAAAACTCTGGGAACTACAAATATATAATGACAGGAAGTAGATCAGTGTTTGCCTAGACCAAGGGTTAACAGTAAGAATAACTGGGAAGGGGCATAAGGGAACATTTTGGAAAGATTCAAAAGTTCTGTGTCTCAATGGTGATGACTACAATGCTACTTCCCCTTCGTGGATCACAGCTTTGTCATGGCAAAGGGGCTTGTGTAACTCAACAAAGCTATGAGCCATGCCATGCAGGGCCACCCAAGACGGAGGGATCATAGTGGAGAGTTCTGACAAATTGCGGCCCACTGGAGGAGGGAATGTGAGACCACTCCAGTGTTCTTGCTGCAAGAACCCCATGAACAGTATGAAAAGGTAAAAAGATATGACTCCAAAAGATGAGCCCCCCAGGTTGGAAGGTGTCCAATATGCTACTGGGGAAGACAACAGGGCATTTACTAATAGCTCCAGAACTGCTGGGCCAAAGCAAAAATGACACTCAGTTGTGGCTGGTGGTGAAAGTAAAGTCCGATGCTGTAAAGAACAGTACTGCATAGGAACCTGGAATGTTAGGTCCAAGAAGAAGTGACAGATTTTATTCTCTTGGGCTCGAAAATCACTGTGGACGGTGACTGCATCCACGAAATTAAACGACATTTGCTCCATGGAAGGAAAGCTATGACAAACCTAGATAGCATATTAAAAAGCAGAGACATCACTTTGCTGACAAAGATCCGTATAGTCAAAGCTATGGTTTTTCCAGTAGTCATGTATTGATGTGAGAGTCAGACCATAAAGAAGGCTGAGCAAGATGCTCAGAGTTGATGCTTTTGAGAAGACTCTTACTAGAGAAGACTCTTGAGAGTCCCTTGGACAGCAAGGAGATCAAACCAGTCAATCCTAAAGGAAATCAACCCTGAATATTCATTGGAAGGACTGAAGCTGAAGTTGATGCTCCAGTACTTTAGCCACCTGATATGTAGAACCAACTCATTGGAAAAGACCCTGATGCTGAGAAAGATTAAAGGCAAAAGAAGAAGAGGGCAGCAGAAGATGAGATGGCTAGATAGCATCACCAACTCAATGGACAAGGATTTGCGCAAGCTCCGGGAGATAGTAAAGGACAGGGAAGCCTAAAGTAATGCAATCCATGGGGTCACAAAGAGTGGGAGACGACTTAGAGATGGAACAACAACACAATGGTATTTACATTAGTCAAAACTCACTAAATTGAGCATCAAAATGAATGCATCTCTTGTATGTACATTATACCTCTTTATTGAGACACTGAAACTGCTCAGGCTTTCAGAAAGCAAGAAGCATGTATGAACCAAGAAACAAATGAACTTCAAGGACATAGCAAATAGGACAGAAAAGAGGAATTCTTTCCCAAACTGATTGTTACCTCTGCACACAGTGCGGACCAGTAGAACTTTCTGCTCTGTCTGATACAGTAGCCATTAGGTGTATATGGCTATTAAGCTCTTTAAATGGGGTGGTACAAATGAGGAACTGAATTTTACATTTTATTTAATTTTAATTAATTAGGATATACATTTTAACAGCCACCTGTGGTTAGTGGCACGTATTGGACATCCAGGGTAAGGAGTGAATTTCCTATGTCTCTGTGTGCCTGTTAACTCATCTCAGACCTGGTAGTAGCTCTTCAATAAAGATAGAAAAAGGAAAAAAGGAAATAACCAAATGTTCACTGTAGCTGTGCCAAATGGCAGAGTGGACAGAACACCAGACGTGGTCCTCAGGGTTTCTCTTCTGTTAAAATTTGGCTTTTACTCACTTTAGACCTCGCACTGTCCTTGAGGCTAAAATGAGAAATACAAGTAGGAAGACTAACCTTAAGCTGCAGAGCAGTGTGCAAACGGAAGGTGCTGGGTGCGTTAACAATATGGTGGCCGCATCTGGGGCCACCAAGGGATGTTCAACTGCAGGATCAAGAGGGTAAGCTCAGGCCTTCCTGGAGCCACAGGAAGAGACTGCGTATATACCTTGATTCTGGCCTAGCTTTGACATGCTAATACTGCAATTTCCGAGGAATGCAAGCCACCTGCGCCGCAATAACCTTTCGATTTACATACACACGCGTGACCTTCCCTCTCCTAGGGCCACTCTACCAGTATTGATCGCTGGTTTGCAGGGGAGCGCGCTCTGCATAGGAAATGACGGTGGCGCGGCGGCGGCGGCCTGGGGGGATAAACGCTCTGGCGCTCACTACCGGCAAAGGAAAGCGAGCCCCACCGTGAATAACAAGCCCCGCCGGACGCGGGAACAGAACATGGAGTCCTCGTTTGCACTCTGCGCGGTTCAAAAGTTGTCCCGCTACCTCCAGGAACTGTTCGCTCCTCCCTCCACGGCTGTCTTTTTGTCTTTGAAAGCCCCGAGACCGACAGTTGGATTATTATCTGTGCGTGCAGGTGTTGTTGAAGAGACCAATTTGTGAACAATGGCCCTTCCCACGTTGTCCAAACAGAAAGACTGCGCCGCAGCTGTTATTTGCGGAACCTGTCACTGTTCGCCGCGCTGCCGCGGAGCCTCCAGCTGTCCCGGAGCGCGCTGCGCCCCGCGCCGCCCACCTGACAGCACCCCCCGGCCCTCCCCGCGCCGCCGCCGGCCGCCCACCGCCGCCGCCGGTGCGAGGTGCCCGGAGGCCCGGGGCGCGGAGCCGCTCCACCCGCCCGGCAATGCGCGCCCGGCAGCCTGGCCGTGGTCTCGGCCTTCCTCCGGGCTGGCCCAGTTTCCAAAGCTCCCTCCTGGGGACCTCCCTTTCCCATTCTGTACTCATCATGGGGGCACGAAAACCGAATCCATGGGTGGAGTTGTTCAGCCAGCCTGATAGAACACGAGTTTAAAGAACAAATCTTTATTTGGGCATTGATTTTAAAGATGTGACCCAAAGTTAGGGCGGGTCCCTTTGCCCTGTAACATCTGGACGAAATTGTCTTGAACCCACCAATTCTACAGTCCAGGACAGTCCAAAGACCTCTCCCCTAGAGTCCTGCTAATTCCTCTGGGGTCTGAGGTCCTCCTGCTGCCGGAATCTGCGGCCATGCTTTAGTTCCTCCACCTACCCTACAGCCAAGTGCCCTTCCACTGGTTCCCAAAATAAATCTACTGGCGTGAAGCAGTTCCTGAGAGGTTTCACTGAAAACAAGGAGGGGGCTTTCCACAAGAAGAAGGGTCACTTCTCCAAGGACACTCTCAACCATTCTCCCCACCCTCTTCCCATGGCGACATCCCTTATGTTTCCACTCTGAGAGCGCCAAACTCCTCTCTCCCTACTGTATACACAGTCACTCTCCATCCCCAGGCCCTTCCCCCAGACTTCACTACCCCGTTTCTACCAAGGGCCCTCCAGTGTCAGGGCTCCCTCTCCTTCAGGGAAGAAGCACTGTTTTCTTCCTGGTACAAAGACCTTCAGTTCCCGCTGCTGTCCTGCTGGCGTCAGCGTGTCTGCTGGGCTGCCAGTTTCTCAAGAAAGTTCACTGGCCTCCAGCACTCCGCTTTCTCATGACAGGACAATTCACATGGACTGCATGGCTGGCTCCACAAGGAGCAGGATTTCGTAAATAGCTTTCAGTCCTGAAATTCCAACAATAGTCTTAAAAACATCAATTGCTGATTCTTGCAGGATGCAGCTGCCATGCTTGCTGGACAATATATACTTAGATTGACATATTTTACAAGCTAAGCTAAATTCAAACTGACTAGCCTTTTCCAAGTCCCTGACAGGTGACTCCAGTGTTCCGAAAGCCTGTCCATACATCTGTGTACCCATTTCAAGATTTCAGCCATGAGCGTATAGCATTTCTTAGGTTATGGTACTATAGATATCTTATAGTAAAGAATATTTTGAGTCTGAGCTGAAAATATTTCCTAAATTTCTTCAGATACCAATTTCTAAGAGCTCTGTAATTCTCAAGAATAGAGCTATAAAATAAGTTGAATAGTCCTGGACCTCTTCTTAACCACATTTTATGCTAATGGAAATGCACTCTAAAATGACCAGTCATGACCTTTACAGAGTAACCTTAAGCCTAGTTACCTAATTTGCAGTTAAATTTTTTAAATGTATGTTAGACGCATAAAATATAATTCCTTCTTCCTTCACTTTTACCCAAGAGACAAAGACCAATCAAAAAGAAAATTGTTAATCCTGATCTTAGATAACATATCCTGGTTTGTTCTGGATTTTTAAGGGTCTGAAGGAAAAGGAAAATTTTTGAAAGAAAGTTGAAATCAGCTTCCCAGAGAGAACATTAAAATTCAAGAGGTTTCCATTTGGAAAGGCTCTAGAATTTTGTCTACTGCCCTTGAATTCCATAACAGAGGCAACAAAGTAGATTCACACAGGGTAGGGAGTGGGACCTGCTGAACAAAGGTGAAATTCAAGTGATTCAAAGTGGTCCAGTCCTCGCTGAGCAGTGGTTGCTTCAAACAGCAGCAAGCCTGTGCCTGCACCAATGTTCTAGGCTGGATAAGTGGCTGGCACCCAGACACTGTCTCCAGGGCAGGCTTAAGATGTCACAGCCGCCCGGGGAGGAGAGCAGTTCTGTGCATGTTAACAAGCTCTGTGGAAGAAGGCAATCCACTTGGCTCAGCACCACATTAAGACTGGGGAAATACAAACTGGGCAAATATTTATCTTTGGGGACCTCCAAGAGACCTCTGGGGGGAGGAAAATAAATCTCTACACATGTTTACTCATAATGATTTCCAACAGGCCCATCTACATACAAGTCCAACATTTCATTAAACAGACTTCTTCAATGGCTGCCGCACTGGGTAAATACATTATAAATAAAGGCACAGACCCTCTTTTCAGGGTGCATGGAGGCATAATGTTTGAGTACATGATACTCATCTCCCAAACCAATCCCTTCGCTGGGGGCCCAGGAAGCAAAGAGTTTGCTGAAGGATTTAATTTCCTTTTTTCGATAGAGTTGTTTATGGAGCGACTTCCATTTGAAGGAGCATATGCTCATTTTCACAGTTTTGGAAAAACAGAAATTTGAAAGAAGGGGAGATTAAAAAAAACAATGTAAGGGTTGCTCACCCTTGATCTATCCAAGGAAACTCAAGAACATTCACTGAACATGATTTTAAAAATGAGTTCCACAGGGCCTATTTCCTCATCTGGCGGGAACAACAAAGCTAATGTTGGACTGCAAGTTTGAGTGCAAGAAGAAAAGGAGCATGACGTCAGACCACCTTCCCACAGCAAGGCCCCAGGTGATGCTGAGAAGGCACTTGGTTTTGGACAAGGCTCTGGCATGACCACACACACACGCATGCACACACACACACACGCACACACTCCTTTCACACAATGGCTTGATGTAAAGAAAGCAGGAAAATCACTCTCCAGGCTACAGATTCTCCTCTGTTATTAGTCACCCTTCCCTCCTCCTGCTAACTCTCACTGGCAGCTGGGCTGGGCAATGACTCAGGAAGCCAGGCAGTGGGGAGAAGCTAGCTCACCACCATGGCCTAAGAAAAATACTGAGGCCTTTTCAAGTATGTGTTTTAGTGGCACTCAGTCATGTCAGATTCTTTGTGACCCCAAGGACAATAGTCCACCAGGCTCCTCTGTCCATAGGATTCTCCAGGCAAGAATACTAGAGTGGGTTACCATTTCCTTCCTTCTCCAGGGGATCTTCCTGACCCAGGGATTAAACCTGGGTCTCCTGAATTGCAGGCAGATTCTTTACCATCTGAGCCTCCAGGGAAGCCCTTTTCAAGTATAATTTACTCATAAACTTACTAGTGATCACAAGAGGGAAGAAGGGGGCCAATGAAGGGTACAGGTGTGTTTTGGGCCAAGGTGGGAGATGAAAGGCATGTGGACAATAGTTAGTGGAAAAGTGATAGCCCCTATTTTCATGAACGTGACTCATGTAAACTAGCAAATAACATTCTGATAACTTGGGCACACTTCTTCATGAACATTCTGCCATGGGGAGATCTGAGTTCAGCAAAGCACCAACCTCCCCCACAACCCCAAACTCACTGATGAAACCAAGTCCCAGTAGCACTGCATACTACTAACTGGGAGCAGCTTTGCGGAGTATAACAGGATCTCTGGAAGGGATGGTTGAGAGCAACAGCATGAAACTCAGACCTGAGCCAAAGTGAGAGCTGAGTAGCAAGACACACCACAGCCAGATGGAGAAAAAACAGTGCCAAAGCACAGTGTCTTCAGCCCTAAAAGCATTTCCATTGAACATGGTGGCTCCTTTCTCTGTGTATGGTATCTAATTTGGCCATCATGAGTGATAACACCAAAGGAAACACAACCTAAACACATCTGATTGTGTTTGGGGGTAGCACCTGGGTCTGCTCTTTTTTCTTTGGACATAAAGCAAAATGTCTCTACCCTCCGTCTTCACTACTCAGGAAGCAGGGCAACAGCTTGCTCTCATCTAACCCCATAGTGATCACATTATAGACGTCTGCCACCCTGACCCTTGCCTGTCCCTCCCTGTCACAGCTGGCTGCTCACACCAGCCACGACGACATGATTGCAGCTCCAAAAGTGGAACGTTAGGGAGGATAACACCCTCAGATTCTCAACACTCAATCACACGTTCCCCATCCTGATGTTCCAGACTATAGCACTCCCATCTACATGACTTGCATCTGATTTATGGAACAAACCCTACTGCTTCTGGCTCTTATTCAGCCCCACATACAAAGGAATGAGTAAAAGCTGTTTTCTCCACAGCAGTATCTCGCCTCCTTGGCAGGTGGAGAGGATGATGTATGGAATAACTGGCATCTCCTCCTCCTCCTTGGAAAAGGATTCAGCACACACCAGCCCCGTCAGCCAACCCACCAGCCAGCTGACTCTCCGGGGGCCTCGGAGGGCCGAGCAGCAAGGCTGGCCCCAGCTGCCAGTTCCAGGAGAATAAGCCACTGCATTGGTTCTGCCCTCTCCTGGAGCCCAAATCCCCAGGCAGCCTCAGCCTCCAAGCCCACAATCTATGCTCCAGATCCCCATAAAAGCCTCTCCCATTGTTATGTGTAATCAACTAAAACACCACAGGAACTTTCTCTTAAGGCCCTTTCTAAAAGCCTGTCCGTCCCACTAAAGCCTCCCTTTAATCTACCCATGTTTCCTCTATGCATGTATGCTAAGTCACTTCAGTCATGTCTGACTCTTTGTGACCCTATTATGCTGGGAAAGATTGAGGGCAAGAGGAGAAGGGGGTGACAGAGGACAAGATGGCTGAATGGCATCATTGACTCAATGGACATGAGTTTGAGCAAACTCCAGAAGATAGTGAAGGACAGGGAAGCCTGGCGTGTTGCAGTCATGGGGTCGCAAACAGTTGGTCATGACCTAGCGACTGAACAACAATGGAGACGTTTAGAGTAGAGCTCATGAAATCATGAGGAGCCCTAAAACCCCATCCCCACCTTGAAGCTGCAGCTTGACAGCCCAAGTACAGCCATTGATTATGATGCCAAGATACCCCAGAGTCCTTCTAGAAGTAGCTTCAGAGGCCAGTCGACCAGCTTTTTGCTATCACAAAGACAGCCCATTTCCCTGGCGCATGGCAAGATTTAAGTAAGAAGATCATTCTGACAAACATGGTGGCCCAGGGCAGACTAAACCGCTGTGTGGCTGTGGCAATAAGCCCTGCCATTAACTTAGCATCTACCAAATCATACACACTATCTAGACAGCGTTGACTATATTGTCTCATGCAGTCGCGAAGAGTCGGACACGACTGAAGCGACTTAGCAGCATACTGTCTCATTGAACCCACACCCCAACCTTGTGAAGTTAAGTATGACTCCCCACTCCATTTTAGAGGTGAGGAAATTGAGCCCCAGTCCCAAGATCCAACAGTGAGCAAGCAGTGGTCCCAGGCTCTGAACCCGGTTCTACCTGACTGTAAATTTCCCGTTACTGCCGCCGTCTGAATCTCCCAAGTACGTTATCTTCATGCTAATTTCTGATTTCATTCCCCACTTGTTACAACGACAACAAGACGTTTCGGTGCCATCCCTCCGCGGGAAGCGCGAGCATCATTTTCCAGCTTAGGAATGAGAATAACAGCTCATTGCACCAACAGATGATGCAGTGCCAGGCCATCAGAGAGCTGGCCGCAGCCAGTGGAGGCTGTCCTCTGAGAAGGAGAGGCCAGTTTGAGAAGGGGAGATTTTCACTGCCCACTGAGGAGAGGGTGCAGAAACGCCCTTAATCAGGGGGTCTGCGCCTTTCTGGTTCCACACAGCTTCCTGTTACTTAGCAGACTTGTTGGGGAGGGAACTCTTTGGTGTCACTTTCTCATCACAAGCCACCACAGAAAAATCTCCAGGAAATGAACCCCACTACCTTCCTGGCATTTGCTACCTCACTCCAGCTCAGGTATTTTTTAGTGTATGTCCCATGCCATATTTGTGCATACTTTTTTCTTAAAAAATTATTTGTTGCTTATCTGAAATTCAAATGTAACCAGGGTCTTGTATTTTACCTTGTATTTCACACAGCACTACTCTCTTCAAAAAAATAAGGGTGCTAATAAAGGTCAAAAACTATCACACAGATGGTGACTGGAACATAACCAAGGCAGGTAGGCCCTGAATTAAGTCCCAGAGCATCCTGACCGTACCCACACACAGAGCCCTCCCTTGGGGCCTGATGAGCGTATCTTCCGACCAGGAAAGGCCTAAGCTAAGCAGTTGGAACCCCTAAGCACCCGAAAAGAAGCAGATGAGTCAGTACTACGTTGAGCTCTTTGGATGTAAATACACAGTTCCTTTCTCCTTTCCTGTTGAGGGTAAGTGTCCATGTACATTCTCCTTTGCTAGAGTCAGGAAAACCCCTTCCATCTCCCACACTAGCACATTTTTAACAAAGCAGCTAAGATCTCACCAGCTGAAACTCCTCTTTCACAAAGATCTGCTTGGAGGAACAGATGGGAAGAATGGCAGTTACACAGCCAAAAAAAATTACCCTGGATGCCAGAGCAAGTTCACACTCGTAACCACCAGTTCTGTCCAATGTTTTCATTTTTCAAGTGCAAGCATGTTGTTGAAATCTAGATGCCATTTCAAAATGAGATTTTGAAAGAGCAGCAAGGGGGTTTCAGTAGCCCGGAATTCTTTCCTTCTTTGCTGCTCTACAGCAAAACAAACTTCAGTGTCTCCATCACCTTCTATGGAAAGCCTGTTCTATTCTCCCTGAGAAATCCAACGCCCAACCAACCAGGAGAGCAGCTTCCCCAAGTTCCTGTCGTGGTTCTGAAATTCTGTTTTCTGTGTGGCCTCTCCAACCTGGCTCTTACCACTAAGTTATCTGGACCACGCACCCACAAAAGGCAACACCTGGCTTTGCAAGAACTTAGGACCAACAGCCTAAACCCAGCTTCCTCTGGACAAGCCCAAGCCCCCCGCCCCAGGCTACCCACATCTGTGCCAGGCAGTCCCTTCCAGCTTCCTAACAGCCTGGTTCAGTGCATCTGAGCTCCAGGCCTGGGGCAAGACCAGGGTGACCTGTGACCTTCACCAACCCTAAAGCAGTTTCAGTTATTTTTCTCTGGGTCTAGGGCTGGTGGTTCCTGAGGGGGCAGCGAGCCTGCCCTAAGGAGGAGCCTATCCAGGAAGATAGGAACAAGAGTCTCCAAGAGGATGTTTTATTCAAAAAAGCAAAATTAGTAGCATGCCATTTTATACTGAAAAACTTGATTATTTTTGCAACACAAACTATAGAGAAGAAAGGGCAAACATTTACAGGGATCAATGTTTCACATTTTGTAGTAACAATAATAGCTAATATTTGAGAGCTGCCTAACACCAGGCACCATGCTGAGCATTTTACAGGCATTATTTGGTTTACTCCCCAGCCATCCCATAAGGCAGTACCATCATCATCCCCCCAGGCCCCTTGGCTCCTCAGCCAAGTAGAGACAAAGGCCTGTCCCAGTGAGGGACTGAATCCCCACGCCTTGTCAAAGTAAACCCTCACCATCACTCCATACCATATTCAAGGACCAGCTCATGTTTAGCCATTGCCTCAGACACCACTGGCTCTCTCTCCTGCTGCAGGGACCTGAGACTACACTGAGAATCAGGAAAAACAACTATAAAATCAGTTATATGTGTCATTTCCAACAGCCTACCATACACATGCTGCAGAGTGTCTGTAGGATAAAACTAATAAAATCATATGTAGACCTGGCTCCTGCTTGTTAAATTCTTGCCAAGGAAGAAAATCTTTAGGGAAGTCCAGGCAAAAATCAAGTTTGGCTGAATATCTTCAGCCATTGAAAGAAATCAGTATGTCACAGCACTTGATTGGTGCCTTGACACAGCAAGTTCTAAAGCGATGTTGTTCTGAAAGTGGGACAACTTTATAAGCAATGATTGCTTCTTTCTCCCTATCCCCCTCCTTAGGATGACTCTTAAGGGGTCACTCATTCACTAGACAGGCATTAATTGAGCTCTGTCATGATGAGGCATCACTGGCATGGTGATAAACCCAAGATGTATCGGGTGCCAATCCTGTAATTGAGAGCATTAGAATTCATTGGGGAAAGCTATATACTTTTTAAAGACAAATACATGTGTATTGTTTTTCTATTGCTATGTTAGCAAATTACCACAAGCTGATTCTCTCATAGTCTTGTAGGTTAGAGGTCTAGGCACAGAGTGGCTGGGTTCTCTGTTCAGATCTCACAGGGTCGAAATCAAGATGGTCAGAGCTTCTCAGCTGGGGCTCGGTATCCTCTTCCAAACTCATTCGAGTTGTAGGCAGAATTCTCTTCCTTGCAGTTATAAGACTGAGATCCCCATCTCCTCCATGACTGTCAGCCAGGCTGCTATCAGCTCCTAGACACCACCTCCCTCTCTTGCCACATGGCCTCCACCTTCAAGCCAGCAATGGCACCTATCAATAGAATCATTTTGCTTTGAATCTCTGACTTTCTCCTGGGAACCAGTCAGAGAAAACACTGTGCTTTTAAAGGGCCCACTGGATTAGGTCAAGTCCATGGCACCTCATCCTAGTCACAGGTTCTCTTTGATTCACATTCAAGGAGAGGAGACTAGATAATTGTGCGGGTCACTGGGGGTCATCTTAGAATTCTACCTGCCACAGTATGCATGCATTTATGTAAAAATACTGTGTTTTCAACCATTGTTGACAGTGGGTTCCCCCCCACCTCGGGGAGATTAGAACATGGGAGGAAGCAAGGATGCTTGCTTCATATACACCATATAGTAGTCAAAGAATAAATGTCCTGGATGAAATATGCAAAGGACCCTTGCTGAGAAATACTAAACTAAATGAAACAGAAAGAGCATTAAAATTTGATGGAATGCTAGCGCCCTTCTTTGCATAACAAAAGATCCATTAAAAACTGACATGGCTCCTCTTTTACAGTGATAGATTCCCACCCATCAAGCAAAGAAACTAAATGGATAGAAAGTAATGCTAAGTCACATAATAACAGAAGCCCAGTAACTTCCCAAGGACATCCCTGGTGGCTCAGATGGTAAAGAATCTGCCTGCAACGCGGGAGACCTGGGTTCGATCCCTGGGTTGGGAAGATCCCCTGCAGAAGGAAATGGCAACCCACTCCAGTATTCTTGCCTGGAGAATTCCATGGACAGAGAAGCCTGGCGGGCTACAGTCCATAGGGTTTCAAAGAGTTGGACATGACTGAGCAACTAACATATAGCAGGTAGCAACCTCCCAAAACAGGACTAGGCCTCTTGCTAAAGGAGGAAATATTTCTTTTCTTAAAGAGATTTCTACTTAATTATTCACCACCTTCTTCCCCATTGATTGTCTGCTTGGAGGATACTTAAGTTTAACAGGTCAACTAATGCAGGGATCAAGCTAAATACTGCTCCAAATGGTGGTTTATACTAAGGGAAAACTTGATCTTGAATCTCAGCCCTGTGGTTTAGCACACTGCGGTGGAAGCCAGAGGACAGAGGAAGGCTATCCTGAGAATGAGGGTATTTCCTGTGGAAGGAGGCAACTCTGGGGAGCAGAGGGCAGGGGCATAAGGTCCTTGCTTGGAGGACCTTGGAGGTTATCAAGTGTTTGAGCAGGGTCCTGAATGAAGAGAAGTTTTGTATTTTTGAGATAAGGCAGGGAGAAGCTCAGCAGTGAAGAGGAAGGGAGTAGGGCAGTGAAACTAGAGCAGGTTACTTTTTTTAGGAGGAAGCTAGAACATGTTTGGAGGCTGAGAAGGGTTCAGTGGAAAGATCAGAATGAAAACCAGACAAATGACACAAAAGAAAAGGAGAAGAAAAGGCAGGAGGGGATGGGATACAAGATGCAGCAGGAAAGTATTAACTATGGGCACTTCTGCTTTTGCAATATGAGGAAGGAAGAAAGGATGGGTGAAAACACAGAGATGTTGAAATGGCTAGGAAGAGGGAGTTAGGTCAGATTGCCTCGGTCTCAGTAACTGGTCCTCCACCAGTGAGGGTTTTAAAAGTGCAATCTATCTTATATATTTAGAAAGAGCCCACTGTTTCCTCTAAATATATCCATCCCTGCCATGGGGGGTTAGGGGAAGACAATGTTCAAAATTAAAAGGAATAAAAGCACCCATAACTTAGGAAGGAAACTGGCATCTGCTGAATTATTAGTATTAAAACATGACATTTCACTAAAAAGAGATGGAGACAGAAGAGAAGTGTTTCTTAAGGACACAGAAGAAAAATGTGCAAAGTAGCCAAAGTCCAAAGGTTCCTAAAAGAGAGCCACCAATACCAGCTCCTCTACCCACAAACCTTCGGGAAAATGTGTCTTCACAGTAGAAGGACCCCTGCCATGACCAGATGGATGGGGAAAGTCCTGTTTACTCAGCTTTCTTCCTATTTGTCTATAACCAGCCAGGTGTTTACAGAAACAGAGAAAAGTCATTCCCCTATACGTACCAATATGCTAGCTCAATAAACGGCAGGGTTATCTTCCATTAACATTTTGAAGGAAATGTTATAATTGTTAGAGAAGAATTGGTTATTTTGTCTCTTGTAGAAAGAGTAATTTTGTAATGTACCAAAGGTATCTTGGAGAAGGCAATGGCACCCCACTCCAGTACTCTTGTCTGGAAAATCCCATGGACAGAGGAGCCTGGTGGGCTTCAGTCCATGGGGTCGTGAAGAGTCGGACCCAACTGAGCGACTTCACTTTCACTTTTCACTTTCATGCATTGGAGAAGGAAATGGCAACCCACTCCAGTGTTCTTGCCTTGAGAATCCCAGGGACGGGGGAGCCTGGTGGGCTGCCGTCTATGGGGTTGCACAGAGTTGGACACGACTGAAGCGACTTAGCAGCAGCAGCAAAGGTATCTAAATTAAGTAAAGAGTCTGGGGGAAATTTTGCCCAATGAAATCAGCTTTTCCTAAGTGAGCAACTACAGCAAAAGGAGGGGTAAATGCTTTACCCACTTCTGGCCAATAACCAGTTCGGTCTCCATGTTTGTAAATAGATCACACAACCTTACCACCCCTAATACAACCTTGTCCTCAAATCTAGTTCTATCTGACAAGTTAGACCTTACTGCAGCTTGGGAATAGAGCTTTGGTTCTTATAACTTTTCAATAAATCAGAAACACTTCAATTTAACTGCTTTGGGTCAGTTATGAGCCATTATTCAGTGGGAATTGATGGGTAAAAATGATATAGTGCAAATAAATGCGGAAATTTTTGATGCACCAAGAAAAAGAATGATATATATGCAGTGCCGTTATACTGCAAATATTGTAAGTAATCAAAAAGGTTTGACATACTGTGTGAATTTCAGGGAAGGTTTGTTATGTCAGTCAAACCATGTAAAGAGTGATGTGCATTTTGAAACAGATGCTAAGATTTAGCAGAAAATGACAAGCTCAAACAGCAATATAGGAAGAGAAAGAGGGAGAAATAGATTGTTTTGATTGCATTTCTACAGTCATCTAAGCAAAATCCAGGCCAGCTTTTTACAAAAACCTACCTAAGGCAAGTCACAATGAAGGGCTGGCTGGCAAGCCTCTAACATACCCTAGAGAAATGTATTATGATTCAGGAATATTTTTAAAATGTACTATTCAGCAAGAATACCGTAGCTGTCCTATAGATTAGAAATTTGAGCATGTTCAAGGCCATTAAGGACAGCCCAGAGCAAAATAAAAGAGAGCAAATCTTGGTACTGTTAGGCTTAGATATATCTTCCTTAAAAAAAAAATGAGAAAAGGAAAATACATTTTTTTATTTGTACTGTAGCCCTGGAGCCAGTGCCAATGTAGCTTGCTTCATCCCTGCCTTCATATGTTGCATCAGGTGGTTACGAACAGCTGCCACCTGTAGGGGTGTCAGTGCTGAGGCTCAAAGAGAGATTGGGAGTAAATGAGGACAGTGCCCAGCAGAGCAGGGACAGGGTGACCAACTGTCCTGTTTGCCCAAGACTAAGGTTCTTCTCAATACTCGAGACCCTCAGTGCTAAAGGCAGAAGAGTTGCAGGGAAACTGGGAAGACAGGTCACCCTAGCAGGCACAGAGGAAACTGCAGGAGTGGGTCCTGGTGGAGACTGAGCAGGTTACGGCTGCACCACCCCAGGCTGTCAGAGAACTGGGACTGTTGTTCCTGGCTTGGTCCCCCAAGCATGTATGCCATGGCGAGGCTCCCTGAAGATGTACACTCTACCCAGTACCCCTTCCTTCCCTGGCAGGTACCATGGAGAACTCAAGATGCACAGACACACACACATATACACACTATATATCTCTGCTGTAAGCATTTTATATTTACATGCTAGAAAATAAAAGAGTAAGTTACAATGTTTATAAAAGTAAGGGAAAACGAAAGGAATAAAGCATTTCATTCCCTAGGCTCTGAATCATACTTATTTTGATTAAAATTTTTTCTAATTATAAGTAATATCCTCATTATAAAAAAGTATACAGAAAAGAGAAAAAAAATAAAAGAGCCGACTCCCATTCTATTCAAGTATGTGGTGTGTGCTAAGTCGCTTCAGTCATGTCCAACTCTTTGCAACCCTATGGACTGTAGCCTGCCAGGCTGTCTGTGGGATTCTCCCAGCATGAATACTGGAGTGGGTTGCCATGCCCTCCTCCACCCAGGGATCGAACTCATGCCTTTTGTATCTCCTACATCGGTAGGCAGGTTCTTTACCATTAGCGCCACCTGGGAAGCCCTATTCAAGTATAACCACTCTTATACACTTAGATGGACTTCCTGCTCTATACTTGACAACATATTAAAGTAACCTGGGAAGCTTTTGTTAAATAGTGAAGCATGGACATAGCCCCCAGAGATTCTGATTTCATTGGTCTGGTCTGATTTTATGGGTCTGGCATCGGTTTGTTTTTTTTTTGCAGTGCCAGGTCTTAGTTGCCATATGTGGGATCTTCGTTAGGATATGCGGGATCTTCAGTTGGGACATGCAGGCTCTGGTTCCCTGACGAGGGATCAAACCCTGGCCCCCTGCATTGGGAGCGTCACGTCTTAACTGCTGGACCACCAGTGAAGTCCCCAGCATCACTATTTTTCAAAGTTACCTCCAGAGATTCTAAGCCTCCAGAAAATCTGGGAACCACTGCTCTAGGCCCTTTTCAAAGTGTCAATCGCCTCACACACACAGAACCATACACACAAACACACACATTTACATCATACCTAGCATGCTTTTTTTCACTCAGCAATATTTAGTGAATAGATACCCATGTCAATAAACCAATTTTATAATACTTTAAGTGATAGCAAGATATTACAATGTATGGTTTAATTCATTTAATATATTCCTATTGTTGAATACTTTTATTGTTTTCAGATTTTGCTCTCACGGCTGGCCTGGGAATAATAATTAAAAGTCTGGGCTTTAGAGTAGGCTTGCTTTGGTTTGAGTCCCAGACACGGCCTGCATTAGCTGAGAGTGACCGTGGGCAAGTCACGTAAACTCTCTAGGCCCCAGATTCCCCATCTGTTAAGTGAGGGTAATAGTGGTGCCTGTCTTTTAAATGAGATAATACATATAAAGCACTGACCATGAGTTTAAAATGCATTTGATATTACATAACTATTCATCTTTGCCCATTTCCTAAATTATTTTCTTAGAAAAAAAGCCAGATGTTCAATTTTGAGTCTAACAGTGTACATAATTTTGAGACTTGTGATATGATTACCACACTACCCTCCCACAAAAGTGTAAGTTGAGAGTATCATGTAATTACCAAAGCATCTATTCTTAAAGTAAGAGAGGCCTCCACCCACTTCTTCACCCCTTACTCATGTTGCACCAATTTTATCTCTTAAGTTCATGATGTAGTTATGATGCATGAACATGATAGAATGATCTGTAAAATTTGAAAATAAGTTATAACATTGCTGTAAGAATTGCATTTGAAAAAGATGATAATATCTTCATTTATTTATAATTTATCTCCTAATTGCCTGGCCAAAATATGTAGTTTAGGGGAAAAAACATGCTATAAGACAGCTAATAAAATAGACATTTAGGAAAAAAGTTTACTATTTGAAAAAGAAAGGGAAAGATATGAGACGGTCATGAATTTCAGCTCTGAGCTTCCTAGCAAAACAAGTGAAAACAGAAACATATTTTCTACTCCAAAATAAAAAGGAAGCACATAAGCTTTATCTAGAAATAAATGTCTTCCTGTTACTAAATTCTAAAGAAAAGAATTACCATGCATTTCTTTATGTAAAGGCCACCAAGTAACATAACAAACAATACAGTTTGGCCCAAATTTGCGGTAGATGTTAAAACTTTTTCAAGTGACCATTTTTCATTTGGATCCTTGGAAAAATCATCAGTTTTGATCACCAAAGAGGCTGAAAAGTCAGCCTTCAGTAGTGAGAACCATGAGAGTTAATTTATGTGCAATTTAACTGGGCCACAGGATGCCCACATATTACAGGGTCCAGCATTATTCTGGGTGTGTCTTTGAGGGTGTTTTTGGATGATATTAATTAACATTCAAATCAGTAAACTGATTAAAACAGATTGCTCTTCCTAACGTGGGTGGGCCTCATCCAATCAGTTGAAGGCCTGAAGAGAACAAACAGGCTCACCTTCCCACGAGTTAAAAAGAACTGCCTGACTGCCTTCTGCTGGGACATCCTTTCTCTTCCTGCCTTTGGAAGAAAGGCAGAAACATCCAGTCTTTCTGGGCCTCAAGCCTGCCAGCATTCAGACTGGAACCACATCTCTCTCCTGGGTCTCCAGCTTGCTGACATGTCAGCCTCCCTCATCATACGAGCCAATTCCTTAAAATAAACTTCTTTCTCTATCTGTATACATCCTATTGGGCCTGTTTCTCTGGAGAACCCTAACACAAAAATTAATGAGCCTTTCATGGATTTTCACACAAACAGAGGCCAGAGGTAGAAGGAGGAAATTCTCATTAATAAACCTCCATGATCCATCCACCTCCAGTCAAAGGTTTCCATAGCAACCTGAGTTCCAAAGCAAGGCTCAGGTCACATTCCACAAATTGAAATGGAATAGATGAGTGGAAATAAGCAACCCCTTATGATCCACCAAGAAAATGAAGAATAATGAAAGAGGAGCACCAGTGCCTGAGTTGAATTAATTTACCAAGATTTAGGACTATGAAACACTGGGCACACACACAGAGATTACCGAATTTCTTAAGGTCAAAGCAATGTTTTCACACCATTACCATTTCATACATGAAGAGATTTTTCTTCCTTTTTCTTAATTCCTTCAAGCTCATTCTGAGAGGCCACATGTTACTGTATCAAGAGTGTGAGTGCTGCAGTCTTACATTGTGAATACCAATCTCATCATTGGCTAGTTGTGATGACCTTGGACACGTTATTTATCATATGTACGCCTCCGTTTGCTCTTTTGTTCACTAGGAATAAGAATCTAACCTGTCTCAGGATCTAACCAATAAAATAGAAACTACTTCTAAGCATTTGCAATAGAAAGAGCTCAATGCAGGGAATTATTTCCACCGATGAAGGGGAAGCTGAGACAAGGCAGGAAGCTGCTGCTGACCCTGGAGTGGAAGACAAAGAGAGGAGATGAAGTTATGGAAGTCCCGGGTCAGCTGAGGAAGCTAGGTCTCTGAGTGCTCGTCTGCAGCTGCAGCCGGAGCAGCCTCCCAAGGCAGAGGTGGGGTAGGAGAGGGGACCTCCCTGGCTTCTCCCATCCCCCCACCTTTCAGTCCTACCAACGCCTTCCACTGGACACACCATCCAGATGCCACCTGGCAAACACACCCTAGAGTTGGCTGTCCTGAGGCGCAGAGCAGGGGCTCCATCTGAGGGCCCAGGGCCGCAGAGCCAGCACAGGGCTGCAAGGCTTAAGTGACACCACTCATAAAGTCCCCTGGTCTGCTCTATGCGGCAGAGTCCTTTAAGTTGTATATTTTAGATTGGGGCTGTTGTGTCTCACCCGCCTCTTCTTCACTCCCTTCAACAGATTTTCCACTCCTTATGGTTTCTCTTTGTCCTCCTACTTTCTCATCACCCAGTTCTTTCCTCCCACTTCCTCACCCACACTCAACAGCAGACAGCAAGTTGGCTAGCCTCCCAATGAAACTACAGACTCTATGAAATCCGAGGGATGGTGGTGTCAAGTTTGGCTGCCAAAGCCAATGACGTCCTCCTCTTCCCAGAGCTGGAGTCCCCTGCCTCCACACACCAGCTCACAGAGGCATGGCCACACATCAAGCGTGGTGCCAACACAAGCAAGACAAGAGAATGTGCTGGCCTTTGATCCTGAAGATCTCCCTTGGCAGACCCATCACCAGGGGCCATGCAAGCTTGTGTACTTTGCCACAGAGTTATCTCCTTAAAACACCCTGGAGAGGTCTGCTGACCAGGAGAGTGAAAGAGATGACCTCAAAGTCCCCTTCTACCCCATCCTACAACATTCCTAATAAAGTCAATTCCTATTTTTTTAAAAAAAGGCCCTCATTGCAGGTAGATTCTTTATCATCTGAGGGCTTCCCTAGTTGCTCAAACGGTAACGAAAATGAGGGAAACTCAGGTTCACTCCCTGGTTTGGGAATCCCCTGGAGGAGGAAATGGCAACCCACTCCAGTTTTCTTGCCTGGAGAATCCCATGGACAGAGGAGCCTGGTGGGCTACAGTCCACAGGGTTGCAAAAGTCAAACTCGACTGAGCAACTACCACAACTCCTATAAGGGGCCTCACAAAATGGAGGTCACCCCCACAGCCCAGCACACACGACAGGTATAAACCTAAGTCAGCATGCACTTAGGGGAAACCTCTGTCAAGGAACCTTGTCTAACCCCAATAACAATCCTCAACTCAGCTTTAGTGAGCTCACCTTACCTAGAAAATAGGACCTGCTGGCGGGACACGACTGAGTGACTGAAATGAACTGAACTGAGCCCTATAGGAAAGTTCCCAGCCTCCCAGCCAATCATGTGCTGTTTCCATGTTGCCTCTTCTAATACACTCTAAGACTCGCTCTTGCACAGAAGTCCTCCAGAAGAGTGCTCCACTGCCCATGAGGCACTGCTGCTGCTAAGTCACTTCAGTCGTGTCTGACTCTGTGTGACCCCATAGACAGCAGCCCACCAGGCTCCCCCATCTCTGGGATTCTCCAGGCAAGAACACTGGAGTGGGTTGCCATTTCCCTCTCCAGTGCATGAAAGTGAAAAGTGAAAGTGAAGTCGCTCAGTCTTGTCCGACTCTTCACGACCCCATAGACAGCAGCCCACCAGGCTCCCCCGTCCCTGGGATTCTCCAGGCAAGAGTACTGGAGTGGGGTGCCACTGCCTTCTCCGCCATGAGGCACTGGACTCCCCCAGTCCATTGACTGATTCCCCTTGTATGAAGGACAGAAAACTCACCACTAAATTGTTTTAGTTTTATCATTTGACACTACAGTGATTTCCATTTTGTAAGGCTGGGTTGTGGCACCTTCCCAACCTGCCTGTATTACATTTCACCAGAAGTAAAAGTCCCCAAAGTCTTGGGTCCTGGTGCCAAGAAAGGTTTCCTGTTATAGGACAGGCATTGAAGAACAAAAGACCCCAAGGCTTATCCCAGGAGCAGCACAGAGCATAATATTCTCAAATCCAACCTTCCTTATAAATAAATTTTAGATCTATAGATTAAAATAATTCAGAATTAAGAAGGGAAATTTAGGGCAATAAAAATGATTCTATGGCACAAGGCCTATACTGAGACTTTTCTGCAAATTCATATCTTCACCATCCTCAAAACCCTTGTACATTTTTCCGTCATATTCCTTCTCCAGGGTGTATAAAAAAAATTATTCCTCTGATACTGCCTTTAACAGTTAAAACCCAGATGTGAACTGAGTCCATCAGCTTGTCCAGCCCATACCAGACTACTTGTTAAGTCCAACTAGAAAGCAATTGGTTAAAAACTCAACTATTTGCTTTGTACCAGACTGATACAAGTCAGGTCACAATTTTAGCCATTTAACAATTAACAATTAATGGGTTAACAATTAACCCATTCTACCTGTGGGCTTCCCTGGTGGCTCAGATGGCAAGGAATTCACCTGCAATGTGGGAGACCTGGGTTCGATCCCTGGGTTTGGAAGATCCCCTGGAGGAGGGCAATCCACTCCAGTGTTCTTGCCTGGAGAATCCCCATGGACAGAGGAGCCTGGTGGGTGATAGTCCATAGGGTTGCACAGAGTCGAACACAACTGAGTGACCAAGCACAGCACAGCTCTACCTGTGGTTCTCAAACTATGCTTCCCAAACCAGCAGCATCAGCGTCAGCATCACCTATGAACTTGGAAATACAAATGTTCAAGTCTCACCCAGCCTACTAAAAGACGGAAATCAAGGAGGGTGGGGCTCAGCAATGTGTGCTTAACAAGCCCTCCAGATGATTCTGATGTAGGTAATGTCTGAAAACCACTGTGCTAGAAAAACACACACACACGCAAAAACCAACTGATTCCAGTGAAACATAGCACATATTATTGGTCATTTTTCTAATAACATGAATTTGAATTTAAATCCCAGGTCGCCCCACAGTCTGAAATCTACAGTCTTTCTAACACCTATTTTATTCAGCACTCACTGTACTAGGAAGGCTTTTACTATTAAGGGAGGGTAATTTCAAGCAAGAAGACAATGGAAATTAGAACACCGCTGCTATTGTCCTGTCAAAATGAACAAAATCCCCCTCTATCAAACAGTCATTTTATGTTTGGTGGGGAAAGAAAGGCTATAAGCCTTTGCCAAGCATGCCACACTTTTGCTCATAAATGCTCCTTTGCTATAATTGAGTGAACTTGCACAAGCGCCCTTCTGTACCCACCAAGAAATAGCAGGTCCCAATATGGGAATGGAGCCATGTTTCCTTGCTTTGTTCCCAACCTTGTAAAAGCTCTTCATCCTCTCCAAGTAGACGGGAATTTTGGCAAAGAATTCTCCAGGGTGACAAAAAGCACTTTCTCTCCACTCTTTTGTTGTGCTGTTAGTTTTGAAACCCTTTTGCCCTGAGAACAATACACTGCAGAGTTACTTTCCGTCGCTGCCTTCCTCGGTGCTTTCTTCAGCCCTGAAGATAATAGTCTGCCATTTTAACATCAGAGGCCACACTGTGGCTGCTGAGAATCTAAGTGTAATGTAAGTCAGGCATGTGAGCACTATTAGCCCAACTCTTAGCTGAACTGCTCTAAGGGGTTTAATTTTTAAAAAGCAACGTGGCACTCCAGTTAGAAGGCCAGTGAGCAGGAAATGGACTCCCACATCAATAGCACGCTAACCACCCTGGTGGCTCACAACCCAGAAGGTAATTTGGGGAACTTAGGAAGTTGGAGAAGATGAATAAATAAGAGAAGAACCAACCAATTTCCTTTTTCCATTTTATGAAGTCTGTGCTTGTAGGCTGTAATCTTCTTCTCTTCATTAATGAAATAAGGGGAAGGGGGAGTTTAAAATATGTGGTAGTGTTAAATAACCCATAACTAAATGCATGGGCAACATGGAAAATATACGTCAGATGGAAACACGATGAGGGACTGGAAATCTGATGTAAGGTTTTGTTCTAAATACAACTCCCTAAGCAAAACTCTTCAAAAAATCTCTACCAGCACTAAACTAGAAATAATATTTCTAAGCATTGCTCCCAATGATATAAAACTACCTATAACTCACTAAAGCCTCAAGTAAAATGAAGATTTGCTGGTGAGCTCGATAATTAAATCATTCTAGACAGTCAATCTGGGCAAATCATGTCCCAAAGCTAATGTTTCTCCTTGTAATTATCTGATGTCTGTCTACAACGATCAAATTAACCAAATAATTGCCAAGTCTCCAACATGATGTGCAGACAAGCTGCAAAGCGTCCACTGGGGCTTCTCCATTTGCTCCGTCTCTTTCTTCCATATCTCACCATTTACCCTTCCAACCTTTCCCCTCCCAGACTTACCTGGGCTAATAGAAGAAGTGAGGCCACCTAGGCCTATGATTTACAGGATTTATTTACAATGTTCCAACCCTGGCTTTTGCTGTAAGCAGTATTCACTTCTGATAGTTTCAAGCATTCCGTCGGAAATATGCTTACCTGTGAGAGAATACAGAGAACAAAGAGGGCTAGATGCACAGACAAGGGCTTCACAGTTTTCAAAGTGCTGTTTCATAGCCTTGTTAGTCTCATCTCCTAGCCCTGAGGTGGCAATTATTTTACATGCATACAAACTGTGTCTTCTAATGACTTTCCCAAGACAAAGGTCTAATAAATTCAAAGACATCCTAGAACTCAAGTCTCCTGCTCCTGAATGCTCTGAGACTGGGCTGGAATGTATTACCAGGAGTCAAATGCCAAAGGTGTAATTCTGACTCCCTTAACATGAGGGTAGAATACAGAAGAACTCCTGCAGGATGGGAATGAATGTGTATGCCGCAGGCTGACATCCTCACGTGTGAGGTTTATGTCTCTAAACTAGAACTTCCTAACCATGTCATTGACATCCCAAACCTTCACAGAGCCAGTGACTATGAGAAACTCAAGGCTTCTATCCCTCCAGGTAGAGCTAAAAAGGATGACAATTGCAATACTTCTCAGAGCCCTAAGACAATATCTATTCTAGGTTAGTAATTCCAACTTGTTTGGACCTGATATTTATTTTATTTCAGGAGACCCAGACGGCTACACAATTTGAGTTATGATTGAGAACAGAAGGATGTGCAGTCATGCTCAGTCGCTCAGTTGTGTCCAACTCTTTGCAACCCCATGGACTGTAGCCCATCAGACGCCTCTGTCCATGGGACTCTCCAGGCAAGAATATTGGAGCAAGTTGCCATTTCTTCCTTCAGGGGATTTTCCCAATCAACCAGGGAAGATCCCCTGGAGGAGATCTTCCTGCGTCTCCTGCACTGGCAGGCGGATTCTTTACCACTGAGCCACCTGGGAAGCCCCCTTCAAAATCCCTGGAGACAGGAAGCCCCATAAGTTAAGGAGGAAGTTTAGCCTGAATAAGACTAAGGTCTCTTTTACCATCTTGGCTGGATTTCACAGATTGGGAGATTGTTCCAGAGCTGGAAGTTGGCTTAGCCATAGGTAGTTAGACCCAAGGAGAGCTATTCATTTTATCCAAACTCTGTCAACACTGGTTTTTAATTAAGAGGTAATTTACTGAATTAAACTGAGTAAAACCTTTCTTAGGATTTGACACTTGCATGCTCCAATCAGGACACCCCTCCTCTATACAGAGGTTCTTTAGTGAGAGTGATATTATTGAAAAAAAAGGTAGACATTTGAAAATGTTATAACAAGTGTTACATATCAAATTAAGGGTAGAGTAGCTTTAATTCATGGAGAAGGCAATGGCAACCCATTCCATTCTCTTGCCGGAAAATTCCATGGGCAGAGGAGCCTGGTAGGCTGCAGTCCATGGGGTCGATAAGAGTTGGACACGACTGAGCGACTTCACTTTCACTTTTCACTTTCCTGCATTGGAGAAGGAAATGGCAACCCACTCCAGTGTTCTTGCCTGGAGAATCCCAGGGACAGGGGAGCCTGGTGGGCTGCCGTCTATGGGGTTGCACAGAGTCAGACACGACTGAAGTGACTTAGCAGCAGCTTTAATGCATGGAGCAAACAGAAAGTAAATGGTTCTAAAATGTAAAAGTAATTGATGGCAGAGAAATTTTTCAGTGTGCATAGAACAAGGTCCAGGAGAGAGCTATGCTTTTACTTGAAGCAAAAGTGTGGGATACTTTAGGAAGATCAGCCCCATAAAGCATCCCTTAAAGGTGCAGAAATAAGGAAGCAGGTCAAGAGACACTCGTGCTGGATCACAGGGTTAAGGAGAGAACGGTAACTAGTATGTATCCAATACTCCTCTATATCATTTAGAATCCATTTCATGGTAAAAATAAAATAAACTCAAACTGATTAAAAACAATAAAATTGATTTATTGGTTCCTATACTGGAAGTCAGTTGGACTTGAGTCAGTGACTTGACTATATCATCACGAATCCAAGTTCCATCCTTCTTTCTGCTCTGATACTGTGGAGGAGTTCAGCTTGGGCTCTCAGTCAGAGCCCAGACACGTGACCTCTCTGTGTGTCTTGGTCTTCTCACATGGTGGCTGGGTTCCAAGAGGGGGCATCCCAAGGTTTTTTGTTTTTTTTTTTTTAATTGAAGTATAACTGTGGTGGCTTAGATGGTAAAGAATTTGCCTGCAATGTGGGATACAAAGGTTCAGTCCCTGGGTTAGGAAGATCCCCTGGAGAAGGGAATGGCTATCCACTCTAGTATTGTTAACTGGAGAATTCCATGGACAGAGGAGCCTGGCAAGCTACAATCCATGGGGCTGCAAAGAGTCAGACATGACTAAGTGATTAATACTTTCTCCTTTTCTATAGTTGATTTACAATGATGTGTTAGTTTCTGGAGTACAGCAAAGTGATTCAGTTATATATATACATATATTATTTTTCATTTTCATTTTCATTATGGTTTATCACACAATATTGAAAACAGTTCACTGTATTACACAGTAGGACTTTATCATTTATCTGTTTTATATATAATAGTTTGTATGCTAACCCCAAACTCCTAATTTGTTCCTCCCTCCTTTCCCCATCAACAACCTCAGATATGTGGATGGTACCACTCTAATGGCAGAAACCAAAGAGGAACTAAAGAGCCTCTTGATGAGGGTGAAGGAGAGAGAAAGAGCCAGCTTAAGACTAAATATTTAAAAAACTAAGATCATGGCATCTGGCCCCATTACTTCATGGCAAATAGAAGGGAAAAATGTGGAAGCAGTGACAGATCTCCTCTTGGTCTCTAAAATCACTGCCGATGGTGACTGCAGCCATGAAATCAGAAGATGATCGCTTCTTGGCAGGAAAGCTATGACAAACCTAGACAATGCGTTGAAAAGCAGAGACATTACTCTGCTGACAAAGGTCCATATAGTCAAGGCTACAGTCTTCCCAGGGGTCACATATGGCTGTGAGAGCTGGACCATAGATAAATTTTGCAGAACACGAAAGAATTGATGTCTTGGAACTGTGGTGCTAGAGAAGACTCCTGAAGGTCCCTTGGACAGCAAGGAGATCAAACCAGTCAATCTTAAGGGAAATCAACCCTGAATACTTGTTGGAAGGACTGATGCTAAAGCTGAAGCTCCAGTATTTTGGTCATCTGATTCGAACAGCTGACTCACTGGAAAATCCCTGATGCTGGAAAAGATTGAGGGCAGAAGGAGAAGAGGGCATCAGAGGATGAGATGACTGGATGGCATCACCGATGCAGTGGACATGAACTTATGCAAACTCTGGGAGATGGTGAGGGACAGGAAGGCCTGGCTTACTGCAGTCCATGGGGTCGCAAAGAGTCGAACACAACTGGGTGACTGAACAACGACCTTTCCCCTTTGGTAACCATCATAAGTTTGTTTTCTATGTCCGTGAGCCTGTTTCTGTTTTGTAAATAAGTTCATTTGAATCATATTTTAGATTCCACATAAAAGTGCTATCGTATGATATTTGTCTTTCTCTGTCTGACTTATTTCACTTAGTATGATAATATCTAGGTCTGGGATGTCCCTAGTTGTCCAGTGGTTAACAATGCACCTTGCAATGAAGGGTTCAGTCTCTGGTGGGGAACTAAGATCCTACATGCTGCAGAGTGACTAAGCCCACATGCAACAACTACTGAGCCCCTGAGCTCTGGAGCCTGTGCCCCTCAAGGAAAGATTCCGTGTGCTGCAACTAAGACCCAATGCAGCCAAATATAGAAATAATAAAGAAAGAAATATTTTTTAAAAATCTCTAGGTCCATCCATGTTGCTGTAAATGGCATTGTTTCATTCTTTTTTATGGCTGAGTAGTGTTCTATTGTATATACGTACCTCATCTTCTTTATCTATTCATCTGTCAATGGTCATTTGGGTTGCTTATGACTTAGCTATTGTGAATAGCGCTGCTATGACCAATGGGGTGCATGTATCTTTTCAAATCAGTTTTCTCCAGTTATAGAGAGCATCCCAAGATTGAATATTCCAAGGGGCCCAGGAGGAAGCTGCAAGGCTTCTTGTGACCTATTCTTCGAAGTCTCAGAATGTCATTTCTACAATATTCCATTGGTTAAACAAGTCACTAAGGCCAACCCAGATTTAAGGGGAAGAGGGGTAGGCTCTGTCTCGTCAGGGAAAGAATAACATATGTGTACAGACAGGGAAGGCTGTCTACCACAACATGAATGACTGTACATCATAGAGGCAAGTTCCCTATTCAGAAACCCCTGCCACTGCCAGGGTGCTGAATTCCTGGCATTTGAGACCCTCGGCCTGAGCCAATTTACTTTTCCAGGCTCATCTTCCACTACCGTCAGTCACTCATCACTGCCTCAGTCAACCCTGTGCTTTTCCCTCTGTGCTTCTGCCTATGACATGTCCTTTTCTGCAAAAGCCTTCCCCATTCACTTCTTCCCAACCAAATCTTGTCCCATTGAGGCCCAGCTCAAATTCCTCCTAACCCTGTACCACCCCTGGCTCAGACTTCAAACTCAGATTTCAAACTTCTCTGAACTCATCCTACACCACTGATTAGGCTCTTCCTGAGGGGCAGTTCACTGGGAGTTGGTGATGGCACAGCCCCAGGAGAGAGCATGGATGAGGATGTACAGGCTTTTGCCCCTTATTCTCCTGGTTTAATATTTCATGGCAAACATTTAGTGTTACAAAAACAAATTGAAGCAAGAGTGAATAGAAAGTCATTAGAAAATTTGATAAGGGCTAGAATAAACTCTAAAGTTTCATAAAGAAAAATAGTTTACTCTGGGAATACTTAAAAAACTTCTCTAAATGATATTAGCTCATGACTCAGTCCCCTATTAATAATGTTTCACTGCTCAGCAGCGTGACTTTCTCTGGTCTATCATCTTTATACTCCAGTGTTTCGCTAAGACTATTTAGCAAGAGTGAGGAATGGAATTGGGAGGGTCAGGAAACTTTGAGAGCTGCACCAGGCACGCCCTGTAACCTGCACAAAATATTTGACAATTGAGCTCTCGAGTCAAAAGTCACCCTTAGCCCTGACCCTGGACTCACTATCTTTTATGAACATGGAAAGAGGGGTCAGATATGAATCAGATCAAGGCCACTTCCCTCTTTAGGCTATTTCACAACATATAGCCTTGAAAATTGCCACCCCAGGAGAGAATATCTGCTCTTTTCCTGACTCTGATTTTCACAATATAAGTTCTATAAATAGACTCTTCTGCTACCTCAGCCTTTGTTCAACATTGGTTCCCTCAAGTTAAAAAAAGAAAAGAAGGAGACACAGAGGAGCAGCCTCCATGAGGAGGTCCTCCAAGCCCTCTTCTGGCTTTCAGATAGGAATACACATTTCTAACTAAGAAGAAGATATTTTATCTATCAAGGCCTAGAGAAAAAGCAGCCCATGGCTGCCTCAGAATTATCAACCCTGATTGAGAGGGCATGTCTCTCCTGACCACAAACCCTCTCTGTAGTCTAGGATCGCTCTGCCAATCCCTTCATGAGCTCCACACAAGGGACAGTGCCATAAAAACCCATGTTACTTCCTAGATGTATCTGCTGGAGAAAACAGATGGCATCTCTGTAAGGCAGTGTGTGTGTGTGTGTGTGAGTCAGTCGTGTCCAATTCTTTGTGACCCCATAGCCCACCAGGCTCCTCTGTCCATGGGATTCTCCAGGCAAGAATAATAGAGTGGGTTGCCATTCCCTTCTCTGGGGTATCTTCCTGACCCAGAGATCAAACCCAGGTCTCCTGAATTGCAGGCAATTCTTTTCCATCTGAGCCACCAGGGAAACCCATAAGGTAGTGTAGGAGATACCTATAAACAGAGATACCCTTGATATCTATAAATAAGCCAGGCAGGTGTTGCCCCTGGAAGAGAAACAGGCAAAGAAATAAGGATGAAAGGAGGTCCCTGAGTATTTCCATGTGGCTGTTCTTGGAGATACCCCTCGTCCAAGGTAAGGAGCAATGGCTGAGCTTTGCTGGAGCAGCCGTGAAGAGATACCCCACGCCCAAGGTAAGAGAAACCCAAGTAAGATGGTGGGTGTTGCAAGAGGGCATCAGAGGGCAAACACACTGAAATCATACTTACAGAAAACTAGTCAATCTAATCACACTAGGACCACAGCCTTGTCTAACTCAATGAAACTAAGCCATGCCCGTGGGGCAACCCAAGACGGGCGGGTCATGGTGGAGAGATTTGACAGAATGTGGTCCACTGGAAAAGGGAATGGCAAACCACTTCAGTATTCTTGCCTTGAGAACCCCATGAACAGTATGAAAAGGCAAAATGATAGGATACTGAAAGAGAAACTCCCCAGGTCAGTAGGTGCCCCATATGCTACTGGAGATCAGTGGAGAAATAACTCCAGAAAGAATGAAGGGATGGAGCCAAAGCAAAAACAATACCCAGCTGTGGATGTGACTGGTCATAGAAGCAAGGTCCGATGCTGTAAAGAGCAATATTGCATAGGAACCTGGAATGTCAGGTCCATGAATCAAGGCAAATTGGAAGCGGTCAAACAAGAGATGGCAAGAGTGAATGTCAACATTCTAGGAATCAGCGAACTGAAATGGACTGGAATGGGTGAATTTAACTCAGATGACCATTATATCTACTACTGCGGGCAGGTTTCCCTCAGAAGAAATGGAGTGGCCATCATGGTCAACAAAAGAGTCCGAAATGCAGTACTTGGATGCAATCTCAAAAACGACAGAACTATCTCTGTTCGTTTCCAAGGCAAACCATTCAATATCACAGTAATCCAAGTCTATGCCCCAACCAGTAACGCTGAAGAGCTGAAGTTGAACGGTTCTATGAAGACCTACAAGACCTTTTAGAACTAACACCCAAAAAAGATGTCCTTTTCATTATAGAGGACTGGAATGCAAAAGTAGGAAGTCAAGAAACACCTGGAGTAACAGGCAAATTTGGCCTTGGAATACGGAATGAAGCAGGGCAAAGACTAATAGAGTTTCACCAAGAAAATGCACTGGTCATAACAAACACTCTCTTCCAAAAACACAAGAGAAGACTCTATACATGGACATCACCAGATGGTCAACACCGAAATCAGATTGATTATATTCTTTGCAGCCAAAGATGGAGAAGCTCTATACAGTCAGCAAAAACAAGACCAGGAGCTGACTGTGGCTCAGACCATGAACTCCTTATTGCCAAATTCAGACTTAAATTGAAGAAAGTAGAGAAAACCACTAGACCATTCAGGTATGACCTAAATCAAATCCCTTATGATTATACAGTGGAAGTGAGAAATAGATTTAAGGGCCTAGATGTGATAGATAGAGTGCCTGATGAACTACGGAATGAGGTTCGTGACATTGTACAGGAGACAGGGATCAAGACCATTCCCATAGAAAAGAAATGCAAAAAACCAAAATGGCTGTCTGGGGAGGCCTTACAAATAGCTGTGAAAAGAAGAGAAGCGAAAAGCAAAGGAGAAAAGGAAAGATATAAACATCTGAATGCAGAGTTCCAAAGAATAGCAAGAAGAGATAAGAAAGCCTTCTTCAGCGATCAATGCAAAGAAATAGAGGAAAACAACAGAATGGGAAAGACTAGGGATCTCTTCAAGAAAATCAGAGATACCAAAGGAACATTTCATACAAAGATGAGCTCGATAAAGGACAAAAATGGTATGGACCTAACAGAAGCAGAAGATATTAAGAAGAGATGGCAAGAATACACAGAAGAACTGTACAAAAAAGATCTTCACGACCCAGATAATCATGATGGTGTGATCACTGACCTAGAGCCAGACATCCTGGAATGTGAAGTCAAGTGGGCCTTAGAAAGCATCACTACAAACAAAGCTAGTGGAGGTGATGGAATTCCAGTTGAGCTATTCCAAATCCTGAAAGATGATGCTGTGAAAGTGCTGCACTCAATATGCCAGCAAATTTGGAAAACTCAGTAGTGGCCACAGGACTGGAAAAGGTCAGTTTTCATTCCAATCCCAAAGAAAGGCAATGCCAAAGAATGCTCAAACTACCGCACAATTGCACTCATCTCACACGCTAGTAAAGCATCTCACATGCTCAAAATTCTCCAAGCCAGGCTTCAGCAATATGTGAACCGTGAACTTCCTGATGTTCAAGCTGGTTTTAGAAAAGGCAGAGGAACCAGAGATCCGCTGGATCATAGAAAAAGCAAGAGAGTTCCAGAAAAACATTTATTTCTGCTTTATTGACTATGCCAAAGCCTTTGACTGTGTGGATCACAATAAACTGTGGAAAATTCTGAAAGAGATGGGAATACCAGACCACCTGACCTGCCTCTTGAGAAATTTGTATGCAGGTCAGGAAGCAACAGTTAGAACTGGACATGGAACAACAGACTGGTTCCAAATAGGAAAAGGAGTTCGTCAAGGCTGATTATTGTCACCCTGTTTATTTAACTTCTATGCAGAGTACATCATGAGAAACGCTGGACTGGAAGAAACACAAGCTGGAATCAAGATTGCCGGGAGAAATATCAGTCACCTCAGATATGCAGATGACACCACCCTTATGGCAGAAAGTGAAGAGGAACTCAAAAGCCTCTTGATGAAAGTGAAAGAGGAGAGTGAAAAATTTGGCTTAAAGCTCAACATTCAGAAAACGAAGATCATGGCATCTGGTCCCACCACTTCATGGGAAATAGATGGGGAAACAGTGGAGACAGTGTCAGACTTTAATTTTCTGGGCACCAAAATCACTACAGATGGTGACTGCAGCCATGAAATTAAAAGACGCTTACTCCTTGGAAGGAAAGTTATGACCAACCTAGATAGCATATTCAAAAGCAGAGACATTACTTTGCCAACAAAGGTTCGTCTAGTCAAGGCTATGGTTTTTCCTGTGGTCATGTATGGATGTGAGAGTTGGACTGTGAAGAAGGCTGAGCGCCGAAGAATTGATGCTTTTGAACTGTGGTGTTGGAGAAGACTCTTGAGAGTCCCTTGGACTGCAAGGAGATCCAACCAGTCCATTCTGAAGGAGATCAGCCCTGGGATTTCTTTGGAGGGAATGATGCTGAAGCTGAAACTCCAGTACTTTGGCCACCTCATGCGAAGAGGTGACTCGTTGGAAAAGACTCTGATGCTGGGAGGGATTGGGGGCAGGAGGAGAAGGGGACGACAGAGGATGAGATGGCTGGATGGCATCACTGACTCGATGGACGTGAGTCTGAGTGAACTCTGGGAGTTGGTGACGGACAGGGAGGCCTGGCGTGCTGCGATTCATGAGGTCACAAAGAGTCGGACACGACTGAGCAACTGATCTGATCTGATCTGTACCTTAGAAAGGCATTCATACAATGAATACTGTGAAAGATAGATACAATTTCTCCTCTTTACTAATCCAGCCCCATACAAGACCATTACAAAGACAAACTCCCATGAAGGCCCCAATTAGGGAACAAGGAGAGGGTCAAGAGTGGACAAGCACAGCTGGCTATAAGTCCGAATTCCAACCTGTCTTCAACAATCTAAATCCTTCTTGCTGGTGTGGAAAGGGAGATAGCAGACAACCATATTCTATTCTGGAGTAGGAATACTTCACTGCAAAAATGGACCAGAGCTTATCTTCAGGGCAGGGTTACAAGGCCACTCTGCCTCATCCATTAACCTCCATGCCCCAACTTCCCAGCACATGTTTACCAAAGTGGGTAAGTCAAGGAGGGGGTGTTATGATGACCCAACCAGTTGCATGCCTGGCTATTACATGGTTGTCTAATCTTTTACCCCTTGAGTTATGATGAAACAGATGGATAGAACTCACAGAATTCCTTCACCAACAAGTCCTCTCAGACAACTCTATTTGCAAAAACACTTTGTGTACCAAAAAAAGTACATTAATTGGGGCCAGAAGAGCCAAGTGATTTGCAAGCTACCATATAAATGAAGTCACTACAGCTCCTGACAACCGCATGGCTTTCTAACCCCATTTAACCTCAGCCTCACTGAAAACTTCACTTTTGAGCAAAAGCTTGAATTGAGGAAGAAAGCAAAAGGGGTGTCTGGGTAAGCAGTTTTCCAGACAAAGGGAATGGCCAAGCTAAGGAACTGCCACTGGATTTTCCTTCCCCACATTCTGGAACGTCACCCCATGAGCACGTCAAAGGCCAGGAGGAACCAGAGGCAGGGAGGCCAGAGCAGGCCAACCTTAGGGTGATGGCAAGAGAGAAACCTAATAGACCCAGAGGTTTTGCTTCTTTCCCTTTTCACGCCCACTTCCTCCCAGAGTGAGTCCCTCCACTCCTTCAGTTCAGAACTAGAGGCAGGGAGGCCAGAGCAGGCCAACCTTAGCAAGGGAGACCCCAGAGTCCCCTTTAAGCCCTTAGGGTGATGGCGAGAGAGGAACTTAATAGATGAGAGGTTTTGCCTCCTTCTATTTTCACACCCACTTCCTTCCGGAGTGAGTCCCTCCACTCCTGTAGTTCAGAATTCCGCATGGTCCCTACACAAAGGTCCCACTTCCTGCTGGACACCTCCAGATACGTTCCCACAAGTATCTCATATCCACATGTCCCACATGGACCGCAGCATCTTTCCCCCAAAACCTTTCCTTCTCCTCTTAAATTCAGAAGTTCACCCAAGCTGGAAACTTGCCTTTCTTCTCCCTCCCTCATGGCCTATATCCAACAAGATGAACTGTCTGATTAATTCTATCTGCCTCATGTCTCCAGAATCCCTCCTCTTCTCTGCCTCCTCTGCTATTATCTTACTTCAGACATTAATCACATCCTAACCAGTCTCTAGCCTGTCCACAATGATTGTTCTAAAACCAAATCTGACCATGTCTCTCCTTTGCCTGAACTCCTTCAATGGCCTCCCATAGCATAAAGTCTGGGCTCCTCACAATGCCATAGAAGTCCCCCAGGAAAGATCTCAGCCTGATCACTGATCATTCTCTACTCAAACCCTGTGCCAGCCATCTGCACCGTACCACTGTGGTCCCTGGAAACTGCCGTGCTCTCCATTAACTCCTGCCTTTACATGTACCTTTGCATCTGGAATACCTTTCCCATCCATCTATGTCTGGTTTATTCTCATTTCTTCTCTAAGACTCAGCTGAGATATTACCTCCTATGGGAGACTCTCCTCATCTCCCCGGGGTCTTTTAGTGCTCCCCTTGTGCTTCATCACACACTGTGAGCATCCCCACCATACGATCATAACCTGAATTATAAGGGTTCCTCTCTCTCTCTCTCTCTCTCTCTCTCTCGCTCTCTCTCTCACTAATATTTGAACCTATTTAAGGCAAAAGCTGTTCTATCCCTCTAGGTCAAATAAATGGGAACCATCCCGGAGCCACGTTAAAAAACAACAACAACAATGAAAGCATTCTCAGTTCACAGGAGAAACCGTGACTTTGTTTGGTATGGGGGCCAGAAGCAACTGCTTCAAGTTTGAGAACTTATACTAGAAATACAGATAGGAGTCCCAAGGCATATCAGTTCTGAAGAGTGGGATTTTGGCAGGAGACCAGACTTTCAGCTTCCAGTAACAGACCTGGGCCCTCTGTATTAAGATGTATATAAATGAGTGTGAGCAAGTTTTTGTTAAAAGGTACAGATCATCAAAGAAAAGAGGGGCAGCAGAGATATTACGAGTCCTAGGTAAACAGAAGGAGAAAATAACACCTAAAATGTTGACTGTTTAAAAACATCTTCATTTATTGGAAGTGTTAATTTTCTCCAGTGGAACACAAAATCATCTTTTTTATCATTGAACACGTATCAGATTAACTGGGCTATAAATCAATTCAGTTAAAGCAGCAAATTCTATGTAGTTGGCTTTTTACTGTTTATTGCACATGCCAAGAAGTTTTATACTCAAATTTCTCAAAAATCAGAGGTAAGATGTAATGTTCACGAGTAGAGGGAATCTGGGAGTTCCCCAGTGGTCTAGTGGATAGGGATTCTGGGCTTTCACTGCTGTGGCCCAGGTTCAATACCTGATCAGGGAACTGATGAAGAAGGAGGAGAAAGAGGAAAAAGAGAAGAAGAGAAAAGATGACCCCTTGGTTACACAGAGGGAGGATCCATGACCATCTTCACAAAATGCAAGTGTCTTAGTCATAAACCAACCCTGGCTGATTTGTGTACCTTTTCTGAAATCTTACCTCCTGTCCTCACATACCCACATGACCCAGGCCACCTCCAGTCCCATCTCCCGTTACGGCTGATAAGGTAAAGCAAATCGAAACGTGACCTGAATCATGGTTCTGCGCGGTTTTAGCTATGCAAAGCAGAGAGCCAGATAGAAAGGCTATAAAACTCAAAGTTACATTTCTACTTCAAAAGAAACAATTTTAAGACAAACCTTTTCTCTTTATGATATAAGTTTCTAAAACTTGAACAGTATGGCAGCAAGGCAAACACACTTCCAAACACCAATTTAACCAAGATTTCTTTTGGAAATGTATTCTAAGAAGTCACCTCTACAAGAAAAAAAAAAAAACTGTTTCTTTTAGTGGCTCGTGAGGGGTGGATGGAAGTACTTATTACACAGAATAGAAATGTAATCTTAATCTAATTAATAAACTCTCATCGGCCTTCCTTGCATAGCTACTGGTAGGTTTGCTGTCTTCAAAAATAAAGAACACCTTCCAGACGGATGCCCAGCTAGCAGCAAACCTGCCGGGTGTAGAGACACATGTGCCGTCCTGTGACACTCATTTGTCACAGGACACAGCTTTCCTCACTTTTCCCAGTGATGAAGGTGGATCTGTAGTGAGCCCTTGTCATGCTTCCTGGGCTCAAATGGGCTGTGAGTTTTGATTTATGACCTTGAAACAGACTTTTTCTACATGTGAACTAACCAGCTAATGGGGGGATTAAATGCATGAATTCAACTTATGGGCTCTAGAAAACCAAGCCTATATTTAGCAGCATGCTACGGATCACACCAGCCTATATAGTACAAGCATTCCTAAACCAATTAACTAATTCATTACTACTTATGATTGAGAATCTACTGGGTTCCAAGCACTGTGTTAAATTTTTCACCTGATAGTGGTGTTTAGCATATCCCAGCATATAATTTCTGGATTTCTGGACACTCTAAATACTTTTAAGATTCAATGTAGACTTCTACCCTCCAGGAGAAAAGTGAAAGTGTTAGTCGCTCAGTCATGTCCAACTCTGTGCAACCCCATGTAGCCCACCAGGCTCCTCTGTCCATGGGATTCTCCAGGCAAGAATACTGGAGTGGGTTGCCATTTCCTTCTCCAGGGGATCTTCCCGACCCAGGGATCAAACCAGGGTCTCCACACTGTGGGGAGACTCTTTATTGTCTGAGCCACCAGGGAAGTCCATAGAGGAAGATGGTCTCCCCCAGGAGACTATCCCTGACTCTCCCAGGCTAGGGGAGGTATCCTCCTTCTGAACCGCCTGTATCCATATCTCTACCACTGGGCTGACCCCACGTTTTCTAGTTCTCATTGTGTGTCTGTCTCCAAACTCAAACATAAAATCCACGAAGGCAGGAGACTCTGCTGGCAAATTCTCATAGCCACCCCCGGCACAGTGCTACTGTGTAGTAAGTAGTGTATTTTGGTTAAAGATAGGAAAAAATAGCAAGTGAATGGAGAAAACCACATCCATAAGCTAGGACTTAAGTTAAACTTCAAGATGGACTTCTCCGATCACGGCAATGATTCTCAACAGGTCCAGGTGGTACTGGTCATTCTGTGATGCTCATTCCTTCCTCTATTTATTTGAGGACTACCTGTGTCAAGAACTATGCTAAGTATGCATTCATAAACAAAAGATGGAGTGCTTGGCCCTGGGAGCCTATGGACTAGCAGTGCCCTTGTGTGTGCTCTCAGTTATGTCCAACTCTTTGCAGCCCCATGGACTGTAGCCTGCCAGGCTCCTCTGTTGATGGGATTTTCTGCTCTTGGAACAACACCAATCCATGCCTGGCCTTTTGGAAATGCCATGTTTCTTTTTAATTCTATCACATTCTAGGAAAATACTTCCTGCAGGAAATAATGGCATTTTACATAGAGGCAACATAATATTACGATCCTAAAAGCACATCATGAAAAAAAAAAAAGCAAACCAAACCTAATAAGCTGGTTTTGTGTTTTCCTATTAAATTTATTAGATGTTCATAATAATTATTAGATAAATAGCAACAAGTACCAAGAATTAACATAAATTTATGGACAACGAGTTTTCATTTCAGAGAACTGAATCCATTTTCTGTGACCTGATATACTACCACAATGGTTTGACTTCAGCGGGAAAACGCCACTGTTCTATATGTTCACTTCCGCAGGTTACTTTTGAATAGCTGAAGTTAGAGGTTGAGGTATATACATGCATGTGTGCGCGCTCCGTCAGTTCAGTCATGTCTGACTCTTTGCAACCCTATGGACTGTAGCCCACCAGGTTCCTCAGTCCATGGGATTCTCCAGGCAAGAGCACTGGAGTGGGTTATGATGCCCTTCTCCAGGGGGTCTTCCCAACCCAGGGATCAGACCTGCATCTCCTGTGTCCCCTGCATTGCAGGCCGATTCTTTACCACTGAGCCACGGGTGAGGCTGTGAGGTATATACATACTCAAATGTTAAAGGGTGACACCTACAGGCAGATAACACACTGCAGCTCAGATCTATTAGGTATCAAAGAAGACACCAAAGGAACCACATCAGAAACAAAAACTGTTAGTTTGGGAATTCTTTGTTCCCCAGTATCCAAATCCTCCTCCTATTTGGGTGAAATCCTCCAATGTAAGCAGCCCCAACTTCTATTGCAGAAGCTAAACTAGATAGACCCTCCTCTCAATCTATTAGACAAGATCACCTGTAATTTTGAATCTTAAGAAAAAGACTTCAGGAAGAAGGGATGGGTAGATTAGGGTTGCAACAAAGGCAGAGTTTAACAGTGGTACTTGGGCCCAGAAATGGGATCAGAATGTCCTGATTAGATGAATTCTGCTGCCTGGCCTCCCTTAGTTCCTATCTATTGTCAGCATCTGCTTTTCCAAACTTCATGTCAATTCTGTGAACTATCCAACATCTTTCCAATAAATTATTTTTCCATTTAAGGTAGCCAGAGTAAGTTTCTGTGCTTAGAATCAAGGACGGTAGCTGATATACTAAATAATGTTTATTGCATGACTTCTACATGTCAGGCATTGTGCCAAGTCCTACACATGCATTATCTCATCTAGTCCTGCCCCAGTAAAACCCTATAAAATAAGAATAGAGAGGGAAATAGAGGCCAAAAGACTAATTTTCCCAAGTCATACAACTAGCTTGGCAGAACCAGAATACAAAATCATTCAGTTGAACATTAGAACTCATTCTCTTAATCGTTTCACTATCAGACAAAGGAAAATACTCTGGGGCTTTTGAAAGTATGAAACTGGAAGACAAGACGTGAGACATAGTCATATAGTCTATAGGCATTGTGAGCTAATAAATCACAGAGATAAGTCTTGCAAACGTATAAGGAAAATGAAATATTAAACTGAGACTGAAGACAATTTTTCCATGCAGTTGATGAAGCTCCAGTGCTCTTGTTGCAAGAGGCTCTTTCCAAAGCTCTAAATTTAAATTTTTCTTTACACATTTTTATTCTTTTTCTTTAAAAAGGTCCTTCAAAATAGTAAAGCTTCAGACTCCACAAAACCTGGACCTACCCCTGGATGAGACCATGAATTTCTTAAATTAGAGACTCATTTTCTAGCTTCAGATTAGGAGATCAAGCAGAGAATCAGAGACCTACAGAATATGGATAACAGCACAGACAACCCTCAAGGCCATTTTCACTCTGCTGTGCCCAAGGGGAGAAAGCAGGAGAGTTAAGAGTTGCTCCTCATCACTCCAGATCGGGTTCAGTATGTACTTGGGGACCCATGGGTCCCCAGAAAACTGGCTTCCTTCTCATACTCATCTGTGCTGCCAGCAGGGCCACCAGCAGCAGCCAGAACTGCATGTGGGTCCCCCTGTCTCAGGCACAGAGATTCACCAGGGCCCCTTTCTTATGGAACCAGCTTGATGGGGGCCTGACCGTCAAGAGGAAGGGGCAGAGAGCCAAGTCTTATCAGACACCAGGAGAATCCTACCTTTCTTTAAAAGTTTGATATTTTGTCCACATGGATTTTTTCACATTAATTTTTATTTTAAAATTGCATGAAAATAGTATTTGCCTTGATTACTGAGGGTTTTATGGTGCTCCCTTAAATTTCTCACCCAAGATAAGGGATTTACTCGCCTTACCCTCATCTGGGCGCTGACCAGGCACATGGAGAATCACCAGGCATGCAAAGTCTGGGGTTTCCCTCAAAACAGCAATAACTCATCCAGTCATTCTCCTGTATTTCTAACATAGCCCTGTCACCTAAATTAAAACCATTTTACTATAATCCACATGCATCATCCGTCTTTATATCTGAATCTCATGAGCCTTTCTTACTTTAAGGGATAGACAAAAAAGCCAAACCTCATTACTAAGCCATATTGTCTGGAAGGTTCTTGGCCCTAGGGCAGAACTGCCCTACCAAGACAAACAATGGTTAGGCCAGTGGTTCTTTGCCCTGGCTGGACATTCAAATCAGCTGGGGAGCTTTTTAAAAATGCCAGTGCCAGAATCCTGCTTCCAGAGATTTTTATTGTATTGGCATAAAGTGATACCCAGGCAGGCTTTTTTAAAGAGGTGCACCTTTATAGAGGTGCAATTTACATACCATAAAATTCGTCCATTGTAAGTTTAGTGACTCTTTTTTTGGTAAACATATACAGTTGTACACCCAGCACTACAGTCTGGAATGGACCCTTCTCTTCACCCCAAAAACTCCCCAGGGCCAGTTTCAGGCAGTCCCTGCACTCACCCCAGCCCTAGGCACCACGGCTCTGTTCCAGTCTCTAGACTTCAAGCATGAGTACTTTTTAAAAGCTTTTAAGTGATTTTTGTGCAGACACGGTGAAGAATTACCATTCCAGACACCAAAGAGATAAACTCTCTCCTTAGTCCTGCCTCACAAAATTTAGACAGCTTCTGGTAGAATTTTTCCATATTTAAAATTCTCTAATTACAAATCAAAAAATTTTGGTGGAATAGAATACTTTTGGGGACAAATAGTCTGTAATCAACTTTACTAAAATACACTAAGTAAAAAAAAATGGCTGTATGTGTATTTACACTCCTAATAAGTATGAAATGCCACATTTCTACACAGGCCTAGGATAGAGTCCTTTGGCTCTGTAGTAAAAAATAAAAGCCCACTGTGCTATCTTCAAAGTCATAGTCATTGCCTTAAAAATTAACAAAGGAACATGTATCTCAGACTGAAAAATTATGAGGCTTACAAACAACTTGCCCTTAGACATTCAAAAAGTCTTCAGGGGAAAGGATTTAGAGAATAACGAAGTACCTTTAATGGTATGTTGTACAAACGTAAATATGATATCACACTGGCACAGGAAAATTCTAGAAAAAAGTCACTGGAAAGTTATCCTGCAGAGCTGATGTCCTTCCATCATTTCAGGCATGCAGGGCAAGCAAGCACTTGTGAAGGGGTGAGCCTGAGGAACAGGAATGAGCTTGACAGAATTCACAGAAATGCCAGCCCCAGAGGGCTATGAAGGCATGTGAGTAAACCACAGCCCCAGGCTGCTGGGTGCGTCAACACTTTCTCAGCGCAAGCAGTCCTTCCACCTTCGTGGGCCCGGACAGCGAACCGCAGACAGCACCAGCTGTCAACACAGCCAGGACGTGGGAAATGCTACGGGGTGCAGCTGGAACGTGACCCCACCCATACCACTCCCTAAGGTGGCAACGCTTCAGAACAGTGCCCTCAGCCCAGAGGCGCTGTCTCCGATTAGGCCGCTGAAGTTCTCCAGCAACAAGCTTGCCCGGAGTCAGAAGAGCAGCTTCTGAGAAAGTGGCCCTTAGTTGCCGATAAAGAAAGTTTGGATTTTGTCAAGTGGATGGCCTCCAACTATGCTTTCTCTGTATTTAGATTTTTAATTCCTACTAAGGTACTAGGAGGCAAATATTAAGCTATTTCCTACTCTGATGATCAATACTGAATTCTTAGGCCACAAGAAAACCTCAAATGACTTTGAAAAAAAAATCACCTGAGAAGATTGGATGAAGAAGGCTGATGTGTTCCATCCTACCCTTCCCTTTCCAAATCATCAAAAATGACAGGGAAAATAAGTTTTAAATAAATAAATTAGAAAACTGAAGGCAAGCAAAGAAAGGCAGCCTCTGGGACCAGTAATAATGCTGCTGCTGCTGCTAAGTCGATTCAGTCGTGTCCGACTCTGTGCGACCCCATAGACAGCAGCCAACTAGGCTCCCCCGTCCTTGGGATTCTCCAGGCAAGAACACTGGAGTGGGTTGCCATTTCCTTCTCCGAGGCACGAAAGTGAAAAGGGAAAGTGAAGTCGCTCAGTCGTGTCCGACTCCTAGCGACCCCATGGACTGCAGCCCACCAGCCTCCTCCGTCCATTGGGTTTTCCAGGCAAGAGTACTGGAGTGGGGTGCCATTGCCTTCTCCCAGTAATAATGAGCCCTCCCTAAAAGACAAAGTTCAGAAGGAATCAGATCATGAACCTAAAACATACGCAGGAGGGGACAGTGTGGGGATGGCTTCAAAGGGTCTTAACGAGAGGGAGAAGATACTGGGAGCCTGTGTGGATAACAAGGTTCTGGCCACCATCAGAACTGGAGGAGCAACCAGGCCAAGTGGTTACACACACATACACACCAAGCTCGTAGGAGCAGTAAGCCCAAGGGGCATGTTTTGGGCCAGGGAATCAAGGTGGTACTTCTAGTAGCTGGCCTCACCCAGGAGGAGTGGAAGTGTGTCGGCTAGAAGACTCCACTGACTCACCCTGCCTGGCCTCATGCCCTGCTCCTGCCCTGCCAAGAGAGGACAGCACGTTCTCAGACACATCATCCGGACCTCTCAATGGCCCAGATACACAACACACAATCACAAATCACAGAATAGTTGAAGAAAACCTTTACTGTAACACAGAGACACCAATTACATCTAAGGGAACTTACCACCCAGCACCCCCTCTCCCATCCCTCAAAAAAAAACCCGGTCTTTAAAAATCCAATAGATGAGCTGTATAGCAGAATGGACGCAGCAGAACACAGACTAAGAAAGCGGACAGGTGGAACAGACGAATCCTCCCAGAAACGAACAGGATGACAGACACATGAAGGATACATGCAGAAGAGAGATGAACCCCTCAAAAAATGATGAAAGAACATTTCCCAGAGCTGCAAGATTATCTTGCAGACAAAATTAGGACTACTTATATTTTCTTTATGCATTTTTGTGTTTTTCTGATCTTCAATGAACATTGTAGAGTCGGGCCATTCAAGATGGGTGTTCTCTAGCTCTCTTTACATCCCCTGCTTGGCCAGTCCCTGCTTCACCTATACCAACACACGTGACTAGCCAATCCTCTTAATTATAGGGCTTAGTCAGTAATTGCCTACGTACCCTGGTAACTGATGAGCCAACCTGACGTCAATTCCCTCTGTAAGAAGTAGCCTCCTTCCCCCGCAGTAGTAAAGGCTGCTGCTATGCTCTGCCCACTGTCTGCTGCACAGAGTGGGCTGGCTCTCCACAACTCAGCTTCAGACATGTAAGATTCAAAAAACCACTGATGTCTCTGTCGCAGTCTCTGGGCTCTTTCTTCAGTCTCGTGGCTGGGCGATTACAAAATTGGCAGGCCTGTAGGGTGCAGCCCAACAAGCACACTATTAGGAGGGGAAAATCTAATTACATACAAGGTCTGAAAAAAATAAACAAAAGAAAATTCCCTAAACTACACGACAGGCTTCCTAAGGGAAATGGAGAAGGTTAAAGTCAATCAAAATTTCCCCCAAAAAGATCGATCACATGTGAAAACTGATCATCAAATAGAAGTCACAGAAATTTTGCTAGAGGTCTTTGAAAACAGGAGAAATGCTGATCTTTTCCACTTAAAAATTGGAGAAGGATCCTCCCATAGTTTCTAGACTTATCATCCTAACTACATGTCAGAACTAGAGGTGGTCTTGTGGGGCCTTGAAAATACACAGTGAGAGACTGAGGTGTCTTTGTAAGGCAATAAAAAGCCAAAGATGGCTTTTGTGGCATATTTGAGGCAGAACCACCATCGTCCAGGGAGAAGAAGGAGGTGGTGTCCCAGGACAGAAAACCCAAGGAGTAAATGTCCGCTTAGCAAAGGCCTCAAGGGTTGCCATTTACAGCTCTGTCAAGAAACAAACAGAACCTCTCTCAGAGCACATTCCCATGCCCCAAACCAACACCCACGTGAGCCTCTGAGCTCTTTGTGCCACAGCCACCCTAGGGAGGTAAAATAGTGCCATTGTACTTGTAATTGCAGGTTCCTCCTTGTGTTGGAGAGACACTCAGGAGGGTTTCCAGGGTCCAAAAATATATCATGGCATGATGCAAAGTGAGCCCAACCCCTCGGACGGCAAGATGCTACTTCCTGGGGTCTTTTTACATTTATTGCTTCTCTTTTTCCTCTGACCTTAGAATTTAGAAAACAATTTAGACTTACGTACAACCTGTCCCTGTGCAGTTACTTCGCCTAGGATCTGATAGTTTTAAGCTCTGCTTGGGGACTAAAGTGGGGAAGTGGGGAGTTTCCATTTAAAACTATAAATGTATATTTTTAAAATAGTAAAGCATCACCAGTACTCAAACACCAACAAAGGGAATACATAGAGGGATCCAGAAAGGATGCCTGTGATTTAATTGTAAAACCAAGTCCAAGTCTTTGCAGCAGATCTTGAATTAGACAGATTCATATTTTCAATAGATGTACTTAGTACCTACTATGTGCTAGGCATCATGCTCTTGCTAAGAATACAGTGCCTTCTGAGCCCTGAGAGGGGCAGTGGGACAGTCTGGTAAGGAAGAGACAAAGCTTACCTACTCCAGCCCTCCCAAGACAAGGCCTCCAGGAACGTCAGGGGTCCAGTGAGGGAGACAATGAGCAGTTGGCACAGGCAGCAGGATGCCCACTGGGATGATCAGAGAGACCCCCATGGTGGCATCAGAGCTGAGTCTAGAATGATGAGAATTCCAACAGGCAAAGCCATGTGGGAGGGCAATGAAAGGCAGAAAGAAAAGTTTGAGAGACAAATAGAGGAAAGAGACACCTTCAGGTCTTAAATTACAGCTCCCAGGTCACTGCAACTCTGTACTCATTTTTCTGGCCAGGAGACTCCAGCAGAGGGGCATTTTGAATGAAAGGAAGCCTTGTCTTTGACATGGATGCTGATGGGAATGTGCAGGAAGGGGCACAGGGAAGAATATTGGGAGGCAGAGGTTGGAGACGAGGAGGACCAAAGGCCTTTTCTTCATCAGAAAACTGAGTTGAAGTGGCATCTTTTCTCATCTGCCTCAGAGCTGCCCTCTCAACCTATCCTGGTTACAGTCCCTCCAACCCAGCCTGGCTTTTAGGACAGTCTTGGTAACTCAGTGGTGAGAAACAGACTGACCAACCATGGGGAATTACATCTGATATGAGCATTTCCAAACCAGATATAAATTAATTACCTATGATCAACCATAACCCAGGAATGTGTGCTGACATCTGCAGATAGATAAAGGACACCAAGGAGCCCACTCAAGAGGCTGGAGAAGACAAGTACCCAGTAATCCTGTGAAATTAGTATGGTCCCCTTCCATGTAGCCACAAGTCATTACACTCTTGCAAATTTCTCAGGCATGCCAATCCACTCAATAATGGGCCTCCTTCCTGGTTAACTGCTGGGAGGGCAGTAAGTAGGGAAGCAATAGGATTAGATTCTGGCTATAACTCAACGCTGGAGGAAGCTTGCTCCCTCTGAGAAATAGCTGATGGCATCTCAGCTACTGCTGCATCTATCATCCATAGGCAAGGTCTGGCCCAACTCTGAGCCACAGGCCCTCTAGCCCCACCAGGCTTCCCACAGACAGGAGAGGCCAAGGAGTACTGCTTTGTAAAGCACCTTAAAACCTGATGATGAAGGGATGAGTTACACATCCATACCACAAAAAACTGTGCAATTGTTGAAATGAAGCTTTGTCTATGCCAACAAAGGAAGATGTCCAAGATAGGGCACTAAGTGCAGAATGCAAGCTGCAGTGCATCTATACAGAATTATTCCATTTGTTTATATAAAATATTAAAAAATACATATACTCTTGCAAGTACATGGTAAGTTTCTGGAATGATACAAAAGAAATTACTCTATTTCTGGAAGTATGAGAGGTAGAGGGAACTTCTCTTTTATTTTATATCCTTTTTGCTGCTTGACCTGTGAACTTCCAGATGTTCAAGCTGGATTTAGAAAAGGCAGAGGAACCAGAGATCAAATTGCCAACATTTGGTGGATCATCTAAAAAGCAAGAGAGTTCCAGAAAAACATCTACTTCTGCTTTATTGACTATGCCAAAGCCTTTGTATGGATCACAACAAACTGTGGAAAATTCTTAAAGAGATGGGAATACAAGACCACCTTACCTGCCTCCTAAGAAATCTGTATGTATGTCAAAAAGCAACAGTCAGAACTGGACATGGAACAACTGGTTCCAAATCGGGAAAGGAGGACGTCAAGGCTGTATATTATCACCCTGCTTATTTAACTTATATGCAGAATACATCATACGAAATTCTGGGCTGAATGAAGCACAAGCTGGAAGCAAGATTGCCAGGAGAAATATCAATAACCTCAGGTAGGCAGATGACACCACCCTTATGGCAGAAAGTGAAGAAGAACTAAACAGCCTCTTGATGAAAGTGAAAGAAGAGAGTGAAAAAGTTGGCTTAAAACTCAACATTCAGAAAACTAAAATCATGGCATCCGGTCCCACTACTTCATGGCAAACAGATGGGGAAACAATGGAAACAGTGAGAAACTTTATTTTCTTGGGCTCCAAAATCACTGCAGATGGTAACTGCAGCCATGAAATTAAAAGATGCTTGCTCCTTGGAAGAAAACCTATGACAAACCTAGACAGCATATCAAAAAGCAGAGACATTACTTTGCCAACCAAGTTCCATCTAGTCAAAGCTATGGTTTTTCTAGTAGTTATGTATGGATGTGAAAGTTGGACTATAAAGAAAACTAAGCGCTGAAGAACTGATGCTTTTGAACTGTGGTATTGGAGAGGACTCTTGAGAGTCCCCTGGACTGCAAGGAGATCCAACCAGCCCATCCCAAAGGAAATCAGCCCTGAATATTCATTGGGAGGACTGATGCTGAAGCTGAAACTCCAATACTTTGGCCACCTAATGCAAAGAACTGACTCACTGGAAAAGACCCTGATGCTGGGCAAGATTGAAGGCAGGAGGAGAAGGGGACGACAGAGGATGAGATGGTTGGATGGCATCACCGACGTGATGGACATGAGTTTGAGCAAGCTCTGAGAGTTGGTGATGGACAGGGAAGCGTGGCATGCTGCAGTCCATGGAGTCACAAAGAGTTGGACATGACTGAGCAATTGAACTGAACTGAACTGAATAATTTAAGAAATAGTTTGAAAATCTTTTCTAAATGATATGATAAAAGAGGCCAAGAAAAACTATTATAAATATGATGTCTCTAGGATACTGAAGCTTGAAAAAATCATCTTCTTACTTTTATTTCTCTAGTCTGATATACATTTCTGTATTAATACCACAGCTTTGCTAGGCTTACTATGGTGCAGCTTCCGTTCAATGGAGCTTAAGCTTTATAGTGAAATCAAATGAAATGTGAGTGTATGCACAAGTTGTATTTTTGGAGAGAGATATAAACATGTCTAAACACTGAACAAATCAATACCTAACACACTCACACTTCATGCAAAGGCTTCTGTAGTGCTGGTTTGGCCTGCTGAACATCCCTTTGCATTTGGAACTTAACTATCCTCATCTGACTCCATGGGATCCTGGTAGAGTTGTCTATCATGGTGCCACAATCCCCATCCCGCCTCAAAGAGATAGGCTCACGGCTCTGGCTGGCCCATCATGGTACCCCATTCTCCTAACTACAATTACTTGTCCAGCGATAGGCAAGTGTCCTAACCTGGAACAGTTAGAATCTTCCCTAAGATTTGACATGTGGGCACTAGAAGAGAAACGTTGTCTCTCTTACTGCAGGATCTTAAGCCTAAGATCACGAAGGCTTGAATAAACTCAGGCAGAGATAAACAGAGTTGAAAAAAGGAGAGTGAAGGACAGAGCTGATGGCATCACCTTAAGTTCCAGATTCAGTCACATTTGAAATCACAATTACTTCCCTTGGCCTTCCCACTCATAAGAATCAATAAATTCCTCCTTGTGCCTTAAGCTGGATTCTGTTGGTTTTCTCCCTTGCAACTTAAAGGGTGCTAACTAATTAATATCTCGATTTCCTCACTGGAGTTTTAACAAAGCATTGCAAGACTGTGACTATCAGCCAAACTCAAGATTCAAAGTCATAGTCTATATTCTAATATTCTGAATGTCATTGTTAGGGAGGATATCCTATTTTTTCTTCAGGAAAAGGAGGTACAAGGAACTTTCTATATGGAATTTCCCCAAGGTCATATAATTTATCAGAATCCAAGTCCAGAGCAAAAATAATTTCCCTAACCTTTTCTTTAAAAAAAAAAAAAAAAAACCTTTATTCAAAAGCAAAGGAGAGAACTGTCTTCACAATCTACAAAGGGTAGGGAAAGACAGATTCAGTCTTGATGATGTCTTAGTTCAGGAACAGTAAGGACCAAAACTAACCAACCTCAATTCTCCGAGACTTTCAGAATGCTCATCTAAAGCATTATTTTACCGTACAAATGAAAGCCCTACTGATGAGGGTTTGTAGTAAGTTCTGTTTTCTCAATGAGATGCAAAATAAATGCCTGATAAGTAACTGAAGCAAAAATGCAGCATAAAATTGGCTAAACTGTCTAAACCAATGGAAAATGGTTGACAAGAAAGGAAATTCACAAAGGAACTTTTTCAGTGCAAATGGTAGAGCAGAAGGAGAAGGTGAGAAGACTATACGTGGAGCTGAGCTTTCGAGGGAAGTCAGGCATCTGGCTCAGTCAGGATTCTACAGAAATACGCTGTATTCAGAAATTCTGTAATCAAAGCCAGTAAAAGCCAGTTTATCCACACACAAAAATTGCACTGAAGAAAGAATGTACAATTCAGATAATAAACAATAGAAACTCCAATGTGAATCCTGCACCACCTCATGCAGCTAAGGAATACGGGACTCACATAACATCTCTGAACCCAGCTTCCTCACCTGTAAATGAAGGGACTGGGCCAGATGGTCTCTGACATGTTTTCTAGATGCACAAGTAATAACACTTATAGTTTCTCACTCTGAGCTTCAGAGAAGATATACAGTTTAAAAAGGAAATTTCAATTTTTAGTCTGTCAGGCAAGCACTGAAATATGAAAACCATAAGGAAATAGTTGACTTGCTTCTTTCTTTATGTGCAAAAAGTATGCATACTTCCCAAAAAGATATTAAAGGAAAGCACAGAATCTATAGGCGTCCTGGCACATTATAGCCAGAGATTAGCTGATCACATGCAAAAAGCTAGTTAGGCACAGGAAGGCTCCATCCCAAAATTAAATCCATATTCTCCATTCTTTGCAGTACATTTTACACTTATAGAATTGGCTAAATGAGAAGAAAAGAGAGAGGCATATTATTACAACTTGCTCAAAAGACTGAAAAATTAGAAACTCTCTAATATCCTTTCCTGGTAGTCCAGCTGGTAAAGAATCCGCCTGCAATGCAGGAGACCCTGGTTCGATTCCTGAGTCAGGAAAAGTCCAGTATTCTTGGGCTCCCCTGATGGCTCAGACAGTAAAAAAATCTGCCTGTAATGAGGCAGACCTGGGTTCTATCCCTGGGGTAAGAAGATCCCCTGGAGCAGGGCATAGAAATCCACTCCAGTATTCTTGTCTGGAGAATTCCATGGACAGAGGAGACTGGCAGGCTACAATTCATGGGGTTGCAAAGAGTCAGACACAACTAGGCAACTCAGCACAGCACAGCACAGGACTGGTTAAACACATTATCTTTAAGTTACAATCACTCGGACCTTTTTTAAAAAATAACATTTTCTACTTGTTTTCAAAGATTAGGTTCATTGTAGGGAATATGGAAATGTACAATGATATAAGGAAGAAACTAAAGTCATTGATAATTCTACCACTTAGAGAAAAACAATGATAAGTGTGTGTGTATATATATACACACACATATATATATAATTCATACCTCCTATATTTTGTAACCTGTTTTTTAAAATCTAGCAGTATTCCATGGGAATTTTCTCAGGGTATTAAGTATTCTTCTAAACATGATTATAAATTATTGAATTACTGTTTATTGTGTAAGTAAGATAATGTGTTTAGGGCTTCCCTCACAGGTGGTAGCTCAGACAGTAAAGAATCCACCTGCAATGCAGAAGACCCAGGTTCAATTCCTGGTTCAGACTTATTTGACTTCAAATTATATATTTACCTTATGGAAAAAATAACATTCTTTCCCTTCTGTTCTAGCAGCCAGGAAGCTCTTCATGTATCTGGGTCTCTTTGGAGAGGCTGCCAGACTAAAACTGTAGACTGGGAATATGTAGATGCAATATTTGGGTCAGGAAGGTCTTTTTAAACAAAACAGAAAACCCAGAAGCTAAGTAAGAGACTAATAAATTTGACTCTGTATGAAAATTTATGAAACATAAATACTGTAAATGAAGTCAAAAGGATGAATAGATATGAGCCAAAGTCTAATTTCTTTAGTATATAAAAAGAATTTTCAATCCATAAGAAAAAGAACAACAATCCAACAGAAAGCAGGCAAAGGAAAAAAAGATCTGCTCACAGAACTCAAATTGCTTTATTCATGTGAAAAAGAATAGACCTCACTCAAAATTTAAAGAATGCAAATTAAAACAATGACACGCTATTTTTTAATCTTTCACACTGGCAAATAGTATGTTAAAGGTCAATAAACCTATTGTTAACAAAGCGGGGGATGGGGAGTAGCCACTGAGGACTTTATGACTTGGTGCTACCTTTAATTGCAAAGAAAGAAAGTGAAAGTCACTCAGTAGTGTCCAACTCTTTTTGACCCTCTGGACTGTTGCAAGCCAGGCTCCTCCGTCCATGGAATTCTCCAGGCAAGATCAATGGAGTGGGTTGTCATTCCCTTCTCCAAGGGATCTTCCCAACCCAGGGATCGAACCCAGGTCTCCTGCCTTGCAGGCAGATTCTTTACCATCTGAGCCACCAGGGAAGGCCGGAAAGATATAGAAAATTAAAAATAAAAATATTCTTCATCAACACTGCTCCTCTTCTAGGAATTTATCCTATAGACACAGTTACACACGTGGTTCAAGCACATACACACAGATGTTCACTGAATTGTTCATAACAGCAAAAGACTGGAAACAACCTCGATATCCTTCAGTCAAAGAATGATTTAATAATTACAATTTGCTGCCTATCAGAACACCACCAGGCAGCCATTCTAAAAGAATGTCCCAGATCCACCTGCGCTGAAGTGAGGCCATCGCCAAGATGTATTATAAAGGGAGAAGAGAAGCCATGTACAGGTTTTGTATACAGAAGAAGCTTAACAGGAGATATCCGTATACTTTTGTTCTGGAATAAATCAAAAGAAAGTACTAAAAACGGCTGCCTCTGAGAAGGGGGCTTGGGGCCATATAAAGAGGGGGGGGAGGTTTCTGTACTGCTTGCATTTTCTACTATATGTATTTATGATTTTTCCATTTTAAAAACTAGCTAATCGGGGATTCCCTGGCGGTCCAGTGGTTAGGATGCCATACTTTTAGTGCCAAAGGCAGGGTTCAATCCCTGATGGGGCATTTAAGATTCCACAAGCTGCATGGCATGGCCAAAGGTGGAGGTGGGGAACGAAAAGAGTAAGTATCAAAGAGAGGAAGGGAGAAAGAGATACTAAAAAAAATTTTTTATTAGCTAATTGCTTTCAATAAACATTAATATTTAAGCAGAGTGGGAAATTCCATGGTGTTTTGAGCTCTTGGGTCAGGAGAACGGAGACTTCATATCCCAGTCCAGCAACGAGCACTCATGGAAAGTCAAACACAGACAATTTTTAAAATAAAATTTAAAAGACGTGCAGATATAAAGAAAATTAAAGCGACGCAACGAAGAAACGGGAGTAGCTCTTTCCACCAGCGAACAGCAGTGCGAACCAGGGCGGCGGAGCCCGAGGACCACGCGCTGCCCTAACCGCGATCGAAGCCTCTCCCCCATCCCCCAGCCCTCTCTCCCACGAAAGGGACCAGTCTTTCGTGCCATCCTAGGGGGCGACAACATATCGAGGCGCCAACTCCGGGAAGACGGTGGACAGCAGGGACGGCCGGAACTCACGGCCTACCAGATGGTGGCGCAGGGCAGCTCCGCGGGAGGGCAAGGTGCAGCCCCTGGGATATACTGTCAAATACAAACTTCGCCGGAATTTGGAAACCTCTGCGTCCGCCGCCGCCCCCGGAGGCCTGGCAGCAGCTGCACCCGCGACCCGGCGTCTCCACCGGCGCTCAAGGCTGAAGCCGGTCGCTCCCGAGCGCCCCTGCCTGGCCCGGGTGCGCATCCGTAGGGCCACAGTGCGACCCAGCGGGCCTCCGGGGAAACTGCGCCCGACGGTCGCCCGGACAACAGGTGGGGCAAGGACCCGAGAGTCACCGCCTCCCGCCAGTAACAGTCTCAAGAAAAGGTGATGTGGAAGAATAGTCTCTTTCCTACTTTGTAAACGAAGAGAGGCGATCTGTTTGCCAAGACACTTGCTAAACTCACAGGTCGTTCTTACTGCATTCAGCCTCTGGGTGAAAATCGACTTGCCGGAAAGTTCTGGTTTGAGACGCCTGCAGTACTTTATTCAGAATTCTAGACAATTGGTCATTTATGAAGTCCAAGGAAGGAACTATTAATTTTTATCTGAAGGATGACCCTTATGGTCTAGTAAAATCTATGGATAGTAGAACTGACTATATGCAGGCTCGACCACAGTGCCACCTCCTTCTTGAAATCTGCCCCTAGGCAAGCAGACGAGTCCCCTTGTTCACTGTCATGGCCTGTGTGAGGGGCTCTCCTCTGAGAATCATATCTGCACATCATCCTGATTACTGGAGCTACACGCTCCCTGAGGCTGAGACCATGTCTTACTCACTGTTAGGAGTAGGGGGAAAGACAAGCCGTGCAGATCTTGGGAACAATGAAGAGAAAAGAAGAAAGAAGCTATGTCGCAACAGCAATTTTGTGTCATTTGAATAGTTTATCAAACACCAAATTGCTCCCCTTGGTTCAGTAGGCCAGCATTCCTCAAAGGTTGCCCCCTGCGTGTTAGTTTCAGGCCATATTAATGTCATAAAATTTGAGTATCAGGTAATTCTGAATATAGAGTAATCTCACATTTTGCAAGGGAAAAACCTCTCAGAAAACACGGTTGAGGTTTTGGGGGCCTTTTGGCCAACTTGAAAATATAAATATTTCAGCAATAGGTAAGAGAGTTATATGTCTGTCTATAGGATTGACTTCATCCCTTTAGTTACATTTTAAAGTTTAATTAACATGTGAAATAGCAGGTTGATATTGCAATATTGCTTTTTTCCTCTTGCTTTTTATGACTCAATTCTATTTAAACTCTCACCTGAGTCTTTCAATACCTCAGTCATCCGAAGAGGCCCTTCTTAAAGCGTCTAACAGTTGCTTTTGTTTGCATGCAGAATTTTTTAAATCCATGTGTAGTGCTGTTACTGGACATTTTAATCCTAAACCATAATTATACAAATTCAGGGTTTTTTTTTTCAAATTTGTGCTATAGGTTTAGATTTATCTCTTTGACATAATCCCTAACTATACTGCTTTTTAATCATTGCTTTTTAAACGCATACCAAATATTTGCATAGGGAGGTCATACCCTGTATCAGTAAGGGTCTAGCCTCAGAGAACAGAATCTGTTCTGGCTAGTTTAAGCAAGAGGAGATTTGTAACAGGGTATCATATAATTTCCAGAATCACTGGAGTGGGGAGTTTGGCAAGAAACAGACTTTAGGCTGAGCTTCCAAAAATAATTCCAAAGCCACACCAGAGGACCAGCCAGAGAACAAGAAGCCACAAGCCAAATCGGCTCTGCTGCTGTAGGACACATCGATATTGGGCCATTTCTGCTACAGTCAGAATGCTGCTGGCGGAGCTGAGAGTCTGCTGCTGCATATCACCTCTGCTGACCACCAACCAAACTGAATGTGTTGTTCTGAAGTCAAGTTTCGTGCAAGTAAATCTCTTTTTTTGGAACCTAAAGTACATCCAAAATGCTCACTGCAGTGTCTAAGAAAACTTCTTCTAAGAAGTTTCCAGTTTCTTCAATATAAGAAGACAGATCAGAATAAAATTAGAAAACGACAATGAGCAAGCTAGTCTATAGCATCTGCTTCATACTTTCAAGAACAGTTACCAATTTTGCGTTATATTTATTTACTCCCTTCTTTTTTTAAAAAACTAATTCCATCAGACAACCTTTACCAGCAATTAAAACTAACACAGATTAAAGTTGTCTTAGGATCAAGTTTTTCCTCACACAGTATTTTAGCTCTTCAAAAGTAAATGATTGAGAAACTGGCTTGAAATACGAGCTCTTGAAAGCCCTTGAATATAAGGAAACTCCATCTTATGTATCTTAAATATCCATCTCCATCTTATATATCCATGAAGGATAATTTGGGAGAAGAAAACCTCACTTCATATTTGGGCATAGACAGTAGTTCTTCCATGAAAAATTTTGTGTTTTTTTTTTAAAGAGTTTTATGGGCAAATGGATTACAGGCATACCTCAGAGACATTGTGGGTTTGGTTCCAGACCACCTCAATAAAGCAAATACTGCAATAAATCGAGTCATGTGACTTTTTTGGTTTCCCATTGCATATAAAAGTTTTACTTACACTGTGTGCATACTAAGTCACTTCAGTTGTGTCTGACTCCTTGGGACCCTATGGACTCTACCCCACCAGGCTGCTCTGTCCATGGAATTTCCCAGGCAAGAATACTGGAGTGGGTTGCCATTTTCTACTCCAGGAGATCTTCCCAACCCAGGGATTGAACCCGCGTCTCTTAAGTCTCCTGCTTGGCAGGCAGGCAGGTTCTTTACCACTAGCACCACCTGGGAAACCCTGTAGTCTATTAAGTGTGCAATAGCATTGTCTTTAAAAATGTACACACCTTCATTTTTTTTTAACTTTATTGCTAAAAAATGTTAACCATCATTTGACAACCGAGGGTTGCCACAAACTTTCAATTTGTTTTTTTTTTTTTTTAAGGCAATATCTGCAAAGCACAATAAAATGAGGTGTGCCTATGGTTTCTGAGGACTGCCATAACAAATTGCCACCAACTGGGCAGGCTAAAACGACAGAAATATATTCCCACGGCGTTCTGGAGGCCAGGAGTCTGCAATCAAGCTGTCAGCAGGCTGCTGTTCCTCTAGAGGTTCTGGGGGCAAATCCTCCTGGCCCCCAGTTTCCGGTAGCCGTGGGCATCCTCAGCTCTCCTGGTTCGAGGCCACGTCCCTCCAAACTGCCTCAGTTTTCACATCGTCTCTCTTCTCTACCTGTCTTCTCTTCTGTATGTAGCAAATTCCCCTCTATTTTTCTCTTATATGGATATATCATTGGATTTAGGACCCATTCCTATAATTCAGAGTGATCTGTTCTTGAGATCCTTAATTTAGTTACAAATGTAAAGACTCTTTTTCCAAATAAAGTAACATTCACCATTTCCAGGGATTAATGTTGATGTATCTTTTAAGGGGGCATCATTTGACCCACTACAGTAGATAGGTTTAGGAAAGGCTGAACTAAACAAACTAAGCCAATTTTTTTTTTGCTGCAGGATTCTGCAAAGCCTTTAACTCTTTTACATGCACTATGAACCTTCTAGAGAGAGAGCCACCACACAATGATTCTCAAATGTTTTTGAGCATGGAATCCTATTGGCAGAAGTGATGTTCCACAGCATACACTCTAGTGTAGGCTTATAATTTGCCTGCTGGGCAAGTTCTCAGAAGGAGTATCAATAAATATCAGAGAAGCCAAAAATAAGTGACTAAACAGAGGAAGGCTCTTCAGGACTTGGCAAGAGTAACGATTCTAAACTATGGCCACACATCACTACTAAAGATCATCCCCGATTTATAGCCATAAAATGAAATCAAGATTTATCCCCAGTTATTAGACTTCTCCCCACCAGATTCTATTTTGGTCCAGGATAAAGTGCACACTCTCAATCCTTTGCAACCAAATCCTCCATCAATCTTCTTGCCCTATATTAATCCTTGCTCTAGCCAAACTTATCTACACACTGAATTTCCTACTGCCACATTTTTGCCATGAAAAATACCTTCCCCAGTGCCTCACCTGGACACCTCTTTGAGCAAACTCCAAGAGATAATGGAGGGACAGAGGAGCCTGGTGTGCCGCAGTCCATGGGGTCGCCAAGAGTCGCACACAAACCTAGAGACTGAACAACAATGCCTCACCTATTATTAGCCTACACTCCTCTGTAGTGATGCCTCCTAGATAAAGCCGCCCTTGTCACCCCAGAAAGCAGGGCTCCCTCCCTCTGTCCCGTATCTGGCACAGGACACTTGTCGAGTGCCTGGTTTTAGAGTTCCTTGCATGCAAGCGTCATCTCTCGCTGGCCAGCACTGGTGAGCAAGGATCATAATTCAGATCTCTTCCTATCCTCCAAGTGTCCCGACATGGTGCGTTTCATAGTACAGACACTCAAAAGAAATGTGTTGATTGACTAAAATAATCAAATTAATTTTCTCAGAAACTATGTATGGAGATGTAAAAGTGCTGCCCAAATTCCCCAGGCCCACCCCATCTCCAAGATGAGAGTAGACTGGGGAGCAGAAGCTTGCCCAGGAAAAAGGCTCTTTCGAGTTGAGAGAGTCACCCAGTTATCAGCAATGGATGGCAGAACCACATGCTGCTGGCATTGAGGACCTAAGTCAGGCAGAGTCCTGGGTTCTCTAAATGATTTAAAGCAGAACAATGTATCCACAAGAACTGAAAGCAGGACTTTCCTGGCGGTCCAGTGGTTAAGAGTCCACCTTGCAGTGCAGAAGACACTGGTCGAAGAAGTAAGATCCCACATGCCACGGAACAACTAAGCCTGTGCACCACAACCATTGAAGCCTGCGTGCTCTGGAGCCCAAGTGCCACAGCTGAGACCCAAAACAGCCAAACAGAGATTGGCCAGGACCTGGCAAAAGGTCACAGGAGGTTACAGGAGGCAGCAGGAAAGAGTTTTTGCTACCCAAACTTGGGACAACCTGAGCAGCAAGTGGAAAAATAGAGTAATGATAATAAGGGGCTATAACACAATGAACTCTTTGTGAACAATACTAATAATCATCCATGCTCCATGCTGCTGCTGCTGCTAAGTTGCTTCAGTCGTGTCCGATTCTGTGCGACCCCAGAGATGGCAGCCCACCAGGCTCCCCTCATGGGATTCTCCAGGCAAGAACACTGGAGTGGGTTGCCATTTCCTTCTCCATCCATGCTCCATAGTGATACTCAAAAGAGAGAAGGAGAAACAGATTTTCCCTATAGAAGGAATGATAGGATTAGAAAATGATTAGTTTGCACCCTGTGATGTAACTATCAACTCAGGCAATGGATGCAAAAAATGCAGGGAGACAGTATATTCACATGGACTCAAAGTATGACTGCACGAGGACTTACTAACTATCAAGGGGGGAAATGCAGACATATGGGGGAACATTTCACTAACTGGTGGATCACTAACTGAATGACTATACTTAGCAGCATGTTATATGCCTCCCAATGAGATACAAAAAGAGACACACAGTCTCACGTATGTAACATTTTTCCAAAAATGTTTCCCTAAAAGTAATCAAGAGAAAACAATCAGACCAATGCCAACCATGATACATTCTACAAGGCAACTGGCTTCCTCTCTTAAAAAAATCAGTGTCATCAAAAGGGGAGTAGGCAGTTATTCTGTATGAAATGAGACTGAAGACATAACAATTAAACATAATTCATGAATCTTGATTATTAATAGATCCCAGATTGAAAAAAAATAGTCATAGAAAGACATTTGAGGGAAGTCTCTGGCAGTCCAGTGGTTAGAACTCCATGCTTCCACTGCAGGGGGCACAGACTCAGTCCCTGGTCAGGGAGCTAAGATCCTGCCAGCCTTGCAGCACAGCCAAAAATGTTTTCAAATGATTAAAAAATTATAAAGGCATTTAGGGAGACACTGAATACAAATTATGCATCAGAATTATTGCTAATTTTCTCAGGTATGATCGTGGTATTTTGTTTACATAAGGGAAACAGCATTATTCTCAAGAGATGCATGCTAAAGTGATACAATATGTCCAACTTTCAAATATTCAGTTCAGTTCAGTTGCTCAGTCGTGTCCGACTCTTTGCAACCCCATGAATCGCAGCACGCCAGGCCTCCCTGTCCATCACCAACTCCTGGAGTTTACTCAAACTCATGTCTATCGAGTCGGTGATGCCATCCAGCCATCTCATCCTCTGTTGTCCCCTTCTCCTCCTGCCCCCAATCCCTCCCAGCATAAGGGTCTTTTCCAGTGAGTCAACTCTTCACATGAGGTTGCCGAAGTATTGGAGTTTCAGCTTTAGCATCAGTCCTTCCAATGAACACCCAGGGCTGATCTCCTCTAGGATGGACTGGTTGGACCTCCTTGCAGTCCAAGGGACTCTCAAGAGTCTTCTCCAACACCACAGTTCAAAAGCATCAATTCTTCGGTGCTCAGCTTTCTTCACAGTCCAACTCTCATATCCATACATGACCACAGGAAAAACCATAGCCTTGACTAGATGGACCTTTTTTGGCAAAGTAATGTCTCTGCTTTTGAATATGTTATCTAGGTTGGTCATAACTTTCCTTCCAAGGAGTAAGCGTCTTTTCATTTCATGGCTGCAGTCACCATCTGCAGTGATTTTGCAGCCCAAAAAAATAAAGTCTGACACTGTTTCCACTGTTTCCCCATCTATTTCCCATGAAGTGATGAGACCAGACGCCATGATCTTAGTTTTCTGAATGTTGAGCTTTAAGCCAAATTTTTCACTCTCCTCTTTCACTTTCATCAAGAGGCTCTTTAGTTCTTCTTCGCTTTCTGCCGTAAGTGTGGTATCATCCGCATATCTGAGGTTATTGCTATTTCTCCCAGCAATCTTGATTCCAACTTGTGCTTCTTCCAGCCCAGCATTTCTCATGATGTACTCTGCATATAAGTTAAATAAGCAGGGTGACAATATACAGCCTTGACGAACTCCTTTTCCTATTTGGAACCAGTCTGTTGTTCCATGTCCAGTTCTGTTGCTTCCTGACCTAATTTCAAATATTAACAACTGGTAAATCTAGGTGAACAATGTACAGATGATAATTTGATTATCCTTTCACCTTTCCTATAGATTTGAAATTTTTCAACTAAAATGTTGGGGGCAGAGACTTGAACATGGCCTCAACGTGTGTGTGTGTGTGTGTGTGTGTGTTTTTATTCCTTCATGATCCTGAATGGTGAAGCATTCCCCATGTCTTTGTAAATTATCTTTTGTTTCACATGCCTTCTACTCTGACCCTCTTGACACACTTGAAGCTGAACTCACACCTGTTCCAAGCAAAGCGTGGTTCCCACTGCCCAGAAGAGTGCCAGTGTTCCCTCTTCACAGCTGTCATCACTGGGAGCATTTTTCTGCTTCAGAACCTCATGTGTTTATCATTTTCTCATGGATGTGTGCAGCTTTAAGAATCTGTCATTGTCTCTTTGTGACTTAAAGATGAATCATTCTCCCAGTCTCTACAAGAAAAGATACATAAGACTTCCTTATTGCCCCGAAGCAAGGAGGGGCCATGACCACAGTCCTCTGTTCAGATCACTAGTGGATTCCAACAAGTGGTTTCCAAAGTTTATAACAGATTCCAAGGTATATTGAGAATACCACTGGGCTAAAAATTGGGAATCTCGCTGAGAAAGTCATTTCACCTCTCAGGGCATCCATTTCTTCATTAGTTTAAGGGGGGTGATTGGAATGAATATTTTTAAAGTTCTCTTCAAGCTCTCACAGCTTATCATTCAAGTCCCTGCTTCCTGGAATAGACATATCAATCACCTTGTCCCAGAAGGCAAAGCTAGGGATAAGTCTCCTCCTTGAGACCAGGCCTCAAATTCTTGGCTGCTGTCATGGTGAAGTAACATCCTCAGTTCTTCTCCAATCGGAAACATTTTCATTGCAACACGATTTACAATAACCAGGACATGGAAGCAACCTAAATATCCATCAACAGAGGAATGGATAAAGATGATGTGGTATACATATACAATAGAATATTACTCAGCCATAAAAAAGAATGAAATAATGCCATTTGTAGCAATATGGACAGACCTGGAGATTGTCATATGGAGTAAGTAAGACAAAGACAAATATCATATAACATCACTTATATGTGGAAATTAAAAAAAAAAAAGCTACAAATGAAGTTATCTACAAACCAGAAATAGAATTATAGATGTAGAAAACAAATTTATGGTTACTAGTGGGTAAAGAGAGGGAGGTCATAAATTGGGAGATTGGGATTGATATATACATACTACTATAAATAAAATAGATAACTAATAAAGACCCACTTACAGATCAGGGAACTCTACTCAGTATTCTGTAATGACCTATATGGGAAAAGAGTAAAAAAGAGAGGATATATGTATATGTATAACTGATCCACTCCGTTGTACACCTGAAGCTAACACAGCATTGTAAGTAAGCTATACACCAATAAAGAGGAAAAAAAAAAAACTAACCTACCTCCACACCTGGCCTATATTTACTTTCCTTCTGGAAACAAATGTGTGAGATGGCAACTTGTGAAGCCTCAGAAAGAAATTAATTCCATATGGACTTAGCATGCTATATAAAGAGAGCATCAAAGGAGGACACTCTGTGTGGAATATGGTTATCTGCTTCCTTTATTCTCTAAAGCTGAATATTGTCTGTTAGCGATAGGCCCCCTTGGAAACCTCTGACAGAGCCAAAGGATAGAAGATGATGGAAGATCTGGGGAGAAACTGCAAAGGAAATCAGTAAACTTTCATCCAGGGTGTGACCAGGGCAGATGAAGAAGATGAAAAGTGTAAGAGATTGGAGAAGAAATGAAGAAAATACGTTTAAAAAAAAACCACTGGAGACTGGTTCTTTTTCCACATTCAGTTCACTACGCTATACTTCAATGGTGTTTTCTACCCTGTTCATTTTTATAATAAATAATGATGAGAAAATATTTAAACAGCATCCTTTCCTGGTTAACCATCCAAGTCAAGCGGCAGTCCACAAAACTGTGATAGTTTCCGGAGTGGAGAAGCCACTACATTCTTATGATTAGCTAGTAGAGATCAGATACGGCTACCGTCAAACCCAGAGGTGGACCGCCCTGCATCTTAAGGACACAGGCCAAATCAGCCTCTCCTATCTTTCACGTGACATATGCAAGAATCCTTTTTTTTTGGTGCCACTCTGTGAGGCTTGCAGCATCTTAGTCTCCCAACAAGGGATTGAACCTGTGTCTTCTGGGTAGTGAAAGCACAAGAGTCCCAACCACTGGACCACCAAGGAATTCCTGAAAGAATACATTTAAACAAAACAAAAGAAAAAAGATTTCCTTTTAAAAGAAAGAACCCAGTACTCAGGGAGCTCTGAATACCACAACTGAGAGCTGAGTGATTTATGGTGCCCTGTTTGTATACATCCTTAGTTAAATAAGATTTATCATCTGTTGATTATTTAACAAACTTGCCGTAATCAGTGTATTTGCAGTAAAAAAAAAAAAAAAGTTTGGGGTATTTCAGAGATCTAACAGAGGGATGTCAGGGAGCTCTCTCACAGAAGTCAAAGAGAAAGGCCATGTCTCTTGATCCTTACTGCAAGATGAATTTATGTAAATAATTTGTTTATTCTTTTATCAATATCTCCTTCTTTCAAACATAAATTCCATAAAGATATCTGTGTTTTTCACCGCTGAATCCCCAACCCATAGCATATATTGAAAAGCACCAAGGAAGATAGAAATGTACCACTTATAATCAGGAGGAAAATGTGATATGGTTCTCTACTCACATTTTTACTCTCAGGAGATTTTTGTTTGTTTCTTTCTTTTATATAGATCCCAGAACACATTTCTCATTAAGCTTATTCCTGGGTATTGTGTGAGTTCTGTTTTTAAAAACTCAATCTCTCTCTCTTTCTCTCATTATACTTTAAAGCCCATCCATGCTAGCTTGTGAAAAACTCTTGAGTAAATCTATTGTGCTCGCAGCCAGCACACTAAACTTTCTCATTAAACCCATTAGTTGGGGGTCCTTTTTGTTTGATTCTCTAAGTAGGCCAGGTATAAAATCATATCATTTGCAAATAATAAAATTTTGTCTTTTCCTTTCCAACAATCTAAGTCTTATTTCTGTTTCATCTTTAATTGCATTGGTGACCAACTGGGAAAGACACCAAATGATGATGGTAATGATGGTGTTCTTGTAATCTATTCATGGTTCTAATGGGAAGGCCTCTGGTGCATCCTCATTCTGATTTTCACATCTGGAGCCTAGCAACCTCTCATGGGCTCACTTCCTTTCAATTTACTCTTAGTAGGGACCACTTAAAATAATCCTAATGTAATAATGTAAGTCTTAATAACACCAGGTGGTTAGCTCTCAAAGAAGTTTCCTTTCTGTTCCTAAACCACAATGTGAAAGCATCCCTTTGACTCTGTTGAATACACACACACACACACACACACACACACCCAGATGTAGCATGCCCAAGCTACGCCACTCCTGGGATTGAGAGGCTGTGGAGGGTGGTGGGACAACTCTGATGCCTCAAGGGCTCCAGCACATCCACAACACTTGTGGCTAAGGCAGTTCCTGCAGCTCTAAGAACATCAAAAGCTGGCACCCTTGTCATAAACACATGTATTCCCATGGTGAGTCCTGGCAGCGCCATACGAAACTGTGTATATGTCCTAATGACCACAAATCATGAACAACATATTGAAATGATATAAAAATAATTACTCTGCTCCTGCCCCAGACAATGACTCTGGTGGATGCTGGGTCTTTCCTTGGTCTACCCACCCACCCATGCTTGAGCCAATTCTTGCTCCATCCCCTCTACCGAACTGAAAGCAGGCTGAAACTGTAAACTACCCTGGAGCTCATGGAGAGACTCTGCCCTTCTCTGGCCTCAGAACTTCTCCACCTCCTGCACACCTCCCCTCCTTTTCTGAACCAAGCTCAGCCACTAGCTGCCTCCAGGTCAGGAATACAGGGCAACACACCGTCAGGGGCAATGGCACCAGGACCTAAGTGTGCAGACCGGCTGTACCACCTCGGCAAGGAGGCCTTCTCCAGGGAACCCCATCCTCCCCAGCCCGCTGTCCAAGCTTTACTGCTGCCAGAGCAGCCAAGGGGAAGCTTGGTGTCATCTCCACTCTCCTAGGCATTCAAGACTACTCCCAAGACTTCTCCTGGGTTTTCCCAACCATGGCAGCAGGAGTGTCATGATGGGAAGGAGACCTGGGAGGCAGAGGACAACAGCAGTTACATTTCCCCATCAGCCAGCCTTTGGCACTGGCTACCATCACCGTCACTCTCAGGTTACGTTCGAAGAACTCAGAACCTTCCTTCTCCCCTTTTATCCTCTTGCAGAGCTACAGGGACCCTGGTCTACTGGGAGAGACAAGAGTACATATGTGTGTTCATGCTGCTGTTCGTGGACTGGGGTGGCAGTGGGGACTGCCTTTGTCCCCACCCCCAGCTTCTTCCCTCCACCTCTCACTCCCTCGAGAAGTGAAGTGAAGTGAAAGTCGCTCAGTCGTGTCTGACTCTTTGTGACCCCATGGCCTATAAAGTCCTGGGATTCTCCAGGCCACAATACTGGAGTAGGGAGCCTTTCCCTTCTCTAGGGGATCTTCCCAACCCAGAGATTGGACCCAGGTCTCCCGCATTGCAGGCGGATTCTTTACCCATTGAGCTATCAGGGAAACCCCTTTGCCCCCCACCTCGAGAAGTCTGCAGCAAATGTGCTGGCCTGAGCTATATTCCCAAACCAACCCTAATCCCAACTTTTCTAATGCTTGTCCCCAATGCAATATTTCATTCATTCATTCATTCATTCATATTTAGCTTCATTCCAGTCCCCAGCCCTGACCAGTGCCCACCCCTAGTGCCCAGTCCATCAATCCAAGCCCTGGTATTATATTAATAATTCATCATTGCAGCTAACACTTGTAAGCAAATACATGTACACACACACACACAAACACACACGTGTATATAATCTTTACAGCAAACCACTGAAGTAGGTACTATTATTATTCCCATTTTACAGATGACAAAACTGAGACTCAAGGGGATTAGGTGATTTGCCCAAGGTCGCACAGCTTGTCAATAGCAGAGCTGAGATTCGAACCCAAGGTCTTTAGTCCTAACTTCTGGGCTCACGCCAACACTGGAAACGCTATCCCCATCCCCAGTCCAGCCACAGCCCCACCCTCAGACTCTCCGCATCTGACGGCAGTCTGTGCTCCTTGATGATGCAGCCGAGCCCACACCTGACGTCAGGAGGCAGTCTGCCCACCTACCCCGTCAGGTGTTCACCTGACACAATCCTCCCCCTCCCACAAACCACAACAGAACCCAAGTCAGTGAGAGGTGAGTGCTGAGCCAGGCCAAGGGGGTCCCAGGAAGCACACTGAAGTCCTAGGGAGCTTCACCGCTGCTGACTAAAATGAGCGCCAGACACCCAGGATGCAGCCATGGCACTGCAGGCCTACCTTCCAGCGCTGTGGAGAACGCTGCCGCATCAAAAGCATTTCTGTGTCTGAAACCGGCTGTGAGATCCAAGCAGTGGGCAGCGGAAGAAGGCAGCTGTGGGAAGAACAGAAGGCCTGAGGGTGACGGAGTCCACAGAAAAGAGGCCTGGACAGAGACCTTCACCTCCCCTGCAAGAAACAGCAGCGGAAACCGCCTGTTGCCATCCTAGCGGAACCCCGGGTGTTGACTTCTCTGAGCTGTGCGCCAGCAACTCCAGGCTGCTGTTATGCAGCTTTCTGGACCAAACTGCACTCTCCCACTTTACGTAACTTTCCCAGCAAACACGCCTGGGTTTACTCTCAAATTGATTTAGCATCTCTCAGCTCCATCTGTCCCAATTCCCCCATCCCCCTGCTTCTAGCACTTCTTAAGGCATCCATCACTGTGGATTATTATTTACAGTCAGATGTACAATTTGTTCAGAATTTACAGGCAAACTCATTTAGGTCTTATATTCATGAGTCACATAGGGCTTTGAGATAGGCATCCTGCCTGATTTACTGTTGGGGAAATGAAACCCTAAACTCAATTGCCCCAGGTCAGGCAATTGACGTAACACTTTACGAGGGTCAGTATAAGGCAAATAATTACATATTGCTTTTACTGAGATCAAGATAGCATCTTTTACTGAGAACAAGATAACTTTGTTTTAGGAAATGCTGGGCAGGAGAAACAAAAATGACCCACTGGTTTCTCTGGCCTTTGAGTGACCAGTTTAAGATTCCGAGTTGACTAACTCAAATCAGCCTGCCTATGGGAACCCTTGCTCTTAACACCTAGGCTATCCTAGCTCTGTTATTCCCTTTGTTCTACTCATTCCACCAGTGCTAAACAGAGTTGTGTAAGAAAGGAAGAAAAGAACCAGTACTGAAGAATTCCCAGTGCAACACAGAGGGAAGTTCCCACCAATCTGCACCACAAAACCAATAACTCAGATATAAGACAGAACCTGTGATACTAAATTTATGCACGGTGTAGGGAAAGAGCTCTACCGAACTCTTTAAATCCCAATATAGAACATTTCCAAAGAGAAGTAAAATTTGTTGCAAAACCAAGAGGAAAAAAAAGATGCCGTAAGAGTCATTTTGCGTCTATTTCATTGTCTCCTTAAGACAATGCTTTCCAGTCACAATGAGTGAACAGGTCAAGGGGGTGGGGGGAATACAACACCAAAGAGTGTATAAAACACGATCTAAAGAACTTGGTTCTAAGCTGGGGGGATCACGGTATCTTTTGGTACATCTTGGAAGCTCCTTCAAAAATCTGTCTGTGTGTTTTTTTGGAAAGAAGGTTCATAGCTATCATCAAGAGGCCCAGATTATTGGGGGAAAAAAACCACTAAGAACTACTAACTTGGGCTTCCTAGGTAGCGGTAGTGATAAAGAACCCACCTGCAGGAGACCTAAGAGACTCAGGTTCAATCCCTGGGTGGGAAGATCCCCTGTAGGGAGACATGGCAACCCACTCCAGTATTCTTGCCTGGAGAATCCCAGGGACAGAGGAGACTGGCGAGCTACAGTCCATAGAGACACAAAGAGTCGGACATGACTGAGGTGACTTAGCACGCACACACACTGCTAACTTTTAGTAAAAATAATATTTTCTATAATCCAGCAGTATTTTCTAAAACCCAATTTCCCCTCCCTCCTGAAACAGTGACCTCTCCCTCAGTGGCAACTCAGAGGAGCTGGGGGCACCAGGAACTCAGTGACACCAGGTTTGGCAGCCACCTCACCAGCCCTTCCTATCATTCCTGTGCCCCAGCTTAGTCTCCTCGGCAATGGAAACCCATAGCACCCTAAGTAAGCCAAACTGGGGACATTCAAAAGTGCTAAACAGGATATAGCATGGAGAGGAAACACCCAGTCCCCAAGAGAACACAGCTCAAGTCGCCTGCAGAATGGCTCAGGGAACCTGGATGACTGGAATCAGTCAAGAAAGCAGAAGAAGTTTCCAAAGGTTAGGGAGGAAGAGCATATTACATGGGCTGGGCTTGCAGGTGTAACAAGAACAGATCAGAGGCAGGAGCAGATTAAAGCAACAGAGAGGCTAGGAAGGAACAGATGGTCTGGTCCAGGGCCAGGGAGGAAATGAAAGGCAAGATGAAGCCCTTATCATTAAGCATTACTGAGAGATGAAGCTTGAACTTTTGTATGGAAGCTGTCAGAGACTGGGCAGATTTCAATGGGGAAATAGACTACGTGACTATGTTCTACAGAGGAAAAGATTGAGAAGCGGGGTCTAAATGAATAGAAGACAGAAGAAAGATATGACTGCAGAGAAGAGAAATAGGCCAGCACATGGAGTGTCAGGTATTAATTTTGAAGGCACATGGTAGATGAATGGACAAGTCAACAAGAGGCATACAGGACCAGATGCAGGTGTGGATAAATGGGGTGCCTTAGGCCAAAGGAAATGGAGGGGTCCTCCCTTTCCTTTCCCTACGACAGACTTCTGCGGGTGACAAGCCTCCCACCACATGCCTGTACCCTGCCTGCAAGGAGGTCTGCCCTCAGCTCTAGGAACTGGCTATTAATGTAGAATTATTGTAAATACTTGTGATGGTCTCAATGTCCATCTCTGCCTATACCTCATTGGAGCAACCTTTTTCCCAACTGAGTAGCAAAGACTAAAGAAAAATATAAATAACAGCACAAGAAAGTCAGAAAATAACCAATAGTCTCCAAGTCATTCTAGAAAAAATCTTATAACCTGAATCTGGTGTGCATTCTTTTCCTTGATTTGTTGTTATTGTAGGAAATGGTGAAATTCTCAACATCCTAATGACTATTAGAAAATGACTGGTTAAATAAATTAGAATTTATTTATACTCCAGAATACTATGTACTACTTTAAAGAATAAACTGCATCCAGATCCAGATGTACTCACATGGAAAAACAGCCAAGATTCCTTTATGGATTGAAAAAAAAAAAAGTTGGAGATCACATGTATAATGTGATCCCACTCAATAAAGAAAATTATACAAATAAATATATATCATATAAATGTGCTTGATATTTATTCAGTCAGGAAATATTTATTGAGCATCTTCTGTGTACCAGGCAGTACACAAAAATCTCTGCATATACAGAACTTACATTCCAGTGGGGAAGATGGATAATAAATTAGAGAAAAAGCAAAAGGTATATGTACAAAGGGCTAAGGAATTTTTTAAAAAATCAGGGAAAGGGGATAGAAGTATCTAGTCTAGACCACTAGGAAGTATGCTGCTAAGTCACTTCAGTCGTGTCTGACTCTGTGCGACCCCATAGACGGCAGCCCACCAGGCTCCCCCGTCCCTGGGACTCTCCAGACAAGAACACTGGAGTGGGTTGCCATTTCCTTCTCCAATGCATGAAAGTGAAAAGTGAAAGTGAAGTCGCTCAGTCGTGTCCGACTCTTAGCGACCCCATGGACTGCAGCCCACCAGGTTCCTCCGTCCGTGGGATTTTCCAGGCAAGAGTACTGGAGTCGGGTGCCATTGCCTTCTCCAGACTAGGAAGTATATTTGAGTAAAAAATGGAAGGAAGTGAGGGAGATTGTCAGGCTGCTGTCCCGAGGAGGAGCCTGGGAATTAACTAGAAGCAGAAGCTCTGAGGCAGGAGCATGCCTCGAGGGTTCCAGCTGGGGGGGAAGGAGGGAATGAGCAAGCAAGAGCACAGTCAGGGCTAACAGGGCCTTGTAGACTTGTGAGGACACTGCTTTCACCCTTAGTGAGATGGGGTGTGTATGTTAGTCACTAAGTCATGTTCGACTCTTTGCAACCCCATGGTCTGTAGCTCACAAGTCTCTCTGCCCATGGATTTCTCCAGGCAAGGATACTGGAGTGGGTTGCCATTTTCTTCTCCAGAGGATCTTCCTGACCCAGGGATTGAAACTGGGTCTCCTGCATTGCAGGCGGATTCTTCACCATTGAAAAGCATATTAGGGAAAAAAACATTAATAATAGTTAAGTGAGAAATGACGTTAGTAAGAGGTGTGGAAAAAATCTTTTTAATTTTCACATTATACATTTTTATATAGGCTTTAAATTTTTTTGTTTCTATGCCTCTTGTTATTAATTTTTAAACTAGTTCAAACTCAACATTTCTATTTTTAATGGTAAAACTCATCATTCCAATAAATATATAAATTCAATTAATTTGCTACTTTTTTAATGGTCTGTGTTTTCTTAAATTATGTATTTGTCTACCTGGCATCCATTCATCATAGAGCCAATTATGTTAACAATATTCTCTTCTTTTTTGTATTCTTTGATACTCTGGGGCCCTTGCAGACCCAGAAATAGACTGCCCCTTCCAGGCTTGACTAATTCCTAAAGGTAATAACAACTTGCCAAGGAACACACCTTTTATATGCAAACCAATCAATTTCTCATCTATACCCCCAATGATCTCTTTATCTAACTCTCACACAACCTAGCCAATATTTCCCCCACCCTAAATCAAACTGAGGGCCAGTTACCAAGCAACGAGGCACAGCCCCTCTGTCCCAAGGCCTAATGCAGTTATTCAAGCTAGCCAGTCCTAAACCATTCACTCTCTCCTACTTTGCCTTTCACCAAGAAAGGCTCTTGATGATTCCTCCCCTCCCCTCGCCTGCCCATCCTTTCCCCGGGGGCCTTATGTGATGCAATGTAAACTCTTCATTCAACAGCACTGACATCTTCATGCCAAACCTCAAACCTCTATAAATTAAATCCTAGGAATCATTTTAGAACAGGTAGCTATGCTTCTTCAAAAATTCCAAGGATTTCCAAGAGAGGAAGAAGGACCATTGTGTTTTGTTTTTCATTTTAATTGCTGAATTAACTTTATCCAGCTCATTCAAACTTCAGCTTACGTCCTTGAAAAGCAGAAAAGATCACTGAAAACCATGAAGTGACAAAACTACAATGGGACTTAGCTGAGCAGACTGTACCCTAGTCAAAAACAAAAACATAAAATCACCTCTCCTCCCGCCACTCTCAATAACTGCTATAGGAAAGGGGGCCTTGGAAATAGACAGCTGAACGGTGCAGGTGGTGTTGAATTTGAGGAATTCTGTAGGTGAAGCCAGGATAGGGGGCTTCAGTTAGATCTGAAGAGGCGTGGATCACAGAAAAGCATCTGTTTCAGCCCTCAGACTTCCCTAGAACAGGCATTGAGATGTCTAATTAAAGGTGTCAGAGCAGAGTTTTGATATAAAAGAAAGATTTGACACAGAAGCCATTAGAGACCTAAGAGAATCTTAAAGTCAAACCAAATGTATGTCAGAGAAGTTGCCTGAATGGGTGTTCAGAAGTCTAAGTCAGAGAAGGTGTGTGAATGAGTGTTTAGAAGTGTTCGTTGACTCTTATCAGCCTTTGAAAGGACAGCTATAAAATGCAAATTATAGGTTTGCACTAGGGCAGGGGTCTGTAAATTCTTGGAAATGGTCAGATAGTAAATATCTGCAAGCCCCACTGTATTTGTCCCATCACCCCAACTCTGCCATGAAGCACAAAAGCAGCCACAGACTATATAAATGAATGAGTGACTGGGTCCATAAAAAACTGATGGGCACTGAAATCTGGATTTTACACCATTTTCTCGTGTCAAAAAATAGTATTCATCTTTTGATTTTTTTTCAACCATTTGAAAGTGTAAAAGCCAGTCTTAATTTCCAGGCTATAGTTTAATGACACTTTCCTTAGGGAATGAAGTTTAGAAGGCTAAAAAGATCTCAGGAGGAAAAAAAAAAATGCTGGGCTTTGGTTCTTTCTCTGAGGATATTTGTTGGTGTGGGAAATCTTGCAAAACTCCTCAGCAAGGAACTCCTATTTCCATTGTGAATCTGTCTTGGTGTATTCAATCCTTGCTCACCCTCTGACTCACCGGACAGGCTCCTAATCCCCTCTTCTCCGGTTGCTGCGGGCTCCTCTGTGTGCTAGGCCCATGTTAAATTCCTGAGCTAAAGGAAACATCAGGATGGGCTTATTTATGAGCCATAAGAGCATTTCTTGGATTTGGGACCCAGAAAAGGCATCAAAATAATCTGATCCAGCTCATATTTTATAGCTAAAGGAACAGAAGCTTGGAGAGAGTAAATGGCTTGCCCAAGGTCACCCAGCTCTCTAGAAACAGGCCTGGGACTAGAATTCACACTTCCAAATTATGAAAAAATTGGGAAGCTCTCTCAGGAAAAAATAATGAAGCTTGTTAAGGAATTGAGGCTGGGGTGGTGGGGGGGAGCGGAGGATGAGTAATGTGTGGAGAGATTATAAGCACTTTTTGAAAGACATACAGATCATTAAAATGCCATCACCACATCTACAGAATATTTTTGTATTGCCAGTCCCAAACTTGGGGCAAGGAGGAAGAAACCGTGGAGCTCCAGGAAAGAGAAGCTGAGAAATACTTTTGCAAGGGCTGCTCAAATACATACCTTTACTAAGCATTCTCAACTTATTACTACTACTAATAATAACATCTTCCATTCATCAGTATTATCCAACAGTTCTCAGAGTGTGGTCCAGAAACCTACGGGGGTCCCTAGACACTTTCAGAGGCTCCATGAGGTCAAAATTGTTTTCACAATAAAGCAAAAGCTTTATTTGCCTTTTTCACTGTCAGTCTCTCAAAAATGTACCGCAGGGACTTCTCTGGCAGTCCAGTGGTTAAGACCATGCTTCCAACTGCAGAGGGCAACAGTTTAACCCCTGGTCAGGGAACTAAGATCCTGTATGCCAAGTGACCTGGCCACATAGACACACAAAAAAATGTACAGCAAAATTTTCAGAGGCAACTCAGTTTGTAAAAATTGTAACAGATTGAATGCCAAACTAAATATAAAAATCTAACTGGTTTCTATCAAGCAAAATGTTAAAGAGATCTACAAAGAAAGCAATATTATACTTGCTAAATTTTTTTGTTTTATTTATTTATTTTAATTTTTTTGTTTTAGAAAACATTGTCACTTTTCTCACAAGTGTATTATTTGTTAAAATCTAATGAATTCACTATTATTTTTAAAATGAATCAACAAACAAGTATTTTAATTGCTGTTTTGATTTCTAATACAATAGATATCAATGAACAAATAAGTAACTTTTATTTGATTATAGCTCCTCAATAGTAAATGAGTCCTGACCACAAAATTTGCAAACTCACTGACTTACAATTTTTCAGCTATTTTTCTCTCTCTCACACACACACACACACATACAAAAAGTAATTTGAAAGTGTTACTGGATTTTTGGCTTCCCAGGTGGTGCAGTGGTAAAGAATCCACCTGCTAGTACAAGAGATGCAAGAGACTCGGGTTGGATCCCTGGGTCAGGAAGACCCCCTGGAGTAGGAAATGGCAACCCACTCCAATTTTCTTGCCTGGGAGATCTCATGGACAGGGGAGCCTGGCAGGCTACAGTCCATGAGGTTGCAAAAAGTTGGACGTGACTAAGCGCACATTCACTACTACTGAATTTTTGGTAGCCTTTTATCATTATGCATTTTCTTAAAAGATGCTAAAATTATAACTACTATTATATGGTTTAAAATGGTGCTTATCACCACAGAAATAAAATTCACATCACCACAGGAATAAAATTATAAATATCTAAGACAGAAAAACTCTACTGGACAAATGATACAGTTTAATCAATAAACCAATGGGAAGAAAAGAAAGAGGGTGAGGAAAACAGGTAATAAGATTTAGAAACCAAATGCAATATGCCTACCTCATAAGACCCTGATTCTAACAAACCGATCATAACAAAGCACTCATGAGACAATGGAGAAAACTTGGATCCTCAGAAGATATTCAATGATATTAAAGAATCGTTAGTTTTATTTTTGTAATAATGTATTGTGGTTGTGTTTTTTTAAACAGTCCTTACCTTTTAGGGATACATGCTGAATATTTATGGATAAAATCATTTGACATGTTGGATTTCCTTCCAAACAATCCAGTGGGAAGGGAAGCGAGAGATTTACAAACAAGATTGGCCATAAATTGATAATTATCAAATCTCGGAGGTGGATAGATGAGATACCATTCCTTATACATTTGTGTATGTTTAGAAAAGTCTACAATCAAAAAATTAATAGGTTGTCATGCTAAAAAAAAAAAAAAGTGAGAAACTACTTCCCTAACTCATTCTTGATTTCAATCAGTTCAGTTCAGTTGCTCGCTCAGTCGTGTCCAGCTCTTTGCGACCCCCTGGACTGCAGCACGCCAGGCTTCCCTGTCCATCACCAACTCTCAGAGCTTGCTCAAACTCATGACCATTGAGTTGGTGATGCCATCCAACCATCTCATCCTCTGTTCTTAATTTAGCCATTTGCAAATCACCAAGCCATATAATTTGGGGTAGGGAATTTAAACCTGGCCCTGCCTTGTAACTGGAACATCAGATGGTTAAGAAAACACACTTAGAGCAAGGAGCATACTGCAGGAGGGACTGCAACTCTACAGAAAGTCACTGTTTAAAAAAAAAAGCTGCCTTCAAAGGGACTCTTGCTTTGGGTGGAACACAGGGAACACAGGACCTGTGAAAAGAACACTTAGATCTTGTCCTACCTACTCCAAGATCCTCACCTGGGTATCTACCAGTGTCCTAATCTGCAAGTATACTAGTCTCCCCTGAAGAGTCACCATGTTATCAGGGGTATCCAGAAATGCCTGGAACAGGAACTATCGTGAAAGTGGACCACTTTCCTCAAGCCTGAGCTCACTTACACTCATCTCTTAGAGCAGACATTTTTAATGACAAAATTTAACAGATGCATACTAAAGAACAACTTATTTTATCTTTTATTTTTCTATATTGACAACAATATATTTGTATATTGATATACAAATATATTGTCAATATATTTCTATATTGACAACAAAAATTCTATATTTTTCTATATTTTAAAAGTATATTGCACAAATGCTTATCACAACAACTTTGAAAAACAGTTTAGAATTATTTACTAAAGTATAAGATATACATATCCTATGATCCCTCTATTTCATTCCATGGTACATATCCAACAGAAATGCATATATATTTGCACCAGGAGACAAACACAAGAAGTTCTTAACAGTAATAAAGTCAATCCAATGCCATCGATAATAGAATGGATAAATTGTTATATATTAAACATGTTGGAATATTATACAGCAGTGAACATGAGCTAACAACAGCTACACCTACAACATGGATGAATCTGATAAAGTTGAGCAAAAAAGAAACATACAAAAGAAAACTTTCCATAGTGTTGAATAAAAACCAGCAATTTAATCTCTTGGTAAAGACTAAGTATAGAACAGAAAAAAAGCCAAACTGCGGAACTTAACACAGCACAGAGTCTAGACTCTGGAAGATGAAACTGGGGGGACAAGAAGTTGGGTGGGTCACTTAAACCCAAAAAGACCAAGACTTTTCTTGGATGGATACTAGGAAAACAAAGCCTCACAAGCCACACAGAGAGGCTAATTAGCTGTGGCTTTGTGTTACCTAGCCAGGTTCACATCTGATATGGGCAGGCTAGGTAGCCAAGTCAGTGTTTCTTTTTTATTTTATTTATTTATTTGGCCATGCCACACAGCATGTGGGCTCTCAGCTCCTGACTAGGGATCAAACCCATGCCACCTGCATTGGAAATGCAGTCTTAACCACTGGACTTCCACAGAAGTCCAAGTCAGTGTTTCTTAGTATTAGTCCATCTAGGTATAAAGTTCAAAAACAGGCAAAATTTTAAAAAGCAAGGAAGCGGTTACCATAAAAGTCAGAGAGGTGATCCAGATGGGAAACGTAGGAAGTAGTTCAGGCAGCAACAGCAACGTTCTATTTTTTTTAATCTGGGTGGTGTTTTGTGTTTTTTCCTAATTGTATCTACTTTATAATTTTCTATCATATTTTGTGTTTTATGCACCTCTATGTGTGTTATCTTTCACAATTAATAAAGGTTTAGAATAAATCAATCAACCTCACTTATATAACTAGAGAAGTCCCTTTGGAATTACTAGATTTTAACAAGTGTATTAATACACCTTGATTTTTGGATGAAGGTATGCAAAGTGGAAGCCAACTATTTCTGACTTGATAAATTCCCGTATGTTAAGTTCTCATGCCTATTGATTTAAATATAGATGAGTTGTAGAATAAAAGCTGTAAACATAAAATTATGTTTAACATGGATTCCCAGGTGGCTCAGGGGTAAAGAACCAGCCTGCCAATGCAGAAGAGAAGAGTTCAGTCCCTAGGTCGGGAGGATCCCCTGGAGGAGAAAATGGCAACTCACTCCAGTATTCTTGCCAGGAGAATCCCCTGGACAGAAGAGCCCCGCAAGCTACAATCCACGGGATCACAAAGAGCAGGACACAACCAAGTGACTAAGCATGCACACACACACGTTTAACGCACTATTCCAAAGCATGACATTTGACTTCTAAGCAATCCCAAGAACATTCTAAGAACAACTTGGAAAAGTATTATAACTAATACAACAATTTAATTTGAACCTTCTCCATTTTACTAACCCTTATACCAACTGAGCTAAGATTTCCAGGCCATGAAAAGTAATTTGAAAGAACTGCGACAGGAAAACCCGTGCTTTGGAGATCACACTCTACAAGTCGGTTCAAGCAAATTTCAATATGCAAATGCATGCTTTTAAATTAAGCTTCATTAAAATGCACTTACTAGTTTAAGTGGAGGCTGATTTTGTAACCACATTTGGAATTTAGATTCTTACTGCTTTAAAACAAATGCTATGTAAACATGAAAATTAGATAAATGATTCTTTGCCCTCCTTCTACAACACTTTTCACTTGAAATGTTTGATGTATTTTAAGATACAAATCCTCAGAATATCCCAGTGAGGAAATGGAGTCCCTAGGCTTTGAAAATAAACCAACTCACAAGCAGACTGAGGTCATGGAGACCATTGGTGCAGGGTTTGCTCGAAGCTACTGAGTTTGGGGGCAGGTTATGACACAGCAATAGGTAACTGATGGAGATACCTCAAACTTATTTTGTTTAAAACTAAACTCAGAGTTGATAATTATGCAATGTGACAGGAATGGTAATGATCACTACAATGTCAATCAAGTATTTTTTTCCCCTGTAATTTAGTTGCTAAACTACAGAGAGAAAATGTTAGAAATGAGTGAATTCCAGAAATATTTAAGAAGTAGAATTAATGGAATTTGGTGAGGTCAAAGATGAGAAACTAAATTCATACAGTGCTAGTGAGAATATGAAACGGTACAGCCACTCTGTTCAACAATTCAGCAGTGTATTAATTTGTAGTTCCACCATAACCAAGAACCAGATATTGTTTATGTATTCCAGTGTTTGTTGGATACGTTATTTGCAGATATTTTTTCCCATCCTGTAGCTTGTCTTATCATCCTCTTAATAGGCTCTGTTGCAGAGGTTTTCTTGTCTTCTCTTTTTTAAAGAACACTTTAAACAACAGGCATTTGTTTTCTTATAATTCCAGAGGCTAGGAATCACAGATCAAAGTGTCAGTAGTGTCAGCTGCTTCTTTTTTTCATTCCAGGTTTATTGAGATATATTTCACATATAACATTGTATAAGTTTAAGATATACAATTTCATTTGATACATGTGCATATTGCAAAATGATTATCACTCTGCTTTTGCTAACATCTCCAACAGAGGGTTGATTTCTTCTGAGGCCTCTCCCCTTGGCTTATAGAGGGCTGTCTTCTCCCTGTGTCTTCACATGGCCTTCCCTCTGTGTGTGTGTCTGTGTCCTAATCTCTTCTTTTTACAAAGACACAGTCATATTGAATTAGTACCTCTGACCATATATATCAGAGAAACAAAGACCTTGTTAACACAAAAACATATACACACATATTCACAGCAGCTTCATTCATAATAACCAAATCTGAAAACAATCAGGTGTCTTAAAGGGGGTGAACGATTAAACTAGTAGTACACCACTTTACTAAACAAGTTTTTAAAATTATAAAGTATTGATACATACAATCTGGATGAATCCTCTTCAGAGAATTATGCTGATGAAAAAAGCCAAACCCAAAGGTTTCATATGATTCCATTTATACAACATTATTGAAATGACAAAAATTATAGGAATGGAGAACAGATTTAGTCATTGTGAGGGCTCAAGAAGCAGGTGGGAGTGGTTGTGATTTATACTATAACTTTGTAAGACCTTGCCATTGGAAGAAAACTGAGTAAAGAGTACAAAAGATGTCTGTTATTTCTTACAACTGCATGGGAATCTATAATTAAATCAAAATAAGTTTAATTTTTTAAGTCCTTTGAACCTTTAGCTTTCCCATTGTTCCTAGGTCAAAAATCTCTTAGGTCCTACATGATGGAGCTCCTTCCTACCTTGCCAGCTTCATCTTGCACGCTCTTCTCAGGCACCATGGTCCAACCCAACTGATCTTCTTCCATGTCTGCAAATATCCCTTTCAGACTCTGAAATTTGCACATGTTATTCTTTCTTCCTATAATATTCTTCTCAACTTTTTACCTTGCTAAGTCTAATTTCGGAGAAGGCAATGGCATCCCACTCCAGTACTCTTGCCCGGAAAATCCCACGGACGGAGGAGCCTGGTGGGCTGCAGTCCATGGGGTCGCTAAGAGTCGGACACGACTGAGCGACTTCACTTTCACTTTTCACTTCTGTGCATTGGAGAAAGAAATGGCAACCCACTCCGGTGTTATTGGCTGGAGAATCCCAGGGACGGGGGAGCCTGGTGGGCTGCCGTCTATGGGGTCGCACAGAGTCGGACATGACTGAAGTGACTTAGCAGTAGCAGTAAGTCTAATTTACCCTTCAAGTCTCTGGTGTGTCACTTTTCTCATTCAGTCACTCACGAGGTGATGGGATCCTGCATATAAGATACAGATGGTCCAAACCAACAAAGAGTTTACAGCATTTGGCCATCTGGGTCCAGGATACTTTTGGTGTTTATTTTCCCCTATTATCCCAAGACTTAAGTAAAACATTGTTTAAACATCTCAGGATTCCCCCAGCTACGCTTTGGATTAGGATAAGAAGACCAGACGGTCAGAGTATCAAAAGTGTAATGGAAAAAGAGTGTTATGGAATCCTCCATATAGTGAGACATGCCCAGGGAGAAACTATTAGGGTACAAGAGTCAGGGCTTGGGTCTTCCCTGGTGATCCAGTGGTTAGCACTTTGCAGGGGCCACAGGTTTCACCCCTGGTCAGAGAACTAAGATCCTACATGCCCCACAATTGGGGCTGCAAAGTTCAGCTGCCACTTCCTTTACAAGATGTGAAGAGTCCGGGGGGTTACTGATGTTATGAGTAAATGATTACATTTTGTTTTGTTTAAAAAAAAAAAAAAGCACTTTCCTTATAGTAAAACATACAATTTGTTGGTTCTATTACTAATTGGGCTGATGTAGATGAAGACACTATGTTAAATGATCTCTGGGTGTCATCAAAGTCTTAGGTGTGGCAGCAGTCCATGTGACTCCTTGGTGGTCAAACTTTTCTGGAGGAAATACATTTTTCTCAGTTCTGGATGGAATCAAAACATATTATCCATATAAAACTTGACTATGTAGTTTGACATAGGCAAGGAGAACACTGCTGAGAACCAGGCAATAAGCAAAACTACTATCTTGAAATGGTCTAAAACGACATCTCAAAGTCCTTTCACTTAGGTTTGTATATACTCTCCTTAAAAGAAAGCCTTTAGGGCCCTTTTAGTGGGATGTTTCCTGCCATGCTTCCTTTCTTTTTTTTAATTAATTTATATATATTTTAATTGGAGGATAATTACTTTACAATATGTGGTGGGTTTTGCCATGCATCCACATGAATGTGTTTCCTATTTGAAGTTATTTTATTATCAGTACCTCTTGCCTTTGTACTGCCTGTATTTTGGCCCATCCCATTAGCTTACACCCTCTTCACAGATCACTGCCTAATTGTGGTGAAGGGACTTGCATAACTCGACGAAGCCATGAGCCATGTAGCTATGTAGCCGTGTGGTGTTGTCATCTATGACCCAAGACAGATGGGTCAAAGCAGAGAGTTCTTAAAAAATGGGATCCACTGGAGGAGGAAATGGCAAACCACCTCAGTATACTTGTTGTGAGACCTCAGAAACTGTATAAAAGGACAAAAAGATATGATACTGAAAGATGAGTCCCCAGGTCTGAAGGTGTCCAGTATGCTACTAGGGAAGAGCGGAGGAGAACTACTAACAGCCTCAGAAAGAATGAAGCGGCTGGGCCAAAGTGGAAACGATGCTCAGTTGTGGATGTGTCTGGTGATGAAAGTAAAATCTGATGCTGCAAAGAACAGTATTGCCCAAGAACCTGGAATATTAGGTCCATGAATCAAAGTAAATTGGATGTGGTCAAGCAGGAGATGGTAAGAATAAACATTGACATCTTAGGAATCAGTGAACTAAATGGACCAGAATGGGCAAATTTAATTCAGATGACCATTATATCTACTACTGTGGGCAAGAATCCCATAGATGAAATGGAACAGCCCTCATAATCAACAAAAGAGTCTGACAGGCAGTACTCTGCACAACCTCAAAAATGACAGAATGATCTCAGTTCATTTCCAAGGCAAGCCATTCAACATCACAGTAATCCAGGTCTATATCCCTACCATCTATGCCAAAGACGCTGAAGTTGATCAGTTCTAGGAGACCTCCTAGAACTAACACAAAAAAAAAAAAAAGATGTTCTATTTATCACTGGGTGTTGGAATGCAAAGTAGGAAGACAAGAGCTACCTGGAGTAAGAGGCAAATTTGGCCTTGGAGACAAAATGAAGCAGGGCAAAGGTTAACTGAATTCTGCCAAGCGAATGCAATACTGTGGATCCAAAATAGACTGAAGTAGGAAGTGGGGTTATTGCCTCATGACAACTCCTAAGAGTAATAAGCATGCGCCGAAAGCAAGACTGACAATGACATGAAGAGGAGGGCCACACGTAGCAGGGTGACAAAACTTCTGCAGCCTGTCACCTTTAAAAAGAAACACATATGATTTAGACTTAGACTTGCCAGGACCTCAACAATGATCATCTTAAGACTTAAGTTCCTAATGAGAACAATGAGCTGCGCTGACCTATTTCTATTCACGGACTGAATACACCGAGGAATCAGATGGTTTGAGTTCTACACTTAGCTTCTAATTCCATCTCTAGCTTTCACAGATAAAATACGTTCTGGGTTTTTTTTTTTCTTTTGTGTAACTTGCTGACAAAGTCATCATATACTGACTCTAAGGTCATATTAATTACAGTAGTTCAGTTCAGTTCAGTCGCTCAGTCCTGTCCGACTCTTTGCGACCCATGAATCGCAGCACGCCAGGCCTCCTTGTCCATCACCAACTCCCGGAGTTCACTCAGACTCACGTCCATTGAGTCAGTGATGCCATCCAGCCATCTCATCCTCTGTCGTCCCCTTCTCCTCCTGCCCCCAATCCTCCCAGCATCAGAGTTAGGCTGCTGCTATAAGTATATTTTTTAAATCCCAAAAGTCAGTAGCTTAAAATATGAGAAGTTTATTTCTTGGCCAGGTAACCCTTCAAGGCAAGTATTGAAGATTCCTTAGGAGAGATTCCTCTGAGTGATTACCCTAGGGCCATGTCATCTGCATAGTTGACTCTGGTTCCATCCAGTGGAACAGGAGCAGGGCAGAGTCTCAACTCTGTCTTCAATGTCGCATCCTAGGAGGGGCACGAGTGACTCTGGTCCATCGATTGCCTAGAATTGAATTACATCTTTAATCTAACTGCAAGGGTCATGTGGAAATGGTGGTCTAGCTGTGTTCCCCAAAAAAATCAGATTTGGGCAGACAGCACTTGGTCTATTCCACAATTTTCCATCACTATCCCAAATGATGAGGTTTTATTCTGATTAAACACTAAATCGAGGCACAGCGTAGTTAAGTAATTTTCCCAAGGTCACACAACTAGCAAATGGCCAAGTTAGAAACTGAGCCCAGGGGACTCCCCTAGTGGTCCAATGGCTGAGATTCTGAGGTCCCAATGCAGGGGACCTGAATCCTATCCCTGGTCAGGAAACTAGATCCCATATGCCACAACTAAGACCCAGAGCAGTCAAATAAAGAAAAAAAATTTTTAAAAAGAAATAAAGATAGGCAGGGGATATAGTCTTTAAAAAAAAGAAAGAGAGAAATGGAGCCCAGACTCTATACTTTAAACCACTCCAATATATTTCTAATACTGTTTGCTTCTCTTACAAATTACTTTGTAATTTTTAAAACAGCAGTGTTTCCTCTTATTTCAAAAGGATGCAAGGAGGTGGACATAGCTATAGAGGGCTTCTTATGAACAAACTGCAGGGCTCTTCTTCATCCCCCTCTTCAGTTTCAAAGAGATATAGAAGTAGCCTGGGTATGCCACACATGGAAAGTACTTAAGGCTCTGCACAGTTGGGCTCTGCCCAGGGGACTGAATAAGGGTAGTGCAATGCCACATGGGTCAGGAACAGCCTTCAGAGCCTTTCCTAAATTCCATGCTGCAGGCAGCCCTGCGCTCCCCACATCCCAGCTCCTGACCTCTCCTTAAGACACATGGGCCATGCACTGCGGATACAGGCAGATGCCTATATCCCCAGCCTGCTCTTGTCCACTGGAGTCAGCAGGCCTCCTCTGCTCTCAGCCCTCTGCCTGGAGAAGAAGTCCTTATGCACTGGAGAAGAAAACCCGGCAACACCCTTGCCTTGGCCTCTTAGAGCCTGCAGTGCCTAGACCAGAGAATGCCCAGTTCTTCAGATACATGGGCAGCAGACAAGAAAGTGAAAGTGAAGTCGCTCAGTCGTGTCCGACTCTTTGTGACCCCATGGACAGTAGCCTACCAGGCTTCTCTGTCCATGGGATTCTCCAGGCAAGAATATTGGAGTGGGTTACCATTTCCTTCTTCAGGGGTTCTTCCCCACCCAGGGATCGAACCCGGGTCTCATGCATTGGAGGCAGACGCTTTAACCTCTGAGCCACCAGGGAAGCCCGTTATTCCCCGGCAATAATCCTAGGAGGAAGGTATTGGTTTTTTGTTTGCTTGCTTGTTTTTGTTTTTTATTTAAGTATAGTTGACTTACAATATTATGTCAGTTTCAGGTTTACAACAAATGACTCAGCATTTTTATAGATTATATTCCCTATATACTTATTATAAAATACTGGCTATATTCCCTGTAACTTATTTTATACCTCTTAACCCTCTTCACCTGTTTTGCCCCTCGCCCTCGAAAGGTATTATTACTCGCATTCTACAGATGCAAACAGTGAAGCACAGAAAAATGAAGTCCTTGCCCCAAGGTCACACAGTACCAGCAGCGGTTCAGCCCAACAAAGTCTGGCTCCAGAGACAAGGAGTCTGCAAGCACATCCTCTTTGCATCCGCAGGAGGTGGCACAACTCTTTAGTGTGTGATGAGCGGTGGGCGTGGGCGAGGGTGGAGAAAAAGGAATCCGAGCACCCAAAAAGATACTTTAAGTTTCAAAGGTCCCTTCCAAGTTGTTTTCCTGTTTGGTGCTGGTGGGGGAAGAAGGGGACGCTTTAACCACTGAATAGACAATAAAGTGAATCGGACCTGAATTAAAGTCTAAGATCAGTAAAGCAGAAGGCGAAATTGGCTCTGAAAGTTTCAAAAGCAAGCTATGACAACCCCCGCATGAGCTTCGGGGGGTGACCGTCGAGTTTGGGCGCGTACATAGGGAGAGGTTCACTTCCGCCCCTCTTATGGGAAGAGTTGCCCTTTCAACCAGACAGGCAGCAGCCAGCCGTGGCTGGGCACCTCATAGGGCAGAAAGTTCTAGAATGAAAGTAGCTTTCCCCGGCCAGCCCCGCATGCAGCCCGCGAGCGCCCGCACCTGAGCTCGCCCGGCTCTAACATTCCCTGCGGCGTCCGCTGTACCGAGCCCCGGGCAGAGGGCAGGGCATGTCAGAGACTGTTTTCCTTTCAGCTTCAAGAATAAACCTTGTTGAAGGCCATCTGTTTGCACAGCTTTTATCATGCCACGTGGCTGCAGCTGAAAGTGAAGGTCCCAGCGTACTGAACTGGGGATCGGAGTTGGGGAAAGGGGTGGGGATGAGGGGGTAACTTACTCCATCAGCGCGCATGGCCCGCCTGCCGGGTCTGAGATCTGAAGCTTGTAGCCGCGGAAGGAGGAGGCGTCCCTCTCGCCCACTGACATTTGCCCGCCTTGCCGAGTGTCCGGCCCTGGCAGCGCCTCCGAGCCCGGGGAACCCTTCGCCCATTGTGGGCGCCCTGGTCGGGTCAGGAAACGCCGCTTTGTCTCTCTTTGCTTTAACCGCGGAATAGGCGATAAAGCGACAGGGACTTGGATCTGGTTCAGGAAGACCTAGAAGGTAGTCTGGGAAATTGGCCTGAAAGTTCTAAAAGAAGCACGCTGAACTGAGCACCCAGCGCCAGGACGCAGCGGGTCGCGGCCGTGAACGCCGAGCGTCCGCTCGCTCTCGCCAGGCCCTTCGGGTTTACCCACTAGAGTAGGGGGCTCAGGTGCGCAAACTCTGCGGGGACAGAACATGGGGCTAGGAGCTGGGGTTCGCGGGCGAGGCGGGAGGGGGCGCCTGCCTTGCCCTCGCGCCCCCTACAGGGCCCCTCGAGTGTGTTCCGGGGGTCTCCCTAGTCCGCTGGGGCCCCTCCGGGCAGGGCCGGCGCAGGCTACTCTCCGGGAGAAGCTCCGTCCAGTCCACCCCTGGCGCCGCTGCCTCGGAGCCTTCCCGGGACCCCCAGGCCTGAAACTCGGCCTCGGGTGACAGCGGCCTTGCCTCTGTGGCCCGGACCTGCAGTTCCCGACGCCGCTACGTTTCCTGAAGCAAAAAAAAAAAAAAAAAAAAAAAGTCTCTCTAAGCCTTGGTTTCCGCAATGTGGATAAATTTGTTTCGACCACATAAGACGGTTCCCTGGGCTCAGTCCTTGGCAGAACTGGTGATCCTGAAACGCCCAAGAAACAAATGCTGGCCATCACTATTAGTCATGGCAATACGTATTTTTTCCACGAGACTGTAAGGTACTGGGAGACAGGCACTCCCAATAGCTGGCAAGGTACCCGGCATGGTAAGCGGTCAGCGGGACTGGCTGGCTGAGACACTCAAGCTCATGGGGAAGGCCGGGGAAGGAGAGGTAAGGCGAGGGGCCGCCAAAGGTGCGGAAACGCCAGAGTCTGTGAGTGAAGACTGGAGAGGTGAGATGAGGATGTGGCTGGGGGCTGCCAGGGCAGCACAGGGCAGACGATCCGAAGGCCATCTACTCTCTGCACTCTCTACTCACTGCGCCGGCTCAGGCGCAGTCCCAGAAAAATTTTCCAGAGGGTTTTTTCCTTCCAGTCAGAGTGTGTCTACTATGTCCGCTCCTCTAGTCTTTGCAAGAGAGACGAAAAATGTGTGGGATTCAAGAACATTGATCCCTGTTGCCTACAGACCAGAGGGGCTGGGAGGGGCTGGCCACACCAGGAGTCCCTCGAGGCCTCGTTAAGGGCTGGGGGCGGGGGTGGGGGATGGAACCAGGTCGAGGACACGAGTGAAGCGAAAAGATTGAGCGAGAGTTGGGCCCCAGAAGATGCAACGGCCAGGCTGCTCCTGCAAAGATGGAGATGAGCAGTTCCCAGAAACCAAACCCTCTCCCGAGGTCTGTGACGAATTCCCCAAAGACCTGAAATTGCAGGACCCTAGAGGTAATACTTTGGAAACAAAAACACGAAAGAACGCCTCTCGGACCAATGGCCCGGAAATCCGTGTCCCTGGGACCCTCGACGGCAGAGTGGGAACAGAGGGCAGTCTAGCAGCAGCGTGTGTGACCCCGAGCGAAGTAGGTGAATGAGAATGTGACTGTCCTGGCTGCGCACGAACAGCCCTCGGGCGCCCACCCTCTGCCGGCAGGGGGCATCCTCTCCCCCAGGGCACCCCTCGGAGTTGGCTTTCTGTGTAATGGAGGACGCCCAGTGGTCCCGCAGACACGGTGCGCCGAGCCAGGCGACGCCCTGGACTCCTGACCCAGGCCAGCGGTGGGGCAGGAACTGAAAGCTAGGCGCAGCAGACCTGTTCAAAGAGCCGCTCGCTGTCTTCCGGAGATCGGCAGCTGTTCAACCGAGGCTTACAGTAAATACCCTGCGGTTTACACTATGGCAACAGAGAAAGGAGGTGTACTTAACTCAAAGGAAGTAGTTTCCATCCTGGAGCCTCAGTGTTCCTGTGTACAATGGGAACGATGATTACGTCCTTGTCTGCAAGGGCTGTCACAAGGCTCCCAAGGAAGGAGACGGTGAGACTCTGTGACCAGATAAAGTGCCATGGGGACACCCTGGTGGGCCTAGAATCCAAAGCAGGAAGGTCTCAGCGATGATGTGGAACATACAAGACCAGAGCAGAGACACTGAGCCCCCTCCTTCCCCCATCCGTCTCTAGAAAACTGAAAGCAGAAAACGGGAAGGAGGGTGCCTTGAGGTGGAGGAGGAATTTTGGCGGCAAGAAGACATGTCTAATTACCCCAAAACTCGGTCTGAGCCCCGCTAAACTCCTCTCCAATCATTATGGAGAGAGGCATGCCCCTAACTCTGAACTGCTGAAGAGAGTATCAATTCTCGACAGTACTGCCTCTCTGACTTTAGACCAAAGGGAGAAAATTATTTGGATATTGTGATGCAGCGATCAGATAATTTAGGTAAACCCAGATTTGTGCCTGGATTATCAGAATTAACATCTCAGGTCTTTACTTGATTCTCCAAATGCAGTTTTAAATTCTGCGTCACTCTCCCTCTCTCTCTTTGCTCATTGCCTCTGGTCTTTTCTCCCACACACACAAGTCCCTTGTTTTCCAGTTAAAGGGGAACTGGGGTCATATTTCCTTCCAGGAAGATGCCATTTTCCAGATCTCAGCTGACCTAGACTTCATGCCATTAATGCAGGTTCTCACGGTTAATAAAATTCAACACACTTGCCACCATGAAAAAGTCTGGTGGGACCAAAGGAACAGAGAGAGTCAAGACTATGGAAATTGGATATTTTATGTTTCATTTTCAATAGGAAAACAAGTTTCTGCCTTAGGTCAAAACAGCTATCACTGTGATGACAGAAAGATTCGTCATGTGGTGTGAAGACACCAAAAAGCAGGCTTCATTACCTATCAAGAGGTTAAGTTTGTGACTGGAGCCCCCAAAGCAGCAAGCTGCGCCCCAGTGGTGAGCCCCACCTCCCAAGGCTTTCTAAACCTGCTCACCCTTCTCCATCTAGGGGTCTTTTGTAACCAAAAGGACGGCTGGGAATTAAATCCAGGCAGATTTGAAGGCCGATTACCTTCCTCACTATTCCGCGGAGAGTGAGCTCTGTGGATGCTGGAGTTTTAATTACACACTTGCTTTTTCTGAGGAAGAAAACCAAAGATATTTTTCAAAGTATCAACTTGTTTTCCATTAGGCAGTTGTTGTAACAAGTTCTTTCAGCGACCTGTTATGTCTTTAGGACGGGGTGCTTCAGATGGCACGCACTAGCACAATTTTGTGGCTTTTAATTACTATTTTGTTCTTTTGGGGGGTTTCAGAGGCTGGCGCCTCGGCGTCATTAGACTGTCTACTGGGTCCACCGCAATCACGAACACCTCCACCAGGTGGCGCCACAAGGCAGGAACTGCGGAGTCCAGTACCGGCGAGTGTCCCTCAACACCGGGCCATGGTTTCCAACCACGAGGAAACAGATACAGAAGAAGTCGCTACCAGATTTAAAAGAAAAATTGCAGCGATAGGGTCAAATAGGATCCTGAGATGAAAATAACTTTAAAAAGTCTTAAGTACATGAGATAAAACTTTTCTATTTGCTTCTGTAAGTTTACCAAGATTTGTAATATCAAGACAACACTCTCACCAAAGTATTATCCCATTTCTTTTTTCATAAAAATATGGAATTTAGAGTTAGAATGAACTTGAAAGGCCATGTGATCAGTCTGGTCTAGCTTTCCAACCTAGAGAGGAAATCACCGGGATCATGTTTTGGTCGTCAATTAGCCATCAAATACACGTAATTACTCAAGAGTCTCTCTGTGTCAGAAAAGTATAAAGGGAAATGGTTTCAAATATATCATTAGCAATAATATCTTTGAATTTATATAGCTCTTCTCTCAAGGAACAAAGAAAATAGTTTAAATATTACCGTATTAATTGTTTTAATATCCCTCTGGGTTGGTTAGGAAGCAGGTATTATGGTTAATTTAAATCAGTTGGCTATGTCAAGTGTCTAGGGGCTGACAACCGTAAATGTCAGACCCTTCGAGGAAAAGCGGAGCTGGAACTGGCCGCGGTCTCGGGATCGCTTTATTTCGATTAATATCTGAACGCTGACCTCGGACATGAAAGTAGGAATCACTGGCATTGGTCGACACTTGTACACAGAATGGGATGGAAGACCCCATTTCTTCTTCCTCAGAGGCGAAATGATCGTCTCCGTCTTCACGCCTTCTGTTCTCCTGCCATCGGCCACCTTGACTCCCCACCGTCCCCCGCCTTCCAGCCTCTTGGCTCACATTAGGCAGCAGCCTGTCTGCACCCACGACCGCAGCAGCCGCAGCGCCCGCCCTGTGACACCGCCCCCCCAACCCCCCACCCCGGTCCGGCGTTCCAGGGCGCCAGAAGCCGTGTGGCCGGGAGCCTCGGATTGGCCGTTGCTAGGTGACGTCGCCTGAGCTCACGTGATGAGTGTTAAATGCCCACCCTGCAGGAGCCCGCCCCACAGACAATCGTAAAGCCGCTCGGGGCTGCTCACCTGCTCCCACCTCCTCCCGGAGCCCAGGCCAGGCCCCGCCACCCCTGCCCCCTCCGCTTTCCGCCCCCCGCCCGAGCCCGCGCTGGGCAAGGAGCCGAGCAGCCCGAGAGACGGAGAGAGGATGCGGCCGGCGGCAGCTGTCCCGAGCAGTGCACGGTGATCGCCTCCCCCAGAGGAGGAGTTGCCTAGACCGTTGCTACATTTCTTGTTTTCCTCCCCCCTCCCCCTCTGTAATTACATTGGCTGCTGGAGGGGACAGAGAGAGACAGAGGAGGCGCCTCGCTACCCCCCTCGCGCCCGCCACCCCTGCTCTTTCCCGTCCCGGGCCAGGATGACTGGAGTCTTTGACAGTCTGGTGGCTGATATGCACTCGACCCAGATCACGGCCTCCAGCACGTACCACCAGCACCAGCAGCCCCCGAGCGGCGGCGGCGCTGGCCCCGGCGGCAGCAACGGCAGCAGCCTCCACAAGCCTCAGGAGTCGCCCACTCTCCCGGTGTCCACAGCTACCGACAGCAGCTACTACACCAACCAACAACACCCGGCGGGTGGTGGCGGCGGCGGCGGCGGCGGCTCGCCCTACGCGCACATGGGTTCCTACCAGTACCACGCCAGCGGCCTCAACAACGTCCCGTTTTCAGCCAAGAGCGGCTACGATCTGGGCTACACCGCCGCCTACACCTCTTACGCGCCCTACGGGACCAGTTCGTCCCCGGCCAACAACGAACCTGGTATGCTTAAAGTTGGCATCACGGGTGCCAAATCGGTCTAGTTACTGGGGGGTGGGGGCGGATAAAAATGTTTGGGGCGGGATCTATCTGGAGCCCTGGCCTTTCACATTGCTTGCTCCCTGCTCGCCTCGCGCCCTTTACCCTCCTAAATCTTCAATCGGCCTAGGGTCACCGGATACGTCCCTCAGGAGGTGGGACCTCAGGTGGTGGCACCAGGCGGCCTCGTCAGCCGAGGTGCATGCCTCACGGTAGCCTCATTTCCCTACCACCTGCTGCTCCTCTATCCAAGGTTTGCGCCGGTCTTCCCCTTCCCAGGAGGGGCCAGCTCCCGGGTTCGTTGGCGGCATGGGTCGGAGCGTTGCAAAGTTGCGCCAGAGCTCAAAGCAGCGTCTCCAATAGCCCGCCTCCCGGCTTAGGCAAAGTTCCACTTTACCCTCCCTGCGGGCGGGCACTCCTGGGCTCCCACGGTTGCATGTTTCTCACGATTCCATTTCATTGCAGAGAAGGAAGACCTCGAGCCTGAAATCCGGATAGTAAACGGGAAGCCAAAGAAAGTCCGGAAACCTCGAACCATCTACTCCAGTTTCCAGCTGGCGGCTCTTCAGCGGCGTTTCCAAAAGACTCAATACCTGGCACTTCCCGAGCGAGCTGAGCTGGCGGCGTCTCTGGGCCTCACCCAGACTCAGGTGAGGGTTCACGGCCTGGGAGGCATGAGGAGGGCACTGGCCTGGGATGGCCGGGAAGCAGGCAGGTTGAGGACTATGTTTTTCTTAAGTAATTTTAAGAATTTCGAGGCCGCGCCTTGGACCTTTTACGCCCGAAGCTGACATCCCCCAGGTGATGTGATGGAAGGGAAGTGCCAGTGTGGGCAGAAATCGCGTGCCAAGTTGTCCTTCTGCGCACTGCTGATTAAGCGGGTACAACAGTTGGCCCTCTTGACCCCCTCCGCGGTCACTATCAGTCTCCGTGCACACACATCGGCTGTCTCGGTTTGTTGTTATTGTTGTTTTGAGAATACCGCTCCTAGGAACAGACACAGCCTCCAAGGCCGCGGCACGTGATCCGGTTACCTGCCCAGGCTGACAATCCACCCCACTCCCACCCCGCGCCCCTTAGCGGCGGTCTTCCTAAGATTCCTCCCTTCCCCTATCCCAGGCCGAGTTTCCTCCACTAATGCTCAGGTCCCTTTTCCACAAAGGTCAAAATCTGGTTCCAGAACCGCCGATCGAAGTTCAAGAAGATGTGGAAAAGCGGTGAGATCCCTTCGGAGCAGCACCCGGGGGCCAGCGCTTCGCCACCTTGTGCTTCGCCGCCGGCCTCGGCGCCGGCCTCCTGGGACTTCGGCGCGCCACAGCGAATGGGGGGCGGCGGCGGCGGCCCGGGCAGCGGCGGCAGCGGGGCGGGCAGCTCCGGGTCCAGCCCAAGCAGCGCGGCCTCGGCGTTCCTGGGCAACTACCCGTGGTACCACCAGGCCTCCGGCTCCGCTTCGCACCTGCAGGCCGCCGCGCCGCTGCTGCACCCGACGCAAACCCCGCAGCCACACCACCACCATCATCACCACCACGGTGGCGGCGGGGGCGCCCCGGTGAGCGCTGGAACGATCTTCTAACCCCCGGAGACCGCGCCAGAGACTGAAAGTGCAGAGACCAGTTATCCTCACTGCTCGTCCCCAGAGCCAGAGGGTCCTTCCGTCCGGCCCGAGGATGCCACCCACCACTCGCGGAGGTGGCGGCCCGAGATGGCCTGCCCCCAGGCCCTGCTACCCTCGGGGACTGGAAGGCGTGTTCTCGCGCGCCTGGCTCCTCTCGGAGAAACCCGGCATCCGCGGGAGAAACCCTGCCACGGCGGCCTTGCCGACCCGAGCCCCGCCTCAGACTAGCTTCCCCTCCCCTCCCCGCCCGGCGAGGCAGCCCGGCGCCGTTTTCGCCGCGGGCCGCGAGCTGAGTCCCGGAGAGGGATGCCTCCCCCGCCCGAGAGGCTGCCCGGGCCCTCTGAGACTCCTTTCTCCTCGCCCGCCCCCAGGCTCAGCTCCTATCCTCTGGGGTTATTGACCTCCTGGGTCCTGCCTGCCTGCCCACCCCCCCCCCCCCAACGCCCCCTTGACCCCGACGGCCCGCCGCTTTTTTTTCTGCCCGGCTGTTGCCAACACTTGGAGCCCGCGTCCCTCCCCCGACTTAGCTCTACTCCCAGGAACGCTCCCCTCGCTCCCTTAGCTCTCTCCTCATCCTTCACCAGTGGAGTTTTTTTATTTTTATTTTTTTAAAAGTTTAGGTGCCTTTGCGGATGACCTCATTTTGATGTTGGGGAAAAACGATTTTTTAATATGTGGACACTGCAAAAAAAAAATGTGTTTAAATTATCTTTTTTAAAACCTATTCAGGAGTATTAGCCTGGACTTGGACATAGCGTTTGTAAATAAACGTGTCTGTGCAGATTTTCCCACTGATTTATTTGTATAAACATACTCATCTTTTCAGACATTTTTTTGTAAACCCCCACTTGTGAAAACTGCGGTTTAGCAGTGACCTCAGCACCCCTCCGTTTTCTTTTTCCCTTGAAAGATTTTCTCAGTTTAAGCTACTGATTTGGATTTATCTTATCCTAAAGTCTTTGTTCTTGAAATGAAAGGTATTTTGGGGTTATTTATTATGAAAACAACATGCTCTTAATGTTGATTTTACAATATGAAGAGATTATTTAAATAAATTATTGTTTTCATTGGATGTGTGCACTTTTTCCCTGGTGTCACAACCTGGAAGCTCGAGCTGCTGCCCAGGGGGGAACTGGGTCGGTCAAGAGTGACAGGCTGCGAGTTGCGGTGAGGTGCGGCGAGGCGAGGACAGGCGCACTCAGCGCAGGGCCGCCGCGAGGGTTCCCGCTCTGCCCGCATGCGAGTCCCGGCTCGAGGTTCGCCAGCTCTCGGCGCGGTGAGTCACTCAGCGCCGGGTGGCTCCAGCCTCCACCCGCCCGGCCCCTCCGGCGCCGGCGCCAGCGCCACAGCCCCGCGTCTGGGCGGTCTCAGCCGCCCCCGCGCCCGCGGTGCTGGCCGGGCAGTACACTCAGGCCGCCGCCCCGGGGAACCTGCCGAAGCCGGGTCAGACCCCTGCTTCGGACCCTCCCCTCCGTTTGCCCTGCAGCTCTTCTGGGGCTGACTGAGTGGAGAACTCAGTGAGTCACCCAGGCTCTCAGGAGACTGGGAATGCGGGGCCACCACGGGCACACAGGGCTGCGCTAGCACACACGCAGCACACGCACACACTGTGACTCTCACAAGCACATCCACACAGTCACATACGAATCACACTGACACAAATTCATGCACTTTCCCACGGAGACCGGTGCAAATTGCTGTGGCATCGGCACCATTCACAGATGCTCCACCTCACCATCTCCGAGGGGAAAGGTCCAAACGTGATTCAGCTCTGCTTTCCACCTTGGGTCCCACACAGCTAGTGTCCAGCTTTGGAAGTGACCCTAATTTCTGGCATTTCCTTCAAAGGCCCGGGGTAGGTGTGTAATGCAGACCTAAAAGTCTGCAGAAGTAAAAGTTTGTTTTGTTTTTCCTTGAAAGCACTAAGGCCTACAGTTGGAAACTTCTTGACTTCAATCACTGGGTGACTTTAGGCTACCCACTTAAACTTTTTGTGCTTTTTGCAGACCGATAAGATGGAACAGATAATAATAGCTATGTCAGAGTTGTGAGCATTTAACCAGGCAATGATGTAACATGGTGTATAATGCGCAATAAAATTTTGCCTAGCAGTATAGTAGTATATGGGCTTCCCAGGTAGCGTCAGTGGTAAAGAATCCACCTGCCAGTGCAGGAGACTTAAGAGAGGTGAGTTCAATCCCTGGGTCGGGAAGATCTCCTGGAGGAGGGCATGGCAACCCACTCCAGTATTCTTGCCTGGAGAATCCCATGGACAGAGGAGCCTGCCAGGCTATAGTCCATAGAGTTGCACAGAGTCAGACATGGCTGAAACGACTTAGCACAGCACAGCATAGTTTTATCCCAATGCCTCCAAATAGTGAGGTTTTACTTTTGCCTGCAATTATGAGGTCCAGAGTTTTACCCAGAGTCCTTTCCAACTTCACCTTGTGTGGGAGAACAGCATTCTAGGGCTGTGAGAGCTCTGGCCCCTTCCTGTATGAGAACCTGAACCTTAGCCATCCCCTCTGAAGCGGTCAGTGTCCACTGGTGAGGAGGCTGGGGGCAAGTCAGACAGCCCTCCTTGCCAGATGCAGGACTCCTCTCTGCCAGGCCATCCTTGTTGTGTGTCCTCAACTAATCTCTGCCAAAAAACAGACGTGGGACAAGGGTGACCTTCGAGGCATCCCTGAGAAGAATCTTGACTTTTCTGACCAGATTGATTTGAGGCCTGCATCGAATCTGATTTACAACAGAGCATGGTCCATGGAGCTGGGGCTCTGGGGAAGGCAGGGAGGCTGCTCAGTCAAGTGTCCGTTTGCATTCCTGCATTGTTTTTCAGGGCTGGGAAAGCCCGGGATGACGCTCATTGACCCCACGATTCTGACTTCCCTAAGCAGTCGGCGCCTAGCAGACCCCCATTCCTGCTACCCTTCCTCCCCCCGCCTCCCACCGCCACATTCTGTGGTTTTCTTTGAGTGCCAGTAGCCGGTGCCAGCCTTCTTTCTGCGGTTGACTATGCCCTCCCCTCCTTTGCGCGCACTCCCCTCCCCCTCCTGAAACTAGCGAGGAGAGACGGGGCAGTAAATTGGCTGGTGTCGAGGATCTGCAGCAGACAAGATGATTAAGAGGCCTACGCCGGAGCGCCCGGGGCAGGGAATGTCAGCCCAAGTTGGAATCACGCAACAGGCCTTGGCATGAGCGAGCCTGGGAGCCGGGAGGGCGGGCGGCCCCAGCTCCGGGGTGGGCCGCGGCTCCGCAGACTCGCCGGAGTCACCGAACCTGGCACCCGCCGGCGGCGGTCGGGCCGGGCCACGGCGTGCCTTTCCCCGGGAAGCCCTTGAAGCGGAGAGCAGAAGGGTGCAGGGGCCAGAGGAAGGGGGCGTTTCCGCAGACCAGGAGAAGGGCAAAGAGAAGGGAAAGCAAAGGATGCACCGGGGTCCCAGAAGTAAGGGGGCGGGGAGGAGGAGGGGTGAGCGGAGGGAGAAACAAAGCCGGGTTGGGGGGAGGCGGGGGCCGGCTCCAGCCCCGCCGGGGGCGACTCGCTGGCGAGGCCTTCTCCCAGTCTCGCGGCCCGCCGGGAGACGCGGAGCCCTGTGATCAGCCCGCCGCCGCGCAGACAGGCTCCCCGCTCCCCCACCCCCCCGCCCCGCCGCCCCACGCCGGCCTGCGCTCCCCAAAGCGCGAATGAAAAATGGAAATGGGAAGCGGCGATCCCAGCTCCCTACACTGGGAAACCAGCCCCGCTCGAAACACACATAAATCTTCATTGTAATCCCCTTCCATTTGCTCTCGTGAAATATCAGGCCAGAGACAGGATATGACAAGCGCTGGGAAGCAGGGGGAGGGCAGCCGAAGAGTGAGGGGTGCCCGACGCCTTCCGCTACACACACACACCCGGCAGGGTCGCTCGAACTCCGGCAGAGCACTGAGTCCCAACTCCCACTGCAGGCACTCCGGGCGCTCCTGAGTCCCCTGCTCCTCGCATCGCCCCGCCACCTCCGCCAACACCCTCCCCCAACCCGTGCCTTGCACGCGCCCCGCCGCGGGCCACCCTGCCCTGGGTGCTTCTCGGGTGTAGAGACACACCCCACCCGCTGCCCCAAATTCCCGCCGCTCCCAGGCTGGTGTTGGGGGGTGGGAGGAGGAGGAGAGAAAGGGAACGGATCCCAGGCCTAATCAGCGCGGCTGCAATGTGGGATCGTTTAGGAGGCTTCCCCTCCGCCTTCTTTCAGGATTACTTGTGAAAATTGTGAATATCCGTCCTGTGTAAGGATTTCCGAGACTTGTGGGGCGAGTTTGGGGGAAGTATCAGGTTTGGCGGGGGCGGAGAGAGTGCTGGAAGACCGGAGTTTTGTTTACAAACAGTTCTTTGGTAGAAGGGGGGCCGGCAGAAAAAAAAAGGGGTAAAGAAAGGAGTTAGGAAGTGGTCCGATGGTTTCCCCACTGTTAAAAGGTCCCGGAAAGGAGAATGATGTCCAGGAGCAGAAAGCCCCCTCAAAGAGACGTCCTCACTGACGTCCTTCTATAAAACCCAGAAGCAACTCAGCCCTCCCCAAAACACCCCCTTCCCTGTCCCCGTCCCATGCACTCCCTGAAAAGTTTCACACGCCGGGTCTTTTCCCGTTAGGGGACAGCGACCACCAGTGCCTTGAGGCTGTTTGGGGTCAGAGACCTCTTCAAGCATGAAACCACAGATTCTCTCTTCCTCCTTAAATAGTGGTCCCTTTGCATTTGACTTTGGTGTCCCCGTAAGCCGGTGGGTAGGATGCGAGCCTGCAGTCTTTTTTTTTTTTTTTTTAATCAACTCTTCATTGCAGTCCCTGACCAGGGGTCGAACCCGGCCCTCTGCATTCGGAGCCGGGAGTCTTAGCCACTGAACCACCAAGGAAGCCCGATGCTGCGGTCTTGATTACTCGGGTCCCTGGCCGGGTCTGACCAGGATCGCCCGAGACTGTGGCTCTCACAGGGTCGAGATACCCAAAACCACCCCAGGGAAGCCTCCTTCCCCTTCTGGGATCTGCCCCCGTCGCCCCCACCCAAGCCTAACCCGCTGCCCAGCCTCCCATCCGCCCCCCGCAAACTCAACTGCGCGGGCGGATGCAGAGGCCCCACAACTCTCCAAGGCCCCCCTGCCGGGAGTTCCCCTGGAGGGGACCGGTTTGGCAGTGATTGCCACATTACAAGATATTACATTCCACCCCGGGGCCTGGGCCCTAGCGGGGCGGGGGAGAAGCTGTGTTTCTCGAAAAGAAAGGAGCAGGCAGGCAGGTCTCGGAGGAGCAGCCACTCCGCCTGCACGTGAGAACGCAGGCAGAATCTCTCAATAGACCTTTCTTTCCCCGGCCGCCTCGACTCCTCTCCGTCCTCCGGGTCGGGCCAGACCGCCAACACTGCAGCATCTTAGCCGTGGGCGGGCTGCGCAGAGCTCCCTGGAGTCTCCGGAGGCCTTTTTTTCGGAGGGGGGGTGGGGGGTGGGGAATCCTCAGGAGTCCTGGTGCCACTGTCTGCGTCCCGGGTCGGGTTCCGCCAGCGCTGAGAGCTTGAGGGCGGAAGCAGGGGGATTGAAGGCTGGGCGCGGAGCCCGAGAAGGTGGAGAAAGGCTTCCTGTGGCGGGCCAGGGCTGCGGGCCAAAGGGTTAGAACTCCCGGGAAGGAGAAAAGGCGAAGGAGAGGGCGGGATTGAAGTCGGAGCGCGCCAGGGTGATCGCAGCGGGCCGACTGGGGCCCGCACGGAACAAACATGGCGGGCTTTGCCTACCCGCGCTCCTATCCTCCTTTTGTCGTCCAGGAGGCTCAGATACCCTAGATATGAAATCGTCGCTCACGGAACAATGGCGATTTCTGGCCCCGGAACCCGACGGAGTCCGGGCTGCTCCGAGCGGCGTCCGGGTTCCCGGGTGGCCTCTCTCCCGCAGGGAGCCGCCGCAACCCCCGCCCCAGCCCCGCCCCGTCTCCTGGCAGCAGTGCCCTTGGCTTCTTAAAGTCGCAGGCTGTCTCAGTGCCCCAGAGGAGCGCCGCCCGAACGGGAATGAGTGTTGGGGTGGGGTGGGGGGTCTATCTCTCCGCGGTGGAGATCAAAGGAACGCCGAGGAGGTCGCTGGGCGGGCCCCGAGGATCCTCAGATCCTTCCCTTGCCCCGTCCCAGAGCTTCCAAACCAGGCTCGTGCCCGTCGGCACCGAGCGGCACTCTGTCCTGGTGTGGTGATCGCCTCACAGTTCCTCAGCCAGCTACCCCCGCACCCCACCTCCCGCCCCCTGGACTCGGCCTGCAGATTTCCAGGGCCCTACCTGGCTGCGCTCTGGAGGGGATTTGTAAGAATCTGGGAAAAGGGCCTAAGGAAAGAAGAGAGAATTGGAAAGAAAAAAAAAAAAAAGAATAGATGTTGGGAGGAGGTGGGCATCCGGTTCAGGCACTTTCTTGCCCAGTTACCACATTTAGGGTCGGGGGCCCCGGCCTCACGGGTATCTCAGCTAGGGCCAGCAGGCACGCGGGAAAAGGGATTCTCTTCCCGACAGGTTCAGGGGAGAACAGTGAAAATTTGCCTTGGGTGGCCAATTTTCTCATTTGCCCCTATTAAAAGAAAAAGCCCAAGAAACTCAATTAAAGCCACCCTGGCCAAGGCGCTATTTGAGGCATGAATGTTTCCCCTAAAGCTGCAGCAATCATGTGGCATTAGACACTTCCGGAATCCTATAGCCAACCTGAAAAATCCCAGACCCCCTTTTTCCCTAATTTTTGCTCTGATCTGTAATTTTATCCACATTTGCACTAGTTTGAGCATTCTGGCTCTCCCATCTGAAAGCCTGCAATTACTATATAATTCTTCGCAATTTCAGATGTCCTAATATGGACTGTAATTTTTGCGCAAGACAATTTCCTGCTATTTCAAGCATCAACATTGTCAAAGTTGTATGTACATAATAAATGGGAATATCAATGCATAGTTTTTAGCATAACATCTTGACTCCTCGATAATTATATCCGTTCGGAGCCTACGCAGAATTAGCCTGAATTGCATGGTAACTGCTGCTGCTTTAAAATTTTTAAAAATTACTCATAATTTTCCCAAAGATTACCAAGATCTCGAGTGCACAATGTCATCAGCGTAATGAAGAGTAAACATTTATGCTAATAATCTGCAATTTTTTTCATCAGCTATAAAGACAGAGGCTATATAGCCGAAATTTTCAGTCCTATTCTGCAAGCGCAGCGCTGCAAAAAGCCTCCGGCGCTCGCAGGCTCCTGGTCCTGGGGACCTCTTTCCACTCTTTACCTCAGGATAGGAGGACGGGGCTGGGGGATTCTTTTTGGTTTTCTGGTTTTGTTTTGCTCGCTTTGGTCGGTTTTGTATTTCCTGTTTTTCTTTTTTGTTGTGTTTTTTTTTTTTTCTTTTTTGCCTTTTCTTTCCTGTCATTCTCCCAGCCAAAAGCCGCCTTCGACCCTTTTGATTTGATGTAGCAAAGATTGTGTCCAGATTGTCTGAAATTGACACTGAAGAAGGTAAGGGTGGAAACCGGTTTCATTTTTCAGAGGGTTGGAAGGCTGAGCTGCACCCGCCGCAGCGGCTCCCACTCCGGGAGTAGGAGGGTGGGGGAGTGATTATGTATGCACCAGCTAATTCTTCCATCAAAACTTCTTGTCAGCTATGTCAGGATTATTTTTTTTCCTTTTTATAAAAACACTTGATGTTTCAGGAAGTGTTAATCCCTGAAGGTTGGGGAATGAGGGCGGGGGTAAGGAAAGGAGTGGGTGGGGGTGACAGTTTCTTGAGCCTGGGTAAAATACCCTTTAGAACCGTTTGCCAGCCAACATGGAATTGGGGTTTGTTGTGGAGCTGGGATGGAAGGAGGGTTTCTTCGAGCCATGGGAGGGAGAGACCCTTACTCTCTGCATTTGATAGAGATTTCTATGGCCATGAGGGATGAGGAGCAGCAAAGTTCGCTTTAGCCTCTGATTTAAGGATGTTTAACCCAGGCAGTGAGATGACAAAAGCTGGAGAATTTTGAAATCATTTTTTTTTTTTAAGATACAGAATGCAAGTCATGGGTAGCAAGATAAAAATATATAACTAGGGGCCGGGATTGCTTCTTTCCTCCCACTTTTTCTTGGGATCGCGTATCTCGGGTTTTACATCCAGCTCCCAGTTCTACCTTTCCTTAGGTGACAGAAATGGATGATTTTTTCAAGGGGAGAGATTTGATTATTTCTACATCAAATGACTCTAAGAATAAACTCATACTTCTGTGCATGCAGGTGGGGGAAATTCTAAAACTTTTTTGTGGCTCTTAAAACTACTGCAGGATAGGGAAAGCTGGAGCACCACCATCTGACCCAGCCTGCTGCAGAGCTCAAAAAGAAACAAAGAAAGAAAAATAAAACATAATAACAATGAAGGAAAGTTGTGAATTATAAACATATTTCCAATTTTGTATTATATTGCCTAGATTTAGAAGAATGTTTCTTCCACAATTAGACCACAACTTGCGGGACCACAAAGTCCCAGGCTTATGAAACCCAAAACCAGTGAGGAGGGGGCTGGGGATTGCTGCTTCTGCCCCTCTACCCCTACCCTTACCCATTTTAGAGAGAGTGTGTGAGAGAAGATATTAAAGAGGTATCTGTTGTTTGGCAATTTTGCTAAGTCTGTCTTCATTACTTCGATGCTGTGCATTTGCTAATTTGGAGGCCCGGCCATTGACAAGCTTGTTCCATACACCTGCAAGCAATTTGCCGGCTCCGGTACCGGAGAATTGCAGAGATGGCAGCTCGCACCTATTTTTTTTTTTTTTTTTTCCCTTTTCTCAATGCACAGCAAATTTGGCTTTCAGTGCGTTATCTCTTTTGTTAATGCAAAAAGATTCCCTGGGCGAAAAAATTGCTCATAATTACCAGAGAGATGGGGAAACTGCATTAGAATAAATAAACCTGAAATTACTGTAATTATGTTGTGTTTGATGGGCCCGGCTTGTAATCAAGAAGAGAATACAGTGAAATGATGCTGACCCTCTTGGGTTTGCAGCTGTATGCGCACTTTGGGGTCTTTTTTTGCAGAAAAGAGTCATTTTGATAATCATTAAGCTGTGTGTAACCTATTTCAGAAGTGTTTTAAAATGAGGTTCACATTTTTTTAACAAGGGGAAAAAAATCCCCAAATTGCATTTTGCCATTACAGACTCATACATAAGGAAAGGTTGTGTTTTCTAAGTGACAATTGTTAAGACATAATATTCAAAATCAGTATTTAATCATTATAATGAGGTATTGTTTAAATATAACCACCTTTAGATTATTCATAGTTTAATTAATGTACTCATTATGAAAATCTTTGAATCAGATATTTGATGAACTACTTGTCAGTAACAAGGCAGCATTAATTAGGCCTATATTGAGATTAACATTTTTTAAAAGTACAACCGCTTATAATTATAATAGAGCCTAACTAAAGACCGCCTTCGTTGAGCTAAAACTAATAATTTCTCTATTTGAACTGTTAGCAAGAGATTATTAAATTAGTATAAGCTAATATCTCAAAGTATTAAAATCCGCTTGACCAAACAGATTTTGTCTGTGGCTTCAGGCGTTGGGCCCTGTCCATCGTCTGAGGTACCAGAGTTGGATGCATGGAGGAAATCTGCCAAAACCTCCCCTCTAGCAAAGTCACATCTTGCAAGGGAAACCAAATCTAGGAAGGTCCCTGCCTCCCCACGGGATCCCACCCAGGGAAACCAGTTCTCTCTCCTTAGCTTCTGCCATCGACTGCCCAACCAGCATCCAGGTCTCTGAGGTCCCATCACCGCCATTAGTGCTCCAGGTTCTGGGGGCCTGTAGAAGAGGAAAAGCTCCAATCTCAGGCCCTGAAGGAGCCTCGAGGTAACGGGCTCCATCCCCTACTACCTCCCTGCTCCCTCTATCACTAAGCAACCCCCCCCAACTTCCCCTCCCTCTCCTAAAGGGCGTCAGAAAACCCTGGTGCATCTGATCTTTCACCAGCACCAATTGAAAAATGGGTGCTTGTCACAACACAGATCACTGCCTTCCTCTCTCTGCTCCCCACCTCGCGCTGCAAAAGGACCCCCAAAGGCAGAGGGCCAGCCCCCGCGGGAAGCAATGTCGAAAGGCGAGTTTGAGGGAAGCGGGAATTGTTCAAAGCATCCCGTCGGGGCCCGCAGCTTTCCCGAGCTCTTTCAGGTCGCTGTGGGGTCTGGGGCTGAGGTTGGTCTGAGGCCCAGGAGGAGGGTGCCAGACTGATATTAGCGGCTCAGAGCCCACCTTCTTCAGGAGTGAACTGATCAAAATGGTCCATTGGAGGTGCCCCTTAACCACCTGGCCTTGGGACTTTGGGGATGGTGGTGGGATAGGGGTTTGACTTGACAAGCTCTCAGGTTCTAACGAGTCAGCGGAGCCCACCTGCCCCTCCCACGGCACCTCAGCATCTCCTAGTCAAAGAGAAAAGCCCGGGGTCATTAGGCAGGCAGGGGCCTCTGGTTATGGATGGGCCTGGGTGGATGGGAGTGGCTCTGGAGGGGCCCAGTGGCGCCTTGGGACTGTCCCCCGGAGCTCGCTGATTGATTGGGGGGTAGCATGACAGACGTGTCCTTCCGGCCCCTTTCCGGCGTCTGGCCTCCTCTTTTCCGCGTCGAGATCCAGCGCCCTGCGGGCCTGAAAAAGCCGGGAGGTCAGATCCCGGCAGAGGCAAGGGGCAAAGTCGGGTGTCTCCACTTTCAGGCTTCCAGGCCTCATGGGCTGGCTGGGCACAGGGAACCCACACGTCTCCCAGGGTGGCTACTTGTGAGCTCTGCTTCCATCTCACCTCAGATGGCCTTCACAGTCCCTTTGGTTCCCGAGCCCTGGCTCTGCCAGGCAGCACCTCTTCCTGATTCCCCTTCCCAAGGACCCTTGCCACTACCCTCTCACTCAGGCAGGGATCAGACCCTTGATGGGCAGGAGCTCAGCTTGAGGAATGGTCCTAGCAGGGGCTTCACAGGCCTCCACTCTTATCCTGCTATGTCTGGAGCCAGGAGGGGCTGCCCCTGTCTTCTCTGTCCCCAGAGGTGGGAGCCTGCTGGTGCGGCCCCAGCACCCCCTCACGCAGCACACCAGACAGCCAACTCTTTCTTGAAACCATAATTTTACTGTCTCAAAGAAACTTTATAACTTATTTACAAAGTTCTTTCCCCCCCCAGATACAAAGCAATAAGTTAACATTCTCAATATAAAACTAAACTTTGACATAGAGAACACAAAACACGGTTGATTTCAATTGATCACATTTTCCCAAATTTCACAAGTAAAATGTCAAGATTCTCATTTCACAAAGCGTTGGGTTTTACAGCCACACACAACAGAACGGAAAAAAGCTAAGTTTGTGCAACATGTTTACAGAACAATAATAATAACAATAATAATATGTACAGCAAATAGATCCTGCACCGGAGACTGTGCATTCAAGGTGGTGCTCTGTGGTCGAGCCTCTGGGGATTGTTGTAAAGCTGCTTTCGTCTTACTTTACCCCTGGCATTAGGACACTGGCGCACCCTGCCTGTTTTTTTTTTTTTCTCTCCCTGCCCCTCAGTTCGCTCTCTCTGTCTCCCTACAAGGAAAGAATTAGGATCTTTCTTCTTAACCAGGAAAAGTGATCACGCGTTCTTCCCGAGATGAGGAAATTTTGTTGGCTTCATTTCTCTATTTTCTTCTTTTTTTAAAATAATACGGGACATGTAAAAAATGCAAATCATTCGGCTCCAACCTCTCCATACCAGCGAAGTACAAAAGTTACTGTATAAGTTAAAAATCACCAGGTCCTCCTCATTCGTTTTTCCGAGTGCGTTTAAAGGAATGGGTACATTTGGACCCTGCTCTCCTCGCGCCCCGCAAAATCGCGAATGGGCCGAACCTTCCTTCAGCCTCAGGAGAAGTCCATTTCTCAATAAATAAAAAACCCCTCCCTCGTTTCCCCCAATCCCCGAACGAGCCATGTCGATGGTTAGGCAGGCCCAGGAAAAGGTCCGAAAAGACAAAACGATCCAGTATCCGGAACTGGATGGCCCGGTGGACCAAGCCTCCTCCGACCTGATGACTTTTTTCAGAGGCCGAAGAACTAGGACAGCGGACGGACGAGAACCTCGACTTCGTCAGCGCACAGATACAGAGCGAAAGAAGACAAGAGACGGACAGGACAGAAAAGAGCTTTTGCTTTTTCTACATGGTTTTGTTTTCCTGATAGTCCCATACAGCTGAGGGTCGGCGGTCGGGTCCGGCGGGCTCTGGCTGCCTTGCCCGCTGGCTCGGACCGCTGTACCTGCGCTTCCAGGCCGCTTTCTGCTGTCACTGCGCGGCCGAGGTCGGGCGTGGGCACCGGGGAAGTCGCCGGGCCAGAGCGCACGAGACTCGGAGGAGGCGGCGGGCGTCCTGCCTTCACTGTTCCTTCTTCTTCCCCACTGGGCCCTTCTTCTCCAGACCCAGGGCACGCGGACAGGGTGGATGGGCCGGGAGGCGGGAGGGGCCCGGGCCGTGGGAGACGGGAAGGCGGCGGGCGGGTGTGGGCATGCAACCTCACATGAGTTGGGGTTGCTGCAGAGCTTCTTGGTGCGTCGAGGGGTACCACGACGTGTAACTGGGGATGTAGGAGCCCGCGCTGCCGCCCGAGCCCTTCCCGGAAGAGGAGTTGGGGTTCCAGCCGGGCGGCACAGGCGGGGAGCCGGCAGACAGCGCCCGGCCGTTGGCCAGCGCACTACCCTCCAGAGCCGCCCCGCCCTGCTTCATCAGCTTCTTGAACTTGGAGCGCTTGTTCTGGAACCAGATCTTGACCTGCAAGAGCGGACAACAACGTGACTCGGTCTAGGTCCACTGCGCCTACCTTGGTCCTGGGGAGATAAGGGAGCCGTGGGACAGCGTGAGAGGATACGCGGATACCACCCCTCACACTCACACACCGGCTCCCTGCTCTGCGCAACCCGGCGGCTCCCTGCTGGAGAAGCATACACGTCGTCCTTCCCGCCTAAGAACCAAAGGCTGGGAGGCCTCATCGCCCGCCCCAGAGGCCGGCTGGAGCCGCTCTCTGAGAGCCAGGGGGCGTGGTGGTGAGCGTCGCCGGGATCCAGGCCTTCAGCCCGAGGCCGGCAATCGTCTGGGTAAGACACAGAGCCCACAAAACCCCGAGCCTTCAATTCCAGTGTGAACATCAATAAAAGAGTGGAGAGAGGAAGTGGAGGAAATTTATTTGCAATGTTACCCGCCTTCTCTTTTCTCCATCATCTCTGCCTTTGAGTGAGCTGCGGGCTGACTGAGGAGGCCACCGGGTTTTGTTAAACTTTTCGTTTGGACTCAAATCAACCTTTCCTTAGTTAGCATCTCCCAATTCTGCTCCTAATCCCGGCCTCGACGTTGGAAACCCGCGGCAGTCGTGATCAGAACGTCCAAGGGGTCCCCAGAATCTTAGAGAAAACAGGGAAGGAAGGGTCCGTTTCTCCTCCAGGCTCTGGGACTTGGGAGGTGAGAGGACGGAGGAAAGGATCTTCCCCCACCCCCAACCAAACTCGGTGAGAAGGAGGAGGAGGGAGATAGAGGCTTGGGCCCAGGCCCCGAGTGATTAGTCATACACTTTAAAGGCAAAGAAGGGATTAACCCCCGAGTCTATTGTTCCAGTTGTTCGGGCACGTGTGACCTCTGAGTCCCCAAACAAAACGCCTAGGGAAATCCTTCTTGCGCCCCTAATCAGATTGTCCAGGGACGGAGGGCCGCGCGGCTGGCAGCCCGGAGTACAGAGTGCAGCGACAGAGCCAGGGCAGAGAAAACTACGGAGGAAGGAGAGATGTGAGAGCGAGGGATAGGACACACAAACACACACGCATACCGACCCCCGAGGCCCAGAGAGCAAGAAATGAAGCTCCTGGGGGCAGGTGGGCCGCGGGAAGCCTGCACGGCGCCACGGTGGGGCAGCGGCGAGGTACCTGCGTCTGCGTGAGTCCCAAAGAGGCCGCGAGCTCCGCCCTCTCGGGCAGAGCTAGGTACTGAGTTTGCTGGAACCTCCGGTTCAAAGCCTGCAACTGCAAACTGGAATAAATCGTCCTGGGTTTGCGAATCTTTTTCCCCTTGCCATTGAAGCGCACTTCACCGCCTTCCACCACGGTGCTCTTCTCCGAGTCAGCCCCTGGAGGGACAGCAGAAGTGCGGGCCGTTGTTAAGGCGAGGGACTGCCCTGAGTGTGGGGAGCCGAGAGCAAGTAACCACAGAGGGGTGGCAGAGGAAGGAGCAGGAGGGAGATCGCTCAAGAAACTCCAAAAGCCAGGGAAGGGTCCGGCCAAGTCCAAAGGGCCCGACCCCTGGAGCTGCAGGCGGACTGGGGCAGTTTGCAGGCGCGCGCTCCTGCCTTTGCAGGGAAAGTTTGCTATTTTTGCAGGCGGTAGTTGAGGTTTAATTACCCTTAATTGCATACATTGTTTATAGCGCTACGCAATAAATAATTACCGAGACTAGTACGTGCACATGTGGGTTTCTGTTTTCCAGCAGGGCATTGTGTGCTTGGCGCACGGAGCCGCCCAGAGGCCCAGCCAATGCCAGGGGACGCTCTTGGATTTATTCTTTGCTGGATAGTTGCAAATTGGGTGGATATATATTTTTTAATTTCTTTCCTATGACAGGGATGCAGAGATTGATACCCGAAACCTTTCACTGCTCCGGCGCCCTCCCCACCCCCATCCCACCTCTCTCTCCTCCTCTCGTCTCCCTCCTTTCTCTCTCTCCCCCTCCCTCTCTCCCTCCCTCCGTACCTCTTCCTTTCCCTGGCAGGCGCACGTACCTGGGTCCTCCAGGCGGCTCTGGGTGAGGCTGGCGCTGCCCGGGTAGGACTGCACCGAACTGATGTAGGGGCTGGACGCGTGGCTGCTGACCGAGTTGACGTAGGGGTAGCCCAGCGGTCGGGAGAAGGACGAGGCCGAGCTGTAAGCGCCGTCGGGCTGCGAATGGCCCGCCGAGTGTAAACAGTGCATGGAGTAGTGCCCGTGGGACATGGGAGAAGGAGACATTTGCTGGTTGGGCGGCCCAAACTCCATAAACACCGCCTTGCCCGACACGGGGCTGTTGAGACTTTCTGGCATGGTGGTCATGGTCATCTCTTCTCGCGGGGTCTGGGTGTGGGTCTCTCTCTCTCCTCTGCTTCCCTTTTGGGGGTCTCTGTGTTTCTCAGGACAAGAAGGAACCCAATTTAAGCGGAACAGGGGTTTTCACTTTCCATTCATAAGAAAATGGAGTTTGTCTCTTTGAAAAGTCTAAGCATGATGCTGCCGAGCTCCCCAAACTCGCTTCAAAGCTTTGACTCAGCCAAGGTCATAAATATTCATGAGCTGGCGGAGCTGATTGGTCCGCTGTCTTGCATAATCACCGGGGATTGGTCCGAGGCGCTCCGGCTCCGCTGGACTAGAGCGGGCGAGGCTGCCCGGCCTCCGGAGAGACGCATCCACACTTCCAGGCCGGGGCTCTTCTGCAACAGAGCGCGCAGCGTGAGGCGCACAATGGGCTGCGGCGCCCGCGCCGGGCCCTCCGCGGCCCGCGGCTCTTCAGCCTCCCGTCTCTCCGGCGCGCTTTGCTTCCCAGAAACTAACTAGCGGGTTGGCACCGCCGCCCACCACCTCCTACAGTTCCCACCCTCCGCCCTCCCCCAACACCGGGGCCCAGGGCACTTCTTCTAACCATCGCTACTCGTCCGGTGCAGAACTAGGGCGGCTCTGGAGCCCGGCCACGGCCTCCCGTACGCTGAGTCGCGCAATCCGAGCGCTGGAGGAGGGTAACCGAGCGCTATCCTCCAGAGGGTCTTGTGCCTAACGCAGCGCTCTCCTGGCCGCGCCTCCCTGGCCTGGGTCCCCTCTGCCACATCCCTGGGGGCGGGTTTGGGGCTCTCCGGGCGAACTCACTCACTCGGCCGCCGCGCCGCCGCCGCTCTCTGGGACCCTCTCTCATTGCTCCGGGCCAAGCTGGCCACTCCAGCTCGAGGCTGCACCGGTCTGATTAAAACAGTGCGATCAGAGAGCCAGGAACCCGCGCTTCTCCTCCCAGGAAAGGCTGCTGCACCGCCCCCTCCCCCCAACACCCACCTCCTCTTTCCCTCCCAACCTTCCTCTGCCTCCCCCTCCCCTCTCCATTCCCTCTGCGCGGAGCGCCCCGGCTCACTCGCCCCAAGGGCGCGGCACAGAGTGAAGCCTAGGAGCTGACGGGCTCCGTTCGGCTTGAGCCGCGGGTGCTAGTTGGTCATTTTCCGGCCTCCTGGGGTCTGGCGATAGTACCCGGGGTGCAGGAGTCCTGAGGGACACCAAAACCCGCGGCAAAATCAGGCCAGTCGCAGACTCGCGTGTCTCTCTGTGGACACGTCTCTCATGGTCGCCCAGGACTCTCATCTCCAGGGTCAAAGCGGGCGCCACCGAGCCCAGGGCAGGGCTAGTTGGGCCAAAAGCTGCCAAGGCGCCTTCTATCTTCTGGAGCTCTAGGTACAGAAAAGCGCACAAAAGCTCCCCCCCACCCACCTCGCAGCCACCACCACACAGCCACCACCCCCCGTGAGGCGTGGCGCGCACCACGCTGGCTGCGAAGGGGCTGTTGGTTTCCTATCCCGCCAACCCCACGGTGAATCCCAAATTACTTTGTTAGGTAATTAGAAAGTGTTGATAATTATTTCTTTCATAATTTAGCGGTGTGACGGGAACGGGGAAATGATCTTGTGAAAGTTCACACGTGCAGATGTATTAGTTACTGATTCATTTGATTAAATGGTAGTCTCAAGTGCTCGGATCCGCAGCTGAAGGCGCCCCATTAGCATAACACTGATGTTTAATTTTCATACGCATAATTAGCCATATATTTAACACTAATAGCAACATGCAGCCTTTCAGCGTTAAACAGCCCGGGATTTGATCTGGCCTGAGCTGAACCTTCGCCGATGCACCTTCCCCTGTCTAGAGTGCGCAATGATCACAGGACAAACCTCTGTAATCAAGCACATTTTGGCAAAGGGAACACCAATAAAAATGAACATTCAAAACAAATTACATCGGTGCTGTCGTTACAGATATTAGCGGAAGGGGCTTCTCTTTTTTAACTTCTGTAGCAGCAGCTGCTGCCCGCGGAATTCCTCTCCTTTGGTTTAAGGGTGCGATGTTGGGGGTAGAGATATTTCAGGCAGCGTGGTTGGAGCAAAAAGAAAAACAAAACCCAAGCAAAACAAAACAACCAATCCTCCAAACCAATAACGGGTTTGCCAGCGTCTAAAAAGATTTTTCTTTCATTTTTTTCTTTTTCTTTCTTACTTTCTCCACCCCCCCCCCCTTTTTTTCTCCCTTAATCATCGAAGCATACGGCGAGGCTTTGTAGCAACAACCAGCTAATGACTCCGCCACCAGACAACTCCCGAAGCCGTTACACTCCTCTTAATTTCCGTGTTGCACTTGTGATTTTAATTGCTCTTTCCTAGTGCCTGTTTTGGGGTGTGGAGTCAGGTACGCCCTGCACAGCAGCGGATGCCGCCCTGGCCCCTTGTCTCCCGCGCGCCTCGCGGGCCCTGCCCACGTAAGTGATCTCCGCGGCTGGCGCGAGGTCGGGATTGGGACGGAGGGAAGCAGGGCTGGCGATCCCGGGTACTCTGGGCAACGGGCGAGGAAACCCGACGGCTGGTCTGCCCCGGGCCAGCTTCTTCCAGAGAACTGAAGGGTGGGGGAAGGGGAGAGAGGGGAGAGAGCCGGCCGCAGGTTGCGACGGTCTCTAGGGCTCTCTGGTTCACATCTAGAAGAGGGATCCAAGTGTCGCAGCGCAGGGGACCGGGTTGAATCCGGGGAACAAAGGACCCCCACGGGAAACGGCTTCAGAGCCTGGCTTATTTTTAAAAATCGATTATATCTGGGCGAAGGAGTGTCTACACTCCGGAATTATTTCTTAGCCCCAGAGAAGCAGGTTCGGGGAAGGGTGGCTGAACCCGGGCCCTCGGGCTCCGAGACGCCCGGCCTTGACTAGCTTCTCAGGGTGTGATCTTACGCCTAAGAGCCCAGGGTGCCTCCCTTCGAACCCCCACCTCTAAGGCGACACCTGTTCCAAAACGCCGCTTTGCTTATATCTTCGTCTGTCCCATCTCAGAGAGGAAACAAAACTCTCCCATTTATCCTGAGCACCCCGGATTCCGAGTAGAACCTAATTGGAGACTCCAGGGACCGGGCGCCTGGTGGTGTTAGCAGTAGTCACGTATGGCTGGAAACCCTGCAACCCGGGGTGAGGTTTGGGGCCAGTTCAGTTGTCCGAGTTGAGGGTGGGGGCTTGGACAAGATATTCTAAAATCTGCTTCTTAACTTCAACTTCAAAGCGTGTTTAATGGAATTTGATCTAATTCAAGTTTGTTTCCTACAGAGCTGCTGACTATTGGCTGGTGCTAGTATATATGCATATATATGTATAATATTCAAACTTTACTCACTTTAATAAGTAGGATTATAAATCTGTCTCACAAATACCTCCACCTCGGAAAAATTACTGCATAAGCAGCGAGTTATCTCAGTGGCTGGTAAAATTCTGTATTCCTAATGAAATTATTCTTGGGGAATCTTGGGGTAAATGGATCTGTGGATAAGATATTGGCTACTCATTGCAATCTGCCTAATCTAGGAAAGAAATGAAATCAATCTCTGGCAAAACTCTCCTAAGGTGATCTGGGCCTTGTTCCTCTCTAGAAAATTCTGGTGGTTCTGGGGACAGCAGCCTCAGTCTTTAGGCCTTTTCTTGGCCAAATCTTCAGCACTCCTAAAGTTTGTCCGTGGATCTTGTAAATCTGCAACCCCTCCCTCATCTTTTCCAGCTCTCAGATCTGCTAGAATTGGAATTACCTCAGTCCAAGTTCTGCCTGGATGAGAGGAAGAAAGCCCAAGAGAATCCCAAATTCAGGGAAAAGCTCAAACTAGTCACTTTTCCAAGCTCACTCTTTGGCCTCAGTTTCCTATGACTTTCCCCACACTCTGAGTGTCACAAAGATGAACTGGCTCTCCAGTCCTATCACAGAGCTCACCTGTCATGGCAGTGACAGGTGTCCACATTTCCTTGGTGCTCTGGAGTTGAGCCCAATCTATATTTAGTGGATGGCAGCTTTGTATAACCCGTTTCAGTAGAAACAAGAGTTGGCACAACCACTGACTGGTGGAATACCCCAAAATCATGGCCAGGGGGACACTAATTTGTATGTGGCTTGCTGGAAATCCAACCCTCTCCACCTCTGAGCCCAGGTGTGGAGAGGTCCCCAGGAGCTCAGGTGAGCAAAGACAGAGTAGCCAGGGCAGGGATGAGCCTTGGGAGACTCAGTGTGTGGACCCTTGGATTTCCCACTTCTAAAGCAGGAGGAGCTGCTGGCAGGCTGAATTAAACTCGTCAGCTCCAATCCTAACTAGGCCCCTGCCCTAAAAAATACCCGTGTCTTCTCTGGCAGGGATGTGCTGGGTCTCCAGTGCATTAGTGCGGGTCTGAAGAACGCCAGTGTTGGGAGAGATCAATTTAGGGAGGATACCCGCCTGACACTGCTCACATCTGGTCCCGTGGGACTGATGTGAACTCCCAGAGCAGAAAAATCCTTAGCTTGCCTCTGTATGTTGGTGAGAGGGTCTCTCAAAAGTAACCTTTGGGACGGCCCCGCGGAGCGGTTTGAGGGCGGGGAGAAGGAACCACGGGGGACCAGAAAAGGCAAGTTTTTGGACTGATAACCCCAGGCCCAGGGTCTAGAGGCAAGGAAATGTTTGTAACTAACTCTTCCATTCGCCGGCTAATCTTTTCATCGCAAAGCAGCTACGAAGGGGAAAGAACCCGAAGGGCTGAGGGGCAGCTGGCCCGGCCAGCGCCCTCGGGGCCGGCCAATGTGGAACCCACAAAGGGGGCGGGAAAAGAGACAACAACAACAAAATCATAACAGCTAGGCTCGGGTTTTCTTCCTGCGCGCGCGCGAGTGAAAAGTTCAGAGACTCAAAAATTAACCGCAAGACAGTGGTTTTAAGGGGTGAAAGCTTTCTATTCGGGCAGAGTCAAGGCTAGGGAAAGAAAAAAGTATGCATGTCTAAGACTTATTAGTCTTCCAAATGAGGGCGTCCCCATTCCTTTCCAGATGCGTTTCCGCGTTGGGAAACAGACGCGCCAGGATCCGTCTCTCCGAATGCACAGGGCCACTTCGGGGCTTCAGATTTGTGTTCAGAACGGCTCCCAAGTCCTACCGCATTTTCCCTAGCCGGCGCTGCTAGGTGCTAGGTAGGTTACTCTGGGACCTGTCGTTAGCCAATTTCTTCTAAAAGTTCTCCAGGTGGATTTCAGCAATTTAAGAAAAAGGGCCCCGGGTCTCTTGCGACCTTCGTATTGCTCCTCAGGCCTCGTGGGGCAGTTTGGTCAGGATCTGCGCCCCTCGACGTGATGAGAACAGTGTGCTCGAATTGGGCAGACCTAAAACAACACAAGACCGAGATCAGCGAGCTCAAGCGCCGGCGGGGCAGGGATCAGCAGCTCGCCCGCGTCGTGGGACGAACCTGCCCTTCCAGTACAATTTAAAAGCAACTGGGCAGAAAGCAAACACCTTTGATTGTCCAAGGAGACCACAGTCCACGAGTCCTCCAGCACTTTAAATTCAGGGGATCCCTCGGTTACAATTGGCTCTGTAAGAAGGAAAATATTTACTGCAGTGATCTAATCAAATTCTTGTCAAACATTGTTTCAACTGATTATTAAAAAAAAAAAAAAAAGAACAAGAAGTTTCTCCCCCCTCCCTCCCAGCGCTTCCCCCCACGAGTTCATGTTGTCATCTCGCAAGCGCTAATTGATGTTGCTTACATAGTATGCTACAAACTAAACAGTAGGAAGAGGAAACGCTATGGCATTCAAAAATGTATGAAATTGCCTACTTCGTAATTTTTTTTAGAGAAAAAAGGGCATTTTAATCAAGACTTAATTAGGACCCTGTGGATAATAACCACCCAAACACCAGTCCCTCTTATAAATATCAGTCGGTTTTTTAAAATATTTGAATTTTTAAAACATGCTCAAAATGTTCATTAATCAGCAAATAACAATTTTCTTATTTCACTGTAATTGCTTCTCCATTAAGCCCCACAGTCAGAAATATGATGCCTTCGGGGCTTTAGGTGATTGGAATTTGGTGGTGACACCAATCACATGATCAGCCAGGAATGGGTCGACAGAGAGTATATGCCACTTGCTGACAGGGAGCAAGGGACTTAATCGCCTCTAGTTACTGGGTGTTAATGAAAGAAGAAGAAAACACCCCCCACAAAAAGGCAACACAAAAAACCAAACACTACATTATGTTGGTAACAGAATTAAAGGTTGGACGGCTGCCTTCTCCTAAATGTGTCGGTAAGTATCTGATTTAGGAAGATGGGGCTAGAGGATATTATTTAATTAGGTTTACTATGCATCTGAATTATTTCATTACACTGATTGGCTTTATTAGTCCTTCACCGGACTGCCTGGCCTAGGCCAGCGCTGCTGCTCTGTGCCAGGGAGCCCCTGCTCTCTGAAGAGGAACTTAGCACTAACCTATGGTGAACGCCATGCCTTCCTCCATGAGTAGATCGCTGTCATTCGCTGTAAGACAAAAATACAAGTGTGGGGCGTGGGGATGGGATATGGTGAAAACAGAGAGAAATGGATTAGAAGGGTTAGGCTGCACAAAAAAGTGGTCATTTTATTTTTCTTTTAGGAAGAGGTTGCTAGAATCTTGAGTGGTGGCTACCCAGGGGTTAAGCACAGGGCTCCTGGGCCCTCAGCCTCTGCATTTTCTGAGCTTGGGGTCAGGGCCCCTAGGAAGGGTGCACCAAGGCTGAGCAGCCCAGGTGCTTGAGACACTTTTTGGGCTCCCCAATCTACTGTCCCCTTGCTCTGGCCACTTGCTCTGAGGTTTGCTGGCTTCCACCTCCCAAGGGAAAGAGGAAGACATCTTGGGAACTGAGACAAAGGGAGGGCAGGTTGGTAAGAGGGAAGAACAAGGGTGACCTGAAATATTTCCAGGGCTTGGCACTGGGTGGGCACTCACCTGAGAGGCCCTTTCTGCACTCTAGCCTGGGCCTCTTAACAGCTGGCTCAGGTGAAGTTCTTTGGCCTAAAGGAAGTTCTGACCTGCTGAGTGTCTAGGGATCTTTCAGGGGGTGGATTCCAGCTAGTAGTTCCTCTATGGGGCTGTTCCCACCCCCAAACACACAGGTCAAAGCCCCAGGATCAACTTTCCTTTGGTGCTTGTCCAGGTATGCATGCCTCTTGGGGACACTCCACAGAATTGCTTCATAGTCTAACCCAAATCCCCCACCCCTTCTGGCCCACCCTTGCCTTCTCCCTGTAGGGAGAACATCCAGGCAGTGAAAAACGGGAGACTCTGGGTATAATCTAGGAATCACTAAAGAGTACACGCTGCTAAATACATCAGCTGTCAACGCTGTGTAGGATGTAATGAAGTTTAACCACAACAGTCAGCAGTTAGAGAAGGGAGTAGAAAAAGAAAAACAGAAAACAGTCCTATGGCATGCTGCTGGGACATTGATGCAGTGGTGTTTTGTTTTCAGTAACTTTTTCTAGACAAATATCCCTTGTGCCTTCCAGCCATCACCCTTCAGGAGAAGACAAAAAGCAAAACAAAGCTTATTTGGGGATTGAAATGGCAGGCTCTAATTCAGTAACATAGTAACATGCTGGTTAGGATTAAATAGGACCCCCCACACACACACACCCTCATAGGGAATGATGACAATGTGAATTCCATGTTGCAGCAAGAGATTCAGGAGCAAAACTGCTTTATCTTGATTCCTTTCAATAAACAGCTCCCAAACTAACTTTCTTACCATGATGCCAAATTTCTGGATGTCCATGAAAGTAAGATCCTATCCCATGTCCCACAAAATGTGGACAGACTTGCAAACCATTCTGATGAGTTATCTGGCTTTAAAAGTGACCAAACAAAATACTGAATTAAATTGGATCATTTTAAGTGCATATATAGATAAGACAAAGTCCCTTCAAAGTATTCTCTGAAAAAAAAAAAAAAAATCAGTTCTATTTAGAGTCATATGGTAACAATTTGTTTTCATTATTCTGGAAAAATTTTATATTTTGTCACAGCTTGCAACAACTCCCTTTGGATACGTGAAGAAAAAAGATATGTAGCTAACACAATAGTTTGCTTCAATTACTTGAGTACAGCATTCAAACAAGGTCACTTTTAGACAATGAGTCTTCATGCACATATATACAGTGTAATATAACCAAGATACATGTGCAGGTAATGCAGGTCATACAAACCTGCCTGATTCGTATGGAGTTTCACCAGAAGACTGTACAAATTATTACTGACTTGGGAACCAACCAGACAAAAAATTACAATCTGAAATGTGACTTCTATAATTGCTTATTCTGGTCTATTTCAGAACATCAAACATTTTATAGACACATTTATACAAAAGGTCACATCTGCTTTGTCAATATTCTTGAAGCACTTCAAAACTTTGTGATTATTTGAGATTTCTACTCAAGACCTATACGATTAACAGAATTCATAAAATATGCTTTTTAATTGCTATGATGCTTAAGAGAAGCTAGTATTGTGATTCCTAATTCTTAATGCTACATTAGTTACTTTTACATGCAAATCTTTTGGATTCCATTTATTCCATATAAGTGAAATCTTAGAATCCAACCCTAAAACCTTCACCTACAAGATTAAGGAGTTGTTTTTGAAATCAGGTGGACATGTTCATTTCTGGGAGCACCAGAAAGACAAGAATGTACATACCATGAACAATTTATATTTTCATGCAGATGAAGAGCAAAGTGCCTTAACCCTAAACATAATAATGGATTGGGATTTATAGGACTACTATTTAAATTCTTAACCAAACCAAAGTTCTTGGATCCCAAGCTAGTTTTCAGCAACCCTTTGGTTTGGTTTACCACAAACTTAAAGGCATTTAGCAGCATCTTTATGAGCATTCCTGTCAAAATACTTTTCTCTAGACATTTTTAACCTTCATCTCCAGACCTGTAAAATGTCTTCACTTAGGCCAGGATGTCACCATAAATATCAGATGGGCAGTCTCTCATTCAGATTTAATTTCCATGTAACAGAAATAGGTGAGCTATACATGTGTTGAGGAGAGGAACGGTAAGTGAATGCTTTTCTCTCTTAATTTGTTCTTTATGGTTATACTTATTTCTGTGTGTCTTTTCACTCTGGACAGGAGGTATAACAACTTTTCCAAGTGGCTTCTATTTGACCCACACAAGTCCTAAATAAAAACTCAGGATGGATAGTAGATAGAGACTGGAAGAGAGATTATTCAGTAAGATATGCTGATCTAGATTTTTTTTTTAAGTAAGAATAGGTCTTATCTACCCATCTACCCATTATGTTATCTATGTCCCAACAAACCTTAATAATTCTAAGAGGATTCACTATAAACTGTTCTTCTATTTTCTTTTAAAAAAAAAAAAAAGGCTCTAACTGATTGGCAAGCATCACAGCTACACTGTGAACGTGTGTTACAGTGGCAATCTTCATTTTAATTTCTGATGAGAGGATAGGAAGAAAGCCCACTATGAAAAAACACTTGGGGTCCCTCCCCCCTCATATCTCTCACTCCTCTTCATAAAAGAAGCTGTGCAATTACTAGGTGGCTAAAGATATCTGAGTGCTTTCTACAACAATTTACTGCCTGGATCCTGCTGAAACTTTTGGTTATAGGAGGATCATAGAATGTATGTGTCATGGATGCAAAGGTCAGAGGATTTCACAGCCATGAGGAAAGAGGAAAAGATCAGGACAAATTTCCCTCAGTTCCTTGGCTGAGTACCTGTCTCAGTGGTTGATTCTCAGGAACTAAATAAAAACTCCTGTCTGCTTTTTAGGGTCTTTTCTTTTGGGATTGGTAGTTAGCTGTTTTAACACATACTTCCTGGGACTGAATGGAATAAAATCTCATTAATGTTTCTAATTACTGATGAAAAGCATGCCCTTTCTACTATTGTACTGTGTACTGTTCTTCTATTTTGGAATATAAGGGAAGCCCAAGATTAATTTACATGATTCTAAGATTTAAATCTAACTTCGTGGAGACAATCCAAGCAATCTGTAGGAGCAAATGTCTGCTCTAAAGTGAAATCAAGTACTAGAAATTCTAGTTGTGTCACAGGAAAGTGGAGCATGCAGGCTTCTCCTGACTAGTGTGTTGGGGGAAGTGGAAGTGTTGGGTGGGCAGGGGTGCCCACAAAGCATACGGTTATTCCTTAACACCAGCCATCATGGGTTGTGACCTATTTCTGAGCATGAAGGTCTTCTTGCCTTGGATATTACACAGATGAAATCTGCCTTCTTTTTGTTGAAATCTGCTAAAGAGAACTCTCCGAGTATTAGCTCTTCTGTTCTGATTTTTTCTAACTAAAAACTCTCTAAGACAGTAGCTCACTTATTTAAGTCTGAGCACATTTGGGATTTGAAGCCCTTCATATGGAATATTTGGGGAGGAGGAGAGAGACATATAAAGGAGTTTATGAACTTGAAAATTATTCTGTGTTACAGTTCATGTTTCAGGTGTGGTTTAGAGTTAAGAGAGAGATCTCTCTTAAGGAATTTCATCCTGTGACTGTTCTCTTAATTGAATTCCCTTTCATGAGATAGTTTTCCTCAACAAAAGTTTTGTCTAGATAAATTAAAATTCTTGATACATTTAAACTATATTTCATGACTAAGAATACATTCCCCAAGAGGGCAGAGGAGTACTATTTTTAAGTACACACTCTTCTAAAGGAATAAAAATGCACATGGAAATAGTTTTATTACTATTTCTATATGAATTCTATCAACAGAACTGATTTCCAAATGGTCACATCTCTAATTAAAGGATCTCAAATGGCACCTGATTTTCTAAGTCATGGAATTTTACTTAATTTTTTTCAGATTTTTATTTTAAGCAGTAGTCTTTGGATGCTACTGCTGCTGCTGCTAAGTCGCTTCAGTCGTGTCTGACTCTGTGCGACCCCATAGACGGCAGCCCACCAGGCTCCCCCGTCCCTGGGATTCTCCAGGCAAGAACACTGGAGTGGGTTGCTATTTCCTTCTCCAAGTCTTTGGATGCAGGAATGCACAAATTCAAGGATTCCCTCTAATTGAAAAGGAATGTTTAAGTACAATTAGTAATATTTTTGAAAGCCAACAACTGTTTTCCAAAAGAGGAGTACATTTTTTTTTGTTTCAAACTGGATTACAAATTACTGTATTTTTCTTACAATAGTGCTGAACTTTTATTTGAGGTTTTCTGTTTCTGAAAAGCAGGCATGATGGATTGAAATAAAAGATAATTTATTGCAATGCTTACTTTCATGTGCAGAGAGAAGCAGTGTAATTGTAATTTACAGTAGCTGTCAAGAAAAAATCCATCACAGATGACATTAAAATGACTTATTTTGCCTGAGCCACTTATTGTTTAAATGTGCATAATCTAATAGAAAGAGATTATTTTAAAAAATCTGCTTTATATTCTTCTAAATTAATATCAAAACATATACTTATGAATTAAACATTAAAAACCATTCATTGATACTTTCACCATGACATTTACAAGGATAAGTTTAAATTATTTTTGATTGAACTGTCACATATTTGTGATGCATGAATGTACACATTCAGAGTATCCTCATATGTACAGCTCATATCATCAAAGGATAATTACAAAAATACAGATTTAGAAATATTTTAACGCAAATGGAGGTACAGTGAGCATAATAACGCTGTAACCTAAAGATCACTAGACATCCCTCATAAAAAAGAAGGGCACAGGGAGAATTCTTTTAGCCAACACTTCTTCGGAGACATCATCCTATTCTTTAGGTTTCAGAGAATTTCAAAATTTCCTATAAAGATCTCCAGGTTTTGACATGATCCTACTAAAAGATGCTTGAATGTTCTTTGAGTGGTGTATCAGTAGAGAGAGGCTATGCAAACGATGGTGAATATCTTAATCGAGGCTGAGTTGAAAGATGTTTGTAAACCTTTGGTCTATAATGATTCCGAGTACTTCTGGCTTAAAGGTGGAGACTGTTTATTTACTCCCTTGAGGGTCTGCCTGAATAAGAAAAGGCGAAATAACAGATGTCCAGAAACACTGCCTTAACACATCAGAACAAATATTTGTTAGACTCGGGGCCAGTTTCCTCCTCAGAGGCAGACACAAACCGTCTAAATAATGAAATGCATTAGAGTAACGGGAAAAGTTCATTGTCTATGCTATTTTTCACATAGTTTTGTGAGTGCAGTTGTTGGGACTGATCTGGTTTTCAAAGCAGCCTGTACATGCAGATTCATTCTCTACGAAAACTGACCTTTGCATCCAGATAGCTAAAATTCAATGTCACTTTCAATTTTACTCTTCTTCTTTTTTTTTTTTATGTAGCTAGAATTAATGTAGTGAATATGTAATGAAATGCATTATCCTGCATGGAGATTTATCAGATTTTCCGACTGAATGCTATGCTTTGCTAGTACTAGCTGGAGTTCACCTGCATGTTGGTGTGGCGTGTGGCTCTTTTTTGTAAAGAGTTAAGTCGTACACAAAAAAAGGGAACAAAGGTCAGCACCCAGCCGCCACTTGAATGTGAGATTTTTCTTTTTATTCCCCTTGATGTATACTAGGCTCTGTGTTATTAGTCTTAATGATGGAAAATTGTAGTGTTGATACAAATCTTTTTTTCAAAGTAGTAGGCGGGAGCTCCATTTGTTAGTAAGTTTTTTTGTGACTAAAAGCCACGGACAGTACATTTATGTAGCAGTAAAAGGCCTAGATGCTCTTTCCATAGCAGAGCTAATTATTCCTACTGTGACCTTACTGATCTAGCCTGTTCCTAGTACGTCTCATCTGCACGCCTGTTCCTCTGTGTAGATGGTGTCAGAGAATATGAAAAACCCTATAATGAAACCATTTTCATGATGGAGAAAGGCTACTGGAGTTGCACTTGCTACAAAGAGGCTCAATTATATGAGTAATTGTGATAATTTTCTACATTCATAGCCTTCAATGGGGAAAAAAGAATGAGAGCCACAAAGGAAAATTACTTTAACAAGAAAGTACAGAGAGTAAAAATGGAAGAAGAGACAAAAAAAGGGGGAAAAAACAGAAAAAAAAGTTTAAAAAATAGATCTGAAGGGAGGAATAGCGAGACAGGGAGAACAACAGAAATGCTCAAAAGCCCATGTGCAGCTGTGTTGCACAATTAAATTGAATTTTTTTTCCTGCAGTTGATGAATGTGACTACTGCAAATGTGCCTCTGTAGTTAGCTATCATTTGTTGTTCCGTGACAGGAAAAGGATAATTACCTCTCAGAGAGAATCAAAGGCTGACATGCCCTTTAGACACAGCCATGAATGCAGAGCTCGATAGAATGCTTGAATAAGAATCTAGTGTTCTCTGCCCCCTTCTACTGAAGAATAAATTTTGTTAAAATGCAAGAGCACCACCAGTAAATTTGTTGAACCCTAGGTGTTCAAAAATATGAGGTACATCTATCGACTCATCCCATTTGCAAAAATAAAACTGCATTTTGAATTCATTTCTATTATATTCATGGACAGTAAGATAGTGAGATATGCATTAAATTTCTTTTCCCAGTAGGGGTCTGATTCAACATTTCCTATGAAAGAACAGAGAGACACTATCCTTTTTTCCCAGGCTAGTTAGCCTATAATTTAAAACTGTCAAAAACACAATTTTGTTCAAAGTCTTCAATAAAAGCTTCTCCGATATAACCCAAAGAGATTTTACTAAAGTTTGATTCAGACACTGTTACAATATTTTTAAAGCCATAAATACATTTAACTGATATTTTACTGCCTTTTTTCTTAGAGTATTCGAAGGCTTACGAAGAAAAAAGGCAGCATCTTTTCAAGGTGACTAAGCCTTCCATCCTTCAGACAATTGGGAAGTATTCAATGGTTCATATTAATGAGAGCAGTACTTTAAAAGGTACTAATGTAACCATCTTTAAGAAAATATGTTACTTTTAAATGAAAACACATATTCTGCACATCTACTTCAAAACAGGGGGGAAAAAAGAGATCTAAAATAGGTAACAGATTACAAAGAAAAGTCTTGAATTCAGAAAATACACATACTCTCAAAAAGCAAGCAGAGAAGGCTGTGTGGAAAGTAAACAGTGGTTTACAGGAAAAATGAACCAGACAAAAAAAAAAAAAAAAAAAAAGATCACCCTTTCAGGCTGTCTGCTAATCCACTAATTTGAAAGGTAAGCCTTGCTTGAGCTAATGCTTTTCATCTTTCTGTCACAGGAATAATTTCACTTCATGCCTTTATAAAATCTAGCTTTTCTCCTGTCTCCTATTCAAGATTTGAGACACTTACCTTTTCTTAGCTACTGTTCCATGTTTGGCATGAGTTTGAATATAGGAACACTACAGACCAATGCGTCGAGCTAAAACTAAAGCAGTCATATGAATATTGCTTGCTGCTTCTATCAGTTTCTTTGTTGACCTGATATAATTCACTTTTTTGAAATCGTTTTCTTTTTTTTAAAACTCAGGGAACAGCACTGCAGCCTGGCAGTTCACATACTGATATCAGACTGAAATGACGGTTCTGAATCATAAAACATGTCATCAACTTTACACCAAGCCACCAATAACCTTTGTACCATCTGCCAACCCTCCCTTTATTTGTCACTGTAAGGCTTACCTGATTGTGTTTCCAATGACAGAGAAGGGAGCCCCCGCTCTGCAAGCCGCAATTGCTTCATCTCTACACCTCCTGGCAACCTCCACTAACTTTTTACCACATTCATCCACATTGCCCACCAAAAATGTTTCTGAGGTGTCTCCATGGTAGCCATTGTAGTAAACCTAAACACAGGCAGAAATGTACAAATATGTCCTTGTTTAAAAATCTATTCTCCTACAGTCTACCTTGCATTCCTTTATATATTTAGTAAATTCATGTGTTTCACCCTTCCAGAATTATTAAGTTTACAGAAACACGAAACAGACACACAATGATATTACAAAAGTTTAAATAAATACATGACTAGCATGGCTCTTTCAGCACTATGATTATCAATATTCTTTAACAGTTTGAGTCCTCATTTTATTTCTGAGGCAAAATTATATATGCAAAAATAGTGACCAAAGACATTGACCCATAATTACTGCAATAGGTTTAGAGAATTCAGAAGTATTTCACACAGTGGAAGGTTTCTTAAAGTATCATAAAGATACTTATCTTTTATTTACCAGTCCCACACTTGGAAGTGATAGATAATGACAAGAAGAAATAAGATAGATGTGTCAGTGTTATAACAGACAGAAGAAGAATTCAGTTCCAAGAACTGAAGTGGCTCAATATCGGAATGAAATAAGTTATAGAAAAATCCTGTCTGGAAGTGAAATCTTAATCAAATATTCCAGATAGCAGAATGTTAACAGAAAACACTATACATGGATTTTTAAAGAATCAGAATATAACAAAACAGGTTTAAGAATAAAATGACAGAAAATAGCATTTTATCTGTCTTCAATGACTCAGAAGGCCCTGCAGGATCTTGAAAGACACCATATTCATTATAAAAATCAATAATCACCAAACACTGTAATAAATACAGAAGGTAGAGGAGACTGGTTGAATATTGATCCTTTGATATAGCATGGAATTTGCTATTTTGCATAAATTTGTCCTATGTAATTATTTTTCACATTTCTCTTTCTCATGAAGTAGAATGCAGGAACTGTAATAAAAAAGATGTTTATCTAAGCTTTCTGTTTTAATATGCAATTAATCTGTATACTCGTCTTCAATAAAAATACTCTTGTATGCTCTGTAAGGGAGGCAGGAGAAGTCTTTATCTTCACTTTTCAAGTCAGGAAACAGAGGCACAGACAAGTGACTTGTCTAAGGTTAGTGGCAGAAAACAAGAGGCAGATCCAGGTCAATATGATGGATTCTTGGCTTCTAATCCAGTGTTTTTTCTACTATATCAAGTCACCTTGCAATACAACAGTGTTTTATATATTTATTCCCATTTGTAACCCAAGAGAGTACAAATTTTTACTTTATACACAAGAATATAACATTTATTAATAAAGAGCAATTATTAAGACAAAATTGTAACGCTGTTTCTATAGTTGCTATTTAAGTAAAAATGTATTTAAAAAATCATTATTTGCCTTTTCATATTACTTTTCGCTAGTCTGAAAATGACTACTTGAAAGATTCAATATATATGGAAATAATACTTTTGAAAGTCTGTGGCAGTTATCTATAATTATTGGTTTTATCCACAAACTATTCTTGTTTTATTCTTCATTTATTTAATTCTTCATTTATTAATAATTTAATAACATTTAAAATGTTTATTGAGCAACTATTATGGGATATCACATCATCTTTTTTTTTTAAACATTCAACTTTCAAGGGGAAGTCTATTTTCTTGTGATATATACTAGATGTAAACAATTATAAAATGTAATGAGTATTTTCTGATAAGTAATGAAGCCTTTCATTTAATAAAATATTTCATAAGAAATATAATTTCAGTTACTGACCTGCATGTTTCCTTGGTCCCTTCACATTGCTCTGTGCACGTGTTTAGATGTGTCCAACTCTTTGCAACCCCATGGACTGGAGCCCGCCAGGCTCCTCTGTCCATGGAATTTCCCAGGCAAGAATACTGGAGTGGGCTGTCATTCCCTTCTCCAGGGGATCTTCCTGACCTAGGGATCGAACCCACATCTCTTGTGTCTCCTGCATTGGCAGGCAGATTCTTTACCACTGTGCCATGTGAAAAGTCCTCACATTTTGAGACACTCGAAAACATTTCACTTTGATCATTTGAATGTTAAAAATGAAATTGTTTACTGAAAGTCTTCAGGAAACTTACGAAAGGCAGAGACTATTCTCTTTGGGCACATTGGAAACAGGTGGGAAGGGCATGCTGATTTCATTGAAAGCAGCAATATTTTATTAGGGATGATTAGGTAAGATAATAAATGGATAGCCTCTAAGTCAGGTTTAATCTAAAAGAAAAGTGCATAATGAAAAATACTTTATTTCATGTATACTTTATAAAATACCTCCTTCTACATATTCTGAGCTGGAGAGAGAGCAGCAATATATGTGGAGCAAATGTTCAAGTATTCTAAGTAACTAGGACAAAATGATATACAGAGTATCCACCATAAACGAATTTTTGGCTATATACTAAGACAAATTGCTATGAAGAGAAAAGACTGAATTAATTTAAACAACTAAAAAGCAGACTGAACTAAACCACTGGATGCCAACCTCTACCACATTCCCACTCCCATCCACGTTTCATGACCTGGATATGAAATCATATTACTAAGAATATTTTCTCACTAATAGCAAAAATACTCCTTGAATGCTGTCTGTCTCAACTAGTTCTCAGCAGATGTTTACTTTATATTTATTTATTTGAAATATTAATCATCAGATGTATAGAATTTATGTACAATCTCCATTATCCTAAGGTACCGTTACATAATTTTTTAGTAAAATGAACTGTCAAAGCACAAATAACCTAAGTCTGAGAACTGTGAAAGGCTAAGGAAATTAGAAAAGGTTAGAGCTTGTACAGTTTGAAGTTCCTGTGTTAAATTACCTGGGGCTGTTATTTGAAAGAAAGGCTGTTAACCATTTGGTGAAAACTTAAGTTCAAGAAAGAAAAGCACTCTGCGTGTACGCTTGGAGTTCAAGGCTGTCTATACCAGAAATGGAACACAACGTTACCTTCAGGGATTTTAATAAATCTAAGGAACACTGCTAGCAAAAGAGTTTCTGTCCAAATAGACTGACACACACAGGCCAATGTAGCCCCTAATGACAGAGTAAGATAATGACAGGCCCCACTCAAAATCAGCAGGAAGAGGAAGATCAATCTTGGCAGAGTGAAGGAAAAATGCTGGCTTTCTTCGCCTTAGCTCATCTCATATATATCTAGCTTCAGCAGCTGCCCAGTGCTGTAGGGCTCTGCATTAACTACACAGTGGATCAATAACAATTACACCTTCTCAAAAACATGACACATAGCAGGATTGGGTTGACATTTCACTTAGGCCAACATTGATCTCAGTGCATCTGATTCCAGCCCTAAATTCAAGTCAGGCCTGGGTTTACTTGGAATAAACACAGCGTTAAAGACAAAAAAGGAAACCAGCTGCTTGCGTCTGGGTCTAGAAGTAAACAGCACTTCCATCGGCGCAGTTCACGTTTTCAATCCACTCTTCTTCCTGTTGCTACCAGCAATTCTGAAGTTGATCAAAGACTGTTTTTTATATGATTTACTCACCGTGACATCAATGTTGATAATATCTCCATCCTGAAGAGGTCGACTGAAACATAAACAGGAAAAAAAATGGTGATAGATCCCAATAAAAGGAATATAAAAATAAATACCTAATGACTACAATCAGAAGCCCAATGAGTAGTGACGATAATTCAGAGTGGAGAAGGATTGAGTGGAACAACTGTATCTAATCTTTAATTTATATTAGTCATATCATTTTTACTAGAAATACATAATATGAACATGTAGCATCACTGTTTAAAAATCTACTTATTCTCAACAAAATATACTTATTATTACCTTAATTTCGCAAAGAGCCAAAACAATAGTGGATGGTAAAAGAAATATTTAATGTACAACCACTTTTTCAGATTACATATTGCTTTAACAAACATTAAATGGTGGTATTATGTCCATTTAGAAACAAAATACTTCAAAATTGTAATTGTGTCTTTACCATAATCGGTTTCAAAAGTTTGCAGGCAGGTTTCAATTAAACTATAGTGTCTTTCAACATACATTACAGATCTTAGTTTCACGTTTCAGTTTCCAAAGGAACAATATGTTATTAAGCAATGAATACCTGTCAGGAATACCATGACAAAGCACGTTGTTTACAGAGGTACAAACAGATTTTGGAAACCCTCCATAGCCTAGAGGTGAGGGGTAGGCATCATGACTGATTATTTCCTGATGAACAAGAGCATCTATCTCTTCAGTTGTCATGTCAACCTGAAATATTAAATAAAGAAACTGTGAAGCGACAGTTGGAGAGATCTCCTGTATTTATTGACTGTGCCTATAGCTACAGCCCTTCCAGATGAGGTTGTACAAATTTACTGTGATAAGCTTGTGATACAACATTTTAATTAATTATGATTAACACCAAAATCCTAAACTGTGCCTTTCTGACAATTGTTTGGGTATATGGTGGTGTTATGGGCTATTAGGAAATGGCCATTTTAAACTCTAAGATCCTTTCAATCATTTGTGAATCATTAAATGACAGGATTCCTTTTTAGCCTGGAGATTTCAAAAACACGTTCTGAGGCAACTCCTTCCTCTTCCTCAATAGGTTAGTGGCCTCGGCTGATCAAGGCATATAAATTGTCAAAAGGATCGTCAGTTGAGGTGACAAACCTTGAAAAGTAGGTCAACCCATGCCTTTTTATCCCAGCAAAACATTACGTGGGTTTTTCAGTGATGGCATGGAGGTTATGGATCATCATCTGAAAAAATTAGTTTGATACATTTTGTAGAGATTCTGGTTCACTGATCTTGATTTCTTTCATACCAAAACAAATCAGTGTGTTTTTAAAAATATTTTTCCCTTACTAGAAGATACCCAAATTGCTCCCAAACTAAAAGAAAACTAAAATCAAGTTTTGTGGGCACATAAACACTGTCTCTATAAACTCATATAAGTAAAAGTCTAAAACAAGATCTTTTATTGAAAATTAACATTCCTTCAACTGTTTTCTTTATGTTATTTTATATTCACATTATGGTTCATTGATAACAAGTCTATCACACAGATGTTACACCAAGTGTTTCATATTTGAGTCTCATTTCCTAAATGCAGCCCACCTTTTGGAAACTATAGGCTGGTATTTTCTTTTATGATCCTTACATAGCAGGATTCAGATTCAGTTTCAGATTATTCTGAAAGACCTAAATCTTATAGTAAGATAGTTGCATACAATTACATTGCTGAATTACCTACAGCTTGGTGTGTCTGGTCTGATCTTTCTTTGCAGAACCAATGCAAGAAAATAGGAGCCAAAGTATGAGGCAAAGCAACTCTTCAGGCACAAGAAATAATGTGGGGAATAAAAGCAGAAATTACAGGCAGGAATAAGAGGGCAGAAGTCAAAGCTGTCTGTCATGGAGCAACTTGGATAGGCTGACTGAGCTCAAGCTATCTTCAGAATTCTGCTACTTAACATTGACTTTGGATTTTAAATTATCTTTTGAATAAACAGAAAATACACAATTCCTGTCCCCTATCCCAAGGTTTTACTTAATTTTTAACAAATTAGATGTGTACAAAAGAAGAGATAAAGGAAATAAGGAAAAGCGGGGAAGGTCTGCTGCCCTTTATGTAAGTCTTGCGAGGCTTCGTGAGACGCCACCTTTAAACTCTTCCCGGCCAAGAGGAGGACATGTCGGGCCAGCTGACAAGCCTGGAGAAGCCCTTGAATCTGATCTTCATTCTTAACTTCTATGCTGTCTCCCCAGTCGGGTACAATTCCTGTCGTCACATAGTCTGGCTTCTTTATGTGCTTGAGGAAAAAGGATTGAAAACGAAGATCAGAACCCAGCGCACGACAATGGGATCATTTTTTCGCACACAGCCTCCTGCTTCATGGAGCTCTGCCCTTCCTGCCGGAGCACCGACCTCCGAAGCCAGCACAACAGACCCTCCAGGCTGCCCCCGGTTCCTTCCCCTGCCCTTTTGAACTTAACGTGGCCTGTTAGTGCTGCCTCTGGATGGTCTGTTAACCTTACTGGTGCTTTGAGTCACACTGGACTGAAGGAGACTTCTGGTCAAAACAAACAGGAGTTTTCTTTTCTTCCTCCTCCAACCCTCTTAGAATTGCTATTGATGACAAATAGCACCCAGTTCCCCAACCGCCAAATGGTTAATTAAGAGTGCTTTCATCTCCTCGACACAAAGATAAAATTTATGCAAAGGGTAGCCCACAACACCCTCTCCCAATGAATGTATGTAAAAGGCAGACTGTCAAGTTCATGGATGCCTATCAAATACACACTTCCCCTACATGTTGCAACTGTACCCAAACTAAGAAGGAACTAGAGGACAAAACAAAACAGCTCTTTTGCCTTTTCCTTTCTTTTCCCCCAAGTACATAAAAAATACTTTGCACACTTTCATAATTTGTCAAAAACAAACTCCTTCCTCCTCTGAAACTCAAAATGTTCAACTCTGACCACCCTTGGAGAACCTTCTCCCCCACTAACTTAAATCCATGGGTGGTATTCAGCAAATAAATACTGTCTCACACACAGAGCTCCTTTCAGACCCAGGTTTTGCACAGCTCTTTACCAACTATTTATGGCAACAGCTACATAAGTTTTGTTGAACAGCACCCAGTAAGGCTACACAGACTTTGGGAACAGGAAGCTGAGGGAGATAACACTATTCAATGAACATCACAGCAACTCTGGAAGGGCTAAGGTTAGGGCTCTGTGCTTTGTGAACTGCATCACACAGGATTTAAGGACCTTCACTTATCCCTGTGTTCAGATGGGCCTTTCTGACACAGGTAACATCACCACTTGGGCTGCCACAGCCAAGCGTGGAGTGAGCATCTTCCCTCTGGCTTCGGTACCAGTGCCCACAAAGCACTCCCGTCTCCACAGCCCCGCCTCCTCCTGGCTTTGCAATCTGGCCAGGTTACAACCACAGGCAGAAGGGCTGTTGGCTTGTCACTGAAATTCTAAAACAATACATTCACCTCTCTGGAGACTTCTTTTTTGTTTTCTACTAAGAAAATACCAGAAACATACTCTGGGCTCTGGTGGCCTGTCTTGTCAGCCCTTGTCACAAAAATGGGCCACTCACCTTCAGGGAGTATGATATACTTAATGTTGATTTACTACCCTGCAAAAAAAGTCATAGAAAAAGGGAAAGCAGGTGATTTTCGTGGCAAATCTTTATTTCTTTCAGCTATTCTCACTCTTCCTAATTGATCCCCACACCTCCTTTACATTGCATCTGGAAAAATGGATAGATTGTCTTTCACAGAACTATACTCTCTGAAAAAAATCAAGAATGCTTTGAGACAAGATGTTTTACTTAATTTACTCTAAAGGGCAATTGAAAGACAGCATTAATAGTAACACAGAAAATGTAACAGCAAGCTTTAGGAAAAAAACGCCTAGTGTATTGGTTTCAAGGAATCTTTCTTAAATGATTCCAACTGTTGTCAAAAAATTTTTTTTAAAGTTAAAGAAACTATATACATAGAATCTTATCTTCATGGTAGAAATTTAATATGGAAAATTTCATGATAGAAATTTAAATTCTAAAGAACTAAGCAGTTAGAAGCTCAGTGCCTTATTTTAAAAAGTGAATATTATAGAACTGCAGGATGTTAACACTTCCCAAACCACAGTTTTATATCACAGACTAAGTTTAAAAACTATAATTCAGATGCCTCAGAAATCAAAGGCGCGAAAACACTCCATGGCTTCTGCAGTTAACCTTTATCTTGGCTGGAAAAAGCAACAGATAATAGGCAATGCAGTACCTTCGGGACTGGATGAGCTGAAGAAACTGCAGCCGGCAAAACTATACTGTGGGAAATCTCTCTTTGTCTCCGGAAAAAGAAATTTCTTCTTTGTTGACTGGTTGACTGTGTGTGTAAGTAGATATGATTGAGTGGTGACGAGAAAATCCTATGACAACCTGGGAGCAGAAATAGACGTATGTTAAGCAAAAAAAAAAAAAAAGTACTTATTGCTACATTTTCAGTTGTTGCGCCGCTGTCCATTAAATCATGATAATAATCCTTTATTGGTTCAAAAACGAAAAAGCTCCTAACAGAAAGGAAAGCAGTGATATTCTGAGTTCTACTACAATAGTAGTACAGCATATTTATTAGCTAATGCTCTGTTTACTTAAATGTTTGACAATGGGAAACTCTATCCTAGTGGGAAACAAACATATAGAAACGTCTGCTGAACACCAGGTCTATCAAAAGAGCAATTTGTGCTGTGCTACCTTAAACGCAGCCGTGTCCAGGATGACCCTAGATTCAGGGCACTGTTTGGGTGGCTTTATATTCTTTAAGGTCGTTTTCCTTTCACGAATCCTGGACAAATTGCCAGCTGCACGTTTTTGCCCTCGATAGGATTACTACTCTGTGTTAAGTTCATGTGCAGCGAGGCATTATACTGAAATTCACTGTAATGAATGCTCAAGTCAGATAAAGACTAAATAGTAAAAATGTAGGGTGCAACCCTGAAAACACATGAATGTAGGCTCCAAAAGTACCCACAATAGGAATTTAGAAATATCTATCAAAATTTTCAATGCACATATCCTTTGACTCGTCGGCTCATCTCCTAGGACTCTACCATATGTAGTGATGGAAGTGTGACGATGAACTGCAGCACTGTTTGTGGTAGATAAAAATGAGTGATAATCCAAATGTCCATCCGTAGGGGACTGGTTAAATATACTATGGTAAATCTACACAACAGAAGACAGAGAAGTAGAGAGATATTAAAGAGAAAAAGCTAAATCATCTCTGCATATTGATATGGGAAGAGGTCACAATATATTGCTAGGAAATGCTGAGCAGTATGTATGAAAAACTCATTAAGGTAAAAAGAGCTTATGCATTTATATAAGTTTGTATATGCCTGTAAAATTTCTGAAGATTGATATTCATCAGATTCTGGGGCATCTGATTGGGGCTGGGGTGGGAAGGAAGACTTCCTGATCCATTCTATTTTCTCTAAACCAGTAGACTTTTAGGAACATTCACTTGCATTATTTTTATAATTAAAACAGTAGTTTAAATCTCCCTTACATGCCATAATTGCATGTCAGGGGCTGGCAAACTACAATCCAAAGGGCAAATCCAGCCTGCTTCCTGTTTTCATAGAGCCAACAACTTGAAAATGATTTTTATGTTTATGAATGGTTGAAAAAAAATCATAAGAAAAATCCCATTTTATAACATGAAATTATGCAAAATTCAAACTTCAGTGCCCATAAATCCATAAATAAAGATTTACTGGAACATAGTTGTACTCATTCACTTATAATTAGTCATGACTGCTTTTGCACAACAGTAGCAGAGTTGAATAGCTGTGACAGAGAACATGTGGTTCACAAAGCCTAGCATATTTACTACCTGCCCCTTAGAAAAGAAGTTTGTCAAACTCCTGATCTAGAGAACTGGTTCTCAAAATGTGATACCCAGACCAGCATCTGAGTATCACATGGGGAAAAGATACAAATTCTTGGGCCCCTCCTCAATTTACTGACCTAAATTGTGGGATGAATTCAGCAATCTGTGTTTAACAAACCCTAACCCAGGGTGATTCTCATGCATACTAAAGTTTCAGAATTACTGGCCTAGACTAATGGAAACACAAATTACAGGTAAGTATTGGCCCCCAAACTCAAGATCTCTAAGTGAACTGGAAAAAAGGCACAGATGCAAACAGACTCCAGTGGTCACTGATTCAGTTTCATAGTAGAAAGTTAGTCACTCAGTGATGTCTCACTCTTTTGTGACCCCTTGAACTGCAGCCCACCAGGCTGCTCTGTCCTTGGAGTTCTCTAGGGAAGATTACTGGAATGGGTAGCCATTTCCTTCTCTAGGGGATCTTCCCCACCCAGGGATTGAACCCAGGTCTCCAGTATTGCAGGAAGATTCTTTACCGTCTGAGCCACCAGGGAAGCCTGTCCGTGTCCTAAGTTTCACTCAATTATGTTCTTCCAGAAAGCTGAATATAATATTGTTGAATAAAACTTCCAGAGCTGTTTCAGGTATTGTATTTTAAACAATATTTTGAACAATTCCAAATACCAGCCAAAATACTGCCAGGAATATCACCTTTGTTTGACAGAGGCAGATACATATTCCCTAAAGTTTGTAAAGTACAGTATTTCCCTAAAGACACCACCACCATCCCCAGGGGTGTGAACTGGTCTAAGAGGGGGCAGGGCAGTTTCCTAGTAAAAGCAGATAGCTAGAAATCAGAAGCCTGGACTTTTGTCTCAGCTCTACTACTTCTCAACTGTGTGGGCCTGAGCAAGAATCTTGTTTTCAGTCTCAAGTGAGAATTAATTGGAATAAAGTATGTGAAAGTGCCTTACATTTAGTAGATGCTCAAAAAACAGTAGTTCCTTCAAGAATACTGAAAAAGCAAAATGAGAAAGAAACTATGGGCTTCACTATAGCTTCCAGTACTGAGAACTTAATGGTGGTTCTTCAGCTGCTAAGTGGTGTCTGAGATGACTGTTTGCGACCCCATGAACCAAGCATGCCAGGCTTCCCTGTCCTTCCCTATTCCCAGAATTTGCTCAAATTCATATCCATCGAGTCAGTGATGCCATTCAACCATCTCACCCTCTGCCACCCTCATATCCTTCTGCCCTCAATCATTCCCAGCATTGGGGTCCCCTCCAATGCTCTTCACATCAGGTGGCCAAAGTATTGGAGCTTCAGCTTCACTATAAGTCCTTCCAAAGAATATTCAGGGTTGATTTCCTTTTAGGATGGACTGGTTTGATCTCTTTGCTGTTCAAGGGACTCTCAAGAGTCTTCTCCAACACCACAGTTCAAAAGCATCAATTCTTCAGTGCTCAGCTTTCTTTATGGTCCAACTCTTATATCCATTCATGACTACTGGAAAAACCATAGCTTTGACTAGACAGACCTTTGAGAGCAAAGCGATGTCTGCTTTTTAATACGCCGTCTAGGTTTGTCATAGCTTTTTCACTGAGAACTTATGATGTATCAATTACTGCACTAGGCCCTTTACATATGTTAGCTCATTGACCTTCATGAGAACCATGCAAGTTGTGATCTGTTGTCACTGCGCTCTATAGTCTAAGATGTGGAGGTACACAAAGGTAAATAACTCCCCCCAGAGTGCAAAGCTGAGGGGACACAGGTCAGTTTGCCTTCATAAAGTATAATCCTCTTCCACGCATAAGAAACATGAGCTAACAACACACAAGGAAACACTCTGAAAATGTAAAAGTCATCCGAAAACTATTAAAAGTTACTACTTTTTTTTTTTTTTCAAAAAGTGGTGATGGGTTGGCCTAATCCATCGTCTTTCTCAAGCCAAACTCCCTTTGCTGACCAGATACTTGCTGCAGGGAGGTGACTGACAGAGGTCTGGCTGGACAGTCTGTGAACTGTTGTTGTCGTTCAATTGCTCAGTCATGTCCGAATTTTGCGACCCCATGGACTGCAGTATGCCAGGCTTCCCTGTCCTTCACCATCTCCCAGAACTTACTCAAACTCATGTGCATTGAGTCAGTGATGCCATCCAACCATCTCATCCTCTGTCATCCCCTTCTCCTGCTGCCTTCAGTCTTTACCAGCATCAGGGTCTTTTCCAGTGAGTCAGCTCTTCCCATCAGGTGGCCAAAGTATTGCAGCTTCAGCTTCAGCATCGGTCCTTCTAATGAATATTCAGGGCTGATTTCCTTTAGGATTGACTGGTTGGATTTCCTTACAGTCCAAGGGACTCTCAAGAGTCTTCGCCAACACCACAGTTCAAATGCATTAGTTCTTCAGTACTTAGCCTTCTTTATGGTCCAACTCTCACATCCATACATGACTACTGAAAAAACCATAGTTTGACTATACTGATCTTTGCCAGCAAAGTAATGTCTCTGCTTTTTAATGTGCTGTCTAGGTTGGTCATAGCTTTTCTTCCAAGGAGTAAGCATCTTAATTTCATGGCTGCAGTCGCCATCTGCAGTGATTCTGGAGCCCAAGAAAACAAAGTCTGTCACTGTTTCCATTGTTTCCCCATCTATTTGCCATGAAGTGATGGGACCAGATGCCATGATCTTTGTTTTTTGAATGCTGAGCTTTAAGCCATTTTTTTCACTCTCTTCTTTCACTTTCATCACGAGGCTCTTTAGTCTGTGGATACAGAATGGAAAATCTGGATCCCAGCTATCACCAAGGAAAGGCTCAGGTGTAATCAATCCATGATTCTGGGTTCCCTAACTGCATCCCTAGGTAGGACCAAAGTTAAGCTCCCAAATGTTTCCCTTATGAGAAAAGCATGTATTATGATGACTATTAATGTTGGTAAGACTAATAAAAATAGTAACAGTGGTAGTGGTGAACACTTCATAGCCAGTTTCTGTAATTAAGCAGAGTGCTGGGTGCTCCACACACATTGAGTCTTGCCAATGCTGTTGGGGAGGGGACAGCTGTTGATGTCACTACTTCATGGTTGAGGAACCAAGACACACCTCTGGCAGCCCCAGCTAGAGTCCTGGAAGTCCCAATCCAGGGCTGGCTCTGCTGCTCCAAGCTGCCTTTCAACAGTGTGTACAGGTTCTAGTAGCTGGCATGCTTGGCTAGAAAGTATGTTTTTTCAGGGACTCAATTTCAAAGAAATTTTTTTTAATCATGAAAAAAATAAACATCATGAGACCAGCCAACATTCAGAAAGAATGTATTTTTCATGAAAAGTCTTGGAATTGATCTAACCGGGAGGCATTGCAGTAGTGAGAATAATACAAGCTTTGAAGTCAGACAGATCTTGAGTCACCAAAACTTCTGAGCCCCACTTTCTTTACCACTAAATGGGAACAGTAGTGCTTTCCTCACCACAAGGCTGTTGTGAGAATTGGCAGAAATAACATTATCCTCAAACCATCTTTAAAAAGTAGGCGCTCTATGGGGGAATTCCCTAGTGATCTAGTAGTTAGGATTCTAGGCTTTCACTGCTGTGGCCTGGGTTCAACCCCTGGTGGGGGAACTGAAATCCCACAAGCCATACAGTGTGGCCAAAAAAACAAGGAGGTGCTCCATAAATGTTTATGTCTCTTCCTTTCCCCTCTCAACACTCAACATGTTTACCTTAGGCCTCAAAATGTGTTTATTATTTTATTTGACAATTACTTATTGAGCTCCTCCTGGGCTTCCCTGGTGGTTCAGCTGGTAAAGAATCTGCCTATAGTGTGGGAGACCTGGCTTCCATCCCTGGGCTGGCTTCCCTGGAGAAGGAAACGGCTTCCCACTCCAGTATTCTGGCCTGGAGAATACCATGGACTGTATAGTCCATGGGGGTCGCAAAGGGTCAGACACTACTAAGTGACTTTCACTACCGAATTCCTCCTATATGTCCTGCTTTAGACATGAGGTAAACGAAGTGACAAAGTCCCTCTCTGGGTGCTCACATTCCGTGGTGAGACACAGGCAAGACGCAAGCCAACAAATACATTCAATTATATCAGACGGTGATATTCTTGATGAAAAATCGGCCCAAGTGACACAGCACTGGAGCTAGAGATCCTGTTCCTGGACCTGCCAGGAACTAAGTGTGTGACCCTGAGCAGTAACTACAGTGGACACTGGCTGAGAGCTTACTTGTGCCAAGCTCCGTGCTGAGCACTTCACAGACACTACCCACCGCTACAGAAGACTCGAGCTTTCCGGATAGCTCATCGGTTAAGAATCGCCTGCCAATGCAGGAGACGTCAGGGATGCAGTTTGATCTCTAGGTGGACAAGATCCCCTGGAGAAAGAAATGGCAACCCACTCCAGTACTCTCGCTTGGGAAATCCCATGGATAGAGGAGCCTGGTGGGTTACAGTCCATGCGGTCGCAAAAAGGTGAACATGACTGAGCACTGAGCACGCATGCGCAGAAGACATTAAAGGGAGGGAGCTGAGCTTCATAATCCTTGCGGTCTCTTCCAGCTCTGACAGTCGTGCCTTCATTTGGTGGCTTCTGACTTCTGTCATGCTACAATCCCGGCCATGGGATGATATGGAATCTGATCAATTGTATGATTCATGAAGGTTTTTTTCAATGCAGCTGATAACATTAAAGAGAAAGCACCTTCATCAGTATTATCAAGTAGACAGTCATTACAGGGGGAATCTTTCCTATGTCCTTAAACTCAAGGCATGAAGTCATCAGGCCTCTACTAGGATATCTGAATGAGGCTTTTGAGATATTCATTTCTAAAATGAACAGCGTTGCCAACATACCTGTTCTGCTAAATAATGAGCTCGCTGCCAAAAAAGAGGCAGGCACCCCCCACACACATACACAAAGGACTTAAACACTGGGAACATAGCCTGAACATATCCAGTCTGTTGACAATTATGGTTTTGCAAAGTACTCAGCAACTCTACTTTCATAAGATATTTTTTATTGGAAGCAAAACCTTTTCTTTCAATCTGATAAAAGATACCCTATAAATGTTGTCGCAAAGTAACAGGATAATAAGGTACCATACTGTGTTTATTCCACTAACTATTCATTACAAACCAGAAAAAATACCAATTTAGTGTTTTTACAGGTGAAATGAAGAAATGGTCTTACATCAATATGTGCCTTTAGAAGATAATGGCTCTCCAATTAATGTGGCATAAAAATGGGGGGGGGGAGATCCCTAACTTTGCTTATCATAGTGTAATTAATAAATAGCAACTGGGCTTCCCTGGTGACTCAGCGGTAAAGAATCCACCTGCCAATGCAGGAGACACAGGTTCAATCCCTGATCCGGGAAGATCCCACATGCCGGGGAGCAACAAAGCCCATGGGGCATGACTACTGAAGCCTGCTTGCCCTAGTGCCTGTGCTCTGCAGCAGGGGAAGCCACCATGATGAAAAGCCCTGGCGCCACCACTAGAGAGTAACCCCCACTCGCCACATCTAGAGAAAAGCCCGCACACCAACAAAGATACAGCACAGCCATAAATAAATAATTTTAAAAAAGAAACAGCAATTAGCAAATTTTCTAAATGCACAGTGAGCAAAATTAAAATGCTCCTATCCCAATTACATTCAGGGTCACAAACTACATTATCTATTAGAGATTATTCTAGAAAAGGTTTGTTCAATTTCCTATATATTTCCTTTCTTTGTAAAAGCACTGCTTCGTACATCCAAAATGAATACATATGAGACACATCAGCTATATGTCAATTTTAAAAGATAATTAAATAGAAGAACGGCTAATACAGTTATAAGAAGAACAATACAAGAATAATACAATATTGTAAGAACAATACAATACAAGAAGAACAGATACAGTTATAAGAAGAACTTTTTATAACTATATCTAATTTCCAACTTGCTACTGTCAGTGTTACAGTCAATTTGATGCATGGAGATCCATCATCAGAGGTAGGGTCACCAGGTAGGTTTCCATCAGCCTCAGGACTGGCCCCTTGGTCTTCTGGGAACCATCATTCACCCAAGACACACAGCAAATCCTCTTTTGTTAAGAGTTATTTTCAGGAAAGAAGGGGCACATTGACTAATCTAAAGTTTAGGACACGTTAGTAGGAAATCATCAGAAACCTCAGGAGAAGAGAGCCCTGATCAGCAAGGAGCTGCTTTGGACTAATTTGATCTTAAAACACATGATCATAGTGAGTGTTGTCACTATAAATTACAGAACAGAAACTCTATATAGTTTCCTTAGGCAGTAAATCTATACGTTATTTGTTATGAATACTAGAATATTTAGTTATCACAGGTAATAATAAGAATTTATTTTCAGTGTCATAAAACTCTATCAGCTCCTAGTTTAAGCTGAACGTTGAAAACAACAGGCAATTGCTTCTTTCCCTCTGCAGAGGAGCATACGGTGTGGCCTGAATGTCTCTTGAAATTGCTGTATGTCCTTTGGATCCTGAGGTACATTTTTCATATCCTAAATTTGCATTTGCAATGTAAATCTACATTACGGTTTTAAATATTTTCATGTTCAGTAATAACATCAATTTCTAAAAGCTGCATTTTATTTCCCTTTACCAATTAAGTCTGAAAGGTGAGACCGCTGAATTCAAGTATGATGGGGGAGGAATGCATTCAAAATAACGAATATTGCTGCGCACTACATGCCCTATATTCATTGGCCTCTTACTCAGGGTCCGTTTTAATTGTTATCTGCGCATGCATTCTATACCACATAATGAAATGCTTCCATTTCACCCACTGAGCCCTGGGTTTTTATGTGCACCTCTACTAATGACCCTTAATTAAACCGATTTTACCCTTGGAAATGCAAGTTTTCTTTTGGTCAACAAGTATTTTTAAGGGAGCGTTCTGAATGAACTTTCAAAGAGACATTTAAAATGCTTAGTATCGTAAGCGGTTGTAAAACTGAACAAAGTACGTTTGTTCTCAAGTGTGGGCTACCAATACCTCTGTTTCATTGTACGTTTCCAGGGCAGCACTTTTACCCTGCACAGTGCCATCAATTCGAAGTTATGGGATGTTTCAGAGGCTTCAAGTATCTGGGCAGAAAACAACACAATAAAGTGGCCTGTGTAACTTTACATTAGCCAACAATGTCAACCAGAGATAATATGCAATTTAAAAGACACCCTGTAAAATGTCTTGCTGAATGTATTTGTTCATAATGATGAGCAAATGCCAAAGTCTAGTAACAAAACTATTATTTATAGCGTATCAACATCTAATTGATTTTACAAATGGAGGCAATTATTTTGGATGGAGGGAGGAATGCCTGCCAGATTTAAATGATTTATGATTACTAAGAGAGAAAACAACAATGTTTCACTAATTCATTTTCAAATATGGCTCTTACACTCATTGAGGATTTTAATTTTAAATCAAATTATTTCCTAAAATGATATATTAATGTTAAAAAAAAGCAACTTTGTGACAGCAATCTATTTTGAACTGTTTAGAAATATTGGTTACTACAGTAGGCTCAGGAGAAAATGTCCCACAGAAATACATTTTCAAGGTGCTGATTTAGAACCACAGAAAGATCGCACTTCATGAACGCCAACCAATTACCCAGGGAAGAAGCGCAGGCTCTCATAGCACGGGGAACGCAGCCATGCATATTTCCTGACCTAAAACACTGTCTGCTTGATAGGTTTGATAACTTGCACAAAAGTCGTGAAAGGAAAATTAAATAGTGTGTCTCACTCGCTGTAGCTCCCATTGATTTTTATAATCCAGTACTAAGAGGTACATGTTTCAAAAGTAAATGAGAAAGATTGAAAGTTTCTTCCCATTTCAAGGAGACTACGGAGGAGAGAAGCTCACATTTCACAAGAAATAACCTGTGCATCTGTTGAAGAAGAAGAAGCTGGTGGTGGGGTGGAGGGGGGAGCGGGAATCCAAACAGCTAGGGGAATGCCCCAGGCTGAAGCAGATACTGATTGGGCAAAGCTAAAGGACAAGGGCCCTTGGAACTAAACAAAAGCAAATTCATTCTGTTGACAGATGTTGATTACATCAAAGCAACAAGGAACTCCCCCCAACTCATAATTTTTTTTTAAACAATTAATACCTCTCTACAATCTACACAATAAGGATAAAGTATGGTTTTAACCCAATCATAGCGAACATTATTAAACTTGTTTTTTAAAAGTTTCAGTTGAGTTCTGGTGTGTTTTTAGCCATGGGCTTCTCCAAACAGTGCTTTATTCATTCCCATGGACATGTCTGGAGAGCTAAGCTGGCCATATCATCAGCCCCTTCCTTCCAGGGGTTAACTGCTCTGGCTGCCAAATAAAATACAGAGCAAGCCATGTAATTATGGAGACAGTCAAAGGGCAGGCTCTATTTTGAAATCTATTTGCACAGACAAGGTCTTCCAATTGAGCTTACAGGAAACAAGCTGGTAAAGAGCCTCCTTTTCCCCAGATGCGTTCCACACTTTTTCTTCAACTCAGGAAATCATGGATATGGACACCATACACCATTACTTCCTGGATTTCAACCCAAGATGCCATTACAAGGAGAAGAGTGGATCTGTTTCACAAACCTGTAAAAAAAACCTTTTTTTTTTTTTGCTTAATTAACAGCATTTGGCAACAGCCTCTGGATGATAAAGCTCCAGTGTTTATTAAACAACATTTCTCAAGAGGATGCAGGCCAATTGTTATGCACGTACTGGAAAACAGATCACTTTTTTTAATGCTCAAAATAAAGCACACAGTCTAGAGTACACTGGCATAAATACTTGTCTGAAATAAAGGTTCTACTTGACATCTGACAGTGTTGTCCTTGAAGTTACTTATAGCTAAGACTGCTAAAACAGCAACAAAGATTCCACAGAAATAAAAGAAATATGCAAAGTATTTTAAGTGATGGAAAAAAAAAGTCACAAGTCACTTTTATGCTAAAACATAAAAATTTGTCCTAGTTGCTTAAAGGTCTAAGTTTGCAAATTTTATGAGACTTTATCATTCTCATATTAAAATAGAATTGAGCCACTACAACAAATAAAACTAACTAGCCAGGGCTTCCCTGGTGACTCAGTGATAAAGAACCTGCCTGTCTATGCAGGAGACATAGGTTCGATCCCTGATCCAGGAAGATCCCACATGCCGGGGAGCAACTAAGCCCATGTACCACAACTACTGAGTCTGTGCTCTAGAGCCCGGGAGCCACAACTCCTGAGCCCAGGTGCTGCAACCACTGAAGCCCTCACGCCCTAGAGCCCAAACTGCACAACAAGAGGGCTGACTGCAATCAGAAGCCCACACACTGCAATGAAGAGTAGCCCCCGCTGGCCACAACTAGAGAAAAGCCTGCGCAGCCATGAAGACTCAGAGCAGCTATAAATAAATAAATATAACAGTAATAAAAAAACAACTAAATAGTCAAATGAAGGTGAGATAGTAGTCCTCATCGCACATACAAGGCTATGGATGTCAGAACTCATCATCAAGCCCCCAAACCAAAGCCTGGGAATCCTGGTTCTAGAGAAGATGAGCTGGAAAGTCAGCCACAGAACACTTCTGGGAAGAGGAATGGGCAGCGCCTGGGGGCACCCTCCACCAATAATAAAAACATTCAGGAAAGATGCCGGGGTCAAGGCAAAACATGACCTTCCCGGCGGCTCCATCAGGAAGTTGGCTTTGTGCTACATCCCTTTTCCTTTTAAAAAATGTATCAGTACTAACTGATAGAGTATATCGTCAATGACAAGTTCAGAAATGGGTTGAGGAAAAATGTTTCATTTTGTTTCTCGACAAGAGTGAACTGGATAATATGTGATTATTCATTAGTTTACACCACCAGCAACTAAGGATCTGTTATTTAAACAAAAAGCATTCCTCTCTTTTTGGGCCACAAAAACAACCCAACCTATTCTGGAAACACAGATCAATAAGTATACCTATTTAATTAAGTAGAGTCATATTTGTGAAACTAGAAAAAAGTTCCTTTAGGCTGGCCCAACTCCAGCCTGGGGAAGAATGTCAAAGATTATAGTAAAACACAAAATCTAAAACTAAAAGCAGCTCATTTAAGTGGATAAGTGGAAGTTACATAGAAATGATTAATCTGTAAAAGGAACCAAGGCTATTATATGAAATTTCTCCATTTAAGGTGAAAAATGTTCAGTTCAAAATTTGAATTTAAATTCATTTTTATAATCATAAAATATTGAGTCACACTGAAATAGTATATGCTTAGAAAATCCCATTGTGTCTCAGCTAAAGTTTAGAGAAAAGCAGCTTTTTAACACTTCAACAATACATATACTCAGGCAACTTCTTGGACAAAGAAATATTGTATCCTTTCACGGGAAATAAAGGAGCTGTTTATTAGGGCTGTGGTTAAAATGTAATAATTCATTCTAGTTGAGCCCTGTGAAAAATGTCATCAAAATATCATTTTCTTTGCCAGATTTTCTGCATGCCGTGATATCATTTAAATACAGAATAAAAGACAAGCTCTGATCAGAGTAGAAGTACGACACCAAAATGACCCAAAAGCAAACATTCATTCTGTCAAAGTAACAGGAAAGAATTTCACACAGTCCTGATACCCAGAAAATGCACACTTCTAGGTTAGCACAGAACATCTGGCAAACTTCAACTTTCCAACATCTCTCAAAAAAAAAAAAATTTCTGTTACCTCACATACTTGGGTTAAAGCAGAGGAAAAAATAGAAAAAAATTGTATTAGAGAACACAAGAAAGCATTAGAAACAGCAATTTCACAGAAATGACAAATGGAATTCAATTTTAGAGAAAGTCTATATAAAAATATAATCAGCTTAAGAATTCACATACTAAGAAAGTTCTTTAATTCTTTAAAAAAGACTGTTCTTAAATACTACTGTCATGTAAAATACTGCTCAAAATACTAGCTATTTGGTTAAAAATATCAAGTAACAGAAGACATTGGAACTTATAATTTATGATCAAAGGTACAGCTTTAGTATGAGTATTTTCAATTGTATCAAAGCATTGAAAAGTGCAATTTTACTCTCCCACAACAAGGTCAACTGAATTCTACATGCAACATGATATATTGTTGGATGTATTTCTTTTCCTCTTTTCCTTTCTTTCTTTCTATGAGCCCTTTAGAGTTATTTATGCAAGCAACTGATATAAAATAGTTCAGAGCTTTCACCCAAACTTCAGTATCATTAGCTTCCCTGGTGGTGCAGACAGTAAAGAATCTGCCTGCAATGCAGGAGACCTGGGTTTGAACCCTGGGTTGGAAAGATCCCCTGGAGGAGGGCATGGCAATCCACTTCAGTATTCTTGCCTGGAGAGTCCCCATGGACAGAAGAACCCGGTAGGCTACAGTCCATGGGGTCACAGAGTTGGACACGACTGAGTGACTGAGCACATAGCACTCCCCGCCCAAAACCCCATAAAACTACATCTTAATATTTTCCTGAGAATGTTTTCAATGTACAACTACAAGTGAAAGGCATGAAATAAAAAGAAACCATTTGAATATAAATACTGCAGTGGTATTTTGACAATTATGGGAGCTTTGTCTCTGCCCTCTAACCAGGCAATAGAAGCGGTAGGTAGGTAGGTAGGTCAATAATCACAACTGAAAATGAGAAAGCTAAACTCTAGGAAAACAATGTATTTCCAGCCTTCTGAAGTTGAGACTGCACAGATTCAAGACAATAGAAGCCAAGATCACTCATCAAGAAGTCCTTTTCACACACACACAAAAAAAAAAAAAGAGAGAGAAAATACACAGTCACCTTTTTAGCAAAGGAAAAGGTTCCAAATTATCTGAAGGCAGCTTTTTGAAGTTACATAGTTATGTTGCCACAAATAACTTTATATACAATTCAACTGGGTAGCTTTAGTTGACCATATGACTAAATAACCACTCCATTGCTTTCAGAATTAATGCAAAAAGTACAATGTATTAAAATACAACAGGTTTAAAAGACTGCTTACAAACTGTCTCATTTTTTTTCTTTTTCAGATATAGATGCTCAGCTATAAAATCATTATTTTCTGTACAAAAGGATTAAAAATGAAAACCATCACCACTACCCAAATGTGTTCTCTTTATCTGTATAAAGCAGACTGCCTCACATATTTGAAAATATAATATTACTTAAAAACCTTAGCTGACAGAGGTCATTCACACTTGATAGAATGACAAACTTGTTATCTTATTTTTAGATTAAAGTCTTCAATAGAGCCACAGTTCTGAAATATTTGATGGATACAATATTTGAAGCATGCTATTGTCTAATGTGAACATTTTTTGAACTATACTTCTATTAGAGTGTTACAAAAGAAAAAAATACCAACCCCCAAAATGCCTCAATAAAATATAGTCCAATTGGAGGTAAAAAGAAAGAAAGAGTGGAATTTCAAACACTTTACATTTTGTTTGTAGTGCGACATGGATTTCCCTCCCAAAGGTGTGCCTTTCTAACTATACTTCCTTGAGTTCTTGTTTAAGTTGGTTTCTCTTCTCCAAGCATTGGCTGGTGTACTTCGGCAAGTTCTCCTAAGCCTTAGTTTGCTCAGATGTTAACAGGAATAGTAACACCTTCCTCACAGGGTTGCTTTGACAACTGCATGACACAAGGTGTGGAGTGGCACAGGATACGCACAGAAAAGGTCATTATGATCACTGGTTCCCCGGCTGTGGAGAAGGCCACTCTATAATGAACTAATCAGACTGAATGCTGGAATGTGTTTTGGATAACCATAAAGTGAGCGACTCACAAAACAGTCATGAGATCCTAGGTTGGGTTCCAGAACTGCCACTTAAAACCACTCTACTCGAAGCACAGGTCCTCTCCTGCCTTTATCACAGGAATAATCTGACCATCAAATGAGACTGCAGGTGTATAAATACAAACCGGACAGCATCTGATTGCAGCATATTGAGAGAACACTTAAACTCAGGAGGATGAATTATGCACAGCCTAGTTTTCCTAATTTTGATGTTTTTCTGAGAGTTCTTGGTGGGGCCTTGCTAGAAAGCTGATAGTAAAGTCTGAGGAAAATATTTTCTTCCATTTAGAAGCATAAAAGATTCTAGCTTTTTCAAGAATCATATCCTTCCAAACACGTTAGTATATTGAATAGGCTTTATATTTGTGCAAGGGGTGGATTGAAAGAAATTGTGTTCTAGAAATATTCTACTCAGTTATGAAGACATTTTCTGTAAAGTTGCCTATCACAAATAATTTTGAGATATCAGAATGTTGCTATTTTTATTCTGTTACTAAATGATGTTTAGTCAATGTTTTGCTTATCCATAAACTGTTACGTTGTCCTTGGTAACCCTAGTACCTCGAAGTCTGTAAGAGTTTAAACATATTTTTTTTGGTGTGAGACTATTTAATAGAAATATTCTAGAGCTCACCAAACCTTACTGTTTAAATGTACTAAAAAGTCTTCTTTGCATAAAAATTCCTGTTTATTAAACAGTAATACAAGAAGAACTTATTTACATTTCAAGCACTACCAACATACATCATTTATGACAAAAAAGGCAAGCACTCCATAAGAAATGCTCAATCACTGTCAATCACAAACACTAAAATATACATAAACCAAAGCAAGCTGTGTGAACTGTATTAAATTCAGCTAAACACAGAATTACCAACAGAACAAACAAAAAAACAAATAATTAGCAGTGACTCACAGATCTATTTACACGAGATACACAAAATAACATGGAAAGGTGTAACTATGGTAACCTGATAGCCTAAATTGAGTGCCTTTAAAATTTGCATTTATTTAAATACTATGCCAACTGATATCCTTATAAAATTTAAATATTTCAAAAGTAGTCAAAGCTTATCCTTGTTAACTGATCACAGATCAAAATAGTTTCAACTATAAATCAGCTGTCTTTAAAGGTATTCAGGGACCAATTTAATGGAACCATGATAAAAATGTCTAACAATTTTTTTCTAATTTTTCAGTGAACTGTTATTTTCACAACCACTGATTAACAAGTGAAAAAAACTCAACTATATACAATAAATCCCATAGTAGTCAAGTAATATTAAAACATGCTTTGACATAAAGATTTATCTAAAACTCACCCTGTTGCATGTAACCACCCCACTTCTTCTAATTAGCTACTAGAGCAGAAATGGCATTAGCTGTTTCAGTTTACAGGTGATTTTCACTGACAATTACCATTTGAATGGTTTAATGTTTAATGCTACAGTTAGTCCTAATGTCTTTTATTTTATTTTATAAGCTACAGGAGTAAAACATTATTTTGTAGTTCACTGGTTCCCACACTTAAGATGTAATGTTCAGTGTGTATTTCATTATGTAGATGAGCAATAGATGTTGTTTGACATGATTTAAATGGGTCAACAGTATTTTCCTAGTCACATTAATCATCCAGACAGCTAGAATAAAAAAAGAAGGCCTTGAAAACTAAAACTAGAGAATCTATTCACACAAATGACACTTACCATGGCAGGTTATCTAGGATGTGGTTAAGGAGAAGGAAGAGTTACAGACTTTGAACACATGTTTCATTATTTGTTCAGAAACCATTTCAAGACCCCAGCTCTATTTTCAGAATACAAGTGAACACCCACAGGGACAGATTTTTGAGATACCAAACTGTAGTTTTTTTTTAAAAAAAAAAGCATCAGATGGAAATCTATGAAAACTTTTCCATTAGAGAAGAAAGAAAAAAATGTGCGGAACCCAGCTGCAAAGGGGCCGAGGCCCCAAGGACACAATGAGACCCATATTATCTATACAAATATACAGCAGTGTAGATGAGGACACAGGCTCCCAGGTGGTGCTAGTGGTAAAAGAAAAGAGACGCGGGTTTGATCCTGGGGTTGGGAAGATTCCCTAGAGGAGGGCATGGCAATCCACTCTAGTATTCTCACTTGGAGATTCCCAAGGACAGAGGAACCTGGTGGGCTACAGTCCACAAGGCTGCCAAGAGTTAGGCATGACTATAACGACAGCACCCACAGACGAGGATACAGCATTATGTCCTCACACACTGAAGGCTCCTAAGAAGTGAAGGGAAGAAAAGGAAAAGCAGAACTAGCCTTTAGAAATAGCTACGAATCACTTTGCTCCAGCTCTGCATAACAAGAATCTGGTAAGGAACACGGAAATTGACAGATGTGAAGCTCTGAACAGCAACTCTACTTTCCTCCTCCCTTCATCGTCATGACTGATCTCTGCACTGAGTCTGACCGAGGAATGCAGCTCTGGTCTACATGACTAGGCAACATGCTGGAAGACGATTCTGCAGAACCATCCCACCACTTTGTTCCACATGAATTAGGTCCTTTCTAATAAATGGATGGATGCCACACGCGTCACTTTCCACCCATCGGAAACTCCTGAGCAGGTCATTAGCAGCTGTGAAGAAGCCAGTGTCTGATATTAACTTTTTCTTTCTGAATCCACTTCTCAAGGGTCATTTTCCTGAGTAGATGCACTCTGTCCTTGCCTGAAACCACACAGAATGAGCCAGAGTTCATAGGAAACTTACTTTCTTCCCCCCTGATTATGAAATGGTATATGGATGATATTAAACACTTTAATGACAATACTGGGGGCTTCCCAATGGCTCACCAGGTAAATAATCTGCCTGCAATGCAGGAGATGCAGGAGATGAGAGTTTGATCCCTGGATCGGGAAGATCCCCTGGAGGAGGAAATGGCAACCCACTCCAGTATTCTTGCAGGGAAAATCCCATGGACAGAGGTGCCTATTGGGCTACAGTCCATGGGGTCACAGAGTCAGACACAACTGAAGCGATTTAGCACGCACACACACATAACAACATTGAGAAAGCATAAACAGTATAAAGAAAAAAAGGGTAAAGAGCTTCCTCAAATGACCACTGTTAACATTCAGCAAACATACTTTAGACCATTTCTCTACGTGTGTGTGTATTAAGTTGCTTCAGTCTACATGAAACTGTTTATCCTATTGGGTTACTGGTTTCACAGTATTCCTTTATATGGATGAGTAAAATAGCCCTTTATTGAACCAGTGATGAGCATTTCGGTGAGCTCTTTTGTTTTTTGCCCTGCAAAATACACTTTATACAAATATATGTATTTGTAATTATTCTCTTTAGCTTAAATTCCCAGAAGTAGAATTCTTGAGTTAAAAAATATACAAAATTCTGACATATCTGCACAACTGCTCTCCACAAAAGAGAAATTTACATTCCCAAAGGTGTCAACTTCCCTACACCCTCACCAATATTATTAGAGATGAAACCTCTGTCAGTCTGATTAATGAAAAATGGCATCTCGCTTTTACTTATTTTTTTCAGATACTCCTGAGATTGAAGATTTCTTTATGTACTGATATACTTTTATGAATTCCCCATTTAGGCCTCTTATAGGTTGATTTTTATTGGATTTACTTTTAAGTGTGCTCTGTGAATTAGAAACATTAAATGTTCATGTAGTATATTGTTTCAATTTTTTTTTTCGGTTTTCCATTTGCATTTCAACCTTGTTTTAAAGTGTGTTCAACCATACGACAGGGTTTATATTGAATTTATAGATTAATCTAGGGAGACTATGACTTTTTAAAATATTCAGTTGTTTTATTTAAGAGATGTCCTTGTATTTACTGCATGCATGCGTACTAAGTCGCTTCAGTCATGTCTGACTCTCTGCGACCCTATGGACTGTAGCCCACCAGGATCCTCTGTCCATGGGATTCTCCAGGCAAAAATACTGGAGTAGGTTGCCATGTCCCTCTCCAGGGGATCTTCCCAACCCAGGGATTGAACCCACGTCTTTTATATCTCCTACACTGGCAGGTGGGTTCTTTACTGCAGTCTTCTTTATCTCAGTAGACATTTAGATGTCTATCTCGGTAGACATCTAATAAAGACCTGTGAATTCTTTATTATTTGTTTACTCCAGGATATCTTATACTTTGGGTTGCTATTATACATGGAATTTTACCATTATGTCTTCTGCCTAAATAGTCGGACATGACTGAGTGACTAAGCACAGCACAGCACATAAGACAATACTTAAAAAAGAAAAACATACAAAAAACTTAAGTTTAAAAGTTGATTTAACACTCCAGTGTCATACATTTATGTGCCTTAATATCAGACTCACATACTTTTTCCAATGGAAAGAAGTGTGTTGGGGCTGAGTGGGGTTAATTGGACTTTGCTTTCCATCACTGCCAACTTACCCCCTTACCTCGTCTTTCCCCAGTGTTACCTCCCTCTTCTCATATATGAAGTGTTGAACCCAATAGGTTTAACAGGTGCTAAAAGTGCCAGTAAATTAAAAGCACCAAAAAAGGAAAGATTTTTTGGAAAAGTTTGATATTTAAAATATTTTCCCATGGGACTTTCCTGGTGAGCCAGTGGCTAAGACTCTGCGGTACCAATGCAGGGGGCCTGGGTTTGATCCCTGGTCAGAGAACTAGATCACGCATCACTATGGAGAGTTTGCCTGCCACAACCAGAAACTGATGCAGACCAATAAACAAATTAGAATATTTTTTAAAAATAAAATACTTTAAAAGATTATTTGCCCTCAAAAGCAATGACCTAATTATGAGGGGTTAGGGGAGAACATTAAAACTTTTTAAGACTTATTATTATTCTACGCTTACCTAATTTTACACCTTAGCCTTGCTTTTGTGTTATGTGTCTGGGGTAGGTTGGGACAACTCTAATCTTTTCAGTAGTAGGGTTCCTGTCTCCATTCAGCCTTTGTGCATTCTGCAGCTGTAACTGTGGCTCACGGGACCTTTAGTTGTGGAATGCAAACTCTTAGCTGTGGTATGTGGGATCTAGTTCCCTGACCAGGGACCCAGGCATTGGGAGCATGGAGTCTTAGCCACTAGAACACCAGAGAAGTTGCAGATCCAGAACTTTAATTAAAAATAAATTTAAAAGTAATCTGCCAGATTTCTGAACAAGGTCGCTGCATAGCTTTAGTGTCCAGGGACCTTTTGTATTCAGTTTGACTTTCCCCTGGGAAGACAAATATGTTTTGAAGTTGTAAAAAAGGGAGCCAAGGTGTGTGGGGCCAAATCCTCTCTTTTGAGGATTTGCTCTCCTCAGATCAAATGCTCTCCTGATGTATTCTCTTCCATGCGTTTTAGAATTCTAATTCCAACTCCATCTGCAAGTATGTGAAATCCCTATGACATACTCTTGGCAGGAAAAAAAAAAAGACTAATTTTTTCCATTATAAATATCTTATCCACAGGTAATAGCATGGGGGATTACACCCTTTTCTCTATTTTTACCTATATTTGAAATTTCCAATAATAAAACATTCAAAGAGCATTTGATTTAGCACTGAAAAACATAAATTTTTTTTTATGAATTCAAAGAAGTATAGGCAATCGAAAGATTACTTTAAATCTAGGATGCTGTTTACGCATGAGAAAACAAAGCATTTAAAATGAGCATCAACTTGCAGTTGCTCCTGTTAGGAACAGCCCCAGGGCTGATTGCTTCTTGATGGCAGAAACATTTGGAATCTTCAGTTCACAACAACATGTGCTTCTTGGGCGTCATCCTGGGGTTGAGTTTTAGCTGCTTACTTACATATACTATGTAAGTAACAGGTTTGGACACCAAACTGTTTCTGAGCACAGGGTGATATAAGGTGCTGGCTGGGGCTTGACCACTCTGATGATGTACAGAGAGGCAGAAAGTCTTCACAGAAGTTCAACACTGAAGTGCTGTAGAAACAATACTGCAGCGAGGAAGGCTCCACTTCCACCTTTGTGTCATAAAACCTTAGGCAGCAAGCAGCTTTTTTGCACAATCGTATGGGGCCCCTCAGGAAAATATCTTGGGGATAATATTTAAAATTAGAAGGCTATAAATCCTGTAAAGGAGGTAGCAGTGGGCTGACATAGACAGAATTTATACTTAGAAGTAATGTTTCATCAGTACCAAATCTACTCAGCTCTGAACTACATTGCCATGACTAGATGATGCTGACCTCACTGACCAATCTGAAAGCTGGCAGTATTTGGGTTTGGTGATTGCAACTTCAGAACTCATAAATATTATGTAACTCTAGTCTTTTTGCCTCTAGCCAACCAGCCTGACTCCAATTTTCAACCACAAGTGGCAAACTGACACTGAAATTTTATGAGCTCTGCCATATTAGTAATGCACATTTCCTTTTGAATTATTCTAGCCTGAAGCAGATTATAATTATTGTTCCTTTTCCCACACAGATCTGAAGATCTATAAGTGGTTCAGGTGGCAACATCAATGTTTCAATGTTCCACGTAGGCTGGTAAATAAAAGCCCGTATATGACAAATGAAAAGCAGATGGATTTTTGTATTGCTAAAATTTTAAATATCTTAGCTAATTAAAGCTTGGTCCCTGTCAGAGTGTGTCCATGGAAAATGATTCCCTATCTTATTAGAGATGTTTTTCATCTTACTATCAAATAAATGTATGCTGTACAGTTTGCTTAGAGCAGAATACTCAGGTAGTCAGTGATCCATACTAGGGATAAAGTTAGTTCTACACCAAGATAAATATGTGGTCTTAGCTGTTGGAAAACATTTTCTGACATAAACAAGATGGCTAAGTTCTAGGCTAACCCATTTGCCCAAGATGTAACTAAAATACTACACGTTTGCCATGAAAACAAAAAGCTAGGAAACAATTCAGCTGCAAATACCTAATATTTTAGCTACATTATGGGTTTTCTGGGCTAGCCTGGGAATGTTGCTCCCATTCACAGTGCGGTTTCTAGAGGAAAAGATGTTCTATCTGGACAGTGAGGGAAAGTGAAATGTCCACTCTATGGCCTCTTCCTCTCCAGGTCCTACTTGAAAGGGGATGCAGGCTGAGTGGCCCTGAAAATACTACAGAGGAGAGAAAGCCAAGTCTCATTCCTTCTCATAAGAGCTGTACCAGCCCCAGAGGCAGGATCCTCATGTTGCTTCAGCTTATTCCAACTCACAGAGCAAGTGAAAGGAAGCAACTCCGCTTTGAAGTTCAAGCAATACCCCCTCCCCGACCCTTAGCACTGGAATGAACATTTCAAGCCCCAGTACAGCCACCCGGACAGGAAACATGGTGGTTCTCCCCGACTACTGTCACTCTGCCCAGAGTTCACCAATACGGGCCGGAGGCCCATTCATAACTTAGGTGGAGCCAGTGGGGCTGGACTGTCTAACTTCAGTTCTGGCTCTAAGATTTACTAGCTACCAACCTTCAGCAAGTTACATAAACATTCTGTGCCTCAGTTTCTTCATCCGTTAAAAAAGGGGAAATAAAAAAATTATGAGGATTAAAATAAGTTCATATGTATTAAGTACTTATCAGTATGGCACCTGGCACTCAGAGATCAAGAAGCTGAGCATGGCAGCTGGCACTCAGATACTGCTGGAGAGAGTGTTGATTGGTTCAACTACATTGCAAAATTGTCAGAATGAAGTCACTAGTTCACCCCTAGAAATACACATAACAAAAATGCATAGAGGTTACAGAGAAGCACCAAAAGCCATCTATAAGAATGTCTGTAATAGAGAACAGTGGAACTAACTCAAATGCCCATCAAAAATAGCATGGGTAAATTATGATAAATTCATAAAATGGAAGACTATGGTTTTTCCAGTGGTCATGTATGGATGTGAGAGTTGGACTGTGAAGAAAGCTGAGTGCCGAAGAATGGATGCTTTTGAACTGTGGTGTTGGAGAAGACTCTTGAGAGTCCCTTGGACTGCAAGGAGGTCCAACCAGTCCATTCTAAAGGAGATCAGTCCTGGGTGTTCATTGGAAGGACTGATGCTAAAGCTGAAACTCCAATACTTGGGCCACTGCATACGAAGAGTTGACTCACTGGAAAAGACCTGATGTTGGGAGGGATTGGGGGCAGGAGGAGAAGGGGACGACAGAGGATGAGATGGCTGGATGGCATCACCGACTTGATGCACATGAGTTTGAGTGAACTCCGGGAGCTGGTGATGGACAGGGAGGCCTGGCACCCTGTGATTCATGGGGTTGCAAAGAGTCGGACACGACTGAGTGACTGAACTGAACTGAACTGAACTGAACTGACTGATACAGGAATCAAAACAAATGTAGCTACAGACAATAATATGGATGGATCTTCAAAATATAAAATCATCAGTCAGAAACAAAAAAAGAGAATCTGTGATTTTATTTATATAAAGAAAAAAAACAAGCAAAATTGCATCATACTCTTTAGGAATCTATACATGGGAGTAAAACTATAGACAAAAGCAAGAAAGTGAATACTATTAAAGTCAAGACTGTGATTAGCTGGAAGATGATAAAGAGATGTAGACTGGGAAAGACAATGAGTGCTCTTCTGAGGTACAGGCAATGTTCTGAATTTTTTTTAAACTGGCACAGTAGTAATATATGTGTTTTATAATCACTCATTAAATTACTCATTTGTTTTGCATACGGTTCTCTTTGTATATTATACATCACAATAAAGCGCTAGAGGGGACAGAGAAAGAAGGCAGGAAAAGAAGAAAGGAAAGAAGGAGGGAGGGAGGGATAAAGCTAGAATTAGAAAACAAAATAAGCCAAAACAATATGAGAAAGATTCTAACAACTTGGTTTCTGTGTGTTATAATGCAAGTAATTCAAAATATTTCTTAATATGTTAAATTCAAGCAATTTTTAAAAATCAAGGAAAATAGGAAATCAAATAATTCACAATTCTTACTATACAGTGAAAATATTACTAGCATAGTTATCTATATTATGCATCCCTGATGGTTCAGATGGTAAAGAATCTGCCTGCAATGAGGGATTCCTGGGTTCCATCCCTGGGTTGGGAAGACCCCTGGAGAAGGGAACAGCTACCCACTCCAGTATTCTGGCCTGCAGAATTCCAAGGACGGAGGAGCCTGGCGGGCTACAGTCCATGGGGATGCAAAGAGTTGGACATGCCTGAGGGACATACAGTCTATGTTATAATTAATCGACTAAGCTATGAGAAATTTGTATTAGAAAAAAATTAAAATGAATTCTCATAATTACTCTATTACTATAAACTAGTTAATAAATATACTTGATGGCCATGTAACTATTCTTATTCTAGGACTTTTTGGCTACTATAATATACATGGAACAACAATATTGCTTGCGGAAGCAGAAAAAGCTACCAAACTTTCTTAGGGGGAAAACCGTATCCTTTCAGAAACTTTATAATAACTATGGTAAAACAACTGACATGTTTGTAGAAATTTTAAAAACAATTTAATACAGATTATTTAATTTGGCCCAACAACCTGTGTAAAGTAAACTGAGAAGATATTCCTGCATGTGCTTTTCAAGCAAAAAAAACCCCTGAGACTCAAGGAGGTTCAGGGATTTCCACAAGATCACAAAAGTTACAAGTGGCAGATCTGAGTTTCAAACCTAAACCTATTTTTTTTTAATTTTTTAAAAATAGAAAATTAGAAACATATGCAAGGATAGACAGATTACTATAACAAACTCCCATGTACCCGTCATCTAGCTTTAACAATTATCCACTCACGCTGATCTTGTTTAACCTACAGCTATCTTCCCTTCCCACTGAACTATTTGGAAACCAATCCTAGACACCATATCTGTAAATATTTCAGTATGTATATCTAAAAGATAAGGACACTTTATAAAGAATAAACAATCTAAACTTATTATATCTAAAAAATTAATAGTAATTCCTTAATATATCAAATAGCTGTAGTCTTTAGGCACTCTCCTTTTGTTAAATACATATATATCAATTATATATATAATTATATAAACTTTTTATTAAACAAATGGTTTTTTAAAACAGGATCCAAAGAAGAGGCTACACATTGCATTTGTTTGACATGTCTCTTATGCCTGTTTAATCAATGCTTCTCCTTTTTTCTTCCATGTAATTTATTTGTTAAAGAAATGCATTGCTTTGTCCTTAGCATCTCCCTTATACTGGAATTCACTAGTTATACCTAATGGTATCTCCTTTCCATATATTTCCTATGGACTAATATTAAACCCAGTGATCATTTTGATTCAAGTTCTTTTTCTTTTGTTTTATTGGCAAGAATATTTAAGGGCTGGTGGTGCTCTGACAGTTGTCTCTCTTATTGAGATACTAGCAGCCCCTGACAGTGCCTAGATCCATTGATTGCTTAGGGATTTACCAAGTGGTAATATTTCATTAGTTCTTCTGAATTTGTTGGCAGGAATATCTCTATAAAGAAATTCTTTCTTTTCCCAGATTACTGTCTGGTCGGCCTGAGTTCATACAGAGAATCAAGCTAAAGGCTTGATCCTTTCTCCCTATTTCACCAGTTTTCAGGATAGCTAGTTAAAAACGCAGAGCTCTGAACAATAAATTTAGTGTTCTTAATCAGAGATTAGATAAAATTTGTATCTAAAAGATGCTAATCTAAAATATCATTTATTTCTATGTACATGATTTCTATATGAAAGACTGAGTCAGTGAAATTTAATTGCACTTGGGAAGTAAAAATACTGGTCAGACTCAGAAACATTTTGTTAATTTTTATCATAAAGTAAAAACATTAGTCACTCGGGCTTAATATATCATATATCTTCTCCATCCTTTTCTTCTCACACTTTCACTTGTGGGGGAGGTGGGTGGGGCTAGAAGATTAGAGGTAAAAAGACAAGACTGCAATTTAAAGGAGGGGGGAACCCAACTCCAAATGGATTTTTCTTTAAGAAAGAAATCCAAAACCAAAAGAAAACAGGTAAAATTAGCTATTGGAAATTATGGCCATGTGAATCAACCCTTTCTCCCCACATCTGGCAGCACTTAGCTCCCCGAGGGTACACTTGGTGCCCCAGGGCACCGTTACATATGTTTGACCAGCCGGGCAACAACAAAGGACGCGGAGGCTATAAAAAGAGGCAGCAGGTAACCATCAGGCTGGCCAAATGGCTGAGGCACTTTGCAAACACACAATGAAGCAACTGGTTATTCCCATGGCTGAAAAGTCAACGAGGGAGGGCTGTATTTTAGGATTCAAATTCCACAGCGCGCCTCTCTAAGTCACTGGGTTACTTCCTTGTTTTAATCAGGTCCACAAATCCTCCCTTTTCTTTCAGACACTCGGGGAAAAACATCGGAGACAGGCTGTATAAAGCAACCCTGTGTGCTTGCCAAAAGCCCATCTAAGAATTCAACTAGACCGTTTTCTGGACTCTCCCCCAGACTCTCCCCCAACCAGTGAAGGTGCCAAGTTATTCTGCACACCCTGTGGCATTCTGCTCACAAATGAGACAGAAGCGTTTGTGAGTGACATGGTCCATCTGCTTATACCCATTCTACAACTCAGATGAGTACAGTACAGTCAGTTTTAAACACGGCTCCCACATGAGCAGTCATTTCATAATTAGCAAGTAGAGTCTCTGCCTTTCCCACAGCCTGAAGGCCTCTTTTGGAGCCCTTGGTACTGGAGTATCTCCCTTCTCTCCCACCAAGAATGTCCATCCTCCTCTCTACCTTTTCACTAAGACTATTAAAACCACACCACCTCATTTCTTCTAATCCAGTCTTAGCCAAATACAGGAATGATAACAGCCATTAAACAAAGGCTTTGTGTGGATATTCCCTTAACCCAAAGGAATGATTCTAACTGTTGGAAATTTTTGGTTTTACAGTGGAGATATTTGGAAGCCAGCGGACCCTTCCAATGTTTTCAGCTATACCATGGTTAATAAGCTGTTTCATAAACATGAAGCTGTGAGGGGAAAAAAAACTATAAATGTCTTTAGCCTCCCTTTCCAGTGACATATTTCTGAATTACGAGTTTTTGAAAATGAGAAGCACTTACAATGAAATATTTCTAAATTATATTTAGTTTTTACTACATAAATTCTTAAAACTAAGCAACAGAAATATTTCTTGATGTATCATTCATACATACATATATACATATGTGAAAGTGAAAGTGAAGTCACTCAGTCGTGTCTGACTCTGCGACATACGTAGGAGTGTTATATATGTCATGTCTGACTCTTTGTGTGTCCGACTCTTTGAGACATACGTAGGAATGTTATATACATACGTAGGAGTATTAAATTATAGAATTAAGACATCTTTTAGCAAATGTATCACATTCAATTAAATATTTGGAGAAGTTAAATATATTTCAATTTTTAAGTAGAGAAGAAAATTACATGAAAGATTTTATTAAGAAACTCATTGATGTTGTTCCAGGGTCTCCAACTTGACATAAAAGGCAGAAAGGTAACAGATGACTGCATTACTATTGTTTGTGACTTTATTAAAAAACCAGAAGCATACCAAGACTTTGAATTTTAAAAGATACTTTCAAATACTGAAGGCTGGGGCCAGGGTTCATGGGTTAAGAATGCAGACAGAGGTTTGTCCAGGATATCTCTCCTGTAATGTGATAGCAATGTTGCATCACACATCCTCAGCCCCCTTATTTCTTGCCTGCTTCAGTTCATTTCCACCTCTGCAATATGGTTTGCTGTTTTTTGTTTTGTAATGTAGGCTTAAAAATGAGAAGGCATTTTTAAGAGAAGGCAATGGCACCCCACTACAGTACTCTTGCCTGGAAAATCCCATGGACGCAGGAACCTGTTAGGCTGCAGTCCATGGGGTCACTAAGAGTCGGACACGACTGAGTGACTTCACTTTCACTTTTCACTTTCACGCATTGGAGAAGGAAATGGCAACCTACTCCAGTGTTCTTGCCTTGAGAATCCCAGGGATGGGGGAGCCTGGTGGGCTGCTGTCTATGGGGTCGCACAGAGTCGGACATGATTGAAGCGACTTAGCAGCAGCAGGCTTAAAAATGAGCTAAGTCAGGTTGCATGAGTTTGAGGCAGTTACTTTTGTAGACTATAATTGTTCATCCACCTGCTATTTTGGAAAATGTTTTCCATAAAGCTCATACTACCATGGACTCGAAGACCAGGAAACATAGTCCGTGTCTTTGCTTCACTTGTAATATAGACAGTTTCTTCTATTCAAGCTTTTGCTTAGATTTTACAAATGGGCAAGAACTAAACGATGCTGGAGTTTCTACAGTTCAAGGAGTTTTAGGTCTATTTTTCACAAAAATGAGATATTCTAAAAGTGAATAAATAAGTACATTTATAATTATTGACAAAAGTAAACTGTACTTTGAAAGGTGACACATTCTCTGCAGAGTTTATTGATCATTTCTTCATTTGTTATGGTTTGACCACATACTCCTTGCTGAATTCTGATTCTTCTGTTTTCCTTCTTTATTCAAATTGTGTTGTATCTAGAAGACTAAAAACGGCCTATAAGCCTATAACGTCCATATGGACTATAATGGCCTATAAGGTTGGGCTTCCCTTGTGGCTCAGCTGGTAAAGAATCCGCCTGCAATTTGAGAAACCTGGGTTCGATCCCTGGGTTGGAAAGATTCCCTGGAGAAGGGAAAGGCTACCCGCTCCAGTATTCTGGCCTGGAGAATTCCATGAATTGTATAGTCCATGAGGTTGCAAAGAGTTGAACACGACTGAGTGACTTTCACTAGTATAAGGCTGCTTTAACAATAAATACATGGTTAAAGTAGCATACTAATCATGATAAGCTGATGAGAAAAGCAAGGACCAAGTTAGAACATGTTTCTAATGTTCTTAAATTATTTAAGCGAATTTATATCTATAATGGACACTAAAAACAAGCACTGTCTTTCATTTATTACCCCTAAGAAACTGATTTTTAGTCATAGCTTCAAGTTCTTACATATCTATATATATTTGTCATGTTGATCATAGCAAATTAAACTTATTTTTCCTTGTAAATCTTCCTTTCATAATGCCCATGATGTTACTGGTAGATGAAAAACTAAGTTGAAGATCACATACACATGCTACCATTAGAAACACATATGCATAGAGGTTTGCACATGCATAGAAAAACAAAGCCTAGGTGAAGATAATTACTAAGTTTTCCTGCTTAAAATTCTTCAATGTTCATCAACTGCTTTTAGAACAGAATTCGTTTCTCAGAGTTGATGAAGGTCCTGCGTGCTTTGGCCCTGCCTTCTCTCCCTGTCACTCACAGCCAGCCAGCCACCAGGCCCCCTTTCCTCTTCTCAGACACAGTAAGTCCTTTCTCGTCTCTGCATCTGCTCTTTCACCAGCTCCTCACGTCACTGGCTCATTCACATCCTTCAGGCCTCAGCTCAAATGTCGCTTCATCAGAGAGGCCTTCTGGGACCACTCTCTCTAAAGTGGTCTCCCCGGTTACTCACTCCCTCTTAACTTTGTTTATTCCCTTCCAAGCACTTTCCCATTGCAGAGTTATCGTGTCTAATTGTGTCTTCTCGTCTCCCCTAGCAGGATACCAGCTCCACCAGGCCTAACCCACAGCACCTACCCTCTCCTGCTGTGGGAAATCTTTAGTACTCTGCACTGGAATTTTCTTCTCAGAGTCTAATTTTCACAATTTGGATTTCACTTTCTTATCAAAAGAACTAGTCACATGAGCAAACTCTACAGTGGGTATAAAGTAACTTGCTACCTGAAAAGCTAGAGATGAGAAAACTTCATGAAAATGTCAGTGCAAATGACATTTGTAGATAAAAGTGAGGAAAATTATTTTTTTTTTTTGCCACTTCAAGTGAGTTGGTTTAATTCCAGGTAGTACACAATTCAGGACAGAACAAAGACTTAAGAACACACTTTAGAAAGATTCTTGGCTGGATTATGTGGATCTCATAGCTCAAGCAGAAATGGCTGAGAACTAAAGACTAGTTGAGCTACCATATAATTTAAGAAAATGATTTTTGAAATCACAATGTAAGTCAGGGGAAAATCAAATAACACATCTATATGCGCTTATATGTGTATAAAATTATATATACATATATAAAAGCAAATACACACATATATGCCTATATATATAATTATACACATATATATAAAATCAAATACACACATAAATAGATAAATATATATATTTGATTACCTATAAGATGACACAATGGCTAATTCTAGACAGAGAGGTCTACGGTTTGATGTGTTAGGTTGGGAGTACTCTAGTATTTATCATCCTCCCCAGGGTGGACTCACTGTCTGCATACATGTAACCATAAGTATGTAGCTGTTGAATGAAGAAATGAACCCATTCATTCCCGGTAACTAGAGCGATCTTGGCATATCCAACATCATTCTTCTAGACCCCTTCACACACTCTGAAGGAGAAAACTGGGGTCTAGAGAACCAATGCAGTTATTGCTTTAAGTAAGAACTGTCTGCCCCTGATTCAGAAACCTCATGTTTGCTTTTAGGAGAAAATAAATAAATACAGGTATTAAAAACTCATTGTCTTCCCCTCAGGATGGGATGCTCTGACTCACTAGTACTTCTGCCAGGTCACTTTGCCTGCAACTGTGGTTTCATTATAGGGCCCTTAATTTCTGCTCAATTGTGTGGTCATCCATTCATCTTAAGATGTTTCAGAAATTGAAAAAAATGTTGAAGGCACTAGGAAAAATTTTACAGATTACTATATTGTGAAAATGAGACTAAGTGTGAAAGCAAGAAAGCTTTTCTGCTTTCTGCAGCAAACACAATGTCTAAGTAGGCAGCTATGGATTCACTGTGAAAGCTTTAAAAGCCTAACCTAGAAAAGGAAAAATCCATGAGGGAGAAGGAGAAAGTTCTTCCATGAACTACTTACTAAGTCAAATTACAGGGCTCTCCCTAGGTAAGAATAGCTCTCAGCTGCTAACACGACATAAAGAGAGATAAACAGACATGTGCCTTCTGATGGAAGGATATGACATTACCAATGGTGCATTTTAGTCCCCAAATTGAACTTTAATCTGATCAAACTTCAGGATGGAAGTGGTGGAATTTATAGGATATACAGGGGAAAGAAAAATGATAAATGACATCATGGGGATAAAATCAGAAAATCTAGACTGAGAAAACCTACGGAATAAATGACCTAGTTTCTTCAACAAATAAATCACAAGGGGAAAAAAAAAAAGAAAGGGAAGGGAAACCTCTAGATTAAAAGATTAAAGGGATACATCAATCAAATACAATGTGGAAACTGTGTTTGGTTCCTGATTCCAACAAATCAACCTTGGAAAAAAAAGAGAGAGAGAGAATCAAAGAAATCTAGACACAAGATATATTTGATAGGGAATTATGCTCAAATTTTGTAATGTTTAATATGGTATTTTGTTTACAGTACTTTCAACATTTAAAGTTGCGTACTAAATATGTCCAAGTTTTGTTTTGCAAATAATCTGTGGAGGAAGGGTATAGGGAGTAGATAGGGGTAGAAGTGAATGAACCACGATTGGTGAAGCTGGGTGATAGGTCCGTGGAATGCCCATTGTGCCATGCTCTCTGCTTTAGTATATGTTTAAAATTTTCCCTAAGAAAAAGCTAAAATAATCTATCAGTTAACATAGTACCATCAAAACACACCTATACCAGTTCTCATGTGGTCCAATAATTACATCAGTATCACACCAGCCATTGATTAAAAGGCAGATTTCTGAGCTCTGCCCCAGACCTACTAATTCAGAAAACCCAAGTGTTGGAAGCTGGGATCTCTACTTTAACAAACTAAATGATTTTTATACACACTGAAGTTTCTTACAGAAATGATTCTTATAAACAATAAAGTCAGAGAACCCCTGACTGGTCATTTTGTGTCAGGCTTCACTTCTCATTTTCCAAGTGAGAAAATCAAAGAAGAAAGATAAATTAACTGGCCAGAGTTCACTTTGAGACCCTGAAGGAGTTGAGATCTTTGAGGCTCTCAAATCTTAACTTTACAGTTTATTGTTTAAGCTCCGAGCAACATGGCCTCATTTAAAATACATTATCATTTGCTTTTAAAAGTTTGGTTCAAATTCCACCACAAGCCATTTACCCTTTTAACCCTTTGAGATTAAAACACATACAACAGAAGTACCACAGGGGTCCCATGTATCTTTAAAAAAAGACCTCTATCAGGATAGAAGGGATAGCTTGGCATTCTGATAAAAGTAGAGGTGTTTATGGCCAAACCCTGAGATAGGGCTGAAAACCGAAAGCCCCTTTCCATGTGATAGGGCCTTAGTGTAAGGTATACAGCAGGCAGTTTACCTGCCTACCATTAGTGAAGATTGTGTGTCAGGAGGTCACGTCCTTTTCCATGGGTAGGGGTGTGGAGGCAACTTCTATCTGCCCAGAGAGGTCATTGGTTGAGGGCATGACGTGGGTTTCTTGGAGCTCTTCTTGTTTGTAAAGACACTCTTGGCTTCCATGCTTGGTAACGGCCTTTCAAAAGATACTAGAGTATGAGGTGGGTACATTTTTCTATTTACCTAAAGGGCTTACATTCACATCCCTCCCCCATTCTGATATTAATCCAAGTGGCTTAATTTCAAATTAACAGGGGATTTCCCAGCTAAGCCACAAGGGAAGCCCAGAATTAAAAATGGAGGTACACAAATCCTCTAATGAGCATAATCAGTACCTTCACCTTTTCTCCAACATTTTATGAACATTTTCAAACATACAAAAAATGTTCAAAGAATTTTACAGTAAACACATTACCTAGATTCTACCATGAACACTCTATTTGCTCTTTGTCATATTTCTAAATATTCCACTATCCACCTTTTTTTTTTTTTGGAAGCATTTCAAAGTAAAGTTTCAAAGACAGTAAACTTCTCCCCCATATTTCAACATGTATAAAATCAAACTGGAGTATGTGTTTAGAGTTCCTTTTTTTCTGTATTTTGAGGTAAAGTATACATATGCACAAAACTTCAAATCTTAAGTATATCATTTGATGAGTTCTGACAAATGTATACACCTGTGTAACCAAATACCTATTAAGATACAGACTGTCTCCAACATTGCAGAAGCTCTTTCTCTCCTCTTTCCAGCAAACCCCACGCTTACCCAGTACCTATGGAAATCCACACCATCAGGGACTGAAATTATTATCAACACCTCTCAAATAGAATAACAGCCCAGGGCTAATCTTTTCTCAGATCACATGAACATGATATGAGAACCAAAACCTCAAACCCTGAAGAGTTTTATGCTTTTTGTACTTGATTATGTCTCCGAATTTCACTTTAAAAGTTCTAAATTGAATTCAAATCTAATTTGTGACTTCTGACTGTTTCCAAGAAAACAGACAATTTGTCTATAATGTTTTATCAGGGCAAACCTCCAGGAATAGTTAGTATAGAGGAAAAGAATCATAAATGCATTTTAAAAAGAGGCTAAAAATAATTCACATAGGAAATGCAATTAAGTTTAATTACATTGAATGCTAATACTCCCCCTGCAATCATAAAAACAAACGTTCGAAATATACTCTAATGAAAGGAAAAGCCCCTCATATATTACACAGCTAAAAATAATACATTTCCTTAATATTTGAATTTTTATTATTATTCTAAATCTCATACAACCCAGATTGCAAAAATTAACGATTCTGTTCATACTACTATTTTCTACTCATGTAAGCAAAAGCAGTAATGTTCTAAGGATATTCTTAGGGTATCTGCAAACGACCCATAAACAGCAGCTTTTTTCTTATTTGTTTAATAACTGCTGTCATTCTTTTTGTAAGCAGCAATCACAAGATGTCAAACAAATTCTGCCTTGACTGTGGGTACTGATAGATGTCTCTGCTTGTTTTAATAAAAACAAAAAAATTTTCCCTGCATTAATTACCAACACTGGAGAAGCAGGGGCATGGCTGGGATGTTCACCAGCCTCTGGGCAAGCAGAGATGCAGCACAGAAAACCACAGAGCAAGCTCACTGCCCGAACAGAATGCCGGAACACATTTTTCTTTAACTCCCTTGGGGACCCTGGGACGCAGTCTTAGATTCCCTTAAAGGGAAAAGCAAGAGCCTGCAGGGGGCAGGGCGCATCCCGCTCATCAGTCACAGACAGCTCCTTCGGGCCTGGATCCAGGCAGTCTGTACTTCTCAATACAATGAAATGTAGGCGCCACCAGGTAACAGTAGTGGTCAGAGAGCTTGCCAGAAACCTGTAACTCAAAACTGAAAAATGAAATTAAAAGGCTACTTTGGCCAGGGAATTTCTTTCTGCAGGATGCAATAACTGCAAACTACAAAGCCAAAGGAACAGACAATTCTTTGTATGTTTTAAAATTTCTTTCTTCCTAATGTGACACAATGTCTGCCAGAAAAAACAGAAACGAATGTTTTCAAATTTGTATCTCACGACTGACCTGTACTCTTTCGCAAAACTTCGCCCACTCTTCCTCCTTTCTTCTTTCCTTCCCGCATTGTACGGGGCTGCGGGGTGGGGGTGGGGTGGCTTATGGCAGGGAGCCCAGGCCGGCTGGCTGGCCGAGGTCTTGGGTGTATCCGGAGGGCAGGTACCAGGGGCAGGGGCGGCAGAGCAGACGCCTGACCCTGTCCTGTCAATAAACCCTAACCCCGACCTGCCAGGCCTCGAGCTGGGCTAGTCTCTGTCTAGCCTCTGTCTCTAATTGCTCTAAAAACGACTCTTCATTTAAAAGTATCTTTGTGTAAATACCCCACAGGAACTGACAGTCATCAGAATTGCCACAGAGTTATAGTTTTTTAAAGGGGTGCGAGAAAAGTCATTTTCTACCTCATGTGGAAGGACTTGGAAAACAATTTCAACTGCTGTGCAAGACAATACTCATCACTCTTTTAGCTGACTCTGCAGGCAACATCAGTTTGACTTTTAAGACTGTTTACAGTGAAATATTTGATCTTTTGATGAAGTTATTTGAAAGTAAAGATGGATACGTGATTTTCTCCACAAAACCAGCTTACTCCTGAGCACCCAAAGAGGTAAAGCTAAAGCCCAGTGCTTCTCATCCATACGATCAGGCTTCCTTATAAATTCTAAAAGGACCCAAACTTTCTATCTAAACATGAAAATCCAAAATAAAAATTAAAAAGGGGAAGTGGAGAGATAAGGAAAGAGGCTTTGGAATGAACTGTTTTTTGTTTTTTTTTTAATTAATAAAATTAAATCAGCCTTTGCAGATCAGTGTAAAACACAAACTTCTTTTTACTGCTTTGTGGCTTAATTCTGTTTCCTTTTTCTTTATAGTGGTAAAAAATTTGTATCATATAATTTACTAGGACTCCTTGAGAGCAATTCCTTAAATTATTTCTCTACTAACATGTAATAACATAATGGGAAAGACAGTTATTGCCAATTCTATAAAAGGAAACAAGTCTTGAATTTTGCAAATCCCAGATTCTCTTCCAATTGGGTGCAGGTTAAATTCTGCCTTTTAAAGTATGGCTTATTTAAACAACTCAAATTAAATAAACTATTCTTTCCAGTAATTTATTACTAAGTCTTGACAAAATAAAAGAAAGTTATCCCTCTCTGTTCCATTATCCCCTCAATTTTTATCACCTTCTAAAATACTCCGAAGAATTGATGCTTTTGAACTGTGGTGTTGGAGAAGACTCTTGAGAGTCCCTTGGACTACAAGGAGATCCAACCAGTTCATTCTAAAGGAGATCAGCCCTTTGGGTGTTCTTTGGAAGGAATGATGCTAAAGCTGAAACTCCAGTACTTTGGCCACCTCATGCAAAGAGTTGACTCATTGGAAAAGACTCTGATGCTGGGAGGGATTGGGGGCAGGAGGAGAAGGGGACGACAGAGGATGAGATGGCTGGATGGCATCACTGGCTCGATGGACGTGAGTCTGAGTGAACTTTGGGAGCTGGTGATGGACAGGGAGGCCTGGCATGCTGCGATTCATGGGGTCGCAGAGTTGGACACGACTGAGCGACTGAACTGAACTGAACTGAAAATACTCTGCAATTTATTTAATATATTTATTGCCTATCAGAGCAAGCTCCTTGAGGGTAGAGATTTTTGTTTGTTTTGTTCATTGATGTGTTTCAAATAACTAGAAAAGCAGTTCATAGCAAGCCCTCAATAAACAGTCTCAGAATTAATAAAAAATTGAACAGATTAAGCAAAGGAAAGGTGGGCATGGAAGAAGACTGCCTATGCTTTTCTTTGTCTTTAATCAACTACCCAAATGCCTTTCCCCCCTCTGCAATGCCAGTTAAAATGCAAGGAGGAAAAATCTGGACATTTGAATTGAAAGATCTTAGAAACCAACTAAAACTGAGGTCTGAGTCTTCAGAATTCTCCAAGAAGCTTGTTGAACATACAAAGTTCCAGACCTTGCTCTATATCTACTACAGAATCCCAATGTTCAGGCCATTTATTGCCCAGAAGGGAAAAAAAGATAAATCAATTAACCCACAGTGGTTGTTGTTTAGTTGCTCGGTGTCAGATTCTTTGAGACCCTAAAGACTGTAGCCCACCAGGCTCCTCTGTCCATGGGATTTTCTGGGCAAAAACACTGGATTGGGTTGCCAGTTCCTCCTCCAGGGGATCTTCCTGTCCAGACCCAGGGATGGAACCCACATCTCCAAACCCGAGTCTCCTGCATTGCAGGCAAATCCTTTACCACTGAGCCACCGCGGTCACAGAGAGTCCAGCATGACTGAGCAACTGAGCGCACACACATGCATGCAACCCACAGATACAAAACAGCACTACAGGCACCAAAAGGACGCTGCTGGAACTATGTGTACTGAGTTTTAAAAAATGAGCATAAACATAATACCTGATGAAAACTAGTGGTGATATACGCATTTCACACAGAGAACAGTCTTTGTAAAAACCTCTAGGTGTCATGGTTTGAGGGAAGAGTGCCCATCACAAGAACAGAGATGCAGGCTGAGGGTCAAAATGTGGAGAGCTTTGTGTTCTAAAATAAGGAGTGTAAAAAACTGTGGGAAGACATTAAAGACTTGTGATTCTAAATGCATAATATAGTTTAGGACTGGGATAGCCTATACCAGAGAAGGCAATGGCACCCCACTCCAGTACTCTTGCCTGGAAAATCCCATGGATGGAGAAGTCTAGTGGGCTGCAGTCCACGGGGTCACTAAGAGTCAGACACGACTGAGCGACTTCACTTTCACTTTTCACTTTCATGCATTGGAGAAGGAAATGGCAACCCACTCCAGTGTTCTTGCCTGGAGAATCCCAGGGACAGCGGAGCATGGTGGGCTGCTGTCTATGGGGTCGCACAGAGTCGGACATGACTGAAGCGACTTAGCAGCAGCAGCAGCAGCCTATATCTAACTCTAGAGGACAGTTAGCTCTGGAGAATGAATAGATAGATGGGTCAGCAAAGGAGTGGCAGCTGAAGCCATAGGCTGCCAACTAAGGGACCTGCCTAAGGTCACATGGCAAGTTATACCCAGAGCTGAAGTTACCACTCCTCATTCAGTCTTGTGTTCCAACTTCTGTACTACTTATAGAAATATCTCTTAAGTAAGCCTTTTATCACAGATAAAGAAAACATTTCTAATTATGTTTTATCTTATTTGTTATATCCAACAGAATAAGTTATCCTTCAAATCTTGACTGCAATTTATTAGAGTCCTTACTTTCTCATTAATTTGTCAATGGCCATGAAGACAAGTTGATCACCTTAGTGATCCATGGCATGAAAGTCCTCTTTATTTTCCTGATGCATCTATTTTCTAGTAACTTTTTTTTTTTACTTTTCTGCTTTTTTATTTTAATCATTACAGTAAGTTATCTATCTCTGTTCTTAATAAGCAGACACAAGTTTACAGGACTCAATTCCATCGACTACCCTGAGTTTCATTTCAAACATCAATGGCAGTTGCACCTCTCTGATAGGGCTGTTCTTACTCAATGACGTTAGCATCATTTAGATGCTCCTTTCAACATTAGAAAAAATAAGTTATTTGTAGCTACAGTCTCAATTAAACTTCCATTTTTCACATAAACAAAGTGAATTTTCCTTGGAGTTTTAAAGACTTTCTTTTAATTACTACCTTGTCTCATTTTGGGTTAAAAGGTTTTCCCTTATATCCAAATAATGGTGCTACTCTTGGCAAGATGACTACATTTCACTCATATAGTTATTTAGTTCTTAGCCTCTACAGAATCTTGTATATTTTCTGTGGCAGGGTATAGGAATTACTCATACTCCTGCCTTAGAAGACTTGGTAATCCACTGATGTGACAAGGTTAGTGTGAAAACTATTACCAGTATAACAGCCATGGCTCACAGTAAGTGATCGTGGAAAAAATGATCGTCTCAGCATCCATTCCAACCTCCTCCTCACTCATCTTCTGTACAGCAGAGACTCAAGAACTAAGAACTCCGTTTCCCAGACTCCCCTACATGGAGGTTCTACACCTGAATTTCACCCTACCAATTAGAAACATTCATGGGAGATTTGAAGCAGGGAATGTGATAGAGGCATCATTTCAGCTGAATCCGTCATTCTTTCTTTGGCTAGTGAGCACAATGTGGAAATGTTAGGGTTTTCTGAGCAGTGTCCTCCATTGGCTTCCTGCATTGGCTTTGTGAGTATCCAGAAGCAGTTGGAGGTGGTGGCAGCTTAACTCCCCTGGGGGCCAGTACAGAGAACTGTCCTGGATGTTGTCCCTGCATGCTCAGGGGTAGTAGAGAGGGTCAGTAAATCCCTTTGATGAAGCTAAGGCCTCAAATACAAGCAGGACTTAGCTAGATAAGAACTGGGAAGGAGCAGTTCCTGTGCAAAGGTCCTGAGGAGGAAAGGGCTTAGGGAATGAGAAACCCTGAAAGACAGGCCAGTAGACAGGAGTGGAAGGACTGGAGAGTTGGGGTACTAAGCCTTGGAGGTTAGGATTTTCATGGTTAGTGCAATGGAAAGCCAAGGAAAGGTTTTAAGGGGGAGTGAACTGATTCAATGTGCTATTTAAAATGCCACCTGAGTATAGCATGGAGATAAATTGGAAGAAGTAATTTAGTGACTTTATAATAGTCTCTCTCATCTTATGGATGTATCATAATTTAATCATCTATTTTATTAGATATTTAAGGAGTTTCTAGTACTTTGCTAATATAGGTTAACACCATAATAGATATCCTTGAAACAAAATCTTTGGCAACATCTCTAGTTATTTTCTGAATACAGACTTCTCAAAGTGGAATTAAATAATTGAGTTCAAAGGTATGAAATTTGGGGGGCTTCCCTGGTGGACCAGTGGTTAAGACCGTGTGGTTCCAATGCATGGGATTCTGGTTCAATCCCTGGTCAGGGAACTAAGATTCCACATGCTACATGGCATGGTCAAAAAAATTTTTTTAATCTTTTTTTAATTTTTAAAAATAGGAAATTTTCTATTTTTAAAAAGTTTTTTTAAGGGATAAAGATTTTGATCATTAAATATGAAAACTTACTTCACAAATGGAGAAGGCAGTGGCACCCCACTCCAGGACTCTTGCCTGGAAAATCCCATGGATGGAGGAGCCTGGTGGGCTGAAGTCCATGGGGTCGCTAAGAGTCGGACACGACTGAGCGACTTCACTTTCACTTTTCACTTTCATGCATTGGAGAAGGAAATGGCAACCCACTCCAGTGTTCTTGCCTGGAGAATCCCAGGGACGGCGGAGCCTGGTGGGCTGCCATCTACGGGGTCGCACAGAGTCGGACATGACTGAAGCGACTTAGCAGCAGCAGCAGCACTTCACAAAAAGGATATCTTGCTACTTATCCAGTTAAATGATATCAACAGAAGATTATTTAAAAAGATGAAAAACTTCCATTTGTATGTAAAAAGTACTCCAATTATTTGTTTTTAAAAAATGGTAAGCACGTCATCAAAATCGGTACTGTTCAACTTCTCCGTTGGGATGAGCCACTTTTAAAACAATCATCACAGCCAGAATTTGGGACATCCTAAAAGAACCTCAATGTAATCTAAGCTTCTAAGAGTCCACCTATTTGTGATTTAACTTTTTTATAACAGTATTTTTGTTATAAATATATTCACAAAGCTGAAAAAAAAATGCTTTGTCAGACTGTGTTTCCCAGTGATGTGGCTGGTCAGGTTCAACGAAGCAGAGCTGTTTTGCTCTCTCCATTTTCGCTTCCAACCTCTCACAGGTGGCCTCTTTCACACGCAAATTTACCTCTTTTGTTCCTCATCTCAGCGACTGGCATGGAGAAGCACAAGCTTTCACCTCCTTACCTACTCCTTCCTACTCATTGTCTCATATACAGACCCACCTCACACTCAAGGTCATATTTATTTTCTCTTCAGTTGACGTGATCTTTTCTCCCTCTCTCCCACACCCCTCTGCTCACTTGCATCTTTCCTCAGAATCCTCAGGCCTCCCCTCTCTCACAAGCTCCTGTCCTGGGTCCTTGTTCAGGGAAGGACTGTTGGTCAGAAAATCTGCCAAGGTGGCTGGGGGGATAATTGGGGCGAGGGTGGGGGTGCAGACGCACGGATGCTGGGCGTGAGGAGACCAGGTGGCCAGCCAGGGTTTCCCAGGCCCCCGTGGCAGGAGGGGGTGGGCCTGAACTAAAGGCTGGGGCCGCCAGAACAGGGGACAAAGGCCGAGTCCTGCTGCTCGCCAGCCGGAGCACATACACTTCAGACACCCAGAAACGCTCTGTGGCCTGGATGAGGTCTGAGAGTTGCCAGTTGGACATCCTGACCTAGACAACCAATTAAGGCATGTTCAAGGTCTGCTGAACAGAACAGTCTTCTAAACTAGGCTAAATCCCCTGTTCAGAGTTGCTGATTTTTATGCCCCTAAATTTTCCAGATTTATCATCATATTAATAGTAAGAATTAGAAGACAAAGCAGACAAGGGTTCTGAAAAAATCTGATGTACACTGAACATCAGAGTTAACGTACTTTTGGAAACAAACCAGGTGTCTGGTGAACACTGTGGGATCCACTAGGTATGCTTGATGAGAATCTGTGCTGGGAAGGAATTGAAGATCAAGGTCAGGAATGATTAATATGGATGCAGGAAGTCATCAACATTTAAGGACAAGCAATATGAATCTCATTAAATCTTCAATCGCTTCCTATTGCCTGAAGGAATTGGTGGTAGTCTAATGATTAAAGCAATAACATTAAAGTAGAAGACAATGTTAGAAAGTTAATCTGACCCTTATAAAAGAAGCTAGCACAAGGTACCAATCCACCTAAGAGACTTTACAAGACTCTCCTCAGCAGCTGTGATTTTTCTCTACTGGTGAATGAGACTTCCTTTTTTTTTTAATCGAGATAACTGATCACCCTTCACATGCTTCCCCATGGGCCATCGTACTGCTCTCTGTCGTGTCTCCCACTTAACTCGCTGTATCAGCAGATCACACCTCCCTCCGCCCTAGCCTTCTCCTGCTGTGTCCCTCATTCGCATTTCTGATTGCAGCACCCCTGCGCTCGCCTGGCAATGCCCTGAACAGCTGCTATTCACAGAGCATAAAGTCGGGGAGAAATGACAGAAGACGACAGAGAGGAGCTGCCTTTTGTAACATCAATTCTTAGAGGGGCTGGTTTTCAGCTGCATGCACCAGCCAGTTGGCGGGGAGTGCGGCGAGGGTGTTCTTTTCATCCATGACCTATTTCTACTTGGTCTTATAGGAAAATCATAATCTTACTGATGACAGAGACAGAGTATGTGATGCCCCAAATTCAGAATCATCACAAGGCTGAGCAGAAGGATAAACAAGTGTAATAAATAGAATCCAAATGTGAAAGACAAATGGACCTCAAAAGTTAATTCTCCTAAATTAATATTTCAGTAATTAATAAGCTTTCTCTTGGATGTAGAAGGAATTTTTAGAAATCATGGTTCTATTACTAGCAGCCCTCCTTAGGGGGGGGAAACACTTTAGAAATGCCAATTCTAACTAAACGGTGGACTGGATTGACTTTTTACTTTCTTCTTTATACTTTTTTGGTTTTTGGCCATGCCACACAGCTTGTGGGATCTTAGTTCCCCAACCAGGGATTGATTCCAGGCCACTCAGGTGAAAACACTGAGTCCTCACCACTGAACTGCCAGGGAATTCCCTCTTCTTTATATATTTTTATAGTAGCTTAATACTTCCACTATGAATACAGTTGACCATTGGACAACCTGGTTTCAAGGGTGCTGATCCTCCTCGCAGGAGAACATCTGTGAATAAATATTATCTGCGGACTGTGTAGCTCTGTGGTACCTACTATAAAAAAAAAATTCATGTATAAGTGGACTTGTGCAGTTCAAATCTGTGTGGTTCAAGAGCCAACTGTAGTTATGAAGGGCTTATTATTAAGAACTGTGTGGCAGCCAAGATGGTTGCTAACTAGTAAGTAGCAGCATCAGGATTCGAACCTAAGGAGCCTGATTTGACACCCCACGTTCTTAGCCTCTGTTTATACAGCCTTCTTTGTATTACTTTTATAATCAGAAAGTACATTTTCAAAGTCTTTTTATTCCTAGGAAAAGCACTCCCCACGTGTTCCTCACTCCTCTGGTAGAAATAGAGACACTCTCGCCACTTCCAAGGGGACATGTCCCCCTTCTCTGCTTTCCATTGCTTTCCACCTCTTTCAGGTCCTCTCTCTCTCTAGGAAGCCCCCTGCTCTCCAGGATTTCCAGCGGTCCTTATCCCTTACCATTTGCCACCCTTCCCTCTGCTTCTAAACATAGCCAGGGCCTCTATGTCAAAAACAAAATGTATGTCCACACAAAACTTGCACACCAATGTCCACAGCAGCATTATTTGCAAGAGTCAAAAACTGGATGTAACTCAGATGTCCAACAAGTAAAGGAAATGTGATACTCTACTCAATGGGATATTATTTGGCAATAAAAAAAGGGATGAAGTACTGATACATACTTTAACAGGGATAAACCTTGAAAACATTGTCCTAAGAGGCCAGTCATAGAAGACCACACATTGTGTGGCTCCACTTATTTGAAATGTCCAGAATAGAACATCTACAGAGCCAGAAAGCAGATGAGTCATTACCTAGGGCTGGTGAGGATAGGGGGCCAGGGGAGTAACTGTTAATGGGTAAGAAGTTTGTTTCATGGCTAGGTGGTGCTAGTGGAAAAGAACTCGCCTACCAATGCAGGAGATGTAAGAGACATCCTCGATCCCTTAGGTTAGGAAGATCCCCTGGAGGAGGGCAAGGCAACCCACTCTGGTATTCTTGCCTGTAGAATCCCATGGATAGAGGAGCCTGGTGGGCTACAGTCTGCAGGGTCCCAAAGAGTTGGACACAACTGAAGCGACTTAGTTTCATTGAGTTAGACAAGGCTATGGTCCTAGTGTGATTAGATTGACTAGTTTTCTGTGAGTATGGTTTCAGTATGTCTGCCCTCTGATGTCAAAGCCTTTGACTGTGTGGATCACAATAAACTGTGGGAAATTCTGAAAGAGATGGGAATACCAGACCACCTGACCTGCCTCTTGAGAAATTTGTATGCAGGTCAGGAAGCAACAGTTAGAACTGGACATAGAACAACAGACTGGTTCCAAATAGGAAAAGGAGTACGTCAAGGCTGTATATTATCACCCTACTTATTTAACTTCTATGCAGAGTACACCATGAGAAACACTGGGCTGGAAGAAGCCCAAGCTGGAATCAAGATTGCTGGGAGAAATATCAATAACCTCAGATATGCAGATGACACCACCCTTATGGCAGAAAGTGAAGAGGAACTAAAAAGCCTCTTGATGGAAGTGAAAGAGAAGAGTGAAAAAGTTGGCTTAAAGCTCAACATTCAGAAAACTAAGATCATGGCATCCGGTCCCGTCACTTCATGGGAAATAGATGGGGAAACAGTGGAAACAGTGTCAGACTTTATTTTTTTGGGCTCCAAAATCACTACAGATGGTGATTGCAGCCATGAAATTAAAAGACGCTTACTCCTTGGAAGGAAAGTTATGACAATCTAGATAGCATAATTCAAAAGCCAACAAAGGTCCATCTAGTCAAGGCTATGGGTTTTCCTGTGGTCATGTATGGATGTGAGAGTTGGACTGTGAAGAAGGCTGAGCACCGAAGAATTGATGCTTTTGAACTGTGGTGTTGGAGAAGACTCTTGAGAGTCCCTTGGACTGCAAGGAGATCCAAGCAGTCCATTCTAAAGGAGATCAGCCCTGGGATTTCTTTGGAAGGAACAATGCTAAAGCTGAAACTCCAGTACTTTGGCCACCTCATGCGAAGAGTTGACTCATTGGAAAAGACTGTGATGCTGGGAGGGATTGGGGGCAGGAGGAAAAGGGGACGACAGAGGATGAGATGGCTGGATGGCATCACTCACTCAATGGACGTGACTCTGAGTGAAGTCTGGGAGTTGGTGATGGACAGGGAGGCCTGGCGTGCTGTGATTCATGGGGTCGCAAAGAGTCGAACACGACTGAGCAGCTGAACTGAAATGAACTGAACTGAAGCGACTTAGCATGCACAAAAGGTTTGTTTCAGGGGTGATGAAAATGTAAAATTGATGGTGGTAGTGGCTGCACAACTCTTTGAGTACACTAAATACCACTGAATTGTACACTTTAAGTAGGTGTGAATTGTATAATCTGTGAATTCAATTCAGTTCAGTCGCTCAGTCGTGTCTGACTGCCATGCCATGGACTGCAGCATGCGAGGCCTCCCTGTCCATCACCAACTCTCAGAGTTTACTCAAACTCATGTCCATCGAGTTGGTGATGTCATCCAACCATCTCATCCTCTGTCGTCCCCTTCTCCTCCTGCCTTCAATCTTTCCCAGCATCAGGGTCTTTTCCAACGAGTCAGCTCTTCACATCTGGTGGCCAAAGTATTGGAGTTTCAGCTTCAGCATCAGTCCTTCCAATGAATATTCAGGACTGATTTCCTTTAGGATAGACTGGTTGGATCTCCTTGCAGTCCAAGGGACTCTCAAGAGTCTTCTCCAACACCACAGTTCAAAAGCATCAGTTCTTCAGTGCTCAGCTTTCCTTATAGCCCAACCCTCACATCTATACATGACCACTGGAAGAACCATAGCCTTGACTCGACGGACCTTTGTTGGCAAAGTAATGTCTCTGCTTTTTAATATGCTGTCTAGGTTGGTCATAGCTTTTCTTCCAAGGAGCAAGCGTCTTTTAATTTCAAAATCTGTGAATTATACCTCGACAAAGATGTTATTTTAAAAAAGAACCCAAGAATCCCCACCCTTCTCTGCAGCCACTTCCATCACTTTTCATCTCTTCCTCCACTGCTAAAATTTTGGTCTAAGTCACTATGACTTCCAAGTGGTCAATTTTACTGACCCTTACTGAGTCATCCTGAAATTTCCTCCTGAGCCTCTTTTCCTCACTAGGTTCTCTGTTTGCGCCAACTCCTTCTTTAATGCTTTGACAGCTCCTCTCCTTTTTCAGGTCCCCTTTCCAACACCCAGGTCCTGATTCCTCCTTCTCTGTACCATTTCTCTTGCATCCGTCTCTTCCTTTCCATCCTGCAGTCAATGCACTAATTTAGGCCCCATCGCTTTGTTTCTGCCAATATCTCCCAACTGACGTGATAGTTTTCACTCATCAGTCATTCAGGGAACCACCTGAATTAAACAGGTCAGTTTAAATTAAACAGTGTTAAACAGAATTAAACAGTGTCAGGTTAAAACAGAGACACCATTTCACTTATTTGTCAAAAACTTTCATCAGTCTCTGCTACCTGTAAGATAAACCCTAAGCTGGCCTTCAGGGTCTCCATCATCTGGCCCTAACTTCCAATATTAATCTGACTCTCCTATAACTCTCTTCTGCAAATTCTCAGCACCAGCCAAACCCTCCATTCCAGAACCCTCTGAATAGGTCTTGACTTTCCTGTATTCACACACTTTCTCCATCACTGCTCTGCCTTACCCCCTTAGGAATGACCCTCCCCCACCACTCCACCTTTCTGCCAACCATCTTACTCATCCTTTAAGGCCCAGTTCTGTGAAGAGATCACTCCAGCCCTTAATTATCTTTCTTCTCTCTTATTCCCAGAGCACTATCATACTGGTTTGTATGTTTTTTTGTGTTTTTTTTTTTTCCCCAAGAACTTCATTGAACAACAAATTCACTGTTTTGTTCCACTATCTTCTGCCATTTCATAGACAACTTCATAATTCTATCTTCCCCAAATTTTTTATCTTTTTGAGCAATCTTTTCCAGGTGCCCTTTACAATATTCCTGGGAGCTGAAATTTTTTCCATTAAGAGAATTTTTTTAAAGACTGAAAAAATAAAACTATCATACTGTTTTGGTTGTCATATGTATTAGGCTTCCTTCTCTAATTAAATTAAAAACCATCTGACCCAAGTTCAGAAGACCACTGCCACCGAACTTTCTCGTTCCCTCACTTCTCATCCTTGTATATCTGTTCCTTGCTCTTGCAGGAAATTCTCATCTTAGGACCACTCCTCCCCCACCCCCCCGCCCCATATTATCAGCCTCTTTCCTTTTTACTTTCTACAGATTATTTACTGTATAATAATGAGCCCCAAAACAAAAAAAATAGACAAGGTCCTTGCCCTTGGGAAATATCCAGCTTAGACTAGACTCTTAGGATTCACTAATTCAATCCCCCTCTTGCTAATCCCCCATTCCCCTTTTCTCTTACTCCCTAGTCCTTCCAGTGCATCCATCTGGAAAATTCCATCAATCCAACTATCTACTTTCACTCTTTTATACACACAGGATGATGCCCATTTGGAGAAAATCACACAGTGACAATGAATGGGGCCACTGCAGATGCACGGTCTCTAATTTCACTTGGATCTCAACATTGCTGGGCAATTCTTCTATTATCTGTCATTTTTTCCCTCCTATTTCCCAATCCCCTACCTCATTTCATCTCTAACCTTGGCAAAAATGTACAGAAAGAAACTGAAGTAACTGAGGGACAAGGAGCTTCTTCAATTTTCTGTCCCCTCTTCCACATGAAAACCTATCTACATGTTCATCCATCATCCCTCCAACACTAAGGGAGCAGGAGTCTGATTTCTCTCTCTCTTTTCACACACATGCCTCGGTTGTCCTGTTCAGATGGCTCCCCAATCCTGTACACGCTACTGTCAAAAGGAGCACCTCCAACTGGCTGCTCCCTAGTTCTCACCCTGCCTGCCTGCTGTATTAGAGCAGCAGAGCTCGCAGAAAGCTAAAGAGGCTCTCACTCCACCTCTGCCTTGGGACCAGGGGCCTCCCTGTTTCTTGACTCCTTCCTCTGACCAGGGCCTCCTGGCACAGCAGGACTCAGCCTCGTCTTTACCTCCTCTGTGAAGGCGAAGGTCCCTTAGTCACTACTGGATGATCGCATTGCACCATTTGCTCACCTCTGTCTGTGTATCCTTCTTACTCTATTGCAAAATTCATTTACATGTCTGATTCCACCAAGGACTGTGAACTCATGGAAGACAAGAACTGTGTATTCCGAGGCCAGTACACTGCAAATGACATATCCCCCGCTATCTGGGTTCCTTCTCTGTCTCCACAACACCTGAGGCAAATCTCCTCTTTCTTCGTTAATCTGTGCGTTACTGCTTCATGATCAGAGAATGCAGAATGTACAATTTTTCTTCCTAGCACTTGCTAAGGTTTTTAGTGGCATAACTTACTATCCTTTGCCCTATTTCATGTATATTTGTAAAAAGAACCCTAATCAAAGTATCAAATTTAATATTAAATCAAATTTACTAATAATAACATTCTGAAATCCAACCTTATTATGTCTACTTAAATTGTCAAATTAGAGGCATGTTAAAGTTTCCTATTATGATTGTGGTTTTTATCCATTTTTCCTTTTATTTTTAACAGCTCTTGCTTTATGTATTTTAACATGTTATTTGACTCAAAGATTCATTATTAATAATTTTATTGTATCATTATTAACCAGCCACTTTTCTCTGATTCGTTCAATAAATCTTTACTGAAAGCTTATTATGTGCCAGGCATTGTTCTAGGTACTTGGGCTACACCAAGAACAAAACAAAAACTCTTTCCTGAACTTATGTTCTAGTTGAGGAGGTAGGCAAAAAATAACATGACAAATAAGTAAGTCATATAGTGTGTTAGAAAGTGTTAAGTAGCAGGAGTAGGGCCTTACAGGACATTATAAGGACTGTGGCTTTTACTCTGAGTGAAATAGTCTGGTTTCAGCTGCACAGCAAGGCATGCGGGATCTTAGTTCCCTGACCAGGAGTCAAACCAATGCCCTCTGCATGGCGAGTATGGAGTCTTAACCACTGGACCACGAGGGAAGTCCTTAGAGGAACATTTTAAATGACCCCACTGGATATATCCATACAATCAGCAAAATACAGACTGTGGAAAGCCCCATTAGGGCAGACACATGAACCAGTTGCTTCAACAAATAAATTTCCTGAAAAAAAAAAAGGGAAAATAAACTTACTGAATAAAACAAATTGACATCCTCTTCAAGCCATGTGGCATAACTGGTACTAGAATTCATTCCTGCCTTAAACAACTAGACAAAATGTGAAGGAGCTATTTTTTTGGCACCAGCTGCTGAACAATGTAAGATAGAGAATCTTGAGGGTAAACAAACACACACAGGGAGTCCAGCTGGGTTGCAGTGTCCTGCCTGGGGAAACCATCCCAAATTTTTCATTGGGAGATGGAGCCCAAGCCAAGCACAGCACTTTGCTGTTTCATTAGAGAGCAGAGGGTTGGTTGTGAAGCAGCTGGGATTTGCGAGGCAGGGTACTGAGGGTTCTGAAAAACAGAGAGACACAGGGTCGACCAGACATTAAGGCTGCTGCAAGGCTGAGAGCGAGTAGAGGTTCCAGAGGTGGCAGGGCTGGAAGAAGTTGAAGTCTTAGCCCAACCAGAGTAGAAAGACCTCACTAAGGCCCACAGGCATACAACTGGAACCAGAGAGATCAGCTGAGACCTCGGGAGTAAGAACCACGCAGAAGCAGAGCACAGGTGTGCGAATTAAGACCTGTGAACCAACCCAACTCACTGTCTTTTTTTGTAAATAAATGTTAATGGAACATAAGCCATGCTCATTTGTTTACCCACTGTCTAGGCTGCCTTTGTACTATATTAGCAGACTTGATGGGACTCTTGCCTGGAAAATCCCATGGGCGGAGGGGCCTGGTGGGCTGCAGTCCATGGGGTCGCTGAGGGTCGGACATGACTGAGCAACTTCAGTTTTACTTTTCACTTTCATGCATTGGAGAAGGAAATGGCAACCCACTCCAGTGTTCTTGCCTGGAGAATCCCAGGGACGGGGGAGCCTGGTGGGCTGCCATCTATGGGGTCACACAGAGTCAGACACGACTGAAGCGACTTAGCAGTAATAGCAGCAGCATCAAGGAATGTTGTTACCACATGGAGTAGTGGTCCTCTAAAGTTACTTAGCTCCCTGGGACTAAATATATGAACACAACTTTGTACATTTTATATACCATTCAGCACACAGAAATAACTTTGAAATAAGCATTTAGACAGATTGAGAGATTTGTTAGAACACAGACTAGGAAACATGATGTTTGGAAACTAAATTTGTATCTCTGCATTGTTTTTAGAGCCAAAGAAACTGAACTTTGATTTCTCTTGAGGTGATATAAATAATCTATTATAGAATTCGTATTTTTTTAAAAACTTCATTCTGCTTGTAAGCATTTAAGAATATAATTTCTAAAGTTAACTAGACCTGATTTTTTTTAAAGTATTGATTAGTTTGGGGTTTGAAAAAATTAAAAAAAAAAAAAAGACATGAGTAAACAGCTAGGAAACCTCAACAGAGAAATGTATATGCAAAGAACCAAATGCAAATTCTAGAACTGTTAAGTACAATAGACGAAGAAACTTTTAAAGGCGCCTGGCTTTTAGAGTTACATAATGGAGAATCTACAGATGGAATTTTATATCTGAAATGTGCTTCAAAATAACCCAGCTTGGGGAAGCGAAGTGGTTGGGGAAAAAGATGAAACAAGCCTCCATAAGCTGAGGACTGTTGTAACTAGGTGATGGGTATGTATGGCTTTCTCTACTTTTCTGTATGTTTAAAATTCTGCACATTCAAAAGCTAAAAAAGAAAACCAATCTTTACAAGAAAAAACTGTTTTAACTGCAAAAAAGATGATGTTCAAATGAAACTCTGCATATATATTACTCTTCTCCCATCTTTGCCAAATTCCTGGAGGCATATAGTTTCCACTCTGCATTTTCAAAGACTCCCAATGCTTGGGGAAAGTGAGCATTTCATAAAACTGTGAATATTTATTTAGATGAATTCCATTTCCCTCACCCCACCTCTCTCTCTCTCTCTGTGTTATACACTTTGACACACATGGGAATATCAGTATTTGATTTCACAAAATGAGACTGCATTAAAATACTCTATAACTTGTATTTTCCAAATAACATATGTTATGAATACCATTATTGTCCACAAAACAGGCCAACATCTTTTTCTGGTTAACGACTTCACTGTAAGTATCATCGAGAGTCTACATGTTCTGTACTGTGCATTATGATTCATAATTTCAACAGGAGACAGGAACTTTGTGAAAGAAAGCGATCTCAGGCAGAGGGAAGACATAGGAGCATATATGACTTGAGGGACAAGTCTGACTTTAGGGACTTTGGGGCCATGATTTGATTGTTACTTAAGCATGCTTTAATTTATGTAGTAACAAGCCATAACAGAGTTGAAAGCCATTTGTTAAAAAATATCATATAGCAAAAATCCATCTCCGTTCTCTGGTTATCCACATAGAGTTTAAGTCACAGGAAGCTCCTTATTAATAGTATTTTCCAAATCGCCCATGGGCTGCATCCAGTTCAGTTCAGTCGCTCGGTCATGTCAGACTCTTTGCGACCCCATGGACTGCAGCATGCCAGGCCTCCCTGTCCATCACCAACTCCCGGAGTTTGCCCAAACCTATGTCCATTGAGTCGATGATGCCATCTAGCCATCTCATCCTCTGTCGTCCCCTTCTTCTCCTGCCCTCAATCTTTCCCAGCATCAGGGTCTTTTCAAATGAGTCAGCTCTTCACATCAGGTGGCCAAAGTACTGGAGTTTCAGCTTCAACATCAGTCCTTTCAATGAACACCCAGGACTGATCTCCTTTAGGATGGACTGGTTGGATCTCCTTGCAGTCCAAGGGACTCTCAAGAGTCTTCTCCAACACAACAGTTCAAAAGCATCAACTCTTCGGCGCTCAGCTTTCTTTACAGTCCAACTCTCGCATCCATACATGACCACTGGAAAAACCATAGCCTTGACTAGACGGACCTTTTTTGGCAAAGTAATGTCTCTGCTTTTGAATACGCTTTCCAGGTTGGTTGTAACTTTCCTTCCAAGGAGTAAGCGTCTTTTAATTTCATTGCTGCAATCACCATCTGCAGTGATTTTGGAGCCCAGAAAAATAAAGTCAGCCACTGTTTCCCAAGGATCTCAGGTCGTTGACAAAAGTTTAAAGTACCTAATTTCTGAGGTACAATAGCCCTCTGCTATCTGGAGGCTAAATTTTTGAAAAAGCACTATCATAAGAAAATTCTTAATGAAAGAAATCTATGGCCTTAGATTTCTTAAATAAACAAAAGCACTTGTAACTATTTTGCATATATGCTTAAAAAAGAATGATAAAATATTAATAGCTTTAAATGTATCTTAAACTACAGTATATGTAAGTAATTTCCAGTTACCATTTTTTCATCCTGGAAATTGTAAAGGTGTTCCTTTTCTATATTATAATTTACATAGACATTTTGCTTTGTTGCAGAGATTATGCACAGTAAAAGACATTTTCCCCTTGGATCTGGTCCCATTCAAACATTTGCTATCTTCTGTATTTGTTTGTTTGCTTTTTTCTTTTATACAGTTTAAACAAAAGCTTTGGAAAATAAAAATGTTATCTTTTCAATGTATAAAATTCAAACACATCAAGCATAAAGTAAAAATCAGTCCAATCTCACCATTTGGAAATAACTGCTATGAACACTTGGGTGAACATCATCCTAGATATCTCTTTGGGCATGTATACATAAAAGGAAGCAAAACTTGATGTAAGTAGGATTTACTGTTCTATACCCAGGTTTTTCTCCTCCATATATACGCGTGAATACTTCAGTCCACAGTACATCTACATCATCTTTTTTAATGACTGCATAGCACCCCATTGCATGGGGGAACCATAATTTATTTGGTCATTCTCTTACCAAGCCATTTCAGATTCAGATTCTGGTGAATATTTCCCAATCACTATTATTATAAAGTTACCTTCTTATTCATCCATCTTGGTACACTCATGCTATCGTTCTCTCAAGATAAATTCCTAAAAGCAGAATTGTTAGCTAAAAAGTATGAGAGTTGGACTGTGAAGAAGGCTGAGCGCTGAAGAATTGATGCTTTTGAACTGTGGTGTTGGAGAAGACTCTTGAGAGTCCCTTGGACTGCAAGGAGATCCAACCAGTCCATTCTGAAGGAGATCAGCCCTGGGATTTCTTTGGAGGGAATGATGCTAAAGCTGAAACTCCAGTACTTTGGCCACCTCATGCGAAGAGTTGACTCATTGGAAAAGACTCTGATGCTGGGAGGGATTGGGGGCAGGAGGAGAAGGGGACGACAGAGGATGAGATGGCTGGATGGCATCACCGACTCGATGGACGTGAGTCTGAGTGAACTCCGGGAGTTGGTGATGGACAGGGAGGCCTGGCGTGCTGCGATTCATGGGGTCGCAAAGAGTCGGACACGACTGAGCGACTGATCTGATCTGATCTGATGTATACCTTACACCTTGATACACGTGGCCACACAGCCCTCTGGCAAGGCCAAACTATTTCACATACCCACCAACTGTGCCTTTCTTAGGCTTTCTGCTGGACTTACTCACAGTCTGCCCCCTCTCCTCTCGCTGGTTTCAGTTCGCTCCACAGGTTTACTTCCATAAGCTTTCTTCATGCTTACACTTCCATAAGCCTTCTACACTGCTTACACCTCAAGCGCTTCTCTTTCAAATCTCTTCCCTTCCCTTTTCCCAACCTCTTTTTCCTAATTATCTCTAATAAGTCTGACTCACAACTCAAATTCCATGGAACAAAATTCTCACAGTTGCCGAAAAAGGTGTCCAGAAGTAAAATTGCCTAAAAATAATCTTGGAGGGAGATGGAACATAAAAGAGGTGGGCAGGGAATGAAGTCACCATCTATGCCAGTCATATGACAAAAACTGACATTTTGAGATAAATTATTCTTTAGGCCTACAATATAAATTTTGTGCACAAATATTTCTACAGGAGGTTGCATTCTGAAAGGTCTTTCATTCAGTTATGAAAGTGAGTACTTACTATGCACATATATTGTACGCCACATTTGGGGAAGACAGAGATGAAGAAGATAAGATTCTTGTCTCTAAGAAGCTCCCATTCTAGCAGGAGAGATGGAGGTGTAAAATACTTTTCATATAAGTGTACATACTCTGATTCAGGGTAATAAGCGTTGTGATAAAGGCATGACCTCAGTGCTACTGAAGCAGACTGGGTTAGTTCAGCCTGGGTAGAAGCAAAGACAGCTTCAAAGGAGAGATGGCATTTAAGTGTGGCCTTGAAGGATGAATGATTTGCTGGGTGAATAAAGGACACAGCAGACAAAGCAATTAAGGAGGTACTCAATGGCAAACCTTAGCAGATATGAGTTTAGGAAAGTGGCAGGAGATGAGGCTGAAGAGGTAAACTGAGGCCAGGCTGAGATGGAGTTATCCTTTGATCCTAAGAGATTCAGACTTTAGACCAGCAATGAAGAGTTCTCGGGGTTTGTTTGTTTGTTTTTGTTTTTTTAAGTAGGGAAGCATCATAATCAGACCTGAATTCTAGAAAGACAGTTGTAGGGAAGAAGACAGACTAAAGTGGACACTAATTACAAGGGACGGTAAAGACTCGTACCCAGACCATGCAAAAAGCTGGAGGCATCCAAGAAATGGGATTTACTGACTCACTGAACATAGACGCTGAAGGCGGTGGGAAGGACCAAAAGAACTTACATGCTTATACTGAGGTAGTGCCTGGAGGGTGATGCCAGTGATGGAGACAGAGTATATAATGGAGAAGCAGAAGACATGGGGGAAAATACTCACTTCCATGTTGAACTTGTTGAATTTAAGGGACCTGTGAGACATCAGGAAAAGATGCTTAACAGAGAGAGGGAGTTAAGGCCCAGTGTTCGGTTCTAGGGGGTATTCTGCTGATTTTTTTTTTAAATTGTATAGATTTGGCAGTCATTTGAGGTGGGTAAACATGATTGCTGACAATCAGGAAAGGAAACAGGGATGAGGGCTTAGAACAGAATCTTAGGGAACACTAATATTTATAAACCTAGAAGCAGAAGAAAAGCCTAGTGAAAGTCCAGGAAAATCAGAGAAAAGGGGCAAGCCAGGAGAGACTGGCTCATAAAAGGCACATGAGTGTAAAAGAGAAAACATGCCTCCGTCTTTGCCTGCCCCACACTTTTCCTTCCCATACTCACTGTGCAACCTAAGAATCTCACATGGAAGCTTTGGGAGCTGGAACAAAGATTCTAATAAAGTGGGAGGTGGGAGTGAGATTAAACAAAGTTCCTGGGACCCCGTTAGGGATTCTGCACCATGATCTGGGATTTACTGCCAGTGTTAATACTAGGAACAGTTCCATCCCTAAAGGGCTTGTTACCTTCTCTCTATGTTCCAAGAGACTAATATGTCCTTTCCCCTTGCCAACGTCACTACTCATAGTTTTAATCCATCCCTTAGCTCACGACGGAAGAGAACAAGTATGGCCGTGCCTCAGGGCTCAAGGCCCTTATGCCCTTCTTAAGCAGTTAAAAAGTCTCTTCTTCCCATTTTCCAGGAGGGAAATGTGCACACAGCTGCTGATGATAAATACTGGCCCAAAGACTTAGAGTGGATTAATTTACATCAATCTAAAGGGGTGAAGGTCTGGGGAGGCCTTACAAATAGCTGTGAAAAGAAGAGAAGCGGAAAGCAAAGGAGAAAAGGAAAGATATAAGCATCTGAATGCAGAGTTCCAAAGAATAGCAAGGAGAAATAAGAAAGCCTTCCTCAGCGATCAATGCAAAGAAATAGAGGAAAACAACAGAATGGGAAAGACTAGGGATCTCGTCAAGAAAATTAGAGATACCAAGGGAACATTTCATGCAAAGATGGGCTCGATAAAGAACAGAAATGGTATGGACCTAACAGAAGCAGAAGATATTAAGAAGAGGTGGCAAGAATACACAGAAGAATTGTACAAAAAAGAGCTTCACGACCAAGATAATCACGATGGTGTGATCACTGACCTAGAGCCAGACATCCTGGAATGGGAAGTCAAGTGGGCCTTAGAAAGCATCACTACGAACAAAGCTAGTGGAGGTGATGGAATTCCAGTTGAGCTATTTCAAATCCTAAAAGATGATGCTGTGAAAGTGCTGCACTCAATAAGCCAGCAAATTTGGAAAACTCAGCAGTGGCCACAGGACTGGAAAAGGTCAGTTTTCATTACAATCCCAAAGAAAGGCAAGGCCAAAGAATGCTCAAACTACCGCACAATTGCACTCATCTCACACGCTAGTAAGGTAATGCTCAAAATTCTCCAAGCCAGGCTTCAGCAATACGTGAACTGTGAACTTCCTGATGTTGAAGCTGGTTTTAGAAAAGGCAGAGGAACCAGAGATCAAATTGCCAACATCCACTGGATCATGGAAAAAGCAAGAGAGTTCCAGAAAAACATCTATTTCTGCTTTATTGACTATGCCAAAGCCTTTGACAGTGTGGATCACAATAAACTGTGGAAAATTCTGAAAGAGATGGGAATACCAGACCACCTGACCTGCCTCTTGAGAAACCTATAAGCAGGTCAGGGAGCAATAGTTAGAACTGGACATAAAACAACAGACTGGTTCCAAATAGGAAAAGGAGTACGTCAAGGCAGTATATTGTCACCCTGATTATTTAACTTATATGCAGAGTACATCATGAGAAACGCTGGGCTGGAAGAAGCACAAGCTGGAATTAAGATTGCTGGGAGAAATATCAATAACCTCAGATACGCAGATGACACCACCCTTACGGCAGAAAGTGAAGAGGAACTAAAAAGCCTCTTGATGAAAGTGAAAGAGGAGAGTGAAAAAGTTGGCTTAAAGCTCAACATTCAGAAAACTAAGATCATGGCATCTTACACCATGGCATGGTCCCATCACTTCATGGGAAATAGATGGGGAAACACTGGAAACAGTGTCAGACTTTATTTTTTTGGGCTCCAAAATCACTGCAGATGGTGACTGCAGCCATGAAATTAAAAGACGCTTCCTCCTTGGAAGGAAAGTTATGACCAACCTAGATAGCATATTCAAAAGCAGAGACATTACTTTGCCAACAAAGGTCCATCTAGTCAAGGCTATGGTTTTTCCAGTGGTCATGTATGGATGTGAGAGTTGGACTGTAAAGAAAGCTGAGTGCCAAAGAATTGATGCTTTTGAACTGTGGTGTTGGAGAAGACTCTTGCGAATCCCTTGGACTGCAAGGAGGTCCAATCAGTCCATTCTAAAGGAGATCAGTCCTGGGATTTCTTTGGAAGAAATGATGATAAAGCTAAAACTCCAATATTTTGGCCACCTCATGTGAAGAATTGACTCATTGGAAAAGACTCTGATGCTGGGAGGGATTGGAGGCAGGAGGAGAAGGGGACAACAGAGGATGAGATGGCTGGATGGCATCACTGGCTCAATAGACATGAGTTTGGGTGAACTCCGGGAGTTGGTGATGGACAGGGAGGCCTGGTGTGCTGCGATTCATGGGGTCTCAAAGAGTCAGACATGACTGAGCGACTGAACTGAACTGAAAGGTGAAAAGGAGAAAGAAAGAGGAGAGAGGACTCAATAAATTTACCCTTCATTTTCAACCCTGAAGGGTGGAGAGTAGGTAGTACAAGACAACCTGTCTGCAACATAAAACTAGTTATGAATAGTCCATAAAGGGGCTTTCCCCATCACCAGACTTCTTCCTGATGACGTATTTTCCCTCCCTCTTCTAATCAGAAGATCCTCCACTTCGAGTCAGAAGATAACCCTCGTGGAGTGTAATGGGAAGCATTACTACAGCTTTTTCTGTAAGAGCTTTTTCCAAGATTGTCTGAACCATCATTTGTCAAAATCATAAGCGAGAAAAATGATGAATATCTTGTTTCTATAATCCACAAAGATTCTATACACATGCATACATATATGTGTATGCATTTAATACATGTGTGTGCATGTGTGTGTTCTGGCTCTTCCTCTACCTTGACTATCTGCCCAGATCCTCTTCACCATTACCTGCAGTTCCTAAAAAAGGTCTAAACACCATTAGTTCTTGTCAAAAGAGGAAACAAAAAGTAACTTGATGAATAAATAGTTTGGATTGGAGCCCAGATCTTAAGAGGTGTAAATTGGTGCACTTTTCACAAGGCTGTACTTTCACATAGGTTTCCACTCTCCCATCCAACCGGTCCAAATTACTTCCTACATCACCGTCCCTTTACACATCTCTCACCTCAAATCTCCCCGAGGTTCCTCACTCCACTAACACACAAAAAAACAGGTCTATCCTCCTACCAACCTCCTTCTTCTCTAAAAACATCTTTCTCTTTACTTTTCACACACACTCATCATATTTGTCCTGTCTCTGATTTTCTACTTTGCACACTGATTTCTGTGAAGAGACCATGCCATGCAGGACAGAGGAATGAACCCTTAAAAAAAATCAGAGTCATATTCAAATGCCCATTTTGCCTCTTACAATCTGTGCAATCATGGTCTTATTACTTAACCTCTTTGTCTCGCTTTTCTCATCAGCAAACATAATAATGCCGAACTCATTGAGTTTTAAAAGGCAATTAGCACGACTTCCTTGGTGGTTCTGTAGTTAAGACTCCCAGTGCCAGGGACTGGAGTTCCCCTCCTCTCCGCCCCCGGTCCAGAAACTAATATCCCACGTGTGGCACCCCGCCCCCGCTCAAAAAAAGTAGTTAGCACATGTAAGATGCTTAACACGGTATTACGTATTAATACATAAAAGGCACTTAAAAATGGTAGCTATTTGCCGTGAAAGTAGTATTTGCCTCACAAGACTGTTGTTCCTACATACCTGACACCTAAAGTGTTCTTAAAAATATTTTAATTCCCTTCCTCCCCCAGTTTTGAAAAAACTTTCCAATTCTTTCCAACAAAGATTCAGAAACCAGTTCAAATCCAACAAAGATTCATCTGCAAAACTATTTGCACATTTACTAAAATTTCACCACTTACACAAGGGCTTCCCTTGTGGCTCACTCAGTAAAGTATCCGCCCGCAGTGCAGGAGACCCAGGTTCGATCCCTGGATCGGAAAGGTCCCCTGGATTAGGACATGGCAACGCAGTCCAGTATTCTTGCCTGGAGAATCCCTCAAACAGAGGAGCCTGGCGCGCTAAAGTCAATGGGGTCGCCCAGAGTCGGACATGACTGAGCGACTAAACCACCACCCAAGAATAATAGAATGACACCTATTTAAAGCTAAACAGACATAATTTCTCCTCTTCTTAAGACAGTGGAAGAGAATAATCACATTTTGCAAGCTGCCCCAAAGACGTGTTGGATAATGCCAATAGATACAAGTTGCATTCTCTGCGGCAACTGAGTGTCGAGGAGCATTTCCGTTACTGTAGGTTCATCGCTCTGCAGCCGGAATAAATAAGTTTGCTGCACCAATCACACAGCTGACGTGGGCGAAGAAAACTTCAGATAATGTCCCATAAATCTCAATGAGGGACTGCAAATAGATGCCACGCCGTGACGTGATCTAAGCAAGTGACGAACACACGCGGATCTGTTTCTGTGACAAGTGGTAACGTGTGCCTGCATATGTCCGCAGGACTGAAAGCACAATCTGGTACGCCGAGATGTCCGATCGCGGACGTGTATCCCTTTGAACCCGACTGCGTAGCAAGTGAGCGACGATGAGAACCCTCGCGCACCTCTAGGAACTTACCTCTTCGGACGAACAGGTGCAAGCCGCTGGGCGCCGCCATGTTGGCGTCGGTCACGTGGCCACAAACTCTCGCACCTCGCCCCGCCCCGCCCCGCCCGTCGGAGCCTTCCACTCGCCGCGCTGCCAAAAACCAGAGGCGCCGAGGCCGCCGGAGGGGAGCGCGCGTGCGCGCCGGGGGCTGACTGCGGGAGCTCTGGCGGCGGAGCGGCTCGGGCACCCGGGCCAGTAGGGGATCCCGCGGCCGGCCGAGCCCGCTCCAGCCACGAGAGGCGGGCTGCAGCAGCGGTTCGCGCACTCTCTCTGAGCCCCGGCGCCCAGGTGGGATGGAAGAAGCCTGTCAGGTAAGCGTGGTATCCAATATTTGTAGCATCAACATTTTGGTGCATGGAAACGTGAAGTTGGGAGGAAAAAAATAAAGCACAATCTAGCGTTCAACATAGCACTTTGCATCATCGTCTGCCACTTTGTTGCCTATTTTTCCCTGGATTCAGCTGAAAGGTAAAATTTGGTTCAAAGTCACCAGCTGCCTGCCCCCTTGGCTGTCCCAGAATCTACATTACTCAGCAGAGACAACAGACAAGACAGGATCTGTGTACAGCTGCAAAATCTATTCTGGGTTCCACAGTGGGTATATTCAGGGACTTCTCTTTCCCCGAGGACACCTCCAGCTCAGTGGTGTTAACTGGTGTCTTAATCCTAAATGTGACTTTTAAGAATGAGAGGATGATGTCTGCTAATTGTGCTGCCAAAAGATGAAGGCTTCCGAAGGCCAATTATGAACCAAGTGAGGGAGCTGATGGATCCCTAGTGATGACGGTGCCCATTTTTACCAAATTCACTATTCCTCTTATCTGCATTCTGGGGCACATTTCCATCCTGTCACAGAGCAGATAGTATTCATCTTGGTACCCATCGAAGAACCTGATATGCAAGGAATGAAGGAATGTCTGGTGAAGAAATTGAACTCTGCATTAACACAGTCAAACCAACAATATAACAGTTTCCAAATGCAGTGAAGACTGATAAGGATTCTTGGTGAATGTGTGTGATGTCACCTAATTAACATTTAAGAATGTAACTTAACTACACAGTGAAAAACCCAGACAGTTCAGAAGTGATTTTTTTAAAAAGCGTAAATCCCCTTCCTCACCTTGTCTACACACCACAATCCCACTCTCCAGTCAGCCCCTGTGTGCAGTCATCCTATGTCTTTTACAGGCAAATATATGTAAATATTTTAAATAGAATCACATACTTTCTGTTACAAAATTGCTTTTCCACTCATCAGAAACATCAAATCTTAGAATACTTAGTTAGAGCTCAATCCTTTTAATGCCTCCATGGTCCTGATAATTTTACTTTTAAGGAGAGTGAATTTGGGTAGTTCATAAGAGGACACACCTATACTTCTTGGAGACCCAGTTTTGTATGCTTTCGGGTCACCTTGAAAGATAAAGGGAAAAAAAATGTTTTCCACTGAGGTAGATAAGATGCACAAGGATGAGAATGAAGAATACTTTCAGGTGACTTCAAGCCCCACCTTTTTCAAATGCAGATCAGTTCCAAGGAGAGAGTTTTTTAATGTCGTAATCTGTGCTCGCTGTAACTGAAGCCAACGACATGAGTGCAGGAAAGGAACCTGAAAGTTAGCAGAGCACCGCGTCTCAAGAAGTGTGCAGAAAAAAGAAACCTAGAAGTCCCAAGAGAAATGTCAGAGGGCATTAAGCCCAATTTCAAAACAGCTGAAATGGAGCACATGTTTATGTGATTCAGCTCAGCCAATCCTTGGGCTTCCCTGGTGGTTCAGTCAGTAAAGAATCTGCCTGCAGTGCAGGAGACCCAGGTTAGATCCCCGGGTCAGGAAGATCCCCTGGGGAAGGCCATGGCAACCCACTCCAGTATTCTTGCCTGGAGAATCCCATGGTTAGAAGAGCCTGGCAATCTACAGTCCTTGGGGTCATACAGAGTTGGACATGACTGAGTGACTAAACTACCACCAATCCTTGAAAAACAAATGCACGATTTATCCCCCTTCAACTAGAAGGAAAAGAAAACTGTGAGAATCAGGTGGCACCACTATACTGTAATCCAGTGAGGAAGTCACCAGTAAATTCAGCGTAGCATGTGGACATCCAGGATGAGCTAGAAATGAAGCAGATATGAACTTGCACAGGTAATAACTTGCCCACTGATTCTTGATTTAGCTTCTTTCATAACATGCTTCTGACATTGGAAAGATCGAGAACTGCCAGAGTGTGTCCTCCAAAATCATCGATTTATATAAGATATATGCATGCTGATCGACCATATAAAGGGCTAGACTCCTGGCATCTACGTAAAAGTGTTAGTCGTACAGTCATGTTTGACTCTGCAACCACTCCTCTGTCCATGGAATTCTCTAGGAGAGAATACTGGAGTGGGTAGCCAGTAACTTCTCCAGAGGAATCTTCCCAGCTCAGGGATTTGAACCCAAGTCTCCTGCATGATAGGTGGATTCTTTACTCTCTGAGCCATCAGGGAAGCCCTTTAAAAGATCCCTAGTAATTCTAACGTCTGTGATCCTGGGTATAAGGGCATTAGATTGCTTTCATTTAGGTGAGTAACTACTATTGACTCACTTCTCTTCTCTGTTTCTGCCCATCTTTCCTATGAAATGAAGGTTATGTTGTGGCACTGCATTGATTTGAACTTCCACCATTTTTCAGATTTTGTATTTTTTGAAAAAAAATGTTGAATAATTTTTCAAAACCAGAGTTCAAGAAATAAAGGGTAACTTTTTAATATCTTCAGTTTCTATATCGAGAAGTTCATTCTGCGATGTTAAATATTTTTATTGTGAAAGTATTGTTTTATAGGGTTTTTACCTTGTTATTTTTAATTAATTAATTTATTTGGCTGCATCCAGTCTTAGTTGCCACAGGCCAGATCCTCATCCCATCATGCAGGACTTTTCATTGTGTCACATGGACTCGCTAGCTGTGTCTCAGAGGCTTAGTTGCTCCATGGCATGTGGGATCTTAGTTCCTTTCCCTACTAGGGATTGAACCCACATCCTTTGCACTGCAAGGCAGATGGATTTTTAACCCCTGGACCACCAGGGAAGTCCCATTCCTCGGTTTTTAAAAGGTTGTCTTATTAGCATCTTTTTTTTTTTAATTTACTTATTTTAATTGGAGGCTAATTACTTTACAATATTGTATTGGCTTTGCCATACATCAACATGAATCCACCACGGGTGTACACGTGTTCCCAATCCTGAACCCCCCTCCCACCACCCTCCCCATTATTAGCATCCTTTTATATCTTTTAATCTTCTTTTATTAAAGAGATAAATCAGAAATAAATTCTGATATTCTCATTTTCTAAAAGTCATTTTTTCCTTCCTCCTTCTTCTACTTAATGATATTTTATTATAGACATACTACATAACTTTTTCAAATACTGTATATAGTTTGTAGTAAAATTGAAATTATTTTGGTTTCCATAATGAAGATCCTGAATTTGTGATTCCAATTCGCAATTTAAAGCTCTAGAGATTTTGCTACCTGAAGTAAATCCCTTTGAAAATAACTTTTGCTTTGTAAAGACATCATCCTGTAACCTGAGAAGGCAATGGCACCCCACTCCAGTACTCTTGCCTGGAAAATCCCATGGATGGAGGAGCCTGGTAGGCTGCAGTCCATGGGGTCGCACAGAGTCGGACACGACTGAAGAGACTTAGCAGCAGCAGCAGCAGCATCCTGTAACTTGTCTCACTAGGTTTTTAAATACTTATGAAGATTACCTATAATGCAACATAAAGACTAAGGTGTAGAAGCCCTTAGCCCTTACACTAAGGTATGTATCTGTAGAAGAAACTTGTTACATACAAACATAAGACTAACTGAGACTGTGGTGTTTCCTACCGGGCACTACAGTGGCCTGCTGGGGGAAACTGGTGTCCTGGGACCTGCATAGCTTCAGTGGGGCTGTCAACCCTAGGTGCCTTCATTCTCCCTGAACTTACTTCTCAGTTTGCCATCTGAACCAGAAAAATTAACGTTTTGGTTTTATATCAGGATCGTATCTTAGCATTTTACTCTATGGCTTGGGAAGAATATTTCCCATCCTGCCCTCCAATGTGTTCAGTTTTAGTGTGAGGAAATGCTTTTATTTATTTACACTTATTAAAAAGTCAAATGAACATCCTTTTCAAGAACTGGGAGTCCTGCATAAGCACAAGTTGCATATTTAACAGGGACCTGTCTGCGTAGCTGACTGGACCCCCTAAAGTTAAGGTCCAGCTTCACACGATTATATATGTTCAGGCAGAAAGTTGCTAGGGCACTCTCTTAGCCAACTTGTTTGGCAGAATATTGTTTCCTGGACCACTTGAGACAATGGTAGACATGTTACTGGCTAATCTCTGGGGCTTCCCAGGTGGTGCTAGTGGTAAAGAACCCGCCTATCAGTGTAGGAGACCTAAGAGATGTGGGTTTGAGCCCTGGGTTGGGAAGATCCCCTGGAGGAGGACATGGCAACCCACTCCAGTATTCTTGCTTGGAGAATCCCATGGACAGGGGAGCCTGATGGGCTGTGGTCCACAGGCTCACAAAGAATTGGACACAACCGAAGCAACTTAGCACCCAATCTAGGGGGACCCTTAGAGAAAATGTATAAATGCTCCATGTTTTTTTGAGGACAGGTGATGTCATATGCAAGACAGTTATAGGAAATCAAGGGGGTTTCTCCTTGCTGCTGTGCCCTGCTTCCCTCGTCTCTGGCAATGCCTAGAGGAAATCAGGGGGCAGGGAGGGGCTCTAATCGTATGTGGCCCTCCTGCCCCTCCCATTTTTAATTTGTATAATGACATTTTCTGGATCATATAATTCCTGGGCCAATGAAACTTTATGTTCCACCCCCTTCCACCAAGATTGCCTGTGACCCTCCTACATAGAAATTCTGAAGATTTTGTGAATCTATAGCCATTTATAGGCATCATCCAAGTGGGCTCAGAGAAGAGCATGTTGCACCCTCCTGAGCAGCCTGTCAGTGTGATTAAGCAGAGAAGAATGGGACCAGAGAGGGCTAACTTAGCTGTAGGGTAAGACCAAACTTTGTCCCCAGGGAGTTGCTCTCAGGCACAGTCTGGCCTGCATTCATTTCAAGCTGCTCCGGCCTCTTGGCTTGAAAGATATTATGGGAGATTTGTAAGCAGAAATAGTGCTTCAGCGTAACAGCCTATCCATTGTTGGGGCAGCAGCCTACCTGGAATGGTGGCAGGGGCCAAGAGAGGGAAGGGGTGGGAAGACTGTAAGGACGAGGATGAGGGTTGGTCCCAGACCTCACTCACTGATGCATTTGAGTGTTATCTTTTTTTCTTCAAATGAGTTATAGTTGATTTACAATATTACATTAATTGCAAAATGATTCAAACATTTTATAGATTATATTCCATTTACGGGCTTCCCAGGTGGTGCTCGTGCTAAAGGATACACCTGCCAATACAGCAGATGCGGGAAACTTGGTTTCGATCCCTGGGTCAGGAAGATCCCCTGGAGGAGGGCATGGCAACCCACTCCAGTATTCTTGCCTGGAGAATCCCATGGACAGAGGACCCTGGGGGGGCTACAGTCTATAGCGTCACAGAGAGTCGGACACGAATGAAGCGACTTAGCATGCATGCAAGCACACGTGTTCCCTTTATAGCTATTATAAAATGCTGGCTGTATTCCCTGCATTGTACAATATATCCTTGGAGCTTATTTACTTTATGCATACTACTGTGTCCTTCTTAATCCCCCACCCCTTTCGTGCCCTTCTCCCCTTGCTGCTCCCCACCAATAACTACTAGTTTATTCTCTGTTATCTGTGAGTTTGTTTGTGTTATACTCACTAGTTTATCTTATAGAATCCATATATAAGTGATAACGTATGTGTCTTTCTTTCTCTGACTTATTTCAATAACCCTCCAGGTCAACCCATGTTGTTGCAACATTTCATTATTTTCAGATATTGAAAATTTCATTATATTTTATGACTGAGTAGTATTCCACTGTACATATGTGCTTAGTCGCTCAGTTGTGTCTTACTCTTGGCGACCCCACGGACTGTAGCCCACCAGGCTCCTCTGTCCATGGGGATTCTCGAGGCAAGAATACTGGGGTGGGCTGCGATGCCCTCCTCCAAGGCATCTTCCCAACCCAGGGATCGAACCCAGGTCTCCCACATTGCAGATTCTGTACCATCTGAGCCACCAGAGAAGCCCAAGAATATTGGAGTGAGTGAGTAGCCTGTCCGTTCTTCAGGGGATCTTCCTGACCCAGGAATCAAACTGGGGTCTCCTGCTTTGCAGGTGGCTTCTTTACCAGCTGAGCTACCATGGAAGCCCCAGTGTACATATACTGCATCTTTTTTATTCATTCACCTGTTCATGGACACTTAGTTATTTCTTGGCCATTGTAAATAATGCTGGTATTAACACTGAGGCACATGTACCTTTCCAAGTTAGAGTTTTCTTTGGATATATACCCAGGAAGTGGAATTGCTGGGTCATATGGTAGTCCTCGGAGAAGGCGATGGCAACCCACTCCAGTACTCTTGCCTGGAAAATCCCATGGACGGAGAAGCCTGGTAGGCTGCAGTCCATGGGGTCGCTAGGAGTCGGACACAACTGAGCAACTTCACTTTCACTTTTCACTTTCATGCATTGGAGAAGGAAATGGCAACCCACTCCAGTGTTCTTGCCTGGAGAATCCCAGGGACAGGGGAGCCTGGTGGGCTGCCATCTATGAGGTTGCAGAGTCGGACACAACTGAAGCGACTTAGCAGCAGCAGCAGCATGGTAGTCCTATTTTTAGTTTTTTGAGGAGCCTCCAAAATGTATTTCATAGTGGCTGCTGAGTTTTATCTTAAGTGACCGGGCTTCCCTGACCTCATTTCTTGGCACTGGCTCTAAGGAAAGTTGGTTTATCTAAGTAGAAACATGTACCATTATCAACTATTATCTATTCTCAATTAGTAAGCTCTGAAAAGTAGCACCTGCTTACAGGCTTCTGGAGAATGAAGAATCCATGCAAATTAAGGCAGAAAGGCAAAAAGTTTCCAAGAGAATTTAGTGATCAATCAGCCAATCAATAAATACTTAAGTGCATACTCGGCTCCAAGGAGATTATGATGTTATTTTGGTTCTTAGGAAATTAATTGGAAAGCTGAGACTAACATGCTCACAAAATTGTCCATAAAGAAAGAGCAAGTAACCTTGAGACTATAAGCCTTACAAGAGCAACACCAGGTGTGAGGAATCAGATTTTCGCTATCCCTGGCTGCCAAGAACTGAGAAAAATGCTGAACGCTAATAAATTCTCAGGAAACTTGCACCTGTTTAAAATCCTTCCTGCAGAGATGACGTAAAAGCGAAGTACTGCTTCCTTTGGCATCTCGAATCCACATTTATAAAAGAAGAGAAAGGAAAATGCTCTTGATCTCATTTAGAATTTTTTAAAGTCTGTTTTTTTGTTTGTTTACACATGTATGTAACATGTGCTCTTTAAAAACATTTTAAAAACACAGAAATGGAAAATACAGAAAGTAGAAGTCCCCCAGAAAAGCTCTCTCTGGGTAATCATTGTTACTGAGTTGATGTATATTCATCCAGAGGGCTTCCCAGGTGGCATTATTGGTAAAGAACTTGTCTGCCAGTGCAGGAGACATAAGAGATGCGGGTTCAATCCCTGGGTTGGGAAGATCCCCTGGAAGGGCATGGCAACCCACTCCAATATTCTTGCGTAGAGAATCCCATGGACAGAAAAGCCTGGTGGGCTATAGCCCATCAGGTCACAAAAAATTGGACACGACTAAAAGCAACTTAGCACAACACCTATTTGTCCAGATTTCCTTCTGTGCATGTACTATTTGCTGAACTTTCTAAGGGAAGAAATCTATTTTTACTGTGACTAGTCACACATCTATATACAATAAAAAGCAGCAGACTAGGCAAACCATATTCAAGAGGACAGGAATACACAGTATTTATTACCTTTGTCGCTGTCTACTGTACATTTTTTTTTTCTTTTGGCCTTCACTCTGCCTTTGTTTCTCTCCTCCCAGTATTCACCCCCTTCTGTAGGATTACTCCTTTTACTGTGTTTTCCTTCCTGAAATAATGGTACATTCCTGGTTACCTTCTCATATTTTTTTATCTTATTCTTCTGCGGGTTTTATGGTTCTGTTTGCTGTAGTGTGTTTCGGTAAAATATGGTCCTGTAGGATTTTGTGAGACCAGTTCTTACAGAAAGCAGTTGGACCACTAAGATCAGGGGTTGAAAATATTCACAGTTTTGGTATTCCCTGTCTAGAAGCATGAAACAGTACTCCTTGGTTAGTCAACAGTCACCCTGAATACACTGCAGTAAGAATCTTCGAAGTGGAGATTATGAAATAACAAGGAATTTAATAATAGAAACGACTAGCTGTGTGTCCCTTTCTTGTCTCCCACCCCCCACCTCTGTCCCCCACACTGTCTGACAAACTAAGCAGAAACGTACCACCGCTTGAACTGCATTTCTCAACTTCTGCTTGCCTCTCACTCAACAAATTCTATATTCAAGACGGAAGCTGTTGAAACAAACAAGGGGGCAGATGCTGCCTTGACCTCTCTTCCAATTGAGCTGCGCTCCCCCATCCACTTTAAGCCAGAGAATAACCTGTCTGGAGAGCATTCTCCTCATCTGAAGCACACACAAACATCACCGCATTTTCCTTTGCCGGAGAAAGGATAAAGGAAGAAAGGCGGCAGCTGCTCTGGTTGCAGACAGCAAACAGGCCTCACTGTGGTGGCCCCACAGCCTTCACAAAGGGGGATTCAGGGAGCCAGGCAGGCACACTGCACAGCCCAAGACTTCCGTGCAGATTCACCTGCCAATGTGATTCATGAAAAATCTATAAAGAACTGTCCAGGTGAACAGAGACTCCAACCAAAGCTCATTTTTCCAACTGGTCTTTTATGAAGCGGGAAGAGGAAGAATACAGTTGAAGAACTGGAAAGGGCTTCACAGATCACCTAATCCAACTCTGCCTCTTCTAGTTTTAAGGTGAAGCTAGTGGGGCCCTTTCAGTTGAAGAAGATTAGTCCCTTCTCCAGCCTGGGAACATTTTAACAATGGAGGTCTTAAAAAAATTTTTTTTTAAATAAGAAATTTATAAGGTATTTCTTGTAGCATTTTACATACAACAGCTCTTCAGATATTCATGTGATACACTTTTATGGCATTAAATCTCTCCACAGGGTAATGAAAAGCCTCCCAAATTATGACATGAAAAATTTCAAAGCTTTGCTTTTACATTTAGTGTGTTGATTCACAGGGCCGGTGTGTCAGAAGTGGGGACGGTTTGCTTTTGAAATAGCCAAATAAAGTACGTGGTAGACTATGCTTCCTTTTAGCATCAGTTTCCAAAAAAAAAGTATAGTTGTGTTGTTATTAGGTTCTTTTTTTTAAAAAGAAACATCTTCACTGTCTTTTGGCAATTTCTGCTTTGTCAAAGTCCTGAGCACAGTCTATTTAAAGGTGCTACTTATCTTCTTCAGATAAACTTATTTTTAAAATTTCTTTAGTTTACAGTTCTATTTTATTTGAACAATATAGTAATATTAAACAAAATGTTGTATCACATGGTTTTTAAAAACATGCAATTATAATAAAGTTTACAACAAAAAGCAATAGTCTCCCATCCTGCTGTCTCCCAATCTGACCTGACTCAACCAATTTGAACTGTTTTTGTTTCTAGTTACTGCTCAGACCCAAGCCAATTATACTTTACTATATTTAGACTCTCACTTTCTTTACACTTCTTTTTTCTGGAGTTCATAATTTCCTTTTCTAATTTGGACCAATTACTTTTGTAGGCATGCGATTGAGTTGCCATCCTCAGATTTCGTTTTATTGGGATCAGATTTGTTTTACTGTTTCTTGTCCTCCACATCTTGCATGCTCTTTGATTTCGCCTTCATGGCGCTGAAATAGATCAACTGGTAACTTCATTATAAAGTTTATGAAGTAAGTTTTCTGGTTTCATAGATTTCTAAAACCACCTTTCTTTTGCTTTCACACTTGGGTATAGGATTCTAGATGGAAAATAACTTTCCGTCAGAACTTTGAATTCATCGTTCCATTGTCTTTCAGCCTGAAGTATAACTGATAGGCTGGTGCTATTTAAATTCTGACTTCTCTCCCAAGTTTCCTGTGTTTTCCCCTCTGAAAGAATCTAGAACTCTTATGCTCAATGTTTTGAAATTTAATAATTTAGTGTACATGTATATCCTTTTAGGAAGTGGTATAGTGGTTAAAAACGAAAGTGAATTATACTGCCTGAACCCAAATCCTGTCTGCCACCTCCCAGCTGTGTGACTTTGGGCGAAATAATCTCCCTAGTCCTCACTCAAGGATACATACCATGTGTACCTCTGAGGATTGTGAGAACTGAGATTCTCACTGTTGCAGGTGGTTGGCAAATAGTCAACTTTCCATAAACTTTAGTGATATTCTGCTCAACCTTCAGTAAAGTCTTCTAATTTGAAGATTCATGTCTGCAACTCTGAGGAACTATCTCCCCTTTCTTTGATAATGTCCTTCTGTTTGCTTTTCCTCTCTGAAAATAAAGCCAGCCATCAGATTTCCTACACTGATTTCTCTTTTCTCTCCTATTTTCTCTTTTTGATGTTCTGTGAAATTTCTTCAACTTTATATCCCAAGTTTCCATTGCCTTAATTATGTGACACACTCATTTTAAATTTCTGAGAACTCTTCCTTATTCACTGATTGTTCCTACTTTATAGTATTATTTTTACTTCATATATGCAATCTTTCCCAAGTCTTATTTTGAAAACTTGAAAACATACAGGTTGAAAGAATCACAGTGATGAACACCTGTATATCCCTCTCACCTAGATTCAATAATTTGACTTTTGTCATATTTATTTATGTACAAATATCTGTGTGTGTGTATGCCATTTACACATACTTTTTTTCTGGACCATTTGAATGTCAGTTACAGATGTCCTAAATAGTTTTGCATGTGACTTGCCTACCTCATCATAATACCATGATCACAATAAAATTAACAAAATCTTGTATCATCTAATATAGAGTCCAGATTTCTCTATTGTCTCAAATGTATGCAAAATCTACCAAATATAAAATGTCCACGCCTTTCCATTCTCAGCGATTCCATCACTATGTTGCATATATACCCCCACCACGTGTACAAAATGAAGTACACACAAGAACATTCACTGCAACACTGCCTGAGAGCAGAAGAAACGAAACGGCCTAAATGTCCATTAATATGGGATTGGGTTAAACAAACTGAAACCAAACTATGGAATAAATATCAAAAACTGACTCTGAAACCAAACTATGGAATAAGTATCAAACAGCTGTTTAGAATCAGCATATTTAGAACTGAAGTATTCTGATATGTACTAATAAAGATAAGTTCAATTTAACTGGAAGAGATTCTAAGTACTGCATGTACTATATCACCATTTGTATTGAAACAAAGTGATGGATGTTTGCAAACTGATAATTTAACTCTGAGGGGCAAAAGAGAAACTGGGAAAATTGCCTCTGGAGAAGTGACTTAGGTGACTGGGTGGAAGGGAGGGCAATTTACTTATCAAATACTCTTACTTATTTTGAATTTCATGTTGTTACATAATTAAAAAGTCATTGCTAAAATGTCAATGAATATTTAATCCCATATAGCAGTGGTTCTCAACCAAGGGTGATTTTGCCCCTCTGGGGTAGATGTGGCAGTATCTGGAGACATGTTTGGTTGTTACAGCTGGAGGTGGGGATAGTACTACTGGCATCTTGGGGGTAGAAGCCACAGATGCTCTTAACCAGCTGGTACACAGGTCAGTGGGCTTCCCTGGTGGCTCAGCAGTAAAGAATTTGCCTGCAGTGCAGGAGATGCAGGTTCGATTACTGGTAGGGAAGATTCCCCTAGACAAGGAAATACAACCCACTTCAGTATTCTTGCCTGGGAAAGCCCAGGGACAGAGGATCCTGGAGGGCTACAGTCCATGGGGTCACAACTTAGACTGAACACGAGGCAGCACAACAGTGATCTGGCCCAAAATGCCAACAGTCCTGAGGATGAGAAACCCTGCTGTAGAGCAGTTCTTCTGGATGAGAAGGTTTGAGAAGAGCTAAGCAAGACTAAGGAGAAGGCAATGGCACTCCACTCCAGTACTCTTGCCTGGAAAATCCCATGGACGGAGGAGCCTGGTGGGCTGTAGTCCATGAGGTCACTGAGAGTCGGACACGACTGAGCGACTTCACTTTCACGCATTGGAGAAGGAAATGGCAACCCACTCCAGTGTTCCTGCCTGGAGAATCCCAGGGACTGGGGAGCCTGATGGTCTGCTGTCTATGGGTTCACACAGAGTCAGACACGACTGAAGTGACTTAGCAGCAGCAGCAGCATCGAGCAAGACTAAAGGAAGAGACAAAAAGAAAGTCATGGGCCTATGCAAGTGTTCCAATCACTGTGCCCTTTAAGACAATTCATTATTTCTAGCTGTGGAGGAGGATGGTTGGAGAGGTCCAAAATGCTCTTGTTTACACAGCTAATTCTAGACTGGTACAGGATTAAGCATCTGTAACCTTAGTTGGTGTTAATAATTTTAACTGCTGTAAACAGTAGTACAGTCACTGTAAGAATGAGTTCAGACTAAAGGTCATGATTTCTAGGACTTTAATCTCTACATACAGCATATGTACAAGAACGTGCATGCATTGCAGCATTGTTTGTAATGAAAATACTGGAAACAAATAATAGGGAACTGGTAGAGTAACTTATGGTATATCTGTACAATGGCTACCATGCAGCCATAGCTCGAATGATTTCCGGGATACCATTAACTTTAGGACTTCCTGGGAGTCCAGTGGTTAGGACTTTGTGCTTCCATTGTAGGGGCCACGGGTTCAATCCCTGGTCAGGGAACTAAAATCTCCTAGGCTGCACTGCACAGCCAAAAAAAAAAAAACCCAAACCCAAAACAGCAGTTGTTTCTGAAGGTTTGGGGGAAGGAACTTCTCACAGTATGCCCTTTTACATTTTTGTACTGTGTGCATACTACTTTTTATATAGACAGCTCTGCCTAAGTCAAGGAGTAAATTCAGTGTGCTGTGTAACGCTACTGCAATGCGTAATACAAGGAGAATGAAATGCGTATTACAATGAAGGTGTAAAGGCATATGGAAACATGAAAGCTGTAGATGTTGAGTAACTGAAAATGTTGAGAGGAAATGAGGAACTTCAAGCCATGCTTCAAATGAGGCACCAATAATCTCGGTCATTATAAATAAACATCCTTTTTCCTGATACTTAAGGTTTTCAATAGAGGGCAGTTGGGGTATTTGTCCTGTGACTACGTCAAACATGCAAGTGAGGTATTTCCCAGATGGCGATAAAAGAAAGCCCCACTTTATGAAGAGCCTAGTGGGTTGGCATGCTTATGACTTGGTCAGCCTACTTGAGAGAAGATGAAATGGAGGAGTGGAAGCCAGGTATTATAGTCCTGGCTTTGCCACTAATTCATTGTGACCTTAGGCAAGTGAACTTCTGGATCTACTGTCTGTCTATAAAAATGTATAGCCCCTAAAAGTCAAATTTGAAAAATGAAATGGATAATTCCTATTCCTAAGGGAAAAAATTTCACAAAAAGATGGAAAAGTATTCAGCTTTCCCATTAAGCAAAAGAATACAAATTTGAGATTTTATACCTGTGGAGACAACAACAAAACCAACATACCATAGCACTGAAATTCTATTAAAATCAGTACAAACATTAATATCTGTAATTTACAAAGCATTCTGGAAAATATGGCATGTTTACATAACTGAACCATGGAGATAGTCCTACCCTTTGACTCAATAACTGTACTTCCCAGGAATTGGGATACTTCATGGATACAAATATATATATATGTGTGTGTGTGTATATATATATATATTATTAATTTATTTGAATTTGAAGATATTAATTCATTTGAATGTTGTACTAATAAAAGAAAAAATCTAGGCAAATGGTTTAATATGGGAACCTCAACTTGAAATATTGTACATCTTTGAGAACCATTTTTAATACTAGAAATGTTAAAAAGAAAATGCTACTCTGTTCAATGTATACAGAGATCATATACAAATATAAAATAATTTCACTTGGAAGAAGTATGGGTATCTTAATCAGCATTTAATATTTTTAAACTGGCTTGTAAATTCTAATAAAAAGAACTTAAGAATGAATTTGAGGAATTCAATCATTTGACCTCTGAGGTCTGTGATTCTTTATTTCTTTGATACAGCATTGAAGGCTTTGCTGTGAGGAAACTCGAGTGGACAAGATAATGGTGGATGAGATAAATCTTCAGAGTAGATAAGACTGTGGTACAGCAAGCTGAGGCCCCTGCAATTTGGAGACAGGGACATATAGTGGGTTTTTCTCTTCCTCTTACATATTAACTCAGGTATGAACTGAATTTCGTGTTATTTATTTTTTTAAAAATTTTAGATATATACTACATCTATATCCACATCTGAGTAGAAAAGCTCAAGAATGATGAGAAAAGATGTAAAAAGGATAAACACAGATATTAGAACAGGGTGGAAGCCTGGAGACAAGTCTAATACAACCTCATTTTACATCAGTGTTTTTCACTGTCTTCATGTTTCCATGAAAGGAAACATGGTATTACATGTAGAGAAAATGCAACTTGGAGAAGATATGGAAAAAAGTAGTAGTGGAGGGGAGGAAGGGAAAAAGGTAAAGGCAGCAAATAAAACACTGTACATCTATGTGTATTTGGATGGTAAAGGGGATGAAGGCTGCTACCACAGGGTGGAAGTGACCACTAAGCCCAAAAGGTAGCTGCGATGGGTTTCACACACGGTTCTATGTATCTCTATCCTGGTGTTTAACTATCCTGTTATAAGTACAGATCTTACTATCAGACTTATTCTAACTCAAAATGAAAGTACAGCCTTTCAAGTCTGAAAGATTAATGCTAATAAACTAGACCTTTAACCATAGAACATTGTTTTCTTAAAAAAACTGCAGAAACTGGTATCACATTGGCTTTTTCTGGTGTCTACATAAAGAAGGATGTTGAAAGATAATTTATTTAGATTGTACTAATTTTTTCTCCTCAGAGCTCATTTTCAGGCATCAATTGTTAATTTCCAAATTAAAAAATTTAAAATCTTATAATAAATCCAGATGGAAAACACATTTTTTCCATATAGCTTCAGAAGGACTTTGCATTGGTTCATTCTATCTGTACGACTTAGGTACGTGTATGTACTCTCAGAAATCAAGTTTTATGTATATAAACTTCTGAGATGAGACTGTCTGAAATGTTCGCAGAACTCTTATTTTAAAGGTCTGGCTTTAGTGCCATTGGTATGCTGGTGGCCACAACTATTTTGTGTCCAGAGGGTACTACTCACTTTGCTTCCATGTTTGACAGAATTTACTGATGAAAAAAAGCTGATGAAGGACAAGTTAGCGCTTGTCCAAGATGGGATTTTGCCTTGAGCACTGAACAAATCACATTTTAAAAGTAAAGTTCAACTTAAAAAAAAAAAAGTAAAGTTCAACTTACATCCCATTTTTGATGTTATACAATACTTGGCTTACTGGCACATGTTAAAAAAATCAAGCTTTACTTTTAATGACTATCAAGCAACTTATTTAGTTCTACTTCAATAAAATAAGGACTATATTAAGCAATTTATCTTTTTTTCCCCCTTCTTAGACTTCAACATCTTGATAACCTTATATTAAATCACAACCTCATTTTACATATTTCAACAATAGTGTGTAAACTAGACTTTTGTTACCTGATTTGTATCTTACTATTTAGAAAATGTTTATGGCAACTTCTGAATTATCTTCAATTAATATTTGGTGCCAAACATCCAGGTTTCAGGCTGTATTTAGTTTCCCTTCTCTCTCTTACCCACCCTACTCCTAATAAGTGGTTAATAGTTTATTTAAAACAATTCTACTTTAAGAACATTTTCTACTTAGAAAAATCACATAGTAAGACCAAGATTACTAGGAAGACCTTAAAGAAATGTGTTAAAAGCTTAGAAGCAAAGTGTGGGAGGAATAATAAAAGCTTAAAACCTAAAGGTTTTTAATAAGATTTGGAAAAAGTTAATCATAAGTATTCAAGAATCATATCAGCACACATTAACATATCACAACTAAGCATTTATTACACTATTTAAGAAGGGAAGTAATTGCAGTGGTATTTCAGAAGCTATATCTTTTTTAATGTAATATATGCTCATAAACTCTAAACAGTATTTTAAAATATACAATCTCTCCAAAAGAAAATATTCAACTAAAGATAGATAACTTTTAATGTAAGCAAAATGTTACAAGATTTTTTAAAATTAAAGTCATCATCTGATTTTCACAACACATGTACAGAAATTTGCAAACTTTCTGTACAGAGAAGTATAACCTCTACTCTTGAGCGAGGCGTTCAATGACACGTCGATAATCTTCCACGAGTTCCTGAAAGCTTTCTTCCAGCTGTTCATGTTGCATGCTTATTTCTATCTGGTTCATCTGGTTTGTCAGTTCTTCCGGTCTGAGACATTTTCTCATTTTAGCAAGATCTCTCTGTTTTTTCTAAGTAACAAACACGAGTATTGGTTAGACCAAGAAAGCTGATATAAAAAAATATGTCTCCAGTGTTAAAAATAGTAGTAGTAGGAATATGCCCAAATCTATCCCATACATTTTTAAGGAAGCCTAAACATAATGTTACATGAATTACAAGCCCTCTAAAAAGAGGGTTCCAAAAGACATGGAATTTGTATCAATTAATGGTAAATACAGGTATGTGAGTGACAGCCCCCCTCCAAAGCATACTAAAGAACTGGCCAGTACAGACACTCAAATATTTCTTTAATAAATAAGGTACTGTAACTGAAGAAAGACAACTGAAATTAAGTGCTATTATTTCATCAATTTTTAATAGTAATTAATCATTAATTATGTTAATCTTAATTCCAAACTGGCTTCTTCTGCCACTATTATTTCTGAGTTCCCTTTCCCAGCGATGTATTTATGGACCACGTATTAATTTTACCATAAACTGTTGGGAGAGTTTCAGGAAGATAGGCCAAAAACTGTCACACTTTAAAAAACAGTATTAACTAGCATTTATTGAGTCTCTACTGTCTAGACATACATTATCTTATTAAACCCTCTCCATTTCACTGAGAAGGAAACTACCATTTCTCAGGAAACTGAGATTTGCATCACCCTAAGAATCTGGTAACAACTTTTAGACAGGTCACTATCAGAACAATACAGTTAGTATACTGAGGATGGGACTGGAAGGGACCAAGTTAGCAGTTAGTTTAAGAATTCAAGAGATGATGAAAGCCTAGGCCAAGTCTGCTTAGTTACAGACCAAGCAGAGGTGGAAGGTACAGAACAGATTTAGGGAGGAAAACACTGGATGATGTGGGGAAAGAATGCAGAATGACTCCAAGATTCCTAGGTGGGTGGCAATACTGCATTATATAAAACATTGTAATATATGAAACTTTCATACATTTTTTTTTTCTTTTTTTATTGCATATGTGTATTTTTTCCTGTTAGTTTTCTTTTTCTTTTTTTTAAATTTTATTTTATTTTTAAACTTTACAATATTGTATTAGTTTTGCCAAATATCGAAATGAATCCGCCACAGGTATACCCGCGTTTTCAACTTCCCTGGTAGCTCAGCTGGTAAAGAATCCACCTGAAATGCAGGAGACTCTGTTTCGATTTCTGGGTCGTGAAGATCTGCTGGAGAAGGGATAGGCTCCCCACTCCAGTATTCTTGGGCTTCCCTGGTGGCTCAGACAATAAAGAATCTGCCTGCAATATGGGAAACCTGGGTCCAATCCCTGGGCTGGGAAGATCCCCTAGAGAAGAAACAACTACCCACTCCAGTATTCTGACCTGGAGAATTCCATGGACAGAGGAACCTGCAGGCTACAGTCCACAGTCGCAAAGAGCTGGACACAACAGAGCGATTTTCGCTTTCATACATTTTGGATAAACTGCTGTAGATTATATCCTCTTTCACTTAAGCATTTAATAAAGAGCTAACTTTATATAGAGATCAGAAATCAAGTATATTAACTTATGTAATCCTAAAAACTATGAGACAGGTACTATAACTTTCTTCAATTGAAAAAAAAAAAAAAGGTGCAGGTGTTAAATAATTTGTCATAGAGGCAGTAAGCAGAGAAGCCAGGATCCAACCCCTAATGATTAATTAGAAGTCCGTATTCTGAATTCCTATATACTGCTACTGCTACTGCTAAGTCGCTTCAGTTGTGTCCGACTCTGTGCGACCCCATAGATGGCAGCCCACCAGGCTCCCCTGTCCCTGGGATTCTCCAGGCAAGAACACTGGAGTGGGTTGCCATTTCCTTCTCCAGGGCATGAAAGTGAAAAGTGAAAGTGAAGTCACTCAGTCGTGTCTGACTCTTAGCGACCCCATGGACTGCAGCCCACCAGGCTCCTCCATCCATGGGATTTTCCAGGCAAGAGTACTGGAGTGGGGCGCCATTGCCTTCTCCCGAATTTCTATGTAACTGCCTACCAAATACAATTAACAACAACAAAAACCCCTGAAAACAGTCTTAACTCCATCCTAAAAACTAATAAATGTCTCTCAAAGGAAACCTTAATAGTTTTGGAATATAAGACATGCAGTGCTTCTCAAACTTAAATGTGCACAAACATCAACTGGGAACCTTGTTAAAATTAAAATGCAGGTTCTCATTCAGTAGGTCTGGGGTGGAGTGAGAGTCTGCGGTTCTAAAAAGTGCTCCTGGATGATGTTCATATTGCTGACTTAGTGTGTGTTTGTGTGCGTGGCTGCACTGCTTGGGGGATTCTTAGTTTGCCAACCAGGGATTGAACCCATGGCCCCTACAGTGGAAGTACAATCTTAATCACTGGATCACCAGAGAATTCCCAATGTTGCTGATCTTCTAATCACACTGTGAATAGTAGTTCTAGAGAAGTGATGAAAATTCAGGTTTATTACTCCCAAGCCCTGGAAGGACAGTATATTCCTCACTCTTCAATCATGTGGATAATAAATCCTTTGTTTCTGCTGTGAAAGTTACTTTTTTTTTGCCAAGAAGCACAACTGCCTCTTGGCGGCACCCAAGTTAAGGAAACGGGTCAGGAACTAAAAGGTAATGCATCCAAAAATTATCATGGTATGTTATAAGAAAAAAAATTATTCTTCTAAACTGCTAACCAGTTATAACATTTATAAAATAATCTAACCCCATTGCTTGAATATGCCTCCAATCATATTAAATTCTCGTATACAACAGAACCATCATTTTAGTTCTTAAATATTAACTATCAATTCTGCTACAAATAACCTACAGAATGAATCATGTGCCAGTGACATACTGTTTTAAATTATTAACTTGTTTTAAAACTCAACATAGAAAACTAAGATCATGGTATCTGGTCCCATCCTGGCAAAGAGAAGAGGAAGAAGTGGAAACAGTGACAGATTTTATTTTCTTGGGCTCCAAAATCACTGCAGACGATGACTGAAGCCCTGAAAGTAAAAGATGCTTGCTCCTTGGAAGGAAAGCTATGACAAAACTAGACACCTTACTAAAAAGCAGAGACATCACTTTGCTGACAAATGTACAATGTAAGAACTGGACGATAAAGAAGGCTGAGCACTGAAGAACTGATGCTTTTGAACTGTGGTGCTAAAGAAGACTCTTGAGAGTCTCTTGGACTGCAAGATCAAACCAATCAATCCTAAAGGAAACAACCCTGAATATTCATTGGAAAGACTGATGCCAAAGCTGAAGGTCCAATACTTTGGCCACCTGATGTGAAGAGCTGACTCATTGGGAAAGACCCTGATGCTGGGAAAGACTGAAGGCAAAAGGAGAGGGAGGCAGCAGAGGATGAGATGGTTAGACAGCATCACTGACTCAATGGACATTGATCTGAGCAAACTCCAGGAGACAGCGAACAACAGGGAACCCTGGTGTACTGTGGTCCATGGGATCACAAAGAGTCAGGCACAACTTAGTGACTGAACAAAAACAACAGATCTCTTACGAGTGTTTACTTCCCCAGTTTATCTCCCCATTCATTGCCACCTTCAATTTCATTGTCAGTTTTTCTCAGATGGATGTCAGAATTAATTTCTATTATAATTTTTATTGACATAGCAGAACATCTCTGAATTAAATTTAAGAGCTCTGAGTACCTAGGAATAAAAAAATACATGTACTAGCTTTATGGAAAACTATGAAACTATTAGAGAAGTTCCTCATGAGCATGTAAACTATGGTTCATTTTTTAAAATAAGTTATTTAAGCTATTTGTTTTATTGATTTTAATATTCCTAAAACTGCATATGTATACTGCTTTGTATATGTAGGAATTATAAATTCATCTTTTAAACTGTGTTTAAAAAAAAAAAACTTAAACTGATTGGGGATCACCTCTATCCAGCAAGTGACTTACATTGGGAGTACAAATAAAATACTGAAAGACAGAACTCCAGAAGACTGGAATAGACCTCCTCTAGGCTCAGAAGAAATTTCTCCCTCCAAAAACAAACAAAAAGCTAATTCCTTCATAGACTAAGGCTGTGGATAACTTTAATTAATGCAGAAAAATTAATTAAAGATCATATTAGTGTCAGTTTATTTAAGGTCCAAAAAACAACTTTCTTCTTGCCTAGTTTTCAGAGGTTCCAAGAAGGTTTACAAATATCTCAAAAATTCTACCACCTCTAAGAGCGCCTTAATTTCCATCTGCTCAACCAGTCTCTTTTGTGAACTACAGAAATAAGGTTCTTTTGCAATAATTTAAAAATAATAATGGTGTGGAGACATATAAAAAGTCCTAAGACTTATCGAAAGGTTACCTTTAAAAACATGCACACTGTATTGTATTTCTTTCTCATCAGTTCCTCACTATGGAAGTATTTCCATTTTAGAGAAGAGAAGCCTAATACCCAGATTTTAATAAACTGTCAACACACACAATTTGTAAAAGTTAAAGCTAGACCTCAAAATTGAGTTTTCTGATTCCAAATCCAATGCTATTATAACAATGATTCTAAATTTTGTACTTGCAAACCAATTATGAATTAAAATATGCCTATGAAACAATATAAAAATTTAAATGCTAAAACCAAGCAGCTGCACCAACTTTTCTTTTTTTTTAGTCAAATTGTTCAAATTTATCTTTTTTTGAACACCTGAAAATTACTTCTGTACTAAAGAATTTCTTTTTGTGCTTTTAAAATGATTCTAGTTAATACAAATTATTTTTATCCCTTCTTGGCACTGATACAAATAAATTATCAGTACTTAAAGAACTTTTAAAGTAAGGTACAACTACTTCTAATATCTACCCAAATAAATTTCTTAGTGGAACTAAACTGATATGGAAATTTAAGCCCTTAAAAAAAGGCAGCACAGAATTGGACTTTGCTATCAATAAACAATTCCATTCCTCTGTAATAACTTAGCAAAGTTACATTTTCTTATAATAAAATGTATTAAAGTAAAACATAAATTCTAGATTCCAAACTTTCCCCATTTGGCATATATTTTAAAGATTTTTTAAAAATTCAAAATCACACTCAGTATTAAGCAATTTTACTTTATTCTTAAATATAATTTTGCATTTGAGAATGCTGTGATAGCACAGCACAGTATACAAGTATCAGCTTGGAATGACAAATTGGAGAAAACCATCTGCATACATTCAACAAAGAAATCTTCTAACTCTTCCTTGCATATAGGGCATTCAACTACTTCTAGGCTTTTACCAAGTTTGTGGTAGGTTTTCTATCACACTGTGGCTATCAACCCAGATCAAGATTTCTTGGTTTTCTCAATGAGACAGAATACTGGATAACTAAACTCGTTAAACTTGGCATACTATAAATAGGGTTTCAGCAAGTATCTAAAGAATTTAATATTTTGTATGAGTGCAAGGATGGTGATACCGATTTTGACTGTTAAGAATTTAAATAGTTTAATAACCAGTTTTTGGTGGTCTTTTAGAAAAGGTGAACTTGCTAGACAGGTGAGGATACTTAATAATATAAAAAAATTATTATTCTTAAGCGTAGACAATACTTGCTTTTATGAACTACAGATATTCCCATTATTTGGCATAACTTCCTGACTGCTATTTATACTTAGAAATCATCTTTTATTTGCTGCATCTGCCTATATAAAATGTCACAAGTATCTGAGATACATAATTTAATAAATTACTAAAAGTTTTAATACTCTTAAATGTTGTCATGCTAACATCTAATTATATTGTTCTATATGCCCAATTTCATCATAAAGAAATTTTCCAGCTACCAAGTTAATATTAAAGATCAAAATCTTTGGAAAGTACCATTTCTACCAATTTTCTGAAGTTTCTGAGCTGACAAACATAAAGACTGATAAAGAATAAAATGTTATTTCTGACAAATTTGGGGGAATAGTCGTTATAATTTATTACAACCTGTTATATGCAGATGGTAGTTCCTAAGTTAGAAAATCAATTAAATTGATTTTATTAATTGATTAAATTTAAGTATTCCATTAAATTGCTTAATGAAATGGCACTATGAAGAAAAAACATATTAATTCCAGACACAAGATTTGTATGTCAGGCAAATAATTATTTTTATATTCAAAATGTGCTATACTTAGAATTATAACAAATTAAGAAATATGGTTGCACTGCAAACAAGATGTGATAAAGGAAAAAAGCTGAGATTCAACGAGTAGTGTGACCCTATATACCATTAACACTCAAAAGACTGGCTCTATAAAGCAGAATCTATGATAAATAAAACTTGGATTAACTTAGAAAAATCATAACTATGCACTTGATATAAATTACTCATTATTAACTGACACTCTCCTTAAACCTTAAGACAGATTCAAATTTGTCATTCATGTTCCCAATTATGGTGCTGTATAAGCCTCTAGGTCTAATAGTATATACAAATGCAGTACCTAGTAATTAGTTGTTGAATAAATAAATGAATATTCTCTCCAATCAGATTACTGCCCAACTACAAGAATCACAAATCTTCCTCCACACAAGTTGGCATGGACAATATCTACCTTAATAATTAATGGCCAAAAGATGAGGAGGCCAGACCTGATCTAGGAGTGGAATATTTTTGAGTTAAAGGAAAATAAAGGAAATGAAAAAAAGCAGGGGGTAAAGGAGCAAGAAAGATGACAAAAGAGATAAACAACACTAAGTTGTGATTTCAGCTCTGGTCAAGTACAGGGGTTACAAAAGGCAACCAAGGCCATATTTAGGAAGAAAGAAGCACGTGTAAGCAGAATATAGGGACAAATAAAACAATGGAAAAAAAAACAAGATAATTTGTTAGGGAAGATTCTGGGCATTCAGTTTTTTAAAAGATGCATACAATGAAAAAAATAACCACGAGCAAACTATCCTTGGGATTAGTTTCTAAGTGAATGGAAACATTTATAGTTTACACTGGAGAATTCTTATAACTAACTGGAAGAATATTTTCACTTTTGTAAAGTTTAGCAGAATTGTAATGATTTGGACTCTCCCACACATTGGCATTTGCTAGATATTCTTCATTTTCAACAGTGACAAGAATAAATGTTTAAGACTTCAAAGTCCTACCTTATATGGGCTAATTAGTCTTCTTTTAATATCCAGTCTATAGCTTCTGTATTGTTCAGCATCACTCATGTCAGTTACCAGTAGTCGAAGAATTTCATAAACCCGTCTAGCATGTTGCTAATAAACCAAAGAAGAACATGAACATTTCAAATCACAAATAGTGACACTTTCCCAAAAGAACATATCATATACTGAATACCTGCCATAGGCCAGAAATTATGCTTGGTGCCAGACAAAAAGCAATAAAAGATAGTCTCTGCGCTCAAGAAGGCAAGCAGTCTACTGTGTAACACAAATGAATGAGGTACGGTTAACTTCATGATAGAAATGTGCACAGGACACTACGGCAGCACAGACTGAGAATGGGGGAACAATGTTAGAAGAGGCGTCCTGGGGGAATAAAACCTGAGTGAGTCTTAAAGGAAAGGGAGCATGCTGCTCTTAAAACAGGGAGGCACTATATGTGCGTGCACGTATCACGTACACACGTGCAGAAGTAGTTTAACACTGCTGGGACACAAAATGAAAAAAACTGCGAGTAAATCAGCTACATGAAAACGGTAGCAAAAGAAGGGGAAGGAGACCAATCAGAAAGCTCAGTTGTTAAATCAGGCAAAAAATGATGATGGTATTAACTGAGACAGCACAAACAGTAATACTAAGGGGACAAGGATTCTAGAAATAAAGAGGAGGAAGACTGTGGAGGAGGGTATGGAATGACAGTGAGATTTTCACAGAGTAGGAGAGATTTAGGAGGCAAGAGAACATATAAATCTGAATAAAATTCCAGACGAAGGACAAGGATTTAAGCAATATCAATATACATGGCAAGAGTTTAAACCTTAGGACTGGTTAATGGTTAAGACAGTCCAAGGAAAACATACACAGTGAAGACGGGGGTGTGTGTGTGGGGAGGGGAGGTCAGAACCCTGTAGTATAGTGCCAGTTAATGAGCAGACAAAAACAGTCAAAAAAAATATGAGAAAAATCAGGAAGTTGTGGTAACATTGAAGCCAAAGGAGTAGGCCTATAGTTTTCCTATTTCTGTCATTCCACTTATTTATTGGGAGTGAGGAAGAGGTCAGGTATACATAGGTTAAGATAATACTGAAATTTCTGGAAGAAACACCTGAACTGAGCCTGAAAAATGTACTACCTGGCCAGGCAAAGATGAAGAAACAGGAGAAGGGGTTATCAGGGCAAAGGGAATAGTTGATATACAGGTACATAAAAGGAGTAAAGTTGTAGCACAGTTGGGAAATGGCAAGAGGTTCAGGAGAGCCAAAGCATACAGGAAAGTGGGAGGAAGCTGAGGCGAGCAAGGCAGGCACGGGCCAGATGACGATGGTGTCTGTATGCCATACTGAGGAGCTTTAATCTCAATAATAATGTCTTCATATCCTCTTTCTCTTGAAAGCTGAGCTATTAAATAAATTCTAGTTAATTAAAGGTTTAATACAGTCTGAGATATAAATTATTTCTAAAATTGTATTTTATCTTAAAACCATGAGCCCATTAAAGTGTTTTTATGCGGGAGAAGATGGAAAGTTTCAATTCAAATTGTTTTTTGAAGGTCAGTCACCAGTGAACGTTTGGCATAGTTTTGGACCTCAGGAGGAAAATCTGGATTGCAGATGTAATAGATGAGCTCTCAGAATTAAGTAGAATGAGAAGAAATGAGGATTGGATAAAAAAACTCTGGGAAGAATTATATTTAGGGAGCATACAAAAATGTAGAAGCCAGTGACAATATCTCAAAAAAGATGAGCACAGTGGTTAATTGAAAAGCTAGGAATTGCAGTGCCTTAGAAGCCAGGGGAGGGGAGGCCGTCGGCACCAAGTACTAGTCCTCACTACTGGATACTCTTCATCCCTCATATTTTTATATTCCAAAACCTACCCATTGTTCAAGGCTTAGATCAAATGTATCCCCACTATGAAATATTTTGATTTCTTGCTAACATAAATATAATAATTTCCTCTGAATTCCTATATTATTTGTCTGTACTTACCTTAAGATATTTATTACTTTAAAATCCAAACAAATACATCTAGAAGTATAAAAAGTGAAAATTATATGTTTTATTCCAATCCTCCTCCTATCAATATAGTAGTATCCAGGGGCACTAACTACTTTACCAGTTTAAATAAACATTTTCTTGTTATACTTAATGCAGCCATGAAATCAATTATCTTTCCATTCTATTAATGAGAAAACTGAGGCAGAAGGAAGTAAACTAAATTGCTCTAAGCAATTGCTCTAATTGCTCAAGTGGTAAAGCCAGATTTGATCCTGGGCAATCTGGCTTCAGGGCCTGTATGTTTTTTTTTTTCTTTTTTGGCATGTGGGATCTTAGTCTTAGTTCCCTGACCAGAGATCAAACCCATGCCTGCTGCAGTGGACATGCAGTCTTAACCACTGAACCACCAGGCAAGTCCCAGGGCCTGTATTCTTAACCACTGCTACTTCCTACACATGTATTCTTAATGTATTTGCAACGTTTAAATTATGTACTTAAATTATTTTTTTCAAAATTTAAATGTTTTCCTTCCAGAATAAAAATACCTTATTTATTTTGAACTTCTGTTGAGCCTCTATTGCCATATCTTCACTGAATCCTTGCATTAACTTTTCCCGGGAAAAACAGGGCAAATCTTGACAAAACTTCACAAGCACAAAGTCTCTCAATTTCACATAGCTTTTGGATGGATCTTCCGCTAAAGAAAGAAAGCAGAATAACATTTCCCTTACCCAGCATAACTTATTCATCATCTGCAACCTCAGTATACACACTAACCTTAGAAAGTAAAATATTCTTCAATGAATTATATAATACAAAAGTTACAATATGAAAGATTATAAATAAAATAGCACTACCATCTTTGTCAAATAAAGTTATAGGTACAATCCTTTTGCAAATAATACATATATATTATTTGTGAAATTTCAACTACTTTTCAAATATAAATTTTTTAAATTAATTAATTAGTTTTATTTTACAATATTGTATTGGTTTTGCCATACATTGACATGAATCTGCCACGAGTGTACATGAGTTCCCCATCCTGAACCCCCCTCCCACCTCCCTCCCCATCCCATCCCTCTGGGTCATCCCAGTGCATCAGCCCCAAGCACCCTGTATCAAACCTGGACTGACGATTTGTTTCACATATATTTTACATGTTTCAATGCCATTCTCCCATCAAATATAAATTTTTGACTAGTTTGTTATCATATGTACCTTAGTTTTATTTTCAGTTAAAGCAGCAGTATACACAAGAGATTCAAGTTTGGATAATCAATTCCAAAAGCCATTTTCTGATAGCTAAGGGTTCCAAAGCTAAGTTTATAACTCCCTTACTTTAATCTAATAAACTTCAAAGTCTTCTATGCTTCTTTAACTTAATTTAAAAAAAGTTCTTCCTTTTACAAAACACTCTTTTTCATTTAGAGAATATGATTTTGATTCTTTCTTCATTGCATCTGAGTAGCATAGACTTCCTTTATGTTTGTCTATGTTATCTACATTAGACTGAGTAGTGGACAAGAAGATACCAAAACATATAGGTAGAAAAAACACTGCATAGTCAGAGAGCGTGAGTTTGAGTCCCAGTTCTGTCATTTATAGATGAAGGACTTGAGGCAAATTATCTTATTTCTCTGAGCCCTCATTTTCTAATTAGTAGATGGTATAAACAAAGAATGTTGAAGTCTGAGCTAGTTCATGGGTCATAAAACAGTTTTGTTACAATTATCAACTCTCTACCAACTGTTCAATGCAATCCCTATCAAAATCCCAGCTGGCTTTTTTTATTGCAGAAATTAACGAATTCATCCTAAAATTGATATGTAAGGAAATCAGAATAGCCAAAACAACCTTGAAAAAAGAACAAAAGTCAGAGGACTCACATTTCCTGATTTCAAAATTTACTCCAAAGCTACAGTAATCAAGACTGTGATACTAGTATAAAGATGGACATGTAGGTCAATGGGACTGAGTTGAGAGTTTAAAATAAACCCATACATTTTTGGTCCATTAATTTCTGAGAAGGGTGCCTTGACAATTCAATGAGGGAAAGAATAGTCTTTAACAAATGGTACTTGGACAACTGGGTCTCCATAAGCAAAATGAAGTTGGTTGGCCCCCCCTTTCCTCACACAGTACACAAAAATTAACTCAAAATAGATCATAGACCTAAATGAAAATAGAGGAGTAAATCTTCAAGATCTTTGGTTAGGCAATGGTTTCTTAGATAACAGAACCAGAAGCACAAGCAACTAAGGAAAAAGTAGATAAACAGGGCTATATAAAAATTTATAACTTTTATGCTTCAAGTGATAACCTTTAAGGAAATGACAAGATAACTTATAGAATGGGGTAAAATATTCCCAAGTCATATATATGATATGTAACTGTAACCAGACTTTCTATATAAAAAACTTTGTAATTCAATAAGTAAAGGTCAAATACCCACCACCCAATTAGAAAATGGGCAAAGACTCTAAATAGGAATCTCTCAAGAAGATATAAATACACACAATAAGCACATGAAAGGATGTTTAACATTATTAGCCAAAGGGAAATGCAAATCAAAACCACAATGAAATACCATTTCTTATCCACTAGGATGACTAGAATAAAAAAGACAACAAGAATCAGCAAGGATGTGGATAAACCGAAATCCTCATGTACTTGCTGGTGGAAATATAAAATGGCACAGCCACTGTGGAAAACAGTCTGGTGTTTCTTTAAAAGGGGAAACATAGTTATCAGATTTTCCACCATTTCCACTCTTAGGTATGTACCGAAGAGATATGAAAACACAAGTCCACACAAAAAATTGTACACGAATATTTATAATAGCATTATTTAGAAGAGCCAAAAAGTAGAAACAACCCAAATGTCCATCAACTGATGAATGGATAAATAAAATATAGTATATCCATACAATGGAATAGTATTTGGCAATAAAAATAAAGTACTAAACTAAATAAAAAATAAAGTACTACAAGGAAGAACCTTGAAAACATTATGCCAAGTGAAAGAAGTCAGTCATTTTATTGTACGATTCCAATGTCCAAAAGAGGCAAATCTACAGAGACAAAAAGTAGATTAATGGCTGTGTAGCACTGGTGGGGGGTTGAAAGGGTAGGGGAATAAGAGGAAAGAAGTGACTGCTAATGAGTACTGGGTTTCTTTTTGGGAGAATGAAATACTCCAAAATTAGGTTAAGGTGATGGCTGCACTGTAAACATGTTTTTGAAAAACTGAACACTTTAAATAAGAGGACTGTATGACATGTTAACTATATCGCAATAAAATTTTTATTAAAAAAAGAATCTGAGCTAAAGGTAATGTTTTATGATTGAGTCATTCATTCATTCAATCTATATGTACTAAATACTGTCTTTATATTTCTATGCAGCACTTCATATACATGTAATTATTAAGTAACATTATATGACTATGGATTTAAGGTGGTAAAGTGAAATTCTGTCATGGCATCGGTTTGGTATGAAATTGTGATTAGGAATACACAGAAAATGAAATCAACAGTAAACCAAATAACAAATGCAGACCTACAGAAAATCACCAAATAAACATAACACTGTAATTAGTTACTTTGTCTAATTCTTCAGTCTTTTCCTTATTAATCTGGTCACATAGCAGTTATACAAGTCACCCAGAAACATGAAGGACATTCTGATTCCTCTATGTGCTGCCACCAGTGTTTTTTTTTTTTAACTACTACAATAACCTGGTTTTCCTCACTTGTACTCTGCAGCTTTATAAAATGTAAAATGGACTGACACAAACCTAGATTGAAACCATTCAAGTATACCAGTGTAACTAATGTGTGTCTCAAAGAAAGGGAAGAGGGAGAACAGCTAAGGAAACACTGGCCAAAAACTTTCCAAATTTGATGAAAAAAATTTTATCCATACATCCAGGAAGCTCAACAAGCTTCAACTAGGAAAAACATAATGTTACATATCTAAATACATCATAATCAAACTTGAACGTGAACTGAATGAAATGAAAGCACAATTTATGAAAATTTATATGATCAGTAAAACCAGTACTTGTATTTATATAATAATATTTAAGTATTATTTAGATAGCTATACTATTAGAAAAAAAGGACATCAAATCAATAACCTAAGTTTCAATCTTAACTAGAAAGAGTAAATTAATCTCAAAGCAATAAGAAGAAAATAATAAACGTTAAACTGGAAATCAATGAAGTAGAAAATAAAACAACAATTGTAATGAAAACACACCAAAACAATTCTGAAAAAGAACACAACAGACTTTCATTTCCTGATTCCAAAACTCAACATAAAGGTCGAAGCTCTGCTACCACTGGAGCCATGACGCCCAAAGAGAGCAAAAGCAAGGCCACATAGGCTGGGTGAGGCAGTATTTGAGTCCCAAGGAGATCAACAAAGCCACGGTCCACTGATGATGAGTTTGCAGCGACCAGCCCTAGTCTGCGTTGTCTAGATGCTCACTGAGAGCAGGACTGTCTTCTGGGAGTGTGTGCCTCTGGGTCCCTGAGGCCCCTCTTCTCTGCTCCATTCCCACCCACCTGGCCAAGGCCAGTACCCATTTCTGACTCTACTCATCAATCATTTGAAGAACTGTCTGTTTAGTTTACAGCCTCCAGGCAAAACAGGCTCCACAAATTCAACTTACATTGAATTTGTGGAGCTAAACTTGACATTACTGTTAAGGCAAAACACACGCACAAAAAAATCCTCAGTAAGAAAACTATAATAAATGTATCAAGACAGTATGGTTCCAGCAGCACTACAGACACAGATGATTAGAGTCCAGAAACAAATCTTTACATTTATGGTCAACCTATTTTGAACAAAGGTACCAAGGCAATTCAATAGAGGAAAGGATAGTCTTTTTAGCAAACTGCTGGAAAAACTATGATCACATGTAAAGAAGATTAATTTAGAAACTTTCCGCACATAATGCACAAACTTTACCTCAAAATGGATCACAGATCTCAATACAAGAGACTGGGGATGGGGACTGACTGGGGATAGAAACGAGGGAATCTTTTTATGGTGACAGAAATATTCTAAAACAGGCCACAAAACTAGGCAAGTATACTAAAAATACTGAACTATATATACACTTAAAATGGATGAATTTAATGGTATGGAAATCAGACCTCAATAGAGCTGCTTTAATTAAATCTCTACTAAGTGACAAACTCTTAAGCAAGCATTTCTTGAAAAAATGTTCTGAAGTGCTAACAGCGACACACATGCTTATCCAGTCTACCTCTTTCTGGTTTGGAAAGAAAGAACTGTGTTGCTAATATCAGTATAAAATAAAATTTAGTATGGGAGAAAGCCTAAGTAACTTAAGTAACTAATACCCCCCAGAATTTTAGGGGAAAACACATCAAAGGTAAGAGAATTACAGTTGATAAAAATCTAAAAAAACTCACACCACATTCTTATCTGTAATTTTCACATAAATTAAAAATTTGTGTAAAAAAAATTTCCACTCAGGTTTAAATAATCCATTATAGACTAACAATATTTTGTTTGTAGCTTCATATAAGTGGCCAAGTCACCACTCTTAACTTTAAGTGCTTTAACTAAAGGTGTCAGCCTGAAAATGAACCTAAAATGATAACACCCATTAATTTGTGACATCCTTCAATTGCTTTGTTTCTATGCTACATAAGTGATGCATTTAAAAGATGAAATTTGCTTGGATATAAATTTATAGTTATACATGGGCTCAAAGTTTGAGTTTTTTCCCCAAGTTAAATACATCATCTACCAACATTAATACCCTGCTATCATTTAAAAAAACACTCTTTTAACTCTTCATATTACAAAACATTTACAGATAAAATTCTAAAAAGCCATGTAACATATTCCAGTACTACAAGGAATATTTAAAGAACAGATTTAATTAACTCTTAATATACACTGATAGGTTAATAACACTGACATATAGCCCAGGATCAATTTTTACTGTCAAACGCAACTGTCTCTGCAATTCTGGAAGAAATAAATCATTGATTCTATATGTAAGGTCATATAACCAAGATGTGTTAAAACGCTGTATATCTTATGATACTGACATCCTCAAAAGGAAAATGGCACATGATATAAAGAACTGTTTCCCAGTATTTTACTTTTAAATGCTAAAAATAGGGAATTCTCTGGAGGTTCAATTGTTAGGACTCGACACTCTCACTGCCAGGGCCAAAGTTTGATACCTAGTCTGGGAAATAAGATCCTGCAAGTCACGAGGCATAATGTGCTAAAAAAAAAAGTGCTAAAAAAAGAAAATGGGTGGCAATTATACCACAAAAACTTATCCTGTAACATAGGCCATCAATGGTTAGGTTTTAATTTTTACTATATCTGGCTATATGTCAATTAAGCAAAAGGCCATCTCAATATAAGGAATATTCTGGGTTGCAAAGGGAAATCCAGACCCTGCAAAAGATCCAAAAGTTTTAAAAATATGCAAAATAATAGATCTAAACACAACTAAAACAACCAAAGAGAGAAAACTATCCTTTATTTAAAAAGACTGAGAATGGAAATCTAGGAGAAATATCTTAATGAGAAGAAATGTATCAGTCATTTTTAGTAATTTGCTAAGAAATGTTAACACTGAAAATAAAGGCCAATACCCAGTTTTCTAATTCAGAAGTCCTTTAACACGTTCAGCATTTTCTCTTTAGAGACTTCAGTTTGCAATGAATAAAGGCTACCATTATTGATGACTCTTCACTGAGATTTAAGAAATAAAATTCTTTATCTGCTAATTGGCGCTAAGTATCAAGGACTTTATAGGCTGGAGTAGACAGAAGAAAGTGGTTAAGAGGCTTCACAGAAACAACCCCTGCTGGCACATTACCCACTAGAGAAGACAAAGACTACTTATGGAAACCCTAATCTCCAGACTAAAATCACCAAAAAGTCTCTTCATGTAGTACCAAGTCCAAGCTCTATAAGTAAACAGAAGCTAAACAACTTTCAGCTTAGCTAAAAAGAAGTGTTACTGATTGTGTAAAGTTTCCATAATTTTACAAGTCACTAAGCTAGTGAAAGTGTCAATTTATAACTTTTGATATAAAGTAACTTTAGTAATTACTTCTTTATCTCCCAAGTTTCCAAATCATTTAACAGCAGCAATAAAGTTAGATGAAAAGATAAATCAACTTTATAAAATGCTTGAGAAATAGACTGAACAAATAGTCATACCATACTTGCAATATATATATATTTCTGACCAAGATTTCCCATTTTATATTCAGTTCATTATCCTCAATTTGTTCAACTAATTAAGCACTTCATACTCAGAGATGCAATCCAATTTCACAAAGGGTTTATGATTTAAAATGAAACTTAAGTCATCTCTAAACAGTTCCAAAAAGACCTCAGGAGACTGCTATTTAAAACAAAAGTTATTTCTGACAAAACCAAAATTAGTAAAGAAGAGATTTAGAAAAGCTCTTTCAGTAACAAAATTTACATACCTGTAATATCAAGAACAGAAGGAGATGCAATGTAGTATCTATGAACTGTTTCAAGAAGTTGAGCACCATGGCCTTGACCTTGAAATGGAGTCAATATCAGCATTTGACTATAGTAAAGAAATTATATTAAAATATTACAATCTGACCAGTTTACAGATTGCAAATCACTACAGTAATACAAACATTTTAAAGTTTGTGTAGTTTTTTTTCAATCCATCTTTAAGAATTCCAAAAACCACCGAGACACTCAAAATTGTAAACATTTAATCTTCCAAACGGTTTCAAAAGGAACAATGAAATAAATCAGTACACAGCCAATGAATAATGGTATTTTTTAAAACAAATCAACACTATTATAATAAGTATTAGAAACTTCAGCAGTTCCTTCTTCTGAAATAAAAGACAAGGCACGTGTTATACTGCCAATTACCTTACACGTGGCCGGGTTTTGTCTGGGTACACATAGTAATTATAGACTGTCATGTAGCCTACGGTCGCAAAGAGTGTAGCTCCATCCTTATTATACTTCTCAAATCTGCAGATAAAACAGAAAGCCAAGCAGGTCAATTACAGTCGCGCTCCCATGCAGTGTCCATTTTCTTTTCCATTCTCTGACTGAATTTTCAGTGTCAGCAAGCTACTCTGTGAGGGCCCAATGGGTACACCTGCTATGTTCTGAATATACAATTCACTTAATTGGTGTGCAGCAACTTGGATAAATCAGACCTCTTTACATCACTTCAGTGCACTTGCCTATTATAAAGATGAATAGGTGGCAAGTAAAAGAAAACACAGGCAAAGCTCATTTTACTGTTTAAGCCTACATTCAGAGCCCTAACGGACAACAGCATTTAATTCGGCTCTATTCTCAAGGTCTCCCAAAGCATAATGAAGGAAAACTCAAGCCTCATAAACAATAGTTTTTCTTTCCTGGGAAAAATATCATTATACTGTCCCAATAATTGGGCTGCCACAATTAAAATGCTGGCTTTGTGGAGGTAATAAGGTCTACTGTTGCTTTAGAACTGTACTTACACTAGAAAGTAGTGCCATCTTTCATCATCCACGTCAATAAAGCTAGCAGTTTCAATAAACCACATCAAAAAGGTCTGAAGCCTTTCATGATATTCTCGAAAGCCTCTACATGTCATGTCAGCCTAGGGAAAAAGCCAGGAAAAGTCAGGTGAAACTCATCACAGAGGTAAGTGAAAGTCTGCAGAACGCAAAACTATTCTGTGGGAAAATGTTTAGAAGTCTCAGATTAAGATGTGTACACAGACACACATACAAAACAGATCTTTGTTTTTAGTGCTGACAAAGACTTGTTTCCTGAAGTTAAAATAAATCAGTGAAAATAACACATCAAACAGAACACAGGTTTCAGGCAAATTAAGTAAGGGAGCATTTAGATCTATCTTTACCTTATAAATCTGAAAGGTAAAGTTTTCTCCTCCTGTTGGACTGAGAACAGAGTATGTGTGAAGTAAGGTTCCAAATGGCTTGAAATCAGCTTCTTTTTCCAGCAACGAAAGAAAATCATTTGTGTTTGTGCAAAATCCAGGTGGAATGATTTGTCTAATTTTCCCCTCAACATCATCTGCCTAAAGAATGGAGATTAAAGGACACACACAGAAATTAATAACTCTGACCTAGTCGAATATGCTTAGTTTTTTTGAAAGGGACAAAATTCACAAAACTTCAATTCACTGTTAAACTAAACAAGTGAACACATAGCAAATTGGGAAAGGATGAGTTTCATGTGTACAAGATTCTGCCACAAAAATGTGAGATGAACACAAGTATAACGCAGAAATAAAAAAGAGGAGGTGAGGCGGGGAGTCTGAAATCAACTGCAAGAATGAATACAACCCTACAGAAATCTCTAACATCATGTAGAGAAGGCTGACCACACCCCTTCAGGACAACTTGAACTGGCCAAAACGAAAGACTGCTTATTATTTTTATTAAGTTACATGTGTCAAGAAGAGTATATTATTCAAGACATGAAAGGATCTCCAGCAGTAGTGAGGTGAGGCTAGAGTCTGACCAAACAAACGGTAAGCATGAGCAAGCAGGTCATTAACTCCCTCACACCAAAACTCAAAATTAAGACTATTTAAAATATGCCCACTTAGGAAATACATAAATTATATGACTGGATATATTATCCACTCATCCTATAACGTGACACAATTTTTACAGAGTTGAATTTGTGACAGTAAAAAGAGACAAGCCTGGACAACAAAATTAAACTCAGAGATTAAAATTACCCTTGTTAAACAACCTCGATGAATGTTAAACTATCAGCTGAGCAGACTTCATAATCCTTTTCAAAACCCCAAAAGACCACTTGATTGAATACATTTACTACTTCTCTTTAACCATGAATATTTGATGAAGTCTTACAATAAAGTATTACTGCTTCTCACCAGGCAATAAAACTTAATGAATTGGTCTCAACTTAACAAAACCTTATCCCTCAATACAGTCCCTAAAAGCCTGACATTACATTCAACAAAATGAGCTTGCATTCTATTCAAACTTTTTCCTGAACAATGAGGCCAGGTTTTTACTTAATGGAGTTTGCCGTGAGTTCAGCTGTAATGTTTGTATTGTATCTATTTCCACAAGGACTGACACAAGAACACTTTGTGTTAACTTACTAAGCAGCTCTTTCATACCGTTTACATGCATGATGGGTATTAGTTCTAAACCAAGACCCTTGCTACTTAGCATTCAAAACAGGGAAATTAAGATGCTTAGGACAAAATGCACTACAAAAGGCTAATACAACATGCTACTAATTCCTGTCCTTTCAACCATCTTTTAACTAAGCAGAAGCAATGCACCTGCAGATGAATAGCACTTTATTATCACTCAGTTACATTTCAGGATAGAGAACCAGGGATGGAGTTTATTACAAACAAGTTTTATTTTCAATGCTCTGGTACACCAACATTTATATATAACTTGTTTATAGCTATAAAAAAGAGCTATTATTTTAAAATATAGCTCTTCAACATTTTACCCAACAGCTTATTTCTAACATGTACACCAGTCTGTACAATCCATTCATGCTCAAGGTTAAATGCACCACATTTGACAGAACTACTTTTGCTTATTTTTAAAGTACTATTTGATAAATATTTTCTCTTGAAACTGCTAACTAATATGAAGAGATGATCTTAAGCATATTTTCTAGAATTTGTACAATTTCAATAATTGTAAGAAGAAAGTGTAAGAATAAGGGATAAGTCTAATATGTCTGTTGTATGGCAACTAAAATCCAAAGTAGCAATGGGTAAAGGTAGTATTAATTCAAATTTTAAAAAGTCAAGAAACACTACTTTTAAATATTATAATCTATCAGTTTAAAAGAAAACACTTCAAGACACATACAGTATATATACTTTTAACTTTTAAAAATTTCCCCCAATGTCATGTCTTCTCAACAAGGCACTGCAAAGCATGATCAAATAACTTCACATATTCGGCACCAAATGTATTTCAAAGATTTCTTTGAAACTCTAAGTTTCAAGTGGCAGTTCTGGTGGACTATAGAGCAGCCCAAAGATTTGAGCTCAACAAAGTTGAAAGATAGTTAATGTTTAACTTTCAGCCTTCAAAGGATACCTATTTATTGTAATATCTTCAAATAAATATTTTGCTCTGGACAAGTTTATACATTATTTTAAGAACTTTTACAGAGGAATAAAAGGCCACGTTTAAAAATAAGTAATCTGTTAACATGTAATACACTACAGAAAATGTGTATCTATTATATAAAATACAAAACATAAAACTAACAGCTCTTCAAACTTGGAATTCAGAACTTTGTATCACTAAAGGAGAAATGTCTGCATTTCTTTATTAAATGGATTTTGCTTTAAGGAAAAAAAAAACAAATCCTGTAACTATCATATTTTACAGATCTACACTCTTTTCTAAAAGAATAAATTTATTTTAGTTCAGTTAAATATTCATCTATCATTCTGGATTACTGGCCAGGTAATAGTTTATCACTGGAGAAAATCCCCATATAATCTTTTTAAATTGAATGTAGAATTAAACGTTAACTGAAACTTACACAAGTTCCAACGCTTGTGGTTAAAGGTTTAATTCTATTTCTGAAGATCACTGAAAAATTCCCTATCTTCAAGAGTATTCTGGAGAAGGCAATGGCAACCCACTCCAGTACTCTTGCCTGGAAAATCCCATTGTCGGAGGAGCCTGGTAGGCTGGAGTCCATGGGGTCGCTAAGAGCACCACTGAGCAACTTCACTTTCACTTTTCACTTTCATGAATTGGAGAAGGAAATGGCAACCCACTCCAGTGTTCTTGCCTGGAGAATCCCAGGGACGGGGGAGCCTGGTGGGCTCCTGTCTATGGGGTCGCACAGAGTCAGACACGACTGAAGCGACTTAGCAGTAGCAGCAGCAAGAGTATTCTAAACTTTAATTTAAACTATATAGAAATACAGTTATGTGTGGTAAGTCACTCAATCACGTACAACTCTGTGCGACCCTGTGGACTGTGTAGCCCACCAGGCTTCTCTGTCATGGGATTCTCCAGGCAAGAACACTGGAATGAGTTGCCATGCCCTCCTCCAGGGGATCTTCCTGACCCAGGGATTGAACCCACATCTCTCATATCTCCTGCATTGGCTGGCAGGTTTTGTATCACTAGCGTCACCTGGGAAGCCCACAGTTATAGAAAGGATAAGAAATAAAGCTGATCAAGAATCTAGAGTACGGCATGATATGTTTAATTAATAAGGACATGCCTTACAAATTTTTTCCTAACAATTGGCAATGTCTTTTTAGTAAGGAAAGCATAAAGGTAACCCTTCTATTTAGGTCTTCTCTTAGGTGACTTAAGACGAAATATTTTAGATTGTATATTCTCTGACTATGGCCATTTCAACTTCCAGTGTTCTATACACTGTTACATATCTGATGTTTCCATGAAGCAATTTTTACATTTCCTCATCACTGCATAAAGCAATGTGCCTGAGACTTAACTGGCAGTCGGATAGAATTCGTACACATGTACTTAATACAGATTTAAAAAACAAATTACCTCTTTAGCCTCTTAACCTAAATAGCAGCATTTGTCTAAATTTGCCTGTGGTGCGTAATTTTTGAAATACCAATTTTGAAGGCATGTTAAGGCTTGGCTAAAGTTGCAGAGAGTTAACATTAGCTGTAATTCTAAGAATACCCAAGATATGCTGCAAAAACAAGCCAAAAAACTCCGTATCTATATAAACTTGCTCAATCTTACATTCACTGACAATATGCAAGCTGCAGAAATTTCAGTATTGTTGGAGAAATTAAGTAGAGAAAAACTGTGAGCACTTCCACTTTTTGAAAAACAAAGGTCACATTATGTTAATTTTACTGCATTAGTGCTTTGCAACCTAACTAAACTTACAATAGCTCAGTTGGTAAACAATCTGCCTGCAATGCAGGAGACCTGGGTAGGGAAGATGCCCTGGATAAGGAAATGGCAACCCACTCCAGCATTCTTGCCTGGAGAATCCCACAGGCAGAGGAGCCTGGCAGGCTACAGTCCATGGAGTTGCAAGAGTCGGACATGACTTAGCAACTCAACCACCACCACCAAACTCACAACGATGTTCCAAGATAAAGATCTAAACACATAATTTTAAAGCTTTTTATGATATTTTATGACAGAATTTCTCATTAAGAATATTGTCACCATTATCAAAAAAGGAATGCAGTAGAATACATTAGGAAATATTATTAGTCTACAAAAGTATTTTTTTCACTTTCTCAAGATTAAATTTTTATACATACACAGGATTTTTCTATTAAAAAAGCCCTAAGGAATCCAGAAGATTAAAGAAATTTGCTCTCATCTACTCTCAAATTGAATCCAAATTAAAGAAAGACAAGGATAAAACAGATGACTGAAACTCACAGATAATACAAACTTTATCTATGTATTTCAACTTTCTCCAACAAACCCTTCCCTAAAATGTCAGCAATCAGCAAGACTGAACAATCTTTATTATACATTCTTCTACTAAAAAGCAATGAAATTACCTTAAGAGAGGGCTGGAGGTACTGATAAAAGCAAAACCATAAGATGAACAAACCATCAGTGTCTGAATAATCAAGTTTATTATATTGCAAAATTAAAAATAATTACATTATCTTTAAAGATGATAGCTATGGAGATGTTCTATAGACATCTTACTTGTTACTAAAAAAATTTAGGTGTCGCCAGAGAGTTTGCAAAAGAAAAAGAATGGATGATGAAAGATTAATATGGCAAAATTTTAATACGCAAATAACTTCTAAGCAGATGTGCTCTGGTTTCTGACCATCTAAAAGGGTATATTTTTCACATGCAAAAATAATACTACAAAGCACCGTATCCATAAACTCAATTATGACATATTATAGTCTCAAACCTTATACATCTAATAACAGAAATCTTGGGTTTTTTCCACTTAAATCTACTTCTCCAATCGTCCCTATCTCAGGAATAGTACCACCACCACTGAAGCAATGGCATCCTCCTCATTGCTCTTTCCCTGAACAATCACATTTAACTCAGTAACAGGTGCTGCTGACCCTACCTCTGAGGAGGTGACTCACTGGAAAGAACACTGATGCTGGGAAAGACTGAAGGCAAAAGAGGAAGGGGGCAGCAGAGGATGAGATGGTTAGATAGCATCACCGACTCAATGGACATGAATCTGAGCAAACTCCTGGAGACAGTGAAGGACAGAGGAGCCTGGTGTGCTGCATTCCATGGGGGTCACAAAGAGTCAGACACAGCGATTGAACAACCACCAAAGAAATATCCTCAAGCAGGTAAATGCAGTGTTGCCCATAACACTGTAATGTTCTGGTCTCTCTTCTCTCACTCTTGCCCTCTACAGTGGGTTCTCTGCATAGCAGGCAGAATCATCTTTCAATATAAACACTATCAGATAACCCCCACCTACTTAAAACTTCCAAGGGCTTCAACTACTCTTTACTATCTCCTACCCTCCTTCTCTCATTACCACAATTTAACAACAGTGATCTTTCTGGACAACAAAAATGCCAAGAATGTTCTCATTTCAGGGCCTCTGCATAGGCTGATCCCTTCAGATAACCACATGACTGGCTATTCTTCATTCAGAAACCAGCAAAACGTTTCTTCATACATATTAATTTGTTTATTTAATATCTATTTGTTGACTGCTCCCCTTGGCAAGAATGTGTCATAAGAACAGTGACTTTGCTTTGTTTGCCATTATACCCTTGTGAAATGAACATTCTCACTGCGAATGGGAAAGAGCCACGCCTGTTCCCCCCACATCTGCTACCCATTCTTTTTTTACAAGGGGAAAAAGAGGTCTCTGCTTGAACATGTAATTTAAATAAATGATCTCTGACAATGAAGCAAATAAATAATCCTACAAAAAGACATTATAAAAGACTGATTCCTTACTCCTAACACAGTACTTCTAAATGGAGAAACCTCGTTTTCAAGAATGGAACAATTAGAAGTCAATGCAAATACACAGCTATTTTCACTGCACAAAATATTTGAAAGATTTATCAATAACTAATTAATATTTCCTTCAGAAGAAATCAATTCAGCACTACCAGCTAGAACTTAAAAAGAAAAGAAACACAAAACACCAGTAAACTCCTCAAACAACACTGAATTATGTACAACACAAAGGAAAAAAAATACAATTTTTAATGTATTTTTAAGAGTATCTGGGCTTGAAAATTTAACAAATATTTGATTATAAAAAGCTCCATTTTAGTAAATTCTGTGTTAAATGCTAGTTTATCTAAGATTAAATCTTTTCAAGTATCAAATCACCACAACTACAGTATTAGTCAATGAGTCATTCTTATAGCTGCAAATTTTCAATAATATCTAAGGGACACAAACCACTAAAAAAAAAATATTAAGTGAAAGTTATATATATTTATCTAACAAGCTGAGTCATCTCAAATAGGGGTGGCAAATGAGAACCAAAAAAAGTTAGTGCTCAAAATATTTCTGACACTGAAGTTGAATAATGGACATAAGAGACTATTTCAGATTTCTTTTATGCTATATATCATTCACGTTTCCATTCCTTTAAGCTTACTAATACGGAATTTTTACCGATAAGGGGACTGTTTGCAAGAGGGAAGACTCTCACACTAGCAATAAACTGAGAGCTAATAGCATAAAAGTATGGGAGCAGGCAAATAAATAAAATATACACTGTGAAAAACAGAAATAAAACCTAACAAGCACAAAAGCCCAGGCCCATTTAGAACAGGTCATAAACAGTTCTAACATCTTTGAGGAGAATATTACTATATATTATGCATACTATGATAAGTGATTCTTTCCCATGTGCAATACAGATTATTTACTAGTTGTGTGACTTTGGACAAGTCCCTTACAATAAAATAAAACAAAAAAACAAACAAATAATAAAAAGGGGGCAAATCAACCAATCCCTGTAATGAGAGACGGTTTTAACAATAAAAGAGTGGAGCATGAGGCTGGGAAAAGACTTACATCAGGAATTAAAACTTAGTTAAAATTTTGAAAACGTTTGCTTCAATATCTTTAAATAGGAATGTCTAAGAACAGAACAAGTCTAAAATATACAATTTTTTGAAGGTTCCTTAAAGATTCACGTCTATCCAAACATGCCAAAGACACCCCCTTCCCAACATCTCCCAAAGTTTCAACCATTCCAAGATCAACTCAAGTCTAAAATCTCATCATCTATGTTATTCAATAAGGTACACGTGAGACTATGGGTATGACGTATCATGGGGCACAATTCCTTCCCACCCGTCAAACTAGAAAATAAGTTATTACTTCCAAAGAACAAAGGCAGGACAAGCATTGGATAAAAGTTATAGACTTTGCCATTCCAAAAGGGAGAAAATGGTAGGAAGAAATAAGTCACCAAATGATTTCAAAATCCAGTAGGTCAAATTCCATTGTTGTTGTACAGTCTCTAAGTCATGTCCGATTCTTTGCGACCCCATTGACTGTAGTCTGCCAGGCTCTTCTGTCCATGGCATTTCCCAGGCAAGAATACTGGAGTGGGTTGCCATTCCCTTCTCCAGAGGATATTCCTAACCCAGGGATCAAACCCACATCTCCTGCATTGGCAGGCGGACTCTTTACTGCTTAGCCACCCGGGAAGGCTCAAATTTCATCAGACTTAGGAATACTGTGGTCTATGACACTACCCTCTGAGCCTGAAGCTCCTCCTTCAAAATCATTCATCCTTTTTCTTGAAAGGTAGCACATGTTTGCAGATGAATAGTGTTATCAACCTGTTTCTTGCCTATTGGATTTTAGAAGTCCATTAGCCTTCCCGTATTCTGTCAGTCCAAACTGGCTATATTTCTGCTGATATGACACTCTGGAAAACTTTCTGGGTCATGTACGTATGCCATGAAAGTTCATGCCAATGGACAAGATGGTCCTCCACAGGTGCTCCCTGAATTTATATCACAGAATTCAATCCCTATTTCTGGCTTTGTTGAGATTACTGAGGAGATCAATGAGTCACACCTGTCTATTCAGCAAAACAAGATTATTTAGCCAAGATTACTATTGGCTTTCTCCCCAGAGCACACTTCCCCACCAAGGAATTTTCTAAATTTAGTGTCTTCACAACAGGCTGAGAATTTCCCAAATCAAGTCCTAGATCTTTTTTACTTAACAGTTCTCTCAATTTCTCTCTTTCTTCTTATACTTTAAGTGGCAAGAAAGCAGGCCACAGCTTCAATACTTTGTTCATAAAGCTCCTTAGCTCAATAACCAAGTTCATTTCTTACAAGTTTTCCTTTTCACATGAATATATGCTTAAAACAACAGAAACTAATTTAAAAAACCTAAAGTTGGTAAATGAAATAAAACTCTGATCAAAAAAGTGAGATTTTTACAGAAAAGGCTAAGGATCACAATCACAGGTTTAACTGGAATGACAGGCAGATAATCATCTCCATAATTAAATGTTAAATATGTGGTTTTAGAGCTGTAATATAACAGATTCTCTCCTCCCTCAAATCTTTAACATTTTATAATCTGTTTTAAACTCAATTAGGAAACAGTTAAAAATAAATTTATTTCTGTTCTTACCTCTACACAGTCAAAGTTCTCATCAACTTTAGATGCATATTCAACACGGAACATTGTTGATAGGCTACCAGCAATATAATATAACAAGATCTTCAGACCCTTGTAACCAAAAGCAGTTTCACTGAAAGGGGGAAAAAGCAGTAATCTAAGACCCGAAAATGAACAGTCATTACAAAGTATTAACTCTACACAGAAACAGGTTTAACTTCATGCGTGGTTTCAAAATTTTAAACTATACTTACTAAAAACAACAACAAACCATACTGTAATGAAACTGTGCCTCAGCTGTCTGTCCTAGTTTATAAAGTAACAGAATAATAACACCTACCTTAGGGATGTTATATGGGTTATATAAATAAGTCAATACATATAAATTGCTCATAACATTCACTGGTACACTGTACAAGTGTACTATAGCTACTGTTGCTGCTTTTACTCTTGCTACTATTATGAGGTATTTCATATCAGAGACAAGTAATGTTAAACTGATTCCTGGTTAGGCAAGCAGTTAAGATGGAGCTATAGAGCCCAACTTGTAGTTCTCCCAACTTATAGCCCAGATCTCCCAACTTATCACTTGCATGTCCAACACAAACATCCAGAGCTGCTGAAAGTGCTAAGTGGTAGCACCTGACTACACCCCACTTAGGAACTCAGAAAGCACACGGGGAGCTGCTGCTATTTTCCCAACCTTGCTCCCTGCTATCCATCTATGCCTTTCTATTTCCTTAAAAAAAAAAAAAAAAAGTCTTCTAAAAAGATAATTCTAAAGTAGCCAGGCAAGTTCCCTGGTAGTCCAGTGGTTAAGACTCGGTACCTTCACTGCCATGACCCAGGTTCAATCCCTGTGTTGGGAACAACTATTACACCAAGTACATGGTGTAGCCCCCACAAAAAAGTCCAGAATAGGTAAATCAATGAAGACAGAAAGTAGATTAGTGACTATCCTGGGCTAGGGAGGGTATGGGAAAGAGGGAGCCACTGCTAACTGGTCACAATGGGAATTTTGGTGGAAATGACGAAAAGGTTCCAAAATTGGTTGTGGTGATGATTATTCAACTTTCAATATGCTAAAACCCACAGAATTATACACTTTAAAAAGATTATTGTATGATAAAGGGTTTTTTTTTTTTTTTAAGATGAATTCTGAAAGAATGCTAGAAAGAAGCAGTGTCATTTCCAGATTTCTGTCTAGGTTACCAAAACAAAATATAAGAAGTGTCCATTCCAGGACTCTGAAAATTATGTGTAATAGGAAAGAGTGGCAATGATACTAGGATTAAGATCAATGTAATGGTTCCCAAGATACAGTTACCATGATTATGTGACTCTCTTCCATCTACCTTAGAGGGGTGTGCACACCACTTTTAATGATGTGCAAAGTGAGTGTGCAAAATGCCACAAAGAAGCAGTACTACAAAACACTCTTTAAAGACAGAGATCCAAAAGAAAGCATTCTTATTTTTATGCTGTAATAAAACCTGTTTAAAATATAAGAGGCTCAAATTTTGGCATGAATCAATTATAAAATTCAGTTATTAATACTTAAAAGCACATAAAATACCTAATCTGATATATTCACAAGAAATTCTTCAAAATTTCTTCCAGGAAGAGACATTTGTCAATTTAAAAATATATTAAAAAAATTATGTCAAAAATGCTGAAATAATGCATAGGGAAAAGGGCAATACAGAAGAATATTTTAAATGTCAACTATGTCTAAACACCCTTTCCTACTAAGAAAAAAATCCATGGTTCCTTGAGGATATGGCCAATTCATTCTGCAGAACTAGTAAAGTACAGGGTGAATGTGCAACACTTGATTATCACAAAGTAAAGTGTCCTCAAAATGATGATGATATATCAAAAGGACTCAAAAGCCAGTTTGAAAGAGCCACTTGTTGAATCTGGGATAATCTGAGCATCAATATTAAAAACAGTAACAGACAATAACTCATTAAGTTAAAAAATCCTGAGTCTATTCTGATATAAACAAAAATATGTAAGGGGAAGAAGACACACTCTCTTTTACAGCGGAATGCAAACTAATAACTGCTGAAATGTGGTAGCGTTAGAAAATCGCCCTTTTACAACCATAGTAAAATACTAACAATCATTAACAGATTTAAAACTATTGAATGAAAGTTTGATGGGAAACAGGGTATTTTCACTCTCAAGAGTATCTCCTCACAGGTTACATATAAATAACAAAGAAAAAACCCTACAGTGGTGAAACCTTGCAGATACCTCCAAACTTAATGACCCAAGGTAACCAACAATGGGACAAACTGACATCATGGACATTCTGACATGACACATTGAGAAGGGCAGATACAACTTCTGCTGTGGTACTATAAATATATGCATTATCTGAATTTAATCATGAAGAAACAATCAAACTAGTCCAAAATGAAGGTTTACAAAACTAGCCCTATTCTCTACAAAAATAATGACATGGAAAATAAAGTCTGTGGAACTGTTCCAGTCGAAAGGGACTAAAGAAAGGTAACAACTAAAAGCAATACATGATTCTAGACTGGATCAAGGATGAGGAATTACTGACTTTATTGAATATACACAAAAGAATTACTGGGAATCAATTGGCAAAGTTTGAAATGTGGATTATATTTTAGAAAATATATCAATGTTAGATTTCCTGAGTTTGGATAATTTTACCACAATACTGTCCTTGTTTTTAGAAAATACATACTAAAGAGTTTAGGAGTAAGAGAAGATATATCTGCAACCAACTCTCAAATGGCTCAACAATAATCTACAATATACGTGTATGAGAATGATTAAAGCTAATATAGCTAAATGTTAATAACTGATGTATGTAAAGGATGTACAGAATATTATTCTTGAAACTTACTGCAAAGTTGATATTTTCTTCAAAATCAAAAGGTAATGGACTACTCTAATAATGTAATGAAGGCATTAGAAATTTAAAAAATTATGCTGAACATCCCAGGACATATCTTCAAACTTGCTTCTGAAAATAAATTTCTCTTAATTGTTTATTTATTTCTCATAGAAAAAAACTTGAGCTTTCTAGTGTTGGGGGAGTGTTTTCTAGAAGCAGTATAGCAAAATCGTGCAAAACAAGTAGTTATGAATATGGGCTCTACAGTTTGACTGAATCTGAATTTCAGTCATTCATATGTTCCTAGGCAACTATCCAACCCCGCCAATGTTAATGTTACACATGATGATACCACTGCTAAGATTATGCAAATTAAATATCATACTGTACCTACAGTATAGCACTAAATGATAGGTATTATACAGTAGATTGGTGTCTCAATATAAAACATGCCATTCTAATATATTTTAAAAGAAACATGAAAATAATAGAAAAAGAAAATAAATTGATTTTAAATTAAAAAAAAAAAAAAACGTGTTTTCCCTACTAATTTGACAAATATCTTACTAAGTTACTTACTCATCCCCAAAGAGTTGATGGGTATACTCAGGAAAGAAAGTTCTAATGTCATTCTCAAGATCTTCAGGAAAACGAACTGTTTAAAAGAATAAAAAATATAGAGATATTAAAGGTGATAGGTATTTCCACTTTGAGAATCTCATTATAACCAGGATACAGCCAACAAATTTTTTTTTACTTAAAAATGTCACTTTTCCATTATATGATTTACACTGGATTCTCATGTGACAACAATAAAAATCAGAATGTTACTTTTGAGTGCTTCAGCATCAAAACCCTACTGAGTCTAAGAATTAGAAACCTAGGTATGACACAGGCATCTAATTTAGTTTTTATTTTTCTGTTATGTTTGTACACAGTGCAAAGAGTAAAAGAGAATAAAACCAAAGAGAGGCACACTGAGATGAGCAAAGCTAGTACAAAGGAAACAAAAACAAAGTGCTATAGGAAACATTCTGAGAACAAGAATAATCTGAGTTTGATGAAGCTCATATCATCACATCATTCTTTATGACTGCAAGATGATGATGATGTTTATGTTGTTGCTAGCTTTTTTTCCTTTTGCTTGTCACTGCAGGACTTCTCTGGTGGTCCAGTGGTTAAGAATCTGCCTGCAAATGCAGGGGACATAGGTTCAATCCCTGGTCCATGAAGATTCCACATGCCAAGGGGCAACTAAGCAGGTGTGCTGCAACTACTGAATCCTCGTCCTGCAAATACTGAAACCTGCCCTAGGGTCTGTCTGTGCTCTGCAACAAGAGAAGCCACCTCAAAGAGAAGCCCACGCACTGCAGCTAGGGAGTAGCCCTCACTTGCCACAACTAAAGAAAGCCCACATGCAGCAATGAAGAGCCAGAGCAACCTAAATAAATAAATTTTTAAATGTATCATAAAGCACAAAACCTGAAAATGCAATCTAAGTTGTATTCAGGCAAAGAAAGCATTAAATGGCATAAAAGAACAATCTCTTCATAGTCATTAAGGTGAATTCTTTTAAGGAACAACTATATCTATCTAATACTTTAAAAACTATTCAGAGTGGGAATGGTAAAGTGGGAAGGCCATGAGAAATGTGCACAAAGACTACAAAAATTGACTTTCACCTCAGGAGAAAAACAGACCAAGCTCACCTACAAACAATAATGTAAGAATATTTAAAGATAACATAAAATAGTCTTCATAGAAACAAAATACACTGTGGTACTGAAATAAAAGGATGATTCAATATCTAAAAATAAAAAAATAATTTAATATTTATGTATTACATTGTATATAAGACATTATCAAAATTATTTCCATGTAAACTGAAATGGCCCTCAATATACTCTAATGTGTATATCTGAATAAAAAATTTTGAAAATTGAAAAACACTTTTCAATGTACAAGCCAGGATTTGAGATTTATTGGAGAATTACTATAATCATCTTCATTAATTTAAGTGAAAGGAATGACCACTATCATTTTTTAACAGTGTTCTGAAAGTGCTAGAAAATGCAAATTGGAAAGAGAACAAAATAAGAGGCATATTTATAAAAAAAGGAAGTGAATAAAAAACTAAGAAAATCAGCTGAAACCACTCTCCAAAAACAGTAGAAGAATCCAGTAAGATTATCTGTTTTAAAATACATTAAAAAAATAACAAATATATTAAAAACACTTCAATTAAAAATTAGGCAAAAGATTTGAACAGATAGTTCTACAAAAAAGATACACAGTGACAATAAGCACATGAAAAGATCCTCAATATCAGTCATTAGGGAAATGCAAATAAAAACTGCAATAAGATATCATTTCACATATTCTAGGATTGGCTATATATAAAATTAATTAAGTGCTGACAAGAATGTAGTAAAAGTGGAACTCTTATACATTGCTGGTGGGAATGTAAAATGGTGTATCCACTGTGGAAAATAATTTGGCAGTTACTCAAAAAGATAAACAAAGATTTATTATATGACCCAGCATTCTCTTCCTAGCTATACAGTCAAAAGAACTGAAAACAAGGATAACACAATTCTATCTTGATGCTCACAGCAGCATTATTCACAATTACCAAAAAGTGGAAACAACCTAAGTGTTCATCAGCAGATGACTAAATAAAACAAAGTGTGGCATCGAGTGGAATATTACTCAGCCATTAACAGGAGTGGAGCTCTGATACATGGTACAACATGAAACATCTGATGAGTAAATAAGGTGAAAATATGCTAAGTGAAATAAGCCAGACAGAAAAGGATAAATATTCCACTTAAACAAAATATCTAAAATGGGTAATTCATACAGACAGAAAGTAGATTAGAGGTTACCAGGAGCTGGAGGGAAAGGTGAATGCAGATTTACCGCTTAACAGGTATAGAGTTTGTCTGGTATAATAAAAAAAGATTCACTTTTTTCTATAGTAACCCACCCCCAGAGCACTGGATCCCTGTGGGAAAAGTACGCCTGTCAATCTCTCACACACAGAGTGAAAATAGCTTATTAATGGAGAAGAATCTTGGGATAAACTTAGTGGAATTATTGGTATGCAGTCAAGAGTTAAAGTTATCCCACGTGTCTATCAGTATGTTCTGATAAATGTTTCTCCAAAGAACGGGGGAAGGGAAAAGAGGGAGATAGAAAGAAAGGCTGGTTTGAGGGAAGCAAATTATTGCTACTGATGGTAGGAATTAGATTGCCCAAATAACCCAGTCAACTTTAGTTATGTCAAATATGTGTAGAATATATGTAAACGGGATCTTGATGTGGTAAAATATATATATATTAAAAATTACTTTCCATCATTCTCCTACACACAATAAAGATAAATACAACAGAAGAGAAGATGCCACTTCATAATAGCAGTAAAATAGATGAAATCCCTAGGAATAAACAATAAGAAATGTTTATCATCTATACATAAACTTTAAAACTCTACAGTTAGACAAAAAAACAGGCCTTAATAAATAGAAAGATATGCTTGCTATTAGTAAGGAAGACTCAATAATGTAAGGACACTACTTTTCCCCATATTAAACTTAAATTTTAGTAGGATCTCAATTTAAAAAAATTAACAAAACATCTCTTTGGAACTTAGTAAAATGTTCATTAGAAGAAAAAACATTACAGAAACTGAAAGAGTAAATGAGTGGGATCTAGTCACACCGTATACTAATCGTATTTATTGTAACAGTACACTAATGGCTCAAGGGGAACAAAAGGCCTCAAAGTACACCCAAGAATATATATGATACTTTAGTGTGATTAAAAAAAGAAATTGTAATTGTTTAAGAGACAACAAACTGGCAGGCAGATAATTGCCTAAACCATCTGGAAAAGTATAAAACTGGATTCCTACTCTATGCCTTATCAAGGTAAAGATTCAAAGGTTCAATTAAAAAAGAAAAAAATTTAAAAACTATTAAAATAAACAATATATAAACATTTTCATAATCTTAGAGAAGGAAGGCCCTTTTTATAAGACACAATGAAAACTCACAAAAGAAAAAGAAATTTCCCTAGATAAAAAGTTTTAACTTCTACATAACAAAAGTCAAAACAGGTGTCAAAGTATTTGCAAAATATGACAAAAGGAGGGTTGGTTCTTTTAAATATAAAGGATATACTTCTCTTAGAATTAAAAATCAATTTTAATTATCAAATCAAAACAGTCAAAAACACAGTGAAAAAGAAAAATCTCACTAAACAGTAAGTTGGTAAGGATGTGGAGAAACTGCAACTTTTGTGCACTGTTGGTGGGTATGTAAAATGGAGTCGTAATAACCATTATGGAAATTATGGAGGTTCCCCAAAGAATTAAAAATATAATTACTATATGATCCAGCAATCCCACTTCTGGATACATATCCAAAAGAACTTGAAACTGATCTCAAAGAGACAGTTGCACATCCCTATTCACAGCAGCATTATTCAAATAGCCAAGAGAAGGAAGCAACTTAAGTATCTATCAACAGATGAATGGATAAATAAAATGTGGTATGTATATATATGTCTATAAATATATAATGTAATGTATATATTATATATAATGTAAACATAAATACTATAATTTTATAATCATTACATGTAATATATAATATTAAATATAACAATATTATAATGTTTATATTATCTATAATATATACATATATATATAATGTAATATTATCCTGTCTTAAAAGGAAGGAATTTCTGCCAAGTGCTACAACATGGATGAATCTTGAGGATACTATGCTAAAAGAGATAAGCCAGTCACAAGACAACAAATACTGTATGCCTGCATTTATATGAGGTATCTAAAGCAGTCAAATTTTAAAACAGTAGAAAGGTATTAGCAAAGGGCCAGTGAGAGGGGGGAAAATAAGGAGTTCTTTCTTTAATGAATACAGTTTCAATTTTACAAAATGAGAAAGTTCTGGAGACTAGTTGCACAACAATGAGAGTATACTAAATACCATAGAACTGTACACTTCAAAAACCAGTAAATTTTAAGTTATGCATTTCTCACAACAATTGCAAGCAGAAATAAGCAGCTACCTTTCACACATCACAGAGGCAAGGTGTTTTTGGTTTTTTCAAAAATGATAATACGCAACACTGATCAGGGTAGAGGTAAAAGGACTATCTCAAATGTGAGACTGTAGCAGTATAAGCACACATACTCTTTCTAGAAGGCAATTTAACAACAGCTACTAAAGTAGAATATGTTTGTAACCCTTTGATCTAGCACAGTAGTTCTTAAACAGAGACAATTTTACACACCATCCTTAGGAGGTATGGCAGTGTTGGAAGACATTTCTGGTTGTCACAACTGGAGAATGTTACTGGCATCTAGTTATCAGACCAAGAGTGCTGCTAAACATACTACAAAGTACAAAATAACAAAGAATCCTTTTGTTGTTTAGTTGCTAAGTTGTTCCGACTCTTTTGTGACTTCATGGACTGTAGCCCCGTCCATGGGATTTCCCAGGCAAAAATATTGGCTGCTGTTACGTCGCTTCAGTCATGTCCAACTCTTTGGACTGCAGCCCACAAGGCTCCTCTGTCCATGGGATTCTCCAGGCAAGAATACTGGAGTGGGCTGCCACTTCCTCCTCTAGGGGATCTTCCAGACCCAGGGATAGAACCCGTGTCTCTAATGTCTCCTGCACTGGCAAATGGGTTCTTTACCACTAGTGTCACCTGGGATGGGCTGCCATTTCCTAACAATTACCTACCTAACCCAAAATGTTAACAGTGTTGAAAATGAAAAACTCTGATCCAGCATTTTAACTTCTAGCCACACATTCTACAGATCACTCACACCAGTGGGTACAAATGTACACAAGGGTATTTACTAGAGAATCACTTTTAATAGTAAAAAAGGAGAAGCAAATCTCACAATATAGAGTAAGTTTTAAAAAGTTATGATACAGTCATACTGAATTACATAATTTAAAAGAATGAAGTACATCTATATATAGTTATAAACAATGATACTCAAGTTATTGTTAAGCTAAATAACAAAACAGCCTTACAAAAGGATCCTGGTTTTAAAGAAATAATGTATGTACAAGAAAAAATAAAAACTTTGATCAGTATTATCCTTTTAATGAGGTGTCAGGACACAAGTATCTTCTTTATCACCTTCTCTGTATTTGTTATGTTTGTACTGTTTAATTATAGCTAACATTTACTGTGACTAAATCAAGTTTTTCAAGCACTTTACTTGTATTTAACCTCATAATTGATTCACTACAAATAATATTGATTCCATTTTAAAGATGAAAAATCTAAGGAATGGAAAGTGATGAGACCAGAACTCATTAGCACATAATTATTTTTTAAACAGCCTTATTGAGTTATAAATTTACATTCCATAAACTCAATTGTTTTAAGAGTATAATTTTAAGATTTTTAGTACATTTAGACTTGTGTACTGCTACCACAATCTAATTTTAAAATACTGCCATTACCCAAAAGAAATCTAATTTGCAGTCATTCTCTGTTGCCACCCTCAGACCCAGGTGACCACTAACTTTCTGTTTCTGTGCATATGCTTTTTCTGAACACTCATACAAATGGAATCATACAGGATGTCTGGTTTCTTTCACTTTAGAATGTTTTTGAGGTTCACCTATGTTGTAGCATGTATCGACCCTTCACTCCTTCTTAATGTCAAATAGTATCCCATCACATGGATATACCACACTTTCTTTAACCATTTACCAGCTGACTGGTATCTAGGTTATATCCTTTGGCTATTGTGAATAATATTCCTGTGAACATTCACGTACAAGTTTTTGGATGGACAAACGTTTTAAATTCTCTTGGGTAGATGTCTAGGAGTTGAACTGTTAAGTCATATAGCAAATATATGTTTACTCTTTAAGATCCTGCCAAACTGCTTCCCAAAGTAATTGCAAAACTGTTTCCCAAAGTAATTGCATCATTTTATGCTCCCACCAGGAATATATGAGTGTGTTTCCACATTCTCACCAACACTTATTTTCTATTATTTTTATAAGCAAAAAGGTAAAGGTAAATGTTTTTAAGAGGTTAAAACCATTTCTACTTGTCATTATTTTGCGACACTGAACTTTTGACATGTAAACTCTGCCATGTGTCAAACACCTACCCACTCCATGACATAAATCAAGACTTCATAAAATCTAGATGTGCTCAATTAGTATAGAAAACTAAACATAAATTGCAATAAACAAAAAAATAAGCCATACAAATGTCATAAACAACTGCTCTTACACAAAATTCCCCTTCATGTGTCTAATGCTACTTAGGAAAGGCATACATACCTAATTTCAGTTCAATTGCTGTGTTGGTGTTACATTTGTACTCAGCCAGTTTCTTCTCAACTGCACTCTTGTATTCAACCAAAAACTTCTCCATAGCACCAAATCCTAAGAAACAGGATTTTAAAAAGACTAGTTGGAAGTGATTTAATTAATCAAACCTAAAAAAAAAAAAAAAAAAAAGGGTTCTTACTAGAAGTGGAATAAAGGTAAGTCTTTAACTATGCTAACAGACCACAGATTTCCAAATACTCCTACATAAATGTAGAGTATATGACTGTCTCATTATAAAACAGAATAAACATCACTTTTGAGATAGAGGCTTGTGAACCAGACTGGCTTTACATAAATGAGTAAACTTGATAACATAACAGACTACTGACATTTCTAAATAGTTAATATAAACTACCTGCTAGGATTTATACCTAAGTAGCCTTTTAAAAAGAAATATAAAAAGGATGCTACTGCTCCACTAAGAATCGAGGTGAGAATGTCCTTCAATAATTACAAGATAGCATTTTATTCATAATACTGGAAAAATTCTACCCAAAGTACTTTCAGATCAACTATTTCAAAACCAACAACTAATAATGCATAGAAAGATTATCTCAGGAAGGATACACAAGAAACCAGTAAACACTGCTATTTCTAGTATAAAAGACAAGGAACGAGGACATGATTAGGAAAGAAAATTTTCTTTTTTAACCAAGTGCACAAAGACATAGGCTATTGGAATAATCAAGTGGTTTTACTACAAGGTGGCTATCCATCAATGTATATGATAATTAACAGTGGAAGAAACCATTATCATGAGAAACTTTCAAGCAAAGATGGCAATAAATCTCCTGACAAAATAATCATAAAAATTAGGGAAAACTCAGGTAAAAAAGTCATGAGCAGAAATGAAAAACAGGGTACAATGACATGCCATAAACTTCAGTAAGTGGTTACAACACAGGTACACAGCAAATGTGGAACACTTGAAGCAGTACAGATTAACGGTTTGGAGTCAGAATTGCTGGATTCAAATCCAGGCTTCATCATTTGCTTACTGCATCTATGACCTAGAGCACATTACTTGGCTTCTCTGAACAAATGGATAAAAAGAGTATAATAGAACCTACCTCAAACTTCATCTATAAAAATGAGATAACAGAACACATCTCAAGGCATTTATGTATAATCTAAGCAACAAATCATACATTAGTTTAATCCTCACAATTCTACAAGACAAGCAGATACTTTATCAGCCCCCTTTCATATTCAAAAGCTTAGGCTTAGAAAGACGTTTGGTTGCTTAAAGGTCACCTGACTACTAAATGGTGGGACTGAGATTCGAATTTAGGTGGAATTCTTACAGTTCACCCCGTGCAATACATGCGTCCCCCCTCTTAAGACAGTACCAATGGACCCCAAAATCCTACAATCTCTATCTGGTAGAAGAGGTCTTCGTTAAACATCTGTAGAGCTCATGCTATACCCTGTCTATCCAGCACATCTATAAAAGTCTACTGAGACTACTAGGAAGGCACTGGGAAAAATCAGAAGAAACTGTCCATCACTTCAAAAGATATGTAACCGGGAAAAAAAAAAAACAAACATATACCACACCAAAACAATCTTAATACACGTACAAAATAATGGCAATTATTAGTTATTAAACGCTGTAAATTTAAGAGATTCAATAAAGAAAGCTGAATGGAATAAACACAGAATTATATTAGACATCCCCTAAAAGAGAAGTTTAGATGAAGGAAGAATGCTTCATCCTCTTTCTCAAAGGAAATCTACATAAATCCTAGGACTACTGAAGTGTGAGAGATTAAGGAGACTACCATCAAGTCAAACAAGACTCAAATGAGAGCCTTGGCGCAGGGTAAGGCAGCATTGCGCTAGCTCAGAAGTTGAAGTGCAGGGTGGCGGAAGACCTGGAAGAGGAGGGTCTGAGCATTAAAATCAGCTGGCGGGAAGAGGCTCAGACTAGAGGCTGAGGCAGCAGTGGGCGAAGGGAACGAGAAGAGAAACAGGCGTCCAGACACCTGGCACCTTACAAGACCAAATCACCACGCTTTTTCCTGGGCTCTTGGTCCCTCTCAGGGGCCGAGTTCCCCTCAGAAGGTGCAGAACCTCGAGCAGTTGGGGGCGGGGGCACGAATCTCGGCGGAAAAGGAGCTGGGCTGACAGTTCCGCGCTCCCAGGTTCAAACAGGCCTTCTAAAACCCAGGCAAGAGCTCGAAAGTTCCCGGCGGGTACTGTCACCTCCGTCTCGGTGTTCTTTCCCAAACCTGCCCGCCCTCTCCCCTTGGTAAACTTTTCCCGGGAACTTACCCGCCATTTCCGAGCTGCGAGCACCCGCGGCTGAGGGAGGACGAATCAACCGCGCGCGCTCCCAGGCCGGAAGTGAGCCCACTTTCTGACGCATTTCCCCCGCCCACCCCTGGCCTGTAGCTGGCCAATGAGAGGAGGAGGTTCGAGGCGCGGGGTAGTGGAAGCGTCTTGAGAGGCGGGGCTAAGACGGCGGGGCGGGCTCGGATGGTTGCCTAGCCACAGCGAGCGCAGTCAGTCCCTTTGCAGGCTTGAATTGCTGGAGGAGGCCGCGAAGGGGTATTCTCTGTTAAGACGTTCGCTGGCTCGAGGAGAGTTTCTATCGGCTTGATTTGAATGTATACATACCTTATGGCAATTTTCTGTACCCCCTTAGCGATGTTTGGGAGTGGAAGAGAAACTTTCCACTTGGCTTGGACGGTAGATTCAAACACCGGAGCCCTGTCGGTAAAATACAGGGACTGAGTTGTGGTTTCCGGAGAAATTTTAACTTATTTTGTTTATATTTTTGCGGTAAATACTTGTTTAACATCGTTTTTCTTTCATACTTTTTAACAATATGTTTGCGGTCTGAGACTTAGGTACTGTTTTCACTTTAAGTTTATTACGCAAGAGTCTGCACTGCGCTTAGTCGCTCAGTCGTGTCTGACTCTTGCGACCCCATAGACTGCAGCCTGCCAGGCTCTTCTGTCTATGGGATTCTTCAGGCAAGAATACCGGAGTGGGTTGCCGTTTCCTTCTCCAGGGGATCTTCCCAACCCAGGAATGGAACCCAGGTCTCCTGCGTTGCAGTCAGACTCTTTACTACAGGGGAAGCCCGCGCAAGAGTTTAGTGTACCGAAATTGCTACCCAATAATACCTCAGGTGACCTGTTCTGCTCCTACATGTCTGAAGTCCTAGTGGTCCAAACCACAGCACAGGATACTATCCGATTTGGGCCGTAGGGCTTGTTAGTGTTTAGTAGCTGCTGAAACTGTCCCAGAGTATAAACCACTGTTTGCGTGTCTGCGTCCTTGGTTCTTCAGTCCTGTCAGACTCTTTGCTACCCTGCAGTCCGCCAGGCTCCTCTGTCCATGGGATTTCCCAGGCAAAAATACTGCAGTGGGTTGCTATTTCCTTCTCCAGGGATCTTCCTGACCCAGGGATCCAACCAGAGCCTTCTGCGTTGGCAGGCGGATTCTTTACCACTGAGCCACCTGGGAAGCCCCTGTTTCAGTTCAGTTCAGTTCAGTCGCTCAGTCGTGTCCGACTCTTCGCGACCCCATGAATCACAGCACGCCAGGCCTCTCTGTCCATCACCAACTCCCGGAGTTCACTCAGACTCAACGTCCATCGAGTCAGTGATGCCATCCGTATCCACAATTATTCCCACATGTCTATATACTAGAATGCCTTGTCTCAACAAATGTTGGTTAATAGGTTTTACAGTGATGATACTAGAGCTAAAATGGACCATTGGGATGACAATCTAGAACTAACACACTTCCTTCTTTTAAAGATGTGGAAACTAAACCCAGAAAAGAGAATTACCCAAATTCACACTCAGTATACAGCTTATACAAGAGCCCAGGTTTCCAGATTCTCAGCTCAGTATTTCACTACATGGATATGGCCCCCGTGAAGGTAAAGATCAGAAAAGGTACTGAGAATGCTCAGATCCCTTTCCTTTAAGCCTTAATGAAACACAAGAAATTATGATCATAATATTAAGAAGGAAACTGAAATCATTGTCACTAGTGACATTATTGATCAAAAATGGAAAACAATCTTTTTTATATAATCATTTTTTCAAAATGGCAAGATTCATCATTTCTTTCCAAAACTAACCTGTAGATTGCTCAATAGCTGACTGGCAATTATGATTCTTAAAACAAGAAATCAAAAGGGAGTTGTCTTAACTGCAGCAAATCTGAAACAGAGTTTATGACTTTATATGATTTCATAGTTAGTTGTGGGCTTCCCAAGTGGCACTAGTGGTAAAGAACCCACCTGCCAATGCCAGAAACATACAAGATGCAAGTTCGATCCCTGGGTGGGGAACATCCTCTAGAGGAGGGCATGGCAACCCACTCTGGTATCTTGCCTGGAGAATCTCATGGACAGAGGAGCCTGGCGGGCTACAGTCCATGGGGTTGCAAAGAATCGGATATGACTGAGCAACTAAACACGGCACAGGATGCATATGATGATTAAAAAATAAGCTGAATATGAAAAAAATATGGCACCTATATATTTTGTGACAAACATTTAGTATTATGATTTGCTTGCAGAATTGAGGTTACAGTTTTAAATTGCCCTTGTTTTAGAACTGTTCATGCATATTTATTAAAACGTCATGGGGCTTCTCTGGTGATCCAATGGTTAAGAATCTGTGCTCCCAGTGCAAGGGGCATGGGTTGGATCCCTGGTCTGGGAACTAGGATCCTGCATGCCTGCACAGGGTGGCCAAAAATAAAGAAATAAAAATAAAATGGAAAAAAAAGTCACAGAATACGTGTTTCACTAGTTTAGCTAAAAGCTAAATGAATGACTTCTTTCAGAAAGGTAATAGTAAAATTACCAAAAAGGAAAAAATATTTTTTAGGGTGTTCCCCTTCTTTTTAAATTTATATTTTACTTTATTTTAAAGGGGATTTAGGAAGTGAATATTACTGCCACAGAGTAAAATTTCTGCAAAAGGAATCTGCTGTTCTGAGGTATATGGAGGAGGGTGCATTGTGGTATGAAAAGTTCAGTTCTACTCCTTGGTAGACCTTGTTTCCTCTATTAAGTGGAGATAATAATACCTTCCCATTCATTGCATTGGGTTGTTGTGAAAAGCAAATGGAACGATATTTAGGAAAGAGGTTTGTAAACTATAAAAATCCGATATTGATATGAGATGGTATTAGTATACCATTCATTCTAGAATAGAAAATTTGGAAAAGGCATTTTTCTCCATAGCAAGTAGTCATATTACATTGCTAGGAATGAACTAGCAACCATATGTTTTGTACATGTTCAAGTGCATATGGGCTAGTAAATTTTGTCATCCTGTCCTGAAACCTCCACAAGGGATTTAAAAAAACAATACAAAACAAAACATGGTATTAAAAAGATGGTTATCAGAAAGTGGATGGAGGAAATTTGAGATCCAAAAGAAAAATGCAGGTACTTGATGCATCTTTATTTCAAAATATATGCCTCTCTACAAACAAATAACAATAACCAGTTAATTCATTTGTTTAACACATAGTGGAAATGGTGGGGGTATGGGGTATGAGTGTCAGTTCCCAGAACAATTATCCAGAATCCCCTACCCAGATAGATGACTTTCATATGAGATGAAAGAAAATAAAAATTGAAAAGTAATGTTAGAGGAATAGCTTAAGAGGGACAGTACCAACAGTTTACGCATTCCATTTTTCAGTTCTCATATACTACCTATAGGTGTGTCAACTAGTACTTTTTGAGAGGCAATTTAGCAATTTTAACGAATATAACATATTTCAATTCGTATATCTTTGAAGTAGTTCCACTTAAAAGTATTTCTCCTACAAAACTATTTGCACAAGAATGCAAAGATAAATAATCAAAGATGTTCAAGGCAGCATTAATTTTACTGGCACATTGGAATTAGTCTAAACATTCATCAAAAGGAGCTAGCTAAAATGTACTGACTTGGGGAAATAAACTATTGTTGTTCATTCGCTCAGTCTTTGCAACCCTGTGGACTGCAGCACGCCAGGCCTCCCTGACCTTCACCATCTCCTGGAGCTTGCTCAAACTCACGTCCATTGAGTCAGTGATGCCATTCCAACCATCTCGTCTTCTGTCATCCCCTTCTCCTCCTGCCTTCAATCTTTCCCAGCATCAGGGTCTTTTCTAATGAGTCGGTTCTTTGCATCAGGTGGCCAAAGTATTGGAGTTTCAGCTTCAGCATCAGTCCTTCCAATGAATATTCAGGATTGATTTTCTTTAGGATCGAATGATTTGATCTCCTTGCTGTCCAAGGGACTCTCAAGAGTCTTCAACACCACAGTTCAAAAGCATCCGTTCTTCGGGTTCAGCCTTCTTTATGGCGGAAACATTAATCAAAAGGAGCTAGCTAATACGTACTGACTTGAGGAAATGCCTACTATATAATAGGTTAAAAAGTAAGTTATATAACATTATAATGCTATTTTACTTGTATAGTGCATAATGTTGGTTGCTCAGTCATGTCCGACTCTTTGCGACCCCAGGAAATGTAGGCCAGGCTCCTCTGTCTATGGAATTCTCCAGGCAAGAAATAACTGGAGTGGGTTGCCATTTCCTTCTCCAGGGGCACTTCCCAACCCAGAGATCAAACTCAGGTCTCCTGCATTGCAAGCAGATTCTTTACCATCTGAGCCACCAGGGAAGCCCAATTTTACTTGTATAAAGAAGTGTATTCTGATATAAACAAAGAAAACATCTGGAAGCATAACAAACTAGTTTAACTGTGGCTACTAGTAAGAGAATTTGGAGATGAGGATTAATCAGGGATTTTAAAAAAAGTTTTCTTCTTTTAATGAGGATATATTGGTTTCTTTTATAATTAAAAACATCAATCTTTTGGAAGTTTTTCGACATGGTGGCTAACTCTACACTCTTCTTTATGTCTGGTAAATTATGATACACAGAATAAAGAGAAGCAGCTTAATTGGCACAAAGAACATTAGTTGAAAATTAATATTTCTGGTTTTGCATTCTGTCATTATTTATAAGCAAAAAATAGTCAGAAAGAGAAAAGAGGACTATAATTGCTTATTCTTGTTTACAAAGTGACCAGTCAGGGATGCCCAGTTTACTTTTTGAAACTGTAGTTTGTAAAAAATGCTTTAATTATATACATCTACTGGAAAAGGTCAGTTTTCATTCCAATCCCAAAGAAAGGCAATGCCAAAGAATGCTCAAACTACCGCACAGTTGCACTCATCTCACACGCTAGTAAAGTAATGCTCAAAATTCTCCAAGCCAGGCTTCAGCAATATGTGAACCGTGAACTTCCTGATGTTCAAGCTGGTTTTAGAAAAGGTAGAGGAACCAGAGATCAAATTGCCAACATCCGCTGGATCATGGAAAAAGCAAGAGAGTTCCAGAAAAACATCTATTTCTGCTTTATTGACTATGCCAAAGCCTTTGACTGTGTGGATCACAATAAACTGTGGAAAATTATGAAAGAGATGGAAATGCAAGACCACCTGATCTGCCTCTTGAGAAATTTGTATGCAGGTCAGGAAGCAACAGTTAGAACTGGACATGGAACAACAGACTGGTTCCAAGTAGGAAAAGGAGTACGTCAAGGCTGTATATTGTCACCCTGTTTATTTAACTTCTATGCAGAGTACATCATGAGAAAGGCTGGGCTGGAAGAAGCACAAGCTGGAATCAAGATTGCCAGGAGAAATATCAACAACCTCAGATATGCAGATGACACCACCCTTATGGCAGAAAGTGAAGAGGAACTCAAAAGCCTCTTGATGAAAGTGAAAGTGGAGAGTGAAAAAGTTGGCTTAAAGCTCAACATTCAGAAAATGAAGATCATGGCATCTGGTCCCATCACTTCATGGGAAATAGATAGGGAAACAGTGGAAACAGTGTCAGACTTTATTTTTCTGGGCTCCAAAATCACTACAGATGGTAACTGCAGCCATGAAATTAAAAGACACTTACTCCTTGGAAGGAAAGTTATAACCAACCTAGATAGCATATTCAAAAGCAGAGACATTACTTTGCCAACAAAGGTCCGTCTAGTCAAGGCTGTGGTTTTCCAGTGGTCATGTACGGATGTGCGAGTTGGACTGTGAAGAAGGCTGAGCACCGAAGAATTGATGCTTTTGAACTGTGGTGTTGGAGAAGACTCTTGAGAGTCCCTTGGACTGCAAGGAGATCCAAGCAGTCTATTCTGAAGGAGATCAGCCCTGGGATTTCTTTGGAAGGAATGATGCTAAAGCTGAAACTCCAGTACTTTGGCCACCTCATGCAAAGAGTTGACTCATTGGAAAAGACTCTGATGCTGGGAGGGATTGGGGGCAAGAGGAGAAAGGGATGACAGAGGATGAGATGGCTGGATGGCATCACTGACTCGATGGACGTGAGTTTGAGTGAACTCCGGGAGTTGGTGATGGACAGGGAGACCTGGCGTGCTGCGATTCATGGAGTCGCAAAGAGTCGGACACGACTGAGGGACTGATCTGATCTGATCTGATGATAGTTCACATTTTTAATTATTATTTCAAATATTAATTCTTTTTTCAGGTTTAGCCAATTGAAAAATGACCATTATTCCTCTGTTTTAAACTTTTTTGCTGTTGTTTGCGTTGTACCTTAAGGTGGAAAAGTTTCAGTATAGGAGGGGGGTGAAGAAAACTATCAAAGCCACTTTGTTATTAAATGTGCTATGCTTAGTTGCTCAGTCATGTCTGACTCTTTGCATCCCCATGGACTGTAGCCCGCCAGGCTCCTCTGTCCATGGAGATTCTTCAAGGAAGAATACTGGAGTGGTTGCCATGCCCTCTCCAGGGGATCTTCCCAACCCAGGGATCGAACCCAGGTCTCCCGCATTGCAGGCGGATTCTTTACCATGTGAGCCACCAGGGAATATTACATAATTAAGAATAAAAAGTGGTGAAAATTATGACTAGTAATATTCATTCTAAACTGATATATTGTTTCAATCATTCTGTCTTTTTTTATTGTGGCAAAAAATACACAACATAAAATTGACAGTCTTAATCATTGGTAAGCATACAGTTCAGTAGCACTAAGTATATTCACATTGTTGTGAACATGTCATTCTAGTGGACTGGTTTTCAGCCACTTCTTTTGTAACCTGTTTACCCATATCACTATGCAAAACAAGACTGTTAACTTCCTACGATCTGGATACACAAAGTGAAGAGTTTTTATACCAGCTATATAATACTGTTAAGTGTTTAGTTCCTAAAACTGTTCCTTAAAAGGATGATAAAATAAGACAGCTTTATAGTAATGTTTCCTCAAATCAGAATTTTGAGGGAATATATCAACATATAGTTGTTAACAAGCTAGAGCTACCAATCACTATGCATATTAGTAACATTAATTCTTTCTGAAAATGTTGCTAGAGGGAATCCAGAATTTAATGCGCAAAGAGGAAGAAACTGTCATGCTAACTGGCACCATATAATACAAAAAGAACCTGTTTCATCAGATAAAAAGAGTATGTTGGTAGGGTTGCTGCTGCTGCTAAGTCGCTTCAGTCGTGTCCGACTCTGTGCAGTCCCATAGACGGCAGCCCACCAGGCTCCCCCGTCCCTGGGATTCTCCAGGCAAGAACACGAGTTGGTTGCCATTTCCTTCTCCAATGTTGTTGGTAGGGTTAGGATACATTTAAACAATAAATGGCTTTCTCTCACATATCTTTGTAAAGTTAAATTTTGTTGTATATGAAGCAGTTTATGTTATTATAGATATGGTATTATTTTTTAATATAGTTTAAGAGCAATTAAGGTGCTTTAAAATAGAATCAGGAATTTTAGAACAAAGTGATTTTAGAAATCAGGTAATCTAGTCATTGTCATTTTTTTAAAATTTGGTATGCATGTGCATAAAAACTTTTGCTCATATCTCCTTTTAATTCCTGCATTAAATATTGCTATTATTAAGTTTTAATTTTTTAGACAAAAGAGAATATGAATGCTCATTTTTTAATATTTTCTATCTCAGTTGTTCACCTGTGCACCCCTGAAGATCCCTGACTCAAAACACCCTTTGCTTGAGGTTCTTTGCGAATAACTAGCAAAGCTGATACTGTGACCTAAGTCTCTCAGTTTGGGATGTATTCCCATTTTTTTCTTTCCTTTCTTTCTATACAAAGGGCTATTTCCTTCATGAGATACTTTAATTTCCAAAGAAAGTTACTGGATCTAGCATGTGATTGATATCTAATAAATATTTGTTAAATGACTTTGCAGTAACACCATCGAGAACACAGTTACTCCCCAAAACATCTAAGCTTCCACTTCTGTTCAAGCATTCCATGGTTCCTGGTATTGGAAACTGCTGTTTCCTTGTTTTAAAACATCCATGAGCATGTGATTAGAATCAAAGAGACTAAAAATTAACTTATCCATGTTTGGGTTTTTCTTCTAATATGTATTTTTATTTATTTATTTGGCTGTGCTGGGTCTTAGCTGCAGCATGTCAGATTTTTGATCTTCGGTTCAGCATGCATGATCTTTCGGTGGGTCACGCAAACTCTCTAGCTGCGGTGCTTGGGATCTAATTCCCTGACCAGAGATGGAACCCAGAACCCTTACACTAGGAGTGCAGAGTCTCAGCCCCTGGACCACCAGGAAAGTCCCTACGTTACCCATGTTAACCCATTACTACCAACATGTGTATAACACAGGTATTCTTCTTCTATTAAATTGTTCTCTGGATGTCATCAGGGATTAGGGAGTGATCAATACAAGGAGGAGAGGAGGAGGAGATGATCTTTTGCCAGAGTAAATTAATCCCCAGTACAATGGCTGAAAAGACAAGATTCCATGGGACACAGGTATTCTTATAGACAAACCCAAATCATCAGTATCCTTTGCTTTCCCCAGAAAATTTTAACTCAGATTAAGTTCTGGCTTTCTTACATAGCTCTAAGCCTATCTAACCAGCTTCCTAATTGGGAGTTTACCCTCCTTCTCTATACCTCTTTCTCTCTCTCAATCAGTTTAGCACCCAAATGTTTAGGCACTAAATGTAAACTGCCATCTCCCCAAACCCAGGCCCGATTTGGAATCTACTTACACAGTCCAAGAGAAGTGAATGTTGAATAAGTGGTATAGTGGATATAACAGTCTCCTTTCTTTTCTCCCTGGATTTCCCACAACAAACAGGGATGTGGTCATGCTGTAACCCGCAGCAGCCCCACGCTTCACCCCAACTGAGGCTTTTATTCTCTTCCCTCACTTCTCTCCACTTGTCTTCACTGAGGCCTGTCGTATCTGGGGTCTGCTGTGTTCACTCACCAAAGTGAGCCTGCTTATCACAGAAGGATTGCCTCACTTTCTGATCTGTCCTAGGGAATAATTGTGGATGATCACCTACTCCACTCTTAAACCTATTTACTTCTTATTCATAACTCCTCCAGAGCTGAAACTGTTTTGCCTTCATCTTTGAGTTCTTCCTTGAAGTGAGAACAATATTTTTAAAGTAACATTTACTAAAGATTTTTTATTCAAATTAACTGTTGTATTGAATACATTAACATTTAAATTTGCCTATATCCTTTCTTCTTAGGCCCACTCATGTTTGTCTCCTTCCCCTTCTCTGTCTGGTCCTTAAGGTCTATTCTTATATAAGTGAAATTATCTATTTACTGCAGTACTATCTTATATTCTCCATTTTTGAGATCTTATCTAAAAGTCTGAATATTAACTTTAAAAAATATGTAATATTCTCAATTAAGAATGAATACTTGGAGAAGTGAAAACTTCCCTTTTAAAAAAGTCATAGGAATAATGTCAAGGGATTCCTAAAATATTTTAAAATATTAACAAATAATTATAACGTCTTATGTTATATAAGTTTTGTTAGACCAAGATCACAGGAAAAAGCAGGACAAAAATTTCCTTTTTCAAAAAAGTATGACTGCGTATCTACATTGCCCTTAGATGTGTAGAAGCCCTGTTAAGCTAAATTGTCTGTTTCTTTCATTTGGTAAAGATTCTTGCTTTTTTTCCCTTGTCAAGCAGACTTTCAAGTTATTTTATTCTCAGACCTTGAACTGCATGTTGTTCTTTTGAGTAAAATGCACAGAAGGACTGCATCAGGGAGATGACAAATGTCCAAGTCATTTAAATAATATTAGTATGATTTAATTATCTTAGGTTTTGCTTTGCTTTCTGTTAAGTAAAATAAATTATATAATATGTTTAAATGCTGAATGACAATTTTATTTATTATTAGGAGACTTAATTGTATATGAGCCCTTCAGTTCAGTTCAGTCGCTCAGTCATGTCTGACTCTTTGCAACCCCATGAATCACAACACGCCAGGCCTCCCTGTCCATCACCAACTCCCAGAGTTCACTCAAACTCACGTCCATCGAGTCAGTGATGCCATCCAGCCATCTCATCCTCTGTCGTCCCCTTCTCCTCCTGCCCCCAATCCCTCCCAGCATCAGAGTCTTTTCCAATGAGTCAACTCTTTGCATGAGGTGGCCAAAGTACTGGAGTTTCAGCTTTAGCATCATTCCTTCCAAAGAACACCCAGGGCTGATCTCCTTTAGAATGGACTGGTTGGATTTCCTTGCAGTCCAAGGGACTCTCAGGATGAGCCCCTATCTAACCGCAAATGAAAGCTGCACAGTTCGGAACTTCTCTGGTAGTTCAGTGGCTAAGAATCCGTGCTCCCAATGCAGAGGGCCCAGGTTTGATCCTGCTCAGGGGGCTAGAACCTGCATGCCACAACTAAGACCTGGAGTAGCCAAATAAATAAAAATAAATACTAAAAACTCAAAACATGGATAACATGTTATCCATTTATTAAAGGTAGATAAATACTTACGTAAATTGTCCCTGTAACAGAATAATAGCTGTAATTTGAAAGGTCATTCTTCAGTGAGCCTTACTTTATTTTTATGCTATCTAGTTCATACATATTTCTCATTGGAGTCATAAGGGTTGAATTTTAAAAAAGATAGCCATAAACTTTTTATCTCTTACGAGGCAATGGCACCCCACTCCAGTACTCTTGCCTGGAAAATCCCATGGACAGAGGAGCCTGGTAGGCTGCAGTCCATGGGATCGCTAAGAGTCGGACACGACTGAGTGACTTCACTTTCACTTTTCACTTTCATGCATTGGAGAAGGAAATGGCAACCCACTCCAGTGTTCTTGCCTGGAGAATCCCAGGGACTGAGGAGCCTGGTGGGCTGCTGTCTATGGGGTCGCACAGAGTCGGCCACGACTGAAGTGACTTAGCAGCAGCAGCAGGCTTGGCTTAAGAAGGGGTTAAAAGGCTCTAGTATGCATGGTATCAATATGCCACAGGACATTCTTACCCTGCCCCAGTGTCCTAAAATATTCCAATGTGGGAGAAAGACTTCATCTATTAGAGTACTTATATAAATATTACCAACGATGCCATAGAAATTGGAATGAGAGATAGAATAAGTTATGGTAGATGATTTCACATCAGGTGGGCCTAAAGGAATCTTCACTAGAGGGCTCAAAGACATGTTTTGTGCAATATCTGCACAATATTAACAGTTATATGTATGGACTCCCTGCATACTGGAATGATTGCAGATAATGGAAAAAGTCAAGCATGATACACAATTTTTAATGGAAAAGGGAGGAACTGGAAGATTGCACTGTTTAGTCTTCTTTGAAATACCATGGTGCTAATCTTTGAAAAACAAAACCAAAAGCAAAAAAACAAACAAACAAACAAACAAAAACCCTGTAATTTATAAGTCCACAGAGGGTGGCCAAGTATCTATTGTCTAATATGAGTTTGTGAAAAACAATCTTACTAAATAAACTCATTTTACTTCTTAAATAAATGGCAAAAAGAAGTGTGTATAATAGTATGGCACAGTGGTAAAGAATCCGCCTGAAATGCAGGAGATGCAGGTTCAATCCCTCAGTTGGAAAGATCCCTTGGAGTAGGAAAGAGCAACCCACTCCACTCTTCTTGTCTGGGAAATCCCATGGACAGAGGAGCCTGGTGAGCTACAGCCCATGGGATTGCAAAGAGTTGGACATGACTGAGAGACTGAACATACATTCATGCATGTTCAATTAGATAAATGATCATTGCTGATCCTATGAAAAATTGTGATATAAAGAAAATTCAGTTATCTGCTCCTGGCCTTGTTTAATATATTCAGATTACTCATACAATTGTACGTGCTATATATGCACAGTTTCAAGTTCTGATTAATTCATTTAACATTATATCATAAACTGCATTCTACTCTTATGTGACAAAGTTACTAAGAAATCTGATCTTGGTGGGGATATAAACATAAAATATTGTATTTTTCCTCTAGTCACTGCTCCCACTGTACTCTGTTGAATAAACACCCTTTCTCCACAGGCAGATTCCATAGTTTTCTGCTCTTTTAAGTTACTCAAAGTCCAGCCTCGCCTAGTTTCTAAAATTTTGGTGTCCTAAAACCCCCTCCAATGCAGGCCAGACTTGTAGCCAAAAGGATGTGAAATGAGGAAGGGAGTATAACCAACTTTTCACTCCTTCTCCCTCATTGGGCCCCTAAAGACTGGGCTAGGTGTCTGGTTCAACGGTTTTTTTCCTTTTTCTTTTGCAAGGCTAATTCCTCTGGTATTGAGGGCTAGAAGTAGGAATAGAGGAGAAATGAGTCTTGCTCTTTTTCTTGGTCATCTATGCTTCTCCAGCTGACACTGACTGCCCTCAGTGTTCCAAACTGCCTCTCCCATAGTACACATCAATTCCTTCAGTGAGCAGAAGGGACCTCGGTATTGTACCAGCACCCTCACAAGGAAGCTCTGGCACCTTTCTGTGTTGTTTATTGGATTTATTTACTTGTGTTTTCCATGACATCCTATGGAAAAACCTGAACGAACTTTTTGGCCACTCCAACTCAATACTTTGTTAAGTAGTCTTCCCTTTTGGTGGAACACTGCAAAAACAATTCAAGCCCCAATATCTTCCTGGTGTCTCTTGACCTACAGGAAATCCACACATTATTTCTTGTATGCAATCAATGTCCCCAGTGCATTGGACACACACAGTCCTATCAGCTATCATATCATCACAAGATAATTAAATTTAAACTGTTAGCCAATGCCAATGCTCTTCATATAAGGTGGGGGTAGGGTGGGGAGTGAGAATAATGTAAAGTATAGCTACTACTGAACCCTGCCTTCTGTAGGTGGCCATGAGGCCTAAGTTGATACTCATAACTTCATTTTTCACCCCTTCATTTCACATCCCTTTATCCCTCTAAGCATCTTGACCTTGCATTCTTTATTTAGTTCAGTGCCTAAATCTTAATTCCCAAATGACTTTGGTCCACTATGGACTTATTTTTGGACTTATATTGGCTATCTTCACTGAGTTGCCTCAGTTGGATTTCAAACATCATCTATGTTCCATGTATGGAGAAGGCAATGGCACCCCACTCCAGTACTCTTGCCTGGAAAATCCCTTGGGTGGAGGAGCCTGGTAGGCTGGAGTCACTAAGGATCGGACACGATTGAGAGACCTCACTTTCACTTTTCACTTAGACGCATTGGAGAAGGAAATGGCAACCCACTCCAGTACTCTTGCCTGGAGAATCCCAGGGACTGGGGAGCCTGGTAGGCTGCCATCTATGGGGTCGCTCAGAGTTGGACACGACTGAAGCGACTTAGCAGCAGCAGCAGCATGTTCCATGTATAGCAGCAACTGAATTTCCCTTTGATGACTGGGATTAATCACCACATGGCTATGATAACCCTTTTCTGCCTTTAATTCTATAGCTCCAGAAGCCAAAGATAGCCAGGGGAACTTTCAGCTTCCAACTCATCTGATTCCTGATGGAAGCGTTCCTCCCTTAGATATAAGACCTCAAAAAGCATGAGCCCAATGTTGTGGGGAAGAAAAGCAAAAATTTCTTTAGTGGATTATTTGTTGTGATAGTGAGAGGTCCATTTTTACTTCCTCTTTTATTTAGTACGTGGGTTAGTACTATAGGAGATCCTTTTTTAATCTCCAGTGTTCTGGTATTTTCTAATCTGCCTTGGTATTGAATCTTTTTCTTTCATTGTTCTGGGTACACAGAGGACACTTTGAAACTCAAAACTCATCTTTTGAATTTGAGAAATTCTCATTTTTTTTTCTTTGCTAATTTCTTCCCCATAATTTAAAATCTCTATTTTCTCTGGATATCCTAGTAGCCAATAAATAGTTCCCCTGGTTTAACTCTGTGTTTAAATATTTTTTTTCCTTTGATTCTTTGTGTATTGTCCTACTTTCTGAGATTTTTACAACAGTTTAATTACAATGCTTTGACTAACCTTTTTACCACTCACTAGCTGTATAATATTGGGAAAGCTGTTTAATATCTGTCTGCTTCCTCATCTTTGAAATGGAGATATTAGCAGGAGATAACCAACCATATTTCACAGTGTTTTTTTGAGGATAGCGTCAGAAAAAGTGCTTAGAATATTTTGACACACACTAAGTACTCAATAATAAATATTAATTAATATTAGCTATTCATCAGTATCTTGTGAACCTAGTTAGTGTAAGTGATCTTTGGGCCATTTAGAAGATAATTTCTCACCAGATCCTGATCTTGGCCTGTTTTGAGAAGATCAAACAGTTGGCCTTTGGCAGTCATGCCTCTCTATCTCATTATGTTCTTCAAGTGCAGCAATTTTCAAAATCCTTCTCCAGTTTTGCCTAAATCTGTACCTGTGGTTTATTGTTGTTGTTTAGTTGCTAAGTCATGTCCAACTCTTTTGCGGCCCCATGGACTGTAACCCCCCACGCTCCTCTGTCCATGGGGTTTCCCAGGAGTGGGTTGCCATTTCCTTCTCTAGGGGATCTTCCCAACCCAGGGACTGAACCCAGGTCTCCTGCATTGCAGGTGGATTCTTTACTGCTGAGCCACCAGGGAAGCCCTGTACCTGTGCTTACATGTGTATATTTTGTAATGTAAAATTACATGTAATGTGTTGTAGCAAACTCTTATTCTTAAAAAGGGAAATGATGGAGGGAAAATGATGATTCATGAGAATGGTCTGCTCCAGGAGTGTGCATTTATCCTTTTATCAGGCATCTTTATTTAACACTGCCATGTGTTTGCTGCTGCTGCTGCTGCTAAGTCGATTCAGTCGTGGCCGACTCTGTGCGACCCCAGAGACAGCAGCCCACCAGGCTCCCCTGTCCCTGGGATTCTCCAGGCAAGAACACTGGAGTGGGTTGCCATTTCCTTCTCCAGTGCATGAAAGTGAAAAGTGAAAGTGAAGTCGCTCAGTCGTGTCCGACTCTTGCGACCCCATGGACTGTAGCCCACCAGGCTCCTCCGTCCATGGGATTTTCCAGGCAAGAGTACTGGAGTGGGTTGCCATTGCCTTCTCCAGGGGATCTTCCCAACCCAGGGATCGAACCCAGGTCTCCCGCATTGTAGGCAGACTCTTTACCGTCTGAGCCACCAGGGAAGCCCTCTGCTAATTGCTAAGGACAGAGATTTTGTTTGTATCATCTTCTTAATTATTTTCAGCATCTACTATGCTTCAGAATGTATGTAAGTTCACAATCTATGACAGTATTTTTAAAGTATGGGTCATGAAATCAATCCAGTATGTTGAAACTTGAGTTAAAAAAAAAGAAATAGAATAGTATAGAATAGTAAATACCATAGTACATTGCATGTAATAAAGTTCAATATTGCTTTATGGAATTTTTATTTCAGTGTGTCCTGGGGTTGTGATTTAAAAACATATTTTTTACTACTCAAGTCTGGGACAATGAAGTTGGAAAGCCACCAATGGAAAAGCCAATAAACAAAGAGGTATTTGCAACACAATGTGATAAATATTATGGTGAAAAGGGGAGTTAAGGATTGTATTCTGGAGGAGGGATTCTTGATCTGTATTTTAAAGGCTAGACAAATTGTAATAAGTGTGGAGTAATATATTTCCAGTAAATGAAATAGCATAAAAGCTCAAAAATCCTTGTAACTAAAGGAACAAGTATAACTAACATATAAGTAAGAGGAAGGGCCAGATCAGGGAGCTTCTACTCTTCATCATCTGAGGAGCTTGGATTTTATATTGACATCTCTAGAGAGCTACTAGAGGATGGGGAAATGACAAAATTTAGTATCTGTTTTGTATTGAACGCTTGCTAGCACTGTGAAGAATGGATTTGAGGATAGTAACAGGAGGCAGAAAGTGGAGAACTGGAGGCACGGAGAGCAAATAGGAGGCACAATAAAGGCCCTTTTAATCAAGAGAAGAGATTTTAAAAAGACAGGGAGATGGAAAACACAGGACTGGGCAGCTGTTTGGATGTGTGGTGTAAGGAAGAGTCTGATACCCAGCTTTCTGGCTTGAGCTACTAAAGCAATGGTAATGGTCTTTTTCTGGAAGGTTGCCTATCTCCACTTCATTTCGTTGTTTTTCTGGGGTTTTATCTTGTCCCTTCATCTAGGACATAACCTTCTGCTTTTTTATCCTGATAAACTTTCTGTAATGTGGCTTTTGTTTAGGCTGCTGTGGGATTGTGGTTCTTCTTGCTTCTGTGTGCCCTCTGATGGAGGAGGCTAAGAGGCTTGTGTAAGCTTCCTGATGGGAGGGACTGGCAATGGGAAAAACTGGGTCTTGCTCTGGTGGGCAGGGCCTTGTTCAGTAAAGCTTTAATTCAATTATCTGCTGATGTTACAGTGTTTTAGTCACTAAGTTGTGTCTGACTCTTGCGACCCCATGGACTGTAGCCTGCCAGGCTTCTCTGTCCACAGGATTTTCCAGGCAAGAATATTGGAGTGGGTTGCCATTTCCTTCTCCAGGGGATCTTCCCAACCCAGAGATCTAACACAGGTCTCCTGCACTGCAAGCAGATTCTTTACCAACTGAGCTACAAGGCAAGCTATCTGCTGATGGGTAGGGTATACTCCCTCCCTGGTAATTGTTTGACCTGAGGCCACCTAGGGTCTGCAAGCCCTATGGTGGTGTTAATGGAGACCTCCAAAAGGGTTGCCACCAAGAGGGACCTTTCCACTGCTGCTGCCAGTGCCCCTGTCCCTGTGGTGAGCCCCTGTGGATCCACCACCCCCCACCTCCCACAGGAGACCCTCCAACATGAGCAGGTAGTTTGGATTGTCTCCTGTGGGGTCACTGCTCCTTTCCTCTGGGGCTTGGTGTGTGCAAACTTTTGTTTGTGCCCTCCAAGACTGGAGTCCCTGTTTCCCCAAGTCCCATGGAAGTCCTATAATCAAATCCCACTGGCCTTTAAGATCAGATTCCCTGGGGATTCCCAGTCCCTTTGTCATATGGCCTGACATGGGGTTCAGAATCTTCATAACAGAAGGGGAACTTCTTTGGTATTATTGTTCTCCAGGTTTTGGGTCACCCACACAGTGGGTATGGGGTTTTATTTTATCGTGATTCACCCCTCCTACTGTCTTGCTGTGGCTTCTTCTTTGTCTTTGAATGTGAGGTATTTTTTTGGTGGGTTCCAGTGTTCTCCTGTCAATGGTTGTTCAACCGCTAGTTGCAATTTTGGTGCTCTCGCAGGAGGAGATGAGTGCACATCCTTCTACTCTGCCATCTTGAACCAGAAGCAGTGGGAATGGTCTTTACTTAGGAAATATTGACAACAGGACTAATAGCTTGTGGTCTTGACCAGGTAAGAATAATCAATAAACACTTAAGTGGTACCTATGTAGTTAATGTCAAGCATTGAGATAAGTGTTAGGGCCAAGAAGGAAGGATAGGATAATAAGACATGTCCTTGAAGAAACAGGAATCATGAATTCAAAAAGTAGCAAATCATGATTTCCATGAAACCTGAATATCACTCAGCTTGAACTGATTTTTTTCTCTTTCTGAAATATATTGCATATTTACCACAGTTAAGTATATACACTATTTTTTAATATTTATTTTATTATTTGGCTGCACATCTTCTCTGGTGGCTCAGTCAGTAAAGAGCCTGTTTACAATGAGGGAGACCTGGGTTCAATCTCTGGGTTGGGAAGATCCCTTGGAGAAGGAAATGGCAACCCACTCCAGTATTCTTGCATGGAGAATTCTATGGACAGAGGAGCCTGGTGGACTACAGTCCATGGGGTCACAAAGAGTCGGACATGACTGAGTGACTAACACTTTCACACTCTGGCTGTACCAGGTCTTGGTTGTGACATGTGGAATCTTTAGTTGCATCATTCAAACTCTTAGTTGCAGCATGTTCCCTGACCAGGGGTTGAACCAGGCCCCCTACATTGGGAGCACAGAGTCTTAGCCATTGGACCACCAGGGGAGTCCCCTCATTGTTAGTTAATAGTATTACCTGTGTTTTTTCTTCTTAATACATTATGAGGTCTTTATCAATTCAGTTCAGTCGCTCAGTTGTGTCCGACTCTTTGAGACCCCATGGACTGCAGCACACCAGGCCTCCCTGTCCATCACCAACTCCCAGAGTTTACCCAAACTCACGTCCATTGAGTCGGTGATGCCGTCCAACCATCTTATCCTCTGTCGTCCCCTTCTCCTCTCGCCTTCAATCTTTCCCAGCATCAGGGTCTTTTCAAATGAGTCAGCTCTTTGCATCAGGTGGCTAAAGTATTGGAGTTTCAGCTTCAACATCAGTCCTTCCAATGAATATTCAGGACTGATTTCCTTTAGGATGGACTGGTTGGATCTCCTTACAGTCCAAGGGACTCTCAAGAGTCTTCTCCAACACCACAGTTCAAAAGCATCAATTCTTCGGTGCTCAGCCTTCTTCACAGTCCAACTCGCACATCCATACATGACCACTGGAAAAACCATAGCCTTGACTAGACGCACCTTTGTTGGCAAAGTAATGTCTTTGCTTTTTAATATACTGTCTAGGTTGGTCATAACTTTCCTTCCAAGGAGTAAGTGTCTTTTAATTTCATGGCTGCAGTCACCATCTGCAGTGATTTTGGAGCCCCCCAAAATAAAGTGTGACACTGTTTCCACTGTTTCTCCATCTGTTTGCCTTGAAGTTGAGAGAGTCAGTTCCTAGGCAGGTTGATAGGGAGTCTAGGGGTCCCCAAGGAGAGAGGGGTCTGGAATTCTCAAGGAGGAAGAAAGGACAAACTTTTTTTCTTTCTCCACATTCCTTAGGATTATATAACAATAATGTATCCTGCCTGAGGACAGTCTCTGGATTAAGGACAGTCTTTGGATTAAACCTTCTGGCTAATTCTGTTATCTTAAAATGTAAATTATGGGAGTAGGTCTGATGAGGTCTTTACAACCTCCAGACATTCTTTGGATTCACTGGAGAGTATATAACTTCATTGTTAACACTAGCAAGCGGGTACTCTTTCTACCCCCTTCTGATGCCTATGTCAGAAGCTTTCTCTATCTCCTTTATACTTTAATAAAACTTTATTACACATAAAACTTTATTACACAAAAGCTCTGAGCGATCAAGCCTCGTCTCTGGCCCCGGATTGAATTCTTCTCCTCCGGGGGCCAAGAATCCCGGTGTATTTGCGTGATTCAACAACAACCTTTCAAAGTGATGGGACCAGATGCCATGATCTTTGTTTTCTGAATGTTCAGCTTTAAGCCAACTTTTTTCAGTCTCCTCTTTCACTTTCATCAAGAGGCTCTTTAGTTCTTCTTCACTTTCTGCCATAAGGGTGAGATCTTTATGGAGAGGAATTGTTATATTCCCTTTATATTTCCTGGCTTATTATGGATACTGTGTCTAAGAGATGGAGTAGAACGTCATGGCCATTTAGAATTCCATATGATGAAATGCTCTATCATCTTTCTATAGTTCTCTAGTATGTTTGAACAAAGTTGGGTTTGTCTCAGCTACTACTGAGCAGTTTCTTCTCTGTGATCCATGTCCCCTCTTTACCATGCCTTGGGTTTCACTCACTTGGCTGCTCTTCCCTACCTAGAACTCTGAACCTATTGTCTTTGATGAAATGATGTTGCTGCTGCCACATGGATCTCAGTGAAGGAGTGATATGAGGAAGGCTACATTTAGCATTACTGAACTTTAATTTTTCTTCCATACCATCAACACAAAACTAGTTCACATAAAACGTTTTACTGAAAGTTTGGGGATGATTAAGGGAAGTATAACTGCTGACTGTCTTATTCCCCATCCTCATCCTGTACTGTGAGGGTAAGCCCATCCATTCATCCATCCAGGCTGAGGGAAGAGCAGGATGAGCAAACAATGACTATTTTCTGGGGCTTCTTACCAAACTGTAAAAATAAGAGATAATACAGGCAAGACCATGTAACTCTGATTTTTTCCCATGCTGACCAGAGTCAATGAAGAAGCTGCAGGTTAGGGTTACCCAGAAGCTTCCTCAAAAGTGCTGAATATAGTTTACTCTCTCTCTCTCTCTCTCTTTTTTTTTTTTTTTTGGTATTTTTGCTGCATCACAAAACCTGCAGGATAATTCCTTGACCAGGGATCAAACCCATCCCTCCTGAAGTGCCAGATCCTAACCACTAGGCCATCAGGGAATTCCCCAGTTAATCCTTTTTATACATAAATTTATTCGTATCCATTATGACATCTTTTAAAGTACAGAGACCTTATACCACAGTGAAGACTTCTTATAACTATTTCACTGTCACATTTTTATTATATTGTCATTACCTTGAAGTAAACTGAAATGTTAGTCACTCAGTCGTGTCCGACCCTTTGAGACCCCATGGACTGTAGCCCGTCAGGCTCCTCTGTCCATGGAATTCTCCAGGCAAGAATATTAGAGTGGGTTGCCATTCCCTTATTCAGGGGATCTTCCCAATCCAGTGATTGGACATGGGCCTGTTTGCATTGCAGGCAGATTATTTACCATCTGAGCCACCAGGGAAGTCACTGTCTTAAGGTGGTATATATCCTGTTGTCAGGGCCACTAGGAATGGAAAATGCAGAATACTACTTTGAGACCTTTTAACAGTTCTTGGTCAAATTCCTTGTGTGTTCTCAGCTTCTGACCTCTTCCAGTCAAAAAAAAGGCAGTCATTTCACAATTCTGCCCACTTTTCCTCCTTGATTTGTGTCTTTCCACAAGGTCTAACTCTCCTCTAGGTCTAGCTCATTCATGACGTTTCTCCATAACTTTCTATCTTAAACTTTCAGATTGTGTTTCTGGTCACTAGAATTAGACCAGAATTTTATGCTGATCAATATTACATTATTCCTTTATAGTGATTCTTCAGAAGGAGTTTCTTCCTGGGCGTACCCTGGTTCCTGGCTTCCTTCTCTTGAGATTTGTGGCCCTCTCTTCCTTTAATGAGTCCTTTCTTTAGGTCTCTAGCTACAAATCTACCCTTGGCTTTTCTGGAAACTCTCTACTTCCTGGGGTTGGTTTCAAACTAGGATGAGTTCTCCTTTCCCGAAACAGCAATCCAAGGACACAATGACCCATTGCAGGATATCTCCCATCAAAGTCTTGAGTTTCTTAGCCTAGATTTACACTCTAGGGGCATTTCAGAAAGGGAGTCCTAGGGCAGACTTCAGTTTCCAAGTCTGGTACTTTCCAACATCTCTGTCAATATGGTATGCAAATATACCTTGACATTCTTCCTCTAGCTTTCCTGTGGGTAACTATTAGATCAAACAGACACATGGACACAAACACACAACTCCCAAGGACATATGATTACTGTCTAAATCCATGATAAGGAAAATATTTTTTTTCTCAGTGCAATATATCTTTCACAGATTTTGCTGCCCATACTAGAGATATACTATTTGTCAATCATCAGTTTCAGTTTCTTTTCCCTACTCTCCAACAATGCACAGAGGCATGTCAGTATTTAACAAGTTCCATTACAATTTCTAGCCAGATAACAGAATTACATAACTGGGTAACATTTTAAGCTTCAAAAGACCCGGCACAATTTCTCCCAGCATTTGATTATGAACAATTTCAAAAGTATACAAAAGTTGAGAGAAGTTTAGCAGTGAATTCCCAAATACCACCCCCTACCCCAGTGTGCCTCAGTTTCCTCAATAACAACTGAATTTTTATAGTATCTGAAAACTGAGGTGGCGTGGGAGGTCTACCCACGCCACTACTCTTGCCTGAAGAATTCCATGGACAGAGGAGCCTGGTGGGCTGCACACAGTCCATGGAGTTGCAAAGAGACTACACTAACACATGCCCCAGTTGGGTATCACATTATCTATGTATCTACCCATTCATTCTCTTATTTCTTTTATGGATTTCAAAGTAAATTTAATATACCAGTACTCTTCTCCTTAAATACTTCATGTCATCACTTACAGTTCAATATTTATTAACAGATTTTTTTTTTTTTTTTTTTTTGACCTGGACTGCCAGGGAAGTCCCCAGGTTTGTTTTTTTTTTCCTTTTGAGGAAAAATTTACACAAAATGAAATTTATAAACTTTATGTGTACATTCCTTAAATTTTGGAAAATACATACACGTGTGACCTAAACCCCTAGCAAGACGTAGACTATTACTATCGCTCCAGATCCCCTCATACCTCTTTTCAGTCATTCCTCTCCCTAAACAACCATGGTTCTGATTTTTTCTTCCATAGGTTAGGTTTGTTTGTTCTAGGACATTCAGTTCAGTTCAGTTGCTCAGTTGTGTCCAACTCTTTGTGACCCCATGAATCTATATGTAATCATATAGTATATGCTCTTTTGTACTATGTAAAGCTTCTTTCATGTAGCGTGATACTTTTTTTAAGTTGTAAGATAATTGCTTTACAATGTTGTGTTGGTTTCTGCTGTACAACAATGTGAATCAGTCATAAGTGTACATATATCCCCTCCCTCATGAGCCTCCCACCCACTCCATACCCCATCCCACTCCTTTAGGTTGTCACAGAGTCCCAGGCTGAGCTCCCTGTATTATACAGCCACTTCCCACCAGCTATCTATTTTACGCATATTACTTTGCCAACAAAGGTCCGTCTAGTCAAGGCTATGGTTTTTCCAGTGGTCATGTATGGATGTGAGAGTTGGACTGTAAGAAGGCTGAGCACCGAAGAACTGATGCTTTTGAACTGTGGTGTTGGAGAAGACTCTTGAGAGTCCCTTGGACTGCAAGGAGATCCAACCAGTCCATTCTAAAGGAGATCAGCCCTGGGATTTCTTTGGAAGGAATGATGCTAAAGCTGAAACTCCAATACTTTGGCCACGTCATGTGAAGAGTTGACTCATTGGAAAAGACCCTGATGCTCGGAGGGATTGGGGGCAGGAGGAGAAGGGGACGACAGAGGATGAGATGGCTGGATGGCATCACTGACTCGATGGATGTGAGTCTGAGTGAACTCTTGGAGTTGGTGATGGACAGGGAGGCCTGGTGTGTTGCGATTCATGGAGTCGCAAAGAGTTGGACATGACTGAGCGACTGAACTGAACTGAAGTGAACTGATGATACTTTTAAGACTCATCCATGTTGTTGTGTTTATCAGTAGTTTGCTCTCTTTTATTCATGGATAGTATTTCATTCTGTGAATATCAGTTGAGTTCAGTTCAGTTGCTCAGTCATGTCTGACTCTTTGCAACCCCATGAACCACAAAATGCCAGGCCTCCCTGTCCATCACAAACACCCTGAGTCCACCCAAACCCATGTCCATGAGTCAGTGATGCCATCCAGCCATCTTATCTTCTGTCCTCCCCTTCTCCTCCTGCCCTCAATCTTTCCCAGCATGAGGGTCTTTTCAAATGAGTCAGCTCTTTGTATCAGGTGGCCAAAGTATTGGCATTTCAGCTTCAACATCAGTCCTTCCAATGAACACCCAGGAATGATCTCCTTTAGGATGGACTGTTTGGATCTCCTTTCAGTCCAAGGGACTCTCAAGAGTCTTCACCAACACCACAGTTCAAAAGCATCAATTCTTCAGCATTCAGCTTTCTTTGTAGTCCAACTCTCACATCCATACATGACCACTGGAAAAACATTAGCCTTGACTAGATGGACCTTTGGAGATGGCAATGGTAACCCACTCCAGTACTCTTGCCTGGAAAATCCCATGGACGGAGGAGCCTGGTGGGCTGCCGTCTATGGGGTTGCACAGAGTCGGACACAACTGAAGTGACTTAGCAGCAGCAGCAGCAGACGGACTTTTGTTGACAAAATGATGTCTCTGCTTTTTAATATGCTGTCTAGGTTGGTCATAACTTTCCTTCCAAGGAGTAAGTGTCTTTTAATTTCATGGCGGCAATCACCATCTGCAGTGATTTTGGAGTCCAGAAAAATAAAGTCTGCCACTGTTTCCCCATCTATTTGCCATGAAGTGATGGGACCAGATGCCATGATCTTTGTTTTCTGAATGTTGAGCTTTAAGCCAACTTTTTCACTCTCTTTCACTTTCATCAAGAGGCCCTTTAGTTCCTCTTCGCTTTCTGCCATAAGGGTGGTGTCATCTGCATATCTGAGGTTATTGATATCTCTCCCAGCAATCTTGATTCCAGCTTGTGCTTCTTCCAGCCCAGCATTTCTCATGATGTACTCTGCATATAAGTTAAATAAGCAGGGTGACTATATACAGCCTTGATGTACTCCTTTTCCTATTTGGAACCAGTCTGTTGTTCCATGGTCCAGTTGTAACTGTTGCTTCCTGACCTGCATACAGGTTTCTCAAGAGGCAGGTCAGATGGTCTGGTATTCCAATCTCTTGAAGAATTTTCCACAGTTTATTGTGATCCACACAGTCAAAGGCTTTGGCATAGTCAATAAAGAAGAAATAGATGTTTTTCTGGAGCTCTCTTGCTTTTTCCATGATCCAGCGGATGTTGGCAATTTGATCTCTGGTTCCTCTGCCTTTTCTAAAACCAGGTGCCCAATATGCTACTGGAGATCAGTGGAGAAATAACTCCAGAAAGAATGAAGGGATGGAGCCAAAGCAAAAACAACACCTAGTTGTGGATGAGACTGGTGATAGAAGCAAGTTCCGATGCTATAAAGAGCAATATTGCATAGGAACCTGGAATGTTAGGTCCATGAATCAAGGTAAATTGGAAGTGTCAAACAGGAGATGGCAAGAGTGGACATCGACATTCTAGAAATCAGCGAACTCAGATAGACTGGAATGGGTGAATTTAACTCAGATGACTATTATATCTACTACTGTGGGCAGGAATCTCTTAGAAGAAATGGAGTAGCCATCATAGTCAACAAAAGAGTCCGAAATGCAGTACTTGGATGCAATCTCAAAAACGACAGAATGATCTCTGTTCGTTTCCAAGGAAAACCATTCAATATCACGGTTATCCAAGTCTATGCCCCGACCAGTAACACTGAAGAAGCTGAAGTTGAACAATTCTATGAAGACCTACAAGACCTTCTAGGACTAACACCCAAAAATGATGTTTTTCATTATAGGAGACTGGAATGCAAAAGTAGGAAGTCAAGAAACACCTGGAGTAACAGGCAAATTTGGCCTTGGAGTACGGAAGGAAGCAGAGCAAAGGCTAATAGAGTTATGCCAAGAGAACACACTGGTCATAGCAAACACCCTCTTCCAACAACACAAGAGAAGACTACACATGGACATCACCAGATGGTCAACACCAAAATCAGATTGATTATGTTCTTTGCAGCCAAAGATGGAGAAGCTCTATACAGTCAGCAAAAACAAGACCTGGAGCTGACTGTGGCTCAGACCATGAACTCCTTATTGCCAAATTCAGACTGAAATTGAAGAAAGTAGGGAAAACCACTAGACCATTCAGGTATGACCTAAATCAAATCCCTATGACTGTACAGTGGAAGTGAGGAATAGATTTAAGGGACCAGATCTGATAGACAGAGTGCCTGATCAACTATGGACGGAGGTTCATGACATTGTACAGGAGACAGTGATCAAGACCATCCCCAAGAAAAAGAAATGCAAAAAAGCAAAATGGCTGTCTGAAGAGGCCTTACAAATAGCTGTGAAAAGAAGAGAAATGAAAAGCAAAGGAGAAAAGGAAAGATATACCCATGTGAATGCAGAGTTCCAAAGAATAGCAAGGAGAGATAAGAAAGCCTTCCTCACAGATCAATGCAAAGAAATAGAGGAAAACAATGAATTTGAAAGTCTAGAGATCTCTTCAAGAAAATTAGAGATACCAAGGGAACATTTCATGCAAAGATGGGCTCAATAAAGGACAGAAATGGTATGGACCTAACAGAAGCAGAAGATACTAAGAAGAAGTGGCAAGAATACACAGAAGAACTGTACAAAAAAGATTTTCATGACCCAGATAATCACGATGGTGTGATCACTCACCTAGAGCCAGACATCATGGAATGTGAAGTCAAGTGGGCCTTAGGAAGTATCACTACGAACAAAGCTAGTGGAGGTGATGGAATTCCAGTTGAGCTATTTCAACTCCTAAAAGATGATGCTGTGAAAGTGCTACCCTCAATATGCCAGCAAATTTGGAAAACTCAGCAGTGGCCACAGGACTGGAAAAGGTCAGTTTTCATTCCAGTCCCAAAGAAAGGCAATGCCAAAGAAGGCTCAAACTACCACACAATTGCACTCATCTCACATGCTAGTAAAGAAATGCTCAAAATTCTCCAAGCCAGGCTTCAGCAATACGTGAACTGTGAGCTTCCAGATGTTCTGTGAATATAGCATAGTTTGTTTATCCATTCTCCTATTGATGAATCACTGGGCTGTTTCCAGTTTTGGCTTTTATAAATAAAGTATTTGTGAACACTCTTGACCAAGTCTTAAGAAGACTGGTTGACCATATTAAATGTTGACCATATTTTCATTTCTCTTGGTTAAATCCTGATAAGTAGAATTGCTGAGTCATTGTGTACTGTCTGTTTAGTTTTATAAGAACCTGCTTGATCTTTTCCCAAAGTAATTATACCATTTACACTTCCACTACAGTGCATGAGAGCTCTGGTTGCTCCATTTCCTTGCCAGAATCTGGCGTGTTTAGTCTTTTTAATTTTAGCTACCCTAGTGGGTGTATAGTGCTATCTTTTTACTGTGACTTAATTTGCATTCCCTGATGACTAATGATGTACAGTTTTTCATATGCATATTGGCTACTAGTATATCCTCTTTTGTGAAATGTTCACCTCTTTTGCCCATTTTCAAACTAGGCTGTTTATTTATCACTGAGATCTAGGAGTTCTTTACATCCTGGATATCAGTCCTTTGCTGTATATATATTTGCTAATTTTCTCCCAGATGTGACTTGCCTATTTCTTTCCATTTTTGGGTATTTTTCCCTATTTCCTTTTTTCCCCCTACCCTACTTTATTTTATTTAGAAAAAAAAATGTTTTTACAGGTATACACAGCTATATGTATTTATTTATTTTTGGCTGCGCTGGGTCTTCGTTGCTGCGCTTGGAATTTCTCTAGTTGTGGAAAATGGGGCTACTCTCTAGTTGCGGTGCACAGGCTTCTCATTATGGTGGCTTCTCCTGTTGCAGAGCATAGGCCCTAGGCTTCAGTAGCTGCAACTTGCTGGCTCTTGGGTGAGTGGACTTGAGTAGTTGCAGCATAGGGGCTCATTAGTTGTGGCTCATGGGCTCTAGAGCTCAGACTCAAAAGTTGTAGAACATGGTCTTAGTTGCTTCACGACATGTGGAATCTTCCCAGACCTGGGATTGAACCCACGTCCCTTGCATTGGCAGGCACATTCTTATCCACTGTGCCACCAGAGAAGTAATCCTATTAATTCTCTTAATGCTGTCTTTTGACCAGTAGACATTTTTGAATTTAGTGAAATCTAATTTAGCAGTTTATTAATTTATGGTTATTGATTTTTCTGTTCTGACTAAAAAACTTTACCTACCTCTGAGTCATGAAGATATTCCTTAATGTTTTCTACTAAAAGCTTTATGGTTTTAGCTTTTGCATTTAGGTCTATGATTCATCTCAAATTGATTTTAGTATATATTTAGAGGTTGAAGTTTCTTTATTTTCCTACATAGATATGTATCTAGTCAAGTGTCATTTGTTGAAAAGTTTCCTTGCCCCCACTGCATTGCATTAGTATAATACTTTTGTTAGAAATCAAATGACTTTATGATTTTGTAACTATTTCTGGGCTCTCTATTCAGTTCCATTGATCTATTTATCAATTCTTTTGCCAGCCAATATCATACTGAATTGATTTCTTTAGCTTCGTACTAGATATTGAAGCCAGAAAGTGTAAGTCCTTCAACTTTACTCTTTTTCAAGTTTGCTTTGGGTATTCTGAGGCCTTTGCTTTTCTCTCAGCAGTTTTTAAAGTGCATTTTTTTTTCTTTACTTTGGATCAGATCCAAAGCTTCCTTCCTTACTGACCTCTAAGTAGGAGGGAGGCAAAAACCAGATCCAAGTAAATCTCCAGGGGTGGGGTTAGGGGTGGGTGGTTGAGGGACCAGGCAGGATGTTTGTTCTCCCAGTTATATACTTTTGATTGGAATGGGAATATGTGACAAACCACAGAGTTTTTACGGCATTATTACCTAAAGCTGCTTTGACCTTTGGTGTATGCAAAAGTTTTGGTCTCATTCTTTCAGCTATATTCATTGAAAAAATTAATGATAGTAGTTGCTGCAGTAAAACATTCTCCACACTTTCAGAATCATGCTATCTATTCTTTTCATATTTCCTGTAGCTGCAAGAGCTAGTTTAGTACCAACACAAGGCACTTAATAAATTTTGTTAACTAAAACTTGTGTTATTAGAAGTCATAATATCAGAGTGTTAAAAGAAACATTAAAGCTCACCTAGTTCAATCCTCCATCTGATCATAAGGTTTCCCACTAAATACCAGCCTGTTCTGACTTATATAGTAATAGGGTACTCACAGCCTTAACCATCTACAACAGTTCATTCCATGAATTCCTTTCAAAATCCATTGGGAAAAAAAAAACAACACGAAAACCTGACTGTTACTGCTTCCATAAGGGAATAAAGAAGACTGTGGTCCCAAACTAAGATCACTATTATTTCCACTGCATAATTTATAAGACTTAGAGTCAGACTGTGAGGAAGAGCAGCTTAGGCAGATGCAATTGTAAGAGTACAGCTATTTCATCTGATTCTGATATGCCACTCTTCCCTCTCCACCAAAATGAGAATTTATTTCAATTAGAGCAAATGTTTCTACAGGGAATATAATACTTGTACAGTATAGAGAAGTCCTTAAATGTGTCATTTATCTAGTATCTAACTATAAGTGGCATATAGACCTTAGCAAGAGTCTAGTTGCTGTGAGTGGGGGATACTCTGTTGCGATGCATGGGGTTCTCATTGCAGTGGGCTTCTCCCTTGTGGAGCACAAGCTATAGGTGAACGGGCTTCAGTAGCTGCAGCTCATGGGCTCAGTACTTGCGGTTTACGGGCTCTAGAGCATGTGCTCAGCAGTTGTGACATACATGCTCAGTTGCTCTGCAGCATGTGGGAATATCTCAGACCAGGGGTTGAACTATGTCCTTTGTGGGAGTCTTAATCACTGGACCACCAGGAAAGCCCCTATTCTAAATATTCTAAGTGAGCATCTTGATGTGGGGGAGGGATACAATTCAGCTTCTTCCTCATCATAGTGTCATAGTGATGACATATGTACCTTTAGTCTAGGAGGAGCCCCACTCCTGGCTTAATTAGTCACTGACATCCTAATGCTCTACTAGTGTTTGTAGATTTATTTCTTGAAAGATGACATCCATCATATCTGTGTGGGATATGGAAACAGGAACAAAATGTATTCCTGTCAGTAGGGCTTCCCAGGTGGCGCTAGTGGTAAAGAATCCGCCTGCCAATGCAGGAAATGTGGGTTGGATCCCTGGATCTGGAAGATCCTCTGAAGTAGAAAGTGGCAACCCACTCCAGTATTCTTGCCTGAAGAATCCTATGGACAGAAGAGCCTGGCAGGCTACAGTCCATGGGGTCACAAAGAGTCAGACACAGCTGAGCACACACACACTGATGGCCTATGCAGGATTTCTCACCTCTCAAAATAATGAGAGGAAGCTAGAAAATAAACTGAAAGAATATGTTATTAAAGATAAGAGGAGGGCCAAGAGTTGTGGTAGAACAGGCTCATTGGCAATTGCCTCTTGTTTTAATAATTACATTTTGGTTTATTAGGGCACTAGGCATTAGCATAATTCTAACTTTCACCTACAAAGTTAATACAGTGTAAGCTGCCTGGGAGTTGGAGACATATTTCTGCGGATTGGTCTAGTAAGCTCATACTTTGCTTTTGCATCTGGGGGTAATATTTTTAGGGCAAGGACTTCACAGGCAGATTTAAATTCCCAGCTCAGTCAAACTACGCATTAAATATTTTATGAAACCAACACTAAAAAGTGACTATTGATGACAATACTTTTGCAGCTAGTCTCTTAGCCTTTAACTTCCAATTTTGCTTTCTGCAATGTTATTCTTTTCGACTCAACCTTCAAATTTTCAACTTATAGTTGTTGTGCCACAGTTTTAAAATTACTTCTTGTTTATAAATATCACTTTGCAATCTAAAGAAAGAGTTATAAATTACTATATTGGGATTTTTATTTTTAAAAATTGTAAAAAGTTTTGAATTATTTCTACCTCCTTTTCCCAAATATCTTATTTGACAGGTTTGTCTTTTGCCATCCCGTTAACTCATAAGTTTTCCCTCAACCCTGATCAACTACAATTGAGGAAAAATAAGTTTTAGTATCTAATAATACTGTTAGCCAATCATCATAATAGAATGACAGATTGCAAAATTTTTAAGGGCAGAAGCTCCAATTCACTTGCTTTTGTATTCCTTTTAATACTTAGTTCATCCCATGGTACCTACTTTTAATAACTTTATTCACTTTATTGTTTGTTATATTTGGATAGGTGAAAAATCCAGCAAAATTCACCTTTATTTAGGGTAGCTGAGTTTTTCTAACTTCTTATTATTTAGGGTAGCTGGCAGCCTTAGTTTTAAGTTGTTAATATCATCTCCATTGCGACTAGATTGGCACCAGTGAGACTCTTAAACTTGCTTAAAAATCATCTATTTTTTATACAGGAAAATTGTTACCATGGCCTGGTGTTTATTCCTGTGAATTATTGTTTTGAGTTCTGTCTAAATGTAGTGTTGTCTTCCTCTCTCCAAGTGGCCAGTCTGACCCTAAATTTCACTCCAACAGTATGGATTTGGCAGACAACAATATGTTCCATTAGCAAATAATCCCTTCATTTAAATAAATCCCTTCCTTTCCCTTAAGTACTTTTATTCGAACTGAGGGACTTTGGGCTACAAACATCCTTCCCTTGAAAAGTAACATACAATAAACATCTTGAAATTCCTACTTAGAGAAACTTCATAAAATAAGAGAGCAGAGTGTCAGGGACATAAGGTGCTAGTAGAACAAATTATGAATTTGTAAATCTTGGTCCATAGGGTCACAAAGAGTAGGACATGACTGAAGTGACTTAGTACGTATATCCAATTACATTGTTAAAAGAAGTTTGAACAGACTGAAGAAAGAGATATGATGGTGGCAGACAGTTAAATCTACTTCAGAAGAAAAGCTCACTTTAGGAGTACTTATAATATATTGTGCCTTATCCACAATTTCCATTTGCCGCTGCACTTTCCTCATTTCTTTGGATGTGTGTTGGGGGTGCTCAGTCATGTCTTACTGTTTGCAGCCTGAGGGACTGTACCCTTCCAGGCTTCTCTGTCTATGGAATTTTCCAGGCAAGGAAACTTCCTGGAGAGGGTTGCCATTTCCTCCTTCAGAGGGATCTTCCTGACCCAGAAATCAAGCCTACTGTGTCTCCAGCTTTGGCAGGCAGATTCTCCACCACTAGTGCCCCCTGGAAAGCCCATTAACTTGGATACTTAACAGAAATAAAACCATTAGTGAGACTTTAGAAAAGGGAAACCTCTTGTGAGATTCAACACTGGAAACAAGAAAGAGGGTGGAGGAGGGATTATTGCACTAAATGAGATAAGATAAAGCTTGGAGTGTTAGACTTTTTTTTTTTTCAAATAGGGAGTATGCTTTATTTGGGCTTCTCTGGTGGCTCAGATGGTAAAGAATCTGCCTGCAGTGAAGTAGATCGGGGTTTGATCCCTGGGTTGGGAGATTCCCTAACGAACGGGAATGACTACCTACTCCCATATTCTTGTCTGGAGAACTCTATGAACAGAGGAGCCTGGTGGGCCACAGTCCATGGTGTTGCAAAGAGTTGGACAAGACTGAGCAACAAACACTTCACTTTCATGCTTCCTTTAAAGACACAAACAAAATACACAGAGCTGGGATTGTGGGATGCACTGCCCACCTGTAAACTAGAAGTAGGGACTATATGTTATTAATCTTTGTATTCTTTATAAGCAGGACTGTATCTGGCATATAATAGATGCCCAGCAAACAATTGTTGAGTGACTCAATATTCAGCTCAATATAGTGGTAATGGCAAGACTCAGTTTGAGAGACATTATTTTGGTTCAAAGTAGAGCTACTTATTTTTGGATGGGGCTGGAAACGTTTTTGGAGAAGGAAGTTGGGCCAGGATTCAGTGCCAGCCCTGGCAGATGGATTTTTTTCCCCTAAACATTTGTGTTCCACCTCAACCAGAAAGGGATCTGGGTGATTAGGAAGGTGGAGTCTACTAATAAAGCTTTACAACAGTTCAGGAGGCACTCTATTAAGTGTATTCATCCCATGCCAATTTTAGGGCATATTTCTCAAATTATGTTTACCTAGGTTTGCCCCAGAAATGAGCCCCAGTCTGTTTTATTGTCAGTATTTCCCTCTCGTCAACAATTCAATTATTATTGTTGTTATTATTGAGACACGTTCTTTGATCCTTCGAAATCCTGCTCAATCTAGGCCTCAAGTGTTTCTGTAAGTCTCAAGGGAAAACGACTTAGGCTGAAGTCGGCGCCCAAAGCCACACCCTCCAAGAGGCCTTAAGAGACCTGGGGCTTTCCTGGCAGCTACTCAGCTGCTGGCAACCACGCGGCGCGTCGGAATCCCACGGCTTGGCACCGAGGTCGTCCCTGTGGGAGGCCGGTCCCCCTCCGCGCTGCTGACCAGCCGCTTCTGGCCCGGAAGCGGCCCTTCAAGCCGCCCCGCCCGCCCCGGGCTCATTTGCATAGGGACGCGCGCGGCGCCGGCGAGCGGGAGGGCGGGCGCGGCCGGGGAGGCGGCGCGCGCGCGCCCTGACAGCTCGGCCCTGCTCGCTCACTCGCTCGTCCCCGGCTTCCGAGCACAGCATGGCGGTCAAGGTGACTCTAACTCTCTGCTGCTGCCTTTATTTCATAAGAGACATTCCAGGGACCCTACCTGCAGCCCCTCACCTCTTCCCATTGACTTTTTGGCCTGATTGTTAGATGGCGTGTCCTGGGGCTCCAGGGAGAACTGTGCGGGGCTTGGACCGGAGGGAGAGGATGCCCGGCGGGGGGAGGGGAGGGAGGAGGGATTGTGAGTTGGAGGGGCTTGTAAGGACCACTGGTCCGTGAAGGAGGAGGAGTATCCTGCCCTAGGTACATGGGATTGTGAGCCAGCAGTTGGAGGGCATCAGAAAGGGAGTGGGAGGAAGTGGCATGGAAAGCCGGGGATACCCAAGGCATCCGTGTATTGTGGTGGGGGAGGGGGTGAGTAATTGAGTATTTGGGGGCCTCTGGAGCCAGGGGCAGCGGTTGGCATTTGAGCTGCAGGTGGCAGGATGTCTAAAGTATTTAGAAACGTTGTAGCTGCTTTCACTATTTTAGGTTGGGTGGAGAAAGAAAGAGGCGTGGAGATAATTATATTCTGCATTGCTTTCCACGGGAAGAAAGGCCAGTAGGCCATGCGATTAATTTGGGTGTTCCAACTTTGCTGTTGTTTCTACTCTTGCTGGACTCTTGGTTTGAAGGTGGGTGGATGCTCACTGTGTCGCTAGTGGATGTGGAGTAAAGTAAGGGCTTGATCCTCATGGCCCTTCCTTTCCAGCCCAGGGGAAATCTATCTGATAGATTTGCTGTTTCTTAGGCTTTTCACACCTGTCTTTCCACCGTGTGATCGCACAACTCCAATTTGACAGTTGTTATCAGTATTAGTGCTTTTAATTTGTTTTCAACTAGATGCACTTGTGAAAGATAAGAGCATTGATTGTTAGCATCTGTGAACTCTAATCTGCAGAGATTATGTGATCTCTAGTGAAGCATTAACTGGCTTTTTTTTTTTTTTCCCTTACAGACAACCAAGCGAGGTGATCCTCAGGAGTTAAGAAACATATTCCTACAGGTAATGGCTTCTGTCCTGTGCTGCTTCTTGGTAGGGGTGGGATGGGGGGAACGTGTAAGTCTAGTATTTTTCAGGCCTTCGCTTTCAGGAATGTTTTATCAGTATTTTCATGTTTCCTTCAGAACATGAGAATAAATAATATAGATTATAACTCTTATTAAGATTTGATTAAATAGATTTCCCTCAAATTATTTTTTTAATGACTTAAGACATTAAAAAAAAATCACTAAGGAGAAAAATTGCAGCTTCCCTTTAAGCATTGTGACCAAAATAAAATTTCAAAACATATTGGCACACTTGTGCAATTGATAGGTATGATTAAAATTCTTTGTTCTTTGAAAATTATGTTTGTAAAGTTTTCCTGCTTCTAAGCAACTCTGTGCAATTTGTTACAGAGATAAGAATAATATAGTTATTCTTAATTTGTGTGTGTCTTTTCTTCCTCCATTTATTTTTATTATATCCATGGGCTTTGGGGGTTGTGTTACAAAATGTTACTTTATGTGATTCTTGCAAGAATCCACCTTCAGTTCTGCTAAATTTTTATCATCAGTGACTTACTTGGCTGTAGACTTTTAAAAAATTGACTTAGTTTTTTGTTTTCATTTCTTAATTTCAGAAGTTCTGCATGCAGGAAATTGTGTTTAAGTACATATAAAGGGAGACAAGCTTAGGTGACCTACCAAATACTGTATTTTTCTCTGAATTCTTTTGAGAATTTTTGAGAACGGGTCTATTCTGGACCTGTGCTTGTATAGCAACTTTGACCTTGGGCAGGTCCTTGCTGGGTGTTGGTTTCCTCTGTAAAATGAGAGGTGATCTTCCAAGGTTCCTTCCAACTCCAAAAGTCTATGATTCTATATTAGGAACAGATTCTAACATGTGCATCAGCCTGGTGCAGATGACATTTTTATCTGAGAAATGTGGATTGCTTAAGCTATTGTTGGGGAGGCGGCTGTATAGATGACCAATTAGTGAAAATGAGAATCTTAAATTTTATAAACTCTGGTAAAGGGAAGCATCATTTCCAGAACAAAAGTAATTGTAATAGAAATGTTCTGTTTGTGGTTTGAAACCTTGATTTCTCACAAGTATTCTTGAAAATAACCAAAAATATGTCAGTGTTAACCACGCCATGTGCTCAATTGTTTCATGAGGAATTCATGTGATGTAGTTAATTTTGTTTTCTAAATTAAGTAGGCAAAGGAAAAATCAGTGGAAATGCTTCATGAACTATTGAACAGAGTACTGACCAGGTGTTGGCAACATTGGGTTCAATTGCCAGTCCTGCCCCTATCTTGTGGTTTTACCTGTGGGTTTCATCTTCTCATGTAGTACTCAATGGGCTATAAGGAAATGGCAGTTGAAGTCCTTTCAGCTTTAAAAATCTTGTGGGAAAAAAATCTGTGATTCTATATGGATTTGATTTTGGAAAGGAGAGGGCTGGGACTATGCCTAGCTTTTTGAAAACTTTCAAATTTTATCTTTTTACACATTATTTTGATGATACCCTTTTTATACTGAAAATTTGTGGAATTCATTAACTACATGTTTAGCAGTAATGGTAAAGCATTGACCCAAGAGTTATTGATAAGGGTCAGAACATAGATACTACCTTCTGGTAACTGAAACAGCTTGATATAGAATATAGTTAGTTGAATCAGTTTGAGGGCTATTAGCAAGTAACATAGATTTTAAATTTATATCTTAAATACTTCAAACTATAGTTACTTGAAGCTATAGGGCATTATTTAGAAACAGTTTTGTTTTAGATGCATATGTTTTTTTAAATATTTTAGAAACAATAGCAGGCAAAAATACATACTAACTATGCATTTCTTTAGCAACTTAACATATTTATCGGAATAGTCACTGGGAATTATTTACTGTGTGTCATGTATGTACTTGTATTTAGTTTAGTAGTAGACACTAACATGATGAATAATTAAAGGGGAGAATTGAGCCCAGACTTGAATGGACAGGTAAACGTGACTAGTCTCTCTTTGAGACCTGTCCCATGTCCCACAACTTGTGGTTGAGGGAGTCCAGAACAATGAAGGCAAATTATAGCCTCTGGTATGATAGTCAAATTGATTTCTCTAGATCCTTGTGGTCATGTAATAATAATGACAATGGCTATCATTTACTGATCATTCTGAAGTATGCTGAGCATTGGCTTAGTCTTTTCGGGTATTAATTTTTTTTCTTTTTAAACTGACGTATAGTTAATTTACAATATTTCAGGTAAGGATATCTTATTAATTTTCATAACAACCTTTCTGCATGCTTAGTCACTCAGTCGTGTCTGACTCTTTGTGACCCCATGGACTGTAGCCCACCAGATTCCTTTGTCCATTGGATTCTCCAGGCAAGAATACTGCAGTGGGTTGCCATTTCCTTCTCCAGGAGATCTTCCTAATCCAGAGGTTGAACCTGGGTCTCCAGCATTGCAGGCGGATTCTTTAACAACCTTAGGAGATAGCATTATTTTCCCTGTTAAATCATGCTCAGTCGCTAAGTTGTGTCTGACTCTCTGACCCCATAGACTGCAGCCCACCAGGCTCCCCCGTCCCTGGGATTCTCCAGGCAAGAACACTGGAGTGGGTTGCCATTTCCTTCTCCAGTGCATGAAAGCGAAAAGAGAAAGGGAAGTTGCTCAGTCGTGTCCGACTCTTTGCGACCCCATGGACTGCAGGCTACCAGGCTCCTCCATCCATGGGATTTTCCAGGCAAGAGTACTGGAGTGGGATGCCATTGCCTTCTCCGTGCTAAAAGCTAGAGGCATGTAAAAGTCTAACTGCAACTGTGTTTGTTAAGAAATTAAAGGAAAAAAAAATTGGTTTCTTAGGTGCTGAAATATAATACCTTTCCACTGTGACTATCTAGAACATTTGGCCAAGGACTTTGGATTTGAAACAGTAGGAAGGCACTCTGGGTTTCTCAGTGGGCAAATTGAAGTGGGTAAATTCTGGCAGCTCTTTGTGTATGTTGGATAAAGTGTGGAGAGGTTGAAAGTAGGTAGAGAGATCTGTTAAGAGGCCATTGAAATAATTCATGTGGGAGATAATGACCTGGAGTGGCTGATGGCTGGGGAAATGGAATGGAAGGATGATACTAGGGACTTTGGAAGGGATGAAATCAATTGAATGTGGTATTAAATATGAAAGTAAAGGAAAGAGTAGTGAATCTAGCATTTTTATGACAGATGTTAATTTATAAGGCGTCTATTTGAGGAGTTGGGTGAGGGGATTGTTAAAGTTTGGTTGCTAAATACATGTGTCCCAATAAGTTGAAGTCAGATACAAGTTTTGTATAGGTGGTAGATGAAACCTTGGATTAGGAGAATTAATTATAAAATAAACAAGACAGGGAATAAAGGACTGATTTATAAGTGATATGATCAATTGAAATGGAAGGAGGAGGAGTGGAAGTGAAGGAGAATGGCCTCATGGGAGTTTAGAGTGTCACAGAAAAGGGTCAAGTCAAAGAGTAAAATCTAGATTTTTCTGTGATTAATATAATTTTGTTTTGGTAGGATTTGAGGGGTCACTTGAATTCAGGGTCATTTGAGCTAATTAAAGACTACAAGAAGATATAATTTTGAATTTTAGAATGCAATTGAAAAATTCTGGAAAATTTAGAACTATGGCATTGACTGTCTAAATTCACAACTAGCTGGTGTGGCTAACAGTCATTTGTTTTGTAAAAGGCAAAATACTCCTGTTTGAAAGTGATATTATACCTATGTTTAATGACGCTCCATTTTATGTGCAAGTCCATTTATGTGCGAGTTGATAAGAGTAAGTAAGCATTTTGATTCTGAGTATAGAGAAATAGGTTTTTTTTTATGTTCATCATTTCTCAAATTTTGATAAGCTGCGTTTTCTATTAATTAAAAGAAAAGAACAATAGTATTCACTAGGATTCTTTTTCCTGCCCCCCCCAAGTACTTAAAATTAGAGCACAGCAAATGAATTCTTATGTGTTAGACTGCTGTAATTTTACAACCAGCTATCAAGCTAATATTTTACTGTTAGTACCCTTGAAACCGTCAATTCTGGATTTATGTCTTCTTTTACCTCTCTCAGCCACACACTATTATTGACCCAAATCTGCTACATCAGAGGTATATAGTAGCAAAAGGAGACAAGGGAAACAGTGAAGAGGAAGGTGAGGTAAGGACAACAGGGATGTCATAGGCTGTTTGTTATAAACCTGGCAAATTTAAAAATGAAGAGTTAATCTGGTATGGTCTGTGTTTTGTGGCAAAGGAGTTGTGATGGACAGGGAGGCCTGGCGTGCTGTGATTCATGGAGTTGCAGAGTCGGACACGACTGAGCGACTGAACTGAACTGAGGTTTATCAAAAAGCAGTTTTACGGGACTTCCCCGGTGGTCCAGTGATTATTAGGACTTGGCTCTTTCACTGCTGTGGCCCTGTGTTCATTCCCTGGTTGGGGGAATGAAGATCCTGCAGGCCGTACAGTGCTGCCCAAAAGCAAAAAACTGTTTTAAGTGAATGATTTTTGAAGATCTCTTTTTTTTCTTTTTAAGTTGATAGATTTTTCTGTTGTTCATTTACCAGTGTATCCTATGATAAAAGCAATACATGTTGAGACTGTAGAATAATATATGCTAGACCCAAAATGTGTGGCAATGTAGAAATCAAATACTATTTTTATCCCTTTTTCTCATCACCAGTATAACTAGAAGATCGTATCCCATATCAAATTATGAAAATCCATTTTTTTCTGTCTTGTTTATTTTACATTAGAAAATAAGTAGAAGATGCTGCTGCTAATGTAAAGCAAACAGTGATTCTTCTTTAGGGTTTTTATGATAACATAAATTTTTAATTGAAAGAAATGTCCTTTATTCAATAAATATTTTTTTACATATTATGTATTTATTTACTTTTGGCAATAACCTGCAGCTGAAAAGGGAATTAGCTTTTAGCAGGAGACTTTTCTATTTTGTTGAAATATGAGTTAGGGCTATGTTTTCCAAAGTGTAGGAAGTGTATCACAATATTACAGTTAAAATAAGAGAATCAGGTATTGAAAGATGATAATATCTACTGAGGCCAAATGTGGAGAAAAAAGGTGCTCTCACAGTGCATTTGTGGAAACAAAGACTCTTTGCAAAGCAATTGGCAATGGTTTAAAATAAAAAGATAACCAGTTAAAGAAACAATCCTATTTTGGGGATATTTATCCCAGAGAAGTAAAAATACTCATAAGAATATATATGTATTAGATTGTTAGTGTCAGCACTCAGTTGTTCCTCAAAAACAAAAAAAAGCTGGGGGACACAAAATAAATGCTATCAAAGGGCAGTGGTAGGAAAATTATGAAATAACAACTGTGGAAAATTAAGCAGATACTAAAAAGAATGAGTTAGACTTACTCCAGCTGATTTAGAGGGATTTCAAATGTACTATAAATGAGTCTGCCTGCACTGTGGGAGACACAGGTTTGACCCCCGGATCAGGAAGATCTCCTGGAGAAAGGAATGGCTACCCATTCCAGTATTCTTGGGGCTTTCCTGGTGGCTCAGATGGTAAAGAATCTGCCTGCAGTCAGAAGACCCAGGTTCAATCAGGAAGATCCCCTGGAGAAGAGAATGGTTACCCACTCCAGTATTCTTGCCTGGAGAATTCCATGGACAGCGGAACCTGTCATGCTGTACTCCATGGGGTCACAAAGAGTGGGACACAACTGAGCGACTAGCACTTTTTTTTTCTTTATAAATGAGGAAAGACAGGTGTATATACAGAAGAATAGATAATGTTAACGGGGTTGAGGTAAGAATTCAGGGGAAATAAAAACAAAATCTCAATGTATATGTGTTAAATTTTGAGCAAGTACATAATTTAAAAGTAAGAACTTAGTAATTCAGCTGCTGCTGCTGCTGCTAAGTCGCTTCAATCGTGTCTGACTCTGTGTGACCCCATAGATGGCAGCCCACCAGGTTCCCCTGTCCCTGGGATTCTCCAGGCAAGAACACTGGAGTGGGTTGCCATTTCCTTCTCCAATGCGTGAAAGTGAAAAGTGAAAGTGAAGTCGCTCAGTCGTGTCCGACTCTTAGTGACCCCATAGAATGCAGCCTACCAGGCTCCTCCATCCATGGGATTTTCCAGGCAAGAGTGCTGGAGTGAGTTGCCATTGCCTTCTTCGTAGTAATTCAGAACATGAAGTTAAAAGAGACTCCCCAACATGAACTGGGTTGAAGAAACCAGTAAGAGACACACAGAAAGGGATCTATAGTTTTCTTAGCCACCCTGATTAAGGTTTTCACCAGTTTTTCAGGCTATAGGAATTGAAGATAATAGCCTTTATCTTTAGTTTATAAAATATTTGCCATAAACTATATAGAGTTCTTATTTTTAAAAAAGTATTAGGCATTAAGGGCGTGCTAGCAACATAGTGAAGACTTTATCCTTGAATTAACTAGACAGATGAAAAATAATTAAGATTAAAACATTAGAGTTATTAAATGCTATGTATGTCCTGCTGCTACTGCTGCTGAGTCGCTTCAGTCGTGTCCAACTCTGTGCGACCCCATAGACGGCAGCCCACCAGGCTCCCCCATCCCTGGGATTCTCCAGGCAAGAATACTGGAGTGGGTTGCCATTTCCTTCTCCAATGCATGAAAGTGAAAAGTGAAAGTGAAGTCGCTCAGTCGTGTCCGACTTTTGGCGACCTCATGGACTGCAGCCCACGAGGCTCCTCCATCCACGGGATTTTCCAGGCAAGAGTACTGGAGTGGGGTGCCATTGTCTTCTCCGATCTATGTCCTACTACCAGTCAATAAATAGGCTAGGCACTGTGCGAGGTTTGTAGGTACGACAGAGCTGTTTAATGAAGGTATGACCTCACATTCTGGGTAGGGGTGAGACAGACAATAACAAAGACCACACATTAAAAAAAAAAGAAATATTAATCACAGGATTGTGACAATTCCAATAAGTAGAATGATGGAAAAGGTGATCATTTTTCAAGATGGTGGCCAGTGAAGGCCCGTAAGGAAGTGATATCAGGGCTGAGAACTGAAAAGTAAGTAGAGAGAATTCCACATGTGCAAGGGCCTGGATGTGGATAGGATTTGGTATGTTCAACAAACAAAAATGAGGCCAGTGCTCCTGAGGCCTCAGTGAGTGAGGGGGTGAATGGGCAGTAAGAGATGAGGCTGAAGGAACCACACCAAGCAGGACCTTGTTTATAGACCATGAAGAAGAGTTTGGATTCTTTTCTAAAAAAATGTTGTGGAACCTGTCGGAGGTCTTTCACCTTGAAAGTTGAATGATTCAGTTTATATGTTAAATTGATTGTATTTAAAGATAGATCATATTGAAATGTAAGCTTTCTCATATATTTCTGTGCTTTCTCATGGATTTTCTACTCTACCTTGAGTAGACTGTGATTGTTCCAATTTAATTTCCTCCTGTCCGTAGCATTCTTAGGATATCTTGATCTGGGCCTTGGTTGACTCCTTTTTATCCAGGAGGCAACAGAAAGTAGCCAGAACCTTACATGGGCTTTGTAGTCTAACCAGAATCTGAATCCTCTTTGATCCCTTTTGCTGAGTGACCTTAGGTGTTTAGATTTCTGTGGGAGTCTGTCTTCTCATCTGTCTAAGAAAGGATAACTGCATCTAGCATATAGGGATATTACAAGGATAAGATAATGTGTAAATAGTGCCTGGCACTCAGAGAACCTGATAAAACTTAGTTCTTTGTCCTTTTCCTTTTCTTCTGAGCTGAGGACTTTTCTTTCCTGAAAAGGATCTCAGTCCCTTGTGTTCCCCAGGTAACTGTGCTGGACCTAGAAAGTGACTAAGGATGCTAATAAGTACTTGTGATTATGTACATGTAATCAGTTAATTATTAATTACATTCTTAAAATATACATCTGAAGATCTTCACAAATCCCCATAATCAGAAATATCTCCACAAAAGGTAATTTCTCTCTCAAATCTATAGATCCTGAGAAGGGGTAGAGCCATGATTAAAAACTGGGAGACTGGAAGTATGTGCAGAGTTTTCATTTAAACCTTCTGTTGCTCTGTCTTAACCAGAGAAGGAATAGTAGTCCAACCAAGGAATACCAAGACGCAGACCTGAAAGAGAGACTTACAATTCATTCTTTATGTTTGTAATTTGTGAAAAATCATCTCCCTGTTCTGTTCAGCTCTCTTTTAGCACTGCTGAAATTTCTGAAACATGGCTCACTGAAACCAGTGCCATGGCTTCTAGAACTGTACTATTGTTTGTTAACTGTTATGTTGTAGGGACTATTTTAAGCTTTTTATACAAATCACTGTATGTAATTCTCAGGACAACTCTATAAGGTAGGTGCCATTAATATTCCCATTTTATAGATGAGAAAACTGAGCCCCAGAACGGTTAAGCAACCTGCTGAAGGTTATATAGTAAATGGAGGAGACTTGCTTTATGTATGTTAATACAACTTGGCTTATTTACTTAATATTGTATGGCAATGCAGGTATGGTAGTACATACAGAATCATCTCATTTTTGGGGTAGCCTTTTTTATTATGAAAAATTTCAAACATATGAATTTAAAGAAAATAGCATAATGAATTGCCATCTACCATCACGAATCTTCAACTATCATGGATAATTTTGCTTAATTTATATTGCAGCTGCAGGGGATTATTTTGAAGCAATTCTCAGACATCTTATCACTGCATCCATAAATACTTCAGTGTCTATCTCTAAAAGATGATGACTCTGAAAAACAAACCAAACAAACCACAATACTTCCTGCACCTAAAATTTTTCCTTAATAAATGAATTTCAATTCAGAGTTGTAGTTTCCATGCTTGTTTCTTTTTTTTTTTTAAGTTGTTTTATTAAAATCAGGATCCAGGCCCGGTTCCTACATTGCATTTTGTTGATCTGTCACTGCTCCCTGCCAGGATAAAAGGCCTTTTTTCCTTATGGCAAAAATCTTGCTATGTAATCAAGGCTTACCAACAGTAAAGCATTCGATACACCTGGGAGCTACACCTTGATTATCAAACACGTGATTTGTCTGGGCTTGTAAATATATATGCCCCTTGAATGTTCCCATGGTTACTTAGACCAAGAAACTGAAGTATTTTTAAGAACAATGCAAATTATTCAACTTAATCTGCTATGAAACATTCTAGTTCCAGTTACTGAATTCTCTGGGGTCATTATTTCCAAGGTTTTTGGCCATTTTTAGGGGTTAAATTGTTTTGAAAGACTTAGCTTATTATGGTAACTTCTGTTAATTTCAGTGAGTAACTGGAGTCTTCCACCTCCGCACTTTGTTAGACATTGCATGGTAGCTGATAGTAGGCCTTGATGTAACAGATAGTAAAAATACACATATTAACGCAAAAAGATAGTATTTCATGAAACAATCTGAGAAAGGCAGATTTCTGGAGAAATTTTTTTTGCAATATTAAATAGGTTTTGTTTCCAGTGTAAGTGAAATATGCAACTGAAAATGCTAATTAGATGTATAAAACTGCCTTTTCCTAAAAAATGCATGTGTAGATTTTAGTAAATACCAGAAAAATCTTGTGTCACTCATTAAAATCTGTTTTAAAAAATTAACGTGGCTTCATAGAGTTGTTAAAATCCATGTGGCTATATGTATTAATTATTTTTTCTCATTAAAATATTATTTCTGCTATTGAATTCCACATTGCACTATTGTAACAAAAGTTGTGTTGTTGGATCTGTTGTGGTCTTTGCTTGTTACATAGAGTGCTTGAGTAGTGAAAGGGCATGCATTCCGGACTAAATTTGGCTTGCAGTAGGAGTAAGAGCAGTAATAGTGAAGGACAACAAGATTAGCTTCATGTGCTCAACTCTTGCTGTGGTAGAAGTCTTTCTCTTCCTTTGCTCATGTAATTCTTTTTTCTGTGGAGGAAATGCTCTGTGTGGTATTTGTAGTTACCAAATTTTATGACATTGTCCTTTGAGAGTTAGAAATCGCAAGGATGTTGCAATCTGAAATTGTCAGTTTATCTCAATTGGAACAAAGTCAGGGAGGAACAGTTTGTTTTGACTCATGTTACAGCCACATGTTGGATAAGCAGAGATGAAGCTGCCTAGACCAGTCAGGACTGATTTTCTGATAAACCCAAGAATAGTAGAAGCCAACCCTAAGGAAACCTTGGTTAGAATAAGGGTGAAGAGTTAGTAACTCCTTCATGTTTGAGCAGAAGCAGAAAAATTTAGAATGCAAGGAGGAAAACTGGGATCTGCTGCTTTTCTGTGTTTCTAAGCATTTTAGATTAACTATGTCAATCTGCATTAGCTTTATAATTTTCAAATACTTTGATGTTCAAGATCTCACTTTTTTCCCTTAAAAAAGATCTGCTGCTGCTGCTGCTGCTAAGTCGCTTCAGTTGAGTCCAACTCTGTGTGACCCCATAGACAGCAGCCCACCAGGCTCCCCCGTCCCTGGGATTTTCCAGGCAAGAACACTGGAGTGGGTTGCCATTTCCTTCTCCAATGCATGAAAGTGAAAAATGAAAGTGAAGTCGCTCAGTCGTGTACGACTCCAATGCATGAAAGTGAAAAATGAAAGTGAAGTCGCTCAGTCGTGTACGACTCCTAACGACCTCATGGACTGCAGCCCACCAGGCTCCTTCATCCATGGGATTTTCAGGCACAAGAGTGCTGGAGTGGGATGCCACTGCCTTCTGCTGCTAAGTCACTTCAGTCGTGTCCGACTCTGTGCGACCCCAGAGACAGCAGCCCACCAGGCTCCCCCGTCCCTGGGCCTTCTACCTTTCTGTAATTTCTCATTAAAGAGACTCTGAGAAGTGTGTGTTTGCTCCAGAAATCTCTACTATTTAACAACACAGGAGATTAGAACCTCTTTTCTGACCTTAGTTTCAGTGTCCATCATGCCATGGTCTCTGAGTGATTTGAGGGCAGGAACTATGTTTTCTTGATTCTGCATCCCTAGTGCTAGGCCTGGTGCCCAGCACAAAGTTGGTACTTGATAAATGTTTTAAAATGAATGCAAAATAACCTGAAAGATTAAAGCAGATTTTCGGCTTAATAAGAAGTGCTTCTAGATATATTACCTTGGTTTTGGTGGGCATACTGAAAAAGAAAATCCTTGATCTTGACACACTGTATAATTTTTAAAAAGTAACCAACTTTCTAGTCACAGCCTATCAGAACTTTCCTTTATAATTTCTGGAAAATCTTTTAGAAATATAAAAATAAAAAAATCTCTGTTTTTAAACTTACACCATTTAAACAGCTAATTTATATCATTAAAACTATTTGGGCCTATTTACTCATTCGTGTTCTTGTTAAAACTGTTTGGGCCTATTTACTCATTCGTGTTCTTGAATTTTAAGTTAACCTTTTTTTTTCTTCCCTTAGTGGAAATGTAGTATGTAAACTCTTTGTAAAGTCTGCTTTATAATTAACCTGTGATGTTGGTTGCATACATTCTAAAGGTTACTTAAGGTTATATTTGGTAAAATTGCAAAGGAGTTATTAGTATCCAGTTAACTACAGTCACGTGAGGTCTTGATGTGTTGATCTGTTGGCTTGATAGAACATTTCTGGAAAACGTGATTGTCTCTTTTGAAGATAGAGGTAGTTCAGGGAAAGTATAACATAAATCTGTGTATGAAACCATACTGTCTTTAATCAGCAATGATTTTGATTAAATATATAAAGATTCTAATCTTTCATTAAGATCCATTTTCTTTCTCATGCTTCAGAATGTCAAGGCTTTTTCAAACACATATGAACTATACTCAAAATATTTCTGGAAATGCCAAAGCTATGGGCACTTTTACATTAAAGCACTTCAGTTAGGTTTTAAAAAAGTTTAATTGAGAAAATAAACCACGTGTTTTTTTTCTGATACTGTCAGCTACTTCTTATCTATGTCTTTTATGTGTTCTTGACTTCTTGCCCAAGAAGGATTTATGACTGACTGCTTAAGAAACATCTTTGAAATGGCAGATGATTAACTCTAAAGTTATTTGGAGTATGGATATAATATTTGGCTAATTTCATTTCAAGTCATTTTAGTTCAGTCTTTGATAGGAACAAAATAGAAACAATATTGTGCAACTAAATTAATATATTAATTTTTTAGCATAAGTGTTAGCCTAGGAGATCCAAAAATTTGTCTTAAATTGCTTTTTTTCATTTTTAGTGTAAACATGCAAGTCATTTTGGTTAGCAGAAAAAGTCTAGTAAGCCCACTTAACCTTTTCTTGTTTCTAGCTGCCTTACTTTAGGCCATGTTTCCTTTTTTTGTTTGTTTAAGTGTCGGACATGACTGAAGCAGCAGCAGCAAGCGTTATTATCCAGTCAATTAAAATCAGCATTAAAAGTAATGAAGTTATTTAAAATAGATAGGTCATTCTTATTTTAAAAAATATTTTTAGTTTAAACATATCACCCATTTTTGAGGTACCTGCTTTTCTTTGTTAAGGAAATGTTCTAGCCTTTTGGCTGACTGTGGGTAGATTCTAGTTTCAGTTCTAAATTCCCTCTTCTGTTTTGTCTGTTCAGGCAGCAGGCTCAGTGACATTGCCAAGTAATTGTCTCTAATTTAATGAGTTAATTAGTTAACTGTCTCCTGCAGAAGTCAAGTACTGACTCCTTGTGGCTGAGAAGACTTGTGTTTTTTCCCTCTGAGCTATGCACTTTATCTTTCAGTTAAAATAGACTAGGAGAGTTGGGAAAAACACTAGCAAAATACCTCAGGGTAAGTGATTCTCTGGCATCATTTATAACCCCAGATATTGGCAAAGCCTGTTCCAAGTACATGTCCACGAAAGCAATTGTTTTCCTTGTTGGCTACTGTGTCCTTGGTGGTTTGTGCTAAGGCTGCTCCATTTCCTGATAGTTTTAAAGTTAAGAGTGTTGGTATTTCTGTCTGTATGTAATCTGTGTATATAGTGGTGATAGTTGGCAAAAAGATTCAGGTATTAGATATCAGACACCTTTGTGACAAAAAGAAATGGACACTTCAGTCAGTTCAGTTCAGTCAGTTGTATCCGACTCTTTGTGACCCCATGGACTGCAGCACGCAGGTCTCCCTGACCATCACCATCTCCTGGAGTTTACTCAAACTCATGTCCATTGAGTCAATTATGCCATCCAACCATCTCATCCTCTGTCGTCCCCTTCTCCTCCCTCCTCCAATCTTTCCCACATCAGGGTCTTTTCAAATGAGTCAGCTCTTCACATCAGGTGGCCAACGTATTGGAGTTTCAGCTTCAGCATCAGTCCTTCCAATGAATATTCAGGACTGATTTCCTTGAGGATGGATTGATTGGATCTCCTAGAAGTCCGAGGGACTCTCAAGAATCTTCTCCAACACCATAGTTTAAAAACATCAAATGGACACTTAGTTGCTTTATTTTGTTAATACTAACTGAAATGTTTTTGTATTGTTCCTTTTGAAAATTAATATCTGCTAATTAAAGAAATCAACTCAATTGTGAAGTGAGAGAACAAAGATCACCATAACCCATCTCTTATATTTTCTTGTTTTATATTTAGTTCTTAATTATTTTAAATTTCTTATAGAAATTGGCCCTTTTCATTCCATTGATAAAGGAGTCTTTATCAATGAATATGAGCATTTTTATGGTTCTTTATGGGCTTCCCTTGTGGCTCAGCTGGTAAAGAATCCGCCTGCAATGCAGGAGACCTGGGTTCAGTCTCTGGGTTGGGAAGATCCCCTGGAGAAGGGAAAGGCTACCCACTCCAATATTCTGGCCTGGAGAATTCCATGGAGTGTATAATCCGTGGGGATTGATGCTTTTGAACTGTGTTGTTGGATAAGACTCTTGAGAGTCCCTTGGACTGCAAGGAGATCCAACCAGTAAATCCTAAAGGAAATCAGTCCTGAATGTTCATTGGAAGGACTGATGCTAAAGCTGAAACTCCCAATACTTTGGCCACCTGATGAGAAGAACTGACTCATTGGAAAAGACCCTGATGCTGGGAAAGATTGCAGGCAGGAGGAAAAGGGAATGACAGAGGATGAGATGGATGGCATCACTGATTCAATGGACATGAGTTTGAGTAAGCTCCTGGAGTTGGTGATGGACAGGGAATCCTGGTGTGCTGCAGTCCATGGGGTTGCAGAGTCAGACACGACTGAGCAACTGAGCTGACTGACTGATAGTTCTTTTTATATATAGTTATATTTTTATATATATATATATATATATATTTGTGGGTATGTATTTATATATTGCTAAATTACTTTTTTGTTTAAATTTTTTTAATTGGAGGATAATTACAGTATTGTGTTGGTATTTGCTGTATAGCTGAATCACCTTTTTAAAGGACTGAATGTGAAAAAGCAAAATGTAAAGAACAATGTGAATAATATGTTATTATTTGTGTTAAAAAGACATGGATAAGAATAATCATACATATTTGTATGTATATATTGGCATATATCAGAGAAGGCAGTGGCACCCCACTCCAGTCCTCTTGCCTGGAAAATCCCATGGACGGAGGAGCCTGGTGGGCTGCAGTCCATGGGGTTGCTAAGAGTCGAACACGTCTGAGCAACTTCACTTTCACTTTTCACTTTCATGCATTGGAGAAGGAAATGGCAACCCGCTCCAGTGTTCTTGCCTGGAGAATACCAGGGATGGGGGAGCCTGGTGGGCTGCCATCTGTGGGGTCGCACAGAGTTGGACACGACTGAGCGACTTAGCAGCAGCAGCAGCAACATTGGCATATATGGGGCTTCTCAGGTGGTGCTGGTGGAGATAGATGTAAAAAATATGGGTTCATTCCATGGGTTGGGAAGATCTCCTGGAGAAGGGCATGACAACCCATTCCAGTATTCTTGCTGGCAGAGAAGCCTGATGGGCTATAGTCCATAGATCGCGAAGAGTCAGACCAACTGAAGCAACTTAGCATGCATGCATGCATATTGGCATCTCTCTATATATCTCTCTTATATATAAAATTTACTTGTTTATGCACAAAAAAAGTCTCTGGAAGCATGTGTGAGAAATTAATTGCCTCTGGAGTGAGGAATTGAATGATTGGGAAGAGGTGAGAGGAAGACTTTTTTCATTGTATATTCTTATTTTGAATGGTGTGAATTGACAGTATTAAAACCATAAATAAAAAAAAAAGCCTCTAGCAATGGGTGAAAATCCCCATTGTGTTTTCATTTTCACTCCCACTGTTTGGTGCAGGCCTCGATCTCTTTCCTCTGGATCTTTGCAGTAGCCACTGCTTGGTCTCCCTGCCCCCAGTCAGCTTATCTTTTCTCCAGTCCATCTTTCACATTGCTGCTGGGGAAAGCACATGTCGGATCATGTCTCTCACTTCCTAAAATTTTCAATGGTATCCCATGGCCCATAGGATAAAGTTCCAGCTCTTTGTTTTAGCATTCCAAGTCTTCCACTATCTGGTCTCAAATTGCCTTTTTATATCACTTCTACATATCTTTATATACCCTCTCTTTGTTATCTTTATATACCCTCTCTTTGTTATCTTTCTCCAGACAACAACCGCCTCCACCCAAAAAGAAAGAAATTCATTTTTAAAATTTCTGTTTTTTGGGTTTTTTTTTTTAAAGCCTGAAATACCCTTTCTCTCAATTTGCAGTTAAAACTGAATTTTGCTTTCAAGGCCTGTTCTGAACATTATTTTCTTTTTCCTCTCACCAACTCCCTGCCATCTATCCTCAAAATGAATCATTTATTTTTGGTTCCCATTGTATGTTTCTCATACCTTTGGCACTCATTCTAGTTAATTGCTCACTTATCAGTTGCTTAAATTCTATTTTTAGACTTCCTTGTATTGATCCCTCTTTCCAGCTCCAGTAGTCTTGCCAACATTGTGCCTTTCTCCACTCCTGCCTGTCTTTTACCCTGGTGGTTTTCATATCTTGGTAAATGTGTCAGATTATGTTATACATTGAAGAATTTTGAGGAGAAGAAGCAATTGATTAGAATTAGTACAATCCACTCAATATCATACAGTTTATTTTTTGTTTATCCTGTTTGCATGCCTATTTTGAAGTGTCAAAGATTATGTAGTTTTCATTTTATAGATATGTGATATATATCTAGAGGCCTGGGAGGAGAATGGCATTGTTGAAGGACTCACAGTGAATAAGTTTAGAGCCAGGGTGTAAACACAGGAACCTTTCAGGTATGACTTTTATAGCATGTAGAGAGAACATGACTTTATTTTGGGGTTATACTAGTTAGGTGCTTTTGGTAGTACCAGCTAGTAAGAATGTGTCCACCTTTGGGCTACTTCTTATGTTGGCTGATAGAGCATTTGCTGTGATAACCTCAATGATATTTTTCAGAACACAACAAAGGAAACAATTTAAAATTTAATTCTATCCTTATTGAAAGAGCTCATGGCTTGGTTTAGTCAGATTCACAAATGAGGACATTTGAAATGCTTAACCAAAAGCAAACCAACAGTCCTTTGCTGTAAGCTAGTGGCTTGGTTGGAGAAGGTGATGGCACCCCACTCCAGTACTCTTGCCTGGAAAATCTCACGGTCGGAGGAGCCTGGTAGGTTGCAGTCCATGGAGTTGCTAAGAGTTGGACACGACTGAGTGACTTCACTTTCACTTTTCACTTTCATGCATTGGAGAAGGAAATGGCAACCCACTCCATTGTTCTTGCCTGGAGAATCCCAGGGACGGGGAAGCCTGGTGGGCTGCCATCTATGGGATGGCACAGAGTCGGACACGACTGAAGCAACTTAGCAGCAGCAGCAGCAATGGCTTGGTTTAGTCAGATTCCCAAATGAGGACATTTGAAATGCTTAACCAAAAGCAAACCAACAGTCCTTTGATCTTTTGATCCTTGTCTTTCCTAGAAGCAACCTCTTGTAACTTTTCTAGCTATTCATTTTTCATGAATAGAAGTATTTCTACTTTATGAAAAGTAAAGTATAGAAATACTTCATATCTTTACTTTTCATAAAGTATAGAAATACTTCATATCTTTGTACTGCTGCTTCTAGACACTATTGACTTTCTCTTATAGCAGCTGAAGTATTTTACTTCCTCTCCCATTCTTCTCCCTCCATGCTTATCATATTATAATTGTCATTATATTTATAATGTATATTTATAATTGTCATTAAATTAATATTTGGTATCTACATTATTATAACTTTAAATTGTTTATTTTCTGCCAAATCATGTAATGTTTTCTATTTTTATATGACAAAAACACTTGTTCATAATTTACTTTTTTATAGAGTTAAAAATTGCTTAACTTTTTGTTTATTTAGTGATTTGTGTACCTCTTACTGATCCCTTAACAAATATTTACTGAGTGCCTGCCGTTGTGTCAGCTATTATTCTTGGTGCTTGGATACATCAGTGAACATACTAGGCAAAAATTCCTTCTTTTGTGATATTTACATGCCCCTTGCGAGATAGACAACAAACATAATAAGTAAAATACATAGTGTGGTAGTTGATAGGTGCCAAGGGGGAAAGCAGAACACCATCGGGGAATTGGGAATATAAATACAAGTCTGGGTGGCAATGCTAAACAGGGTGATAAAGGGTAAGTCTCATTGAGAAGATGACATTTGTGTAAAGATTTAGGCTCCTCCCAGGGTTATTTTCCACAAAGCCAAATGCCTCGAATAATCTGACATTGCAGTTTCCCTAGCGGCTTGCTCTCTTGGAGCCCTCCCTCTGCCAGCCAGGACTGGCACTCCAGAGACCTGCAGCACAAATGTTGTCCAGGGGTTTCCCTTGGCCACTTCACTGGGTTGGATCATCCTCCATCTTACTATTACTTGGTTCATGCTGTCTTTTTGATGGGGCAAATTATCCCATAGCTTCCTGAGAAAGGGTACATAAAAGGGAGGAAAAGCATATTGAAAATATGGATATTCCAAAGTACTTTTAACCTACCCTTACTGTTGATTGAAAGTTTGGCTCAGTTTAGAATTCTTGGTTAGAAATCATTTCTCTTTGAATTTTCAGTGCCTTATTGCATTGTCTTCAAGCTTTCAAAGTTTCTGTTGGGAAACATTGAGGCCCATGATTCATAATTATTTACACATGACCTATTTTTCCCCTCTGAAAACGTTTAAGATTTTCTCTTTATTCTGATGTTCTATAATTTTATGATGATGAGTCAAACCCTGCTATGGGTTTTTGTTTTGTTTTAATTGACTGTGCTTGGCACTTAGTGGCCCCTTGTATTTCTCAGTTCTGGGAAATGTTCTGATGTTATTACTCTGATAGTTGAGTGAAGTAGGTAAGTTAATCGACTGCAACCCATAGAGGAACGCTGTGGTTGTTCATGTTTGGTCACCAGTTCAGTCAGTTTAGTTCAGTCATGTCTGACTCTTGGCGACCCCATGGACTGCAGCACGCCAGACTTCCCTGTCCATCGCCAACTCCCAGAGCTTACTCAAACTCATGTCTGTCAACTCGGTGATGCCATCCAACCATCTCATCCTCTGTCGTCCCCTTCTCCTGCCTTCAGTCTTTCCCAGCATCAGGGTCTTTTCCAGTGAGTCAGCTCTTCACATCAAGTGGCCAAAGTATTGGAGTTTCAGCTTCAACATCAGTCCTTCCAATGAACACTCAGGACTGATCTCCTTTAGGATGGACTGGTTGGATCTCCTTGCAGTCCAAGGGAGTCTCAAGAGTCTTCTCCAACACCACAGTTGAAAAGCATCAATTCTTTGGTGCTGAGCCTTCTTTACCATAGTACATAAAACCCTTACTATACATTGAGGTGTTTATTTAATAAGCAGGTATTATTATTGTTTTATTCTCTAAAATGATTGACATAAAAGGCAGAATTTTTTTGTTTTTTTCCCAGCTCCTGGTACTTAGAAGGAATACCTGTGTTGGAAGGTCTTGTTTGTTATGCTGTTGTTCATTTCCCTTTTAAGGTTTGGCTGTTGTGTCTCCACACCCGTCTCTTGCCATCAGGAAGCCTCCAGAGGCTTTGAGGCTTTCTCACCTTGGTTGCCCTTTCACCTTTCTTTATATTTCTCATATTTCTTTATGTGTATATATACATACACACACACACACACACACACCATAAAATTCACCATTTTAAAGTGTCCAAGTCGGTGTTGTTTTTTTTTTTTTCAGTTTATTTACAAAGTTGTGTGACTGTCACCACTGTCTAATTCCAGAGCATTTCTATCACCCCCAAAGAAACTCCCCCTATGTAAAGTGGTTAACTCCATTCCCCACTCCTTCCAGTTCCTGGCAACTACTCCTGTACTTTTCTGATGCTATGAATTTGCCTCTTATGGACAGTTTATATAAATGAGGTCATGTGGTATGTGGTCTTTTGTGTGGTTTCTTTAAGTTAAAGTGTTTTCAAGGTTCATCCATATTGTAGCATGTATCAATACTTTGCTAATGTTCTGAACTCAGGCTCTGGGTGTCTGTTTTTGGACTATCCAGAGAAAACTTCTGCATTTATTGTTACCTTGATTATGATACTGGCATTTAATTTACTTTTTCAGAAAACTTTTGCTGGGTACAAAAAGATACTGAACAATTTTAATTTTAAGTATGCATTATTTACTTTTTAGTATGCCAGTACTGAGGTTGATGGAGAACATTACATGACCCCAGAAGACTTTGTCCAGCGCTATCTTGGACTGTATAATGATCCAAATAGCAATCCGAAGATTGTGCAGCTCTTGGCAGGAGTAGCTGATCAAACCAAGGATGGGTAAGAACTTGTATGCTGTTCTTAAAAGCTAATGTTATTCAATATCATACTGAAAAAATGGGAAAACCATAAACTTACCCATGACCATTTAGAATTTTAATATTAATAAACCATATCTTTTCTTAGAAGTTTAAAAAAATTGTTATTTACTGCCATTATCAAGTATACTTGCATTTCTTTCTTTTTTTTTGGAAAAAAAATACATGCAAAGCTGTATTTTATGTTGAATAATCTGAGCAAAATGGTTTTCAGATGGCTAAGTTATCTTTTATTCACTCATTCAGTAAATATCGAGTACTTACTATGTTTTAGGCACGTTCTATGTGCTAGAATTCCATCAGTGAATAAACCACAGAAAAACAATAAACAAAATTTAAAAGTAAACTATAACATTAGGTGGTTATAACTGCTATAAGGAATAATAAGGAAGCATTTAGAGTGATACTTATTCATTTATCTGTCAGGTATTTATGAGACAGCCATCATTTGCCAGGTACTGTTGAACATTAGAAATATAAACAAAATGACGTTCATGACCTTGAGAAGAAACTCATGGCTTAGTGAGAAAGGATGAGTAAACAAAGAGAAAAAGTAATACTTTGGGAATAAGGTGCTATGATAGAACCATATGAAGTATACAAGGGACACCTAAGACAGCGTAATTAACTCTGTTTTGGGTGTTCAGGAGAGCATCCTAGAAGAAGTAATGCTTGAGTGAATCTGGCAAGACAGAAAGAGTTTGCTGGACAAAGAGGGAGCATTCCAGGAAAGGGAACAATTGGCATGAAACATCAAGGGGCAGGGAAACGCAGTTTTGAGGGCATTAGCCTACTGTGTCCCCTAGCAAAGCAATAAAGCTATTCTTTTCTACTTCCCCCCCACAAAACCCATCAAGGGGCACCTGCATGTCTGTGTTGCCTCCACAGTGGGCAGGTTGTCAGAGTAATGGGGGCACAGCTGGGGACCTTGTGTGCTAAGCTTTGACTAGTATCCTATAGGCTTGTGACTCTCAGACTTGGAGGTATTTTTAGCCTGGCATTGTAGGCATGTGTGCAGTCACAGTAATTACAAAGTGCATCTTACTTGAGTGTCAGTTTACTCAAATCAAGGGGGAAGGGCATTTTTATATTAAAATCTAGTAGGACTGTATTAGGGAGGGAATGGAATATTTGTATTCTTTGCTTTGTGAGTTCTGAGCTAGAGCCCCAGGACTCCAAGGGCCCAGTTTCTTTTTCTTGCCTGTAGAGGGGCTTGTGTGAAAAACTAGGCAAAATTAGTTTTAACTCTTTAAAATGTTTAGAAGGCTGTCGAAATACAGTGGAAGTGTTGGTTTCTAAGGTCTTTGAATCCAGGGTTATTGTATTCATTTCTATTTTCTCACAGAATTTAGCACAGTGCATGAAATTTACTATGAGTATTTTATATCTTGGAAAGGTTTTCTATAATTCATCACTGACAGATATTGAGGAACTTGTATACATTTTGTGCCCAGTCTCCAGAAAAAGTCAAATTGGCTGCCAGGTAACTGTGGCCCATTCAGTCCTTGGGTCTTTCAATAGTGATTAGACAGTGAGGCATATAAAAATTAATGGTATTTACTCAGAATTCCTTCTTCAAATTTAGAAATTTTAATTATTGTCATTAACTTGGTCTGAGACTTGCCAGACGTTTCTTTTCAGAAGCTTCCTCCATATCTTTTCAGATGCTTCCTTTTGTGACCATATGTTCTGATCCATTCCACTGGTGTATCTTATTTGAAGCTTCATGTGGTTCTGTCAGAAGCAGTTGTGTTGTTAAAGTGTGGTCCAGTGGAATCGAGTGTTTAAGTTGCCAGGGTAGAATCGATCAAAAATGGGTTTTGGCTAGTAAAGAATCTAATAATGTTGAATACTGTTTACTTTAAAAAAGCAAGCTGTTTCTTTTTTGAAAAGATGTATTTGTTCTATTTAAAATTTTAAAAACTACTTACACTTCCTTTTTTCCCCTCCCTCCCTAGAATAAGTCAGATTCAGATTGGGTAGGAAATTTGATTCATAAAGTTAGGTCATAAAAATTATAAACATATAGATTATTTCTAAAAGCAGAGAAAGGTACAATTTTCTAGAAACCTCCCACCCATGGATGGTCTTCATAGTTTCCTGAACTTACTGAAATATAATGCAAAAATGAATGATTTTGTATTTTCATTTTTCTGGGCAGAAATCACAGGTTTTTCAAAGGGTCTATGGTTTCAGAAGGGTTAAATATCATTGTTAAATTTTTTTTAAATACTTTTAATTTAAGAAAATCAAAGGCATTGATGATGTTTAAACTTATTCCAAGTAGCCAGCCCTTCCTCATTTCACATTTAAGGAAAATGAACTCCAGAGAGATTGATTGGCTTGTCCAATAACACACAATTCATTCTCTTACTTTTTAGCTCATCTTCTTGTAATCATTTTAAAAAGCTATCTTTTCTCTATTGTTCCATTTCCTACTCCTTTAAGCAGGGCAGTGATGAAAGTTAGGATAGTTTAGTTGGTTTATCTTTTTTCCAACTCCAAGAGGTATTCCTTGATTCTGTTATAGTTTTTTGAGGACCAGTCCTGTAGGTATATAGGCTTCCTAGGCGGCACAGTGGTAAAGAATCTGCCTGCCAATGCAGGAGACGCAAGAGACATGGATTAGATCCCTGGGTTAGAAAGATCCCCTGGAGTAGGAAATGGCAACCCACTCCAGATTCTTGCCTGGAAAATTCTGTGGACAGTGGACTACAGTCCATGGCGTTGCAGAGTCAGACGTGAACAAGCACAGCATGGCCTATATTGGTATGTAACTTGACAAGAATCACATAATACTGTTTATAATTACTCCAGACCAAATCTGAATAGAACTAGTATAAACAAGTTTGAATGATTTACTTAAGTATATGAGAAAAGCAGGTTTCAGTTCAGTTCAGTCGCTCAGTAATGTCTGAACCTGCGACCTCATGAATCGCAGCACGCCAGGCCTCCCTGTCCATCACCAACTCTCAGAGTTCACTCAAACTTACGTCCATTGATTCGGTGATGCCATCCAGCCATCTCATCCTCTGTTGTCCCCTTCTCCTCCGACCCCAATCCCTCCAATGAGTCAACTCTTCGCATGAGGTGGCCAAAATATTGGAGTTTCAGCTTTAGCATCAGTCCTTCCAAAGAACACCCAGGACTGATCTCCTTTAGAATGGACTGGTTGGATTTCCTTGCAGTCCACGGGACTCTCAAGAATCTTCTCCAACACCACAGTTCAAAAGCATCAAAGCAGGTTTAGGGGTGGTTAATGCTGTGTTCCTTTTGTGTTCTATCCTTGCCTGCCCTCCCTTGTTTTCTTAGCATGTTAACTGCTCCCTTTCTCTTCTCCTGGCTCCTTTCCTCTAATAAATAGTAAAGTAAGCAAGAGTGTTTTGATACAGGTGCTTGCTATGGACAGCCATGTATTTTTTTTATTGCTTTTTGTTTTCTAAGTATTTCATTTGGCTGTGCCACAGGGCATATGAGATCTTAGTTCTCTGAACAGGGATCAAACCCGGGCCCCTCACATTGGAAGCTCGGAGTCTTAACCCCTGAACTGCCAGGGAAGTCCCTGGAGAGCCATGGAGAAACAACATTGTATAAATAGCATGATAGGTTGTCTAAAAGGAAAAGCCATTCAGTTCAATTCAGTCTCTCTGTCGTGTCCGACACTTCCTGACCCCATGGACCACAGCACGCCAGGTCTCCCTGTCCATCACCAACTTCCAGAGTTTACTCAAACTCATCTCCACTGAGTCAGTGATGCCACCCAACCATCTCATCCTCTCTCATCCCCTTCTCCTGCCCCAATCCCTCCCAGCATCAGGGTCTTTTCCAATGAGTCAACACTTCGCATGAGGTGGCCAAAGTACTGGAGTTTCAGCTTCAGCATCAGTCCTTCCAGTGAACATCCAGGACTGATCTCCTTTAGGATGGACTGGTTGGATCTCCTTGCAGTCCTAGGGACTCTCAAGAGTCTTCTCCAACACCACAGTTCAAAAGCATCAATTCTTCAGCATTCAGCTTTCTTTGTAGTCCAACTCTCACATCCATACATGACTACTGGAAAAACCATAGCCTTGACTAGATGGACCTTTGTAGGCAAAGTAATGTCTCTGCTTTTTAATATGCTGTCTAGGTTGGTCATAACTTTCTTTCCGAGGAGTAAGCATCTTTTACTTTCATGGCTGCAGTCACCATTTGCAGTGATTTTGGAGCTCCCAAAAATAAAGTTTGTCACTGTTTCCCCATCTATTTGCCTTGAAGTGATGGGACCAGATGCCATGATCTTAGTTTTCTTAATGTTGAGCTTTAAGCCAACTTTTTTCACTTTCCTCTTGCACTTTCATCAAGAGGCTCTTTAGTTCTTCAGTTTCTGCCATAAGGGTGGTGTCATCTGTATATCTGAGGTTATGCATATTTCTCCTGGCAATCTTGATTCCAGCTTGTGCTTCATACAGCCCAGCGTTTCTCATGATGTACTCTGCATATAAGTTAAATAAGCAGGGTGACTATATACAGCCTTGATGTACTCCTTTTCCTATTTGGAACCAGTCTGTTGTTCCATGTCCATTTCTAACTGTTGCTTCCTGACCTGCATACAGATTTCTGAAGAGGCAGGTCAAATGGTCTGGTATTCCCATCCCTTGAACAATTTTCCACAGTTTATTGTGATCCACACAGTCAAAGGCTTTGGCATAGTCAATAAAGCAGAAATAGATGTTTTTCTGGAACTGTCTTGCTTTTCAATGATCCAACACATATTGACAATTTGATCTCTGGTTCCTCTGCCTTTTTTAAATCCAGCTTGAACAACTGGAAGTTCACAGTTCACATGTTGTTGAAGCCTGGCTTGGGGAATTTTGAGCATTACTTTACTAGCGTGTGAGATGAGTGCAATTGTGCGGTAGTTTGAGCATTCTTTGGTATTGCCTTTCTTTGGGATTGGAATGAAAACTGACCTTTTCCAGTCCTGTGGCCACTGCTGAATTTTCCAAAATTTCCATCAACAGAGGAATGGATAAAGAAAATGTGGTACATACATGCAGTAGAATATTACTCAGCCATTAAAGAGAATGAATGCTATTGCAGCACCATGGCTGAACCTAGAGATTGTCATGCTGAGTCAAATAAGTCAGACAGAGGAGGAGAAATATTGTATGACATCATTTATATGTGGAATCTAAAAAGAAATGATACTAACGAACTTACAAAACAGAAAGAATGGATACATGTATATGCATTTGAAGTGTGCAACCTGTGAGAACTCCAAAATTAAAACTCGCTGGTGAACAACTGTTGACAGGAGAATGTGGGATCCCACCAAAAACATGTACCCCACATCCAAGGGCAAAGGAGAAGCCCCAGCAAGTTGGTAGGAGGGGCAAAATCATTTTTAGAATCAAACCCCACACCTGCCAGAGACGCTCGGAGGGCTCAAACAAAACCTGTGCACACCAGGAGACTCCACAGAGAGTGAGCCAGACCTGCGTTTGAGTGTTTGAGTGTCTCCTGTGGAGGGACAGGTCAGCAGTGGCCTGAGGTCACCATTAACCCCACCATAGAGCCACCAGAACTTACACAGGACTGGGGAAATAGACTCTTGGAGGGCACAAACAAAAACTTGTGCACACCAGGACCCAGGAGAAAGGAGCAGTGACCCCACAAGAGACTGACCCAGACTTGCCATGAGTGTCCAGGAGTCTCCGTGGGTTGACGGTGGCCTGGTGCAGGGTTGGGGGCACTGAGTGCAACCATGCGTGCATGGGCCCTTTTGAAGGAGATTGCCATTATCTTCATTAAGATTCAGTTACAGTTCAGTCGCTCAGTTGGGTCTGACTTTGCGACCCCATGGAGTGCAGCACGCCAGGCCTCCCTGTCCATTGAGGGAGCTTACTCAAACTCACATCCATCGAGTTGGTGATGGATCATCTCATCCTCTGTCATCTCCTTCTCCTCCCACCTTCAATCTTTCCCAGAATGAAGGTCTTTTCCAATGAGTCGGTTCTTCTCATCAGGTGGCCAAAGTATTGGAGCTTCAGCATCAGTCCTTCCAATGAATATTTAAGACTGATTTCCTTTAGGATTGACTGGTTGGATCTCCTTGCTGTCCAAGGGACTCTCAAGAGTCTTCTCCAACACCACAGTTCAAAAGCATCAATTCTTCAGCGCTCAGCTTTCTTTATAGTCCAACTCTCATATCCGTACATGACTACTGGAAAAACCATAGCTTTTACTAGATGGAGCTTTGCTGGCAAAGTAGTGTCTCTGCTTTTTAATATGCTGTCTAGGTTGGTCACATGGACTACAGCCTTGTCTAATTCAATGAAACCATGAGCTGTGCGGTGTAGGGCCCCCCAAGGTCATGGTGGAGAGTTCTGACAAAACATGGTCCACTGGAAAGGGAATGGCAAAACACTTCAGTATTCTTGCCTTGAGAACCCCATGAACAGTATGAAAAGGCAAAAAGATAGGGCATGAAAGATGAACTCCCCAGGTCGGTAGGTGCCCAGTATGCTACTGGAGATCAGTGGAGAAATAACTCCAGAAAGAATGAAGAGATGGAGTCAAAGCAAAAACAACTCATTGTTGTGGACTTGACTGGTGATGGAAGTAAAGTCTGATACTGTAAAGAGCAATACTGCATAGGAACCTGGAATGTTAGGTCCATGAATCAAGGTAAATTGAAAGTGTCAAACAGGAGATGGCAAGAGTGAACATCGACATTTTAGGAATCAGTGAACTAAAATGGACTGGAATGGGTGAATTTAACTCAGATGACTATTATATCTACTACTGTGGGCAACAATCCCTTAGAAGAAATGGAGTAGCTCTCATAGTCAACAAAAGAGTCCAAAATGAAATACTTGGATGCAATCTCAAAAACAACACAATTATATCTGTTCGTTTCTAAGGCAAACTATTCAGTATCACAGTAATCCAAGTCTATGCCCCAACCAGTAACGCTGAAGAAGCTGAAGTTGACCAGTTCTATGAAGACCTACAAGACCTTCTAGAACTAACACCCAAAAAAGATGTCCTTTTCATTATAGGGGACTGGAATGCAAAAGTAGGAAGTCAAGAGATACCTGGAGTAACAGGCAGATTTGGCCTTGGAGTACAGAACAAAGCAGGGCAAAGGCTAATAGAGTTTTGTCAAGAGAATGCACTGGTCATAGCAAACACCCTCTTCCAACAACACAAGAGAAGACTCTACACATGGACATCACCAGATGGTTAATACTGAAATCAGACTAATACATTCTTTGCAGCCAAAGATGGAGAAGCTCTATACAGTCAGCAAAAACAAGACCAGGAGCTGACTGTGGCTCAGATCATGAACTCCTTATTGCCAAATTGAGACTGAAATTGAAGAAAGTAGGGAAAACCACTAGACCATTCAGGTATGACCTAAATCAAATCCCTTATGATTATACAGTAGAAATGAAAAATAGATTCAAGGGATTAAATCTGATAGAGTGCCTGAAGAACTACTGATGTAGGTTCATGACATTGTATAGGAGGCAGTGATCAAGACCATCCCCAAGAAAAAGAAATGCAAAAAGGCAAAATGGTTGTCTGAGGAGCCCTTACAAATAGCTGAGAAAAGAAAAAAGGCAAAACGAAAAAGGAAAGATATACCCATGTGAATGCAGAGTTCCAAAGAATAGCAAGGAGAGATAAGGAGGCCTTCCTCAGTGATCAATGCAAAGAAATAGAGGAAAACAGTTGAATGGGAAAGTCTAGAGATCTCTTCAAGAAAATTAGAGATACCAAGGGAACATTTCATGCAAAGATGGGCTCAATAAAGGACAGAAATGATATGGACCTAACAGAAGCAGAAGATATTAAGAAGAGGTGGCAAGAATACACACAAGAACTGTACAAAAAAGATCTTCACGACCCAGATAATCACGATGATGTGATCACTCATCTAGAGCCAGACATCCTGGAATGTGAAGTCAGGTGGGCCTTAGGAAGCACCACTATGAACAAAGCTAGTGGAGGTGATGGAATTCCAGTTGAGCTATTTCAACTCCTAAAGGATGATGCTGTGAAAGTGCTGCCCTCAATATGCCAGCAAATTTGGAAGACTCATCAGTGGCCACAGTACTGGAAAAGGTCAGTTTTCATTCCAGTCCCAAAAAGAGGCAATGCCAAAGAATGTTCAAACTACTGCACAGTGGCACTCATCTCACACGCTAGTAAAGTAATGCTCAAAATTCTCCAAGCCAGGCTTCAACAGTACATGAACCATGAACTTCCAGATGTTCAAGCTGGGTTTACAAAAGGCAGAGGAACCAGAGATCAAATTGCAAACATCTGTTGGATCATAGAAAAAGCAAGAGAGTTCCAGAAAAACATCTACTTCTGCTTATTGACTATGCCAAAGCCTTTGACTATGTGGATCATGAACATCTTGGAAAATTCTTCAAGGGATGGAAATACCAGACCACCTGACCTGCCTCTTGAGAAATCTGTATGCAGGTCAGGAAGCAACAGTTAGAACTGGACATGGGACAACAGATTGGTTCCAAATCGGGAAAGGAGTACGTCAAGGCTGTATATAGTCACCCTGCTTATTTAACTTATATGTAGAGTACATCATGAGAAACGCCAGGCTGGATGAAGCACAAGCAGGAATCAAGATTTCTGAGAGAAATATGCAGATGACACCACCCTATGGCAGAAAGTAAAGAAGAACTAAAGAGCCTCTTGATGAAAGTGAAAGAGGAGAGTGAAAAAGTTGGCTTAAAGTTCAACATTCAGAAAACAAAGATCATGGCATCTGCTCCCATCACTTCATGGCAAATAGATGAGGAAACGATGGAAACAGTGAGAGACTGTATTTTTTTTTGCAGTTCCAAAATCACTGCAAATGGTGATTGCAGCCATGAAATTAAAAGAAACTTGCTCCTTGGAAGAAAAGCTATGACCAACCTAGACAACATATTAAAAAGCAGAAACGTTACTTTGTCAATAAACGTCCATCTAGTAAAGCTATCGTTTTTCCAGTAGTCATGTATGGATGTGAGAGTTGGACTACAAAGAAAGCTGAGCGCCAAAGAATTGATGCTTTTGAACTGTGGTGTTGAAGACTGGTAGAGTCCCTTGGATTGCAAGGAGATCCAACCAGTCCATCCTAAAGGAAATGAGTCCTGAATATTCATTGGAGGGACTGATGTTGAAGCAGAAACTCCAGTACTTTGGCCACCTGATGTGAAGAGCTGACTCATTTGAGAAGACCCTGATGCTGGGAAAGGTTGAAGGTGGGAGGTAAAGGGCACGACAGAGGATGAGACGATCCATCAACGTCTCAATGGACATAAATTTGAGTAAGCTCCGGGAGTTGGGGATGGACAGGGAAGCCTGGCATGCTGCAGTCCATGTAGTCACAAAAGTCAGACATGACTGAGTGACTAAACTGGACTGAAGCACATTCACATTCATTTCTTCACCAGTATTCAGCTTCAGAACTTTTTCATTTTCCCATACTGAAAGTCCACAGTCATTAAACAAGTCCCCATTCTCTCCCAGTACCCAGTTCCAGGTAACCACTATTCTATTTTCTGTCTTTATGAATTTGTTCTAAGTACTTCATATCAGTGAAATAATATTTTTCCGCTTCCATTTGGCTTATTTCACTTTGCATGGTGTTTTAAAGATTCATTCATGTTGTAGCATGTATCAGAATTTCATTCCTTTTTAAGGCTGCATAGTACGAAGTGACTTATTTTGAGTTTGCTGATGCTTTTGTGTTTCTTTATTGACTTTCTTCAAATAAATCACCCTGTATAACAAAGGTAACTGAGTATTAAGGTTTGGCTCAGTATCCCCCAAATGCCTTCTTATAATAATATTCTACTTGCTAGAGATAGCGGATACCTTTTGTATTTTTCAGCTATAACTTTAAATTTGGGGTTGGGGGACAGGATGGTGTACACTGGATTGATTGAAGGTAGGAGTTGAGTCTTCACCGTGGCTCACTGAGTTGCTGAATGTATTTGTACAAATCAGTTCTTTGAATTTTCTAAGGGTCCTTCTGACTCTAAATTGCATAAATATATGATTTGCCTTTCTGAATATACTAGTAGATAAAAATGTAGATATTTAATAAAGTTCATAGAATGTGTGTATATTTTTTCTCCCTGTGCTTTTTTGTTTTATTAATTTAACTTTTATTTTTTAACTTGTATTTTACATTGAAGTATATAATTGATCAACAGTGTTGTGTCAGTTTCAAGTGTATAGCAAAGTGATTCACTTATGCATATATATGTATCTATTCTTTTTCAAATTCTTTTTCCATTTAGGTTAATATAGAACTTTTTTTTATAAAATTGAAATGTGGTTGGTTTCCAATGTTGTGCCAATCTCTGCCATACAGCAGAATGACTCACTTATATACATGTATGCATTCTTTTTTTCAGTTTTCTTTTCCTTTATGGTTTATCACAGAATATAGTTCCTGTGCTATACATGAGGTCCTTGTCATTTGTCCATTCTAAATGTAATAGTTTGCCTCTACCAACCCCAGACTTCCACTTCATCCCTTTCCCGCCCCACCTCTCCTTTGGCAACCCCAAGTCTGTTCTCTGTGTCTGTGAGTCTTTCTGTTTTGTTGATGTGTTCATTTGTGACATACTTTAGATTCCACGTGTAAGTGATACCAGCGTGACTCCTAAAAAGCAAATGATTGGTTTGCCAGCCAACCATTTATGACCTTTGCTAGTTAAGGAAAAAACCTTTGACCTCTTCTCATAAATACAGAAAGTTTTACTACTGAACATGAAATATGTTTAAAATCTAATATTCTATATTTCAGGGTAATTGTATTTTTATGTCTATTTGCTGAGACTTGGCGTGTTTTGAAAAAATCAAGATGCTATGCGTTGTTCTTCCCCCTATAATCAGCCTAGTGACTTTTCATTTTTATTTTAAAAGTTAATGTTATGAGCAGAAGAAATAGTGCTAATTCTTCATTATAAATATAAAAATTTCAAATGTTTCTAAATTTCATAATATAGAAAGTGACAACCTATTCTAACTGGTTCCCTAGATCACTATTGTATTTGTGTTATACATTCTCATTGATCTTGAGTTTTGTTCAGAACTTAGAACCACAAATTGCTCATTGCTTTGTAGGAGTGTGTGGATATAGTCAGGATGATACCACTGTTTTTACTACCTGAAAATTTGTGTACTGATAATCATACTTTATAGAGTTTTACTATATTTTTTAGTAATGCATATGCTGTGTTATATGACATGTGGCTTGATAAACAGTTTTTAATTGGCTTGTTCCTCCCAGGATTCTTTAGCATGAGCACAGTGAGGGCATAGTCTCCAGTGCCCTGAATACTACCGCGACAGAGCCATTCTTTTCCCTCAATAAAGGGCAAAGGCATAGAGTATATTGGGCTTCCCAGGTGGTTCAGGGGTCAGGAATCTGCCTGTCAAGCAGGAGACTGAGATTCGATCCCTGTGTTGGGAAGATCCCCTGGAGGAGAAAGTGGCAACCCGCTCCTGTATTCTTGCCTAGAGTGTCCCATGGACAGGGGAGCCTGGCAGGCTACAGTCCACGTGGTCGCAAAAGAGTTGGACATAACTTAGCAAGTAAATAGCAGCAGCATTGCTTTTGGATATAATGTAATTTGTGTAATTTAAACATACTTCAAAATGTTTTAAGTAATAAAAATGTAACTTTGAATGTGTAATGTGACTTAGATGAGTGGGCATAAAATGAAATGTGAAATGTAGTCATTTTCTTAAAAATGTGTTGGAAAACATGTCTCTAAAAAGTCATATATCCTAAATTGAGTTTCTTCAAGAATATTTGAGTTCCTGCCCTGAATCAAGCCTGTGCTCTGACAAGCCTACTTTCTGACAGGGAATTAGATTTGAAATAATGAGTTACATAATTACTTTAACAGGAATTTTGTGAGGGGCACAGAACAAATGCTGTAAGGATGTGAAGTCATCTGGGGACTTTTAAGATGATTCTCTTGAGGAAATGATATTTGAAATGAGCCATGTAAAGATTGTGCATGTGGGTGTGTGTGCTTAGTTGACTTTTTGCAATCCCAAGGACTGTAGCCCACCAGGGTCCTCTGTCCATGGGATTTCCCAGGCAGAATTACTTCAGTGGCTTGCCATTTCCTTCTCCAGGGGTCTTCCTGACCGAGGAATTGAACCTACATTAGCAGGCGGATTTTTTTTTTTTTTTTTTTACTGCTGAGCCGCAAGGGAAGCCCAAATGCTCCATAAAATCATTGAAGGCTCTTTCCCACTTTTTGATTCGGTTGTTTGTTTTTCTGGCATTGAGTTGTATGAACTGCTTATATATTTTGGAAATTAATCCTTTGTTAGTTGTTTCATTGCTATTATTTTCTCCCATGCTGAGGATTGTTTTTTCACCTTGCTTATAGTTTCCTTTGCTGTGCAAAAGCTTTTAGGTTTAATCAGGTCCCACTTGTTTACTTTTATTTCCATTACTCTAGGAGGTGGGTCATAGAGGCTCTTGCTTAGATTTATGTCAAGTGTTCTGCCTATATTTTCCTCTAAGAATTTTATAGTTTCTGGTCTTACATTTAGGTCTTTAATCCATTTTGAGTATATCTTTGTGTATGGTGTTAGGAAGTGTTCTAATTTCGTTCTTTTACATGTAATTGTCCAGTTTTCCCAGCACCATTTATTAAAGAGGCTGTCTTTGCCCCATAGTATATTGTTGCCTCCTTTGTCAAAAATAAGGTACCCATTTTCTATCTTGTTCCATTGGTCTATATTTCTGTTTTTGTGCCAGTACCATACTGTCTTGATGACTGTAACTTTGTAGTATAATCTGAAGTCAGGAAGGTTGATTCCTCCAGCTCCATTCTTCTTTCTCAGGACTGCTGTGGCTATTCAGGGTCTTTTGTGTTTCCATATGAATTGTGAACTTTTTTGTTCTAGGTCTGTGGAAAATGCCATTGGTAGTTTGATAGGGATTGAGTTGAATCTGTAGATTGCATTTGGTAGTATAGTCATTTTCCCAGTCAAAAGGTGGGGGAAAGACTTAAACAGACATTTCTCCAAAGAAGATGTACAGATGGGTAACAAACACATGAAAAGATGTTCAAACATTGCTCATTATTAGAGAAATGCAAATCAAAACTACAATGAGATATCACCTCAGGCTGGTCAGAACGGCCATCATCAAAAAGTCTACAAACAATAAATGCTGGAGAAGGTGTGGAGAAAAGAGAATGCTCTTGCACTGTTGGTGGGAATGTAAATTGAGACAGCCACTATGAAAGACGGTATGGAGATTCCTTAAAAAAACTAGGAATAAAACCACCATATGACCCAGCAATCCCACTCCTAGGCATTATACCCTCAGGAAAACAAAATTGAAAAAGACACGTGTTTCCCATTGTTTATTGCAGCACTATTTACAAAGCTAGAACATGGAAGCAACCTAGATGTCCACTGACGGATGAATGGATAAAGAAGTTGTATATATACACAATGGAATATTATTGAGCCATAAAAAAGAATGCATTTGAGTCAGTTCTGATGAGGTAGATGAACCTAGAACCTATTATACAGAGTGAAAAGAGTCAGAAAGAGAAAGGTAAATATCGTATTCTAACATATATATACACAATCTAGAAAAATGGTACTGAAGAATATATTTACAGGGCAGCAATGGAGAAACAGACATAGAGAATAGACTTAAGGACATGGGAGAGGGGAGGAGAGGGTGAGATGTATGGAAAGAGTTTCATGGAAACTTACATGACCATATGTAAAATAGATAGCCAATGGGAATTTGCTGTATGGCTCAGGAAACTCAAACAGGGGCTCTGTATCAATCTAGAGGGATGGGATGGGGCAGGAGATGGGAGGGAGGTTCAACAGGGAGGGGATATATGTATACCTATGGCTGATTCATGTTGAGGTTTGAATGAAAACAGCAAAATTCTGTAAAGCAGGTCCTTCAATAAAAAAATAAATTAGAAAAAAAATCATTGAAGGCTAGTTCAGTGTAGTTTTGGCCACTGGCTAGTTTCACAGCCGTTAGTATTATAGGATGAATAAGCTTTGGTTTTCCTTTTTGTTTTGAACTTTCCTTTAAAGTTTTTATTAGTGACATTTCAAATATATAAAACAAAAAGTAGTGTAATAAATTCAATATATTCATCACCCACTTTTTTTTTAGGTTAATTTGTGCTTTTATTTGCCAGCATAGTTAAACTACAGTGGTCTACAAACTCTTTTGATCTAAAAAGTAGATTTCACAACGCAATGCACAAGCGCACATACATATATAATATATATATGTAAAAGTGAAGCAAAACTCTGTCAAAATTATCCACCTAGAGTATTAATTCTTTTTTAAGACTTTTTTTTTTAACCAAGGATGAACTGCACTGATGCATGTAATCACCCCAGTTCACTTTAATTAAGTGTGACTACACCTTTTTTTTAAATACACCTACTTTTAATAATTGTGAAGATAATTACTAAGTTTGTTTTACTTATATCTCCACCTATTCCTCTATCCCCTAGATTATTTTGAAGCAAATTCCAGGTGACAAATTTCATCTGTAAATATCTCAATGTATATTTCTAAGAGATAAGAAAAATTACCAAAAACAAACCTCAAAAATGTTGATGTCTCAGTATTATCAAGCATTTGTGTTATATCAGTGTTTTCATTTCCTGATTTTCTTATAAACTAAAAAAAATTTTTTTTACTTTGTTTTAATCAGAATCCAAATAAGATCTGTATCTTTGTAATTAATTGCTGTATCTTTTAGGTCTTTAATTAGGTTCTCTTCCATATCTTCTTTAAAACAGTTTTTTTTCCAACTCCAAAATGTTTACTTCTAATTTCCCACAATCTACATTTTTGCTGATTGTGTTTCTGTCGTAATGTTTAATTTAACATTTTTCTTTGTCCTTTATATTTTTTCTGCAAATTGTTGATTACATCTAAAACATTGGTTCTCAATGTGCTAGGTATTGTTGGCGTCTAGTGAGTAGAGGTCAGTGATGTTGCTCAACATGATACAATGCATAGGAGGCCCCCACAGCAGAGTTATTCAGCTTCAAATGTCACTGTTGAGTGCAGAGGTTTAGAAACTCTGATCTATTAGAGACTTGGTCAGATTCAGTTTCAGTTAGTTTTCATCCAGTCTCTTTCTTTCTGTGATATTTAGGGACTGTTGATTATTATTTAGATCCATTAATGTGTTAAGAGTTTACAAAAGGGTAATATTCTATCATGGGCTTCCCTGGTGGTTCAGTGGTAAAGAATCCAGCTGCCAGTGCAGGAGACGCAGGTTCAGTCCCTGAGTCAGCAAGATTCCCTGGAGAGGGAAATGGCAACCCACTCCAGTATGCTTACCTGAAAAAGTCTATGGACAGAGGAGCCTGGTGGGCTGCAGTCCATGGAGTCACAAGAGCTGGACACGGCTTAGCGACTACACCACCACCAACCAATATTCTATCATTCCTTCTTTCTTTATTATCTGGAATACCACTACAGAGAAACTTCCCTTCATCAGTTATTTGGTTGCCCTGAGCTATAGTTCATACTGCAAAGGTAGGTTACCAGCTGATGATATTTTATATTTTATTCTAGGTTGATCTCCTATCAAGAGTTTTTGGCATTTGAATCTGTATTATGTGCTCCAGATTCCATGTTCATAGTGGCTTTCCAATTGTTTGACAAGAGTGGAAATGGAGAGGTGACATTTGGTAAGGAAAAAAAAAGATTATATAGTTAAGTGAAGTTAGTGAGGCTGGTTCAATCTTTAATTGCTAAATTTAGTAACTGCATACAGATTGCTGCTTATTTAAGAGCTAGTCAGAAAATGAAGTTTTAATTTCCTAAAAGAATTTATGTAGATAAAATTAAAATGGTTTTATTTTCTTTAAAGCATTGAACTATTGCCAAAAAAAATTGAGGAAGGTAGGAATGTTGTTGCTTCAACTCATTGCCTCTCTGACACTTTCACATTCCTAAAGTTGGTGGTATAAAATTACCTTGTTCTGGGCCAGCCTGGGATAGATTTTTTATGAAACAGACTGAACAACATGGAGTAATCATCTCGTTCTTTAAGGGGTTTCAGGGTAGAGAATTCAGAGCTTCTCTGGAGCCTCTTTGGAAAATTGCTTCAGTGTCATTTTAACGCCCAAGAATGGAACTGAAGGAAGGAGTTAAGGCAGGAATAGTTAGCATTCTCTGAAGCCCCATTTAAAATTTTTGATTTTAGAAAAGAAGGCTAGAATATTAAAGTTGCCTTCTGAATGGGGTGTAGAAATCCATTTAAATCATTTGGTAGGCACATCACTGAGCACACTGTGGATGTCTCAAAAGTGTACAAACTAGGGTTTCTATATATAGCTATATATTCGTTTTTTAAAAGAGGCTTACTTCCAGGAATTAGTATGTGCTTAGTCAAAGTATCAGCTAATTTTTCCTGCAATAGGCTTTTCAATTAAAAAGTAGTGTTTTGAAGGACCTAGAGCACTCCTCCCTTTTTTTTTTTTAATATTTGAATTTTTTTTCATTGTGGTAAACAGTACCTAACACTAACCTTAGCATCTTAACCATTTGTGAGCGTACAGTTCGGTAGTGTTGAGTATATTCACATTGTCATGAAACACATCTCCAGAACTTTTTCATCTTGTAAAACTGAACTTGAGCCCGTTTAGCGGTGTACAGTGTGAATTGGCATCAGTTTGTGGTAGAGAGACTCCTGAAAATCTGGCTTCCCCTGAGCCACGGTGCTAAATACTTATTCACTGTAGTGTTTGTTAGAAGACAAACATCCTCTTGTTAAACCCAAAGGGAAAAGTATCACTGCTGTGGTGAGAACGGTGAGAAAGTACAGGCATTGGAAAGGGCTAGTCTAGCTTTTGCTGTCACCTTCGTGGGCATATGTTCTAGCATGGCATTAATTGATTTCTTCTGCCCACTGACCCAGTCGTCTTCTGTGTAAGAACATTTTCCCAGATAAATACCTACGCAGAGCTGTTTAGGTTTTTGCGTTTATCTTGGCATTCTCTCTTTGGAGCAAGCCCTGGCCTTTTCTGCCTCCTAAAGAATGTTGACTTTCCTCAGAAAAGCCTAAATTTTATAGTTTAAAACATAAAGGCTTTATCATTTCATCATTCAGCATTAACTTTGTACTTCTAAGAATGCTGCATTTTTTATTTTCAATAGTTATCACACATGTTCGTATGCCTTACTTCTAAATATGGTGCACAGATGCTTGGGAAATCACTTGATACAAATAGCTGTATTAGTGACAGTATGCCCATACTTCTATACTGTGTTCTTGCTTAAAAATTAGATTTCCCAAAGCCAAATTCTAACTTACTTTGTCCCTTTTACCTTGGTATTATGATTCTTTGATTGCCTTTTCCAATTTCTATTTTAAAAAAATAAGTCAGTCAAGTCAGTTTATTCAACAGACTAACAGTAGAGACTCATGCCATTGTTGATTAGTGGATTAAAATGTGTAGGAAGTAGCTGAATGGTTTATACACACCATATTATTTCATGCAAATGAAAGCTTATAGTTATTAGACTCCAGCTTTAGCATTTTATAGATCTTTTGTTTTTCCCCTCATACTGATTTATGAGTTAAGACTTCAAGAAAATGCAAATAGAATTAAAAGCAAAATGTATCAGTCTTAGTTTTTATAGCACCTGGTGTAAACAGAACATGTAATTCCTCCAGATCCTTCAGTCTACTGCTCCATATTAGAGTTGGGAAAATTCTTACAGAATAAGATGAATTTGAACTCCCTTTTGATGTTGTTCCTGTGATCCCTGGCCAACTGGATGGTTCTCTTGATGGTGTTCACCTAAATCCTGGGGACCTAGACCATTCTCTTCCCTAATGTTGAGGATTCATTTTTAGACAAACCTTCTTAACTATAATGAAAATAATCATAAGGAAGGAGAGAAGAAAGCACTGAAACTGTTACAAATGCCATTTAACAAGATTTCTAAGGCCCACTCATTTCAGGCTGTATTCAACTACAGAATTTCAGCATAAGGAAATAATTAACCTGGAGTTAATTTTAATAGAATTTTGGATCTGTGATAAAGGTCAGTTTTCATGTTTACACTCACTTAATAAAGAGAATTATGCTTATATCTTTACAAATGTATGTTTAGGTAGAAAGAAAATTTAGATCCATTCTAACTCAGTCCTTTTCACCTGATGGACTTATGTTTTCTAGTTTGGAGCTTATTTAAAGTATAGTTTTTTCTTGTGCACATCAGGAGAGAAAGCCAGGAGAGAATATTGGATGCAAAATATAATGGAATAGGGAAAAACTATTATGCCATCAGTATTATCTCTATCTCATGGACTCTGATGATTTATGTGTACATCTATATATATTGTTCTCATCTATGCTTTTGTTTTTTTAGATATGGCTTTTATACACATCAAATTGTGTACTTAAATTGTATACATCTTTGCAAGTATTTATATATATAGCAGTACTGAAAAACATTTACTTGAATGCTGGACAAGTGTTTTTTTTAAAGATGCCTTTGCTGTAGGGGAGAGGACTTAGATCAAGATGTTGATAATCCATTTCAGGATGCACAAGCTCAGGAGAGGGTTCTGAAGTTTTTAAAAGAATGAATAACATCATTAGTTGTTTCTTTGGTGTTCTTTCAGTGAAACCTCTAATGCATGCTGTGGATGATTACTTAATGGCTTGTATATCTGTTTCTGCCTGGTGGCATGAGCCTTCTACGGGCCATTGCATGACTGGTGTGTGCTAGATATAGTGTAAACTTGCCTTGCTGTCACTGTCATCCACTAGCGTACTGGGTGTTTGCTCGATAGCATTGGATTGAGGTAACCAAGATAACCAGCGCTTCTACACTGTGTTGTCAATAGTTGCCATACCTTTGTCCTAAGTTAAAAAAAAAAACAAAACTATTGCTTTAACAAGGATTCTAAAAAACCCAACAATACTCTTACCTATTAACTAATAAATGAATATAAAACATGTTATGTATTCTAAATTTCCTATTAAAAATCTCATCAATATTGTGTTCTAAAAGTGTTTGCCTAGGAATGGGAACTGTTACAAGGAAACTTTTCCAGGGGCATATCTTCATCCCCTGACTGTAGAACTCTCAAGAAGTAGGGTTTCCTTTTAATTTTATGCTGTTTGACCACCAATATGTATAGCAAATAAATACGTGTTCCATTTGTGCCTCTAAAATACTCTTTTTCCATAAAGGGCATAATAATCAGATTGGAGTGTTTCAGGCATGACTGCTGCTATGGTTAAAAGGTTTAGGAGATGGAAGTCTAGATATGAAAAATGTCGTATCCTCTGTCAGTGGGAACAAAGCTATAGACATGGTATAATATGAAATCCTAATGGTAATAAATACCTAGTTTCACTTGGTAAGAATGAGAGCTTCACTTGGGTGTTCAAATTAAATCAGTAAGAATTTTTGAGACTCAGATATTACAGAGAAGGTCACATTAATACTCCAGACTGCTAGAGTAGCTTAGAGTTTGAGGTAAAAAAAGGACATGGTATCACTTGTTTTTATGCCAGTTGGTGATAGATTGTTGAAGCATCTACCTTCTATAGTAATAGATGCTCTTTAAATGTAAACTCATTTTTCCTGAGAAATGGACCTTTACATATATTTGGCAGCAGGACTACTGTGTGGACTGATTGTACAGTAGTCCCTTTTGGAGGTAGGTAAAAGGGTTAATAGAAATACTTCTCCCTCAGTAAAACAGAGAAGGTCACCCCAGAAATTAACAAGCCACCTGAAGTAGGACTTAGAAGTCTGGCTTGACATGCTGTGTTGGCTGGGACTTCTACAAGCTCCTGTTGTTGATCTTTTTATTGTTGTTGTTTGTTTTCCTTTGTTTTCTTTTTCAGTCTCTTAGTTGTTCCTCTTCTTTCCCCTCAAGTTTTCCTTCTCTGAGAAACTCTTCCACAAGTCTTGCCATTGTTTTTGTTCAGTTATACACAAGGATATTCATTGTTCATGGTGGGAGTCCTTTTAAAAGCCTCTCTGACTTCACTTTAAGAACTGTGCAGGTGAAACTCAGCTGTTGAGGACTCTCTTTTTTCCCCTCTGACAATAAAAATGTTTGCTCTCAAGCCTATAAGCTGGAAGCAGTGGTTCCTGCTGGGCTGGAATCCTTGGAATCAGGATGTCGTTGGGCTGATGGTAGGTGGGCTGTGTCACAGGGCTGATGGCTTGTATACCTACAGGAGGAGTTCTCTGGCCACACCGTTGGTACAGCAGCTCCTTCCAGGCTCATTCATGGAACAGGCATGGTGGCAGTCTTGGAGAAGAGTGCCAGCCCCGGTCAGAGGTAATTTTGTACTGCAGAAAGGTGAACAAGACCAGTAGGAAGCTCCCATAAGGACCAGGGGAGGGATGAGGGTGGATAAGATGGGGAGACGCAGTGTGGGCTGCTGGGGAAATTAAAACCTCTGTTAAGACATATTTACCTAATATATATGCTTCAGTGTATTTCATTTAGTCCAATCATCATAAGTGACTGATACAGCTAAATTGACTAATGTTATAGGTCTGTGAACATTTTTACTTAATCACAGTTGTCACCATTTACCTGCCCTCCTGACAAATCATTGTGCTCCTCTCCTTTAAGCAAAGAGAACATGATAGGCTACTTTTATATCTGACCCTGTTTCCCATTTCAAAGGAATTATAAACCATCTCTTTTATAAGCCCATGCTCCGCAGGAAGTGAAAAAGTGGTCTTTTGTTTTCTGTATGTCAGAAAACAAATGGATTCCTATTTCCCTTAGCAATGCCAACCTGATATAAAACACTCGATCATGATCCTGTTGCCAATAAGTTGTGACTCTCTTATCGCTTTCATCCAAGCCAGAACTGTGGCCACTGAAATAGCACTGCTTAGAGAGCTAAAGACCTTTGTTTGCCACTGGAAAGACGGGATTCTCTCTGGGGAGAAACTTACTATGTAGTTTCAGTTGGATACATTGGGTGTTTTTGAGATTATTGGTGCCCCCTTTCATGTCATACAGAGCCTGATAAAACTGCATAAGAGGAGGTCATTAGTGCTTTGGGCTATTGCCTCAGTATTAAGCTCTCCAGTTCTGGAGCTTTTGTATAACTTTTTTTTTTTTTGATAAGCATATCCTGGTAAAAGTAAAGTGGTAATTATGAATTTGACTTTAAAACAGTAGTTGTACTAATTATTTCTCTAAGCTTCCTGATTTAGCCTTAGGGAGTTGGTAGTGGAAACAGTGGAGAAGGAAATGGCACCCCACTCCAGTACTCTTGCCTGGAGAATCCCATGGACGGAGAAGCCTGGTAGGCTGTAGTCCATGGGGTCGCACAGAGTCAGACACGACTGAAGCGACTTAGCAGCAGCAGCAGCAGTGGAAATAATAACAGAAAGGAAGTGGCATACATCAAGAGATGCCAGAGTAGGTTTGAAAGTTTGCAACCTGTGACATGGCTAAAATAATTAAAAGTGTCTGGGCATAGTTAATAAACCATAGCACATAATAATGGTCATAATAAAACCATGTACAAAACTGTCAACTGACCATTTTGGGAAAAGTGGGAAATGTTTAAACAAATATTCATGGAAAATGACACTTCTATATTTGGAGAAATTAATATGAGTAATTTAAGCCATCAGCTTAATTGTTTCAAAGGTACTGTAAGATCTTATTTAAAGGTTGCTAAGAAGTTTACTAAATAGGATTTTAGTTAAAAGTTTTTATTATAGTGCTATTTTTTTCTGAATGTAAATTACACATTGTAATTTTGGTTTATAAATGTCCTTTTTGTGATAGAAAAAGAAATTTTTATGGTTCATTAAATTTTCATAAGTTTGAAAGATTTTGAGTCTGGTTTTATTTGATATAGTTTCACATGAGATTCTGGTATTTTCCAGTCATACAAAGGGAATTCAGTTTTATTCTGCTATTGTATAAAACTTACTTAGGTAGCAGTAAGTATATTTCTTATCAAGCACTTGAGTTTTGAGAGTTGTGACCTTTAAATAAAGGTTATAAAATAACTTATTCCTTTTAATAATTTCTCTTAATGTAATTAAGTTATCCTAATATGTTTTCCATCAATTTCTTCCTATTCCCTTAGTTTAATACTTAAAATAAGAAAACCAATTAATTTGGAAAGAGAAGCAGGTAGGAGAATCCTAAAAAAAAAAATCTTTGCTAAACTGCCTTAATATTTTTAGCTCAAAAGAGTTTTCTGCCATCCTTGTTATTTTAATAATTTTGTAAACTTTAATATATTTGACAACTTGTTGAAGTCTCACATAGAGTTGAGGGTAATCCTCTGTGTTGCTTAGAATCCCATAACTTGCTAGTGCATTAATTCTTTGCTTTCAGAAACTGAAGCTCACATCTTTGATATGTGTTTATGGAAGATGAAAATAATTGACATGATTTGAAAACTCTGAAATACTGTTGCTATTTAGGCCAGAAATAGATGCTACATTCCATTTGAAAGAAAAGATGAGAATCCCATCTCCCCAGTGACATCCAATGCCGCCTTCCAACTGACCGATCGCTGTGACCTATTCAGAGCTGTCGTGTTGAGTCCAAACTGGTAGGATTTCCAGTTCAGGATTCTTACACTTCCCCTACTTCCCCACCATAGCAATGCTTTTATCAAGAAAAAGTATGTTAAAGCTAAAGGGAATCCATTAAACCATTTACAATGTGAGATTTATATCTGTTTAGAGAATTTTCAGAAATTAGATAAAATAGCGTAGTTGGAGATTATAAAACATTAAGCTTGTATTTACTAATTCTTAATATAATTGATAGCTATAGATAGTAAAACCCTTTCACTAATATAATTGGCTTAAATTTGAAAATAATTTTGTTCTTAAGACATCAGTAAAAGAGGCTTCCTGCTTTCTTAACTTTGTTAATGATTTTTTTTTTTTTTTTTGGCATGAGCTTCTAAATTAGTCTATCCAGTCTATGCTTGTTAAAGTACCAGTCATTTGTGAATTGACTTTTCTAGTAAGTGTAGAACTCTGTAAGAAAGTGAATGCCATTGTCAGTGCATGAAGACAAGCTGTCAGAGGGTTTTGGTTGTATATTACATGGTGTGACTGGTTCCTATCTAAAAGTTAGTATACTGTGTTTAGTCCTTCTTTATTTAAAAGTGAATCACTAATTTCACTTATCTTAAAATATTTTAATAGCTGAGACTAATAATCATGGTTTTTACGGGGATTTTGAAGCTTTGTGTCAAGACCATATTTTTGACAATATCAGAAGCTTTTAATAAGGTGCTTGCTGCTGAGCTAATGATATGCTTTGGGTAGTATTTCTTATACCTATCTTCAATAGATATATTCAGGCTAGTGTGAATGTAATAATCAAGCCTCAATCAAGCCATACTTAGTATGACAAATATTGCATTATACCGTAATTTAGGTATTCATGCTTCTGATAAAGGGCTTAATTCGACTCCTTGAGGAACCGGGAAAACACTATTGATTTTATACTGGAATGCAAAGTAGCAGCCATTTATAGTGCAAGATATAAATCACTAACTAATTAAAATTAAATCAAGAGAAATTAAGAATCTCATGGCCTTATATGTAATGGTACACAATCTTAACTGTAAAATTATATTTTGTATCAATTGTGTTCCTGTGCATGGGTTTCTGGGCACAAAAAATTTTGCAGCTAATCTTAATAGAAGCAGATAATATTGACTTTTAAAATTTCTCTTAATTTCTTTCTGTAGGAACATTGCAGTGGACTAAACTACTTATTCCAGATATAATTTATTTATTTTTATTTTCCTTTTCAAGAAAATGTCAAAGAAATTTTTGGACAGACTACTATTCATCATCATATCCCTTTTAATTGGGACTGTGAATTTATCCGGCTACATTTTGGGCATAATCGGAAGAAGCACCTTAACTACACAGAATTCACACAGTTTCTTCAGGTGAGCTTAGTTTTTCATAACCAGTGTAAATATATAACATTCCGTCTCCTTCCTTTTACTTTTATTAGGTTTATTACCAAGAAATGGCAATTCTCTGTGGAATTTTAACCTCATTTTTCATTTCCCACTCCCAGAGGCAACTTATTTAAATTCTTACAATTGTTTCTTTCCTTCAGTGTTTACTTTCATAGCTCTAAATAATAAACATTATTTAAATGTTTTGAAGTGCTGATACTGCAATTTTTAATTTTTCACTCTTAGATATTTTTAAAATTTAATTTGAACACCTGAAGATTGGCAACTAGCTCTTTCACCTTTCCCTCTCGGACACTTTCTGTCCCCGCCCTCCATATCATTATGTCATGATTCTGCTTAGATTATCACATTTGAATCACCACAATTTTGTCAACACCGTGCATGACTAAAATGATCACTTTTCTTAGAGACTCTAATTTTTATTGGTTCATTTTCTGTGTGTTAATGCTAATTCATTCTCAGACTCTGCCTCAGTTATTAAACCCTCATTTTTAATATGTTTAAAACAGAGCAAGTGTTTGATCAGTTTTGTTCTCTTGGAGCAATCCAGGAGCTTTCTTTTAAAAAAAAAATTTGAGGTAAAATTCACTTAACATTAACTTAGCCATGTGAAAGTACACAGTTTAGTGGCATTTAGTACATTCACCAGCTCTAATTCCAAAACCTTTTCATTACCCCAGAAGAAAACCCTGTACTGAAGAAGCAGTCACACTCCATTCTTGCCTCTCCTTAGCTCGTGAAGCCACCAGTTTACTTTCTGTCTCTATGGAGTTACTTATTCTGGATATTTCATATAAATGGAATTATACAACGTGAATTCTTGTGTCTGGCTTTATCTTAGCATAGTGTTTTCAAGGATTACCAATGTGTAGCAGATATTAGTACTTCATTCTTTTTGTGGCTGAATAATATTCCACTGTGTGGGTATATCGTATCTTGCCTATCTGTTCATTAGTCGATGGGCACTTACTTGGGTTCTCGCCTTTCGGCTGTTACGAATAGTACTGCTGTGAACATTGGTGTACATGCATTTGTTTGAATACCTGTTTTCGAATCTTTTGACTATATCTTTAAGGTGTGGGATTATTGGATCATATGATAATTTTAACTTTTTGAGGAACTACCAGACAGTTTTCCACACCCCCTGCACCACTTTTCTGGAACTTTCTGATACCTGACTTTGTACTTATTACATAGCTATCAGCTTGTGATCTCCCTTCACCTTCATGCTGGGGAGTCCATTTGCCTTTCTGTTATGTTGAACCTTCCATTTGCTGGATTTCATCTCTTCATTTGCTATGATTTTTTTCCCTTCTTTTTACTTACTTACTGCAAGGGCTTCCTAAGGAAAGTAAAATAATTCTTTTGTGAGACTTTTTGTATCTGAAAACCTCTGCTCTATCATTACATTTAGTTTGGCCGGGTATAGAATTTTAGTAGGAATTTATTTTCCACCTAATTTGAAGATAAATCTCTTTTTTTTTTCTTCTAACATCCAGTGTTGCCACTGAGCAGTTAATTACCATTCTAATTTTTGGTTCTCTTTTGACATTTTGTTTCCCCCCACTCTAGAGGGTTTTAAGATTTTTTTATTTTCAGTGTTTTGAAATTTCATGATGATGTACCTTGATGTGAGTTTATTTTTATTCATTGTGTTGGACATTCAGGGGCTCTTTTAATTTGAAAGCTTGTGTACTTCAATTCTTGAAAAATAGTCTTCTATTTTTTTTCTTGTCTTGAACTACTAAATATAATAACTGTATGATCCTTTAGTTCTCTTTTCTCTCCTGAATCTTCTATTAAGTTGTTTTTATTATATTTCTAACTTTCAGGAGTTCTTTTTGGTTTCCTAATATTCCTTTTAAAATACTATACTGTTCTTCTTTCATGAATGTACTATTTTCTCTCACTTCTCCAAAAATATTATAGACAGGTGTTTTGTTTTTAGATTTTATTCTTCTTGCAATCTGCCTTTTTCCTTCAAGTTACTTTATTTCTTTTTGTTTGGATCTGTTTTTCATGTTAGTAGCTCTTCTTCCAAGTCTGATGATTCTGGGTCCTCTGCTCATACTAAAATTGGGATTGACGCTTATTGGGAGCTTTGGGTTCAGGTACCTTACTGTAAAGTTCTCTGGGTGGGTGGTCTTATTGGGGTCCCTCTAGTTCAGGTCTTTTATTTTGGACAGGGGAATCAGAATAATCGTTTGGCTTCCCATTGAAGTCTTAGACCTGGGTTTTGACATTCTGGTTGCTGAGTAAGACAGGAGGGTTACAGGTCTCAGTATTCAGTGTGGAGATAGTATGTGTGCTCAGTCGTGTCCGACTTTTTGCAGCCTTATGGACTGTAGCCTGCCAAACTCCTCTGTTCATGATCCAGATAAGAATACTGGAGTGGGTTGCCCTTTCCTCCTCCAGTGGAAGTGGGCTTTCGTTTATTTTCCTCCTTTCATTTGTGCCTTGTCTCTCTTAGTCCAGAGATCCTCTGTTAAAACTCACCTCGTTGTCTGCCAGGGTTGGGAAAGGGCCAGAGCCCTGGCTCTGGTGGAGTATGGCAGGCAACTAACTGCTTTATAAATGAACTTCCATCCAAGCTTCCTATTCTCAGTGCCACTTCACCATCACTCTAGGGGTACTGGTGCAGCCAATGCATGAGTCTTTGGCAGATTCTGTTATGTACATTGGATTGCTTTCTTTGCTTTTCTAGTTTTCTTGGGCCTTCTAAGCCAGTTATCATTTGCCTCTTTGCACTCTAAACTTAAAAATGTAGTTGCTGTCTTCTTTTTTTGTTCTGTTTGTCTTTGAGCTTCTGTTTTGTTTTTCATTCTTTACTGTGATTTTTGGTGAGGAATAGAGTTTTAAAAGAGCTAAATGTATGAATTCAGTCTCATTCAAAGCCACAGTATTTCTGAAGCTCTGCTATTTTTATCTCATAGATAGGTGAGATGAGATGCATTTCTAAGAACACAAGATCTTTAGCTTTAGTATAACTTCCTTTATTTACCCTTTCCCTCAGTTTCTTTTCCTGCCCTTTCAATCTAGAAGCAGATTTATTTTCTTTTATTTATTAGAATATTTTTATCTCTTTAGAATATCTTTATTTTATCTTTTATAAAATCTGGAGTTTTTTTTTTTTTTTTTTTCATTAGGGTGATCACATTATCTATTCTACCCAGATGTTTTGATTATACTACATAAATGAGCTTATGTGCAGAACTTTTTTTTTCCTTTAGTTGCTTCTTTTTGAAGGCCTTAATTTTAATTTTTTTAACTTTTTATTTTGAAAGATGTCTATATTAAAAACAAACCATGTACCCATCAACCAGCTTCAACAATTATATATTGACCAGTTATTTTTTTTTTTTTACCTATACTTTCTACTCTGTTCCCTACTTGAGAATTTGGAAGCCAATTCCATTTAATCTATAGCTACATATGTGATACTTCAAATACATATATCTTTAAAAGATACAAAAGAGTCCTTCAACTGTTGACCTGATAGAAAATAGAAAATCTATTCTTCTGACATTAGTTTTGCAATGAGGATTCTGCTTTGTCTTTAACGTAAAGGTGCACATTTTCTTCAGTACTGTCATTAATAAGGCTTAATCATGCCCATAGTTGCCACTGGATATTTCTGAGAGGTTAAGATGCATGCATGGAGAAGACAAAGATATAACAAAGGCATAAATCGGGGGGAAAATAAGCAGGAGTGAGGAAGAGAAAGCCTATATAAGATGGAGTAGATGTGTGTTTGCTCCTGATGCTGCTCAGGAATATACTTTCCTTGGGGAATGCTTTCAACCATAATTTAAGGCTGAAATAGAGGTTTAAAATGCCTGCTTCATTTGAAGGATGATGTGGTTGGAACTGAGGTGATAAAAATATGAAGTGGGTTAGGGAGAAGGACTAAAGTAGAAGAGGAAAATATTTACAAATTGGAGATTGAACAACATGCTCCTAAATAATGGTTCATAGATGAAATCAAAAGGAAAGTAAAAAAATATCTTGAGACAAATGAAAATGGAAACACAGCAAAGCAAAGCATTCATTCTTTGGTGCTTAATAAAAGCAGTTCTAAGAGGGAAGGTTATAATGATAAACACCTACGTTACCAAAAAAAAAAAAATCTCAGTCTACCTTTGTACTTCAAGGAGCTAGAAAGAGAATAAGCTCAAAGTCAGAAGGAATTAACAAAGATCAAAGCAGAAATAAATGAAATAGAGACTAGAAAGACAATAGGAAAGATCAATGAAACCAAGAATGGGTTTTTTAAAAAAGCAAAATTCACAAACATTTAGCTACACTAAGAAAAAAAGAAGACTCAAAATCAGAAAGAGGAGACTGATTACAACTGATAAAGATCATAAGAAACTACTATAAACAGTTATACACCAACAAATGAGATAATCTAGAAGAAATGGATAAATTCCTAGAAACATACAACCTACCTCCATTTCATGAAGAAATGGAAAATCTAAACAGACCAGTTACTAACAAAGAGATTGAATTAGTAAATAAAAACCTCTCAATAAAGAAAAGTCCAGGACCAGATGGCTTCACTGTTGTTCAGTTGCTCAGTTGTGTTCGACTCTTTGTGACCCCATGGACTGCAACACACCAGGCTTCTCTGTCCTTCACCATCTCCCGGAGTTTGCTCAGATTCATGTCTATTGAGCTGATGATGCAATCCAACCATCTCATCCTCTGTTGCTACCTTCTCCCCCTGCCCTCAATCTTTCCCAGAATCATGGTCTTTTCCAGTGAGTTGGCCCTTCACATCAGGTGGCCAAAATATTGGAGCTTCAGCTTTAGCATCAGTCCTTCCAGTGAATGTTCAGGGTTGATTTCCTTTAGGGTTGACTGGTTTGATTACCTTGCTGTCCAAAGGACCCTGAAGAGTCTCCCCTGACACCACTAGAGGAAATAATTCATTCTTTGGCACTTAGCCTTCCTTATGGCCCAACTCTCATATTGGTACATGCCTACAGGAAAAACCATAGCTTTGACTAGACGTACCTTTGTTGGCAAAGTGTTGTCTGTGCTTTTTAATATACTGTCTAGGTTTGTCATAGCTCTTCTTCCAAGGAGCAATCATCTTAATTCCATGGCTGCAGTCACAGTCTGCAGTGATTTTGGCTTCACTGATGAATACTGCCAAACATTTTAAAAAGAATTAATACCAATCCTTCTCAAAGTCTTCCAAAAAACAGAGGAGAGTGCACTTCTTCCAAATTCATTGTACAAGATCAGTATTACCCTGATACCAAAGCCAGATAAGGGCACTATAAGAAAAGAAAAGAACAGGTCAGTATCCTGATAAAGATAGATGGACATATTCTCAACAAAATATTAGCAAACTGAATTCAGTAGTAGACCAAAAGGATCATAATCAAGTGGAACTTACTCCTGAGATGTAAGGATGGTTCAACATATGCTAATCATTAAATATGATAGACCATATTAACAAAATGAAGGATTAAAAATCATGATCATTTCAGTATAGATGCAGAAAAAGCATTTGACAAAATTCAAGATCCTTTCATGATAAAAACTCAGATGTAGATGGAATATACTGACATAGTAAAGGCTGTAGATGACAAGTCTACAGCTAACCTCACAATAGTTAAAAGCTGAAAGCTTTTCCTCTAAGATCAGGAACAAGTCAAGGATGTCCACTATTATCACTGTTATTCAAAAGGTAATGGAAGGACTTCGCTGGTGATCCAGTGGTAAAGAATCTGCCTACCAATGCAGGGGACATGGGTTTGATTCTTGGTCCAGGAAGATTCCGCATGCCACCAGGCAACTAGGCCCACAACTACTGAAACCGACGTGCTCTAGAGCTGTGCTCCATGACAAGAGAAGGCACCACAATGAGAAGCCCAGAGACGCAACTCGAGGGTGGCCCCCACTCCCTGCAACTAGAGAAAGCCCGTGCATGGCAATGAAGACCAGTGTAGCCAAGAATAAATTTTAAAAATGTAAATTAAAAACAAGGGAATGGAAGTCCTAACCAGAGCAATTAGACAAGGAAAAGAAATAAAAGGCATCCAAGTTGGAAAGGAAAAATTAAAGTTGTCCTTGCTTGCAGAGGACATAATGTATGTAGACTACCCTAAAGATTTTATGCTTACACAAAATACTGTGCTGCGATTCATGGGGTCGCAAAGAGTCGGACACGACTGAGCAACTGAACTGAAAATACTGTTAGAACTAAAAATAATTTCAGGAAAATTATCAGATATAAAATTAGTGTGCAAAACAGAGTAGTATTTCTGTACACCAGCAACAAACTATTGAAAAGGTAAATTAAGAAGATTGTTTCATAATAATATGAAAAAGAAGGAAACCAGAGTAAATTTAACTAAATGAAAGATCTGGAAACTATAAGATGTTGATGAAAGACATTGAAGACATAAATGAAAAGATTTTGTGTCCATGGATTGAGAAATTAATATTGTTAAAATATCCACAATACTCAAAACGATTTATGGATTCAGTGCAATCCCTGTCAAAATTCCAGCAGCGTTTTTCACAGAAATGGAAAAAAACAATCCTCAAATTTGTCTGGAACCACACACACAAAAAAACAAAACCCAAATTGCCAAATCTATCTTGAGAAAGAACAAAGCTGCAGGGATGACACTTCCTGAATTCAAACTATGTTGTGAAGGTATAGCATTCAAAACAGTATGCTATTGTCATAAAACAGACCCATAGATCAATGGAGCAGAATAAAGAGCCCAGAAATAAAGCCGTGTATATATGGAGAAAGAGTTTAGTTCAGTTCAGTCGCTCAGTCGTGTCCGACTCTTGTGACCCCATGAACAACAGCACCCCCAGCCTCCCTGTTCATCACCAACTCCCGGAGTCCACCCAAACCCATGTCCATTGTGTCAGTGATGCCATCCAACCATCTCATCCTCTGTTGTCCCCTTCTCCTGCCCTCAATCTTTCTTAGCATCAGGGTCTTTTCAAATGAGTCAGCTCTTCGCATCAGGTGGCCAAAGTATTGGAGTTTCAACTTCAACATCAGTCTCTTTAATAAATGGTGTTGGGGAAACGGGACTATCTTAAACCATACACAAAAGCCAACTCAAAATGGATTAAAAACTTGAATGTAAAACCTGAAACTTTAAACCCCTGGAAGAAAACATGGAGAGTAAACTCCTTGACATCCATCTTGGCAATGATTTTTTTGGATTTGACACCATAAGCAAAGGCAACAAAAGGAAAAATAAACATGTAGGACTACATGAAACTGAAAAGCTGCACAGCAAAGAAAACCAACAACAAAATGAAAAGCTATGGAATGGGAGTAAATATTTTCAAACTATATATCTGATAAAGAATTCATATCCAAAAAATACAAGGAACTCATTCAGCTCAGTAGCAGAGCAAAGCAAACACCCTCAAATGCAATTACAAAATGGACAAGGGACCAGAATAAACATTTTTTCAAAGAAGACATACAGATTGCCAACAGATAGATGAAAACTTGCTCAGCATTGCTAATCAGGGAATTGTGAATCAAAACCACAATGAAATATCACCTCACACTTACTGCGTTATCTGTTAGTAAAAAGACCAGACACGACAAATATCATCAAGGATGTGGAGGAAAGGGAACCTGTGTACACTCTTGGTGGGAAAGTAAACTGGTACAGCCACCATAGAAAACAATACGGGAATTTCTCAAGGAGTTAAAAGAGCTACTGTAATCCAGCAATCCTACTTCTGAGTATGTATCCAAAGGAAATAAAATCATCATCTCAAAGAGATTATCTATATTCTTGTTTATTGCAGCATTATCATAGTAGCCAAGGTATAGAAACAAGTGTCCATTGACAAAAGAATGGTTAAAGAAAATGTGTCGTGTGTGTACACACACACACACACACACACATCTCATTCCACATTTATGCAATGGAATACTATTCGACAACAACAGAAAAGGAGATCCTGTCATTTGCAACTGCATGGCTGAACTTGGAGGGCATTCTACTAAGTGACATAAGCCAGACACAGAAAGACAAATACTTCTGCTGCTGCTCCTGCTAAGTCGCTTCAGTCGTGTCCGACTCTGTGCGACCTCATAGACGGCAGCCCACCAGGCTCCCCCGTCCCTGGGATTCTCCAGGCAAGAACACTGGAGTGGGTTGCCATTTCCTTCTCCAATGCATGAAAGTGAAAAGTGAAAGTGAAGTCTCTCAGTCGTGTCCGACTCCTAGCGACCCCATGGACTGCAGCCTACCAGGCTCCTCCTTCTATAGGGTTTTCCAGGCAAGAGTACTGGAGTGGGGTGCCGTTGCCTTCTCCGAAATACTTCCTGGTATCACTTAAAAAATAAAACATTGTACATGTAGAAACAGAGTAGAATGATGATTATGATTGGAGGGGGTAGGAGAAATAGGAAGAGGCTGGAAAAAGGGCATAAATTTTAAGATGAATAAAATCTGAAGATCTAATGTATAACATGGTGATGAAAATACTGTATTGTATAATTGAAATTTTCCAAGAGTAGAACTTAAGTATTCTCGTCAAAAAAAAAAAGTATGTGAAGTGATGGGTGTGTTAGTTAACTCAATGGTGGGAGTCCTTGCACAATGTATACATATATCAAATCATAACTTTGTACGCATTTTAAATATACTACACTTTTATTTGTCAATTATACTTTAATAAGTTGGAATTTAAAAAGTAGAGGGGTGGGAAAGAAAACTACTTTGTCAAATCATGTGTGTGCTTAGTCGCTCAGTTGTGCCTGACTGTGGCCCCATGGACTATAACCCGCCTGGCTCCTCTGTCCATGGAATTTTCCAGGCAAGAATACTGTAGTGGGTTGCCATTTCCTGCTTCAGGGGATCGTCCTGACCCAGGGGTCGAACCCGCATCTCTAAGTCTTCAGGATTGGCTGGTGGGTTTTTTTACCACTAGTGCCACCTGGAAGTCCTTGTTAAACCATGCTGGTTGTTTATTTTGTACTCTATCTTTCATATATTTTTACCAGTTGATTTTTAGTTTCCCTGCTTCTGTTGGTATTTTCAAGAAAATCCAAATATGTGTGATGATATTATTAAATTTTTTAAAAGTTAAGATTATTGAAAGACTTAGTAGATTTGATAAACTTGTTTCTAGCTTATCAACCTGCTAAGAAAATACTTAAAAACTTGTTTTATTGTTAAATATCATACAACTATGGACATATTTATATGTATGTTTTATAAAACAAATGTATAGTTTAATGAATTACGAGTCAAACCAATTTTAATGTCTTTCAACCACTGTTGAGATACAGAAAAATATAATTAGTAAAAGGGCGAAACTTCTATCAAAAGCTATTTTAAATGTCAGAAAAGGGTAAAGCAACATTGATTTGTAGGCTTTTATAAATAAATGATAATGCTAATTGCAATGTTTAATATATCTTCTGTGAATAGTATTTATATATTTAGATAGGAATATTGTTTCCAAGGGGTTCCCTGCTGGCTCAGACTGAAATCCAAAGGGAAGATACCCTGGAAAAGGAACTGGCAACCCACTCTAGTATTCTTGCCTGGAGAATTCCATGGACAGAGGACCTGGAGCACTACAGTCCATGGGGTCACAGAGTTGGACACAGCTGAACAACTCACTTTCATTATTTCCAGAGTTGCAAATAGTGTGAAAATGGCATCTAATAGCACTATTATGATGTTGTGATAACAAATTTATTTGGATTGTGTCATATGTCCTAGGAAAGAAATGCTCTAATTTTGACTTTTAAGTAGTCCTTAGGGTATTACTTGCATTTAAAAAAATTTAATTACTTAATTAATTAATTTTTGGCTGTGCAGGGGCTTTCTCTAGTTGCAACGAGCGGGGGCTTCTCATGTTGGAGAGCATGGTATCTAGGGGGCGTGGGCTCAGCAGTTATGGCACACGGGCTTAGTTGCCCCACAGCATGTGGGATCTTCCTGGATCAGGTATCAAACCTGCATACCCTGATTTTGGCAGGTGGATTGTTAACCACTGGACCACCAGGGAAGCCCACTTTTTAAATTTTTTTAAAAATTTTAATTGATATCACCTACTACAAAGTTTGGCTGCCCAATAGTTGAAAAGTTCCACGATCTTCTGGATTGTTCTACAGTTTGTGGGTATCACTCAAAGCCACATAGAGTGATAGATGAACAGTGCTTATGCAATTTGTTATTCATAACTTTCATATTAGAATTTGAGCTGTGGTTGATTGAATCTAAGGACATGAAACCCTCCGATAGGGAGAGCCACCTGTAATCTAGAAAGTGCTCTGGGATGACAAGAACTTCTTCAAGCAGGAGAGTTACTATATATTTTAAAAGCAAAAACTTAAAGCACTGAAAAGATAACTCTATTTTCAGTAATGAAAACTTTTCAGGTAAACAAAGGTTTTCCCCTCCCCACCTCCCTTTTTATTGACATTCTGTGACTCACTTTTCTTCCTGAGGAATAACATGTAGTAAGTATATTTTCAGGAAAATGTGCTTTTTGAAAAGACATGAAGAGTTTTGCTGTACATTCAAAGATGTGTATTATTCATTTTTAAAGTAAATGCATGTACAGGAAGGATGTCCCTGCTTTTCTAAAACACACATTTGGGGTATGCTTCCATCAGCCTGAGGCCCTGTTTCTGACTTCTCCCTCCAGGAACTACAATTGGAACATGCAAGGCAAGCCTTTGCTCTCAAAGACAAAAGCAAAAGTGGCCTGATTTCTGGTCTGGATTTCAGTGACATTATGGTTACCATCCGGTCTCACATGCTTACTCCCTTCGTGGAGGAGAACTTAGTTTCAGTAAGTAAAAAGCAATGACTTCAACTTTGTATTTCCTCAGACTTTTGAAACCATTGTCCTGGATTGCATCCCTCGGCATGTCTCCCTCTCATCTGTTGTAACTTTACTCTTAGTTGGTAGGAGGTAATCAGATGTGTGTAAGGGAGATGTGTGTGGGGGCGGGGTGATAGTGAATAGTTTTCCCCCAGATCGGCACCACAATCTTGCTCTCATATATTTCCAAATTGTTTATTTCCATTTACAGAGTCCACCTAAAGAAAACAGGGGAGTATGTAGACAAGGGTGTGCAATTACTTTTTCCCAAGGGCAGTACTTCTCACAGACACTACTGCCTTCACCTTTGGCCTCTTTCCATCCCACCAGGCTCCCAAAGCCTTGCTATAAGGATGGCTCCTTCCTTTGTTGCCTGCAGGGTGCTGTTTGCTAGAGGGATCATCACTGGCCTCCACACTGTTTTAATAACCATGGCTGTGGCAGAAGGTACGGAGGAAATATGTGGGCGTCAGCCTCTGTGGCTCACTCCTCTCTCTGCCCCTTCACCTGTGCACTCAGTCTGCATGGACCAGACAGTTTTTTGTTCTTTAAACTGCTAAACTCTGTAAAGTAAGCATCTGGGCCAATAGCAAACTGATGTCATCCACTTCCTCACAAAGAATGGTGAAACTGTCCTCACCGGTTTTCTTGTTCCTGTATTGTACTTATGTGTAAGTTTTTGATTGCTGCTTGTTTTAAATGGAAGGAAGCCAATGAGCGCTTTTGTTGTCTCAGCTGAAGATCATTATCCCTGATTTGGACCAGGGTAGAAAGATCAACTTCTGTTCTTTTTCTTCAGTGAATTTGAACATGGAGCATGTCACTTTCTCCTATACATTTCACCTCCTTGACACCCATCTCCCACTCCTCTACCCTCACCTCGTACCCTAGCCAAAAAAATGAAAGAAGGAAGAAAAGAAAGTAAGGGAGAGAGGGAGGAGAGAAGAAAAGAAAATCCTAGAGAGAAGAGCTCAGTACCTTGGGGTGAGGGAGCCTGTTTAATCTTTTCCAGTTGGGTTAGATGGACCTTTATAGCCTGTTTACCAAATGCCATCTCAGTTTCTGGAGGCATATGTTAAATAATTTGAATCTGGCTTTTTGGATCACTGGTATCCAAATTCAGGCTAATACAAATATCACATATATTTGGGCTAAGGCTCGTGTGTGAGGGATGAGGGTGGGAACATATGCCCATCATTACCTATACTGTCCTTAATATAGATCTTTATGATTAAGGTTGTCACACTGTCATTTCCATAAGTATTTGAGTTTTTAATAGAGAATGTTTTTAATCATCTGGATTCCTCTGACTCTTGGCTTAGAAATTAAATGTTTGCAAGCTACGAAAAATATTCTCTTTTGAGTTTATGTCTAACTGTTGGATAGAGGGAGAAGTTACCCCTACCCTGCAGAGTAGGGTAGGCTGTACTGTCCCCCTTCTTCCCCAGGCATGAGAGAGCCTCTTTAGCACTGTTCCACTAAAGACATATTTATAGCAAGTAAATCCTCCCTAGATTTTCTCTACATCTTTTTGGAGTTTTTTGTAGTTTTACATTTTGTCACAGAGATTCAGCGCTCAGCACAGAGCATTCCATATGTTAATTATAACAAGAAGCTTAAAAAAGAAAAGATTAGTAAAGTTGATAAAGTGAAATAGTCTTAAAATTTAAAGTTACCACTGGTTTTTGTATATGGGTGTGGAAAAAAAAACAAGTTTAAAAAATGTTTCTTATTATTGTCTGTTGAGGTTTGGATTATCCAGAAATAGCAGGAGTTTCATAGTTGAAGGTCTTGAAAATCCTGTTTAAATAATCATTGGTTTTGATCTGTGATAATTATATTTGTTGTTTTTGACCTTATAGGTAGATGAACCATGAAGTCCAACTTCCAGATGTTGCTTTCTTCCTTAACACCTAAATTACATAGACTTTCCTGAGGGCTTGAAATGCACTGAGCGTTTCAGCATGATACCGACCTTGTGTTTATGGACTGGTTGTTTATCATTTTAGTAATGAAGATTCCTTTGGTTCTTCTTTGAGAAAGTTCAGTGTCCATAAATGTGCTTTTGTTTTTTTTGTTTAACTTTCTGTGTTGTCATTTCCTAGGCAGCCGGAGGAAGTATCTCACACCAGGTTAGCTTCTCATACTTCAATGCATTTAACTCCTTACTGAATAACATGGAGCTTGTTCGTAAGATATATAGCACTCTAGCTGGCACAAGGAAAGATGTTGAAGTCACAAAGGGTAAGATTTTTAAAATACATATTGATGCGAATCTCAGCATTTTCACTTTTCTTTATCTAGGGTGTGAGGTTGATCTAGGTTTACTACTGTGAAGCCACATCTAGAAAGTGTGTATATTTCACTTGGACCATCATGGTCTCCAAAAATCCAGTTGGGTTTAATGGGATGCCAAGGTCAGGAGTGGAAAAGTGGCTTTGACAGTTTTAAAAAGAACCGTGGCCCAGTCTGTCAAACAGGTCAGTGGCAACGGCTTCTTTGTATGAGGAAGGAGTGGCCACAGAAAGATGGGCAGGGCTACTTCTTTTGCTGAATTGTAGTGGGATGTTTTAAGTGACTGGAGAAGAGCCAGTTCTTTCATCTTGTAGCTCTGGAGACCAAAGCAAATAAACAAGATGAGGTTAGAGGAACCTAAAGCGATTGTTTTACCTCTGAAATTACTTTACCTGCTTTTACTGTTTTATCATCTTAACATTTTATCTTTTGCCAGTTTTCATATTTTTGTAGTTATTTCTATGTAGCTGAACTTAGATATTGAAATTCAGTTTTAGACTTTTAAAATAATACTAAAATGCTTTTAGCTTTCAGATAATAGTTAAGGTAGAAGTTTGTTATATGTTAAGAGTCTTTGAAGATTTTAAAGCATTTTCTTTTTCTTCCAGAGGAATTTGCCCAGAGTGCCATACGCTATGGACAAGTCACCCCACTAGAAATTGACATCCTGTACCAGCTTTCAGACTTATATAATGCTACAGGGTAACTATTCCAGTAATTCCTCATGATACTTTTTAGGACAGTTACTTTAATGTGAAGCAGTGGTGTTCTTTTAGTTCATTTAATCAATAGTTTGCTCAGTATATAAGTTTCAAGAAAAAGACACGGGCAGATATGAGAAACGGGAGGAGGACGAGATAGGTGAAGACAGACTAAAGGCAGGGGGAAACGGACAAAGGGAAAGGGAAAGCAAGAAGGGGAGGGAAGAGAAAGGAAGGGAAGAAACAGAGAGGTAACGAAGGGAGTAAAGGCTGTTGAAGAGTGTGAGAGGGAAAGGGGGAAGGAAGAATGATAGAGGAGGGGGAGAGGGAAACGAGAAGTAAGTGAGGGACAGAAAAATTGATTTAATCTGGACTCTGTAGAGGTGGTTAGAAATTTTTAGAGATTTGTGGATATTTGCCTAAATTTATAAAATAAATTGAAGTACATGTTCAGGAATCTTATAACCTTTTTTTGACTCATTGTGAGTGGGCATTTTCCTAAACAGTATATACCATTTTGTGTTGGAGGGTATCATTTTCTTGAAATATGCCTGTGACATTATTGTCATGGTTATCAACATAATTAAGCTTAGATGTTTTATGTCTCTTTTATAGATTGAAAAAACCCAGTATTTAATTTGTAAAGTCTTACACAAATCCAGATGAAAAAGCTTTGTCCGTGGGCATCCAGTAGGACCTCGGGAGAGGGGACTCAGGATCTACTAAGTGATCAGATTTTCTTAGTCAGCTTTAGCAGTTATGTAAGTGTAGGCATATCTGAAAAATAGGTTTTAACCCTAGAACTGAAGACTAGTAGAAGTTGAGTGTACCATAGATAATTTATTGCCTTCATGTTACATAATAAATTGTCAAGCTGGAGTTGATACTGGATAAACCAGCCAGTCTTTGATGACTGACATGAAATATCAGGCCCGTACCTCATCCATCTAGAATTTACATTTGTAATAAAGGTATTGAACATCCTTTATGATAATAAAAGCTTGCAAAGAGTGCTTCTCAAAACTGGATCTGAAGTGACCTACTACCTGGATCATGGAATACACTTATTTTAAAACAGTAGTTCATTCACTCAGTTCAAAACTCAGAGTTTTAAAGAGCCCGCTGTAAAAATATCTCCCACCCCTTCTCCCTTCTACCCTTAAAGGCAACCAGTATCTATCACTTTTGTGTTTATCCTTCTCAAGATACTTTGCACTTAAGCATTAAAGATGTATGCTAAAGAAATATATTCAATGTGTACGAACTGAACAGTCAGTGTTTATACTTTGCTTCTGAGAAGAATTATTTCTTTAGTTTTTTTAATCTATTTTTAGAGTAATTAATTTGTGTACTCTCTATTATTTCTTTAGAGTCTTTTGCTTTTTGTGTGGCAAGCAAGGTCTGAAGTTTTTTTTTTTCCCCTCTTACTAAAATTATCTGTGTGAATAGGGAAATACTACTTTTAAACCATAGTTCTTTTTTACCCTTTTCTTTCTGAAGAAAGGTGATCTTAGTATGAGGTGTCGTCTGTTGGTGTCTAACAGTTCTTTCTTTCCCATATTTTTGCCTGAAGGCGCTTGACTTTGGCAGATATTGAGAGAATAGCCCCACTGGCTGAAGGAGCCTTACCTTACAACCTGGCAGAACTTCAGAGACAGGTAGGAGGCATCTCATAAACAGAATCATCTTCAAAAATGCTAAAGTAGTATGGACATGACAGCCTGAACTTTCTGAACCTATGGAAATGAAAACATGATTTACAGAAAGACTTTACTTAGCACAAAGATTACGTTTATAAAACTGTTACCCCCACCCTTATAGAGTATTCTTATGGGGCAGGTAGATTTATGTTTGTGTTTTTTGTTTGTTTGTTTTTTTCCTTCTTTTAGCTTTTTAAGATAAGGAAAATGAGAGTGTAGACACATATGGGCTTAGCTTCCCTCCCCTAGAGTAGCAGTCTTTTCCTTTCATTTGTCTAGTGATATTTAAAGATTAGTGTGAAGTTCAGTTTGTATTATCAAACTGGTATTTATAGGGTTTTTAAAATACAAGACATTCCTCTACTGAAATCAGTCTTTGAGAATCTTTCACTATAGTGTCTTATAGATTACAACAATAACACTCTTTGTGTGTCCAACTCTTTGTGACCCCATGGTCTGTAGCCTACCAGGCTCCTCTGTTCATGGGATTTTCCAGGCAATAGTACTGGAGTGGATTGCCATTTCCTTCTCCAGGGGATCTTCCCAACCCAGGGATCGAACCTGGGTCTCCCGCACTGTAGACAGATGCTTTACCGTCTGAGCCACCAGGGAAGACTCTAAAATACAAGACATTCCTCTACTGAAATGAATCTTTGACTGAGAATCTTTCACTATAGTGTCTTATAGATTACAACAATAACACAGGAAAACTATGTAAATAATGAACCAGAAAGAAAACCTTGATTATTATTACATTTTTGATGATATTAGTTTTTTGTTTATGTTAAGAGTGATAAAAACAGTAAGTTCTGAGTCCTATAAAGTTATTGCAGCCTTATTTCTGGTTTGAAAAATACTCTGTTAGGAAACTAAACTCCATGATATTACCTTGAAGAGTGGAATTGAGCAGATTTTTTAAAAATCTTGTTTTAAACTGAAACCCTATTTCTGAGGCATTTGGAAGAAGCCTCAGTTGCAGTGGTGGTCATATAGTTTTGGGGCTGGGGATGAAGGTTATAGGAGGGCTAGTCCTTGTCTAACAGACATGAGACCTGTTCCCTCATGATTCTTTAGAAGACTGTGATACACTATGAGGCTAGGAGACGTGGGGAGGGTGAAGGGAGACGGGGGCTGGAGGGGAAGAAGACAGGAGATGAGAGAGGAGGGGAGAGAGAGAGAGAGAAGCTACATTGGCATACCATGGAAAAGGCTGCGTCTATTTTGCTGCTACCACATTGATGAGTAGCTAGATGTGCTAGCAAAACATCAAGGTATCTGAGTGTGGTTCACTGTGGGAAGTTTCAGTAGCAAAACTTTCTTCTGTTTGAGCTCCATGGAATGATGATTCTGCCTCGGAAACAAAATAGAATGTTCAGTTTTACTCTGTGTAATAATCAGGAACTTCATAGGTATTATAAGATCTAATTTAAAGTTGCTAAGAAATTTACAAAATAGGATTTTAGTTAAAAGTTTTTATAATAGTGCTATAGTCAGGTAAGTAAATTGAAAATGGAAACTAATTGCTTTTATATCTACATTTTATGTTAATACTTTGCCTGGGGTATAGTAAAGCTTCCTGTAAATTAAAATATATCAGTAACCCACTGAGATTTAGCCCCTTTAGTAGTAAAAAGCTCTTATTTGCTGCCTTCAAAGTTTATTTTTGTTATAAGTTCTCAGATCCTTTAAAAAAAAAAAGGTGGATTTATTCCAATTCATTGATTTATAGTAAAATTTAATAAAATTATTTAAAATTTGGAGATGTGTTAAAATATTTAAAGAGCTCTTATTGAATATAATTTTATATTTTATAGTACACATTAAAGTTCGAAAAATTTCATTTCAAAAGGAGTTTTTTTTTTTACTGTTATATGTCTATGAATAAAGCTTTCCTTGGGGGGTGTCCTTAATAATTGTTAACTGGGGAATATCTCATTTAGCTTATTAAAAACAGTGTAATGAATTAAAAAACCCAACCCATTTCCTCCTTTTTCAACCTTTCTGGTGCTCTTCTTCTTTTACTGGCCTTTCTTGCCCCTAGCTATTTTGCTGGAGGCCATCAATGAAGGTGGCTTTTGTAATCTTTGGCGCCCTAAGTCTGCATTGCTCATAGTTCTGATTCCTTAGGAAGGTGTTGTAATTCTACTACTGTTGGAAATTTTCTTGAAGACAGATTAGATTTGCCTGCCTGCAGTGGCAGCGCTGATGCTCAAAGCTCTTGTCAGTTACTTAGAAAATGGGCAGTGATAGAAACCACCATTCTCTCTTGCTGTGTTTCTGATTGGCATCCAGTGTGGTGGTGGTGTGCCTTCTCTTCCTTTTCCCTCACTGGTGAAGGGCATGGGGACCTGCAGTCTCCAGAGAACAGGTAGACATCCTGGGTGTACTTACATTGGTCCCAAAGGAGGACGCTCAGAGCCTGTGTTGTTGATTTTTCTGTCACATATCAGATAGGGTGGTCTTACTGCTGAGGGGTTGGGCTTCCCAGGTGGCACAGGTGAAGACTCCACCTGCCGATGCAGGAGACGTTAAGAGATGCGGGTTTGGTCCTTGGGTCGGAAAGATCCCCTGGAGGAAGAAATGGTACCCCATTCCAGTATTCTCGCCTGGAAAATTCCATGGACAAAGGAACTAGAAGGCTACAGTCTGTGGGCTTGCACAGAGTTGGACATGAGTGAACGATTGAACACACACACACATTGCTGAGAGTTTGGAATAAAGAAATAAAAATGAAGATTTAAAATCTGTTTTTTTCTTGTAAATAAATCATTGTAAAAACAACACATGGAAAAAACTCAAGTCATAAATAATTTTAGAATTTCATGGAAACACATATATGAATATTATTTAAGAGGGATTCAAATTAATATCCCTAGTTACAGCCATTGTAAAATCTGATCTTTACTGTCTTTGCTATCTGGTGTAAGTTTCTATGGTCCTCGGTTTCTCCTTTAGTAAAATGAGTACCTGCAGATCTAAGAATCCTTCAAGTTCCTGCATCCTGTAAAAATTATGTGAAGCAATGGATTTTTTTCTTTTTCAAAAATTTTAATGTATCTCTGTTTTTCCTTGTAACATTAAAAGCTTTATGAGGAATATAGGCTAGGACCTCAGTAGAATAATATAAAAATATGCCTAAGTTCTTACAGCAAACAAAGTAATAAACTTCCTGCAGTTTTCAATCTAGAAAAAGCTTTTCTTAGTAAAATTATTTTAAACTTATTACTATGAAGCATTCTAAGGTAGCCATATAGACTGAAATTTTAGTGACTTGTTTTTAAAACTTCTCTAGACCGCGAAATCACAGTAGTGCTAACCATGACTATGTCCATGTTACTTCCAGAAGACACTTTTGATTCTCTTTTCCTATGTTATCAAACTAGAAGTACATAATTATTTAGAATTTTGTATGTAGAGTATTTCCATATAGGAGTTTTCTTGAAACCTAGACAAAAAACAGGAAGAATGGCATGTTGTGTGATCTCAGCCTGTGAAAGTTATGAAAACACATGTGCGTGATGGAGGATCTCCAAGCTCAGAAATAAAAGTTATGAGAGAGACAGAGTTTAAGAACTTGGGCGCTGATTAGGTAACATCTTTCCTGTCTCAGTTTCATCATTTATTAAGTAGAGAGCATAGTATCCATCTCACAGGATTATTGTGAGAATTACATGAGGTCATGTGCTTATACCTACTAAGTATGCAGTACATGTTAACTGCCATTATTGTTGTGGTGGTAGTTGTTAAATATGAGAAGGCTATCTGAGCCAACTCCAAGTTGAACTCAAATACAGATATGACACAACTCCTTCGTTCACCCTCATCTACTTTCCTTAGAAGAATGGCAAATGAGGAAGAATTATATCTTGTGTCTTCTCCTTTATTGCCTGAAATGTTTCACTTTTTAAAGTTTTGTGCTGGCTGAAATTCTGTATTGTATTTTTTTTAATAATTTTTATTGATGGATATAATATACAAAAAAAATTCCCACCCCACACCATACCCCAAAATCTATTCCACCTGGGGTGTTCTAAACTTGAAAGATAAAAGCTTAGAGAAGATAACATAGGAGATTATATTCATAATCAAAAGATAAACAGATTTTTACAAACAGGGCATAAAATACTTATCATTAAAAAAAAAATTGAACTTCATTAAATTTAAGAACCTTTGTTCATAAAACATATCACCAAAAGGATGAGAAGACAGGCTACACAGAAGAGAAAGAAGATATCCAAATGGGGGAAGGAAGGAGGCAGGGAAGAAAGAAAGGGGGGAAAGAAAATTCTGTATCATTAGTAAACAGAAAAAAATACATAGTAAAACTACAATTAAATGCCATTTTATACTGTCCAGATTGGCCAGAATTACATCTGACCATGGCAAGTGTTGTTTAGGAGGTGGAGGAATAGAGATAACCAATGAGAAAAATGGAAATTTTCATTTGATTAAAATGAGTTAAATAAAAGAAGGTGGGTTGCAGAGAGAAGAGAATGTGACGTTTTTGGACCATGAAGCGCTTTAGAGATTAAAGATCAATATGAGAATACGTAGACAGCTTCTTTATTTTTTCTTTACTGTATATCACATAATTTCTTTTTCAACTATATGGGGTAAATTTTATCTATGATGGACCTGCTTGGGAATATACATACTTTTTAAAAGTTTTGTTTCTATGGGAAGTTATATTTAAGCTGCAGCCCACTCGCACAAGAAACTTTTGGAATACAAGATGGCTTGGGTTCTGTCAGAACATTATTAGAATGATTTCTCCCTCTGTTTCATGTATAGCATTTCTTAGACATAGGAGTTTGTGTATTTTTCATTCTAATAGACCTTCTTTAAAACTTTGGATAGCTGCTGTGTAAATAGAAACATTATAATCCAGTTATTGATTCCTCTTTTTTTTTTAATTTATCACCTATCAACTGTGATAATTTTACCATAAAATGAAGTCTGTTCTCAGAAAAGGAGATTGATTTTCTATACTAGATTTGTCTATTTATTAACTATTTACCTCATTTAAAGTGTTAGAATTAAAGACTTATTACAGTTTTTAACACAATTTAACCTCACTTCTTAGTCAGAAAGAAGTATATATTGTTAAGCATTAGGGAGAAATATATATATGCAAATATGGTCTTCCCTGCTGGCTCAGTGGTGAAAAATCTGCCTACAACGCAAGAGACGTGGGTTGGAGCTGCTGCTGCTGCTGCTGCTGCCCCTAAGTCGCTTCAGTCGTGTCCGACTCTGTGCGACCCCAGAGACGGCAGCCCACCAGGCTCTGCCGTCCCTGGGATTCTCCAGGCAAGAACACTGGAGTGGGTTGCCATCTCCTTCTCCAATGCATGAAAATGAAGAGTGAAAGGGAAGTCGCTCAGTTGTGTCCGACTCTTAGCGACCCCATGGACTGCAGCCCACCAGACTTCTCCATCAATGGGATTTTCCAGGCAAGAGTACTGGAGTGGGGTGCCATTGCCCTCTCCGGTGGGTTGGAGACAGTGGTTCAATCCCTGAGTGGGAAAGATCCCCGAGAGAAGGAAATGGCAACCCATTCTAGTATTCTTGACTGGGAAATCCCATGGAGAGAGGAGTCTGGCAGGTTACAGTCCATGGGATTGCAAGAGTCAGACACAACTTGGTGATTATACCACCACGTGTATATAGATGTGGGTGTGTATATGTATGTATATAATTTTTTTTTCTTCCATCTCATAGGCTGTCACAACTTTGGATTATAGTCTTGTTTTGTGAGCTCAAATTCATGTGTGTTAAATTTGTAGATGTGATTTGCAGACAAAAGAATTTTGTTTTATCTCCCCTAACCTTTTAGGGGGCTTCCCAGGTTGCCCTAGTGGGAAAGAACCCTCCTGTCAATGCAAGAGACATAAGAAATGTGGGTTTGATCCCTGGGTTGGAGAGATCCCCTGGAGGAGGGCATGGCAACACACACCAGTATTCTTGCCTGGAGGATCCCATGGACAGAGGAGCCTGGCAGGCATAATATAGTCCATAGGATCGCAAAGAGAAAGGACTGAAGTGATTTCACACAGCACATTTTGCCATTACAGTCATGCATTTTAGTTGGTATAAAGTCTAGTCTTCCCCTCCCGCCCCAACCCATGCTCAGTATAAAACACTTTAGCCTTTCCTTTTTTTTTTTTTCTGTTCATCAATAGTGTACCATTTGGAAGAGGCACTTCTTTTTATTGGGTTGGCATACTATGTGAAGTAGCTTGGTTTGGGCAGGGTGCTTGACTTGTTAACTGACATGATCTTGCCTTATCTAATTCTCATTTATAGGATGAGTTATGGTTAACAACAAAGTAAAAGAACTGTCTCTTCTGCAAATGAGATCTTGAACCATTTCCTCATTTCCTATCATCCACATAGCTTAGAGAGCAGGTTAAAAACCGTTTAAGGTTCTCAGCTCTTATTGTGCTTTGAAAAACACTTAATTAATCTTGTTAAATATCACCTTCATGATCATAATCATAACCTTAAGGAAAAGAGTGCCTCTTTCCTTTGGCCCATTTGTTCACGGTGGGTGATCTTCTTAGTGCTGAGATTTTCTTTCAGCCTAAATGCTAAAAAATTCAGTATACAGTCATTAATAGAGATGACAGCTATAGTAGCATTGTACTTATGAATATTCATGAAGTGAAATCCATAGCATTAATTACATTAATTTACATACCTGAATATAAGTGAACCATAAGTGATAGCTAAGTCTAAAAAAAAGAAACAAAAAAACCCTTAGTAGCCGTATATTGTATGCTTTTAAAAAAATAAATGCTATTTAATAAGGGTGGAGATGACATTTCTTTCAAAAGGCATTTGGGTATTTAGAGTTAAAGATGTTTTTAGTTAAGGATTAAATCACAGTATAATCCCTACAGTGTTCATAGGATTTTGTAGGGCTTAAAAACGTTCTTTAAAAAATATATGATTGAGCACAGGAGAAACCTTTTATATGAATAAGGGAATTAGTGGTTACTTGATTCTTTGTTTAATTGAGGTATAGTTGACTTACAACATTACGTTAATTTCAGGTATGTAACAGTGGTTCAGTATTTTTATAGATTATACTCCATTTAAAGTTATTACAAAATAATGACTGTATCCTTTTTACTTCTTTGTTTTATACATAGTAGTTTGTCTCTTAATCACATACTCCCCCTTTAGTTTTAGTTTTTTAAAAAATTTTATTGTATAGTTGATTTATAATGTTCTGTTTAATTTCTACTGTACAGCAAAGCGACTCAATTATACACTCACTGTTTTTCATAGTCTTTTCTGTTATGGTTCAAGATATTGAATATAATTCCCTCCGCTATACAGGAAGACCTTCTTGTTTATCCGTCCTATATGTGATAGTTTGCATCTGCTAATCCCAAACTCCCAATTCTTCCCTCCCCCGCCCACCTGGCAACCACAGTTCTGTTCTCTATATCTGTGTGTCTGTTTCACAGATAGTTCCTTTTTGTCATATTTTAGGTTCCACTTATCAGGATACCAAATTTGGCCCACACCCCTATCTTGCCCCTCCCCAATACTTGATTCTTATTTGGGGTCATAGCTGTTTTAGTCAGTGAGTTTTAAATTCAACATATTCTTTTGAAAGGAGTCATGATTGGAAATAATTCATATTCTATGAGAATGAGATTTATTTTCACCCAGTTTTGTGATTGAGAAACTCTAATTTCAGAAAGTTTCATGTGTGTGTGATTAGAGATTAAAAGCATATGTGCTATAGAGATAGTATAACAGCTATAGTGGTTATGAAAGATTTTAAAATCTAAGCCAAAACGCCATAACTTTAATTTCTTTAAAATAGTTAATGTTCTTCAAAAAAAATAAATAAAATATTTGATGTTGAACATCATTTTTGCCTCAAAGATACACAGATTATGTTTGTTTTCAAATGAATTGTCCTTGAAACAGCATATCAGAATTAACTAGTTAGCCTCATTGTATTCAATCAATATTTGAAAAACTGACTGAAGTATTTTCAGTTAATATAATACTTTACAGTGACACCAAGAAGGATTTTGCATTAATAAGTGCAAAATAAAATTTAAATTATTTTGGTTCAGTTCAGTTCAGTTGCTCAGTCATGTCTGACTCTTTGCGACTCCATGAACCACAGCACGCCAGCCTCCCTGTCTATTACCAACTCCTGGAGTCTACCCAAACTCATGTCCATTGAGTCAGTGATGCCATCCAACCATCTCATCCTCTGTCATCCCCTTCTCCTCCTGCCCTCAATCTTTCCCAGCATCAGGGTCTTTTCAAATGAGTCAGCTCTTTGTATCAGGTGGCCAAAGTATTGGAGTTTCAGCTTCAACATCAGTCCTTCCAATGAACACCCAGGACTGATCTCCTTTAGGATGGACTGGTTGGATCTCCTTGCAGTCTAAGGGATTCTCAAGAGTCTTCTCCAGCACCACAGTTCAAAAGCATCGATTCTTCTACGCTCAGCTTTCTTCACAGTCCAACTCTCACATCCATACATGACCACTGGAAAAACCATAGCCTTGACTAGATGGGCCTTTGTTGGCACAGTAATGTCTCTGCTTTTCAATATGCTGTCTAGGTTGGTCATAACTTTCCTACCAAGAAGTAAGTGTCTTTTAAAAAATTTCATGGCTGCAATCACCATCTGCAGTGATTTTGGAGCCGAAAAAAATAAAGTCAGCCACTGATTCCACTGCTTAACCATCTATTTGCCATGAAATGATGGGACCAGATGCCATGATTTTAGTTTTCTGAATGTTGAGCTCTAAGCCAACTTTTTCACTCTCATTCTTGTATTATTTCTATTTTGTATGTTTAGAATATATATTGTATGTAATTTAATAATGTATTATTTAGATTTTTATGCATATAATCAGTACAGTGAAACATACATATAACTTATAAATGAAATCATATAGTACCTGGCAGGAGTGTTCAGTCAGAAACAGTTGTTGAAGACTGTTGACTTAAAGGGTGATGGAGAAGACAGTGGGGTGACACAGGCCATCACTCTGCTTACTCCCCATTTCACAGTAAGACCTTTGGCAAGTCACCTGTCCTGTCCACAGTGTGGCCATCTTACCTGTGTATGTATAGTGGACTGACTGACAAATTAGTACAGTGTGGTGTCAACTGTGGGTAGAAATTGCTGAGAGCAAGCACCCTTCTGATGGTCTCACAGGGGAATTTATTTCCAGAAGATTGAAAAACACTGGAAACTACCACAACATTGTAAAGCAATTTTATTCCCATAAAAAAAAAAGAAAGAAAGAAAAACATTGGACCCCTTGAGAGCTATATTTGGTCACCAATCCTGAGTGCTTGGTAAAGTGCTTTCATCTTTTGGAGGACAGCAAATTTCTAAATAAAATTAATAGCATTATTATAGTAATAGATGGAACAAAAAGTAATTATCTTTTTGGATGGCATATTTTTTTTAACTGTTCTCTGAATGAATAAAAATTAGACTATACACAAGGTTTTGTTAAAATGTTCTCTTTCCCTTTTAAAATTTCTAATAAAATATCAGTATTAAATGATTAATTGCTCACTCTTATTACAGCATATAAATCAAGCATAATGGATGGCTATGTAGTTGCTTGGGCTAACTTACTAGGAAAAGATGTATCCCCCACAAAATCATAATTATGTCCTGTGTGCAATTTTTCATCTTTTTATTTTATTTAAGATTTATTTATTGATTATTTTTGGCTGTGCTGGGGCTTTCTCCAGTTGTAGAGAGCAGGGAACTACTCTTTGTTGGGCTTTCCCTAGTTGCAGAGCACAGAATCTAGGCGTGTGTGAGGGCTCAGTAGTTGTGGCTCAAGAACTTAGCTGCCCTGTGGCCTGTGGGATCCTCCCCATCAGGTATCGAACCATGTTCCCTGCATTAGCAGGCAGATTCTTAACCCCTAGAGCACCAGAGAAGCCCTCACCTTTTAAATAATGGTTTCTTCCATATATCAAATTCCGTTTTAGGTGTAATGGATATATACTTTCAGCTAATTGTATGGGTTTCCCTGGTGGCTCAGATAAAGAATCCACCTGCAATGCGGGAGACCTGGGTTCAATTCCTGGGTTGGGAAGAGCCCCTGGAGGAGGGCATGGCAACCCACTCCAGTGTTCTTGTCTGGAGAATCCCAATGGACAGAGGAGCCTGGTGAGCTACAGTCCATGGGGTCACAAAGAGTCAGACACGACTGAGCGACTAAGCACACAACTTTGGTATATTGGGACAGTTGACATTTATACAATAGTGATTTTATTTGAAGTGATGATATTTGACTAATTGCCAGATTTTCAAGGGTTTCATATTGACTTTTCATCAAACATTACTGATTTTCCTTCTTACTATGGAATTTATTGATCCACAACACTGTGGCAAGCATAATGAGGTTTTAAAGATCTCTGCCTGCAGAGATCACATTCAGGTAGTAAATATTAGTATTTAGATATCAGATGCTTTTGTTAAAAGAAATGCTTCCTGTGGTGCAAAATTTACAAAACAAGAACACAAAACCTTTCTATAGGTTACTTCCCAAATTGTTAATAAATATCTGGTTTTGTCATTTTTAGCTTGCTTCATTGAACTTTGAAGAGATTGTACAAATGAAAGCAAATCAAAGTAGATTAGCTTACTTTTTTCTTTCCTTTAGATTTTAGGCATGGAGTCCCTTTCCATTAAATTATTCTAGTGAGAGTATCTAAACTTTTTTATTATGCTAGTGTTTTAAAAGCTCGTTCAAGTTGATATTTTTCAAGTTTTCTTATGATAAAACAGTATTTCATTCAGACTGTTATCATTTGTAGCTGCTATTTTTCATAATCAAAATATTAAAGAAGACTGACAATTACTGTAGACAGATTATTTCAGGTCGTTAGTGCTGTGGGATACCAATGAAATATCATTCTGAATCATAATAGAATTTCCCCATTTGCTTTATTTTCAACACAGATTTTGTATTAGAACTACAAATATGGCTAGGACAGTGGCTCTGAACCTAACTGTACAGCAGGATGATTTGAAACCTTTTAAAAATTTACAAGCCCCAGGCCTCAAGGATATCTTCAAGTCTTTCAGGTGTTCTCTTTGCATAGGCAGAATTGAGGAATACATAGGTGTAGGAGAGCAGATGGTCAGTAGCATAGGTGAGAAGTACTATAATTATCTAGTGATAACCTCACTGGTTAAGCTTCAGAGCCAGAAGTAAGGGGGCAAAGGCTCTGAACTCTTGAAATATAGTGGCTATTAAAGTTTTTCACATTAGCCCAAAAAGACGTCTTTGACCTTGCTTATGTCTAATCCTGATAGTTCTAGTTATGTGATTTCTCCAGCCTTGATAGATGGGAGGGAAGCATCAAAATCAAACTAGGACGCTGTTGGTAAAAGAAGTTATAGCTGTCAAGCATGGGAAGATAGCACAAACAGCTGCCTTAGATCCTGGTTGCATGAATGGTCGTATGATAGTCGTATGAATATGTTGACCTTCTGTCTAATGTTGACCTTCATCTAATCTACCAGAGATGGTAGATTATGATTGGTATTCTCTGATTGAGGAAACAAGATAGTTTTTGTACATTTTAGAAAGATTTTTCAATTTTAAGTTGATTAAAGCAAAGAAGGTGTAAAGATTTTATACCTAAAATATTTATTTACCTGAAAGATTCACTTCTATAGAATGATAGTGTGTTCCCCAATAGTAGCAGATAAATGAAGCATTAATAGGCTTGTGAAAACGAGGGGGGAAAGCTACTGTATCTATTTGGCCAGATACGGTTTTTAAATGTCGATAGTAAAAGTATCTATTTCAGAATCTTAAATTAACATAGCCAAATTATAGCTTTTTTCATTTGCTGTATGCTTTTCCATTTTTTTTTTTTTAATATTTTCTTCTCCCCCACAGCAATCTCATGGTTTAGGCAGGCCTATCTGGCTCCAGATTGCCGAGTCTGCTTACAGATTCACTCTGGGCTCAGTTGCTGGAGGTGAGTGACATGTCTGTGTGCCGTTTCAAGCTTGTGTTCATGTAATATTATCTCACTAGACTGGGACAGATCAGCAAAGGTGCAGTTCATTGTTCGCAAGGGTCACGAGTTCAGGGCTTTCTGAAGTGTTCTTTATTTTTACCTATGATCAGAGGACTTGTCATAGCACAGCCACGGCCCCTCTGGCTCCAGTCTGTCTTCAGGACGAAAGCCTCTGGGGTCACGTGGACGTCTTGGCTGTGTGTGCATTCCGCTGGTTATCATGGGTAAAGCCAGTATGAAGACGTGGAGACTAAGACTGTTTTTTGGTGTTAGGAGTCAGGGAAGGTGGGAAATCAAGATTTGGGGTACAAATCCCAGACGCTTAAGAAATAAAAGAACCTCTTAAAGTGATTGACTTTTGCTTTTCTGCTTGTGTTTGGCGTCTTGCCTTTTTTTCCCCCTTTCATCTTTTGCTGGTTGAAGAATATCTAGACTTGTTAGTGATTTGCTAAAATGAACCTCCCTTCTCTGCTCTTGGGCAAAATTTAACAGGCCTTTTTTTTTTTCTGGCTTAATTCTCTCCATAGAATATGTGTAAAACCTGAAGTTGCTTTGTTGAGAAGAACCTAGTAGATGTGATTAAAATACTTACGATTTTTCAAAACAAGCCTGAACTAATGAAACTATTATTTTTTCTTTTCAGTCTCAGTTTTAGAAGTTGCAAAGCATGTTTTGGTTTTCAACAGTTGAGAAATTTAATACTCTAATTCATGTTATGAATTTTTTAGTGCCTGAGATAGTCTGAAGCATGGCCTTTAAAAAAAAAACCAAAAACTGGGTTCTTAATAGCTGTAACTAAGGTCAATTTACCAAAGTGCTGTAGTAAACTAAATTGTAAATTTATAGCCACTTCTGTGTACATATGTAGTTATTTTAAGGGGTAACTGGTATAATATATGGACACGTATTGGAACATATAAAGAAATATGTTATATATAATAGTTTAATGTTAAAGAAAATTGAGTGTTGACTAATGTTGGTGACAGCTTGAAAATTCGCTACCGTTGTTCTCTGTAGCAGCTGTATTTGTGGGTCCCAGTAGTTGCTAGCCTCTGATCCTTCAGCTGTGTATGAAAGAAAGAAAAACTATAGAAAGTCTCTTTTGTGAGAATAGATACTGTGTTCTATTTCCTAGTCCTCTGAGATGAGATTTGTTGTCTTTACAGATTCTCCATTTAATTGTGCTCTCTTTTAAGCCTAAAAATTGTTTGTTTTATTTGTAGCTGTGGGGGCCACCGCAGTATATCCTATAGATCTGGTGAAGACCCGCATGCAAAACCAGCGTGGCACCGGCTCTGTTGTGGGAGAGCTGATGTACAAAAACAGCTTTGACTGTTTTAAGAAAGTCTTGCGTTATGAGGGCTTCTTTGGACTCTACCGGGGTGAGTAAGTGAATCTCAGCTGCTGAAGTGAGTGAGTTTGTCTCACCACAGCAGACTTGGCCTCACTCATTATGAAAATCAGTGCATAGCCTGTTCAGTCAGACCGGGGCTGTTTTTCTTTTTATTGTCTCCTTGTTCATTTCCCCTTTTTACATTCTTGCTGGTAACTAGCTGTATTAGTCTGCAAACAAGGTCTTTATTTCTTATTTCTGCCATCCAAAGCCTGCATTTGTCCCAACATGGGTTTGTAGTCACTGTGCTCTTACCAGCTGAAGCACATACAAGGATGACAGGTAAGAAATAGAGAGCTGCTTTTCTCGGTGAATTATAAAGGAGAAATAACACCTCTTCTCTGTGAAAGAGAAGCCAAGCTGCCCCTTGAAGGTGAGTTTACTCTCTATGCACTTGTTTCAGCTGAAGTAGCGAATTTTGTTGTCTCTTCCAAGGAGACCATTCATAAGTCTTTGCCAGTGAGTCATCTGAAGTTTAAAAAAAAACAGCAAAGGAAGGCTTTTTGCTCCAAGTCTCATTCTTGCTCCATTCCTCCTCTTAGCTTAGAGGTGCTGAGTGGAAGCAGACTGTCTTTTGCAGGGAATGTGATCACCAGCTGTAAGCTGAGCACAGTGCTTTCGGCGTCAGAGGCAGCAGCCCATGCAGGATTCTCCCCACCACCGTCGGCTTTGTAGGAACTTGTTCTCTTGGGAGAGGGAGACTTTCATGTACGTGTTTTCACATTAGAATTTAGAGTTTCCTTTGGGAGGGAGATTAATTTTTTAATCCCTTTGGGCGCCACTTGGAATTCTTTGAAAAACTCTCTACATGCTCAGGTCCAGGGCATTTATGTAATTTACTGTACTTATTTGTTTGCACACACAGTCTCGTTAACCCTGAGCTCATTCTGAGCCTGAACAAAGACTGGGCCTGAACAAAGCTTTATGCTCGTGGACAGGATATGTGCAGATACTCAAGTGAAAACGTAGTTCTGATATACTTGAAGGAGCGGGTCACAGGGATGTTTGTTTTTGGCATTTTATTTAGAATAAGAGAAGAGAGTGGTTCTGGAATCAAATTAGGCTCAAATACCCTGCCCTTGAGAAGGAATGTGATGAATTTTCTTAAGATATTCAGAACTCTAGCCTGTCTTAAATTCTAGCCGTACAATGTGCGCAGAGGTGTACATTATCTAGAATGCAGATCTGTGCATGTCAGTCTTGTTTGAGACTTTATTAATCACTGCATATCTGAATTCTGTTTATGTGAAACCTGAGGGTTAAGTGGTGCTAAGTGGTTTTTTCCTTTGACATCTCCAGTTGAATAAGACTCTTTCTCCCTGTTGGGTATACTTTAAAAGAGAAGGAACCTACACATACACACTGCACAGCTTACCTTCTCAATAGATGGATGCTTACACAAGATTTTATTTGAGAGTGATGTCATATTATTTGGGTCCAGTATAGCAAGTTGAGGGTAGGGGGTGAAGAAATTATTTGCTTCATTTAAGATGTGAGCTGATAAAATCAGTCCTTTAAAGGAGAAACTCTTATATTGGGGGGAAGATTGTAGGAGTCCTGTGTATGAACACTGTGTTGAGATTGTCATATATTGTTTAGAGCTGGTCCATTATTTTGTCAGATGATTGACAAAACTGTTGACAGATTAGCCTAAATTTCTTTATAGGCAGCAATGATAAAATGACATAAACTATCAGTACTGTGTTAAAATTCCATGAGCCTTACTGAGGCAAGTTGTAAAACAAATACTCATGCTGACATGGTTGTATGGGGATCAGATTAAAAGTAATAAGGCCTGATAATCATAAGAGAAAGTTAAGACTGCCATCTGCTGATTTATTCTTTTAAATCAGCTGCTACCCATTAAAGGTGTGTGCCGATTTGTGTTTGTCATTGATAATTCAGTTTGACTGACAGTAGCCTGTATATACGATTACTTGCTGGCTCTCAACTCGTAGAAAATCACTCAGCAATATCCTCAAAGTAGGCTTAAGATCAATAGTGAGCATGCAAACACATACATAATTTTCCCTTGCCTGGATAATTTAAAGGCTATAATATGTTTATTGTTAGCATCTTTAAAAACTGTATGCAAAAATGTATTTTAACGATTTGGATAATCTGTGTGCTTTAGAAAGTTGAGCCTTGTGAATAGCTACAGATGTTGAATTGTTTATATATTTTTTTCTTTTGCAGCCAGCCTGGAAATTTTAACTTTCTAAGAATAATGGTTTCCTTTATTTTAGGAGAATTCTTTTGAAATGACTTATGTTTGACATATATTAGTACATAGGCTAACAGTGGGCTGTGTTTTGCTTGTAGAGCATACCCATTAATTGATACTTTAAGCTGCATTTTTCTTTATAGTTTTGGCTTTCTTTTAAATGAGCACTAAATTCTGCATTTCTCTAAAGAGAAAATTATGGAAGTTGATTTTCTGTAACAGCCAAGCCACTGCGTGCTATTACACAGGTAGCATCATTTGTGGCAGAACCTGGTCTGCTTAACAGGATGCTTTCCAGAGCTTTTCCAGGCATACATCATTGGCTTCTCTAAAATGTCTATGTACGTTAGTATGTTGTTGGTTGTAAAGAGAGGGAATGTGGTTCTATTGTTGTTGGTAGTGTTCTGAAAGTAGAGAAGATCCATGGGCTCCATTGCTTCCTCATACTTTTTGAGAGGTGTTAGATCACTAGGCTTTAAAGGAAGCATGTTTAAGAAAAGGATTTATAGCAACAGACAGTATGACATTGTATTTGACATAAATAATTATTATATACATATGCATAGTTTTTAGGCTAATCCATTTTTTCCCATTTTCATGAAAATCCTAAGATGTTTGATGGGGAAATAATGTGGGGGAAAATGCCTTATTGGGCTTGTATGTTCATGTCTAGTACACCTATGTTGCTAACGATTCTCTCTGTTTACCTAGGTCTGATACCGCAACTTATAGGGGTTGCTCCAGAGAAGGCCATTAAACTGACTGTAAGTGACTGACTCATTGAATTTATGTCATTTGTTTAGATTATCACTAAGCCAAAAATTAAAACTGCTGCTGGGACTTCCCTGGTGGTCCAGTGGTTAAGCCCCACACTTTCATTGCAGGGCCCACAGGCTCATTCCCTGGTTGGGGAACTAAGATCCCTCATGCTGTGCGGCATGGCAAAAAATTTAAAAAACCAAACAAACCAAAACCGATGCTGCTAAGACTAGCACACTGTCGAGGCATTTGTAAAATTTTGAATTTATATGTAGACATCTGCTAATTTTAAATTTTATATGAGACAAGTATTTTGCTGACTTGGAAAACTAATAATGTACCACTAAAGGCAGTGATTGGGAGTTCTGGTTAATTAATGTTGTCTTTCTAATTAGGTTAATGATTTTGTCCGGGACAAATTTACCAGGAGAGATGGCTCCATTCCACTTTTAGCAGAAATCCTCGCTGGAGGTTGTGTAAGTATTAATAGTGTGATTTCTCACAACAAGTATGTTCCTTTAGCCTTTTTGCACACCAGATATAATACCTGAGTGACATCTCCTCGAGCTCAAGGAATTCTAAGCAGTTTTCTCGGATTGTATGATTGTTTTAAATATTTTATTGCCTAATCTAACTGGTTTTGAGGCAGAAAAGGGTATTTTTGTTAGCTCAGTCTGTTAGAAGCTCCTGAAACATTACTTTTCACACTTTTTGAAGTTCTAATTCTGTTTCTTTTTAAATACCACAGAAAACAGTGGATAGAGTTACCATTTATTTTTATTTTTATTGACTGGAGTAAGTGTGAGATGACTGATTAATTGGACCCTTTTATTTTAGGTGTAGGATTGAGTAAATCATTGTAGTATCAGTACAACGTCCCTTCTTTTAGGGACCAGAGCAAGCAACCATAAATATGTTGAAGCTGTTGACAGTTCTGAACACAGAGACTTTATCTTTAAAGTGTGAGCATGATATTGGATTTTGTCCAATTCTCAAATCTAAGTTTGCAGCTCAGCTAATTTGTGGTGTCCCTTTCACATTTAGTAGTACCTAATTTGTTTAATCCATTTTGTCCCTGAAACCTTTAACGACTTCCATTTGACTTGGCTGACAGTCTTGGCTCAATCCTCTTCAGTTGTTTGTGGAACTGAGGTGATGAGGTCAGTGACCTTTGCGGCTTTTAATTCAGAGAAGATGCCCTGAGGGTCAGAGAGAGAGGTCGCTCTGGATTCTCCTTCATGCTGTTTGTCGGCCTGGCGCATACTTAGGTCCTTACCTTTCTGCAACCACGGCTCTTACAGAGGAGGTAGCTTGGTGCACTCCCTGTGTGCTTATGGTGTGTTTGCTTCTACCCCGTCACGTATGCCCAAGTGCATTCTCAGAAAGAAGACTCATGTCTCTGGGTATCTCTCTTTTTTTCATGAAGGACAAATAATAGGCATAGACTAAGACCTTTGCTAGCTCTTACTATAGTTTCTCTTCGTCTTTACTCCAATTAGATGCTACAGTTGTTTCTCTTCAAATTAAAGACCCATTGCAAATCATATTATTTTTCTCAGTGGTTTTAGTTTTAATTTGGTTAAGAAATTTCCTAACTCAGTTTTGCCACAACACATGTTATACATTTGTCAGAAATCTCTCAAGTCATGTTCTCTTGTTCCATATAGATAATTATTTGTTTCCATTTGTAATATCCAGAGGTTTTTGCCCATGAAACTGACTTGTTCCCCCATGTCTGACCTGTGACCTAAGTAGTTACATTACGATCAGGTATTTGGTTCCTTCGTTCTTCCCAGGTAAAGACCCTGTTTCTAGGTTTGAACTTTGGGAATTTCTGTTGAAGTCTGGGGGTACCTCGAGGGTTGTATTGACACTCTACATTTCTTCCTTAATCATGACTCATTTCTGGAGGCTTTGATGGATTGTCTAGCTGGAAATTGACCGCATGAAAAATAGTTAGGTTGGGCTCTAGGCAGAATGATTTCATTGTCCGCAATTCTTCACCACAAACACTTCTGCTTCCCTCTTCCCTCTAAATCTCTTCATTCAAGGATAAAAGGAAATGTACAATTATCAAGTTTCCACTGATAAGTTCGATCACACTACAGTGTAAGTGATTGGTGAAGCACAATATGCTACTTCTCCCAAAAGTCTACTTATTTCACTGGAGAATAAAGCCCTAAACAAAGAAGACGTCTCTGTTGATAGACTATCAGGCATTGTGGAATATAGGAGTAGTCTTTCTGCTGAATGAAATCTGGTAAGCAATCACCAGGTAAACACTAGGAAGAGTGGCTACCTGAGGGGTAGGTAGGTAGTAGGGTGCGTGTGTGTGTGTGTGTGTTGCTCAGTCATGTCTGATTCTTTGCAACTCCATGGACTGTAGCCTGCCAAGCTCCCTGTCCCTGTGTGTGTGTTGCTTAGTCATGTCCAACTCTTGGCAACTTTGTGGACTGTGGCCCACCAACCTCCTCTGTCCATGGAATTCTCCAGGCAAGGATACTGAAGTGAGTAGCCAGTCCCTTCTCCAGGCGATCTTCCCAGCCCAGGGATTGAACCTGGGTCTCCTCCATTGCAGGCAGGTTCGTTACAGTCTGAGCCACCAGGGAACCCTGATCATAAAAACGTTAGGATCCTGGGTATGGGTAGTGGTAGAATGTGGAGTGCCCTATGGGTGTTTGGCTAAATGCTGTCAGTGCCACCAGGCAACAGGAGTGTGGTCACTCAGTTTTAAAGATGTATTTAATGTGTTAGCCTAACGCATGTATTGACTAACGCATGTATAGGTTTTTTTCTTAGCAGAAGGGTCAGCTAGGACCAGGGCGTCAGGTTCCCTACATGTGCAAGGGAAAGTCTACTGCTCTGAAAATGACTGTGCTGTCCTTTAGGCAAAATGATGTGCACTGCCTGGATCATGCAGTAACCAAGAAATGAAACTATCTGGTCCTTAAGCATTATGTGTTTTCTTGTTTTTTGTTTTGTGATCTGTTTTTTAAAGTATATGATATTAGATACATGCAAAAGAGAACACATTATATAGATTAAAAGTTATAATAAAATGAGCATCCATAAACCTACTACTCCAACCAAATATTGCTATTATCATTGATGCTGGTTTTTGTTTTTACTCTAGTACTGATCAGCTAGAACGCTAATGAGCAGTAGGGACTTTTCTTATTGGGTTGAACATTTTATAGGCATGGTCTCATTATCCTTTCTAATTGGAGTTGAAGAAAATAAAACCTGAGAGAAGATATAGCACTTAGTGAATGACAAAATTGACAGTCAAACCACTTTTGTCTCCAAATCTCTGTTAGTACATATTTGGTATGCTTTCATTCTCTTTCTTTCATTTATTCATTCTCATTCAACAAGCTGTCAAGGCTGAGAAAGATTTAGAGTTTCCTCCTGTGCAAGGAACCAGACTTAAGATATGTTTATATCTCATAGAAAAAGGGTAGTTCTGACCATTCTCACCAGATAATCTTAAGTCTAATCATATTCCACTTTGGTAATTTGAAAGTAGAATTTATTATCATGATTTACTTCATTTTTACATGTCACCAAAGAAAATACATGCTTATGATTATAATTCATCATAATAGCTACCATTTCTTGAGCATCTTATACTAGACTGAACACTTTATAGGCATTATCTCTTTGTTATTCCCAGCTATTAATACAGTTGAAGAAACTAAAAGCTCAGTGAAATCAAGCACTTAGTTAATGGAAAAATTGAGATTCAAACCACTTCTGTCTCTGAATCTGTATTCTTTCATATTTGGTATATGTTTCTATTCATTCAGTCTTTCATTCATTCTCTCATTCGTTGAATGATTGATATGTTTAAGGAGAAGTTTTGAAATAACAGCTTTATTGAGATACAATTCATATATCATGTAATTCCCCACACATGAAGTAAACAATTCAGTAGCTTTTAGAATATTCATAGAGCTGTGCAGTTATCAGTATAGTCAATTTAGAACGTTCTTATCCCCCAAAGAAACCTATGACCCTGTCTCTAATGATTCACCATTTCTGGACATCTCTTATAAATGGAATCAAACAATATGTGGCCTTTTTTTTCTGGCTCCTTTGACTCAGAGTAGTGTTTTCAAGGTTCATTCATGTTGTGGTATGTATCAGTATTTCAAGCCTTTTTATTGCTGAGTAATATTTCAGCATAATTATATACAGGTAATACCTATATATAATATATATAAGTAATACCTATAAATAATATATAAGTAATACCATATTTTGTTTATTCATTCATCAGTTGTTAAACATTTGGGTTTTTTCCACCTTTTAGCTTTATGATTAAGTGCTGCTGTGAACATTGATGTAAAGAGTTTTGTGGACATATGTTTTCATTTCTCTTGTGTACATACTTAGGAGTAGAATTGGTAGGTCATATGGTAACTCTAATTAGTATTTTGAGGACCTGTGAGACCATTTTGCAAAGTATCTGCACCATTTTGCAGTCCTCCCAGCAATGTATGAGGGTTCTTATTTTTCCACATTTTGGCCAATACTTACTATCTGTCCTTTATAGACATCCTAGTGGGTATGTGGTGGTATCTTACTGTGACCTAATGACTGACACTGTTGAGCATTTTTTCATGAATGTACTGGCATTTATATGCCTTTGGAGAGCAATCTATTCAGAATATTTGGCCATTTTTAGTTGGGTTGTTTGTCTTATTATTGAATTATAGGAGTTCTTTATATATTTAGTGTACCTTATCAGATATATGATTTCCAGATATTTTTCACTTTCTTGACTGTCCTTTTGCAGAATTGAACTTTGATTTTAATGAAGTTCAACTTACCTTTATTTTTTGTTGTTGTTTGTGCTTTTCATGTCATAGCTAAAGAAGTCATTGCCTAATCCAAGATCATAGAGATTTATACCTCTGTTTTCTCCTAGGGGTTTTATAGTTTTAGATTTTACATTTAGCTCTTTGATCTTTCACAGAAATTTTTAACCTTATTTTGCAGTATTTTGCTTTGAGCAGAGATATTACCAAATGAAGGTTTCCTTTTTTATCGTCAACATCTTGTTATATTTCCTCTTAATGTTTTTAATTACATGATCGTGTGCATGTAATGGACACATGCACACATGCATGCACAATATTTTTTAAACCAGGTCCAGTTTTGTTAATTCTGACTTCCTAATTGGAAATGCAAGCAGCTCTCACTGCTTTTAAGGGCAGCAGAAAATCACAGTGGAGCGTCTCACTTTGGAAATAGATATGACCTTTGGGAAAAAAATTATAAACAGAGTGTGCATTTTCATAATTTAAATCTTCATCATGAACATTAGCCAAACTTACTTTATATCTATATTAAAGTCTTCTCAAGAAACACTTACTAGTTCAGAATTTATGATTTAGGTGTGATTGCTTGTTTTTTGTTGTTGTTTCTATAACTTGAATTTTAGAGTTAATAATTTCTCCACTCTTTTTTAGGTGGAGATGGGATAAGAGTGTATACATGTGTGTACAGTTACTCAGTAAATATCTGTTATGGGTGCATATGAGTAATGTATATGTAATAACAGGCTTCAAATAATTTTTCTCATTGTTCTCATAGGTAAGCCATTCTTATCAGGATGTATGTTTTTATTTTTCTATAAGAAAGTCTCTCTTTATTTATGTATAAGTATATACATATTTGTATATACACACATGTCCATATCAGACATAAATATAATTGTTTAATTATGATATCTGTTGTGGAGAATAATACTATGTCAACTCAGAATTTTTCAAAGTACTTTCACCTACACTATCACCATCTCTTATAAGATGGGTAGATGAGGAACAGAAGCTCGAAAAGTCTACCTCTCACCTCAGTCACACAGCTAATATATGTTGCAGTTTTCATGTATTCCCAAGTATTTTGATTTTAAGATCATCTCCTTTTGTTCTGTGATACTATCTTAGGAAATCAAATCAAGGCCTTGTCCATTTTTCAAAATAAATCTAGATGAGTCCATTCAACTTTGTAGTGGCTTTTCTTTTTTAAAAAATACTATATGGATGTATATTACAATAATTTAACATATATCTGAATATATATGTTATTTAGATATAACAATGTATAAAAACATCTTATATGTCAGCTTAATGAGTTTTAACAATTGTATACACCCATGAAATCAGCACTCAAGAGTGAGATGAAGAACATTTCACCCCAGGAAATTAATTCATGCCTCTTTCCAGTCAGTCATGCTTCCCCTCCCCAAGGAGCCACTGTTCTGATTTCTGTCAACAGTTTTGTTTCTTCTTGGATTTCATATCAACAGGCTCATACAAAATGCTTTCTTTTATGGTTAACCTCTTTTGCTTAATAAAGTGTTTTCAAGAGTCATCCTTGTGTGGGTATCAGTATCGGTTTTTTTGTTTGTTTTAATTTTACTAAAGATTATTCCATGGTATGAATTAACTACAATTTGCTCTCCATTCTTCTATTGAAGGACATTTTGGGTTGTTTTCAGTTTTTATCTATTATAAATAAGATTGTTATAAACATTATTTAGTACCTAAGAGTAGACTAGGGTAGATGTATATTCAGTTTATTATAAAAGAAACTGCCAGTTGGTTCTTTGACGTGGATGTATCATTTTACAGTCTCATCAGCAGTGTACAAATATTCCAGTTATTCCCCATTCTCAAAATGTTTGATATTTTTAGTCTGTTTTAGTTGTTCTGGTTGGTCTGAAATGATATCTTGTTGTGGTTTTAATTTGCATTTCTCTGATGCCTAGAGATATTGAGCATGCTTTCGTGTGTTTATTGGCTGTTTATCTTTTTTGGTGAATTGTCTGTTCTAGTCTTCTGGTTTTATTAGGTTACTCATTGTTACTGTTGATTTGTAGGAGTTCTGTATACATCATGGATACAGTCTGTTGTCAGATATATGTTATGAATATTCTTCCCAGTGTGTGACTTATTTAATGGTAATGGTTTTATGAAAGAAAAGGATTATGTGAATTTCTTAGACATGTCCGTAAACCTAAGTGGGAAAAAATTTAATGTCTCTCTGAGTCAACAGAGAAGTCCCTTGAAAAGTCTAAAGGGACTGACCTATATGTATTTTCTAATGATCTCTCTGGTTAAGTATCTGTTTTTATGTTGTTAAACTCTAGCCAGAGCACTTAGGAGCTGCCCTGGTAGCTCAGCTGATAAAGAATCTGCCTGCAGTGCAGGAGACCCTGGATCGATTCCTGGATCAGGAAGATCCCCTGGAGAAGGGATAGGCTACCCCTCCAGTACTCTTGGGCTTCCCTGGTGGCTCAGACAGTAAAGAATCTGCCTGCAATGCGAGAGACCTGGGTTCAATCCCAGGTTTGGGAAGATCTCCTGGAGGAGGGCATGGTAACCCACTTCAGTATTCTTTTTTTTTTTAATTTTATTTTATTTTTAAACTTTACATAATTGTATTAGTTTTGCCAAATATCAAAATGAATCCGCCACAGGTATATATTCTTGCCTGGAGCATCCCCATGGACAGAGGAGCCTGGGAGGCTGCAGTCAATGGAGTCGCAAAGAGTCAGACACGACTGAGCCACTAAGCACAGCACAGAGCACTTAACTAACTGATCACATTTACCTCTTCCAGGTAAACGATCACATTTACCTCTTCCAGGTAAATGATCACATTTACCTGCTTCTAAAAGGATAAAAGTCATAAAATTCAGAATGTATATATTGCTCAACAAAGGACTGATGGCCCCAGTATGCTGCAGGTGTTTTCATAGCCCTGTATGAGCACACGTCCTGGAGAACACATCCCTTCCCTTGTGTCTTGCTCTCAGTCGGTGTGGTGCTGTCACCTTGGTTACTGCACAGGAGCTATGTGAGGTAGATAAGGTAGCTGATGGAATCTCTATTGTCATATTAGGAAGCCAAGGAATGAAAAGGTTATGACCTATCTACGGTTACAGAGCTAACAACCATATAGGTTGACAGCTTTCCAAACCCGGAATCTTTGTGTTCTTTTTTCTCCCTTTGGCCTATGTGTGCGCTTGGGCTCACACACCACCATATCCATGCCCATATAGGTGTAGCAAGAGGCCCACTTGTTAGTTGGAGCATTTACTAATCCTGGGAGCCCGAAGTGGTAGCTCACTAGCTCCCCAAGCCATGTCTTTCTCAACAAGCTGAGCTTGCAGATCTCTATAAAGAGCTGTTTGGAAATGGTCCCTTCAGCTCCCATCCCCAGGAACCAGTGTGGTCTCAACTTTATGCTTGCATCCTTACATGAACACACATACATATGCACACATATTAGAAGTCCACATATATTATGTCAGTATGTGTAATTTAATCTGTTTTTATCTCTGAACACCCTGGCATTTATCATCACTCCTTTTAAACTATGACTGTCTTGGACTATTTTAGAGCGAACCGTAGTGTTTCCCGTTGCTTTATAAAATAAGAATGCTTTGTTGATGGCATTGTGAGCCAGAGCCACTGTCTCTCTTCATCCTGCTTGAGTCAAAGTGACAACTAATTCTATGACTCTTACTTGTTTTTCTGGCAGTTTTAAATGCATATATTTTGTACATCTGTTCAAGGAGCTGATATGGCCTTAAATTGAAGTTAGATTTTCATTTGTCTCTGTAAGGGAAGACTTTATAAAATGAATTGTTTGGATTGGACATTTGGCAGTTGGAGGGAAATAGTTTCAAACTATAAGAGACAACAGATCAAAGAGGGAAGTAAACAGGGGACTTGGTGCACGGGGGTGGAGGGGTGGGGGTGGGGGTCATGCAGCCAGTGGCTGGATCCCCAGCGTCTTTGTGGTCTTTGCCCCTGGGTAGGATTATGCAGGCAGGTCTAACAGGCCCAGTCCTGTGTGCAGCCCCTTGGTCTCAGGAACATCAAAGGTGAGTGGTGACATCTCAGCATTACATCCTTTTCTCCTAACTTTGCTGTCAGCTTTGTCTGTTATTCGCTCAGTCATGTCCAACTCTTTGCGACCCCGTGGACTGTAGCCTGCCAGGCTCCTCTGTCCATGGAATTCTCCAGGCCAGAATACTGAAGTGGCTTGCCATTCCTTTCTCCAGGGGATCTTCCTTACCCAGGGATCGAACCTGGGTCTCCTGCATTACAGACAGATTCTTTACTGTCACCAGGGAAGTCACTAAAGCTTTAATAACTAAAGTTGTCAGCTTTAGTTGGTTTATTTTCCCATTAAAAAATTCTGCAACACAAGATGATACGGCGGCTTTTCCATTCTCTCTTTTCTGTTGGATGTGGGTAAGCCTCATTCAAAATGAGATTTGTTCTGTCTTGTTGTGTCATTTGTAATTCAGTTCTGAACAAAGAAATGACAACTTAATACTGAAAAATGGGAGCATCTAAGTCAGTTTTAGCATTAATGCTTGCATTTCTTTAAAACAATAATAAGTTTGAAAGGGAAGTTTAGCAGTTAGAGGTTAGAAATTAATTTTGGTGATTTGATGAGTGAAAAAGTTCACCAAAGGTATTACTGTATGAAATGGTATGCTAGTTAACACAAGTACAAGGTAGGAAGGTAGGAAGACATCAAATTACACAGTGTTCATTTAAGCCTACGTAGCTATGTATCATCATGTTTTAACCTGAAGTTTTATTTATCTCAATGTCTATTATTTCAGATCACTAGCTTTACTTAGTTTGATTTTTTTTGATGTCCGTATATGCATAGGTAGATAAGCCTATTAAAAATTTTGGATCCACAGATAACTAGGGCTAACTAGTTTTTTCAAATGCATTTAAAGTATATGAATTCCCAAGTTTACTGTGGGGAAGCATGTATGAGAGAGGACCTGGTCTGTAAAAAGAGCCATTGTTTCTAAGACCAGTTCTGTTTCTTATTTCTGGTGGCGGGGGTGGGGGTTGTTTTTTGTTTTTGAGTAGTTAGTACACTCATTTGATTCAGAATTTAAAAGATATAATGGCATATGCTTTGCAGATTCTTTCTCCTAGCTATTTACTTCTCCTCCCGGGGATGCAACCAATGTTTTCATCTCTAAGCTATTCTGCTTTTGATAAACTTAACTAAATTTTGACATATTTATGATAAATGGGTGCCTAGTGTTTTATGTTCTGTTTATGTCACTTAGCATGATTTTATTACCTAACATTATAGACTGAATAAGAGCATAGAATTATTTGTGCTTAAATATTTACTTATTGGTCATTTTAATTTTTTTGTTTAATTTTGTTGCTTTTAAAAATAGCAAATGTCAGCCTACTTGTAAAAATACAGATACTTTTTTAATTGAAAAGTTACTATATTTTTATTTCACACTTTAACACATCTGAAATTCTGTATATTCAGTGATGATACTTACTGTAAGTAGTGTTTTTTCCCCTGTGAATATGTTATTAAATTCATGATATCAGAATCAGTAGAGTCTTAAAATAGAGGAGAAATGATGTTTTCCTCATGTGTTTGTTTCTCAGAGGGCAAACAGTTAAGGGTGTGATAACATCATAATCTTGTTCTTTGTCACTAGATTTGTTATCAGAGTAATTGAATTAGTTGCAGATTTTATTCCCCCTTCTCCCTGTTCCCAGTTTAATATGTATGAGAGTGGTTAACCTCAGAGCTTAAAAAAGGACAGTGTATATTTGCCTTGTGTGTTTTCCTTTAAGTGTTATAACGTATCCAAAGTTTTAGACAAATTAGATAGCAGTCTTTATTATTCAGTGTTTCTATGTTATTGAACTCAGGCTTGGCTGCTTGCAGCCTGAAAGCCAGTACTTAAGAAGTGAGTGTTGGTTAGAAAAGGAAAGGTTGCTTAATTCAGGAGGCCAGCAATCTGGGCAGAAGGCAGACTCGTGTCCAAAAACCAACTTCAAAGATTCTGCTCAACTGTGAATGTTTTTAAAGGGAGAATCATTTGGGGAGGGGGATCAGTCTTCATTGTCTTCCACCGTGTACAGAGTCAGTGGTGAGGGAACTGGGCAGGGCTCCTGCAGTCTTGTACTAAGCCTGAAGTCCACCTGCGTGGGGGCCTCCGTTCCTATAGAAGTCAAAGGTACTTTGTTATGTATATTTCTTGGGGAGGAACCAGAACCCTACCTCCTGGCTGCATTGATGTTACTTGTGTCTCTGGGCTTCTGCTCCCTCCCTTTCCTGAAAAGCAACTCTTTGAATCTGTCCTTTGGAACTCAGGGAAGGTCAGGGAGGCTGAAGGAGACCTATTTCCTACAAACTAGAAATGGGAGACAGAAAGGATCCCACAGGGTCTCGTTCCGTTTCATCTGGATATTGTCTATATATTCCTAGGTCTGTTATAAAGTTCTTAAAAATGATTATTTTTAAAGAATATATAGATCATGAAGTTGGTAGAAGTTTTCTCCTTCAGCCATAGTGGAGTACATACATAGGTGTGAAACACACACACAGGTGTGTGCCTTGCCTATAGTGTCATTTCATTGTTTACACATTCACTTGTTATGTTTCATGTATTTTACATATATATGAACATAAATATATATATGTTTAGTTTTGTGATTGTGTCCAGTGTGTTGATGGGACTTAGTATATGTTGGTATGTGTTGTTCAGTTGCTCAGTCGTGTCTAACTTTGTGACGCCACGGAGTGCAGTATGCCAGGCTTCCCCGTCCTTCACTATCTCCCTGAGTTTGTTCAAACTCATGTTCTTTGAGTCGGTGATGCCATCCGACCAGCTCATCCTCTGTCGCCCCCTTCTCCTCCTGCCTTCAGTTTTTTCCAGCATCAGGGTCTTTTCCGGTGAGTCATGTCTTCGCGTCAGGTGGCCGAAGTATTAGAGCTTCAGCTTCAGCATCAGTCCTTCCAATGAATATTCAGGGTTGGTTTCCTTTAGGATTGACTGGTTTGATCTCCTTGCTGTCCAAAGAACTCTCAAATCTTCTCCAGCACCACACTTCGAAATTATCAATTCTTTCTAACTGATGAAAGAAAGCTGAAAGAAAAGCCTCTTTTATGGTCCGCCTCTCACATCTGTACAGGACCACCAGAAGAAGCCTAGCTCTGACTGTGTGCCCTTTTTGTATATGCAGTGCGAGTGCTGGGTAACAGATCTTAAAGGGTGTAATGGTTAACGTGTTTGTGTTTTCCTTCTTTTAGTTGTACTGTTTTAATTGAAAGCCTATTACATGTACATGTAGGAAGAAATTTGGAGAGTTGTTAACTACAAACTTCACTAAACTGACAGTTATTTCCAGAAGGGTCTGTGAGAGACAGAAGAGGAGGAAGCTGTGTCTGTGTGGTTGGGGGCACAGTGCTATTTGGAGTATTCCTACTCTGCAGGATGTGATAATTTACTAATGATTAAAAACATGAAAGAACTTTGTATTTATTTAAACATAATGTCCACATTTAATGAGTAGAACCCAGGGGTTGACATCATCTGGTAGTGGTGAATTTGGGGGATTATAATAACATTTTATGCTTTTTTTTTTTTTTTAATCTGCTTTAGTTTAGAACATAAAGCGCATTTTCCCAGAGATAGTCTTTGCAACCATTATTTAAACAAGAGGTTTCAAGGAAGTAGTAAACTTTTATAATTGGTTTGGCCTTTAATACTAGCTACAGGAGCAATTACTTGGATTATCATTTTAACATAATTTTTCACCCAGCAATCCTTTTCAAAGTATTGTCTCCTTAGATTGAAACATTGAAATACTTTCTCTTGCCTGCAGTGCAACAGATTAAGAGGCAGAAGCAGGGACAAATCAACATATAAAATTGGATCAGGCGTCACTCAGGAACCTTTGTGCCAGTGGTCTGGGTTGTGTAGATTTGGGAGTTGCAGGAAATCCAGAGAGAGACAGCAGATTGCTGCACCCTCAGTGCTCAGTGGACGAAAAGAGGATGAGGGCCCTGAGGACTCCAGGGCAGTCAGCTTCCCACCAGGAGGAAAGGGATCTTGAGTCGGTGTTGGCAGTTGTGGATATTGATAGGAATGAGGGATCTGGGTGAGAACAGGAGTGTTTTGTCGGTTTATAGCCCCTGGTCAGTTAGGAGAATGGTCTGGGACTTTTTGCTGCCCCTTGGAAAGGGGGTCTGGAGGGCTGTGGGTTTCAGAAAAATGAACAGGGATATGGGTGAAGGTAGAGTATTGAAGTGGCATTGCATGTGGCTTGTGGGTTTTATGGGTGTTGTTTACAGTCCTTCTATACCTGTGGAATTCCAGTGCCCCATGAGGCACCTGTTTCCTGTTTCACATATGACGTGTTATTACAGAGAAGTTAGGATTATGTAATGTAATTATGATTATATGAGTGTGGTTCTGATTATATAATTAAACAGCTACACTTAAGATGACAATGTGCAAATGAGATTTTTTTCACTTCATGAATGGAAATGTATATATATTTATGTTTTTAAATTTTTATTTATTTTTATGTATCCATATGTGTACACATACACACTTTTTTTTTTTCTTATGGAAACCAAAAAAAGAGTTGGTAGCAGTTTTGTTAAACATTCTCTCCCCACCGCCCCAACAGATTTCCAGTGCAGATACACTTTCATTATCTAAATTTAAATATCCCTATGGTCGCTCACCATGGATGAGTGTGGAGTGTGGCTTTGGTTTGCCCTCTCTTGTACTTGTGATAGCTAGATGCTCCATTTCCCATCTCTGTCTTGAACAGTGTTTCTAGTTTGGTCTTGAAATGTTACTGCAATTGTCCTTCCAAATTATGTTCTTTTGTGTGGATGTAGTTGCAGAGTTTTGTTCAGGATAATACATTTTAGAATTTGAACCAGAGGAGACTTTCCACCTTTGACTAGCTTGGGGCAAAAACACCTCTGTGTTAATTGTTCTACACTCCAAGAAAGTGGCAGCAAGTGGTTGAGCTAAGGAGACTGCTTGCTTTTAAGAAGAGCAAAGAAGCTATGTAGATCCGAATTTTAGCTCCAGCTTGGTAGAAGCTGCCAGTCAATCTCCTACCATCTCTTTCCCTTTCATTGGAGCACCAGCTGCCACATCTGGCTTCACTTTTGTTTTCCAAATGAGTTTATTAGTTTTGCCATTTTGGATATGGCTGGGTTGACCCAGGAAAGACTGGTCTGGGAAACACTCCTGACATTTCAAATAGAAGCAAAACTAGACATAAGTTGATTTGAGACAGAGTTTGGGGCCATCCCTGTGAGCCCTTCCAGCATCAGCCAAAGCATCGGACTCTCATTCCCCTCCCCGCAAAGGGGGAGGAGTAAAGGGGTACAGTGTGAAGGTCCCCAGATTTTTTTTGGCTGTACTCTGGGTCAGTCGGGCTCTGATATGGAAATCTGCTCTGTCTCTCCTTTCTTGCCTGCAGGCTGGCGGCTCTCAGGTCATCTTTACTAATCCTCTGGAGATAGTAAAGATTCGCCTACAGGTAGCTGGAGAGATCACCACAGGACCCAGGGTCAGTGCCCTGAATGTGCTCCGGGACCTGGGACTCTTTGGTCTGTATAAGGTGGGTAGATTCCCTTGGGTTATCTCAATAGAGAGGTTGTAGTGTACTCCATAAAAATGTGAAAAAATGTCAAAACCAGACTTCTTCCCCATAAATGGAAAAACAATCTTGTCCAGCAGGGTAGTTCCTAGAGTAGAAAATCAAAACGAAAAGAAAAAATCAGGACACTTCTGTTAGAGGCAGTGGGATGCACAACCACACCATCTTCAGGCTTTTATGAAGCTGCCAGCAGGGAGGCCAGCGCCACAGACCCGCTGGCTTCAGGCTCACAGCCTTTTATTTACCGGTGGATATGGGAAAAGTTTCTTTGGTGTTCTTTTGGGGCTGGTTTAAGGACTGACTTCAAAATAGTCTTATGTTTATTTTGAGTCTGAGCTCTCTCTATTGTTATCTTCCCAGTAGGAGCTTGTCTTTGTCTTAATAATTTGACCACAGTGAAACAGTAGTAGAGTTTGGTAGGATTCAAGTCTTTAAGAAGTTAAGTGGTGGGATTTGTCAATAATGAATTGCATTTTAAAAAAGCAAAACAAAAGCAAACCAGAGTGTACTGTACTTTAGCAAAATGCCAGTCAACAGATTCCTTCCCTGCAGGTATGCTTACTCCCATCATTACAGATCAGATGTAATGGAGCAGAAGCTATTATTTTTCTTAAACAAGGAAGAGTATTTCTTTCTCTTCTTTTGCCTGGTGTAAGGGGAGGGATACAAAAATTTAGCTTTTATAGACAACTGTGTTTCCACAGCGTCTGATTTATTTATAGATCCATCACTGTAGAAATGTATAAATTGGCTTCTGTAGCTGCAAATTGGAAATTAGAAATTCTCTCGATTAGAATCACAGCTACACAGCTCTTAGGAGTCCAGTAAACCAATGATGCCTGTCCTGAGAATTTTGTACATACTTTCCCTTCTACCCCCAACTGCCATCCTTTTTAGAATTCCCTTTGAAAACTGACTTAGCATCTCTCAGAGAGTCCCAGGAATTTTTTTTTTCTTTAATGTTTGAGTTTGTCTTTTAAAAACAGAGCCATCCGGAAAACAAGTACCAAAGATGGAGTATTTCCCTGGCCGGCTAAAGCCTGAGCAGTAGGCTAGCGTGGGCTGAGGAAGGGGCAGTGTCAGTCACCAAGACAAGCTGTCTGACTGGATTTCTACTCTCAGGGAAACTTCCTGTTAAAATATTTTGTCTGGGTTTCCCTGTCCTCTGCCATTTAGGACATGGCAAGTGAGGAGGGAAGTTTGGTGCTTTCTTTTTCCCCTTCCCTAAAAGGTTTTAGTTGTTCAGTTGTGTCTGACTCCTTGAGACCCCATGGACTTCTGTCCATGGGATTCTTCAGGCAAGAATACTGGAGTGGGTAGCCATTCCCTTCTCCAGGGCGTCTTCCCGGCCCAGGGATCAAACCCAAGTCTCCTGCATTGGGGGCAGATTCAAGGAAGCTTCCCTTCCTTATCCATGGCTCCTACCCATAGCTTCTTACCTGGTACTTCAGGGGCTCTAAGCTGGGTGGATTGAGTTGGTAATGTGTTAGTTTGAGGAGCTGCCTTTGTTGGTTGCTTTGAAATCAAGCTATCAAACAAGTCTGTTCCCAGCCACACCCCATCCCCTGGCACTCACCAAGGCGACCCAGAAGGTCTGAACATTGAATTTTTATTAACCTTAAAATATGAATCCATACTGGAAATGCCAGAAAATTCTTAGTTGTCAGAATACCATCGTTAACTGACTCTAGGACTTCCAGATTCACCAGACTCTCAAACTTTGAGCCCCGTCTCGAGTTCCCGGTGCCTGACTTGTTATCCTGTCTCTCTTCCATGTCAGTCTCAATGCTGTCTGAGGGACATTTCAGGCTTGTCAGCCTGGATCCCTCGTGGTCATTCACACCTTGTTTATACAACTGTTTTGCACTATTTCCTCACTCTGTGACAGGGTGCCAAAGCGTGTTTCCTCCGAGACATTCCCTTCTCTGCAATTTATTTTCCTGTTTATGCTCACTGCAAACTACTTCTGGCTGATGAAAACGGACACGTGGGAGGCATAAATCTCCTTGCAGCTGGAGCCATGGCAGGTAACTATTTTTTTTTTTTAAGCCCAAAGAGTCCCTACCCAGCCCACCCCCATTCTCTAAGTACAGAATCTCTGTGCTCCTCTTCTTTATTTCTGGAAAGGTTATTGTTTGTATCTGACTTAGTTTAAATATGATTGCCTTTTCTCCTTTGTGGGGTGCGCTATAATTCTGATGAGCGTTAATTACATTTGCATAATGTGGATAAACAGCTTAATGCAGCTTAGGAACTCGCAGCCAAATTAGCTCTGCCCATCGCAATTGGGCTTTCATCAGTTACTGTGTTTCTTAGCCTCCTCTGCCCCTGAAACCTTGGGTGCAGTCAAGCTGAGCATTAATGTAGAAAAGTTCTTCATCACATCAGTTGCTTTGTTGCACCTCATCCTGATGCACAGGTCTAGTATCCCCTCACTTTCTTATTCTGTATAGTAGAATCAACATGATTTGGCTCCAACTTGAGTTTGAAACTGTCCATGTTCCTTCTACCATCATCCTCATCAGACCAAACAAAGTCATACTTCCTCAGCAGCACCACCCTGCGGTGGCATCTCTTCTTGGCTCTTAACATGCTTTGTCTTTTATTAATGGTTGTTTACATAAGTTCTGCCCTCTCTCCTGTGCCCGGAGCCCCTTGGAAGCAGGGGTTTCAAATGCAAGACGGTGCTAAGAAGCTTCCTCTCAATCCCATGCTCCAGCCTTTCTCTTGTGTTGAGAGGGAGCTGATTCCAGATAGAAGGGCAGGACCAGGTTGTCCTTCACTGCAGCAATCCTCAGACTTGGCAGAAGAAGGAAAGGGCATGTGTTTACTTGCCATCACCACTGCTTAGGGAGAGAGACAGGCAAGGTGAATGAACGCAAGCCCAGTGCTGTCCTTGGCTACTCAGGTGGCTCTGACCACCCAGGCTCCTGCATTACGTGCCTTCTCCTCTGGTCTGTGGGCTCAGCAAAGCAGGGCAGCCTGGGTACCCCTGGGGGTGTGGTATGGAGCAGGAACCCTGGGTTCCAGGGGCGCTGGGTGGACTTGTCATTCTTCTCATCCATGATGACAGGGAATGACTCGTGATGAGGAAGAAACTCTCCCAGGGAGCCTTGAGCCCTTATTTGGGGCAGTCACTTGCGGTTATAATTCAAAAGCCAATAATGCTACCCGCTCAGCCTTGGCACTGAGTGTTCATCCAGCTCCTTTCAGGTATGCACCAGAGCCTCCCCAGTTGGAGTGAGGGCCAGCACATCTTTCCTCATCTTTGCTCTCTGCTATCCAGACAGCAGCAAAGAACACTCTAATCATGGACAGGCATTTCGCCAGTGGCTGATGGGACCAAGTAAACGTTTCATGGAGCTGTCAGCACCAGCTTCTTGCCCACAGACACTTGATGTCAGTTTTCAGAATTAGAAATGAATTTTTCTAATTTTTACCTGTAAAGCTTTGCTGGCAGGCACTGAGAACATTCAGGATTCAGAACATTCCAAAGGCAGCAATTTACCTAGTTTCATGTGAATAAGGTATAGGGCTTGGCGGGAGGATATTTGCATCGTCTCTAACAGAGCCCTCCCCGCCGCCTGCCCCAACTACCTACCCTGAGTGGCCAGCTCCATCTGCCTAGTGATGATTCAGTGAAATTCAGGCCAAATTGAATTTCTTCCCCCTGAGGAAGATTATCTTGCTTCTTTGTTCCCTGTTTTGTTTTATAAGTGAAAGGTGTGGTTGTGAAATCCTTCTTGAGTGTCCTGCCGCTGATGAATCTCAGCGTGGCCCCAGGGAGCTGGGGCACAGGAAACGGCTGACAAGGCCTTTTGATGATCAGTTCCCCTACTGTTCCCTAACTGGTTGCCTGGCCTCCTCTGCTTCAGTTGTAATGACTTCTGTCATGTAAGCATGTCTGAAAGGAGTCACAGTCACCTCTCAAGTTAGCCCCTCAAAGGGTGAGTGGATATGAGTATTGATATTCACCTCATACAGTAAGGTGACAGGAATCAGCAAAAAAAAACAACACTACAGTTTGCTATCAGATATATTTAGCAGCTCATTAAATTGACATTATCGTCATTCTTTATTATACATGAAAATACTGTCTTATTTAAGAAAAGGAAAGAGGTAATAAAATAATTGAAACCCAAAGGGGAACACTGGGAGTTGTCCTAGTAATATTGCTTCATTTATTCCTCTCACTGTTCTTTGGGATCATGCAACATAGAGTGATCTTCCTAATTCAGAACGAATAAGAGTTTTGCCCCGACTCCACTGAAGCAGCTAGTGGGATTATATCTCCTTTTTCCATTAATGCCCAAGGTATCTATCTAAGAAGCATTGAGTTAAAGCAGTTACAGTTGCTAATTGTACTGTTGGTTGTTAGCAGTCTGTCTATCCTCTGTAAGGTATTTGGGATGAATTAAATGTGCCTTTCTCCTGGAAGGTGTGCCCGCTGCTTCTCTGGTGACCCCTGCTGATGTCATCAAGACAAGACTGCAGGTGGCTGCCCGCGCTGGCCAGACGACATACAGTGGTGTCATCGACTGTTTCAGGAAGATACTCCGGGAAGAAGGGCCCTCAGCATTTTGGAAAGGAACTGCAGGTAGGGCTGGAGCCGTGCAGAAAGGCTGGTTGGCACTGGGGTCCTGCTCCCATTACTCACCTGTGGGCTTTGCTGTAGCCATCCTGCTGTTAACTGCCCCCCTCCCCCTTTCTCTATCTTTTAGCTCGAGTGTTTCGATCCTCTCCCCAGTTTGGTGTTACTTTGGTCACCTATGAACTTCTCCAGCGGTGGTTTTACATTGATTTTGGAGGCCTGTAAGTGCAACTTTGCAAACTCCCTTATAAAGAAAGCACCAAAACCCCAGACAGGTGTTTGTTCAGCCTATAAAGGCATTTTTGGGATAGCAACCGACAGGACAGAGGACCCTACAGGAGCAATACGTTTAAAACAAACCATGGGCCTAAGATTCTTCACTGTTAGAGGAGTAAGACTTGGACAGGGTGACCCCATACATAGCATTAAGCAACTGCTTGGGGAAAGTTTAGAGAGGAAGCAAATTAAAATGTAATATGAATAGTTGCCTTTTTAGTGTAAGCAGATACTGAGCTTCATGGATTTAGGTCCTTATTTGGCCTTTTTACCAGAAGTAATATAAATTTGTGTTAGTTACACTTTTGTAAACTTTTGAAAACTCAGTCAAGCCCTTTCACACCCTCATGATTTCATTATTCACCATAATTTATTATTAGATAGATTTAGAAGTTCTTAGAACTAATTCTCTGCAAAAAAAAAAAAAAGGTTCAAAGAAAGGTTATGCCCATGGACATAATCACTGGTGAGATTTAGGCCACAAATTGCGCCTTTTGACAGTTAGTACTTGAAGCTTTCACCATGGACAAGAGGAATCACTTGAATTTGCTGGGAGGGGAAGGTTGTACCCAAAGCAAGCAATTACCAGCTTTTCAGCAGAAGATCAAATTCTGTATCTGAGTCTTTACTGCATAAACCTATGAATTCTTTTCCTGCTCATAAGCCAGATAGGGAGTTAGCTGTTGAACCAAGAAGTTGAGGGACTTATACAAAGAAAGTAAGGACAATCTCAGAGTTTCAGGCTTTTCAATACTTTTGCATTCTGGAAAAAGTAAGAATTATATTTACTTCTCTTTAAATAATTTTAGTAATAACCTTTGCGAGCTTATTACTTTAAAAGTTAGCTTTTAAAATTATGTCAAAATAAAAGAAAATGTAAATTTTCTGCAGTTAATTTATGCTTAGTGTAAAAAATTGGGAAAATAGAAAAATCATTCATAATCCTACTTCCCAGAGTGGTAATATATGAGTGTATTTCTTTCCAGTCTCTCTTTCTGTGGATCTACTTATGTGTATGAAATGGAGGCCATTTCTCTTCTAAATCAAATATGTGAATGTGTTGCTTTCAATGCAGCTATAAATCATGACTAGTGCAGCGTAATTGACAAGGAAATAATTGGACACTCTTCTTGGTGACACATGGGTCAGACTGAAAGTGTTCAGTGGTGTGTCGTCTTCATTTTTTTGGTTTGTTTTTTTGGAGTATAGTTGCTCCTCAGTGCCGTGTGTCTGCTGTTCATCAATCTTGAATACACTGACCATTGACTTTTCCTATCAACAGCAAACCCTCTGGCTCAGAACCAACACCTAAGTCACGCATCGCAGACCTTCCTCCTGCCAATCCTGATCACATCGGTGGATACAGACTCGCCACCGCCACTTTTGCTGGCATTGAGAACAAGTTTGGCCTTTATCTCCCCAAATTTAAACCTCCTAGTGTTGCTGTGGTTCAGCCAAAGGTGGCGGCGGCAGCTCAGTGATAAGACAACCATTCAGTGTGGCAAAATGGCGCCCTAGAAAGAGAAGCCTAGGAGAGCAGCCTTGTAATGTATCCAGTCAGCTGCATGGTGCTGACTGAGCTGAAGAATCAAATTATTCTTTCTATATGACATATACATATATTTGTTTATAAACTAATCATTTGCCCAGGAAAAAAAAAATTACAATGCAGTTTGAAGCTTTAGTTTTATGTGTTGAAATGTTTTCTAAGCCTTGGCATGAATTAGTGTTCTAGACTGCTTTGCACAGCTTGCACTTACAGCGACTGTACATATTGTACATCTTTGTACAGAGACATCTTGGCACCTCATCCCAACAAATCTCATTTATAGAATGTAATGCAGTTCTGAGTGGCTTGAAATGTACAGAATGTTTTGAAAGTGTTTTATTAAGAATCACACGAAAATAAATGTATTAAAATTAAATTCATTCTTTTATTGGTGACTTATGGAAATAATGCATCAAATTGGATGTAATTAATTCCTAGCTTGTTTTCCGTTCTGGAGTAGAAAGGTATTTGCTGATAAGAGGCATAATGAGACCAAGTGCTGACACCATTGAATAAGAGACCCTTTGCAACAGATGCATGCCAGTGGATGCCGGAGGACCAGGCTAACGAACTGCGTGTGCTGGTGTTTCCATTTGTATTTCACGTGTGTATAGATTCTCCTCTGTTCATCAACCAAAAGGCATTTCCAAGGCAGCGCCTCTCCTGTCAGTGCGCATATGGCAGGGATGTCTCCAGCATTACTGGCTTAGTTTTTGCCTTCCTCTGACACAGCAAGGCAAGGGCCTAGCTTTCAAAAGAGTAAAGAATACTTTGGCAATTTTCATTCGTATGGATATGATTCCAATCAAAAATAAAATGCACACCAAAATGTATGCATGGAGTTGGATTTTCCTTCATAAATGTACTGATAGTGCTTTTGATTTTGATTCACTACCAGTTGCCAATGACTAGTGATCAGGCTTCCCTCTTTCCTGCTTTTATAGGAAATCATTTGACTTGGAAAGGGCTATGGTGGAGTAAGTGGAGAAGAAGATTTAGTGGGCTCTAGCTTCTTCCTTATGAATCTAAATACAAACTGCTTATTCCAAAAGTCACTCACCAAGGGTGTGATTGCTAATTTAGACCTAAACATACATCTTGACAGCCACATCTACACTTTGCTCTTTGTGATTTGATGTGTAGCATCAGAATTTATTTACTTTAGCAAAGTGCTTTGGGAAAACATTACTGTCGTTGCCAATGAGCTGGGATAGGAGAATGTATGCAAATATTTTCAAGGGGTGAGCCTGGAGATGAACCAAGTCACTTAATATCCTACACATGGTTCACCAGTTGATGGCTGACAGCCCTGTAACACACGATAGGCTCTCTTGAGGCCTTCCAGAACAAAAGAATTAGCTTTGAAAGCAAGTTATTTCCAAATGTATTCAGTTGTTCTCATTGGAATGGAATAAATAGCAACACAGTTGTTTTGCTATTACCACCTCTTAAAAATGAACAAGTAGTCTGTGGATGTGTTCTTACAAAAATTCAGAAATATAGCATAAGATGTAAAAGTGCCCTCTTTACCCTAATTCTCCCTTCCTCTCCCTGCCCCAAAGGTAATCACTGCTCACAAGTTAGAGTATAAAATTTTAGTCTGTTTTCATACATATACATATATATATATATATATTCATATACATTTTATATTTTTAAAATAGAATTATGCTGTGTATGTGTTCTGTGACTTGCTTTTGTTCACTTGTTCACTTTTGAGATCTTTGCATGTCAGTTCATAAAGATTTATCTTAATTTTTAATAGCTGTATAGTATTCTAGTATATGGGTTATACTTTTCATAAATATTCCCTTATTGAGACTTACTCATTTTTTTAACTATTGCAAGCAAAGCTGTAGTGAGCAGTAAACACCTTTCTATACATATTTTGTACATGTGCTAATATTTCCTTAGGATGGATATTTAAAATTGGAATTGGTACTTCATGAGATAAATGGGTTTTACATTTTTATATATGTTGTCACATTGTTTTAAAAAGGCTTTGCAAATTTACTTTCCTTCTGACAGCATAAGGAGAACTCTTATTTCTTTGCAGCTTCAGCAAAAATGGATATTGTCAATCTATTTTAGGCAAATCGTGATAGGTAATCAATGCTGTTTTAGTTTTCATTTTACTAATTACTAGTGAGGTCAAATGTCTTTTTGCATTTACTGACCATTTGTGGATCTTTTTATGATTGTAGAGTATGCAGAAAGTCTATGAAAACATCTTTATGTGTATGTATACACAGATACATACACATAGATATTTTTTTAAGGAGATGGTCATAAACACCTATGTAACTACCCGGGTCAAAAAAGAAAATTTCTGACACCTCAGAAGTTCCCTCCGAGGATCCTTCCATCACAACTCCTGTTGTCCTCTTTAGCACCATCCTGGCTCTTCATTTCTTCGCATTTCTTTATAGTTTTACCACCCATATATACATTCTTAAACACACTTTTTAGTTCCTATTTTTGAAATTTTTGTGAATCAAATTATACTGTACACTTTCAAGACTTGTTCCCTTTTCTAAACATTATAAAATTCATCCCTGTAATTTGCTGTATAAGCTGTAGTTTGCTTATTCCATTGTTTGAATATAATAATTTATTTTGCTGTTTTACTCTGAACATCGGCATCTGGGTTGTTTCTAATTTGGGGATATTACAAATGGTGCTGCTCTGGATATTTTGTATGTGTGTTTTAGAGTTTTGTTTTGTTTTTTTTTTTTTTCAGATTTGGAGTATGCATTTTGAAAGGTTTCCCAGCTGGCTCAGTGGTAAAGAATCAGCCTGCCAGGCGGGAGATCTGGGTTGGATCTCTGGGTCGGGAAGATCCCCTGGAGAAGGAAATGGCAACCCACTACAGTATTCTTGCCTGGGAAATCCCATGGACAGAGGAGCTTGGTGGGATATAGTCTGTGGGGTTGCACAAAATCAGATATGACTTAGTGACTAAAAAGCAACTTCCGCATGCATTTTTAAAAGGAAGTATACCTAAGAGCAGAGACCCAGGGGTACAGGGTTTATTACAGTCAACTTAGCTAGATCATGCCAAACTATTTCCCAGAGACGTTCGTACTGATTTTCATTCCATCAAGAATGTACCGACACTTTAATTTTTACTAATCTGTTGAGTGTATAATGTTATCTTGTGGTTTTAATTAGCATTTTCCTTACATCAGATGAGGCTGAACACCTTTCATCTGTTCATATATATATTACCACATTGTTCTTCAGAAAAGACTTTACTAATTTACTTTCTGACTAATAGCATGGGAAAATGCCTCTAAGGTTATTGACTATTTGGATTTCATCTTTGGTGAGTGAATTATGTGTTCAAGTTTTTTGTCCATTTTTCTTAAGCATTTACAGGGAGTTCTTTATATATTCTGGATACTACTCCTTTATGATTGGTATTGCAGAATCTTTTCTCAATTTTTGGCTTGTCTTTTTATACTATTTTGATTAACATTTTCATATGTTCAAATATATTAATTTTTGCTTATGGGTAGCATGTTTTATATTTCACTTAAAAACTTATTCTCTCTCCAGGTTATGAATACGCCTGATATTTTCTTCTTAAATGGTTTATAGTTCTGCCTCTCTCATTGAGGTTTCATCCTACTTGGAACTGTCTTTGACATGTGGTAATTTTTTTTTTGTATCTTTATGGGGCTAATCTGTTGTCCTAGTACCATTTGTTAAAAACATTTTCCTTTTTCCTACTGCTTTAAAGTGCCTTTTCAGTTATATATTAAGGGTTGATGTATGCAAAGATTTATTTCCGGACTTTTAATTTTGTTTTATTGATTTCTCCTGTGTTGTACACACTCTCTTCAGTACTCTATCTTTTTAAAAAGTTTTAGCATATGGTATAGCACGTCCTTTCACCTTGCTGTTCTTCAAGAGCTTGTGGCTCTTCTTGTTGTTCTTCCATGTCCATTTTAGAAAGAGCTTGTCAATTTCCTCCCCAAAACTAAAAAAAAGGCAAACAGGGTGGGCCTGATTTGATCATGATTCTGTGGCCATTTGGAGAGAATTAGTGTCATTATATTGGGCCTTCTAATCCATGAACATGTTATATGTCTTATTCTAAGTCCTTTTAATGTCTTAATAAAATTTTATAATCACCAAAGAGATCCTGAACATTGTATGTGTAAATATATATATTCATTCCTATGTAAGTCATATATTTAGATGCTATATATATATATACACACACACACACGTATACAGGCATATACACACATATATATATTTCTTAATGTCATTCCAAGTATGCCTGAATGAGGTTTCTCCACTTCTAAAAAAATTTTTAAACCTACAGAAAAGTTTGAAGAGGTAAAATGAACTTTTTTAATACCTTTCAACCAGGTTAACTTCCCTATTTGCTTTATCTTTACAAATACACATTTATTTTTGCTGAACCATTTTAAAGTATGTTGCAGACATGGTACTTCATCCCTAAATATCATCCCTAAATATTTCAGCATCTGTATACTAAGAAAGACATACTGCAACTGAACAATACCATTATCTTGCATAAAAATTGACCAATAATTTCATAATGTCATCTTATATTCAGTCAAAATTCAGACTTCCCCAACAACTCCAGATAGGAGAAGGCAATGGCACCCCACTCCAGTACTCTTGCCTGGAAAAATCCCATGGACGGAGGAGCCTGGTGGGCTGCAGTCCATGGGGTCGCTAAGAGTCAGACACGACTGAGCGACTTCACTTTCACTTTTCACTTTCCTGCATTGGAGAAGGAAATGGCAACCCACTCCAGTGTTCTTGCCTGGAGAATCCCAGGGACGGGGAAGCCTGGTGGGCTGCCGTCTCTGGGGTCGCACAGACTCGGACACGACTGAAGCAACTTAGCAGCAGCAACAACTCCAGAAATATCTTTTGTTTTTCTAGTGCAGAATCTGATCGAGATTTATGCATTAATATAGGTTGCTATGTACCTTTAGTCTTTAATTCTGCAATTGTCTCTGCTTATTTGTCCTCAACATTGTAAACTGTTTCTTACAGAATGTCCCACATTTTATACCTGATTCTTTACTCATGGTGTTGTCTAACTTGTTCCAGTGTGTAAACAGGAAGTTTGTTTAGTGGTGAAATTTTCTTTTAATAGCTCTACTAAGGTATTCTTTACAGAGCTGTGTAACTATCACCACAATCCAGTTTTAATGTGTTTCCATCACCTCCCCCAGGGAAAATAACATATCTACTTTACACGTTCTCACCAACAATTTATTACTGTCTATCTATCTGGGGAGGCCTTACAAATAGCTATGAAAAGAAGAGAAGCAAAAAGCAAAGGAGAAAAGGAAAGATATAAACATCTGAATTCAGAGTTCCAAAGAATAGCAAGAAGAGATGAGAAAGCCTTCAGCGATCAATGCAAAGAAATAGAGGAAAACAACAGAATGGGAAAGACTAGGGATCTCTTCAAGAAAATCAGAGATACCAAAGGAACATTTCATGCAAAGATGAGCTCGATAAAGGACAGAAATGGTATGGACCTAACAGAAGCAGAAGATATTAAGAAGAGATGGAAAGAATACACAGAAGAACTGTACAAAAAAGATCTTCACGACCCGGATAATCACGATGGTGTGATCACTGACCTAGAGCCAGACATCCTGGAATGTGAAGTCAAGTGGGCCTTAGAAAGCATCACTACAAACAAAGCTAGTGGAGGTGATGGAATTCCAGTTGAGCTATTCCAAATCCTGAAAGATGATGCTATGAAAGTGCTGCACTCAATATGCCAGCAAATTTGGAAAACTCAGCAGTGGCCACAGGACTGGAAAAGCTCAGTTTTCATTCCAATCCCAAAGAAAGGCAATGCCAAAGAATGCTCAAACTACCGCACAATTGCACTCATCTCACACGCTAGTAAAGTATGCTCAAAATTCTCCAAGCCAGGCTTCAGCAATATGTGAACCGTGAACTTCCTGATGTTCAAGCTGGTTTTAGAAAAGGCAGAGAAACCAGAGATCAAATTGCCAACATCCACTGGATCATAGAAAAAGCAAGAGAGTTCCAGAAAAGCATCTATTTCTGCTTTATTGACTATGCCAAAGTCAATGGATCACAAGAAACTGTGGAAAATTCTGAAAGAGATGGGAATACCAGACCACCTGATCTGCCTCTTGAGAAATTTGTATGCAGGTCAGGAAGCAACAGTTAGAACTGGACATGGAACAACAGACTGGTTCCAAATAGGAAAAGGAGTTCCATCAAGGCTGTATATTATCACCCTGTTTATTTAACTTATATGCAGAGTACATCATGAGAAACGCTGGACTGGAAGAAACACAAACTGGAATCCAGATTGCCGGGAGAAATATCAATAACCTCAGATATGCAGATGACACCACCCTTATGGCAGAAAGTGAAGAGGAACTCAAAAGCCTCTTGATGAAAGTGAAAGTGGAGAGTGAAAAAGTTGGCTTAAAGCTCAACATTCAGAAAACGAAGATCATGGCATCCTGTCCCACCACTTCATGGGAAATAGAAGGGGAAACAATGGAAACAGTGTCAGACTTTATTTTTCTGGGCTCCAAAGTCACTGCAGATGGTGACTGCAGCCATGAAATTAAAAGATGCTTACTCCTTGGAAGGAAAGTTATGACCAACCTAGACAGCATGTTCAAAAGCAGAAACATTACTTTGCCAACAAAGGTTCGTCTAGTCGAGGCTATGGTTTTTCCTGTGGTCATGTATGGATGTGAGAGTTGGACTGTGAAGAAGGCTGAGCGCCAAAGAATTGATGCTTTTGAACTGTGGTGTTGGGGAAGACTCTTGAGAGTTCCTTGGACTGCAAGGAGATCCAAGCAGTCCATTCTGAAGGAGATCAGCCCTGGGATTGCTTTGGAAGGAATGATGCTAAAGCTGAAACTCCAGTACTTTGGCCACCTCATGCGAAGAGTTGACTCATTGGAAAAGACCCTGATGCTGGGAGGGATTGGGGGCAGGAGAAGGGGATGACAGAGGATGAGATGGCTGGATGGCATCACTGACTCGATGGACGTGAGTCTGAGTGAACTCCAGGAGTTGGTGATGGACAGGGAGGCCTGGCATGTTGCGATTCATGGGGTCGCAAAGAGTCGGACATGACTGAGCGACTGATATGATCTGATCTGATCTTATAATTATTCGATGGGTGTGAAGTGATACTACATTTTGGTTTTCATTTGCATTTCCCCTAGGACTGAAGATGTTGGGCATCTTTTCATGTGCTTGTAGATATTTGTGTTTAAGTCTTTAATCTATTTTTAAGATGGGATTTGCCCTTCTATTATTGAGTTGTAAGAGTTCTTTATACATATTTATAGGATATGAGTCCTATATAAGATTTGCAATTATTTTCTCCCAGTGTGTTTTCTTAATGGTCTTTTGAAACACACGGGTTTTACATTTTAGGTCCAATTTATTAATTTAAAAATTTTATGGATCATGATTTTGGTATCATCTAAAAACTCTGCCTAAATCGAGACCATCAAGATTTTCTTGATTTTTTTTTTTACTTTTGTTGTTCAGTCGCCAAGTCACGTCCAACTCTGCAACCCCACGGACTGCAGCATTCTAGGTCTCCTTGTCTTTCCCTATCTCCTGGAGTCTGTCCAGGTTCATGTCCACTGAATCAGTAATGCCATCCAACCATCTCATCCTCTCGTCACCTTCTTCTTATGCCTTCAGTCCCTCCCAGCATCAGCGTCTTTACCAGTGAGTTGGCTGTTTGCATCAGGTGGCCAAAGTATTGGAGCTTCAGCTTCAGCATCAGTCCTTCCAATGAGTAGTTCTTACGTTTAGACCTGTGATATATTTTGAGCTAATTTTTATGTATGGTGTGAAGAGTCTAAATTTATCTTTTTGCATTTGGCTATCTAATTTTCTCAGCATCATTTGTTGGAGAGACTGTCTTTCCCCAGTGAATTGCTTTGGGTGCTTTTGTCAAAAATGAATTGACTGTGCATATAAGGGTTCATTTTTAGGTTTTCTGGTATCTTTGCCTTCTTCCACCTAGTGGAGAGCTGTTCCTCTTCCATCTTAATGAGGAAGCTTCATGTTTCTCACCATTTAGTATGATGGTAGTGTACGTTTATGTAGATTTTTTTTCTATCACATTGAGGAAATCCCCTTCTCTTCCTAGTTTACTGAGAGTTTTTATCATGAATGTTTGATTGTTTTAATGCTTTTTCTTTATCAATGTGATCATGTGATTTTTCTTTTTTAGCTTATGGATGTGGATTACATTGATTTTCAAATGTAATGTTTAACCAGTATTGCCTTGGATAAATCCCAGTCTGTTGTGTTATATAATTCTTTTTATACATAATTAAATTTGATTTGCTAACATTTTTTTGAGGATTTTTGCATCTGTACTCAAGAGAGATACTGGTCTATAGTTTTCTTGGAGTGCTTTGTCTGGCCTCATAGTAGGTTATGCTGTCCTCATAGAATGAGTTAGGAAATATTCCTTCTTCTTGTGTCCTCTGAAAGAGATTGTAGAGAATTAGTGAAATTTCTTCCTTAAATGTTTGGTGGAATTCGCCAGTGAACCCTTCTGGGTGTTCTGCTTTCTTTTTTTGAGGGTTAATTATTATTGATTCAGTTTCTTTGATATAATCCTATTCAGATGATCTGTTTCTTCTTTTGTGAGTTTTGGCAAATTGTGTCTTTTGGAAATTAGTCTATTTCATCTAGGTGTTATTATTAAGTATGTAGGCAGAATTTTTCACAGTTTTGCTTATTCTTCTTTTAGTGTCCTTGAAATCTGTACTTATATTCCTTCTTTCTTCTCTGTTATTAGTAATTAATAATTAGTCTCTAAAGCTACCAATGGTATTCTTCACAGAGCTACAACAAATAATTTCACAATTTGTATGGAAATACAAAAAACCTCAAATAGCCAAAGCAGTCTTGAGAAAGAATGAAACTGGAGCAATCAACTTGCCTGACTTCAGACTCTACTACAAAGCCACAGTCATCAAGACAGTATGGTACTGGCACAAAGACAGAAATATAGATCAATGGAATAAAATAGAAAGCCCAGAGATAAACCCACATACCTATGGACACCTTATCTTTGACAAAGGAGGCAAGAATATACAATGGATTAAAGACAATCTCTTTAACAAGTGGTGCTGGGAAAACTGGTCAACCACTTGCAAAAGAATGAAACTAGAACACTTTCTAACACCATACACAAAAATAAACTCAAAATAGATTAAAGATCTAAACGTAAGACCAGAAACTATAAAACTCCCAGAGGAGAACATAGGCAAGACACCCTCTGACATACATCACAGCAGGATCCGCTATGACCCACCTCCCAGAATATTGGGAATAAAAGCAAAAATAAACAAATAAGACCTAATTAAACTTAAAAGCTTCTGCACAACAAAGGAAACTATAAGTAAGGTGAAAAGACAGCCTTCAGAATGGGAGAAGATTATAGCAAATGAAGCAACTGACAAACAACTAATCTCAAAAATATACAAGCAACTCCTGCAGCTCAATTCCAGAAAAATAAATGACCCAATCAAAAAATGGGCCAAAGAACTAAATAGACATTTCTCCAAAGAAGACATACAGATGGCCAACAAACACATGAAAAGATGATCAACATCACTCATTATCAGAGAAATGCAAATCAAAACCACTATGAGGTACCATTTCACACCAGTCAGAATGGCTGCGATCCAAAAGTCTACAAGTAATAAATGCTGGAGAGGGTGTGGAGAAAAGGGAACCCTCTTACACTGTTGGTGGGAATGCAAACTAATACAGCCACTATGGAGGACAGTGTGGAGACTCCTTAAAAAACTGGAACTAGAACTGCCTTATGACCCAGCAATCCCACTGCTGGGCATACACACTGAGGAAACCAGAATTGAAAGAGACACAGGTACCCCAATGTTCATCACAGCACTGTTTATAATAGCCAGGACATGAAAGCAACCTAGATGTCCATCAGCAGATGAATGGATAAGAAAGCTGTGGTACATATACACAATGGAGTATTACTCAGCCATTAAAAAGAATACATTTGAATCAGTTCTAATGAGGTGGATGAAACTGGAGCCTATTATACAGAGTGAAGTAAGTTGGAAAGAAAAACACCAATACAGTATACTAACGCATATATATGGAATTTAGAAAGATGGTAACGATGACCCTGTATACGAGACAGCAAAAGAGACACAGATGTATAGAACACTCTTTTGGACTCTGTGGGAGAGGGAGAGGGTGGGATGATTTGGGAGAATGACATTGAAACATGTATAATATCATATATGAAACGAGTTGTGAGTCCAGGTTCGATGCACGATACTGGATACTTGGGGCTGGTGCACTGGGACAACCCAGAGGGATGGTATGGGGAGGGAGGAGGGAGGAGGGAGGAGGGTTCAGGATGGGGAACATGTGTATACCTGTGGCAGATTCAGATTCATGTTGATATATGGCAAAACCAATACAATATTGTAAAGTTAAAAAATAAATAATAATTAGTCTCTATCTTTCATAGCCTGACTAGAAACTTGTCAATTTTATTGACATTTTTAAAGAAACAGTTAAAAGTTTTTTGAAAAAATTTTTCTATTAATGTCCTACTTTTAATTTAATTAATTCTGCTCTAGCTTTTATAATTTCTTTTCTGATGCTTCAGTTCAGTTCAGTCATTCAGTTGTGTCTGACTCTTTGTGACCCCATGAACTGCAGCACGCCAGGCCTGCCTGTCCGTCACCAACTCCCGGAGTCCACCCAAACCCATGTCCATTGAGTTGGTGATGCCATCCAACCATCTCATCCTCCGTCGTCCCCTTCTCCTGCCCTCAACCTTTCCCAGCATCAGGGTCTTTTCAAATGAGTCAACTCTTCGCATCAGGTGGCCAAAGTACTGGAGTTTCAGCTTCAACATCAGTCCCTCCAATGAACACCCTGGACTTATCTCCTTTAGGATGGACTTGTTGATCTCCTTGCAGTCCAAGGGACTCTCAAGAGTCTTCTCCAACACCACAGTTCAAAAGCATCAATTCTTTGGCACTCAGCTTTCTTTATAGTCCAACTCTCGCATCCATACATGACCACTGGAAAAACCATAGCCTTGACTAGACGGACCTTTGTTGACAAACTAATGTGTCTGCTTTTCAATATGCTGTCTAGGTTGGTCATAACTTTGCTTCCAAAGAGTGTCTTTTAATTTCATGGCTGCAGTCACCATCCGCAGTGATTTTGGAGCCCAATAAAATAAAGTCAGCCACTGTTTCCACTGTTTCCCCATCTATTTGCCATGAAGTGATGGGACCGGATGCCATGATCTTAGTTTTCTGAATGTTGAACTTTAAGCCAACTTTTTCACTCTCCTCTTTCACTTTCATCAAGAGGCTCTTTAGTTCTTCTTCACTTTCTGCCGTAAGGGTGATGGTATCTGCATATCTGAGGTTATTGAGATTTCTCCTGGCAATCTTGATTCCAGCTTGTGCTTCCTCCAGCCCGGTGTTTCTCATGATGTACTCTGCATATAAGTTAAATAAGCAGGGTGACAATATACAGCCTTGACGTACTCCTTTTCCTATTTGGAACCAGTCTGTTGTTCCATGTCCAGTTCTAACTGTTGCTTCCTGACCTGCATACAGGTTTCTCGAGGCAGGTCAGGTGGTCTGGTATTCCCATCTCCTTCAGAATTTTCCACAGTTTCTTGTGATCCACACAGTCAAAGGCTGATGCTTGCTTCAGATTGAATTTGCTCTTTTTCTGGTTTTCTAAGATAGAGACTTAAATGATTATTTTTAGATATTTTTCCTTTCTGATATGTTCACTCAATGCTATAAATTGCCCTCTGAACACTGCTTTGTTGCATCCCACAAATTTTGATGTTAATTCAAAATATTTAAAAAATTTCTCTTGATACTTCCTCTTTGGTCCTTATGTTACTTCAACTATGTTAATTTCCACATATGGGTTTTTCCAGTTGCCTTTCTGTAACTGATCTCTAGTTTAATTACATCATGGTCTTAGAGGAGGCATTGTTGTTCAGTCGCCCAGACGTGGTCCCACTCTTCGCAGCCCTATGGTTGCAGCACACCTGGCTCCTCTGCCCTCCACTGTTTGCTCAAATTCATGTCCATTGAGTCAGTGTTGCTATCTAACCATCTGCCGCCCCCTTCTCCTTTTGCCTTCAGTCTTTCCCAGCATCAGGGTGTTTTCCAGTGAGTCGGCTTTCATATCAGGTGGCCAGAGTATTGGAGCTTCAGCTTTAGTCCTTCCAATGAATATTTAGGGTTTATTTCCTTTAGGATTGACTGGTTTGATCTCCTTGCTGTCCAAGGGACCCTCAAGAGTCTTCTCCAGCACCACTACATGATTTCTATTGGTTAAAATTTATTTATATATCATAGCCCAGAATGTGGTCTATCTTGGTGAACGCTCAGTGTGAGCTTGAGAACAATGTGTATTCTGTTGCTGTTGGATGAAGGAGTCTATGGGCTTCCCTGCTAATGCAGGAGACACAGGAGATATGGATGGGTTCAATCCCTGGATCGGGAAGATCTCCTGGAGTAGGAAATGGCAACCTGCTCTAGTATTCTTGCTTGGAAAATTCCATGGACAGACGAACCTGGTGCACTACCGTCCATGGGGTCACAAAGTGTCGGACACAACTGAGTGATCACGCATGTTGAATTTTGTCAAAAGCTTTTTATATACATCTGTTGAGATGATCATATCTATTTATGCATCTGTTAGAGATGATCTTATCTACTTATGCATCTGTTGAGATGATTGTTCTTCTTGTGATGTATCATATTGATTGATTTGCAGATTCTGAACTGTCCCTGCATCTCTGGGATAAATCCCACTTGATCATGGGGTCGGATCCTTTTAACGTATTGTTGGATTCAGTTTGCTATTTTGTTGCAGATTTTTGCATCTATGTACATAAGTGATATTGGCCTATAATTTTCCTTTTTCTTTTTTTGTGGTATTTTTGTCTGGTTTTGGTATTAGGGGGATGCTGGACTCAGAATGAGTTCATAAGTGTTCTTCCTCTGTAGTTTTTTGAGCACAGTTTGAGAAGGATAGGTGTTAACTCTTCTCTAAATGTTTGGTAGTATTCACCTGCGGATGTTTGGTATTATTTACCTGTGAAGCAAATCTGGTCCTTGACTTTTTAAAAATATTAGTTATTGGCTGCACCAAGTCTTGGTTGCCACATGAGGGATCTTTAGCTGTGGCATGTGGGATACAGTTCCCTGACCAGAAATCAAACCAGGGTCCCCCGCACTGTGAGTGCAGTCTCAGCCAGTAGACCACCAGGGAAGCCCCTGGTCCTCAACTTCTATTTATTGGGGTTTTTTTTTCTTGTTGTTTAATTACTGATTCAAATTCATTACTAGTAATTGGTCTCTTCATATTTTCTTCTTGCTTTAGTCTTGGGAAATTGTACATTTTTAGGTTGTCCATTTTATTGGCTTTTAACTGTTCACAGTAATTTCTTATTTTTTGTATTATATGGTGTTGGTTGTAACATCTTCTTTTTTATATCTTATTTTTTTTTTTGTTTTGCCCCTGTCTCTTTTTTTCTTGAGGGGTCTGGCTAAAGGTTTATCAGTTTTATCTTTCCAAAGAAACCAGCTCTACTTTCATTAATCTTTATTTTTTAAATCTCTTATTTCTTTAATATCTGCCCTGATCTTTGTGATTTCCTCCCATTAATTTTGGGTTTTGTTCTTCTTTTTTTAGTTCCTGTAAGTGTAAGGTTAGGTTATTTATTTAAGGTAAGCTTATATTGCTATAAACTTTCCTCTTAGAACTGTATTTGTTGTGTCCCTTAAGTTTTGCATCACTGTGTTTTCTTTTTCATTTGTCTTCAAGTATTTTTTAATTTCTTGTTTGATTTCCTTAGTGATCCATTGGTTGGTTAGTTACATATTGTTTAGCTTCCAGATGTTTGTTTTGTTCTCATTATTTTCTAGTCTCATAGCATAGTGGTTGGAAAAGATGCTTAATAGGATTTCAATTTTTTTAAGTTTACTAAGGCTTGTTTTATGGCCTAGCATGGAATCAGTCTATCCTGGAGAACGTTCCGTGAGCACTTTAACATGTAGTTTGTTGCTTTGGGATGGAATGTTCCCTCTCCCTACATATATATAATCTATTAAGTCCATCTAGTCTAATATGTCATTTAAGGCCAGTGTTTCTATTATTGATTTTCTGTCTGAATTACCTGTCCATTGATGTAAGTGGAGTGTTAAATTCTCTATTATTATTCTGTTACTATCAGTTTCTCCCTTTATGTCTGGTAAAGTGTAAAGTGAAGTTGCTCAGTCGTCTCCGACTCTGCGACCCCGTGGACTGTAGCCTATCAGGCTCCTCTGTCCATGGGATTCTCTAGGTAAGAGTACTGGAGTGGGTTGCCATTTCCTTCTCCAGGAGATCTTCCTGACCCAGGAGACCTGGGTCTCCTGCCTTGCAGGCAGACGCTTTACCCTCTGAGCCACCAGGGAGTGTTTCCTTTATGTATTTAGGTGATCCTATTTTGGTTGCATATATATTTACAATTGTTATGTATTCTTCTTGGATTGATCCCTTGATATGTGTCCCCAGGGTAAGCTCCAGTTGCCACCTTCCTCTTCAAGACTCTCTAAGATCAACAGGTAGGTCTGAACCAGGCTCCTTTCTTATGACTGCTTCTACCCTGTATTCTGATGTGTGTGAGATTATGTGCGTGCCCTTTAAGAATGGAGTCTGTATTTCCACAGCCTTATGGTTCTGAAAGTAAAGCACCTCTAGCCTTCAAAACCAAATGTTCTGGGCTTTTGTCCCCCTGTGCTGGGGGATTTCATGTGGGGCTCAGATCCTTGCTGAGGAAGAATTCTGTAATTGTAATTATTCTCCTGTTTCTGGGTCACCCACCTGGGAGTATGTGTCCTGAGTATACCACAACTCTACCCTTCCTGACTTGTAGTTCCTTCTTTTTTGTTGTAGATCTTTTCTTGTAGGTTCTGGCCTTTTTCATTGATAGTTGTTCTATAAATAGTTGTAATTTTGGTGTGAACCATGAAAGGAGGTGAGCTCAGAGTCTTTCTATCTCAACCTTTTGAAACTCCTTATCCCTTCACTTTTGAAGGATAATTTCACAGGCAATAGAACTCTAGGTTGGTGGCTTCTTTTTTCTGTCAACACTTTAAATATTTCATTCATCTCCCCTCTTGCTTTCATGGTTTCTGAGGATAAATTGAATTTTATTTCCTCTGGCTTCTTTCAGGATTTTTTTTATCTTTGATCTGTACTTTCAATACTGTGTACCTCAGTGTAGGTTTTTGTTTTGGTTTAGCATTTATCTCTAAGCTTACTAGGTTTGTGGTTTTGGTGTCTGACATAAATTTGGGGAAAATTCTCATTGTTTCAAACATTTGTTTTGTCCCTTTCTTCTCCTTCCGGTATTCCTGTTACACATATGTTACACCTTCTGCAGTTGTCCTACAATTCTTAGATATTCTGGGGGTTTTGTTTGCTTATAGTACTTTTTCTCTGCTTTTCAGTTTTAGAGATTTCTAATGAGATGCCCTCAAGGTCAGAGATTCTTTTCTCAGCCATGTCCAGCCTACTCATAAGTCCATCCGAGGCATTATTCGTTTGTTGCAGTGTTTTTATCTCCAGCATTTCTTTTGATTCTGTCTTAGAATTCCTGTCTCTGCTAAGTTGCCCACTTGTTCTTCCATGGTGCCTCAGTAGAGTCCTTAACATTTCATAGTTTTATCTCAGCCTAATAATTCCAACATCCCTCCACATCTGCCATATGACACATGTGCCATATTACATAATTTTGATATTTGCTGTCTCTTCCAATGGTGTGTCTTAAATTTCAGTATGCCTGTAATTTTTTTCTGACAAATGAGCATGATGAACCAAGTAAAAGGAATTAATGTAAATAGGCCTTTGGTGATGTGGTGAGGGGTGGGGGAGACGTGTATATGCCTGTGATCAGAGCTCAGCCTTTAGGTGAGCCTGTGCCTCTGAATGGGCTTCCCTGGTAACTCAGATGGTAAAGAATCTGCCTGCAATGCAGGAGACCTGGGTCGAATCCCTGGGTTGGGAAGATCCCCTAGTGTTGAAGACTCTTGAGAGTCCCTTGGACAGCAAGGAGATCAAACCAGCCAATCCTAAAGGAAATCAGTCCTGAATATTCATTGGAAGTACTGATGCTGAAGCTGAACCTGATGTGAAGAACTGACTCATTGGAAAAGACCCTGATGCTGGGAGAGATTGATGGCAGGAGGAGAAGGGGACGACAGAGGATGAGATGGTTGGATGGCATCACTGACTCGATGGACATGAGTTGGAGCCAAGCTCCAGGAGTTGGTGATGGACTGGGAAGCCTGGCATGCTGCAGTCCATGGGGTCGCAAACAGTCTGACTGATGCCTCTGGACCGTGAATTAGATATGTTTCTCAGTCCCCCAGTCCAGCACACTTAGGTGGGACAGGATGGCTAGAGTGGGAGTTGGCTACTTCTGTCCTCCCGGGTCAGTTTGGCTTTGTTTAAATAGTTTCTCTGAGGGTAGACTTTACTAAATAAAGAAAAATACTCTCATGTATTTCAGAATAGTTCCTTTCCTCTTCCCGGAAACACACTGGAATTATTCTCATACACTCACTGTGAGGAACTGGTAGACACTGAAGAGGTAAAACTTACAAGTGTCCCCACATCCTACCTGCTGCATGATTGGGTTCCCCTGGCTTTTTAACTTAAGAGTTGTCCACACTGAACCTCCAATGATTTGTCTATTATGGTTCAGGTTTCCTTACTCTGGCATTCATTTCTAAAGAGTTTACTGCTACAATATGTTGTGATCTTCTGTATGTGCCTGTCAAGTCTAATTCTGGAGACAGTGCTTTGCCCTGTGACCTTACTTCCCTTATAGATCCGCTAAGTCACTTCAGTCATGTCTGACTCTGTGCAACCCCACAGACAACAGCCCACCAGGCTCCCCCATCCCTGGGATTCTCCAGGCAAGAACACTGGAGTGGGTTGCCATTTCCTTCTCCAATGCGTGAAAGTGAAGTCGTTTCTGACTCCTAGCGACCCCATGGACTACAGCCTGCCAGGCTCCTCTGTCCATGGGATTTTCCAGGCAAGAGTACTGAAGTGGGTTGCCATTGCCTTCTCCTATTATAGATGTAGGAGGAGTTATTTTCAGTTAGCTTTTTACCTCCTTTTATGATGAACTAGCAGTGTATAAGCTGCTTACATGCAGGACTGGAAACTGGAAGTCTAGGATTCTTGGTTCAAAGTAAGTTCCTTTCTCATACATTATTGTCAAAGAGAAGCCCCATGACAGTAGTAGTAACTTGTATATAACCTGTTTTTTGGGAGCTAGCAGCTTTTAGGACTTGTTAATCATGGTTATTTTGAAATTTTGCCTTTAAAAAATTCATCTGGTTCTGTGCTGGGTAGGGATGAACCCTTTTATCCTAAGACTTTTCAGACCACCCCCCAGTGCCTAAATCTACTGTCTCTCTACATACTTTTATCTCCTGTCTAGTTATGTATTGGAATATTTGAACCCGTATCTTTCAGCTTTCCTTGATACTTTTTCCATCTATACTTCTAGGTTGAGTAATGAGAGTCTTGCTTTATGTTCATCCTGCTCACAGCTTTGCTCTTAAGCTGTACCCCTCTGGCATTTAGTCTTTATTTAATGCCTATGATATCTTCTCTGCCCCTGGGATATGGAATCACTTATCTTCTTTCTTCTGTGGATTTTTTTTCAAGTTTTTCTTTAGGCCTTTCTTGAAGTATTCTGGTGATTCATACTTGTAATTTGCTTAGTTGCTCATTTAGTTGCTGATTCGAGACTCTTTATGGATGTTGTTCTGTTTATCAGAGCCAGTGATGGGATACGTAAGTTGTGCTTCCAGGCAAGGATATATCACTAGTTGAATTCTGGATATAGGCTTTTTTTTCCTCTTGAGGGTAAGCAAGTACCTGTGAGGCACTGCCCTGCTTCTCCAGTTCCAATGGCTTCACCCACTGTTAGGGTATAGGCTGGGTGTAAACACCCCATCAGTACCCAACTTGGCCCATGGTTGGGGGATGGGACTGGTCTAGCTATTCTCAGTCAGCTCCCTAATGAACCACCCTGCCAAGTATCCATGGGCACTCTCCTACTTTTTGTATCTGTTGATTCTGGGCTCCAGCCCATTCCTCTGTTTAGTGTTGTGTGATTTTCTCTCATTTTATTTGCCTATAGCCTTAAGCCCATCTGCGCTCTATCTTTTTGGCATTCCTCACAATTTCAGTTCCATCGCTAGCCCTCTCATTTTCAGTACTATAGCATATTTCTTATTCTTCTTCTACTCTAGCACCTTACGGAATTTAGGGTTGAGAGAGTAGATGCTTCTGTTCCACCTGCCACCTTCATCCAGGCTCACTACTACCGTGTTAATTTATGTAACAACTAACTTTTGTACTGTTCCTTTTGCTCCAGTTAATTTTCTTGAACTAGTACTGCAGTGGCTCCTGAGCTGGTCCTATAGTTACAAAATGTGCTGTACTATTAGCCATTCATGGGAAGTATTATTTACAAGGAATTATTGAAATACGAGCTCTCTTCTCTGCTTCCTAGTATGCACAACTTTGTGATGAATCTACAGATACTCAAAAGCAAATCCTACTAGTGAATACTCTTAGGGGTCACAAAATAGTATTCAGTAATAACCTATTTTATTTGCACTGAAAGATTAGAGACAATAGATCTTAAAAAAAACTACTCAGTTGGTCAGCAGCATGGTGGGGTAAGACATTCCTTTTTGTCCCTCCCTTTTTAGCAATGAATGCTAAACTCCTGTCTCCCTTACTCTGTGGCCAGGTCCTTATGCACTTTTGGGGTGCAGTTGCGAGAATAATGCAAGTGAACCCTGTCAGAAAAATACACCAGGATTGGTGGGCAAGAGAGCAACCACAAACTGGAGCCATAGCGCCATCTTCTGGAAAACAAGAGATTTCCTGCAGCCAGTCAGCCGAGTGGTAAGAACCAGAGAAGACATAAAAGCTTAAAGAATTCTGCCACAAGAGGGAGCAAAAAGAGTACAGTGGGTATTCCTGCTGCTTCTGCTAAGTCACTTCAGTCGTGTCCGTCTCTATGCGACCCCAGAGACAGCAGCCCACCAGGCTCCCCCGTCCCTGGGATTCTCCAGGCAAGAACACTGAAGTGGGTTGCCATTTCCTTCTCCAATGCATGAAAGTGAAAAGCGAAAGTGAAGTTGCTCCGTTGTGTCTGACTCTTCGCGACCCCATGGACTGCAGCCCACCAGGCTCCTCCGCCCATGGGATTTTCCAGGCCAGAGTACTAGAGTGGACTGCTCCTACACAAAGGCAAAGAAATCTCCATACGTAACAGCCCCAAAGAGCAGTATACCCCATCTGAAGCCAACCAATAAAGATTTAATTAAGATGTCAGGTACTTCAGATGTGAAAGCAGCAATGCCAGACTACAAAGAACATGGAAAATCAAGTAAGCAAGTCATCACCAAAAGAATAATTTTTCCAATAACTGAGCTATAGGTATGGTGTTCTTTGATCTAGCTGATTCTTCAAAACAACTATTTTGAAGAAATTCAATGAATTACACAAAAAACTTAATTCAATTTTATCAGGGAAAAATGTACATGAATAAGATGAGATGTTTACCCAAGGAATAGCATCCATAGCACTGTGAAGCAAATGGAAGACAGGAATTTTGAAATAAGAGCAGAAAAAAGAAAAATGAGTGAAAAAGAGTAAAGAAAGTCAATGTTATCCATGAGATTCCATCTAAAGAACAAATGTATGAATAATCAGTGTTCCAGAAAGAGTAGAGAGGGAGAAGGGGGCAGAAAATTTATTCAAAGGAATAACAGCTGAACAGAGACCTGAGGAGAGATTTGGATATCCAAATTCATGAAGATAACAGGTCAACCTATGTTCTCAATGCAAAAAGACCTCCTTTAAGACACATTATAATGAAACTGTCAAAAAATCAGAGAATTCGGAAAGCAGTCAGGAAAAAAAGATTATGTAACTTACAAAGGCACCACCATTAGTCTATAAGCAAATTTCTCAGCAGAAACCCTACAGGTCAGAAGAGAGTGGAATAACATATTCAAAGTGTTCATTGAAAGAAAAAAAACTGCCTGCCAGGAATACTTTATCTGACTAACTTACCCCTGAGATATGAAGGAGAAATACTTTCCCAGAAAAACGAAAGCTGAGGGAGTCCACTAGACTTGCTTTGCAAGAAACACTGAAAGGAGTTCTTTGAAGCTGGAATGAAAAGATGCTAGTCAATGACATGGAGATGGGAAAGTACACAACACACTGCTAAAAGGTGTGAATACAAAATCAATATATATATAATAATAATAAAAATCTGTATATATATAATATACAGAATCAGCTGCATTTATATTTGCATGCATGCATGCTCAGTCATGTCTGACTCTCTGACCCCATGGATTGTAGCCTGCAGGCTCCTCTGTCCATAGACTTTTCAGGCAAGAATACTGGAGTGGGTTGCCATTTCCTTCTCCAGGGGATCTTCTCAACCCAGGAATCAAACCTGCATGTCCTGAACTGGCAGGCAGATTCTTTACCACTGAGCCACCTGGGAAGCCCCACATTTACATAATACCAATAACAAAATACCTGAAAAGAAAAAAAAATAACCCCATTTACAGTGGCATCAAAACAATAAAACATTTAGGAATAAATTTAACCAAGGAAGTGAAAGATCTGTACAATGAAAACTATGAGACTTTGATGAAAGAAACTGAAGAAGTCGCAAACAAATGGAAAGATACCCTGTGTTCACAGACTGGAAGAATTAATATTTCTAAAATATCCATATTACCTAAAGTCATCTATAGAGTCAATGTAATCCCTATCAAAATTCCCATGGCATTTTTCACAGGAATAGAAAAAATAATCCTAACATTCATATGAGATTTAAAACAAAAGACCCCAAATATCAAAAACAATCCTGAGAAAGAAAAAAGCCACAGGGATTACACTTTGTTTCAAACTATACTACAAACCTATAGTAATTAAAATAGTATGTTACTAGCATAACACACCAGAGAAGGCAATGGCACCCCACTCCAGTACTCTTGCCTGGAAAATCCCATGGACGGAGGAGCCTGGTGGGCTACAGTCCATGGGGTCACAAAGAGTCGGACACGACCAAGCAACTTCAATTTCACTTTTCACTTTCATGCATTGGAGAAGGAAATGGCAACCCACTCCAGTATTCTTGCCTGGAGAATCCCAGGGACTGGGGAGCCTGGTGGGCTGCCGTCTATGGGGTCGCACAGAGTCGGACATGACTGAAGCAACTTAGCAGCAGCAGCAGTAGCATAACACACACACATAGATCAATAGAATAGAATAGAGAGCCCAGAAATAACCCGTTGCATAAACAATCAACTAATATTTGATAAGGGAGCCAACACTCAATGGGGAAAGGACAGTCTCGTAAATAAATGGTGCTGGGAAAACTGGATAACCACATGCAGAAAAATGACACCTCTATCTTACATCACTCACAAAAATTAACTTGAATGGATTAAAGACTTAAACATAAGACTTGATGCCATAAAGCTCCTAGAAGAAAACAAAAAAGCTCCTTGATACTGATTGGTGTAGTGATATTTTAGATATGACACCAAGAGCACAAGCAACAAAAGAAAAATCAACAAGCAGGGCTACAAAATAAAAAGCTTCTGCACAGCAAAAAAAAAAAAGCAACATATGGAATGGGAGACAGTATTTGCAAAGCATATATCAAGCAATTAATAGCCAAAATATAGAAACCAAACAATAAAAAGCAAACAATCTGATTAAAAGATGGGTATAGAACCAAACATTTTTCCAAAGACAACTTCCAGATATATGACGAGGTGCTTAACATCACTAATCATCAGTTCAGTTCAGTCAGTCATGTCCGACTCTTTGTGACCCCATGAATTGCAGCACGCCAGGCCTCCCTGTCCATCACCAACTCCCAGAGTTCACTCAGACTCACGTCCATCGAGTCAATGATGCCATCCAGCCATCTCATCCTCTGTCGTCCCCTTCTCCTCCTGCCCCCAAGCCCTCCCAGCATCAGAGTCTTTTCCAATGAGTCAACTCTTTGCATGAGGTGGCCAAAGTACTGGAGTTTCAGCTTCAGCATCATTCCCTCCAAAGAAATCCCAGGGCTGATCTCCTTTAGGATGGACTGGTTGGATCTCCTTGCAGTCCAAGGGACTCTCAAGAGTCTTCTCCAACACCACAGTTCGAAAGCATCAATTCTTCGGCGCTCAGCTTTCTTCACAGTCCAACTCTCTCATGCATACATGACCACTGGAAAAACCATAGCCTTGACTAGACGGACCTTAGTTGGCAAAGTAATATCTCTGCTTTTCAATATGCCATCTAGGTTGGTCATAACTTTTTTCCAAGGAGTAAGCGTCTTTTAATTTCATGGCTGCAGTCACCATCTGCAGTGACTAATCATCAGAGAAATGTAAATCAAAACCTTGTATGTTAGAACGGGTGTCATCAAGAAGACAAAAGTTGTGAGCATGAAAGGATAAGGGAACCCTTCCTTGTACCCTGTTGCTGGGAGTGTAAATTGGTACAGCCACTATGGAAAACAGTACAATTCCTCAAGAAATAAAAAACAAAACTACCTTAGGACCCAGCGATTCCACATCTGGGTATATATGCAGAGAAATGAAAATAGGATATTAAAGAAAAATATACACTATGTTGACTGCAGCATTATTCACAATAGCCAATATACGGAAACGACCTAAGTGTCCATCAACAGATGAATGGATAGCACAGTTATACAGACATACATACAATGGAGAATTAGCCATAAGAAATGAGGAGTTCCTGCCATTTGTGACAACATGTAGCTAATGCTAAACCTCTATCACGCTATACCTACTTATATAAAGCAATATATAAACATATCAAATCAATACATTGAACCCTGGCCTCCTGCACTGCATGTGGATTCTTTACTGTCTGAGCTACCAGGGAAGCCATTGTACACCTTAAACTTATACAATGTTATATAGTTCGCTATATACGTCAGTAAAAATTTTAAAAATTGTACTCTATTGACTTTAGGAAAAAGCCTAGCACTACCCTTAGCTGCCTCATTTGAGAGGGCCTCAAATCATTTCTGTGCCTAGGCCCCATGTAGCTGTATCCCCATCTGCAGGGCCAATAGGATACGACCACCTGGAGCCCATTTCATTTCAATCTAGGTCATGTTTAAGGTACCTGGGACTCAAACTTCCTGCCTAAACAGCTCAGCTTCCAGGCTCATTTTCCCAAAAATGTAGCCTTAATTTAAGGGTGGTCAAGAGGTGGCTCCTTGCAGGGGGGGACAAAACTTAGGCATGTAGGCTGAAGAACCCACAGATGTTCCTTAGTGGCTATTAAGAGATTGAATGGTGGAAGACGAGGAGAGGAATGGGCTGTGTGCTGGCTCTCCCCTGGCTACCACCTCTGGAGTTCTGAGAAATCAGAAAATTCTAAAATCCAAGCTGCATGTGCGTGTTGTGTGAACATAATAGCTGTCAGCTTGATTTTATAACCTCAAAATATTTTGACCTGTTTCCTCAGGCCCTGCAGATATTAGGGGGAGGATTTAGGAAAGAGAAAGGCAGTGATTGCTAAACAGATTTCAGGCAGAGTCCTTCTTACCAGAGATGTCACAAGGGAGTCCTGATCAGTTGTAGGTAAGTCGACTACTTAAGAGCCACCACCATCTTCAGCCAGTGAGCATTTTCATTCCCATATCTAATCCGTTTCTTCCTGAAGTTTGAGTGAACCAGAAGGACAATAGAAAGTTATAAAATATCTTTATAGGTTCCTCAAAGCCAGAACACTAATCCTATTTCCTCTGTCACGAGGTTATTTCATGGTCCTTTTATGCCTGTGCCACTGTACGCAAGCTTATCTGAATAAAAAACTGATGTGTTGGTAGACTAAGATCATAAACGCAGTGTGGTATAGTGGTTAAGTACACACCTCTATAATAATGTTTAGTTCCTAGATTGTGAGTCAGTTAATGTCCCCAAGCACAGTGACAACATGCTGGACGCGGCTTGCACCAGTGCAGGGAGAGCCCATTACGTGTTTATTTTCCCAACTCCATGTTCAGTGACGTCATTGGTAGTTTGCCGTTGGCCACGGTGGAAATGTTTACTCCACAAATTGTTCAAATTAGTTTCTGTTTTTTAAGTTAGTAATAACAGTAGTTCCCACATTATAGGGGAGCTTAGATAAATGAGAATGTGTGTGTGTGAGAGAATCGTGTACCAAATGCTCAATAAATGCTACCAGTTATTAATACACGGTCAGAATATACTAAAGCCAGAGTTTACAAAGCAAACAAACTTTGGAAACAGGCATATACTTCCACTAAGTATAAAGTGTTAGTACAAGATCTTTGTACTACTGATCTTCCCAGTTCTATTTCTTTGAAACTTATTTCATACAGGTTTTGTGGTCTTTCTCAGTAGAGAAAGCAGGGGGAAGGGAGCTAAGATAAGATTAGACAGTAATCCTAACTGGTCAAGCCAGAAAGCCCTTTGTGGTAAAGCAGAGGTGGTGGTAGAGATCTCTGATTTCTAAAAGCTTGTTTTTAACCTCTAACAGCCAAGAGATAGAACCTACAAACCTGTGGGAGCTATTGAAGAGCAGGTAGTAAAACTGTTGGAAGTTATCATCACCTCCCATTATAACATGCCTCTTATTTGTACAGTGCTTCATTTTTACACAGCCCTGTGAAGTGGGAGATGGGGAAATAAACTTAGATGAAGACATTTGCTCGAATGTATGGTTAACTGAGTTTCAACACAAGTTGACACTAAGTCTAAGACACTGAACTAGAAATACAAATCTCAGGACCCTCATTTTTGAAGGGATTTACCAACCAAACATTAGGATTTAGTTAGTTTCCTCTCAGTTGATATAATTCAAACTAAAGCATAGTATCTTTCATAATTAGCCTTTTAGGGCTTCTGATCTATGTGGATGTATTATTCTAGTTATTCTAACACTGATATTACAGCAGCATCCATTTTGCAACAGAGGATGATGGTCTAGAGAAATGAAAGACTTGCCTAAAATAAGGAGCAGGAAAACCCAGGGATAGTCTTCCATGAAGAATCACACTGTACTCCTTTACCTGATTTTTCAGCACAAAATATACAAGTCCTTTTACTCGGTCAACACAAATTCTACTTAAACTCCTGAGTTTCAGAAGGGCTAAGGCCATTTTTTCTGCCTTTGGAAGATGAAGCATCCTCCAAATCCATCTAATGACCCTCAGTGTACTGACAAATTCATTGATTGTATCAAACATTATTGGAAGTGGGGACAATCAAGAAGGGCATAGTTATTTTACCAAGTATTTGTTATCAAGTCAGATTTTGACTTATTTCTGGAAATCATAACTTGGATATAATGTGACAGCACATATCTGCTAATGAATTAGACAAAAGCTATTCCTGCAAGACTAATTTTAGGGCTTCCTCTAAGCCTGGCAACTACACACAGGTTCTTTAAGACTAAAGCTCCTCTTTCCAGTGACCATCTTCCTACAGTAAGCCCATGTTACTTCCAAGGGGACAGACCCTAGGGAGGAATGGGTACTTCATAAGTTGTAACAGTTGAGTAACTGCTGTTCCCCAGATTTTTGTGGGTGTGACTGACTCCAGGAGGTAGCTGGATCACCTTTGTTTTCTCATTGATTTGAAAAAGGCATTCCACCTCTTCTAAGACTCCAGATATTGCAATCCACATCTGAAACTAACATAAGTGCAAGAGCTACATATTGACTAGAAATTGATTGGGTCTTTTTTCCTACTGGCATAATTTGTAATTTTACCACAGAATGCAGTAAGAGAAAGTACTCCTAGGAAAAGTATCATTAAGGACAATAAATATTTCTCCCTCAGTTCACTGATACTCTTAAACATCTGAGGATTCAAATTGTGATGTGATTTCTTAGAATTAAAAATTTTTTTCTTCAATACCAAGCCACCTAATCCTTAGATTAGCTGGGTTACATTACCCAGATGGCTACATAAAGTGCTCTCTCTCCATTCTTATATTCTTTAAAAAAACAATCCATTATTTGTATGGCACTTCATAATTTACAAGTCTTCACATACATAATATCTCATGTAACCTTCACACAAAGCAAAAATTTTCATCACGTAACAGATGAGAATACTGATCCTTTACCCAGCTGATATTACTGGTAATGGGGAGTATCAGAACTAGAACTTGGGACTTTGAGACCAGTATTCTTTTCTCATATCAAGCCACCCTTAAGTATAAAAGATTCTGTTCCAAAGCATTTCTATTTGTTCATAAAAAGTTTTTTAAAAATCTAGTACAAAAATCCAGAAAGATAAAGTGACTTGCCATCAAAGCCTTACTGGTGGCACACTGATTTCCAGAGTCACACAGTCACATCTCGGCGTGTTCAGCACCACGTAGGTGTGTTCTACACCCTACACAATCACTGCCCTACAGCTTTCCGATCAAATCAAGTACATTACGAGAGAGGCAGGATAATACATTACCACGGACCTGAATACATGACCTCACAAAGTGAAACAGACCTTTCTGAAAGCTTACCTGAGTGCAAGCTGTTCCATCCTCTGACTGGGAACTGGTAATGGAATATTAAGAAGCTAAAACTGAGATTCCTGCTATGAAACTAACAACACAAAATACTGTAATTTTAGAAAAGTTTGTAAAAGATTGCTGATTGGCTACGTTCAAACTATCAGTGGCCGGAAACTACATTCTGAAAATTTAAATACCAGAAATCCATTTTAACTTTTAAGTTCAGGGATTGTGAACATGGAGGGCAGAAGAGAATCTGTACATCTAAATTCCAACAAAAGGTCTGAGAGCACTGGCCTATTGAAAAAGGGTTACAATATGATGACTATTCAAAGCCTTCTAGTTGGCATTCTGGCTAGAATATAGGATCTTTTTCTAAAACATGTTTCTTGTATGTGAAAAGGATTCAAAAATTATACTACTATATATTAAGTGCAAGCAAATTATTACCTTAGGGCATTAAAATTGATTAGTTAAAATAATGTTAATTGTAATCCTCTTCTTCAAAAGAAATCATAAACTTGCTGCTCCCTTCTTGCCTTTGGGGCAAATTTCCTCTTCTTTGGTAGCACTAGAGACCCCCAGTCTGTAAGCCAGATCTCTAAGTAAAGAATTTCCTGCTGCTCCTAAGTTTCTTCAGTTGTGTCTAAACTCTTTGCGACCCCATGGACTGTAGCCCGCCAGGCTCCTCTGTCCATGGGATTCTCCAGGCAAGAATACCAGAGTGGATTGTCATGCCCTCCTCCACGGGATCTTTCTGACCCAGGGATGGAAACTGCATCTCTCATGTCTCCTGCATTTGTAGGCAGGTTCTTTACCACTGGTGCCACCTGGGAAGCACTAAGTAATTTCTTCAGCACATTTTTTAAATGAATAAAAAAGAAGATTCCCAGGTATTTTTCCCAAACCTGTAAGGTCCCTAGTTGCCTAGCAATTAGCAAGATAATAGCAGGAAAGCAAGAACTCCTTTCTTGCCTCTGGCTTGGCAGAGGGGCTGGACCTCAATGGGAATTACCATCCCTTAACTAAATGATCAAACAAGGCAAAGCTTTAGCTTTTTAGCTATAAGCCCAAGATTCAGGCATAATACTGTCACGTTGGGTACTATGTTACATTTGAAATAACTTGGTTCTCACAGCCACTGGAGCAGCTGGATTTGTAACTGAAGCTCTGTTCTCTGCAATGTACTTAATTGTAGTTTTTTCTAATTATGAAATATCACAATGCCAATGCTGAAATACCAGGATTGTGGGAAAGACATTTAAAAAGCATTGCCTGAGGACTTCCCTGGTGGGTCTGTGGTTAGGAATCTGCCTGCCAATGCAGCGGACACAGGTTTGATCCCTGCTCTGGGCAGACTCCACACGCTGTGGGGCAGCTAAGCCTGCGCACCACAACTACTAAGCCCACACGTGTTAGAGCCCACGCTCTGCAACGAGGCGCGACTGCACGAGAAGCCCACACGCTACGCTAGAGTAGCCCCTGTTACCACAACTAGAGACAGCTCTAGGTCTTTATCAAGACCTAGTGCAGCCAAAAATAAATGTTTTTAAAACTCTAAAAAAATGAAAGCGAATGCCTGACAGAACGGAAAGATGAAAAATTATATTCTTCACTCCAAATTTTTATTCACTCATTCAAACACCTTTTCCACGTGGTTCAAGTGGTAGAGGTTACAATTTATTACTACTAGTACAAAACAGAATGAATCAACATTCTTACAATATTGAAAGACTAGGATCATTCCTAAAACTACTTAGCTTTACTTCTTACTCCTAAATTTTAAGTCATCCATTCTTTCAATATGCAATATCTCAGCATTATGGAAACAATGTTTTATATCTAGAGATTTTCTAAACTTTGTAGGGAACTAGATCTATAAACTGGAAGATTTTTTTTTTTTGGTTATTAATACAAAAAAAAAAACACGATTATTTCTGAGGTTTATAAGCTGTCTTCTGCAAAACTGAGTATTCTTCCTCTATTCAAAGGTAACCAACTTCTCATTAGAAAAGAAAATAGCCAAACAACAAACACAAAATAAGAAATTAGCCAGAAAGCTATGGCTTGTTTCCCACTCAGGAAAAAAGTATAACTGGTAACAAATAAGGTACAATTTCTATAAGTGGATATTTTTTAAACTTGTAAGGTTTCCATTTCTAAAACAGAAGAATTGAGACACTTTTCTAAGCAGCTTAATCTGTCAGAAGATTTCATATCAATATTTACACCCTCAGTACTTTGTATTTTGCTTTTACACAGTTAACTTTTATTTATTTATTTTCACAGTTAACTTTAAAAGGCAATTCCTCCTATTAAATTCGTGTTACTAAAAATGTAGGCTAAAGTTAAATGGGTAAAGATAAAGGCCTACACTGTATTTTGGGGGAGGAAAGAAAGTTATTTCCCAAAAGCAAGAACTCTTTGGTGAGAAGTGTTTTTTACTAACACTTACCAATTTTATTCTTTCACAGTTGGATGCATCAACTTGAGTCCAGTGAGCATCTGGGTTTGCCTCATCTTGTGATTTCCAACCTTAATCATAATTGTGTCTTCTTTTTTTGTACTCATTTATACAAATGGAGGGCAAGAATACAGTAACTATTTAGGTGATTACATGAGTTCTATACTAAGACAGTGTGACCCCGCTAAGATTGAATTTTTGGCTCACAGACATTACTACCATGAGGTAACTTATTTGCTGCTGATATATAACAGGCAATTATGGGGTGTAAACCTATGAAAACTGAATATATAAAAATAGAGAATTGCCTGAAGTAATTACAATCAATAATTTTAGAGCTGGAAGGAAATTTAGAAATCATCTAATCTTAACTCCTAGATAAAAAGTCAGATATAAAGACTTAGTTGGCAAAAACCATACTTCTCATGAGTGCCAGAGCTAGAATTTGGGGTTGATATTCCAGGTCAATTATTCCTCACAGTATACAATACTCATAGTTAGGAATAAATTACTTGGAAATGTATTTCCAAACAGACCTTTGTTAGATTAAGAAAATCCAAACAAAAATGTTCAAAATCTGCTATCTATTCTTCATGTTGCTGAATAAATAACAGTTAAACTTTAGAAGGACAAAAGGTCAAGGAACTAGACAACTTAAAGTGAATAAATTCAACATCTGAGCATAATCTTTTTCTCTAGTCCTGAAACAGGTTGATTTCAACACAAATTCTTAGAATATTTGCCACTTAACTTTCAGGCTTATAGACAAAGTTGTAACAGATCTCAAGATGTGGAGTTGATTCAATGACAAAAACTTAATTTGAGCACTTTCTTTCATAGCTACTACAACCACAAAATCAATTTCTCTCAAAGGAGGTTTCAGTCTCAGAGGGTTCACATATAATCTCAATTAGCAAAAACAACAGGCAGCTTTCTGTTTATTCTTTACGCCATATCTTAGATGGGAAGAAAAAGGGAGTGAAACAAAAATTAATCTAGAAGAAATTTTTTCACTTAGATTACCTAGACATCAGCTCATAATGAACTGGGAGATCTATAGTATACTGTATGGTAATTTAAGGAACAAAGCTTTCCAGGACTTGAGGTAGCTGCTTACAACAGGAGCTTAAAGCAAGATGAAGACAGGATACCTTATGAGAGAGACAGAATTTAATAACATTTTAATTGCAAGGAGTAAATCAAAATGAAAATTTGAAAAGTTAAAGCATATTTGTTTTTATTTATAGACAGTTATCACAAGAATTGTAAAGAAAAAGAGAGTATCAGAATGGAACTGGATAGTTTTCATGCTATAGCTAAGAATAAACAATGTTCCTACATATTATGGTTAGTGAGCACATTATCAGTATAACAGTGAATCATGGTTATTTAAAAATATGTGGACCATAATCTGTGCTTTAGAAATAACTGTATATAGTGTTATAAGCTGAAAAGACGTCAAAAGAATACCAAATATACACCTGTGTATAAGAATTCAGTAAAGGTTGCATTCTGTAAAGTCAATCAACTGTATTAAAAATGACACAAATTCAAAACAAAATGCATGTTATATAAAAAAGGACTTTGTAAGACTTGCTTGCTGCATTAAATCCATAGTTTAATCCACGAAATTTCCTTTTAATTATCATTTAGACAGAAGCATGCAAATAGTTCTAGGATCTACTTCGAGTCTTCCCCAAATCCACTAAGGCTACATATTCTCTCTTCAGGAGCTAAGCAGGTATTCGGGTAGCTGCTTCCTCCTCTGCATCCGCTCGGTTTGCGTTAATTTCTGCAAGTGTTCGGCCAAACCGTGCCCATTCATCATTTCGGGGGACAGCAATCTGCTGTGAAAAGAAATACAATGCTTTATGTACACTGAAATAAAAGATCATCTTACCCACTATTTTTCAGTGTTTTCAAATAATTTTTCCATTAAAAAGTAATAATTGACTTGAATGTCCCTTCCATAATTACAGCTACTATACCAATAATTTATAACATTTCAAAACAAAAGATAGTGTTTGAGAAGTGTGTTGTGACAGCCTCAGAAATGATTTTGCTATTATCAGCATCTGTGCAAGAGAGAATGACATGATGCTCTTTAAATATAACTCCTATGCACTATCTCATGGATTTTCTGGTGAGCAGGAAGGAATTTCTGAAGAATTTTTACTTCTTGCACATGAGTATGAAATAATTTTTGAAACATGGTTCATAAGAGGCTGATTTCTTGTTTAAGTATTTTTGTTTGGAGTATAAGATAACCTTTCTTGATGTATCTTAAACCTTTCGTCAAAAGGTATGCTGCTACTTACCAATTCAGTGACACATCAATAGTAAAAGGGGAAAGGACGCTTGGGATATATTTCCCTCACTGAAGCAGTTCAATAACCAAAAATTTTTGACAGCTGTCATTATAATATTGGAGGAATCTAGTATGCCATATACGGAGAAGGCAATGGCACCCCACTCCAGTACTCCTGCCTGGAAAATCCCATGGATGGAGAAGCCTGGTAGGCTGCAGTCCATGGGATCACGAAGAGTCGGACATGACTGAGTGACTTCACTTTCACTTTTCACTTTCATGCATTGGAGAAGGAAATGGCAACCCACTCCAGTGTTCTTGCCTGGAGAATCCCAGGGACGGGGGAGCCTGGTGGGCTGCCGTTTATGGGGTCGCACAGAGTCGGACACGACTGAAGAGACTTAGCAGCAGCAGCAGCAGCAGCAGCAGCAGTATGCCATATTAGGGCACAGAGCATTCGGTGTGGCAAATGGATGTGCCTGCTTCTAAATCTACTGTACGACTTTAGACTAGATGGGACAGTGATACCCAGTATTGTAGCTCCCAGACAAATGTGGCTATTTACATTTAAATTACTTAAAATGAAATAAAACTGAAAATTCAGTTATTCAGCTGTTCTAGCCACATTTTAAGTGTTCAGTAGCCAAATCTGGCTAATGGCTACCATGTTGGATGGTGCAGATACAGAGTAATTCCATCTATGCAGAGAATTCAACTGGCTGCTCTACATGATCCAATTTACCTCTCTCCAGATGTAGTTGCTAGAGGCTGTGGGATTTCCAGACAGGATGGAGAATCATAAGGCACAGCAAAAGAAAAGAGTGACTAAGGCACTAGCCAGGGCTAAAACATGAGGATACCACTCCCGAGCACTGTGCACAGTCAACCCAAACAGTAAAGATGAGAGGGCTGCAACTCATCCTGTTGGGTTCATTCATAATGGCTTTGCAATAAGGCTCAAGGAGTCAAGAATGACATTTCACATAGTCATTAGGTAGCTCTTAAAAGATACTACTTTTAATTTGAGCTACCTGGTCCAAACAAATCTACGAATATAGAAAATAAAATCTTATCTCAATGTCAATTCTGTAAAGCCCCCAAGTCCAACTATAACTAAATTTCTTCTGCTTGAAGAATTTCTAATTTCCAGCAATGCATGCTGGAAAGTACTTTCGACATATGATACTACCCTCAAAATTTGTTGCATAGGGACACAGGACATTCAGTTTAGAAAGGAAACTAATCTCAAGAGTTGCTTCTGTAATGAAAAGTAAGTTTTATCTTTACAAACACATGGGTTATTCAATTCATGAACCTCAAAGACTAGATTTAACCACAAAGATACTGTCACTATAGTTCCATGAAAGCTAAATAGATGTGTCAAAATTATAGGCAGTGAGCCCCATACCTCTCCCACATCATATATAACAATCTGTCCTTCAGAATCACCCACGGCAATCTCTCTTCCAGAATGGGTCCATCTTACACGATTAAGAGCAGGATTACCTTCCACAGAAATGCTTGCAGTTGGCACCTAAAGTCATTTAAAATACAGTTCAGTGTTAAAAGTTTCATCAGGATTTCTATAAACATGTAAAATAGTAATTCCTTTTCCTCCAATCTGGCTAGGTTTTTGAAAACAAAGATGAAAATAGATAAAGAATTTTCCCAACTTTCTTCCTGTTCAGTGATATATTTTGAATGACATTACAGTCAATCCTTGAAAATGGTTTGGGAAAATAACTTAAGTCCTTTCATAAGAAATCTTCACATGACTGGACACATCATTTTGAGAAATCTTCTCTTTAATAAAGGATTCTTTGTTGTTTTGACTTTTTTAAGAAGTCAAGCCGTTTGAAAACAGATGGCCAAAACCTCTTTTAAAGAAACATCTCAGAAGCCCGCATAAACAGATTATGGTTCAATTTTAGAGGACAGGAGTTACTTTTGTAGCTTGTGTCTCTGTTAGCTAAAACCTGTGATTTGATCCACAGATTCTACAGTTCATACCAAAGATGCAGTATGGGTCATTCCAAAGCCCTTGTTCCCATGAACTATCTGGAGCAAGGCAAGATGACAGCACCAACACAACGGCACCATCCCTCGGATTATGACCGTACCCTCTGCTATGCTGAGGGAAAAGAAATTATCTGCCACTCACAGAGCAAACCTTCAATGTTTGACTCAGAACAGAATCACAATATTTTTAAATTTCTGAAACCTGATTAAAAATAATCTTTCTATTTGACATAAGTCATCCCCAAATGACTAATTTAACCTTCTAGAATGCCAAAATAGTTGTAAGAGAAAAATTATAACTTAGCTTTATTGTGAGTTAAATTATAGAACAGATCAAAATTGAATTGTAACCACAAATGCCTAACATGGAAATCCAAATTAAGAAAATTGGTACCACTCTAGATAACCAGAAATGTATAATTAAGTCCAGTCATGTATCCAGGACTCAATATCTTTCCCTAGCAGTATCTGAATGTTGCTCTTCAAACTACTAGAGCAGAAGTTAGCATGATGTTAAAATACTTGTATTTCCAATATATAAATTCCTTGTCCTGTATAATCAACTAATTTACTTAAAGGATTATGATAACATATATTTAGCCACTAGAAATAAGAAGAGATGTGAGAAACAGTGGCTGTGGGAGAAGGCACCAAGAGACTTTCTCAATAACTTTTATTGATAGAACTACTAATGTACTTCGTAACCACCACGTTGCAATACAGAACTCTAAGAACACTCTAAGCCTCTGCCTACATTGGTAAAAACAAACATAGTTAAGAATAAATAATAGCTGCAGTTAAATTTCATTCCAAATAAGTCATTTTAGTATAATAATTATGAAATTTGATTTCTATATTAATGTTATAGTAACAGTAACACTGTTTTTAATCTTTCACAGAGCAAGTCATGAAAATACATTTTGTGTCACTCAAGTCAGCCTAAGACTAGTATTTATGGATAATATACAATTCTACCAAGGCTAAGAGATGATTCAGAAATTCAAAATTAAGGTTAACGTATGTCAACAGCCTGAAACTATCTGCTTTCTAGCCTATGAATGAAAAATATCCCAGTTGCCTTATGAATGAGACTTTGCCAGGACATGAAGAGATGTGACAATGCTTTTTAGAAGTAAAAGGAATGCCCCAGTGGTCCTGGCAATAATATTTCTCCCTTCAGTTCTGCACAGCAGGCTGTTTATTATTTAGGGTACAAAGCTTATTTGCTTTCTTTGTGATGAAGCTACAATCACAGAGTCCTTTCACATTCCTTGGGATAAAAGGAATTTCACAAATTATTCAATAAATCTCCAATTTTCCATTTTTCAGTGCAATTTTTGTTATTTTCCTGCTCACCTCTGTATCATTATTGAGATTCCACAAATCCAGCCTACCCATGCCATCCACACAGGCAAACAGGGCTGGGTGAGTGGGTGACCACATAACATCATAAACATAGTCTGAATTATCTTCAAATGAGTACAAAGGCTTGTTATTCTGAAAGGGAAAAGTTGATTTTTAGCACAGCAAAATATGACATACATTCAATAAGTATGATAACATTTTATGATACTTAACTCAGCCTAGAAAAAGTTCCTATAATCTGTTTCACTATAGAATTACCTGAAGTTATGAAGTACGAATCAACAACTGGACTGCATTCTCTATTTACCTTGTAGACACCATACTGTTTTTAAAAAGGAATAGGATGTGCTGAAGATTCTGGAAAGATGAGAGCAATGGCACTATACTTTTTGAATCTCCTCTAAATCTCCCCATAAACCCAGACAAAGCACCAAGGATAGCAAAAACCAAAGATTCATAAACAACATCTACAACAAAATCAGGAGACAAAACTTCAAATGTAAACAGGTGGAAACCTTGGCCAACTATGAGATCTGCATGGCACATCTGTGTAGAAGAAGTATAGGAAGGCACGAGGGCTGCTCACAGCTGGAGAATAGAACAGAAAAGCCTTTCAGTACACAGCGGGTTATCACTGGACAGCATGGGGGTCAGTCTGAGAACAGCAGTAGAGACTGGGAGGGAGTCAACACAATTCCATTTACACACCGAAGGCAGACTCCGTTGTGATAGAAGTAAGGTCTAATGATGCAGTCTGAGCCCCGAAAAACTCACAAAATTAACAAATCAAAGCTCCCTTTCCAAGACAAAGTCTCACCAAAAAGAAACTGAAGGGAATGGAATCCAAGTTGCGGAACACAGCACAATAGAGACAAGGGAAAGAGAAGGTTCAGATAAGGTGGTGGAGAGGAACGGAAAAGATACATTTCAGAAAGTACAAGACACAGAGAGATATATATCCACTTTGCAAAAAACCTAGGAGAGCTTTAACCTAGACTACAAAACTAGAAAGGACTTCCCAGGTAGCTCAGTGGTAAAGAATCCACCTGCCAAAGCAGGAGACACAGGTTCTATCCCTGATTCAGGAAGATCCCCTGGAGAAGGAAATGGCAACCCACTCCAGTATTCTTGCCTGGAAAATCCCATGGGCAGAAGAGTCTGGCGGGTTATAGTCCATGGGATCGCAAAGAGTAGGACACAACTGAGCCACTAAACAACAACAACATGAAACTAGAAAAGTTATCTATGCCCGTTCCCTCCTTAAACACATAGAAAAACTCATTTCACTACTAGATAATAAGGAACAAAAAAAAGGATCTCAGTCAAATCTCACACAAAGTTATTGTGACAGATCTTTAACAAGTGTAAGGATGTCATGACAATTATATGTGAAAAGAACAGTCTTTTCAACAAGTGATGCTGGGACAACTGTATATACACATGCAGAAGAATGAAGTTGGACCCCTCCTTCCCCACATCAAACCCAGAAATTAACTCAAAAATATCTTAGATCCGAATATAAGAGGTAAAATAATACAACTTCTAAATACAAGAGGTAAAAACAGTAAAACTTAGGAGAAAGCACAGGAGTAAGTCATTGTGACTTTGGACTTGTCAATGATTTCTTAGATGAGATAAAAGCACAAATGACAAAAAAAAAAGTATATATATTGGGGTAAATCAAAATTTAAAACCCTTGTGCTTCAAATAATGCCCTCAAGAAAGTGAAGAGAGCCTATACAATGGGCGAAAATATTTGGAAATAATATATCTATAAGTAACTCGTATCTACAAATCTTAACAATACTTGAATAAAAAGGCAAACAACCCAATTAAAACTTGGGCAAAGTTTTAACAGGCATTTCTCCAGAGAAGATCTACAAATACAAATAAGCACTTGAAAAGATGTCCAATATCATTATCCATCATGGGAATGCAAATCAAAACCACAATGGAATATCATTTCATACCACCAGGATGGCTTAAATAAAATCCCCAAACCACTGAATTGTACACTATTAAATGATGAATCTTATGGTATATGAATTATATCTCAATAACACCATTATTTTTTAAAAAAAGAGATAAACTGAATTTTTTTCAAAGTGATAGACAAATGAGATTAACAAAGATATACCTGTAATGGTAGGCCCTAAAAAAGAAAATCAAAGCAATACTATAGAATACAAAAATAATAATTTTAGAGAACTCTCCTAAAATAAAAGACAGCCTGAAATTCATATTAGAGTATCTTGTGTATCTACACAATCAACCCTTAAAAAAAAAGAAAAAAAAATTTGATCATCCAGATTTTTAAAGACCAAGTTATGAGGTAATGAAAAAAAATAGGATTGTCATCAGACTTTTTGACAATGCTTTTGCCAGAAAACAACAATAATATATTTAAGGTAATCAAAAAATGTAAACTGTAGATTTTATATACAGCCAAACTGGTTTCCCCGGTGGCTCAGTGGTAAAGAATCACCTGCAATCCAGGAGAAACAGGAGACATGGGTTTGATCCCTGGGTCCGGAAGATCCCCTGGAGGAGGCCATGGCAACCCACTACAATATTTTTGCCTGAAGAATCCCATGGACAGAGGAGCCTGGCGGGCTACAGTGCATGGAGTCACAAGAATTGGACATGACTGAAGCGACTTAGCAGATAGCACAAACTGACCTTCGTAGACAGACTCTTGTGAATACAGGAATAACGCACCCATGAGCACCTCCTGAGGAATCTACTGCAGAAGAAGCTCCAGATGACCAAAAAGAATGAAGAGATGTCAACATAAGGACTGGGGGACACTAAGCTTCTCCTTACAGAATTATAAACAATCTGCAACTATACACAACAGTATGAACGATACCACAGAATGCAAAATCCAGACTGTGAGAAACTAACAGGACCACCAAACTGGTTTCTTCAACAGCAGTAGCAGCAAGACAGAGAAGGAAACCCTACTTTTAAGAGAAGGACTCAAAGGATGGGTTAATCACAAATAAATGAACCTCATCTGGATTCGGCTTCAAACAAATAAAAGGTAAAAAACAAAAAAAAATTTTTTAATTGAGTACCGATCGCCTATTTGATGAAATTAAGGAATCACTATTATTCATTTAGGGGGAGAGTGCAACAGTGATATGGTAGTATTACAGGTTTTTTTTGTTTTGTAGATATAATACTGCATACTATGTCTTTGTTTAAAATAATCCAGCGGTAGGGAGGGAATGTACGTAGGAATAGATCAAACAAGGTTGGTCACGTGTTGATAATTTTAGGAGCTAGGTAATGAGCACTACAGTTTAATTATACTCCTCTTTCTGCTTTTGTATCTATTTGGAATTTTCTATAACAAAAAGTTTAAAATTATAAATCTAAAATTTTCCAGGTATCAAAGTAAATGTCAACTGCATGATTATCTTAAAAGCCAAAAAAAATCTGTTTGTAATTAAGAAAATAAAAATTTTAAACAAACTTAAAAGTAAGCTAAAAACAGAAAGTAAGAGTTTTTTTCCTTAAGATCATTATTTTCCTATAACTCCCCTTGGCAACAATGCCAAGGCAACAATGAGTATCACGATCATTTGCAGAGCTTTTAAGAAATTCAGACGCAGGGCCCCACCTTCCCTGTGCATCCTGAGTCTCTCTGGTGTTGCTCCACTAAAGGTTCTGATGCACATCAGTGATTAACAAACACCCTGCTCAGAAATAGCAAGGAAAGATAAAAAAGCTTTCTTAAGTGAACAATGCAAAGAAATAGAGCAGAACAATAGAATGGTAAAGACTAGAGATCTCTTCAACAAAACTGGAGATACCAAGGGAACATTACAAGAAAAGATGGGCACAATAAAGGACAGAAGTGGCAAGAACCTAACAGAAGCAGAAGAGATTAAGAAGAGTGGCAAGAATACACAGAAGAACTACACAATAATGTCTTAATGACCCGGAGAACCACAATGGTGTGGTCATTCACCTGGAGCCAGACATCCTGGAGTGTGAAATCAAGTGGGTCTTAAAAAGCATTACTATGAACAAAGCTAGTGGAGGTGATGGAATTCCAGTTGAGCTATTTAAAATCCTAAAAGATGATGCTGTTAAAATGCTGCACTCAATATGCCAGCAGATTTGGAAAACTCAGCAGTGGCCATAGGACTGGAAAAGGTCAGTTTTCATTCCAATCCCAAAGCAAGACAATGCCAAAGAATGCTCAAACTACAATTGTGCTCATTTCACATGCTAGCAAGGTAATGCTCAAAATCTTTCAAGCTAGGCTTCAATAGTACTTGCACTGAGAACTTCCAGATGTATAAGTTGGATGTAGGAAAGGCAGAAGAACCAGAGATGAAATTGCCAACATCTGACGGATCATAGAAAAAGCAAGGGAATTCTAGAAAAAACATCTACTTTTGCTTCATTTTCTACACTAAAGCCACTGACTATGTGGATGACAACAAACTGAAAATTCTTAAGAGATGGAAATACCAGACCACCTTACTGCCTCCTGAGAAACCTGTATACAGGTCAGGAGGCACCAGTTAGAACTGGACATGGAACAGTGGACTGGTTCAAAATTGGGAAAGGAGTATGTCAAAGCTTATTTAACTTATACGCAGAATACATCATGTGAAATGCCGGGCTGGATGAATCACAAGCTGGAATCAGACATGCAGATGATGGCAGAAAGTGAAGAGGAATTAAAGAGCCTCTTAATGAGGGTGAAAAAGGAGAGTGAAAAAGCTGGCTTAAAACTCAACATTCAAAAACTAAGAGTGGGAAAACATGGAAAACAGTGAATATTTTCCTGGGCTCCAAAATCACTGCAGTGACTGCAGCAACGAAATTAAAAGACGCTTGCTCCTTGGAAGAAAAGCTACAACAAAGCTAGACAGTGTTTTGCGAAGCAGAGACATCACTTTGCCAACAAAGGTCCATATACTCAAAGCTATGGTTTTTTCAATAGTCATGTATGGATGTGAGAGTTGGAACATGCAGAAGGCTGAGTACCAAACAATTTGATGCTTTCGAATTGTGATGCTGGAGAAGACTCTTGAGAGTCCCTTGGACAGCAAGGAGATCAAACCAGTCCATCCGAAAGGAAATCAACTCTGAATATTCACTGGAAGGACTGATGAAGCTGAAGCTCCAATACTTTGGCCACCTGATGTGAACTCATTGGAAAAGACCCTGATGCTGGGAAAGATTGAAGGCAAGAGAAGGGGGCGACAGAGGATGAGAAGATTGGATGGCATCACCAACTTAATTGGCATGAGTTTCAGCAAACTCCGGGAGACAGTAAAGGACAGGGAAGCCTGGCATGCGGCAGTCCATGGGGTTGTAAAGAGCTGGACACGACTGAGCGACTGAACAACAAGGTCTATAAATCCTGAGGTGATTGTATACTTCAAGAAAATCCCATTTTTAGGCAATTTTATGGTCTCTCATCAAAGACTTAACACAGTTGTTCACAGTCATGTGTACATACATGTTCAACTCTGTAAGAATATATATTGGTCTACAAGATTTTTTTAAATTTAAAATACTGGTAAAACTATTTTGGAAAATTGCTCAGCAGTATCAACTGAAAGTGTGCATATCTTATGGCCAAGTATTTCCCTAAGTATATGCCCAACAGAAACAAGTGTTTATGTTTACCAAAAGACACCTACAACTATGCTCATAGCAACATTATCCATAACCCAACCCCAAACTACAATTAACCCACATACCATCAGCAGCAGAATGGATAAATTATAGTATATTTACATAAGGGAATACTATATATGTGAGACAATGAACATCTAATAATCTACAACTACATTCAACAAAATGGAATGACCCTTACAAATATAATGAACAAAAAAGCCAAACACAAATAAGTACATATCATGATTCCATTTTTTATAAAATATGAAAAATTTAATATACTAATTTGAATAAAACACATAAAATTATATATAAAGTGAAAAAGAATATTGTGGAATGTCTCAGGAAATTATTAATAAAATTCTTCATCTAATTAAGTGGACTATGATGCAGCCAGAGAATAAGAGCAGGATGCATTAAAACTGGGTAAAAGATATTAAAAATAAAAATACAATAAAGGCAACATTTCCAAATTTATAAAATGTAATTAGAAACCTTTGGTAATTTTTTCAAGTTTAACAGTCATCCAAGGATTAACAATTTTGCCCCTCAAAGAGAAAGAAAGAACACACACAATACCAAAATTGTTCATTAATATATTAATCTTATATATGACACTGCAAATTAAAATCCCAAATGGATCACTTGAAATACTTTTTAATAGTAATATCTTTTCTTAATTTGATGAGAACTTCTGCCTAAATGGAAGAGAGGCAGCAGGAAAGAGCTGAAGAGGGACACAGGACCTAGACTCTTATTTCAGGGCTTTAAGGCTTTGGAGAAGTCATCTCATCATTGCAGGCCCCTGCTTCCTTATTTGCAGAACAAAAGTTCTGTATCAGTGGTTCTGAACTTTGACTATACATTGTAATCCCCCTAATCCTGGAGAGATTTTCAAAATTATGCTGTTGCCAAGTCTCCTTAGATACTATGATTTAATCAGTCTCAGGTGCCAGGTGAGCACTAAAAGTTTTAAAAATTGCCAAGGTGATTCTAATACGACCAAAACTGAGAGCTACTGAACTAGATGATGTCTAAAGGTCACTGCCGCTCTAAAATTCTTCCAAACAAAAGGTTCGCAAATACATTTGCCAAAAAGAATTAATCAAAAGAATGTATTGTTTCTTGAACAACAGACAGCATTTGAATAATCAAAGGCAACTCGTTGTAGTACATGGTGAAAATAAACACTGAATGGTCAAGAGACAAACCATATATATATATTTTTTAGTTCTTTACAGTTATGTATTGGGTTAAATAGTGTCCTGCCCACCCCAGCCCCACAACTCCCTGCCAAATTCAAGTCTGTTTGGAACTTGTAAATGTGACATTATTGGAAAAAGGGTCTTTTGCAGACTTAATTAAACTGGGGTTATACTGCTTAGAGTAGGCCCTGAATCTAGCATGACTGTTGTCTTAAAAGAAGAGAAAAATCTGGACAGACATGTAGGGAGACTGCCATGTGACAACAGAGGCAGAAACTGGAGTGATGCACCTGGAAGCCAAAAGGCACAAGATTGTTAGCAACCCTGAAAACTAGAAAAGAGACAGGGGAAGAGGGATAGATTCTCCCTCAGAGCCTCCAAAAGTAACCAACCTTGCCAACACCTTGATTTCAGACTTCTAGCCTCCTGTGAGAGAATAAATTTCTGTTGTTTTAAGTTACCCAGTTTGTGACAATCTGATATGGCAGCCCTAGGAAATGTATACAGTAATTCTATATTTTTCTGGGGGCATCTGGGGAGTTCTAGATTAATAACCAAAGAGTCCCTATAGTAAATCCATGAACATAACGGTAAGGTACTCTCCAGAGAAGTGGGAAATAAGTACGTCCTCACTTGAATCAAGATAGAAATAAACAGATTCTCATGAAAAAGAAACAATTCCAAGGGCAGAAATACCTTTCTATATAACCTGAAAGAAGATACTAACTTTTTGAGAAGGAATGTATGTATCCTAAAAAGAAATGGAAATATAAAGAAGCAATCTTATAAGAAAACTGAAGAAACGCCTAATTCAAGCACTGTCCTGGAGACAGTGTCTCTGTCAACGGATTCTGAGGATTACCATCTATGGCAGGGTTATCTCTATGTGAAGATGAACGAATCAGGCTATCTTTGCTTGATGCCATTAAACATTCAAATTAGAAAACGTCTTTTGCTCCAATTCCTTGCTTACCAAGCAACCTTCTAATTATAATTTGGCTTCCCATGTGGGTTGTCCAATACAGGGAAACAATGAACTGGTCAGGCAAGTATGAGTATCTGGGCCTTCTGGCAGTTGTTTCTCAGTGTAAATTAATAAATTGACCTTCTCCCACGTATCAGTGTCGTAGACACCTGTGAGTTCTAATTAGTACTCCCTAGCTAATCAACTCTAGTAGACTGATAAAACTGAGTTTCTGAATATGCAAAGAACAGGCTGGACACTGGCCAACAACAAGTTATTACAGTAAATGTTGCCCTGGAGGACTGGGTCCTGATGGTCAGGCAGCATTTTCCAAGAAACATCCCAACTTCAGAGCATTTCTTCATTTTAATTTGTCTAATAGGTGCATAGTTGCTATTAGAAGCATTAGTAAAATCTCTTTAACCCTGTTTTAAAGCAGATATTTTCCAAGAGTTAAATAGGTTAAAGCTTTTCAAATAAGGAGGGAATTTAAGACATCAGAAACTGTGAAATAATTTTAAGGTGTATATGGACTATAAAAGTTCAAGAACTACCTATTCTGAGAAATACATTAATGATTTTAACTTTGTCACTTTATGGTAAATATGCTCCTGAAAGGCATCAGTTCTGAGATTAGAATATATTGTGCATATATTAATATTTTGTCCTCCAAATAAATAATTCTTATATTTTAAGAGTAATCTGTAGTAAGTACAGTTAAATGTGGTTGGAATATTAAGCTCATTTATTAGGTCTACCCCTAATCAAGTACTCATGGAATCCTCAAGTTATCTTCAAGATAACCATTCTATTCCTCCTACCATTCTTCAGGACTGCCAAAGTACTTCTGCTGTGAATCTTCAAATTTGGTATTTTAAAAAGTTAACAGTGTCCTTATTTTAGAAGCAATATCTTGGTTGGTTTAAACTTCACCAAAATGTGGAGAACTATCTATCTTTATCTTCTTTATTAAAAATAACTGAGTTCAAAAAAGTAAAGAAAACAATTTGATGATCCAGAACCCTGTCACTGCATTAAAATCCCTGACTCTGCAAAAACTAGAAGATGACAGAAGATAGATTACTTAAATGAAATTTGAGGCAGTACCAATTGAGATTTCAAGTGATAGAGGATTTATAGAAAGGGAGAAAAAGAAAGAATCTTGTTTTGCTACTGGGGCAGAGTCACCTCTTAAAGGATACAAAGATACAGCAATATCTAATGATTCATTCCTCCAGTTTATGGGGACCCAATTCCTAGAGTCAGAAAACACTTAAAAAGTAGAGGCAAAGAAAAAAACATTTAAAGTCTGTTAAATTTATGAATTTGAAGATACTGGTTTAAAAAGCTTAAAGCTTTTTAAGCTGGAACAATGTTTTTAAGAAGAGATTATCTTAAAATTTTGCCTATTATTCATTATCATTGTATTGGAGAGCAGAGAGGCTCTACCAAGTTTTTAGAGAAGAAATGAAGACCAGTAACACAATTAACCATGAAGTATAAATCCAAGATCAAAGCAATAATGACTTTGGGAGTCATAATATGGCCAAACAAAAAAATACTTAGCAGATTGTTGCTCTTTCTTCCTTCATAGACTAGAACTATTTGTGTGATGAAAAGTAAGATTAAAAAGGTAATTCTTCTGATACAGTGTTGAGGGTGGGAGAAGGCAATGGCACCTCACTCCAGTACTCTTACCTGGCAAATCCCATGGACAGAGGAGCCTGGTGGGCTGCAGTCCATGGGGTCACTAGGAGTCGGACACAACTGAGCGACTTCACTTTCACTTTTCACTTTCATGCACTGGAGAAGGAAATGGCAACCCACTCCAGTGTTCTTGCCTGGAGAATCCCAGGGATCGGGGAGCCTGGTGGGCTGCCATCTCTGGGGTCACACAGAGTTGGACATGACTGAAGTGACTTAGCAGTAGCAGTTAGCAGTATTGAGGGTATGTGATTTATCTTCTATAAAATCTTCACTAACATTGGAGTGACCAAAGAATAGGGTGGTGGGGGGAAGGGAGCCATGTATTACAGTTGAATGAATAAATGAGTCTTCTATATGAAGCATAAGAAGGAAGCAATGCCTAGCTCAATTAGCAAAGAAAGAGATATGGCTGGCTGTCATTCTTATTCAGTAGGCAGTTTTATGTTGAAATACAGGAAAATACAAAAACAAAAAATATCAACCACCATGCAACCAGCTGTGTAGTACAAAAAAGCAAGCACCAGTCAGTCCACTATCACAGATGTAGGTACTGTTCTTATTTAAGCAAGATGAAGTCTTCATTTTCTAGTCCTATTTAGTGGTATATTTAAGAATGGAAACCTCAAATTTAAAGATAAAAGGATGGCAAACTGAAGCCCTGAGATATTAAAAATAACAAATCTACAAATAGATAAAAGATTCTTTTCAAATACTGAAAAAGGGTACTGACCAACAATCTAAGATGTAAGGTATCCAGATATCCAGAAATCTAGCCACTTAGGTGGCCACCTACAGCTAGAGAGAAACAATTGGCTTCATCTCTCCAATTTTGCATCTTGCTTTGGTTTTGCTAGCTGGATTATGCATTTCTTTGCTTACAGACATGAGAATCTTCTACCTCTACCTTTCTCCACTGTATAAATCTCATTCAAAAGCAAAAATTCAAGAGCAATCCAGGGAGGAAAACAGATGATAAACAAAATGTATTAACACTCTGCCTGATCTCCATGGAGGAGAAAAGCAGGAACTGAATGAACACTGTGAAGTCTCTATCATGCTAGATAGACACTGTGTTAAACAGTTTTTAATCTATTTTCCTTCATTAGACTTAAATGCTGTTTTTAATGCCTGCTAATTAATCCCAGAGACATTACTTTGCCAACAAAGATCCGTCTAGACAAGGCTATGGTTTTTCCAGTGGTCATGTATGGATGTGAGAGTTGGACTGTGAAGAAAGCTGAGTGCCAAAGAATTGATGCTTTTGAACTGTGGTGTTGGAGAAGACTCTTGAGAATTCTTTGGATTGCAAGATCCAACCAGTCCATTCTAAAGGAGATCAGTCCTGAGTGTTCTTTGGAAGGACTGATGCTGAAGCTGAAACTCCAATATTTTGGCCACCTCATGCAAAGAGTTGACTCATTGGAAAAGACTCTGATGCTGGGAGGGATTGGGGGCAGGAGGAGAAGGGGACAACAGAGGATGAGATGGCTGGATGGCATCACTGACTCGATGGACGTGAGTCTGCGTAAACTCCGGGAGTTGGTGATGGACAGGGAGGCCTGGCATGCTGCAATTCATGGGGTCACAAAGAGTCAGACACGACTGAGCGACTGAACTGAACTGAATTAATCCCAAATGTGCTTAGTCGCTCAGTCATGTCCAACTCCTTGCGACCCCATGGACTGTAGCCTGTCAGGCTCCTCTGTCTAGAGGGATTCTTCAGGCAAGAATACTGGAGTGTTGCCATGCCCTCCTCCAGGGGATCTTCCCAAACTAGGGATAGAACCCAGGTCTCCCGCATTGCAGGCAGATTCTTTACCATCTGAGCCACCACAGAAGTCCAAGAAAACTGGAGGTGGGGAGCCCATCCCTTTCTCCAGGGGAACTTTCCCACCCAGGAATCAAACCAAGGTCTCCTACATTGCAGGCAGATTCTTTACCAGGAAAGCCAATCCCAAACATGAAAATGTTGAATTTTAAGAGACAATTTGCTACCTCACTTCCTACTACACTGAAAGAAAGCATCAGGAAAGGACAAGAGTGAATAGTGAGTTCATCCCTGATTTACAAGATCAACACTTGATAAATAAATGATTCCACTGTAATAGTGAAGAAAATCTCTTAAAAGCACCAGGTTTTCTCAAAGAAATTGAAGAATCAAAGTTAAGGCAGATGAAAACATGAAAAAACACAGCTTAAAATTTAACTTAATTTAAACAGAATATGATATTCTAAGAACGGGACTTTGTCAGCAACAATGTAATACTACAGAAAAGATAGACAGCAAAGTAAAGGCACTTTGGATTTGCCTTGAGACTTTTAATAATTCAGGGCAAGTCACATGTTTCTGGAATTGCTGGAGGATCAGGAAGCACTTCATAACATAAAAGGTTTTCCAAGGGTTATTTAAACACAAACAACTTGTATTATGTATTGTGGTCAACAAAAATAAATATGCATCCATAAGTATAAGGATTTACTTATGTATAAGTATTTATAATAAATTTACTTATTTAATATAAAATAATTTAAATATGAAATATAAATAAATTTACTTATACTATAATAATTTACAAGTATTTATACAATACTTTCCTAATGACTCAAGTTTATGACATAGTCGTCTTGTATAACAGTTTTTATCTATCTTTTCTCCAGTTTCCATCAGTTCTGTGAATCACTGCAGTTCTGAACATCTTCTAAAAGCTCTTCAAAGAGCAAATGCACAGCTTTTGTGCCAGGCTATAGGGGAGCTATATGAGAGTCATGTGAGATCTTCAGAGGCTTTTCTCCCAGCTCAGTTCAGAATAACAATTTCTATGCTTGAAATGCCAGAAGTGGTGGGACAACCGGTCTTGGTTATGAGTGGAGTTATCATACCTGTAAGCATATTTTTTAAAAACTTCAACATCTAGTTTACACTCATGTTCTGTGACTAGCTTTATCAGTAAATCATTCCAAGCTATTAGGAGGCTTTTCGTCTTTTCCATGTAGTATTAGAGCACCACCTTGTGTCAGAAACCTGAGCACCTGACCAGACATCTGTTTTTAGATACCTTAGTTGTCCAAAGTTTTACTGTCCAGTCAAATGATGAAGTGACAAAAAGATGTGAGAAGTCCACTGCTCCAACAGCTGAATGACAATGAATGCCAGTAATTGGTCCTTGATGTCCCTCGAACATCTCACTGATTCCAGCTTTGCTATTTCATAAGAGTGAAAACAGGGAAATCTCTTGTAAGTAGATCACTTACAAATATATGTTATCATAGATTTATCTATTATTATGCTTTGACACAATTTCAATAAACTTAACTCTGTGCTCATAACACATCAAAATAATTATGTTGAGTGTTACTCTATCCATATTTGATAACACCACTAAAGCAGTAGTAAGTACATTTTGGAACCATAATCATGATGCTATTGATGACAGAACTCAAAAGTCCAATATCCAAGGTTCTGAGGTGGTGGAATAGAGACAAAGGGATGCTACATGTAAGACAGAGAACCTAGGTTACTTTTAAAACAAAAGCTTTCAAGTGAAGGTGATCTGTATTTGCAATGAAATCTGAACACTCAATTTTTTTTTTTAGAGGAAGCAATTGATAATTGTACAGCTAGACAATTTCAAAACAGATTGAACAGCAGGAGAAATACTAGTCAATTTAAAATGTGTACGTGACATTACTGTACAATTATCAGGAGAAGTGAACTTTGAGCCAAGAAGGCTCAATGTCCAAATAAATCGAAACAGAAAAACAGTTGAAAATCTTATTTACAACTTTAAAGGTCAGTATGTAGTATATGAATTTTTGTATTTGTAACTGCAGAATGTTACTTCCTACCACTAACTTTTGTGAGCACGTCCACATATACGAAAATCACAACACACCACACCCCTCAAAATCTATTACTAGAACACATTATGATCTAAAATGACCTTTTATTTTTAAAAAGTATTTAACTTTACATACCTGAACTTAAATAACTTGTCACAAATAAGTGGCTCTAGGAGAGACTCCTACTTGAATTAAGAGGCAAATTGTTTTCATGAGATTATTCAAGGGAGAATTTTAAATAATTGCAAATTCCAGTTTAGATTTACCTGCCATGGCGACATGCTGTGTACACAGAACCTTCCTCACTTCCAACAACGAAGTTGTTGACATCTCCAACAGGGAAGGACATAGATGTCACAGCGACTGCCTTTGACTGTTTATGAACCAATTCCATGCTATCCTACACAGAAAAAATTGAGATTATTTTGTAAACTTACAATTAAAAAATTTTTAAGAACATTTTCTAGTCTTAGTTTGTAAACCTTCTTTTACTATACTGCTTACATAAATTTAATTGATTAAAAGCAGGTTTGAAAATGAAGTATATATATCACAGATTATATTTAATACATGCTTAGATTTATAAACTGTTACTATAATACTATTATAAAACATTTATGAAAAATATACGGGTTTATATAGACTTAAAAAAATACCAATATTTGCCTCAAAACTTCAGAGTTTTCCTAGTTTAACCTACCTGTGGATGGGAAAGCATGTCCAGACTCCACGAACAAATTTTTCCATCAGTAGAGATACTAATCAGATTGTGAGCATTCTGTGTTCCAACAACATTTACACAATATACAGGATGCTAAAGAAAGAAATATTAAAGAAAGTTTTCTGGAACTATTTTCACCAAAAAGATGAAATAATTTTTACTGTATCATCACAGGTATTCTGTTTCATATCCAAACAGTCTCACATCATAAGGGCATTTTTAATGTGAAGTTTGATCTTATTCTGTGGATTAACAATAGATTATCTTAGAAGAGAGATAAGTTTCTAATAAAATAGATTTCCAAAAATAAAAAAAAAGTCCTCATTCTTAGTTGCTAAATGATGAGGAATTCATACATCAAAGGAAACATATTTTGAGACTATTTTGACAGACACGACTAAGTATTTAATGATGAAGGAAATCTAATGGAAATAACCTCTTTACTTACTGTGTGTGCTGCAGCTGACAGTGGAGTTCTTTGCACTGGAGTTCTTTTATTGCTACGGTTATCCCACAGCACAATTTGGCCTGAATATGTACCACCCACAACCAGATTTGGATGAAATTTTGCAAATGTCGCAGACATAACGGCTGACTGTAAATAAGTAAGATTTTTATATTCAAGGGTCAAACGAAAGAAATGTGACAAGTTATAAGAATAAATCTATAATCAAAAACATTTTCCCTTTTATTGTAAGCTATCAGAGATTAAAACCACCAGTAAATACACACACTTAAAAATGTCATTTTGTTTAAGAACATAAAGATACAGCTCTAGAATAGTTTTGCTTAAAAGTCGAATGTAATGACTGTTTACAGAAATATTTAAGCAATTTATCCAACAAAGCAAAAACTATTTGAATACAGCATTAAATCAAAAGATAAGTGGCTCTACTTTAGCCTTTGACAGAAATCTGACAACAGAGTATAATGCTAGTTTTGATTCAGTTAAGTGTTTTGCAGAATTATTATATTATTAAAAGATTATAACTTATGCAACCAGAAAGGCTTGCAAATTCTAACCTCCCACTAAATCCACTTTAAAAATCTGCATCTGTTTCCTACTTCAAACATATGTTTCTACTTAAAACTATCTAGTTCCAACTCCTCAGGCCATGTATAAGTAATTCAGTGGGCCAACCATCTAATTGTATATTCAGCAAGTAAGTTCCTGAGAAACTCCCTGCAGAAAAGACATTTTATAAAAGATTCCTTTTATACAATCAATCACAATAACAGAAAATCACAACAGCAAAGGACTTTAGGTGTGATTAAACATAAGAGACACCAGAAAAGCTAGAAAACACAGATCATGTTGAATAGAGAAGTCTTCAGTTTTTTGTTAACATCTGTTTGCAAATATGGGGTGGTTTAGTAAATGCCAATCCAATGAAATCATTATGTTGACAAGAAAAGAAAAAAGGCACTGTCTAAATTCATTAGTGAATTCTTAAACTGGGAGAAGACTGCTAAAAGACTATCTTACCTGGCAGTGAAACACATACTCTGGAGTAGTTTTTTTGTATTTCATATTCCATACAAGGGCCACACCGTCAGGCTCATGAGGAGCATCTTCGTTGTTGTTATAGGAAGCCACCAGTAATTCTGGATACTGCTCGCAAGAATCAAGTGGGGAAAAAATGCTATGCATAATAACTGTTTTACATTCCTAGTTACTCAACTTTTTTAATTAAATTATTCTGAAAATGCAAATTCCTAACACTTCATCAAGAAATACATCTCTAGAGTTATGCTCTCTGCAACATCAGTAAAACTTTGAATTAGTAAGGTTATTTTAAAGGTTTTAATGTTAAAATATTTTATTAAAATGTGTTGCAATTCTATCCAAAGGATAGAATTAAAATAGGTAAGCAATTAAAATAAGTAAAACTAAGTTGTGGCATAAATAAAACCTTGAGTTTTAAATAGTGTTCCCAATCCTTTCTTCCTAAGTACATAAGGCAACCATAACATTAGAGCCATCATCCATTGTTATAATATACATTGATTTAATTATACAAAGTTTCCATAATTAAAATACAACTACCTGCTTATTGTAATTCAAAAATGGGTAAACAGAAACCAATTTTGTTATTGTAATTTACCTGAGATGACCAATCCAAACAACTAACGACTCGATGCTTTGACCAACGTTCGTCAAAAAACTGTCGATTTAATGACAGTTTAGCACCTGCTTGAATCTCTCTACAGAAAAAAAACAAAAACAAAAAACCAACAACTGTGTTATAACTTCCCACTCTTAAAGTAATTAAACATTGCGGACACCATAATTTTAGCAACTATACTTACCCTTCTTTGTCTTCCAAATCTCTTCCACTGTAGTCAAAGAAGATGTTAATCTGCTCTGAAAGAGCTCTTTCTACAATTCTTGTGGAATGGTCAAAGAAACTTAAAAATTCCTCAGAGTGCAAGATTTGCTGCTTTTCTTCTTCAGTCAGCTCATGAGGAGGAGCTGTAAAACAAATGTTTTTCTAAAGTCTGATATATGCCACTCAAATCATGTCACTTCACTATCACAATTTGGATCAATGAAAGCGACTCATTTTTTAAGCAGATTCACCTCTTTGATTTAGAGCATTTTATTCTACTTTAGTGCATAAATAATAAAAAAAACAATCTTAACAGGAATCAATAAAATTGTTTAAATTCTTTTAAGTTAAATTCTTTAAGGTACCTTTACTATCACTTTCTTCATCTTTCTTTAAAGTTTTCTCTTCCTCAGGTTCAATAGGTGGCTTAGGAGTCACCACGTCATCTTCTTCTTCTTCATCTGAATAAAAACAAAGCAGTAACACAAAAATTATTTTTATGACAATAACTGAAAGCTCTTGAGGTAATTATTTCAGAAAGTATCACAACTTTTTAGGTAGAAGCACAAGTGAACCACTCATAAGATAGAATGAGGAGAAATAATGAAAATTTTATCAATACAGTTTTTAAAAAAGAATTAAGTGGACCTTCTTTATCCATACCTAACATGGTAAGTCAGCAACAGCCATATCAAATTCTGTAGCTACATAAACTGAAATAAGATATATAAGCAACTAGGATGAGTTCCTCATGTAAATCTCTAAAAGCTTGCAAGCATTTATCATTCCAGACAGAACAACATGCAACTCCTACATAGTTTTATGTAGCATGCTGACATATTAATGCTGTAAAATGAAAAAAATCAAATGTCTAAAATAGCCTACAGAGTTGGCTGCTTACTTGTGATCTGAAACCATCAGTGTCTAATGGATCTTCATATGGCATAAAGACGGCTTACATTAACTCTCAGGTTGCTATTTGAGAGGCAGATTTTAAAGATAATAGCTACGAGACCACATTTTCTATTCTGTCATTTTAAATGCAAGTCTCATTATCTACTGTTATATGATGTGGCAATAAGCACTTAAAATAATGTTTTCTTAACTTGAATAAAAATACACATTGAGACAATAGACAATGTTTATAAGACTTGTAAAAATGACTAACTCTCCTCTTACACAACCAAACCAGGAAAATAACTTTACTTATTTTAAAATGTTACAGAACATACAACTCTTGCCTACCTTCTCTTTCGCTACATACGGAGATGGATTTTTATGAAGAAAATGCTTATTTTTATTGCCTAAACAGATGCGTCATTTGTCTATGAGGGAATGGCAGCAGGCATCTGTAGCAGAGTCCATCTCAAGTAATGAGAGCCTATTCAATAAGGGGACTTTACTTGTTATAGTCATTTCCCCGACCCATGTTCAAAATTATCTAAAACACACTAACATACGACATACACAAAAGAATGGTCAAGTATGGGAACCAGCTGCCAAGTCATGGTCCCAGCAGCCAGGCCAGCTGACTAGATAGCAACAACCAGATGGCACTGCTGGGATTGTGTCTTTCTGCTACAAGGTGGCAATGGGATGGCATAACATTCTTCCGCTTGACTGCTTCCAATCCTGTCTCTCCCCAATGGCGAGCCTGTGCAATTACCCACACTCCAGGAGGCCTACAGATAAGCCTTTACCCTGCAAACAAAATGCAGCTTGTAGGCCACACCAGCTGCCAAACCACACACATAGTGTTAGGTTTGGAAAGCTATGAAAATCTTTCTAACTCTATAGTATAAGCAATAAAAATATAACTGTACCTTTAGGAAAGAAAGCTTTAAATGACACTGTATAATGCACACAATGATACAACCTCCAACTTAATCAAAATGATAATGACGTATGCCAATCCTACATTACTTGAAATTGAGCGATTTTTACGTTCTGACAAGTTTACAGAACTAGGATAAATGGCACGAATGATTTCAATATATGCTCATACTTTTGAACCAAATGGTGAAGGTTAAAATTTTTCCTTTCAAGGGCCTCAATCAGCCACAAAGGAAAACAGTAATCACTGTCTTTTCAGCCAGCCCAACCGCATTTGTCAGCCCTTTCTCCGTCAATGCAGCCAGAGCAATCAACCTGCCAAACATTCAGAATGGAAAAACAATCTGAAAATACAGGGTATAATGCACCTGCCAGTGAAAATGGCCATTTCAAGAAAAGCTAGTGATCTCAGTGACCCCGCTGAGGAGGCGGTGGTGCAAAGGGGAAAGAACACGCAAAAGAATTCTTAGTGATCGCCACTCTCTTGCACATTGACACTTCCTTACAAAGCATGCCAATTACAGCTTTTGTGCTACTTAAAAAAATGAAAGCTTTTTTGGGGGCAAAATAATCACACAGAGAAACAGAAAGACAGTACTCCCTTTTAGATGAATTCTCATATACAATGGATTATTAATCTGAGAACAGTGTATCTTGTAAAGTAAAGTAAAGTAACAATTCTATACTGTACTGCTCAAACATTATGATGAAATTCTACCATCAAGTCACCTATCAGTATAATGTAATGAAAATAATTTAATTACACTTAAGCTGACTTTTAGAATAACAAGATATTTACTTTAATTAAAAACTAAGTCTGAAAATATGTATTTTTCCATTTTCTTCTAATACTATCAGTTATCAATTTTGTTGACTAGTAAGTTCACTGTATGTAAATCCTAAAACCAAAGACAGGGAATCTGAGTCACCCTGGACAGGTCATCCTGAAGCGTTGTGAATTATAAATTACAGCTTCCTATCCACATCATATCTTCCTCCCTCAACTTTGTTGCATTATACGGCTTCTAAGTACCATTTCCAATGACAGGTGTCAAATTCCTGTCATAATGCATATGGTCAGTACTTTAGTGCTAAGTGACCTCATAATCTACACATTTAACAGAAAAGATCATGCTTACAGACACTCTTTTCCTTTTAAAATTTAAAATGTAGATTAAGTATGGTAGACAGTGATCTAACTCTGCCTACTTCATGGCATTTGTCATGCTTATTTGCCCATATAGTTTAGTTGTAGCTGAATGATGACTACAATATTTAAATACTTGTTTTCAGGATTTTATTTTAGAATGAATGTACTAACTTTTTCTATTAAAAACTGATTCAAAAACTCAGATACTTAAGAATCAAGCTTCATTAAATGGCTAACACTAAGAAAAATTCCAAGAACATTACAAAAATGATCTGCTTTTAAAATATTTTTATTATTAAGCTGATTATCTACACATACCAAATATTTGGCCCAAAAATGCCTAATATGGAATGGAAAAACAATCTGACCATTAGAGAGTACCATTAGAGACTGTTCCTCTGAAACAAATACTCTTATTAAAAATGAATACAACTAGCTACCAAAAAAGTTATTAACATGACCAAAAACATAATATTACAATTCTAAAGATTCTCTAAGCTAGTCCCTATTATATGATAAGCCATAATATATTTAAAACTGAAAAACACTACAACAGAGCAGGAAGACTGAAAAATGTGACTGCCATGTCACATCAATTTATTGATGAATATTCATTGCAGTATGCTAAGTAGTTAACTCCATGCTTTCTCTGACAGGGAATCTAAGATTATAAACTGAGCAATAAAGAATGCATAAAAGTAGCAGTTACTTTTAAAATGACAAACCTCTTGTCAATGAATGCTAAGATTAGGTTTAATGAACCATTGAATTTTTACTGAGTTAACATCAAAATTGTGATGTATTTTGGTGAGATGGAAAGAAAAGCGGTCTATAAATTAAGCTGCACCTAGAAATAACATGAAAGAATGAAATTCCAGTTGTTGGAATAATCTGTTACAATGGAGTAGGTTAATCAAAGTTAAATCATCTGTGAAATGGGTGGCTTTTGTTAAGCTGAAGGAAGGAGTCTTCAGAACAAGTTTTCTCATCTGTATGTCACACTGCGTTAAAGAGATATCTAAGAATAAGCCACAAAGCACACTTTGAATTATTTAAAAATATTGTAACACATAACAAGGAATATGCAAGATCCTAGAAAATACTCACTAAAAACTGATACTCTAACCTATCACTTATCACAATTAACTCTTAGCATGAGGTCAAAATCTATATCATTTGTGCATTAATGCTATTTAGGAAACAGTTGTCTATAAGTTTATTAACTAGTTTCATCAAACTGATGTACTCTATTTTAAGACAGTTTAATATCCTAATGAAGAATTCCTAATTTACAAAGTAGCGTAATTACTCACTACAAAGGAAACTGCCAATGAATTCCAAAAATCAGGAAAAATATGTTGCACATAAAGTCATAATTTAATTTATAAAAATTCTACTTGTAAGTAACTTCACAAACAAAATGAGACTATTAGAGGGAAATACTTTAATCTTAAGTTTAAAATTATATGTTAGATACAAATGATTTTCCTTTAATATTTTCAAAATAAACCTTTTTCTGGTTCAATATCCTTTTGAATCACTTCATTTTGATCCATTTGTCCAAAATTTCATATTCTTTACTCTTTAAAAATCAATATTAAGAAAATATTAGGACAAAACTTTAGGAATGTATCAGTGGAATTCATTCCTTTTATTTTTTTAAACACCTAGAATCAAACGCAAGGTCACTTGTTTCTTCACAATTTAGATATTGTTAAATTTTAATCAGGAAATATTTTGAATATAGGTCTAATGCTAATTTGGGAGATAAATAAAAAGAGGGTAATACTTTAATTATACCATTTATTTTAACACAGAATTTTCTCTCTACATTGTCTCATTTTATGTAAAATTCAAAATTTTATTTAGGCAGTACTGGCATCATTAACACAGATCCTGTTATCTGTGATCTCATAAATATTACATTTTTCTGAGGCCACAATTTTAAATATGCTGATTAAAGTCTTTCAATCATGGTTAAGAACAAATGATTCAATTTTCAATTATTTTTATATTCTCACAGATTCTTTGAGAGTTAAAACTAACTTATTACATATGTTATTTATTCCAAAAAGTTTTTTTAAAATCCATTTTAGACAAGAATAATATTAACCAGAAGGCCTTAACAATTTAGTCTACTTGGGAAGTGTGGATTCCAGATGTTAAGATCATGTAATAAAAAATTAAGAGCTATTTACATATAACATTTTTCTACACATTATATATTCTAATCAACATGTACCTGAGGAAAAATATGATTACTAAATCAATACCAAAAACCATTACGAAACTCCACACAGATAAGAAAGTAGAATGATATAAGAAACACAGCACTCCAATGGAAATCAAGGTTCTGACTGTAGCCAGATATTCTTTTATATTGTGACCATAGGGTCATCAATGAACATTCTTGGGTCTCAGTTTCCTCAGGTGTAAACAAGCTGATTAAACTGTGGAATTTCCTCTTTAAAAATCTGTGTCTAAAAATTGCAACAACAACGAAAAATCCATGCTGATGATTTCTGGTGAATAAGAAAAGACAATGCCATTTTCAAGAGAGTTAAAAACTTCTAAAAGAGAAGAGAAGAAAGTAACTTTTCCAGGCCTGTATCTGTGGGTATTACACTCCTGCCATGAGTTTTTTTTACCTGCCGGGAGCGAAATTGACTAAGGTCACATGTTCCTAGTCAATTTCATTCACAGTAGGTGCTTTAAGACAGCAAAGCACCTCAGTTCAGAAATGGTACTATCAACTTACAGAGTAAACTTGAAAGCAAGAACATGTGCTTTTCAAAAGAATAGATTCAGCCATTTTCTAAAAAATGAAAAAGAGACCTAAGTCTAAGACCAATTTTTATCTTCAATTTGATAACTAACATTACTTCTGTACTAATTACACTGCCTACCCAAGTTCAATTTACTGTCTTTTACACTCAAACTGTAAATTTCGCAATTTTTTATCATGGTGAGTTTGGGAATTTATTACATATTCTTAAATGTGAGACAAGGAGGCTAAGTTTGAGAAGCTCTGTATTAAACCAATGGAAAAGCAGAGGTAGAGTTAAGCACAAAGTGTCCTCATTATAAAACTTGAAGTGTAGGGGTTTTTTACCCCTCTTTCTTAAACTCCCATAAATTGGGAAATGAAACAATGTAAGAGCCCTGGACATGAAAATAATGGTAATGATACAGACAGGAAATCTCATTTTTATAAACAGTTCTAAAGGCTAAGGACAGCCCCATGGTCTTACAGTATGTCTCTCAGTCTCCTTCACTTATATGCCTCAGTAGTCGTGAAGTGTTAGTCGCTTAATGACGTCCAACCCTTTGCGACCCCACCGACAGTAGCCTGCCTGGCTCTTCTGTCTATGAGATTCTCCAGGCAAGAATACCAGAGTGGGTTGCCATTTTCTTTTCCAGAGAATCTTCCCAACCCAGGGACCAAATCTGGGTCTCCTGCTTGGCAGGCAGATTCTTTTTCATCTGAGCTACAGGAGGCCTATATACCTCAACCTTAAACTAAAAAAATAATCAAGTAGACAGCATACACTCAATACACTACTAGAATCACTGAATTCTTGTTAGGTTGCAAATGAATAAACATGGATCTTTATAAAACTAATATCTAAGTCTAGTCTACAGAGGAAAATTTTAAAGAGAGTGGTACATAGGTGTACCCATTAGAAAATGGGCTCAGTTTATGTATCTTGCCACTTTTACCCTCTATTAGTGAAGATAAGAAAAATTCTATTTAACAACATGAAAGATCAAAGCTGTTTATTCATTACTCTGAGCCAATCACTATAAGATATTATCTGATGCAAATTTACCAATAAATAAGTGCAAATTTATGAATAAATAAGCCATGCTATTTTTTAATAAAATGTTCTTCAAACTACAGGTCAAAGCCAACAATTTAGTCATGGCCAACAATGAAAAAAATGAAATACAGTAAGAGCAGAGAAGGTATTATTTCAAAAACTTTTGTATCAGTTACAAGACTCCGCCCTCCCCGCCCCCACCCCCGCCCTGCCCCCGCTATCCAAAAGTAGAGCAGTCCTTGAAAACTTTAAGCTGAAATGGTGTAAACTGAAGAAGCGATTACTTTAGGACACATCTTGTTACCATGTGCACAGAGTAAATACTGCAGATGCTCAGAGACAGTTTAAAGCTACGGCAGCTTTCTGCTGAGATGCTGAGTGTAGTTTCCAGGGAAGGAGCTTGGGTTTGTCACACTCCCTAAGTGGCATAAGTGAACTTTTGAAATTCAAAGGATATCTGTACACATCTGTATCTACATTTGTACTAGACTGTAATTAATATGAATTGAATTTCTTACCACAGGTAACTATCATAAAAGAATGAAACTGCTGCTTCAGTGACAGCGTAAGAAGGAAAGCATATGTTGGAATCAGCCAAACTTGGTTTAGAATCTTACCCTTCATAAGCTCTCTTTCAGCTTCAGCTTCCTCATATGTAAACAGAATTGGTATTTAACTCTCAAGGTTTTGATAAGAGGATTAGAGATAACGTAAAGTGCCTTACACTATACCTGATATGTAGTAAGCACTCTGCTGTTACAATTTTCAGTCACCAATTTAAACATGAGGTTTGAAGAACTGTAACAAACAAGTAGCTAAGATAATATATGTGAGAGATGCTAATAGGTCCAATTTGCTCACAGCATTCACAGGGATACACAGAACACAGAGTAACAGCATATGTTTGTATCTAGGTCATCACGGAATTAGAGAAGGCTATAAGGGAGGATGTATGTTTCATTTATGGATCTAAGAGCAAATAATGATTACAACATGATATAGTCATATTAAAATCAAGAACCGAGACTATACTTTCTCACCCAATTTCATCAATATTGTTACTGTAGTATTAACACTGGAAAATAATACTTTCCCAGCAGTTACTTCCCAAGAAAAGGCATTATTTACTGAGTTTGTACTCACTACACATCATGCATTCTCTAGACCAGGCATTATAGCAATGAAGAAGAAACAGTCCCTATTGTGTTCTGGAAAATTTGGCAAAAAAGCTGAAGTACGATGGATGGTAAAAGCCTTGCCCTAAATAGAAGAACCTGCCTGCAATGCAGGAGGCATAAGAAACACAGGTTCAATCCCTGGGTCAGGAAGATCCCCTGGAGGAAGGCATGGCAACCCACTCTAGTATGCTTGCCTGGAGAATTCCACAGACAGAAGAGCCTGGTGGGCTACAGTCCATGGAGTTGCAAAGAGTTGGACACAACCAAAGCGACTTAGCACTCACGTAACTAATTTTCAAGTGAAAAAATATGGTTTATCTTGAACTTCTGGGTTATTAGCCTACTTTACAAATCACAATCTTTTAAATTTTCCCATTAATTTCAAAATAAAAATGGAAAAAAAGCATTTTTTACAAAACTGCCAGTCATATACTAGTAGCTATACATTCAAATTAGCTCAAAGACATTATTACATGTTCACTTTAAAATTTATATGCATGTCAAGAATAAGGAACTATAAACAAAAAATTTCAGGTGGGATATACAACCATATGTGTGCTTGTATATGTATACGTATATAATTTTTGAAAAAAATGTATCGTAGAAAACAGACTGGAAACAAAATATTAACAATGGGTACTACACAGTGGTATCATAGGCATATTTCCTGTCCTTTCTGTCTTCTCTAAATTCTCTATGATATATTGCAGTAATTAGAAAAAATTATTTTAAAAACTGGAAGTTTTCTTTTAAACAATACATATAATTATAGGTGTGTTACAACAGGCATTACCTAAAATTGCTTCAGAATTGCTTTATATTCTAAAACAATCTAAAATGCATTTCATAAATAAAACTAAATCTTCATATTATTATTATAAGGAAAAAAGCCTAATTTATGTTTTAAATGAGATACTGTACCCTCATTTTGGCTATTTTGCTTATTTTCTATTTAACATATCTAACATTTCTCATTTAACATATCTAATTATATAGCTCCCAAAAGACAGACATTTCAGTACTTTGAACATATTAGTAAAATAATATTTTCTGGAAATTATAGAATCCTATAGTATTAGCTTTCTCCATACTGGTAGTTCAGCACTTTATCTTTCCTCTTTTCTTTTTTTAAAGTGGCTTATGTCTCAAACAAATCTATCATCAAGGACTTTTTTTCTGGTAAGATAAGGGATTTTGCACATGTGAAAGCTATTTTACCAATCGATAGAGCAGCAGGAATGAAAAAAAATGTATCCATAGAAATGAATAGTCACACGGTCAAGTTCTAAAAAAAACTATTGGACAAAAAACTTATTCCTATTTCCTCAAAATTTTTGAGTTTAATTGTACACACGATAATGTCAAGTCCTTTTGGGACCAAGAAGAAAATCAAAGGAAAAGTTAATGATATTTATTTTATGTCCATCCTTAGGGGGATGGACAGGAAAGGAGAGTTGTTAAAAGTACATGTGATGATCTACTATTAAGTTTAAAAAGTCTATAAAGAGTTATAATGGCTCATTTTCTTTTGAAGTATATATAAGTATGAAAATTTAAAGATGTTCATTGGTAATAAGCTAGGAATTTCAAGGATTCCCCCCACCCCCCACTCTTGCTTACTTGTATCTCAGGGTTTTCTGCAATGAATATTACTTTTGCTTCTCCTTAATGGAGAAATGTGGTAATTTAATTGAAATTTTAGAGATAAATTAACTTAAACATTTGATAAAGTGCTTATGCTTAATATTCTATAATTAAACAATAATAAATTTTTCTGGCTGAGAAAAAAAAGTGTTCTTTATGTACAGACTGCTTAAAGGATTACAATAGGCCCACAATTCCAAAATATCACCAACTCTAAAATCCGTAATTCTTTTGGTGGTAAACTCTAACATGACCAGAAGTAAAGGTATCTATAATCATTATTTATCTCACTCAGTTTGAATATTCATATCTTTTGCTGTTGAATATTTATGCCCAAGATGCTGCTGGAGTGTTTACATATAGTACTTACATATAGTACTTAACTTCTTTGAAATGTAAAAAATTCTGAATCCCTATATATATATACACCTCCATAGGTTTCAGATAAGAAATTGTGAATTGTATTAGGGATCTTAAGTAAACTTTTATATCAAACATAAATTTATTAGCTTCCCTTGGAAAAACAAGAACTATCATATTAAGTTTATGCTTAAATCATTAGCTATTCAATGAGATATTTAAAATTAGTCCCCACTGTAAAAATGGTCAGCTCCTTTTGATTTAAGACACAAAGGACTCCACATTCAATATAATGTCTATGTATACTCCTTCTGTTTCACAGAGATTACAGGCTGCTATATAATCAACATAGTAGAGCCCTTAGATCATAAAATAGGAAGTTTATGAATTAGGTCTAGATTTGTTCATTAATACAGATAACTGGCACTATATCAGAATATAGTATGCACCAAAGACAATAATTTACGTTATTTCATTTACTATTGGATATACTCCCATTTTCAGAAGAATTACGTTCATGACACAGAAATAGAACATTCTTAAGTTTATTTTTTGCTTCTAAAGCAGCACATAGTAACAACAAAATGAGAATGGAAGTATTTGTATTTATGCCAACAAAATTAAAAATATACATATAGCTTATACTTCTATTAAATTCTACAAGAAAAAGTTTTCAAACTCTAAAGAGCAAATACATAAATATAGAAACCCAAAGTATTATTTTTATAATGTTCCTCTAAGAAAATATGCCAAACAACCAAGGAGAAAAAAAAAAAAAGAATCACCTTATTTAACATGGGGATTAATGACAATCATATTTAACGGCAGATACTCACCTTCTTTGGGTTGAGCCATAACTGGAGTCTGAGTTTCCTTTGTGTATGTGACAATTTCACGAGGAGGAAAGTCAACTTGTGTAATTTTAGCCATTCCAAGTTTAATAGGTCCTCGTCTAAATAAAGTGAACACAAATACTTTCAAACACTACAAATGATACACTTTAACTACATCAAACCATGTTTTTTGGGAAAAGTAAGAATTAAATATCGTATATCCAACAGTGTAATTTAAACCCCTGTTTTATTCAAGAAAATTTAAATGAACAATTAATTGGCTTTATTTTAACAAAAGAATTAGAAGGTAGCAAGAACAAAAGAGATTTCTGAATCATTCAAGGTGTTTATTTTTCACTTTAAAAAAGCAAATAATTTAGTTTCTTAGAACAAATGTGTGGGTAATAACAGAGGAAGAGGATGGGAATTTCAAAGTAGACTGCTGAATATGGTTGGTTATGAGAACTGTTTTTAGCAGGGATAGGATTCTGGAATTTTTTGTTAAGAGTTAAATATATGGATCTCATTCATACCACATTTAGTCTCCTTTCAACATTAGAAGACATCAGCTTTAAGAGTGAGAAATAACTTTCTGTTGAAAACAACTTTTTCTACTTATATTTTGCAGAAATTGAGAAGCATACAGTCAATTTAGATTATAAAATAAAATATTTAAACTTTAAGTCTCTAATCTCTGTGTGATCAATACTGTCCTTGATTCACACATGGACAAACTATTGTGCAGATTATTTTAGATCTAAACTAAAGCTATATATCTTCTGAATATCATGAAATTACTCAAGTCACTCCTATCTTAAATAAGTGAAATACACTATTTTTTGACAAACAGAAGAGTGTTGTAGATAATGAAAATGTACCAAAAGAAAACTATATTTTATTCTATATCTCGGGGAATTTTTTCTTATTATAGAAGATGTCTAAATTCTAAACCAAATATAGCATGCTTTCAAACTCTCAAAATTCTCAATAATGAATCTGTCTTACAAGAATATAAAGCTGGATATTTGAAATATATATATATATTTGTAATATTTTTGTCTTATATAAACATCCTTTTCAAAATCCTGTACAAAAAAGTTTAATAAAATTAGTACATTTAAAGAGTTAATCTTCTCTAAGGTCCCAAATGTGGGCCACAAGAAATTTTTCATGTGTTTTCTACCTTGGAAATATCTTAGAGAAAAAAAAGCATAGTCAAAGAATTAATTAGAAAAATTTAGTAAGATTTGAAGTGACTTAGCATTCTAAGAACAAAATCTGAAATAAATTTTATATTCTAATTTTCAAGATGTAAACCATATGAAAAATAAATTACTCATATCTGAAATATAATTTCAGATATTTATCATATCTGGAAAAAAGTGCCTGAGTCAACATTAAGAACAAGTTACTAAGCTGAGTACATACAGGGTTTAACAGATTAAAAACCACAATACACAAACAAACAGAGTAAGATTTAGGGATAGATTTGGGGAGATAATACCTTACTTATCCAAAGCCACTTTTACTGAGAACAAGCAAGCAGTTGAGGGTGGAGGAGCCTCAGGGTCAGCCAACAGAGAGGACTTCCAGCTAATGTACAAGAAGCCCATATACTTTTCTTACATGGCCTAATTCAAGGTTTATTTAAGTGCTTCCCAGGTAGCACTAGTGGTAAAGAACCCAACTGCCAATGCAAGATACATAAGAGATGTGAGTTTGAGCCCTCAGAAATAAGAGATGTGGGTTCAATCCCTGGGGTCAGGAAGATCCCCTTGGAGGAGGGCATGGCAACCCATTCCAGTACTGCCTAGAGAATCCCATAGATAGGGGATCCTTGCAGGCTATGCACAAAAAGTCCCAAAGAATTGGACACGACTGAAGCAATTTAGCATGCACATAAGGCTTATTTACTCTTACTTTAGACATAATGTCTAAAGGTATAGGGACACATGCTTCAGAAGCTGCAAACTATCAAGGGAAAAGAGCTATCTGAGTCAGGCACAGTGGCAGAAGTAAACATTTACAGTTTGCATCGGAGACTAGAATAAATAAGTAAATGAATAAGCCAACAGCAATCTGGAGCCACAGTGTAGAAACCAACAGCTCTGTTCCTCTCAAAACCTTAAATATCATCAGGAAATTTTAATACAGGAAAATAAATTTTCATGTTGAGTAACCTAGAAAAGACTGCATGTAGAGTATGTATTTTTAAAAGTTTAAAAAAAAATTAATAAAATAAAAGTTTAGGAAGTTTGTAATACACTGTAGAAAAACTTACATAAAAAATATAGCAATAATAAAAGTAATTTAGACATTTAAATTCATAGATTTAGGGTACCTATAAAATCAGATACATAAAATATTTCTTTCACTAATGATAGAGGATAAATGAGGTGTCACAGTGAAATATCACTCTTTGTATTATCTGCACGTTAGAAATTTAAGAAAAATAAAATTAGGACAATTTCACAAAGAATCAAATTAATTACAAAAGAGGGAAGGTAAAAAATCTATTCAATACCCCAAATCGGAATCTGAGTGAAGCTGAAGAACTGATGGATCTGTATCCCAATGCAGCGTCCTAAATGGTTGTAGGACAACCATGAAGCATTAGCAAAAAAGGCCATAAGTTAGTCAAGCAAATACATTCTATGAATAGCTAAAGCACTGTTCACAATTAAAAACCACATGTTCCGGTTAGTACAAAAAAACATGAGATATCACTCAAATGCTCTAGTTCATGCAATGCAAACATATAACCTAGAATAGTTAAAAAGACAGTATTTTCAGATTTTAAGAAACTAATCTTGCAAAATAATGGATAAGAACAGACAAAACATCCAACATCCCAAATAACACATTATTTTTGGATGATAACAAGCTAGGCTATACATATAGTTGAAATTTGAAATTTCCTAATGAAAAAAGCTTTAGTAAAAACATCTTAGTTAACATATCATAATCTTGCCCAAAGCATTAAATGTGTGCAGGAAATTGTCATATTGGTAAAGGAAATGAGTCAACACATAAGCCTTTTGGTAAGAAAACCAAAGACTATTCCACTGGGATACAAAATAGCTTAAGTTTCCAAAATGTGACCCTTATGTAATTTATGGGTTAAGCACTGCCTTGGGCTTACATGTCATCTGCTTTAGAAAGCAACTAAAGATTTCTGTCTCTAGGAAAAAGCAGACTTTTTTTTGCCAGGAAAAATATTTTATGTTCCAAGAATTTATCTAAACTAACTAAGCTTTTGGAGAATATCAATCCTAAATAAATATTTGGTTGTGTTTAGCCTTGCCTTTTGGGTAAACAACTTCCACGGGATCTTTTCCAAAAGATTTAAGGAAAATTTAGTCATTACTAGAATAAAAGGTCCTTCCCACACTGGTACTCCTGTAGATTAGCAATATGTAAGATAATTATGTACAGTACCATATGATGCTAGAATCCCTATTAAAAAGTTAAGCACAATACATTCAGTGCTACCATCTTTGTCAAATATATTTGTTTCTCGTTTATGCAACAAATTATAATGTACAACTAAAACTACTATAATATTTAAATATAAGAAATGAAATCTTTACTTGCCTATACAACTTAACAGTAAAAGCAATCAAATGAAATAGAGAAATGCTTCATTTTAAAAATATAAAGAAAGATTTGGGGATTTAAATGGTAAGTGTATACACAAAGAAAGAAGGGGCCACAGTGAAGATTTACTTTATACTAAGCAATGAATAGCAACAAACTCAGGCTTTGTTAAACCAGAAGAGGTTCTATGAGATGCTCTCCAAGGAATGTTCTGTACATACCCTTTACATTCTCTAAGAGTTCGAGCTGTTACCAATGACATAGAGCTCCTTGTTAAGGATGTCATTTTGGTCTAAAATAGAGTAAAACTCTACCTCAGAACAGAGCCAGTACTGAAAACATATTGCACAAAGTATGGGATTATATTAAAGGCATCTCCAGACATATAAATTAAAATTTTAATATAATCCTGGCACATATAATTAAAAGCCCAAAAGATAAACTGATCAAGAATGTAAAAAAGGAATAAGGAGCATGGATTACTCATTGACTAACTGTTATCTAAATCTCAGAGTTAACAGAAGTGATTAAGAAAGTGAACTAGAATCTTAATGATATGCAACTTGCCAATCAGCAAAGTTACAGAAATATCATTTTTCATGGCCTCCTATGTATTTATTCATAAATTACCACCAGGCCAAATAGAAACTTTTGGCATTGAGAAATTGTGATTCAGATGTTTTGATATCATACTTGGTAATGTCTAATATGTTTTTTTCCTACTCCCCAAGTGCAGTAATCGTCGACCGTCTTGGCCAGCTGAAGGAGTTGAGTGTATAGGTTTATACGTCTCACATGTCTTCATGCATTTCGCTGTTTATTTTTTCATTATCATCATGGCAGCTCAATTTATATCCATTCTTTTTCTTTCTCAGACTCTAGCATTCTTTTAAAAAGTCACATATTTTAAAATGCAACTTTACTGCCAATATCATCAATTAATCAACAATATTAATTATTTCTCTATTATGGAATCTGGAGATGATTTAAAGGAATTCATAGTTTTCTCGTTGTGTGTACATATATATTAAAAAGTGAACATATTTAGTCCTCTTGAAAATTAACAATTAAAAATCAGTTTGGATTCTCAAAGGAGATGACATATATATTAAGACTAAAAAGGTATCAAGTCATCTCATTTAAAAAGAATTTATTTTCTCTCCCATTAATCTTGTACTCATTCTCTAATAAAAAAACAAATACCCTTTTTAAAAAGTATCTTTGATATTAATTTCTCATTTTGATATTACTTTCTCAAATGTTTTCTCTGCAACCACCCTGTGTGATTTTTCAGTCTTTTAACTTTACTGAGGCTTTCAATAACTAAGTCAAAGATCTCTCTTGGTAATTGTCACATTGCATTTGAAAATATGTGCATTGTTATAAAATATCTTTGATCATGATTTCTAACATAATTTCACAGTGATAACAGACTTGAGAGCACAGGTATGATTTCAATATCTTTAGACCATGAAATTTTTGCATTTTGTTTTATGTCCCTGGATATGTTCCAGTGTCTCTAGGTCTACAGTCTATAGGAACTGAATAGAATTTGTATCCTGCTGTTGTGTGAAAATTGTATAAATTTTAATTATGTTGAATCGGTTCATAGTGCTTTTCAGGTCTACTATATCCTTCTACTTTTCTGTCTGTTCATTCTACTAATTTTTGAGAGTTTGACATTGAAACTCCAACTAAAAATACTTATTTTAAAAAACTGCAATATAGTGGAACTATATGTAACTTTGTTCTGCATTTTCCAAGTCTCCTGTAAATGTTATCATATTTTCATAACTTAAAAAATAAAAACACATATCCCTAAAGATACTTAACTACTCGTTTTCTTGTTTTACATCTACAAATCTACACTTTAAACACAAGTTAGTACATTATTCTTAGGATTTTTCAATACAGTGAATACTATATTTAAGTTATATAAATTAATGAGCATTAGAATCCAAGTTCCATGAAGGCAAAGACCAGGAACATTATTTTCTTTGCTAGCCTATAGCACTTAACATTAAATTGGCAATTCAATTAATATGTATTCTAACAAAATAAACATATTTCTTAAGTTATTTATTTCCTATACCAATTTACAATATTCCAATTGGGTCTCTCTAATAGTCTTTAGGTTTTTCAATGAAACTCAGGTGATCATATTTTAATTTGCATATGCTACACAGTATTTTTGAAAGCAAACTAGCTGATGCTGCATTATAATCTTTCTATTCTTATTCAAAATCAAGAACAATGAATTAACACAATATAGTATATGCATTAAAATAATATATAATATCAAGTAAGGAAATTTAATAAATTTTTTGTGTTTTTTACCTTGGGAAATATTTTTACTTTGATAATGTATTATAAGGGGAAAATAAAACCCTTCTGAAAATGCCACTTGTTTTACTAGGAAAGGAATACTAACATTTGTATAAAAATACAGAAGTACAAAAGCATGAAACAAATTTAGCCTTTAAAAATGCATTTAGACTAAATAAATTCAGCCTTTAATCTACAATATATTCTTTTATCATGTCACTTAACGTCCAAAAAGAGTATTGTTTAAATCTGCAGTTTCAGTTCTGTAAACAGAACAGGTTTGGAAAGCACATCTCAAATTCAGATTGGTGAGCCTTTTGTGTCTTCTAATTGTTAATGACAACTTGATTATTCAGAACTGATTAAAGGACTGAGTTTATGGATTAGTTAGCCCCTTTTCTTCTTTTTTTGTCTTGTCTTTTAGATACTCATTACTTGTTTGCAACTTCAATCGAGGTGCCTGGGCACAAAGAAGATAAAACTTCTTAGCTTACTTCTCATTAAAAGGTGTTTAAGTTTTCCTGAGGAAGACATTTAACTTCCTAGCCCAAAATAAGGATTCTGAACAAAGATTTTTAACTGGCTGTGTTTAGTTTCATTTCAGTTGCAATAAGAAATAAAAATGTAAGATTTGTTAAATAAAGATTTGGTATTATTGGCAGTGTGACGAAGAGAAGTAATACTTTTCTCAGTATGGTATTTGGAAAGAGGTTGAAATCTTACTGAATGTTTGAAAATCAAGTCCCAACATGTATGCAGGATGATAAAACAAATGTGAGATACTGTTTTACAAGGAAGATGCAAGTTCAGGAAAACTTGGCAACGAACTTTTTTTTTTTAAATTGAGGTATAACTGGCATATAATATCAGTTTCAAGTATATAATATAATGATTTAATATTTGTATATATGGTGAAATGATCACAATAAGTATAGTTAACATCCATTTTACATAGTTACAAAATTTTTTCTTATGATTTTCTCTTTCTCTTTAAGACCCAATCTCTCAGCAACTTTCAAATATACAACATACTATTGTTAACTACTGGAGAAGGAAATGGCTACCCAACTCAGTATTCTTGCCTGGAAAATCCTATAGACAGAGAAGCCTGGCAGCCTACAGCCCATGGGGTCACAAGAGTCAGACATGATTTAGCGACTAAAGCACCATAAGGTGTGTTTATATATACATAAACTGCTGACTACAGTCTCCATGCTGTACATTGATACCGCCATGACTTAGTCTATAACTGCAACTTTGTACCCTTTGACCCCCTTCACCGCCTACCCCTTACCTCCCCCACCTCTAGCAAACATCAAAAATTTTTTAAATGAAAATAAAAATGAATCAGTCTCTTCTCTGTATCTATGAGCTAGTTTCGTTTTTTAAATTTCACTTATAAGTGAGATCATACAGTATTTGTTTTCCCTTTGATTTCTTTCACTTAGCATAATGCCCTCAAGCCAGTAAATACTTTTTAAAATTTTTATTGAAGCACCAGTAAACACTCAATGTTTCCTTAGCAATTATTCCTTATTCTTGATATTTTATGCATTATTATTTTCTACCTAATTAGAATAACTTAATAGAATAGAATTAGGCTGTTTATTTGAAATAAACAATTCAGTTAAACAGCCTAATTCTATTATTTCAATTACCAAATGGAAATTAAGCATAAGAGAGATTTTACACTATTTATACCCAAAACGCTCACATAATAACTAATACAATGCTGCTTAAATAGAAAAAATAATTTAATGAATTAACACTTCTATTTTTAGTATAAGAAAATCAGCATAAATCAGTTAACTAGTCAGTAGCTAAATTAATCAAGTGTAACAGTAAAATAATGTTTTTAAAAAATTTCCCCCCAATTTACAACAAACAATTTCTGTGTCATTTAGATTTCAAAATGTTACAACTACCTCAACATAACTATTTAGAGCTGCTCTATACCACTGACAGTAACTGCGTAGTAAATGCATTCTATCATTAAAATATTAAAGGAAAATTACTGTACCTAGATCCCACGGCGCCATCTCCAGAGTCCTGGCTCCCAGCTTCGCTTGGTGTGCTCACAGATTTGGAGGATGGAGACATAGGAGGAGGGACTAAATAGTGAAATAGACAGGTATCCGCTGTTACTACACGCAGAGGTTGCTCAGCTTATGACGTTTCAAAAGTAATTTAATATGAAGTAATTAACAAAAAAGAAAAAATAATGGCAAACCAAAAAACGAAAGTACATGAATGAAAATGAACAGTAAAAGAAGAGGAGAAAGACAAAGTTAACAATGCATGCTGACGATTCATGCAATTTCTCTGGCAAAATGCATTTGGGCTTTATATTAAAAAAAAAAAAAGGCAAGATTATGAAAGGATGCATTTTCATCTCGGCCAACACCAAATGTGGGTACTAATTTTCAAAGGAAAGCATTCCTTCTCCCCTTTCTAACTTTTTGCTTTTAAGATCACCAGATCATTTATTTTTTGTCAATCTTTTCTTTCAAAAAAAAATTAATGTCTTAAATGATATAATTTTCCCCTCCAAAAAAATAAATAAAAAGAGCCAATTTAGAAAAATGACTACCAGTAAAGGAATGACTCCTTTAAAAGTTCATTAGTTTCCAGCAATTTGGGTGAAAAATGCAAACAGGCCATAAAACAACATGCCTTCTAGACATGATGCATAACATAAAGTGATGCATGCAACTTAAACAAGGCAAGGCTTAATGGTAACTTCCTTACCCCAGTATTCAGAAAAAACTGAAGTGTACAGACAAAGATACAGACACCCAAAATATTCTTAATCCCTTCTTATAGAAAAATACACATTTTTCACAGTATATAAAACAAACAGCAAATGCTCTCCCCTAACTTGTTACTTTTAACATTAGATACCAAAAGTTGAACATGAGTATTTCATGCTATTACACTTGTAAACTTTTTGATTACCATTTCAGGGAGTATAAGAGGATCATCACTGCCATCTTCTGGTTGAATTTTACCATAAATGCCCCCAACCCCAAGTATCTTTTTAAAATAATTTTTCAATGTACAATATCAAGTGACTCATACATTTTATGTTGAACTACAAGCCCTTCTTTTAAAAGTTTACTGAAAAGAAGGTTAAGTTCCTAGTTATATAGGAACCAATCTAAAGAAATATGTACTTAATTAAAAGTCTGTGTTTTTGGAATAGTCACATTCACTGAATCCTTAAAATTATGTTTAAATGTTTACAGATGCTTCAGTAAAAACAGTGGGTCTGCAAATCTAACAAAATGCACAACTATAGTATGATGACTTATATCTTAAACATAGGTACAGAACAGATCAACCTTATTTTTCAATGCCAAATTCTACTGGAAACCAATAGGAAAATTAGAAGGAAAAAAACATAGCTAGTATATTGATTTCCTGAGATACTGTGGTTAATTCTTGCTCAAATTTCAAAAGACCATAAAAACATAATAAAAGGTTTCTAATTTTGCAATTAAAATCTCTCAGAAACAATGCTGAAACTAGACTGCCTGTATATAATTCACATGTGGATAGTACTGCACCAGGGACTGCACGTATAACTCAGAGTAGCCAAACATGACTTGTATCTGAAGTCAAGAACTTCAATGTCCCCTAACTTCTCTTACTTTGCCAACAAAGGTCCATCTAGTCAAACCTATGGTTTTTCCAGTAGTCATGTATGGATGTGCGTGTTGGACCGTAAAGCTGAGCGTCGAAGAACTGCTGCTTTTGAACTGTGGTGTTGGAGAAGACTCTTGAGAGTCCTCTGGACTACAAGAAGATCAAACCAGTCCATCCTAAAGGAAATCAATCCTGAATATTCATTGGAAGGACTGACGCTGAAGCTGAAGCTCCAATACTTTGGCCACCTGACATGAAGAACTGACTCATTGGAAAAGACCCTGATGCTGGGCAAGATTGAAGGCAGGAAGAGAAGGGTCAACAAAGGATGAGATGGTTGGATGGCATCAACTCAATGGACATGAGTTTGAGCAAACTCAGGGAGTTTGTGATGGACAGGAAAGCCTGGCGTGCTGCAGTCCATGGGGTCGCAAAGAGTCGGACACAACTGAGAGACTGAACTGAACTGAACTTAGGTTAAGTTTTTCCTCATCTTTTTGTCCAACTCTCAGTGTGAGGCTTCCCCTTAAGTCCCAACTGATACAGTAATAAAAGTAATATCTAAGAATGGTTTGTCTACTGTGCTGTAAGCGTAAGCACAAATATGTGTATTGAGTTATAGTGAGGTACTACAATGTTTTCATATTAAAGATTTCCAAAGAAGAAATTTTTAGCTTTTTAAATTACATACTTAACTTTAGGCTTAGGAAAATAATTTTTCTAAGTATACATAAATGAAAGACTTGAGGAAAATAGTGATATTACTATCAATCTAATTTTGATAAATTATAAAATTCTTTTCCAGTTAATGTTTTTTTCCCCTTTCTGGTGACTTTAACTCTAATCAATAAGTTCCTCGCCAGTATTTTAACTAGTTAAGACTGTGCTGAAATAAAAAATAAACACAGGGGTGATGCAATCAAATTATCACAGATCTTCAGCCAAAAGCAAAATAAATCACAACTTCAAGTTTGTAACTAGACAAAAATCTCTTTCTCAGAACTATTCCTTCAACCAGTAGACAGTTTTCACACCAGCTGATAAAGACACTCATTAAGGACTCAAAGTTTTATCTGGCCCACCAAACTCTTCTTACATCAGTTTATACCACAGAAGGGACAAATCTAGAAAAAGAAGATGACTATCTTTGAAAAAGGAAGAATGTAAACAGGAAAAAAGGGAAAGGAAGCATTATTTGGTGACTACCTTATTTTAACCTAATTAGTCTAGAAAAGTCAAAGAATATAGTAACTGCACAATAAGGCAATGTCACTATACTCCCAGCCTCCAATAAACAACACCCAAAAATGAATAAATGCGTGCACTCAGGAAGGCTTAAAAAAAAAAAACACAACTAAATAGCTCATAGCCACTCAAATTTCAGCAAAGACTTGAATCTAGAATTCATTTTTAAAAATGGTTTAAGAGTACAATCAGCTTTAGAATTAACGTAAGCTTTATTAATTAGCCTTTGCCAAATACCTGAAATATGATTTGTATGATTAGAACAGTGATTCAATCAGATTACCTTCACCATAGAGTTCTGTATATAGTCTAAAATAAGGCTTTAAAAATAGCACCAAATAAAAGATTTAATATTAACATATGAGTGAATCAGGGGAATGAATTTAAGTTTCTTAGAAGTTTAGAGCAGAAATATCTAATCCTTTCTTCAAAAACCAAGGAAGAAATGTGAAGTAAACTGAAAGACAAATCTACCCCCATTAACTGCACCAATCATGCAAGTAATACTGAAAGGCTGTGACACTGATTCTTTACGACAAAAAGCTAACCAAGAACTAAGAAGGCCTTTCCTACTAGCCTAGAGCTTGGCCTTCCTTCCTAGGATATAAAATTAACACTGCTGCCAACTGGTCTATGAAGAAAACAACTAGAAATTTTAAAACTACAAAGGACCTGGGTATGCACCTAGATTTAGAAACGAGAGTCAACTTTGAGTCAACCACTGAGAACTACACAGACATGAACAAGGATGGTGCACAGCCCAATTATCTTCAAAGAAAGTCTCTAGCAAGAAGGGGCTCTTGCCAGGAAGAAGAACCCAGAAAAGGTGGAAAGCCAAAGAAAGTAAATGTAGGGAGTGTTGGCAGAGCACAAATGGGAGGAATGAGATTCTGTGATAACCAAACATAGCTCATCTATGACACTTGGCACTCAAAGGCTGAGTTACATAGTAATGCCCTCTTGTGGCTATAAGTGTTTCTAGAATATTAACATTTAAGTAACTGTTTAAGTTTTCATACTTTATCTTTTTTGTCTTGAAAGATGATGCTTTAAACTTTAATTTTCTGAAATATCAATTTCTTCCTTTCCTATGACCCCTTCTGCTGATAGCATTAAATCCCTCCTCTGCTGCTAAGTCGCTTCAGTCGTGTCTGACTCTGTGCGACCCCATAGACGGCAGCCCACCAGGCTCCCCCATCCCTGGGACTCTCCAGGCAAGAACACTGGAGTGGGTTGCCATTTCCTTCTCCAATGCATGAAAGTGAAAAGTGAAAGTGAAGTCGCTCAGCCGTGTCCGACTCTTAGCGACCCCATGGGCTGCAGCCCACCAGGCTCCCCCGTCCATGGGATTTTCCAGGCAAGAGTACTGGAGTGGGGTGCCATTGCCTTCTCCGAATCCCTCCTCTAACCTCCCCTAAATGTTTCCTTTATTCTCTTTAATGTTTCAGAGCACATGTAAATTTTCTAAAAGAAATTAATAAAATTTTATAGTTAAAATACTATAAGGAATCATTAAAATTAAGCTAAACCTGAAAAAAATGACTTGATAACATAGATATTATTCTATCTAAAAATCAGAATTACTAGTTATTAGATAAATAAGTGCTAGGGAATGTTGTACATGATGATTAGAGTTAACACATACATAACACTGCTGTATGATACATAGGAAACTTTAAGAAAGTAAATCCTAAAACTCATCATTAGGAGAAATTTTTTTCTTTTTATCTATATGAGATGATAGATGTTAACCAAACCTACTGTAGTAATCCTTTCACTATGTGTGTGTCTGTGTGTGTATATATATATATACACATACACACACATGCATATTACATATACACATAAATCAAACCATCATGATGTACACCTTAAACTTATACAGTGAATCTGTCAATTATTTCTCAATAAAACTGGAAAAATCAGATTTAAAATATTGGAAGTTACAAGAGAGGGAGATAAATGAAGCTATACTTATTCTGACTACCAAACTTCATTTATTCTGAATAAAAAACTGATTATCACAGTATACAAAATCAATATACTATGCCCTACTGATACAGATTCAGGCTACAGAACAATTGACAAAATCTGTTTTCATCTCTTTGTAAGATGGTTAAAACAGCAGTCACACATTCAGAAAGATTCACTTTTTTGGGAAGTGCGGGAGATCAGTGTTTATTAACTCTACATTTGATAAAATATGTCTTGAAAGTTGTGCCTAAAATTAACTTTCTTAAGACTGTCCACTTAAATGTCATTAAAAAAATAATCAAGCCATATTTCTTTTGTGAAATATTCAAATTTCAATTTCCACTATGCACTTTGCTTAAATTTAAACAAGATTTTGTTGTTATTGTTTTTAAAGCAGATGGCTTTTATTGGTCTTACTAGGTGGAAAGACATATGACCTAATAATAATTGAACAATCATTTAAGCGTCCAGTCTGCAATGGACACCAGGGATAAAAAATGTAACATGCTATCACTGCTCCCAAGGACCTCTGACAAAAAAACAATCAAATGATCAAATAAATAAGAATCTATCAGCAAAGAGAAGCTAAGAGCAGTCTTATTAGCTGTATCTCTTTAAAAAAACTAGTACTTTTCAGTAGAATCTTTTCAAAAAAGGGAAAAAGTCCATTTTAGCTAAAACCAGACTGATGTTTTTAATAAATCCTTTTGAATATTCTTGTGGTGTTTTCATACTTCTATGATTTAAAAATATTTAATAAATACATTTCTAGTGAAAATAAAAACAAGTATCCATCCATGTTATGATACAGAAACTATTTTTATTGTTACTAGCAAGAAAGTTTGACAGCCAATGCTTTCGCCTGTATCCTTTATTCTCCAGGCCTAATTTCAAATAAATACTAGAAAGATCTTTAGATACTTGTGAGAGAACAGAAGGTGGAAAACTACACAACTCACTTAATGAGATTACTATAATCATTATAATAAAACCAGACAAAATATAGTAAAAGGAAAAAAACTATAGGCCTGACTCTGAGTTATAGATGAATCCCTAAATATTAGTGTTACGTAAGAAAAATATTCTCTCATAACTAAGATGGATTTATTCCAAAATGTAAGCATGCTTATACATTTGAAAATCTAACAATATAAACTATATTAACATTTTAAAAGACAATAAAAAGCATATAATCATCTCAAATATGAGGAGATCCATGAGTTTGTCATACATAGTTTGGTGATTTTAAAGAATGTCAAAATTCTTTGTGAATGTGGGCTGGGACTTAGTGACTCTTCCAACAGACAGACAATGGCAGAAGCCATGTTCTCTGACTTCCAAGGGTAAGTCATAAAACGGACAGCTTCTTCCCAGCTCTCTTTCTCTCTGGACTGCTGACACACTGCAGCCAGGTGACATGCTGCAAGGATACTCAAGCAGGTAGTTTCATGGAATGGCCCACAGAGATACGAACGCAAGCCACCCACTAACAACAGAAGCCAACCTGCTGGCCAGATGACTGAGCAAATCATATGGCTGATAAAGCAAATCCTCAGGCCCCAATCAAGGCTTCAGATGACTGCAGCTCAGACTGATCTTGACTTCAACCTCATGAGAGACCCTGAGCCAGAACCACCAAGCTAAGCCACTACCAAATTCCTGACTGGCAGAAACTATGAGTGATAATAAACCTTTATTATTTTTTTTTTTAAATCAAACTGATACAAGAACAAAAAACTTGAATAGACTATACCCATTAGAAAAACTGAAATGATAAGTAACTCCTGCTCTCCACTATCCTCTGGGGACAAAAAGCATAATCTGAGATAGTTTTACAGTTGAGTTCTACCAAGTGTTTAATGAAGAGACAATAGCTATCTTTTACAACTGCTCCACAAAACAGCAAAAGAGAAAGCTATCCAATTTATTTTAAAACCATAACCACGGTGGCCACAGAACATGAACAGCATAAGAAAATTACAGGCAAATTTCATTTATAAGCATACATAGAAAAACCCTAAATAACATAACTAAACGGAGAAAAATTAGGTTGGATCTCTACCTTCTACTGTATTAAAAAATGTAACATAAATATCTAAAGGTTTGAAGGCTAAAATAATAAAGAAAATGTAGAATATATTTGTATTCTCAAAATAGGAAAGGATATCTTTTAAAAGACGACCAAAAAAGGGGGGGGGGGTTGTCTATAATAGATCTGACCACTATTAAAATAAAAGATTTAAACATATCAAAATGTTCGATCCTTGTTCAGGGATCTAAGATCCCACATGTTCCAGAACAACTAGCCCCGTGCTGCAACTACTGAGCCCATATGTTCTGGAGCCCGTGTGCCACAACTAGAGAGGCTGTGTGCCACAACCACCGAGCCCAAGCACCAAACTAGAGAGTCCATGCGCTGCAAGGAAGACCCCTCATAATGCAAAGAAGATCCCAGGTGCCGCAACTAAGACCCAGTGCAATCAAATGAATAATTCTTTTAAATGAAGGATTCTGTTTCAATAAAAGATACTATGATGGAAGCAATCTAAATGTCCACTGACAGAGGAATGGATAAAGAAGATGCATTACATATATACAATGGAATATTACTCAGCCACAAAAAACAAAATAATGACATCTGCAGCAAAATGTATGGACCTAAAGCTGTCATACTGAATGAAGTCAGACAGAGAAAAACATATCATATGATATCACTTATATATGGAATCTAAAAAAAAATGGTACAAATGAACTTATTTACAAAACAGAAATAGAGTCACAGATGTAAGAAACAAACTTATGGTTACCAGGGGGAAGAAAGAAGAAGGGATAAATTGGGAGATTTGGACTGACATATACATAATAGTACTGTATAGCAAAGGGAACTCTTCCCAATACTCGAACTATATGTGAAAAGAATCTAAAAGAGTGACATACGTACAGGCATAACTGATTCACTTTGCTGTACATCTGATACTAACACAACATTTTAAGTCAACTATAATTCAATAAAAATTTTTGTTTAAATACTGTAGATAATAAACTAGGAAAAGGTATTTTTTAAAGGACTAAAACAAAGAAGTCCTCTCTTAAGTATACAAGGAACTCTTACAGCAAGATAAAAAACCCTAGTAGTAAATGGACGAAGAACATGAATATGCAATTTGTAGAAGGGAAAATGTGAAAAGTAGATAAAAGAAAAAATGGTCATTCTCACTGTAAACAGATAAATGTATATTAAAACATTTTGACATACTATTTTATACCCATCAAGTAGATAAAAATTAGAAAGTCGGATAATATCAAGTGATGTGGATACAATGAAACAGTTACTTTCTCACACACTGGTAGCAGAAGGATAAACTTAGTTATTCTTCAGAGTGGTAGGTAGGACCTGAAAAATGTAAGTCTACAATAACATACCAAGCCAATTCTTCAGCATACATTCCAGAGAAACTCTTCCACAGTCCTTTCAAGGGAAAAGAATATATTCTTTGCAGTGTTGCTTGTGAAAGCAAAGCAAAGAGAGAAGAAATCACTAGGGAACAGATAAGTAAAATAGAGTATATGATAGAATATTATGTATCAGTCAGAAATAAATAACTAGATGTATATATTAACAACATGGGTAAATCTCAAATACAAACCTGCTTTGAAAAAAAGGAAAAAAAAAAAACAAAGTGAAACACAGAGCACAATACCACTAATGCACATAAAACATATCCACACGTAGATATATAAAAACTTGAAAAATGTCAACACGCGCCAGACTGATCAAAAGGATGTATGTTAAAAACCCAAGAATCAGTACTTAATGCAAGACTGTGAAGGAGAATGGAATTGGAGATGGGTAATGAAGGAGAAACACACACACAACTAAAGAACATTCAAGAATAGATGATGGAGGTAGGCCATAAACTGAGAAATATGAGCAAGTGAATTTAGTGAAACTGAAGTCCTAAAAAGAATAGAAAAGAAAAAAAAAATCCTACGGGAGAAAACCAAAGCCAAAGGCTCAGAAAAAAATGATCACTTAAAGCTTATACAGCAAACAAGCAACTTGGTTTAGGTTCTAAGGTATTTTTTTCTTAAACAAGATAAAAGTGTTTTGATTCATTTACTTTTAAAATTGCAATATGCAACATAAGTTTATTAAATAAAAGACATAAAAATTAAAGTATTTCTACCTTCAAATTTTATCAATAAGAAAAAGACAAATAAGCTGAAAGGGCTTCCCTGGTAGCTCAGCTGGTAAAGAAACCGCCTGCAATACAGGAGACTCCAGTTTGATTCCTAGGTCAGGAAGATCCCTTGGAGAAGGGATAGGCTACCCACTCCAATATTCATGGGCTTCCCTGGTGGCTCAGATGACAAAGAATCGGCCTGCAATGTGAGAGCCCTGGGTTTGATCCCTGGGTTAGGAAGATTTCCCTGGAGGAAGGCATGGCAACCCACTCCAGGATTCTTGCCTGGAGAATCTCCATGGACAGAGGAGCCTGATGGGTTACAGTCTATGAGGTCGCAAAGAGTTGGATATAACTGAGTAACTAAGCACAGCACAATAAGCTGAAAGAAATAACAATGAACCCAAACCATGAAAGTAACCAGCTTTTTTCACTTTAAAACTTTTTAGAAATAGTGACTCTAATAAGACAGGTATAATACTTAAAGACTGTTATGCTACCGTTCACAACAATAGGCATACAGCAGGTACTACCTCTGTTATTTGTCCTCTGGACTAGATGGAATTAGCCCACAAACTAACCCTGAAATTTTAGGTCCCTGAATGACAAAAGCCACATCAAACTAAAATACTATGTAACAGCACCCAGTTCAGAATTATTTTAAGTAAGCATTTCATGTCTATATGTAACAAGATTGTCCTCAGTACTTTTACTATTTCAGCTTTTTGGTCTAGTACTGTTATAAAAATGAAGAGTCCAGAAAAAGAACAAGATTAAGTCAAACTGCTGCCAAAATCAGCTACCAATAGGATTTCCCTTATTGGCACTGACAGCAGAAGGTTATAGGCTTCTCCTTCCACTCCTATACCTTTGAACATCAGTACACTTTTAGAACTTTGATTCACTATACCTCTCTTTAACTTATAGAAAGGATTATAGAGTTAAGAAGATCAGAATCACAATCATCTTTGAGCTTAACACAGTATGGCACAGAAAACTAGTTCAAATGTCTGTTGAAATAAGTTACTGATTTAACAAGAAAAGTCAATTGGCTTATGTTAATAAATATAGTCTCACAGCTCTTCTGAACAAACAAAATAACTATGTATTAACACATCTGAAAAAAGTCAATTCCTAACATTTTAAGATTAATGCTTTTTTTGAGGCACAAATAAGAAAGATATACAAAATACACTAAATCAACTCACTCATCTCATGTATATCTGAGCTGAGTAAGATCTATGCCTCCCTTTTATTAACAGATATAATCTTATCCTTACCAATGGGGGATTCTGCAGTTAGACCCATGCTTTGAAGCAACGCTTCAGCTTCTCTTCTTTTTTTTTCAAGATCTGATTCTTCTTGCACAGGAGCAACTGCTTCCTTCTTCTGATCAGTCTAAATTTTTTAAGTTAAAACTTAAATTTACATATGGTATGAAACATTTCCATTTGCAAAAATACATAGGTTTTAAATAATGTGCTAACACTGTATACATTTGGAGGTGGGCTTAGTTTTGAATACACATTATAGTCACTAAATGAAAATCATTCTCAGAGTTTTAGTAAAAATCTCCAAATGATATGTATTAAATTGATTCATTTTTATATGTAAAAGAAGTTCTCACAAAAACATTCTGAACAGATATGTTCAAAAGTACAGTCAATTTCTATTTAATTTATAATATGAAATTGCTATCCATGGTCAAGAATTGTGGAAATCTCACAAATACATAAATATCACAATGCTATGAAAAAAAAATAAAGACTATCATTTAAGACATAACAAATTTTAAGTAAATGAACAATTTGATTTGTTGAAAAAGTACAAGTGCCTCAAACTTCTATATGCAGTCTTCATTGTCTTTATGCAACTTTATGTAGAGGATGTTTGTCAAAAATTCATCTAGAGAAAGGTTTTATTTTTATCAACTATTGGTCTTATTTTCACGGTTTGGTAAAATTAAAATTTACTCTTGCATAGCACAAAACATTTTTCGTTACTGAAATTTTTACCAACTTTTATTTTAGCCATTTATAGTTTTAGCAAAATCTTCCAGTTATAACCCTCAATACTCTCAGATCAATACTCTCAACATCTTAAGGGAAATTTAAGCCTTAAAGGGAAAAGTCTTATGTATACACCTCAAAAGTCTATTTCAGCTAAGACAACCATTACTCATACAACTATCGGCAGTGAACTTTTTTTAGTCCTAATATTCTATCATACCATTTTAACTTAAAAGAGTCATCAGAAAATTTCATTAAAATAGCCAAATAAACTATATATTATCAAGTAAACACTGTATCGATATATAACAATTAGACTTACTGTTTAATAGCACTGATTTAATGTCTCTTGTAATGTTTGATAAACTTTAAATTAGATATAAGTCATGTAATAGATATTCTGTACGGCCACTTACGGCCATGTTTAGAAAACAAATACCAAATTTGCTCAGTTCTGAAGGGTTCAAGACTACAGGTACTGGTTTGGAATGGTTCTGCCAGTCTTACTCATGCTTCTGTCAGTTAGTTTTTAATCAAATAGCTAACCGAAAGGTCCAACACTCTTACAGTAATGGATCACAAAAAGGTTCAGAATAAACTAGAAAATTCTTCAACTGTAGGCCTTTACAGCATCATAGCAATGCTGCACATAAATTGTACCTTTGGTTTTTCTTTTTCCCTAAGAGATTCCAAGAAGTCTTGGCTATTATTTAGGCCAGTGGTCCCCAACCTTTTTGGCACCAGGGACAAGTTTCATGGAAGACAATTTTTCCATGGACAGGGGGTGGAGAATGGTTTCAGGATGATTCAAGCGCATTGCATTCATTTATTTCTATTATTATTACATCAGCTCCACCTCAGATCACCAGACATTAGATCCTGGAGGTTGAGGGCCCCTGGTTCAGGCTATCACATAGAAAAACTTCATACTAATGTCACATTAGGAACAAACTATCTTAACACTGGCCATTTAAAACACTGAAGATAAAAATATACAAATCTGTCTACACAGGTTTCATAGGGACAAATGTGCATTTCAAGACAGGAGCAAGTAAAATATTTCTAGCTCAGGGTCAATGGATATTTGCCATACATAATAAAATCGTGATGCCAAAAGTCAGATCTAAGTATCTAGCCCATCTTCATGATAGTATCAAACCCACTTACCTGGTAAAAATATTTCAATGACCAACTCATGACAAAGGAGAGACAATCAATTAAGTAACCCCTTAATCAATTAATAATCTAGTCTGTATTTCTCTTTGCCATTATTTATTCTGACTACTAGCAGTTCTGACTGGTAAAATATTCAGATAAGCTCAAAGTCCAAAGTAAGCTATGATGCATATCATATTTTAACAGTAATTACAAGGCAGATGCCCCTTAGTAAACATATTCCTAGAAGACTAAATATGTATATTGAGCTTTTCACCTAGAGTGCTATATGTGCAGTCACAACTGCTGGAATTTTAACTATTCTGAAAGTATTAAAGGTATAAGCACTTAAAATCCAATTATTTTATATTATCTTAAAAAAAAAAATCAAACATACTTCCTTTTTCTTTCTTTCTTCTTCTTTCCTCTTCTTTTCCTCTCTGATTTGAGCCAACCGCTGCTTCTTACGTTCCAACTCTGCCTTTAATTCACTTTTGTCAGACATGTTTGCAACCTTAAGAAGCATACAATCATTTACAATCATCATTAAATTGGTAAAAGGAGCACTCTTCTAAAACTCTGTCTTTCAAGAAGAGAACTGTCTTGAAAGGCCATGTAATTCAAGGTCATCAAACGAGAACATGTACACTCTACTTTTAAAATAAAAGAAGCATATATACTGCTGAGACCTGAAAATCATTATAAACAGATGTATATAGGAAATATTCACAGTTGAGCATAGTAATTAGCACTCAGTAAACTCTATAATGTTCACACGCTCAAATTTAACACAAAGTCTCTGGCTCTTAAAACAGAGGACGTGGATTGCCATTAAAAGCCAAGACACAGCAAATCTGCTACCGGTTTTGCATTCACTCCTAGAAATCTGATAAAACAGGCAGTCAGACAGAAAATTCCTATAAATTCTAAGACTACCATGCAATAGTAATACTATGGAGAAGCAAAACACAAATATACCTATCAATTGTACTTAAAGGTAGAGCTTCCCTGGTGGCTCAGGCGGTAACAAATCTGCCTGCAATGCATGAGACCAGGATTCTATCCCTTTGGAAAAGGAAATGGCAACCCACTCCAGTATTTTTGCCTGGAGAATCCCATGGGCAGAGAAGCCTGGCGGGCTCTATAACACACAACATACAACACACACACACACACACACACACTTTAAGTATGTTGGGGTCGCAAAGAGTCGGACATGACTGAGCGACTCTAACACACTTTGAGTCAAAGCCCAACAACAAAGTCTGATTGAATAATTGCATACAGGTGACAGAACCGCTCATCCTGCGAGAGGCCGGAGCCTCCAGGCCTGACACATTCACTTTCTTAAAACTCCAAGAAAGATAAAGTCTCAGGAATTTTGTGCTACAATCTCCGCGTCTGGGTACTTTCTAACACACACCGGTTGAGCAAGGCGAAAAGGAGTCACTTCTCCCCTGGGTATGGACCAAGAGGGCGCGGTTCACCTAGGGCGTCTTAGGGAGGTGGCCTCGAAAGAGCATCAAGGCTTCTCGGGGCCCCTCCGAAGGGTCCAGAGAGAAGTGAGTGGGTTCGTCGAAGCCCCGGCCTTCCTGACTCACCCCGCCTCTCCTTCCCAGGGCCGGGCTGGGCTGGGCGGCACTGTCAGCAGGCCAAGCCGCCCTTAGGGCCGAGACACAGCAGACAGAAGGAGACGGAAGGGCCGTCCACCCACCTGTTCGGTGGCGGGATGGGGAAGAGTCCGCCTGCCAGCAACTTCCCGGTAACGTCCCTCTCCTTCGCCCGCAACAGCAAGAGCCGCCACCACTAGTTCCGCGGCTTCCCCCAGCACACAAAGAGGGATGGGCGGCGGCTGCTACGGCGAGAGCTTAGAGACAAACAGCTTCGCCCCAGCCAAGGCGCTCCCAGAAAGCAAGGCAAGGCCCCAGCTGCGGGGAGGAGTAGCCCCTCTACCACTTACCTGGGTAAAGCAGTAGCCAAGAGATGAGACAAAGACTCCACGCAGGGACCCGAAGCGTTTCCCCTTTGCAGAGACTGGAAGACTAAGCCTAACAGCCTGGGGCTGGCTAAGAAAACGCCACCCTCGCCGGATTGGCTCCAAAGAGAACTACAAGCCCCAGCTGTGAGGGAAATCGGCATTCGGCGAGCAATGCACTCTGGGGGTAGTAGTCAACGGTAGTCGCAAAGCATGCTGGGACGTGTAGTGTTTCCTAGTCTTTAGCGTTCCCTCTTTGAGGCCTGCCTTCAAGATTCCAGAGACAAGCTTCCAGCTGTTCTGTTTAATGTAGTCTCCTTGGTTGGTCAGTTCTCACAATGTTGTATGTGTTCTATCTTAAGATATTTGATTCCACATTGGCCTAATTTTAAAAAGTGGTGAACTTAGGTATTACACTGCACATTTGGTGAACATTTCTAAAATATTTATACCGGTATTAAAAAATACCTTATAGAGGTTTAAGCAAAATCTGTAATACAAAATCTAAATTTTGAAAATGTAGTGTAACCTCACTGTCAAAAAATGTGAGAAATTGTCTTTAATTATGTAAAGATTTGTAAATCTTTACTCAGTTTTCACCAGCGTTCATGGTTGTAAACTTGATTAGCTGGATTATTGCAGTTATGAAAATTAACAGTAAAACCTCTGATTGCTATATTTCCTCTTAAATTTCTTCCTGTACACATGGAATGTCTATTTGAGCCTGCAAATAAAATGATTACTGTTGCAATCAATGGATCAATAAGAATATGATGTACTCTTTTCCAGCCAGGGACCTAGAAATATTAGGAACGGGTCAAAAAGAGAAAATTTGTGTACTAGAAGGTACACAAATAGTTCCTGAAGGAACTATTCAGGATGCAATATGGAGAGACAAAAAAATAATAAGAAAGATTTAGAAACGTGGAGGATAGGAGGAGTAGGTCTAACAAACATCTCATGAAATTTTAGATGAGAAGGGGAGAGAGAGTAGAGTAGAGGCAATTTCAGATGAAAATACAGTTTTCCATAACTAGTGAAAATCACCAATTCACAGATTCAAGAATTCTGGTTAGTTGCAAATAGGATAAATGAAAAGAAATCCACAATTTGATACAGCTGAATGTAACTGTAAGAAAGAAAAAAAATCGATCCTGGAAATAACAAAAATTTCCATTAACTGATGAATGGATAAAATTGTAATATATTCATACTGTAGAATACTATTCATCAACCAAGAGGAATGAACTACTCATATACGTAATGGCATGAATGAAACTTGAAAACATCATGCTGAGTGAAAGAAGCCAGACGTAAATGGCTATGTACTGAGCTCATATTTGTGAAACCCTAGACAAGGCAGACTTGTCAAATAAGTCAAATAGTCATAGACTTATTGACTATGCCAAAGCCTTTGACTGTGTGGATCACAATAAACTGTGGAAAATTCTGAAAGAGATGGGAATACCAGTCTACCTGACCTGCCTCTTGAGAAACCTATATGCAGGTCAGGAAGCAACAGTTAGAACTGGACATGGAACAACAGACTGGTTCCAAATAGGAAAAGGAGTATGTCAAGGCTTATTTAACTTATATGCAGAGTACATCATGAAAAATGCTGGACTGGAAGAAACACAAGCTGGAATCAATACTGTCGGGAGAAATATCAATAACCTCAGATATGCAGATGATACCACCCTTATGGCAGAAAGTGAAGAGGAACTCAAAAGCCTCTTGATGAAAGTGAAAGTGGAGAGTGAAAAAGTTGGCTTAAAGCTCAACATTCAGAAAATGAAGATCATGGCATCCGGTCCCATCACTTCATGGGAAATAGATGGGGAAACAGTGGAAACAGTGTCAGACTTTATTTTTTGGGCTCCAAAATCACTGCAGATGGTGACTGCAGCCATGAAATTAAAAGACGCTTACTCCTTGGAAGGAAAGTTATGACCAACCTAGATAGCATATTCCAAAGCAGAGACATTACTTTGCCAACAAAGGTTCGTCTAGTCAAGGCTATGGTTTTTCCTGTGGTCATATATGGATGCAAGAGTTGGACTGTGAAGAAGGCTGAGCGCTGAAGAATTGATGCTTTTGAACTGTGGTGCTGGAGAAGACTCTTGAGAATCCCTTGGACTGCAAGGAGATCCAACCAGTCCATTCTGAAGGAGATCAGCTTGGGATTTCTTTGGAAGGAATGATGCTAAAGCTGAAACTTCAGTACTTTGGCCACCTCATGTGAAGAGTTGACTCATTGGAAAAGACTCTGATGCTGGGAGGGATTGGGGGCAGGAGGAGAAGGGGACAACAGAGGATGAGATGGCTGGATGGCATCACTGACTCGATGGATGTGAATCTGAGTGAACTCCAGGAGTTGGTGATCGACAGGGAGGCCTGGCGTGCTGCGATTCATGGAGTCGCAAAGAGTCGGACATGACTAGCGACTGAACTGACTGAGACAAGGCAGATGGAGAAGGAAATAGCAACCCATTCCAGTACTCTTGCCTGGAAAATCCCATGGATGGAGGAGCCTGGTAGGATGCACTCCATGGGGTCACGAAGAGTCAGACATGACTGAGCGACTTCACTTTCACTTTTCACTTTCATGCATTGGAGAAGGAAATGGCAACCCACTCCAGTGTTCTTGCCTGCAGAATCCCAGGGACAGGGGAGCCTAGTGGGCTGCTGTCTATGGGATTGCACAGAGTCCGTCACGACTGAAGTGACTTAGCAGCAGCAGCAGCAGACAAGGCAGAATCCTAAACAATGACAAAAAGCAACCCACGGTTTGGTTGCCTGAGTTGGGCTAGAGAGAGTAACTGTCAAGGAGTCAAAAGGAAACTTCTGGAGTCATGGAACTATTCTGTTACTGTGGCTTGGTAGTATATTTTGCAATCAGAAAGTGTGAGACCTCCAATGCTGTTCTTTTTTGAGATTGTTTTTAGCTATTTGGAGTCCCTTGAAGTTCCATATGAATTTTAGGATGGTTCTCTTTATTCCTGAAAAAAAAAAAGGCTGAACGGATTTTGGGGACTGATTGTATTGAATCTGTATATTGCTTTAGGGAGTACTACTGCCATTCTTTCTTTTTAAAACCTTTAATCAGACTCATTAAGAAAAAGAGGGAGGGGGCTCAAAACAATACAACTAGAAACAAAAAAGGAGAAGTTAACTGGATACCACAGAAATTCAACGGATGGCAAGAGACTGTTACAAGCAACTGTATGCCAATAAAATGGACAACCTAGAAGAAATGGACAGATTACTAGGAAGGTCCATTCTTCCAAGAATGAATCAGGAAGAAATAGAAAATATGAACAGACCAATCACAAATACTGAAATTGAAACTATAATTTTAAAACTTCCAACAAACAAAAATCGAAGACCAGATGGCTTCATAGGTTAATTCTCTCAAACATTTAGTGGAGAGTTAACGCCTAACCTTCTGAAACTTTTCCAAAAAAATCCAGAGGAAGGAACACTCCCAAACTCACTCTATGAAGCCACTATCACCCTGATACCAAAACCATACAAAGATATCACACACACACACAAAGGAAGAAATTTACAGGCCAATATCACTGACAAACATGGACGTAAACATTCTCAACAAAATACTAGCAAGTAGAATCCAACAATATACTAAAAGGGTCATACACCACAATCAAGCAGAATTTATCCCAAGGATGAAAAGATTTTTCAATATCCGTGAATCAATGTACACCACATCAACAAACTGAAGAATGAAAACCATATGATCATCACAGTAGATGCAGAAAAAACTTCTGACAAAATTCAACACTCATTTATAATAAGAACTCTCCAGAGAGTACTGCTGTCTTAGTATCTTCCAATCTGTGACCTTTCAAAGTCTTCTGTGACCATGGAATATCTTAGTCCTTCTTTAATTTCTTTCAATAAATTTTTCTTTTTTTTGCTTTCATTGGTTCTGGTTTTTAATATACAGGTTTTGGCCTGCTTGGTTAAATTTTATTTAAGTATTGAATTATTTTTCATGCTTTTGTAAATATATTGAATTTGTAATTTCCTTTTTGGGTTGTTCATTGCTAGAGTATAAAATACAGCTGAGCTTTGTGTGTTTATCTTGCATCCTAAAACTTTGCTGGATTCATTTATTTGCTCTAACAACTTTTTTTTGTAGATTCTTTAGGATTTTCTGTTCACTATGAGGTTATGTCACCTGTGAATAGAGATAGTTTTACTTCTTTCCAATTTACACATAGTTTATTTATTTTTCTTGCCTAATTTCATTGGCTAGAATTTCTGGTACAATGTTGAGTAAAGTGATAAGAGAGAGCACACTTGCCTTATTCCCTAAGGGGAAAAACTTACAGCCTTGAAATTACTTCTTTTTTTTAAAGGTCAGAATATCTCCTCCTTTCATTGAAAGAGTAACCAAGATTATTTCATGGAGTCTGGTCTCTCTTAAGACCATGGGAAACCCCTCAGCTGTTATTTGGCCCTACTCACCCAGGAACTATGTCAGCTGGAGGAACTGATGACTCCAGCTTTCAGGCACTGAGCTGAAAGAGGTGTGGGAAATACCTAGATATAGTTTGTAATTTCCATCCACTTAATAGGGAAGAGAGACTGTGTGAAACCCTTTAATTAGTTTCTATCTCCTAGTGTCCTGAAATTTCTATCTCAATGTGATTAAAGAATCACTGGCCAAACAGGGATGCATATCTGTTTTCAAATTCTAAAATCTGATTAAGTAAGTAAAGGTATATATAGCCTTAGAATGCAGTACCATAAAACTTTTGAGATTAGTGTGGTAGTTCTCTATATGCTAATGACAAATGACCTTCATTATAATTTACAATTGAAAAAAGTAAGGTACAACCCATGGCTGATTCATGTCAATGTATGGCAAAAGCCACCACAATATTGTAAAGTAATTAGCCTTCAATTAAAATTACTAAATTAATTTAAAAATAAAAAAATAAAATCTAAAAATAAAGTAAGGTACAGACTATCTAGAATGAAAACCACAATCACAGAAAGCTAACCAAAATGATCACATGGATCACAGACTTGTGTAACTCAATGAAGTTATGAGCCATGCTGTGCAGGGCCACCCAAGATGTGCAGGTCATGGTGGAGAGTTCTGACAAAACGTGGTCTATTGGTGAAGGAAAAGGCAAACCACTTCAGTATTCTTGCCTTGAGAACCCCATGAACTGTATGAAAAGGTAAAAAGATATGATACCAGAAGATGAGTCCCTTAGGTTGGTAGGTATCCAATATGTTACTAGGGAAGAGTAGAGAAATAGCTCTAAAAAGAATGAAGAGGTTGAACCAAAACAGAAATCACACCCAGTTGTGGATATGTTTGGTGGTGATAGTAAAGTCCAATACTGTAAGAACAATATCGCATAGAAACCTGAAATGTTAAGTCCATGAATCAAGGTAAATTGAACGTGGCCAAGCAAGAGAGGGCAAGAGTGAACACTGACATTTTAGGAATCAGTGAACTAAAATGGACAGAAATGGGTGAATTTAATTCAGATGACAATTATATCTACTACTGTGGGCAAGAATCCCTTAGAAGAAATGGAGTAGCCCTCATAGTCAACAAAAGAGTCTGAAATGCAGTGCTTGGGTACAATCTCAAAAATAACAAAATGATCTTGGTTCGTTTCCAAGGCAAATCATTCAACATCAGAGTAATCCAAGTCTATGCCCCAAACACTAATGCCAAAAAAGCTTAAGTTGAATGGTTCCATGAAGACGTACAAGAACTTCTAGAACTAACACCAAAAAAGAGATGTCCTTTTCATCATAGGGGATTGGAATACAAAAACAGGATGTCAAGAGGTCCCTGGAATAACAGTCAAGTTTGGCCTTAGAGTACAAAATGAAGCAAGACAAAGGTTAACAGAGTTTTGCCAAGAGAATGTACTAGCAACAACCTCTTCCAACAACACAAGAGATGTCTCTACACAAGGACATCACCAGTTGGTCAATACCAAAATCAGATTGATTATATTCTTTGCAGCCGAAGATGGAGCAGCTCTATACGTCAGCAAAAGCAAGACTTGGAGCTGACTGTGGCTCAGATCATGAGCTCCTTATTGCAAAATTTGGACTTACATTGAAGAAAGTGGGGAAAAGCACTAGGCCGTTCAGGTATGACCTAAATCAAATCTCTGATGATTATACAGTGGAGGTGATGAATGGATTCAAGGGATTAGATCTGGTAGACAGAGTGCCTAAAGAACTATGGACAGGGGTGTGTGACATTGTTCAGGAGGTGGTGACCAAAACCATCCCAAAGAAAAAGAGATGCAGAAAGGCAAAATGGTTGTCTGAGGAGCCCCTACAAATAGCTGAGAAAAGAAGAGAGGTTAAAGGCAAAGGCAAAGGAAAGATATACCCATTTGAATGCCGAGTTCCAAAGAATAGCAAGGAGAGATAAGAAAGCCTTCCTCAGTGATCATTGCAAAGAAATAAAGGAAAACAATAGAATGGGAAAGACTAGAGATCTCTTCAAGAAAATTAGAGATACCAAGGGAACATTTCATCCAAAGAGGGGCACAATAAAGGACAGAAATAACAAGGACTAACAAAAGCAGAAGATATTAAGAAGAGGTGGTAAGAATACACAGAAGAACTATACAAAAAATGTCTTAATAACCTGGATAACCATGATGATGTGCTCACTCACCTAGAGCCAGAAATCCTGGAGTGTGAAGTCAAGTGGGCCTTAGGAAGCATTACTATGAACAAAACTAGTGGAGATGATAGAATTCCAGCTGAGCTATTTAAAATCCTAAAAGATGATGCCGTTAAAATGCTGCATTCAATATGTCAGCAAATTTGGAAAACTCAGCAATAGCCACAGCCTGGAAAAGGTCAGTTTTCATTCCAATCCCAAAGAAAGGCAATGCCAAAGAATGCTCAAACTACTGCACAATTGCACTCATTTCACATGCTATCAAGATAATGCTCAAAATCTTTCAAGCTAGGCTTCAACAATACGTGAACTGAGAATTTCACGTTCTTGAGCTGAGTACAAGCTGGATTTAGACAACGTAGAGGAATGAGAGACCAAATTCTCAGCATCTGTTGGATCATAGAAAAAGCAAGGGAATTCCAGAAAAACATCTACTTCTGCTTCATTGACTATACTAAACTCTTTGTGTGGATCACAACAAACTGTGGAAAATTCTTAAGGAGATAGGAATATCAGACCACCTTAGCTGTCTCTAGAGAAACATATCTACACATTAGAAAGCAACAGTTAGAACTGGACATAGAACAACGAACCGGTTCAAAATTGGGAAAAGAATACGTCAAGGCTATATATTGTCATCCTGCTTATTCTTATTTAACTTATATGCAGAGTACATAATGCAAGCTGGAATTCAGATTGCCAGGAGAAATATCAACAACCTCAGATATGCAGATGATACCACTCTAAGATGGCAGAAAGCGGGAGGAGGGAAGAGGGTTCAGGATGGGGAACGCGGGTATACCTGTGGCGGATTCATTTCGATATTTGGCAAAATTAATACAATATTGTAAAGTTTAAAAATAAAATAAAATTAAAAAAAAAAGAAAGTAAAAAAAAAATAAGGTGGCAGAAAGCAAAGAGGAACTAAAGAGCCTCTTGATGAAGGTGAAAGAGGAGAGTAAAAAAGCTGACTTGAAACTCAAAATTCAAAAAAGTTAAGATCACAGTATCTGGTCTCATCACTTCACCACAAATAGATGGGGAAAAAGTGGAAACAGTGGCAGATTTTTTTATATTCTTGGGCTCCAAAAAACTGGAGACTGTGACTGTAGCCACAAAATTAAAAGATGCTTGCTCCTTGGAAGAAAAGCTACGACCAACCTAGACAGCATATTAAAAAACAGAGAGATCACTTTGCCAGCAAAGGTTTGTAGAGTCAAAGCTATGGTTTTTCCAGTGGTCGTGTATGAATGTGAGAGTTGGATCATAAAGAAGGCTGAGTGCTGAAGAATTGATGCTTTTGAATTGCAGTGTTGGAGAAGACTCTTGAGAGTCCTTTGGACCGCAAGGAGATCAAACCAGTCAATCCTAAAGGAAATCAATCCTGAATATTCATTGGAAGGACTGATGCTGAAGCTGAAGCTCCAATATTTTGGCCACCTGATGCGAAAAGCTGACTCATTGGAAAAGACCCTGATGCTGGGAAAGATTGAGGGTAGGAGGAGAAGGGGATAACAGAGGATGAGATGGTTGGAAAGTATCACTAATTCAATGGACATGAGTTTGAGCAAACTCCAGGAAATGGTGAGGACAGGGAAGCCTGGCTTGCTGCAGTCCATGGGTCTGCAAAGAGTCAGACATGACTTAGGAACTGAACAACAACAAAATACAGAATAATTTGTGTAGAATTAATCCATTTTTATAAAAAAGAAACATCCATGTGTGTGCTATTTTTGCAAGGATACATAAGAAGTGAGTAATAATGAATGTCTATAGCAGAGGGTTAGATATCTAGGGTAAAATGAAGACTTTGTTCTGTGGCCCATTTGAATTAAAAAAAAAAAAAGGTAACATGTGACAACAACTCCCAAAAAACCCCACACAAGTTTTTATTTCATTTCATTTTTAACACTTAAAAAAAAAAAAAAACATTATCAGTGTTGATTAAAAAGATTGTAATGGCTGAGAAAAAGATCAGTACTCCAGACATTATTTAGTTCAAACCACCATGCCATTCCTGATTCTTAAATTGGCATGACTGAGGAGGAATCAGGCAAGCATTAGTACTGAAGGAGTTTTTTTATTTTAGGGGGAGAGCTGAGAAGCTTGCATTTTAAAACTTTATAAGAAAATGTAAAATAGATAAAAATTGCATTTGTTGAACATATTCATATCTAGAGTTACACTTGAACTCAATATGCCAACATATAGAAAATTTTAGAAAAGTAACATATTGAACATACTTTCAGGATTTCATTTATATGAAAGTTTAAAGCAAGAAAAACTAATCTTATGATATAAATCAGAATACCAGCTATGAGTATGGGGATATTGCCTTGAAGAGGAAATGGTGAGGTCTGTGGGGTGCTGGTAATGTTCCATATTGTGGTATGGGAGGATTACACAAATTTATATATGAAAAATTCATTGTATAATTATACATTGTAAAATTGTATGAATTTTATGGATTTATTTAATGTGAAAAGAAATTCTACCTTAAGTAGGGTCCTCTTTACTGTAGCCAGATTATATTCAATAGAGAAGCAAAATAGAGAGTAGCATATTAAACGGTTGCACTTAAACTTACAAACCATCAGAAAGATGTAACACCCAAATCAGAAGAAGAAGGAATTTGGAAGTGTTAAAAATGTGTGACCCAGTGATCCAGGTATCACTAAATATTCAGGGGACTCCAGTCTTCCCCAGGTAGTCGACCATAGTGTTTATCACCTTGTGGTATGCACCCTCATCATACAAAGTTTATGAAATGATGTGAAAAAGAAAGAGCCACATTAGTGATATACAAAACTTTCTGATAATCATACTTTTATTATTTTTCTGTAAAGGTCACTTGCTTGATTATAACTCTGCTAAAATGAAATATACTGAAATTTAATATGTACATTCCTGTGAGCTTTTTAGCAGGCTAAGAATGTATTTCCTGGGATCTTCTCATAAATGTTGCATCTCTCTTCTTTTTTCCTCATGTTATTCAGAGATCCTATAAGATTTCACTTTGGTTGTGTTTCTGATGTTTCCACCATCCTGCCTTTGTGCTTTGAGACCGCTCATCTTTTTTTTTTTTTTTTTGAGACTGCTCAATTTTTTCATGTTAACGATTCCTTCCAATTCACTTGAGTTTTTAATATTTCTAAATATTTCCACTTCACCTTCAGGAAATGTATCTGACCTTGTCTTTTAGAAACATTGCACAACTAACTGTTTTCTTCCAACTTTGAGATCTATCTTAACTTTCCCATTTCCTCTCTTGCCTAAGGGAAGCTCTTTAAGAAACTAACTGCCCGTCAGGGAAGTGTTTATGAGCTGACCAGCAAATCCCTCCTCATAATTTAACAGCATTACTTTTCTATTATCCTTATTATTGTTCTAGTGTGTATTTTTCCCTTTGGCATGTTTGCTGCATTGTTAACTTAATATAGGTTTTTTTTTCCATTATTTTCTCTACTTGTCTTGATGCACATATTTTCTCTCTTAGTGTCAAAATAAGGTGATGGTGAATTATGAGTCCCTTCTGAGCTGAGGACACTTTTGTAATCTGGTAACCTTTGGCAGGAAGTACATATCCCAGTGAATGATGGAGCTCTTAAGACTGATTCACCGTAGAACATTAGAGAAAATAGGCTGAGGGTTCAAAAATTCCAGGCAAGTTTGTTCTCCTCAGCGTGGTGTATATACTGTGCTCTCACTTTTATACCCCCTATTATGTGGTTAAGAGAGAGGCGATAATGACGGCTTCTTAAAGTTACCTATAATGCACTCAAAACTCTGTTAGGTGTAATGGTTTTAAAAGGTAGAATGAAAACACAGCTAGGAGATCAACACAAAAGGAATCATTTTCTGATAGCGACAGCAAGGCTTGTGTGCCTCTTGATACACACCTGCAACTTCCATTAACTGCAACGGGATTATGAATGCCCCCTTAAAGGAGTGTACACCCCCATCCCAAACGTGGTAAGGAGAAACCTTTCTCCCCCAGAACTTCTATTGATCCAGTTTCTTGTGGTAGAACCAAATCTTGTATCACTACATATTCAATATGTTGTCTTTCTAATGTAAGGGTGGAAAACAACAATCACTAATTGTGCATTGACTCAGTGGATATGAGTTTGAGCAAACTTAGGGAGATGGTGAAGGACAGGGAAGCCTGGCGTGCTGCAGTCCATGGGGTTGCAAAGAGTCGGATATGGCTTAGTGACTGAATGACAACAACAACAATAATATAGTTAAACAACCGTCAACCCTATGTAAAGCCCAAACCAGACCCAGATTGATTAATTTTCAGGTTAGAAGCATTGATCTGTAATATCCCTCTTTGACATTTGACCTTACTGACTTTAGGCAAATTTCGGGGTGATTAACACAGAAATGAGCTTCTAATTATACAGAACTGTTGATTAACAACATGTACAGATTTGTATAATGGGAAAAGAACTTTGGGTTCCTCAGTGATCTTTCTAGCTATACATGAATATAGAAATCTTGGTCATTGATAGGTGCTGAGCTTCATATGTATATATCTCTCACTATCCCCCAAGCTCCCAAAGCATGCATCCAACTCCCCACTGGATGTATTCCAGAGATCTACAGGTACATCAAATTGAGCATGTCTGAAACTGACCAGTCATCTTTCCCAGCAAGACTGCTCCTCTTCGTTCACCATCTCACTGAATGGAAACCAAAAGTCCTTCGGTCATTCCAGCCACAGTCCTGCAAAACCATCCTTTCACCTCCCACATCTATCACTGTTGATTCCATTACCTAAATATTTTCTGGAGGCAGCAGAAAGACATCTGTGGTGCTGAGCAGGCAGGCTGCAGCAAGCGTGACTCTAGCTAGCATCAGATTCAGGCAGATGCTCCTCACACTGCCCAGGAAATGTGGCAGCAGGAAATAGGAATCCAGGCACAGTGACCAACAGGGCTAAGGTTCAACCTCAACATCCCTGGGCTCAGAGAACTAATAGATTGGTGAGAGAGGCCGGGGGTGGAGACACAAAATAGGGGTTCCCAGGGTTGGGATGATAGGCAGGGACTAGGTCACACATGGTCTGAAAAAAGAGTCAGTTGCTAGAAGACACAAAGTGAGAACTGAATCAGCATTAAGGGTGACCTCAGGCAGAGCCACAGAGCAGTAGATCCCATGGTCCTTTTGTTTCCCTGGTCTTGAAGCCAGTTCATCTCAGAGAAGTTGGAATGGGAATAAAGGAGCAGGTGGAGTTAGATCAGCTTTTGGCTTCTAGGACTTTGGGGCCAGTGGTCATCACATCAGCTGTCACTGGGTGCTTTTTATAACTGTCTCACTAACATCTCCCTCATTGTTTTAACTTACTGCCTAAGAAGCTTTTCTCTGAACAATTGCACAATATCAAAGGAACAGTATTTGTGCCATTGATTTCACTGTTCCCAAGTGTATTCCAGACTATCAAGTTACCAAAGTAAAGACAGTAAATTGCAGGAGATCAGGCCTCCGTCTTGCTTGGCGTCAGTACTTCCCTGGTGCTGAGAACTGTGCCTAGCCCATGGCGAATGCTCAAGAAATAGTCATTGAATTTTGAATGAATTACAATGATATTATAGTGGTATTTATCACTTTGGGCCTTACAGATTTACAATTCTAATAGTTCAAGACTCACAAAATCCTTTGTTATAAAGGCAAGTGAAAAAATAAAAATATAAGTTTGTAAATAGAGTATGGTATCAATCACTTATAAACAATTATGCAGGGAAAAAACTAGAGGGAAACTCACCAAGATGTTAAGAGTGAATGCCTCTGTGTGGCGAGACAACAGGGCCCAGAAGAGGAGTCGGTAAAGGAGAGTTGGATGGTCCTAGAGGGAAAAGTTTTCATTGACTGGGTGGGGATATAAATAAAACCACTCAGGGAGAACCAAACTTTCTCAGAAAACATGACATCCTCTATGCAAAGGACAAAGGGAGTGTGACATCAGAGAACATCACATCGTTAGCAGCTTTTAGACAGTTAAGGCTGAGAAACTCCAGCCCTGCAGAAAGAACTTGATGCTGAAACAGTGTTTGTCAAATTGTGTCCCACAGAACCCAGAATTCAATATGTAATAATATTTAGGAAAACTGTAAGTCTCTGATTCAAATTTCTTCAATGTTTACATCACTAAGATAGCAACTATCAGCCATTCACCCTAGTTTCAAGTATATGTTTTTATCCAAAGTGTGCTCTTTGATTAACTTTATTAGTAAATGTTGAGTGTTATAAAGCTGACTGCATAAAATAAATCTGTGCTGATAAAGTGTTAGTCACTCAGTTGTGTCCAACTCTGCGACCCCATGGACTGTAGCCCACCAGGCTCCTCTGTCCAAGCAGGCAAAAATTTTGGAGACAAGAATACTGGAGTGAGTTGCCATTTCCTTCTCCAATGCTGATAAAACATTGGTCTTATCTTTTTCCGTATTGGGCTTTGAGTTTTATTAGAAAATTTTATTGGGGGAAGAAAAGGTTCTACTGCTTAAAAACAAAAGTGGAAACTACTGCCTTCAGGTTCCACAGTGGCCATCTGGAAGCTGCCCACTGTCAGGGCCCACATTACAAATGCTAGGGAGTTTTATCTTGATGGTAACAGAATCACTGATGCATTTGTAAGCAGAGGGGTTACATGTTCTAATTTTAAGGCGTATCTTTGGTAGCTGTTTGAAGATGGACAGGTGGGCAAACCAAGAACAGAGGCAGGGAGATCAGTTAGTAATTTAAGTGAGAAATGATGAGATGAAAGAGGACAATGGGATAGCTGGGAATAGAGTTGAGAAATATTTATAAGCTAGAAACAAGATTCCAGGGCATAGTACACATGAGAACTTTGAGCAGTATTATAATCTGGTTCATTTAATTAGTTTAGGAGCAAAGTGATATTCTATGAACACAATTTGAATACAAAAGCAATCAAATGTAGAAATTTGTGTACTAATTTACTTTTATTGAACAAAAACATAGTCAGTAGACTAAGAGATGACACATGCAAATTAGAATAACTCAAGGAGAATGCATTTACCAAAGGGACCATAACTTCCCCAGATATGAGGGGTTAGGGAAGAACCTAACCAGTCCTGAATAATCATTGAAATCAGTCCTGAATATTCATTGGAAGGACTGATGCTGAAGCCGAAACTCCAATACTTTGGCCATCTGATGCAAAGAACTGACTCATTAGAAAGGATCCTGATGCTGGGAAAGATTGAAGGCAGGAGAAGGAAATGACAGAGGATGAGATGGTTGGATGGCATCACCGACTCAACGGACATGAGTTTGAGCAAGCTCCTGGTGTTGGCGATGGACAGAAAATCCTGGCGTGCTTCAGTCCATGGGGTAGCAAAGAGTCGGACACGATTGAGCAACTGAACTAAACTGAGGGAAGAACGATGAGTGATACTCAGGAACCAGCATGGAACTCAAAGCTGCAGAGCTGTCACTAGTCCTGAAGCTTGAAAGATGAGAGAAAGGAGAACAACGGAATTCTGAGAGGAGAGAAGTTTCCAGGGTGTGAATTGACTTGAGAGGAGCAGTGACCTTCTAGCCAGGAACCCAGGCAGCTAAGTGTATCTTACAGAGAAGCCACTAGGGGACTATGTGTCTGGATGTCACTCTCACTCTGATCTTCCTGGGGCTGTCTGTTAGCCAAACCCACTCAGAAGCTGAAGAGCACAAGAGGTGATCCAGGCAGCTCAGCCTCCTGAAGCAGAAAGAGGGGTGGAGAAGGATAAAGCAGGGTGGAGGGGTAAAGTATCATAGGAAGTGTATCAGATGACCTGTTAAAGCTGTTTTAATTCAAATAATAGAATAAACACTTGTTTCTGGTAGACATCTTTGCATGCTAAGTTTTGGATTTCAGCTATTTGTAACTACTGACTTCATCTCAGGGTAGGTACATGTCATAAAACACTCAACAGAGATTAGAACAGTGCCTACAAGGAGTGCATGCGTGTGTTTTCACTAGTCAAGGACAATGTTTTCCAGGAATGAGAACAATGTGTATTTTGTCACTTATATAAGAAACTGCAATGTGGAAATGAGTTAACTGGTACCATATTTGTAATTAATTATAATAATAGAATCTTGCTGGGCAACGTCTCAACGTTTATTTTGAACTTATTGGATATAGAGGAGGAAAGGAAATGGAGGACTCTAGAAGTCTTTAAAGGCATTGTATTTTATGGAGATAGATCCATAACTTCCTTTTTTCTCCACCTAAATGCAGAATCATTTAAGAGAGAGAGGGTGAGAGATGAATTCAGGCAGATGGAGATCACAACATCACCCTACTATTGGTAAAGCTATAGGACACTGTAACATGCTAATGTTCACCTTTGAACTAGGCAGCCTTACCTAGTCAGTCACTGACAGCCCTGAACAGCACCTGGTCTCCTTGGGGAAGTGGGCACAGCATCTATAAAGCTCACATCAGAGAACTGAGAGTATGCTTTCTTTAAGTACACAGATGCCAAAGGAAACAAGAAAGAATAGAGGAAGAAGGAAACTGATTATATCCAATGTTGTTTCTCCCAAACTCACCAATTAGATAATTCTCTCTTCCTCTTACAGGGAGGAATAAGGGAAGGGATGGGAAGAGGGCAGGAGTGGTACTTTGGAAGAGATCTCAGGACAAGGAAACGTAAGGTGAGGAGAAAGCAATCTCTTTGTTGATAGATGGTGGTATCTTGGCTAACTGGATGCTATTAGGGAATATAGGAGGAGAAGGTAATGGCACCCCACTCCAGTACTCTTGCCTGGAAAATCCCATGGAAGGAGGAGCCTGGTAGGCTACAGTCCATGGGGTCGCTAAGAGTCAGACACAACTGAGCGACTTCACTTTCACTTTTCACTTTCATGCATTGGAGAAGGAAATGGCAACCCACTCCAGTGTTCTTGCCTGGAGAATCCCAGGGATGGGGGAGCCCAGTGGGCTGCCGTCTATGGGGTCGCACAGGGTCAGACATGACTGAAGCAACTTAGCAGCAGCAGCAGGGAATATAGGAGAAGAGGAAAAATTGTGACTTAGTTTGTGAAACGTTTGCCTTGACAAGCCACTGTACATCCCCATCTTGCCCTTGAGAAGAAGATGGAGATGTACAGCAGGCAGTTGTATACGTGGATCTGGAGTTCAAGAGAGGAATTGGGCTGGAAATGGAGACTTGAAAGTCACATATGTATAGAAAAATGAAAATGGATATGGAAGATGGATATGGATAACAATGCCTTGAATTCAATGTACATAAAAATAGAAGAGAGCTCTATATGGAAGCCTGGAGAACACCAGCATTCAAGGAAACAGGTGGAACAAAGTGATTATAAAAAGTACTGAAGAAAGACAAGAGTCAAGAGTGGGTGGGATTATGTAATCTACAGATTCCATAAGCAGGAAGCCACTACCTGTTGCACTAGGCTGCTCAAAGCTGTGAAACCATCTTTGACTATGCTCTTCATATCTAACTTGGTCAAAGTCACCTTAGTGAACTAGTTTTAAGAGGAACCCAGTGACTCAATTGGGGGTGAGATAGAACACAGGTGAAGGTATTCAGGAGAAGAGTTTCTGAACTCAACTCAAATCAGTGGGTTTTCATTATGCACATTTATAAGGTGTAGTGATTAACAGTCTAGTGGGGGGAGGGAACACAGAAATTAGGAAAACGTGAGGATTTGCCCCACGTTGGGAAAATACCTTGATTTAATTTTTCTAGTCTACCCTCAGTTCTGGAACCTCTGACAGTATCTGAGTTGGGGTAGAGGTAGTAAGGAGTCATTCAAGAGGGTGGTCTGGACAACTTTATTAACAATGAAATAGGGCCCCACACTTAGGAAAGATCCAGAAGTCAGTATCTCTTCTATACCTTATTCATAGAGATTTTTTGATTCAGGTGGTTTAAGGCATTAGTTGGCAAACCATCAGTTAATTGAAAAAGTAAATTATCTATTACATCCAATTTCTCAACCAGACTAGATTATTAAGATGTGTCAAATCATTGATTTTGACGCTGTTTTGGATTCTACTTAAAGAAAAATCAAAGGAAATACATATATATACAGAGTAAATAGATCATCACACTTGAAACTAACTCAAAGAATAGTAAGGTCCATGCCAAAATGCATCTCTGCGTGTGTGTGCGCTCATTTCTTAAAATCATTCTTTGGCTGACATTTCTTTTATAGGGCTTCAGGATGAAATAAGAAAAAAGAAAAATACATGAAACTTATTTAGGAAAGTGACTATCACATAGTGTCCAATGAACATTTTTAATTATTATTATCATTGTTACCACTATTACTCCCCACTTTTAGGAATATAGAAATAGAGGAAATGTAGATAGACTCTTTCTCCACTATACTTCCAACAAACAATTTGAGATTTAGAAGCTTCTGGAACAGTAATTTTTGAACTTTTCTAATTCAGAGAGGCTGGTGAAAAACACAACCTCTCCTTGAGTAAATTCACCTATACATAAAATATTGCACAAATTTTGAAGGAATAAGCCCTTTCAGCATAAACTCTCGACTTTCCAGGGTGGTGAGACAGGGAGCCAGTTGCAGTTACTGTGTGTGTGTGTGTGTGTGTGAAGTCGCTCAGTCGTGTCCAACTCTTTACGACCCCATGGACTGTAGCCTATCAGGCTCCTCCGTCCAGACAGTGTCTAAAAGCACTATGTTAAGTGTGGAGATAGAACACAGACACATTTAAAAAAGATTTTAAAATAGCCACTAACCTCATGCAGCCAACATTCAGTGGAATAATAGTGTGTGTCCAGGCCTCTGTTGAACATTCTGGAAAATGCAAATATCTGTAAGGCTCTAGATGTCAGGGTCTCAGATTCTTGTGGTGGAGAAGTACTAGACCAGAGTCATGTTCAAAGTTCAGAGGCACAGGGCCAGGAGTCAGCTTGCTGGAAGTGGCAACTGAGTGATTATACTTGTTCCCGTAAAGCTGATGATGATTTTAAAATATATTTACTGAGCTGCTACAGTCAATAAAAGCCCCAATTAAGGCACCATTAAGGGACTTAACAGTGTAATGGTGAGGAAGACATTCCTGAAAAGTTTAATGATCTCAGATCTTGACACAGCCAGAAAGTCACTAGTCATTAATGCCATGTCTGGATCTCAATTACAAAGTTCTCTATAAGAAAAACCCCTGGCCTTTAATAGCACACAAGATTATACCTGATTTGTTACAGAGAGAAAGATATACCTTTTCAAATGTATTGTTAAATCTCTATGTTTTCAGTTAAGAGAAGTGGCCAATTATGAGCAGAAACTGCTGAGTGAAAATCCATAGCATGATCACATGCCAATTAGATAAGTATTACCACTGAGTTGAAAAATAATGGAAATGCAAAATTGAACCCAGTATTGTGCTGATTAATAAGACTATGACTGTGCCTATATTGTTTAGTTGCTAAGTCATGTCCATCTCTTTTGCAAGCCTGTGGACTATAGCCTGCCAGGCTCCTATGTCCATGGGATTTTTGAGGCAAGAATACTGGAGTGGGTGGCCATTTCCTTCTGCTCGAACCTGTGTCTCCTGCATTGGCGGGTGGATTCTTTACCACTGAGCCACCGGGGAAGGCCCATCAGGTAATTCAGTTAATTCCCAGTGCAATGTGTAGGAACTCCTTCTGTGTAAAGCTGCATTGAATCTATAGAAAATTAAGCATATAGAGTCTCTCTGCCTTCTTAAATATTCATGCATTTATTCATTCATTCAACAGCTATTTACTGTGAACATCTGTATAAGGCTTAGTGATGGGCCCTGGGAAACCATGTGAGCCATACAGTCAAGGTACTCATGAACTGTACAGTCCAAACGAATGATGATCAACTGTGATAAGTACTGGGAAAGAGTCAACCCGGTGCAGGTAACAACAGACTGAAGATCTTTTAAGATAAGGTGGTCCAGGGAAGCCCTCTGAGGAGTTAGTTCAACAAAGATCTGAATCATAAAGAAGTCAGTCTTAAAAAGGCAAGCAGGGGAAGAAGGGAAGGGTGGAACTTTTGGGCTACTTTAGCATCTGAATTCCTTTCCTGAATGCCTTCTCATGAAGCAAGTCTCAGTAAGGGGCAGGCTTCTCCAAAGCCCACCTACTCTCTTTTCTAGCCTTCCTTGCAGTTAGGGTTTTGGAATGTGACACAGGCTCGGTCAGAGTTATTTGCCCACAGCAGTAAAACTAGTGAGACCAAGAAGCAGAGTTGAGAATTTCTTTTGATGGCAATGAGTGTAGTAGCAACATTCAGTTCCTAGAGCAGCGATTCCAGGATTCCCTTGCAAAGGCAACAGAGCCCTCTTCAGGCTGGTTCTGGGTATGATTTTGCCTGAAGTTCTGTTTGTCCAGCTCTGCTTTATCTCTCCCTAATCTTCAAAGCTCGTATTGCAGTCTTCCTGGAAATTCTGGGAACCACCCAATACATTCCATTTCTCTTAGGCCTTAATCAGCCAGAGTCAGTTTCTGATGATTCCAACTAAAAGTCCTGATAGGTTGGAGCACATTGTAGGCAGAGGCATGTGCAACAGTCGTCATAGGAGAGTTAGAGAAAGAGCTTGGAGGAACAAAGAAAAACCCTGGGTGGCAGCATTAGCGAGAAACGGTGGCTCATGGATGAGATGGGTGGAGACAGCAAGTCTGGCAAGAGTCAGACCAAGCAGGCCTCTGGAGCAGAAGTTGGAAACGTGCTGAGCCTACCTTTTCTCAGGGAGACTCATCTAACTCCTGATGCAACACGTCTCTACTGATGTCTGAGGACTCTGAGGCAGGACTAAAGTGTTCTGGTTGGGTGGTTGCCACTCTGCTGTGCCAAGAAATTCCAGAAGACTAAGCCTGAACTTGCCATTTCTAATTCTGTGAGATCTCTCTCTCTTCTTGAAGTACTAAGATGTGTGTCTCTAAAGGCATTTATAGCATTAATTTGGTTATATGTTTTTCAGTGTCCACCAATAGACACTAGCCAACTCCCTGGGATCACAGTGGAGAGGTGGGATGATTTCATGCTTTGGATTAAGACAGATCTGGATTTAGGGGGAGGTTCTGTCAATAATAAATTATATGATCTCAGACAAGTTGCTTCACCTCTCAGAAGCACGATTTTCTCTTTTGAAAAATGAGGTGTATCAGTGCCTCAGTGAGGATTACATCACTGTAAATTACTATGCAGTACCCACCACATAGTAGGCACTGTTAATGTCAATCCTTTTGTTCCTCGGTATTTCATTGAATTGAAGTATTCTGCAGCTACGAAAACAATATATTAATAAATTCGTTGCTTTTGTGCTTACTTTATTGTAAAATGCTAATTTAGAATCAAGTAACATACATTGCTTTCATACAGTTAAGAATTGATCATGAAAATTTCCTTTTTTTCAAAAATTCCCTGAAAGGTTATTGCCATTTACTCAGTTCACTCCAGCAAAATTACTTAAAAAAAAAAAAGTTTGCTTTTTTTTTTTTTTTCACTTATAACATCCCTACATTAATAATGTAGAATAGAAGTAAAACACTGTGTCCAAAACCACAAGGTAGATGTTGTTCATCTTGAGAAGCTGCTGTTCTAAGTCACTTCAGTCGTGTCCGGCTCTTTGCAACCCCATGGACTGTTGCCCACCAGGCTCCTCTATCCATGGGGATTCTCCAGGCAAGAATACTGGAGTGGGTTGCCATTTCCTCCTCCAGGGGATCTTCCCAACCCAGGGATCAAACCCATGTCTCCTGTGGCTCCTGCATTGCAGGCAGATTCTTTATTGCTGAGCCACCGGGGAACCCCGGAGGAATATATTATTCAAATTCTGATTGTCCTAGCCAAAATATTTCCTTATATAATATTTCCCTGGGCTTGAGTCTTTTTTCATTCTAAGAACTTGAAATCATAGATGCTCTATAGATTTGTCACTGACCAAATATGTAACTCAGCTCTGAAGACATTAAAAACTTTGAAATATTCATTACAAAACAAAAATCCTAGAACCTCCCAAGCCCCTTGCTTACTGACTTGCTTAAATAATTTAGTCTAATGAATTGAGAGTCTTTTAGAATCCTTTTCTTTCCTCCTTGCCTCCTGGTCTTTTAACATACATTTTCTGATCTCCATTTTCCTCTGATTTCTTTCTTCTGTTTCCTTGATTTTGGCATAGTTTCTCTTCTCATGGCTGGTGCTGTGTTGAGGAAAAAAAAAAAGGTTATATATGCAAATGCACAATGTTTCCCTTCAAATGGCAAATGAGACAAAGCAGCTAGGATACAGGATTCATTTGTCTTTCTTCCTCTAACTACTTTCTGTAAACCACAAGCGCTTACAACCACCAAGAGACCAGTCAAGGTAGATCTTGATTTACATAAGGGGTTTGATAAGGCTGTTTTTGAAAACCTGCACTCCTCTCTTTGAAAATTCCTATCTTCTTGGCATTGAAGTAGCACTCTCAACACCGAAAATTCCTACTTAGCCCTGGTGATTGGAGCCTCAAATGAAAACATTGTCACAACTTCCCACAGAGGGAAGGAAAGAAGCTTTTATTGCTGCTAAGTACAAATGTGAAAAATAATGAACAACGGAAGAATATTCTTACGGGAAAATCAGGCGCTTGTAGTCATTTCTTGGCATGTTTGCTTTGGAATTCTAATCACTAACAACAGTTCAGATTTTCAGAGAAAAGAGTATCTACCCGTGAAAACCCTTAGGCAAGACAACTGGAAATGCTTATTGTGAAGAAAAGCAAAAATACAGCAAGATATATCTGCGGCACATGAGAGGAATGCATAAGTGAGCATTGGAACGTTCTTTTGGTATTGGTCTTGAGGTGCAATTGTTTTAGGATTTAACCAAATCAACTTTGAAAGCATCTTGCCTTCATGTAAAGGGCTAATCATACTTAGTAGGAGGAATCAATGCTCAATTCTGCTCTATGTTATAAGTTTTACACACAAGTGTAATTGATTTCCAGACCTCTGAAACCAAACTAGTTAATGAGAGTAAATGAAACCCCTGAGTCAACAAACAAACTAATTTAGGGGACTAGCACTATTATTCTATCTTTAACAGTAGGTTTCCGGTGGCCTACAGTTAGGTGAGTGCATTCACCTAACTTTCTGCCTCCCTCATCCACATTTAAGGAGTCATGTGAATTCATTGGGCCCACTCAAATCACATCATCATAATCTTCTTTTAAGATCAGCTGATTAGCAACCTTAATTTCATCTGCAACCTTCATTCCCTTTTGCCACATAACATAACGGATTCACATGTTTTGAAGAGTTAGGACCTGATTTGGTGGGTCCTTATTCTGCCTATCACACTTCTCAATCAGACTGTAAACTCCTTATGTGTCATGTTTTTCTCTGCATTTCTCATAACAAGAATAGGTCTAACTATATTTGCATTTTGATTGTTTCTTGAACTAATAAAGCTTCTCAAAGGGTGGTCTAAGGACCGTTGGTGGTCTTTGACTTTCAGGTATATTGCAAGTTCTATTAAAATTCAAGTCTGAAAAATATGTAGCTAAAGAACCCTCAAGTTGTCTTCATTGCCGATACAAATTTATATTATTTAAAAAGCTTATATTATTTTTAAAAAAAGAAAGAAAAGGAATTAATGACATTTTTCTACAAAAACAAAGGAGGAAGCCAAGAAAGAAGACATAGGGCGTGGGAAACAGGGGAGGCAATACAAGGCAGGGGAGAAGGGTGTTCTCAACATCTAACAGTACTGGATGCAACCGAGCCACGTGGGAGCTGGAGAAGGTGCGACTCCAGTGAGATGTCTGTAAGATGATTAAAATGGAAGAGCTAGATTACTCGGTGTGTCTGATGTGCTAGAAGGATACTTACACTTCTTTCAGAGTTTGGGGATGAATCAGAAAATTAAACAAATAAAAATATGAGGCAATTATTGTACCATAAAGAAAACGTATTTCCAGAATACTATGTAGCTTTGCTGTGAATAATAATCATTAACAAAATGAATATTGAATTAAATGAAATATTGATTAAAAGGAAAATATAAGTACATAGGAGAATGAAGAGAAGATGGTGAGGAGAATATGTGGATAAGAATGAAATTCTCATCTTCCGTAGTAGGAGGTCAAATAAAATCTGAAACTGAAAAAAAAAAAAAACAAGAAATAGTAGCCTGAGAATATTATTTAGAAACAAGAATAAGCAGCTAAAAGAGCAGATATTATTGGAGGGGAAGTTTGGGGCAGAGTCCTGGTATTATCGTTTGACTATTTAAACTACATATGTGCATTAATTAATTAAAAATTAAAATTAAGACAAAATATGTCTTAACATTTTGAAAAACATTTTTTGTAATGGAAGGGTTATTTATAAAGGCAACATTCTTTTACAAGTTGCCCTCTCTTTCTTCTTTATCTCTTTCTCTTTGTCTCTTTTGCATATGGCAAGTAGTCCACAGGAACTTTTATTCTAACCAGAGTGATGTTTATTTTATTCCTTGATTCTAAAACTGGAAGGACTACAGTATAATTTAGCCTATTAACAAATCAACATGCAGGCCAGGTCAAGGTGATCAGATGGTGCCTGTACAAAGTGATCAGGAAGAGCTGTACCAGGGATGGCAGGGCATTTCAGGAAGAGTATCTAACGGGGATGAAAAAGAGTACTGATAAGGAAATAAGCTGGCTTATATTTCTGTCAGACTGAACGATCGGCTGTTACCTAAGTGTGCCATGTATTCTTTCCAGTTGGTTCTTCACATAATTTATAAACCAAACATAACTAGATTCATCATTACTGATATTACCTTGGATATCAGAAGATGCTGAGCTACCTATGCTTGCATTATTAACTCTTTTACTTTATTTCTGGGGGGCTGTCCATGCTTGCTTTGTAGGATTTTAAATAACTCCTAAAATGACATATCCAGAGGAGACAATTTAATTCAATTAAGCTTTGGCAAAACCTCTTCCCTCCTTCCTGTTCTCTCTCTGCCTTCTAGTTTAATAATTATGAGCACACAGTTAGGCAATGATTTGTGGGGCAGTGAGACAAGATTTAAAAATTAGAACTGTCTCAGTAGTTCCATGGAGAAGACAATGGCACCCCACTCCAGTACTCTTGCCTGGAAAATCCCATGGACGGAGGAGCCTGGTAGGCTGCAGTCCATGGGGTCGCTGAGGGTCGGACACGACTGAGCAACTTCACTTTCACTTTTCACTTTCATGCACTGGAGAAGGAAATGGCAACCCACTCCAGTGTTCTTGCCTGGAGAATCCCAGGGATGGGGAACCTGGGGGGCTGTCGTCTATGGGGTCGCACAGAGTCGGACACGACTCAAGTGACTTAGCAGCAGCAGCAGTAGTTCCAGCAAATGTGGTTATCCCAGGTTCTCAATTGTGGGTTTTTTTGTTTTTTTTAAGTACCAAGGTAGTTGGGCAAGATTATGGATTTATAGATTAGTTTTCTTCTACCTGTGTTTTGAGTTAAGAGTCCCTAATCTTCATTATGTGTGTATGTGTGCTCAGTCTTGTCTGACCCTTTGGGAGTCCTGTAGTCCACCAGGCTCCTCTGTACATGGAATTTTCAGGCAAGAACACTGGTGTGGGTTGCCATTTCCTTCTCCAGGGGATCTTCCCAGTCCCAGGGCTCCAACCCGCATCTCTTGTGTCTCCTGCATCACAGGTGAATTCTTTACCACTGAGCCAAGTGGGAAGCCCCAATCTTCATTATACGTTTTCCCATTAAGTTGGGCAGTTTGATTAGTCAACCCCGGGAAGAGGTGTTTGGAAGCAGAAGGAACTGGAGCTACCAGCCCAAAGAAGCTAGTCAAAGAATGGCAGGCAGTAGATATAATCAGGCAAGAGGGCAACGTCTCTCCCTGATACTGACAATATCCCATGACAATGGCTCTGTTCTGTTACAGTTCATTCAATTCGTACTGAGCATCTCAGTGCCTGCCACTGTTCTAGATGCTGGGGACACAGTTGTGAACACAGTGTCATAATTCTGTCCAGTCTTATCTTTTTCAGATGCAGCCACGCAAATTAAGAATACAATTGAGCTCTCTCGCCTCGGCGCTTCCAAGATGACCAAGAAAAGAAGGAACAACCGTCGTGCCAAAAAGGGCCGCGGCCATGTGCAGCCTGTTCGCGGCACCAACTGTGCCCGATGTGTGCCCAAGGATAAGGCCATTAAGAAGTTCGTCATTCGGAACATCGTAGAGGCCGCAGCCATCAGGGACATTTCTGAAGCGAGTGTTTTCGATGCCTATGTACTTCCCAAGCTGTATGTGAAACTACATTACTGCATGAGTTGTGCCATTCACAGCAAGGTAGTCAGGAATCGCTCTCTGGAAGCCCGTAAGGACCAAACACCTCCACCCTGATTTAGACCCACGTCCTCCACCAAAGCCCATGTAAGGATCCAAGTCCTTAAAGACTGAAGAAATATTGGTTTCTCTGAAAAGACAATAAAATGGAAATTATTAAAAAAAAAAAAAAAAGAATACAATTGAATTTCCTAACCCCTATTCAAAACCCAGTCCAGCATTCTTACTGGCTTCATTTGACCAAAAACTTCAGAGGAAAGAGACTTTCCCATGAAATTTGCAGTGTCTCCAGCTTCTGATCCCTCAGGGGGAAGAAGCTTTATTTCTTAGGTAGTTTGTCTGTTCCAAAGTGTTCTCCCACCCCACCATCTCTCAGATAAAGGACTAAATTCCATGAAAAGCCACAGCTACCCCGAAGGAGAAATCAGTCCCTAATGATATTACACTTGCACAAATTGAAATGGGGTTAAAAGCTCAGATTGTGGATTCTTAGATTTTTTGCTAAGCTGGAAGCTTTTATAGGCTCACTTTAAATTGAGAGGCAGAGTTTAGATCCTTTTGTTACTTAAGAGACTGAGCAAATTAGCAAGTCCGAGGCAAATCTTTTTTGATTACTGAACTATTACAAATGCCTCCTGGCCAAAGAATAACCTCTCTCCAGAGGGAAATGTTCAGCAGGACCTTTTGCTTAAATTCATAAAATCTGTTAAAGCAAATCTCTCACATTTCCATTAAGTCGGTAAATTACTTCTAGGGGAAAAGGATAAAATGCCGGCAATAAAATGGCTGGACTATATTAATGATGGGAGGTGGGGCCGCAAAGGTGGAAGAATTGATGCTACATTTACGGCGCAGAGAATTTCAGGCTTTGTCACGTGTTGAGCTAAATGTAAATGATGTCACCTTCTCCTCCCCTAGTGAGAGACAAAGTTATCCGTCCGCAGAGGCTTCACCAAATGCGTTGTGTGGCTGACATTAAAATGACTACAAGGTTATTTCTTTCCATATCTATCCCCTTGGAAAATTTTTCAAGATTTTATTGTAGATGGGAAAAATGCATAATACCATAGGAAACAAAGCCCTCGATACATTCTTGCTACTGGATTATTGCCATTCTATCTCAATGCTGATTGAAATCCAAGATTTGGTATCTGAGCCTTAATGAGATGCTGGCAAATATCTTTCTGCCCCGCTGGAAATGTAATCTTTCTATTGAACATTTTGTCCCAGTGAATCTCATCTGCAATAGCATTTTGCATTTGAATCAGGGAGGTCAGTGCTTGGTAGCAGACCATGTGGTGCTGGCTCTGTTCACTTTTGGGTGAAATTGATCTCTGAAGGTGTTGAAAGTACAGCAGTGAGTCATTAACCATAATTATCTCATTGCTTCATCCAGATGATTAAAGTCATCATACCACTGCCCAATTTGTTGTGTGTCTAAAAATCGGACTTTCCTATAAAAATAACTTGCCAATTCCCGTGTCCACAATGCCTCCCAAATATATAGAATTAGCATATTGCCTCAATGCATCTAGTATACAGGCATTATATTTACTTAGAGAAACTCATGTATGTCATAATAGTTGTCCCTAAAAGGGTCATATTTTTATACCTTTCATACATTTTTCAGTTTTGCGTGAGTGAAGAAGTGGTTCATGCTGTGAACTTAACCTAAAATTTAAAGTTAAAATACTCTGTCTCTTGTCTAACCATCAGCATTTTCTGTGCCTTTGAACAGAGTTAATCATCAAGCATAATGCTAAATTATACTTTTGTTTCCTAAGGCTGAGATAGCAGAAAAGGGAGTGTCTAACTAGTGGTTTTTTATACAGAGTAGAAGCAGCAGCAAAACACATTTATAAATATTTGGCTTGGTAGTTAAATAATTTATTCCATATCTGCAAGCAATAAAGCATCCCTCTAGAATGCATGTATACATATATATGCATATTTTTAAAGTAAATGTGTGCTACCAAAATATAAAAACTTGCTTTTCATGCTGTGCTAATATCAAAAGACTGAGCATTTAACTGCTATGTGGACATGGCTTTGCACATGTAAATTGAAAATTTACATGTAAATTTGCACATCAAAAAGGCCTAGCATATTCTAATTTAAATTCACTTAACTTAAATAGTGACAGATTATGGTTGTTTGCAATATGATCAATTTAATCAAAAACTGAATAGAACTACCAGAGAGATTTGCCTATATTAGTAGACCAAAGATTGGGTTGCAAACCCAGTCATTGAAATTTTAAGTATTGAAGAAATTCTAGAAAATAAACAGCTGATAAATGAATGAATTTTAAGTTTGAGTAAATATAAGACCTAGTACAATTTCAGAGTACTAAACTTATTGTCATCATAATGTAACCTTAAGTAGAGAAAAAGGAAGGGACAATTTTGGTATGATGATTTAATAATAGACCAATACAATTTTCTCTAAGTAGAGAAATAAAAATATTTAAATGCACCTCAAGTTTTTGTAATATGCATTTTAAATCTTAACATTGTACAAGCACTTTGAGCCAGCAATTCCATTTTTCAGAAATTATACTAATGAAACTAAGAGTGTAATAAGGATGCTTGGAGGAGTTTAGTTACAATTATCATAGTGCTGTTCATTACAGCAAAAATAACATTAGAAAAGTCTAACAATTTTATACTAATGATTTGGTAGTGCATGTTATTTCCAATACATAATATGGATTCTATACAATGGAATACTATGTAGCTATCAAAATTATATTGCAGAAATATAATTATAGAAATGTATTTGGTGATATAGAAACATATTTTCAATGTTATGCTGTGTAAAAGGAAAAAAGTTCAGTTTATGTAACAGATGGCATGGTGCTAAAGAATCTGGCTGCCAATGCAAGAGACATAGGTTCAATCCCTGGGTCGGGAAGATTCCCTGGAGTAGCAAATGGCAACCCACTTCTGGCCTTGAAAATTCTATGGACAGAGGGGCCTGGCGGGCTATAGTCCATGGGGATACAAAGAGTTGGTCACAACTGAGCAGCTGGGCATTCATACAAGTATGATCCCATATATATGAATATGTATATAACTGTGTGTGTTTGTTTTCAGGAAAAGTTGTTTCAAAAGTTTAAAACATTTGAGTGGTGATCTCAGAGCGGCCAGGTATGTGATTTTTATTTTCATTTTCTTAGCCTATTTTTGTTATTTGCATAATTTTAAAAATTAAAAATATAACAGGAATGGATTGCTCTACAGTGCCATAAGTGTTATATATTATTCTAGCTAGGATTCAATCTGGCTTTGCCATTATTCTCTTAAAATTGACGGAGTCCAATCTCAGCAATTTTCCAATCCTCTCTTGTCTCTTGAGATTCTAAAAGAAACTCCAGGAAATTGGAGAAGAGCCTCTGCTCTTCAGTTCATTGTGGTTGGCACTTCTGATAACTCCTCATCCAAGTGAGTGGCTTTACTGGTGGCCATGTGCTTCCCGCTTAGTGTGGCCACAGGGACCTTCACTGGGGTTCAGGGCTCAGTCCCAGGCATCTGTTCAGCCTTTTAACTTCATGGCAGTGCTGGTGGGGCTTCAAAGGAGCTGGTATTTGTACCCCCACTTCCAAACTAACAGTATTTAACAAACAGGATTTTTTTTAAAGGAAGTTTCAAAAAAGTAAACTACTTTGTTATTCCCTTTATTTTAAAAAATGTACAAGGGATTACTCTCTTAAATATACAAACAGCTCATGCAGCTCAATAACAAAAAAGTAAACAACCCAATTGAAAAGTAGATGAAACATTTAAATAGACATTTCTCCAGAGAAGACAAATAGGTGGACAAAAAGCACATGAAATGATGCTCAACATCACTAATTATTAGAAAAATGCAAATCAAAACTTCAATGAGGTATCACCTCACACAGGTCAAAATGAAAGTGAAAGTTGTTCAGTTGTTTCCGACTCTTTGCGACCCCATGGACTATACAGTCAATGGAATTCTCTAGGCCGGAATACTGGAGTGGGTAGCCTTCCAGGGATCTCCAGGGGATCTTCCCAAGCCAGGGATCAAACCAGGTCTCCTGCATTGCAGGCTGATTCTTTACCAGCTGAGCCACAAGGGAAGCCCAAGAATACTAGAGTGGGTATCCTATCCCTTTTCCAGTGGATCTTCCCAACCCAGGAATTGAACTGGGGTCTCCTGCATTGCAGGTGGATTCTTTTCTTTACCAACTTAGCTATGAGGGAAGCCCCAGGTCAAAATGGCCATCATCAAAATAATGTGCAAGCAATAAATGCTGGAGAGGGTGTGGAGAAAAGGGAATGCTTCTATACTGTTGGTGAGAATGTAAACTGGTACACCTGCTATGGAGACCAGTATGGAGGTTCCTTAAAAAATGAAAAATAGAACTACTATATGATCCAGTAATCCCACTCCTGGGATATATCTGGAGAAAACCATAATCTGAAAAGATACTTGGACCTCAGTGTTCATTGCAGCACTATTTACAATAGCCAGGACATAGAATCAAGCTAAGTGTCTATCAACAGAGGAATGGATAAAGAAGATGTGGTATATATATACAATGGGACATTACTCAGCCAAAACAAAGAACAAAATAATGTCATTTGCACCAACATAGATGGACCTAGAGATTGTCATACTGAGTGAAGTCAGTCAGACAGAAAAGGACAAATAGTATATGGTATTGCTTAAATGCAGACTCTAAAAAAATGATTCAAATGAACTTATCTGCAAAACAGAAATAGTTACAGACGTAGAAAACAATCTTACGGTTATGGGGCAGGGAGGGATAAACTGGGAGATTGGGAATGACATATACACACTACTATAGATAAAATAGAAAACTAATAAGGACCTACTGTATAGCCCAGAAAACTCAACTCAATACTATGTAATGATCTATATGGGAAAAGAGTCTATTAAAAAGAGTGGATATACGTGTAACTGATTAACTGTGCTGTACAGAAGAAAGTAACACACAACATTGTAAATCAACTCTATTCCAACAACAATAATAATAATAAAGAAGGTAATTGCATTTAAGCCTTATTTTTAAATGCATAAGGACAACAGCTAACTATTCCTAATACTTTCAGGCAATGAACGACACCAATGAAGACACAATCCTTGTTCCAAAGAAACATAATTAAATTAGCCATTTTTCACTGCTTCCTGGAGAAAAATTAAAAGCAGGTCTACGGACAAGAAAGACTTGTTCAGGTCAGGCAGCTGCATTTCCCTCTCAGCTCCCACCTCTTCCCAAATCCACCATTCCCAACCCTTGCTACTGTTGCAGTGTTCGGTGTTCTGATAGTCCGCTGGATAGTATAGCATTAGCCTGAGATCCCCTTCCGGATGAATGAATAGGATTTAACGCTGGGAGATCACCGGACTGGCTGGAGATGGTATAGTGTCTGACCATATACAGGCCTTTGGGGAAAAAACAGAATGATCTGTCATTGTCTATCAGGGGCTGGCTCTAAATGATTTGGTTTCTGCAAGGTTGGAAGAGGGAAGGAAGCTTTACACAAAAAGGTGCTGGCATCGATAACACCCACCAGACTTGAAAAGAGCCCATCTGCAGAGAGAAGGAGACTGAAGCCCAGAGAGCCAACACAGGACACACCACCCTGGTGTCTGTGTGTTGGACATGTGGATGGTGACATTTGAGCCCTACCCTTGTCTCATGACTGTGTTCCTTTAGTAAGAGCACCATTTAGTTGGACATAATTGACAGTGAACATTGTTAAGCCTAGGATTGGTGAGATTACTGGATTTCCTCTAAAGGTCTTTGCATATAAAAATTAAAAATAACTATCCATATGATTGAAGCAGTTTTGCTGGATGAAGAGGACTTAATCAGTCAATTGTTTATTCAAAACCCATCTCTTATTTTTCTAGACGCTGAGCAAGATGGAAAAGTGTGAGATTCAGATTTTTCCCCAAAGGAGTTTACCAACTAGATGGCAAGGCAATTCCTCCTACACAAAAGAATCGGATAAAAGTTATGGACACTGCATGGTTCAGGTAATTCTGGGTTAAACTCTGTTTTCCTATCTGTAGTGAGAGAAGGTTGGGCTGCCCACAAAACCTCCTGATTCTGACAGTGCTTTAAACTTCTGTAATCCTGTGGTGCTTCTAATGCTATGAATCTATCTCTATTTCCTCATCTCCATATTGAGACTTAATAAAGTTAAAAGATGGGCCTAAAACAACAATAAGGCTAGAATCAAGGCAAACCCTGATACAGCAGGACACTCAGTTAATGGGTTTTGTGGGCTCCTTTATTAGGGCGAAACAAAATCACAGCAAAAGAATCTTATGTCAGGTGGGGGTTTATACAAAACAGAAGAGAACTTCCAAGATAAACTGTGAGGTCTTCTCCTAAGTCCTTAGTATCTACAACTAATAAATGAGGCCCCAGGATGGTCACTGAGATATCACAATTTACCAAAGAAAGATTTAAGTATATTCATTGTGCCATTCTTATGAAAGAAAGCACTTATTACATAGCTGTTGCTGCTAAGTCACTTCAGTCATGTCCGACTCTGTGCGACCCCATAGACGGCAGCCCACCAGACTCCCCCATCACTGGGATTCTCCAGGCAAGAACACTGGAATGGGTTGCCATTTCCTTCTCCAATGCATGAAAGTGAAAAGTGAAAGTGAAGTCGCTCAGTCATGTCCGACTCTGTGCGACCCCATGGACTGCAGCCTACCAGGCTCCTCTGCCCATGGGATTTTCCAGGCAAGAGTACTGGAGTGGGGTGCCATTGCCTTCTCCATATTACATAGCAGTGATTAATAAATATTTATTGATATAATTAAATAAATCAAGTTGTTGAATAAATGAATAAATTTTATCAAATGTTTCAGAATGATAAAAATGTGATACATATATACAATGGAATATTACTCAGCCATAAAAAGAACAACATAATGTCATTTGAAGGAAATAGATAGACCTGGAGACTATCATACTGAGTGAAGTAAGACAGAGAAAGACAAATATCATCTGATATCACTTATATGTGGAATCTAAAATATAGTACAAATGAGCTTATTTAGAAAACGTAAATAGACTCATGGAAATAGAAAACCAACTTATGGTTACCAAAGGGGAAAGGGGTGGCAAAGGGATAAATTAGGAGCTTGGGATTAATAGATACAAACTACTGTATATAAAATAGATAAACAATAGGAATCTACTTATAGCACATGCAATGATATTCAATATTTTATAATAACCTATAATGGAAAAGAATCTGAAAAAAGAACACATATGTGTATACAACTGAATTACTTTGCTTGTACACCAGAAACTAACACAACATTGTATCAATAAATCAACGATAGTTCAATTTTTTTATGTTTATTTATTTGGCTGTGTGGAGTCTTAGTTGTGGCATATGAACCCTTAGTTGGGGCAAGTAGGATCTCGTCCTGACCAGGGATTGAGTCCAGGGCCCCTGCATTGGGAGCACAGAGTCTTAGCCACAGGACCACCAGGGAAGTCCCTATAGTTCAATGTTTTTAAAAAGTGTTTCAGGCTGGGTTTCCTGTTTAGCAGAATCAAGAGACAGAGAGGAAGGCAGGGAAGAGGACGAGAATGACCAGGCAGAGAAATGAGCTCTGATGCAGTCTGAATGAAGGCCTCCACCAACCATAGTAAGGCTCTGGAACTGACGTGGTCTTCCAGAGTCATTCCAAATTGGGTCAAGAAGGCCTAAGCTTTATACCCACTCTGATCAGCTTTGGATGTGGGCTGTCCATAGAAGGAAGCCCTGGACAAGGAAGTTCCTCAAAGAGACAACTCCCAAACAGCTGACAGTGGAGAACTGTCTTCTGAGAGTCCTACCAATAAGGAGAATAAGAATTCCCACAGAGGCAGGCTACACCGGTATTCTTTCAGAGATACCTACTTTACTTACTTTACATTCTTACCCAGAAAGGACATTTTTGCTATAATATATCTTATTTCCAAAAAAGAATTATAATATTTCTTATTCTAATGTGGTAACTGTACATTTATAGACTTTCTACAAAAATTCTAAATTATATACATTATGTGACTATAATTGCTTATAAATTGTGTGTGCTATAATTTAATTGTAGTTTGAATAAAAGATTTGCATTTTGTAAGAGCATTAGGTATTTAGCTACCAAGTCGATAAAAGAAAAGAAATCAAATTAACATGGAAAGTTTAAAAATATTTACATTTTAACTAAAATAAAGGGGGGGGACCCAGATTTTTCTTACAGAGAATTAAAGTGAACTTTACAATTCAGAAATAATGTTCCATCAAGAAAATTGCATTTGTGCTATTTGAAAGGGAGGAGAGGGTATATATCTATGAAATACAAAGCATAGAACTGAAGGTTTATATAAAAACCTGGAAAATCGTCATAGCTTATTTTTGAAAAGGCTCTTGCCCCCATGAAATTTTGATGTGTTCTTTACATAGCTGAATTGTTTCCCTTCATTGTTGAGTGTCACAAGGCAGAGAGGTCTAGAATTACCATGTTATGAATGTGACTGAATTGGTTTCAAAAATATTTCAAAATAGGTAGTTATCAACAGGGGATTGAAATTCTCATTTAACAATCAGTATTATTTTAAATGACTGCAAGATTTTTTTTTTTTTCACATCTAGGCAGTACTAATTGGTCACACTGAACACAAAGAAATGTTATGCTTGGTAATATTTAACATCAGTTAAAATATCCTGATACTTGGGTTTCAGCCCAATTTCTTTGCTTCTTTTAAGTCAAAGAAACCCTTTAAGGAAGGAAAAAGTATAGCAGGAGGGAGCAAGTAAAGAGAGAAGGAAGACTGAGGAGACGAGATGAGAGGAATCAAGAAGCTCAGAGACAAATGGGACAAGCATTCAAGGAAGAGATTTACAGTCTGAAGCTCTTCTAGCGAATAGAAAAATGGAGAACACAACCTTATTTTATAAAGCTAGTATAGCCTTTGTACCAAAACCACACAAGTACAAAAAGAGAATTTATAGGGCATTTTTCTCATGAACATAGATACACAAACAGGTAAAATATTGCCAGCCTAAATCCAGCAATGTATGAAGAAATAATAAACCATGATAAGGTTAGGTTTATTTCAGAAAATAAGAGGTAGTTTAACGTAGTTTTATTATCATTACAATATCAACAAAACAAAGAAGAAAAAGCACATAAACATTTCAATCAATGTAGAAAAAGGATTTGATATACAGTGAGAAGAATTCGTGATTTTAGACAATGCTTAGCAAATCAGGAGCAGGAAGAAATTTTTACTCTCATGAAAGGTGAACATATTACATAGAGTGAACATTACATATTCACTTTTCCAATTACATAGTGAACATCAAATGTGCAATGTGAAAGTCGTTCTGTTTAAAGTCAAGAATAAGACAAGAATGCCCACTATTATTATTACTGCCAGTTCAATATTGTACTGGAGGTACTTGAGGGGAAGGAGGGAGAAAAAGATACTAAATTGTCCATATTTTCAGGGGGACAGCCAAATAAAATGAGACCCTGCTATTATAGAAGAATTGCTTTGCTGCCAGTGCTCTAAAGACAATGTCCACAAGTATTTGCTGTTGAATCCCTGGGGTATCCCTGCTTCCTACATCTTCTTACACTGTGGAGTGTGCTTCTGTCTAAATAAATCCACTTCTTACCTATGGCTTCATCTCCATGTTCTTTTGCAATGAAGCAAGAGCCTTAAATTCACCAGCAACAAGGGCAACAGTATGATCTGTCATCCCAGAGCTCAAATATTACAGTCTAGAATCTACATGAGGATAACACGAAGGCCCTATAGATCCTGGCACAAAAGGCCACTCCAGGCAAGCACCATTCAACAAACTGACAAAGAGACCCAAGAAACCACTCAGGCCAGTGCACTATTTTCCATTTCTGCCCTCGGCGGTTTCTCCAGCATCAACTCAGAGATTTCACTGAACTGCCATCTTGTATGAGAGCAGAGGTTTCTTCTTGGGCTCCCCGGTACCATTTTGGTACATTCTGGTACACTCAATTTTGGTTCCAGGTCAACATTTTCTAACATGACCTATGCATCCAGTCAGGGATTTATCCTAAGTTGCTGACCATTCACAATCATTCTGTTATCTGCTTTGTATTGTAAATCATCACTATGTCTTCTCTTTTGCAAAGAATGTGGCTACATCATTAGATCAATAAATGTTTTTAAATAACATTAAATTAGCATTTTTAAAGAAGCAAATGCATGTTTTGGCTGCAGTTAGAAGTTAGAATTTATCAATGTCATTGATAAAGTTTCCACTTTTGCACACACTCTCTTCTGTCCATCTCTCCCCACTACCCTCCTAAAGGTTGTTATTAAAACACCTCTCAGATGGCAACCCACTCCAGTGTTCTTGTCTTGAGAATCCCAGGGACGGGGAAGCCTGGTGGGCTGCCATTTATGGGGTCGCACAGAGTCAGAAACGACTGAAGCGACTTAGCAGCAGTAGCAGATTGCCAGGAGGTGGCCAGTGGGGGTTGGTTATAGTGCCCTCATGTGTCTCTGCTTTGCAATGGCATTTTAAAACTTTCAAAGGACATATTATTTTCATTCATGTAAAATATAGTTGGGCTGCCCTGGTGGCTCAGATGGTAAAGAATCCTCCTGCAATGCTGGAGACCTGGGTTCAATCCCTGTTGGGAAGATCCCCTGAAGGGGGGCATGGCAACCCACTCCAGTATTCTTGCCTGGAGAACTCCATGGACAGAGGAGTCTGGCAGGCTACAGTCCATGGGGTCGCAAAGAGTTGGACATGACTAAGCAACTAAGCACAGCACACAAAATATAATAAGTAATGGCATTTTAAAACAGTAGCAGCAATTCTAAAATTCTCAAGTTGTACATACAAGGTTAGACAGCTTTGAAGAGCCATAAATGACTCAGATTGGTCACCTTGGTCTCATGGTGAATTTTAAATTTAACAACAGAAAATCAACAAAGATTTGATACCAAGGATAAAACATATCTAAGGGGCGGATGATGAAATTATTACATCACCCTTAAAAATATACCTAAAGCCACCATAAACCTTGAATTTCTATAGTTTTGAAACCAAGTTGCCTTTATCATCTGTGTTCACATTTTGAAGAATTTTAGTTGTACATTTTGTGAGAAAATGCACATTTGACAGTCACTTACTCTTGTACTCCCCAGCATAAAGTCAGAACTATTTATTTCAGAAAGGTTAATTTCAAGTCAAGCTTCACTTTTTGTTTTAAAATAGGTCTTAAGAGAGACTATTTAAGCATAGCCTTAATTTAATTGGTTTAGCACCCAGGAAACTCATTTAAAAATAAGGACATTTATAACAAAGAGAAACTGCCATGGCAAAGAAATTATTACCTACTCTACTCCCTTCAGATTTTTAATTCATTGTTTTACAAGACCACCTCAACTTAATTGCCTTTATTTTTTTTTTTCTTTTCTACCCCATAAACTTATAAAACTGTCTCAGCCTAGGAAAACTGCTGCCATTTGCTGGAACTGGCAAATAGGTCATCCTAGTCAGTAATAGCAACCAAGAGCAGGTTTCAAAAGATGCAATTTCAAAAACATAGCTTTTAAAAGAACATACATAGTGTTTTTCTCCTTGCTGAGAGAGCCAGTAAGTGTTAGAAGCAACATTTAAATTGAGATTTTCTGTGGACATCATCCCTATTCTTCATCCCACAAAATTTTGGAAGAGACAGTTAAGTCCCAGGTCATTCAGTTCAGTTCAGTTGCTCAGTCGTGTCCAACTCTTTGCGACCCCATGAATCGCAGCACGCCAGGCCTCCCTGTCCATCACCAACTCCCAGAGTTCACTCAAACTCATGTCCATCGAGTCAGTGATGCCATTCAACCATCTCATCCTCTGTCGTCCCCTTCTCCTCCTGCCCCCAATCCCTCCCAGCATCAGAGTCTTTTCCAATGAGTCAGCTCTTCACATCAAGTGGCCAAAGTATTGGAGTTTCTGTTTCAGCATCAGTTCTTCCAATGAACATTCAGGACTGATTTCCTTTAGGACAGACTGCTTGGATCTCCTTGAAGTCCAGGGGGCTCTCAAGTATCTTCTCCAGCACCACAGTTCAAAAGCATCAATTCTTTGGCGATCAGATTTCTTTATAGTCCAACTCTCACACTCTTACATGACTACTGGCAAAACCACAGCCTCGACTAGATGGACCTTTGTTGGCAAAGTAATGTCTATGCTTTTTAATATGCTGTCTAGGTTGGTCATAACTTTTCTTCCAAGGAATGTCTTTTAATTTCATGGCTGCAGTCACCATCTGCAGTCATTTTGGAGCCCAAAAAAATAAAGTCTGACACTGTTTCCACTGTTTCCCCATCTATTTCCCATGAAGTGATGGGACCGGATGCCATGATCTTCGTTTTCTGAATGTTGAGCTTTAAGCCAACTTTTTCACTCTCCTCTTTCACTTTCATCAAGAGGCTTTTTAGTTCTTCTTCACTTTCTGCCATAAGGGTGCTGTCATCTGCATATCTGAGGTTATTGATAGTTCTCCTGGCAATCTTGACTCCAGCTTGTGCTTCTTCCAGCCCAGCGTTTCTCATGATGTACTCTGCATATAAGTTAAATAAGCAGGGTGACAATATACAGCCTTGACGAACTCCTTTTCCTATTTGGAACCAGTCTGTTGTTCCATGTCCAGTTCTAACTGTTGTTTCCTGACCTGCATACAGATTTCTCAAGAGGCAGGTCAGGTGGCCTGGTATTCCCATCTCTTTCAGAATTTTCCACAGTTTATTGTGATCCACACAGTCAAAGGCTTTGGCTAAAGTCAATAAAGCAGAAATAGATGTTTTTCTGGAACTCTTGCTTTTTCGATGATCCAGCGGATGTTGGCAATTTGATCTCTGGTTCCTCTGCCTTTTCTAAAACCAGCTTGAACATCTGGAAGTTTACGGTTCACGTATTGCTGAAACCTGGCTTGGAGAATTTTGAGCATTACTTTGCTAGCGTGTGAGATGAGTGCAATTGTGCGGTAGTTTGAGCATTCTTTGGCATGGCCTTTCTTTGGGATTGGAATGAAAGCTGACCTTTTCCTGTCCTGTGGCCCCTGCTGAGTTTTCCAAATTTGCTGGCATATTGAGTGACGCACTTTCACAGCATCATCTTTTAGGAGTTGAAATAGCTCAAGTGGAATTCCATCACCTCTACTAGCTTTGTTCGTAGTGATGTTTCCTAAGACCCACTTGACTTCACATTCCAGGATGTCTGGCTCTAGGTGAGTAATCACACCATTGTGATTATCTGGGTCATGAAGTTTTGTACAGTTCTTCTGTGTATTCTTGCCATCTCTTCTTAATATCTTCTGCTTCTGTTAGGTCCATACATTTCTGTCCTTTATCGAGCCCACCTTTGTGTGAAATGTTCCCTTGGTATCTCTAATTTTCTTGAAGAGATCTCTAGTCTTTCCCATTCTATTGTTTCCCTCTATTTCTTTGCATTGATCACTGAGGAAGGCTTTCTTATCTCTCCTTCCTATTGTTTGGAACTCTACATTTAAATGGATATATCTTTCCTTTTTTTCCCTTTGCTTTTGGCTTCTCTTCTTTTCACAGCTATTTGTAAGGCCTCCTCAGACAGCCATTTTGCTTTTTTGCATTTCTTTTTCTTGGGGATGGTCTTGATCCCTGTCTCCTGTACAATGTCACAAACCTCCGTCCATAGGCACCAATCTCCATGATAGGCACTCTGTCCATCAGATCTAGTCCTTTAAATCTATTTCTCACTTCCACTGTATAATTGTTAGGGATTTGATTTAGGTCATACCTGAATGGTCTAGTGGTTTTCCCTACTTTCTTCAACTTAAGTCTGAATTTGGCAATAAGGAGTTCATGATCTGAGCCACAGTCAGCTCCTGGTCTTGTTTTTGCTGACTGTATAGAGCTTCTCCATCTTTGGCTGCAAAGAATATAATCAGTCTGATTTCAGTGTTGACCAGCTGGTAATGTCCATGTGTAGAGTCTTCTCTTGTGTTGTTGGAAGAGGGTGTTTGCTATGACCAGTGCATTCTCTTGGCAAAACTCTATTAGCCTTTGCCCTGCTTCATTCCATATTCCAAGGCCAAATTTGCCTGTTACTCCAAGTATTTCTTGACTTCCTACTTTTGCATTCCAGTCCCCTATAATGAAAAGGACATCTTTTTGGGGTGTTAATTCTAGAAGGTCTTGTAGGTCTTCATAGAACTGTTCAACTTCAGTTTCTTCAGCATAACTGATTGGGGCATAGACTTGGATTACTGTGATACTGAATGGTTTGCCTTGGAAACGAACCGAGATCATTCTGTCATTTTTGAGATTGCATCCAAGTACTGCATTTTGGACTCTTTTGTTGACTATGAGGGCTACTCCATTTCTTCTAAGGGATTGTTGCCAACAGTAGTAGATATAATGGTCATCTGAGTTAAATTCACTCATTCCAGTCCATTTTAGTTTGCTGATTCCTAAGATGTCGACATTCACTCTTGCTATCTCCTGTTTGACCACTTCCAATTTGCCTTGATTCATGGACCTAACATTCCAGGTTCCTATGCAATATTGCTCTTTATAGCATCGGACCTTGCTTCCATCACCAGTCACATCCACAGCTGGGTATTGTTTTTGCTTTGGCTCCATCTCTTCATTCTTTCTGGAGTTATTTCTCCACTGATCTCCAGTAGCATATTGGGCACCTACTGACCTAGGGAGTTCATCTTTCAGTGTCCTATCATTTTGCCTTTTCATACTGTTCATGGGGTTCTCAAGGCAGGAATACTGTAGTGGTTTGCCATTCCCTTCTCTTCTTTACTGGCTGCTGTTACTGAAATTTCAAGCACTGCTTCAGGCACTGTTAGAGCCTCAGTGTCTTCCCTGGGTCAGGAAGATTCCCTGGAGAAGGAAATGGCAACCTACTCCAGTACTCTTGCCTAGAAAATCCCATGGACAGAGGAGCCTGGTGTCCATAGGGTTGCAAAGAGTTGGACACAACTGAATGACTTCACTTTCTACTTATACTGAAAAGTTTTCATTGTTTATTTGAATTCAAATTTAACCGGGCTTCCTGCCTTTTACCTGGCCACTCTAATCCTGGACTTTAATTTCCATCCATCCACCCTTTCATTCATTCCCTTATGTATCCACTCACCCTTCGATCCATCCATCCACACACCCACTCATCCATCCACAGATTTATTCAAACAGATAGTAGATGAGTACCTGCTATATGGCCAGATAGGTGCTAGAAATACGGTGAAGAACAAAAAACAGACATGATTTCTACTCTCATGGAACTTTCAACCCCTTTAGCTGGGAAGAGTGACAATAATCATATAATTGACATACATGACATATACATGATAATATATGACAATAATATATAATTGCTAGCCAACTTAAGTGTGCTGAAGGAGAAAGGAGAGCATATTACAAAGGACCAGAGGTCAGAGAAAGCTTCCCTAAGGAAGCAGTGATGGAAATGACAGCTGAAGGCTGGGAGAAGAGCTTTCAAGGTGAGAAACTAGCCTCTGTTTCTTGTCTATATTGAGATTAGTGGCTGTAGAGTTGGACTGAAAGATTGCTTGGCTGTTCTTGGGCAGAGTTGGAGGAAAACATGAGTAGGGGCACCCTCTTACCTCCTCAGTCATTCCGGTTCTTGTTACACCCCCAGCCTTGCTTTCCATGAATGGTAAGTACCACTGTTACCCGAGGTAACTCTTCTTCGAATGTCATGATAAGGAAACATGGGCTTTAGAAGATACAACTTGTGGTGCCAGTCCTGAAAACACATTACTGGTCCTATCTGGCTTCTGTTTGTGAATGATGAGTAACGGCACATGGAATTATTTTCTGAGTCAGGAGACCTGGATTCTGGCATTTGGTTTGCTGCTAGCCAGGTGGTGAGGGTGGGCATGCCACTGAATCTCCCTTGCCTCCATTTCCTCAGCTATCACATGGGACTCACATTATGAATGCAGCCTCACTGCATTGTTGTAAAGGTTAAAATAACATGAAAATTTACATTTGAAAAGTGAGTTTTATTGTTATTATATTACTAGTCATACTGAATCAATTACTACCGTTGTATTTGGTGTGGAATAACTTCTATACAATTTTCAACAAAATATGTCTTCTGATGTCTTACTGGGTATAGTGAAACTTGGACAGATATAAATGTGAATAAGCACCTTTACAGCTTTTTCATGAGTTTAATGAGAATACTAGTAAAGTATTCGCTAGGCTTCCACCAACGTGGGGTTGAGAGGGTTAATGTGCTTAGAGCTTTTTGAAAGTAGGTTGCTTCCTGAACACAAATATAAATCTCACTTGTTATTATTACTATCATTATAGCTGATGTTTCTTTTTTAACACATTAACTTTCCTCCACTGAGCAAACTGCTCAATTGTTGGGAAGACTCATGTCGTCATTCGTCTCTTCTTGATGTGTCTCGCTGCCATTGAGCTAAACAATTCTTTAGCTCCCAGGGTGCTTATTTAATAAATGATGCTGTGAATTCCCAAAGAAAGACTTTCAATTTTCCTCTTGTGTGATGGCTGTGATCAAGTTCCAACACCCTGTGGTCTGGTTCAATGAGAATGTACACTTGGAACTCATTCACTAACTTGCTTGTTGTATTTAATCTGGTAAGTTCTATAAACTGTAGAAGTACCTAATGCTTTTCTTCTTCTCTTGACAATTTTCTCCTTTACTTTCCCTCAAACTTGGGGGAAAAAAGTTAATTGCTATATATTTTTGAGCTAATTTTCTCTGACTTCTACAAGATACTATGAAGAAGGTTATCTGTATTTTTATGTGTCTCTTAAAATGCACAAACACACACACACTACATCCTGGCTAGAAGTTGAGTGGAAATAATAGCTGATGCACTGAAGTTGTAGAATCATGGAGTTATCAGAGATTTTGAGATCAAGTTTAACTTATTCATTTCCCAGGTGGAGAAACTGAGGCCAGAGTTCATATGTGGAGCCAAGATTACAGGACAAAGGCTGTCCTAAAATGTGACCTGACAACCAAATCCAGCCACACATTCGTTGTATTGTCTATGGCTGCATTTGCACTACAATGAGATCAGTAGTTTCCTTTTCCTTGTTTTGTTTCTAATTTTACTTAATAATCAATTATTTTTTAATGAGGTATAATTGACATATGACATTATATTTGCTTCAGATGTACAACATAATGATTCAATATTTGTGTATATTCCAGAGTTCAGCACTTTTAACAAAGACTGTATGACTCTCAAAACAAGATATTTACTGCCTGGCTGGCCCTCACATAAAAGATCACCCATCTCTCTCTAGACTTTTGGAGTCTTCTGCTTCCAGCTGGTAGGAGAGCAGACATGAAGTGGGGGCTGGGGAGGTGTGGGGGTGGCCAGGCCTGGAGGGTATACATCGTTTCTGCCCACATTCCATTGGTGAGCATTCATCATATGGTCCCACTTAGATGCAAGAAGTGTTGGGAAATGTAGTGCTGAGCAGCTGATCCTCAGTGCAAATGTTACTCTACGAAAGTGGGACCATGACTTTTAATGGGTAGCTTGTTGTCTGTGCCACACTTGGGCAGAAACTGTTGGTTTCCTACAGAGTAGTAGACAGTTTGTGGGTATTTGCTGAATACATGGCCCCCATCCCTGCGAACTATAGCCTTCCGAAGAGTGGGCCTCTTTAGCCTTGTCTTTACTATCTGACTCCATTGCTTGTTATACATAATTACTGAAGTAGAGGATGACATTTGGTCCAAAATATAATTCCAAAAATTTTCACCAGATACTAAGAGATGATCATCAGTCTCTGGGTTTTTTGTTTGTTTGTTTGTTTTAATATTCTTCACTTACTAAACATTTTAACTGGAATGATAAATACAGACTCTCAGTAGAGGCCATGTTTTGCTTTAGATCTATTCCAAATCCAAACGTTACATATTCTTGAACCTTTAAAAATAATATACATAGCTTATTTGGCTAAGATAGTTGTAGTTGTTTAGTCACTAAGTTGTGTCTGACTCTTTTGCAACCCCATGGACTGTATCCCGCCAGGCCCCTCTGTCCATGGGATGTCCCAGGCAAGAATACTGGAGTGGGTTGCCCTTTCTTTCTCCAGGGAATCTTCCTGACCCAGGGATCAAACCCACGTCTTCTGCATTGGCTGGGAGATTCTTTACAAGGGAAGCCACCAGGGAAGCCCAAGATATGAGTAAAGCATCATAATTATAATTAGTAATATAAAATTTACAAGGAAAGGCAAAAGATCACTGTCTTTCAGTATTCTTCAACACAATAAAGTGTTTCAATTGGACACAGAAGCTGTGGGACAGCCACCTGTAGTCCCCACAGAAAAGCAGAGAAAGCAACACTGCAGAATGAGCAACGGATGAAACAGAGACACACAAAGCAGAGACAAGAGGCCATGGGCCTCCGTAAAGAACATAGCTTGTTTAGTTCCCGATTCTTTTTGGATTCCTGGTTCTTCTTTTGCATGAGGCCCATCTGTCCTTCCTAACTTTGAGACTTTTCAGATACCCATGGTAGTGGACATATATGGTTTTATCTACTCTGAATCCTTTCCTTTATATAGGGGAACAACTCTTCCTCCACGCCATACTGTGACCCAACATGTGATCACATGACCTTGCTTTTTTATCCTCAGTGATGAATACACATACATACATATATACACATATATAGCTGACTGTTGAGCAACACAGGTTTGAAATGTGGGAGTCTACCTATATGTGGAGTTTTTTCAGTCAATATACAATCAGTCTCCTGTATCCATGGATTTCATGTCCATGGATTCAATCAACTTCTGATCGTATACTAAAGGGATTGAACATCCATAGAGGGTGGGAAGCTGTCCTTGAACCAATGCCCCATGGAAACAGAGGGACAACTGTTTGTGTGTTTGTGTATACATACATCAGTCAGTTCAGTCGCTCAGTCATGTCTGACTCTTTGCAACCCCATGAATTGCAGAACGCCAGGCCTCCCTGTCCATCACCAACTCCCAGAGTTCACTCAGACTCAAGTCCATTGAGTCAGTGATGCCATCCAGCCATCTCATCCTCTGTCGTCCCCTTCTCCTCCTGCCCCCAATCCCTCCCAGCATCAGAGTCTTTTCCAATGAGTCAACTCTTCGTATGAGGTGGCCAAAGTATTGGAATTTCAGCTTCAGTATCAGTCCTTCCAATGAACACCCAGGACTGATTTCTTTTAGGATGGACTGGTTGGATCTCCTTGCAATCCAAGGGACTCTCAAGAGTCTTCTCCAACACCACAGTTCAGAAGCATCAATTCTTCGGTGCTCAGCTTTCTTCACAGTCCAACTCTCACATCCATACACGACCACTGGAAAAACCATAACCTTGACTAGACGGACCTTTGTTGGCAAAGTAATGTCTCTGCTTTTGAATATGCTATCTAGGTTGGTCATAACTTTCCTTCCAGGGAGTAAGCATCTTTTAATTTCATGGCTGCAGTCACCATCTGCAGTGATTTTGGAGCCCCCAGAAATAAAGTCTGACATTGTTTCCACATACACAGTGGAATAATTATTATTCACCCTTAAAAAGAAGGAGATTCTGTCATATGCTACAGATGAGGAACCTGGAGGACATCCTGCTAAATGAAATAAGCTAGTCACGAAAAGACAAATGATGTATGATTATAGTATATGAGGCACCTAGAGTAGTCAAAATCACAGAGACAGAAAGTAGAACAGTGGTTCCAGGGGCTGGGGTCTTGTTAAGATCAGGCAAATCCACGGAGACAAAGAGTATGTTAGTGCTTGCCATAGCAGGAGGGAGTGAAGAATGAAGAGTGACTGCTGATAGGGACAGGTCTTCCTTTTGGAGTAATTAAAATGTTATGGGATCAGATAATGGTGATGGTTATACATCTTTATGCACATAATAAAAAACTGCTGGGTTTTAAATTACTTGTATTATTTTAAAGAATTGTGTACTTTAAAAGCATGAGTTTTATGGTATGTAAATTCCATCTCAGTGAAGATGTTATTCTTTTGAAAACACTGCAATGGATTTCAGAGCGTATCAGTTGCTGCTTGTCCTTGCCCCCCGTCAGTTACACTCCCTGCAGTTACAGTCCTACGAGGTGCATTTTCATGGCCCCCACACACAAAGCTCTATCACAGGTGTGTTTTTGGTGTTGATCATGATAATAGTTACCTAAAATGCATTTATTGCAGGCCCAGAGTAATGGACTCAATTGTTTCCCCCAATGCTCTCTTTTTCCAGGATTTAGCAAATGCATGGTCCGTCCTCACTGAAGGGATATGAGTCTTGATGCTCCTGTTTCACTACTGCAACCATCTTGAGTCTCAAAGAACAAACGATGTATCAGCAGAGAGTATGAAACGATTTCAGATCTGCCTTGTGACTGTAACATACATAAAAAGAAGCTTGAAACCTCTTGGCGTTTTCGACGCTGACCAGAACCATACTCATGCAAACTGTCACTGGGCTATTACTGCCACCATCCTCACTTTGGGCAAATCAAATGCAAAAAAGAATGGGACAGGTCCTGCCGAAATAAAATGGGAATGCTTGTGACTCAAGGTACATGGTAATTTTTTTTAAGTTTCAGATTTATCAGTTTAAGTGGAAGATAAACCAAAATCTAATTTTTTTTTTTTTGAGCCTGGAATTAAAAGGTTTTATTAGGGGTATACACGGCACCGCTACTGTTGATAAGACACTTGTACACTGTGATGCTCTTTATTATGGAAGCTATATAGTTCTGTACTGTACTCAGGCCATTTATAGATAATGACACTTTGGGGATTTGTCTAACCCCTTAAGCTAGATATCAATGAAGACTGGTATACAGGTCATCATTAACAAGCATGTTTACACTTAATCCAATGTTATGGTCTTCATTTATTCCAATTGTGCTTCCTTTGGCAGACGGCTATTATGTTTTACTTTAGTATCATATTGTGGATGCCAGAGAACTTGCATTTGCCAAGGAATAATCTCCTGAGATGCAATGTCATGAAGGAGAATAGTGTAGTCTAACTCGATGAAGTCATCATTTCTTTGCACTTGCTTGACAGTTTGAATTTTTGCCATTTTATACCATGTATTTTCAGTAGAATTTTGCCATATTATATAACCACTGGCAACCCAGGCTAAATGTCGAACTGGCTTCATTTCTGGAGGTACATTTCCAAAACTGTCTGGAATATTTTGTGCGTCTAGTGATTCCTATATGGATTTGAGTCTTTGATAAAATGTGTTATCTTCTTCATCTGGGTTTTTTCCAATTTCTCCTTCAAATGTTAAGTTGACTTCTGGTGCAGTATCTTGTCCCGTTGGACGGTACAGTACTTCAGCTGTGCAGTTCACTGTAACTTCTTTTTGGATAATTTCTTCCACAGAAAATTTAAGGCGGTACTTATGTCCTCTTCCTGGAATATCCTTCAGGCTGGCTTGTTCGACTGTCTGCACCAGAAACACCTTGTGGGGAGTCCCCTGCTGGTAGTTGATGCAGCTCTCTACCACCGAGGCCGCCCTGGCGGCCGGGTAGTGGGTCGGAGGGATTTCCATTCTTGCTGAGTGTTGGCTGGGCTTGCGAGCGTCTGCATCCCCGTCCCCGTCCTGCCTCCCAAAATCTAATTTTAAAAAATGTCCCAGAGAGATGGAAGGGATGAAAGGAGGGAATCGTAATAGAAGCCAGACATTTCCAAAGTTACTTAGATATTTGACTTTGGAATCATGTAAATGTTTTACATGATTAAAATAACATGAAAATAAATGAAATTAATAAACCCAATTGTGGATTGAGTGGGTGGCTTAACTACACAGAGAACTATTTTAAAGTATTTTAAAAATAATAATTTGACTGAAATGTACCCTAATACAAAAGAACTGTAAAAATAAACAAACTTGAATTTTTCCAGCAGTTATATTGCTAATGATAATATTGATACAGATATTCTAAGCTATTATATATGTAATAAGATAAAACAAGTAAGTCATTGTGTTCTTTAGAAGCCAAGATTTTCAACATAAAAGAATTATAAAATATGAGAAGTAAAAAATATGCAATCCTAAATTTGAATTAGAAGTATAAATGCAAGACGCATTTTCTATTAAAAATTATTTCCTAGTTCCATCTACTGGAAAGGCCTAGGAATAATGATGAACCCAGTCTCACTGGTCTATTCTAGCACCCAGACTGCAGTCTCTAAATACAACTTCCAACCAAAAGCAACTAAGGTCTCTTGGGGAAACAGCTAATTAATTGGGGCAGGAAATGATTGTGACAAGCTTGGGATACCTTGTTAGGAAATCAGGACACTATGAAAAATTACTGGTGTCATGACAAAAGGATTCAAAAGCCAATATGAAGAGACTCTGTAGGTTACAATAGAGACAATTCAAGCATCAAGATGAATATCTGCAATGAAACGAAGCACACTAAAACCAATAAGTTTCATCTTTGGAGAATGCTGGGAACCTAATCATTTTTCTGGAAAAAAAAAAATCAAGCTTTTATTCTGACTTCCCTGTATTAATTACACCTCAGACAATCAAATTGTTGATGAGAGAAACCTTTACTTGATAGATTTAGGCTAGTAAATGAAGAAGGAATGATAGAATATGATCATTTTACCACCCTCTAATGAATTTGTGGATGTAGGTTACCTTCTCAGTGGGCTGCTGACATTACAGAAACAACCAGACATTTTTCGCCCCCTAGTGGAAGCTCACCATTATGAAGTATTCTTGATAAACAGCTAAGTCGCTTCAGTCGTGTCCGACTCTGTGCGACCCCGTAGACGGCAGCCCACCAGGCTCCTGAGTCCATGGGATTCTCCAGGCAAGAGTACTGGAGTGGGTTGCCATTGCCTTCTCCTCTTGATAAACAAGCAAACCCAAATCCAATACAATGGCAATTAACAATGTATCTATATTTCAATTTCAATTAACCTAACTTAAATTTCAATTAACCTCTATGTGCTGTCCAATATGGTAGACACTAGCCATTTGTGTCTATGTAAATTTAAATTAATTAAAACAAAATAAAATTATTCAGTCCTTCAGTCACATTACTGCAGATACAGATGCAGATACAGAATGCAGATATAGAACATTTCTATCATCATAGAAAATTTTGTTGGACAGGGCTGAAAATGTAACTACTAGTTTACAAGAAGTACAGGAAATAGAAGAACACGATTCACACAATGTGAGGATTCAACCACCAAATCCAGAAAGTTGGAAACTCTATTGAGACAGATGATCTAGGTGTTTCAATTAATAAATTACAAAGGGGAACGGGGGGTGGGGAGGGAGAGACTATAGTTTAAAAGAGACAAAAAAAACATCAACCAAATGTAAAGTATGGATCTCATTTGAACACTGACTGTATATTTGATGATACTATGAAAGTAGTATTATCTTTTAGTGTTAGTGACATTATGGTTATATCTAACACATAATTATGTTTGAGAGATATATCTGGTAATGTTCATGGAAGTAATGATTTAATGTCTAGATTTAGCCCTAAAATCCAGTAGAGACAGAAAGTAGACCAGGGCATAAATGGTATAAGATTTGCCATACATCGAAAATTCTTGAAGTTAGAGATTCTGCTAGACTATCCTGGTTTTTTATATAGGTCTGAAGTCTGCCAGAAGAAAAGTTTAAAAAATGAGTGGTTTATCTTTTAGATTCATAAAGTAGGTCTGAAACCATTTGGTACTTTCTGCTGATGTATCTTTTTTTATTCTCCATGTCAGAATGCTTGCAGCATAGAAAGGGTGGTGTCACATTGGGACCCTTGATTCTCTGATGAGCTCTCTTACCTTTGACAAGTTACATAAATGTGCTTTCCCATTACATTAGCTGTAAGACCACTTGGTGGGTGTCCAGTAGCCATTTGACATTCAATGTACACTAAGAAGTGATCACAGCATCCAAAGAATCATGGAAGATGTTGGAAGTTCAAAGATTAATAAAATATAGTTCTTGAATTCATGGAGTTTACACTCTGATGAAGAGGTAGTCATATAATTAATAAAAAATAAACTACTAAGTAGTCACAAAGTTTAGAGAAGCCAGAAGAAGGGATTGGTCCATGACATCTTAAGGTGGTACTGAAAAAATACTTCATAAAGAAGGTGGACTTTGCACAACACTTTGAGAGAATGAAAACATGTTTTCCAGGTTAATAGCATGGCACCCCACTTTAGTACTGTTGCCCGGAAAATCCCATGGATGGCGGAGCCTGGTAGGCTGCAGTCCATGGGGTCGCTAAGAGTCAGACACGACTGAGTGACTTCACTTTCATTTTCCACTTTCATGCATTGGAGAAGAAAATGGCAACCCACTCCAGTGTTCTTGCCTGGAGAATCCCATGGATGGAGAAGCCTGGTAGGCTGCAGTCCATAGGGTCGCACAGAGTCGGACACGACTGAAGTGACTTAGCAGCAGCAGCATGAGCAAAGACAGGCAGGCATGAAAGAGGCTGGCATGTCTGAGAGACTACAAACAGTGAATCTCAGTTCTCTGGAGGTGTTCATTAGTAAAATTCAAGTGATTACTGTCTTATTAACAGGAAATCTCAATTCAATTCAATAAATCCAATTCAATAAACTTTCAGTTTGATTTAATTAATACCTAGCAAAGTAAATGAATAACTGAAAATATTCTATCACTGAAGCAGTTTCTATGTACTTAACACTCCCCTAGAGTCTGTGGAGGGTCCAAAAGAAAAATAGGAAAAAATCCTAAAGGATTTTTTGTCTTGGTAGAGAAGCAGGATTTACATGTGTGGAATAATTGCAGAGAATGATTAGCAAATTCCCGAGGAAGAAAAAAAAAACAGAATTTCAAAGAGACTTAAAAACCAAGGTTTTGTTCTGAGCTAATTTTGTTGATAATGACAGTCAACATTGAAGGCTCCAAGACATGTATGAAGCACTCACACATACTTGCTCATATAAGTTCAAGTTCACAAACAGGAAAAATCTAGGTTCCAGTGACTTGTATAATGAATATTTTTCTTCCATGTTTTACCTGTAGATACTGGGAATATCATTCATCAAGTTTGCCTTGCTCAACTTTAGCTGGTCATCACATATACACGAGTACCTGCATGGGGGTTGGGGAGTGTGGGGAGGTTGGGTGTATGTGTCGTGTGATGAGACTGATACAGGGCAGACTTCGGGCTGCCTGACTATGGTGAGACTTGGTGTGAACAGATGAGCTGGGCCAATGCAATTCATTCTCTAGGCAAACTGGTCTGGAAACACAGAAAGAATCAGCTAGAAGAGGAGAGAAGGGACAAGGGAGCAAACACATGAAGAGCAAGAAGCTGAATCACATTAATGGCCAAATACCAGTATGAAGCTCCCATGGTCAACCCAACTGCCCATTCTGGTCTTTCTAAGGTCTAATTATTTGGATTTTTCCAAGGTCTCTTTGCACATTCATCCTTGTATAGATAGTATGAACTTGAGAGTCTTAGGACTCTGATTTGCAAAGATGTTTTTCTAACTCACCTGTCATCTTCGGTTTCAACTCAGATTCTCTTGGATAAATACACATCAGATATGGAATTCTTCCTCCCCTGTTCTCCTTCCTTTCTCCCAGAGGGATATATATTCCCTCATGGAGAGGAGTGGGGATCAAGAAGGAGCTCTGGCCTGTGAAATGTTCACCCTTCCTGAGGCCCACATGGTCCTGGGTGATCTCCTTTATTTTTATTGCCTCCCTGGCTGATGAACTAACCCCAGTAATTCTGAGTTGGTCTACACTGTGCCTCTTCCTCCTTCAGGGGCCCAGGTAGTCACTCCCACTTCCTCTTTGAGGGTCAGAGACTCTTGATCATGTTTCCTGAACCATGCAGGAGTACACTGGATCTGATAGTATGCCCTAACCTATGACACTGGTGTGTTGCCTTCTGTGCTAAAGAGGCAGGTTCAAATACAGTACAATAATGTGTGCTCAGCCGTGTATGGATCTTTGTGACCCTATGGACTGTAGCTCTTTAGGCTCCTCTATCCATGAGATTTTTGCAGGCAAGAATTCTAGAGTGGGTTACCGTTCCCTTCTCCAGGGGATCTTCCCGACCCAGGGATTGTACCTGCATCTCTTGCATCTCCTGCATTGGCAGGGAGATTCTTTACCACTAGTGCCAGTTGGAAAGCCCCAGGAGGCAGGCTGGGGATGCCCTAATGTAGTCTAAGACAAGATCTACCTGAAGCCCCACGCCCCAGCTGCAGTATCTCAGTCTGCTCAGGAACAGTGCTGGATGCAGCACTTCTCTGTGAGGTTTGCCCTCTCCTCAGCCACACCCCTCGGCCCGTGCACAGCCCCTTCTGTCCATGCACGAGTGCTCAGTCGTGTCCGACTCTTTGAAACCCCACGGACTGTAGCCTGCCAGGCTCCTCTGTCCAGGAGCCCGCCAAATGCTAGCTTTCATTCAACAATCTGCACTCTGTCACACATGGTTTAGCCAGGCTGAATGAAACCCAAGTCCTGGATAAGTTCTTCTAGAATCTTCTTTCCCATCACCTGCGCAAAATTCACTTTTGAAAGATAGGTAAGCTGCCCTTATGTGTTCATGTAAGCTTCTCCTCTCTGGGTGTTGTGGCTTCATGTTCTTCATATTGAGCCCTTTTAGACAACACAAACAGACTTGCCTCTGTCAACCAGTCTGGCTCCTGCACTGGACAATTTACTTCCAAAATTAGTTTCATTTCCCTTCTTAGTTTTAAGAATCTAAAACGGAACTCAAAGGTAAACAATGGTTTCTTTGTTCTTGCCTTTATACACTCTCTTGCTAAAGACAGTGAGCATGCAGAGTTGCCTGCTGTCTGAAAGGAAGAGGGAGTGAAATAGTTACAAGAAACCTTGGGGAGAAAGCCTTACTGGATATTGCAAAGTATTCTCTGCTATATAACAATACTTGAGTATCTTAGTTAAGTTTCTTACAACCTGTGCAGCACAGCACCAGAATCCTCTTTAAAATGCTGATATTTGAGCTCCAGGATGATTTATGATACAGATTTCCTGAGTTACAGTGCAAGATTTTTATGACCTCTGTCCACAGGAAACAGTCCAACCCAAAATACAAGCAATCTTTGAAATAGCTTCATTATTAAATTGTTCTACATAACTGATTCTTTCCACTTTACATGTAAGATACATGAAACCCATAATCTACTCACTTCATTTTCACAATTATCTCCAACATCAATCTAAATATACTCTTTTTATAAGTATGGGCAACTACCTTTAATCAAATAATTAAAATATTAGTTTGAAATTTTTCCTTTTCCAGTCCTTGAGTAGGACATTAATGAAGAGGATATGGCGTGGAGGGTGGTGGTGGGGGCAGTGGAAATGGCAGATAAATAAAATAGTAGAGATTTTAAAAGCTAATATTATTAACATGGCCATACTATCCAAAGCAATCTAAAGATTTAATGCAATCCCTATCAAAATACCCAGGACATTTTCCAAACAATTAGAACAAATAATCATAAAATTTATATGGAACCACAGAAGACCTCAAATTGCCAAAGTAATCCTGAGAAAAACTAACAAAGAGAGAGGTATAAACCTCATAGACTTCAGACTATTCTACAAGGCTATAGTAATCAAAGCAGCATGGTATTGGCTCAAAACCAGACACATAGATCAATGGAACAGACTAGAGAGTCCAGAAATAAATCAATGCACTTACAGACAACTCGGACACAACTGAGCGATTGAACTGAACTGAATCTATGACAAATGAGGCAAGAATATACAATGGAAAAAAAGACGTCTCTTCAACAAGTAGTGCTAGGCAAACTGTATAGCTACATGTGAAAGTGAAGTCCCTCAGTCGTGTCCGACCCTCAGCGACCCCATGGACTGTAGCCTACCAGGCTCCTCCGTCCATGGGATTTTCCAGGCAGGAATACTGGAGCTACATGTAAATCAATGAAATTAGAACACTTCCTCACACCGTATACAAAAACAAACTCAAATGGTTTCAAGACCTAAACTTAACATCTGAAACCATAAAGCTCCTAAAAGAGAACATAGCTGGAATACTCTTTGACATAAATCATAGCACTGTTTTCTTGGATCAGTCTCCTAAGGCAAAAGAAATAAGAGCAAAAAACAAATTGGACCTAACTAAACCTAAAAGCTTTTGTACAGCAAAGGAAACCATCAACAAAATGAAAAGACAACCTATGAAATGGGAGAGAATACGTGCAAATCATGTGACTGACCAAGGGTTAATATCCAAAATATACAAACAGCTCATATAACTCAATTTCAAAAAGAAACAATCCAATCAAAACATGGGCATAAGACTAGAATAGATATTTTTTCAAAGAAAACATAGAGATGGCTAACAAGCACATGGAAAGATATTTAACCACTAATTTTAAGAGAAATGCAAATCAAAACCACAGCAAAGTATCATCTCACATCAGTCAGAATGGTTATCATCAAAAAGTCTATAAGTAACAAATGTTGGAGAGGCCGTGGAGAAAATGGAACTCCTCTACGCTGTTGTTGAGAGTGTAAATTGGGGCAGCCACTATGAAAAAAATTATGTTTCCTTTAAAAACTAAAAATAGGACTACCATATGACTCAGCTAGTCCTTTTCTGGGTATATATCCAAAAGAAACCAAAAACACTAATTTGAAAGGATGCATGCACCCCAATGTTCATGTAGCATTATTTACAATTGCCAATGTATGGAAGCAACCAAAGTGTCCATCAACAGATGAATGGATAAAGAAGATGTGGTGTGTGTGTATGTATATATACATACACATACATTCACATACATACATACATACAATGAGATACTGCTGCTGCTGCTAAGTCGCTTCAGTCATGTCTGACTCTGTGCGACCCCATAGACAGCAGCCCACCAGGCTTCCCGTCCCTGGGATTCTCCAGGCAAGAACACTGGAGTGGGTTGCCATTTCCTTCTCCAATGCATGAAAGTGAAAAGTGAAAGTGAAGTCGCTCAGTCGTGTCCAACCCTCAGCGACACCATGGACCTCAGCCTACCAGGCTCCTCCGTCCATGGGATTTTCAAGGCAAGAGTACTGGAGTGGGGTGCCATTGCCTTCTCCGAATGAGATACTACTCAGCCACAAAAAAAAAAAAAAGAAATTCTGCTATTTGCAACAACATGGATGGACTCGGAGGTTATTATGCTAAGTGAAGTAAGTCAGACAGAGAAAGACAAACCTGTACGATATCATTTGTATGTGGAATATAAAATATAATATAAATGAATGGATATGCAAAACAGAAACAGATTCACAGATATAGAAAACAGACTTCTGGTAAACAAAGGGGAGAGGGATGGGGAGGTACAAACTAGGAGTATGCGATTAATACACACAAACTATGATATATAAAATAGATAAGCAACAAGGATATACTGTATAGCACAGGGAATTATACCCCGTATCTTATAATAAAATACAATGGAATATAATCTGCAAATACTCTGAATCACTATGCTGTATACCTGACACTAACACAATATTGTAAGTCAACTATACTTCAATAACCGAAATAAAAAACCCAAACCGTGCTAGGATTATGATTATGTAAAATGAATGCATGCAAATTCAGGGCATAAATGAAGCCTGGAAAATGGAACCCAGAGGACTTTTAGTGTGGTGGAATTGTGATGTCTTAACTCTTTAAAATTTTTAGCTAACATTGTGTTAGAGGAAACATTCTAAAACACAAAATAATTTAGATTTACAACAGAAAGATCATTGTTCACGATTGAGAGGAAATGGGAGAGAGAGTAGAAATAAAGTCTAAATCATCTTTAAATCCTGGTGAATTCTACCTAATCAATTTTTCTTGCCTGGGAAAAAATGACAAGAAATCTATGATATTTAGAAATTACGTTAAAACAAAGTTCAACCATCTCTCACAAGTATGGGTTGTGTAATTAATTTCATTAAGTGGGTATGCAGAAGGGAGACAGTTTCCTTTCAACCTAACAATTTAGATGTCTAATTTGAGGTCTGATCCCTTTTTGCAGAAGACTTTTTTTTTTTGTCTGGTGAGTACAGCAAAAGCTGAGCCTCTCCTACTCGTCCTCTGTCTGGATTATTTGCTTACTCTGGGAAATGAAAGGATAGCATGGTTTGTGAATCAGGAGTTGTTATTCTTTGCCTGCATATCATGTTGGCTTTTTTCTGGTAAGAAAAATCACAGGAATATATAAAAGTTTTTGATGAATAGAACCCTTTATTTTTAGGAGAAAATGGATGGAACAGTTTGGGGCTTTGGGGCCGCCTGTTGCTTTAGTGTGAGCACCTCCCACTGCCTTGACTTTTTATTTCCCCATGTACTTGGTGCCAAGTTTTACATGGCCTCAGTGGGGAACAACTGGATTTAGCATAAGTAAGAATAACTGCTTTTCCCCTGGGGAGAGACAAAAAGGATAAGTGCGCAAGGTGCAGAGACAATATTATCAGGAGTTATATTCTTGTTCAGCTCTTTTATTCCTTCTGAATCCTGGATTCTGTTGCAAATAATAAAAGCAAGAAGCCAGTTGGCTTGGAGCCAAGGTCTGGGATTAGCAGAAGAGACTATTTTATTTGGGGCTAAAAATATGTTTGCCAGTGATGGCTCTATACATTACAAACATGGCCATTTGGATTAAAATTTGTTTCTTTCTTTCTGCAAATTGAGATATTGCCAGGAAAGCACAAATTAGTAGCGATTTGAATTAGGCAGGGAAAGACGGATGGCTGTGAGTGCCTGGGAAGCCGCCCACAATCCAGGCACACCTGTTACTGCTTGCCACACTCTCTCAGTTTGCACTGGGTTCTCTGAATTTGGGTTGGGTTGTTATTATTCCCTTAATAACCTGCTTCTTGCTCTCTCCGTTAATTCAAATTGTGAGATACGTTTTATTCTAACACTCTAAACCAAACGATGTCATTTTTCCCTTTTCCCCCTCGTTTCAAATGTTGCCCCCCTTTTCCCCTATAAAATACATCAAATTAGTTACAAGAACTTCATTTTGAATGCAGGTAGACCTGGGTTGGAATCCTTATTTCCCTGAAGGCTACCTATCTTTGTGATCCTAGGGAGATTAATTTTTCATTTCAGTTTCTTCATTGATAAAATGAGGAATACTGATAGTACACATCTCATTAAGTTTTGTGAAATTATATACAAAGAGCATTCTGTGTTGCACTATGCAATAGTAATGTTGGATAGTGATGGAAAACACTCAAAATTTTAACCTGAAGAATGAGATAAGCATTCAACTTTAAAAGTTAGGAAAAGACAAACAGAATGTTACAAATATGATGACTTCCATTTCTGGTTATACGGAAGACTAGATGTCCAGAGAAGTCTTCCCCTATGGAACTAAAAATTCTGCACAAAATAAACTTTAGTGAAAAGTGACAGTCGCTCAGTCACGTCCTACTCTTTGCGACCCCATGAACTATACATTCCTTGGACTTATCCAGGTCAGAATACTGGAGTGGGTAGCCTTCCCCTTCTCCAGGGGATCGTCCCAACCCAGGGATCAAACCCAGGTCTCCCTCATTACAGGCGGATTCTTTACCAGCTGAGCCAAAGGGAAGCCCAAAGGGAAAAAGTTGGGAAAAATCCTTAAAAGCACTTGGCTGGCCTATTGGGAAAAGGAGGAATATCCTTCCAATAAATAACAAGAAAGTAAAAATTCAGAGAAGTAAGCCTATGTGATGATGGTATTTGCCAGGAGGTGTCTGGCCATATGCTGAGGAGGACAGACAAAAGCATGAAGCCTGTAAAAAGCTGAGATGATAGACAGGAAAACATCCATATGAAGCCAGAATTCCAGAAAGGTTGTTCTAGGTACATTCAAGAGTGTTGACCAGGGATGTGGTGGTGAGGGTGGGGTGCCGTAGAAAGGGAGATAGTGGAGGGAATTTACCTTTGTCCTTAGATCTAAATAAAATGTAAAAACAGGGAAAAATACTTGGAGAATATCTGATCACAAGTTTGTCATCACATGTGTTTGAGGCCAGAATTTATACCATCACTGTTATCCACCACCTCCCCCAATCAATCTGAGCCAAATATTTGGTTAAAAGTACCCCCAAATATTTGGTTAACAGGAACAGAATATCAGAATAATTCTTAAGAAGGCAGAAGGATGGAAATAATAAAAGAAAAAAATTAATAAATAGAAAGTAAAGGAACAGTTAAGTATAGTCTTTTGAAAAGACTAATAGTAGTGATAACAGAGAAGGCAATGGCACCCCACTCCAGTACTCTTGCCTGGAAAATCCCATGGACGGAGGAGCCTGGTAGGCTGCAGTCCATGGGGTCGCTGAGGGTCGGACACGACTGAGAGACTTCCCTTTCACTTTTCACTTTCATGCATTGGAGAAGGAAATGGCAACCCACTCCAGGGTTCTTGCCTGGAGAATCCCAGGGACGGGGGAGCCTGGTGGGCTGCTGTCTATGGGATCGCACAGGGTCGAACACGACTGAAGTGACTTAGCAGTAGCAGTAGCAGTGATAAAGCTTCAGAGTTGCCCAAGAGGAGAAAACACTAACAACATTAGCAATTGGAAAGAGGACATAATTTGCCAATAAATTTGAAACCAGGTGAAAGGCACAAACTCCTGCAACAGTGTTTCTCAGACTTCAGCTTGTATTACAATCACCTGGAAGCTTTTTAAGAAAACCGATTGACAGGACTCCTTCCTAGAGTGCCTGATTTAGGTCTGAGATGGAGTCTGAAAATTTGCAGTTTTAGTGAGTTCCCAGGTGATGAAACATTGAGAACACTGTCATGGGAAATATAAATTACCAAGCACATTCTGGAAGAAATGGAAGTTGTTTTCTAATCCAGTGCTTTCCTACCTTTTGCACATCGTGGCATGTACGCACAAAACCCAAGGACATCGTATGACACATGGGTAGAGAAATGAAACTGCCCTCGGCTGGCGACAATATGCTCTTGAATTCTGCTTATCCTGGGTGTGCCTTGACCTACCTGTTCTTTGCATCCCTGTGGATAGAAGGAGCAGTTTCTGGGCTCACTTGTAATCCACACTCCACATAGCAGTGTGCCTTGCTGCACTTGCTGGAGAGTGCTCTGCTAAGATTTATACTCAGATGTAATATTTATCTACTGCAGCATTAAAAACTACACCCCCCCCTCAATTTAAACAGCTTAAAACAGCATTCATTTATTATCTCACAGTTTCTATGGGTCAGGAATCCAGATGTGGCTTAGTTGGGTCCTCTGGCTTGGGAATCTAACAAGGCTGCTGTCAAGGGGTGGGCCAGGAACCGCAATCGTCTTCTGGGGAAGAATTCACTTCCAACCTTACTCCACGTGGTTGTTGGAGGGAATTAGTTCCCCCGCAGGCTCTTGGGCTGAAGTCTGCTTGGTTTCTCTGTTCTCTTCAGGCCTTGGTTCCTTGGCATGTGGGCAGAGAAACTTTTCAAGGATTGTATATCAAGATGGATTGCCCAAACTTTCTTTGTTGGTCCTGAAAAGAATCATGAAAGAACAATAACTGTCATTCAAATTGAAGCTGAAAAGGCTGAATTATGGTTAAAGGAGCTGAAAGTATGAAGATTAATGCATACAAGAGGCAAGGGTCCCTGGTATCAGTATCCGGCCATTGATAAGGCATTTATTGGTCATTCTTCACAAGCAACTCCTGAAAACTAATATTTTATTTCTCTAAATACAAAATGTACTCTCTTTAGGCAAAAAGAAATTAATAAATATTAAAAAAAAAAAAAAAAACAACTTGCTTCTCGCAAGAAAACAAGAAGAGACAGAGAATAAGAGCTAGGCAGAAGTCCCGTTTCTGAAACCTAATCTCAGGATGGCATCCCATCCCTCTTGCTGTATTCTATTAGAAGCAAAGCACTAGGTGCGAGGGAATTGCACTCGGCTTTGGAAACCAGGAGGTGGAGACCATCGGGAGCCGTCTTAGAAGTCTGCTTACTGCACGGGAAGAGATATCACTGGGTGGTAGCTTTAATGCACAGGCTCAGTTTTACTATTAATAGATAGTTCCAGATTACTACCTATCGCTGCAGGATGGCTGCCATTATTACAAATTCTCACCAACACTTGCCATTGTCAGACTAAAATTTTTGTCAATCTGGTGGGTATAAAACAAGAATTTGTATTTCTCTAGTAACTAATGATGGAGAAGGCAATGGCACCCCACTCCGTTACTCTTGCCTGGGAAATCCCATGGATGGAAGAGCCTGGTGGGCTGCAGTCCATGGGGTCGAGAAGAGTTGGACACGACTGAACGACTTCACTTGCACTTTTCACTCATGCATTGGAGAAGGAAACGGCAACCCACTCCAGTGTTCTTGCCTGGAGAATCCCAGGGACGGGGGAGCCTGGTGGGCTGCCATCTCTGGGGTCGCACAGAGTCGGACACGACTGAAGCGACTTAGCAGCAGCAGCAGCAGTAACTAATGAAGTTTATTTACCATACAGATGTGTTCTTCTGTGCAAGAATGTTAATATTTGTCCATTTTTATATTAGAGTTTTATCTTTTTCTTATTGATTCAAAGGAGGTCATATGTCTGGTTACTAACCATGAGTCCACTACATGTGTAACGAGTATCTTCCTCCAGTTTTTGACCTCTATTTTCACTCTCTTGATATTGATATTCTTTGAGGAATAGCAGTTTTATTATTTTAATGTAGTTGAATTTATGCTTCCAGTTTTATGTTAAGAAATCCTTTGTTGCTTCAAAGCAAGAAAGGTAATGCTCTACGTAGTCTTCTGAAGTTTTAAAGTTCTATCTTTAAGTCCTGTTTCTCTGGAGAAGTGATTTCTGTGTACAGTTGTTAGATAGTTCACTTAACTTTTTCCCTTGTATGGCTAATCATTAACATTGAATAGTCCATCTCCTCATCCTAGTCCACAATGTCATGCATAAATTTTCCTTATATAAACAGATTCATAGGTCTTATTCTGTATGTGGTTTTGTTCCACTGAGCTATCTCTGAACTGATAACATGTTCATAATTATTAATTACTTTATAACAAATCTTCGTATCTGGTAGTAGGACCATTGATTCTCTTGATTCTTCTCCAGGATTGTTTTGGCCATTCTTGGCTCTTTGCTCTCCTGTATCTTAGAAGCAGCTTGTCATGTTCTATGCATAGAATATCATTAACTCTATAGGTAATTTTAGCAAAATATTGTTTACTTCCTCACTAATGTCCTTTACTGATGTTTCATGATTTTTTTCCATAAAGGATTTGCCCATCACTTGTTAGATCTATTCCAAGTGCCTTAAGTTTTTTGTTTCTACTGTAACTAGTATCTTTCTTTTAATTGTGTCTTTTATATATTTATTGCTAAAGGGTAGATTTACAATTATGTTTTGTGTTTCGATCTAACAGTGGCCTGAAAACTTGTTTTCCCAGGTCTTTTCTGGTTTTAGTACCAAGGTTGTCCTAGCCTTAGGTAATGAGTTGGGTAATAGTCCCTTTATTTTTCTATTCTGCAAGATTTCATGTATGATTGGAACTGTCTTCAGTGTTCGACTGTGCTTGCCTTTAGAAATAGTGAGACCTTATGTTTACTTTGTTGGAAAATTTGTTACTACTAATTAAATTACTTTAATGATAATAGCAGAATGTTCTGTCTGGTGTGCCATGTAAGCAAACTCATGTGTTCTGAATGGGCATCAGTTTTTAAACTCTCACACCTGAGGAGGCCAAGAAAGCTAGGTAAGGAGTGAACATGGGCTGTAGGAGCCTCTGGCCTGGTTGTCTCTGGCCATAAGCATCCTCATCTCCTTACTTCACTGTGCCTTTGATGTATATTACTAAAGCTTTTTGATCTCTCTGTAAAGATCTTGAACAATTTTGTTAGATTTATTCCAGGGTACCATAGAACTTGTTGCCATTATAATTGGCATCTTTTTTCCAAGGCTGAGCCCCTTAGCTGTGTGACTCTGAGAAGGTTACTTAACCTCTCTGTGCCTCAGTTTATTCATCTGTAAAATGGGGTTAATGTACTCTTGCTTGACATGGGATAACTGGATATAATTATAGTGGTGTATTCATTTTTTAATTGCTCATGCTGCTGCTGCTAAGTTGATTCAGTCGTGTCCGACTCTGTGCGACCCCATAGATGGCAGCCCACCAGGCTTCCCCATCCCTGGGATTGTCGAGGCAAAAATACTGGAGTGGGTTGCCATTTCCTTCTCCGATGCATGAAAGTGAAAAATCAAAGTGAAGTCGCTCAGTCATGTCCGACTCTTAGTGACCTCATGGACTGCAGCCTACCAGGCTCCTCCATCCATGGGATTTTCCAGGCAAGAGTACTGGAGTGGGGTGCCATTGCCTTCTCCATTAATTGCTCATAGACCATACTTTTTAAAAAGATTGGTACTTTAAAAAATTTTTTTTCTAATTATTTGTTGCTGAAACACAGATGTGCAATTTTACTTTATCAACTGATCTTATTTATGGCAAATTTACCAAACTCTCCTGTTCTAATTATTTTTCTATGTAATAGCTTTTGTATGTGTATGCCGTGATAGGAGGAAGGTTAGGAATCATTGCCTTGGAGAAAGTTTAGTCTTGGTTTCTTCATCTATAAAATGCGATTGAAAAAGTATCTGCTTCATAAGATTGTTATGAGGATTAAATGAGTTAATCCAAGTCAGGCAACAAAACAGTACCTGGTAAATAGTAAGTGTTTAATTTCTGCTAGCTGTTACCCTGGGCTTCCCTGGTAACTCAGATAGTAAAGAATCCGCCTGCAATGGGGAGACCCAAGTTTGATCTTGGGTCTGGAAGATCCCCTGGAGAAGGGAATGGCAACCCACTCCAGTATTCTTGCCTGGAGAATCCCATGGACAGAGGAAGCTGAAGGGCCACAATCCATATGGTCCCAAAGGGTCGGTCCCCACTGAAGCGACTAAGCATGCACCTTATCCTGCCTCTTCCCCTCCTGCAGGCTTATCCTGATACACTAGGCTTTCAGCAGTGGTTTTGACGTTTAGGTCTGATACCCGCTTTTAGAACCTGATAGAAGTTTTGGATCCTTACCCCAGAAAAATGCAAAGATAGATAACTTTGCATGTAATTGAGGAATCTCAAGATCCCCTTATCTTCCCCAACCTCTGAAAGGTTTATAGATTAAGGTTGGAAATCCTGCTCTAGAACATTTCTCCTGGCTTCCTGGAGGAGTTCAAACTATTCTAGTGGAATACCCTGTGCTGCTGATCCTGCTGCTAAGTTGCTTCAGTCGTGTCCGACTCTGTGCAATCCCATAGACAGCAGCCCACCAGGCTCCCCCGTCCCTGGGATTCTCCAGGCAAGAACACTGGAGTGGGTTGCCATTTCCTTCTCCAATGCATGAAAGAGAAAAGTGAAAGTGAAGTCGCTCAGTCGTGTCCGACTCTTATCGACCCCATGGACTACAGCTTATCAGGCTCCTCCGTCCATGGGATTTTCCAGGCAAGAGTACTGGAGTGGGGTGCCATTGTCTTCTCCGGTAGTAAGCACTATATATGTGTTAAACAGTAATAATAATTCTTCTTTGATTTAGCAGACCATTGGCCAAGAAATCCATACGAGTATAATACTGAGTTGATTTTGTCATTGCCGCTGCTGCTGCTAAGTCGCTTCAGTCGTGTACGACTCTGTGTGACCCCATAGATGGCAGCCCACCAGGCTCCCCTGTCCCTGGGATTCTCCAGGCAAGAACACTGGAGTGGGTTGCCATTTCCTTCTCCAATGCATAAAAGTGAAAAGTGAAAATGAAGTTGCTCAGTTGTGTCCGACTTTTCACAACCCCATGGACTGCAGCCCACCAGGCTCCTCCGTCCATGGGATTTTCCAGGCAAGAGTACTGGAGTGGGGTGCCATTGCCTTCTCCGGGGATACCCTGTAGATTGGGCTTAATGTACTCTGCTTCTAGTCTGACTATGACATTGTGCCCTGTCTGATTAGATGGGATGCCATCCTGCTCCTCTGACACGCGGCCCAGCTTGGGTAATCAGGGCCAGATCTTAGCTTCCTTTTCAAGCCTGTATCTTGGCAGACAGCTCAGCACCCCTGACATTGCTGAGATACGGCCCAGTGCTATAAAGGTTTATCTCCAGGGCAGGCTTTCTCTGTGTTGGCACTGTTGGTGTTTACGCTGGGCAATTTTCCGTTATGTGTCTGTGTGTAGGGGCTACTCTGTGCCTTCTAGAACATTTAGCAGCATCCTTGACCTCTACTCATTAGATACCATTAGCATCTCCCAATTATAATAATCTAAAATCTCTCCAGACATTGCCACATGTCCCTTGGTGAGCCAAAATTGCCTCTGGGTGAGTCACTATTCTAGGGTGCTTAAGCTTATGCCTGCTGCCTGGAGTCCTGCTGTCTGCTGAGAGACCTCCGCAATATCAACTGCAAGCCAAGTTCTGCAAAGACAGCTTGCTCCTAAGTTTCACAAAGCCATGTTCTGCCTTCCAGTACAGAGGCCACTGTAACTCTTGCAGCATCTTGCTGGTGCCAGTGGTTTGCCTGGACTACTAATTGTTCTGTCTCAAGATACAATTTTCTCTGGCTTGAGTGAATAGCTCTTCACAACCTACACACACCCCACCCTCCAGCCCACCTCCCCAACACCTGCTAGCTTTTCCACAGGGACGGGGTGGGGTTGATTTCAGTCTTTGAATCCAGTTGAGATCTGGTTAGTTCTTCTAAGAGTAGCTATGTTGTGAGATATGGCAGTGAGAAGTTTGTTTTCTTAGAAAAGTAATCTTCACAGTGGTTTTATGTGAGAGAGCCTGTCCTTTTCCCCTGTAAGTGGAGGCAGGGTTTTCTGAAGGCGATAAATTGCCCCATTCTATCGTGCCACAAGTCAGCTGGGAATGAAAAGCAGAACAACAGAATTGCAGCCTTAATAGATGCCAGCAACACAAAGGTGGTGAGCTTAATAACAGAGCCTTAGAGAGAGGGAGGAAGATTGATTGATTGACTGAAAGCTTAGAGCAGAGAACAGAACGAGAGAAAGAACACTGTGTAATGCTTTTCAAAGAGAACTTATCTAAGAACCCCAGGAGGGAGAGAGAAGAGAAAGAAAGTATAGAACAAATCGTACCTTGCAGTACCCCAAACCTGCCCTGGCTCATTACAGTGGGGCAGGGAGCACTGAAAGGTGTCCTCCACAGGCTGACACAGACTTTGACATGGGGAGAAAATCCATTCAAGCAGGCAGGAAGTGGTATCCAATGGCTTTGACAAGTTAGAAGATTCTCTCTCTCTCCTGTGGAGTATAGTGACTTTCCTTGGCAAAGCTTTTCCCCTCTTGTTGCTCTGTCATCTTTTGGATGTTTCCCTCATCTTTGTGACCAGGATGGTTCGTTCTCCCACCCGTGTCCCTGCTAGTAGAAAGAGGGAAAGGGTAGACACACCCCTTACTCTTAAAGGCTTAACCCAGAAGCTGCACACAATATTTTGGCTCATGTCCCATTGGCAGAACCTAGTCATGTGGCTACACCACGTGGCCACACCTAACTGCGAAGGAAGCTGGACATTCTGGAAGGTCACCTGCCCAGATAAAATCAGGTGTTCTCTCTGAGAGGTTTCTTCACCACCTGTAGCCTGAGGTCTTCTTGGCCGCAGACTTTCCTCCACATTTAATTTTCAAAATGCCCCCAAGAACCTGTCTGGGAGATCTATCCTCGGAAGACAGAAGATGGAGAGGCAAACAGTGGGCAAAGATGGAGTCCTCTTGAACAAAAATGGGGTGCTAAGCACATAGATTTTGTTTAAAAACTCCTAAAAGGCAGGTGTCTATAACGCCATCAGGCAGGCAAAGCCACCTCATCTTGTTAGGGCCCTGCTTCTATCAATACCTGAAAAGTTGCTAAAAACTGCTGTGAAACTCCAGAGAAGATAGAGGCAACGCTGTGGGCTGATAGCGAAGGGCACCTGCTTGTTGAACTAGGATCTGATATGCACCCACTGTTCCAAGGCAGTCATCCCTGGTAATGTTCATCTTCCAAAGGAGTGAAATTTAATTTGTGGATGCTAGCACATTTCTGCTGCTGCTGCTGCTAAGTCGCCTCAGTCGTGTCCGACTCTGTGCAAACCCATAGATGGCAGCCCACCAGGCTCCCCCGTCCTTGGGATTCTCCAGGCAAGAACACTGGAGTGAGTTGCCATTTCCTTCTCCAGTGCATGAAAGTGAAAAGTGAAAGTGAAGTCGCTCGGTCGTGTCCAACTCTTAGTGCATTCTGAGACTAAAAGAATTCGAGACCTAGAGGGGGAATGTCTAGGCCATACTGGAAAAGATGCTTCATTATACTGAGAACCTCTGGATTATGCAGAATGTGGTCTCTTGGCTGGAAAATCACAGCAGTCTAGACTTCAGTGTCAAGAGATCCAGAGGTCTGTGGTTACAGGACGTCATAGGATTTGTAAAGCAGTGAAGACAGAAATGGAAATTAGGAAAGAACTATTTATATGAAAGATATTAAGGTCCGTCTAGTCAAGGCTATGGGTTTTCCAGTGGTCATGTATGGATGTGAGAGTTGGACTGTGAAGAAAGCTGAGAGCCGAAGAATTGATGCTTTTGAACTGTGGTGTTGGAGAAGACTCTTGAGAGTCCCTTGGACTGCAAGGAGATCCAACCAGTCCATCCTAAAGGAGATCAGTCCTAGGTGTTCATTGGAAGGACTGATGCTAAAGCTGAAACTCCAGTACTTTAGCCACCTCATGCGAAGAGTTGACTCATTGGAAAAGACTCTGATGTTGGTAGGGATTGGGGTCAGGAGGAGAAGGGGACCACAGAGGATGAGATGGCTGGATGGCATCACTGACTCAATGGACATGAGTCTGAGTGAAGTCCGGGAGTTGGTGATGGACAGGGAGGCCTGGCGTGCTTCGATTCATGGGGTTGCAAAGAGTTGGACACAACTGAGTGACTGAACTGAAGTGAACTGAACTGATATATAATTTTATGAGTTTTTTTTACATTTAAATCAACTTTTTAGAACAGTTTTAGATTTACAGAAAAACTGAAAAGATAGTGCAGTTTCCATACATATCTTATATATTAATTTTATTTTCAGAGATAAATGAATTTATTACAGCACAGCAGGAAACATGGACATCTGCATATTTGTATCTTATATTTTTACCCGAAGACTTTCTTATTCTGAAATATTTTAATAAGGAAATAAAGAACAAAAGTTGGTCTGTAGTAGTAGAAAATCAGAAAACATACCATTTTCACTGTTTTGCCACTTCCTAAACGTGAGATTTTTTTAGCAAATCACTTAAACAACTTTGAATCCGAGTTTTGTCACTTATAAAACAGAAATAAAACTAGTGTTTCATACAGTTGCTATGGTGACAACATAATAAAGTACACCTGTGAAATGTCTGTATATGTATTTGATTGTAGTTCTGATCAAATTGTAGTTCTAGTAATTATTCTGCAGGGCCCTGTGATATTTTGAGTGATTGAATACAGTACGTGAGCTGACATTCAAGAGTTACTGTCATTAGCTTGTCGTAGTGTGGGCAGCTGACTCAAGTGAGGGTTACTAAATTGATGTTGGAAAAATATTAAAATCATTAAACAATTGAATTTCTACTTGTAAAAACAAGTGAAGATTTTCCACTATGAAAATAAATATCATAAAATTTTAGGTGATCTAATAAAAATTTTCCCCAAATAAAACATTTAATATGAATGATGAAGAGTGTGAAAAAGAAATAGTCCTTAAGTGTCTCAAGTTTACTGTCCCGACCTCCTAGGATAAGGAGTGGAAACAATGTATCTGGAGGGGTTTTATGAACCAGAGGGGAAACAAGGATTTTCCTAACTTGCTGAGGGACTTGGGGAGGTTTGTAATAGATGGTTATCAATGGTTATCTCTGGGTGATTGGATTTGGAGGTAATTTTTTTTCTACTTTTTAACTTGCCTAAATTTCCTACAATGAACATGCATTGTTCCTTTGTAATAAAAGTTGTTTAAATGCTAAGTGTTGTCAATGTTCCAAGTAGATAGATGGTGGGTTACCTTACCCTGTTAAAACAAAAACTATGAATCCTTTACTTACTTTTTGCTGGCTAAAAAAAAAAGAGCTATGGATCTTGAAAAGCCCTAACAGCTACTAAGCATGTTCTTCACACTTCACGTTTCCAAGATAAGCCACCAAGAAGGTGGAAAGAGTCATAAAATCAGTGGACAAAGTGTACACTACTTCAGTCGCTTTTGAGATCCACAGTATCTCATCAGTCTCAGGTATACAAGCTTGAATTTTCTCTTTAATATAACAACTAGTCTTGAAAGAAAAGCTGCTTAACAGTCCCCTGAAAATTCAAGAGAGCACTAAAAATAAAGAACAAATTTTTTTTTTTCAAAAGCACGGTCCACACAAACTGGCTTGAATAAACACATTATTGAAAGTAGATACCATACGTTAACCCTGCCCTTTATTTGTGGAGGTCATTGTTTTACATAATTTGCTGTTGTTTAGTTGCAAAGTCATGTCTGACTTTTTTGTGATCCCGTGGACTGTAGCCCACCAGCCTCCTCTGTTCACGGGATTTCCCAGGCAAGAATACTGCAGTGAGTAGACATTCCATTCTTCAGGGGATCTTCCTGACCCAGGGATTGAACTGGTGTCTTCTTCATTGGCAGGCAGATTCTTTACCACTGAGCCACCAGAGAAGCCCATTTTATGTAATTGAAAGTGAAAATGAAAGTGTTAGTCACTCACTTTGACCCCATGTCTGACTCTCTGTGACCCCAGTGACTAGCCCACCAGGTTCCTCTGTCCAGGGGATTTCCCAGGCAAGGATACTGGAGTACTTAGCCATTTCCTTCTCCAGGGGATCTTCCCAACCCAGTGATGGAACTCAGGTCTCCTGCATTCCAGGCAGATTCTTTCCATCTGAGCCAACAATTGGGAAGCCCCCAAATAAGACGCAGGTGTTGGGGATGTAATATTGGTCTTTGCTACTCAAGTGTTGTCCCCTGACCTTACCTGGGAGGCTGTTTGACAATCAAAATCTCAACCGCTATACCCTAGATCTGCATTTTGACAGGCTCTGCATGTGATAGGTGATTTGTAGGCACATTTAACTTTAAGAACCATTGATCTATTGTATGTTCAGCTCTTTCTGAGCTGCCCTATTTGATGGTATTGGCTAAGAGATCCAGCTGTTTTAGAAGCACTTATGGAATGTGGAGGTCAGTCATTGGTATCAGCACTTCCAAGAAGCTCATCTTTGTTGATTCATCTAAAAAAGCCTGTCCAAACCAGTCAGGAGTAAAGATGAAAGATGGGGTAATCATTTAAAGAAATTATCAGAGCTTTGTGCAACGCCCCCATATTTCAGAAATTCATCGTAATATTTTTAATAATAATTGAAAAGAATATAATGTTAATCAACAAGAAATTAAAGAAGTTATCGTGCATCTAATAGCTGCAAAGTAGCTATTAAAAATCATGTCACAGGAGAAAGTTTATTGGCTTGGGAAAATACCCACATCATATTCCTAAATGAACAAAGCTGACTACAAAATATGGCCTGATTCCATTTTCATGTTTTAAACAGTGGCTCAGATGGTAAAGCGTCTGCCTACAATACGGCAGACCCAGGTTCGAGCCCTGGGTTGGGAAGATCCCCTGGAGAAGGAAATGGCAATCCACTCCAGTACTATTGCCTGGAAAATACCATGGACAGAGGAGCCTGGTAGGCTACAGTCTATGGGGTCGCATAAGAGTCGGACAGGACTGAACAACTTCACTTTCATATGCGCAACAAGAAAAACTGAAAGAACATACTCCAATGTGTTAGCAATGGTTACAGATTTAAAGTGATTTTTTTTGGCTGCACTTTTCACATTTTCTGCATCAAAGCAATGTTCATTTTGTACAAAGAGAAAAAGTAAGTGTTATAACCAAAGGACAGAATCCTGTATTTCTGGCTATAAATGATAGAATTTTTTTTTTTCAAGTGGACACTCATTTCTGCTTTGAATCAACTAGAGCCAATATTCAATATTGACACTGACTTACTTTTGCACTAGAGCCATGGGTTTTCATCTTGGCTACATATTGTTGTCACCTGGGGAGCTTCAAAACAAACTAACAACAACAAAAAAGAGCTGGTTTCTGCCCCAATACCCCTTGGCACTTGGAATTTTAAAAGTCTCCTCAGAGTTGAGAACCACTCAACTGGATGGAAGGATATTCATGGTTAGTTCATTTATGAAAACAACTTACTACATTATGTGTTTCAGTTATGAAACCCTAGGGTTATATATTTTAGGTTGTTTATTAAAGTATGGTTTTTAAAATCCTCCCACTACCATTTTATTTAGCAATATGCAACAAACATTTGTTGAACATCTAGACTATTTTGTCCCCTGCGAGTCCCACAGTAACCCAGAAGGTCAGTCGGAGAGGTATCAAGTCCATCGCATGGAGGGGATGGCTCAGATCTCACGGTTCTTTATGGAGAGGGCTCAAATCTGGATTCCCAGAAGCTGAAGCTACTGTTCTTCCTTCCATCACCACATGGTTCCTAGTGTTCCAAATTTATGTTCAGCTTTGAAAAGGCGTTTTTCTAGTTCATGGTTCTTTTTCTTTAAACACAGCTCAAGCATACTTAGTTTATATCTGAGGGATGTGCAAGAGTCTTACTTTACATTGAACATTAGGTTCTGTCAGCTCAGAGATTTCTGAGGACCTCTGTCATGATCATCACTTTGTTGCCAGAGCTGTCACCAGATCCTTGCTCAAAACTCACCAACCCCCATATTTAACAGGAGCCAATATAAATCTGTAAGTCAGAGAGTCTGAAAATAAGAAAGGAAGCTATAGGAAGAGAAAAACAAAAACCAGATGGAACCAACTGGAACCAAGATGGCAATGAATCTGACCCTCAACAGATCCGGAGTCTCATTACATGCTGATTTCACTACATTAGCATGTTAAATGACACACTTCCGGGCGTGGCACCAAAACTGGAAGTAAAGGGCCAAAAAAGGATAAAAAGAGGGTGGCACCCCTCTTCCTCAGACAGCCCTGCCCCTTCCCTGGAAAACCACCTCGTGTACCTCCCCGTCATCAGCTTCACTCCTCCTCCCTGTTTTCACTCTAAAATCAAACCCTTCTTGCCAGGAGTGCGAGAAGTTCATTTGTGAACAAAGTTCCCACTTCTTCATTCTCTGGCCATTGAATAAAGCTTGCACTGCTTCAGTCTCAGCTTTGGTTTTATTTTCAGCTGCACCAACCCTAACAGGAAAAGAAATTTCCCCACACAGGCAGAGGGCCATGGCCAGACTAGGGTCTGAGCAGGGTCCACAAGACTTAAATTGGTAACACTTTGGGGGGCTTAGGTGCTAAGGGGTTCAGAGCTGCTGAGTAAGACAACAGGAGACTTGGTGTGACATATCCCAGCTGAATTTGGATTTTAGCAATAGTGTTCTACAAGAAGAGTCCACTGGAACCAGCTGTAATTTACCTACTGTCAAACAATTCTGGTAGCTTAGCTGCTAAGTCGTGTCTGACTCTTGCGACCCTATGGACTGTAGCCTGCAGGGCTCCTCCGTCCATGGGATTCTCCAGGCAAGAATACTGGAGTGGGTTGCCATTTTCTTTTCCAGGGAATCTTCCCAATCCAGGTATTGAACCCAGGTCTCCTGCATTGCAGGCAGATTCTCTATCCACTGAGCTACTAAAATGCAAATTGTATAAAAGACTATTTCTCTGAATATTTTAGTAATTTTTAATGGAAAATGGTTACGGTGTTTTTCTAAATCCCAGCACTAAAAGAAACAACCAAATCTGACTGAAACCACAAGTCCTCCCTGTTGGTGGTGAGTAGTCAAGGGCGGCCTTGGTTGCCCTTGGAGCCCGCAGGTTGACAGTCGTGCAGTTGCTGCCACCTCGTGGGCAGTTCAGATAGTGCAGCCAGAGAGGCAGCCTTGGCCACCCAAGGGAGCAAGTGCTCCACAACCCAGCTAGTCACTGACACTTTTATAATGCTTCAGCTGAGCTCACTTACTACGTTGGAAGCCGAAAGGCCTGTGTGGTTTATTATGGGTTTGTGGTGTTTATTAATCCACGATATTGTTTTTGATAGACAACCTAAGATTAAGACTAACAAAAGTCTCTGGGAATGTGGACTCAATAATTTTGTTGGCTTGGGAACAAAGAAGAAAGTTAGTAAATAGTACCTAGATCCTCCAGTAATTACTCCATCTTATAAATTACTGTTTTCTCTTATTTCAGCTCATAGTCTGTCATTCTAGAAAGTATGATATATTAATTTTTAGCTAAGAAATATCCACAGGGAGTAATCAGAGTCGGCACTGTACAGGTGTTTTTCCAAAGAAAAAAGATTACCATTGGAATTATTTATAAATGACATCAGAACACCGAATATTAACAAAGTGATTTTCACCTGCTTATTAAACATCCAGAGATACATACACACCGAATCATGTTGTTCTAGCTGACATTTGAAAGGTTAGATGTTATTCAAGAAAGAAACTTCCACCTTCAAGGTGCCATCATGGAAATTCCTTCCTATTCTTTTTCTTTTTTTCCTTTTAAATTTTATTTAAATATTAATTATTATTAATAGTTAAGTCCTACACAATAAAAATATGAAATTGATCATGGCTGACCCCACCACTCAGCTTAAGAAGGGAAGTGAAGTCGTTCAGTCGTGTCCAACTCTTTGAGACCCCATGGACTATAGCCCACTAGGCTCCTCTGTCCGTGGGAATTCTCCAGGCAAGAAGACTGGAGTGGATTGCCATTTCCTTTTCCAGGGGATCTTCCCAACCCAGGGATCAAACCTGGGTCTCCCACATTGCAGGCAGACTCTTTACCCTCTGAGCCACCTGGGCTACAGCTTAAGAAACACAATGTAATCAACATGGGGGAACCTCTATGAACCACCACTGCGTGCTCTTCCTTCCCACCACTTCACACTCTCCACTCCCATGAACCCCTGAATTTGGTGTCTGTCCTTCCCATTTGTCTCTTTATGCTTTGTATACAGAGATATATAGTGTTTTCTATACATGTATATGTACATATATAGTGTGTTTTCACGTTTTAAAAACTGTGTTTAAATGGCTTTTTTTCTGTAACTTGAATCTTTTTTCCTTCAATGTTATGATTTGTGAGATTCAGCCATTGCATTACCTTCCTAGGGCTACTGTAACAAGTTGGCATAAATTGGTGTCTTAAAACAATAGAAATTCATTCTCTCACAGTTCTGGGAGCTAGAAGCTGTAATCAAGATATCCTCAGGGCTTTCCCTCCCTCGGGACACGAAGGAAGCATCTGTTCGTTCCCTGCCTCCTCCAGCTTCTAACAGCTTCAGACGCTCCTCGGTTCGTGGCTCCATCACTGCAGTCTGTCTCCACCTTCACATGGCCTTCTGTCCTATGTCTGTGTCATTGGATTTAGGACCAATCCTATAATCCCGGATGATCTTCTCCCAAGATCATTACCTACATGTGCAAAGCCTCCAGATATTATGTGGTGGAGGCAGGTTTCCAACCCACACATTTTGACTAACTCCTGATAGTTGGATTACATGTCTCTAAACTCAGGTGACTGGGACTTCTGGTTATTTAAATAAAAGGCATTTTGTGTGGCATTGGTTCTAAAGCTCAGCCCGAATAGGTGAAAACTAGTCCTGCGAGGTTACAGGTGGAAGCAATGGCACACTAGCTGGGGAGGCAAGAAATCTGGGTTCTGGAGTCAGTCCCCTGCATGCGCGCATTCTAGGTCACTTCAGTCGCATTCGACTCTTTGCGACCCTATGGACTGCAGCCCACTAGACTCCTCTGTCCATGGGATTCTCCAGGCAAGAATACTGCAGTGGGTTGCCATGCTCTCCTCCAGGGGATTTTCCTGACCCAGGGATTGAACCACGTCTCATATCTCCTGCACTGACAGGCAGATTCTTTACCACTTGCGCCACCTGGGAACTCCCAGTCAATCCTCTCTTGACCCCAAAACTCAAAGGGACAGGAAGGCATTTTGTTCCTGTTCCTCTTCCAAACCATTTACCTGACTTAACTGGCAGGGAGGTTGAGAAGAAATAGCTACTGGCTCACTCCCTCAGTTTGGACTTGAAGTGCAGAGTGGGATTTTTAAAAATACTTACTTTTTCCTTTTTTATTACTAAAGTAAATAATCTTACGGAAATTTGAAAATGTACGGGAAAATTACTTTTAAGCCCACTACTCTAATCTATTTCTCATATGCACAGTTTTACAGTTGTAATCATTTCAATCTAATTTTATAACTTATAATAATATATCATTTTCTCTGTTGCTATATAATCTTCATAAATAATTTTTTTAAGACAAGTATTTTCATCTCCATTTTAAAGTTGCAGAAACGGAAGCTCAGGAGACCGACTTACTAAAGATCCCACAGTTAGTAAGTGATAAAGCTGAGGACCATAAAGAAATTGTAATTTATAGTGCCTAAAACCCTGTAATTGGTTCAAGGTTATATTCACATATGCGGATATTTCTAGTAACCATCCAGTAACATTTTTACAACAACTTCCAGTTGTCTATGGCCACATAACAAAGTACCTCAAAACTTGGTGCCTTAAAACAATGGTTGCTTTTATTTTCCTTGTGGATTTGTAATTTGGGTAGGGCTTGGCAAGGACAGTCTGTCTTCGCTTCCCGCCGGCATATCTGGGGGTGGCTAGACTGGTGGTGGGACCACCTGCAGACTTGCTTAGTCATAGGTTGCGGGTGATGCTGGCTGGGAGCCGGGACCGCAGCTGAGCTGTGACCAGCGCACCTCCACACAGCCCTTCCCTGTGGCTGCCTGGCCGCCTCCCACAAGGGGAGCTGGGTTCCAAAGGCAAACATGAAAAGAAACAAGGCAAAACTGCCTCCCCTTTTGTGGTCTTGAGAAGTTATACAGGGTCACTTCTGCCATGTTGTGTTAATATTTGTTAGAAGCAAGCCATAGAGGTGAGCCATTTTCAAGAGAAGGGGAATTAGGTTCTATCTTTGGTTGGGAAGGATATCAAAGAATTTGCAAACATGTTTTAAGACCTCACAATCTGCCCATTGGACGTGAATTATTTACATTTCCCCCTACATGTATGATATACTCCCTCCCCTCTTTCTAGATCCTTCAAACATTGTCCCTAGGTAGCATCAGGTTTTAGGTCCATGATCAGGTCCCAGGATGGTTGAGGCTCTTTGGGTTTTGTCTCCTGAGTGTAACTCCTCCCAGTCTGAAGATCTGTGAACCAAGAGAAAAGCTGTCTGCCCACCACACCCAATACACAGAGGTGGGTCAAGCAACGGACACTGATGTTCAAAACGGGAAGCACACAGCAGTCCCTGGCCCACAGCCATTCTGAAATCGCATGAGCCTGTGCTGCCAGTTCCCTCAGTCTTACTTTCTAGAAGTCGTTCGCGATAGCTGGACTCAATTGCACCCTCTGAGTCATTATTTTAGCTCATCTTTGCAGCTGAGTAGTTCTCTTAGACAGCTGATTCATTTTTTTTTAAAGTCTATTTATTTATTTTTTTGGTCTTCCTTTCTGCGAGCGGAGGCTACTCTTTGTTGCGGTGCACAGGCTTCTCATTGCTGGAGCTTCTCTTGCTGTGGAGAACCGGCTCTAGAAAGTGGGCCCAGAAGTTGTGGTGCACAGGCTTAGCTGTCTGGTGGCATGTGGGATCTTCCCAGACCAGGGATCTGACCTGTGTCCCCTGCCTTGGCAGGCAGATTTTTTACTAGGGAAGTCTCCTCGTAGACTGCTTCTTGCCCTTTGAGGATTCGAAGGCCTGAATGTCTCTTTTGGCCTAAGCTGATTATAATTTTTTTTTAAATGTAGGCTTCTTACCAATCAATTTATAACCAACTCCATTTAGCAAAAGCCATACCCACGAATCTCATTTCACCTGTCTCTATCTTAGTGTATCCAAAACTGCTGTCTGAGAACATCCTTATGGTCTGCAGGTCTTTCGTACACTTGAAAGTATGTAGGAAGCAACACCTTAAAACTACCTGAGGTCTTTACCTGACCGCCTTTTTGGAGCAGTCTCTCAGAGCTATCTGAGGTGCTGCCTTCCAGGCTGCAGTCCTCATTTTGCCCCAAATAAAACTTAACTCACAAATCTCAAAAAAACAAAACAAAACTGCCTGAAGTCTTAACAAAGAGCTCCATAGTCACACCCCTGGCTTATCTCCGGGCCGTGTTTCATGACCATGCTCCAGATTTGATCTTCACAGGAAGCCACTTTTGCTAAAAGGAGAGGTGAGGAAGAAGAAACTGTTAACCTAGCAATTCCTGTTTGCTAGATATTTAACAGTTCTTTCTTTAGTTTCTCTCTCCTCTTGCATTTTATTGTAGTAAGAACAACCAGGCAGCAATTCTTCAATTCTTCAATTCTCTTCCTGAAAATCTCCTTAGGTCATTCAGGTAATTTGGTGTATTTTCTGTCTTCCATGTTACCGTAAGTGTCGCCAAACTTTCAGTCACTATACATTTCCCCCAAGTAACATTTCCTCACTTTCCTGTCAGCCCTAACCAATAACATCTTCAAGAACCATGAGGTTCCCTCGAATGGTCTCTTGAAGACCCTCCCAAATTCCTGCCCAGTCTCGAAGTCGTTGCCATATATTTTCACTTTTTTTTGTCATGATACCAAAACCTGTTCTAGTTATCTGTTGCTACAATATAAACCACCCAAAACTTTCATGACTTGAAACAGCAATGATATTAATCTACAATTTCGGAAGAACTTAGAGGATAGTTTCTCTCTGCTGAACTCAGTGTCAGCTGGGCCACCTCAAGAATTAGTGGCTAGATCACCCGAAAACTCACTCACTGGTCTGTCTAGTGGCTAACACTGGCTGTCTGCTGGGAGCTCATTGCTAACCGTTGCTGGAATACCTACACTTGACAACGTGTGACCTGCATGTGAACTTTCCCTGCAACAGCTTGGCTTTGTCACTAAATTGTGAAGATATCCAAGAACAAGCATTCCAAGAGAGGGAGGCAGAGGAAAACTCCGAAGTCACTTAGTATTGTTTCTGCCACATTCCATTCTTTAGACATGAGTCACTGAGTCTGGGCCATGTATAAGTGGAGGGGAATTGGACTTCACCTATTCCTGGAAAAGTAGTGTTAGTTGCTCAGTCATGTCTGACTGTTTGCAACCCATGGACTGTAGCCCATCAGGCTCCTCTGTCCACGGGATTTTCTAAGCAAGAATACTGGAGTGATTAACTATTCCCTTCTCCAAGAGATCTGCCCGACGCAGGGATCGAACCTGAGTCTTCCACATTGCAGGCAGATTCTTCACTGTCTGAGCCAGCAGGGAAGCCCACCTATTGCTGGGAGGAGTGTCAAACAATTTGAGGACTTGCTTTAAAACCACCTATAAAATGGCATCCTTAACACCATTTTGCAGATGCAAAAGAGACTTCAGAGACGGATTTGCTGAAGCTCTTACAATTAGTAAGTGATAATGTTTAGAACCATAGCGTGTACTCTCCATAGTTAATTACAAAATATCTCATGTACAATCTGTAAAGTGCTTAATGCTACACTTCACCTAGGAAAGCAGGGGTGTAGATGTGTGAAGGAGAGGGAGGTCATGGCTGAAACTTTCTAGTAGGCCTTTGCACACATAAAATACTCCACTAGTTCATGCATGTAATATCTGCTAAAATTCTCAAATGGCACGTTTCTGGTTTCATATGATTTCAATTGTTAATTGAGTGAACATTAAGATGATTTCAGTTGAACTTTTCTAGCTTCTTAACACAAAGATAATAACCCACCAGCCATATGGGTTATGAATCAAGGAACTTGATTATTTTTTGTGTGTAATGAAACAAGAATTTATTCTGCTGTTAGTGTTCTTTTTTAATATAATTTTTCTTTATTTAGATGGTTATTTTTGGCTGTGCTGGGCCTTCATTGCTGCATGGACTTTTCTCTAGTTGCGGCAAGTGGAGGCTGCTCTCTGTTTGCGATGCTTGGGCTTCTCATTGTGGTGACTTCTCTTGTTGTGGGGCATGGGTTCTGGGCGCTGGGATTTCAGTCGTTGCGGCTCCCAGGCTCCAGAGCACAGGCTCAACAGTTGTGCCGAACAGTCTTAGCTGCTCCAAGGCATGTGGAATCTCCCTGGACCAGGGATCAAACCCATGTCTCCTGCACTGGCAGGCGAATTCTTTACCCCTGGTCAGCTTCTTTTAATGACGTGTTAAAATTGTTCTTTTAGAGAATCAAACTGTCATAATGGCCAAAAACATCTTCCGTCCTGACTTCAGAGCACCTAACCAAGTTCTACACTTCTATCAACCACTCTCTAGTTTGACGTGCAATGCACCGGCTCCATCCATATTTGCTAAGTAACTGAACACAGGGGAGCCCTTTAATATAACATGGTATTGGGCTTTTTGGATATAAAGAGCGAATATGGTCACCAACTTTTGCCCATTGGCATTCTTGGTCTCAAAGTTAAATTTTGATGAGTGATCAGTTTTCCTTGACAAATACCTCGTGTTTCTTTATCTTAAACGGCATTTACCTTTGTCTGTGTGTTTGCGTTTGAACACAAGCGCACGTCCTTATGTGAGTGTGTTCCAGCTAGTTTCCCAGTTGTTTATTGCTGATAGGCCTTTGAATTTTCCTGGCAAGCCTGTTGTTTTGCAATGAGGAAAAACAATCAAATGATGATATATTAAATAAAGTGTTGTGTCCAGCAATGTAACTAAATATCTTCTGAGAAATAAAAATAACTTTCCCTGACACTATTATGTCCTTAATGATCATGTTTTGTCTGTGTAGTTTTTCTGGAACAAAACACCAGTGCTTATTGATTTTGGCTCATATTCCCTAAATTGGTCAAAATCTACAATCTTAACCATTAGGTACAGTATTAAATCTCCAAGGACAAAGATATTTAGCTTAATCTCTCCCTCTCCCACAGCAATAGCAAACACAATCAGCATTGTTTGGTTCAGATTGTGGTTGCCTTAAAAGAATAACGTATTGTACTTCGAGGAAAGTAAGGCATTTAGACAATCTTGCTTAGGAATTTATCACCAGGATCTGCTATTTTCCCCATTGCTTTGGCTCAGGGTTTCTCCCTTTTGCTCCCTTCCTCCAAGCTGTTCTGAGACACATGGATTTGATTCTGGTCCATCTCTAACTCTTTCCTCCATTTATTCCTTACCCTAGTTTTATCTTTTCTGTCACCTTTACAAGCACCACTCACTTTGTCTCATTTCTAGAGTCCTCAATACCTAGATTACAAAGTTTTACTCTACCCTTGCTGCTGCTGCTGCTGCTAAGTCACTTCAGTCGTGTCCGACTCTGTGTGACCCCATAGACGGCAGCCCACCAGGCTCCCCCGTCCCTGGGACTCTCCAGGCAAGAACACTGGAGTGGGTTGCCATTTCCTTCTCCAATGCATGAAAGTGAAAAGTGAAAGTGAAGTCGCTCAGTTGTGTCTGACTCTTCGAGACCCCATGAACTGCAGCCTACCAGGCTCCTCCGTCCATGGGATTTTCCAGGCAAGAGTACTGGAGTAGGTTGCCATTGCCACCCTTAAGCCTTGAGAATTCTAGATGATTCTGCTACAGAAAGATGGAAATGATGGTGTAAACTGAGTACAGTTTGTAAAATAACAGAGACTCAGCATTCTAGCTTGAGCCTAGGGCGGTGCCTGTGCACAGAGGAGGTCTTCAATAAGCAATTGGTAAGTGAATAAGAAGGACCTGTTTTGGGAGAGAATGGAGAGATCAAGTGACTTGTTTGAGGCTCCACTCATGGACAATGTTAGAGTTCTTACCAGAATCCAGATCATCCTGTTTTATCCAGTTCTCACGCTTCTGCACTACCCAGCTTCTTGTAATTTGCATTACCTTTGCAAACTTCTGAATGTTTATGCCCTGGGGATGTGGGGTCAAGAGAGCTGCAAAGCAAAAGGACCCATGGGCCAGTCTCATGTCTGACCAAGTTGGGCTCTTAGCGGATGCTTCGGTTCCTCTTTCCTGGGGTTAAGAAAGCATTTATTTTACTTTTTAAAATATTGTCTCCGATTTCTTGTTAAATAGATTAAACCAAGATTTGGATAATGTCAACCAGGCCGATGGATTTCTGACAATACATAATTTTAAGTACTTGTAAATGTTAATCTTAGTACAAAAGCAGCGCATGTTAATTATAGGAAATACAGGTAAAATAAAAAAAGGTAAATTTTAAATGCCCATGTGTGCCTGCATTCAGTCATGTTTGACTTTTTGCTACCCTTTGGACTGTAGCCCACCAAGCTCCTCTGTTCATGGGATTCTCCAGGTAAGAATATTCGAGTGGGTTGCCATGCCCTGCTCCAGGGGATCTTCCTGACCCAGAGATCAAACCCGAGTGTCTTATGTCTCCTGCTTTGACAGGCGGGTTCTTTGCCACTAGCGCCAGCTGGGAAACCCACCCATTATCCTACTCTGCCCCAAAGAGAACCATCATCAACTAATTAACTATTTGGTATATTATGCTTTTGGTTATATACTAATATATATGCATTTATATATATACACACACACACATATGTGTGTGTATATATATGCACATTCACATTTACAATTGTTTTATATATTGTTTATTTTACTTCACAATATTTTTCCATATTAAGTACTCACCTACAACATAATTTTTGATGACATAATTTTTTATAGCATAACATTGTATTGGTCAAGCCTATTGGACATTGTTTCCAAAGACAAGAAAACTTTAAAGATGATTTGCATACAGACAGGGAAATAATGATTCTCAGTTCCCACTTGCTTGCAAGCCAGTGTTCTGGAAATAAGAGAGTGCAGGGCGGCACACACTGGGTTGCCTAAGGAAGGGTCTAGCAGATCGTCCGAGGAAAACAGCTCTTGACCATCCCATCCTCTGGGCCCCTCTTTTCTTCCTCCCTGAAGGAAGATCAAAGATTTTCACAACCTGCAGATCCTGTGGGTTTTCTTCTTGAAATCAGTCAAGCGTTTGCACTTGGGAAGGTCAGGGACCCAGGAGTTGAATGGGGAATGAGAAGAATAACTTCATACACTTACTATAATTATGGAGGGTGGAAATAGAATTTTTAAAGTCTTTTTAATGAAGCAAAGGAATATGTAGGCAGTTCTCCATGCTGATTTAAAATGACAAACTGCAGGTTAGGAAAGACATGTGTATGTGTATGTGTATGTGTGTGTGTGAGAGAGAGAGACAGACAGACAGACAGACAGAAAATGGGAGCAGAAGGCTAGGTAAAAAAGGAATGATTTTCTACACCATGGGAACTGAATCATAATCACTACTCCACACTCATGCACACATTTGAGTTATATTTGTTCTTTTGCTCCCCTGGGATAAAGTCACACTTGAAAGTTGTTACTACCAGGACTTCCCTGGCAGTCTAGTGGTTAAGACTTTACACTCCCAATGCAAGGGGCATGGACTCAGTTCCTGGTTGGGGAACCAAGATCCCACATGCTGCGTGGTGCAGCCAAGACAAACAAACAAACAGAGTTGGCCAATGCAGGTGCAGAAAGAAAATGAAACGGAGAAAAAAATAAGTTGTCACCACTCCCTTTATCTCAGCTCTCTTTTACTTTCCTTCTTCCATTTGAATGTTCTAGATAAGTTCACCGGGCCCAGAATCTTCCAGTCTGTCTGTTCAAAGGTCCCTTAGCTAGAGATTTGAGGGGAAGTCTGAGCTCTGATAGAAGAGGGTTGGGCTGAGAAGGGCAAGGCTGCTTCCAGCTCTCCGCCTGCACCCCGGCTGGGCCCCGGTAGAGGACGGAAAACCATTCAGTGGCCCCCGGACATCAGCTCGCCTGTGTTGCCAGGGCTAAGCTGGGGGCTGGCCCCCTGGAGTCGATTCAGTCCAGTTTCAAAGTCCTTCCAGTCCCTGAGCCACAGAACGGGACATCACCTCAGAATCTTAACATTAGGGGAATCTCAGACCTAATCCAGCACAATGTTCATCCAACGCTTATGTTTCTTTCTTTCACTTTTATTCTACATGAAGGATATTGGCGACAAGTCTCAGTTTAGCCTCAATGTGATAGGTTCATATAAATAGCTATAAGCACACATTAGACACTGATTTGGACTAGGCTTCAGGCTAAATTTCAATCTTGTCATTTTGTCATTGTGTTCAGTTGCTCAGTCATGTTTGACTCTTTGTGACCCCATGGACTGTAGCCCCCAGGCTCCTCTGACCATTGGATTCTCCAGGCAAGAATACTGGAGTGGGTTGCCGTGCCCTTCTCCAGGGGATCTTCCCGACCTAGGGATTGAACCCAGGTCTCCCACATAGAAGGCAGGGTCTTTACCATCTGAGCTACCAGGGAAGCCCAAGAATACTGGATTGGGTAGCCTATCCCTTCTTTAGGAGTTCTTCCCAACCCAGGAATTAAATCAGGGTCTTCTGCATTGCAGGTTAATTATTTACCAGCTGAGCTACCAGAGAAGCCCAAATTTCAATCTTAATATTTACCAAATGGAGGAAATTGTTATTCAAGAGTCTGATCCTGAAGCTGAGGACCATATACCTTTCTAGTTGAAATAGGAAAACCTATGACCCCGCTCAGACTGGAAAGCTCCCAGTTATGGACCAGTGAGTGAATCACTATCTACTTGAAAGTCAACCAGAAAGCCTCTCCCATTTCCAAAAATCCACCCCAATGACACACTCACCAATCAAATCCGTCATAAGATGTCCTTCTTTTACTCTATATACTTCACTCCCTTTTCATACATCTTTGAGTCCTGACTAGGAGGAAATGATGGTAGCTGACTCCCCTCCTATAGTAAGATCTGAATAAACAGACTTGAAAGGAAAGCTATGACAAACCTAGACAGCATATTAAAAAGCAAAGACATCACTTTGCTGACAAAGATCTGTATAGTCAAAGCTGGAGTTTTTCTAGTGGTCATGTACAGATGTGAGAGTTGAACCATAAAGAAAGCTAAGCGCCGAAGAATTGATGCTTTTGACTGGTGGTGCTGGAGAAGACTCTTGAGAGTCCCTTGGACTGCAAGGAGATAAAACAAAAGGACATCAGTCCTGAATATTCATTGTAAGGACTGATGCTGAAGCTCCAATGCTTTGGCCACCTAATGTGAAGAACTGACTCCTTAGAAAAAACCCTGATGCTGGGAAAGATTGAAGGCAAAAGGAGAAGAGGGTGGCAGAGATGAAATTTTTGGATGGTATCACCGGTTCTATGGACATGAATTTTAGCAAACTCCAGGAGCTGGTGAAGCCTGGCGTGCTGTAGTCCATGGGGTTGCAGCGTCGAACATGATTTAATTACTGAACAACAAGGTAATTTTATAGGTGTTCTTTGTCTTTCTGACAAAACACAAGTACACTTTTATCCAGATTTGCAATATAAATTAGCATGCTGGGCTCCCTCCAACATGAATAGACGTGGGCAGATTGTGAGGTCCAAGACTGTTCACTTATCCAGCATTCTCTCCACCCAAATTTGCCTGTCCCTCAAGAGGGTGGTCTTATGGGTCATACCTCTGTGGTAAGTGAAGGGAGCCCTTTTTCAGCATGCCCTCTCTCCTCTTCTTTCCTAGCTGCCTAAAGTCTAATGTTCTGTAATTAAAGATTTATTCCCTGGGCTCCAGGATTGCTCTTTATGACATTAATAATCATGGAAGAAAGTCCACATCTCAGTAAGAAGAGATGTGGACCCAAGGAGGCACACAGAGAGAATCATCTTGGGTCTTCTCTGGGAGGGCTACCAAAAAAGGTGTAAACGCTGTAGACGCCAACAGATTTCTAGGTGCTGGCTAAGGACAGAGGAAGTGCCTGGCTGACTGGAGATTTTTTTTTTTTTTTTGCCCAACAGCTTCTGGAGCAGCAGGCCTCCTAGCCCAGCCTCTCCTTTACTTCCACCATTTGAGCAGCTGGCTAATTCATCTCTCCACTCTACATTTGCAAAGACAAGACTCCTTTGTGCTCCCCAAGGTCCAGGGGCACATGTCAAGGTCTCTAAGTGGTCTGAGAAATTTCTTTTAGATTGAAGTGCCCTCTTCTCTGTCCCCATCTTGCCACAAGTTAGTGAGAATGGCTTTTGATAAGAGAAAAATGAAATGAGAGGTCACTAAGAAACAAGAAAGGCAGGACATGGGGGGAAAAAAAAGCAAGTAAAACAGGAAGGGAGGTTTAATGCAACCCCACAACCCCCACTGTCCAGGCACAGAGGGGAGCAACTCTCAGCAGTCCTGCTCCCACGCCAGCTTCTCTTCCCCACCAACAGCTGTCTCTCTCACTATCTGCTATCTTTGTGATTAACCTTTCATAAACATCTGTCTATCTATTTGGCCTTACCATAAGCCTGGGGGATGCAAATTCCAACTCTCTAGCACTTAAAGAGATCAGGAAAAGTGAAAGTCGCTCAGATCAGATCAGATCAGTCGCTCAGTCGTGTCCGACTCTTTGTGACCCCATGAATCGCAGCATGCCAGGCCTCCCTGTCCATCACCAACTCCCGGAGTTCACTGAGACTCATGTCCATCCAGTCAGTGATGCCATCCAGCCATCTCATCCTCTGTCGTCCCCTTCTCCTCCTGCCCCCAATACCTCCCAGCATCAGAGTCTTTTCCAATGAGTCAACTCTTCACATCAGGTGGCCAAAGTACTGAAGTTTCAGCTTTAGCATCATTCCTTCCAAAGAAATCCCAGGGCTGATCTCCTTCAGAATGGACTGGTTGGATCTCCTTGCAGTCCAAGGGACTCTCAAGAGTCTTCTCCAACACCACAGTTCAAAAGCATCAATTCTTCGGCGCTCAGCCTTATTCACAGTCCAACTCTCACATGCATACATGACCACAGGAAAAACCATAGCCTTGACTAGACGAACCTTTGTTGGCAAAGTAATGTCTCTGCTTTTGAATATGCTATCTAGGTTGGTCATAACTTTCCTTCCAAGGAGTAAGCGTCTTTTAATTTCATGGCTGCAGTCACCATCTGCAGTGATTTTGGAGCCCAGAAAAATAAAGTCTGACGCTGTTTCCACTGTTTCCCCATTTATTTCCCATGAAGTGGTGGGACCGGATGCCATGATCTTCGTTTTCTGAATGTTGAGCTTTAAGCCAACTTTTCACTCTCCAATTTCACTTTCATCAAGAGGCTTTTGAGTTCCTTTTCACTTTCTGCCATAAGGGTGGTGTCATCTGCATATCTGAGGTTATTGATATTTCTCCCGGCAATCTTGATTCAAGCTTGTGTTTCTTCCAGTCCAGCGTTTCTCATGATGTACTCTGCATATAAGTTAAATAAACAGGGTGACAATATACAGCCTTGACGAACTCCTTTTCCTATTTGGAACCAGTCTGTTGTTCCATGTCCAGTTCTAACTGTTGCTTCCTGACCTGCATACAAATCTCTCAAGAGGCAGATCAGGTGGTCTGGTATTCCCATCTCCTTCAGAATTTTTCACAGTTTATTGTGATCAACACAGTCAAAGGCTTTGGCATAGTCAATAAAGCAGAAATAGAAAGTCGCTCAGTCATGTCTAACTCTTTGTGACCCCGGGGACTTAGCTTGCCAGGCTCCTTTGTCCATGGAATTATCCAGGCAAGAATACTGGAGTGGGTTGCCATTTCCTCCTCCAGGATCTCTTCCCAACCCAGAGATTGAACTGGGGTCTTCCGCATTGCAGGGGGGTTCTTTAGAGAGCTAAAAGCAACAGGTATGATTTGATAAGCTGGGCTTGTGGCAAGAGCAGGGTTCTGTGAACCCTCTGAGGGGAAATGCTCCACCCAGACCAAGGGGCGGTGGGAGCAGGGGCATAGGAGGAGCAGGAGCCAGAGTGGGGCTGCCCTGGGTGATGCCTGACTCAGGTTTTATAGGAGATGCTGAATTTAGCAAGGCACAGAAGGTGGGGTGATGTTTGGTCTCTTTTACCAGATGTTGACCATCTTGTAAGCTATTTCAGGGAGGTGGTTGGTGCTAAGCTTAGAAAGGAACCACTACTTAAAGCAGTTAATCTGCCATATCAGTGTAGTATTGTAAACCAGAATAGAGTTGCAGAGACTATTATGCTATACAATAGGACTTTAGGTACTGTGTGTACTTGATAAATTAGTAACCAGTATTATCTTCACAAGATTTTCCCATCTGTTTTTCCCTCTTCCTCTTCACAATCTTTTTATTCTAAAAAGAGATATTATTTCTGTACTAAAGGGGGAAATTAACTCATGCCAAAGATATCACCTGGGAAAAGATCAATTTAAAATTAAAAAATAAAAAGTTGGGTTGCTCACTTGGAATAAAGTACTGAATTGGTCAGTAGTAGACTCCTTTCTCGGAGAAGGCAATGGCACCCCACTCCAGTACTCTTGCCTGGAGAATCCCATGGATGGAGGAGCCTGGTGGGCTGCAGTCCATGGGGTCGAGAAGAGTCGGACACGACTGAGCGACTTCACTTTCACTTTTCATTTTCATGCATTGGAGAAGGAAATGGCAACCCACTCCAGTGTTCTTGCCTGGAGAATCCCAGGGACGGGGGAGCCTGATGGGCTGCCGTCTCTGGGGTTGCACAGAGTCGGACACAACTGAAGCGACGTAGCAGCAGTAGCAGACTCCTTCCAGAATCCAAGTAAAAAACGCCTTTGCTTTCACATGGTGCGTATCCCCTCAAGTAACCTGTCCTTGCATGTATTTGTTTTGTCTGTATTCCCATCTCAAAGTGTCAAGCTGTTGGAATAAGATCTCAGATTCAGAATATTTATTTTGCCCAGTGACACAAACCTAGATGCTCAGACATTTTTAAGTGGAGATCACAATCCCTTAATATTCCCTTACAGTTCTTACCTTACAACAAAGGTCAAACTCTCACCTTAATTGCAGGCTATTTAAAACAGGTATGTTTTCTGCAGCATTTAGTTAAGTGAGAATTAAATCTAAGTGGATAATAAGCAAGGTCTGGTTTTGGCAAGAAGTTGTAAGGACACCTTGAATAAGGCTGTCCTCTGATCAGCTTTTCCCAACGCAAAGCAGTCATTCTGCAGCTATTCCATGAAAACAAACAGAAAAGATCTTTCTGGTCAAAATCAGTAAAATACTGCATATTATATACTCTGCCTTGTAGATTCACATCATATAAGCATGTTATAATGATATGCTAATTCATATCACTAGCAATGAAAGGGCTTCCCTGGTAGCTCAGCTGGTAAAGAATCTGCCTGCAATGCAGGAGACCCTGGTTTGATTCCTGGATCGGGAAGATTCCATGGAGAAGGAATAGGCCACCCATTCCAGTATTCTTGGGCTTCCCTGGTGGCTCAGATGGTAAAGAATCTGCCTGCGATGTGGGAGACCTGGGTTCAATCCCTGGGTCAGGAAGATCCCATGGAGGAGGACTTGGCAACCCACTCCAGTATTCTTGCCTGGAGAATCCCCATGGGCAGAGGAGCCTGGCAGGCTACAGTCCATGGGGTCGCAAAGAGTCGGACACAACTGAGCAACTAGACACAGCACACAGCACAGCAATGAAAAGTGTTGCAAAGTTCTGGTTTCTAGTAACGGAGGAGTAACTTCTATTAGACAAGCCCTTCCACAGATAACAGCTAAAAATTCTGGGGAAAAAATTTTTAAACTACCTGAAGACACTAGAAAGCAATGAAAAGCAGACAGAAATTTGAGTACAGCCTACATTTGGAAGAAGGGATTGGCACTAGGTAAGTTTCCATTTTTAGTTTTTCTGCTGAAGAGAGGCTCTGATCTCTATAAAGCACGGAGGCTGAAATTCAATAGAAAACTCTAGGCTTTATCTGCTTGAAGAACCAAAGGACAAAGTTCAGAGTGACCAGAGCAGCTTGAAAGAATGGAGAGAATCCTAGGCAGAAGAGAGGCTCTAAGGAAGAGTTTTAATTCCGCACAGAAACTCTAATCACATCTTTGGCTGCCCTTGAATTATATATGCATGAGCAGATGCTAAAAGAACTGAGCAGAAACTTCAGCTGCTGCTTGTTTGTCAGTCTGACCAAGTTTACTGCCTACTAAAGCAAAAGGTCAGTACTCTTAGAGTAGCAGTCCCCAACCTCTCTGGTACCAGAGACCAATTTCATGGAAGACAATTTTTCCATGAAGTGAGGAGTGGGAGGGGGTGGCTGCAGGATGACTGAGGCATGTTTCTTTTGTTGTGCACTTTATTTCTGTTATTATTACATCAGCTCCACCTCAGATCATTAGGCATTAGATCCCGAGTTTGGGGACCCCTGCTTTAGAGGAATATGATCCAGAGTCTCTTCAACCATTAACAGTGTCTAGGATACAATAAAAATTGGTAGACATACTAAGAAATACAAATGCAATCCACATTCAAGAGAAAAGGCAATCAATGGGAACTCATCTCAAAATGATCAAGACATTGGTATCAGTAGACAAAAATTATAAAGCAGCTATGCTCAGGGATAGAAATGGAAACATGCTTGAAATGAATGGACACAGAAATCCATGCCCATACAAATCACAACCAAATTCCCAAAAACAAAAAACAAAGGAAAGGTCTTGAAAACAGCAAGAAAGAAAGTTACCTTACATATTTAAGGGGAAAACTATTTAAATGACCACAGATTTCACATCAGAAACCACAGAGGCCAGAAAGGAATGGGTAACATTCTCCAAGTCCTGAAAGAAAAAACAGTGAACCCAGAATTCAATATTCACTGAGAATATCCTTCAAGAATGCAGAGGAAATAAAGTCATTCTGAGATAAAAACTAAGAGAATGTGTTGTGAGAAGACCTGCTCTAAAAGAATGGATATGGAGTGTTTCCTAAAAAGAAAGAAATCTTGGAACATTGGAAAGTAAGGAATAACAAAGGAGAGAGCAAATATTAATATATATGGAAAATGCAATGAATTTCTTCCTAATCTTGAGTCTTCTAAACTTTGGTTGGATGGTTGAATCAAAAATTGTATACTATCTGATGTGATTCTCAATAGGTAGAGGAAATACTTAAGACAACCATAATAAAATTTGGTGGGTGGGGGAAGAGAATATAAATGGTGTAGAGGAGAGGAAGTAAATTTGAATATAAGAGTTTTGTGAGAGAACTTTGTGGTAATGCACAAAGTTGGATCTTGATTGTGGTGGTGGTATCATGAATCTATACATGATAAAGTGGCAGAGAACTATAAGCTCGCATTGCACCATTGCCAGTTTTATATTATACTATACTTATGCAAGGGCTTCCCTGCTGGCTCAGCGGTAAAGAATCTGCCTGCAATGCAGGAGCCACAGGAGACCCGGGTGTGATCCCTGGGTTGGGAAGATCCCCTGGAGGGGGGCATGGCAACCCATTCAGGTTTTCTTGCCTGGAGAATCTCATGGGCAGAGGAACCTGGTGGGCTGCAGTCCATAGGGTTGCAAAGAGTTGGGCATGACTGAAGTGACTTAGCATGCATGCACGCACACATATTTATGCATGATATCATCATTGGGGCACACTGGGTCAAAAGTACATGATACCTCTGTACCATCTTTGCAACTTCCTATGAGCCTGTATTATTTCAAAACTACACTTTTTTTTTTAAGTAGAAGAAGAGGGAATATAAAATACAGAAATATTCACTGACTTGAATTCTTACTTACTAAAAATATATATAATTTTAAAAAATGAACAGAGCCTCAGTGACCTGGGAGCAATATCAAAAGCTCAAACACATTGTAAATAGAGTTCTAGAAAGAGAAGAGAGAATGAGGCAGAAAAACATTTGGAGACACAATGGCTAAAAATGCTCCAAGTTTGGTAGAAGACATACATTTATAGATTCAAGAGGTTCAGTAAGCCTAAAGTACAACTTTTTAAAAAAACATACACTTGAGTATATCATAAGTAAACTGCCAAAACCAAAGATAAAGAGAAAATCTTGAAAATGGCCAGAAACAAAAAAACGCATTACATACAAGGAAACAATAATACGACTACTGCTGACTACTATTTTTTTTTTTTTTTTTTCTCTATTATGCAATGTGCAGGATCTTAGTTCCCAGGGTTGAAACCCAACTCCAGCAGCAAGAGGGCCGAGTCCTAACCACTGGACCACCAGGGAACTCCCCTAACTACTGTCTAAACATCATAAGTTACTGAGGCAAAAACACAGTAGAATAACATCTTTAGAGTGTCAAAATGAAAAATCTATCAACCCAGAATTCTACACCCAGGGAATATATCTTTCAAAAATGAAAATTATATAGACTATTTTTAGAAAAATGAAAACAAGAATTTATCATCAGCAGACCCACACTAAAGAATTACTAAAGGAAGTTCTTCAGGATGAGGTAGAGGATGCCTGGTGGAAACTTAGACTTCAGGAGAGGATGATGAACACTGGAAAACTACTTGTGATTTCTTTCTTTCTTTCATAAGATTTTTAATTTGAAATATGGTCTAAGAAACATGAATGTAGTACATCTTCATTTCTTTAAAATACTTATGATTATATAAAACAAAACTGTAAACATTATATTGTGGACTTATAATAATATGTATAATTAATTGTGACAGAGGAAATGCAGGTTGTGTGTGGTCAGTAAAATGGAGCTGCCTGGAGGGGCCAGGGCATGGTGGGCACTGTGACATGTCTAGACCACTTGGAAATTAAACTGAATGAGCTAATATATATAAAATTACATGACCGTGTGCTTGAGTCATATATTTTAAAAAATGTCAAAAGTACTTGCCAATTAAGATCAATCTGAAATGAAATATGATATGCCTGAAATTGATAATATAAATCAGTGACAAAATATATAACTTATACAGATTCAATTTACCCAATATCATGGCTCTATCGCATAATAGGACATTCACAATTAGTGTTATTACACCTACGCAACATAAAATACCATTAACATTTCCCAGGAGACAAAAAGTAGGTGAAAAAGACTAAATGAGCAATTAAATTAAGATTCAATGAATATTGACACTGCTCAGATGCTAATTATCTTTTTCTGTGTGGAAAAAATAAAAATCCAACCATTCATCCATAATGAATTATGTTTTCTCAAAGATTGTGTGTGTGTGCTCAGCTGGTCAGTCACGTGCGAACTCTTTGTGACCCCATGGATTATAGCCCACCTGGCTCCTCTGTTCATGGGATCCTCTGGGCAAGAATACTGGAGTAGATTGCCATTTCCTCCTCCAGGGAATCTTCCCAACCCAGGGATCAAACCTGTGTCTCTTGTGTCTCCTGTATTGGGAGGCAGGTTCTCTATCACTAGCGCCACCTGGGAAGGCTTTCTTGAGAATGAGTGAGTGAGTGAAGTCGCTCAGTCGTGTCCAATTCTTTGCGACCCCATGGACTGTAGCCCACCAGGCACCTCCGCAGCCCACCAGGTTCCTCCTTCCATGGGATTCTTCAGGCAAGAGTACTGGAGTGGGTTGCCATTTCCTTCTTCAGGGGATCTTCTCAACCCAGGGATTGAACCCAGGTCTCCTGCATTGCAGTCAGACGCTTTAACCTCTGAGCCACCAGGGAAGCCCCCTTCTTGAGAATAATTTACTATAAATACAGAGTTCTGTAATAACTAGCAGTTTTATTATTATTTTTTTAATATTTATTTGACTGAGCCAGGGGTCTTAGGAGGGGTAAGCGGGATCTGTAGTTGTGAAATGTGAGATCTAGTTCCCTGATCAAGGATTAAACCCAGGCACCTCTCTCCACGTTGGGAGCGTGGAGTCTTAGCCACTGGACCACCAAAGGAAGTCTTATTCTAACTTACACTGCATCTGCTTTGATTGCTTAATTTTGGTTCCCTTCTATACTATACAGTATGGTGCCAGCTTAGATCCTATATGGAGGAAAAACCATGACAGTTTTGAAACAGTCTCTGATCCTTCTGGCAATATAAAGGTACGGTACTCAGAGTACACGCTTTGGAGAAATCTGACAGCATTTTCAATAATAAACAAACTGTCGACTAAAAAAGTAGTTTACAACCTGAAAGCAGAGAGTGTTTTATTCGGTGGGAGAATCTTAGGACTTCAAGTCTAGGAGACAGGATCTCAGGTAGACCTGAGGGACTGCTCCAAGGAGGAGGGAGTCAGGCTACACCCAAGTTTGTAACAAAGGGGGCAGGCGCTTGAACATCAAAGATTATTGTTAAGGAAGGAAAACCAGATAGCAAGGTAAGGAGTTTATCATTCTTCTATGTATGGGAAGAAGCAAGAGTCTGGGATTTTTGAAGTCATTCCTTTCATATGCATCTCAGCTATCTGGGCCAGCATCTGTATCTGTTTTTTGACTTCTCACTGCCCTCCTCCCCTCACTCCCACCCAGCTCCTTGGCAATCACCATAGGGGGCATGGTGGCTTGTGCTGGATTGCAGGTATTGTTTTCCCCCTTGGGAGACTTCATTCACACTTGGAGGCCTGAAATCGCTAATAGCTGTTACATCCTTGTTTACTGATATTCCATTCCACAAAACTTAAAAAAATTCTTCCCCACTGAAAAACTAACAAAAAAAAACCTGGGAAAGAGACTTTCAGAACAATGTCTACAACACAAATAATATACACAAATAGCTTCCAAAATAACTTTTATTACTATATAAAAACAAGAAAAAAATAGATGCATATTTTTTCTACAAAATTACAAAATATTCAAGCTATTTAACATTTTTGCATAAATGTATTGAGATTAAAAAGGTAGATTTTAAACAGAGGAATCTTTCACACTTAAAGTTTTCAGGTACTTTGTAGAGGATAAAGAAGTTTTCATTCTTCTATACTTTCCTATGTGTAGCTCGAAGACATAGCAGTTACAGTTTTCTGTCAGTTATCTAAAAAAGGACATACAAAGATAAAAATTCCATCTTGCTGCAATAAAATTAGCAAAAAGCTTTACTTCAGGCTTTCAAATTTGGCAGTTGCGGTCTATCAGTTTTGCACTGGAATTTCCAACTCAGCAGGGAAAGAGCCTAATTAAAAGCAAGACATCCTCTTTATTTTGTCCTTTAGAAACAAAAATCACTTGTCAGTATTCCTGAAAAAGCGCGATTATCTCCTTTGTCATTTGATCATAAGGTCTGAGATACTGTTTCTAACCCGCACAGCTTAAATGAAACCAGGAGAAGAAAGGGAGGAAGGTACTTTGGAGGGTGGATTCAGTTTGACACAATGAGCACAGGAATTTGTACAGTTTTGATAACATTAATTTAAAAAGTATAATCATCTGAGTTTCTCAATAAACCCTTCGAGACAAAAGGCTTTAGTGTTGATTTAGATGCGTGTTAAAATTTAGCTTTTTTTCCTGAAATTATATTATGGGGTAAGGCAAGCCAGACTATCTCTGTAGATGATATAAGCTATAATTATTTGGGAAGATTTCAATCACTGTTTTGGAATTGACACCTAAGGCTTTCTTCTCCCGTGTTCTTTTTGTGGACTTTTTAATGAGATATTTTGGGGGGAGATGCTTTAGGTAGGAAATACCAGCTTTTGAAAGATAAAGGTATAATTATCATTAGAATAAAAGGTCCATTAAGAGAATCTCAAACAGAAAGGTTTCTAGATATATTTTACTATGCATTGTTTTCACAAAGGTTGAGAAAGAAAGAAAAGAAGTTCTTATAATATCTGTAAGATGAACCTCACATTAACCCACAAGAGGGATAAAATAAAGGGCTAAGATGAGGAGTGCTCCAATACTTCTCAATGGGGCAGCACAGCCTAGTGCCAAACCCATAATTAACTTTTCATTGATATCCTCTTTCCTGAACTGTATGAAATGGAATGGCAGCTTCAATTCTTGGGGTGGTCATTAACCCCTTGCCCCCCAAAATACCTGGAATTTTGTGCACCTCTATGTAATGAAACATCCATTTACCAAAATATGTTTCTGTGTGACAATTCAATTCCTCCTTCCACTTAGGACCCAAATTGCAGCAGGCTCTACTTCTACTGAATTTATATGCATATTGCATACATATATGCCAGGCACTGGGCTGGGCACTGGGGATCCCTATGACTATTGCCAAAATTTTGGAAACAGAATGAAGAAGACAACAGTGTTTTGGCGAGTGACTCGAATGATTATCATCAAATTTCAGGGATGTGATGAAGAGTAGCTCGTACTCAGTCTATGGGCATAATAACCAGTTACCCTAAAAGGAAATTAGCTAAACACCAAAAACGTTAAGTTTATTTGGTAGAAACAGTTTAAAATTGCAGGGAAACCAAAAATTAACCCTCAGATAAAAATGCATTGTTTCAGCATAGGCACCACTCTAGGTTTTACCAGGCCAGAGTCTATACAGAGATCTCACGCATGAAAACTATCATCTCTGAGTCTTAATTCACTACTGAGAACCCAAAACACAAGATAGCCCCGAGAATTCCATCCAAATCAGGAAGGACCCTAGCTTTTGCTCCCTGGGAAGGGCAGACCATGAAGTTCATCTCTCCTACCTCCAAACCCAAAGCTGTTTAGCAGCTAAGATTCTGAAGAACCGAATTGATAATTGATGAACTTTGAAAGCTATAGATGTTCTTGCCTAAACCTCTCTTTATTACCAAGACACAATTTTAAGATCAAAGGAGCATCAAGGTAAGCCATGGCTTGTTGGCAGTGGCAGGGTGCCCATGGTGAATCTCCAGGTAAGGGTAGGCCCTTTTCCTTGTTTATTTGAGGAATCTGCCTTGTAAACGGAGCCAGAAGGTAAATTTTAAAAACTCTACTGCATCCCACCAAATGAGGTTTATCCAAGGGTGGGTCAAAGCAGGTGTAAATTAGCAAGGGCTTCCCTAGTGGCTCAGAGAGTAAAGAATCCACCTGTAATGCAGAAGATCTGGGTTTGCTCCCTGGGTTGGGAAGATCCCCTGGAGAAAGAAATGGCAACCCACTCCAGGATTCTTGTCTGGAGAACCCCATGGACAGAGAAGCCAGGCAGGGACTTGGGGTCGCAGAGACACGACTGAGCAACTTAGGATGCATGCATGAAGACAACAATATGGTGAATCATGGACTGACCTGAGGTGCCAAAATGCCAGTTTTGGAGTCTCAGTTTCACTACTCATTAGCTGTGTGACCTTCAGGCAGGCTACTAACCTCTCTCAGATATCTCATCTGTAAAATGAAGATTTTAATGGTGCCTACTGCAAAAGTTATATCTGGGGATTGAATGAGCTAAGATTTATAAAGTGCTTAGGATAGTACTGGCACTTAGTAAGTTCCATGTTTAAAAACACCAGAAACTTGGGAGAAAGTGTTCTTTAAGGTTTGTAGAGCAGTTTATACTGCTTATGTATTCAGGTATATTCTCATCATAATTAGGTTTGGAATCTGGATCATAAAGTACACCAAACCCAAGGAAGCCTTGGGATTAAGTCAACTTGGAAAAACTTCTGGTCTGACCAGAGGAGACCTTCAGCTACCTACAGTCTTGTCACTGCTCCAAAGTGCCCTAAAATAAATCCTGCTCTCCAAGGCCAATCTAAGGACAAACCAGCCGGGGAGGGAGCAAAGGGCAGGTACAGGGAAAAGGGAGCCAGTTCCTTTCCTACATTTTTTTTCTGGGCTCTAGTCCTGATACCTGTGGAGCATTAACTCTGTCCCAGATAGTCATGATCTGATTCCAAAACTTTATAACTGGATTCCCAGAATAAACAGAAAATGACTACATGATAAGAGGCCAGGGAAACTGCCAGTTTATCAGATTTACCAACTGTAGACACATTTTGATCATTTGTTCTATGCAAGGCACTGTGCTAAATGCTTTGGTCCTCAACGAGAAAAAGGTAATATAAGCACAATTTATATCTACTGTTATTAATATTTACACTGATCATCTCCCTCTCAATTTTGGTAAGTTTATAAGCCTCAATCAATATAAACACTTTCAAGACATCCTATTTTTTGATTAGAATAAATATTGACTCTGTGGACCTCAATCATCTCACGGGTAAGTAGGAGAAGCTAAACTGGAGAGCTAGTTTTTTACACTGGAGTTATATGGCTACATTGCTACCCCATTTTACATGGTGGATCTCTGTCCAGCCTCATCAAGGGTGATGTTTCTTTTCCTTGCTGCTGCTTCACTGTTTAACTCCGAATCTGATTTGTCCACGTTGCCAAAGTTCATTGCCATGGAACTTTCCACTCCCTCTGGAGCACCTCCGTTTGGCTGAAGAAGGACAGAATTTGGTTCTTTAGGACGTTTCCATTGTGGTCTGGTGACTATCCAAAAAATGAGAGCCCCAAACACCAGAATCAGAAGGCCAAGGGTGTTTGTGAAAATACCTTCTGGTGGCAATGAACTGTATGAAGGATTTTTCCTATAGAAAAAGAGAGAGTATGTCCAGTTACAAACAGGGTGATACAGCAACATGCTAAACAGTCTTGAATTATTTGCTCAAAGGGCACACTGGTACAGTGTGTGTAAATTCAACATAAATTCCCTTAAAGCTTGATATTAAGAAATTCATATAATTCACTCAGTGGATTAGTACAAAACTGTTAAAAATTTCATAAAGTATGAAAATAATATAGCATCTAAAACATCTGTACCACTTAAAATCAAAAAAAGGATGATACAAAAATAGGTATATCATAATTAGTTAACATAAAACATGTATATCAAATTGTATATCATGTATATCATAAAACATGTATATCAATTGAAAGGGCATGTATAACTTCAAAGGTTGCTTTGTAAGAGTGGTACAATTTGTTGGACTGCTTGGTTTTTCTTTCAAGCATTATTAATGCTATATTACATGTATAACACATTTTTTAAAATAAATATTTAAATTTTTTATTTTCACCATTTAAAAAATTTTGTCACATTTATATTTGTCCAATGAGCAAGTATGTAATATTTTGTAGCTGAAGAATTGCAGTTAGGAAAACTATGAAACTTACAGGGCAAAAATCAGTTTCTCAGTCAATCCCATAAGTACAGTTGCAATCACTGTTCCAAAGATGAAAAGTCCGGAATAGACGTGTATGGGCATGAGAAGTGCTCGGAGAGAAAGTGGAGCCCAAGGAAGCAGAAAGACAAAAAAACCTAGGAGAAGCTAAACATAAAAAAATTCAGAGGTTATCAATTAATTGTAAGTTTTAACTGTTTTAAAATTATTGTTAGAGAAGCAATATGTGCACGAGAAAACATTTCATTTAGAACCAAGTTTCCCCATTCTAGTTCCACTCAAAACTGACACCTACTATGACTTTCTCAAGCATCTTTTCATAAAATTTCTATGACCAAACAAGCATATGTGTGTGTGTGTTTAAAGAGAAAGTGAGTTAGACATAGAAAATGAACTTATGGTTACCAAAGTTTAAAGGGTGGGGAGGAATAAATTAAGAGGATGGGATTAAAACATACTCCCTACTATACATAAGATAGATAACCAAAAAGGCCTATTGTATAGCACAGGGAATTATAGTCAATATCCTGTAATAACCTAAAATGGAAAGAATCTAAAAAAGAGTGTGTGTGTGTGTGTGTGTGGCGCGCGCACACGGTCTCCCCAGGTGGCGCTAGTGGTAAAAAACCCGCTTGCCAATACAGGAGATGTAAGGGATGTGGGTTCGATCCCTGAGTCAGGAAGATCCCCTGGAGAAGGGCATGGCAACCCACTCCAAGTATTCTTGCCTGGAGAATCCCATGGACAAAGGAGCCTGGCGGGCTATAGTCCATAGGGTCGCAGAGAGTTGGAGACAACTGAAGTACTTAGCACAGCACAGTACATGTGTGTGTGTGTGTGTGTGTGTGTGTGTGTGTGTACACACACATATATATTTACATATAACTGAATCATCTTGCTGTATACCTGAAACTAACACAACATGTAAATCAATTATATTTCAATAAAAATTTTTTTAGAGAGAGAAAGAGGGAGTTTTTAAAAATGTAAGTGGGGTTTTATTGTACATATTTGTTCTGCATATTGCTTTTTTCTTTTTTTTTTTTTTTTGCTTTTTTCTCTTAACAGTATATCTTGGAGATCTTTTCGTATTAACTCATGTTAATCTAGTTTATTCTTTCTAATGGCTAATATTTTAAGACTAACAAATTATTCAGTTCCCTGTTACTGGACATTTCTATTTCCAGGTTTTTGCAGCCATTAATAAGGCTACAATGGACATTCTGATACTTAATTGTTCTTATCAGTTTCCGTAAGATTGCCAAGTAGGAAGGGAAGTAAAAGACTTTTAAGTCACTAAATCTAAGTACAATAGGACACATTTTGTCAGTACAACCTAAAGAAAGCTATGTGGAAAAAACATGACAATTTTTTTTTTTTTTTTTATGAGGAAGAAATGAATTCTGCAGAAAATTCTCTCCATCTCCTCAATAATTAAATCCTTACTGGGATACTTCTCTGCAGTGAAGACAGTAAGATTCTTACAGAAACTGAAGTCTGTTAATGCTTTCACATTTGTTTTATTGTCCCACACTCCTGCCCATTAAGGAATCACTTCGCCTCCAGAAAATAAAGATGACTTAATGACCACTGAGTTTAGAGGGGTATTTTTTTTTCAGCTATCTCTTTGGGATCTACCACCCTAACAAAACAACTATGAGAAGAGAGGAGAATGAGAAGAAACACTAGCATCACTGTTCATTTTTCCTGATTGAGATCAAAGGGGGATAGAGAAGAATGAAAACAGAAGGGGTTTGAAGCCCTAAAACACATTTAGAAATCAGCATAAAGGCAATAGTAATGAATGCAAAGTAACTGAAAATGCATTTTATAGGCTGGTTTGCATACTTTATTTTTCATTAACGTCACAAATGCCTGAATATATTAGAAAGGGTTCAGAGAGTCCTCCTTGGTGGTTCAGAGTGTTCCTAATCCTCCTTCAGTGCTCTTTAGTGATTGATTCTTTTAGTATTAATATCAAAGGGCAAGCATCCTAATGTACAGGTTGCACTTTCTATACAAAAATGGGGCTTAGGTGAGTGACTGCCAAGGATTTAGGACAAATATATTTCTATGAGTAAGTCACACTATCTTTTCTGTGACTAATCCATGGAAATATTTTTTTTTCCATATTCCTATTCTCCTGCCTCTTCTGAAATTTCTAAGATTCTTATTGTTTTAAATAATTCTTAATGTTTTCTCTTATTTCTTTCAGGATTTATCTTGTGTGTCTCTTATAATCCCATAAAGCTCAATGATCTAAGTAGATGGAACATCGGACTTACAGGACTCCAGGGTGATTGCACTCTAAGTCTTACTTTTGCTATGAAAACATTTTTTTCAACATCAATTTATTTTTAAAAGTAAAAGAAAAAAAATTACAGGATGCTTATCTTTGATTAAAAGTGTTCCAAATTATGCAAATTTATAACATAAAGATGTATAGTTTATATTAATCATTCTTTATTTCCTTTTTCTAAGCATTTCTCTTTGGGCCCATGCTTGTCTTGTGGAACAATGTATCCCCCACAAGCTAGACAGGTATACAATGCATAATTGGTATTTAATTCTGTTGAAAAATGGATAAGTATTTTTCAACAGAGTTAAATGGGGTCCTGTAAGCAAATTTCTGATGTCCCATCTACTTATATCATTGAGCTTTACGGGATTATAAGAGACACACAAGATAAATTCTGAAAGAAATAAGAGAAAACAGTAAGAATCATTCAAAACAATAAGAATCTTAGGAATCTCAGAAGAGGCAGGAGAATAGGAATATGGAAAAAATATATTTCCATGGATAAATCGTGAATAAAATTTCAATGACATAAAATGATATTCTGAACCATGAAGGTGTTAATGATCTATAGCTGAAATGAAAAAGGTCATCTTCAGGTTGTAAAGGAGCCTACCACAAGACTTCCAGTTTTAATAACAACAGTTGACTTGTGTCATTCTAGTACGCTAAGCCCTAGGCTGAGCCTTTCGATGCATTATTTGTCCGTGGTTCCTATGATGTTGTGAAGGATGTATGAAAGTCTTACTGAGCAAACTAAGCCCAGAAAAGTTCAATAACAAGTCCAAAGGTCACAAATTACAAATGAATGAAACTGATTCAAACTGAGGTCTTCCGGATTCCAAGTCCTGTGTTCATAAATACTACCAGATATTTGGATGTAAGCAAGGAAAAAGTCAGGGACCACATTTTCTCCTGTTAAACAAAAGTTATAAAGTTGTGATGTGGCATTTCTGAGAAGCCTAGTTAGTACGCAGATAAAACAATAAGAGATAAGAATCTGAATATTTCAGAGAGCAAAAGAGAATCTTGAAACAATTAAAAATGTTTTCAATTTACCCAAGTTTAATATTAGAATATCCATTGATGTAACTGACTACGTTAACAGATTAAAGAGGAAAAACCGAAGTCACATCTCAACATACACAAAAAACATCCAATAAAATTCTACATTCATTCATGATTTCAGGTCTTCCCTGGTGGCTCAGATGGTAAAGAATCTGCCTGCAATGTGGGAGACCTGGGTTCAATCCCTGGGTTGGGAAGATCCCCTGGAGAAGGGAAGCGCTACCCACTCCAGCATTCTGGCCTGGAGAATTCCATAGACTGTATAGTCCATGGGGTCACTAAGACTCAGACGTGACTGAGCGATTTTCACTTTCATGATTTCAAAAGAAAAACAAAACCAATTCACAAACTGGAATAAGAGAAAATGTGAAGCATCTGTACTGAATAGTGAAATATTAGAAGTATCCTCTTCAAAAAAAGAACAGTTCAAAGATTCTTATCTCTACCTCTATTTTATACCCTGTAAATACTTCTATATACTTCTGTGTACTTCAACAGCTTCCCTGGTGGCTCAGTTGTAAAGAATCTGCCTGCCAGTGCAGGAGATGTGAGTTTGATGCCTGGGTCAGGAAGATCCCTGGAGAAGGAAATGGAAATCCACGCCAGTATTCTTACCTGGAAAATCCCATGGACTACAGTCCATAGGGTTGCAAAAGAGTTGCACACAACTGAATGACTAAATGACAACAAAAATATACTTTAATACTTCTATACTCTTCAATTCCACTGGCTTGGATGCAGAGAAAAAGAGACAAAACTGGCAGTGCAGATAAATGGCAAAGACAGGGACAATTCAATAAATGGTGCTGGGGAAAGAGCTTATCAATCTGGAGAAAAAATGAAGTTAGATAACAATATCTCATCATGAACTAACAATTCTAGATGAATTAAGTATACTTCATATCAAAGACAAAACTTTAATACTCTTTTAATAGAAAACATAAAAGAAATTAATATTTCCAATAATATTATTGTAATGTAACCTCTTGGCTATTCATAGGTTTTTCTCTTCGACCAACTGTTCTCAAATATTAGTGTGTATCTGAGTCACTTGCAGGGACCATGAAAGCACATATTGCAGGGCCCACCCACCTTCCCCCTCCCCCACCCTCCATCGTTGAGTTTTTGATTTAGGAGGTCTGGAGTAGAACCTGAGAACTGGTTTGTTTTGACCTCACGGTACAGAAGAATTTCATAAACAAGTCATCAAAACAAAACAAAAAATGATAACCTAAAGGAAAAGATGATTAATTTGCTTCACTAAAATTAAGAATTTCTATTCATCAAAAAATGCTAAGAAAAGAGAAAATACAAGCCTCAATGCTTGAAGATATATATAATACATATAAATGAACAGGAATCTGACACAGAATACCTACAAACCTTTAAGAAAAAGGAAAACAAACTCATTGTTTAAATGCACAAAAGACACAAACAGGTATCTTTTTTTAGAGGTGAACCCTGAGTAACCAGTGAAATAAACAAGAAAATCACAAGACATCATTTTATACCCACCACTTTGGCAATACTTAAAAAGTGAGAAGAGGATGCATGTTGGCAACAATGTGCCATATGTGAACTCTTATTTGCTGCTGACAGCAACATAATTGGAAACACTTTGGAAAACAAGTTGACACTATTTTAGACTGAGCATACAACTGTTATTGTAAGAATACCGCCAGAGAAACCTTTGCATATGAGGGCCAAGAGATGTGTATGTGAATGATCAATTCAGCATTGTCAGAAACAGAATACAACTCAAAATCATCTAAAAGTGTAATAGCAGGAGAATAGATAAGTAAATGTGTGGCCTATTTATGCAGCAGAATACAAAAGTAGAAATGATTAAACTACAGCTAGAGGAGTCAGTATAGTTGAATCGATAGAATGAAAAAAATTGTAATCAAATACTTAATGATACTGTTTCTTAAAAAAATAAAAAATACAAAGTAAACAACATATTGTTTGAGAATTTACAGCATGTGGTAAAATTACAAAGAAAAACAGGAATGAGAAAAAGGTTCTGGAAAACGGTTACCTGCAGGAGTTAGGATAGGTAGAAAAATGTGGGATCAAGTTGAGGGGGAGAGGGGTTCTATGTTTTGTAAATTAAGGTGGATAGTGGAATTATGAGAGTTAATTTTATTATGATTCATAACTTCTACATACACACACACACACTGGCTTGTTTTTTTTTTTTTAAATCCCCCATAGGCTAGATGTCACAAGTAGAAAAAAAGAGCCTACAATTTGAAATGCTTTGCAATTCATAGACAAACACAGGAAGCGTGAAGACTTTCAGCTTGTTTTGGTTGTATTGCTTTGTTGCTAGCCCCCTTTCTTGCTTCTTTTCATTTATTGAAACAGCCTGGACCCTGGCTTCATTTGGCCGGTAAATCTTGACTTTATAAAGTGGTTAAACCAAAGTTCAAGATCACTAAGGTAATCTCTTGACAATCTCTTCCATGCTCTTCATACTCTGTGGTAGGTTTGTTTACTGAGTTGGTCTTGGGAAGAATGCAAACAGACCTCACAAACGTGGATGAATGGCCTGCACACAATTATACTTTGCAATTGAAGTGCACAACAGTTGGCGGCTGTGCAAGTGAGCAGCAAGCAGGCTGCTATAGCTGCTCCAAGAGGGGGGGACTTCCTGTTCTCCACCTACAAGCGGCAGCTCCGAGAACCTCCACTTACGGAGAGTTCGTCCTGATTCACGGAGAAAATGGTTCCCCTTTTTACTTCTAACTTAATCTGACAGAGGCACATCTCTGTCAAAGCATGTTTTCGTGGTTCATGAATTTTTACAACTAAGAATAGGGAGGAATCTTTGTAAATCTTAACAAGAAAGAGGCTTGAAAGTGAAAGTGAAGTCGTGTCAGGCTCTTTGCAACCCCATGGACTGTAGCCTACCAGACTCCTCCGTCCATGGGATTTTCCAGGCAAGAGTACTGGAGTGGGCTGCCATTTCCTTCTCCAGGGGGTCTTCCCAACCCCAGGAATCGAACCCAGGTCTCCTACATTGCAAGCAGACGCTTTACCGTCTGAGCCACCAGGGAAGCCTAAGAAAGAGGCTTAGCTCCTATCAAAAGCAAAGAAAGCAAACTTAGAATTGGTTTCTTTCCATGGGGATAGGAAATATTCTTTCGTTTAATTTCTTCCTGAGAACATCTGGGTGATCTCTTCTGTCACTTCTTCAGGGAAGCAATGCAAGTAACTTAAAAACAGCTTGGATGCAATAACCGAATAAAGTTGGAATGTAGTCATCTTTCCCAGAAAAGGAATAGGAAGGAAATGGTTCATCTGGTCTCCAAACAACCAACCAGAAGTTACCACACATGACATGAATATTCACAACCTGATTTGAGGGAACACTGTTTGCTTATTTAGTTTTAAAAATTGTGTATATATGATCTTTTGTGACATGTGATTTACTTATATTTTAAGACAAAAGAGCCACAAGTTCAAGCAAGAAAAACAAGACGCATTTAAAAATTTAATACCCTCCCCCAGAACAAATAATTCCCCAACAACCCCACAATGGTATTCTGGTATATTCTCCCATAACTTTCTTTACCCATCTACACATAAATGCTTTTTTCCCTTTCTTTCCTCCCCCCTTCTCAAATGACACTTTACCATACACATTATTCTTCAGTATTTTTTTACATTGAAGAACATATAGGAGATGCAAGAGATGCTGGGTTCAATCCCAGGGTCAGGAAGATCCTCCGGAGAAGGAAATGGCAACCCACTCCAGTATTCTTGCCTGGAGAATCCCATGGACAGAGAAGCCTGGCAGGCTATAGTCCATGGGGTCACAAAGAGATACAACTGAGCATGCATACATATCACACACTAGACAGAACTACATTCTTTGTAATAGCTGTGTCATATTCAACAGATTTACCACAGGTTCTTATTGATGGTCATTTAGTTTGCTTCCCATTTCCTGCAAGCACTGCTGCACTAAAAATCCTTTTTTAGAGTTCCTTTTGTGACAGCATTTTATTTCTGATCTCCCCAAATGTGGGACTGCTAGGTTAAAGAGTAAGTATATATGTTACAATGTTGTGTAAAAGTATATATATATTTTAAAAAAAAATAATAGATATTAACAAACTACTTCCCTAATTTGGTGGCAATTCACTTTTCCATAAGCAGTGTAGGAGCGTACCCTTACCTCTCACCTCTATGCCAGCAATGGATATCATTATTGTTCTGTCTATTCCATGGGAGGAAAATTACATTTTATTGTTATTTTAACTTACATTTCTCTAATTTCTTAGTGAGGTTGGACATTTTCTCATATGCTCATTGGTGATTTAATTCTTTCTTATCTGAACTGTCCAAATCTTTTGTTCATAATTCTATTAGGTTGACTTTTTAATTATTGATTTTTAGGAGTTGTTTTGTATATTAAACACATTAAGCCTTAACACATAACAAGATTACTCCCCATATCTCCTTGAGCAGTTCCTGGTGATTTATTATCTTTGGTCACATATACAAACAGTCCTCTATAGCCCCAGGTTCAGAATCCATAAATTCCACCAACCAGAGATAAAAAAAAAAAATGTTCAGAAAAATAACTGCAGAAAGTTCCGAAAAGCAAAACATGAATTTGCCATAGACCAGGAAATATTTATATAGGATTTACATTGTATTCACATAGCATTTACATTGTATTAGGTATTGTAAGTAATCTACAGATGATTTAAAGTATATGGGAGAATGCATATAGGTTATATGCAAATATGTGCTTAGTCACTCAGTCGAGTCCCACTCTTTGCAACTCCATGGACTGTAGCCCACCAGGCTCTTCTGTCCATGGGGATTCTCCAGGCAAGAATACTGGAGTGGGTTGCCATGCCCTCCTGCAAGGGATCTTCCCAGCCTAGGGATCAAACCCAGGTCTTCCTCATTGCAGGCTGATTCTTTACCATCTGAGCCACCAGGCAAGTCCTGTATGCAAATACCACACCAATTTTTACAAGAAGCTTGAGTATCTTTGGAATTTGGTATCTGAGAGGGTCCTGGAACCAATCCCCCAAAGATATTAAGAGATGAAAATAATTTTTAAAAAATTTATGTACCCATATATGTCTTTCTTTTCCTTCTAGATTTCTTGTCAACCTTATAGCCTGCCCTACCTCAGTATTATACAGATTACATGCTTTTTAATTTTCTTTTTCTCTTTTGATTTTGGATTTTTTTATATCCATATCTTTAATCTACTGTATCTGGTATCTTTTTTTTCTTTTGTGTGATATACATAGTCTTTTTGTTTGGTTTCCTTCAAATGGGCAGTCAGTTATGATGATAACATTGATTAAATAAGCATTCTTTCCCTGGTAAATTAAAATACTATAATGTCATAGAAAAAGTTATTATATATACTGTCTGTCTTCTGTGTTCTGGCCATGAATATATTTTGTTTATTCCTGTGGGAATACCTTGTTTTGAATAAAGCAGGTCTCCCTGCACTTCAAAATTTTCTTGGTTATCCTTGGGCACTTATTCTTTTGCATAAAGTTTAAAATTCTCATTGGGTTTAAAATTATAATAAAAATACAGTTGAAGAAGGAAGAATGTTTCTATATTAATTTTTCTCTCTCAGCAGCATGGTATTCCTCTCTTCATACCATATTTTCTGGTTTTTGGTAGAATTTTATAGTACTGCACTGTAAAATTTACAGGATTCTACTTCCTATTCTAAGTGGTTATTTGTAGTATAGGGAAAAGTCATTGGATTCTGTTGGCTATCTTTTACCAGATACTTTTCCAAATTCTTTCATAATTTAGTCATCTCTTGGATTTCTAGATATCATATGATCTGAAAACAGGAAAAAGGGTCACAAATTTTGTATTATTTATATGTATTTTTTTCATTAGCTGTACATTAGCTAAAACCTCTAAAATGAAATTGAATACAAAGGTTGCAAACATCAGTGTTTTATTTTTTAATGGAAATGTCTTCAGTATTTCAGAGTTTAAGCTTATGTTTGCTGTTAGATGTTGGTAAAGGTGTTTATTACTAAAGCTGCCTCCTTAGATATGAAGTATGCAGTACACAATGGGGCCACGTTGAAGAAGAGCTTGTTTCCTCCCAGTGTACTGGATTGGTTTAAAGTATTAGTTCCTTGTAGGTCAAAGTATAAAACAATCTGGAACTGCTAAGCTGCTAAGTCACTTCAGTCGTGTCCGACTCTGTGCGACCCCATAGACAGCAGCCCACCAGGCTCCCCTGTCCCTCAGATTCTCCAGGCAAGAACACTGGAGTGGGTTGCCATTTCCTTCTCCAATGCATGAAAGTGCAAAGTGAAAGTGAAGTCGCTCAGTTGTGTCTGACTCTTAGCGACCCTATGGACTGCAGCCTACCAGGCTCCTCTGCCCATGGGATTTTCCAGGCAACAGTACTGGAGTGGGTTACCATTGCCTTCTCCTAATGTCTTTTTTAAATGATAGATTTCAAATGACCTGACGAATTGCTTATAATGTTATTGGTCTGCTTAGGTTTTCTAATTCCTCTTGGGTCAACTTGTTAGTTTATACTTGGCAAGAAAATAATCATTTTTTCTTTAAGATTTTAAAGAATATTACCATATTATTAAAATTTAATAAACTGTCCTAATTTTAAAATATTATTTGTATCTGTGATTATATTTTTAAAATTCTGAATGATGTGTATATTATGCTTTTTCTCAATCAGATTTGCAGTGGTTTATCTATTTTTATCCTGGGCTTCCTAGGTGGTGCTAGTGGTAAAGAACACACCTACCAATGCAGTAGACGTAGGAGATATGGGTTCAATCCCTGGGTTGGAAAGATCCCCTGGAGGAGGACATGGCAACCCACTCCAGTATTCTTGCCTGGAGAACACGATGGACAGAGAAGCCTGGTGGGCTACAGTCTATAGTCGCGAAGACTTGGACACAACTGAAGCAATTTGCACACGTGCACTTTTATTTTATTCTACTTGTTTTAAAGAACCAGCTTTTCATTTTATCTATAATTTCTTCTATTTTTTTTTAAATTTATGGTTCTGATAGGCTAAATCATGCCTTTTCCCAAAGATGTCTACAACTTAATCCCTGCAAGCTATGAATACATTATAGTAGCAAAAGACACTTTCCTGATGTAATTAAGGTTATGGATGCTTCTGATTGGGGAAAAACCCTGGATTATATGGGCAGCCCAATCTAATCACATAAACCCTTTCAAAAGCAGAGAACTTTGGCTGGAGGAAGAAGAGATGAAGAGGAGAAAGAGGGAGAAGTCAGAGAGATTCCAAGCCAGTTTGATGGAGGGGGGCCATGTGCAAGGAACAGAGTGAGAAGCTAGGAACAGCCCTGAGCTAATAGCCAGTGAAAGACTAGCACCTCAGTCTTACAAGCACAAGGAACTAGATTCTGCCAACAACCTGACCTATTTTGCAAGTTGATTCTACCCTAGAGTCTTTCTATAAAAAGCCCAGGCCAGCTAACACCTTGACTTTGGCCTTGTGAGACCCTGAGCAGAGAAACCAGCCAAGCCAACATGGATTTCTGATGTGCAGAAACTGTGAGGTAATATATTTGTATTGTTTTAAGCCCCCATGTTTGTGGTAAATTGTTACGGCAACAACAGAAAATAATACAATTGTTCACAGATTTTTTTTGGATGGGAGGGAGGGGGTCTTTACTATTCCTTGTATATTTTGCTGTTCTTTTTTATTTCCTTTTTTTCCCTTGTTTTACTGAGATATAAACAATCTTTTATTTTCTTAAGTGAATACTTCATTTATATATTTTAAGTTTTTCTTTCCAATAAATAAACACATTTAAGCCTATATTCCTCTGAGAACCATTTTATCTAAGACCCCAAAATTTTAGAATAAATATTCTCTTTTTTGCTAATTCCGATATATTTCTTGCTGCTGCTGCTAAGTCACTTCAGTCGTGTCTGACTCTGTGCAACCCCATAGACGGCAGCCCACCAGGCTCCCCCATCCCTGGGATTCTCCAGGCAAGAGTACTGGAGTGGGTTGCCATTGCCTTCTCCAATGTATATTTCCTAATCTTACATATTAAGATATAGAGCACAGCATAAAATTAGTTTTCAGAAATTCCAGTTTAAAAGATCTAGTGTAAGAAACTTTGTTTTCATTTTAAAAGCTTTTTATTGTTATACAAGAAATGCATCTATATTTAGAAGATGCAGAAAGTGAAAAGAAAAATAATCAACTAGAACACAGCCCCATAGAGATCATCAGCATTAACATTCTGATACATCTTTGCAAGTGTTCAGAGAATGCTTTGGTGTATAACTAACTTAGTAAAGGCATTTCATCTAATCCATTTTAACTTTGTACTCAGAAGCACAGAACCCTCTCACAGGGAAGCTACACAGAGTTGGGGTGGGTGGTTTCCATTCGGCTTCTCAGAGACACGGCCCTCCACCGAGGATGCTCAAACACAGGTGAGTGATGATGGGGATGTTGCGGAGGCAGCAGAAGCAAGTGGGGAGGGCTCAGGATTGGCAAGACCAGGACCTGAGTCCTAGCTCTGCCACCTGTTCTTCCTCAGTGACCGTAAAGGTTATCTCACTTAAGGGGTTACAGGAGGTAAGCAGAATGCTGTCTGCTTAATGCACAGTGGTATCTGCAGAATGCGCTCTGGCTCTCCTTTACTGCGTCCTGGTGTGGCCCACAGGAGGTGAGGCAAAGTGAGGGGAACCGACAGCTGAAAGCAGAACAGCGAGCTGAGAAAGTCCCGAAAAGATGCTAGTAGGCCAAGGGGACCCCCAAAGCAACTGAGGGATGTCCCCTGCTCGTACCATCCTACTCTGAAGGGAAAGGGCCCACTGGCTGCAGCAGAGGAGGACACTGTCTTCCAGATGAGAACACTGAGGGAAAATCAACTTTGAGGGCAGGAGATCTGGGCTCGGCTCGGCCATCCAGTATGGCATCTTTTCCTTGTTCCTTCTTGATCAGGAAGATCATGTTTGATATAGGATTTTCCCCATGCTCCCCTCTTGTCTGGCACCTTTCAATCCCCTGATCCTTATCTCCTGGCATGCTAATCCAAATTAAATAATTAATAGTGTCCGTATAGCTAGCAACTTCTATTTAGTTAAAATTAAAGAAGACTTAAGGCTTTAAAATCCTTACTTAAGAAGAAGAAAAATGACAAACAAATGTCTTCTAAGAGATCCCTATTTAAAAAGGTCATACATTCATATATTCTAAGATATGCCTTGAGGCTTTACAAACTCACTCCCATTTCTTCTCCTATATCCACAGGAAAGTAAGTTCACAATGATGTCCCAATCAGGAGTTGGATATATGTACTAAGGAAGGGAAATGAATTGACATAGTTTACAAAGATTTTTCAACAAAATGGTTAACACCAAAACCTTAAAAAATTAACCTTTACTTTTGTGACCTTGAACAGCCAAATTCCTATCTCACTCCCTTAACATGTTTAAAAATAGTGCTCTCAAGAGTATGTGTTTTTAATAAATAAAGACATTTAATGAGTGAAATGAAAATTAAAAAATCACTGAGCCTTCAAAATCTAACAAAGATGTAAAAATTCATCTCTTTACTCATAAACTTATAGAAATGACAGGGAATGTGGGGAAGAAATATCGAGCTCTTGCCTGTGCTAGTTCATCCAGCACATGGAATTTAGAGTGCGAACGATGGCAGCCTCGAAATGAAGAGATGGCACTTTCTCAACATACATATGTCCATATTTAAAACCTCACAATCATGCTCAAAACTGAATTCTGGTGCCCCCTCAAGGGAAAATACTTACAATGGAAACAAACTGAATGATGACTAGTGGAAATGAAATGACTTCCAAGAAACTATGAAAAACAGAAAACATCGACAGTATCTGAATTGTTTAACTTTTTGTATCTTGTTTAGAAATACACTGAGATACTGACCTGTAAAATGTAGAGAATGACAGCTGTCAGTCCAACCCAGCTGTGCAGACTGTACATATTGGGGATCTTCTTGGCATTGTGGAAATCAAAAACAGCCACCAGAGAAATAATTGCAAGAATGGCAGCAACAGTGTTTAGCCCTGCATGGATGGATTTCATCAGGAGCTTGCTGCATTTCCAAGTCCATGGCAGTCTGTATACAATGATGGCTGAAGAGAGAAAAAAGGGCACAGAATGTAGTGTTGCTGTTCTTTTAACCAACACAAGATGAATATTTTGACGCAGTGAACACTCCCTTCTATGAAACCCTTTTCTGTTAACTTTGGCTTCTCCTCTCTTCCCTGCCTCTCAGTGGTTCCTTCTTAAGCTCTTTGCTGGCATCTTCTTTACTCCCAACTTACGAATGAACCTTGATGCCTCTCAGGCTCAGTCTTAGGATTTTTTCCTCTCTCTGTGGGTGATCTCATTCAGTCTCTCACTAAAATGCTACCTCCATGGTTGGGACTCCAAAATTCTCATCTCCAGCCCAGAACTTTCTTCTGAACTCCAGACCTACATATTCCAATGGCTTCTTGACATCTCTACATAGATGCCTCTCAAATATCTCAAACTCAACATGTCCCAAACTAAATTCCTAATCTTATGGTCTGGTTTCTTCATATAAGTGCCTTAATTTGACAAGAAAAAGACAGGCTAAAGAATAGAAAAAATAAGCGCAAAGATTTAAATAGACGAAAGAGTATTTCTAAGTATTTCATAAAAGAGTATATCCAAGTGACGAGTAAGCATAATTAAGATATCAACTTCGTTGATCAACAGAGAAATGAGAATACCTCTATCACACGTCTGAATGGCTGAACACGGAAAATACTGAGTACTGGAGAGGCTATGAAACAACAAAACTCTCATGCTCTGCTGCTGAGAGTTTAAAGGAGAACAAACACTTGGGAAAACTAGCAGTATCTACTTAAGCTAAACTTATGCATACCTTTTGTTGTTATTTAGTTGCTCAAGGCTGTATATTGTCTCCCTGCTTATTTAACTTATATGCAGAGTACATCATGAGAAACATTGAACTGGAAGAAACACAAGCTGGAATCAAGATTGCCAGGAGAAATATCAATAACCTCAGATATGCAGATAACACCACCCTTATGGCAGAAAGTGAAGAGGAACTCAAAAGTCTCCTGATGAAAGTGAAAGTGGAGAGTGAAAAAGTTGGCGTAAAGCTCAACATTCAGAAAACGAAGATCATGGCATCCAGTCCCATCACTTCATGGGAAATAGATGGGGAAACAGTGGAAACAGTGTCAGACTTTTATTTTTCTGGCTCCAAAATGACTGCAGATGGTGACTGCAGCCATGAAATTAAAAGACGCTTACTCCTTGGAAGGAAAGTTATGACCAACCTAGATAGCATATTCAAAAGCAGAGACATTACTTTGCCAACAAAGGTCCGTCAAGTCAAGGCTATGCTTTTTCCTGTGGTCATGTATGGATGCGAGAGTTGGACTGTGAAGGCTGAGCGCCGAAGAATTGATGCTTTTGAACTGTGGTGTTGGAGAAGACTCTTGAGAGTCCCTTGGACTGCAAGGAGATCCAACCAGTCCATTCTGAAGGAGATCAGCCCTGGGATTTCTTTGGAAGGAATGATGCTAAAGCTGAAACTCCAGTACTTTGGCCACCTCATGCAAATTGACTCATTGGAAAAGACTCTGATGCTGGGAGGGATTGGGGGCAGGAGGAGAAGGGGACGACAGAGGATGAGATGGCTGGATGGCATCACTGACTCAATGGACATGAGTCTGAGTGAAGTCCAGGAGTTGGTGATAGACAGGGAGGCCTGGCGTGCTGCGATTCATGGGGTCGCAAAGAGTTGGACACGACTGAGCGACTGAACTGAACTGAACTGGAGTCATGTCTAACTCTTTTGCAACCCCATGGATGGTAGTCCACCAGGCTCCCCTGTCCATGGGATTTCCCAGGCAACAATACTGGAGTAGGTTGCCATTTCTTTCTCCAGGGAAATCTTCCCAACCCAGGCATCAAACCCATGTCTCCTGCATTGACAGGTGGGTTCTTTACCACTGAGCCATTATGATATATTAATTCTACTCCTGGGCATATGCCCCAAAGAAATATATACATATATTCACCAAAAGACATGTATTAAGAGTAGTATTATAGCACTATTTGTTGTGGCCAAAACCTGGGAAATTCCCAAATGTTCATCATTAAGAGACTGAATAAATAAATTGTGATATATTCATACCATGGCATGAATGATCTAAAACTAGAACTTAAAAAAAAAAAATAAAATAAAAATAAAAAAATAAAACTAGAACTTCACTCAATGATATGGATCAATCTATAATGTCAATGCCAAGAAACTAGACATAAATAAATACACACTGTATGATTCAATTGATATGAAATATAAAAATAGGCAACACTCATCTTTGCAATAAGAAAAATCAAGACAGGAACTTCTCTGGCAATTTAGTGGTTAAGACTCTCCATGCTTCCAATGCAAGGGACATGGGTTTGATTCCTGGTCAGGGAACTAAGACCCCAGGTGGCCAAAACCTAATTAATTAATTAATTGCCATATACTTTTAAAAAATAAATAAAAGATTTAAAAAATTGAAGAGTCAAGATAGTGGCTGCCCTTGTGAAGAAGGGGTATAGCAACCAGAAAGGAATGCACGAGGGATTTCTGGGCTCCTGCTAATAATCTGATTTTCAACCTGGCTTAATCAATAGATTATATGGCCACCCTATCCAGCATGCAATTAATTTTGTTTGGAAGGTAATATCCTGCCCCAACCTACCCTCATCCCACTCCTTATGTTCATTTCAGGGAAAATTTAAATATCTGGAAACGTATGGCAGGTTGAAAAGTTTAAAGAATACTCTCTTGGAAATAGGTCCCATTATATTAGCAATGGGTCACATAAATTTCTTAATTCCAGAAAAGAAGCAGCAGCGCAAGCTGCTGCCTTTTCCCTTCAAAGACATTTATATTTTGAGTATAAGAAACTTAATTGGATCATAAAAGGTAAAAGATTATCTTGTCCATTTTCAGGCAGAAACACAAAAAACCTACAAAGATATTAATAGATGTGAATTCAGGCACTTTAAAGCTTTCAGCACAAGATGTCAATCTTCCTATTCTTTGGTTCCTTTCTAACATTTGAGAGGCAGGCACCACAGTTAGGACAGATTCCTTTTATCTAATCCAAATTCTGAAGGTTGACTACCTACTCATTTTAGTGCATATATGGCTATCTTATAAATTTGATTGATTATATCAATATTTCCTTGAGGACATAGAAACTTTACAGGTAATCATTTCTATAGTCAATAAATCTTTTCAAGCCATTTAATACAACACCTTGAAAGGTATATGTTTAGGGGGTGCTTTGCCCTGTAGCTTCCAGGATCCTAGTTCCCCAACCAGGGATTGAACCCAGGCCTGACGGTGAAAGCACCAAGTTCTGGCCACTGGTCCCCCAGGGAATTCCCAAAAGGTATGCTTTTAAAAGCTAGTTCAGGAAGTTCCCTGGTGGTGTAGTGGTTAGGATTCCAGGCTTTTACTGTTGTGGCCCAGGTTCAATCCTTGGTCAGGGAACTGAGATCCCACAAGCTGTATGGCATGGCCAAAAAAAATAAATAAATGAAATTAAAAAAATAAAAGTTAGTTCAACATCCTTTGTCATCCTACTTCAATGTCTTTCAGGGCAGAAATACGAGGGCACACACACACACACATACACACGAAACCGAGCTCTTGTAAGGTAGTAGGCACCATACTAAGTGCTCTACTTGTTTTCATTATAATGATCAACTCAACTCTGTGAGGAAGGCATAGTTATTATTACCGCTACACAGAGGAGGAAGTGGAGGCACAGAGAGGTGAAGTAGTTTGTTCAATATCATTGTGTTTTTAAATTAATATCATTGCTATCACCAGCATCATCATCATCGTCAGCATCATATCCTCCAGGCACCACCCAGGGGAAGGACTCTTAGATTGCAGGGCTTGAATGGATGAATCCACATGCATAAGGGAAATACTCAGGCTGTTTCCCTGAAAAGCAAATTATGAGTCATGAATCACGACAGCTTTTCCTCCCTAATCTGGGTCATATTATACCCAAAATTTCCAAAATCAAAACTAAGCTCAGATGTTAGAAATCAGGAATAGTTATCAAGGATGAGGAGAGTTCAAGGGTTACCAGGGGGATTCTGGGGTGCCTGGAATGTTGTCTCATGATGCGAGCTTGAGTGTGCTCATGCGATGAAAACACGTCCCTTATGATTTAGGTACTTTTCTGCATGTATGTGGTTCTTGAACAAAAAGTACCTGAAAAATGTCCAAAATTCAAAGACAACTATGTTCCCAGTAAAGAACTTTCACTCTTCTCCATACTGCAAGAACCCCAGAAAAATGTGTCAAATTTTTCACAAAACTGAAAGTCTACCCTCTTTGAGTGTCAAAACTTGATTTTTAAACTTTTCACATTTACCCAAATGATTTTGCCCACTAGCTTTCCTTCTCTAGCAATAGCATGAGTGGGACACAATCTAATCTTTTATTGATGGTTTGGGGTTATCAGTAAAACATACTGTCCTATTACTTTGAAGCAGGAGAGGTACTTACCTCTGATCCAAGTGGGCCCAGATAATTACGTTTTTGTTTTCTCTAGTCCTTGAGTCTAGTTTTAGAATTTTCTATTTCCTCTTTTAGTTTCTTGCCCAGGTTAGGGTGCCTGCCTCCAACCTCTCCTCTCATCAGCCTGCACTATCTATTATTCCTACCAGCTTTAAGTTCTAGTTGATAAATTTTTAGGATGGCAAAACTCTTTTAACATCTTTAAATATGGATGGTGACTACATGGGGATCTGTTATATTAGTTTCTGTATGGTTGAAAGAGTTCATGAATAAAATTTCTGTAAGCCTGCAAACCTAATAGGCAATTAGTCTCACCTTCTAAGTAGGAAGCTTGTGGAAACCTCAGTGGCTCTCTCATAGGAGGCAGGCATGGAGTTTTCAGCACCTGTCCTGGTGATAGAGAAGTTCTGCACGGTAGCTAAGTTTCAAATGCTCTCTGGATAAATGGAGGATAACTCCAAAGTGATGCATTTGCATAATGTGTTTATGTGCCTTTTAAAATGCATAAATAACCCAAATATGGTGAACTTCAGGAGAAAGGGCAACCTTAACAAATCAACCACATTTCTTCAACAAGAAGCTTTTTTCAACAGCAGTAAAAACTGCCTGTAGAGTGGAATTTAAATATTTCTTGCTTCTCTGGCTTGGCACTTACCTAGACACCATTCCTGAGGTTCAGTGAGAAGGAAGAAAAAGTTCTCAGAAGCTCATGAGGAGGGGAAATGCTATCAGACAGCTACTTGTGACTGAAACAAGGGTTTTCTGTTACAGGTCTGAGATGGCAAAACCATTTGGGGCAAGAAAAGAAGGGGAAACATGAACACATGTATGTGAAAAATACGTTTAAAATTTTTTTTAACTTTAAACTTTTTATTTTGTATTGGTGTATAGCTGATTAACAACGTTGTGGTAATTTCAGGTGAACAGTGAAGGGACTCAGTCATACATATACATGTATCCATTCTCCCCCAAACACCCCTCCCACCCAGGCTGGCTGATGGTGGAACATGCTGTTGTGATAAACTTGAAAAGGAAGGAGGGAAGGCAGGCAGGCAAGGAGGGAGGGAGGGAGGAAGACCTGTGTACAATTATTTTTTCAACAATGAAGAGGGAAACGCAGTAACTTGAGTTGTATTTACGTATTAGAAATCTTCTCAGTTCCTAAGCAGCATAATCAACTCAGGGATATGTGAAATACAAATTCTCCAAGATGTAATCTCTGGTTTGACACCAGCTTTCCATCCATATACCATTACAAAACTATCCACATACACAAATTTGTCTTGTAGCAAACAATGCAAATGTAGAATTTGTCAAAGTGAATGTGGGGAGAAGGGCACTTGGAGGGAGAGAAATGTCCCCATACATAGAAAACAATTTGACTCTAGTTCTTCTTTCTTTAAATCTTGTGATTTATGAAGATAGGAGCACATCTGTCTAGGTCACGGTCAGATCCCAGCATTTAGCAAAGAGCTCACAGAGCCTAGCACATAGCAGAAATTCAATAAGTATGTGTTGAATATATAAATCTTAATAAAGTACAGTAATTTATTATTTCCCAGAAAACGAGCAGATTCTCTTTTAAAATGCACAAATTAAAACTTCAACCGCTGACCCAAGTGTTGTGTGTATATGCTCAATCGTGTCTGACTCTTTGAGAACCCATGGACTGGAGCCTGCCAGGCTCCTTTGTCCATGGGATTTTCCAGGCAAGAATACTGGAGTGGGTTGCCATTTCCTTCTCCAGGAAAGGTAGTCAGATCTAACTGCTGACCCAAGTGTTAGCTCATATTAAACCAAATGGTCCTTTCAAATCAGTAAAAAGTATTCTGCCCTTGGACCCACTTAATAGCTTTAGATAAGCTTTAAGTGAACCACAAAATAAGTTATTAAAAGTGAAGTACACTGGAAATTGAAGACCTTTATAAACTCTGCTTAAATATGGTGTGCCCATCACACTTTTCTTAACTTTTTGAATAAAGTATTATTTTGACCTCCTTGGTAGAATGTTCCGAACAGGACTATTAAAATTTATAATTTATTTCCCTGTGTACCCCAGAATGTAGCAGACTCAACCCAAAGGACCTCAAGTTTAAATGTACAAGCAGAGAACCCCCTTTAAGTATGCTTCCTGAAAAGATTCCTACAGCAACTATCAGGGCGAACCTGAGCTCTGAAACATGCCTGTGTACTCAGACTGTCTCACAGCATGAATGTCATGAAACTGAAAACCTCTGGAGAATCAGAATGAAGGAAGTGATCTGAGCGATTTGGAAGATTTGTTTTAGCATCTTGGTGCTAGAAGCATCTCTCTGAAGTGACTAAAATCCTCACAAAGGTATCTTCTGGGTACCAAATAGTGTATGAAAAGAGAAAAATTCAATTAATTGGCTAGACATTTACAAATATTCAGAAAACTTGCATTGTTAACAACACCAGCCATATTTTCGCTATATTTTCTTGTGCCTCAATCAATATTATAACAGATTAGAAATAGTATTGGCTCTGATATCACTGTGGAGAAGGCGATGGCACCCCACTCCAGTACTTTGCCTGGAAAATCCATGGATGGAGAAGCCTAGTAGGCTGCAGTCCATGGGGTCGCTAAGAGTCGGACATGACTGAGCGACTTCACTTTCACTTTCATGCATTGGAGAAGGAAATGGCAACCCACTCCAGTGTTCTTGCCTGGAGAATCCCAGGGACGGGGGAGCCTGGTGGCTGCCGTCTATGGGGCCATACAGAGTCAGATACGACTGAAGCGACTTGGCAGTAGCAGTTAGCTGATATCACTGGTGGTAAATTTAACCCTGGTCAGGCATTTGACCTCTAAAATTAGGAGCTGAACTTCAAGTCCTAGACAGCTCTAAATATTTAGGGCTCAGGTGGAGATAGGACTACATCTTACTCATTTGTTTTACACAGTGTCTGGCATACAGTAGTGGAGGTGATGGCATTCCAGTGGAGCTATTTCAAATCCTCAAAGATGATGCTGTGAAAGTGCTGCACTCAATATGCCAGCAGATTTGGAAAACTCAGCAGTGGCACAGGACTGGAAAAGGTCAGTTTTCATTCCAATCCCAAAGAAACGCAATGCCAAAGAATTCTCAAACTACCGCACAATTGCACTCATCTCACACACTAGCAAAGAAATGCTCAAAATTCTCCAAGCCAGGCTTCAGTAATATGTGAACCGCAAACTTCCTGATGTTCAAGCTGGTTTTAGAAAAGGCAGAAGAACCAGAGATCAAATTGCCAACATCCTCTGGATCATGGAAAAAGCAAGAGAGTTCCAGAAAAACATCTATTTTGGCTTTATTGACTATGCCAAAGCCTTTGTGTGGATCACAATAAACTGTGGAAAATTCTGAAAGAGATGGGAATACCAGAACACCTGATCTGCCTCTTGAGAAATCTGTATGCAGGTCAGGAAGCAACAGTTAGAACTGGACATGGAACAACAGACTGGTTCCAAATAGGAAAAGGAGTTCGTCAAGGCTGTATATTGTCACTCTGTTTATTTAACTTATATGCAGAGTACATCATGAGAAACGCTGGGCTGCAAGAAGCACAAGCTTGAATCAAGATTGCTGGGAGAAATATCAATAACTTCAGATATGCAGATGACACCACCCTTATGGCAGAAAGTGAAGAGGAACTCAAAAGCCTCTTGATGAAAGTGAAAGTGGAGAGTGAAAAAGTTGGCTTAAAGCTCAACATTCAGAAAACGAAGATCATGGCATCCTGTCCCACCACTTCATGGGAAATAGATGGGGAAACAGTGGAAACAGTGTCAGACTTTATTTTTCTGGGCTCCAAAGTCACTGCAGATGGTGACTGCAGCCAGGAAATTAAAAGATGCTTACTCCTTGGAAGGAAGGTTATGACCAACCTAGATAGCATATTCAAAAGCAGAGACATTACTTTGCCAACAAAGGTTCGTCTAGTCAAGGCTATGGTTTTTCCTGTGGTCATGTATGGATGTGAGAGTTGGACTGTGAAGAAGGCTGAGCGCTGAAGAATTGATGCTTTTGAACTGTGGTGTTGGAGAAGACTCTAGAGAGTCCCTTGGACTGCAAGGAGATCCAAGCAGTCCATTCTGAAGGAGATCAGCCCTGGGATTTCTTTGGAAGGAATGATGCTAAAGCTGACACTCCAGTACTTTGGCCACCTCGTGCGAAGAGTTGACTCATTGGAAAAGACTCTGATGCTGGGAGGGATTGGGGGCAGGAGGAGAAGCGGACGACAGAGGATGAGATGGCTGGATGGCATCACTGACTCGATGGACGTGAGTGTCAGTGAACTCGGGAGTTGGTGATGGACAGGGAGGCCTGGCGTGCTGTGATTCATGGGGTCGAAAAGAGTCGGACACGACTGAGCGACTGAACTGAACTGAAGTGCTTAAATATTGTATGCTAGTTAAATAAATAGGATAATATGTGAAGAAATTGAATGAATGAATAAACAGACTTAGAAAGGTACAGCTGAAGTCTGCAACCATTTTGAAGCCTGTTCTGATTTTTTAAGAAAGTTTCTATAGGAAAAAAAGTTATAACAAAGATATCTGGTCTATATTTCTTAAAAGGGAAGATTGTTCTACTTTTTAAGGGAAATGTTGAAAAGCCCACTAAGGCAAGACAGAAAACTCTAGAGGTCACTGGAAGATAGAGACTGGATTTGGTCCACAGAAGTGTTTTGTTTGATTAGCATGATGATGTGGAGGTTTTGGTTTTGTGGCTGGTTTACTTTTAGACTGAACCCAGTTTTTTTTTTTTTAATCTGGATTCTCTTGGATAATGAGAAGCTCTGACCTCTGAGAGGATCCCCACATTGCCCCAACCTGCTGGAGCTAAGAGCTTTCTATTTCGCCAGGAGGAGGCCATCTCTAGTTCCCTGCAGTTCCTACCCCTCACACAAAGCCCGTACCTATACCCTGTGGCCAAGCATCTGAACTTTGGTTAACTGTGCTCGTAAACACAGTGGCTTCTCCCGAGTGTTATTAGGCAACACTGCTCATAATAAAATGGACCCCTGATTGGTAAACTGTGTCTGGACTGAGAAGAACAATGAAAAGTCTACAAATACCTGAAGAAAATGCCATGCTTTGGGCTTCCCGGAGTGCAGTGTAACTGCCATATCCAGTATTGGTTTCCTAGGGCTGCCGTAACAAAGGACCAAAAACTGAGAGACTTCAAACAGAAATGTATTCCCTCACAATTCTGGAGGCCAGAAGTCTAAGATCAAGTTGCTGGCAAGACTGGTTCCTTCAGGAGGCTCTGAGAATCCATTCCATTCCTCCCTCTTAGCTTCTGGTAGCTGCTGGCAATTCTTGGTGCTCCCCTGACTTGTCCACAGATGACTCCAATCTCTGCCTCCATTTTTACAAGACCCTCCCCTCTGTGTGTCTGTGCCTCAAATTTCCTTCTCTTTTCTCTTAAAAGGACACCAGTTATTGGGTTTAGGGCCCATCCTAAACCCGGGCTGACCTAATCTTAAGATCCTTAATTACGTCTGCAAAGGGCTTCCCTGGTGGCTCAGTGGTAAAGAATCCCCTGCTAATGCTTTGATCCCTGATCCGAGAAGATGCCACATGCCATGGAGCAACTAAGTCCATGTGCCACGGTTACTGAGCCTGTGCCCTGCAGCCCGTGCTCCGCAAGGAGAAGCCACCGCAGTGAGAAACCCATGCACCGCCGCTGGAGCATAGACCCCCACTCGCCACAGCTAGAGAAAAGCCTACACAGTAACGAAGACTCAGCACAGCCAAAGATGAGTAAAAAACAAAATTATATAAAACTATTACATCTGCAAAGATGCTAAGCCCCTTCAGAGGTCACTGAGATTAGGACTTGAACATGTTTTTTGGAAGTCACTGTTCAACTCACCATGTATTGTTTTCAGGGGCACTAGAAACCAGGTCCATAGAGCATTTACAAGAGATTTCGGTTCAGTAAATCTTAAGGTCCCATGCGGGCCATGGGACCTTAAGCCCCAATCCCATCAATGGAGATCTCATCTCCTGATGTCTGGACAGTCACCTGGGGACAGGAGAGCTGATGGAGGGATTTACGCTGCGAGGATGCCCACTAAGGAGCACCTGTCACTGCCCTGACAGCAAACTCCGGTTCCTGTCCTACATTCCTCCTGCATAGACTGGTGTCCAGTGTAGACCAGGAATTTGTGTGTTTGAATGTTTAAAGCCAGGAAGACATTCTGGTGGGTGCTACACACCCAACCCACTTCACATATTCACTTTATATGCCATCCTTGTATCTATGACCCCCAGTTTAAAGGACTGGCCAAATTTTCATTAATTTAGTGAATATTTATTGAATGCCAATTACATGTTAGGTAATTTTCTGCCCACCATGGATACAGCAGTGAAGAAGACAGACAAGGGAGCTTACATTCAAATGGAAGATAAGAAAGAAAGGGAGGAAGAGAAGTAGGGAGGGAGGGAGAAAATAGTCAGTGGTCAGAATTTGGTTAATATTATATTTTGAATTTGGAATTTATATGATTTCATATGGGCTGGATGAGAAGTATGGAAGAAGCAGAGGCATCAAGGATGACTATATAGTTCTGACATGAACATACATCTGGAAGGATGAAGTTGCCATTTAATGAGATGGGGAAGCCTATAGGAGGAGAAGTTTGGGGGGGTATGAGGAAGACGGAGAGTTGAGATTTGGACATGTCTATTTGACATACAAGTTGAGAGTTTGAGTAGATGGATATTTGAGTCTGGAGTTCAGGGGAGAGGTCCAGGTGAACATAAATATAGGAGGATTCAGGGGGATACATGGTGTTTAAAGCCACAAGACTAAATGAGATGACCAAGATTCTGAGTGGATCAGGAGAGGAGAATTGGTCAGAAAACTGAAGCTCAGGCTCTCTAACCTTAATGGATCAGGGAGATGAGGAGGAGCCAGCAAAGGACACGAAAAGGAGTAGGCAATGAGGAGAGAAGAGCCAAGAGAGTCAGGGATCCTGGAAGCCCAAGTGAAGAAGTGTCCCAAGGAGGAATAGTGGGTCAGTTGCACCAAATGTTGCTTTTTGGTCAAGCAAGATGAGGACTGAGAATTGATGACGGCTGGAATTAGCAATGTGGAGGCAATTGGTTATGTTAAGAGCAATTTTGGTGCAGCAGTAGAGAGGAAGCCTGATTGGAGTGGGGTCAAGAGACAATAGGAGGAGAGGAACTGGAGACTGCAGGTATTGACAAGTATTTCTAAAAGTTCTGTGATAAGGCAAGCAGGGATTTTAGGCAGTAGCTGAAAGGGGAGTAAGGGGTCAAGAGTATGGTTGTTTTTTAAGATAAAAGACATTATAACACATTGGAAATGATCCAATGGGGTGGGAACTTGATGCACAAGGAAAAAGGGAGACCTGCTGGAGTGAAGAGGTGCAGGCAGTAACACTCCAATAAGCTCAAGGCCTTTACAGTAGAGATGCAATTCCAATACACCATCATGCCCATTCTCCCCCAAGGCTGACTTAATCGGTGCTTCCAAACCAGCTATAAACAGCAGGATCACTGAGAAGAAAGGTGGGCACTTCTCCTTTAGATGCTACTATTACTATCCCTGAATTCCCAGGTGGTGCAGTGGTGAAGAACCTGCCTGCCAATGCAGGGGACACAAGAGACTGTGTCGAAGGTTCGATCCCAGGCTTGGGAAGATCCCCTGGAGTAGTAAATGGCAACCTGCTCCAGTATTCTTGCCTGGAAAATCCCACAGACAGAGGAGCCTGGCAGGCTACAGTCCATGGGGTCTCAAAGAGTCGAACATGACTGCACACACACACCCAACAATGCATTACTATCTCCACAAATGAGTGGCTGTAAAAGTGCATTGTTACAATTAACAATGGTACTGAGAACCATCATTCAACAGCTATTTATTGGCCTACTTTGTGCCAGTTCTAGGTGTTATTCTAGACACTGGGGACACAACAGTGAAATACTCATGTCTGAAACATTTTTATTAGTTACATCACAAAGAGATCTGTATGCACTTATTTTTAACAAAAAAGAAAAATGTGTTTGGGGTTGTCTTGAATATTTATGCTTTGTAAAAAGCCCCGTTTCTTTATGAGTGATAGGCTTTATTATCTATGGTGTTCCAAAGGCTGGTTTTGGAATAGGTATCTGAGGCACTTTCTCCACTCTCTGCCAGGTTTTACCCCAAGAGCCTTTCCAAATATATTTAAGTGGTCTTGGAATTTGGTCACTTTTAGGTACGTTAATAGATATCGCACTTGCCTTTTAAGAACCACTCAATTTCGTCTTGTTAGTCTTTTAAATGTGACTTAAATGAAGTTATAGTCTCTCACAAAACCAACCTGAGATCATTACACTATTGAATTTCTCTTCCCTCAGTTTATATAGTCAAAAGAGTTCTACACATGACAAACTAGGGAGTATAGGGTTGCTGAGACTTTTCACTACGTTTATATACCTGAATTTTCTACCTGTTTCTAAAAAACACTTTCCACCTTGCTGAACCTTTTAGAAGGTCAACAGCTACTTGGAGAGCATTTATTTGTTTCAGTCTTTTCTGTGGCCTTTTCAAGTTTTGTTCCTCTGATTTCCTGGCAGTATACTTATTTCATGGGAAACATTCCTTTCAGAGAAGCACAAAGCTCTTCTAAAGGTCTCTTTGAAACTTCCTCATTCATGTTTGCTAGATTTCCTACAAGTTTAAAATTTTATTTCAGCTTTAAATATCCTATAGTCTGTTATACTTTATTTTAGAACACGTATATTTTCCAAAAGACATACACAGACATTTATTTTGTAACTTTTGTATTACCCTTGCTTTCTTCAGAGCTTACTTCTTACAAGTATTTCAAAGGACATATACCAGTTCTCATACAGTTTTAAATATTGTTTGCTCTCTGCATTTGTGAAGCATTTCTCTAATCTCTTGGGCTTCCCTTGTGACTCAGCTGGTAAAGAATCTGCCTGCAATGTGGGAGACCTGGGTTAGCTCCCTGGGTTGGGAAGATCCCCTGGAGAAGGGAAAGGCTACCCACTCCAGTATTCTGGCCTGGAGAATTCCATGGACTGTATAGGGGTCGCAAAGAGTCGGACATGACTGAGTGACTTTCCCTTTTCTCATCTCTAAACATGTGTGCATCACAGAACTCAATTACATCATGTTCACTATTAGAGATCTGAAACAACATAGCCTAAAAATTTGCTCCTTGAAGCAATTACACACAGTACAAAAGGCTTTTATAACACGGATGGTCTATAACACGTGTGTCCCCTGTCCCCCCCCACCCCTCGTCTATAAGGTCAACTCTTTACTCCTACTCATTCTACTGGAGGCTTTCTACTGCGGGATGTGAGGAAGTGCAGGTGGGCCAAAACTTGCAAGAATTCATGAGGTCTATGTATGTGCCTATACGTATGAGAAAGTTTACATTCATGTCAATTAAATGTGTCATCTACATAGAGAACGGACTTGTGGCTGCCAAGGGGCAGAGGGTGGGGAGGGATGGATTGGGAGTTTGGGATTAGCAAATGCAAACTATTACATATAGAATGGATAGACAATAAGGTCCTACTGTATAGCACAGGATATATTCAACATCCTGTGATAAACCATGGAAAAGAATGTGAAAAATAATGTATATATGTATTACTGAATCATTTTGCTGTAGAGTAGAAATTAACACAACATTTTAAGTCAACTATACTTCAATAGAATACATTTTAAAAATAAAAAATAAATGTGTCATTTGATTAAAGTGTTTTGCATGCCTGGAATCCAAATAGTAAACAGGATGGGTAATGTTGATAGGACAAACATTCCAAAACTAATACAAATACAGCAGTTATGCTTAAATGAAGGCAGCAGATGAAAATTTCCAAAATATCCATGTTCATATTTTTGCTGCAAAGTGAATGTAAACAGACTTTTAAAAGCCCAAAGTTTAGACAAACTATAAATTCTTTTAGGAAAACTGTGATGGACTCTATCATGAAGAGTTTCAAAGTGTTTTTTAGATGAAGCTTTTTGCTTCTCTAAAAAGGGTATTTTACAGAGAATAAGCATATTGCCTTAAGAGTAGAGAAATGAAACTTGAAAATAAAACCACTGAAAACATGTATAGTACTTCTACAGGCAACTTACTTAGCTGCTCCATGCCTCAGTTTACGCTTCTATATATCTGTGAATTAATGCCCTGAGTGGGTGCACAGAGGCACTCAATAAACGATAGGCCATCTCCTTTTTAGAAGTCAAGAAACAAGTATTATCACCTGTTTCTATTACCTTAAATTATGAGAAGATCTTGTAGCCCCTCGGTAAAGTTTCTTAGTATTAGGTGCTGCTCAGAGGACTAGGTTGGAAGAGATGAAGAGTGTTTCTACTGCTTTGAGCAAACAGAAGATTTTGACAGCTCCAGCCAAACTTGAGGGCTCCACCAGGAAGGAAATAGTGCTTCTGCCAACAGTGACTTTGGAACTCGAGTATGTTTTTCTCATTTTAGTTTAGTGGCAAAATAACTTGAGACTTACGCAACGAACGACTCAGCCGTCCAGTGGTATTCACACCGGGGTGGATGCCAATCTCACACCAGGGAAGTCTCCATAGCTGGACACTGGCAGCAGCTTCCTCTACCTCCCAGAGTGGGAACATGCCACTATCCAGCCACACTGGCCAAGGCTGCTGCCCAAGTTTTAATCGGAAACAAAAATCTTTTCTTTAGGAATGAGGTCGGTGCTTTTTTGATCTCTTGTTTGTTTGGGGAAAGTTAAATACTGGTGGAGAAAAGGCAGCCTGCTCAGAGGCAAGGCTAGTGGTTTCAGCTGGTGGGCATCTGTTTCCCAGTCCTTTCCTCTCCTCTCCTTTCTTCTCTATGATATAACCCCAGTCCACTACTCCTGCCTTTTTCTAAATGCTTTCTCTGCCAAGGCCTTGACTTCACTTTTTGGAAAGTGGTTACAAATAAATGGCGCTTGCAGCACTAGCTAGAGGTTCCTCCAGCTCAACAACAGCTCAAAGAAAAGAAAGCTGTCAGCACATGCACAAAGATAAGAAGATCTGCCACTGACGAGAGAGGAGGTAGGCGGGGAAACAGTGAAGGTGGTCAAAAGGTACAGCCCTCCAGTTCTAAAGGGATGTAATGTAGCAGAACAGTGGTGACAAGTAATAATAATATATTGTAGATCTGAACAATGCTACAGAGACTATATTCTTTAGCAATGTTCTAAATGCTAAGTGAGATGAGATCTAGTTCTCATCCCATCTCAAAGGGGAAAAAATTGTAACTATGTGAGGTGATGGATGTTAATTAGTAATAGGTATCTCCATCTATAATCATGTTACACACCTGAAACGAATATGTCAATTATAGCTCAAAACAAAAACAACCATCCACTGAGTCCCCCCTCCGTGCCAGGCTCATCCGAGAGAACGCAGGCCGGGCAGCAAACCCCAAAGAAGTCCCAAGCATAAGCATCTCTCTCACTCAGCCAGGCGGCCACGGAGCCCCTGCGGGCATCTCTGGCCCCATGATCCGGGCCAGTGCCCAACAGGAAGCCCCGCAGGGGAACTTTCGCCAGTCTGCAGCCGCAAAAACAAGTCGGGCTCAAGACTGTCCAGTAACCTGGAGATGCAGCGAAACACCGTTTTGAATCCTGGCAGCTTCTTGGGCTCGACTGAGTTTAACGCTCTAGGAGTGAAACCAGAGTTGATGCTTCCTTCACTCACTCGTGAGGCCACCCGCTGACGGGCCTCCCCTTCGCTCAGGGCTTTAGAGAAAATTAGAGAAGATGAGACAAGAGGCCAATTCTCCCCACTCCATTCGCCCCCGCCCCACCACCGTTGCTTTCCTCTCCTAACCCGAAGTCTCAAAGCAAGTTCAACGACAGGCCTAAAGAGATCTCCGCGCCCCTGACTGCGCAGGGCTGGTCCCACAGGGGGTGATTTTCGGGGGGCTCGCGGGCTGCCTGGCCGCACCGCGCTCCTGCATCTCCCCCCTGCTCCCAAGCTTGGTGGAGTCTGGTGTAGCGTCCCAGCCACTGGCAGTAACGTTAACCTAGCCGGGTCGGTTGACCCAGCTACGCGTCTTCCAGCGAACCCGAGTCTCGCGCGCCCCGCCCCACCGCCGCGACTCCCGCGCTCGCCCAAGTCCGCCCGGCCCGCGGCCCCCGGGCGCCGGACCAGCCACCTCCCTCTGCGCTGCCGACTCGGCTCCCTGGCCCCCGCTACTCCTTCACCCCTTCCCTCGCCCAGCCTCACTCGGTTGGAACTGGGTCGGGAACCTCGGCCCCTCCTCCCCCGCCGCCTCCCAGGAGGTGCCAGTACCGATGCCCAGGATGAAGACGAAGCCGGTGACCACGAGCACCGGGTGCCAGTTAAACTCGAGCGCGGTCCCGTCCCAGCCGAGCCCCTCTCGGTGGTGGAGGACCCAGATGAGGGTGAAGATCACAGACAGGAAGCCGACGAGCAGCGCCGACACCAGCAGCGCCAAGAAGCCCCTGTAGCCCTCCATGGCCATCAACGCCCCATACTCCGCGCGGTGGCGGCGAAGGAACTGGGCGAGGCGGCGGCCCCCGGGTACTGGCCGGCGGCGGGACGCGGCGTCGACTTTTAGGAGCTGTCTCCGCCCCGGGGAGGGGCTTTGTCGCGGGCCTGCCTGGGATGCGGGGCCTCGGGGCGGGGGCAGCTGGCCCTTAGCTCAGAAACTAGCCCCACCCTGGGGATCTCGTGGTCGGTGTCTGCGCTTGCCGAGAGCTCGAGTAACCGATCTGGTTAGTTGTTGAGAGCAAGAGTCCAGAAGTTTCCACACCCACCACTTTAACTTTTCCCGTGTCTCTTCCTTCTCTGAGAGGAGGCTGAAAGGCAGTGGTGTGCACAATCGGTTAACAGAAGAGAGGGGTCCGTCGGGTGGCTTTGTGTGTGTGATTTTGACTTACGAAGCCTCCTAAGCTGCAGACCTAGAGGACTGGCTGTCTTTGATGCCAAGGAGGAACCTGTGAGACAGTGTGTACCTGGTCTCATCTAGCAAGAAAACTACTGGCAGTGAGCACCTAACAGAGAAAGCAGACACCTCTTGGACTCTCTACTTCCCCATATGTGATAAAAATGCATCTTAAAAGTGCCACCTGTTCAAACGTATTTGGACGAAAGCCTCATCTTGGTGGCCTGAGCTTACTCACTCCCTGCCCTCTTTCCAACACTCAGTTCACCCTTCTCCACTGGACAAGAAAAGCGACAGAATTATCATTCCTGTTGAAGAAGGCAGAGCTGTGGCTGCAAGGTCTCCCAGAATGCATTTGGGAACCTTAACTTCTAGCTCCTCCTGTGGCTCATCTCCAAAGAATTAATTGTTTACCATATTGTCTTGTTGCCATTGTGAAAGCCCTTAGAATGTGTAGGAGGTGTATGGGCGTGATTTTCGATGGAAAAGACAGGTTTTAGGCAAGGAAGTAGAAGTGTCACGCACTGGTAGTGGTCCAAGATTAAGGTCTAAGAGTTAGAGGCTACAGACTTCACTGCTGTCACTAGTTTTCCATTGATGGTAAAAAGAAAGGAAGAAAAAGAGAGTAAACAAATGGGAAAAAAAGGACCCCTAACCACAGTATGGGGCTTCACCCGTGGCTCAGTGGTAAGAATCTGCCAGCCAATGCAGGAGACGCAGGTTTGATCCCTGGGTGTGGAACATCCCCTGGAGAAGGACGTGGCAACCCATTCCAATATTCTTGCCTGGAAAACCCCATGGACAGAGGAGCCTGGTGGGTTGTAGTCCATGGAGTCATGAAAGAGTCAGATGTAACTTAACAACATCCACAGTGTAAGGCTCTCTATGGTCTGGCCCTGTTGTCCATGGCTTCTCTCCCAGTTCCTGACCACTTCCTACGCATGTCCCTGCCTCTAAAATTGCCCAACACCATTTCCACCAAGAAACCTTACCTGTGTCTGCTTACACCCCTATCTTATACATGGACAGAGGAGTCTGGAGGGCTACATTCCATAGCATCGCAAAGAGTTGGACTAAAGTGACTTAGCATGCATGCACACAACCACCTCCCCATCCAGTGCTTCTCTGCATCACTCACCAAGGTGTGATATACCGATCTATTCCCGTGGCTGTCTCCACTCCCCAGACAGCCCCCTTGAGAGTACTCACTGTCTAATTTATCATTTTATCCTTCATTGACATAAAGTGGGAGAAGGAAATGGCAACCCACTCCAGTATTCTTGCCTGGAGAATCCCATGGACAGAGGAGCCTGGCGGGCTATAGTCCTTGGGGTCACAAAGAGTCAGACATGACTGAGCGACAAACACACTCTTGACATATAGTAGCTACACAGTAAATGTTGGGAGAAGAATGGGACTGACTGTGTCAGTCAGGGTGCTGGCAGGAAGAAAACGGCTCATTCCAGTTGGGCAATTTAATAATGAACAGGGCTATTTACAAAGTTGTGGGCAGGGTGTGGGAAACCACAAGGGGTTTGCAGTGCCCAGACCTGAATGGGAGAGGTCTGAAATCCAGAGAGAGAAAGAGAGAGACAAAGACAGAAAAGACACACACACACACACACACACACACACACACGAGAATAGTGTAAAAAGGGCAGCCATACTGGGGCCATGGTCTTGAGTTGAGGGATGCAGCCAGCCTGCAGGGACCCCACTGGGAGGAAGAATGAGAAGGGGGCATGAATATTCCAGCCTTATTTTCTTCCCCTCCAGTCTCCTGCCTGGTCCCAAAGGACAGAAGCTAATCTGAAACCCAGAAGAAAGATGATGTAGCACATATAGGTCAGTCTTCAGGACACAGCAGAGTGGAGAAAGGTGAGAGTAGATGCATAGGAATAAACAGAAATCATTGCCGCATCTTCTGGTTTTATTTTTTCGGACATTTGGGTTCCTGAGTGCTACAAAGATTCCCTGTTTAATTTTATACTGTTTCTCTTCCTCTTCGACCTTTAACTAGTACTTCTTTAACAACAATATCACTGTGTCCCTATTCTTCTCCCTAAAAGTATCTAGTTCTTGTCCCCAGGTAACTTCTTCACACCCTTAGCCCAGCACCTTCACTCCACTCTTGATTTGATTTTACTCTGCAGCAGCAGCAAAGAAGAATTCCAGATTCCATTTAACAAAACACCTTAGGAGAATGAAAACATGGCCAAATAAGATGGATGATGTTGAATCACGTTGAAGTTACCAGCTAAACTGAGAAAACTTTCAACTTTTAAGTTGTCTTTTAAAGACCTAACTGATAAAACTTGTCGCTTTGATTGCTGTGGCTTGGTATGAATAACTTTTAAAACCAGAGTTGTAGTCTAAGTTTCCCCCGGGGGTGAGTAACAGTTTGTCACCAAAGTACTTACTCAAATACTTTGTGAAGTACTTTATAAAGTTATTTTGTGTGCACAGACACGTGGTGTCCAACTCTTTGCAACCCCGTGGACTGTAGCCCGCCAGGCTCCTCTGTCCATGAGATTTTCCTTGCAAGAATACTGGAGTGAGGTGCCATTTCCTCCTCCAGGGGATCTTCCCAGGCATCAAACCCACACCTCTTACATCTCCTGCAGACAGATTCTTCTTTTTTCTATCTTTTAAAAAAAAAGTATTTATTTATTTCAATTGGAGGATAATTACTTTACAATATTGTGATGGTTTTTGCCATACCTTGACATGTATCAGCCATGGGTACACGTGTCCCCCCTATCCTGAACACCCCACCTCCTTCTCTACCCCATCCCTCTGGGTTGTCTCAGGGCACCAGCTTTGAGTGCCCTGCTTCATGCATTGAACTTGCACTGGTCATCTGTCTTACATATGGTAATATACATGTTTCAATGCTATTCTCTCAAGTCATCCCACCCTCACCTTCTTCCACAGAGTCCAAAATCTGTTCTTTACATCTGTGTCTCTTTTGCTGCCTTGCATATAGGATCATTGTTACCATCTTTCTAAATTCCATATATATGAATTAATATATGTTGTGTATATATTATTATACACATATTAATATACAGAATGGGAAAGACTAGAGATCTCTTCAAGAAAATTAGAGATACCAAGGGAACATTTCATGCAAAGATGGGCTCAATAAAGGACAGAAATGGTATGGACCTAACAGAAGCAGAAAATATTAAGAAGAGATGGCAAGAATACACAGAAGAACTGTACAAAAAAGATCTTCACGACCCAGATAATCACGATGGTGTGATCACTCACCTAGAGCCAGACATCCTGGAATGTGAAGCCAAGTGGGCCTTAGAAAGCATCACTACGAACAAAGCTAGTGGAGGTGATGGAATTCCAGTTGAGTTACTTCAAATCCTGAAAGATGATGCTGTGAAAGTGCTGCACTCAATATGCCAGCAAATTTGGAAAACTCAGCAGTGGCCACAGGACTGGAAAAGGTCAGTTTTCATTCCAATCCCAAAGAAAGGCAATGCCAAAGAATGCTCAAACTACCACACAATTGCACTCATCTCACACACTAGCAAAGTAACGCTCAAAATTCTCCAAGCCAGGCTTCAGCAATATGTGAACCGTGAACTTCCTGATGTTCAAGCTGGTTTTAGAAAAGGCAGAGGAACCAGAGATCAAATTGCCAACATCTGCTGGATCATGGAAAAAGCAAGAGAGTTCCAGAAAAACACCTATTTCTGCTTTATTGACTATGGCAAAGCCTTTGACTGTGTGGATCACAATAAACTGGGGAAAATTCTGAAAGAGATGGGAATACCAGAACACCTGATCTGCCTCTTGAGAAATCTGTATGCAGGTCAGGAAGCAACAGTTAGAACTGGACATGGAACAACAAACTGGTTCTAAATAGGTAAAGGAGTACGTCAAGGCTGCATATTGTCACACTGCTTATTTAACTTATATGCAGAGTCATCATGAAAAACGCTGGACTGAAAGAAGCACAAGCTGGAATCAAGACGGCTGGGAGAAATATCAATAACCTCAGACGTGCAGATGACACCACCCTTATGGCAGAAAGTGAAGAGGAACTCAAAAGCCTCTTGATGAAAGTGAAAGTGGAGAGTGAAAAAGTTGGCTTAAAGCTCAACATTCAGAAAACGAAGATCATGGCATCCGGTCCCATCACTTCATGGGAAATGGAGAAACAGTGGAAACAGTGTCAGACTTTATTTTTCTGGGCTCCAAAATCACTGCAGATGGTGACTGCAGCCAGGAAATGAAAAGACGCTTACTCCTTGGAAGGAAAGTTATGACTAACCTAGATAGCATATTCAAAAGCAGAGACGTTACTTTGCCAACAAAGGTCTGTCTAGTCAAGGCTATGGTTTTTCCACTGGTCATGTATGGATGTGAGAGTTGGACTGTGAAGAAGGCTGAGTGCCGAAGAATTGATGCTTCTGAACTATAGTGTTGGGGAAGACTCTTGAGAGTCCCTTGGACTGCAAGGAGATCCAAGCAGTCCATTCTGAAGGAGATCAGCCCTGGGATTTCTTTGGAAGGAATGATGCTAAAGCTGACACTCCAGTACTTTGGGCACCTGATGTGAAGAGTTGACTCATTGGAAAAGACTCTGATGCTGAGAGGGATTGGGGGCAAGAGGAGAAGGGGACGACAGAGGATGAGATGGCTGGATGGCATTACTGACTCGATGGATGTGAGTCTGGGTGAACTCCGGGAGTTGGTGATGGACAGGGAGGCCTTGCGTGCTGATTCATGGGGTTGCAAAGAGTTGGACACGACTGAGCAACTGAACTGAACTGAATATATATTAATGATATGTATTGGTGTTTCTCTTTCTGACTTACTTCACTTTGTTTAATAGGCTCCAATTTCATCTATCTCATTAGAACTGACTCAAATGCATTCCATTTTATAGCTGAGCAATATTCCATTGTGTATATGTACCGCAATTTCCTTACCCATTCATCTGGGAGATGGATTCTTTACCACTAGTGCCACGGAAGATGCTTTTCTCCAGTGCTCTTACACCAGTGCTATGAAAGGGCTTCCTGATGTGTGGGAGATGAGGTGGGGCATGAACAAGGTAGCCTTCCAAAAAGCCTGAGATTCTAGAAACAGGTACATATTGGCACAGATTTGTATTGTCCCTGACAGAGTGAGGAGAGGTGTGGAGGGCCAGGGAGAGAAAACCTAAACCCCACTCAACAAAGAGATCAGGAACTAGCGCCCTGTTTGCAGTGTTGCAGTTCTGTGGTGTGTACAGAAGTCTGGTATTCTAATGTGAAGTATAATAAGCTGTTTGCTTACTACAAGCAGTAGCTTGCTTTGTGGAATAAGTGGACCATTTTTTTAAACTTCCAGATGTTGACTATGTGTTGGTTACTCTCTGTTTACCCCTCTCTGCCCCACTTTTCTTGGCCTTGCCCTGTGCCCCAAGAGGCTCTTGGCCCTTGGCTTCCAGCTGCCTTTGGTGGTGCTGGAAGATCAGAGGGCAGGAAGAAAGAGGGGTCATTGACCCATTTATCCCACCATGCCCCCTTGCTGGACCGTGGTTTCTACAGTGGCTGTGTTCCTTTTTGCTGCCTTCCCCAACTACAGCTCTCCCAGGACCATTAACGCCAGGTCCCCTTGCTTCTACAGGCCGCGTGTGCTTGTATGTGTTCCTGGTCTTCACCATTCCTTGTGGGGTCCTTAACCTAAATGGACTGAAGAGTCTGCTTGCTGTTTACCCTCTGTATTAATTCAAGTCCCTCTCTCGAATGAAAGACTGCAAACCAGCTGTTTCCTGCAGGACCATGACAGAGACAAGTGGAAAAACACTCTTGCCCAATACTCCTGTTTCCCCAGCCTTCCTGCCTGTGCCTTCTTAGGAAATGTTAAGAAAGGAGGACTATGCGAAGCAAGAAGAAAAATCACAAGCAGAAGTGAACTCCCACATCTTCGTCTCTCCTCTCCTTCTAGGCAAGAGATTTGGGAATCAAAAAGCTGTCTCAGATGACTAAAATAGAGTGACTCACAGCTGACACAGTGACTCATGGTATAACCCAAGCCCAGGCAATGGTCAAAGGCTCCTTAGCAAAAGAAAACTAGGGTTGCAGTTTTGAAAGGAACACAGTCAAATCCCTGTTATTGGGAGGAATATACTTTCCTCCTGTGTTGTCTTCAGGGCAAAAACCAAAGGTCTGTTTTTCTGAGGCGTTTCTGAAGGAACTGCTGAGGAGATTGGCCCTGACTCTGGCAGTGGAGCCGGCCCCTATCACCTCCCTGAGCCGAAGCTCCCAGAGTCCATCTGCACTCAGAGGGAAGCAAAGAAGGACTTCATCTGTATCTGGCACAGCCGAAGGAGCCCCAGTGTGGGAGGAGGCAGAAAGGAACTCTTTCCAAGGAAGCAGACCCAGGAGAAGAGGAAGATGTGTGGGGAGAGCAGAGGGAGTAAGGACAGCACCTGGAGAGGTGCCCAAGGAAAGGCTCAGCTCCAAAGAGCTTCTTCCCCATGTCAGGGGAGGGAATGGAGGTTAGACCAAGGCATTGCTTCCACTCTCCATTGCTTTGTAAGATCTACCTTACAAAGTGTGTGTGTTCAGTTGCTCAGTCGGGTCTGACCCTTTGCAACTCCATGTACTGTAGCCTGCCAAGCTCCTCTGTCCATGGGATTTCTCAGGCAAGAATATTAGAGTGCATTGCTATTTCCTTCTCCAGGGGATCTTCCTGACTCAGGGATCAAAACTGCATCTCTTACTCTCCTGCATTGACAGGCAAATTCTTTACCACTAGTGAAAAATCTACTTAGGAAGCCCCAGATCTGCCTGACCCTTCACTTAATTTTTGAATTTGATAAAAGGAGCTGGGGGCTGGGGGATGGACTTCAAAGTAATCAGTCTGGACAAAAGGGCATGCTGGCAGGCAAATTATCTCTAGGAATTAGTTAACCCTGGGAGGCATGGTTTCCAGTCTGCAAGGATCCAAATGCCAGTGAATTAAGAATACAGAAAAGAAAAGATGCTCAAAATGGCTAATTGTTAGAGAAATGCACATCAAAACTATAGTGAGGTACTACCTCACACTGATCAGAATGGCCATCATTAAAAAGTCAACAAAGAGTGAATGCCGGAGAGAGTGTGGTGAAAAGGGAACCCTCCAACACTGTTGGTAGAAATGTAAGTTGCTGCAGCCACTATGGAAAACAGTGTGGAGGTTCCTCAGAAAACTAAAAACAGTAAGAGAGAGATCAGTCGCTCAGTTGAGTCCGACTCTTTGCGACCCCATGAATTGCAGCACGCCAGGCCTCCCTGTCCATCACCATCTCCCGGAGTTCACTCAGACTCATGTCCATCGAGTCAGTGATGCCATCCAGCCATCTCATCCTCTGTCGTCCCCTTCTCCTCCTGCCTCCAATCCCTCCCAGCATCAGAGTCTTTTCCAATGAGTCAACTCTTCACATGAGGTGGCCAAAGTACTGGAGTTTCAGCTTTAGCATCATTCCTTCCAAAGAAATCCCAGGGCTGATCTCCTTCAGAATGGACTGGTTGGATCTCCTTGTAGTCCAAGGGACTCTCAAGAGTCTTCTCCAACACCACAGTTCAAAAGCATCAATTCTTCAGTGCTCAGCCTTCTTCACAGTCCAACTCTCACATCCATACATGACCACAGGAAAAACCATAGTCTTGACTAGACGGACCTTTGTTGGCAAAGTAATGTGTCTGCTTTTGAATATGCTATCTAGGTTAGTCATAACTTTCCTTCCAAGGAGTAAGCGTCTTTTCATTTCATGGCTGCAGTCACCATCTGCAGTGACTTTGGAGCCCAGAAAAATAAAGTCTGACACTGTTTCCACTGTTTCCCCATCTATTTCCTATGAAGTGATGGGACCGGATGCCATGATCTTCGTTTTCTGAATGTTGAGCTTTAAGCCAACTTTTTCACTCTCCACTTTCACTTTCATCAAGAGGCTTTTGAGTTCCTCTTCACTTTCTGCCATAAGGGTGGTGTCATCTGCATGTCTGAGGTTATTGATATTTCTCCCGGCAATCTTGATTCCAGCTTGTGTTTCTTTCAGTCCAGCGTTTCTCATAATGTACTCTGCATATAAGTTAAATAAACAGTAAGACAAAACTATAATTCCAAAAGATACATGCACCCCTATGTTCATAGTAGCAGTATTCACAATAGCCAAGACTTGGAGGCAACCTAACTGTTCATCAACAGATGAATGGATAAAGAGGATGTGGTGTCTATAGATACAATGCAATACTGCTGCTGCTACTGCTGCTAAGTCACTTCAGTCGTGTACGACTCTGCTCGACCCCATAGACGGCAGCCCACCAGGCTTCCCCGTCCCCGGGATTCTTCAGGCAAGAACACTGGAGTGGGTTGCCATTTCCTTCTCCAATGCATTAAAGTAAAAACTGAAAGTGAAGTCGCTCAGTCGTGTCCGACTCTTAGCGACCCCATGGACTACAGCCTACCAGGCTCCTCTGTCCATGGATTTTCCAGGCAAGAGTACCGGAGTGGGGTGCCATTGCCTTCTTTGACGATCGAATGCTACTCAGCCATAAAAAGAAGGAAATAATGTCATTTGCAGCAACATGGATGCATCTAGAAATTATCATACTAAATGAAGTAAGTCAGAAAGAGAAAGACAAATACCATATTATCACTTATATGTGGAATCTAAAATATGACACGAACCTGTCTATGAAACAGACTCATAGACATAGAGAACAAACTTGTGGTTGCCAAGGGGGAGGGGGAGAGCAGAGGAATGGACTGGAAGTTTAGGGTTAATAGATGCTAACTATTACCTATAGAATGGATAAACAACAAAGTCTTAAATGTATAGCACAGGGAACTAAATTTAATATCCTGGGATAAACCATAATGGAGCAAAAGAATGTAGATAGGTGTGAAACTGAGTTACTTGGCTGTACAGTAGAAATTAACACAACATCATAAATGAACTATACTTCAATAAAATAAAGACTGTAAACTTCCAGTTGTTAGAAGAATAAGTACTAGGGCTGTAATGTACAACGTGATAAATATAATTAACACTGCTGTATATTATATATGAAAGTTTTAAGAGAGCAAATCCTGAGTTCTCATCACAAGAAAAAAAATTTTCTGTTTATTTAATTTTAGATCTATACAAGATGATGGATGTTCACTAGACATAATCATTTCATGATGTATGGAAGTCAAATCATTATGCTGTACACCTTGAACTCATACAGTGCTATATATCAATTATATCTCAATAAAACTGGAAGAAAAAAAGAATATGGAAAAGAAGAAAATATAGTTAATACAGAGAAAAGGTTTTTAAAGACACACTCCTGGACAGACTGACAAGGTTAGAATAGAGAGCCTAGAATCAAGTCAGAGAATTAGCAAAGGAAAGAATGCTCTGGAACGCTTATGACCAAGCTTTCTTCTACAGAAATCGAATTTTATAAGCATATTGGACTATTTGGATGGGACTTTACAGTATGTGAAGAACCAGGTTATATTACTATTAACGAGGAGCTAAAAACATTGTTTACTTTTAGAAAACTTTATGGGACGCTTCGTTGTTTGCTTTGTAATAACAGGAATAAGTGCTCTAATTATAGTCTTCTCTCTCACTGATGCATTTTTTAAAGGGTGTTCACAGATGGAGTGTCTCAGAAACATATTTCCAGAATTTTGGCTCACAGATGTCAAGATTTTATTAAAGTATGAAGGGATCATACTTGTCCAAAACAGAACTCAGAAAGTAGACCAGACAGGATTTTTTTAATTGGCCAAATATTTGACTAAATAAATTTTATCTACAAATAGCTTAGACAGACCTCACTGAATCATGGAAAGCCTTGATTACAATTTCTGGAAGCAGGTAAAGCTCTATTTTAGAGAGAAAAACCAAATGGTGTAAATCCAAACTTTACTTTTGTTCAAGAATAATTTAGTATGGCTTCAGTTATTTATATACTGCTCCAAGTCTCAGTCCTTGAAATTCCAGTCAACATGAAGCATTTTGGAATAAGGGAACATACACTGTTCCAGGACTTCAATCTCCTGTGTAATCAGACAATTTACATGGGTCAAAAGCTGGGAGACAGTTTGCTCATCTGTGACAGGATGGTTTCAGGCTAGATCAGGATTCTTCACTTGATGTCTATGGATAAAATCTGAATGGGAGAAAATTTGTACCTTTATTTCCATTCATTTCTAAGTGAAATTCAGCAATTTATTTCGTTATGAATGCAGACAGCAAGCTCAGTGGAGCATTCACAATGACTGTGATTTTGTCACCAACAGAAACCACTGTTAGCCTCCCATCCCATAGAGTGCTGTTGCAGGTATCTCAGCTCATCATTTGTGCTCAGCACTCTTAGAATAACAACAGTTATTAAATCCGTGGCTAGATCTTATAATGCATTAATAATGAAGCACCTGTAGTGTTGTATCACAAACGCTTTCCTTTTTAATTTTGATACCCCCACTTCAATGTGACTGGTTTCCTTTGTAATCCCATGTTTAAAAATATTTATGCATTTTAAAACAATATTTGGAGGAGAGGTCCACAGAACTTATTAGGCCTTTTAAAGGAGTCCATGGCACACAGAGGTTAGAATCCCTTAGGTAAATGACATCTGAGGCTTATGCCTGCCCTTAAATCTATATTTTGAATAGTTGGATTCAGAAAGCCAGGGGAAGGCTATCAATTAAATCAACCTCACATCATACAAAGTGCAGTCACAATCTTTCCGTGATAGGAATACAAAAAACAACCCTCGAAGAACTTGATATATCTTTTGGAAAACAAACCTAGAAAAATCTTATATCTTCTTAATCCAGAGCTATTGTTAAATGCCAAGTTGTCCTGAATGCCATACTTCCTCAAGAATAAAAGTCTGTCTCTTGATTACTTTACATATTGATGGTCTGGTAAGTATGTTCTATAAGCATAGCCAATTCAGGCAAGAGCATCAGGCAGGCCCTGTTTGTTATGAGTATCCTGTTGTCGTTGTGTAGTCGATAAGTCATGTCCAACTCTTTTGCGACCCACCAGGCAGCAGGCTCCTCTGTCCGTGGGATTTTCCAGGCAAGAATACTGGAGTGGCTTGCCATTTCCTTCTCCAGGGGATCTTCCCAACCCAGAAATCAAACCTACGTCTCCTGCATTGGCAGGTGGATTCTTTACCACTGAGCCACTTGGGAAGCCCATGCCTCTCTAGTCTCCCCTACTTAGGCTGTTCTCCTTCCCAGTAGCTACATTTTGTACAAGAACGCCTAGTACTCAGACCTGCCTACTACTGTTAAGGTGCCAGATGAAGACTTGACCTTTTTTTTTTTTAACCCCCTTTCAGTATAGGGGCTTCCCTTGTGGCTCAGCTGATAAAGAATCTGCCTGCAATGTGGGAGACCTAGGTTTGACACCTGGGTTGGGAAGATCCCCTGGAGAAGGGAAAAATGTTTTTGTCAAAAACGACAGAATGATCTCTGTTCGTTTCCAAGGCAAACCATTCAATATCACAGTAATTCAAGTCTATGCCCCAACCAGTAACGCTGAAGAAGCTGAAGTTGAACGGTTCTATGAAGACCTACAAGACCTTCTAGAACTAACACCCCCAAAAGATGTCCTTTTCTTTACAGGGGACTGGAATGCAAAAGTAGGAAGTCAAGAAACACTTGCAATAACAGGCAAATTTGGCCTTGGAGTACAGAATGAAGCAGGGCAAATGCTAACAGAGTTATGCCAAGAGAATGCACTGGTCATAGCAAACACCCTCTTCCAACAACACAAGAGAAGACTCTACACATGGACATCACCAGATGGTCAACACCGAAATCAGGTTGATTACATTCTTTGCAGCCAAAGAGGGAGAAGCTCTATACAGTCAGCAAAAAAAGACCAGGAGCAGACTGTGGCTCAGATCATGAACTCCTTATTGCCAGATTCAGACCTAAATTGAAGAAAGTGGGGAAACCCACTAGACCATTCAGGTATGACATAAATCAAATCCCTTATGACTATACAGTGAAAGTGAGAAATAGATTTAAGGGACTAGATCTGATAGACAGAGTGCCTGATGAACTATGGATGGAGGTTTGTGACATTGTACAGGAGACAGGGATCAAGACCATCCCCAAGAAAAAGAAATGCAAAAAACCAAAATGGCTGTCTGAGGAGGGCTTACAAATAGCTGTGAGAAGAAGAGAGGCGAAAGGCAAAGGAGAAAAGGAAAGATATACCCATTCAATGCAGAGTTCCAAAGAATGGCAAGGAGAGATAAGAAAGCCTTCCTCAGCGATCAGTGCAAAGAAATAGAGGAAAACAGTAGAATGGGAAAGACTAGAGATCTCTTCAAGAAAATTAGAGATACCAAGAGAACATTTCATGCAAAGATAGGCTCAATAAAGGACTGAAATTGTATGGACCTAACAGAAGCAGAAGATATTAAGAACAGGTGGCAAGAATACACAGAAGAACTATACAAAAAAGATTTTCACGACCCAGATAATCATGAAGGTGTGATCACATACACTCACCTAGAGCTGGACACCCTGGAATGTGAAGTCAGGTGGGCCTTAGGAAGCATCACTATGAACAAAGCTAGTGGAAGTGATGGAATTCCAGTTTAGCTGTTTCAAATCCTAAAAGATGATGCTATGAAAGTGCTGCGCTCAATATGCCAGCAAATTTGGAAAACTCAGCAGTGGCCACAGGACTGGAAAAGGTCAGTTTTCACTCCAATCCCAAAGAAAGGCAATGCCAAAGAATGCTCAAACTACTGCACAATTGCACTCATCTCACACGCTAGTAAAGTAACATTCAAAATTCTCCAAGCCAGGTTTCAGCAATATGTGAACCGTGAACTTCCTGATGTTCAAGCTGGTTTTAGAAAAGGCAGAGGAACCAGAGATCAAATTGCCAACATCCGCTGGATCATCGAAAAAGCAAGAGAGTTCCAGAAAAGCATCTATTTCTGCTTTATTGACTATGCCAAAGCCTTTGACTGTGTGGATCACAATAAACTGGGGAAAATTCTGAAAGAGATGGTAATACCAGGCCACCTGACCTGCCTCTTGAGGAACTTGTATGCAGATCAGGAAACAACAGTTAGAACTGGACATGGAACGACAGACTGGTTCCAAACAGGAAAAGGAGTATGTCAAGGCTGTATATTGTCACCCTGCTTATTTAACTTATATGCAGAGTACATCATGAGAAACACTGGGCTGCAGGAAGCACAAGCTTGAATCAAGATTGCCAGGAGAAATATCAATAACCTCAGATATGCAGATGATACCACCCTTATGGCAGAAAGTGAAGAAGAACTAAAGAGCCTCTTGATGAAATTGAAAGAGGAGAGTGAAAAAGTTGGCTTAAAGCTCAACATTCAGAAAACTAAGATCGTGGAATCTGGTCTCATCACTTCATGGGAAATAGATGGGGAAACAGTGGAAACAGTGTCAGACTTTATTTTTCTGGGCTCTAAAATCACTGCAGATGGTGATTGCAGCCATGAAATTAAAAGACGCTTACTCCTTGGAAGGAAAGTTATGACCAACCTAGATAGCATACTCAAAAGCAGAGACATTACTTTGCCAACAAAGGTCCGTCTAGTCAAGGCTATGGTTTTTCCTGTGGTCATGTATGGATGTGAGAGTTGGACTGTGAAGAAAGCTGAGTGCCTAAGAATTGATGCTTTTGAACTGTAGTGTTGGAGAAGACCCTTGAGAGTCCCTTGGACTGCAAGGAGATCCTACCAGTCCATCCTAAAGGAGTTGAGTCCTGGGTGTTCATTGGAAGGACTGATGTTGAAGCTGAAACTCCAATACTTCTGCCACCTGATGGGAAAAGCTGACTCATTGGAAAAGACCCTGATGCTGGGAAAGATTGAGGGCAGGAGAAGGGGATGACAGAGGATGAGATGGTTGGATGGCATCACCAACACAATGGACGTGGGTTTGGATGGACTCTGGGAGTTGGTGATAGACAGGGAGGCCTGGCGTGCTGCCATTCATGGGGTCGCAAAGAGTCAGACACGACTGAGCGACTGAACTGAACTGAACTTCAATATGGAGTGAGTACAAGTCTCTTTCATGCTAAATATTGATGGCTCTTGATCATACTAACCACAAAAATTATTAAGTCTATGATCAGTTAGTATGTGCCAGGCACAGTTCTGTGAACTCTCCAGACACTTATAATTTTTACAACAACCCTATTTTATATATGGGAAACTGAGCAACACAGAATGTAAGCTACCTGCACAAGTGTCCATGGCATGGAAGTGAGAGGCTTGGGTTTCAAATCAAGCAATCTGATGCTACAGCCCTCACTCAGAGACACTGTGCTAAACTGCCACAATTTATTTAACAAATTCCCCATTTGTTGATATTAACATTTATGTTGCTTATAGTTTTTCACTACTAGAAAATGAATGATGTCTTTCTAAACAAATAATTTTATACATTTCTGGTTGTTTCTTTAGGGCAAATTTCTAAAAGTTAAACTGCTAGGTTAATTAAAAAAAAACAAATTGCTAACTTACTTCATAAAAGATCATAGCTAATTTGATCAGAACTATTACTTCACTTTCACTTTTCACTTTCATGAATTGGAGAAGGAAATGGCCAACCCACTCCAGTGTTCTTGCCTGGAGAATCCCAGGGATGGTGGAGCCTGGTGGGCTGCCGTCTATGGGGTCACAGAGAGTTGGACACGACTGAAGTGACTTAGCAGCAGCAGCAGCAACATATGATCATCCATTTGCCTATGAGGCTTCCCATGTGGCTCAGCAGTAAAGAATCCACCTGCAATGTAGGACATGCAGGAGACTCGGGTTCTATCCCTGAGTTGGAAAGCTGCTCTGGAGAAGGAAATGGTAACCCAGGCCAGTATTCTTGCCTGGGAAATCCCATGGATAGAGGAAACTGGCAGACTACAGTCCATGGGGTCTCCAAGAGTTGGATGTGACTGATTGACTAAAACACTTTGCCTTGACTTTGGTCTGTAAAAATACTGAATCACTATGGTGTATACCTGAAATTAATATGACATTGAACACTTGAAACTAATGATATTGTAAATCAACTATACTTCAATTTAAATATACATGTACAGAATACATACATACATGAATGGGGGAGAAAAAGAATGTTAGTTCTTCACTGAGCATGAGAAGACTGAGATTCTGCAACATCTGACAATGTTTTAGTGTGGTGAGACCTAAGGGATTATCTGGGTTACTTTAAGTCATCAACAGCATTCTCAGCTCTTTCTGAGTACCTCCTGGTTTGAGCAGGGAAACTCCGTTCCTCTGTCTTGTCCTTGAGATTCTCAAGTTCCTTTCTTCTGATTGCAATCCTGGATTGAAGAAAACAGGAAAAATAATTTCCTGCTAAGCACATTTCTGTTCTCAATTTCCTTATATGTTGTAACTTTTTAGCACACATATGATTTTGAGAATCAAATGTGTGTCTTGAGAATCTCTTGAACTGCAAGGAGATCAAACCAGTCAATCCTAAAGGAAATCAACCCTGAATATTCACTGAAAGGACTGATGCTGAAACTGAAGCTCCAATATTTTGGCCACCTGATGCGAAGACATGATTCAATGGAAAAGACCCTGATGCTGGGAAAGATCGAGGGCAGGAGAAGGGGGCGACAGAGGACGAGATGGTTGAATGACATCCCTGACTCAATGGACATGAGTTAGAGCAAATTCCGGGATATGGTTAAGGACAGGGAAGCCTGGTGTGCTTCAGTCCATGGGGTTGCAAAGAGCCCGACACAACTGAGTGAACAACAAAAAATGATTACTATTACCCATGCTACCTAAAATTACACTTTGCCACAGAGCCTCAAATTTGCACACCATAAAGATCTATTTTCCATATGCTTCAGAAATCACCATGGTGAGGGTTACTTACCTGTTTTTTGAGATTCTCTCCCCTTATTAAACCCTACATCCAATTAATGGATCTATTCTACCCCCTTAGAAATCCATTCATTTCTCTCCATTTCACTGTTACTCTAGTTTCAGTCACCTTCATATCAAGCCTAGATCAGCAAACAACCATCCAATTGGTTTTCTTGTTTCTATCTCTTCCACGCAGTGCATTTCTCACATTTCATCAAAAGATAATCCAAAAATGTCTGCCTCAACATATTCCCCTGATTAAGTCTTCCAGTGGCTCCAGGTTTGGCAGTTTGGCATGACATGCAAGGCCTTTCTGACCCAGCCCCTGCTTATCCATCCCCCTGTCTCACCTCTCATCACTCTCCTCCAGGAATCTCTGCTGCCATCATCCTAAATTATTTGGCGCCCCACAAATGCCGTTTTCTCCCTTACTTTCTGATCTTGCCTTTGCACACGCTGCTGCTGCAGGCTAGGATTTGGTGGCCACATGACCCCTTCTTCTGCATGATGACTCAGTCCAGCCTAGGAAGTTGCAAATCAGAAAAGCCATTAATATTGACTCAGGAATCTTTTGCAAATATAATCATGTTTGTTGCCACTGTAAAATTACACAGTTCTCAGGCCTATAGTAAAATAATCAAGGAAAAGACTGAGATGAATTTTCAGATATTTTTTGGTCAAAAAAATCAATTTGACATATAAAAAAAGATTTTAAGAATGATGAAATAATATTTAAAAGAAAAGAGAAATGAGAAGCATGATAAAAATAGTGCTGAGAGAAAAGTGTCCTTTAATCTCAGGTCAGATTCCTTGCTTAATATGCATGGTGCTCACCCCAAACTCAGAAACAAAGAAATAACATTCTAGTTTCTCACAGGTTTGGGTTTATATTATGTTTATGATGGAAACTTGGGATAATTAACTACATTAAGATTTCAAAACCAGGTATCTGCAGAAGGCGGGATATATATATATATATACATATATATATTTTAAATCACTCTGCTCCTGGGTGGTTGCATAATATATATTGGGCTGACATTTCTGAGTTTGGTTTGTTGGTCACATTTTGGTCAGTTACTGCATCCTATGCATTTTTTTAATATGCAAAATAATTTTATTCTTATTATAATTAGTAAGTTGTCTTATATTAGCATAAATTTGCAAAATATCAGTTATTCATATCTTTATGTGAACTTGAAGGACCTAAAGGTATATTTCAATGGGATATATATACAGCCCAGGGCTTCTGAGACAAATTGGTGGGGAGGGTGTTATTTATTTATTTTTTTTTGAATTTTTTATTTTATTTTATTTTTTTTTTAAACTTTTGTATTTATTAGTTTTGCAAAATATCGAAATGAATCTGCCACAGGTATACCTGTGTTCCCCATCCTGAACCCTCCTCCCTCCTCCCTCCCCGTACCCTCCCTCTGGGTCGTCCCAGTGCACCAGCCCCAAGCATCCAGTATTGTGCATTGAACCTGGACTGGCGACTCGTGTCATACATGATATTATACATGTTTCAATGCCATTCTCTCAAATCTCCCCACCCTCTCCCTCTTCCACAGAGTCCATAAGACTGATCTATACATCAGTGTCTCTTTTGCTGTCTCGTACACAGGGTTATTGTTACCATCTTTCTAAATTCCATATATATGCGTTAGTATACTGTATTGGTGTTTTTCTTTCTGGCTTACTTCACTCTGTATAATAGGTTCCAGTTTCATCCATCTCATTAGAACTGATTCAAATGTATTCTTTTTAATGGCTGAGTAATACTCCATTGTGTATATGTACCACAGCTTTCTTATCCATTCATCTGCTGATGGGCATCTAGGTTGCTTCCATGTCCTGGCTATGATAAACAGTGCTGAGATGAACACTGGGGTACACGTGTCTCTTTCCCTTCTGGTTTCCTCAGTGTGTATGCCCAGCAGTGGGATTGCTGGATCATAAAGCTTCTGCACAACAAAGGAAACTATTAGCAAGGTGAAAAGGCAGCCTTCAGAATGGGAGAAAATAATAGCAAATGAAGCAACTGACAAACAACTAATCTCAAAAATATACAAGCAACTCCTACAGCTCAACTCCAGAAAAATAAATGACCCAATCAAAAAAATGGGCCAAAGAACATCCTATGCATTTTCAGATTCATAGAGGGGAAATATAAATCTAGAAAAAGTCACTTCTTCACAATATGGTGATTAATTAAAAATCTTTCTGCACACATGGCTGTGGAGCCTGGTGGTAGAGGACAAAGCCTTAGCTGTCAGGAAGGATCCTGGGTAGCAAAATCTCTCTGTATAGATTAGTTCCAGGCCCCAGAAGACTTCTGTCTGAGCTCTGTGGAGAGCATGGAGTGTGGAGATACAAAGTGAGCAAGACCTGTCTTTCCAGGGCACTTAGCAGCCACCTGAACAACTCAGTTCTGAGGGCAGGTTTGGTGCAATCCAGACTCCAGGCATCAGTATAAGCCTAGTGGAAGACTGCAGTACCCCCACAAGGCTGCTGCTAAAGTATTTGGTGAGAGATAAACTGCCTGGGAACTCCTAGAATTTGGGAGTAGGTAATTTAAAGGGGCTTCCCAGGTGGCACTAGTGGTAAAGAATCCGGCTGCCAATGCAGGAGATGCAAAAGATGCAGGTTCAATGCCTGGGTCAGGAAGATCTCCTGGAGGAGGGCATGGCAACACACTCCAGTATTCTTGCCTGGAAAATTCCATAGACAGAGGTACCTGGTGGGCTATAGCCCATGGGGCCGCAAAGACTAGGACATGACTGAGCGACTGAGCATGCAGGCATACACACAACCTCTGCATGAAATGGGCTCTAGGCAACAAAATTGAGCTGTTACTCAAAAGTAGATTGAGAAGGCCAGTAGTAGCTATAAATACTATAAGGAAGACTCTTCAAGTCATTTGGTATAAACCTAACGCTTTATTTTTCAGTTTTCCCCCTTTATTTTGAACACATAGAATTAGAACTCCTAATAAAGATAAAATTATATGAAAATGACTTTAAAAATTGAAGTATAGTTGATTTACAATATTGTGTTATTTTCTGCTGTACAGTGGTGGTTCAGTTATACACACACACACACACACACACATATACATTCTTATTCATAATCTTCCATTATGGTTTATCACAGAATATTGAATTTAGTTTCCTGTGATATATAATAGGATCTTGTTGTTTATCCATTCTGTATGTAATAGTTTGCTTCTGCTTGCATGCTCAGTTGCTTCAGTCATGTCCAACTCTTTGCAACACTAATAACTCTAGCCCACCAGGCTCCTCTGTCCATGGATTCTCCAGACAAGAATACTGGAGTGGGTTGCCATGCCCTCCTCCAGGGTATCTTCCCCACCCAGGGATCACGTCTCATGTCTCCTGCATTGGCAGGCAGGTTCTTTTCCCCTAGGACCACCTGGGAAGCCCTTTTCTCCACTATCATGGGGCAAAAGCACCTCCTGCACATGTAAAGAAGAGATGGCCAGTGTCCTAGGTCCTTGCGACTCACAATGTGGTCCTTGGATCAGCTTGTGAGAAGTATAGAACTTCAGGCTCCAATGCAATCTTCCTGAATCATAATCTTCATTTTAATAAGCTTCTCAGGTGATTCGCAAGCAATTTAAGTTTGAGAAGCGCTACCTTAGGAGAAAAGCACCACTTCAAGGAGTTTAACACCTAATAATCACAACCTAATGACCACAGTCTGGTCAGCTGTGACCTTCCCAGATGGTCATCTAGTGCCAGGTACAGGGATCTGTGTTTCTCCAAGGATCTGTATCTCAAATCAGTGAGATTTTTGGAAGGCTAGCAGTTATCCCGATAGGCATCGTCTAAGAAGCCTCTGTATAATTCTTGTATAAGTACTATCAGTTCAGTTCAGTTCAGTTTCTCAGTCATGTCCAACTCTTTGCGACCCCATGGACAGCAGCATGCCAGGCCTCCCTATCCATCACCAGCTACCAGAGTTTACTCAAAATCATGTCCATTGATTTGGTGATGCCATACAACCATCTCATCCTCTGTTGTCCCCTTCTCCTCCCACCTTCAATCTTTCCCAGCATCAGGGTCTTTTCCAATGAGTCAGTTCTTCACATCAGGATGGCCAAAGTATTGGCGTTTCAGCTTCAACATCAGCCCTTCCAATGAATATTCAGGACTGATTTCTTTTAGGATGGACTGGTTGGCTCTCCTTGCAGTCCAAGGGACTCTCAAGAGTCTTCTCCAACACCACAGTTCAAAAGCATCAATTCTTTGGCGCTCAGCTTTCTTTATAGTCCAACTCTCACATCCATACATGACTACTGAAAAACCATAGCTTTGACTAGACAGATCTTTGTTGGCAAAGTAATGTCTCTGCTTTTTAATATGCCATCTAGGTTGGTCATAACTTTCCTTCCAAGGAGTAAGCGTCTTTTAATTTCATAGCTTAATTTCATGGTTAATTAATTTCATAAATACTATGGCTTTAAAAACAAACTGACTTACGTTGGAAAACAGGGTGAGATTTGGGGTTCCTAGTTTATCACCAGAGAATCACCAGAGAAATGTTAATGTTCTTGATGAAAATATATGCACGGGACAATGACCAACACACGGAAGCTACAGTGGCATTTTGCAGTGGGCTGATTATAACCTGACAATTCAAAGCAGAAATCTGGTATGCTGAGCTAGATGATGTGAAAGGTTCTTTTTTCCTAAATTAGCCAAAGTATGCTTTGAGTGCTATGTTTCCACATTCATTCAATCAAAACAACCTTTCAATAGAAATATTTAGAGATTCTCTCTCTGTATGTCTCTATCTGTATCTACCTATCTCTATTTATCTCCCTATCTATCTATCTGTAATAGAGATGCCAAACACTATGTTAGGTGCTGAGAATATAATTAGGCAAAAACTGACAAGATCTCTGCCCTCATCGAACTCACAGTCCTCTCCAAGTACTAAACTTGAATCCTGGACCTGAAATCAGTTCAGATCTGAGGAAAGGTAGATCCAGTGCCTGCTTATAGCAGCAGGGGGATGGAGCCACAGGGTGAAAATGTAAAAGGAAGATACTTGAGGAAGGATCATTTCCTCAAAAACTGATATTTTACTGAGATTTTAACATCTGAAACCTCTATTCCTAGAAATCTCAGCCTAGTCATTGTCCGGGTATCTGTCTAACCAGTCAGCAACTTCTCCTAGGGGAAGAGATAAAGAGGAAGGCTGAGAGAGGAATCACAGATGTCCTTGTCTAGAATGTAAAAATAAGAGATTTCTGTGTTGCCTATAAAAGACTAAGACATTTGCTATACAGGAAAAAAAAGATTGTTCAATGTTCTAAGAGTATATTATTGTGCCAAGACCTTAGGACTGCATCAGTGAACCGAAAAGGAAAAAAAAAAAAAGACCAATGCTTTATTAAAGCTTACGTTCTAGTTCATGATGGAGATTGGGGAAATACAGGTTTCTCCTAAAGAGTGAAATATGTTAATCTCCATGTTCCTGCCAAATACCTCAGGATCAAAGCCCTGAGTTAGAGCTGCAAGGCTGTCCCAAGCAGACAATGTCATAATTAAAGAGACTGTGTTGGCGTCCATCTGCCCTCTGGCAGGGCACAGGACAGCACCCTCCATGTGGGCACAGAGCAGAGGCTAGAGAATGAGGAGTCTGGGTCATGCCCCTGCTGCTAAGTCGCTTCAGTCATGTCCGACTCTGTGCAACCGCATAGACGGCAGCCCACCAGGCTCCCCCATCCCTGGGATTCTCCAGGCAAGAACACTGGAGTGGGTTGCCATTTCCTTCTCCAATGCAGGGTCATGCCCCTAGTAAGCTACATAATGGGATTGGAACAAGGCTTGTGAACCCAAGTCGTAAGACAGGTAGGATCATTATTATATAAACCTGGGTGACTTTTTTTTTTCTTGCGTCCTTTCCACAGTTTTTATGTTTAAATTGCACAAGTAATATTTGTTTATTTTGGAGGAAAAAGTCTGGGACGACAGACCGGTTGCATTGCAACAGCAGTTCTTCATCCTCTGAAACCAAAGCCGGTCACTGACTCATCTCTCTTGCTCTTTAAGTTTCCTGAGCCACAGTTAGACTTAGTCCTTTGTGGCCCTAAACTCAAGAAGACATACATCAAGCTCTTTAAGCCCTTCTAACTAGCCTTGAAGTGAAAGGACAGTTTCCTTCTGCCTCTCCTTGGAAAAGGAGAGAGCAAGTTTTGCCCAGCTCTGTCCAAAGAAAGCTTCCTCATAAAATGGTCTCTCTTCACTTCCACAATCTTTGGACAGCTTCCTTGTGGGTGTTTGAGCTATATAACATGTCCTGGGTCACATACTTTGATATCTCTGGTACCACACTTCGGATTTTTCACATTTACTATTTTATGGAGCTGGTATTCATTTCCCACAGCTGCTGCAAAGAATCACCACACTCTTAGCAGCTTAACCAACACAAATTTATTATATTGCTATTCTGTGGGATAGAAGGCTGATATTGGTCTTGCTGGCCTAAAATTAAAGGGTCACATTTCTTTCTGGAGATCTTAGGGGAGGATTCCCTCTGTCTTGTTGTTTGCGGAACCCCGGGTAGGCAAGGTGCAAGCTAGAAAACTGGAAGAAGATGCGAGGAGCCATAGGAACTACCAACACGTTTATCCTCTCCTGGCTGGCACAGCAGCAAGGCAGCGGCAGCAGACATGTTGTCTTCTCTAGTGTTGACCCAGTGGACACAGCTGTGACTCCACATCACTCAATGTGACTGGACTCGACTACAAGAGCTTTTCAGGTGATGCTTACATAGGTCATTGCACATGGATGGTGCTATACATGATTTCAGCTGATGCATAACCATGTATCTACAAAACGTGGGGCGAGAGCAAGAGGCCGTGGGGGCGAGAGAGCCGTCTTGGCTACTTTGCTCTTTCCCTACACCCTTCCTGCCGTTTCCAGCTTCTACCCGCTCCTCAGATTCCTTGGTTATGGCGCCCTCCTCCATCTTCAAAGCAAGCAAAGTCGTACGTCTCTCTGTGCTTTTCTCCCACCACCACATGTCTTTCTCTGACCCTCTTCTTCTGCTTCCCTCTTCTACTTTTAAGTACCCTTAAATCTCCTATCTGGATAATTGAGCATAAGCTCCCAGTTTTAAGGTAGCTTTGTTATCAACCTTAACTCTATTCAGTTCAGTTCAGTTCAATTCAGTCGCTCAGCCATGTCCGACTCTTTGCGACCCCATGGACTGCAGCATGCCAGGTCTCCCTGTCTATTGGCAACCTCAATTCTCCTTTGCATGTAAGGTAAGGTAACATATTCATAGGTTCTGAGTGTTGGGATGTGAACATTTGTGGGAGGTTGTTAGTCAGCCTACCATAGAGTTTCAGTCAAAACTTTGTATTTATAAAACCAGATACGATAATAATTGTGTGGTGAACATAGGTTTATGGACATCAATATTCCTTTACATTTTTTGTAATAATTGTGTTCTAATGGGTAAGGAGTTGGGCTTCTCTGGTGGCTCAGTGGTTAAGAATACACCTGCTAATGCAGGGGATACCAGTTCAATCCCTGGTTGGGAAAATCCCCTGGACAGGGGAATGGCAACCCTATCCAGTATTCCTGCCTGGAAAATCCCATGGACAGAGGAACCTGGTGGGCTACAGTCTATAGGCTCACAAAAAAGTCAGATATGACTTAGCAACTAAACAACAACATATTGGTATACCATAATGTTTAACAATTTCTGTATTGTTGGACAGTTAGGTCATATTCTATTGTTTATCGTAAATAACACTGCAGTGAACATCTCTGTTTAATTTTGGCACACATTCCCTGGTGACTTTTGTATTGTGTCAAGTAACCCACTCCAGTACTCTTGTCTGGAAAATCCCATGGATGGAGGAGCCCAGCAGGCTGCAGTCCATGGGGTCGCTAAGAGTCCGATATGACTGAAGGACTTCACTTTCACTTTTCACTTTCATGCACTGGAGAAGGAAATGGCAACCGACTCCAGTGTTCTTGCCTGGAGAATCCCAGGGACGGTGGAGCCTAGTGGGTTGCCGTCTATGGGGCCACACAGAGTCGGACATGAATGAAGCGACTTAGCAGCAGCAGCAAGCTGCTCTTACATTTCCCAGGACCCCTTTCCCTGCATGGTTTTGAGTTAATCAGAGCCATAAAACAAAATTTTTTTTTTTTGCATGAGATTTAGATGGTAGAAATGAAGCAGCAAGTCATATGTATACCTGGAAGACTGGTGTAGGGTCAGACACTGTCGCAGCTCAAGCATATCGTCGTGGCTCTGATAGTTCATCTTGTTAGAAGGGCCCAGCAGCCTGTGGCAACTCCAGTCAGTTCTTCACGGGACAGTACCCGGGCCTAACCGATCCAGCTCCCACCAGATCTCCTCTTTCAACTTCTCCGTGTATCGACCCAGGTACACATGCGCCCTGTGAAAACATGCTCTAGATCTTCTAGACGTCTTCCTCATCACTGAGGTAGGATGTTTGGAAGTTGTGAGAGGCAAACACAAGTTCTGCTTCTGCTCTTTCGGTGTTGGCTCATCCTGCATGTTCCTCACTCTCTCCCATTTCATGTGCGTCTTCTCTTTCTAGCTGCTGCCCTGCTGACTGCAGGCCTGGCACCGGATGAAGAGCCACAGTCTTACACAAACTGCACAACCAGCTCCCACAACTGTGGAAGGCCTAATCTCTACACAGATCTCTCTCTCTATCACTCATAAGTGGTTCTGCTTCTCTGATCAAACCCTAATTGATGCTCATTCATAACTATTTTTTTTGGATAAATTCCTAGAAATCTGGGAGGAGATAGTACATTCCCTAAATATTTCTTTTTTGTTCATGTGTTTTATTTAGTGAAATCTTTTTTGGAAAAGTTCTAGCTTGTTTCTACTCTACTAGGAAGACTCAAAGAAAGGTATTTTTGTCCACACTTGCTTGCACCAGAACTTTATGGACCCCTGGGCCACAGTGTGCATGGCAGTAGCAAGAATCTAGAGGAGATGAAATTCAAAAGGAGGTGGTCAGACTCACTTGCTGGATCACCCTTTGATAGCACTCCAAGGTGACAAAACCTTTACGACTCTCTTTTCTGTTAGAGACATGAATATTTCCTTTATGGTCTGTCTTCTTAGACTGGAGTCCTGTCTCTGAATTCTTAACTCTTGGTAGACTTTGCTTGCTCCCACTTACTCCATATACCTATTTGGACAACCATTTACCTATTATTCCTGCATTCCCACCATCTGTGTTTGATTCACCTGCTGGGACATACCATTGACATAAATGGCATCATCTAGGTTTGTGCAGCACATGATCTGTACAACTATATTCATGAATTTTAAGTTACCCCAGGTTGTATCTTCCTGTTGCTGACTTGATCTTTCTATTGTTTGTGGCCATAGCTTTTGGATACCATGATCTGTCTGCTGGCTGGACATTAATCCATGGCCATCATAAGTTAGGTCCATTCCCTCAGTGTCTTCCCCAGCTAGGAAGGCAGATTAACTCTAGGAACCAGTAACTATAAAATCAGCACATCCCAGACCACTGCAGGTTAGGCCACTCCAGGTCCAACTGTATTCCAAGCTATGACAAACTTAGCTTCTAGAAACTCCTCCAAATCCATCTGTTAGGTGATAAATTTCTATTTGAGCTGGGTCAAGATGATTATGTAAGTCTAAAGTGCTAAAACAAGATTCTAGTAGCCTGCCTCCCCTTCAGTGACATTATAAAGGCTTTCCTTGCTTATGTAGAGAGTCATAAGAACCATTGGTTTGAGGACTTTGATTTGGCTGGCTATCTTCACTATAATAACAATTTCTGGCAAAGATATTTCAATTGTACCTACCAACTATGAAATGAGTTATAGTATTTATTTTTCATGTTTCTCATGTTTGCATTGACTCACATCTCCCCATATCTATCTTTGTGGGAATAGTCTTTATTTGGGGACAATTAGGTACTGGGGATTTTTTTAATTTGCATGATTCACCCAGGCTAAACTCATGGGAAAGTGTTTTATGGAAATATATAATGATCTGGAAGTCCAGTCTTAGCTCTCTAGTTTGACATGGACATTAAAACTGAGAAGAGGGTTTACCTGGTGGCTCAGTGGTAAAGAATCTGTCAATTCAGGAGACGTGGGTTCAGTCCCTGATTTGGTAAGATAACCACATGGCGGGGAGCAGCTAAGTCCATGCACCACAACTATTGAGGTTGTGCTTTAGAGCCCGGAAGCTGCAACTACTGAGCCCAGGTGCTGCAACAACTGAAGCTGTGTGCCCACTTGTGCCCTGCAACAAGAGAAGCCACTTCAGTGAGAAGCCCGTGCACTGCAGCTAGAGAGTAGTCCTACTCACCACAGCTAGACAAAGAGCCTGTGCAGCAAAGAGGACCCAGTACAACCAAAACATAAATAAATTATAAAAATAAAAAGCTGAGAAGAATAACTCCATATACTTGGTCCTTAAACAGTTTTCCAAGATTAAACTTAGAACACCATACATTGATTCTAGAGTGGTATGATTTGGGGGCAAGGATATTTGCCATCAAACTTAAAATTGAGGAGGAAGTCTTTTAAGTGATGCTTTTCTGTAAGTGCTAGAATGACTATTTTTAGTTGTTCAGAATGTTCTTCTTATCACTAAAATCCAGCTCCAAATAGATGGGGAAACAGTGGAAACAGTGTCAGACTTTATTTTTCTGGGCTCCAAAATCACTGCAGATGGTGACTGCAGCCATGAAATGAAAAGACACTTACTCCTTGGAAGGAAAGTTATGACCAACCTAGATAGCATATTCAAAAGCAGAGACATTACTTTGCCAACAAAGATCCGTCTAGTCAAGGCTATGGTTTTTCCTGTGGTCATGTATGGATGTGAGAGTTGGACTGTGAAGAAGAAGAATTGATGCTTTTGAACTGTGGTGTTGGAGAAGACTCTTGAGAGTCCCTTGGACTACAAGGAGATCCAACCAGTCCATTCTGAAGGAGATCAGCCCTGGGATTTCTTTGGAAGGAATGATGCTAAAGCTGAAACTCCAGTACTTTGGCCACTTGATGTGAAGAGTTGACTCATTGGAAAAGACTCTGATGCTGGGAGGGGTTGGGGGCAGGAGGAGAAGGGGATGACAGAGGATGAGATGGCTGGATGGCATCACTGACTCAATGGACGTGAGTCTCAGTGAACTCCGGGAGTTGGTGATGGACAGGGAGGCCTGGCGTGCTTCGATTCATGGGGTCACAAAGAGTCGGACACGACTGAGTGACTGATCTGATCTGATCTGATCTGAAAGACTGAGGGGATATTTTCTTTGGATGGTTTCCATCACTGGCATCCTTATAACATCAAAAGTGAAACTTAGAACAGAATGATAATTCTATTGATGTGTTGGAAGCAGATTTAATCAGAATATTTTGTGCATTTGAGCTGCTTTTATCCATGGGAGCAAGGCACAATTTTCCTGTCTCACTTTTTATTTAGGATAAAGTAGGGGTTTAAAACAGGACTGAGCGACTTCACTTTCACTCTTCACCTTCATGCATTGGAGAAGGAAATGGCAACCCCCTCCAGTGTTCTTGCCTGGAGAATCCCAGGGACAGGGGAGCCTGGTGGGCTGCCGTCTATGGGGTTACACAGAGTCGGACATGAATGAAGCAACTTAGCAGCAGCAGCAGCGGCAGCAGGGGTTTAAACCAGATATTCTTTGTAATTCCTCCAATCCTAAAATAGCTTAATCTTTAAAAATGGTATTCATCTGTGGCCCAAATATTTAAAATGTCTGGTTAGTGTTTTCAAGGGCAAGTGCTAAAAGAGTACATACGTTGCAAAGTCAATAACTTTAACTATCAGATTTTCTAACATAGTGTTAAGGCTATAGGTTTAGTTTGGATATATTCTATAGGATAAAAGTCAAATACTTGTCCAGTTTAATTAAACATAATTTAGTCAATGGCTCAAACATAAAAAATATAAGAATATATTCGGCTGGTCAAATATACATAAATTATATAATCCCCAAAGACATTAAAAGTCTTTGAAGTAATGTGAGAGCGTGGTTTGTTTTACTTTGAAAATATTCTGCATTTGATATGCTAGTGTCCTGAATTAGAAACCCTGATGATGTGAAAAATCATTTTCCCTTGTTTGCTTCCAAAGGAATTTACTACTGTAATTTTCAAACAAGAACAGAGTTCAGTTTCAATTAACAGTGTACTGAGTTAATGATTAGCCTTCCCAGGTGCCACAGTGGTAAAGAATCTGCCTGCAAATACAGGAGACAGAAGAGAGATGGGTTTGATCCCTGGGTTTGGGAAGATCCTATGAAGTAGGAAATGGCAACCCATTCCAATATTCTTGCCTGGAAAATCCCAGAGACAGAGGAGCCTGGCGGGCTACAGTCCATGGGGTCGCAAAGAACTGGATGTGACTGAGCATATGTACACATGCACGTTAATGATTAGTGTTTATGTTCTTAAGTTTCAGCTGTTTTAAAGTTTATGAATCCTAAAGAAGCTGGGCTAATTTTCTATCAGAAAAATATCACTGGAAAGCGCTATTCATTTAAAGTGCAGAGGAAATAAGATAATGTAACCTGTTGCTCATTTTAGCCGTGTACCATGACATCTAGTCTATTAATATTAAAGAACTTCAGGCTTGCATACTTACTTAAATTAATTTGCAATAAATGATTCACAAATTAATTGAGTAGATTAAAATTTTGGCAGCAATAAATCTTAATAAAGTTTGGTTCTTGATAGAGAAAGAAAAACAAGACAGTCTTTCATATGTAAAGAATAACACATGGGACAGTTGAAAACCAGTTTAGCTTAATATTCCATGTGTACTTACAAAGTTCTAGTTTTTCTCCAAACCCCATAAAATCTTCTTTTTAATGAGTCTGGTAAAATATCTAAATTGCAACACTGCATCTATATTTTGTCCAAAAATTTGTAGTATATTTCCTTTAAGTTGTATAAAGCAAATATTCTGTGAACATTTAATTATTTATAAACAGTATTCTTTTGAATAGAAACATGGCAGTAAAGCATGAAGACCTTGCAAACTTCGGGATTCTTAAAAACCACCTGGAAAACAAGGCAAAGACCAAGATCAGAATATGGCTTCTCTGGTGGCTCAGAGGAGAAGGCAATGGCACCCCACTCCAGTACTCTTGCCTGGAAAATCCCACGGATGGAGGAGCCTGGTAGGCTGCAGTCCATGGGGTCGTGACGAGTCGGACACAACTGAGCATGGCTCAGATGGTAAAGAATCCACTTGCAATGAGGAAGACCTGGATTCAATCCCTGAGTCGGGAAGATTCCCTGAAGGAGGGCATGGCAACCCACTCCAGTATGTTTGCCTGGAGAATCCCCATGGACAGAGGATCCTGGTGGGTTATAGTCCATGGGGTCACAAAGAGTCAGACATAACTGAGCAACTAAGCACAGCACAGCACAGCACAAGATCATAATAGTTCCAAGAAAAGGAAATACAAATTTCTCTTAGATGTATAAAAAGCATTGTCTTACCCTTAGTAAAAGATACAAATTGAAATTATGAGATATTATTTTCAACTATCAGATAGATAAGTATAAATGCATTTGGTGAGAATGTGAAAATATAGGCATGCTCCTATAGTTCTGGAGTTTAAATGGATACAAACTCTATGCTAGGAGTTGGGGGAGGGCATATGATCTAGTAATTCAATCTCTAGGAGGTTATAATACAGATATACTCAGGTGTGAAATGACACTGCACTATTGTAATGACAAATAATTGGATAGAATTTAAAGACCCATCTTTGGGGACCAGTTAAATAAATTTCATATAATAGATCCTTATGCAGCCTTTTAAAAGAATGAAAATGCTTTATATGTATGGATCTGGAACAATATGTAAACATATTATTAAGGACTTCCGAATGGTGTTATGACTGATTAGGTGCACAGAGGCCCCCTTTCTGCTAAGGAACAACTAGACCTTGGATAGGACCCAACTCTTTGAGGCATTGTTGGTCTCTCAAGAGATCGGGGAGGTTTCTGAAGACCCTCTCGTTCCAAAAATCAAAATAAAACTAGAGTTGTTCTGAGGTAAATGATGATAGTAGTAACACTGTTATCAGGATACTGGGGCTTTGGCCAGTAGAGGATTGAAAAGAACGAACTGAACCAAGACCCTGAAGTGACCCCAGAATGATGGTTCCTTTGGCCACCCAAAAATAAGTTCCAGGTGGATTAAAACCTAAATAAGACAGAACTATAATGCTCTTAGAAGAATGGAGGAGAGTATATCACAGCCCCCAGACAGTAAAGAATTTATAAAAGATGATGCAAACAATTGCAAGTACAAAATAAAGATTGATAAATTTAACCACATTAAGATTAAGAACTTTTGTTCCTCAAAAGACTGTATTTTCAGTTATTGTTAGATATTATTAGAATAAAGAAAGAAAGGTCATGAGAAGGTATTTGCAGTACGTATAATCAGCAAAGCCTAGTGAGCATTACTATTACAAACTGATAGCAGAAACAGTCAAATAGAAAAATGGGTAAGACTTTAACAGGTTCAAAAGGTGATATCCAAATGATCAATAAACACGATCCTTAGTAATTAGGAAAGTACACATTAAAACTACAATGGGCTACACACCTATCAGATTGGAAAAATAAAAGTCTGACAATATTCAGTGTTGGGGAGAAAACTTGGACAATAGGAACATCCAAACAATGTTGGTGAGATGTAAATTAGTATCATCTTCCTGAAAATATCATGTGGCGTCCAATAAAGTTGAACATATTTGTAACCCCGGCCCAACAATTTAAATTCAAGATCTATACCTTAGAGAAATACATGCAGATGTGCATCTGAATATATGTATAAGAATGTTCACAGGAGTATTGTTATTAATTGGCCCAAACTGGAAGTAACCCAAAAGCCACCAACAGCAGAATGGATAAATAAAATTTTGGTACAACTGAATATTATACAGTAATACATATCAACTAAAATGCAGGCAAAAGGAATAAGTTGGAGATACATAAACAAATCTTACATACCTAATGTTGAGTTAAAAAAAAGCAGGATACAAAACAGTACATTCAATGTGATTATATACTTTAAGTTTAAAAAGAGGCAAAAGTAAGTCCTTATGTTTAAAAATGCACACAGAGGTAGTAAGGTAGTACATTTATAAAGAAAAGCAAGGAAATTACTACAAGTCATTGGATGATGGTTATATCCTGGGGGATAGATAGAACTGTGATCAGAAAGGCACACACATGTGGGCTCCTCGAGTGCTGATAATATTCTATTTCTTGACCTGGAGGATGGGTTATGTGGTTGTTTTGTGGTTATTTTTTGAATTATGCTTTTTTTCCACAATGCATGTTATATTTCACAGTTTAATATTTCAAAAAAGAGACTAAAGGAAATCACCCACTAAGATAAACAAGCCACAAGAAAGTACCAGGAATGAATAGGCAAATTCCAGGGGAAAATAGAACTTTTCAAGTCTACATGGAAAATTAAGGCAGAACTGACCAAATGCTGGACCACAACGCAAGTCTCAACAAATTTCAAAGTGAAATAATACTGAGCATATTCTCTGACCACAGTGGAAGTAAGCTAGAAATAAAATTATCAGTAGAAAATTCACACATTTGTAAATTAAGAAACACATCTCTAAATCGTCCATTGTTCAAGCAAAAAATCATAAGGGTGCTAGAAAATATTTTAAACAGAGTAACACTGAAAATACCACCTGTCACAAGTTGTGAGGTGCAGCAAAAGCCATGTTGAGAGGGATATTTACAGCATATAAAATGCACATATTAGGAAAGAAGGAAGATGGAGAAACTTATGGTCTAAAAATTTCTCATGAGATTAGAAAAACAGCAGAGGCAGGTGCAGAGCGCTGTGTAACAGGCACGTGGTTGCTCGTGGGCGGAGGAAGCCAGGAAAGGCCCAGACATCCTCAGGGTGGCCTTCATGTCTGGTTGCACCACAACAGTCCCTCCTATCGGTTCCTTGAGGACACTCTAACTTGTCTGAGACTTGATGGCCTAGAGAGAGGAAGAAAATTTCTTCACTCTTAAAAATGCTAAAAGACTGAGACAAGAGTTGGGGGATTTACATAAAGTGAGGAAGATGAATGTACAGTTTCTCTCACTAATGACACTTCTACTCTGCCGCAGAAATTAGGATAATTGAGAGTATTCAGCTAAGAAACTTCAAGTGTCGTTTGATACTTAGACCTTTTAAATTTGGTTCTAATATCAACTTTATTGTTGGCAACAATGGAACTCAGCAGCTATCTCAATAACATTAAGAAACAGTGGAGGTGATGCCAAATGTGTTTGGCGACTCTAGCTGTGCGACATCCTGGCAGCATGGACACAAAAGAAAGTCAGTCTTACAAACTAAAAAGTGAAACACGAACCATGGCTTCTACTAGGAAAGAACTGATTGTAGTTCTTGATCATTTCAACATACAGGTGGATAATCTCGTTTCAGTTTAACACAAGAGATAAGCAACCAGTTATAGCTGCCTAAATTGAGGGAAACAAATATAAATTCTCCATGAGAGCAACCCAACTTGAGCAGATGAAGGAAGGTTATTCATACATTATGGAAACAAAAGAAAGAACAAGGAGTAGATAGATCAAGGAAGAGTAATTTTTTGAGCTAAACCACCAGTATTTAAAGAAGAATATTTTCAAAGTACTGCTAGTTTAAGTACATTGAAGGCTAATTTAAAATTCTTGAAACACGAAATGGTTTGGGCAGTGGTCAATTAAACAGAAAAACAATGGACTGCTATGAGAGATAATATAAAAATTAGAGAAGATCCTGCTGCTAGACTTGACAGGAAAATGAAGAACAGCAGGTCAAACTTAATGAAGCAGAGAAAAAAAATACAAGGATATTCAAGATAAAACAGAAAATATTAGTGAAGAGACAAATGCATGAACACCAGAATGTATGGTATTGAAAGCAGATAGATGTTACTCCTAAGAAAAGAGCCTATAATGAAACTGAAGTTTTATACAATCATTCCCTAAAAAAAATCCAAATCCATATACAACATTAAAGAAAGATGATGAGCAGCTTTTCAAAAGAATTGAAGAACTGAAAAAAAAGGTACAATCAATCTTTGGAACTTAAGCTGAAAGGCAAAAAAATTACCTTGGTTAAAAAAAGAGTGTAACCTAGTCATACTGAGTCAAGTAAATCAGACAAAGACAAATATCGTATGACATTGCTTAGATGAGGAATCTAGAAAAATGGTACAAGTGAACTCATTTACCAAACAGAAATAGAGTCATAGATGTAGAAAACATATTTATGGTTACTGGGGGTAAACAGAGGAAGGATAAACTGGGAGATCAAGATCGACATATATACACTGCTATATATAAAATAGATAACTAATAAGGACCTACTGAACAACACAGGGAATTCTTCTCAAAACCCCAACATGACTTATATGGGAAAAGAATCTTAAAAAAAAGTGGATATAGAAGCTCATACAGCATTTTAAATCAACTATATTTGAATAAAAATTATATATATATAAGAAAAGAGTGTAAAGGCCTTATAGGTTCAAAGAAGTTCAGTCAACCAAGAGATTGAACAGTTTCAGCAAGCCAAAGGAAACATACCAGAATTTAGGGAGAAGAATGAGATGTGAAGTATATACTGAACTATATAATCAGAGGCAACTGAAAGAAAGTAATAACGGTTGACTAAAAGGATTTGGCCCTCATGTTCTGACCCTTCTTGAAGCCAGAGATGATGCTTATTGATGTGAACATTTTACCTATAAACCTGTAGGCTCTTCAGGCTCTTTCATTCATCCTTGGGACACTGAGCTTGCTCTAGCTATTGAATCTTGCTTAAAGGACTTCTGCAAGCCTATTGTTGCCATAATCATGCTGAGGAAAGAATGCTTCAGGCACGGATGAAAAGGTTTTATTCACTAGGGACCTCACAGCCACAGACAATAGTTTCTGAGTTTGGGAATAAGATGTATGGTGTTAGATAGAGCTGCTTATCATCCAGTTTCCAACAGTTCTGACAGCTATAGAAATAGAAAATGCAGTTGTTACAAATAGTCTAACTGACATGAGAGATATAGAGACAGTGCTACTAATCAAAAATAATTGTGTAGCTTGTGCAGTAATGCAGTCCCAAAGCTACCCGAAAATTGTAGCTTTTATTGCTGATGGTGATCAAGTCTTTGTGGGATGTTATTATTTAACTGAAAATAAGACTTGAGTTTCTAAGCAGAAACGTGGATTTATTTAAACTGACTTAGAGAAGAAGGTTGAAAATACATAAGCCCAGATAACAAATTTTCAGCAACACTTGTCTATTCCTGAAGAGTATATTAAACACAATGAAAGTTTTCTTAGAAGTTGCCAACTAGATTGTAAAGTGTTAGGATGAAATTAAGAAAAACTCTTTCTAAAATGTAGGAACTTGAGAATATAAAAGAATCCTAGTCTGTAGATGTTGAAACCTTGGAAGATGAAGTTCAAGAAAATAAAATGAAAATGAAAATTGTTGAGAAAAATATGGAACAACAAAAGAAAGCATGGAGTCTCTTAAAAGTCTGAAATAAGAAGCAGAAAACAAGTATGTTGTAATTAAACTGAAAATTAAACAGTAGCAGATCCACTTAAAGATGAATTAAACCTTGCTGATTCTGAAGTGGCTAACCAAAAACAAGAGAAATGGCATTGTGAAGCAAAACAAAAAGAATTTTTGGATACTTTAAATATTTTTAAAGTTTTTTTTTTCTATTCTTTGCAGCCAAAGATGGAGAAGCTCTATACAGTCAGCAAAAACAAGACCAGGAGCTGACTGTGGCTCAGATCATGAACTCCTTATTACCAAATTCAGACTTAAATTGAAGAAAGTAGGGCAAACCACTAGACCATTCAGGTATGACCTAAATCAAACCCCTTATGATTATACAGTGGAAGTGAGAAATAGATTTAAGGGCCTAGATCTGATAGATAGAGTGGCTGATGAACTATGGATGGAGGTTCGTGACATTGTACAGGAGACAGGGATCAAGACCATCCCCATGGAAAAGAAATGCAAAAAAGCAAAATGGCTGTCTGGGGAGGCCTTACAAATAGCTGTGAAAAGAAGAGGAGCGAAAAGGAAAGATATAAGCATCTGAATGCAGAGTTCCAAAGAATAGCAAGAAGAGATAAGAAAGCCTTCCTCAGCAATCAATGCAAAGAAATAGAGGAAAACAACAGGATGGGAAAGACTAGAGATCTCTTCAAGAAAATTAGAAATACCAAGGGAACATTTCATGCAAAGATGGGCTTGATAAAGGACAGAAACGGTATGGACCTAACAGAAGCAGAAGATATTAAGAAGAGGTGGCAAGAATACACAGAACTGTACAAAAAAGATCTTCACGACCCAGATAATCATGATAGTGTGATCACTCATCTAGAGTCAGACATTCTGGAATGTGAAGTCAAGTGGGCCTTAGAAAGCATCACTACGAACAAAGCTAGTGGAGGTGATGGAATTCCAGTTGAGTTACTTCAAATCCTGAAAGATGATGCTGTGAAAGTGCTGCACTCAATATGCCAGCAAATTTGGAAAACTCAGCAGTGGCCACAGGACTGGAAAAGGTCAGCTTTCATTCCAATCCCAAAGAAAGGCAATGCCAAAGAATGCTCAAACTATGGCACAATTGCACTCATCTCACATGCTAGTAAAGTAAAGCTCAAAATTCTCCAAGCCAGGCTTCAGTAATATGTTAACAGTGAACTTCCTGATGTTCAAGCTGGTTTTAGAAAAGGCAGAGGAACGAGAGATCAAATTGCCAACATCTGCTGGATCATGGAAAAAGCAAGAGAGTTCCAGAAAAACACCTATTTCTGCTTTATTGACTATGGCAAAGCCTTTGACTGTGTGGATCACAATCAACTGTGGGAAATTCTGAAAGAGATGGGAATACCAGACCACCTGACCTGCCTCTTGAGAAATCTGTATGCAGGTCAGGAAGCAACAGTTAGAACTGGACATGGAACAACAGACTGGTTCCAAATAGGAAAAGGAGTACGTCAAGGCTGTACATTGTCACCCTGCTTATTTAACTTATATGCAGAGTACATCATAAGAAATGCTGGACTGGAAGAAACACAAGCTGGAATCAAGATTGCCAGGAGAAATATCAATAACCTCAGATATGCAGATAACACCACCCTTGTGGCAGAAAGTGAAGAGGAACTTTAGCCTCTTGATGAAAGTGAAAGTGGAGAGTGAAAAAGTTGGCTTAAAGCTCAACATTCAGAAAACGAAGATCATGGCATCTGGTCCCATCACTTCATGGGAAATAGATGGAGAAACAGTGGAAACAGTGTCAGACTTTATTTTTCTGGGCTCCAAAGTCACTGCAGATGGTGACTGCAGCCAGGAAATGAAAAGACGCTTACTCCTTGGAAGGAAAGTTATGACCAACCTAGATAGCATATTCAAAAGCAGAGACATTACTTTGCCAACAAAGATCCGTCTAGTCAAGGCTATGGTTTTTCCTGTGGTCATGTATGGATGTGAGAGTTGGACTGTGAAGAAGAAGAATTGATGCTTTTGAACTGTGGTGTTGGAGAAGACTCTAGAGAGTCCCTTGGACTGCAAGGAGATCCAGCCAGTCCATTCTGAAGGAGATCAGCCCTGGGATTTCTTTGGAAGGAATGATGCTAAAGCTGAAACTCCAGTACTTTGGCCACCTCATGTGAAGAGTTGACTCATTGGAAAAGACTCTGATGTTGGGAGGGATTGGGGGCAGGAGGAGAAGGGGACGACAGAGGATGAGATGGCTGGATGGCATCACTGACTCGATGGATGTGAGTCTGAGTGAACTCCGGGAATTGGTGATGGACAGGGAGGCCTGGCATGCTGCGATTCATGGGGTCGAAAAGAGTCGGACACGACTGAGTGACTGAACTGAACTGAACTGAACTGAAAGGATTTTTTCAATGTGGGTTATTTTGAAAGTCCTTATTGAATTTGTTACAATATTGCTTCTGTTTTACATTTTGGTTTTTTGGCCTCTGGGTATCTGAGATTTTTAGCTCCTGGCCAGGGATTGACCCCACATCCCCTGCACTGGAAACAAAGTCAACCACTGGACCACCAGGGAAGTCCTCTGGATACTTTGAATAAAAATAAGTGAAAACTAGATAGGAAAGAAAAAGAACTAGACGAGAAAAAGAAGATAAATCTGCCCAGAGAAAATAGAAGAAAAAAAGTTTAGCTGTCATCGTGGTTAGCCAGCGGAATGTCCACAGTGCGCGGGCCTTCGCCATGAGCATTCCTGCGTTGCGACGTCAGTGAGGAAGATCAGGTTGCTGAGCTTTGCGCTTATTTGAAATCTAAAGGAGCTGAAATTTCATAAGAGAACTCTGAAGGTGGACTTCATGTAGATTTAGCTCAAATTATTGAAGCCAGTGATGTATGTCTGAAGGAAGATGATAAAGTCCTTGAAATTGTGATGAACAGCGCAGTATCCCCCTGTTGATCCTGGAACCAGATAAGCAGGAAGCTCTGATTCAAAGCCTGTGTGAGAAACTGGTCAGATTTCAGGAAGGTGAACGTCCATCTCTGAGACTACAGTTGCTAAGCAATCTTTTCCATGGGATGGATAAGAATACTCCTGTAAGATATACAGCCTCACTATAGTTGCAGCCTCTTGCGGGGCCATCCAGTATATTCCAACTGAGCTGGATCAAGTTAGAAAATGGATTTCTGACTGGAACCTCACCACTTAAAAAAAAAAACAAAACACACTCTTTTAAGACTACATCATGAGGCACTTGTGGCTTGTAAGAAAAGTGATGCCGCATCAAAAGTTATGGTGGAATTGTTAGGCAGTTACATGGAGGACAATGCTTCCCAGGCTCGAGATGATGCCCACAGGTATATTGTGCAAGCATTTAAGATCCAAATGCATTCCTTTCTGATCATCTTCTTACTTTAAAACCAGTCAAATTTTTGAAAGGCGAGCTTATGCATGATCTTTTAACCATTTTTTGTGAGTGCTAAATTAGCATCATATGTCATTTCATCAGAATGATAAAGACTTCATTGATTCAGTTGGCCTACTACATGAACAGAATATGGCAAAAATGAGACTGCTTATTTTATGGGAATGGCAGTGGAAAATAAAGAAATTTCTTTTGACACAATGCAACAAGATCTTCAAATTGGAGCTGATGATGTTGAAGCATTTGTTACTGATGTGGTAAGAACTAAAATGGTCTTCTACAAAAGTGATCAAACCCAGAGAAAAGTAGTTGTCAGCATAGCACACATCGGACATTTGGAAAACAACAATGCCAACAACTCTATGACACAATGCCTGGAAACAAGACTTGAACAAAATGAAAAACAGCCTTTTGAGTCTTTCTGACACCTGAATTTTTACTCTGTATAATTTTGTTCTTTTTGGAAAATCTAAATCATAGTAAAACATAGGCTGAAATCTGAAAAAAAAAAAGTTTAGACAAAGAAATGAATAGATTAAGACAAAAGATACAGGCTGAACATGCTAGTTTTGGAGATCACGAGGAAATAATGAAGCAGTACTGAGAAGCGTGAGAAACATATCTTGATCTAGGTAATAATGTAAAGACTTTTGAAAGGTTTATTAAATTACTAGAAGAAACAAGAACTCATAGATACAAAGCAAATCAATAATTTAGAAGGTCTTTGTAATACAAATTGTACTTTGACAATTTATCTCAGCCAGCCTATTTACGGAAAAATTAATTTTGTCCACAAGAATGACACTGTTACTGTATCAGTTCCGCCTGGGGAGAGAAACAAAGTTCCTTTCTATAACAGCAAGGCCTTATCCAGAGGAGAATGTTTTTGTTTTTGTTTTTTCCCATGGCTTGTTTCATTCTTTCCCTGTGGTCCATTGCTGAATCTCCTTTCAGATGGCTGGACAAGTCTGATGTTCTACATGATACAGTTAACTAAAGGACATAATGAATATGATACTCAAGACAGCAGATTCCCAGTGTTTCAATTTATCTTGCTCACCCCTCAAAGCACAAGCTCACGTCTGTCAAGTAAACTGACAGACTGAGAATTCTTTGAATGTCTGATCCTGAAAGAGGGTAAATCACATTGCCTTTGTCACCTGTAACTCAATAGGAACAAGACAAAAGTTGATTTGTAACTTAGATGCCGTGTCCTCATGTTGAAAGATTTGCAAAGGGAAAAAAATTCAGGACTATTTGATGAAATAAAATGAAACCAAAGATATTCTAAAATAAAAAACTCTTTTATGCATCTTACCAGAATAAAATATATAAATAAGCCTAGAAAACCAACTACAATCAGTAAATTTAAATTACTTTACAAAAATCAATTTCATAGTACTGGTTTTAAATCTTTTTTTTTTTAAACTGCCTATTTTAAGTTTTCTTTTCAGAAGTAAAATTTTGTACATACATTCATGTACATATCTGTTTGGTTTGGGTTCATTTCTATGATATTTTGTAAGAATTAAAAGTTTTAGCACCTGGAAACAAAAAAAAAGAAAGAAAAATAGCAGAAATAAAACCCAAAGAAAGTGAAAGAAGGATAAAATAAAGATAAAAGCAGAAATTCATGCAATAAAAACATACATTTGATGGAAAGAATCAACACAGCTAAAAGATGTGTGCTGTGTGATAAGTCCCTTCAGCTGTGTCCGACTCTTTGCAACCCTATGGACTGTGACCCACCAGGATCCTCTGTCCTTGGGATTCTCCAGGCAACAATACTGGAGTGGGTTGCCATGACCTCCTCCAGGGAATCTTCCTGACCCAATGATAGAACCTGCCTCTCTTATGTCTCCTGCATTGGCAGGCTGGTTCTTTACCACTAATGCCACCTGGGAAGCCCCAGCTAAAAGATAGTTCTTTGAAAAATGAGGAGAGTGAAAAAGTTGGCTTAAAGCTCAACATTCAGAAAAGGAAGATCATGGCATCTGGTCCCATCACTTCATGGCAGACAGATGGGGAAACAATGGAAACAGTGTCTTTATTTTTGGGGGCTTGAAAATCACTGCAGATGGTGATTGCAGCCATGAAATTAAAAAACGCTTACTCCTTGGAAGGAAAGTTATGACCAACCTAGATAGCATATTGAAAAGCAGAGATATTACTTTGCCAACAAAGGTCCGTCTAGTCAAAGCTATGGTTTTTCCAGTGGTCATGTATGGATGTGAGAGTTGGACTGTGAAGAAAGCTGAGCACCGAAGAATTGATGCTTTTGAACTGTGCTGTTGGAGAAGACTCTTGAGAGTCCCTTGGACTGCAAGGAGATCCAACCAGTCCATCCTAAAGGAGATCAGTCCTGGGTGTTCATTGGAGGGACTGATGCTGAAGCTGAAACTCCAATACTTTGGCTATCTCATGCGAAGAGTTGACTCATTGGAAAAGACCCTGATGCTGGGAGGGATTGGGGGCAGGAGAAGATGGGGACGACAGAGGATGAGATGGCTGGATGGCATCACCAACTGGATGGACATGAGTTTGAGTGAACTCCAGGAGATAGTAATTGACAGGGAGGCCTGGCGTGCTGCGATTCATGGGGTCGCAAAGAGTTGGACACAACTGAGTGACTGAACTGAACTGAACTGAACTGAATGACCATAATAAACTTGTTATGAGAGTGAACAGGAAAAAAAAGAAAACATCTCATCTTACCACAGCTTGGATCAGCTGCGAACTGAACTTTTTGGTGCTTTACCTGTGGTTACCATTATTACAAATCTTTTAGATATTAAAAGATCTCAAAAGGATATTATGAGACTTTATAACTTTGAAAAATTAGATGAAAGGAATAAATTTCTAACAAGGCCCAGTTCTCCAAAATTGATACAAGAAGAAACCAGGTAATTCAATAACTCAAATTGCATCTGCAATTTAAAACCTTCTCAATGAAAGGAAGGGTTTGCTTCTATTATTAGTATTTTGTCTTTGTCATCGGTCACCTTTTCCTCCTTTACATGTCTAATAGTGTTTTATTATATGACAGACTTTGTATATAAAAGAAGGCTCTAGCTGATACCTTCCTTAGGCAGATAGATTGTAGAACAGATCACCTCAATCCAATCAGTGATTGAATTGATTCAGAGCTTCTAACTGAGAGTTTCTTTAATCTCTGTTTCCTCAGCCCTGTAGCTCTGTTCTTCATGTTTGACTTTAGCTCTTTAGTGTCCAACCCCATTGTTAGAGACTAAATTGTGCCTCCCCCTGCCCCGCCTGACCACCCCCCACAAATTCTTATGCTGAAGTCCTAACTCTCAGTCATCAGCATGTGCCCGTATTTGGAGAGAGGGTCCTCAAAGAGGTTAAAATGAGTTCATCAGTGTGAGCCCTAAGGCAACGTGATGGGTGTCCTTATAAGAAGAGATTAGGACACAGACTCACACACAGAAAGAAGGCTGTGTGAAGACAGGGAGACCACCATCCATAAGCCAAGGAAATAGACAGTATAGAAACCTAACCCTGCTGACACTTGGATCTTGGACATCTAGCTTCCAGAATGGCAAGAAAATAAACTTTTCTAGACTACCCAGTATGTGGTAGTCTGTTATGGCAGCACTTAGCAAACTTGCTGAGCTTCCCCAATGGCTCAACAGGAGACACAGGAGACAGGGGTTCTTTCCTGGGTTGGGAAGATTCCCTGGAGAAAGAAATGGCACCCCACTTCAGTATTCTTGCCTGGGAAATCCCATGGAGAGCAGAGCCTTGTGGGCTACAGTCGAAAGGGTTGCAGAGAGTCAGACATGACTGACGACTAAGCACAGCAAGCTACGCACCCATGGACAGAAACCTGAGGGAGAGCCTCGTTGTGAATCTGTGAAAGCCTCTCGTAGGATTTTATCCCCTTGTAGGCTTTTTCCCCTAAGCACCACAAGACAACGGAGATGAAAACCTGCCTTTCTGACCAGCGCCCAGCCACACATCACCCTCAGGAAATGTCTCAGGGGCAAAATTAGCCTTGCACTTGGGCTTTTCCAGTTTCTAATTGGTCACACCAGCTCTGTGTGACTGTCAAAAATTCTGCTGGCTTCTTTTTCTTCTAGTACAGTCTCCCCTCCTAAATCAAGCCCACCAGAGGACAAAAAAAAAGACAATCACTAGTTCACCTAGGATGGGTTGTTACTGTTGCAGAATTTTAGTTTACCCATTCCTCTTTGCTCCTCAACTCTCTGATAGCTTTACAAATATAAATTTGCAATTTATCCATTTTATTTTCTACTTGTTGCAACAAAAACATTGGGATACTGCAAATTAATATATCTTACTTAGAAGTTAACGTTTTTATTAAACAAACTAACTGAATCCAGCAAAATATAAAAGGATATATCACAACCAAGTTGACTCTATTTCAGGAATATGACTGTTTCAACATAAAAAATTAATCAATGCCATTCACCATGTTAACAGGAGAAATGAGGAAAACTTATGATTATTTTAATACTGTAAGCATTGATAAAATTCTATATGTAGGTATAAAAAAAGACTCTTAGCAAACTATAGATAGAAGGAAACATCTTTAAATTGTTAAAGGGTATTTATGAGAAAGGGACTTCCCTGGTGGCTCAGTGATAAAGAATCCACCTACAATGCAGGAGTCGCAGGAGATGCAGGTTCTATCCCTGGATTGGGAAGATCCCCTGGGGGAGGGCATGACAACCCACTCCAGTATTCTTGACTGGAGAATCCCATGGACAGAGGAGCCTGGTGGGCTACAGTCCATAGGGTCATACAGAGTTGGACACAACTAAAGCAACTTAGCATGTAAGTACACATTTATGGAAAAACAAAACTACAGGAAACAGTACCTGACAGTGAAATATTTCACTCTGAAACAAGGAATATACTGAAAGTCCTATCTAATACAATAAGGCAAGAAAAATAGATAACAGGGTTAAAGGTAGAGGAAATAAAATTGAATATTTTGCATTCTTAGAAAATTAAATCCACAGATTGATACTAGAATTATTAGGTGAGGGCTTCCCTGGTGGTCTAGTGGTTAAGAATGTATCTGCCAATGCAGGAGGCATAAGTTCAATCCATGGTCTAGGAAGATCCCATATGCTGCCAAACAACTAAGCCTGAGTGCCACAACTATTGAGCCAGCACTCTAAAGTTTGGGATCCAAAACTACCGAAACCCATGCACTGCAATAAAGAGTAACCCCTACTCTCCAAAACTAGAGAAAAGCCAGCATACAGCAGTGAAGACCCAGCACAGCCAAAAATAAAAATAGATAAATAAAAAGAATTATTAGGTGAGTTAACAAATTTACAGGATACAGATTGCCATGCAAAAGTCAATGAAATTGTCCTTGTTGAGCATCAAACCATTAAAAAATGAAATCTAAAAAGATACCATTTACAATAGGATTAAAACATACCAATCACCTACAATAAATCTAAAGAAAGATGTGGAATACCTCTATACAGAAAACCTAAAAACATTTTTAGAGAAATTGAAAATGATCTAAATAAATGGAGAGATATACTCTTTTGATGTATTAGAAGATTCAAATTAGTACAGATGTCATTCCTCCCTGGGTTTACCTGTAGAGTCAATGTGGTCCCAATCAAAATTGCAATGAGTTAATTTTTGTGGAATTGACAGGTAGATTCTGAAGTGGAATGGGCTTCCCTGATATCTCAGTTGGTAAAGAATCCACCTGCAATGCAGGAGACCCCAGTTTGATTCCTCGGTCAAGAAGATCTACTGGAGAAGGGATAGGCTACCCACTCCAGTGTTCTTGGGCTTCCCTGGTGGCTCAGCTGGTAAGGAACCTGCATGCAATGCCAAAGACCTGAGTTCAATCCCTGGGTTGGGAAGATCCCCTGGATAAGGGAAAGGCTGCCCACTCCAGTATTCTGGCCTGGAGAGTTCCATGGACTGTATAGTCCATGGGGTTACAAAGAGTCGGACATGACTGAGCGACTTTCACTTTTCTGAAGTGGAAGGATAAAGAATATGTCAAGGGTCAAGACTAACCATGCACTCCTGTGAAAAATGTGTGAGGACAAACTCTACTGAATATTAAGATGTAAATCTAATTAATGCAGTATGATATTGGTGAAAACATTGACAAATAGATCACAGAATGGAGCAGAGGCCATATATAGACACCTGATTTATGACAAAGGTGTCACTGCAAAAGCGGTGATGGATTAGATTTTCCTATGAAAAGAGAAAGAAAAGAGACACCCTGCCATCTCACACCAGAAGCAAAAATCAATTCCATGTTGATTGTAGCTTCAAACATAAAAGATAAGGATTAGAAAGAGACAGCCCAGAAACAGACTCAGAAAGCGGATGAGAGATTTGCTTCTTACTTTTGAACGTTTTTCAACTTTTGTGCCGGCAGTGGGATGGTGAGGTAGTTACCCTCTTACAACACATCTAAGTGATGCTGAGATTTAGACTCCTTTCTTGAAATACAGACCCAAACTTGGGAGAGACACCTTCAGAGACCACTTCAAAATAAGCTCCTTCCTTTGTGATGAAGACTTTGAGGCCCAGGAGCTTCAGTGAACTACGACACCCAGGTTTCTTCTCCTCAGTCATATACAAACACAGTCCTATCCCAAATGGAGCATTTCCAGCCACTTCCAACATCTTGGATCCTACTCCATTAAGGACATTCCCTACTGCTCTTTCATGAGTCTGTACTATTTTGCTGCTAAAAAAAAAAAAAAGAATTTGGCAAATTCTCCTCCTTTCTAATATTTAATCTGTTGATTCTCCTTGGAGCACCAATATATTTTTGAAAACTTCAAAGGTGAGTAAATGTCCTAGGTATTAACTGTAGTACTATATCCCAACTGATACTGTTTATTAGAATGACTGTCAGTGAATATTCACTCTTGAATTCACCTAAATATAGCATTTCCCCTCATCAGAATTTTAGATTAATATCAGCAGATACACAAAGTCTTATTTCATTAATCTGTATGTAATTTTACTATTCATTGACATGGACATTTTATTACTAACTGTACTGTCTGGTCTAACATACGTTTCTTCTAGCAGGTAAAAGCACAATTAACAATGCTGTTCTTTGAAGACAGAGCACCTAATGGGTTCAACGATCAAACTTAGGAGATAGCCACAAAAGTTGCTGTATCTTAATGTTTCAGTCTTTATTTAGCAGGCACGTCCCTGCAATGACTCAAAAGCATTTTTAGACATGTCTGTGTAGTCTACTAAGTTTAAAATGGGTAACAGTTATTTATCATAACACATTATCAAAATTCGAAGATAGATTCTGAGACAGAAAAAGTTAATAATTGCTCAGAAAGCCACACAAGCCTCTATCACAGGCACTATTTGGCTGTTACCTATTAGAGTCCAGAACAGGCAACTCCATGGAGACAGAAAGTAGAGCAATAATCACCAGGGACTGGGTAAAAGGGAGAACGGGAATTACTGCAAATGTAGACAGAGCTTCTCTTTGGGGTAATGTAAATGTTCTTGAATTACATAGTGATGATGGTTGCACAATTTTGTAAATATACTAAAAATCACTGACTTGTATACTTTCAAACAGTGATTTTTTTAAATGATTATTTGGCTGCACTAGGTTTTAGTTGCATGACATGCAGGATCTAGTTTCCTGACCAGGGATTGAACCTGGACCCTCTGCATTGGGAGCGTGGAGTCTTAGCCACTGGACCACAGGAGAAGTCCCTCAAAGAGTGTATTTCATAGTATGTGAATTATAGCATAATAAAACTGTTATTAAAAGATCAATATCCTTTGTGCTACACAGGGAACTATATTGAGTATCTTATAATAACCTGCAATGGAAAAGAATCTGAAAAAGAATATATATGTGTAACTAAATCAATTTGCTGTACACCTGAAACTAACACAACAATGTCAATGATACTTCAATTTAAAAAAAATCAGTATCTCTCAACTGTAAAAATCAAAGAACTATACAAAACTCAATCCTAATTAAATTAATTAATTAAAAATTGATCAAGGCTTAATCTTTTAGAAAGAATAAGTTCTGTTATCTGACATTATTGAGGAAGACTGGTCTATTAATTAAAAAGGAAGTCATTGTATAAAGATATATACACACTTTGTAAACATTTTATTCCAACTTAAAACATAAAAGGGTACACAACTATCTTTTATAGAAGGCCAGGAAGTTTCCTTTAGGTTTGATTTTGCTAATTGGTGTTCTGCTATGTTTCTGACATAGACCACACTCACAGATATAATTTCCAGAATCGGTATTTTTATTTATTTATATTTTTTATTTGAGGATGATTGCTTTACAATATTGTGGTGGTCTCTGCCATACATCAACACGAATCAGTCATAACTATACATATATCCCCTCTTGCCACCCTCCTTCCCCATTCCATGCCTCTCTGTCATCGGTGGGCTCCCCGTGTTGTGCAGCAGCCTCCTGCTGGTTATTTATCTTACACAAATAGTGTATGCATGTCAGTGCACCCCAGTCCAGTACTCTTGCCTGGAAAATCCCATGGATGGAGGAGCCTGGTAGGCTGCAGTCCATGGGGTTGCAAAGAGTCAGACACGACTGAGCGACTTCACTTTCACTTTTCACTTTCCTGCATTGGAGAAGGAAATGGCAACCCACCCCAGTGTTCTTGCCTGGAGAATCCCAGGGACGGGGGAGCCTGGTGGGCTGCCGTCTATGGGGTCGCACAGAGTTGGACATGACTGAAGCGACTTAGCAGTCTGTTCTCCATGTCTGTGTCTCTATTTCTTCTCTGTAAATAGGTTAATCAGTACTATTTTTCTAGATTCCAAATATGTGTGCTAATATATATTTTTCTCTTTATGAGTTACTTCACTCTGTGTAACGGGCTTTAGGTTCAGACACCTCACTACAACTGACTCAAATTCCAGAAATGGTATTTTTAAAGCAGACCAGAACTCAGAGACACACGTGGAGAAATCTGAGTTCAGAATCCTTCCGTTTTTTTTCAATTCCCCCTTTAGAAAGACACTCCGTGCAAAATCAGATTCTCTTGGCCTCACTCCTCTCTTGTTCCAGCCACTGCTCCCATTACCATTCTGTGTGGATGGACTCTTGCAGACTTTGTGCCGGCACAACCTGCCTAACAACCTCACTCATATCGTGTTGCTCTGAGTTCCCTTGCTTCCTGCCCATTGATGTCAAGGTGAACTCAGCCTTGTGCAGTCTGCAAACTCATGGGAATGATGTGCTGAGTGTGAGCTTTGAAGAATAGCAGATGATAAGAATTGGGAGGATAAATTATTATCCATTTCCCCCCATCTTGTCCCTCACTTACTGCCTCAGGGGTTTCTGTGACTTCTCAGAAGTTGATTCATGAGATTAAGCATTTAGTCGCTCTTAGCCAGCTTGATATTAGGTTTCTTTCTGTGTCTCCTTCATTCCTCCTACCCCTCATTCCTGCAGGGATGTCACTCCTTATCACAGAAGCAGCACATAAGCTTTGTTTCAAGTTCTGTTTTTTAAAGCATTTATTTAGTTATTTTTGGCTGAGCTGGGTCTTCGTCGCTGTGTCTTTTCTCCAGTTGCAGTGATAGGTTTCTCACTGCAGTGCTTTCCCTGTTGTGGAACATGGGCTCCAGAGCATGGGCTTCAGTAGTTGTGATGCACAGACTTAGTTGTTCTGTGGCGTGTGGGAACTTCCCTGATCAGGGATTGAACCTGTCTCCTGCACTGGCAGGCAAATTTTTATCACTGAGCCACCTGGGAAGCCCCAGGCTCTATTTTTGAGGGAACCCAAGACTAAGACATCTCTCAATCTTTCACAGCTACTTTATCCACTCCTTATTTGACAGTAATTTTTAGTGACCTGATTATAGCAAGTCTTTTGAAAGTATATAACCTTTTTAATAGTAAAATCGAACTTTCCTTTTTAATTCTGTTTCATGGATTAATTTAATAAATAAATTATGTAATGACAGTAACACACATAGCTGACAAAATGAGGTTTAGAAAGAGCTGGCCCTTGGTAGGTATACCCATGAATATGCTGGAAAGCAGTCATGAGTCTGCAGATTAATTTTTTTCATTTTTGTCTATAGAAATTACATTTTTAAAAACTATAGTTGATTTATAATATTGTGTTAGTTTCAGGTGGTGGTGTTCAGTCACTAAGTTGTGTCTGACTCTTTGTGACCCCCATGGATTGCACATACCAGCCTCCTCTGTCCTTCACTATCTCCCAGAATTTGCTCAAATTCATGTCCATTGAGTCAGTAATGCTATATAACTATCTCATCCTCTGCCACCCCTTTCTCCTTTTGCCTTCAATATTTTCCAGCATGAGGGCTTTTCCAATGAGTCAGCTCTTCACATCGGGTGGCCAAAATATTGGAGCTTCAGCATCAGCATCAGTCCCTCCAATGAATATTCAGGGTTGATTTCCTTTAGGATTGACTGGTTGGATCTCCTTGCAGTCCAAGGGACTCTCAAGAATCTTCTCCAGCACCACAGTTCAAAAGCATCAATTCTTTAGCACTCAGTCTTTCTTATGGTCCAACTCTCACATCCGTGCATGACTACTGGGAAAAAACCACAGCTTTGACTACACAGATCTTTGTCAGCAAAATGATGTCTCTATTTTCTAATACACTGTCTAGTTTTGTCATAACTTTCCTTCTAAGAAGCAACTGTCTTTTAATGGTTTCAATCAGTGTCTGCAGTGATTTTGGAACCCAAGAAAATAAAATCTGTCACTGCTTCCACTTTTTCCCTTCTATTTGCCATGAAGTGATGGGACAAGATGCCATGATCTTAGTTTTTTGAATGTTGAGTTTCAAGCCAACATTTTCACTCTCCTCTTTCACTTTCATCAAGAGGCTCTTCAGTTCCTCTTTGCTTTCTTCAATTAGAGTGGTATCATCTGCATATTTGATTTTGTTGATATTTCTTCCAGCAATCTTTATTCTAGCCTGTGATTCATCCAGTCTAGCACTTCACATGATGTGTTCTGCGTATAGGGCTTCCCTAGTGGCTCAGACAGTAAATAATCTGCCTGCAGTGCAGGAGATCTGAGTTCAATCCCTGGGTCAGGAAGATCCCCTGGAGAAGAGGATGGCAATTCACTCCAGTATTCTTGCCTGGAGAATCCCATGGACAGAGGAGCCTGGCAGGCTACATTCCAGAGGGTCACACCAAGCCAGACGCGACTGAAGCGACTTAGCATGCACATGCATTCTGCATATAAGTTAAATAAGCAAGGTGACAATATATAGCCTTGTCATACTCCTTGCCCAATTTTAAACTAGTCAGTTTTTCCATGTCCGGTTCAGGTGTCTGGTTTCAGGTGTACAACAATGTGATTCAGTTATAGATCTATTTTTTTCAGATTATTTTCCATCATATATTATTCCAAGATTTTGAATATAGTTCCCTGTGTTGTACAATAAATCCTTGTTGTTTATTGATTTTATGTGTAGTAGTTTGTATGTTGGAGAAGGCAACAGCAACCACTCCAGTACTCTTGCCTAGAAAATCCCATGGACAAAGGAGCCTGGTGGGCTGCAGTCCATGGGGTCGCTAAGTCGGACACGACTGAGCGACTTCACTTTCACTTTCATGCATTGGAGAAGGAAATGGCAACCCACTCCAGTGTTCTTGCCTGGAGAATCCCAGGGATGGGGGAGCCTGGTGGGAGGCCGTCTATGGGGTCACACAGAGTCAGACGTGACTGAAGTGACTTAGCAGCAGCAGCAGCAGTTTGTATGTATTAATCCCATACTCCTAATCCTCCTCTTCCCTTTGGTAACCATAAGCTTGTTTGTAAGTCTATGTGTTTTGTTTATAGATTCATTTGTATTTTTTTTAGATTCCACATATAAGGGATATTACATATTTGTCTTTCTCTGTTGGAGCTGTACTTAGTATGATATCCTCTAGGTCTATCCATGTTGCTGCAAAAGGCAGTATTCCATTCTTTTTTATGGCTGAGTACTATCCCATTGTATGTTTCTTTTATCTTCTTAAACCAACTGTCTGTTGATGTCTTGTTATTGTAAATAGTGCTGCTATGAACACTGGGATACTCTTCACAAATTAAGAGTTTTCATCTTTTCCAGGTATATGCCCAGGAGCGAGACTGCTGAATCATATGGTAACTCTATTTTAGTTTTTTAAGGAACCTCTATATTGCTTTCCATAGTGGCTACACCAGTCTACATTCTCACCAACAGTATAGGAGAGCTAATTTTCTTCACTCTCTCCAGCATTTATTTGTAGGCTTTTTAATAATAGCCATTATGACAAGTGTGAGGTGATACCTCATTGTGGTTTTGATTTGCATTTCTCTAATAACTAGGGATGTTAAGCACCTATTCATGTGCCTATTGGCCATCTGGATGTCTTCTTTGGAGAAATGTCTATTTAGGTCTTCTGCCCATATTTTGATTGGGTTTTCTGATACATACTTGTATGAGCTGTGTGTATTTTGAATATTAACCCATCAGTTGCATCATTGCAAATATTTTCTCCATTCCGTAGGTTGCCTTTTCATTTTTTTTTTTTGATGGTTTCCTTCACTGTGCAAACGCTTTTAAATTGATTAGGTCCCACTTGTTTATTTTTGCATTTATTTCTATTGCCTTGGGACAATATTGCTATGAATTATGTCTGAGAATGTTTGTCTATGTTTTTCTGAGTTTTATGGTGTCACATCTTATATTTAGGTCTTTAAATCAGGTTGAATTTATTTTTGTAGATGGTGTGAGGAAGTTTTCTAATTTCATTGATTTATGTGTAGCTGTCCAGCTCTGCCAACACCACTTGCTGGAGACTTTTTTCTACCTTGCATTTTCTTGCCTCCTTTGTTGTAGATTAACTGGCCATAGGTGTGTGGGTTTATTTCTGGGTTGTTTATTCTGTTCCATTACTCCCTATATCTAGAATGCTGTTTTGATAACCGTAGCTTTGTAGTATAATGTGAAGTCTGAGAGTTAGTTATGCCTCTAGCTTTCTTCTTCAGGATTGCTCTGGCAATTCTGGGTCTTTTGTGGTTCCATATTATTTTAGGATTATTTTCTCTATGTGAAATATGTCCCAGATATTTTGATAGGGATCACATAAAATCTGTAGAGTGCTTTGGGTAGTATGGTCATTTTACTATATTAATTCTCCCAATCTGAGAGCATGGGATACCTTTCCATTCCTTTGAATCATCTTACATTTCTCTGATCAATGTTTTATAGTTTTCAGTGTACAGGTCTTTCATCGCCTTGGTTTAGTCGCTATGTTCAACTCCTGTGACCCCATGGACTGTAGCCCACCAGGCTCCTGTCTATGGGATTCTCCAGGCAAGAATACTGGAGTGGGTTGCCATTTCCTTCTCCAAGGGATCTTCCCAACCCAGGAATCAAACCCGGGTCTCCTACACTGCAGATTCTTTACCGACTAAGCTACAAGGGAAGCCTGTCATTTCCTTGGATATTCTTTTTTTTTTCTTGATGCAATTTTAAACAGAATTTTTTTGAAACTTCCTCTTTCTGATATTTCATTGTTAGTATAAAGAAATATAACAGATTTCTGTATATTATCCTTGTATCCTGCTACTTTTCTGAATTCATTTATTATTTGTAATAGTGTTGTGTGCTGGAGTTTTTAGGGTTCTCTAGATGGCAATGGTACCCCACTCCAGTACTCTTGCCTGGAGAATCCCACGGACGGAGGAGCCTGGTAGGGTACAGTCACGGGGTCGTGAAGAGTCGTGAAACGACTGAGTGACTTCACTTTCACTTTTCACTTTCACGCATTGGATTAGGAAATGGCAACCCATTCCAGTGTTCTTGCCTGGAGAATCCCAGGGACGGAGGAGCCTGGTGGGCTGCCGTCTATGGGGTCGCACAGTTGGACACGACTGAAGCGACTTAGCAGCAGCAGCAGCAGCAGATAGAGTATTTATCATATCATGCAGAATAATTTTGTCTGGCCATTTAGGAAAAAGTCTGGAAGCTTCTTAAAAAGTTAAGCCTATACCTAACATATGACTCAGCCATTCCTTCCTTAGTATTTAGCAAACAGAAATAACACATATGTCCATACAAATTTGTCTGCAAATGCTCATAGTAGCTTTATTTGTAGTAGCCAAAAAAAGGTAACAACTCAAATGTACATTAGCAGGTAAATATATTAACAAGTTTTGATTATGTAAGTATAATGAAGTGCTACTTAGCAACAACAAAAAATAAACTATTGCTACATGCAACACAAATGGATATCAAAATAATACTGAGTGAAAGCAGCAGGAAAAAAAAAGTACTTACAATGTAACTTCTAAATAAAATTCTAAAAATTCAAACTAATCTCAAGTGACAGAAATAGATTAGTGGTTGCCTTGGAAGGGAGAGGGGGCCCAGAGAAGCAGGAGGGAAGGATTACAAAGAAGCAAGAGGAGACTTTTTGAGGTGATAGATGTATTCATTATCTTGATTGTGGTGATGGTTTCATATACATTATACCTCAATAAACTTGTTTAGAAAATAAAAAATTTACGCATGGGCAAACACATGAAAATGTGCTTACTGTCATTAGTTAATAAGGAAATATGAATTAAACCACACCAAATATAGCTGCTGGGGAAAGCATACAGCTTGTTTAATATGCTTTCATGTTAGCGTCAAAAATTCACCTGACTTAGAAATAACATGAACTGGTAACTGTTACAGGAAAAGCTCATATTCTGTTTTATTACAGCGTTTTGGTGCCATCCTGACCAGTACCAGCAGTCATGTGGAAGTCTAAAACATCTCTTCAACAACTCAGGTTTTTTCTCAGACGTTGGTCTTCATTATAGGAAAAAGAGTTCCTTGGTGAGTGATGTATTCCATGTTTGAGAAAGAATAACTCAAGCTGAGTTTTGGGTTTCTTAACTATTATCACAGAGAAAAAATGTTTTCAGCAGTTCCTAGCAGGAGGTGGTATTAAAAAGGATAAAGGGGTAGCTCCGACAAGAGGGCTACTAGGCACAAGTAGAAATAGTCAAAGTATCGACTGGAAATAATACACCCACCACAAATACTAAGATGAAAAAGACTGACAAGCAGAAAGGTTGGAGAACGTGTGGAGCGATTGGAAATCCCCATGGTTGCAGGTATGTAAATGGTACAATCCTTTGGAAAAAAGGTCTGGCAGTTTTTTATGAAACTATACACCTAATCAAGGACCCAATGATTTCATACTTAGATGTTTACTCAAGATGAATAAAGACATGTATTTACACACACACGTACAATTTGAATAAGAATGTTCATGGTAGCTTTATTCATAATATCAAAAAAAAAAAAAAAAATTGTAAACAGCCCAGGTATCCATCAACAGGAAAGTGGAAAAAAAGACAATACTCAGCAATGAAAAGAAATGAACCACTGATACAGGCAACATGAATTAATCTTAAAAAAAATGCTAAGTGAAAGAAGCATTATACTTTGTATGATTTCATTTATATGAAGTTTTAGAACAGGCAAATTTAATCTGTGAGGCAAAATAATCAGAACAGTAGTTTTATCTGAGAGGTAGGTGGTGACTGCCTCGGTAGGGGCATGAGGAGACTCTCTGGCATGATTGTACTGTTCTAAATTTTGAATAGGGTTTGGGTTACACGAGGTATATGGATTTGTGAAAAAAATCATCAAATTTATATACATTTGTGCGTTATGTTGCATGTAAATATACACTGAAAAAATTAAAAGCTAAACTATAATAAACTATATAATAAATATAAATGAAGTATTAGGGGGATGTATACTGATGTCTGCAATTTATTTTAAAGAAAGTGAAAGTGAAGCCCAGTCATGTCCGACTCTCTGCGACCCCATGGATTGCAGCCTAAGAGGCTCCTCTGTTCATGGGATTTTCCAGGCAAGAATACTGGAGTGGGTTGCCATTTCCTTCTCCAGGAGATCTTCCTGACCTGGAGATCAAAGCTGGGTCTCCCGCATTGCAGACAGATGCTTTACCGTCCGAGCCACCAGGGAAGTCACAATTTATTTTAAATGCACCATAAAAATAACATGGATGGATAAATAATAAAACATGTAGAATAAAATGAATAATCCATGTGGTTGGTTATTTGGGTATTTACTATAAAATTCTGTCAATTTTGTTATATGTTTGAACATTTTTATAATAAAATGATGGGGGAAGATTCCCAGGTCTTATCTTCCTATTATATACCCTTGGCCTGGAATAAATTATTCTTTCCATAGGATAGAAACTCTATAGAAACTTAGGGACCAGAAATTAGCCCCTGCATACTTTCTGGGACTCTAAAAGGTAAGTCATACATGTAAACATTTTAAGAAAGGTAAGAAAATATAATAATTATTGAAAAGGAAGGCAAGTTACATTAAGAGTAATTACCAATACTGGTGTTTATTATTACCACAAAATCAGATGAGAGGATTACTTTTTGTACTTTTTAAAAAACTGACTTTTTCAACCATTGCAGAAAGAGCTATCTTTTATGTCAAGTTATATATATGAATTTCCTAAAGGAAATCAACCCTGAATATTCATTGGAAGGACTGATGCTGAAGCCTGGCCACCTGATGCAAAGAGCTGACTCATCAGAAAAGACCCTGATGCTGGGAAAGATTGAAGGCAGGAAGAGAAGGGGATGACAGAGGACGAGATAGGTGGATGGCATCACTGACTCAATGGACATGAGTCTGAGCAAGCTCTGGAAGATGGTGCAGGACAGGGAAACCTGGCGTGCTGCAATCCATGGGGTCGCAAAGAATAAGACATGACTGAGCATCTGAACAACAATATATGAATAGGCCAATGTGACCAACTTTGCCCAAAATTTGGATATCTAATCATCATTTTAAAAAAGACTTTTGAGCGTTTTTCTATATACCTAATATTATCATTGTTAACATGCTATATATGGGATAATATTACATCCTTTGCCTTTGGAGAGCTTTAGAGGAAATTTGGCGTAAGGTTGCATCAAACAAATCTGAATGCATTTCCCATCTCTGCAGGACCTTGGGCAAATTAACTTCTGTGAGCCTCAGTTTCCTCATTTGTAACATGAGGAAGGATAATATAGGTCATACCTCATATGGTTAATCTGAAATCTTAAGCGAGACACTTCATTTTACATGTATCACAGTGACTGACAGAAAGTGAAAGTCCCTCAGTCGTGTCTGACTCTTTGGGACCCCACGGACTGTACAGGTCATGGAACTCTCCAGGCCAGAATATTGGAGTGGGTAGCCTTTCCCTTCTCCAGGGATCTTCCCAACCCAGGGAGAGAATCCAGGTCTCCCGCATTGCAGGTGGATTCTTTACGAGCTGACCCACAAGGGAAGCCCAACTGACAGAAAACACTCAGTAAATATGTTATCATTAAGAATAACATATCACAAGAAACAAAACATTCAGCTGATGGAAAATGTAGAATACCTTACTTGTTTAAACACAGCGGTATCATCTTAAGATAGTTCTCAGATGCCTTTGTGAACAGACGAGTTTCTATCACTTCCTCAAAAGAAGGCACTGACTTAAACAAAGGGGAAACTCAACAAACCTCTTTTTAAGAAAATCTGATAGGACTGAAGTCTTAAGACATCCTTTTCTGAAATACTTCTGGAAATGGAGAGCAGGCTTTCTGCTTTTACATAGCACCACGCCTGCTTTAAAACCCACACATACTGGTTTTTCTTTTCTCTGATTTTTTTAATCTATTTCCTCTTATCGGACTTGTTTTTGAAGATATACATTCACTGGACAGGACTGTTTAGATATAGCTCATGTTTTAGTTGGAAGGTTGGGGCAATGTTCTAGCACATTATAACTATCCAACTTCTTTGTAATCACAACTGTATCTCCAAAAGACTCTGAAAGCCTCAAATATTAAATAGTACTACTATGTATGCTATTGAGAATGGATTTTTCAACTAGTAGATATAAAATGATCAGAATTTAATAGATGAAGATAGTTTTATTATCTTGCTCATGAGGTAATCACTTCTACTTTCCCAAATGATTATACACAGGAGCAGATTCAGCAAGATTTATTTTTAGCCAACATATAAATACTTACCCCTATTCTAAAATGTTGGCAATCTTCTTTTCTATTGCACAAATGACACTTTTAAGTTTGCTCCCTTTATTTCTTTTAAATTTATGGACTCTTTTACTAATATCTTGACTTTTTGAATAGCTAACACCTTTCTCTCAGCAGCCCTGTTGAGCACAATAAGCTTAAAATTTATCCGCAAACTTCAAGGGCAGGGCAGAATTCATATTATTCTTAACATACCAAGCCAAAACTGAAGGAAGAACTGGATAATTTTAATATAAATCATCCAAGCTAAAATCCCATATTTTAACTTTACATTTGAATCAGCAATGATTTTTACTGCTGTTTTCTCCCCTTCTATTTTTACTTTTTTTTTTTTTTTGAGTCTGAATCAGAGAATGTGCTAAACATGTGGCTTGCAGGCAGCTGGATTTCTCAAGTAGGAAGCACAAAGAAACATTTTCTCCCTTTACTTACTTGGGTTGCTTTTATTTACCATTCTTAAGAATGATTATCTGAGTTCAAGAATCATATTTCCATTGGTTCTAACAAAGAAGAAAAAAAATACTCATTTCACAATTAAGAGAGAACCAAAAGCTTTTTCTAGCTGTCAGTCAGTTTCCAAACTAATAAAAACTCCTGGGACTTTATCCATTCTTCCTACAGGGAGCAGAGCTGGTATAACCTGGGATACCTTTATCTTACTGCTTAGGTATAAAAATATTGCCTAAGCAGAACTGGCAGATTCACCAAATAAATAGAACGGTGAAATGAGTACAATATTCTTAGATGTATTAACAGCTAAACAGGCTATGTATGAGAAAAAAAAATCACTTAAAGCTTGCTTGAAATCTTTTAGATTAGTCTAACAGAAACACAAAAAACCAATGGGAACATCAAAGAGAAAAAAAACATGGAAAAGTCAACTTCTGCTACTACATATAATATCAAACACGTATACATATATCTATATTTTAAAAACCATGATGACACAGTTTTGTTTCCAAGTATGCTTTCATATTATAGATCTCATCTTCCATCCTTCAAGTCTGGTTGACAGGATACAGGATCTCCTTCTGTACGTTTTGTATCCTTCTGTCTATTCCTCCTAGTTTCACCAGTCAAAATTCCATGCCATCCTTTAATAACCATGCAAAACACCCCCTAATCAATGACCTCCAAATAATTAGAATTAACTTTCCTTCTCTGACCTTTAGTATTTTATATTTGCATCACCACCCACCTAAAAAACTGCAAAATGCTAGGCTTCTTGGGATGTTATTGTAAAAACCTTTATATAAAGGGAAGTCCTCACCACCTTGTATGGCCAGAGTTTAAAAAAGAAGTCACAATTGTCTGAAGTCAACACAAGACCTTTTCTGGAAAACACTGGAGAATATACTATGCAGATGATAAAAAAGAGGACTGGCCATGGCTCCTGGGGTGTTTGGCTAGAAGTCTCATAAGTTACATCTCAAAATTTAAAATTATCGTGATCTGTTTTATTCCTTTTGTCTGTGGTTTCTTCTTCTTCCCCAGGGTCACATACCATTTGGTAAACATAGCAGCTGAAGACCCTGCTGGGCTTCTGCTCTATGTGGAGCACCAAGTCTCTGTCAAAGTAGACTTCGTGGCTATATGTCTGCAATGAAAACACAGGCAAATGGGATTTCCTCTTCACATAACCATGTTCAATACTGTTTCATTAAGACGTCACAGCATCTTTAGAGATGCTCAAATATATACTTGAAGGCAAAATAGTTGCCAGAAATAGTTTATTTTTCATTATTTATGGATATGCAGATGATTTATGAGAGAAGCATTACACAAAATATTAAGAATGAAGAGTTCTGGACTTAAGTGTCTGAACACCCAGATTTTACTGTCAACATTGCTACTGTGACTATGGGCAAGTTGCTAAATCTTTCACATTCTCCACTGACAAAACAATGACTGGATAAAGTAACATCTACTGTTCCTTACAACTTTTATATTCCATATTACTCAAAAGAGACAAATTTTCAAGAGTGCTTGAAAACTCTACATGATCAGAAGTCTCTATTAAGTAACTGTGGGGATTCAATACAGAAAACAGAATTTTTATTTTTCAAAACATTACCAAACTTATAAAATGGGAGAAAATCAGACTGTGGTCAGATAGCATGTCTCAGGAGAAAACATGAAGCTTCATCTTTAAGACCATTGGTAAGCAGGCATCCTCTACTTTCTAGGGGAGAAAGGCTAAAGAACTCATTTTGTCATGTGTGTAGGAAAATCTCTTTCACATGGTCATTGGTATAAGTGAACCTGGACTGATATGAACACAGTGGCATCTGTTCCAATAAAAGTCAGCTATAAAGAAAACTCTTACAACTTTGTATTCTGTGGACTCTACTCACCACATCCCATGACTCCATGAGTGGAATACTTTTAAGTAAAGTTCCATATTCATTACAGTGGAAATCCAGGTGAGCTTTTCCTTCAGCATCTATTTGAGTAACAGCTACCACAGAAAGCAAATCCAACTCATCTTCATAGTCGACAATTTTGAAAGTCTTAGGGAACAGAAGACAAAGTAAAATAAAAGAGGGGCAAAATCCAGTTTTGATTATTTCTACAGTTGTGGCTTAACTATTCTAACATTATAAAACTATGTAGAAAGAAAAAGAATGGGTGGGAGCATAGGCAGAAATGTATCTCCAAAGGCTGAGCTGATTTACTACACCCTCGCACCTTCTTCTTCTGGGCCATGAACACTGACAAACACATCTAAGTCTAGCAAGTGAAACATAAGGCAAAAGTCACAATCATCAGAATATAACTCAATAATTTTCTTAGAAGAGATTTCCCTAGGAAGTGTACACATCAACACAACAAAAAAATAAGCTAATAATTGTTTTTTCAAATTATTTTGGTCCTATGAACACTTCTACAAGCAAAATCTCATGAATAATTTCAGTATGAAAGGAGAGGATGATGGGGGTGCCCTGGTTCAAACAGCTTGTACAATTCTACTGACTAAGGTTGCATGGAGCTTCCTGACCTCTATCCCAGGGCAAGTTCATGCTAGTTTGGTTTATTATTTCTGGTTAAAGTCATACCGACTCGATGGACATGGGTTTGGGTGAACTCCGGGAGTTGGTGATGGACAAGGAGGCCCGGTGTGCTGCAATTCAGGGGGTCGCAAAGAGTCAGACACGACTGAGCGACTAAACTGAACTGAACTGAACTGCAAGTCATACCTCTTGTTCTGGGTCATCATCCAGAATGGTAAAACTTCTTTTTACCACCCGTCCAGAAGCTGTAACAGTGGGTAGGTTTTCATTCTATCACATGGAGAGAAATAAAAAGCTATGACAAGTACCGTTATATGTAGTTGATGGCAAGACTAAACAAATTTGTTAAAGCTAACCAATCCTTCTCCAACACCCGTAAGTCTTTCCTCAGTTGAGAAAATTCTGAATCAGGTTCCAGATCCTCCAATTAGTAAAAATACTTTATTACAATAAAATCTCTAAAGAATAAAATACCAAAATAGGCAAAAATAAACGCAGAGGTTACAGATTTAGTATGTGACTTGCCCTTCTGATTTCTGCCTTAGTATAGTATAGCAAATAAAAGAGTGGATCTGCTTTTTTCTCTGCATGATTTTCTTCATGCTCTTAATTTGTATGCTAAAGAAAAAGAATCATTTGGAATTAAAGAATGGTGTGTGATTTTTTAACCCAATTTACCCTAGGTTTGCACAATTAATTAAACCTAGAGGTCAATAACTTATCCAAAAAATTTAAAGAGAAACCCAGAAAGGAAACAGAAATAAGCAAAAGATAGTCAATATAATTGACTCTTTTCAAATCTCATAGGTATGTGGGGCTAAGACTGGCTACTCATATAGACAAAATGAACAGACTTTTACAGGACTGTGTTGTTCTTTTCAGCCACACTAAAAGGCAAACACATTTGCACATTATATTCTCCTATAGACAGTGATATACAAAGGATTTTAAAGTACTGCTGACTTACTTTGTTCCTCTCTCTGTTGGCCAAAATGACAAAATCTTCAGAGATCTGATGCTGGGCACTATTATTTTCTACTTCACTTAGCTTTAAAACTCTGAAAAGGTAAAAAGGATTCTAAGAACCTAAGACATCAACACAGCATCAAAGTGTCAAAGCTGATCTACTGAAAAGAAACTGAACAAATGAAACTTATACTAACAATCCTGAGTCAGTTCTCTTCTCATTACTCCAAAATATTAATATCTGATAACTTAAGTGTCCACAACTTTCTTCAAATTTAGAGATTTTATTAAACCAAAAAAACCAGTGGACTTGTGGCGACAGGTGCCACTGAAGCAGCTTGCTGAGGCTTACACTAGCTTCCATGCTGAAAGTCATTCTAAAGAACCTCCTCTCTGCATCCTGCAGTAGGTCTTTAATGTTTCAGCTTTAACAGTGGCATTATAGTAGATACTTCATTTTTATTTCTGAAGATAGAATTAGTTATCAATGAACAATACTAAACGTTAAATATAATATAGACTGCATTAGCAACTTAGTCTAAGTTTTCATGATAGAGTAATATTTTAAAACTGCAAATGACTTAATACTTTTTTTGTTTTAGCATTATATTTAAAGACTTGGGTTTTCTGAGTGTAAATGGCCTCACAGATCAAGCTTGTTAAGCAAGTGAAAATAAAATAATTTTCTCACCACCCACACAAATCTTTTCACAGCATTAACAAGCATCAAAAGCACAATGTCCTCAAATCTTAGTCTCAAGTGCAAGTGAAGAGAGAACAGGGAGGAGCAGCCCTGTGGCCAAGGAGAGCTGAAGGCCTTTGAGTTTTGCCAGAGACAAAGAAATCAGATTACATTTAAACTTCTTAATTAGTTATCTTAATTAGTGCCGATATTTAAGAGTGCCTATTTTTTAAAACCTGGCAAAAGGACAACACTCTTTGTGAAACTTATTTTCTTAAACTCAAACTAATATCAAAGATGGGTGGTAACAAACAGGAAGAGTAAGATTTACTAAAGCTGAACTATACTTTTTATGACATTCTGTTAAAAGTCAGTAATTTTTTTTCATTAAGTTCCTTCATCCTCCTATAAACTGACCCAGAGTAGACTAATTATCATGAGGCATACGAAATAAAGAATACAGACATTGCCCTTCTTGTTCAATGGATACTCAGTGAGCACCTACTCTGCACTAAGACCTGTGCTCCATGCCAGAGTTACAGGTGTCAGCAAGACAGACCCTTTCCCTGTTACGGAGTTCATGATTTCAAAGTAAGATGTTTAAACAGAAAGCCAAACAAATAATTAGTTTAAATTTCTGTAAGTACTACAGAAGACTACATAGTGGACACAGTGAAAATATGATGGGGGAGCTAATCTAATGAAGGGCACCAGGGAAGGGCTCTTTGAAAAAGGGACATTTAAAGGGCCATAAAAGATGAACAGAAATTAGGCAGATAAGGGAAGCAGACTCCAAGCAGAGTGTACAGGTCCTCAGCTTTCTGAAAAGACTGCACAACTGAAGTAAACTGAGTGGGAGGAATCTTTCAGATTGGCTCACTATGTTGGTCTTTTATCTTAAGTGCAACAGGAAGCCATAAAAAGGTTAAACCAGAATTCACACGGTTAGGTTTCTGTGTTTGTTAATGTTTCTAAAAATCATTCTAGCTGCTAAGAAGAAAACAGACTTAAAGAGTAAAAAGTAGATTCTTGGAGTCTGGTAAAGAAGGCTATTACTAGTCTAGGCTAGGGATGACAGTGGTCTAGCCAAGACGGTGACAGTGGCCAAGGGTAGAAAGAGGCAGATTTAAGAAATGTTAGCATAATAAATGTTAGTAGCAAAATAAACTGGATTGATGGGATACACGGGGTGTGTGTGGTATGTGTGTGTGAGAGAGAAGAGTATACAGGCAAATGCAACTGAGTGTTTAAGTACATGTAAACTGATGAAAAACAAGAAGGTAAGAAAGTGTTAAGAATGAGTCCGGACTTATGACATAAGCTCAGATGAGAGGTTTAGGCAAACATAAAAATTTTTTGGAGTTTTGGTGTATACATGATCTTTGAAGCCAAGGGAATAAACAGAAGAATCAAGCAGAAAGGGAACAAAAAAGAGGGGAAAGAGGGTCTAATCTTGAGGACATCTAACAACTAAAGTCTGGGTTAGAAGAGGAAGAACATGAAAGGATATTAAGAAAGATCAAAGAGGGAGGGAAATATTCAGGAGCACCGTGGTGTCAGGGAAGCTAAATGAAGAGTGTTTTGATTATATGAAAGATGTGCGTAAACTAAATAAAATAAGGTTTACTTCAAACAACCTGCTACTTCTCCAGCAGTAAGACTGTCTTTTAGAACAAAGATAAATCATCTCTCATTAATCTTGGAGAAATGAATTAAGACCTGATGTGAAGGAACCAATCTGTGATCTCCTTTCCTTCATATGTCATCCCTTATCCATCAAAGAACTTACTCAAACGTAGTATTTATAGACAGTAAGGACAAGGTTGAAAGTATAAAGTAACATTTTCTAGATTGCATTCTCTGAGGAAGCACCCTACAAGCAGCTAATAATTCCCACAGTTGGCTCAGTAGTTAGCTGGCAAAAATAAAGTTGCCAATAAATACTACCAAAAGCTACTTTTAACTTTAAAGTAACTAAGGAAAATACTCACTTGACCTGATTTGGGCCAACATGTATTATTCTGCCAGAAGCATCAGGGTGGAAGTAGATCCAATCAGATTCTAAAGAACAACATTCCATTTCTTGGATCCCATTTTTTGCCTGAAGTTGGGACAAAATATTGAAAATAAAAATTAAAGGAAAATAAAATAATTTTCAAAACCAGTATCAGTGATAGTTCAGTAAGTTAAAGGTAAGGGAAGAGAAAATATTAACCAGCTGAACTGGGATGTATATTAGGGATAAATTAGAGGATACTCAAGCTTGAGAAATCCACAACATTTAAATACAGAAATTTCACAGGTGTACCATGCACCATGCCTCACAAATAATAACTTAAGTTACCATATTTCAAGCATCTAATTTGTGTCTGGCACTGGATTACATGTTTTCTACTCGTTATTTCTTTTGATCTCAGCAATTCTTGAAGCATATATTGCTATCCTCATCGTATGCATGAGGAAACCGATGCACAAAGAAGAAAAATCATTTGCATAATGTTCTGCACCTACTATTAATAAACAGCAGATTAGCCTTCAAGGTACATGCATTTTCCCTTGTTTAACTGTCATAATTATGTACTTGCAGTCTCCCGCAACTTTCTCCCTTTCCTATCCTCAACAGATTGTCAATCAGAAGAGTAGACAGCACGAAAATAAACATGCAATGAAACAGGTCGGACAGCCTCCCTGCGAAAGTCAGATATTAAACTAATGCTAAGGAAATGGTCTACTACTACCTAGCACTTAAGGTAAGTAGAGAGATTTATTTCATACTAGTATATTTAAACATTAAAATAAAGAAAACGATACTGCCATATGGATCACATATGTAACAAAAGTTTTACGTTACACGCAGGAGCACTAGGGACTAATACCATCATGGATACATTAACTTTACTGGCTTTATCCAAGTCATTCAATTTCTCAATGTAAAATGAAACGACACCTTCTTTTTTATTAGATACTCAAAGCTTTCGACATATAAAAGTATTAATTCCACAGCATATACTGACAGGACACCATGTTCAAGGTACAACACTGGCTGTTCATACCTGACACGCACTGAACATAATCTCTATTATCCAGAAGCTCATATTCAAGAATGGAGACAGAAACAGAGTAAGGCCGTGAAGAAAATACAGTAGTCAAGCCATACACAGGCTATTATCAAGCATCCAAACCAGGTAAACAGAATTTCAGGAGCTTGAACTCTGCCTTAAAATGAGAAAGTGGCTTGAAAGAAGAGATAGCACAATCAAAAGCACGGATATGTTCGTCCATATAGCATGCATGTGCAAAAACATGAGTAGCAGACAAAATTAAACTGAGAAGCAGAGTGTCCAGTCATGAGACTGGAGAGGCAGGCGAAGGCTACATTGCAAGCGCTTTGTATGCTGTGTTTTTTTAATAATCGGAATTTAGCACATTTTATGTATCAAATTAGCACAGGTATTTTAATTTTTCAAGAACCTAATGATTTCTAAGAGAAATGGTTGTATTATTGCATTTTACATATAAGAACGTCAATGAAATTAAACATCTTGGTCACTTTCACTGCAGGGGGTGTGAGTTTGATCCCTGGTTGTGGAACTAAGATCTTGCCTGTGTTACGCAACGTAGCCAAAAAAAAAAAAGTTAATGTGTCCATTTTGGCATTATCTCCAAATGCTCCTTCATGTAACATAAAACTTTTTAATGTTTTTTAAAAATAAAACACACACATAAACATGCACACATAACCCATATCTTTCTTTAGGAGACCATTCTCTTTATTATAATATCTAAACACAACATGTGAAAGAAACATTATCTCTCTTTGTGTTAAATACTAGGCAGCATTATTATCAACTTCTGGAGTTATTATTTGTTCGAATGCTAGTTTAAGGCTCAGTTTAATAGAAAGTTACAGGTCATTTTCTGAATTCTTCAGTTACCCTGCACATATGTTTTTGGGTTGCCAACTTTTCTGACTGACAGGTGCAGAAGTAACGCATATACACATCATTAAGGTAACATCACTGCAATGAAGTTGTCCAGCAAAGTACTGAAAACTCCCCTGGATTCAGCAATTATTTATGAACATGCTAAAATACAGATCTGACTAAATGTTACAATTAGTAATTATACAAAGAGAGTACCAGATAGGCATGCCTGATGTAGATATTGAAGGCCATTTTATACACACACATAAGAGAATATATTACCAGTTCTTATTTGGGAAGAATATGAACTATGCAGGGTTTGACTGGATAGAAATTTCAACGAAAAAGCAATGTGACAGAGTCCTTGGTGGCTAAAGCAGTCCACTGCTGGGAGGTGAATAACCAAACCACAAACTCGTGGTAAAGTCCCCAGAATCCACTGGAAAAGTGGATGTCACTGGGCTGAGCCAAACAGGAGGTGCCACACGTGACAGGCTGATGAGAAAACCAAAGGGAAGAATGCTTCTGCAAAAAAAATCCAAAGATACTACACACGATGTTTCCCGGTGGCCATGATCTATAGGGAAGTAGGTAAACAGACCCAAGACTGTGCCAATCTTTAGGGTGGTGAAAGGTGACCGACTGGTCACTCTCAAAGCCACTGGGTCCAACAGAGACTGACTGAGGAAGATTCTGGAAGAGAAGGGTGTGGAATAAGCTGAGTCTGTCTCACAAAAAGTTAATTTGATGTATCAAGAGGTTCCAGAACTAAAGTAAATCAACAATATAAAACAAGGATATATAAACAATATAAACCCCCCTCCTCTGTGCACTCCTTCTTCTGCACTCATCTCAACCACTGTACTGAATGGACTGCATTTTATTTAATCTACGTATCGGCTTTGTTTTGAACTTGTGAGAAGGGACTGTCTCCAGCCAAGTCTGGCATATAGTAGGTCCTCAATAATGTTTACTAAATGATAAATCAATGCCTAAATCATTTCTAAAAAGAAAATAAAGAAATTAATTCAAAGGGTAAAAATTTCTATTGTCTTGCTATACATCCTTTCTTCCCATTCTGCCATATATAACTTTAAAATATCCTTGAAAACTTGGTGTTTCAATGCTTATACTGTGACCAACAAAATACTACCTAATTCTGCTTGGAAAAACCAAGAGCAACAAACTGTGAAGAAGCAGAACCAACAACACATTCCACCAGTAATTTCAGGGGCAGCCTGAACACAATCCACCAATGATTCCCACTATGGAGCTTCTGAGATGCTTTACATGAGGTCAAGGAGATGGTAAGAAGAAAAACTAATACATCTTTGGTGCCCTGAAAATTTTCGAATGTTAATAATGTTTTAAATTCTGGGTAGTACACACAAGTGTTTGCTATATTCTTTGTGTTCTCCCGTACTTTACACTGTCTACAAATTACTGATACAAATTGAAAAGTAATTCCTGGGAATGTGGACCAATTAGAGAAAGTGAAAAGTGAAGTCACTCAGTCATGTCTGACTCTTTGCGACCCCATAGACTGTAGCCTACAGGCTTCTCCATCCATGGGATTTTCCAGGTAAGAGTACTGGAGTGGGGTGCCATTTCCTTCTCCAGGGGATCTTCCTGGCCCAGGGATTGAACCGGGGTCTTCCACATTGCAGGCTGATGGTTTACCCTCTGAGCCACAAGAATAAAGAATTTCTGATATTAATTTACTACTAAAGCCTGACCACCATGATTTACCAAGGAATTGTCCTTTAAGGCACAAATATGGAAAACTCCTTTCTGTTTCTTCTTATTAGGTGTAATGATGTAGTGCCAAGGATGGCCTCCAATCTGAAAAGCATTCTCCAGCGAGGACACCTCAAAGAGCAGTGGCGGTGTATCTGCAGAGATGGGCGAGAGGAATTTGTTAGCTTCTTTGTTCTGGTAGCTTTGGAACATTCATTAACTGAATTCAACCTTTCTTTGCATGTATCATCTATTAATTTCTACCAATGAAAAATGACTATGTTCAAGGAAATAAAATACAATCTGGAAAGAGGCTTACTGATAAGAAAAGGCAAGTGGCAAACAGCTGTTACGTTATCAGTCAACTTTCTAGACACCCATTTTCAGGATATGTGTGACATGCAGCTGGAGGGCAATAAAGTGGGCTGAAGGTGCCTATGATGGCAAAAAAATGACAAGGTACACGTAATAAAAGCAGTTGCCATTTAATGAGTACCTTGGTTAGATACTATTTACAACTCTCATAAAAATCCAACCAGGTATTAGGTCTAGTAATTTCTTCAAATGTGAGGAAGAGATCTTTCATATTCTAGACTAACAGGTTATATTTAGCAAACTTTACAAGAGAAGTATTGCTTAAGTTTATGCAGTAGAAGTGATATGAGTCATAATGAAAGTAACCACTTAGGATGGGTCTTGTGCAGTGGAAGTTTCATCAAAGGAGAGCCACTACTACTAGTATTAGACGAGTTAATTTTAAGGTTAAAGTACCTTATATATCTTGTCAGCAACTGTCTTTTGGAGGTTGACACCACAAAAGGACTATCTGTTAGTGCTTCCTAGTCCTCTTCTTTGATGATACTTAATTTTATACGGAGTGTAACAGACTTACTTTTGGAGACAAGCATAAACAGAAGGTGCTGCTGCTTCTGAAGACCAGAATTCTTTGGGGAGAGCCCTTATGAGGATACCGCTTAGCCTGTTTGGGAAGGTGGCTATTCTGAGTCCTTTGTTTCTAACTTCAGAGTCTAATCTTTGGTTTATGAGGCCACCACCATCTGTAAAGGGACTTGTCTTAGGAAGAGCATTCACTACAGAGTCACATGTTACATATAGAAGTGTGTGCCTGGTTAGTCCTCTGCATAAGGGCCACTTACTACTTAAAGCTACATAAAGGAGAAAAACAAATAATGAAATTTGAGTTCACAAACTGCAGTCTTCAGGAGAAAGAACAGACAGATACAAACAAATCAGGTACATTTAAAATACTCTTGAAGAAACCTTTCAAGAAAAGGGTGATATTCTTAATATATAAAAAGGATTTTTTTAAGCAATAAGAAAACTATTGACACCCCAATAAGATGAATGGGCAAAGTACATCAGCCAGTAAATTATGAAAGACATATAAACATCATATGTGATAACATGGTGGCTACCAAATGGTGGTGGATGAGGAAAAGAATTATGAAGAGAAAAAAGTATAATTAGTTTGAATTGGGGGTTAAAAATTTAAATAAGGAAGTTGTAGAGAATATAAAATAGGAACTCATAATGGAAAAAAATTAATGCAAAAAGATGTATTTAGGAAGAAATACTTTTCCCAGAAGTTGCTAAAAATGGCCCCAAAGTAGCATTAAGACTTGGCTTACTACAACTCTGGTGTGTCACCGTTAGCCCCAAGATCCCAAATTTTGATCTCTAATTCTATTCTCAATTGAAAGGGCTAGGAGTTTGCAAAGAATGGCTGATTTCACACCCTGTGATGAGGAAATCTCAGTATTATTAGTAATTACAGGAATATTCTTGTACTTTTTTATAAGCACAGAAAATTTTAAAAACCTAAATGTCCATGCTGCTGCTAAGTCACTTCAGTCATGTCCGACTCTGTGCGACCCAACCAGGGGTCCCAGCGGCAGCCCACCAGGTCCCCCGTCCCTGGGATTCTCCAGGTAAGAACACTGGAGTGGGTTGCCACTTCCTTCTCCAATGCATGAAAGTGAATGTCCATAGTAAACTGGTTAAATAAATTTACAGTTTATGCATATGAAAGTGAAAGTCGCTCAGTCGTGTCTGACTCTTTGTGATCCCATGGACTATTCATTCTATAGAATTCTCTAGGCCAGAATACTGGAGTGGGTAGCTTTTCCCTTCTCCAGGGGATCTTCCCAATCCAGGGATCGAACCCAGGTCTCCAGCACTGCAGGCAGATTCTTTACCAGGTGAGCCACAGGGGAAAGTTACACATATAATGGTACATAAATTAAGTTCTTAAAACCTTGAGGGGCTTAATTAGCATGTGCACACATATACAGACGACTACTCTTTGGCAAAGATAATATGAGCACTGCATTCAAAAAGTATCAGAAAAAAATATAATGAAAACTAAGTTTTCCTTCCATGTGATTCCCTCAGAAGTAACTATCATTTATCATTTTTTCTGTGTGTCCTTCCAGATACTTCAAGCAATCCTCAAAGCATGTGCTCACATCTATATTTTTAACATATGCATATGAATACAACACAGATGAGGCTTTTTACACACATAGTTTTGCACTCCTTTTTTCACTTACTAATATATATTGGAAACTTCTCTATAAAGGAGCAAAAATAATTCCTATTTCTTTTTAATAATTAAGTTTATGACACAGCCAAACAATGAAAGAATACCAATGTCACCTATCAATATATACAGTGTTTCCAATCTTTTGTTGTTAGAAAAATGTTATAGTTATATGTTTGTCATTTTGTACACATGTGAATATATCTGGGATAAATTTTAAAAAAGGAATTGCTCAAGGAATACATGTATTTAAATTTTTGAAATATATTAACAAATTGTCCTCCACATGGGACTCCAACAATAAACAACCGTGTCTCTTCTATACTTTCACCAATCCTGTTACCTAACTTTTTGATATTTGAGAATCTAAATAGAAGTATCTCACGGTAGTGCTAACTTGCACTTCTCTTATCAGTGACATTGGGCTTTGTGCTCTCCTAATTAAAAGTCACTTATATTCCTCTTCTTCTGCACAATATCCTTTGCTCATTTTGTTGTTGTTGCTACGTTGTCATTTTTTCTTATTGGCCTGCAGAACTCATATACAGTGAGGCAATTACCCCTTTATAGTGTATGTTGCAATATGTCCCCTATTTGTTGTTTGAATTTTGGTTGGTTTGTGTGTGTGCTTTTATTTACTTTTGTTTTTAAACAAAAACATGAAGCACTTTATCTTTATGTAGCCAAATTTAGCAATCTCTTCTTTAATGGCTCTGTGCTTGGGTCAGAAAGGTCTCAACTCTGCGATAAAAGGATTCTCTAAGTTTTCTCACAGAACTTTAAAATCTTTGATCCACCTATTGTTTCTTTAGATGTAAAGAGACAGGAGCCTAATTTTATTGTTTTCATAAGACCATCTATTAAATAATCCCAATGGAAATTAATATTTGTAATATATTAACATTTAAAAGTGGGTTAGGCTACAGATAACTATATACAATGAATCTAAAAAATTATATGGTGAATGAAAGATGCCAGACAAAAATTACATATCATATACTTCCACTTATACAAACTCTAGAAATCTAGAGTGAAAGAAAGTACATTCACTGGTTGCTGAAGGCTGGGGATGGAAGGAAATTGACTGGAAAGGGCGCTGGGGAACATTTTGGAGTGATTAAAGTATTCTAAATCTTGATTGTAGGAGTGGTTTCATGGATATAAATATTTGGCAAAACTCAAATTGTACAGTTTAAATGGCTGCATTTAAGTGCATGTAAATTACACTTCAGAAGAGTTGATTTTTGAAAAAGCAAGTTATGAAACAGTGTTCACAGTATGATTCTTTTTGGGTTTTAGGCATATATACATTTTAAGATTATCCAAAAAACACAGAGGTGATAGCAACTAATGCCATGCAGGATGCCTGTGAGTGTTTTAAACTTTCTCTATTTTTTTCATTAATTCCTAATTCTTCTATAATGAAAATGAACTGCTTTGCCTTAAAAAAGTTACTTAAAGTTAAAATAAGTATTTTGTATAGGTTTTACTGATCCTGAAAAACAAATCTAGAGAAATAAACTGGATTTCAGTCAACAGAGTCTGAAAAAATACACAAAGTTTCCAATATAATATGTTACTCCTCTAAGCTAAATGTCTAACAATTACTGTATTGTTTTACAATGGCACATGATTTCACAGATCATATTTTCAAATGTTATTATTTTAAAGCTGATAAAAGTGAGGCCCATAGAGGTTCAGTAATTGCTCACTACCATACCACCAATTAGTAGTGGAATTTCATTCTCATAGGAGCAGACCAAGACTGTGATCCCAAGTCCAGTCTTCTCTCTGTAAACAGGGACCAAAATCACAGCACAATCAGAGGCTCCATGAGCTTTCTTTATCACCCTGTTCTTTGTTTTACTTACTTATTATCTGCATTCCAAAGAGAACAATGCTACCATTTAGGGAAACTCTCTTCAAAATAATACATATTAGTTATCACTGGAGTCTGTAGTTTTCAGATTCCTGCCTTCTGTATTTGTATCAAATATAGTAGGAAACGGCAATCCACTCTAGTATTCTTGCCTGGGAAATCCCATGGACAAAGGAGCCTGGTGGGCTGCAGTCCATGGGGTCACACGAGAGTCAAACATCACTGAGTGACTGAGCACACACACAGGAGGCATTGCGAAGGCTGAGTTTTTACAAAACTGCCTAATTCAGCTCGCCCAAGACGCCTCAAAATTTGAGTAATTTTTAAAATTTTATTTTGAGCTTCTTGGATAATTGGCTATACTGAACTCTCTCAGTCCTCATACTTTGTTATTTACTAATAAAAAGAACATTTCCTTTCTCACAATTAAGTCTTTCATTTGTTTCTTGATCTGTTGATGATGTAATATTGTATAACAATAGAAGAAAGTTGTATTTCGACCCATATTAGAAAAACCTTTGGAGTTTTACCTAAATATGTTTATTGGTTAGAAGTAAATGTCCGCAATATGATAAAAAATAATTTTTAATGAACTAAGAATAAAGATAAATATTAGGATAACAAAATATATTTTCTTTTTAAATTTACTCATGATTTTTATATCTATCTGCATTAAGTAATCCTTGTATTGATGAGATGAACTCTGGTCAGTTATGGTTTATCTGACATACATTGCTCAATTTTATAGCAGTATTCTTTTCAACAAACTGCTGAATTTGATAAGCTAATTAAATACAGAACACATTTTTATATTTATAAAATTGTATATAATTTTCTTTACTGTGCCTTAATGATCTTTAAGTTGGATAAATGTCACTGAATTGTAAAACTTCAAGTTCTAAAGGAGCTAAGGTATTATCATTTGCTGCAACTTATTATTCTGTAGATAAGGAAATCAAGACCAGAAAGGTAAAGTCACTTGCCAAAGGTTACAGATCTCTGGCCAAGCAAGGCCCAGCATCCCCAGGCCTTTATTTCAGTGAATAACAGATTTCTGTGAACACTTAGACAAAAGCAAGGAATACTCTGCATAGGAGCAAAATGAACTGAATTTAGGAAAAAAACATTTGGATGATTACAATTAATCACTATCAATACGACCACTTAATTTTTAAGGTGAAAAAAGTACTATATTGTAGCCATACCTGTGATTTTAATATTACAAGGAATGCCAAAGGGAGCCTCTCCTACAGTTCCAGTAGTCCCACCCCATCTGCATGCACACCCTAAGTCAAGTTTCTGTTGCATGAACTAAAAACAAAACAAAACAAAAACGGTGGCTTTAGCACCTACTTATTTGCTGTCTGGAGAGAGAAAAAAAAAATCAAATTTACATGTATATGACAGAGGAAATGTCTTTATTTATTTAAGGGCTTTTCTATTTATCTTCCCACCCCTCTTTTAAAGGTTACTTCGTCTTTCTGCATTTGTACAGTTTTGTAGAGCTGAAATCTATACTAGAGCCTTATGTTAAAAATATCTCATTAAAAAAAAATCATACCTCCATCCAAATCTCAAGTTAATCTGAATATGGCAAATTTGAATTTTCTCTACCTGCTTGGTGATGGCTTGGAAGCTATAAAGTCTGACCAGTCCCGAGCTGTACATCACAATCAGTATTCCATGAGACAAGGTGGCATCCGTGACGTTCCCGAAAATCTGAGGGGAAAGGTAGACATCACCTGAGAAAAGACCAGAAGGCCAATCCTCTGAGTTTTCACCGTGGTATGTGTATCTGTTTAATATTCAGTTTACTATTACAATACTGCTGCCTAACATTCCAACTTCATTATAATTTAGGAACTTGCAGCTAATGTATTATTAGGGTGAGTGGTAACCTCCAGGGTCTCAAACTGAAGTACTAATGGGAATTTAATATATATCCTTCAAAATGATGCAGCAGCTTTCATTTACTTCCGTTTTGTAAAATCTTTTAATAACAAATCCCTTTCCTAATGGACATAGGTGTAAACTGAGCCCATTTAATTCTACCATGCAATATTTGCATGGCTGAATAAATACCGGGACCTTTTCTTTATAAAATATCGTTTATAAAGGGACCTTTTTCAGCTAGTGGTGAAAAGATTTGATCTAAGAAAGTAATTCTAATAAAAAACAGCCAACTCGAGAATTTTATCATTACCTTGTTCTTTAAACATCTAATACTATTTGATTTTTTAGTAAAAACCAAACATGTTAAAGACCAGATACACACAGAGACATTTAACCTAGCTGATCTTGAGTAAGGCTTTGGCTCCTTGTTCCCTGTCTCTGTTCTGTGTACTGGATCCTGTTGTGATGCTCCACAGAGCTCTGATAAAGAACTTGATTCTGTGCCTCTTTTAATATTTAACAAAAGCCAACCAACATAGACAAATATTCATAGCAAGGAAAGAACAAGTAGAAATTAAGTGAAAATCTGTTTCTGTTTCCACTCAAGATAAATCACTTAGTAAAGGTTTACTACCCCGGCAAAGAAAGAGCTTCAAGTACATTCTGAACCTGGCCCCTGGGTAGTCTTATTATGCATGGTAATTGAAAGATGTACTTTAGTTTCAAATAACCACAATCAAAATCAAATCCCTCAGATGATTATCTTGAACATGTAAGAATAAATAGAAACACTTTATGACTACATTCCTGTTGTAGACTGTAATAAGTATACACAATTACTTAATCCACAAGCACAAAGAGAACAATTAAATTCATGAGTTGTGTTTTTTTGGTCATCTTTTAAAAGGATAATTATGGTTTGCTTTGTTTTTGACTAGCCCATGACTTTCTATTCCCTGATCCTTGTTCCCCACTTTGAAAAGAAGGATTTGTGTAATTCAAATGTATTTTCAAATAATGAATGCTAAAATAAAGTAGTCACTCTATTTTAAAATTTGGTTTAATCTCTGGAGTCAAATATAAGTTCAAATTCCAGTTTCTCCATTTACTGCCTTTAGATTTGGGCAGCTGCTTTTAACTTCTTAATTAAAAACTTTACCAAATACCTAATAAACAATTAAACAATAAAATCACATCTTAATGTCAAAAAAATTAATATTATAATTAAATCAGAAATGAGTTCTTACCTTTTTGTTGATCTCCAGAATCCCTATGAGTGAAAAAGGTAGCACATGGAACACTGCAAGATACAGCAAAACAGGCTGTTGAATGCCTGCCTAAAAGGAAAGACTAAAATCACAGACCGCTCTCAAGAATATATTAACACCACTATTTTCCCAGTGGTTACCAGTGGGTAAAGAGAACAGGCAAGGGATAATACAAGAATTAGGGCATTAAGAAGCACAAACTACTATGTATAAAACAAGCTACAAGGATATACTGTACAACACAGGGAATAACCCAGTATTTTATAATAACTATAGTTGGAGTATGGGCTTCCCAGGTGGCGCTAGGGTAAAGAATCTGCCTGCCTATGCAGGAGACATAAGAGATGCGGATTCAATCCCTGGCGGGGGAAGATCCCCTGCAGGAGGAAATGGCAACCCATTCCAGTATTCTTGCCAGGAGAATCCCATAGACAGAGGCCCCTGCAGGGCTAAACAATCTATGGGATCACAAACAATCGGACACAACTGAGTGTCTGAGCACATAAATGGAGTATAACCTTGAAAAATCATGCATCATTACATTGTACACCTGTAATGTACACAATGCAGTACAACAACTATACTTCTATGAAAAATTTTTATAAAAAACTTTTAATTTAAAAAATAAAAACACTCTATTTTCATGAATTGAAAACCACCCTCTATCAAACTGAAAAGTTACTTAAACAGGAAAGCCTACATGTTCAAAATATGTCCACTAAACCTTTAGCCTTTCAGACACTACAAAATACACACACACACAAAAATCTATTAAAACAAGCATAACAGTAAGCATTTCTTAACAACACATTTTGTAAAAAACATACTTTATAACAAAATGTATGTATGTGCTATGTAATAGATCATGTTATAATATAAATTAACACATTGGATTATAAATATATTATAACACAATTTAATTTATATTATAAATTGGAATTCTAATCATCAAGAGCCTAATCAAAAGACACAGCATTATCATGGTCATATCATTTAGCATTACACTAACATGGCTAAATGAAATAGAAAAAATATCAACAGTTATAACTTGAGTGATTTCTCTGCTTGAAGAAGGTAGCTTCTTTACTTTGAAGAATAAGGTTTAGTAACTATTTTTCTGCTATGGAATGGAAAGTAATCTGTTGTACTTCCCCAGAGTGGCTTGAAGAGAATATTTTAAGTTCGTGGTAAACAATTTTGATAGCATGCTCCAGAAACCAAAGATCATTAGTTCTCTCATAACTAATTTTCAGACAAGTTCCTCTGGAAACAAATTCTTTATTTTACTGAATTTTTAAGGATGTCTACCTGTCGGGCCAATGTTGAACCTTTGTTCTGAGCTGACTTGACAGCAATGACTTCTTGAGGAGTGTCCCAGCTCAAATACCTTTTAAAAGAATAAAAAGAAGTTTACTCGTTTAGGTCAGTTTCCTTATACTTCAAATCAAAATATAATAGATATAAGTGAACAGTTTTTCAGTTACTTAAATTATAAAAGTAACTTATTTTAAAAAATAAACAATTAAAAGAATTCCTGAAGATCCTCATATGCATTTATTTGTTTATATATACATATAATTTTAATCCTTCTGGAGTCTCAATGAATGAAAATTGTATTTGATCTGTCAATATTCAAAACTTAGAAAACGAAAAACCATTCCTGATGTAAAAAAGAAGTTACAAAAAACATTAAAAATATTACATTCACATTTTGCATGCTTATATTCATTCCAAAAATTTACATCTAATTTATAAAACTCTGAGTTTATAAGTAACAGTTCTTAGATTATACTAGGCAGGTAACTTAACTGCAACAGACTAGCTTTCAGAAAAATCTACCAAAAAAATACATCCCACATAAAAAATACTATTTGTAAAAAGTAAATTTTTTTAAAAAGGGTATCTGACAACTACTAGAGGTTAGTTACTTATGAGGAATACAAAGATAAATGACAAAGGGTCTCCATCCTTAGATCTTCAAAAGCAGTCATGAGGAGAGATAAATAGATTTATAAACTGAGATCCACATATACAATGGAAAACTTAAAAAAAAAAATCTTGAAATATCCTAGGCCATAAGTCTCAATTTTTCATAATCAAATTTAAAACAACAGAGTCACAGTTAATACCTGAATTTGCAATATGAAGCAAGATATATTTTCTCAAGGACTTTTCCTGTAGTTGCTGATATACGAAGCAGCCAATTATGAGCAGTCAGTGCTATGAGTGAGGATTTATAATCTGATGGACTGGGAAGCATTTCTCCCTTAAAAGAGATAAAACTGAAACTGCTTGATCATGAACAATCTACAGTAATCCATATCCAAAGAAAACAGCTAAACAGTCAAACAAGTAAATTTTAAAAAGAAATATTAGTGAGAAAATAAATAAGATGAGGAAAGATTAAAATTGTGAGAAATGATTTTCATTATTAATTTATTAAGTCAGCTTATTCACACAGAGTGCTTAAGCAGTACCTGAAATAATTATTTTTTCATTTAGTCGCCAAAATTGTGCCTCTTTTGTGACCCCATGGACCGTAGCCTGCCAGGCTCCTCTTTCCATGGGATTTTCCTGGCAAGAATACTGGATGGGTCACCATTTCCTTCTCCAGAAATAATTATTACTTATTAATTATTAATCATTAAGTATTCAACAAATGTTAGCCAATCATCATCATAATAACAACAGTAATACAAGTAATACTAATGATGCTGCTATGATAACAATAACAGTTCTTAAAACCAAGTATAACATTAGATAGCATAAGCAATTAAGAGTCATTTCCTAGAACAGATGTTTCTTTATTCCAAGACTTGTTTTCCTATTGATAGAAGTTAAAATGGGAAAAAAGCAATTTATCCCACTAGTCACTGTGGCTCTACTCTAACTCCAAATGGAAAGCTAACATCCAGAATCAAAGCAGCCAAAGAACAGAGATGGACCTACTTTTAAAGATAATCCTTGACTCCAATGAACTACCCTCCAAAAGGGCACATCTGCCACTGAGGAGCTACCTTAGGGTGGAAGTCTAGGGCAGGAAGAGAAAGAGAAGCTAAGGGTTCTACTTTGATTTGTAGAATAAAAAGGAAGTTCAAAGATGAAAGTTAAGAATAGAGAAGTTAAAATTAATCTAATATTGCTTCGGCTGAAAAGGGAATAGAAAAGAATGCAGGCACATTTATTTTACTTATGTGCCTTAAGATTTGTCTCCTGTTTCAAATGTTAGGGAAAGAAACTAGGTTTTTGTGTGTGTTTGTTTCTTGGTTGTGTGTGTGTGTTTTAACTTATTAGCTACTTAAGTCCTATACTAAAATCACAGGCAATGATGTAATTTTTTTTATTCTTTGATGTCTTACATAAGTATTACCTCAAGGAATTTTTAAAGTTTTAAAAAATGTATCACCTATATCTTGCCTATTAAAAAAAATTAGGTAGCAAACGTAATAGGTTTGAGCTATTTTCCTAAACTAAAAGTTGTATTTCACACCCTGTCTCAGAAGAGAAGTTTAAAGAAGAGAAGAGAAGTTTAAATTTAGTTTCACAATGAGTATATTAACAACAATACTATATGCTTTGTTGTTTTTCTCAATGGAAAATCTTGGTTCACTTCAAATAAGATGAGCAAAATGTTCAAAGAGAAGTGAGATTAGGAATTAGGTTACTAGAAACTTTATTTTTATAAAGATTGCTCTAAATTTTTGTTGCTTTGCATTGACATCTTTCAAAATTTTTCTCAATTAAGGAATCTGTCATCCTCTTCCCCTCATCAATTAAAGTGGATTAGAAGGCTTTAGATGGTGGGGGCAAAATAGTTATTTTTAACTTTCAATAAGGAGTTGGGGAAGAAAATGTAGATTTAAAGCTTCTTATTTTTAAAAAGGAAACTTCAATGAAAAGAGAGTAACTGTCCAGGGAAAATTACAATTTTATGTACAAACAAGTCTTTTTTTTTCCTTTTAAAGAATTATAATAATAAATGCAAAGCATAGGCTATTAACTTTAAACATTATTTTTGGTGATATATCCTATTTTTCCTAAAAAACGAAACAGCCAGATTAAAAGACTGGATTAACTTGCTGCAGTACTCCTTAAATGTTTCTTACAACACTGATCCCATGGAAAATTAATATTTAGAAATATAACTCAAAATAGGAAGTTCTATGATCAAAAGAGTTGGGAAAATGGTTTGACAATAACCATCCACATTAGTATTATTATAAGTATTAATAGTATTAAAGGCTCTGTGAAGTAATTCTACAAATAAATTTGTTTCCCAACTCCTCTAACAAGGATAAGATGTTAATATCTTATGAAAAAAGTGTTCTGAAAAATACACACAGGGGCAATATGGATCTGATGGAATGAGCTTATCTGTTATTTTATTTTTCATTTTTATCTTATTATTTCCTAAGAAGATTAATAGAGGAAACCCATAAGAATCCACTTTCAGAGTCATGAAACATAACTCCTGCCCTAAATACTTATTGTCTCAATATATTAAGTAGAATAATCTCTTAAACATTGAGAATAACTGCAAACTAGCTTATATTGCTTATGAAACCTTTAACCTTTTCTAGTTTTCAAGATTAAAAAATGGTATTAAAAGTATATTCACAGTATTAACATATAATTTTTTAAGACAGAAGTTACTTCATGAGGAAAAATAAAAATAAAAAATATGCTCTCTTTTTGCTTCCTTTCAAGGTTTAAGAATCACTATGATACTTAAACGTTTTATTTCTTTATACAATATATTAACAATAAGCAGTTCTTCTAGACTACAAATGCTTTAGAAACATGCTATGAAAGCAAATCTTACCACTGGGCATTCCCATAATAAAGCATCTTCTATTTTTTCTGATTTGGAACATCTTGGCATTTCATAAAGTTTTCGTGGCTCTGATGCAACACTGGGGGGAAAAAAGATTATTCTTCTTCATAAATAAGACAGTGTTTGCTTGGATTTCAGCGATTTTTTTAATTCAGAGATTTGGAACACCAAAAATACAACCTGCTGCTTTGCTTTCCTCTTCTTAACTAAATGTCAACATTACTTTTTAATCACAAAATTCATAATACACATTCATAGAAAAAATATCAAATATGTAATAAATTATAATAGCACAAAACTATCCAATATTAATATTTTGGTTCAGTTATTAATATTTTGGCTCATTTCACTCTACTTTTTCTTTATACACTTATACCCACCTGCAGATCATTTTCCAAAATTAGAGCATATTGAATTGTTTCTTTTCCTTTTAACATTTACTACCAATATCTCTGTTGAATTTCACCTTCATAATCTGTTATTCCAACATTGTGAAATGAAAATTAAAGAGTTCCTTTCTTTCAACTAGTAGTAGAAAACCAGTAGATGAAAAAGATAAAAAAGGAAACTTCCCAAACCAGAAAGAAAAAAGAATTAAAAAAAAAAAGAACAGAACATCTAAGGACTATGGGATAATTAGAAAACGTGTAATGTACACATAATGAGAATACCAAAAGAAGAAGAAAGAGAACAAAACAAATGTGGGAGGTATCAAACCAATTATATCAATGATCACTTTAAATGTGAATGGTCTAAAATACACCTGTCAGAAGACAAACTGATAGAGTGAATAAAAAACAAGACTTGAATATGTTATATACAAGTAACCCACTTTAAATATAAAGACACAGATATAAAAGCAAAGGGATGGAGAAAGATATACCATGCAAATACTACCTTAAAAAAAAAAAGCAAGCAAGCTGGAGTAACCATATTAATATCAGACAAAGTAGACTTCCACACTGAAAATTATCAGGGATAAAGAGTAGAATTATATAATGTGAATGCATCTAACAACACAATGTCAAAATACTGAGACAAAAATGGTGGAATACAAGGAGAAACAGACAAATCCACCATTATACTTAGAGACTTCAAAACAATCCATCAGTACCTGACAGATCCAACAAATAGAGTAGGTAAGAATATAGTTGAACTGACCAGTACCGACAATCAGCTGGCTCAAACTGACATCTTTAGACTACTTCAGCAACAATACATTCTCCTCAAGCCCATGTGAAGAGTTCACCATGACAGACTACACTCTGGGTCATAAAATACTAGAATTTAAAAGACTAGAAAAAAATATAAAATATGGTCTCAGACCATAATGGATTTAGGTTAGATACCAATAGCAGATAGCTGTAAAATCTCCAAATACTTGGAGCTTAAATGACACATTTCTAATTAACACAGGGGTCTGGCTTAGTGGTAAAGAATCCACCTGCCAATGAAGGAGACTCAGGTTTGATCCCTGGGTAGGGAAGATCCCCTGGAGTAGGAAATGGCAACCCACTCCAGTATTCTTGCATAGTCGGACATGGCTGAGCAGACTGAGCACAACTGAGGGAATGAGCTCGCGCAAAGAAAAAAGTAGAAAAAAGTCCAGAGAACTTTTAAATCGAATATACAATGTTTCAACATTTGTGAGATACAGGAAAAAACCGTGCTTAGAGGAAAATGTATGGCATTTAATATATACTTTAGAAAAGGAGAAATGCTTCTGGGCTGGTGAACACATGAAGATTCAGGAAGAGTGATATGCTCAGAGGGCACAGAATTTCTGTGCTCCTTCCCACATACCTTGCCCTATGCATCTCTTCCATCTGGCTGTTCTTGTGTTATCAAGTTTTATAATAAACTGGTAATCTACTAAGAAGCCAGTCACCAAAAACAAGTCACACACACACAAAAGTCAAGTATTACATGATTCAATTTTTTGGAAATGCCCACAATGGGTGAACCTACGGAAACAAAGTAGTCTAGCAGGTGCATAGGGCTGAGGGTGGAGAAGGTACGCTGGTGACAGCCAAAGGGTAGGGTCTGGGGGTTTTGTGAGGTAAAGAAGTTGTTTTAAAATTAATTGTAGTGATGGTTGCGTATATGAACCATCAATGGTTCATCAAATCATTTTCACTGAATATGAATTTCAAGGATGCAAAAATTGAATTGTATGCTTTAAATGGGTGAATTATTAAGCTGTTAAATAAGAAAATAACCCTACTTTTTTAGAGGAGCAAACTTAAGTGCGGCATGTTTGGAATATGTTTTAAAATATTTAGCAAAGGTATAAAGGAAAAGGATATGGGGACAGATAAGCAAATGTGGCAAAAATCTTGATCCTTTCTGAGTCTAGGTAATGAATGTATGGGGGCTCACTATACTATTTATATATATACACTATATAGACTACGTTAGCAAGTCTGAAATTTTTCTTTTAAAACAAAGGCAAGTACTTTCAAACCAAAATACAGAAATTCTTCCCTAAAACAGCATCTAATTAGTAGGTACTTGGATCTCCTGACATCTGGTATCCCTTAGGCACAATAAAATACTACACTGTACTCAGCAATCTGTCATTTTGCCTACATTATAAATTCTCTTTAAATTGGTATTTACACAGATGAAACCTCAGCCTTTAGGTTTAACAAGATGTTAAATTACATGCATTTTATACCCTACCCTTATTTTGAACCCATTTTTCCATTCTGTTACACTAAGCACTAATGTAGGCATGTGTTTCTATAAAAATTAAAGGTCAACAGTCAAATGAATTACATCAAAAATTTCACCAAGATACCTGCTGATACAGCACCGATAATTGTTAAAGTATATTCTTCCTCTCTCATAGGCTATAGGTGATTTGGAATGAGTTGTCCAAACATTCTTAAATTTAGTACTTTCCTGAAAAACACAAGGAATTTCGGTTTAGGAAATAACTCATACGTTTCTACTGTGCACCAATCTTAAATTGGATATTTAAATTTACAGTTTTCAAAATAACTTCAAGTACGTTCTTAAAAAATAGTATGTTCAATTATTCTTCACTCTGCCCTCACATTTCGGCTTAAGTGGGGTAATTAATTTTTAGAAAAATTGTTTGCAAGATATAAGAAAGTTAAAACTAAAAGCATGTGCTGCTAAGTCGCTTCAGTCGTGTCCGACTCTGTACGACCCCACAGACGGCAGCCCACCAGGTTCCTCCGTCCCTGGGATTCTCCAGGCAAGAATACTGGAGTGGGTTGCCGCTTCCTTCTCCAACGCATGCATGCATGCTAAGTCGCTTCAGTCGGGTCCGACTCTGTGCGACCCGTTAGACAGCAGCCCACCGGGCTCCTCTGTCCACAAGGCTCTCCAGGCAAGAACACTGGAGTGGGTTGCCATTTCCTTCTCCATAAAGCATGTGACGGTTCTGCTAATGGCTATTTACTAACCCCCAGTTTCAAGGCCGTGATCACCCTGCCCATCACTTGCGATCTTCTTAAAAGGGAATTATACTGCGTAAAAACTGCAGCCCAGCAGTAAGTCTGCCTCTCCCCTACGCCCGCGACCCCCGTCGCCCCGCTGCTCTTCGTTCCCCTCCCGGCCGGCAGGCGGTCACCTGGCACACCAGCGCCCGCAGGATGCCCAGGTTCGTCCTCTGCACCATGCCCGCGTCGCGCGAGAAAAAGCCCAGCGCCCGGCGACTGAGCCGACCGCACACGTTGGGCTTCTGGCTTGGGCCCATGGAGGCGCGGGCCCGGCAGAGCGGAAGAGGGGCGCGCCCCTTACTCCCGCGCCGGGAAGCGGCCACTATCTCCGAACCTCCTGGCCCCAACTCCTCGAGGAGCCCAGAAAAACTGACACCGGGAGCTGGGCCCGGAAGGGCACAGCTGTGGGGCGAGGGACGACAGAGCCGGCGCCGCCTGAGAGCCGAGATTGGGCAAGGGAAAAAACCCCCTTCCGGGCTGGCCCGGCAAACACTATACAGCTCCGGACCCAGCGGCAGACACTGCAACGTACTTAACGCGCAGTCAGCCGAAGCCGTTCACTTGCCGGAAAACGTAGTTCCCAGTGTCCGCAGAGGGATCCTGGCTTGTACCCAGAACTACAATCCCCATCAGGCAGCGGGCAATGAGCCCTTGCCCAGGCCCCGCCTCCAACCCGCCTCGGCCCCGCCTCCAACCCACCGCGGCCCCACCTTACCCCCTCTCTTCTGGCCGGCCGGAGGCTGCGCCGTAGGGTTGGCGTGGCTTTCCGGCTCTGTTCGCGACGCCTGGGGAGGATTGTGGGGGCGCTGTGCTGCCGCCTCTTGGTCTGTGTTCCGTGTTCGCTCCGTGCACTCAGGGGTCCGTCCCTTGCCGCCCCTGTGCCCCCACGCTTGTCAGTCCCCGACTTTCGCTCTGGGAGCCCTGGCTGGGTGTCGAGAGGGGGTCTGTGTCGTGTGCGACCGCCCCTCCCCTCCCCACAAGGCAGCGTCTTGTGAAAAAGAAAGGTACGCCCTCGGCTTTCCCCTCAGTCTTAACGTTGGATGTTGTGGATGGTTAAACATTTTGGGTCCTTGAACACTGTGCTTTGTAATTATGAGTTAGTGGTGAAAATACTGACATTACTACCGAAGTAGAGTTGAATTACTCTTCTAGAGGCCCGCCCCTCCGTGGCCCGTGGAGACTCAGGCTGGTTTTGCGATAATTGCTGCATTTTCCTTCCTCTCGCCTTTTTCCCCTCCTCTTTATTGAGGAATGAAATATGAAATATTTACATTGTTTTTAGACTGCCTAAGATGTTCCACGTTGATTCCTCTAAGATAACTGTGAGTGGCCCTCCCGGTCGGGTCAATTTTCCTGTCATATCTTCAGGGGCTGTGTCACTGAGGATATGCCATTCCTACCACACTAAGTTTTCAGTAAGCATGTCCCAGACGAGACCCATTGCTTTGCCTGTAAGTCCCTTGAGCATGGTGCCTTTGCGTCTCCCACGTGGCCTCTTGTTCACACATGGGCTAGGGTGTGATTGCATCGGACTGACAAGGCAAAAAGTACAGTAACTCTGTGAGTGTGCTGTTTTTAAGCGTTTAGGATGAAACTTTTTAACCCTGCTAAATTTCCATCCTGCTAAATTTCCTTTGGGGCCTGGGCTTTTGCTGATTTTTCATGACTTATTTACAGCATACTGTGGAGTGCTTTGTATATTTTTAGAGAGCGCTATAATAGTTAATTTGGTAATTCATGAATGCAGCTGTCACTGAGAAAACAGACCCAGAAAAGATAACTGGATTTTCTTTGGCTGAAATGAAATTCAAATCACTGCTGAATTGAATTCATCTTTTTTTTTTCTCCTTTCCCTTCACCCCCATTTGCTTGTCTTTCAGTGGTCTCACAAACAAGTCACCCAAGGGACAGTCGTCCTAGCTGCCCTCTTTTCCATCACCTTCAACCAAGTACTTTTGATTCTGTTATCCATCTCCTCTTCATATCCCCCCTACCCCAAATAATTTAGGGCCTCACCATTTTTTCACATTATTATATTATGTAGCCTCCTCTCTGCCTTACTTAAATACTTCCAATTCCAACCCTCCACACTGCTGCCAGAGTGATTTTTCTAAAGCACAAATCTGTCATTTCCCTATTAAGTCTTTCAGTGGCTTCCAGTCACCCAGAGCAGAATTTCTCAAACCTACGTAGATACCTAGGATTTTCTATGGTGAACTTAAAATATGTTCAGTACATTAGATATATGCAAATATAAAACTGTATATAAACTCCTTATTGTTGTATCTTTTGAACAACTATAACGCTCAAACAGTTGTACATTAAATGAACTATGAAACAAACTCTGATGAATGCTTATTCACTGATACCAGTGAGACTGTTTGCCAGACCTGTCATGCTTCACTGTTCTTGGGGGCGTGAATTCCTTACAGAAAGACCTGTCCTTACTGCCCTTGCTGCTGCTACTGCTAAGTCGCTTCAGTTGTGTCTGACTCTGTGCGACCCCATAGATGCAGCCCACCAGGCTCCCCCATCCTTGGGATTCTCTAGACAAGAATACTGGAATGGGTTGCCATTTCCTTCTCCAATGCATGGAAGTGAAAAGTCAAAGTGAAGTCGCTCAGTCGTGTCCGACTCTTAGTGACCCCATGGACTGCAGCCTACCAGGCTCCTCCGTCCGTGGGATTTTTCAGGCAAGAGTACTGGAGTGGGGTGCCATTGCTTTACCCGGTGACTTCACCTCTTTTCTTTATTTAAACCACTGTAAAAACCTTCCTTTGTTCCTTGTGTTAAGATTTCATTTGACCTTCACTTGACAAACACCATTTACATAAAATAGTCTCCATGTCTCTCATTAACCTGTGCCAATGACAAATAGTCCCACTTGTTAGCCAGTGCAGTTCTAAACGCAAACGTGATTTGAAATCAATCAAATTTGATTGTGACAATGATTAATCAAAGGGATGATCCAGAGTATCCTTTTGTTCAAAAAAATTTTGTTTAGATTTTTATCAAATTGAAAATAAAAAGTATCCCTAGGGAAGTCTCATCATCTTGAGACTACATGTACCAATCCCTCATGGTCTGTATAGGTGCTTTATAGGACAAAGTCTGTAAGTCTCAGTGTAGTATACAGGGCACTTGTTATCTGCATCTTGCCCACATTTTCAGCCTCATCTTTGCCCATCCTTCACATTCGCTCCTGTGGTTCTGACACGTTTCCTCCTTGCTCAAGCCAGGGTCCCTTTACATTAAAATTTTTCTTTATCTGGATCTCCCTTCCTCTCCTCTTATCCATTTATCTCAAGACTCATGTCAGGTATCTCAGCTCCTCTCACTTGTCCTGACCCTTTGGTCTTAGTGATAACCTTGCCTCTTGTGTTACTCTGCATTCACTGGCTGTAGCACTATATTAGAATTGTTTGTCTTTCCAACGTTTGTTTAGAGAGGTCCATTCATTCATTCAACATCCATATGCATTAGCCACATTTTAGGCACTGTGCTCTGGATGCATATGTATGTTGGATGAATGTTAGTCACTCAGTCATGTCCAACTCTTTGTGACCCCATGGACTGTAGTCCATCAGGCTCTGTCCATGGGATTCTCTAGGCAAGAATACTGGAGTGGGTTGCCATTTCCTTCACCAGGGGACTTTCCCAACCCAGGGATCGAACCCAGATCTTCTACACTGCAGGCAGTTTCTTTACCGTCTGAGCTACCAGGGAAGCCATGTTGAATGAATGGGCTCTTCTAAAAACAATGTATGTATAGATTCTATTATCATTAACTAAATACTTTTAACATAGAACTATATTTAGTCTTTATTCTTTAAATGTAGGAAACCACAGAATTAATAAGAAGAAATGTTGTTTTATTTGCTGAATTGTGTCTGACTTTTGCAACCCCATGGACTGGCCTACCAGGCTCCTTTGTCTATGGGATTTCCCAGGCAAGAATACTGGAGTGGATTGCCATTTCCTCCTCCAAGGGATCTTCCTGACCCAGGGATCGAACCTGTGTCTCCTGCGTTGCAGACAGATTCTTTACACTGAGCCAACAGAGAAACCCAGCCAATAAGAAGAAATAACTTAAAAAAAAACTTTTATCCCTAACAGTTCTCCCTATAAAGTAGATATTTTCTTGTTGAAGGTAAAATGGCATAAACCCCTAGCTTAAGATTTGGAAATGACTTCTCTGGGAGGCCTGGCGTGCTGCAATTCATGGGGTCGCAAAGAGTCAGACACGACTGAGCGACTGATCTGATCTGATCTGATCTCTTAATTTGGGGCATAGAACAAACATTAATTCTTTTTTTTCATTCTGTGTCTATATGATGCTTTGAGAATACTTAACCATCCTTGCCACGATACTTTCAAGATGAAGAAGAGATAAGAGTTCAGAAGTTAATAAAATGCTTTTTGTTCATATATTTTGTTTAAAGAGGGCTAACAGAATAAATATATAAAGCACTCTGATTATTAAACCTAAACATTTACTCAGAGACAAAAACAAATTTGAACCAAGGCCACAAGAGGTCATTCATTCAACATGTAATTATTTTCATCTACAATGTGCTGGGAACTATTTTGGCATAGGGTTTAACTGATCAGGGAACAAGATCCTCACATGTCCAGGGAGATAGACAGTAAATAGATTTTTAAAATATTTTCAGGTAGTGATAAAGTACTGTGAAGAAGATAAAACGGGGATGTGCTTGATAGTGAGTGGTTGGGAGCCCTGCTGTACCCAGAATGGTCAAGAAAGGCCTTTCTGAAGAGTGGAGTTTTGAACTGAGCCTTGAATGAGGATGAGCCAATCTACACAGAACTAAAGTTAGAGTAGTTCAGGCAGAGGGATGTTCCAATACAGGGTCCCCAGGGCAATAACAACGTTGGATTATTCTAAAACTATCAGAAGGCTTGTACGCCTTGTCAGGAGTAAGGAATTTTGGATTTTATTCTGTGGTGAAGGGAAGCCATGGGACACTCTGGAGAAGGAAAGTAACATGATCTGATTTGTTTTGATGAGATCATTGTGGCTATAGTGTAGAGAATAAACTGCAGGGGCACGAGAATGGAAACAAGGACATGGTGGCTGTGGCACTGGCCCAGATAAGCGACGGTAAATGAGCTAGAGTGGCAGGGGGAGAGGGAAAGAAGGTAACCGATTCAGGATATATTTATATTAAAAGCAGAATTGACAGGACTTCTGATGATTTGAATATTAAAGGTATTAAAAAATATTAAAGATACTAAATAAAAAGTGTCAGTTCAGTTCAGTCACTCATTCGTGTCCGAGTCTTTGCAACCCCATGGACTGCAGCACACCAGGCTTCCCTGTCCATCACCAACTCCCAGAGCTTGCTCAAACTCATGTGCATTGAGTTGGTGATGCCATCCAACCATCTCATTCTCTATTGTCCCCTTCTCCTCCTGCCCTCAGTATTTCCCAGCATCAGGGTCTTTTCCAGTGAGTCAGTTCTTCACATCAAGTGGCCAGAGTATTGGAGTTTCAGCTTCAGCAAGCAGAACCACAAATAAACATCCCAAACTCCGCCCACCCAAAAAAAAAAAAAAAAAAAAAAATGGAAAGCAGGGAAATAGTAGATGTGCTGTCAATGAAGGAAACAAAGATTTTATTAAATTAACACATTAACATTGTAGACATTAATGCTGGAGAATGTTAGGATCTGTTCTATGGCTGGGGCATGTGGGAAGAGAGGAGTAAAATCAGGCCAGAAATAGGCAGGGGTCAGAGCTTGTTGGTCCATGGCAGTGTGATGGAAAAAAATTTCTATAGAGTGATGTGACATTCCCTTTAAGAGATAGTTGCATACAGCATCAGGGCAAGAGTGAAGCAGACCAGTTAGCAGGTTAATTGTGTAGTTTGGGTGAGAGTTTTTTTTTGGAAATTTCTTTTGAAATCAATTGAGGCTTTTTTAACTGTAAATTTGGTTCTTTTATTTTTCTCTGTATATTTTAATGATATGTAGTATCATTAAATGTACATTTAATGATGTACTACATTGTAGTACAAATATGTAGTACATTCATTCATATGCAAAATCCAGAAAGATTTAGGTTTAAAGGATTGGTAGTAAAGTTTGCAAGCTATTTATTTTAAAAATTTTACTTATTAAAAAGAATATGTATAGCTAACATGGCATAACATATAAATAATAAATAAAATGAATACCTAGATAGCTATCATTAACCTTAATAAAACAGAACATTACCTAAAATTTTGACATCTATGTGCCAATCCTGGTTGTTGGATCCCTCTTTTCTCTTAATATAAATAAAACATTAAGGTTTGAATGTTTTTGAGCATCATGTAAATTGAATCATAGTGCATATATGTACTCTTATACAGGTTGTCTTTTTTTTTCTTCAACATTATACTTGACAAAGTACCTGTGGGTTAATTTCATTTATTTTTACTACTATATAGTAGTTAATTGTGTGAATTTTCTACAGTTTATTTATCCATTTTCTACTGACTGGGCTTTTGTTTCTTTTGGGCTTTTTGTTCCTAGAAAAGTGCTGCTATAGACCTTAAACCTGTCTTTTGGTCCACACATTAAAGGTGTTCATTTTCTATTGCTACGTAGCAAATTACCCCAAACTAAGCACCTTAACTAACACCCATTTATTGTCTGTTTTTTTTTTTTAATAACACTGATAACTACTTGTCAGTATCATTTATCGAAGGGGGTCCTCATTTCTTTACAAATCTGTAGTGCTAACTCTGTTTATCAGGTTTACATTCATAGTCAATTTCTAGGCTCTATTTTCTGGTCTGTTTTTCTATCCCCAGGTTAATGAATACCTGACCACTTTTATAATAAGGCTTTCAAGCTAGTAGAGCAAGACCTCTATTGCTTTTCTTTAGGAGGGTGTTACTTTTCTTTCTTTTTTTTTTTTTTTTTACCATTTGCACTTGCCCTTTCATATACATTTTTAAATCCATTTAAGTTCTACGGAAACCTTATAGAAATTTTGGTTGGGATGATATTAAATCCACCTGTCAATTTGAGGAGAACTGACATCTTTACCATATATCAAATTATCCTATCTCTGAAAACAGTATATCTCTCCATTTATTTGGATCTTTTTTAGTGTCTTAGCTCACTTCGTAAAGAATCCACCTGCAGTGCAGGATACCCCTGTTTGATTCCTGGGTCGGGAGGATCCCCTGGATGAAGGGATGGGCTACCCACTCCAACATTTTTGGGCTTCCCTTGTGGCTTAGCTGGTAAAGAATCTGCCCACGATGTGGGAGACCTGGGTTTGATCCCTGGGTTGGGAAGATCCCCTGGAGAAGGGAAAGGCTACCTACTCCAGTATTCTGGCCTGGAGAATTGCTTGGACTGTATAGTCCATGGGGTCACAAAGAGTTGGACACCACTGAGTGACTTTCACTAATGAAATTTTATAATATTTTTTTACTGAATTGCATAATTTGCAACTTTCTAAGTACAGTGTATTTTTGGTCAGTGTTATAAATGGTATATTTTTAAGTTTAGATTTTCTAACTAAATTTTTGATAGTATATAAACATGCAGTTGTCTGTATATTGATCTTATATTTAGCAACATTGTTCTTCTATATTGATCTTTTGCTTGCCAATATTTATCTTTAATAGCAATAATTGTCATTTGTAAGGTTTGGGGGATTTTTCTACATAGCCAATCATGTCTTCTGGAAACTGTGACAGTTTTGTTACTTCCTTCTCAATTCTTTTACCTTCTTTCCTCTTTTTTTTCTTTTTTTTGCTGTGTTGGCCAGGACCTACAGTGCAGTGTTGAGTAGAACCAGTGATAGTGGACCTCCTTGTCTTATTCATGTTTATAAATGGAATACTTTTAATATTTCACCATTAAGGATGACATCATACGGTTTTGATAGGTGCCTTTTGTTAGGTTAATGAAATTCTCATCCATTCCATATTTGCTAAAAGTCTTGTTCATTTTTTTAAAAATATGAATGCGTATTGAATTTTGTCAAAAACTTTCTCTGTAATTGCTGAGGTGATATAGTTTTTTCCTTTAGTCTGATAATGTGATAATTACATGAATACATTTTCTAATGTCAAACCAAACTTGGGTTTAGATAAGTGTTTGTGATGTATTTTGTTTTTTAAAAACTGTGGGAGTTGGGCAACTACTGGCTTCATTACTCGCTCGGCTCCTTGGACCTTTGCTGGCTCTGAGGGTTTCTCTTTCTATCTAGCTGGTTTACTGGTGTATTTAAAGTACTTGTCCAGCCTTTTAGGAATATTTTATAGCAGAAAGATTTTGGAGGTATCAGGTTCACCAAATTACCAGAACTAGAATTCCACTTCCTCATATTTTTAGTGTAAAAAGCTTCCATTAATGTGAAATGTGATCACCTACCACCGTTTCAGTCTTCTCTTCTTATCTCCGTGCATAATCATGCCCTCCTTGCTGAAAACAAGGACGTAGAGTTGTACGGTAGAAAGCCTCACAGAAGGGTCAGAAGGCACGAGTTGCAGCACCAGCAGCATCAGTTGCTGAAAGCTTGACCAAGCCACTTACTCTCTCTGAATTTCCTTCAATCATCTGCTAAGTGGAAACAGGATTGGAGTGAGAATCACATAAATTTATAAATATGAACACATTGTTATGGAGAGTTTAGGGAGGAGAAAGTTTTGATTAAGTAGCACAGAGGATTTTTTTAGGGTGGAGATTTCGTATGGTACTGTAATGGTGGATACATAACACTATGTATTTCTTTTTTTCCAGTTGTGCTGCACATGGCTGGCAGGATCTTAGTTCCTCGACTAGGAATTGAACCTGTGCCCCCTGCAGTGGGAGTGTGGAGTCTCAACTAGTGGACTGCCAGGGAAGTCCCACACTATGCATTTAGTAAAACTCATATAGCTTAACAGTGGGCTTCCCTGGTAGCTCAGCATTACTGAATACACCTGCCACTGCAGGAGATGCAGGTTCGATCCCTGGGTTGGAAAGATCTCTTAGAGAGGGAAATGGCTACCCACTCCAGTGTTCTTGCCTGGAGAATTCCACGGACAGAGGAGCCTGGCAGGCTACAGTCCACAGAATCACAAAAGAGTCAGACATGACTTAGCAATTAAACAGCAACAACAACATAGTTTTACAGCACAAAGAGTAAAGTTTAATGTATGCAAAATTTTAAAAACAAGAGGAAGAGGGGGTTCCAGGATATAATGCAGATTGAGACAAAATAATCTAACTGTATTACAAAAGTATGCAGTGGCCTACTGAAAGGGGTCCGGGAAAGGTGCTGACCTAAGTAACTTTGATACTGTGAGACTAAAAGCAGTAGGAACTGTCCTCTAGTAGTACTGTCCTCTAGTCGATAAAAGTTTCCCACCGATATGGGTTAATAATTCTGTTCATATGTGTACTGGAATTGAACAATTAATAATTGGTGGATGATGGCTGCCAGATTTCTTACTGTTGGTGTGGGCGATTAGAGACAACCAAGAGTGGAAGGCTAGTATGATCAGGTGGTAATGGATTAGAGTCGGAGACATAAGTATAAGCTCTAGTTTAGCTTAACTGTAGATACAGATGGATATATATGGAAACATTTGTAGATAAAGATATTTGCATATGCATGGTGTGGTATATACACATATATTTCCTTGCTTTGTCAGTTGAGAGGGCCCAGAAGTGAGGACAGCTTAAGAGCAAAGGGCACACCCAGCACCCAGACCATTCTCCGATAAAAGGAACAAACACTCTGTAGAGAAAGGGCTGATTCTAGGCCTGGGTCAAGGAGTATGCAGGAGTCTGCAGCATCTTGTAGTGCCAGAAAGTAAGGAGATGCTCAAAAACACATTGATGAGAATGTGTCAGAAGGATATAGGAGGCGATTGAAAGAGGTTTTTAATGGCCACAGCAGGAAAGTTTGAACAACAAAATTAAATAGTATTGGGTTATAACCCAAAGTTTAAAAGTAAATATCTGTGAGTCCATACTGATATAAACAAGTGGTTGAATTAAATAAATGGGGAAGAAGAAACAAATCTGTGCAAAACATTTCCAAATAACTTATGTAGACACTCCACCCTTAAGAAGGTGGAGCATAACTCTCTCCTCCTTAAAGGTTGGCTGTGCATAGTAACTTCCTGCCTAAGAGTATGGTATGGAAAGTGGGGGAAGTAACTTTACAGTAGAAACCTGCCAGTCACTAACTCACCACTTTATCAAGGTTAACATCAGCAGTGGTAAGTCATGTTCATATCATGCACCCTTGATATGATGTGATAAGAATGACACTTTTTCCTCCCTAAAGCCTGTGCTGCTGCTGCTGTCACTTCAGTCATGTCCGACTCCGTGCGACCCTGTAGACGGCAGCCTACCCGGCTTCTCTGTCCCTGGGATTCTCCAGGCAAGAACAGAGGAGTGGGTTGCCATTTCCTTCTCCAATGCATGAAAGTGAAAGTGAAGTTGCTCAGTAAGTGTCCCGCTCTTCGTGCCCATAACCTCAGTCTAATCATGAGGAAAAATATCTGATGATGTTTTTCTAAAGATAACTGGGAGGCATTCTAAAGATAAACTGATCAATACTTCTCAAAACTGTCAAGGTTTTCAAAAACAAAGAAAGTGTGAGAAACTTTTAGAGCCAAAGAGGGGACTAAGGAGACCAGCTGACAAAGTGTCACGTGGTGTCGTGGATGGTAACCTGGAAGGGAAAAAGGGCTTTAGGGTGAAATGAAGGAAATCTGAATACGTTATGAACTTAAGTTCATAATTATGTATTAATATTGACTTGTTAATGGTAACAAATATACTGTACTAATGTAAGATTTTAATAATAGGGGAAACTATGTCAGCTATATGGGAATTCTTTGTACTATCTGAAACTTTTCTATAAATCGAAAACCGTTCTAAAATTGAAAGTTTACTTTAAAAATGCAACAGGACTATGGTAGATACCACTGAATAGAGGCAGCATTGCTTTAGTGATTAAGAAGATGAGCTCAGGTACCAGTCTGCCTGGGTTCACATCTGAACCTGGTTACCCTAATTAACTAGAACTACTTAATCTCTATGTGCCTCAGTTTACTCATCTGTTAGATTCTTCAGAGGACTAAATGAGTTAATGTATGTAAAGCACTTAGAATAATACCATACACATTCAGCACTATATAATTGTTTGAGTACATTTATTAATATCATTACTTCTTTACTTTCCAGTTTGGGGGATTTCTGGTTATAGCTGAATTTCACTGAGTATCCATCAGCATACTGAGTTTTAGCTTGGCATTCTGACAAAACAGTATTCATAGTTTTGTTTGTAAGGGGGAAATCATCAAGATGGTAAGATTCCTTATTAAAATATCCATTTCCCTTGTTAAACTGGTGTTCTTTACAAAGCACTGCCCACAGCACAAACCCCTTAGATTTAGGCTTTGGCACCTAAAATTTTGGTAATATTTGAAACAAAATGGAATGAATGTATTATAGAAACATGTTTTTAGGCCTTTTACTTCTCTGCGTAGAATACATACCAACTCTTTAGAAAACCCCTTGTAGATCAGCAGTTCAGGTAGAATAGAATTTTGAGTAGAACATAGAATTTGGAATCAGGAGACCGACTTGGAGTGTGGGTTCTTGTAGCTGTGTAATCAAGGCAGCTCATTAATCCCTTTGAGCCTCTCGTCCCATCTGTAAAACAGTGATAACAGGAATGCGTCCTGCCTTCCTCCGTAGCTTATAGAATTGTTGTAAGGATTAGGTGTGAAAATGAATGTGAGAGCTTCTGTAAGTTGTAAAACCTGTGCAAGTATTATTTGTTATAATAATCTCAGGTTTTCAACCAGAGTTCAACTCTAATGGAGCTTGATAGTCATATTAAGTGTTGGCGGTCATCTATATACCTTTACTTATTATGTAATAAACTGAAATCATTTGATTTTAAAATGCTTTAGATGGTATATTTTCTCACAGGACTTTAGTTTTTATGATGTTTTTCTTTGGTCTAACAAAGGAAGGCATTATTTTAATCTGGAGTTGTCTCTTTAAGGTGGCAGTTTGAGGATATGATTTCCAAACTCTTCGCTGAAATTGGCTATGTAGAGAACACAAAAGTGTGTCCCTGTGATTTAGGAAGTCTTCTCCTACAGAGACCTTCTTGTCCTGATGTGGAGCTGACCAGCAGAGGGTGCACAAGCTTTCCCAGAAGCTAGGCTGGGCAGACCTGACTGGAGCCATCTGTGTGATGATTAACAAGCACTACAAATGAAGAGGTTCTAGCACATCAGAAACACAGTTACCGAATGGAAAGAGACAGCCGCCATAATGTCACACAGCAATGTAGGAAGTACCTGCCCTAGTTGGTGAATAGGAAGTTTCTGGATAATTGGAATTTGACATTCTAAGTGGGTTATTTGTTTGATTGGCACCTCCTCCTGCTACTGTTTGTCATTTCAAAACTTCTCTTTCCAGGTTCTTTGCCTCACCTTCTCAGCATCTGTAATTATCTGCCTCACCCTGTCTAACAAGTTGGGGTTTTAAAAAGTAACCTTTCCCTGGACTCCTTTGACCCTAAGGTATTTGGGTCCTGAATCCAGTCAGCTACAGCATCCTGTCAGGGTCCCTCTAACCAAACTCTTACAGAGTCCGTGGCATCTTTTTTTCCTCCATGGAAATGGGTGACCATCAGAAAATTTGTTAACTTGTTAGTGTTACCTCACTGCCCATATCATCTTTTCTCCTCTTCCTTCCCAAGAGTGGATAGTACATAGAATGTATATACTTGAAAGTGAAAGTGAAAGTTGCTCAGTTGTGTACGACTTTTTGCAACCCCATGGACTGTATAGTCCATGGAATTCTCCAGGCCAGAATAATGGAGTGGGTAGCCTTTCCCTTCTCCTAGGGATCTTCCCAGCCCAGGGATCGAACCCAGGTCTCCCGCATTGCAGGCGATTCTTTACCAGCTGAGCCCAAGAATACTGGAGTGGGTAGCCTATCCCTTCTCCAGGGAATCGTCCCGACCCAGGAAACTTACTGGGGTCTCCTGCATTGCAGGCGGATTCTTTACCAACTGAACTATGAGAGAAACCCATATATATACTTAATGGTTTTAAAAATATTTTTTTATTCTGATTATAAAAGTACTTTGAGTTTTCTTGAAAAGAATATTTAGAGACATTAGGAAAATGTAAGGATATCCTTGAGCCTTTCAATCAGAGGGAACTCCTGTTAACTCTTCCAGACTTTTTCTGTGCATACATATGTGTATGTATTGGGGGGTGTGTGTGTGTATACATATATATACACACACACATTGATTAACATATATATATTAATTTTTAAAGAGATATACCATAGGTACTCTTTTGTACCTTTTTAGCCCTACCTAATAAGTCATGTACTTCTTTCTATATCAACAAATTTAGGTTTTTACCAACATTTTAAGTATATAGGTCAGCCCTCTAAAGATGAGTATTTGGATTGTTTGCAACTTTGCACTATAATGCTGTGATAAATCCTTAATATATTCTTCTGATTATATTCTTAAGAATTATATTAAAAATATATTTCTAGAAGTAGAGTGTCTATTAGATTTCTTATTTAAAAATGTTCACGTGTTGCCACAGTTCCCTCAGGAAAGGTCTCTTGGTGCAGTCTCCCTGACAGTGTTTGAGGATGCTTTTTACTGCACACTACTTATCACAACATTTCACCTTTTCCAGAATGATAGTGAATAACCCATTGCACCATTTTTAAAAAATTGGTGGACTTAAATTAATCTAAGGCAGTAGTTCTCAAGTTTTTTGGTCACAGGACCCCTTGACACTCTGAAAAATTATAGAGGACCTCCAAGAGCTTTTGTTTATGTGGATCATGGTTATCCTTATTTACTGTATTAGAAATTAAACCTAAGAAAAATGTGAACATTTAAGTCATTTTAAAATAGCAATAATAAGCCTGTTACACATTAGCATGAATACCCTTTTTATTAAAAGTACCTATATTTTTCAAAAGAAAAAAATTAGAAGAGTAGCATGGTTTTATATTTTTGCAAATCTTAACGTATGGCTTAAAAGAAGATGATTAGATTCTTATATTTGCTTTTGCATTAAGTCTGTTATGATATGTTGTTCTGGTTGATATATATGAAGAAAATCTGATCTCACACAGATCTATAATTTTCTAGTTAAGAAAGGAGTGCTTGAATAGTCTATTCAGATAAGTGTGAAGAATCTCCCTTGATCCTATACTGATCCCAGTAAGTGGTAGTTTCTTAAATGTTAATTTCAATATAATATTTGAAATCATACCCATGCATTTTTTTAATACTCTGTTACATTAAAATCCATGGTCTACCTTGCACTTTGGATCTGCATGTTTTTGTGACATCATATGTTGGCCATCTGGAAAATACTGGTTCACTGTGTTGTGCAGGTCTTCCAAATGTTGACATGTTTCATTATACAATATCAAAAATACTTTATTCTCATAAGAACAGTGTTTTAAGTGTCAGTAAGCTCTTAAGCTCACAGTGGTGGACATAGGGTTTACAAAATTCTAATTTTTGCTTGAAAGTTTGAATTTTATCAGTGGCAACAAATGCTGTCCATTGTTTTCTTGACAGGTTACTTTGTTTCTGAGAAAATGCCAAAGTAAAAATGGTGTTCCATGAAAACAGTCTTTATTGCTTCATCAAGGATACGCTTAAGTAAAATTGGCCTTTTGGGTTTTTTTCTTCAAATGTATGGTTGGTGAAGAAGGCATGAAAGTGAAAGTGAAGTCGCTCAGTCGTGTCCGACTCTTTTCGACCCCATGAATTGTAGCCCACCAGGCTCCTCCATCCATGGGATTTTCCAGGCAAGAGTACTGGAGTGGGTTGCCATTTCTGTCTCCAGGGGATCTTCCCAACCCAGGGATGCCCTCCCCTAAAGTTTGGTGCTATTCCCTTGATTCTGACCAAGGTACTAGAAGTTTTATCTCATTGCCTATACACCATTAGTGCAAATGTCACCACAGTAAAAAGTGCAAATAACATGTTGATGGTATTATGAAAATATTTCCGACTTTTTGCAGACCCCCTTAAAGTGTCTTGGGAGTCCCTAGGGATCTGAGGACCACATTCTGAGAACCTCTGGTCTAAGATACCAGTCATAGTATCTTACCTGAGACTGGTTTAGAGATAGTCTGTGACCCAGTTCTGGCCAGTGAAATCTGAGAGCAAGTCTGTCTAAGAGCTTGTGAAAAAGTTTCTTCATTGCTAAAAAGAGACATAAGAAAGAGATGGTCCTTTTCTTCCTGTGGATATTGCCATGCCAGTGTGATGCCTGGAACCACTGCAACTATTTTGTAATTGACAAAGCCAACCAGCCTTAGAATGAAGGTGATGCTGTTTAGAGCAAGATGGAGAAATGAGATGAGCCTGGGTCCTTGATGATATTATAGAACTGAAGCCATACCTAGAACTTGCCGAACCTCTGGACTTACAGTTAATAGAGAGAATATTCTCTTATTATCTGAGCCAGTTTGAATAGTGTCTTCTGTTACTTGCAGTCAAAAGCATCCCCAGAAGGTATTAATATTTATTAGTGATGAACATTTTTAAGTGTCAAAAATTAACATTTTTAGTGACCATTTGCATTTCTTTTGTGAATACTTATTGATGGTATTAGCACATTTTCTACAGAGGTCATTTTTAATTATTTTCTAAACATTCCTTACATATTAATCATATTAACACATTGTAACATTTTATATTTATATCCACAAATGTCTTGCATAGTATGTTATTCTTATAAGCAATCAATTAGTCTTTTTTCTTTTACACTTTATGTTGGCTTTGGTGTCATGTTTAAAAGAGTCTTTTCTACCCTACTTTTTAGTAAGTATTCACATATATTTTTTCTAGGTCTATTAAAAAGTATTTTTACATTGAACACTCTAATTCATCTGGAATTGATTTTGGTATTGATGGAGTAAGGATATAACTTTATTTTTTCTAAATGTGTGGGTGTGTGTGTTAGTCACTCAGTTGTGTCTGACTTTTTGTGATCCCATGGACTGTAGCCCACCAGTCTCCTCTGTCCATGGGGTTTCCTAGGCAAGGATACTGAAGTAGGTAGCCATTTGCTTCTCCAAAGGATCTTCCTGATTCAGTCCCTTAGTCTCCTGAACTGCAAGCAGATTCTTTACCATCTGAGTCACCAGGGAAGCCCAGGTAGCCCCTTTTCTTAATGTACTTTTTTGAATAGTCCAACCTTAACCTACTGATTTGAAATACTAGCTTTATTAGAAATGGAATTCTTGTATATAGGGAGAGGGAAGCCTGGCGTTCTGCAGTCCGTGGGGTCTCAAAGAGTCAGATGTGACTTGGCAACTGAACAACAAATTCTGACTAATTTTTGGACTTTCTGTTCTCTTCCAGTGCTTTGACTGTGTATCCTGGCACTATAGACATGGCCAGGACATTTTGCTTTGTAGAGTTTTGTAATGTCTGAAAGGACAAGGACTCCTCCCATCCTCCCTAACCCTACCCCACTACAATCAACAACACTCATTTTCCCTCCAGTATTTTCCTGATTCTTCCTATGTGTCTGTTCTTCGAGATGAAGTTTAAATTGTTTGTTCAGGTTCCCCAAACATTTTTGGAACGTTGATTGGAATTACTTTAATTTTGACCAGAATTTACATTTTTCACAATATTGAGTATTCAGTTCCAAAACCCACTGTCTTCCTTTTAATTATCTTCCATGCCCCTCTGTAGAGTTGTATAACTTTCTTCTTATCAGTCCTGTACATTTCTGGATAAATTTATTCCTAGATATTTCATATTTTTTTGTTACAATCGGAAGAAGGATCTTTTCCCCTGTATATTTTGTTTTGATTATCAATTTTAAAAAACCCTAAATCTAGCTCAACATTTCCAGATAGTTTTGGCTTCTCAAAACAGAATAAACAGAAAGGATACTATCATTTGTGGTAGTATAGTGTGGACTATGTGATTTATGAGGTATGACTGTTGAAGACTGTTTAAGGGAACAGAACTTCCCAGAAACTATATGCTAATGAATATGATCCTTCCAAGCTGGTTATGGTGGAAATCTATACATTTATGACAACAAGAACAATTTACTCTAAAGACAACAAAGGATATATATTCTTTAAAAAAAAATTACCACCACTGAAAAGATGAAAAAGAATTAATTAGCTTGCTATGAGGACGTTATCTGAAAATAATGTTTCAAAGATATTTTACTGTTATTGGAATAAATAGTAATCTCTTAACATGATTTATTTGAAAGGACAACCTTTATTTTGATGTAGAGGTGTAATTTTTAGTTAAGCAACATAACTTTGTAGATATGCCTTATGTTATCAGGTGTCAAAGAGATGGTTGACAGGTTTTATGTGTTTGCTGTTGTCGTTGTTGTAAAAGAATCATTTAATCAGTTTTTCTGTATTAAATAAGATTCCGTTGCCCCAGGCATTATGGATTGGCAATGTTTCAGCTGTTTGGGAAAATGGAATTTGGAATTTGCCAGTTTCCTAAGATCATTTAAAATAAACAAATTTCTTTTCATCTACATTATGGATTTCAAAAGCATGTGTAGTCTAACCTAGTATCTTAATCATCAATTAAAATGCTTCTGTAGAAAATGTGATTCTGAGCTCATAACATCTGACTTGTAGATGGTCTAAGAAATAAGACCTTTTGTATATTGAAGATTACTGAGGTTTCTCTACATGTTGTGGTCCTTGAAAGTTAAGACCATAATTAACATTCTCAATTATTCTTAAGCAACTTGCTGTGGCATTATTATTCATGGGCTATTTGTTTTAATAATTCTTAAGTGTATTGTTTTTTTTGTTTTTTTGTTTTTTTGGCTGCACCCTGCTGGCATGTGGGATCTTACTTCTCTGACCAGGATCAAACCCACACCCCCTGCATTGACAGCATGGAATCTTAATCATTGACCTGCCAGAGAAGTCCCTGTATTGATGTTTTTGTTTATATGTAATTTCTTGGAATAAGTTTATTATATGTTAAGTAAAGAATGCCTGTATTCTTTTTTTTTGCCTTTGGGTGGGTGAGGAGTCTGGCTCTAGGTTGGAATTGGATGTGTGATCTTTCAGACCTGACTGTAAGCAATTATAAGTCTTTTCCTGCAAGGCCTCATTGAAAGAATTGGTACATACCAGTGTGCACACCAGAATCAGTACACAACCAGTGCATTGCCATTTTCTGGAGGGATTTCAGTCAAGACCTCCTTCCCTCTGTCCCGGGACTCACCTCCTGTGTGTGGCCATTGTCTTACGTACATCTGCATTCTGATAAAGTTGATTCATATATGGGGACTCACGAAATGGATGTTGCTTCAGTGGCCTAGTTAAGGTCACGTTTCTAAACCTTAGTCAGCCAACACTTATAGGAAACACCTGTTGAGGAAACTTAACATACTCCAATCACAATCCTCCAACCTAATTTTAGCTTGCCGACAAAGGTCCCTCGAGTCAAAGCTATGGTTTTTCCAGTAGTCATGTATGGATGTGAGAGCTGGACTATAAAGAAAGCTGAAAGCCAAAGAATTGATGCTTTTGAACTGTAGTGTTGGAGAAGACTCTTGAGAGTCCCTTGGACAGCACGGAGATCAAACCAGTCAATCCTAAAAGAAATCAGTCCTGAATATTGTTTGGAAGGACTAATGCTGAAGCCGAATACTTTGGCCACCTGATTCAAAGAACGGATTCATTGGAAAAGACCCTGATGCTGGGCAAGGTTGAAGGCAGGAGGAGAAGGGGACGACAGAGGATGAGATGGTTGGATGGCATCACCAACTCGATGGACATGAGTTTGAGCAAGCTCCAGGAGTTGGTGATGGACAGGGAAGCCTGATGTGCTGCAGTCCATGGGGTCGCAAAGAGTCAGACACGGCTGAGTGAACTGAACTGAATTGAATTTTAGCTAGCTTGCTGTACACTAGAAAACAGGCCCTGCTAGCCTTATAACAAAATCCCTGACCTCCTGGGCAATCATGCCCTGTTTCCATATTGCCTCTTCTAACGTACTATAAAACCAGCCCTTCCCCAGAACAACTTGGGAAGAGTGCTCCACTGCTTGTGAGACACCGTACCCCCCAATCCATGTATGATTTTCCCTTGAAAAAAGACATCAATCTCATTACTGAATTGTTTTAGTTGTTTTCATTTGACAATTCCTAGACCAGATGCCTGCATTCAGAGGACTCCTTAGTGGGAGCCTCAGAGGAGACACTTTGGCTCTTTCCCTCTTCCTAACCCACCCCCTCACTGTCCATGGGCCCATAAAAAGGCATTAGTCTGTTTTTCAGGGGTCCTGGGCAGTGAGACAGTTTTTCCCATCGTGTTACATCCACTTGATCCTTCCCTAATGCCATTCCACTAGGAGAATGGAACACTGGGAAGGAAGCTAGGGCCTCTTTTTCCTCTTGCTTGCATTGTTATGGTAAGTAAAAGGCTTGATTGCTACTTTCCGTTGGTCTTTTTGTCCTAATGGATCACCTCAATACCTTGACTGCTTCACAGTGGGAAGTGGGAATGGTGTTCGTAATTCGTTAATTTGTTATTTTTTCTTTCCTTTTCAGGCTTTAAGGGTTGCCCATTAGAAATGTTTCTGGAATTCACTGAATAGTAATTTGACTTTACATTTGTGAAACACATTGTAGTTTTTACTGTTCTTTGTATAAACTTTGTGACTTAGGAATTGTCTCCATCTTACAAATGAGCCTTAGGCAAAGTATGTGACTTTCCCCAAAATCATAGTTAATGGATTCACTGGACCATAGTTTAAATTTGAGGCTTATTCTTTTCTCAGTTCAACACTTTCTACTCTACTACCCCACTTCCCTATGGCTAGCTTCCCTCATAGCTCAGTTGGTAAAGAATCTGCCTGGAATGCAGGAGACCTGGGGGTTCGATTCCTGGGTCGGGAAGCCCCTGGAGAAGGAACTGGCAACCCACTCCAGTATTCTTGCTTAGAGAATCCCAATAGACAGAGGAGGCTGGCAGGCTACAGTCCACGGGGTCGCAAGAGTCGGACACGACTTAGCGACTAAACCACCACCACCACCACCCCACTTCACTGGTAAATTAGTCTTTCACTTTCTTGGGAAGTTGGGGATACTTTAGGGCTGTGTAGTAAGCATAGTGGAAGACTTGACCCTCTAGTATTCATAAAGCTGTATGGAGATTGTAAGAAGAGCCAGACTAATGGTAGCAACAACAATATCAACTATTGAGCACTTACCATGCACCCAGCAGTGTGCTACATAAATGCTAGATACATCACCTCCTATGTTGTTATTTAGTTGCTAAGTCGTGTGCAACTCTTTCCCGACCCCATGGACTGTAGCCTGCCAGGCTCCTCTGTCCATGGGATTTCCCAGGCAAGAATACTGGAATGGGTTGCCATTTACTTTTCCAATTGATTAACCTCATATTTTGCAGTAAACTTATTAGTCACATGTTACTGAGGAAATTGAGGTTAACAAAATTAAGTATCCTGTCAGAGGTTATGTGGTAGTAAGTGTCAGAGCCTGGATTCAACTTAATCCAAACCCTTTTTCTCATCATCTGAAATTGTTTTCAAAGGAGAATTGAGGTGATTCTGCCCGACTTGGAGCATTTCTGTTGTTAAGGAGAAGTGGGAGAAGAATTTTCTGGAACAGAATCTTCTAATACTATATTACTCAGTGTTGAAAATACATAAACCTCCATTTAAAGGAAAAATATTCTCCCTGAGTTGAGGTCTTGCATAAATCTGGATATAAGTTCCTTGTGCAGAGCTCGTATTCAACTATAAAGTCAAAATAAGCACAGATACAACCACAAAGCCAATAAAATTCAAATTAGCAACATTTTAATGTGACTGCTGATGTTTTACAGAACTAAATTGCAGCTCTCATTATAAACAAGGTACTGACCACCACCACATAGGCTCTCTTGACTTCAGCCTGTCTGTACGGTGTGCGCTCTGTATCTTCTTAATTCCCTTACCACTTGTCTCAATTCTGAATACTGTAGAATCTTTTTACAGTGTGCCGTGTACTCAGATGCATCATTTCCATCTGTGTTGCTTGTTGCAACAAGATCATAAATGCACATATAGGCCCTGAAATCAAGTAGCTTTTACACATTTGCTTGTATTGATTTTATTTTTGGGTTATCATAATACACAATTAAAAAAATTGTCATAGCATCTTAGATGTGTCTAGTGGGGATTGATCTTGAGGAGCAAAGGATGGAGATTTGTTATAATGACCTGCTAAATATTAAAATGAGGTAGTGGATGGGAGTCTGTATTTCAGCTTTTTGTCCATGCTAAAAAGTTTTTTTTCCCCTAGGTGTTCATGACCTTGTGGTTCTCCCACACTATAAGAATCTCTCATTCAAAGCAATATTTCCATCTCCTCATTACAGTGTTACTGTTTTTGTTACTAGGTGATATCGGTTAACAGACTCAGAAGGCCTAATTACTAACCAGGACCTTCTGTCTGTCTTTGCTTCCCCTTGTTTCCCGTTCAACCCAGACTTCAGCCACATCTAGTCCTTCTTCCTCTCTCCTCTTTATTTTTAAATTTGCAGTCATTTTGGACTTACTTTATGGTCCTCAGTTATAATCTCCCTCAATTCCACATCCTAAATCACCACTGCTTTCTGTACTACCAGCTTAGACAGGCCATAATATAGGTAAAACTGAATATTTTCCCTCAGACCACCTGGTGGTAGAGGAAATCACAACTGCTGTATTATTTCGGTTACTTTTGGTTGGAGATAACAGAAAATTCAGACTGCCCTAAACAATTAAGGGAATATATTGGCTCAATAACTGAAAAAGCCAGATGTGGGACTGGCTTCAAATGAAACTTACTCTAACTAACAGTGGGACCTAACTTTTTTCAATTTTCCCAGTTTTCCTTCTTCAGAGTTGGCTTCATCCTAAATTTGTACCATGCCATCATCGTTAGGCCACATAGCTTCAAGATAGCTTTTGTTATCTACTGAATTGTGTCCCCTCCCCCCAAAATCAGATGTTGAAGATCCACACCCGCCATGTGACTCTATTTGGAGAAAGGGCCTTTACAGAGGAAATAAAAGTTGAGGTCATAAGGGTAGAGCCCTAATCCAGTAGAACCCTGTCCTTGTAAGAAGACTCGAGATATCTGAAATCTCTCCACAAGTGTGCAAAATGGAAGGCCATGTAAGGACACAGCAAAAAAACAGCAAGACACAGGATCGCACCAGAAATCAACCCTGATGCCACCTTGATCTTGGACTTCTAGCTTCTAGAACTGTGAGAAAGTGAATTTCTGTTGTTTAAACCAATCAGTCTGGTATTTTTTTAAGGCAGCCTGAGCTGACTAATACAGCTTTCAAGAGCTCCAGGGCTTCATGCTTCCTCTTTTATGTGTAATAGGTATGAGAAATCATCTTTGTCCCAAAAGCTCTAGAACTAGACCTAAAAGATGCACTCTGTTGGCCAGACTTAGTCTACATCTGAACCAGCCTCAATGCCCCCAAATTTGGAATGTACTGATTGGCTTAGTGTAGGTTGTGCAGTGCATCTCTGGCTTTGATAGGTCCACTGTGGCTTCTCTGCAAACTCATAGATCCAGGTCCGTGAGCTCTTGCCAAGTCCATGAGCTCTTGGAATTGGGGAGTGAGTACTCAGGAGGCAGACAATAAATCATCATAATTTGAGTGGAGACTTCATATGGCCCAGTTATGTTGCTGACATCCTTTACTCGAGTGTTGTTAGTTTCCTTTCTCTCTCTCTTTTTTTTTTTCCTGTTCCTTCTTTTCTCAAGTCCCATACCTTGTAGCCTCTTACTTTCACAGAGAAGAGAGCTTTGGGAAAGGGCACTCTTAACAATCTGCCTTTCCACTACAAACACCTGTTCTCACTCATCAGAAGATGAGAATGTGCTTGACACCTTACATGGGTAGCTTGTTTTCTGTGTACTTCCCCTCCCTGCCTCCCGCTTCTTGAAACTTGTTTGTTAGCAATTCATCTCTTTCCAGTATCTTCCAGTCTGTTTTATTTCAAACATTGGATAATTTTTCTCTCATCCTACTAAGATACTTGGGATTCTTTGTGTCTTAACAGATATTCTTCTATCTGCTTCCATTGTTTATTCAGGTTTTTAAAAACTTTTTACCTAATATCCTTCTTTGTCATAGGATCCCATTGAAGATACATTACATTTAGTCATCATGTCTCTTCAGACAGCTTGTGGCTCTGGCAGTTTCTCAGATTCAACTTGTTTTCGATGACCGTGACAGCTTGGGGGAATATGGTCAGGTATTTGGTACAGTGTTCCTCAATTGAGCTTTGTCTGATGTTTTTCTCAGATTAGATTGGAGGCAAAGTGCTGTTCTCATCATATAATGTGAAGAATGTGTGTGTGCTAAGTCATTTCAATCACGTCTGACTCTTTGAGACGCTATGGCCTGTAGCCTGCCAGGCTCCTTCCTCTGCCCATGGCATTCTTCAGGCAAGAATACTGAAGTGGGTTGCCATGCCCTTTCCCAGGGGATCTTCCCAACCCAGAGATCAAACTTCTGCATTGGCAGGCGGGTTCTTTCCCACTAGCGCCACCGGGGAAGCCCCATATGAAGAATATATATATATATATATATATCTATATACACACACACACTATCAACCTGACTTATTGTTGATGTTAACTTTGATCACCTGACTGAGGTCGTGGTTGTCAAGTTTCTCCACTGCAGAGTTATTCCCCCACATCCCACACTGCTTTTTAGAGGAGGTAACTATGCATAGCCCACATTTAAGGAATGAGGAGTTACGTTCCACCTCCTTGAGAGTGGAATGTCTACATCAATTATTTTGAAAGTCTTGGAAGGTTTTTCTCTTCTTCCCCATTTACTTATTCATTTATTCAACCATTTCTATCAATATGAACACACGGGTATTTATTTTAAACCTTGGGTTATAAGCCAAAATTATTTCGTTGCTCAAAAATATTTCAGCTTTGGCCGTTGGGAGCACCTTCAGGTGGCTTGTGTGTCCCTTTGACACATCCTTTTTGTTGTGGGTTGTTTTTTTGTTTGTGTTTGAGCATTTCATTACTTTCTGGCACCATGCTACAGGCTCATTTTATATATTCCCTGCCCCAATCCCAGCATCAGCTATTTTCTCCAAGGAGCTCTGATTCCTTTTATTAGAGAATGGTATTAGAAACCAAGATCTGGGTCCCTGGTGTGGTTGTTGCTTCAGAACTAGCAGAATAAGGAAATATATGTGCTAACCCATGTTTATACACAAATCTCCAAATAGTTCTGTATGTAACATCTGTATTTAGATTAACCTAAATATGAATTCATACTGATGACTCCCAATTCTAATTCATCTCCATGTGAATTATTCTAGTTTTCTCCCCTCACTTATCTGTAACCTTTCACTCCTGGTGAGAAACCTGGTTCCTACCATCTATTTCTTAATAGTTCAGTTCCAGTATATTTGTATTGTAGCTTCTTCATACTGCCCTTAGTGTAACAAGTTCAACTCATTTCCAGACTGACTTAGCATCTCTTTTCAAATTATTTTGATTCCCTAAATATGTAATACTGTTGCAGGAAGGGGGACCCCTTCCAGGGCCCGAAACTGGGCTCTTGTCTAACACTCGGAAGTGAATTGTCTGAGGAGACACATGTGCTGACAAAGCAAGAGATTTTACCGGGAAAGGGCACCCCGGTGGAGAACAGTAGAGTCAGGGAACCCAGGAGAACTGCTCTGCCGCGTGGCTTGCAGTCTCGGGTTTTATGGTGATGGGATTAGTTTCCGGGTGGTCTTTGGTCAATCATTCTAATTCAGAGTCTTTCCTGGTGGTGCACGCATCACTCAGCCAAGAGGATGCTAGCGAGAGGGATTCTGGGAAGTGGACAGACACGCGGTGTCTCCTTTTGACCTTTCCCAAACTCTTCCGGTTGGTGGTGGCTTATTAGTTCCGTATTCCTGATCAGGCTCTCCTGTCATAAAACAACTCATGCAAATGGATACTATGGTGCCTGGCCAGGGTGGGCGGTTTCAGTCAGTGTGCTTCCCCTAACAACTCCCCCCTGAGAGGCTTTATATTTAAGATATTTTTTGGGAATTGGGGCGGAAGTCTCTTTTTCCTGTAACTTTTTTCTGCTGTGTATGGGCGTAGGCCTGTCTAGCAGAGCAGAAGTCTTTCTCTACCTGATCTAAGTTGGGGTGTTCTACATTTGAAACCAGCTTTTACCCTTGTATTAACAGCAATTTAGTTTGAAGCTGTTGGCTCTTCTCAGAGATGAAATAGAAAGGGGCCAAACAGGAAACCTAACAGGATGCTCATCACTGGTCCCCAGAAAGAGGAGGCAACATTTGGGGTGAGGGCTGCAGGGTTTTTTTTTTTTTTTTTGATTGGTTGGTGGTGAAGCAACAGAGCTATGTTCTAGGAATCTTGTGTTCAGTCTGAGGTTACCATCTTTCACGTGGGTGGGGGCTCTAGTTTTGTAGAACTCAAAGACATTGTTATGTATATTTTTTTGTGTAGGAACCAGGACCCTGTCTCAAGGCTGTACCACCATTTGATTGTTTTTCTTCTGTTTTTGTATCCCCTCTCTTCTTTGATTAGCAATTGTTTGAATCCACCCTTTGGAACTCAGGGAAGGTGAAGGAGGCTGAATGTAGTCTATATCTTATAGATAAGAAATGGAGAACACAGAACAGATCTCTACTCCAGAGCCCCACAGAGTCTTGTTCAGTTTTAATTTAGGGAACTAGGCAACTATGACTGTGATAACTTCCTGTCAAAATGGGGCATAGGACTGCCTCAGCTTGGAGAATAGACACTGAATTGGAAGTGTTTTTGAGTTCCAAATCGTAGATCTGAGCCTTGTATGATTAAAATCTCAATCTCTTGGTCTGCCATTTTGTTGTAACAGACCCAATTAGAAGTAGCTGGAGGAGGGATAACTGGAATTTTAATAGACAAAATAAATTTAATTTTTTTTTAGAAGAATAGGCCTGAAACCCAGTCTGGACCTGGCACTTCGGGGAGACTTGTAGCCAGGTAGCGAGTTACCTAGTTTTATAAAAAGGTTGTTCAAAAAAAAAAAAAGGTTGTTCAGTTCAGTTCAGTCGCTCAGTTGTGTCTGACTCTTTGCAACCCCATGAATTGTAGCACGCCAGGCCTCCCTGTCTATCATCAACTCCCAGAGTTCACCCAAACTCATGTGCATCGAGTTGGTGATGCCATTCAGCCATCTCATCCTCTGTCGTCCCCTTCTCCTCCTGCCCCCAATCCCTCCCAGCATCAGAGTCTTTTCCAGTGAGTCAACTCTTCGCATGAGGTGGCCAAAGTACTGGAGTTTCAGCTTTAGAATCACTGCTTCCAAAGAACACCCAGGACTGATCTCCTTTAGAATAGGAAAAGGTTGTAGTTACTAGCTTTTAGCAGACATTGTTTTGAGAATGGTGGCATCTAAGCCTGACAAAACTCAGAAAACTCAAGTGTTTAGCAATATAACGTCTAATCTGAAATTACACCCATAGTGTCACCTAGTTATTTCTCAGGATGTCTGAACCATAGCTATTTTATTTTGACTTTTAATTTAAAATTTTTTTTAATAGCCAAAGCAGATGTCACCATTAATGACGTCAGTGTTTTTTTAGGTATGAGAAGATACAAGAATTGGAACTCGTAAAATCTTTTCCTGAAAAGATCTAACTATCTGAAGGCCTATTGTGCCAGTTTTTTCCAGAGCACAGAGTGCCTCATTTTTTATTTTTACCCTGAACTCTTTTTAGGGGCATTGAAAGTCACCAGTTGTAGTGGCCATGATTTAATCTTTGTAGATGTAGATGGAAAGTGTCAGTCTTTAGTTGGCAGAGCCCCCTTTTGTTCATAAACTTGACCATGATTTTGAGGGGGGCATTTTATGACCATTTTATCTCATGGTGTTGAGAATGTCCATCCTCAAGTTTGGCAGAGATTTTGTTGACAGGCCACTCAATGTGTTACTAGACTAGGCCATACAACAGTATCCAAAATTTTATGGACTACCTGTCTTATTAGCCTCTTGGTCCAGGAAAATATTCCTGCTTGTTGTTTTTTTTTCATATCTAGAGTTACACTGTTACCATTATTGATCTCATATGGGACTATATATTATTTTATTAGAGGCCTCAGACACACATTTGGCAGTGTAAGAAACAGCAATTTTGTAAAACAGGTGAAATATAAATAACATAGCCAGCAGTATTAGTAAAGTTACAAGTAAGAATTAGATGTAGCCCAGTATATCTCAGCTCATCTGACTTAGTCTACTCTGTAGCATCTTTATCTTTCAGGGAAATTATATATTGGCACCACCATCTATAAGGCACATAGACCAGTTTTTTAGTGTTACTAGCTGGTAGGCTGCAGTCCATGGGGTCGCTGTGGGTTGGACACGTCTGAGCGACTTCACTTTCACTTTTCACTTTCCTGCATTGGAGAAGGAAATGGCAACCCACTCCAGTATTCTTTCCTGGAGAATCCCAGGGACGGGGGAGCCTGGTAGGCTGCTGTCTATGGGGTCGCACAGAGTTGGACACGACTGAAGTGACTTAGCAGCAGCAGCAGACTGATTATCTTTAGTATGATTTAATTGTTTTTAACACAGAGGAGATTTTAAACCTAAATTACCATAGCCTGGTGTTATCTATATAAATCCATCTCATAATTGTGGGAGATTTTTTTTCTTTTGTTGAAACTTTTTTTTGTTGTTTTCGTTGAGTTTGAGTAATAGATAAAAGCTCAAATTTATGGCCAGAGTCAGAGCAGGCATTATTAATTGGCCTGGTGAGGGGATCTCATCTAGTAATATCACAGTGACCTGAATATGACTATAATTGTTTTTTAAGTAAATTTTTTCAGGGCTAACCAGTTAGAGTCTTGTAGTAGAGAAATTTACCAAGGTAACCCAGAACTAGACACAGGTAATTGGCCACAAACCCAACAATTGGATTGATTTTTAAAACTAGCACAGGATCAGGCCTATGATAGAAAAGTATTTGATTTATACGTAAAGGTCTAAGCAGTCAAGAAAACATTATAAATGATCATATGAATCAGGTCCAGCATCTTGGGCAAGTTGTCTACCTCTGATGTTGTCGTCCTCTCATCCTGGTGTAGTGTAGTTTTTTCTGATAAAAAAGTCTTTCTATCCAGGTTGGAGACAGTCCCTTAAATTATGTCTTTTTTTAGTCCTGGTTGCAGGTCGTGAGGCATCTGATCTTTATCCAAAGATAGATTACTGAGATAAGCTTTAGAAATAAACTTAGGGTGTTCTTTAAGAATTTAATTAAATTTTACATTAATATTACATAACAGCAAAGAACTATCTAAGAAATGAGTCTTATTACATGCAGACCTCTATTAACAAACTGGGATTTAACATTTATTGAAACTTTTTTTTCTCTAAAATTATTTTTATTTTTATTAAATATAACCAAATTAAGGCTAGTTTGTTTGCAAAATAGGTCTGTTCTCACTAATTTTGATCTGATGGTTTATATAACCATAACTGATCATAGACTTTTTATTTTGTTGAAACATTTATAGAGTCTCAGACTGAACTTTTAAAATAAAACAGGGCTGGGAAACTCACACCAAAGGCTTATCAAAGATTTTGCCTAACAAATCTAAGTGAAATTTTTTTTTTTTTTAAGGTCTTAAAAATTTCTTGAGATTTTTGTATCTGTTAGTGAGATAACCTTTTTAATTTATTTGATAAACTTACTGGAAACCTAAGAGTTTTTAATTTCTGGAGGAGTAAGAAAGAAAATATAATTGTTTTGTTTGTAATGTATAATTTTACCAAAGTATTGTCATAATTAGTTTGAGAGGAAGGTTTTTCCCACTCCTGGAAAACAGAAGATTTAAACCCGTAATTTTTTTAGACAGAAACCATAAAAGTTATAAGCATATTTGCTGGTTCATTCAGTCCTTTTGTTAACTTTTGTGAAGTCATCAGGTTTTTTGTTAGAATATCAGGACATATCAGAATGTTAAGAACTCCATATAATTTTTAGGATATCTGTATTAGTAATTTTACTATATATTATGAGAGGATTTATTACTCATTTGATAATCTTTTTTATGTAATTTAACCAACCAAATAAACACAGTTTAATATCTCTCTTTGGGATGTTTTAGGGGCCCTCTGAAGCACCCCAAAGTTAGCTAGAGGTCAAAGGAACTTCAAAAGAATTCGATTCGAAGTTTTATCGAAAAGATCAATTAAAAGCATTTAGAACATTTGGTCAGATTTAGTCAGTGTTGATGGGTATATCATTTAGCTTGTTGATATGTCACAATGGGCGTAAATACTAGGCTCAAGGTCTAGTGAAAGTCAGCTCTGCCATCTTGGACCTAGTTGGCACTAACCAGTTTTTTAATGGCTGTGTCATTTCTAATAAAAATTAGATCTGATCTGATCTAATTACTCTAAGACATGTCTATATTAGATAGACATGTCTATCTAATATTCACTATCAGGTATTTAATACTGAATATTTTTTAGTTTACATGAACCTGGAATTTATTGTTTAATTGTTTAATTTAGAATTATTTGATTTGTAAGCGCTTACCTTTTTTTTAAGCCAATTAAATAGAGCTCCTTTACAAATTAACCTCAAAAATATTAACCAGAGATGAAGACATGCCAAGACATATTTAGACAGACACAGTGCAAGATCTAGCTTCATTTTTTTAAGTTTCAGATCAGATCAGATCAGTTGCTCAGTTGTGTCCGACTCTTTGCGACCCCATGAATCCCAGCACGCCAGGCCTCCCTGTCCATCACCAACTCCCAGAGTTCACTGAGACTCACGTCCATCGAGTCAGTGATGCCATCCAGCCATCTCATCCTCTGTCGTCCCCTTCTCCTCTTGCCCCCAATCCCTCCCAGCATCAGAGTCTTTTCCAATGAGTCAACACTTCGCATGAGGTGGCCAAAGTACTGGAGTTTCAGCTTTAGCATCATTCCTTCCAAAGAAATCCCAGGGCTGATCTCTTTCAGAATGGACTGGTTGGATCTCCTTGCAGTCCAAGGGACTCTCAAGAGTCTTCTCCAACACCACAGTTCAAAAGCATCAATTCTTCAGTGCTCAGCCTTCTTCACAGTCCAACTCTCACATCCATACATGACCACAGGAAAAACCATACCCTTGACTAGATGGACCTCTGTTGGCAAAGTAATGTCTCTGCTTTGGAATATGCTATCTAGGTTGGTCATAACTTTCCTCCCAAGGAGTAAGTGTCTTAATTTCATGGCTGCAGTCACCATCTGCAGTGATTTTGGAGCCCCCAAAATAAAGTCTGACACTGTTTCCACTGTTTCCCCATCTATTTCCCATGAAGTGGTGGGACCGGATGCCATGATCTTAGTTTTCTGAATGTTGAGCTTTAAGCCAACTTTTTCACTCTCCTCTTTCACTTTCATCAAGAGGCTTTTTAGTTCCTCTTCACTTTCTGCCATAAGGGTGGTGTCATCTGCATATCTGAGGTTATTGATATTTTTCTTGGCAATCTTGATTCCAGCTTGTGTTTCTTCCAGTCCAGCGTTTCTCATGATGTACTCTGCATAGAAGTTAAATAAACAGGGTGACAATATACAGCCTTGACGAACTCCTTTTCCTATTTGGAACCAGTCTGTTGTTCCACGTCCAGTTCTAATTGTTGCTTCCTAACCTGCATACAAATTTCTCAAGAGGCAGATCAGGTGTTCTGGTATTCCCATCTCTTTCAGAATTTTCCACAGTTTATTTTGATCCACACAGTCAAAGGCTTTGGCATAGTCAATAAAGCAGAAATAGATGTTTTTCTGGAACTCTCTTGCTTTTTCGATGATCCAGTGGATGTTGGCAATTTGATCTCTGGTTCCTCTGCCTTTTCTAAAACCAGCTTCAACATCAGGAAGTTCCCGGTTTACATATTGCTGAAGCCTGGCTTGGAGAATTTTGAGCATTACTTTACTAGCGTGTGAGATGAGTGCAATTGTGCGGTAGTTTGAGCATTCTTTGGCATTGCCTTTCTTTGGGATTAGAATGAAAACTGACCTTTTCCAGTCCTGTGGCCACTGCTGAGTTTTCCAAATTTGCTGGCATATTGAGTGCAGCACTTTCACAGCATCATCTTTCAGGATTTGGAATAGCTCAACTGGAATTCCATCACTTCCACTAGCTTTGTTTGTAGTGATGCTTTCTAAGGCCCACTTGACTTCACATTCCAGGATGTCTGGCTCTCGGTCAGTGATCACACCATCGTGATTATCTGGGTCGTGAATATCTTTTTTGTACAGTTTTTCTGTGTATTCTTGCCATCTCTTCTTAATATCTTCTGCTTCTGTTAGGTCCATACCATTTCTGTCCTTTATCAAGCTCATCTTTGCATGAAATGTTCCTTTGGTATCTCTGATTTTTTTGAAGAGATCCCTAGTCTTTCCCATTCTGTTGTTTTCCTCTATTTCTTTGCATTGATCGCTGAAGAAGGCGTTCTTATCTCTTCTAGCTATTCTTTGGAACTCTGCATTCAGATGTTTATATCTTTCCTTTTCTCCTTTGCTTTTCGCTTCGCTTCTTTTCACAGCTATTTGTAAGGCCTCCCCAGACAGCCATTTTGCTTATTTGCATTTCTTTTCCATGGGGATGGTCTTGATCCCTGTCTCCTGTACAATGTCACGAACCTCATTCCATAGTTCATCAGGCACTCTATCTATCAGATCTAGGCCCTTAAATCTATTTCTCACTTCCACTGTATAATCATAAGGGATTTGATTTAGGTCATACCTGAATGGTCTAGTGGTTTTCCCTACTTTCTTCAATTTAAGTCTGAATTTGGCAATAAGGAGTCATGGTCTGAGCCACAGTCAGCTCCCAGTCTTGTTTTTGCTGACTGTATAGAGCTTCTCCATCTTTGGCTGCAAAGAATATAATCAATCTGATTTTGGTGTTGACCATCTGGTGATGTCCATGTGTAGAGTCTTCTCTTGTGTTGTTGGAAGAGGGTGTTTGCTATGACCAGTGGATTTTCTTGGCAAACTCTATTAGTCTTTGCCCTGCTTCATTCTGTATTCCAAGGCCAAATTTGCCTGTTACTCCAGGTGTTTCTTGACTTCCTACTTTTGCATTCCAGTCCCCTGTAATGAAAAGGACATCTTCTTTGGGTGTTAGTTCTAAAAGGTCTTGTAGGTCTTCATAGAACCATTCAACTTCAGCTTCTTCAGCATTACTGGTTGGGGCATAGACTTGGATTACTGTGATATTGAATGGTTTGCCTTGGAAACGAACAGAGATCATTCTGTCGTTTTTGAGACTGCATCCAAGCACTGCATTTTGGACTCTCTTGTTGACCGTGATGGCCACTCCATTTCTTCTGAGGATTCCTGACCGCAGTAGTAGATATAATGGTCATCTGAGTTAAATTCACCCATTCCAATCCATTTCAGTTCGCTGATTTCTAGAATGTCAACATTCACTCTTGCCATCTCTTGTTTGACCACTTCCAATTTGCCTTGATTCATGGACCTGACATTCCAGGTTCCTATGCAATATTGCTCTTTACAGCATCGGACCTTGCTTCTATCACCAGTGGCATCCACAGCTGGGTATTGTTTTTGCTTTGGCTCCATCCCTTCATTCTTTCTGGAGTTATTTCTCCACTGATCTCCAGTAGCATATTGGGCACCTGCTGACCTGGGGAGTTTCTCTTTCAGTATCCTATCATTTTGCCTTTTCATACTGTTCATGGGGTTCTCAACGCAAGAGTACTGAAGTGGTTTGCCATTCCCTTCTCCAGTGGACCACATTCTGTCAGATCTCTCCACCATGACCCGCCCGTCTTGGGTTGCCCCACAGGCATGGCTTAGTTTCATTGAGTTAGACAAGGCTGTGGTCCTAGTGTGATTAGATTGACTAGTTTTCTGTGAGTATGGTTTCAGTGTGTTTGCCCTCTGATGCCCTCTTGCAACACCTACCCTCTTACTTGGGTTTCTCTTACCTTGGGTGTGGGGTATCTCTTCACGGCTGCTCCAGCAAAGCTCAGCCATTGATCCTTACCTTGGATGAGGGGGTATCTCCTCACCGCCGCCCTTCCTGACCTTCAACGTGGGATAGCTCCTCTAGGCCCTCCTGCGCCCGCGCAGCCACGGCTCCTTGGATGTGGAGTTGGTCCTCCCGGCCACCACCCCTGGCCTCGGTCGTGGGGTTGCTCCTCCCCACTGCCGCCCTTGGCCTTGGGCTTAGGGGCGTGGGGTAGCTCCTCCCGCCTGCTGCCTCTGGCCTCAGGCTTAGGGGCGTGGGGTAGCTCCTCCCAGCCACGGCTCCTGACCTCCGACGCGGGGTAACTCCTCTCGTCGCCACCCCTGACCTCGGACGCAGGTAACTCCTCTTGTTGCCGCCCCTGACCTCGGACGCTGGGTATCTCCTCTCAGACGCCCCCCCGACCTCGGACGCGGGGTAGTTCCTCTCGGCCGTTTCTGCGCCGTCACAGTCTGGTAGTCTCGGCCGCTGCCCCTGACCTTGGACGTGGGGTAACTCCTCTTGGCCGCTGCCCTTCGGGCATGGGGTCCTCCTGGCCCTTTTAAGTTTAGTCATGAATTAGTTATTACAATATAAAATTTACTAGTTTATTAAAAAAACAGTTGAAATAAATTTTTTAAAGTCTTTTTTTCCTTTTTCCTCAGTCTCAGGAGTTAAGAGATGGTCTAGATAAATGTTTCTGAGAGCCCTGGTCTCAAGGCACAGGGAAAGAAAATCAAGTTTTAACAAAATGGCGGCAGGTCTAAACCAAATGGTGACCAGACAAAGCAAAATGGCCATCAAAAATCACAACACAGAACACAGAGATAAAACACACACATACAAACCTGGCAGTCCTCATCAGACACTCCCTTAAATACAAGAATACAGTCTCTCAGAAAACCTCCTATAGAGACACAGAACTTCAGATCCAAGTACTAACAGAGTAAAGGAAAATATCTCGGGTCTTCAAAGATTTCAAAGGGAGGAAAGGAAGCCAGGTTGAAAGAAGAAGGGGGAGGAGGTGGGAGAGGGGGCCAAAGGGGTGGCCTTACAGACGTCTCCTGCCACCTGCAGATACCCAGGCATTATGGGACTTTACCCTGGGCCTCCAGAGAAGGGAGGACTGGAACTCGGCCCTACCAGAAATCAGACCAGACCAGAACCAGAATTTGAGTTATCTGCCAAGAGGAGGTGATCATTCTCCAATCCTCAGCTCAGGTTGAGGCCCTTTGACCAGATTCCTGCATCTAGGACCGAGGGACTAGAAAAACAGGGAAGGATAGGAAGGGTTAAGGAGAGGAAAGAGAGAGGTCAATAAAGTCTCTTGTTCCTTACTGGTCGGGGCACTCTGGCCAGTTGTCCACGTCAGGAGGAGACCACGGACAAAAGGGTCCCAGTTGCGGCCGCTGAGTCTGGTCCATTGGCAGGCAAGCTGGCCCCTGAGTACCCCGAGTGGTCAGGATGTCAGTCTCAGTGAAGACGAGTCCCCACCAGAGTCGCCATTTGTTGCAGGAAGGGGGACCCCTTCCAGGGCCCGAAACTGGGCTCTTGTCTAACACTCGGAAATGAATTGTCCAAGGAGACACATGTGCTGACAAAGCAAGAGATTTTATTAGGAAAGGGCACCCAGGTGGAGAGCAGTAGGGTCAGGGAACCCAGGAGAACTGCTGTGCCGCGTGGCTCACAGTCTCGGGTTATATGGTGATGGGATTAGTTTCCTGGTGGTCTTTGGCCAGTCATTCTAATTCATAGTCTTTTCCTGGTGGTGCACGCGTCGCTCAGCCAAGATGGATGCTAGCGAGAGGGATTCTGGGAAGTGGACAGACACGCGGTGTCTCCTTTTGACCTTTCCCAAACTCTTCCGGTTGGTGGTGGTTTATTAGTTCCATATTCCTGATCAGGATCTCCTGTCGTAAAACAACTCAGGCACATGGATACTATGGTGCCTGGCCAGGGTGGGCGGTTTCAATCAGTGTGCGTCCCCTAACAATACCACACATTTTCACACTTCTTTGTCTTTATTTCTGCTAGTTCCTCTGTCTGAGGTGCCCTGGCTTTTATCCTTATCTCCTTGGAATGTTGCCACTCACTCTCCTAGACCCAGTACAGATGTTGACTCCACCAAGAAGCGTTCCCTAACCGCAAGCAAGAGACTTAATCACTCATTCCTCTGTACTCTAATAGCACTTTATGCTCACCTCTGTTACACATGTAACAGGACTCCGTTTGCATCTTTCTTCTTCACATGTTAGTAGGATTCTTGAAGGCAGGAACCTAGTAGACTTGTCCCTGGATTTCTAATGGGTCCAGTAATGGAGATTATGTTTAGCTCCTCTTGGGTGATAATTACAGAAAACCTAATAGTGGCTAAAATATGTAAGGATTTATTTTTCTCATCTAGTAGGAAATCCAGAGGAAAGTCATAACTATCATTGGTTTCCCTGTTCAGTGATACCATCAAGAACCAGGCCCTTTCTCTCTCCTATACACAGCATCACTTTCTTTTCAGGAAAAAGGCAGAGTTGAGGGTGCCAGCAAGCTGCCCTTCAACTCCTTTCTCTTCTGTATGGAAGCAAAGACTTTTGCCATTTAACAGATTTCTGTCATCTAGAACAAAACTGCAAGAGAAGATGAGACGGTGAATTTTTAGGAAGGCTAATCTTTTCAGTAAGAAGAAGATGTAGGAATTAAGCTCCAGGTAATCACACGGATTTCCCTGGTGGCTTAGACGGTAAAGCGTCTGTCTACGATGCGGGAGACCCGGGTTCGATCCCTGGGTTGGGAAGATCCTTTGGAGAAGGAAATGGCACTCCAGTACTATTGCCTGGAAAATCCCATGGACAGAGGAGCCTGGTAGGCTACAGTCCATGGGGTCGCAAAGAGTCGGACACGACTGAGCGACTTCACGTACGTACGTAATCACAAGGCTACAAGGAAATCAGGGATCTGTTTCCTGTTGGATAAAAGGCCTGAGGGTGGAAGAAGACCAGGCTGAGAAAACTCTTGAAAACAAAAGGAGAAAAGGGGGTGATGCCAGTGGGAGCAACATCTAACTTTAATTGGTGGCAAGTGCAAGCATGCCTAATAAGGAATCTAACGTACTTTGTCCACCCACTCTATATCTATAGCATTCTGTATTGCTCCCTGGAAACTTGCAGCTTTTCTGTTTTCATGTAGAAGTTGTATCATTCTTGTGAATTTTACTTTCCATTCTCTGGCACCTTTTCTGACTGTGTCATGCCTCCTATGATGTGACAGTCAAAATTTTACCTGATAGATCATGGTGTATTTTGCCTTGATTTTTTGCAAGTTATAACTAATTATAGTTCTTTAAAGTAGAATTTACATAATGCTATAATCTCTGCCTACCTAAACCCCACATTCCTTTGAAATTATGGAAATACATTCATTTGGGTGCTTTTTATTCACTATTACCTTTCAGATTTTTTTTATGGATAACATTCACTTACAACTTGAATTCTTTATAATACTCCATTTTGTGCCAGGACAGCCTTATTGATACATTAGTCCAAACATGACTGGATAAATCTTGCCTACAGGTATAAGCATCTCCTGCTATCTAGTGTACTTAGGGTTAGAGACATTTGCAATGAATCAGAAAGGAGAAGCTTCATTAAGAGTAGAATTCCATTAACTTCATCCATGTGAGTTTTTTACTAGAAATTATAAGGACTCGTAACACATAAAGTATGCATGTAACTTAACACCTTTTCTCAGTCCACCAAGTCTGATTACTACTTCCAGAAGTTACTGTAGTGCACAGAAATGTGAAATGCCAGGCGGGTAAGTTAAAACAGATTTCATTCTGGTCTCCAATTTTGGGAGACAAATTCCAGAGCAATTAGAACAGTATATCCTTCAGATATTGAGTATAAGGGCAGCTTTGAGATGGGTTTACGTGAAGTTCCTCATATAATGTGCGAGTCCCATAACCTCTTTGGGTGTGAGTGCGTGCATAGTGACACCTTCAAGGGTGGTCGTGCAGAGCAAACACAGCATGAGATTCCCATTTTGAAGCTGCAGCGTGACTGACGTCATAGTGTGATCAAAGTGCTCTGCAAATACTTACTGTAATTATTCTGTTCTTGCTAATACCCTTATTTATACTTTGAAATTATAATCATCCAAAGAAAGATTAAAACAAGATGTATGTGTTGCCTGAGCTCCTTGCCTTACAGATGGTCACACTCAGAGTTCCCTGAAATTGCTGGGGTTAATTGAAGCTTCAGTTTTCACTCAGGTGTAGTTGATACTTAAATGTTTCTTACCTGTCAGCTTTCACTATTTAAAACAGTACAACAATAGCGCTTTAATTTGCTTTCATTAATGGTAGCCTCTCAGGTAATGTTAGTGCAGGTTTGTCTAGATGATGTTTGTTCCTCTGAATGAAACCTTTGGACCAGCTTCCCAGCTGAGAAGAAAAGCTAAATAGTTACAGAGGTAAAAGCATGAATGTCTCACTAATTTATTCATTTAAAGGATGCTCAGAACCCAGGACACATCCAGGGGAAGTTAACTTTTAAACAAAGGGCAAGCATTTAGTGTATGATTAACGGCAGTTTCTTTCCTTGAGATTTCAGTGAGCTGAGACTGCAGGGAATCATTCTTAGGGAGGCAGCTCAGAGTCAGCCAAGTGCTCCAGGGATAATCATTACAGAGTCACACAAACAGCAGTACTATTTGCTCTAGTTCTTTGGTGCTCTTCCAGTAGTATTGAGATGTGAGAAAGCCGTATTAGGCTCAAGCCCAATAGCAAGGGAAATAAGCCCTTCTTTGCTTCTACTCCTCAGCTGTGTAAAAGTAGAGGGCCAGTGAAAAGAGCTGGGTGTTACAATCTTACGTTATTTAGGTGATACAAGCGTTCTTTGCCTGTATATTGAGATTTGAGTACTGAGAAGAGAATGACTTTGCTTTCCTACATCAGAGGACTGGTGTTTGCCAGTGGCATTGCTTGCTATTTGATTAAGGCCCAAGAGAAAAAGCACCCCACTCCAGTACTCTTGCCTGGAGAATCCCATGGGCGGAGGGCCTGGTGGGCTGCAGTCCATGGGGTTGCGAAGAGTTGGACACGACTGAGTGACTTCACTTTCACTTTTCACTTTCATGCATTGGAGAAGGAAATGGCAACCCACTGCAGTGTTCTTGCCTGGAGAATCCCAGGGACGGCGGAGCCTGGTGGGCTGCCGTCTATGGGGTCGCACAGAGTCAGACATGACTGAAGCGACTTAGCAGTAGTAGTAGCAAGAGAAAAAACAGAAGTGAGAAAGATGGAGGGAAGATAGTCTGGGCTTCCTTATGTCAAGTATAAGTTAGCAACCCCAATAAAGACTGGGGAATAAGTACTGTGATGCTTCTTGCATGTGTAGTACATAAAACTAGGACGCATATTGTATATATATGCATAATAAAGATTAAAAATAAATAAAAGGTAAGTGTAGGTTCTCTCATTCATCTACTTGGGTTCAAGTTGAAGCCTTGTTAGTTTTTGATGGGGTAACTTTAAGCATTTTGATGGGGTAACTTTAAGCATGTTGCTTTATTTCATTCTGTGTGAGGTTTTCCTCTGCAATACAAATATAAAAATAGAACTCCTTTGATAGGGAAATAGAGATTAAGTAAGATAATACTAAATGCTTAGAACAGGGCCTCAAGCATGGTGAATGCTTAACTTTTTTATATTTATATTTAAATAAAAGATAAATGGGGATTGCTGGTTTACTTCCTCAAATATTTGTTCAAATTGCAAAGTATGCTATGGAGTATTTCCCTTTACTAAAATAATCTTTTTTATTTAAAAAGTACTTAAAACAATTACTCTACAAAAATAATATTTTCAAGTACTTAGACACTTTTTCATGTTTGTAACATGAAATATCCTGTGTACCTCTTACCTAACTGGAAGAATACGATATAGTTTGTTGGTACGGTAAGAGCTGTCAGTCTTTGTGAAAAGGACTCCATTTTAGTGGCAAGCAAAAGCATTTAGCCAAAATTTGGAGGTAGGGCAGAGATCTCTTCTCAGCTGCAAGTGTAATATGGTATTAATGGTGAACTCAGAAAACGTATATTAAAACCACCTTCTCCTTGGCATGTCATACGATATATATGTGGAATTCAAGTCATTTTATATGTTTGGTCATTTCCTTGCATTCTAAAATGGATGCACCCTTACCTACATCTAATAGCTGGCAGGAAGTCTGTCAACTCTTCATGGCATTCCAGTGTAGTTATAGCATAATAGCTGCTGTTGAGAATGAAATTCTGCCACTCTGACACCCATATGAGCTTCAGTTCCTTTCTGGATCTGTTCCTTAGTAATCGCTTTAGCCACTTGACTATTCATGCTCAAGTCGTGGTCTTGAGATCTCAGAGGACCGTGGCCCTAAAGCCGTATTCTTTCTTGGTTGTGTTTCGTTGTGACCTTGGCAGGACTTGAGAGGAAGAACTGTCACAGGATGGTAAGCTGCACGTGAGCACCCACAGGCAGGGGGGTCAAAACATGCCACGATTATATGTGGCCAAGAATTTAACATGGCAGAATTAGTTTGAGCAAAGTGAAGTCAAAGGTCAGGACCCCAAACCTTTTCAAGGGCTTCCAAGAATAAAGAAAAACACTCTCAAATACCTGACAAGGATTTGTGGAGATTCTTGTTGCCTTTGTATTTCTCTGCTCTGGACTTTTGTATCTCAAACTAAATATAAGCCTTAGCAATTAAAATTGCATACCAAGACATGCCTAGAAAACTCTTACCAGGCTTCCCCGTTTTGAATATCTGCAAGTTTTATTCCTGACAAACACTAGATCAGTTCAGTCACTCAGTCGTGTCTGACTCTTTGCGACCCCATGAATTGCAGCATGCCAGGCCTCCCTGTCAATCACCAACTCCCAGAGTTCACCCAAACCCATGTCCATCGAGTCAGTGATGCCATCCAACCGTCTCATCCTCTGTCGTCCCCTTCTCCTCCTGCCCTCAATCTTTCCCAGCATCAGGGTCTTTTCAAATGAGTCAGCTCTTTGCATCAGGTGGCCAAAATATTGGAGTTTCAGCTTCAACATCAGTCCTTCCAATGAACACCCAGGACTGATCTCCTTTAGGATGGACTGGTTGGATCTCCAAACTATAAGTTCAGTTCAGTCACTCAGTCATGTCCGACTCTGCGACCCCATGAATCGCAGCACGTCAGGCCTCCCTGTCCATCACCAACTCCCAGAGTTCACTCAGACTCACGTCCATCAAGTCAGTGATGCCATCCAGCCATCTCATCCTCTGTCGTCCCCTTCTCCTCCTGCCCCCCTTCCCTCCCAGCGTCAGAGTCTTTTCCAATGAGTCAACTCTTCACATGAGGTGGCCAAAGTACTGGAGTTTCAGCTTTAGCATCATTCCTTCCAAAGAAATCCCAGGGCTGATCTCCTTCAGAATGGACTGGTTGGATCTCCTTGCAGTCCAAGGGACTCTCAAGAGTCTTCTCCAACACCACAGTTCAAAAGCATCAATTCTTCGGCGCTCAGCCTTCTTCACAGTCCAACTCTGACATCCATACATGACCACAGGAAAAACCATAGCCTTAACTAGACGAACCTTTGTTGGCAAAATAATGTCTCTGCTTTTGAATATGCTATCTAGGTTGGTCATAACTTTCCTTCCAAGGAGTAAGTGTCTTTTAATTTCATGGCTGCAGTCACCATCTGCAGTGATTTTGGAGCCCCAAAAAACAAAGTCTGCCACGGTTTCCACTGTTTCCCCATCTATTTCCCATGAAGTGATGGGACCAGATGCCATGATCTTCGTTTTCTGAATGTTGAGTTTTAAGCCAACTTTTTCACTCTCCACTTTCACTTCATCAAGAGGCTCTTTAGTTCCCCTTCACTTTCTGCCATAAGGGTGGTGTCATCTGCATATCTGAGGTTATTGATATTTCTCCTGACAATCTTGATTCCAAACTATAAGGAGAAGTCCTAAGTCTGTGGAGAAACAGACTTAGGAAACATTGCAACAATGTTGCTAGTATTCAAAACCTTATTTCATACAAGTATACTGCTTTTCCACCACACTATGCTGATCTCATAAACAAATTGCGAAGTGTTTTCTCTAGTTTTTGAAAGAGTCTGTGTAAGATTGGTGTTATTTCTTCCTTAAACATTTGGTATTCATTAGTGAAGCCATCAGAGCTTCCAGTTTTCTTTGTAGGAAGGTTTTTTGGTTTGTTTATATTGTGGTAAAATATATATAAAATTTACCATTTTAGCTATTTTTAGGTGTACAGCTCAGTGGCATTCAGCTTAGTCACACTGTTGTACAAACACCACAACCAGTCATCTCCAGAACTTTTTCATCTTCCCCAAACTAAAGCTTTATATCCATTAAATACTGAACTCCTCTTCCCAGTGCCTGACAATACCATTCTACTTTATGTCTCTATGAACTTTTGATCATTCTAGGAACTTCATATGAGGAATGATAAAACATTTGTCTTTTTGCAGTTGGCTTACTTCACTTGTCATAATGCCTTCAAGACTTATCCATGTTGCAGCATGTTCCAAATTCCCTTTTTTTTAAAGCCTGAGTAATGTTCTATTTTATGTGTATATCATAAAAGGATGTCCATTCATCTTTGATGGACATTTGGATCATTTCCACCTTTTGTCTATTGTCAATAATGTTGCTATAAACATGATGTACAGTTATCTCTTTGAGTCCCCACTTTCACTTTGTTTAGGTATATATCCAGAAGTAAAATTGGTAGATTGTATGGTAAGTCCATGTTTAATATTTTGAGGAATTGTTGTATTGTTTTTCACAGCAATTGTACCATTTTACATTCCCACCAGCAACTCACAGGGACTCCAGTTTCTCCTTGTCCTTACCAACACTTGTTAATTTCTGAGCTTTTTAAAATGTGTTTTTGTTTAGTCACTAAGTCGGGTCCTACTCTTTTGGAACCCCATGGGTTGCAGCCCATGGGGCCTGATGTTTGTTTGCTTTTAACTATAAATTTAATTTACTTAATAAATTTAGGGCTATTTCTATTTTTTCTTGTACTATGTAAGTTATTGGTAAACTGTATTTTTCAAGGCATTAATCCCATTTAATAAAGAAAATAAAATTGTTCACCATTATCTCCCTGTTACCTTTTTCCAGGCCTATAAGGTCTATGGTGATGTCTCCTCTTTCCTTCCTGTTATTAGAAATTTATATTTTCTGGAACACAAATGTTTAGTATCAGTCTTTCCAGAGGTTTATCAGTTTTATTCATATTTTCAAAGAATCAAATTTTGGCCTTGATCTTCCCTGTTTTGTCCATTTTCTATTTCATTGATTTCTGCTTTTATTTTTGATTATTTCCTTCATTCTACTTACTTTTCATCAGATTTACTGTTTTTCTAGTTTCTTGAAATTGAAGGCAAGATCACTGATTTGAGATCTTTCTTCCTTTCTAATAAAAGCATATAAAACTATAAAATTTTCTCTAAACATTGCTTTAGATACATCTCACAAAATTTGATATTTTAAGATTTGATAATTATTCAGTTCAATATACTTTCTGATTTGCCTTAAGATTTACTAACTCATGTAAATCTTAGACTCATAGGTTGTATAGAAGTACGTTGCTTAACTTCAAAACATTTGAGAATTTTTCTAGATATCTTGTGTTTGGATAAAAAAAGCAAGAATCAATAATCTGCTCATTCTTTTAAACGTAAACACAGAATATTTTTTAAAAGACATACCCTACACAACACTACACAAGACAGCTGGTGGGGTTATATTAATATCAGACAAAATAGACTTCAATAAAATGACCGTTAATCAAAATAAGGAGGGATATTTATTAATGAGTATTAATGAGTCAGTTCATCAAAAATATTAATATTTTATATTGCTATTGTGGTCAGAAAGCATAGTTTGTATCGTTTTAATACATTGGAATTTATTAGGACTTTTTTTTATACACCAGCATATGTGGTCTGCCTTTGCAAATGTTCCATGTTCACTGGAAAGAATGTGTTTTCTGCTGTTATTAGTTATATTGCTCTTTCTGTAAATGTCATTCAGGTCAAGTTGATAATGTTCAAATTTTCTGTGTCCTTATTGATTTTTTGATAATTTGTTTCTGAGTGCTGTTCTGTTTATTACCGAGAGCGCTATTAACCTAACCTAGAGTCTGTCATACAGATTGAAGTATGTCAGAAAGAGAAAAACAAATGTTGTATTTTAACACATACATGTGGAATCTCAAAAAATGTACTTATGAGCCTATTTGCAGGGCAGGAATAGAGACACAGATGTAAAGAACGAACTTGTGAACACAGTGGAGGAAGAAGCAGAGTGGGGATGAGAGAGTAGTGTTGGCGTATATACACTAGCATGTGTAAAGTAGATAGCTAGTGGGAAGCCACTGTGTAGCACAGGGAGCTCAGCTCCCTACTCTGTGATGACCTAGAAGGGTGGGACGGAGGTGGGTGTGGGAAGGAGGCTCCAGAGCAGGGGCTATATGTATACTTAACAGCTGATTCACATTGTTGTAGAGCAGAAGTTAACACAATATTGTAAAGAAATTATACTCAAATTTTTAAAAGTCTCAAGTATTGCTGTGAAATTAATTTTTTTTTAAATTTCTATTTTTGCTTCATGTATTCTGAAGCTCTGTTATCAGGTACATGCACATTTAGGATTGTTATATCTTGATGAATTGGCTCATCATTATTAAGTGTACTAGTCTTTTTTTAAGTCTACTTTGTCTGTTATTATACCTCCACTGGTATTTTTCATGCAGTGTTTGGATGGTATCTCTTTTTTAATTGTAATATATTTGTATCTTTAAAGTGCTTCTCTTATAGACAGTACAGGTATGCCCTGCTTTTTGAAAGTTTGCTTTACCTACTTCACTTTGATGAAAGACCTATATTGGTACCTGTTTTCACTAAATGAAAGAAATCTGAAGAGGATTTTCACTTTTACAAAAAGAAGTGAAAAGTGGAAATAGCTTTCAGTGTTTGTTTTGCAGTGAGCTGTTATAGAGAGGCAGTGCAAACTCTAACCATCGAGAGTGGCATCTCTGAGCTCCTTCCCTGGGAACTACACTCAGCATCAAGCCACCATAACTTTGAGCACCTGTCTTTACCTTGATTTATTTTGTGCATCTGTTAGCAAGGTGTGTGCTACTTGCTTTTTTGCTTTACGCCATTTTGGCTTACAAAAGGTTTCACAGGAATGCTCCACTTTCAGATAGTGGAGGAAACCTGTATATGGTTGCTGCTACTGCTAAGTCGCTTCAGTCGTGTCCGACTCTGTGTGACCCCATAGACGGCAGCCCACCAGGCTTCCCTGTCCCTGGGATTCTCCAGGCAAGAACACTGGAGTGGGTTGCCATTTCCTTCTCCATGTATATGGTTGAGTCTTGCTTTTTTATACAAGTGAACAACCTTTGTCTTTTAACTGGAGTCCATTTACACTTAATATAATTACAGATATGGTTGGATTTAAATATGGCATCTTGCTATTTGTTTTTTCAATTGTTCCATCTTTAGTTTAGATCTCTAGTTTCTCCTTCCTTTCCTGACTTCTTTTGCGTGATTAGAATATTTTTAGCTGTGCTTCTTTGTGCTACTTCAAATAAAACACCACTTATCCATATAATTTCATTATGCATATAATATCTTAGTTAAACTTGTATTCAGTTTAGGGTATGCCAAAAGAGAGTTAATAGAGGGTACACAGTGAGAGGGGACTCTCTGGTGGCAGAAACCAACATTCTCTACCATAATTCTTTTGGAAACTGACCCTGCCCTTCTTTTCCATCACAAAATGGAACCATGATCCAGTAAATGTTAAGCTAACACAATAGTCAAGACATTAAGTACATATTTATTTATCATTGCAGTGACTCTAACTGGAGTGTAGCCCGTGTACTGTGCACACAGTGTGCACTTAAAGTACACACTGTCACTTCCTTCTTCCTCTCTATTAGGATATAAGGAGTCCCCTTGAGAAATATGAAGTAACTTTCTTCCAATTAAATTTGTGTCAGACAAGCATCAATTTTGTGTAATCAAACAAGTAATTTGTGAGCAGCTTGATACCACACTTAGATGTTTACAATTTAGTTGAGAAAGCATTTATGTAATTTTATTACATTTTTATGTTTATTATATAAATTTACTATATATTTAGGGCTTCCTAGGTGGCTCTAGTGGTAAAGAACCTGGCTCCCAGTGCAGGAGAAGTAAGAGACACAGGTTTGATCACTGGGTTGAAAAGATCCCCTGGAGGAGGGTATGACAATACACTCCAGTATCCCAAGGAGATACGAGAATCCCCTGGACAGAGGAACTTGGTGGGCTGTGGCCCATCAGGTCACAAGGAGTCAGACACGAGTGAAGTGACAGCATTCACATGCATGCACTGTATATTTATATAATAAAGATAAAGAGCAATGCAAGCTTGTTGCAGATAATACATAAATGAAATAGATAGATGTTTATGTGGTTAATTAGAGAAGCAGCTGCCTAAGCAGGACAAATTGCCACATGTTTAGGCGCTGGCCACATCATGTTTTTTCTATGGACTAGCCGTCTGCAAGGCACATGCTTCTCTGACATTTTCCTGAATTGCCTAATACCCAATCTGGTTATGGCTTTTTGTCTCCAGCTGTCTATAGAGGTTCCTGGTAATTTATAGTGAGAGAAACTCATATCTTTTTCCCCCCCTCTCTCCCTTTTCTATATATAGTAGATACAGATAAGTATCACATGATTATTTGAAGGATTGAAATTTCATTTTGATTTTTGCTTTCCTGGGCAGAAAACATTTATATCATTTTATACTTTTGAACATGAATTGCCTCTTTTTCTAGGTGTAATCCATTTCTACTCTTCAGCATATGGAAGATTTTATGAATAATATTCAGTGCAGAAAGAGAGCTCTAAAAATAATTGTGCTGGTAGGGTTTTGTTAGTCTTCTGTAGAGCAGTGGCAGGAGAAAAGAACAAAGGCACAGCAGAGGAAAGGTAGTGGTGGGCGGGGCACTTGATTTCATTTGCCTCCACCAACGAGCTTGTATTTAGAGAAGGAAAAACAAATAAACAGAAAATCTGCACTAGCTATTGAATGTTTCATTTCTCATCACTGTTAGTCACATTTAAATGGAATCATTGCAGTCTTTTTGGTGTGTATAACTAAGCCTTTTTTCTCTGGAAAGAATATCTTGAATTTTATGTTTAAAAGCACTCTGAGATGTTTTTGACATTCTGCAGTTTGTTTTGAAATTCACAGTCTTAAAACCTTTTGACTTTCACAAGGTGGTAAAGGGTGTACAATACATGTCATTTTTATGCCTAATAGCACTTTGGATAGTGTCTAATGCATATTATATATACATACTTTTTAGCATCTGTTTCTACCTGACAGCTTACAGCATTAGGCTGAATATTGTAATGAACAACTGAATGAGGGTGAAATGCCAAGCAGTATTACAGTGGATTCGTACTAGACAAAATAAGCTCTCTAGAGTCGGACATGACTGAAGCGACTTAGCAGCAGCAGCAGCAGCAGAGCTTATTTTAATACTTTTCCATAAAGATTTTAAGCTGACATATATGCTGGTACATAATTAAAATAACATACTTTTTAAATGTTTAAGTTATTCTCCAGAAATGGAGATAGATTTGGCTAATCAAATGATTATTCTCCTTTTGACCTGGGATTTAAGCATGCTTTTTGTACAGGGAAATCTGTTTTGCAGATGGATTGATTATTCTTTAAAAATGTATGTATGTGTTATGACTGTTAGAATTAACTGATGGGATCTTAATATGGTATTCACTTGTTTATTTTACCAGTATTTATATTATTCAGCTCAACCCAGAGAATGAGATTAATAAGTTTGTTTTCTTATTTTGCTCCTCTACTTGGGTTTTTGGTCTAGTGGTCATCAAATATTTCCCAGAAATACATTTGCATAGAATTCCCAAAGCAAAATAATAACTTTAAAAAACTTTTTAATATACAAAATCCAGATTCTGGGCTTTCATGCTTTGGCCATGTGCTAAGAATTATATAAGCAAATACCAAGCAAAGCAAAGTTCGTCAAGGCTGTGACTTGTAAAGAATGCCAGACAGTGTTGCACACTCCAGATACTCTTTCCCTTTCTCTTAAGTCTAAATACTTCAGGAGAGAAGCTACCATGCCCATCTTTCATTTAAAAGTGGTTAGTTTTCATGTCCTTTCTCAGTTTGTCATTCTTTTATACCAGTTTTTGGCTTTAGGTAAATAATACATTGTTTAATCCATATTGACTAATTAATTGTTTGAAACTTTCCAGGTACCTATTAGGATGAATGTGATTTGGAGAAATTATATTTCCTGTCCAAGGATGAGAAAAGTACCTCACAGATACCAAAGTGGTTGTCACCCAGTGGCCCCTCTGGGATCAAGGATTTTAACTGATCCAACAAAAGTTTTTGAACATAACATGTGGTGAGTTATCTTTTTAGGTGTGATATAATGTATGTACATTAAGTGTCAGCAGTGTTATTATTTTCATTTAGTGCCAGAAAAAGATTTTTAAAACTCAGCCCTATGTTGTTGAAGTATAAAAGCCAGGGTAATTCATCCTTACTTGTATGCATGCCAAGTCACTTCAGTTGTATCAGACTCTTTGTGACGCTATGGACAGTAGCCTGCCAGGCTCCTCTGTCTGTGGGATTTTCCAGGCAAGAATACTGGAGTGGGTTGCCAGGTCCTCCTCCAGGGGTTCTTCCCTACACAGGGATTGAACCTGCATCTCCTGCATTGTCAGTTGGGTTCTTTTACCACCAGTGCAAGTAAGGATCTGGAGTGGCTCCTAACCCTACCTCTATCCCTCAGAAGCAATACTACGGAAAGATCAGCTGACAAATCATTACTAAACTCACTAGGCAACTCACTAGGCAAAAGTTGAGAACAAATCCTTGAAAATACATATTCTTACCTATTAGAGAAGAATTTTAGGTCTTAGCAGAGCAGGGGAAATCGTGGGGCTCACCATTTTCCAGAGTTCCATGCTGAATTGAGGGAACTGTCCAAAGCCCAGGGGAATCCCCCACTTAGGAACAGGGCACATCCTAACTAGGTAAAGTGAAACCTAGCATAGGACTTAATCTCAAAAAAGAAAAACGCAGACCCAGACCCTCATAAAGTCTGCCCACTACTCAGTAGAGTTTTCCCTTCTCCCCTACCTCTGACACCCTCAGATTACCAGAAAAGTGCAGAAAATACATAATACCCAGCCTTCAAACAGAAGCTTACTGAGAAAGATAAAAGAGAATTTATCTGCCAACAAAACATAAAGGAAAGAAGGAATGAAGGAGAAAGAACATAGCATGCATTATGGATTAGTTTGCATTTTCCAGTATTTTATGTAGAGGGAATCACAATATATGCTCTGTTTTTTGTCTGGCCTCTTTTACTAGGGATAATGTTTGTAGATTTATACATGTTGTTGCATATATCAATAGTTTGTTCATTTTATGACTAATAGAATATATAAAAAGCCCTCAAAATTCAGTAAACAAACAACCTTATAAAAATGGGCAAAATATTGAACAGACACTATACCTAAGAACATACACAGGTAACAAGCATATGAAAAGATACTCAAACACCATTAGTCATTGCTACTGCTGCTACGTCACTTCAGTCGTGTCCGACTTTGTGTGACCCCATAGACGGCAGCCCACCAGGCTCCCCCGTCCCTGGGATTCTCCAGGCAAGAACACTGGAGTGGGTTGCCATTTCCTTCTCCAATGCATGAAAGTGAAAAGTGAAAGTGAAGTCGCTCAGTCGTGTCTGACTCTAGCGATGCCATGGACTGCAGCCCACCAGGCTCCTCCATCCATGGGATTTTCCAGGCAAGAGTACTGGAGTGGGGTGCCATTGCCTTCTCCGCCATTAGTCATTAGGGAAGTGCAAATTAAAATCACAGTGAAATACCACTACATTTTCATTAGAATAACTAAAATTCAAAATACTGTACCAATACTGTTGGTGAAGATGTAGAGGAACTGGAATTTTCATACACTGCTGTGGGAACATAATACAATCACTTTGGAAAACAGCTTCACGGCTTCTTTAAAAATTAAACAGGTACGCTATATGATTTAGCCATTCCATTCCTAGATATTTATCCAAGAGAAAAGAAAGCATATATCCATACAGATACTTTTACATGATTGTTCATAGCAGCTTTATTTGTAATAATCAAATTTGGAAACAATGCAAATAAATATCCATCAATAGGTAAATGGATAAACAAATTGTAATAGACAGTAAAGAATCGCCTGCAATGTGGGAGACCTGGGTTCGATCTCTGGGTTGGGCAGATCCCCTGGAGGAGGGCATTGAATGGAAGAAGCTAGAAATAAAGAATGTGTACTTTACTTTTACTAGACTAGAAAATGCAAACTAATCTGTAGAGGCAGACGACAGATCAGTGGTTGATGGTGAAGCAGTAGATGGGTGTAACGAGAAGGAGAAGGGTGGAAGGGAGGAGATACAAAAGGGCACAAGGAAACTTTTGAGGGTGATGGATAATAGTCATTATCTAGGTTGTGGTGATGGTTTCATGAAGATTACATTTGTCAAACTTATCAATTCGTACACTTTAAATATATGCTGTATGTCAATTGTATCTCAAAAAGGCCTTTAAAAATATGGTTTATATCCATACATTGGAAAATAATGTAGCAGTTAATAAAAATAAGAAAGATCCATGTGTATTGATATCAAGAGTTGGCTATGATATGTCATTAAACAGGAACAAATTGCAGAAAGGTATCTCTAGTATGGCCTCATTTTTATTAAGAAATTTCTATATGTCTACTACATGTATATTCATATCTTTGTTTTTAAATACTCAGAGAAATGTCTGAAAAGGTCCCCATCATACTGATAATGGTGTTTATCTCAGGGATGGGCATGGGGATAAGAGATAGGGTAGAGATAAAACTTTATAAGCATTAGTATTATTTGCATTTTGATTTTTTAAAAAGAATGCCCCCATATACCTATTCCCATCTTACTGTCTATCTTATAGACTTTGTTTTTTAATAATCTGTTACAGCTCCTCATCGTTAACAATTCTGAGTTACACCAAATCTTCATCTTCAAATCCCCAGTTCACAGGCTAATAGATATAGGTTGTTAGTAAATGTTTAATGAGAGGAGTGAATTTTTTTTTCCAGCAACTGTGGACTCTTACATTTTATGCAGAAATGAGAAGGCATTGGTTTTTTTGTGTATCTTTTGTAAATCATACCTTCCTAAGTGAGAAACTGAACTATTAATAAAAACAATCAATTTAAATGTTTATTACAGCCAAAAAGATAAGTGGAAATCCAGGAGTCAGAATTATAAATTAGTGTCAATAGTAGAAAAGATTTAATTGAAGTTAATTCAGTTATTGTCTGATATATCTATAACAGCTATCTTTTATCCACCCAAGATATTTTTTCACCAATTATCTCTAAAATCAGGATATTTCTTAAAATTGATAGCATCTTACTGTTGTAATTGGAAGTGTTTTTTCTTTCCTACTGGTACAGAAAATAATGGTATCTTAGATTTGATGAAATAGGATAATTATAATTTCAAAGTACATAATCTTAGTTGTATGCTGTTTTGAGAACTATTACACTTATTTTACTAATACTAAAACTGAGAGACACAGAAAATCTAAATTACTTTCCACTGCCATATATCAAGATTAACATTTGAGTATTTGTTATGTTGTTAGAAAAGCATGAAAACCTTTTGTTATGTGGATAAATTGGCAACAGAAATAGAAAGTTGACCCAGAAAGAAGTACATGTGAACACATGGGAAAATATACAGCAGTAAAAGAAATACAAATCAAAACAATTTGGTACCTTTTTAGATCTACTAAACTAACGCCAAGAAAAAAAAAAGAGCGAGAAATTTAAGGTAACACCCAATCCTGGTAGCTTTGTAAGTTAATACAATCTGGTTATATTTCTGTTTATTTTTTGACTCATCTGTTCTTTTATTTTCCTCTACTAACTTTTTGACTATACATCTTAAAGTTATTTTTTAGATGTTATTTTAGAGCAACAGTTTCAAACATTGTGGTCTTAGGACCCCTGTACACTGTAAATCATTGAGGACACCAAAACTTTTTTTTATGTGGACTGTATATATTGATATGTTCCATATTAGAGATTGAAACTGAACATTTAAAGTATTAATTCATTTTAAAACAATAATAAATTCATTATATGTTCATATAAATTACATATTTTAATGAAAATATTTGTGTGTTCCCAAAAAATGTAGTTCAAGGAATGGCATTGTTTTAAATATTTGAGAGTCTCTTTAATATCTGACAATGGAAAAAGCTGGATTCTTATATCTGCTTCTTCATTCAATCTGTTATATCATGCTGTTTAGGTTGAATTATATAAAGAAAATTTGGCCTCACACAAATATGTACTTGTAAAGGAGAAGAGTTTTATAATAGACTTTTATGATGAGTTTATAAGCACGATAAGTTTATAAGTTTAGTAGCAGTTTCTTAGTTGCAAATATGGAATATGAAACCATATCAGTGAACTTCTGATATTCTGCTATATTATAAACCATTGTTGCACCGTATACTTTGAATGAATCTTTTTTTAAACCTAGGTATCATTTTATAATATCACACATGGATAATTTGGAAAGTTTGGTTCCCTGTTTTATGTAGATCCATATGACACATTTCATTAATAATCAGAAATCACATTTATTAATACACTATTATTCCCATCAGGAAAAATCTTTTTAAGTATTGAAAGCTATCAAACTCATGGCGGTGGACACAGTTTATCCAAGATTCAAATTTTTGTTTGAAAGCACAAAATTTATCTTTGACAGCAAATACTGTCCTTAAAGCTCATTTCATTTACTTTTAAGATGCCAAATACTCAAGTCTGAATAGCTGTAGTTTGTCTACGGTTGCTCTTTCAAGTAAAAATAGCATTCCATGAAAAAAGCACCTAATTCACTTCACAATGCAAACAATCGTACAAGTGCTTTTCTACAAGTCAGTCATCTGTCTTCAGTGTGCAGCTTTTTGCATGCTTCCCAACACATTCTCCAGTGAATTGAATTTTTTAAAACAAAAACTAGTACATTCTTTATCATCCCCTGGCTGGTGGTATAGAATTGATGACTGCTAGTACAGATCTTCCTTGACTTACAATGGGGTTATGTACAAATAAGTTAAAAATATTGTAAGTCAAAAATCCAATTAATATATCTAACCTACCAAACAGAATTTAGCCTGTCCTACCTTAAACATGCTCAGCACATTTACATTAGCCTACAATTGGGCAATATCATCTAATACCACACATATTTTTTAAGAAATTGTTGAGTATCTTGTGTAATATATTGAAGGCTGTACTGAAAGTGAAAAACAGAAGGTTGTATTTGTACAGAATGGTTCTAAGTGTATTGATTGTTCATCTTTGTGATCACATGGCTGACTGGGAGCTGCAGGTCACTGCCAGTGCCTAGCATCATGAGACAGTATTATACCACCATGATTAGCCCAGAAAAAGATCACGATTCCAAGTATGATGTCTACTAAATGCATATCACTTTTGCACCATCATAAAGTCGAAAAATCACAAACTGAACCATCATAAATCAGAGATCATCTATACACTTTGGTTCTACTGCCTCGTTTCATACTTGGGCAGTTGCAGTTTTACCCATCGTTGCTTTTATACCATCAGTGCAAATGTTGCACAGTGAAAAATGCAAGTGACAGTATTATTATGAAAATAGTTTTGACTTAATGAACTACCTGAAAATGGGTCACACTTGGAGAACCACAATTCTAGACATTGCAGTGTGCTTCCTCAACTTCATACAAGTCCACTTAGAATTAATGTTTTACAATATTGTATGTCAGTAAAATGTAAAAACCTTACAACAGTGTGTTTCTACTTATTCATTCAGAGTTTGCTTTATTGTGGTTATATAGTTTACTGCTATAGCCCTCTAGTGGCTCAGACAGTAAAGAATCTGCCTGCCATGCAAGAGATGTGGGTTCAATCCCTGGGTCAGGAAGATCCCCTAGAGAAGGGAATGGAAACCCACTCCAGAATTCTTGCCTGGGGAAGGAATCTCATGGACAGAGGAGCCTGGGAGGCTACAGTGCATGGGGTTGCAAAGAATCAGACACAGCTGAGCAACTAACACATACTTTTACTTCTGTACATGTCATAAACTTTGAAATTCCTTATTTTTGCTGTATATAGTTAGTAATTTTTAAGAGGAATTAAGAAAGAATTTTTAAAAATATTGTCTTTTATACTTCGTCACATATTCATCGCTTGTGGTCTCTTGAGTCTACCTCAGTGTCTATGTGGTACCATTCTCCTTTAGTCTGAAAAAATTTCTTGTCATGTAGATTCTGCTGGTAACAAATTCTCTCAAGTTTTATATACCTGAAGATATCTCTGTTTTTAAATTTTGAAAGATATCCTCACTGCATATATAAATCAAGGTTGACAGATGTTTTTCTTTTTTAAATTTTTATTGGAGTATAATTGATTTACAGTTTTGTGCTAGTTTCAGGTATACAGCCAAGTGAATCAGTTATACATATGCATATATCCACTCTTTTTTAGGTTCTTTTCCCATGTAGGTCGTTACAGAGTATTGAATAGAGTTCTCTGTAATGTATAGTCGGTCCTTATTAGGTATCTATTTTATATACAGTGGCATGTACGTGTCAGTGTCCCAGTTTATCCCTTCTCCGTTTCCCCCCACCCTCTCCCCCGGTAACCATAAAAGTTTGTTTTCTAAATCTGTTCTGAATCTAATGTGGTTCTTATTTCTATAGCGTGGCATTTTGGGGGTCTTAACTGAATACCCAAGGTGTTCAGAATGGTCTCTGGCTTAGCCAGAGCTCTAGCATCTCCAAGCACCGCACTGCACAATCTATGCAGACTTCAGTGGCCCTCCTCTTTGTCCAGCCCTCTCTTCTTCAGTATTCCGCCACACAAAGCCTCACCATCTCAGTGGCTCTGAACCCTGATTTCTGCCTTCTTAACTCACAAAGCTGTCACTCAGTGAGACAGCCAGGCTCTTCTTGGAGTCCCCTCTGTACCACAGTCTAGAACATGTCCTAGACAGAAAGCCAGAGTAAATTGGGGAATGACCTTTTGTCTTTCTCTTCTTTTAAGGATCACAGTCCTGTGCTGTCTGAAGTGTAGTCCAGTGCCTAAAAAGAGTTGCTTCATATACTATTTTATCCAGATTTATTATAGTTTATGCAGAAAGATAAGCCTATTTCTAGGTACTCTGTCATGGTCCAAATCACAGATCCTATACAACAGTTTTAAGTCCTGTTAATAATTATGAAGATTTTATAGCTCTATAGAAAAGTGTTTGTGTGTATCCAAACATATAGGAAGGGAACTTGAAAAATTAAGAATTGTTAATTGATTAGGATATTTAAACAAAAGGTCAGACTTCAGATTTTTCTGTTACTATAATTGTGACTACGTAATAAAAATGACTTTGTTATGAAATTAAAGATTATTGAAATAGTTTTAGGCTGAAACTATTTAACTTTATTTCTTCCTTTTACTTTAGAATATTTTATTTTTAATTTCACTAGGCACCTAATACATTCCTTAAATTTATCTTTAAATTATATTCTGTAATAACACTTTTACATACACAGTAAATGACAAAGACAAAACATTTTATATGCATAGCTTACACTGGGTACTTTGTTTTATATCTAACTGATTGTTAAAAATTATAATAGGAAGTGGCACCACGTTCAGCAGAGTTTTCTATAAGTAGGAACCTCAGAAACATTAGTACCCAAGCTAAGTGACTGTGGAGAGCATGTGTGTGTGTTTTAACTTTTTGAAACCAAACCAAATGCACGATTATTTAGATTGTTATTGTCATCAACTTAAAGCTAAGCAAGGAACCATCACTTGTACTATGTATCAGTTCAGTTCAGCCGCTAAGTCGTGTCCAGCTCTTTGCGACCCGATGGATTGCAGCACACCAGTCTTCCCTGTCCATCACCAACTTAGGGAGCCTACTCAGACTCATGGCCATTGAGTCAGTCCAACCATCCAACCATCTCATCCTCTGTCATCCCCTTCTCTTCCCACCTTCAATCTTTTCCAGCATCAGGGTCTTTTCCAGTGAGTCGGTTCTTCACATCAGGTGGCCAGAGTATTGGAGTTTCTGCTTCAGCATCAGTCCTTCCAATGAATATTCGAGGTTGATTTCCTTTAGGATTGACTGGTTTAATCTCCTTGCAGGCCAAAGGACTCTCAAGAGTCTTCTCCAACACCACAGTTCAAAAGCATCAATTCTTCAGCGCTCAGCTTTCTTTATAGTCCAACTCTCACATCCATACATGACTACTGGAAAAACCATAGCTTTGAAGAGATGGACCTTTGTTGGCAAACTAATGTCTCCGCTTTTTAATATGCTCTCTAGGTTAGTTATTGCTTTTCTTCCAAGGAGCAAGCACCTTTTAATTTCATGGCTGCAGTTACCATCTGCAGTGATTTTAGAGCCCAAGAAAGTAAAGTCTGTCACTGTTTCCATTGTTTCTCCATCTATTTGCCATGAAGTGATGGGACCAGATGCCGTGATCTTAGTTTTCTGAATGTTGAGTTTTAAGCCAACTTTTTCACTCTCCTTTTTCACTTTCATCAAGAGGCTCTTTAGTTCTTCACTTTCTGCCATAAGGGTGGTGTCATCTGTGTATCTGAGGTTATTGATATTTCTCCCAGCAATCTTGATTCCAGCTTGTGCTTCATCCAGCCCATCATTTCACGTGATTCATTCTGCATATAAGTTAAATAAGCAGGGTGACAATATACAGGCTTGACATACTCCTTTCCCGATTTGGAACCAATCCATTGTTCCATGTCCAGTTCTAACTGTTTCTTCTTGACCTGCATATAGATTTCCCAGGAGGCAGGTCAGGTGGTCTGGTATTCCCATCTCTTTAAGAATTTTCCGCAGTTTGTTGTGATCCACATAGTCAAAGCCTTTGTACTATGTACTATGTATATAGAAGGAATATAAAATTGCACACACACGGACACATATGAACTGAACTCATAGGACTTATGACTACTCCAAAATTATGATTTTATTCTACTAGCCATGTTGTGAAAATTTTCTTTTTAAAAATCCTGTCTTTTTAAGATTTTTTTTTCTCAAATTCAAGTTTTCAGGAGAAATACTCAATATATTTTATATTTTCTTCTCAATTCTCTTATTTAGGAAAACATATATTCTTTTTTATTACAAAGATTGCCGGTTTTTCTCCCAAAGGATAATGTAAAGTTTTAATGGCCATTGTTATATATCTTAAACATACAGTATAGTTTTTTTATAAATATTTTTTAAATTATCTCTAATTGAAGCAGCTTTAAAATATTAAGGAAATTTTAAGGCAGTTACTCTTTTTTTTAACTTTTTATTTTGTATTGGGATGTAACCAATTAACAATGTTGTGATAGTTTCAGGTGAACAGTGAAGAAACTCAGCCATACGTGTACATATATCCATTCTCCCCCAAACTCTCCTCCCATCTAGGCTGTAAGGCAGTTACTCTTAATTCCATAATTCTACTATAATTGTTTTTATTTTACCCAGTGTGTGTGTGTAGTTGTGATTATAATACATTTACAGTTTGGGGACCTGCATTTTAACCTCATGCTATTTCATATACACTTTTCCATATTTTTAAATAATCTTCATATGTATCATTTTAAATGTCTACATAATATTCCTTTGAGTTACAATAATTTTTCCATTATCCTATCACTGAGGTTGTTTACAATTTTTTGCTATTATATTTGGTATTCCAGTGAATACTGTTGTACAGGTACTTTCCTGTTTTATTGGCTTCATTACAATAAATTCCCAGAAGTATAATTTGCAAGTCAAACAGTATAAACCATTTTATTCCTTCAGTTGTGGTGGTGGTGGTTGTTAAATACCTGATTATTTTCAGTTTGTTTGTTAGTTAGCTGTCTCTATGCTTAAATTGTATTATAGTTGTATTTATTATAAACCTGAATGATTCTTATTGCTGTCTGTTGGGCTTGGGTATACATGAATCAGAGTCTTCCAATATAAGAACAGCCATAAAGCAGCAGGTCTGGAGGAAGTCCCCATAAATACAGTAGAAACATTTTATAGGTTTCTGAGGGGATTCTGTAACTATATAGTGGAAAATCTGTTCTGTTGGGGCTTAGGGTATAATATTCTCCTCACTTAGCAGTTAAGAAAATGAAGCAACATAAAAAACAGTGTAAGGAAGTTAGAGAAATTTAAGAAATAACTGAATCTATTAAATACTCAGGAAGAAGCAAGTTTTACAATTTAAAACAAATGTGTAAAGCTAAAAACCACATATACTCTCTTTGTCTCAGAGCTTGATTTTTTTAACAGGAAAACGGACTGTTCTATTTGCCTTCTTATATATTTTTAGAAATTTACAGATGAGAAACTTATCCCCAGCTTTAATAATACTATTTTTTTCAACAAATGATTTCTTGCCTTTAATGTCATAACTGTCATCTAATAATATTCTCTGTAATTTTTATGTACAGAATATAAAATGTACTTATCAAGTCCAAGTTATATATGTGATTGCTCACATATATTAAAATAAGTCAAAGGAAAAATTTGTTTCAATCTCATTCATTAAAGCAAGTGATAAAGCTGTTTAGTGATTATTTGGTTTGTAAGTAATTGGGTTTTTTAAATAACATCTGTGAAACTCTGATTTTTACATTATCATATACTTTTCCTAGGAACTTCAGTATATTGGTTCTGATTCATCTAATAAGTAATTTCTCACCTTTCACTGGTGTATTTATAACCAGGTCACTAGAATATACCCTGTCATATCTGATTGCATAAGCATGACTTAAAATAGTACCAAGCTTGTCATCATTCCACCCAAAGCAACCCCTTATTCTGTCATTGGTGCCCCCACTTTCCTCAGTACTCAGTTTTAATACCTTAGAATCATTCCTGACTCTCAGTCTTCTCTCCCCTCAATATCTAGTTAATCTCCAGATCAACTCCCTCTACTCTTCCTTTCTGTTTTCCATTGCCACCACCTTAGTCCTGAGACTCATTACTCCTATACCACTGCAACAGACTTGAATTTTGCATATGTAATTTTATTGTTTAGAAAAGTGGTTTATTCCAGGAAATTGTATCACTTACTACTTATAGTCTTACCTATTGCAAAAAAAAAGAAATGCAGGTTTTGAAAAACAAAACAAAAAATCACCTTTTTTGTATAAAGTTACTTATATTTCAAGAAAAGTATTTTGGTAGCAGAAAATAATATTCTCTCATATAGAGTAAATTATGAACCTGAAAATACTTATTTCTAGAAAGTGCCAGATCTTAGAAGGATGACCTTTTAATATGCTGTGTCAAGTAGTCTATCATTTAAACATAAGTAAATCCATACACAGAAATTAAGGCAGCTAATAAGAAAAGTGTAAAAGGAATATTAAAAAACTTTTAAAGAATGCTAATACATAGATTAACAAAAAGATTAAGCTTTAGAATAAAACACAGGAAACCATCGTAGTGCTTCTGGGACATTACTTCAGCAATCAGTTCCAAAAGGTGGCTGGGGCTTGCAACACAACCAGATTTAAACAGAAGAACTGTAGGAGTTACAGGATTATACCAGCACTGTCAGAAGGAACATCTGACACAAAATACATTCATTTGGTATGGGATTTGTTTGTATCCTTTGTCTTTGACTAATCTAGAACGAAAGATGTATCCCTTGGCACTCTTTTTCTGCCTTCTTCAGTTATAAAACACGTTTTATAATCTTTATTTTTTTGAAAGGGATCACATGCAATGGTCAAAAGAAGAAGAAGCAGCAGCCAGAAAAAAAGTAGAGGAAAACTCAGCTGTGCGAGTCCTTTTGGAAGAGCAAGGTAAGCAGCTATATGTAGCTCCTGGAGCCTGGCTTTTCTGTTTGACCTCCCACTGATTCAGTTCACACCTTAGTCTCTCTTCTTCCTAATTGCGTCACCATTTGTTCTTAGCTTCTGCCTATGCTAATTTACTTGTTCCTTTAGGATAATTCCCAGTCATTCCAGTGTGGTGAAACCAAAGTTAATGAAATAAATTACGTACTCACCCTATATGTACTTGCTTTTTGGTAGTCATATTATTGCTTTCTCTGGGAGATAGGTAAAGGTGGCATTTCAAGCAAGATAGGAAAACACAATTTTAAAAATTTCCTTGTTGTTATGTATCTTTTAGTATGCTATTGTGCATTCAACTGCTGGGAATATCCAATGAATTCAAAAACTTTGAGCAAAGAAAGTAAAGTCTTGGAGGCCTTTGATATTTAGAGTTTAATTTAGGTAGGCCTTGCCAACCTTCAAAAATGGTCTCTAAAATATTGCCCTATTGTGTAATCACCAAGCCAGAAAATAATAAGTATGGGTGAAGATGTGGAGAAATGAAACCCTTGTGCACTATTGGTGTAATTATAAAATGGTACAACCTCTACTGAAAACAATATTTAAGTTCCTCCAAAAATTAAAAATGGAACTACCATATGATCTGGCAGCCCCACCTCTGGATATATAGTCAAAAGAATTGAAAGAGATACCCAAAAGGTCTTGAAGGAATATTTGCATACCTTTGTTCATAGCAACACTATTCACAGTAGGCAAAAGGTAGAAATAGCCCAAAATTCCAGCAGATAAATTGATAAACAAAACGTGGTCTATTCATATGGAATATTATTCAGCCATAAAAAGAAATGGAATCCCTGTCACATGCCATATAATCTGGATGAACTTTGAGGACACTATGTTAGGTGAAATAAGCCAGTCACAAAAAAGGCAAATACTATATGAGTCCACTAATATGAGGTATATCAATAACCTCAGATATGCAGATGACACCACCCTTATGGCAGAAAGTGAAGAACTAAAAAGCCTCTTGATGAAAGTGAAAGTGGAGAGTGAAAAAGCTGGCTTAAAGCTCAACATTCAGAAAACAAAGATCATGGCATCCGGTCCCATCACTTCATGGGAAATAGATGGGGAAACAGTGTCAGACTTTATTTTTCTGGGCTCCAAAATCACTGCAGATGGTGACTGCAGCCATGAAATTAAAAGACGCTTACTCCTTGGAAGGAAAGTTGTGACCAACCTAGATAGCATATTCAAAAGCAGAGACATTACTTTGCCAACAAAGGTCTGTCTAGTCAAGGCTATGGTTTTTCCTGTGGTCATGTATGGATGTGAGAGTTGGACTGTGAAGAAGGCTGAGCACCAAAGAATTGATGCTTTTGAACTGTGGTGTTGAAGAAGACTCTTGAGAGTCCCTTCGAGAGTCCCCGCAAGGAGGTCCAGCCAGTCCATTTTGAAGGAGATCAGCCCTGGGATTTCTTTGGAAGGAATGATGCTAAAGCTGAAACTCGAGTACTTTGGCCACCTCATGTGAAGAGTTGACTCATTGGAAAAGACTCTGATGCTGGGAGGGATTGGGGGCAGGAGAAGAAGGGGACGACAGAGGATGAGATGGCTGGATGGCATCATTGACTCGATGGACATGAGTCTGAGTGAACTCCGGGAGTTGGTGATGGACAGGGAGGCATGGCGTGCTGGGATTCATGGGGTCGCAAAGAGTTGGACACGACTGAGCGACTGATCTGATCTGATCTGATCTGATAAATGAGTTTTCACAAAAATCAGTGAATTTTCCCAATACCCTTATTAAGAAACAGAAAATTATCAGTAATCCAGAAACTTCCTCATGCTGTGTCCCAAATTACTTTCCTAAACCCCTAAGACTCCACATAGAGCACCCACTATTCTGGCTACTAATACCATAAATTATTTTTTCCAGAACAACTTGGTTCTGGTCACCATCATTTCTCAATCACTTATGTAGCAGTATCAGTGTACCTGTTAGCTAGAACAAGAGGCAGCAAACTGTGGCCATGGGCCAAATTCAGCCCACTGTCTGTTTTTATAAATAAAGTTTTATTGGAGCACATACTCATTTGTTAACATTGCCCATGGCTGCTTTAGAGGTATATCTAAAGAGCTGAATAGTTGAAAAGACTCTATATAGCCCACACAGACTACTTATAATCTGGCCCTTTACAGAAAAAGTTTGCCAACCCCTGAGATAGAATTTTGTTTCCACATTCATCAGCGGTCTTGAAATTCCCCAGGAAGAAATGTTTGCATTCCTCCTCTGTTCAAGCCAAGTATAGTAAAAATCACTAACCCCACTGGTAGTTAACTATTGTTCTGGTGACTTTAGTCTACACTTGAGGCTAAAGTTTGAAGCAAAGGGTGCTGTTGAAACTGAGCTAGTGAAACAGCCCTCATTAACTGCCCTTTACCAGTGAAGGGGGCAGTGTGGCCCTATCTTATCCTCTGCTATCATTTGCTGTCCCTCAGAGCTAGTTTTCCTTCCTTACCGTAAGCATGAATGTGTCCTGAAGGATGAACAGGAAAGGAGAGCACCTGATCCACAGTGGAACCATTCTATTTTTATGAGCTCCAGCCATGCAGTCCCAGAATGGGATGTGGCCAGGGAGTGTTGGGGTTGGATTTGAGAGTGCATACCAGTGGCAATTCTGCTTACAAATCAGCCAACATTGCATTCCTTTGCAGGAACTCTGTCACACTGTTTCTGAGGAAGTATAATTTTGCTTCTTTGCCAGCAGCTGCACAGACATATTTTCCACATTACTCAAACTTCTGCTAGTGGCCACCTGGATATGACAGAGAGAATCAAGCCTAAACAGAATTAAAAGATATCAGTCATCTTAATTCTTTTCCAGGAAGTTAAAAATTATCCATAGTTTATTTCCTGAGAATATGAAAAACCAAGGATTTTTTTTCATGCTCTTTTGAATATTTCTGTTTAGAACATAAGTAGATGAACAGTGCTGATAATGTTCCCTTAAAGTGCTCTATATGTGGCTGCCTATTTTGGCCTATTTATGTTAACAATGAACTTGAGTGAAGCTAATGAGGAGGTTATTTTCAGGCCTTGGAAACCGCAGTAAAGGAAAATGACAGTTCCCACAGAACCATAATGTGACTGAAATAGAAAGGTGGTGACTGGCCCTTCTCTACAGAAGCAGGAAAAGCAAGCTGGAGAGGACTGATGATACTCCTTTGAAGCGTTTGGTTTGCGTATTAGCATGTCCAGTCTCTTTCTGAGCAAGTTTTCTGGCTGCTGTGGAGACACAGAACAAAAGAATTCATTTAAAAATGCCTCCCAGTGATGGAGGCTTCTGTTGGGTCCCTACCCCCATAACACTCCTCAGTGCAGTGGACTTTATACATGTCAGAGAACCGCTACAAGGAGAGGAACCCACAATGAGGGTGACCACTTAAGCAAGGTTGCACAGAGCAGCAACCAAGGCAACTGCTGCGCGTGGCGAAGAAAGAAAGAAAACTTCTGTCCTGAGGAACCATGTTGAGTGACAGGACTTTATAGTGAGACCAGATACATACCAGCCCCCCACTCCAGTCTCCACCAGGGATCATCAAGCTGCAGGTCTGCAGAAGCCCTTGGTGAGGCTCCTAATTGGGTATTTAATGTCTCTGATGTATATAGGTCAAGGTGAAGAGATCCATTTAAAAGCTCTATTCCCAAATGTTGTGAAAACCCAAAGGAAGCTATGACCCGGTTCTTCTCCCACTGCCCCTGTTAACCACTGTCTCTCTCTTTTTTGTATATATTTATTTTTATTTGTTTGGCTGCATGGGTTCGTAGTTGTGGCATGTGGGATCTTATTCCCCAACCAGAGATCAAACCCAGGCCCCCTGCATTGGGAGCACAAAGTCTTAGCCACTGGACCACCAGGGAAGTCCCTACCATCTCTTCTTATCCAGGAGGGTCCTAAATCTTTGAAAAAGCCAATTTTATCTCATCGCAAAGTATTCCACTTACAGAATAGTATATAGCATGAGCCTTGTGTATTGATTTTGTCTTACTTATTTTAATGCCACTAGGAGGAGGTGCTGGTTGTTCTCCCATGCTGATCAGCTCTCTGGCACCTTCCTTTTGGTCTCTGTGTGTCAGTCTCTCCTGTCACTCCCATTTCCCATTTCTCGTCTATTGTCTCAGCTGTTGGTGAGAACTGAAGTCCGGAAACACCCTCACAATTCTGAAAGTAAGAACTTATCTGTCACGAGTGAGACAGTATTTTGCTGTACAGTGGCGGACATTTTCATTCCTGTGATTAAAACGTAAAGCATCTAGGCTATCGTTAGCAATATTTCTTTCAATTAGATGCTCAGATTAATGATTTGTGATTCCACATTTCCTTTTGGTAATTTATTTTAAATTTTATAATAGCTCAGATTTCTTTTTAAAGCAGATTAATTCAGAGAAATGAGAAAGATACATTTGGCAGTTTTTGAGTTAATATGATTATGTTTTTAATTTCCTAAAAACATTTCTAGTGTGTTATATCTCAGCTGGTAATTTAGCAAGTGTAATGGGTTTTTTAAACTTAATAACAAATGCAGCTGCCATTTTTACTTTAAAATACCCTTGTAAATAACTACGTACCTAGGATGAGTTACCTATGTCAAGAAAATTAGTAAAAGAATCCCACTATACCTTCCTTTGTGAATACCTTGCCACTTGAGAGTGTCCTGTGTGAGAAAAAATAGAGTAGCTTAAAGTTTTGTGTGCTGATAAATTTAGAGTACTTGTTTATAGGTCAGCTTTGGTTGTTAATTTCATACTGTGCTCAGACTTTAAATTTCATAACTTAAGAGTTTTATTTTATTAGACAATTAACTTTATCAATGACATGTGGAAATTTCCAACTTTGAGAGCTTAGGTGTTTGTGTAATTGCTGTACAAAAACAGCTTTAAAATGACTTTTGTTACATTGCAACTTAGAATAAATTTTCATAATTTGTACTAATATGTCAGATACATAGGTCGTTTAATTCAGTTTTTTTACTTGTGATATTCAGTGTGATTCAGAGTGAATTCTGAATATTTAAGTATGGTTAGTGTGTCATAGGCTTTCTTCCCCTCAGCAGTATTGAATTGAATAAATGAATAATTGAGAAGTTGTTTCATCTGACTGTAGTTAAACAGATCACTACACCTCTTTTATCGCCGTTGGCATAGAGCAATTAACTCTGAGTTGGTAACCTAAGAAAGTGAAGGGAAATTTTTATCCTCCAGGAAAAATTGATATCCCTGTTTAAAAAGTCAGCTGGACAAGATATAGACAAGGCTGATTTCTCCACATTGTATTCTTTTATCATTATTGGATTTACCATGAGTGAAACAGAGGTTTAAACTAAACTTTTCTCTCATGGTCAGAAAAGTCACTCATCCAGTTCCCCTGATACCACAGATACTCTTGCAGTTCACAAAATTAAATTAAACATTGGATGTGTTTACCTTGTCTCACAGCCATAATTATGAGTTTGATTGAGCTTCCTTGGGGTCTCAGAAGCTGTTATACATTGCTGGGAACTGTGGAATTGTCAGCATTGATTGAAGGTACTGCTGAAAGCACAACTTGAAAACACACACAAAAAAAGAAACCCCCAAAACCCAGTTCCAGTCCAGTAGCCTTTATCCAAGCCCGTTCTGTTTTGTTTCTGTTTTGTTGCTGTCCCACAAACCCATCTATTCTCATAGAACATTTTATGTTCCCATTGCTCATCATAATTTCATTATGCAGCCTTGCATAGTTTATTGTTTATATAATTCAAATGGAGTTTAATTAATTCTGTATTTCTGATCTGCCTTTATGTAGGTTCACTCCAATCAGCATTATTTTTACTGTTCTGTTATACTGATTATAAGTCATACTGAGGTTTTAATTTCAACTTGATGCTTCATAATATGAGGAAGTACAAAATCAGGAAAACATTATTTTCAGAGGTATTTTGGAGGAGGTTAATCTTGATTTTGTGTTAGAAGGCAATATAATGGTTAACAGCATAAAGTCTGATAGACTTAGTTCAGGTCCTAGCTCTGGTGGATGACCTTGGGCAAATTTTTTATCCCCTCTAACCTTGAACTTCTTTGTCTATAATAATATGTATGTCTGAGAGGTATTGTTAGGATTAAATGGGGAAAAAAATCCAAGTAAGGCATTTGACATAGTGCCTGGCACAAAATAAACACTCAGTATATACTATTGTTGCTATTTTTAATGCTGCTGTTATTGGTACAATGATTTATGTGATTGTTTGTTTGTTTTCTCCTAATTCCTGAGTGGGAAATACTTGAAAAAGCTTGAAAGTATATATATTAGCAGACTGTGACCACCATCTTTTAGTAGTAATCAGATCCTTTTTAAAGATTGGATAAGCTCGGGTTGAATTTAGGTGCTTGATATATTTAGTATCTGAACCAGATTCTAGTCACCTCACTGCAGGTTTATTTTCATGATAAACTGTAGAAATTAAACAGTAGGACAAGCTCATATTTATGACAGCAGTCTGATCCAAGATTTTGCAGTTTGTAGAACTATAATGTTTGTTGTTTAGTCGCTAAGTCATGTCCAACTCTGTGTGACCCCACGGCCTGTAGCCCCCTCAGGCTCCTCTGTCCATGGGATTCTCCAGGCAAGAATACTGGAGTGGGGTGCCATTTGTTAATGTTCTCCATAAATTCATGGGATTTAATAGGAAAGTACATAGACTTTTTAGAACTTGAACATAGAGATATCTTTTAGGAAAGTAGAATGAAGACTTCAACCAAGATTCTTTATCTTTGTATAAGATGCAGATAAAACTTTGCAGATATTACTCAGCCATAAAAAGGAATGAAATTGTGTCATATGTAGAGACATGGATATACCTAGAGACTGACATACACAGTGAAGTAAGTCAGAAAGAGAAAAATATCATATATTAATGCATATATGTGAAATCTAGAAAATGGTATACATAATTTTACTTGCAAAGCAGAAATGGAGACACAGACATAGGGAACAGACATATGGGTACCACGCAGGAAAGGGCGGGGGCGTGGGATGAACTGAGAGGTTGGGATTGACGTATATATACCATTATGCATAAAATAGATAACGAATGAGAACCTACTGTATAGCACAGGGCACTCTACTCGGGGTTCTGTAGTGACCTAAATGGAAAGGAAATCCAAAAGAGAGGGCATATATGTGTACATATGGCTGATTGACTTTGCTGTACAACGGAAACTGACACAGCAGTAAAGCAACTGTACTCCAATTTAAAAAAAAAAAAAAAAAAACAAAAAGCCTTTGCCAAAGAAGAACTACCTAATAATTGTTAAATTATTTTAACAATTTAGCACTCCAGATTTCCATCTGATGGTTATAAATGAATATAAATTTTAAAATTGTAGTCAGTGCAATTTTAAAGATGCAGACCATTCTGTGTGAAGTTTTTCTCTTAATATTATTATCCTTTAAATTTCAGTTGCTGCATAAGATTACTCTGTTTTGCCATGCATGGTTTGCTTGATCATTCCAAAGTTGAGGCTGTTTGAGTTATTTCCCATTTTTTCTTATAATAAGTAATACTGCTAGGAACATCTTTTCTTTCAAGTTACTCCCCTGCTGTCTATCTCTTCCTCTGCCAGTTAATTCTAAGGGGGATAGTGCCACAAATTAATCACTTGTAGTGTTAACATTCTAGTTACTAATAGGTTCAAACTCACTTCAAAAGTAGCTCGGTATTGGAAACTCAGATACTAGAGATTTGACTAAATATAGATCTTCTTAAGTGGGTTGCTTTTTATTAAACAGAAGAATCTTTTACCAGCACAGAGTGAGTTACAAAGAGAGTTTTTAAGATAAAAGGAAGAAGAGAAGGTATGAGAAGACTGGGGAAATTTGACAGTTTCCTAATTCCTCCTGAGTCTGATTTTCAGAATGTTGTTTTGTTTTCTTACACAGTATATCAGGCACACTCCCAATTTTTTTGAGTTGAGATAGAACTATTTTTAAAATATACAACAATTTTAGATTAACCATAAATAGCCTTCCTCCCATTATTTGGACACGGCTTAGCAACTAAACCACCACCACCACCCATTAGTACAGATGTGAGCGAGCATGTTTTGGACTTCAACATCACATAATTCTTTTGTTACAGAGATCTACTTTCATTTCTCAGACCTTAAATAAAGATAGGAGTTTCTGTCTTTCAAGCAGTCCTGCTGCCAGATACAATTCAGCCTTGATAGGAAGGAAGTCTTGTGGCTAAATGGGTGGAGATCCATGGTACAAGGCCATAAAGATAAAAGTGGAAAGAAAAGGAAAACTATAAGGGTTTCAGGACAGGGTTCTGTAACAAAGACAAAACTGACTGTAGGCAACTGCTTGTTCTCAGCATAGGAGCTTCTTTAAAATTATGAAAGAAAAGAGTCTGTTGTTTTTAGTTTTAGTTTAATTTTTTTGGGGGTGTTGAGAATAGATAATCAAAATTTACATGGATCAAAATTCAAATGAAAATTCTCTCTGAAACCCTGGTCCCCAACCACTCAGTTCTACTCTTGAGAGGCAACCAGTATGACTAATTATGTGATTATCCTGCCCAAAGACTTCTGTTCATGTAACACATGTGTTTTTCCTCCTTTTTTTCCCTAAAAAATAGTTTTTTTTCCCCTAAAAAATAGCATCATATACATACTGTTCTACATTTTGCTTTCTCGCATAACATTAAGTCTTGGAAATTATTCTACAACAACGGAACATTTTTAAAAATTTTTGAAAGCACTTTAAAAATGTCATGTGTCTCAGTTCAGTTCAGTTGCTCAGTCGTGTCCAACTCTGCAACCCCGTGGACTGCAGCATGCCAGGCTTCCCTGACCATCACCAACTCCCGGAGCTTGCTCAAACTCATGTCCATTGAGTCGGTGATGCCATCCAACCATCTCATCCTCTGTCATCCCCTTCTCCTCCTGCCTTCAATCTTTCCCAGCATCAGGGTCTTTTCCAATGAGTCAGTTCTTTGTATCAAGTGGCCAAAGGATTGGAGTTTCCGCTTTAGCATCAGTCCTTCCAGTGAATATTCAGGACTGATTTCCTTTAGAATTGACTGGTTTGATCTCCTTGCAGTCCAGGGGACTCTCAAGAGTCTTCTCCAATACCACAGTTCAAAAGCATCAATTCTTCAGTGCTCACCTTTTTTTATGGTCCAACTCTCACATCCATACGTGACTACTAGAAAAACCATAGCTTGACTAGACAGACCTTTGTTGGCAAAGTAATGTCTCTGCTTTTTAATATACTGTCTAGGTTGGTCATAGCTTTTCTTCCAAGGAGCAAGCGTCTTTTAATTTCACGGCTGCTGCACTGATTGAAAGTAATTCTTAAGCCAGGGTTTATGTCTGGTACATCATAGTATCCAAGAAATGTTTCTTGAATGAGTGTGTGAGAAAGTAAGCAAATTAGTGATTATGTTAATTTAACATACAGATAGAAAGAGGCAGAAAGCTAAGAATTTCTGGAAGGTCTGAGAATGTTGACCTGACCCTGATGCTGGGACCCAGGGTTAACATCTAAAGAATGACATCACAAAATGCATATCTGCTTTTAAATTGCATCAGAAATTCTCTTTAAGGCTTCATATTAGGAGATATCAATATGAAGAGATGCTCTGGAGGTGGCTGAAGAATGGAGTTGTGGGGTGGACGTGTGGTCCTGGTTCTACTATGACAGGGCTCCAGCACCCAGACAAGTGGGTTCATCTCTCTGTGTGTCCTTACTTCAAATGCAAAACAAGGAGGTTGGAGTAGATTATTTCAGTGCACCATTCTAGCTCAAGATTACATCATTTATTATTCCACAGTTTCCTGTTTGATTACCAGTTTGCACAGACATTTGTTACGTTGAAACTATATTTATAGCGACATAAAAAGTAAGGTTATCATTTCTCCAAGAAAATAAAGATACTTACAGGGTTATTGGTAAAAATGTGATTTTTTTTTAATGTGATTATTAAGATTTCAAGATTACTCTAGAAAGTAGTTTGCAATTATTATATTCCTCACAAAAATTTATCAGCTAAACAATTGAGACAGAAGCAAATTTACCAGGAAAAGCCCAAGTACCCCACACATTGACACATTTTGAGAGGATTAATACTCTGTAGTTTTAACCTTTAAGAGGTTTTAAAAAAAATTAGATAAGTAAAAATTACTGTAATATTATTCAATAGTAAATATAATTGTTATAAATGAATAGTATATGTAATATATTCAATAGTATTTAATTATTAAATGCTTCCCAGGTGGCGCTAGTGGTAAAGAATCCACCTGCCAGTGCAGGAGATGCAAGAGACACAGGTTCGATCCCTGGGTCAGGAAGATCCCTTGGGGAAATGGCAACCCACTTCACTGTTCTTGCCTGGAAAATTCCATAGACAAAGGAGCCTGGTGGGTCACAGTCCATGGGGCCACCAAGAGTCAGTCACGACTGAGCGACTTTAATATATTTAGTTATTAAAATAATAACTGTTACATATAATTCATAATAAAATAAATCTTTTTTTTCCTCTTTATTTTAGTTAAGTATGAGAGTGAAGCCAGTAAATATTGGGACACGTTTTACAAGATTCATAAGAATAAGTTTTTCAAAGATCGTAATTGGCTATTGAGGGAATTTCCTGAAATTCTTCCAGTTGGTCAGAAAACTGAAGAGAAGGTGAAAGAATTATCATGGAATCATGTAAAAATTAATGCTGAAAGTTTTTTCTCAAAAATGCACTGCCCTACTGTGCCTGAAGAAAAAAATCATTATAAAGAAAGTTCTGGCTCATCAGATGGTCAAAGCAAAGCAGGATCTGACTTTTCTAAACTGGATTCTGAAGAATACAGAGAAAGACCTCTGAAGACTGAATTGTTTCCTGGTAGCAATGCTGCTTTCAGAATCCTTGAGGTATGGTACTACAGGGGAAAAATTTTTTAGTGTACATCACATATTACTTTATTAATGATCCAGATTCTTTAGAGGGAAAATGATCAAAGAACTGTGTACTTTTGTGCATAAAAATTACGTAAGGGACTCATATCTTTAATCAGTCAGGTTTTAAGTTTGTGATTTATTCTTAAGTTTTTCTGCTTTAATTTCTAACTTGAAGGCAGTTTCTGTTATTATCCACTTGTAGATGAAATAGAAATAAGTGAAGTATGTAATTTGCTATAATCTGGTGTAGACCTTGATTTTCCATTTTAGAAAAAGAAAACTTTTCCTTCTGATTATAAACATAATAGATGCTGATTACAGAGAATTTGGTACAGAGAAAGAATAAACAATCCCATAAAGAAAGGATTTAACCACTGTTAACATTTAACTTTTTTCTCCCTTTGTTTATACTGTTTTATATAGTTGAGCTATACTATATCTGCATTTTAGGGTTTTTATTTGTATTTAACATAACATAAGCAGTTTTCCCTATCTTTAAAAATTCTCTATAAGCATTTTCATGGCTGAAAAATACTAAGTGAAATACTATGATTCTACTTATCTGTTTTCACTTGACTGGGCATTTAAATTGTTTTCAGGTTTTGTACAGCAAGTATCTTCAGGTGTAGACTTTTCTGTATTTTCTTTTATTATTTGGGTTCAATTGACTTGTTCATAACTTATTAAAATTTTTAATATTGTTAAAATATATTGCCATATTGCTTTCTAAGAAATTGTACTAATACCAATTTACAGCAGTGTAGGTCTGTCTCGTCACACCCTCATTGATTAGAACAATCTTATTTTTAAGATTATTGTTAGACAAAAGCTATATTTTAATTTGCATTCCTTTGATTGTTAAATAGGTCATATAGTTCTTCAGATGTTTAGAAACCATTTGTTCTTCTGTCATCTACTTATTTCCTTTATTTATTAGGTTGTGTGTTTTTAATGAGCTCTGCCCTTTATCATATTTAATTCAAATATTTTTTTCACAGTGTGTTTGTCACCTTTTAGTTTGGTTCATTTGGGGGTTTGCTATGTAAAAATTTTAAATAGTCACATTTCTCAGTACATATTATTTTTGTGATTTATTCCATTTTGAGCTTAGACAACTCTCCTATAGACAAAGATTCAGAACATTTCTTTTAGTTTTTTTAAGTAAAAATCTGACATTGGTGAGGAAAATTTAACTTTATTTTCATGATACTTGTTTATTCTTTGATTTTAGGTTGGCTGTGGTGCTGGGAATAGTGTTTTTCCAATTCTGAACACTTTGCAGTGAGTTTTAGAATTTTCTCCTACAAAATTCTGCATATGTATGGGATATTGAGAAATTCTTGGGAAATGTTGTCATATATATACCAATAGTGTCCTTGTTCCCATATAAACAATGACTAAACCAAATTTCAAAAGAAGTGGCTTGGTCTTAGTATCTAATTTCATGTGAACTGAGAATTACTCTGGAAATAATATTTCACAGACATAGGTTGTCCACCATGAGTTGAAGTAATTTTTTAAGCTTGTGCTTATGTAGATGAGAGAGTAAGAAATGAGCAAGAGATTTGATCCTTCTGCTAAGCTGGGAGTTGCTGAACTTAGAGATTTATTTACTCCTCCAGGTTACTTAGGTGTCATTTTACACATAGAGAATTGAGTTTAAAGCTTACACTTTATTTTGTGTAAGGTTCAGACTCATTTTATTTTGTCATCACTTCTGGAGTCACACCAAGGATAAAACCTTCCTATAGAGTTGAAATGACTCTCTAGAGCTGAAATTTTTGGAGTTATAACACCTAACCCCAAGATTCATAAAGGGAGAAGTCCGTGATAGGAGCAGAGATGTTCTCTTGACCTGACCTTCCTGTTCACCACCTCACCAGTGTGTTTTAGTAGGTGATGAAGAAGACACATCTTACAAAACTTTTACTCCTTTTACCTGTGGCTGGTCTGTCAAGTGCCTATTTTTTTTAAGTTTACACACTAGCTTTCTGATTATCGTTTTTCCATTATAAAATTAACATAAGCACATTGTAGAACTTTCCCATTAGAGGAAAAGTAGGTGGGAAGGAATCACCCATTATTCCCACCATCAAAACATCAAAACATAGCTGCTGATAGAATTTACTATGCATATTTTAAAATTTATTAAAGTCTTTTTTTAACTTTCCATTGTGAACATGTATTTCAGAAAAATTGAGTAATACAGTATATTCTCCTATAGCTACCACCTTGTTTCAGCAGTTACTTACGTAAGGCCAACATCATGACACATTATTTTTATGAACTTATGATGGATCTCCAAAAAACAAGACATTCCTAATTGTTATTATAAACCTAACATAATAAAAAATAATTCCATAATATCATCAAATTACCAGTTAAAGTGTCTGGCCAGAAGTGATACTGGCCAATTTGCAGTTCTGAATGGCCTTTTTCTTTCAAGATTTATTTTCTTTGTTTTCCTTTTCCCATTTCTAGGCCAAAATTTCCTGTTCTTATACCACATAGCCAGATTCCTTCACCCTAGTGTTCTCTGAACTTGTAATACACGTAGATCTACTACATTGGTAGTTGATTATGTGTTACTCTGTGAAAAGCAAAGCAAAGTCGCTCAGTAGTGTCCAACTCTTTGTGACTCCATGGACTGTAGCCTTCCACGCTCCTCCGTCCATGGGATTTTCCAGGCAAGAGTAATGGAGTGGGTTGCCATTTCCTTCTCCAGAGGATCTTCCCAACCCAGGGATCAAACCTGGGTCTCCTGCATTGTAGGCAGACGCCTTACCATTTGAGCCACCAGGGAAGATATTACTCTATGACTCATCTCAAATTATTATTTAGCATATCATTTCCTTATATCTTCTTTATTCAGCTACTATTTATATATTTCTTGAGGTAAAGAGCATAACGTATTCTAATTTGGTTTTCCAGGTAGCCTAACAATGTAATATAGATAGATAGACAGAGCTCGGTACATACTGACTGGTTGATATCTCTGATTCCCCACTTGTTAGTTGTATTTTTTCCCCCTTCTGCTTCTCCATCTGACTAATAATTGCAGGCTCTTGCCTCCTCACCCCCTGACTCTTTCTTTTTGACTGGGTCTTTTTTTGGCCTCATATTCGTATTTTAGAAATCACTGTAACTCAATAACCTGAGATAATTGATTCATCTTTAAAAGGCAACTAGTGATTAGCCTTCCAAAGGGAGGATTAAACTTTTTTTCCCCACCGAAGAAATTATGTTTTATTACTTTTGGAGATCATAGAATTAATATTTTACATTTTCAGAATATTTTACCATAATTAGACCTCCGGAATTGAGAGGTCATATCATTCTCCAAGGATCATTTAATTCTTACACCTCCTGCCAAGAGAGTGCTTGATGGTGTGGTAGTAGTAGTGATATTTACACCTGTTTCCTGGGAGAAGGGCCAAGACAGTCAGCTGATTTTAAAGAAAAGCCCTGGAAAATCATTGAGTGGTCACAAGACCAACTTGGGCTGCTGATGCAGTGGGAATTCAGTCTCAGAGGTCATGTTGCTGTCTGGTAGGACACATGGCAAATGGCACAAGCTTTCCTTTAGCTACTAAACTGTTCTGTATCTTGTGGTTGTTTAATAATTTCTGCACAAAGGTAGATTGCATGCCTTTCATAATGAGCTAGATGTGCCAATGTCCAGAGAAGCATTTTGAGCTTTATGGAAGTTTTTACAAAAGCATATTAAGTTCTTACATTTTTAAGTTCCTGGAAGGCAGAGGCAGATATTCCTTTGATAATAATGATTGTGATGATGATAGCAAGAATAATAAAAATGACATTTTTTAACGTTTATTAGGTGCTTACTCTGAGTCAGGCATTTTTCTATAAACTTTACCTATCTGAGTCCATTCTATCCTCACAACCAACTTAGATGCCATATTTTATCTCTATGAGGAGTTTGGGACTGACATATGTACTACTACTATATTTAAAATAGCTAACAAGGACTTACTGTTTAGCACAAGGAACTCTGCTCAATATTCTGTAACAACCTAAAAGGGGAAAGAATTTGAAAAAGAATATATACATGTATGTGTATAGCTGAATCACCTTGCTGTACACCTGAAACTAACACAACATTGTTAATCAACTATACTCAAATATAAAATAATTTAAAAAATAAAGATGAGGACACAAATTACAGAGAGCTTACGTAACTCATCCATGGTTACCCAACTAAGTGGTAGAGCTGGGATTCAACCCTAGGCAGTCTGGTTTCAGAGCCCTTGCCCTTAGCCAGCATATCATGTAGTACTAATAATATATGTATCTAAGTATTTACTGAGACATTTCAAACATGTGTGACCACCCAAGAAATTACGAGTCACAAATATATGGATTTCCTAGGAAACAATAAGGATGCATGCTGCAATAAAGCACTATTTTTATATGTGAAGTCACTCAGTCACGTTTGACTCTTTGTAACCCCATAGACTGTAGCCTGCCAGGCTCCTTCGTCCATGGAATTTTCCAGGCAAGGATACTGGAGGGGGTTGCCATTTCCTTCTCCAGGGGATCTTCCTGACCCAGGAATCAAACTCTGGTCTCCTGCACTGCTGGCAGAGTCTACTGTCTGAGCCACCAGGGAGGCATTTTTAAATGGGTTGAATGAAAAAGAAAAGCAGCACAAGTTTTAACTTTGATTCAGTATTGGTTAACTTTTCATAACCAAATCCTATTCATCATATGTTCATTTATTTGGACAGATCTTAATTTGAATTAAAATTCCTAGTGCCACAGAGTGGCACTGTATGTGAATACTATACTGTATATGAGAATTCTATATGTTAATGTAGTATTCATCATTGAGTAGCCTTTAAGAGAGTAATGTCAGTCTGGGTGAGCTTTTGCTAAATGCATGTTTGGGCTTGTATTCCATATTTATTTAGAAATCCTCCTTGCCTAATATGCTTCCTGAATCAGATTAGAAGTTCTAATTATGTCCTTCAAAGCCCATATATCCTTCCTCATATTCTAAATCACCTCTGCTTCTCATCCCTGGTATGTGATTCCCACCTGTAAACCCTTCTGCTCTTCCCACTTAGCAATTCCATCCTCCCCCTTCAAAATTCTTAAACTTTGGCCTGACAGTGCCTGCCTTATCCACACTTCTATGGAAATTATGTCCCCAGCTAGGCTATAAAATCCACAAAAACCAATACCATACCTGTAATTACTGTTTAAGGACATACTAATCACTTGTCATTCAGACACAGTGTGAAGCAAGATGATTCAAGAATTCTTTTGATAATAGCGTGTAAGATATGATCAGGAAGAGTACTGACGCACAAAATTCAAAGTCCAGTTGACTATTGAACACTGCAGGTGATTAATCCACAAAAATTTATACTCAACCCTTTGTATTTGTGGTTCCTCCATATCTGCAGATTCAGCCAACCACAGATCATATAGTACTTAGTATTTACTGTTATCCACGTGTAATTGACCTAGAAGTTCAAACTTGCATTGTTTAAGGGCCAGCTATATGTGCCGCCCGTTAGTAACCATGGCTCAGCCATCGTTAGTGAATTTCAGGCAAAACACTTACCTAAGTTCAGTGGAGGCCATTTAAAATTAGTCATGATTTTTATATGGATAAATATCCCCCCTCAAAAAAAAAACAACCCTTAATTTACTTCATTTGCATATTCTAAATAAAGCACTGAGTCTTGGAGACGTTAAGTCTAATTCCGTGTTAATAAGTGGCAAATCCAGGATTTAAAAAGATGTACAATTGGCTGCCAAATCCCACACTCTTACTATTTTATTAGACAGTTTCATTTACTACTTTGTATTTTAATGCTTGGTCCATATATGGGGCTCAGTAAAAGTTTGAAAATCATTTGAAAAGATAACAAAAATTAATATACAAATGTTTTATTATTTTTAGAAGTTGTATGTACATGGTATTAATATAAACATATTTAATAGCATGTAACTACAACTGCTAAAATATATATTTTTTTTCATATGTATATACATCATCTTCGGAGCATCAGAGCCTCTGTGAGAGACCCAGGAACAAATAAGTGTACACACAGGAAAAGGAATGAGGCGCCAACAGACATGGGGTTGAGGGTCCTTGGAGAGAAAAGAACTTGGCTAAGCTGAGAGGCGGAGAAGGCAATGGCACCCCACTCCAGTACTTTTGCCTAGAAAATCCCATGGACAGAGGAGCCTGGTAGGCTGCAGTCCATGGGGTTGCTAGAGTCGGACACGACTAAGTGACTTCACTTTCACTTTTCACTTTCATGCATTGGAGAAGGAAATGGCAACCCACTCCAGTGTTCTTGCCTGGAGAATCCCAGGGACAGGGAAGCCTGGTGGGCTGCCGTCTATGGGGTTGCACAGAGTCGGACACGACTGAAGTGACTTAGGAGTAACAAGCTGAGAGGAATTACAGGCCATGCCAGCTGGAGGCAGACAAGAAAGGGTGCCTGGAAGGGGTAGGAGCAAGATTGAGCACTGCTGATGGATGGCTTTAGAGGTTTCTCATGTGAGAGTATGCTGGAATATAGGGCAAGTAGGCCCAAGAAAGGGAGGGCTTTACAACCAGATCAGGAACTTGAAAGTTACCCTGTAATTGGTAAGTGTTTTGAGACAGTGTTGGTTCAGAAACAACATGAAGGCACCCACATGCCACTCTAGAGAACAGTACCTTAACAAAAGAAACAGCAAGCCAAGGTCATCCAAAATTCTGGTAAAGAGGTACTTATTAACAAGTTTCAACTACAGTTTCTTTCTTGTGTTGCTTCAGCTTATCTGAACTCTAGATTTAAATATTTCTTCCTTTTTCATAGGAATGTGCCGGAGTTCTTTCTTTATTGTTGTGATTTTGCTTCTGGAGCTGTGGAGCTAGTAAAAGTATGCCTTGTATTTTCTTTAAGGAGAGCTGTATTTTAAAAGAATCTTAATTTATTTACTGTTGAAGTGATTTTTTTTAATGTAACTGCATCAAATGTTATCTGTGACCATTTTTTTTTTATTTTTGAGATGTGTCATTTTATTTTTTTATATTTTTTTGTTTATTTTTTGGCTGCACGGGGCCTTTGTTACTGTGCACATGGGCTTTCTCTAGTTGTGGAGAGCGGGGGATACTCTCTAGCTGCAGCACGTGGGCTTCTTATTGTGGTAGTTTCTCTTGTTACAGAGCACAGGCTCTAGGCCACTCAGGCTTCAGTAGTTGCGGCTCCCAGGCTGTAGAGCACAGGTTCAGTAATTGTGGTGCACGAGCTTAGTTGCCCCATGGCATGTGGGATCTTCCACGACCAGGGATTGAGCCCGTATTGTAAGGCAGACTCTTAACCACTGGACCACCAGGGAAGCACATCTGTGACCGTTTTTAACTGAGCTTTTACTATTTTGCAAATCATATCATCAAAACAATTGAAGTTGTTTGGGACTTAGAATTCAGGGGAGTGGCTCCTACAGGGTGATATTTATATTTATACCGGAGAAGGCAATGGCAACCCACTCCAGTACTCGTGCTTGGAAAATCCCATGGACGGAAGAGCCTGGAAGGCTGCAGTCCATGGGGTCGCTAAGAGTCGGACACGACTGAGCAACTTCACTTTCACTTTTCACTTTCATGCATTGGAGAAGGAAATGGCAACCCACTCCAGTGTTCTTGCCTAGAGAATCCCAGGGATGGCGGAGCCTGGTGGGCTGCCGTCTATGGGGTCACACAGAGTCGGACACGACTGAAGTGACTTAGCATAGCATAGCATAGCATAGAGCTTTATACATAGCCTGGCACATGGTAGGCACTCATTAAATTAAAAATTCTGCAAAAACAAAAAAAAAGGTCTGAAAAGGCATTATCACAAATCTAAAATGTCCTTGACTATAAGGAAAACAGTTGGCACTTGGTCTTATTTGACCAATTCCCAAATTCTAGTAAGCATTATCATAGCAAAAAGAGGTAATTTTAGAAAATTGAAAAGGAATGGAAATTCTGCTAACAAAAATGTTTGGTAAACACGGAACATAATTTCTGGTAATAAGGGTTACTAGTTTTTCATTGTAGACATTTTCTAAAATACTGAAAAGCCTAAAGGGAAAGATAAAATTTACCTATAGTCATGCTTTCTGGAGTCCTAGAGTGACTCAGAATTTTGGTATATATTCTTTTAGTATTGTTTTTATAGGCAAATAGTATGTGTGTACTCTAATGCATTTTTAAAATAGCATCTTTAGTGAGATATAGTTCGTATATCATAATATTCACCATTTATAAGTATACAATCCAGTGATTTTTTTTCAGTATATTTACAGAGTTGTACAGTCATCACCATTGCCTAATGTTGATTACATACTATAGGATATTTACTGATTAAGCCAAAGGAGGCATGGAACAAGCAGTGAGAGAGAGTGCAGAGGACCATCTCAGTGCCTGCGAAGTAACATAGGGTGAGCTTCCAGCACTGCTGCCTGCTGACCCAGAAAGACTGCCCTACTCCACTTTTAAAGCTAAAGAAGGGTTGCAAAAGAATATTTTTTACCAAGTCCAAGTGCTAGACTTAATTTTTTATGACAGTTTGATATAAGCTAACAGAACACCTAATCAGAAAATCAAATTCATAGAAGAAAGGCCTTTGGGAGAAGTTAAATTAACCTTTTTGATTTGAAAAAAAAAAAAAATACTAGAAGTCTGCTAAAAACTTTGTCTTTTCATTCCTTTATCATGACAGTCTCATGCATCGTACAGAGCAGCCCAGTGCTGTGCCTTTGTTCATGACGTTTGTGACCATGGCTTACCCTACCCTTTTCCGGATGGGACCCTGGATGTCATTCTCCTAGTCTTTGTTCTGTCTTCTATTCATCCTGACAGGTAAATGATGACGAAAGGGCAGAGCAAATATGTACAGCCCCTTTATCAGGAGTGGCTTTCAGATCTATCAAAGCAAAAATGACAATTCTTGAATTTATTATTTAGTGAACTACATTACGTGTAATATGCAGCCTTTTAAATGCAGTTTTTCCTTTCTTCAGACTTTTAGAAAGAAACTGGCCAAACTGTTTCATTAGTGAGCTTTCTGTCACTGTCAGAAAGAAGTGAGCATCTTCTGGCAAGACACATACCTATTAAAAGTGACAGTGCTTCAAGAAAATTACAAATTCAGAACAGCCTAATAGACTCCCAAGAGGGAAACTGTACTTGGTGATCAGAAACAAACATCTTTGATTTAGCTTCTTGCTGAATGTTCGTAATGAGGTGGGCTGTGAATCTGGCTTCACATAGGTCTTTAAAATATTTGTTTTAAGGAAGCCCACTAGGGAATTAGGATTTATCAAGATTTTCCAGATTAACCTTGGACCTTTATAATCTAAGGTTGGTCTAGTGCCATCATTTAAGTATTTATGACTTAAATATTTTTGTTCACATAGTGTTCTGAAATAGTAAATATAGCTTTTCTCCAAAGAGGAAGCACAAAGAGATATTACAGCAATTAAAATGATCACTTTTCTTAAAATTTTTCCACTCTGTATGTATTAAGACACAAGTGTGCTAAACGTCTGGGGTTGTCCCTTCAGAATGTGTCTTAAAATTGGGTTTTTGTGATCTTCTGGTTAGTAGGTGCAGACTTGGCATCGACCACTTTGGTGAGTGTTACTCTTTCCCAAAGAAATCAAGCACTGTGTACTTCTTTCTTTGCTATAAGATCACTAGGATCCTTTACAGGCCTTTTACTTCTCATTCAGAGATGTTCACTTTGATGACTTGTAGGAAAAAAAATTAGGTTTCCAAATAATGAATGAAATATGTAATTGCACCTAACGAGATCTATCAAGTTCTATGAAGTTACTTCCTCCCAGTTTCTGTAACCTATTTCTGCTAACCTGTTTAGGCTATTGGCATTATTTAGGTACTAGCATAAAGATGTCATCTATATTTTGTTTCACAGCTAAAAGGATAGAGGAGGTGGATAATGAACAAGATTTTCTATCTAACACATATAACAGGAAATGTTTCAATTCAAAATAAACCTTCAAAAAAGCTATTTATATTAGTTTAGATTATATGTTTTTTCATGATTTGAATTGAATGGAAAGGAGAAGGGGAAGCAGATATCTTGAAAAGATTGTTTTTATAGTACATATATTCATTCTGTTTATTATAAAATAGATTCGGATGTATCATGTCAGTACATTACATAGCTACTTTCTTACATACATGGAAATGATCTAAAAATGAGGTTAAGTGAGTAAGTTGGATAATAGTAAGTGAAAAGTGAGGCAGTGTGTTTCAGGTCATCTAGCACTGTGATAGTAGATTTAGCCCCAGGAAAATTCTAGAAAAGTGGCTTCTTGCCGGCTTGGAAAAGCAATTCAGCAAGCCGTTGAGTCTAGGGGGTCCCAGCTTAAATGGGAGTAAACCATAGAAGGCTACAAAACAAGAAGTAACTGTCCTTCTTATCACTGAAATAAAAATATAATATATTTTCTAAAGATCTACACAGAGATTGTATAGATAAACAACTTTTTAAAAAATCTCTTCTTTCTCATCTTAAGAGAAAAGGGGCTTTCCCCATTCTTGTCTTGTCCCTGTCATCCCCAACCCACTCCCACCTGCATTTCTTAGGAACTGGCTCTGGAATTGCACTATGAGCCAAGATGTACTGATAAGAGAAGCAGTTCCCCACCCCTTGCCTTGACCCACATTGCAGACTTTAAAGGACAGTTGGGAGCAAAGGGTTTGCAAAAGGAGGCTACATTTTGAAGTATTTGACTCTTTGCTTTTCTGTGTTTTCATTTCATGCTTGTCTTGCTAATAAGTGCAGAAAGAGATTTTTCTCTGTACATAAACCATTTATCCTAAAAGTGAATATTTTAAGCTTTAGATATGGTTTTAATTGCCAGATCCTAAGGATATAAGCACAGTGTGAAAATAACCTGTAATAAAATAAACAAGGAAAAATAGTTTTATTTTTCATGCACTTATGTTCGTTTGTTTAAATGAGATCTTCTCCTAGTCATGCCACTTTTTTTTTGTCTCTTATTTTCATGGTTACTTTCAGTTTCTCATTACCTACTTCATTACCTGACATACTCTTTCACCCCATTATTCCACTGAACAATGTTTTAATTGGAAGGAACTTAAAGATTATGTGATCCAAACCTTTCATTTTTAAAATAAGAAATGCTCAGAAGCTTTAAGTAGTTTGTATAAAGCAGAGACAGAAAGGACTTACTACACAGGCTGCCATTTACCATTCTCTGCCCAGGGCCGACATTGATAACTGATTTTGTAGATTGTCATTCCCAGCAAGTCTTGAGTCCTTAATAGAGCTCTGTTGGCAGCCAGTGTCAGTCACTTGGCTTGTTATGAGATCTGAAATCTTTGCCATCTCTGTACCATAATCACACGTAAGGCTTTGAACACTTAACCAAAAAACATTAAATCAAGAGCAGTCACAAGAGGTCATGTCTGATTGGGAGCCAGATGGGTAGAATAAACAGTAAAAGAAAGAAAGGCTTCCCAGTATTGAGCTGGGGCTTAGAGTGTGAATAGAATTTAAATAGGCAGAGAGTAAGGAGGAGAGAATTTTTTCAGGGGAAGCCACGTGAGCACAGTCATGCGCGGCTCAGAATGAAGCATGTAACAGTTTGGCTAGCGATGCTTCAGATTAAGAAGCAGTGGGAAAGATGTTGGAAAGATTAATTGAGGCCAGTTGTAGGTGATCTTAAGGATTCAACTAAGAAACTAAGAGAACTAAGATTTTTATCCTACGGATTAATATCATGAAAATTTGCACAAAGGGATGATTTGAGAAAACCATCTTTTTAAGCAGAATAACTCATCAATAATGTACAGGAAGGATTGGCAGGGAAAATAATACAGCTAGTTAGGAAGAAATTTTCTTTCCAGCCAGAGAACGATGGAGTTTGTACTAAGGGAGTACTAATGGAAACAAAAGAGAGAAGATACCAAATATGTAATAACGATAATAAAAAGACATACAATTTGATGATTGAATAGTTGTGAAGAGTATAATGGAAAAAGAGAAAAGTGAAAGAGGTCAAAGATTTTTCTGAGGTGTTACACTTCAGTGAATGATGGTACCTTTGAACTAAATAAAGAAGTCAGGAGGGAAAGCAGCTAGTTTTGGAGAAAAAGATGTCCCTGCTTAGGTATATCTGATTTGGGACAGCTCTGGCATATTTTTTGTCATGCAAGGAAAATGAAACGACTTCAGTTTTTTCTGCCTTGTAACTACCTGAATTTGCTGTAAATATCAGGAATGTCTGTGTGGTTTTGCTGTTCAGTTTTGACATCATACATCAAGCTACGTGAAGTTACCACTCTAGTCATCTGGGTGATTTCTTGATATTCTAGACTCTTTGAATCTGATTATTGAGCAAATTGCCATCCTTTTTTCTTTCTATACAAAATACTTTTGTTTTTGGTGCCCTTATGTTTGTGGCTTAGATTTCTTTGGCCTTCTCAAGCTATGCTTATTTTATCATTAAGAATGTTAAATGTGGCGTAGAAAACAAGACTTCCACAGTCTCCTGCTTTGTCTTCAAAGGATGCAAGGTGTTATAAACCGACTGTCCAAGTTACTGAAACCTGGGGGAATGCTGTTATTTCGGGACTATGGAAGATATGATAAGACTCAGCTTCGTTTTAAAAGAGGTAATGATATATTCAGTTTGGAATTATTTTCATGTGTTTTAAATAATGCTGTGTTTACATTTCATGTCAGTTTTGTTGTAGGTGGTGGTTTTTTTTTAAGGAATACTAAGTTTCTCTTGTCACAATTTTTTTTAGGACATTGTTTATCTGAAAATTTTTATGTTCGAGGAGATGGCACCAGAGCATATTTCTTTACAAAAGGTATGCATATCTATAAGAGGAAATAACTAGCTGTAGAAACTTTTCTTGGGTATAATTTGCAGGGAGAAACTCAAAAGCTCTAAAATGAGGCTTCAGGAGCTGATTAAACATTAGATGTCTTTACACTTTAGTGATTATAACTGTTGTGTGTAAAAGCTTGAAAATGGCCTTTTGCCTTTTAATCTCTTTCCAATTGAAACTGCTTTAAAGAATCACTTGTTTCATTCTCATGCCCAAATGAAGTTTCCGTTTTGGAGGTACCATTAGCCCAGACATAAAAAAATTGATGACATGCCACAGTCAAAAGAGGAAGTTTGATTTTAAGAGTCCATAGAAAATTACTTATCGCTTGTCAATTTCTCATTTTAAAAAAAGCATTTAAAATGAATTCTGCATTCAAGTACTTTCCCCAAACTTACATGAGTACTTTTATAATGTGCCATTTGGGATCTCTGCAGACCAGCAAGAATTCAGACCTAGGGCATGTCTCAAAATATTGAAAGCTGCAACCAGTACTGTTGTGTATCTATTAATACCTGCTGTGTTCAGCTGTTTATACTTGGTGTGTTTGTGTGAAGTAGAGGAAGCCTACTTGGTGTCATAGGCTTCCTTCATCAATTTGTACTAGAAAATGTTTCTTGGTATAAATGAAATTCATATGGTCAGTCATTCCATTAATGTTCCATTGTTCTTGACTGCCCCTCCCCCCGCCCCCAAGTCACATGTCATATATTTGATTGCCATTTTTGTCTCACAGGGGAAGTGCACAATATGTTCTGTAAGGCTGGGTTAGATGAGAAGCAAAATCTGGTTGATCGTCGCTTACAAGTTAATAGGAAAAAAAAAGTGAAAATGCACCGAGTGTGGGTTCAAGGCAAATTCCAGAAGCCATTACACTTGACTCAAAAAAGCTCCAACTTGGTATTTTCAGTCCTTTCTCATGAATGAACTATGTATCATGTTAAGGTACAAACCAGAGGATTACACTATTCAGAGTCTTCAGTAAATCTTTCATTTTTGAAAAGACAGTCAGAAGAAGAGAATTTATGTATCCTGCTGTTTATCGTGGATGGACTGTTTTATGCATTTTAAGCACACAGAAGTGACTTGGAAGAGAGCACAACATTCTGTGTTTTCAAAACTTAATATGCTCAAGCTTGTTTGGATTTATTATGTCTTAACCATTTTGTTTGTTCTCTGAGTTTTAAAAGCATTTAGGTAAATTACTGATATAAGTCAGATGATTCTGAGAAACCAAAGCCTGCCATTTTTTAGAAGTGAAAAAAACCATCTCCTTTATTTATACATTAGTTGAACACAGCTGAACTCTCCTCCATTGTTAACTGATAGCAGAGTCAGCTTGCCTTGTTTCCAAGGAAAGTCACAAGACCAAGGCAAAGGCCTATTTTTTTGTTTTGTTATTGTCTGTTGTCCATCCCCAAACCTTTTTTTTTTTAATTTAGAGACTAATGTCTGAAACAGAATTTTAATTTATCTTTCCTTTCCTAAAATAGGGGAAGTATGACTAATGCTAACATTATTTTCAGGCTATTCTTTGGTGTACAAGTTGAAAGCCTTCTTTAAGAAGACTATTTACCCAGGAAAATTCTTAAATTGTAGCAATTAAAAATTTTTTACTATTTGCTGGTGGTCCAGTAGTTAAGAATCTGCCTGCCAATGCAGGGGACGTGAGTTCAATCCCTGATCCAGGACTTAAGATCCCATATGACATGGGGCAACTAGACCTGCACACCCTCGTGCTCCACAAGAAGAAGCAGCCACTGCAATGAGAAGCTCGGGCACCACAACTAGAGAGCAGCCCCAGCTCAGTGCAACTAGAGAAGGCCTTCGCACAGCAATGAAGTGCCCGTGTGCTGCATCAAAGACCCAGTGCGTCCAAAAAAATAAAAATGGTATTTACCACTTTGCCTCAAAAAAGATATAAATTGGCTTGCAAATTGCATTTAGTAAAAATGGAGTTTCTAAGACTGGGCTTTCATTTGTTACACAATGTATACTGAGTACTTACTTTGTGCTGAATTATATGGAATAATACAATAAATAAATAAAGTCCCAGCCCTGTGTTTTGAGAGCGTAAGTAGGTTCTAGCTGGCAAAGCAAAATGTGTGCATCCCAAGCCTCTAAATCATGACCAAGATAATATATGAGCAAGTACTCCTGGTAGCTCAGTGGTTAAAGCGTCTTCCTGCAGTGCTGGAGACCTGGGGGGTTCGATCCCTGGGTTGGGAAGATCCCCTGGAGAAGGAAATGGCAACCCACTCCAGTATTCTTGCCTGGAAAATCCCGTGGACGGAGCAGCCTGGTGGGCTACAGTCCACGAGGTTGCAGAGAGTCGGACATGACTGAGCGACTTCACTTTCTTTCTTTTCTACTCAAATAGGGAGCTTTTCAGCTAACAGACTTTGATTATGAGCCACAGAAATCTCAAAGACATGGACAATCTCTTGAAAGGACCTAGAATGATCATTCCAACTAGTTTTCCTTTTTGAACTCACTTAAAATTCAGCTTCCTGGCAGGATGTGATTAATCCAAGCTGGGTCATGGATTCTTTTATTGACAGACTGAGTCAGGGCAGGTTATTTGATGGTTCCACCAGACCATAGTGAATGGAGGAAAGTTCCTCAAAGGAAAATGAGGACACTGATCAAAAAAAGAGGGGAGGGATGCTGCCCAGTCAGACATTGCGTGGTATAGTAATAATGTTCTGAAGAGAGAGAAAGATTAGCTGTGGGATGGAAGGAAAGAATTAGGGCTGTGGGAGGAGGTAGGTCTCAGACTAGTTCTAGAACGTACGCTCTCAGAAGATGGTGAGAAGACGAGTATGTTTGATAGGGCTGTTCATGGTTCAGAATAGTGGAGAAAAGATGGAGAGGGCATCAGCTTGTAGACAGCCTTAAATAAGAGGGTGCGTTGGGTTCTCACCTCTGGACTGGAGCCATTCAAGATTGGTTTGTTTCTGTTTTATCCTAGCCACAGCGTGCTTTAAATATATTTATAGAGAGATTGATCAAGGAGTCGTCAATAGAATGGAATGCAGTGAGGTCAGAGATGGGGCAAGGAAAATCCCAAAAGGTATCTGCATACATTTGCCTTGGTAGCAAATCCTCAGAAGTACAATATCAAGGTTTCCATTTAAACATGCAGTAAATGTAAAAGTCAAAATTTGCCTGAGACTCTTAACTCAGTTGTTTTTCCTAATTAAAGTGTGTATTTTAAAGCCAAACTAGTATTGAAAGTATTACATACAAGGGCACTTAGATAAGTTAATGTTGCTATGGGAACCCCCCCACCCCCCCCCGCAAATCTTCTTGTGTCTCAATTTAAAAATCATGGCCCAAGGTGGTTTTAAAAACAACAGAAGGTAAAATTATTCCCACATTCTCACACATGTAAATTGTACTGTCTCTCTCAGTCCTAAATAGCAGATTCAAGCCAGCTTCTTGACTGGCACAGTAAAATTCTGCTTCGTGTCTTTCTATAATGTATTACAGCATGTAGTTAACCTTTAGAAACTTCAAAAATACATCAAACCAAATTTGGACTGTGAGACACAAACTGGGCTCTTTTGGGCTCTGTCTAGCATAGACCTCCTATTCCACATGGCTGCTCATCGGGCCATTTCTATCAGTGTCTTCTGCTTTCTCTCCTTTAGCCTACCTGAATCAACCCCCTATCTAGAATTTGCTACCAGACAAAATATAGATTTTTGGCAGAGGAAAAAAAAAAAAGAGAAAGACCTGATTTGGGATATTGCCTATAGATATTAAGAAATCATGAAATGTTACAAATGTATCTGCTTGGGTATTAGTTTAAAAATAATTGATAGCTGCATGAAATTCTCATTTTTCCTCATCTATAGCGGTAGGACTAGTTAGGCAGAGTTTGATATTTAAAAATTCATCTGCTGAGGGAGCTGAATTTCAAAAGGACCATTTTCTTTCTAACAAAAAGATGTATTCATTCATTTTATAATACAGAAATAATGAAATATGCTATATTAAAAATGCACCCTCCATTTTCCTCCATTTCTAAAAATTCACTTTTGAGCATTTTCCAAATGTAAAAATTCTCACGCACATGAAGTACTGTTTCAGAAGGTTGTGAGAAAGCCAAGGTAACAGTTTCTATTATTAAAACTTTTGCATTTCAGTATGACACATTTGTAGTATTGAAACACCCATTTAACGCTGACTTCTGAGAACTTATTTGTTTTGCTTGTCTCAGTTCCATATGCTTTGTCTCTAAATTATGAACACATCGAGGTTTCTACCATCGTGCAGTCTATATCATTGCTATACTCATTTGTACGTGAAAATTATTCACCCATGTGTGAAGAGCTGCCCTCCTGGACATCCGAAGCATTTAGACCATTAAATTTCAGGTAACTTAAATTCTTGTCCCCAAACTCCTATGCTGTGTTCTTCTGGTTTTCTAACTCATCAAAGCCAAGTTCTGAAGCCAGAATATATCATGCACTGTTACTTCCAGTTGGTGTTAATGCTTATTATGCTTCTCACAAGTGCAGATAACTTCACATTTGCATCATTAATAGACTTCTTTCAGAGCCTCTGTTCCTTCTGCTTCCTGCCTCTATTAGTCATCAATAGACATGTTGGCGTGGTTATTCACCTCCCCGCTTGTGAAAGTGCACTGTAAAATGTAAAGTACTGAATATGTGTGAGATGTTGTTACTAATAACAGCAGCTACAGTCTACAAGGCAGCATACAGAGTACTCCAGCAACAGAAACGTTTTCATTGGGTTTATGAGACCTTGTGAGAAAGACGGTAAAATATGTGGAAAAGTATTGCCTGTCAGACAGGAAACATGGGTCATGGTTCCTATTGAACCATTTAGCTGCTCTTAATTTAGTTCTGAGTGCTAAGTCTTTTATATACTACACTTTTATATACCACATTATTCCTTCATTTAAACGTCAGACTCCTACAAATTAGTTTTTATTGTAACCATTTAACAGATAAGACTAGAACTCTGAGGTATTGGGTAGTTTGCCTAGGATATCACCACGAGTCAGTGGCAGAAACACAGTGTGGACACAGAACTGTCTTGATTCTAAAAACTCTGCCTCTCACCAGTCCACTTTTAATTGATAGGCTACAATGCTGCTCGGGAAAGCTGCTGGAGAAGAAAAAGAGCTCCTGAATCAAGCGAAGAATTACTGCAGTGGGTGGGAGTGTGGATCAGACGATCTTCAAGGAGACAGCTCCTTCTAGATCCAGTGTCTATGAAATAAGTAGGCAGCACTTATCCACATTACACACTGGGAAGGAAGGGGAGGAAAGGAAGGGAGAGGAATGACAAAGCAGAAGCTTGCAGTCAGCTCTTTTCAGCATTCTGCATATGTTTACTTCTGCTCTGGCCCCACCCCCTTGGGGCTTCAGACTTCTATTTGGCTCCCCTCCAAACAAGCAGAGCACCCATCACTTGCATACTCCTCACTTAAAAAAAAAAAAAATCAGTCTGTACTGCAAGTGGAAAGAAAAACTCTTAAAGTGTCCTCAAGGGCTCAGCTCCAGCATAATCTAAAATATGTGATCAGAGAGTGTCAATAATAAAATATGAGTGAAAACATCTTTATTTAAAACATTGTATGTACATGAATGCCACATTAATGCCAATTCAAGCATGAAATGTTGAGCATTTCTTGGAATATGGTTTGAGATTTGAGAGGCACAAAGGTACCTGCAAGATGGCTTTGGTGTAGTTATAAATATAAATAGAAATAAAATAACAGTTGCATCTTCATTTATAATGAATATATACTGTGGCCTCAAAGCTGCAGAGGAGAGTGGATGCCAAAATCTGTCTTTCATTAACATATGCCTTAAATGACAGGGAAGAGGTGTTAAGACAAAATTACATTTTCCTCTGCGTATGAATCAGCAACATGCAGTAACAAGCAAGTAATAATAGTTCTGCTTGTGAGTGCCTGCAGAGGGTAAGAAAAACAGCATCAAATTGAAAGTGCAAGTTCATTTGCGAGAGGGCCCAGGTGGCGGCAGAGCATGGCTCCCTTGAGCACCATTCTGAAGTGTCTCAGGGCACAGTGACCCTGACTCTGGCAAGCCAGGTTGGCATGAGCTGCATGGGGCACATTAAAACCTCCAGATGGCTCAAAGCAGCCCACCCTCAGCTGCTCCCAGAGCTCGTCAAAAGCACACTACAAGGCACCACCACTAGCCAAGGGTTTAAAACAGGTGCTTTGGATTCTACAGTGCATGTGGTTTCACAACCACTTAACCTTCAGTCAGGAAGAGCTAGAGGCAGGTGAAGAGATAAATAATGTTAACATTACATAGGGAGCAAAAAAGGATATTTAAGAGCACATAGATGTCAAATCGGAGAAGGCAATGGCAACCCACTCCAATACTCTTGCCTGGAAAATCGCATGGACTGAGGAGCCTAGTAGGCTGCAGTCCATGGGGTCACTAAGAGTCGGACACGACTGAGCGACTTCACTTTCGCTTTTCACTTTTATGCATTGGAGGAGGAAATGGCAACCCACTCCAGTGTTCTTGCCTGGAGAATCCCAGGGACAGGGGGGCCTGGTGGGCTGCCATCTATGGGGTCACACAGAGTCGGACATGACTGAAGCGACTTAACAGCAGCAGCAGCAGATGTCAAATAGTCACACATAGTGTTTGGTTAGCAGTGTCCTTGGCGTCCCTGTAATTTATGTCCTTATCTTTGATTTTCTTTCAGCAGATAGGCACTAAATAGAGCCTGGACTCCAGAAAATACATGCTTTTCTATCAGGTGTTACCTGCCAAATTAGGTGAGCTATTGATTGCCTCCTACAAAAGGCCCAAACATCTCTCCTACTTGGGCCTACTCAAGAAAACTATTATCCTTAACACAGATTCTTTGGCAGTGTTTTCAACCCATTGCTCCTTTACATGAGACTTCTAGTTCTTTGCAGGAAAAGCAGAAGTTAATTTTTTTTTTCTTACGTAATCTTTAGATATCAATTGTTGGTTGGTTCAGAACATTTTGGGGAAGGACAATCACCCCTTTCAAGTCTTTTAAGACTTTATCATTGGTAAAAAGCTCTAAAACTGTGTAACTTCCTGACATTAATGAGATGTTGTTGAGTCTCTTGCATTAGTTTGTTGCTCAGTCGCTCAGCCGTGTTTTGTTTTGTTTTGTTTTAATGCTGTGTACTTAACAAAAGCAGCTATGGTTGCTGCCCCATTTCTCTCACCTCCAGCCTCTTGAGAGAAACTTGTCTTTCTCCTGAGTCTGTCCTGCTGAACAGAACGTAATAGCTCTCCATACATCTTTAGTTATGCCCCCCTCCTTTAGGTGAGCTGAGACAGCGTCCCAGTAAGCAGCATTGGAACTTGCACTGAAAATTGCCTGAAAGAGAATGGCTGAAATTTCAGCGTCACATGCCGCATTGAAGCAAGGAAATTTCTGCCTCCGAGGATAATAGCTTTTCTCTTTGCTCATACATCTTCCTTCACAGCCCTCGTTTATTTTAATGTATATATTCCACTTTGACTCTCTGGAAGATATTTTTTAAAGGTTTTTAAAAAATCCAAATGAAAGATGAAATTCAGGATCCAGAAAGGCATCTATTCTATTTATCCTGTCTTGAATGTATTCTTAATCAACCAGTCTTTCTGAGCGTCTCTTCATTTGCTGCTTTGTTTCGTAATAGAACACTCGGGCTCTGGAGATTAGTGAGACAAAGCTTCATTATAACCATCCTTGTTTTACTCCCATGTCTTACAGGCTTTCTCTTCCTCACTCACTCTCCAGGTGCTTCTTTCTCTTGCCAAATAGTGCAAGGAAATACTTATGCAGATCTTTTGTTTACTTTAGGAAAAAAACACTGATCCAGGCTTTCCCATTTGGGGGAGTGCTGCTCATTTCCTGACTGGCCTTTAAAGTTTGGCTCAGTAGCAACCTGGGGATTTGTTTTCTACCCAGAGTGAAAGGAGCTTGGTGCCCAATGGCCCCATGCTGGAATGAGAATTAAAATTCTACTCATTCCCGGGATAAGCAAGCTGATGCTTTCCTCATAGATTTTTTTTCCCCCCATTCTTCAAAGTTTTGATGTTTAGTCATTTAGCTTTGGCTTTTGAGAGACATTTTAATAGGATTGTTTCTCCTCCAAGTGCGTTCAGAAGCTGATCATGGGTACAAGGAAACTCTCAAGAAGAATTCCCTGTTTGCTGTTTTTTACCTACAATGAAAATGATACACAACACGTGCAGTGTTCACCCCTACGGCATGCAGCTCCATACCCAACTGCCTGGCCTGGGAAAGAAGAAGCTGTGACACCCAAAGAATCGCTTGAGCCAGCAGATTGTCCTCATTTACCAGTGTGACAGAGGAAAGTCTAGCTCCTACTTGGCAGAAGGAAACATATTAGGTATCAGTATAATAGAGTCACCAAATGATTAAGATGTGCTGGCCTTCTACAAGGAAATGAGGGTAAGTAAATACAGGCCAGAAGAGCCTGTGATACAATACCACAATATGTAGTCACCCCCATCTGGTGAAGTTCAAGAGGCCCCCAGAGTATCCCTGTGTTGCTTGCCCACATTTTAAACCAACTGAGAAAGACCAAGGTGCCAAAAGATGAAAATTAAAACGTGAAGCTGATATTGGAGAGAATGGCTCAGGGTGCGTGGAAACAGTTGTCCCCCTAGTACTGAACCCCAGAATCAAAACCTGCAGCTGGACAGCTGGGCCAGGAGAATCTACCCATGAGTGAATGCCCCCAACCTTTTACAGAGTACCTGGCTTCCAAGAGACAGTGAAAAAGGACTAGGTTAAACATGCCTAATTCACTTCCCAGATTGACTTTTCATCTAAGTCACTTCACCTCTCCCAGGAATGAGGAAGACAGGACTCAAGAGACCATTTGCTGTCCCTCCACATGGCAAGAAACAACAGGAGTGGAAATTACCCCAACGTCTTATAAGTACTGGGTTAAAACATACCCCACATCTGCTGAGACTAGAACAGTGTGGAATGGACTCTACTTTGCCATTTTGTCACTTGCTGAATCATCTGCTCAGCATTTACCTGTAAGCCTGCGGCAGCTTACCTGGTCTGTAAGCATCTGCCTTAGTGATGGGTAGAATCTGCACAGTATGCTTTGAACTGCAAACAAAATGAATTTCCAAAGTTAAAACCAGTGACTTATTCTGGGAACCCCACTACACTTAAATCTTTACTGGACGTCACTAAATAAATGGCCAGGAGGTCTTGCAACTCTGCCAAGCAGCACTTCTACACTGATTCACTGTCCACCAGCACTTCTCAAACTATTCGAAGTGAAGAACCACTGGTTGCTTTTTTTTTTTAATCAATTTCCATATGTCCCAGATCAATAGTTTCATAAAACACAATAATGGTAAATTAATAGGAAAAAAAAAAATTACTCCAGTTCCTGGCATTGTTTCCCGGTTCCTGCCCTCTCCCCACAATCTCCTTGTTACTGCCCATTCAGTCAGTGTGTGGGGCTTCCCTGCTTAGTGGTGAAGAATCCACCTGCCAATGTAGGAAAGGCGAGTTCAATCTCTGGGTCAGGAAGATCCCCTGGAGAAGGAAGTAGCCGCCCACTCCAGTATTTTTGCCTGGGAAGTCCCATGGACAGAGGAGCCTGGCGGGCTGCACTCCATAGGCTCTCAAAGAGTTGGACATGACTCAGCGACTGAACAGCCAAGAACAACTACAGCCGATGTGTACCAGTTACATGTCAGGCATTCCCCTTGGTATGGGGAACGAAGGGGTGAACGGGAAAAGGTAAAGTTAGGAAAGCCCAAGATTTTCACTAGACACCATATACAAATTTACTCGGTCTCTCTGCCGACCCCATCAGGAACCGGGAATGAAACACCAGCACCCGGACACAACCTTCCCCGCCCTTGACCTGCCCTGCTGTAAACCATAGGAAGAGGACTTCCCTGGAGGCCCAGCGGTTAAGACTCCACGCTTCCTCTGCAGGGGGCGCAGGTTCAGTCCCTAGTCAGGGAACTAAGATCCCTCAAGCCGTGTGGCATAGCCAAAAAAATAAATAATAAGCCACAGGGGGACTAAAAACCTATGTCTGACTTTGCCTCCTGAGCCCTGTAGTCTCTCTTTACCTCAGAGTGTGCTGTGCCAGGACCTAGGCTCCTACCCCTAGAAATGTTTGGTCCAATGCTCAGTGATTTTTGCTGCTATCCTCGTCAAGTTGTCTGTGTGAAGTAAACAAAACCACCCCTCACCACCCTGCTGTCACCAGGGTTTTTTTGTTTGTTTTTTTTTAATTTATTTATTCTTTATTGAAGGATAATTGCTTTACAGAATTTTGCTGTTTTCTGTCAAACCTCAACATGAAACAGCCTTAGCTATACATATATCTCCTCCCTTTTGAACCTCCCTCCCATCTCCCTCCTCATCCCACCCCTCTAGGCTGATACAGAGCCCCTGTTTGAGTTTCCTGAGCCATACAGAAAATTCCTATTGACTATCTATTTTACATATGGTTTTTATTGGTTCACTTTTTAAATTTTTGACTTTTTTGTGAATATGTGAATCGGTGCAAAGTAGTCTCTATGCTGATGTAAAATGGAAAGAGAGATGATTCAGTTCTTTTGTTGAAATCAAAACCTGTGATATTTTCCCCCCACTCAATAGTATTTAAATGCTGGGTTGATGCCAAACTCAAAGAACATGGAGAACTTGGGGGAAGGCCAGTGACAGATAAAATATTATTAATAGTTTTTTAATAGGAGCCATGATTAGAGAGGCTGAATAAAATGTGTTTATTAACCCTGGAAGAATATCACATTAGAAGATGAGAATGCTAGCTCCCAGGTAGAAACAGAAAGAGAGTTCTCAGAGAAGAAATATGGGACCTGTTTAGATATAAATCCTAGCTGTGCTCCTGCTGGTTGTGTAACCTTAAACAAGATACTTAACAACTCTGAGCCTCAGTAATTGGAGATCATATTGCATACCCGAAGTTTGTTGCAAGGACTAAATATAATGCACATCAAGTCAAAGGCATGATGCCTGGAGATAATTGGTCCTTCAGTTCAGTCGCTCAGTCATGTCTGACTCTGCGACCCCATGAATTGTAGCACACCAGGCCTCCCTGTCCATCACCAACTCCCGGAGTTCACTCAGACTCATGTCCATGGAGTCAGTGATGCCATCCAGCCATCTCATCCTCTGTCGTCCCCTTCTCCTCCTGCCCCCAACCCCTCCCAGCATCAGAGTCTTTTCCAATGAGTCAGCTCTTCGTATGAGGTGGCCAAAGTATTGGAGTTTCAGCTTCAACATCAGTCCTTCCAGTGAACACCCAGGACTGATCTCCTTTAGGATGGACTGGTTGGATCTCCTTGCAGTCCAAGGGACTCTCAAGAGTCTTCTCCAACACCACAGTTCAAAAGCATCAATTCTTCAGCACTCAACTTTCTTCTCAGTCCAACTCTCACATCCATACGTGACCACTGGAAAAACCATAGCCTTGACTAGACAAACCTTTGTTGGCAAAGTAATGTCTCTGCTTTTGAATATGCTATCTAGGTTGGTCATAACTTTCCTTCCAAGGAGTAAGCGTCTTTTAATTTCATGGCTGCAGTCACCATCTGCAGTGATTTTGGAGCCCAAAAATATAAAGTCTGACACTGTTTCCCCATCTATTTCCCATGAAGTGATGGAACCAGATGCCATGATCTTCATTTTCTGAATGTTGAGCTTTAAGCCAACTTTTTCACTCTCCACTTTCACTTTCATCAAGAGGCTTTTTAGTTCCTCTTCGCTTTCTGCCATAAGGATGGTGTCATCTGCATATCTGAGGTTATTGATATTTCTCCCGGCAGTCTTGATTCCAGCTTGTGCTTCTTCCAGCCCAGTGTTTCTCATGATGTACTCTGCAAGTTAAATAAGCAGGGTGACCATATACAGCCTTGACATACTCCTTTTCCTATTTGGAACCAGTCTATTGTCCCATGTCCAGTTCTAACTGTTGCTTCCTGACCTGCATATAGGTTTATCAAGAGGCAGGTCAGGTTGGTTCTTAATAAGTGGTAATTAATAGATTTTTTAAAAACAAAGGATGGTGATCAAATCTTTATCTTTTTGAAAGGAGGAGAAATGTACTCTTCCTGTAATATAAGTATTGTAAATTAGGCATAAGAAACTTTTCCTAACTATAAAGAGTTGAGTTTTCTTACTTCAAATTATTGCTGTCTCCTTGGCTTACATTCATTTCATTTCAAGCTTGTATTAAGCATCTGTCCACCATGTGCCAGAAACTGCTGGACACAGCATACTGGAATGAATAAGACTTGACCCTTGCTCTTTAGATGCCCACAAATTAGGATGGGTGCCCATGTGTGTGAGATGTGGTATCTCCTACTTAATGTCTCTTGGCTTTAGCTGGCCACTACCATTTGACCACCATAGTCTACCCAACCCAAAAAATATCAATTAGCATCCTAATTTTTCAGATGCTTTTCAAAGCCCTCCATGAATAAATCTAGTCATGTGCTACCCAGCAAAAACCAAACAGCATGTAAACCAAGTCCTCAAGATGTAGCCCCTGTGTCACATACCCTCTGGTGTCCAAGTCCTTTAAAACAAACATTTTTAAAATATTTATTTATTTATTTGGCTGAGTCAGGTCTCCCATTGCAGCTCGTGGGATTTTCGATCTTCATTGCAGCATACAGGATCTTTTAACTGCAGCATGTGGGATCTAGTTCCCTGATCATGGACTGAACTCAGGCCCCCTGCATTGGGAGAGTGGAGTCTTAGCAACTGGATCTCTAGAGAAGTTCCAAGCCGCTTTTAATAATGCTACCTATGAAAGCCTTCCTCAGCAATCAATGCAAAGAAATAGAGGAAAACAACAGAATGGGGAAGACTAGAGATCTCGTCAAGAAAATTAGAGATACCAAGGGAACATTTCATGCAAAGATGGGCTCGATAAAGGACAGAAATGGTATGGACCTAACAGAAGCAGAGATATCAAGAAGAGGTGGCAAGAATACACAGAAGAACTGTACAAAAAAATTCTTCACATCCCAGATAATCACGATGGTGTAATCACTGACCTAGAGCCAGACATCCTGGAATGTGAAGTCAAATGAGCCTTAGAAAGCATCACTATGAACAAAGCTAGTGGAGGTGATGGAATTCCAGTTGAGCTATTTCAAATCCTGAAAGATGATGCTGTGAAAGTGCTGCACTCAATATGCCAGCAAATTTGGAAAACTCAGCAGTGGCCACAGGACTGGAAAAGGTCAGTTTTCATTCCAATCCCAAAGAAAGGCAATGCCAAAGAATGCTCAAACTATGGCACAATTGCACTCATCTCACACGCTAGTAAAGTAATGCTCAAAATTCTCCAAGCCAGGCTTCAGCAATATGTGAACCGTGAACTTCCTGATGTTCAAGCTGGTTTTAGAAAAGGCAGAGGAACCAGAGATCAAATTGCCAACATCCACTAGATCATGGAAAAAGCAAGAGAGTTTCAGAAAAACATCTATTTCTGCTTTATTGACTATGCCAAAGCTTTTGACTGTGTGGATCACAATCAACTGTGGGAAATTCTGAAAGAGATGGGAATACCAGACCACCTGACCTGCCTCTTGAGAAATCTGTATGCAGGTCAGGAAGCAACAGTTAGAACTGGACATGGAACAACAGACTGGTTCCAAATAGGAAAAGGAGTATGTCAAGGCTGTGTATGGTCCCCATGTTTATTTAACTTATATGCAGAGGGCATCATAAGAAATGCTGGACTGGAAGAAACACAAGCTGGAATCAAGATTGCCAAGAAAAATATCAATAACCTCAGATATGCAGATGACACCACCCTTATGGCAGAAAGTGAAGAGGAACTAAAAAGCCTCTTGATGAAAGTGAAAGAGGAGAGTGAAAAAGTTGGCTTAAAGCTCAACATTCAGAAAACGAAGATCATGGCATCCGGTCCCATCACTTCATGGGAAATAGATGGGGAAACAGTGGAAACAGTGTCAGACTTTATTTTTTTGGGCTCCAAAATCACTGCAGATGGTGACTGCAGCCATGAAATTAAAAGACACTTACTCCTTGGAAGGAAAGTTATGTCCAACCTAGATAGCATATTCAAAAGCAGAGATATTACTTTGCCAACAAAGGTCCATCTAGTCCAGGCTATGGTTTTTCCTGTGGTCATGTATGGATGTGAGAGTTGGACTGTGAAGAAAGCTGAGCACTGAAGAATTGATGCTTTTGAACTGTGGTGTTGGAGAAGACTCTTGAGAGTCCCTTGGACTGCAAGGAGATCCAACCAGTCCATTCTGAAGATCAGCCTGGGATTTCTTTGGAAGGAATGATGCTAAAGCTGAAACTCCAGTACTTTGGCCACCTCATGTGAAGAGTTGACTCATTGGAAAAGACTGGTACTGGGAGGGATTGGGGGCAGGAGGAGAAGGGGACGACAGAGGATGAGATGGCTGGATGGCATCACTGACTCGATGGACGTGAGTCTGAGTGAACTCTGGGAGTTGGTGATGGACAGGGAGGCCTGGTGTGCTGTGATTCATGGGGTCGCGAAGAGTCGGACACGACTGAGTGACTGAACTGAACTGAACTGATAACCTCTACACAGATCTCCTCATGCCACAGCATTTAGGGCTTCCACTTAAATACCTCTCAGTACCATTCCTTCATTACCTGAGTCCATCCAACCTGTCACTATTGGATGAGGTCTAGGCTGCCTTCAAGAGAACTGTATTCCTCTATTAGTGCTACAAAACACCACTGTATAAAAAATGATTCATCTGAGCTGGTCATCCAACCAAAGAACCTGATTTGGCTCATCTCTTGCTATAATCATCACCTTATCACATTAAAAAAAAAACAAACTAGTCTCTGTGGAGGCCAGAAATAAACCCTTGCATACATGGTTGTGATTTTTCCAAAGGGTGCCATGACCCTTCAGTGGGGAAAGGACAGTCTTTCCAATAAATTATGTTGGAAAACTGGATTTCCACACTCGAAAGAATTAAGTTAGACCCTAACTTTAGATCACATAGAAAAATTAATTCAAGATGAATTTTTTAAAAAACCCTAATGTAAAACCTAAAACTATAAAACTCTTAGAAGAAAACATATGGGAAAAGCTTCAAGATGTTGGATATAGTAATAATTTCTTGGAATATGACACCAAAAGCATAGGCAACAATAATAGAAAAATGCTCAACTGGAACACATCAAAATTTAAGACTTTTGTACATCAAAAGACACAACAGAGTGAAAAGGCAACCCACAGAACAGGAGAAAGTATCTGCAAACCTTATATTTGACAAGGGGTTAATATCCAGAATATAGAAAGAACTCCTACAACTCAACAACAACAAATCAATTTAAAAAATGAACAAAGGAATTAAATAGACGTTTCTCCAAAGAAGCTATGAAAAATGGCCAGTTAGCATATGAAAAGATGTTCAGCATCACTAATCAAAACCACAGTGGCACAGTACCTGACACCCATTAGGATGGCACTATTAAAAACAGAAGATGACAAGTGTTGGCAAGAATGTGGAGAAATTGGAACACTTGTGCCCTGTTAGTAGGAATGAAAAACAGTGCAGCCACCTATGGAAAACAGTATGGTGGTTCCTCAAAAAGTTAAAGGTAGAATTACCATGTAAGCCAGCAGCCCCACTTCTGGATATATATCCAAAGGAATTAGAAGTGGGGACCCGAAGTGGTATATATTCATAGAAGCATTATTCATAATAACCAAAAGGTGGAAGCTACCCAAGCATTTATCAGCAATGAGTGGGTAAACAAAACATGGTATATACATACAAAGGGATGTTATTCAGTCTTCAAAAGGAAGAAAATTCTGACACATGCTACAACATAGATAAACCTTGAGGACATTATGCTAGCTGAAATAAGCCAGTCATGAAAGGACGAGGTATGATTCCACTTACAGATACATGTAATTCATAGAGACAGAAAAGCTTCATGACTGGATACAGCAATGATTTCTTAGAGTATGATACCATATTCAAATTTACAGAGACAGTAGGTAGGCTAGAGTTGCCAAGGTTTTAGTTTTGCAAGATGCAAAGTGTTGTGTAGATGGATGGTGGTGATGGTAATACAGTGTGAGTGTACGTAATGCTACTGAGCTGTACAGTAAAAATGGGGTTGATGGTAAATTTTATGTGTATTTTTAGCACAGTTAAAAACAAAAACCAGCCTTTGTGTTGAGCCTGGTCTTCCCAAATCATGAATTCGCGGTCTTCTGTCACTAGCTCTGTTCTTCCCACCCACTTTCCATACAGATTACCCTACCACTGTTGTTCACTATTCCCAGCCCACTTGGACTCAGCCTGGCACTTTGCACACACTCTCATCATCCACTCCATAGAGAGAAGAGTTAAGTACAAGAGATCCTGGGCTCTCACCACCACAGTACCTTCTCATAATGCCCACCACTAAGAATACTCTAGAATCATCAAACCCACCAAGCAGACCTGGGAAAATCTCAGACCTTCCACCAACCCTTGTGGCTGGAAGTGATGGGTAAACAGAGAGTGTTTAGAGCAAAGGTGTTACGCTGACTTTCCCCACACAGTGTGCTGGCACAACAGGAAGAAGCCACCCTGGCATTTAGGGTCTTAATGAGAATTCCAGGCACTGCCTCTACTCCCGCTCTCCATCGCCTGCCTTCAGACAAAAATGTTCATTTCCCTTTTCCTGATCTTACATCTCCCTTCAGAGTTCATGTTCATCTTCTTACCTGCTACCTTGGCTTCCCTGCTATTTCGGTCCAAAGATCCCTTTCAACCGTGCTCCCTAAGGCTTGGTCCTAATGAGTGTCTGGCACACCTGGGAGGTAGGAAGCAATATTGGATGTACATGCTATCAAATTCAGTATCTTCTTGACTTTAAAGAATATTTAGGTGACCAAGTTAAAAGTTTTGGTCACATAAAATGAAGCCATATACACTTTCTATTTTGCCCTTTTTTATTAAAAATGTATATTATTTTGTTACTATCTCTGCCCACCAGAGGAGTCTGTTGGAAATACAGAATCTGTCCCCACCCCAGATGCTTTGAATCAGGATCTATATTTTAATAAGATCTCCAGGTAATTCGTATGGATATTAGAACAAAAACTGTTCTAGAAAGCCTCTAGCTGCTCCTAATGGAGCAATGGATCTCCACATTGGCTGTGCCTTAGAAACACCTGGGAAGCTCTTAAAACATATTGATCGTTGGGTCCTACAACGTTATTCTGATTTTATCTATACATGGGGACTATGAGCGTTGGTGTTTATTTTCGATTCTCAGAGATTTTGATGCCTAGGCAGTGTGGAGAACCAGTGAGAGTATGACTTAAAATATCACAGAGAATTCCATGACTTTTGAACTGATTTGGAGCTGCAAAACAGTAGATTCAGACTGTAAAGTGTAAATAGGTTTTGAATCTAAATATCTGAATATTAACTTGAAACTAGAGATTGTACGTATAAACGACTTTTAAAGTCTTCCTCTCTTATTCCTGAGCTTCCCAAGTGGCACTAGTGGTAAAGAATCCACTTGCCAATGCAGGAGACACAAGAGACACGGGCTCAATTCCTGGGTCAGGAAGATCCCCTGGAGTAGGAAATGGCAACTCACTCCAGTATTCTTGCCTGGAAAATTCCATGGACAGAGGAGACTGGCAGGTCACAGGCCACTGGGCTGCAGAGAGTTGAGCATGACTGAACAATTAAGCACACATACACCCTTATTCCTTATTTGTGTCTCATTGTCTTCTCATTAGAGTGTCTCAAGGGCTTTCTTCCATTAAATGGCATCCAGGGCTTTCCACCAAGCCCATGCTCCTGTCCCAGGGACCGAAGCTGGTGCTGCTGTCAAGGGCTCAGGTACAAAGTACTGGTGGGAGCAGCCAGCACTAGCAGTTTGGCTGCTGGTACTATTTATTTGAATACTCCAGAAACTCACTCTACTGATGCACACTGCTCCGGCATGCTAGAATCCCAGCAGTGAAGACCTTGTGGCCTCAAATGTCCTCATATACACTTCTTGCACATCAGCTGTGGGGCTCAACATAACCATTCAACACAAACACACAAACAACTTTAGTATCACCACACCAACCTACAGCTTCCAAAATTTCTTTAGCCTCTTCCCATGTGTTTTGATTTTTATTTGTCCTTTCAGAGACCCCAGTCCAAATTGATAATCATCTAAATGGGTTTAAGAGCAGAGAACTTCACCTGCCAAGTGGGTCTACTTTTCCTCAAGATATGCTTTTCTTTTGTGGTCATGGGTAAGAAATGGGGGCCTCTTTGCAAGGCCTGAGTAAATATATATTCACTTACACTCTTCATTCCTATCCCAGGAATTAGTTTTAAGATATTTAAATAGATTTTTTAAAATCAGTGTTAGAAAACATATTTTAAATGCTTTAAAGTGAAATTCAATTTAATTGATTTATCAAATCTTAATTGAATCCCTGCTGTTACCATCAGGGGAAAATGACTAGCAGCTTCTCCATTGTTACTGAAATACTCATCTTCTTGATAAATATTTTGACATGCTTTGAAATGCCAAAAATATGCATGATGTGTACCATACAGTTGAGAATTAGAGCTCTTGCTTTGGCATAAAGCTTATTTCAGGTGGGGAAAGAGGGCAGTTGATAATGCAGATAAGAAAGTAGAATTACTGAAATAGTCATTTTTTATGGATATGATATATTTCAAGATATGGTCCTAACAACTTAATTTCTCTGCAACAAATGTACCCTAAATGACAGTGAGTCATTATGAGGTTGTAATTTCTAACTCCTAATTAAATATGAGCAATTGAGCAAGTCAATCTTTTTCTGCCTCAAAGTATTTATTTGTAAAATCAGGAAGTTGAACCAAGAATCCAATAAGGTCCCTTTCAGCTCTTCATGTCAGTGATTCTATAAATTCTCAGTTAAAGTATATATTATCAAAAGGCAAAGACAACATCTTCTATCTTTCCCAGCTCCTGGTTTTGCCATCATGTAGAAAATAACAGACAGTACTCTTGCCTGGAAAATCCCATGGGCGGAGGAGCCTGGTAGGCTGCAGTCCATGGGGTCGCTAAGAGTCGGACGTGACTGAGCGACTTCACTTTCACTTTTCACTTTCATGCATTGGAGAAGGAAATGGCGACCCACTCCAGTGTTCTTGCCTGGAGAATCCCAGGGACGGGGGAGCCTGATGGGCTGCCGTCTATGGGGTCGCACAGAGTTGGACACGACTGAAGCGACTTAGCAGCAGCAGCAGCAGCAGAAAATAACAGAAATAAAAACAATTAAAAATCTGAGAAAAAATTCTGTTATCCCAACATTTGAAAGTATTTTCATTTTATGTTCCATTCTTGTCCTTGAATATATGGATACATAATTTTATATAATTGCAAATAGGTAAAATTTTATATTTGACTTACCTTACTCAACATTATCTAACATTATTATATTATCATTATCACTCACAATTATAGTTTAAGTGGCCACGTAATATTCCATTTCATTAATGTACCATAGTGTAAGTATTTCTATATTTGTAAATTTAGATTGTTTTTAATGTTTGATAAATGCTGCAGAAAACTTTGTATTCATATGAGTCTTCTTTTGAATAATTTTCTAAGAATAAATTCTAGAGATGTGATTACTGAGTTCAAGAGAGTCTCTTTACAATTGCTTATAAGCAATGACAAGTGGCTTTCCTAAAAGCTTAATGTTTACATTATTTCCACCATATCTGAGAGTGACAGTTTAACCAAAGTCTCACCAAAGGTGTGGTATGAAATGACACTTAATGTCAATGTACATTTCTTTGACTACAGGCAATCTTGAACATTTTTCCATTTGTGATTGCATTTTAGCTTCTGTGAAGTGTCTCAGTTTACTTCAGTTCAGTCTCTCAGTCATGTCCGACTCTTTGTGACCCCATGAACCCCATCACACGAGGCCTCCCTGTCCATCACCAACTCCCAGAGTCAACCCAAACCCATGTCCATTGAGTCGGTGATACCATCCAACCATCTCATCCTCTGTCGTCCCCTTCTCCTCCTGCCCTCAATCTTTCCCAGCATCAGGGTTTTTTCAAATGAGTCAGCTTTTCGCATCAGGTGGCCTAAGGACTGGAGTTTCAGCTTCAACATCAGTCCTTCCAATGAACACCCAGGACTGATCTCCTTTAGGATGGATTGGTTGGATCTCCTTGCAGTCCAAAGGACTCTCAAGAGTTTTCTCCAACACCACAATTCAAAAGCATCAATTCTTTGGTGCTCAGCTTTCTTTATAGTCCAACTCTCACATCCATACATGACCATTGGAAAAACCAGAGCCTTGACTAGACGGACCTTTGTTGGCAAAGTAATGTGTCTGCTTTTTAATATGCTGTCTAGGTTGGTCATAACTTTCCTTCCAAGGAGTAAGTGTCTTTTAATTTCATGGCTGCAGTCACCATCTGCAGTGATTTTGGAGCCCCAAAAAATAAAGTCAGCCACTGTTCCCACTGTTTCCCCATCTATTTCCCATGAACTGAAGGGACCAGATGCCATGATCTTAGTTTTCTAAATGTTGAGCTTTAAGCCAACTTTTTCACTCTCCTCTTTCAATTTCATCAAGAGGCTCTTTAGTTCTTCACTTTCCACCATAAGGGTGGTATCATCTGCATATCTGAGGTTATTGATATTTCTCCTGGCAATCTTGATTCCAGCTTGTGCTTCTGCCAGCCCAGTGTTTCTCATGATGTGCTCTGCATATAAGTTAATTAAGCAGGGTGACAATATACAGCCTTGATATACTCCTTTTCCTATTTGGAACCAGTCTGTTGTTCCATGTCCAGTTCTAACTGTTGCTTCCTGACCTGCATACAGATTTCTCAAGAGGCAGGTCAGGTGGTCTGGTATTCCCATCTCTTTCAGAATTTCCCACAGTTTATTGTGATCCATACAGTCAAAGGCTTTGGCATAGTCAATAAAGCAGAAATAGATATTTTTCCGGAACTCTTGCTTTTTTGATGATCCAGTGGATGTTGGCAATTTGATCTCTGGTTCCTCTGCCTTTTCTAAAACCAGCTTGAACATCAGGAAGTTCATGGTTCACATATTGCTGAAGCCTGGCTTGGAGAATTTTGACCATTACTTTACTAGTGTATGAGGTGAGTGCAACTGTGCAGTAGTTTGAGCATTCTTTGGCATTGCCTTTCTTTGGGATTAGAATGAAAACTGACCTTTTCCAGTCCTGTGGCCATTGCTAAGTTTTCCAAATTTGCTGACATATTGAGTGCAGCACTTTCACAGCATCATCATTCAGGGTTTGAAATAGCTCAACTGGAATTCCATCACCTCCACTAGCTTTGTTCGTTGTGATGCTTCCTAAGGCCTACTTGACTTCACATTCCAGGATGTCTGACTCTAGGTGAGTGTGAGTGATCACACCATCGTGATTATCTGGGTCATGAAGATCTTTTTTTGTACAGTTCTTCTGTGTATTCTTGCCACCTCTTCTTAACATCTTCTGCTTCTGTTAGGTCCATACCATTTGTGTCCTTTATTGTGCTCATCTTTGCATTAAATGTTCCCTTGGTATCTCTAATTTTCTTGAAGAGATCGCTAGTATTCCCGATTCTATTGTTTTCCTCTATTTATTTGCATTGACCCCTGAGGAAGGCTTTCTTATCTCTCCTTGCTATTCTTTGGAACTCAGCATTCAAATGGGTATATCTTTCCTTTTCCTTTGCTTTTTGCTTCTCTTCTCTTCTCTTCACAGCTATTTGTAAGGCCTCTTCAGACAGCTATTTTGCTTTTTTGAATTTCTTTTCCATGGGGATGGTCTTGATTTGTGTCTCCTGAACAATGTCATAAACCTCTGTCCATAGTTCATCAGGCACTCTGTCTATCAGATCTAGTCCCTTAAATCTATTTCTCACTTCCACTGTATAGTCATAAGGGATTTTATTTAGACCATACATGAATGGTCTAGTGGTTTTCCCTACTTTCTTCAATTTAAGTCTGAATTTGGCAATAAGGAGTTCATGATCTGAGCCACAGTCAGCTCCCAGTCTTGTTTTTGCTGACTGTATAGAGCTTCTCCATCTTTGGCTGCAAAGAATATAATCAATCTAATTTCGGTGTTGACCATCTGGTGATGTCCATGTGTAGAGTCTTCTCTTGTGTTCTTGGAAGAGAGTGTTTGCTATGACCAGTGTGTTCTCTTGGCAGAACTCTATTAGCCTTTGCCCTGCTTCATTCTGTACTCCAAGGCCAATTTGCCTGTTACTCCAGGTGTTTCTTGACTTCCTACTTTTGCATTCCAGTCCCCTATAATGAAAAGGACATCTTTTTGGGTTGTTAGTTCTAGAAAGTCTTGTAGGTCTTCATAGAACTGTTCAACTTCAGCTTCTTCAGTGTTACTGGTCTATTGTGAAGTGTCTAATTGTACCTTTTTCCATTTCTCTGGCTGTGCAACTGTGGATAAGTCACTTAACCTCTCTGTTGCTCTGTTTTTTTGTTTGTAAACAGACTAATAATTAATAGTACCTTTCTATAGAGTTGATGTTGGATTAAATGGGTTTCTAATTGTAAAGCATATAGAATAGTACCTGATATATGGAGGACCTTCAAAAAAGTGTTAGAATTAGAGCTAGTAGTAGCATTGGTATTAGTTATCTCATAGATATTAGTGATTTTCTTTATAATTTATATCAAAAATTAAAATATTTTTCTAGTCCTTGTATAAATGCATACTTTGATAAATTAATGGGCAACCTATTTATCTAATATAGATGTACCTTTTTTTGGCCTACTGGGTTTGGTAGTTTCCTGTTTCTTGTTTTAATTTCTGTTTTAGTTTTACATGTGTATGTGTACACATACCGGTGTATGAGTATGTACTTTTTCACAAATCCAGACACAGTGTCTGTGCAAAAGGGACAGCTCATAAAAATGTTGATTGCAGACAGTGCTTAGAATGGCACACCCAGCTCAGTTGAAGAACTGTTCAACCAAGTCATTTAGAAAAATAACAGATAAACAAAACCAGAAGTGAAATCAAACTGCATACATACACTCACTTATAAAACTGAAATCAAAAACAAGCCATGTAAATACATGCACATTACAAATAAAACTGTGAAGGTTTTACGCCAGAGAAAATAGCCAGATGTAAGCCATGGAAATTTCTCTTTAAGAGTAATTGATTCTCCGTGTGCAATCATTGCCTGATTCCTGGCACACTGAGATCTGAAATAGACCACTCAGAGGAAGAACAAAAAGGCAGCATCAATAAATCGCCTTTGGGAGTATGAGAACTCAGTCTACAACAGCATGGATGGAAGAAATCCTTAGGGTAGGAATTCAGAAGGGATATAGGGAGCTCAGAAGAGCAAAGTTAGCCATGTTCAAGACTCAAGTTAATCATCTACACAGTGAATGAATTGAAAGAAAAGGATAGAGAGAAATTTAAAAACCATAATATGAGTAGTGGGAGGAACTGAAGAAGCCCACTGCACAAATGAGGATTGGAAACTATTTAAACTGGATAATACAGTATGTGTTTTGGCTCTGAGAAGACAGAAGTTGAACTTTTGAGTAGTAATCAAGGACTTGGTCTCAAAGTATTTGCAAATAGCGCCAGTATGGAGAACAGATGCTGACATTATTGCCAATGGAAATCGCAACATGATAGTTGGAGTGTGAGACCGAAAGAAACCACAGGGAATTTTTGTGGAAAGCTTGGTATTGAAAATGATTTATGGTTGACTTAAGGAGGAGACGAGGAAAATAAGGCTACAGTATATATACCTTCTGACTGCTGCAGACAAAGGATGTATAAACAGCCATAGCTCTCCAACCTCTTGGACATCAGAGCTCTGCTCACACAGAAAGGCGCCAGAATGTTTGTCTGAGTTAAGTGGATACTTCTTTTTCAGTATCTAAGAATAGTTATCGTCCTTTCCTCTCTCATTACTGTTTGGGTATCCTTGAGAATCCTCACCAGCTATTAGGCATTGTGGAATCACCCAGAGATCTGTGGGATGCTTATTACCAAACAGGATCAGCATTGCACCAGGCCCTAGGCTTGAAAGGTGAGCAGCTCTATTTTGTTATTGTTACATGTGTAAGATACTTTTTTATTTATTTGGTTGCACTAGGTCTTACTTGTGGCATGTGGGATCTAGTTCCCTGACCAGGACTCAAACCCAGGCCCCGGTATTGGGAGCATGGAGCCTTAGCCATTGGACCACCAAGGAAGTCCCTGAGGTATTTTTATGCTAGAAAACAAGTTGGTGAATTCAGGAGAGTCAGGTGACTCTTCCAAAAATATCTGATGATCACACTTTGATTTCTCTTCAGGTCATGTAATTCTTTCTCCTTTTACAAAAATATCTGATGAAGTATGCTGAGGCAGGAAAGATGTGGCCATTCCTTACTGTCCCTTAAGTTATATCCTTTATTCAAAGGGCAAAGAACCAGCAGTGTCTCTCAGATAGGGAATACAAACTTTCTGAGCTATCCTAGAGGGTGTCTGGGCTTCCTTGGTGACTCAGAAGTTCGATCCCCGGGTGGGGAAGATCCCTTGGAGAAGGGAATGGCTACCCATTCCAGTATTCTTGCTTGGGAACTCCCATGGATGGAGGAGACTGGCAAACTACAGTCCATGGGGTTGCAAAGAATCAGTCAGGACTGAGCGACTTTCAGTTTCACTTCAGAGAGAGTTTGCATATTGAAATGGAAAAAGAAAGACATGTTTAGCAAAAGGCAGTAGGATTTTCATATGAGACACAGACTTAAGCCATGTTGATTTGGGGCCTTAAGTCCTGAGAACCACTGAAGAAGAAGTGAGGTTCATCATGAACAACAATAACAGCAAAAAAAGCATTTCCAAAAGACAGAAACAATGAGTTTTAATATCTGTCTGGTGACAACTCTTACAGCAAAGGAAACAGATAAGGAAAATAAATCTGGGTTCTGTGCCCAGGAACCTGAACCAACTAAGCTAATCAGTGGCCAGATTTGTTACCCCTGAGAATGGATCCAGGTTCTCTCAATGTCTGTGTATGGACATTCTCCCCACACACATTATCTCACCAGCACCCTCCCCATTATTGCCTAGTTGAGTTTCCTCTGAAAACTTCATCCCAGAGCCTAAGACTAAGGGATCTACCCAAATCTGTACCAGAATAACTATGGAGATTCAAGTGTGCCCTGAGTGGTCAGCATGTCCATTTCAGGTCCATTTATTTGGGACTGCCTATGTCAGTCCAAAAAGACCAGACACAGCCAGGGCAGATGAAAAGGTGAGGACTATCTGCTTGCATTGCTCTTTCCACCCTCCTTTCCTTGGTGGAATCCTAATCAGTGTTCAGGATTCCCTCACATGTCTCCTATTATCTTCTCTCTCTAAACCCCCCTGCTGGAGAGAGCTCTGTTTCCATAGCATCTTGTGCATAACACAGATTATGGATTTACTACATTGTTTTGTAACAGTTTGCTTGTCTACCTTTTTTGCTGGGCCATCCACTCCATGATTGGAAGGCTAAAATTTTTTCATATCTGTATCTCCAGTCCTAACCCAACATCTAGAATTGTATTATCCAGTACAGGGGCCACTAGCCACATGTGGCTGTTGAGCATGGGAAATGTGGCTAACTAAAATAGAGACATGTAAAATACACTTCAGGCTTTGACATAGGAATAAAAGAATGTAAAATAGCTCATAAGTTTTTGTATTGGTTACCCATTAAAATGATAATATTTTGGATATGAGTTAAATATATTATTAAAATTTTATGTTTCTTTTTACTTTTAAAAAGTTTAAAATTATATTTCAGTTGGACAGGAACATAGCAGCAGTTTGTTCAAGTCAGAGTTTTAGCAAGAAAAAGAAGATATAGTCAGTTTGGATTTTGAAGAGATGTTAGTGAAGGGACAATTTACAAAAGTGTGGGCAGGTTAAAGAAATCCACAAAAAGAGGCCTGGCAACAGAGGGGAGCAGTTAAAACTCAGCCTACAAAAAGAGGGGAGGAAATGATGTTACTGGAGTTGGTGATCACCAGAAGTGCTCTTAGGCTCACTTAGCATCCATGGTGGCTTAGACGGTAAAGAATCCACCTGCAATGCTGGAGACCCGGGTTCTATCCCTGGGTCGGGAAGATCCCCTGGAGAAAGGAATGGTTATCCACTCCGGTATTCTTGGCTGGAGAATTCCAAGGACAGAGGTGCCTGGCGGGCTACAGTTCATGGGGTCACACTGAGTTGGACACAACTCAGTGACTTAACACCACCGCTAGTTACAGAGGGACCCAGTTGCCACCGGAACCAGGAGCCAAGCAGAGAACTCACCTTTGATCTCCAGCTCTGCTCCCACCAACTGCACCTACATAACCAAGGTGGGTCAAACCTTGGGTCAAACAAGAAGTCAGAAACTGCTTTGAGATGTATGGAAATGAAGATACAGCTCACTGTGTACAGAATACATAGGCTTGTAGAACTTACTTCTGACCTCTCCTTCACTTGATTCATTTTCTTATTTAACCAGCACTTACTGGCCAATCCATGGGCCAGGCACTGTGCTAAGGTTGGAGATACAGAGGACCAGAAAGTGGTCACAGCCCCCAGCTGAAGGGATCAGTTAGGCCAATGAAGCACATAAACTGGTTACACCAGCTGGTTAAATGCTTACACCAGGATTCTAGTCAGCAAGGCTGGAAGAAGGTGACATTCTTTCGGTCTATTACTATCTGACTTTGTCTTTTCTTTTGCTCTCCTCCAGCTTGCCTTTTCTCTTGAGAACTTCCTTTTCTGCCTACCTCACATCCGCTTTCTTTCCCTACTTTTAACTGTTTGTACTAGAGTTGATTACAGATGATCTCTTTTGTGGGTTTTTTACAATTGATATTTGAAACTTGATTACTGGAATCTGGATTCATCTTTGCCACCATCCCCCTCCCCCACCCCCAGCTGATGACTGCTCAGGGAACAGGGATTAGTTGTAACATTAGCCTAAGGAAAGTTGAAGTAGATGAACATTAATCCTTCACCACTCCCTATTCCCCTGTTCTCCACAAAATTTAGGATCTCTTCCAAAGTCACATAGCAATGATTTTTTTTTAATTTTCTGAATTCTCTGCTCCACCTCCATTGGTACAATATTCCAAATAGATGTCTTCTGACTTCTTTTCTACTGTCCCTAGAATTGTGGGATGTTGTTTTAAAATTCTTCTTTGGATTTTTTTTAAATTGAAAAAGTAGGTTTATAATCAAGATTTTTGTTATTGTTGTTTCTGCCATACATCAACATGAATCAGCCATAGTTGATTGGATTTATAGTTCTTTGGATTTTTGGATCCAAATTTATATTCCCAGTTCCTAGCATACTTCCTGCCACATAATAGACCTCCAATAAATACATGTGAAAATAAATCCAAAGTGAAAACAGAGAAAAAGTCAGATCATTTTTGCATGAACAGTGTTGCTATATTGAGGAGGATAAGTGTCCATTTCATCCCTGAATTATGTGGTCTTAAGGCCAGGGACTTGTCTTCCATCTTTGTATCCTTCCCTGTGTGTGTGCGTGCTCAGTCGCTTCAGTTGTGTTCACTCTTTGCAACCCTGTGGACTGCATTCTGCCAGGCTCCTCTGTCCATGAGATCTCCAGGCAAGAATACTGGAGTGGGTTTCCATGCCCTCCTCCAGGGGATCTTCCTGACCCAGGGCTCAAACCCGGGTCTCCTGCATTGCAGGCAGATTCTTTACCTCTGAGCCACCAGGGAAGCCCCAATCCTTCCCTACCCTGTGCCCAACACAATACCTGGTGCAGAACAGAATGTTAATCCATGTTTGTTGAACAAAGAATGAATAAATATCATTAAGTAAATATCATTAAATATCTAGTTGATGTGGATGAGGATTTATATAAATAATATTTCCTTAAATATTTTCTGGAACAAGGCATAAATAACTTAGGTAAATAAAGTATAAATAGTATTAGAAGAATATCTGTGGAGAAGAAGAGACTACACTGATGTTAAGTCCTACTCTGGGAACCTATCCCTTAAAATGGGTGTGTCTACTTCTGTCTTATTTCCCTTGAGAAGAACTGGAGCCAAACTTTGGAAATGGCTTTGCACATGAAATGGGAGTATAAGAGTGTGAACATGTGGCTGTGGGATTTTTGTTAATGTAGTCATTTCTTTCCAAACACTTGAAAAATATTTTTCTTTTATATTTTTCATTCTTTTGCCATTGCCTCTGTGCTTTCTCCTCATTTCACATTTAAATGCTAGAAATCGTCCAGTTAATGTGGACATGCATAATAAGTGGGTCCAGATCTTATTCTAAATGGAAGCCAGAGCCAGTGTCCAGGCACTAGGAAAGCATAATTACCCCGAGAACAGAGTTGTGTTTTCTGCAAGGGCTTTTATCAGTGCCTGTGAAGGCCCAGATATATGTTTCAGCATCAGACAAGAAAAAAGATTTGTGAAACACATATCTCCTCTTTCCTGGGGAAAAAAATCTTTTCTTTTGCAAAAAGACTTTGTGTGTGAGTACATTCCAGTCCTTTAAGGGAAAGAAAGAAAATTATATCAGAAATCTATGCATGCTAAAATAATATTCACTCAAAATGGGGAATGAGGGATTCTTTCCATATGTTCTTATCCTATTTCAATTTAAATTAATTTTGCAGGAGTCATTAACCAGCTCCACAAAATTTGCTGGGTTTGCTCCTAACACAAGCTTCGGCACACCTGCATCCAGTGCATGTCTTTTTGGTTAATCTATAGGAACCAAAATTAATTTCAGTGAAACGGCCAAATGGTCCTCAGGATCCTTTACTCATATGTCTGGCTAGCATTCCCCAGGGGCACAAAACACAGCCTGACAAGGGTGATAGAAATGTTTCAAAGGAACTTTCCTAAGCTCTCTCACTACCATCTTTTTTTTTTTTTTTTTTTTAATTTGCAGGTGCAAAAATTCCATTTGTAATTCTTTAATTCCAAGGGCAATGCGTGTCTTGGGGTCTCAGAATTCAGGACATGTGGCCAGCTGGGACATGATATTATGCTTGCAAGTCATGGCAGGTGCAGAAGGGGGGTGAGCAGTTGAAGTTTGGCCCACTCCCTTTTTCTCTCTTTTTGTGCTTCCTTTTGCTCTTCCAGACGAGTGTACAATTACACGAGCTGAATTGGTTATCTCCCAAAGCTGTGCTGTTGTACATCCAGGAAAAGGACTTGATTACTCAACCAGTGTTTCCAGGAGCCTTATTTGGGTTCTTTGTGCAGCAGAAGCAAAAGTGCTGAGTGCACCCTCTTTTTGTTTTGCGATTTGCCTGCTGGGTGCATTACTTGCTATCGCTCTGGTTTCAATAGATGATCTTTCCACTGTGGTTTTAGCAAGTCTATATTTAGAAAACAGTAAACGATGTATAAGATGGAAAAATTAGGGGAGAGCAAAAGTGCACTCAGGAGAAGAGAGAAGGGCAAGAGACAGTCACAGATCCCTTCCAGTGACTTCCGGGCTTGATTTCTTTCTTACCTTGCCAAGGATTTCACTGTACAACATGGAGTTATTAAATGTGGAGATGAGGGAAAGGACAATAGCCAAGGAAAACATGGCTGCCGTGCTCCACAGTGTCCTCGGAGTGAGCTCTGCCAGGGCATACAGCAGGCACAGTGTGAGAATCCAGGGACTGATGTGTCAGCTACAAACTGCATATCCATGTGGCTATTATGCCCACGTATAATCTCCTTTGTGGGGGCTTTGTCAGCACATGCGCTGCTAGCAGGTCGATGCCTTCCCTCCCCACCAGGAGTACTTTGTATGGCTGTTCTGCAAGCTGTTGCCAGATGCTTAGGTTTGGGGATTCCTGAGGTGGATGTAACCAGAATAGGCATTGCTTTATCTCCACTGATACTGATGATTTGAAAAGTATGATTTTTTAATGGAAAAGAAAGAGGGAGGATAGCTTGAAAGCAAACAAGGAATGACAGGTGAGATGGGCTAGTTCCTTGACCTTTAGAGCTATAAATATTTCACTGTCTATTATACCAGATAATAAAAGGTTTATTTTATTGTCTGTGGGTTTGGTATAAGTTTGTCTCCTTTTTCATGACCTTTTTATTGCTATATAGAATATTGTAAACTTTTATTTTCTTATGTGTATATATTTACTTACTTGTTTTACACTATACCTAGCATAGGGACATACCCAGCTGGGTACTTAACAAATCAATATAGGAGTTGGTATAGCTACTAACTTATATAACATTGGGATATACATAGACACTTTCTTTGGCATTCAAAATAAAAAAAGAGTAGAAAAATGTATTTGGCAAAATGTTTTTATGATGTTTACATAACCTTGAGATGTTTAATTGAACACATATCTCTTCTTTGAAAAAATTTAAGGTCCATAGACCATTTGAAGCCTTAAATAATATGATTAAGAGAAAAAAAAAACAAAACAATTGTGTGATAAAGTAGCTACTGTATTTTATGTCTAACTAGGCAGGTCTAACCAGGCTAGACATTACCATGAGACTAGCCCTGTCTCAAAACATCAAATTCTGATATAATAAGAAAGTAACTCTCAAATGTCCACTTATCTACTGGGGGACAAAATTTTCTTCTAGCATCAGGCTGTCTTTTGGTTCCTAGACAGAAAGTCTTGGATGTCACTTTTTTTTTTAATTGAAGTACAGTTGATTTACAAGATTGTGCTAGTTTGGGGTATACAGAAAAATGATTCTATACACACACACATATATTCCTTTTTCTAATTATTTTCCATTATAGATTATTACAAGACATTAAATATAGTTCCCTATGCTACACAGTAAATCCTTGTTTATATATTTTATATATGTTAGTGTGTATCTGTTAATTCCATATTCCTAATTTATCCTTTCCCTGCCCTAACTCTTTCTTAACTGTTTCTCTTCAGGCCAGGCTCCTTGGATTTTCCTGGGGGGAGAAAGCGAGCTATAGGTTGTGTCTGTCCCATGGCCTCCAGGCAGACTAGCCAGCAGAAAATACTGCCAGGACTCTGGAACCTTGAGCCCCAGTCCTGGCACAGCTATCCTTGTTCAGTTCAGTTCAGTCGCTCAGTCGTGTCCGACTCTTTGCAACCCCATGAATCGCAGCACGCCAGGCCTCCCTGTCCATCACCAACTCCCGGAGTTCACCCAAACTCATGTGCATTGAGTCGGTGATGCCATCCAGCCATCTCATCCTCTGTCGTCCCCTTCTCCTCCTGCCCCCCGTCCCTCCCAGCATCAGGGTCTTTTCCAATGATTCAACTCTTCGCATGAGGTGGCCAAAGTATTGGAGTTTCAGCTTTAGCATCAGTTCTTCCAATGAACACCCAGGACTGATCTCATTTAAGATGGATTGGTTGGATCTCCTTGCAGTCCAAGGGACTCTCAAGTCTTCTCCAACACCACAGTTCAAAAGCATCAATTCTTTGGTGCTCAGCTTTCTTCACACTCTAACTCTCACATCCATACATGACCACTGGAAAAACCATGGCCTTGACTAGATGGACTTTTGTTGGCAGAGTAATATCTCGGCTTTTCAATATGCTATCTAGGTTGGTCATAACTTTCCATGTTAGCTGTAGGCAAATTAACTTTATCTCCCAGAATCTCAGTTCCTCATGGGTGTAAAGAGGGTGCTACCTCTGGATTCTTAAAAAAAAAATTTTTTTTTACAAAGTAACAGGTGACATTACAGAGAGATCTAAGGCTTTGGAGTCAGTCAACCAGGTTAATTCTTCACCAGATATTTGTTTAGCATCTACTATGTGCCAGGTACTGTTCTAGGAGCTATAGATGCTGCCCTCATGAAGCCCATATGTTAATGGGGGGAACGGTAATCAGTATTGGTCTGTGGCCCTGGGCAAATCATTTAGTCTGGCCAAGCTTATTTTTTCCAACTATAAGATGAGCACTGCCATAACATTTCAAGATTTGTTGTCAGGATCAAACACAATGGTATTTAACTCACCTATTGTACAGTAAGGGTTCAATTAATGCTATGCAATTAATACTAAATAACATATGGGGAAAATGTTTTTACAATTGTGTAATGCTATCCAGATATGTGAATTCTTAGTTTTTCCATCTTTCCTATGGACTATTTGCCTTTAAAGCCACAGACCATCACAAAATCACACTGCAGAAATCATCACTTTCCTTCTCTTTATCTCCTTAAAAGGAACTTTATTAAAGAAAGACTTTTTGAGTACCTGTGAAGCTGGCATGGGGACATGGAAATAAATGAGATTTTCAAAACCTTAGGATCATAACAGTCAACACTTGGATTTCATCAGGGTTCTCACTTTTGGAGGGCTTATCCTTCGTAGTTTATACTGGTTGTTAACTGTTTAGAAAGAAAGAAAGGAAAACAGCCCTCTCTTTGGCAAGTGGGTTGAGTTTTACTAGCAAGATTTAAAGTTTTTGTCTATAAGACCCCTGGCAATCTCACTTATTCAAGATGAAACAGACGATAGAAAATATTTTTCCTGCAGCGGCCCCAGAGGTAATTGTTCAATCTATCAATATCCTTTACAAGAAGAGAAAGCCAGTCATGTTATATACTTTGCCCAATCAAGTGATCATTATTGTTACAAATGTTTCAGAGGACACAAATATAGGGAAGCAGATATTCCAGGAGATATAGGTCAGTATAAGATGTGATGCCTGCTCTGGAGCAAGAGGTGGAATGCACTTGTTAATTTACTCATTCACTTATTCAAGAAAAATATGCTTAGAAACCATGACTTGAAGGAATTGCTCTGAGTACTGCATCAAGTGAGACAACAAGGTGAGAGAACATTTATTGAACACCTGTTATGCACCAGACACTATCACTTTACTTACATCATCTCAATTTATTCTCCCATCAACCTTAAAAAAGAATATTGTAGTCTTTGACCTCAGAGGGTTAACTGGGATTGTGACAGGACAAAGAACAATACACAGTGTGAGAAGCAATGATACGAAGGAACAGGCCCAGAACTAGTGAGCTCAGTAGGGAGGACATGACTAGCTGTCCTCAGAGAGTAGGGGTGGGCTTCACAGAGGTGGTGATATTCTACTTTTTAAGGAGTAATGAGACATGTGAAAGAGATCACCACTCAGTAGGCAGAGATACAAACAACAGACAGGGATTGATCACACAGACTGTAAGCCCTGCAGGAGCCAGGGAAACTCCAGGCTGTCAGATCACCAAGCCACCCCTCCCTTCCTAAGATGTCACCTGAGTTGTAGTTTTAACTGAGATAATGACACTGGGACACAGGTTTCTAGCCCAATTCATGGTATGCATGGGGCCTCTTTTATAACCTCTTCTCCGTTTTATGAATAAAGTAGGTCCCTTCTGCCCTATGTTCTATTTTAGAGTCAGGAGCTGATTTTTGTACAAATGCTGTGCTAAATCTTGATTTGTTTTATGCTGATGACATTTAGGAATGAGAAGTGGGAAACAAACTGATCCTCTCTATGTCTCACTGTTGGGTCTTGGATAAAGTGGCCTTCTTGAAATGTCTCATGTTTCAGTTGGTAGCCAGTATAATATATAAATTAAATACTGACATGTGGAGTCAGATAGACATAAGTTCAAATCCAAGATCTGTCTCTAATTAGCTGGGTAATAGAGCAGGGAATCTCTTCAACCAAATTTGGATTGTGAGATTGAACTGAATTCTTAGAGGTAGAGACACAGCTCTAAATTTAGAGCTTACCAAAGAAAATTCAGACAGAGCTCCTTTAGCCTTCTACTCTGAATAAACAGGTTTAACTCAGTGATCCCACCTGGAGCATTAAAGTCACAGAAAAAGAGGAAAAGCACCTGTAGCTGCTCTCTAGCCACAGTTTGCTCTCTGTTGCCTAATTGAATACCTAAATACCCAATTTATAATTCTTTGCAGTTATATTGTATGCAGTCCCCTTGGTCTTGGAGGTCTGTGATTATATTCAGAAAATAGCCTTGATTGAAAGAGCTAAACTCATAAATAGGTAAGAGGATGAAACTTTCAATCTACAATAATAATAGTAGTTGTTGTTGTTTAGTCACCCAGTCATGTCCAACTCTTTGTGACCCCATGGACTGCAGCATGCCAGGCTTCCCTGTCCTTCACTATCTCTGAGAGTTTCCTCAAACTCATGTCCATTGAGTTAATGATGACATCCAACCATTTCATCCTGTGCTGCCCCCTTCTACTCTTGCCTTCAATCTTGCCCAGCATCAGGGTCTTTTCCAATGAGTCAACTCTTCACATCAGGTGGCCAAAGTATTGAAGCTTCAGCATCAGTCCTTCCAATGAATATTCAGGGTTGACTTCCTTTAGGACTGACTGCTTTGATTTCCTTGCAATCCAAGGGACTCTCAAGAGTCTTCTCCAGCACCACAGTTTGAAAGCATTTATTCTTCGGCACTCAGCATTCTTTACGGTCCAACTCTCACATCCATACATGACTACTGGAAAAACCATAGCTTTGACTAGATGGACTTTTGTCGGCAAAGTAATGTCTCTACTTTTTAACATGCTGTCTAGGTTGATCATAGCATTTCTTCCAAGGAGCAAACCTCTTTTAATTTCATGGCTGCAGACACCTTCTGCAGTGATTTTGGAGCCCAAGAAAAGAAACTCAGTCACTGTTCCCATTGTTTCCCCATCTATTTTCCATGAAGTGATGAGATCGGATGCCATGATTTTCGTTTTTTTGAATGTTGAGTTTTAAGCCAACTTTTTCACTCTTCCTCTTTCACTTTCATCAAGAGGTTCTTTGGTTCCTTTCCACTTTCTGCCATTAGGATGGTGTTATCTGCATATCTGAGGTTATTGATATTTCTGCCACCAATCTTGATTCCAGCTTGCACTTCATCCAGCCCAGCATTTCACATGATGTACTCTGCATAGACGTTAAATAAGCAGGACAATATACAGCCTTGACCTACTCCTTTCACCATTTTGAACCATTCCATTGTTTCATGTATAATAGTAGTAATGATAGATTAATTGGTAGGTGCTTACTACCAGGCATTATGTTAAGTACCTTATTATGAACTAACTCATTTAATCTTATAGTCACCCTATTAGATGCTATCATTTGTACTTCCCTGGTGGCTCAGACGGTAAAAGCGTCTGCCTGCAATGCCGCACACCCGGGTTCGATCCCTGGGTTGGGAAAATCCCCTGGAGAAGGAAATGGCAACCCACTCCAGTATTCTTGCCTGGGAAGTCCCATGGACAGAGGAACCTGGTGGGCTACAGTCCATGGGGTCGCAAAGAGTCGGACAGGACTGAGCGACTTCACTTTCACTTTCATGTCTGCTTTAAGATAAGGAAATTGAGACCCAAAAAGGGACAGGGGCTTGCCAGCCTGGCTGAACCAGAATTTACATCCAAGTTGTCTGCTTCAGTGCCACAAACCACTCTCCAGTTCTGTAAGACAACTTCCTTAAAAATAATTATAATAATAATATTGTGTGTGTTCTAATTATAAAAGTAAGTCATGGTAGAATTTTTGAAAATAGCAAAAGGGTAAAGAAGCCAAAATTATTCATATTTTTATCACCCAGGGATAATGTTTATTAATATTTGGGTCTATTTCCTTTTGAAAATTAAATTACATGTATAATTCTCTTTTGAAATAGCATAACACTGCATGTAACTTTTTAGATTTAATGTTAAATTTGAGCATTTCCCATGTTATTAACTATTCTTATAAACAACAGATTTTAATGGCTGCAAATATTCTAATTATCTGGAGGTACCATGATTTACTTTTAAAATCCCATAATGTTGGGCCATTAGGTTGTTTCCAGTATCCCAGAGGCTTCTAAGTTGGTTTCTTGAGCCCTGTTCATTTAAGACCTTCCTGAGTTGTCTGAAGAGTGGCAGCTTATCCTCCACTGAAAGGAATGTACCCACATCCCGCTCCCCAGGTAAGAACACCTCTGAGCCGTTAAACATGGGTGAGAATTTTGAAGTCTTCTGAGTGTCCAAATTCTTAATGAGAATGCAGAATTTCATTCAATTTAAAAAATACTTTTGTAAATACCAAAAAATGCCTCTTGTAAAGGAAGTAGAACATACAAATGAGCAAATAGGAAAAAAAAAATGTAAGTCACACCACTCACCTTGATATTTTTCTTGCCACACACCATACACTATCTTATTACCTACTTGTTTTACTCAATATTCTTTCACAATGCATACATATGTCAAGTCGTTACAATGTACATTTTAAATATCTTACCATTTTATTTGTCAATTATACTTCAACAAAGCTGAAAAAAAAACAGGTACCAAGTGGTAACATATTTCTTCCCAGCCCCTCTCTATCCTCCTGGCTTGATCCCTACAATAATTTTTTGGTTTTTGGCCGCATTGCATAACCTGCAGGATCTTAGTTCCTCAATTAGGGATGTAACCCGGGTCCTAGCAGTGAAAGCACCAAGTTCTAACCACCAGACTTCCAGGGAATTCCCTACAATCACTTTTTAACTCATTTGTGTTTACAAAATATAAAGCATTTTTCCTCCTCATTAATTTTGCCACACCTACTGTGAACCAGTTGCTCTACTTCCAGAGAGGTCAAAGTGGGATCCCTACCATCAAGGAGTCTGCTGTCTATGTAGGGAAGCAAAACCCATGTTCTTGGAAAAAACACAAATAACATAAGGCTGTAAAAAATGACCCAAGGAAGAGAACAAGATGGCAGAGGAGTAGGCGGACGTGGGGTACATGTCTCTCCATAGATACATCAGGAATACACCTTCAGACACAGAAGTGCATGCAGAACACCAGCTGAGAGCAGACAGGAGTCCCTGACTGGAAAAAAAGAACATATAGACTCACGCAAAACTCGGTAGGACAAAGGAACTAGGGGGAAAAACAGGGGCATTAGTAGGACTGCACCTGCTCTCCGTGGGTCCGAGCCCCACAGCAGGGCAATTGTCTGAGTCAGAGGAGAAACATTTAAGGCTAAGAGTGAAACAGCTAGTCTGTGACAGCCTAAATGGAATGAGAATCAGACAGTCCTTGCCACAGCCTGGACAAGGACGTAGATCCTCTGGAAGATGCAGTAGCTGAGAGCTGGAGTTTAGGGATTGTGGAGCAAGAGCTGCTGTTGACTACAGAGAGACAAATCGAGGAGATGGGAGGGAGGAGATTGTGGTGGGAAATGCTGGTGGAGGAAAGTCGGGCAGCCATGGAAGCAAGGTGATAGTACTGAGCCACGCATAGGTGCTGGAGCCATCACCATAGCCTCTCTCTCCCCACATGCCAGTATTGGCAGCTGAAGGACAGGCTGGCCCATCAAACTCCTGATGCACTGAACTACAGAGTAAGATCCCACCCAGGGTGCACCTTTAAGTGCCTGATGCACCAATCTACAAAATAGGACCCCAGCCAGGGTGGGGCCCTCTATGTGCCTGATATGCAGAACAACAGAGAAGGACCCCAGGCAAGGGAGCCCTCTAAGTGCCTGAACCAGCAGAGCTACGGAGAAAGACTGGCCAAAGAGGCCTTCTGATCGCCAGCTACAAGAGCCTCAAAAAAAGACTCTAATAGGGCCATAACTCCTGTGGCTGAGGCAGTCTGTGTCCTTGCACACTTAGCACTGCCAGGGTACCCACAAGTCAAGCAGCTGCGCCACCTTCATGCTCAACTCTCACTGGGGCAGAGCTGCCACAGGTAAAAAAAAGTCTTGCATCTATCCACGCAGGTTCACTTTGGTAGTGTCCAACTCTTTGTGACCCTGTAGACTGTGGCCTGCCTGGCTTCTCTTCAGGGAGCGGGGTTCTCTAGGCAAGAACACTGGAGCGTATTGGCCAATACTGGTTGGCATAACCTTCTAGAGCACTATATTTCCTGCTGCCCTAGCCGCCAACCCCCCTGAGTACCTGGTGCTGCCAGAACCCCTGCAACCCAAGCAGCTGCACCACCTCCACACCTGGGCCTCACAGGGCAAACCCAAGTCCTCCAGGGCAGCCCCAGGAGCAAACCCCAGTGGACAACCCACATGCAGAGGTGGAAACAAAACCGCAATTGAAACCCAGGGGTGGTGTGACTAAGGAAGAAGAACCAAAACCTTCCCACCAGCTGTACAAGCTGCAGATTAAATCCACATGCTCAACTAGGCAGACTCTGTGTTTATGGAATATATAAAAGGACATTGATAGCGCCCACAAAATAAAACACACTAGTTCTGATAGCTACGGACATGGAGGCAAGAATGCAGAGGAGTAGGACCAGATTAGAATCTGAACTGCCCCCACAACAGGTCCAGAGATCAGGACAGTGTTGGAGGGCATCCTAGGGAGGTGAGGTGGACTGTGACTCCCAGCGAGGGAAACAACTCTGACAGCAGTGACTGAAGAAAAACATTTATTATTCTTATGTTTTGACTTATTCTCTAGATTCTTCTGGATTTTTTTCTTTTTTCTTTTCCCCCTCTATAGTAGTTGTCAATTTTATTGGCACTATGAAATCTAATTAAGCTTTTGAGCTTTTTTTTTCTTTTTTTTCTCAGTCACATTTTTTATTGTTGTTATAAACCTCTGCTGTATCTTGTGCTTTTGTAGTTCTGGGGGGTTTTTTCTTTTTTTTTTTTTTTTTTTTAATTTTAATTTTTAAGCCTATTATATTTTTCTACATTTATTCCTTTTTTTTTTTTTGCCTTTCCTACTGTTCTTTTTCCCTTGTAGTTAATCTTTAATGTATATAAATCTTCTTCATCTACTTCTATTTAACTTTGCATATCTATTCTTTCTTTCCTTTCTTCTCAACATATTTGTTAGTTTTGTTTTCATTGTTTTATTCCCCACATGGCACCTTGCTTTAGTTTTGTTTTCCACTTGGTGCTTTAATTAGTTTTGTTCTTAACTGATAAACATAATTTTTTATTTCCTTGGTTCACTGGATCAATCTATTGTACTTTATTATTGTTGTACTGTTTTGACTTTCCTCATGGGTGTATATGTATATGTGTATATTCTGTTATTTTAATTATTACTTGCCTGATTTTGTAACTGCCATTTGTCTGGAGTTCATCTTTGGTTTCTCGTTTTGGGATATTTGTTTTAATATCACTTAATGCCATAAGAAACCACTTGTGGAATCTTCATTTCTGACCAGAGATTAAGCCCTGAGCCTTTGGAGTGGGAGTACTGACTCCAAGACCCTAGACTACCAGAGAACTAACCCTAGGGAGTAGCAAATAGTGAGAACTCACACAGAGGAAACCACTTTAATACAAGACCCAGCATCACCCAACCACCAGTGGCATCCTGTGCAGGACGCCTCATCTAAACAACAAACAAAACAAAAACACAAGTCCAATCATCAGCAGACAGGATTACCACCTCACTCAGCCTTCCTCATCAGAAGAAAACAAACAAGCAAACAAACAAAAACTTGCACAAATCTCACCCTATACAAAGCTTACACAAACCACTGGACCAACCTTCAGTTCAGTTCAGTTCAGTCACTCAGTTGTGTCCAACTCTTTGCGACCCCATGAATCGCAGCATGCCAGGCCTCCCTGTCCATCACCAATTCCCAGAGTTCACTGAGACTCACGTCCATCGAGTCAGTGATGCCATCCAGCCATCTCATCCTCTGGCATCCCCTTCTCCTCCTGCCCCCAATCCCTCCCAGCATCAGAGTCTTTTCCAATGAGTCAACTCTTCGCATGAGGTGGCCAAAGTACTGGAGTTTCAGCTTTAGCATCATTCCTTCCAAAGAAATCCCAAGGCTGATCTCCTTCAGAATGGACTAGTTGGATCTCCTTGCAGTCCAAGGGACTCTCAAGAGTCTTCTTCAACACCACAGTTCAACCAACCTTAGGAGGGCAGAAACCAAAAGGAAGAAAGAATTCAACTCTGAAGCCTGGGAAAAGGAGATCTCAAACACAGTAAGTTAAAAAAACATAATGAAAAGGCAGAGAAATACTACACAAATGAAGGAACAAGCTAGAAACACAGAAGCCCAAATAAATGAAGAGGAAATAGGCAAACTCCCTGAAAGAGAATTCAGAATAATGATAGTAAAGTTGATCAAAAACCTTGAAAACAAAGTGGAGAAAACACAAGCATCAATTAACAAAGACCTAGAAGAATTAATGAATAAACGTACAGAGACAAACAACCCAGTTACTGAAATTAAAAATATTCTAGAAGGAATCAATAACAGAATATCTGAAGCAGAAGAACAAATCAGTGAGCTGGAAGATAAAATGGTGGAAATAACTTCTGAAGAGCAGAATAAAGTTAAAAGTAGGAAAAGAACTGAGGATAGTCTCAGAGACCTCTGGGACAATATCAGATACACCAACACTCAAATTATAGGGGTCCCAGAAGAAGAAGAGAAGAAGAAAGTGTATGAGAAAAAATTTTTAAGAGATTATAGTTGAAAATTTCTCCAACATGGAAAAGGAAATAGTCATTCAAGTCCAAGAGGCACAAAAAGTCCCATACAGGATAAACTCAAGGAGAAACATGCCAAGACACATACTAATCAAACTAACAAAGACTAAACACAAAGAAAGAATATTAAAAGCAGCAAGGGAAAAGCAACAAGTAACATACAAGGGAAACCCCATACACTTAACAGCTGATCTTTCAGCAGAAACTTTGCAGTCCAGAAGGGAATGGCAGGATATATTTAAAATACTGAAAGGGAAAAATCTACAACCAAGATTACTGTGAAATCCTCAAGGATTTCATTCAAAATTGATGGAGAAATAAAAAGCTTTTCAGACAAGCAAAAGTTAAGAGAATTCAGTACCGCCAAACCAGCTTTACAACAAATGTTAAAGGGACTTATATAGTCAAGAAATACGAGAGAAGAACAAAGATCTACAAAGTCTACCCCAAACAATTAAGAAAATGGCAATAAGAACATATATATCAATAATTACTTTAAATGTAAATGAATTAAATGCTCCAACCAAAAGTCACAGACTGACTGAATGGATACAAAAACAAGACCCATATATATGCTGTCTACAAGAAACCCACTTCAGACCTAAAGACACATAAAGACTGAAAGTGAGAGGAAGGAAAAATATATTCCATGCAAATGGGAAGGAAAAGAAAGCTGGAGTAGCAATCCTCATATCAGACAAAACAGACCTTAAAATAAAATTACAAGAGATAAGGAAGGACACTACATAATGATCTAAGGATCAATCCAAGAGGAAGATATAACAATTGTAAATATCTATGCATCCAACATAGGAGCACCTCAATACATAAGACAAACACTAACAGACATAAAAGGAGAAATTGACAGTAACACAATAATAGTAGGAGACTTTAACACCCCACTCGCACCAATGGACAGATCATCAAAATAGAAAATTAATAAGGAAATGCAAGTCTTAAATGATACATTAGATGAGATGGATCTCATTGATATCTTCAGGACCTTCCATCCAAATGCAGAAGAATACACCTTCTTCTCAAGTGCACATGGAACATTCTCCAGGATAGACCACATCTTGGGTCACAAATCAAGCCTCAGTAAATTTAATAAAGTTGAAATCATATCAAGCATCTTCTCCAACCACAATGCTATGAGACTAGATATCAATTACAAGAAAAAAAAAACTGTAAGAAACACAAACATATGGAGATTAAGTAACACATTTCTAAATAACCAACAGGTTACTGAAGAAATTCAAAGGGAAATCAAAAAATTTCTAGAAACAAATGACAATGAAAACATGACAACTCAAAACCTATGGGATGCAGCAAAAGCAGTTCTAAGAGGGAAGTTTATAGCAATACAATCCTACCTTAAGAAACAAGAAAAAACATTGAATAGACAACCTAACTTTACACCTAAAACAACTGGAAAAAGAACAAAAGCTCCCAAAATTAGTAGAAGGAAAGAAATCATAAAGATCTGAGCAGAAATAAGTGAAAAAGAAATGAAAGAAACAATAGCACAGATTAATAAAACTAAAAGCTGGTTCTTTGAGAAGATAAACAAAACTGACAAACCCTTAGCCAGACTCATCAAGAAAAAAAGAGAAGAATCAAATTAACAAAATTAGAAATGAAAAAGGAGAGGTTACAACAGACAGTGTAGAAATACAAAGAATTATAAGAGACTATTATGAACAGCTATATGGCGATAAAATGGATAACCTGGAAGAAATGGACAGATACTTAGAAAAGTTCAATCTTCCAAGACTGAACCAGGAAGAAATAGAAATTATAAACAATCCAGTTACAAGCACTGAAATTGAAGCTGTGATCAAAAGTCTCTCAAAAAACAAAAGCCCAGGACCAGGTGGCTTCACAGGAGAATTCTATCAAACATTTATAGAAGAGCTAATGCCTATCCTTCTAAAACTTTCAAAAAATTGCACAGGAAGGACACTTCCAAACTCATTCTACAAGGCCACCATCACCCTGATACCAAAACCAGACAAAGATAACACACACACACACAAACAAACTACAGGCCAATATCACTGATAAACATAGATGCAAAAATTCTCAACAAAATTTTAGCAAACAGAATTCAGCAACACTTCAAAAAGCTCATACACCATGATCAAGTTGGGTTTATTCTAGGAATGCAAGGATTCTTCAATATACACCAATCAATGTGATATACCATATTAACAAATTGAAAGATAAAAACCATATGATCATTGTAATAGATGCAGAAAAAGCCTTTGACAAAATTCAGCACCTATTTATGATTAAAACTCTTCAAAAAATGGGCATAAAAGAAACCTACCTCAACATGCTGCTGCTGCTGCTAAGTCGCTTCAGTCGTGTCCGACTGTGCAACCCCATGGACAGCAGCCCACCAGGCTCCTCCATCCCTGGGATTCTCCAGGCAAGAATACTGGAGTGGGTTGCCATTTCCTTCTCAAACATAGTAAAGGCCATATATGATAAGCCTACAGCAAACATAATTCTCAATGGTGAAAAACTGAAAGCAGTCCCCCTAAGATCAGGGAACAGGGCAAGGGTGTCCACTTTCACCACTATTATTCAACATAGTTCTGGAAGTCCTAGCTTCAGCAATAAAAGAAGAAAAATAAATAAAAGGAATCCAGATGGGAAAAGAAGTAAAGCTCTCACTGTTTGGAGATGACAAGATACTGTACATAGAAAACACAAAAAATAGTACCAGAAAATTACTAGAGCTAATCAGTGAATTAGCAAAGTTGCAGGATACAAAATCAATACACAGAAATCACTTGCATTTCTATATGCTAACAATGAAAAATCAGAAAGAGAAATTAAGGAATCAATCCAATTCACCATTGCAACAAAAATAGTTAAATATCTAGGAATAAACTTACCTAAGGAGACAAAAGAACTATACACAGAAAATCATAAGACACTGATGAAAGAAATCAAAGATGACATAAAGAGATGGAGAGATATTCCATGCTCCTGGGTAGGAAGAATCAATATTGTGAAAATGACTATACAGCAAATGCAATCTACAGATTCAATGTGATCCCTATCAAATTACCAATGGCATTTTTCACAGAACTAGAACAAAAAATTTCACAATTCATATGTAAACACAAAAGACCCCGAATAGCCAAAGCAGTCTCAAGAAAGAAGAATGGAGCTGGAGGAATCAACCTTCCTGACTTCAGATTATACTACAAAGCTACAGTCATTAAGACAGTATGGTACCGGCACAAAAACAGAAATGTACACCAATGGAACAAGATAGAAAGCCCAAAAATAAACCCAGGAATCTATGGGTACCTTATTTTTGACAAAGGAGGCAAGAACATTCAACGGGCAAAGACAGTTCAGTTCAGTTCAGTCGCTCAGTCATGTCTGACTCTTTGAAACCCCATGGACTGCAGCATGCCAAGCCTCCCTGTCCATCACTCCCGGAGTCTACCCAAACCCATGTCCATTGAGTCGGTGATGCCAAACAGATGGGGAAACAACAGAAAAAGTGACAGACTTTATTTTCTTGAGCTCTAGAATCACTGCAGACAGTGACTGCAGCCATGAAATTAAAAGATGCTTACTCCTTGGAAGAAAAGCTATGAGAAACCTAGACAGCATATTAAAAAGCAGAGACATTACTTTGCTGATAAAGGTCCATCTAGTCAAAGCTATGGTTTTTCCAGTAGTCATGTATGGATGTGGGAGTTTGACCATAAAGAAAGTTGAAAGCTGAAGGATTGATGCTTTTGAACTGTGGTGTTGGAGAAGACTCTTGAGAGTCCCTTAGACTGCAAGGAGATCCAACTGGTCAATCCTAAAGGAAATTAGTCCTGAATATTCATTGTAAAGACTGACCCTGAAGGTGAAGTTCAATACTTTGCCCATCTTATGTGAAAAGCTGACTCATTAGAAAAGACCCTGATGCTGGGAAAGATTGAAGACAGAAGGGCAGGGGGATGACAGAGGATGAGATGGTTGGTGGCATCACCAACTTGATGGACATGAGTTTGAGCAAGCTCCAGAAGATGGTAAAGGACAGGGAAGCTTGGTGTGATGCAGCCCATGGGGTTGCAAAGAGTCAGACATGACTGAGCGACTGAACAACAACAACCATCCTAAAGACCCTATCTCAAAATACAGTCATTTAGAGGGTTAGAGCTTCAACATATGAATTTTGTGGGAGGAGGGAGACACAATTCAGTCTGTTACAGAGAAGAAAGTGAGGGGAGGACCATAAAAATTTTTTTGTAGAATAATGGCTTAAAAATTTCCAATCTTGATGAAAATTCTAAACCGACAGATCCAAGAAGCTCAAGAAACCCAACCAAACACAAGAAACTAGAAGAGAAGTATACCAAAACACATCATCATAATCAAATTGTTCAAAATTAGTGAAAAGAAAAAAAAAACTTAGAAGTCTGAAAAGAAAAAAAAGATACAGAGTAAACAAAAATAAGAATGACAGTAAACCAGCAAACTCTTGTCAGAAAAAAGGCAAGTCAGATGCCAGTGAAGCAACGTCTTTAATGTTCTGACACAAAACCAAAAACTCTCTTATCCTAGAATTTTATACCATGCAAAAGCATCTTTCAGAATTAAAGGCCAAATAAAAACTTCTTCAGGTGTAGAAACATCAAAAAGCTTTTCACCAAAAAATCTTCACTATGAGAAATGTTTAAAAAAATCCTTCAGGCACAAGGAAAATAACAGCAGATGGAAACCTGGATTATACAAAGGAAAGAGGAACACCAGAAATGGTAACTGTGAGGGTAGATGTAAAAGACCTTTTCTTTTCTTTTTTTTTTTTTTTGGTTTCTATTTTTAAACATCTCTTTAAAAAATAATTGAATGTGGGGATTAAGAGATACAAACTACTATGCTAAAAATACATAAGCAACAAGTATACATTGTACAGGACAGGGAAATACAGTGATTGTTTTACAATAACTTTAAATGGAGTATAACCTATAAAAATATCAAATCACTATGTTGTACACATAATATTGTAAATCAACTATACTTTGATAAAAAATAAAATGTAACTGATTTTTTAAAGAAAAATATATTGTGGGGTTATAGTAAACACTTATAATAAGAGTGAGTTCAGAGATAGATATTTTCCTGAGATTCTCTTGCTTTTTCTATGATCCAACAGATGTTGGTGATTTGATGGTAATTTTGGCATGGTAATTAAGGTTAAATGAGGTTATATGAGTGGGGGTCTAATCCAACCTCATGGTGTCCTTATACCAAGAACAAGAGACACCAGAGATCAGTTTCTTTTCACCCATGTGCACAGAGGAAAGACCACGTGAGGACACAGTGAGAAGGAAGCTGTGTACAAGCCACGAAGAGAGATCTCACGAGAAACCAGGCCAAAGAGCACTTTGATCTTGGGTGTCTTACCTCCAGAACTGTGAGAAAATTAATTTCTGTGGTTTAAGCCACCAAAGCTGTGGTATTTTGTTAGGACAGTTTTAGAAGAACAATATAGTCGTGCAGAAACTTCCCTTATTACCCACCGCATTCAACCCCTACTCCACATCCAGTTTCCCTATTATAAACATCTTACTTTAGTATGGTATATTTATTACAATAATGAACCAATATTGATATGTTACTATTAGCTATAGTTTATCATTTATTCAGATTTCGTTAGTTTTTCCCTAGTATCATTTTTCTGTTTCATGATCCCATCCAGTACACTAAATTACATTTAGTTGTCATGTCTCCCTCTTCTTGGCCATGACAGTCTCTCGGATTTTCCTTGTTTTTGCTGATCTTGATAGTTTTCAGAAGTATTGATTAGGTATATTGTAGAAGGCCCTCTATGGATTTTATCTGACTTTTTTTTTCATGATTAGACTATGGTTATCAGTTTGGCCATACCAGAACAATACCTCTCTGAGCATCCCATCTGAATTATTTCCATATCCTATAACCTGATTTTTAGAAATAGATAAAATATTTGAAGGGACATCTTACCAAAGAAGAATACAGAAAATAAGTGCATGAACAAATGTTCAATACCTTTAGTCATTCAGTTCAGTTCAGTTCAGTTCAGTCGCTCAGTCGTATCCAACTCTTTGCGCCCCCATGAACTGCAGCATGCCAGGCCTCCCTGTCCATAGGGAAGTGCAAATTAAAATAGCAATGAAATACCACTACATCAGCACAAAAATGGCTAAAATAAAAAGGACCAACAATAACAAATGTTGATAAGGATATGGAGCAACCACAGGGTTTGTACACTGCTGGTGGGAAGTCAAAATGATACATTTACTCTGGAAAACTGGCCATCCTATAAAATTAAGCAAACGCTTACCATCAGACCCAGCAATCCACTCCTAGATATTCATGCAAGAGAAATGAATATATATTTCACTGAAAGATTTGTACTTGAATATTCCTAACAACTTTATGAATAATCAAAAACTGGAGACATCCAATTTCTTTTTTTTTTTTTTTCTGGTTGTGCTGGGTCTTCCTTGCTGCATGCAGGCTTTCTCTAGTTGTGGCACTCAGGCTTAGTTGCCCCAAGCCATGCAGGGTCTTAGTTCCCTGACTAGGGATTGAGCCCACATCCCCTGCATTGGAAGACAGATTCTTAATCACTGGACCACAAAGGAAGTCCCTGGAAATACACAGATGTTCATCAGCTTGTGAATGGGTAGACTGTGTGCTATATCCAAATGATGGGATACTGCTCAGCAATAAAAACCAACATACTACTGAATCACGCAACAACATGAATGAGTCCCAAAATCATTATGCTAAGCAAAAGAAGGCAGACATGAAAGACCATACACTGTGTGATTCCATTTATGTAATAGTCTAGAAAATTCAAAAGTAGAGTTACTGAAAGGCAATGATGAGTGGTTGCCAAAGATAAGGAAAAAATCACAAAGGAGCAAAGGGAAACTTTTGGGTTGATGGAAATTCTCTATGCCTTAATTGCGAGGGCAGTTAAACAATTATATGCACTTAAAAGAATTCATTAATCATATACTTAGATTTTGTGACATTTATTGATATCAATTATACCTCAATAATATCATTTTTTTAAACTTTAAAATTAAGTCATTTTTTGATTGCCCCAGTATTTTTCTCCTAGTGGGTACTTGATATTAGAACCATAGTAACTGCTACTGGAAATTAATAGTAAATAGCATCAATTCATAAACATTTAACATGGGGCATTTTGAATGACCTAAGTTGCCAACTTCACTTTTTTCAGGATAAATTAAAAATAAGAAAGAGGGGGCGGTTGACATAATGAATTTTGCTTCGACAGAAGGCTGCTTCGGTGTTTTATTTGATCTGAAATGGAAAGGTGACAAATATGGGGATCAGTTTAGTTCAGATATATCAAATCTCCTTTATTATTCTAGAGCAAATATTAGTGGGTTGAATGAATCTCAAGCTAGACATTTCTCAGGTCTATTTTTAAACTCAAACTGGCTCTTTCCCAGAAAGAAGAGAAACAAAAATTTACTGGCAGTAAAGCCTTTACCTTTTTTCATTGAATTTTCTGAGGAGATTTTTATAAAAAAGAAAAAAAAAAAGCCTCTGAAAAATCAGAACAGATGGAACATTATGAGAGCATTGCAGAACAGAATACTTTTCTGAGTACTTAGAAGAAAATAAAGTGCTCAAAGAGACCTTGTCTTTTTAAAACATCAGTTGACTAGAGACAAAGTATCAGATGTAGTAAATATTTGCCTTTCTTTGAAAGCACTGAAAACAATAAAAGCCCAATCACATTCAACTGTTCTCAAGGTTGGTCTGTAAGGCACCAGTCCAAAGGATTTCCATCTGAAAAGAGTTTGTAGAATCCTTCTTAGCAATAAGATAGTTGAGTGATGTGGTAAAGCTTGAGAGAGTTGATTAAAATATTGCTCATTAACATTCATGCTTTCTTTGGCCTAACCAGAAAAGTAGCCTTTAGATATCAGAAAACTTAAATTTTAAACAGTGCAAACTCCACATGGGGAAAGGGGTAGCTGAGAAAATCCTAGATATGGCAGCCATGTTTTGTATTCACTAAGGTTTCATAGTCTTTGACTCAGGTTTCTACAATCTCATCTTGTAGACAGATGAATAGGTATTAGAGTAAGTTGCATAGTTCTTTGCAGCAGAAAACGGATATGAGGTGGCCTATACATGGTTGAGGGAGAGTGTGGAGGACTCCAAGTGTTAACTCTGATTTCCAGTTCACCAAGACTCATTCATCACACAGACTTGCTACCAAACCACTGGGGATGAGACAGTGTAACGGAACACAACACAGCAGCCAGTGAAACAGACCAAAAAACTGTCAGTCCCGGGGAAAAGTAATGGAGGGAAGCATCACAAATACAGCAGTGACTCTCTGCCAAACAGATAAAGTTGGTTTTTGTTTTTTTTTTAAAACGTCACACTTGACAAATCCTTCCTGAGTTTCAAAGGGAAGAGACAAATAAGCTACCATTTTGTTATCAATAAAGGTAGCAGGTATCAGAGAGTTAAATAACATCATAAGAACAAAATTGAGAGGGAATATGGCAAGCTATCATAAGAAAAAAAGAAAGAAAAATAAGTGCAGTAAAAACAATAAAAGCAAAATCTTCCTCGAAGGGAAGCTGGGAGTACATTTTCTTGGCTGCAGATCTAGTGTGAATAAAAGGGAAAAAAATAACATCTTGAAAAGGCCAAATGAAATGGTAAACCAACCTTCAGTACTAATGAGATTGTCAAGAGGCCTTTAGATGGGTGATAAGGAGTGCTGGTCTTTTGACACCTGAGGCTGTTGACAAAGCTTAAAGAAATTGGCAAAAGTCTCAAAAATGCTTTCAAAATCACTTCATTGTGATTCTTTTTAGTTCAGGAAAATCAAATATATGCCTATAGCTCTTAGGTGAGTGGGGAGTGAAAAGGATAAATGTAGTGTTGTAACAAATCCAAAATGTTTAGAAACCATTGTGTCTGTGTCTTTGAATGTTTGGAATTGTACAATGTTTGCAGAGATGATCTAAAAGTGGATAGTTGGACTGGGCTGCAGATGGCTGCCTGTATAAAAATGGGGATCCTAAGAAACCCAACACAAACTTCTCTGCACATCAGAAACAAGTGTGGTTTAATGAGGTCACCTCCTCTAAGACATACAATTGATATATAGCTTTGATCATTTGACAAGCATGACTTCTCCAGGGCCAGAGTGTGATCAAGAAGCCAGGTCTGTTTCGGGAACTGGATCTAGATGCTGGGAAGTTCTGGGAACTGGACTGGGAACTGGACTTTGGCTGTCATGGGAGAAGACTTCTTAAGAATTACTTTTTCTTCCTGGCTAAAGAGGCACTGAGGATGAAATAGCTTTTTTTCTGCTGCCATTGGATGCATGTATCTATCTATTTACCTACTGAAACATCATAAGAACATATTAAGGTGAATAATGTCAGATTCGTGATCTCCAAAGATTTAGCTTTGGAATCAGGGACCAGGCTTGATCACTCAAGAGTTTTTGTGTCAGTTCAGTTCAGTTCAGTCGCTCAGTCATGTCTGACTCTCTGCGACCCCATGGACTGCAGCATGCCAGCTTTCCCTGTCAATCACCAACTCCCGGAGCTTACTCAAACTCATGCCCATAGAGTCAGTAATGCCATCCAACCATCTCATCCTCTGTCGTCCCCTTCTTTTCCTGCTTTCAATCTTTCCCAGCATCAGGGTCTTTTCAAATGAGTCATTTCTTCTCATCAGGTGGCCAAAGTATTGGAGTTTCAGCTTCACCATCAGTCCTTCCAATGAACACCCAGGACTGATCTCCTTTAGGATGGACTGGTTTGATTTCCTTGCAGTCCAAGGGACTCTCAAGAGTCTTCTCCAACACCACAGTTCCAAAGCATCAATTATTTGGTGCTCAGCTTTCTTTATAGTCCAACTCTCACATCCATACATGACTACTGGAAAAACCATAGCTTTGGCTAGATAGACCTTTGTTGGCAAAGTAATGTCTCTGTTTTTTAATGTGCTGCCTAGGTTGGTCATAACTTTTCTACCAAGGAGCAAGCATCTTTTAATTTCATGGCTGCAGTCACCATCAGCAGTGATTTTGGAGCCCAAGAAAGTAAAGCTATCACTAATTCCATTGTTTCCCCATCTATTTGCCATGATCTTTGTTTTCTGAAGTTGAGTTTTAAGCCAACTTTTTCAGTCTCCTCTTTCAATTTCATCAAGAGGCTCTTTAGTTCCTCTTTGCTTTCTGCCATAAGGGTGGTGTCATCTGCATATCTGAGGTTATTGGTATTTCTCCTGGCAATCTTGATTCCAGCTTCTGTTTCTTCCAGGCCAGCATTTCTCATGATGTACTCTGCATATAAGATAAATAAACAGGGTGACAATATACAGCTTTGATGTACTCCTTTCCCGATTTGGAACCTATCTGTTGTTTCATGTCCAGTTCTAACTGTTGCTTCTTGACCTGAGTACAGGTTTCTCAGGAGGCAGGTCAGGTGGTCTGGTATTCCCATCTCTTGAAGAATTTTCCACAGTTCATTATGATTGCACAGTCAAAGGCTTTGGCGTAGTCAATAAAGCAGAAGTAGATGTTTTTCTGGAACTCTTTTGCTTTTTTGATGATCCAACAGATGTTGACAATTTGATCTCTGGTTCATCTGCCTTTTCTAAATCTAGCTTGAACATCTGGAAGTTCACATTCTGTGGAAACCTGGCCTGCAGAATTTGAGCATTACTTTGCTAGCGTGTGAGATGAGTGCAACTGTGTGGTAGTTTGAGCATTCTTTGGCATTGTCTTTCTTTGAGATTGGAATGAAAACTGACCTTTTCCAATCCTGTGGCCACTGCTGAGTTTTCCAAATTTCCTGGCACACTGAGTGCAGCACTTTCACAGCATCATCTTTTAAGGTTTGAAATAGCTCAAATGGAATTCCATCACTTCCACTAGCTTTGTTTGTAGTGATGCTTCCTAAGGTCCACTTGACTTCACATCCCAGGATGTCTGGCTCTAGATGAGTGATCACATCATCGTGGTTATCTGGGTCATGAAGATCTTTTTTGTACAGTTCTTCTGTGTATTCTTGCCATCTCTTCTTAATATCTTCTGCTTCTGTTAGGTTCATACTATTTCTTTCCTTTATTGTGCCCATCTTTGCATGAAGTGTTTCCTTGGCATCTCTAAGTTTCTTGAAAAGATCTCTAGTCTTTCCTATTCTATTTTTTCCTCTATTTCTTTGCATTGATCACTGAGGAAGGCTTTCTTATCTATCCTTGTTATTCTTTGGAACTCTGCATTCAAATGGCTATATCTTTCCTTTTCTCCTTTGCCTTTTGCATCTTTTCTTTTTTCAGCTATTTGTAAGGCCTCCTCAGACAACCATTTTGCCTTTTTGCATTTCCTTTTCTTGGGGATGGTCTTGATCCCTGCCTTCTGTACAATGTCACGAACCTCTGTCCATAGTTCTACAGACACTCTGTCTATTAGATCTAATCCCTTGAATCTATTTGTCACTTCCACTGTATAATCATTAAGGATTTGATTTACATCATACTTGAATAGTCTAGTGGTTTTCCCTACTTACTTCAATTTATCTGAATTTGGCAATAATGAGTTCATGATCTGAGCCACAGTCAGCTCCTGGTCTTGTTTTTGCTGACTGTATAGAGATTCTCCATCTTTGGCTGCAAAGAATATAATCAGTCTGATTTCAGCATTGACCATCTGGTGATCCATGTGTAGTCTTCTCTTGTGTTGTTGGAAGCAGGTGTTTGCTATGACCAATGCATTCTCTTGGCAAAACTCTATTAGCCTTTGACCTGCTTTGTTTTGTACTCCAGTACCAAATTTGCCTGTTATTCCAGGTATCTCTTGACTTCCTACTTTTGCATTCCAGTCCCCTATAATGAAAAGGACATCTTTTTGGGGCGTTCATTCTAGAAGGTCTTGTAGGTCTTCATAGAACCGTTCAACTTCAGCTTCTTCAGCATTAGTGGTCGGGGCATAGACTTGATTACTGTGATATTGAATGGTTTGCCTTGGAAATGAACAGAGATCATTCTGTCATTTTTGAGATTGCATCCAAGTACTGCATTTTGGACTCTTGTTGACTATGAGGGCTACGCCATTTCTTCTAAGGGATTCTCACCCCTGTAGTAGATATAATGGTCATCTGAGTTAGATTCTCCCATTCAAGTCCATTTTAGTTCACAGATTCCTAAAATATTGATGTTCACTCTTGCCATCTCCTGTTTGACCACTTCCAATTTGCCTTGATTCGTGGACCTAACATTCCAGGTTCCTATGCAATATTATTCTTTACAGCATCAGAATTTACTTCCATCACCTGTCACATCCACAACTTGGTGTTGTTTTTGCTTTGGCTCCATTTCTTCATTCTTTCTGGAGTCATTTCTCCACTGATCTCCAGTAGCATATTGGGCACCTACCAACCTAGGGAGTTCATCCTTCAGTGTCCCATCTTTTTGCCTTTTCATACTGTTCATGGGGTTCTCAAGGCAGGAATACTGAAGTGGTTTGCCATTCCCTTCTCCAGTGGACCACGTTTGGTCAGAACTCTCCACCATGACCTGTCTGTCTTGGATGGCCCTACATGGCATAGCTCATAGTTTCATTGAGTTAGACAAGGCTGTGGTCCATATGATCAGATGGGTTAGTTTTCCGTGATTGTGGTTCTCATTCTGTCTGCCCTCTGATGGAAGAGGATAAGAGGCTTATGGAAGCTTCCTGATGGGAGAGACTGACTGAGGAGGAAACTGGGTCTTGTTCTAATGGGCGGGGCCATGCCCAGTAAATCTTTAATGCAATTTTCTGTTGATGCTTGGGGCTGTGTTCCCTCCCTGTTGTTTGACCTGAGGCCAAACTATGGTGGAGGTAATGAAGGTATTGGTGACCTCCTTCAAAAGGTCCCATGGACACACTGCTGCACGCAGTGCCCCCAACCCTGGAGCAGGCCACTGCTGACCCACTGGCTTCTGCTGGAGACTCCTGGACACTCATGGGCAAGTCTGGGTCAGTCTCTTTGGGGTCACTGTTCCTTTCTCCTGGGTCCTGGTGCACACAAGCTTTTGTTTGTACCCTCCAAGAGTCTGTTTCCCCAGTCCTTTGTAAGTTCTGGTGGCTCTATGGTGGGGTTAATACAGTAGACCTGGGTATGGCATAAGCCCTCTTGGAGGAGGTCGCCATTAACCCCACCATAGAGCCACCAGAACTTACACAGGACTGGAGAAACAGACTTTTGGAGAGCTTTAGTGTAGCAGAGTTTTATTAAAGTGAAAAAGGGACAGAGAAAGCTTCTGACATAGACATCAGAGGGGGACGGAGAGTGCCCCCCTCACTAGTCTAAACAAGGGCATTATATACTTTTTAAATTGGTTATGTGAACTGTGAACTTCCAGATGTTCAAGCTGATTTTAGGAAAAGCAGGGGAACAAGAGATAAAATTGCCAACATCCACTGGATCATCGAAAAATCAAGAGAATTCCAGAAAAACATCTATTTCTGCTTTATTGACTATGCCAAAGCCTTTGACTGTGTGGATCACAATAAACTGTGGAAAATTCTGAAAGAGATGGGAATACCAGACCACCTGACCTGCCTCCTGAGAAACCTGTATGCAGGTCAGGAAGCAACAGTTAGAACTGGACATGGAACAACAGACTGGTTCCAAATAGGAAAAGGAGTATGTCAAGGCTGTATATTGTCACCATGTTTATTTAACTTCTATGCAGAGTACATCATGAGAAACACTGGGCTGGATGAAGCACAAGCTGGAATCAAGATTGCCGGGAGAAATATCAATAACCTCAGATATGCAGATGATACCACCTGTGTGGCAGAAAGCAAAGAGGAGCTAAAGAGCCTCTTGATGAAAGTGAAAGAGGAGATGAAAAAGCTGGCTTAAAGCTCAACATTCAGAAAACTAAGATCATGGCATCTTGTCCCATCACTTCATGGGAAATAGATGGAGAAACAGTGGAAACAGTGTCAGACTTTATTTTGGGAATCCAAAATCACTGCAGATGGTGATTGCAGCCATGGAATTAAAAGAGGCTTACTCCTTGGAAGGAAAGTTATGACCAGCCTAGATAGCATATTAAAAAGCAGAGACATTACTTTGCCAACAAAGGTCTGTCTAGCCAAAGCTATGGTTTTTCCAGATGTGAGAGTTGGACCATAAAGAAAGCTGAGCACTGGAAAATTGATGCTTTTGAACTGTGGTGTTGGAGAAGACTCTTGAGAGGCCCTTGGACACCAAGAAGATCAAACCAGTCAATCCTAAAGGAAATCAGTCCTGAATATTCATTGGAAGGACTGATGCTGAAGCTGAAACTCCAATACTTTGGCCACCTTATGTGAAGAACTGACTCATTGAAAAAGACCCTGATGGTGGGTAAGATTGAAGGCAGGAGGAGAAGGGGATGACAGAGATGAGATGGTTGGATGGCATCACTGACTCAGTGGACATAAGTTTGAGCAACCAGGGTTGGTGATGGACAGGGAAGCCTGACATCTGCAGTCCATGGGGTTAGCAGAGTTGGACATGACTGAGCAACTGAACTTAACTGAACTGATAGGATTAGCAAATACACATTACTATATGTAAAATAAACAACAAACACCTGCTGTATAAACAGGGAACTATATTCAGTATCTTGTAATAACCTAATATGGAAAAGAAACTGAAATATATATATGGGTCACTTTACTGTACACCTGAAACTAACACAACATTGTAAATCAACTATACATTAATTTAAAAAAATTGAGGTGGTTTGTTGCATAGCTATAATAACTGGGGCACTGGGAGAGGGGAGAAATTAAGAGATACCAAGGAAAATTGAGGGCATTCCAGTGAAACAATCAAGTAGTGATATCAAGTAGTTAGTTGGATGTATGAATGTAAGCAGACAATTGGGCTGGAGAGATGCCCTTGAGCAACAGCGTGTGGATCCTATTTAATTTCATGGGACCGGGTGAGTTCACCTAGGGTAGAGAAGAGCAGCTAGTTCAAGTCTTTACTCTGAGCAAGTCCAATATTCAGAGGCAGGGAAGAGAAGGAAGAGCCAGAAAGGTGAGACAGACAGGCAAAGAAGCTGAGAGAATGGTTTGTCACAAAAGCTGAGAGAGAAAATTATTCCCAGAACAAAGGCAGTGGTCAACTTTGTAGAAAGCTATCCAGAGTCAAAAAAGATAAGAGAAAAATTGTTGTTAGATTCAGCAGCAGAGAGATCACTTGTGACATTTAAAAAGAGCAGTTTCAGCGGGAGTGGATGGGGCAGAAATATAATGGGGATTTTCATCTCTGAGAGAATGAAAAACAGTATATTATTTCAGAGAAAGTTGGATCAGCCATGCCGTATGCAGCAAGCTTATGTACTATCAAAACAGCCCAATTTACCTGCTTCGAAGAACAGACAGGCAGGCAGAGGGTTACGTCTCTCGGTCGTGTCTGACTCTTTACAATTCTATGGACGGTAGCCCGCCAGGCTCCTCTGTCCTTGGGATTCTCCAGACAAGAATACTAGTGTAGCTAGCCATTCCCTTCTCCAGGGGATCCTCCTGACCCAGGGATAGAACCCAGTTCTCCCATGTTACAGGGAGATTCTTTACCGTCTGAGCTACCAGGTCTTTAAGAAACAGGATAATGTATTTAGTAAATAGCATAAATATTTGGCATCAAAACTGAGTTGAAAGAGCTCTGGGCAAATTAAACTCACTGAATTTCAGTTCTTCATCTATAAAATAAGGATGAGAATACTTCTTCATAGGGTTATTATAAGCACAAAATGAGACAACATTTTAGTACAGTGCTAGGCCTAGAGAAGTCTATTCAAAGCTCATTCATTGAAAACACATGTATTGAATTCCTACTGTGTGCCAGGCCCTTTGCAGATGCCTATGATCCAAGGATGGGAAGGCTCAGTCTGTGATCTCCAGAAAGTTACAGGCTAGTGAGGAAATAAGGACTTCTCAGGTGGGCTAGTATAAAGAACCCACCTACCAATGAAGGAGACATGGATTCAATTCCTGGGTCGGGAAGATCCCCTGGAGGAGGAAATGGCAACCCACTCCAGTATTCTTGCCTGGAGAATTCCATGGACAGAGGAACCTGGCAGCCTAGGGTCCATAGGGTCACAGAGTAGGACTTGACTGAAGCAACTTAGCACACACTCACAGTGAGGAGATAAGCAAACAATTGCATTAGTGTAAGATTATTGTGTCAGTAAGTAACAACGGAGTGCTTAAGAAAACCTGAAGTGTGTCTAAGGGAGTGAAAGAAAGCTTTGTAGGAGGGCTAGCATTTCATCTGTGACTTGAAGGCACAGGGCAGGTTTGCTGGACAAACTGGGGAGAGTATTCCAAGCAGAGAACATCATGTGGAAAGGCTCAGGAATGGGGCTGAACTAGGATGTTCTGGAATTGTAAGTGGCTGAGTGTTCGTGAGGACTTCCCTGGTAGCTTAACTAGTAAAGAATCCACCTGCAGTGCAGGAGACCCCAGTTCAGTTGAGTGTTCCTGGAGTATAAACTATATGAAACAGGCGGAGGTAGTTGAAGGAAGGTTCTACTATGAGCTCAGGCCAGTGAGAAGGAATAGGAGGATGAAGAGACTCATTTGTCATGTGCAGAAGTTGAGACTTTGTCTTGAAGGGTTAAGGAGCCATAGAAGTGCTGGGCATAGGCAGTGACAAAAGCATTCTTAAGCATAGAAGATGTACTGAGAGTTTCCTTAGCTTTGTAAAATGCTCGGGCCTTTACTCTTAAAAATGGTACCTCTGACCCGTGCTCAACAGGGCAAGTGCTACCATTTGTTCTTCTAACTGTGATACTGGACTATTCTCATTCTCTTGTAGGGAGGAACTCATGGGTCAATTGAACAGAATAGGGAACCCAGAAGAGACTATGCTTGGGGGAAGTCTGAATTAGCTTCTGTTCTTTCTCTGGAGGATGAAGTCAATGTCATGTGAAGATCAAAGACCATGTAACGAAAAACAAAAAAACTAGGGAAAAGTATTAAAGAAATATAATAAATTTACTAGTAATATGGTGATGATATTTGTGATTTTGTAGTATTTGTGGTATTTATAGCTTTATCTGTTTGTGATTTGATGCTTTCTTTCTCATTCTAAATTCATTTATATACCTTCTTTTATATCAAACATTTGACCTTCTTTTCCTTAATGCTATGCTAAGTCACTTCAGTCATGTCGGACTCTGTGTGACCCCATAGACGGCAACCCACCAGGCTCTAGGCAAGAACACTGGAGTGGGTTGCCATTTCCTTCTCCAATGCAGGCAAGTGAAAAGTGAAAGTGAAGTCGCTCAGTCGTGTCCGACTCTTCGTGACCCCATGGACTGCAGCCCACCAGGCTCCTCCGTCCATGGGATTTTCCAGGCAAGAGTACTGGAGTGGGTGCCATTGCCTTCTCCGTCTTTTCCTTAAAGAAGGTTTTAAAAACCCGAATAGAACTTTAGAACGCCACAAAACCTGGATAAACCATCGAGTACTCCATTACCCTTATTGGTTCCTCAAAACCTGCTTGCAACTTTGAAAGTAGTTATTTTATTCAGCTTGCCTTGATTTCCCAGTTTAAGCATGTCATCTGTTTCTAGGACCAAGACTGATACAATAGTGTTCATGTTAGTCATAATCTTTATCCATCATTTATACATTATAATCTTTTGTATATATATGAAGAAATTTACAATCTAAAAAAGAATACATGAGATATCTATATTTATATACTTATCAATCCATCTGTTCTCTCTGTATGTGTCTGAATATATATAATATACACATAAATGTCAATACCATGTATAGATTAAGTAATTGTTAACAACACTTTCTGGAGGAGAACAAGGGGCAGAGATTAGATGAGGAATTACTATTCCCCTTTTTTATTGTTGAATGTTTTTTATGTTTTATATATGTATTTTTCAAATTACATTTTGGTTTCATTTTTTTCAAACTAATTCACTAGGTACTTTTTGGCGGGGGGGCAGAGGATAGAGTTGGGTTTCATTCAAGTTTAGTCAGTATGATTTATTTTAATGTCCACACAAAACTTTCCTATACTGAGAAGATTTCTGGGACTAGTGACCAGTCCCTAAAGAACAGAGTAGCCTAACATTGCCCATCAAGTAATGGGGATAAAAGTAACACTTTTCATTTTATTCAGATCCTAGCTCTGTTAGAAAATATTCTCTGAGGTCCTATGAGGAGAAACTACATTATCAGAGGATAATTTTTACTTTTATGCTCTTTTGAAGCTCTCCCTAGAGTTCTATAGTAATTTTCAGGCATAACATGAAATGCTCACAACTATTTTTCACACACCTCCCAAGCTATATAGCTGATCTTCAGTTTCATACTCTCATGAAGCAGGAACGAATATCCTGGGAACCTGGATATACAAAATACATTCCAGCCCCATCCAGCTGATTGAGGCCAAAGCCCCATTCCTTGGCAGGGAAACTTACCAGGAGTAGGGAAGTGTTGATCTTAAAACTAAAGTAACCAGTTATTTTACCACAAAATGGTTTATTCAGGAATAGCAGAAAATTGCAGATCAGGTAAGCATGCTGCAGCAAAAACTATGGACAAGTCTTGTGAAACAAAGGAGTGGAACATTTTTCTAATAGAGAAAAAGAGGAAGCTAGACTGTTATAAATGAAGAGTCCATTGCAAGGAACTGGAAGCTCAAAGTGTAGTAGCTTTTCATTGGTTGAGTTATGTCCGTCTCTCATTGGCTAGGTTGTTGCCAGGCCAGGAGAAAATCTTTCCTACTGCTAGGGTAGTAAAGTACTAACGTTCTTCCTGTTGGAGATGCAGGGTTCAGTTCAGTTCAGTCGCTCAGTCGTGTCCGACTCTTTGCAAGCCCATGAATTGCAGCACGCCAGGCCTCCCTGTCCGTCACCAACTCCTGGAGTTCACCCAAACTCGTGTCCATCGAGTCGGTGATGCCATCCAACCATCTCATCCTCTGTCGTCCCCTTCTCCTCCTGCCCCCAATCCCTCCCAGCATCAGAGTCTTTTCCAATGAGTCAACTCTTCTCATGAGGTGGCCAAAGTACTGGAGTTTAAGCTTCAGTATCAGTCCTTCCAATGAACACCCAGAACTGATCTCCTTTAGGATGGACTGGTTGGATCTCCTTGCAGTCCAAGGGACTCTCAAGAGTCTTCTCCAACCACAGTTCAAAAGCATCAATTCTTCAGCACTCAGCTTCTTTCACAGTCCAACTCTCACATCCATACATGACCACTGGAAAAACCATAGCCTTGACTAGATGGACCTTTGTTGGCAAAGTGACGTCTCTGCTTTTGAATATGCTATCTAGGTTGGTCATAACTTTCCTTCCAAGGAGTAAGCAGGGTAGTCTGTTCCTATTAATATTTGGGGTCTGCAGCTATCAGTGCATGGTAGGGCATGAGAGTTCTCCCTTCTGGCCTTCTTGACTCCAATTTAAATGAGGTTCCCTTTTTTATGTTCACATGAGTAACTCCGCTGTGAGGATTCCCCTCACACACTTCCAGTATGCAGAAAACTAAAAAGATGGCTGACCCTCCTCCCCTGTAACAACCACAAGTCTGTTCTCTGTGTGAGTCAGTTTCTGTTTTGTAGGTAAATTCATTTGTGTTATATTTCAGACTCTACATATAAGCGCTATCATATGGTATTTGTCTTTCTCTTTCTGACTTACTTCACTTAGTATAAGAATCTCTAGGTTCAACCAAGTTGCTGCAAATTCATTAAAATGAATTTCATTCATTTTAATGGCTGAATAATATTCCATTGTATATATATACCACATCTTCTTTATCACTCATTTGTTGGTGGACATTTAGATTGTTTCCAGGATGTCTTGGCTACTGTAGCCAACACGTATGCTATTGTTTTCTTGTGTTTTACTTATGCATATGTTATAATCCCCACAATACGTTGTTACTATTTTTTTAAACCATCAATTATCTTTTAAAAGATATTCAACTTATAAGAAAAATAAATTTTACATATTGGTCATGCAGTTACCATCTTTGTTGCTCTCTGTTCTTGTGTATATCCATAAATTTATATTCTCCTTTATTGTGCTTTACAGATATTTCTTGTTTCCTTACAAACTTAAGGTTTGTGACTACACTGCACCTCTCAAGCCTGCTGCTCTTGCTGCTGCTAAGTCGCTTCAGTCATGTCCAACTCTGTGCGACCCCATAGACGGCAGCCCACCAGGCTCCCCCGTCCCTGGGATTCTCCAGGCAAGAACACTGGAGTGGGTTGCCATTTCCTTCTCCAATGTATGAAAGTGAAAATTAAGTCGCTCAGTCACGTCCAACTCCTAGCGACCCCATGGACTGCAGCCCACCAGGCCCCTCCGTCCATGGGATGCCATTGCCTTCTCCGACCTCTCAAGCCTATTGGCATCATTTTTCCAAATGCATTTTCTCACGTCATGTCTCTATGTCACATTTCAGTAAATCTCACAATATTTCACACATTTTTCTATTATTATATTTATTACAGTGATCTGTGATCAGTGATCTTTGATATTACTACTGTAACTCACTGAAGGCTCAGATGTCAGTTATTAATTTTTAGCAAAAAGTATTTTTTAAATAAGGTGTCCACAATGGTTCTTTTAGACATACTATCACACACTTAATAGACTACATTATAGTGTAAACATAACTTTAATGTGCACCAGGAATTCAAAAAATGTGTGTGACTCACTTTATTGTGATATTCACTTTAGTGCAGTGTTCTGGAACTGGGCCCACGATATGTCTAAGATGTTAAGCATTTTCGTCTGGTGATATTTACCTTCTGCCTGAAAGATTTCCTTTAACATTTCTTATACTGCAGGTCCATTAGTGACGAGTTCTTTCAGTTTTTGTATGTCTGAAATAGCCTTCGTTCTAACTTCTTATTTGAAAGATATTTCGCTGGATATAAATTTCTATGTGATACTTTGTTTTCTTTCAAGTATTTAAAAATGTTGCTCCACTGTCCTATCTTTGCATTGTTTTCTATGAGGAATTTTCTGTTGTCCTTATCTTAGATTTTCTGTATATATTGCATCTTTTTTCTGTTGCTGCTTTTAGAATTTTTATTCATCATTGATTTTGAGGAATTTTGTTCTGATGTGCTTTAGTGTAGTTCTCTTCATTTTTCTTGTGCTTGGAATTCATTGAACTTCTTGGATCTGTGAGTTTATAGTTTTCATCAAAAATGGAATATTTTCAGCTATCATTTCTTCAAATAGTTATTCTGTCCCTCCTCCAGCTTGAATACACAATTACATGTATTTTAGGATGCTTGAAGTTGTCCTAAGTCTCACTGATGGTCTTTCCCTTCTTTAAGTCCTTTTTTCTCTCCCTGTTTAATTTGCGGATCATTTCTGTTGCTATGTATTCAAATTCATTAATCTTTTCTTCTGCCATTGGTCTCATCAATGTACTTTTCCTCTCAGATACTACAGTATTTATCTTTAGAAGTTTGATTTTCCCCCCATATTTCTGCTAATTGTTTTGAACATTTAGGATACAATAATAATAACTGTTTTAATGTCCTTGCCACTAATTCTTATATCTGTGTCCATTTCCTATCAGTTTCAAGTGGTTAGTTTTTCTCCTCATTTCCTGTGTCCTTGCATGCTGGTAAGCTTTTGCTGTATGCAAATATTGTGAATTTTACTCTACTGGGTGATGGATATTTTTGTTTTCTTATAAATATTCTTGGATTTTGTTCTGGGGTGCAATAAAATTATTTGCAATATTTGAAAACAGATTGAATATTTTGCACCTTGCTTTTAAGATTTGTTATGTGAGACCAATTCCCCACTAAGATCTTATTAATACTTAGTACTTTCCTAAATGCCCTGTGAAATTTGAGGTTTACCAATCTAGCTGGTGGGAACAGTCAGTATTCAAGATCTTGTGTTACCAGTGAACACAAACACATACTTTCTGGGTTCCTCCTCCACGTGCTATTATCTAGAACTTCTCTCAAGGTCAATCATAGGGCTCATCTCGTATCTTTCTTTTATTAGTAGTCTTTATTTGGCTGTGCCAGGTCTTAGTTGTGATATGAGTGACCTAGAGTTGGGACATGTGGGATCTAGTTCCCTGACCAGGGTCAAACCCAGGCCCCCTGTATTGGGAGCACTGAGTCTTAGCCACTGGACCACCAGGCAAGTCCCACATCTTTTATCTTTCAGTGCTTGATGTCCAGTGCTTTTAGAAACCCATCTTAAAATATGTTTGGGGTTGATTTTTTGTAGGTTTGGGGTGGGGGTGGAGGTGGTGGAAAGGGGGAAATCTGGTTGTTCTCAAATAGAAGGCAAATGTGGTCTCTGTTACCCTATCTTGGCTAAAAGTAGAGGTTCTCCTGACATGGTACTTTAAAGAGAATAAGGGGAACGTGAGACTGAGTTTTTTCGTTCTAGTTCTCCCAAACTTCTCATGGTGCTGTAATCAGAAAGAATTAAATTTTGACCCAGATAGAGGAGACACATCCTAATTCCAAAGTAGGGAGCAGTGATAGCAACTCATCTCTGGTACAGAGAATGTAACAAGGTAAGGAGGAAAAGACACAAGCACATCATGTCACTGCAGCGTAGCTTCTCATCTCTGAGACCCACTTTTCCCCAAAATGGGAATTTTGTTAAAAACAAACGCTGGATCCAAGAAACTGGGTCAAATAAGTTGTCAAATATTGGGATGCAACATGGGGATATTTCCCAAGGAGAAGAGGGGTTTATTCAAGAGGTAACAATCCTCAGAGGAAACGGTAGAGGACAAGCAATGTTGGAAGAGGCATTTTAACATTGTGATTTGCTATTAGATAGTCTTTTATGAGGGCTTCTCTGGTGGCTCAGTGGTAAAGAATCCTCCTGCAATGCAGAAAACACAAGAGACGTGGGTTTGATCTCTGGGTCAGGAAGATCCCCTGGAGAAGGGCATGGCAACCCACTCCAGTATTCTTGCCTGGAGAACCCCATGGACAGAGGAGCCTGGCAGGCTACAGTCCATGCAGTTGCAAAGAGTCAGACATGACTGAAGCGACTGAGCACACACACACAGTCCCTTTTGAAGGCAAGAAGAGAAGGGGGCAGCAGAGGATGAGATGATTAGATACCATCACCAAATCAATAGACATGAATATGAGCAAACTCCGGGAGATAGTAAAGAACAGAGGAGTCTGGCGTGCTGCAGTCCGTGGGATCACAAAGAGTCAGACATCACTTAACAACTGAACAACAACAGTCCTTTTAGGGAATTTGCCATTTTATGGGTTTCCCATCCCTATTCCTGCAGTAGTCATTGTCTCAGCATCTCTTGCAGCTGTAGGTAACACAGATATGTGTTCTTGGATCGACCAATCAGATTCACCCACAGCAAACTTTGAATCAGAAGCTTATATGCAGACTTCCCTGGGTGCCAGTGTTTAAGAATCCACCTGCCAATGCAGGGGACACAGGTTCCATCCTTGGTCCAGGAAGACCCACATGATGTGGGGCAGCTAAGCCCTTGCACCACTACCGAGCTGGTGCACCCTGGAGCCTGTGCTCCCCAACAAGAGAAGCCACGGCAATAAGATGCCCGTGCACCGCAACTGGAAAGTAGCCCCTGTTCTCTGCAAAGAGAGAAAGTCTGTATGCAGCAAGAAAGACCCCGCCCACCCAAAAATAAATGAATTTAAAAAAGAGCCTTATATAGAAGTAGCAGTCAGTGGCTGAATGCATTCTGGTGAGATACAAAGAGCAACACTCCAGTTTACAGAGGCAGCGGTGGCCAAGGCTCCTAGCAGTCCTGCCCAGTGCTGGGTGCTGGGAGTATTGGCAGCACCTTGGTGGTAGAGGTGGAATCTCCCTGATTTGCAGGGTGTTTATGAATTTCCTGGCTGTGTTGCCTCCAACACACCATATAGCCTGGTTCTCTGGCATTCTTGGGAGAGTCTGCATGTGTCCTAATACCCTTTAGTACAGAGATTAGCAAACATTTTCTGTAAAAGAATTATTAGTTACTATAGATGGAATTGTGTTCTTCCGAAACCCGTATGTTGACGTCCTAACCCACAATGTGATGCTATTTGAAGATAGGGCTTTGGGAAGTAATTAGGCTCAGAAGAGGTTATGAGAATAGGGCCCTCATGATGGGCATAGTGTCCTATAGAAAGAGACACCAGAGAGCTTGCTGTCTCTTTCCTCCATGCGAGGACACAGCAGGAAGGCAGCCGTCTGCAGCCCAAGGGAAGAGCTCTTGCCAAAAGTCAACCACCACTAGCACCTTGGTCTAGAACTTCTAGTCTCCAGGACTCCGAGAAACTGAATTTCTGTTGTATAAGATACTCAGTCTATGGTGTTTTATTGCCTGAACTAAAAGATATTAGTAAATATTTTAGGCTTTGTGGGCCACATAGTCTTTGTCACAACTGCCGAATTCTTCTACTGTAGAAATGAAAGCAGCTATAAGACCGTATGTAAACAAAGGAGCACGGTTGGCTTCCAATGGCATTTGATTTATGGACACTGAAAAATTTTGAATTTCATATGTTTGTGTGTCAGGAAATACTCTTTAAAAATTTTTTTTATCCAGCTATTTTAAAGTATACAATTATCCTTGGCTTTCAGGCCATGTAAAAGTAAGTGGCTGGTCACAACCACTGACCTCCACAAAAACATTCCTTTTGTGTTCAAAGGACCAACTGGAGGTGTCTGATGTTCAACCAGGAACCCTGACTACATTTAGCCAACGCCTGTTTCAAGGAAAGTTTATTCTTAAGCCACCAAGATAGACGAACATCCATTCTGCTTTTCTTCAACTGCCAGCGAAGAATTTTCTACGTAAACGTCCGTGGGTCACCTGCTGCCATTTTAGCAACCCATAGTCTCCTTGCACTGATAATATATTCCCAGAGTCTCCTCACAAGGAAGGATTTTAAACAGGTTTCGATTTCCCCTCTCCTACCGATCACCCTGCTCTGGAGAGCCCTCTCTCATCTGAGTGAGCCATTTGTTTTGTCGTCACCTGAGCCGCATGACTGTGGAGACACAGCCCAGCAGCTGCAGTCGTAGCCTCTCGGTAGCTGACAGGAAAGATCTATGAAATAAGACACGCGGAGATGGCAATAAAATCAGGGAGGCTGCGAGATGAAAACAGGTCATTCCCCGGACTCATCTGTGAGGTGGATTTAGGAAAAAGTACCACACTCGTCTGGAAGCTCAAACTGACCCAAGTCACTGACATTTGGAGTCTGTCCCTTTTTTTTCCAGGCGCTTTGCTACAAGACTCAGACTGTTTGGATTTTCAAACAGAGTACCTCGCCTAATAAAAATATGATGCTTAGCAACAGAAATGAATTACAACTATATTTAGCCGAATGAAATCTGTATAAAAATATACTGGACAGTGTGATTGACACAATTGGCAATTCCTCTTGTCCTTTACTGACAGTATCACCTGGTTTGTACGCTGATGTGGAAGAACCTCCTCAGTCTGAGGTGATTTGATTTGTCAGGGGAACAATGAAAAGGCAGAGGCTTAGACAAGAAGGCTTCTCTCTTGCTGCCTTCTCTGCTGTTACAGGTTTGGAATTTATAGAATTCCTGCCTACCTTAGGGACTCTCTCTCCCTTTGAATATTAGATCTTCAATTTTATTTTTGAAATTACAACAATTCAGTAATTGGAAAGGAAAGCAAGACAGTGTTATTTGGGGGCCTGGAAAAAGGTACCTAAGCGTGAGAGAATAAATGGACTCTTCGAACTTCAGCAGTGACGGGTCATGTTGATCGTATGATGCAATGAGAATGAGACTTTACCTCTGTGGTTTTCCTCCCCCAAACCCATTCTTGCATGCGTACTTATGGGATTCTCCAGGAAAGAATACTGGAATGGGTTGCCATACCCTCCTCCAGGGGAACTTCCCAACCCAGGGATCAAACCAGTGTCTCTTACATCTCCTGTATTGGCAGGTGTGAACTTTACCACTAGCACCACCGGGGAAGCCCCCCCAAAACCCATAACCCCAGTCTAATCATGAGAAAAATAGTGGGCAAATCTCATTTAGGAACATTCTATAAAGTGCCTGACAGTCCTCCTCAGAAACCCTTAAAAATGAGGAAAATCTGAGAAACTGTCAGAGCCAAGAAGAGCCTAAGGAGACATAAGAACTGAATATAATGTGGTATCCTGGATGGGATCCTGGAACAGAAGAAGGACATGAGAAAAACTGAGGAAAGCAGAATAAACTGTGGCCTTTGGTTTATAATAATATATGAATATTGATTTATTAATTATAACAAATGTAAGATGCTAACAAGAGGGGAAATTGAGTGTTGGGTATATGGGAACTCTGTACTATTGAAGTAGGACCCTATAGTCCTTGCACCCACCCCATGTCAGACCACCGATGACCAATTTCAAGATACAAAGCTAACTGTGCTATTTCTGCATGTAGCCCTCTCCTTCTGTATATAAAGCTCTTGCCCCACTGGTTGTCAGTAAATGGGGAGTCAACCTTTGCACAGACATCAGCCCTCCCCCACCTAGTTGCCACATCTGAAATAAAGCAAGCTTTCCTTTCCACCAACCAGACCTATTTATTGGCTTTTGGGTGGCGAGCAGCTGGACCCCAACACCTTTTGGTAACACTATCTTCACAATAATTCTATGAATCCAAAACTTTTAAAATAAAAGCTTTATTAAAAAGAAAAAAAAAAAAAAGATTTTCCCTTTTCCTAGACTTATTCCCTAGCCTTCCACAGACAACCAGAGGCAGCGGTTGCTTTCTGCATTGCACTCATTCTGCAGTTTATTATCTGCGGTGGGGTGATGGAGGATATAAAGTATCAGCCACACATCTGTAAACTAATTTAGAAAAAAAATGGAATTAAATAGAGAAAAACTGGAATTAAAGCAGTACATACACAAAAAAAACAACTTCCCAAAGCATTTTGTTATTTGTCTGTGTGAATAGAACATAATCTGTGAGAAACTCCAAGATGGAATCCGACCTTTTGTTTTTAACACAACAGCTGAATTCTCAGTGGTTGCCTGCAATAACTACAGTCATTGCCTATAGACAGTACCTCTTCCAAATTAAGGAACATTCCTTGAAGTTCTCATTAAATGCATATGACTGTTTGGGGGTTGATATCCTGGGAGCCATGATTGCTCAAGTTACTTTTTACAGAGTTGAGTTTTATAAAAGCAGAAGCATTAAAAGGAAACTGCAATGTATTCTGCAAAGTAGGTTTGCTTTAAGGATGTTATTCAGTACAAATATCTCCTTTGGGAATTGTATTAGAGAAAGCCTTTCTGATTACTACTCCATGAGTGTGTTTTTAGCAGTAATTGCTCCCCTTAAGATAATCTAACAGAGGTTATTCTTAAACACAGAGAATTGATGATTTTCTATTTCGTCACTGCCCTTCACAATTGGTCACAGTCTAAGTTGGCCATAGAAAAAGGCGGAATCTCTTGATTTGTCTTTTTTGCAGCAGAACAAGTGAGGAAACTGAAAACCCTCTGTGCTGCATTCAGGTCCCGTTTTGAGTTGAGGGGCTGCCTTGACAAAAGCAGCTGCCTCAAGTCATTTTGATGCCAGTTTTACCTTTCTGCTCTCTATATGAATCGACTTCTGATCCTGGACCTTTCTCTCTGCTTTTCTTTGGCTTTCACAATAAAGATTTAGCAAAGAAAGAAGAGGAAGATCTGGGGCTGGGTTTCAACATTCTCAGCTTTGCCATCAAGTGGACCTGCTACTTGGGCAGAGCACTGTGGTTCACTGTGCCTCTGATTTCTAAGATGTAAAATTGGATTTATAATACGTGCACCAATTATTTAAGTGTTACAATGAGGATCAATGATCAAAATAGATGTCAGCATCCTTTCTAAGGTTTAAATGCAGGATAGAATCGTATTTAATGCTTAAGAAAACTACTCAAAATTTCAAAGTGCCCTTCAGGCCCCCTAAAATAGCAGTTTACATGCGACTGGGATGTCAGAGCTACAATTTGATCACAAGTTTCACACAACAAATCTAATTCTGGCTGATTTCAGAGAAAAAAAAATTTAAGGGAGTGTGTGAGAAAGAAATTTTTTGAAACAATATTTGGTAATTCCCACAAATGTAAAACAGATAAGAATGGGGAGGGCAGGAAGCAGCTGGGACCATGGCCAAAACCATGTCACCTAAAGCTGCTCCCCACTTGATGTTGCTGCTGATGCCACTATCAAGGGGGACTCTCTGCAATATATATCTCTTTGGGCCCCCGAGGCAGGTATTTCTCATTGGCTTTACCCATATTGTGGCATAACGTTCCAATAAGGAAGCTGGGGAATAAGCATCTGGCATTTTCTGCCTCTAAAGTGAGAAATAGGAACTGTTTCCTATTGAGACTCATAACATAACATTTGTTCCCCAAAGTAGGAGAGAGTTTCAGATGCTGAGTATAAACATCAATGACAATAAACATCACCCATGTGAGATTTTTAAGGAGGGGTGACTGACCACCTGATACTGGAGAAACTACAAATACCCATCCAGCAGAACTGGCCTCTAACCTGGGTGTATGTTCCCATGGCGCCTGTTTATGACTTCTTATTTTTTAAATAGCCTATTCTATTTTTTTTCATTGAAGTATGGACACGCTCAGTCGTGTCCAACTCTTTGCAAGCCCGTGGACTGTAGCCCAGCAGGCTCCTCCGTCCATGGGATTCTCCAGGCAAGAATACTGGAGTGGGTTGCTATTCCTTCTCCAGAGGATCTTCCCAACCCAGGGACTGAACCCAAGTCTCCCGCATTGCAGGCAGATGCATTTTTTTTTCATTGAAGTATAGTTAATTTACAATGTTGTGTTAGTTTCTAGTGTACAGCAAGCTAACAGACTCAGTTATACATATATTCTTTTTCATATTTATTATAGCTTATTATAAGATATTGGATATAGTTTCTGTGCTATACAGTAGGACCTTGTTGTTTGTTTTATACATGGTAGCTCGCATCTGCCAATCCTCAAATCCTATTTTATCCCTACCCCCAACATTCTCTTGTGGTAACCATATGTTTGTTTTCTTTATCTGTGAGTCAGTTCCTGTTTGTAAATAAGTTGACTTGTATCATATTTAGATTCCACATATGAGTGATATCATATCATGTAGTATGATAATCTCTAGATCCATCCATGTTGCTGCAAATGGCATTATTTCATCCTTTTTTATGGCCAAGTAATATTCCAGTGTGTGAGAGGATGGATAAAAATAGCTATACATCTTCTTTATCCATTCATCTGTCAGTGGACATTTAGGTTGAATATTTAGGTTGCTTCATGTCTTGGCTATTGTAAATAGTGCTGCTATGAATACTGGGGTGCATGTGTATTTTTGATTTAGAGTTTTCTCTGGATATATGCCCAGAAGTGTGATTGTTGGATTATATAACAACTCTAGATTTTGAGGAACCTCCATACTGTTTCCACAGTGGCTACACCAATTTACATTCTCACCAACAGTGTAGGATTCCCTTTTCTCCACACCCTCTCCAGCATTTATTATTTGTGGACATTTTAATGATGGCCATTCTAACTGGTGTAAGGTGATACCTCATTGTAGTTTTGTTTTGCTTTTCTCTAATAATTAGTGAAGTTGAGCATATTTTCATGTGCTTATTGGCCATGTAAATAGCCTGCTTTTATTAGCTTTAGTTTTCTCAAATTTTGGACCTGTTCTTGCTAGTCAACTCCAAAACCCACTTCTGACTTCCAACGAGGTAACAACCACTTGCTCCCTAAGTCACAACTTGGGGCATAACCCAGAACTGAGCCTGTAAGAGAAAAAGTAAACCACACAACCACACAGTATGGTGTATATATATATACCATACTGCATAACATATATGTGTATATATATAACTTTATATATATGTATAAATACTCTATAACAATAACAAATAGCTCATTTTTCAGCTAGGATGTAATGGCTTAAATTATTAGGATGGGGTATGCTTTTATATGAACTCTTAAAGTTATTCTTTCAGGCCTTGGAAATGTTGGTTATTTTCATGATCAGAAATGTTCCTTAGTCAATTTGTGAAGGCATTTTCTTGACGGTGCCTAGGATTGCCAATTAAATTTTTGAAAAGCTTCTTTTCACATTTGAATTTGATGAACATAAAACTTAAACCTTGACCTCAAGATGAGAAAGACCTTATCATATCTAAATTTTTAAAGAATGCCCCAAATTATAGAAATACTCACCAGGGTGATAAGGCTAAGTGACTAGTGGGATATTCAGAATCAGCTCAGGAAGGAATTGGAAGGCCTCCTTATCTCTCAAGTGGATTTGCCAGTCCACTCTGCTTTTACGCAACAAGAAGAAACTATGAGGTATGTGCTGTAAAAGTTATTTTCAGAGCTGTTAGGATTTAATCACTTCACTGTTTTTAACTGGAGGAACCTTTCATTTCTCTTACTACATTGGAATAAATGTTTAAAAGGAAAGATAAGACAATCCCTGACTTAGAATAATTAACTCAAAGCACTTAAGTGAAGCACTCCTTCCCTTCCTGTGTTATCATTACTGCCCTTCCACAGGCTGCACAGAGATGAGCTCTCTCATTCACTCCTGCACTCTTAAGGTACTTGTTAGGCACCTGCTTTGTGCCTGGCACCATGTTAGGGAATAGATAATTTGATATGAAGGGAAAAAAGCTTGATCTTCAGGGACTTGAAATTTCAAGGACCTCTTCCAGGCTACATCTAGCAATATATTCATTGATCATAAATGTTTACAAAATTTGCAGAAGTCAAATATTTTAGCCACAATTAGTTAAGACTATTATCTCTTTCCAATCTGACATCCCTATTGTCATAAGTTTTTATTGTGTCTGATGACTCTGGAGAGTCTGTGGTCATTACAGAAATTCAACTAAGGGAAGATAGGAACATATTTTGTTTTAATTTAGTGGGATAAGTATGTGTAGTTGGTAGTCATTTCAGTGAACTGTCAAGTTATAGCCAGCCATCTCCTCTTAGGAATGGCTGGTAGGAGTACCTTTTCCTTCTTTGTGCCAGCTCACCTTCTGTTGTGTCCTAAAGGTGCAGAGGCATTGATAATACACTGGTTAATACAAGTATGGTCAATTTGAAGAATATTTAAGATTATTCACTGCACAGCATAATTTGAAATGCCCTGAGACACTACAACCCACATATGAAAGAAAGTTTGTAGAGGTTTTCCCAAATTCAACCATATTCCTAAAAGCACATATGCACATATATATAACTTATCAGTAATGAGTTGAGAAACTGAAAGAAGCTTTTTTTTTTTTAGAGTATTTATTTATTTGGCTGCACCAGGTCTTACTTGTGGCACATGGGATCTTTAGTTGTGTATTCAGGATCTTTGAAGCTTCCCTGGTGGCTCAGATGGTAAAGAGTGTGCCTGCAATGGAGGAGACTCGTGTTCAGTCCCTGGGTTGGGAAGATTCCCTGGAGAAGGAGATGGCAACCCACTCCAGTGCTCTTGCCTGGAGAATTCCATGGACAGAGGAGCCTACAGTCGTGTAGTTGTAGTCTCACATGGAGTCACAAAGAGTTAGACGTGACTGAGCAACTATCATTCACTCATCATCATTCAGGATCTTTAGTTGCAGCATGTAAGCTCTTAGTTATAGCACGTGGGATCTGGTTCCCTGACCAGGGGTCAAACCTGGGCCCCCTACATTGGGAGCATGGAGTCTTAGCCACTAGAGCACCAGGGAAGTCACAAAAGAAGCCTTTTGAAATGATCAAGAATAGAAAATATGTTGATCAACTGCACTAGGGAAAAGCATAAACTATACTTCTAATCACTGTAGAAAATGCACTTATAAACCATTGTCACAGGAGGTGATCAAAGAATAAGAGTCAAAAAAGTAGGGAAAAATATATTAAAGAGATGTGTCGAGCAGTTAATAAATAAAAATATTTCATTTTTATAAATTTGATGGTATTTATCAGCTTTTTATATTTGTAATGTGTTGTGATTTCTCCTCATCGAATTTTATATTCCTTTGAAAAATCCTTTCTTCCTCAAATTATATATACTGTAGGCCCACCGAACTTAGAATTGTCTATTATATGTGGCTTTGGGAATGCAGATGCATTAAAGCCCAATTTGGCCTTCCAAGTACTCAGAGTGGGTCAGATGGACAGGAAAACACAGTTCATTATTGTGATACAAGTGCTACAAGGTGGCATCATCTGATTAATTGGGAGACAATGGATCCTGTCTTACTTCTGTAACAGAGTACTGTAAACTGGGTAGTTTATAAAGAACAGAGATTTATTTCTCACAGTTCAGGTGGCTGGAAGTCTAATATTAGGGTGCCAGCACCGTCAAGTTCTAGTAAGAATGCTTTCCTGGGTTGCAGAGTGGCAGCTTCCCATTGTAGTCTCACATGGTGGAAAGAGAAAGCTCTGGTCCTTTCATCTTCTTATAAGGTTACTATAATCTCATTCATGAGAACAACACCCTCATCAGCTGATGAATTCCCAAAGGCCTCGTCTCCAAATGCCATTGCATTGGGGCATTAGAATTTCAACATTTGAACTCTGAGGGGACAAAATTTGCATATATCCATGTGTCTTTTTTTCTGACAACAAATGTATGGTTTCTTTCCAACAACAAATTGTTGTCGTTCCAATACCATTCTCTAATTCTCCCACGTGAGCCCAGTGTCCTGCAATTCCACTCAATTCTGACACTAACTATCCAGAGTTAGTGCAGACCCAAGTAAAGGGCTCAGTTCCAAAAGACCACCCCCACTTCAGATGCCAGTTACAAGTCCTTGGCCCCAGACTACCTGCACTTGGCTACAAACTCAACGGTTCCCATTACCCTCTCTGTGCTGTGCTTAGTTGCTCAGTCGTGTCCGACTCTTTGTGACCACACGGACTGCAGCCCACCAGGCTCCTCTGTCCATGGGGATTCTCCAGGCAAGAACACTGGAGTGGGTTGCCATGCCTCCTCCAAGGGACGTTCCCAAGCCGGGAATCAAACCCAGGTCTCCCGCATTGCAGACCGATTCTTTGCTATCTGAGCCACCAGGGAAGCCCATTACCCTGTCTCAGGTATGATAATTTGCTAGAGCAATTCATAGAACTTAGGAAAAGGCTTTACTTTTGTTCACTGCTTTATTGTAAAGGATACAAGTCAGGAACAGCCAAATGTAAGTGATCCAAAGGGGAAGGTATTGGAGGAGAGGGTGCAGAGTTTTCATACCTTCCTCCCTAACACATCAAAGGCACCAACCCAGAACTTCTGAATTTCAGTGTTTAAGAGTTTTTATTGAAGTTTCATTAAATAGGCTAGATTAATTAAATCATTGGCCACTGGTGATTGAACTCAATCTCCAGCCCTCACCCTCTCCCTGGAGGGGAGTGTTTGCTGAAAGTTCCAACAACCCTCTAATACCCCACCCTGAATCATCTCGTTAGTATAAACTCTGATATTTGTGAAAAGGGCACCTTATGAATAACAACACTCCTATCATTCAGGAAATTTCCCAGCATTTTAGGAGCTCTGTGCCAGAAACTGGGGACAAAGTTCAAACATACGTTTTTATTATACCACAATCCAGCACCATTAATTTGATTCATAAAGGTAGGAAGTTGGACAATGAAACAAATTTCCTGAGCCAGGTACCCAAACTCTCCCCAAGATATTCCTTAAAGTTGCTTTCCCAAGAAGCTTTCTCAAAATCTCTTTTAGAAATTATTTGGCTCCAGGTGTAACAATCCTTATTTTTGGTTTGCTACAGTAAAAATAGGGAACAAATTATGAGATACATTAAAAAAGACTTTTTATAGTGTGTTTATATGTTGTTATCATGAAAATTGAAGTTGGATATCATGAATTACTGTTGATATTTGGATTATATATATTTTTGAGAACTATACACTTAAGCATTAAATATATAATTTACTGATTGTGAAGTGTGAGCTTGCTATTCCGTATTTGTAAGATGGAAGAAATGGAGTCTCTAATTGATTTTTAAGCTTTCTTTTAGTTTCACACCTATTTCTTTTTAATGAATTCCTAATGAAACAGGAGGGAAGGGAGCAGGGCACAACCTTTATAAGAATGACACAGCAATTGAGGTTAAGACATAACTGGTTAGAACCCTTTAGGCCCAAGATGGCAGAAGATTTCACTTCCAGTGGACCTTGAGCCTCATTGTACGTTCATTATAATGCATTAGCGTGCTAAATGACACACCCACAGGCACCATGAGAGTTCCAAAGCTGACCATAAAAGATAAAAAAGTGGACGGTGGGTCAATTCCTGGGAGTCTCTGTCCCTGCCTTGAAATAGTTGGAATATTCTTCCCACTTGTTAGCCTGTGAAATTACCAAGCCCATAAAAATTCCAGGCCAGAATACTGGAGTGAGTAGCCTTTCCCTTCTCCAGGGGTTCTTCCCAATCCAGGGAATGAACCCAGGTCTCCCACATTGCAGGCAGATTCTTTACCAGCTGAGCCACAAGGGAAGCCCAACAATACTGGAGTGGGTAGCCTATCCCTTCTCCAGCAGATCTTCCTGACCCAGGATTCAAACCGGGGTCCCCTGCATTGCAGGTGGATTCTTTACCAACTGAGCTATCAGGGAAGCCCCCCTAAAAACTAACCACCTCATACTCTGGGGTCTCTCATCTTCTGAGATAGCCCCCACTGTCTCTGTAAAGTGTGTTTCTCCCAAGGCTGTACTCACCTTTTGAAACAGATTGCATTCTGTCTATGGAATATGTATCTCTCTAAATACATCCGCTTTGACCTATTACTTTGTATCTCACTGAATTCTTCCTGTGACAAGACATAAAGGGCCTGAGCTTCATTAAGTTCTGAGACCAGGTGTGTGATTTCAATGAAAAGACAGTGGGTCCAAGTCTCAATCTGAGTTGTGCAGTTTCACTGTGCGTGTGCAGGAGTGCATTTTAAGTTGCTTCAGTCGTGTCTGATTCTATGTGACCCTGTGGGCCATAGCCTGCCAGGCTCCTCTGTCCATGAAATTCTCCAGGCAAGAATACTGGAGTAGGTTGCCATGCCCTCCTCCAGGGGATCTTCCTGACCCAGAGATCAAACCCACATCTGTTACATCTCCTACATTTGCAAGCAGGTCCTTTACCACTAGCGCCACCTGAGAAGCCCGGTAGCATTCATTAAATCATGGGCTTCAGTCCTTAGATGCTTCATCTCCTTCCTACGACTTTCAAGGGGAAAATCAGAGTCAACTTACAATTCTATAAATAGCACCATTTTTGAGAATATGAATCAAGTGAGGTATGTGGACTAAGTATGCCTATGTCACTCAGTTATGTCCGACTCTTTGTGACCCCATGGACGGTAGCCTGCCAGATTCCTCTGTCCCTGGGATTCTCCAAACAAGAATACTGGAGTGGGTTGCCATTTTCTACTCCAGGGGATCTTCCCAACCCTGGGATCAAAGACTCATCTCTTGCATCTCTTGCATTGGCAGGCGATTCCTCTACCACTGTGCTACCTGGAAAGCCCATACCTTCATCATAGATAATTTTAAATGGTTCTATTCTGTTAAGAAGTATAATATTTCAAGTGTGTCTGATTAAGCTAAAAAGTATTTTTGAAGATGCAGTTTAGCCAGAACAGGTTGTAAAACTATTGGATTTAGCAAAGAAGTCACTTAAACCAATTAAGTCACTTAAACCAAAATGATGGAGGAGGAAGTTAATTGAGTGAATTAGTTACTTGGTTACTAGGGTAAATGTTTCCTGGTTGAAAAGAAACAAAGTGGTTAGACACAGACTTTGCACAGTCCAGGAGAGTGAAGGTGTTGAAACATGTAACCTCAAAGTATGCCACTTTGACGTGCAGATTGTTTTTAGCTGAAGGCCCAGAAATCTCAGGAAAAAAAAAAAAAAAAAGCTATTCAACAGTCTCCTCCCTGAAAACTACCTAAAGAAAGTGAAAGTGTTAGTCACTCAGTTGTGTCCAACTCTTTGCGACCCCGTGGACTGTAGCCCTCCAGGCTGCTCTGTCCATGGGATTCTCCGAGCAAGAATACTGGAGTAGGTTGCCATTTCCTTCTCCAGGGGATCTTCCTGACCCAGGGATCCAACCTGAGTCTCCTAGAAGTAAATATAAATTTTCCCATTTGTTGGGGGCGGGGGGGGGGATCTACATTTATAAAGGAAATTTTCACTAGAAAGGGTAACTGGACCAGGAAGAGAATCACTACCAGAAATAACTTTTTTTCACCTGAGAAGCTTAACTGTGTAACAAGGCATTCATTATTTACCATGTATTTCCTCCTTTCACCTTTCCAGAAATTACCTCCTCACCACCACCACCTAGAAACTCCAAACCCCTGTCTCTCTTCACCTCAGGATAGTAGGTGTCTTAGTTGTCTGGCTGCTGTTTTATGATTGACATATGTTGATTTACATTGTTCTGTTAGTTCTGGGTGTACAGCAAAGTGATTCAGTTATATATAGTCTTCAGATATATATATATATAAGATTCATTTCTATATATATTCAGATATATAATATATTCTAGTTTGGGGTATATAGCAAAGTGATTCAGTTATATATATATGTATATATATTCTTCAGAAATATATATAAGATTCAGTTTTATATATATATAAAAAGAATCTGATGAATATATATATTCTCCAGATTCTTTTGAAGGAAGTTGCCTTTTGAGCCTCATACTTTTGTGAGGCTCCTGTGCCCTATAATTAAAAAAAAAAATGTTTTCCACCTGTTAATCTGTCTTATGTCAATCAAATTCTTAGAACAACCACAGAACCTACAAGGGTGGAAAGGAAAAGTTTTCCTCCCCTGTAAGAACATGACATATTTTTCTGAGCAGAAAGAAGAAAGAGCAAGGAAAGAAGATAGTGGAGAAAAATTGACGTAATAAAGATATGGAATTCATACTACTCACAATTCTGAATTAGCAAATACAAAAGAAGAAAGAAACACTGTGATGTCCACTATGATTTTTAAAGAACAATTTATTCATAGCCTGCCATGGGCCTGAAAGTTTTAAAGCTGAGGGAGGAAAAAGGGTTTTTTCCTCTTTTCCTGAAAAGCAAATGAGAAAAGTCAAGATTTTGTTGTTTATGACATAGTAACAAACTTTTGTATCTGAACTTATTTGACTACCTTTAAAGTTCGCTTAATTTTGTATAGCATCTTTTCAGCAGTATTTCAGTTTCAGTTCAGTTCAGTTGCTCAGTCGTGTCCGACTCTTTGCAACCCCATGAATCTCAGCACTCCAGGCCTCCCTGTCTATCACCAACTCCCGGAGTTCACCCAAACTCATGTGCATTGAGTCGGTGATGCCATCCAGCCATCTCATCCTCTGTCGTCCCCTTCTCCTGCCTTCAATCTTTCCCAACATCAGGGGCTTTTCAAATGAGTCAGCTCCTAGCATCAGGTAGCCAAAGTATTGGAGTTTCAGCTTCAGCGTCAGTCCTTCCAATGAACACTCAGGACTGATCTCCTTCAGAATGGACTGGTTGGATCTCCTTGCAGTCCAAGGGACTCTCAAGAGTCTTCTCCAACACCACAGTTCAAAAGCATCAATTCTTCGGCACTCAGCTTTCTTCACAGTCCAATTCTCACATCCATACATGACCACTGGAAAAACCATAGCCTTGACTAGACGGAACATGCTATCTAGGTTGGTCATAACTTTCCTTCCAAGTGTCAAAGACATTCTTTGACATCAAAGACAGATGAGACTGAATTTTAATTAAGACTGGCAACCTAAATTCTCTGAGCCTCAGTTTCTTCCTTTGTAAAAGTGAAGTAATAACTGATACTGGTGGTCAACAAGTGATCCTGCTGGTGATCCAGTGGCTAAGACTGTGCTCCCAGTGCAGGGGGCCAGATTCGATCCCTGGTCAGGAAACTCATAGATCCTGTGAGCCGCAACTAAGAGTTTGCATGCCACAACTAAAACAAACAAAACATCCCACATGCCGCAACTAAGACCCAGCGCAGCCAAATAAATAAAAAAAATTTTTTTTAAATAACTGGCTTACTGAGAGGATGAAGTAGTGAAAGCCTTGACAATGTCTGATGAGTCAGGATATCCAAATGAGAATTGGTTTATGCCCGAGACTTTTAACAAGTCACCATGATCCAGGAGCTCTCTTTAGGATTGATTGTCAAAGCACAGCTGTTCCTTTGCTCATCAAGTGTCACGGAATCATAGAAAGTCTAGAGGTCACCTCATCCATTCTCCCCAGCAAGACAGGAATCTGCTCTGCAGTATGCATTACTTGCACCTGAACTATTTCAGAAAAGTCTCTACTTAGTACAGTGGCCCTTCTTGTTTTAGTCACTCTATCAGGAAATGTTACCTACAGTCAGCCAAAATCTGCCCTGCGCTTCTGCTCTTGGGGCTTTGTTCTGTCCCCTGAAATTCACATAGCCACTTCCTTATTTCAAGTCAGCAAATGACCCTGCTCCCTGTTGCAGTAGGCCTTCCCTTTCCCAGACTCTACCCTCCACCACTAGTCACACTGTTGCATTTTGGGGTCTATGAATAGAAGGAAAAGCTTCATGGGGGAGTACTTTTGAGCATAGGATTTGAACAGAGGATTTTTAGCAAATTTTTGTTTAGGAACAGGACAGAGGGCATAATTTAAACTGACACAAGGGTTGTTCACCTTATCAATCGTCTGCTACATAATAAAATCAGAACAGAGCCGCTCTTTTCTCAGACAAAGTGTCAACTGAAGAGATCAGAGACTCCCCTTGACACTGACCTAGACTTCACTACAGAAATCAAAGAATGTTGGCTTCTTTAGCCAAATAGAGCCTAATCAGGAGCATGGGAAAATAGAGCAGAAACAGGTCTCTTGGTTACTAAGGGATGAGAAAACAGTGAAGGACCGTGGTGTGTGTGTCTGTGTGTGTGTCTCTCCTCACTTTTCTCTCCTCTCTTCTCTCTTTGTTTTACCCACTTAGAAGAGGTCTTTTGGTAGACAAAAACATCAAGAATTAGAGTTCAAGAGAGTTTGGGTTTGCAAATACTTTAACCTTGTCTTCTTTTATAGCCCTCTGGTGGTTTTATTTTCCAGGGTCTGATTTTAATAATAATAGCTACAATTTATCAACCCCATTCCAGTACTCTTGCCTGGAGAATCCCATGGACAGAGGAACCTGGTAGGCTGCAGTCCACGGGGTCGCTAAGAGTCAGACACTGAGCGACTTCACTTTCACTTTCACGCATTGGAGAAGGAAATGGCGACCCACTCCAGTGTTCTTGCCTGGAGAATCCCAGGGACGGGGGAGCCTGGTGGGCTGCCGTCTATGGGGTCGCGCAGAGTCAGACACAACTGAAGCTACTTAGCAGCACCAACCACTTACCAGGAGGCACAGAATTGTTCTAAACAACTGAGCGTATTAACTCACTCAATCCTCAAAGCAACCATTGGGGGAGAGACTATCATTATAATCAGTTTATAGATGAAATAAATCTGAATGGGAATGGTTAAGTATCCTTAAGGATCCAAGATTGCATGCATAGGAAAGGGCCAACGCAGCTTCAAACTTCGGCCGTCCGGCTCCAGAACCTGTGTCGTGTCTCTTACACAGCAGCCTCTTCTCTGTAAGGGGGAATGTTTTTTTCTAAGCCCTAGACTAACAAAATGACCAAATGATTGTGAGAAACTGTACTGTACTTCATGGAAGAGGATAGGCTATCCAACAAAATCTTTGCTGTGACCATCTTCTGTTGGAGTTGTTTTGTTTATGAAACAACCTAAAGTGAGCTGAATGGCCTTGAGTTTCATTTTTTGACTACTGAAAGGAATTGAATAAGGAACAGTTATCCTGAACCACTGTTAAAGATGCATATTTCTTCAGGTTCAAGTAAGGCAATCTTTATGCTTGGACCCCAGACTCAGTACATTATGAGGTTCTCAAGGAATTCCAGTAAGATACCTTTGAAAGTGAAGAGAAAGTGTTAGTCACTCAGTTCTGTCCAACTCTTTGCGACCCAATGGACTGTAGCCCACCAGGCTCCTCCATGCATGGAATTTCTGCCATTCAGTAAGTCATACACCCTGCCCACTCCAACACGTTGACTATCAGTATAGAGGGACTGGCAGACTCTTCCATGATTAACTCAGCCCTTGGGTAGTGGCTGCTCCATTACCTCTGCCATTCCTGTATTATTTAGAATTCTCCTCATCTTTTGCTACCCGTTCCCTTGTTACACTGACTCTCTATTATGGTCAATAATTCTTTATATTAAACTTCCTCTGTTGAAATTACTTTCTGTTGTCCCTATTGTACAATTTGAATGTTGATCCCCCTCAACTATATAGTTTAGATAACTAAAGGACTCTGTTTAGTCAGGACTCTTCTTGTTGCAGTAGAGAGTAATCTAATTCAAATTAACTTAAATAAGAAAGAATGTATTGGTTCAAAACACCAAACCGCAAAAAAGACAGAAAGGAAAGGTTTGGGAAACAGACACTACCATGCCTTTGTCTTTTCTTTCTTTCTTTTTAATTGAAGTATAGTTAATTTGTAATGTTGTGTTAGTTTTAAGTGTATAGCCAAGTGATTCAGTTATATAGACATACACACACACACACATACATATATTCTTTTTCAGATTCTTTTCCATTATAGGTTATTACAAGATATTGAGTACAGTTCCCTGTGCTATAGAGTCAGTCCTTTTGTTTGTCCATTTACACAGAGTAGTAAAGAAAGCTGAGCACCAAAGAATTGATGCTTTTGAACTGTGGTGTTGGAGAAGACTCTTGAGAGTCCCTTGGACTGCAAGGAGATCCAACCAGTCCATTCTGAAGGAGATCAGCCCTGGGATTTCTTTGGAAGGAATGATGCTGAAGCTGAAACTCCAGTACTTTGGCCACCTCATGTGAAGAGTTGACTCATTGGAAAAGACTCTGACGCTGGGAGGGATTGGGGCAGGAGGAAAAGGGGACGACAGAGGATGAGATGGCTGGATGGCATCACCAACTCTATGGACATGAGTTTGAGTGAACTCCGGGAGTTGGTGATAGACAGGGAGGCCTGGCGTGCTGCAATTCATACGGTCGCAAAGAGTCGGACACAACTGAGCGACTGAACTGAACTGAACTGAACTGAGTGTGTATATGTTAATCCCAAACTCCTAATTTACCTCTCCCAATCCCCAGCTATTCCCTTTGGTAACCATTAATTTGTTTTCTATAAGTTTGCTTCTTTTCTGTACAGAAGTCCATTTGTATCACTTTTTAGATTCCTCATATGTGATATCATATGATACTTGTCTTTCTCTGCCTGACATACTTTACTTGATATGGTAATCTCTAGGTCCATCAGTGTTGCTGCAAATGGTATTTTATTCTTTTTATGGCTGAGTAGTATTCTATTGTATATATGTACTACATCTTCTTTATCCATTCATCTGTCAGTGGACATTAAAGCTGCTTCCATGTCTTGGCTATTGCCCATGAACACTGGGGGGCATGTATCTATTCAAGTTAGTTTCCTCAAGATATATGCCCAGGAGTAGGATTGCAGGATCATATGGTAACTCTATTTTTAGTTTTCTAAGGAACCTCCATACTGTTCTCCATAGAGGCTGCTCCAATTTACATTCTCACAAACAATGTAGGAATGTTCCTTTTTCTGTCCTCCTTTCTACCCCATACCTTGCTTCTGATTTTTTTTCCCTGCATGTGTTCTCATTATTTCAGGACACCTATAACTATCATCCAGAACCATGGCTACATTTGTCTCCAGCCTTTATAATTCTGTATGTGACTCCCACCCTAACCCACAAAAAAATTTTTTTTCTATCATCTCCTGTTAGAAAAATCTTGAGAAAGACACTTGACCTAGCCCGAGCCACATGCCCATCACAGACCAATCACGATAGCCATCCTGTGTCATATGCCCAGCTCTATGGCCAGCTCTATGGCCAGAGAAGTAGGTAGAGTGATTTTTTTTTTTTTTTTTTAAGAAAAAAGATGGTGTTTTGAGCTGACGAAACTATAGTTTTTGTTTGTTTGTTTTTAGTATTATAGATTCAAGCTTCATGAACTAAAAAAGAGAAAGTATTTCTGGTTAAAAACAAAATATTATTCACAGCTCTTTGGTGGATAAATAATGACAATCACCTTCTTCAACCAACTGACCGAGAGGTAAAAACTGTTAGCACATTTTCCCAGCCCAACAAGACATACATGTAGCAAATGTTCTTGGTTACCTGTTGAAAGCTGGTCGCTCCCATGTTGCTTACCAGTAGAACCCTGATTAGCTTCATCCTTATCATGGCCAAATAAGCCCTCTCTAGCCTGCAAAAATGAGCCTCTGTTAGCAAAACCCATTGTATAATTTCATTTTTCTTGCCATTGATTATTTAGGAATGGGTATATGAGGCACTTCTAGCAAATGATTTGTGAATGAGTGGTAGCTTCTGGGAGTTTCTTCTCTACCTGTGAGGAAAAATTTCCCTTTTTGATGCCTCTACTTTGCTCTATGAAGGAAAGATTCCTGCAGGTGAGGCAGCCATCTTAGAACCATAATGAGAAGAGCAAGGTAACAGAAATCAGCACATTGGGGATGGAGCAAGAACACATGGAAAGAGCTAGTCTTTGATGACATATTTGAGCTCTTAAATTGACCAGGCCGAAATCACTCTACTTTCAAAATTCCTGTTTGGAAAAATTAATTCCTTACTGTTTAGCCACGTTCACTTAGGTTTTTCTATTATATACAACTTAAAGCTTTAGAATTAAAACCTGAGACATCACTTAACATCAGCTTTACACCAGGAAATAGCATGTTTGCTTGGGAAATCAGATCCTTTTATCTTATGAAGAAATAAGGCAAATATTAGGGGTAAAAAAAATCAATTGGAGTGGACTTCCCTGGTGGTCCAGTGGTTAAGAACTACTTGCAAATGCAGGGGACAAAGGTTCAATCCCTGGTCCAGGAAGATTCCACGTGCCATGGGGCAATTAAGCTCATGGGTCTTAACTACTGAAGCCCATGCACCTAGAGCCCTTGTTCTGCAACAAGAGAAGCCACCCCAATGAGAAGCCCATGCACTGCAATTAAGAGTGGCCTACACTCACCACAACTAAAGAAAGCCCATGGACAGCAACAAAGACCCAGCACAGCCAAAAATAATTTAAAAGCCACATTAATTAATTTACTAATTTTAAAAAATCAGCTAGAGTACCTCTAACTTCAGAATCACCCAATATAATTGGGTCAACTCACACACACAATCTGATGTGTCCACACAGATTTAGATCCAATCCATATAAGGCAAATGTGCCTCTCTTTACAAGTAGATACAACCTTCAAACGACAAAGAAAAAAAATCCACCTTTTCAAGGCAATGTCATTTGCCAGAGAGACAGACATAGATGTTTGAAATCCATTATAGCCTTCACAGCCCATGTGGGCATCTCTCATTTGGAATGCCATCTGCTGAGCTCTTCCAAAACTGTTCTCGACAGGTAATCCTATCTGTGAGAAATGCATTCAACTGACATGCAGCTATTTGATTTCTCTCAACAGGAGTGAAGTGATATATATCTATATATAATATATACCCCACATTGATATCTTCCTTTTATAATTTTTTCTATGCTACACAGCTTAGCCCTTAAATGTATCCTGATTCTTTAATTTTTACCTTTTTAAAATGTCTTCTTGTTATGCAGATTACAATTTCCTAGGAGGCAACATAATAGGGGAAATGTGGGCTTTGTTCTCAGAATCATAGCTTAAAATCAAAATTTTTTCACTTACTACCTTTCTAACTTTGATCAAGTTACTTAGCTTCTGAGCCCCAGTTCCTCCCCTATAAAATGTAAATAATAACATATTCTTTCACAGTGGCATCACTTAATTTTATATAACATTTTACTCTGTACGTCATCACATTTTTAAGGTCACTGACCTTAAGTCAGACAGGGATTTTGGATGGAAGAGAATATTATCCCCTGATTCTCAGTGCTGGGCTCTCAGTGGAAAGCAGTCGACTCCATATTTTTTCTCCTGATCTCATAGAAGAGTAAAGGGGGTTTCAGAGCCTTCTGATTCATCAGTAGTGATGACAGAGCTGACATAGAAACTCTTCCCACTATAATCACATAAAAATTCTGGATAAAATATTACTAAATCATTTTAATGTGAAAAAATGAATAAAGAAAAAAGAGAAATAAAATGATGAATTCTGGAAATAAAGCAAAAACTCAAAGCCAGAGTAATAAGAGCCAGAAGTCGCCAACAGCTCAGTGACAGTGACAGTCACTCAGTAATGTCTGACTCTTTGCGACCCCATGGACTGTATCCCACCAGGCTTGTCTGTCCATGGGATTCTCCAGGCAAGAATACTGGAAGGGGTTGCCATTCCCTTCTCCAGGGGATCTTCCCAACCCAAGGGTCAAATCTGGATCTCCTGCATTGCAGGCAGATTCTTTACCATATGAGCCACCAGGGAAGCCCACAGCTCAGGGTCAGGACAAGCCAGGATATTGGCCTAGGGAATGGGTGCTGAGTGGCAGCAGCCATAGTCTGAGGACTCTGTAAGATTTCCATGTAGGGTAATCTATCTAGAAACTTCATAATGAAATGGTAAAACATTAAAGACAAAGGGAAAAATCAACAATAAAGAGAGAGATTGCCTACGTTGAATCAACAATTGGATAGACAATAAAATAGAGGTCAGAGGCAAATGGAGTTAATGTCTTAAAAGTGCTAAGAGAGGGACTTCCCTGGCAGTCCAGTGGTTAAGACTTAATGCTTCCAATGCAGGGAGTGTGGATTCAGTCTCTGGTTGGGGAACTAAGATTCCACATGTTACAGGGTGCAAAGAGAAAGTAACTGTCATCTTTGTATATGCCTGATAGCCAAGTTTCAAAATATGAAATGCAAAAGTGAACAGGGTCAGTTTACAAATCCAGAATCATAGTAGATTTTAATACATGTATCTAGAATTGATAGATCGAAGAGTCAAAAAAAAATCAATAAGCTTCTAGAAGGCTTGAACTACATAATTATCAGCTTCATATAAATACAGTACTTAACCATAAAAATCATAATATACCCATTCTTTTTATGCACACATAAACTTCTTCAAAAACAAATCATACATTAGGCCATAAAGAGAAATACTATAAAACTAATGTATTTTCTCTAAATAAAATTTTAAATGAATTATTTAAAAGATGGTAAATAAACAGAACCCTCCTGTATTATAGATACTAAAACACATACTTTTAAATAATTTACTTTTCAAAGAAACATTTAAGATAGAAATAAAAAATATGTAGAACCAAATGACAATGAAAATACCTTTTATTAAAATTTGGATACATCTAGGAGAGACTAAACTTAAATGTACTTATATCAGATAATAGAAATGTTAAAAAGCCATGAGATCAATGTTCAAGAATCTAGAAAAAGAGCAAAAGGGTAAATTCAAAGGTCACAAGATGGCAGCAAGAAGGAAAAATAAAAACAAGACTCAGTTCAATTCAGTTCAGTCGCTCAGTCGTGTCCGACTCTTTGCGACCCCATGAATCGCAGCACGCCAGGCCTCCCTGTCCATCACCAACTCCCAGAGTTTACCCAAACTCATGTCCATCGAGTCAGTGATGCCATCCAGCCATCTCATCCTCTGTCGTCCCCTTCTCCTCCTGCCTCCAATCCCTCCCAGCATCAGGGTCTAGAAACTCATGAAATAAAAAATGAAGAAACAGCTGAGATAATCTTACATTTTGAAAGACTAATAAAATACAGAGGTATTTGGTAATAAACCAAAAATACAAATAATGATATTAGTAATGAAAGAAACTCATAATTATAAATGAAGAAAGAACATTTAAAGCCACAAGAAATTTTTATGTCGTCACATGAAATTACCAATATTCAAACTTTTGCCCTTATAAAACCCCAATTCCATGTTATTATGAACAGCAATAAACTAAAACATTTGAAAACATAAAGTGAATAATTTTCCAGACAAATATAAAAGACCAAAATTTAAAACAGAAATTTTAAAGATATAATATACTTTCAGTCATTACAGAAATTAAATTATAGTTTAAAAAAAAGCCCATCCCCCCAAACAGAGAAGATCCAGATAGTTTATGCCCTAGTATTTGCAAACTTTCAAGAAACAACAGTTGATGTCTACATATTCCCTTCAAGAAAATAGAAAAATGGAGGGGAAAAAAAAATGGAATCTATCCATTCCACTTTAAGGTATCAACCCTAGAGAAATTCTCACATGTGTGTGTATACAAGGATAGGAGATACATCCTGGAATGATCATGACCACTAAGTTTATAATATCCAAATCATAATAATATCCAAATGTCTTTCAACAGAGGAATGGAGAAATAAACTGTGGACATTCATGCCATAGTCAGAATAAGTAAATCATAGCTATGTGTATCTGCACAGGTAAATCTTAAAATATTGATATTCAGTAAAAAAAAAAAAAGTTGCAAAAAATGTACACAGTGTTGCCATTTATAGAAATCTTTTAGTCTTATAAAAGTAGTGTCTATATATAAACAACTGCAAATTCTTTGCAGATATAAAGGTAGTTAAAGTATTGAAACATACATAGCAGCAACACTTAGGATTATTGTTAAAATGAGGATGAAATGAAACAGAAGAAGGTTGAGGAAGGAATTTCAACTATATCTGTGCCATTTTATTTGTAAGGGTTAAGGTAAATAGTTGTAGTGGGTTGAAGAGTGCCCCACCCCGAAAGATGTGTTCCACCAAAAGCCTGAGAATATGTCCCTATTTGGAAAAAGGATCTTTGCAGATGAAATTAATATAAGGATCTTGAGATCCTGATTTCGGGTAGGCCCTAAATCCAAGGACAGGTGTAGTCACCCTTCAGTGTCCACAGATGTTTGGTTCCAGGACCTCGTGGGTATCTACCTAAATTCAGGGATGCTCAAGTCCCTCACATAAAATGGTGTAGTATTTGCATATAACCTATATACATCCTTTGCCAGTATAATTTTAATCATCTCTAGATTACTTATAATATCTGCTGCTGCTGCTGCTAAGTCGCTTCAGTCATGTCCGACTCTGTGCGACCCCATAGACAGCAGCCCACCAGGCTCCCCCGTCCCTGGGATTCTCCAGGCAAGAACACTGGAGTGGGTTGCCATTTCCTTCTCCAATGCATGAAAGTGAAATGTGAAAGTGAAGTCACTTAGTCGTGTCCGACTCTTAGCGACCCCATGGACTGCAGCCCACCAGGCTCCTCCATCCATGGGATTTTCCAGGCAAGAGTACTGGAGTGGGGTGTCATATCTAACACTATGTAAATAGTTGTAAATACAATGTAAATGTTATGTATATAGTTGCAGGCTGTTTGGCAAATTAAAGTTTTGATTTCTGAAACTTTCTAGAAATTTTTTTTTTCTGAATATTTTTCTATCTGCAGTTAGTTGACTCTGCGGATGCAGGACCCATGGATACCAAGGACTGACTGTATCCTTAGAAGAAGAGAGAAGGCAGAAGACACCGAATCCTGGCAGCTGCCACAATGGGATGGCAAAGATTCTCCCTCTGAGCCTCTCCGGAAGGAATCAACTTTGCTGACATATTGATTTTGGACTTCTGGAATAACTGTAAGAGAATATATTTTTGTTGTTCTAAGCCATGAAGTTTGTGATAACTTGTTATAGCAGCCCTAGGAAACTAATACAATGGAGCAAAAAGTGAAAATATGTTAAATCTGGGAGGCTTATGAGTACTATTATCTGTATTTTCTATGTATTTCAAATAACCTATATATGCTTTAAAATCATGAGTTATTTGAAATACATAAAAATACAGATAAATACCATAAATATATAATATATCATCAAGCTTACGAAAAAATTCTTCTTCTTGTCTCCCAACTGCTTTTGGCTCTCAAAATACACGCAGACTGTACAGTGGGGGATACTGACCGACTTCTGCCCCATTTCTCCTTTACATAACTGGCCATTTCACCAAATAGTGTTTATAGTTCTGGCTTTTCGTGTTCTCCATAGAACATTCAGTAATTCTTGCATCAAGTCCAGCATTAACATTTTCAAGAATGGTTACACAAAGTTTTCTTTATTCTGTTATTGTTTATTCAAGACAATGGAGTGTTATTTAACGTGTTTGTGGCAGTTAATTGGTGAAAGGAGGGTGAGCTTCTGGAAATGTATGTTAATTTTTCATAGTAATCATTATGGAAATAATTACCTTTTATTAGCCCTTTATACTATGAAGTTGCCTTCCCCTGGAATATAAACTTGACCTGCAGTATGAACTCCTGAACAGAGGTGGCCCCTTACTAACATGGGTGGAACTTAAGGAAGGGCCAGAAGAATAACAAGGTCTTAGGCATCAGAACTGGTACTTTAGGCAAAGTCAGAAAGTCAGTCTCTTTCTCTGTCAGTCAGCCTGCTTTACTAATTAACTTGTCGAGCCTCTGACTCAAGATGGCATAGGGTGCCTGGTGAGGTACCATTTTAGAAAATCTTTTAGCGATGTCTGTGTTCTTGGGTGGGGACAATAACTAATCCAGGAGTTTCATTATTAATGAGGGAATCCTTTGAATGCACCCTCCTTAATCATGCAAATGTAAAGGTCATTAGCACCTTTCTCTTAATGGAAAGACTTCTTGAGACAGAAGAGCAGAGACCTTCTGTTTTTCGAATTAAAGTTCAATAGCCTATCAAGGTCAACCAACATGGGCCTGTCCTCAGGAAGAACCGGACACTACAGCTTCCAAAAAATGTGGCACCAAGAAGGAAGGGCAAGTATAAACTGGTGACCTGGATTAAACACAAACTTCCGACAGCTGGATTCTCTGTGAGACCCAGCTCTCCCGCATTGTGTTGAATAAGTAAATGCAAGTCAACCAAGGTTTGATCTTGGATGCCAAGAATGAGAATCCAGGCTAACTGAGATGGGCAGGCATCCACCAGCCAGCACGAGATCAGCGCTGAAACATAATGCAGTGTAACAGGGACAAGACTGATACTGCTAGAGAACCAATCACATTTCCAGTTCTTTCTTTTTGAGGTTTGACTAAGTGGATCATTTTGTACCAAGAAAGACCCTGAGAGTCTCGGACAATTCAAGGGGAAATCCTCACAGGGGAGATCCTAGAAAAGTTATACGTGAGAACATGAGAAAATTACTGAAAAATTTAAAGGTGTAGGACGATATTGTTCCTTACATTAAAAAAGTACATCTTACCAGTAGCATATATGCCTTTTCAGGTCAAGAATCTAGCACTGAGTGAATATCCTTCTGGGTCCTGCACTTAAATATCCAAATGAACAGATCTAATTACCTTGCCCAGGTAAGGTGTCCGATTCACACAATGCAACTAGGACTTTAGGAGGCAGAAGGCCAGTTGTCAGTGGTGAGTGGGCAAGTATCGATAGAAAGGCTAATATTGACATAATATTAGCGTAAATAAAGAGATGAGCAATGTTGCATAAAAGAGCACAGACTGAGCCAGAAAGACATGAGTTTAAATGCTGGAGAGGTCATTTCTGAGCTGAATCACTTCAGGAAAATAAATCTTTCTGTGCCTCAACATCCCTATCTATAAAGCGGGCAAAATAACACCAACCTAATAAAATAGTGAATGTTAAATAAGGTAAAGCTATAAAATACCTTGTACAGTTCTTGGTACATAGCCTGTTCTCAGGAAAAGATCGATGTTATTTTCAACTCGATGAACAAGAGTTAGGTCTTCTTTTCAAAGTGTCTCTTCCGTTCCAGGGTATTGTTTTCTGAGGTTGTAAATGCTTTGAGATTCTTTGGGAAAATGTACTATATTGGGAAGAAATTTTATTTGTATTGTGTTTCTGGCTCAATGACTTGTCATTGAGATAAGTAAGACCAGAGAGGACTATATTTTTCTGGTTGTTTGTCCTGTAACTGTGAGTGCGTTAGTCAGAATTCTTATGGTTGCAAATGAAAGAAAGTCAACTGATTTAAATGTAAAAAGGATATTTACTGACTCATCTAAATGAAAAAAGCTCCAGGTTGTAGTTTTGAGATTATTTGGATCTTGGGCAATGGCACCCCACTCCAGTACTCTTGCCTGGAAAATCCCAGGGACAGAGGAACCTGGTAGGCTGCAGTCCATGGGGTCACTAAGAGTCAGACACGACTGAGTGACTTCACTTTCACTTTTCACTTTCATGCATTGGAGAAGGAAATGGCAACCCATTCCAGTGTTCTTGCCTGGAGAATCCCAGGGATAGGGGAGCCTGGTGGGCTGCCGTCTATGGGGTCGCACAGAGTCGGACACGACTGAAGCGACTTAGCAGCAGCAGCACACAAAAGAGAGAGTCAGGAATCTCTTAGTTGTGCTTTCCTCTACAGCTGCATTGTCTGACAGGCTCTGCTGAAGTGGTAGCAAAGATTCCAAAAACAACTCCAGGCTTGCATTCTATCCACTGGAAAGAAAGTATCTTTGTAAAGACTTCAGCACAAAACCTGAGGGGAGCCTCTCATTGGCCCAAGTTGGTCACGTACACGTTTCTGAACCAGTTATGACGACAGGATATATTGACATTCTAATTGGTCAACTTTGGGTCCTGTATTCATCACTAGAGCCTGAGGATAAGGGTGGGGGTCAGCTCTTCGTGTTGAAGGGCATAGGGAGCCTCAATGTATTACTGGGACATTTTTACTTAAAGAAAGAGGATGCGGATGGTACTCCACATGGGGTACCATGCGGATGGGGAGGGAAACAAACAGTTCCCTGCAGAAGGAACGGAGGCTGTGGGAGGAAAGTTAAAACAAAGTGACTACACTCTGGTTTTTTGTTTCAACAAAATAAATATATATCTGTCTCATGGTGGCTACTGAAATATATTTTCTAATCCTATTTGAAAGAAATTATGTAAGTCAGACCAATACTGTATTCTTAGATGACAAACATGAGGCCAGGGACATGAAAACTGACTTACCAAAAGCTGTGAATACATTTCATAAGAGTAGTTTCACTCTTATCTGGTTGATTTTTGTGTGTGCATGACCACTACCCTAACCAGCTCATCCTGTAACAAAGGAAATTGCCTTCTGTCACTTTGCTTGTATGAAATATTTCTGGAGGTGGCTTGCCAACTTCAGCCAGAATTATAGAACTAATGAGTTTTTAGCTACCATATGCACAGAATGTAATAATAGCAGGTTCTAGGCAAATGTTGTCTACTTGCTTCTGGGAGTGCTTTCCCTCCATGATATGAGCAGATGCCCGAGGCTCTATTAAGAATTCTGTTTTCTTCATAAATCTGTACAGTGACATGAAGTCCTCATATTCTAGTGAAGAGATTTTTAAACGGAAAACATAGCCCTTGTTACCCTGTTTCTCCTAGAGATTTAACCTCTGTTATATAGAAACTGGCCCTTCTTATTTCAGAATTGAGTACCAGATGCTTTTTACAAAATTTGGCCAGTTTGAAATTTCTGATGGGACTTCTACTCTGCTGATGCCTTACTGATTTATGTGAAAGCAAACAAGATTTTAACTTCCTAATATTTCTTCTTTTTTTTTTTTCCTAATACTTCTTGATACTTATATTAAAATGGCTATTTGGATCTAGCGCAGTGCTTTGTGCATAATTACTGTAACAGTCAGATTAGGCTAGATTAGGCTGATTGTAACAAATGATCCCAAATTTCAAAGGCTTACAGTAACAAAAGCTTATTTCTCATTCTTACTACATGTTCCACCATTTTCCATGTATTACCATGCAGTCTGCTTCCTGGGGGCTCTGGTATATAGGACTCCATCAAAGGAAATCCCTAAATACTCACAGAAGACTGTAAGGGGTGGGTAGATATCATATAAATTTATAAATTAGGATGCATTACTTTTAGAACTAAAATGAGAAAATTCAGCTCTATCCATTGATAGTACCTAGAAGCAACTAGCCCAGTAGCAATGAGTATACTTAGTGATGAGCCTTGGGTTCTAAATTCACTAATGAAAAATACCAGAACTTGGAGAAATGGCTGACTCTAAGTTTGGGTCAGGTAAAGATTATTCCAGAAATTAAGGAGGCCTTAAGAACACATGTGTAGGGGCCTTCCTGGTGGTCCAGGGGTTGAGAGTCTGCCTTGCAATACAGGGGACATCAGTTCAATCCCTGGTCCTGGAAGATCCCACATGCAACTAAGCCCATGTGCCCAACTGTTGAGCCCATGCTCTAGAGCCTGGAAGCCACAACTCCTGAAACCTGTGCACCCTAAAGCCTGTACAACAAAAGAAGCCACTGCAATGAGAAGCCTGTGCAATGCAACAAAGAGTAGCCCCCATTCGCCACAACTGGATGAATCCCAGGTACAGCAATGAAGATACACCCAGCCAAAAATAAAATAAATAAACAACAAATCTTAAAAAAAAAAAAGAACACATGTGTATCCACTCAACAACTGATGGACATTTGGATTGTTTCCACTTTGGGGCTTTTATAAATAATAAAGTATGAACATCCATGTACGGGTTTTTTTTATTGATATATGTTTTCAATTTTCTTGGGTATAAACTAAAGAGTGGAAAGTTGGGTCATGGTAACTCTATGTTTAACTATTTAAGGAAATGCCAAACCATTTCCCAAAGTAGCTGCACCATTTTACATTCCCACTAGTAAGGTACAAAGCTTATAATTTCTCTACATCCTCTCCAGAATTTTTTTTCCTTTTTTTCTTGCAGCCATCCTAGTGGGTGTGAAGTGGTTATCTCACCATGGTTTTGATTTGCATTCCCTGATGACTAATGATGTTAAGCATCTTTAATGTGCTAACTGGCCATTTTAATTTTTTCTTTGGAGAAATGTCTGTTCAGATCCTTTGCCCACTTTTTTAAATTGATTTTTTTCTTTCCATTGTTGAGTTGTAAAAGTTTTTTATATATGCTGCATATAAGACCCTTATTACATATATGATTTGTAAATATTTTCTCCCAGTCTGTGAGTTGCTTCTCACTTTCTTTTTTCTTTTTTTAATTTTTGGCTACAATGAAACTTTGTTGCTAAATGCGGGCTTTCTCTAGTGAGTGGGGGCTACTTTTTGTTGCAATGCTTCTCATTGCAGTGGCTTCTCTTGTTGCAGAGCGTAGGCTCTAGGGTGCATGGGCTTCAGTAGTTGTAGCACATGGGCTTAGTTGCTCTGCAGCACATGGGATCTTCCCAGACTAGGGATCAAATCCATGTCCCCTGCATTAGCAGGCACATTCTTAACTACTGGCCCACCAGGGAAGTCCTGGATTCTCAATCCTATTCCATATACATATATATCTAGCCTTATGTCAGTATCATACTGTCTTGATTACTGTAGCTTTGTAGTAAGTTTTAAAATTGAGAAATGTGAATCCTCCAATTTTGCTCTTTTTTTCAATATTGTTTTCAATATTTTCAATATTCTGAAGTCCCTTGTATTTCCATATGAATTTTAGGATTAGCTTGTCAAATGTGTTTTTAAAAAGTGAGATTTTAAATAGGAATTGTGTTGAATATATAGATTTGGGGAATATTGCCATTTTAACAATAATAAAGACTTCAGATCCATGAAAATGAACCATCTTTCCATTTATTTAGTAATTCCAAGGATAAGGATTAAGAATTAGGAAACACAAGGTTTTGCTTAACTACAAATTCACCCTGATATCACAAAAGCTTAACATCACAAAGACTTATTTCTCATTCAAGATATATGTCCTGTGCAAGCTGATGGGGGTGGGGCATGGTGGGGGAGAGTTGCTGCAGCATAGTCATTTCAAGACCCGTGCTAATGGAGGCCATGTCATCTTGTACCTCACCAACTGGAATATATGGCTTCTGAGTCATTAAGAGGAAAATAGAACTAAAGGTTGTGCACCAAGCTTTTAAAATCTTTAATCAGAAGTATCTTTTGCTGCAGCTGATTGGCTACCACTAGTCACATGACCCTGACTGACCATAAGGAGCCTGGGAAATGGTAGGAAACACATGGATATTTAGTGAGCAGTGAATATCTGTCATGGACTAAATTATGGCCCCCTCTCAATATTCATATGTTGAAGCCCTAACCTCAAGGTGACTATATGTGGAGACAGAGCTTTTAATGAGGAAATTAAGGTTAAATGAGGTCCTAAGATTGAGGCCCCAACCCAATAGGACTGAGATCCTTATAAGAAGAGGAAGAGACACCAGAGATCTCTCTCTTTCTCTCTCTACTACATTCGTACAGAGAAGAGGCTATATGAGGACACAGTGAGGCCATCACACAGGTGATTGTCTACAAGCCAGGAAGAGAGGTCTTACCAGACTACCAACTCTGCTGGCACCCAGATCTTGCATTTCCATCTTCCAGACTGTCTGTTATAAATAAATGTCTATTATTTCAGCCACCCAGTCTATGGCACCTTGCGATAGCAGCCCTGAGCTGACAAATACCATGTTTTAACCACAGAGAGGGAGGGAATACTAGATAATGGATTTAATCATATTGTAGAATGCTTTAAACTAATCTATACTTAATTGTGAAGCAGTGGAAAGCTTTGGGTTTTTTAACAGCTTGTACGTCTTCTTTTTTTATCCAGGGAGTTTATGAGGGTTAGAAGAGGAGTGCGCTGGCATCATACACACACAGCTAAGCTCTCCTTTAAATGTGTGACTCACACAGATGATTGAAGTTATAAGTCCAGCATCCAGAGGCTTCCTTTGTTTATTTATTTGTCAATCAATTCTGCCTTCAAATAGGCTTTTTTTTCATTCCCTTGCTCCTTTATGTTCTCCCAGAGTAGCTCCCTAGAGGAAAAGTGGAGCACTATTACTGGAAGGAAATAGGATGTATACTGATAAGCAGTAACAACCAATACTAATTATACTCCTCAGTATGAGAAGAGGCAGAGTAACTACAACAAAACTATGGGCTCTTTCCTCTCTGCTCCTGAGAATGTAGAATGTTCTGTGTCGCTCAAATCTGTCTCTTTTCTCAGAGATTAATACCACATGAGCCCAAACTATTCTCTGTGAAATTTTTAAAAAATATAATGCTAGGGGTAGAAAGAGGAATTTGGGGGGGGATAGTTTTGTTTGTTTGGCTTGGTTTCTCCTTCTCCCATATCACTATCTATGCTGCAAATTATCCCACAATTTAATCATCAAAACAATAAACATTATTATGTCTCATATGTTTTTGTGGCTCAGGAAATCTTGGCTGGGTAATTGGGCAGTTCTGAGAATGCTCTCATTATTTGAGACTTGTCTGGGGCTCCAGGATCTACTTCCAAGGTGGCACACTCACATGGTTGGCAGCACAGTACCTGTTGTCAATGGGAGACCTCAGTTCCTCTGCAGATGGGCCTTTTCACAGCACTGCCTGGGTGTCCTCACATGATGGTTGGTCTCCCTCAGAGCAATCTGTCCAAAAGAGCATAGCAGAAACTACACAACACCTTTAGTGACTCAGCCTGGAAGTCACACACTGTCACTGCTCCACCAGATGTTGAACACAGAGACCACCCTCATTCATTGCGGGAAGAGATTACAGAAAGGCTCACATATCAAGAGGATACGATCATATCAAGAGGAAAGGATCACCGGGGCTCATCTTGGAGGCTGGAGATTGTGCTGCTCCTTCCCCTGTATCTGTGGTGGGCTGGAGAATGGCACCCCCAACGATAGCAGATTCTTATTCTGAAACCAGTGTCATCTTACATGGAAAAAGGACCTTTGCAGATGCGATGAAGTTAAGAATATTGAAGTAGAAGATTATCCTGGATTATCCAGGAGTGCCCTAAATACAATCACAATGATTTTGTAAGAGAGAAGCAGAGGGGGATTTGGCACATACAGAAGAGGAGAAGGCAGTATGACCACAGAAGCAGAGATTGGAGCAATGTAGCCACAAGTTGGGGAACACCAGCAACCACCAGGATCTGGAAAAGGCAAGGAATGGATTCTCCCCTAGAGATTCCAGAGGCACTGCAGTCCTCCCAGTACATTAATTCTGGCTCAGAACAGCTGATGGCAGACTTCTGGCCTTCAGAACAAAAGAGAATCACTTTGTGGGTGCTGTTTTTTCTAGGGAGTGTCTTTTTCTTTTTGTCTTTTTTTTTTTCAATAATTAGAGACTATTTTATCTTTTATATATCATAGTGATTACGAGGAAGATCTTTAGAGTCGATTGTCCTGGATTTGAATCCCAGCTTTGCCATTTACTGGGTTTTCCTGGTGGCTCAGAGAGTAAAGAATCCGCCTGCAATGCAGGAGACCTGGGTTCGATGCCAGGGTCAGGAAGATCCCCTGGAGAAGGGAATGGCTATCCGTTCCAGTATTCTTGCCTGGAAAATTCCGTGAACAGAGAAGCCTGGCAGGCTACAGTCCATGTGGTCTCAAACAGTCAGACACAACTAAGTGACTAACCCTTTCACTTCACTTTCACTTTGCCACTGACTATGATTGTAATCTTGGGCAAGTTTCAGTGCCTCGTTTCCTCCAAAATAGGGTTAAAAATAATACTTATCTGAAATGTGTCAAGCTTTTTTAAAAATTGTGGTAAGACATACAGAACATAAAATTTATCATCTTAACTATTTTAAAGTGTACATTTAGTTCTTAAATACATTCATATTATTGTGCAGCTAATCCCCAGAACTGTTTTCATCCTGCAAAACTGAAGGTCTATACCCATTCAGTAACAACCCCCACTTTCTCTCCGACTGGAAACCACCATTCAACTTTCCATTTGTGTGAATTTAACTACTTTCTGTTGTTTTCCGACACCAAGTTTGTGTCAGTTTGTAATAGCAACCACAGGAGACTAAAAGAGCATACTTTTACCTTTTTCTCTACGCTCACACAATCTCAAATATACATAAATGTACATAAACAGTTCCTGCACACACATACATACACAGGAATTTTTTGTCATTGTTTTATAAAAATGAGACTGTATGACATACTTTTCTTTGCTCTTTTCACTCCATATGTTCAACAAATTTACTCTCAGAATACTCGTTTCATTCTTTGTCTTTGGGCAAACCTTTTTCAAGTACCTTGATAAGCCTTCGTTGGATACTAACGTCTGCAGCATGCTCAGAGTGCTTGTTCTACAGTTTGACGGTGGTGCACGGTCTCTCGTGATCAGCTTTGGGGTGTGCTTCTCCCTCCTGCCATCTGCTTTTCATACCTTCCTCCATTCTTTAGCACCTCCACCAGAGGGGGGCAAGGAATTGGAAAAGAGGTGGAGCATTACTTGAAGATAGATGAGTGGAATAGGAAAGCCCAGAAAGCAAATCAACACGGTCATGTTTACATGTGTGATGGGGATTCTGAAAGACATTTTGATGACTAATATTTATCAAGCTGTCTGTCACTTTGAAAGGTGGAATGTTATTCACTGTCTACTCTTGATTTTTAAGACTTATTGTCACATTTTTAGATAATCCTGGCAAAGAGTAGTCCCTTAGTAAATGCTGGAAAAGTTCACTCAATCCACAAAGATTTATTCATCACCTACAATGTGCCAGGAATCCAGCCAAGTTCTGAATGAATGAACAACTCAGGTTCTCCTCCTTGTCCTGCCAGTGCTGTTCTGTGACACTGCTGTCATTGGTAGTCAGGAGGGAGAAGGGAGAGAAAGGCAGAATGAAGGCCTCAGTCCGATGTCAGTTTCCTTGGGCTGCCACAGCAAAATGCCACAAAGCGGGAGCTTAAAATAACAAAAGTGCATCGTCTCCACAGTTCTGGAGGTTAGATGTCTGAAATCAAGGTGTTGGTTGGCAGAACCACATTCTTTCTGAAACCTGGGGGGACTCCTTTCTTCCTAGCTTCTGACTTTTCGTTGGCAATCTTTGGTGTTTCCTGGCTTGTAGCTGCCTAACTCCAACACCTACTTTTGTTGTCACATGGTGTTATCTCTGTGTGTGTATCTGTCTTCAAAGAGTCATCTTTTTCTTTGTTTTTTAAATTGAAGTATAGTTGATTTACAATGTTGTGCCACTCTCTGCTGTACACCAAAGTGACTCATTATACACATATAAACATTGTTTTTTAATATTCTTTTCCATTATGGTTTATCACAGAATACTGAATGTAGTTCTCTGTGCTATACAGTAGGCCCTTATTGCTTACCCATTCTAAATGGAATAGCTTGCTTTACCGACCCCGAACTGCCAAGCTTTCATTCCCCCCACCTTGGCAACCACAAGCCTGTTCTCTGTGTCTGAGTCTGTTTCTGATTTGTAGAGAAATTCATTTGTGCCATATTTTAGCTTCCATATGTAAGCGATGCCATGTGGTATTTGTCTTTTTCTTTATGACTTACTCTACTTCGTGTGATAATCTCTAGTTGCATCAATGTTGCTGCAGATGGAATTATCTTGTTCTTTTATATGACTGAGTAGTATTCCATTATGTGCATGTACCACATCTTCTTTATCCATTCATCTGTCAGTGGATTTTTAGGTCATTTCCATGATTTGGCTATCGCGAACAATGCTGCTATGAACATAGGGATGTGTGTATCTTTGAATTACAGGTTAGTCTGGGTATACCAACAGGAGTGGATTGCTGGATCATGTGGTAATTCTATTTTTAGTTTTCTGAGGATCCTCCATACCGTTTTCCATAGTGGCTGTACCAACTTACAATCCTACCAGCAGTATCAGAGGGTTCCCCTTTTCTCCACACTGTCTCCAACATTTGTTATTTGTTGACTTTTTGAAGATGGCCATTCTGACTAGTGTGAGGTGGTTCCTCATTGTAGCTTTGATTTGCATTTCTCTGATAATTAGCAATGTTGAGCATCTTTTCATGTGCCTACTAGCCATCTGCATGTCTTCTTTGGAGAAATGTCTATTAAGGTCTGCAAATGGCCATCTTCTTATAAGAACACCAGTCATATTGGGTTAGGGGCCCTCCCTATTGCAATATTACCTCATCTTAACTAATTGCACCTTCAACAACACTATTTATTTTTATTTACTTATCTATTTGGCTGTGCTAGGTCTTTAGTTGCAGCATGTGAACTCTCAGTTGCAGCCTGTGGGATCTAGTTCCCTAATTAGGGATTGAATCTGGACCCCCTGCATTGAGAGCTTGGAGTCTAAACCTCTGAACTGCCAGGGAAGTCCCTGAAATGACTCTCTTTCTAAAGGTCACATTCTGGAGTACTGCGGATTTAAGACTTAGAGAGATTGGCAGTGGAGAGCGGGAAGGTTGGGCACAATTCAGCCCAGGACAGTTTCTGATTGTTAAGTGGTTCAATAAAATATTGAATCATGGATTTAATTAATCTGGAAGATTGTTGTCCTCTGTTTAAAAAAAAAAAAAAGCAGCACAAAATTGCACCCAAGGGCCAGAGTTAGTTTGAATCCCACCTTTACCTTGTACTAAGTGGTGTGATCTTGTCCAAACTAATTAATTCTTGGTACCTCAGTTTTCTTGTCTATAGCATGATGATAATAGTATGTATGGGACTGTTGTAAAATGAAATAATACCAGGAAAGTCCTTATAATAATTTCTGGCACACAAAGAACCCTCATACATGTTAGGTTTTGTGGGTTTTTTTCCTCAATTAAAAATGACTTACCATGAGTTGACTGTGTGAATGCACCTACAAGAGCCTCCTTCTAAGAGAAACTGGACCTAGAGTGAAGGAACAGCTGCTCAGTATACTTCTCACTGCCTATTCTGCTAAGCTGTCTTTCCTGGCTTCTGGCAGACTATAAAGCCAGTAGACTTCCAAAGTTCCCAGAGAAATGTTTCTTCTTTCTTTTAGACCATCACCCTCTAAAGAACAATTGATTAAATATGTCACAGGCAATATGTTACTGTTAGGTGTTCGTGTGTGTGTGTGTGTTTGTATATACAATTGAAATTTTCTTCAGTTCCTTTTGGATGGCAACTTAAGATGCCCTGTAGGCTTTATCAGAGAAAGAGCAATATATCACCGCGGTGCCCATCTTCCCTGCATGCTAAGTCATTTCAGTCATGTCCAACTTTTTGCAACCCTGTGGAATGTAGCCCACCAGGCTCCTCTGTCCATGGGATTCTCCAGGCAAGAATCCTGGAGGGGGTTGCCATTTCCTCCTCTAGGGGATCTTTCTGAGCCGAGGATTGAACCCACATTGGCTCCTGCAATGCAGGCAGATTCTTTACCACTAGTATCACCTTGGAAAACTGGTGCCTGTGTTGGACATTGTTGAAAGCAAATTGCAGCATTTGCTCAGCCTGGAATGACCTCCCTCCAGCCTCAGGAGTGCCAGAATGTAGATGTGATCCTCTTGGAAAGATCCCTGAGGAAAACAGAAGACCCCTCTTACAGCCGACAAGACACTCCATGTTTATGCAGGAAACCAAGACACCGTGCACCATCCTTGGTCCCTATGACACTGAGTGTTAGTCTTTAGATAGGTGGGGTCGACGGGGTAATGGGAAGAATTGAAAGATTGCAGAGGGAGTCAGGCTTCAACAAAATTAAGACCCACTGTCTTCTCTCACCTCACTTAAACATCAAAGAATTGTTTAGCTAGAAGGCCCTTGAGGGTTCACTAATTCAGCAGATAAGCCAAAGTATAGTAAATAATTTGTTACAAATACTAAGAGCACAGTTTGTGAGTGATTGACTGTTGGATTGATCACTACATTCTACTTTGATTACTAAATTCAAAGTTCTTAGCTTACAATGGTTTTCACAGTGAGGTTCCAGGACTACCAGCATGAGCAGCAGCATCTCATGGGACTTTAATAGAAATGCAAATTTTCAAGTCCTTCCTCAGATCTACTGAATCAGAAACTCTAGTGTGGGTCCTGGCAGCACTAGAGGTTACTCTGGACTTCCCGTAGCTCAGATGGTGAAGAACCTGCCTGTAATGCAGGAGACCCAGGTTCAATCCCTTGGTCAGGAAGATTTCCTGGAGAAGGAAATAGCAACCCACTCAAGTATTCTTGCCTGGAGAATTTCACGGACAGGGGAGCCTGGTGGGCTGTAGTCCATGAGGTCGCAAAGATTACTCCGATGCCCACTCCTGTCTGAGAACCACTATTAAAATGGAATTAATTTAACTCAGTTGCCATCCAGGTGTGCTTTATCAAGGGAGAGTGAAAGGGATGAAGCTGTGTACAGCTAGTGCCCAGGGAATGGAGCCCCAAGAGCTATACAAATATACATGCCATTTTCAGGAATCCCATGTTAAAGAAAAAGTTATTCATGATACTTGTTAAAAGAAAGACTGTTCAAGGGACTACCACAATAGGGTGTGTTGGAAGGGAGGTCTGGCTCACTTCCTAACACAGCAAGGACAAGTGGAGATTTATAGCCAAAGAGCAAGATGGGGATCAGTGTCTGGAAAATTACTAAGATGGAATTCCAGTTGAGCTATTTCAAATCCTAAAAGATGATGCTGTGAAAGTGCTGCAGTCAATATGCCAGCAAATTTGGAAAACTCAGCAGTGGCCACAGGGTTGGAAAAGGTCAGTTTTCATTCCAATCCCAAAGAAAGGCAATGCCAAAGAATGTTCAAACTACTGCACAATTGCACTTATCTCACACGCCTGCAAAGTGATGCTCAAAATTCTCCAAGCCAGGCTTCAACAATATGTGAACTATGAACTGCCAGATGTTCAAGCTGGATTTACAAAAGGCAGAGGAACCAGAGATCAAATTGCCAACATCCACTGGATCATTGAAAAAGCAAGAGAGTTCCAGAAAAACATCTACTTCTGCTTTATTGACTATGACAAAGCCTTTGACTGTGTGGATCACAACAAACTGTGGAAAATCCTTCAAGAGATGGGAATACCAGACCATCTTACCTGCCTCCTGAGAAATCTGTATGCAGTTCAAGAAGCAACAGTTAGAACCGGACATGAAACAATAGACAGGTTCCAAATCGGGAAAGGAGTACATCAAGGCTGTCTATTGTCACCCTGCTTATTTAACTTATATGGAGAGTATGTTATGTGAAATGCCAGGCTAGATGAAGCACATGCTGGAATCAAGATTGCTGAAAGAAATATCAATAACCTCAGATATGTAGATGACACCACTCTTATGGCAGAAAGCGAAGAAGAACTGAAGAGCCTCTTGATGAAAGTGAAATAGGAAGTTTAAAAGCTGGCTTAAAACTCATCATTCAGAAAACTAAGATCCTGGCATCTGGTCCCATCACTTCACAGAAAATAGATGGGGACAATGGAGACAGTGACAGATATTATTTGGGGGGCTCAAAAATCAGTGCAGATGGTGACTGCAGCCATGAAATTAAAAGATGCTTGCTCCTTGGAAGAAAAGCTATGACAAACCTAGACAGCATATTAAGAAGCAGAGACATTACTTTGCCAACAAAGTTCTGTCTAGTCAAACCTTTGGTTTTCCCAGTAGTCATGTATGGATGTGAGAGTTGGACCATAAAGAAAGCTGAGCATCAAAGAATTAATGCTTTTGAACTGTGGTGTTGGAGAAGACTCTTGAGAGTCCCTTGGACTGCAAGGAGATCAAACCAGTCAATCCTAAAGGAAATCAGTCCTGAATATTCATTGGAAGGACTGATGCTGAAGCTGAAACTCCAATACTTTGGCCACCTGATTCGAAGAGCTGACTCATTGGAAAAGACCCTGATGCTGGGAAAGATTGAAGGCAGGAGGAGCAGGGGATGACAGAGGATGAGATGGTTGGATGGCATCACTGACTCCATGGACATGAGTTTGAGCCAGCTCCAGGAGTTGGTGATGCACTGGGAAGCGTGCGTGCTGCAGTCCATAGGGTTGCAAAGAGTTGGACATGACTGAGTGACTGAACTGAACTGGACTGAATGCGATTGTTGCTAGACTGACTCAACAGGATTCTTGCTGAAGGCAAGCCAGGGTAATAAGATATTGAGGGTGGGGGATGAGGAATTTGATCAGATATCAAAGGTGCCAGATTTTCCACTAAACTGACCCAGCAGGATTCTTGCTTAAACTGGACCAGTGTCTCAAGGACAGAGCCTGGGGTCAGGGCCTTGAGAGTTTAGAGGAGCCAGACTAGAGTTAGGTTAAGAAGAGAATCTTTGTTACCCATTTAGATAAAAGCTGACCTCTCTCAAGCCCATTTTATAGATGAGGAACCTGAGGGGAAGAGGAGCTAAAGGACTTACCCACACTGAACAGACGCTAAAAGGTGGCACAGACACTAAGTCCTCACTTGCTCAGAGACTGCCAACTCAGAATGTGGTGAAACTACACACCACAGAGCCTTGAAGTGGAAGATGACTTCTCGGGGGGATGAAAACACTTTCTCAAGGGAGATATGGCCCAACCAGACCTTGGACTTGAAATTCCCCCATTATGAAAATCTATCAGAGATAAATTTTTTTTTAAGTAAAATTTTATTTTGGTGAGGGCAGTTTTAGAAAGTAACATTTAGTATGACCATAATTTCATAGAAGAAATGACATTTTTCATAATAAGATGACATTTTTTACACCAAAAATATATTAGATTTAATCTTTAAAGGACAGATTTTTAAAAATATTAAATACATTTAGCTTAAAAAATTTTTTTTTTACTATGTGTTTTCCTCTTATTTCCCCAAAGAGCAGTAAAATTTGTGCTCAAATGCTCATCTGAGGCTCAAACTCGCTGCTTTAGACCCCTAACTAACAGGGGCTCTGACTGCCTGCCGCACCCTGCAAGGTGCCGTCACCAAGTAGGCATTTGATAAATGTTCTTTGATGATAAAAATGATGAGGACAGAATGGATTTATAATATTTATTACAGTTGGGAAACTACATGCTAGAAGTACAGAGGACTTAAATTGCTTTTCCAAGGTCACATAACCAGTTATAAAAAGAGTTGGTGCTGGAATTGAAGTCTTCTATCTCCTGGTTCAGAATCCTTTTTCCCTTAGACCACACTGACGTTGATAAAGGAAGTGTAATAGGATGTCTCTTATTTGCTTGAGGGAACGTATTAACTTACCCAGGCAAGAAAGAGATGATGGAATCAAACGTCAGGACTTATTATAAGATATAAAGATAATATCAACCCCAGAGATCTCAGGAAATGTGGAGATGTTAGGTTCAAGCGGCATGAAGTCAGCATAAGGAGGAGTGGGGACTGGGGGGAGGGAATGAGGAATGTTTTCCTATGATAAAACACAACCATTGGAGTGGCCAGGCTGCACTTAGGCAGATGCTTATCAATTTCTGGAGTTCCAAACTGACAAGGCTTGTTATACAGGCTTTAGACTGAGAAGAAAGGGGGAAGGAGCCTCCATTTAACTTAGGTATCACCAAACATATTTATGCTGTAGAATATTAGGCTGAGAGTGTCCGTAGAAAATAGCATTGAAAAATTAAGGTCAGTGAAGTATTATAGTTATATTTCTGGTATATTAGAATGTGGGGTAACCACACTGTAGTACCTTAGATGAGTTTATGCAAGAAAAGGAAGAGGAAGTGAATTTACCATGACAAACGGTTTGAAGTAACTCATGGTGAAAACCAAAAGACTTCCTACCACCAAAATCTGTTATACAAAGTGAACCAGGTAAGTAACACAATGATATTTTTTAAATTTTATTGTATGAAAGTTTCTGCAGCAGTATGTACTGTGTTACGGGCACTGACAATTGTGTAAGATTTGCATTCTCTGAGCTGTTGAGCATTTGTCTTCAGAGCACTTTTCAGTTTCTAAGAATGTAACATGGGGCAGGAAGTAGAGAAAGAAACCAGAAGTAAGGTTTTCATGTGCCCAAGGAGGTCGCCGCAGAGATCTTATGAGATAAGTAGATGCATCTTTAGAACTACCTTCTGGGCTGCCTGCTCATAACTGCCCTCCTTGGTCTGTCCAGCTGTACATACCTTCTGGGTGAAGTTACTCTCAGCCTCTGGGATATATTCAGGTTCAAATGCACTTCCATTCTCCTGCTGCTAGCAGTCAGAGAAGCCTATTTCCTGTTGGTTCCTAGCTTCCTTCTTCACACTTCATGGCATTCTCCATGAATTAACCTTGTCCTAATTTAATCAGCCAGCAGGTTCTCCCTTGTAAAGCATCCTAGTTTAGCCTCAAGGTGCTTCAGATTTAAGAATGTTGCTGCTGCTGCTACTGCTGCTAAGTCGCTTCAGTCGTGTCCGACTCTGTGCAACCCCATAGACGGCAGCCCACCAGGCTCCCCCGTCCCTGGAATTCTCCAGGCAAGAACACTGGAGTGGGTTGCCATTTCCTTTTCCAATGCATGAAAGTGAAAAGTGAGAGTGAAGTCGCTTAGTCATGTCCGACTCTTTGCGACCCCATGGACTGCAGCCTACCAGGCTCCTCTGTCCCTGGGATTCTCCAGGCAAGAACATGGGAGTGGGTTGCCACTTCCTTCTTCAATGCATGAAAGTGAAAAGTGAGAGTGAAGTCGCTCAGTCGTGTCCAACTTTTTGCAACCCCATGGACTGCAGCCTACCAAGCTCCTCTGTCCATCGGATTTTCCAGGCAAGAGTACTGGAGTGGGGTGCCATTGCCTTCTCCAAAGAATGTTGCAATACAACGCAAATCACTTCTGAGTCCAAAGTATCTCTGAGTTTTAAGACTGGGTTTTGGGTTTTTCATTTGTTTGTGGTGCTCAGCGCATTAGATGTGCTCATTATGGAGATTTTTCTGAGTATTTCTGGGATTGAAATACTTGCCTCTTCCACATACTTTCTTAGGTGTGGTTTCTGGAAGCGTGTGTGTAAGCGTGGTCAGTCATAACCCACTCTTTGTGACCCCATGGACTATAGCCCACCAGGCTCCTCTGTCCATGGGATTTTCTAGGCAAGAATACTGGACTGGGTTGCCATTTCCTCCTCCAGGGAATCTTCCTGACCCAGGGATTGAACCCACAGCCCTTGTGTCTCCTACACTGAGCAGGCGGATTCTTTACCAACTGCGCCACTTAGAGAAGCACCGGTTTCTGGGAGAATTGGTGTTAAAAGTGGGAAAACAGTAGTCACAGTGAGGCTTGGGGGTGGAAAGATGAGAAATGGTGGGGAGTAGCCCTAGCTAGGACTGTCACACATAGGGGTGCGATTGTGACCGTGAAGGTGTGGGTGGCATGATAACTGATTCCTTCTTCAGCGAGGCACAATACACCTTGTTCACCAGCTCAGCCTTATTCATTTACGAGTAATCAGTTGGTTCACTGATCATGGCAGTGTAATGACATCCAAATTCAGAAGAGTCCTACAACGTTTTAACATGAGGAAAACACTAATTAGAATGGGATACTATATTTTGGCTGACTAATTACTAGTAGAAGGTATGAAACAGGCATTCTCATACCGCACTGGTGGTACAAGCTCCTGAAAATTTTGACAAGGTGGATCCATCATGTATTCATTTGCTAGGGCTCTCATAACAAGCTACCACAGACTGGATAGCTTAAACAACAGAAATTTATTTTCTCACAGTGCTGGAGGCTGTAGCAGTCCAAGTTCAAGGTGTAGGCAGGAGTGGTTTCTTCTGAGGCCTCTCTTCTTGGCTTGTAGATGACCTTTTTTTTTTTTTTTCTGTGTCTTCATGTCTTCCTTTTGTACATGTCTGTGTCTAGATTTCCTCTTCTTATAAGGACACAGGTCATATTGGGTTAGGGACTATTTTAAGGACCTTGTTTAAACTTAAATTTACATCTTTAAAACCCTTCAAGTACAGTAATACTGGGGATTTCTGAGTTAAACTGCATTTGTAATTTTGACAGACACTACCAAGTTGCCCTGCATAGGTGCCGCACCATTTTGTAGCCCCAACAACAGTGGGCAGTGACTAATTCTACATAGCCTCCCGTAGGATGAGTTGCAAACTTTCGAATGTTTATCAATATCAAATGCCTCATTTTTGACCATTTAAGTTGTTTCCACTTTTGCTACACTTGACAATGCTAAAATTAATATTCTTATAGCTATCAGGCACATAATGCTCAGTTGTGTCCAACTCTAAGATTATTGGGGCTTAGGACTTAAACAAGTAAACTTTTAAAAAGGACACTTACTGAGTTCAAAAAGGACACTTTACTGAGTTTTAAGAAGTTATACTAAAGAAGTAAATATACTTCTTCAAATTATAGGGTAATACATTACCTTTTTACAACCTGCTTTTCTTACCCATTATATATTTTGAACGTATAAATACACGTACATCACTTTTAATCACTATATAATATTCTGTCATATAGACACATCATAATTTATTTTACAGTTCTCCTATTTTTAACGTAATTTTTGAAGAAATATATTCATATCATTGAAAAATCAAAACAATATTAAAAGTAAACACCAAGAAGTATTATTCTCATCCTACCCACCTTTCTTCACAGCTAACTCTTTTTATTAGTTCCTTGTGTAGCCTTCCAGTATTTTCTTATGCAAATAAAAAAATGCAAATATACATTCTTATTTCCCCTGCTTTTTTATACGAAAGGAAACACACTATTTACCCTGCTCTGCATCTTAGCTCTGTATCTTACTTTTTTTTTTTTACTTAATATATTTCTAGAGCTTCTCCGTTATCAGTACCACAAAAACATCCTCATTTTCTCCTACAGCCACAAAATATACAATTGTGTGGATGAACCATAGTTTGTTTAACCAGTGTCCTCTATAGAAGGCTGCTTCTCATCTTTTATAAATACAAAGAGAAGGGCAAAGAAGAAGCTTAAACATATGTTACTTCCAACAAGTACAGGTATATTGCTAAGATAAAGTCCTAGGAGTGGGATTTCTGAGTTAAACTGCATTTGTAATTTTGACAGACACTACCGTGTTGCCCTGCACAGGTGCTGCACCATTTTGCAGTCCCATCAACAGTGGGCAGTGACTGATTCTACATAGCCTCCCATGGGATGAGTTGCAAACTTTCGAAAGTTTATCAATATCAAATGCCTCATTTTTGACCATTTAAGTTGTTTCCACTTTTGCTACACTTGACAATACTAAAATTAATATTCTTATAGCTATCGGGCACATAATGCTCAGTTGTGTCCAACTCTTTGTGATCACATGGACTGTAGCCCACCAGACTCCTCTGTCCATGGGATTCTCCAGCCAAAAATACTGGAGTGGATTGCCATTTCCTTCTCCAGAGGATCTTCCCAACCCAGAGACAGAACTTGGGTCTTCTGCATTGCAGGCAGATGTTTTACCCTTTGAGCTAAAGGGAAGTCCTTCTTATACCTATAACTTTGTCCATATTTTAATTATTTCCTTAAAATAAGTTTCTCAAAGTTGATTATTTTTTTCCAGGAGTATCTGCATTTTTAGGGTTTTTGATGTGTACAAACTATTTTGGGGATTCTTAAAGTCTCATGAATGTTTAAGCATGGAAAGGAACATTCTCCACTCCTGTAACATAATTAATGCTCTAAGCTTATATACCTAATAAATAAAACTTAGAAAATCAGTTTTTTTAGGCATTTAAAATTGATTCTAAACAACTGAAATGTCTTCAATAATTTAAATTTTAATCACAAATGTAATATAATATGAAGGATTACTTAGAGTATTTCACATGCCTTAAACAGCAGTGATAATATTTAAAAGTTATACTTAATATTTTAAAATAGCATCATTAATTTAATTCATTGAAAAAAATCAACCTCTATTTGTTTCTGTACCTTCCTAAGGTTGCAATAATACAAATTTCTATACTTTCCCAGGATTTTATACTTTTCTGGTAATTTTATGAGAGCCAAAAGTAAAGGAAAAAAGAAAATAAAGGAAAAAAAGACTGCTTCAGACCAGGCCTGAGTTGTCAATTTGATTAACTTGTATCTTCCGAGATGATTCAAACCTAAATCATGTCATCAGCATACCTTCCCACCCTTTTTAAAATAGATTGCCTTTTATTTATTTATTTAAAATATTTACTTTTGGCTATTTATTTGGCTGCACCAGGTCTTTGTTGTGGCACTTGGGACCTTTGTCTTCATTGCAGCATTAGGGTCTTTAGTTGCAGCGTGCAGACTCGTAGTTACAGCTTGTGGAATCTAATCCCTTGAGGGATCAAATCCAAGCCTCCTGTATTGAGAGCACAGTCTTAACCACTGGACCATCAGGGAAGTCTCATTAGAATTTCTTTTTTTACAGCAGTTTTAAGTGCACAGCAAAACTGAGTGGAAAGTACAAATAATTTCCATATATTCCCTGTCCCCCCACAACACACCCTCCTGCACTATCAATATCCCCACCCCCAGAGAGGTAAATTTGTTACAACTGTTGAATCTACATTGATACATCTTTATCATCCAAAAGTCCATGGTTTACTTTAGGGTTTACTCTTGGTGTTAGACATTCTGTGGGTTTGGACAAATTTATAATGACACATGTCCACTGTTATAATGTACAGAGTAGTTTTGCTTCCCCTCAAATCCTCTATGATCTGCTTATTCATTTCTCCCTCTCCCTCTCACCTAACCTCTGGCAACTACTGATTCTTTTTTTGTCTCCATAGTTTTACCTTTTCCAGAAAGTCATGTAGTAGAAATCAAAAAGATAGAGCATTTTCAGACTGGCTTCTTTCACTTACTGCTACTGCTGCTGCTAAGTCACTTCAGTCGTGTCCGACTCTGTGCGACCCCATGGGCAGCAGCCCACCAGGCTCCCCCATCCCTTGGATTCTCCAGGCAAGAACACTGGAGTGGGTTGCCATTTCCTTCTCCAATAATATGCATTTAAGGTTCCTTCCTTTATAGCTTGATAGCTCATTTCTTTTTAACACTTATTAATATTCCACTGTCTAGATGTACCACAGTTTATTTATCTTTTCACCTACTGAAGGACATTTTTGTTGCTTCCAAGTTTTGGCAATTATAAATAAAGCTCCTATAACACCTGTTCAGACTTTTGTATGGACACACATTTTCAATTCATTTGGATAAATACCAAGGAACAAAATTGCTCGATCATATGATAGGAGCATGTTTAATTTGTAAGAAACCTACAATTTTCTTCCAAACTGACTGTACCACTTGCATTCCCACTACCAATGAATGAGAATTCCTGTTCTGCATCTTTGCCAGAATTTGGAGTTCCCAGTGTTTTGGATTTTTAGCCATTCTAACAGTTACATCGGAGAAGGTAATGGCACCCCATTCCAGTCCTCTTGCCTGGAGAATCCCGTGGAAGGAAGGAGGAGCCTGGAGGGCTGCAGTCCATGGGGTCGTGAAGAGTCAGACACGACTGAGCGACTTCACTTTCACTTTTCACTTTCCTGCATTGGAGAAGGAAATGGCAACCCACTCCAGTGTTCTTGCCTGGAGAATCCCAGGGGCGGAGAGCCTGGTGGGCTGCCGTCTATGGGGTCGCGCAGAGTCGGACATGACTGAAGTGACTCAGCAGCAGCAGCAACAGTTATATGGCATATCTCATTGATGTTTTAATATGCATTTCCCTAATGACATGGATCTTGAGCATCTTTGCATATGATTACTTGTCATCCGTATGTCTTCTTGGGCAAGGTAAGTACCTTTGTGCAGTTAGGTTTTATTCATATCAAGGGGAATTTTCATGTCTACACTTTCACATGGATTTTAGCTTCCTGCAAGATGATCTCTTTTCCTAAAATGGTGTACAACTGACCCTTGAATAATGTGGGGTTAGGGGTGCTGACCCTCTGTGTATTTGAAAATCTGTGTGTAACTTACAGATGGCCCTCGGTATCCGAGGTTTCTTTATATCTTTGATTCCACATCCTTAGATTCCATTAATTGTGGATGGTGTGGTCCTGTAGTATTTACTATTGAAAAAACATCTGTGTATAAGTGGACCCATGAGGTCAAACTCATGTCATTCAAGTGTCGACTATGTTTTTTGGTTAGCTTGATCAGCATCATATAAACAAGTATCATGTCCCCTATTAAAAGTCCTGGTCTTTAGCACTGTTGGGGAACTAGATAAGCCTTATTAGGTATTTGAAGTAATAAGTCCTTTAAAGGTTCATTTCTATGGAGACAGAAATGGAGATTGTATTGCCCCTTGCCTCTTTGGAATATGTGGCTAATCCACCATCTTTCAACCCTCTCTTGGACTGTCTTTTCTCATTCTTCCTATCCTTGTAGAGTTGCTCCTTTTTCCCCATTACTATGTGGCTATCTCATAGTTCTATGACATTTTCTTTCCCTTCTTAATCAAATAGAGAAAAAATGCATACCATGCTTTATTAAGCATAAGATGCTACAGTCAGCTGCTCCATTATTTTATACACCTTTGTATACTTTCCCTTATATAAGAAGGAAAAAACTAATTAAGCTATGACACATGCCTTTAAAAATCCTAAATCCTTGCATGACTTAGGAATCAGTTCAACTATCCTCTTATTGCTCCAAAACTATTACAAGTGATTTGGCGAGTTTTCCTGCCCTCGGTTTCATTTCTTGTTGAGTAATAAGAATCTAAGAATCTTTTTTTATGTATCTTGGGCTTCCCAGGTGGCGCTAGTGATAAAGAACCCATCTGCCAATGCAGGAGACATACAGGTTTGATCCCTCAGTCAGTATAATATAACATGATCTGCTTGTGGGTATCTCTCTTTCTCAGTTTCCATAAAGTATTTGGTTGTTGCATTGAAAGAAAATATGAAAAATATGTTGACATTCCTCCAAATATGAAGCCTTCACTAATGTCAAAGGCACATTCCACTGCTCTGTTTCACTGTCTCTCTGTGTACACAATACCTCATTTCAGTGCCAAAATTACAGTAGAAACTTTTAAAAAGGCATTTCAAATGGTGGTTAATTTCAACCTGTAAAATACCAGCAATGCACATTACTCAGCTGAAGTGAAATGTTATAAACAGCTCTGACCAAGTATGAACGAACATACAGCTCTTCACCAACAGCAACTGAAAAGGCCATCCACTGTAGAAGCACAATTTCAGACGCATTAAAATCCAAAAAGAAACAAGGTATCTTAGAATCACAAATATGTATTATAATTTATTAATTGTGATGTTTAATATAAAAAAGGACATCCACAGATGTCATTTTCCTACTTATTAAACTATATTTAGATACGTTTATATACATTCAACTAAATATATTTAAATATGTTTTTAAAATTAAGCATATTCCATTTAATTTGCAATGTTTAGGTCACAGTTTCCTTTTATACAATATATATAGATTTTTCTTTTTTGAGTACCATTACAGACTCATGGATTTTCATAGATGCAACTCTTTTCAGTTAGCCATAATTATCTTTTTTTCATTTTTAAAGTTCAAATTGAAATAAGTTAACCAAGACTAACTTTAAGGTGGCTCCATTGTACTTCCAACATTGCAGTGATGATTAAAAACATCCTTCCTTTCTGAAAACGTTAAGATATATTAAGCCTATGTTAGTTTTCCCCCCTGTTCTAGGACATAGAATTAGCTACTTGTAATGGGTGCTAGTTAGACTATAAAGAAAGCTGAGTGCCAAAGAATTGATGCTTTTGAACTGTGGTGTTGGAGATGACTCTTGAGATCCCTTGGACTGCAAGGAGATCCAACCAGTCCATCCTAAAGGAGATCAGTCCTGGGTGTTCATGGGAAGGACTGATGTTGAAGCTAAAACTCCAATACTTTGGCCACCTGATGCTAAGAGTTGACTCACTGGAAAAGACCCTGATGCTGGGAAAGATTGAGGGCAGGAGGAGAGGGGATGACAGAGGATAAAATGGTTGGATGGCATCACCAACTCAACGGACATGGGTTTAGGTAAACTCCGGGAGCAGGTGATGGACAGGGAGGCCTGGCATGCCGCGGTTCATGGGGTTGCAAAGAGTCGGACATGACTGAGCAACTGAACTGAACTGAACTGAATGGGTGCTAGAATTAAACACTAAAACCTGGCGCACACTCAAGTTACAAATTGCATCATTTCATGTCCTGGTGTAGCCAAGATGATAACACTGCTAGGCCACCTTAGTGCAGAGCTGGAAAAGATGTTTCTCTAGAAAATCTTGAGTTTATATGGATTTACCCACCTTAACAGTATTATTCCAGTCTAACTCTAAACTCTTCAAAATTCTGCCCTAATATACAAATTTTTAATTTGTTTTCAATACAACAAACTTAAAAGTTTAACCCCTCACTTCACCGTAATTTTATCATCCTCTCTTTTATAATCCTTATTTAGCTCATCAGTTGCGAGTTTGTAGTAATTCTATTGACATGACTAAATTTCCTCTAAGAAATTTTGTATGAACTTTCACTCTCCACACTCATGCTCATAGCAGCATCATTCACAATAGGCAAAAGGAGGAAGCAATCCCAGTATCCATTGACAGATAATGGATAAACAAAATGCAGTATATACATAAAATGGTATATTATTCAGCCTCTAAAATAAGGAAATACTGATACGTCACAACAGTGAATCTTAAGGACATTATGCTAAGTGAAATAAGCTAGTCTCAAAAGGACAAGTACTGTATGAATCCACTTATATGAGTTACTTAAATTAGTCAAATTCATAGAGCTAGACAATAGAATAAACTCTCTGAGATTCCATGGCCAGTCTCCTCTGTCCACAGTTTTCCATGCAAGAATACTGGAACAGGTTGCCATTTCCTACTCCAGAGGATCTTCCCAATCCAGGGATTGAACCTGTGTGTCTTGTTTCTCCGGCGTTGGCAGGCAGATTCTTTACAACTGTCGCCACCTGGGAAGTCCTACGTGAGTTACCTAAATTAATCGAATCCATGGAGCCAGACAGTAGAATGGTGGATGCCAGGGGCTGGGGCAGGGGGGAATGAAGAGTTGTTGTTTGGTGGGTATGAGTGTGTGTTTTAGTTGCTCAGTCGTGTCCAACTCTTTGTGACCCCATGAACTGTAGCCCACCAGGCTCCTCTGTCCATGGGATTCTCCAGGCAAGAATACTGGAGTGGGTTGCCATGCCCTTCTCCAGGGGATCTTCCTAACCCAGGGACTGAACCCAGGTCTCCTGCATTGCAGGCAGATTCTTTACCATTTGAGCTACCCAGAAAGCCCCTTGATGGGTATAGAGTTTTATTTTTGCAAGATAAAGTGTTCTTGAGGTTGGTTATGCAACAGTGTAAATGTACTTAACATTATTAAAACTTACACTTAAAAATAGTTAAGATAGTATATTTTATGTTAAGTATATCTTACCACAGTTAAGATGTTTTTAAAATTTACACTTTCAACAGTAGCATATGAGAGTAACCATGTCTCCTAAAATTACTTTTATAATGGAAAAAGCACTAGCTTTATTTCTCTAAGTTTTAGTGGAGTTAATTGAAAGGTTAACAATATTAACAATATATCAAATAGCTCTTTTAGTAAATTTTACACAAACCATTGTGTAAAATGGTCCTAGCTTCCCCCCAACCCCACCCTCCATCTTAGACTTGCTTTGTTTGAAATACCAACAAAACCTCAGGTTTTTTGTTCACAGATATTCTGTATGATGAAGACATGAAAACACCAACACTTATATTCCATGCGGAGAAGGCAATGGCACCCCACTCCAGTGTTCTTGCCTGGAGAATCCCATGGATGGAGGTGCCTGGTGGGCTGCTGTCTATGGGATCGCATAGAGTCAGACACTACTGAAGTGACTTAGCAGCAGCAGCAGCAGCATATTCCATGATTTCTACCCTGTAGAACCTTTTCAAGAGATCAGGCTCTGAAACTTCCCGATTCTGAATTTGCAAGATAACTTTTCCCCAGATCAAAAACTTTTCCCACAACAAAGAGTACCTCTGGATCTACTGCTCTGGTAGATTGGGTGCACCACCCCCAACACATATCTACAGGAAGACCCACTGTCCAAGGGATCCTTCCAGCTTCAGAGTGACTTTGGGTTTTACGTCTCAAGGCTCAGAAAGACCCCCTACCCCTGGGGACTTTTGAGTTCCAAGTGACCCTGGCATGATTTTGTGGGCTACCCTAGAAAACTAATCTAAAAGGTACAGGTGCACATGGCTAACATAACACTACTTTTAAGAGAAATAGTCCCAAGTGGCAAACATCTTAGTTATAGACACCCTTAAAAAAAAAGAAAGAAAATTTATATTGTTTTAAAATTAATTTCAGTATATGACCCTTTCATTAGAAACTTATTGAATGGGCAGGACTTGATTCTTATTTTTAAATAATTTGTAATATATAATTACAAAAAAAGGTAGATGCTGGCACTATCAGTGCATGCTTTGTACATTTTAATCTGTCACTTCAATTTCTTAACCTAAAAAATATACTGTAAATTTACTTTAAAATTGATTAATAGGTAAATGAATGGTAAAGACTTTAAGTTGTTATCAGAAAAGAACTAAAATAGACAAACATTTTCTTTTGGAGATTGGAAGATAAATTTACTAGGGTCAGATTTTTCTGATCATGCAGGATTTTAGGGACCATGTGCAATCATTTCTCATTTCCATCCTTCAGTCAATCAGACCTACTTCTGGTACATCTTTGGATACTGGTCTAACTTTCCATTCTCATCACCGCCAACCCAACCACCAACTCTATCCAGCCCAGCTGTCTCACAACCTGCTAATTGAATAGTCTTAATGGCCCTTTTATATATCCTATCCAAACCCACTCCAATCCTCTACTTTGGCACATTCATTTTAGGACCTTTCCATTGCTGTCTTAAATGTGCTGATTTTTATCTTGAAAATTATCCTACTCATCATAAGATGCAAATATTTTATGTATTTTTTTGCAATTGAAATGCTGGGACTATGTTGATCCATTGCTATTTCTTAAATGGTGCCTCTGAGCAGAAAAGTTTCATGCTTTAATTAATTGAGCTGACACCTTTATAGCACATTAATTGAGCTTATACATTTATATCACACATTAAATATGCACATCAAATACATTTATAATCTTCCAGTTGGCCAGCCCATGTCCTTTGCATTTCACTCTTTTCTTCTCTACTTGTAATTATAGGACATAGATGAATATTTTTGTTGGGTAAATGCCTGGATTTGAGCTACAATTAGGGCTTCATAAGTGGGGCTTGTGGTAAAGAACCCATCTGCCAATGCAAGAGACACAAGAGCCGCAGGTTCAGTCCCTGGATCAGGAAGATTCCCCTGGAGGAGGCGATGGCAACCTACTCCAGTATTCTTGCCTGGAGAATCCCATGGACAGAGGAGCCTGGTGGGCTATAGTCCATAGCGTCAAAAGAGTCAGACACAACTGAAATGACTTAGCATGCAGGCATGTAAGCTATGATTAAGAAGAGAAAGACCATCTTCTCTTTACAAGTTGCTTAAGTAAACATTTATTGAACATCTGCCCTAGGCCAGACAGAATGCTAGGTACTGAGGACACAAAAAATGGATATATCGTGTCTATTCTATTCAGAAGATACTTTGGTGCTGTGGCTCTCATAGCTTAGTGTTCTTAGAAGACCTGTCTGAGAGTATTAGTTGAAGTGTGGATTCTGGAGTTCTCACCTCCCCAGGTTTTAAGTTTGGTTTGGCCCCAGGAATTTGCATTTTAGTAAATCCTCCCAGTGATTCTGATGCAGGTAGTACATTGACAAAACTTTTAAATACCACATTAAACCCTATTGAATGTTGCATATTTGTGCCTGTAGTTCTGGATTGTTATCACAAAGTTTTTTGTTTTTTTACATATGCTATTTAAGGGAAAATGTTTAACCAGTTTCCTTTCCATTAATGCTTTTTCTCTGTCACTTTTAACTAAGAAATCTTCTCATATTCTGAGATTACCAGTCAAGTATGAGAAGATTTAAAGTATGAGTACTTTGCTAAAAATCTAGATATTTAACATATATCTTCTCTTTTCCTTCCTCCCATTAAACCATAAAATTAAAAACTGTATAACACTATTATGGTATCACTTTGTAAAAGTGCAGATTTCAGGTTTGCTAATCTGACTCAGTTCTTTTTCTACAGATACTTTTCCTGCAAGTAGTATCTCCTGCTTCCAGGAAGAAAGGAACAGTTAGTTTTTTTCTAGTCCAACTAAAGACCCAAATTAGGATTTACTTGAGATGCAGATTCTAGCCATATGCCCACTGCTTTGAAAGAGACTATGAAACTAAGTCTTAACAAAGCAAAATATTAAATAGTCTCACCAAGTGAAATTTTAGAGCCATATTCACATACACATAATTTGGGTTTTTTCCACTAATGCTTAAGTTCGATCAGGCAGAGTCCACCCCCCGCCCCGGTACCATAATTCCAGTCTTAAACTTTTTTTTTCCAATTCTTTGTGAAATCTTTCTTAAAACCAAACTGATGACCTCCATCCTTGCACACCTTTTCTGTATTTCAGTTGCTAGCTGCTTAGTCTTTTAAAACTGATTAAAGCGCTGACCTAGCTCCCTATACAGAGAAGAAATCCATTCCCTCCACCTTACTTCTCTACAAACTCTGTCCGTGCATCTGAGGAGATAATATATACATATTCATATACATGTACGTATACATGGAAGTCCTCTGTACATATATACACATATATAAATTGACAGTTACTTAGCTGTCATATATTATATATATGGTTATATGTATAATACTGGCATATATATGTCAATTTTTGACACCATCAAAAAAATCTTCCTGGATTTGATGTTTTCCAATAAGGAGGATACAGCTGTCCACATTACATTTAAACAAAGCAGAACAGTCCCACCACATCTCACTTAGAGCAGCTACAATGCCTTTGAGCCAACTTAGTTCTCACCAGAGAATCTTATAAGATCAATCACTGTTTGTTGTTTCTCTATATGCTCAACCAAAAAGAGATCTAAGAAGATAGATCACAAAGAAAAGTGTATTATTCAGGGACTATACATGTAATTTTGGGAGCAAAACATGAAGGCATATTTAATTACTGTCCTCTGGAAAATGATATATATATTTAACTATAGACCTAGCTCAGGTACTGTTCTCCTCTTAATGTCTGAGATTATCTTGCTGGGAAAAGGGTTTTTGGGGTTGTGAAGGGTATTTCATGTCTGTAATGGCTGGAAGAATTTCACTAGTTTCATGTCTACTGACAGCAAATATATAAAAATGCATCTCAGAAATTTTGCTGCTGACTCCACTTGCCAGCCACAGACGTTCTGCATTTTGAACTGATTGAGGAAAAGGGTGTGTTAGAAAAGGAGCAAGGATGATGATTCAGATAGTGGTTGCCAAGAGCCTTGTACTTCAATCCTCCCTGATTTTTTTCCTCTTAATAGAAAAATGAATACATTGACTTTCACTTCAAAATTTTATTCAAATTTTATTTCACTGTACTTTTTTTTTCTCAACCCCCTAAATGTTGTTTATTCCATAATAAAGACTGGAACCTAAAATTACATAATGAATGATAAACTTTGCCTCATGTGTGGGGGAAGAAAAGCACAGGATTTCATAAGATTCCTTTACATCCCACTCTTTCAGTCAGCTTATTTTTGCACGGATGAAAGACTGGAGCACGGGGCCCTATTGACGATTGCAGCACAGAGTTGCTGTGTACAGTTGTGTAAGTTGTACAGTCCACAACTTGCACAATCGTATATGGCAGCCCTAATAGAAGGAGCTCATTTTCCTACATTTCCTGAGCATTGTGTTTGCAGATTAGAATGAACAGAAACTAAAGAAATAATTTCATTAATGGAGATCCCCAACTACATCCACCACAAACTGGCATGTAAACCATTTGCTTTTAGCACAAGAGAGAAAAAAGATCCAGACATGCCACAACCAGGGAAACTGCATTATTAAAACAATAAATAAATAATAAAGTCAAACAAAAATTTTAAAGTCACCATGGAGTTGTATTTTATGTTATTGAAGACATAAGGGTTTTGGTTAGGATTATGAAGTCCTAGTGGTAGTGAGTCCATTCCACCTAAATTAGGCCTTTTGTTACTGCCTGTATTAATTTCTAAGCATGGTTACTAGCTCCATGTACTTGATTTATCTTAGCATATGGTTGAGCTCACAGATTTCCTTCTTTTGTCAAATGTGTGGTTACCAATACTGTACAAGTTTATACCTGAGCAGAATGTGTTAAAGAGCAACTTTAAACAAAATTTCTCATAACGATTTAAATTGGCTTTATTATTAAGCAAGGAAAATTAGCAGGCTTTACATCTTAATCATCCTATAGATTTTGTAACTAAAAACTAATAAGTTTATGTGTTAAAGTCTTATTGATCCATTAGGCAACTAATTTCAAATCTGAGTATAATAGCATGGAAACATAATCAAGAAACAAATAACATCCTGCATCATAAATTCTTTGTTTTGTGAACAGGTTCAATACCAGCCTTATGAATGGCTAGGACAACAGCCATAAAGATGTCAGAATTTAAAACATGTTTCCTGATATTGTCTTAAACTTCTCTAGCATTGTGGCCATAACCCCTTAAAGTTCAATGTTACAGACTGGTTTCTTTTGTTACCAAAAGCTGTTCAAAATCCAAATGTCTTTTTGGAGGCTTGCCACTTGTGTTATGAAGCTAATTAATAATAATAATAGTAATACTGTTTGTATGTGTATTTAGAGCAAAAATTCTAAAGATGTATTCTGGATTGTAAAGGATTCTATGGACAAATGAGATTAGAAAAATGTGGAACTGAAGTCAACTGACTTCTGTTCTGAAATTTTGAAGATGCCAGTGTGCATTGGGAATGTTTGGGGAAGATTCTAGCATGCAGGATTCCCCCGGTTTTTTTTTTTAATTGAAGTATAGCTGATTTTCAGTGTTGTGTTAGTTTCAGGTGAACAGCAAAATGATTCAATTATATAATTGCACCATTGCATGCGTGCTCAGTCATGTCTTATTCTCTGTGACCCCATGGACTGTAGCCAGCCAGGCGCCTCTGTCCATGGAATTTTCCAGGTAAGAATACTGGAGTGGGTTGCCATTTCCTACTCCAGGAGATCCTGGCCCAGGGATCGAACCCTCATCTCTCACGTCTCCTGCATCAATAGGTGGATTCTTTACCGCTATGCCACCCAGGAAGCCCTTCAGTTATATATATTTTCCTTTTCAGGTTCTTTTCCCTTGTAGGTTACTACAAACTAGTAAACAGAGTTCCTTGCGCTATACAGTAGATCCTTGTTGATTATTTTATACATAGTAGTGTGTATGTTAATCCCAAGCTCCTAATTTATCCTTCCTATTGCCTTCCCTCTTTGGTTACCATATTTGTTTTCTATGTACCTGGGTATATTTCTGGGGTTTAGTTTTCAGTGAAAGGAGTAAGAGAATTTAAGACTTACTTCCCTTTTGCTTCTTCTTGTGACCCTCTCTTGGCTGCTGTGAGATGGCTGACGATGACCTTCATCTAAGCAGGCTAAGTGAACTCAGGATGTAGCTCAGGATAAAGGACACTTCAAGTAGGCATCTCTGGCCAGCTTCAGTTCTGACTCAGGAGAACGGCACTGTCCTTACAATTTCTTCCTGCAATGGACATGGAGGTAAATTTGGAAGGCCTTAGGGAGTGCTTCTTGTTAGAGGATTCATGAGGGTCCCAAGGGCAGAACTAGGTTTGATGGAGCTTGAAAATTACCCAGTTTGGAGATTGGGAACTTGATAAGAGAAAGAATACAAAATTAGAAGCAAAAGTGACTATTTAAAATGAGGAAAAGAATTATAACAAATTAAAATTTTAAAACTGTCAAGTACTGTGAATGTTACAAGACCCAGAAAAACAACGCAAATTTTATTAACTGCCTGACACATGTCTCTTTTTAAAAAATATTTTTTGCTGTATTCTTGTTGTTTGCCTCTTCATATGAAGATTTCAGATTCTGAAATAACGTTTTGTGTAGAATAAAAAGCTAATCCAGAGGAATTCCCTGGTTGTCCAGTGGTTAAGATTCTGTGCTTTCTATGCAGGGGGCATGAGTCTGATCCCTGGTCAGGGAACTAAGATCCCGCACGCTGCAGGCAGCCAAAGAAATAAATAACAGTCCTTACCTCACTGAACCTTAATAAAAACAAAAAGCTAATCCAAGCTTTCCTCTAGCAAGTTTGAAATTTTTTTCATTACTGGTCAATTAGAAAAGTTTCTTTCAGCATTATAACTTATTGGAAATAGCGTGTAGCATTTTAGGAATTATTTGCAAAGTTTGGACTTTAGAGCATTTCAAGTTTTCTGTTAGTGACTAATCTAAGTAATCTTTGAGTCGAAGACGCTTGTTGAACAGTTTGGCACCAGCATCCTATTGTAGTAAACTAATAATGACCTTTATGTTGAGCCAGATGAGTTAACACAGTGGGCAGTAGGCATATTCCTGAAAATGATTCTTACATTTTGATGGCTGGTGGTAACTCCACTATACACAGATTCACCCGCAAACCCCCTTAAAATAGCTCACTAAATCCAAACTGATTGTACCCTCAATTTAGCCTCCTCTTAGCTTGATCCTCCAAGTATCCATGGCCACTCCAACAAAGCCACCTTGTGTCCTAAGAGTGGGAAAGTCAGAACAGAAAACAACAGTAGTATTAATTAATTGCAAACTTCATTGTGCAATTCTACAAAAATGTATGACCTCATGAACATTATTTCCAAAAGTTCTTCCAGGGTCTTAGCAGGGTCCATATAAGTGCAGGAAGCTGAAGTTGAAGCTCCATTAGCATCAGGGTAAATTTGCCTCTGAGTTTCACACCCTTTCTTACCCAGTTAGATAGTCAATACTTTAACTTGGAACAGTTTACTATGCATAAATCTAAATCCAATAGAAATGAAGAGTGGCAATATGCCAGCTAAACAGTACATCTCACAGCTTTCCTTGCAGCTTGGGGTGGCAATCTAAGACAAGTTCTAGTCAATGAGAACTTAGTGAAAAGTCACTGAATTGAGGCTTCTGATAAATCTCTTTCCAAGTCTTTGCTGGCATATGCCTTTTGCCCTGTCATTTCTTCCTGCTTGGAACTCAGGTGCAATGCTGGATGTCGAGCAGCCTTCTTGTGACCACAAAATAAAAACATGAGGGCAAAAACTGTATGCTAAGATGGAGGTCCAGAAAGATAGAAGGTGCCGAGCTTCAAGTCACTCTCTACCTTCAAACTCACTGGTACATAAAAAAAAAAAAAATTGATCATGTTTTCTGTTATTTGCTGTAGAGTGCAATCTTGAATTAAAATGGTTCCCTTTATGTTGATTTGAATTAAGGATCCAGGAGACAGAATTTCTTTTGCAAATCTCTGTGGGACTTTGAACATTTTAAAAGTTGGTTGCCTATGCAATGAAAAATGCATTTTTTCACAAGTCTTTCTCATGCTTCTTATGCTTCTTATTGACATTTCATTTATTTATTTTTTCATTGACATTTAAAGTCAGGAAACATTTGAAGTTTTAAAATTATATTATCAATGTTTGAGTTGATTTTTCAACTTTATTGAAATTCCCTCAATGTTATCTGGTTACATGGAAATTTCACTTAGTATGTGGTATTGATTTAAGATGATTTTCATGATTGACTTGTATTTCATTTACCTTTATTTTGTCTTTCTGTAAAATGGAAATAATTGCTGGTTCCCACTAAACATAAGTGAGGTAAATGCGTTTGTTGTAATTTCTTTGTATATTCTCAGTAAAGTATTAAACATTACTTCTATGAGGTATTTTGCTTTGGCTTTCATGTGCATATTAGGATCTTGAAAAATAATATTTTAAGAATGTCTAGAAGGAAATGGCAACCCACTCCAGTGTTCTTGCCAGGAGAATCCCAGGGACAGGGAAGCCTGGTGGGCTGCCGTCTATGGGGTCGCACAGAGTCGGACATGACTGAAGCGACTTAGCAGTAGCAGCAGAATTATTGCTTAAGTTAACAGACTTAAGACTTGTCAGAATAATACATTAAAATTAATTGTAGTTTTGCTGCAAACCTACCAGATATTCTTCACCTAAATCAGACACAGGGATAAATGAGTTTCACTTGACCTTTGCACCATGCTTAAGTGCTCCTTATAATTCAGTGATATCCATTTTTATATTTCATGTTATGCATATTGATGGTTCCTGCTTCTCGCCCCGTGACTTTGCAATTCAGTACAGAGTTCACAATATGTTATATGATCTCCTCTTAGTGGAAGTTTCCTTTTGTTGTAGAATATCCATTGTAGAATACTGGTAAATTATTAAATCTCTACTTATAGTAAATTACTTTTTCATTCAACAAATATTTAATGAGTATCTCTATAAAGTAGATATGGTTTTAGGTGCTGGGGATGCAGTATAGATAAAGTTGACAAGGTTCTTGCTGCCATGAAGTTGACATTTTAGCAGAAGCAAGCAATAAACAATGTTGTTTTAAAACTAGGAATGAACCTAGGGAATGGTGGTTAGCTGGTTACCTAAAAATCATAATTAGAGGAACCCCAAATCTGGCAGTTCAACAAATATGTCCCATTTGGCTGAAATGGCCTTGTGCCCCCTTCTCCTTACACTTCAACTCATGGCACTGGCACAGTTCTTATAAAAACTGTTAATGCTGATAACTCTTGTCATGAGTAACTTTGAAAAGGACTTGTGAAAATACAGTAGACTCTCAACTGTACTGAATCACAGAATGTTAAAATTGAAATGGAGTTTACATATAATGTAGAAACTCTATTATCTGCTATCTGAATTATCAGCTCAAACAATAGAGAACCTTGAACCCTGAAGGAATGGCATTATCAGGAATACACAATCAGAAATACATTATCCAGGCCAAGATATCTATTTCCTAGAATGGTGCCAAATTGGGGAGGTTCTTTGAGGTGGATGCCAAAATATGACGGAGACTCCAAGAGATGAGCAGATTGTTGGAAGAAAGTATCGAAGATGAACTTTAATTTTTTTTTCTGCTGTTTTGATTAGAATTAACCTTAACTGAACCAACCAAAAACAGAAAAAGAAATAATTGAATTTAAGGACTTTATTCTTTAATCATTTACTTTTCATCAGTTATATGAGAGAAATATAGAAGTAACTATGAAAGGTGAGTACAGAGTAATGGACTGATTATTTAAGGCCACATAACCTACAAACTATAACTAAGTATTCCTGCCCCTATCCCTTCGCGGTTTCAGTTCAGAGTGACGTTTATTGCTAGGCTTTCCAAGTCAATGGAAAGTCAAAAAGTAAAAAAAAGAAAAGTCAGCTTCTTAATGGAGTCCCTGTGGGCAGTTTTGGTAGGATATTTTTTTCTTCCAGTGTTATTGAGATTTAATTGACAAATAGTACTGTATAAGTTTTAGGTATTTCTGCCTTGGCTCCATCCCTTCATTCTTTCTGGAGTTATTTCTCCACTGATCTCCAGTAGCATATTGGGCACCTACTGACCTGGGGAGTTCCTCTTTCAGTATCCTATCATTTTGCCTTTTCATACTGTTCATGGGGTTCTCAAGGCACGAATACTGAAGTGGTTTGCCGTTCCCTTCTCCAGTGGGCCACATTCTGTCAAAACAATACCCAGCTGTGGATGTGACTGGTGATGGAAGCAAGGTCCGATGCTGTAAAGAGCAATATTGCATAGGAACCTGGAATGTCAGGTCCATGAATCAAGGCAAATTGGAAGTGGTCAAACAAGAGATGGCAAGAGTGAATGTCGACATTCTAGGAATCAGCAAACTAAAATGGACTGGAATGGGTGAATTTAACTCAGATGACAATTATATCTACTACTGCGGGCAGGAATCCCTCAGAAGAAATGGAGTAGCCATCATGATCAACAAAAGAGTCCTAAATGCAGTACTTGGATGCAATCTCAAAAACGACAGAATGGTCTCTGTTCGTTTCCAAGGCAAACCATTCAATATCACAGTAATCCAAGTCTGTGCCTCAGCCAGTAACGCTGAAGAAGCTAAAGTTGAACGGTCCTATGAAGACCTACAAGACCTTTTAGAACTAACACCCAAAAAAGATGTCCTTTTCATTATAGGGGACTGGAATGCAAAAGTAGGAAGTCAAGAAACACCTGGAATAACAGGCAAGTTTGGCCTTGGAATACAGAATGAAGCAGGGCAAAGACTAATAGAGTTTTGCCAAGAAAATGCACTGGTCATAGCAAACACCCTCGTCCAACAACACAAGAGAAGACTCTACACACGGACATCACCAGATGGTCAACACTCAAATCAGATTGATTATATTATTTGCAGCCAAAGATGGAGAAGCTCTATACAGTTAGTAAAAACAAGACCAGGAGCTGACTGTGGCTCAGATCATGAACTCTTTATTACCAAATTCAGACTTAAATTGAAGAAAGTAGGGAAAACCACTAGACCATTCAGGTATGACCTAAATCAAATCCCTTATGATTATACAGTGGACATGAGACATAGATTTAAGGGCCTAGATCTGATAGATAGAGTGCCTGATGAACTATGGAATGAGGTTTGTGACATTGTACAGGAGACAGGGATCAAGACCATCCCCATGGAAAAGAAATGCAAATAAGCAAAATGGCTGTCTGGGGAGGCCTTACAAATAGCTCTGAAAAGAAGAGAAGCGAAAAGCAAAGGAGAAAAGGAAAGATATAAGCATCTGAATACAGAGTTCCAAAGATAGCAAGAAGAGATAAGAAAGCCTTCCTCAGCGATCAATGCAAAGAAATAGAGAAAAACAACAGAATGGGAAAGACTAGAGATCTCTTCAAGAAAATGAGAGATACCAAGGGAACGTTTCATGCAAAGATGGGCACAATAAAGGACAGAATGGTATGGACCTAACAGAAGCAGAAGATATTAAGAAGAGATGGCAAGAATACACAGAAGAACTGTACAAAAAAGATCTTCATGACCGAGATAATCATGATGGTGTGATCACTGACCTAGAGCCAGACATCCTGGAATGTGAAGTCAAGTGGGCCTTAGAAAGCATCACTACGAACAAAGCTAGTGGAGGTGATGGAATTCCATTTGAGCTCTTTCAAATCCTGAAAGATGATGCTGTGAAAGTGCTGCACTCAATATGCCAGCAAATTGGGAAAACTCAGCAGTGGCCACAGGACTGGAAAAGGTCAGTTTTCATTCCAATCCCAAAGAAAGGCAATGCCAAAGAATGCTCAAACTACCGCACAATTGCACTCATCTCACATGTTAGTAAAGTAATGCTCAAAATTCTCCAAGCCAGGCTTCAGCAATACATGAACCGTGAACTTCCTGATGTTCAAGCTGGTTTTAGAAAAGGCAGAGGAACCAGAGATCAAATTGCCAACATCCACTGGATCATCAAAAAAGCAAGAGAGTTCCAGAAAAACATCTATTTCTGCTTTATTGACTATGCCAAAGCCTTTGACTGTGTGGATCACAATAAACTGTGGAAAATTCTGAAGGAGATGGGAATACCAGACCACCTGACCTGCCTCTTGAGAAATCTGTATGCCGATCAGGAAGCAACAGTTAGAACTGGACATGGAACAACAGACTGGTTCCAAATAGGAAAAGGAGTACGTCAAGGCTGTATATTGTCACCCTGCTTATTTAACTTATATGCAGAGTACATCGTGAGAAATGCTGGACTGGAAGAAACACAAGCTGGAATCAAGATTGCCGGGAGAAATATCAATAACCTCAGGTATGCAGATGACACCACCCTTATGGCAGAAAGCGAAGAGGAACTAAAGAGCCTCTTGATGAAAGTGGAGAGTGAAAAATTTGGCTTAAAGCTCAACATTCAGAAAAAGAAGATCACAGCATCCGGTCCCATCACTTCATGGGAAATATAGGGGGAAACAGTGGAAACAATGTCAGACTTTATTTTTCTGGACTCCAAAATCACTGCAGATGATGACTGCAGCCATGAAATTAAAAGACGCTTACTCCTTGGAAGGAAAGTTATGACCAACCTAGATAGCATATTGAAAAGCAGAGACATTTCTTTGCCAACAAAGGTTCATCTAGTCAAGGCTATGGTTTTTCCTGTGGTCACGTATGGATGTGAGAGTTGGACTGTGAAGAAGGCTGAGCGCCGAAGAATTGATGCTTTTGAACTGTGGTGTTGGAGAAGACTCTTGAGAGTCCCTTGGACTGCAAGGAGATCCAACCAGTCCATTCTGAAGGAGATCAGCCCTGGGATTTCTTTGGAAGGAATGATGCTGAAGCTGAAACTCCAGGACTTTGGCCACCTCATGCGAAGAGTTGACTCATTGGAAAAGACTGATGCTGGGAGGGATTGGGGGCGGGAGGAGAAGGGGACAACAGAGGATGAGATGGCTGGATGGCATCACTGACTCGATGGACGTGAGTCTGAGTGAACTACGGGAGTTGGTGATGGACAGGGAGGCCTGGGGTGATGCGATTCATGGGGTCGCAAAGAGTCGGACACGACTGAGCGACTGAACTGAACTGAACTGAAGTTTTAGGTGTAGAGCATAATGATTTGACTCACATACACCATGAAAGGACTTCCACAGTAAGTTAGTGAACACGGGCAGGATAATTCTTTGCTGTGCAGGACTGTCCTGCCCAGTGTAGGATGTTTAGCATCTCTGGTTCCTGGCCATGAAATGACAGGGGCACCGCCGCCACCCCACCAACCCGGATCACTAGGATAATCAAAAATTTCCCCAAACACACCTACAAGAAGGGGAGCTGTATTATTTTCCTGATTGAAAAACACTGGCAGTTGGGGAAAAGATTCAGGGTGAAATCCCTGGATGTGGAACCAGGGTCACCAAGGGTCAACTGTGCCATACAATTGAGCACTGCAGATTTTGGTAACCACAGGTCTCTTGCAACCAATACCAAGGGATACGAAAGGAGATGGCACATCACTTCCATATGCTATGTGCTAGGATCACAGTTTGTGTTCATATCTATGGGAGCACAGAGGAGGGGCACCTAAATGAATCTGGTGGTTCTCATAGGCATCTAAGGGTTAGTCCTATCAAAACAATCCAATAATGCCATTCTTACTCAAAATATTTTAGAAATTCTCTTCTGAATTACTTTTAGAGCTTGAGTCACGTTCTTTTGAATTTATTCAACATAGGAAACTTTCTTTCTTTGGAAACATCCCAAAGTCACTTGTAACCAAGCCATGTGAATAAGATGAGTGAACAAGCTGGACAATATTATTTTTAGTTAAAAGCAGTTTCATAAAACACAAAATTATGAGCTGACACTTCATAGTTATTGAATTAGGAAAAGAACTTAGTCCAAGTTATAATAGCAGGTACCACTTATTTCATTGTTTTTCATATTCTTCTTCTTATTACAAGGTTGTTAGCAATCTATTTTAAGTACTGTGGATACAGAAGTGAAAAGAAATTCTTGCTCTTAAGGAATTCACTATCTAGTGAGGGAGGGATGCAAGTGAAGCAATGATTGCAATACGAACATAGAAGTGCATACTAGAAAGGATATAATTATGCAGCTATAGGAATGCAAAGGAAGGGCACTACTCAGTCTCATGCTGAGGAATGTGAAAAGTTAGCTGAGGGAAGCTGATGTTTTATCTGAGTTTTGAATGTACAGTGTTCATGGCTTGGAGGAGGAATGAAAGGTACTGTAGGCAGAAGCAGTAACACAGACAAGCTATGAAGGATTGAAAGTTTGCAGTCTACAAGCCTCCAGTTCTCTGGCGTCTGTTAGGAAGGAACAGGAGATGACACTGGTGAGATAGGCAATATCATTTGTCCTAACACTTTTATGTACCATGCTTAGGAACTTGGACTTTGAATTAAGAAAGAACGATGGCCATGAAGGACTTAAAGGAAAAAAGTCTGATGATATTTGGATTTCAAATCATTCTAGCAATAGATTGGAAAATGAACTGGAGGAAAAAGAAATCCAAGATAGAGAGTGGTTAAGATGCCAGAAAAGAGGAGAGAAATGAAGAGATCCTAAATAGAGAGGTAGGAGTGAGGATTTAAAGGAGAGGAAGGATTTCAGATTTTTTAAAAAATTATAAAGTAACAGAAATTAAACAATAAGGTTACAGATCAGGAAAAGAGATCCATTGTCAACGGATCACAATAGAGTTCAGAAACCAGCATTAGTAGGAACAGGATGAAATATTTTAAAAAGTGTTGGTTAGAGGCATATATTGGTTTTACAATTAACAAATTACCAAAAACCTGGTGGCTTAAACACTACAAACTCATTATTTTATAGTTCTGTAGCTCAGAAGTCTGACGTGGGGCTCACTAGGCTAAAATCAAGGTGTTGGCAAGACTGTATTCTGTTCTGGAGACTGTAGGTGAGAATTTATTTCCTTGCCTTTTCCATTTCTAGAAACCACCCCCATTCCTGGGTTCTGGGCCTCCCTTCCATCTCCAAAGCCAGCAACAATGCATTTCTCTAACCATTCCTCTCTATACAGTCAAATTTCTCTCTGACCACAGCCAGGAAAGGTTTTCCAATTTTAAGGACTCATACAATGAATCCAGGATAATCTCCTCATTTCAATCCATAACCTTAATCACATCTGCAAAATCTCTTTTGCTGTGTCAGGTGACATTTACAGGTTCTAGAGTTTAGGGTATAGACATCTTATGGGCCATTATTCTGCCTATCACAGGTGAAAAATGTCAATTGAGATCTCTACTTTACACTATAAAGAAAAAATAAATTACTTATGGATTAAAGATCTAAATTCAAAAATAAACAAAACTACCAAAGTAATAGGAGAAACCACAGGAGGATATCTTTAAATAAGGAAGACTTTCCTGGACAGGATAAGAAATCCAGAGGTTGTTATAAATAAAGCTATCAACATACTTGGCACAATAAATACTCAAAAAGGCTATAAAATGAAAAGCAACACACAAAAAAATGACAGTTAAAAGAAAAGCATCAAATTAGGAAAAAATTTGGCCAGGTGTATAACAGACAAAGAAAATATCCATAGTATATGAAGAGTATTTACAAACCAATAAGGAAGAAACTCAATCAGATAGAAAAATGGGCAAAGGATAAAAAAGATGATTTAAAGAAGAAATCAAAATAACCAATAAACAAAGGAGGTGGGAAGCTAAATGTCTTTAGTTATTAGAAAATATTATTTAGGAATTTCTATATATCTGGTAAATCCTCAAAGAAAATCGAGGGAATGATAAAATACATTCAGGATAATATTTTTGGGGTGGGGGATGGGGTTAAGGTGGAGGGGAGCACACTGGAAACTTTAACATTATTGATTAATATCTAATTTCTCAAATTGAGTGTTAAATTCATAGGCGTTCATTTTTATTTTTAAATGTCATAACTTACTTGTAAATTATACTTATTTTTTGTGTGTATGTATCATGGGATCAGATACGACTGAGAGACTGAGCGCGCAATACACATCCAATGATTCATGATTTAAGAAATGGGAAAGCAGATTTGTTTTTTACTTTTTATTTTGAAACAACTTATTTGAAATAATTTCAGACTTACAGTTAATTGCAAGAATGTGCAAAGAACTGCCGTATATCCTTTGTCCAGAAGCCCCATATAAGTTTGGCAATTGCCCCAATAATATTTTTTATAGCAAAAGGGTTTAGTCTAGTTTCATGTGTTTGTGATACTGTAATTTATAATAAGAAAGATATATTTGATCTTCATCCCATTGTTTGGCACAAAGGTCCTAAAACCCTTGGAATTTTCTAAGCCATAAAGGTATCTTGATATTTATAAGAATCACCTTTCGATTGTATTCAAGATTATGTTAATGAAGTGAGTTGGAAAGCCTAGAAGGAAGGGGGATGGTAGTAGGGGAATGAACCATGCGAAAGAAGGTTGGAAATTTCAGACCTACCCCCTGACTTCCATGAGGGAGAGACTGGAGATTGAATCAATTACCAATGATTTAATTAATCATTTCCACTGCTAGAAAACTCCAAAGGACAGAGTTCAGCTGGTGTACACATGGAGATGTGGGAAGAATGGCATACCTAGAGAGCATGAAGAACTCTTCACTCCTTACCATGTCCCTTATCCTAGACATCTTCTCCACCTTGCTGCTACTGCATTATATCCTTTGATAATAAACTGGTGTACATAAGCAAATGTTTCTCTGAGTTCTGCGAACTAGTCTAGCAAATTAGTTGAACCCAAGGAGAAGGTTGTGAAAACTTCTGATTGATAGCCAGTTGGTCAGCAGTACAAATAACAACCTGGATTTGTGATTGGTAACTGAAGTAGGGGAGGCAGTCTTGTTGGACTGAGCCCTTAATCTGAGGGATCTGATGCTGTCTCCAGGTAGATGATATCAGAATTAACTGCTTGGTGATGCTGCAAAAGCACATATTTTTTATGTGCTGTAGGCAGTTGTCATATTTCTCTAGTCTCTTTCACCCTGAAACAGTTCTTCAGTCTTTCCTTGACTTCCATGACCTTGACATTTTTGAAGACTGTAGGCCAGTAATTTTGTAGAATACCTCTCAGTGTCTGTTTACTTGAAGTTTCCTTATGATTAGACCAAGATCATCCAGGAACACCATAGAACTGAAACTGGATTCTTCTTATTCAATCCCAGTGTGTAGCCTATGATGTCAGTCTGTCCCATTTCCGGTGGCATTAGTTTGATTAGTTGCTTAAGATGGTTTCTGACAGGTTTCTCAACTGAAAAATTACTCCTTTACCTTTTTGTTATTAATGGGTATTTGAAGGAAATACTTTGCGACTGTATAAAACTCTGTTCCTTATTCCTCTTTCACACTTTAGCATTAGCATCCATTGGTGTCCCCTTTACCTGAATTGTTACTATGTGGATTGCCAAGAAGTGATTTTCTAATTCCATCATTCCTTCTACATGTATTAGCACAGAGAGTGAAATTTCCCTATATTCTCAGAGATAGCCGTTACTAACATCTTTTTTTGTAGTAATTAAAGTATAAATAACCTACAACACCAGGTTACTTCCAGGTATGCTGCTCCTGCTACTGCTAAGTCGCTTCAGTCGTGTCCGACTCTGTGCGACCCCATAGACGGCGGCCCACCAGGCTCCCCCGTCCCTGGGATTCTGCAGGCAAGAACACTGGAGTGGGTTGCCATTTCCTTCTCCAATGCATGAAAGGGAAAAGTGAAAGTGAAGTCACTCAGTCGTGTCCGACTCTTCGTGACCCCATGGTCTGCAGCCTACCAGGCTCCTCCATCCATGGGATTTTCCAGGCAAGAGTCCTGGAGTGGGGTGCCATTGCCTTCTCCAGCTTCCAGGTATATAACATAGCAATTTGATATTATATAGAATATATTACAAAATGATCTCCAGTATTAATTTTTGATAGTTCGATGATTCTTATTTTTCTAGACATTCAGGTATAAGAGGGAGAAGCCAGAGGTTGGATTGATGCAGAGTGAGTTCAATGAATGAAGTTTAAAAGAGTAAGGAAATTAATGGTCTTGGCAAGAATGGGGTTGAAGAGGACTGTGGGGTCTGACTGGATAAGGCAGAAAGTAAAGCCAGAGGGAACTGACAGATTAGGAAGAGATAGAGCACAGAACCTTGGTGATGTTAACATGTTGAAGGGCAGCTCTGGAGACAAGATAAAACATTAGAGCACTTGGGTTTAAGTGTTGGCATGGCTTTTTATTTTGGATTTCTCAGATGTTCAGTAATGCTTTAGAGTCTTTCCATCTCACTGCTCAAGCACATGGAATGATCCATACTTATGGGAGTAAAAAAAAAATCAACATTGCCTTCACTTGTGAGTATGACAGTTTGGAGGTCTTGGTGATGTTAGAGTTTTACACTTTGATATTTTCTTTCCATTTATTAAACGAAGCACCATATTTTGTTTCAGCTACTATTTGCCTTATGAGACATTAATTTTTCCAGATTCTGTTGAAAGATGAGAACAAATGGCAGACCTTAATTGTTCTTGTTCGTAATCCAAAGAGAAACTTTCTTGTGTTCAAGGTTTCTTACAGAATTAATATGTTCCTTCATCTAAATACAACTCCTCAATCATCAATACCAGAGTTAATCATCTCTGAACTTTAAAACATTTTAATTAGGCCTAGTTTCATATCTTATGAGTGGCATCTTCTCTCACTTTGAACTTTATGTTATAGTAAAAAATACTTCCTCTTGTTGTTTTCATGCCTTGTACTCCTTCTAACGTGTAGAGTGACTCATTTGCAGAATTTACGTGTCTGAAAATTTGGTTTCTAATCTTTGTCTCAATAATAATCATTCATTTTTAAGCCAGTGTAGAAAAGCCTTGTGTACTGCTGAAGCAACAAGTTAAAACATGTTGCAGTCTTCTCTGCTCAGACAGTTCCTCCTCTGTTTCCAGGAATGGTAGGCGAAAACAATTGGTCTTCTTAGTTTGCAGCACTGCTATGTTGCTAACCTGTGATTTCAATTATCCGCACTCCGGGAGAAAGAATACAATATGGATGAAACAACTAGAAGTATGCTAAGGCTTGCTTTCTCATCAGCTCAGCTAGATTTCATATGACAAACACCACCTACTAACACGCTAGGACCTGGAGGGCAGATGTGTTCCTCTGCCTTCTCAGATGACTCATCTTTCTTTTTCTTCCTTTCTTCCAATTTTTATTTTATATTGGTTAACAATGTGTTAGTTTCAGGTGTACAACAGGTGATTCAGTTATACGTCTATCTGTTCCTTTTTCAAATTATCTTTCCATTTAGGTTATTACAGAGTGTTAAGCAGAGCTACCTGTGCTATGTAGTAGGTCCTTATTGGTTATCTGTTTTAAATATAGTAGCGTGTATGTGTCAGTCCCAAACTCTCAATCTATCCCTCCCTCACCTCCCTCCCTCCCCACACCCATAAAATCTTTCTCTGTCTGTGAGCCTGTTTCTGTTTTGTAAATAAGTTTATTTGTATCATTCCTTTAACTTTCTACATATAAGGGATATCATATGATATTTGTCTTGGTCTGACTTCACTTAGTATGATAATCTCTAGGTCCATCCATATTGCTGCGAATGGCATTTTTAAATTTTTTTAACGGCTGAGTAATATTCTATTGTATATATGTACCACGTCTTTGTGGTTTCCCCAGTGGCTCAGTGGATAAAGAACCTGCCTGCAATGCAGGAGACGCAGGTGATGTGGGTTCTATCCCTGGGTCGGGAAGAACCCCTGGAGGAGGGCATGGCGACCCACTCCAGTATTCTTGCCTGGAAAATACCATGGACAGAGGAGCCTGGTGGGCTACAGTCCATGGGGTCGTAAAGAGTCAGATACGACTGAGCACGCACGTGCACACCACATCTTTATGCATTCATCTGTCATCGATGGACAGTTAGGTTGTTTCCGTGTCCTGGGTATCGTAAACAGTGCTGCAATGAACATTGCGGAGCATATATCTTTCAAGCCATGTTATTCTTTGGATATGTGCCCAGGAGTGGGATTGCTGGATCACATATTAGTTCTATTTTTAGTTTCTTAAGGAACTTCTATACTGTTCTCCATAGTGGCTGTACCAATTTACATTCTCACCAACAGTGTAGGAGGATTCCATTTTCTGTATGCCCTCAGATGACTTTTCTTTAATGGCTCCTTTAAAAATTCCTTATTAGTAAATAATGACATTGATATATAGAGCAAATACTGTCTGCTTGATTGTCAAACCAAAAATGATTTCCTTCTCTCATCTTTCTTCCTTCTTCCTTTTTCATAAAAGGAATGGAATGGACTACCTGCTTAAATGTCAGTCTCACAGCAACAAAGAGCCTGACCACATTTCAAAGCCTCTGAAAGACGTCTAGAGGACAAGTTGGGGGCAGCAGAGAAACCCTTGCCTTCTCTAACCTTTTATTCCTCCTAGCCAGGATTCCAAGTCACGTCTGTCCGATGCTCTTAACGGCAGATTATGAAAAATTAGGTCTTTCAAATGAGAACAAGAAAGAAAAAAATGTCATCATGTATATTCATTTGATTTGGGAATAAACGGGTGCCCTATAATTTAGAAGAGACAGGGATGACTCATTACAACTATGAAGGTTATTAAGGAAATGAATAAATCGGTCATACCACTACAACTGTGCTTGTCATCACAGTAACATTGCCAATTTCCCTTTACAGTTGGTAATTGCTATTCTATACCTTCTTATATGGAATATAAGACCTATTCTGGTGTAACAATAAATATTAGAATAGTCTTCAAATCCATTATTAGTTGAGGCTATAAAAAGCTGTAGCTAGAGCAGGTGCAAGCTACCTCAGAACCATGGAAAGAGTCATTCAAAATTATAGCACTGAAAATACTCTGAACTGTCCAATGCAATAAAAGTATATATAAAATTTAATAGTCATCAATGTAAAAAGCTATAATACTTGAAAATTAAGACTATTTTGATAATGTTAAATTGATACCCCAAACTAGAAAAGTGGTACAAAGCCTAACTCACACTTATATTTCTTCAGTTTAATAAGCATATAAATGTTTAACAAAGAGAATAAGAGTGATGTACATTATAGCAGCTTTATTTGAATCTATTTAGGAAGTAAGATCTTAAGCTTCTCTGTAGTTTTCCTTATTAGCTGATTGATTTTCGATCAATTTCATCTAACACTTTGCTTAACTATGTCTGGTTGCTTTGATCCTTAAGCTTGGAGTTTTCTTTCTACTGTGGTTTTAACTATTCTATAGATTTTGTTACCTCTATTGTCAAAAAGTATGCCTACATTCAAGCCTGTTTATCTTATATTTCTTCTTCAAGCAAGAAGGTCAGGAAGAAGGAAAGGGTAAAAAGCTAAAAAGTACACTTCCTTTCAGCTCCAGTCTGTAATTGAAAGGCTCCATGACATTCAGAAATTTAAAAGCATAGTCTTTGGGGATGGAAATATATAAAAGGCACTATCCAGAGTGGTCTAGAGAATAGACTTTGGCCTCAAGCCACCCTGGGTTTCAAGTCTGGTTTCTTCCCTTAATACCTGCATTACTTTGGACAAGCTCCCTAATCTCTCTAAGCCTCAGCTTTCTCATTTGCAAAATAAGGATAACAGTAATACCTGTCTCATAGAGTTTATTGTTAGAATCAAATTAGATAATGCATATAAACACTCCAAGTGGTATTTGGCATATGATAAGCATTTAAAAATGCTAGCTAATAAAACATTGATGCTATTAATATAAAAACATATTTGTTTAAAAAAATTCACTAAACCCTTGAGGATGCTTCCATATCCTTTGGGGGCCTTATTCAGCAATGACTTTGAACCAAAAAAAATTTATACTTGCATCACTTTGGTATTTGAGAAGAGACAGTTTCTGAACAAACTTCTGTCCAATATCTCTGATGGTTCTTTTTCTTTGAGCTGTTCTGTTTCAAGTTTGATTTCTCTTTCCAGTGACTCTCCCTCTGCCCTCGAGACACTGACAGTTCTGCATGCCAAGGACTCCTACAGCAGTGTTTGAGGTGCAACCCAGGGTTTTCTGTCCCTCTGAGAATGATGAAAATTTCCTATTTCTTTGGTTCATTTCCTCCCTATATACATTATTGTTTTCATTGTTCAGTTGCTAAGTTGTGTCCAAAACTTTGCAACTGCATGGACTGCAGCATGCCAGGCTCCCCTGTCCTTCACTATCTCCTGGAGTCAGATTCATGTTCATTGAGTTGGTGATGCTATCTAACCATCTCATTCTCTGCCACCCCCTTCTCCTTTTGCCTTCAATCTTTCCCAGCATCAGAGTCTTTTCCAGTGAGTCAGCTCTTCGCCTCAGGTGGCCAAAGTATTGGAGCTTTGGCTTCAGCATAAGTCCTTCCCATGACTATTCAGGGTTGATTACCTTTAGGATTGACTGGTTTGATCTCCTTGCAGTCCAAGGGACTCTCAAGAGTCTTTTCCAATACCACAGTTCAAAAGCATCAACTCTTTGGCACTCAGCCTTTTTTATGGTCCAACTCTCACATTCGTACCTGACTCCTGGAAAAACCATAGCTTTGACTTTATGGACCTTTGTTGGCAAAGTGGTGTCTCTGGTTTTTCAGCCTGCTGTTGTCTAGGTTTGTCATAGCTTTCCTTCCGTGGAGCAAGTGTCTTTTAATTTCATGGCTGCAGTCACCTTCCATGATGATATGTGTTAACCAGGATATAATTCTTTTGACCCAGATCTATAACATTTATTCTAATTACTTATATGTTTATTCAGTTCCCCCAACTCATTATTTTTATTTATAGAGTGCATGCATGCTAAGCCATTTCAGTCATGTCTGCCTCTTTGTGATCCCATGGACTGTAGCCCGCCAGGCTCCTCTGTCCATGGGATTCTCCAGGCAAGAATACTGGAGTGGGTTGCCATGCTCTCCTCCAGCAGATCTTCCTGACCTACTGCTTCTCCTGCATTGATAGGCAGGTTCTTTACCACTAGTGCCCCCTGGGAAGCTCTATTTACTGACTACTTACTACCATATTTCATTCAGTCTGAAATACATCGACTGTTGGTGGGGGATGGAGGAATTGGAATAAGGGGGTCAAAAGGTACAAACTTCAAATTATAAGATAAATAAGTATTGATGATATAATTTACAACATGATGACTTTAGTTAACACTGCTGTCTGGCATATATATACCTGGAAAAGGGAATGGAAACCCACTCCAGTATTCTTGCCTGGAGAATTCCATGGACAGAGGAGCCTGCAGGCTACAATCCATGGAGTCGCATAGAGTCAGACATGACTGAGTGACTAACACATGCCATGGATATATATAAAAGTTACTAATAGTAGATCCTTAAAGTTCCCATCACAAGGAGAAAAAAAAATGGAGGATAGGAATGCAGGAGTGGAAGCAGGAAGCCTACCTAATTATAGGTATTGCTTTAGCTCTATGAGAGATGATGCTGGCCTAGGTTAGGGCAATAGCTTTGGAGGAGAGGGGAAATGGTAAAATTTGGAAAATATATTTAGTGCACAGTAGATCAGGACTGAATTATGTGAAAGTGAGAAGTGAGAGGGATGTGGATTAAAAGGTGATTCTCAGGATTTTGGTGGCAGCAACTACTAAAGGATGGGACCATTTGCAGAGATGGGAAGACTAGGAAAAGAGCAGGTTTGAGGGCAAAAATCAAACATTTAGTTTTGGACACAGTAGTTATTAGACAGCACAAGAGAAGCTGTTGAAGACTAACTGGATATTTGAGGTCGGGTCTCAAAGAGAGGTCAGAGCTGGAGACACATATTTTGAACTAATCTATGTACATGTTATTTAAATACATTCAATGTGATCCTCAACACTGGTCCCACATTAGAATCACTTGGGGTGCTTTAAAACCTATAAAATCATAGCTCTGCCCCCAGAAGTTATGGTAGAAAAGGGATTTGGTGTTTCTTTTTAGAAGCGTCTCCAATGATTCTAATGTGTAGCCAAGCTTGAGAACCAGGGAGAAGGGGACTCAGGTAGCTGGTTATAAGAGAGAAAAGAGGGGACTCATAGATTGAAGCCTTGGTGGGCTCCAGCATTTAGTGGATCAGAAGAGAAAGCAGAGGGTCCAGCAACAGGACTGATCAAAAGAAGGTGTTAAGTTAGGAGGGTAACCAGGAGAATGTCCCAGAGGTCAAAGAAATACAGGAGTTCAAGGAGGATGGAGTAATCAGATGAGTCAAATACTACTAGAAGGATTAATAAGATAAGGACTGAGTATTAGCTATTAATTAGGTACAAAGAAGTGTGTTGCAAATAAAGCAAGTGATAACAACTGCTCCTCTAGTCTTTCTTCATTGTGTGTGTGTGTGTGTGTGTTAGTCGCTCAGTCGCACATTCTCTTGTGCTAAACATTATTTAGCATGCATTCAGTTTTATTTAGTGAATTCCTATTCTGCAGCAGACTCTATGCTGGGGATGTAGAAATCAGCACCACAAAAATCTCTGCCCTTAAGTAATTCAGGGCCTCTTTGGGGAGGTGAACACATGAAAAATGGCTACAAAACAAAGTGATAAGTGATGTAATAAAAGTTATATAGAGCAGATGGTGGGAGCAAAGAAGACAGAGAACTTATTGCATGTTGGATGATTATGAACAGCACCTTGACAAACTAGAAAATTGCTCATGCTTTAATGTTAGTGATAGAAACAAGATGGAAAATTGAGTGTACCCCATGATTACAATCATATAAAAATATGATCCCTGAGACTTTCCCAGTCAAGAAAAATCTTGAACTGAGACTTGAATGGTGGGCCAGGTAAATAAGGTCAGGAAAAGGTGGAAGAAAGAAGAGAATTCTGAGCTGGAAGAAAGCAAGTGAGACAGAGTGTACAACCTGTTTGGCCACTGTAATAACTTTGGTGTTGTTGGAGTGTGGGTTGCCAGTGAGGGAGTAACCAGACTTAAAACTGGAAAGACAGGCAGGTGATAACAAGATAAAAAAGAATCACACAGGCTGTGTAGAGAGTTTGAACTTTATTCAGTCACTTATGAGTAGCCACGGAAGAATTTTAAAGTGGAAAACACACTCAGATTTGATATTACAACTATGACCACAGCAGCTCAACTGAAAGAGGCTGAAAGCAGGAAGACTAGTTAGAGAGGTCTTTCAGTAATCTAGGTGGGAAATATTAATTAATAAAGACAAGAGCAGAAGGATGGATGGACAGATAGGGATGAATGGAAAGGACTCTTTAGGAGACTGAGTAGACTTAGGGAATGGTAAGGGATGGGAGCATTAGGAATGTGGAGTGAAGGAAAAGAAGAAAGATTCTCAGATCTCTGATTTAGATAATTATCCCTGTTCTTATTCTCAGCTGAGTTTCAACCAAGACAAAAAAATATAGGAGTAAAATTGAGGGACCTGTGGAACATCCAAGGGAAGACTGATGAGTTTGAATATCCTGGAGCTCAAAAGAGATATGTGGGCTAGAGATACTGATTTAAGAGGCATCATTACCTATGTGATTTGTGGAGTGATTGAGACTGAGCAAGGATGTTGTATACATGCCTTTGTGTGCTTTCCTTTCTAGTCATTTTATTCTAAATTATATCCTCATTTAATTTTAATAATTCAGTCAGTTCAGTTCAGTTCAGTCGCTCAGTCATGTCTGACTCTTTGCGACCCCATGAATTGCATCACCCCAGGCCTCCCTGTCCATCACCAACTCCCGGAGTTCACCCAGACTCACGTCCATCGAGTCAGTGATGCCATCCAGCCATCTCATCCTCTGTCGTCCCCTTCTCCTCCTGCCCCCAATCCCTCCCAGCATCAGAGTCCTTTCCAATGAGTCAACTCTTCGCATGAGGTGGCCAAAGTACTGGAGTTTCAGCTTTAGCATCATTCCTTCCAAAGAAATCCCAGGGCTGATCTCCTTCAGAATGGACTGGTTGGATCTCCTTGCAGTCCAAGGGATTCTCAAGAGTCTTCTCCAACACGACAGTTCAAAAGCATCAATTCTTTGGCGCTCAGCCTTCTTCACAGTCCAACTCTCACATCCATACATGACCACTGGAAAAACCATAGCCTTGACTAGACGGACTTTTGTTGGCAAAGTAATGTCTCTGCTTTTGAATATGCTATCTAGGTTGGTCATAACTTTTCTTCCAAGGAGTAAGCGTCTTTTAATTTCATGGCTGCAGTCACCATCTGCAGTGATTTTGGAGCCCCCAAAAATAAAGTCTGACACTGTTTCCACTGTTTCCCCATCTATTTCCCATGAAGTGATGGGACCGGATGCCATGATCTTCGTTTTCTGAATGTTGAGCTTTAAGCCAACTTTTTTACTCTCCTCTTTCACTTTCATCAAGAGGCTCTTTATTTCTTCTTCACTTTCTGCCATAAGGGTGGTGTCATCTGCATATCTGAGGTTATTGATATTTCTCCCGGCAATCTTGATTCCAGCTTGTGCTTCTTCCAGCCCAGCGTTTCTCATGATGTACTCTGCATATAAGTTAAATAAGCAGAGTGACAATATACAGCCTTGACGTACTCCTTTTCCTATTTGGAACCAGTCTGTTGTTCCATGTCCAGTTCTAACTGTTGCTTCCTGACCTGCATATAGGTTTGTCAAGAGGCAGGTCAGGTGGTCTGGTATTCCCATCTCTTCCAGAATTTTCCACAGTTTATTGTGATCCACACAGTCAAAGGCTTTGGCATAGTCAATAAAGCAGAAATAGATGTTTTTCTGGAACTCTCTTGCTTTTTCCATGATCCAGCGGATGTAATTAGATTATGCAATTTCCTTTTTCAACTCACATTATAACAAAAGTTTTTCTTATGTTGCACTAGAGTTTTCAAAACAGTCAAAACTGTGGCTGAATAAAAATATACCAAGAGGATATGCTATAGTTATAGTTGAGCTTATCTCTGTGATAAAAATTTCTGTTCATAGTTTTTCTCCCATGTTTTGGATTTTTTCCTTAGGCAAGATTCTCAGAAATGAGAATATATGTATGTTGTTCTATATTTAATGTTTGTTGCACATATACATCCAAATTATTTTCGAAATGGTTGTACAGTTTCTCCTTAATACCAACAATGTATGAAGATACAAATTTAATTAGGTACTTGCTATAATTTGGTATTATGTATTTATCGAATGGGGCTTCCCAGGTGGCACAGTGCTAAAGACTCACTCATCAATGCAAGAGACACAGGAGACTTGGGTTCATCTGTGGGAAATGGCAACCGACTCCAGTATTCTTGCCTGGAAAACTCCATGGAAAACGGAGCCTGGCAGCTTACAGTCCATGGGCTGCAGAGTAGGATACAACTGAGCACACGCGCAGAATATAGGATTTGTGGAATGTGTATAGACGTCCTGGATTCTGAAGTCAAGTGGGCCTTAGGAAGCACACTATGACAAAGCTAGTGGAGGCAATGGCATTCCAGTTGAGCTATTTCAAATCCTAAAAGATGATGCTGTGAAAGTGCTGCACTCAATATGCCAGCAAATTTGGAAAACTCAGCAGTGGTCATCTCACACGCTAGCAAAGTAGTGCTCAAAGTTCTCAAGACAGGCTTCAACGGTACGTGAACCATGAACTTCCAGATGTTCAAGTTGGATTTAGAAAAGGCAAGGAACCAAAGATCAAATTGCCAACATCCACTGGATCATCGAAAAAGCAAGAGAGTTCCAGAAAAACATCTACTTCTGGTTTATTGACTATGCCAAAGCCTTTGACTGTGTGGATCACAATAAACTGTGGAAAATTCTGAAAGAGATGGGAATACCACACCATCTCACCTGCCTCCTAAGAAATCTGTATGCTGGTCAAGAAGCAACCGTTAGAACTGGACATAGAACAATAGACTGGCTCCAAGTTGGGAAAGGAGTACGTCAAGGCTGTATATTGTCACTGCTTATTTAACTTATCTGCAGAGTACATCATGTGAAATGCTAGGCTGGAAGAAGCACAAGCTGGAATCAAGATTGCTGGGAGAAATATCAATATGCAGATACCACCACCCTTATGGCAGAAAGTGAAGAGGAACTAAAAAGCCTCTTGATGAAAGTGAAAGAGGAAAGTTTAAAAGCTGGCTTAAAACTCAACATTCAAAAAACTAAGATCATGAAATCCGGTTGCATCACTTCATGGAAAATAGATGGGGAAACAATGGAAGTAAAGTTCAGACTTCACTTTCTTGGGCTCCAGACTCTTCCTCCTTGGAAGAAAAGCTATGACCAACCTAGGCAGCACATTAAAAAGCAGAGACATTACTTTGTCAACAAAGGTTCGTATCTTCAAAGCTACAGTTTCTCTAGTAGTCATGTATGGATGTGTGAGTTGGACTATAAAGAAAGCTGAGCACCGAAGAATTGATGCTTTTGAACTGTGGTGTTGGAGAAGACTCTTGAGAGTCCCTTGGACTGCAAGGAGATACAACCAGTCCATCCTAAAGGAGATCAGTCCTGTGTGTTCATTGGAAGGACTGATGCCAAAGCTGAAACTCCAATACTTTGGCCACCTCATGCGAAGAGTTGACTCATTGGAAAAGACCCTGAAGCTGGGAAAGATTGAAGCAGGAGGAGAAGGGACGACGGAGGATGAGATGGTTGGATGGTGTCACTGACTCTATGGACATGAGTTTGAGCAAGCTCAGAGAGTTGGTGATGGACACGGAAGCCTGGCTTGCTGCAATCCATGGGGTCTCAAAGAATTTGACATGACTGAGCAACTGAACTGAACTGATATTTTTATTATATACGTTAAACATCTTATTGCAGTAAGATAAACATACAACAAAGTATACACATCTAATCGTATAGCCTGATGAATTTTCAGAGTGAACATACTATATAATCTGAACCTAAATCAAGAAACAGAGCATTATCAGCATCTCAGAATTCCCTCTCATATATCTATCCCTCAAAGGTACAACCACTGTCTTGATTTTTGACGTTATAGGATAGTTTGAGCTGTTTTTGAACTTTCGATAAATAGAATCACATAGCGTGTAATCTTTTGTGTCTGTCTTCTTTTGTTTAGCATTATGTTTGTGCAGTTCATCATGTCACTGGGTTATCTGTGGTTCGTTCTCATTTCTGTATGGTATTCTACCGTGTGAATGTTCTACAATGTACTTGTTCTGGTAAGCATTAGGGTAGTTTCTGGTTTGGGGCTGTTATAAACAGCACTGGTTTATGAACATTTTTGTTATATCCCTTGATGAATACACGTATGCATTTCTATGGGGAATGACTTAGGAATGAAATGATGGATCATAACGTGTTTGTTTTCAGCTTTGGTAGTTACTGCCCTGTTTTCCCAGGGTACCACTTTGCACTTCCTCCAGTATATGAGAGTTCCTGGTGCTCTACATGCCGTCTAACATTTTGTCTTTTTCATTTTAGTCTTCTCATAAATGGTGTCTTATTTGGCTTCAATTTGGATATCCTTGTTAACCAAAAGTGTTAACCATCTTTTCATAAATTTTTTAGCCATTTTGATATGTTGTTTTGTGAAGTTGCTGTTCAAGCTGTCTACTTTTCTGCTGTATTCTCTTTTCCTTATTGATTTGTAAGAGGTTATTATTGTTGTTATGTTGCTATTTTACATGTTCTGAATATGAGTCCTTTATCAGGTATATGTCTTGCAAGTGTTTTCCCACTCCATGTTTGCTTTCACTGAAGAACATCTTCCCATGATTAGAAGTTTTTAATCTTAATGTAGTTCAACCTGTCTATTCTTCCATATGGTTAGCACATTTTATGTTCTGTTTAAGAAATCTTTGCCCACCTGTAAGTCATGAAGATATTTCTCTATGTTTTCTTTTAAATGCTTTATCTTTTATTTTCATATTTACATCTGCAACCCATTTGAAATGTATTTTTGTATTTTGTGTAAGGTAGGGGTCAAAATGCATATTTTTCTATATGGATATCTATTTGACACAGTCTAATTTATTGCAAAGATTATCCTTTCCCCCACTGCACTGAATATTAATCAGATCAGATCAGATCAGTCACTCAGTCATGTCCGACTCTTTGTGACCCCATGAATCACAGCACGCCAGGCCTCCCTGTCCATCACCAACTCCCGGAGTTCACCCAGACTCACATCCATCGAGTCAGTGATGCCATCCAGCCATCTCATCCTCTGTCGTCCCCTTCTCCTCCTGCCCCCAATCCCTCCCAGCATCAGAGTCTTTTCCAATGAGTCAACTCTTCGCATGAGGTGGCCAAAGTCCTGGAGTTTCAGCTTTAGCATCATTCCTTCCAAAGAAATCCCAGGGCTGATCTCCTTCAGAATGGACTGGTTGGATCTCCTTGCAGTCCAAGGGACTCTCAAGAGTCTTCTCCAACACCACAGTTCAAAAGCATCAATTCTTTGGCGCTCAGCCTTCTTCACAGTCCAACTCTCACATCCATACGTGACCACTGGAAAAACCATAGCCTTGACTAGATGAACCTTTGTTGGCAAAGTAATGTCTCTGCTTTTCAATATGCTATCTAGGTTGGTCATAACTTTCCTTCCAAGGAGTAAGCGTCTTTTAATTTCATGGCTGCAGTCACCATCTGTAGTGATTTTGGAGCCCAGAAAAATAAAGTCTGACATTGTTTCCACTGTTTCCCCATCTATTTCCCATGAAGTGGTGGGACCGGATGCCATGATCTTCGTTTTCTGAATGTTGAGCTTTAAGCCAACTTTTTCACTCTCCACTTTCACTTTCATCAAGAGGCTCTTTAGTTCCTCTTCACTTTCTGCCATAAGGGTGGTGTCATCTGCATATCTGAGGTTATCGATATTTCTCCCGGCAATCTTGATTCCAATTTGTGTTTCTTCCAGTCCAGCGTTTCTCATGATGTACTCTGCATATAAGTTAAATAAACAGGGTGACAATATACACCCTTGACGAACTCCTTTTCCTATTTGGAACCAGTCTGTTGTTCCATGTCCAGTTCTAACTGTTGCTTCCTGACCTGCATATAGGTTTGTCAAGAGGCAGATCAGGTGGTCTGGTATTCCCATCTCTTTCAGAATTTTCCACAGTTTATTGTGATCCACACAGTCAAAGGCTTTGGCATAGTCAATAAAGCAGAAATAGATGTTTATTTAAGGGTTTGTTTTTTTTTTCTCTTCAGTTTAACACATGGAGAGTGAGGCCTCATTGTTTAACTCATTTATTGATTATTTGGGCAATTTGCCATTTCTCTATTGTATTAAGACAGGACAGATTCTGCTGCAGTAGCAAATGAAGCACCAAATTTTAGAGGCTTAAAATAACATGGCTTTAGTTTTCCAAAGTCCAGTTGCCAGTTGGCCAGTTTATAAGGCAGCCGGTTTCCCTGCAATGACTGAGAGATCTAGGTCTCTTCCATCTTGGGACTTCACAGTAGTAGGTGGTCTCTACAATCTGCTAGAAGAGAAGAGAGCGTGATGGTGGCACTTTGACTCTTGAATTCTTGGCCTGGTTGGGAGACACCCAATTTCAGCTTACGTTCTGTTGTCTGCATCTGTTAACGTGGCCTCACCTCCCTGAAGGGAGCCTGGGAAGTATAGTTTTCCCGTGTGCCCAGGGTGGAGAGGAAAGACAGATACCAGAGAGACGGTGATCCCACCACATTCCCTTGACTAACTAGTCATATTTTCCACTGTGCAAATGGATTGTGTCTATTAACACTTTTGTATCTATTAACACTATTTATCAGAGAAGGCAATGGCACCCCACTCCAGTACTCTTGCCTGGAAAATCCTATGGATGGAGGAGCCTGGTAGGCTGCAGTCCATGGGGTCGCTGAGGGTCAGACATGACTGAGCAACTTCACTTTGACTTTTCACTTTCATGCATTGGAGAAGGAAATGGCAACCCACTCCGGTGTTCTTGCCTGGAGAATCCCAGGGACGGGGGGGCCTGGTGGGCTGCCGTCTATGGGGTCGCACAGAGTCGGACACTACTGAAGCGACTTAGCAGCAGCAACACTATTTATTTGGGGTATCTAACGTGTATATTAAATTGAAATAACTTTTAAGATTTCTTGCTTTAATGCTTCTCTAATTTATTACAAGCTTGCTTACCACATTTCACTCAACCTTTTCTCTAGACTTTTTATGTTATTTTATTTAGATGTACTTTTTATAAGCAGCAAAGATTCTGATTTTCAACACAATGTTCGAGGCTTTTTCTATTAATAGGGGATCTAAATTTAATAAGTGAACTGATCACGCTTAGTCTCAGGATTGCCATGTTTTTGTGCCTTTGTTTTCATCATATGTGTGTGCTGTTTCTTTTCAGTTTTGTCATTTGCGCTGAAGATTTGGTGTTGTTTGCTCTTATTCTTTACTGTGATGTTTTGAAAGTAGACATTCCTCTGATTTTGCTAGTGGGTTCCTGAGAGCTTTCCACAAATACTTTAAAAAAATCTTTGTTTGTTTAATTGTAAAAGTAATAAGTCAAATAATAACCTTTAGGAACTATGGAAAAGGAGGCATCAAACATTTTTTATTTCCCTATCCCCTGTTAATCTTATCTTTTGTTTGTGTTAACTATCTAATCTGGGGTAGTAAACTAAATCATTTGAAAAAATAGTTTTTTTCCCTCATAAACTAATTGCTCTTCCTATAAAACATTAGGACAATACCCTAAAGTACAAAGGGCAGCAACAAAATCTGCCATCATTTTACCACACAAAGACAACGGCTGTTAATATTTTAGCATATTTCCCTTCAAACTTTTTACTATATACATTTTATATGATTGAGATTATATTGTATATATGATTTTATATGCTGCTTTTTTCACTGAAATGTTTTTATTAGCAACTAGTTGTTTTTGGTTATATAAAAACTTCGCAATCATTTTGAAGACCTTATCATATTAGATGAGCCATAAGTTATTACCATATCATTATTGTACATTTAGATTATTTTTAACTTCTAATTATCATAAATAATGTTGAATAGAATTATCTTTGTGCAAAAGGGGAAAAAGCACACTTTTTGTCTAATTTAGGATTATTTCATTAGGACAGATTTCCAGAATAAAATTAGTAGGTCAAAGGACTACCTTTTTTTTTTTTTCGATCATGCTGTACAGCATGCAGTATCTTAGCTCCCCTACCAGGGGTTGTACCCATGTCCTGGCTCTTGGGAGCAGGGAGTCTTAACCATTGGACCATCAGGGAAGTCCCAAAATGAATATATTTTTTTAAGGATTTTTGGTTCATATTGCTAAATTGCTTCCACAAAGAAATTGCATCATTATAAATGAAATCTCAATATAGCTATATTGTTGCTATAGTTCTTTTAGCATTTCAGACTTAGCATCAATTCATTTCTCATTATTGGTGTTTATATTAACTTATACTACAACTAAAGTCTGTTTTGGGCATCTCCACCAATTCTTTCCAACCCCTATCTTCCAAATCATGAGTTCTTTTTTGATTCAGTGACTCATTTTATGATTCATCAAATTGCATCAAATACATGGAAGAATGTGTGTTTTTTTTGTTGTTGATTACCAATTAAGTCAATGCTTTATGTAACTTAATTTGGTTTCGTTTCTGCATATTGCATAGCAGGTGACTTATTTCCACTTAGGAAAATTATTATTATTTTTAAGTTAAAAAAAATTATGTATTTTTGGCTGTTCTGGGTCTTCATTGCTGCACACGGGCTTTCTCTAGCTGCAGTCAGCAGGGGCTACTCTCTAGCTGTGGTGTATGGTTTCTCATTGCAGTGGCTTCTCTTGTTTTGGAGCATGGGCTCTAAGCGCTTGAGCTCACTGGTTGTGGCACACAAGCCAAGTTGCCCCACAGCAGGTGGGATCTTCCCAGACCAGGGACTGATCCGTGTCCCCTGTATTGGCAGGCAGATTCCCAACCCCTGGACCACCAGGAAATTCCCAAAATTACTTTATGACACTAGCTGTGTCCTTTCCAACCCATCCCAATCCATAGAGCAAGGGGAAAATGAAGGAAGTGAAAGTGAAAGTCGCTCAGTCGTATCTGACTCTTTGTGACCCCATGAACTATACAGTCCATGGAATTCTCCAGGCCAGAATACTGGAGAGGGTGGGTGTTCCCTTCTCCAGGAGTTCGTCCCAACGCAGGGATCAAACCCAGGTCTCCTGCACTGCAGGCTGATTCTTTACCACCTGAGCCACCAGAGAAGCCCAAGCCTGTGGTAAGTTGAAAGATGCAATTCTAGGAGGGGTTGGAAAAATGTGTCGAGGCCTCTAAACAGGGAAAAAGGGGCAAATAAGCAAAGATTTAACTAGGTGCTCAAGACTATCCTAAATTGAAGACACAATAAAAAATAGAATAGAGTCTTAAGTTGGTGTATGGAATAGATCCCGACTCTGATGGATAAGTTTTGAATCTTGAAAAATAATTTAGATCACTTTGATGCACTACAAGGCCCAGCTAAAATTGCTCCTCATTTAGACACCTCAAATGTGATCTCTCCTGCCTCCAAATTCTCCCATTTTTCTAGAAAATGCATCATTTTCTGCTTTGGATAGTAATTTGCCAGACTACTCTTTGATCATTATCTCCACGTTACATGTGTGACTCACCTCTGTGCTTTCACAGCACCTGGCAAATTGCTTTATCCTAGATAGGTGTTCAACAAATAATTCCTGAAACCAATGCTTATCAGTTGGTAACTGTTTTCAGAACCAATGGATATACAGATTATAAACCATTCCCAAATAACTTTATTAAGTGCTCAAAGTGAGCAACAGTTAAGTAGATAAATATTTACCTGAGGACTTTTTCACAGTGGCAGTTTTGGAAATTTCATTGTGTATTTATTGATTTTAAGATACTGTTTTCTTCATCTCCCCTCACATTAGCAATGTTACATTAAAAAAAATACTCCCTTTTATTTTCTCATTAAACAACAAATCCCATTAGAATGTGTTCGTGTGTATGTGTGTGTGTGTAAATACTTAGAATCACAAATGCTAGGTTATTTTTGCTAAAATTTTTTTCTAATTTTTTATCATAAGTGTGCAGTGTAATTTTCACAAACGAGACACTTGCTTCTAACCAGTGCCTGGATTAAGGAACAGAATATTACTTTCATCTCTGAAACCCCTCTTCTTGTTTCATGATGACTTTTTTTCATGGTGATTTTTTGACTTTGGGAGGGAAGGGGGAGAAATTTTCATCAATATTTGATGTTTTTGTATTGTTTCAAAGTTTCTAAAATGTATGAGGTTATATACATCTCACATTATTTTTGTCATGTATCTAAGGAAGATTTGTATTTTTTATTTTTTAGGAAAGCATTAAGTGATTTTTGCTTGGATTAAGTGGTTTTGAAAGTCTTGAAACCATACAGTTGGAAAGATATTGTCAAAAATCAAGGATATTTGATGTTTATGAAAAGGAACATCAATTTCTTTGCCTACAAAATAATTTGCAGGACTTCTCTGGTGGTCCAGTGATTTAGATTCCCTGCTTCCAATGCAGGGGATGCAAGTTCGATCCCTGGTGGGGGAACTAGGATCCCATATGCCATGTGGTGCAACCAAAAAACAAATTCCTACTGCAGAAACCAAGTCCAGGGTAAATAAGGTTTTGGAAGTCTTTGTTCTTCCCTCTATAGCGATGAATTTATATTTCAGTTCAATTAGTAAGACTTAGGATCTAAGTGAAGTGGAACACTAGATTACAATTGATTTGACATGTTTTCTCAATCATTTCTCAGTGGACTGCTTTATTAAGAGGTACACTGTTGATTTAAAATCTGCTATGAGCACTGTTTGCTTGTTGTACTTTGTTTTTGTAAACATTTCATAATACTCATGCCCTTGGAAGATTGCCTCTAGTGCACTTTGGGGGAGGTAATATTGTTTGAAGCTGATTGTAATTTTTTAACCTCAGGCTAAATGAATCAGTTTTGAGAATCTAGTAATTCCAGTTTCGGTGATGTATGGATCAAGACGAGCCTCCCCCAATGAATTGACAAACCTGAAGGAAACCACTTTCACAGCTAAAGAGATCAGAGGAAGAGTAACCTAGCCTATTACCCACAAAACCCTGAAGCTATCACTACAGGGATTTGGAAATCATCATCTTCAAGCAGCCGCTCTGTGAATTGTGCAGGACAGGTAGAACAAACTCAGTGAAAATAGAATTCCTCATAATCCAATGCAATGGAGTCATTTGTCTAAGCCTCTACCAGAAAGGATACTACTAAGGTGGCAAGTCACGAAGGTAGGGCAGGTATCTTGAGAACTCTTGTCTGTGTGCATATGTTCAGACAAAGAAGGAAATCAAATCTGGCGGTGAGTCCAGGCAAGAGGAGACAGGCTGGGTGTTTCAGTTCATTCTAATGAAAAGGCCCAGCACGCTCCATTTCCTAAACATTTGTAATGGAATATTTCATACATATGAGAGCAGATTCTGATATATATAAATAGCTTAAAGAAAAAGAGTAAGAAAATCATACGTCTACACTCCCACCCAACTTAACAGCAGTGCGTTTACTGATGCTTTTGAAGTCCCTGTGAGTCCTCCACGGTCACATCCTGCCTTTTCCTGGATGGAACTAGCGACTCTGATTTTGGCTTCTCATTCCTTTTTCTTTTTTCTTTCTAGTTTTGCCACACATACTTATATATTCCTGAACACTATGTTATTTAGGTTTGAATGTTTTATAAATGAATCAAACTGACTTCATCTTTCTTTAATTTGGTCATGTAAATCAGCATCATGCCTGTGAGAATTTTAATTGTATGTATAGTATCCTATTGTGTGAATATACACAACTCTATTTATTCATCTATTTTCTTGTTAGCAAACATTTGGGTGGTTTCCAGTGTTTGGCTGCTGTTAACAGTAGTGTTATGGACATGCTTGTTCTTTCTCCTGGTGCACATAAACAAGAACTACTTCAAGATACAGTTTTTGGAATGCAATTGCTGGGTCGTAGCATCTTCAATTTTACTAGGTAATACTTCATCAACTTTTTTTTGGCTTAGTTGAAAAGGGCTAGGGTTGCCAGCTGTAGCAAATGAAAATACAGGATTCTCAGTTACATTTGCGGAGAAGGCAATGGCACCCCACTCCAGTACTCTTGCCTGGAAAATCCCATGGACGGAGGAGCCCGGTAGGCTGCAGTCCATGGGGTCGCTCAGAGTTGGACAGGACTGAGCGACTTCACTTTCACTTTTCACTTTCATGCATTGGAGAAGGAAATGGCAACCCACTCCAGTATTCTTGCCTGGAGAATCCCAGGGACAGGGGAGCCTGGTGGGCTGCCGTCTATGGGGTTGCACAGAGTCGGACACGACTGAAGCGACTTAGCAGCAGTTACAGTTGAATTTTATACAGACAACGAAAACCTTTTTAGTGTAAGTATGGCCCATGCAAAATTTGTATTTCATCCGGCAACCCTAACAAGGTCAGTGAACTTTACCAAATCACAGTCATTGGCCAATGAAGTCTAAGTGTGAGGGGGTGGGGGAATATTTGGCCTTTTCTTCCTCACCTAGCGTGGCCAACACAGTTGTTTACCAGCAGATTAGCCCAGGGGGCTCAGGTGCTTGCTAATCAGCTATGTGGGTAATTGATCAGCTCAACAAATACGTATCAGCACCAGCTGTATGCCAAGCAGGTGCTAGATGTTGGGAGTATAACTGTAAACATGACAGACAAGGTCCTTGCCCTCACTAGGATTTTAGCCAGGGTGGGGAAATGGAAGATAATAAGGCAATGATCTATGTACTGTGGGAGCAGTGGTGTGTTGGCAAAGAAGCCTTGATATGCAGATTTTGCTGACTTTGGAGTTGTAAATACTCTTACCATGGCCAGTTTCAAGCTACCAGTGTGGGGGGCATTGAACTCTGAGTTGAGGGAGAGACTTGTACAATCTGCTCTCTGGGCTGTATGAACTGGCTCCAGCAGGCCACTGTCTGGAACAGTACTTAGAAAGGACCTTTCATCCAATTTCTGGGCTCTTTTCTGATTGGTTTGGGGGAACGGGATTTAGAGATTAATTATCTCCTCAAATTTAGAGGGAATCAAATGCTAAGAGGTATTAGCATTTATTATATATATATATAATATTGGATGCTTTGCAAAAATTTTTTTTACTGTTATATAAATAGAAGAGTCTCATAAACGTAGTTGTAAATTATGACTAGCCTATAGATCAGGGCTAAGATCTCCCTTTTTGTATATGATCTTATATCAGAAGACCCTTGAAGACTTCTGAACTGCTCCATTCCTCATCATCCATTCCGCAAACATTGACAGAGCCCTTGGTTCTGTGTCAGGCATTGTATAATGGGCTTTAGTCTCTGTCTTCATGGCGCTCTCAATTCACAGAAAGAACACTCTGCCTGATTCTTTGTAGGCAGTCTTACTGCATTCTCCTTTTACTTGCTTAGTTCATTCCTGTGCTTCCATCTTGCTGTAACCCCCTTCCAATGATCTTTCCTTGCTTTTCTTGATATTTCTCCTCTCCCAGAGTGGCCGAACCTAGACTCTCCTGACTTTCCTATATCTTGTTCTATTGGGCAAGCTATCACTCTAACCATTCCATCTATCTCTATCAAACATTATTCAAATGCCCGTGTCCTTGCCGGTGTACAAGGTATGCGGGAGCCTCTACTATTTAAAAGTTTTTACAATAATTCAATAAAATTATGTTTTTGCACAACTTGTGTCCATATCCTTTTTATGCTTAAATTACTTAATACAAGATTCATTGTATAACATTTGGAAGAGCAGAAAGGAATAATTATGCAATCTTACAACCCAAGGCTAGCTATACACTTTTGGGGGTGCATCCTTGCAGTCCTTTGCTTTTCATACTTACAAACGGATTGGGATCATACCCGTGCTTTCACTTACAATATACAAGGGAATTTTTTATCATCTTTTTAAGTATTTTTCAAAGACATGATTTTAAGTGATAGCATAACATTCTATTTTCAGGCTAAGCCACGGTTTATTTAAGTAGTTCCTTGTTGCTGGCAGTAGGCTCTCTGCAAGTCAGTCATGTTGACTATCTTTATCATAAGCTGCAAGAAAGTAGGAATCAGTCATTTAATTGTCTTTCCAAGGCAGCACTCATAACAAAAACAAATCGAAAGAAATTGTATTATGTATTTGGATTTGTTGTGATCCTCTAGTTACCATTTAAAATACAAGGAGTCAGTCTGCATAAAATGTAACTGGTGTTGGTGTACAGGTATCCTGAGGCTCTTGGGAGGATTGGGAGGCAGATAACCTATCAAATCTCTGGTTGGGTTTTGTTTACTACTCTCCAGAGGAGCTGAGCTCTGGGTAAAATCTTGAAACTGGTAGGAGCTTTAGAGATCACCGAGTGACTCTAACCTCTTTTTCACAGATGAGGAAATTAAATCAAGAAGGATTGCTACCTGCTGAGACTAATATCCAGGTCTCTTGACTTCTTTTCTGTCCTTTTCACCACAATCAGCTGACTAAGCTTTCTCTTTTAAAATACTGAGAGCATACAGCTACCTATTACCTATCTTACAGGAACTCTTGTTTTGCCTTAGGGTGTATGCACTTTGGTATAAAAATCTAATGTAAGGTTCTAGATATGTATCCAAGAGAAAGGAAAGCATATGTCCACACAAAGACTTGTACACAAATGTTCATACTAGCATTATTCACATTAGTAAAACAGTGGAAACAATCCAAATTCCATCAACAGGTGAATGAATAAACAAAGTGTGGTATATTCACACAATGGAATACTCAGAAAGAAAAAGAAATGAACTATTGATAAATCCAACAATGTAGATCAATCTCAAAATAATTACATTGAGTAAAAGAAGTCAGACAAAAGAGTTCAAATTGTACAATTCCTTTTATCTAAAGTTCTGGGAAATGTAAACTAAGTGACAGAAAGCAGTTCTGTGGTTACCTGGGGATGGGGGTGTAGGGAAAGAGGAATCAGAAAGGGGTAGAGGAAATCTTGGAGGCAGATGGATATATTCACTATCTTGATTGTAGAAATGGTTTCAGGGTTGTATACACATGAAAACATCAAATTGCACACTTTAAATATGTGCAGTTTATTGCATGTTAATTATACCTCACTAAAGTTGTTTAATTTGAGATTACCCCAAGTATGAAAAGCAGAACATAACTAAAAACTCACTGAAGAATCTGAAGCACAAGAAAACTAAAATTACTTCTGGAGATAACTGACAACCAAGGTTCTATTTTAATATGATAGTTTATCTGAACAAAACATTACTATGAGAAGCGCAGAGTCATAAAAATAAAAAATAGAAGTGACATTTTTGTTCCCCTGGCAATGCCATTTCCTCATGCCTGTACAGTTACTCTATATCATAATCTTTTTAGTGTTCTATTCAATTTTTTTTTTTTTTTTTTAGTACATAAAAATTCTAGTCACTTTATTTGGAACAAAAAAGAGAGCAATAACTTCGTTGTATTTTTCCTGTTAGAAGGCTCTTTTATGTACAAGATGCCCAGTCCCTGATGTGTCTGTCCCTGTGTGGGTGTGTAGAAAGTTACACTGTAACCATAAATTTTAACAGATGCTGTAGTTCGCTTCAATATTTTGTAGTCACGACTCAGCAGTGGCAGTCACTGGAACTTTCTAGAAACCATACCCTCTTCATACCCTAAAAATGTGAACTCGGTGATCAAATTTTTCTATTCAGACTTTCCACCTACTGTTTTAAAACAAAGAACTGCCAGACCACACATACAGTGCATACACCAGTAAAGATTGTCTTTCTTGTTGGAAAACATTTGTAAAGTTTTATTTCCACCCAACTTATTTTGTTAGCTCTTTTATTCGATAACCACTCCCGAACGGGGAGGCGCACACCGGTTTGTTTGTTTTTTTTTTTTACACAGTAGAGAGAGGAGGAAAAAAAAGCAACTCTCAACTTTGCAGTTCCATTTTGAGAAATGATCACATCGAACTCCTGAGAAACGACAGCCCAGAGAGAGCAGAAGCATTTCTCCCCAGGCTGGGTGTGGGTCGGGAGGCAGGCGCGCTTCCGCGGGAGAAAGGGGGAGTCAGGTGGCAGCGGAGCGGGAGCGGGAGCCGGTGCAGCGCGGCGGGGGCGCGTGCGGGGCGCGCCTCCCTCCGGCCGGCTCCGGGAGGCCGCCCCCGGCGCACGCCAGTCCGCCGGCCCCGGGCTCCCGCGCCGAGCAGCGATCCGCGGGTGCGCCCGGAGCGCCCAGCGCCCGCGTCTCCTCCCTCGCGCGCTCGTTCCCTCCCCAATCCCCCCCGCCCCCAACCCCTGGCAGGTCCCTCCCCCAAGCCTGGTCCCGCGGCCGCCGCCGCCGCTACCGGAGGCGCAGGAGCCTCGCGATAGTGTTTGCACAGGCGGCGCGTGACGCCGCCGCCGCCCGTAACTGATGCAGAGGTTACCCCGCCGCCTCAGCCGCCACCCACCGCCCGCCGCCGCCGCCACCCGGGCGACGCCGGGGGCCGACGCACTGCAGAGGTGCCGGCAGGTTCCGCCCGCGGAAGTCTTCTCGGCTGGCGCAGCCCGCGCTCCGCCCGCGCTCCGACCCCGGCCCCAGCGGGCGCCCCCTCGACGCCTCCGCCGCGGCGCTCCTTCCCTCCGCCTCTTCCCCGGCGCGCCCGCCGGCTCCCTTACTTCTCCCGCTTTTCCTCCTCCCCGTCCCCTCTCCTCCCCTCACCTCTACCCTCCCCACCTCCCCCCTTCTTGGTTTCCTCCCCCATCCCCTTGACTCTCCCCTCCCTGCCCTCGCTCTCCTGCTCGCCCTCAGCGCGGCCCCCGCCATGACGGAGGCGGGTGCCGGTGCCGTTGCCGCCGCTGCCGTCGCAGGGGGGGAGTCGGGTTCCCAGAAAGTAGCTTGATGAGTGTCCAAAGTAGCAGTGGAAGTTTGGAGGGGCCGCCATCTTGGTCCCAGCTCTCCACGTCTCCAACCCCGGGCTCGGCGGCGGCGGCCAGGTCCCTGCTGAATCACACGCCGCCATCCGGGAGGCCCAGGGAAGGTAAGTGCCGTCGCGCCCGCGCCCGCTCGCTGGCCTCCCTTCCCCGCGCCGCGGCCCGCGCGCCCCCGGGTCTCCTTCCCGCGACCCCGGGGTGGGGGAGGGGGACGAGGTGGACGCGAGGCCGCCTGGCCCAGGGGAGGTAGTGCTCCGGTTGTGGGTGGTGGTTCGCGGGTGGCGAAGACGGACGAAGGGGTGCGCGCTGGAGGGGACGGGGCGAGGCGCGGCGCACAGACTCGCTTGGGGTTCCTAAGAGGCAGTCCTGGCTAGGGTGGGAAGCCTGACCCCGGACGCGAGCCCCTTCTGCTCCATTTGCTAGTACTCTCAGTACTCTTAACCTCCCGGCCTCCGGTCTCTGGTGGGTTTTCCCTCTCGGTGAAGCATTCATCCTCGAGCCCCCTCCCCTTCCCTCGCGCACTCCTCCCCTAGAGGCGGTCCCCGCTCTGCGAGCTTTGCTGCCCGGGACCTGAAGGATGCCCCTCACTGGCAAGATCTCTGCCTTTTGGGGAGAGCCGCTGAAATTATCAAAGCCGACTTTGATCCCTGGCCTGCCCCGCCACCCCCACCCGGAGCAGTTTAAACTAGAGACCGATTCGTGGGCAGGCTTTTAAAACCACCCAGATGGTTGCAACTTTGCTTCGCCATCACCTCCTGCATATTTGTGTGTTACCTCTCTGTTACAAGTAGGCTACTATTCTTCTCCGACAGGGTCGTGGGTTTTGTGGGAAATCGCTGCGTAAAGGTTACTGCAAACATTCACCAGATCGGTTACAATTGTTTTCTAAGTTTTCTGGCTTCCTGCATGCAAGTGTGCTGCCACCAGATGTAGCAGTTACACAGCTAGTAAGACACCGGAGTGCTTTTGACTAAAATTTTAACTTGCTGTATTTAACTTTAAGTATACGACGTAAAATTAAATTTAGGAGAACACATATTTATGGGGGAAGAATAAATGTGTGTAGAATCGCGTTTAACGTTCTTTTGTCTGGAAAACGTTCAGCGGTATTCATGAGCAATTGGTAAATGGGTTGTTCACGGCCAGTTGTGTCACACAGGAAGATTGTAGCCACATTTTCGAAAAAACGTCGGGAAGTCCAGTAGTCTAGTGAATCCTTTAAAGATACCAAGAGCTTTGATTTATGTAGGAGTCGGTGGGATTAATTTATTTTGAAAATAGCTATCAGTATTTATGACTCAGAGTCTTGACATTTGTTAGTCAAGTGGTTTGTGCCCTGAATCCAGTGGTTCAGGCATAGCGTTCTTTGTCATTTTGTTCCTGTGAGCATGTGTGAAAGTGACAATAGGCTCAAAGATTGGCATGAATTTGCTCTGGAAAATTCACGGGAAGATTTGATTTATGGCATCCATTAAGCGTTCGGAATACTTTGACAGACATTTCCTCTTTCCATCTCGCCCCCAACCCTGAGTTCTGATTATTAGAAGATAAAAGTTTATTTATTGACTAACTCGAATTTAGTACACCTGGTGATTTTTCTTTCTTCACTTGAAAATTTGTAAATGAGTGTCTTAAAATCTATTTTGAGAACGGCAGTTGGTGCTTTTAGCATGCTTTTACTTTTGTCTATACTTCCATTAAGATGCTAAATGGCAGTGTTAGGAATGATAGTATAATGAGTGATAGTATAATGAGTGGTATTCAGTGATGTCTTGGGAAAGACTTTTTTTAAGGCTATACCTTTTTTTTAATTATTCATTTCTTAAATATTTATTGAGACATTTTGTGTGAGCCAAGCACGTACTTGTTAATGAGGACTTAGTGTTGAATTGTTCATCTGTTAACATCTGTAATCAGTGTTAGTAATTTTGGGTCTGTAGAATCTAGATTTTGTGAACTTCAGAGGTTACTTCAACTCATTAAAAAACTTGTGTACTATTCTGCACTTTTCCTGATGTTTTAAAATTTTGAAAGATTGGAATAATTTAGCTTGAACTTCCAAATAAGGCAAATTTTTTCCAGCAGTTTGGATTTTTATGTAACCTAGTCTCAATTTATGAAATAACAAGACGTGCTGTTGTGTAAGTTATACTTCACACCCAAATACCTGTATGGTGACAGTGGTATATTGCTTTTTTTTGACCAACCAGGAAATAAATTAAAACTTTTAATGCTCTGTAGGGTTATGTATTCATCTTGAAGCTATTGTTTCAGATTTCACTAATGCGAACACTAATTGCATATATGAAGCCCTAGGAATCAAGGTGTTACCATTGTCTATTGAGTGGGATCCCAGTTTTTATTTTAACAAGTGCTTGGCATCTTTTCCAGGTAACATATTAGTCTGTTGTATAAATTGATGTAAATTAACAGCTTTTTTAAAAAAAATTATTTTTGGCTATGTGGGGTCTTTATTGCTGTGCGGGCTTTTTTCTGGTTTCCATGAGCTGGTGCTACTCTTGGTTGGGGTCCACAGGCTTCTCATTGCTGTGGCTTCTCTTGTTACAGAGCATGGGGTTAGTGCTTGGGTTTAGCTGCTTTGCAGGATGTGGGATCTTCCTGGACCAGGGAGTGAACCATGTCCCCTGCATTGGCAGGAGGATACTGAGCCACCAGGGAAATCCAAATTTGATAGCTTTAATTGCTGGTGACTGATAGCTAGTGAAAAGCATTACTATTAATGGAACTTGAGTGTACGTATCGAGGAGAGAACAAACTTTGTTTCTTGAAAAATTGAGCCAACTTAATGTAATAGAGAATATAAAATTTTAAACTTAAAAGAGATACACACGTATATGTACATATATAAAGTTATATATGTGATGAACTCCTTTTAAGCAAACTTAACTTTGAAAATGGGCTATTTTTAAAGATAAGCCATAAGTATCTTATCCATAAGCCTAAATCATAAGATTTAGGAATTTATTGGAATTCAGGAATTTGTATGGTAGAGTGTAGACTATTAATTGGAGAAGGAAATGGCAAGCCACTCCAGTATTCTTGCCTGGAGAATTCTATGGACCAAAGAGCCTGGTGGGCTACAGTCCATGGGGTCGTGAAGAGTCGGACACGACTGAGTGACTAACACACACAAACTATTAATAATTTCTTTCCTTGGAGTTCCAAAGCTTTTCCTTTATCAGTCTTAAAATTCTCTGAGAGGTGCTCAGCAGTGTAGCTCTAGGTTTCACAGTAGATCTTTTAAACCTGTGGCTAAATTCTCTATCCCACTTTATCTTCTAATAATTCTGTGAATAAGGATGTGAGAAGTTAAGAAATTTTCAGATAAGGTCAGTTTTGTTTGCTGAGGCCTAGGAATGTGTTGGCTAGATGAATAGATTTTTTTTTTTTCTTCATATCAGTACATAAGTACTTTTGAATGAGTTACTGCTGTGAGTCAAATAAATGGTTATACAAAAGACTTGTCTTTTTTATTCCATTTTTCCAGATATAAATAATTTGCTTTTTACTTTTATATAAATAGCAAAAATAGTTTGGCCAAAAAGATAATATCATAGTCATAAACTTGCTCTGTTTCTGTATTTACAGACTACATCTTTAGACGGAAGAGTTAAAAGTATTTGATTCCAGATGATTGCATAATACCTGTAGGAAGATGTTAAAAGTTATGTATCAGATGGCACTTTAATTTTTTGAAGTCACCTGCTGCAGCAAGACCGAGTTGTATGTTTAAGGATTCTAGCTCGTGAATGCATAGATATGTGGTAGGCGCCTCCCTTACAGAGGCATTTTTATGTATTAGAGGAGAAAGGGAAATTCAAGATAGAAGCCTGGGAATCTGCCCTTGAGAAATAGGTTATGTTTTAGCCTTTTTGGTCTCAGGACCCCCTTTACTCCTTAATTATTCAGGTCTCTAAAGAGATTTTGTTTATGTGGGTTATGTCTTGGTATTTACTATATTTGTAATGAAATAACTTCAGAAACATTTATTTATCTAAAAACAATTTGATTACATGTTAACGAATTTTAAAATGATAAATAAATATGCTAAAACAAAAACTTCAGTGAGACTAGTGGAATTGTTTTATATTTTTACAGACCACTTTAGTTTCTGGCATACTAGAAGGTAGCTGGATTTTCTTCTTTCCGTCTGTTGAGATGTATTTTGAGGCATGTGTTGAGAACCCAATTTCACATAGATATGTACTTAGAACTATTTTACTAGCCTTTTGGGAAGTTATTCTTTGATATTACACCAAAATTCAACAGTTGGCTGTTGTTTTTAAAGGTTACTTGCAATGTGGAAGTACATTTTATCCCAGAAGTGTCTTCAGGACACACAAGAAATCTGTGGACCATACATTTAGATTCAGCAAGAGACTAGTTGAAGGGTGGGGAAGAGTATAGCTGTTTTCAGATATTTCAAAAACAAATAGAAGAGAATGTATTTATTATGCTGTTACAGAAGATAAACTAACAGGTGAAAGTTGCAAAGGCATAGAATGAATTCTGTATTTTTTTTTTTGACAAGACTGTAAGAACCGTGTAACAACTAGACTTGACCAGCAATGGAAAGACCAGTCTCTTGAAATATTTAACTATGAGAATTTAAAGCAAACTACACTGCTGGTGCAGAAGACATAAGAGACATGGGTTCGATCCCTGAAGATCCCCTGGAGAAGGAAATGGCAACCTACTCCAGTATTCTTGCCTGGAGAATCCCATGGACAGAGGATCCTGGCGAGCTACATACAGTGTATAGGGTTACAAAGAGCTGGGCATGACTGAGCACGTGCATGTACATGGACTTTTGGGGTGGGGTGGAGATAAATAAATTCTTATTTTGTGTGGTATTGGATTAAGTGACTTAAGGTCCCATCCAATTAAAAAATGCAAACATTCTGTGATTCTTTGAAAATTTGTAAATGTAGTTAAACTACTTATATATCCATGAATGTTTTTGAAAATCCTCAAATTTCAGTAGTATGAAACTGCTGTTGACTTTATTGCTGTTTTGCGTTTTTATTGTGCTTCTGCAGTTTTTCCTGTATTTTCTGGAATCAACACTGTCAGTCTTCCTGAAATCTTGATAAATTCCCTGCAAAATATAATAAGCTTTGAAGACATTTTAGGGAATCAGATGCTGCTTATGATATAGTTTAGTAGAGTTGCACTTCTGGGGGCTGATTTTCAGTTTTAAAAGAGAAACTATCAGCATTCTGTATAGTCTTTTATTTTTAATTGTTTATGTGATTTCAGAGGTAATGTGCTTAATCTAATGGTTTAAAAGCTAGAGAGTCTGAAAAAAGGATAGCTAAAGGAAAAGTAAGTGTTTAAATTGATCTGTCTTGAATAAAAAAGTGCATATTATAACCAGAACATAAAAAGAATTTTAATTCTCATCTTATTCAGAGAAGTATGTATGTAATAGTTACGATTATCTATAACAATTCATATTTTAATTTACTATGGAACATAGTCTCTTCTGTGAAATGTATTGAAAGGTTAGATTTTAGGTACTTGGAAGTTTAAGGATAAACTCCTTTAACTTTCCTGAGGTCAGTTTTAGTGAAGTAAGTGACACAGAGCTTGAGAGTTCATGTATTTGTTTCATTTAGATTTAAAGCTCATTTTCTATAGAAGAACTATAGGAATAAGTAATTTAGTTTTGTAAACTCCTTCGTTCTCTTTAATAATTTCCACATATCTTAGAATAATTTAGAGGAACGGTGTTATGAAGTGGGAGAAGCAGTATGCTGCAAAAGAGAAAGTGCATTGATAATTGGAAAACAAGTGTCCCTACTTTGCCCTTAACTAGATGGGTGATGTTTGGGCAAGTTGCTTATCTGCTTCAGTTTCATAACATGAGAATTATAGAGCTGAAAGGGACCCTGGAAGCTATTGAATTCAAACTTCTTATTTTACCGATGAGGAAACTTTGCCCAGACTTTCACTCTAGGAGAGTTGGGACCAAGATGCGGTTTTCTGATTTTCAACTTACTGCTTTCCCATTATACTTTGTGGCTCCTCTAAATCTGTAAAGTGGCGGGGTTGAATTCAAATCCTTCAGAGGTCTTTAACAGCTGAAAAATATTCTTTGACATCAGTTTCATTATAATTTACTGGAGGAAAGTTTGTAGCTTTTATTTATTGGTAAAATAAATGTTTTTTTGAGGAAGCAGTGTGACTCTTTCAAGGTTATGTTATAATTTGTTAAGATAGTCATCTTCATTATTACCAAAAGATTTTTAAGTTTGTTTATGAGCATAGTTAAGTAGTAGTGTACTAGGTGATCTTGTCTTTTTATTGATCTGCATTCTAAAACGCTATTACGAATATGTTAAAAGCTGTGTAAATTATGTAAATAGCAATGTGGTGTCCTGAAGTGGAGGAAACTAGGTGATTGTTTCTCAGAAATTCTTTCTAGGGTGTCTCCCCTGCTCCCCCTGGTTAGATGCCTCTGTTCCTTAGTGTTCTGTTTGTGCATGTGTGCTAAGTCGCTTCAGTCTTGTATGACTCTCTGCAAGCCTGTGGCCCCTAGCTGACAAGACTTCTCTGTCCATGGGATTCTCCAGGCAGGAATATTGGAGCGGGTTACTGTTCCCGCCAAGGGATCTTGCCCACCTAGGGATCGAACCTGCGTCTCTCATGTCTTCTGTGTTGGCATGCGGGTTCTTTACCGCTAGTGCCACCTGGGAAGCATAGTGTTCCGTAGTGTCCTGCAGACAATTCTTGTCTGTTTCATAGCACCTCTGTTGTCATACCTTTTATTATAGACTTTTTTTTTTTTTTTTTGCCTACTGTACAGAAAGGTCTTGAATTCAGAAACTTTCTTTTGTTCATTTCCATATTCTCATTGCATAGTAGGATGTCCTCTATAGAGTTGGCATCTAACAGAATGTTTTGTCAAAGGACTGTTAGTTTTTTTTTTTTAAACTGAATGATTTTATACTTAATATATACATATTTGAGACCCAGGAAGACACTCATTTTAGTATTTTATAGGCAAGTTGTATTTTCAGTTCAGTTCAGTCACTCAGTCGTGTCCGACTCTTTGCGACCCCATGAATCGCAGCACACCAGGCCTCCCTGTCCATCACCAACTCCTGGAGTTCACTCAGACTCACATCCGTCTAGTCAGTGATGCCATTCAGCCATCATCCTCTGCGTCCCCTTCTCCTCTTGCCCCCAATCCCTCCCAGCATCAGAGTCTTTTCCAGTGAGTCAACTCTTCGCATGAGGTGGCCAAAGTTATATTTTAGAGAGTCATAATAGTAACAGTAATAGCTGAAGTTTAGTGTTTGTACATGTTAATTCATTTAATTCTCATTAACTCTTTGAGGTATATACAGTTATTCTCATTTTGCCTATGAGGAGCCAAAGCCCAGAGAAGTAAAGAAACTTGCCCAGTATGACACACAGTAGTAAATGTTAGAGCTGAGATTTTAATCGTCTGCATTTTAACCACTCGGATATATTGCCCAAGATAAAGAAATTTCATTTTGAGTAATTTCTTAGTTTTTCCTTAACAAATTTTAATTTATTAATCAGTCATTTTGGCTCATTCAGTTTACTGATAAACTTTTTTTTCTTTTTTTGGCATGAATTTTGTATGTGTATGGAGATAGGATTAAAAAAACGAAAAATTCAAAATCAGTTTGTGTAAATCTTAAATTTTATGAAAAATGTTAGAAGTATACTAATGAAAAATCTTATTTTCATGTTTAATAATTAAATTAGAATGCTGTTTATCTTAATATTTTGGCCTCATAAACTCACTACAGTTGTAACAAATAAACATTAGAATTTGAATGGAGAATTTTCGAAGTCCACTTATTGTGAAGGATTTTAACCTGGTGCATGAGGCGCTCAACAAAATTGAGATGCTTTAGTGGCAGATGATTTAGTGTTCATTATGGAAGGGAAAGGAGGCTTGACTCTCAACCTGGTTCATCTTACAAGAAGTGTTTTTTTAAAACACTTAAAGCTTTAATTACTTTATTTCATACAAAACAGATCTCTTCATAACATGTATTACTTAGTGTATCTAACGAGCGACAGAATTTGAATGGTTTGATAGGAATTTAAAGCATAATGTAGAAAGATGCAGAGCTGAAACAAGTGAGGGTTGTGAAACAAATCTTCTCAATGTGGCTTCATTATTAGATTTGAAATTTGTGAATTTAAAGACGACAGGTTATATACCTCTATTTAAGTTAAAAGGCTTGTATTCTACAAGATGCAGTATAAAGCCAAATATGAGCAGTTTTAGGGGATGACATGGGGCTTCCCAGATGGCTCAGACAGTAAAGAGTCTGCCTGCAGTGTAGGAGACGTGGGTTTGATCCCTAGGTTAGAAAGATCCCTCGAGGAGGGCACAGCAACTCACCTCAGTATTCTTGCCAGGAGAATCCCATGGACAGAGGAGCCCAGGGGGCTACAGTCCATTGGGTCCCAAAGGATTGGACACAGCTGAGCACACACACACACACACGCGTTAAGTGTTTGTTGTGCTCATAAGTTTGTATCTTTCCTGGGAAACTAGTTTAGTTGGTGAAATGACATTCTTCTAGGTTTAAATTAAGCTTTAACCTGGTACTTGCTGTTATTGTTAAATGGCATATACATTGTGTTAGCTCTGCCCTCGCCACTATGTATGTGCTTCCTGTCTGATGGTAAACACAGCTATGGTGCCTCTGGAGAATGTCAGGGGATTTGTATGAAGCCAATCAGAGTCATCCTGTCTTTCATAAGACCTGAGGCATGTTTCTTGTTTTTTCTTCTTTTTTGACAAATAGGGTATTTCTGCCTTTAAAAAAAAAAAAAAAAAAACATAGTTTTTCCTATTTCTGTGCACAGATTTTAAAAAAAATCAGTGAATTACTTTGTATATATATTATTTTATATCGTATATATATATGAAAGTGAAAGTGTTACTCAGTCGTGTCTGACTCTTTGTGATCACATGGCTCCTCTTGTCTGTGAAATTCTCCAGGCAAGAATACTGGACTGTGTAGCGATTCCCTTCTCCAGGGGATCTTCCCATCTCAGGGACCAAACCCAGGTCTCCTGCATTGCATACGGATTCTTTACCATCTGAGCCACCAGGGAAGCCCATGTATATGTATGTATGTATATAAACTCATTTATTTAAAAGATACATATACTTAATGGTAGGACTTGTTTTAGGAACTTTGTAAATTGTAACTCATTTACTTCTAATGATCATGCAGTAGGTATTATTGAGTCCCTGTTTTACAGATGAGGAAATGGAAGCACAGAGGTTAACTAGTTTAACCAGGGACACATGAGAATCTGTAGTAGAGTCAAGATTCAGACTAGGCTCCTGAATGCATCTCTTTAACAGTTTATGCTATTCTGTCAGCATTATTCCATTGAATTTTATCCACAAAGATACCGAATAGGTGTACTCAGTGTATTTTATTTAACCATTCTTCTTTTGGTAGTGTGTTAATCATGATTCTTTTGCTTACCTGTGATAAAAACTTATCACAAGCTTTGGTAAGGTAAATAATTTACTGGTTCACATAATTGAGAATAGTAAATATGGAGAAGGATGGAATAGCTTTGGAAGCAGCTTAGATCCAAAGTCTCAAATGATGTCACTGAGCCTCTTTGACTCCATATCTGGGTTTTTCTAGCCTCTTGCTTCTGGAGCCTCAGTAACATACTCTTTGGCTTAGCAACTATACTTGAAAGACTAACTTTTTCCTGATGTCCACATGCCATCTGGGTTGATGCCGATGTATTGTGATCGTCAATTCCTTAACCAGTCGTTGGTAGCTGGGAGATGAAGTACAGCAAAGTGGCCACCATGGCTGTAGATAGGATGAGTTGGGGAATCCACAGAAAGCCATGATTAACAGATGCCTGAAGATCACAGATTAGGTGAGTGATAGTTTTCCTGAATAGTGGATCATGGTGAACAAAAACATCTTAACTACTGTATTAGTTGTTTAGGTTATTTCTTTTCTTTTTCTTTAACTTTTCTTTTTGGCTATGCTGCTACTGCTAAGTCTCTTCAGTCGTGTCTGACTCTGTGCGACCCCATAGATGGCAGCCCATCAGGCCCCGCTGTCCCTGGGATTCTCCAGGCAAGAACACTGGAGTGGGTTGCCATTTCCTCCTCCAGTGCATGAAAGTGAAAAGTGAAAGTGAAGTCGCTCAGTCGTGTCTGACTCTTAGCAACCCCATGGACTGCAGCCCACCAGGCTCCTCCGTCCATGGGATTTTCCAGGCAAGAGTACTGGAGTGGGGTGCCATTGCCTTCTCCCTTTTGGCTATAATAGATATTAATATAGTGAATATCTCTGAGTAAAAGTTTCCCCCAACCCCTAACATGATTCTCAGTCATGGAATATCAGGGCAAAAAGTGTAAAACAGTTAAGGGCTTTTGATAACTATTACCAAATTATTATTTAAAGAATTGTATTCAGCTCGTATAGTACTGACATATGAGTTAGGCATGTCTTTTTGAACCAGGGAAGGTTCAACTCATCCTGGGGATTGCTAGGCTTAAATATTGTTAACACAGTGCCTTTCAGTTAACAAAAGTTTCCCTGATGGCTAAGACAGTAAAGAGTCTGCCTCCAATACAGGAGACCCAGGTTTGATCGCTGGGTCAGGAAGATCACCTGGAGAAGGAAATGGCAACCCACTCCAGTATTCTTGCCTGGAGAATCCCATGGACAGAGGAGCCTGGTGAGCCACAGTCCATGGGGTCGCAAAGAGTCAGACACAACTGAGCGACTGACTAACACATGCTTTTTAGTTAACAAAAGGATTGAGATCCTCACACTGAACATGTGTCTAATCCAATTTATCAAATGCTTTATTATTTTTCATTCTCACTATTTAAAAATCTTCAAAATTGAAAGATGGTTGCTCCTTGAAAGGAAAGCTATGACCACCCTAGACAGCATATTAAAGAGCAGAGACGTCACTTTGCCAGTAAAGGTCCATATAGTCAAGGCTATGGTTTTTCTAGTAGTCATGTCCAGATGTGAGAATTGGACCATAAAGAAGGCTGAGCACTGAAGAACTGATGCTTTAGAATTGTGGTGTTGGAGAAAACTCTTGAGAGTCCCTTGGACTGCAAGGAGATCAAACCAGTCAATCCTAAAGGAAATCAACCCTGAATATTCATTGGAAGGACTGATGGTGAATCGCCAATACTTTGGCCACCTGATATGAAGAGCTGATTCATTGGAAAAGACCCTGATGCTGGGAAAGATTGAAGGCAAAAGGAGAAGGAGATGGTAGAGGATGAGATGGTAAAATAGCATCACTGACTCAATGGACATAAATTTGAACAAGGTCCAGGAGACAGTGAAGGACAGGGGAGCCTGGCATGCTGCAGTCCATGAGGTTGCTGAGGCTTTCAGGATCCTGGTTCCTCCATCCAGGATCCACGCCATGCCCCGTGCAGTGGAAGTGAGTCCTAAACACTGGACTGCCAGGGAATTCCTAGATTTTCTTGATTGTAGGGTGGAATAAGAAATAGTAACTGTTTCATAAGGTTGTGAGAATTAAATGTGAAATTTGTGGCATGGAAGGAAAGTTATGACCAACCTAGATAGCATATTCAAAAGCAGAGACATTACTTTGCCAACAAAGGTCCATCTAGTCAAGGCTATGGTTTTTCCAGTGGTCATGTATGGGTGTGAAAGTTGAACTGTGAAGAAAGCTGAGTGCCAAAGAATTGATGCTTTTGAACTGTGGTGTTGGAGAAGACTTGAGAGTCCCTTGGACTGCAAGGAGATCCAACCAGTCCATTCTAAGGGAGATCAGTCCTGGGTGTTCTTTGGAAGGACTGATGCTAAAGCTGAAACTCCAATACTTTGGCCACCTCGTGCGAAGAGTTGACTCATTGGAAAAGACTCTGATGCTGGGAGGGATTGGGGGCAGGAGGAGAAGGGGACGACAGAGGATGAGATGGCTGGATGGCATCACCGACTCGATGGACGTGACTCTGAGCGAACTCCAGGAGTTGGTGATGGACAGGGAGGCCTGGTGTGCTGCGATTCATGGGGTCGCAAAGAGTCAGACACGACTGAGCGACTGAACTGAACTGAACAAGTCAGTATATGTTAACTGCTGCTGCTGCTAAGTTGCTTCAGTCGTGTCCAACTCTGCGATCCCATAGATGGCAGCCCACCAGGCTCCTCCATCCCTGGGACTCTCCAGGCAAGAACACTGGAGTGGGTTGCCATTTCCTTCTCCAGTGCATGAAAGTGAAAAGTGAAAGTGAAGTCGCTCAGTTGTGTCTGACTCTACGTGACCCCATGGACTGTAGCCTACCAGGCTCCTCCGTCCTTGGGATTTTCCAGGCAAGAGTACTGGAGTGGGGTGCCATTGCCTTCTCCAATATGTTAACTATTACTATTATATTTAGATACAAGGATACTTTAGAATTAAAAATTTTTCTCCTTTTTAAAATGTCAAGAATAGGGAACAGGACCTATCTACATTGAGATCTTTTGGCCAGAGCACACTTGACATAGATTGTCTCCATGGCTTGTTGAAGAATTTTAGCAGGGTTGTGTATGACAGAGGCAGATTTTAAGTGATAATTATAGTTGTTAATCTCATTTCTTTTCACTATATAATATTATGGCATTTATTTTACATAAAATTTTTCTTCCTTTGATTTCTTTATTTTACATTTTAAAGATTTGTTTTACTGTACAAAAGCACATGATTTTTTAAAATATCATTTAATGTGTATTGTCATTATTGTTTTCCCTATTGAATAACTAGGATTTTAAAGTTTGTTATTTAGTTTCTCAGAAATTAATCAGTTGTCAGAGTTCTAGAATTTTATAGAAACCTATTGGCATAGTTTGTTTAATTATTCTGCATGTATTTTTGGACCTAGAGCCTAGCACTGGGAAAAACAAAGATATGTAAAATAATAGTCCTTGCCTCCTAGGAGCGTGGCCAAAGTCTAGTGAGGAAGACTGTAATTCATAACATGTAATTTATACTTAAAACAAAAACCACTTTGTGGATCAGATGAAACAGTTCATGAGTTGCCAATTTTTAACTTCTGATATAAACAGAACTCTTGTATAATGGGGCTTCCCTGGTAGCTCAGATGGTTAAGAATCTGCCTGCAATGTGGGAGACCCAGGTTCGATCCCTGGGTCGGGAAGATCTCCTGGAGAAGGGAATGGCAACCCAGTACTTGCCTCCTAGGAGTTTGGCCAAAGTCTAGTGAGGAAGACTGTAATTCATAACATGTAATTTATACTTAAAAAAAATACTTTGTGGATCAGATAAAACAGTCTGTAAGTTGCCAATTTTCAACTTCTGATGTAAATAGAACTATTATATAACATGGTTGTAACATATCCTATATCACGGTGTTATATCCATTGGTCATTTGATTTCTAGGAACAAACTTTAGCAATACAGATTTATTATTAGAAGGATATAGGGCTGAGTATCTCTTAGAACCTAGTTAGGCTTCAGGAGACTGAACTGGAAATTCAGGGACCATGGTCGCACTGTTCTCCTGTGGATCGTAGAGCAACCCTTTCTAGGACTGTAAAGGAAGGTTTCTTGAAAAGGAAAAGTGAGAAGGAAGGTAATTGTATTTCTATCAGTAGGTGTGAACAGAGTATTCCCTAGAGAAGGGAATTAGCTAGGTTTCCTCCACTTTAACTATTTTCAAATGGTATCATCTTGTTTCAGTTGATAAGTCTTGATTGCTTGTGAGATTGAACTTAATATTTATATCAAAAGCTCAGTCTTCAAAAAATTATTACCGTCTAAGGTTCAAGCACTCTAATTTTACTATGATTCAATTGATTTTATTTTTTAATGTTATGTGGTGCTTTAGTTTTCATTATTGAAGAATAATATTAATGCAGAAAACACACACAGACAAATTGATGCTCAGCGAGCTACTGTAAACCATGGTGTGTGTAACTACCACTCACTCAGTCAAGAAGAAGAACACTAGCAGCATTTGAGAGCTCTCTTCCGCTCTCATCAGTCCTTTACTACCTTCTCCCTCCCTCCAGAGCTGTCGCTGTGCTGTGCTGTGCTGTGCTTAGTCATTTAGTCGTGTCTGACTCTTTGCGACCCCATGGGCTGTAGCCCACCAAGCACTATTCTGACTTAATATGCTTGTTTTTGAACTTAATATAAATGGACTCATGCAATATGTATTTTGTTTGTAGCTGCTTTTGCTTCACATGTTTTTGAGTTTTATCCATGTTAATTCCTTAACTGTAGTTCACTTTCATTGCTCTGTAATATTACTTGTATTCATTTACCACATTTTGTTTATACAGTCTGTTGATAGATGTGGATCGTTTCTACTTCTTGATTATCACTAATAATGCTGTGTGAACATATTTGTACCTGTCTGTTCATATAGTATTAATTTCTATTGAGTTTAGACCTTATAGCAGATTTGCTGGATTATAGGCCTAATATAGTATTAATAGATACTGCCAGTTTCCCAAAGTGGTTATAACAATTCACATTCCCATGAACAGTGTATGAGAGTTCCCATTGCTCTGTATCCTCACTGACAATTGGATTGTTATTTATTTCTGGTGTTCTGATGTGAGGTGGTATTTTTGGTTTTCATTTTCCCGGTGAGTTAAAAGGTTTACCATTTTTTCATAAGTTTATTGACTTGGATATCTCTTGTGAAGTGCTTATTCACATCTTTTGATCAGTTTTCCTTTGTGTTCTCTTCACAAAAACTAAAATTAATTGAAGGAATTCTTTTTGTATTTTGGATAGGTACTCTTTTTTTTTATTACCTCCCCCAGAGGTTTCTTTGGCCTCCTGCCCCCCTTTATTGTGTTTAAGAAGTATCTCAAATTCATACAAAATGTTTTCCCTTTCTTATCTTAATATGGACATTTACAAGTGTAAATTTCCCTGCAAGCACGCAGTTGATTGATCCCGTTAAGTTTTGATATGTTGTGTTTTTGATTTTACTCATCTCAAGTGTTTTCTGATTTTCCTTTTGATTTGTTCTTTTGGTCTATTATTGATTTAGGAGTATGTTAATTTCCTATATTTGTGAATTTCCTAAATTTCCTTCTGTAACTGATTTCTAATTTTGTTTCATTTTGGTCAGAGGACATATGTGTGTGCTTGCAGTCCTTTTAAATTTGCTGATGCTTGTTTTGTGGCCTAGCATATGGTCTGTCTTAGAGAGTGTTTCATGTGTACTTTAGAAGAACGTGTATTCTACTGTTGAATGGAATATTCTCTAGATGTCTGTTAGGTATAGTTGGTATATTGTGTTTATGTTTCTTTGTTATGTTCTGCTTAGTTCTGTTTGTTATTAAAGGTGAAGCGTTGAAATATTCCAACTAGTGTTGAATAGTGTTTTTCTCCCTTTGTTTCTGTCAGTTTTGTTTCATGTATTTTGAAGCCCTGTTATAAGGTACATATGTATGTTTACAATTCTTTTAAAATGTCTGTGGACATGCCATTTATTTATTGATTGATTGATTTTTACAAAAGTCTGTTGATTTGTTTTGGTTGCACTGGGTCTGCGTTGCTGTGCATGGGCTCTCCAGCTGCAGAGACCGGGCCCACTCTCCAGTTGCAGTGTGCGAGCTGCTTCTGCAGTGGCCTCCTGTGTTGCAGAGCACAGGCTCTGGGTGTGTGCCCCTCAGTAGTCGTGGCATATCAGCCTCAGTAGTTGGGGCTCTTGGGTTTCTGAGCACAGGCTCAGCGACTGGTGCATAGGCTGGCTTAGCTGCCCTGTGGCATGTGGAATTGTCCTGGACCAGGGGTCAAACCCGTGTCCCCTGCATTGCAAGGTGGATTCTTAACCACTGAACCACCAGGGAAACCTCTGTGTCTATAATTTTTTTATCTTACTGATGAACTGACCCTTTTATTGTTATAAGACGTCCCTCTTCATTTCTAAAACCATTTTAGAAGTTGTCTGATATTAGTGTATCTGCTTCAGTTTTTCTGTGGTGGTTCTTTGCACAGTGTCTTTTTCTATCCACTTATTTTTATCCTATTTGTGTTTTTGGATCTAAAGTGTGTCTTCTGTAGACAGCATTTAATTTGATCTTGCTCTTTTTTGATTGACTCCTACAGTCCCTGCCTCTTGATTATATTGCTTAATGCATTCACAGTAAATGTTTTTTGGGTATGGTTGGATTTATGTCTGCCATTTTGCATTTTGTTTTCTCTCTGTCTCATGTCTCTGTCCTTCTGTACCTGCATTTCTATTTTCTTTCCATTATTTCCTAGGGTAATGTTTTAATTCCTTTCATGATTTTTATCTTCTTTTGTTATTCTCTTAAGGTTTACATTATAGTCTTATCAGAATTGACTTCAGATTTACATTAACTTAATTCCAACACTATATAGAAACTTTGCTCCTATATAGCTCTACTCCATTCTTCTCTGTTTTGGTTATACATGTTGCTGGGTGCAGTTCAGTTCGGTTGCTTAGTTGTGTCTGAATCTTTGTAACCCTGTGGACTGTACCACGCCAGGCCTCCCTGTCCAGCACCAACTCCGGGAATTTACTCAAACTCATGCCCACTGAGTTGGTGATGCCATCAACCATCTCATCCTCTGTCGTCCCCTTCTTCTCCTGCCTTCAATCATTCCCAGCATCAGGGTCTTTTCCAATGAATCAGCTCTTTGCATCAGGCAACCAAAGTATTGGAGTTTCAACTTCAGCATCAGTCCTTCCAATGAATATTCAGGACTGATTTCCTTTAGGATGGAGTGGTTGGATCTCCTTGCAGTCCAAGGGACTCTCAAGAGTCTTCTCCAACACCACAGTTCAAAAGCATTAATTCTTCGGTGCTCAGCTTTCTTTACAGTCCAACTCTCACAGTCATACACAACTACTTGAAAAACCGTAGCCTTGACTAGACGGACCTACCTTTGTTGGCAAAGAAATGTCTCTGATTTTTATTTTATTTTTATGTATTTATTTATTTTTTAATAAATTTATTTTAATTGGAGGTTAATTACTTTACAATATTGTATTGGTTTTGCCATACATCAACATGAATCCGCCACGGGTGTACACGTGTTCCCCATCCAGAACCCGCCTCCCTCCTCCCTCCCCCTTTCCTCCCTGTACCATCCCTCTTGGTCATCCCAGTGCACCAGCCCCGAGCATCCTGTATCATGCATTGAACCTGGACTGGTGATTCATTTCATATATGATATTATACATGTTTCAATGCCATTCTCCCAAATCATCCCACCCTCTCCCTTTCCCACAGAGTCCAAAAGACTGTTCTATACATCTGTGTCTCTTTTGCTGTCCCACAGGGTTATCGTTACCATCTTTATAAATTCCATATATATGCGTTAGTATACTGTATTGGTGTTTTTCTTTCTGGCTTACTTCACTCTGTATAATAGGCTCAAGTTTCATCCACCTCATTAGAACTGATTCAGATGCATTCTTTTTAATGGCTGAGTAACACTCCATTGTGTGTATGTACCACAGCTTTCTTACCCATTCATCTGCTGATGGACATCTAGGTTGCTTCCATGTCCTAGCTATTATAAACAGTGCTGTGATGAACATTGGGGTACATGTGTCTCTTTCAATTCTGGTTTCCTTGGTGTGTATGCCCAGCATGGGATTGCTGGGTCATAAGGCAGTTCTATTTCCAGTTTTTTAAGGAATTGCCACACTGTTCTCCATAGTGGCTGTACTAGTTTGCATTCCCACCAACAGTGTAAGAGGGTTCTCTTTTCTCCACACCCTCTCCAGCATTTATTGCTTGTAGACTTTTGGATCGCAGCCATTCTGACTGGCGTGAAATGGTACCTCTCTGATTTTTAATATGCTGTCTAGGTTCGTCTGAACTTCTCTTCCAAGAATCAAGTGTCTTTTAATTTCATAGCTGCAGTCACCATCTGCAGTGATTTTGGAACCCCCAAAAATAAAGTCTGCCACTGTTTCCCGATCTATCTGTGATGAAGTGATGGGACCAGATGCCATGATCTTTGTTTTCTGAATGTTGAGTTTTAACCCAGCTTTTTCACTCTCCTCTTTCACTTTCATCAAGAGGCTCTTTATTTCTTCTTCACTTTCTGCCATAAAATTGGTGTCATCTGCATATCTGAGGTTATTGATATTTCTTCCGGCAATCTTTGATTTCAGCTTGTGCTTCTTCCAGCCCCGTGTTTCTCATGATGTACTCTGCATATAAGTTAAATAAGCAGAGTGACAATATACAGCCTTGACGTATTTGTCCTTTTCCTATTTGGAACCAGTCTGTTGTTCCATGTCCAGTTCTAACTGTTGCTTCTTGACCTGCATACAGATTTCTTAAGAGTAAGGTCAGGTGGTCTGGTATTCCCATCTCTTTCAGAATTTTCTACAGTTTATTGTGATCCACATAGTCAGAGGTTTTGGCATAGTCAATAAAGCAGAAATAGATGTTTTTCTGGAACTCTCTTGCTTTTTCCATGATCCAGCGGATGTTGACAATTTGATCTCTGGTTCCTCTGCCTTTTCTAAAACCAGCTTGAACATCAGGAAGTTCACAGTTCACGTATTGCTGAAGCCTGGCTTGGAGAATTTTGAGCATTACTTTGCTAGTGTGTGAGATGAGTGCAAGTGTGTTGTAGTTTGAGCGTTCTTTGGCATTGCCTTTCTTTGGGGTTGGAATGAAAACTGACCTTTTCCAGTCCTGTGGCCACCGCTGAGTTTTCCAAATTTGCTGCCATATTGAGTGCAGCACTTAACAGCATCATCTTTCAGGATTGAAATAGCTCAACTGGAATTCCATCACCTCCACTAGCTTTGTTTGTAGTGATGCTTCCTAAGGCCCACCTGACTTCACATTCCAGGATGTCTGGCTCTAGGTGAGTGTTCACACCATCATGATTATCTAGGTGGTGAAGATCTTTTTTGTACAGTTCTTCTGTGTATTCTTTCCACCTCTTCTTAATCTCTTCTGCTTCTGTTAGGTCCATACCATTTCTGTCCTTTATTGAGCCCATCTTTGCATGAAATGTTCCAAGGGAACTTTCTTGAAGAGATCTCTAGTCTTCTCATTGTATTGTTTTCCTCTATTTCTTTGCACTGATCACTGAGGAAGGCTTTCTTATCTCTTCTTGCTATCCTTTGGAACTTGGCATTCAAATGGGTATATCTTTCCTTTTCTCCTTTGTTTTTTGCATCTCTTTCTTTTCACAGCTATTTGTAAGGCCTCCTCAGAGAGCCATTTCACTTTTTTGCATTTCTCTTTCTTTGGGATGGTCTTGCTCCCTGTCTCCTGTACAATGTCAGGAACCTCCGTCCATTGTTCATCAAGCACTCTATCAGATCTAGTCCCTTAAATCTATTTGTCACTTCCACTGTATAATTGTTAGGGATTTGATTTAGGTCATACCTGAATGGTCTAGTCGTTTTCCCCATTTTCTTCAATTTGTCTGAATGTGGCAATAAGGATTTCATGATCTGAGCCACAGTCAGCTCCGGTCTTGTTTTTGCTGACTGTATAGAGCTTCTCCATCTTTGGCTGCAAAGAATATATAATCAGTCTGATTTCAATGTTGACTATCTGGTGATGTCCACATGTAGAGTCTTCTCTTGTGTTGTTGGAAGAGGGTGTTTGCTATGACCAATGTGTTCTCTTGGCAAAACTCTATTAGCCTTTGCCCTGCTTCATTCCGTCTGCAGAGCCAAATTTCCTGTTACTCCAGGTGTTTCTTGACTTCCTACTTTTGCAATCCAGTCCCCTATATTGAAAAGGACATCCTTTTTGAGTGTTAGTTCTAGAAGGTCTTGTAGGTCTTCATAGAACCATTCAACTTCAGCTTCTTCAGCATTACTGGTTGGGGCATAGACTTGGATTACTATGATATTGAATGGTTTGCCTTGGAAATGAACAGAGATCATTCTGTCATTTTTGAGATTGCATCCAGGTACTGCATTTTGGACTTAATTTTATTAACTATGATGGCTACTCCATTTCTTCTAAGGGATTCTTGCCCACAGTAGTAGATATAAACTCCAGAATAAATTGTTACAATTACTTTATGTAATTTAAAGTCTTTTTTAAAGAAACTGAGATAAGAAAACATATTTATAGTTTTTGTACTAACCTTATTATATCTGGTTCTGTTTCCTCATGTAGATTTGATTTATAACATATGATGTTATTTCCTTACTTCAGTAATTTTTTTCCAACTGTCCTTGTGCTGTTATTGTCAGATATATTGCATATTCTGTATGTTATATCTCACCATGCATTTGCATTTATGTTGTATGTGTAGTTGCTTTTATTTTATTTATTTATTGTGCAGTTGCTTTTAAAATTAGGTGAGAGAAGAAATATGCAGTTATGTTCTCTTTATTAGCATACATGTTTTCTCATTTGCTTATTTTTTATAATTCCTTATTTTTCATTGATATTCTGTATTTGACAAGTCCTTATAGTAATACCTTCCTTTAATTATTTAAACTTCAGCTTCTTCAGTGTTACTGGTTAGGGCAAAGGCTTGGATTACCGTGATATTGAATGGTTTGCCTTGGAAGCGAACAGAGATCATTCTGTCGTTTTTGAGATTGCATCCAAGTACTGCATTTTGGACTCTCTTGTTGACCATGATGGCCACTCCATTTCTTCTAAGGGATTCCTGCCCACAGTAGTAGATATAATGGTCATCTGAGTTAAATTCACCCATTCCAGTCCATTTGAGTTTGCTGATTCCTAGAATGTCGATCTTCAATCTTGCCATTTCCTGTTTGTCTACTTCCAATTTGCCTTGATTCATGGATCTAACATTCCAGCTTCCTATGCAATATTGGTCTTTACAGCATTAGACCTTGCTTCTGTCACCAGTCCATCCACAACTGGGTATTGTTTTTGCTTTGGCTCCGTCCCTTCATTCTTTCTGGAGTTATTTCTCTACTGATCTCCAGTAGCATATTGGGTACCTACCAACCTGGGGAGTTCCTCTTTCAGTATCATATCATTTTGCCTTTTCATACTGTTCATGGGGTTCTCAAGGCAAGAATATTGAAGTGGTTTGCCATTCACTTCTCCGGTGGACCACGTCTAGTCAGGACTAGGTTTTTCCAGTGGTTGTGTATGGATGTGAGAGTTGGACTGTGAAGAAAGCTGAGCGCCGAAGAATTGATGCTTTTGAACTGTGGTGTTGGAGAAGACTCTTGAGAGTCCCTTGGACTGCAAGGAGATCCAACCAGTCCATTCTAAAGGAGATCAGTCCTGGATGTTCATTGGAAGGACTGATGGTAAAGCTGAAACTCCAATACTTTGGTCACCTCATGCTAAGAGTTGACTCATTGGAAAAGACTCTGATGCTGGGAGGGATTGGGGGCAGGAGGAAAAGGGGACGACAGAGGATGAGATGGCTGGATGGCATCACCAACTCAATGGACATAAGTTTTAGTGAACTCCGGGAGCTGGTGATGGACAGGGAGGCCTGGCGTGCTGCAATTCATGGAGTCGCAAAGAGTCGGACATGACTGAGCGACTGAACTGAACTGAATTATTTAAACATGATTTTCTTTAGTTCTTTGAATATATTTATAATATCTGCTTTGAACTCTTTGTCTGATGAATCCAACATCTGGACCCTCTCAAAGTCATGTGCAGTCTACCAGCGATGACTGGTTTTCACCTTGTTCTCTTTGCCTCTTTCCCTGATCTCCACATAAACTTTTGGCTGGTCTGCCTCTATAGCTGTCATACCTAGCTGTCAGCCTCCACTAACTGCTAACTGATTGCTCTATTGTTTTCACCAATATCCCAGGGCATGATCGCAGTAAGTCAGATCTCTATAGACGCTAACAAGTTTGCTAAATTGCCAGCCTTTGAGACTTGGGCTTATTACCCTGAGGAATCTTCCTGCCTTTTTCTTTGTCTAGTTCCCTCTGTTAAACTTTTAGCTGGTTTGCAGTTTTGCATGTTACTACTGTCATGGAACTACCAGCTTTCTTTTAGTTATTCACTCCCAAGATCTCCATAGTTTTGGACGTTGCCCTTTATTTATTTATTTTTTTTGCCGTCTCTACAGTGTTTTATTAGCCTCACGCCCATCATTTCAGTCAGTCCCACAGACCAAGCAGTCAGATCCAATGGTGTTGCTTGAAAACTTCCGTGTAGGGAGAAAAAAATTTTCTTTCCACTTAAAAAAAAAATCTTTTTGCTTTCTGCACACTGACATAGAGGTAAAAGAAAATGACTGCAACTTAAATATGAAAGAACTCTTTACAATTAAATCCACAAGTTTACACATGTATCTCAATCACGTGTCAGTGAAAAATCACCAACTATTTCAAAACAGGAAGAATTATATGACAGAAGAAACAAAAAACTTGATAAAAAATATATCTCGGTATGAAAAGTACTGTGTCTTGGTGTCTTCACATCCTCCTCTTCTGCGTACTTATATACAACACATTGTTTCCTTGGATAAATGCATCCCCGTACGTATTCTTCAGCTGTCCATTTACATACTCCTCTGTCTGCTCCAAGGCTATATTCATGTAGCCATCCAGGCAAGCCAGGACCCCTCGATAATCCACTCCCGAATTTAGCTTCACCACAACTGGTCGCCCAATGATCTGCTTCAGGAAGTCACTGGGCGTTTGCTTCCGCAGACTCATTGTAGCAATCCTGATCAGAAACCTCGCGGCCGGGATCCGAACCCTTACTCCGGTCACCCCACAAGCCCAGCCTCCGCCCGGACGTTGCCCTTTAAAATGAATTTTCCCACAGTCTGTTCCAAGTAAAGTAATTCCATTAGGTGGAGGACAGAGCTTTCTGTTCTTAACGGTCTACCTTTTCCCCTGGGAGGACCCTCTACCTTGCCTTAGTGAAATTAGGATCAGAGGTAAAGAGATCACTTCACTTTGAAGGGACACTGCTCTCAGAGTAGAGCACGTACTTTTAACTTGCCCCTTCTGGTAAAGAACCTCTGTTTTAGGAGTGCAATTGGGACTTAATACTTTTGGCTTACTACACTGGAAAAAGAGCTTTTCTGCCTTACACGTGGGCGCTGGTTGGGTGAAGGGACTCTTTTACTCTTCTTATGTGGGCCTGCCTGGCATAGCGTTTCTGCAGCATGGAGGTGGGGGAGTGGGGCAGGTGGGAGATGCCAGCAGCGTTCCCCTCCAAGGGTGAAATTCATTCCTAGGCTGGAATGTGGGAGCTCCTGCAGCACCTGTTTGGTGTAGAACATTGGAGTTATCCTGAGTTGTGGGGTGTAACTGGAAGTGGTTTATGGCTCATATGTCATGGATACTTGCTGTTCTCACCTCTGTTTAATGTTTTCTTGAATAAATGTTCTTTTTTTTATTTGCTATGCGTCCTTGAGACAATTTTCAGAGACATTAAATGGTTGACTTTAAAAATTTTCTTTCTACCAGTTTAGTTCAGTCAATTCAGTCAGTCAGTCATGTCCGACTCTTTGCGACCCCATGGACCGCAGCACACCAGGCTTGCCTGTCCATCAACAACTCCCAGAACTTGTTCAAACTCATGTCCATCGAGTTGGTGATGCCTTCTAACCATCTTATCCTCTGTTGTTTCCTTCTCTCACCTTCAGTCTTTCCTAGCATCAGGGTCTTTTCCAGTGAGTCAGTTCTTCACATCAGGTGGCCAAAGTATTGGAGTTTCAGCTTCAGCATCAGTCCGTCCTTCCAATGAATATTCGGGACTGATTTCCTTTAGGATGGACTGGTTGGATTTCCTTGCAGTCCAAGGGCCTCTCAAGAGTCTTCTCCAACACCACAGTTCAAAAGCATCAATTCTTTGGCCCTCAGCTTTCTTTATGGTCCAACTCTCACATCTTATACACGACTACTGGAAAAACCATAGCTTTGACTAGACGGACTTTTGTTGCCAAAGTAATGTTTTACTAGAGAAATGGTCCACCTAGCTCATCATGCCACTATTCTTGAAATCTCACTCTCCCGTGTTATCTTTCAGCTTTTTTGTTATGCTTTTCATATTTAGGTCTGTAATCATTAGGAAGTTGATTTTTTTCTGTGTGGTGTTGGATTGGAATAGTTTTCATTTTCCTATGACTGTCCTGATATCCGAGCACAATTTACTGAAAAGAATTGTTCTTTCACACTGTTTTCCTTTTTTTGTAAGTCAGATGTCTATGCCCAGCAACAGGTCTGTGTCTAGGCTTTATATTCTATATTATGTTTGTCTTTTTTGTGTGTGTGCTGGTATCATGTTTTATTATTACTATAGTTTTATTAGTAGGTTGATAGTCAATAAAATACTTTTGCTGCTTTTTGATAGGGGGAATTTTAAAGATATTTTTCCAACATTTCCATGTCAATTATTCAGTGAACTGCTAATCTAGAAAGTGATGTGAAGGGATTTTGCAGGTGTAATTAAAGTTACTAATCAACAGACCTTAAAATAGATTATTTTGGATTATTTGGTTGGGTCCTGTATAATCAGACAAGCCCTTAAAAATAGAAGAGTCAGAAGCAAAGAAGACAGAAGAGGGAAGCAAAAGAGAAGGGGCAGAAGGAGAGATCAGAGGGATTTACTCAGAAGCATTGAATAGGACTTAACCTGCTGTTACTGCCTTTGAAAGGCGGTGATCATGGGTCAGGGAGTGTAGGCAGTCTCTAGAAACTGAGGCCAGACCCCACTTGAGGGGTAGCAGGGGAATGGGGCCTCTGTCCTGCATCTGCTTGGCACTGATTGTTGTCAACCTGGACCATCCTAAATACACCTGGAAATATATTCTCTCCTAGAGTGTCTGGACAGGGACACAGCTTGGCTGATACCTTGATTCATTCTTGTGAAACTCGAAGGAGAGAACCAGCTGAGCTGTGACGTGCCAAGATATCTGACCCATAGAACTTGGAGATAATAAATGGGTGCTTTAAGCTGATAAGTGTATAGTTAACTTGTTAGGACAGCAGTGGACACTTTATTTTAGATTTTCTTCAAAATTGCTTTGGCTGTTTTTGGCTAAGTTAAAAAATCAAACACCCATCTGTTGGGACTTTCATTGAGATAACACTGAATATATTGATTATATCTTTACAGTAATGAGTGTTACAAAAGGCAATGCCAGAGAATGTTCAGAGAATGCCAGAGAATGTTCAGAAGTTATGTATGCATAACTTCTATGCCAAGTACATCATGCGAAATGCCTGGCTGGATGAATAACAAGCTGGAATCAAGATTGTTGTGAGAAATATCAGCAATCTCAGATATGCAGATGATACCACTCTAATGGCAGAAAGTGAAGAGGAATTAAAGAGCCTCTTGATTGAAGGTGAAAGAGGAGAGTGAAAAAGCTAGTTTAAAACTCTGTTCAAAAAACTAAGATCATGGCATCCAGTCCCATCATTCATGGCAAATAGATGGGGGAAAATGTGGAAACAGTGTCAAGTTTTATTTTCTTGGGTGCCAAAATCACTGCAGATGTGACTGCAGCCATGAAATTAAAACAACACTTACTCCTTGGTGAAAAGCAATGACAAACCTAGATAGTGTATTAAAAAGCAGAGACCTCAATTTGACAGCCAAAGTTCGTATAGTCAAAGCTAGGGTTTTTCTAGTAGTCATGTACAGATATGAGCATTGGACCATAAAGAAGACTGAGCACTAAAGAATCGATGCTTTAGAATTGTGCTGGAGAAGACTCTTGAGAGTCACTTGGACAGCATGGAGATCAAACCAGTCAATCCTAAAGGAAATCAGTCCTGAGTATTGATTGGAAGGACTGATGCTAAAGCTCCTGTACTTTGTCCACCTCGTGTGAAAAGCTGACTCATTCCACTTTGATGCTGGAAAAAGTGCAGGCAAGAGAAGTGGGTGGCAGAGGTTGAGATGGTTAGATAAGCATCACTGATTCAATGGACATGAGTTTGAGCAAACTCCAGGAGATAGTGAAGGACAGGGAAGCCTAGTGTGCTGCAGTCCATGGGGTTTCAAACAGTGGGACACAGGTTAGTGACTGAACAAAATAATTTATGCCTGTAGTGTATTCCTGCCATCTTAATAATGTTTTATAGTTTTCTCTGTAATAAACTTGCATAATTATTGTTGCATTTCTAGGTATTTTTACTTTTTGATGTTATTGTAAATAAGATACCTATTTTAGTTTTATTATTTTTTGTTTATTGATGATATGTGGAAATTCAGTTAATTTTTGCATTTGACTTGATAACGACCAACTTTGGTTATAATTCTGATAATTTATCTTAGCTAGATTTGTTTTCTATAAACATATGGCCTATGAATGATAATTTCATTTCATCTTTTCCAATCCTTATATGTATTTGTTTTTTACAGCCTTGTGGTGACTACGACTTCTAGTACGGTGTTGAATAGATTGGTTATTATGGGAATACTTGTATTGTTACTAATTTTAGAAGTAGGGGGGAGAATTTTTCAGTATTTCACAATTTATTATATGGGTATTTTGGATCTGCCCTTTTTCAGATCAAGGAAATTCCTTTCTATTACTAGTTACTAGTTTTTTGTTGTTGTTGTTGTTTGTTTAAATCACAAATGGATATTAAATTTTATCAGATGCTTTTTCTGCATCTTTTTGGACAATCTAATTTTTTTCCAGGTTTTTTTTTTTTTTTAATGTGATGGATATTATTTTATTGCTCTTGAAGTGTTAAACCAACCTTGTTTTCCTGGACTAAACCCAATGTAGCTTTGAGCTCTTATTTTTCTACAAATTAATTTACTGATCTTTGTTTAGTATTTTTCACCTATGTTCATGAATGAGATAGGTCTATTACTTCTTACAGATTTGTTCTCTAGATTTTGGAACAGCTCATGGGAGCTGTATTTCCCAATTTGGGGCATTTTGATAACAGGTTGTGTCTTTCATGTGCTAAAAATAAATTTTACTGACTATAAGACACCTTATACTTTCCTACCTTGATTATCTGGAATATGTTACTCTGTTTTCTTGTGGCATAAACTATTGCCTTTGAAAATTAGATGTTGGCCTTCTGGGCTGAATTCTTAAGTGTACATGGTGCTCTTTCAGTAAGCAGTTTTATTTTTTTTAACTTTTAAGAAAGCTTTCTTGAATTGTGGTTTTTACTATTTATTCTGGTATGGTAGTGCTCTTTAAAGACTTGTTTTCTGAATGTTGGATCCCTGTTACCTCATTAAGTAGTTGCTTTGTCTTATCTTTTTAATCTCTTCATTTCTTTTGATTTCAGAAATGTTGCTCCTTTTTCTTATTTCCTTAAAGCATTATCTTTTTTCTTGGATTCATTCAGGCTTAATTTTCATTTCTGAAAATGTTAGGTTTTATATCAAGGTAACATTGGCTTTATAAAAATGAGTTGGGAAGTACCTTTTCTTTTACCATTTTCTCAAGTAATTTATGTAAGAAGGGTGTTAGAGCATCATTAAAATACTTGGTAGAATTCACTGAAGCATCCTAGACTTGGAATTTTCTCTGTGAAATTTTAAGTAGATGGCTTCAGTTTCTATAATGTCATAATGCTCTTTAGAATTTTAATTTTCACATCAGTTTTGGTAAATTGTGTCTTCTAGGAATCCCTTCATTTTATGTAAAATTTCAAATGTGTCTGCATAAAATTGTAAATAATACTCTCGTGATCTTTCTTTGTCTAGAGTCTATTGTGATGTCCTCTTTTTCATTCCAGATGGTCACTGTCTGTGTCTTGTGTCTTCTTGATCCATCTTACCAGTTTATGCCTTTACGTGGAACCGTCTTTTAGTTTGTTCACTGGGCTATGGTTTATTCAGAAGTATCTTGCTTAATCTTTAAACATGAGGTATTTCTAAATGTTTTTTTCTTACTAATTTCTATCTTAACTCCATCATAGTAAGAAGTAAATCTATAAGATTTCAATTTTTAAAAATTTGAGACTTAACTTTATGGCAGACATATAGTCTGTCTTGGTAAATATTCCTTATATAGGGCTAAGATTTTTTTTTTTATTGGCTGTGGTTACTAGATGCCATGTAATATGTGTATCAGTTATATCCAGTTTGTTGCTTTTTAAAATGGTTATCATTACTTTTTGAATTTGCTCTTATTCAGAGAAAAGTTTGTTAAAATGTCCAGAAAACAATTGTAGCTTTGTCTGTTTCTCTGTATAGTTTCTGTCATTTGCTTTATATATTTCAAATATGTTACATAGGTGCTTAGAAATTAAGCATTTTTGTTTCTACCTGCTAAAACAAACCTTTTATTAACAGGAAATGTCTGATAACAATAATAATGCATATTTCCTAATAGAGTACTTTATTAAGGGGTTTCCCTGGTGGGTCAGTGGTAACAAATCCGCCTGCCAATGCAGGAGACATGGGTTCGATCCCTGGGTTGGTAAGATCCACTGGAGAAGGAAATGGGAACCCAGTCCAGTATTCTTGCCTAGGAAATCCTATGGCTAGAGGAACCTGCTGTGCTACAGTCCATGGAGTCACAAAAAAGTCGTATATGAATTGGCGACTAAACAACAGTCTAGTGTTGTGACAGATAATGTTAGCTTCAGGTCTTAAATGTTTGCATGGTATACCTTTTTCTATCCTATTATTTGCGACTTTTGGTTATAGAAATTGTAAGTCTCTTGTAAGTAGCATAAGTTCTTTTTAAAAAATGGGCTTGACCATGTTTATGTTTTAATTGGAACATTTAGTAAGTTTACATTCATTATACTTACTGATATACTTGAGTTTAAATAGATATTTCTAATAAGTGATTTCTAGTTATACTGTTTCTTTGAACTTTCTTTCATTCTCCTTTTCTGCCTTTGGATGATGATGATGATGATGATGATGAATATTTTGTCACTGTGAGATATTACTTCCTTGACCAAGGATCAGAGTCAAGCTCCATGCATAGGGAGGGCAAAGTTATCTTCCACAATTGGCTTAATAATATCCTAATCTGTTTTTCTTTGTTTGTTTATTGGTTGGCTGATTCTTGGTGGTTTTATGTATTTAAGTGGTTGTCCTAGAAATTGAAAATGCTTTCTTGATTTGTTAAAGTATTATATGTCTCAGTACATTTTCTTCTTCATCAGCATAGCGACTTCAGAAGATATTAACTGTGCCCTTCCCTCTCATGGACTATATGCTGTTTACCGCTCTGTAGTTTAGTTCCATGTACGCTTTTGAGCACCCAAAAGATATTAGTGTTTTATATAGTTACGTTGAGTTTTTATTTTCTTTGTGTTTACTTTTTTTTTTTTTTAGCTGAATTGATTTTCTGTTTTCCTAAAGAATACTCTTATAATTTTGGAGTCTGTCTGGTGAGGAATTGTTTGGGATTGCTTCTCTGATAATGTCTTTTTTCCATGTTGATTCTTGAAAGTGTTTTTGTTTGTTGTTTTTTTGGCTGGACATGGGGAATCTAGGTAGGGAGTTAGTTGGTTTGGCCAAAAAGTTTGTTTGGTGTTTGCTGTACGATGGTTCTAGTAGCAATTTTGTTAGATTGTGTTGTAACAGCTGTCCTATCAGTGCTCATTTTTTTAAAAAGCCTTATCAGAATTGGTGAATTTTTGTATAGCCTTTTTAGTATTGATGATGGAAGAAAGACAACATTTTTGGCATGTTGTGCTTTATATTTAAAGAAAAGTGAAAATGCAACACTGAAAAAAAGATTTGTGTAGTGTGTGGAGAAGGTGCTATGACTGATGGAGCACATCAAAAGTGGTTTGCAAACTTTTGTGCTAGAGATTTCTTGCTTGATGATGCTCCTCCATTGAGTAGACCAGTTGAAGTTGATAGTGATCAAATTGGGACATTAATTGAGAACAGTCAACGTTATACCATGCTGGAATAGCCAACAGACTCAAAACATTCAAATCAACCAACCATTGAAAATCATTTGCACCAGCTTGGTTATGTTAATCCCTTTGATGTTTGGGTTCCACATAAGTTAAGGGGGTGGAGGAACGGGAACCTCCTTGACCATATTTGTGCTTATGATTCTCAACTTAAACATAACGAAAATGTTCTGGTTTTAAAACAAATTGTGACAGATGCTGAAAGTGTAAGCTGTACAAAAATGTGTAATGGAAGAGATCGTGGGGCAAGCAAAATGAATCTCCACCAACCACAGTGAAGACTGGTCTTGAACGTGGTGTTGTGTATGTGGTAGGATTGGAAGGGACGACTCTGTTATGAGCTCCTTCAGGAAAACCAAATGTTTAATTCCAACAAGTACTGCTCCCACTTAGGCAAACTGAAAGCAGCACTCAACACAAAGTGTCTGGAATTAGTCAACAGAAAATGCATAATCTTTTATCAGAGTAACACAAGATGAGGAGCAGACAAAATCTGTTACAGGCTGACTGAGAAGTTCTGATTCATCCACCATATTTACCAGATATTGCACCTTTGGATGTTCATTTATTTTGGTCTTTATAGAATTTTCTTAATGGAAGATTGTAAAAGGCACATGAAACGGTTCTTTGCTCAAAAGATAAAAAGTTTTGGGAAGATGAATTATTAAGTTGCCTCAAAAATGGCAGAAGGTAGCAGAACAAAACAGTGAATGTTGTTAAATATGTTGTTCAATAAAGTTCTTGGTGAAAGTGAAAAATATGTCTTTTATTTTTACTTAAAAACCTAAAGGAGCTTTTTGGCTACCCCAATATTTTCATTTAGCACGTTGAGTGTTACACCATTGAGACCTGGTTTCCATTGTTTGTGTTCAGAGATCAACTGTCAGTCCTGTTGTTGCTGCTTTGATGGAATCCTGCTTGTAGTGTCTTTGCCCCTCAGGTTTTGGGGGGTTTATCACTGCAGATGGTGACTGCAGCCATGAAAGTAAAAGATGCTTACTCCTTGGAAGGAAAGTTATGACCAACCTAGATAGCATATTCAAAAGCAGAGACATTACTTTGCCAACAAAGGTCCGTCTAGTCAAGGCTATGGTTTTTCCAGTGGTCATGTATGGAAAATGAGATGGCTTAATCTTCAGACTGTTGTCAAAACAACTCAAAGTTGCAAAAGAAAAATTTCTTATGTGACTAAGACAATGTAATGTAGAAAATTTCTAGTTTCAGGCTCTCTGCCAGAGTTCTCAGTCTTACTCTTCAGCACAGTTATTTAAAACTCTGTGTCTGATAACTTAATTATCTAGATCCCTTTGGGTCATGCTTCATTTGCTTTTCAGTTATGTTATTTTTTTGGGTTTCTCTCTCTTTTTTTTAAATTGGGAACTATAGAACTATTTTGGGGCCTTTTAATAGAATGATAGCAATCTTCTGTGACAGAGAATTTATAAGTCATTTAATTTTGGCAAAAATATAGGGGCATTATAAATCTCAGGTTTCTTGATCTACTTTTAAGGATTAAGATTAGAAGCTGAACTTCATTTAATCCCAGTCATTCTTGCTCCAAGATTGGGATACCAGTTCAAAGTTTGGAGGTGGCTCTGCATTTCATTTTTTCTCTGGCTAGCTCAGTGATAGGACTTTCCTGATGGCTCAGTGGTAAAGAATCTGCCTGACTGTGCAGAAGATGTGAGTTTGATCCCGGGGTCAGAAAAATCTCCTGGAGAAGAAACAGCAACCCACTCCACTGTTCTTGCCTGGGAAACCCCATGGACAGAGGAGCCTGGTAAGGCTGCAGTCCATGGAGTCACAAAGAGTTGGACATGACTTAGTGACTAAACAACAACAAGCTCAATGATGCTGGCAAAGTTTTGTTTAGATTCTCAGCATCTAAGTCACTAATTTTGGAATCAACAGATGCCTCCAGAGGCAGGAAAGCCTATATACCAAACCTCTCTGGAATGTCGTTTCCTGAATTTTGGACTGATGTTCTTTAGGGCCTTATGTCTATAAGCAGACTTTTCTTTTTAAAATTTAGTCCAGTTTTTCAGGTTTCCTCAGTCAGAAGATTGGTGTGATGTACCTAATCATGACTAGAAACAGAAAGTTCTCTTTTTCTATAATTTTTTAAGTTTAATGTTTATTACAGTGTACTTGATTTACAGTGTTGTGTTAGTTTGTGCTGTAAAATGAAGTGAATTAGTTATATCCACTCTTCTAGATTTTAGTCCTGTGTTGGTCATTACAGAGTTTTGAGTAGAGACTTCCCGTGCTATATGGTAGGTTCTTATTAGTTATCTGTTTTATTGTGGTTTAGAAGGTAAAGAGTTTGCCTGCAGTGTGGGTACCCAGCTTCGATCCCTGTGTTGGGAAGATCCCCTGGAGAAGGAAATGGCAGCCCACTCCAGTATTCTTGCCTGGAGAATCCCATGGACGAAGGAGCCTAGCAGGCTATAGTCCATGGGGTTGCAAAGAGTCAGATGTGACTGAGCGACTTCACTTTGACTTTTCTTTTTTTGTGTATAGTGGTGTGTATATGTCAGTCCAATCTCCCAGTGTATCCTTCTTACCGCTCTTTTCACCCTTGAACGGTTCTATGAAGACCTACAAGACCTTTTAGAACTAACACCCAAAAAAGATGTCCTTTTCATTATAGGGGACTGGAATGCAAAAGTAGGAAGTCAAGAAACACCTGGCGTAACAGGCAAATTTGGCCTTGGAATACGGAATGAAGCAGGGCAAAGAGTAATAGAGTTTTGCCAAGAAAATGCACTGGTCATAGCAAACACTCTCTTCCAACAACACAAGAGAAGACTCTACACATGGATATCACCAGATGGTCAACACCGAAATCAGATTGATTATATTCTTTGCAGCCAAAATGGAGAAGCTCTATACAGTCAGCAAAAACAAGACCAGGAGCTGACTGTGGCTCAGACCGTGAACTGCTTATTGCCAAATTCAGACTTAAACTGAAGAAAGTAGGGAAAACGACTAGACCATTCAGGTATGACCTAAATCAAATCCCTTATGATTATACAGTGGAAGTGAGAAATAGATTTAAGGGCCTAGATCTGATAGGCAGAGTGCCTGATGAACTATGGAATGAGGTTTGTGACATTGTACAGGAGACAGGGATCAAGACCATCCCCATGGAAAAGAAATGCAAAAAAGCAAAATGGCTGTCTGGGGAAGCCTTACAAATAGCTGTGAAAAGAAGAGAAGCGAAAAGCAAAGGAGAAAAGGAAAGATATAAGCATCTGAATGCAGAATTCCAAAGAATAGCAAGAAGAGATAAGAAAGCTTTCCTCAGCAATCAATGCAAGGAAATAGAGGAAAACAACAGAATGGGAAAGACTAGAGATCTCTTCAAGAAAATTATGATACCAAGGGAACATTTCATGCAAAGATGGGCTCGATAAAGGACAGAAATGGTATGGACCCAGCAGAAGCAGAAGAGATTAAGAAGAGGTGGCAAGAATACACAGAAGAACTGTACAAAAAGATCTTCATGACCCAGATAATCACGATGGTGTGATCACTGACCTAGAGCCAGACATCCTGGAATGTGAAGTCAGGTGGGCCTTAGGAAGCATCACTACGAACAAAGCTAGTGGAGGTGATGGAATTCCAGTTGAGCTATTTCAAATCCTATAAGATGATGCTATTAAGTGCTGCACTCAATATGCCAGCAAATCTGGAAAACTCAGCAGTGGCCACAGGACTGGAAAAGGTCAGTTTTCATTCTGATCCCAAAGAAAGGCAATGCCAAAGAATGCTCAAACTACGGCACAGTTGCACTCATCTCACATGCTAGGAAAGTAATGCTCAAAATTCTCCATGCCAGGCTTCAGCAATATGTGAACCGTGAACTTCCTGATGTTCAAGCTGGTTTTAGAAAAGGCAGAGGAACCAGAGATCAAGTTGCCAACATCCGCTGGATCATGGAAAAAGCAGGGGAGTTCCAGAAAAACATCTATTTCTGCTTTATTGACTATGCCAAAGCCTTTGACTGTGTGGATCACAATAAACTGGAAAATTCTGAAAGAGATGGGAATACCAGGCCACCTGACCTGCCTCTTGAGAAATCTGTATGCAGGTCAGGAAGCAACAGTTAGAACTGGACACGGAACAACAGACTGGTTCCAAATAGGGAAAGGAGTACGTCAAGGCTGTATATTGTCACCCTGCTTATTTAACTTCTATGCAGAGTACATCATGAGAAATGCTGGACTGGAAGAAACACAAGCTGGAATCAAGATAGCCGGGAAAAATATCAATAACCTCAGATATGCAGATGACACCACCCTTATGGCAGAAAGTGAAGCGGAAATAAAAAGCTTCTTGATGAAAGTGAAAGAGGAGAGTGAAAAAGTTGGGTTAAAGCTCAACATTTAGAAAACGAAGATCACGGCATCTGGTCCCATCACTTCATGGGAAATAGATGGGGAGACAGTGGAAACAGTGTCAGACTTTATTTTTTTAGGCTCCAAAATCACTACAGATGGTGACTGCAGCCATGAAATTAAAAGACGCTTACTCCTTGGAAGGAAAGTTATGACCAACCTAGATAGCATATTCAAAAGCAGAGACGTTACTTTGCCAACAGAGGTCCATCTAGTCAAGGCTATGGTTTTTCCTGTGGTCATGTATGGATGTGAGAGTTGGACTGTGAAGAAGGCTGAGCGCTGAAGAATTGATGCTTTTGAACTGTGGTGTTGGAGAAGACTCTTGAGAGTCCCTTGGACTGCAAGGAGATCCAACCAGTCCATTCTGAAGATCAGCCCTGGGATTTCTTTAGAAGGAATGATGCTAAACTGAAACTGCAGTACTTTGGTCACCTCATGCAAAGAGTTGACTCATTGGAAAAAACTCTGATGCTGGGAGGGATTGGGGGCAGGAGGAGAAGGGGACGACAGAGGATGATGGCCGGATGGTATCACTGACTCGATGGACGTGAGTCTGAGTGAACTCTGGGAGTTGGTGATGGACAAGGAGGCCTGGCGTGCTGTGATTCATGGGGTTGCAAAGAGTCGGACACGACTGAGCGACTGAACTGAACTGAACTGAGGGTAATTTAATGCCCAATGCTGTTCAATCCCAGAAACAGCCTGAGCCTTTGATAGCTTATGGTGAACGATGTCTTATTCATCATCTCCAAGAAAGAAGATTTAGCTTTGCAACCAGGCTTAATCACTCAGAACTTTTGTGTGTCAGAGTTCTATTAAAGTGAAGAAGGGACAGAGAAAGCTTCTGACATAGACATCCGAAGGGTGGAGAGTGCCCCGCTTGCTATCTTATCAAGGCCTTACTTTTACCAGACCCACTCCCACAACATATATCTTAAGATAACAAGATTAGTCAGAAAGTTATTGTTGAGAAGGAGAGACATGTCCTGCAATGCAAGATACATTGTTGTTATATAATCATTAGTACAGAGCTTACAGTAAAATATACCCTTGCGCAAGATGAGTTGTTTTGTTGTGTAATTATTAGCTCTGGGCTTAAAGTTAGTCCTAAAGATTGTTGTCATAACAACTCAATTTAACAAAATACTTTTTTTGTAACTAACAGAAAGCAGTGTAGAAAAAAATATTTGTCCCTTTCTCCTTCTTGAAGGCCCTGGACTCCTTATCAACCTACCTAAGAATTAACTCTCTCACCTTCTTGGCCTTTGGAAAATTTTCAGACATTATAGTTACTGACTTAATTTGTTAATCATCAAAGAGTGATAATGAATGTACAGTTGAGTAAATGATATCTGGTACTACTATTTTCTTATTATTAGCAAGGAACAATATATTGATAAAATTCAAAAATAACATGTGGTGTATAATCCTATTACTCAAATACAGCTTTTTGATCCTGGAAAAGACTGTTTTCTAATGAATTATGTTTGATGAAATGGAGTCGTGTCTGGTTTAGGAATCTGGTTTAAAGAAGCCATAGTTAATGATTGTACCTTTCATAATTCAGTAACTAGGGTCATTTTTGTTTTCTTTAATTTTCATTTGTTTATTTTTAGCACCCAAGACATTTGTATTGGTGTATAGCTGATTAACAATGCTGTAATAGTTTCAGGTGAACAGTGAAGGGACTCAGACATACATATGTATCCATTCTCCCCCAAACACCCCTCCCATCCAGGTTGGCACATAACATTGAGCAGAGTTCTCTGTGCTGCACAGTAGGTTTTTGTTGGTTATCCATTTTAAATATAGCAGTGGGTATATGACCTTCCCAAAGTCCTTAACTATCCCTTCCCCCTGGCAATAATGAGTTCATTAGCCTGTGAGTCTCTGTTTTGTAAGTTCATTCATTAGTATCATTTCTTTTTTAGATTCCACATATAAGGGATGTCATATGATATTTCTCCATCTCTGTCTGGTTTATTTTCACTCGGTATAACACTGCCTAGGTCCATCCATGTTGCTGCAGGTAGCCTTATTTCATTCTTTTTAATGGCTGAGTAATATTCCATTATATATCATATATATGTATACACATACATACATAACACATACATGCCACATCTTCCTTTTCCACTCTTAAGTGGATGGACATTTAGTTTGTTTCCATATTTTGGCTATTATAAACAGTGTTGCAGTGAACATTGAGGTGCATGTGTCTTTTCAGGCCATGTTTTTCTCTGGATATATGCCCAAGACTGGGACTACTGGTAGCTCTACTTTTAGTTTTTTAAGGAGCCTCCGTACTGTTCTCCATAGTGGCCGTACCAGTTTCATTCCCACCGACAGTGCAGCAATGTTTCCTTGTCTCCACACCTCTCCATCATTTGTTTGTGGATTTTTTTGATGTTAGCCATTCTGACCAGTGTGAGATGATAGCTAATTGTAGTTTTGATTTGCATTTCTCTAATAACTAGTGATGTTGAACACCTTGTACTTATTGGCCATCTGTATGTCCTCTTTAGAGAAATATTTATTCAGGTCTTCTGCCCATTTTTTGAGTGAGTTATTTGTTTTGATGCTGTTAAGTGTCATAAGCTGTTTGTAAATTTTGGAGACTAATCCCTTATCAGTCACATCATTTCCAAATATTTTCTCCAAATCTGTGGGTTTTTTCCCTTTTGCTTATTATTTGAGGTCAAGTAGGTCCCGTTTGTTTTTGCTTTTATTTCCATTATTCTGGGAGATTTATGAAAAAAGATGTTGCTGTGAAATATATCGGAGAGTGTTTTGCCTGTGTTTTCTTCTAAGAGTTTTACAGTGTCTGGTGTAACATTTAGGTCTTTAATCCAGTTTCAGCTTATTTTTGTGTCTGTAGTTAAGGAATGATCTAACTTCTTTTTTTTACATGTGGCTGTCCAGTTTTCCCAGCACCATTTGTTGAAGAGACTGTCTTTCAGTCATTATGTAATCTTGTCTCCTTTGTCATAGATTAATTGACTGTTGGTACGTGGGCTTATTTCTGAGTTTTCTGTCTTGCTCTGTTGATCTATGTTTTTTTATTTTTGTGCCAGTACCATACTGTTGTGATGACTGTAGCATTGTAGTATAGTCTGAAGTTGGGGAGCCTGATTCCTCCAGCTCCGTTTTTCTTTTTCATGACTGCTTTGGCTATTTGGGGTCTTTTGTGTCCCCGTGCACATTTTGAGTTTTTTGGCAATTTAAATTGCCGAACGCCATTGGCAATTTAATAGAGACTGCATAGAATCTGTCGGAGAAGGCAATGGCATCCCACTCCAGTACTCTTGCCTGGAAAATCCCATGGACGGAGGGGCCTGGTGGGCTGCAGTGCATGGGGTTGCTAGGAGTCGGACACGACTGAGCGACTTCACTTTATTTTTTCACTTTCATGCACTGGAGAAGGAAATGGCAACCCACTCCAGTGTTCTTGCCTGGAAAATCCCAGGGATGGGGGAGCCTGGTGGGCTGCCGTCTATGGGGTTGCACAGGGTCGGACATGACTGAAGCGACTTAGCAGCAGCAGCAGCAGCAGCAGCATAGACTCTGTAGATTTCCTTGGGTAGTATAGTCATTTTGACACCATGAATGTGGTATATCTTTCCATCTGTTTATGTCTTCTTTGATTACTTTCATCAGCATATTACAGTTTTCGGAGTATAGGTCTTTTGTCTCCTTAGCTTTATTCCTAGGTATTTTATTCTTTTTGATGCAGTGGTAAATGGAATTGCTTCTTGAATTTCTCTTTCTGATCTTTAGTTGTTAGTGTATAGGAATGCAACAGACTAATGTGTATTAATTTTGTAACTTGCAACTTTACCAAATTCATTGTTGAGTTCTAGCAGTTTCCTGATAGTGGTTTGAGGCTCTTCCATGTATAGTAGTGTGTCATCTGCAAACAATGACAGTTTAACAACTTCTTTCCAATTTGGATTCCATTTACTTCTTTTTCATGTCTGATTGCTGTAACTAGGACTTCCAAAACTATGTTGAATAAAAGTGGAGAGAGTAGATACCCTTGTCTTGTTGCTGATCTTAAAGGACTTGCTTTCAGTTTTTCTCCATTGAGTATGATGCTAGCTGTAGGTTTGTCATATATGACCTTTCTTATGTTGAGGTATGTACCCTCTTTGCCCACTTTCTGGAGAGTTTTTATCATAAATGGGTGCTGAATTTTGTCAAAAGTCTTTTCTGCGTCTATTGAGATGATCATATCGTTTCCATTCTTCACTTGGTTGATATGATGTATCACATTTGTGGATGTTGAAAAATCCTTGTTTCCCTGGGATGAATCCCACTTAATCACAGTGTACGATCTTTTTAACATATTGTTAGATATGGATTGCTAGTATTTTGTTGAGGATTTTTGCATCTATGTTCATCAGTGATATGGGCTGTAATTTTTTTGTGGTATCTTTGTCTGATTTTGGTATCAGCATAATGGTGGCCTCATAAAATAAGTTGGGAAGTTTTCCTTCCTCTGTGACTTTTTGGAACAGTTTCAGAAGGATAAGAGTTAACTCTTTTCTAAATGTTTAATAAAACTTGCCTGTGAAGCCATCAGGTCCTGGACTTGTATTTGTTGGGAGGTTTTTAATCATGGTTTCAGTTTCATGCTTGTGATTGGTCTGTTCACATTTTCTCTTTTCTTCCTGGTTCAGTCTAGTGAGACTGTATCTTTCTAAGAATTTGTCTGTTTCTTCCAGGTTGTCCATTTTATTGGCATACAGTTGTTCATAGTGGTCTTGTATGGTTTTTGGTATTTCTGTGGAGTTGGTTGTAACTTCTCCTTTTTCATTTCTAATTTTACTGATTTTAGTCCCCTTTTTTTCTTGATAAGTCTGGCTGCAGGTTTATCCATCTTGTTTATCTTTTCAAAGAACCTTTTAGTTTCATCGATCTTGGTGATTATTTTCTTTGTCTTTGTTTCATTTATGTCTGCTCTGATCTTATGATTTCCTTTTTTGTATTAACTTCAGGTTTTGTTTGTTCTTCTTTCTCTAATTGTTTTAGGTGTAAGGTTAGGTTGTTTATTTGAGATTTTTGTTATATCTTGAGTTAAGATTGTATTCATATAAACTTCCATCTGAGAAGTGCCTTTGCTACATCCCTTAAGTTTTGGACTGTTGTGCTTTCATTTGTCTCTAGGTATTTTTTTTTTCCTTCGGTGATCCAATGATTAGTAACATGTTGTTTAGCCACCACATGTTTGTGTTTTAGAGTTTTTTTATTCTAGTTTAACTCTAAACCCATACCGTTGTAATCAGAAAAAAATGCTTGATATGATATCTGTGTTCTTAAATTTACCAGGCTTGCTTTTGTCGCCCAGCTTGTGGTGAGTCCTGGAGAATGTTCCATGTGCGCTTGAGGAAAATGTGTAGTCAACTGCTTTTGGATGGAATGCTCTATAAGTAATAATTATGTCTAAAATGTTATTTAAGGCCTACGTTTCCTTATTGGTTTTCTGTCTGGATGATATGTCCATTGATGACAGTGGGTATTACAGTGTTTTAATTATTGTGTGACTGTCTATTATTGTGTGACTGTCAACTTCTCCCTTTATGTTTGTTAGTATTTGCTTACATATTGAGGTGCTCCTATGTTGGGTGCATATATATTTATAATTGTTATATCTTCTTGGATTGAACCATTGATGGTTATGTAGTGTACTTTGAATCTTAATAACAGTCTTTGTTTTAAAGTCTATTTTTTTCTGATATGAGTATTGCTACTCTAGTTTTCTTATGATTTCCATTTGTGAGAAATACTTGCTCCCATCCCCTTACTTTCAGTCTGTAAGTGTCCATAGGTTTGAAGTGTGTATCCTGTAGACAACATGTATGTGTGTGCTGTGCTACGTCGCTCAGTCATATCTCACTCTTTGTGACCCCATGGACGTAGCCTGCCAGGCTCCTCTGTCCATGGGATTCTCCAGGCAGAATACTGGAGTTGGTTGCCATTTGTTATTTCCGGGGATCTTCCCAACCCACGGATTGAACCCAGATCTCCTGTGTTGAGGCAAATTCTTTACTGGCTGAGCCAGCAGAAAAGCCCAAGACAACATATATATGATCTTGTTTTTGTTATCTACCCACCCAGTCTGTCTTTTGGTTGGTGCATTTAATCCATTTACTTTTAAGGTAATTATTAATATGTGTGATCCTATTACCATTTTGTTAATTTGTGTCCAACTCTTTGTGACCCCATGTAATGCAGCACGCCAGGCTTCCCTGTCCATCACCAACTCCTGGAGCCTACTCAAACTCAGGTCCATCGCGTCAGTGATGCCATCCAACCGTCTCATCCTCTGTCATCCCCTTTTCCTCCTGCCCTCAATCTTTCCCAGCATCAGGGTCTTTGCCAATGAGTCGGTTCTTCACATCAGGTGGCCAGAGTATTGGTGTTTCAGCTTCAGCATCAGTCCTTCCAATGAATATTCAGGACTGATTTTCTTTAGGATTGACTGGTTGGATCTCCTTGCGAGCCAAGGGACTCACGAGTCTTCTCCAGCACCACAGTTGAAAAGCATCAACTCTTTGGCGCTCAGCTTTCTTTGTGGTTCAATTCTCACATCCATTAATGACTACTGGAAAAACCATAGTTTTGACTAGACAGACCTTTGTTGGTAAATTAATGTCTCTGCTTTTTAACATGCTGTCTAGGTTGGTGATAGCTTTTCTTCCAAGGAGCAAGCATCTTTTAATTTCATGGCTGCAGTCACCCTCCACAGTGAATTGTTTTGGGTTTATTTTTTATAGATCTTATTGTTCTTTTGTATTTCCTGCCTAGAGAAGTTCCTTTAGCATTTGTTGTATAACTGGTTTAGTGGTGCTGAATTCTCTTAACTTTTGCTTGTCTCAAAGGTTTTGATAGCTGCATCAAATCTGGATGAGAGTCTTGCTGGGTAGAGAATTCTTGGTTGTGGGTTCTTCCCTTTAATGACTTGGAATATATCATGCCATTCCTTTCTGGCTTGTTAGAGTTTCTGTTCAGAAATCTGCCAATAATCTTACGGGTTTTTTCCTTATATGTTGTTTGTCTTTTTTTTCCTGGCTGCTTTTAATAATTTATCTTTGTTTTTAATTTTTGTCAGTTTGATTACCAAGTGTCTCAGTGTGTTCCTCCTTGGATTTATCCTGCTGGGGATGCTCTGTGCTTCTGGGACTTGGTTGACTGTTTACTTTCCAACGTTGGGGAAGTTTTTAGCTATTTTCTCTTCAAATATTTTCTGAGATCCTTTCTCCCTCCTCCTTTGGATTCCTCTATAATGTGAATATTGGTACATTTAATGTTGTCCCAGAGGTCTGTTAGGCTGTCTTAATTTCTTCTCATTGTTTTTATCTCTGTTCTGTTTTGCAGCATTGATTTTTTCCATTCTATCTTCCAAGTCACTTATCAGCTCTTTTTGCTCAGTTATTGTGCTGTTGATTCTAGTGTATTGTTCATCTCTGTTTGTTTGTTTAGTTCTTTTCAGTTCAGGTCAGTTCAGTCGCTCAGTCGTGTCTGACTCTGTGACCCCATGGACTACAGCACGCCAGGCCTCCCTGTCCATTACCAACTCCTGGAGTTTACTCAGACTCATGTGCATTGAGTTGGTGATGCCATCCAGCCATCTCATCCTCTGTTGTCCCCTTGTCCTGCCTTCAGTCTTTCCCAGCATCAGGGTCTTTTCCAATGTGTCCGTTCTTTGCATCAGGTGGCCAAAGTATTGGAGTTTCAGCTTCAGCATCAGTCCTTCCAATGAACACCCAGGACTGATTTTCTTTAGGATTGACTGGTTGGATCTCCTTGCAGTCCAGGGGACTCTCAAGAGTGTTCTCCAATACCATGGTTCAAAAGCATCAATTCTTCGGCTCTTAGCTTTCTTTCCAATCCAGCTCTCACATCCATACACGACTACTGGAAAAACCATAGCCTTGACTAGATGGACCTTTGTTGGCAAAGTGATGTCTCTGCTTTTTAATATTCTGTCTAGGTTAGTCATAACTTTTATTCCAAGGAGCAAGCGTCTTTTAATTTTATGGCCGCAGTCACCATCTGCAGTGCTTTTGGAGCCCCCCAAAATAAAGTCTGTCACTGTTTCCATTGTTTCCCCATCTATTTGCCATGAAGTGATGGGACCAGATGCCATGATCTTAGTTTTCTGAATGTTGAGCTTTAAGCCAACTTTTTCACTCTCCTCTTTTACTTTCATCAAGAGGCTCTTTAGTTCCTCTTCACTTTCTGCCATAAGGGTGGTGTCATCTGCATATCTGAGGTTATTGATATTTCTCCCAGCAGTCTTGATTCCAGCTTGTGTTTCTTCCAGTCCAGCATTTCTCATGATGTACTCTGCATAGAAGTTAAATAAGCAGGTGACAATATACAGCCTTGATGTACTCCTTTCCCTATTTGGAACCAATCTGTTGTTCCATGTCCAGTTCTAACTGTTGCTTCCTGACCTGCATACAGATTTCTTAAGAGGCAGGTCAGGTGATCTGGTATTCCCATCTCTTTCAGAATTTTCCAGTTTGTTGTGATCCACACAGTCTAATAATAAGTCTTTGTAATAGTCAATAAAATAGAAAAACATTTCTTGCATCTTCTAAATGTTTTTCTCCATTCTTTTTCCAAGGTCATGACTCATGTTCACTGTCATTGTTCTGAATTCTTTTTGGGGGAGGTTGCCTGTCTCCACTTGATTTAGTTGTTTTTCTGGAAATTTATCTTGTCCCTTCATTTGGGACATAATCCTTTCTTTTCATTTTGAGTAGCCCTCTGTGATTGTGGTATTAGTTCTGGAGGCTGATGGGATTTTAGTTCTTATTTCTTCTGTCTGCGGCTCTGGTAGATGAGGATAAGAGGCTTGTGCAAGCTTCTAATGAGAGGGATTAGCTGTGGGGAAAATTGTGTCTTGTTCTAGTGCACAGAGTGAAGTGAAGTGAAGTGGCTCAGTCATGTCCGACTCTTTGCGACCCCATGGACTGTAGCCTACCAGGCTCCTCTGTCCTTGGGATTTTCCAGGCAAGAGTACTGGTGTGGGTTGCCATTTCCTTCTCCAGGAGATCTTCCCGATCCAGGAATCGAACCCAGGTCTCCTTCATGGTAGGTAGAGGCTTTACCATCTGAGCCACCAGGGAAGTCCCACAGGGTAGAGCTCTCTACAACTTTAATCCAATTTTCTGCTGATGGGTGGGGCTGTGCTCCCTCCCTGTTAGTTTGCCTTGAGACCCAGTCCTGGAGTTTATAGGCTGCTAAAGTAGGGCTATTGGTGATCTCCAAAAGGACTTATGCCAAGACACATCTCCCAGGATTGTTGCTTCCTGTACCCCTGTCCTCTTGGTAGGCCAGTGCTGACCCTTGTCACTGCAGGAGACCCTCACACATTTACAGGTAGGTCAGGCACAGTCTCTGTAGGGGTCATTGCTCCTTTTCCCTGGGTCCTGGTGCACGCAAGATTTTATTTGTGCCCTCCGAGAGTCTCTGTTTCCTCCAGTCCAATGGAAGCTGTGTAGTCAAATCTGTTGGCCTTCAAAGTCAGAATCCTTGGGGATTCTCAGTCCCTTCACCAGATCTCCAGGCTGGGGAGCCTGATGTGGAGCCTACAAGCTTCACAACAGTGTGAGAACTTCTTTGGTATTGTTCTCCACTTTGTGAGTTGCACACCCAGTGGGCATAGGATTTAATTTTATCATAATTGTGCCCCTCTTACTGTTTCATTGTGGCTTCTTCATTTTCCTTGGATGTGGGGTATCTTCTTTTGGTGGGTTTCAGTGTCTTCATGTTGACGGTTGTTCGCCAGCCAGTTGCGATTTTGGTGCTCTGGCAGCGGAAGATATGTGCATGTCCTTTTACTACTCTGCCATCTCAAATAAGTCTTGGCTCATTTTGTTGATGGATGTACTTGCTGTTCCTTTAAGGTTGGCTGTTTTCTCAGTTCTCTGTTTTTAGTTCTTTCCACTATAGATAAAAAATGTGACACATGCCTTTGTTTTGTTACTTTACTTTTAGATTATCATATTAAGCTATAAACAACAGCTTATTATAAAGAACTGTTATGGCCTCAGAAATAGACTTCTAGAGTTGTTAAATACAATACTTAAGATGCTTTTATCAGGCCTGATACATTGTACTTATTTCAGTTCAAGCTATTTTGTAAAAAAAAAAAAAAAAAAAAAAGTGAATTTCTTTCTGGATGTTACTGTATTATAAGAGTTGTACCTGTTTACAGTACCATCAGCAACACATATGAACCAGTTTACTGGACCATCACTGCTCTAGTTTTATTATATTTTACAAGTATCAGATTTTTTAAGTGGAATTCCAGGTTGTTTTACTTGTATATGTTTAATTACCAAGAATATAAGCAGTTTGTCAATGTTTTTATCACATTTTCTCTTTGTAATGTGTTTTAAGGATTGTTCAAGTTTCTTAAAATTTACTGTGAAGAATGACATTTTGAATTGTTTGGTCATAAAATTTAGGTCAATGTGTCTTTTTAGGAGAGAGCAAAGTTAATTAGCTGAGGTCATATCTTTGATATTATGGACCCTTTATTTTAGCTTATTACTGCAAAAGTTTGCTTTTACTATGGTATTTATTGACTACAAGGATTGTGTAGTTCATAAGTAAAAATTACTTGCATTTATGTGCATTGTCTCATTTAGTTTTTTACATTAGGCAACAGCAGAGGGAAAAAATGATCAGGAGTTTTAAGTGGGTGTAAAATATTTCAGCTTGTTCCCAAAACACTGACGTCTGAAATTTGAAGATTTGAAATAGAGATTTTTTTAGATCAGTATGCCATAGTATGATGGTCTCCTTGCTGGAATCAATTTTTAGTAGTTACTTACTCTTTACTTTCTGAATCCAAAATAAATATATTAAGTATGTTGTTTTAAGTCCATTCGGTCATGTCCCACTCTTTGTAGCCCTGTGGGGTGTAGCCCACCAGCCTCTTCTGTCCATGGAATTCTCCAGGCAAGAATACTAGAAAGGGTAGTTATTCCTTTCTTGAGGGGATCTTCCCAACACAGGAATTGAACCCAGGTCTCCTGTATTGCAGGCAGATTCTTTACCATCTGAGCCACTAGGGAAGCCTCTGAAGTATTTTAAGTTTTAACAACTTTTTTTGACTATGTCCTGTGGCTTGTGATATCTTAGTTCCTTTACCAGGGATTGAACTTGGGCATTTAGTCCTCACCACCACACCACTAGGGAATTCCCAGATGTTGTTGTTTTAAATTTTCTATAAATGAGTTATCAACTAAAACATAGATACTTGGATGTATAGAAGACTGTCAAAAATTTGATGTTTGAAGCATTTTAGTTATCATTATAGTTAACATGATTAATGACAACCTCCACCCATACCCCATTGAACTTGTTTTTAGCAAGAAAGTGATAAAGTTGATGCAAACTTTTCATTTATTAAGTTCTGAGCAGTTTTATTACATATTTTAACTATTATTTAAGGATACCTTTCTAAATTTGTACAAGATATAAATAACTTTGATTCCAAGATGGCAGAGTAGAAGGATGTGCACTCATCTTCTGCAAAAACTCCAAAATTACAACTCACTGCTGAACAACCATCAACAGGAGAATGTTGGATCCCACCAAAAAAAGATACCCCACATCCAAGGACAAAGAAGAAACCCCAGCAAGACCATAGCAAGGGTGAAATTGCATTTAGAATCAAACACCATACTGGCCTGAAACACTCAGGGGGCTGAAACAAGCCTTATGTACACCAGGACCCAGAGATCCCATAGAGACTGAGCCAGAACTGTGTTTGAGTGTCTCCTGCAGAGGTACAGGTCAGCAGTGGACTGTTGCAAGGGCAGGGGCTCTAGGTTCAGCACACCTGGGTATGGCATAAGCCCTCTTGGAGGAGGTGCGCCATTAACCCCACTATAGAGCTACCAGAACTTACATGACTGGGGAAACAGACTCTTGGAGAGCACAGACAAAACCTTGTGTGCACCAGGATCCAGGGGAAAGGAGCAGTGACCCCACAAGAGATTGACCCAGACTTGCCCATGAGTGTCCAGGAGTCTCTGGTGGAGGTGTGAGTCGGCAGTGGCTGGTGCAGGTTTGGGGGGCACTGAGTGTAGCAGTGCCTGCATGGGACCTTTTGAAGGAGGTCACCATTATCTTCATTACCACCACCATTGTTTGGCCTTAAGTCAAACAACAGGGGAGGCAACACAGCTCTGACCGTCAACAGAAAAGTGGATTAAAGATTTATACAGCATGGCCCCACCCATCAGAAGACGACCCAGTTTCACCCCAGTCAGTCTCTCCCATCAGGAAGCTTCCATAAGCCTCTTATCCTTCTCCGTCATAGGGCAGACAGAATGAAAAACCCAATCACAGACAACTAGCCAATCTGATCACATGGACCACAGCCATGTCTAACTCAGTGAAACTACGAGCCATGCCGTGTAGGGCCACGAAGACTGATGGGTCATGGTGGAGAGTTCTGACAAAATGTGGTCCACTGGAGAAGGGAATTGCAAACCACTTCAGTATTCTGGCCTTGAGAACCCCATGAACAGTATGAAAAGACAAAAAGATAGGATACTGAAAGATGAATTCCACAGGTCGGCAGGTGCCCAGTATGCTACTGGAGATCAGTGGAGAAATAACTCCAGAAAGAAGGAAGGGAGGAGCCAAGGCAAGAAACAATACCCAGCTGTGGATGTGACTGGTGATAGAAGCAAGGTCCTACCCTGTAAAGAGCAATATTGCATAGGCACCTGGAATGTTAGGTCCGTGAATCAAGGCAAATTGGAAGTGGCCAAACAGGAGACGGCAAGAGTGAACATCAACATTTTAGGAATCATTGAACTAAAATGGCCTGGAATGGGGTGAGTTTAACTCAGATGACCATTATAGCTACTACTGTGGGCAAGAATCCTTTAGAAGAAATGGCGTAGCCATCATAGTTAACAAGAGAGTCTGAAATGCAGTACTTGGATGCCATCTCATAAACAACAGAATGATCTTTATTTGTTACCAAGGCAAACCATTCAGTATCATAGTAATCCAATCTGTGCCCTGACCAAAAATGCTGGAGAAGCTGAAGTTGAACAGTTCTGTGAAGACCTACAAGACCTTCTGGAACTAACACCGAAAAAAGATGTCCTTTTCATTATAGGGGACTGGAATGCAAAAGTAGGAAGTCAAGAAACACCTGGAGTAACAGGGAAATTTGGCCTTGGTGTACAGAATGAAGCAGGGCAAAGGCTAACAGAGTTTTGCCAAGAGAACACACTGGTCATAGCAAACACCCTCTCCAACAACACAGGAGAAGACTCTACATGTGGATATCACCAGATGATCAACACTGAAATCAGACTGATTATATATTCTTTGCAGCCAAAGATGGAGAAGCTCTATAAAGTCAGCAAAAACAAGACCGGAGCTGACTGTGGCTCAGATCATGAACTCCTTATTGCCAGATTCAGACCTAAATTGAAGAAAGCAGGGAAAATGACTAGATCATTCAGGTATGACCTAAATCAAATCCCTAACGATTATACAGTGGAAGTGATAAATAGATTTAAGGGACTAAATCTGATAGAGTGCCTGATGAACTATGGATGGAGGTTCATAACATTGTACAGGAGACAAGGAGCGAGACCATTCCCAAGAAAAAGAAAGGGAAAAAAGCGAAATGGCTCTCTGAGGAGGCCTTACAAATAGCTGTGGAAAGAAGAGATGCAAAAAGCTAAGGAGAAAAGGAAAGATATACCCATTTGAATGCCAAGTTCCAAAGGATAGCAAGGAGAGATTAGAAAGCCTTCCTCAGTGATCAGTGCAAAGAAATAGAGGAAAACAATAGAATGGGAAAGACTAGAAATCTCTTCAAGAAAGTTAGAGACACCAAGGGAACATTTCATGCAACCGCTACTGCTTCTGCTAAGTCCCTTTCATGCAAAGATTGGCTCAATAAAGGACAGAAATGGTATGGACCTAACAGAAGCAGAAGATATTAAGAAGTGGTGGCGAGAATACACAGAAGAACTGTACAAAAAAGATCTTCATAACCCAGATAATCATAATGGTGTGATCACTCACTTAGAGCCAGACATCCTGGAATGCGAAGTTAAATGGGCCTTAGGAAGCATCACTACGAACAAAGCTAGTGGAGGTGATGGAATTCCAGTTGAGCTATTTCAAATCCTATAAGATGATACTGTGATGATGCTGCAGTCAATATGCCAGCAAATTTGGAATACTCAGCAGTGGCCACAGGACTGGAAAAGGTCAGTTTTCATTCCATTTCCAAAGAATGATCCAACTACTGCACACTTGCACTCATCTCACACACTAGTAAAGTAATGCTAAAATTCTTCAAGCCAGGCTTCAACAATACATGAACCATGAACTTCCATATGTTCAAGCTGGATTTAGAAAAGGCAGAGGAATCAGAGATCAAATTGCCAAGATCCGCTGGATCATTGAAAATGCAAGAGGGTTCCAGAAAAACATCTATTTCTGCTTTATTGACTATACCAAAGCCTTTGACTGTGTTGATCACAATAAACTGTGGAAAATCCTTCAAGAGATGGGAATACCAGACCACCTGACCTTACTCTTAAGAAATCTGTATGCAGGTCAAGAAGCAACAGTTAGAACTGGACATGGAACAACAGGTTGGTTCCAAATAGAAAAAGGAGTACCCCACTCCAGTATTCTTGCCTGGAAAATCCCATGGACAGAGGAGCCTGGTGGGCTGCAGTCCATGGGGTCGCTAAGAGTCAGACATGACTGAGCGACTTCACTTTCACTTTTCACTTTCATGCATTGGAGAAGGAAATGGCAACCCGCTCCAGTGTTCTTGCCTGGAGAATCCCAGGGACGGGGGAGCCTGGTGGGCTGCCGTCTATGGGGTTGCACAGAGTCGGACACGACTGCAGTGACTTAGCAGCAAGACTGTATATTATCACCGTGCTTGCTTAACTTACATGCAGAGTACATCATGTAAAATGCTGGGCTGGATGAAACACAAGCTGGAATCAAGATTTCTGGGAGAAATATCAATAACCTCAGATAGGCAGATGACACCACCCTCATGGCAGAAATTGAAGAGGAACTAAAGAGCTTTGTGATGAAGATGAAAGAAGAGAGTGGGAAAGCTGGCTTAAAACTCAAAATTCATACACTCTTATCACTTTATGCCAGACAGATGTGAAACAATGGAAACAGTGATAAACTATTTTGTTATGGTCCAAAAATCACTGCATTTGATGACTGAAGCCATGAAATTAAAAGACGCTTGCTCCTGGAAGAAAAGTTATGACCAACCTAGACAGCATATTAAAAAGCAGAGACATTACTTTATAGACAAAGGTCTATCTAGTCAAAGCTATCTCTGTTGATATAGGAACTGGATCTTAAAGAAGGCTGAGTGCCTAAGAATTGATGCTTTTGAACTGTTGTGTTGGAGAAGACTCTTAAAAGTCCCTTGGACAGCACGGAAATCAAACCAGTCAATCCTAAAGGAAATCAGTCCTGAATATTCATTTGAAGGAATGATGCTGAAGCTGAAGCTCAATATTTTGGCTCCTTGATGCAAAGAGCTGACTCATTAGAAACAACCCTGAAGCTGGGAAAGATTGAAGGCAGGAGGGGAGGACAGAGGATGAGATGGTTGGTGGCATCGCTGACTCAATGGAGATGAGTTTGAGCAATCTGGGAATTGTTGAAGGACAGGAAAGCCTGGCGTGCTGCAGTCCATGGGGTTGCAAAGAGTAGACACTGCTGAACAACAGTAACAACCCACTTATCTCTAGGAAATTATAGTTCCTTGCTTTTCTAAATATAATCTGTCACGTCATTTGTCTGTTCCTATGCTATATGGAGCTTATCCATACGTAGTATTACATTCATCTTCAAAGTGCAAGTTAGATGGCTATTTCATTTTATGAATGAGAGAACAAGTTGAGAATTACTAGGTGGTGGAACTGAGATACGAATTTAGTTGTTGACTAGGTTTCTTGAATTTGAGGATTTTGTAATAGCATAACTGAGAATATTCATTTATTCATTCAACAAATACTTACTGAGAGTCTTCTACATGTTGGTCATTCTTTAATAGATCTGGATATTTCAGAGAACAGATCTAGATCTGTTCAGCTGCCCCCTTCCCACTGCTCTTCCTCTGGAGCTGTATTCTTGGGAGAGGAGGATGATAACCCGCTCTTTGATGCAGCTGCAGACTCAGAATGACTTGTCTGCCAAGGAGCTTCAGAACTAAGAAGCATTAAATGTGTCTTGGCATGGGAGGAGATACGTAAGGTTACCTTACTTCCAGGGTTCTCCGTAACCTCAAAAAGTAGGATAATTGCCAGTTCTTGCCTAGAGCTATGAACCTGGGGCCTCACTAGTGACCAGGTGTCCTTTCAGCTTGTCTTGGAGTTGTCTTTGGGCTTCAGATACTGTGTCAGTTTTGATAGACTAGTGGGCTTACACTATAGTTGTATTCATAGTTGAGATATATTATGGTGACATAGTAAAGATGAACAATTGGATCATAAGGGGAAAAAGAGTAGGTAGAGCCTGTTGGTATCCATATTTAGGCTTCCCTGTGTTCTCTCCCCTACAAGAGAGGGTGCAGAGAGTGAACACACTTCCCCCAGCAGTGAAGTTTGAGCAACCTGTGTGCAGTGTGTCTGTCGAGGGAAGTCTACTGGAGACTACCCTGCACTTGAAGGTTTTTACTGGAGCATCTGCTTCCTAGCTATGGTACATTGTATAATTTCAGCACTGTGAGCCACCCTTATTAGTTACAGAAAGGTGAGAATTTCTTTGCTGGGATAGCATCCTCAGGTCCACTGTGTTAATCTTTTTCTGCATAGTTACTTAGTGTGGATGGAGATAGCTGGGGTGAGTCTGGAAAGAGATAATAAATATTTACAATTGTCTTTCCTATCATGCTTTAAGAGTCATTGTTTTAAGGAAATAATCCTAGGTTCAGACAAACATTTTAGGTAGGATGGTGTTTGTTGTAGCACTATTTTTAATAACAAAATATTAGAAACCATTTGAGTCATCAGTAATAGGATAATTAAACATTAATGTACATCCTTTTAATGGAATGTTAGGTAGCCATGAAAATTATGTTCATGAAAACATAATAATGTGGCAGATTGTTTTTGTATGACTGGAAGAACACAGGGTAGAGAGCAGTAAGCAGTGTAGTGTCTTGGGCTTCCCAGGTGGTACAGTGGTGAAAGAATCTGCCCGAGGTGCAGGAGGCACAAGAGACATGGGTTTGATCCCTGGGTCAGGAAGATCCCCTGGAGCAGGAAATGGCAACCTACTCCAGTCCTCATGCCTGGAGAATACCACAGGCACAGGAGCCTGGCAGGCTGCAGTGCATGGGGGTCACAAAGAACAGAACGCGACTGAACGCAAGCTCAACTCCTTGCACAGAACGCTGCGGTTTAGGAAGAAGGTAAGTGCCGTGCTCCCTGATGTGTAATGTCCTAGACCCCCAGGTTTTGCTTGAACTTAGAGCATCATCTATTTAAGAAGGAAACAATGAAAAAAGGGAAGAAGGGAGAGAGAGAGAAAGAACAAGAAAATATAAAAGAACAGGAAGTAGTGTACGGTCTTGATGGTAGTAGTGGGTGCCAAGTAACTTTGTTTCTTTTTTGTTTTAACTATTTATTTATTTTTGGCCATGCTCGGTCTTTGTTGCTGTTTGTAGGCTTTCTCTCGTTGCAGAAAGCGGGGGATACTCCGTAGTTTTGGTGCTTGGGCCTCTTGTTGCAGTGGCTTCTCCCATGGAGTATAGGCTCTAGGGCTCAAGGGCTTCAGTAGTTGTGGCACACAGGCTTAGTTGTCCTGGGGGCATGTGGAATCTTCCCAGACCAGGATTCGAACCTGCATCCCTTGCATTGGCAGGCGGATTCCTAACCACTGTACCCCCAGGGAAGCCCCAGATAACTTTCTGATTCTTAAATTTGCAAATGCCCTTAAAACACAAATTTCTTCACAAACCTGTGGAAAAATATAAAAGTTACCTTTTTATTATGAGAAAAATCTAATTTATTGAAGTAGAGTGAATATTGCAGTGAACCTTAATGTACCCGTTAGGCAGCTTCAGTACTCATCAATTTTAGCATAAAAGTTGAAGTTAAGTTTGTAAAGAAATTTAAATTTTATTAAAATACATACATGTATTATATTAATATGGTAGATTGATGTAATTTTAGAGAGTATTCCTTCTTACATGTGCAATCACGTGCTGTCTCTGCATGCACTCTTTCTCACTCATACCCTTACCCCCTCCTTTTGGATTGTTCTTTTTGGAACACGGATGCTTAGTTGAGTGGGTGTAAGTTCTAACAAAAGGCATTAACCTCTTATTGTCTCAGTCTCCTTATTTTTTAAAGAAAGTGAAAGTAAAGTTGCTCAGTCGTGTCCGACTCTTTGCGACCCCCTGGTCTGTAGCCCACCAGGCTCCTCCGTCCATGGGATTCTCCCGGCAAGAATACTGGAGTGGGTTGCCATTTCCTTCTCCAGGGAATCTTCCCGACCCAGGGATCGAACCCAGGTCTCCTGTATTGCAGGCAGACACTTTAACCTCTGAGCCACCAGGGAAGCTCATAGTATATGGTAAAATAGAAAAATAGACTAGTATTAAGATTATATATATGTGTGTGTGTATAAATGGAAGCAGAGATTGATTTTTATTTTAGCATGTATTTTTTTAAATTTATTTTAATTGGAGGCTAATTACTTTACAATACATATAGTGGTGGTTTTTACCATACATTCACATGAATCAGCCATGGGTGTACATGTGTTCCCCATCCTGACCCTCCCTCCTACCTCCCTCCCCATCCCATCCCTCAGGGTCATCCCAGTGCACCAGCCCTGAGCACCCTGTCTCATGCATCGAACCTGGACTGGCGATCTATTTCACGTGTGATAATATACATGTTTCAATGCTATTCAGAGATTGATTTTTAAAGTAAATTATTTTAAGCTAGAGGGAAAGGAGTTAGTTATGTTATTAATACATGAAAGAAATTAGGCATTGAAGTATTATGCCATTCTACCTATCAGGAACTTCTGACTTAAGGGGGAAAGCTAGAAGAGAGCTTATATACATTATACATGGCAGTGTTTACTTAGCACTTGTATTTTAGCATACATAGATGTTTACATTATTGACTGCTTAGTGTCAGGTATAGTTCAAAACTCTTCATATTAACTTGTTTTACTTTAGCAACTATAAGGTATATACTTATATTATCGCCATTTTATACATAAAGAAGCTGAAACATGGAGAGGGAAAGGAACTTGGCCTCCTGTGTGTGTGTACAACTTGTCTGTCTGTGTGTGTGTTTTTATTTTTGATGAAAGAAAAATTAGCTCAGACTTTTTTTTATTTATAAGAATAAAATTGAAATTAAATTATTAAATTAAAATTGAAGCTTAAACGAAAACTCTTGTGCCTTACTTCTGATGCACAGTACATATATTAAAATTTGGTCTAGGGTTGTGTGAATCCTTTGCTGGAAGTGTTATAAATTAAAGTGTTTAATATCTCACCCCTTATCTTTAAGCATTTTAATCTGATTTGGAGTGATTCTAGATCAGATCTGTTTTCTCTTTATCACAGGCTTATCTTACTGAATGTATATCAATAGAATAGATTCAGGAATCTGGCTTTGTATGCTTACTTTTTTTCAGTCATTGTAGGTGAAATATTTACGTGTATATATACAATACACAAATATTTGTGTGGAGAGATAGGATGGAGATATATATGGTTCAGAAATAGTTCAGGGAAACAGAATTGAATTAAGTACAGAAATACATCCATGTTTATATTGGAACATGATACTTGACTAAAGAGGTATTTCAAATCAGTGAGGAAATGTTGAATTTGTGAGAAATTATTAACTGTTGAAAAAAATTCTAGATATATATAGTTAAATTTTAAATGGATTAAATGTCCAAATGTTAATATTTTAAATCATTATAAAAATGTAGGTGATATTTTCATTGGATTCCTGGGAGAGAAAGTTTATTAGGAAATAAATTGGGCTACTCTTGTGATAGCTCATTTAACATGTTTATTTAACTGCCAAAAAATTAGAATATTTGATTTTAAATAGAGGATCAGACAGTGGACTAAATGATAGAATGCAGTGTATTCAACAAAAATAATAAGTATATCCATTGAATACATGATACAAAATACTGTGTATGAAAACAGGTATGTTCTGTTTATTAGCAGTGCTAGAGTAGATGTTTAAAGATGAGTCAAAAGTAATTCTAGAGTGTTCAACAGTGTAAACTTGTTGAATTCTTTTTGTTTCCTGTACTTTCAAATGCATTTTAAAAACTAATGAAAAGGAATTATTTAATTGGAATATTTTATCTTGTTGAAAAATTTTCTAACTTTATTATATTTCTAATCTACAGTTCTCTGCCTTGTAAGGCATAATGTGAAAAGTATTAATTGAAGAAAGACTTTACTGTTCTGTATAAATCAGTTTATCATATGTAATGTGAAAAGTAACAAAATCTAGAATGAATTAAAATATTTTTAGAGTAAAGGAAGTTTTGAATTAAAAAAAATGTGAAGTAATAGCTGAGTAGCAGTTGACTCTAATATTAAAAGTGTCTTACTGAACAAACTCATTTCTTTACTTGTTGTTAACTAGTGTTCTGGTTTTAACCTTTTGAAAACATGCTTTCTAGATTTTTTTTTTTTTTTTTTGACCATCTGCTAAGGAAGATGAAGAGTTCAGGTAATTTAAAAATGGCATAATGAAAAATTGATTCACCGTCTAAAAATAGGTGCTAAGTAAAGTAATGTTGACCAACCAGAGCTGCTAATATGGTCAAATAATGGTATCTTGTTTCAGAATGACCACCTTGGGAGACCATATTTTTATAGTTAACATTTATTGAGTGAGTTTGGGAATGTATGTATGAAAGAGAGGGGGAGAGAGAGAAAACCTACTAGAAGGGACCATGACAGACTCTAGTGGGTCAAATTGTGGTTTTATTTTTGTTGTTTTCTTAAAGTTGTTCTTCATAAAATAGGATGTGATTGAGCTCTAATTTGAGTAGTGACGTCTCTTGTTTTATGTTTTATGTGAAGTTTATGGGTTTATGGGTTTATGGTAGATTGTGGGGGGCAGTTTAGTAAGAATAGTAGCATAGCTAGGAGATAGGTGGTTGTATTTTGGGATGGGGTTTTCTTGTAAGGATGATGTGGTCTTTATAGTGTCTTCTGTAATTTTTTCTTTTTCAAAAATATAAACCATTATTGTATATTGAAGAATTTAATGGATCATGGTAAAATTACCTATTCTTAAGAAAAATCTCACTTCTTATAATTAAGGATCCAAATTTTGGATGTATCAGAAGTGTGTTAGCTATAACAGGAGTCAGCAAATGACCTGACTCCTGATTAAAAAAATAATCAAAAGACAACATTTTGTGACATGTGAAATTCAGATTTTAGTACCTATGAATAAAGTTTTATTGGGACAACAGCTGCTTTTGCTTTATAATGGCAAAGCTGAGTAGTTGTGACAGAGCTCCTGTATGGCATTCTCTTCACTTCCTACTGCTTTGGTTCACTACGAATTTCAGTGCTGCAGTTACACCTTGACAGTATTTTGAATGGCATGTGTATTTCCAGTCTGTAATATTTAGTTTTTTTAAATAAAATTTTCAATATTTATATATGCATATACATCATGTCAGAACAAGAAAAAGAGAGAACAATGAACTCTGAGTGGTGTGCTTTTTAAGGCACAGTTGGAGCATGTATTATTTTATTATTGAGTTAGATAGCAAAAAATTGTTCTTATCTTTTGCAGTGACACTGTAGCTGTGGTAGAAGAATAAAGTATATATTGACATTACTAGACTAAGCATACATCACAGTATTCTTAACTCTCAAATTTTTAAAGTAACAGTCCATTTAAAATGGAACATTTCATTACAGTGTAACTTCATAAAAAGTTGAAAATGAGGCTGCCACCAAAATAAGTTTCTGAGCAACTCATTCATTAGCCAAGCAAAGAAAGCTGTTTACTGATGGTGAGTTAATTAAATTGTGTTTGATTGCAGCAGTCAAAGAAATGTGTCCAGAGAAAATAAATCTGTTTTAGACTATTAACTTTTTGGCAAGAACAGTTGATTTAAGAGTTGAGGACATTTGAAGCAATATCAATAGTCAGTTTAAAAACAAGGCGAAAGATTTAGAATGGTTTTCCTTGTCTTGATGAATCCACAGATTTTATTGATGTTACTCAGTTGTTGATTTAAGGCATCAATACCAAGTTTGAAGTGGCAGAAAAATTAGCTTCTGTGAATAATCTGTGTAGAACAACTTCAGGTAAAAATATTTTCACAGTTGAGAAAACACTAAGTACAATCTGAAGTGGAATCTGGTAAGATGTGCTACAACTGATAATGGTAAAAATACGTGTGAAAGAGAAAGAGGCTTAGTTAGACACATCTATAAAGCTTGTAAAAATGTGAGGTGTTCAGAGCCTACTGTTATACGTTGTACAATTCATCAGCAGGTACTTTGCTGAAAATATGTGAATTTATTACGTGTTACAGAATCAGTATGGTCAACAGTGAACTCGATTTGTTCTCATGGACTTAACTAGCACCAGCTGTACACATTTTTGTTCGAAGCTGAATATCCTGACTGGCTTAGCAGTGGTAACATTTTATTGCAGTTTTTTGATTTTAGGACTGAGTTTGAGATTTTTCTGAACAAAGAGGCAGCCCTCAATCACTATTATCAAATACTGATTGGTTTTGGAAACTAACTTTTTATATGGAGTTGAAAATATTTTTAAATGAATTTAATGTAAAATTACAAGGCATAAGAGCATTCATTTATGAAATTTAGCTGCAGTAAAGTCTTTGAGTGGTAACTGATGTTTGAATTACAAGTAACATCAAGCTGCTTTATACAGTTCTCATCCTGTCAAAATGAGAACTTCATTCCCACATGAATTTGCTTGAATATATTTTCCAACCCCAAACTACAGTTCCAGCAGCATTTTTTCAGACACTGATGCAAGCGCAAAGAATGTTTCCATAATTCAGAATCAATTTAATTGTGCACTTGAGGAACTTCTATCTAACCTTCAATTGGAAGTGATTAATCTGCACTGTAATGACAGAGCGAAAGGCAAATATCACAAGAATAATCTAATAGACTTCTCTAACTGCCTTTGAAATAATGAATATGCTAATTAAAATCATGTGCTTCCGGGTTAATATCAGCATATGGCAGTACTTATTTTTCAGAAAAGATTTTTTTCAAAGATAAATCCTTAAAATCTGATCATCATTATCAGAGGAGTACTTATATTTTGATGATAGGAAACTTGAATTAGGCGGAATGTTCCTTTGCTGCCCCCCTCCCCCTCACCAAGTCCATTCCATTAACAGACTGATCTGTTATAAAATACTATATACAGATATCATTATACCTTACATTTTATCATTAGAAAATATGTAGGAGGCTTTTCTCTCTTGTTACATAAGTCTCTTCATAATTTTGCCCAGTGGCCTGCAAGGACCAAAATACCTTGTGATCAAGCTCTTTATAACAGTTGTGGTATCCCCTGTTGTATAGCAGTGCTTCTCAAACTTGGATGTACATAATTTTTTGAGGATCTTCTTAAAATATGGATTCTGATTTGGTAGGTCTGGGGTGGAACCCAAGGTTTGCCTTTCTTATGCATCTGAGGTGATAACAGGTGTTGGTATCAATGGACTGCATTTTGAGAAGGAAAGCTCTAGTAGTCAAGTTTGTTAGATTTTTATACAGGTATTCTAATATTTGTTAAGCATATGTTATGTGCCAGGAGTTATACCAGGGGCTTTTGGACATACTGACTCTTTAAAATGTCACAGAAACTTGTTAGAAGGTATTAAGGACTGCAGTGAGGTTGGGAACTCTAGCAAGGGTTTTCTGTGTGTTTATTCACTCAGTTGTGTCCAACTCTTTGCAACCCCATGGACTGTAGCCCGCCAGGCTCCTTTGTCCATGGGGATTCTCCAGGCAAGAACACTGGAGTGGGTTGTCATGCCCTCCTTCAGGGGATCTTCCCAACCCAGGGATCGAGCCCAGGTCTCCCACATGGCAGGTGGATTTTTTAATCAGGGAAGCCCAGTAAGGGTTTTGAATTAGAAACTAATTGTTTTGTTTTCCCTTGATTGTATAGCTTCCTCAAGCACCTCATGATGGAGAAGGTGATGGCACACCACTCCAGTACTCTTGCTTGGAAAATCCCATGGATGGAGGGGCCTGGTGGGCTGTAGTCCATGGGGTCGCTAAGAGTTGGACACAACAGAGCGACTTCACTTTCACTTTTCACTTTCGTGCATTGGAGAAGGAAATGGCAACCCACTCCAGTGTTCTTGCCTGGAGAATCCCAGGGACATGGGAGCCTGGTGGACTGCCATCTATGGGGTCGCACAGAGTTTGACGCGATTTAGCAACAGCAGCAGCAGCACCTCGTGAAGGGGAGAGGAAGCTATACATCTTAAGAAACAGAAACAGTGGGAAGCAAAATACTGCATTGGTGGCTGGTACGATAGTAGGGACTGATGTCCTCTTCCCTGCTAAATTCCACAGGGCCAGCAACCAGTTTCCAAGCCAAAGAGTAGACATAGTATGAGTAAAGTGAAAATGTTAGTTGCTCAGTCATGTCCGACTCTTTGCCAGTCTATGGACTGTGGTCCGCCAGGCACCTCTGTCCATGGGATTCTCCAGACAAGACTACTGGAGTGGGTAGCCATTCTCTTCTGCAGGGAATCTTCCCAACCCAGGGATCAAACCCAGGTCTCCTGTATTGCAGGGTGATTCTTTACCATTTGAGCCACAGGGAACTCCATAGTATGTATAGCACATACATATTTTGTAAACATTTTCCCTCAATCTCTTGCTTGCCTTTTTTATAATTTTTTTAAGCTAGCCAATTCAAATTTTTGACAAGTCCAATTTATTTTTTCTGTTTTATTTTTAAGAGTTGTAAAATATACATAAGTAAGATTGACCGTTTTAACCATTTTAAGATATATAGTTCAGTGACTACCATCTCCAGAGCTTTCTTTGTCTTCCCCAAGCAAACCTTTGTACCCATTAAACACTACTTCCGTATTCCCCCATGCCCCTCATCCCTTGGCATCCACCATTCTACTTTCTGTCTCTATGAATTTGACTACTCTAGGAATCTTGTGTAAACAAAATCATACAGTATTTGTCTTTTTATGTCTCACATATTTCACTTAGCATAATGTCTTCGGAGCTTATTTATGTTCTAGCCTAAATTTCCTTCAACTATAGAAAGTAAATTTCCTTCATTTTTCACACCAAATAATATTTAATTTCACTTTATGTATATACAACGTTTTATTCATTCATTCTTTGATGGACACTATGAGTGCTCTTACCTTTTGGCTGTTAATAATAATTCTATCAATATGGATGTACAAATATCTATTTGAGTCTTTGCTTTTACTTCCTTTGGGAGTGAAGCTCACTCACACCTACCTCCACACACTTAGAGGAGAAACTTTCTGGATCATGTAATAATTATGTTTTTAATTTTCTGAGAAACTGCTATACCATTTTCCATAGTGACTGCCCCAGTTTGCATTCCCACCAGCAACACGCAAGAGTTCAAACTTATCCACATCCTTGCTAACAGTTGTTATTTTTTCTTTTTTTTTTTTTTTTTTGACTATAGCTATCCTAATGCATATGAAATTGTATCTCATTGTGATTTTGATGTCCATTTCTTTAATCTGTTGGGCAGCTGTATGTCTTCTTTGGAGAAGTGTCTGTTCAAGTTCTTTGTCCATTTTTTTAATTGGATTGTTTTTGTTGTTGAATTGTAGGATGTCTTTATATATTCTAGATGAAAAGTGAAACAAAGTTTTTCAGTCATGTCCGACTCTTTGCGACGCCATGAACTGCAGCACGCCAGGCCTCCCTGTCCATCACCAACTTCCGGAGATCACTGAAACCCATGTCCGTTGAGTCAGTGATTCCATCCATTTCATCCTCTGTCATCCCCTTCTCCTCCTGACCTCAGTCTTTCCCAGCATCAGGGTCTTTTCAATGAGTCAGCTCTTCATATCAGGTAGCCTACGTATTGGAGTTGTAGCTTCTACATCAGTCCTTCCAGTGAACACCCAGGACTGATCTCCTTTAGGATGGACTGGTTGGATCTCCTTGCAGTCCAAGGGACTCTCAAGAGTCTTCTCCAGCACCACAGTTCAAAAGCATCAATTCTTCTGCGCTCAGCTTTCTTCACAGTCCAACTCTCACATCCATACATGACCACTGGGAAAAACATAGCCTTGACTAGGCGGACCTTTGTTGAAAAAGTAATGTCTCTGCTTTTCAATATGCTATCTAGGTTGGTCATAACTGTCCTTCCAAGGAGTAAGCGTCTTTTAATTTCATGGCTGCAGTCACCATCTACAGTGATTTTGGAGCCCCCCAAAATAAAGTCAGCCACTGTTACCCCATCTATTTGCCATGAAGTGATGGGACCGGATGCCGTGATCTTAGTTTTCTGAATGTTGAGCTTTAAGCCAACTTTTTCACTCTCCTCTTTCACTTTCGTCAAGAAGCTCTTTAGTACTTCTTCACTTTCTGCCGTAAGGGTGGTGTCATCTGCATATCTGAGGTTATTGATATTTCTTCTGGCAATCTTGATTCCAGCTTGTGCTTCCTCCAGCCCAGCGTTTCTCATGATGTACTCTGCATATAAGTTAAATAAGCAGGGTGACAATATGCAGCCTTGATGTACTCCTTTTCCTATTTGGAACCAATCTGTTGTTCCATGTCCAATTCTAACTGTTGCTTCCTGACCTGCATACAGATTTCTCAAGAGGCAGGTCAGGTGGTCTGGTATTCCCATCTCTTGCAGAATTTTCCACAGTTTATTGTGATCCACACCGTCAAAGGCTTTGGCATGGTCAATAAAGCAGAAATAGATGTTTTTCTGGAACTCTCTTGCTTTTTCGATGATCCAGCGGATGTTGGCAATTTGATCTGTGGTTCCTCTGCCTTTTCTAAAACCAGCTTGAATGTCTGGAATTTCACGGTTCACGTATTGCTGAAGCCTGGCTTGGAGAGTTTTAAGCATTATTTCACTAGTGTGTGAGATGAGTGCAAGTGTGCGGTAGTTTGTGCATTCTTTGGCATTGCCTTTCTTTGGGATTGGAATGAAAACTGACCTTTTCTAGTCCTGTGGCCACTGCTCAGTATTCCAAATTTGCTGGCATATTGAGTGCAGCATCATCACAGCATCATCTTTTAGGATTTGAAATAGCTCAACTGGAATTGCATCACTTCCAATAACTTTGTTCATAGTGATGCTTCCTAAAGCCCACTTGACTTCACATTCCAGGATGTCTGGCTCTAGGTGAGTGATCACACCATTGTGATTATTATGGAGTAGCCATCATAGTCAACAAAAGAGTCCGAAATGCAGTACTTGGATGCAATCTCCAAAACGACAGAATGATCTCTGTTCGTTTCCAAGGCAAACCATTCAATATCACAGTAATCCAAGTCTCTGCCCCAACGAGTAATGCTGAAGAAGCTGAAGTTGAACAGTTCTATGAAGACCTACAAGAACTTCTAGAACTAACACTGAAAAAAAGATGTCCTTTTCATTATAGAGGACTGGAAGGCAAAAGTAGGAAGTCAAGAAACACCTGGAGTAACGGGCAAATTTGGCCTTGGGATACGGAATGAAGCAGGGCAAAGGTTAATAGAGTTTTGCCAAGAGAACGCACTGGTCATAGCAAACACCCTCTTCCAACAACACAAGGGAAGACTCTACAGATGGACATGACCAGATGTTCAGCACCAAAATCAGATTGATTATATTCTTTGCAGCCAAAGATGGAGAAGCTCTATACAGTCAGCAAAAACAAAACCAGGAGCTGACTGTGACTCAGATTATGAGCTCCTTATTGGCAAATTCAGACTGAAATCGAAGAAAGTGGAGAAAAACCACTAGATCATTCAGGTATGACCTGAATCAAATCCCTTATGACTATACAGTGGAAGTGAGAAATAGATTTAAGGGACTAGATCTGATAGACAGAGTGCCTCATGAACTATGGAATGAGGTTTGTGACATTGTACAGGAGACCGGAATCAAGACCATCCCCAGGAAAAAGAATTTTGCAAAAAAGCATTTTGCAAAAAAGCAAAATGGCTGTCTAAGGAGGCCTTACAAATAGCTGTGAAAAGCAAAGGAGAAAAGGAAAGATATACCCATTTCAATGCAGAGTTCCAGAGAATAGCAAGGAGAGATAGAAAGCCTTCCTCAGTGATCAGTGCAAAGAAATAGAGGAAAACAATAGAATGGGAAAGACTAGAGATCTCTTCAAGAAAATTAGAGATACCAAGGGAACATTTCATGGGAAGATGGGCTCAATAAAGGACAGAAATGGTAGGGACCTAACGGAAGCAGAAGATGTTAAGAAGAGGTGGAAGGAATACACAGAAGAACTGTACAAAAAAGATCTTCACGATCCATGGACTAGAGTCTATGGAATTCTCCAGGCCAGGATACTGGAGTGGGTAACCTTTCCCTTCTCCAGTGGATCTTCCCAACCTAGGGATTCAACCCAGGTCTCTCGCATTGCAATCTCTAGATAGCAATCCGTTATGAGACGTAGGACTTGCAGATGTTTTCTCCCATTTACAGCCCACTCCAGTATTTTTGTCTGGAAAATCCCATGGATTGCGGAGCCTGGTAGGCTACCATCCATGGGGTCACAAAGAGTCGGACACAACTGAGCGACTTCACTTTCACTTTTAAGAGGGTTAACAGGTAGGAAGACCAGAAGTTCCCAGGTGGCAGGAGGAAATACACTACAAGTGGCAGGCTTTTCCCCTTCTCTGTTGAGGTTACCTGGTTCTGCCTCAACTTAACTTTTCTCAAACCTTGAGCTAACCAATGGGTTTTTCTTATGTAAATGTTTTCCTTAAGCTGTATTACTGAAACTATGTATTTGCTTTGCAGTCTGCCTTTCTTCAAATTGGTTCAGCCTAAGACTAACTTTTTTTTTTTCTTTTCTTTTCTCAAACCTGGGCTGATAATGGCTAAACAAGCCAGTATTCAGGTCATTTTTTGGGGGAGGGGTGGAGAATGACACACCTTTGGTATTCTATCTTAAAAATGCATGTTGTGGGACAGGGGCCTGGTGAAATTCCCTCAACCTTGACGTTTCTCTCTTATCTGATTAGCAGCTTGCTAACAGACATATGCCTTGCTAAAAACTACAGTGGGGCATTCTTTCTGCCCCCTTCTAATGTCTGTCAGAAGCTTTCTGTATCTATTTTACCTTTAATAAAATTGTTACATAAAAAGCTCTGAGTGTCAAGCCTCCTCTCTGGCCCCGGATTGAAATCCTCTCCTCCAAAGGTCTTGAAGCCTTTGTAGCACAGGCTTCAAGTTCGGATGTGGGATCTAGTTCCCTGACCAAGGATTTAACCCTGGTCTCCTGCATTGGGAGCTTAGAACATTAGCCACTGGACCACCAGGGAAGTTAATTTTGATAAAGTCCAGTTACATATATTTTCTTTTGTTGCTGAGCTTTTGTTTTTATATCCAAGAAATCATTGCCAGATCCAGTGTCTGAAGATTTTCCCTTGTTTTTCTTCTATGAGTTTTACAGTTTCAGGTCTTTATATTTAAGCATTTGATCCATTTTGAGTTAATTTTTGTATTTGATGTTAGGGAAGTGTTCAACTTAACATTTTTGCGTGTGGATATCCAGTCTTTCCAATGCTGTTTGTTGAAAAGACTGTTTTCCCCCCCATGGAATGGTCTCAGCATTCTTATTTCTGGGCTCTCTATTTTATTCCATTGGTTTACATGTTTGTCTTTATATTAGTACTGTATATAATATATATATATATATTTTTTGCTCTGAGAAACCCACCAAAACTATTGGTGAATGCAGAATTTTGCTGCTTCTGTTTTTTGATAAGTGGTGATTAATAAAACAGGAAAAGCATATGGGAAAAAATTCTGACCCCCTACCATACACAAATATTAATTTAGGATAAATCATAGACCTAAGTGGAAAAACATAAAACTTAAAAAGATTGTTTTTTCACTTTGGGACATGCAAAGTTTTCTTGGTAATAGAAAGATAATAACCATAAATAGAAAAATTAGATATTTTCACTTCAAAATTAAACATTTCCTCTTCTCAAATCATTATGAAGAAAATGGATAAAAATCAAAGACTTACAGAAAATGTTTTTCCTGTCTGTCAACCAACTGACAGTTTTTTTTTTTTTTAAGATGTATTTTATGTTTTGGTTGCAGCGTGTCCTCATTGCTGTACACAGGCCTTCTCTAGTTGGGGCGGTAGGGGCTGCTCTTGGTTCAGGGGGCAGGCTTCTGTCGCAGTGCTTGCTGCTGTTGTGGAGCTCAGGCTCTAGGCATGTGGACTTCAGAGTTGCTGCATGTTGGCCCAGTAGTTGCAGCTCGTAGGCTGTAGAACGCTGACTGGCTGGTTGTGGCACACGGGCTTAGTTGCTCCGTGGCACCTGGGATCTTCCTGGACCAGGGATTGAACTGGTGTATCACAATGCAAGGTGGCTTCTTAACCACTGGATGACCATGGAAATAGGAAGTACTAGTGATACTTGACGGAGAAGGCAATGGCACCCCACTCCAGTACTCTTGCCTGGAAAATCCCATGGACAGAGGAGCCTAGTAGGCTGCAGTCCATGAGGTCACTAAGAGTCGGACACAACTGAGCGACTTCACTTTGACTTTTCACTTTCATGCATTGGAGAAGGAAATGGCAGCCCACTCCAGTGTTCTTGCCTGGAGAATCCCAGGGACAGGGGAGCCTGGTGGGCTGCCGTCTATGGGGTCACACAGAGTCAGACACGACTGAAGCGGCTTAGCAGCAGTGATACTTGAAAGTACATTGTCAGGAGTATACTTATGATAGAAACTAGATTCTAGGGACCTAAAACTAGTTAGGGTTATAAATCACCAGTGTAAGGAAATAATTAAATTTTCTGATATTAATTGCACAAAATTCAAGCTTCAGTTTTATTTTTTTTTAAGGCATATGTGAGACAGAAGGAGGGAGGGAGGGGAGAGATGCACAAGAGAGCAGGGACACATGCAGATGCAAGATTTCTTGAATATTAAGAAGGAATAGGATCAAAAACAAGAAATGAAGGCTTTAGGTTTTTGGACTTAGCTACCTTTTTGTCTAAGATGGAAGAATGAAGAATGGACAGGGCAGATACATACAGGCAGAGAAACGCTAATAAACATGAAAGGGTGGCCATTATCTCTCTAGCCCTCCATCCAGATGAAGGTGGAAGATAATGAGGAAACTTTAAAGGGTTAAGGACTATAGGAATAGCTCTTAAGTTTTAGAAGAAAAACATTACGGTGTGTGAAAGGGGTCTAGTGTAGTTTGAATATGTTTCACATGTGGTTTTGGATTCTGATAATATCCTCCAGCTCCCTTTGACTCACTTAGGTCACTCCTAAAGTTTTATCAGTAGAGAATTAGCAGACATGGAGGAGAGGATTTTTAAGAGTTTAGTTGAACTTTAACTAGAATTTGTGGTGCTTTAGTCTGCTTCGTTGAAATTACATGAGGGAGTTCATTTTCCCCTCTTTAATTCTTAGGGTTTTTGTTTAATAATATAGATGATATCTCAGTGATCTGCTTGATATTTGTGTGTGTTTGTGTCTGCCTGCTAGAAACTGAAAACACTGTACAGAAAAATCTTTGGACATGACAGTAATAAGAGTCTTCCCAGTTTCAAATACACTTAGTCATAAATTGAGTGCTTCCCAGGTGGCTTAATGATAAAGAATCCACCTGCCAAGCAGGAGACATGGATTTGATCCCTGGATTGGAAAGATCTCCTGGAGAAGGAAATGGCAACCTACTTCAATATTCTTGCTTGGGAAATACCATGGACAGAGAGCCTAGCGGGCTGCAAAAGAGTTGGGGTTGCAAAAGAGTCGAACTGTGACCTAGCAACTAAATAACAACAAAACAACCAAGTCATGAATTATATATAAGCAAAATATTTAAGTAGTAATACCACTTAGTGCAAAATTCCATAAAGCTCAGAGTAGGGTGATTATATTATGAGAAGTGGACTTGGGTCCACTAATGGCTCATCAAATTAATTTAATAGCTCACAAACAGCATTTTTTCCTTTTTAATGGATTAGAATAAACTAGAAAATATTGGAGCTTGCAGCATATAGTAATAAACAGTTCTGGAACTTTTAATATAAAATGTATGTATGTATGTGTTGATTTGGGTGAAAATATATTTGTTACTGTGGATTGCAGTCAAAAAGTGTTGGAAATCCATCATAGGTTATTTTGATAAATAATTGTGGACATTATAAAAACCTTTAAAGTCCTTACATTCATCTGCTTTTAGATTCGTTAAGTTTATATTTACATTTCAACTTAATTGTTGTTGTTCAGTCGTGTCTTGACTCTTTGCGACCAGATGGGCTGCAGCACACCAGGCTTCCCTATCCTTCACTATCCCTCGGAGTTTTCTCAAATTCATGTCCATTGAGTTCATGATGCCATCCAACCATCTCATCCTCTGTTGCCACTTCTCTTCCTGCCCAGCATCAGGGTCTTTTCCAAGAGTCGGCTCTTCACATCAGGTGGCCAAAGTATTGGGGCTTCAGCCCAGTATCAGTCCTTCCAGTGAATATACAGGGATGATTTCTGATTTGATCTCCTTGCAGTCCAAGAGACTCTCAAGAATCTTCTCAAAAGCTTCAATTCTTCAGCACTCAGCCTTTTTTATGATCCAAATCTCACATCCATACATGACTACTGGAAAAACTATAGCTTTGACTATATGGATCTTTGTCGGAAAAGTGATGTCTCTGCTTTTTAATACGCTGTTTAGGTTTGTCATAGCTAATTACATAAATATATTTTAGATGTAAGTATATAAATACATATGTAAGTGTTTTTTTTTTTTTTGGTCTTAATAGGTGCAATGGATGAGCTTCATAGTCTGGATCCAAGAAGGCAAGAATTATTGGAAGCTAGATTTACAGGAGTTGCAAGTGGGAGCACGGGGAGCACGGGCAGTTGCAGTGTTGGAGCTAAAGTGAGTAAAATTGTAATCTTTATTTGACATTTTTTCTTTGTATTAAAGTATGCATATTTTGTAAAGGATTTATATTTAACAACAAGTTAGTACTTACTATTATTTTTATGATGTATAGGAAAAAGTCCAGTGTTTTTATACCTGATTTCTAGTATAGCATACTATATTTTGCATACCATTTTACAAAAAGGCAAAATGGTTCTCTGAGGAGGCCTTACAAATAGCTGAAAAAAGGAAAAGAAAGTGAAAGTGAAAAGCAAAGATATACCCATCTGAATGCAGAGTTCCAAAGAATAGCAAGGAGAGATAAGAAAGCCTTCCTCAGTGATCAATGCAAAGAAATAGAGGGAAACGATAGAATGGGAAAGACTAGAGATCTCTTCAAGAAAGTTAGAGACACCAAGGGAACATTGCATGCAAAGATGGGCTCAATAAAGGACAGAAATGGTGTGGACCTAACAGAAGCAGAAGATATTAAGAAGAGGTGGCAAGAATACACAGAACTATACAAAAGAGATCTTCATGACCCCAGATAACCATGATGGTGCAATCACTCACCTAGAGCCAGAAGTCATGGAATGCGAAGTCAAGTGGGCCTTAGGAAGCATCACTACAAACAAAGCTAGCGGAGCTGACAGAATTCCAGTTGAGCTATTTCAGATCCTAAAAGATGATGCTGTGAAAGTGTTGCACTCGATACGCCAGCAAATTTGGAAAACTCAGCAGGAGCCACAGGACTGGAAAAGGTCAGTTTTCATTCCAATCCCAAAGAAAGGCAATGCCAAAGAATGCTCAAACTACTGCACAGTTGCACTCATTTCACACGCTAGCAAAGAAATGCTCAAAATTCTGCAAGTCAGGCTTCGACAGTATGTGAACCGTGAACTTCCTGATGTTCAAGCTGGATTTAGAAAAGGCAGAGGAACCAGAGATCAAATTGCCAACATCTGTTAGATCATAGAAAAAGCAAGAGAGTTCCAGAAAAATACCTAATTCTGTTTTATTGACTATGTCAAAGCCTTTGACTGTGTGGATCACAACAAACTGTGTAAAATTCTTAAAGAGATGGGACTATCAGACCACCTTACCTGCCTTCTGTGAAATCTGTATGCAGGTCAAGAAGCAACAGTTAGAACTGGACATGGAACAATGGACTGGTTCCAAATGGGGAAAGGAGTACATCAATGCTGTATATTGTCACCCTGCTTATTTACCTTATATACAGAGTACATCATGAGAAATGCCAGGCTGGATGAAGCACAAGCTGGAGTCAAGATTTTTGGGGAAAATATCAATAACCTCAGATATACAAATGACATTACATGTATGGCAGAAAGCAAAGAACCAAAGAGCCTCTTGATGAAAGAGGAGAGTGAAAAAGTTGACTTAAAACTCAACATTCAGAAAACTAAGATCATGGCATCTGGTCCCATCACTTCATCACAAATACTTAGGGAAACAATGGAAACAGTGACAGACTTTATTTTTTTGGGCTCCAAAATCACTGCAGATGGTGACAGTAGCCATGAAATTAAAAGACACTTATTCCTTAGAAGAAAAGCTATGACCAACCTAGATAGCATATTAAAAAGCAGAGACATTACTTTGCCAACAAAGGTCCATCTAGTCAAAGCTATGGTTTTTCCAGTAGTCAGGTATGGATGTGAGAGTTGGACCATAAAGAAAGCTGAACGCTGAAGAATTTATGCTTTTGAAATGTGGTGTTCGAAAAGACTCTTGAGAGTCCTTTGGACTGAAAGGAGATCAAACCAGTCAATCCTAAAGGAAATCAGTCCTGGGTGTTCATTGGAAGGACTGATGCTGAAATTAAAACTCCAATACTTTGGCCAGCTGATGCAAAGAAGTGACTCATTGGAAAAGACCCTGATGCTGGGAAAGATTGAAGACAGGAGAAGAGGATGACAGAGGATAAGATGTTTGGATGCCATCACTGATTGGATGGGCATGAGTTTGAGCAAGCTGAGGGATTTGTTGATGGACAGGGGAGCCTGGCGTGCTGCAGTCTGTGGGGTCGCAAAGAGTCAGATACGACTGAGTGACTGAACTGATACTATATTTTGAGTATTTATGTTGTAATATAGCATAATAGGTTTCAAGAGTAGAAATGAATTTGTTAGATGTACTGTCTTTTTCCCATTACATAATTTTCACCTTTCCTTATCCTTTTTGTTTCTTCTTTGCCCCTGTAACTCATGTTGCTGTTATATATGTTCCTATCTGTACAGTAGTCCACTGCTGCTACCTCCTGCATAAAATGAATAGTATATCTGTTATGGCTTCCAGTGATCGATCTCAGGTTGTCTCCAACTCCCCGCTACCTCACATTGTGGTGAATTTCTTGTAACTGTTCTCTTTTGTGACTTAGTAAACATTTTTTAAAAATATATTCCTAACAGCAGAATTGATAGAGCATAGGACATGTATAGATTTAAATTGAATAAATAGTGTGTGCTGTTTATAATGGTTGTATAAAACTTATTTGCATTCAGCAGAGTGCATGAGTATTTCTGTATCTCTGTATCCAAGAAACCCTTGGCATCATCCAGATTCCTCATGTTCGATAGCCCAGAAGGTATATTTTGCTGTGCTGTGTGTCTTGCTGGGCTGCTGTGCTGCGCTAAGTCGCTTTATCATGTCTGACTCTTTCCTACCCCATGTAACCCACAAGACTTCTCTGTCCATGGAGTTTTCTGGGCAAGGATACTGGAGTAGGTTGCCAGGGGATTTTCTCCACCCAGGGATTGAGCCCATGTCTCTTTTGTCTCCTGTATTGTTTACCATCAGAGCCACTGTTTTTCATATGTCCCTTGTATATTCTATATATTCCATGTTGATTACATACAGTGCAGATAACTTCTTTCATTTTGTCATGTCTGTTAGCTTTTTTTATAGTATCCATCATATCCACCATAAATATGGTACAGAACTCTTTAATGTTGTTATATTCAAACTCACTAATTTTTTTTGCTTTATGGTCTATACCTTAGTATACCAACTTTTGGTTTTACTAAGAAAAACAGTTGTCACCAGTAACCATCTAGGTCAAATGATCTAGATCTATATCTTTTTTGCTATGTTTATATTTTGTTATTTTACTAATTTTCAGCAATAGAAAATATAATAGCAACTTTATTAGAAATTTTAATATGCATTTAAACATACTTAAAAATCTCTTTGTATCAAGTAAATCTTGGTGCACAAGCATCATAAAAGATGAAGGATATTGTTGTGCATCCTTTGAGCTTAAAAATGGCCCAGGTTCTTGTTGCAGAACATTGTATGATCAAGTCCTTCAGTTGAATGAATTAGTGGATGAGAATACAGTGTTTCCCTTTTTCCTCCTCTTAGAAATATATTGTCCAGTTCATTGATTCTTGAATTTGAGAAAATTCATGTAAGACACTGTCATTTGAAGACTCAGATTTTATTTATATGTTTATTGTCCCCATCATCAGTTTTAGGTGCCGTTATCTCTTTATATTTATTTTCTGATTTGTTTAATAAATGTAAATTATCATCTGTCATTTTCTTCTCTTGATCATCTTAAGTAGAAAATGAAAATTTTTTATTAGCTGGAGTTGATAAAAGCTAAAATCAGACTCCAAAGATAGTTTCTTAGTCATTTATATGTTTTTGAAAGATGATGCAGTACTTTGAGGTAAAGAAAATAACTTTATAATTTATTTATAAATTTATTTTATAATTTATTCACTATTACATCATCCTTTTAGTCATTAAATCTGTACTGTTTTTCTATTTCTACTATAAATTATCACGAAGTTGCTCAAGACAGTACGCATTTATCATCTTATAATTCTGTAGCATCTGAAGTCTGACCCAAGTCTCACTGGGCTAAAATCAAGCTGTCTGCGTTGCTGCATGTCTTTCTGGGGTCTTGAAGGAGAATTGATTTGCCATGCCTTTTCCAGCTGTGAGAGGCTGCCTGCATTTCTTGGCTGATGGTGTCCTTCCTGCATGTTCAGAGCCAGCAGTGTTGCATCTCTCTCAATCTTTGACAATCACATGTAATGGACCATAGCCTAGAAGGGCTCTTCACTTATAATTGCTAATATGATTAGATTGGGCCCACCTCAATCTGGATAATCTGGTATAATTTCCCCATTTTAAAATTCTCATCCTTAATCACATCTGCAGAGTCCCTTTTGCTGTATACAATAACATTCTGGTGTTTAGGGCATAGACATCAATGGGGAACCAATATTCTGCCTATCATATAATCATTCTTCCGTTTTATTTTAGAGGCTTCTCTTTGTTTCAGCATACTTGAATAATTGATGAACAATGATAAGTAATGACTTCCTTTTATGATATAATAACAAAATATAGGAAAGATAAGATCAGTAAGATCCCATAATGTATTTTGGATTTATGAAAGCCGGTGGACATCTGGTAATTAATTGCAAGGTAGAACGTGTTATATTCTATTAAAAATAAATTCCTATTTTTATTCTGTGGATGGTCTCAAAGAATAAAAGTCCTGAAATATTAATTATTACAAACTGACTTGAAAAAGAAGCCAGAAAGCTAAAGTTGGGTCCAGTGGACTCTGATGGTATTCTAAAAGTGAAATTCTTGTTTCCCACCCGTGAGGCACAAATACAATTGCTTCTGTTTTATAGTTTTACTTTTATATTTATTCTTTAGCCCATTGAGGCCTCATCTTTTATATAATATTGGTAAAGATCAGGTTTTATTTTTCTCCACATAGTAAACCAGTTTTCTCCACTTCTTAAAGCATCCATATTTTCCCACTGATGTGTAATGCACCTGTATTATGTGTTGATTTGCCACGTGTATATTCTGAGCTGTCTGAAATTTACCTTACGTTCCGGTGGTCTTTCTGTGTTCTTCTGTCAGTATCACGTAAAGAATATGGTTGTGTTTTGGTTTGTCTTGTTTCTGTGGTAAAGCAAGTCTCTCCTTTAATCTTCTTTTGTAAGATTGACTCAATTATTTATGGATCTTTATTCCCTCATGTAAAATTTGAGCATGTCTTTAGTTGTTAGCACTTGGGGATGATTCTTCTTTAATAACTCATTTGTATCTTTTTCCTTTAAAGATCAAATGGAATTTTTGTCCTAAATGCAGATTGATTTTTGGAGTATTGAAATGTTTGTAAGATTAGGTTGTCCCATCTAAGTACCTGAAATGTCTCTCCATTTGTTCAGTTCTCTCTGTAGAGTTATACAGAATTTTTGGCTATTTTTATGAATTTTTTGGGCTTATTTCTGGATACTTGAAAGTTTTTGTGGCTGAAGTATTTTTTATATTTTCTAGTTAGCTCTTGGTGACCTAGGAGGTTTTTTATTTTTATAGACTGGTGTTGTGTTTAGTAGTCTTACTTTGGTCTCTTTTATTGGTTATTCTCCTTTGTTGATTATTTAGATTTGTCCAAGAGAAATAGTTATTTTCCCCAAATTACAGATTTATTTCTTACACTTCATATGTGTGTGTGTGTGTGTGTGTGTTGGTCATGAGCTTCAGTACTATGTCTTGTCCTGTTCAAGAGGAATCATCCAAAGTTTGTCCATTAAGTATAATGTTTGCTGTAGGTTATGTGTATATAACCATGACCACATAGCAGAAGAACTTTTCCATTCCTGGTTAGTTAAGAATTTTTTTGTTCATTTGTCTTAAAAATAGTAAGTGTAACAAATTTTAAAAAACATTGAACTTTGCATTTCTGGGATAAACCCAACTTGGTTATGATATACTATTTTAAAAATTTATTAGATTTAATACATGACTAGCTATTTTAGTTAGGATTTGTACTTGTATGGTTGTAAAAGAAATAGATGCACTGACCTGAAGAGTAATATTTTAGTGAGTTTTGACAAATGTATACACTTGTAGTAATCCACATCTTTTTAAGATATAGAACATTTTCATCACACCACCTTGTCTGTTTTATAAAACAGTATCACACTATCCCCATAAAGTGAACCATTTTCTTGCTGTTTTTAATTTTTTCAACATCGTATATATGGTAGAAAATGTTCATGGGAAGATGAGTAGACGTTTACCTGTAAAACTGTCTTGTCCTGGGGTTTGTTGTGAAGAAAGGTCTTTCATTATCATTTAAATTTCATTAATATTAGTTAGTTTAATTAATCTATTTCAGTTAAGCTTTTCAGACTTATTAGTGGATAGTTATAACACTTGAAAAAAAATCTCAATTCTTATTCATTTCTGTTTATTCTTTCAGATTCTGCTTTTCTGTTCATTCCTGCCAGAGCTCTAATTAAGTAACTGTTTCAAAGAATTTGGTTTTAATCTGTTTCAGTTTATTTTCCCCATTGATTTCTGTCATCATAATTTACTTGTTGGATTTGCTCTGTGGCTCTTCTTCCAGCTGTTGAGTTGAATGAGTTAGATTATTTATATGGCAACATAATTAATATACAGTAAAATGTATGGATTTTAAGTGACTTGTGCTGTAAGTTTTGTGAATGCATAAAATTGTGTAACCTCCACCACAATTAGGATGTAATATAGTTCTCAGAATATTCCCCCATGCCCTTTTGTACTCTGTCCTTTAGGTTGCCTCTGGTAACCACTGATTTATTTACTGTTTTTATAGTTTTGTCTTTGCAAGCCTGTCATACAAATGGAGTCAGTATTATAAATATGTAACCTTAGATTCCGACTTCTTTTATCTTAGAAAAATACATTCCTTTGAGATTCATCCATTGTTGTAATATTATCAATAGTTAATTTTTATTGTTAAATAGTGTTCTATTGTATAAAATATTGATACATTTGTTTTTTAAATTTTTATTAAAATATAGTTGATTTACAGTGTTGTGTGTCAGGTGTACAGCAAAGTGAATTCAGTTATACATGCATACATATATATATATTTTCTTTAGATTCATTTCCATTATAGATTATTACAAGATACTGAGTATAGTTCCCTCTGCTATAGAGTAGGTCCTCGTTGGTCATCTGTTTTTTATACTGTAGTGTGTAAAAAATAAACCACAATTTTTTTTTTAATCCATTTCTACTAGATAAAGAGCATCTAGGTTATTTTAAGTATTTTAAGGATTACAAATACACTTACTATAAACATTTGTATGTTCACTCCTCTTAAGTTTAGTTATTTTGAGCTCTTCTTTTGTTATAGAATTAAATTTTTTGCATTGTTTTTTGAAAATACAGTTTGTGTGACATCAGTGCTGAAATGTGCCCTGTTTTATAAACATTTCATATCTAATAGCTTCTAATTGTATTAGTTCAGATCTTGGAGATCTCCTTGTACTGTCGTATTTTTAAATCTTTAATTGTGATTATTGAGGTATGCATTTCAGCTTGTTGTTTATCAGTTTTGGCTTGATGTATTTTGATGCTACCTTTTTACATGCATATATCTTTTTTGGTTCTTTTCATGGCTACATAATTATTTTTTAGAAAATACTTGTTTTTGTTAGATCTTAAGTACTGTCCTTGGCTTTGTTTTGGTTCATATTTGTCTTAGGTATGTTTTTCTGTTCCTTTATTTTTATTATTTTTAATTGTGTTTCTTATAGACAGTATGTCTCCTCTTTTGGACGGAAAATGAGCATTTTTCTCAAATGGTGGATTCAGTCTGTTACACCTATTATAATTATTTTTATTTTCTGACTTGGTTCTGCCATCTATTGGTTGATACCTTCTAATTGATATCTTCTTGACTTTCATTCCCTTCCACTCCTTGCTTTCCATTGGACAGATGCAGTTTTTCCTGATGTTTTAAAGGTTATATGTTTAAAAAAAAAAGTTACATGTTCTGTTTTTAGTTTTATGATGAAACTCTTTAGTCATTTATTTCTGTTCTCTCTCTAACTGGTATTTATGCATTCCTGCATGGTCGCCTCTGCCCACCCCCCTCCCCCACCTTTTTGAAACAACTTTTTACTTTGAAAAGTAATACTATACTTATAGAAAAATTGGAAATATTTTATAAGAATACTTATATACTCTTTATCTAGATTTAAGAAATATAAGCATTTTTGTCAATTTTGTGTTCATGCGTATATACACATCTCCATCATCTCTTTCAAGTATCACTGTCATCTCTGTGATAAATGTGAACAGACCTATGGCTGATTCATGTTGCTGTTTAGTAGAAACTTAACACTGTAAAGCAGTTTTTCTTCGATTAAACAAAACCCCCCAAACTGTAAACAGACCTTTTCAAGGAACCTTACTTCACTTTAGTGGGGACTAGGACTTAGGAACCAAGCTGCTGCTGCTGCTGCTAAGTCGCTTCAGTCGTGTCCGACTCTGTGCGACCCCAGAGACGGCAGCCCACCAGGCTCCCCCGTCCCTGGGATTCTCCAGGCGAGAACACTGGAGTGGGTTGCTATTTCCTTCTCCAATGCATGAAAGTGAAAAGTGAAAGTGAAGTTGCTCAGTCGTGTCCAACTCCTAGCGACCCCATGGACTGCAGCCCACCAGGCTCCTCCGTCCATGGGATTTGCCAGTCAAGAGTACTGGAGTGGGGTGCCATTGCCTACTCCGAGGAACCAAGCTAGGTATGCTTAATGTTACGTGGCAATCTCTTAGAAGAGTGTCAGCTAATGTAGGAAGAATATAGACTCAGAAAATCAACATAGTGTTTCCCAGTACTGATTAAGTTAAGGATCATCAATGGATGCTAAAACCATTTAGTAAAACGTTTTGGAGAACAGTGTTTTACAGGGTTTCAAAGTTTCACCCTAATGTTAGTTGCCAAGTCCTGTCAGAACTCTCTGTGATCTCATGAACTGTAGCAACCTGGCTTCCCGGTCCTTCACTATTTCCCAGAGTTTGCTCAAACTCACATTCATTGAATTACTTATGCCATCCAGTCCAACCATCCTACTGTCTGTTGCCCCTTTCTCTTGCCCTCAGTCTTTCACAGACAGGGACTTTGCCAGTGAATCATCTGTTCGCATCAGGTGGTCAAAGTATTGGAGCTTCAGCATCAGTCCTTCCAGTGAATATGCAGGACTGATTTCCTTTATGATTGACTGGTTTGATCTTGCAGTCTGAAGGACTCTCGAGTCTTCTCTAGCACCAGTTCAAAAACATTAGTTCTTCAGCGCTCAGCCTTCTTTATGGTCCAGCTCTCACATTGTTATATGACTGTTGGAGGAACCATAGCTTTGACTATACGGACCTTTGCCTCTGCCTTTTAATACGCTGTCTAGGTTTGTCATTGCTTCTCTTCCCAGGAGCAAGCGTCTTTTAATTTCATGATCACAGTCATCATGTGCAGTGATTTTAGAGCTCAAGAGAATAAAATCTGTCACTGCTTCCATTTTCCCCCATCTATTTGCCATGAAGTGATGGGACCTGATGCCATTATCTTCGTTTTTTGAATGTTGAATTTTAAGCCAGCTTTTTCACTCTCCTGTTTCGCCTTCATCAAGGGGCTCTTCTGTTCCTCTTCACTTTCTGCCATTAGAGTGGTATCATCTGCATATCTGAGGTCGTTGTTATTTCTTTCGGCAGTCTTGATTCCAGCTTGATTCATCCAGCCCGGCATTTCACATGACATACTCTGCATAGACGTGAAATAAGCCGGATAGCAATATACAGCCTTGACATGCTGCTTTCCCCAATTTTGAACCAGCCCTTTGTTCCATGTCCAGTACTAACTGTTGGTTCTTGTCCTGCGTACAGGTTTCTCAGGAGGCAAGTAAGATGGTCAGCTGTTACCAACTCTTTAAGAATTTTCCAGTTTGTTGTGATCCACACAGTCAAATGCTTTAGTATAGTCAGTGAAGCAGAAGTAGATGTTTTTCTGAAACTCCCTTGTTTTTTCTATAATCCTTCAGATGTTGGCAGTTTGATCTCTGGTTCCTCTGCCTTTTCTAAACCCAGCTTGTACATCTGAAAGTTCTTGATTGACGTACTGCTGAAGCCTAGCTTGAAGGATTTTGAGCATAATCTTGCTAGCATGTTAAATGAATGCAATTATATGGTAATTTGAACATTCTTTGGTGTTATCTTTCTTTGGGACTGGAATGAAAACTGACCTTTTCCAATCCTGTGGTCACTGCTGAGTTTTCCAAATTTGCTAGTGTATTGAGTACAGCACTTTAATAGAATCATCTTTTAGGATTTGAAGTAGCTCAACTGGCATTCCATCACCTCCACTAGCTTTGTTTGTAATAATACTTCCTAAGGCCCACTTGACTTTACACTGTAGGATGTCTGGCTGTAGGTGAGTGACCACCCCATTGTGGTTATCTGGGTCATTAAGACCTTTTTTTGTATAGTTCTTCTATGTATTCTTGCCAACTCTTCTTAATCTCTTCTGCTTCTGTTAGGTCCTTGCTGTTTCTGTCCTTTATTGTGCCCATCTTTAAATGAAATGTTCCTTTCGTATCTCTTTTTCTTGAAGAAATCTCTAGTCTTTCCCATTCTGCTGTTTTTCTCTCTTTCTTTGAATTGTTTACTTAAGGCTGCTTTCTCATCTCTCCTTGCTATTCTTTGGAACTCAGCATTCAGTTGGGTTTATCTTTCTCTTTCTCCTTTGCCTATTTTTTTTTCTTCTTTTCTCATCTATTTGTAAGGCCTCCTCAGGCAACCACTTTGTCTTCTTGCATTTCTTTTTCTTGGGGATGGTTTTGATCACTGCCTCCTGTGCATTGTTACAAACCTGTCCATAGTTCTTCAGGGATTCTGTCTACCAGATCTAATCCCTTGAATCTATTCATCATCTCCACTGTAATCATACAGGATTTGATTTAGATCATACCTGAGTAGCCTAGTGGTTTTTCCTACTTTCTTCAATGTGAGCCTGAATTTTGTAATAAGGAGCTGATGATCTGAGCCACAGTCTGCTCCAAGTCTTGTCTTTGCTGACTGTATAGAGCTTCTCCACCTTTGACTGCAAAGAATATAATCAATCTGGTTTCAGTATTGACCATCTGGTGATGTTCATGTGTAGAGTCATCTCTTGTGTTGTTGGAAGAGGGTGTTTGCTGTGACCAGTGTGTTTTCTTGGCAAAACTCTGTTAGCCTTTGCCCTGCTTCATTTTGTACTCCAAGGCCAAACTTGCCTGGTACTCCAGGTATCTCTTGACTTCCTAGTTTTGCATTCCAGTCCCTTATCATGAAAAGAACATTCTGGGCATTGGTTCTAGAAGGTCTCATAGGTCTTTATAGAATCGTTCAACTTCAGCTTCTTTGGCATTAGTTTTTGGGGCATAGACTTGGATTACTGTGATGCTGAATGGTTTGCCTTTGAAACGAACTGAGATCATTCTGTCATTTTTGAGATTGCACTAAGTACTGCATTTTGGACTCTCTTGTTGGCTGTGAGGCTACTCCATTCCTTCTAAGCAATTCTTGCCCACAGTGGTAGATATAATGGTCATCTAAATAAAATTTACCCATTTCCATCCTTTTTATTTCACTGATTCCTAAAATGTTGATGCTCACTCTTGCCATCTCCTGTTTGACCACTTCCAATTTACCTTGATTCATGGACCTAAACATTCCAGGTACCTATGCGATATTGTTCTTTATAGCATCAGACTTTACTTTTACCCCCAGTCACATCCACAGCTGGGCATCCTTTCTGCTTTGGCCCAGCCTCTTCATTCTTTGGAACTATTTCTGTAGTCTTTCCCGGTAGCATATTGGACATCTGTCATCCTGGGGGGCTCATCTTTCTGTGTAGTATCTTTCTGCCTTTTTATACTGTTCATGGGGTTCTCAGTGCAAGAATACTGAAGTGGTTTTTCATTCCCTTCTCCACCCTATAGATTAGTTATTAATTATAAAAGAGCAAATGTGCCTTTAAAGTAGAGAGATGTGTTGATTACCACCATAGTAAATAAGGTTAAGCTTTGCACTAGTCATGTCACAGAGAGCTTGATATGCGCATCTCGAGGGTGATGTAATAAGAATAACACTGATCACTTCTAGTTTTCATTGCTTTGAATTTAATCATGAGGAAATACCCCTGGGGCATCCTGGTGGCTGGTGCCATGAAGAGCAAACAGAAGTAGAGGGACCATTCTAAGTCGGATGAGACAAAAAAGACTTATTAGCCAAATGCAGTGTGTGACTCTAGATCCTGATTTCTTCCTGGATTGGGAGAAAAACAATTTTAAAGGACATTTTTGAGACAACAGGGAAAATTTGAGTGTGGAGTGTATGTTGGATGATGATACTGTACTAATGTTGGTTTTGTTGTTCTTTGGGGGATAAGCTTGTATTATAAAAATACTTACTTAAATTTAATAGTACAGGTAAAGATTAGAGAGGGCTTCTCTGGTGGCTCAGTGGTGAAGAACCCGCCTGCCATTGCAGGAGATGTGGATTCGATGCCTGGGTTAGGAAGATCCCCTGGAGGAGAAAATGGCAACCCACTCCAGTATTCTTACCTGGGATTTTGCATGGACAGAGGAGCCTGGCAGGCTACAGTCCATGGGGTATCAAAAGAGTCGGACACGGCTTAGCAAATAGACAATAACAAACAACAGAACCTTACAGGATGTCAGATAGTGGTGAGCAATGACTCTTACAGTGTTTTTTATTTGAATTGATAGTGATAACGTGCCTGTGAAATGCATTGTTAATACGAGTCAGATTTTAATAATAGCAACACCAGGAGTTTGTAATGTGGAAATAAACCCATTTGAAGAATCAAATTTCTGATAATGATCATGCTCTGAGAGAAGAGGAATGAGGGAGAAAGATAAGAAAATCATCTAGGAATATAGAATAGTTCATTAAGATTTGATTTTTAGGGTTATATGTTTGCTGAAAGTAAGAAAGTAGTAAGCAGAAGAGCAGAGATACTATACATAGAACTTTTACTATGATGGGGTATAGGAGGAAGAACAAAAAGAAACTTAGTCTAATAAATATGAGGAAGAAAGAGGAAACATTTTTACCTGCTTTTATACAATATAGTAGAAGTAAAGCCAAGTGTATATTATGATAAAAAAATGAGAATCTATCTTTAGGCAGTTGACAGGAAACATACCCCCAAAATGACAAAGACTGGAATTAACCGGAAAGAAAATATTTCAGATAATCATAAAGTAAAAGACAGTAAAATCAAATACAAATTTGAGATTAGTATCTCCTCAACTTCAGACCCTTCCGAAGACTTACCATCACAGTTAAAATGAAATGGTCATAGTAGATCTTCTGATCTAGCTCTAGACTACCCTATTTGAGTGTCCCGATACTGCACTCAAACTGGTTTATTTGCCAGTTGTCTCAAATACACTTACCTAACTTCAGGTTTCTGCTCAAATGTCACCTCTTTATATAGGCATTCTATGATGCTCTGTGTGTGATATTCCTATACCATTCTTCCTTCCTCCACTTCGTTTTTAAGAAGTACTTACTGGTTTCTTCAGTTCAGTTTAGTCGCTCAGTCGTGTCTGACTCTTTGCTATCCCGTGGACTGCAGCACGATAAGAAGTACTTACTGGTTTCTTCAGTTCAGTTTAGTCGCTCAGTCGTGTCTGACTCTTTGCTATCCCGTGGACTGCAGCACGCCAGGCCTTCCTGTCCATCACCAACTCCCAGAGTTTACTCAAACTCATGTCCATCAAGTCAGTGATGCCATCCAACCATCTCATCCTCTGTCATCCCCTTCTCCTCCTGCTCTCAATCTTTCCCAGCATCAGGGTCTTTTCAAATGGGTCAGCTCTTCACATCAGATGGCCAGAGTACTGGAGTTTCAGCTTCAGCATCAGTCCTTCCAATGAATATTCAGGACTGATTTCCTTTAGAATGGACTTGTTGGATCTCCTTGCAGTCCAAGAGACTCTCAAGGGTCTTCAGTACCACAGTTCAGAAGCATCAGTTCTTCAGTGCTCTCATATCCATACCTGACTACTGGAAAAACCATAGCCTTGACTATATGGACCTTTGTTGGCAAAGTAATATCTCTGCTTTTTAATATGCTATCTAGGTTGGTCATAGTTTTTCTTCCAAGGAGTAAGCATCTTTTAATTTCATGGTTGCAGTCACCATCTGCAGTCATTTTGGAGCCCCCAAAAATAAAGTCTGTTGCTGTTTCCACCGTTTCCCCATCTATTTGCCATAAAGTGATGGGACCGGCTGCCATGATCTTAGTTTTCTGAATGTTGAGTTTTAAGCCAACTTTTTTACTCTCCTCTTCACTTTTCATTGAGAGGCTCTTCAGTTCTTCTTCGCTTTCTGCCATAAGGGTGGTAATGGGACCGGCTGCCATGATCTTAGTTTTCTGAATGTTGAGTTTTAAGCCAACTTTTTTACTCTCCTCTTCACTTTTCATTGAGAGGCTCTTCAGTTCTTCTTCACTTTCTGCCATAAGGGTGGTGATGGGACCGGCTGCCATGATCTTAGTTTTCTGAATGTTGAGTTTTAAGCCAACTTTTTTACTCTCCTCTTCACTTTTCATTGAGAGGCTCTTCAGTTCTTCTTCGCTTTCCGCCGTAAGGGTGGTGTCATCTGCATATCTGAGGTTATTGATATTTCTCCCGGCAATCTTGATACTGGCTTCTGCTTCATCCAGCCCAGTGTTTCTCATGATGTACTCTGCATAGAAGGTAAATAAGCAGGGTGACAATATACAGCATTGATGTACTCCTTTCCCCATTTGGAACCAGTCCATTGTTCCATGTCCAGTTCTAACTGTTGTTTCTTGACCTGCATACAGATTTCTCAGGAGGCAGGTCAGTTGGTCTGGTATTCCCATCTCTTTCAGAATTTTCCACAGTTTATTGTGATCGACACAGTCAAAGGCTTTGGCATAGTCAATAAAGCAGAAATAGATGTTTTTCTGGAACTCCCTTGCTTTTTTGATGATCCAGTGGATACTGGCAATTTGATCTCTGGTTCCTCTGCCTTTTCTAAATCCAGCTTGAGCATCTGGAAGTTCATGGTTTATGTACTGTTGAAGCCTGGCTTGGAGAATTTTGAGCATTACTTTACTAGCATGTGAGATGAGTGCAATTGTATGGTAGTCTGAACATTCTTTGGCATTGCCTTTCTTTGGGATTGGAATGAAAACTGACCTTTTCCAGTCCTGTGACCACTGCTGAGTTTTTCAAATTTTCTGGCATATTGAACGCAGCACTTAATAGCATCATCTTATAGGATTTGAAATAGCTCAACTGGAATTCCATCACCTCCACTAGCTTTGTTCGTAGTGATGCTTCCTAAGGCCCATTTAACTTCGCATTCCAGGATGTCTGACACTAGGTGAGTAATCACACCATTGTGATTTTCTGGGTCATGAAGATCTTTTTTGTATAGTTCTGTATATTCTTGCCACCTTTTCTTAATATCTTTTGTTTCCATTAGGTCCATACCATTTCTGTCCTTTATTGAGCCCATCTTTGCATGAAAATTTCCCTTGGTATCTCTAATTTTCCTGAAGAGATCTCTAGTCTTTCCCATTTTATTGTTTACTTCTATTTCTTTGCACTGATCACTTAGGAAAGCTTTCTAATCTTTCCTTGCTGTTCTTTGGAACTCTACATTCAAATGGGTATATTTTTCCTGTCAGTATAGTAGGACTGATCAGGGAGGGAAAAATTTACGTTTCTATAATGAAATTTTTTCTGTGTGCTTGTGTTACTTGTATGTTTTAAAAACCATCTTGTGAATATTTGCAAAAATTTTTTTCTGCTTTGAAGACTTCAAAAGTCTGTGAGTTTGTGCTTACATGTGTGCTTACTGTATATCTGAATGTATAAATGATTACATAATCATTTATAGATTCTGTTAAGCTCTCACCCCCACACTCTTTTCCTTAACAACTTGAAACTTTTTGTATTGCAATATAATTCATAGACTGTAAAATTGACTCTATGAAAGTGTATTTTTCAGTGGTATCTAGTATATCACAAGGTTGTTCAGCCATCACCACTAATTCCAGAATATTTTTATCACCCTCAAAGGAAACCCTATAAAAATTTACAGCAATTCTTCATTTTCCTGCTTTCTTCCCCTGCTCTTTGTCCCCTGGAAACCACTAGTCTACTTTCTATCTCTATGGATTTGCCCCTTCTGAATGTTTCACATAAATGGAATCAGTCATACAGAACATTGCGTTTAATGTCTGTGGCAGGTTTTTTCACCTAGTTGAGTATTTTCAAGGTTCATGAATATTGTAGTATGTGTTAGTACTCATTTCTTTTTATTACTGGATGTTTCATTATATTGATGTGTTTCACATTTTGTATATTCATTCGCAGTTGGTGGACATTTAGGTTGTTTTTATTTTTTTTTACAGGAATAATGCTGCTGTGAATATTCTGATACAAGTTTTCGTGTAGACATATGTTTTCAGTTCTCTTAGGTATATACCAAGGAATGTAATTACAGCATTGTGATAGTGACATAGGAGAGAAAACAGACGAGTGGAAGAGAATAGGGTCCAGTAGCAGAGCCATTCATATATACTAACTTAATACATGACAAAGGTGATACTGCAGTGCAGTGGGGAAAGTGTGGGCTTTTAGAATAGGTAATGCTGGATCAATTGAATATCCACATGGGAAAGAAAATGACTCAGATCATCACTCCTTGCCATCATAGAAAAATCAATTCCAAGTGATTTGTAGATCTGAATATGAAAAATAAAAACAGTAAAGCTTTAATAAGAATAATGACAGATTCATAAATGGGTCACAAAAGGCTGTAGTCATAAAGGAAATCATTTGATAAATGCAGCTATGTTCAAATGATACCAGTATATGAGTGGAAGGGAAAATCATAGAGGATTCATACCCAGAATATGTAAAGAATTCCTACAGCTCAAGAAGGAAAAAGACACACAAGGGTCAGAGCTTTAAAAGCCGTAAGGAAAATTAGATGAAGCATGCCCCATTCTTTTAACCCTACATTCATTCTTCATAGAGGCAGTACTTCTCACCTGTAGTTTTTTATTATACCACATATGTTTTACCTTTTTATGTTTATATTTCTCAATAAGATTATTACAGCTCTTTGTGGGTTTTTTTCAGTTTTTTTGGTATTTATTGACTTCCTTTTATAAAAGATGCAGTGTAACACTTAACATTATCCAACCCTCAAGCTTCTACAACCCTATCCTAATTTAGATATATTTTAGTTTTTGGTTAGATCATTATTTCATTGTTTATATTATGACTAAATTTTATTCACAGCTTTGAGATTCCATAATTATGTTTCTGTTAATACTTTTGTACAACTTTTTGTTTTTCCTAGAGTTGACTTATTTCTCTAGTTTATTAGTATTCATGTAAGCATCCATATAATCTCTAGCAGATATTATCAGTCTTTTTTTCAAATATGTTTATTTACCTGTTTTCATCTTATTTTTCTGTTGGCATAGCCTTTGACCCATAGCTCAGTAGGTAAAGAATCTGCCCATGATGCAGGAGACCCAGGTTCGATCATTGGGTCAGGAATATCCCTTGGAGAAGGAAATGGCAACCCACTCCAGTATCCTTGCCTGGAAAATCTCATGGACACAGGAACCTGGTGGGCTGCAGTCCGTGGGGTCGCAAAGAGTTGGGCACGACTGAGCAACTTATTACCTACTTACTTACAGCCTCTGAAATCTAAACTAGTTACTCTCTGTGTCTTCTGGGTGCCTGTCATCCTGGAATCACTCTTATTTTTCATCATGGGGCTTCATTCTGTGTCTGTCCCATGTTTGAGCTTGTTTCTTAAATGCCCTATTTTCATCATTCTTGGTTTATTCTTTTGTTTGTTGGTGCAGATTTTCTAGTCATTTCCTAAGAAAAGGTAAATTGGTAGTCAGATATGTGAGACCTTGGGTATTGTCATCTTCTCACTTAGCTGTTAGTTTGGGTGTAGGATTCTAGGTTGGAAATCATTTTAACAGAGTTTTGAAGGCATTATTCCATTGCCTTCTAGCTTCCAGTGTTACTCCTGAGCACTCCAGTGCTGCTCTTATTCCTGATCAATGTAGATTTTCCTGTTTATTCTTCTCTAGAAGCTTCACATCCTTGGTATTTAAATTTATTATAATGTGTGTTGGTATAGATTTTCCTTGAACCAGTGTGATTCAGAAGTGTGTCCTTCCAATCCAGAAACTAATGTTTACTTGTTCTTTAAAAGTTTCTTCAATTATTTCTTTGATAATTTTACCTCATTAGTTTTCTTTCTTTTTTCTGGAACTCTTTTTTTGGAACAGTACCTCTTGGACAGATTCTCTAGTTTTCTTTTTTTCTTTTATTTTTTTCTCTTCCTGGGAAGGTTTCTTCAGCTTTATCTTTGAATTCATCCAGTTTATTTTCTGTGTGTTTCTGCTATCATATTTTTAATTTCCAGGAGTGGTATTTTGGGTTTTTTTAGGGGGAAGGGAGGAGTGGGGGTGGGTGGGTGTTCATTCTCTCCTTTTTTTTAACTTAAAAGTTATTTATTTATTTATTTGATTTTGACCACACTGTGCAGCATGCAGGATCTTAGACTCCAACCAGGGATGAAACTGGCTTCCCATGCAGTGGAAGTGTGGCGTATTAACTGCTGGACAGCCAGGGAAAGTCCTTTAGGATTGTTCTTAAAATGTTTCATTTTCGTAGTTTGCTGTTACTAGGGTATTCAGTTCAGCTCAGTCGCTCAGTCGTGTCCGACTCTTCGACCCCATAAATTGCAGCATGCCAGGCTTCCCTGTCCATCACCAACTCCCGGAGTTCACCCAAACTCATGTCCATCAAGTCGGTGATGCCATCCAGCCATCTCATCCTCTGTCGTCCCCTTCTCCTGCCCCTAATCCCTCCCAGCATCAGAGTCTTTTCCAATGAGTCACTCTTTGCATGAGGTGGCCAAAGTATTGGAGTTTCAGCCTCAGTATCAGTCCTTCCAATGAACACCCAGGACTGATCTCCTTTAGGATGGACTGGTTGGATCTCCGTGCAGTCCAAGGGACTCTCAAGAGTCTTCTCTAGCACCACAGTTCAAAAGCATCAATTCTTCGGCCCTCAGCTTTCTTCACAGTCCAACTCTCACATCCATACATGACCACAGGAAAAACCATAGCCTTGACTAGACGGACCTTTGTTGGCAAAATAATGTCTCTGCTTTTGAATATGCTATCTGGGTTGGTTATAACATTCCTTCCAAGGAGTAAGCGTCTTTTAATTTCATGGCTGCAGTCACCATCTGCAGTGATTTTGGAGTCCCAAAAAATAAAGTCAGCCACTGTTTCCACTGTTTCCCAATCTATTTCCCATGAACTGATGGGACCAGATGCCATGATCTTAGTTTTCTGAATGTTGAGCTTTAAGCCAACTTTTTCACTCTCCTCTTTCACTTTCATCAAGAGGCTCTTTAGTTCTTCTTCACTTTCTGCCATAAGGGTGGTGTCATCTGCGTATCTGAGGTTATTGATATTTCTCCTGGCAATCTTGATTCCAGCTTGTGCTTCTTCCAGTCCAGCGTTTCTCATGATGTACTCTGCATGTAAGTTAAATAAGCAGGGTGACAATATACAGCCTTGATGTACTCCTTTTCCTATTTGGAACCAATCTGTTGTTCCATGTCCAGTTGTAACTGTTGCTTCCTGACCTGCATATAGGTTTCTCAAGAGGCAGGTCAGGTGGTCTGGTATTCCCATCTCTCTCAAAATTTTCCACAGTTTATTGTGATCCACATAGTCAAAGGCTTTGGCATAGTCAATAAAGCAGAAATAGATGTTTTTCTGGAACCCTCTTGCTTTTTCAATGATCTAGCGGATGTTGGCAATTTGATCTCTGGTCCCTCTGCCTTTTCTAAAATCAGCTTGAACATCTGGAAGTTTATGGTTCACGTATTGCTGAAGCCTGGCTTGGAGAATTTTGAGCATTACTTTACTAGCGTGTGAGATGAGTGATAGTTTTATTTTTGTATGAAGTTTTTTTTTCTGCTTCCTGGGTTGTCTTTTGCCTGTGGGCTTAAAAAATTTTTTTTTGTTTATATTCTTCCGATATCTGGTGATATGGGGCCTTCTTCATATCTGTACATTAGGCACTGGAACACTTACTGGAAGTGTTGTTTGAGTAGGCAGGATTTACTTCAGTAGGATGAGTTAACTGGGTCCTTCTTCTGAGAGATTTTTGATTCTTGGTGTCTGTAAGTCTTGTCTCTTAAACCATGGTTTGTTTTCCTAGAGAGAAATTCTGTAATCTTCAGCCTGAAGAGTTTAAGTTTGGCTGCCGCCTTTCTAGTTTAGCACAGAAAGGTGCCGAGTGTCTTCATGTAGTGTGTAGCTGTGCACCCAAGGCCTCTCTTTCCTCATCTGCGCCTTACGTGTCTCAGTACAGAGTTCCCCTGGCTTCCATTTCCAGAGATGAAGTCTGACCTCCAGTACCAATTGTGACAAGCTAGCTGTCAGTCATATCCTTTTTTGTTCTCATGAATGTAATATGTGTTCTTTCCCTGGCTGCTTTCAAGATTTTATTTATTTTTAATTGTAAGGTTTTTTTTTTGAAGTATAAGTGATGTTTAAGATTACATTCAGATTAGCTCACATGTATACAATATAATGATTCCATATTTGTGTATGTTGCAAAGTGATCACCACAGTCTAGTTAACATCACCATACATGGTTACAATTGTTTTCCTTGTGATGAGGATTTTTAAGATGTACTTTCTCAGCAACTTTCAAATATGCAAATATAATATTATTAACTATTGTTGCCATGCTGTACATTATATCCCCAAGACTTATTTATTTTATAACTGGAAGTTTGTACTTTTTGACCCCATTTATCCATTTCTCCCCCATCCCCCACTTGTCTCTGGAAACCACCAATCTCTTCTCTATATCTTTGAGCTTGGGCTTTTAAATTTTTATTGTTTTTTTAAGATTCCACACAAAAGTGAGATCAGAGGGTATTTGTCTTTATCTGACATATTTCCCTTAGCATAGTGTCTTCAGGTTCTATGTTGCCACAAATGGAAAGATTTCCCTTTTTCTTAATGGCTGAATAGTGTTCTTATATACATATATATACATACACACACCACATTTTCCTTACCCACTCATCAATTGATAGACACTTAGGTTGCTTCCATGTCTTGTCTGTTGTAAACAATGCTACAGTGAACATTGAGGTGCAGATATAATTTTGAGTTACTGTTTTTATTTTCTTCAGATAAACATGCAGAAATGGAATTCCTGAAACATATGGTAGTTCTTGGCAAGGATATGGAGGCTTTCCAGGTGGATCAGTGGTAAAAAAAAATCTGCATGCTAATACAGGAGATGTGGGTTCTATCTCTGGGTCAGGAAGATCCCCTAGAGGAGGAAATGGCAACCCACTTGAATATTTCTCCCTGGAGAATCTCATGGACAGAGAAGCCTGGTAGGCTACTCTGGGGTCACAAAGAGTCGGACATGACTGAGTGTGCACACATGCGCGTGGTAGTTCTGTGCTTTTTTGAGGATACCCCACAGTGTTTTCCCTAGTGGCTGCACCAGTTTACATTCCAACCAGCAGTGTAGGAGAGTTCTCGTCTCCCCATCCTCACCAGCACTTGTTATTTCTTGTCTTTTTGATGATGGCCACCCTAATAGGTATGAGGTAATACCTCATTGTGGTAAGATTTTTTTACTTTGGTTTTCAGCAGTTTGACTGTGATATAGCTATATATGATTTTCTTTGTACTTATCTTGCTTGGGATCATCAGTGTGTAAATTTATGTCTCACCAATGTTTAGAATTTTCTGCCTATTTCTTAAAAAAAATTTTTTTGTCCTTTTCTCTCCTTCTGTGACTCCAAATTCATGTGTTAGACTACTTAATAGTGTCTAGCAGATAACTGCTTTTCAGTATTTTTCTCTGTTTCTTAGTTGGACTAATTTTTGATCTGTCTTCAATACTTTATCCATTATCTGTTAAACCCATACTGTGAATTTTTATTTTAGAAAGTGAATTTTTCAGTTTGGTATTTCCATTTGGCTCTTTTTGACATTTTTATTTCTCTGCTGAAATTTCCAACTTGTTCATTTAGTTACAAGTTTATTTTCCCTTCTTGCCTTGAGCGTATTTACAGGTGGCTGCTTTAAGATCTTTGCTAATTTTAATATCTGGGTTGCCTTGTGGTTGTTCTCTATTGATTGTCTTTTCTCTTGAGTATGGGTCTCATTTTCTTGTTTCTTCATATGCTAAGAAATTTTGTATTATATCCTGCATACTGTAATGATACATTGTAGTAACTCTGGGATTTAGTGTGTTTTTATGGAGAGTGTTAGTATTTTGGTTATTATTTGTATTTGCAAGCAGTTAATTTGGCTGAACTGAAATCTAAACTGTGCCTCCCTGAAGAGGATGGCAGATCTTACCGGATGCTTAGAATCTGTTCCACTCTTGCATAGGTCAGTGACCAGCCAGAAATATGGGTACAGTTCTTTGTGGTTCTCTCTGTCTTTGTGGTTCTTTATTTTCCAGTATGTATCTTCTCACTTTCCATTACTGTGGCAGCTTCAAACTCCCAATTTTCAAGCCAGTAAGACTGTATCTTTTGATTCAAATTTCAGCTGCTCTGTGCAGCTCAATCTAGGGGCCTTCTCTCAGGCAAAAGCTGTAGAAATAGGAAACCCATCCAATTCTGTTTTTTCCTTCCAAATATTGTCTTCTAACCAGATTCTGCCTGTTTTTGATTGCTCAAGTGCCTTTAGGTAGTTGTTTTATATACTTTTTTTCTGGAATTTATTGTTATCTGTGTGAATGTTGTTCTGATAAGAGATCTTGGGTTATTACTCATGGCAGGGTCTGTGGGGTGTGTATTTTTTTTGAAAGGTAAAAATCTCATGTTTTTAAAATAATTAATTTATGTATTTATTTCCTCCTTTCTGTATCTCACACACAGCAGTCTCAACAATGTGTGTACTATCACAATGACCACAGAGATTATTGAAAATAGTGTAAAAATTTGCTTGTGCTTTCCATGAATTTCCATACCATAGTTTTCAAAACATTTTGTATCCATTTAGCCATTAAATTTTATACTCTATTCCATGTACTTCTTATCTAATCTGTGTCAGCAAGAATGTTACTGCTTGCCATCATGGGAGCAGTGTTTCCCAATTTTTGGCATTTTGATAAGTTTATCTGTGTCTTCCATGTGATGAGAAATCAATTTTACCAAACATAAGATACTTTATTCATAGTTTTTTCCTTGAATAGCTGAAATATGTTGCTCGGTTTTCTTCCGACAAAAGTAAAGTGTTGCCTTTGGAAAATCAGATATTGGCCTTCTGGCTGAATTCTTAAGTGTACGTGGCGCTCCTTCAGTCAGTAGTTTCAGATTTTGGTTTCTGTTTTCAAAAAAGTTTTTTCAAATTACAGTCTTTACTAATTTGTTCTCTTGTAGTGATGTTTTTTAAAGACTTCTGTTACTGGAATGTTGGATCCTTATTACTTTATTAAGTGATTGCTTTCTCTCACCCTTTTAATCTCTTCAGTTCATTTGATTCCAAAACTGTTCCTCCTTTTTACCTTCTTGTTCTTTTAAAGCATTATCTGTTGTATGTATTTTCTCTTGGGTTCATTCAGGTTTAATCTTTATTTTTGAAAAAAAAAAAAAAAAATTTTTTTTTTTTTCAATTTCTGATACTTTCCTGAATTCCATTACCTTCTTAGTTTTTTGACATCTGATTTGTGTTATTATTTCATGTCTTGAGTCATTTTTCTAGCTCATTTTGAAATGGTTGATTATAAATTCATCTATTTAGTGGGTGTATTTTCCTGGTATGCTTTTATTATCAGGATGTAATTCTGTGTCTTTTGCTTTTTTCCCCCTTATAATTTCATGTGATTGATCTACATCATTTTCTTGCTTTGGTTTAGGGTGGCATTTCTTACAGAGCTCCCTCTGCTGTTGTTTTTGGGAACTCTTCAGAAGTGTGGCATTTGCTTTCTAAGATTTCTAAGGCTTTGCTCTCTTCCCCACTGTTCTTATTTCTTTATATTCATTATGCTTAATGTGCTCAATTCCGATTGCATGCTCAGTAGTTTATGCTCATTGGGACACTGTTAGTGAGAGATCAGTTTACCATAGAGGCTAACTGCTCCAGCTTTAGACTTCAAGTAGATGCAGAAATCCTTCCAGTTATAGCTATTTGGGAGTCTCTCTTCTCAGATGTGTCAGACACTCTGTTTCCTTCTGCTTCTTCTCATACAGTGCAGGTTCTGTTGGTGATTTGTTCCCACGTACTATTTTAGGGAGATTTATGGAGATTCCTTGTCACCTGGTTTTGTTGTAAACATAGGTTTGGGGGTTTAGGGATGCTCAGAAACATTGTCACTGGTTCCATTGCCCTGAATCTTTCTAATTTATCACTCTTTAATTTCTGTTTATGGTGTTGCCTGTTTCTAATTTGATAATCCTGTCTTAATTAGATTATAAATTCCTCTAAATAGTGCTTGAATCTTAGTTCAAGTACTGTTTTGTGTTAAAAATAGCCTTTACAGCATAGCCCTGGACATATATGTAATATGTCCTATCAGTCATCAATTGGAAATTTGTCAGTCTAGCGTAATTATAGGCTAATTTGCAACCTCGTAGTGGTAGGATTAATAGTTACTCTTACAGATTGAAGGGAAACATAGAGCTATCAGCTGGCCGACCTGTCCAGGAAGTTCATTCATATGTCCTCTTTGGCATATATGCTCTAGTCTGGTCTAAACATTCCTGCAAGACATCGATCTAATGTATTAATATTTCCAAAAAGTCCACAAAATAATAAGCATCATAGAAACATATAGTAACATAGAAAATGTTATTTGACAGAGATAGCTCATTACTGTCACAGTCCAAAATATTGTAAAAGAAATTTAGAAACTCTTCAGTGAAGCAGTTAACACGGTCAAATTAATAAAAGATTCTTTTGAAAGACTAATCCCAAACAAAGAGAAACTGAAGATTGACCAATTTGTTTATATGAAGAGGCAAAGGGGTGAGGATGAGATATGATAGAATTTGCTAAGATTGTGGTGGGAATTAAGGAACACAAATAATACTTTTAGTTAAAGGAAGCATTCGATTAGTTTTTATTGGGAAGTAATTTTAAGGCTCTTTTTATCCTAATAACATCTCACTTCTTTTGCTCCTGAATCTGATAATCTAAAAAATCAGCTAAGAAGTCAGTTCCTGAAACACGATAGAACTTTATTGATTTAATAAAACATTCTAAGCTATATTGTTATGACGTTGGTGTTTATTTTTTTTTAATGTTTCTTATTTTTACTTCATTTGTCTTCCTTATTTAAAGGAATTAGGTTTTTAATTCTAAAGATAGATTATTTACTTTGTAATATGTTCCATTTAAAATTACTCCTAATTTTTACCTTTAAAAAATCTTTCACAGGCCTCAACAAATAATGAAAGCTCTAATCACAGTTTTGGAAGCTTGGGATCTTTGAGTGACAAAGAATCAGAGGTGAGTAACTTCATTTTAAATATGTTGCTATTGAAGGAAAAGTTGGAATCACCTTTTTTAAAATTAATTTTTTTCCTCCTTTAATACTTGTGCTAAATGTTAATCTTTGTTTTTTATAGGAGCATTTTATTCTGTTTTAGAAGCATAACATTAGACTGAAGACTATTTGACATTAGAAAGAAAATGTAATTTCTTTGGTTATGTAGATGAACTTTTATATTAATGGTATAGATGTTCTTCAGTTGCTAGCCATTCATGATTCTAAGAGATGAACGTGATTTTTGTAATATGTTGTTTTTCACCGTTTTCTACTATTTCTTGTTATACTTCCCTCTTAGTTTGGTCCTGAGTAAAGGTTTGTTTACTTTTTGAGATACAGATACACGTTTTTTGTTTTCTTTTTGAAATTTCTTGTGGGATTTCATGCTATTGGTTTTCACTTTACATGGTTAAAAATATCTGAAAAATTCCTTCCTTTCCCACCCACTTACTCTTCCCACTAAGAAGATACATGGAATTTTATAAGTAGGTATTTGGATCCATGGTATAGTTCACGTTGAGCATGATGTTCTTGATGGCATTTTAAAAAATATTTAGACAGGAGGTTCTTTGAGTATTAGCATTCATTTGTTGATGCTACAACTTCACTTTTTGCAAATAAAAGTCTGTAATACTTCTTCTCAGACTACAGAGTTCTGTCACTTACTTTTCAACATTTGTGTGTGTGTGTGTATGTATATTTCCCCTGTCAGTGTTAACTTATTTCTGTTTGACCCATTTTAGTCTTTTTTCTGCTTGGTTTAGTGTAGATTTATCACATGATAATAATACCAGTAGGTCATTAGCACAGTCTTAGCCATTTAGTGTGGTGTTCAGTGGAAGGAGAATATTAGCAGCGGCATCTTTTTAAGCCCTGTTGTATTGAAAGCATCTAGGAATCTCTAGGTAGACAGTTTTGTGGAGTTCTGTGCAGGCACCCTGACACTCCAAAGGAGTGTGGCATAGGGCTCTCACTCATCAGGCTTTCCCTTCCACAGAGACAACTGGCAGGCAGCTGAAAGGACTGTGCAAGTGACGGGACTTTATCTGCAGTAGGTTCCCTTGAGGTAAGCGTTAGTAGCCCCTGTAGCACCAGATTATCAGAGTTTAGCTTTTTTTTTTTTTCCAAATTAATACACACTGAGTCCTGAAGAATTGTAGGTTTAGATCTTGTCAAAGTACATTTTTTCAAAAACCATATCAAGAATGTTTCTTGGATTTTGGAACATTTCTTGATATTTCCACAGGTTTGGGTCTATGTAGTAATTTCACATGCCTCCTCTTTCATAGGGTTTTATGTTATGAAGGATAATAAAATAATTTTAGATATTTCTCTTTTATGTTCACTAAACCTGGTGTTTTTGATAGATTTTTTTTTTTTTTTTTAATAGAAAAACAGGAAAAGTTAGATCACCTGTAATGGTTATATATTTATGTCTTCCTTTTAGGTACCCATATTCCCAAATAAGTTGTAGATGCAATATTTGAATTCTTCCAAAAGAATCAGTTTGAAAGAAAATAACCAAAGAATTCTAAGGCTCACTTTTGGCTATATTTTTATGTTAAAAAAAGTTTTTAAGACCTTAATGGTATTTGCACTGAAATACAATTTGGTTAACCGTTGGATGTACTTGGCTTTCTTTTGACATTTGGGGTCACAGTAGAAAATTTTCAAAATCTTTTGGCTCTTGCTGCTTTGTGTTCAGCATCTGGAATTTTTACAAAATAATGGTTAAGTGGCATAATATTTTGGAAATGACTACAGATTATATGTTTTCCTTAAAATTTGAAGAAGGAAATTTGGGGGCAGGGGTTTGTCTTTTAAGAAGTGATTTGTCTGGAAGACTTTGTTTCACTATGAGATGGCTCAATTAATGATTTCCCTTGGGGTGATACTTCATATACATCACAGAACAGATTCTCATAGGTCATGAAGTAAAGTTGTTGAGAGCAAAGAGCTACAGGATAGAAGTACTTCTTTTTTCCCCAGTACACGTAATAGTAAAGTTTATGTAGTATTCCATTGTCTGCTGATGTCATTTTATTCTTTTGGTAATCCATCCCCTGAACCATAACATTTTTTATTTTTTAAGGTAATAGTTTTTGTTTTTATAGACAGCAGTAGAAGGTTTATTAATTTTTTTAATAGCATTCTCTACCATCCACCCCTACCTCACCCTGATCTCCATTCTCTTAGCTTTTCTTCCTGCTATTTATTTCCACATTATAATATAAATATTATGCATATCTTGCATTTTTGGTTCATTGATTGGGCATTTTACTTCCTTTTAGTATTTATGAAGATTTTAGCCTACTAATAATATCCCCCTGGTTTCTAACCTCTTCCCAGTACTGTTTTTCAGACACTAAGAACCTCTTGTTTTCATCTATCCTTTTACTATTAAAAGTGAAAAACATCTGATATTCACTGTTAGGTTGATTACTTCAGCTGAAATTTTCATTGTAGTTTATATGTGAATCACTTCATGCATGAGCTTGCCTTTTATTTCTAAATGTAAAATTGTAAAACAAAAAGGGTTGTCTTTTAATGAAATTGTCCAGTCTTGGATGAAAGAAATTGCATCAGTCTTGTTTTGCTTTATTTTACATCACTCTGGGGCTGTTCAGCAGACTCTAAAAATGTAGTTTCAGTAAGCATTTATTACATATCTGTTATCTTCTAACCTCTATGTCTAAGCACAGAGAATATAAAAATGAGTAGGACACAGTTCTTGCTTTCACATGAGATCAGTGTCTAGTAGGACAAACAGTTCCATAACCAGTGTGGGCTGTGCTACAACAGATGCAAGCACGAGGTACTATGGGAGGAAAGAGCAAGAAACCTCTAATTCCATCTGCCTGCAGGGGAGAGGTAGGGAAAGAGGAAAGAGAGGTCTTCCCTCAAAGAAGAGATGATAGTTGAGTCCTGAGGAAAGCCTGTGGGCTCATCTCAGAGGACAAGGACAAAGAATGAGAAGAAAGCAGGCAGCGGTACTAGGGTTTGCTTTTGCGTGGAAGTATGGCACGTGGCAGGCTGCAGTCCATGGGCTCGCAGAGTCGGACATGACTGGGCGATTGAACAACGACAGCATGGTTTTGTTCAAGATGTAGGGCCGTGATTATCAGTCCTAACTGTCCTTTAGCTCATCTGAGGAGCTTGGGGGAAAAAACAAAAACAAGCTGCCTAGGTGATTGACCTGGTTTTCCGACTTCTTATGTAGAGAAGATAATGCAAAAATGCTGAAAGATAGGCAAAGTCAGAGTTTGAGTGCCCTTATATTTCATTTCTAGAAGATGACAAGAAGGGAAACAAGACAAGTAGAGATGAAGAAGGCTCCTTAAGGGGGCAGTGAATAGGATGAAATGAGAGGACAATGAAACCCAAGTTGGGAAGATCATTTAGTTAAGGAATGCTGTTGCCTTTACAAAACTCCAGGCTTAACCAGAGAGAAAATTTCAAGTGGGAGTTCTAATTACAGTGCTCTCAAGTTTGTGTTTTGGACTCTGCCTTCTTCGGATTCTCTCAACTATTGATACTATAACCACCCAGGCCCATGCTGCTCAGACTTTAATGTGCAAGTGAATTACCAAGGGTTCTTACAGATCTGGAGTGGGTGTTTGCATTTCTAACAAGCTCTCAGATTCCACTAGATTTTAAAAGTAGGTTTTGATGACTGAATGCGGGTAGAGAAGGAGAGGGAGGAACCTCAGATTATTTATAGGTAGTTAGCCTGGAAAATCCCATGGACAAAGGAGCCTGGTGGGCTGCAGTCCATGGGGTTGCTGAGGGTTGGACACGACTGAGCGACTTCACTTTCTCTTTTCACTTTCATGCATTTTAGAAGGAAATGGCAACCCACTCCAGTGTTCTTGCCTGGAGAATCCCAGGGACTGGGGAGCCTGGTGGGCTGCCATCTCTGGGGTCGCACAGAGTCAGACACGACTGAAGTGATTTAGCATCAGCAGCAGCAGCCTCAGATGAATGATAATGTCTTTGAGTGAGATAGACAACACAGAAGGAAGATGAATGGGTTAGCATAAAAGGTAACACATTAGATTCTGGACAGTGCTGAGTTTGAATACCTGTGAAATGGCCAAAGCAGAGGAAGCTATCTGGAGCTCCAGAAGGAGGTTAGATTGAAGATGAAGACTTAGTGGGTTTTGGCACACAATAGTGCAAAGACATTATTTGCCTTTTTTATAGTATCGCTAAAACATATTTGGCTTGTAAATTTTCATTTCATCATGAGTTTACAGTGAAAATTTCCAAAGGCTGTAGGATTTGTGATGACATCATTACTGATGATTTATTGATTGTGTACTTGTGTGTTCTGGTGTTTTTAGTTTTAACTACTAAAATGTTAAAACGATAGTTATATCCCACATAAACAAAGACTCTTTGGGGTCCTCAACAATTTTTAAGTTTGTAGACAGGTTTTGAGACCCAGAAGTTTAAAAACCGCTTTTAAAGATGAACTCATAGTGTATGTAATGCTAGGAAATGTGAGCAGGCAAGATGGGTGTGCTGGAGAAAGAGTAGGAGAAGGTAAAGGGGTGGATACAAGAGGAGCCAGCGGAGAAGGAGAATAACAAGGAGGATTAAATGTCATGAAAGTCAACTAAGATAACAACTAAAAAGTGACTAAGAATTTGTCACTTAGGCTTAGTGTTAGTAGCCTAATGAGAGCAAGATGCCAGATAGTAGTTGATTAAGGAACAATTGGACAGTGAGCAAATATTGACTGCTCTTGGAAGAACCTTGACTGTGAAGAAAGGGAGGTGGTATCCAGAGTCTTAACAGACTTGACTTATTATGTGCTAGGGAGAGGATCATAGCAGACCTTTGATGGGACAGGGACAAGCAAAGTGCTGAAGAGAGAGGAGGAACTAAAGTAAACTTTGCCCAGAGGTGGTATGAAGTTACAGACTCGGTGGACAGGGTTAGTTGTGGATAGGACTGACTAGGAACAATCTTTCCTCTGATCAGTGAACTTCCATACCTGATAACCTTTCTCTTTCTTCAGAATGAAAATAGAGAATATCAACTGAAGGAGAGAATCTTGAGTGGATTGTGGGTGTGAGGAGAATAATAAAAAAAAATTTATGGGAGAGACAAGGAAGGAGCTTACAGGGGAGAGGAGTCACTCACCTTATTTAAGTGTCTTAGGATACCTGAAGGAATTAGAGACATGGTCTGTGTGCCTTACCTCCTGGCAGATAATTATTATTTCTGGCAGAAAGTACAGATTATTTTATGAGGATTAGATAAGGAGCCCATGTTTCCTTTTATCAGTGTTTTCCACCCATTTGCCATTCTCCTTGCAGGATCCTTTTGTCTCCTTTTATACAACTTCTTTATAACCTGAATCATAGTTGAACAGTTTAAAATACATACTATCCTTCTCTAGAACTAAACTTTTTTCTCCCCTTCCTTCTGGGTAATTATCAGTTCTTTTACCATGTATCCACTGGCATTGAATTATTGTTTATTTTTTGATCCAAGTGCATTTGGGGGGATATTTGATTTATTTAGGATTAAGGATTTTTAAGTTACAGATACACAGAAGCTGGAACAGTTGTTGCATCTAAACATTTAAACTTTGGTGCACTTTCAGAATTGTAATGATTGTAATGAGAGAGGAATATGGTATAGTTACATTGCCTTGATTGTCTTCAGAGAAGTGTCAACAACCTCCAATATGTAGATGATACCACTCTAGTGACAGAAAGCGAAGAGGAACTAATGTTGATTAATGAAAGCCATTTTATGAAAGAAGATCTAATTAACTTTCTCATTTGAATTTAATTTCTAGAAATAGTCATAATATTTAAATCCAAATTTTCCCCCTCCTTATTTGAAATGAAGTTACGGTGTTGAAGACACTTCGAAGCATTAATGCTTAGTTTTATTCTTTTCTAAAAATAATTTTTAAAGGGCCACATTGTGTGTGTTCTTACTTTCATATTTTGGAGGAAGTAGAAATCAAGAACACTAGGGAGTCGGAACTAAAACAACCTTACTTGGCTTTGCTGCTGCTGCTGCTGCTAATTCGCTTCAGTCATGTCCGACTCTGTGCGACCTCATAGACAGCAGCCCACCAGGCTCCCCCATCCCTGGGATTCTCCAGGCAAGAACACTGGAGTGGGTTGCCATTTCCTTCTCCAATGCGTGAAAGTGAAGTCACTCAGTCATGTCCGACTCTTAGCGACCCCGTGGACTGCAGCTTCCCAGGCTCCTCCGCCCATGGGATTTTCCAGGCAAGAGTACTGGAGTGGGGTGCCACTTGGCTTTAGGGGTGCATTATTTTCATGTTTAGAACAAGTCATATTATTTATATAGTTCTTTAATAGTTTTCTAATTTAAAAATCTCCTTTTTCGTATTAAATTATGCATAGACATATATGAATTGATTAAATGGTATGATTGATTAAATATATAAATTGATTCCCTGGTATTTGTGAATTGCCTGGATTAGGAGAGCATTTTCTGTTTTTACCTTTGTTTTAATGTACATCCCCATCTCTACGTTTTTATATTTCCTTTTGTCCTCTACATATTCTTTAGCTGAAATGTTTCCTCCATGAACACTTAGTGACCTTAGATTGATTGGAAGTTATGATTTTATTTGAAAGTAGAGGTAATACTTGGAGAAGGAAATGGCAACCCACTCCAGTGTTCTTGCCTGGATAATTCCATGGACGGAGAAGCCTGGTAGGCTGCAGTCCATGGGGTCGCACAGAGTCGGACATGACTGAAGCGACTTGGCAGCAGAGGTAACACTGGCCTTGAGTTTCAGGTTTTAGATTGATTTTTAAAATTCATATAAGTTTTACTTCTCTCTCTTCCTATATACATACATACCTACACAAACACACATTATAACCTGGACAGACCTTTTCTTTAAAATTCATTTAAGTTTTACTTCTCTCTCTCCCTACACACACACACACACACACACACACACACGTTATAACCTGGACAGACCTTTTCTTTAAAACACACACACACACACACACACACACACTTCTCTCTCACTATACACACACACACACACACACACACACGTTATAACCTGGACAGACCTTTTCTTTAAAATTCATTTAAGTTTTACTTCTCTCTCTCCCACACACACACACACACACACACACACACACACACACACACACACACACACACACACGTTATAACCTGGACAGACCTTTTCTTTAAAATTCATTTAAGTTTTACTTCTCTCTCTCCCTACACACACACACACACACATGTTATAACTGGACAGACTTTAAAACACACACACACACACACACACGTTATAACTGGACAGACCTTTTCTTTAAAATTCATTTAAGTTCACTACACACACACACACACACACACACATGTTATAACCTGGACAGACCTTTTCTTTAAAATTCATTTAAGTTTTACTTCTCTCTCTCCCACACACACACACACACACACACACACACACACGTTATAACCTGGACAGACCTTTTAACCTGGACAGACCTTTTTTTAAAATTCATTTAAGTTTTACTCTCTCTCTACACACCCACACATGTTATAACCTGGACAGACACACACACACACACACACACACGTTATAACCTGGACAGACCTTTTCTTTAATGTCCTAGTTTGAGGACCCAGTAAGAAAGAAAACTTGAAAAATTAATTTAGTGGTGTATAGTTAAATGTCAATAAAAGTTAGATTTTTATACCTGTTTCTCCCTAAATGAATTACTTTGTTTTTTACTTTATTCTGTTTAAACCTACTCAGTTTCTAAAGATTGTTAGATATCTAGTTTTACTGTCCTCATCAACTTTAAGAAATATTCTTTGTGTCCTGTAACCTGCATTATTTTCTGAAATGTTTTAGCCTGATTAATGACCTTTGTGGTGTTCTGTTTGATTTAGTTCCTCTGTCTTCTTTACTTATCTTCCACTGGCAGTATTTTCTCACGGACTTCTTACTATAGTACTTGGTGAGATTAGTAGGATTTTGTATCACCAATAAAGACATTTTCTCAGTAGGGGAATAAATGTGTTTTTTTCTCTCTCTATTAAGACTAATAGTCAAACTTAGAAATTATAGTTTCTGTGAAATACTTGGAATTACTTGGAATTTCCTTTTATTTAAAAAGAAAAAACTGTATTCAAATAGTCTACCACTAAACATGAAAGAACATGGTTTTTTCTTCTTTGACCTCATCCCATGGCATGTGGGAGTTAGTTCCCTGACCATGGATTGAACCCACGCCACTCCAGTGAAGGGTGGTGGAAGTCCCTAAAGGACATGTTCTTACAGGAAGTATATTCAGTTAGAGTTATGGAGTATCCAGTGCTAAAATATGTTATATGACAGAGTTCACAGCAAAGGATGTGGTCTATCCTGGTTGACTATATGTCCTTAGTGTCTTGGAAGGAAAAACACTGGAAGTCAAATGTTGGCCCAATACTGACTGGCTCTGTGTTCCTGTTTCCATAAAGGTGGAGGACTGTGTGTGTCAGAATCACCTTTCCAAAATAAACACACTTAGGCTCCCTTCTTAGAAACTCTGATATACTCTGTCTAGATTATTTTTGATTTCTTATAAATCAATAAATCTTGATTCTGTAGGCCAGTTATTTAGTTGGAGAAGGCAATAGCACCCCACTCTAGTACTCTTGCCTGGAAAATCCCATGGACAAAGGAGCCTGGGAGGCTGCAGTCCATGGAGTCACTGAGAGTTGGACACAACTGAGCGACTTCACTTTCACTTTTCACTTTCATGCATTGGAGAAGGAAATGGCAACCCACTCCAGTGTTCTTGCCTGGAGAATCCCAGGGACGGGGGAGCCTGGTGGGCTGCCGTCTATGGGGTCGCACAGAGTCGGACATGACTGAAGTGACATAGCAGTTAGCAGTTTATTTAGAAAACAAACAGCTGTTAAAGGTCCCCCCACCCCTTTTTTTTAGTGTTTCCCTTTTTTAAAAAAGTACATTTTTAGTGGGGGTGGGTGATTTTTAGAGCAAGAAAATTCTAAGCTGATAAATGAAAACAATATTTGAAGAGAAAAATTCCAGGTCACTTTAACAATGAAGACATACTTTAAAGTGGACTCTGGTATAGCACTTAAGTATCATAGAGGCATAGTAAGTATTTGTTGAATAAATAAATTTGATAACAGCCTTTAGTTGTCACATAATACACAAGCAGTTTTTGTGTCAACATATAATTCTAATGTATTCATCAAACCAAGGTTTCTAAACATTATTGACTTTGGGGGCCAGATAATTCTTGGGGTGGGGAGAGAGTTGTCATGTGTAACATAGGATACTTAGCAGCATCTCTACATGATACATTAGATATCTGTAGCCCATCCCCCGGCCCCCACCCCGAGTCGTGGCAACCGAAAATGTCTCTGGATGTTGCCACGTATCCTTTGGGGTAGAGGCAAATGTCCTCTGGTTGGGAACCACCCCATTAATGAAGGAGGGAAAATAAAGTTTTAGCATGTTACATGTGGAGCTAGATGACATTTCTGTTTAAGTTTCACCTCTCTTCTGTGAAAACAGAAGCCCAGAGAGGTTAATTTGCTACATATAGTAAGTTAATAGTTAAAATTCTCCAGCGTCTTATTTGAAAGTGAAGCTTTCAACTATTGTTCTGTGCTCTCTCTGTATAACTAAAGTGGTATATTACTTATAAGTTAATCACCGTAGTTAGTCTTTTGAAAAAGAGTGGTATTCTTTTTTGGAAATATTTAGTTTTAAGATGATTTATCATATTCATCAAATTTGCCAATCCAGGATATGCCTGGACTGACAGAACTTCACAAATGTTTTTTTTCTGACAAATATGTTTTCACACTTAAGTACATTCAGCACCAGTTGACAATACTGAGAAATTTGGTTTTAGTATCTTATACAGGCATACCTCAAAGATACTGCCAGTTTAGTTCCATACCACCACAGTAAAGCAAATACCAAAATAAAGCGAGTCACATGAAGTTTTTGGTTTCACAGTGTGTATAAAAGTTATATTTATACCATAATCTGTTAAGTGTGCAGTAGCCTTATATCTGAAAAAGCAGTGTACATGCTTTAATTTTTAAATACCACTTAAAAAATGCTCACCATCTTTTAAGCCTTCAGCAAGTCGTAATCTTTTTGCTGGTGGAGTGTCTTGCTTCAATACTGATGAGTCAGGGTGATGGTTGCTGGAAGGAGGCTCTGGCCATTTCTAAAACAACAATGATGTTTGCACATTAATTGACTCTTCTTTTTGCCATTGATTTCTCTGTAGTAGTAATGCAACTCAGTTCTGTCCAACTCTTTAGAACTCCATGAACTGTAACCTACCAGACTCCTTTGTCCATGGGATTTTCCAGGCAAGAATACTGGAGGGGGTTGCCATTTCCTACTCAAGGAGATCTTCCCAACTCAGGGATCAAACCCACATGTGCATCTCTTGCATTGGCAGGTGGATTCTTTATCACTGAGCATGAAATTTTATCATGAGATTGCAGCAGTTCAGTCACATCTTTAGGCTCCATTTCTACTTTTAGTTATCTTGCTGTCCATCACATCTGTGGTTACTTCCTCCACTGAAGCTTTAACCCCCTCAAAGTCATCCATGAGGGTTGAAATCTATCTCTTCCACATTCCTGTTAATATTTTGACCTTTTCCCATGAATCCCAGATGTTCTTAATAGCTCTAGAATAGTGAATCCTTTCCAGAAAGTTTTCAGTTTACTTTGCCTAGATCTATCAAAGGAATTACATCGAAGGAATTTTATGGCAGCTGTATTTTATGTGCTCAGGCGCTCAGTTGTGTCTGACTCTTTGTAACTCCATGGGCTGTAGCTCGCCAGGCTCCTCTGCCCATGGAATTTTCCAGGCAGGAATACTGGAGTGGAATGCCATTTCCTTTTCCAGGGGATCTTCACAACCCACGGATCGAACCCACATCTTTTTCGTCTCCTGCATCGGCAGGCAGGTTATCACTGGTGCCATCTGGGAAGGCCACAGGTGGCTTATAGCCTTACAAAATGTATTTCTTAGATAATAAAACTTGTAAGTTGAAATTACTCCTTGACCTGTGGGCTGTAGAATGGATGTTTTGTTGGCAAGAATGAAAACAACATTAATCTTGAACATCTCCATCAGAGCTCTTGGATGATCAGGTACATTGTCAGTGAGCAGTAATATTTTGAAAGGAATCGCTTTGTTTCTGAGCACTGGGACTCAACAGGGGGCTTAAAATATTTAGTAAACCATGTTGTAAACAGATGTGTGATCATCCAGGTTTTGTTGTCCGTTTATAGAGCACAGGCAGAGTCGTAGTATTAGTTGTTCAGTCGATAAGTCATAGCTGACTCTGCGACCCCACGGATTGAAGCACGCCAGGCTTCCCTGTCCTTCACAGGTTTGCTCAAACTCATATCCATTGAGTTGGTGATGCCATCCAACCATCTAATCCTCTGTCACCCTCTTCTGCTGACCTGAGTTTTTTCCAGCATCAGGATCTTTTCCACTGAGTTGATTTTTCATATCAGGTGGCCAAAGAATTGGAGCTTTAGCTTCAACATCATCCTTCCAATGAATATTCAGACAGAATACAGGCAGAGTAGATTTAGTAATAATTCTTAAGGGTCCTAGGATTTTCGGAATGGTAAATGAGCATTGGCTGTAACTTCAAGTCACCAATTGTAAAAGCCCCTAACAAGTGAGTCAGCCTGTCTTTTGAAGCTTTGAACCCAGGCACTGACTTCTCTCGAGCTACGAAAGTCCTAGGTGGCATCTTCTTCCAATAGAAGATTGATTTGTTTACATTGACCTGTTGTTTACTGTTGCCACTTTCAGTAATTATCTCAGCTGGTCTGTTGGATGACTCATTGCAGCCTCTACATCAGTACTTGCTGTTTCACCTTGTACTTTCATTGTTAAGGAAACAGCTTTTTTCCATAAACCTCATGGACCAACCTCTACGTCTTCACACTTCTACTCTTACTCATCTCTCTCAGCCTTCATAGAGTTGCTCTGGATTAGTCTTTGGCTTAAGGGGATGTTGTAACTGGTTTTATCTTCTGTCCAGACCACTCAAATGTTCTCCATATCCCCAGTAAGGGTGTTTTGCTTTCTTACAGTTGTGTGTTTAATGTAGTAGTACTTTTAATTTCCTTCAAGAACTTTTTCTTTGCATTTACAACCTGACTAACTGGCTCAGGAGGCCTAGCTTTCAGCTTGTCCCTTAGCTTTCAGCATACCTTCCTCACTAGGCTATATCCTTTCTAGCTTTTGATGAAAGTCAGAGATGTAGAACTCTTCCTTTCATTTGGACTCTCAGAGGCCATTGTAGGGTTACTAGTTGGCCTAATCTCAGTATTGTGGTGTCTTAGAGAATAGAGAAGGCAGTGGCACCCCACTCCAGTACTCTTGCCTGGAAAATCCCATGGATGGAGGAGCCTGGTAGGCTGCAGTCCATGGGGTCGCTAAGAGTTGGACATGACTGAGCGACTTCCCTTTCACGTTTCACTTTCATGCATTGGAGAAGGAAATGGCAACCCACTCCAGTGTTCTTGCCTGGAGAATCCCAGGGACAGGGGAGCCTGGTGGGCTGCCGTCTATGGGGTCGCACAGAGTCGGACATGACTGAAGTGACTTAGCAGCAGTAGCAGAGAATAGAGAAGTGCGAGGAGAGGGAGAGAATGGCTGGTCAGTGGAGCAATCAGAAGACACACAACATTTTATCAATTAAGAGCACTGTCATATGGTCACAGTTTGTGCCACCCCAACACAATTACAGTAGTAACATCAAAGATCATGGATCACAGATCACCATAACAAATATAATAATGAAGAAGTTTTAAATATTGTAAGAATTACTAAAATGTGATCCACAGAGAGAAAGTAAGCAAATGCTGTTGGGAAAATGGGATCAAAAGACTTGCTAGATCAAGATTGCCAGAAACCTTCAATTTGTAAAAAATGAAGTGTGCAGTAAAGCAGAGCTCAATAAAATGAGCTATGCTTGTACTATAGTACAATTTTTAAAGTATTGGATGTGTTTTTATGTCAGGAGAACATAGTATTTTACTAATTTTCTTTAAGAATAATTCTCATTTTCTAAAATAACTGAGTAACCATAACAACCCCTTGGACTTCTCATATCCTAATGAAGTTTCTGCTGTATGTCACAATTTTGGTCTGTAATTTTTAATGGAAGAGTATATAAAGAATAACAACTAATTTTAGAGATTCTCTAAAGTGGAATGTGCAGGAAATACATGCTGTATTACTGTATATTAGATTGACTATTGCTAATCCTGATGATGTATTAGCATCACTTGTGGAGCTTTTAAAAACATACAGATTTCTTTGATATCCTTTAATAGATGTTTAAATTTGGGATGGGGATGCCAGCATGAGCTTTAAATAACAGCTTTGTGATTATGAAATATAGTCAACATTGAGAATTGGTGCTAATAGATAAATTATAGAACAATTTCTTTTAAAAAATAGACTAAAAGAAAAGGATTTTTTTTTTTTCTGGTTATAGTGCAGTAGTACTGCTAGACAGAAAATAATAACAATGAAATACCACTTTTAAAAAGTCAGGTAGTTAACTTTCTGAATTTAGTATTTATAATAGTATTTTGTATTATAATAATAGTATTTGTAACAGGCATTCTCAAAATGTCAACATTCTCAGACTACAGTATCTTGAAGATTTGCTTTTCCTCCCATAGTATTTGCTCCCTGTGGCTGTTTTATCCAGATTGTATGATTTTAAAACTACTTTTCAGATCATATGAACAGAGGAGAAGGTCCAACTTGATTCTAATTTTATGATTTATAGTATTTAGTAAATAAAGCCTTAAGTCAAACAGAAAGCCAGAAGAGAAAATGCCAAGAAATAGTTATGCCATGTGAATGATAAGAAAATGGCAAACAAAACTGTACTTTATCAGTATCAAAGATGTAATATGTTCCTTTTAAGCAAATGTGAATATAAATTAAAATAGGTCCAGGTAATAGGAGCGTAAGAAGTATTCAGTTCAGTTCAGTTTAGTCGCTCAGTCTTGTCCGACTCTTTGCGACCCCATGAATCGCAGCACGCCAGGCCTCCCTGTCCATCACCAACTCCCGGAGCTTACCCAGACTCACGTCCATCGAGTCAGTGATGCCATCAAGCCATCTCATCTTCTGTCGTCCCCTTCTCCTTCTGCCCCCAATCCCTCCCAGCTTCAGAGTCTTTTCCAATGAGTCAACTCTTCGCATGAGGTGGCCAAAGTCCTGGAGTTTCAGCTTTAGCATCCTTCCTTCCAAAGAAATCCTAGGGCTGATCTCCTTCAGAATGGACTGGTTAGATCTCCTTGCAGTCCAAGGGACTCTCAAGAGTCTTCTCCAACACCACAGTTCAAAGGCATCAATTCTTCGGCGCTCAGCCTTCTTCACAGTCCAACTCTCACATGCATACAGGACCACAGGAAAAACCATAGCCTTGACTAGACGGACCTTTGTTGGCAAAGTAATGTCTCTGCTTTTGAATATGCTATCTAGGTTGGTCATAACTTTCCTTCCAAGGAGTAAGCATCTTTTAATTTCATGGCTGCAGTCACCATCTGCAGTCATTTTGGAGCCCCCAAAAATAAAGTCTGACACTGTTTCCACTGTTTCCCCATCTATTTCCCATGAAGTGGTGGGACTAGATGCCATGATCTTCGTTTTCTGAATGTTGAGCTTTAAGCCAACTTTTTCACTCTCCTCTTTCACTTTCATCAAGAGGCTTTTTAGTTCCTCTTCACTTTCTGCCATAAGGGTGGTGTCATCTGCATATCTGAGGTTATTGTTATTTCTCCCGGCAGTCTTGATTCCAGCTTGTGTTTCTTCCAGTCCAGTGTTTCTCATGATGTACTCTGCATATAAGTTAAATAAGCAGGGTGACAATATACAGCCTTGTAAGAAGTATTAGGTTGGTGCAAAAGTAATTGCAGTTTGCATTGTTGATCTTTGCCTTTTGATATTGGAATGCATTCTTTAATAAATGTGGTTATGTTACACATCATTTTAATGCACATTTCTCGCTTTGTTTTTTTGCCAATGACTTACTACTTGCTGTTTATATTTAAGACTATGGAAATGATGTTAGTCAAAAAGCAAATTTCTTTCGTTTGAGTTCAAAATGGGTCATAAAGCAGCAAAAACGACTCACAACATCAACACATTTGACCCAGGAACTAATAATGAACATACAGTGCAGTGGTGCTTCAAGAAGTTTTGCCACAGAGATGAGAGCCTTGAAGATAGAGGAGCACAGTGGTCTGCCATTGGAAGGTGACAAGGACCAATTGAGAGGATCATCAAAGCTGATCCTCTTAAAACTACAGAAAGTTTTGCTGAAGAACTCAATGTTGACCATACAGCATTTGAAGCAAATTGGAAGGGTGAAAAAACGTGATAGGCGGGTGCCTCATGAGCTGACTCCAAATCAAAAAAAAATCATTTCGAAGTGTGGTCTTCTCATTTTGTGCAGCAACAGTGAACCATTTCTCAATTGGATTGTGATGTGCGACAAAAAGTAGATTTTGTATGACAATCAGTGGCGACCAGCTCAGTGGTTGAACCAAGAAGAAGCCGCAAAGCACTTCCAAAAGCCAAACTTGCAACCCAAAAAAGGTCATGGTCACTGGTGATCTGCTGCTGAATTTTGGTGATCTAGAGTTTTCTGAATTCTGGCAAAACCATTACATCTGAGAAGTATGCTCGGCAAATTGATGAGATGCACCAAAAACTGAACACACCTGCCGCCAGCATAGGTCAACAGAAAGGGCCCAGTTCTCCATGACAACGCCCGGCCACATGATGTACAACCAGCGTTTCAAAAGTTGAACGAATTGGTCTATGAAGTTTTGCCTCATCTGCCGTGCTCACCTGACCTCTCGCCAACTGACTACCACTTCTTCAAACACCTCTACAGGACACACAGAATGGTTTCCAAAAATTGTCGAATCCTGAGGCCTGAATTTTACACTGTAGAAATAAACTTCTCTTTGGCAAAAATGTGTTGACTGTAATGGTTCCTATTTTGATTAATAAAGACATGTTTGAGCCTAGTTACAGTGATTTAAAATTCGTGGTCTGAAACCACAATTACTTTTGTACCAACCTAATACAGCTGTGAGGATGGTAGGTATAAAGTAGCTTTTAAAAATTGAAAATGAGATTAAATATTATATATTTTTAGGTATTGAAGTGGTTATGGATGCTGTATGTTTGTGGAGGGAGTCAAAATCCTTCAGGCTCTTAAAAATGTTGTGAGCTGGTGCACTTTAAGTTAACTTAAGGCAGCATACATTTTAGTTGGGGGTTGCCTAATTTCTTTTTGGCTGTGTACCATCTTTGACATTACATATTATTAAATGATAAAGGCAATACAGCAGAATAGGCTACACTCAAAATTGCTGATATGTTGATTGGATTTCCTTTGAACAGCAAGGAAACAGCTTTTATTTGGTGAACAGCTTTTATTTGGTGATAAGATCCCAAAATGTTGCATATATAAACTTTTCATATTTTTTTATATTGAATTCTGCAGTATAACATAGATCTTTTGGGTGTCAGAGATTCAAGCAAAGATTTATATATAATTGTTAGTATTAAAGTTTGACTCTTGGGCAGAGAAAGACTGAGAATTTTTCAGGTCATGCTAACTCAAAATCATCCTGGAATTAGGGTATACATGTTTTGTGATAGATTTTATCTAAATGTAAATCGGATACAAAGCTGCAAGGAAGTTCTCACTACAGAATTTCATTTTTCATATAGGGCATTATTCTAACCTAATCTTTACAGCAAAGGTTGGAAGAAATAGTTTCTTGTACATTTGATATTCTTGACTGGAACATGTATTTTACATTGATTATTGTTATAAGGCTCTAGATGTCCCTTTTAGTTCAGTGCTGTTTTGGTATGTGCTATAAAATATCAAAGATTTCTTCTGTCTCAAAACTAATTTGAAAGATTTTGCCTAGAAATGTGAATGAAACATTGTTATTACCAGCTGTGGGCAAAAAGGTTTAAGTGCCATTTGTCAAAAGTATAATGACCTTGAATTTGGTACCTCAGTAACTATATGAATCATTGAAGTAGCTAATGAGTTGTATTTTTTAAATCAGTCTTTAGTAAGTGAATCAGTCAGAAAAAATTCATTGTGACAAGTTTGAGGGTTGAATATTTTATTATACAGATATTACTTAATATTAGAGCAACTTTTCTGTCTACCTTATTGTCTCATTTAACAGAAAGAAATTAAAAATATTTGTGTCTGTTAACTCAATAATTTTATTATATGTGATGCTGTCTGACTTTTGTTTTTGTTCCATTGAGTTGGAGCTTATGATCTCTACCTAAGGTAGAGGTGAAGAATAAATTTTAATACCCACTCCTCTTTTATTGATATTATAATATCTTTCCACAAACTGTTAAAATTTTCTGTCATGCATTTATTCCAGTAATTTTAAAATACCTCTCTACCCAGGGAGACCTGGGTTCTATCCCTGGGTTGGGAAGATCCCCTGGAGCAGGGAAAGGTTACCCACTCCAGTACTCTGGCCTGGAGAATTCCATGGACTGTATAGTCCATGGGGTCGCAAAGAGTTGAACACGACTGAGTGACTTTCACTCTAGTCGGAGGCTTGTAGAGGTGGTGATCAATTTTCAACAATCCATGTTGCTTTCCCTCCCTCACTCTGTGATAGCATTAAGGTTCTTATTTTCTTATATTTGGTCTTATTTGCATTGATGAAAGCAGATTTATTTTTAAGATAAATCGAGAGGCCACATGATTAGATATAAAAACCTTGTTTAATAATCATTGACTTAAATTTCAGATGAAATAGAACATTAGATATATCACTATTGCCCCTTAAGTCCTTTAGATTTATCTGGTTTTTTTTTTTTTTTTTTAATTTACTTCTAACTCTAGAAAATGCTGTATAAACTCACCCTAATATCTTGGAACATTTAAATGCCAGAGTAATCATTCAGGTTTTGGTATGATTACAAACTAGAACTTTTAAAACTAAATGGATTTGAAGAATACCAATTTCTCCTTTCATCATATTCTCCTAACCACTGTTCCACTGAATGCCAGAATTCTTTGACTTTTTATAATTACTGTAGTCTTTCCATCTTTACTTTAAAGCCAAGTCATACTATTTTGCCTTCCATAATGATCCTTCCCATTGTGCTCAATTGTAGCGCAGTAACTGAGAAAAAATAGAGGAAAGAATGACAGTGTTAGAGCAGTAACAAGTTTGAAAGTGTTCTGTATAAAATGCTCAATGTATACAAGTTTTATACCTTACAAAATTAACAGTGGTGACCTGATTGATGTCCCTTAGATTTTCTAGGAAACTGATGTTTGGTCAGGATCAGGGGTTTTTAAACATTTTTGAAGTCATTGATCTCTTTCTTTGAAGTAAATCTGGTATACAGTATTGATCTTAAGATACACGCTGTGTTCCAAGGGATAGGGTATGGGATAGGATGTGTCTAGTGGCTAGACACTGGAGACGGGAATGGTAACCCACTCCAGTATTCTTTCCTGGAGAATCCCATGGACAGAGGAGACTGGTGGGCTATAGTCCATGGGATCGCAAAGAGTTGGACAAGACTGAAGTGACTGAGCACACACGCACTCACTGGTGGCTGGAGCCTCAGCTCAGCCACCTGCTCCTTCCTTTCCTTCAGTAACTTTGGAGACACAACCTCCTTTCCCCTGAGGTGTTCCTGGAGTACAATGTGAAAGTCGCTGATAGTATTCTGAACTTTTTTTCAGTGATTAGCCATTTTAGAGGTTAAATACTTGCTGAGTTTGTGCCTATCCTAAATCCTCAAGGTTCGAAATCTCAAAATAAGTCCATACACAAAGAATGACCCAGGAAAATTGGCAGCATTAGGCTTCATTGAGAGTTTCTGTTTTGTTTAATATATGTGTTGCTCAGATTATTTAAATTCAAAACCAGAAAACTGTTTAAAGTACATTTGTCTTAGAGTTAGTGATGTAATCTTTAGGTCCTAGACTGAAGGCCTTAATTGGCCTATAGTTGATATCAGAGTTGACTGGGGACCTTAAAGAAGAAACATTGTTTATTTTGCAAACCCTACAAGTAATTTGTAAACTATTAGGTCAAAAGCTGCTAATCATTTAATGAATGACATTTGACTGAAGTCTTGAAACATACAAGTGCACAGATATTTGGAGTAATAGGATAGCCATTCAGATAAGCACAGCTTACTGATACATACTATACACTGTTCTAGATGTTATTTTAGTTATGTTTCTGGTATGTTTCTCATTTAGTCCCCACAGTCCTTTTATGCCCCTGTTATCACATTTAAAATTGATGAGAAAATTGAGTCTTGGTTAAGGAACATGCTGAAAATTATGGTAAATAGTAGACCCAGAGTTAGATTCTTAGTCTGTGTGTTTTCAGAGATCCATGGTACTTTTCTTCTGAGAAAATTATGGTCTATTGGGCTGACAGAGGTGAGAATGAAGTCATAGGTCAGCACTAGGTAGTGGATGTGGGTATATACTAGGTATATACCCGCTAGGATGTAGGTATATCCTACATACTAGGATATGGGTACAAAAAGTTCATGGGAAGGCAAAATGGTGTGTTTATAATGCCTGTGTTTACTTTACAAGCAAATTTAGGTATATCTAGGTTTCCCTTTCTCATCTTTTGCTTTGCTCTGCTTTTCAGTTACTAGCTATTTCCAGCTGCTTACCCACATTAGTCTTAGATTACAGTCTTAAAATTAATTTTAGTCCTGTCATCCTTTTTTCCCTTCATTCTCCTTCCTCAAATTCTTCTCTGATTTAAAGGAGGGAAGCCTGTTGCCTTTTTTTCTTTACTGTAATCATTATGCATTTGAGGGTTTGTTTGTTCTGATAAACAGAATGACATTTCTCCCAAAACTGTCCCACTTCCCTATTCCAGAAAAAAATTTAATTCAGGGAAATTTTGCCTTGGAGAGAAAGATTTTACTCAGTTACCCTATATGTCTTTTAAAAAAAGGAAAAAAAGGACTTTAAATGTCTTGAAGTCTATATCCAGTGAAGTATTTAATGAATGTTATCCCAAATAAGTTTGAGAATACCTACCTATACCGTATCTTTCCATTCCATCCCCACTTGGAGGTAGCCAGTGAATGCTAGCATTTTAATGGTTCTTAGAAGCATTTTCAGAAACTGTTCTGAAAAACCATATTTCCTTGACCTTATATTTTTACATAGATTAAATTGGGAAGGATATGAATAAATTATTATTTGGGATGCCTCCTTTGTTTTAAAATCCATTATAGGATTCCTTATAAAACTGTTAACTTAGAATTTTTCTGATGATATTTTTATTCCAACAGAAATAGAAGATTAGTTATCATTTAAGTCAAGTAATAAACTGTTTATCCTAAATTGCGTGTATGTCAGTCTGTCTCCTGAGTAGATTGTTAGTTAGAGTAGCTCTCTTTAATCTCTTAATTTATCATGTGAAAACATATGGGCAGTTTATTGGACATAATAAATTTTATTTATGAACTTAATGACAATTTTGAAGTATTTTTGTATAGTTGATTCATTCAGTTACTTCTTGATGTAGGACACATAATCATGACACATAGAAGGAGGGGAAAAGCATATTTAGGGCTTGGAAATACACAGAATTGAATCTGATTTGAATCCTGGTTACCTTGAGTAAGTTATTTCATATTCATGTATTTATAAGATAATATTAAATAACTATGCTAGGCATGAAGGGTGGGAGGAGGTGATGGGGAGAAGATGTAACTTCTGTCTTTAAAGAATTCAGATATCAGTAGCATTCACTTAAACCTCTCTAAATTTGTTATGTTGTTGGCAAAATGGCAATGAGAGAACTTAAAATTCCCCAGATAATAATACCTTGAGGAACCAAAGAGGTTCAATATGAGTTAGGTTGATATTGAGCACCTATATAAACCTCAAGGTATTATCTGTCATTGTATTTTGTCATTCGTACTATTTAATCACAGAACTACCCACAAGAGACATCAAAATGTGGGTTAAGTCCCTTCCTTGTTGGAGGACTCCATTGCCTTTAGAGAATTATTTTAAGTTGCCTGATGTTTCATTCATTCAGATATTCTGTGTTCTGGCATCAGATATATTTGCCAGGCTTCTAGAATTTGAGGGCCCTGTGCCATTACCTTTTGCACATTTGGTTTTAATTTTTCACTAAACACAACATTCTGTCAGACTCCACAAAAATTGTTGTTTTAGCCTGATGAAAGTACTTCCTATCAGTTAAAAGAACAAACCTGTAATTTAAGAACAAGCCATCGAGTAGTACAGAGCTCTGCGAACCTTTTTTTTAAAGGGCCAGATATTTTAGGCTTTATGTGCCATACAGTTTCTGACAGAACTACTCAACTCTGCTGTTGCGGTGTGAAGGGAATTATAGACAGTACATAAATGAAGGAGTGTGACTGTGTTCCAATAAAACCAAATTTATGAACACTGAAATTTGAATTTCTTACAATTTTCATATGATAAAATAGTCTTGTTTTGTTTTTATATTTTTCAGTCATTAAAAAATGGGCCTTGAGAAAAACAGGTGGCTAGCCAGATTTGGCCAGCTGACTGTTAGTTTGCAGATGCCTGATTTAGGATATAATCTATGAATTTGCTGTTGTTGTTGGATAATTTTCAAGCATTTAGGTGATTTCAAGCATGTAGGGATTATATATGTTAGGATTTATGTTCTGCTCTTTTTTTCTTGCCCAAGTTTATAGAATATATGTTTTTATATATATATATATATATATATATAAATACTTTATAGAATATATGTTAATAGTAGAAAACTAATGGGAAAAACAAATGATTTGTTGTTACTGTGTGGAGGTTTTTTAAGAATTTGAAGGATATCTTATAAGGCTGATTACTCTCAGATTTCTCATCCACCTCAAATCACATTCTATAAATTTCAAGTAATATGTGCAAGGCCTTCTACATTTCGAATTTTAAAAATTTATACAATAGCTATGGAAGTTTATCTTTTAAAGAAATTGTATGTAAGTAATTAGACATTCACATTGCATGAACGCTATTTAGCAAAATTTCTTAATTAGAAAATAAAAATGACATTTATAGTGATTATAACATTTTGTTTGTTGAAACTATAAAACTCTGTTAACTTGCTTTCCGTAGACACCAGAGAAGAAACAATCAGAATCATCCAGAGGAAGAAAAAGAAAAGCAGAAAACCAGAATGAAAGTAGTCAGGGTAAGTGAAGCAAAATCCTCCTTCATACCCAAAGAGGTATTTGCAATTAATTATTCTGGTTTTTAATCAATTAATAATTTGTTTTAAAGTTTTCTGTTCTTGTGATTTCTATAGATACCGTGTAATATCTGCATTAATAATAGCTTACATATACTTTGTGTAAAAAATATTATGAAGTTGGAGTCTTTTTGTACCACAGGTAGTTTGCTTATGGTTACTCTTTTTAACATTTCCTTTATTTTTTTGAGAATTAGAAAGTGTCATGTCCAAACCTGATATGCATTACCTTTATCACCTTTCTCTGTTCTCTCTTTATATGAAATATGGTGTTGGAATGACTTCTTGTTTTTGGATAAGAATTTTATATCTTGCTTTGAAACAAATACCTAAATTTACTCATCCTTTTTGTTGAAAAAAAGATTATATAAAAATGATTGAGGAGCTTCATTAAAACATCATCTTTTTCTTTCCATACCTTTTCTTCATCCTTTTTTGCTTTCTTTCTATATCCTTTCTTCATCTTTTCTTCTACATTTTATATTATAAACTAGTAAGGAAATTACTTTCATTAGACTACAAAACTTCTTATAATGGATAAGATAGTATTATCATTTAATTTGGTTTTTCAAGATTAAACACAATAAATTGGACTCTTGAATCATATGTAATGTTGATTTTATGCATATACTATGTGTTTTGGAGCCATTTTTAGCTACAAAGTCTAGAGCTATGAACCCATGGCTTACTAGTATTTACATGTGGCACTGGGGTCAAGAAATAGATTTGCAGCAGCTGTCTTTGTGGAAAGGGGAAGTTGAGTCACTCTAGCGCCTTTCTCTAAGTTTGTGCTATTTTGTATTTCAGCCTGGCCTGAGGTCCTTTTTGATCTTAGTGTAGTTTCCTCATCTGTGTTTAGTGAACTTGGATTTATTTAGTTATATTAGTTATGATAGTTTTAACATTAAATTTTAAAGCTCACTTAAAAGCAGGTTTCAATATAGTGTGGGACTTCTGGATTGGTTGAGCCAACTTACATCTTTAGGAAGCCACATCATTTTCTCTGTGATCTGCCATCTACAGAATTGTCTGCTTTTTTTCTTTTATGATTTTAGGACTGTGGCCATTTTAAATTGTATCTCCTCGTTTCATCCTCCACACTTGTATTTGCTTTAGAGAGAGGCTGGTTTTCTATGTGCTTTTCTTTTTTTTACCTCTCTTTGATGTAGGTTATTTAAGTTCATAGCAAACCTCTCCTGTCATCTTCTTGGTCAGAATTTGGTTCGTGTCCATTCCAAAACCAATTATGTCCATGAGAGGTATTATTGCCCTTAAAATCAGGCCTGTCTCTGAAATTGAAAATGTGGTAACATTCCCCTTAGAAATATAGATCTTGTGCAGAAAGCGTGATACCTGAGAAAAACTGAATTTCTGATTAGAAGGAGGAGAGATAGGGAACTAGGAATGGAGGCCAAATAGGAAACAGCCTGGGAAGAAAAGCTATGACCAACCTAGACAGCATATTAAAAAGCAGAGGCAATACTTTACAGACAAAGGTCCATCTCGTCAAAGCTATGGATGTGAGAGTTGGACCATAAAGAAAGCTGAGTGCCAAAGACTTGACGCTCTTGAACTGTGGTATTGGAGAAATACTCTTGAGAGTCCCTTGGACAGCAAAGAGATCCAACCAGTCCATCGTAAAGGAAGTCATTCCTGAATATTCATTGGAAGGATTGATGCTGAAGCTGAAACTCCAATACTTAGGCCACCTGATGTGAAGAACTGACTCATTAGAAAAGACTTTGATGCCGGGAAAGATTGAAAGCAGGAGGAGAAGGGGACGACCAGATGAGATGGTTGGATGGCATCACCGACTCAATGGACATGAGTTTGAGCAAGCTGAGGGAGTTGGTGATGGACAGCGAAGCCTGGCGTGCTGCATGCAGTCCATGGGGTCGCAAAGAGTGGATACAACTGAGCAACTGAACTGAACTGAAATTATATGGTCTATGCAGGGGAGAGAACGTTAACAGAATAAAATTTGGATTCAATCAGGGAAAAAGAACTGGGGAAATAGTTTCTGGTAGGCAACCAGAAAATGTCTCTGTCTTCATTAAAAGATGGCACCACTTCAGAATCTGCAAGAAAGTTGTTATAGGCAGAAGGAAAATTCCTTTGGTATTTAAAACCTTACAGTCCTCTCTGACCTCTGAATAAACCTATACAAAACTATTGAAAATTTCTAGGTTGTATTACTTCTTAGTTTTTTTTTTTTTTTTTTAATGCCCCCTACCTTGTTCCAGGAAGGAATCTGAGGTTGTTGAACCTTTAAATGTATTGTTTGTTCATCTTGGTAATGCCTGGCAAATAGTAACCACTCAAGAAATGTTTGTTGAATAAAATAAGTGAATGGATGATGTGTCAGTATTGAATTGATAAATGTTTATATTATCCAATGCTTTTGACTCCATGCTATCATTAGTTTTTCTTTTGTAACTTGAAGAAATGATGTATTCAGTGTAATTCTAATGAAGGATGGATAACTCCCATCCAAAATGCTATATTTCTTAGCAGCTTCTCAGTTTAGTATTTATAAAATTGATGAAAAAATTCATCTTATTTGCTTTTTGTTTTTTTAAAAGTCCATTTTGGAGCAAAACTTTTAATGATAATTTTGACCACTTTATCAAAGTGGCCATGTAAGCACAATATTTAAAATCTAGTTTATTTTTGAAAAAAATCCTATTAATTTGAAAATACCTTTTAGAAAATCAAGTATTTTACAAAATAGTGTTCATATTAAAGCATGTTATTGTCAGTTTGTTATGGTTTGTGTTGACCGAGCTTTTTTATTATTTATAGATATAAATTGGTTTGTCAGTTATACAGCTGCCACTTGTCTTTTTTAATTGATATATTCTTCATTGATACACTTTTCTGAAGTTAGTAACCATGAAGCAATATGAATAATGTTGTTTTAAAAGCAGGCAGTCTTTTAATATGATTTATTTTTCTGATTTTCCCATAGTTGAGACTTTTAAAATTGACATGTATCTATTGGAATATCATTTGATTTTTGGAATTGTGAAGTTGGCATCTGACCCTCTGAGGAATCTTAGTATTCTTTTAATGCCCATCACCACCCAACTAGAATATCATATTCTTAACATTATTTTTGTGTGTATTAGGGGAATTAAGTTTGGCACATTCTCTTTCTCATATAATATGTGATAGATAGTCACGACTGACTTTAAATCTGTAAAATTTTTTACTTTTATATTTTAGGAAAAAGTATTGGGGGACGTGGCCACAAAATTAGCGACTATTTTGAAGTAAGTTCATTGAGGAATATCTTCAGTTCTTAATATAATTCTGCCATAGGCTGTTTGAACCACCAAGTCTGCTTTTGTTGATCTACTTGATTAAAGCAGAACTTAGGTACTATGTGATGTCCTGTCTTCCTAGGAACATTAAAGTTTACTTTTACTTTGGTATGGCACATCATAATTTTCAAAGGATTTTCTCCCATATTTTCTTGTAATAGGTCAGGAGATGGTCAAAGCAGGTATTAGTATTCCTGTTTTAGGTGAAGAACCTGAGAACCAGAGATGTTAAAGTAGCCTTGTTGTTTGGTCATGCAGCTGTGTCTGACTCTTTTGTGACCCTGTAGACTGTAGCTCGCCAAGGCCCTCTGTCCATGGGATTTCCCAGGCAAGAATACTGAATTGGGGTGCCATCTCCTTCTCCAGGGGATCTTCCTGACCCAGGGATTAAACTCTAGTCTCCTGCACTGGCAGGTGTACTCTTTACCACTGAGCCACCTGGGAAGCCGCATAAAGTATCCTACCTAAAGGCAAATTTTAAATGGAAGAGCCTCTAGAATTCTTTGTACTGTCAGTCAAGATTTTATTATACCAAAGCAACAGCTGAGGCCTGTGGATGGAGATTAAATAATGATAGAGATGTGAATCTAAAGAGTCCCTGAAAATAATAAACAGTGGTAAATTTAAATTTTTACCCTATCTGAAATGTTTCTTTGCCTGTACACAGATACACTTTTACCTACCATTATATTATGATATTAATGTGATTAATTATAAAATATTAGTGTGATTAGTAAAATAATAATCTAGTCTGTTGAAAAATATTTATATTTATTTGAGAGAGCAGAATTTGCTCATTGGGAGAAGGGCTGTATTTTTATATGTATATATATATAAATGCTGGGTTGAGAAGATCCCTCGCAGAAGGACATAGCAACCCACTCCAGTATTCTTGCCTGGAGAATCCCATGGAGGGAAGAGCTTGGTGGGCTCTTCTCCATGGGGTTGCACTGAGTTGAATATGACTGAGTGACTAACACAGTCACTCTCTTTCACTCATATATATATATATGTATACACACACATATATATATATGTATATATCCTCCATTGTTTTTCTTTTTTGAGTTTACAGAATCTAAGTTAAAACAGTTGCAGACTATAAAATACACCTAAAGCTCTTTAGTTGCTGTCAGTCCCTTAGTGTTAATGTCATTAAAAATCTTTGCCAAAGGTAGGGTCTGTTCAAATAAACACATCTCAGGTGTCTTGAATGCGTACTATGTGCTGAGCATTATGCTAGGCACTATAGATTAAAAATCTAGAATAAGTTCTTTAGTTGTAGGAAGTTGTTTAATGAACACACTAGGAAGTCTCCTTTTCTGCTGTTCATACCTAATACCCAAAGATGAAGCTATTAGCAGCAAATTATTTTTGCCTTCCATTCTTGGTTCAGAAACATGAGAAACATGAGGCTTGAGAAAGCTATGGAACAGATTAGGTGGCTTCTCTTCATACGTGATTAAGTCATTCACTATAATGCATGTAAGAAAGAATCAATTTGTATTAGACTTTGTGCTGTTAAGAAGGGACTTGGTCCAGTAGTTCTTTTATAGTGCTATGAACATTTGGATACTTAACAGATCTTGGGAATGACAGTTCTGTCTTAAGATAGTTGATTAACATCTACACATCTACTTGTAAAGAGATTAAAGTTTCTTGGGATTAGAGCTCCTGCTGGCTTCACAAGCATAAGGGAACTGCTAAAATTTGAAGGAAAAATAAGACATGTTCTTTGCTTTGGGGAAATTTGTCTTTGAGTCTGCCACAAAAATAATAATATATATTTAAATTAATTCGTAATGCCATGTCTAAAACATCTTTCTAAACTTTGGTTTTATATGTGTGTATATATATATATAGTGGTGTTTCCTTTTACCCTCAGTACCAAGGTGGAAATGGCTCAAGTCCAGTAAGAGGCATACCTCCTGCAATCCGTTCGCCTCAGAATTCACATTCACATTCCACGCCTTCTTCATCTGTAAGTTTTTCCATGTGTTTTTATGTCTCAGAGGTTATATGTACTGAATGAATAATTTTTACAATTTGTCTTTATTGAGGCCTTTTATATATATGTGCTTAGTCACTCAGTCGTGTCTGACTCTTTGCGACCCCATGGATTGTAGCTGGCCAGGCTCCTCTGTCCGTGGGGATTCTCCAGGCAACAGTACTGGAGTGGGTTGCTATGGCTTCCTCCAGGGGATCTTCCCAACTCAGGGATCAAATATAAAAATATATATATATATATATATATATATATATATATATATTAGCATTTACCTTTTTAAAAAGTCTTTCATTCTATTGAGGTGAGTTGAATTCAATGATTTGATGCTGTTAAAACTTTATTTCTGAAAGTGAGATTCTTAAAGATTTTCTGAGTTAATTAGTTCCAAGAAGTAATGTTTCTATAAAAGAATGATAGGATTGGGAATTCCTTGGCAGTCCAGTGGATAGGTCTCAGCACTTTTTATTGCCGGGGCCAGAGTTCCATCATTGGTCAGGGATCTTATCAGTTAAATAATTCCTTTCTGGGAATCCTTGAGAAAAGAGTAGGCAGCTGTCAGTCTTGGATAATATAGTTTGGGGTAAGAAAAGGATCTTGGATCTAAAAATTCACTTAAAACTTTTTAGTTTTGTTTCTAATGTTTTTAAGATCCAGTTATGCATTGCTCTACATATTGGATTTTATTTACTGTTTTTTAACTTTGATTATGTGAAAGTTCATTGTATAACCATAATAGCAGTGTTGGCTTTCAGTAATTTAAAGATGAATTAAGAATTTTTAAAAATTAGAGTATGTCATGTATTCAGTTACACTGTTGTAACTTCCAGTGTTGCTTTCTAGTCCTTTCTGTAGATACATACTTTTTAATGTCTTACTCATTTTGTATCTTGGAGGACATCCTATTGCCATATACCAAGTAAAGTGTAAAACTCAAAAATAGCTTGGAATTGTAGTGATAGCATTGGTCCATGATGTAATCGACTGTTTTCAGCAAATGTATTTTAAAACTAGTGACTAAACTGTGCAACTTATCAGTAAATTCATTTTATACTACACATGGGCATGCATTAGGGCTTCCCTGATGACTCAGATGGTAAAAAATCCACCACAGTGCAGGAGACTGATTTTGACCCCTGGGTTGGGAAGATCCCCTGGAGAAGGAATGGCTACCCTCTCCAATATTCTTGCCTGGAGAATTCCATGGACAGAGGAACCTGGCAAGCTAGAGTCCATGGGGTCATGCAGAGTCAGACACGACTGAGCAAGTAACATAACAGCAACAACATGGGCATGCATTGTTGTCCCTAGTTCTAAAAGAATTCTACTGATATATTAAAGTCTTTCAGTTTTACTTTTTGAACCGTCATAAGCTGTTTTTGATAATTTTGTTTTAAAATGATGTATTTGACATTGTTATATTTAACAGATTGAAAGCATTCAGTTTTCTTTTATGGGACCAGATTGTAAACTCCTTGAGGGCAAGGCATATATATATATATATATATATTATAAAGTTTATACATGTGACAGTTTTTGGATGAGTTTCTGAGACCAAGGCTCATACCTGTCTGTCTATTTTATCTATCTATCAAATGGCTGGTTGTCTCTTTTACTGGGCTTTGTAAGAGGGAGGTACTCAATGAATCCTTATTAAATAAACAATGATAAAAAGTTTTTAAAATTCAGTTATGTTTTGAGTTATTATCCTAATAAACACGTAAGAAATATTTAGTTGTTGTTAAGCATAAATCTATTTTTAATTCTTTTTTTAAAATTTATTCATTTTTTAATTGAAGGAAAATTGCTTTACAGAATTTTGTTGTTTTCTGGCAAACATCAAGAAGAATCTTTCCATTGTATTTTTGCTAATGTAAAATTTAATATTTTGTTAAGGTTCGACCGAATAGCCCTTCTCCTACTGCGTTAGCTTTTGGGGACCACCCTATTGTACAGCCAAAGCAGTTATCCTTTAAAATTACTCAGGTAAATAGTAATTGAGATTTCTTTGTATGACTTAGGGATAAAAAACCAGTGACCAGTTTGTGCACACAATTAAGATGTCTTCTCTTTTAAACATAATCATAAAGTAAAATTCAATATCAAGAAAGCTAATTACTGAATAACAACAAAAAAAAATTTGTAGAGAGAGAAATTGAAACCCAGTTTATTGTCAGTCTGTCCTTTGTTACACTGGTTAAATATATATTTTAAGCAAATTAAATAACCAAAACAACCATAACATGTCAGTTCTGTTTACTGATTCTTTTTTAACTTAACATCCAAGTACATATAATTGATACCTTCTTGAAGGTGTTATATTTGTTATAAGTGGATATTAAAGCAGTTTGTTTTACATGTCTGTATTTTTGTGTATCATATATGCCACACAATTGAAAATTATTTGAAAATCAGACATCTTTTGCAGTTACTTTGTTTTATGAATTTTGAGTATTGGAGTTTTCGTTTTAACTTTATATACATGTGACAGCTTTTGAAGGAGTGTCTGAAACCAAGGATTGAAAAAGTAGATCTTCTTGCTTGCCACCTTAATTGTGCAGTTTATTGCCATTACACTCTTCCTGTCAGGTCATGGCCAGACTCTGTGAATGCATCAAAACTTCTTTCTTTGGATAATCTTTAGACCAGGATTTACAAGTACATTGCTTTGAGTCAGTGAACAGCTTGTGAATGTTTTTGCCCTGTTCAAAAATCAGCTAGAGTTGATATCATATAACAGTGATTATACTGAATTTTAATGAAGAACAAACATATCAATATTCTAAAAATTTAAATGATTAACCTTTGAAAATAATTTTTTTAAGTCTGTGTAGCACTTACATTTCTGGAGATAATAAAACTTAAAACTACACTAAGACCTTTTGGGATACCCTTTACATACACAAACTCCAGTGCTATGATTTTTAGAATCAGAATTAAATCTAATTTTATGTTTACATGCAGTGATATATAGAATGGAATAATAAAATAGCTTTCTTTTATTTAGACTGATCTTACGATGCTGAAATTAGCAGCATTAGAAAGTAATAAAAACCAGGACCTGGAAAAGAAGGAAGGTCGCATAGATGACTTGCTCAGGGTAAGTAAGAAGTCATCATTGCCAAGTATTTGGCAATAGTAAAACAGTTGAGAAAATACTTAACATTTTAAAAATTTTCTATTATTGGGAGAAATTAAATCTTTTAGTGTTAAGGACATAATTGAAAATATCAACCATTTAAAGAAAAAGCTTTTATTAGCTCTTTAAATTTGAACTGAAAAGCAGTTGGAGAAATAGAAGTTTATAAAATTTTATTTTTACTTGATCAGCTATCCTAAGACAGATATCCATTTCATGGTGGTTTTAAAGTTACTTGATTTTGTTATAAACCTTTTAATGGAAACTTCTTAAAGAGACACATCAAAAAGTATGCCTTATATGTTAGTAAGAGATGAAGTAGTTGTTCTCACCCCTTGCTGCTCATTGAATCACTGGATGGAAAATATGGGAGGTACTTTATAAAAGTAACAATGATTATACTTTACCCTGAGGAATTCTGATTCTATTGGTGTGACGTAGGGCTTGGGCGTTGGTAGTTTTAAAAGCTCCTACATGGTCCAGAGACTAAGATTCCATGCTCCCAATGAAGGGGGCCCAGGTTTGATCTCTGGTCAGGGACCTAGATCGCACATGTTGCACCTAGGATCCAGCTCAACCAGATAAATAAATTAAGGGGGAAAAATAAAAACCTTCTCCAAATGATTATAATTTAGCTAAAAGAACTGTTGGTATAGAAACTCAGTGAAACCATCATCTATGATCATCCCATAATTACCGATACCTCTAAAACATTTAGTGTGCCTCTCCCGTTCCCATCCTATTCACTCTCTTACATCCCTTTACCATTGACCACTGTTGTAAATTTTGTATCTGTTTCTTCGCCTTTGTGTTTCTTATAGTTATCTTATATGTATCTTATACATTCTTAACAACATATTATTTCACTGTTTTTGAACTTTAAATTACAAAATTATACTGTATGCTCCGCTTGTTTTCACTAAACATTATATGTGGGATTGTCATTTTCATTTCACTGCAGTATAGTAAGGCGTAAATGAATATACTGTAATTTATCTTTCCTGGTCTTGCTGGACGTTTTATTTCTACTTTTTGCTAGTATGAACAGTTCTGCTAAGACACACTCTTGTACATGTCTTCTGCGGCACACGTGGAGAATTTCTCTGTGGTATATGCTTAGAGAGACATGGCTAGAGTACAGGGCATACATCTCCACTCTATAAAAGCAAATTTTCCCCAAGGTGGTTGGATCAGTTTACATTCCACTAACTATAAGCAGAAAATAATCTTATTGCTCATCATCCTTGACAAAGCTTATTAGAATCATATTTAATTTGGGGGTTCAGTTTAATGGATATAACAAGGTATTAGTTATTATGCATTCACTTTATTTTTTGAATATCTTGTAAAATATTTATTAACTGTATTTCTGTGAAGTAAATAATCATTTTTTTTGCTCATTTTTCTTAATGAGTTGCTGTCTTTTTAAAAATTGTATCAGTTTTTTTGTTGACCATATATATTGATTTTTCTCCCAGTGTGTAAATTGTCTTTTTTATTTCTTTGCACTATCTTTTGATTAGATCATTTAAAATTTATATGATTACATGTCTTTTTTTATGGGTTTCCCTGGTGTCTCAGATTGTAAAAATCTGCCCACAGTGCAGGAGACCTGGGTTTGATCCCTGGGTCGGGAAGATTCTCTGGAGAAGGACGTGACAGTCCACTCCAGTATTCTTGCCTGGAGAATCCCATGGACAGAGGAGCCTGACAGGCTACTGTCTATGGAGTTGCAAAGAGTCGAACATGACTGAGTGATCTCTTTGTTTATAGTTTGTTCCAAATTATTATCAAGGGTATACCAAAATAACTCATTGTTTTTGTCCCTAAGACCATAAAAATGTTCGTCTGTATCTTCTTTAAAAAAATTTTATAGTCTGCTTTTTCAATACAAGTTATAAATCTCACTGGAATTCATTTTGGGGTATGATGTGAAATAAGGTTTCATTTTAATTTCTATATAGAGAACCAGTTATCTAGACCATGTAATTAAGTCTGCTCTCTACTGCCAGCTCCATCATACAATCTCATTTTTATAATCTCATTTCATAAGTACCGTGTTCTCTTTGTGTATTCCTATACTGGTGCTACAGCATCTTTTTATCATTTAGCTGTTGTCTTTGGTTGTTAGTAACAGAGAACATAAACAACAGTCCTTTAAATAATATACAGGATTACTTTTTGAGAGAAGAACAGAAAGGCGGGGGGTGTTCCAAGTCAGAGCTTGAGGGTGCAGTGTCTTCCTGCCCACTGAGTTACTTGCCCCACACTAAATCCAGTTGGGGGTGGAGGCCGGTCCTTCCATAGCAGGCCCAGAAGGAAATGGTGCTGAGATAACCCATGGAACACAGTGCCCCTCACTAACATATCTGAGATAGGTTTTTCTTTTCTCTGCATACTGCTCACCTCTGAGGGGACAAGGGACCGAGTGTTTCCCTGACCCCCAAGCTATGATGGAGGCTAGGCAGGACCCTGCAGTTGTGGCCCTTGGTGCCACACTGACCATTCATCCCAGATGTGACTGAGGAGGCCCTGGAGACTGTTCATCTATCTAGACAGCAATGTCTACACGTGTGCATTTGGGCTGTTGCCACCCTGGACAAAGCCTAAGAGGCCATAGGCCTTTGAATGGAAGATGGTAAGTTTTGTGAAAATGCAATTTTATCGGTCCTGCTTTATTTCCAGCCAGGCAGAGCTTTGCTAGCAAGTAGAGACGACTGAGCTATGCAGGCCATAGGCATCTGGACAGGTTTCCATAAACAACAGTACTTTAAATGAAATACAATATTATTTTTTAAGAGAAGAACAGAAAGAGGTAACCCAGGTGTCATATGGAATCTTGTCTCCCTCAGTTTTTCTGCTCCCTCCCCTTAGTACATGGCCTTCATCTTGAAGATTATATCAAGGTACAAAATATTTATCAGAGTCACAGTTATGGTATCTGTGTTCTTAAGCAGAAGAGGAAGGAAATTAAAAATACAAAAGTTTTCTGCATAGTGTTCTTGAGTATTCCATTGAACAACTTCTGCTTACATTTCACTGACCATCATTAGCTGCAAGGAGATGGGAAATACACTAGCTAGTGTTAGATTTTCAACTCACACATACACAATTTGTTGGGTTTCTGTTCGACTTGCACATAATGATAAGGGTCTGATGCTAAATTTCATATATGTTCCTCTGAAACTATTTTATTTTACCCCTTTCCTTGGAAAACAGCTTTTTGTTAGATACATACTTTTAGATTGGCAGCTGTATTTTTCTCCCAGCATTTTTTATTTATTATACTGCTCTCTTTTGGCTCATACTGTGATTGGCATAGACCTACGGTTTTCAAAGAATGATCCCCAGACCAGTAAGCATCAACCTTACTAGCAGACTTATTAGAAATAAAGTTTCAGACTCTACTCCAGAGCTACTTATTCAGAAACTGGGAATGGATTCCCGTAATCTGTGTTCCAACAAGCTCTCCAGGTTACTTCCTGGTGACTGTACTAGACTAATCAGACTCATCTTCTGAGCTTAGAAAGAGGGACTGAGCATATGACTGCCTACAGAGTTAACAAAATTTGTATTCATGTGGCTGATAAAGATGGTGAGAACAGTTAGCTATTGGATAGGCATCTGCAGTGTTACCCACGTGTTGAATGGAGATGTTTTATTACAAAAGATGGAGAACTCACATTCATTTCTAAGTGTTAGACACTTTGTATTTCAGTTATTTCAAATGAGATAGAATGGTGTTGCTCTGTTTTAGAAATAAGATAATAGAGCAGACCTTTAAGACAACTTTAGAAATAAGGTTCAAATAATTTATTAAACTTAGCCCAGATTATATAACCTAGAGTGTAGATTTGAACCTATGGAGTATGGTACATATTCCATGTACTTTTCACTATACAACTAAGCAGCATGTAACACTGTAGTTATTCTCATGGTAAGTAAGTGTTTTAACATTTTTTTTTAGTATCACATTCAAATACTTATTAATCCTTCTCTTTATGAAATTTTTCAAAATGTATAAATATTCTTAAATGTCTCATATACACAAATTCTAGACCTTTTTCATTATCTACTTATATTGTAGGCTAATTGTGATCTCAGACGGCAGATAGATGAGCAACAAAAGCTACTTGAAAAATACAAAGAGCGATTAAATAAGTGCATATCAATGAGCAAGAAACTGCTTATTGAAAAGGTGAGTTCCCTGGCAGTCCAGTGATTAAGACTTCACCTTCCAATGCAAGAGTGTGGGTTTGATCCTGGTTGGGAAGCTAAGATCCTCACATATCCCACATGCCTCGTGGTCAAAAAACCAAAAGGTAAAACAGAAACGGTATTGTAACAAATTCAGTAAAGGCTTAAAAAAAGTCCACGTCAAAAAAAAAAAAAAGTTCAATAAATTTTCCCTCTCCTTTCACTAGTCCTATGTTTTTAAAATTTAAATGAATAAAGTTGAATGATGATTTTTCCCCCCTTTTTTTTCAGAGTACACAAGAAAAACTGTCAAGCCGAGAGAAGAGCATGCAAGACAGATTACGCCTTGGGCATTTCACAACAGTTAGACATGGTGCTTCATTTACTGAACAATGGACAGATGGTTTTGCATTTCAGAATCTTGTAAAGTTAGTCACTCTTACATTTTGAAAGATTTAGTATTCCTTTGGGTGTTTGTTATTTTCAAAGATTATAGATTTGAAATTATGTTCTATATCTACTCCTCACTACTCTTTGAAATCATAGAACTTAATACATTTGAAAGGAACATAAAAGAGGCATTACAGTTTTAGCTTTAGCACACTCCTTGATTAGTTAGTATTCATCTGTATAGTATGATGTATTATTTTAAATATGACTTTCCAAAACATAAACTGACCTAGCTTTTGTAGGTCAGTTGAGAGGGAAATTGTTAAAACTTTTAACTTTAATTGCAAGATTTGTATCTGTGTATCTTGGGGGTTTTCTGCTTAGTTTTTTGGGTTTTTTTTCCCTCCCCTCTCCCATTCTTCAGTCCTTCCTTTGGCATTTGTCTGCTCATTATTCTTGTGGGAAAGAGAGACATGTTTTCTCTCCAGTGTCAAACATAATAACTCAAAAGTCAGTTGAACTGAACATGTATGTGGCTTTAGCACTTCTGAGGTAAACTTTAAAATGGAGAAATCCATTTTCTCAAGTTGGTGGTAGGAAAGGGTAGGTTGACTATTTCTGTGTTAAGGAGCCAGGATCTATTGCTGCCCCTACCCCTCTTTTTTTGCTGGAAAACATAAAAACCTGCAAAGCAAGAGTAGTGCCAGCATCTAAATCAGCTTTCCCAGAGTCAGTCCAGTTAAATGGAGAATGTAGGCAAAGCTTTATTTCACATAGTATCACATAAACATTGCTGTTTCAAACATTGGTTCCTAGGACTTAAGTATAGAATGGTCTTGTACCTATCTCGGTTGATTTACCCAGCTTGTGTTCAACAGAACTGTTTCTGGGTGTTAGGTATTGAAGGACAGTGTCTTTGTGACGGTAGGAAGTTTGGATTTTAATTCTGTTGATAAAAGGGAGCTGTTAAAGTTTTATATAGTGTGTGGGGTCAAATTTGAGTTTTTGAAAGATAACTGATAGTAATGTGGGAATAATACTTAAAAGAACATAAATTGTTGACAATTTAGATGGAGAAGCATCCAAATGAAAGGTGATTAGGCTTGAGCTAAAATATTAACAGTAGAAGTAGAAAGTAAGAGAGTTGAGATACAACTTAAAAATTTTTAGTGTTTTTCTGAGCTGCTAAACCCAGATCTACAGTTGTCCTGGTAATGAATAAAAGAAGGTTACATAGTATAAGATTAAATATAAACTAAAATACAAATGCTGCCAACTGTTAAAATTTCTCCATTAAGCTGTCAAAGAGTAAAATTGGAGCTTCTGGACTGGTGAATGTGTGGAGATCTGGGAAGGTTATCAGGCTCAGAGAGGGTATGGAAGCTCCGTGTCTCTTCCCCCATACCTCGCCCTGTGCAGCTCTTCCATCTGGCACCGACTGCTGCTGCTGCTAAGTTGCTTCAGTCGTGTCCGACTCTGTGCGACCCCATAGACGGCAGCCCACCAGGCTCCTCCGTCCCTGGAACTCTCCAGGCAAGAATCCTGGAGTGGGTTGCCATTTCCCTCTCCAATGCATGAAAGTGAAAGTGAAGTCGCTCAGTTGTGTCCAACTCTTAGCAACCCCATGGACTGCAGCCTACCAGGCTCCTCCGTCCATGGAATTTTCCGGCAAGAGTACTGGAGCTGTTTCTGAGCTATATCCTTTTATAATAAAGCAATAACCCAGTTTTAAGAAATTACTTGTATATTTTTCTTACTAATAAGCATTTACTGAGGGCCTACTGTATGTTGTTACATATATATTTAGTATCAAACGGTTAATCAGTGTATATTTTTTAAGCTGTGATATAACCCAAAATAGTTGGAGGATAAGAAGAGAAATAAAAATTAGTAATATTAAATTAATAATCTCTAAACTGTATGGTCATTACTGAATAATCAGTCACTATATATATATGTGTGTGTGTATATGTATATATCCATTAGAGTAATTCTTTCATTATTTCAGTAGGATTATTGCTGCTTATTTTTATTAATCTTGATTGTACCCTAAACTAGCTTTAAAACTAACTTTTTAAATAAACTGAAATTATTCCTACTTCCAGTAGAAAACTGGATTAAAGTCACATTCTAACCTTGCTCTTCTTGAGACTTTTCTCCAACATTTTGCTCTTTTACTTGGGTGCTCCTTCATTCCTTCCCTTCTTTCTTGTTCTGCACTGCCTTACTGGGATCATGGGACTCTGAAACATGTGTAAAACAAGTCTTTGTCGGTAGAGTGGAAGTTCTCTAGTCCTGGTCTGAATAGGGGTGAAGGAGTGAGGAACTGAAATTTTTGACTTATTCTAAATCTGAGTACCATCACCATGGAGGTTATGTGTTTTGGGGTTTGTTTTCTTTTTTTTTACATTAAAAGAATTATACACTGTGACAAAGTGGGATTTATTCCTGGTTTGAGAATGGGTCAGCAGAAAAAATCAGTGTGATATGTCACCTAATACAATGAAGGAAAACAAAATCATCTCAATTGATACAATTAAAGAATTAGACAAAATTCCACATCCTGTCACAATCACCATTTAGTTTTTTAAAAATTTTTCCTAGTGTGGTAAGGTGACCTAAGAGGGAAGATAATTATATTAGAACAGGCTTAAGATGTTGTATGAGAGGATGGTTTTTAAAAGCTTCAATTGGAAACAGTAATATTTTTATTTTTATTTTTTATTTTTTTTTTTTTTAGTGAAAGTGAAAGTTGCTCAATCGTGTCCAACTCTTTGAAACCCCATGGATATACAGTAATATTTTTAGTTAAATTAGTTGCCCATTTTTCAATGCCATCTAAATTTTTCTTGGTGTTTTCTCTCTTTAAAGTGTCAAAATTCCTTCTTTCTTCCTAAATTTCTAAGGTCAGTTTTTGTTTCATTTCAATATACCACTTAGCCTTCCCTGAAATTTAACAGATACATTTAGAAAATAACACTTTATTAATAAATTCACATTTGTCTTTTATAAGTTTTTCTTTAAACAGTGGTGAGATGAATGTATAAAACCTCCTTAATTCTGTTATTTCTTTTTTTCAATAGTTGATTTATTTTATTCAAGAAATATTTATTGAATGCCTAGCATGTGCCAGTCACTGTGCTGGGCACTTAGGGTACAATAGGGTATAAAATAATTGTCTGTCTTCTCATGGAGTGATTTAGTCTAACCACACATATTGAGATCAAGTGTCCATAGATATATGTGTTAGAAAAGAGAAGATGGGGAGCTACAAGGTACTGTGAAGTTATATGTGGCAACACATCTTTCTCATCCAGGGGGTTTAGGGAAGACCTCATTTAAAAATGTATGTTCCCAATGAGAAAAGGACAATGAGAAGGTGTTGGTTAACAAGAGTGGGACCATAACGTTACATGTTTATATTATGTGATTTTTCATGTTTACTAATGTATTTTCATGTTTTAAATGTGAAAAGTAAAGGAAGGTTAATTTTTTTCCACATTTATTTTTATGTAGGCAACAAGAATGGGTGAATCAGCAAAGGGAAGATATTGAAAGGCAAAGGAAACTTCTAGCCAAACGCAAACCTCCCACAGCTAATAATTCTCAGGCACCCTCTACCAATTCTGAATCAAAACAAAGGAAAAACAAAGCAGTCAATGGAGCAGAAAATGATCCCTTCGTTAGACCAAATTTACCACAACTGTAAGTTTGCATTTTTAATTTCTTTTTTTTTAAGTGTTGCCAGTGAGCATGAATGTTAGTAGTGGGTGTTATTAACAATTAAATAGTAAAAATCATCATGGCCAGGAAGGAAAACAGTATTGCAAAAATTTACTTCTAAATGAATAATAAGCCTCCAAATCTGAATTCTACCTAAGTGGAGATTTAGTAATCCTGTTTTAAAATGGAGACTTGGGTAGCTAAGAGGAAGCTAGAGTTCACTTTTTCTTCTGTGTCTGTGAATGAAGTAGAGTCACTTGTCAATTTTGATTATTTTAGTTCAGTATTCCTCTTAATGTTCCTTTTTCTGAGAAACTGTTGGCTTAAGTAAGCTGACATATTTTTGTCAACCTATGAAGGCAGCACATTCAGAGGTTATAGGTATTGTTTTTCCCCTTTCTGCTTTGGTTTCTAGGTTTCCTGCTTTAATGGTGAACTACTTTTTATAATTCAGAAGTTGGAGACATTTAAAAAATAATTATATGCTTATCATAGGAAATTTGAAAAATATGAAAAAACAATAAAACAATAAAGACCAAGATCCTATCTCACAGAGAACAATTCAGTTCAGTCACTCAGTCGTGTCCAACGCCTTGCGACCCCATGAACCACAGCACGCCAGGCCTCCCTGTCCATCACCAACTCCCAGAGTCAACCCAAACCCTTGTCCATCGAGTTGGTGATGCCATCCAACCATCTCATCCTCTCTCGTCCCCTTCTCCTCCTGCCCTCAATCTTTCCCAGCATCAGGGTCTTTTCCAATGAGTCAGCTCTTCGCATCAGGTGGCCAAAGTATTGGAGTTTCAGCTTCAACATCAGTCCTTCCAATGAACACCAGGACTGATCTCCTTTAGGATAGACTGTTTGGATCTCCTTGCAGTCCATGGGACTCTCAAGAATCTTCTCCAACACCACAGTTCAAAAGCATCAATTCTTTGGCCCTCAGCTTCCTTTATAGTCCAACTCTCACATCCATACATGACCACTGGAAAAAACACCATTGTTATACTTTCTGTATATAGATGCAACCTAATTTATATAGTTTTTCTGTTTTATAAGACTTTATATAAGTTTATGTGAGTGGAAAATACATACACACACCCTCTGCTTTATGTTTTAATATGCTTCTCCTTTGTTGAAAGATACTGTTTCATCTGTGCTTTGAAGCCCATCCCCTGCCACATCAGGGACCTCTTCTGTTGATACCTCCTTTATCGTATATCTTCACCCTTGTGCTGTCCACTGGTTCCTTCCTTTTAGGAACAAAACAAAAAACTCTCTATCAATTAGAAATCTCTCCGGTCTCCATATTGTCATCTTTATAACTAGGTTTCCTGAAAGACTTTCCTTTGCTTATAGTCTCTGCTACCTCACTTTCCATTCTCTCTTTTATTGACTGAAATTGTTCTTTTAAAGATTATGTCCTTGATGCTAAATGCCACAGACATTTGAGTCTTTAACTTGGCAACATTGAATATTGTTGACTACTTATTTTTTCTGAAAAGACACTTTCTTGCCATAGTTTTTGATAACCATTTTTTCTGATTTTCATTTTAACTTAATCTGACTACATCTTTTAAGTCTCTTCTGTGGACATCATTTACATTATCAATTTGTAAAGCATAGGATTTTTAAGGCTCTGTCCTAGGCCATCTTACCACTTGCTCTGTGTATTCTCCATGAGTATTAGCTACTCCTAGGGTTTCAGTTGCCCTGTTTATGCTGCTGACACCCAAACTTCTGTCTCCAGCCTACTTTTCTCTCTTGAGTGTCAAATGTTTATATCTCAGTCTTGAATGTCATATCCTTGCTTAATTGGTATTGGTACTTAAATGCCTCACAAGTGCCTCTAATGGCAGCCTATTCAAAACTGTATTTACTAAACACACAAAACAAAAATGGTATTTATTATTATCTTTCCCATTTCAGTCCTCCCCCACCCCCTTTTCCCCCCCTCTCTTTTTCTCTTTTCCTCTCTATGCACACACATACACACACTCCTTGCCTCCTCCTGTTTTCTTAGTTAGTAAATGGTACCACCATCCTCTCAATTCCACATACCAGAATTTTGGTTGTTACAGGTTTTAAATCAGGATTCCATTTATTTTTCTTAATCCATTTTTATTATCTTTTAGTTAATAAATAAGTGGTGATAATCTTATATTTTAAAGTCCAAAATGTGCTTCCATGTTTTAAGTCCTTCCTGATTTGGGCAAGGAGGGGGAGGGGGCTGTTGTGACTTGCAATTAAATCCTTTGGCTATTGATATTTTAAAAAAATAACATGACTTCATTTTCAAAGATGGGTAAATTTGTTGCTTTTAAAAGAGTGGATGGATAGGTGAGCAATTATACAGAAGGTGGTGTGTAAGCTTAATTCCACCCCATAGACATCCAGTCTTCACTCAAATGTGTCCACTGCCATTTCTCACTTGGGTTCTTTCTTCCCACCCCCACCCACTCTGACATCTTTCAACTTTGGTCTAGGTCATCTTATAGTCAGAGTCCTTTTTTTTCCAAAATAAAAATACAATCCTTTTTTTTTCTTCCCTGTAAACCTAACATAATTCTACATTGCTTGGATAATATAGTCCAGAAAGTACTTTTGACCTGGCAGCTTCTGACCTCTCTTGCCTCATCTTTTATCATTGACCAGTGCCTCCCATTCACCACCAACTTTTAAACTCCAGCCCATTGTCATAATTTCTGTTCATCTTTTAAATCCCATACTAAATATTGATTCCTCTTGAAAGCTTCTCCTTGACCCTTGAAGGATAAGACTCAGTTATCACTTGAGGTATTCAGTGATAACCTGATACTCATACCTCTGTATTCAGTCACAGCATCATCATCCACTCAGTTAATGACACTGGAAACATCCTAGATGTTTGCCTTTTCCTTGTTCTCTGTGTCTGTTTACATAACGTTTTTGTATCTTGTCCATCTTCACTACCACTATCTTACTGTACGACTGCTGCTGTCTCTCTTTTTTAACATCAGTTACTGTTTCTTACCTTTCACCTGATGTCTTTTTCATGTCTAACCTCCTTCACTAGCGTTTAAGATAAAATTCACTCTCATGAAGACCCTTTATAGGCCTTCTGATTTCTCTCCTTCTCCAGTGTCTTCCTTAGGCATCTGCGTTAAATTCTTTCAGTGCTTTAAATGGACTCTGCTTTACTTGTTTCTGCACCTTGGTATATCTTGTTCTTTGCCTTTCTTTACCTGTTCCATTTTCTATTTATCCTTTATGACTTGCCTTGTATGTCAGTTCCAGTAGTAAATCCTTTTTGACCTTTTTTCTTCCTAGTTTCTTCCCCATTTCCCCTCGAGTTAGGTACCTTTTGTACCTGCGCCTGTCAGTATTGGAGCTCTTATCTCTCCATCTTCTCTCTATGCCCCCAGTATCTAGTACAGTGCCTGGCATATAGAAAATGGTCAGTAAATACTAAATTATAGTACATAAGCATATGATTGAATTTCATTTTCTCCTTCTCAAAAGACCATTTTTCTAGTTTGCCACAGGTGTTTTGCTTCTCTAGCTCTAACAGTAGTTTATTAGTCGTAGATTATCTCACTTCCATCTCAGTTAATTGCATATGTTGACTTAGAACTAACTCTGAAGTTATACTGCTGTGTTCTTAGAGTGGCAGATGAAGTAATACAACATAGCAGTTGTATTGCATCCTTACATAAGTACAGATTTAAATAAGGAAAAAAGTGACAGAAACACTTTGATTCATATATATTAATTTGATTTTATCAGCCATGCATTGCAGTAGTCTTCTAAAACTTTTTTTATATCCGTTTGTGCAGAACATCTAGTAAAGTAATTGGAATAGAGGTCATGAATCTTTCATTATTTCTTTATCAAGAAATTAAAGTAGAAAATAGGACTTCCCTGGTAGTCCAGTGGTTAAGAATCCGCCTGCCAATGTTCAGCCTCTAGTCGAGGAAGATTCGACTAAGGGCAGTTAGCCACAGGGCAGCTAAGCCCATGTGTCACAGCTCCTGAGCCTGTGCACTCTAGAGCCCATGCTCTGCAACAGAGAAGCCACCGCAGTGAGAAGCCTGCACACCACAACTAGAGGGTAGCCTCTGCTCACTGCAGCTAGAGAAAGCCTGCACAGCAACAAAGCCCCAGTGCAGCCAGAAAGTAAGTACTATTAAAGAAGGTTACTGCTGTGTAGTGCTTAGGATTTTAAGCTCTTTAGTCAGATGTGGAATCCAACCTTGACTTTTCCAGTTTTATTTTTTATTTTTTGGTAAACTGTTTTATGTCTTAGAGCCTCCACTTCCTTGTGAAAGTACCTATGTCATAATGTTGAAAAGATGAAATGAGATGAAGCTTATATAGTACTTGCATGGTTCCTGGTTCTTAACTATTTTTTTTTTAAATTTTATTTAATTTTTAAACTTTACATAATTGTATTAGTTTTGCCAAATATCAAAATGAATCCACCACAGGTATACATGTGTTCCCCATCCTGAACCCTCCTCCCTCCTCCCTCCCCATACCATCCCTCTGGGTCGTCCCAGTGCACTAGCCCCAAGCATCCAGTATCGTGCATCAAACCTGGACTGGCATCTTGTTTCATACATGATATTTTACATGTTTCAATGCCATTCTCTCAAATCTTCCCACCCTCTCCCTCTCCCACAGAGTCCATAAGACTGTTCTATACAATACTGTCTCTTTTGCTGTCTCATACACAGGGTTATTGTTACCATCTTTCTAAATTCCATATATATGCGTTAGTATACTGTATTGGTGTTTTTCCTTCTGGCTTACTTCACTCTATAATAGGCTTCAGTTTCATCCACCTCATTAGAACTGATTCAAATGTATTCTTTTTAATGGCTGAGTAATACTCCATTGTGTATATGTACCACAGCTTTCTTATCCATTCATCTGCTGATGGGCATCTAGGTTGCTTCCATGTCCTGGCTATTATAAACAGTGCCACGATGAACATTGGGGTACACGTGTCTCTTTCCCTTCTGGTTTCCTCAGTGTGTATGCCCAGCAGTGGGATTGCTGGATCATAAGGCAGTTCTATTTCCAGTTTTTTAAGGAATCTCCACACTGTTCTCCATAGTGGCTGTACTAGTTTGTATTCCCACCAACAGTGTAAGAGGGTTCCCTTTTCTCCACACCCTCTCCAGCATTTATTATTTGTAGACTTTTGGATCGCAGCCATTCTGACTGGTGTGAATTGGTACCTCATTGTGGTTTTGATTTGCATTTCTCTGATAATGAGTGATGCTGAGCATCTTTTCATGTGTTTGTTAGCCATCTGTATGTCTTCTTTGGAGAAATGTCTATTTAGTTCTTTGGCCCATTTTTTGATTGGGTCATTTATTTTTCTGGAGTTGAGCTGTAGGAGTTGCTTGTATATTTTTGAGATTAGTTGTTTGTCCGTTGCTTCATTTGCTATTATTTTCTCCCATTCTGAAGGCTGTCTTTTCACCTTGCTAATAGTTTCCTTTGATGTGCAGAAGCTTTTAAGGTTAATTAGGTCCCATTTGTTTATTTTTGCTTTTATTTCCAATATTCTGGGAGGTGGGTCATAGAGGATCCTGCTGTGATGTATGTCAGAGAGTGTTTTGCCTATGTTCTCCTCTAGGAGTTTTATAGTTTCTGGTCTTACATTTAGATCTTTAATCCATTTTGAGTTTATTTTTGTGTATGGTGTTAGAAAGTGTTCTAGTTTCATTCTTTTACAAGTGGTTGACCAGATTTCCCAGCACCACTTGTTAAAGAGATTGTCTTTAATCCATTGTATATTCTTGCCTCCTTTGTCAAAGATAAGGTGTCCATATGTGCGTGGATTTATCTCTGGGCTTTCTGTTTTGTTCCATTGATCTATATTTCTGTCTTTGTGCCAGTAGCATACTGTCTTGATAACTGTGGCTTTGTAATAGAACCTGAAGTCAGGTAGGTTGATTCCTCCAGTTCCATTCTTCTTTCTCAGGATCGCTTTGGCTATTCGAGGTTTTTTGTATTTCCATACAAATTGTGAAATTATTTGTTCTAGCTCTGTGAAGAATACTGTTGGTAGCTTGATAGGGATTGCATTGAATCTATAAATTGCTTTGGGTAGTATACTCATTTTCACTATATTGATTCTTCCAATCCATGAACATGGTATATTTCTCCATCTATTAGTGTCCTCTTTGATTTCTTTCACCAGTGTTTTATAGTTTTCTATATATAGGTCTTTAGTTTCTTTAGGTAGATATATTCCCAAGTATTTTATTCTTTCCGTTGCAATGGTGAATGGAATTGTTTCCTTAATTTCTCTGTTTTCTCATTATTAGTGTATAGGAATGCAAGGGATTTCTGTGTGTTGATTTTATATCCTGCAACTTTACTATAGTCATTGATTAGTTCTAGTAATTTTCTGGTGGAGTCTTTAGGGTTTTCTATGTAGAGGATCATGTCATCTGCAAAATAGAGTTTTACTTCTTCTTTTCCAATTTGGATTCCTTTTCTTTTTCTGCTCTGATTGCTGTGGCCAAAACTTCCAAAACTATGTTGAATAGTAATGGTGAAAGTGGGCACCCTTGTCTTGTTCCTGACTTTAGAGGAAATGCTTTCAATTTTTCACCATTGAGGATAATGTTTGCTGTGGGTTTGTCATATATAGCTTTTATTATGTTGAGGTATGTTCCTTCTATTCCTGCTTTCTGGAGAGTTTTTATCATAAATGGGTGTTGAATTTTGTCAAAGGCTTTCTCTGCATCTATTGAGATAATCATAGGGTTTTTATTTTTCAATTTGTTAATGTGGTGTATTACATTGACTGATTTGCGGATATTGAAGAATCCTTGCATCCCTGGGATAAAGCCCACTTGGTCATGGTGTATGATCTTTTTAATGTGTTGTTGGATTCTGATTGCTAGAATTTTGTTAAGGATTTTTGCATCTATGTTCATCAGTGATATTGGCCTGTAGTTTTCTTTTTTGTGGGATCTTTGTCAGGTTTTGGTATTAGGGTGATGGTGGCCTCATAGAATGAGTTTGGAAGTTTACCTTCCTCTGCAATTTTCTGGAAGAGTTTGAGCAGGATAGGTGTTAGCTCTTCTCTAAATTTTTGGTAGAATTCAGCTGTGAAGCCATCTGGACCTGGGCTTTTGTTTGCTGGAAGATTTTTTATTACAGTTTCAATTTCCATGCTTGTGATGGGTCTGTTAAGATTTTCTATTTCTTCCTGGTTCAGTTTTGGAAAGTTGTACTTTTCTAAGAATTTGTCCATTTCTTCCACGTTGTCCATTTTATTGGCATATAATTGTTGATAGTAGTCTCTTATGATCCTTTGTATTTCTGTGTTGTCTGTTGTGATCTCTCCATTTTCGTTTCTAATTTTATTGATTTGATTTTTCTCCCTTTGTTTCATTGATCCTGGATCTCTGATTTTTACCTCTAGTGAGATCTTTTTGCCTAAGAATACCCTTTAGTAATTTCCTTTTAGTGTGGGTCTATTGGTAGTGATGTCTCTCAGTTTTGGTTGGTCTGAAAATAACTCTTTTGCCTTCATTCTTGAAATATTTTTACTGCTTTTAGGTTGGTGGTTATTTGAAGATAGAATCTTACTGTCTTCTAACTTAAATTACTACTATTGACAAGTCAGATGACTCTGTAGAAAATGATCTTAAATGGAGCAGAAGCAATATTTGGAGATTAGGTAACTATTTTAAATAAATGAGCAAGATCAGTCTATAGATTCATGAAGGCCAGAGAATTCCAAGTAGGATGAATAAAAAGAAGTACTCAAACACATCATAATGAAATTTCAGAAAATCAAGGAAAAGAGAAAAAATTCTCAAAAGCGGCCAAACAGGGGGACTTCCAGTGGTTTAGACTCTGCTTCCACTGCAGGGAATGCAGTTTTGATCCCTGGTTAGGTGATTAGGGAACTAAGATCTGACAGGCCATGAGGCACAGCAAAAAAAAAAAGGGGGCCACCAAAAGAAAAAAATATTAAATGCAAAAATTAAGGGAAAAAACATTCTAGACAGATGGCAATTGAAAGAAAACCATATTTATAGCAGATACAGTAAAATTTAAACCAAAAAATTATAAGAAATAGTGATTATTTCATAACTATAAAAGTTTAAAATCACCAAAACATACAATAATTCTAAATTTGTATGCATAACAACATGCCCTCAAGATAAAAAATTGACAGTATTTTAAGGATATATGGACATATACACAAATTATAATGGGAGAATTCAACACATACATTTCTTAGTAATAGAACATATAGATAAAAATAAAACAATATAAAATAGAAACACAGCATGAGTATAGAAAATTTCAGTGGGATTGACAGGCTTGACTTAATGAGCATGTTACCCCCTAACATTTATAGAATATATGTTCTTTTTAAAAATGGACTTTTATAAAAATTGACCATGTCGAGTCGTATAACAGGTCTAAGCAAAGTTCAAAGGATTGAAAGAGTTTTATGTAAGACTGACATTGTTTCTTCCTTTAAATGTTAGATAGGACTCATGGGTGAAACTTAATGGATTGAAATCATATAAAATATGTTCTCTCATCACAGTGGAATTAAACTAGAAATCAGAAACAAAGATAGTGCAAAAGTCTCATCGGAAATGAGAAGATATTTTTAGATGAATGATGGTGAAAGTGCTACATGGCAAAAATTATTGAGGTAAAACTTTTATCAGAGGATGAGCAGAATTAACCAAGAAAAGGAGGAAGAGAAAAATAAGAGCAGAAATTTTGATACAGGAAATAATCATAAAATACAGAGCATCAGCCAGTCCAAAAGGGATGTCTATGGGTTTTATGTGGGTGAGGAAGGACTAATAAAATTGAAAACAAGAAAGAGAGAAAAGAATCATCATCAGGAATGAAAGAAACAATGTTATTATAGAATGTACACATACTTAAAGAAAAAAATATTATAAATGACTTGAATTTAAAATTTTTGTGAAATGGATAAATTTCTAGAAAAATACAAGTTACCAAAATTGACACTAGAACAAACAAAATCAGATAGTTCTGTAACTGTTAAAAAAATTGAATCTATAATTAAAATCTTTGATCATAAAAAACTCAGGTACAGATGATTTCATCTATGAATTCCACTAGCCATTTAAGGAAGAAATAGTGCCAGTCTTTCAAAACCTTTTGAAGAACAGCTAAGGGAGAAATACTTTCAACTTAATTTTAGGCCAGCAGTTATAGTGTTGAAATTCAAGAAAGACCATACCGGAAAGGAAAGTTATAGCCTAATTTGTCATGGTGTTGTTTAGTGGCTAGTTCATTTCAGTTCAGTTGTTCATCAGTGTCCGACTCTTTGCGACCCCATGAATCGCAGCATGCCAGGCCTCCCTGTCCATCACCAACTCCCAGAGTCTACTCAAACCCATGTCCACTGAGTTGGTGATGCCATCCAACCATCTCATCCTCTGTCTCCCCCTTCCCCTGTCCTCAATCTTTCCGAGCATCATGGTCTTTTCCAGTGAGTCAGCTCTTCGCATCAGGTGGCCAAAGTATTGGAGTTTCAGCTTTAGCATCAGTCCTTCCAATGAACACCCAGGACTGATCTCCTTTAGGATGGACTGTTTGGATCTCCTTGCAGTTCAAGGGACTCTCAAGAGTCTTCTCTAAAACCACAGTTCAAAAGCATCAATTCTTTGGCGCTCAGCTTTCTTTATAGTAAAACTCTCGCATCTGTACATGACTACTGGAAAAACCATAGCCTTGACTAGATGGATCTTTGTTGGCAAAGCAATGTCTCTGCTTTTTAATATGCTATCTAGGTTGGTCATAACTTTCCTTACAAGGAGCAAGCGTCTTTTAATTTCATGGCTGCAGTCACCATCTGTAGTGATTTTGGAGCCCCCAAAAATAAAATCAGCCACTGTTTTCCACTGTTTCCCTATCTATTTGCCATGAAGTGATGGGACCAGATGCCATGATCTTAGTTTTCTGTATGTTGAGCTTTAAGGCAACTTTTTCACTCTCCACTTTCACTTTCATCAAGAGGCTCTTTAATTCTTCTTCACTTTCTGCCATAAGGGTGGTGTCATCTGCATATCTTAAGGTTGTTCATATTTCTCCAAGCAATCTTGATTCCAGCATGTGCTTCCTCCAGCCCAGCGTTTCTCATGATGTACTCTGCGTATAAATTAAATAAGCAGGGTGACAATATACAGCCTTGACGTACTCCTTTTCCTATTTGCAACCAGTCTGTTGTTCCATGTCCAGTTCTAACTGTTGCTTCCTGACTTGCATATAGGTTTCTCAAGAGGCAAGTCAGGTCTTGTATTCCCATCTCTTTCAGAATTTTCCACAGTTTATTGGGATCCACACAGTCAAAGGCTTTGGCATAGTCAATAAAGCAGAAATAGATGTTTTTCTGGAACCCTCTTGCTTTTTCGATGATCCAGCAGATGTTGACAATTTGATGTCTGGTTCCTCTGCCTTTCCTAAAACCAGCTTGAACATCTCGAAGTTCACGGTTCACATATTGCTGAAGCCTAAGTTGTGTCCAACTCTTCTGCAACCCCATGGACTGTAGCCTGCCAAGCTTCTCTGTCCATGGGATTTCCCAGGCAAAAATACTGGAGTGGATTGCCATTTCCTTCTCCAGAGTATCTTCCTGACCCAGGAATCGAACCCACACCTCTTGCTTTGGCAGGCAGATCTATTACCACTGAGCTGCCAGGGAAGCCCTATTGATAAATGATAGTCTAATATCATTTATAAAAGTAAATGCAAAAATATTAAATAAAATATTAGCAACCCCACATATAATACATAAAAATGAGAATTTATCAAGACCAGTTTGGATTTATTTTAGGTATGATAGCTTGGTTTAAAATAAGAAAAATCAATGTAATTTTCACATGAAGAGAAAGATTATATGGTTATCTTAATAGATTCCAAAATAAAAAATAATAGGTAAAATTCAGCATCGATCTGTCTAAACTCTTAGCAAGCAACCGATAAAAGATAATTTCCTTAATCTGCAGTATACATCCAGTTTTCTTTTGGCTTGCATGTCTACATGCTGTGTTTATGGGTCACCATGTCCTTGTGTGCCCTGTTTCTTCCTCCTGGCTGCTTTCTGTTGCTTCTGTTAAACCGGTTCAGATATTACCACTTATGTGCCTTTTCCCAGTTTCCTTCCGATAAAAGTTGTTTTTCTTTACACTGTGTACTCATAGCTGTATCATCCAAGATAATCACTGTATTTTAAGGTCAGCTAATTAGTGATATTAATCCCATTTTATCCTTTCTGTTGAGCACATTCATAAGTCCTGAGGATTAAAATGTGGCATTTTTGGAAAGTCATTATTCTACCTACACAGCCTCCCCTCTGACCTAAGATTCACTTCTTTCCCACATGCAAAATTCATTTATCCTATCTGCAAAGTCTTGTCAACCTCATTACAGCCTTAACTCCACGTTAAAAAAACCTTACCTAAATCTCATCAACTTAGAGATTCTAAATTTTGTTACCTAAATAAATTATGAGTGAGACTTTTGTATAATCTGCCCTGAAAATAATTCCTCTTAACCTATGAACCTGTGAACATCAAGAGACAAGTTACTACCTCTTTCCAAAATACAGTGATGGGGACAGCCATAGGATAAGAGTTACAGACATTTCCTTTCAAACAGAAAAAGATTAAAGGTGTCACTGATCCTGGCAGTTTCAGAATCCATCCAGGCAAACTCAGGTTTCAAGATCTGGTAATAATTTTTCTGTAGCTTGTGACTTTTCAAGCTTCTGTCCATTTTTTTATAAAGATTTCTTTTTCGTGAAGGTTAGCATATATTTGCTGCTGAGTAGCTTTACAACCAGTTTCTTGTTTGTAGAGTTTTGACTCTTTGACAGCCTTTCACTTTGTGCTGTCTGTGTCCCTTAAAATCCAAGCTGGCAGTGTTTTTGTTGGTATAAAGTTCTCAAGAATCTTGTGGGTCTCTCATGTGTGACACAAGCATTCATTCCATTAGACAAGGGGCTCCTCCAGGTTTTTGTTTTTTTTTTTTTCCTAAATAATTTTATCACTATTTTTGACTTCTGCTAAGAAGGCTGAAGGGATCTGTGAGTCACACACTTCATCTTTTTAAAGACTGTTTATGTGAGGAATACTCTGGCTTCTCTGGAATATTAGCAAAAGGTTGTTCAACTACACCCTCCGTTTTAAGAGGAGCTTTGACCATGAATCTCAATTTTGGTGTATTTTGCACTCTGAATAAAATCAAAATTTCTTAAACCATTAAATCTTGGTTGGATTAAACCCATTAAATTTTTGGTTGAACATTTCTTATTTCTTACCTTTGATTTATCTTTCCTCACATTTTAGTGTAAACAGTGAGAAGAAACCAGTCCAGACTTTGAACACTGTTTGGAAATCTGCAGAGTTCATTTCTTACATGCTTGGCTTTCTGTATAACTACAGGATACAGTTTTGCTAAGCTTTCTTCCATTGTAACAAGGATTCCTCCAGTTTTCTATAACATATTTTTCATTTCCTTCTGAGTTTTCACCAGTTGCACCTCTCCTATCTACCAGATGATCCATTCATGACAATTTAGGTGTTCTCTTAAGGCAATAGGTTTTCCACACTGTGTTCCTTGTGGAATTCCTCGAATCCTCACTTGGCAGAGTTGTTAATATTCATATTTCTGCTAATAGCCTATTCAAGGCAGCCTAAGGTTATTTTAAAATCATGCTCCTCTGAATTCTCCTAGCCTCTTGCTCACTGCCCACTTCCAAGCTCACTGCCCACTTCCAAAGTCACTTGTATATTTTTAGGTATTTGTTATGGAAATATCCCCTTTCTAGGTACCAGGATCTATAGTAATTTCATACTGCTGCTGTAACAAATTGCCACAAATTCAGTGAGTTAAAACAACACAAATTTATTATCTTATATTTTTGGAGATCACAAATCCAAAATGGATCTCACTGGGCTAAAATCAGGGTATTGTCAGGGTGCATTACTCATGGTGGCTCTAGAAAACAATCCTTGCTTTTTCCAGCTTCTAGAGCCTGTCCACATTGCTTGGTTCATGATCCCCTTCCAACTGCAAGCCAGCAGAAGCAAGTCAAGCCCTTGTCGTGTCATGTCACTGGGATTCCAACACCTTTGCCCATCTCCTCGCATTTTAAGGCTTCTTATGATTACATTGCGTCCACAAAGGGTAATCCAGAATAAATCCCTATTTTAAAGTAAGCTAATTAACAGCTTTAATTCCATCTGCTACTTTAATTCTCCTTTGCTGTGTAACTTAGCATACTCACATCTCCAGGAATTAGGATGTAGACATCTTTATGAGGCCATTATTCTACACATCATACCAGCACTTGGCATAAGTCATTAGTCCTCTTTTTTTTTTTTTGTATATTGAATCCTGGGCTCTTCAGGAAACTAGTTTCATCCTTCCCATATTCCCCCATTTCTTTTTCCCAGTGGTACTTAAAAAGAAAAAAAATTAGGTTAAATTTGCATAACATACAGTTAGCCATTGAAAAGCATACGGTTCAGTGGCACTTGGTGCATTCACAGTGCTGTGCAGTGTTGTGCAGCCAAGACCTCCCTTTAGTTTTGGAACATTTTATTCATCCAGAACACCTAATGCCCATTAATTAATCACTCCCCATTCCTGCCTCCCTGCATCCTCCTGGTAACAAATAATCTCCTTTCTCTATGTATTTGCCTCTTCTGGATAGTGCATTAAAGAGAATCATACAGTAGATGTCTGTCCTTAAGGCAGTACCACACTCTTTTGATAACCATAACTGTATTAATTTTTTAAATAGGAAGTATGAGTCCTTCTTTTTCAATATTGTTTTGTTTATTTGAGGACCCTTGCACATTGCATTTTACTAAAGAATCAGCTTTCCTGTTTCAGCAAAATCGTTGATAATTTTGATCAGGATTATGTTGGGTCTGTGGGTCACTTTGGGGAAGAATTGCCCTCTTAACAGTAGTGAGTCTGCTAATCTCAAGGACATGAGCACTGATGTTCTTTCATTTAATTAGTATGCTTTCATTTCTTCAGCTATATTTTGTAGTTTTTAGCATCCAAGTCACTTCCTGAGTAACTTGATCCTATGTATATTACTGTTTTCAGTTCTATTATTAATTGAATTGTATTCTTAGTATTGTTTTTACATTGTTCATTGCTGATGTATACAAACACATTTGATTTTTGTGTGTCGATCTCATGCCCTGCAACTTTGCTGAACTTTTTAGCTCTTGTTCATTTTTAGAGATTTTCTACATGTAGAGTTAAGTCATCTGTGACTAGAAATAGTTTTACTTCTTCCCTTCCAATTTCAGTGTATTTTTTTTCTTTAAGTCCTCTGAGAGGACTTCCAGTACAATATTGAACAGCAGGGGTGAAAATTGTTCCTGGCCTTAAGGGGAAAGTTTTTACTCTTTCACCATTGAGTATGATGTTAGTTATGGTTTTTTAAATAAATGCCCTTTACCATGTTAAGGACATTTTTTTTCTATTTCTAGTGTCTTTTTAGGGCTCTTCAAAGGCAGAGTAGTCTCATCTATTTCCTCCCTCATTTAAAAAAGTCTACTCCTCAATGTGTGACTTAGTTCAGTATTCTGTAAAGGTTTGCTAAATTGTGCCCAAAAACCGGCTTGATATTTTTTTTCTTAAGTGCCTTTAACATTCTGTTTACCAGATCTTGTATTCCTTAACTCTGAGACTTCAGATTAGTTTCCTGCTTAAACAGAATACCCTTAAAAAATTGGATATCAGTTTCTTTGAAATGAGTAATCTCTGTTTTCTGCAGATACCCTACATTTCTATTAAACTCTTGGAAAACAATTTTTGAATTAAAAATAAAATTCTCATTCATTCATTGAGTTCAATTCAGTCACTCAGTCGTGTCCGACTCTTTGCAACCCCATGAACCATGGCACACCAGGCCTCCCTATCCATCACCAACTCCTGGAGTTCACCCAAACTCGTGTCCATTGAGTTGGTGATGCCATCCAACCATCTCATCTTCTGTTATCCCCTTCTCCTCCTGCCTTCAATCTTTCTTCCTAGCATCAGGATCTTTTCAAATGAGTCAGCTCTTCGCATGAGGTGGCCAAAGTATTGGAGTTTCAGCTTCAACATCAGTCCTTCCAGTGAACACTCAGGGCTGATCTCCTTTAGGATGGACTGGTTGGATCTCCTTGCAGTGCAAGGGACTCTCAAGAATCTTCTCAAACTCCACAATTCAAAAGCATCAGTTGTTCAGCACTCAGCTTTCTTTATTCATTCATACTCACTGTGAAAGGTTATCAGTGGTTAAGTTTTATGTTTGAGTTTTAAATTTCTTGGCTTTTTGAATAATTTTGTGTTAACCTCCTGAACAGTTTTTATGATTTTTAGCATCTCCTAAATATATATACATAAATGTGTAATAAAGTTAATATTCAATCTATAATATGAGATATGATTCATAAAGGGAGAAATTGGACTTTGCATTCTGTGAACAAGAGATTTGCTAAGTAATTTAAGCAATTGACTTGCTTAAGAGGGTGGATGTTTTTTAAGCATCTTAAAAAGCACATCATAAAATTAATTGATGTGGCAATTAAAAGTCATCAAAATTAGTATTTTCCTAGCTTACCTCTTTCCATATATAAAATAAAATCCAATTTCTTTAAGATCCAATTAATTTTATCTAAATTTAATCTATAAGTATTTTTCAGTGGAAATAATTAGCAGATATCTAAAGTGCTAAATGGCCCATGGGGTCGCAAAGAGTCGGACACAACTGAGCAACTTCACTTTTCAATTTCTAAAGTGCTAATATATGTCAGGTGCTTTCTGATAAGGAAGTGCAAAGAAATGTAAGAAATGTCTTTTGCTGTTTGGTGGTTTGCATTCTATTTTGTGAGACAGGAATAGGAATTCTTAAACTGCTGTTTGAACCGCAAAGTTACGTATATGTGAAATTGGATACCACGATCATAAAATGGTAAGAATTACTGTCCAAGAACTTCCCTGGTGGCTCAGATGGTAAAGCGTCTGCCTATAATGCAGGAGACCTGGGTTCAGTCCCTGGGTTGGGAAGATCTCCTGGAGAAGGAAATGGCAACCCACTCCAGTATCCTTGCCTGGAAAATCCCATGGACGGAAGAGCCTGGTAGGCTACAGTCCATGGGGCCGCAAAGAGTTGGACACGACTGAGCGACTTTCTTTCACTTTCACTGTCCAAGAAAGTCAGTAGCCTAGTATTTAGTACTATCTGTACATTTGTTTATTGATGCTTCAAACCCAGCAGAGAGAAATTAGTATGTATATATTTTGCTGTTTATTTGAAGCCTTGTATTGGTAGTAATCAAATGCAGTAAAGAAAGCAAAGTTCTGTTGCTGCCGAAAGTTACCATTAATCTTTACTGAGAATTGCATGTGTTTCATATTAGGATTAGACCTATAAAATAATGCTCTGGGGTCAAAGCTTTTGAAATCAATGAGGTATCATTATACTAAGTAAATTTAGGGAAGGGACTATTTGTGTGTATTTGCTTTTATTAAAGGTATGTAGATGATGTATATTTGAGCCACAACACAAACATATTAACAACTGGAACTGAATGCTAGTTAATAGCCAATATGTATTACATTATAAAATGTATACGATTAACCATGCAGTATTCAACAGACTAAGACACCATGGAACTAATTGACACTGATTTATTATTAACTCAGAAGAACAATAGCTATTGAAAACTACTGCCAACTTAAGACAGTCAAAAATTTTAGTAAACTAAATTTTAGCCATACTAATTTTACCTTATGAATAGTAAATTTAGCTGCATTTTAACTCAATAAAAACCAAAGTATAGAACTGTATTTTATTCCTATACAGAAACAAACAAAATATTTACATATTTAAAAAAATTAGTTCTGAGCCCATCCTATGGTCTACTGGTAGGCCTAAAACCTTATTTTAAGAGTAGTAAATTACTATATTGTTATACAGGTAATTTCCATTGATGGCATATATGCATATCCAGAAACTATTTGCCAAAATTCCTATGGCTTTATTTTAGTGAACTAGTTGAGATATTATCAGCTTTAGTTTCCAAACCTCTTTTTAAAAAAATACCACGTTTCCCTCTTCTTGTTTCATTGCATCTGCATACATGTTTCACATTCACAGTGCAGTGTTTAGTTCTCTAAATTTATGTTAGGCAACTGCTGGAACTATATTGCTATATTCAGTATAATAAAATCCAATGGTTATGTTAACCTAAGACTGGGTAGAGAGAGTTAATTTTAAATGTTTGTTTTTTACTCTTAAGATATTTCTAGTGGAATACTAACTGAATTTCTTGGAGGTTTTTGATTATTTCATTTGAATGCCCTTTCTATGATATTAATATTTTAATTACCATCTAGCTTAAGGGAAATAGCATTTATACTGAATGTTGCTGAGGGATATAAACCAAGCATAAATAAGTTGTCCTTGGGGTTTGGAGCTTAACCAAATAAACCCAGAATACATAAGTAAACAAGGGCCTAAATATGATAGATAAAAGCAGTTCTTTCAGTAATGGGTATGAATGGAAGTTGTTTTGTTGTGGGGGGGGGTGTCTGTGTGTGTGTGTGTTTTCCTCTTTCACTTTATTGATACAGAATCATGTTTTCTTATGAAATATTATAATAGGTACATATCCTACTAAAGTTCTACATACATTAAACTACAGTTGAACCCTAAATAACATGAGGGTTTGGGACTCTAACCCTCCCTACAGTTGAAAATTTGCATATAACTTCACAGCTGGCCTCTGTATCTGCAGTTCCACCTCCACAGAGTCAACCAACTCCAGACTATGTAGTGTACTGTAATACGTGTTTATTTTAAAAATCTTCATGTATGTGGACCTGTGCAGTTCAAACCCTTGTTATTCAAGGGTCAGCTGCAGTGATTTTTTCTAATTTACAGAAGAATATTTGAAATTAATAATACCACAACCATAAAGTACTCTCACGTGTGTATATGTTTGTATTTATTAATAATTTGGTGGGTTTTGGCAGCCCTGTCTCACTTATTCACTAGCACATGGAAGCAGAGAAGAGAAAAATGTCTTCATTTCTTTCTTTCTTAAACCAGTGCCCAAATTGGACCAATTACCTTTGCAGTGATTTCCCAGTACTCTTAAAGTAAAATGAAATTCATTTCTTGGTCTAAAATCCATCCTGCTTTTAGATGCTGTGCCCCTGCTTTATCTCTTTTGCTGACAGCCTCTTTGACTATATTCTGATACTTGTGTGTTTTTTTTTTTCCTCTTCTCAGTATCAGTCTATTTCCATCTTGGTGTCTTTGTACCTGCTTTAACCTGTGTCTAGAACGTACTCCCCTAGGTCCTCTTGTGGCTGTCCTTTTGACATTCAGATCAAGACTATCTCCCTAAAACTTGGTGCAAATTAGTGTAGTACAGACAGTTATTATCACACCAGCCTTTCTGATTCCCTTTATAACACGTACTGTTACTTGGGATTGTTTCATTTCTGGACTAAATTATTTCTCTTCTGCTTCCTTACCCCCTATACTCCCACTATGAAGTGTAAGTTCAAACCAGAGTATATTGAGAAACTGTCCTTTTCATTGCATCCTTAGGATCTAAATTCGTGGTACTGATTAAATAGTTGTTGAATTTTATAAGTCAGTCAATTTTTCCATCTGTATTAGATATACTCTGAAGAATACCTTCAGGCACTTTAGGCTTATGTGTTCGGGGCTGAAATTTGTCAACATTTTTAGTATTTTTATTTGATTAATTTTATTTTGCTGGTTGTTAATAAGAAACAATAAGTATTAATATCTAGAATTACAATTTCATTTTGACAGGTTGACTTTGGCAGAATATCATGAACAGGAAGAAATTTTCAAACTTAGACTAGGACATCTCAAAAAGGTACGTGAAGCATATGCTGGCCATTTCATTTTACCAGAGGTTGTGGAAAGTTGTGTTTTCCGTTTCTTATTAAAGAAGGCAAAACTTACAGAGAAAAAGGACCCAAATTTAAAACTTCAGACCAAAAAATAAAAGAGGGGCATAAAAGTTGCATTTTTATGTTGAATATATTAAAATAACGTTCCTTTACCTTGTGGTAATTTACAAACATTTCAGACGCTGATAATACAGTGTCCCTGGGACTTCTCAATGCAGGGGGATGCTGATTCGATCCCTGGTCTGGGGAGTAAGATCCCACATGACGTGTGTGGTCAAAAAGTTAAAAAACAAAAACCCTTGTCCCTATAGTGGAGGAATGATCCTGGACAGAACTCCAGGTTTTTAAGATTACTGTTAAATACTATCTGTTTTTTTTTTTTAAAAAAAAAAAGCTTTATTTTTAAGATAAAATGTAATATTCTATGTTGTGTCCATTTCATAACAAATTGAAACAATTGTAAATTAATAACAGGTTTTTTTGACTTAACTTTAAAGTTACCAAATACCTGATTAAATGTTTCAGTTAAAACATATACATTGGCAAATTTAGAAGAGCCTGATCATCGGTAATAATATGAAGTGATATAATTCAGAAAAACATTGTTATATTTTAGTAAGTTTTATAATGTAAACTGTGTACTTGTTTGTAAACTCTGAAATTATATTCAGTTCATTGTTTTTTAGTTCGTATTTTTAATTCAAACCATTTCAGAGAAATAATAGATTTTCCCCCTCAAAATGAAATTACTGACAGCTGTAAAATTCTTTTTCTTTGATCCAGTTTTTAAATTGTCTGGTCTGCTTATCACATTACTTACGTTGTTTAAATAGGCTGAGTAACAGCTAAAACTAAGTTAGTGAACTAATTGAAGATAGTATCTATCAAGTCATCTCCCTGGGGTAGGGTGAGGTATGTCAGAGAAACCCATTCTTGTAGCAGCCACCATCTCATTATAGATGTGCTTATTTTTGGAATGCTATCAACATGCTTCAGAGTCCTGCCATTTAGGTACAGGGAACAGAAAAAAATTATATTTTATATACATACATATTTGTATATTGGAGAAGGGAATGGCAACCCACTCCAGTATTCTTGCCTGTAGAATTCCATGGACAGAGGAGCCATGGGGTCGCAAAGAGTCGGACACAACTGAGCGACTTTCACCTCACTTTTGTGTATATGTGTGTATATATAGACACATATATATACATGTAATTTGTATTAGTGTTCTTTACTGTACCCCTGTTCAGAAAAGTTTCAGCCCAACTACTTGAACAGTAAATTCTAAAATGAATTTATTCTGATCTGTTTTGTTCTGTTTTCTGTTCTGTTGTAATTATTGATATTTCTCTTGTCCTTTGATATAAGTAGACAACTTCAACCTGTTTTGTAACTGATGGAGTTGTAACGGGACTATAGAAGGGAAGTGGGGATTTTGAAGTTCAGAATTCGTACAAGTATTTGTCTGCCCACCTAAGCTATTTTGATAGAGACCTGTGTTTGATGTTCCATAAAAAGAAAGATTTATCAATTATTTTCTGACCAGCCTTTCATGATAATGGGATGCTAAAGTGTATAGTCAACTGGAGGATTATAATTTTCACACATAATAGTAAATTTCAGATTACTCTTTCTAATGATGAGTTTTACATGTCTTATGGAAACCTGTTATAAAATATGAAATGATAAAGTAGTTAAATTAGGAATCGACTGTTTGTATCACAAAAATACTTAAAAGGATTCAGAGGGCGGTTTGTTTTTATTTTTTGATTGGTGGGTGGTTGGTTGATTTTAAAGCTTTCCTGGTACATTGAAAATATTTTATTTCTCTGAAACATTTCTATTTTATAAAGTAAGGTACATATACTTAAATGTCTAGATATTATATAAACAGTTGTAAGCTTTTGTAGTTTACTACACCTTCTATTCTAACTTCCGTATTATCTTTTTTCCCAGTGTTTGACTTCTCCATTTTTGTATTTACTCATTCTAATAATTGTCCCATCCATAATCCTTTTCCTGTTTTATTGTTTCAGCTTTTATCAAATTTACTGAGCAGTTTTATATTTCTAACTTTATCTTCTTAACCAATTTACAACATTACTTTTCTTTGATCTCCATCATGGAATATTTTGGAAGAATTGATGAATTAATGCTGAAATATACTCTCATGTTTTGAATTCTCACATTTACTTCTGACTTTTTTGGTTGAGAAGAATGAATGCATTATGAAGAAAGTTGCTAGTAGTACATACAGAGAACAAAATTGAGTAAGTAGTGTCACCTTAGAGTACAAATGAAGAGTAGTAGTCTGCTTTCCACTGGGTATTATTTTTTTTAGTTGTACAGTTTAAGAATAATAGGCATTCAGTTACATGTGTTAAAAATAAGTTATTTGGCATTCTAAAGCATAGTTGGAAAGTAGGTCATTAAAAATAGGTCGTTCTGGTTTCTAAAACACAAGTAGATTGAACACTTCATCACCTCTATCTTAAGCCAACATGAACCATACCCCGACATGTAACTATATAGTTTCTACCATAGGCTGGATCTGATCTGTAAATATTTGATGTCCATGTAACCTGTGCAGGAATTAATCATGTGACCTACATCAGATTAGGGTTTAGATGTGGAGCCCAGTATACCTCCTGCATTACCAAAGGTGACTTTCACTCTCCCTTCAATAAAAACTCTTGAAGTTAGATAGAGTTATTAAATTTGTTGGCACCAAAGGAAAAAACTTCAATCATTGCTGAAGCCCATACCATTTGGACATAGAAGACTAGAAGGCCTAGTTAACTTTTTCTTGAGATAATTTATGATATACATTGTATTTTATAAAGATAATCATAATAACTGAATAGGTAAACCGAAATATGAAAAAGTATTTACCACTGAGTAAATCATAAAGTTCAGTTCATATTCTGTAGGGCTAGAAACATAATGATCCAAATCCAGTGAATCTGTTAGTGTGATAGAGTAACAAATGAGAGTTCAGCAGTAAGTCCATGGCTAAAATAAATTCTCATTCCTGTTACCACCAAATAGTAAATGTAAACTTACTTAAGGGCTTACTGTCTTCTGAAATTAGGAAAATTATTGTTCAGCATCATCTTTTTTAATATATTAAGAATTAATATTGTTTTAGTTATCAGTTTATGAAATTATTGCTCACTCATTCACTAAGTGATTTATTTCCACATTTCAGGAGAATTACATAATATTACATTTTATACACTTTGAATTTTTAACCATTCTAGAGTGAACATTAATGTTAAATTTGAATGCCAAGCTCTTCTCTGTTTGCTTTGTCTAAATTAATATAGCTAGTAACTAGCAAAGCCAAGACTTGAACCTTTTCTCACTGCTACTTCAGTGGAAGTATCCTTACACTTTATTCCTACAATTCTCTAGTTGTAGATGGAGAGCAGGTTGAGCCTTCTGTATTCAGAATTGATTCCCTTGTAGCTTTGCATTTTTCTTAGAGTAGTAGGAATGTTTGCTTTCCTTTTTTCCCCCAGAAATAGACTGTTTTATTTTCATCACAGATAAAGTAGAGCAATTAAATTTTTCACACACGTATTTCTTTCTCTCTTTCTCTCATATATTACTTTCCTTGGGTAGCCTGTTAGTGACTATTCTATCAACTAGAATATTTCTTTATTATTAATTGGTTCACTGTTTTTCATTATAAATTTATCTTTAAAGGTCAAGAGGAAAAGCATGTTTTGGGAGGTAAAATGTGTAAATACTCTCTAGTGTAATTTTACCTTTATACAGCTAAAGATTTACTAGAACGTAAAGGAAGTATATAGTCAAATATATGTATATTATACAGATTACTCCTGAAACTTACACAAAATAACTTTTTGCTACTAGTCATTATGCATAAACTTCCTTGATTATCGCTTATAAGCTTATAGTTGTAATGAGAATAATTTCCTATGTTTAAAATTTTGTTTCTTTAAGGTAGAGCAACTAAATCCGATAATGTACCTGTGCCACATGTGGCATCTCTGGCTTTAAGAAAAACTAATAAGCTGTGTACCAGTTAGCTTTTATAGTTGATCCTGTTTTGATACCGGTCTTGATACATTCTAGTTATGAGAAAGTCGTTTATCTTTGTAATTTGAGGAGTTCTACTAGGTGGTTGTTTGTATAACTCCAATCTTAATTCTAGAATTGAACAAAACTATGTGGATGTGCTTTCCAAGGATTATTACTAAACTAACATAAACAACTTTTTAAAAAATCCCTGGTAAACCATCTTCCTTGTAATAGATTCTCTCTAGTCATAATATTATTTTAAAAATATAAATTACCAATCATAATACCCCAAAATAAAGAGAAAGTAAGAATTTTGAAAGTTATCAGGACCAATAACTACATCACACCACTGCTGTTTGACTCAAGTTTGTGATGTGAACAGCGTGTGGAGGTGTTTATTCTAGTGTTCGAATTTTTGGTCTTCTGGATTTAAAATATTTGATTAGTTGGAGAGAATGCATATAGAAGATTTGACGTCTCAGTATGGAATATTAGATAGTGTAGTAGGGATTGACTTTAATGTATGTGTTTTGGGGTGTGTGTGTGAGAGAGAGAGTTATAAACCGTGAATTTAAATACCAGAAGCTTTTAGGAAAAACATAACCAGCTTGTAATTGAAACAGGATTAGTCAAGAACCATCAGCACCAACACAAGTGTATCTTTGCAGACCAAAGGAATCAGCTAAACAATTACGGTCATCTCAATCTCTACTAAAACAAAAATCGCATCCAACATGCCACCTGACACCATTTCTTTCTCTCTTTCTCCTTTGCTCCTTGCGATGTGGCATTCATCTCTCCTTGTGCCTCCGTTCTGAAGAGATAACAGTATAGCAACAACTCTGCCACTGAAATCCTGTTCTCTGACCGATATTGGCACCTGCAAAGAGAAACAACCAGTAACAGGCAGCAGCAGCATCAGTATTAATCTTCCATGATGAAATCTTTACAGGTCAAGAACAAGCACACAGCTCTTTTCTCACTCCTTCACAGTGGACCATGCAACTAGTTGAAATGGAAGACAATGGATTGTCTGCAAGCCTTTTGAACAGTGGAGAATACAGGGCATTGGTTTTAGGTGAATTAATCCCCAAATATTCTTGAAGTTTGATATCTCCTTTGGTCTTTCTTTCTAGAATACCATTGTCATCTGATTTATCAAATCCTTAGTATGACCACAAAGAATACGTTTGTGTATGTGACACCTCTTGTCACTTTAGGTATGAATAAAAATGTGAAAATAGGTAATGCTGGAGGGCTTAAACTGCATGTGCACCTCTATATTCAAGAAAATTTTCTCTCAAAGCCAACCACATTGTATGTTACATTTCTCTAGAACAATACACAAGACGCTACTTGTGTAGGAAGTAGTTTTCAGTGAAGTCTAGTGAAAATGCATTCATCACGCTAGAAAAAGTCACCATTAAGCCCACAAAGAATATACAAGGTTCCCAAGTTCTTGGTATGTGTGGGCAAGAAAAGTGCCAAGAGTGTTGGAATTCTAAACTTGACATCTTGTGCATAGTTCTGCCTCTGTTTAAAAACGAGTGCTAGTCTGTGAAAGCGATGCCTGAGAGAGCACGGCACTAGCTGTAGATAGGAAAGCTACTGGTGTGTGTACTCTGCGTCCTGCTCTCCTTGTGAACCTGCAAGCATAGTTCTGGCTCACCCCATCTGTAGTTACACATCTTTACCCGGTAATAGATGGTGTTCACTTACCAGAGTGAAAATTTAGTGATAAAATGTATTTCACGTTTGTAGATTTTTATATTAATCCAGTTGTGTAGGCAATGGCATTCTTTGAATTTTGGAAAGAATCTTAGATCATGTTAACCATTGGGCAGAGTTTATTCAGGTTTGTAAATTCAGTTTAGAGGTCATAATTTCACAAAAAAGAGAAGGCAGTTGTTTGGCCAGTGGCCAAAAACTGTAACTCCATGCTGTTTATATGCATATACATAGAGTCTAGAAGACTAGGCTCTTCTCATTATTGTATAGAATGTTAAACCTTTCCATACTTTTAAAAAATATGGAATCCACCAGAACCCTGCAAAAGGTTAAAAGGAGGCAGAAAGCTGGAAGAAAATGTAGCAAGGCATCGTACCTGTAGGTGCTAGGGTTTGGTGTCAGCACCTTAGCTAGTTTCAACATCAAGAAATTTCATCCCCTTAATACAGAAGCTGTGATTTCTTTTTCAGGAAGTGTACTGGATATTTATAATTTGCCAGTCAGTTGAACTGTTATATTTATTTGCTGCTGAGAATATAGGGTTTGGTTTGTTTAAATAGAATGGGGGAACTGACAATCCGATTGTCCATTTTAACACTTACTCCCATTTAGGGTTTTTGATGTGTGTGTTTATTCATCAAGGAGAGGCGAATGACCCCCAGCCCACCAAAGAAGGAAATGAAATAGAGAGAGGAAAACATTAAAGTTCTAAAGTAATTATCTAAGCCAGTTAAACACACTTGAGGGAGACCCAGTACGTTCCCCTCTGTAATATCCAGCTCAGCGACTCAGGATCGACGGAGACATCATATACATAGTTAGGAAAGAGTCCCCCACCAGGAATTCCACAGTATTTGTCCTTTTTCCTCTTCCTACCCTACTCCCTCGATCTGTACGGTCATACTTGAGCAAAGAGAGTATTACGGGCAGTAGTTTCAAAACTGATCTCTATACGTTCAATGTAGTTTTTTTTATTGGTTCATATTTCCAATGGTTCGTGTCTCTTATATCCATATGTAGGATATATAAAAGAATATAATAGAGAAAAATTACAAATTTGAAGTAAATTGGTAATAATTTTCTTAATTCTTTTCTGCACTGCCCTTTCTGTTAGCTTTTAATAGCGCCTTTTGTTAATTTCACCTTTCACTTTCCTAGTGATAGACTTTCGGAATGACATTATAAATATTTTATGAAATTAAAACTTATTTGAGGACTTGGAGATACTAACTTTATTGTATCATTACATTACTAAAATTAATTTGGTATTAAATATGTTGAAACCTCATTCTGAACTATTAATAGTTTTCTCAAACGGACTAATGTTGTTATGGTGCTCCCAAATATACTATTGTAAATGATAAGCTTTTCCCTGTTTCCACTATCTTCATAATATACCACACAAACTCTTTTCTTCTCCCAACTCACATGAATTATAGGCAAGCTGAGAATGATACATCAGAAATTCTCAGATTCTCAAATTCTATCTTATCTTTTATAGAAAGGCAGCTTTTCAAAATTGAGGGGTTTTTGTGGGGCTAACATGTAATATATTAAAGATTTGCTAAAGAAGTTTAAACTATTCAATAGTATGTTCAACTTTTACAGGAAATGCATTAGCTTTACATGTAAAATGCATTACTATATAACTTGTAAGTTTTATAGTTTAATGCCTACGCACCCCTACTTTAAAAGAAAATAATTGCCCTTTTAAAAACTGCCATTAAGAGAAATGCTCAAAAAATACCCCAAGTCTGCCTAGCAGTTTTAACCTGCATTTTATTTAACTTGGCATTTTACGAAGATTCTACATTGCTGTAGCATACTTTTAGCTTAGAATGTTGAGCCAAGGGGATATTAAGTTGCCGGAAGGGACTCTTGAGTACAAATAGAAAGTATTTGTATGCTAAATATCTATTGAGGGACAAACTGGTTTTACTTTGCATATAAATTTTTAAAGTTAAAAATTTTGGAAGGTGCTATGTTTTGCAGGTTACTTAAATGAGGCAGTATTGAGGTCATTGTATACTTGTCTAACCTGGGTTTTTAAAAATATATATTCAAGTAATTCAGATATTAGATCTTATTTTAAAATACCGTTAAAATAGCTGTAGTATGTACTGTTAAGGTTTATTGCCATATCTTTTTGTCTAAACCGGGAAAGAACGATGTCCTTTTATTGTATGTGATTACCAAACCTACCTCCCTCTCTCTAGTAGGATCTTTTCTTATTCGTGTTCCTTCAACACCATAATTGCCTACAGAAACCAATTCTTTTCCAGAGATGCTGTTTCTTCTTAGACCTTTTCTGCTGTAAATTGCTTAGCTAGTGGCTGACTAGAGTATTGAACTTTAGTGTTCTTACTAAGCATGATCTCCATTCTGGACTACCTCTCTTTTATTTTAGTAATTTGACCTACCTTTCCCATGTGTTTGAGGATTCCATTCCATAATGGAATTCCCTTCTATAAGGAGAGAATAAGTAACAGGCTCAGGCTGTTGTAACAGAATACCATAGACTGGGCAGCTTAAACAACAGAAACTTATTTCTCATAGTTCTAGAGGCTGGAAATCCAAGATCAAGGTCCCTTGGGGTTTAGTTTCTTTTTTTTTCTTTAATCATTCATTTACTTTTGGCTGTGCTGGGTCTTTGTTGCTTTGTGGGCTTCTCCTTGCGGTGGCTTCTCGTTGTGGCTCGTGGGCTCTAGGGCATGCAGGCTTCCAGTAGTTGCGGCTCCTTGGCTTTAGAACACAGGCTGAATAATTGCTGCGCATAGGGTTAATTGCTTTGCCGCATGTGCGATCTTCCTGGATCAGGGGTCGAACCTGTGTCTCCTGCATTGGCAGTCAGATTCTTTACCAGGGGAGCCTCGGGTTTAGTTTCTGTAGCTTTCTTCCTAGTTTGTAGATGGTCATCTTCTCACATCCTCATGTGACTTTTCTCTGTGCTGCCACAAAGAGGTGGTGGGGTTGGGAGGAGAGATCTCTTTCTTCCTACTCAAAAAGCCACTAGATTTCATCAAGAGGGCTCCAGTCTCATTACCTAAGCTAACGCTTAACTTACAGAGTCCCCTTCTCCAAATACCATCACACTGGGGGGTTAGGGCTTAGACATACACAATTTGGGAGGAACACAAAGCCTTCAATCCATAATAGAATATATACTTTTACTCAGTGGGATTTGAGAAAAGGTACTTAGAGTTGCTGAATTATCTTTCCCCTAGAAATATGTCACTTTGTTTTGAGATCCAAGATACTGGAATAAATACTGAATTACAATATGGAATATGTAAATATATTTACTGATGACTATGGAAGATTTACGTGTATCTGCATATACTCAGTTATAGTTCCTTCCCTTGACCTTTCCTCTTAAACAGCTAGGATCCAGCTGTTTGTTTTAACTAGTCCTCCTGACATTTGGGGGTTTTTTCCTGTAAACTTTACAGTTCAGACTGAATGAAGCTTGCCTGTCCTTTTGTATTACAAGATCTTATGGGGCATGTGTATGTGTGTGCTTAGTCGCTCAGTGTTATCTGACTCTGTAACCCCATGGAACCCGCCAGGCTTCTCTGTCCATGGGATTCTCCAGGCAAGAACACTGGTGTGGGTAGCCATTCCCTTCTCCAGGGGATCTTCCTGATCCAAGGATCAGACTGGTCTCCTGCATTGCAGGCAGAGTCTTTACCATATAAGCCTCTAGGGAAGCCCATACTTGGCATGTTTTATAGAGGAATAAAAGCTTGTTTAACTGGCACATACATGTATTTTATTTTCTTTAGTAACTGTTTCGTAATATTGATTACTGCCATTGTATAAACATCTGATTACCAAAAATTATAAAACAAATGTAATTATGTGTGAACAATCTAGTTGTCTCAAAATTATATATTTATAATAGAATTTCTATAAATTCACTTTTCAAATAATAAGTATCCCCATACCACAATTTCAAGTAAAAATTGAAACAAGTATTTTTGCTGGCAATTCTAATAAGCATTTCACCGTTTTATCAGATTATTTAAAATTATACCAGTTTACTGTTTAGTAGCTTCATACATGTGTAAGAAATTAACAGCAAATGTTAAGGCAGCAAATGTTAGTAATCTGAAAAAAGTAAGTTACCTCTTTCTGTGTTCTGTGATATAATTGAATTTGAATTTTTTCATATTTATGGACACACCTATATGGCCAGTTTCTTATTCTGCTTTATGTAACTGAATTGAGATAACTGAACTATGGTTTGACTTTATTGTTGCAAAGCTTTTGAATCTATTTCCTGTCCTTATAATGAAACTATTTAATCCCCTGGAACATTATCTTACCTTTTTTTCTTATTTTCATTAAAATTAGAAATATTTGTGACTGAAGCTACACTAAATGAGGAAATTTCAGAGAATTTAGTGTATTTTAGAGAACTCTCCCACAAATTTTAGAAAAGTTCATCTTCAGTGGTTTCTGTGTATTATCTATGGAGAAGTAAATGGCAACCCACTCCAGTATTCTTGCCTAGAGAATCCCCTGGACAGAGGAGTTAGTGGGCTGCTGTCCATAGGGTTGCACAGAGTCGGACACAACTGAAGCGACTTAGCATGTATGCATGCATTGGAGAAGGAAATGGCAACCCACTCCAGTATTGCCTGGAGCATCCGAGAGACAGAGAAGCCTGGTTGGACTGCCGTCTATGGGGTCACACAGAGTCGGACACGACTGAAGCGACTTAGCAGCAGCAGCATGTATTATCTAATGCCTAATTTACATTAAATATCTGCAACAAGTAGGGGTTGCGTTTCATTTTTAAATAACTAATATAATCTTAAGGTCAAGTAGAATATAAACATACTTAGTTTTTTAATCTGTGAACATTTGTTTTTCTTTATGACACTGAGACTATAGATAATGGCGTAATAGACTTTTATACCTCTGTTATCTTGCCTTACAATGAAATATACTTTCAGAGTAAATTTCAGAATTGTTGATTTTTTGAGACAAAGGATTTTTTTTAATTTTAGAAGATAAATCATTATGAGACAGTGCTAATGAAAAGCAGAAATATTTAAGTATAATATTCAGAAATGATCCCTATTCCATGTTGTATATAGATTTATAATGGTTATACATTTAGGCCAAGGCAGTCTGTGTTTACTTAATAGTTCTTCAAAAATATTATAAAATGGGCATTTCTAGAACTTTTCACTGAAATTTGGTTATGTTCTTGTCTTAATAGTATTTATATTGACAAAGAGGTGTGTGTAATGGGTGGTTTTGTTTGTTTTGGTGTCTTTTAAATGTTCTAAAAATTGTATATATTGAGACATGAAAATATCAGAATTTTTAGATTAATGAATGTTAAAGTAAATTCCTTTAGGATTTGCCTAGGTGTGCTCTGATGACTAAGGATCTAAATCACAGCTAGTCACATAATTTTTGTTTTAAGAGTCTCTTTAAAATTGTAGTGGAATTTATCCAAAGTGATTGGTCTGATTGTACGTGTGTGTTTGTGTATTCCAAATGTTGTAAGGTCTCTGAATAATCAGTAGTTTTGTGTTTTACCTTTCTTCCTCTTTTATCTATTGTGAAATATCTTCATTTATTTTGTATTAGTAAATTATTCCCTCATAAATTAAAATTTGAACGTATCAGAAATAAAACTTAAGCTCATTTTGTGTTATAAGTCAGTTTCAGACTACCTTGCAGTCATTTTTAGTTTAGACATTATAAAAATAGATTTCTTATAGTACAGAGATTTTCATGTGGAGGTTGGTTTCTTGAAATAGGCTTTTGCCTTATCTCTTTCTTATCTTTCAGGCATTGAAAAGAGCACTTCGATCTTTTAACTCAGTGGTACTTTATAATACACTATTCTTTCCATCACTGTTAAAAAAAAAAATTGGTGCATGAGTAAAAACATCTTTTTTATATCACCAATAGATTGAGCTTGTTATAGTCCCCTCTTTTCATTTTCAGGAAGAGGCAGAAATCCAGGCAGAACTTGAACGTTTGGAAAGAGTCAGAAATCTTCATATTCGAGAGCTCAAAAGAATAAATAATGAAGATAATTCACAGTAAGTCATTATTTGTATTTTACAGTATTACATGATAAAAGATTATCTCCCCTTGGAGATCATAAACACAGTATTTCCTTGTTGAGGGACTTCATCATAGAAATAAAGTCCTTCCCATGACTCGGAAGGCCTTGTATGATCCGGTCTCAGGCACCTCACCACCCCACCTCTCTCATTTTCCTCTCGCTTATATGTCATATATACACTGGCTCCCTTGATCACATGTCATTCCTATCTCAAGGCTCTTCTGTTCTCCATTTTCTCTGCCTGAAATATTCTTCCTCTGGACATATGAGTGGCTTACTTATTTCACTCCAGGTGGTCACTAGAAAGGCCACCCTGTCTAAAATATCAGTCCTGGCGTTACTCCATCACCTCTCTCAGTATCCTTACCTTGCTTTTTATTCTTGGCATTTATCAGTATTTGGAATTACATTTTTTTTCCAGTTCTTTTATCTGTTTCCTTCACTGGAATGTAAGCTACATGAGAGCAGGGATTTAGTTTTGTTCTTGCTATATCCCCCAAACCTAAACCTGTTTCTGGCGTATGGTAGGCACAGAATACATATTTGTTGACTAAATACCAAAGTTAGTGTTACAGTAGTGAAGAAGAAATCGTTTCAGCTAAAGGGATTTCATTAAACCGTGTATCCAGCATTGTGTAAAGAAGAAATAGAAGAGCAGTTTAAATTATAGTCTCTGTCCTTAATCCCTAATCAGATTTATTTAAACACTAAAGGAATTCAAAGAGAAAATGCCTATGGACAGGTGGGAGCTTTATGAGGAAGACAGAAATAAAGAAAGGCATTAATTGGATGTAGTCTGTGTAGAGGACAGGAAGGATGTCTTATTTACACTTTCAGATTTATATAATTTAAATCTTCATGACCTAAATGAGTGTCAGAATTGGAAGTGGCCTATTTCTGCCATGAAATATCTTGCTTAAAAGAAGGCCTGTTTATGAACATAATCATTCCAATATATAAGGTAAATGAAATAACATAGTTATGGAATATACTTAATTATACCAGATAAATTCTAATAAAGCAGATAAGTCAAAGCTAATTTATAGTTGACTGTTCTGAAAATTATGCCCAAGCTTGGTTGTGGATATAACTTAATCCACTTGATGAAAATTAAATGAATTGTTATATTTCCCTTTTTTTTTTTTTTTTTTTTTTGGCTACATGGCTTGTGGGATTCTAGTTCCCCAACTAGAGATTGAACATGGGCCACGGCAGTGAAAACACTGAGTCCTAACCACTGGACTACCAGGAAATTTCCTACATTTTGCTTTAAAACTAAACAGAAATCTCTAATAATTCTCAAGAAAAACTTAAATTGTCAAAGTTGTGTTGACATTGAATAAAATACCATGTATATTTTGTATCTGAGACTATAAAACTGTCATTGACTTTTCCCCCTCCCGTTTAAGAATCAAGAGTGTACATTTTGGAACCATGTTTTCTGTGAAACCCTGCCATGTATTAGCTGTTGACCCTGGACAGTTACTTAACCTTTCTGTGCAGTAGTGCCCTCATCTGTAAAATAGAGGTAGTAGCAGGGCCTACTTCAGAGGGTTAGTTAAGAACCAAATGAGATAATACATGTGAGTGCTTAGTGTGTAGCAGGTGTGATAAACCTTAAATAATTTTATTTGTGGTGGGTTTTTTTTTTTTTAAGCATTTCTTTTTTGATTGGGAATTAAAATTTTATTTGTAAAAGGCAAAGACTATAAAATTTAACCATGAATGAAAGTCAGCTTATAATTATTTTTAATCCTCTGTCAGTACTATAAAACTTAATTAAAACTCCCAGATAAAAGTATGTTTTCATAAGGGAAGTATTTCCTGATGAATAGATACAGGATTTTATAAAGCTCTTAGTAATACAGTAGTTGGTAGGTCTTTATCACAGTGCTATAATTGGTCATTGAACTTGAATATTCAGCTTAAGAGCTGAATGTTGGGCTTTGTGAACACCAAAGCGCTGAGATGGGTGATAGTCATGCAGGTAGAGAAAGAAGTATGGAATAGAATTCAGAATAGCAGGGAAGAGAGCCAGGAGTAGGGTAGAGCACAGCTGTGCTGTGGACAGGACCTTTTCGTGTGTGTTTTCATGTGCATGAGTGTTTTTTTCCCCACCCTTAAGGTTCAAAGATCACCCAACGTTAAATGAAAGATATTTATTGCTCCATCTGCTTGGTAGAGGTGGCTTTAGTGAAGTATATAAGGTAATGTACATATTTTTTTCTGTTCTTCACACTAATATAGCAAAGATATAGGAGTATGTGGTTAAGAAGTACATGTTTATTGTTTTTATGATTTTTTGACTGGGAAATTATGTCTTCTCATTGCAAAAAGAGTCTGTGATGGCTTATGTTATCTCGAGAGTCTATAAACTATCCTTGTGCCTTTGCAGACCCTCTGATATTTGGTAGCTGATTACCACTGACCAACCTGATACAAATAATAACAGCCATTAGAATCAAGATGGGCAGGTAGCCATTTAATATAGTACATATATGATAAGGTTATATCCCTTAAACATGTGTTACAAGTCCTTATATTTCCTGGATTTACCCTAATTTCTACCTATTTCAAGGCCAGTGTTTCTCAAATATATATGAATGCAGAAATTTTTATTCATCACATTTAATACTTTATACCTTTTTTTTTTTTTTTTTGCTCTGTATTGTCTTTCTGACCAACCTTTAAATACTGTGTTCCCAAATTTCTTTATCATTCTTAATCTCCTTTTCAAATATATCCCCCTCCTCTTCACTGAGTTATCACCTATTTGGTTTCAGATATAGATACATATGTATACATATGTATATATGTAGCTATCTACCCACACTTCTTTCTGAGCCCCATACCTGCAGATTTACATGACCTAATGTGGATGCTTCCTAAGTACTGCAAACTCACATGTGAAATAGAAGCTTATCTTCCTCTCCTCCCACACCTTCCTCCCTAAAAAAAAAAAAAAAAAAAAAACACCGCTCCCCACTTTAATACACAGCACTGCCTTTTATCTACCCAGTTCCTTCCCTGAAAAACTTGAATGAAGAATGAAAGCCGTTTTTCACTACATCTTTCCCCTAACCCCCTTCCTCCAGCATAACCAGTCTCTGGTGTATGTCATTACTAGTGTCATTAAGCTCTCTTAAATCCAGCAAGGACCCTTCTCTATCTCAGCTCAAAGCCTCATTGTCTCTTGTTTGCTTTGCTGCTCTAATCTCCTAGCCAATCACCTCTTGCTGGACATTGAGTTTCTCCAGTCCATTTGTGTGTATGCTGCAGCTAGAATGGCCTTGTTAGAAAATGCAGTCTGATCATCTCACTCCCCTGCCTTATAAGCCCCAGTGGCTTTCCCATTTACTCTTAGTTAGGATGAAGTCATAATGAAGGTAATAGTCTCACCTTAAACTTTAGTTCCTATTGAAGGCTTCCCTATTAATCTGCCTTTTATAAGCTCTTTGTAACACTTCGAGCTTCATTATGTATTGGTATAATCAGTGATTAAGACCTTAGGTTCTGAAGCCAAACAGGCTGAGTTTGAATCCTAATTCTGATTGCTGTTTACCAGCTGTCTAAACTTTGGCTTATTGCTTTATCATCCTGTCTTCATCTGGGACTGTTTAACAGTCCATGGGATCATTGTAATGATTAAATGAACTATCAGGTAAATCACATAGAATTTTGGTGTTGAGTAAATGTAAGCTTATCAAAGTGTTATTAGAAATCCTCTCTGTTCAAGAGACAACCTGTATCCAGTTCTGACTCTGGAGAAATGATGGGATTTGGATTCAGAGAACTAATTTCCGATCTTGGTTCAACCATGAACTAGTTTTTGTTTTGTTAACTTGGATAAGCATTAGTATCACCCATCAAGAGTGATTTGTGAGCCCTCTTCCAGTTCTTGTTTCTTTGATTCTAATGGTAGTTTATCTGGGCACTTAAGTGTTGAGTAGTCTTACCCAGGCCACAAGGTAGAAAAAAGAAGATCATAATAGCTCATGGTGGATCTAAATCACCATAGCTAGCACTGGCTTATCCTAAAAGTAGCCCAGTCTCTGTTGCTTCTAATAGCTTTCATGGCGGTCTTCCGCCACTGCCCAGTAGTATTTCCACTGTTTTTAGTCTCACAGATAGGGGCTAAAAGAGACTTTTCTCTTGAAGAAAATCTTACATAGAAATTAGAAAATGCAGATTGTTGGGGCCCTAATGTCTTAAATCCCTATTGTTGATTTAAATACTAATGACAGCTCCCTCTGACCCCTTCAAAGTCCTTTCTTTCTTGCCATGTCCCTTGGGAAACAAAGCAGCAGATTGTAAATCAAAAAATAGACTTTGTGGAAAATATTGAATCAGTTGCTTAGTGATTACCATCTTAGCTTTATGGGAAGGTATACTTTGAAAGATGTGTCTTACATTATAATCAGTATACACTAATGATAACTTTAGAATTTCATTTTTTACTTTTTTTTTCTTCTTACTGTGATTGCTTGTAAGTTCTTTAATAAACTTATTATGTTCTTTTTGCTTTCTCCTACCTGAACTTTTTTTCTTTTCTGTTGTTTAAAACTTAGCTAATGTCTATTGGGTATTTATTGTGAATCATGTATTATTCTAAACACTTTATATGTTTCACCCCATTTAATTCTCTTCAACAATCCAAACTTTGAGACTTTGTTAGCACAAAGTAACACATCTAATAATAAGTTTATCTGACTCCAAAGTGAATATTCTTAATTACTGCATCCTTTGTGATTTCAGATCTCATGCTTTTATAATTCTGTGACAAGCAGTTTACCCCCCCCTGCTTATTTTAAGGTTAAATTGATAGAGGGAGTGGAAGCTATGAACCTTCTTCTTAATAAATATGTAAGCTATTTAAGTGTTTTCTTAAAGGAGCACTTTTTGTATATAAGTTACAGTAGAACCTAAACTATTAAATTTTTCATGATATGCAGTGTTTTTTAGAAAAAAAGAAAAAGTCACCTGAAGCCTTAAAAAATATTGATCATTCGTTCTTAAGAAATAGGCTGATAATTTGAACAAACCAGTATAAAAACGTATCTTGAGATGAGATTAAGGAATAATTGCTGATATGGGATAATTATATATGGTTATGTTTAATTTTGTAATAAAAGTTTAGAACTTTAATAAACTAATTTTCAAACAAGTGGGGAAAAAACATGGAGTCTGTAGGAAAAGATAGAGGAAAAAGTTTACTTCATCCAATCCACCAAAAAAGTATTAAAGTCACCTGTTTTCCTGGCTGCTTACTGCTGCTGCTGGTATAGAGGAGAAGCTCTATGTTTTTTTTTTTTTTTTTTAAAAAAGCTTTATTGTTTAATCTTAATTCAGTATATTGGCATTTATAAAACTTGAACATGAAAATTCACATTAAGGTTTACTCTGATTTAACATCATGAAATTTGTATCTTGTTTCTGATAATAAATGTGCCACTGAACTATAATCTTAGCAGAGATGACTACCAAAAGTAGTATATTTTATAGTATAAAAGTGTATATTCTAGTTCCATATTACTGCAAAATTATTACCCCCCCAAAAAAGTGAGCTCTTCAGTTGGTCTTTGGTTCAAAGTCTTCTCTGTTCCTTTAATCCTAGGCTTTTGACCTTTATGAACAAAGATATGCTGCTGTGAAGATCCACCAGCTTAATAAAAGCTGGAGGGATGAGAAGAAGGAAAACTACCACAAGTAAATATTAATTCTTTGATTTTTATCAATTTTGAAAATACATTTAATGGCCATGGAGAATTAATACACTCTCCTTCTCGTAGACATGCCTGCAGAGAGTATAGAATACACAAAGAACTGGATCACCCCAGAATAGTTAAACTCTATGACTATTTCTCCTTGGATACAGATACGTAAGTGAATGTAAACAGACTTAGTTTTTAAGAAAAGACATGTTGGCATTTGCTTCCCCTATTCTGTAGTGATGATACAAATACTCATTTGTCCATTGTGACTCTGAAGTATTGGCTAATATTTTGTGTCTGATTTTTTTCTTTTCTCCATTGTAGGTTTTGTACAGTGTTAGAATACTGTGAAGGCAATGACTTGGATTTCTATCTGAAGCAACATAAGTTAATGTCAGAGAAAGAAGCTAGGTCTATTGTAATGCAAATTGTAAATGCACTAAGATATCTCAATGAAATAAAACCCCCTATTATACATTATGATCTTAAGCCAGGTAATTAATAAAATTTGTCTTAAGTTTTTAAGCTTTAAAGAATATAATTATCTGAAAATATGCTTTGTGATGTAGTTTTTAAGAGACAGTGGCATACTAATAGAACCTGAAGTGTTTTTAAAATAATATTGCTATATTTTGCAATTATATTTTAAATGTGTATTTTAATTAAAAATTTTACATATGTATACTAAATGTATTATTTATTTCCCCCAAATCAGCTTTCGTAGTAAACATAATGTTTTTCATCTTTGTATCATTAAATAAACTTTGTTTTAGGAAACATCCTCCTGGTAGATGGAACAGCATGTGGAGAAATAAAAATCACGGATTTTGGTCTGTCCAAGATCATGGATGATGATAGCTATGGTGTAGATGGAATGGATCTAACATCCCAGGGGGCAGGCACATACTGGTAAGTGTATTATTAAAAACACCAAAATTATCTAGGTCAGTGCCCAGTCTTTTCAAAGAGAGTTTATTTTCGTGTGCCTTTGAGAGTACTATGGTGTGATAAGGGTGGTGATACGAAGTCTCTGAGTTGAGACTACTGGCATCAGCCCTCTTTTCTCATCCTGCCTTAACTGTAAGTATCAGGAAACTGGAGGAAGAGAAATTTGGCATCAGTGACTACCAGCCAGAAATTCCTAATGTGAAGAATTTGTGAATCTTGTTCTGTAATGTTAGAGTGAGTGATGTTTATTTTGAATCAGTTCAGTTGCTTAGTTGTGTCTGACTCTTCGTGACCCCATGGACTGCAGCACGCCAAGCCTCCCTGTCCATCACCAACTCCTGGAATTTACTCAAACTCCTGTCCATTGAGTCGGTGATGCCATCCAACCATCTCATCCTCTGTCGTCCCCTTCTCCTCCTGCCCTCAATCTTTCCCAGCATCAGGGTCTTTTCCATTGAGTCAGCTCTTCTCATCAGGTGGCCAAAATATTGGAGTTTTAGCTTCAACATCAGTCTTTCCAGTGAACACTCAGGACTGATCTCCTTTAGGATGGACTGGTTGGATCTCCTTGCAGTCCAAGGGACTCTCAAGAGTCTTCTCTAGCACCACAGTTCAAAAGCATCAATTCTTCAGCGCTCAGCTTTCTTTATAGTCCAACTCTCACATCCATACATGACCACTGGAAAAACCATTGCCTTGACTAGATGGGCCTTTGTTGGCAAAGTAACACCTCTGCTTTCTAACATGCTGTCTAGGTTGGTCATAACTTTTCTTCCAAGGAGCAAGCGTCTTTTAATTTCATGGCTGCAGTCACCATCTGCAGTGATTTTGGAGGCCCCAAAAATAGTCTGCCACTGTTTCCCCATCTATTTGCCATGAAGTGATGGGGACTGGATGCCATGATCTTAGTTTTCTAAATGTTGAGCTTTAAGCCAACTTTTTCACTCTCCTCTTTCACTTTCATCAAGAGGCTCTTTAGTTCCTCTTCACTTTCTGCCATAAGGGTGGTGTCATCTGCGTATCTGAGGTTATTGAGATTTCTCCCAGCAATCTTGATTCCAGCTTGTGCTTCCTCCAGCCCAGCGTTTCTCATGATGTACTCAGCATAGAAGTTAAATAAGCAGGGTGACAGTATACAGCCTTGATGTACTCCTTTTCCTGTTTGGAACCAGTCTGTTGTTCCATGTCCAGTTCTAACTCTTGATTCCTGACCTGCATATAGGTTTCTGAAGAGGCAGGTCAGGTGGTCTGGTATTCCCATCTCTTTCAGAATTTTCCACAGTTTATTATGATCCACTCAGTCAAAGGCTTTGGCATAGTCGATAAAGCAGAAATAGATGTTTTTCTGGAACTCTCTTGCTTTTTCCATGATCCAGTGGATGTTGGCCATTTGATCTTTGGTTCCTCTGCCTTTTCTAAAACCAGCTTGAACATCTGGAAGTTCACAGTTCACATATTACTGAAGCCTGGCTTGGAGAATTTTGAGCATTACTTTACTATGAATAATAATACTTAATATAACATCTTAGCTATTAAAAGCAGTAAGTATTAAGCCCTCTCTGTACAGGTTTTGTGGTTACAGTTTTTGTTTGAGATGGATGTTTTGTTGATCATGAATGAGAAGAGAAATTTGGTACAATCTTGATCTTTTGGACATGAGTCTAAATGAATGCCATTCCTTCACAGTTACCTAGGTGTTGACAAAAATTACTTCATTGTGAATTTTCAAAAAAAATTTAGTTTTCAGAATGAATGAATTTAGCAAAAGGAGTGAAATCTTAATTGGAAGGGAGATAGCTGTACTCAGCCTCACTGAGCAGGATGGTGATTACAAACATACATGTGACTTTAGGGTTTCTAGAATATAGTTAGCCTGGGCAATAGAAAATGCTACAAGTTTGTATGCATTTTTACTTTTCAGAATAGGGATTAGTCATATCCATGTATTCATGTAAAGCCATTTTAGAGCTTTAAAATTATGCTTGTGGCATTTTTTTAGGAATATAATACAGTATGTCATAGATTTTTAAAATACATGTTTAAAGAAAATTATCATTCAAACCGGTAACTCCTTGAAGGTCGGAACCCTCAATCAGTAAGTAATCTTGAGTCTTTCTTCTTTTAGCAACAAGACTCCTTTTTTCACCACAGAATCTTAGAATCCTAGTTGCTTGGTAGAACCCTAAATTCTGTGGAAAACAGCTTGAAACCATGTTCTAAATAATAGATAATCCTTTGCAGAGATTCCCACATGCCGTTTTCCTCTCACTCCGGTTTCCCTAGTGTAGGGCAAGGCAATGGAATTTCCCTGGCAGATGGGCAGCAGGGACGCTTATGTTTAGGGTACTCTGTGGTAAAGTCATGGCATTTCCATGTTAGGAACCTGGAATTACACTTCTTATAGAAACAATGTTTCCCAAAATGGTTAGTTTCTAATCATTAGTTTTTTAAGATATGTATTTGGTAAACAATGTCCTATACAAACTTTTAAAGTATGTGTCATGGTGCCTTTACAAATTGCCTTTCATCCCCTGTCAGTATCACTTAGAAGAAAGTGAGTTTTATTTCTTCTTGCCTCTCAGGTCTCAAATGCAAGCATTCACTAAATCCTGTTGGTCATTTTTCCTGAAAAGCTTTGGTATCTATTCCTATACTTTCTCTCCTTGCTTACACCCTTTTACCTTGAGGGACAGTATAGCATAGTGTTTGAGAGGCATTCTTGTTTTCAGTTACACACACACACATAAACCTACAGAAAATACATACTTTTCATAGAACAAACCTGGCTTTTTACTTGATTTGGAAGGTAGGAAAGGATTACATCACATACAAGCTATTGGTCATCTGTGAACGTTCTGCTGAAATTTAAGTGATTATTAGTGTAGTGAGTATAAAACAAAAAAACCATAGATTCCCATTTAGCTGTATTATTGCTTTTAAGGACTTTGTAGTTTATCCAAATTTTAGATGGGGGGAGATGCTTGCATCCTGGTGGAGCTGTTTAAATTTATGTAAAAGGTAAAAGTAAATATTACAATCTATTTTTACCTTTTGTCTAAAATTATGACTTTATAAATTAAAAAGATAGTATTTTTGAATGCTCCATATATTTCTGTTGCTGCAACCATTCAAAACTGCACAAAGATTAATGAATTAATGTAACAGAGGTCCCTGGAGGGAAGCAGAGAAGGCTTGTGATAGTTAGGCAGATTTTGAAGAAAGGGTGGCTACCATGTCAAATGAGTATGGTAAGTCGCTTCAGTCCTAACTCCTTGTGACCCTATAGACTATAGCCTGCCAGGCTCCTTTGTACATGGGATTCTCCAGGCAAGAATACTGGAGTGGGTTGCCATGCCCTTCTCCAGAGAATTTTCCCAATCCAGGGTTTGAACCCCCCATCTCCTGCATTGCAGGCGGATTCTTTAACCTCCGAGCCCCTGGGGAAGCCCAAACTGGGGTAAAAGCAAGCATAAAAGGTATTCATAAAAGCATAAAAAGCATATTCAGAAGCATGTGGGGAAGCACAGTGTGGGGACCAAATGAATTGGCTTTGCCTAGCCAGTTTGAGCGGAGAAGGCAATGGCACCCCACTCCAGTACTCTTGCCTGGAAAATCCCATGGACAGAGGAGCCTGGTAGGCTGCAGTCCATGGGGTCGCACAGAGTAGGACACGATTGAAGTGACTTAGCAGCAGCCAGTTTGCGGGGGTCAGGGGAAGAGATTTTGGAAATTTAAGTTGCTGCTAGACTAAGACAGGTTGTTTGTTACAAGCAAGAGATACAAGGTCTTACCTTGCTAGCCAGTGATGTTGAGGTTCTTTAAACAAAAGAACTGGCTGATCAGATGTATGTTTTAGGAAGAGTTTGAACACTGGTGAAGAGGGGGATAGGAAGAGTTTTTTCGTCCTAGTGGATACTTACTCAGAACACTGTAGTTTTAACAATAATTTGTCATTTCTATAGATAATACACATTTATAATTGACCCTTAAACAATGCAGGGGTGAGAGGCACCAGCCCTCTACACAGTCAAAAATCTGAGAGTAGCTTAAAGAGTTGCCCTTCATATACATGGTTCCTCCAAAGGCCCGAAATTCACCCAACCAGGGATTGTGTAGTGCTGTATGTAGTATTTACTATTAAAAAAAAAAAATCCTCATGCAAGTGGACCCATGCAGTTCTAACCTGTGTTGTTAAAGGGTTAACTGTATCTTACACACTTTATCACAAAGTTGTTTGTTTTGGCGCTAGAGTCAGATGATACAAATGCTTTAAAAGTTTAGGACATCCTTCAATGTATGGATAAAACGAAAGTTCTAAGATTTTACATTTACAAGTTATAAATTGTTAATATCCTTTCCTTTTTTCTGTCTCCCCGCCTCCCCCCATCCCAAACTAGGTATTTACCTCCCGAATGTTTCGTAGTTGGAAAGGAACCGCCGAAGATTTCCAACAAGGTTGACGTGTGGTCAGTTGGAGTCATCTTCTTTCAATGTCTTTATGGTAGAAAGGTAAGTTAAAGTATAGCAGATTCAGCCATACGGAGAGAAGTTGAATTTTCTCTTCTTCTTGAAGTTTCATTAATTTGAAGTCAGTTTAGTCAAGAATGGAGACCTGGTTAAGGCAGGAACAACAGCAACAACAAACCCCAAATAACCATTGGGGTTAGGAACAGCCTGGAAAGCAATAATCCAAGAAAGCACTTGAACTGTGTTGCAGCTCTACACAAAGGAGGGAGGGGTGCTTATAGGCAAAAAAACTGCAAGGTTACATAAATTGTTAAGAATTAGGATTGGAGCCGGCCAGAAATAAGGGTGCTGTGCTGTTCACGTAGTTGCAAAGTGGGGGTGACTTCTAAACTGCAAGGTTGCAGCTAGCATTGGCTAATTGGTTTTGAAAACAACTAGTAGTGTCCTTTGGTTTGATACAGTTTGGAAAGTTCAGGTTTTCTGTGATGCAGGGATGTGTCTGAAACCACACCCATAATGGCTACCCAGCTCCATTTTGGATGCCTGAACCATAGTTACCCATGTTAATTTTTTTAGGTGATCTTAAATATATCATCACTTACTAAAATTTTCATGGATCAGAATTACTTTAATAACACTGCTAATGTTTCTGTAGCATTAGAAATAATGGAGTCAAAACTATTTTCTTCACTTTCTCACATCCTCTACCCCCATTCTCCCCCAACCCCCCAAAACACACACACATTGGCCTGAGCATGTTTCACCCGTGCTTCCTCAGGGAAATTCTGTCAAACCTAGTCCTAATGTTTCTCAAACTTCTTTTTATATTGAAGTCAGAACTACAAACTACCATGGATATTTAATCCTTATCCCATTCAATCCCTTCATCAGTGTGAAAAGTGATCCAGGGACTTCTCTGGGAATTCACTGCATGTTAGGACCAAAGCCAGAGCTGTTTCATTTAACTTAATTTGTCATGCTCAAGGTGTTTTACTCTGGACTTTTCACAGATGTTTCCACTACTTTTCAAACTAGTTTGAACTGTATCAAACTGAAGGACATCACTGCTGCTGCTGCTAAGTCGCTTCAGTCGTGTCCGACTCTGTGTGACCCCAGAGACGGCAGCCCACCAGGCTCCCCCGTCCCTGGGATTCTCCAGGCAAGAACACTGGAGTGGGTTGCCATTTATTTCTCTAATGCATGAAAGTGAAAAGTGAAAGTGAAGTCGCTCAGTCGTGTCCGACCCTCAGTGACCCCATGGACTGCAGCCTACCAGGCTCCTCTGTCCATGGGATTTTCCAGGCAAGAGTACTGGAGTGGGGTACCATTGCCTTCTCCACTAGCTGTTTTCAAAACTATATCTGCTAGCAGGTGCCAGCTGTAACCTTATAGTTTCTTCTACTAAGAAGTAGTTCTTAAACATTTTAAACAGAATAAAATATTTAATGTTTTCATCTTAATTGCTTATTTATAGTGTTTTGGCTATGTGGAGGATTGATCAGATGGTCTTTCTCAGCCTGCTATATCAATTATAGCCTATGAGAATACATCCCAACCTGGAAGTAACTAAGAATAAGATTTTTTAAAACACAAATCATTTGTACTGCAGGGATTCAGTGATAACATCTGTTTAAATATTTTGTGAGATAAATTTCTCAACATTTTATTCATTTCTCTTAAAGCCATTTGGTCACAATCAATCTCAGCAAGACATTCTTCAAGAAAATACGATATTAAAAGCCACTGATGTCCAATTCCCTGTAAAACCTGTCGTAAGCAGTGAAGCAAAGGTACCAAATTTATGTAAATAAATTTTGTGAAGTGATTTTTTTATTTCATAAGTTGTGGTTAAAACAAAGTAAACATTAATAAGTAAAGCAAAAGGGACTGCAGCCACAGGCAAGTCTGTCCAATAGGGGTGGGCGATTTGCTCTGGAGAAGAGCTGCTTTGGTTGTGATAGTTTCTCTTTGGTTGTGATAGTTTTTAAGGACCCAAGTATAGTCCATGATTTCTTTTAAGAAGGCAGGCTAAAGAGACCATAATCTATTACTATATTTACATAAAGTTCAAAAGACACAAAACTCAACTATGGTGTTTAGAAGTCAGATAGCTTATTACTCCAGTAGACTGGGGCAGAGGCAGTGCCCGTGACCAAAGGTGGGCATGAAGAGTCTTAGGTGGTTCTGATAAAGTTCTTTTTCTTGATTCATTTGCCAGTTATATAGCTACATTCATTTTGTGCTGTATGCTCCCTTAGGGAGAAAATATTACAGCAAAAAATGGCATCATTCTCTTGGCTAAACTAAATTAACAGGAAAATGGAATGACTGTTTTACGAAAGACAAATTTCAGAAAAAGAGGACTCTGGAGTTTTGTAGGGAGCAATGCAGTATTCCATATTCAACACAGTTTACAGGCATACCCCAGAGATGGCGTGGGTCTGATTCTATACCACTGCAATAAGGTGAATATTGTAATAAAGGAAGTCACACACAATTTTTGGTTTTCTGGTGCACATAAAATTATGTTTACATGGTAATGTTGTCTGTTAATTAGTGCAGTAGCATTATACCTAAAAAAAATAATGTACATACCTTAATTTAAAATGCTTGCCTGCTAAAAACTGCTAAACAGACATCATCTGAACCTTCAGCCAGTCTTTTTGCTGGTGGATGGTCTTGCCTTGCTGTTGATGGCTGCTGACTGGTCATGGTGGTGATGCTCAGGCAGCTTCACATTGATGGGACTCTTCCTTTCGTGAATAGTTTTTCTGTAGTGTACAGTGCTTTTGAGAGAAGTTCTTCTGTGAGTAAAATGATTTCAAAATTGAGTCAGTCCTCTCAAACCCTGCCACTGCCTTATGAAACTAAGTTTATTTAATATTCTAAATCCTTTATTGTCATTTCAGCAATTAAACTTGCGGTCTTATATGGGCACAGTTCATGGCATCCCCCAAACAGTTACAGAAGTAACAAGTCACTGATGACCACCACAAATAAATCATGATGCAAAGTCAAAACCTGCTAGGATTACCAAATGTGACAGAGCGAGCACATGCTGTTCGAAAAATGGTGCCAATAGGTTTGTTTGACGCAGGGTTGCCACAAACCTTCAATTTGAAAAAAACAAAAAACACAATATTTGCAAAGTGGAATAGAACAAGGTATGCCTGTACTGGAAGTCCTAGCCAGAACAGTTAGGCAAGAAAAAGAAATAAGAGGCATATAAATCAGAAAGAAGTAAAACTGTCACTAATGGTAGACAAGGGTTTTTATATATAAAATGGTATTAAATATGTAGACCAAAAAACGCGGCAGCAAGGACTCAGATATTGTATACCAACTTCACAATAATTAAAAGTAAAAACAACCGAAAAGTCAACCAACAGATAAATGGGTAAACAAAATGTAGCATATACACGCAATGGAATATTAGCCTTAAAAAGGAACGAAATTCTGATGCATGCTACGACATGGATGACTCAAGCATCACACTTAAGTGAAAGACACAGAAGGACAACTGCTGTATGATTCCACTCACATAAGGTGCTTAGAATAGCTGAATCATAAAAGAACATACTGGTTACCAAGGGCTGGGGGAAGGAGGAATAGGAGATATTGCCTAATGGGTACAGATTTCAGTTCTGCATGATGAAAAGTTCTGCAGATGGATAGTGGTGATGGTGTACTGCGGTGTGAGTGTGCTTAATGTCACTGAATTGTATACTTGGGTTAAAAATGCTCAGTTTTATGTTACGTTTATTTTATTCTCCATAAAAATTGTTTTAAACAAAAGAAATAACAGCTTTCCAGCCATAAGTGGTAGCAATAATATTTAGTACTGTGAACAATTAGAGGCTGAGAATTGAGAGTTGGATTTGCAATAATTTTATTGGTTTCTTTTAATCTGATTCCCTAGTGAAATGAGATCTATTTTCTGAAATGTGTCCATCATCTGTATTATTCAGTTTATTAATACTTAGAAAAGATTTTAATTTTTTTTTTAAGGCCTTTATAAGACGCTGTTTGGCATACCGAAAAGAAGATAGGTTTGATGTGCACCAACTGGCAAATGACCCCTACCTTCTCCCACACATGAGAAGATCCAATTCTTCAGGCAACTTACACATGGCTGGGCTGACAGCATCACCCACACCCCCTTCTTCAAGCATACTTACTTACTGACTTTCCTCCAAAATCGGCATGATGTCTTTGAATTGCTTCCAGATGCACACTTGAGTTTGAGAGCTTCTGAGTGTTTTTGTTGTTTTTTTTACACAGGATATGGTTGAGAACTGTTTGTGAACTGAAGTTTTTCATAGAGTCGTTTGTATGAGAGTGGATCATGGACCCTGAATAAATGTACACTTCTGACTGTAACCTAAGCAGTGAAGGGTGACTGCCTGTTGCACAGAAACAGGAATACCATGTTGAAGAAAAGTGGGTTTTGTTGGGGAGGGGAACACTGTAAATAACGTTTATAATACTTCAGTACATTTGGTTGTTACTCGAGAGTTCTAATACGAAGGGTAGTTTTTCATTATTTAAAAACACATGGAAAATGAGACATATTTCTAACACGAGAACTATACAGTGCCTGGATACATTATTCAGCATTCAGCAGTTTATCTGCTGCAACCAAAGTAAGAACGGAATGATAGTGGCTGTTGTGTTTTACAGTAACAGGATGTGAGAGAATCTTTGGGCAAAGTTAGACTTCGTCATTTGCCTATTCTGGCTTGTACCAGGTTGTACCTCGAAATCACGTCTGCTCTTTTCACTGGTTTTGTTAAAGGGAGAACTGTTCCTAGATACTTTAGACCTCTGACAAAGTGCGCTGCTTATTTTGGAACCAATTGAAGTCACTAAATTATGGTATCTCCAGTGTTCTCAACATGTTAGAACTGTTAACAGGTATTTTTATTTTGTTACCAGGCCTTGTTCATTCAAACAAGTGACAATATATAACCAAATGCAGGCCAGTTCTATGCAGGATAATGATAAATTCCCTTCTAGCTCTATTGTAAATTGTTGTACAGATGTCATATTTCAACTAGCAAGTTTCAGCAGCTTATTCTTGTACAAATGTTTAAAAATATGGCTTTTCTAATTGGATATTGTATTTTTTTTAAGTCTTCTTGAAGGCGCTTTAATTGCTGCTAAATGGTGTTGCTTCTTTGCTTAAAAAAAAAAATCAAATGACCTCCTTAAAAGGTGCAAGTTGACTGTACATCATAGAAAGATTATTAAAAGCAGGCATTTGTTAACAATCAAGGCATGTAAAAATGATCCATGTTGGACATAAAGAGTTCTTGAAATCAGTTTCTTGATTTCTAGGGCTGTGGGAGCACATATGTAGTAGATTTATAAATTGTTCATGGTAATTCTACATTTCTAGCAGGTTCTAACCAGCAAGGTGGGATGACAGTCCCTTAAACAAATTTCTTGCGGTTTGTACAGATTTGTTAAAATGTGAACATTTTCTAACTGCCTTGTATGGTAGAAACCGTTATTTTTCAGGATGCTGTATTTCACTCCTTTAAGAAATTTCTTTATCATCACATTCATAATGCTGATTCTTACATGTAAATTGTCCATGTTGCTGAAAAAGGAGGCTATGTTTAACACAGATTCTCCTTAATATTGTACAGTTAAATGGTGGCTCTAATTTCTGATATTGCAAGCCATTTTGTTCTTTCATTGTACATAGACACATTGTCTCTTTAAGATGCTGCTGAAATTGTAGAGAATGTAGCCAAAACAGTAATAAACAATGACAGTTAAAATTTAAAGACTATGAAATTACATTTGAAGGGAGCTTTCAAGACTTAGGACATTGACTGGGCTCCTTTACTTAAGAATCAGCTGAGTAAATTCTTGAAGTATACTTCAAGATAAGTATGAAGGGGTTTCAAGCTGTTAAAGTATACCTAATAACCATTATCAAGGCTAATCCTAGGTAAGTAACACTTAGCCCTATTGGGAATGGCTTAAGGGCTGTACCTGTTCCTCTGTAGATCAAGATAGAAATCCTATTTTAAAAATTATTGACATAGTAATGGAATGTTAGCATTAATTGAGTGCTTTAGGTGCTGTCTGCAAATTTTTCAGTTTTGTTGAGTTTTCATCCTTCTGAATCCTGAAATACTATGTTCATTATAGTAACTTATTTAAAGTCCCCAATTAAAATACCCAGTTTTAAAATTTTAGTGAGGTATATAAGTGGATGTGTATGTCTAACATGAGATTGAAGAAGAGGTACAGACTTAGATCACTGGCCTTTATCATATTATTTTCAAATAAGTGGAAGTGACTGCTACTGTCAGAATGCAGAAGAGGAGGCGAATAAGCCATAAAATAAAATTGCTTCCCTGGGCTTAGGTAATCATCTGTTTAGAATCCAAGGTGTGTGAGTGATAAGCCAGCTTTGAGACCCTCTATTCCTCTTAAAGTTTTTCCAAAGAAATGACAGAAATGACACAGCTTTGGGATAGTATGTCCCTACCCCAGCAAGTACAAGATAGCTAACTGAGCCAAAGTGAGAACTGTTACCTTTACCTGGGACACTTTTATTTATCACTAATTTCAGTCACGCTGATAATTTTACTCTAATTAGCTTTTGAGGCTTAAATTGTTTTTTGGTCTAAATTCTATCCTCAAAATTAAAGCATTTCCTTTACCCTTAGACAGTGGCCAAGGTCTCCTCGCTTTAAGAAGCACTGCAAGGTAAATGTATAGTTTTTGCATATAATTTATAATATTTCTCTGATATGAATTAGCTTTAGTGCATGCATGCTGAGAGGAAATAAGTGTAGAAACCACACTAATTTATTAAGTCTGGAGTTGGGTAGCTACTTGGTTGTTTTGCAAAAATGAAGTTTTAAGTCTGTTTTTTACTTACTGGCTGCCATCCCCTTCTCCTAAAAAAATAATTTTCAATTTAAATGGTACATAAAATGTGAACAAATACTTCTACAAATACCTCATTACATGAAACCAAAATGGTAGAATTTCAGTGAAACAAATTTAAAGAGTATATTGTGTGTTTTGCTATTGTTACTGATTAAATACAATAATGCTGATTACCATCAGATGTTATTAGCTGTGTTTTGCAGCAGTAGTGCAGACTGTCCAGTCCTATTAGATTGTGAGTTTAACTTACATTACTGTTTGTGTGTGGAAAAGGCAGACTTACACACATTTTAACATCACACGGGCATGTCTTAAAATAATCCCACTTTAAATTTTGACATGTTACCTGATCATTTTCCTCCCAAATATACTAAACTTTAATGTTCTTAAGGCTTAATTTATTTAAAAATTATTTTTGCAGCTAGCTTTAGAATAAAATTATTAGAATTCTAGTTCTTGGGTTCCAGGAATTCTGTAAAAGTCTTAGAATTTCTACAACTTTCCGTTGATTTGAATTATAACATACATATCTCCATTTACCTTCCCCTGCTTTCATTTCCCTCTTCTTTTTTTGAAGATTCTTCTTGTTGAGAATTCTTGGATTTTTGAATGGGAAAGATTTGAGTGTTGAGTAAATGTGTATAGACTAACTTCAAAACAACTGCATAGAGCCAGAGGAGAATTCAGAGGAGTTATCTTTCATTAGGATCAAGATGCATGATTTTCACCTGGAAATTCTCACTCATTTAACATACTAGAAATGTGTATTACCTACATACATATGACAGTTTTTAAAAGGCAATGGCAAGAATGCTGGTTAAGAACCCAGTTTAGAACCAGGTTCTTTGGGTTTAAATGTTGACTGCCATTTACTGCCACTGTGTTTCAAGTTCATCCTCTGAAAATGGGGATAACAGTACCTACCACACAAAGTGGTTGCAAGGAATAAATGAGTTCATGCGCATAAAGCACTTGGAACCACACCCAGCTCATTGTAATACCATGTGTATAAAGCTATTATTCTCCTTTAAGACTCAAAGGTTACTCTGTTGTTTTTATCCTACATTTGTAGTCCACTTTGCTTCCTGTGAAATACTATTTCCCCCTTAAGAAACAAGTTCTGTAGTATTTTTTTACTTGTTTTAAGCAATTAGACTACCTGAAAAGGGAAGGTGGTGGAGTGTGGCAACAAAAAGTAACGTTGTCTCAACTGTAGTTACCAAAAGGATCAAACTCTAACCATTCAGGCTATTTCATCAGAGCAAATTCTACCATACATCCCAGGGGGTTTTCCTTGATAGTACAAGTCATCTGAGGTAGAATAGGTACTATTATACCAGTTTTACAGAGGAGAAACAGTTGGAGAAAAGAAATGACTTGGTAAGACCACATTAACTAGTAAATGACATCAGAACTAAAGCACAGCTCCTGGAGTTCTAAAGCAAAGTACTTAACTGTGCTAACATCTTGCTGCTTTATTAGAACACATTAGTGTGTTAAATTATGATTGTTCAAAATAACAAAAATGAACAGATACAAATCTAACTGTCACCATGAAAGAGCAATAAAAAGAATTCTTCAGTTGTTAGATCAGGAATGCTGTGTGAGCTGAGCCGGGATGGCTGAGAATCACTTGAGAGAGGGCTTTTTGTCCAGACTCGTCCTAGGCAAGGCAGAGAGTGGGGTTACAAGCCTTTTCCTATTCTCACACTTGTTTTTCATTGCATTTTAAATTTGTTAATAACTTACAGAGATCAGTTCACCTTTCTCATTCTCAGCCAACTTTCATGAAGGTAGAAGGTATATTCTCCTTCCTCTCCCTGCAGTGGTACCAGCTGGTCTCAGAAGAAATCTGGAAAAACTGATTATTAAGTAAAAAACTTGAGAAAGTCTTACAAATCTAATGAAATTATCCATGAATGCTGCTCCAGTGCCATGATCACAAGTGAGTAATCCTGACTTCATGTGACTCTTGATTTTTTTAAAAGCCTGCTTGTGATGTAAATTTTTCTTTATGTGATCCATTTTCATCTGAAAACTTAGGCTGTTCCCACAGCCAGATACCTAAGCTGAAGAGTAGATGTGCATGACCAGCACTGTCCTGTTCTTAATATATGGTTTATTTGGTGTAAATACTTTATATGAGAGATCATGATTTATTTCTAGGATATGACAAACTTAGATTCTAAAACTATGACAAAATTAAGATTCTAAAACTACCTGATCTAAAGAATGAGTATGGCTCATATATATCATTCATATTGATCCTATTTCATCTCTTTATAACTTTGGTCTGCTTAGAACAAAATTCATAACCTCCTTTTACGGAGGTATTCAGAAGAGTGAAAAGCAGGGAAAGCATGGGTTTTGAAGCCTGACCTGACTTTGCATTTGTCTTTGTTCCTTAATAATTGAGTGCCCTTAGAGGAGTCACTGAGAGCCTCTCTTGGCTTACCTTCCATATCTGTGAAGTGTGTATATGAAGAGTACCACCTTGCAGGAAGTTCCTCCAACTAACATGGCATGAGCTTTGACCAAGCAGATCAAATGCTAGCCGTAGTGCACTGAGAGGCTCAAGAGTAATTGTAGGACACCCTGAGGAAGGGATAAGAACACTTGGGGTGAGGAGTCCAGTAAGCAGCAGCCATTTATCAATATGGAGCTGTTTCTGTATTTTAACCCATGAATCTGTGCATAAGTGCTTAGGATGAGCCTGAGTATCAGCAGTGACAAGACAGGCTCCATGAACGATTCCCCTCATTCCAGCACATGGAGCTCCATGAATGATCCCCTTCCTTCCAGCATGTGCAGCTCCATGAACGATCCCCTTCCTTTCAGCACACGCAGCCGTTTTGGAAGTTGCACATCCTAGGTGCAGGACTGCTGTGGGTTGGAGGCCTAATTGATTTGTTCTCAGAACTCTTGTTTTCTTCACTTTAGAAATGCTGTTTGGATCTCAAGACTGTTTCTGTTCAGGCCACCCTGAATATTAAATAAAGTCATTGGTGGTTGCTGGACTGATGTAAAAAAATTTTTACTGTTACTTTTTGACAATTTAAACTTCAGTAGGAATATTTTAGAATTTCATCCCTGTGGGCTTCTTTTCCCAGAGATACATAATATATTCATATGCAGTTATTAGTTAAAAAAAAACAAAAACCTTTATTCCTAATGGTAACCACAAAGCAAAAATCTACAGTAGATATACAAAAGATAAAGGAATCTAAGCATACCACTATATAAAAGTCACGAAGAGAAGAACTACCAAATAGAAAAAAATTAGCAATAATTACATACCTATCAATTACTTTTAATGAAAATGGACTAAGCTTACCAATCAAACGATGCAGAGTGGCTGAATATATGCTGCCTACAGGAGACTTCAGATGTAAGGACACACATCTCAAAGTGAAGGGCTGAAAACAGATACTCATGCAAGTGGAAACAAAAAGAAGCTGGAGTAGCTATACTTGTATCAGACAAAATAGATTTTAAAGACAAAGGCTGTGGTAAGAGACAGACAAGGTTGTTACTATGTAATAATAAAAGTATCAACCCAATAAGATACAATGTTTGTAAATATTTATATAGCCAACATAGAAGCACCTAAGTATATAAAGCAAGTATTAGCAGACCTAACCTGAGAAACAGTAATACAATAACAGGGAATTTTAATATCCACCTTCATGAATAGGTAAATCATCTAGACAGAAAATAAGGAATAACATCAGCCTTAAATAACATGTTAGGCCAGATGAACTTAATAGATCTGAAAAACACTGGCCAGGGCAGCATCCCCCCCATGCAGTCAAATTCACCAAAACTTCTGAATCCTCCAAAACTACTAATAGCCTTGTATTGACAAAAAAAACCTTGCTGATAATAAACAATCGATCAAGACATTTTGTATGTTAATTATATACTGTATTCCTAAAAAAAAGCTATAGAAATGTTAAGAAAGAGAAAATATATACATTTACTACTGTATTTGTCAACACAAGTTTACAAGACAAATCATCTGTCAGTACCTAGATCAATATTGTCTTTTGTATAACACTGTAGATATTACATGTATTATCAACAGTAGACATCAAAAATGAAGAAAACATTTATTTACAGGTATAATCATGTATCAGTAATGAAGCAGTAATACTGCTTTCTGGTAGTCTGTAATCCATAGAAAGACTTAACTAGCCTATACGCTATGAATGAATCATTGTGAAAATTTTTTGGCACAAACTAGTAGTCATATTCATAACATAGTATTGGAAACACTGTTACACATTTTAAAAAAATTTACCTATGATGATAGGCTGTTATGCAGTTTCTCCAATTACAAGAGAGGTAGCCACTGCAGCTGCTAAGTCGCTTCAGTTGTGTCCAACTCTGTACAACCCCACAGATGGCAGCCCACCAGGCTCCTCTGTGCCTGGGATTCTCCAAGCAAGAAGAATGGAGTGGGTTGGCAATTCCTTCTCCAATGTATGCATGCATGCTAAGGCACTTCAGCTTTGTCCAACTCTGTGCGACTCCCACCAGGCTCCTCTGTCCACGGGAGTCTCTAGGCAAGAATACTGGAATGGGTTGCTATTTCCTACTCTGCAAGAGAGGTAGACTGTATAATAATATAATTCTTTGAATGCAAAGTTAAAAAGCAGTGAGAAAACTAACACGTTGGTTTCATAATAAATACCACTCACCTTATGTCTATGTAAAGACAGGCTATCCACTTCAGTACATCTTGCGCACAATGTTCTACAGATATAATTGAAAAAAAAAAAAAAATCTATGTATAAGTGCCCCACACAAGTCAAACCCATGTTGTTCAAGGATCAACTGTATACAGAACATTCCATCCAAAAGCAACAAAATACACATTCTTCAAGTTGTACATCCAACATTCTCCAGGACAGATCATATTAGGTCACAAAACAAGTCTTAACAAATGTAAGACTGAAATTGTAACAGGCATCTTTTCCAACCACAATGGCTTTAAACTAGAAATCAATTATAAGAAGAAAACCAAAAAAAATCCACAAATATGTGAAGATTAAATAAGATACTACTGAAAAACAAAAATGAGTCAAAATAAGTTTTAAAAATATCTTGAGCAAATAAAAACAAAAATGCAACACAGCAAAACTTAAAGAGATGCATCAAAAGCTGTTCTAAGAGGGGCTCGTGGTGATAAATGCCTACACCTCAAGAAAAATTTCAAATCCTAACTTCATACCACAAGGACCTCAAAATTTCAAACACAACTTTACCTTCAAGAAAAAGAACAAAACAAACCAAAGTTAGGAGAAGACAGGAAATTACGAAATCATCAGAAATAAAACAGACTTAAGAAAACATGAAACTAAGAGCCGGTTCTTTAAAACGATAAAATTGACAAACTTCTGGCTAGACTGACCAACAAAAAAGAGGACTCTAAATCAGAAGTGAAAAACTGGTGTTAAAACTGATGCCACAGAGACACAAAGGATCATAAGAGACTGCTATGAACAATTATACACCAAAAAATTTGACAACCTAGAGAAAAGGATAAATTCCTAGTAACATAAAACTGGCCAAGATTGAATCGAATGAATAGGAAATCTGAACATACCAATTACTAGTAAGAAGACTGAATCAGTATCAAAAACCTAATGAAAGGGAACAGATGACTTCACTGGTGAATTCTACTGAATATTGAAATGATACCAATCTTTCTCAAACTCTTTCAAAAAGAACAGGAGAGAATATTTTCAAATTCCTTTTACAAGGCTAACCTTACCCCCATGACAAAACCAGATGATGACACAAAAAATAATTAAAGCAAACATCCCTAATGTACATAAAATATGAAAATCTTCAACAAAATATTAGCCAACCTAATTCAACAACTCATTAAATAATCATACACCTTGACTAAGTGGGATTTACTTCAGGAATGCAAGGAATAAATCATCTGCATGCAATATAATACACAGTATTAACCAAATGAATAAAAATGATTGAAGGTACTTCTAGATGGGCTTATGAGATTAGCATTGTTGATTTCCAGAATGTGCAGTGATTCAGGAGCTGGAGACAAAGTGGTGGAGTAGAAGGATTTGAGCTCGCCTCCTTTTACAAAACACCAGAATCAACTAACTGCTGAACAATCATCAACAAAAATAGACTTGAATCTACAAAAAAAAAAAAAAAAGTTATTCTACAATACAAAGAAGCCACAACAAGATGGTAGGAGGGGCACTGTTCTGATATAACCAAATAATGTATCTGCCAGGTGGGCAACCCACAAACTGGAAAATAATTATATTGCAGAGGATCTCCCACAAGAATTCCCAAAAGGAACTCCCACATCAGGCTCCCCAGCCTGGCAGTCTAACATGAGGAGGAGGAGAAGCCCCCAAAGCATTTCGCTATGAAGGCCAGTTGGCTTGAGCTGGCCTTCAAAGGAGCTCCACAGGAGCTCCACAAGACTAGAGGCAACAGAGACTCCACTCTTGGAGGTGCACACAAGTTTTCATGTGCACTAGGTCTCAGGGCAAAGTAGTCATTTGATAGGAGATGGAGCCAGACATACCTGCGGGTCTTGGAGGGTCTTCTGGGGAGGTGAGGGTTAGCTGTGGATCACTGTGGAGGCAAAGACACTGGTGGTTGCCTTGGAATATCCATTGGCATAACCAAGACCTAGCCCCACCCAACAGCCTGCAGGCACCAGTGCTGGGACACACCTCAGGCCAAACAACCAACAGAATAGGAACACAGCCCCACCCACCAGCAGACAGGCTGCCTGAAGTTCAGTCCAGTTCAGTCCCTCAGTGTCCAACTCTGCAACCCCATGAATTGCAGCACACCAGGCCTCCCTGTCCATCACCAACTCCCAGAGTTCACTAAGACTCACGTCCATCGAGTCAGTGATGCCATCCAGCCATCTCATCCTCTGTCGTCCCCTTCTCCTCCTGCCCCCAATCCCTCCGAGCATCAGGGTCTTTTCCAATAAGACAACTCTTCGCATGAGGTGGCGAAAAGTACTGGAGTTTCAGCCTCTGCATCAGTATGGTCTAAGGACTGGTCTCCTTTAGGATGGACTGGTTGGATCTCCTTGCAGTCCAAGGGACTCTCAAGAGTCTTCAACACCATAGTTCAAAAGCATCAATTCTTCAGCGCTAAGCTTTCTTCACAGTCCAACTCTCACATCCATACATGACCACTGGAAAAACCATAGCCTTGACTAGATGGACCTTTGTTGGCAAAGTAATATCTCTGCTTTTTAATACGCTGTCTAGGTTGGTCATAACTTTCCTTCCAAAGAGTAAGCGTCTTTTAATTTCATGCTGCAGTCACCATCTGCACTGATTTTGGAGCCCAGAAAAATAAAGTCAGCCACTGTTTACACTGTTTCCCCATCTATTTCCCATGAAGTGATGGGACCAGATGCCATGATCTTCGTTTTCTGAATGTTGAGCTTTAAGCCAACTTTTTCACTCTCCTCTTTCACTCTCATCAAGAGGCTTTTTAGGTCCCCTTCATTTTCTGCCATAAGGGTGGTGTCATCTGCTTATCTGAGGTTACTGATATTTCTCCCGGCAATCTTGATTCCAGCTTGTGCTTCTTCCAGCCCAGCGTTTCTCATGATGTACTCTGCATATAAGTTAAATGAGCAGGGTGACAATACACACCCTTGATGTACTCCTTTTCCTATTTGGAAGTAGTCTGTTTTTCCATGTGCAGTTCTGTTGCTTCCTGACCTGCATATAGGTTTCTCAAGAGGCAGGTCAGGTGGTCTGGTATTCCCATCTCTTTCAGAATTTTCCACAGTTTATTGTGATCCACACAAAGGCTTTGGCATAGTCAATAAAGCAGAAATAGATCTTTTTCTGGAACTCTCTTGCTTTTTTGATGATCCAGCAGATGTTGGCAATTTGATCTCTGGTTCCTCTGCCTTTTCTAAATCCAGCTTGAACATCTGGAAGTTCATGGTTCACGTTTGCTGAAGCCTGGCTTGGAGAATTTTGAGCATTACTAGCATGTGAGACGAGTGCAATTGTGCAGTAGTTTGAGCATTCTTTGGCATTGAAATGAAAACCGACCTTTTCCAGTCCTGTGGCCACTGCTGAGTTTTCCAAATTTCCTGACATATTGAGTGCAGCACTTTCACAGCATCATCTTTCAGGGTTTGAAATACCTCAACTGGAATTCCATCACATCCACTAGCTTTGTTTGTAGTGATGCTTACTAAGGCCCACTTGACTTCATATTCCAGGATGTCTGGCTCTAGGTGAGTGATCACAACATCGTGATTATCTGGGTCATGAAGATCTTTTTTGTACAGTTCTGTGTATTCTTGCCACCTCTTCTTAATCTCTTCTGCTTCTGTTAGGTCCATACCATTTCTGTCCTTTATCAAGCCCATCTTTGCATGAAATGTTTCCTTGGTATCTTTAACTTTCTTGAAAAGATCTCTAGTTTTTCCCATTCTGTTGTTTTCCTCTATTTGCATTGATCGCTGAGGAAGGCTTCCTAATCTATCCTTGCTATTCTTTGGAACTCAGCATTCAAATGGGAATATCTTTCCTTTTCTCCTTTGCTTTTCACTTCTATTCTTTTCACAGCTATTGTAACGCCTCCTCAGACAGCCATTTTGCTTTTTTGCATTTCTTTTCCATGGGGATGGTCTTGATCCCTGTCTCCTGTACAATGTCATGAACCTCCGTCCGTAGTTCATCAGGCACTCTATCAGATCTAGTCCCTTAAATCTATTTCTCACTTCCACTATATAATCATAAGGGATTTGATTTAGGTCATACCTGAATGGTCTAGTGGTTTTCCCTACTTTCTTCAATTTAAGTCTGAATTTGGCAATAAGGAGCTCATGATCTGAGCCACAGTCAGCTCCCAGTCTTGTTTTTGCTGACTGCATAGAGCTTCTCCATCTTTGGCTGCAAAGAATATAATCAGTCTGATTTCGGTGTTGAGTTGACCATCTGGTGATGCCCATGTGTAGAGTCTTCTCTTGTGTTGTTGGAAGAGGGTGTTTGCTATGACCAGTGCGTTCTCTTAGCAAAACTCTATTAGCCTTTGCCCTACTTCATTCCATATTCCAAGGCCAAATTTGCCTGTTACTCCAGGTGTTTCTTGACTTCCTACTTTTGCATTCCAGTCCCCTATAATGAAAAGGACATCTTTTTTGGGTGTTAGTTCTAAAAGGTCTTGTAGGTCTTCATAAACCGTTCAGCTTCTTCAGCGTTACTGGTTGGGGCATAGGCTTAGATCACCATGATATTGAATGGTTTGCCTTGGAAATGAACAGAGATCATTCTGTCGTTTTTGAGATTGCATCCAAGTACTGCATTTCGGACTCCTTTGTTGACCATGATGGCCACTCCATTTCTTGTAAGGGATTCCTGCCCACAGTAGTAGATAATGGTCATCCGAGTTAAATTCACCCATTCCAGGCCATTTTAGTTCGCTGATTCCTAGAATGTTGATGTTCACTCTTGCCAGTTCCTGTTTGACCACTTGCAATTTGCGTTGATTCATGGACCTGACATTCCAGGTTCCTATGCAATATTGGTCTTTACAGCATTGGACCTTGCTTCTATCACCAGTCACATCCACAACTGGGTATTGTTTTTGCTTTGGCTCCATCCCTTCATTCTTTCTGGAGTTATTTCTTCACTGACCTCGTGTAGCATATTGGGCACCTATCAACCTGGGGAGTTCCTCTTTCAGTATCCTATCATTTTGCCTTTTCATACTGTTCATAGGGTTCTCAAAGCAAGAATACTGAAGTGATTTGCTATTCCCTTCTCCAGTGGACCACATTCTGTCAGACCTCTCCACCATGACCCGTCTGTCTTGGGTGGCCCCACAAAGCATGGCTTAGTTTCATTGAGTCAGACAAGGCTGTGGTCCATGTGATCAGATTGGCTAGTTTTCTGTGATTATGGTTTCAGTGTGTCTGCCCTCTGATGCCCTCTTGAAACACCTACCATCTCACTTTGGTTTCTCTTACCTTGGACATGGTGTATCTCTTCACAGCCTGAAGTTTCCCTGAGCCAAAAACTACCTTTAAAGACACGCTTTGACATGGCTCTGCCTACCAGAGGGTTAAGATCCAGCTTCACCCACCAGTGGGCAGGCACCAGTCTCTCCCACCAGAAAGTCTGCACAAGACCAATCTCACACACTGTGGAGGTGACACCAGAACCCGAAGAGTTACAATCCTGCAACCTGAGGAATGAAGACCACAAATACAGATAATTAGACAAAATGAGACAGCAGAGAAATACGTGTCAGATGAAGGAACAAGATAAAATCCCAGAACAACAACTAAATGAAGTGGAGACAGGCAATCTATCTGAGAAAGAATTCAGAGTAATGACAGTAAAGGTAATCTAAGATTTTGGAAAAAGAATGGTGGCACAGACTGAGAGGATACAAGAAATGTTTAATGAAGAGCTAGAACCTTAAAAAACAAACAGAGCTAAACCATACAATAACTGACCTGAAAAATACACTAGAATGAATTGATAGCAGAATAATTGAGACAGATGAATGAATAAGTGAGCTGAAAGACAGACTGATGGAAATCACTGCTGGAGAACAGAATAAAGAAAAAAGAACAAAAAGAAGTGAGGACAGCCTAAGAGACCTCTGGAATATTAAATGCACTGACATTCACATTATAGGGGTCCCAAAAGGAGGAGAGAGAGAGAAAGGGCCTGAGAAATTATTTGAAGAGATAATAGCAAAAAACATCCCTAACATGAGAAAGGGGACACTCAAGTCCAGGAAGTGCAGAGTCCCATGCAGGATAAGCCCAAGGAGGAACACACTAAGACAATCAAATTAACAAAAATTAAAGACGAAGATAAAATATTAAAGGCAACAAAGGAAAAGAAACAAACAACATACAAAGGAATTCCCGTAAGTTTATCAGCTCATTTTTTCAGCAGAAATGCTGCAGGCCAGAAGAGAGTGGCATAATATATTTAAAGTGATGAAAAAAAGAAACCAACCAAGAATACACTACCTAGTAAGGTTTCATTCAGATTCAACATAGAGATGAAAAGTTATACAAAAAAGTAAAAGTTAAAGAGAATTTAGCACTACCAAACCAGCTTTACAACAAATGCTAAAGGAACTTCTCGGATGGAAAAGAACACAACTAGAGACAAAGAAAATTACTAATGGGAAAGCGTACCAGTAAAGATAAAACATACAGTAAAGCTAGGAAATCATCAGCATACACAAATACAATATCAAAACCAGCAACTGTGAGGGGAGGAGAATACAAATGCCGGATATTGCATATGCATTTGAAATAAGAGACCAGCAACTTAAAAAAAACTTGTATATACATAGACTGCTATATTAAAACATCATGTAAACCAAAAATCTGTAATAGATACACACACAAAAAAGAAAAAGCAATCCAAACACAACACTAAAGATAGTCATGATATCACAAGAGAAGAAAACAAAAGAGGAAGTGAAGGGGAAAGACCTATAAAAACAAATCCAAATAATTAAGAAAACAATAAGGACACACCACCCTTATGGCAGAAAGTGAAGAGGAACTAAAAAGCCTCTTGATGAAAGTGAAAGAGGAAAGTGAAAAAGCTGTGTTAAAGCTCAACATTCAGAAAATGAAGATCAGGGCATCTGGTCCCATCACTTCACGGGAAATAGATGGGGAAACAGTGGAAACAGTGTCAGATTTTATTTTGGGGGGCTCCAAAATCACTGCAGATGGTGACTGCAGCCATGAAATTAAAAGACGCTTACTCCTTGGAAGAAAAATTATGACCAACCTAGATAGCGTATTGTAAAGCAGAGATATTACTTTGCCAACAAAGGTCCGTCTAGTCAAGGCTATGGTTTTTCCAGTGGTCATGTATGGATGTGAGAGTTGGACTGTGTAGAAAGCTGAGCGCCAAAGAATTGATGTTTTTGAACTGTGGTGTTGAAGAAGACTCTTGAGAGTCCCTTGGACTGCAAGGAGATCCAACCAGTCCATCCTAAAGGAGATCAGCCCTGGGTGTTTTTTGGAAGGAATGATGCTAAAGCTGAAACTCTAGTACTTTGGCCACCTCATGCGAAGAGCTGACTCATTGGAAAAGACTCTGATGCTGGGAGGGATTGGGGGCAGGAGGAGAAGGGGACGACAGAGGATGAGATGGCTGGATGGCATCACCAACTCAATGGAGGTGACTTTGAGTGATCTCCGGGAGTTGGTGATGGGCAGGGAGGCCTGGCATGCTGTGATTCATGGGGTCGCAAAGAGTCCGACGTGACTGAGTGACTGAACTGAATTGAACTGAACTGAAGGACATACATGTTGATAATTACCTTAAATGTAAATGGATTAAATGTTCCAACCAAAAGACCCAGACTGACTGAATGGATACAAAAACAAGACCCGTATATATGTTGTGTATAAGAGACTCACTTCAGATCTAGGGACACATATAGACTGAAAGTGAAGGGATGGAAAAAGATATTCCATGCAAATGGAAATCAAAAGAAAGCTGGAGTAGGAATACTCATATCAGACAAAATAGAGTTTAAAATAAGACTGTTAAAAGAGATAAAGGACAATACATAATGATCAAGGGATCAATCTAAGAAGATACAACAATTGTTATTGAATTTGCACCCGACAAAGGAGCATTTCAATATATAAGGCAAATGTTGGCAGCCGTAGAAGGGGAAATCAAGAGTAACATAATAACAATGGCGGACTATACCACCCCACCTCTTTTTCAGAATTTTCCACAGTTTATTGATTGGTAATGGACAGGGAGGCCTGGCGTGCTGCAATTCATGGGGTCACAAAGAGTCGGACATGACTGAGCGACTGAACTGAACTGATACCACCCCACTAACATCAATGGACAGATCATCCAGACAGAAAACCAGTAAGGAAATACAAGCCTTAAATGACATAAAAAACATCATGGACTTAATTGATATTTACAAAACATTCCATCTGAAAGTGGCAGAATATACATTCTTCTCAAGTGCACATGGAACATTCTCCAGGGCTGGGCCACAAAGTAAACCTGGGTAAATTTAAGAAAACTGACACCAAAATAACCAGCTTCTCCAACCACAATGCTATGACATTAGACATCAACTACAAGAGAAAAAAAAAAACTGTGAAAGAAAAACATGTGAAGGCCAACAATATGGTATTGAACAATCAATAGATCATTGAAGAAATCACAGAGGGAATTTAAAAAATGCCTTGAGACAAATGAAAATATAACAATCTATGGGATACAGCAAAAGCAGTTCTAAGATGGAAGTTTATAGACTGCCATAAACTTCTATTGCTATAAGCTCATGCTCAGGTTGAATTCTGCTGAAGTGGGATAACTCATTCACAAGACATTGAGGCTTTCTCTTTGGGGTGTGCCATGTTAGAAGGAAATGGCTGCTGCCCCGAGCTCATCTCCCAGCCAGTGGCCGTGGGTGACTGAAGCAATGAGGAGGGCAGGACAGAGGAGGAAGGGGTGGCTGGAGGGGAGAGGCAGAACGGCCAGGCCGCTGCCCGCAGCCTTACTTCAGGAAACAAGAAAAACCGCAACCAACCAACCTAACCTTACACCTAAAGCAACCTAGAGAAAGAACAACAAACAAAACCTGAAGTCAGTAGAAGGAAAGACATCATGATGATCAGAGCAGAAATAAATCAAACTGAGATGAAGAAAACAATAGAAAGGATCAATGAAACTAAACACAGGCTCCTAGAAAAAATAAAATTGATAAACCTTTAGCCAGATTCAAGAAAAAAAAAAAAGGGGAGAGGGCTCAAATCAGTAGTATTAGGAACGAAAAAGGGGAAGTTACAACTGACACACAGAAATACAAAGGATCATGAGAGACTACTACAAGCAACTATATGCCAATAAAATGGACAACCTAGAAGGAATGGATAAATTCTTAGAACGATATGATCTTCTAAGACTGAACCAGGAAGAGAGAGAAAATATGAACAAACCAATCACAAATACAGAAATTGAAACTGACTTTAAGACTTTCATAGCTTCGGTGTTGTGCTGGCAGTGGCCACATCTGGCTTGACTGCACCTTCCTCTGATCCCAGGCCTGGTGGCGCTGGTCTCCTCTGAGGACACTCTGCTTCCCACCCACCATCCCTTCCTTCTCCCTCTTTCCCCTCACCATCACTTTGCCACCCGGGACCACCAGCCAGGGGACAAGCTTGGGACAACAGACAGTTCCTTCTAACCTGGCACACCCCAAAGAGAAAGCACCAATGTGTCTTGTGAATGAGTTATCCCATTTCAACCAGATTCAGCCTGAGTATAAGATTTAGTGTGAGCAAGGTCCAGTTCACTGTAAGAAAGCGTAACCCCTACTGTAGAGCTGCGTGCACTGTGCGTGAAACTCGGGGGGAAAGCCAATGGGTAAGCCTGTCAACCCTTACTCTTGGATGCAGTCCACCTACAGTTACAACATGAGAGGAAGTGCTTATCCCCTCAGGTACTTTTACCCATTTCCAGTACTATCTTTACTTTATCGAACTTTCTGTTGGAGGACAACAATTTAATGGGAAAGACGAGACAGGCTACAAAACATGATACTTTTGCAAAAGTTTTGAGGATCCTGCAAAATGAATCCCACCCCCACACCCCAAGAAGCTGGAGATGAATGGAAGAGAAGCAGAGGAAAAAAATCTCAATAAACCTGAAATAAATGTTTGAGATTGCACTTAAACAGAACTTGCCTGTGAATTTTGAATCTTTCCCTCTAAAGCAGGTTGCCCGGGAGAGTGGCCCACCCCACATGAGGAGCTCTGTGACCAGGGTGTCAGTTGGGGTGTTGGTGGGGGAAAGCAAAGGGAAGAGCGAGAGGATTTCAAAGGAAAACACTACCAGAGCTGTTCTTGAGGAGCTGAAGAAATGACTGCCACTGCCTACAGTTGAGCAAGTGAAGCCCAGAATCATAAAGAAAACAAAACCCACAGTCAGGCTACAAAGCACCCAAAGTACAGCCAGGGGATGAACCTGATTAGCAGACTGGCCCAGACCCAGCAGGCAAAAAACGAGGAGGAGCCAGAGTACCTGCTCCTCGTTGAGGAGGCCTCCCACGCCCGCAGGGAGTCTGAGATGCAGGTGAAGGTGGGAAAATATGCCACAGAAGGATCAGGAACCAATAAGAAGGTGGCCAAACGCAGTGCAGACAAGAACATGCTGGAGATCCCAGGTTTCAAAGTCCCACAGGCTCAGCCCACCAAACCAGTCCTCAAATCAGAGGAAGACACCAACAAAGAAACCAGGGGATGGAAGAACAGTGACCTTTTTTGAGCCTGCCTCAGGGGATGAAAATGGGACTAGCAATAAAGAGGAGTTTAGGGTGCCTTACCTCAGTCATCAGCAGCTGCCTGTGGAATTCTTCCCATGGTGCTCCAGGTTGCCAGGCTGTAGGAGTCAGTCAAGGACATCACACCAAAGGTTTCACCAGGGTAGCTCCGAGTCCTGCCAAGGCCCATGGTAGCTCTCACGATAGTCCGTGAATTGTTGTATGGGAGCACCTAGCTGACAGCCCAGACCATTTTAAAGAATAACATCTCTTCAGGCCATGTATGCGATGTACCTCTCATGATACCCTCTGAGCAGCTGGACTATCCTTCAAGGGCTCAGGGATTCCAGGTTGAATATAAAGACTTCCCCCCAAATAAGAACGAATTTGTATCTCTTATCAATTGTTCCTCTTGGCCACCTCTGATCAGCCACGGTATTGGAAAGAATGTGGAGTTCTGCCACGATATGGCTGCGCTGAACATCTTAAAGTTGCTGTCGGACGTGGACCAACGAAATACAGAGGTGCCAAGAACAGGAAATGGGCCAGTGTCTGTGTGTGGGAGGTGCTGAACCTTATTTGGCCATGGACCATTGAAAACTCTCCAAATATATACTGAAAATACTGAAATTGCTTTGAAATTTTGGAATTTCTGGTACCTCCAAAGGACTAGAGAAAGCAACGGTGAAGAAGGCAGGACCCTGAGGAGTCGGCATAGCCGCTCACACGAGCTGTGGTTGCCGTCCATGCTGCAGCAGCTGCTGGGGGCCAGGTGGGTTTGCCAAGCACCCCTGGATCCACTGGGAAACCAGCAGGTCCATGCCCCTGGTCACCCGGTGCTTGGTTTTGGTGGGGTTTTTGTTTGTTTTGGGTGTTTTTACTATTTTTTTCCTTGCTGTGTGAAAGAAGAAACAGAAAGCAGGCCCCCTTCTCAAACTGGCTCACACAAACACTTCAGGACAAATCCTGGACACTCACTCAGGTTGGAGAAAGGCCTTAGTCTGGCCCCAGAGCTGAAAGCACCAGAGAAAATCAAATGCTTCCTCCTCGGCCTGCTCTGGAGCACACCTCCCACGGTACCCACAGTCACCACTGCTCTCTTCCAAGAGATACGGATTCTTAGTTTCATTATTTTCTTTTGATTGAAATGGCACTATATAAATTTTCATTTGAGTTTCTCAATTGTACCTAGTTACATAGCACAGTTTAGAAATTTGTCCGAGACTGACTGAATCAGTAATTTAATTAGCAAAGATCATATCCCTGTGTATGCGGTTACACATTTTTATTTCCCTGGACTAACCCAGGACCATTTCAGTGATGCAAACTGTGTGATATTTTCTTTAAGAGAAAAACTTTGTAATGCTTGTGACTCCATTTGGGCAAAACTCTGAAGATATAAAATAACTTTATATCAAACCATTGATCAATAAACAACTACTAATGAAAAAAAAAACTTTCACAAACAAAAATCCAGGATCAGATGGCTTCACACATGAATTCTATCAAACGTTTAGTGAAGAGTTAACACCTATCCTTCTGAAACTTCCAAGAGATTTCAGAAGGAACACTCCCAAACTCATTCTATGAGGCCACCATCACTCTGACATAAAAATCAAAGATACCACACACAAAAATTACAGGCCAATGTCACTGATGAACACTGACACAAAATCCTCAGCAAAATACTAGCTAACTGAATCCACAGCACATTAAAAGGATCATACAACATTATTAAGTAAGACATGCAAGGATTTTTCAGTATCTGCAAATCAGTCAGTGTGATATACCACATGGACAAATTAAGAGGAGAGTTCCCCAGTGTCGTTGTGGTCAGGATTCTGAGCTTTCACTGCCATGGCCTGGATTCAGTCCCTGGCTGGGGAACTGAAATCCTGCAAGTTGTATGGTTGCACAACCAAAAAAAAACAAAATAAAAATCTGTTTTGTTATTCAACTGAAGAATAAAAACCACATGATCATCTCAATAGACAGAGAAAAAGCTTTAGACATGATTTAACACCCATAAGCATCTGAATGCAGAGTTCCAAAGAATAGCAATAAGAGATAAGAAAGCCGTCCTCAGCGATCAATGCAAAGAAATAGAGGAAAACAACAGAATGGGAAAGACTAGAGATCGCTTCAAGAAAATTAGAGATACCAAGGGAAACATTTCATGCAAAGATGGGCTCAATAAAGGACAGAAATGGTATGGACCTAACAGAAGCAGAAGATATTAAGAAGAGGTGGCAAGGATACACAGAAGAACTGTACTAAAAAGATCTTCACGACCCAGATAATCATGATGGTGTGATCACTCACCTAGAGCCAGACATCCTGGAATGTGAAGTCAAGTGGGCCTTAGAAAGCATCACATTACGTAAAGTTTAAAAATAAAATAAAATTAAAAAAAAAAAAAAAAGCATCACTACAAACAAAGCTAGTGGAGGTGATGGAATTCTAGTTGAGCTATTTCAAATTCTGAAAGATGATGCTGTGAAAGTGCTGCACTCAATATGCCAGCAAATTGGGAAAACTCAGCAGTGGCCACAGGACTGGAAAAGGTCAGTTTTCATTCCGATCCCAAAGAAAGGCAATGCCAAAGATTGCTCAAACTACTGCACAATTGCACTCATCTCACATGCAGTAAAGTAATGCTCAAAGTTCTCCAAGCCAGGCTTCAACAATACGTGAACCGTGAAATTCCTGATGTTCAAGTTGGTTTTAGAAAAGGCAGAGGAACCAGAGATCAAATTGCCAACATCTGCTGGATCATCGAAAAAGCAAGAGAGTTCCAGAAAAAGATCTATTTCTGCTTTATTGACTATGCCAAAGCCTTTGACTATGTGGATCACAATAAACTGTGGGAAATTCTGAAAGAGATGAGAATACCAGACCACCTGACCTGCCTCTTGAGAAATCTGTATGCAGGTCAGGAAGCAACAGTTAGAACTGGACATGGAACAACAGACTGGTTCCAAATAGGAAAAGGAGTATGTCAAGGCTATATATTGTCACCCTGCTTAACTTCTTTGCAGAGTACATCATGAGAAACGCTGGGCTGGAAGAAGCACAAGCTGGAATCAAGATTGCCGGGAGAAATATCAATAACCTCAGACATGCAGATGGCACCACCCTTATGGCAGAAAGTGAAGAGGAACTAAAAACCCTCTTGATGAAAGTGAGGAGAGTGAAAAAGTTGGCTTAAAGCTCAACATTCAGAAAGCTAAGATCATGGCATCTGGTCCCATCACTTCATGGGAAATAGATGGAGAAACAGTGGAAACAGTGTCAGAATTTATTTTGGGGGGCTCCAAAATCACTGCAGATGATGACTGCAGCCATGAAATTAAAAGACACTTACTCCTTGGAAGGAAAGTTATGACCAACCTAGATAGCATATTGAAAAGCAGAAACATTACTTTGCCAACAAAGGTTCATCTAGTCAAGGCTATGGTTTTTCTTGTGGTCATGTATGGATGTGACAGTTGGACTGTGAAGAAGGCTGAGCACCGAAGAATTGATGCTTTTGAACTGTGGTGTTGGAGAAGACTCTTGAGAGTTCCTTGGACTGCAAGGAAATCCAACCAGTCCATTCTAAAGGAGATCAGCCCTGGGATTTCTTTGGAAGGAATGATGCTAAAGCTGAAACTCCAATACTTTGGCCACCTCATGTGAAGAGTTGACTCATTGGAAAAGACTCTGATGCTGGGAGGGATTGGGGGCAGGAGGAGAAGGGGACGACAGAGGATGAGATGGCTGGATGGCATCACCGACTCGATGGACGTGAGTCTGGGTGAACTCCGGGAGATGGTGATGGACAGGGAGGCCTGGCGTGCTGCGATTCATGGGGTTGCAAAGAGTCGGACACGACTGAGCGACTGAACTGAACTGAAGATTAAAAAAAAACAAAACCCTTCATGGATTACTGCCTTGTCATGGCAAAGTGATGTGCATAACTCAGTGAAGCTATGAGCCATACCATGTAGGGCCACCCAGAATGGACAGGTCATACTGGAAAGTTCTGACAAAACGCAATCCAGTGGAGGAGGGAAGGCAGACCACCCCAGTATACTTGCCGAGGAGCTCATGAACTGTACAAAAAGACATAAAAGGTGACAGCAAAAGACGAGTCCCCCAGGTCGGAAGGTATCCAGTATTGCACTCGGGAAGAGTGGAGGGCAACTACTAACAGCCCCAGAAAGAATGAAGTGGCTGGGCCAAAGTGAAAACAACGCTCAGTTGTGGATGTGTCTGGTGATGAACGTGATTTCCAATGCTGCAAAGAACAGTACTGCACAGGAACCTGGAACGTGAGGTCCATGCTGCTGCTGCTGCTGCTGCTAAGTCACTTCAGTCGTGTCCGACTCTGTGCAACCCCATAGATGGCAGCCCACCAGGCTTCCCCGTCCCTGGGATTCTCCAGGCAAGAACACTGGAGTGGGTTGCCATTTCCTTCTCCAGTGCATGAAAGTGAAAAGTGAAGTGAAGTCACTCAGTCGTGTCCGACTCTAGCGACCCCATGGACTGCAGCCTGCCAGGCTCCCCCATCCATGGGATTTTCCAGGCAAGAGTACTGGAGTGGGGTGCCATTGCCTTCTCCGTGAGGTCCATGAATCAAGGTAAATTAGATGTGGTCAAGCAGAAGATGGTAAGAATAAATGTTGACATCTCAGGAATCCGTGAACTAAATGAACGGGAATGGGCAAAGTAATTCAGATGACCATTGTATCTACTACGTGGGTAAAGATTCCCATAGAATAAATGGAGTACCCATCATAATCAACAAAAGAGTCTGGAATGCAGTACTTGGGGGCAACCTCAAAAATGACAGAATGATCTCAGTTCGTTTGAGAATGACTCAATGCAAGTCATTCAACATGATAGTAATTCAGGTCTATGCCCCTACCACCAATGCTGAAGAGGCTGAAGTTGATCAGAAGACCTAGAAGACCTCCTAGAACACACACCAAAAAAAAAAAAAAAAAAAAAAATTACGTTCTATTCATCATTGGGGATTGGAATACAAAGGTGGGAAGTAAAAAGATTCTTGGAGCAACAGGCAGGATTGGCCTTGGAGTACAAAATGAAGCAAGGCAAAGGCTAACTGAATTTTGCCAAGAGAATGCTCTGGTCATAGCAAACACCCTTTTTCAACAACACAAGAGATGACTTCACACATGGACATCCCCAAATGATCAATACTGAAATCAAATTAAAGAAGCTGTATACAGTGAGCAAAAACAAGACTGGAGCTGACTGTGGCTCAGATCATCAGCTTCTCATAGCAAAATTCAGGCTTAAACTAAAGAAAACAGGGAAAACCACTAGCCCAGCCAGGTAGAACTTAAATCAAATCCCCTATTTCATGCAAAGATGGACACAATAAAGGAAAGAAATGGTAACAGAAGCAGAAGAGATGGCAAGAATACACAGAAGAACTATGCAGAAAAGATCTTCATGACCCAGATAATCATGAAGGTGTGATTACTCACCTAGAGCCAGACATCCTGGGATCCAAAGTCAAGTGGGCCCTAGGAAGCATCACTACAAACAAAAGTTAGTGGACGTGATGGGATTGCAGTTGAGCTATTTCAAATCCTAAAAGATGATGCTGTGAAAGTGCTGCACTCAATATGACAGCCAATTTGGGAAACTCAGCAGTGGCCACAGGACTTGAAAATGCCAGTTTCCATTCCAGTCCCAAAGAAAGGCAATGCCAAAGAATGCTCAAACTACCGCACAATTGCACTCATCTCACATGCTAGTAAAGTAATGCTCAAAATTCTCCATGCCAGGCTTCGACAGTATGTGAACCATGAACTTCCAGATGTTCAAGCTGGATTTAGAAAAGGCAGAGGAACTAGAGATCAAATTGCCAACATCTGCTGGATCATAGAAAAAGCAAAAGAGTTTCAGAAAAACATCTATTTCTGCTTTATTGACTATGCCAAAGCCTTTGACTGTGTGAATCACAACAAACTGTGGAAAAATCTTAAAGAGATGGGAACATCAGATCATCTTACCTGCCTCCTGAGAAATCTGTGTGCAGGTCAAGAAGTAACAGTTAGAACTGGGCATGGAAAAACAGACTGGTTCCAAATTGGGAAAGGAGTACGTCAAGGCTGTATATTGTCACCCTGCTTATTTTCCTTATATGCAGAGTACATCATGAGAAATGCCAGGCTGGATGAAGCACAAGCTGGAATCAAGATTGTCAGGAGAAATATCAATAACCTCAGATATGCAGATGACACTACATTTATCTCAGAAAGCGAACAACTAAAGAGCCTCTTGATGAAAGTAAAAGAGGAGAGTGAAAAAGTTGGCTTAAAACTCAACATTCAGAAAACTAAGATCATGGCATCTGGTCCTATCACTTCATGGCAAATAGATGGGGAAACAATGCAAACAGTGACAGACTTTATTTTGGGGGGCTCCAAAATCACTGCAGATGGTGACTGCAGCCACCATGAAATAAAAAGACGCTTGCTCCGTGGAAGGAAGAAAAGCTATGACCAACCTAGACAGCATATTAAAAAGCAGAGACATTACTTTGCCAACAAAGGTCCATCTAGTCAAAGCTATGGTTTTTCCAGTGGTCATGTATGGATGTGACAGTTGGACTATAAAGAAAGCTGAGCACCAAAGAATTGATGCTTCTGAACTGTGGTGTTGGAGAAGACTCTTGAGAGTCCCTTGGACTGCAAGGAGATCCAACCAGTCCATCCTAAAGGAAATCAGTCCTGAATATTCACTGGAAGGACTGATGCTGAATCTGAAACTCCAATACTTTGGCCACCTGATGTGAAGAGTTGACTCACTGGAAAAGACCCTGATGCTGGAAAAGATTGAAGGCAGGAGGAGAAGAGGACGACAGAGGATGAGATGGTTGGATGGCATCACTGACTCAATGGACATGAGTTTGACTAAACTCCAGGAGTTGGTGATGACAGGGAGGCCTGGAGGGTTAAAGCCCATGGGGTTGCACGTTGGACACGACTGAGCAATTGAACTGAACTGATGAATATACAATGAAGGTGATGAATAGATACAAGGGATTAGATCTAGTAAACAGTGTGCCTTAAGAACTATGGACAGAGGTCCATAATACGGTACAGAAGGCAGCAAACAAAACCATCCCAAAGAAAGAAGAGGAAGAAGGCAAAGTGGTTATCTGAGGGGAGGCTTTACGAATAGCTGAAGAAAGAAGAGAAGCAAAAAGGAAGGAAGAAAGGGAAAGGCACATCCAACTAAACACAGATTTCCAAAGAATAATAAGGAGAGACAGGAAGGCTTTCTTCAATGAACAACGCATAAAACAGAGGAATACAACAGAAGGGGAAAGACTAAAGATCTCTTCAGGAAAACTGGAAATATCAAGGGAATACTTCACCCAAAGATGGGCAGAATAAAAGACAGAAATTATGGTAGAGACCTGGTGGAAGCAGAAGAGATTCAGAAGAGATGGAAAGAATACAAAAACTGTACAAAAAAAGATCTTAATTAACCAGATAACTATGATGGTGTGGTCAGTCACCCAGAGCCAGACATTGTGGAGCGTGAAGTGGGCCACAGGAAGCACTGCTGTGGACACAGCTGGTGGATGCAGTGGAATTCCAGCAGAGCTAGTCAAAACCCTAAAAGACGATGTTATCAGAATGTTGCTTTCAACATGTCAGCAAATATGGAAGACTCAGCAGTAGCCACAGGACTGGAAAAGGTCAATCCTCATCCCAATTCCCAAGGAGGACAGCACTAAAGAATGTTCAAACCATCGGACAATTGCAGGCATCTCCTATGCTAGTCAGGTCATGCTTACAATCATGTATGCTAGGCTTCAGCATTATGCGAACCAAGAACTTCCAGATATCCAAGCTGGGTTTAGAAAAGGAAGAGGAGCCAGAGATCAAATTGCCAGCATTCGCTGGATCATAGAGAAACCATGGGAAATCCAGAAAAACATCTTCTGTTTCATCAACTACACTAAAGCCTTTGACTTTATGGATCATAACAAACTGTGGAAAGCTCTTAAAAGAGATGGGAATACCAGACAATCTTAACCTGTCTCCGGAGAAAGCTGTATTCAGGTCAAGAAGCAACAGTTAGAACCTTGCATGGAACAACTCATTGGTACAGGATTGAGAAAGGAGAATGACAGGGCTGTCTGTTGTCACTCTGTTTATTTAACCTATATGCTAAGCACATCATGAGAAATGCAGGGCTAGATGAGTTACAAGCTGGACTCAAAACAGGTGGGAGAAACATCAACAACCTTAGATATGTGGATGACACCACTCTAATGGCAGAAAGTGAAGAGGAACTAAAGAACCTCTTGATGAGGGTGAAGAAGGAGAGTGAAAAAGCCAGCTTAAAACTAAAACTTAAAAAAAAAAATAAGATCATGGCATCTGGTCCCATTACTTCATGGCAAGTAGAAGGGGAAAAGTTGGAAGTGGTGAAAGATTTCCTCTTCATGGGCTCTAATATCACTGAAGATGATGACTGCAGCCATGAACTCAGAAGATGATTGCTTCTCAGCAGGAAAGCTATGACAAACATAGAGTGTGTGTTGAAAAGGAGAGACATCACTCTGCCGATAAAGGTCCACAGAGTCAAGGTTATGGTCCTTCCAGTGGTCACGTATGGTTGTGAGACCTGGACCATAAAGAAAGCAGAGCGCCAAAGTTTTGATGCCTTTGAACTGTGGTGCTGGAGAAGACTCCTGAGAGTCCCTAGGACAGCAAGATTAAACCAGTCAGTGTTAAAGGAAATCAACCATGAATACTCATTGGAAGGACTGATGCTGAAGCTGAAGTTCCAGTATTTTGGTCACCTGAGGCAAACAGTGACTCATTGGAAAAGTACCTGACACTGGGAAAGACTGAGGGCAGAAGAGAAGAGGGCATCAGAGGGTGAGATGGCTGGATGGCATGATCTATGCAATGGACATGAACTTGGGCAAACTCTGGAAGATGGTAAGGGACAGGGAGGCCTGGCATGCTGCAGTCCATAGGGGCGCAGAGAGTCTGACACGACTGGGTGACTGAAAAACATAATTAAAAAAAAAAAAACTCCAGAAACTGGGCAAAGAAGAAATCTTCCTAAACATAACAAAGGCCACATATGACAAACCCACAGATAATATCATACTCAAAAATGAAAAGTGAAAGTATTTCTTCTCAGATCAATTCAGTTCAGTTGCTCAGTCATGTTCAACTCTTTGTGACCTCATGGACTGCAGCATGCCAGGCTTCCCTGTCCATCAACAACTCCTGGAGCTTACTTAAACTCATGTCCATTGAGTCAGTGATGACATCCAATTATCTCATCCTCTGTCGTCGCCTTCTCCTCCCGCCTTCAATCTAGGTAAGTGATCACATCATCGTGGTTGTCTGGGTCATGAAGACCTTTTTTGTATAGTTCTTCTTGTGTATTCTTTCCACCTCTTCTTATTATCTTCTGCTTCTGTTAGGTCCATACCATTTCCGTCCTTTATTGTGCCCATCTTTGCATGGAACTTTCCCTTGGTATCTCTAATTTTCTTGAAGAGATCTCTAGTCTGTCCCATTCTATTGTATTCCTCTATTTCTTTGCACTGATCACTGAGGAAGGCTTTCTAATCTCTCCTTGCTATTCTTTGAAACTCAGCATTCAAATGGGTATATTTTTCCTTTCCTCCTTTGCCTTTAGCGTCTCTTCTTTTCTCAGCTATTTGTAAGGCTTCCTCAGACAGCCATTTTGCCTTTCTGCATTTCTTTTCCTTGGGGCTGGTCTTGATCACTGCCTCCTGTACAATGTCACGAACCTCCGTCCATAGTTCTTCAGGCACTCTATCAGATCTAATCCCTTGAATCTATTTGTCACTTCCACTGTACAATCATAAGGGATTTGATTTAGGTCATACCTGAATGGTCTAGTGGTTTTCCTTACTTTCTTCAATTTAAGTCTGAATTTGGCAATAAGGAGTTGATGATCTGAGCCACAGTCAGCTCCTGGTCTTATTTTTGCTGACTGTATAGAGCTTTTCCATCTTTGGCTACAAAGAATACAATCAGTCTGATTTCGGTATTGACCCATCTGGTGATGTCCATGTGTAGAGTCTTCTCTTGCATTGTTGGAAGAGGGTGTTTGCTGTAACCAGTGCATTCTCCTGGCAAAACTCTGTTAGCCCTTGCCCTGCTTCATTTTGTACTCCAAGGCCAAACTTGCCTGTTACTCCAGGTATCTCTTGACTTCCTACTTTTGCATTCCAGTCCCCTAAATGAAAAGGACATCTTTTTTCAGTTTGCTCTAGAAGTTCTTGTAAGTCTTCATAAAACCATTCAACTTCAGCTTCTTCAGCATTACTGGTTGGGGCATAGACTTGGATTACTGTGATACTGAATGGTTTGCCTTGGAAACAAACAGAGATCATTCTGTCATTTTTGAGATTGCAGTCAAGTACTGCATTTCAGACTCTCTTGTTGACTATGAGGGCTACTCCATTTCTTCTAAGGGATTCTTGCCCACAGTAGTAGATACAATGGTCATCTGAGTTAAATTCACCCAGTCCAGTCCATTTTAGTTCATTGATTCCTAAAATGTCGATGTTCACTCTTGCCATCTCCTGTTTGACCACTTGTAATTTACCTTGATTCACGGACCTAACATTCCAGGTTAGGAGGTACAGGTCAGCAGCATCAGACTTTACTTCCATCACCTGTCACATCCACAACTGGGTGTTGTTTTGCTTTGGCTCTGTCTCTATTATTTCTGGAGTTATTTCTCCACTGTTCGCCATATTGGAGAACATACCAGCATATTATGCACCTACCAACCTGGGGAGTTCATCTTTTAGTGTCTTATCTTTTTGCCTTTTCATACTGTTCATGGGGCTCTCAAGGCAAGAATACTGAAGTGGTTTGCCATGCCCTTCTCCAGTGGACCACGTTTTGTCAGAACTCTCCACCATAACCCATCCATCTTGGGTGGCCCTACATGGGATGGCTCACAGTTTCATTGAGTTAGACAAGGCTGTGATCCATGTGATCAGTTTGATTAGTTTTCTGTGACTGTGGTTTTCAGTCTGTCTGCCCTCTGATGGATAAGGATAAGAGGCTTATGGAAGATTCTGATGGGAGAGACTGACTGAGGGGGAAACTGGGTCTTGTTCTGATGGGCGGGGCCATGCTCAGTAAATCTTTAATCCAATTTTCTGTTGATGGGCAGGGCTGTACTCCCTTCCTGTTGTTTGACCTGAGGCCAAAATATGGTGTAAGTAATGAAGATAATGGTGATCTCCTTTCAAAAGGTCCCATGCATGCACTGCTTCACTCAGTGCCCCAGACCCTGCAGCAGGCCACCGCTGACCCATGCCTCCGCTGGAGACTCCTGGACACTCATGGCAAGTCTGGGTCAGGCTCTTGTAGGGTCACTGCTCCTTTCTCCTGGGTCCTGGTGTGCACAAGGTTCTCTTTGTGCCCTCTAAGAGTCTGTTTCCCAAATCCTGTGTAAGTTCTGTAGGCTCTATGGTGGGGTTAATGGTGACCTCCTCCAAGAGGGCTTATGCCATACCCAGGTCTGCTGTACCCAGAGACCCAGCAGCAGGCCACTGCTGACCTGTACTTCCGCAGGAGATACTCTAACACTCAAAGGCAGGTCTGGCTCAGTCTCTGTGGGGTCTAGGATCAGGAACAAGACAAATGTCCAATCTTGCCACTTTTATTCAACATCATCTTGGAAGTCCTAGCGATAGCAATCAAAGAAATAGAAGGAATCCAAATTGGAAATAGAGAAGTGAAACTGTCACTGTTTGCAGAAGACATGATACTATACATAGAAAATTTTAAAGATGTCATCAGAAAACTACCAGAGATAATCAATGCATTTGGTAAAGTTGAAGGGTACAGAATTAATGTACAGAAATCTCTTGCATTCCTATACACTAAAAATAAAAGATCAGAAAGAGAAATTAAGGAAACAATCCCATATGCCATAGCCAAAAAAGAAAAATAATAAAATAACTTAAGAATAAACCCATCTAAGAAGGGAAAGGACCTGTACTCAGAAAATTATAAAACACTGATGAAAGAAATCAATGATGATGCAAACAGAAGAGATATCATGTTCTTAGACTGAAAGAATCAACACTGGGAAAATGACTATACTATCCAAAGCAATCTACATATTCAATGTAATTCCTATCAAATTATCAATGCAGTCTTTACAAAATTAGAACAAAATTTATTTATAATGTGTATAGAAACACAAAAACCCTGAATAGCAAAAGCAACCTTGAGGAAGAAAGATGAAGCTGGAAGAATTAGGCTCTCTGGCTTCAAACTATACAACAAAGCTAAAGTGATCAAGACAGTATGGTATTGGTACAAAAACATCATTGGTACAGAATATAAATCCCAGAGATAAACCCACACGCCTATAGTCACCTTATCTTTGACAAAGAAGGCAAAAATATACAATGGAGAAACGACGGTTTATTTAATAAGCGGTGCTGGGAAAACTTGGACTGACTGAGCTTTTCACTTTCATGCATTGGAGAAGGAAGCAGCAACCCACTCCAGTGTTCTTGCCTGGAGAATCCCAGGGATGGGGGAGCCTGGTGGGCTGCCGTCTATGGGGTTGCACAGAGTCAGACATGACTGAAGCGACTTAGCAGCAGCAGCAGCAGCAGCTAGGAAAACTGGACAGCTACATGTAAAAAAATGAAATTAGAACAAAACCTAACATCATACACAAGAATAAACTCAAAATGGATTAAAGACCTAAGTGTAAGACCAGACACTGGAAAACTCTTAGAGGAAAACATAGGCAGAATATTCTTTGACATAAACTGAAGCAATAATTTTTTTTTCACTCATCAACTAGAGTAATGAAAATAAAAAAATAAACAAATGGGATCTTATTAAATTTAAAAGCTTTTGCAGAGCAAAAGATACCATCAACAACATGAAAAGCCAACCCTGAGAATGGGAGAAAATATTTGCAAATAAAAAAAGGATAAAAGATTAATTTCCAAAATATACAAACAGCTCAATGCATCTCAATATAAAACAAAAACAACCTACTCAAAAAATGGGTGGAAGATCTGGACATTTCTCCAAACAAGATACACAGATGGCCAAGAGGTACATGAAAAGATGCTCAACATCACTAATCATTAAGCAAATGCAAATCAAAATTACAATAAGTATCATTCTCAAAGTCAGAATGGACATCATTAAAAATCTATGAAAAATAAATGCTGTAGAGGGTGTGGAGAAAAGGGAACCCTCTTGCACAAATGTATGGAACATAAATTGGTACAGCCGCTGTGTAAAACAGTACAGAGGTTCCTTTAAAACCTGAAAATAGAACTACCATATGACCCAGCATTCCCACATTTGGGCATATATCCTGAGAAACTCGTAATTCAAAAAGACAGGAGCACCCCACAGTTCACTGCAGCACAATTCCGGTTATAGCCAGGACGTGGAAGCAACCTAAATGTCTGTTGACAGATGAATGAAAAAATACAAGGCATATATACACAATATCTTACTCAACCATAAAAAGGAATGAAACTGTATTTTTATGTTTCTACAAATTTTTATGCTTCTTCTATTTTTATGTCTCTACAAATTTGTAGAGACAGAAATGGACTCAGAGTCTGTCATAGAAATCCTGAGGTAAGTCAGAAATAGAAAAACAAACATCATATATTAATGCATATATGTGGACTCTGGAAAATGGTACAGATAAGCCTATTTTCAAGGCAGGAGTGTAGATGCAGACATACACAATGACATGTGGACACGAGGGAGCTGGGGTGGGATGAACTGAAGATTGGGACTGGCAGACACTAGCATGTGTAAAACAGATAGCTAGTGGGAAACTGCTATAGCAGAGAGGGCTCAGCTCAGCGCTTTGTGGTGGCCGAGATAGGTGAGATGGAGGTGGGTTGGACGAGGTCCAAGAGAAAAGGGATGTATAAATAAATATACAAGTGGCTGATTCATTTTGTTGTACAACAGAAATCAGTACAACACTGGAAAGCAACTATACCCCAATTTAAAATATAATCATCTCACTAGATACAGAAAGAGTGACTGATGATATGACATGCATTTATGATAAAAACTCTAGAGAAAGAGGCAAAGAGGGAACCTTCCTCAATACAATAGAGGCCATACATGACAGGCCACAGCTAACATCATATTCAACAGCAAAAAGGTTGAAAGCATTTCCTCTCAAGGAAGAAGACAAGAATGCATACTCTTACCACTTTCATTCAACTTAGTCTTGGAAGTCCTAGCCACAATAATCAAAGAAAAAGAAATAAAGGAATTCACATTGGAAAAGTAAAACTGTCACTGTTTGCAGATGACAGGAGACTACAGGATGGCGATATATATTATACTGTATATGACTAGGATGTTAGAAAATTCTAAAGATGATACCAGAAAGCCACTGATGGGCAGTGTGTGTTTCTCGACCTCATGGACTGTATGTAGCCTGTCAGGCTCCTCTGTCCATGGAATTCTCCAGCCTAGAATACTGCAGTGGGTAGCATTCCCTTCTCCAGGGGATCTTCCTGACCCATCTCTGGGGGATCTACCCTGCCCTTCTCTGAAGGATCTACCCAACCCATGGATCAAACTAGGGTCTCCTGCATTGCAGACAGATTCTTTATGACTGAGCCACCAGGGAAGCCTGAAAACCACTAGAGTTCATCAATAAATTTGGTAAAGTTACAGGAGAGAAAATTAACACACAGAAACCTGTTACACATCTATATACTAATAACGAAACATCTATACACTAATAACGAATGATCAAAAGGAAGAAATGAAGGAAATAATTCATTGACCATTGCAGCAAAAAGAATAAAATACTTAGGAATAAACCTACATACTTAAGGTGGCAAAAAGACCTATACTCTGAAAACTTTAAGACACTGATGAAAGAATTTGATGATACAAACAGATGGAAAGACAGATCAAGTTCATGGATTGGAAGAATCAATGTTATCAAAATGAATATACTACTCAACGCAATCTACATATTCAATGCAATTCTTATTGAATTATCAATGGCATTTTTCACAGAAAACAAAAAGTTTATAAATTGTATGGAAACACAAAAGACACCAAATAGACAAAGCACTCCTGAGAAAAAAAATGGAGCTGGAGGAATCCATGGCATTAAACTAATACAAAGCTACAGTAATCCAACAGTATGGAACTCACACAAAAATAGACATATAGATCAAATGTGACAGGACAGAAAACCCAGAGATAAACTCACACCCCTAAGATCAATTAACTACAACAAAGGAAGCAAGAATATACAATGTAGAAAAGATAGTCTCTACAAGAAGTGGTGCTCAGAAGACTGGACAGTTGTATATAAAACAACAAAAATAGAAAACTAAGAAACACCTTACACAAAAGTAAAGTTGAAATGGACCAAAGACCTAAATATAATGCTAGATACTATAAAACTCCTGGAGGAAAACATAGTCAGAACACTATTCCATGAACTGCAGCAATATCTTTTTGAATCCACCTCATTTTGCATAGCAAATGAAACCATAAACAAGATAAAAAGACAAGGCTCAGAATAGAAGAAAATATTTGCAACCGAAATGACTGACAAGGGATTAATTTCCAAAATATTCAAACAGTTCATGAAACTCAGTATTCAAAAAAATCAAACAACCCAATCAAAAAAAATGGGCAAAAGATCTATATAGACATATCTCTAAAGACGAAGTACAGATGGCCAAAAAACACATGAAAAGATGCTCAGCATTACTAATTACTACATAAAATGCAAATCAAATCTATTACAATTATCACCTTACACTAGTCAAAATGGCCAGTATCAAAAAGCTTACCAATAATAAAAGCAGGAGAAAAGTGAACCCTCTTGAACAGTGGGTGGGAATAAAAATTGCGACAGCCACTGTGGAGAACAGTATAGACGTTCCTTTGAAAACAGAAAATACAGCTATCATATGACCCAGCAATCCAACTACTGCATATATAACCTGAGAAAATCATGATTCAAAAAGACACAAGCACCCACAAAGGTCACTGTAGCAGTATTTACAACAGCCAGGATGGAAGCAACCTAAATGTCCATTGACAGGCAAAGGCATGAAAAACATGTGGTACATATATAAAAAATGATATATTACTCACCCAGCACCAGTGCTAAAGAACCTGTCAATGTAGAAGATGCATGAGATGCGGATTCAATCCCTGGGTCGGGAAGATCCCCTGGAGGAGGGCATTGCAATCCATTTCAGTATTCTTGCCTAAAGAATCCCATGGACTGAGGACCCTGGTGGGATACAGTTCATAGGGTCACAAAGAGTTGGACATGAGAGAAGCGATTTAGCATACACGCGAGGAGGAATGAAACTAGGTCATATGCAGAGATGTGGAAGGACCTAGAGTCTGGTATACATAGTAAAGTAACTCAAAAAGATAAAGACAAATATATATCACACATATGTGTGGATTCTAAAAAAATGGCACAGATAAACTTATTTCCAAGGCAGGGATAGCAATGCAGACCTAGACAATGGATATTTGGACATGAGGCTGGGAAGGAGGGTGGGGTGAACTCAAAGACTGGGATTGACATACAGTACCATTGGTGAAATAAACAGCTAGTGTGAACTGCTATGGCAAAGGGAGCTCAGCTCAATGGCCTGTCATGACCTAGATCAGTGGGATGGAGGGGCTTTGAAGGGTGGCCCACGAGGAAGGGGATATACATATACATATAGCTGATTCATTTCATTGTATAACAGAAACCAGTACAACATCATCAAGCAACTTTATCCCAACTTTAAAAAAAAAATTGTTGGGAATAGATACAGAAAGAACTCTTGACTACATTTCACATTCATTTATGATAAAAACTCTCAAGAAAGGGGGAAGGAGAAACCTTCCTCAGCATAATAAAGGCCATATATGAAAAACCCAAAGATAACATCAACTCAATGGTGAAAAGCTGAAAGCATCTCCCATATGATCAGGAACAAGACAGGAATGTTGACTCTTACCATTTTTATTCAACATAGTATTGAAATTCTAGTCACACTAATCAATGTAAAAGAAATAGAATTCAAACTGTAAAAGAAGTAAAACAGTCCCTGTTTGCAGATAACAAAATGCTATATGTAGAAACTCCTAAGGGTGCTACCAGAAAATCACTAGACGTCATCAATAAATTTGATAAGGTTGTAGGAGAGAAAATACACAGAAATCTGTTGCACATCTATACATGAATAACAACAGATCAAATGGAGAAATTAAAGAAACAACTCACTTATCATTGCATAAAAAAGAATAAAATACCAACGAATAAACCTATGTAGGAAGGGAAAAACCTATACTCTGAAAACGATAAGACACAGATGAAAGAACTTGAAGACAACACAGATGTATGGAAAGAGATCATATTCTTGGATTTCAAGATTCAATACTGTCAAAATGACTACTACATAAGGCAGTCAACATGTTCAGTTCAATTGCTACTGAATTACCAATGTCATTTTTTACAGAATTAAAGCATTTTAAAATTTTTATGGAAATACAGAAGATCAGAAAAAGTCAAAACAATCTGGAGAAAGAAAAATGGAGCTGGAAGAATCAGGCTCCCTGGCTTCAAACTATACTACAAAGCCACAGTAATCAAACAGTATGGTACAGGCACAAAAATAGACATATAGATCAAATGGGACAGGATAGAAAACCCAGAGATAAACCCACACCCCTATGATCAATTAATCTACAACAAAGGAGGCAAGAATATACAATGGAGAAAAGATACTCTCTTCAAAAGGTAGTGCCCAGAAGACTGGAGAGCTACATGTAAAAGAATGAAATTAGAACACTAACAAACACCATATGCAAAAGTAAACTCAAAATGAATTAAAAACTAGAATTATTGCTAGACACCATAAAACTCTCAAAAACATAGGCAGAACTCTTTGATATAAACTTCAGCAGTATCTTTTTGATCTACCTCCTACAGTAATAAAATTAAAACAAAAATAGACAAATGGGACTTATTGTTCTGTCACTCAATCATGTATCTTTGCGACCCCCATGGATTGCAGCATGCTAGGCTTCCATCCTTCATTATCTCCCAGAGTTTGCTCAAACTCATGTTCATTGAGTCGGTAATGCCATCCAATCATCTTGCCCTCTGTCGTCCCCTTTTCCTCCTGCCTTCCATCTTCCCCAGCATCAGGGTCTTTTCCAATCAGTCAACTCTTTACATCAGGTGGGCAAAGTATTGGAGCTTAAACTTCAGCATCAGTCCTTGCAATGAATATTCAAGGTTGATTTCCTTTATGACTGACTGGTTTAATCTCCTGGCAGTCCAAGGACTCTCAAGGGTCTTCAATAACACAGTTCAGAAGCATCAGTTCTTCAGTGCTCAGCCTTCTTTATGGTCCAACTCTCACATCCATACATGACTACTGGAAAAACCATAGCTTTGACTAGATGGACCTTTGTTGGCAAAGTAACGTCTCTGCTTTTTAATATGCTGCCTAGGTTGGTCATAGCTTTCCTTTTCTTAAGGAGCAAGCATCTCTTAATTTCATGGCTGCAGTCACCATCTGCCGTGACTTTGGAGCCCAAGAAAATAAAATCTGTCACTGTTTCCACTGTTTCCCCATCTATATGCCATTAAGTAATGGGACCAGATGCCATGATCTTTGTTTTTTGAATGTTGAGTTTTAAGTCAGCTTTTTCACTCTCTTCTTTTACCTTCATCAAAGAGGCGCTTTAGTTCCTCTTTGCTTTCTGCCCTAAGGGTGGAATCGTCTGCATATCTGAGGTGATTGGTATTTCTCTGGGCAATCTTGATTCTAACTTGTGCTTCATCCAGTCCAGCATTTCGCATAATGTACTCTGCATAAAAGTTAAACAACAGAGTGAGAATATGTAGCCTTGACATATTCCTTTCCCCATTTTGAACCAGTCTATTGTTCCATGCTTGGTTCTGTAGCTTCTTGACCTGCATACAGGTTTCTCAGGAGGCAAGAAGGTGGTCTGATATTCCCATCTCTTTAAGAATTTTCCACAGTTTGTTGTGATCCACACAGTCAAAGGCTTTAGCGTAGTCAACGAAGCAGATGTTTTTCTGGAATTTTCCTGTTTTTTCTATGATCCATCAGATGTTGGCAATTTGATTGCTGGTTCCCCTGCCTTTTCTAAATCCAGCTTGAACATCTGGAAGTTCTAGGTTCACATACTGTTGAAGCCTAGCTTGGAGGATTTTGAGCATGACTTTGTTAGCACGTGAAATGAGTGCAATTGTGCAACAGTTTGAACATTCTTTGGCACTGCCCTTCTTTGGGATTGGAGTGAAAACTGGCTTTTTCCAGTCTTGTGGCCACTGCTAAGTTTTCCAAATTTGCTGGCATATTGAATGCAGCACTTTCACAGCATCATCTTTCAGGATTTGAAACAGTTCAGCTGGAATTGCATCATCTCCACTAGCTTTGTTTTTAGCGATATTTCCTAAGGCCCACTGGATGTCACACTCCAGGATGTCTGGCTCTAGGTGAGTGATCACACCATCACAATTACATGGTCATTAAGAGCTTTTGTAACGGGAACTAATTAAATGTTAAAGTTTCTGCATAGCCCAGGAACCATAAACAAGACAAAAGACAACCCTCAAAGTAGGAAAAGTATCACCAAATGAAGTGACAACAAGGGATTAATCTCCAAAATATACAAACAGCTCATATAGCTCAGTATCAAAAAAAACTGAACAGTCCGATCAAAAAAATTGGCAGAATATCTACATAGACATTTTTCAAAGAATGTACAGATATCCAGAAACATCTGAAAAGATGGTCAACATTACTAATATTAGAGAAATGCAAATCAAACCTACAGTACAATCATCACTTCACACAGGTTAGAATGGCCATCATAAAAATTCCACAATAGCAAATGCAGGAGAGGGTGTAGAGAAAAGAGAACCCTCTTGGACTGTAGGTGAGAATGTAAATTGGTACAGCCACTGTGAAGAACAGTATGGATGTTCCCTTAAAAACTGAAAATACAATTATCATATAAACCAGTAATCCCACTATTGGTCATATAACCTGAGAAAATAATAATTCAAAAAGACACATACACCCTCAATGTTCACTACAGGAGTATTTACAACTGCCAGGACAAGGAAGAAACCTAAAAGTTCACTGAGAGATAAATGGATAAGGAAGATGTGGTACATACATATAATGGTATATTACCCACCCATAAAAATGAAACAAAATTGGGTCATTTGTAGAGATGTGGATGGACCTAGACCTAAAATATAGAGGGAAGTCAAGAAACAGAAAAACAAATATTGGTTATTAATGGATATATATGGTCTCTAGAAAAATGGTACAGATAAACCTATTTCCAGGGCAGGAATAGAGATGGAAACCTAGACAATGGATATGCGGGTAGAGGACAGGGGTTTGGCAGGGTGTGTGGAATGAATTAGAAGACTGGGACTGACATATACTTCCATGTGTAAAATAAAGAGCTAGTGGGAATCTGCTATAACACAGTGAGCTCACCTCAGTCCTCTGCGGTGACCCAGGTAGGTGAGCTGGAGGGTGGATGGAGAGAGGTCCAAGAGGGAGGGAATTCATAGAGCTGATTCACTCTGTTACACAACAGAAAGCACTACAACACATAAAGCAACTGTGCACCAATGAAGAAATATATGATCTCAACAGATGCATAATAAGCTTTTTACTAGACTTCACACCCATTTATGATAGAAACTCTCCAGAAAGGGGTAGAGAGGAAAGCTTCATCAACATTATAATGGCCATATACTGAAAAACCCATAGCTAACATCATACTCAATGGTGAAAAGCTGAAATCAAGAACAAGACAAGAATGTCTACTGTCACAACTTTTATTCAACATAATCCTGGAAGTCCTAATCACAGTAATCAAATTAAAAGAAATAAAGGAATTCAAATTGTGTAAGAAGAAGTAAAACTGTCACTGTTTGCAGTTGACCAGATACGATACACAGAAAATCCTAAGGATGCTACCAGAACATCACTAGAACTCATTAATAAATTGATAAGGTTATAGAAGAGAAAATTAATACATAAAAACCTGCTGCACTTCAAAAGACTAATATCAAAAGATGAAAAAGAAAGTAAGGAAAAAACTTATTTTATTCACCATTGCATCAAAAGAATAAAACACCTAGGAGCACACCTACATCAGTAGGCAAAAAATCTGTACTCTGAAAAGTATAAGACACTAATGAAAGGATTTGAAGATGACACAAATAGATGATCTTCTTGGATTAGAAGAATCAAAGTTGTCAAAATGACTATACTATCCAAGATAATCTACATATTCAATGCAATTTCTATTGAATTACCAATGGCATTTTTCACAGAACTGGAACAAAATTTTCAAAACTTGTATAAAAACACAAAAGACCGAAAATTGCCAAAGACATTCTGAGCAAGAAATATGGAGCTGGAGAAATCAGGCAGCCTGGCATCAAACAAATACAGAGTTACAATAATCTAAACAGTACAGAACTGGCACAAAAATAGACACACAGGTGAAATGGGACAGGACAGAAAAACCGGAGAACCACCCAAATCCCTGTGATAAATCAGCCTACAACAGAGGAGGCAACAATATACAATGGAAAAAAAAGTCTCTTCAAGAAGTGGTGCTCAGAAGACTGAACACCTAACATGTAAAACAAGGAAATTAGAAAACAAACAAAAATAAACTTGAAGTGGATAAAGACCTAAGTGTAATGCTGGACACTATAAAAATTTAGAGCAAAACATAAGCAGAACACTCTTTGACATAAACTCCAACAATACCTTTGTCAGCAGCATCTTTTTCAGCTGTTCTCCAGCTGTAAAGAACAATGTTGCATAGGAACCTGGAATGTTAGGTCCATGAATCAAGGCAAATTACAAGCGGTCAAACAGGAGATGGCAAAGTGAACATCGACATTTTAGGAATCAATGAACTAAAATGGACTGGAATGGGTGAATTTAACTCAGATGACCATTGTATCTACTACTGTGGGCAAGAATCCCTTAGAAGAACTGGAGTAGCCCTCGTGGTCAACAAGAGAGTCCGAAATGCAGTACTTGGATGCAATCTCAAAAACGACAGAATGATCTCTGTTCGTTTCCAAGGCAAACCATTCAATATCATAGCAATCCAACTCTATGCCCCAACCAGTAATGCTGAAGAAGCTGAAGTTGAACTGTTCTATGAAGACTTACAAGACCTTCTAGAAGTAACACTGAAAAAAGATGTCCTTTTCATCATAGGGGACTGGAATGCAAAAGTAGGAAGTCAAGAGATACCTGGAGTAACAGGCAAGTTTGGCCTTGGAATACAAAATGAAGCAGGGCAAAGGCTAACAGAGTTTTGCCAGGAGAATGCACTGGTCACAGCAAACACCATCTTCCAACAACACAAGAGAAGACTCTACACATGACATCACCAGATGGGGCAATACCGAAATCAGACTGATTGTATTCTTTGCAGCCAAAGATAGAGAAGCTCGATACAGTCAGCAAAAATAAGACCAGGAGCTGATTGTGGCTCAGATCATGAACTCCTTATTGCAAATTCAGACTTAAACTGAAGAAAGTAGGGAAAACCACTAGACCATTCAGGTATGACCTAAATCAAATCCCTTACGATTGTACAGTGGAAATGACAAATAGATTCAAGGGATTAGATCTGATAGAGTGCCTGAAGAACTATAGACGGAGGTTTGTGACACTGTACAGGAGGCAGTGATCAAGACCATCCCTAAGGAAAAGAAATGCAGAAAGGCAAAATGGTTGTCTGAGGAGGCCTTACAAATAGCTGAGAAAAGAAGAGAAGCTAAAGGCAAAGGAGAAAAGGAAAGATATACCCATTTGAATGCTGAGTTTCAAAGAATAGCAAGGAGAGATTAGAAAGCCTTCCTCAGTGATCAGTGCAAAGAAACAGAGGAAAATAATAGAATGGGAAAGACTAGAGATCTCTTCAAGAAAATTAGAGATGCCAAGGTAACATTTCATGCAAAGATGGACTCGATAAAGTACAAAAATGGTATGGACCTAACAGAAGCAGAAGAGATTAAGAAGAGGTAGCACAAATACACAGAAGAACTATACAAAAAAGATCTCATGACCCAGACAACCGTGATGGTGTGACCACTCACCTAGAGCCAGACATCCTGGAAAACGAAGTCAAGTGAGCCTTAGGAAGCATCACTACAAACAAAGCAGGTGGAGGTGATGAAATTCCAGTTGAGCTATTTCAAACCCTAAAAGATGATGCTGTGCAAGTGCTGCACTCAGTATGCCAGCAAAACCCAATAGTGGCCACAGGACTAGAAAAGGTCAGTGTTCATTCCAATCCCAAAGAAAGGCAATGCCAAAGAATGCTCAAACTACTGCACAATTGCACTCATTTCACACGCTAGCAAAGTAATGCTCAAAATTCTCCAAGCTAGGCTTCGACAGTATGTGAACCATGAACTTCCAGATGTTCAAGCTGGATTTAGAAAAGGCAGAGGAACCAGAGATCAAATTGCCAACATCTGTTGGATCATAGAAAAAGCAGTTTTTCTATGATAGAGAGTTTCAGAAAAACATCTACTTCTGCTTTACTGACTACGCCAATGCCTTTGACTGTGTGGATCACAACAAACTCTAGAAGATTCTTAAAGAGATGGGAATGCCAGACCACCTTACCTACCTCTTGAGAAATCTGTATGGAGGTCAAGAAGCAACAGTTACAACTGGACATGGAACAACAGATTAGTTCCAACCTGGGAAAGGCTGTATATTGTCACCCTTCTTATTTAACTTATATGCAGAATAGATCATGCGAAATGCTGGGCTGGATGAAGCACAAGCTGGAATCAAGATTGGTGGGAGAAATATCAATAACCTCACATACCCAGATGACACCACCCCTATGGCAAAAAGCAAAGAAGAACTAAAGAGCCTCTTGATGAAAGTGAAAGAGGAGAGTGAAAAAGTTGGCTTAAAATTCAACATTCAAAAACTAAGATCATGGCATCTGGTCTCATCACTTCATGGCAAATAGATGGGGAAACAATGGAAACAGGGAGAGACTTTATTTTCTCGGGCTCAAAAATTATTGCAGATGGTGACTGCAGCCATGAAATTAAAAATGCTTACTCCTTGGAAGAAAAGCTATAACCAACCTAGACAGCATATTAAAAAGCAGACATTACTTTGTCAACAAAGGTCCATCAGTCAAAGTGATGGTTTTTCCAGTAGTCATGTATGGAGGTGAGAGTCAGACTATAAAGAAAACTAAGCACTGAAGAATTGATGTATTTGAACTGTGGTGTGGGAGAAGACCCTTGAAAGTCTCTTGGACTGCAAGGAGATCAAACCAGTCTATCCTAATGAAATTAGTCCTGAATATTCATTAGAAGGACTGATAAACTCCAATACTTTGGCCACCTGATGCAAAGAATTGACTCATTGAAAAAGACCCTGATGCTGGGAAAGATAGAAGGCAGGAGGTGAAGGGGATGACAGAGGACCAGATGGTTGGATGACATCACTGACTTGATGGACATGAGTTTGAGTAAGCTCTGGGAATCGGTGATTGGACAGGGAAGCCTGGCATGCTGCAGTCCATGGGGTTGCAAAGAGTTGGGCACAACTGAGTGACTGAACTGAACAGAATTATCTTTTTAGATCCATCTCCTACAGTAATGAAAATAAAAAGAAAAATAAACACATTGGACCTAATAAACTTAAAAGCTTTTGCATAGCAAAGAAAATAAAAAAACAAGATGAAAAGACAACCCTTAGAATAGGGAAGAGTATTTGCAACTGAAGTGATCAACAAGGGATTAGTCTCCAAAATACACATACAGTTTCTGGCTTACTAGCCAAAAAAAAATCAAACAACCCTATCAAAAATATGGCATAAGAATTATACAGACATTTATTTCTCTAATATGAAATTCAGATGATGAAGAAACATGTGAAAAGATGCTCTACATCATTAAATATTAGAGATAGTCAAATCAAATCTACAATACAATTATCAATTCACAGTGGTTAAAATGGACATCACCAAAAAGTCCAAAAACAACAAATGCAGGAGAGGGTGTGGAGAAAACAGGACCTTCTAGGATTACTGGAGGGCATAGAAATTGGTATTGCCACTGTTGAGGTTTCCTTAAAACTGGAAATACAACTATCATATGACCCAGCAATCCAACTATTGCTCATATAATGTGAGAAAACCATAATGCAAAAAGATAATGTACCCACAGTTTTCACTGCAGCATTACTTACAAAGCTGAGACAAGGAAGCAAATATCCATCAATATATGAATGGATAAAGATGTGATCATATATACAATGGAATATTACTCAGCCATAAAAAGGAACTAAACTGGGTCATTTGTAGACAGCTGGAGGGATCTAAAATCTGGCAAACAGAATGAAAAAAGTCAGAAAGAGAAAAGCAAATGCCGTGTATTAATTCAAATACATGGACTCTAGAAAAATGGTACAAATTTCCAATGGTACTCTATTTCCACATCAGGAATAGAGATGCAGACCTAGAGAAAGGATATGTAGATACTGGGCAGGGGGGTGGGATTAACTAGAAAATTGGGATTGACATACACTACCAATAGTAAAATAAATAGCTAGTGGGAACCTGCTGCAGCTCAGGAAGTCCAGCTCAGTGCTCTGTGGTAACCTAGATCAGTGGGATCCAGGGGGTGCTGGAGAGAGTTACAAGAGGGAGGAGATATGTGTATACATATAGCTGATTAGCTGGTGGCTCAGATGGTAAAGAATCTGCCTGCAATGTAGGAGATCCAGTTTTGATCCATGGGTGGGGAAGATCCTCTGCAGAAGAGAAGGGCAACCCACTCCAGTACTCTTGCCTAGAGAATTCCATGAACAGAGGAGCCTGGCAGGCTACAGTCCTGGGGTTGCAAAGAGTCAGACATGACCAAGTAACTAACGCTTTCACGTATTTTCACTTTCATGGCTGATTCACTTCATTGTACAACAGAAACCAATACAACATTGGAAAGCAACTGTACCCTAATTGAAAAAAAATGATAATCTCATTAGATACATAAAGACCTTCTACTAGACTTTACACCATTTATGATGGAAACTCTCCAGAAAGAGGTACAGAGGGCACCTTCTTCAACATATTAAAGGTCACATATAACAAACCCATAGCTAACATCATACTCAATGGTGAAAAACTGAAGTCATTTCCTCTAAGATGAGGAACAAGACTAGAAGATCATATCTTACCACATATTCAACATAGCAATCAAGGAAAAGAAATACAGAAATTCCACTGGAAAAGAAAAACTGACACTGTTTGCAGTTGACAGGATACTATACATAGAAAATCCTAAAGATGCAACCGGATAACCACTAGAACTCACCAATAAATTTGATAAGGTTGTAGGAGAGAAAATTAATACACAGAAATCTGCTGCACTTCCACAGACTAATATCAAAGGACTAAAAGGAGGAATTAAGAAACAATTCATTTACCACTGCATTAAAAAGAATAAAATAATTAGGAACAAACCTATCTAAGGAGGCAAAAGACCTGTACTCTGAAAACTCTAAGACACTGATGAAAGAATCTGAAGATGACACAATGGAAGGGTAGATCATGTTTTTGGATGGGAGCAATCAACGCTGTTAAAATGACTATACCACCAATACAATCTACATACTCATGCAAATCCTACTGAATTACCAATGGCATTTTTCACAGAATTCTAACAAAAGCTGTATAAATTTGTATGGAAACACAAAAAACACCAAATAGACAAAGTAATTTGAGAGGAAAAAAATGGAGCTAAAGGAATCAGGGTCCCTGGCTTCAAACTAATACAAAGCTATAGTAATCAGAGATACACCCATCTGAATGCAGAGCTCCAAAGAATAGAAAAAAGAGAAGGGAAAGAGACACGTGTACCCCAATGTTCATCGCAGCAGTTTATAATAGCCAGGACATGGAAGCAACCTAGATGTCCATCAGCAGATGAATGGATAAGAAAGCTGTGGTACATATACACAATGAAGTATTACTCAGCCATTAAAAAGAATACATTTGAATCAGTTCTAATGAGGTGGATGAAACTGGAGCCTATTATACAGAGTGAAGTAAGCCAGAAGGAAAAACATAATTACAGTATACTAACGCATATATATGGAATTTAGAAAGATGGTAACAATAACCCGGTGTACGAGACAGCAAAAGAGACACTGATGTATAGAACAGTCTTATGGACTCTGTGGGAGAGGGAGAGGGTGGGAAGATTTGGGAGAATGGCATTGAAACATGTAAAATATCATGTAAGAAACGAGTTGCCAGTCCAGGTTCGATGCACGATACTGGATGCTTGGGGCTAGTGCACTGGGACGACCCAGAGGGATGGTATGGGGAGGGAGGAGGGAGGAGGGTTCAGGATGGGGAACACATGTATACCTGTGGTGGATTCATTTTGATATTTGGCAAAACTAATACAATTATGTAAAGTTTAAAAATAAAATAAAATTAGAAAAAAAAGAAAGTCTTTTTAAGGGAACAATGCAAAGAAATAGAGAAAAACAATAGAGTGGGAAAGACAAGACATCTCTTTGAGAAAACAAGGGATACCAGAGGATGAGATGGTTGGGTGACATCACCAACTCACTCAATGGGCATGAGTTTGAGCAAGACCTGGGAGATGGTGAAGGACAGGGAAGCCTGGCATGCTGCAGTCTATGGCGTTGCAAAGAGTTGGACACAACTGAGTGACTGTAACCCTTATGGCAGAAAGTGAAGAGGACGTAAAAAGCCTCTTGATGAAAGTGAAAGACGAGAGTGAAAAAGTTGGCTTAAAGCTCAACATTCAGAAAACTAAGATCATGGCATCTGGTCCCATCACTTCATGGGAAATAGATGGGGAAACAGTGTCAGACTTTATTTTTGGCGGCTCCAAAATCACTACAGATATTTCAGCCATGAAATTAAAAGACGCTTACTCCTTGGAAGGAAAGTTATGACCAACCTAGACAGCATATTAAAAAGCAGAGACATTACTTTGCCAACAAACGTCCGTCTAGTCAAGGCAATGGTTTTTCCAGTAGTCATGTATGGATGTGACAGTTGGACTATAAAGAAAGCTGAGTGCCGAAGAATTGATGCTTTTGAACTGTGGTGTTGGAGAAGACTCTTGAGAGTCCCTTGGACTGCAAGGAGATCCAACCAGTCCATCCTAAAGGAGATCAGTCCTGGGTGTTCACTGGAAGGATTGATGTTGAAGCTGAAACTCCAATACTTTGCCCACCTCGTGTGAAGAGTTGACTCATCGGAAAAGACCCTGATGCTGGGAGGGATTGGGGGCAGGAGAAGAGGTGACAGAGGATGAGATGGCTGGATGGCATCACTGACTCGATGGACATGAGTTTGGGTGAACTCCAGGAGTTGGTGATGGACAGGAAGGCCTGGCGTGCTGCAATTCATGGGCTCACAAAGAGTCGGACACGACTGAGCAACTGAACTGAACTGAGTGACTGAACAACAATAATAAAAGGGAATATTTCATGCAAAGATGGGCCAAATAAAGGACAGAAACAGTAAGGACCTAACAGAAGCAGAAGAGATTAAGAAGAGGTGGCAAGAATACACAGAAGACCTGTTTAAAAAAAAAAGTCTTAATGACCCGGATAACCACGATGGTGAGGTCACAAACCTAGAGCCAGACATCCTGGAGTGTGAAGTCAAGTGGGCCTCAGAAATCATTACTACAAACAAAGTTAGTGGAGGTGATGGAATTCAGATGAGATATTTAAAATCCTAAGAGATTAGGCTGTTAAAGTGCTGCACTCGATACGCTAGCAAATCTAGAAAACAGCAGTGTCCACAGGACTGGAAAAGCTCAAATTTCATTCCAATCCCAAGAAGGGCAATGCCAAAGAATGTTCAAACTATCCTACAATTACATTCATTTACATGCTAGCAAGCTTATGCTCAAAATCCTTCTAGTCAGGCTTCAACAGTATGTGAACTGAGAACTTTCAAATGTACAAACTCGATTTAGAAAAGTCAGAGGAACCAGAGATCAAACTGCCAACATCCATTGGATCAGAGAGACAGTAAGAGAATTCCAGGAAAACATCACTTCTGCTTCACTGACTATGCTAAATCCTTTTGACTGTGTAGATCACAACAGACTGTGAAAATGTTTCCAAAAGATGGGAATACCAAACCACTTTTCCTGCCTCCTCAGAAATCTGTATGCAGATTGAGAAGCAACAGTTAGAACTGGACATGGAATAATGGACTGGTTCCAAATTGGGAAAGGAGTACATCAAGGCTGTATACTGTCACCCTGTTTAATTAACTTATATGCAGAGCATATCATGTGAAATGCTGGGCTGGATGAATCACAAGATTGGCTGGTGAAACATCAATAACTTCAGATATTCAGATGACACCACCCTAATGGCAGAAAGCCAAGAGGAACTAAAGAGCCTGTTGATGAAGGTGAAAGAGCAAGTGAAAAAGCTGGCTTAAAACTCAACTTTCAAAATACTAAGACCATGGCATTGGGTCCTGTCACTTCATACAAATAGATGGGGAAAAAGTGGAAATAGTGGCCAATTTTATTTTCTTGGGCTCCAAAATCACTGCAGACAGGTATGCATCCATGAAATTAAAATACGCTTGCTCCTTGGAAGAAAAGCCATGACACACCTAGACAGCATATTAAAAAGCAGAGACATCACTGTGCCAACAATGGTCTGTATAGGCAAAGCTATGGTTTTTCCAGTAATCATGTTTGGATGTGAGTGAAAGTGAAACTCACTCAGTTGTGTCCGACCCTTTGCAACCTCATCAACTATACAGTCCATGGAATTCTCCAGGCCAGAATACTAGAGGGGGTAGCCTTTCCCTTCTCCAGGGGATCTTCCCAATCCAGGGATCGAACCCAGGTCTCCCACACTGCAGGCAGATTCTTTATCAGCTAAGCTATAGAGGAAGCCCAAGAATACTGGAGTGGGTAGCCTAATCCTTCTCCAGCAGATCATCCTGACCCAGGAATCGAACCAGGGTCTCCTACATTGCATGCGGATTCTTTACCAACTGAGCTATGTGGTTGGACTATAAGGAAGGTCGAGTGCCTAAAAATTGATGTTTGCAAACTGTGGCACTGGAGGAGTCTCTTGAGAATCACGTAGACAGCAAGGAGATCAAACCAGTCTATCCTAAAGGAAATCAACCCTGAATATTCATTGGAAGGACTGATGCTGAAACTCCAATACTTTGGCCACCTGATACGAAGAGCTGACTCATTGGAAAAGACCCTGATGCTGGGAAAGATTGAGGACAGGAGAAGAAGGGGGCCACAGATGATGAGATGGCTGCATGGCATCATCGACTCAGTGGACATGAGTTAGAGCTAAACTTAGGAGATAGTAAAGGACAGGGAAGCCTGGCATGCTGTAGTCCATGGGGCTGCAAAGAGTTGGACATGACTGAGTGACTGAACAACAAAACAACAGTAATCAAAACAGCATGGTATTGGTACAAAAACAGATATGTATCAAATGGGACAGGATAGAAAACCTTGAAATAAACCCACACCCCTGTGATCAATTAACCTGCAACAAAAGAAGCAAGAATATACAATGGAGAAAGGACAGTCTCTTCAAGAAGAAATGCTCAGAAGACTGGACAACTATATATTAAATAATGAAAATGGAATACTATCAAACACTATACACAAAAGTAAACTCAGGATGGATTAAAGACAAAAATGTGATGCTAGACACTATAAAATGCTTAGAGGAAAACGGAAAGAACATTCTTTGACATAAACTGCAGCAATATGTTTTTGGATCCATCTCCTATAGTACTGAAAAAAATAAATAAATAAACAAAAGGGGCCTAATTAAACTTAAAAGTTTTTGCACAGCAAAGGAAACCATAAACAAGACAAAGAGACAACCCTCAGAATAGGAGAAAGTTTTAGCAACTGAAGCAACCAACAAGGGATTCGTTTCCAAAACACACAGTTTACGTAGCTCAGGATTCAAAAAATCACACCCAATAAAACGGACAGAAGACGTATCTTTATAAACATTTCACTAAAGACAAAGTACAGATGACCAAAAAACATATGAAAAGATGCTCAACATCACTAATTATTACAGAAATGCAAGTCAAACCTACAGTACAATTATCACCTCACACCAGTCAGAATGCACATCATCAAAAATCTAAAAACAATAAAAGCAGGAGAGGACATGGAGAAAGGTAAACTCTCTTAGACTGTGGGTGGGAATAAAAATTGCTAAAGCCACTGTGGAGAACAGTATAGAGAGGGTCCTGTGAAAACTGAAAATACAACTATCATATTACTCAGTAATCCAAGCACCACACACATAATCTGAGAAAACCATGATTCAGCAAGACGCGTGCAGCTGCAAAGCCACTGCGGCAATATTTACAACAGCCAAGACATGAAGCAACCTAGATGCACATCGACAGATGAACAAATACAGAAGATGCGCCCATATCTATAATGGCATGTTACCCGTAAAAATGAACGAAACTGCGTCATATGCAGAGATTTGGCCCGACAGTCTAGCATACATAGTAAAGTAAGTCCAAAAGAGAAAATCAAGTATCGTATATTCACACATAGGACTCTAGAAAAACAGTACAGATAAATTTATTTCCAAGGCAGGAATAGAAATGCAAACCTAGAGAGTGGATATTTGGACATGAGGCTGGGAATGAGGGTGGGATGAATTGGAAGATTAGGACTGACATACACTGCTGCTGCTGCTAAGTCACTTCAGTCATGTCCGCCTGTGTGTGACCCCATGGACAGCAACACACTAGGCTTCTCTGACCACAGGATTCTCCAGGCAAGAATACTGGAATGGGTTGCCATTTCCTTCTCCATGACATACATTACCACGTGTAAAATAAATAGCTAGTGGATTCCTGCTGTAGCACAGGGAGCTCAGCTCAGTGCATGTTATGACCTAGATTGGCGAGATGGAGGGGCACTGGAGGATGGTCCATGAGGGAGGGAATATATTGTACATACAGCTGATCCACTTTGTTGTATAACAGAAACCGATACATTGTCAAGCAACTTTACTCCAATTAAAAAAAAAACACACACATAATCTTGGCAATAGATATAAAAATAACTTTTGACTAAATTTCACACTTATTTATGATAAAAAAAAACTCTCATGATAGGGGGATAGAGAAAATCTTCCTCAACATAATAAAGGCCTTATATGAAAAACCCGAAGATAACATCAACCCAATGGTGAAAAGCTGAAAACACTTCCTATAAGATCAGGATCAAGACAAGAATGTCTACTTTACCACTTTTATTCAACATAGTATTGGAAGTCCTATTCACAGCAATCAATGTAAAAGAAATAAATTCAAATTCTAAAAAAAGAAACAAAACAGTCACTGTTTGCAGGTGGCAGAATCCAATAAGTAGAAAAACTTACAGATGCTACCAGAAAATCACTAGACTCAACAATAAATTTGATAAGGTTGCAGTAGAGAAAATTAATACACAGAAATCTGTTGCATTTCTAGAGACTAACATAAAAAGATCAAAAAGAGAAATTAAGGAAACATCTCATTTACCACTGCATCAGAAAGAATAAAATACTAGAATAAATCTTCCCAGGGAGGCAAAAGAGCTATACTCTGAAAACCATAAGACACTGATGAAATAACTTGATGATACAAACACATGGAAAGATAGATCACATTCCTGAATTGGAAGACTCAATATTACTAAAATGACTATACTAACCAAGGCAACCTACATGTTCAGCGCAATTACTATTGAATTACCAATGACATTCTTTACAGAACTAGAACAAAAAATTTAAAAATTTGTTTGGAAACACAAAAGATGCCCAATAACCAAAGAAATTCAGAGAAAGAAAAATGGAGCTACAGGAAATCAGGCTCCTTGGCTTCAAACTATACTACAAAGCTACAGAAGTCAAAACAGTATGGTATTGGCATCAAATAGACATATAGATGGAATAGGATAGGAAACCCAGAGATAAACTCACAGCACTATAATCAATTAGCCTAGAACAAAGAGGGCAAGAATATACAATGGAGAAAAGACAGCCTCTTCAAAAAGTGGTGCTCAGAAGACCACACAACTACATATAAAGATTGAAACTAGAACAGTACAAAACACCATACACAAAAGTAAACTCAAAAAGGATTAAAGACCTAAATATAATGCTGCTGCTGTTCAGTTGCCCAGTCATCTCCAACTCTTTGTGACTCCATGGACTGTAGCACACCAGGCCTCCCTGTCCCTCACTATCTCCCGAAGTTTGCCCAAGTTCATGTCCATTGCATTGGTGATGTGCAAATATAATGCTAGAGATTATAAAATTGTCAGAGGAAAACAGGCAGGATACTGTCTGACATAAACTCCAGCAATATCTTTTGGATCTACCTCCTACAGTAATGAAATTAAAATAAACACAGACAAATGGGACCCAATTAAAATTAAAAGCTGTGGCACAGTGCAGGAACTATAAACAAGACAAAAAGACAACCCTCAGGTCAGGATCAGTTCAGTTCAGTTCAGTCACTCAGTTGTGTCTGACTCTTTGCAACCCCATGAATCGCAGCATGCCAGGCCTCCCTGTCCACCACCAACTCCCGGAGTTTACTCAAACTCATGTCCATTGAGTTGGTGATGCCATCCAGGCATCTCATCCTCTGTCGTCCCCTTCTCCTCCTGCCCCCAATCCTTCCCAGAATCAGAGTCTTTTCCAATGAGTCAACTCTTCACATGAGGTGGCCAAAGTACTGGAGTTTCACCTTTAGCACCAGTCCTTCCAATGATCAGGATAAATATTACCAAAAGAAGTGACTGACAAGGGATTAATCTCCAAAATATAAAAACATTTCACGTAGCTCAATATTCAAAAAAATCAAACAACCAAATCAAAAAAAGGGGCAGATGACATATCTCCAAAGACAATGTACAGATGGCCAGAAAACGTCTGAAAAGATGCTTAACATCACTAATATTAGAGATGCAAATTGAACCTACAGTACAATTTTTACTTCGCACTTGTTAAAATGGCCAACATCAAAATTCCACAAAAATAAATGCTGGAGAGGGTGAAGAGAAAAAAGAACCCTCTTGAACTTTTGGAAATGTAAAATGGTATAGGCACTGTGGAGAATAGCAAGGAAGTTCCCTTAAAAACTGAAAATACAATTATCATATAACCCAGTAATCCCACGACTGGTCACATATCCTGAGAAAATGATAATTCAAAAAGACACATACATCTCCAATGTACACTGCAGGACAAATGAGTAACAACAGTCAGGATAAGTAAGCAACCTAAATGTTCACTGACAGATGAATGGATAAAGTAATCGTGGTACATATATACAATGGTATATTACCCATAAAAAGGAACAAAACAGGGTCATTTGTAGAGATGTGGATGGATCTAGAGTCTGAAATACAGAGAGAAGTCAGAAAAAGAAAACCAAATGTCATATATTAATAGATATATGTAGTCTCCAGAAAAATGGTACAGATAAACCTATTTCCAAGCAGGAACAGAGACAGAGACCTAGAGAATGGATATGTGGACCCAGGGCAGGGGGTTGGAAAGGTGGGGTAGAATGAATTGGAAGACTGGGATTGACATATACTATAGTATGCAAAATAAGTATCTAGTGGGAACCTGCTATAGCAGAGATCTTAGCTCAGTGCTTTGCAGTGACCCGGGTGGGTGAGATGGAGGGTGCTTGAGGAAGGTCCAAAAGGGAAGGTATATACGTACACATATAGCCGATTCACTTTGTTATACAACAAAAACCAATACAACATAGTAAAGCAACTGGACTCCAAATAAAAAATTTTATGATCACGAGATATATAATAAGCTTTTTACCAGACTCTACATCCATATATGATACAAACTCTCCAGAAAGGGGTAAAGAGGGATGCCTCATCAATATAATAATGGCCATATATGAAAAACCCATAAATAACATCATATTCAATGGTGAAAAGCTGAAAGCATTTCCTCTAAAATCAAAAACAACCCAAAAATGTCTACTCTTACCACATTTATACAACATAATCTTGGAAATCCTAACCACAGTAATCAAAGTAAGAGAAATAAAGGAATTCAAATTGTAAAAGAAAAATTGTCACTGTTTGCAGCTGACCAGACACTATACATAGAAAATCCTAAAGATGAAAGCAGAAAACCACTAGAGCTCATCAATAAATCTGATAAGGTTGCAGGAAAGAAAATTAAAGCATAGAAATCTGCTGCACTTCAGTTGACTAATATCAAAAGATCAAAAGGAGGAATTAAAGAAATAACTCATTTACCATTGCATCAAAAAGCATAAAACAACAAGGAGTAAACACCTACCTAAGGAGGCAAAACACCTGTACTCTGAAAAGTATAAAATACTAATTAAAGAATGTGAAGATGACAGAAATAGATGGAAAAACAATCTTCTAGATTGGAAAAATCAATGTTGTCAAAATGACTATAGTATCCAAGGCAATCTACATATTCAGTGTAATTCCTATTGGATTACCAATGGCATTTTTTACAAAACTAGAACAAAATTTTTATAATTTGTATGAGAACACGAAAGACCCTGTAGTGCTAAAGCAATCCTAAGAAAAATTTGAGCTGGATGAATCAGGCACCTTGGCATCAAACTAATACAAAGCTATAGTAATTAAAACAGTATGGTACTGGTGTATGTGTGTATATATATCTCAAATACGACAGGATAGAAAACCCAGAGATAAACCCACATCCCTATGATCAATTAACCTACAACAAAAGAGGCAAGAATACACAATGGAGAAGAGAGTCTTTTCAAGAAATGGTGCTCAGAAGACTGGACAGCCATATATAAAACAATGAAATTAGCAAACCACCAAACACCACACACAAAAGTAAACTAAAACTGGTTTAAAGGCCTAACTGTAATACTAGACACTAAAAATCTATTAAAGGAAAACATAGGCAGAATACTCGGAGATAAACTGCAGCAATATCTTCTTGATCCATCTCCTACAGTAATGAAAATAAAAACAAACAAATGGGATCTAATTAAACGCTTTTTCATAACAAAGGAAACCATAAACAAGAAGAAAAGACAACCTTCATAACAGGAGAAAATATATGCAAACGAAACGACCGACAAGGGTTTAATCTCTGAAATATATAAACACTTCATGTAGCACAGTATCCAAAAAAAAAGGAACAACCCAGTAAAAAAGGGCAGAAGATAATATACTGATGGCCAAAAAAACACCTGGAAAGATGCTCGACATCACTAATTATTAGGAAATGCAAATCAAAACTACAGTACAATTACTATCTCACACAAGTCAGAATTCAGTTCAGTTCAGTTGCTCAGTCATGTCCGACTCTTTGCGACCCCATGGACTGTAGCACGCCAGGCCTCCCTGTCCATCACCAACTCCCAGAGTCCACCCAAACCCATGTCCATTGAGTCAGTGATGCCATCCAGCCATCTCATCCTCTGTCACCCGCTTCTCCTCCTGCCCTCAATCTTTCCCAGCATCAGGGTCTTTTCCAATGAGTCAGCTCTTCGCATCAGGTGGCGAAAGTAATGGAGTTTTAGCTTCAACATCAGTCCTTCCAATGAACACCCAGGACTGATCTCCTTTAGGATGGACTGGTTGGATCTCCTTGCAGTCCAAGGGACTCTCAAGAGTCTTCTCCAACACCACAGTTCAGAAGCATCAATTCTTCGGTGCTCAGCTTTCTTTATAGTCCAACTCTCACATCCATACATGACCACTGGAAAAAACGTAGCCTTGACTAGACAGACCTTTGTTGGCAAAGTAACGTCTCTGCTTTTTAATATGCTGTCTAGGTTGGTCATAACTTTCCTTCCAAGGAGTAAGCGTCTTTTAATTTCATGGCTGCATTCACCATCTGCAGTGATTTTTGGAGCCCCCAGAAATAAAGTCTGTCACTGTTTCCCCATCTATTTGCCATGAAGTGATGGGGACTGGATGCCATGATCTTAATTTTCTGAATGTTGAGCTTTAAGCCAACTTTTTCACTCTCCTCTTTCACTTTTCATCAACAGGCTCTTTAGTTCTTCTTCACTTTCTGCCATAAGGGTGGTATCATCTGCATATCTGAGGTTATTGATATTTCTCCCAGCAATCTTGATTCCAGCTTGTGCTTCCTCCAGCCCAGGATTTCTCACGATGTACTCTACATATAAGTTAAATAAGTAGTGTGACAATATACAGCCTTGATGTACTCCTTTTCCTATTTGGAATCAGTCTGTTGTTCCATGTCCAGTTCTAACTGTTGCTTCCTGACCTGCATATAGGTTTCTCAAGAGGCAGGTCAGGTGGTCTGGTATTCCCATCACTTTGGCCATCATCAAAACCTCTACAAACAGTAAATGCTGGAGAGGGTAAGGAGAAAAGGCAAACCTCCTTCTCTTTTTAAAAATTACTTTATTTTAATTGGAGACTAATTACAATATTGTGGTGGGTTTTGCCATACATCGACATGAATCAGCCATGGGTGTACATGTGTCCCACCATCCTGAACCCCCCTACCACTTCCCTCCCCAGCCCGCCCCTCTGGGTTGTCCCAGAGCACCAGCTTTGAGTGACCCACTTCATGCATGGAACCTGCACCGGTCATCCATTTTACATACGGTAATATGCATGTTTCAATGCTATTCTGTCAAATCATCCCACCCTTGCCTTCTCCCACATAGTCCAAAAGTCTGTTCTTTACATCTGTATCTCTTTTGCTGTCTTGCATATAGGGTCATTATTACCATCTTTCTAAATTCCATATATATATGTGTTAATATACTGTATTGGTATTTCTCTTTCTGGCTTACTTCTCTGTATAATAGGCTGCAGTTTCATCCACCTCATTAGAACTGATTCAAATGTGTTCTTTTTGATAGCTGAGTAATATTCCATTGTGTATATGTACCACCACTTACCCATTCAACTGCCGATGGACATAAGTTGCTTCTGTGTCCTGGCTATTGTAAACAGTGCTGCAGTGAACATTGGGGTGCATGTCTCTTTCAATTCTGGTTTCCTTAGTGTGTATGCCCAGCAGTGGGATTGCTGGGTTGTATGGCAGTTCTATTTCCAGTTTTTTAAGGAATCTCCACTCTGTTCTCCATAGTGACTGTACTAGTTTGCATTCCTACCAACAGTGTAAGAGGGTTCCCTTTTCTCCACACCCTCTCCAGCATTTATTGTTTGTAGACTTTTTAATTAAATTTATTTATTTTAGTTAGAGGCTAATTACAATATTGTATTGGTTTTGCCATACATCAACATGAATCCTCCACGGGTGTACACGTGTTCCCAATCCTGAACTCCCCTCCCACCTCCCTCCCTATACCATCCCTCTGGGCCATCCCAGGGCACCAGCCCCAAGCTTCCTGTATCCTGCATCAAACCTGGACTGGTGATTCATTTCTTATATGATATTATACATGTTTCAATGCCATTCTCCCAAATCATCCCACCCTCGCCCTCTCCCACAGAGTCCAAAAGACTGTTCTATACATCTGTGTCTCTTTTGCTGTCTCCCATACAGGGTTATCATTACCATCTTTCTAAATTCCATATATATGCGTTAGTATACTGTATTGGTGTTTTTCTTTCTGGCTTACTTCACTCTGTATAATCAGCTCCAGTTTAATCCACCTCATTAGAACTGATTCAAATGAATTCTTTTTAATGGCTGAGTAATACTCCATTGTGTATATGTACCACAGCTTTCTTATCCATTCATCTGCTGATGGACATCTAGGTTGTTTCCATGTCCTGGCTATTATAAACAGTGCTGCGATGAACACTGGGGTACACGTGTCTCTTTCAATTCTGGTTTTCTCAGTGTGTATGCCCAGCAGTGGGATTGCTGGGTCATAAGGCAGTTCTATTTCCAGTTTTTTAAGGAATCTCCACACTGTTCTCCATAGTGGCTGTACTAGTTCGCATTCCCACCAACAGTGTAAGAGGGTTCTCTTTTCTCCACAACCTCTCCAGCATTTATTGCTTGTAGACTTTTTGATGGTAGCCATTCTGACTAGTGTGAGATGGTACCTCATTGTGGTTCTGATTTGCATTTCTCTGATAATGAGTGATGCTGAGCATCTTTTCATGTGTTTGTTAGCCATCTGTATGTCTTCTCTAGAGAAATGTCTGTTTAGTTCTTTGGCCAACTTTTTGATTGGGCCATTTATTTTTCTGGTATTGAGCTGCTTGTATATTTTGGAAATCAATTCTTTGTCAGTTGTTTCATTTGCTATTATTTTCTCCTGTTCTGAAGGCTGCCTTTTCACCTTGGTTATAGTTTCCTTCGCTGTGCAAAACTTTTACTTTTAATTACGTCCCATTTGTTTATTTTTGCTTTTATTTCCTTTACTCTGGGAGGTGGGTCATAGAGGATCCTGCTGTGATTTATGTCACAGAGTGTTCTGCCTATGTTTTCCTCTAGGAGTTTTATAGTTTCTGGTCTTACATTTAGATCTGTAATCCATTTTGAGCTTATTTGTGTGTGTGGTGTTAGAAAGTGTTCTAGTTTCATTCTTTTACAAATGGCGACCAGTCGTCCCAGCACCACTTGTTAAAGAGATTATCTTTTCTCCATTGTATATTATTGCCTCCTTTGTCAAAGATAAGTTGTCCATAGGTGCATGGATTCATCTCTAGGCTTTATATATTGTTCAATTGATCTATATTTCTGTCTTTGTGCCAGTACTATACTGTCTTAATGACTGTAGTGTTGTACTATAGTCTGAATTCAGGCAGGTTGATTCCTCTAGTTTCATTCTTCTTTCTCAAGATTGCTTTGCCTATTCGAGGTTTTTTGTGTTTCCATACAAATAGTGAAATTATTTGTTCTAGTTTTGTGAAAAATACCATTGGTAGCTTAATAGGGACTGCACTGAATCTATAGATTGCTTTGGGTAGTATACTAATTTTCACTATATTGATTCTTCTGATCCATGAACACAGTATATTTCTCCATCTATTTGTGTCATCTTTGATATCTTTCATCAGTGTTTCATAGTTTTCTATATATAGGTCTTTTGTTTATTTAGGTAAATTCATTCCTAAGTATTTTATTCTTTTCATTGCAATGGTGAATGGGATTGTTTCCTTAATTTCTCTTTCTGTTTTCTCATTGTTAGTGTATAGGAATTCAAGGGATTTATCCGTGTTAATTTTATATCCTGCAACTTCACTATATTCACTGATTATCTCTAGTAATTTTCTGGTGGTGTCTTTAGGATTTTCTATGTAGAGGATCATGTCCAAGGCAAACCTCTTGGACCATTGGTGGGATTTAAATTGGTACAGCCCCTGTGGAGAACAGTATAAATATTGAAAATTTAACTGCCATATGACCCAGAAATGCCACCACTGCACACATAACCTGAAAAAACAATTCAAAATGACACATGCATGCCCCCACCCCAATGGTCACTGCAGCACTATTTATAATAGCCAGGACATGGAAGCAACCTAAATGTCCATTGAGAGATGAATGGATAAAGAAGATACAGTACATATATACAATGGAACATTACTTAGCCATAAGAAGGAACAAAACTGGTTCACTGTAGAATCTGGCAGACAGAGTGAACTATGTCAGAAAGAGAAAAACAAATATTGAATATTAACATATGTATGTGGACTCTAGGAAAGTAGCACAGATAAACCTATTTCCAAGGCAAGAACAGAGATACAGAAGTGGTTACTGGAAATGTGGACATGGGGATGAGGGTGGAAAGGGGGTTGGGATTAACTGAAAGATTGGGATTGACATATACTACCATGTGTAAAATAAATCACTAGTAGGAATCTGATACAGCACAGAAGTTCAGTTCAGTGCTCTGTGGTGACCTAAATCAGTGAGATGGAAGGGGCTGGAGGAAGGTCCAAGAGGGAGGTGATATATGTACACATATGGCTGATTGACTTCCTTGTACAACAGAAACCAATACAACATTGTAAGGCAACAGTACCCCAGTTAAAAAAACCAAACACACACATGATCATCTCAGTAGACACAAAGATTTTTTTTTTTTTACCAGACTTCACATCTATTTATGATAAAAACTCTCCAGAAGGGGACAAAGACAGAAACTTGCTCAACATAATAAAGGCTATATATGAAAAACCTAGAGCTAACACCATACTGAAAGCATTTCCTCTAAGATCAGGAACAAGATGAGAACGTCTATTCTTATCACTTTTCAACATAGTCTTGGAAGTCTAACTATTGCAATCAAAGGAAAAGAAATAAAGAAATTCAAATTGGAAGAGAAGTAAACCTCTCACTGTTCTCAGATGACATGATACTATACATAGAAAACCCTAAAGATGCTATCAGAAAACCACTGGAGCTCTTCAATAAATTTGGTAAGGTTACAGGTGAGAAAATGAACATACAGAAATCTGCTGCACTTCTATATGCTAATAACAAAATATCAAAGGGAGAAATTAAGGAAATAACTCTTTAACCATTTCATCAAAAAGAATAAAATGCCTAGAAATAAACCTACCTAAGAAGGCAAATCAAGACTGCAAATCAAGATTGCCAGGAGAAATATCAATAACCTCAGATATGCAGATGACACCACTCTTATGGCAGAAAATGAAGAACTAAAGAGCCTCTTGATGAAAAGTGAAAGAGGACAGTGAAAAAGTTGGCTTAAGGCTCAATATTTAGAAAACGAAGATCATGGCATCTGGTCCCATCACTTCATGGCAAATAGATGGGGAAATAGTGGCAGACTTTATTTTTTGGGCTCCAAAAATCACTGCATATGGTGACTGCAGCGTGAAATTAAAAGACGCTTGCTCCTTGGAAGAAAAGTTATGACCAACGGAGACAGCATATTAAAAAGCAGAGACATTGCTTTGCCAACAAAGGTCCGTCTAGTCAAGGCTATGGTTTTTCCAGTGGTCATGTATGGATGTGAGAGTTGGACTATAAAGAAAGCTGAGTGCTGAAGAATTGATGCTTTTGAACTGTGGTGCTGGAGAAGACTCTTGAAAGTCCCTTGGACTGCAAGGAGATCCAACCAGTCTAACCTAAAGGATATCAGTCCTGAGTGTTCATTGGAAGGACTGATGTTGAAGCTGAAACTTCAATACTTTCGCCACCTGATGGGAAGAGCTGACTCATTCAAAAAGACCCTGATGCTGGGAAAGATTGAAGGCCGGAAGAGAAGGTGACGACAGAAGATGAGATGGTTGGATGGCATCACTGACTCAATGGACATGAGTTTGAGTAAACTCTGGGAGTTGGTGATGGACAGGGTGGCCTGGTGTGCTGTAGTCCATGGGATCACAAAGAGTCAGACATGACTGAGCAACTGAACTGAACTGAAGAAGGCAAAAGACTCATACTCTGAAAACTATAAGATTCTGATTAAAGAATTTGAAGATGAAGAAATAGGTGGAAAGACACATCATGTTCTTGAATTAGAAAAATCAATTTTGTCAAAATGACTATACTACTCAAGCTGCTGCTAAGTAGCTTCAGTCGTGTCCAACTCTGTGAGACCCCATAGACGGCAGCCCACCAGGCTCCCCCATCCCTGGGATTCTCCAGGCAAGAACACTGGAGTGGGTAGCCATTTCCTCCTCTAATGCATGAAAGTGAAAAGTGAAAGTGAAGTCACTCAGTCGTGTCCGATTCCTAGTGACCCCATGGACCACAGCCCACCAGGCTCCTCTGTCCATGGGATTTTCCAGGCAAGTACTGGAGTGGGTTGCCATTGCCTTCTCCATACTACTCAAGATAACCTACATATTCAATGCAATTTCTATTGAATTAACAATGGCATTTTTCAAAGAACTAGAATATTTTAAAATTTTGGAATGGAATGGAACAGAAATTCAAAAGACCCCAAACTGCAAAAGCAATCCTGAGAAAGAAAAATGGAGCTGGAGGAATCAGGCTCTCTGGCTTTAAACTCTATTACAAAGCTACAATAATCAAACAGTATGGTACTGGCACAAAAATAGACATATGGATCAATGTGACAACATAGTAATCCCAGAGATAAACCTACACACCTATGATCAGTTCATCTTCAACAAAGGAGGCAAGAATATACAATGGAGAAAAGACAGTCTTTTCAATAAATGGTGCTCAGAAAACTGGACACATACATGTAAAAGAATGAAATTAGAATACTACCAAACACTATACAGAAAAGTAAACTCCAAATGGATTAAAGACCTAAATGTAATGCTTTGGCAGTACATAACTCTTAGAATAAAACATTGGCTGAAGATTCTTTGACATAAACTGCAGCAATATCTTTTTGGATCCACCCCCTACAGCAATGGAACTAAAAACAAACATAAACAAATAGAACCTAATTAAAGTTAAAAGCTTTTGCACAGCAAAGGAAACCATAAGCAAGATCAAAGACAACCCTCAGAACAGTAGGAAGTATTTTCAAATAAAGCAACTGACAAGGGAATAAACAGTTCATGTAGCTCAGTATCCAAAAAAAGCATTAAATCCAAACTAAAAATGGACAGAAGACCTATACAGACACTTCTCCAAAGACAACATACAGATGGCCAGTAAACACATAAATAGATGCTCAATACTGCCTATTATTAGAGACATGCAAATCAAAACTACAACAAGGTATCACCTCACAACAGTCAGAATGGCCATCATCAAAAAGAAAAAAAATCTACAAACAATAAATGTTGGCCAGGGTGTGGAGAAAAGAGAAACATCTTGCACTGTTGGTGGGAATGAAAACTGGTAGAGCCACTGTGGAGAACAGTACAATGGTTCCTTTAAAAATCAAGAATAGAACTACTATATGACCCAGAAATTCCAATGCTGGGCATATATTCTACAAAAACCACAATTCTAAAGACATCTGCACTCCAGTGTTCACTGTAGCACTATTTACAATAGCCAGGACATGGAAGTAACCTAAATGTCCATCGACAGATGAATGGATAAAGATGTTGTGTGCGGGTGTTGTATGCTCAGTCATGTCTGACTGTAGCCTGCCAAGCTCCTCCGTCCATGGCACTTTTCAGGCAAGAATACTGATGGATGGATAAAGAAGATGTGGTACACACATAAAATGGAATATTACTTGGCCACAACATGTGGAACAACATGGCTGGACCTAGAGATTCACACTAAGTGAAGTAAATTAGAGAAAAACAAATAATATGATACATATCAGGTGATAGATATGATATCACTTATATGTGAAAGCTGAAAAAGATACGAATGAACTTATTTACTAAGCAGAAACAAGACTCAGTTCACAAACAAACTTATGGTTATCAATGGGGAAAGGTGTGGCAGGAAAAATCAGGAGTTTGTGATTAACATACACACTGCTATATATAAAATAGACAGTCAACAATGACCTACTGTATACCATAGGGAACTCTACTCAATATAGTATAATAAGCTATATGGGAAAAGAATTTGAAAAAGATGGATATATGGATATGAATAACTGAATCACTATGCTGTACACCTGAAGCTAACACAATCTTGTAAATCAACTGCTAAGTCGCTTCAGCTGTGTCCGACTCTGTGCGACACCATAGACGGCAGCCCACCAGGCTCGCCCATCCCTGGGATTCTCCAGGCAAGAACACTGAAGTGGCTTGCCATTTCCTTCTCCAATGTATGAAAGTGAAACATGAAACTGAAGTCGCTCAGTTGTGCCCAACTCTTAGCGACCCCATGGACTGCAGCCTACCAGGTTCCTCCATCCATGGGATTTTCCAGGCAAGAGTACTGGAGTGGATTGCCATTGCCTTCTCCGGTAAATTAACTAGACTCTAATAAAATATAAAAAACCTTATGATCGTCTCAATACACATAAAAAACATTTGATAAAATACAATTTCCACTTATGATTAAAAAATCTCAACAAAGTGGCTTTCAGGGAACATATTTCAACATAATAAAGGCCATATATGAGAAGTCCATGGCTAACGTCATGCTCAACAGTGAAAACCTGAAAGCTTTTCCTCTAAAATTAGGCATAAGACAAGGATGCCCACTCTCACCACTTACTCAATGTAATTTTGGAAGGCCTAGGCTGAGCATTTAGCCAAGAAAAATAAAAGGCAGCTAAATTGAAAAGGAAGAAAACTCCCACTATTTGCAGATGACAGGATATATAGAAACCCCAAAGACTTCACAAAAACAAAATTGTTAGAATTACAAATTCAGTAAACTTACAGGATATGAAAACAATAAGCAAAAGTCTACTGTTTCTATTCAATAATAACAAACTATCAAAAAGAGAAATTAAGGAAACAAAACCATTTACAGTTGCATCAGAAAGAATAAAACATCTAGGAATAAATTTAACCAAAGAAATTAAAAACATGTACAGAAATCTACTTAAGACATTGATGAAAGAAACTGAAGGCGGCACAAATAAATGGAAAGATATTCCACATTCATGGACTGAAAGAATAGAGTTGAAATGTCCATACTATTCAAAGCAATCTAAAGATTCAATGAATCCCTATCAAAATTTCAATGGTATTTTTCATTAAAATAGAGGAAAAAAATCCTAAAATTCATATGGAAACAGAAAAGCCCCAGAGAACCAAAGCCATCTTGAGAAAGAACAAAGCTTAAGTCTTCATACTTTGTGACTCTAAGCTATATTTCAAAGCTCTAGTAATCAAAACAGTATGGCATTAGCATAAAACACACACCATAACAGAATATGGAGCCCATAAATAACCCCATGCATATATGATCAATTTATTTATGACAAAGGAGCCAGGAATATACAATGGGGAAAGAGTCATCTCTTCAATATATGATGTAGGGAAAACTAGACAGCCACACACACAAGAATGAAACTGGACCACTAATTTAGATCTTACACAAAAAGTAATTCAAAATGGATGACAGCCTTGAACATGCTTGAAATCATAAAACTCTCAGAAATAAACAGGTGATAAGCTTCTCAGCATAGGTCTTGGTGAGGACCTTTCTGTACTTGACAACACAAGTGAACAAGTGGGACTACATGTAATGAAAAAGCTCCTGCACAGCAAAGGAAACCATGAACAAAGCGAAAAGACAACCTACCAAGTGGGGAAAATATCTGCAGATGTCATATACCTCATTAGGGGTTAGTATCCAAAATATACAAAGAACTCAAAACTCAGCAGAAAAAAAAAATCCAGTTTAAAAAAAAATGTACAAATGATCTGAATAGACTTTTTTTTTCCCAAGGAAAACATTCAGATGGCCAACAAGTACATGAAAAGGTGCTCAACATCCCTAATCATTGGGAAAAGGAAATCAGAACTGCAGTATGACCTCATACCTCTAGAGTGTCAATTACAAAAAGACAGTAAGTGTGTCGGTGAGATGTAGAGAAGAGGAAACCTTCATGCCTGTTGGCGGGATTGCAAATTGGTGCAGCCACTATAGAAAACAGCATGGAGGTTCCTCCAAAAGTTAAAAAATTACTCTACTGTTATGATCCAGCAACTGTGCTTCTAGATATTTATCCAAAGGACATGAAAACACTAACTGGAAAAGGTATTTGCACCAAGATGTTTATTGCAGCATTATTTACAATACGTAAGACACAGAAGCAACCCAACTGAATGAAAGGATAAAGAAAATGTGATACATATATCTGTAACTGAATATTATGCAGCCATAAAAAGAATAATATCTTGCCAACTGCAACAAATAGATGGACCTTAGGGAATTATGGTTAACGAACTATTAATTGGAGAAGGAAATGGCAACCCACTCCAGTGTTCTTGGCTGGCAAATCCCATGGACAGAGGAGCCTGGTAGGCTGCAGTCCACGGGGTCGCTAGGAGTTGGACACGACTGAGCGACTTCACTTTGACTTTTCACTTTCATGCATTGGAGAAGGAAATGGCAACCCACTCCAATGTTCTTGCCTGGAGAATCCCAGGGACAGGGGAGCCTGGTGGGCTGCCGTCCATGGAGTCACACAGAGTCGGACACGACTGAAGCGACTTAGCAGCAGCATCAGCAGAACTATTAATAAGGCAGACAGAGAAAGACAAACACTGTATGACTTCATTTATGCACAGAATCTAAACCAATGAAGAAAAAACCATGCTCATAGATACTGAGAACTGGTGGTTGCCAAAGGTGTCTGGGTAAGGAGTGAATGAAGGTGTGAAGAGGGTCGAAATGTGTAAGTTTCAGTTTTTAAAAAAAATAAGGGGAGGTGACACCACAGCATGATGATTACAGCTGATACTATTGCATATCTGAAAGCTGCTAAGAGAGTACCTCTTGAAAGTTCTCATCAGAAGAAAAAAATTTCTAACTATGGTGTCAGATGTTAGCTAGACACTGGTGGTCACTCTGCAATATGTACAAATATGGAATCATTGTATTGTACATTTGTAACTAATATATCAACTGAATCTTAAATATTACCTTGCCCCAATTTTCATCTTCATATAAAGTCAAAGTGTCATATATTCTTTTCTTTAAGGCAAAAATGTTGCTTGGAAAAATCAGACAAGTTAACATATCTAGTTGGTTTCAGTCATGAGTGAATTCAAGTAAGTCAAACAAGGATTTGCAGCTTGTATCATTTACAAGGTATTTTAAATAAGTTATTTTTCTCTTTTATTTGTTAAATTGTGGAAATATGGTAACACATTTACAGGAGACTTGGAAAATACAAAACAAAGTTACATATAGTTCCACTACAATTATTTTAATGAAGTTTAGTTGGACTTTCATTATCCAACTCTCAAAAATTAATAGAATGATAGAAAAACAGGAAGATACAGTGGATACAGCAGAAGACCTAAAAGGCACAATGAACCAATTTAACACAATTAAGATTTATACAATCTTTACATAACAGCAGGATACAAATTCAAGTTCCCACAGACTTAAGCAAGGTGACACTGTAAACATAAAATAAAGTGAAACATTTAAAAAATATGTTTGATATTAATTTCTCATTTAAATGCTTTCTTCTCTGCAATTACCCTTTGTTTTTTCAGTCTTAACATTGGTGAGGCTTTCAATGGCTAAGCCAAAGATCTCTCTTGCTAAAAGTCACATTGCACTTGAAAATATGTGGATTATTTTCAAATATCTTTTTATATTGATTAAGAACATAATTCCACAGTGATAAGAGAACAGACTCTGTATGATTTCAAAACCTTTAGACCATAAAAATTTTATACCATGAAAAGATATCTCTCAAATGATATAAACCACTACATGAGAATCCCATCCTTTACAAATGCTTTTTGAGTATTTAGAAAATAACACAATTCAGTTCAGTTGATCAGTTGTGTCTGACTCTTTGCGACCCCATGAATCGCAGCATGCCAGGCCTCCCTGTCCATCATCAACTCCCGGAGTTTACTCAGACTCACGTCCATCGAGTCGGTGATGCCATCCAGCCATCTCATCCTCTGTTGTCCCCTTCTCCTCCTGCCCCCAATCCCTCCCAGCATCAGAGTCTTTTCCAGTGAGTCAACTCTTCGCATGAGGTGGCCAAAGTACTGGAGTTTCAGCTTTAGCATCATTCCTTCCAAAGAAATCCCAGGACTGATCTCCTTTAGGATGGACTGGTTGGATCTCCTTGCAGTCCAAGGGACTCTCAGGAGTCTTCTCCAACACCACAGTTCAGAAGCATCAGGGATGCTGCAAAATGGGTTCTTATCTAGCCTAGTCTAGAAATTCCTCAAAGACCTTTCTAATTCATTCAATAAGAATTTACAGAGCATACAGTGCATGTCAGACACTCTGGAGTCTGACAATACGGAAGAAAGCAAAGTGTCCTTCTGGAGCACAGAATCCAACAGAGGAAACACACTAGATCACACACACAAAAGTGCAACTCCATTGTGGTAAGATAATGTGATAAATGCTACTGAAAAAAATAAAAAGAAGTATGTAAAAAAGTCAAAGTCTATGCTACTCTAGTATAAAATAACTAAAATAACACTTTAAAAACTCTTCACTTTGGAGATGAAATACTGTGACAGAGTCATACCCCCCAAATTATCAAATGTACCAAAGCATACTTTGAGCTGAAAGCTGAGAATATTGACAATAATAGCTGGCAATACTCTGGGTGTTTAGGGAATTCTAATCTGAAGCAGCTCATAGATATAATGATATCCATTCTCCCTGACTCTTCACAAGAGAAACTTCTAAACAAATCTTAGTTGTGAAAAATTGGAAATCACTTAAGACAAAAATCTTTCCTGGTAATTCTCCAAAAAGGTACTCAAATAATTTGAGTCATTTTTATTACAAGTATGAACTTAAATCCCTCCATGATTATGTTATTGATACTTTTGCCAATATTCATCTGCTGCTGCTGCTGCTAAGTTGCTTCAGTTGTGTCCGACTCTGTGTGACCCCATAGATGGCAGCCCATCAGGCTCCACCATCCCTGGGATTCTCCAGGCAAGAACACTGGAGTGGGTGGCCATTTCCTTCTCCAATGCATGAAAGTGAAAAGTGAAAGTGAAGTCTCTCAGTCACGTCCGACTCTTAGCGACCCCATGGACTGCAGCCTACCAGGCTCCTCCATCCATGGGATTTTCCAGGCAAGAGTACTGGAGTGGGGTGCCATTGCCATCTAATGCATTTCTTTCCAGACACCACTCCATTCTCCTAAGCTAACAAAGAGCTACCAGTTTCTCACATGTACAGATACTTCAAGGTTTTTATTTTTCTCAGTGTTAAGACGTTTTATGAATTCTCCCAACCTGTTATAAGCAAAAGAATAAACCTCTGAGTATCACCTTCTGAAAGTGAGAATCCCATCAGACTTTCTTTAGATTTAATTCCTTCCCATAACTTACTGTTTCCTCTTGAGCAAAGAGCGAAGTCCCCTATTTTTCAGACAAGAATACTGGAGTGGGTTGCCATTTCCTTCTCCAGGGGATCTTCCTGACCCAGGAATCAAACCTGCGTCTCCTGCAGCTCCTGCATGGGCAGGTGGACTCTTTACAACTGAGCCACCTGGGAAGCCCCAATCATAAATCAAAACCAACCCACTGTTTTGAACTCTGCACCCCGCCCCCCATTAGACAGGAAATGAGAGACCACAGAACCTGTGACCTGGGTGTCAGGGCAGTGGAGAGCAGCTTCGCCCTTCTGTCGCCCTCGGCCACTAGAATAGCACACCTCCACCAGACCCTCCGCTTGTCCCCACTGGCAGCTCTCCCCCCGGAAGCAGGGAGGACTGTGGTCTTCACTGTAACCCCCATTCTGTTATTCCTCCAGGAAGGCGTGCCCTCACCTCACATTCCTGTTGAGGGTACCGGCCTGGGGTGGGTGCCCTCTGCTGCTCGTCCTGCTCTAATGTTCACCGCATGGACTCGCTCTCATCTGGGACCCGCAGCCAGACTCCGAGCTACATGAGGACACATCTTGATGGTAGCTCATTCAGCAGAGGTCAGGTGCCTGCTGTGAGCCAGTGATGTGCTAGGTGTTCCAGAGGCGATTGAACCAGATAGGGCGATTAAACCCTGCCACCAGTGTGCGACAACAGATGGTACAACCTCAGAGGCGGCCTCCCCGCCTCAAATGTCACACTGCTGCAGCACTTTCTCACAGGAATCATCCCCTCCACGTGCATTCACCCTCCAGTCTGCAGGGGTGGAAAGATGCCAGGACCCAGAGAGAGCAGCTGCCCAGGCATGTGGCTCCCCTCTAGTCCCAGAAGCTCCTCCAGGAGCCCGGGGTTAAATGGCCACCGATTGACTAGGCTGCTTCTAACTGGGTTCTTATCTCAACTAAGAGCCCTGATGACTACACTGTCTCATTGTTGACAAAATCACTGGCATTTTAAATTTGGATAAAAATGAGGGTACCGTTAGCTCTGGTGTGAGCTAAGAGCATCCCCTCTGTGCCAGCAGGGACCTTGAGTTTGCCCCCTCTACCCCAGCTCCCCTGCTGCCTCAAAAGGCTGGGAGCTGCCCCACCCACTCCATCCCCTCACCGCACAGATTGTGGCCCGGCTGGAAGAACAAATGAAAGATTCCTATTTTTGAGGCAGGAGGTAGATGCCCCCTGCCCCGACTCCAGAATAAGCAACTGGAGTTCATCTGTGGACAAACTCCAAAATATCAGTAGCATGACAATCAAGAGAGGATGTTGGGCCTTGCCCAGATAAGAAACCACATATTTTTCATTCTTGAAGTCCAGGAAACCTTCCCAACTAGAAAGCTCCTTGGAGGTCAGAAGGGGAATGGTGCGAAGTCTACCCGTAGGCCTTGAGATGCACACCCAGGCACCCATGGGAGGATCCTGAGATACACCAAATACCGGCTCAGAACCAGGCAAATCCGGATGACTGGCCAAAGGAAACCCAGAAGAAATGCCCCACAAAAGTGAATCAAACCACCTGAGGGAGCAGCTCTGAGTCCACCTGTGCAACTATCCACACATACTGTACTCTTTTTCCTTTTAATAAATACTGTCTTTGTAGGAATTGTTTTCTGCAAAGCAAAGGGGCTAGGACCTTATCACTGACCAGCGGTCTAGCGGTTAGGAGTCGGCTCTCACTGCCACGACTCAACCTCAGTCTCTGGCACGGAACTGAAGCCTTGCCTTTAGCCACTACAGGCCAAGACAACACAAGATTATTTCTGCCTGGGTACCAGGCCCAGCTTTCTACCATCTCTACAACTGTGAGCCTGAGGGAGAGTCATTAACCTCTCCGGATTTCAGGCTTTATCTGTAACATGAGGAACTGAGGAAGACGATCTCTGAGCCTCCCTGCCCAGGCTCTGGGCCATAGGCATACTGGTATTTTGTTTTTTAGGCACGCAGGGCTGAAAAGCACTGGTGGGGAACTGCTTTTCTGTGCCCAGGTGTAGAGGGTTGCCTTGCCTGGAGAGGGACTACAGAAGATGAAGATGCCTCACCCCGCTGGGCTTTCACCAGACCTCCACAAACCAGGAGACAGTGAGGGGACGCCCCAGCCGCTGGAGAGCAGGCGCTGGGGGTGGGAATGGGGTGGACTGGGAGGCAGGAGGCCCGGGCAGCACAGCACTTCTCTGGGCTTGAGTCTCTCTGTGGATAAGACGAAGTCTTAGTTTTCCCCTAGGCGGTGCAGCTCTGGGGGAGTTGGGGACCCTTTCCTCAGAGATGCCACCCACACCTTTCTCTCCTGCTCAGAGGGCAGCAACCAGCAGTTCCATCCCAATTTTTCGTTTTTAACTCTATGTTCCGCATATTTCATTTTTAAAAAGCTTGCTAAAAGGTAAGATTTTTAAACCTCTGATCCTTGTTAAGGGGCAAACTATTTACTTCCTTGCAAAAACAAAACAGCTTTTATCGACTCCCCAGTAATGTAGCCTGAACTCCTGGGTTCCCCAGGCCCTTTCTGCAGCCCCACCCGCACCTGCCGCCACTCCAGACATCGCCCTTCCCATTCCAGCCACCCGGCGCGACGTGCGGTTCCAGAACACCCTGAGTGCCACCTACCTTCACGTCACTGCGGGTGCTGCTGCCTCTGACGAAGCAGGCTTCCACTTGGCCCGGAGCTTCTCTCCTTCCTCCAAGGCGCAGAAGCACCTCCCCAGAAGCCAGCTCAGGCCTCGGTCTGCGGAGCTCCCGCCTGTGCGTGCTCCTTGTGCCTTATACACGCATCTCATTGCTCGTTGTCAGCAGCGTGGGGAGGGGGAGGCTTTTGAATTCAGACCACCTGGGCCCAACCTGGCTGCTCCACGAGGTGTGCCCGGGGCCTGTGAGGCAGGAACGTGTGCCTTCACAGAGTTCTGGGACGGATGAGCGGAGGCTTGTTGGACAAGGGGTTCACTCACTACCAGAGAGCCAGGCTCTAACCTCAGGGCGGGGAGCCTGGGGTTGGGGGTCGAGGGTAAGGGAGGATGTGTCTGGGAATGATGGAAGCAAGACCCGCCCCCACCCCCCAATCAGGATCTCGACTTTATGATGTTTTTGGAAGTTCACAGGGGTTCACTGTCACCTGTAGGGCTTTTCATTTCTATCTTAACAAGCCTCAGGCTGATGTATTTACTTTAAAATTGTGTTGCAAAGGGACTCCTTTTGGTGAATGCACCCAGGCTTTTCTGCATCCCTACCTAGCTACCTGTGCGGTGGAAGGGAAGTAAGGGACTAAGTCCCAGCTAGCCCTTTTCCAAAGGAAAAAAAACACGTCCCCACCCTCGCGGCCGCTCCTGCGACGTCCCAGCCCCGCCCAAGGGCCCTGCGAGGTTGGCCCGGAGACCCCGCGGCCTCCGACGGGGCGCGGCTTTCCCAGGCTCGCTGCGCCACCTGGTGGCCGCGGCGCGCGCTGCCGGCCGGGCTCCGGCTCCACGTGGCCTTGGAGACAACAGAAGTTACTGGACGAAAGTCAGTTTTGGGTTCTACGGCTCCTAATCGGTGTGTGGTAACAGAACTGAGACGTGGGAGGAGACAGACCTACAGCAGTCAGCTCCTATCCTAAAGCTTCCACTGTGTGAACTGGAAGTTACTTATTTGGTAAATGGAGATATCAGTACCACCTACTGGGAGGCCAGGGAAGATTGAAGAAAAAATTGCCCTGCTTGACACCTGCTGTCAACTCAGTACTTCTCTTTAACTTGATTCCTTTTTGTCAATAAAGTTGATAAAGGAAGCTACTTTAGCCTCATCCTACAAAGCAGATCTATTTTTTCAACACATGTTAAAATAAATATATAGGTAATAAAATTAGAAAACAAAAATGTCTTCCATGTACATTTGGCAACACCAGTCCATGGGATCAAGCCCAGAACCTGTGCTGCCCAGGGCCCCTCTTCTCTCTCTCTTCTGCCTCCTCCATGTCTACTGTCACCCCTCATCTGTCCTCTCCAGAAGACCCCCAGCTGGTGGGGTTTTCACCTCAGGTGACCCCATTTGCCTAGTAGAGATCTGAATTTGGAAAAATATATTTCACTATCTCTGAGGCTACATGCCCTTTTTATTTCTGGTCATTCCAGGAAAAGAAAAACAAAAACTTTGCAGAGACCAAGTTTGGCTTTGTTTATTAAAATCAGACTGAGCTCCGAGCCCCTCAATTTAGGCAATAGGAACCTGTTTCTCATTTTTATTCAGCTCCGCAACTAAAGACAGATGGAATTTGCTCTCACATTTATGTTCTCCACCACCCCAAAGCACACAGGTTGTTCAGTTGCTGATCTCAAATTAAACAATGTTAGAACTGCGAATAGTTCATGTACCTGACCGCTAACGTGATTTCCGGAGATCTAAATGCCAGAAGGGAGCCCTAGAGACGATGTGAACTCTTGCCATCGTGTCTGTGCTCAGTAGAGCTGTCTGAACCACACACGGACATTTCTGGCCAAACTGATTTACAAACACAAAATAATGTTGCAGATCATCAAAGTACAGGTCTACTAAAGCAAACATCACTAATAATTCTCACCTAGGGCCAGTGTTAGGGATTTCTTAGCAGGGAGCTTTTAAATGCCACTGGACAAGGCCAGCACCTTCCCCTCCCCCAGGCTAGGCAGTCCTGGCTCTTTTAAGTCCCATTTGTCCTTTACATGAAAAATAACCGTTGTTTTTGTTGACTGAAAAGTAATTCAAATACATTTTTAAAAATTATGCTGATATAAAAGTGCATAAGAAATGAGAAGTCCCCTCACCCGAGCCACTCTAATGCAGGCGTTCCCTGAAGATGCTTCCCCCACACACCCAACCTCAGGTGAACATTACTTGTTCCAGTCTCACACCGGGCCAGAGTGGCCAGAGCTGGACTCTAAGTGGCTTCCCTCTCACCGGGATTCGAGGCCACGGCATGGAGGGCAAGGAAGCCACTTGGGAATTCAGGCAGGGCCTCTCTTTACATACTCCTTGGTCCCTAAAAAAAGAGAACTGATGACATAATTCAATAGATTTGGTTGTCAAGGTAAATTCAACTAATGGGTTTTTGTCCCAGACTTGGCTTCTGGGAGAGGCTGGGGAAACCCAAATCCCTGTCATCATCTTGGTCACGGTCCAGAGACCTATTTCTCCCCAAGGTTTAGAGTTTAAGTGACTGCTTCAAATTCTGTCAACCTTAGCAACCATTTCACCATGATTCATGGGTCGAAAATAATGAAGTCCATGAAAATTCTTGTTTTCTGATCCTGGGTTCCCTACGTTCTGGACCCTCCAGCTTTTTGAAGCCCAGGCTTCCCACCCATCTCCACCAGGACAATACTTAATACATTGTGACTTCACATGCCTGTGGACCAGGCAAGTGGCAGAAACCAGCAGGCCAGGTGGCAACCTGGTGGTGTCGGCTCAAGGGGGCTTGCTTCCTTGTGGGGCTGAGGACCTAGCGTTGCCAGATAATGGGAAAGAGAAACCAGACATCTGGACTTCTGTGAAATTTTCTGGTTTGGGAATGTTGGCAATTAATTCACATTTAAAAAGGTACAGGGTGGCTCAAGGGTGTCTGCAGGAACTCAGTTTGCTACCTCTTGTTCCCTGGGTAGACTACCCTACAGAGGGCTTGGGACAGGGCTGGCTCAGCTCCCCGTTACAGTATTCACCCCACACGCCGGGGCCTGTTCCCATCCAGGAGTGCCAGGAAACATGGTGCAACCTTAACTCTGATAACACGAAGTCCCCGGGCCCACACGACGGCATGTGCTCTTGTTGTTTGCGCTGGCAAAGATGGCTGGCCAGAGGGCACTGTGCTTGTGTAACTCCCCGACCAGGCAGCTTTTCCTACACTGGTCAGTCCTGAACTGCTCTTTAATGGACAAGAACTCTGTCCCCAGCCCCATCCCTGAGAACATCTCTCCGTCCCTCTCCAGCTCCCAGAGCGCTGCAAGCCAGGAAGCAGTTTCACCTACCATTCCGCTGGCCTGTGGCTTTGGTGTTATTTCCCCATTCTTGTAGTTACTGGCTCATATGCAAGGAGCTTATAGAGGAACACACTTGGTTAGCAAGACCAGAAACTGTTCTTCCAAGATCCACTGCAAATGGTATCATTGATAAAAGACCCCTTTTCCAACGTGTGCACTTTGCTAGGTGGTGAAAATGTCTCAGTAGACAACGGACTTTCTATTGCCTTATTTCCCTTGGACTGCGAGGAAATCCAACCAGTCCATCTTAAAGGAGATTGGTCCTGTGTGTTCACTGCAAGGACTGATGCTGAAGCTGAAACTCCAATACTTTGGCCACCTGATGCGAAGAGCTGACTCATTTGAAAAAACCCTGATGCTGGGAAAGATTGAAGGCAGAAGGGAACGACAGAGGGTGAGATGGTTGGATGGCATCACCAACTTGATGGACATGGGTTTGGGTCGACTCCGGGAGTTGGTAATGGACAGGGAGGCCTGGTGTGCTGTGGTTCATGGGGTCGCAGAATCTGACACAACTGAGCGACTAAACTGAACTGATTGCCTTATTACTTCAGGTTACAGACCAGCCTGTCTCAATGATCACCTAGGATATGGTTCAGGGCCTGCTGCTAACTGGAGCTGGGCAGGGGCAGGTACAGTGAAGGAGACAAATGTCAGTGTGTAGTGATTCTCATCCCCTGGAAAGCTTTTCAGAACTCAGGGGCCCAGGAATCCATACTCTGAGAGGTGGTTCTAATTTGACCCCCTTGCTGGGTGGTCAGATAATTAAACAGGAGGCCTTTACCCTCAGGCCCAGGCAGAGCCATTTTACTTCAGCCTCACAAATGGGGAAGGTCTTTTTCAGTTTTTAGGAAATGATCTAAAGCTGACTGTTCTAAAGCAAGCAAATTTAGTAAGGGACTAAGCATAAAACAGGAACACAAGAAAGATACAGTCATCATCACAGCCTTACTGCCAGCTACCAACACGGCCTTCAGATGACACTGCCTCCTCAGTCTCCTCTGTCCGCTCATTTCAGGGCTGGCCGCCCCTCCATCCTCCACTACTAGAGAGGCTTCCTCAAATGCAGATGAGCTTGTCCTCAAGGAAATCCCCCAGTGACTCCTGTTTTTAAGACAAAGCCCCAACCCCCTAGGCTGGCACTCAGGACCCAGCCCCCGTGTGCTCCACTCCTCACCGTTCTTCTAGCCTCAAATGCTCTCTGCCCCTCCTTTGCCTGCACGGTTCTTCAAGTCACGTCCTCTCTCAGAAATCTCCCTGCTCCTGCCCAGCACCCTGGTAGAGTGCCTCCATCGAATCTTCAGCAAACGGTGGCACTGTGTGGGGGATGCGCATGGGGCCTCACTAGTCACTGCTTCCTCCTCAGTTCCTGCAGCACAGCCTTCACGCTTCAGCCTTTCAGCCATGTTACTCCACAATAGCCTGAAGAATGTAAGCCAAGGTGCTGCGTGAAATCTCTGAACTGTCCCCCAAAGAAGGGGGCTGGCCCTTTTCTTCTGGCTAGAAGGAGGAGGGGATGGCAGGGGTTCTGGCTGCCATCTGGGCCCATGTGATGACCGTGGAAATGAAAACCACGCTAAGCAGCACTACAGGACTGGAGCTGCAGTCTCTGACGTTACCAAAGGTCGGTCCTGCCTCAGCCTGACCATCTCCAACTCTGAACGAGAGCAATGGTCCTGGTGGTCCAGTAGTTAAGAATCTGCCTTCCAATGCAGGGGACATGGATTTGATCCCTGGTTGGGGAATTAAAATCCCACAGGGCAGCTAAGCCTCTGTGCCTCAACAGGAGACGCTTCCATGCTGCAACTGGAGAGAAGCACCCCGCTCACCCCCCTGCAACTAGAGAAAGACCATGCACCCTAACAAAGAACAACAAAAAAAAACACCAACAAAACCAACCATGGAAGAGAAGACAGACTTTGCTTAAGCCACTGTATTTTGAGAGTTGTTCTGATAACCGAGCCTATTCGAACCAGCATTCTCTGTTCTCCCCATTTCTGCCTCATGCCTCACACCCTGAGTGACCCAGGGGTTCAAAGATGATTCGACTGTCATCCTCACTGAGGGCTCATCTCAAGTGCCCAGAGGACTGACCGAGACACCATCCCCTCTAAAAGGTCACGGTGAGTGGTCTCATGGTAGCGACTCTCTTTCACATCTGTGTTTCTGGCCCCTGAAATAGAATACGCGGTGTAAAAAAAACACCCACAGCTGAAGGAAGAAGAGAATATCTAAAATAAGTGTTTTCCATCTCAGGAAGGCCCGATGAGCCTGTCTGGGCCAAGTCTGTGCCCATCTTCCAGGTGAACACTGAGAGTCCCCCTCTCCCCAAAGCTCAGTGTGCTTCCTGTGCTTAGAGACCCTGTCCTGGGAAGATGGTCCAGGGCTGCTGCCATCCTCAGATGACCTCACAAGAGTTCAGAATCGCTGCTCTGGAAAAACTACAGTTAAAAAATTTGTCTTTAAAGCTCAAAAATTACTTACTTGCTTCCCATTAAGGTAGCTCCTTAACATTTTTAAAACACAGGAATATCTTTTAAAAATAACAACTTGCTCAACTTTACCTGAGCTGGAGCCTTCTTTTGTCATTTACTGGAAATATAAACCTGGCCCTGGAGATGGATCTATCCTAAAAACTGGTGGTCACTGATAACTCTAGTTTCCAGGTGGGTTTTAGCAGCCCTGTTCTACTCGCTGCTCCTTGGCAACATTCATGCCAGTGCCAGGTCAATAACTGACGAATCGCTTTCATCTTATTTAAGAAGCAGAGACATAATATGCATTTAATTTCATTCAATAAATCAATGCCACATAACTTAACCATCTCTTAGAAAATTTAGGAGAAAGCAAAGGTCAGACATGGAATTACATGAATGCATTGTGATGCACTGGAGATTAATGACTGCGCCATGGCAATCAGGAGTTGTAATTTAAATGTACCACAAGAAGAAAAGCAAAAGTACTGTAATTTATTGCTGTGTCTATGCTTCCCAGTACAGCTGTAATATTGTAAGCAGCTACAAAGTGCCACCTTCTGGTTTAAAACTGTGTAACATCTCCTTTATTTCTTTTTAAATGCCATTTTTTAGTGGATGTATAAAGCAACAGCAGCAGTTATAAAATGTTGTCTGAGTACTTCTGAGAGCTCAAAACAAAGATCTGTGTATAGGCTGAATAAAAAGATGTTCAATTAATAGTGCACATTGTGTTAACTTTAATTAACATCTTCTGTTGGAATTTTCGTGTAAACCTTAATAGAGATGTGACTCACAGAGACCAAAAGTAAAATATCTTTTCGTTTCACGGCTTAGTGAGGTGGTCTGCATTCTTGCAAATGATTTACAAAATACAAGAAATGTTGCGAGTGGGTATTAGGCATAAAATATTACATTTCCTTACAGAAGGAGCAGCAGGAAGACAGGGAGCCTAGAGAACACCCTGTCACCACCTTTCCCAAAGAGCTACACCCCCAAGAATGGCAGTGGAAACCTGGCAGCAAGCCACCCTTACAATTCTTTTTGGTTGTTTTAAAATACAAGCACTTCCTGACGTTTCCCTCCCCGGCCTGTGAGCCGCACTCCCACTTGGCAGAATACAAGCCCACATCCTCTTGCTGAGTTTTCCCTTAGAATTATTTACAGGATGCCTACAGAAACGGTACAAACTAGTAAGAAATTAAAGAGAGTTTGCATTTCCAGACACGCTCCTGTGGTGAAACAAGCACACCACGCCAATTCTGAAGACCGGTCCAAAGCTAAGGTGACTCAGAAGCAGATGCATCTGTAACCGTAACCGCTGAGATGGGCTTCTCGCTGGCTGTGGCGGAGTCGCTGACTCTGTCCTCCACCGTGGCCGGGGCCTTGGGAGGGGGGGGTGTCACGTCCACAGTGAGTGCGGAGGCGGTGTCTGCCCGTGCAGTGGTCGGGACGGGGTCGGAGGGTGGGCTGCTGGCAGGTGGGACAGAGGACAGCAGGTCTGCGGAGCCTGCTGCGGGAGAGACCTCTGGAACCAGAGGGAATGACGGGAGGAACTCGGACGGCATGGGGAGAGGTGCAAGGCCTGGTAAATTTCGGGGAGGCAGGGAAGGAAGAGGTGGCAAACCTAGGACAAAAAGGCAGAGATCACACATCCTCCCGGCACAGAAGGGCAACAGCCACAGTCACACAATCATCTGCATTTGCCTTTCACTAAGGAAATGGAAGCTGAGGAGCAACAACACAAATCACCACCTCTGATTATCCTTGGCTGGAGGCTCGGACAGAGTTAAATATTCACCACAGGACCAGCTGGCCAGAGGAAAGGTTCCTTCATGTGACTCAGCCCAGCTCAGGGAAGAAATGATTCTCCCAGCCAGGATGGACAGGAACCCATCTGCCTGCAAGGCAACACACGGAGTGCTGAGCAGAACTCTGCTCTTCAAGCAAACTGTAGGTTGACTCTCAGCTGCACTCTGGACAGACAAGAGGAACAGGAGACACCGGGGCCAGGCCTGAAGCCTGAAGTACTCGGCCTTTTTTCAAGCCCTCTGATTGATAACTATTTATAGTATACTTGGTAGAGTTAAGAATTTTAAAATGCAGAATGAAGGGAGACTATTATATCTTCAAGAAACAAAAGGAAGGCAGGTTGTAAAACAGGTTTTGGGCAACCTGTGGCCCAGTCTGTCAACCTGGGGAAAGGGCAAAGCCGAAAGTCTAAGAATACAGGGCTACCCCCCCAAAAAGACAAAGGGAATGCTAAGACAGTAACATTAGCCTGAATTTACTGACTTCATTTGTTTTTTAACCCATTGTGCCAAAAAGCAAAAAACAGGTTAATGAGGACAAGTAATGAATAAATACAGATGATAAGTGTTACAACAGGGGCTGTTATGATCTAAACAGAAACATGACAATGTATACCATGATGTAATAAGATCATTCACTGACATCACTGATGGGCCCAATTCTTGAGAACAGCAATGAAAAGTCAACCCTGATGTGTGGCCATCTCAAAGCTAAAACTACTCTGGGTAATCATTAACCAGAAAAGCAGACTCGTGGGGACACTCTGCCGCTTCAGTTTCATCAGTGCATAAAATCTGACTGTAACTACTTTGAATATCTGTGAACTTAACTACTTGTAGCTAAAACTTTGCAGTTTTTATTATAAAAACATTAATAATGAATATTTCTATAAAGCAATTATCCTTCAATTTAAAAAATGAAGAATATTTATCAAGTAGCAAGCGCAGCAAGCCCAGCCAGCCTGAGCCACGCAAAACACAGGAACCACCAGTCCCTGGATGGCAGCTGCCCAAAATACAGGGAGAATCACAGGGAGTTCATTCACTGCCACCGGGCGAACTGCACACCTCCCATCCCACTCAGCTCAGCGAGGCCATACCGCTGCTCTTTATTTCTACAACTGGCCTTTACAGAGCCTGAGCTGTCAGGGGCAGGAGGGAGAGGAAGGGAGGGACAGGCAGCCAGGCAGAGGAGCATCACAAAGACATTTCTCCTCTTCTTTTTCAACCCTTTTAAATAAAAAAGATTAATTTATATCTGAAGCAGCTGAAGTTTGTTAAAGAATCTGCCCTTGCAAGAAAAAGACTGAAATAGAGGACTGCCTTTCCTGGATAAAACTTTTTATTAGACAGAGTCCTATGGCAAGATGGGCAACATACCCGGGTTCACGAGTTCTGGTAAGCTGACGCCTGGCACGACAGGCGGGGTGGGTAGGTTGAGATTGGGGAGGACAGGCAGGCTCGGGAGACCGGCTGGTAAAGGCATCAGACCTGAAGAGAAGGCAGAGAACAAAAGATAAAGTGCCAACGATAAACCCTTGCATATTGAAAAAAATACCACCCACTTCGAAGTGAAAATACCAGAAGTCCACTTACCCTGTGGCAGTTTTGTACCATAACTACAGTAACAACAATAACAAAAACCTCTCCCCAGTGAAGCATCTTTCTGTACCTAAGTGATTACATGGCTAAGCGAGTAAGGGTTAAAACAAACCTCTGAACCCAAGGGCAAGAATGATGCCGGCCCAAGTGTCTTAGAGAAGAAGCTGATTTATCTCAGCAAATATGGGACTGATTTTCTTTGATGGTTGAGGTTTACACTCTCTCAGCCTTTTTTTTTTCCTTTTCCCTTTTTATTTTTTTTTATCCATTGGGTATGTTTATTCTCATTTAATAGGTTTGAGAAAACAGGGATTTAGGCAGACTGTTGGGCTCATCTGGACCACAAAATTAGTTTGTATTTTAACAGAGGTGTGTCTGATATACACATACACACAGGGCTAAGAAAAAAACACTGTTACTGTTAGACCAGTAGTAAAACACAGCAATTCTCCACTTTTTCTCTGCCCATCCCTGATTTTCCTTCACCAGAGACTACCAATTTTAACTCTTCAGCTATTTGTTACTGTACTTCTTTCTAAGTGACAAGTTATACTGCTTTTTTTTTAAACCGACATTTCTGTATCAGATCTTGATGTATTCTCCATTACATATATACTCCTTTCCAATTCTGCTAGGGTTACCTAATAATTTGTTATTATTTGTATTCAGTGTTTACATAAATATGACTGACTTTATATGATGACTAACATTATTCACAGTTGACTTAATGCAGTGTAACTTCTGAAAACTTTTCTTTTTCCTGAGGCTCATAATTGCCTCAATTTTGCTTCCTTAATTAGAAAAAAAATATGCAGACCACTAATTCGTCTCCAGACTCTCTAACACCTAAAAACCTCTTGACCCTATATTTATAAATACATGACAATGTATCCATTTTCCTTTCTAAGACATTCCACCTGAACTATCATCTTTAGGCATTTCTTGTTGACCTCATGCTGTTCTCCCTTCTTCTCTGTTATATGGTTATATTTTAGAACTTTATCATCACTCTTTAAGTAAAATAAAATGACCTCTTCCCCCATCGACAACAGACTCTACCTGTCGACTTCCCACTTTAAAAGACACCATTACTTTTCCAGGCACCCGCCCTGCCATCCTACCTTGTAAATTGCACTTTTATGCCATCAAGGCTGATAATATTGACACTCAACTCTGTAACCGTAATTAAGCATTCTCTTAAAAAGATGAAAACCATAAACAGCATTTCCATTATGATTATTTAAATGTTATTCAATAAACCACCAAGCTTTGTGCTATGATTGATTTCTTTTTTTTTTGGCTCCAAGATTCTGAACCACAATGCGAATTAGAGCGACACTGAAATTGAGTCCACCTTCTTACACTCCAACCCTCGGTCAAAACCCTGCAGTATTTTACATTGTTTGGTTATCTGAAGGATGTGTTCCTCTTACAACGTTGTTTTTTTTTTTTTCACTTAAAGTTTCTGATCGTCATAGTTTTCTGTTGTGGAATGAAGAGATGTTTGCCTTCCACTGCATATCCTTAAGATCTTCAGCTTCTGACTGATCCTGTTTATAATCCAGTCTCATCTTCCCGAAATTTACTATTTATGAACACGGACCATGAGCTTGTACATTTCTGTCCTGAAAGTTTTGACAGCCTTCCCTTGTTATAATACATCCTGTTCGTCCCGTTTTTAAGGATGCACAGCTTCTTAAATATTGTAGTGGGTCTTCACTGAAGTTCTCGGTTCCCGGAATCGTGTATTTCCTCTTCCTACACTCAGGAGGTCTCGGTGCCAGTTCAGGGGATCGGAGGAGAGCAGACGGCGGAGAGGCCAGAGCGCAGCGGTGGAGGGAGACCAAGCACTCTCGCGAGAGAGCGGGACTGCTCGCCCCAAGCTCCATGGTGCCGCGGCGCCTCCTGGGAGTCGGCCATAATGCAGGCCCGGAACGCGGGCGGCATCCCCAGGGCTCTAAAAATGTACCTGCAAGCGGATGTTGAGAACGACGGAGCCCGCAATGTAGAAATACGGGAAGTTCATGCGCAGCTGCCAGGCCAGCTCGGAAGAAGGCGAGCAGGGTGCGGGAAAGCCCCTTGCAGAAGACCCCGTACGAGCTGGGGGTCACGGCCGGGCTCGAGGCCCTGAGGGCCAAAGATGACGGAGCCGCTGTGGTGGCCATGGACGCGATGTTGCCGCTAGCCCGGTGCGGTGCCTGGAACTGAGGGTGACCGCAGACCCCGCGGACCCCCAACTGATGGCGATGACCTGGAGGGGCCGGGGGCTTAGCGGCCTCCGGGCTAGCACTCCCGCCTCACGCAGACCCCTTTTCCCTTTTTAATTTCGGACTCACAGTTGCTAATAGAGAATCCCTATGTATGTTTGTCACTCAAATTTCTCAAATATTAACATTTTATCACACTTGCTTTATCATTTTGTGTGTGTTCACATTTGGTTAATGGCTTAGTATGTCTGTGTAACAGCATCTTTAGCCATACAATTAAAGGCTATCAGAAGCCAACTATACTTGATTACTGAAATAATATCTGATCCCTACCTGAGAGATAAAAGGACTTGGTCTTCACTGGGAACAATAAGCGAAATAAACAAAAATCTCACCTAACATTAGAGTTACTGAGGACCCAAGCAAGGAGTGCTCGTCTCTAAGATACAATGTCCTATTCATTAAGCACTGACCAGAATGCCCTAAGTAAGGAAGTGCTGATGAATGGAACATCTACACACTCCTTATTCTGGCCTCAGGCTGCTTGGACGCAAAGAGGATGGTGGGCTAGGTTTAAGGAGCCCAGGGCTCAGCAGCTGACTAGCTGGTGACTGCAGCTCATTGCCAATTGCTCTCACTTATCATGAACTTACAGTAGAGATAAAATGAGAATGAAACAAGTAAAAAGTCACCACATAGGGATAAATTTTTTTCATTGTTTCTAAGATGTAAAATACCAGTAAAGCTATTATTATGTTACATGTATGTCTCCTGCGGCTTACCTGGTAATGTAGTAGTTGGGTTCATTGGCGGCATAGATGTGAGGGACTGGTTTACTTGTGGTGGCAATAATGGTACCGTTGGTACACCTAAAATAAAAGCACAGCCTTTGAAACATTTCAGTTGATAAAGAACGAGCAGACCATCGTGGACAGTCTTCAGTCCCTTCCCTCCCACCACGGTCAGGTCTTCCCTCAGTGAGACTTCATTTAGTCAGCTGGTCTCTAGCTGTGTCACTCCACAGCTCATCCACCTGTTCTGCCCTCTGCTCTTTGCAAGGGCTGTTAGTAGAGCATGGGCCAAGGGGGCGGGGGGCTCTTTACAGAGCCCACCCCAGCTAAGTAACACCAGGTATGAGTTTCACCCCTGAGAAGGGCTGGATTGGAAAACTTTTGGAATTTTGGAAATGAGATACAAAGATTCCAGTCAATCTTTACTGGGCTCCTGACCTAAAAGGTCATGTAACCCTATATGCCCCATGAAACAGTGAATGCTGGTCTGTGAGAGAGAATGATGTAGATAGCCTGAAAGAGACAAGAGCATGTGGAGCTCCAGAGATGGGGAGAATGACCTTCCTGAACCTCCGTTTCCTTCTGGCCTTGGTTCTGTGACATGCCTTTGAAGCCTAGTACATTTCCATTTCTACTGATGTTAGCTTGAGGAGTTTATGTTCTTTATATTCAAGTACCTCTTAGGATACCACCTAATAAAGGCTATCTATTAACGCTTACCAGCTACTCAAGTGCGAAGTTTCACTGATATCCAAACAACAGTAATACTGCACATGGATTTTGATTTTGTCTTACAGAGATCTGCTTAAAGCCAGAATGAACTGTGCCTAAAAGTATGAAGCAACTATTTTCAGACAGTTTTATAAATTTAGTTAGTCACATATTTACTTTTCTGCGGAAACTGGAGGCATGAAAAATCCGAAGGGAGTTCTTTGTTTTATTTGATTCTCAAAGGTGTTGGATGGTTGGTTGGTATGTTTAAGTCTTTCAAGTTTGGGGGCAGGGTGGGCACCTGTTATATGTCAAGACATTGTTCTAGGCACCAAGGAACTTACAGAATAAAGAAAATAAAAAAATCACTACCCCCAGTAAATTTACATTCTGATGAAGTGCAGAAAAAGAAAGGGAGACAGGAAGTGTGAGGAGGTCATATCGATTAATGCCATTTCAAAATGATATATTCATTTTCTGAAAATCCAAATTTTTCAAATCCACAGTGAAGTTTTTTTTAAAAAACACATACTTTTATGTTTCTACAGTTACTGTTTGGGCTACTTTTCAGCAATATAATCAAAGCAAAGATTGAAAAATAAATACCTAACAAAAAGTGGTTTCTCATGTCACAATGCTAAATTTACTTACTCAAAGTGAAAATGCTGATTTCTTTCAATCTCCTTTAGGAATTTCTGATTTATTGATACCTCTTTTACTATTCAATAACCCATTTCTCTACAATGTAATAAGACCAGGAATCTCAGTACATGTGCTTATAAGACAACACAAGTGTAACTGTCATGTATGAGGGCAGATTTAAAATAGAAACTGCAACTTGAAGACACATCAGCTATCTCCTGAAGCCAGAAGCGCTCTCATGCGCACTGGAACCTCACTGTAAAGCCAGGTGAGAGCCATCAGACACAGACTTGGTTGCCGCCTTGGGAAGTCTATTCAAGAATAAACTAAAGGACCATTTCTTATATCTGATGGGATATAAGTGAAAAAACTCAATCTCACAAAAAGGACTCAAACATTACTTGATGAAATAAACTTTAAAATCTCTTCCAGATATATCTATGACATGATACTGATGACATTAATATTTAATTTCATTTAGGAAATATTCTAAAACTAGACTGTGGTGATACCTGCACAACTCCATAAATTTACTAAAAATCATTGAGTTCTATACTTTCAGTAAGTAAATTTTATAGTACACAAATTATACCTTGATAAAGCTGGGAAAAAATTCAGCAAAGAGTAGGGGGTAGGGATGAATGTCATCATACTGATAATTGGTGAAGGTGGGTGGTGGGGGTCTGTTGTACTTCTCTTTAAACAAATGAATATCTGTATTTATTAACATTCATCTATTTTTGAGTATGTTTCAACTTTTTAATTTTTTATAAAAAATAAAAATTCCAAACTTATCTTGGAAAACAAAGACTCTGAAAAGATTTGGGATTTCAACTGAGGGGACAAGCTCTAGGGACCATTGTTGACCTTAACTGCATCTTGATGGGTGGTTTTACGTCCATTTCAGAACAGAGTGGAATATGAGCAGATCTGGAGACAAATATTAAACAAAAGAGCTCAAGAATAAACGGATACTATAAAATAAAATGAAACCATGGCAGTGTTTTATCCACTTATTCAACACTGATTGAGTATACAATATACTCTTGGTATGATGAAGATATTTAAAAAAAGGAAAGGGAAAAATAAACTATGTCAACGTACCAAGTTAAGAACTGTATCATGTGACCAAGCAATTCTAATTTCTGGGTATATAATCAAGAAAAATGAAAACATATGTCTATGCAAAAACTTGTACACAAATGTTCATAGCTGCATTATTCAATAATAGCCAAAAAGCAGAAACCACCCAAATGTCCATCAACAAAATGTGGCATACCCATGCAATGGAACATTATTTAAACATAAAAAGATAAAGCATTAACATATGCTGTGACATCAATGAACTTGGAAAACAGAACACTATTCAAGGTAAAAGAAGCCACAGAGAAAGGTCACAGACGACCACACAAATTTTATGAACTATTTAGACTAGAAGGAGAAAGTAGATTAGCAAGTGCCTAGGCCTTGGGGGACTGGGGGAAACAAGTGACTGCGTACAGGATTTCCCTTGGGGCAGTGAAATGTTCTAAGCTAAGGTGATGGTTGCAAAACTCTGCAAATATATTCAAAACCCCACTAAATTGTACAGTTTGAAATGGGTAAACTACATGCTATGTGAATTACATCTCAATAAAGTTGTTGAAAAAAACCTAAAACATGCAAAAATGGAGTATAGCAGGTAGAACAAGGAGTACAGAAAAAGAAGAGACAGGAACATGTCCCCTGAGCAAGACTGAGCCCCTAGGAAGGGAATGGTAAACTGCTCACTTTTGTATCCCCAGGGTACACTAGTTAGGGGATATGCAATCGTCTGCTGAGTAAATAGAGCAATTAAACAGAATTTAAAGGTAGAACACGGAGAAGTCCAAGGTCTAAAACTGGCTGAGAAGAGGTTTAAACGCATGTGATAATTTAGTACCCACCAGCTTTCAGACAGGGCCTGTCAATGCACAGCATGGTTACAGTTTTCAAAGCCCACTGGAATTAATTTTTAAAATTCTACAGCTTGAGGCAGAAAAGAATATCATGTAAAACAAAGCAGACTGAAAACAGAAATCTTATTTTCTGCATACCTGTACTGAGAACATTACTGACAGCTGGTGGAGTTGAACTAATAGAAAGTCCAGACAGACTCTGTTCAATTTCTGTAGTTCCTGGTGGTGACAAAGACGGGGGATTAACTGAGGACAGCTGGACCTTCCAAAAAATAGAAAGAAAAAAGGAAAATTACTCAAGTTTACTTAAAATATACATATTGGCTCTCACTGGTCCTACTGATACTTTTTTGATCATGTACAAACCGTCAAAAGTTTTCACCTGGCACTTTGGCTTTCAGATACTCCTTCGTAATTTTGAAAGGCGCCGAGGATGTCACGCTGTAGACATCTCCCCATCCTGTCACTTCTGGTCTCTTAACACATAGCATCTAGCCTGTCACACACACTGTTTTAGCCACTTCAACACCAGGAGATTCTTTCTTCTCCTTCCTAGCCAAAATGATTACACTCAACCCTTAAAACACCACTTTTTTCTTCTTCTCTGATTTCTCAGCCAGATTTTAAATTTTCATTGTTCATGGAAGAAGTCAGCTGAAGTCTTAATACCATGAATGATTCCTCAGAAATTTCGTATGATGTCTAACGTCATGAGTCCCCCTTATCTTTTCTCATCAATGAATGAATGTGGGAACTAGATCTCTACCTTCGGGAGCATGGGGTAGGGGTATGAATGAATCTATATGGACTCTACAAACGGGTAGATGGGTGATTTTCAGATTTCACCCCTGAATCCTCCGTCTTCCTCCAGCTCCAGTGTCCTCCAGCACTTTTCAACACGACCTGTATTACGGTCCTTCTCCCCAGCTGCCATTTCACCATCTGGTTTCCTGACTGCCTGTGGAGCTTTACGGGGCAGAGAGCACTGACTGGGGCGGCATGTATGATGGTAGGAGTCTGAATATGTAACGACACTGGCTCTGGCCGTGAGCCAAGGGGTGGGGTGAGGAGAGGTTACACATTCCCACGGCTCCTTTTCACTTCCTCTAGAATTAGGGATGGCCCAACCATAAACCATAAAATGACAGCAGCCCTTTCTTTACAACCACAGCATCTTCTTTCTGATTGTTTGGTTTTTATTTAGTCATGCAGGCAAGAGTTAACTGTCCTGTAAGGCCTGCACAGGAAACATTTTAAAAGCCCCTAAGCCTGTACAAATACCTCTCGTACTCCTTAAATAGCCTTACGTTGATCATGTAATTGCTCCCATCCCCCTAGCTCTCCTTGCGTTCTCAATCAGGTCTCTTGAAATCGTAAGCACCACCTGTCATCACTGTATCCCGCAGCAGTCACCCTCTCTCACCAGCAGGTCGGCATCTGCATCCCTGCCCCAGCCCAGGACATGTTTGTTCACTCCTCCCCTCACCCGACTTCTCCGCAGTTCCTCACACAGCTGCCTGAGCCCGCTTTCCTGACGCTCTGCTTTCTCCCTTTGGGCGTCTCCTGACCATCCTTTGCTAAATCTCCTGTCTCTGTCTGTCCATTTAAATACTAGGAACAGTCAGGATTCCAGCCTTGTTCCTCTAACCCACCCAAGCCCAGTCCGTTGTTTGTTTTTTTTTTTGAATCAATGTCCATTGGGTAAATTACCCTCTCTATGTTGATGATTCCCAAATCTGTATCTCTAGCCCTGCCCTCTTTCCTGAAATCTAGAATCAGAGGATACCCATCTAGGTATCCTACAAGAACTTCAAATCCTACACGTCAGTATTTAACTCATCTGCCCAGTTTCAGTAAGTGCTATCACCACACACATCAACTCATCTCGGTGGAAAGTTATGACATAACCAGGCAGTAAAGTTACCTTACCTCTGTAAACCCATCTTTAAGAGGAGTAATCGGTGTACCGGTCATCTGTCCTGGAAGAGAAATTTTCTTTCCTTCTTCAAATGGGCGTGTAGGTATACGATGCAAATAACCATATCCAATGCCACATCCTAGGCTGAGAAAATAATTTTTTCTTTGAAGTTATTGTTATCAATCACAGCTTATGTTTCTTTAAGGTTTTGAAACAAAAAAACACATCTCCATTCTTTTAAATACTATCTCTTATCAGAGGTCTCATCTGACCACCCTTTATGAAAAGCACGCTTCCCTCTACCACAGAAACTAACTTTACTCTCCTTTATTTCCCTTCAAGTATTTATCTCTATCCAGCACACTGTATATTTATTTTCTGTCTCCCCCAGTAAAATGTTAAAGGGGCAGAGACCTTGTTATGTTTACTGTCTTAACGGTTCCTGGAACATGGCAGACACTTACTGATTATTTGCTGAATGAATGACATAGTCTTTCTATTCAAGAGCTCCAAACACTCGTGCATGCTAATGACATTCACACATCCCATAGGTCTACTTTAGAACCAACACACATCAATCCAAATGAATCCAGATTTCTTCTAATTCAGCACCCTAAGGCTGCCAGTGACATTTTTCTAACTAGATACAATCACAGTGCTTCTTTCCAATCCACTGATTCCCCCAATTCTTGCTTCCCTTTTCCCTTTGGAGAACTCCTCCCCAGTCACTGTGCAATGCTGGTGGGACCGTCGTCAATCAGCGCCTGTCCTGCCCCAAATTAGGCGTGTCTCATGACCAGAGCCAGGCCAATCTACCCATCTTGCTCAGGACCGCAAACCTTAGGAGTGACAGAAAAAACAAATGGCTATATCCCTTCACTAGAATACAGATGAAACTGCCAATTAGTTCTTCCTTTCTAAGGCCCTATTTAAGACTTTTCACAACTAGGTTTCAACTTATGTTTCCATCACAGTTGCTTATACTTTCCCAAGTACTTGTTCTGAGTAGGACATGTACAGATACCTCTGTGCCTATCCCATTAAGACATCTATTATTTCCATGGCTACTACCACCACCACCAAAAGCTGAGAGAGAAAGCAGTTTCTTATCTGAATCTGATTCCATAACAGTGCTTCACATTACAAAACTACTTGTTTCCTCACTTTGTCTCCCTTATACCATCAAGCTGCAATTTTTACTCAACTGGATCTCAGACTGATTTCGAAGAAAGAAAGATGAAATATACCGATCAATAAAAGCCTTTCAGAGGTAGATGCATTTAAAAACATTTAAAATGCATTTAAAATTTACTTATCAATCAAAAGAACTAAGTGGTGGTAGAGAAGGCACTTGAGGCAAGAGGGAGGCCCTCCAAAAATTTAAAGACAGCCGAAGAATGAAGCTAAGAAAAATTCTGTGCTGTAGTGAATGCAACATGGTCAGCCTCTGAGGAAGGAATGAAAACCAGAGACACACATATACCAAATGGTGGCAGACTGAGGAAGGAAGTGTATATGGGCCTGTCCTAAAGCTGATCAACGGCACAAAACCATGTCAAAAGGAGAAATGTCTTCCACAGAAAAAGAGAAACTGCTAGTCTAGAAAAGAAGGGTGCCAAGAACAAGCATGTAGCAGTATTTAGTCAGCATAACTAAAAATAAACAAACTAGTAATGTTTTTTGTTGTTGAACTTCATCTACAATCTCTTGCTTAGGACACGATTTCATGCACACCAAGCAAGGTGGAGGTAGTAATGGGATCTAAGAATTCTAACTGGAGAGGAGGCATTTTTCTATCATAAACTGAAAATCCACCATTTATAAATACAGAAGTTTATTTGCAAATTTAGTTTATATGATACAGTCCCTCTAGAATGAAATCAATTTGGAATACCTTGAGAAGATCACCTTTCTGACAAACCTGGACATTGGAACACCGTAACTTGATCAAGTATGGGCCCCAGACAGGCCAGATTCTCTGTTCCATTTTCTTAAATTGCAGTAAGTCAGCATTCTGGTGGCGGAATACATTCAGCTGGAGAATCTCAGGTTTGTGGGTTAGGGTACTGTGAGCAAATGGAGGCCTTCTCTGTCTGCATCAACTAAGGTCATCCTTTACCTGGCAAGTACTACAACTTTTACAAAACACTGAAGAAGTTGCCAAATCCTAGCCTTTCTTATAAATCTAGCTTATGCTCAACAACTCCTCAAATTTAAAAAGGTTCTTAGAACTTTCGAAATAATGAAAAATTTGTACAATTTAAACAATAAAAGACCTACAGATATAATATTAAGTAGGAATGCTGTGCTTTGACTTTTTGAAATTAGGAAACTGACTTGAAGAAAAGTCCCAGAAAACTGATTTTATAAAATTTGCTTTTCTGTTTGGCTTGACCCTCTTCTAAACTGCTTTTTGCTGTTTCAATTTTGTCTACATTTTAGTGGAAATTGGTCTGTTCATTTCTGAAAGCCAACAGTTTCCTCCAAGTGCTAAGAAATTTTCCCAGCAGCTAGAGAAAGTTACACTGTATTGTCCCACTGCTGAGGAGAGACCTGGGAAAATAAAACTGAAAACTATTTTACTAAAATAACAAAATGAAAAAGTTGGTTTGTGCTTCAGTTCAGTTCAGTTGCTCAGTCGTGTCCGACTCTTTGCGACCCCATGAATTGCAGCACACCAGGCCTCCCTGTCCATCACCAACTCCTGGAGTTTACTTAAACTCATGTCCATCGAGTCGGTGATGCCATCCAGCCATCTCATCCTCTGTCGTCCCCTTCTCCTCCTGCCCCCAATCCCTCCCAGTCTTTTCCAATGAGTCAGCTCTTCACATGAGGTGGCCAAAGTACTGGAGTTTCAGCTTTAGCATCATTCCTTCCAAAGAACACCCAGGACTGATCTCCTTTAGGATGGACTGGTTGGATCTCCTTGCAGTCCAAGGGACTCTCAAGAGTCTTCTCTAACAACACAGTTCAAAAGCATCAATTCTTCGGCGCTCAGCTTTCTTCACAGTCCAACTCTCACATCCATACATGTCCACTGGGAAAACCATAGCCTTGACTAGATGGACCTTTGTTGGCAAAATAATGTCTCTGCTTTTGAAGATGCTATCTAGGTTGGTCATAACTTTCCTTTCAAGGAGTAAGCATCTTTTAATTTCATGGCTGCAATCACCATCTGCAGTGATTTTGGAGCCCAAAAAAATAAAATCTGACACTGTTTCCACCGTTTCCCCATCTATTTCCCATGAAATGATGGGATTAGATGCCATGATCTTCGTTTTCTGAATGCTGAGCTTTAAGCCAACTTTTTCACTCTCCGCTTTCACTTTCATCAAGAGGCTCTTTAGTTCTTTGTCACTTTCTTCCATAAGGGTGGTGTCATCTGCATATCTGAGGTTATTGATATTTCTCCCGGCAATCTGGATTCCAGCTTGTGCTTCTTCCAGCCCAGTGTTTCTCATGATGTACTCTGCATATAAGGTAAATAAGCAGGGTGACAATACACAGCCTTGACGTACTCCTTTTCCTATTTGGAGCCAGTCTGTTGTTCCATGTCCAGTTCTAACTGTTGCTTCCTGACCTGCATATAGGTTTCTCAAGAGGCAGGTCAGGTGGTCTGGTATTCCCATCTCTTTCAGAATTTTCCACAGTTTATTGTGATCCGCACAGTCAAAGGCTTTGGCATAGTCAATAAAGCAGAAATAGATCTTTTTCTGGAATTCTGTTGCTTTTTCCATGATCCAGTGGATGTTGGCAATTTGATCTCTGGTTCCTCTGCCTTTTCTAAAACCAGCTTGAGCATCTGGAAGTTCACGGTTCATGTACTGCTGAAGCCTGGCTTGGAGAATTTTGAGCATTACTTTACTAGTGTGTGAGATGAGTGCAACTGTACGGTAGTTTGAGCATTCTCTGGCATTGCCTTTCTTTGGGATTGGAGTGAACACTGACCTTTTCCAGTCCTGTGGCCACTGTTGAGTTTTCCAAATTTGCTCACATGCTGAATGTAGTACTTTCACAGCATCATCTTTCAGGATTTGAAATAGCTCAACTGGATTCCATCACCTCCACTAGCTTTGTTCATAGTGATGCTTTCTAAGGCCCACTTGACTTCACATTCTAATATGTCTGGCTCTAGGTGAGTGATCACACCATCATGATTATATGGGTTGTGAGATCTTTTTTGTACAGTTCTTCTGTGTATTATTGCCACCTCTTCTTAATATCTTCTTCTTCTGTTAGGTCCATACCATTTCTGTCCTTTATGGAGCCCATCTTTGCATGAAATGTCCCCTTGGCATCTCTAATTTTCTTGAAGAGATCTCTAGTCTTTCCTATTCTGTGCTTATGAGTTAAAAAAAAAAAAAAAGGACTAGAGTTTGTGTACCATGCTCACTAAATTGTGCTTTAAAAAAATGAATTATTGGATCCAACATTCTAGGTTGGCTCTTTCCTTTTCTCGAGAAGTTTTACTATAAACCAGTAACTTATTTCAAACTAAAAACAATGCTTACAACATATCTGACTGGTAAATTTAAGCAGTTGTAACTTAGTCTAAAAAAAGTGACCTTACCTGCCTTCTCCACCCCATGCAGAATTTGGTGTAATAATCACTTCTCGACAGTTATCAGTGTCTGTATTATACACATAAAGTTTCAATGGTTTTGCTTCATGTGTTTCAATAAGGCTGAACAGATCTTCAGACTGCAAAAGCATTACAGAAGAAAAATGTTTTTGTTCCTGAATTTTTGAATAAGTAGGTCTCAAATAGTAGATATCAAACCTAGTTAATATTTAAAACAAACACACACACACTTAAAAGAACAACAACAAACTCAAACTCAAACTCAAACAACAGACTCAAACGTTCATCCCTGCAATGTGGGCTCAGAGGACACTCCACAAAGTCGGCAAATTAGAATTATCTGGGGAATTTTAAAACTGCTGACGCCCAGGCCATACCCCGGAACAGAACCTCGGGGTGGGACCCAGGGGATTCCACTGTGCACCCAAGAGTAAAAAAAAAAAAAAAAAGAACAACAACAACAAAACACACACAAAAACCAGATCCTGGGCCCCGCCCCTAGGCATAAAAAGCATTTCTTAAATCAGTATTATTAATGCCTACCTATACAATGCAAGGCCTCATGTTCAGTTCTGTAAGACCTAGTCAGTAATTGAGTAAAAGTTTTCCACACCCAAATTCAACATATTCTGCTTTCTTCCTATTATTAAGAGCTGGTTATCTGGGCACCTTTTTTTCCTGTCATTTGTAATTGAGTAATACATATTTCCATTAGCTAACAGACAAGGAAAAGGATCCAACTAATAGAGCTAAGCCAATTTTGCTACCTTAGAAAAAGAGAAAATGAAATCAATAATCAAAATGAGGATTTAATTTAATCTTGAGGTACAAGAGACATCTTCCATATTTCTGTTTAACACCCTGGAGCATAAGCTATCTTGATTAGCAAAGACCTAAATTTCAACTCTGAATGTAAAGTATGCAAATATACTTGAATTTATACATTAATGAGAAAATGTTAAATTATTTTTAGTATTAATAAACAAATTAATTACCTCATTCATGACTGTATCTGCTCCAATGATATAATCACTGTGAGGTCTAAGACCAGCCAGTGCTGCAGGAGAATTTGATTCCACTTCCTAGGATGAAGTGGAATAAAAACTGTTGTTATTGTTTAGTCACTAGGTCTTGTTCAACTCTTTTATGACCCCATGGACTGTAGCCGGACAGGCTCCTTTGTCCATGAGATTTGCTAGGCATGAATACTGGAGTGGGTTGCCATTTCCTCTTCCAGGGGATCTCCCTGACCCAGGGACCGAACCCATGTCCCCAGCATTGGCAGGAGGGTTCTTTATTGCTGAGCCACTAGCGAAACTTCCCCATTAAATTACTGTATATAAAATAACCTTCCAAACTGTATAGTTCAGTCCTTCATTAGAGTAATTTAAACTCTGTATTTGTCTTATTAGAGACAATGTCAGATCAGAAGCTATAGGATACACCTATTTAAATCTCCCAAACATAAAAAAAACCAACAATATTTTTATAAATATTTAAAATATTTCTGCAGCTATTTGCTTTAATTTAACTTCTTCTAATGGATAAATCATTAGAAAAAAATTTTAGGCATTATATTTGCTTTTCTTTCTCAAGCTGTTTTTCTTTTTTATTAAGACATATTTTAAAAGCAATTTTGATTTTCAGAAACTAAAAGTAGCCTAATAATAATAGCCCTACAGTCTCCCAAATTGGAAACAACCACTATTAAAACACCTTTCTACACTGTTTCTTAAACTGCTAACAGCTCACAGTTGATACATACCAACACATGCCAAACGTTTTCATTTGCCCCATCAAAGCTGCAGAAACGAATGCTGACTCCCAACAAGCCCTGGCCACCCCACATGTTACTTGGTGTAACTGAGGTCTCTCGCAGCTCCAGTGTTTTACTACTGTAGATAAGCATCTTCACAGGTTTTTCAACATTTGCTTTCAGTAGATCTTTAAGAGTATCATTGTCTTTATTCTGTAAACACAGAAATTTTTCTTAATAAATAAAAATCTAATGCTAATTAGCTTAAGCATACAATGGCCCTATTGGAGAAATAATAACTAATGTAAATAAAATATTCAATAAGTAGAGGTTTCATTAACACTCAAATATTCCTCAAAGTAAAAGAATGTCAAGAAATTAGGAACTTATGTTAGTGTAACCGAGTAGGACTCTACAGGGCCTCTGGACAGGCCTTCCTCCATATCCTCTGCTGTAGCTCCTCTCTCAAGTACCCAGATTATAGGATCTCATGCATATTTCCTAAGTTTTTCAGATGCTAAAAACTACCACCAAAAGCAAGAAACAACGACTTGAAGATTATAAGCAGGTAGCCACAGACCTTCAACCACCAACCAATCAGGGAACTGTGCATGAGTTGACCACAACCCTGGGATACCCCTCCCTCACCTTGACTTCAAAAATGCTTTGCTGAAACCCTTCAGGGAGTCTGGGTTTTTCTGAGCAGGAACCACCAGTTTTCCTTGCTTGGTCCTGGAATAAACCTTTCTTTGCTGTACACTCTTAACATTTCGGTGTTGTTTGGCCTCACTGTGTGTCAGGCCCACAAACTTGTGCTCAGTAACATTAGCAACAGCTTCTGACTTTTTTCTAATAGAATTATGGAATTTGCAGCCCAGCATTATTTGAAATGATCCAGGGCTTCAACGATAAAAAACTCTAAATACTCCACAAGAAGACATATTACTAACAGAGTTGGAGTGACTGATTTTAAAATCTAAAACATTGCTGGAGTTAAAGTTTAATTTTGGACTTTACTCCTCACATATACACTTAGTACAAACTGGTAGGAAATAGTATGTTAAATATTTCACTATGTAAATGAATAAAGGCCATTGTGTAAGAGATGTCAGTAAGTAATGAACAAAAACTTAGACTGTTGTGAAAAACCAACCAAATAGAATCTACTGTCATAAGAATCTACTGAAATTATAATACAGTTTCCTTCCTATTGGACTTTCCTACATGTAAACTAAAGCAACTTTTAAAACTGGTTTTAAGTCTGCACTTTTGGAACACATCTCTGTCTAGTTTTATAACACTATTTCTATATGAGGGGACTGAGTGACAAGAAAATTGGCAAGTTATTTGAGAATGAGTCTTTACTAAATCATTTGTCAATAACCTACAAAAGTCTGACATTTTTGAAAAAGCAACAAAATCACATCTTTCTGCTTAAAAAATAAATAAATAGAAGTCTCCAGTGTCTTTCTTCCTCCCCCTAAACTAATCACTGGAGTGTGAGGTGTAGTATTCTATCAATATATTTGACATTCTCACCTTTACTAACACATGGTTATTTTATTGATATCATACTCTATGTACTGTTTGTAACTAATGAATAAATAAATATCCATCTCAGATAATCTGAAAAACTCTATTTTCAAAAGATGACAAAATATCATAGGTGAAACTACAAAAAGCTGAACTTACTAATCTTGAACCATTAATAGAAACAATAAAATCAAAGAATGGCTCCAGTCCAGCTCTATGTCCTGGGGAATTTTCTTGTACCTGTGAAAACAAAAATGAAAAATGCAAAGCTTAATTATGAATTAAAAGCTAAAGTTTAATATCTATCACTTCAGTTAAAACAGATTAATCTCATTTAAGAGAAAATATAGGTACTCAGTAGTTTTCTCATTTCTCTTATCTTCCAGATAATGTCTCTGCAGCTCCCTAAATTCTACTCATTCTTTAAACTCATCTCATGTATGAGGTTTTCCCTCTGGTTCTATTTCACATACTTTCCACTTTTTAGGGGGTGGGAGGAGACAATGCTCCCAGCATTTAGCACACGACATAGCAGACAGTTAATCATCACAACCAAGTGGCAAATTCAAATTAATTTATTCTATTTATCGCATGACTACTACTAGCAAGGTACCATTTGGTTACAAAACTAATGTAGGAACACAGCTACTGTTAGGAAAACATTTATCTGCTGAGTAACAGGCAAGAAGAAGGGGAGACAGAGGACACAAGGACCTCTAATAACTAATACGAAAGCCAACAGGTTGAGAGTCACACGCACAAAGTTCTAAGGGAGAGATTAAATCTGAGTGAAGAAGTTTCCTAGGGAAAAAAATGACATTTGAATTGTGCTTTAAAAGGAGGGTAGAACTAAGGAAGGATAAGGGGGATGAGAAAAAACACCTGAAAGCTGAAAGAACAATATGAGTAAAAACCCAAAAGAAGAATGAAAAATGAGTATACTGTAAGCTAGCTGGAGACAACAAGGTGGGAGGGGACAGAAATGAACTATGTGCAACATTCTGTGCGAATCAGCAGTTTTCAGGCTTTCATCAGATTCTTAAAGGGTGTCTCCATGACCCAAATAAAGTGTTAAAACAATGGATTTTTGCAATTCTTTTATTTTACAGGTGAAGAAATCATTTTAGGACTTGCCTATGGACGGAGGAGCCTGGTAGGTTGCAGTCCATGCGGTCGCAAAGAGTCGGACACGACTAAGCGACTTCACTTTCCCTTTTCACTTTCATGCATTGGAGAAGGAAATGGCAACCCACTCCAGTGTTCTTGCCTGGAGAATCCCAGGGACAGGGGAGCCTGGTGGGCTGCCGTCTATGGGGTCGCACAGGGTCGGACATGACTGAAGCGACTTAGCAGCAGCAGCAGCAGCAGCAGCATGGTCTCAAAGTAGGGAAATGGTAGGGATGAAATTCAAAAGTTTATCTTATTAACCATTAGTCCAGTAAGAAGGATGGAAAGAAAGAATGGAGCTAGACTTACAGAGGATTTTACTTGGAAGATTAAGATTTACCTAGCTTCTCAACAACTCAAATGTTTAGCATCTCAAATTTGAAATGCATTAAAATAAACTATTAAACTTCCTAAATCCGCAATAACACAAATATCAGGAGCTAGTAATGGCAGTGATATGACAAAAGAGCAAAAACTTAATAGAAACAATTTTGCATTTCCTCTAAAATATTTTCAAAGTGTTTTAAGAATTTTTATTCTGCTTGATGTTACTAAATACTGTCAAAACTATCCCATGAAGAGAGTTTGCATTGATATTTGTAGGCTGATCCTCTGTAATAGCCCAGTTTTAATAATCAATTCTGAGGCTAATGCAAATAAAAGATTCACATCCATCCACACACAAATCGGCAGCTATTCACAGTAACAAATCATATGAATACTTTCAAAACAGAACCCAAGTTGTTCCCAGAATATGTTCTTCTAATACCAGACTTCACAAATGAGACTTAATCTTGAACTGATGATACATTCATTATTTTTGAATTAATACTACCTTTTATTCATTTAAAGCCAAATTATACTATTATTGCCTCCAAAGAAGTAAAAACTAGATTTTCTTCATTTGTCATAGTAAGGAATAGTTATAAAAATGGCTCAATGTTTAACTTACTAAAACTGATCTTGCTTTAAGTAAAATTTCCTGCAAATGTGGGACTAAAACCATTTTTGTAAATTAAACAAGTTAAATATCAAAAAGATTTATTATTTAAAGGTGTTGGTTCTAATAATCAGTACATACCTGCTAATTTTCTTTATACCCTTTTCTTAAATGGGGCTTATTTTATATTCCATATTTTATCAAGCAAAATGTCTAGAACCCAAAATGGCACACAGATTTCTCCTTAAATGGCAACTCAAAAAGGGAAAGGGTGGCTGCCTAGAGCTGCTATAAGAACCGAGAGGTTGAGTCACAGCTAGCTGGCAAAAGGTCACGATCCTCTAGGTGTAAAATGCCTGTCTGTTAGGTTCCTATCATTTAGGTGTGAAATGCCTGAGGTGTGAAAAGAAGATAGCTACTGTAGACCCTAGAAGCCCCCTCAGAGAGGAATTTCTCATGTAACAGGGTCCACATCTAATCAAATAATTCTCTGATTCAGAGTGTTTCCAAATTACCACTTTTTTTTTTTTTTAAAGAAACCAAATAGTCCGTTGATCAATTTCAGACTTCTCCGCTGAGGCTGCCAACAGTTTACCTTTACCAATACCTTTGTAATGTCATCAGCCTAGAAAGGTGATCCCACACACTGATTCTTATCATGCCACCCTCTAAGTATCAAGTTTTACCACTATCTGTTTGAAACAGAAAGTCTCCAATACCATTAGGATTATTCTTCCCCAGAATTCAAAAGATTCAATAGCTAAATTTGGATTCTAACATAAATAAACCAAGATAATCCTTTCTCTAGTTTTCATTTTCATCTACGACAAACATCAATCTGTTTCTAATGGACCTTGAAATTAATATCTTTCCTAAATTTATTTACATTGTTAGTACCAGTACAACTCTGGCAATGAGGTATTTTACTTAACTATGGCTAGGAAGCCAGCAGAGGGAGCCCTAGAAAATGCTCTCTTTGACCCTGTTTAAAGCAGAACTTCCTACATTTTATAGCATGGAAAATAAACTCTACAACACCGCAAATTAAACATCCACACAGGCAAGTTTCTCTGGCAATATTATCCACTGATGAGACTCTTTCAGGCATCTAATCTCTCAAGCATTAGATTATCACTCCACTACCTTGTCCCCTGTGAGAGATCTCTTGACTGTTGATTCATCGCCAGCTTCCTGAACCATCTTAATTACAAAAGAAAAAAGAAAAGAAAAAATACATATACCTGGCTCCATGGGCTAAATATCATGGGCCAAATATCATGCAAGTTTAAGATGGATAAATTAAATCTGAAAGTTTAATAATTAAGATTTTACATGACTTTGAAAAAATGTACAGTGAAAAGATAAAAGAGTTTTAGAACAAAAACCCTCTTGATTTTGAGTCATGGTTTGCCTACTTAATAGCTTTTTGAGCTGGGAAAAGTTTACCATCCTGGGTCTCAATTTCCTCATTTGCAAGGAAGAGAGAACAACATCTACTTTGGAAGAATAATGTAGAGATTGAGTGAGTTTAACTTCATGAAATGCCTAGTGAAGTCTCTGACATATGATAAGAGTCATACAAATCATAAGTTCAACTTCCTATCTCCACAAACTACCACCTGAGGGCAAATTTTTCTAAGCTATTAATTCCTGGACACTGCATTATTTTTCTGGCTATGTACTAATTCTCTCACTCCTTAAAAAAAAAAATAAAAAGAGGAAAAGACACAGAACATTAGTTAGCTAAGAGGAGACAAATCATCTTCTTAATGTTGTCTCTCAAAACTCAAATCCGTATGGATAGCAGATCTAAACATAAAAGGTAAAACAAAGAAGCTTTTAGAGAAAAACAAGAGAACATCTTTTGGATCATCAAGTATGAAGACTTCTTAAACCGAACACAAAAAGCTAACCATAATTTTTTTTTAAACTTGACAAACTTTACTGAAACTATGAACTTCTGCTCATCAAAGACACAATTAAGAGAGTGAAAAGATATGCTATGTATTCAACAAAGGAATTGCATTTAGAACAAATCCCAAACTACTACAAATCAAAAAGGAAGAGTGAAACCACAATAAGACACCACATCACGTTCACAAAAACTGCTAAAGTAAAAAGACAGTAACAAGGATTGGTAAGGATGTAGAGCAACTAGAATCCTCACACACTGATGGTAGAAATGTAAAATGGTGCAGCCTCTGTGGAAAACAGTTTTGCAGATCCTCAAAATGTTAAATACAGACTTATTGCGTGACCTAGCATTTTCATTTCTACGTATATAACCAGGAGAAATAAACATGTCTGTGTAAAAACCTGCACACAAATTTCATATCTGTGCTATTCATAATAGCCAGAAAGTGACAATAAGCCAAATGTCCTTCAACTGATGAATGAATAAACTAAATGTGGTACTTACAGAATGGAATATGATTTGGCAATAAAAAGAAATTAAGTATTAACACATGCTAAGACATGAGTGAACCTTGAAAACACTGTGCTAAGTGAAAGAAGCTAGTCACAAAGATCATATAATATGTAATTCCATTTATAAGAAATGTCCAGAATAGGCAAATCCACAGAAAGGAGATTACTAGTGACCAGGGGATGGGAGCAGGGGGAACAGAGAGCAGCTGCTAATGGGTATGGAGTTTCTTTCTGGGGTGATAAAAAGGTCCTGAATGAAGATACTAATGATGGTTGCACAACTCTGTGAATATACTAAACAACCACTGTACTGTAAAGTTTAAAACGTGATTTTAAAGGTATGTAAATTATAAGCTCAATAAATCTGTTTAATAAAGAAGACAGACAACTTAAAGAAATGGAGAAAAGGTTTTAGCAGATACTAAACAAAAGAACAATGGACTGGTTCAAAATTGGGAAAGGAGTACATCAAGGCTGTATATTGTCACCCTGCTTATTTAACTTACATGCAAAGTACATCATGCAAAATGCCCGGCCAGATTAATCACAACCTGGAATCAAGACAGCCAGGAGAAATAACAACTTCAGATATGCAGATGATACCACTTTAATGGTAGAAAGTGAAGAGGGAACTCTCATCTCTTTGTGAAGGTGAAAGAGGAGAGTAAAAAAGCTGGCTTAAAACTCAACATTCAAAAAACGAAGATCACAGCATCTGGTCCTATCACTTCATGGCAAACAGGTGGGGAGAATGTGGAAACAGTGTCAGATTTCATTTTCTTGGGCTCAAAATCACTGCAGATGGTGACTGCAGCCATGAAATTAAAAGACGCTTGCTCCTTGGAAGAAAAGTTATGGCCAACCCAGACAGCATATTAAAAAGCAGAGACATTACTTTGCCAACAAAGGTCCAACGACTCAAGGCTATGGTTTTTCCAGTAGTCATGTATGGATGTGAGAGTTGGACTATAAGGAAAGCTGAGCGCCGAAGAATTGATGCTTTTGAACTGTGGTGCTGGAGAAGACTCTTGAGAGTCCCTTGGACTGCAAGGAGATCCAACCAGTCCATCCTAAAGGAAATCAGTCCTGAACATTCATTGGAAGGACTGATGTTGAAGCTGAAACTTCAATACTTTGGCCACCTAATGCAAAGAACTGACTAATTTGAAAAGACCCTGATGCTGGGAGGGATTGGGGGCAGGAGGAGAAGGGGACAACAGAGGATGAGATGGTTGGATGGCACCACCGACTCAATGGACGTGACTTTGAGTAAACTCCGGGAGTTGGTGATGGACAGGGAGGCCTGGCGTGCTGTAGTCCATGGGGTCGCAAAGAGTAGGACGCGACTGAGCAACTGAACTGAACTGAACTGAAGGGTGTGACCAGAAAGGGAAAGAATGCTGGTTACATGAGTGTGTTGTTTCTGAAAAATTCATCAAGCAGTACACTTACGTATAAAAAGTCTTAAGATATGGTCCTTCTATCCAAAAAGTAGAAATGAAATCACAATCTTAAGCACATACACCTAACACCTCACCTACAAGGGACACAGTTTGAAAGCCAGCAATTAAGTCTAAAAGGACTGAGCCCAATGTAAAGGCCACAAAGTAACTTGCTCTAACACTCATTCTTTTTAACAACATAAAAAGAAACACTTCTCCATAAGCACTCTAGAAAAAACAGCTACAATAAGCAACATGGCATTTGCTACACATTTTATACTCTTCCAAGAAGCAAAACGTGAGTTTATGACAGAAACTGCATAGTGAAGGGGCAGCCATCTCTACTACATAAAAATAAATTAGCACCAGTGATTGGAAGCTGGATTCTGAATCACCAACTATACATAAATAATCCCTAATGTGGATTCACTCAATCACTACAGGCAGTTTCAGTGGATTCTGAGATCGATTTAGTGAATCATGACAGAACTGACAAATGTCAAAATAGAGAAGTACCCAAAACTCATGCCTTAGTAAGGGTCACCCCAGGAAGAGTCTGTACCCATTAAACAGCCGCTCCTCATCGCCCCAGACCCTGGTAACCACTATCCTAGTTCTTGTTTCTATGGATTTGCCTATTCCGGACATCTCATATAAAATCATTCAACATGTGATCTTTGTGACTGACTTCTTTGTGTACAGACCTAATCGTTCCACACTGGGTTGATTTCCAGTGAGGTATTCATCTCTTTACTTTGCACTTCCATCTAAAGGATCAGAACTAATACCTTAAAGCAAGGAAAGGAAACCACACACTACTTTCTGAACCCAGGATATTACCAGACGAGCTGTTTTATAAGCTTATATGCAAAGATATCCAAGCTTCTGGCTGGTATACAGGAGATGTGGGTTCGATCCCTGCATCAGGAAGATCCCCTGGAAGAGGGCATGGCAACCCCCACTCCAGTATTCTTGCCTGGAGAATTCCACGGCCAAAGGAGCCTGGTGGGCTGCAGTCCATGGGGTTGCAAGGAGTCAGACACGACTCAAGTGACTGAGCACCCATGCATGCACTCACAATTGTGTGGTAAATAATTTTGAAACAGACTAGAAGAGTTCAAGGCTCACCTGTTAAAATATTTCTTCTCACATGCTCTACCAAAATAACTCAAAAGATATTGCTCTCCTGATTCTGACCCTATAACTTGTAACATATAGAGCAATTGGAAATAAAATTCAGATAACTAAATGAAGTAAAAACCCATCACTATATAATAGCTTTCTAGAATAGATCTGTAGGTTAGAAAAACGATATTAAAAGAAATCAGTCTGCTCCAAAAGAAACTAAAACTCTGACAACATGCCACCTCCTTTTATACTCTTCAAATACCAACTCAGGTACTTGTCTCTTAGGGAAAGAAAACTTGCTTTGTGACCTCAGGCAATAATCTCTCCTGTTCCTTTTCTTTAGCTGTACAGTGAGGAGGCTGACTAGATAGTTTTTAAGATCTAATGACTCAGCAAGAAAGAAATCTCTTGCTAAGCTATCTACTGATTCTATAGTGTAGATCAAACTCAACAAGATCGTTTTAAATCATATAGACTTTTAGTCATTTTAGTTCACGTGTTCAGTAACAAAAATGGCAAAGCAATGAAAAGAACACTGGCACTCATCTGTCTTTTAACATACAGATATAAAATTTCCTCCAGAACGAGGGTCTTCAAAAATTAAGCACATTTATAAAAGAATGGGTCAGATCTGATCCAAAACTTAGAACAGCATTAAAGTACATGGTTAGGTACACGGACAAAAGTAGCTGCTGAGTGACTAAGTGGAAATACTATTTAAAATGTTTACAAGTTTAACAGTATTGTCACTACAGTAGTGGTTCTCAATGGGTGACAAAATACTGTAAATGCTCATAAAGGCACCAGCTAACATTTATTGAGTTTTAATCACATTCCAGACCCTATGTTAAGTGCTTTACATGGAATATGCCATTTAATCTCAAATTAACCAATGAGGTGGTGGACGGCACAGTTTTAATAAACAATGTGCTCAATGTTTTTCCAAAGTATTTTCATATACACTATTTGATGTGGTTTTTAGTTTTTTAAAAAAGGCATTACTACTGGAGGAGGCATTCCTACTCTCCCCACTTTTCAGATAAAAAGAACAAAGCTCAAAGAAGTTCAACGATTTGTCCAAGGAAAAACAATGAATTGGTGGAATGACACTAGAATCTAGTGATTCATGAGGGTGGTTTCAATGGTCGGTTAGGATAGTTTCTCAATGTATCCATCCATGTCCACAAGGTTCCTTGTTGCCGAAAATGGGCTTAAATGCCTTCTCACTAGTGCTTAAAAAAAACAAACACAAGCAAAACCCAAAGAACCCCAGCACCATTCTCTTCATGCTGTAGTAAATTTATATGCAATGTCAAAAGGAAGTACAGTCTCCCAAAGTAAGTCCTTTAGCTTTGCATATATTGTGTAGAAAAAAATGATCTTACTTGATAATCTACAGCTCGCAAGGCAAGCTACAGTCAGATTCTAAAGCACATGTCAAATCTTTATGGATATTTTCTACTTAGATTGTTACCTGATATTTTACTAGTGTTATCAAGCAATATAATTAACCATTTTGGTAGAATATTAAAGCCAACAAAATGAATATACTGATGTTAGTGGTTTTTCTAAGTTCAATTCTTATGAAAACTTCACGGTAATTATTTAAAAGCCCTGTCAATATTTGACCCAGAAAGCCACTAAAGCCAGTTCTGTGTACTTTACTACTTAATGTCCAGAGCCAGAAACCATAATCACCCACCAAGAATAGGTCTCTCCAAACGAGGATCCTTAAGTCCATATGTAAGAATACTCTTCATCATAAAAAATATATAAGGGTATACAAACAACATGACGGTATTAATTTGTTTGAGGCTTTTTAATATTGGAAAAAGTTTATGTTCAATGATACTGACAACTCCTAAAAGTGTCCTAAGGTTCACCTACACTGTATTTCTTATAATGAACAAAACACTCCTGTGTGCCTGTGCTCAGTCACTCAGTTGTGTCTGACTCTCTGTGGCCCCATAAACTGCAGCCCGCCAGGCTCCTCTGGCCATGGAATTTCCCAGGCAGGAATACTGGAGTGGGCTGCCATTTCCTTCTTCAGAGGATCTTCCTGACCCAGGATCGAACCAGCATCTCTTATGTCAGGTTCCTTACCACTAGCGTCACCAAAGCTTAAGTAAAACATTCAGGGAGGAGCCAAGATGACAGAGGAGTAGGACGGGGAGAACACTTTCTCCCCCACAAATTCATCAAAAGAGCATTTAAATGTAGAGTAAATTCCACAAAACAACTCCTGAATGCCGGCAGAGGACATCAGGCACCCAGAAAAGCAACCCAACTCTTCGAAAGGAGATAGGAAAAAATATAAAAGTCAAGTAAAACATTCGTAATAAATGAAGTATTCTGATTCTACATTTGAAAGCAAAATATGTTTATGAAACAATTCATAGCCTTTTACTAGCAGAGGTCAATTTGGGGAGCAGGTTAAAATCTTTAAATGGTGCTTATAAAACTTTTTTCATTATAAGATCATATTTGGAAAATATCAAATAACCCACTGTTTTCTTTTTGCACCCATTGTTTTTAGAGTGAGTGAAAAGAGAAGGGGCTAATAGTGAGATTTTTATGTTTTTCAAATGGGGGTATGAGTTAAAAAAGTTAAATACCGTGTTAGAATAAAAAAAATTATGACTATGAAATAATGGGATTTCATTTTCTCAAAATAAGAATGAAGTTGAAATCTTGCAGGATGTAATGTAGATTACTTAGGTACCATTAAGAAAGAGCACATCTATATAACAGTAGATATGGTCTTGGTATTGTTTTCTATAGAAATAATTTCACTTACTGTCCCTTTATCCTCTAAGGAGAATACCTAATACTGCCTAGTATCCAGCAAATGGCTCAGAAGATAGAGGCCTGTTATTACACTGGAGCCGCAATTCATCTCAATGGCCTTTCCTTCAAAACTTCCATCATCTCAAAATCTCTCTCGGAGGAAATTATAAGGAATAGTGAACATGACATTTTCCATGTCCCCATACTGTTGTGAACATCGGCTCCAGAATGTCCTCAGATATCCCCCATTTCAAAGAGCATGAAGTGCAGAGTAGAATTAATTTGAATATTTTAATTTAGAAACATCTTACAAGGGGCACCCATAAGGCAACTCCAAAAATTCTGAAAATGGCCTTGACGGTTTCACTTGATAACAGAAAATCTAGGCAAGAATTCTCTATTAAATACAGTTACTTCAACTGTAGTAACTTCTAACAAGGCTGAGAAGTCCTGGCTAACATTTCTCCTGCTTTATGTTAGGATTAGAGAATGGGAATAAAAGTGGTATGCATGGTGAACACAGAATCAGACCCAATCCATATGGAAATCCAAAATATAATGTTATTTTTCTTTTCTTTTTCTTTTGGGCTTACCACGCGGCTTATGGAGTCTGCCAGGAAATTTCCTATAACGGTATTTTTAAAAGGAAGCTTCTCACCAAATTTTAAAATCTTATACTAGTAGTCCACTTTAAAAAATAATTTTTATAACTATATTTTTAAAAAATATATAAATATTTCAGTCACTGTGAACATGTTGGGAAAATAAAAGAATAAAAATGTTGCCATCCACCAATTATCCTTTTAATATCCTGGCTTTTTAGCTTTCCATTTTCCTGGGCACTTGAATGTATATGCACATACACATACATGAAGGCACATCTATGAACTCACAGTGTTTTGAAACATAGTTTTCACTGAATGCATAGCATTCCAATTTGCAGTTAGGCCCTAATTTATTTAACAGTTCCTCAGCTGTTGGATAAGTTGTAAAGCTAACATCCTATGATAACTTTTGGCCATACTGTAATATACTTAAATATGTTAAATTACTCAAAATCTTTGTGAAACATGGCTAAGGGGCAATGTTAGTCACAGGAAAAAAAAAAAGGATGGGAAAAAATTTTAACAGTAGTTACCTTTAGATGGTAAGATTACAGGTAATTGAGGTTCTTTGTTAAACTTTTTGAACTTATCCAAATGATTTCTAATAAACATGCTGATAATCAGAAAACAATGTAGCAATTTACTAAAATGGAGACCAATGTTTATATAACTAGACATTAGAATTCACTAATATGGGGAAATACAATTCAGTGAAGATAAAAGGTAGCATTTAAGGTTGTAGATAAATACCTGTAACAACAAAAGACTAGAAAAACTAAGTGTCTAACACCAGGGGGTGGTGCTTAACCAAACTATATTACAACAGATTCACTAAGGGGCTAAGAGAAAGTGAGAAGCCAATCTCTGTGTGCTGCTACAGAAAGACAGAGACGATGCTCTTCCACATTAAGAAGACCAGGATGTTTAACAGTATGTATCATGTGATTCCAACAGTTATAAAAGAAAACAGAGTTACAAGTTGGGGATGGGGTGTTGATTGTTTTACATGCATAAAGCACTTTTGAAAGGATACATAAACTGTATCGGTCACTTCTAGGTTAAGTATGGAGAGTTGGGTATGTAATACGATCACAACATGAAAATGTGCATTAATACATAAAAGATAAAAAGTAAATTATTCATAGCAGAAAATCTGGAATCACTTCAAAGTTGTCTCCTAAGTACTTTTTTAAAGCAGAATCTAACAACAGATCTAGAAAAATAATGGAAAAAACAGAAAGTTCAATCTATGAATTGTAGGAATACAATTTAAAAATAACATAATAACTAGCAATGGATATGTGTGCACTATAAACTGGTATTTCAAAACACACTTACACAAGTTTTTATCACTAGCAAGGAAACAGCCAAAGAATTACTAAAGAAAACTAGCTTTTAATTAAACCATTCTAGAACTTATTAAACATGGGTGATTTTATTCCATGATTATCCTGTCATATTTACTCTGGTTTACAAGCTCACTAATCCAGAGACAGAATATACAACCACAATTTAGGCAATAACAAATGGAAATAAGATTTTTATATGTTGAGATTTAACATAGTACTTTCCTCCTCTAAAAACAAAGATAAAGAAACCAATTACAGAATAGGGCAGAGTGGGTTAGGAACTCTGAAACATTTAAAAAAATTCTAAAGTAGATGATCATTACTATTTTTAAAGCTCCCTCTAATAAAACTCAAATGAAAGAAGAATTACTTCATCTTTTGCAACATTTATGCTCCAGATGTGGACTGGAAACTAAGGTTGTCCTTACTAATTCTAAAAACCATATTTATAGATTAATAATATCTGCAGTACTGAATACGAATGCTGATTTACTGAGGTGCACCTATGTAAAAAAAAAAGAAGAAAAAAAAAAAATACTCCAACTTGTTTAGCATCCCACAGTCATTAACAGAAGTCACCGAACTGGAATCCTTTTGATGTGTACAGCTTTCATACAGACTTTTAAGATTCATTAATACTGTGCTTTACCTAGAACACGTTATCATAAAAATATCATGAATCCCCAAAGATTCACGGCCACAATCAGCTCGTAATACTGGATAACAAACCCCACAGCAGAGAGCTGGGAATCAAACCAGAGAATACAAAGAAAAATACTGCCACTAACTTTCACTTCACATCTGGGATCTGACAATTCTCCTTCCATTTCCCCCATCAGTGTGGCACCTGGGGATTGGCTTAGCTAAAGGGAACAGGAAGGTATTATGATTTATATATAGATTCCCCTTATTTTCTGGGAAAATTATCCTTTCCACACACCCAGAGTGTGGCTTCAAGAGGAATTTTTAGCAGAATGGAGGGACAACTAGCTGTGATAATCCTGAAGATCAGAGAGGTGACCGATCACAGCCCCATTAAGCAGATGTCTGGTAATTTAGTTTAAGAGATGTTCTCTCACCTGAAACATGGGACCCAAGGCAGAAGATGAGAGCAGCAATAGGAAGTGCACTTTCCCACTTTCAGTAAAAACGCTCTTGTGAGAAGCTGAGGAACTAGTATCTATTTACACTCTATTATGTCCTGAAATAGCACCATGGATCGGGGCCACTTTGTTAACAGTCCATCATGTTATCACTCACGCAGGTGTCACAGCACACAACCAACACTGCCACTTCCTTGAGGAAAGGACTTCCAATTCCTTGAGGAAAGGATCAGCTCTGTACAACCCAGGCTGTTCATAGCTGGGCCTGAGCAAACGCCTTTCGAAATACTGTTTCTCTGCATCCTGGTGACTGCACTTGCTTTCCTTTACTTACCTGGATTTTTTTAAGTTCCTTTCCATTACCTTTTACACTGTGGATCTAAATCTTAAAATCCACTGAGCAGCCTTAGGAAAAAGGAGAACGGAAGTTGCCCCCGCCAGGAAATGTGGAAAAGGAGGGTTGGGAAGGTCAACAGCGGCACAGGAGACAGAGAAATCCAGTGAAATTCAAGTAGGTTTAAGTCCGTTAAACCTACTTCTAGGCAATTCGTTTCGTTGCCTAACTGGCTTTTCCGGACATCCAGGCAGCGCCGAAGTGAATTAACTCGAGCCGTCTCAGCCCCCGCCTCTAGTCTGCGGGTTCCAGGTTTCCTTTTCTTGGAAAATTCAAATGCTACCTTCACCATCACCTCTTTTGCAGACTTTGCTCCTCCCACCCCCTCCCCGAGCCTTCCCTAACTTTGAGAGCTAAAATAAAGGGGAGGGGGCTGAGAAGGCCGCGAAGAGAAAAAGGAGTCAGGGTTGCCCTCTCGCCTGGGCCACCCCCGGCCAAGTCGCCTGCTGCCTCCTCGGTTTCTAGCCCGTCCTCCCAAAGCGGCGGACCCCGGGCGCTCCAGGGAGGCAGGATACGAGCGGCCTCCCGAGCCGGCCTTGTCCAACGATGCGCCCTAGACCGCCGCTCCTTCGCGGGGTCGGGCCTGGCTGCCCCGGGAAGAAGTCCGTCGGGGCCTCCGCCTCCCCACGGCCGGGCCCCGCCTCCCGCCCGCGGCCCCCGGGCCGCTGTCGAAGCCCTTACCCGCAGGACGTGGTAGCCTTCTGTGCCCCCGCCTGGGATCTCGACGCTCTGCGAGGAGCCCATGGCGGCGGGCGATCAGTGTGATCGGGCTGGGTTCCGCGCTGCTCCCCGCCCCCCGCGCGCCGTCCGCTCCGCTCCTCCGCGTAGCACTTGGGACGTGGCACTCACTGCCTCCGGAGAGCCGGGCCGCACTGCCCGCTGGGAGATGGTCACCGCGGCAGCCAGGGCCGCTGCGACGCCGCAGACAGCGCCACCTGCCGCGAGTCACCGGGAGGGGTCTGAGGCGCCACGCGGGCCAGGAAGGAGGGAAGCCTGGAGCGGAGGGCGGGGTGAGGCCTACTTATGCTCGCGAGAGAGCAGAAATACGGTTCATCCGGCCTTGGTACCTTGCTACGGGTCCCTTGGCTTGACAAGATTCATCTAGACGCGTTCCCGCTGTTCCTGAAGAACGGTTGCTCGACTGTAGCTCCCCCTGGTGGCCAGAGGCCGGAAAGGGGCTCCTGCTGAAAAGAATAGCTGCTGCTACTGCTAAGTCACTTCAGTCATGTCCGACTGTGTGTGACCCCATAGACAGCAGCCCACCAGGCTCCCCCGTCCCTGGGATTCTCCAGGCAAGAATACTGGAGTGGGTTGCCATTTCCTTCTCCAATGCATGAAAGTGAAAAGTGAAAGTGAAGTCGCTCAGTCGTATCCGACTCTTAGCGACCCCATGGACTGCAGCCTACCAGGCTCCTACGTCCATGGGATTTTCCAGGCAAGAGTACTGGAATGGGTTGCTATTGCCTTCTCCGAAAAGAATAGGCCCGATGCAAACACAAGGAGCTCCCTATTCTCGGGGTTTCTAAACTTGTATGTAGGTCACGTCTCCGGGTTATACAGAGGATCCTGGTAGTGGCTCTCCGTGAGTGGACTACCGCGTCCGCTTAGCTCAGCTCAGTTTTATAAAGGAGAATGTTCCCTTTATAAAACACCTGTCCTAGAGAGTCATGGAGGACCCGTCAAAGTTCTCTTTTTGTTTTTTGCCTTCCCTCATTGTGAAAATAAGATCAGTTGGTCACAACCTGAGCGATGCCAGTGTGGGAAATCCAGTTGGATGACCTTGGCGTTGCACTGCCGACTGAGTTCCCCATTCCACTTCCTTTAGGTTGTTGTAGTCACACTTTTCCTATTCTGTTCCTCCTTTTATCCCTTCCCCCCGCCCCAAATCCCCAGTTACTGCCCACGGGCCAATTTGACCATCAGCGACGAAAGATCAACCAAGTATCAGAACAAATGTATTCTAATATGAAGCAACGTTAAGTACCCATGAAGTATTCCAGCTCAAAAGGTTTACTTGCTCCTCTCACGCCTTTAGTTAGATGTTCCTGTTTCTGTTTACAGGAATATAAAGAATAGAAGAACAAGTAAAATGACTTCACAAGGAAGGAAGCACGCAAAAAAAAAGAAAGAAAGAAAGAAAAAAAGAAACTGGCTATTCTCTAGAACAGCTAGCCAGTTCTTTTCATCAAGTCAGAATAATAAGAAAGAGTTTAGACTTCCCTGAGGGTCCACTGGTTAAGAATCCACCTGCCAATGCAGAGGACATGGGTTCCATCCCTGGTCCAGGAAGATTCCACATGCCTTCGGGCAATTAAGCCCATGTGCCACAACTACCAAAGCCCCATGACCTACAGCCCATGCTCCGCAAGGAGAGAAGCCACTGTAATGATAAGCCTGTGCACTGCAGCTAGAGAGTAGCCCGTTTCCAGCAACTAGAGAAAGCCTTCACACAGCAATGAAGACCCAGCACAGCCAAAACAAATTAATAAATTTTTTTAAAAAAAAGAAAGGGTTTATACTGGGTTAAGAGATATGAAGGAAATAACCAGGACATGCAGTGAAAGGTGCTGAGTTGGAGAAATCTGCTGTAAAAGACATTTTGGGCTTAATTGGGAAAATGTGAATACTGTTTGAAGAAAAGCATTTACTGTCATGGAAAAGTGGAAATTATTGACTGAAAAAAACAGGTTATAAGACAGAATATGCCTATAAACAATATGAAACATTTTTGTAAATAAAATACATGTTAATATATAATATCCATATAAAATTGTGGCATGATACCAACCAAGGGTAAGAGTGGTGATCTCTGGGCAGTGACAGAGATGTTTTCTTTTTTGTTTTGGCCAGTTTTACATTCTAAAATGCTCGTAGATTGCTTTTGTAACAAAAGTATTTCAAATAGAAAAACAAAATATTTCTTTCTTTGCTGTCAATAGACCAATACCAGGTTTTTAGGAAACCAGTACATACACAAAGAAATGAAATCTCCAGTTATTAGGCTCCTCAAGGACAGGAAAGCTAGTCAAGTCAGCTCTGTGTTCCTAATATTCAGCAGAGTGTTTGTCAGCTAATTCAGCAAATTAATGAAACTAATGCAAAGGAGTAAGTATAAGAACTATATTTGATGATTATTTTCTTGTTCTGCTTGGCAATTATAATCCTCTTCGTGGTGAGGTCGTAAGTTATTGCTATGTTCAACGGTCAAAATTTTTGTTTCCCAGATGTCCAGCATGAAGCCATGGTTCGTGGAGACCCAAGGTAGCCCATGAGCAAATTCCACCCTTCCTTAAAGCTGTAATATGTCTCAGCACTACGAGTGACTACCTGCTATTTCCCATACAGACCATTTAGTGTTTTACCTTCTTGACTTTATTGAAGCTCATCCATACATCTGAGATGCTGTTTTCCACATTTTCTATTTCAAAAAATTCTAACTAATTCCTTAAGACCCATCTCAAATGTCACTTATTTACCCTTAAATTCAGTATGACTCTCTCCGTGCTCTGAGTTCCTGGAGTAATTACTCCCTTCATTTCTGGTAGCATCATAACACGACCCCGCTATCTTCCACCATTTATAGTCTATTCACTCAGACTGCAGATCATATTTTTCCCTTTTAGATTCCCAGTTCTTGTTTGAGCGTTGGGAACATGGTAGTAATGTTCATTGATTTGAATGTGTGTGATGAAGAGTTTCCAAACCTTTCCTTTTCAGGATCAATTAATAAGTTACCTCTGCTCTTCCTGTTTGTGCCTCATCAAACCCTGTGTTATTTCTTTAGTGGCAACTGGTAGACGGTGAAGTGCAAGGCTCACCCAATTTGGACCTGAGAATATGTGATAACCGTTGCTCCTATTTTCCTAGTGCCATTCATTTTCCTCTTTTACTTGGGGAAATATGTTGAGAGGGCAGAGAATAAAATCCCAAGGATGTTGCCAAAGCTAATATAAATTGATGTCATGATGGAAGGGAACACTTGGGAGATTATTGTCCAAATCAGTCTCAATTGAAGTAGGAATCTGCTGCAGGCAAGTTGGTATTTTGAAACATCACAGGCAACAGAAAAATAAAGCCCAACAAAAGCAAATATCTATAGACTAAAAGAAATCAAATAAGATGAAATCTATTTTTCTGGAAGAAAAAGCATCTGAGATACAATTTGTATGTCTATTCTGGATTTCATTAATTCTGAGTTTCCATAAATAAGCAGTTCATGATAGAAGGGTTATTTGTGACATATTGGCTAGTACAGCCTAATATTTTTGCCTCCAGACTATTCTGGGAAAGGTTGGCTCCTAGGGCATTTGGAGGGCAACCACTCTGCATAGTCAAATAGCAGGGCCTCCATCTCTAACCCTTTCCTGACCTGGATTGTTTTGTTCAGGAGGGGTCATGTTATATGCCTTAGAACCCCAGTCATAGCTAACTGGAGTAGAGAGGACCCCCTGACTTTTCAGCAACCAATACCTACACTAACCAATAACCTGTGGGGTGGCTATTAAGAAAAGCTCTGCCTCCACACACCCTACCCCAAAAAACAAACAACAATTGATGGTGACTAGCTAGGTCAATAGATTTTCTCTTTGGGCACTGGGAGCTGAGAAATATAAGCAGAGACCTTCTCTCAATATATGCTTATTTGCATATTAGAATGTAAACTCCATGAGGTCTTTGCCTTTGACAGTTTCAAAGAACACTGGTCAGGGACCTCCCAGTGGTCCAGGGGATGAGACTCCACACTCTCAATGCAGGAGGCCTAAGTTTGATCCCTGGTCAGGGAACCATATCCCATGTGCTGCAACTAATACTCCGAGTGCCACAACTAAAGATTCTGCATGCTGAAGTGAAGATGATAGTCCACATGCCACAACTAAGACCCAGTGCAGCAAAAAAAAAAAAAAAAAAGGGCATTAGTCAGGTACTTTGCAAAATATACATGCATTTGGGTGTCTCTAATGTTTTCTTTTTTTTTTTCTAATGTTTTCTTGAGCAAACTCCAGGAGACAGTGGAAGACATGGAACCGGAAGTGCTATAGTCCATGGGGCCACAAAGAGGCTCACACAGCTTAGCGACTGAACAACAATAATGTTTTTTTCATGATTAGACTTGGTTTATGGAATTTGGGGAGCAAGGCCAAGAGGTGAAGTGTGCCCTTTTAATTACATCATATCATTACATCATTGCATCATTCACTATAGCATGACATTACTGGTGATGTTAACTTTGATCCCTTTGTTAAGATGCTATCTGCCTTAAGAGTGAAGTTACTGTTTTTCCCTTTCCCCTGGAAGCAAGTTACTAAGTCTAGCTTACCCTTCAGTTCCACCTCCTAGATGGGGGAATATACAGAAATAATTTGGAATTCTTCTGTAAGAAATTTTGCCTTTTCTCTCCTATTTATTTATTTAATCATTTTACTTATATAAAATGATTAGGCTCATGTACATTTATTATTTGACTATAATCCAGTACCACGTTATTCAATGCTGGTAGGAAAGCAAAGTGGTGTATTTTGTTGTTCAAATTGTTTCAGCTTTGCTAATTGGGACTGCTTTTGGGTTGGCCTCTGTATCCCTTTGACAGGCTTTTGTGTGTGTGTTAAAATACAAATAACCTAAAATTTACCATCTTCAGCATTTCTAAGTGTGAACCTTAGTGGTATCAAGTACAGTCACATTGTTGTGCAGCCATTCTTTTGTTATTTGAGCATTTCTGTACTTTATGGCTCAAAGTGCTTTATGGCTTTATGGCTACAAAATGCTCCAGGCTTATCTTGTATTGTTCCTGTTTCAGTCCTAGTCTCAGCCATTCCTCCAAGGAGCTCTGATGCCTTTAAGTGGAAAATGGTATTTAGAAACTAAGATGTTGGTGCTGGGTATGCTGTTTGCTATTGAGGTGTCACCACTCTGATCTCCTCAGCAGACAGACCCAGAAAACATGTCACTATATACTGATCTAAGTATATACACATATTTATAACATTTCTGTATTTATCTGTGCATATTAAACTAACTATGAGTTCACACTGTCTCCAACTCGAATTGAGCACTACAGGATTCATTCTGGCATCTGCCCTATGTTTATTTGTAACTTCTGTCCCTGACAGCGAGAAGCCTATCTCCTATTACCTATCATTTATTTACTCTTTACTCACTTTTTCAACTCTTTACTCACTTTTTCAACTTGAGTACATACACAAGGTAGGTTCATAACTGTTAACATGGACTCCTGTGAGAAACTATTTATCGACTACAGTATTGTATTTACATACAGTTTTTTATCTTTTGCTTTACAGTTTCCAGTCAGAACACCATTTCCCAAAGTAGGTCAGCTCCTCTGCCCCCTGACCCCCTTCAACAAAGTGAAGATATATGGTAATCTTCACCTGTGCAATACAGTTAGATTCATTAGTCCCAGGCTGGGACCCTGGATCCATCAGGATTTTCTTTTCATTTGCACACAGTATAATTTGTTCTTTGTGATGTGTATTTCTATGAATTTTCACAAATGTGTGTATCCAACACCCTAATACCATATAGAACACTTCTATCACTTTAAAACTTCCCTTACATGACCCCTTTGTGATAAGCCATTCCCCCTTGGCAACCATTAATATGTTTTCCATCCTTACAGTTTTGCACTTCCCAGAATGGCATATGAATGGAATTACACAATATCTAGACTGTTGGGTCTAGTTTCATTCATTTAGAAAGATGCATTTAAGGGGACTTCCCTGGTGGTCCACTGGCTAAGATTCCATGCTCCCAATGCAAGGGGTGAGCACTGAATCCCTAGTCGGGGAACTAGATCCCACATGCTTCCCAGCTGGGCTTCCCAGCTGGGGCTAGTGGTAAAGAACCCACCTACCAATGCAGGAAACATAAGAGAAGTGGGTTCGATCCTTGGGTCAGGCAGATTCCCTGGAGGAGGGCATGGCGACCCACTCCAGTATTCTTGCCTGGAGAATCCCTTGGACAGAGGAGCCTTGCAGGCTACAGTCTACAGTCTTGCAAAGAGGTGGACACAACTGAAGCAACTTAGCACATATGCATGCTGTAATTAAGAGTCTGCATGCTGTAACTGAGAGCTTGTATGATGCAACTAAAGATCCCACATGCCACAAATAAGAAAGACTTGGTGCAGCCAAATAAACACATAAAAAATTTTTTTTAAAAGAAAAACTCATTTAATATTCATGCATGTAGCCTACTCCTTTTAATGATAGTATTTCATTGTATGGATGTACCATCATTCATTTTTCCATTTACCTGTCAAGAAACATTTTGGTTGGTTTCAGATTTTGGTGAGTATCAAAAAGCTGTTATGAACATTCATACGTAGGTTTTCTGTGAATACAAAATTTTAATTCACTTGAGGAAACACCTAGGAATTGATTTACTGGGTTGCATGGTAAATTTTTGTTTAACTTTATAAAAAACTGCCATATTGTTTTCCAAAATGTCTGCATTCCCACCAGCAGTGAATGTGCATTCCTATTGCTCTGCATTCATACCAGCATTTGGTATTGTCCACTTTGGGATTTTAACCATTCTCTTAGGTATATCGTGGTATCTGATTGTGGTTTTCACTAGCATTTCTCTAATGACAAATGCAACTGAACATCTTTCCATATACTTATATGCCACCCATATCTCTTTCTTGTCAAAGTGTTCAGATATTTTATCCATTTTTACATTGGGTTATTTATTTTCTTATCATTGAGCTTGAAGTGTTCTTTTGTCTTTTGGATTTGAAACCTTACAAAATATGTGACTTACACCCAGATTTGACTTGTCTTTTCATTCTCTTAACAGTTGTCTGTAAAAAAAAAAGGCAAACATTTTTAATTTTACAAAGTCCAGTTTATCCTTTTTTTCCACAGAGTTTGCTTTCAACATGGAAATGCAAGGTCACACAGACTTTCTCCTGTTTTCTTCTTGAAGTTTTATAGTTTTCCACCTTATAGTTAGGTTGATGATGCATTGTAAGTTAATTTTTGTATAAGGTGTGTGTTGAGGCTTATTTCTTTTGCTTAGGAATGTTCAATTGTCCCAGAACCATGTGTTAAAAAGAGAATCCTTTCTCCATCGAATTGTCTTTGCACCTTTGTCAAAGAAGAAACTTTAGAGCTGGATCTGATCTTCCCAGCAAACAATTTCAATAATAAGGCCCCAAATGAACTAAAGCTCTTGTATTTCTTTCACATTTCATCATCTTTTTATCACCACAAGTATTTTAAACTAATACCTCTATTACTTGAGATAACCTGCATATGTATGTGTGTGTGTGTGTTTTAACAGATAAATGAACTCGCTTAAAGCTTTCCCAGGTTACTTCTTTCAACTGTCTCCTCCATCTGAGTCCTTCTAGTAATTTTATGGGTGTCTAATTTTAGGGAATGAGTCCTTTGGTTAATTTTTACTTGTGGGCTCTTTGAAGATGAAAGGTGCTGGTAGGGCCAGTAATTAGTTCAATAAGAACAATATTGACCTCCTGATATCTGCCTTTCTTGCCAACATATACATGAAAAGGTACTCAACATCATTAATCATTAGAGAAATAGAAATCAAACTACAATGGGGTATAACCTCACACCAGTCAGAACGGTCATCATTAAAAAGTCTACAAACAATAAACACTAGAGAGGGGATGGAGAAAAGGGGACACTCCTACACCGTTTGTGGGAATGTAAATTGGTACAGCTACTATGGAGAACAGTAGGGAGATTCCTCAAAAAAATTAAAATAAAGTTGCCATATGATCCAGAAATTCCACTCCTGGAGGAAACTCTAATTCAAAAAGATATATGCATCCCTGTGTCTATAGCATCCCTCTTCACAATAGCTACGACATGGAAGCAACCTAAATGGCCATCAATAGAAGAATGGATGAAGAAACATGCAAAGACTACTACTTAACTACAAAAAGGCATGAAATAGTGCCACCTGCAGCAGCATGGATGGACCTAGATATTACCACACTGAGTGAAGTGAGTCAGAGAAAGACAAACATCGTATGTTATTGCTTATATGTGAAATCTAAAAATGATATAAGTGAACTTATTTATGAAATAGTAAGACTCATGGACATAGAAATTTGAAATAGATAAACAAGAACCTACTGTATAGCAAACTATATTCAATATCTTGTAATAAACTATAATGGAAAATAATCTGAAAAAGAATAATGTGTGTGTGTGTATGTATAGATATATATATATATATAGATATATATATATATATATATATATATATAGGATAGAGTCACTTTACTGTACACTTGACCTAACACAATGTTGTAAATTAACCATACTTCAATAAAAAAACTATTAAAAAAGCCAACAAACTTGCTGTACCATTTAACACTTCCAAAAAAGAAGTGATTACTAGCGGTATCTTACTCCTGGTTTAAATAGAAATGTATTTAATAATTTATTACTTAACATGATGTTTGCTTTCAGTTTTTGCTAACTAATCTTTCTAATGTTAAGATGGAATCTTCATAAGCCCGCTTTACTTCAAGGTTTTGTTAGGAAAAACTGCTGAATGTCAGCTTATATCAAATGCCTTTGGACATAATTCCACTTAATCCACGTTTTTTCTCATTTAACTTGTTATGGTTATAGGTTTTTTTTTTTAAATGTTGAAACATTTTACATTTCTGAAATAAGTAGTTTTTGGATATTGTATTATTTTTCACCATGCTACTGTATTCCATTTGTATTTTATTTATTTAGAAATTTAAAATCTATTCCTATAACTGAAATTGCTCTGTAGTTTTTTCTCTATTTATCAAGCCCTGTGCCTCTATAGCCTCTATAATTCTATCATAGAGCTTATTACCCTGATGCAAATTGTTTATCTAATTGTGTATGTGTCAACAAGTAGAGAGCAGGGACCAGGTCATATTCGATTTTCTGTTCTTTGTGTCAAGCATGATGCCTGGGACATGGTAGAGTCGCAATGAATCTGTGTTGAATGAAGGACGCAACGGTTTTTGGAAATATTTTCCTTTCATCTAATTGGTTCAGACAGTAAAAAATCTGCCTGCAATGCAGGAGCTGCAGGAGATGTAAATTCAATCCCTGGGTTGGAAAGATGCCCTGGAGGAGGGCATGGCAACCCACTCCAGTATTCTTGCCTGGAGAACCCCATGGACAGAGGAGCCTGGTGGGCTACAGTCCACGGGGTCACAAAGAGTGGGACGTGACTGAAGCGACTTAGCACATGATGGTTGTTAGCCATATATTATCTTTATATCTCTTTTTATCAATGCTATGTTTCTATCTTCAATTATTTGCTTACAGAAATACCATTAGGGAATGTAATACTGCAGTTAAAATGAATAACCCAGAGCCATGCGTATGGATATAGATGCACCTCAAAAGTATCAAGTTAAACAGAAAAGCAAGGATATGTACAGCGGGTCACTATCTACACAAAGGTTTTAAGATTGAAACAATATTGTGCACTTATGCTATTGAGTCTCAACCCCATCCCAGTTCTTCTATGCACCCTTATGTATGGCAAAGGGCTAGAAACCTGTGAACTATTAATACATGTCGCAGGTTCCCTTATCTACTGGCTCCTAGTTAGGTTGTGCAGGAGATTAGAAAACTGAAGGGAAACACAGTTTTCCTTTCCGTTCCTGGCAGTGCTTCCAGCCCTGGTGGCAGTAGCAGTAATAAGAGGTGGCTGAAAATAAGCATTTCAGTCACATCAGCGGCTGTACTAGTAGCAGTAGTGCCAACTTGTAGCATCCCTACAGGGAAAGCCAAGTAAGCAAACACACTGAGGTCATTTTCCTCTTCTGCCCTACTTCCTGCCAGCACTTTCCACCTGCCAAAACCAACCGGAAATCAGAGGTGAAAAGAATCCAGTGAGGCAGTCTGTACAGTTCAGCTTTCTGAGCTCAAAGAAAGGTACAGAATTGACTTGGAAGGGCGAATGGATGAAACTGGTCATAGCCTCCTCATCCTGTTTACATCTTCAGCCCTTCCTGAACCAATTCGCAGTATTAAATCTCCCTTGTGTCTAATACATAGAGTGGTTTCTGTTTTCCTGACTGCACAATGACTGATTGAGTATAGTTTATGGATATACAGATATGTAGCAAAGGAACAATAACTTGCACGGGAATGATAAACTCTTTGTTCAAGATAATGGCTCCCTCTAGATGGAAGAGAACAGAATGGAACAGGGGACAAGTACATAGGCATCATTTTCCTTATCTGAAATATTTAACTTCTTAAGCTGGAAAGTGAATATATGGATATTTTGTTGTTCTCTATGTTTGTTATATGATTCTCTATTTTTTCATATGCCAGACTATTTTAGTCATCCTCACAATTATCCATATGTTTATATATATATATATGTTCTTATATGGGCTTCTTTGACAGCTCAGTTGGTAAAGAATCTGCCTGCAATGCAGGGGACCCTGGTTTGATTCCTGGGTTGGGAAGATCCCCTGGAGAAGGGATAGGCTACCCACTCCAGTATTCTTGGGCTTCCCTTGTGGCTCAGCTGGTAAAGTGTTTATATATATTTATATATACATATTTTTATACATGTGTTTATATATATATCCAAACACATATGTATGTATGAACAAATGAATGAATGAAAATGAATGAGACCTGACTCTGAATTCTGTCAGTTATCTGAACTAAGTTAAGCTTCTTAAGTTCTCTCAGACTTTGCATCCTCACCCCTAGAATAAAGAATAAAGATAATAGTGTTTACCTTTCAAGACTATTGTGATGATTAAGTGGCATAATATGCAAAATGTCCCAGCATAGTGCCAAGAACATGGCCATAGTTTCCTTCCTCCTGAAACTTCAGGAAGAATAAGGACTTGACTTTGTGATAAACTTTAACTTCCAACAGTTGTGCTGTGTCTCAAGGAGGTGACTTGCTTTCTTTTATTTCTTTTTAAAACCCTTTAATGTTTCTTCTCTGAAGAAACAGAGTGATAGCTGTTCAGTGTAGAAAGTTTGAAAAATATAGAAACATACAGAGATGAAAATTAAAATACCATGGTAGTTCTTTCCCTCCTAAGTGCTTAAAAATTAGAACAACACTGTATAGGTCTCTGACAGTTCTTTAACTTCACAACACAAGGGAAACATTTTCCAGTCTCATATATTCTATGGTATCACTTCTGCTGGCTGTATAATATTCAGGTGGCTGGGATGGCTGGGTTTTTCTAATACTTCACAACTAAAATTACCACTGTAATAAACTTCTTTGTTGATAAGTCTTTGCCCACATTTCTTATTATTTCCTTGGACAAAATATTTGTGGGAATCTTGAAAGTTATGACCAACCTAGATAGCATATTGAAAAGCAGAGACATTACTTTGCCAACAAAGGTCCATCTACTCAAGGCTATGGTTTTTCCAGTGGTCATGTATGGATGCGAGAGTTGAAGTGTGATGAAAGCTGAGCGCTGAAGAATTGATGCTTTTGAACTGTGGTGTTGGAGAAGACTCTTGAGAGTCCCTTGGACTGCAAGGAGATCCAACCAGTCCATTCTAAAGGAGATCAGTCCTGCGTGTTCCTTGGAAGGAATGATGCTAAAGCTGAAACTCCAGTACTTCGGCCACCTCATGTGAAGAGTTAACTCATTGGAAAAGACTCTGATGCTGGGAGGGATTGGGGGCAGGAGGAGAACGGGACGACCCAGGGTGAGATGGCTGGATGCATCACCGACTCGATGGACATGAGTTTGAGTGAACTCTGGGAGTTGGTGATGGACAGGGAGGCCTGGTGTGCTGCAATTCATGGGGTCGCAAAGAGTCGGACACGACTGAGCGACTGAACTGAACTGAACTGGTCATACTGCATGTACATTTGATGGCATCTTATGCCTTTGGCTATCTCGCTTTCAAGAAAGATTGTACAAAAGAAAGAAAGTCTGTGCCAACTGATACGGCCTTTAGTAGTGTTGGAGTGTGCCACTTTACCACATCGGGAAGTTACTTTAAGAGAGAAATTAGACCAGGCATAGATTTAATAGAGGAATCTTCTACAATTGATTCTAACTAGTTTGCTGTTTAAAAAATAACAGCAAAGAGCCACATCTTCACAGAGCAGAGAACTTCCATAGGCCACTGAAATCCGGCACTAACAGGATGCTGTGCAGAGGGATTCCAGTGATGCTTTTAAGGGTTAACTTCTATTTGGAAACAACTAAACATTGACATAAGCTAAAGGTGGTTTGGGATCCCACTGACCTGCGGGTCCACTAAATGTGACTGATAGTGATATACTACTTGGAAAACAAGCCAAGTAGTCCATTCCTAGGTGAGGGCTGACACTTGGGTTTCCTGGGTCTTGAACATTCAGTTTCTAACTTTTCTCTCCGTCCGGATTGAAGGTCTTAGACCCACTCTAAACTGGTTAAATGGGGGGAAAAAAGGAAGATAGCAAAAAAAATTACAGCTAATAAGAGCTTTCATTCTTTGTTAATTAATTTCTGCTACTCTAACCCTCTGGCACCTGCCAGCCTCGGTGTATTGGAGCCAGTGATTTTCAAAAATAATTAGTTAACGAGCTGCTCTCTGTGACAGGATGCTGAAAACTTCACAGCCTCCCAGCCATAATTAGTAGCACACACAAAGTGGGAAAGTGTCACTTGCTGATAAACAGAATATCCTCATCTTGTTGACACAAGAATCCTGCCCATATGTGAAAGTGATGCTCTATTGAGTCAAAGAAGATGTATGACTAGGTTTACAAAATGGAAGTAAATTGAAGAACAAGTACCAATCTTGGAAATGATGTCCCTAGGCTAAAATCAGACCTCTGCTCAAAAGTCCCAAAATCATTGTGTTAAAATGTTGGTAAGGATTCATGGCAAAGTGTCAGGCAACCTTAGAGAGTCAGTCATTACAGCCAAAGTAGGGCATTGACTTTCCATCCTTTGATAATGATAATAAAAAGGAATTATGGGGAGTCAAACACTAAATTGGCAGCCACTCTCTCTGAGTTCAGATTGGGCAGGATTTTTCAGCATGGATTTCTTAAAGGAGATACAAATGAAGTCTGGAAATGGCTTAGTGGCTGTGAGGAAGTAAAATCACATATAAATGTGGGGTTTCCCTCAAGGGACCTTCATTCTATTTTAAGATGAATTTAAGTGATAAAAAGTCAAATGTGTTTTTTTCATTTTAATGTTTATAAATTTATTGTAAGTCATATTTAACCATTTGACTAGCAATCAAAACCTTCATTTTATATTTATAACAATAGTGTATGTTTTATTTCAAAATAATGCTTTTAGGTTTAAAAAAATGAGACCGAGTGTGAAAATTAATGAAATAGGAATTTAGGTGGAATGTGGTTCTGCCTCAAATTGAAAATTTGGAACGTTGGGGAAATTTTCAACATAACTATCTTCAGTTCAGTTCAGTTCAGTCTCTCAGTCGAGTCCGACTCTTTGCGACCCCATCAATCTCAGCACTCCAGGCCTCCCTGTCATCACCAACTCCCGGAGTTCACTCAGACTCACGTCCATCGAGTCAGTGATGCCATCCAGCCATCTCATCCTCTGTCGTCCCCTTCTCCGCCTGCCCCCAATCCCTCCCAGCATCAGGGTCTTTTCAAATGAGTCAGTTTTTTGCATCAGGTGGCAAAAGTATTGGAGTTTCAGCTTCAGCATCAGTCCTTCCAATGAATATTCAGGACTAATTTCCTTTAGGATGGACTAGTTGGATCTCCTTGCAGTCCAAGGGACTCTCAAGAGTCTTCTCCAACACCACAGTTCAAAAGCATCAATTCTTCAGTAGTCAGCTTTCTTTATAGTCCAACTCTCGGATCCATACATGACTACTGGAAAAACCATAGCCTTGACTAGATGGACTTTTGTTGGCAAAGTAATGTCTCTGTTTTTAAATATGCTGTCTAGGTTGGTCATAGCTTTTCTTCCAAGGAGCAAGCATCTTTTTATTTCATGGCTGCAGTCACCATCTGCAGTCATTTTGAAACTCCAGAAAATAAAGTATGTCACTGTTTCAATTGTTTCCCCATCTATTTGCCATGAAGTGATGAGACTGGATGCCATGATCTTAGTTTTTTGAATGTTGAATTTTAAGCCGACTTTTTCACTCTCCTCTTTCAATTTCATCAAGAGGCTCTTTAGTTCTTCGCTTTCTGCTATAAGGGTGGTGTCATCTGCATATCTGAAGTTATTGATAATTCTCCCGGCAATCCTGATTCCAGCTTGTGCTTCTTCCAGCCCAGCGTTTCTCATGATGTACTCTGCATATAAGTTAAATAAGCAGGGTGACAATACACAGCCTTGACATACTCCTTTTCCTATTTGGAGCCAGTCTGTTGTTCCATGTCCAGTTCTAACTGTTGCTTCCTGACCTGCATATAGGTTTCTCAAGAGGCAGGTCAGGTGGTCTGGTATTCCCATCTCTTTCAAAATTTTCCACAGTTTATTGTGATCCACACAGTCAAAGGCTTTGGCATAGTCAATAAAGCAGAAATAGATGTTTTTCTGGAACTCTCTTGCTTTTTCAGTGATCCAATGGATGTTGGCAATTTGATCTTTGGTTCCTCTGCCTTTTCTAAATCCAGCTTGAATATCTGGAAGTTCTCAGTTCACATACTGTTGAAGGCTGGCTTGGAGAATTTTGAGCATTACTTTGCTAGCGTGTGAGATGAGTGCAATTGTGCGGTAGTTTGAGCATTCTTTGGCATTGCCTTTCTTTGGAATTGGAATGAAAACTGACCCTTTCCAGTTCTGTGGCCACTGCTGAGTTTTCCAAATTTGCTGGCATATTGACTGCAGCACTTTCACAGCATCATCTTTCAGGATTTGAAATAGCTCAACTGGATTCTATCACCTCCACTAACTTTGTTCCTAGTGATGCTTCCTAAGGCCCGCTTGACTTCTCATTCCAGGATGTCTGGCTCTAGGTGAGTGATCACACCATCATGATTATCTGGGTCATGAAGATCTTTTTTGTATAGTTCTTCTGTGTATCCTTACCACCTCTTCTTAATATCTTCTGCTTCTGTTAGGTCCATACCATTTCTGTCCTTTATTGAGCCTATCTTTGCATGAAATGTTCCCTTGGTATCTCTAATTTTCTTGAAGAGATCTCTAGTTTTTCCCATTCTATTGTTTTCCTCTATTTCTTTGCATTGATCACTGAGGAAGACTTTCTTATCTCTCCTTGCTACTCTTTGGAACTCTGTATTGAAATGAGTATATCTTTCCTTTTCTCCTTTGCCTTTCTCTTCTCTTCTTTTCTCAGCTATTTGTAAGGCCTTCTCAGACAACCATTTGCCTTTTTGCATTTCTTTTTCTTGGGGATGGTCTTGATCATTGCCTCCTGTACAATGTCATGAACATCTGTCCATAGTTCTTCAGGCATTCTATCAGATCTAATCCCTTGAATCTATTTATCACTTTCACTGTATAATCGTAAAGGATTTGATTTAGGTAATAACTGAATGGTCTAGTGGTTTTCCCTACTTTCTTCAATTTAAGTCTGAATTTGGCAATAAGGAATTCATGGTCTGTGCCACAGTTAGCTCCTGGTCTTGGTATTGCTGACTATATAGAGTTTCTTCATCTTTGGCTGCAAAGAATATAATCAATCTGATTTTGGTATTGACCAGAGTCTTCTCTTGTGTTGTGGGAAGAAGGTGTTTGCTATGACCAGTGTGTTCTCTTTGCAAAACTGTGTTAGCCTTTGACCTGCTTTGTTTTGTACTCTAAGGCCAAACAGAGAATGTTGCTAACTAAACTATGGCCCTTGCTTTCCTAGCACTTAGAATTTGTTTTGTATTCAGTGAAAGCTCTCTTTTATTCTCCCTAGGTGCAATTTTAAAAATCATATATTACAGTACTCTGTTTCTGTGCCTTTCCATTTATACAGTAACTTTTAATCTAAATCATACTGTAATCTATTTGAAGGCATTTGAACAACGATAAATTTCATGTCTTATGGTACTGACAATGTACGTAAGTCAATTAAAGAGACAGCTGAGCTCTTCTGACCACGTTTGCTCACAAAAAGGCAACGGCAAAGCTTTCTAGCTGCATCGACTTCAGAAGCACAAAAAGGTTAAAAAAATAATGCTCGCCTTAGAATCTGTGACATACAATAACACCTTTTAAAGGTCAGTAGGAATTGTTTCTTTTCTTGTGCCCCAGGCCTTTTTTTTTCCCCCAAGAGCAGATATCACCAACAAAGGTGAGGTAATTTAGAAAGTCTTAAAGGAAATAGCAAGTTGGCTATCAGAGCCCTGTGACCCTTCACAGATGCACCAGGTCCTGACTGGCCCCAGCCTAGCTGGCGCAGCAGCGGGATTTCACACAGCGACGCATCACACAATTCTGATGTACGTGCAAAATCCCCAGCCACCTCGAGGGCAGAGTTTACGTAAGATTCACCTCTGTGGCTTCATCACTCACATCATACCTTGCACAAAACAAGTAATAGATGAATCATAGTTGACAGGACAATTAGTTGTAGACAATTTACAATCTCCTTTCTCAATGAAATACTGATCTTTCAGTAGTGATAGTCTTTAATAAATGCTCACTATGAGGAGTACTACGAAGGTATACTATAAGCCAGGGCACTATTCTAACTGCTTTACATTTGTCAGCTAAGTTACGAACAACCCCAAGGTAGATCCTGTCATTATTCCTATTTTATATATGGGGAAACTGAGGCACAGAGCAGTCAATTAACTTTCCCAGGATCACACACCCGTGAGATGTCAGAGCTATATTTGAACCCAGGCAATTTGATGTAGCATTCATGCACCAAGCCATTATAGTTTATTACCTCTACCATATAACACAGAAGAGCTATAATAAAAGAATAAAAATGCATATGATTGTCTAAATCCACAGCTACTCAGTAAATGTACAAAGCAAACCATGCTCCCTGGCTTCTCAATAAACATTTGTTTATTGGTATTCAAAGAGTGAGGCAAGAAGAAGTACCCTACAGTGTGTTAAAATGAACAACAACAAAACCCACGCTGGCAGCAAATGTGTTGGAGAGGGAAGGAAGACTGATCCTAAAGCTTTGACCATGAAATTGAGGCAAAATGTCAAACCAAAACAAAAAGTTTCAGGCTCTCCAAAATTCACTGACAAGGGAGTGCTTACATGAGCTCACCAAGGGTTAAGTCCAAGCCTGATCCTGTCCCCACAGCCCTGAGACAATGTTTAGAGAACTACAGCCGTGATTTACCTTGAACTGAAATCAAGTATTATGAAATCTCAAGTTAGGCATCTGGATTCTGGCAGGCGGTGGTGAATACTATGTTAGGGAAGTTAATTAAACTGAGGAATTGACTTTTTCTTTTTTTAAGAAATGGCCATTGGGTGTTAATCTGCTGTAAAGAAGAAAGCAGGAAGCCAAGGGAATCCATAAAAGAGCTTTGCCCTGTAAGCACAGTTGCCTCACCTCTGACCTCCATAACTGAGAACGATTTTGGCTCCTGCAATACTCTCTGTGAAGTTAGCAGCTTGAATCACTGTCACCAGCAAATGAGTTTTCTCTACCGAGAATGAATTCTCCTGAACTGCTGAAACAAAGGTCTATGTTCCTGAAAGGCAATTATTTATTTGGAAGATGGCTAGAGATACTGCAAAATCTGTTCCCCACCCCCACCTCCTGGCCTGGAAGGTGCTTGCTGTGGCATTCAGCCGCTGGCCCTGGTGGTTCAATGGTAAAAAAATCCACCTGCTAATGCAGGCGATGTGGGTTCAATCCCTGGGACTGGAAGATCCCCATGGAGGAGCAAATGGCAACCAACTTAAAAAACTCCATGGGTAGAAGAGCCTGGCGGGTTACAGTCCACAGAGTCACAGTCAGAAACAACCGACAACACACACACCCCTATATAGAATAAAACACACAGAAAGGAAGAACTGGCCTGGCAAGTGACAAGCCCAGGGTGAAAGGTGAAACCTGCCTTATAAACACAGGGACACATGAAATGTGGGACTTATTTATTGTACTGCTGCTGCTGCTAAGTCGCTTCAGTCGTGGCCGACTCTGTGCGACCCCATAGACGGTAGCCCACCAGGCTCCCCCGTCCCTGGCATTCTCCAGGCAAGAACACTGGAGTGGGTTGCCACTTCCTTCTCCACTACTCCATACCTTTGAGATACTCCGTGTAACTGAATTATTGTTTTTTTTTTTTTTGCACCAGGTATTTGGGGGCAGGCAAGAAAGAGGGACTGAACTGTACTGATTTTGAAATCTGAGTCCGCCATAGTGAATTACTGAACAGCTGCCACAAGGAGTATCCACAAGTTTCCATCTCTCTCATGTCAGTAGTCTGGAGATTTCACATTAAAAAGTTATAATGCACATCACTGTAAAAACCAATAGATGTTCCACAACCACTGCTAATACTATTTCTATCACCAGTCAGCACAAACTCTTGATAAGTTTGCCTTTTGCGAAAACATATTCCCCTCTGGCAAGTTGGCTGGGAATGGCAACCCACTCCAGTAATTCTTGCCTGGAGGATGCCATGGACAGAGAAGCCTGGCGAGCTACTTTCCATGGGGTCGCAAAGAGTCAGACACGACTGAGCAACCAACACTATACTAAGGGTAATATCACTTCCTCTGGCTCCAAGGAAACCATTGAAAGCATTGTTGCAAATCCTCCTGGCATCTCCAGGTCCTGTCTAATCACCTGGTTTTATACAAACAACATATCCTTTGGAGAAGGGGTCCCTCTCCATCCATTTCAGACCCTATTTCATTTACTGTTCTGATTATGGGTCCTATTTCAAACAAAATACTCCTAGTTTGCTGAATGCTGAAAATGGAATGCTTTTGAAGAAACAAAGACCAAACAGTTACATAAGTAATGATAGTTCTGCTGGACACTTATCTATTTTGGCAAGGGCAGTCCCTGGCTCAAAGGAAATGCTCAACAAACATTTATCAGATGACAAAAGCAGAAATGTATGGTGGATCTCAGTGATGCAGCTGGATACTTTGGAGACACCCAACCCCACGCCATTACTCATTGTTTCTTCTGATGACTTTTTCGCAAAGATGGCTCCTGAACTGCTCTGGGTCTTCCAGTGCCCTGACCCTGCTGTGACAGCCCAGGTTCCATTAGACACCTGGAAAACTGCTTCAGTTTCCCCCACATTTTTAGGGGCATTATTTGTGTATGCCCTCTCTGTGTTCTGGTGCGGGCTACCCAGTGGGTAAGAGCACAGGATGAGGTTTTGGGGAGCACAGGGGCCTATCCATTAGCTCCAAACCTCCCATGGTGACTCCCTCCTCTTCACCCCTTCACCTGTCATGTCTTATCCATCTGTCATGTTAAGGGGGCAGCAGTTATGCCTATGCATAAGAGAGTCCAGAGACAGTCTCAAGGGGAAAATGGACAAAGGACACAGAAAGGTTTCTAGGGAAAACACACAAATGTCCAAGAAAAATACACAAAAAGAGCAGATCCTATTGTTTATCAAAGAATGCTAAATTACCAGTAATAGGATGTACCTATGAAAGACAAGGGCTTCCCAGGTGGCGTTAGCGGTAAAGAACCCGCCTGCCTACACAGGAGACATAAGTGGTGTGGGTTCGATCCCTGGGTGGGGAAGATCCCCTGGAGAAGGGAATGGCAACCCACTCCAGTATTCTTTCCTGGAGAATCCCATGGACAGAGGAGCCAGGTGGGCTATAGTCCATAGGATTGCAAAGAGTTGGAACGACTAAAGCAACTTAAGCACAGCACAGCACAGCATGAAAGACAAAAAGTAAACAGAATGAGGGAAAGTGAATTCTTACTGTTTGAGGTATGTAAATTTATACAATTTACTAGAGGATAATTTTATGTATAAAATGTATAATGTATTTTATGTATAAAAATCCCTAAAAAGAAGTTTACTCTTAAACTCAGGGGTTTCACTCCTAGGAAATTTCCTAAGGAAAAAGAAATGAGACAAAGTGTATATCCATGGATGTTCAACACAACAGTATTTACAGTAGCAAAAAATGGGAATTTGGTTAAAATTTGCTACTTTTTTAGAATACTATGTGATCATTACCATATAAATATATATGTGTATATATTTGAGAAGTAAAGATGTTTTAAATATTGTCTTCAGTGAAAAAGTAGACCACTGATCAGATGTGATCTATCTGATCTAGACCACAGATCAGATTTTGCAAATATATTTCTAACATATTTATGCTTAGATAAAAGTCTATTAGCATATATACAAAATATTAAGAGTGGTGAGAATATGGAAGATTTACAGTTTAATCTTTCTGCTAATGTGTATGTGTTCTTTCTGGCAAAATATATACATTAATTAGTATTTAAATACTATTTAATTAAGAAACAGTGCTATTTAAGTAAGAAAAATAATTGGTCATGTGCAGTGAAAAAAAAATAGATGTTTTCATTTATAAAATAAATGAACATAAATAAAAATAAAATCTACTATAAAATACTATAAAATTAGTTTTTTAAATTAATTTTTATTGAAGGATAATTGCTTTACAGAATTTTGCTATTTTCTGTCAAACCTTGACATAAATCAGCCATGAGTATACATATATCCCCTCCCTTTTAAAGCTTGCTCCCATCTCCCTCCCCACCCAAGCCCCTCTAGGTTGATACAGAGCCCCTGTTTGAATTTCCTGAGCCATACAGAAAATTCCCGTTGGCTATCTATTTTACATATGGTAATATACATTTCCGTGTTCCTCTTTCCATGCATCTCACCCTCTCCTCCCCTCTCCCCGTGTCCATAGTCTATTCTCTATGTCTGTTTCTCCACTGCTGCCCTGTAAGTAACAGTATTTTAAAGCTGAAAGCTTTCTTAAATTTTCTTTTCTTATTTTACAAGTAAGTGGACTGAGGCCCTGCGATGTTAACTGACTTGCTCGAAAGTGAGGGGCAAGTCAGAGTGAGGGGCTGAAAAGGAAAAACCTACCCAATTTTCTGTCTCAGGAAAAACCCAGTTCTCCCCTACTCTTGTGTCTTTCTTTACTCTCCTGCCAATTTTCCCTGGTGGCTCAGGTGGTAAAGCGTCTAGCTATAATGCAGGTAGACCCAGGTTCAATCCCTGGGTCAGGAATATCCCCTGGAGAAGGAAATGATAACCCACTCCAGTACTCTTGCCTGGAAAAATCCCATGGACGGACGAGCCTGGCAGGCTACAGTCCATGGGGTTGCAATGAGTTGGACATGACTGAGCGACTTCACTTTCTTTCTTTTTTTTCTTACTCTTACACAGAACACTTCACTTCTGGTCCCCAAATTTGCGGAAGTTTTCCCCCACACCAAGCAATTCTCTGCAATGTGAGCCAGGAGTCCAGCAACTTAACCAAATTCTGAAACTATCCGCTGGAAACAGCATCAGTTCCCACTGGTTTTTAAGGGTGTGGTCCTGCGAGCCTGCTGCCACCCCACCTATCAACTGCAAGTAGTAGGTCCCCGGTTATTCACAACTTCTGTCCAGTTTGCCTACAAGTAAGTGGTTCCCATAACCCTCTCCTCAGCTTTGGTTAATTTGCTAGAGGCCCTCACAGAACTCAGGGAAACATGTTTACCATTTTCTTAAAGGAGATGATAAAGGATACAGTAGAATAGCCGGATGAAGAGATACATAAGTGTGGGGACTGGGGGGTTCCCACACACAGGAGTCTGTATCCCCATGGAGCTGCAGTGCATCAACTCTTTATGCGGATATGTTCACCAACCTGGAAACTCTATGAACTCGGTAGCATCATCACATAGGCATCCCTTTTGCTTCTCAAGAGAATGGGAGTGGGGGCTGATAATTCCAGGCTTCTAATCATGGCTTGGTCTGTCTAATAACCAGCATTCATCCAGGAGCCTATCCAGAGCTGCCTCACTGGAACAAAAGACACTCCTATTACCCAGGAAATTATAACGGTTTCAGGAGTACTGTGTCAGGAACCAGGGGCAGAGACCAACATAAATATTTCTTACTATACATCACAATATCACAGGGGCAGAGTTGGTCAGAATTTGAACCCGGGGCAGCAGCTTACTGCTCTTTTTAAAGCGACACGGGACCTCTGAAGGGGGCCCACTGCCACAGGAGGGCTGTGTGGCTTATGCAGCCGGGTCTGTGGGCACAGCCATTCACTGGCGCTCAGTAGATCTTGAAAATGACCCAGACCACAGCCTACTGAACAGCTGAAAGAAAACTCTCAGAGCATGAAAAAATGCCCCACCAGTCTGCCTGACAAGCTGTATTTTCCCATGCGGCAGATGAAATTCTCTCCAGAAAAATGCTGTACTATAAAGGACTCCTTTCTCTGAGGTGTCAGTGACATCTTTCATAGAGAATGCTCAAAGGTGATGAACTAGACAGCAAGAATAATTAAGCAAGCTCCTCAGCCACGAGGAGACTAAATGGACCAGTTTCCATTCAATGCAGGTTGGAACCAATGAATAGATCAGCCAAGATCAATAAAAGAAAAAAAGTAATTAGAGATTCTCAATGAGGTGTGTTGCCCTTGCCATGAGGTTAGTTCTCGAGGTGACATCGAGAGGCCTCACTAATTCAACTTTGGGATCGGGGTGACACTTTGAATTGATCCCTACATCTTCACATCTTTATATCTATATAGGGGGTAATTAGCCTACATGTGGCAGAGCTCTTAGGTGGTGCAGCCTCCCCTTGTCCCTCCACCCAGCCTCTTTCTATTACTCCCAGCCTCCCTTAAGCTTCCTCCAGGGACTTGGACCAGAATCCAGTCAGATTTAAAATCATCTTCTTCTGGTCAGGCAAAGGGCCATCTTAACATCTTTGCACTGGCTAGAGGAATATTTCAGCTCAATAACAATAAAATCTACTGAGTTGATCTGGCAGCTATATATTTTTCCTGAACTGGTCTTCTGTGCTTTTTCCTTGAATTGATCATTTTTCCTTGCTAGCCAAGGGACCTTGGGCTAGGAGGGCTCAAGGATGCCTGGGGAATTTATCCACATGGTGAACCCTACTTGCATTAGTTTGGATTAGATTAGGCTGCATATACAGAAGAATATGCATAGTATCTGGCTTAAATTGAGAACAGTTTCTCATCAGTGGTTCTCTATCCTGGCTCTACCTGACTGTTATCTGGGGGGCTTAAAACTACTGATGCTTGAACTTCAGCCACAGAGATTCTGATTCTGCAGGCCCTGGGTGTTAGATTTTTTAAAAAAAACAACCCACTATATTCAATTGCTTTTAACCTTGGTGACACATTAGAATTACCTGGGGGTGCTTAAAAAAGAAATGCCCTGCTGAGCTGATTCAATTGGCCTGTGGAGGGGCTCAAGCATGGGTAGTTTTAAAGCTATCTTGGGTGACCCTTATGTGCAGCCAGGGTTGAACTCCACTGACCTAGACACTCTGAGCCTGAATGACCTGACCCGGAGAAGTGCAAGAGTATTGAAAACACAAATGAAATCACTGAACCCCTCTGACCATCTTTAAGGAACTGTGAAGAATGTTTTGGAGGAATATTAGGGATGGTTTTGGAAAGGTCTGAGATGAGCAAATATGATTCCATTTTTCAAAAAGTCAAAAAAAAAAAGATGCTCTAATCTGTAGTCCTGGCATTTTGGCATTAAGCCTCAACAATATTTCTTTCTATTAAAATTATGGTTTATTGGAAGGTTCCAATATGTGCTTACACAGGTTCAGCAAGAAAATGATGCACCAAACTAATTCCTTATTGCAAAAGGGCTGCCTGATTTTCAGACAAAGGGTGTGTGTGTATGAGTTCATTAAATTTTAAAAGGCATATGGCAAAAGTGTGTGTGTGTGTGTTAAGGTAAGGATCCTCAGGTATGGAAGATCCATGTTTCTCAAGCTTTGTTGTGCAGTGAACTCCCTGAGGATCTTGCTAAAACACAGATTCTGAAGGTCTGGAGTGGCCTGAGAATCTGCATTTTCACGGGCTCCACTGTGGTGTCCAAGTCCTGACTCTACTTTTTAAGCAGCAAGGGTGCAGACTGCGAAATAGTATACTTTGTGGGTTAGTAAGCAATTAAATAACTGTCTCAAAAGAAGATTGGCCAATGGGTCATTGTCATTATGGGGGGAGTTTTCTGTGGTTAGGATCTTGTTTTATTTAAGAATATTAACAGTGGCTTAGACTTGGCTCAGATGGTAAAGCGTCTGCCTACAATGCAGGAGACCTGGGTTTGATCCCTGGGTCGGGAAGATCCCCTGAAGAAGGAAATGGCAACCCACTCCAGTATTCTTGTCTGGAAAATCCCATGGATGGAGGAGCCTGGTAGGGTACAGTCCATGGGGTTGCAAAGAGTTGGACTCGACTGAGCAACTTCACTTTTAGACATTTATAGGATGCTTATCAAATTTTCTAATGATATGAAACGAGAGAGCTAATGACTGAAGCCAAATAGCTTTAAACAGGGTCTTTTTCTCTGACCCAGCAAGGAGAGATGGCTCATATCACATTCTTTTAGAACCTACTTTCTGACTGGCCATATAACTAACTAGATAAGTGATCGTAGGCAAATCATTTACTCTCTTGGCTCCCAGTCTCCTCTGTAAAATGAATGCGATTATTAGTTTGAATTCTGTAACTTGCATGTGACAGGAAATTCAGCTCAAACTACAGTAGTCTCTCATCTCTGAGGGATATTAACACATTCCAAGAACCCCAGTGCATGCCTGAAACCACAGATAGTACCCAATCCTATATACAATACTATGTATTTCCCTATGTACACACACCAGTGATAAAGTTTAATTTATAAATTAGGTAGAGAGATTAATAACTAAATAAAAATAGAGCAATTACAATGATATACTGTAATAAAAGCTATGCAAATATGGTCTCTAAATATCTTACTGTATTAATTTAATGCCTTTCCCATTTTAACAACATTTATCATGCATGATGGCCATAACTTTTGCAATCTGAGGTATAACAGCAAAACCGCCTACATTTTTTCTCCCTTGTCATGATTTCATGGAGAAAAGGTTGGTTTTTACCTAGATCTTAGCAGCCTTAGCATATAATAATTTTTCTTCTTTCCTTATGAAGTGGATAATTTTCACCTTTTCACTTGAAGCACTTTGCAGGCTTTTCTTTGGCAGATCCAAACTGCTAGTATTACTACCCTTGTGCTTGGGAACTTATAAGTAAGTAAAATAAGAGTGACCTGAACATAGACACAGTGAAAACAAAGATGGCTAAGTGGCTACTGAGCAGGATACGCTGGAGAAAGGGAGAATTCCCACCCCAGGCAGATGGAGCAAGACAGCATGACTTCATCATACTACTCAGAAAGGCACACAACTTAAACCTTATGAATTGTTTATTTCTTGACTTTTCCATTTAATATTTTCAGACTGAGGTTGAACATGGGTAACTGAAACTGCAGACAGAGAAACTGTGGATAATGGAGTGGGGGTATGGTAGTTTGAGGGGAAAAAAGGAAAAAAGGCTTCTTTGGGCATAGTTAGATCCAGTAGGTCAAACTGTATTATTAAGGTTCTCCCTCCTTGTCTCCTTCTTCTTCCATCTCTGTGCTCTACAGCAGCTGTCCCCAACCTTTCTGGCACCAGGGATCAGTTTCATGGAAGACAATTTTTCCATGGATGGGGAGGGGGATGGTTTTGGAATGGTTCAAGTGCATTACATTCATTGCACATTTTATTATTATTATTGCATCAGCTCCACCTTAGATTATCAGACATTAGATCCCAGATGTTGGGGACCCCTGTTCTACAGGACCACCCTTGTCTTCAGCCCTGCAGTCTTTCTCATGCCATGGGGAAGAGGGCATCTGGCAGCCTCAGGGTTTGTTAGTTTAACAGGACATATCTATCAGAGAAAGGACTCTGAGTGGTCCTGCGGGGGTCGCTTATCCACCTCTGCACCAATCACTGAGGACAGGCTAGAATAGATTCAGTCACAACTGTATATTCACCTCTGAGGATGAAGGGACAGGTCACCAGAAGGGACACCCCAGTCCTGCACTGACTAGAAAAGGGTAGGTTTCCCCAAAGAAATGATGCTGAGTGACTCAACACATCCAGGTAGATAGCCAGCACATCCTCACAACTAAACCTCACAGAATGATGAGGGCACAGTTCTTCATAATACAGTGCTGTCAAACTGACATGAGATGAGTGAGGTTAGATATCCCTGGCCTCCAAAGTCCCATTTTGCTAGACACTAAACTGTGCTTGTGTAACACATCCTCCACTATCAGGATTTTTCTTTCTGGAGAAAATTCCCTGAATTCCAAAGATTGATGGGGTAGATATTTAGGCTGTTGGGTGACCCTCAAATCACACTTTTCCTCTTGAGAGGCAGGTCTTGGTGGAGAAATGACATTGAAGAAGGCCTGCCCACCCCTCACCCTTCTGGAAGAACACTTGCCCACAGCCTGCGGAGGACCCTGCCCCCAGCCCCTGATGGCCCCAGATGCCTCCGTGTGGAGATGATCCACTGCTCCCTGATTGGCATAACTTGGCTTGAAAATATGATCTGAATTCTCACACAAACTGTCTGGAAAACTAGAGCTGAAATGTCAGTGAGCTGTGGGTGCTGTGGTATTTGCTCCTGTAGAAATGAGGTACAGGCTGAGCCTTGTAGAACTTACGGAAACAGAGGAAGTTGGCTGAGAATGAAAAAGACAGACAGAGGAAGCATGAGACCAGTGGTCTTGGGAAAGTGGGGGGTAGAGAAAGACAGAGGATGAGGGGTAGCTGTGGCTATCTATTCATCCGCATACTCTATGGGGTCTGCCCATGAAGCGGCCACGCTTTTTGAGGTCATCCGTGTCCTCCTCGGGCTTAGGCCCTGCTGTATGTCCTGGCTGAAAGTGAAAGTGCTAGTCACTCAGCCATGTTCGACTCTTGGGACCCCATGAACTGTAGCCTGCCAGGCTCTTCTGTCCATGGGATTCTCCAGGTGAGAATACTGGAGTGGGTTGCCATTTCCTTCTCCAGGGGATCTTCCCAACCCAGGGATGGAACCAGGCAGATTCTTTACCATCTGAGCCACCAACTACTTGTGACGAAAAGCCACCTTACCTGTGGGTGACCCTAAAGATACTTACTGAAGCTGTAAATATCCTATTAGGTAAATAAGAGACATGAGATGGGAGTCTGTGGGCCAGTGCTATTGGCACTACTGAGTCTGAGAACACAGGAGAGTGAGGCCCCTGGGGAGGCTCTGCGTGACCTGGCCGGGAGGGGCTGGAATGAGAGGGACGAGGGAAGAGCGCCCTCCGGTGGCCTCAGGGAGCAAAGCAGGAGAGGGAAGAGCTAGGGAGCCTCATGCCAGGTGCAGAAATCGAGATCATTCTGACACTGGGATGAGCGTCAGACCTGTTGCTCTGAAAATGGCTGGAAAGCCAGATTTGCTGAGTCTATGGCAGAAAGAGGGAGCTGCCAGAGCATCCTGTCAGAGCTGGTGCTTTTGATTCTCAGAAAGAATCTTGCCAGTCTGTCCAATGCTTTTTATCTGTTTGGCCTCTGACAAGTAACTCCTTGGGCTTGTGGGCCCTCTTAGGTGATATCTACCTATCCTAAAGATATCTTGGGAGAGAGAAAATTTAAAAAACAGCCTGGATAGGGCATTTGGCTTTTTGAAAACAAGGAAACAGAATCTGGGTCCCCTGGCCCAGGGTTTATCTGTTGGGCCACTAGTAAGGCCTCCTTGTGGTGGTTTAGTTGCTAAGTCGTGTCTGACTCTTGCGACCCCATGGGTCACCAGGGTCCTCTGTCCATGGAATTCTCCGGGCAAGAATACTGGAGTGGGTTGGCATTTCCTTCTCTAGTCATAGTTAATGGAACCCATTTCACTTACAGTATTTATTTCACAAATACTGCTGAGAGTCTACTGTGTGCTTGGCCCTCTTACAGTGGAAAGACAAATATCAACAAGAAAACTCCAAATCAAATAAACACATAAGTTATAGTAAACATCTATGAACACAGAGAACAGAATATTGTGAGGGAATGGGATAGAAGGATAGTTTGGATAAGGTCTCAGTAAGGTTTCTTGGAGGCATTGTCATTTAAGCTAAGACCTAAAAGATGAGAAAGTGTTTTTGTGCGAAGAGGACTTCAGGCAATGGAAATACTAGGGTGAAGGTTGTAAGGAGGATATGTGGTTAGAGCACAGAAAGCAAGGTCAGCAGGGGCCAGAAAAGAGGTTTGAGAGGGATCCCAAATAGTGTGGGGCCTTGAAGGCTGCTGCATACAATTTACCCCAACCTTACTGGCTTAAAACAATAAACACTCACATCCTTACGGTTTCTGTGGGTCAAAGATTTGGAAGAAGCTTAGCTGGACAGTTCTGGCTAGGGAATCTCATGAGTTTTTATTTGAAGCATTGGCCAAGAATTGACTGGGACTAGAAGATCCACTTCCAAAGTGGCTCACTTAGATGGCAGGTGAGAAGAGCTAGTTGAGAGTGGGAGGCCTCAGTGCCTCTCAATTTGAGCCCCTCCATGAGCTGCTTGAGTGTCCTCAAGACTTGGCTCCTGGATCCTCCAGAGTGATCGAGACGCAAGACAGCAAAGTGGCAAGGCCCTGTGTGACTTGGTTTCGGAAGTCTTACACTCTCCATTCCACCCCATTCTCTCTGTTAGAAGTGAGTCACTATTTTGCAGCCCACATTTCAGGGGAGGAAATTTATCCTTCACCATGAGAAGGGAGGAGTAGCAAAGAAGTCGTGGATGCATTTTTAAAAGTACCACCTACACTATGATAAGAGGCCAGCTGAAGCAGAACTTAGGGCTTTGTTATAAGGCTGCAGGGGGAGTTCATGGAACCCTAGGGAAGTGAAGCAGAGCATCAGCCAGAGATGAGCTCAAGGGTTGGGACGCCCTGTTCACTTCATTCCCCTTTCTCTTCAGATTGGCTTTCCTGCTTCCGTTGTCCACAAGGTGGCAGGTAGCATGCACTTCCCACCCCAGCCCCTGCTCTTGAGATTGCAAAACATACACAGACCAACTAAGTGCTCAGGCTGAGTTCCAAATTCCTGGGACAGAGATCTGGATTGGTCTGACTTTGGTTAGATGCTCCCCTCAGGCCCAGGCAGCTGTGACAGATAGTGGGGAACTTGTAGTATAAACACGGCTGCCAGTACTCAGCTCTGTGAAAGGGGGTGAAGGAGTTTCCTGAGAGAAGGAGAGCTGGGTGGCACCCTAGTAGTGTGAAGCCTCAGCCTTTCTGTCATGTCATCCCACACAGGCAGGAGATTTTCTACAGACAGTGTTTCCTTCAACTGGAGCCTTCTAAAAGTAGATGAGTTTGATCACAAGAATTTTGAAAGGTATAATAGCTCTTGCTCATTAAAAAGGCCCCCCAAAAGGACTCATGAGGCATTTTATTGGGTACTTTTGGAGAATGTTAAATAAAATGGTTTAGTCATCAAACAGTTGGAGTTAATCAGTTGAATAAAAAATGTAAGAGGGCTGTTTCAGTGAGCTAGCTAGTATAAGTCTTATTAAAACTAGAAATGGGAGCCAATACCAGTAGCCACACAGCACATGAACAAAAATTGTAATAGATGTACTAAAGTGGTTCCCAGGGCAACCTATCAGTGAAAGGCAGGAGCTTTTATTTTGGAATAGCTGCTGTGGAAAATGAGGGCACCAAAGACTCAACCTGAATGCTGTCACTGGGGTGTTTTCAGGCAGGAACTTCCATTCTTCCAGCAGGGAAGTGAGGATGGTGGGCAGTTTCACTGGCTATACCAGAGTTGCAAAAAAGTAACTTGACATCAGATTTCAGAAGCTATGTGACTTCACCCTGATTGAGGTACTTGAAGATTGGGAGAGAATCTTTTATTCACTCCCTAGAAGTAAATTTTACAGGACAATTATCACTAGTAAAGATAGCACAGGGCCTGGCACCAGAGACGATCATAAAAGCAAGCTTTGCTCAGATGTGCCCTGAAGGTATAAAGGTGAGAGGAGTGGGAAGGCAGGAAAGAAAGTGAATGGGACTGAAAGCAAGCTTTGAATCCCTAACACTTCAACCCAGAGCCAGTTTTGGATGAGAAAAATGTTTTCCTGCATAAAAAATGTCTGGGAACAAAATAAACAACAAGGTCCTACTGTATAGCATAGGGAACTATTTTCAATATCTTATAATAACCTATCATGGGAAATAGTCTAAAAAAGAATAAATACATATGTGTATAACTGAGTCTTTTTGTTGTACATATGAAATACTGCAAATCAGCTACATGTCAATCAAAAAATGGAAAAAATATATACAATAAAAATATATTATATCCCAAATAAAAAATGAGGAAAGTCTACTACAGCTTGGTTTTAAAGGAGAAAAAACAGAGGAAAAATACTGGCTTTGGGTACTTACAAGCTAAAAATCTTTTAATGGGCTTCATCTATAGAAAGTCAGGATTTCTGAGATGTGGGCCGTAGTAATACATTCCGGTCCAGGTCAGATGACTGAAAGGAAATGGTGGTAGGTGTGGGCTCCATATTCAAGGAGCTGTGAAGGGAGGATAGAGCCAGGTTTGTTTCGGGTGAGGTAAGGGAAGCTGACACATTAATTGAGTCTTGGTGGCCTATTGTGCTTTCACACGATAAACAAAATCTCAGAAATCTTCCCTTTAATTTCACTGATTGTCTAATGCCATTCAAGAGTCAAGGCAATGCATCTAATTAAGTGTGCTTGTATAGGCAGGTGTTCCCATTAGAGAAATAAAGAACAATGCAAGAGCGTGTTAATTTTCACAGCCAACGATATTGGCCCACATTATTGGACGGTTATTATAGTTTGCTATCTATTTATGTGTTGGTTACTTTTTTTTTTAATGACACCATCAAGTATAATTATCAAGTAATCTTCAGGGCATAAAAGGAGCTTCATTCAACTTCTCAGTAATAACAGTCATTACTGTACTCTTCAAAAACAATTGGCTAGTTACTTTCAGCTTCCAAAAGGCTCCCAAATCTGAAAACTGCAAATTACATCATAATGATTACTGAGGTTCTGCGGTAACTTCTGTTATAATTTCAGTGTAATTGGTAGAGCACAAACGACTATGAATTATGTCACATATACAACCTATTTACAGGGAATTCCCATAATTATTTGTGGAATGAATAAAGGAGAGCTTAAACTGAATGTTAATTTTAATAAAAATCACTTTTAGACTTCATTTTCATTTGAATGGATCCATCTGTTTCAAGGTACTAGCAAGGAGCAAAGTAAAAATGAAAACTTCAAAACTACAACTATTTGTTGTTTCCCACCTTCTCAAACCTCATGCTGAAAGTCCATGAATGAAACAAGAGACATTGATCCAGTATCATTTTCCAGGGCAGGGGGTTATCGAAGACATCAACAGATGTCCATTTAGAATATTAGGACAACAACAACAACATCAACAAAAACAACCCAATCAGAAAACAGGCAGAAGGTCTTAAGAGACATTTTTCCAAAGTAGACACACAGATGGCCAGTAGGCACATGGAAAGATGCTCAACATCACTATTATTAGAAAAACGCAGATCAAAACTACAGTGAGGTACCACCTCACACCAGTCAGAATGGCCACCATTAACATCTATAAATAATAAATGCTGGAGAGGGTGTGGAGAAAAGGGATCTCGCCTACACTGTTGGTGGGAATGTAAATTTGGGCAGCCACTATGGACAACAGTGTGAAGGTTCCTCAGAAAACTAAAAACAGAAAGACCATATGGTCCAGCAATCCCACTACCGGGAATACAGCTGGACAAACTGTTATAAAAGATAGAAGCACCCCTATGAGAGTTCCAGAGAAAACATCTGTTTCTGCTTTCTTGACTATGCCAAAGCCTTTGACTATGTGGATCACCACAAACTGTGGAAAATTCTGAAAGAGATGGGAATACCAGACCACCTGACCTGCCTCTTGAGAAATCTGTATGCAGGAACCAGCCATGCAACAACAGACTGGTTTCAAATAGGAAAAGGAGTACGTCAAGGCTGTATACTGTCACCCTGCTTATTGAACTTATATGTAGAGTACATCATGAGAAACACCAGGCTGGATGAAGCACAAGCTGGAATCAAGATTGCCGGGAGAAATATCAATAACCTCAGATATGCAGATGATACCACCCTTATGGCAGAAAGTGAGGAACTAAAAAGCCTCTTGATGAAAGTGAAAGAGGAGAGTAAAAAAGTTGGCTTAAAACTTAACATTCAGAAAACCAGGATCACGGCATCTGGTCCAATCACTTCATGGGAAATAGGGAAACAGTGGAAACAGTGGCAGACTTTATTTTTGGGGCTCCAAAATCACTGCAGATGGTGACTGCAGCCATGAAATTAAAAGACGCTTGCTTCTTGGAAGAAAAGCAATGACCAACCTAGACAGCATATTAAAAAGCAGAGACATTACTTTGCCAACAAAGGTCCATCTCGTCAAAGCTATGGTTTTTCCAGTAGTTATGTATGGGTGTGAGAGTTGGACCATAAAGAAAGCTGAGCGTCGAAGAATTGATGCTTTTGAACTGTGGTGTTAGAGAAGACTCTTGAGAGTCCTTTGGACTGCAAGGAGATCCAACCAGTCCATCCTAAAGGAGATCAGTCCTGAGTATTCACTGGAAGGACTGATGTTGAAGCTGAAACTCCAATACTTTGGCCACCTGATGTGAAGAACTGACTCATTTGAAAAGACCCTGATGCTGGGAAAGATTGAAGGTGGGAGGAGAAGGGGACGACAGAGGATGAGATGGTTGGTGGCATCACCGACTCGATGGACATGAGTTTGAGTGAACTCTGGGAGTTGGTGATGGACAGGGAGGCCTGGCGTGCTGCAGTCCATGGGGTCGCAAGGAGTCGGACATGACTGAGCAACTGGACTGAACTGAATGTTCATAGCAGCGCTACTCACAAAGCCAAAACATAAAAACAACCTAAATGTCCATCAACAGATGAATGGATAATAAAGATGAGGTACATATATACAACAGAATACTACTCAGCCATAAAGAACAAAATGTCATTTGCAGCAACATGGATGCAACTAGAGATCATCATACTGATGAAATAAGTTAGAAAAACACAAATACTACATGATATCACTTATATGTGGAACCTAAAACATTGCACAAATGAGCCAACTACAAAATGAAGGGGTGGGAAAGGGAGAGTCTGGGAGTTTGGGATTAGCAGACGCAAACTATTACATATAAGATGGATAAACAGTGAGGTCCTACAGTAATTGCCTTGGGAGGCTGAACAAATCATAATATCCTTTTTTTTGAGGTATAATAGATTTACAGTGTTGTGCCAATCTCTGCTATATAGCAAAGTGACTCAGTTATATACATATATTCTTTTTTTAATATTCTTTTCCATTATGGTTTCAGACAGGATACTTAATACACTCTCCTGTGCTATACAATAGGATAGTTACTTAAATATCCTGTGATAAACCACAGTAGTAAAGAATATTAAAAAAGAATGTCTATATGTCTATAACTGAGTCACTCTGCTATACAACAGAGATTGGCAAATGTTATGAATCAAGTATACTTTAAAAAAAAAAGAATATTAGGACTTGTTCAGTCTCCCAAGGCAAAATAAGTAAAAACATAAATATACAAATGGCACCTAACAAACTTACAAGGTTTTGCACAGCAAGGGAAACCTTAAAACAAAACGAAAAACCCCAAAACGAAAGGTCAGCCTATAAAATGGTCAGCCTTGCAGACGATGTGTACAAGGGTTTAATTTCCAAAATATACAAACAGCATACACAACTCAACAACAGAAAAACAAATAACCAAACTGAAAAATGGGCAGAAGACCTAAATAGACATTTCTCCGAAGAAGAAATACAAATGGCTAATAGGCACAAGAAAAGATGCTCAATATCACTATTATGATCCAGCAACCCCACTCCTTTTTCCTGTGAACCAGTTAGAAGAGAACTCTGAGGCTACCAGAGAGGGTAATTATATGGAAGGAGCCTGGGATTCTGAGTTACCATGTAGAAAGCTGCCTACTACACATCATGTAGAATTGTAATATGAAAGAGAAATAATTAACACAGCACTGTAAGTCAGCCACACATCATAAAATTTTTTTTTACAGAAAGAGGAATAAGTATTCTTTGTGTTAAGTAACTGAAATTGAGAGTTATCTGTTACAGCAGTTAGCGATACCTTGTGTGTGCTTAGTCACTCAGTTGTGTCTGACTCTTTGCGATCCCATGGACTGTCGCCTGCCAGGCTCCTCTGTCCATACGGATTCTCCAGGCAAGAATACTGGAGTGGGTTGCCATGCCCTCTTCCAGGGCATCTTCCCAACCCAGGGATTGAACCAGGCCTCCCGCATTACAGACAGATTCTTTACTGGCTGAGCCACGGGGGAAAGCTGTACATCAGGGTCCCCCTTCCTGATCTGCACTGGCTGCCTGTGGGTAGACTATATCACTGTTTAGCAATATCTGGTTTCCTTCCCCAAGGAAGGATTATACTTTCCACCCCCTTGATTCCGGCCATGTGACCTGCTTTGGCCACTGAAATGCAAATACAACTGATATGCTTAATACGCAGATGGAAACTTTTTAAAAATCAAAGCATGATTTATCACCACAAAGGAAAAGATTACCAGCTGGCTTGAATCTATTCTCCTTCTGGGGATACCAACATGTAGCAGGGGGCAATTCAAAGAAATTATTCCTTATTAGTGTGCTATACACACCTCCTAATGGCAGATAATGGAGAGTCTTCATGTATAGAATGTTATTAACAAGAGGTACTTGGTCTGTTTGGTTGCTTATCATCAACAAATCTGGAATATATGCATTCATGGGGCATGGCCCAGTGGAAAACTGTCTATCAGCTATGTCATGACTGGAGTATAAGTTGGAGATATTTCTTAGTTGAAAGGCTCCTTTTTCCCAAGTGGTGCCCTTCTTAAAACCTAGATTTAGATTTTAAATCTAAACAAGAATATCCTCTAACCCAGAAAGAAAGGGAGAACTGTAGTGATAGTCCCAAATTCCTCCATGTTCACTTATATCTTAGAATCGCCTGTATCTTTTGAATTATTAATACATTTTAGTATCATGTAGGATCAATGATCCCTCTATGTTTGATCTGACAATTCAATCCCTTGTATTATGTCAGCCATTTTCTTGCTTTTGTTTCATTTTTTGTTTTGCAGTGACCAGCAATGCTATAAAATAAGTGACTACCCCTTCAACCTCTCCTGGATTGAGGACAACATAACATGACATGTTATGGACAGGGAGTGTGATCAGGAAACAAGCCCATGTTCCTCCCTCTGTTCCATGTTCTTTTAAGCCACTAATAATGTGGGTGTTATTCCTTAAGGTAGCATAACCTAACCTATCTTGACTGTCCTAGGATCAAGCACCTGGTCCTGGACAGCTCAGGGTTGGAACAACATGCTTAGATCCACATCTTCATCAAGATAGTCTAGACAGGACTGTCCCTGAGAAGGGGATTTGGGCAGGTAGATGTAGATCATGTTTACTGCTGCCTTACTGCCACTTTATTTCTGACCACTGGCCCTCTCCAAAGTCCTTTGCAATAAGACTGAGTAGATGTATTAGTTAGGATTCTTTTGATTGTGAGCACCAGAAACTCAATTCAAATGAAACTGGACCACTATCTTAGACCATACCCAAAAATTAACTCAAAATGGAATTTTAAAAAATGGAATCAATACTCAAATATAAGACCAGAAACCATGAAACTCCTGGATGAAAATATAGGTGGCAAACTCTTTGACACTGGTTTGGTGAGGATTTTTGGGATCTGACACCAAAAGCAAAGGCAACAAAATATTTGGGAAAATAAGTAAATGGGACTATATCAAACTAGAAGCTTCTGTGCAATAAAGGGAACCATCAACAAAGTGAACAAGAACCCTACTGAGTGGGAGAAAATATTTGCAAATAATATATCCGATAAGGAATTAATATCCAAAAAATATAAAGAAGGCATACAACTCAAGTGCAGAAAAGCAAGCAATTCAATTAAAAAATGGGCAGAAAATCTGAATAGACATTTTTCCAAAGAAGATACACAGATGATCAGTTAACACATGAAAATACCCTTAACATCACTCATCATCAGGGAAATGCAAATCAAGATCACAATGAGCTATTGCCTCATACCTGTTAGAATGGTTTTCATCAGAGATAAAAGTAACAAGTATTGGTGGGGAAATGACAAAAAGGGAACTCTTGTGTACTACTGGTGGGAATGTAAATAAAATGTAAATAGTGGCTGCACGCCACTATGGAAGGCAGCATGGAGGTTCCTCAAAAATTTAAAAATACAACTACCATATGATCCAGCAATTCCACTTCTGAGTATTTACCTGAAGAAAATAAAACTAACTCAAAAAGATAAATACACTCCCATGTTCATTGCAGCATTACAACAGCCAAGACATGGAAGCAACTTACATGTCCATTGATGGATGAGTGGATAAAGAAAATGTGATATATATACACACACACATATACTATATATATATAATAGACTATTATTTAGCAATAAAAAAGAAAATCTTACCATCTGCAACTACATGGATGGACATTATGCAACATGAGGGCACTATGCTAAGTGAAGTCAGTTAGAGAAAGACAAACATCATATTATCTCACTTATATGTGGACTCTAAAAAGCAAAAACAAAAATTCCTAACCTCACAGCTGCAGAGGACAGATTGGTGGTTGCTAGAGTTGGGGGTTGGGGAGTGAGAAAAATGGGTAAATGGGGTCACAAGTACAAACTTCCAGTTCTAGAAAAGTCATGAGGATATAACGTACAACATGGCAACTATAGTTAATAATACTGTGCTATTTGCAAGCTGCTAAGCGAGTAGATCTTAAAAGTCCTTATCAGTTTTTTTAAACTATCTATGATGATGCAAGTTAACTAAACGTATTGCAGTGATCGTTTCACAATAAATCCAAATTTTGAATCATTACGTTGTACACCTGAAACTAATATGTCGTATGTCAACTACAACTCAGGAAAAAGACACCTCAATTCACACTGGTTGAAACGTTCCTTAAGCCCATGCTCCTACGGGCCCCAGAAGTTCTCTCCAGGCCCAGGATGCACACGCAGTGGTATAAACTACAGAATGGGCCAGAGAACTGACGGTCCCTGGCTAGAATGAATCTCTTCACTGTATTTCTGCTGGCTGGTGCCACTGCCTTGAATAACAATGACCTTCTAAATGTCAGATCTCTGTCTTGAGGACCAATGAGTTCCAACCTGCCTCAGCAGGCACCCCAGGTTCCGGACCCTCAGCTTCCTGCTGCCCACAGCTAGCTGTAAGCCCTGGCCAGTCTTCAGCCTCTCTGGCTCCCAAGTCCTGTCTTGAGTCTGGCAGCCACCGAGGCCCCTGTGTCTACCCCAGCTCTCAGGGCTCTCTGGCTCTCTCGGGCCACTTTCTGCTAGCCTGAATCATCTGCTGCCTCTACCCAAGTAAGGGGCAGCTTTTGAGAGGCGAACACACCATTTACACCTCTGGATTTCGTAGGTGAAGCAAGGTAAACAGGAAATATCAAACCTGGGCTGGCCACGGTTGCCGGCTGAGTGCGAGTCTGCCATTTGCCCACTAGGTAGCGTCTACTGAGCTTGAGGCGAGAAGGAGAGCTTTTCTGTTAAACAGCACAAAGGAAGTGTTCTTTTGCTTTTCTTTTTTTCCACCACCACCATCGCCACCTCCAACCTAAAAATAACATTAACACAAGGCACCTTTCTACGTCTGCCTTCCGGGAGGACTCAGCTTCTCTGACTGCCCGGACTAGATTAACGCAAGAAGGCTGTTCTTTTATTAAGCCTGAAACGACTGCCCAATCAGTTTCGTTCTCTATTAGGTTGTAATTGGAGCCAGCTGAGCACCCGTAACCCTCACCCCGTCCCATTCCTTCCTTTCACCTTATTTTCTCCAAGGCTCAGGACTAAGTTTAGCCACAGATGTTACTTTTTAAATCTCTTCTCTCCCTCCAACCTTTCTTCCCCCACCCACCCCTCCCCCTTCTTTCTTGTCCCTTCTCTCCAGATATTTTGTTGTTTTCCTTCCAGGAAAGGGCAGGGCAGCTCGCCTACTCTCAGGAGAAAATACGATTCTTGGTACTTATTCTGCCATTATTGTAAATTAGTGGTGAACATTTTTGACAATCTTAACTCTGGGGTAAAACACGAACCCGCTTTATTTATCTTCCAATCTCTAGCCCCACAAACTGAAACTTTCTCACTATGTAGGGGGTCCTTGGCAATAGTTTAGATTCTGTTACTTCCTTGTCATTCTTGATTATTAAGACAATCCAGCTTTTCAAAGCTGTCCTCTCCCACTTTGGTGGCCTACCTGGAGGCTCACCGATCTGAGTGGGAGGGGCAGAGCAGAGAACCGCTGGTTCCTCTTCCTTTTGCCCTCTCCTCGGGTTCCATCCCTGGGTCTGGAAGATCTCCTGGAGGAGGAAATGGCAACCCACTCCAGTATTCTTGCCTGGGAACTCCCATGGACAGAGAACCCTGGCGGGTTACAGTCCATAGCGTCTCAAGAGTCAGACACGACTGAGTGACCAAACAGCAGCAGCAGTGTGGAGGAGCTTGCATCTCCTCTGGAAGGCCTCTTCCCTGTCAACCTCCAGGCTCCTACTGCTCCGGGGTGTTGGGTCTCAGCTCACAACCCTGCATCCCTTCCTCTCTGGAAAGGTGGTGGGCTTGGATGAACATAGTCTAAGCTTTCACATGGGGCCTCTGTTCCCTCTGTTGTGCCAAGGCCAAGATTGCTTAGACTTCTCACATGTTACTTCGCTGGTAGAGTTCTTGTTGACTAGAGCTTCATCACCTCACCTGTCAGCCTGTCCCGGGTCAAAAGGCCATCCCTGTAGCCAGGAGTGTACACTGATTGGCCACACTTAACTCAGAAGACCAGCTCTGGAATCAGAGGGTGGGCTTGTTTCTCCAATTACCTGGGGCAAGAATGAAGAAAGGATATTCTCTCAAAGCAAAATTGGAATGTTATGATCAGAAGAAGCAAGATTAGATGTCCGACAGGTAAAAACACAGATGTCCACTATGGACACTGAGGGAATCAGAAGGAGTTTTGAAGTGGTTTTATTGGAATAGTAAAGCAAACTTTGTATTATAAGAAATTCTAACCTTCAACCAAAAATAAAGTGAAATTCCCTTTGTTAAATTGCTTTGCGTCATTTGGTCAGATTAAAGGATTCTAAGATTCTTGCAGGTAAATTTGATGCATGTATCTAGTTTCTTTTATCTGTGAGACAACAGAATCCCCATCATGCCTAGAAGAAGGGTCCCTTGATGTGACGGGAACATTTCCTGTTTAACAAAGTCTGCCTTATCTAAGAGTTACCTTTTTCAGCTTCAAGGCAGCAAATAGCTTAAATAACTATGCTTTCAAACCAGCCTCACAAATGATGTCCAGGAACCAAAGTTAGAGAGTCTATTCTCAGAGAGGGGTTATTAATAAGCTTCAATAAAGAAAAGTTCAAACACATGCAGATCAAGGAGAAAGAAAATGCCACAAATGGAAGGTCTGGGATGTAAAAGGAATCATGCCTAGGGGGCTGGTAAACACGCAGGTGTATCTAAGCAAACATCGATTGAATACAACTATTAATAATGTATAAATTATAAAGTTAAAAAAGAGATCTAAAATACTGGATAACAATGGTATATGTATCAGGAAGAGGATGATCAGAGCAAAAGTATCTAAGGTTCTTTTGTAATTCATGAGAAGGGTAAAATTATTAACTTTTGAAGTGACACGCATGCCAATATCTTTAGGGTAGACATAGGGAGTATAATTTATGAGCAGTTATACTCTCATAAGTTAAAACTGAAAAATAACAGAAACAAAAAACAAACCTCAATCCAAATCTTTTACAAAAAAAGAGAAAAAAGAACAGAAAAGGTGAAACAAATGGATAGCACAAAATAAGGTGGTAGAATTAAATCTAAATATTCACTAATCACAATCAATAAAATCTTTCAGTTAAAAGACAAAGCTGCTCAGATGGAAAAGGTGTTGAAACCTAGCTGTTTATATGAGACACATCTAAAACATAAGGACACAGAAATATTATAGTTCAAAGAAGAGAAAATATATATTAGGCAAAGACTAAAGAGTGCAGTGTATCTGTATTAATATCAGACAAATAGATGAAAAGGAAAAAAAAAAGTGTGTCACTGCATAATAATAAAAGTTTTAGATCACCAGAAAAATATGACAATTAGAAATTTGTTTATATCCAATAACAGAGCATAAGTGAAACTACAAGGAAAAATAGACAAATACAATATATTTAGAATTGGATGATAACATTATTGTGTGCCAAAGCTTATAGTATATAGATGAGAGAGGATGCTTGTGGGAAAATATATATCCTTAGATGCTTCCATTAGAAAAGAACAAAAGCACAGAATTTGAGAAGTTAGAAAAACAAACAGCAGATAAACCTTAAAAAAGTAGAAGAAAGGAAGTAATAAACACAGAAGCGGAAATTAATGATGTAAAAAGCAGTTAAATGATTGAGAGTATTGACCAAAACAAATATTTTTCTGAACAGCTTAATGAAACTGACAAACTTCTGCTAAGATTAATCAATTAAAAACAAAGAAGATACAAATTACTCCTCTGGGGAAAAATGGAGACTATAAGTATAGATGCAACATATTTTTTAAAAAAGAAAATATCGTGGACAACTTTATAATAACTTGAAAACTTCAAAATATGTATAAATTCCTGAAAAAAATGCAACTTGCAAAAATAGACACAAGAAGATATGGAAAACTTTAGTATTTTATGAATAATAACACAAACTGAATATTCATTTATTATAGAAACTCTTAGCAAACTAGGAATAAAAGGAAACTTCTTTAACCCAATAAAGTGTATCTTAAACTTCTTTAACCCAATAAACAAAGCTATCATTATCCATAGATGGTATATTTCTGTATTTGGAAAACACTGAAGAACCAAAATTATGTTTCAATAAAGAAACATAAAACTTCATGGTGTCTGCTGAAAACATTCCCTCCGACATCTGGAATAAGGCAAGATGCCTGCTACCAACCCTTTATTTCCTCATTGTACTAGATATTCTGGCAGTGTAGTATACCAAAGGAAAGGGGGGAAAGGTATGAGGGTCAAAAGGATCAAAAGTATAAGGATCAAAAAGGAATAAACAGTCAGGAAGAGGAAGATAATATTATATATTAACATGTGTGTACGGAATCTAGAAAGATGGGTACTGATGAGCTTATTTCTGCAGGGCAACAATGGAGACATGAACAGAGAGAACAGACTGGGGACACAGTGGGGGAAGGACAGAGTGGGAGCAATTGAGAGAATAGCGCAAAAACATGTACATTGCCATATGTAAAAGAGATGGCAAGTGGGAATTTGCTGTGTGACAGAGGAAGCTCAACCCAGTGTTCTGTGACAATCTAGAGGGGTGGGATGGAGTGGGAGATGGGAGGGAGATTCAGGAGGAAGGGGACATGTGGAGACCCGTCGCTGATTCATGTTGATGTATGGCAGAGGCCAACACAATATTGTAAAGCAATTATCCTCCAATAAAAAAAAAAAAGAGAGAGGAATAAAAGGAATAAACAAAGCTCTCATTATCCATAGATGGTATATTTCTGTATTTGGAAAACACTGAAGAACCAAAATTAATTGACTTTTAGAAAGTTTTCTGGAGGCAAAATCATTACTGAGGAGTTACATTTCTATACATCAGCAACAATGAGTTAGAAAATGTAGTTTTAAAAAGATGCCATTAAAATAACTATAATATAAAGCACATAGGAATAAATCTATCAAAAGCTGTGCATGTCCATTATGAAACTTTACTGAAAGACATTAAAGCTGACCTAGTTAAATGGAGATATAAACTTTGTTTAAGGTTATTATATTCAATATTGAAAATATGTTAATATTCTTAAAATTGATTCACAGATTCAATGAAACTCCAATGAAAATCCCAACAAGACATTTTGGTGGAACTTGATGAATTAATTCTAAATTTATATGGAAGAGAAAAGGGCTAATAATAGCTCTTTCACTCTTGAGGAAGAGCTAAATACAAAAATCAATTCTAGGTGGATTGAAGACTTAAATGTGAAAGGTATAAAGCCATAAAACTTAGAAGTCAATATATACATGAGAATATCTTTATGACTTTGGTATAGGGAAGAATTTCTTAAAGAAGACAGACAAAAAAACAAAAACTAAAGAAATATGTTGCTAAATCCAACTACATTAAATGCATGTTTTCAAAAAAAGACCATTAGTTAAGTGAAAAGTCAAGCCCCAAATTAGGAGAAGATATTTATTAAACATACAATCAAAAGGAATTAGTGACTGGAATACATAGAAAGCTTCTAAAGACTATATGAGAAAGGCCAACATTTAAATTTAAAATTGGACAAAGAGTGTGATTTAGGCATTTCAAAGAAGAGAGAACACAAATGGTTCATAAAATGTGAAAAGATACCAACCTCATTGGTAATTAGGGAAGGACAAATTAAAACCACAAGGAGATACAATTTCATACCCACTAGACTGGCGAAAAATGTAGGCAAGTGATGGTGAGGTATGGACAATGTGCGCTGCTGGTGCAAGTGCAACTTGGTTTGCCCACTCTGCTTTACTCAGTTAAGTTCAACAAGTATCCTATGATCCAGCAATTTCACCTCTAAGCATTAAGCCTTAGAAAAGATTTTGCACATGAACACCAGGAAACAAGTGCAAGGAATGCTCCTTGTGGAAAATAGTATGGCGGTTCCTCAAAAAACTAAAAGTAGAGTTGCCATATGATCCTTCGATCTTACTCTTGGGCTATATCCAGAGAAAACTATGATTCAAAAAGATACATGCTCCGCAATGTTCACAGCAGCCCTATTCACAATAGCCAAGACACAGAAACAACCTAAACATCCATCAACAGAGGAATGGATAAGCAAAATATATCAAAGTCTATATATAAACAAAGGATATACAATAAACAGAGTATATATATTTTTATATATATATATACACACCATATTTTGTTTATATATAAATATAAATATATCTATATATACACACACACAATAGAATACTACTCACCCATAAAAAGAATGAAAAAATACCATTTGCTAACATGGATGGACCTAGAGATAATCATGCGAAGTGAAGTAAGTCAGAAAGAGAAAGACAAATACATAAAATACCACTTATATGTGGAACCTTAAATATGACACAGATGAACTTATGTATAAAACAGAAACAGTCTCACAGACACAGAGAACAGATTTGTGTTGCCAAGGGGAAGGAGATTGAGGGGAGTGTGGAGTGGGAGGTTGGGGTTGACAGATACAAACTATTAGATATAGAATGGATAAATGACAAGGTCCTACTGTGTAGCATAGGGATCTATATTCAATATCCTGTGATAAGCCATAATGACAAAGAATATGCATATATGCATATATATGTATATACATATATACACATACATATATATACATACATATATATGTATATGGACATACGTGTGTCACTTTGCTGTACAGTAGAAATTAATACAACATTGTAAATCAACTATTCATCAATAATTTTTTTTTAAAACTGAAGAAAAAACAAAAACAAGACTACCCATAGCAACATTGTCCCTAAAGGCAAAAACTGGGGGAAAAATCATATACTACCCTCCTAGAAGAAATAAACCAACTTAAGTATATTCATACCAGTGAAACAGCATTACAACCATAAAAATGAATGGATTATCACATCATCAAAAGTGAATCTCAAAAACATGAGGCTGCCACACAAGGCTGTGCTTGCAGGCTGTGGAGTAGGCTCAGTAGGTGCTAGAATCTATTATGTGCGCCACATGCCAAGCTGAACACAGTCGCACAGGGAAGTCTATCCCTGAAGGAAGGAGTGCCTTTAGGCTCTGTATGGGTGAGCATGGCCCTACAAAATCATAATGTTGAACAGATGGATAAGTCATAAGTGTATATATTCTGTAATATTTCATTTATATATAGTGCAAAGCCAAGTAAAACTAAACAATAATGATTTATATATATATATATTAAAACTATATAGAAAAACAAGAGAGTGATTAACACAGAGTTCAGAATAATGAATCTAGTTCTTGGGGAAAGGAGAGCATCTAGTTATGGAAGAGTTCATTATGGAGTTGGAGAGCTCTTAAGGTTCTGATGATGTTCTATTTCCTGGGCTGAGCAGGGAATACTCAAGTATTTTGTGATAGTCGTTCTTTATCCTGTATGTGTATATTTTAAAAGCTCTCCTTATGTAACCCACATAATTGATTTTAAATAAAAGAGATTCCACCGAAGAGTACTATCTAGAGACGGGGTACCAATATAAGGTCTGGACAGGGTGGATGGCCAAGGACCCAGGGCTGAGAGGCTGAGTCCTAAGTGGTTACAGGAGAGACTTTGATGCCTCATGGGCGATGAGGTGGAAGGACTCCAGTGGGATCTTTCAAAAGTGCCCCATAAAAAAGCAAATTAAAACCAAAGCAAGATACCACTATTAGTGTAAAAACAATACAAAACATAATGTCAGTACAAAAACCTGTACACAAATATTCATAGTGAAAGTGAAAGTGAAGTCGCTCAGTCGTGTCCGACTCTTTGCAACCCCATGGACTGTAGCCTGCCAGGCTCTTCCATCCATGGAATTTTCCAGGCAAGAGTACTAGAGTGGGTTGCCATTTCCTTCTCCAGGGGATCTTCCCAACCCAAGGATTGAACCCGGGTCTCCCGCATTGCAGGCAGATGCTTTACCATCTGAGCCAAACCGCAAAGCCTAGTATTATTTATAATAGTCAAAAAGTGGAAACAACCCTAATGTCTGTTAACTGATGAAGAGATAAAAAAAAAAAAGTAGTGTATCTGTGTGATAGGATATTATTCAGCAATAAAAGGAAAGAAGTAATGATGAATGCTATATCATGGATAAACCTTGAAAACACCTGAAGTCACATTTGGTCACAAAAGACTACACATACTGTGTGATTTCACTTATATGTGATGTCTAGAATAGACAAAAAGCCAGGTAGTGGAGTCCAGTGGCTGGAGAGGATACGTATATAGGAATGAGGAATGTCTGCTGATGGGTATGAGGTTTCTTTGTGGGATGATTAAAATGTTCTAAATTTGACTGGAGTGATGGCTTTAGAGCTGTGTGAATAGTTTACAAGCCAGGGAATTATATACTTTAAAATGAGTGAATTACATGGCATATGAATTACATTTCAATAAAGCTGTAGCAACAACAAAAGAATGGTTAAAATTTTAAAAAATCAACACCACCAGATGTCAGCAAAATATAGAGCAACTAGAAAATTTCTACAATGCTAGTGAGAATACAAAATGGTACAGCCACTTTGGAACTAGTTACCTCATAAACATACTCTTGCCATAGGATTAAGCAATCCTACACCTAGTTATTTACCCAAGTTAAATGATAACCTATGTTCACACAAAAATCTGTACCCTCCTGTTTATAGTGGCTTTATTTTAATTGCCCCAGGCTGCAAACAACCCAAATTTCCTTATATGAGAGAACAGATAAACTGTACATTCATACAAATGGAATACTACGCAGTACTAAAAGGAATGAACAAATGATACCGACAACAACATGGATGAATTCCAAATGCATGACGTTAAGAGAAAGAAGCCAGACCCAAAGGTTACATATTATATGATTCTATTTACAAAATGGGAGAAACAAAATTCTGCTGCTGCTGCTGCTGCTAAGTCACTTCAGTCGTGTCCGACTCTGTGAGACCCCATAGATGGCAGCCCACCAGGCTCCTCCGTCCCTGGGGTTCTCCAGGCAAGAACACTGGAGTGGGTTGCCATTTCCTTCTCCAATGCATGAAAATGAAGTGAAAGTGAAGTCGCTCAGTCATGTCCGACTCTTAGCGACGCCATGGACTGTAGCCTACCAGGCTCCTCCGTCCATGGGATTTTCCAGGCAAGAGTGCTGGAGTGGGGTGCCATGGCCGTCTCTGAAACAAAACTCTAGACACAGACAAATCAGAGGTTGCCAAGAATTAGGGGTTGAGAAGGTGCTGCTCACAAAAGGATGTGGGACAATGTATGGGTGTGATGGAACTGTTCTAGGTATTGTGATAGTTACATTATTGAATGGGTTTGTCAAAATTCATATTACACTATAAAGAGTGAATCTTACAGTATCTTAATTATATCTTAATTTAAAAATTTCTTCTCAAAATATTGTCCCATGAGAAAAAAAATGTCATAGACCAGGGGCCTGGAGGCCAACTGACAATTTAACAATTATCTAAAATTGTGCCTTTGTTACTCTGACCCCTTCTCTCCCTAGATCTGACTGTAGATGGGAAAATACAGTAGCTGAAAAGAGTAAAAAAAGAAGTTGACTGTATCTTGACCATCAGCCTTGCCACCCTGGACACACAAGGTACCCACCACCCCCAGTGGATTGCAGCCTGAAACAGTACCAGCAGGATCAAGGGAGGAACTCTATACTGGATACCAATTTGAGGTCCTGCTTATTACACAGAGTTGGACATTCAGTTTCTAAAATGAGGCTGTTCTGTGCCTGAGAGGCCAGGAAAGCTATGTGATTAGCCTGAACTCAAATAGAGGCATGGAAACAATCAACCCCTCCTTCAGAGGGGATCTGAAGGAACAGTTAGAGGAAAAAAGTGACTTTAAGATCACTTTCCTATGGAGTCTAGTTTGTTTAATACAATGGTTACTTGTGCAATTGATATGCTATTAAAAATGACATTTAATCCCTACAAGCGCCAGATAGGGAACTCCTTGTATTCCAAATGAATGAGATGGTATTATCATGGCTTAACAGAATATTCATAGAGAATGGTCTCTATTTCATAATGACCCAGCACCAAAATATATTTCTTGAGGAAGTGAACTGGGCCCACTGTACAAGCATAAGCAGCTGGAAGGCACAATTCTGTGCTCTTAGAGGTATTCAGATACTGTAGATACCAAGTGGTGGAAGATGCCCATGAGAAGCAAAATTTTTCAGCCATGCACACTTCTGCAATCCTAGTTCTAGAACAGTGCCTGTAACAGAAAAATAAAAATTTGAATGAATGAATGGAACTCCAAGATACAGATAGGAAAATGAAAAATAGGAATGATTTTTCTTTTTCCGAGTGTGAACCACAAATTTTATTTAATTAGAATCCCAATGATTTTTAGATAAGGGGCTTGGGAATCTTAAGACTGTGGATTGAGTCCCAACCTAATTAAGGTATTGACCATCACCTGAAGTCAGCTGGTGAGCATTAATGGGCTATGGTGATCCCAGCAACCATAACTGGAAACCTCTCTTTTCTGCATGAAACACATACTGAAAGAAAAATTTGTTCAAATTCTCCACAGAGAATATTTTTATTTATTTATAGTCTTCTTGCATACTCTAAAATGCACAGTGTGAATTTCCTTTCTTCAAAAACAGTTGTGAGCCTGGTCAGATTGAGATCTTCAGAGTCTTCGGAAACATTGCCTTAGGTTTGCGCTAAGGGAGTCACAGAGATTGGTCATGAACTACTACAAAATTACAGAAGACCTAGTTATTATCCAACAGTTACTAGAAAAGCATAGAGAACACCCAACATACAGCCAGACAGAGTAATAGAAGAGCAGATGCTATGTAAGTCTCGGGATTTCCATATATAGGATGTTATGTACAGTATCAGAATTCTTTTATAGATGGTAAAGTTATGCTTAAATCATTATTTTAAGGGCACTCTAATATAATACAAGTCTTACTAATTTCAGTCTTTTCTCTTTGGCTCACAAGTGCACGAAAATACCATAAACAATTTTCAGAACTTACTGCATTAATATATAAATAAGATACATTACAAATGAGAAGAAAATACAAGACACCTCTTTAACATGGTAAATCTCTGAATATAAATAAGCAAATATTTCATTTACCTACAAACAGTCATTGAGATCATTACATATATTCTTCCCCTCCCCCTCCTAAGGACAAACAACAGAAATATGCACAACCTACACAAATTAAACTCGAAATATACAGCAATAGCACACCTGGAACAACGACTCTGCTACTGTTTCCCCCTAACAGGATCCTAACGGGGAGGGCGGGACGCTTGTCACCCAGTGGCTCTTTTTCTCATCCATCATGACTTCAGACGGGAGAAATACTGACGGTGAGGTCGCCTGCCAACAGCATCTTCCTTGGTCCCCAACACACAGCATTTTGAAAAAAACATCTTTTCTGGGGCGGCTGGGCAAGCTGGTTTGCGGCATGTTTGGCCCCTCAGTTACTGAGGAAGAAGGTAAAATGGATTCTCTTGGAGCGGGAGACATGCTGTGATCTATTACCACACTCACTAGACAGACGTGTATTTATAGAGAGAGGTATATATAACTGTACATATATACTGTGTTCCTAATGTGCAACTTTTGAAAAAGAACATTATTTCCGGCTAACTCTAATAAGCTTAAGGAAGGTTTTAACAGTATTCTTCAAGATATTCTGTTTTCCCTCAATGAAATGGCCTATGTGTTTCAGCAACGTATAGAGGTTTGTTCTAGAGTGCGGAGGGGAAAGGGAAGTCCCAGAAACTGATGTACTGTGGGTGGCAGTTACAGATCCTGGCCCAGCCTCTCTATCTCCTCAATGAGGAAGTCAATATCAGATTGGGTAGCGGCTGGGTTGGAGATGACCATCCGGAAGAAGTTGGCCTTGTCCCCCTGAGGCTGGTAGCCAACCATGGTTGTGCCAGATTCCATCATCAGGGCTTTGATCTTTGGGGCCACCTTGTAAGGGAAAACACAAGACAAAACTCAAGGTCGATACGAACACCATGCTCTTTTTCATAATACAACCCATTTCTTAGTTGCAAAAAAAGAGCAACCTGCTTTTCATCATGTATTTACACTCACACAAAGGCAAAGAAGTATTTTACACCCAAGTTTCTTCAATGGCTAGTATCTAATGACTAATTTTTAAATTGACATAAACAGTTGATTTATAAAACTGTGATAGTTTCAGGTGGACAGAAAAGTGATTCAGGTATACACACACACACGTTATTTTTCAGACTCTTCTTCATTATAGATTATTACAAGCTATTGAATATAGCTCCCTGTGCTATACAGCCGGATCTTGTGTTTATTTTATATATAGTAGTGTGTATCTGCTAATCCTAAACTCCTCGTTTGTCTTTTCCGCCTACCCTCTTTCCTCTCTGGTAACCATAAGTTTGTTTTTTATGCTTGTGAGTCTGCTTCTATTTTGTAAGTTCATTTATATAATTTTTTAGATTCCACATATAAGTGATATCATGGGATATTTGCCTTTCTCTGTTTGACTTACCTCACTTAGTATGATAATCTCTAGGTTCATCCATGTGGCTGCAAATGGCATTATTTTATTCTTTTCATAGCTAACTTTCATACCGTTCTCCATAGTGGCTGCACCAATTTACATTTCCACAAACAGTATAGGAAGATTCCCTTTTGTTCACACCCTCTCCAGCACTTATTATTTGTAGGTTTTTTGATGATGGCCACTAATGACTATTTAAGTCTACCCAATCATACGTTCCTACAGAAAGCATTGTGCAACTGAATTTCAAAAGTCAGACACAGGACAATGATAATAAAGTCAAAAAAACAAAAATGAAAAATTCACAGGGGCAACAATACAAATTAAGACTTCCATACAGTAATCCAGCACCTGGAATATTGTCTGGCACATGAACTCTGCTCACCAAATATCTGTTGAATGATTAGATGAGTGAAATAGTACATAAGTTAAATACAAACAACTATAAGTAACATATAAACTAGATATAGAAACCAGTAACTAGAATGAATCAGCATTAGAGTTGACTCAAACTTAGTAAAAGATATTTTAATAGACATGGTTTGGTATGGAAGTTTCAAGGAATATGTATATTATTCAACTGCACAGCACATAACCCCTCTGATGACAAACACCAACCTAATGCAGGGATGCAGTCCCTAGAAATTCCCACTGCATCTGAACCACAGTGGGGACAATTCAGACCCAAGGAGAAGAATATAACAAGATGTCTCTGTATCATCCCAAACCTTTAGCTTTCATTTCTTTCTGTTCAGACAGACCCCTAGAATGAGGATGTTCTGACCAGCCAGAGAAACTGCAGAGGGTTAGAAGAGACAAGGAGAGATTCCATACCCTGTGTAGCTTTTCCCGTCGTTCGGGGCTATCTGGAACACCCCTGAGGCTTTGTGGAATATACCAGAAACAGACGTTCGTATGCTCAGGCTGTAGCGATTTTCACAAACAAGCATGCAAAAAACAAAACAGAAAATTAAGAGAACTTGAGAGAAAGCTGTTCTAACTCCCCACCCCATCCCTCAAAAAGGCTTCATGTTACTTCTATACTTGGGAGAACAAAGCCCGGTTTATCCCATCATATCTGGGAAGAGAGCTATTTCCCATAACCAATTTTCTCGATGATTAAAGTTACCCACCTTTGAACACCGAAATATTAAAAAAAAAAACTACATTTGGATCATTTCAATAAAGGGTATTATCCATCTTGCCATCTTGTAGTGCCTCATATATAGAAGATGCTCACAGCATTGTTAATTTTTTTGGTCCTGAATGTTTTGACTTTATTCTATCAATACTAAACCTTCTCCTGATTACTCAGGATTATCATAATGAACATTGATACTGGTTCTAAAATGTAAGACAGGGCTTACTGAGATGTACTGGATTGTTCAGTGGTCCTTCCCTAAGGACCCTCATGCTTTTTGAGTCCTTCTGCATTCTTGCTACAGTTTTCCAGTTTCCTTCCTAATTGCTGTCTGCCATCACTGTGCCTACCTTTCATGGGTTGGAGACATCACATTCGTCTTAACCTGCTAGTGGAACATTTAAAATAGTGTAAGTGATGAGTGTGAGGCCCCAGAGGTGAAACGCACGAGCACTGTATGATGGATTTGAACAGCTTAGGGCTCTTTCTTGTTCACTTGGCGACTCTCCAGAGTGTTACAAGTAGTTTAGGTGCCTGATAAATAGACTGACTTGAATGCAGGCAGTGTTTTATTACACTGGATTATGAGTGTAATTCCTTCTATTCAGCACTGGCTCCTATTCCAGCTTTCTTTATTCAGCTGTGAGCTCCAATAGGGGAGAGATGGTACCTGTTTTGGTCACTACTCTACAACCAAGCTCCCAGTCTGGGGCAAGACACACAACAGGCACTCAGCCAACAGCAGAATAACAAGCACCTGACTGCGTGCAGTGTGGATCTGAACTCAGGGCAGAGACCATTTTATCTTGCTCTCCTCATAACGAATCTATGTAAAGTACAACTTCATTTTAGGACCAGTCTTGGGAGACAAGGGTCTGGGATCAGTATACCCATCCCACAAGCTTCTTGGAACTGAAGAACACTTTCTCACGGAGGTACAACACCACAATAAGTTCCAAGAATGATACAGGATTCAGACCTGCCAAGGAAAGCCCTCTGGTCTATGAAGGACTGGCTGAGAACTACACCTTTCTGGAAGAGGCGAAGGGGAAAAGTTGTCCCAATGCTACTGGAAGAAACATTTGTGAACACAGAGGGAAGTAAACGAGAGTGCATAGAATGAAAATTCAGAAGCAGCTTCTGGTAATGTGGGACACTACAGCTTCAGAAGCTTCCCTCTGTAATCTTCCCTCAATAGATATTTGATATAGCTAGTCCAGACAGCTTACCTCACCATCAAAAACCATCTCAAATTCTTCTCTGTTTTTAATCTTGGCATAGAGGTATTCAGCCAGTTCCAAGCATTTGTTGATCTGATTTTCAAAGCCCACTGTACCCTGTTTTTTAAAAAAAAAGAAAAGAAAAAAAGAAAGAAAGTCATATTTGTTGGTGAGAATTTGCATTTCCCTGTGATGGCATTGAGAGGGCTTTGCTGTCTTTATCTATCAGAAATATACAGAAGAGTATTCTTGGAGATGGTTAGCAAGAACCATCTCATTGAATGTGTGTGGCTTTCTCACAGCTCTGTATGTGATAACATGTGCCAAATCTCTTTTGAAGGCATTCTAGTCTCTGGGCAGTTATCCTCAACAGGGCTTTTAGATTCTTGCTAGTAATTCACAGCCTGAGCCTGAAGCCCATTTTTGGTTTGCCTTAGGCTGCTGCCACCCAAACTGTCGTCTATGGACATACACTGTAACCAGTTCACGATGAGATGAGTTGAGAAACTGAGATTAAGCAATAAGAAACTTCTATGGCCGTTTGACAGAGTAATTTTACGTCTACTGAATCTCATTTTTAAAATTGATGTTTACATGTGTTCCCCCTCCTGAACCCTCCTCCCTGCTCCCTCACCAGGATCCCACCTTGGTAACCAATTCACTGTGAGCCAAACTTCCGGGAACACATGTATACCTGTGGCGGATTCATTTTGATATATGGCAAAACCAATACAATATTGTAAAGTTAAAAAATAAAATAAAATAAAAATTACTTCATGAAAACATAGACACTAAAAGGTTAAAAACTGATCAACACACCACTCAATAAAATTTTCATAACTTGTTTATAAAAAAATAAAATAAAACTGATGTTTATATTTCATATGGCTTTCTATTTCATTTTTCTAGCAATTCATCTTTATTGTATTGGTCTATGACAGGTTAAAGAAAAACCTAACTGGTTCTTCAGAGAGTTGGAGAAATAGTACTTTGGAACCTACCTTCCCCAGAAGGAAGTCCCGACCAAACACATCCCCCTCACTCCCAGACAGGCTCCCCTCCACATAACATCGTATTACCCCTTTGTGGTGACAGGCAGGCAGGCAGAAGGGGAAGCAGTGGTCTTAGGACATGCCCTGAGACGGCAGTAGCTCCAAGTATTGACAGACTGACTGAGCTTGAGTTTCCAGAGCTAGCGTGGCTGATTAGTGACAGCAGCGCGGGGGGTGTTGAGTGGGTCGGCGTCAACAAGGAGAGCAGATGCACAAGGCTTGTGGGTTGCTAATGCACCTGGGCCAAGCCAACACTGGCAAAGCAGCAGTCATCACAGAGCACGTGCCTGGGCCAGTCTGCCTTCCTCTTGGGAATGAAGCCCACACCAGGATCCCACCTTGGTAACCGAGTCACTGTGAGCCAAACTTCCGGCAGATGGTTCAAGGGGTTATTGTTAGGCAAAACCAAGGCACAAATTACTGAGACAGGCCATGTGGTTATTATATTTCTGAATCATAGGGCTCTTTCTTTTCCTACAATTCATGGCTATTTATATGCTTAAAATACCTGTGATTACTTTGTGGTAGAAATCAAATTCAGACTATTTCTATATCAAGACAAAATGACTTGGTGAGGAAAAACACTAATAATCCATCAAATCCTTCCTACAGAAGAACATTTAACTAGATGTTTGGCTGGAAAACTTTGTTGTTTTGGTATCAGTAGACCTAATCTTGAAACTTACTAAAATTAATTTACAGTAGATAAAGAAAAATGATGGTGGTGATCTAAAGCTGTGAAATCAAAATTGCCTTTACTTGACTACATAAAAATACTTTTGAAACAAATAGTCACATAGTATTCCTTTTCCTCATCCAAAATTTGAGGGAAATTCCAAATGCTTGCTTTTTTTCTTCTAGACATAGAAAAGCAGCCGTAAAGACTGATGAATACAGACACAGCATGCTTCGGTTTAGGATTTCTTAGAATCAAGTATGCATTTTCTAGAAGAGGGTATGAAATAGGTTGTTATTTATATAGAACTTAAAACTGGCATATACATCCCATCATTCGTGACCTCATAAAACAACTCAGGGTTCTGCACAGAAAAATGCAATAATTTTATCTTTATCTCTTTCTCAACATCTGCACTAATAATTTCAGTATCCCTAAGAACTGCTGTGGAAGCCCTTGGCAAAATTTTTAGTGCTTATAAGAGAAAGTTAAAGAAAATGTCATGCTAATTCAAATTGAGACTGAATGGAAAGAGAGAGAATTTGACATAAGGGATAAAGTTATTTCATTCACCAGCAAAGAAAATACAGTTAACTCAATTATCTAGATATTGATTACACACATAATGAATTATCTGTGATACAGCTTTGCCTCTCTTTTGCCAGCCAGCCTGTGCACATTACACTTCTGCTCTATTTGCTGAAGGCCACTCTTCATACCTTTGCTTTCCACATCAGCCAGAACTTGAAGATGTCTACGTGGCGGCCGCACTGAATGGCCTTGTCCCCAGTGTCATAGGAGACATCATACTGCTTGTCCGGCTGGAAGAGGTATCCCGCACACATCTGGTTGCATCCTTGGAGGATACCCTGCCATGAAAATCAACACATGGAAATCTGTATTCTCAGGACAGAAGTGTGGATGGCTTGGAAACAAGGCATGCTGGACTTGGGGTCACATACGACCTTTCTTCTAATATCTCATGAGGACTTGCACTTGTCCTGATGTCCTTCTCTAAAACCACCATTGGAAAAACCGTTGCCCCTTCTCCTCTGTCACTCTACTTGGAAAACTATCTTTTGTCTCAGATGCCAACCATGAGGGCCCACCCTATTGTCCCTCTAAGGGGCATTTGGAAATGTGTGTGACTGTTTCGGGTTATTTCACAGACTGGGAAGTGCTATGGCATTCAGTTGGCAGGAGTTGGGGATATAAACTTCCTATAGAGGGTGGGACGGTCTCATGTGTAGAAGAATCTTCCTTCCCAAAGTGCCCCCTAAAAGGTGTTCCAGTCCATTCCCAGATCATCTATGAAGTTAACAGGCACTCTACTTAGGAGTGGAGTAAGGAGCATCTGCATTTGTGGCTGCCACAGGACAGAGACAGGCTTTGTGAACGCTTCAGTGTGCAAAAGTTTTCCTGAAGGAACAAAACTCTCCAGGGCAGGGTTCCATTATTAGATTCTTAAAGAAGAGAACAGGCTACTAACTCACAGCTTTTTGGTCAACGTTCCTTGTTGCCCTGAGTTGACATTTGTAGTTGTGGTTCTGAGTAATTTGTTTCAGCTCTTGGGGCCACAGACTCACGCTCAGAACCTGAAGTATGTCCCCACCACCTCTTTTCATCCTAAGGTGAGAGGCGGCAGCTCAGCCAATCACTCTCACTTTTGAGAGAAGGAATGTGGGATGAAATAATGCCCTTGTGGTTTCCTCCACTGGCAGGGCCTTGAGCACTGAACAAGGAAGAAGGAATAGTGCAGCAGAGCAAGAGCCAAGGGAAGGTGCTGGGTTAGCTGAAGCCTAATAGACACAGGAGGGAAACAATAGCTGTGGCAGGCCTAGCCAGGCTGTCAGCCTTGTGAGTTCCTCAACAGGTACTGTAAGAAGACCTCCAAGCGTTCCCCTTCTCATGCCTTCTAAAAGGTGTGCAGGCCACTAGCTCATCTCTAGGAAGGACAGACCTTTTCTTTTACAAGAATGGCAGAGCACTGCAGCAGCACACCCATCATCTTGTGAGGGTTCCAGGTGACAGAGTTGGCCCTGAAAGAAGCATATGACACTCTGAGGAGAAGGTGCAGGGGTCAACAAGTGGCAACTGTCCGCTTGAGGAAACCATCACCCCCCACAACTCAAGTCAATGCACGTTTTCAATGCCCAGTCCCCTAAACTGACCTCATACTGGAGTGCATAGCCTTTCCCTTCTCTAGGGGATCTTCCCAACCCAGGGATCAAACCCAGGTCTTCTGCATTGCAGGCAGATTCTTTACCAGCTGAGCCACAAGGGAAGCCCCCTAAACTGATCAATAAGTGGTAAATAAATACTTTGTGGGCAGACTCAGAGTACTAAGTAGCAGACTGCCTCTTCTAAAAAACTGCTATTAATACTAGCTAACATTTATGAAGAGCATTTATTATGTTTCCTGTATACCAAGAGCATTACAGGCATTTTAACAGTGTGGTGTCATGGTTATGAACTCAAGCTTTGAAGCCAGATTACCCAGGTCTGAAACCTGGCTCTGACATTTGCTGGTTTGGGGAAGTTACACAACTCCTTTGTGCCTCAGTTTTCCTGACTGTAAAGTGGGGAGAATAACATCTACCACAACGAATTGAATAAAGTTAGTAAAATGAGTTAGTAGATACAGTGCTAATAACCATGCCTGAAATACTTAATTCTTACAACAACCCTATCATATAACGACTACTGCCACCTCTATTTTAGATGCAGAGAGTGAGGCACAAGAGGGTTCAATATATCACCCAAAGTCACACAGCTGGGAAGTGTTGGAGTCAAGATTCAAATTCAGGGAGTCTAACTGTCAGTCTACTGTTCATAACCTCTCTACTAGACTGCCTGCCTCTAGGCAACAGATTCAGGTTCTTTCTGCCTTCCTTTTCTTATAAATCGGACTGGTGATGCTGACCTACTTGCTTATAAGGTAGTATGAAGGCTGACACACAAAAGCAAGGATCAGCTGGACAATTCTGGACTTGGACTACTTAGTAGCATTGTTTAAATGCTAAATAAACATAATCTTGCCTGTTTAGTCTGCAGTGGTAGTTTAACAAGCATGGTCTCCTAGCAACCGCATCACTCCGTCAGACACAATTAAATGGTTAAGGAGCGCACTAGCTAGGACATTATAGAAACAAACAAGTGTAATGTATGACGATTAAAACTTGGGTAACTCCTTCCCAATGGCCTAGCCCACAGCTGGGCTCTGTGCTTTAATACCTGTGAAGAATGTTTTCCCCAGACATAGCAATTGGCTTGGAATTACACTGCCTCTGCTCTCCCCGGAGCTAAATTCCTGCTGAGAATTTTTAACCTCTTCATCTTGCTTAGATCCAATAGAGGGAAAACAATTTAGTGTATACTTGACTATGGAGTCTATACTGTTGTTCAAAGAGAGGAAAGGCTTGAAGTACCTTCCACCACATGAATAAAGAAAATCTTTATGAAAGAGACTTATGAAAAGTTGTAAGTTGACTCAATGTTATCTCATTAAAAAGCATCAGCATCAAGCCATATTTTACAAGGTAGTGAATTTAATCCATTTTCTCACAGTTATCATGCACTGAACCATTAAACAATTATACATAGATCTCACAAAATATCTGACATTTTTTTTGAATGTCCTAAGGGACTGACGTAAATCATTCTTCGGTGCTACAAGTGGAAAGTAGTAACATATGATGTAGATTCAGTTTCTTTCAGAAGACATACGTGCTTTAAAATGTTAGAAAAGGAAAAGTCTAGTGCAAAATGTTTCAAGTTTTCGCTTGACTCACAGATGGAAAATGGAAATTGCCTGAGAAATTTAAAGTACAGTTGGACCGGCCCATCTACATATAAGATCTTGTCCTCCAAGTTAAGGCTCATATAACTATGCTTCAGCAAGTTACGCTTCATCCACTCACTCAGATATTGGCCCCTCCAAGCTGAAAGGCAGGGGGTGAGGCACAGGAGAGGTAAGAACACTTGGCCCCCTGGAGCGCCTCCCTGACGTCTGCTGCCGGTCCGCCTCTCCACCCTCATCTGCTCTTGCTGCTCTCTCATTGCTCCAGCCACAGTGGCCTCGATGATGGTCCTTCCTCCAGCTTGCCATGAACATCCTTCTTCAGGGCCTTTGTATTTGCCCTTCCCACCACCTGGAACATTCTTCCTGTATTTGTCTTTCTATCTCCATTTATCCCAGAATCTGCTGAAACGCTACCACCCTAGAAGGGCCTCTGACTATCCTGTATAAAATACCACACCTTGGCAGATGAAACATCTCCTTGTTTATGTCCAGTCCACTGGACAGTAAGATTCGGGAGGGGAAATCTTTTCATTGACACCACCTTCCATATCTTGCCTTATTTTTTTTTTAATGTGCCAGGTACACATTTTTAGAAGAGTGCCTGGTGGTTGGGCTGAAGACAGGTACCTGGTTCATGACAGGTGCTCAGTAAATAGTTGCTGAACGAATCATTGAATCTATGTGAGTTCATTCCAGATCAACATTTAGGAGTTAGGTCAAAATCATATTTGGCTTAGAACACCCACTGAATGTGAATGGTAAACAAGAAAATAAGTAAGTAAGGCATGCTGAGTGTCCTGCCCTATCCTCAGTTTAGTGGGAAATGTAAGCTTAGTGAGAAAGAAGAATGAACTAAATCAGCACCTCTTCATGTGCCCTCAACAAACTCTCATTTAGCCTCCAAATGCCCACCCTGGTAAGTCTCTCTTCTCTCCTGCTCAGGCACCTTGCAATCAGTCTGCTGTTGAGCTTATCACAGGGTGTGGTAACTCTTTGTTTGTCTTTCTCTTTTACTAAACTGTGAGCTCACTGAGGCGAAAACTCATTTGACTAGGAAATCCATCATCTTTGATTCCCCAGTGCCTGGCATACAGTAAGTGCTCAATCAGTGCCTGCTGAACAAAAGTGAGCTTCAATAGAATAAGATGTTGGGAATCAGGGCAGACACATCAGTGGACCCAGCACACCATGTGCTGCATGGCCTGGATGGAGGAGGCCCTGTGCTCAGCCCTTACCTCTCGATGCCACTGAGCTTATGGCGGTGCTTCTGGGACATGAGCAGCCCGCCACCCCAGGCAGCCTGTGAGGACAGAGAAAAGAGAGGGAAAGGGACCCTGAGCAACACTGATGAGTCTGAGCCCGGTCACACCACACCTCTAGCAAAACATGATGAGAATGTAAATGGTGAAAAACATGAGCTCCTCTGACAAACAGAACCCACACAGACTGTTCCACCAAGGGCAATTGTACTTATTCATCATTTATCACATCTTCTTCAAAAGTTCCTCCAGATTAATGTCAGGGTCGCCATGCAAGTAATACAGATAAATGGGGCTGAGCCTGTGGAGCTGAGATCCAAGACCTAAAGTGCTCTAGAAAGCCAGGGACACTTGAGATGACCCCCTGGGGGGCTCTGGGAGCAGGAACACACAGGACTAGAGGTTGCCATCTGAGTCTACCCAGAGTAGAACTCTAAGGGCTTCTGAAAACCTTGGAAGGCAGCAGCCCTGGTGGGCTTGGATTTTCCGCAACTGCTCCTTCAAGAGCAGGACATTTTTGCGGGTTCCCTGATGCATGTTGATCAAATAGCCTGGGACACCATGTGACATAAGAACAGACTTTGTAATCACTTGTCCAATATCAGGGCAGATAATCCCATTGTCCACTTGTAAGAAGTTAAACCCATGAGAGAATGGAGAGAGAGAGAGAAAAAAAAAAAACACAGTCACACATGTGAAAATCTACCTCTTATGCTCCTAGGAAATGGAACAAAATCTCTTAATTGATACCACCTTCCATATACAGCCTTATTTTTCCTACATGTACCAGATATGCCTGTCTTTTCTTTTCGTTCCTTCCTTTCTTTTTAAGAAAAGTGTCATAGATGGTTGGACTGAAGGCAGACAGCTGAGTGTCCATATTCAGATTCATGGCCAATTTCTACACATTGTATCTTACATTTTTTTCCCCTTTGAAATCAGTTGTATTTTACTCTACAGCCATTTGTTCAGAAGCTTTCTGGGAAAGTGATAGAGTTGAACTTGTAGGTTGAACCATAGAAGACAGAAATTGGCCAGGAAGGACTGAATAAGCCCAGGGCACCGACAGGCCTGGGTGTACGCCTGTCATGAACAGCCTGCTGGGGACAAAAGAAATGTGGTGGGGAGAGAGGCTATGGGAGAAGCTAGAGGAAAATCATAAAGCAGAGCTGCTTCTACCCCTCTAAGGGCCCAGGCCACTCTGAGTTACAGCACTTACATCGACATGCAGCCAAAGGTTGTATTTCTCACATATATCTGCAATCTCCTGTATCGGATCAAAAGCGCCATAAACAGTGGTGCCAGCAGTTGCATTGACGTAGAGAGGGACGTAACCCTATAAGAAGGACAGGCTGATTAGTCTTTCTAACCTCCCTCCTTTCCACACAACGAACTGCAGTAGCATTCATTTCCAACAGAGATCAGCTAAGCTGGTGTGTATCTGATACTATATGTGGGACTACTCTCCGTTGGTGCATTCACTCATTCCTTCATTTATTCAACCAATATTTTTAGTGACATTCATGTGCCAGGCCCTGCTGAGGATGCTGGGAACACAGCAGTGAGCACAAAAGACAAAGACTTCTGTCTTCGTGGAGTCTGCACTTTAATGGTGAGTGACTGACAATTAACAAATTTAAATAAGAAAAATAAATAGTATGTTTAAGAGTGACAAGTTCTATGGCAAACAATAAAGCAAGAAAAAGTCACAATAAATGTCTGGAGTGATGGCGGGTATCTGAATGCCATCTGGACAATACTACATTTTAGAACCTGTGCTGTTCTAAGTGTATTGATGTAATAATAGTATGGAAGCATTGTTTGGTTATTGAAAACAGATCTATGCACTATTTCCTTAAGGATAGATACAGTAAAATTTTGGTGTGAACAAGAAATAAATGAGAAAGCAGAGTAATAGAGCTCAGACAGGCTTGGGAAAGTCTGTGAATCCTAGGAGATCCTCCTCTCCCTTTGCTCAGTCCTCGCGACATTTCTATTTCCTCTGCTGCTGCTGCTGCTGCTGCTGCTAAGTCACTTCAGTCGTGTCCGACTCTGTGTGACCCCATAGATGGCAGCCCACCAGGCTCCCCCATCCCTGGGATTCTCCAGGCAAGAACACTGGAGTGGATTGCCATTTCCTTCTCCAGTGCATGAAAGTGAAAAGTGAAAGTGAAGTCGCTCAGTCGTGTCCGACTCTTCGCGACCCCATGGACTGGAGCCTGCCAGGCTCCTCCATCCATGGGATTTTCCAGACAAGAGTACTGGAGTGGGGTGCCATCACCTTCTCCGAATGCCTCTGCTGAGACCCAGGCAAACAACCACAGTTAGAGAAAGAGGTACAAGAATGTAACCAAAACAACTAAGAGTTGGTAAATGGCCTGACAGCTGCCTGGCAGTGCCTAGTGATATATCTGTTCTGTGTGATTTTTCTGTTTAATAGAACTTATTGAGGCTGAATTCACCAATTATCATGGGCCATCTGCCAGAGCATGGAAGCAATTTGCTAAATAGAATCCTAACCTTAAATAATATTTGTTAAAATGAGATTACACCTAACAAATAGCATGTAAAAAAACCTCAATTAGGCTGTATCTTTGTGAGACTTGGATAATGGATTTATTGAAGTACATCAAACTAATCATTTTGCACAATGAATATAGAACCAGTGGATTAATGACTGAATTTCTCATTTTTCAAAATTAAAAAATTGATACTTTGTAGACACAGCTTTAAAGCCAAGTCATCACACAGGCTAAAAATAAGCAAACATCTGAGAAAAGAATTTTAGAAACACAATAAAATTATCTCATATCATCAAAGACTTTTATTGTCAGAGGCAGAAAGATTATTTTTAAAAATCTGTATTCACCAGTATTTAGATACATCATAGAGTACATACCTTTTGCTTGGCTTCAAGAATTTTTGTCTCTAAATCAGCTGGAATTATCTTCCCCCTGTAATTATAATAAAAGGAGAGAAATTAAAATGAAGAATCAATGAGATTGCACATGGAAAAAAACTTCAGCAGCAGCAAAAAGTAATTTAATCGGATATTTTCAACAGACCATTAGCAGCTTGGCACACTGTACTGAGTCAGTTCTTAAGCACAATAAAACAAATTTAACAGATGAGCACATTTAATACATCAAGAAGCTAATATTCACTCTCCCCTGCCTACCTTTCATTGCACTTTATCAAAATCACATTGTCGGTTCCAAAGCCAAGTGCAGCCCCAGCTTTCTTTATGGAATAGTGACTCTGCAACAAACAGAAGCCGGACATTAGATGTTAGAGAGTTCCTTGGAAAACACCACAGTCCATGAGCAAGTGCACCCAACTCACGTGTTCTGAGGTGAAGAGGACAAGCTTGGGCACAGCCGCCATACCCTTGGTCTTAACTTCCGGGAAGTACTTGAAGCGAGCAGCCATGATGCTGTACATGTTGGATATGGCTCCCCCTATCGTCAAGAAGACACAGTAGGAGCTGTTGGGACGCCCTCGTTACTGTTTTTAACAACAAAGGCTGATGTGGTATCTTAAGAGACAAGGGAAGTCAGAAAGGGGAAGGAAAATATCCTGATAGGTTTTGCTGGCTTCCCTATTGCCAGAGCTTCCCTCTGGTCCCTTTGCCTGGAAATACAAATAATCACATTCATTAACAAAGCCATGAAGGCAATTTGGCTGCAGATGATTCATTTACTCTGGTGCCCGTCCCACCTGAAGCCTAGACAGCAATGTAAGAGATGGCAGCAGCAGCGGCTGCAGAGATAGTTGAGTTACAACCTTCCTGCTCCTACATTCTGCTCAGACTATTTACTGGACAAAGATGAATCTTTTCTCTGAGCCAGAAAGACAGAGAAAGAGAGAGTAACAGAGCCTATGGAAGCAGTGACACTGCCTGGGTACCGTCTTGAAAGAACAGCCCAACTGAGTTATTGAGTCATTTAGGAGAACTCCAAGTGTATTAAAATAAGACCAAACTCATATTTACTTAAGTCAAGATGCAAGGAGAACTGAGCTCATCAGGTATGTCTGGACAACAAACGATGAGCCATGTTTGCATTAGTTACCTATTATTAAATGGCAAATTCTGTGGATGAATTGCCTGGACAATTGCAATTTTTATTTCTCTTCTTTTCCTCATAGTGGCTCAGATGGTAGAGAATCTGCCTGCAATGCAGGAGACCCAGGTTCAGTTCCTGAGTCAGGAAGATTTCCCTGGAGAAGGGAATGGCAATCCACTCCAGTACTCTTGCCTGGAAAATTCCATGGACAGAGGAGCCTGGCAGGCTACAGTCCATGGGGTCGCAAACAGCCGGACACGACTGAGTGACTAAGCACAAGCACAGCATATACAATCACGCTGTCTCTGACACCGCTCCAAACTCCCTCCTACTTATAAAATTATCTGTCCTTGTTTTAAAGATTCTTATTGTATCTATACTGAACTACAGATTTAAAGTAAATATACTATTTTGGCCAAAATTGATCAAGCCACTGATAATCTTGATTCCCTAATCCCCAGCTTAATCAAACTGCTGTCATCAGACCAGAGTTGTTTAGCACGGTTTAGACACAGCCTTTGTCAGTTTGTACAGGTTTAGAACAGCCTTTGGTTGGTTAGAACACAAAGAATGTAGTGTTCTTGCTAGCCTTTGCTCTGACAAAGAAGGCAGAACTATTGAAAAATCATATTTTTCAGGTCATTGTTCTCCTACAAACTCACTTTGTGTTTAGTGTTCTCAAAGATCCTAAGGATCCATACTGCAAACCTTGAGGAGAGTCTGGAAAAGAGAACAGAAACCTACCAGGAGAAAATATCCCATCACCATCTTTACTTGACCATCCAACTATCTCTCTCATCTTCTTAAGTGTAATTTGCTCCATGAGGACAAACACTGGTGCAATTTCGTATGTAAACCTGGAAAGGTGGTGAAAAAAAAAATGAAAATAAAGAAGTCAAATCACTTATTTGGAGAACACAGATCACTGGTTTAGTTTTGTACTTGGGTTTGAAAAAAAGATGTTCAAAACCACTAAAACAATTCATTTCCTAGTAGGGTATTGAGTCACTAATCACAAAATATCAGAAACCAGCCTGGGTTACTGAGAGTGGTGGTGGAAATACCTGCTCTGTGATTCTTTAGCAACAAAATAGACTTTCATCTGAAAGGAATGTCTTAGGTGTGGTCCACCCAGAGAAATAGAAGGAAATAAAATGACTTTTCTGGGTTCCTTTCACTTCTAAGAGCATAGGATGATGGAAATGCTAATTGAAAAAATATTCTAAGTTCTGTATAAAATCTGTTTGCAACATTTTTTAAAAAGAGACTGCCAATTTCATACTTGTAGAATCTATAAAACCCAGAACCAAAGTTTATCTTTTAAGAACAATGTAAACATCCGAAAGCTAACCATGAAGCTAATTGGAAATATTGACCATATTTTAAAGATCTCAATATAATTATCTACATAGTTTTTTACTGATGATCCCTAAGGACAGTTAGGTTTCTATAACTCTCTGAAGTCAATACCTGTCAAGAATAATTACAAGTGATGATTTCTAATGACTAATTACCAAAACACCAAGAAGAATGTCAACTGGCACACAGCTGACTGAGGGCATCAGATATACTGGTAGGTTAGCTTTGACTTCTTATTTAAAGGTAGAAAGCCATGCTCTTCTCAAAGCAATTCAAACACAAGCACAGTGTAGTGAGTAGTCATTGAAACAAGATCATGGTACCAAGGCATAGGGCTTAAAAGAAATCAAAGAAGGTCAGTCTGTAGAAAATTAAGCCAGAAAAAAAAAAAGATATTTACTGTGAGGCTTTTTGTCTTTCTTCTTTTTGCTTGGCCTTCTTAAGCATTGGAGTTTGTGGGCTCAGCTCAGGCCATGCTCCCTGAAGAGAGATTCCTAGATTGACTCAGCCAAATGATAAGGGGATATTTTATCCCTGGTTAGGGTATTCAGGCTGAATGCCAATGCTGAGGACTAATGAGAATTTTTGCTAGCTTAATGATTTAGAAAAGCTGTTTGCAAGAATGAGATAGCAATGGTTGTACAAAGACACAGGTGAAGATGCTAAGTTTTAAACATGGAGAAAAATTAAACAATCCAATTAATCACATGGTGGTAAAAGAGGACAAAAAGATCCTGCAGGATTCTCAGGGTATATCTCTTGGAGGAAGAATTCTGTTTTCAAAAAGAATATGTCTGTTTTCCTTGGGAGGACCCTTGAAATTTAGGAGGAAGACCCTTGGAAATCATGTGTTCAGTTACCATCACCTCTGGAGGTCACAATCATGCTTTGGTTCTGCTCTGAGCCCCATCACCGTAGCAACCAACACTCCCTCATGTCTGATGGCCTGATAAAGGAAGAAGAAGAGAAGGATTCCTGATTTAGCCTGTGCTGCTGAGTGTACCAAGGGGCAAACTCATGATGTGGTTCTATCCATTCTTGAACAAATGCGTTATAAACAGTGCCACCAATTGTTGGCAAAAATGTATGCATGGTAAAGAGGTACTGGTGGCCAGCTGTGTGCTGGAGTCTCAGAGTACCAAATGAGAAGGCTCTCTAGGGTAAGGCAAGGAATCAGTGGAATCATATACCATAATATCAGAACCTTGTCAAGGACTGGATGAAAGCTGGACCAGAACCAAGTCAGTGCAGGAACCACAGGGGGAAGGGAGAAAGGATGGTGTGGAAGACCAGAGGGTTGGTCCACTTCATGATTTGAATCAATTTAGGCCCCAGATTTGCATGAACTAGTCTTACCAGGAATATGACCATTACTCTCAGGATCAGGAGGAAGAATCTAGAGAGTTCGATCATGAGACCATCTGATCTCATCAACCTCAGGTTCCTTATTTATGCCAGGTTCCTTTTTTATTCCAAAAGCTTTAGTTCTGTTCAATAACTAGCTAATGAATGAATGACTATTCTCTGCCAAGTGGCTTTTTATATACTGAGGAGACAAAGTTGTCACAAGACACCATTCCCAGTCTTGAGGAAGAAGTTTACTAGGATGAATCCAGCATCTTGGCCTTAGCTTCATCCTATTTGACAGCCCTTGCCTGGGTCTGAAGGACTAGTTTAACCCCACAGCTAACACCGAAACTTACTCTGATTCATGATCTTAGTCCTGACATCCCCTCCTGGAAGCTGGTAGCTTGCCCCATGGTTGTCGATCCTCAGCCAGGCCTGTCACATGGGCTGACATGGCGTCCCCATTCTTGACACTCCCTCTGAACTTGCTTTCTCATCCGGGCCATGTTTACAACTGGGAGTTTGCTTGCACCCAAAGCCTCAGAGAAGACTGTGAAGTTCAGCCTAGAGCAGTGGTTCTTAACTGAGATCATGGATACTCTTAGGACTTCCAGGAAAGCTACAGTCCCTCTCTCCAGGAAGGCAACGAGGATACACACATCACTGTGTATACACTTGGAAGAGACTCTGCTCTTGCAGCCAGGACTCCAGGTTTGGTAACCCTTTCCGTAAATGACAGATGAAAGTGGATAAAGTCAAGAGATCAAAGGTCAAATATGGATTCAGAAGAAGCTGGTTAGGTGCCAAAGTCATAGTACAGGATGATATTTCAGAATCAGGGGATAAGAAGCTAAACCTGCCAAAAGCTCTAGGTTGAAGCATAAGAACACAGGACACAGGATTCAAAGTAAGGATTTAAAAACAGTATGATTTTGACATTCAGGAGTGACACTAAAGGAGAGTTTCTATATTCTGAGTAGGGGAGTGAGTCAGCCTGTTTTAGTAGTTCAACTCACCTTCCCAGTGGGTTTAACTCTGAACCAAGGCAAACTGATTGTTAAGCTGATTTTCTCTGGTGGCAGAATCTGCCAGTTGCTAACCAATATAAAAATTTCCCTTACTTCATTCAATTTTATCTGGGGTTGCAATTCATTCAGATCAAAGACTATTTTCTATCTTCTCTAGGTGTGACCATGGGATTAAGTTCTGGCTAAAGAGATGCTATGAGAAATGTCATATGGAGCTTCTGAGAAGGTTCTTGGAAGGAAAGAGTGTGTTTCCCTTTTGCCCTTCCTCCCTCTTTTCTTTCTTTCCTTCCTTTGTCCTTCCTTCCTCTGCCTGCACTCCTTTATGAGATCTAGAGCATATAAGTGATGGCTAGAACTCCACTAGCTAGCTTGCACCATGAAGGTGAGGATACTGAAGATGAGAGCCACATGCCTCAGTATGGATCAGAAAGGCACAAGGACGCTGCATCTTGGTGACTGCTAAGACAGGAACTATTTTAATGAGAGGAAGAAATAATTTTCTATGTTGACTCACTAACTTGACACTCCTCTTAGATTTTATCCTCCTTTTGGATAGAGTGGTTACCTTAAAAGTGGTTACACACCTGAGGGGGAGCTTAGTGAGCTCCTCTGATGTTCAGAGATGATGAGAGACAGAAAGAAAAGAGCTGGAAGGTTGAAGGGAGGAGGGGTTGCAGATGTGGAACAGTGACCTGTGGGGTGGCTGCCTTTCCTGGGTGTGTGCATTGTAACTTGTATGCAATGGGCACTTAACCCTGGCATCCTGGTTAGTCTTCAGAACTACTCTGTAAGATGGATATAATTCTTCTTCATTTTTTTTTTCTGAAGAAGAAACTGAGGTTCAGAGAAATTCAGTGAGTTGTTCCAAGATCTCATGTTTAGGGTGTTTTCCAGCCTGAATTCCAAGTCCTTTACATCAGAGCTGCTTTTCTATGACAAACGAGGAACTACTCACTACAGGCTCCTTTGTAACAACCTGCCTACTAGTATAAAGTGACGGATAACCCGCACAGAAAATTCCATCTGTGTAATTTTTATGAAAATAAAGTGCTAGAGACTTGAAATCATAACCTCATAACAAAGGGCTGTGATAGATCTTGCCACTGGGATTATGTATTGTCATCAGGTCCTTGAAGGCAGGCTGTTGTTTACACCCGGGCACTGCTCTACCTGCACAGTTGTGACCAGTGGCCATGTTTTGGAAGAAAAGAGCTGTATATGCTGTGGCCAACTACACACTGGTGATGTTTTCTCTGAATCTTCACTGAGTCCTTTGCTTGGAAGAATATATCTCCAAGCTGAATGCACAGGAAGGTGTGAAAGCATAAACATGAATGTTCCTTCTGTTCTAACCATCAGGTGCCTTATACTTTGTCACCGGGATGGAAACATTGGATGGTTCTTTTAAAGAGACTATACTGAGGAATGTAGTTATTATTCTGTATTTCCAGTGCCACCCAAACTCAATGAATATTGCAGATCAAAAAATGAGTATATCCCTAATTAAATCCTACTCAGTCAGAAAAGACCTTTTTGCCATTCTTTCCTAAACTTATTTTGAACACTGTTCCCAGTTGGAGAAGGTACTGTCACAAGGGAGCCAATTTCTACACAAGCTCCTGACAGTGCTGCCACATTTCATGGTCTTCCAGGGGAACTGGCTTAGAACAATTTCTAGATAATAGTTATTACTTCTTCAGACAATGCCTTGTCTTGAGAACTGACAGAAACGATTTCACAATTGTAAATAACCTTTGCGATCGATCTGTTGGAATCGGATCATATTTTATAAATATCCACTGTTCAGTACAGCTGCAATTACTATGTGCCATTTAGTTGGACTGGCCTTGACCTCAGATGGCTGGGCAATATTTTAGCATTTCATGGCTGAGCTAAGGAAAGAGTAAGGGACTTTGATTTTATGAACACATACCAAAAAAAAAAAAAAAAAGAATTTGTGAGATCGCCTTGGTTAAAGGAAAGCCTTTTAGGAGAATATGTGGTCCTAAATGGTTCAACAGGGTGAATTTCTTTTATTTACCTTGAGATTGAGCTATATATATATATATTAGGAGATCACAGCCAAGAGGCCTACAGAACACACATTTAAAGACACTGAGAAAATTCGGTGCTTATATATAATTAAGGGTCCTTGGGCCTTAATGTGTATATACCTTTTACTCTATTTTTCTCATTTATTTTCTAAATACTTAAGTTTCTTTTAAAAAGCTAAACTTTCTAATTAAAATAATTCCTTACTGTGAGATGTTCAATTAAGCATTAGCATCTTTTTCAAGTTATAATTAATATATTATGATGTCTATGTTTGCTGATATGTTTTTTTATCTCACAAACCACAAAGATTATAAAGACTGGAAGAGGAGGTTTTGTTGAGGAGATCATACAGGTGATTGTATCTTTGACCCGAATTCCTCCCAGTTCTCCAGAGCCTCAGTGATCCAACACGGACAATCCATGAAGTTAAACTTGATTTACAAGCAGGGAGCAGGAAAACCATTTTGCTTTTCAATCAATTTAATCTTTTATGCCTTTTAGCACTAATGGCCTTGGTTATCACATTTGCTTTTTAAATTTTGTCATTGTTTTAAATGAATAAACAAAGAAGGAATCCTTAATTAATAGAAATTTTTCTGAATGTAGTTAAGTATTTTGAGTCACATCATTAAACAGCTTTGGAACACACACAAATCAATATAAGTTTAAAATGCCCTTTCAGGCTTTGTGGCTGGTAGTAGTTTATTTAAGAAAAATAGAATACCTAGAACTTTAATAACTTACATTCTATCTTGATGTCAAATGAAATTTATCTTTTTAAATAATACCACTCTTTAAGCTAAATTTAATTTTCAAGCCTACTTTACCACAAACTTAAAAAGTAGATAGTTATTTTCCAAATATTTCTAGTGACTAAAATCCATATAACTCTTATAAAGTCACTTAAAAATTGTTGCAATAACCATATTATTTCCCTCTGGATACTTTCATAGAATGTAGTACCATTGTCTGGATATACAGAGAGTGGTAAACATTATCATAAAGTTAAAGAAAAGACAGTACTCAGTAGGTTATGATGACTTTCCATCAACTAGTAGTCTGTCCTTGTCTTCAGAGAGGGCATGTGCATGTAAGAATAAACTGTAGGGTGATTACCAGAAGAGTACCCAAATATTACTTGCACACACACCCCTCATACCCACCAGGACTTTAGATCAGTTTCAAATAAATTTACAAGAACTTAGAAGCAAAGGCTTTGGAAGACTTTGGCTTTGCCTACTTAAATAAATATGAAAAAAATTTCACATTCAGAAAAACAATCAATTATTTTGAAAGGAACATATAATTCCTTTCAAAGCAATATATAATTCCTTTCAAAGGACTATCACTACATGAATTGTTTTAGAATTTCTGGTTCAGCATAGGCTGATCAAATTGGTTTGTGGCTTTACAGTCCCCTTTAATTTTGAAGAAAATATGACTTAAATGATAAGGAGCAATATCCTTGGGTGGGAAAATGGACCAAGATTGTACCCCAAAACATGACTTCTTTAAACATATCACTAAGAAATGCTAAGTCTTTTAACATGAAGTTTCACACTAAACTTTAAAAGTTAGAGTTATTACTTCTTATGACCATGTTCTTATTAAACTGCATTATTCAATTAAAATATAGTTTATCAACCATCCATCATTAATTCAGAACTGTGATAAACCTAAGATTTTAAGAGAAAAGACGACGAAGGCAAATGTCATAAAAATTTTTATAGAACCATTGGAATTGGACTTTTACCCCAACAAGCCATATTCAGACAACATGGTTGCTTACATGAAAATAATATGTGGGACTTACATATTGGTATTGGCAGTTGATGTCAGCCACTCGCCAGCTAAACCAATGATATCCAATCCTGTGGAGAGCTGGTTGAAAAATCGTGGATGACCTAAAGAGGTGAGTAACAGACAAGTATCAAGGCATACTCAGATTTTTCACTCTGTCTTCAATTCAAAAGTTCCACTCCACTATGCCACAGTGATGGGACCTCCATCCCAATGGCCTAATAGGGTTGCCCAAGAATACTGAAGGAAGGGGAGGTTGACCCACACTTTATCAACATTTAGCACTGAAGATGGCTCTCAAACTCATGTTTCTAAAGCATAATGCTTTTAAATTAAAAATCCAATGTCATAAAAAGAAAAATCTGTCCAGTATCTTATTTGTTGATTTCCAGATGAGCTCTGCTGCTGTGTTTTTAAAAAAAAAAAAAAAAAAAACAAATCTGGATGTGGTGGTCAAATTTTTCTCCATAAATATTTCAATTTTTAATTTAACATCTCAAGCTTTTAATACCCAAGTCAAGGTATACTCATGGAGAAGAAGAGGCTGCAGGCCTCAGAGGGGGCCTGTGCCTGTGCAGAGCTGATGCCAGCTCTGTGGCTGGTGCCAAGGCATGCCATCACTCTCTGGGCCTCTGTGTCAGTCCAAAATGATGTCAGGCACTGGTGTATTTTGCCCACATATAGTTGGATGACTGTTAAACTACATATGTTGCTGAGGTGACCTGGCATCTGCTCTGTGAAACAGGGGCAGACACAGCCTCATTCATTCACTGACTTGTTGGTAGAATAATTTACATTATTATATAACTTAAAAGCCATTTTCAACCCACCACATGCTTTATCAGGCTTTGTTCTCGCCAACGGCAAATTCAGGATTATTGCCAAATTTTGGCCAATTTGGTGTTCATGGGAAAACTCAACCCCACACAGCAGGTTTGGCTGTCATGAAGGAGCCATTGCAATAGATTACCTAGGGGTGTCTGACAGAGAACTGGTGTTAGAAAGATGTGCTGACTGCTGTGTTTCCAGCAGAAATTGCTTGTGCTTCTGAAATAACTGTCAGAGAGCTAATGTTGGAATGTTCCTGATCTGAGTCCTTCTCTTTGAAAGTCTGCCCTTCCCTCCATGTGACGAGGACTCATTCAGAACATCTGGACTAGGACTTCTTATAGCAGAATATACCAATCTCTGCACTCCAAGAGTCCTTGAAAAATAATACTGATCTTTAGAGAAAATAAAAGAAGCATAAATAGTAAGCTTAGTGTAAGTTCAAGGCCAGATTCCAGACATTCATGTAAATTACTCTAAATAGCTTAAACTAGTTCATTTTGTTCTACTTATGTCAGTGCCAACAAAATCTGTATCTCCTACAACATAACTAATTTTGTTGAAGTCCATATAAATAAGTGTGTGTGTGTACATATGTATATATTTAATACTCACTTGAAAATAAATATTTCATTTTAATACAGGTTTGAATCATAAATAAATGCAATCACACCAGTTGACAATATATCCAAATCATGTTGCATAGCAAAGACAAAAGATGGACACAGACTAACAAATGCCTTCAGACAAAAGAGAAACAATATCCAGGAACAGATTAGCCATCAGACCAAGGCGAGATATAACTGAACTGACAAACACACTCTTCTTTAAAAATCAAACGCAGACTTTGTAATATAATTGAGTCTTGGCCATTTTGCAGTTATTCAAGGAAGCTACCCTTATAACCAGTGGTGTTGGCAGACTTCAAAAGCTGTTTGGGAATTCTTTGGCAAGCCTCGTTATTTCATTATAACCCTTGTTTTTAACATCCAGTAGTCTTACTCAGCTCTATTACCACACCCTCCCCAGTCATATCTTCAAATGACTAGGAAGAGTGAGCAAGATAATAAAGGGGAGAGAGAGAGAGAACAAGATGCTATCAGTCATGGCCCCGGGGACTTCCCTGTGGTGACAACTATGCCACGGACTGCCAATTCCTGTCCATCTGTTTGCCCAAGAGCTCAGGAAAGCCAGGATGCAGTGGGGAAAGACGGTAGGAAGAAGAAACCACTGCTTGATTCCTAGGCTTAGAAAGAGCCAGACAGAGATCCTCAAAGTCTTTGAACTTGAGGTACTTTGGCCAGGATTACCAAGTAGAGAGAGCTCCTATAACACAGAAAGGAGGAAAGAGGGTATCCTCCAGGGCTCCCCACTGGAGACAGCATTTGGTGCCTCAGAACCTCTAAACTCCACAGGATGGAACAGAATGAGAAGAGTGTCTAAGTGTGTGACCATGGGGCCTGGAAAATAGAAGGTGCGGTGAGTTGAACTGTGTCCCGTAAAAGACACGTTCAAGTGTTAACCCCTGATTCCTGTGACTCCATTTGGAAATAGGGTCTTTGTGGATGTAAACAAGTTAAGATGGGGCCACACTGGATTGGGGAAGCCCCTAATCCAAAGAAGACAGAAATCTGGACACACACATGGAAAATGTCATGTGAAGGTGAAAGCAAAGACTGAGTGATGCATCTACAAGACAAGGAATGCCAGGGAATTCCCACAACTGGATGCTGGAAGAGGTAAGGATGGATCCCACTCAAGAGTCTTCAGGGATAGCATGGCCCTGCAGACACCTGGATCTTGAACTTCTAGCCTTCAGAATGTGAACCTTCAGAACTGTGAGAAAACATAAATTTCTGTTGTCTTAAGTTACCCAGTTTGTAGCAGCCATAGGAAACTAGTATAGAAAGAAAAGGAAGTGGGCCCAATACTCCCCAGTTTCAGGGACAGGCAAGCGTAAGATTCATCAGAAATGAGGCAGGGATGAAAACAGAAGAGAGAAAAGAAGTGAGGGATGGACCATTCTGCTCTCTTTAGGTTGGGAAGAACCTAAAATCAACAATGAAACTCTATATAGAACTTGACACAGCACCATGTATCTGTATCCTTTAAGTCTATTTTTACAACAATAAATAATGATGGGCTTTTACAACAATAAATAATAATAAGGCCAGGGTTGGGCCTTCCCCCAACTGCTGGTGCCTCTGGAGGTTCTGTGGTCAGGGAGTACTTTGCTGCTTCCTTCACCAGGGTCTGTGTTTCTTCATCCTGACCACTGGCAAAGGTCTGCCGCAGGGCAAAGGTGCTTCTGCAGGTCCACTTGGCCCCCAACATTACCTGTGCGGACCCCATATTTCAGGGTGTCTCTGCAGTCAACCAGGATCTGCTCCAGGGACTCGGGGTGGTCAGAGAGTTCCAAGTTGAAGCCCTCCATGCCTTCCAGCAGCTGGTGGGGGTGGTGGAAGTCCAGCACTTTGGTGGAGCGATCGAACGTCTTCCGGACATAGTTGAGGAGTATGTCCACCACCTCCAACAGGAATTGCACAGTTTGCTCCTCCCCGTTCTTAGCCGGAAGCAGATCTGAGGGGGAAAAGTCAATGAGTGGTTATCACCTGACTCCTATCTGGATTCCCTCAGCTTAGAAATCCCTAATATCCATGGTATCTTTATATAGGCCTAATTTCCTTCCAGGATACATATGTGCATTATCTGTTGTACCATCTTTGCAGAAAAATGTACATAATCGCATACACAGAAGTGTTGCTTATACTCCCTGGGAGTTCACAGACTTTCTGACAGTTAATATGCTCATAAATAGAAAGCTTTGAGAAGCCATGAGCAGCCTACCACTGCTCAATACCACTGTTATTCATTTGGGCACCTGTCAGGCATGTGATGTACAGGGCTTCTGTCTTGCTGCCCTAGAACCAGGTATGTCTCTGTACATCTGGCTCAGACACTGGGCTTTTGGTTTGGTGTTATTATGATGTGCTTGATCTATTGCTGATGGAAGGTGAGGCTTCTGTGGGTAGAGGCTGAGGACTCCCTGAAGACGGTGGTTCTTTATGTCCTTGGACTGAAAACTAGAACTGGAAGATGAAGCTTAGGAGGGTGGGAGAGGGAACTCCTGCCTGTCTCTTGACCTTATCCTTTGCAGCTCGGCCTTTGGGATGCCAGGACATGATTCTGTGTTCCAACTTTTGTTAGGCAGAGTCAGACAGGCAAGGCAGCCACGGACAAAAGCTGAAGTTGTCAGTCACAGCTCAAGAACAGACTGGCTGTAATGATGTTCTTTGTCTGTTCTTCAGATTACCCCTCTCATATTTTGTTAGTCTTGTTTACTCTTCCTGTTTGGCCTCCACGGCTTGTGGGGAGCTCATGGAAGGGTGTGGTGATGGGTTTACCTTTGAGCTCATCGAGAAAGACTGGGAAAGCACCTGCTGAGACTGTTGTAGGGGCAGCAATAGTGACTGAAAGATCTTCAAAAGAAAAACGAGCTTTAGGACAGCAATTTGGTCATGAGGCCCAGTTACACAGCTCTCCACAGGGTGATTTTGTTGTTGTAGTGGCCACTACTCTTGGAGCATAAACGCTATTAAGAGAATCATTGGATTTTCTTATATGTAAGCTTGTTCTGGATTTTCAGATTCTATGAATCTACATTTGTCCCTGCAAGTATCTTTAGAGTTGATTGTTTTACTGATTATCCTCATCCAGCTTTCAAAGGATGGCGACCTGGACAGTATGGAAGGAGGGAGAATATTCTAATCAGATGTTGGGAAAGCAGTTTTATGATGCTTCAGAGGGAATAATAACTTCTTTTGGTAAGATCAGCAAAAGTTCAGGAGAAAGTAAAGAAACTCCAATAAGGAGCCTACTGGCTAGCGCTGGGGCTGGGGTGGGGGTGGGGAGTACCTCGGGCGAACAGGTTGGAGAAGTCTGTCTCTGTGCGGCGGAAGCGGCCATCCTTGTCACTGTTTTCACAGGAAAGCAGGTTCTTGGAGGACTGCCTCTCCTTGAAGGCGCTCACAAGCCTGCTCTTCTCTTCCAGGCTGTTGGTCCTCTGCAAGAAGCCTGTAGCACAAGAAGCTGGGTCAGAGGAAGGGCAGCGAACTCCCAGCCTCACAGGATTAGCTGCCGGCCCAGGTTGACTCTCCAAGCAGGATCCTCGCATCCCCTGAGAAGAAGCCACGTGTCTGTGTTTTCAATGTAAGGGCCCTGGCACTGCTCGCCTTCAGGCGGGGAGGGGGCAGTGTCAAGTGTCATCAGTGGTACAGACCCAGTCATGCAAGAGAGAAAAACAGTAAGTGAAGCCCATTCTCCTCTCTGAACATGACAGTGAATGCAGAATTAAGTCAATTGGACAGCTTCCACTCCAGTAACCAGCCCCAGGATGGGGTTTTAAGGGAAGGGATGCAAACAGAGAGGATGCTGCCAGTACTGGGTTTACGGGCTGTGCAGCCAGAGGGAGGAGGAGGTGAGGACCAGCACTGAGCACTGGGGAAGGTGCTTTCCTTGGGTACACCAGGTAAATGCTACCAGGGTTGAATATAAGTTTAATTTTTTGACCCAAACCTGAAGTACAGCTTTCCCTGTTCCCTCCCCTCTTAAATAAAGGTATTGGATAAAGAGACAAGAAAGCCTAAAATTTTATGTCTGGTGACATTTAATTCTATAAATACGTATTGAGCACCTATTGTGGAAAAGGACTTAAGCTAAGCATTTAGGATGGTGGACAAATAAAGATAAATGAGAGAGATCCCCTCTTCTCCAGGAGCTTACAGTTTGGCAGCTGGTGACCAACAATGTAATACATTGAGAAGAACTCCATGGAGATGAACTCTGAGTCCAGGGGGGAGTCAAAGCCCTCCCCTCTGCCTCTCAGAAGGGATGGAAGTCTCTCCTGTTTGAGGAGAGCAGTGCAAACATTAGCAGCGGCAAACCCAGAAGCAGGCTGAACTGAAAGGGCTGGAGACTCTGCCAGCCAAGAGCACTATTTCCTCCCTCAGTACCTCCACCCATCCCTGCTTCTGTTCCTTCCCTCATCTCCTTCAACTCAGTCTCAATCTTAGTCAGAAATACAACACCCTGAAAAGAGGAAGAAAGTTCTAAGTTTCTTGGTGACCCCAAAGCTGTATTTGTAGATTCCAAGATCCTTGGGGAGCCACAAATGTCACAAGGCAAGCTTGGAGGAAAGTCCCAAGAGGTTGGAAGAGAGGCAAGTTATTCTGGGAAATTCAGCTTTACTTCCCCAGGACTGTAATTCAGTGGTGAGGGGTGGAGGAAGGAGGAATGCAGGGGGAAGGCGGGGGTGATTAGAATCCTCCCACATGCAGGAGCAGGGTCTATTTTTGGAGGGAAGACTAGAAAGGCAGAGGTACCAGGACTTCAACTGTTCCCAGCACTTTTTAAAAGTATCACTAAAGCTCCAAAGGACATCAGAAGGCTGGGGATACCCTATAATAGAGCTCCACACTTAGATATGAAGATAGGGGTTGCATCTTCTCCCTCACCTCTTCTCCTACTTTGAGTTCCTCCTTCGAACCCTTAGAGTCCTAAACCAGAAGCCCTCATTCACTTACCAGAGGGGTGCAGGATCACCTGGCTCCTGGGTAAGACTGCTCCCCTACGCCCAGAACTGGCAGCTGTGGAATCTCTCAGGCTGAAAAGACCATGTCCAGGTGCTCTAATGGAGATGAGGTCCCGCCTTGCTGAACTCCCGCTCTCCAGGTCTCTGACTTCTGGTTGGCTCTGACTCACTCCCTGGAAAAGTCTCTGCCTTGAAACCCCTGAGCATCTCCTTTCCTCTGGGAAAGGACCAGGACCTGCATTTGGGCTTTGGGGATTATCTCCCAAGGATTTCTTGACACAGGCATTCCCAGAGGTGTCCTAATAGGAATGGAAGATGACAATTACAACGCAACTTTAAACCTGCATCCCATTCCTGAACCACACTTCCTGGAGTGCACTAGGAACTAGTGTGTTCTATACATCTTGTAATTATCTCATGCATAGCACAACTTATACTACATTATGAAGGTGAAAGTCACTCAGTCGTGTCCGGCTCTTTGTGACCCCATGGATTGTAGCCTGCCAGGCTCCTCTGTCCATGGAATGCTCCAGGCCAGAATACTGAAGTGGGTAGACATTCCCTTCTCCAGGGGATCCTCCCAACTCACGGACTGAACCCAGGTCTCCTGCATTGCAGGCGGATTCTTTACCATCTGAGCCAATACTACATTATAATCCATGATAAAAGCCATTAATTTGCTAATGTAAACATTTAATGGATATGATTTGCACAATAACACTTCTTTGGGAAGGTATATGTTTTCTAAAGTATTGGGAGCCTCAAAAAAAGGTCAATAGCCCCAGCCTCTCTGGGCTCTGAGAGGTTCTGGAAGGAACTGTATGCTTCTCCAAGGATGATGAGGTGGTGGACAATGTCCTCAAGGACACTGAGGTTAGTGCTTTGACAACCTCCCTGGCTAGCAAGTGGTCTTAGAAGCAGAGGCCCCTGAGACTGATGCAGACTGTACTCCCTTTTGCTCTATATCTCAGCTATAAGGACCTGGTTTCCCTGGTGGCTCAGACTGTAGGTAAAGAATCTGCCTGCAATGCAGGAGACCTGGGTTTGATCCCTGGGTTGGGAAGATCCCTGGAGAAGGGAATACCCACTCCAGTATTGTGGCCTGGAGAATTCCATGGACTGTATAGTCTACAGGGTTACAAAGAGTCAGACACAACTGAACGATTTTCACTCACTTTAAGCCTGTGAACAACTGGTCACTTAACAGTCTTAGGAGGCAAAGAGGTGCTACAACCTGATCAAAGCTGACCGCAGCTTCGGCTCTCTTCCACTTGCCTCAGTGGGGCCTCTCTGGGCTCTGCTGCTGGTTCCTCACAGCCGACCCCACACTCAAAGGCCTAATCAGCCCCATGAGTTGGGGGAAGTGTGAGGAATTAGAAAGCACTGGGTTCAAGCTGGTTGTTTCCAAGTGGGGCTTTGAACTGAGCCTGGCATAAGGCTTACCTGGCCAAGGGAGCAAGTGAGGCCTGAAGCCCAAGCCCATGCTGTCACCCATCAAGCTATAGCATGGAATTGCATCTCCCTAGAGGAAGGGGTCAGAGAAGGCAATGGCACCCCACTCCAGTACTCCTGCCTGGAAAATCCCATGGATGGAGGAGCCTGGTAGGCTGCAGTCCATGGGGTCGCTAAGAGTAGGACATGACTGAGCGACTTCACTTTCACTTTTCACTTTCATGCATTGGAGAAGGGAATGGCAACCCACTCCAGTGTTCTTGCCTGGAGAATCCCAGGGACGGGGGAGCCTGGTGGGCTGCCGTCTATGGGGTCACACAGAGTCGGACACGACTGAAGTGACTTAGCAGCAGTAAATCAGAGAACGGGGTTCTTTTCCTGACTTTTCTGGAATATGAGTACCCTGCCAGATCTCTCCTCTACCTCAAACACTTTTTTTTTAGTTTCAAGAAACGTAAGCATAGAGAATTCGAAATCTATGTTTAAAAGCTGGTGACTGACACAAAATAAGACACACACGTAAACACACTGCACGGGGCTAAATAAAACAGCTCAGGGGCTGTAACTGGGAGCCAGTTTGGGAGCTCTGCATAAAGAAGTGGTTGAGCCCCAAGGACTCACCAGTAAGTCAGCAGAGCACAGTAACAGAATTCAGGGCTCCCTGTATCTCCTTCTATTTAGGTCACACCATCGTACCTATAACCACCCTGCTCTCCACCTCTTGGCAAGTCCTGGGGTTTCTCCTGGCTGACTGCTCTCCCAGGTGATTCTGCCTCCAGAACTAAGGGTCCCACCAGTGAGACCAAGGGCCTTCCTAGCAGCTTTGTTTTTCTGGTTGGGGATGGGGATAGGAGAGTGAAAGAGGTTGAATCTTGGCAAGGCACTGAAACGTTTAATAGGGGTTACCCAGGGCAATGGATTTGGAAATGAGAAAATGACCATTAGTCCCCTCAACCATCTTAAGGTGAAAGGTCAAACCAACCTGGATAGTGTCAGGCCAAGAGGGCACCTTACAAGCCCACAAAGGCCTGGGATGAAAGCGGGGTGGGTATCTGTGTGTGGAGGAGGGGACCGGCTGTGGATTCAGGTCAAAACCAAAGACTGCACTTTGCCTCCGGGAGCTAGACTAAAATGGAAAGCCCAAGCTGGCTCAAAGTACGGAAAAACAAATCCTCTCGGTGTTGCCTTTCAGAATCCAACTTATTGTAAAGCCTTCTAGCCTGTGGCCCCCAAAGCTTGCATACTAGCAGAAGCCAGTTTCCCGTGGGCAAACTGCCAGCCCTCTCCTGTTACAGGGGTTGCAACTTTCTTGAAATTAGTGTTGGGGAGGAGGGTAAAAACAGAAGAAACTCCCCGAGGATGCTAGCCCCCAAATTCCGCCAGAGCTCCTCTTCCGAGGAAGTTAATGCAAGCCTCTACTTCCCAGTTCGCGGACCCCAGTTCCGGGACACCTAATCCCGGATCCAGGGATGCTCCTGCCCCTCTACCCTTTCGGGGCACTTCGGGTGTGTCTCCCGAAGCGGCGTTTAGATTTTTTTTTCTCCCAGACTCCGAAGGGCTGTAGTCGGGGCAACAGGGGGCACCGCCCGGGACCGAGGCCAGGAAGCTAGGACCAGGATGGACGAGGGCCGCCCTCCAGGCAAAGCTTGCATCGCGGGGAAAGCAGCTCTCGGCCCCAGCCGCCCGCACCCCGCCCTCGACCGTGGCGGGCGCCCAGGGCCCGCTCAGTTCTGCTTGCCCAGCTGCATGACAATGACGGCTGACGAAGCCAAGCGCCGCGGCCGCCGAAGGGACCTGGCGCGAAACGGGCTATTAAGTCGGGAATGGCGGCGGGGGGAGGGGGTTATTTATAGAACAAAGCTCGGCCGCCGCCTGGTGCCCCCGCGCGGGGACGCGGCCCCAGGACTCGCGTGCAGGGGAGAGGGCCAAAGCCAAGGCTGGGCTTTCCCCGCAGAACGCCTAGGTCCTGGAGTTGAGCAACCCTTCCTCGCCGTAATTGCTGCTCCTAGGATCAAGGGGACGAAGCCCCAGAATCGCAGGGAGGGCGCCGCGCGGTCAGGCAGGGGAAAGTGGGTTTCTCCCAGAAACTGCTAAATAAGTCTTCTTGCTCAGGCCACCAACTGCCGCCGCCCTGGGGCCCCAGGATGCAGGGCCCCAGGAAGATCTGTCCCAGAGGCCACGGGCTCGCCGGCTTGCTCGCGGGGCTGGGTGGGCGCACGCGCCCACGCCTGCGCCGCTGCTATCTCCCGAGCGCAGCAGCTGAGCGACTGCCTTTTAATAAGCCCCTCGTTAATCTTCCCCCGCCTCTCCTGCCCCTGCCCGGGGACGTCCGTATTTTCTGGGCCCGATAAGGCTAGAGATTTTAGACGGTGAAATGTAGCAAGGAAAGCAAGTCCTCATTGTTCAGCCGGAGCCACTCAGCTGTGTCCCTTCGAACAAATCTTTTTTTCCTTAAAAAAAAAAAAAAATCACACCCCATTGGGCGTTTTCATTTCGGATCCTCACGTCTCTGGAGAGCTGTTCTTTCCTCCCCTCCAGCTCCCAGATCTATTGTTCCTTCCTTTCTGACGAATCGTGCCCGACACCCCCTCTTTCCCTCTTGCGGCCCCACGCCCCCTTGGCCCCCTTTCCCTTCCCTCTCCCTTCAAGGGCAAGCTCCGCAAAACCTCTAGCTTGCACTGCCCGCACTTCCTCCAGGCAGGCCACCTAGGGCTGCTGGCAATCCTTTCTTTTGGTCTCCAAGGCCTCAAAGAACGCAATCTGAATCCGTTTTGACATCTCGGGGCAAAAATGTCCAGCCGAGAAGCCCACTTTCAACCCGCAATGGTGGAGGCGGAACAGGTACGACGCGTTAGCCACCGTCTTAGCCGTGTATCTCGTCTTAGGCCTGCTCTCCAGGAAAGCCAGACCTTTTTACTCCACCTTCGCGACACACAGGCCGAGCGCTCCAGTCAGAACTGCCCCAGCGCGGGGCACGAAGAGCGAGCGAGGCTGTAGTGCTGGGGCGCTGTGCTCGTCCCCAGCCAGGGGAGCCCCGACCCCTGGACCCTATCGGAAAAGATCCCTTGGGAACAGGTCAGAAGAGGGCAGATGAAGGTCAAGAGCCGCAGAGGAGCGTCTCCGCCTGGCGTCGGGGCTGTAGACACTTCCGAAAACATTCAGAAGCCAGGATTCCCTTCCGCTTACATCCCACTCTCCCAAACCCGCCAAGCCAGCTCGCCTCGAAGCCCTTTGGGGCCCAGCGGGCCCTTTCACTCACCGCAGATCTTCAGCCCCAGTTTTCTGGTGCATCCATGGGCCACGCCGCACCAGGTGTCATACGCTAGAAAGCAAGAGACGTGCGTTCAGTGAGGCTCGGACAGTCTGGGACCCGGTCGAAGGCAAAGGTGTTCTGGGGAGGGTGGGGGCAAGTCTTTGCCAGTGCGCCTCATTAAATAGCTCTTTCCCCAACGAGCTGAGTCTGACCTTTGGGCTGACAGGGAGACTCGTGCCCTCAGAGAACCCACCACAGTCCCTTTCCGATTCTACTTCAGATAGGGAACAGTGTCTCTGAGAGGCCGCGCGCCCCGCGCTCTGCTGGGCCTCCAAGCGACCCCAGCCATTCAAGTCGGGTGGCCGCCGAGGGGTCGCGGAGTGGGACAGGGCTGGCTCCTCAGTTGGCCAGCACCCACCCGCAGGCCCTGTCCCTTGGTCTCTGCCCGAAGGGCGACCACAGCAGCCAGGAAAGGGAACACAAGAGACATCTGGGACCAACGCGTCTCATAATTTCTTGGCGGGTCTCCAGCCGAGTGGCAGCTTAAAATAAACTGGCATGAAATGGGGTCGCGGAAGAGTTCAGGAATTAATTGGGTGAAAAATAGTATTTGACTAGATGATCGGGCTCGCTTGGCTGCTCTTCAGTGGGACTGGGGAGTCAGTAAGACAATAGTGCGCCTGGGGTCTTCATCCCTGCCCCCTCTTCCTAACCTGCCCCTCATTAACCCTTCCCTCCGGCATCTCTAGAAGTAAAGGGAATCAGACACTTTTTCTCGAGGTCTAAATCGGGGACTCAGGAGCTGCCGTATTCTCAGACTCCTCAGTGTCTAGCCTGCCTTCAGGATTCAACTTCCATCTAGGAGTGCAGGGGTGCCTGAGGAGCCCGCGTGCGACCTGGTGTGGTGGGCCTAGCGAGAAATTCTCAGATTCCTCATAGCAAGGCGTCTCTAGTTCCTCCCATCCCCCACCCCATCCTGGCCGGTGCCTTCAGCCCCGGACGAATGTTGGCTGCGATAAGGAGAATGACATCCATTAAACCCGAGGCACAACAGAGCCTCAGCGGGGAGAGGAACTAGCCCAACGTCAGAGAGACAGCGTGTCAGAGAGACAGCGTGTCACAGATGGAGTTCCTGCAACAGACAGTAAATCAGTGCGAAAGCTAAACCCCAGTAACAGCACCTTTAAGGTAAAGTGCTATTTCCACCCGGTGCAGTGCTTTCACTGTAAACGTCATCCCACCTAATCCTCATAATCTTATGAAGCAAGAGGAGTGTTAATCTAAGACTCATTTTCACAAATAGTAACAGTGAGGCTCAGAGAGGTGAGGAGAGTTTTCCAAGGTCACTCAGCTATGGCTTGGAGTTCAGACCCATTGCACTGCCTTTTAGAGTTGGGGATTACAGTGAAAGAAAGGGAGTGAGATGGGAAGAGGAAGTGAGAGAGCCCCTTTGATGTAGGGAAGACTGAGTGGTCTAGGGCAAAGAGGCGGGGTCGCTGCAGTAAGAGGTTGTGTAAAATTGTGTGAATTAAGCAAAGCCACTTCCCAGGAGACCTTGGAGGGGCAGAGAAGCGGAGCCAGCTGGGCAGGCAAGAGTGGGTAGAGAGCCAGGTGAGTGAGTGCAGCCTGGGATGCTCACCGCAGCTGGGCTGTTGGGGCGGGAAACAAGACAGGTGCTTCTCAGAACCTGTGTTTCAGGATCTTCCCTCTGCCTTGGCGAATTCCCGAATTCCGGGCGTGACCTCCAGGCCACAAATGAATTCAGGTCAGTGCCTCTACTGGGTCTGGACCTAGGTTTGGGCACATGGGCTCCACTGGGGGCTGCCTCTGGGAAGTAGGGGCGTGATGGGGGTGCAGGACTCGAGGGTGGATGAACACTATGGATACCCACCCTTGCCAAGGCAGCAGAAAAGGGGCGGGAAATGTGGAGAGAACTGGAAAAGAAATCCATCTGTGCCTCAGCAACAGACAAAGGCACTCAGGCCTCCGAGCAGCTCTGGTGGCCAGTGTGCAGCTCATGAGCCACCAAGGCTGGCGGCTCTCTTGAGTCTCTCTTTATTGTGTGGGTAATTGTAGCTTCCCTGGGGGTGGGGCATCGGAGCTGCAAAGGGAACTGGAAAGCAGTCTAAAAATTTAAGAGGAGGTCTTCTGCCAAGAAGCCAAGGGCAGCACCTATGGGTAGGATAAAGGGCTTACCTGACCACTCCCTCCTCCGCCCCCTGCCAACCTTCCTTGTTGAGAACAATTGATGTTTTCTCAAGCTTATAGAAAGTGCCATAAAAGCGAAGCAATGAGCCCTCTTTCCAACCACAGTACCACCCTTAAGCCCCCTTTTTATACAAAAATTTGGGGGCCCTTACTCTCTGGAGCTGATAGATTTGGAGGGAGACCATTTCAATCTAAAGTGGAAAACGGAAAACAATTTCTCCATCTTCCCACCTCTACAAAGAGGTAGGAAATCAATCCGAATTATGCCCAGATTCTACAAATGGGTTGAAGAGCCACGCCGAGCTAGGGATGGGGAAACATAAATCTTCCCACCACCTTTTATCTCGTTCCCCCTTTCACTCTTTGGGAGGTGTCCACTGCTGACAGGTCTCCTGGCCCGGAAAAAAGAGAGGGCTGCTCTGTCCTTCTTCCCTGGCAAACCTTCTGGGCTCCTCCTTGTTCCCCACTTCTTGCCACTCAGAATGTGGCCCACTTTTTTTTTTTTTTTTTTTTGGTCTTTGAAATGTAATTAATTGTCTAAAATGTAGAGGCTTAATCTCAGAACGTTTTATGCTCCTTTTTCGCCACTGGCTTCTCCCTCACTCGTCAATAGCTCGACGCAAATTTGGAGCAATTAGGGACCCCGAGTTTTCTAAAAGCTACAATTAACGTCGAAATTTCCGCTGATTATAGACTTCCAGGGGGAAAGACGGAGGGGGAGGGGTCAGATCTCGGCTCAACGAAATCTGGAGATAGAAAACTCTATTCCCGCTGAGTCTCCCAGCTCCTCACATCTCCCCGTGCACCGACCCCGGTCGTCTCACCTAGCAAAGAAACCACACACAACACAACACAACACAAACAACACTCTCACCGCGCGTCCTTCACCCGTAGCGAAAGATCGCCGCCGCTCCGACCCTGTGTGGTTCCCACTCTCTTAGCGCCCTGGAATCACCTAGCATCCCTGGCAGTCGAACGACCTCTGGTTGAGACCTGGGTCAGGGCCCCATTTCTTTCTAGCCTCCATCATCTCCGCGCTCCCCCTTCCCTTTACGCCAGCGCAGACTCCTCAGGTCCAGCGCCCCCATCATTTGATAGGAAACTAGAGCAGGACCTACTTGTGGGGCGCAGGTTGGTAGTATTGGGGTCCGCTCCCGCGTTCGAGGAGGTTGCGGACGAAGAAGGGGTCGAAGACGCCATCAGCTCGGTCGTCCCGAGGCCTCTGCTGTCCGGGGTCCTCGGCCGGTCGGGCACTAGAAAAGGCTGCAAAGAGATTCGAGAGCTGTATGGGGAGGGCTTCCGGGGTCCAGGAGCGCGAGAGGCGATTGAGCGGGCGGGGGCGCGGACGCTCCCGCTTAAGTCTGGGCTAGGGAGAGGCGAAAGGAAGGGCAGCTGGCGGGCTGGGTTGGGGAGCGCCAGGCTGGGGACTGGGGGAGGAGGAGACGTGCACGCGAGCTCTGGGATTCGGGCGCTCGCAACGTAGCCCCGGGCTCCTCTCCAGTCTGGCGGCGCGGTGGCGCGACCTGGAGCGCAGCGCTGAGACTAGGGGAACCCAAGGCCAGTGCAGGTCGCGCGGGTTCGGGCGGCTGGGCTAGGAGGGCTAGGGAGACTCAGTGCGCGATTTTCCAGCCCAGCCGTGACAAGCCGTATTGGGTCTCAGCAGCCGGCTGGCGGGCAGGCGGGAGGGGCGCGGGGCGGGTGGGGGGGCTGGTGAGCAGGAGGAGGGCGCACAGGGCGGGCACGTCTGGTTCGGTGTCTGGTTCCCGTTGTTGTGTCTGGCTAATTCCCTAAAAAGAAGGAGGCTAACTGCTCCAGGGAACGGGGACTTTGGTGAGACAAGGTGAGAGGAGAAAAAGGGGTTTGTGTTTTCACGGTCTCCCTCGGATTTGGCTGGGGAAGATATACAGTCACCTTGTACTCCAGACAGCCAGAAAGCAGCGAGTCGGAACCTCGCTCGTCTCCCTCTTGCCCCACCCGCTTTAAGCCATTTCGAAGCCAAGAACCGGGCTCCATTCTTGTTTCTGTATTTCCCCTCCACCCCGGATTTCTCGCTGTACAGACCTGGGGAGGGTGAGGGAGGCAAGAAAGGGGAATATCACCGGGGAAACCAACTTGTGCCCAGCGGGCGGGAGGCGGCAGATAAGGATAGGTGCGCGGCGTCCCTTCTCCGCGCTCAGCATTGGTGCGATGGCTTCCGAAGGCCAGGGAACAGAGAGAGTGCGGGCAAAGCTGGGTAGATACAAGAGCCTGCAGAGTAGCGCCCGCAGGCCACCGCCTCCACACTCTCCATAGGACCCCCACACCTAGCCCCGCGCGCGCACTCGCACAGCAACGTAGGCAGCTGGGAGACAGCGGTTTCTGGGGAAGTAACAGGTTACCACTCTGAGTCGCGCCTTCGGCTGCTGCTGGCCAGGAGCCCGTTGGTGAGACCGGTGCTCGCAGCCGGGAAGCGGAGGAGAAAATCGCTCTCTCTCCACTTCTGCGTGAGCCTCAGCCTCTGTGCGTCCTCGGGGCATGAATCTCGCTGATGGGGATAGGATGATTGTGAAGGCTGAGGTCTCTGCATCGCGCAGGAACCGGGAGCTAAGACTGGGGCGGGCGGGAAGCTCTCGGTTCAGGAGGGTATAGACGACAGACTCTGGGGGTGGGGGTTGGCCATGAAACCGCGGCTGAACAGGACCCAGCTGAACAATCACAACTGGGCACTGGGAAGGTCCCGGCGGTTGCGCGCTTACCCACCTAGGCTGGGAGACAGCAAGCCGCGCGCTCCTGCCGCTCTTCTGCGTAGCGCCCAGCGATCTGCCCGGCTCGGCCCGGCTCTGCCTCAGGCGTAATCTGCCCGGCGTCACCTCCAGATGCAGCCTCTCTTTTGCTAGCACCGTCCCGCACGCGAGCTCCTGGAAGAGAGGAGAGCGATCCGAAGAGACGGCTGCTTGGCTTTGGGGGAGGCGGAGGCGGAGTGGGGAGGCGGGGACCGGCTCAGCAGGGGAATCACGAGGCCGCTGCTCGCGGGGGCAGCTCGTGGGCAGAGCCGTGGGGCTCCTTGCAGGTGCCTGACCGCCTCTGGAGCTTTATAGGGCGATTATAAACCCAGATCACGGGTTTGCACCCGGAAAAAAAGAAAAGAAAAAGCCCTATGAGTAATCCAGAACGTACTCAACACGCTCTGTTTTTTGAGCTAGGCAGAGGGTCGGGTAAGGAGAAGGAAAAGAGAAATTCTGTGAAGAATTCTGCCTCGCTGAGTGCTTCTCCCTCCCTTTCCTCTCCCCCATTACCATATCCTCGAGAAGACAAGAGCTGTAGCTTTGCCTCTGTTACTTGCCCCGCGGCTCCCCCAGCTTTCTGATGCCTCCGTGAGCGGAAACCTCTCCCTGGGTCATGTCCTTGCTGGCTCTCTACTGAGCCAGGTTCGTTGTAAAAGCAAAGGACGCAGAGATGAGGAGAGAACTCGCAGACCCGTAGAGGACTCCATCTCTTTTTCACTTCAGTTTTCTCATCCTGCTCGGAGCTTCCCCAAGTACTCCACCGGCGCATACTACCGAGTGCCTCCGTAGAGAAAAGGGTCCGATTTCCAACCCACTATACGCTCCCCCCTAGCTTCTGTTCCCTTGGTGATGGGGAAAGGAGTCCTCCTGATTGATCACATCTGAAGGTTAATAACACGCACGAGCGCCGCTCCACACACAAGGGGAACCCGAGCATAGAGGTGGCCCGGGGCTGGGCTGGGGGAAGCGGACCGGCCATCTCTGCCCAGGCCCGCACCCCTCCACTCTCCCTTCGTCTCACGCTGTTTAAGGATTCTCTTTTTGCAATATTTAGACGGATTGAACAAACTGCCGCGTTCCGAAGCCCCTCGCGGTATAAGGCGTTCACGGAAAAATTTCCACCAGATGGCGCCAGGCGGCCAGAGACCGAGAGGCCCTGTGCTGGCCGGGTCTTTCCTTGCGCCCCAGGGTCAACACCTGGAGGGGCTGGCGTGGCTGTTTTTCTCCCGCCTTTTCAAGCCAACCCTCAGGCACCCTCCTCTCTAATTTATGGTGTCCTCTTTTCTCCACCCCAGTTTCTTTTTCTTTAGGGCAAAACTGAGTTGATCATTGTGTCTGGGTGACACAGTGTAACCAGTGATTTCTTTCCTCGTTTTCACAGTGATTTTGTTGTTGCGATGCTGCAGGCAGGGGTTATTTATGGACACTTCTTCGACCTTGCTAGTCCACCGGAATCCTGATTCTTCTCTGAATGTCTTATTGCCTTTCACCATTACACAGTGGGAATGCTGAAAATCTTACAAAGCACTGAAAATTCCATAAGGGAGACGGAAGATTCCGCCCTTCCGCCTGGGAAGATACAGTCCGATTTAGTAAGAGGGTTCTCGTTGTGAGGTTTGAAATAACCGCGTTGCCCTTGATACTAAAGAAAATACTGTCGCCCTCTCTCAATCTTACAGTAAGACCTCGGGCACTTTTTAAAAACGGAAGAGCATGCAGAAAGGCAGGCGTAGGTCACTGCAACTCTGGGTCCCAGAGCTCAGGACTGGGCAGGTGGGCGTGCCCACTCCGCGCAGAAAAAAACCCTCCAAACCGTGCACCGCGCAGCATCTCTGCCACGCTTGAAAAACGCAGTTTACTAAGAAAAAAGGCTCGGAATTCCACCCATGCCCGCTCCTCAGCTCTCCCTAAGAGAAATGGTTGTGCCAATCAAGGACCCAGGTGCTAGTGATAAATCATTCGAGATGGGCTGGGGCTAGGAGGCCAGCAGGAGGAGGCTCCTCTCAGGGTGTGCTGTACCAGGAAGACGCCTGCTCACCTTCTGTCCCTTCCACCTTCTCCCAAGACCCGAGATTCCCCAGAAAGGAAGATTTGTTTACCTTCACCTGTGGCATCAGACACTTCCAACCACTCCCTCTTCTGATTTCTGTGTTCAAAACTCTCACCTCTAAGGTTTTAGCCAATAAAATATTCTCGCCAGAGAAAGAAATCTACAGGACTGTGTATAGCAAATTAAAGCTGAGTCCGTCCAGCTGCACGGATATCCCTTTCTCCTTTATATAGAGGGAAGGGAGGAATGAAGGGTCCTGCTTGTCCTTAATTTTAAAAAGTTTAATATGATATTAGTAAGTAATATGTTAAATGTTTATTAATCACATGCTTGGTGTCAGGCTCTGTTTTCAGGGAACTTACACTGTCTTGGCAACTTATATTATCCCTGCATTCATGAACATTCCAGTTAGGAGGGGAGAGAAACAGTCTTGGGGACTTCATGGGTTTAGTTTGGTTTCCAATTACCTTCCATTCCAACCCAGGCTCTTGGGCTCAGCGGAGATGGTAAAGAACTGAGGGTCCAGAATCCCACAGTTTCAGCACAGCGAGTTCGGACGTAGGGCACGGCTCTTTCAGCACCAAGGACAGAGCCCACGGTTTGGAAGCTGAAGCCTCCAGTTCGTCGGCTTAGGTCGCCAGTATCTAGCAAACCCGCCTCCCTCGCACCATCCGCCTCCAGGCAGTAAATGCAGGGTTTGTTTTCCCCTTTTGGGGCGGGGTGGTGGTGGTGGTGGTGGAGTACCTCGCCCCCTACTTGCCTCCCCAGTAAGAATATGCAAGGAGGGTGATTGTGGTTGTCTTTTGGCTCTTCAGAATATTTGGGATCTATATTTTTGTTTATATTTTTCCACTCTTCTTTTTATCTTTTATTACTCCCGGGGGAAGATGCTTTGGATGATGGGGGTGGTAAAAAGATATCCTCTCTAGGGACTCGAACCGGTGGTGAGGGGTGGCCGGGAAGGGAGTGGTATCCGCCCAGCTGTTTCGTTTGCTTTTGATCTAAGGTTTAGCACTTTGAAGAAATGGGAACAAGATGCCCAGAGGCAGAAAAAAAGAGGCGGCGAGTGCGACCCCTCTGTTCTCTCTCTTCCGGGCGTGGAGGAGTAGCCGGGCTGCAGCTCCGGCTACTCGATTGTGTCTTCAGAAGTCAACTTTCCTTTGGGTCAAGGATGCCTGGGGCTTGGGAACATGACCCTCCGCCCACAGTGCCCCTTCTCTGGGAGGTTTAAAGATACTCCAAGTGGATTTGGAGCCAAACCTTTGGGCAAAGGAAAAAAAGGAGTGGGTGAAGTAAGGAGTGGAAGGGGCACCCGAATGGGCTGCGGGGGAGATTTTTATGCGTAAAATATGGTCCACGTCAAGGTGAGTAAATATGAAACGTCAATCTCTTTTTTTGACGCATTTAGCTTTTTTAGCCTTCAGAAAAGGTAATTTTGGAGCCCCATTGTGAATTCATTTTTGCTCGTTAAGGTCTATTTTAAGCATCTAATTTATGACCAAAAAAGAGGGGGGAAAATAGCAGTGCTCACCGTTTAAACGTCTGTCTCCCGAGACGAGGGCTGTGGAAGGCGTTGTTAACCGTACACTCAGCTTTTCTTAAGTGGGAGCGAGTTCGGTGTGATTGTGTTCTTTAAAGATAGTTCATTCTGGACTTTCCTTGGGAACCATAGCTAAATCGACACCCCTACCCACAACAGGCACCCCTGGAAGACACTCACACTCACCCCTGAAAGACAGGAAGGGGTTAAAAATTGTGGCAAGCGAGAGAGAATTCCAGCCGGAATTGAACGCAGCCAAGAGGACTCCGGAAATTACAACCTTTTCTTCTGAAGAACAGTGGTGAGTTCCTCAAATAATGGTCACATGGTCCCTTCCCTCTCGATCACATGGTCCCTTTCTGAAGGTGAAAATATTCTAATAATAAAGAAATTAATCAAAGAGGATAGAGTAATTTGTATTTGGGCAAATCTTGTGCACATTTTAAGACGCCCTATTCTCGCTATTTCCAACACGACGACGACGGAGGGACCACCAGATGGCGACAGACTACTATTTCTGACAGGGGACAACGGATTCCACAAGAGAGCAGTACTTGAGGGAAAACTGCTGCTGGCAGGCCTTTTCCAGTTCACACTCACACTCTGCCATATTTCACAAAGCAGGGTCTTTTTTTTCTTTTTCTTTTTAATGCTTAGAGAGGCTGCCGGAAGTGGCCAGAAACATTCAGAATCTTTGTCCCTTTGGTGAAAGAGAGTCCCTTTGGTGAAAGAGAAGTGGATGTAAAGTATCTGATTCTTTCCCACAAAACTGCTCTGTAAAGGTAGCCTCAGGACAGAAACTCTGGTATTAGGCAAGGTGTTTCACTGTGAAACAGGACACCAAGGAAGTAACAGTCCTCAACTGCAATTCTGACAGAGCTTCGAAAATGTATCTGTTTTCAATTCTCTTAACAGAAACTTGGAGAAGGCAATGGCAACCCACTCCAGTACTCTTGCTTGGAAAATCCCATGGATGGAGGAGCCTAGTGGGCTGCCGTCTATGGGGTCGCACAGAGTCTGACACGACTGAAGTGACTTAGCAGCAGCAGCAGCAAATGAATGGGATGCAAGGAAGATGATTTCCTGTATGTTTTTTTTAGTGAAACAGTATGTAATAGCAATACAGCTGAGGCTTGAAGGACCACTGGGGGCTGGGGTGGCCCTCCTCACAGTGGAAATCCACATGTAACTTACAGTCCCCATATACAGAATTTCTCAACATCCATGGTTCCTTTGTATCCTAGATTGCATTCACACTTTCAACCAACCTGGAATTGTGTAGTACTATAGTATTTATTAGGAGAAGGCAATGGCACCCCACTCCACTACTCTTGCCTGGAAAAGCCCATGGGCGGAGGAGCCTGGTAGGCTGCAGTCCATGGGGTTGCGAAGAGTCAGACATGACTGAAGCGACTTAGCAGCAGCATAGTATTTATTATTGAAAAAATTCTCATCTAAGTGGACACTCACAGTTCAAATCTGTGTCATACAACCAGGTCAACCATATATATATATATTTTTTTTCAATGTAAAACCTCTTGAACTATTTAGAATAACAGGTATTTAGCCCTTGTTTTCAGAATTAGGTGCCTAGGACCACTGCTTCTGAGAGGTTCTTTCCAGAAGGTTCTGACTTACTTGTGGAGAATCTGATAACTTAAAACTCTATTCTTGATCAGATTCCTTCCCTATCTGGCCTAATCCTGAGTCAGTTACTCAGGGAAGAAAACAGAACCTTAACAGATGGGGTTCATCATTGCTGTTCTAGCTCAGTTTCTTTCTTGTTAACAAGAGCTCACACCTAAGGTTCTCAGCTGTGTCAGCTGCAAATCAATGCCTTGGGAGCTCCTTCTTTCTATCTTTCTCTTGGGTGCACAGCTGATTTCTTGTTTTCTCTGCCTCTGGGTAAGTCAGGGATCCTTTAGATCTACAAGAAGGTAAAATCTCAAAAAGCCCCTAAATATGCAGATTAAATGATAATCAGTATCTTTTCACTGGGGCTATAAGCACATTGTCTCAACTACATAGCTAGGGATAAACCACATACATGCATTGGAGCATGGGAAGACTTTAACTGGTAAAACGTTTCTTCTTCTCTAAATTTGAACTGGATACTCTTCACCCCCACTCCTTCCTGCCCATCCCCACCAACTTTGATAAGGACTTGGCCATGTAAGTTGCTTTGGACACAGGAATGGAGCTGAACTGCAGATCCATGAGTTAATGTGTGATGCATCATTTCTGTGGAAGTAACTGACAAATACAGCATTGACCAGGGAGAACCAAGGTTGGACACAGAGAATGGCCTTGGTATTGGCTGCCTAGGCTTACTTATTGTGTGTGGGCCCTGTGCATGTGCATGTTTGGTCGTGTTGAACTCTTTGAGACTCTATGGACTGTAACCCAACAGGCTTCTCTGTCCATGGAATTTTCCAGGCAAGAATACCAGAGTGGATTGCCAATTCCTATTCCAGGGGATCTCCCTGACCCAGGGATCGAACCTACAACTCTTACATCTCCTGCACTGATGAATTCTTTACTAGTGGAAAGCCCAGGCTGGGTCCAGTGTGGCCTACTTAGTGGTGGTGCTGGAAGGGGGTGGGGTCCCAGTCTGACCTACTTCTAGTGGTGGTGGTGGAAGAGGGTAGGGGCATGTTAGAGACCTCTATCTGTCTCCCTCTCAGTGTCTTTCTCTCACTTTAGAATCATGACTATAGAAATAGTTAGAGATGAAAAATCTATCTCATGGCAATTATGTGATATGTTCATTGTCTGAACTCTCATTTAATCATCACCCAAGATCCTCTTACTTTGTAGACGAGGAAACTGAAGTCCAGATAAGTTTCAGGGTTTCCCAGAGCACACACTTAACTGAGAACCAGACTGGAAACTGTTCTTTCTTCAGTCTCAGTTCCCTGCACACGGCTCAGCAAGACCTTCTGGCTCTCCCACCTAACAACCGTTTGACCTTGGAAAATCACTTAATCTCTTTGGATTCCCATAATGGGATGGGTGGGGTATCAGATGAGACCAGATAAGACTTCATTCATCTGAAATAATTAATTAGTAGTGTTTGTTTCATGATTCCTCTCATGGGGGAATTTTCTGTTGTGAATGCTATGAACTCGAGGAACTTTTGAGCCAAGGCAGTGTTACAGGAAGAAAAGCAAAAACTTTAAAGATATTCAGACTTGAATTCAAATCTGAATTCTATTAGCTATTATTTAAATGCTCTCAGTCTAAATTTTCTCATCAGTAAAATGGGAGCTAATCTTAGCTTTTGGGCTGTCCTGTTTGATGTCCATAAAACCCATGTTCACAAGTTCAGTGGTGCCCAAGTTTATGGCTTTCAGTGTATGTCAATTCTTGCTCCTATTCCTTCCCCTTAGTTCAGCAGTGATTTTGATCCATTTAAATATTTTCTCCTTGGAGGCTAAGCCTAATATGTGTTTTATTTCGTTGCCCAGTTCAGTAGAGCTTCACCATCCCTTAACATGGACTTGAGGCCTTCCTCTTTAGTAGTTTAGATAATCTACACAGTTTTGATTCTTAGAGGAGAAAACTTTCTGATGGAACATTCAGACTCAGCAGAGAAGGGGTGAAAGGGAGCCAGTTTTGTGCTGAAGTCTTCACTCTGCCCTGGGGATTCTGGCTTTCTTGTTATTTCTTGAACACTTCCGGCATGTTCCCGCCTCAGGGACTTTGCAATGAATATTCCTCTGCTTGGAAAACTCTTTCCCCATGTTCCATAGGATTTTCCCTTCTCATTCTGGTCTTTGCTCAAATGTTCAAAAATTTTCTTGATGCCCTTCCTTTATCCTTCTATTTTAAAATTACAGATCTCCCCTAGTCTTGGCACTCCCTATTCTTATTTTTTTCCTATAGCACTTTTTTTTTTTAAACTACTTCACATAGTGTATATTTTACTTATGTATTGCTTCTTTCTTCTCACTAAAACAAAAGCTTTGTGAGAGCAGGGACTTCTTTTTACACCAATGTATCCCCAGAACAGAATGGTTCCTGGACACTATAACCACCCCATGCATATTTGGCTGGTTTTTATATTTTGTGCAGCTGAATAGACAATATATTCCTACGATCTTCAGGTGGCCATCTGGAAGGCAGCTAGCGCCTACAGAATGAATATAGGCAGTTGTTTTGCATCACTTTCTTCATCTGGATTTACATAAGGAGGTGAGAAGAAAAAGTAGACAAGGATGAAAATAAGTCCCTCAAAGTCAGAACCACTTAGGAGACTTCATCTAGCCTATGAAGGAGCAGCCAGTATACGAACCACTGTTTTAACAGGTGACAAAAGATGACTCAATTTAGCAAGTTTCAGTTTTGAGTCAAGTTTCTCAAAAGTATAATTGTAAGTTCATTTAGTACATAGGATTTTTAACATTTTTCCTTTTATTTTCTTGCACTGGTGGGATGTGAGCTAAGGGAAGGTGGCTATAGGCTGATGATGTCGTCTGCTGATTTAAGTATTCTGCTCTACGTTTGGCTCAGTTCTTCAATTGCCATCAGGAATAAACTGAATTTGGTGCCTGTTATGATGGGGAAGAATCTTTTCTCCTATCACACTGTCCAGTGGTAGACAGGGAACTGTGAAATTTATCTTCTTTACAGAATGATTGTTTTCAAGTAATCCTTTTCACGGCAAGACATTCAGAATAATTTTTCTTTGAGGGGAAGATACATTTAGGGACCTAGGGGCATGAAATACCAAAAGCCTTGTTACAGAGTAGAAGGCAAGCCAAGTGTTCAAAAAAGGCAGGAAAGGGCTCAGGAAAGTTAACCAACTATTAAAACTTTTTTTTTGTAGTTACACAACAATAGGAACTACACAATCAATTCAAAGAAAACAAGGGCTTTTTTAGGCTCAGTTCAGTTCAGTCGCTCAGTTGTGTCTGACTCTTTGTGACCCCGTGGACTGCAGCATGCCAAGCCTCCCTGTCCATCACCAACTCCTGGAGTCCACCCAAACTCATGTCCATTGAGTCAGTGATGCCATCCAGCCATCTCATCCTCTGTCGTCCCCTTCTCCTCCTGCCCTCAATCTTCCCCAGCATCACAGTCTTTTCCAATGAGTCAGCTCTTTGCATCAGGTGGCCAAAATATTGGAGTTTCAGCTTCAACATCAGTTCTTCCAATGAACACCCAGGACTGATCTCCTTTAGGATGGACTGGTTGGATCTCCTTGCAGTCCAAGGGACTCTCAGGAGTCTTCTCCAACACCACAGTTCAGAAGCATCAATTCTTCAGCGCTCAGCTTTCTTTATAGTCCAACTCTCACATCCATACATGACCACTGGAAAAACCATAGCCTTGACTAGATGGACCTTTGTTGGCAAAGTAATGTCTCTGCTTTTAAATATACTGTCTAGGCTGGTCATAACTTTCCTTCTAAGGAGTAAGCATCTTTTAATTTCATGGCTGCAGTCACCATCTGCAGCAATCTTGGAGCCCAGAAAAATAAAGTCTGCCACGGTTTCCCCATCTATTTGCCATGAAGTGATGGGACCGGATGCCATGATCTTAGTTTTCTGAATGTTGAGCTTTAAGCCAACTTTTTCACTCTCTTCTTTCACTTTCATCAAGAGGCTCTTTAGTTCTCCTTCACTTTCTGCCATAAGGGTGATGTCATCTGCATATCTACTGATGATTATTTGCAATGATCTCTTTATCCAACAGCATAAGAATAAGCCAGTTTGTGAGTGTTCTAAGTGGTTAATGTTCTATGAAGATCAGCATTTCTGTCTCAGTTGACATCTTTTCTGAACTTAAAGACCTACTGATTTACTTGTTAGTGTTGATCCTTATTGGGCTTCCCAGGTGATGCAGTGATAAAGAATCCACCTATCAATGGAGATGTGGGTTTGACCCCTGGGTCAGGGAGATCCCCTGGAGTATAAAATGGCAACCGGCTCCAGTATTCTTGCCTGGAAAACTCCATGGAAAGAGGACTCTGGCAGGCAACAGTCCATGGGGTCGCATAGAGTCAGACATGACTGAGCGACTGAGCGCACACACACACACACACACACACACACACACACACACTGATCCTAATGGGAAGCTTCTAGCACACCAAGACGTGTACTAAGGCCTGCTAAAATGCCTCACATACAATAGGCAATTCATGAATATTGCTTTGTTTCTTCTCTTCCTTGTGTAAACTTTTCTGTTCCTAAGGTCAGTTTTACTTTTTCTTGGTCTTTTTTATTTGTTTGAAGTATAGTTCATTTACAATGTTTTGCTAGTCTCTGCTGTATAGCGCAGTGACTCTTATACATATATATTCATTCTTTCCTTAATATTCCTCTCCATTATGGTTTATCCCAAGAGATTAGATATAGTTTGGTATGCTATATAGTGGCAACTTGTTGTTTATTCTAACTTCCTTTTTAAGTTTCTTTTTAAAGAAAAGCAAAACATTGTAAATAAGCTATATTTTTTCCCTTAAAGTAATATATGCTTGTTAAAAAAAAGTATATGACTTTATAGCAGACAAAAATGAAAAAAATCTCATGACACAAATGCAATCACGGTTAACATTTTCATTAACTTTTTCCCCCCAGGTTTTGTCCTACCTCATGTATAGGCTTAATTTAAAAGTTTTTTTTAAACTTTTAATTTTATATTGGGGTGTGTGTGTGTGTGTGTGTGTTAGTCGCTCAGTCGTGTCCAACTCTTTGCGACCCCACGGACTGTAGCCCACCAGGCTTCTCTGTCCTTGGAATTCTCCAGGCAAGAACACTGGAGTGGATTGCCATTCCCTTCTCCAGAGGAACTTCGCAACCCAGGGATTAAACCCTGGTGTCCTGAATCACAGGCAGGTTATTTACCATTTGAGCTACAGGGAAGTCCTAATTTTATAATGGAGTATAGCCAATTAACAATGTTGTGATAGTTTCAGGTGGACAGCAAAGGAACTCAGCCATACATATATATGTATCCATTCTCCCCCAAACTCCCCTTCCATCCGGGCTGCCACATGACATTGAGCCGAGTTCCCTATGCTATACAGTAGGACCTTGGTGGCTATCCATTTTAAATACAACAGTGTGTAATGTAGGTCCCAAACTTCCTAGCTATCCCTTCCTCTCTTCCTTTCCCCTGGCAATCATAAGTTTGTTCTCTAAGTCTGTGAGTCTGTTTGTTTTACGAATAAGTCCATTTGCATCATCTTTTTAGATTCTGCACATATAAAAAAACTTTTAGTATAGAATATTTATTTGTACATACACGTTCACAGCAACATTATTCACAATAGCCAAAAGGTGGAAGCAATCTAACTGTCCATCAATGGATGAGTGAATAAATGAAATGTGATATGTACACACAATGGAATAGTATTTAGCCATAAGGAGGGATCAGGTATTGAAAGATGCTAGGGCATGGAAGAACCTTGAAGACATTATGCTCAGTGAGACAAGTCAGTCACAAAGGGACAGATACTGTAGGATTCCACTTACTTGTGGTACCTGCTGCTAAGTAGAGTAGTCAAATTAATAGAAAGGAGAACAGTGGTTGCCAGGGGCTGAGGGTAGAGGGGGATGGGGAGTTACTGTCTAGTGGGTACAAGTTTCATTCTGAGAAGACGTAAAAGTCCTTGAGATGGATGCTGGTAATGATTTTACAGTATCAAAATACTAATGTTACTGAATTATATACTTTAAAATGGTTAAACTGGTAAATTGTATATTTTACCAATAAGAAAGACTTCAGTTATAAGTGACACATGCCCATGAAAAAAATTAAAATGCATACATTGAAAAGTAAAATTCTTCTTACTTACCTCCCCTCCTCACTTACACAACGCAGAGATAACCATTCTAGCTGCTTTCGTATTTCTGCTTTTCACTTACCTGCACCTGTAACTGGAACAAGGATCTGCCAGTTCCTCTTCCTGCTTTGGGTGGCCATGACCCACTGGGGACCTGATGGTAACTTAGAGAGTCCAGTTAGGCTTACAATCCTAGAGGATGTCATTGTTGTCATTATACTTGCTATGCGTCGCAGATACATACAGTAGGGTGCTCTTGGCTGCAAAGTAATAGAAAGTAAGAAACAAACTACAGTAAGACAATTTATTGTTTTACACAGGATATTCAGAGGTAGGGAAAGGACTAAACCAGAGTTGACTGTCACTAAAAATGTCATCAAGGACTAGTTTCTTCTTTTCTCTCCTCCACTATCCTTAGCATTGGCTTCAGCATAAAGCCTCCCATGGTTCTAAGTTGCTGCAAGTATCTGTGAAGGCTCTATGCTTTCTTGTCTCATGTTATTAGCAGAGACTGGCTGAGTTCTGTCCATGTCTAGTAATAACCAGCAGTAAAGGGATATTGGTCAAAGGGTACAAAGTTTCAATTATGCAAGATGAATAAGTTCTAGACATCTAAAGTACATCATGGTGACAATAGTTAACGTTACTTATTATACACAGGCCTACCTTATTTTATTGTGCTTCACAGATATTGCATTTTTTACAAACTGAAGCTTTGTGGCAATCCTGTAGCAAGTAAGTCTTTCGGGGCCATCTTTCCAACAGCATTTACTCACTTTGTGTCTCTGTGTCACAGTTTGATAATTTTTGCAATATTTCAAACTCCACCAGCAAGAAGGATTATGACTTGCTGAAGGCTCAGATGATGGTTAGCATTTTTTAGCAATATTTTAAATTAAGGTATGCATATTATTTTTTATACAGTGTTACTGCACACTTGATAGACTACAGTATAGTGGTAAATATAACTTTTATATGCACTGGGAATAAAAAACTTCACATGCCTCAATCACATTAATGTGATATTAGCTTTATTGCGGATGTCTGGAACTGAACTCAAAATATCTCTGAGGTATGCCCATACTCGAAATTTGCTAAGAGGATAGATCTTGAATCTCCTCAACATACACACACACACACACACACAAAGTAACTACGTAGAGGTGATAGATATGTTAATTCACTTGATTGTGGTGGTCATTTCACAATGTATATCAAGTTGTACCTGTTAAATACATATAAAGTATAATTTTTATGTGACCTTTCAAAGCTGTTGCAAACAAACTAGTAGCAAGTGGGATGGAAGTACCATAATTAGCTTAGATGTATCACCTAGGTTGAAAAGGATGGAGGGGAAATCAACCAGTGCCTGCTCTAGGCTGTCTCCTGATGCAAAAGGGTACATTTGAACAAGGCTACTGTTAGGGAAATTAAATAGTCTTGTTTAGGCTTCAGAGACAATGTAGGACAGGCCTCTGACCGTGCTTCTAACCTGCCTGGACACTGCCCTGAGTGACCTGCCTGCCTGCTGTGAGTATAAGATTTACAGCACCATATATAAGATAGGGGACAATCTTGAGATTGTGGAGCCCTTGCAGGAGCTCTGGCCAACCAAGCCCCAGGCTTAACATTCCAAGTTTTATAAGACAAACGGCATTAATATGAAAAGAGCTGAAATTTGCTCACAGACTGATGATGGTATCAGTTTGCCTCCTGAAATTATAAGTGGGAACCCTGAACTGCAATCTTTGAAGTCTTACCCACAGAGCAGATGCACTGCCTGGGAACTTCTGCCAACTGGGACTCTGGATGTGCTGTGACATGGGACTTCCCAGCACTGTTTGAGTCTGGATGTTGGTCAAAACCCAGTTTGGTGATATATCCTCTGCTGTTTCTAGTTCTCTTTTCTTTTAATGTTAGTATATTGAAAGTAAGCTAGATAATTCTCTAATAAATATTGGCATTATTCATTTGTATAGAACAAGTGGCTTATTCTTTTAACAAATCCTTTGAACCTGAGATGAAAGTGAAAACTTTTGGCACAACAGCTACCCAAGCCCATCTCATGTCCCAGTGTTTCACTTCACAAGCCTCTCCAACTTTGGCACACCCACCCCACCCCCGCCCAGCATTATAACTTACATCCCATGTTAGCTGGGTAGTTTATTAGGAAACCCAATCAGAGAGACCTCTGTCCTCCTCAGACTGGTCTTGGAGGCCACGTCTCACCTGCCTCTTATGAGTTCTCAATACCTCCCAATATAGGACATTTGCCCAGAACCCCAAAACATTTCAAGTGGATCCAGGCTTTCCTTCACATCTGGCATCATGAGCCCTGGTCACATGCTCCCCACTGCCCACCCCCACCTGTCCAAGATCAATATTCCAGGCAAATAATCAAAATCACATATACCTTACATTAACCAAGGGAAAAAACACACTTCAGTTAAAGGGAATGTAGGTTATCACCTTGTATAATATATAGTTGATCCTTGAACATCATGGGGGAATAGGGTGCTGACTGACTATGCAGTCAAAAATCCGAGTATAACTAATAATTGGCCCTCTGGATCTGTGGTTTGGCATCCACAAATTCAACCAACTGCAGATTGTGTAGTACTGTAGTATTTATTACTGAAAAAGTTCACATATAGTAGACCCCACACAGTCCCAATCCATGTTGTTCGAGGGTCAGTTGTATAAGGAGATGCAGGAGAATTGAAGGCTATATGAAGAAAGGAGAGGCCATTCTGACTCCACATTTGGATGCTGGGGCAGTTGTCCAGATGGAAGCTACTGCCACACACTAACGTTATGTCATATGCATTCTCCACAGCATTAGATGGTCTTTACTTCATTAGTTATTCCCCTTTCTTCAATCTGTCCCTCTCTACTGGAATCTTAGGGAGCAAAGTACAGTGGAGGGTAGGGCATTAGAGTAAAATGGTCAGGATTTGGAATACTTGATGCCCTTCCTTTCCAACCCACTCCAGTCTGTTCTCTGTGCTTCATAATTCTTTTCTTTTTTTAAAATGGAGATCCTTAGGAAGAAGAAACACATTTCACATCAAGATTGAGGACATATACACAAAAACTCTGAATGAAAAATCTCACAAAACTGTAATTCCCATATACTCTTTTGCAATGTGTGCTATTTTATGTATTTAAGAAACCCAGCTATTTTTTACTCATTATAGTGATTTCATAACTGACCGATGAATCATCACCTGTAGTTTGAGAACATGTTTTTCTATCTGGCTACTAGAATGCTCTTTCCAAAATACAGTCATTATTTTCTTTAAAATCCCTCAATGGCCTCCCACTACTTTAACGATAAAGTTCAAACTTTAACATGGCTTGGAAGATCCTCCATTCCCCAGCCCCTTTATTACTATAGCTTCATCTGTCTTGGCTCTAACTGGTCCGTTTTCCTTCTGCAATCCAACCATGCCTACTTGCTCTCCGGACTCAGATGTGTCTACTAATAGAACGCTCTTCCCCACATCCTCTCCTTGTAGCTAATTTCTCCTCATTCTATCTTCTTAGCTTAGACTCCACATCCCTATGAATGCTTTCCCTGGACACCTGGCCCGGTTTAGGTGCCCCTCCTGTGTTCTCCCTTAGCACCCTGGCCTTCCTCAATGGCAGTGTCTGTCACCCTGCCAGTACTGTTTAAAAGCAGGGACCAGGTTTTGTTCTCCATAGGCTTTCAGTAAATATTGATTGAATAAATAAATGAAATTATCTTATTGGGTTCCCATCTTAAGTCCATTGAGTAGATATTCTCATACATTTGCAGGCTGTTGAATGTTTGGGTTCCTTCCCACCACTGTAATGTTCTGAAGAAGGCACAGGTCTGGACCTGAACTGTCTTCACAGACACCGCTTGTGTGCTGATTCACCTACAGTTTAGCTGTGTGTGAAGCAACAGGAAACACTGGGTTCAAGATTCACTAGATCTCTCATACTGAAACACAACCTGCATCTCATAGTCTTGATTTCCTCATCTGAATTCCAGTACCCCAGTTAACATTTACCCTTGGATACACCCAGCATCCCAAATTCAATTTGTGTAACCAAAAGGGAAAATATAGTAACATGCTCTTAGGACTGAGAAGCCAGTAAATTAAATATATAAAATGCTTATATAAAATAATACAAAAAATACTTTGCAGATTATGTTTAGCTATTATATTATATTATCTAGCTACCACGTTCAGATGTGCATGCCAACACCCTGAATTACACTGGGTAAGGAGTGCAAGTAGGATGAAGACTATGGATAAAGGGTACATATCCATAAATACGGATTATTCTGCATGATCCAACTTCGAAAATTCTTAGATTTAAGCTATAATATGACCTATGGTATCATGGCTTTTTATTCAGAGAGCTTCTTCCTCAGAACCTTCCTGGCCTTTAAAAAGAAAACTAAAATTTTACCAGTGTAATTCATTTCATCTGCAATATCAGTTTTAGGATATTTAAAAAACTTCTTATGGGGGGGGACTCCAAAGTCAGGTAAGTGGCATTAGATTGACATATGCTTAGTTGGTCAGTCATGTCCGACTCTTTGCGACCCCTGGGACTGTAGCCTGTCAGGCTCCTCTGTCCATGGAATTCTCCAGGCAAGAATACTGGAGTGGGTTGCCACGCCCTCCTCCAGGGGATTCGAACCCAGGTCTCCTGCATTGCAGGCGGATTCTTTACTGTCTGAGCCACCAGGGAAGCCCTGATCGACATATGGTGGTGGTTATAGGAGGAATAACAAACAACTTACAAATGAAAAGAACAAGCAGCTCTTGCGGTCTCTGTCAGCCAGCCCTGCAGTGCTATCCAACTAGTTACGCAACTAGATGATTATACATACCTGTCTTTACTTCTTTCAGACAGTTCTATAAAAATGGTGCAGCAGGATTTCTTCCTCTGAATGTTAGCATGCTACAAAATGCCCAAAGAATGAATTATGTTTCAAGCATTTTGGATATGACATGATATTGTGCTGATATAAGAATAAAAACTCAAACTGCCTAACCCCAAATCAGATTGGCACACTCAAAACAAATTATTTAGGAATATTTTTCTCATTTTTACCTCAGTTACCTTATAACCTAGTTTGAAGGTGGCAGAAATTCATTAAGGAATACAGAATCAGAAAAATAATGTAACAGATACAGAAAAGTGTAATAAAGTCTTACAAATGTTTTAAGAAAGAATATAAACATTGTCCTTAACTTTCAGTTCATTCATTCCCTTGGTATACACATCGCATATTTTCCAGGCACCTGTCCAGTTGCTAGTGATATAATGGTAAAAAGACAAAGTCCTGCTTATGTGGAGGTTACATTTTCTGACAAGCAGGGAAAAGATAAAAAGAACAAGTTGGGGGAGGGATAAATTGGAAGTTTGGGATTGACATATATACACACTACTATATTTAAAATTGATAACCAACAAAAACCTACTGTATAAGCACAGGGAACTCCGCTCAATACTCTGTAATAACCTAAATGGGAAAAGAATTAAAAAATAAATAGGTATATGAATCTGAATAACTGAATCACTTTGCTGTACACCTAAAACAACATTGCAAATCAAATATACTCTAGTATAAAATAAAATAAAAACTTAAAAAAAAAAGTAAATAAGAATTTCAGGTACTGATACATGCTGTAAAGAACATGAAATAAGTGATGTAAATAAAAGTGCCTGGACATGGTAGGGACTAAGAGTATGCTTTTGGAGCCATAATGTTCATATAAAAATTGAGGCTCTACTGATCAACAGGGATATAATGCTGGGCAAATGACTCACCCTCTATGTGCCTCAGTTTTCTCATCTGTCAAATGGGGACAATGATATTGTTATTCGCATGGTTTTGTTGGATTCAATAAATTAATGTGTATACAACAGTACCTGGCACATTGTTTGTGCTTTTAAGTGTTTTCAATGACTATTTCCCTTTCTGAGTAGCTCACGTTGAGTTGAAATCTAACTATTAAGAAGAAGCTCAAGCTAATACAGATAAATTAAAGGAACTCTATGCCAAATAAAGAACCATTAGACTGAAATGCAGCTCTCTTCTTTATATTTCCACCGTACACAGTAATGAACATACATGAAGACTGAACTACAGCAGCAACTGTCGTCACCCATCTTCACACTCATCAGAGCTTTCTTCACTTGGGTCCTCTGTGCTCTCTCCTTCACTCTCACTATTGTCTTCTTCACTCTCGTCATCATCTTCCTCGAGATTCTGTGCTTTCTCTGCCACAGAAAGGAAGAGACTTGTTTAAAATATTTCTTAATATGTCTACCCTGAAACATCATAATCCTCCTTGTTTCCCCCTCCATCAAGAAGTACATAGTTTTAGAATGTGACAACTGAGCGGAGGGTCAAAGCAGTGGTACACAGAACATATTTTTACTAGCATAAAGATGTTTGTGGATTAAAACTATATTTAAAACATTGGTATAATTTTTTTTTTTTTTTACTACTGTCAACTTCTGAAATAGAATAAGAGTAAAGTGAGATTCAGGGTAATGTAGAGGGTACAGACTTTGCTGGGAACCGTGGGATAATCCTTTCAGTTCCTGGGGTACTGTTCCCTCTTCAGCAGGAACTGTTCCCTCTGGGGACTCTGTCAGTGCCCAATACTGTCTGCCCAGGGAGCCTGCTCTGTTTGGGCAGTTCCACCCCACAGAGGAAATGGAGTCAGCTTGACCATCTATAGAGGAAAAGCCGGTTTCATGAAACCATCTGAGATAATCATTTCGCCTTTTCTTAACCACTTCCTGAGGAGGTATTTTGCCAGTTTCCTGGGATAATGGATTTTTAAATAGTGACTGATCATGATTCTATGAGAAAGCAGGAATTTCAATTTTTAAATTTACCCATCAGCAGCATTTCTTCAATCAGTGAGAAAAACTCCTTGGCCTCAGGATTTTCTGGTTCATAGATTAGGACTGCAAATGGACAACAGAATGTGTGTTATTAACATTCTAAGTGTTTCAGCAAACAGCCTCTTGAGTGTGAGATTGAAACTGTCTATCAGTTAAGTGAAAATGCACAAAGCAAAAACACCAACAATTATATCACAGGAACATCTAAGTGCAAACAGAGAAAATGCTCTACTTATCTTAGGTACTTTGCAAGGGAAATAATCCTCATTATATTTTCTACCACCTGTCCAAAAAAATGCAATCTCCATCACTATGAGACATCCCTCAAAGGCGTTAGCCATGCTGTTTCTTGACTATAATCATTCCCCAAACAAGGTACAAATCCTGTAATACATGGAGACTTTGCCAATGACACCCAGTCATCACCTACTGAACAGTATTCTCACCACTTCATCGGATCCATTGTTTTTAAGTGCTATTTATTCCTTTTTGCTGATCCTTTATGTGAATGTGTCATCTTTCCTTTGGACTAAATCAATAGAAATTTTTAGGCCTGTTGGTCTAATGTACCAATGTCTTAGAAGCCAGAAAGCTTTATACCTTTTGTTTCAGAGTTTTCTAGACTAGTTAACTTATTTTTTCAGATCCTGCTCTACAGATCTCTCTCTGCTGTCTTCTTACCTGCCTTCAGGCGTATTCATAATTCTGCATTATCCATTGAGTGCTGTGACTTCTGTGTAATATCTTGGTGGCCCCCAGGGGGCACCGAAACATCAAGTGTGCTATTCGCCTGGCTAAAAGTGAGACTTGTGGGATGGTTCAACTGGGCCCCAGTGGCTCAGAGGACCTCACCCCATATGACTTCCATCCTGACACACTAAACCAATGTCTTTATTTTCTAATCCACTAACATAACAATGTACCATCAATCTGGGTCAGCATGAGTGTGTGCCTGCTCAGAATCTGCTTTTAAGGATTCTATGGGTATTTATACATCTTTTAAGGCTTTAATAAAAGTGACTTTTTACACATTTTAACTTGAACTAAAACATGCTTATCATTAGCAGTCTAAATCTTTCTCTGAGGTTAAGCCTCCTCCTAGAGCAGAGTTTCTCCAACTTGCTCTTTGAGACACTAGTTTCTTAAGATGTTAATATGTATGTGGGAAACTAGGTTAAATGAAGTTAATCAAAGCTTACAGTAAGGAGCAACTGCAGGATTTTACATAGCCATTAACATGCTCAGAATTAGCATGTATCTTACAGAGAAGAGAATATGGTTTCCCTAATTTGTTATTCCCATGGAATCCTTCTTGGTGAAATATTTATTAAGCAATCTTGAACTAATATTCCCTGGAACACAACTTAGAAAATTTCATGCTGGAGTTAGGATTATTCCTTGGGAATGGAGTATGAGATCAGCTATTTTCATGGTTTAACAAAAACTGCTGGCAGCTGTCAATTTTCAGAGGGAAAGTATCTGCTTTGAAATTCAGCCCTACAATATCCATACCAGTGGTGGTGGGTTAGTTGCTAAGTCATGTCCAACTCTTGTGATCCCAACTCTTGTGATCAATAACAAACACTACTGATCACATTAGGATATCTGATGAATAAAGGAGATAATACAGACAAAGTACTTAGTTTAGTTCTTGCTGCATGGTAAGTACTGAATAAATGTTGACTATCAGTTTTCCTGGAGTGACTCTGGGCCTAGACAAAGGCTTGGTTCCTTCCTAAGCGTGCAGCCGACGCTTCCTTCTAGCTGAAGGGCTGGGGCAGGGTGCTGGGGCTGGGGGTGGGGCAAGCTCTGAGTTCCACGGGGCTCTAGGGCCCTCAGATGGCAGGTGATTTTAGGGTAGACAAGACGCTGGTCTTGTTCACTGTTGCAGCTCTAAGAGAGTACTTGACAGAGCGGGAGACCTCAAAACATTAAAAAAAACAATGGAATAAATGAATATAGATGACTGGGTAGGAAGCAGTCTTTTATGCCTTGATAAAATTATACCCCAAGAAAGGGTGATTTAGTTTACTCACAAAGAAATAGAAAACTTTACAGAAACTCTCTTCTGTATCTGAAGCTACGTCTGTTTTTGTGTTAGATGCATAATGATGAGAACCATTTTGGTTTTCAGGCCATTATTCTTAAACATTTACAATTATTATAATTGATGAAATAGGTCTTCCAGGCTTACACGTTATTTTTGTAGAATCTCAGACTGCCTGTGAGCAAAAGCATTGGCACCCTGAGATGACTCGGCTGCAAGTAAAGAGACCAAGAAATGGGAAGACTGACAGAAAATCTCTCAGTCAGTCATGAGATGAACTAAGAAAAGTACCTGGTATTCCTGACTTTCAGTCTCATTTAAAAACCACTTTTACAAGCCTTCACCAGAAAAAGTTTTAGAAGAGCAGATAAAAAAGAAACCATTTACACCTGGGATGCAGGGTGGGAAGCCCTGCACCCAAGTAAAGATACAAACGAGCACACCTTGATTGGACGGCAAGGAAATATACCAGGAACTGGAGGCTATTCAAGAGAGCGAATTTGTAAGACACCTCTGAAGGGACAAAGATGTATTATTTCATATAAATTAGTTGCCTTAGATACAAATAAAAATATATATTGGTCAATTTATAGGAGACATTTCAATCCGATTGATTCATAAAAGCACCTCTTTTTCAAGTCTCCACCTGCTTGACCAGAAATATAAACTTATTATTCAAATGAAGAAATGGAAATATAGCAAGAAATCACAGGCTCTCAAGTCAGACTTGGGATATAGCTTTACCACTGGGAAGCTGTGTGACTTTGGGTAAATCAATTCTCCAGGCTACCTTCACTTTCCTCATTAGTAAAATAGGGTTAATCCTATCTGCTCCACATAACTGCTATAAGAATTAAAAACTGTATGCAAGAATGTTCCCATAGTAGGTGCTCAATACATATATATATAAATACATAAAAAGTAAATACATTATGTTTACATGAGTAAATTTATAAATATATAGGTATATATATAGAGAAAAAAGGTGGATTGTTCTGTGGAAAAGTTAGAAGATGGGGGAACAAAAGAGACAAAAGAATATCTATTGCTGTAGAGAACAGACTTGTTACCAAGGGGGAGGAGGGTGAGGGAGGGATAGGATGGGAGTTTGGGGTTAGTAGATGCAAACTATTATATATAAAATGGATAAACAACAAAGTCCTAGTGTATAGCACAGGGGACAATATTCAACATCCTGTGATAAATTTTAGAAAATAATATCTATGCTGTAAGAATTTATAGATAATATTTTTGGGCGCATGCTAGATGAAAAAAAATTGTTCTATTGCTTTGAACACAGAGAGGGACTTTAGGCAGCCCTCAGCCAGCGTTCCTACTGGCATCAAAGAAATAGCACTTTGTTTTCCCTGAGACAGTCTACAACTCTGCCTTCTGCCTTCAATCTGCCTGGCTTTGCAAAACCTGGGCTTCTCTCATTTCACATCCTTGACTGGCAATCTGTGTCAGGGGTAGCCAATCTTACTTTGCACTCCCTGTGCTCTACCCCCATTCTCTGGGCCCTTTTGCCCACATTTCCCTCTTCTTCCTCTTGGGAGCAATTCTTTTTCATCTGGCTCCCTGGAAAATGGTGCCTGTCTTAGGACCCTCCATCCATCCTTTCCTAGAATTTAACCCTCAGTTGTAGAGGCACCACTATTTGCCATGGGTAGAAAAGAGTAAACAGTATTACTGGATGAGTCAGTCAGTAAGGGTGCAGACCACACCAAACCACGTCTGATGTCAACCCCAGAAGGGTTTAGAGCACTTTAGAAGGTGTGGTCTGATTTCTGCTTTCTCTCCAGCTCCCAGCATAATGTCTGGTACAGAGTTAGTGCTCAATGTATATTGGCTGGAAGAAAGGAAGGGAGGGAGTTTTTAAAGGAATATAATCCCATTAAGGTAGATCAGTTTGAATTTTTTCATCCTTATTTACCTGGCACCTAATGAGTGTGCATTGCCTTTTATTGAGGCCCACAAGCATTTTATTGAGCACCTGCTGTTTACAGTGCGGGGCTAACAGCCAAGACTCACTGACAAATGTGGTGATGTCAGTGTCTATATTTTGTAAGCTTTAGCCAGAGGCTTTTCTAAAATAACTGATAGGTATAAAAACAAAAATAATATATACATTTTCTATATATAATTAGACTCCACAAGAAAAACTCACGAGAATTGGGAGCTAGAGCTAGAGCATCACTCCTTTCTGTATCGGCCACACAGAGAAGAAAGGCAGTTGTGGGAAAAGGAGGCTTGGGTTCCAGCTCCAGCTGTGTCACTTGCTCCCTGAGCAGGGCTACACATGCTGCTTAACCTTCTCTCTGCTTCTGTTTCATTACTTATAAAAAGGGAGGACTGGACATGATTCTCTAAGGATTCCTTCTGATTGGAAATTCTATGTTTGTGGGCCACCAAAAATAGTTTTGATCAAACTATTTTATTTGATAGTTCTAAAGGTCAAAAGTGCTTGAAAGGATTATGATTCTCTAAGGATTCCTTCTGATTGGAAATTCTATGTTTGTGGGCCACCAAAAATAGTTTTGATCAAACTATTTTATTTGATAGTTCTAAAGGTCAAAAGTGCTTGAAAGGATTAAACAAGGCAAATTATTCTGGATATAAAATAGGTAGTGTTAATGTATTCAAGAAATCGATTTTAAAAATTAGCTTAGTACTTAGGAAGTACTGTATCCACAGTGGGGACTCTGTGAGGCAAGGAAGAGTAGACCCCACGTCCCTACACCACATTGTCACTAAAAGATTTCAACCATAAAACAGGTCTACAATAGTTAATATTTCAAGACCTGTCATTAATAAAGTTTAATAGTAGAATTGGCATTTTCTCCTTTAAGACTAATGAAGAGAAAAAGATGGGTAAAATAGTTGAAAAGACTATGGATTTTGACAGAGACCTGGAATCTAACCACTAGTTGGACTTTCTAAAATTGGAAAATGAAATCCTTGAAGTGAAGAATTCACTGTATAGTTTTAACAGCACACTGGACACAGCAAAAGATAGGATAAATTAACTCAAAAACAGGTCAACAGAAAATATACAAGCTAAAGCATAGGAATAAAAGGAAATGGAAAAAACAGAGTATAAGACACATGTGGGACACCAAGGAAAAAAATCTAATTTGTGTGTAACTGGAGACCCAGGAATAGAAGAGAGGGAGAGAATATGGCAGAAGTAATTTTTGAAAATTAATGGCCAAGAAATCCTCAAAGCTGATGAAAACATCAACCCACAGAGTTAAGAAACTCAGCAAATCTCCCAAACTTCTCTTTGCTTAAATACAAACAAAAACCACCACCATTTTGAACATCGAATCAAACTACTAAAACTCAGATAGAAAAGTAAGGTTGTTCATATCATTTATCAACTCAAAAGTATCTGGTGGTTTCTCTGCTCACTCAGAGAGAAAGCCAAGGTCCTTAAGCTGTGGTAAGATGCTCTGCAGTCTGCACGGTCCCTGACCTGTAAGCTCTCTGACCTCATCTCCTATCACACGTCCCCTGGCTTAATCTGCTCCGGTTCTGCTGCCTTTCTTGCTGTTCCCAGTCAGGTACACTCATCTATTGGATATTTGCTATTAGTCCTGCCTGGAATACACTTTCTTCAGATGACAGGACTCATTTCCACAACTTTTTCACGGGTTTGCTCTAGTCTTCCAGTGAGCCTTGCTGGACTGTCTTACTTAAAACTGCTTTGCTTCCTCCCAGTACTTTCTACTCCTTCTTCCCTTTTCCTCCATAGCACCTGTTATCTATGACATGCTAATTATATGTTTGTTGTCTGACACTAGATTAAGTGTGGGATTATTGGCCCAGTGCCTAAATAGCAGCACTGGCACACAATTTTTTAAATTTTTATTAAGGTTTCCCCAGTGGCTCAGTGGTAAAGAATCCACTTGCAATTCAGAAACACAGGAGACGTGGGTTCGATCCCTGGGTCAGGAAGATCCCCTGGAGGAGGAAATGGCAACCCACTACAGTATTCGCGCCTGAAAAATTCCACGGACAGAGGAGCCTGGCAGGTAGGTAACTCAAATATTTGTGGAATAACTGCATGCTAAGGAAGGCTTGTGAAGTCACTTTAGTCGTGTCCGACTCTTTGTGACTCCATGGACTGTAACCCACCAGGCTCCTCCGTCCATGGGTTACAGTCCATGGGGTCTCAGAGTTGGACACGACTGAGCGGCTTCACTTCTTCACTTCTAAGGAAGGCTTTTTTTTACTACATGACACTTCTTTGAAACTAAAGGCATATGTTACTAACCCATTGTCATGAAGCTAATGATGTTGACATACCTTCTAATGGCGTCCTTGTCAGTTTATCCCACGCAAAGTTACTCTGGAATTCTAATTTAAATTAGTCCTTATACCAGTTTTTACTATCAAGGATTCGCCAAGACACTATGAGGGAATTCACTAGCTGTATGGTAACCAAACCATCTTATATATTAGGGAATGTATTTAGAAACAAAGAGAAGACTGGGAAAAGAGAATTATTTTGTACTTACTCATCTGACATAATTTTTTTGCCAAATGGTAGTCGTGGCCCATTTCTGCTCTCAGGAACTGGAAAACATTAAGAAATTCTTCAGCTATGCAGTTTTACAGAGAATTTAAATGTCAGTTATAAACTCCCTAGAAAATATTCTATTAATGATTAACTATTTTGCTTTTAACTTTTACACATGTTTTTCCAGGAGTGAGTCTGTAATCAGTCAGTGAAGAATATTTAAGCACTTCTAGTGGCAGGGCCACAGAGTAAGCATCTCACCTCTGTTTTACTGCAGCCACACTGTGCACACACTACCGAACAATCTGAGAACACTCAGGTTGATTCAACTGGCAAAGCCACGAACACTTTAATCACTTCAATATCCCTTAGGTTCAGATACAGTTTTTATTTGTGAACTTAGTCCATAATTATATGACAATACAATTATGTATTTTCAATATTTTCCAATATTGATTGCTCTTATCCCATCTGTTTTTCCTTTTACTATTTTATTGTATTTTTTTTGTTATAAAGTAACATATTAAAATTTTTTTTTAAATTGAAGGATAATTGCTTTACAGAATTTTGTGGTTTTTCTGTCATACATCAACAAGAATCAGCCATAGGTACATCCATGTTCCCTCCCTCCCAGACCTCCCTCCCATCTCCCTCCCTCCCCCACCCTTCAGCCTGTCACAGAGCCCCTGTTTGAGTTTCCTGAGTCATAGAGCAAATTCCCATTGGCTATCTGTTTTACATATACTATTGTACATTTCTATGTTACTCTCTCAATACATCTCCCCTTCGCCCTCCTCTCCTCCCACCTTGTCCATAGGTCTGTTCTCTATGTCTATTTCTCCACTGCTACCCTGAAAATAAATTCATCAGTGCCATCTCTTCAGATTCCATATGTATGTGTCAGTATACAACATTTATATTTCTCTGACTTCTTCACTCTGTATAACGGGCTCTAGTTTTGTCCACCTCATTAGAACATATTCAAATGTGTTCTTTTTATGGCTGAGTAGTATTCCATTGTGTGTATGTACCACAGCTTCATTATCCATTCATCTGCTGATGGACATCTAGGTTGCTTCCATGTTCTAGCTACTGTAAATAGTGCTGCAGTGAACACTGGGGTACATGTGTCTTTTTCAGTTTTTATTTCCTCAAGGTATAAGCCTAGGAGTGGGATTGCTGGGTCATACGGTGGTTTTATTCCCAGCTTTTTTAAGGAGTCTCTCCATACCGTCTTCCATAGTGGCTGTATCAGTTTACATTCCCACCAGCAATGCAAGAGTGTTCCCTTTTCTCCACACCCTCTCCAGCATTTATTATTTGTAGACTTTTTTGATGATGGCCATTCTGACTGGCATGAGGTAGGTTCTCACTGTAGTTTTGATTTTGATTTCTCTGATAATGAGTGATGTTGAGCATCTTTTCATGTGCTTGTTAGCCATCTGTATATCTTCTTTGGAGAAATGTCTCTTTGGGTCCCTTTCCCACTTTGGTTGTTTGCTTTTCTGGTATTGAGTTGTATAAGCTGCTTATATATTTTGGAAATTAATTCTTTATCAGTTGTTTCCCTTGCTAGCATTTTCTCCCATTCTGAGGGTTGTCTTTTCACCTTGTTTGTGGTTTCCTTTGCTGTGCAAAAGCTTTTAAGTTTAATTAGGTTCCACTTGTTTATTTTTGTTTTTATTTCCATTACTCTAGAAGGTGGGTCATAGAAGATCTTGCTTTATGTCATTGAGTGTTCTATGTTCTTTGTTCTATGTTCATTGAGTGTCTGCCTATGTTCTTCTCTAACAGTTTAATAGTTTCTGGTCTCACATTTAGGTCTAACCCATTTTGAGTTTATCTTTGTGTATGGCGTTTGTTAGTGACGTAATTTCATTCTTTTGCATGGAGCTGTCCAGTTTTCCCAGCACCACTTATTGAAGAGGCTGTTTTTGCCACATTGTATATTCTTGCCTCCTTTGTCAAAAATAAGGTACCCATAGGTGTGTGTGTGTTTATCTCTGGAATCTCTATCTCATTCCATTGGTCTGTATTTCTGTTTTTGTAACACATATTTTTCTATGTGTTATAAATTTTTTCCTTATTAATTGGGGTATAGTTGCTTTACAATGTTAATTTCTGCTATACAACAAACCGAATCAGTTATAGGTATACATATGTCCTCTTCCTCTTGGACCTCCCTCCACCTCTTCATCCCATCCCTCTAGGTCACCATAGAGCACCAAGCTGAGCTCTGTGTGGTATACAGTAGGTTCCCACTAGCCATCTATCTCATGCGTGGTAGTATGTACATGTCAATTCCAGCCTCCCAATTCATCCCAACCCTCTTTCCTCACCCTGTGCCCACATGTCCATTCTCTGCATCTGCGTCTCTATTCCTGCCCTGCAAATAGGTTCATTTGTTGTATGTAGGAAATTTAAAATGCTAAATAAACACATCCTGTCCCCAGTTAAACAGCATCTGTATTTTTACCATCCAGAGAATTTTTTTCTAGATAATTTTAGTTATTTTTGGGGCTGTGCTGGGTCTTTGTTGCTCCACGAGCTTTTCTCTGGTTGTAGTGAATGGAGGCTACTGTCTAGCTGCAGTGTGCAGGCTTCTCATTGCGATCGCTCCTCTTGTTGGCTGGTCACAGGCTCTAGAGAGCGCAGGCTTCAGTAGTTGTGGCGTGTGGGCTAAGTAATTGCGGCCCATGGACTCTAGAGCACAGGCTCAATAGCTGTGGGGCACGGGCTTAGTTGCTCTATGGCATGTGGGGTCTTCCTGGACCAGGGACTGAACCTGTGTCTCCTGCAATAGCAGGTGGCTTCCTTATCACTGAGCCACCAGGGAAGCCTACAGAGATGTTCGTTTTAAACATCTCCATGTACATCATTTTAGTTTTTTTTTCCATAAAGGAACACATATATACTTACAAAAACTAAGATTATTCAGTAACTTTAAAAAAAATATACCACATATCATGATCATCCTCTCCCCATGGAATTAAACATTATTACATATTTTTTACTTACTTAGGCTCCACAATTGACCAATCTTCCATTATTATTTGGATAGCTTTTTTTAAAAAAAGAACAGTACACTTGGGGGACTGTTCTTGCTTATATGTGACATTCTGAACCATTTGCATGTACACTAGGCTAACATGTAGGAATTCATTTGGTAAACAAATCAAGAAGGCAATCCTGGCATAGGAAACAGCATTGGCAAAACATAGGAAACAGCAAAAGCATGGAGGCCTGAAACGTCACATGTAAAAATTGCTCACAAATGTTTACTGATAATTCTATGGAGAACAAGACAGTTTTACTCACATGTTGTGGTATCAGTCTAACTTTTATTAATATCACACAACTTCATGTATACAGTAAGAACTTCATAACAGTGCATTTTCACTTCCCCCCTTCTCATCCTTTGTATTATCGTTGTCACGTTTTACTTGTACATAGTGGGTCCCTCGCTTATCTGGGCTATAATTATACATGTGTTAGACCACCCAACAGTCTCCCCAAAGTCTCTGATGTTCCTTTTTTTCCCTATGTATTTTGAGAAATTTCTAAGGCTATGTGTTCAAGTTCATGGTTTCTTCTCTGTTGTTACACTCGGTTAAGTCCATCTCCCTCCACTCCCTCTCCCTTCTTACACCCTCGGTATGTGTGTGATACACACATCCAGTGCTATTTCCTACGCCAGGAGTGCCATTTTGTTTACCAAATGAGTTCCTACATGTCCCTCTTCCTTTAAGTTTCTAAGATTCCGTTCTTGTCTCTTCCTCTTAATCCTTCCTTTACCTCCTTGTTTCTCCTGCTTCATTTCTCAATTAGTCCCTTTATCCTCCCTGTTCCCAGAGAATTTTATGAACATCTCTACTGGCAATATTATAAATTGCATTAGATAACATAATAAGTGTTTGTTAGTTCTCAAGGGTAAAGACATGTCTTTCTTATCTATCTCTAAATATCCCAAGTAACTAGCATGGTACCCAGTAAGTAGAAAGTTTTTCTAAAAGAGGTCCTTGAAGAGTTTTATGCCGAAACTTCTCTTATTCCTGTTTCTGACTTTACCAGAATAATCTGAGTCACTGCCAGAATATTCTCTCATCTCTACCCTCATCATAGTAACAAAGATGAGTAACCAGGTAAGCATCTGTGTGTGGGCAAGGATATTTTAACTATTTTTTTAGTCTTCAAGGCTATATACTATTTAGCTACTTTAATATTTTTGAGTTATAGAAGCAAAACTTACTTCTGTCATTAACTCTAACGGGGCATGAGTATCCTTATTCGGGTTGCTGTCTTCCTCCTTATCTTCATCACTGGTATCCTCACCATCATCATCTGTTGATTCAGATAACTTATCATTGATATCCTCAGGGCAATGTTCATTATTTTTCTCCTGCTCTGCAATGACTACATTTTTGCTCATTTCACCTAAAACAATATACATAATTTAGTAAATTGCAACGTATTCATGAATTTATAATGGTCACTCCTAAATTACAATGTAGCAGGTGCTCATGTTACCATGTGTTCTCCTGTCCTGGACTTTTTTTTTTCATGACTAAACAGCACTGCAATAAACTTACCTGATTTCCATTTCCCAAAAAAAGGTAATAAAACTGCTGAGTGAAAGAGGAAAAAATACAAACTGATAATACTGAGCTGATGTTAATGTTAATTGTTTGGTGATTGAAACTGTAATAAATGGAAACAGTTTTGTTTATAAAGAATATAATTTCAAGAAAAAATTAATTCTCTTTTATCCATAGAAATATATTTCTTAAATTGTTCTTATAGGAATATAAATGTAAAATAAAGACTAAAAGTAAGACTAGAGAGGCTGAAAAGTAATTCTTCTTAGGCAGATAGTCACTGTGCAGATACTTGAGAATAAAATTGTCCCTCTCCCTGGACACACACACATACACACACTAATTAGATATATGTGAAGTATTCTAGATATGACCAGAGGTTATATAACATTATTAATGGTTTTTCTTAATGTCAAGTCATAGATGACTGAAAAATAAAACATAAGCACTACTTTGACTACCCATTCAATGTGTGGCACTATACTGAGCCCCACGAACACTAAAATGGACAGTCACTGATCTCAGGGTACTCACTCACACTCTAACTGGGGAGTCAGAAACATAATGGATAACTGTAAAACTATATGGCAGTCCAGTGATAAAGATGTATACCAGGTACATGAGAGAACACAGGAAGAGAGCAGAGACCCATTCTGGTCTGAATGGATCAGTTTTTCCAAGGAGAGAGGACAGCATGAACCAGTACAAAAAGAATGCGTGCAGAGCAACACTTTGATGTGTTTATTATGGGTCAAAGTTGAGGCTGAAATGGTGACAGATGTGGCCAGAGGGGTACAAGCTGGATAATAGATTCTTGCGGGCCAGTAGTCTTGGAATTAGAACTTTAAGAATGAAGGGGCTAGTCATAAAAGGTTTAAGTAGGGAAACAAGTATGATCAATTTTTAATTTCTAGAACTCTTGGAGGGCAAGGTAGAAACTGTATTTGGGGGCAGACCAAAAAAATAAAGACAAAAAGAGCAGAGGGAGAGGTGGCTAGAAAAAAAAAAACAACCACCTTTAAAAAGTCCAGGTAACATTCTGGAAGGGGAGTGAGATGGGGAAACCATAACATCTTTCAGTCTTCTGTCATAACCCTCAGAAAGGCTGTGACAAAATGAAACACCTTCACATTTTCTCAAGGCTTATAGGTGTCAGAGATGTTTGAAGATTCCAGGATTCGGTATAGATTCACAGCAGTAACTTTACTGAATAAAACTGTGGAAGAGGAAACTTGCGGATTCCCACCTCTTACTTTGTTTCCTTATTTTGCATTCAGAGGCCCTATGGGCGGTTAAAAACCAGCTGTAAATGAATTCTAATAATGGGAATTTTCTAAGCAGGTTTTAGACTGCATTTACTGACAACTCACAATAGCACTTGCTGTTTGACTACAAATATGCCAAAAGACAGCAAAAACTAGAAAATATTATTCTCAGGAACAAAAGCCAAAAACGGACACGATGGTTGTGTATATAAGTGTGTATGTCTTGCTCTTCATCTAAATTGGGGAGACAATCTTACATATTGGTTAAGAAGAAAATCTGTTTCCTGAAGTTCATTAACTAATTAAATTGTGCTTTTTCTTAGAAAATACATGTTGACTTAGGGTAAAGGATCATGAGATCTCTACCCTTTAAATCAACAGTTGCTTGTATATGAAGGGTTACTGGAGTACTTATACTATTTCTGGAGAAGGCAATGGCACCCCACTCCAGTACTCCTGCCTGGAAAATCCCATGGACGGAGGAGCCTGTTAGGCTGCAATCCATGGGGTCGCTAAGAGTCAGACCCGGCTGAGCGACTTCACTTTCACTTTTCACTTTCATGCACTGGAGAAGGAAATGGCAACCCACTCCAGTGTTCTTGCCTGGAGAATCCCAGGGACGGGGGAGCCTGGTGGGCTGCCGTCTATGGGGTCGCATAGAGTTGGACACGACTGAAGTGACTTAGCATAGCATATACTGTTTTTGCTCATTTTCTATAAGTTGAAATATTTGAAAAGAAAACATTTTTTAAAAAGTCCAGGTGAAAAAGATGGTTGATAGTACACTGTTAAAACAGGGATAAAGGAGGAGAGATATTAGAGAAATATTTAAGAGGTAAAATCTCCATGGCAGACGTTTTGCAAATTTTAGTAATTCTTATAACACTGTATCCATTTTGCCATATGAAAGTAAGCTATACTATTTACTTAGTATCTTTTTTTAATCGACCTTTTTAACTTAGAAATCTTGCTAGATCATAACAATTATCGGGGGAACTTCCCTGGCTGTTCAGTGGTTAAGATTCCATACTGCCAATGCAGAGGGCACAGGCTGGAACCCTGGTCAGAAAACTAAGATCCTACATGTCATGCAGTATGACCAAAAGATAACAAGCAAATAAAAAATTTTACAAATGTACCCCAAATTGACAGAGGTATTAATAAAAGACATAACAATCACAGCAAATATTATATCAGTACTCTTCTGAATACTACATATTAAATTATATAATTCTGTCAACATCTCAATGAGGTGTGTACTGTTTTTATCCCATTTGTAGATGAAACTGAGAGACAGGAGACAGGTTAAATAACTCACCCAACTTAACACCACTAATTAAGGTAGATCTGGGAGTCAGTTTGGCTCCAGAGTCCACATCCTTAACCACGTTCTTATTTTTTTTCTAATACACATTAAAATATACTACTATTGTAAAAAGTTTACCCTGTGTTTCCTAAAATTATCTCTTTGGGAAACACTATTGAGCTTGCCAACTCTTTTGCTCTGTAGATGAATTTCACAGTTTCAACCTGAACTTGTGCTACATCATCCCCTGCTTTTAGAATTCTGAGTGTGTGGGAAGTCTTGTGAGATGTCTTCTTTGATGGGAGTGTGGCCATGAGCTACTTTAAACATGTAGAAACACTGATCTTGGAAGAAAATAAGGAAATCCAGGAAAGGTTGACAGAAGACAATGTTAAGAAAAATCAGGCTTTCCCCTCTCCAAAGAAAAAGTTGGGAAAACTTCTCATTCTAAGCAAAAGATAACGTCCTCAAAAGAGATACCCAGAGTGTGATGCCTGGGCTATTCAGGCCATCTACCTGTTTCCTTTACAGTCTCCGTCGGCTCACAATCACTCTAACCTTACAGCGTGTACCCAGCCAATTCACGGACTCAACACGCTGGTGTCATCAGAGGTGGTCATAATAGGGAATTAAGAACTTCATGTGATGTCACAGGGACTCATTGAATTCACAAACACTGAGGATCATGAGAGGCTCCCTGATCCCCAGATGGAAGGTAGTCCTCCCGCTGCCATTTACGTTACAGTGCCCAGCCCGATCTGTCTTTGTCTTGTTTGTATTATTATTATTTAATAGTTGGCTATCTATGTGAACCTTATAGGGGCAAGCGTCTTTCCTATTTGATAACTATTGTACCCACAGCTTCTAAACAAGTGTCTGGCACTCAGTAAACCACTGTTGAATGACCGGAACTTGTTATTGCTTTCATAGGTATTTCAATCCATTCTAAACTTTAATATTTTATAGTTATCATTTTATGTATTATATACCCCTGGATCACACCTGACTGCATATCAGAATCATCCCATACATGAGTTTGAAAAATTACTGATTCCTAAGACTTGCCCCAGACTTACAAGTTGTCAACATCCCAAAGGTCCTAAAGAAGGAAGGCTGAAATAGAAGCTACGGTTACTCAAATAAAATAAATGTTATTACCTGTGCTTGCTTTTAAGAAGGAAGATGACCATAGCTTAGATTGTAGATTTGTTTCTATTTGTTTGTTTGAAATACTCTTTGAAGATATTCTATTTTTAGTGTTATTTGAAGAGATTTTATTTTCAATATTTTTTGAAGAGACTTCCTTCCTAGATGTTAAAGTATATAGTTAAAAAATACTTTTCTAGGTTACAATTCTGTTAAAGGTTCTATATGGGTTCATATACAAACACACATTTAATATAAAAATACAGTATATCAATAATAGCTAAAATGCAATATCTTCTTTGTGGAAAAGCATTAAAAATAAGTTTTACTAATGTTTAAAATTCTGTTTCTACCAGCCATTTGTCATTGTGTAATGATTCTTAGAATCTTTTCAGAGTTAACATAGAACATATAAGCAATCCATTATATGAATGTCCCTGGCATATCATTATGATATGGTGAAATAAAACTATTTAAGGAATACTAGGCTTTGGGTTTTTTTTTTCAAGTCAGTTCTCACCACTGTTAAATGCTAATATTAACCCTTTGAGTCTGATGCTAATATTAACCCTTGCTCACAATATGAAGTAGCCTGTTTTTTTTATTAAGTGACTAAAATAAAGATGGGTTAATTTTCTCTTTTAGCCTTTAAGCCTGAAACCTTACGTCAACAGATAATGTATTGAGACAGGATTTTTGTGTGGTACACTGACAGGTACCCATGCTGGTGGAAAAACAACCTCATGTTCATTTTTTGTGGTCTTAAGATCATTTTAGTATGTCTCCTTTACTGAGTTTAAAAAATTCAACTTTAGTTTGCATGACCAGATATAAAAAGATGTAAAGTATTATTTTTTCCCCTAAAGTTATGATGGCTCTGTTTTATCCCCATTGAAATATGACTCTATAACATTAGTATTCAAGTTTGTGGTTTTGTACAGTGATTTAGCAAATAGGCTGAACAGCTTCTTACATTCCTAATACTATGGAGGGAATGGAAGCTTTACATTCCCAGTATATGCTGCTAGAGCAAAACCCCTCTCTGGTGATGAAAAATGCACAGCAAAGAAGATTTACAGTTGTTCTTCTTCTGCCCTCCTTGATTTTCTAATTGTGAAAGGAGACATCAAAGAAGAAACGCTACATGTGAAAAGTTGAGAAGTCACTTAAGTATTCAGTTTCTAGCATGATAGAATCCTATTATGCCAAAGGTCACCACAAATGATTACTAGAATTCATATGCTTTAATATCTATTCCTTTTATCTATGAAAGGAGGGCTTTTATCTAGATTAGATATACTGTCTTTTTATTATTACAGAATTTCATTGAATTTAAGAGCATCTATTTCTTTTTTAAAAAAGATTAAACTATAGTTGGTTTACAATACTGTTAGTTTCAGGTGTACACCAAAGTGGTTCAGTTAATATATGTGTGTGTAAATATATATATATTTTTCATATTTTTTCCATTAAAGTTTATTATAGGATATTGAATATAGTTCCTTGTGCTATACAGTAAATCTCTGCTGTTTATCTGTTTTATATATAGTAGTGTTTATCTGTTAATCCCACACTCCTCCATCTACCCCTTCCCTCTTTCCCCCTTTGGCAACTGTAAATTCGTTTCCTATGTCTCTGAGTTTGTTTCTGTTTAGTAAATACGTCCATTTGTATTATATTTTAGATTTCACATATAAGTGATCTCATATGATATTTGTCTTTATGTCTGATTTACTTCACTTAGTATGGTGATCTCTAGGTTCAGCCAAAGATACCACCTATTTATTATAAGACATACTAATATTTAAGAAAGAAAAAGCATTGCCAGTATAAGATGCCATCAACTGTAAGAAATGTTACAATATGAAGAAAATATGCATGCTTCAGAATCTATGAAATATTGTACTTATATATTCACTAAGTTACATCCCTAAAGAGGGGAATTTAGCTAATCTAGTGCTGGATATTTGAATAGTATGAAATGCCTTTAATGATTTTAATGACAGAACATGGAGGAAGCCTGAAGATAAAAAGGATATTACTATTTGAAAGCAGTGAACATCCCATAAAAACACATATGAGAAGGGGCCAAATGATCAACGGTAAAATATGAATTCCTCTTTTGCTCACTTTCTGATATACAGTGTTCCTTATACACAGTTTCAAAGAAGAGGCCCAAACTCCAACCTCCTCTTCAACTATAGTCTGTTGACTTCATCTGAGAAAGTGACTTATGGCAACAGTGCCTCTAACCAATTAACATAAACAGATAACCAGAATACTCTAAAAGATCTGTTTTCTTTATATACAGTTACAGTTTAGGAAAGATTAAAATTATTACTTTTTGGAAGATGGAAAGTACTTAATTTAGTATCTACTAAGGTTAGACAGTCAAGTTAAATATCCCACTGGAACGTATTTATGCTAGAGGGCAGATAATCCAGGTTTTACAATTAATTCGTTATGTTAAGTACATTAAATGTCCTCAAGTTTCTACTGAATTAATAATTCTTTAAAGTTCACATTTTAAACTTTGTTTTAAAATTATTTATATTTATCAAATTATTTATATTTATATTCAGAGTGCCTGAAGAACTATGGACAGACGTTCATGACATTGTACAGGACACAATGATCAAGACCATCCCCAAGAAAAAGAAATGCAAAAAGGCAAAATGGTTGTCTGAGAAAGCCTTACAAATAGCTAAGAAAAGAAGAGAAGCAAAGGCAAAGGAGAAAAGGAAAGATATACCCATTTCAATGCAGAGTTCCAAAGAACAGAGATTAGAGAGCCTTCCTCAGTGATCAGTGCAAAGAAATAGAGGAAAACAATAGAACGGGAAAGACTAGAGATCTCTTCAAGAAAATCAGAGATACTAAAGGAACATTTCATGCAAAGATGGGCACAATAAAGTACAGAATGGTATGGACCTAACAGAAGCAGAAGATATTAAGAAAAGGTGGCAACAATACACAGAAGAACTATAAAAAAAGATCTTTATGACCCAGAGAATCACGATGGTGTGATCACTGACCTAGAGCAAGACATCCTGGAATGTGAAGTCAAGCGGGCCTTAGAAAGCATCACTACGAACAAAGCTAGTGGAGGTGATGGAATTTCAGTTGAGCTATTTCAAATCCTGAAAGATGATGCTGTTAAAGTGCTGCACTCAATATGCCAGCAAATCTGGAAAACTCAGCAGTGGCCACAGGACTGGAAAAGGTCAGTTTTCATTCCAATCCCAAAGAAAGCCAATGCCAAAGAATGCTCAAACTACCGCACAATTGCACTCATCGCACACGCTAGTAAAGTAATGCTCAAAATTCTCCAAGCCAGGCTTCAGCAATATGTGAACCGTGAACTTCCAGATGTTCAAGCTGGTTTTAGAAAAGGCAGAGGAACCAGAGATCAAATTGCCAACATCCGCTGGATGATGGAAAAAGCAAGAGAGTTCCACAAAAACATCTATTTCTGCTTTCTTGACTATGCCAAAGCCTTTGACTGTGTGGATCACAACAAACTGTGGAAAATTCTTCAAGAGAGGGGAATACCAGACCACCTGACCTGCCTCCTGAGAAATCTGTATGCAGGTCAAGAAGCAACAGTAGAACTGGACATGGAACAACAGACTGGTTGGTTCCAAATTGGGAAAGGAGTACGTCAAGGCTGTATATTGTCACTCTATTATTTAACTTATGTGCAGAGTACATCATGCGAAATGCTGGGCTGGATGAAGCACAAGCTGGAATCAAGATTGCTGGGAGAAATATCAATAACCTCAGATATGCAGATGACACCACCCTTATGGCAGAAAGTGAAGAACTAAATAGCCTCTTGATGAAAGTGAAAGAGGAGAGTGGAAAAGTTGGGTTAAAGATCAACATTCAGAAAACTAAGATCATAGCATCTGGTTCCATCACTTCATGGCAAATAGACAGGGAAACAGTGACAGACTTTTTTTGAGCTCCAAAATCACTGCAGATGGTGACTGCAGTCTTGAAATTAAAAGATGCTTGCTCCTTGGGAAAAAAGTTATGACCAACCTAGACAGCACATTAAAAAGCAGAGACATTCCTTTGCCAACAAAGGTCCATCTAGTCAAAGCTATGGTTTTTCCAGTAGTCATGTATGGATATGAGAGTTGGACTATAAAGAAAGCTGAGTGCTGAAGAATTGATGCTTTTGAACTGTGGTGTTGGAGAAGACTCTTGAGAGTTCCTTGGACTGCAAGGAGAGCCAACTAGTCCATCCTAAAGGAAATCAGTCCTGAATATTTATTGGAGGGACTGATGCTGAAGCTGAAACTCCAATACTTTGGCCACCTGATGTGAAGAGCTGACTCATTTGAAAAGACCCTGATGCTTGGAAGGATTGAAGGTGGGAGGAGAAGGGGACGACAGAGGATGAGATGGTTGGATAGCATCACTGACTCAATGGACATGAGTTTGGGTGGACTCCAGGAGTTGGTGAAGGACAGGGAGGCCTGGTGTGCTGCAGTCCATGGGGTCGCAAAGAGTCAGACATGACTGACTGAAATGAACTGAATTGATATTTATCAAACATGAGCCTAAAAACAAAATTAATTTAAACTTACTTTTCTGAGACTGTCTTTGCTATATTTAGAGAGACTTGCAAAAGTCAGTGAAGTATAAATTTTGCTTGCCAATATTGGTCTGTGTCTAAAGAGGCATTTACTTAAAGAGTAAAAATGGGAATAAAAATTGTGTCATACATTTTATAAAAGATAAAATATGATTATGGAATAACCTATAGATACTATTTTATCAACCTCAAAGACTTGAGTTCTGTGAGATTCCTTTAGCCATTTTCCCAACACATCTATGAACTTGAAAGCTTGACCAAATAACCCAGCAGATCGAAGGTCCAACATCTATAAGACTTTATCCAGCATTAAAGATACACTTTACTTTTACTGCTGAAAATGGTTTGTTAATTAAGTGCCGTTTGTTGGGTAGACAAAATCTCTGACACATGGGATCCATGAGGAAAAAAGGAAATGAGTTATTTGGCCTTTGTGTACAGATAACTGTGAAACTCCTGGTTTATGAAAGTTCATACACTGCTTGTGGCTCAGATTAGAATGAAGAATCAATCAGAAAATCAAGGCAAAGAACTGGTGGGGAAAGAAAATGCCAAGATTTCCCTAATCCAACCTGGATAGAACCTTTCAGGAAATTCCACTTGCCAGTCAGACCGTGAAACTAGAAGGAGGGTGGGGAGTAGAATGCAGGCTACGCTGAGAAAATCCATCAATTCTGTGGGTCAGTCACACTGTTGCTCAGCAAAGGCCCCCCATGGTTTTCTGTGTTCCTACTTGATCTTTTACTTTTTTTTTCTGCCAGAACTGGCTCTGTTTACCTTCAACTCTCGGTGAGACTGGGCTTCCCTTGTGGCTCAGATGGTAAAGAATCTGCTTGGGTGAGGTAGCTGAGTTACAAAGCCATGCACTTATGAAGCTTACTGGCTATCGACCTATCCCTCCTTCTGCTGCTGCTAAGTCACTTCAGCCACGTCCGACTGTGTGTGACCCCACAGACGGCAGCCCACCAGGCTTCCCCATCCCTGGGATTCTCCAGGCAAGAACACTGGAGTGGGTTGCCATTTCCTTCTCCAATGCATGAAAGTGAAAAGTGAAAGTGAAGTCGCTCAGTCGTGTCCGACCCTCAGCGACCCCACGGACTGCAGTCTACCAGGCTCCTCCATCCATGGGATTTTCCAGGCAGGCGTACTGGAGTGGGGTACCATTGCCTTCTCCATCCCTCCTTCTACTACCCTACTCCAAATAATAACCAAACCAAACCCAAACTCTTCTCTACAAGTGAAGTGAACAGAACATGATCATGCTGCTCTTGCAAAAAGTAGTTTGATAACCAGATGCAATTATTAATGAGATCAAGAGAACCGGCAGCCACTTAGGCTTTCCGGGTGGCACAGCACTATAGAATCCTCCTGGCAATGCAGGAGATGTGGGTTTGATCCCTGGGTCGGGAAGATCCCCTTGAGTAGGAAATGGCAACCCACTCCAGAATTCTTGCCTGAAAAATTCTAGGACAGGAGCCTGGTGGGCTCCAGTCCATGGGGCTGCAAAGAGTCAGACACAACTGAGCACACGTGCATGCTGCTTTTCTATCTTGGCCCAGATTGCATCTGATTTACCCCTGGGGTTTAACTACCTCAGGATATGGGTTACCCCCTTGCTCCAGTTCCAGCATTGCTTATTACAGTCTATGAATGAACACTGGGGTTCATAGACACGATATTTATTTTCATTAATAGCTACTAACTCTCATTATTAAAAAGTTATATCATATTTCCCTCAAAGACTACTAACATTTTCTTAGATTTTTTATTTAAATATTTTCAGCCATGTTAATAGGATACATAATATATAATTACATTTAGATTAATATAGTTAATGGGGCATTTACCTTTTCCTTGTTGTCTATAACATTTACTCTGAGACAAGCACAGATTCTGTCATTGATCTGTAATTTATTACCTTCTCTTTAATATAAAAACACGTATTTACTACACAATTTGCAAAAGTCAAAGTGAATCCTAATTTTAATTTTCAGCTTTGACAGTATATAAGTTAAAACATATGTTGTATAAGGTATATTTTTCTCAGCCAATAATATTCAGAATACTTCAAAATAATTTTGATTTGAATAGAATTCTACTAGAAGTGCACTACCAATTTGTCAATAATTGAACCCTATGAATGTGTTTTATGATCAACTTTCAAAATGCAATTTTTCATGGAATAAATAATTGATTTTTTTTTCAGTAGATAGATGATTATGTCAGGAAGGACTCTGATGGTTTACCAGAATCAGTGCCTTGAACAAAACAGGTACTTAATATTTAGCTACTAAATTGAAACTGGACTACGATTCTTTCAACACTAATCTCTTCAACTAGTTGGGGTGATTATTTTCCTTATTTAGTAGTAATTGTTCTTCTCATAGTAAATAAAAATCTGATTTTAAGGTAAATATTCCTTTTTTTTTTTTTGCAAATAAGGCAACTGACAAGGCTTTATTGCCAAAATGTACAAACATTTTGTACAACTTAACAGTAAAAAAACAAAAACAATCCAATCAAGCATTTGCCCTGGAGACCTAGTCTTTGCACAGGTTCTTTGAAGGATAGGATATTAGTAGCAGTGTTTTATTTTATTATTTTTTTTAATTTTATTTTATTTTTAAACTTTACATAATTGTATTAGTTTTGCCAAATATCGAAATGAATCCACCACAGGTATACATGTGTTCCCCATCCTGAACCCTCCTCCCTCCTCCCTCCCCATACCATCCCTCTGGGTCGTCCCAGTGCACTAGCCCCAAGCATCCAGTATCGTGTATCGAACCTAGACTGGCAACTCGTTTCTCACATGATATTTTACATGTTTCAATGTCATTCTCCCAAATCTTCCCACCCTCTCCCTTTAAATATTCCTTTAAAATGATATTCTCAAAGAAACAAGCAAGTATCAAAGTGAAACAAGAATGAGCAATGAAAGTTATATAAGTAAAATTCAGAATACTTGGCGTTTAAGCAGTTGAGAAGTAGGTTTGAATATTATCTATACCCCTACATTTTTTATCAAAATTCATTTTTCATTTTAAATGTCCTCTTATCTAAGAAACAGTTGCTTTGACTGAAGCAAAAGCTAAGTGCTAATCCATGCATTTCTGGCCTTTCAAATTTAATTGGGTGACAAATGATTGCATTATCTACTTCTAATTGCTTAAAAGGCATGATATATCAGATGCTCAACGAGAGACATCTTCTTACTCTGACATTCCTTCATTTGGTTCAATCATCACTTTTTCTGAAAGAGAAGAAAAAAAACTCAACCCAGTATTTTATCAATAGTGATGTTCTTAATAGAAATTCCTGACTGGTAAATATTTAGCATTGTTTGAGTGACAGGCAGTATAACAAAGGATTTAATTGCTAACTCAAGCACACTCAACCATTCCTATAGACTATCTTCTTAATATTTAGGACAAAAGGGTGATCAAATATATTCTTTTAAAGTAATAAATCATTTACCCTTTGGATCAAACACTAGCAATCTCCCATTCTGTCTATCTTTTGGTGCCTATGAGAGAAGCAGAAATAAAAACTAGCATTATCAATATTATTTTAGCTTGAGGTACTTGAATAATTTATTCACAGCCTTTATATGAACATTTTTATTATCTAGGCTAAAATATAGGGGGCTTCCTGATAGCTCAGTTGGTAAAGAATCCACCTGCAATGCAGGAGACCCCCGTTAGATTCCTGGGTTGGGAAGATCCATCTGCTGGAGAAGGGATAGGCTACCCACTCCAGTATTCTTGGGCTTCCCTTGTGGCTCAGCTGGTAAAGAATCTACCTGCAATGCGGGAAACCTGGGTTTGATCCCTGGGTTGGGAAGATCTCTTGGAGAAGGGAAAGGCTACCCACTCCAGTATTCTGGTAAAGAATCTGCCTGCAATGTGGGAAACCTGGGTTTGATTCCTGGGTTGGGAAGATCTCCTGGAGAAGGGAAAGGCTACCCACTCCAGTATTCTGGCCTGGGTTGCAAAGAGTAAGACATGACTAACTGACTTTCACTATCAGGCTAAAATATAATTTTATACTGAGGTCAATTATTCCAAAACTATATAAATTGATGGTAAGAAAGAACTAAAGCATCCTAAAAATTACTTTATATTCTCTTACCTTTACAGCATCTGTCCTGTCTAGATGATTCCTGCAAAAAACCAAAATATTTACTTTGTAAGTCTTTAAACATTTTTATAAACTTGGAATATAAATAAAACAGAATGCACAACTTAGTCTGTCAGCAGGGCAGTAAGCATGTGTTCTGGTATTGTTTTTAGTAGCATTATTTTCATACTAAGTGAAAAACATTATTCCTCTGGATTATGAAATCTGATTTTAAAAAAGCATAAAGAAATTAAAGCTTCCTCTTCCCATTTCACCTTGAAGAGAAGTGAAAATTGCTCAGTCATGTCTGACTCTTTGCAACCCCATGGACTATACAATCCATGGAATTCTCCAGGCCAGAATACTGGAGTAGGTTCCTTTCTCCAGGGGATCTTCCCAACACATGGATTGAACCCAGGTCTCCAGCATTGTAGGCAGATTCTTTTTTTTTTTAATTAATTTTATTTTATTTTTAAGCCTTACATAATTGTATTAGTTTTGCCAAACATCAAAATGAATCCACCACAGGTATACACGTGCTCCCCATCCTGAACCCTCCTCCCTCCCCCCTCCCCATACCACCCCCCTGGGCCGTCCCAGCGCACCAGCCCCAAGCATCCAGCATTGTGCACTGAACCTGGACTGGCATCTCGTTTCATACATGACATTTCACATGTTTCAATGCCATTCTCCCAAATCTTCCCACCCTCTCCCTCTCCCACAGAGTCCATAAGACTGTTCTATACATCAGTGTCTCTTTTGCTGTCTCGTATACAGGGTTATCGTTACCATCTTTCTAAATTCCATATATATGCGTTAGTATACTGTATTGGTGTTTTTCCTTCTGGCTTACTTCACTCTGTATAATAGGCTCCAGTTTCATCCACCTCATTAGAACTGATTCAAATGTATTCTTTTTAATGGCTGAGTAATACTCCATTGTGTATATGTACCACAGCTTTCTTATCCATTCATCTGCTGATGGACATCTAGGTTGCTTCCATGTCCTGGCTATTATAAACAGTGCTGCGATGAACATTGGGGTACACATGTCTCTTTCCCTTCTGGTTTCCTCAGTGTGTATGCCCAGCAGTGGGATTGTTGGATCATAAGGCAGTTCTACTTCCAGTTTTTTAAGGAATCTCCACACTGTTCTCCATAGTGGCTGTACTAGTTTGCATTCCCACCAACAGTGTAAGAGAGTTCCCTTTTCTCCACACCCTCTCCAGCATTTATTATTTGTAGACTTTTGGATCGCAGCCATTCTGACTGGTGTGAAATGGTACCTCATAGTGGTTTTGATTTGCATTTCTCTGATAATGAGTGATGTTGAGCATCTTTTCATGTGTTTGTTAGCCATCTGTATGTCTTCTTTGGAGAAATGTCTATTTAGATCTTTGGCCCATTTTTTGATTGGGTCATTTATTTTTCTGGAGTTGAGCTGTAGGAGTTGCTTGTATATTTTGAGATTAGTTGTTTGTCAGTTGCTTCATTTGCTATTACTTTCTCCCATTCTGAAGGCTGTCTTTTCACCTTGCTAATAGTTTCCTTTGATGTGCAGAAGCTTTTAAGGTTAATTAGGTCCCATTTGTTTATTTTTGCTTTTATTTCCAATATTCTGGGAGGTGGGTCATAGAGGATCCTGCTGTGATGTATGTCAGAGAGTGTTTTGCCTATGTTCTCCTCTAGGAGTTTTATAGTTTCTGGTCTTACGTTGAGATCTTTAATCCATTTTGAGTTTATTTTTGTATATGGTGTTAGAAAGTGTTCTAGTTTCATTCTTTTACAAGTGGTTGACCAGATTTCCCAGCACCACTTGTTAAAGAGATTGTCTTTAATCCACTGTATATTCTTGCCTCCTTTGTCAAAGATAAGGTGTCCATATGTGCGTGGATTTATCTCTGGGCTTTCTATTTTGTTCCATTGATCTATATTTCTGTCTTTGTGCCAGTACCATACTGTCTTGATAACTGTGGCTTTGTAGTAGAGCCTGAAGTCAGGTAGGTTGATTCCTCCAGTTCCATTTTTTTCTCAAGATCGCTTTGGCTATTCGAGGTTTTTTGTATTTCCATACAAATTGTGAAATTATTTGTTCTAGCTCTGTGAAGAATACTGTTGGTAGCTTGATAGGGATTGCATTGAATCTATAAATTGCTTTGGGTAGTATACTCATTTTCACTATATTGATTCTTCCAATCCATGCACATGGTATATTTCTCCATCTATTAGTGTCCTCTTTGATTTCTTTCACCAGTGTTTTATAGTTTTCTATATATAGGTCTTTAGTTTCTTTAGGTAGATATATTCCTAAGTATTTTATTCTTTTCGTTGCAATGGTGAATGGAATTGTTTCCTTAATTTCTCTTTCTGTTTTCTCATTATTAGTGTATAGGAATGCAAGGGATTTCTGTGTGTTGATTTTATATCCTGCAACTTTACTATAGTCATTGATTAGTTCTAGTAATTTTCTGGTGGAGTCTTTAGGGTTTTCTATGTAGAGGATCATGTCATCTGCAAATCGTGAGAGTTTCACTCCTTCTTTTCCAATTTGGATTCCTTTTATTTCTTTTTCTGCTCTGATTGCTGTGGCCAAAACTTCCAAAACTATGTTGAACAGTAATGGTGAAAGTGGGCACCCTTGTCTTGTTCCTGACTTTAGAGGAAATGCTTTCAATTTTTCACCATTGAGGATAATGTTTGCTGTGGGTTTGTCATATATAGCTTTTATTATGTTGAGGTATGTTCCTTCTATTCCTGCTTTCTGGAGAGTTTTTATCATAAATGGGTGTTGAATTTTGTCAAAGGCTTTCTCTGCATCTATTGAGATAATCATATGGTTTTTGTTTTTCAATTTGTTAATGTGGTGTATTACATTGATTGATTTGTGGATATTGAAGAATCCTTGCATCCCTGGGATAAAGCCCACTTGGTCATGGTGTATGATCTTTTTAATGTGTTGTTGGATTCTGATTGCTAGAATTTTGTTTAGGATTTTTGCATCTATGTTCATCAGTGATATTGGCCTGTAGTTTTCTTTTTTGTGGGATCTTTGTCAGGTTTTGGTATTAGGGTGATGGTGGCCTCATAGAATGAGTTTGGAAGTTTACCTTCCTCTGCAATTTTCTGGAAGAGTTTGAGCAGGATAGGTGTTAGCTCTTCTCTAAATTTTTGGTAGAATTCAGCTGTGAAGCCGTCTGGACCTGGGCTTTTGTTTGCTGGAAGATTTTTGATTACAGTTTCAATTTCCGTGCTTGTGATGGGTCTGTTAAGGTTTTCTATTTCTTCCTGGTCGAGTTTTGGAAAGTTGTACTTTTCTAAGAATTTGTCCATTTCTTCCTCGTTGTCCATTTTATTGGCATATAATTGTTGATAATAGTCTCTTATGATCCTTTGTATTTCTGTGTTGTCTGTTGTGATCTCTCCATTTTCGTTTCTAATTTTATTGATTTGATTTTTCTCCTTTGTTTCTTGATGAGTCTGGCTAATGGTTTGTCAATTTTATTTATCCTTTCAAAGAACCAGCTTTTGGTTTTGTTGATTTTTGCTATGGTCTCTTTTGTTTCTTTTGCATTTATTTCTGCTCTAATTTTTAAGATTTCTTTCCTTCTACTAACCCTGGGGCTCTTCATTTCTTCCTTTTCTAGTTGCTTTAGGTGTAGAGTTAGGTTATTTATTTGACTTTTTTCTTGTTTCTTGAGGTGTGCCTGTATTGCTATGAACTTTCCCCTTAGGACTGCTTTTACTGTGTCCCACAGGTTTTGGGTTGTTGTGTTTTCATTTTCATTCATTTCTATGCAAATTTTGATTTCCTTTTTGATTTCTTCTGTGATTTGTTGGTTATTCAGCAGCGTGTTGTTCAGCCTCCATATGTTGGAATTTTTAATAGTTTTTCTCCTGTAATTGAGATCTAATCTTACTGCATTGTGGTCAGAAAAGATGCTTGGAATGATTTCTATTTTTTTGAATTTACCAACGCTAGCTTTATGGCCCAGGATGTGATCTATCCTGGAGAAGGTTCCATGTGCGCTTGAGAAAAAGGTGAAATTCATTGTTTTGGGATGAAATGTCCTATAGATATCAATTAGGTCTAACTGGTCCATTGTATCATTTAAAGTTTGTGTTTCCTTGTTAATTTTCTGTTTAGTTGATCTATCCATAGGTGTGAGTGGGGTATTAAAAAGTCTCCACTATTATTGTGTTATTGTTAATTTCTCCTTTCATACTTGTTAGCATTTGTCTTACATACTGCGGTGCTCCTGTGTTGGGTGCATATATATTTATAATTGTTATATCTTCTTCTTGGATTGATCCTTTGATCATTATGTAGTGACCTTCTTTGTCTCTTTTCACAGCCTTTGTTTTAAAGTCTATTTTATCTGATATGAGTATTGCTACTCCTGCTTTCTTTTGGTCCCTATTTGCATGGAAAAATCTTTTCCAGCCCTTCACTTTCAGTCTGTATGTGTCCCCTGTTTTGAGGTGGGTCTCCTGTAGACAACATATGTAGGGTCTTGTTTTTGTATCCATTCAGCCAGTCTTTGTCTTTTGGTTGGGGCATTCAACCCATTTACGTTTAAGGTAATTACTGATAAGTATGATCCCGTTGCCATTTACTTTATTGTTTGGGGTTGAATTTATACACCATTTTTGTGTTTCCTGTCTAGAGAATATCCTTTAGTATTTGTTGGAGAGCTGGTTTGGTGGTGCAGAATTCTCTCAGCTTTTGCTTGTCTGAGAAGCTTTTGATTTCTCCTTCATACTTGAATGAAATCCTTGCTGGGTACAATAATCTGGGCTGTAGGTTATTTTCTTTCATCATTTTAAGTATGTCTTGCCATTCCCTCCTGGCTTGAAGAGTTTCTATTGAAAGATCAGCTGTTATCCTTATGGGAATTCCCTTGTGTGTTATTTGTTGTTTTTCCCTTGCTGCTTTTAATATTTGTTCTTTGTGTTTGATCTTTGTTAACTTGATTAATATGTGTCTTGGGGTGTTTCGCCTTGGGTTTATCCTGTTTGGGATTCTCTGGGTTTCTTGGACTTGGGTGATTATTTCCTTCCCCAGTTTAGGGAAGTTTTCAACTATTATCTCCTCAAGTATTTTCTCATGGTCTTTCTTTTTGTCTTCTTCTGGAACCCCTATGATTCAAATGTTGTAGCATTTAATATTGTCCTGGAGGTCTCTGAGATTGTCCTCATTTCTTTTAATTCGTTTTTCTTTTATTCTCTCTGATTCATTTATTTCTACCATCTATCTTCTAATTCACTAATCCTATCTTCTGCCTCTGTTATTCTACTATTTGTTGCCTCCAGAGTGTTTTTAATTTCATTTATTGCATTATTCATTATATATTGACTCTTTTTTATTTCTTCTAGGTCCTTGTTAAACCTTTCTTGCATCTTCTCAATCCTTGTCTCCAAGCTATTTATCTGTGATTCCATTTTAATTTCAAGATTTTGGATCAATTTCACTATCATTATTCGGAATTCTTTATCAGGTAGATTCCCTATCTCTTCCTCTTTTGTTTGGTTTGGTGGGCATTTATCCTGTTCCTTTATCTGCTGGCTATTCCTCTGTCTCTTCATCTTGTTTAAATTGCTGAGTTTGGGGTGTCCTTTCTGTATTCTGGCAGTTTGTGGAGTTCTCTTTATTGTGGCTTTTCCTCGCTGTGTGTGGGTTTGTACAGGTGGCTTGTCAAGGTTTCCTGGTTAGGGAAGCTTGTGTCGGTGTTCTGATGGGTGGAGCTGTATTTCTTCTCTTTGTTCAGTCGCGCTGTGGGGAGGGAGGGAGGGATGCTGCAAACAAATAACACTGGCGTGCGCTCCCAGTGCCTCAGCCACACTGGGTCTGCCCCGCCACGGCGCGCGTGTAGCCTCCCTGCCCACACTGCTCGGGCTCTAGGTTGTTCCGCCGGGAACAATCCGAGGCTGGCCCTGGGTTGCATGTACCTCCCAGGTCCAAGCCGCTCAGGTTCAGGCACTCGGGTAGTCCTCAGAGGCACAGACTCAGTTGGGCCTGAGTTTTGTGCTCTTCCCAGGTCCGAGCAGCTCAAGTGATGAGGTGTTTGGCGGCGCCAATGCTGCGACTTATCGCCTCCCGCCACTCGGTTATCTGGGTGTAAACCGCGCACCTTCTCAGGCAGATGTTAACCGCCCAGACCCCAAGAAGTTTTAGTTAGCAAAGAAGCCTGCTTACAGTTTTATAGATAATGTCTCTCTGGGGCTGCGATTGCCCCCTTCCGGCTCTGGCTGCCTGTCACCGGAGGGGGAAGGTCTGCAGCCGGCTATCTCTGTTCAATTCTTTGTTCCGTGTGCGGGCCTGGCAGTGTCTTACGTTGGGGCTGGCTTTTCGCGTGGTAGATATCCCACAGTCTGGTTTGCTAGCCCAAATTATTTCGCTCAGATAGTGCTCAGGGTATTCAGGCCAGATTCTTACTCTAAGCGATGCAGCCCGCGCTGCGCCTCCCTGTCCAGCCCCCGCTTGCTAATGGCGCGTGCAGGCATCTGCGCTGCTTCTCCGCTGGGGGAGTTACCGTAGGACTCGCAATCTTCGAGTTTTAGTTGTTTATTTATTTTTTCTTCCTGTTATGTTGCCCTCTGTGCTTCCAAAGCTCGGCACAGATTCGGCAGTGAGAAGGTTTCCTGGTGTTTGGAAACTTCTCTCTTTTTAAGACTCCCTTCCCGGGACGGAACTCCGTCCCTCCCTCTTTTGTCTCTTTTTTTGTCTTTTATATTTTTTCCTACCTCCTTTCGAAGAGTTGGATTGCTTTTCTGGGTGCCTGATGTCCTCTGTCGGCATTCAGAAGTTGTTTTGTGGAATTTACTCGACGTTTAAATGCTCTTTTGATGAATTTGTGGGGGAGAAAGTGTTCTCCCTGTCCTACTCCTCCGCCATCTTGGCTCCTCCCCCCCGCCCCCCCGCCGTAGGCAGATTCTTTACCAGCTGAGCCACAAGGGAAGCCCAAGAATACTGGAGTGGGTAGTCTATCCCTTCTCCAGTGGATCTTTCCGACCCAGGAATCAAACCCGGGTCTCCTGCGTTGCAGGCGGATTCTTTACCAACTGAGCTATCCGGGAAGCCCTGGAGTTTATGTAAAAAAGAGCTATAGGGATAATTTTGCAAGTTAGAAAACTGATGTACTAAATTAGCCTCTAATTATGTTACCTTTTTGGTTTTATGTAACTCGGACTCTAGATCTGGATCCAAATATGGTTATGATACAGCAAGTTAAGGGTATCACTTTCCTACTCAGCTGACCCCAGAAACCACAAATTCAGTGTGGCATGTGTTTACAACGCTGCTTTCATTTCCCCCTTTAACAAAGAAAAACAACATGTGAACCAAACTACCTGCCACACTCTAGTTCATCTGTGTTATGAAAAACACCTTTATAGATGTATATTAGCCAAAACAAGAAGTTTTTCAATGATATCTCAAGATGCAGTATTTTTAGTAAAATATTTCAAAAAACACATTTAGAAATAAACCTTTGATTTTTTCCAAAGATACAGTTTAAAATATAATTCTTACCTGATAAAAGTTCCCTTATGAGTTTACCAATACTTACAAGTTACAATGTTTTCTCTTGGAATGTTTTATCTTTTTAAAATTAGCCTATGTAGACTGATTTTCCTATAACTTAGGTCTTTATATATCTGAATAAATTTCATTCTAATTGTAAAGAGAAAAATCAACTTTTAAGTTTTTTTTAAATTCACTTGCCCTTTCCTCCCCAACAGTCCCTATATTCCAAGCCAGGCTTTAAAAATTATCAATAGTAATATCTAGGGATTTCTGGAACATAAAATTCAGGACCAAAACTGTAGACAATAAAAAGAGAAGCTTCATTATTTTGCATTAAGTTTTTCTCTTTTTAAATGTGTCTTAAATTCTGTGGACAGAGGAGCCTGGCAGGCTACAGTCCACCAGGTTGCAAAGAATCGACATGACTGAACAAGCACTACTACTGCTGTTCCATCTCTGACAGCTTTCAAGACAGATCCCCGCACAACAGGCAGATGTCACCCCTACTGATTGCTAAGCTTACCTGAAGCTCCACCTTCAGTCTGGAGTGGCCACCCAGGAATACACTGGGAGGCCCTTCAAGTTGCTAAACGGACTCTCCCGTGCACGTCCTAGGGTCTTTGTTCATCTACAGAACGGTACAGCATCTGTGTGCAGGGGGCATTCCCTCAAACACTAGGGTGCCACTAAAGACGCCGTGGGTAAAAAGGATGAAGGACGCCTGATACAAAATGGAGTCAGGAAGCCACACAGTGGGGTCCTCGTGCATTCCCACTGGTCTCAGTATTCACTATCAGCAGGGAGAAAGAAGATTCCCACACACCTTAGCAACAGCAAACTCCCCACCACTTGGTGCCAACAAGAAACCGCCACAACTCTGAATTCTCATTCTCCTCCAGTGAGCTTTGGTTCAAAACAACCCTCCCAGCTCCCTCCCAGAACCTAATAAAAGCCAGCCTCCAAAAAAACATACAAGCACCCCAATATTCACTGCAGTACTATGGCCAGGACATGGAAGCAACTTAAATGTCCACCAACAGGGGAATGGACAAAGAAGATATGCTACATATATACAATGGAATATTAGTCATAAAAGAGAATAAAACCATGCCATTGGTTAGCAACATGGATGGATCTAGAGATTACCATATTGAGTAAAGTAAGTCAGACATGGAAAGACAAATATATAATACACTTATAAGAGATATCTAAAAAAAAAGAGGGTACAAATGAGCTTATTTATAAAACAGAAGTAGAGTGACAAATGTAGCAAACAAACTTATGGTTACCAAGAGATAATGGAGGGAGGGATAAACTGGGAGATTGGGACTGACCTATATATACTACTATATATACATAGATAACTAATAAGAATCTGCTATATAGCATATGGAATTCTCAATACTCTAACACCCCTTATGAGAAAAGAATCTAAACAAGAGTGGATACATGTATGTATATAACTGATTCAATTTGCTGCACACCTGAGAGCAACACAACATTGTAAATAAACTATACTTCAATAAAAAATTGTTTTAAATGGGCAGAAGACCTAAATAGGCATTTCTCCAATGAAGACATACAGATGACCAATGGGCACATGAAAAGATGCTTAAAATCACTAATTATTCGAGAAATACAAATCAAAACCACAATGTGGTTCCACTTCACACTGGTCAGAATGGCTCTCATGAAAAAATCTATAAATAATAAGTGCTGGAGACAGTGTGAAGAAAAAGGAACCCTCCTACACTGTGGTGGGGATGTAAACTGGTGCAGGCACTATGGAAAACAGTATGGAGGGGCCTTAAAAAACCTAAAAATAGAGTTACCATATGATTCAGCATTTCCCATGATGTACTCTGCATATAAGTTAAATAAACAGGGTGACAATATACAGCCTTGACAAACTCCTTCTCCTATTTGGAACCAGTCTGTTGTTCCATGTCCAGTTCTAACTGTTGCTTCCTGACCTGCATACAAATTTCTCAAGAGGAGAGTGAAAAAGTTGGCTTAAAGCTCAACATTCAGAAAATGAAGATCATGGCATCTGGTCCCACCACTTCATGGGAAATAGATGGGGAAACAGTGGAAACAGTGTCAGACTTTATTTTTCTGGGCTCCAAAATCACTGCAGATGGTGACTGCAGCCATGAAATTATAAGATGCTTACTCTTTGGAAGGAAAGTTATGACCAATCTAGATAGCATGTTCAACAGCAGAGACATTACTTTGCCAACAAAGGTTCGTCTAGTCAAGGCTATGGTTTTTCCTGTGGTCATGTATGGATGTGAGAGTTGGACTGTGAAGAAGGCTGAGCACCGAAGAATTGATGCTTTTGAACTGTGGTGTTGGAGAAGACTCTTGAGAGTCCCTTGGACTGCAAGGAGATCCAACCAGTCCATTCTGAAGGAGATCAACCCTGGGATTTCTTTGGAAGGAATGATGCTAAAGCTGAAACTCCAGTACTCTGGCCACCTCATGCGAACAGTTGACTCACTGGAAAAGACTCTGATGCTGGGAGGGATTGGGGGCAGGAGGAGAAGGGGACAACAGAGAATGAGATGGCTGGATGGCATTACTGACTCGATGGACGTGAGTCTGAGTGAACTCCAGGAGTTGGTGATGGACAGGGAGGCCTGGCGTCCTGCAATTCATGGGGTCGCAAAGAGTCAGACACGACTGAGCAACTGATCTGATCTGATCTGATGATCCAGCAGTCCCACTCCTGGGTATATATCAAGAAAAAAACTCTAATTTAAAAAGATACATGAACTCCAATGTTCACAGAAGCACTATTTACAAAAACCAAGACATGGAAGCAATTGAAATGTTTATCAACAGATGAACAGATAAAGAAGATGTGCTACATATATACAATGGAGTATTACCACTCAGTCATAAAAAATGAAATAATGTCATTTGCGGCAACATGGATGGACAAAGAGATAATCATACTAAGTGAAGTCAGTCAGACAAAGACATATCATATGCTATCACTTATATGTGGACTCTAAATACATGATAAAAGTGAACTTATTTACAAAACAGAAAGAGACTCACAGACATAGAAAACAAACATGGCTACCAAAGGGGAAAGCAGGGGGTAGGATAAATTAGGAGTTTGGCATTAGCAGATACAAACTTCTATTCATAAAATAAACAATAAAGCCCTACTCTAGCATAGGGAACTATGTGCAGTATTTTATAATAAACCATAATGAAGCAGAATATGAAAAAGTATACTGTATGTACATGTATGTGTGTGTATATATATCTGAGTCACTTTGCTGACACCAGAAACTAACACGACATTGTAAGTTAACTATACGTCAATTAAAAAAAAAAAAAGTTGGGCTCTTGAGTAAAGACACTGGGTCCATATTCCATTCTGCCGCTTCCCAGGTAAGCCTGGGTGAGTTAAAACTTCTGTAGGCCTCAGTGTCTCCATCTGTAAAGCGGGGGTCACAGCGGTGCCAACTTCATTGGCTCATTATAAGCATTAAGTAGGATGATCTGGGAAAGGGGTTTAGTACAGAGGCCGGCACCTAGGAGGGACATGGTAGAAACAACTTGATGTTTTATCCAAAGGAAAAACAGAGATGATGTCTTAAGGGGCTGATTAAGATTGCTTAGGGAAACAAAAAGCAGGCTTTGCTGTGATTGAGACAAGCAGGCTAGCTCTAAGGACTTTTAATTAATCAATCACATAAGCCCTAAAGTAATGATACTTGCTTAGAAAGATCACTGACTCCAGGGAAAAAGCAGAGTAATTGAGAACACAGGTAAAGTTAGAGCAGAGACTGATAATTTGTCAGAAAAAGGTACAGCCATCACATAAGTATGTATTTTTCAAATGTACTTAATGTCTCTTAGCTGTATGAGCCTGAACTCCCAGTTGCAAGTTCCAGAAACCATGCTCAAGGTAGCTTAGGCACAAACAGGGAAGCCCTGGCTCGTAGAATCCAGGAGTTGAATACACAAGCTGTGTGGAGTCAGGACACAGTGGCTACAGCTGTCGTCACGAGAGTGTGGCGCTTAAAGTGGGGACTTTCCCTTGCTCATCTCTCCTTCTCCTTTCACATGGGTCTTATTCTTCTCTCTCTCAATGTAGACAGATTTTCTACACATGATGCAAAACATAGCTCCCAGCAATTCTTAGGTTTTATCAGATACAGCCCTAGCTTTTAAGGAAAAATTGACTGTCAACAACCAAAACCCCAGTCAACAACTCAGTTAATTCAGCCAGTTTTTTGGGCTACAAAGAACAGATAAATTTAAGCCATTTAAGAAAAAAATGTACTAGTACTTAACGTACTCCATGTCACAGAAATTGGTCCTTGGTAAATATTAACATTTATTAAATGAATAGAAAAAGAAGAAATGTAACAAGTGAAGTGAAAGTGAAAGTCGCTCAGTCATGTCCAACTCTTTGTGACCCCATGGAATATACATGGGGTCCGTGGAGTTCTCCAGGCCAAAATACTAGAGTGGGTACCTTTTCCCATCTCCAGGGGATCTTTCCAACCCAGGGATTGAACCTAGATCTCCCACATTGTTGATGGATTCTTTACTAGCTGAGCCACAAGGGAAGCCCAAGAATACTGGAATGGGTATAGCCTATCCCTTCTCCAGAGGATCTTCCTGACCCAAGAATCGAACCGGGATCCCCTGCAATGCAGGTGGATTCTTTACCAACTGAGCTATCAGGGAAGCAACGACAAAGTAAAGGAAAAGAACATATTAAACTAGAGCTTTGCAATATGGTAGCCACTCACTATATGTGGCAACTGAGCACTTAAAACTGATTAGTTAGATTTGAGATATGTACATCAGATTATAAAGACTTAGTACTGGACTTCTTTGGTGGTAAAGTGGATAAGAATCCATCTGCCAATGCAGGAGACATAGTTTTCATCCTTGGTCTGAAAAGAGTTCACATGCCACGAAGCAACTGAGCTCATGCGCCACAACTAGAGTCCACGCCCTAGAGCCTGAGAGCTGCAGCTACTGAAGCCCTCGTGCCTAGAGCCTACGCTCTGCAGCAAGCGAGGCCACCGCAGTGAGAAGCCCATCTACTGCAAGTAAAGAAAGCCTGCGGGCACCAATGACGGTCCAGCACAATGAAAAATAAATAATAAGAAAACCTTAAAAAGACTTAGTACCAAAAAAAGGTAAAACATCTCATATTTCATTATAATAAAAAATTGAAAGATAAATATTTTCTTCATCCTACATGTGTAGTTATTTCATCCTTTTGTGCTATTTGTTTTTATAAATTACCTTTTATTTGAACAGGCAAAGGGAGAGTTACAGGTAGACAGCTACATGCTCAGGCCCTGAAATTGTGAGAAGAGACAGCTAATTAAGCACCATCCTCGAGGATGGATGGGTTTCCTTGTGCTTTGGGCTTCCCTTGTGGCTCAGCTGGTAGAGAATCCGCCTGCAACGTGGGAGACCTGGGCTTGATTCCTGGGTTGGAAAGATCTTCTGGAGAAGGGAAAGGCTACCTACTCCAGTATTCTGGCCTGGAGAATTCCATGGACTATACAGTCCATGGGGTCGAAGACGAACACGACTCAGTGACTTTCACTTCCATCCTAGAGGAGCTTAATGGGGAAAGCGGGCAGGGAGGCTAATATTTCACTGCAAAGTCTCAAGTGTGTATAAAATGATTTCAGTGATCATCTTTCACTTACATTCATATTTAAAGGTGACTACCTATAAATTTTATATATTACCTTTACAGCATAATACAGTGCGAGGAATTCAGACTCTGGAGTCAGACTGCCTATGTTCAAATCCCAGCAAATGGTGTGATCTTGAGCAAGTTCCTTAATCCCTGTATGATTCACTCTCCTCAAGTGTAAAATGACAAAAATACTGAAAGGGACAGGGTGATTAAATAGTTAATCCCATTAGGGGATTGTAAATAAAGAAGTATGGGAGATTCCTGTAAATTAATGATCACTCAAGAAAGTAGGTTTGCTTAGCAACAAAACCATGCAACAGAAGCATGAGACATGTCCCAAAACAATAAAACAATGGTGGAATGAGACCCACATTCTGCCCAGTGAGCTCAGCAAGTGAATGAGTCCTAGGACACATTCTTCTGCATGCAGAGGAAACAAAAATATAAGGAAAAGGTGACATAATAAAATGATGATTATGAGATATGCCATATGTTAGTATAGGTGGTGCTAGAGGTAAGGCAATGGCACCCCACTCCAGTACTCTTGCCTGGAAAATCCCATGGGCAGAGGAGTCTAGTGGGCTGCAGTCCATGGGGTCGCTAAGAGTCAGACAGGACTGAGCGACTTCACTTTCACTTTTCACTTTCATACATTGGAGAAAGAAATGGAAACCCACTCCAGCGTTCTTGCCTGGAGAATCCCAGGGATGGGGGAACCTGGTGGGCTGCCGTCTATGGGGTCGCACAGAGTAGGACACGACTGAAGTGACTTAGCACAGCACACCACTTTTTGCTCATTTCCACTGCATCATGACAATCCCAATTTGACCACATGGGGACAAAAAAACTCCCCTGCCAGATGTGGAGGAGGAACTGATGCTGGAAACCTGATGTCTACCCAAGAATGAAGAAGAAAGTGGTCATCTTTCCCTCCCTACTTTTCCTTTGACTATAAAACTGTAGACTACTTAGCTCTGGCTCTGGTGCCCTCTCCAACTTGTCACCCTCAGAAGCATCCTATTCTAATAAGTCACTTCTTATCTATTACTTTGTCTCTTGCTGAATTCTTTGTGTTGAGACATAAAAAACTGGAGTTCCTTGAAGCCTCCAAAATGCCACCCCGCAGTTTCAGTACTACCTGCTTTACAGAGTACTTCAAGGATTAATATAAACAGCTCACAGTACTAACCACTCCAACTCTTCCTCCTCCCAGACAGCCCTGAAGCTGAACTCTGACTTAGAGTTCTAAGTGCACAACTGAGCCTGGACAGGGCAATGAAGGGGGAGAAAACGTTGCAGATTGAGCCCAAATGGTGGGGTGGGGTGGGGTGTGTGTGTGTGTGTGTGTGTGTGTGTGTGTGGTGGGTAGTGGAAGTTCTGGAATTCTGGAATGATGCAGCTGAGTCCCTACAAAGGTGTTGGAATTCAGCTTTGGTAAACCCAACACTTAAAGAGCAGTGCTGTTGTTTTCCTGAGAGTTAAGACAAAACTTCAAATACAAAAAAAAAAAAAAAAATTAACATGGAGGATTTGGGGATCATTTGTATTTAGTTTTAGGAGAATGAAACAAATCAAAAGACACTTTCAGTGTCTTTCTCTATTTTTAAAAAGCAACTTTCAGGACTCTCTTCGGGGTAAAAACATACTCGTCCATTTCACTTATGCCCTCTGGGAAGTCAGACAATTTATAATTACGCCAGGTATTAATTTAAAACGCTACCGGGGCACAGTGTAGTTTGAACAGGAGCTCGATTTTGGAAGTTTCAAGTCAATTTGATTATCTCACAGAAGAAGGAAGACTGGATCTTAGAAGTGATCCATTGTCCAAACCTATCATTTTGCAGAAGATGAAAATAAGGTCCGGGGAGGTTAAATGATTTGCTCAAATTCCAAAGAAATTTCTTCATGGCTAAGCAAGTAGTCTAGCGAGTAATGAAGTATTAATCACAAGCCAGCTGAGTCCCTGCTCCTCCTATTTATTGGCCATTTAGCTGTCTTCCCCCCACCTCCGCCTCGCCCCACAAAAGTTAGAGGAAAAAAAAGAGGGGCGGGTGCCTGAGGACCGAGGGAAGGAGCCAGAAGCCCTGGGATGGAACGCGGCTATTTTCATTGTTTTTTGGGGGGTAAGCAGGGGAGGGAGTTGGCATGTGCGAATCGGCAGGTCAGAGAATGGTGGTGTAGATGCGCCTGTCAGAACCGCTTAGCTATCACACCCACAGGGACACAAATATCCCTTCCTCAGCGCCGAACTACAGCCAGAGGAAGACGCCAAAGTACGAGGTGCACCTCCGGTCGCGCGGCCCCTACCTTCTCGTGCGCTGCCTGGGCTGTGGTGGGGCGCCAGAGCCCGAACCTGGAGCGGTCAGAGAAGTTGGCGGGTTCAAGCGCCCGGCCTGAGGGAGTCCGAGGTAAGAACTGGGTCAGGTTGCTCGCAGAGATGGGGAGACGGCGACCGTGCTCGGTGCGGCGCCTCTTACCCGCCTGTGGCCCCCTCACGCGGAGCATCGGAAGGGTTGACATAGAAAGCTAACCCAGCTCCTGCTTCGCTCGGTGTTGGGCGCGTGGAGCAGTAGTCGTCGCGTCGCCATGGAGACGAGACGGCGCGCTAGCGCGTGCGCGGTTGGAGCAGAGTAAGCTGAGAAGGGGCAAGGGGTAAGGGGCGGGGCGAACCTTGGGCAGGGCTGACGGGGCGGGGCAGGGCTGAGGGGGCGTGAAGGGGGCGGAGCGGGATCCAGGAGTCTAGGAACTTGGGCAGCCCACGTGCCAGGGAGCCACGGGGTCGGAGTCCTACGGAGTGCATACACTGTCCGACGCTTCCCTCATAGCTCAGTCGGTAAACTATCTGTCTGCAATACAGGAGACCCGGGTTCAATTAATGGGTCTGGAAGAGCCCCAGGAGAAGGAAATGGCAACCCACTCCAGTATTCCTGCCTGGAGAATCCCACTGACAGAGGAGCCTGACAGGCTACAGTCTATGGGGTCGCCAAGAGTCGGACACGTCTTAGCGACTAAATCACCACCAGTCTGACACATTCATTTGAGAGTCCTCACGTTCACCAGTTACCCTGAGAAGGGCAGATTGGAGGGGGATTGATTTCCTTGTCCACATCTGATCATGTTTTTGGTGAGGAGAGGGGAAAAGGCTAGGTGGCCACCTTTGTGTTTTAAACCTGTGGAGTAAAAGATGAGTTGGGAGAGAGGGTTGTCCCTGGATGTGGATGAACAAATGTCCCCTGCAGGATTTCGTCCCCTAACCTAAGATCGCCCTGAGAAGATTATGGGTTTCCTGGCATGGCGGGGGGGCGATCTCTGGAATGCGTTTCCCTACATCAGGTGCTACTGCTGCTGCTAAGTCGCTTCAGTCATGTCCGACTCCATAGACGGCAGCCCACCAGGCTCCCCCGTCCCTGGGATTCTCCAGGCAAGAACACTGGAGTGGGTTGCCATTTCCTTCTCCAGTGCATGAAAGTGAAAAGTGAAAGTGAAGTCCCTCAGTCGTGTCCGACTCTTCGCGACCCCATGGACTGCAGCCTACCAGGCTCCTCGGTCCATGGGATTTTCCAGGCAAGAGTACTTACTGGAGTGGGGTGCCATTGCCTTCTCCGAAGTAGCCATATGATATGAGGTATAATCGCTATTTAACCTCTTAGGTGCTCTCAAGGAATATGTGCCTTGGTAGAAGTTTGTCAGCTTCAAATGACAAAGTATATAAAGTTCTGACATGTAGACAGGCTTAAAAATGGTAAATTTTATAATTATATTTATATAAAATGGAGCCAGGTGGACCATTTCAGGAACTGAGTGTATATAGAGATTCTGTTATTTTAAAATTCTCTTAATCATTTGTTCATATTCATTCTAAACCTCCTTGGAGCCTAGGATGGTAGGAAAGAGGTAAAGGGAAAAGACCAGAAATGGAAGTTTCAGAATGGAAGTTTTTTAAAGAACTCAATTAAGTCATTGACAGATATACTCCTAGTTTAAAAGGACATAGCAAACCACTCTCTCCTCTATTTTAGGAGCACCCTTATGTCTTAAGTTTGGTTGAAGACTTTTTGTTCAGTAAAGGCAAAGGAAAATTCATTATACTTCTTGATCAATACCTTTTAAAACATTAGTTTTGATGAATTTTTCTTACTACTGATACATGGGTAATGTCTAACTGGCTATTCCCATCGTCCTGCCCCGAGGAAATGGAAGAAACCCCCAAATCTAACTGATTACTCTTCCTACCCCTCTTCCCTGCAACAGAAGAGTCCATTTGTTGAAAAAAGTGTTTTCAGTATTTATTGTTCCTGAAAGAAGGGGCAAAAATGGTTTAATGATCTTGGAGAATAAAAATATTTCCTCCACATGAAGGAGTAAACAGACAGGACTTCTACTTTGAGCCCCAGAGTCTTCAAGTACAAAGTGGGGATGATCAAAGTACTTGCTCAGAACAGGACCTGAGAGAAAATAGGCCCCTGACACAGAGCATGGCACATGACAATTGATCAGTAACACTTAGCTATCATTATTACTCCTCCTACACTATGTATCTGAATAAAAGTCCTTGCATCCAGAATAGCTATAAAAATTAAAGATTAGATAAAGTGCCTGGTCCAGGGCCTGTTTGAACCCATGTTGGTTATTCTATTTCTCCCTGATGAAAAGAAAAATTACACTTCATCTTTGTGTGAATAACTTTAGGAATAATCCACCTAAAATATTTTTCTTTTCTAGAAATTTTGCATCTACACGAGGTGATAGATGTTCACTAAAAATATTATGGTAATCATTTCATCATGTATGTAAGTCAAATCATTATGTTGTACACCTTAAACTTATACAGTGCTGTATTCAATTATATCTCAATAAAATTGGAAGGAAAAAAAAAAAAAGAAATTGTGGCAAGAAAGAGGCCCTGTCCCTCAATATCCTGTGATTAGATGTCACCACTGGTATACAATTTCTACAGGTTGTGGCCTTCTGTGTAACTGTTCCTCAAACACTAAGTGAATTTGGCCAGTTCTGGGGCCCTAGAACTTTGAATACTTTGGAGCTTCAAAGTAGCCATTATGTAGGTATCCGCTTATGACCAAGTGTGGATATAAGTGGTATGAAAGTGAAAGTTGTTCAGTCATGTCCAACTCTTTGTGACCTCACAGACTGTAGCCCACCAGGCACCCCTGTTCATGAGATTTTCCAGGCAAGAATACTGGAGTGGGTTGCCATTTCCTCCTCCAGGAAATAAAAGGAGGGTAAGCTATAAAAGGGGCTTCCCTGATGGCTCAAGTGATAAAAAAAAAAAATCTGCCTGCAGTGCAGGAGACACAGGAGATGCAGTTGGATCCTTGGGTCCCTGGAGGAGGAAATGGCAACCCACTGCAATAGTCTTGCTTGGAGAATTCCATGGACAGAGAAGCCCATCCCATGGCGTTGCAAAGAGTTGAACATGACTCAGTGCGTGTGCACACTCGAGCTACAAAAAGACAGAAAGAAATGAATTAACTCACCTATCTCTCTAACTTTTGTACAGAATTTATTTTTGGTGTTAAAAGTGGAGCACAGTTTAGCTCTGACGGTGCATTCAGGCCACTGAATAAATTATAAAAATATGTATCTAGTGATGGTTTATTCTAACAAAGTGAAGGGGGAAAGCCAAATACGCTTATAGAAACACTGAATCTCCCAACAACTATCTTTTATTCAACTCCACAGTTTTTAATGGTTAATTTTTGTATCACATGTCTAATTGTTAGCAGAGCATGATGAAAAATGTTTAACATTTAGTGTTTTTCTGATTATAAAAGTAATACATGCTCATGACAATTTGCAACATAAAGAGAAACACAAAGAAAAACCAACTTAGTCAATAATTTTACTTTTCCTTCTAGCCTTTTGTGTGCATGTATATATTTACTTTATAAAACTTGTATTAGATAGTGTATACACTGTTAGCATCCCTCTTTGCTTAACACTCTCTCTAATGTCTATTTCCCCAATCTTAATAAGTCTTCAAAAACATTTTCAGTGGTCATATGTTATATAATATGTACAAGCCACAATTTATTTGTAATTTACTCCTTCTTTCAAGAATAATTATTGAGTATTTACTTTATATTAGACACTATGCTAGGCATAAGATTTAAGTGATGAACAGTGACTATAAAAATAAGGTTTTGATGAACATCTTTGTAAATAGGTCTTTAATGGCATCTTTCATTCTTAGACTGAATTCCTAGGATTATGAAAACATAACTTCAAAAACCAATTTTCCAGCTTCAAAGGCAAACTTAAGGAATAAAATTCTGAACTGTAAAATATTAACTTTTTGGAAAATTACCAACAACAGAATTAATATTTATTTTATGCAATGTGTGAACTTACCCAGAAGATGCTTTCTTGTTAGTGTCTGTGAAACATCAAGGGTATTTGAAGTGTATTGACTTTGGCTTTTCCCTCTAATTCTTTGCAGGATTTGCAGGTTTTCTCAACAGTGTGAGATTGTTTGAAGTATATGCAAATTGCCCTACTTCCTCCTCTCAGAGTTAAAATGTTAACTATTTTATTTCCAGCTTTCCTCTTGTAAACATAAGGCTTTTCCGCATTTCTTTCTTTTGCCTTCCGGTGTGAAACATTTTGTATCTTTACACTTTTTAACCTGAAGGCAGATTTCTTTTTCCTAACCCCAAGTTATAACATAAACATTCCTATAAGACACTAGATTTAACATATTTTATAGTTAATTTTGGCCAAGAAATATCATGTAAGTTAACCAATGTTTTTAGGGAACTTCATGAGAGATTATTAAGGGTAATACTCCCCCAAACACACACACACCCTACTATTCTTTGATGATTACATGTTCATACATAAGGATGAAATGTATGAAATTGCCACTTGTGGATTAAAAATGGTCAACCAACTTCATATAGTTCTGTTTGTATAAACATTTCATTAACTAGTTTATTATAGTCAACTTTCTCCAAATAGTGAACTTTCTGATTATCATATTAAGGATAGCCTTTATTATTATACAAGATTGTGTTTGCTTTGATTTTCATAAATGTTGGAATCCAGTCAGGAGAGTGCCATAAAATGTTTGTTTATTATTGCAGAGACAGTAGAGGGAGCCTGGAGCCAAAACACTGTTATTTTAGGTCTCATGTAAATGATGATTATCTTCCAATTCTTCATGTGTGGATGAATTTAAATATGAGTAAATATGTGAAATAACAATCTTTTCTTTTTTAAAGGCTGGTTGTACTTAATCACTTTAATAAGATGGGAAGGGGAAGACTGGCCATCAGTTCAGGCTAGACTCCATCAGAGTGGATCCAACCTGAATCCCACTGCTCTCTGCTCTTCTCTGAGTCACTCTGGAGACAGCACACGGCCACACTGACAAATCTGTGCTCCACAGATTTCCCTCTTTCAACCCCTAATGTGGATCATCCCATTACCATGGGCATTATATCCTGATTCTTCTTCTTCTTCCTTTTTTAATTTGGCTGAGCTGCAAGACATGTAGGATCTTAGTTCCTAGATCAGGGATTAAAACCCTGCCCTTTGAAGTGAAAGCATGGAGTCCTAACCACTGGACCCCCAGGGAAGTCTCTCCTGACTCTTCTTTAGTCCATCAGAATTTCCAAATGCGTTACCATCTCCAATTGTTTGTATTAATTTAAGGTGTTTGTTTCCTCCAGACATATAAGGAGGCACTTTGATCCTGTTTTCAACTTACATCCTTCTAGGAAGGTTTGTAATAAATGACCAATCCTTTCACAGAACAGGAAACTTCATTAGCCTTAAAGACATTGTCTCTTGCTGACCTCTCCTCAACTATCTTTATCCTGAATCAAATCTTTTGTTAATTCCACCCCCTACCCTGGTGTTACAGAAGGGTCCCCAAGGTAATTGGTGGTGACATCATTATTCTTCACTGTAGGTAGTCTACAGTGGGCTCCAAGTCCCTGGGGTAAGATGAGTCCCTAAATCTAGAGGTAAGAGGAAGACCCTCTCTATTGTAAAACCTTATGGGAATCTACAGAACTTAGAACCAATTTGCTGTGGCAGGGTTTCATATACTGGTGTTAGGCGAAATTCTTTTGATGTGTTAATAACATCCAGAGAAAAAAGCATTCTCTGGGTAATTAGTTTAATGAGATGGTGGGTTTTTTTGGTTTTTATTTTGGTTTTTTTTTGCTTTTTTTTTTTTTTTGCATAAGGTAGGAAGTCTCGGATGGAGATTTTATCAGTCTAATATACTCTGTCAGTCTCTCAGAGGGAAATTTCAAATGTATAGTCTTTTTCAAATTTTTTTAACAGGAAATTTCACTTATTTTCTAGCATCATTTGAGAATTCTTAGAATATTAGATAATTCCTTTATGATCTGGAAAATAGCTCCAAGTTAGAAAAAAAATGCCTTGTCCCTCCCCAGCTTAATTAAGAGTCAGCTAGCCTAAAATTCTAATGGAAAAAGCAAACAAATCTGTGAATTTTAACCAACTATATGTCAAGAGAAAGGGTGATATGGTAAAAACTAAATAAAAGTAGAAGAACTTGTCATTAAAGTTGGAAAAGCAAATGTTGGAAAAAATATCCCATTATGGTATAACCCTGTCTTTTCAAACTACTTCTTTTCTCTCATTTAATAAGCAAGCTTAAGGCAAATAGCCTTAAAACAAACTAAAATGAATAAAAAGCAAAATACTTGGTCCTCGAAAGTGCCCTCTTTCCCTCTCCTCTGTGTGATTCTCTTTACCCACTGGCATCCACCTTCTAATTTTCAGCCATTGCCTAGTGTTGCTCAAACTGCTCTAGCAAATGGTGCCACATTCAAGGGGGGACTTTCTGGTTCCTGCCTTACTAGAGCAGAGGCTGCACTTGACACAGTCACTTCTCATCCCTTTTTTGAAACACTAGTACTTTCGCTCTCATACACTTCTTTCTCCTAGTTCTCCTAATCCATGGACTTCTTTGTATTTCTACCAGTGTGGATCCTCTAAAACCCTTGATATGCCCCAAGATCCTGCCCCCATCCCACTCCACATCCTCTCCCTGGGGAACCTCATCCACATTAATGGTCCTACCACCTACACGCTGACTAGCCCTAAACTTTCCACTGGGCTTGAGGCTCGTGTAATCTAACTTTGTGCTGGACAGACGCATCTAAATACCCTACAGGCATTTCAAAGTCTGTCTATACCTGAACTTATCGATTTTTCCTCTGTCCTAAATGTCACTGAGTGACCATGACCTTCATGTCATTAAATCCAACAGGAATTTTTCATTTCATCTTATTTGACCTTTCAGCCATATTTGACACTATTGATATTCCCTCATTCACCAGATACCTCTTGGTTTCTGTGGGTCTACTCCTTGTTGCTGTGACCCTATACCTTCCTGATTTTCATCCTATCTCTCCAGGTACCACTTTTTTTTTCCTTTTTCTTTTCTTTTTGACCACTTTTATTTCTCTACCTGAAATTTAAATATTAGAGTTACTCCAGATTCATTTCTGGGCTCTTGCATCAGCGAGTGGTCTATTGCTGCATAACTTCAAAATTTAGTGATGTAAACCTAAAAAATATTTTAGTTGTTCATGATTCTATAGGTGAGCAAATTGAGAGGCTTGGCTGAGGGGTTCTGATGTTCTTGGCTGTGGTCACTCATGCAGTGATAGTCACGTGAGAGCAAACTCAGGCCTGGCTGATCTAATATGAACTTATGTGCATGTGTGTTGGTTAGCAATGGCTATTGGCTGAGCCTCCTTCTCATCATTTATCCTCAAGAAGGCTTAATCTAGACTTCCTAACATGGCAGCTTCAAGGGCAAGAGTGGAAGCTGCAAGGCCTCTTGATATCTAGATTCTGATTCTCCCAACATTACATTTCTTGTTTCCTGTTGGTTCAAGGAAGTCACAAGGCTGGTTCAGGCTTTAGAGATCTGGAAAAATAAATTCCACCTCTTAATGGGAGGCAACATCACATAAAGTCATGCAAACCCAGATGAGAGGAATATGCACCCCCTTTTTTTTTTTATAACAATATACTCCAATCTCCTTCTTACTCTGTATTACAATCTCTGTATTCATTTCCTAACAGAGCTCATCCATTCATTTGGCTCATTGCCCATGGATATCACCATCAACACCCTAATATGTACGTCCTTCTCAGACCTTACCTCTAAACTGGTATAGCATATGCCTCCTTGATCTCTTCACTTGATATATCAATGATACTTCAAGCTCAGTAGCACTAAAAATATAGTAATAATTTTCCTCCAGAAATGTTTTCCTACTTCAGTGCTTCCTATCTTAGTGAGTATTAACAAGGGGACTTCCTTGGTAGTCCAGTGGTTAAGAATCTGCTTGTCAGTGCAAGGGACATAAGTTTGATCCCTGGTCTGGGAAAATACCACATGCCAAGGAGCAACTAAGCCTGTGTGCCACAACTACTGAGCCCATGCTCTAGAGCCCACATGCTGCAACTGTTGGGCTTGCTTGCCATAGCTTCTGAAAGCCCATGCTCCCAGAGCCCGTGCTCTGCAACAAGAGAAGACCTCTCAATGCAATTAGACAGTAGCCCATGTGTAGCAATGAAGATCTAGTACAGCCAAAAATAAATACATAAATAAAAATTTCACCCATTTAAAAAAAACATTAGCAAGAGGCCTGGACAAATCTTTCTTTTTCATTCCCCATTTCTATTCCATAACCAAGTTAAGTCACGTCATTTTGAATATCTCTTTACACCATGTACTTTTCTCCAGGTCCACTTCTACCACTTTAGACCACACTTTAGACCAAGCTGCCACTACCCTTTACTTGAATCTGGTCTTAGACAGTATGACAAGGCAGGAGCTAAAATCTACATAAAAATGGATTGCTACACAGTCTAGTAGTGCATTGTGATTACATTTCCTTTCCTGAACAGTCTAGTTTCTTTCTTTTTATTCTGTTGTTCATTATCTGCCTGTATCACATCTTTGAATTCTCAAAACTACTTGCTTGGTTAAATCCATAACCCTGGTTAAATCCAGTTCTCTACCTTCTTCCTGCCGGTATCAGCCCAGCAGACTGTGGCTAGTGGAAAACACATGACTAGTTTCATTTTAAATTCATTATGGTTAACCTCAAGGGGGTCCTGAGTGTTGCCCTTACCATCATGCCACATGCCACATGTCCATCTGTTCTCCTCTCCTGCACCAGTGGTCTTCAAACTGTGGTTGCTTTCAAGAGGAAAACAGTTAAGGGAATTGGCTCCTGGATCCTTAACATCTGTCTGGACTCTTTGCTAAAATGTTTCTGCTTCTCCTCTCACTTTACAAAAAAAAGGCATACCCCTCACCCATCTTAAATCTCAGAAGTGACTGCCATGCTGTACAAGCCTTCTGGACCAAGTCAAAAGGGCAGTTGCTTTTTGTGATGGATCAAGTCCTCCTGAACATGGACTGTCTGTCTACCTCTGTTCTAAGTATATTCGGTTAAAGTGAAACCAACATTAGAAATGGGGTGTTCAGCCACACTGAAATGGTTTCAGTTGTGATACATCATAGAGTGGGGTGGTGTAAGTGATGACAGGTTTTGACCTAGTCTCCTCCACCCCCGGACTATTGTCAAGGTCACAAAGCATTCTTGGGGGACTCTAGGAGAACAAAGAGGATTGGTGAAAAATACTGGATGCTAAAAATGGCTTTTAAAATGTATTTAATATTGGCAAATATTTTTAGCTATTCTCAGTATTCATCCTTAGGGCCATGCTATTAGCTAGAAAGAAAAGAATCTGAACAGCAAATCAGTGTAAGTTAATAACGCTGATTCTTTACAGTGTAACCAGAATGATTTCTGGGACTACTAATTTTTAATAGATGCATTAGATAAAGGCTACAGATGAAACTTTTATGTGATATCCTTCAGATTGGGTGAACATTATTAAATAATGTAGTTAGTATCTATTTTATTAAATCATATCATGAAATATTGATTTCAGTTACAGTTAATCCTCATCTTCTAAAATGTTAAATATTGTCTGCTGCTGCTGCTAAGTCGCTTCAGTCATGTCTGACTCTGTGCGACCCCATAAACAGCAGCCCACCAGGCTCCCCCATCCCTGGGATTCTCCAGGCAAGAACACTGGAGTAGGCTGCAATTTGTCTACCTCCTATTAAAATAATGGTTGCTGGATTCAAATTTTTTTTCTAGCTGGGTATGCATTTCAATTTCATTAAACAAATAGGAAAAATGTAATTATGAAGTCTAAGGAAGTGAGGTTATTTCTAATTTTTATTTGAAATTTTTATTAAATTATTCTCAAAGGCAGAATGTTAGAGATCAATATATAAATATAGATGCTATTATTTAAATAAACAATAATAAGACTAGTTACCAATGGCAATTAGAAGTGATTAATAGCAGGCTAATTAAATAATATGTAGAAAAATGTAACAATATTTTAATAGTTCTTTTCCTTTGATATAGCACTTTATCTTTTTAAAAAACTCTATATTGGATATTTAAATTGTATAGTCTATGTTATTGTATATTCTTAAGATCTATAAATATATTTTAAAAGGAGAACATAAATACAAAGTACTAATTAAACAGATATTATCTGTTTTTAATGAACAGTAACAATGACATGTTTTCTTCTGTCTCATGATATAGTAGGTTATTTTTAATCTCCCTGTTTTCTTTTCCAGTAACATTTCTCTGAACTTCCTGTGGCCTTTAAGACATCCATTTTTTCTTTTATGTAGTGGTAAAACTGGATATAGTCAAATGTAAATTCATTCTGACTTGCAGCTCAGCTATTATCAAGTCCACATTATATATATTTATAGGCTGAATAGGATTTGCCAAGATTTACATTTGCACTCTCTGCTGAACCTACGGACAGGTGAGCAAACTCTAGTGTTTATGTGGACAAGATAGCAACAATCGTTTGTTTTGTGTTTTCTACAGTTTTATTAAAATCATAGAAATCAAGAAAATGATTTGAAACTCCATTTTCAAATGCAAATACCTAAGAGTGGATAAACTCTTTTTTTTTATTGCTATTATTTGACTCCTTTCTGTATAGTGTAGAAAGCATGATCACAGGTAAGATTTGACAGAAGGGACTCAACATGGTAAGCGGCTGATTGGGCTGATTAATGTCTCCCTAAAAGTCATGTCCACCTGGACCTGTGACTGAGACCTTATTTGAAAATAGGGTCAAGTTAAAAAGAGGTCATACTGGGGGTGGTGGTCCTCAATCCAATATGGCTAGTGTTCTTTTTAAATTTTTTTTTGACTTTTTAATACTGTCTACAAGAGATTATTTATTTATTTAAAAAAGTATTCTATTTCTTTTGGCTGCACTCCACAGCATGTAAAATCTAAGATTGAACCCGGTCCCCCTGCACAGGAAGTTCAGCATTTTAACCACTGGACCACTAGGAGAGTCTCTGTGACTGGTGTTCTTATAAGAAGGAAATTTGCACATAGACACAGAGAGAGAGAGAGAGGGAAGATGGCCATGGGGAGATGCAGGCAGAAACTGGAATGATGAAGCTACAAGCCAAGGAATGCCAAGGGTCACGAGAGCCACCAGAAACTGAGTGAGGCATAAAACAGATTCGTCCCTAGAACCTCAGAGGCAGCATGGTCCTGCTGACACCTCGATTTCAGACTTTCAGTCTCCAGAACCATGAAGAATGATTTTTTGCTTGTTTGTTTTAAACTACCTGGTTTGTGGGACATTGTTATTGCAGCCCTAGCAACATAATAGAGGCTAGCATACTTGTTCTCAAATTTCCCCACAGGACATTTTAGTTCCAACCTACGAATCAGTAAATGGTACTCTACTCAGTTCCACAGAGCCATAAAGGGAATGATATAATAACGCGTGATGGCCGTGTGGTATGCCCAAACTAATTCTGTGCTCACTGTTTTCCACTGAACATTGGAGTCTTTGGGAGACAACAGAACTGTTTGATTAATTCAGAGGGATTTCTCTGTCTAATCCCAGACTCATGGGCTTCAGTCTCCGTATGTCTCTCCCATCTCCTCCTCTGCCCTGTCCAATCCCAGACGCCTTTCTGCATACTGTACAGCATGCTCTGCTTTGGCTATTTCCCTCCCTAGTCTAGTTGTATGTGTCTTTCCTTCTATCATTAAAAGAACCCAGCCACTTAGCCCCTTGTTTCAGTGGTATCCGGGTCAATGCCAGTGATATTGCAGTTGTTCCCGTCTTCAGGATCTGAACTTTCAAAAACATTGTCACAATATTCACAACATTAAAAATTACGGGGCAAGGAGAGGGTGGGACAAATTGAGAAAGTAGCACTGACATGTATACACTGCTGCTAAGTCACTTCAATTGTGTCCGACTCTGTGCGACCCCATAGATGGCAGCCCACCAGGCACCGCCATCCCTGGGATTCTCCAGGCAAGAACACTGGAGTGGGCTGCCATTTCCTTCTCCAATGCATGAAAGTGAAAAGTGAAAGTGAAGTCGCTCAGTCGTGTCTGACTCCTAGCGACCCCATGGACCACAGCCCACCAGGCTCCTCCATCCATGGGATTCTCCAGGCAAGAGTACTAGAGTGGGGTGCCATTGCCTTTTCCGATGTATACACTATCATGTATAAAATAGATACCTAGCAGGAAGTGGCTGTGTGACACAGGGAGCCCAGGGTGCTCTTTGACAAACTAGAGGGGCGGACGGGTGGGTGGGGGAAGAGTTTCAAGAGGGAGGGGACATGTATATATAACTATGACTGATTTGTGTTGATGTACGACAGAGATCACAACGTAGTAAAGCAATTATCCCCCAATAAAAACAACTTAAATTAGCACCATCTCTGCTACAAGGGATTGACTCCATTTTAATGTTTGACTACCATCAGCTTTAGATCTCATCCTCCCTCTACCCCTCTGCCCTACAAGCAGCTAGCAAAGCCGGAGTGCTCTCTCCTTTGGTGCTGGCAGGAGATTAGAGACACACAAGCCCCTTCCCGTACAGAGAACCCTCACCCCACCCCTATCCCCTCACCACAATAAAAACCCCACCCCTATCCCCTCACCACAATAAAAACCCCACCCGTCCCCTCACCACAATAAAAACCCCACCCCTATCTCCTCACCACAATAAAAACCCCACCCCCTCCCCTTACCACAATAAAAACCCCAAGCCAGTATTATGTCTTCTGTACCAGCTCTCTCAAAGCATTCTAGACCTGCTTGAAAGGCCTGCCCTGCCCTGCCCTCCCCAGAGACCTTAGTGATATGAATAATCTTTTCACAGCCTCTTGCTGTGTGCATCAATATCAACATCTGACTGAACCAAATTTGGGGATGGTGATCTAGCCTGATTATTCAAGGTGGCCTCTGTAAATCTTAATTCAAAGCACCACAGTTAATTCATCAGTTCAGTTCAGTTCAGTCGCTCAGTCATGTCCGACTCCTTGTGACCCCATGAATCGCAGCACGCCAGGCCTCCCTGTCCATCACCAACTCCCGGAGTTCACTCAGACTCACATCCATCGAGTCAGTGATGCCATCCAGCTATCTCATCCTCTGTCATCCCCTTTTCCTCCTGACCCCAGTCCCTCCCAGCATCAGGGTCTTTTCCAATGAGTCAACTCTTCGCATCAGGTGGCCAAAGTACTGGAGTTTCAGCTTTAGCATCATTCCTTCCAAAGAAATCCCAGGGCTGATCTCCTTCAGAATGGACCGGTTGGATCTCCTTGCAGTCCAAGGGACTCTCAAGAGTCTTCAACACCACAGTTCAAAAGCCTCAATTCTTGGGCGCTCAGCTTTCTTCACAGTCCAACTCTCACATCCATACATGACCACTGGAAAAACAATAGCCTCGACTAGACGGACTGGCCAAGTCAAACACAGACTGTCAATGCCTCAGTGCCATGATCACACACACTTTTATTTCACACTTAACTTACATCGCTCGAAATGAGGCAGCAATGCGTGATCCATTATTGTGAACCACAAATTGTGGTTGCCAACATCAGCGGTGAGGGGAAGATCAGTGACAGCGACTAAGGGCAGTTAGTTTATATTGTATCCATTTAACTCTATTAACAGCCTGGTTTTCAGTCCCTATATTTTGGCCACAGATTTTCTGTAACTTTTAGCCAAATGCATTCCTAACTGGTAGGATTATTTACTCATCATTATTCTCTCCATTTTCAGACATAATTCCCTGGGATCCTCTTTATGGCTCAGACAACAAAGACAGCTATTGAACATTTGTGTTAGTTAACTAAGTAAAGAAGATTTATGCAATTCTTCCTTGGGCCTAAAATTCTCCCAATTTAACTTTACCTCACTGTGATCATAGATTTGGTAATTTTAAAACTTAAATATATTAATCTTCTTCCATCTGGGTCAAGAGAGGAAAATGAAAATAAAACTTCCTAAGGCAAAGTAGGAGGAGATCAGCCCTGGGATTTCTTTGGAAGGAATGATGGTAAAGCTGAAACTCCAGTACTTTGGCCACCTCATGCGAAGAGTTGACTCATTGGAAAAGACTCTGATGCTGGGAGGGATTGGGGGCAGGAGGAGAAGGGGACGACAGAGGATGAGATGGCTGGATGGCATCACTGACTCGATGGACTTGAGTTTGAATGAACTCTGGGAGTTGGTAATGGACAGGGAGGCCTGGCGTGCTTGATTCATGGGGTCGCAAGGAGTCGGACACGACTGAGTGACTGAACTGAACTGAACTGAAGGCAAAATAAGTAACTTCAAATTTAAAATAGTAAAATAAACACAAGGTTTCTTTTTCCATTGTTTTCATTCACTCAGTCTGTCAACCATTTATTTGAAAGTCTTTGACATGACACACACTGATTCTGAGGTTGCAGTAGCCCCACCCCATGATTCTGCACTCATCACTGAAATCTAGAACTTTTTGCATTCTTGGGAGGGGCTTTCTAGGACACAAGATTTTCAGTTCTAAAACTGGGACCATTTCAATGAGAGACCTTAAACAAGAACTGCTTGGTTGAACACCATCTAATAACTGGCCAGCAGAAATAATCAGACATGATAATTATTCTTATTGTTTTAAGACACTAAGTTTTGGGGTGATTTGTTATGCAGTGATAGAGAACTAAAACAGCAACTCAAACTGCCTACGTTGGGTCCCTGACCTTTTCCCTCAAACCTGTTCTTTTCATAGTCTTCCCTTCTCCTAATATGACAGCTCCTTTCCTTGGCTCCCTTTTTTCCCCTCTCACATCCAACTATTCAACAATCGCCTTGGTTTTACCTTCAAAATATATTGAGTCTGACCACTTCTCCTATCCTTCACTACTTCCATCCTACCACTGTTATCTCTTGCTTAGATGATTTCAATCATCTCCTGACTAGTTTCTCTACTTCCTCCCTTGCCTCTTTCAGTCTCTTTCCAACACAATATCCAGAGTGATTCTGTTAAAATGTACATGAGATCCTGTCACTCCATTGCTCAAAACTCTCTCAAGGTTTCCCATCTCTCCTATGATAAAAGCCAAAGTCCTTGCTGTGACTCACACAGCCCCACATGACCTACTCCCCGTCTCTTCTTTCATTATTCCTCTCTAAGTCTCCCTCTTGGTCAGTCTGCTCCAGCCACATGAGCTTCCTTGCTCTTGTGCAAACACAATAAGAACATTCATGTCGTAGGGCTACGGGACATTCTGTCCCCTTTGCCTAGAATGTTGTTCTTTTCGCCAAGATGGTCATTTGTTTGGTTCCCTTGCTCTCTGGAGGCTGCCTTCTCACTGAGAAGGGCCCCAAGGCCCTCCCTGCTCAGAGCACCTAAAATTTCAGCCTTCCAGGCTCCTCCTACTCTCCTTCCTTGCTTTATTTCCCTTAGAGTACTTTTCATTATCCGCCATACCATACTTTCTACATATTTACTTTGGTTATTGTTTGTCTCCCCACTGAAACGAAAGCTACATGAAGGCAAGGATTTCTGTTATGTTCACTGTGTTATCCTCAGAGCCTAGAGAACAGGACCTGGGACACAGCAAACTTTCAAGAAACTTATTGTTCAATGGATCGTCATCATAGTATACGCACTGTATATACCAATACTACACACAATATATACATGCATGGCTTTTCAAATATAGAAGCAGCACTTAGGAAGATAACAGAAGACAATCATGATTACAGAAGAGAATGCAAGTGCTATCAACCTTAAGGATGTGAGAGTGTGATGCAGCAGTTTGGAGATGAAAGGAGAAGTACAAAGAAGGGAAGGGATGCCAGTATCTTCATCCTGCAAAATATCAGAGACAAAGAGGTACTCTATCTGGTGGTTGGAAAAAGAAGTAAAGTCATGAGCACCAAATTGAGAATCAGAAGCAGAACTAAAAGAACTAAGAACAATGAATTCTTTATAGGAACATGGGATATGCAAGTGATGATGTTAAGTCATCGCTGATGAGTCACTTGGCCTGATTTCCCTAGAACACAGAGCCTGAGGCAAAGCTTAAGGGCTAATCTTTTATTAGGAGGTACAACCCCTGGCCTGAGAGTTAGAAGGAAGACAAGACAGGGAAGGATTGGCAGCAAGTACAATGAGCTACTGCATTGGTGAATGATGAGTTACTGCACTGATGAATGATAAGTTACTACATTGATGAATGATGAGTTACTGCATTGGCCACTGCTTCATAAAGTGCCATGAATAACCATAGCTGGTTCCTCAGCTGGTGACCACTCAGTCATAAAGAAGCTCTTCAGGCAGGCTGGTTGGTAATGTTGTGCCTGGAACAATCCATCAGAGGGAGAAGGGTAGAGAAATCGTACCTACAATCTGCCTTTGCTTTCTCTCTTCCACTGGTTGGAATCTGCTGCCTGGAGAGTTGACTCTCCCACGCATGCAGGCTGTGTCACTGGCCCCTGTAGGAGTCACTGGGGAAGCAGATCTGTGCATGTGGCCTGATGGCCTCCAGGGGTGGAAACAGCTCAGACTCAGCTGGTGACCACTGGGACGGCCTGGGCGGGGTGAGCTGAGATTGGGAGGAAGGTAAGGCTGAAGAAATCTGAGTAAATCCATATGATATATCTGATATAGTGCCCCAATCTGATAAATCAAGAGACACAGATACAAGCATTTTTTTTGGAGATAAGAAGGAAACTATCAGAAGAATAAAATCAGCAAAGAGTTAAAGTGGTTGCCTCTGGGACAGGGAAGAGGTTGGACAGTAGAATGTTGGTTATTATCATTATTAGCTTTTCTAGACAATTGTTTCATGCATGAATTACATTGACAAAAATTATTTTTTAATATCTCACAAACTCGGTTTTATTACTCCCTTTTCCCAAATTCTTCAATCATATTCCATTGCTTCTAGGACAGTTAAATGTGTTGAACAAACTTATTTCCAAAGGAAATATTGGTTCTCAGACACTGCAGGTTAATATTCTTGCTATCTGTATCATCTAAATTTCTTCTACTATGAATGTACTATTCAAATTCCAGGGTTTTGTACTAATCCTGCCATAGACACAGCATTTAAAGGAAAAAAAGTGCAACTGCCCATGTTGAGTTTCGGAGATTTCAGTTCTGAATTAAAGTCCCTGACTCTCAGGGGCCTGCAGGCCTCTCCAGCTCACTGTACACTGTGCCTTCCTGCTTTCCACTCAAGCCATATTGGCCACCTTTTTGTTTCGTGGACCCCCCACTCTTCTTCCTCAGAGCTTTTGCATCAGAATGCTCCCTTCACTGACCACGACCCCCTCCCACCCCATCCCTCGACACATCTACTTCAGTCTTTACACTGAGCTTCAGGTATCCACATATCACCTACGTGATATTTGCCTTTTTTAGGTAATGCCAACTGTAGCACGCCAGGTTCCTGTCCATGGGATTTCCCAGGCAAGAACACTTGCCTGGAGTGGGTTGCCATTTCCTTCTCCAGGAGCTCTTCCAGACCCAGGGATTGAACCCGTGTCTCCTGTGTCTCCTGCATTGCAGGCAGATCTTTTACCACTAGTGCCACCTGGGAAGCTGGCATTTTAATCACCACCTTCCCTTAAACTGATACTTTGTTAAACATAAAGACATTTATTTTACAAGGAAACTTCAACTGCCAACAAAATGGGAAACCAATATCATCTGTCATAAATTGCAAAACTGTAAAATAAATATATAATGAGGATAATAATGTATTTCTCTATCACTCAGTTCAGTTCAGTTCAGTCACTCAGTTGTGTCCGACTCTTTGTGACCCCATGAATCGCAGCACACCAGGCCTCCCTGTCCATCACAAACTCCTGGACTTGACTCAGACTCACGTCCATCGAGTCAGTGATGCCATCCAGCTATCTCATCCTCTGTCGTCCCCCTCTCCTCCTGCCCCCAATCCCTCTCAGCATCAGAGTCTTTTCCAATTAGTTAGCTCTTTGCATGAGGTGGCCAAAGTACTGGAGTTTTAGCTTTAGCATCATTGCCTCCAAAGAAATCCCAGGGCTGATCTCCTTCAGAATTGACTGGTTGGATCTCCTTGCAGTCCAAGGGACTCTCAAGAGTCTTCTCCAACACCACAGTTCAAAAGCATCAATTCTTCAGCGCTCAGCCTTCTTCACAGTCCAACTCTCACATCCATACATGACCACAGGAAAAACCATAGCCTTGACTAGACGAACCTTTGTTGACAAAGAAATATCTCTGCTTTTTAATTTGCTATCTAATGGTCCATAGAACATGCTTTGCAACATGCTTTGCAACACCCTAGACTAGTTACTTGACTTTTTCTTCCTCATCTTTGAGTTATTAGTTTAAATATTCCTTCCCCACCCTTCCAGCACCCCCCCGCCCTCCCCGCCCCTCCCCCCGCCCCCGGGGAAATCTAACAAGCTCCTGTGCTGTGCATCTTCCAGGCCATTGCTACATAACATTTAAGAGCCTACAATACCTGTGGTTATCTACCTGTGGGATTGTTTTTAAATGGCTGCTTCTCCCACTGGACTTAAGCTTCGTGAGAATAAAACGTGTGTCAATTTTGCTCACCTCACATCTCCCTTATGTCTCCAGTGTGGAACCCATTGTTAACGCTTTAAAAAGACGTATGGGATGAATAAATCAGTACCTGTATGAGATTATCACTTGACATCAACCAACTTCCTGTTTGTTTTCATGCTCGCCAATCCATATTCTAATTGCGTGTCTCCAAATTCTTTCCGAAAGGAAGAAGAGGGTGGCCTGGGGTGGCAAGTCAGAGTTACCAAAAATGCTACAAAAGCATCTCCTACCCTGTGTGTCCTTGTGCAGAGCGACTTTGTCACCCTCCCATTACGAGATGAGTTTAATTCCCTCCCCTTGAATCTAGGTTAGACTTAGTGACTCACCTGAACCAGCACACGTGACTTCCAAGGCGGGTCAGAAAAGGCTTGCAGCTTTCACCTCTTTCTCTCAGCTCACTCACTCCTGGCTGCGCCTCTCGGGACAAGCCGTCACAGAGCCCAGCCAATGGCTATAAAGAGCTGGGAAGAGCCCAGCCAATGGCTGTAAAGAGCTGCGAAGAGCCCAGCCAATGGCTGTGAAGAGCTGTGAAGAGCCCAGCCAATGGTCGTGAAGAGCCCAAGCCAATTGGCTGCCAGACTCAGCTGAGCCCGATCTTCAAGTACCAGGGCTCGGTCGTCAGGACGGTGAGTGAGGCAGCCTCTAGAAGCGTCCCACCCCCAACCATCGAAGTTTCCCAGGTGAGGCCCCAGATGTTGTGGATGGGAGCCAAGCCATCCTTATATACCCTGTCTGAATTCCTGACCCACTGAATCTGTGAGCATAGTAAGATAACTGTTGTTTTATGCCATTAAGTTTTGGGGTGGTTTTTACGCAGCAGTAGATAATGAGAATAGAGTTTGGTACCTGAAAGTGGGATTCTCCCAAAACAAACCCCCAAACCACAACCCACTGGCTTTTGACTGGGAAGCTGGAAGAAGCTTGTGGAAACAAAGGAAAACCAATAAAATGAGAACAAGCAAAGGCTACTTATTCAAAACTTGAAAGGAGTCAGCCACCACCATTTGCATTTTGGGACACAGTCAAAGGCAGAGGAGTGGGACAGTTTGTAGTGGAAAAAGGGGGAAAACTTCAACTATGCCCTGGTTGGAGGCTGTTGGCATGGAGATATACTGTACACAGACTAATTAGAAGTGGAAAATCCTATGTGATTGGTTAGGATGAACATTTGGCTTTCACTGGTTGGTCCTAAATTGGAAGCAGGGATAAAAATTAGGGAAGCTGAAGTTATTAATCAAGTTCTGGTCATTTTGGGCCAAATGTTGCAAGAGATAGCTATTTACTTTTCTATAGTCTGTCTTATAGCAGGCTGGATTTCTGGGCTGGTTGCTGCTGCTGCTGCTGCTAAGTCATTTCAGTCGTGTCCAACTCTGTGCGACCCCATAGATGGCAGCCCACCAGGCTCCCCCGTCCCTGGGATTCTCCAGGCAAGAACGCTGGATTGGGTTGCCATTTCCTTCTCCAATGCATGAAAGTGAAGTTGCTCAGTCGTGTCTGACTCTGCAACCCCATGGACTGCAGCCCACCAGGCTCCTCCGTCCATGGGAGTTTCCAGGCAAGAGTGCTGGAGTGGGTTGCCATTGCTTCTCTGGGCTGGTTGCTATAGTTAATAGGTTAGTTTCCTAGGCTGGCTGCTGCAGATTGTGGGTGAGAATTTTTATGTATTATCCGGCCCTTATCTGTTTGTATATTCAGTCTCTCAGTGTCTTGAGAGGTTTGTTAATGAAATCTGGATGAACCTTGAGAAGACTGTCAGTGAAAGCTAGAGAGATGAGGAGGAAATTGTTATTGGAAGGTGGAAAAAAGATGACCCTGCTAAGTTGTAGCAAGAAGTTTAGCAACATTATCACCTGTGATTAACATGAAAAATAGAAGATATAGCAAATGAACTAGTGGATCTGGCTAAGGAGATTTCCTGAAAGAATGCTGAAAGTGTCAACTGGTTTCTTTCACTTACTGATGACAAAATATAGCTATGCTTAATTTTGCAACAACATTTAGAGGAAGTATAAAGAGCTCCAGGCAGCCTTTCTAAGCAGCAAAGCATCCTCAGAGTTAGGAAAGGCCCTCAGTGTAAAGGTCAAATCAAGGGTGCAATCAGGAAAACAGTGTCTCAGAGTATAGAGGAAGCCAACAGTGTGACTTTATTTTTTTAAAGGCCTCGGGAAGATGTAAGATGGTGCCTCATGAACCATTTCAGACCGATAGATAATAGGCCTTTAAAGGACCTTAAGACTAGAAGACTCGTGTCTTTGGTCCACAAGTCTTCAGACTGCAAGGAACTGCAGTGACGAGACTGTGCCCACGAAAGACAGAGACACCTGAGAAACCGCTGTGCGGATCTCAGAACTGAAATCCTAAATCACAATGGACAGTTGTATTTTTCCCCTTAAAGATTGTATCTGAGGCAGTTTAATATTAAAATCATTAGTATTCAAAGAGGACATTTTCAATCACAGATGTAGACTGTATAGAGAGTGGCATTAAATTGTAGGGTTTATGCAGCACATGTGTCTTCTCAGTAGTGGTACTTTAGATGGATACAAAGTGAGGAAAATATAAACAAGGACACAATTTACAGAGGAAATCAAATAGACCTTATGAATAAACAGTACAGAAACTCTGATTTTTAAACCCTGAGCTGGGAAGGTACCTGGGATTGTTTAAACTCAAGTATAGAAGCTGGCCATTAGCCCTGCTCCAGTGAGGAGCTGGAAGTAAAATGAAATTAAGTTTAAACGTAGTAAAACTGTTGGTTTTCAGTCTATGTGTTTCTGTTTTTGTCTGTTTTCTAGAAAGCTTTCCCATTTCTAAGAGAAAGAGATGGTGGTGGTTTAGTCGCTAAATCGTGTCCGACTCTTATGACCCCTTGGACTGTAGCCCACCAGGCTCCTCTGTCCATGGGATTCTCCAGGCAAGAACACTGGAGTGGGTTGCCATTTCCTTCTCCAGGGGATCTTCCCAACCCAGGAATTGAACCCATCTCTCCTGCATTGCAGGCAAATTCTTTCCTGACTGAGCTTAACCCACAGATGGAAGGATTGTAGCTAAGAGGCGAACTTACATGATCAAGTCAAGGACGGCCTATTTTAATCACAGTCCTGTTTGTGGATTATGAATCTTTTCAGAATGCAACTAAGTTCTGTATCCACTGTCCAGGGGAAAATAAAGGTACAGAAAGAACTTGGTATACAGTACCCATTCATGGACCCCCATGTCCATGAATCTCTTGGCCAAATATATTAGGATAAATACAAACGACAGAATTCCATAAAGCAGTTAATGAACTTCATGTTCTATACTTTGAAATGGAAAAAGAAATATCTAAAGGGTTCAAGAAGTAGACCATAGCTGCATTTAAGTAATATAATCCTATTTATAAAAAAAGCAAACATTTATATTATATATAAAACAACAGTAACAGATTTTTTTATTCTAAGTTATTTAACTTATATTATCAAATTTAATCCCCCTGCCTCAACAACCCTATAGAGCTTACCAGGTGGCACTAGTGATAAAGAATCTACCTGCCAATGCAGGAAAGTGAGTGAGTGAGTGAAGTCGCTCAGTCGTGTCCGACTCTTTGCGACCCCATGGACTGCAGCCTACAGGCTCCTCTGTCCATGGGATTCTCCAGGCAAGAATACTGGAGTGAGTTGCCATTTCCTTCTCCAGGGGATCTTCCCGACCCAGGGATTGAACCCAGATCTCTCGCATTGTAGACAGATGCTTTACCATCTGTGCCACCAGGGAAGTCCAAAAATTTTTGACTTTTAATTGTAAACTTTTCCTTAATAGCCAAAGCAGATTTCACCGTTAATAACGTCAGTGTTTCTCTAGGCCAATGCAGGAAACACAGGTTCAATCCCAGGGTTGGTGAGATCCCCTAGAGAAGGAAATGGCAACCCATTCCAGTATTCTTGCCTAGAAAATTACAAGGACAAAGGAGCCTGGTGGGCTAGAGCGCAGAGGGTTGCAAAGACTCAGACACGACTGAGCATGTACGCATGCCCAACAACCCTATAAATTAGGTACTATCATTATATCTATTTTGCAAATGAGGAAACCAAGTCTTGGGGAATTAAGTAGTTTTCCTGAAATTATATAGCTAGGTATGGGTACAGGCAGTTTCCAAACCCAGAAGGAGACACACACACACTCAAGCTAGAAGCTACATAGGTTAGGAACCTCTGGCATATTTAGCATCAAGGTCAGGGCCGGGAATGGTGCAGGAGATCAATAAAGATGTGTTGACTGAATGAAAGAACCGAAATATTAACAGTGGTTATCTATGAAGGGAAAGGATAAAGTGGCCCTTTTATTTTCTGCTCTGTTTTTTATTTGGATTTCTATGAGTATGTTGGTGAAACATTGTTAGTGTTTAATAAATAGCTATGTGCATCTTTATATTTTCCATCCCTCGTGCATACAGGTGTGTTTGTGAGACTAACTCTCACCAAAGGGAAGCAGGTAGAGATAATGTGTCTCCTTTAGTCTGAGGCAGATATGAGACAAGGATGACTGGGGACCATTCTTCAGGTTGGAGACTATGAGCTATCTAGCACTGCAGATAGAGGCTGCAGCTTTGTCTCCCTGTGTGATCTTGTAGGGTAAAGGAAGATGAATTTCAGGTTATTGTTTATGACTCCCTGAATTATCTTGTTGGTTTATTTGTCTATTGTATCTTTACTGCCCTACTAGAATATCAGTCTCCTAAGAGGAGAAAGCTTATCCATCCTGTTCACTGCTCTGTCTCTGACTGCCACATGAGAAAAGCCCTATAAATAGTGGAATAAATGAATCATTGAATGACTAAAGTCCTCTGGGTACCCAAGCATGGGCAAAGCTGGAAAGCAGTGATGGAGTTTTCCATAGCAACAGCCTAAGAGAATACCCTTTTGGGGGTGAGAACTCATTTTGAGGACTCCAGCAGACATAGGCTAGGAGGAGCTGGTAAGGTGACACCATGTGACATCTTTTAAAGTGATGTAATTCACAACTGCCACAGGAAGACTCAGCAGGAGCACTGCTAATGCCTGCCCCTGGAAGCACCATGTGATCCGTCAGGATACTGGTTATGGTTTAGTTACTGTAACAGACAGCAAATAACAATGGCTTAAACAAGATGGTTTATTTCTCTCTTAGAAGTCTAGCAGGTAGGCAGCCCAGGAAAGTTGGGCTGTTCTGCTTCAAGTGATGGTCTTCGGACTCCTATTCCTTCTGTTTTTTTATTTTTCCAAGGTCTTTTAGGATGTTGCCCTTATCTACATGACTGACCTGGAAGCCCACCACATATGCATTCCAGCCTCAGAAAGGGGTAAAGAGGAAGGGGAGGACATGCAGCTTTCTTTTGAGGATGTTACTGAGAGTGGCATATATCACTCAGGCTCACATTCCATTGGTGGGAACTTAGTCATGTGGCTACACCTGACTACAAGGGAGGCTGTGATATGTCATCTCTAGATAGAGAGTCATATGCCTCCCTAAAACCTGGGCATTACTATAAGGAAGAAAGGAACGATGCATGCTGGGGGATAATTAGCAATCTCTCACCAGTGAGGAGGCATCACAGCTGATGCTGAGAAACTCTTTGTCCAAACCTTAATGGTCTATATATGTGACTCCATTATTTTTTTTATTATGTTTGACAAGCTGTGTCACAAGATATGATAGTCATCCTCTAAAATGGCCTCCAGGGATTCCCACCTCCTGGTATTCAAATCCTTATATAACCCCTTTCTCTTGAGTAGCCTTCTTCAAGTGAACAGAATATTGATAGGCTGTACTTCTACTTCTTGAGGAGATTACAAAAGATTTACTTCCATCTTCCTAGCATATTTTTTTTTAATTGCCTTCCCAGCTTGCATGTTTTGATGAAGGAAGTGGCCATGTTGGAGGGACTCATGTATTAAGAAACCGTGGGTCGTCTCCAGAATATAGCCAACAAAGAACCGAGGCCCTCAGTCCAACACCCCACAGAGAACTGAGTCCTGCCAGTAGTCACTTAAGTCTGGCAGTGTATCATTCCCTGGGCCAGCCTTCAGATGAGGCCCTGGTCCTGGCCAACACCTTGATTGCAGTCTTATGAGAGACCCTAAGCAGAGGCTACAACTAAGCTCTGCCTAGACTCCTGGTGCTCAGAATCTGTGAGATAATGTGTGTTGTTTCAAGCCTTTCAGACTGTGGTATTTGTTATGCAACAAAAGGTAACGAATACAGAGGAATCTTTGCCAAGACTGTTGCCAAATGCCCTGGATCTAGCCTCTCAGGACTGCCATGCCTGTTTCTTCTGAGGTATGGTCCGTCTGTATTCCTGTGGTGCTGGAGAAGATTCTTGAGAGTCCCTTAGGCAGTATGGGGATCAAACCAGTCAATCCTAAAGGAAATCAACCCTGAATATTCATTGGAAGGACTGAAGCTGAAGCTGAAGCTCCAACTTTGGCCACCTGATGTGAAGAACTGACCCATTGGAAAAGACCCTGATGCTGAGAAAGACTGAAGGCAGGAGGAGAAGGGGACGACAGGATGAGATGGTTGGATGGCATCACCGACTCAATGGACATGAGTTTGCACAAACTCTGGGAGATGGTGAAGGACAGGGAAGCCTGGTGTACTGCAGTCCATGGGGTCACAGAGCGTCGGACATGATGGAGCAGCTGAATAAGACAAGATACCTTTTCCTCCTGAGGTATGGTCTTCCCATATCATCAGTCCCTCAGTCCTCCACATGACGTACATAACTATCAGCTCTTTTCCATCAGAGAGGCTCTCCTTTTCTGCTCAGCTCTGGCTTCCTCTACTCCCTACCCTTCTAGTTTTTTCTGTTTCCTTTGAATAGTCACTTAGCACAACCTTCTATATGAACTTAGATTTTGATAACAGTAGTCAGAAAGATGCAAGGGGTTGACTGCTAAGGCACGGGAAGTTAAGATTGTCTCAGAGAAGGCAGGAGACCCAGGATACTGGGAAGGGCAGAGGGAGCCAGTTAGAAGCCTCTGACAACTACCACCCTACCTCTGCCCAAACAGCTCAGGGTAGAGAGAGATCCTGGTGTCATCCCTGAGTCTTCTCCCACTCTTCATGATCCTTAACTCTGTCCTCCTTTTCTAGGCTGCTGGGTTTCCATTGAGTATACTTACTCATTAATGTATCATAGATAACCGTTGCTCCATTTGATCAGACATGCCCTCACCTATCTCCTCTGATAAATGAGAAGGTCAAACTGGATGATTTCAAAGTTCTCCTCCAACTCCAACGTGCTAAAATCTCTCTAAGTACCGGTTGGGGGGATTTATCTGGTCACAGAGTGCACCCTTGATCTTTCAAGGTTCTGGGGAACTCCTTGGGAACATGCCATAGTCAGCATCAACCTAGCTTTCTGTTGTCATTCACTAAGTGTTCTCCTAAAGTACCCCAAATCAGTGATGGACAGTTCAGGTTTGGAGGCAGAGAAAGAGGCTCATTCACTGGAAAAAACTTTGAAGCTATTCTCATTTATGTTACAAGCTTCCCTTGAACTTACAATTCATAACATCTTTCTATAATTCCAAAGGTCAGAAATAAAATGTTTTTCAAAGAAATGCTTTGGTTTGAGAAACAGACCTGAGATGAGCCAAGAAAGATTTGGTGGAGAAGGAGAAGATGGGCTGAGGAGGATAGCAGAGAAGTCAGAGGAATTGAAGACTCTGGGTTTAGATAAATATCTAGGGATTCCCTGGTGGCTCAGAGGTTAAAGCATCTGCCTGCAATGCGGGAGACCTGGGTTCTCTCCCTGGGTTGGGAAGATCCTCTGGAGAAGGAAATGGCAACCCACTCCAGTATTCTTGCCTGGAGAATCCCATGGACGGATGAGCCTGGTGGGCTATACAGTTCACGGGGTCACAAAGAGTCGGACATGACTGAGCGAATAGTCTCTACATAAATATCTACAATTTCCTAAATTTTGGCCTCCATTGAGAAGCCCTAGGGCTCTGCACTTGCTTTAAAAAGGCTTTTTTTTTTTTTAAGTAAAACAAAGGCTTGAAGCAACTGTGCTTGTGTTTTAGAAATGCCATCTTTGCATTTCTGCAGCATGGAATGTACCTGTATTTTCCACTCATAGTGGTATAATTTATACATGCCCTATTATAATTAGTTATTAATCATCCAATGACACTAGAAAACAAAACTGCTTATTTAGCTGAGTATTCCTTTGAAGGAAACAGATGTTGTTAAAAGTCATTGTCCCACGTGTGGAGGAAAATTCCACTAACATATGGAATATGATTGGTGATTCAAAAATGTAAATCTTCTGTGTGTATTCAAATACTATGATAAAAGGACAATTGTCTACATAACTGTATACCATGCACAAAAGAATCACTCTACATACAATTAAGACTATTGCTGTCTTTTCATCAGGAGTTAGAAGATTGTCAATTGAGTCTCTCGACTGGGTGAGGGATTTCAGCCAAGTGGCCTGTCCATTCTCTATTTCCCCAGAATAGCTTGTGAGTGGTAGGCTTGAATTTGCTTATTTCCATAGATTAATCTTATGCATTATTAAAGGTACAGTCTTCTAAACTGAAGTGAAGTAGCTCAGTCGTGTCAGACTCTGTGACTTCTAAACTGCTGCTGCTGCTGCTAAGTCGCTTCAGCCTTGTCTGACTCTGTGCGACCCCATAAACGGCAGCCCACCAGGCAAGAACACTGGAGTGGGTTGCCATTTCCTTCTCCAATGCATGAAAGTGAAAAGTGAAAGTGAAGTCGCTCAGTCGTGCCTGACTCTTAGCAACCCCATGGACTGGAGCCTATCAGGCTCCTCCGTCCATGGGATTTTCCAGGCAAGAGTACTGGAGTGGGGTGCCATTGCCTTCTCCAGACTTCTAAACTAGTGGTTCTCAAAGTTTAGCGTGCATTGCAATCACCTGCAGGACTTATTAAAACACATTTTTCTGGGTCCTTTCCCCAGAGTTTCTGATTTAGTTAACTTGGAACTGGACCCAAGAATCTGCATTTCTAACAAGTTCCCAAGTGATGCCAATGTTGCTGGTCTGGGGACCACACTGTCTTGAACTCTCAGCTCTATGTAAAAACCGAAATGATTTCCGAATGCTACAAGTGGAGTTTGTGGACTGTTTGTGAAAGCAGAAATATTTAAGGCATAAAATAATTTAATATTGTTTTACCTGCAGTAATTTAATTTATCTTTCCTTTGTGTTGTAATAGGAGGTTCATTAATTGCTTTTTACTTAGGCCTTGTATTACATTCATTTGTGTACATGTCTTATCTCCTTTATGATTGTGAGCTCTTTGAAGGATTGTGTTCATCTTTGAATCCTCAACGAACCTTAGTCATCAAATAAAAGGTGAATTGAATTTAGTTATGTATACATGTTTTGAATTTGTTTTGCCTGAGTTTTCTGCATCTAGTATTATAAATAACAAATAATGATTTAATTATGCAGCTCATATTCTTAATTATATATATCAACATAACTGACTTCAAGGGTATGATGTCTTTAAATTTAGTTCGGTCAAAGCTTGTAAATCTAAATAGTTATATTAACATAATTATTGAAAAGTTGCTTTTACTTTTCAGTTCTGTCACTGTACTATGAAATTTCCATACATATAAACAGGACTTGGCGATGTGCATTATGGTACAGCATTTATGAAGACTGACACCCCCAGAAATGTTATTGTCAAAAACCAACATTAAGAGCATGGAAATACATTCTGATAATACTCTGCAGAGAGGCTAACTGATTTACCCCAAATTACTTTGCTCCTCTTCAATGCCTTTAACTATATATTTTCAAAACCTGGATTTCTGAAAGCAGTTGCCAGAATCCCAGGAATACCCATACTACTGTTGTATCTTTAGTAGCCTTAATAAAATGTATTTGGATTTTTTAGTTTACAGATTTTAGATTTGAAGCATTTCAGCTTGAGAAGAGCCTGTAAAGATCCTCCAACTTCAACTTGTTGAGGTCCACGTCTCCCTGACTGCCTACTTATACTCAGCTTAGGTTTAAAAAGAAGAAACCATTAAAGAGAAGAACCAACCTGGGGTAAGGAAGGCACTTTCCAGGGGTCCATTCTAACTGAGAAAGTGATCAAGCCTTTTCCTTCAGCTTCTACACAGTGACCCTATTTCCACCCCTTTAGGAATGTCCTGTCTAAACAGGATCTTCCAAATGTCTGTTATACCCCATGGTCCTGTTATTCCCTCTGATCTGCTTCCCTTTCCCCCACTTCAAGATCTCCATGCTACAGAAGCAAGGGGGCAGCTGCAGCCCCGCACCCAGCTTCCAGCTCCTAGCTGCTCAGGATGGGCGGGCCTGCTGTTCACAAGCCTGAATAACGACTCATGAAGGAGTACTTTCTCCTTAGAAAACTCAGCAACCTTCTATTCCAAACCCAGACTCAGTATAAAACTGTCACCACAATGACTTTTCTTGGCAGTTGTCTGTGGTACTATGGAGAGATGACATGAACTTCATCAAGGATCAAACAGAGGAGAATAAAGACTTTGAGAGAAAATGAAGTCTGCATTAAATATAAGAACATTAACAAGGAATAAAAACAGCCAAATGCTTATAGGTCCTTAGCTCAATAAATAAAGAGCTGTGTTTATAAATTTAGGTAATCGTCTTTTTAATGCTTTTTACTAATTAAAATTTATCCAACTGGGTATTAACTCAAACCATAATCCTCTACCATATTTGACAATTTTACTCTCAATTGTGACGGAAATACTTTTTCATCAATTGGAAGTAAAATGATGTTCACAAATCCACAGTAAACAGCAGTCATATACTGCAAAAATAAAACGTGATTTGAATCTATAAACAGAACTCTAAATTTCACTCACTCACATGTAAAATTTAGACCAAGGAATATAAATGTCTATTAAAAAGACAATAGGTTTTAAATAACTAGAGTTTAGAACCCTTCAAGTCCTGCATAATAGAGAACAAAATAAAATAATAGGCATAAATACACCAAGAAAAGGAAGAAAGACATATGACACAAAATGAGTTTCCATGCTAGAGATGGACACAGATATATCAAAGACATGTGGCAACCACAAGCAGAGACATACAGAATATAAGAATAAAACTTGCAAAGGCAGAAATAAGAGAAATAAGCTTTCATGGTACCTTACATAGAGTTTTAGGAAATTGCTACTGAACACTTTTCAAATTAAGACACGTTTTCCCAACTGTAAGCATAAATGAGGATTTACCTTTGATACTTGCCTTGTGAATTGGCTGAAATTAAGCTGAAGGCTAGATGTTTTTCACCCATGTTTCAGATTATGCTAAACACAAAATCATTAGAAAGCAACCACGCAACTGAACAGTTTAACATTTTTTAACCTTGTATTAAACATTTTTAATACACTTTTTAACCTTATATTAAAAAATCAGGTGACATCTAGATATAGCCTTAGACCTCAGAAAATTTTAGTATATTTTTGATGTTACGGTTTTGGCAAATAATGAAAAAATAGTTTTGCTATAAAACAAACTTTCATGTTACAGTAGGCAGACCAAATATCATGCTGAAACAACTTTTTGAGAACTGAAACCCTGCAGATTTTTCATATACGGACTTTCCCAACTTACGCTAGCTCGACACACAATATTTTGATTTTCTGATGGTGTGAAAGTGATACACATTCAGCAGATACCAAACTTCAGATTTTGATCTTTTCCTGGACTAGCAATACGCTGTAGGATGTTCCTGTGATGCTGGGCCGGGCAGTGAGCCACAGTTACCAGAGAGCCACACAGTCACCAGAGTAAACGAACAAAACGCAATCACCCTGTACCTATACAACCATTCTGCTGTTCACTTCAGTACAGGATTGAATAAACTGCATGAGACAATCAACACCGTATTATAAAATAGCCTTTGTGCTACATGATTTTGCCCAGTTGTAAGTACTCTGAGCATGTTTAAGGTAGCCTAAGCTAAGCTAGGTTAGGTGTATTCAACGCAATTTCAATTTATGATATTTTCAACTCATGATGAGTTTATAGGGAGGTAACCTCATTGTAAGTCAAGGAAGATCTGTATCCAACTAGGAACTTGATTTATTTCCCTGAATTGAATTTTGGTATTAGGTAGACAATCAAAATATATTAGTTAATATACTTTATTATGTGTTGTGCAGAAACTACTGCAGTTCACATGCATGGGTTGAATTATGAATTAAGTGTCAAATACCCTGTTAGGGATTATGCTTCAGCATAATTACTAAAGACATGGAAGGAGAAGTATATAAAATCTAGAAAGGGAAGTCATCAAAATGTCAGCATGAAAATGAATACTATACCAATCATCACATGCAAATCTTCAATTGATAAAAAACTGTTAACAGTGAAACTGTAAAACTATTTTTAAAAAGTTTAAGATTGTCCATAACTGTTTGATTACCTCTTTGCTGAACAATATCACTTATTCATTATAGAAAGGACCATTATATAAGTTACAGTGTCCATAAATTAATTTGAACAATGCAGACTCTTTAAAAACAATTGAGGAGCAATTAACACAAGGATCTTTATGCAAAAATGTGCTGAGTCTGAACAACAGAGAAAAATTTACTGTTTACACATATATTGAATGCTACATGAATCAGGTTACCATTATAGTGGCCCAATAATGAAACCTGTCATTTTGGTGTATTAATCCAAATCTATGTCTCATTACCAACATTCACCTTTCTATGGAGATGTTTTCCTTATCCGTTCCTAGTTTATTAAACTATTTTGGCACATGTTTTCATTTCAAAGCTGCCCTTGATCTCATACTCTTTTAAGTTCCCCATTACACATTAGTATGACTTGCTTTGAGTGGCCCTCAATTTGGTACATTAGCAAAGCATAATTACATTTACCATAAAACAAAGCCTAAGGTTTGAATTTGATTCCCCAATCGACGGTTTTCTAGTGAGATAGTGTTAGTTTATATAACTAGTCATGATTTAACGTGGTGAGCCAACACAAATAAAAGTAGTTCGCAATTTCTGAGCTCTGAACAACTTAGTAGGTGTTAATGTAGGCAAGTGACCGCTTTAGTGACATTCTGTGAAACTCTCACAGTAGACCCAAAACAAATGGGAAAGATGCTGCTTTAAACTGAATACCTACAGTCTAGAAGTATTAGAATAGAAATCGAGGGCAAATTGTGGTGAAAAACTGCCTTTTCTACAAATACTGTTTGACACAGGTTTCTGCCAGAAGCAATCTCATCAATATTAATTTTTCAAATAGGTATGTGTTATTAGGTTGACTTAAAGGAAAATAAAGCAACATATACAACACAGTGAAAAGACTAATACAATGCTGAATAATGCAGTTGTATTTTCTTTAACATAATTTACTTTCATTACCAAAACTATTCCAAGTTAGTGGTCAGCTAAAGGTAAATTTGCACAATTATCCCTCAAGAAAAGCAGAAAACTATAGAGTTGTTAACAAGTTCAGAAACATGTAACTCCAAATTACCTAAATTAGTAATAACTCAGTTTCTCCATGTTCTCATGTTTTCAAATAGTTCATTTATCAACTGTGTTAAATGTGACATGACTTAATCATGTCACACTTACTTTAGAATTTTCTGAAATATCTTTATATTATATTTGCATGCTACTAAAACAGTTGCTTAAAAAATGTCTATTGACACTTGAAGCCATCATTAACATAGTTTCTTCAATCGGTTTTTAAAACTCAGTTGAATTGGGTTCTGGGGTCTTTAAGTAAAGCCTTGAATCCAGTTGGTGGATTCAACTGGATTCAAACTTTCTTTTTGGATGATGGCTAAGTTCCACATAAAAAATAAATTTTAGTTTACATTAACAGTAATTTGCTTCTGAACTTTTAAATTTGAATTTCATTAAAATTTCTGCTAAGTGTGCTTAATTTACATAATTCACGCATATTTTCTTGCATACTGATGTATTTTAAAATAATTTTTGGAAGTCCTAAGTGGTTAATATCATAGTAGGTTGCAGTTCAATGAAACAAATAAAGCATGCAGCAGCAGTTCACATTTTAACAGCTTACATAATCTAATACATTTCTTCACTGTCCAATTTGTATTTCTGAGAATTTATTAGCTTATTTTTCAGTATAAACATGAAATGCTTTCCTACACTTGGATAATAATATCACATTATTGTGACTTCCTGGCTTCTACTTGAATAATGGCATAGAATTTTTTTCTAAAGTAATTGAAACAGATTTGCACTGAGAGGAAGGAACAGTCTTTCAGCTGTACCAAGTTGATCTAGAGCCTGTACTTTTACCAAGCTTTTAAAATTTGCAGGTTCAATTAAGTAAAAACAGAAGAAAGTGATCTTTCATCAGATGACTTCATTCTACTTTTTAAAATTATAAATATTGTATTTTTATATAAATTCCATATATATTTTACCTTTCTCTTCACCATCACAAAGTTATAAGAAAACTGTCTTCAACACCTTATCTGTTTAGAGACTAAATTTCATACATTTTACCTTTTTTTTCTTAATGACAAAGTTAAAGTTATAAGGAAACTTTATCTTCAACACTTCATCTGTTTGAATGCTAAACAATCATAGCTGTCAATAAGCTAGTAGATTCACTACAGTATTGTCAGTTGTATTTCTTTACCAAGGGCATTCTCTTCCACATAAGAGAATCATTTCAAGCCTAAAGGAAGCCCTTGGTGTTTTTACTCTCTAACAAGGATTCCTCTTTTCCTACCATCTGCCAAAAAACCTTTTGGGCTCTGAAGTCAATCTCAGGGCATGGTTCAGGTGTGAGAGTTTCTGTACTTCTTCCTAGAAATGATTCTCAAGAATCTTGATGTAGATTAAGATCACACATTAGATGTATATTAGTGTTACTGTGCAGCATCTTTATTACTATCACTTGCAAACGTCATAGCCTTGAGAATTTAGGCAGCTCAAACTGCCCTTCCCAGGTAAAGAATTCCAATCTGTCATTAAATAATCCCCAAATCCCTAACAAGAGTAACTGGTTCTAAGACCTATTCCCATAATGATTTTAGTAGTTATTACCTTGTCCCAAATTACAAAGTAAAAAATGCTATTTCTTAGGAGTGTAAAAGTAATTTTCATCTCAATTATGTTGCTGGTTGAGTTGTACTTAATACATTAGTTCTCGGGGCACAACCCTCCTGCTTTTCAAGAACTTACCCCTAAGTTTGACTTCAAACAAAAGGCAAGGTAACACAGTGTGTTAACTGTGAAATCCTATCAATTTATATACACCTCTACTACCATGAAAAAAAACTAGTCCCATGGAAATTTGGCATTAATGATACCAGTCAATTTAACACTGACAAAATTGAGAACAATTTCTGTTCTTTGCTAGTTCTAAGTCAGAAATTGAGGTTTCAGTTTCAGGTTAAAAACTCAAACAGTTGTAAACTTCACATTTAAATTTTCACATTTTAGAGACAGGTGAAAAACCTAGAGATGAGTATTCCTGGCTCCTCCCTGAGAAAAATCTTAGTCTACTGCAGTGGTTGAAAAAATAAAGTCCCAAGACACAAAAGGGAGCTAAACTTCCAGGCCTAGGGAGAAATCCCAAAGTGGCTGTTGTGAAACAATACTGGTATGATTTCCACGGCAAAAGAATTAAGAGAACAAGCAAGACAAAGTTGTGTATCATGACGGGGCTGAAATACAGAGAGGCGGTTCTTTCCGGAGCAAAGACCCATCTGAAAAAGGGCCCCCAGTTACTCTGTAACTGTCCAGAATCTCATCTTGAACAGATCCTTGAGTTACTAGCACTTCTGCAGACCGCAGCATGGCCGGCTGCCAGGAGGAAGCCCAGTTTACCTGTGAACTCTGAGAGTACCAACAACCAGAAAGACACAGGCAATTCACCAGATAAAAAGATCGCGTACTATATGTACAGCAGGTATCAACTTTTAAAAGAAGCCCGACAGTCTCCGGTCAAGTCCTAAGGCCGCGCGAGAAACTCAAGGTGTGATGGGAAAATCTTACCCTAACCTCTTAACCACAAAACTGACCCTGCCCTCCTACTTTCCGCATCTTTGCGCCCAACTTACGTGCCCAGAACCTTCCAAACCAAAGAAGCCTCGGACATAGGCAGCCCACAGGAGCCTTCAAATTCCTGGCGAAACCTGACCGCTTTGTAAAGCCTCCCGGAAGAAGAAAAGATCAAGTGAGACCGGCTCAGCGGGGTCTTGCCGAGGTGACCCCGGAGTTAACGTATTTATTTTCACGCTGCAACTGCTGATTGCTTTACAGAGACAATTCATGCTGTAGCTCTGCATGGAGCTGAGGACAAAAGTAACATTTTAATTAATATTATAATTATTAAGAAAGCTATTAAATAACCTGTACAGAGCCCGGCCCAAGTCCTAGCAAAAAACTCTGAGCACGATTTCAAATCTCTCAAGGTCCTTCCGTTTTGATTTCAGTAGCGTCTGCTATACACAAAGGTCAGCCCAGGATGGGTCCCCCTAAATTCAGGTCTCCCAGACTGGGGGAAAATGGTTCAGAGCCTCTTTTTCCTGGCGCCGAGCTCTCAACTCTACCACCCCTGCTCCTCCTGGATACAGGGTCCCGTCCACAGGCCGGCCAGGGAGCTGGAGGCCTGGCGTCGCCCTGGGAGGCAGGCAAGCAGGAAGAGGCAAGTGCCTCTCTTAGGTCTCCCTTTGGCCGGCTGCCCACAGGCCACCCGCCTCCCCGCACCCGAACCTCCCCGAAGAGGTGCTGGGTAGGGAGCCCGAGGCAGGAGAGGTCTCGATTAGCCCCTAGATGGGCTTACAGGTCCCGCGGGTCCTCCCGCTTTACTCCGGCCTCAGCAACTTTGAGCTTCTTATTCTGGTGCGTCTTAACGTGCTTCGCGAGGTGGTCGCTGCGCATGAAGCGCTTGCCGCACTCGGGGCAGGCGAAGCGCTTCTCGCCCGTGTGAGTCCGCAGATGCCGCTGCAGCTCGTCCGAGCGCGTGAAGCTTTTACCGCAGAAGAGCCAGTTGCACACAAAGGGCCGCTCGCCCGTGTGCCAGCGCAGGTGCGCCTTCAGGTGCGACGTTTTGCCGTACACCTTGCCGCAGCCCGGCACGTGGCACACGTGCTGCTTCTTCTTGCCCGGCTCTGCCTCCGGGGCGCCGCCCGCCGCTTGGCAGTTGGGGCAGCGGCAGCGGCGGCACCTCCTGGCCGTGGCCGCCAGGGGGGCCTTGGTTTGCAGCAGCGCAGCGATTTGGCTCTGGTACTGCGCGAAGTCCGACGGGCCCAACACCAGGCCCCGCTGCAGCGCGGCGGCGGCAGCTGCAGCGGCGGCCGCCGTAGCGGGGAAGCGCGGCGCGTGGGGGCCCCCGGCGCAGGGGCCAGAGAGGCTGCCCCCTGGAACCCCCGAGGTTCCCGGACCGCTGCCGGCCTGCGGGATACTCCACCACGGGAGGTCGTCGGGGGCCGAGTTGGGGGACAGCTGGCGGCACGTGGGCGGCGGTGGCGGCGGCGGCGGGGGCAGCAAGTTGGAGTAGCCGGGGGGCAGCGCGGCCTGGGCCGCGTAGGGCACGTAGGCGGGCGCGCAGCTGGCGGGCAGCGCCGCCATGCTCGAGGGCAGCATCTTGACCGGCGAGAACTCGTAGGGGTACGAGGGGTCGGCAGGGGGTGTAAGCGGCAGCTCGTGCGCCGCCCCGAAGGACGGCTGCAGGTGCGATTTCTGTGGTGTCAGCCCCAGGCTGGGGTGCGGGGGCGGCAGTGCGCCGGGCGAGTGCGCTGGCATGTCAGCGGTCCACGGGTGAAAGAGCCTGGAGGGCGAGCCCAGCGCGGGGTCGTAGGACACTTGCAGGAAATCCGGGGGCGCCGTGGCGCCCGGCTGGCCGATACGGCTACAGGTGGCGGCTAGCAGCGCCAGGGGCGAATGCTTGCCCAGGTCCGGGGAGGCGCTGGGGGTGCGGTCCTGCATAGGCGGCGGCAGGGGAGGGCGGAGAAGAGACAAAAGGTTAAGCGCTCCAAGCGCGGTCTCCGGGTCGGCCCGCCTCCCGCACGCCGGCTGTAATACCGCCGCCCCTCCCCTGTCCCGGCAGTCCCTGCCCTGGCCGCCGCACCCTGCGCACGCACCCACCAGTTAGGGGAAACTTTTGGTGCCCTCGCTACCTGGATGCAGAAAGCGCGAGCGCTTCCTGTTAAACTACTTGGTGCAGAGAGTCGCTATCCAGTCTCAAAGGAAGCAGGCACAAAGTAGGAGGGGAGCGATCCGACGGGCCACTCCCGACTCCGCGGTCAGAAAGGGTCTGGAAACACCCACAGCCCGGCTGCTCATCTACCTTCCCTCCCATCTTTTAAGCTCTCATTTCCACTCTACTCTCGCGCTCCTCCTCCGCCCGCCCCAGGAGGGCCCAGCGCTGTGAGCTGGGGCCGGTTTTCAGCCAGAGGCGCACCTCCGAACAACCCCCGCATACGCGCGTCCCTCCCCGCAGAGGCCACACTCTTGACACCAAGGTTGGGTGTGAAGTTGGTACGGGCACCCCTATGTCTCACTTCATTGGCACCCACCTAGCGGGATTCTCTTTGAAATTCAGGAGGCACAGAGTACCAGGAAAGATCCAGACACGGCCCTTCCCACCTTTCCCTCGCCCGCCTCCAAGCCCAGCCCTGACCTGTAGGAAGGCCTGTAGCGAGTCGTTCCGGAGGACGGCCACGGCGGCCATGGCTACGGCTTGCGGGCCGCTGGCTGCGGAGCAGGGCGCTGCTGAGGCATGGAGACCAGAGGGCGAGGACGAAGGGCCGCCTAGCGTCCCTTCCTGGCGCCCGCCCTGCGCGCTGGGGCCCTCCCTGCCCGCGCCCCTCGCCGCACCCCGCTCGCTCGCCCCGCGCGCGGTCTGAGCGCTTCAGGATCACCTCCAAGAATTTGATAAGGACTTTGCTGGGCCGCCAGCCAGTCAGAGGGAAGATTTATGGCTTTGAAGTTTGCCGCTACCCAATCATCAAAGAATAGCGGCTCTTTCAGAAGCGAAAGCAAATCCTTTGAATCCACAAAGCTCCTATGGTGTGTTTGTTGGTCTGGATAAAAGAACTGATTATTAGGGGGGATGGGAAGGGAGGAGATAAAGGCGGGACAATTAATGAAGTAATCACTATGTGGGAAATGTATATACACAAATAATTGGATTTTCCTGATCAAAGGGGGCCTTGCCGCCTGGAGACCCGCGCTTGGGTTGCTTGAGACACTCGATCCCCCTCTTTCCCCTACTCCCTTGCAATTAAAGATTTGCACCGAGGCAGCGCCCAAAGTGACAAAGTGTCTTTGTTATCTCCAGAGAAATCTGCCTTCGGCTTCCAGGCGCGGGACTTGGAGACGAAGATGAGGGTAATTCTCTTCTCCCAACGTACTTACACACCCTACAGCCGGACAGCAAACGCAGAGGCCCGAGCACATCCTCACTCCTAGCACACCTTGGACCCGAGGGAGTTCCCGGGGCTGGGCACCGGAAGCCCCGCGCCCCGCTGCCGCGTGCTCCCGCCTCCATCTCCAAACGGGCGGCAGCCGAGAGGCCGGCAGCTCTGTGACCCTGGGCGGGGCCGGGCGGCCGCCCAGGGCGCTGGATAGTAGCGCACACGCTCCAGTGCCTCCCGCCTCTCTTGCGACGTTCCTCCTGACGATCTGGAAGTTCTCCGGCCACAACTTTTGCAAATAGTGAGCCTGGGAAAAACCCAAGCCGTGATTACCGCCAAAGCTAAGCTTGGCAGGACACCCAGGACAACCCGAGGGAAAAATATCTGCTATCTCGCTTTTCTCTCTCTGGGCAGGGCCCTGACCTCTATGAGGCCCCACTGAAACCCCCAGAGATACTAGAAATCCCCACCGCTGCGCTAAGGCCCACCAGGCGAGTGCGCCCTCTTGCAAGCTGCACACACCTGCAAGGAACTACCGGGAGAAAACAGTAACGCGCGGGGGAGGAAGCCTGTAGATGCTGTCTTTGAGCAAACCAGAGGTTGTACGAGGGTGGCTCTCTAACTGGAAAGAAAAGTCCATAAAAACTGTTGTTCCTGTCACCTTTGTAAAGAAAAAGTTCTTCAGTCTCGGGACACGCTTCCTTGGGCTCAGGAAAACGCTCCCCACAGTGTATACTCCCCCAAACCTTCGCTGCCAGCCATTGCCCGGCCCAGGAGGGACAGCTGGCCATCTGCCTGCCTCCGGCCCAGGGAGCGTCCTGCGGGGGCCGTCCGGACACCCAGATCTCATCCGGTAGGGCAGGCGGGGCTCCGCGGTGTCTTTACCGCGTTGGAAGGCATTAGAGGCCGGGAATAGCCGCTGAGGCCTCCCGCCGGCGGCCAAGGTCCGTGTGACCGCTCAGCAGAGTGGGCCTCCTGGGCTGGGCCTACTCCGCTCCGCGTACAACCTCCGGGTACACCGCTTCCTCTCTGAGAGGCCACAGACCGTGCAGGGATCCTCTGAACCATCTTGCATCCAGCCTTCCTGGGTACGGTTCTCCCGGTACCGCAGGAGACTTACATGAGAAGTCGGATGAGGTGGTCCAACTTGCCTTGCGGCGCCAGCGGTTAGCCCAACCAACACCAACTTCTGATTCGGAGTCTGGGCCGTGTATTGGTGCCCTCTGCCCTCACATTGTATGCTGTGTGCTTAGTCGCTCACCTGTGTCTGACTCTTTGCGACCCCATGGACTGTAGCCCACCAGGCTCCTCTGTCCATGGGGATTCTCCAGGCAAGAATATTGGAGTGGGTTGCCATGTCCTCCTCCAGGGGATCCTCCCAACCCAGGGATCAAACCCAGGTCTTCAGCACTGCAGGCGGAGTCTTTACCGTCTGAGCCACGGGAAAGCCCAATACCAGGCCATCCTCCATGCCCAAAGCCAGCAAATAGAAACATCTTGCTGAAGAGGAATGGGCTGAATGCAGCCCAAATACTATGTTTGAGCACTTTGCAAGCCCTGTCCTTGCATGCCCATCTTCTTTCCAACAAGGTGCCACCCAAGATCGGTGAGCAGTGACTGCACAGCTCGGCTGACACAGTCTGACTGCTGAAGAGGTGGTCCCAGTGCCCTGGGGGCCAGCAAAGAGAGGGGACTTAGTGTTTTGCTCCCGAGTCCGGGCAGACCTACATCTTTCCACAGGAGACCAGAAATCAATTACCTGCGAAACCTGGGACAGGAAGGAGCCCTTTCCCGCATACATGTCAGAGGCCAGGGAGTCCTACAGTGCACACTCATGCAGGCACCTTTCCGCACTGTGGAAGCAGACCTGGTCCCTTAGTGTGCTTCCTTTTGAGCTACTGTAAACTCTTCGACCTCCACTATGGATGCCTGGGGGGAGTGCCGCCCAGGCTGGGACAAGCAAGCTAGAGGCATTCTTATTTGCCAAATCTGATTGCTATTTAAACAAAAAGGCTGCTGCTGCTGCTGCTGCTAAGTTGCTTCAGTCGTGTCCGACTCTGTGCGACCCCATAGACAGCAGCCCACCAGGCTCTGCCATCCCTGGGATTCTCCAGGCAAGAATACTGGAGTGGGTTGCCATTTCCTTCTCCATTGCGTGAAAGTGAAAAGTGAAAGTGAAGTCGCTCAGTCACGACCAACTCCTAGAGACCCCATGGACTGCAGCCTACCAGGCTCCTCCATCCATGGGATTTTCTAGGCAAGAGTATGGAGTGGCTTGCCATTGCCTTCTCCAAACAAAGGCTAGAAAACCCAATTCACATCTCCATAGTTGTTACAGAAGAGAACCTTTTCTCCAAGATACCCCATTAGCCAATAAACCTCCATCAATGGCCAGCAGGGAGAGAGTACTGACTTGGTGTTAATAGCTCCAACTCTGAAACTCTGAAGGCAGATTTCAAGATGCCACTTTTCAGTTGGTGACATTGGCCAGCAAGTTACTCAACTGCCTTGTACTTCGGTTTCCCAGTTTGTAAAATGGGGGTTATAGAACTGTTCACCATGTAGAGTCTTCATAGGCTTCAAAGAGGTAAATATATTCAAAGTCTTTAGGATACTGTGGATGCACAGTAGACCCTCCCGTGACTGAAGTCCTGGCTCTGGGCCTCCCCTCCATTTGTGAAAACCCTCGGGGATTCCAGCCCTCCCAGGCGCAAGCTGAAGTTTGGAGAGAGACTTTTACAAAGTGCTGTTTATCCGCTCTACCTTTGCACTCGGGGCTCCTGAAAAACTTATTCTTAATGAAGTAATGTTCGGTGCGTCCATTAAAAATGCAATGCCGGGAGATCAAAGTACAATATTTATTTTAGAAATTTGTTGCAATCACCAAGAGATACAGGTATCAAGGCCAAATGTCAGTTCCGTTACACAAAGCCCCGCACCCGGGAAGAGCGTGTGGCTGCTCTGCCATAATGTAAAGAGACATCAAAGACCAAGCGCGCGGCAGAAGTGCGCAGACGGGAGGAGGGAGTGAGCCCGGGAGGGCCCGGCGAGCCCCAGACGGCTCGGGGGCTGCGGGGGCGGGGGTCAGTTCAAAGAAGTATCCGCTGGGGCTCGAGTTCGCAGGAGGGAAGATTTAATGGGCTTTCCTTTGTTGGTGGGTGTGTTTGTGCATGGAGGACCCAGGAACTCCTCTGTGGTCCTCCCGCCCGAGGGCGGAGGCGGGGGTGCGGGGCAGGGGTGGGAAGCGGTGAATGGGGAGCAAACTTTAACCGCGGCGCGGGGCGGGGAGGTTGAATACTAGCCTCGGGGCGGCGCCTGGCGCAGTGGAGCGGCTCTCGCAGCAGCTCTCCAAGCAGCAGGGTTCCCAGGCTGCGAAGTTTGCCTGGCGGTTTCTTCGAGGGAGGGCGGCGAGCGCTGACTGGGTGCCACCTGCGAGGAGAGGCGGGTAGGTGAACCCGCACAGGCATCCCTGCTATGGACGGACCTGCTGTGCTCGCTCCGGAAACTACTACAGAAAAACGTGTTTACTGAGAGCTCTGGGGTTGCAACTTCGTGATGGGCCTGGTACCTCTCAGGCATTTTCTTTCAGCAAAGGGGACCCATGCCCCTGGGATCAATCCAACAGGTCTCCCATCTTCGGTTGACTTTTTAAAAAATCTATACATAATTTAGGTCATTTCAACAAATTCTTAATTCACTGGCTCTATAGAGCAGGGTGTTGTTTGACTGCCCAGTCTCGCCCCACTCTGCGAAAAGCTTTAACCTTGCAAGATTCTGCATTCACCTAGTTAATACAGTACCAATCGTTGGTTTATTAAAGGTGCTGGGAGGGGAGAGAAGGCAGAATTTTCCTGGTGGTAGTAGAGCAGAGTCGCAGGAGGATGCCTGTGCGTTTTCTTCAGCCATCTACAACCAAGCATTCTTAGAGCAGTTACTCGGCAGCCTTTTGAAGTCCTGCTAGAGCAGAAAGCTGCTATTGTTGTTTTCAACTCTCAACAGAAAAGGGATCAAACTTTGCCCCTTCAATTTGAAAGTTTTTTTTTTTTTAATGGTTGGTGGGTGGGTGGGGGTTTCAATCTGACACACTCTAAGTTAACTTTGAGGATTTGGAGAACTTCTGCAGTTTAAACTGCAGACCAAATCACAGATGCCCTAATACTTGTGTCTGAAACAGGGCCTGGATCATTATTACAGCCAAGATGATTCAGTAACAAGGAATTACAATTCTAGGAATCTTTGGAAAACACAAGCTTAGTTTGAAAGTGTCTTGAACTGGAGACCTTGAATTAACTTTAAGCTTAAGTTTCAGTGGGCTTCCTGATAGCTCAGTTGGTAAAGAATCCACCTGCAATGCAGGAGACCCTGGTTTGGTTTCTGGGTTGGGAATATCCCCTGGAGAAGCCATAGGCTATCCACTCCAGTATTCTTGGGCTTCCATTGTGGCTCAGCTGGTAAAGAATCTGCCTGCAATGTGGGAGACCTGGATTCGATCTCTGGGTTGGGAAGATCCCCTGGAGAAGGGAAAGGCTACGCACTCCAGTATTCTGGCCTGGAGAATTCCATGAACTGTGAAGTCCCTAGGGTCACAACGAGTCAGACAGGACTGAGTGAATTTCACTTTCATTTTAAGCTTCAAATTTGGATCAGTATGTAATGGATGGATAAGTGGAATTCTAAATCTGGGAGGGATAATTTATCTCATCCAGTTAGACTCCTCCATTTGATGGCAGAAGGAAACAAGAGTTGCATAAGTGTGTCATGCCCGTACAGCGCTGTGAACTTCAGTAGATGCTTATTGGTGTTGGGTGGTAGAGTAGAATTGTGTGTAACAGTGTCATCTGCCTAGTGGTTGGTGCTACAGAACACACAAATGCAGTAGGGACTCAAAGGAGAGCACTACTGAGGGCTGGAGTAGTTAAGGGAGGCTTATTAGGGAGCTGGCATTTGAAGGAGACTTTAAGGACCTATGGAATTTTAATTCATAGAGAGGGTAAAGTACAGCAATGAAAGAGAACTCCCCTTAGGGGAGAAGCTGAATAACCATGAAAGATGAAATTCTACATCTTGGATTTGCTAGTGTAAACACAGTGGAGCCAGGTTAGAGAATTAAGGAATAGAGTTTGGCCCAGATGCTATATGTAGTAGGGCTTTAGTGTAGACTTCTTAGCAGGGGAATTACATAAATTCAATTCATTTATTAAATTTCCTGCTTTAGGAGGGTTGGCTTGCTGAGCACTTGGAGGGATAAATGCAGATGCAGTTATCTAAGTGTGAGATGGTAAAGCTGTAATCTGGGAACTAGTGTGGGTAGTGAAAGGATGACAAACATTTTAAAGGGAAAAAAAGCAAAACTTGATTGACAGGTTGGAATAAGATGAAACAAAGGGAAAAATAAAGATCCCTCTCTTGACAAATGGTGCTGGGAGAACTGGATGTCCACATGTAAAAGAATGATGTTGGCCATTTTATTTACATCACACATAAAAAGTAAATGGATCATAGATCTAAATACAAGAGTTGAAGTATAAAAGTCATAGAAGAAAACATAGGATTAAGGCCTCATGACCTTGGGTTAGGCAACACCTTCTTAGATACACCAAAAGTATAAGTGGCAAAAGAAAAATAAATTGGACTTTGTAAAAATTTATAACTTTGTGCTTCAAAGAATACTATCAAAACTGAAAAAACTCATAGAATAGGAGAAAACATTTACTGATGATGCATCTAATAAGAGACTTGTATCCATAATGTATAAAGAAATCTTACAACTCAACAATAGAAAACTAACACACTTTTTCAAAAGGCAAAGTATCTGAATAGACTTTTCTCCAAAGTAGATATGCAAAAGGAAAATAAGCACATGAAAAGACGCTCAACAGCATTAGCCATCACTGAAATACAAGTCATTATTTGGCTTTCACAACAGCCAAAAGGTAGAAACAGCTCACATGTGTGTCAATTGATGAATGGATATACAAAACGTGTTACATTTATATGATGGAATATTATTCAGCTGTAAAAAGTCCGAAATACTGACACCTGTTACAACATGAATGAACTTTGAAAAGATTATATTATGTGGAAGAAACCAGTCACAAAAGATCATTTATAGTATGTTTCCATTTATATGAAATGTCTAGACTAGACAAATCCAGAGACAGAAAATATATTAGTGGTTGCCAGGCTCCGCGGGGTGGTGGGTAGGAAGAGGAGGGAATGATTGTTCTTGGACTGCTTTTTTCTTTTGGTGGGGGTGAAATATTCTAAGATTGTGGTGATGGTTGCACAACTCTGTGAATATACTAGAAACCACTTTAAATGGATGAATGGTATGATACATGGTTATATTTCAATAAAGCTGGTAAAAATTCAAAAGGAACTGAAAGCTTAGCCTGTGAAGCAGTAAGAATGGTTCAGTTGCTGATGAAAATGGGAGATTAAGGAAGACAGACAGACTGGTAGTACTGAATTCAGTTTGGGGCTGTTGAGTCTAAACTGTGAACTGGATGTTTGGGGGAAATGCTTGCAGAAAGCCAGAAGGGTGGAGAGTGGGCAGTGCAAGTGAGCGATAAGACTAGAGATAAGGAATTACAAACTTTTGAAAAGCAGTGATGGTGGAATAGGTGAGCTCACTGAAGTGAGTGGAGGTCAACCAGGTAGAGAAAAGCTATAGAATTTGTGAGGAAACTCCAATTAGAAGATGAACAGAGGGAGAAGCACCATCAAAGCAGCCACGGGGAAAAGAGTCGAGAAAGCCCAGAGAAAACAAAAAATGTACAGGTAGGAGAAGAGCAAGATCACTGGACATGACCAAAGGGGTAAAGAGCTAGAGGAAAGGGTAGTAAGAAAAAGAGTTCATCGGATTTAGGAGGAAACTTTTGAGGATCCATCTTCAGAGCTGAGGTGGGGATAGGAAGAGGATTATGAGTCTAAGCAGCGGCTGGATCCGACAGCAGGGTCAAGGCAAAGCGCTGCATTTGTGTTTTAGGGTATGGATAAAAGGAAATGTTAGAAAGAGGGCGTGGTTGTAGGTGGAGAGCCTAGAGACTAGGGGCTTGCAGGAGAGATGTGAGGGCTTCCTTTAATGAGGAGCAGAGAGAGGTTAGCAAGTCTAACTGCAGGAAGGAACTTCTGCTGGGGGCCATGCCAAATGAAACTCAAGGGGAAGCTCCTTATTTATTCGTTTAAAGCACAAAGTATGCAGCAACATGGATGGACGTAGAGATTACCATACCAAGTGAAGTAAGCCAGGCAGAAAGACAAGTAATCATATAATGTTACATATATGTGGAATCTAAAAAAATGACACAAATGAACTTATTTACAAAACAGAAGCAGACACACAGACATAGAAAATAAAGTTATAGTTGCCAAAGGGAAAGAGGGGGAGGAATAAATTAGGAGTTTGGAATTAAAAGATACATATTTATATAAAATTAACAACAAGGACCTACTATATAGCATAAGGAACTGTATTCATATCTTATACTAACCCATAGCTAAGTCGCTAAGTCGCTCAGTCGTGTCTGACTCTGTGCAACCCCATAGACGGCAGCCCACCAGGCTCCCCCGTCCCTGGGATTCTCCAGGCAAGAACACTGGAGTGGGTTGCCATTTCCTTCTCCAATGCATAAAAGAGAAAAGTGAAAGTGAAGTCGCTCAGTCTTGTTCAACTCTTAGCGATCCCATGGACTGCAGCCCACCAGGCTCCTCCATTCATGGATTTTCTAGGCAACAGTACTGGAGTGGGGTGCCATTGCCCCATAATACAATAGAAAAGAATCCGTAAAAGGATAAATGTGTATAAATATATATGTATGTATAGTTATTACACATCTGAAACTAACACTTTGTGTAAATTAGTTTCACATGTGCTGTGCTGAGTCACTCAGTCGTGTCCGACTCTTTGTCGTGTCCAACCCCATACACTGCAGCCTGCTCGGCTCCTCTGTCTATGGTGATTCTCCAGGCAGGAATTCTGGAGTGGGTTGCCATGCCCTTCTCCAGAGGATCTTCCAACTCAGGGATCGAAGCCAGGTCTCCCGGATTCTTTACTGTCTGAGCCACCAAGGAAACCCATGAATACTGGAGTGGGTAGCCTATCCCTTCTCCAGGGGATCTTCCCAACCTAGTAATTGAACTGGGGTCTCCTGCATTGCAGGCGGGTTCTTTACCGGCTGAGCTACCAAGGAAGCCCAAATCAACCATACTTCAATTTTTTTTAAAAAAAGGTACATGGTAAAGCCACTGCTGAGAGTGAAGGGGGTGAGGGAATTCCACACTAAAAGTGCTGTAAGAAATGATTCGCAGATCAGGTGACGCTTACACCTATCCGTGCCGGGCCTTGTCCTGTGTATTTTACTCCACCACACGATTAAGCCCTGCCTTGTAGTCCACTCTACTGGCACTTGGACTTCCTCAGACAAGAATGTGGCCCCTATCCTTACCCCTCCTGTCTCGTAAGGAGATGGACAGTGCAGATGTCCTGCTGTGGGGGCTGTCATATGGGGCAGGAGGAGAAGTTTTGGGGTGCTACCTGCCTCTGTGGGAGGGAGGTCCCCACATAAACCTGCTGTTTTTTTTGAGGCATATAAAATTGCCTTGGGCTGTAAGCAAAAATATTGCTTTCAACAGCATGGCTATGAGTGATCTTTAAGTGCAGACAAGGCCCCCTTACACAAAACATCCTAGAAAAGATAGTACCTAGCTTCTTTTCTTAGAGGCTGGCATTGGTGGTACAGTGGTGAGCATAGCTGGCTTCCAAACTTCCTTTCTTAAGAATATCATTTCCTATTTTAGTTTGTCTATTAATAGTCATGTTTTAAAATGACCCTGTGTTTTGATTTGTGACCATAATCACTTGATGCCAGGAGAAATAGTGGCACAGAGAAGTGCTAGGGCTGAGGCCATTGCAGGAGCTGGCAGAAGCTCAAGCTCCTTCTGCTCATCTCCCATCTTTCGCGGCTCAGGGAACCCCGTCTGTATGAGTGCAGAGTCCGTGCACTCAGGCACAGTGGGGGATCCTGGACATAGAGAAGATGTGCCCTGCCTGGGGGGTTTGGAATCCAGTACTGAGGACAGAAGAACTCGCAGTGGAACCACAGTTGGGTCGTGGGACCGCGGGGAAGACATTGATGGCAGATGAAAGAACTGAGGCCCAGAGACGTGAGTGGTTGGCTTCCTGAGGTCACACAACACAGTGGAAAAACTGAGTGGTGCCTAAGTTGTTTCTCCAATGCTGATAGAAAATGGGACTATTGAACGATTTTCCTTGTCCTGTTATTTGTGGGATCATTTTTCCCCCCTTAAAACAGAAGAAAGTGATAAATCTTTCTGCTAAGCTACACAATAATTTTATACATAAATTTCTGGGAATTTGATCTGGACATAGCAAAAAATGAAAACATGCATTAATTGGATGCAGGTCTAATAAAGATTCTGTCTGCATAACAAGAAACAAAAAACTCTGGACTCTCTCTGTTTTTTAACCCTCTGAGTCTAGCCTCACCCTGGATGGAGGGGTGGGGGTAGCTCATGGGCTGGAAAAAAGGAGTGCTATGAGGTGGTGGGTTTGCAGCACGATCTCTCCGGCATGCTGGTAGTGGCCTCTGGGTGGTCACTGCCTGTGCCCTGTGTACCAGGCACTTTCACTTGCTGTGTGCGTATGTGGTCACGTCCTGGAAGCTCATCCTGCTGCTGCCCATCACAGCGATGTGGGGTCTCATCAAATCTCTTACAACCCTATTTTATGGATGGGGGGAATGTGGCACAGAGGAGTTAAGTTATTTGCCCAGGATCCTACATCCTGTTACTGGATTTGGATCCAGGTAACGGAGAAGGCAATGGCAACCCACTCCAGTACTCTTGCCTGGAAAATCCCATGGATGGAGGGGCCTGGTAGGCTGTAGTCCATGGCGTCGCTAGAAGTCGGACACGACTGAGAGACTTCACTTTCACTCGTTGGAGAAGGAAATGGCAACCCACTCCAGTGTTCTTGCCTGGAGAATCCCAGGGACGGGGGAGCCTGGTGGGCTGCCGTCTATGGGGTCACACAGAGTCGGACACGACTGAAGAGACTTAGCAGCAGCAGCAATGTTACTTCAGAGGGCATCCTTTTAACCTTCAGGATGGAGTGCCACCCTGAGGAATGCAAGTCTTTCTGTTATCAGAAAAGCAATGTATGTGTCTGTGGTTCTGCAGCGGTGGTATTTAACAAGAAACCTGGGTAATTTTTTAGCCACATAACAAGGTGTTTGTTATTTGCCTCATGGTTAAAGTGTCAGACCCACATGAGATGTCTGCTCTCTGTGTCTCTCAAGGAGAAAGACAGTTTGACCTCAAGGAGGATAGTGTGGACCCATGACCTTTCCTTTCCTGGCTAGAGTACACTTCTCTCCCCTTACCCTCATCCCAAGCCACCAGGGGGCACACAGAATCAGCTATTTACCTTGGAAGGTTAAAGGCTCCAATTCTAAGGATATAAGTATTAGTCCAGTATCTTTAGGGGTCCAGCTGGGGATGGACTAACACAAACATCAGGTCTCCAAGTGTCCCTAGTTCCATTTAAAAGATCAGCTCACCCATGGGGCTTTTGGTCTTGAGAAACAACACCCTTTTCTGTGGGTTCTAGGATCATGATTTGGTTTCAAGTAGGAACTGTTACCTTATCCTAGCCCTCCCCCTTCAGAATCACTCAGACCTAGTCATTCCCTTTGGGGACCCTCACTGATCCTGGTCTCCAATTGTTCTCTTCTCTCTCTTTTCCCTTTTCTTGGCTGCTCTCTTAAGTCTTTCTTGTTTATTATTTTCTAACAATTGCACTCATCTCTCATGCTAGTAAAGCAATGCTCAAAATTCTCCAAGCCAGGCTCCAGTAGTACTTGAACTGTGAACTTACAGATGTTCAAGCTGGATTTAGAAAAGGCAGAGGAACCAGAGAACAAATTGCCAACATCCATTGGATCGCTGAAAAAGCAAGAGAGTTCCAGAAAAACATCTACTTCTGCTTTATTGACCACGCCAAAGCCTTTGACTGTGTGGATCACAACAAACTGTTGAAAATTCTTAAAGAGAGATGGGAGTACCAGACCACCTGACCTGCCTCCTGAGAAATGTGTATGCAGGTAAGAAGCAACAGTTAGAACTGGACATGGAACAACAGATTGGTTCCAAATCAGGAAAGGAGTACGTCAAGGCTGTGTATTGTCACCCTGCTTATTTAACTTATATGCAGAGTACATCATGAGAAATGCTGGGCTGGATGAAGCACAAGCTGGAATCAAGATTGCCGGGAGAAATATCAATAACCTCAGATATGCAGATGACACCACCCTTATGGCAGAAAGTGAAGAGGAACGAAAGAGCCTCTTGATGAAAGTGAAAGAGGAGAGTGGAAAAGTTGGCTTAAAGCTCAATATTCAGAAAACTAAGATCATGGCATCTGGTCCCATCACTCATGGCAAATAGATGGGGAAATAGTGAGAGACTTTATTTTTGGGGCTCCAAAATCACTGCAGATGGTGATTGCAGCCATGAAATTAAAAGACGCTTGCTCCTTGGAAGAAAAGCTATGACCAACCTAGATAAGCTTATTAAAAAGCAGAGACATTACTTTGCCAACAAAGGTCCGTCTAGTCAAGGCTATGGTTTTTCCAGTGGTCATGTATGAATGTGAGAGTTGGACTATAAAGAAAGCTGAGTGCTGGAGAATTGATACTTTAGAACTGTGGTGCTAAAGAAGACTCTTGAGAGTCCCTTGGACTGCAAGGAGATCAAACTGGTCAATCCTAAAGGAAACCAGTCCTGAATATTCATTGGAAGGACTGATGCTGAAGCTGAAATTCCACTACTCTGGCCACCTGATGAGAAGAACTGATTCATTGAAAAAGACCAAAATGCTAGGAAAGATTGAAGGCAGGAGGAGAAGGGGATGACAGAGGATGAGATGGTTGGATGGCATCACCAACTCAATGGACATGAGTCTGAGTAAACTCCGGGAGTTGGTGATGGACAGGGAGGCCTGGCGTGCTGTAGTCCATGGGATCACGAAGAGTCGGACACGAATGAGCAACTAAACTGAACTGAAGATTTCCCTAGGTGGCTAGTATATGAGGCTCTAAGACCTACACCAGGATTCATACTTACCTCTTGCTTACTGTATTGGTCAGGGTTCAGTTAAGTGAGTAGAATTAGTTCTACCTGATTTAAGCATAAAGGGACTTATTCCAAGGTTGCCAGTGTCTTACAGCTTGACTGGAGGGCTGAAGAAACAAAGTCTCAGCTGAGCTTTCAAGAATGACTCCCAAAGCAACACCACAGACGTGGGTGGACAAGGAAGCCACTGCCTCTTGCCAGGATCAGAAGGTGGTGGCATTAGAAAGCTGCCTGCCTATTGGGAAGCCAGTGACACCTGCCCAGCTTCAGAATTATGCCAGCTGCACTGTGATCTGTACCTTGTCTCTTGACAACTGTGTATGTAGGGCTGTGACATTAGGACCTCTGTTATAACTGGCATAGAAAAAACAAATATACCACAACTGTACTTACTGATAGAAGCAGCAGAAACACAGTTTCTGCCTCACAATTATGTACTTCTGTCTCCTAAATTTGGTATGCTGCATCTGAGTGGCTTAATCTAAATCACAGATCTGGAACCCTAGCTGCAAGAGAGTCTGGGAAATGTGGATTTTTAACTTTCTGACCTAGAAAGAAATTGGAGTAGCTACTAAGTGAGCCATTCCAAATATCTGCCATGTTTGCTGCTTATGAGGTTGCTTCACTTTGACTCCTGGTCTACATTCCCAGGTTCTCACCTCTTTTTCAGGGAATTGCCCAAGGACTGTTAATCTCTTTCTTCTCATTATAAGTACTAATTTCAGTTCAGTCACTCTGGTCCCGCTACAGTGGAGTTATGTCATTCAGCCAATATTTATTGAGTCCCTAACATGTGTGCTCCCTTAACCATTTCTTTACCTCATGACTCCCAAGTCCCTCTCCAGCTTTAACCTTGATCTTTCTCTAGAACTCCAGCCCATTATTAACTGACATCCTTGAGATTGCCTCAAGAATGTCCTGCCAGATCTCCAAAATAAATATATCCTCAGGAAACATCTCCCTGCTTTCCAAACCAACTCACTGTTCCAAGATTTCTGGTTGGTGGTGCTTAAACTGGTTCACATACAAACTCAACTGAACTCCTTCCTTCACTCCCCACTTCCATCACTGCTCATTGCATTTCCATGCTGTTATCCAATTCTTACTTCTTCCTTCTCCCACTTCCATTTTCCTGTTTGAAGCTTTCATTATCTTTCAGCTCCCTTTTCACAGCCTTTGTGGCAGACTATATTTTCCAGAGATGATCCCAGCAATATCTCTCATCCCACAATCTAACTGGCCTGAGCAACTCACTTACAACCAATAGGAGATGGCAGAAGTGACTTTCAAGGCTAGGTGTATAAAGGTCAAGTGACTTCCACCTAGATCTCTTGGAGTGCTTGCTTTCTAGATATTCCCTCCTTGGAATATTCCCTCTTGGAACCCAGCATGAGACCACCAAGCCACATAAGAGGCTCCCTATAGAGGCTCTGGTCAACAGTATCAGCTGAGGGCAGTCTCTGGGTCATCCCAGCCCAGGAGCCAACATGTAAGTGAAGAAGCCTGAGAGTGATTCCAGTTCCTAGATGTTTCAGTCAGCCTAGCTGAGGTCCAGACATTATGGAACAGAGGTGAGCCATCTTTTCTGTGCTCTGTCCAAATTCTTGACCCAGAAAATCCATGAGCACAGTGAAATGGCTCTTGTTTTACTTCACTAATTATAGGGTGGCTTGTCATATTGTAGAGCATTAGGTAAACAGTCCTCAAAGCCATGTTGCACATCATTTGGTGATTACCTTGCTAAAACACTGAGCAGCTCATATTTTCACTTTGCTCAGAAACCTGAAATGTCTCCCCACTGAATACGAAATTAATTGTATGTTTTCCAGGCTTGCATTCAAGGCACCACATAATTCTGAATCTTCTTGCCTTATTTTCCACTTTAACTCATTACCCACCTTTCATTCCAATCTTACCAGATAGTAACTCTTCACCTGGCCCTGCCTGAAGCTTTCCTACCTCAATGAATTTTCACAAGAACCAACCTTTGTTTGGAATTTTAATTTTATATATCCAGCAAAGTCCTACCTTAAAGCCAGCTCAAATCTCTCATCCTCTAGGACTGTGCTGTACAGTATGGTAGCCAGTAGCAACCTGTGGCTATTTACATGTAAAGTTAAACTGATTAAAGTGAAAACTCCTTTTCTCAATCTTACTAGCCACATCCTATTGGACAGCACTTGCTCTAAGAAATCTCTCAGCTTTACCTTTTCCAATTAATTTCTCCTTTCCTATAGAATCTCCTTTCCTACAGAATTATTTATTTGGGTCTTTGTCATTGCTCACAGGCTTTCTCTAGTTGCACCAGGCCTCAGTAGCTGCAGCATGGGGGTTCAGTAGTTGTGACCCATGGGCCTAGCTGCTTTGTGGCATGTGAGATCCTCCTAGACCGGGGATCAAACCAGTGTCCCCTGCTTTGGAAGGCAGATTCTTAATCATTGAACCACCAGGGAATTCCCCACTATAGAATCTTGAACTGCTGTTAGCAATTTTGATCTGAATGACATTTTGAAGGTCGTATAATCCAATACCATAAAATTACAGATGTATTTTGGCTTTCCACTATTCTAGTGCATTGCTCTGTATACGGTAGGTGGGCTCAAACATTTCTTGAGTTGCAAGGAAGCAACAATGAATCTATCTGTCCTAAGGGGTTTGGGTTAAATGATCTCTTTCAACATTTTCCAGTAAAAGACTCAACAAACAACAAATCATATGTCTTTGACAATATATAATCTCCCCGGAGAGCTGCTTCTCAAATTACAAATGATTTGGGAGGAGGGTCTTTTGGGAGGGGCATCTAGGTATAGACTGTTAAATACTGTAGGGATTTAATTATTTAGGAATGTGTGTATGTTTTGTCTCAAAGGATGCCAATTTTTGCCCAGTCCTCATGACACCTTAACTTACATGTCAGCTCTACATACCACTGAACAAGGAGGAATTTCCTTCATGCCGTTCCTTCTTTGAACAAGGAGGACATGATAACAGATAATTACCAGACAGATGAAATTCCATTCAGTTTAAGTTTTTACCAGTCCTCAAGCTATTAAATTCATACAAATTAGACACATAAATCTATGGTGTTTCCAGTAGTCATGTATGGATGTAAGAGTTGGACTATAAGGAAAGCTGAGCACTGAAGAATTGATGCTTTTGAACCACATGTGGTGTTGGAGAATACTCTTGAGAGTCCTTTGGACTGCAAGGAGATCAAATCAGTCAATCCTAAAGGAAATCAGTCCTGAATATTCATTGGAAGGACTGATGCTGAAGCTGAAACTCCAACACTTTGGCCACCTCATGATAAGAGTTGACTCATTGGAAAAGACCCTGATGCTGAGAGGGATTGGGGGCAGGAGGAGAAGGGAACGACAGAGGATGAGATGACTGGATGGCATCACCGACTCAATGGACATGACTTTGAGTAAACTCCGGGAGTTGGTGATGGATAAGGAGGCCTGGCGTGCTGCAGTCCATGGGGTCACAAAGAGTCAGACACGACTGAGTGACTGAACAGAACTAAAAGCTAAACTCTAAAATCATATACTATGTAATAAGATACTTTTTCATGTGTGTGCTTATGTAGAGAGAGAGAGAGAGAAATTTTAAGTCTAATCATCTAAATTTTCACTCATATAATATAACCTGCTAATGAGGGATGCAGTAAACTCACTGTGTTTAGAACACAGCCTTCCGCAAGCCCCAGCAGAGCAAAGCTTTAATGATGTTTATGTATGACACTACGCGTTCATGTTAATAAGTATTGATTATTCCCATTTCCCTTCACTCATTATCATAGAGTGAAACACCTATTAAACCTGGGACATTTTTGAGGTTAATATTAACTTAATCTCAACATTCAGTTTTAACCATAAAACCTGGACTCTGTACCAGAAGCAGTTTTTCAGTTACTCAATAACTTTATTTCAATCTGACAGTAATACATGGGAATCTATTTACCAGTTTCTGGAATAGATGATGAAAATTAGAGTATTGCTGCCTGTTGACTCCTTTGGACCACTCTCCTAACTTAGTCATCCCTTTAGAATAGTTATGATTTCACCCATCATGGCACTATTTTATGCTTCTTTAGGTAGGATGGGTTTTTAAGATGCAGAAAGCATTACTTTCTCTTGATAGTTTAGAAAGGTGCCCTCAGGTCTTAGCACTATTCTGCAGCACTTTAGGGAGATGCTTTCGGGCCTGAGGCATCCCAGCGTGGTCCAGGGCAGGGAAGTCACCCTCCCCGACTCCTGCGTGCCTGGTGAGGGGAGGGCAGCCTTGTCCATCTTTACCAGTGAACCTCTGTCAAGTGGGCCATGCCCTGAGCTCCCATCCTAACACCAAGTCAAATAAAGTGAAAGTGCTAGTCACTCAATCGTGTCTGACTCTTTGAGACTCCATGGTCTGTCCATGGAATTCTCTAGGCAAGAATACTGGAGTGGGTTGCCATTCCCTTCTCCAGAGGATTCTTCCTGACCCAGGGATTGAATTGAACCTGGGTCTCCTACATCGCAGGCACATTCTTTACCACCTGAGCTACCAAGGAAGCCCCAAGAGAGGGTTTTAATAGCTTTCCAAATCATTTGCCCTCATCTCGGTATTATTCACCAGATAGCAACTTAAGAATACAATGGCTTAGATTTAAGTCTGGAAGGAAGAGCTATGTAAAATACCTGTGTATTTTGTTCTCCACAAACCTAATTAACAATTGATAAAAATATATATTGCTCTATTCTTTTGGCATAGCATACAGAGTTAACATTTTCTTCTAAGTAACTTCCCTGGTGGCTCAGATGGTAAAGAGCCTGCCTACAATGAAGGAGACCTGGGTTAGATACTTGGGTCGGGAAGATCCCCTGGAGAAGGAAATGGCAACCTACTCCAATATTCTTACCTGAAGAATCCCATGGACAGAGGAGTCTGGTAGACTACAGTCCATGGTGTCTCGAAGAGTTGGACATGACTGAGTGACTAACACTTTCTTCTAAAAGAAACTTCACAGCACAGACATATGAAGTTCTTTAACTTTATTTCAGTTACAAAATAGTAACAAGTCCAGCCCTCTGTGCATGCACACAGCCATAGCTGTGTGATCCTGGGCAGAGCTCTTGACCACTCTAGGCCTCATTTTCTGCACTTGTGTAATAAGGGACTTTTTTTTTTTTTTTTTTTTGCCTCTGCTTCTCTTTCTTTCTTGTTTCCAACACATAGTAATAAACTTTTTTTTGATGTGTTAAATGTGAGGGCTTTTAAATAAGCTTAAATTGGGCAAAAATACATAACTAAAATTGACCATCTTAATCATTTTAAGTATACAGTTCAGTTGTGCTAAGTAGATTCATATTGTTGTGCAACCAGTCTTCAGAATATTTTAATCTTGCAAAACTAAAACTCTGTACCCATTGAACAGTAACTCCCCATTTCCTCCGCATTTCCTTGGCAACCCCCATTCTACTTTCTCTGTGAATTTGCCTACTTTAGAGATCACATATGAGTGGAATCAAACAATATTTGTCTTTTTGTGACATAATGTCCTCAACTTTCATTCATGCTGTTGCGTGTATCAGATTTCCTTCATTTTTGAATCTGAAGCAATTACACTTTTAAACAAAGAAACAAACAAAAAACCCCACCTATTCCTAATGATGGATAAGATTATAACCTTTTAGAGTAGAGATAGGCCTTGAAATTCAATCTATTATTTTACAGATGTGGATGCTGAGGCCCAGAGAAGTTAAGTGACTCATGCAAGGTCGCTCAGCAGTTTTGTGTAGGAGTCGGGGCCAGAGCTCAGTCTCCTGGGACTTTTAGACTAAGTACTTTCTCTACCACGGGGAATTTGCATGTGTACTCAGTCATGTCTGACTCTTTGCGACCCTATGGACTGTAGCCCACCAAGATCCTCTGTCCATGGAATTTTTCAGGCAAGAATACTGGAATGGGTTGCCGTTTCCTCCTCCAGGGGATCTTTCCAACCCAGGGATTGAACCTGGGTCTCCTGCATTGGCAGGGAGATTCTTTACCACTGAGTCACTGGGGCTCCCACTGTAGGGGATGAGGGACTGCATTTCAGTATATTCTAAAAGAAAGGTTATGGGGTTTAAAATAGCATTATGTTTAAGCAGGGACTTTCCGGTGACTGAGACTCTGAGCTCCCAGTACATGGGGCCTGGGTTCCATCCCTGGTCAGGGAACTAGATCCCTCATGCTGCAACGAAGATTGAAGATGTGTGCTACAACTAAGACCTGGCACAACCAAATAAATAAATAAATAGCATTAGGTAGAAGGGAAAATAGCATCAGTTGTGCTGGAAAACAAGGTGTGCATCTGGTAACATGGGGCAGAGCCACAGGAAGAGATTATGGTCTGTGAGGGATGGGAGAGAAGGAGGAGCAGGAAGATTGACATGGGAAGAGCAGGGGAAGCGAGGAGTGTGGGGAGAGAGAAGAGAGGGAGAGGGGAAGGAAGGAGAGGGGCCAGATGGGAGCTCAGTGATGGTCTAAGACCCAGGCTTTAGAAGAGGCTAGGGGATCCAAACTGCAAAGACTTCTGCGCTACAGCAGCCAAACCACTTTGACTTCAGGCCCACCACCTTGAATCAGCTAAGTTTAGTGAGAAATCATGGAGTTCTCGATTCCATGTCCCATAGTCACCTGTTGACGGATGCATCAAATATTCGAACATAGGACAAAGGCTTAAAGTCTCAAATTGCAAATACTTGGTTTGGGCAACTTGACTGACATGCTGTCCATGAAAGTATAATCAACCAATCCCTCAACAAGTGTAAGTGATTTTTATCAGAAACTTTCTAGTTTAAGGGCAGAGAGTGAGTGGAACAGACAAGTTGCTGGGATTGATAAAAAGGCAGGTATTAATGCAGGTGAGTGAAGGAAGGGGAAACCAGGAGTGGGGAGATTTGTGCATCTCTACCTGTGCTCAGCCTCAAATGCCTGCAGTTGTTATGGGCCTGGGTATTTGGAAGCAGGTCTGCCTTGACTAGAACAATGAGTATGGACCCAGAGGTTCACAGGATTTATGAAGATTTTACTTTTTCAACCCAGTTAATTCCTTTCACAAGGAAGCCTTTCCCCAGGTGATTCATAAACAACGGATCAGGCAACATGTTCCATAATATCTATGTTTTCTAGATACCCAGAACGCTTTGGTGCACACCCTGGGAACTCTAATTGGATGTTCATTTATTCTGAGAGTCTTTGTTTTCCAAAAAATAATTCTTCAAAGACTTGTACAAGACAGCAGAAGCCACCTTCACGGTGGACACAATTTTCTTTCTCTCCCAGGCTCTGAATCCTGGCTGGCTAGAAAGCTACCGGGCTCATTTCCATATCAAACAAAGAGAAGGCAGGAAAATACTCCCCTGATCGACATAAAAAGACACATTACAGGAGATTGTCTAAGAACTTGTTTTTACAGCCAAAATTAGCAAATTATTCACAGTAATAGGTGAGTCGGATGACAACAGTGTTTAAGAGAACAAAGCCGCTCATCAGGACTCCGACCTCAAACCCGCCTCACGGTGGGTCCCCAGCTGCCAGAACATCTCTGTGCACAGACAGCCAAGAGGCTGTAAAAAAGAAAAAGAGGCAGCCAGGAAGTCTGCCACTTACCCAGATGCAGCTACCAGAAAATGCGATCCAGGGCCCGCTCTCATAGCTGCTCAGAAGGCTCCGTGGGTGGCCACTGCGTTAATGTCGGGGCACACGTGGCTCCCATCTCGATAGGAGTTCCAGGGAAACCAGGGAGCTTCAGACGCCCCATATCCACTTCCTTTCTTGATCTGAAATTCTTTGGAAGTTTTGGAGACTTTCAGTGGAAACCCGAGCTGCCAGCTGCCAAGTGTAAGTGCTTGATTTCCTGCATTAATCAATACCAATTTAGGAACCCCTTGGAAAAGCTTAACGTACGCCGGGTTTCAGGGTGGTGGAAACACACTTGGCACCTTTCTGTGTGAGATCCGTCCCAGAGACAGCTCATCACCTGGTAAGTCAGTGTGGGCCATCTGGGACTCAGGAGCCTTCCTATGAGGCGGTGGGAAAAAGATTAAATAGACAGAGACTTGAAACTGTACCTGGGAACTGGGGCCTCCAGAAGGGGAGGAAGGTCTTAAGGCAGGACTCAGGATCCATCTGTGAGCACCTGGGTTAAGCCTTGCAGAGGCAACATCCCCAAGGAGCTCAGCCAAGTGAGCAAATTGGGAATTTAATGAAATCAAGCACTTATACTTGGCAGCTGGCAGCTCAGGTTTCCACTGAAAGTCTTCGAAACCTCCAAGAGCTTCAGATCATCTAATTCCCCCCTGCTTTAGGACATCCCTTCCTCCCGTCATAATTAATGAGGATCTGTCTGTTGTCCTGCCTTTCGGGGACACGTCCTCTGCCAGGTGACAGCTAGAGCATCTCATAAACTTTCTCTTACATTCATTTAGGGCCTCTTGAAGATAACAGCTCAACTCAAAGAGTGCCTGCAACCATAGGATTCCAGGTACTGGCTCAAAGGTGCTCAACTCTGGCTGCAGGTAAGAATCATTTAGGAAAATTTTCATGACACTCAGGCCGCACCCAGACACACTAAATCAGAATCTGTGAGGCTCAGGCATTGGGATTTTAAAGAAATGTTTTATTTAAAAATAATTACAGCTTCATAAGACATTGCCAAAACAGTGCAGAGATGCCCCATGTACCCTTCATCCAGCTATTACCTAAGTATAACACATAAGACCAGAAAATGGACACCAGTCCAATGCGTACGAGTAGTTCTATGTCATTTGATCACATATGTAGATTAGTGTGACCCCAACAGCACTCATGATACAGAACCATTTCAGCTCCGCGGGCCTCCTTCCTGCTACCCTTCACAGCCACACCTAGCTGCTGCCCCTCGCCAACCAACCCTGGGAATCACTTATATGTTCTTCACCTAACTGTGTCTTTCTGAGAATGTTATATAAATGGAATCATACAGTATGTAACCTTCTGAGATGGGCTGTTTACTTGACATAATGCCTTTGAGTGGGAGCCATTCGAGAGGCGGCATGTATCAATAGTGTGTTCCTTTTTCCTGCTGAGCACTGTTGCATTGCATGGCTGTGACACGGTTTACCCACTCACTTCTTGATTATTTTCCATTTTTGATGATCACAAACAAGGCTTCTATAAACATTCATGTACAGGGTTTTGGAGGATATACGTTTTTATTTCTTTGGGATACATTTTTGTGAAACTTCAGGTCATTCCGGTGGGAAGCTGGGCTAAGAGCTCTTGGACCAAGGAAAACTGAAGAAGTAGCTACCGCATGTCTCAAACATTTGGAAGATACTCTGTGTGACGTTGCGCTGTGCGGTATGGGGTGTAGAGGAGAAATGAGAGCGCAGGTGCTGCAGTCAGACTGCCTGGGCTCAAATCCTGGCTTCACCACTTTATGCCTCAGTAGCTCACCTATAAAATGGGACAGTAAAACCAACTTCGTAGTTCTCGGGTGAGCATGCAGTGAATATTGTTCTGGACTGCATGTTGTGTAACCCCAAGTTCATACTTTGAAGCCCTAACTTTCCATGTGATGCTACCTGGAAGTGGACCTTTAGGAGACAGTTAGGTTTAGATGAGGTTGTGAGGGTGGAGCCCCATGATGGTCTCTGCTATAGGAAGAGACCAGGGAACTTGCCCCGCACCCTCCCACCCAGCCTCATGAGGATGCAGCAGGACAGGGTCCCTCTGTAAACCAGGAAGAGTGCTCTTACCAGGAACAGACTTGGTCAGTGCCATGATCTTTGACTTGCCCAGACTTCCTACAGAGCTGTGAAAAATGAATTTCTGTTGTTTAACCTTCTCAGCCTATAGTATTCTGTTAAAACAGCCCAAGTTGAAGATAAATATAATTCATGTAGAGGACACATTAATAACTCAGTGCATGCTAGCACACAATTATTCTGCTGGGAACTGAATTTAGGTCATGTCAGTTCCTGGCTTAAAACTCCTCAAGGGCCTTTTGAACACCTCCCCTCAGGTCCTATGCACAAGCCTTAGTGAACTTTGCAGTGATATCTTGCTGTGGACTGCTGAGAGCTAACATGAGAGAGGGTGCTTCCTCCTGAGAGCCTTCCAAGGTCTGCCCCTTGCTGAGCTCTGCAACGCATTCGCTTTTTTATGACACTTCCTGTCAGACGCTGGAATTGCCTCCACTGTATGTACACCATGGGCTCCTTGGTGGCTCCCTGGCACGTGTCCTGCCTACCAATGAATCTCCAGGGCCTGACATGGTGCTTGTCAGTAGGTTGCCATTCAATGTATGTGGAATGAAAGAACAAATAAATGAACCAAGGGTCCTGTTACGGCATGTGGCAGGAAAGGACTGAGCCCCCAGTTTACTCTCTGAGAAGGTCCTGCTCCCCTGCTTATTCTGGGTGGTCGAGGTAAAGGCAGCCTGGGCAGAGCCTCTAGTCAGTCACTGACACTTGTGCTGGGAGTGTCAAGGCTGTGACGGTAACTGAGTGAGCCCTGGGAATGAACATGTCAGGCTGGGAGGACGCAGACAGGGCTCCAACACCAGTATCATGATCATGAAGCTGTCAGAGCAGAAAGAGAAGGACAAACTGGGACTTAACGTTAGAAGAGGCAAGTTCAAGCTGCATGACTCGGAGTAAATCAAGTAACCTCTAGTGCCTGAGCTTATCTGGAAAATGAGGAAAATAATTGATGTTATACCTTAGGCCTGGAGCCAGACTGCCTGGGTGTGAATCCAGCTCTACCACTTATTGCTGTGTGACCACGGACACTTTACTTAACCTCTCTGTGCCTCATTTTTCTCATCTGTACCAGGGGGATAATAATAGCATCTACCTTATAGGGTTATAGTGACTAAAACAGTTCATAAATGTGAAGGGCTCAGAAAAATGCACAACTTACTGTTAATTAAAAATTTAAATATATATAAATAAATACAATGAGAATAAAGGATTATTGTGAGAATCCAATGAAAGGAAACTGAAGCCATGTTGCCTGTGATTCTGGCAAGGCTTTATGAAAAAGATTTTTGCTATTTTAGTTGACATTCAAAATTCCACATTCTGATAAGTATCCGGAAAATGGCCAAGCTGTAGCAGGGAGCCATTGGACACCGTGGACCCGATCTGCTCAGGAGGGGCCAGAAGTTGCTGCCATCTGATGTCCGTCTTGTGGCTGCATGGAAGGAGTTGGAGCTGTAAGTCCAGTTCCTAGTGGACAGGTGTTTGAAACCCAGAACTGTCCTTACAATCAGCACCTTGTTGAGTTCTCCGCAGACAGGCGAGGATTAAGTCGAGAGGAGACCAAATTACCCTTCCACCCAGAGCTGGTGGACCCAGCAGGCAGGGCTGAGGCTCACTGACCCAGAATGGGCAGTCAGAGCTGAATCCTTCGCTGTTGTCTACACTCTGCTTTGCAGAGAAACCTGAAGTTCTGGTCCCCAGAGCAGTCAATCCAACAACGTTCATAGATACTGTCATATTGACATTATACTTCCATCTGGCCATGGAGTTTCAAAGAACTAGATGCATCTCTTATTATCAAAAGAATAGTATAATTAATGCAAAGTTTTAGGCTCTGAATTCTGCTGTCAGAAATGAAGTCAAAGAGCAGTGCCCTGGACATTAACTTTTCTTTATAAGTTTTTATTTCAGTCAAAGAAAATAGATTGCCAGGAAGGAAAGGAGTGTTGAAGTATCTTGTTTTTGTTTTCCTTTAGGAGTTCAATTTTAGTATTGATTTTTATTAATATACCGAGATTTTTCAGAACCTAACTGGAGTGTCAGAGAAGGCAATGGCACCCCACTCCAGTACTCTTGCCTGGAAAATCCCATGGATGGTGGAGCCTGGTGGGCTGCAGTCCATGGGGTCGCTGAGGGTCGGACATGACTCAGCGACTTCACTTTCACTTTTCAGTTTCATGCATTGGAGAAGGAATGGCAACCCACTCCAGTGTTCTTGCCTGGAGAATCCCAGGGACGGGGGAGCCTGGGGGGCTGCTGCCTCTGGCGTCACACAGAGTCGGACACGACTGAAGCGACTTAGCAGCAGCAGCAACAGCAGCTGGAGTGTATAGCCAAAATTAGCAATGTAATAAAAGATCTCTCTCTGAAATTTAAATAACCTAAGCATGTATGAGATTATTATACCTTTGGAAATCTCTCAAACGATCAAGAAATTACTTGTGATGAAACCGATGGTTCTTCTTGAACCAGCATTTGAACATGTGACTAACACAGGCTGCTGCTGCTGCTGCTAAGTCACGTCAGTCGTGTCTAACTGTGCGACCCCATAGACGGCAGCCCACCAGGCTCCCCCGTCCCTGGGATTCTCCAGGCAAGAACACTGGAGTGGGTTGCCATTTCCTTCTCCAATGCATGAAAGTGAAAAGTGAAAGTGAAGTCGCTCAGTCATGTCTGACTCTTCGCGATCCTATGGACTTCAGCCCACCAGGCTCCTCTGTCCATGGGATTTTCCAGGCAAGAGTACTAAAGTGAACACAGGATGTTTACCGGTGTTTTGCCTGCCCTGAGACAATGTTGTAAGGTCAGAGGTTTATGGTGACATGAATATTGAAGACTATCTTGAAGAATGAAGCATTTGTCTGTCATGAGAAGGTGGTGCTCAGCCAGCCTGAAATAAGCATTCCTGCCTTCCAGGAAAACATATCCAGTGGGGAGAGGATAGCTGATGCCGCTAGTGCACCAGGCCATCTTAACTCCATGCCCTCTCCCTCACGGGGGCCGTGTTTGGAGAGAGTACCTCGGCTCAGTCTCCTGGGCCCCGCTCTCAGAGACTGTGATTGGTGAGCTTGAACTGGAGCTTGGGGCTATGCAAGCACTGAGCTTGGCCTGCCATGGTTGTAATGAGGTAGGTCTCGCCAGCACCTTGAGAAACCTGACTACCTTTCCTCTAACCCCTTGACTTCATCCTCCCCAGTCATCTTAAGTTGACCTTCTCAGAATTTGCATAGTAGGTTTTCCTATGGACAATAAACTGGGGGACTTCCCTGGCAGTCCTGTGGTTAAGACCCCAGACTTCCAATGCAGGGGGCACAGGTTTGATTCCTGATCAGGAAACTAAGATCCCACATGTTGTATGGTGTGGCCAAAAAAAAAAAAAAATGGTATCCTGTTTCATAAGTTTGTCTTCTGCAAGATTAGGTAGGCAGAGGTTTCAATTTATCTAAAAGCTTAGGAGTTCAGCAGAGGTGCACAAAGGTGTATCGGGTTGGGGAGCTGGAAAAGGAGGAGCTGGGGCCTTCCCTCTGTGTTTCATGGACTTTTGTGGCTTCACAAGAAGGAACAGCTCTTGACCTAAAATATTCTGCAAACTATTGGGTTATATTTTATCAGTCCTTCAGAGCCAGACCCTCCACACATAGACTGATTAAACTGAGCTGAGTTTCCAAGGATATTTTACCCGCTGATAAGTGGTGACCCCACATATCTCAGACCATTCTCGCAGGTTGCATCCCTATCAGGGGGTAATGGGTAAGAACTGTCTTAAGGTTCTTAAGGTTCCAGTAAGTCCATGCTAATGTTTACTTCCATCAGCAGAGCTTGAGAGTACACATTTCCTATAGTATTCTGACACTGAGAACTTGAAGAAAAAAACTGCCATTCTGAAAGTAAAAATGGTACTTTTTTTGTAATCTCTGTTTTATTCCTAGAGCTTACCCACTTTCCTATAGGTATCAGTTTGTACCTATAGGTGCCAATTTCCTATAGGTATCTTCTTTGTAAACTCCCTGTGCATGGTTTTCTTCATTTCTTTTTTTGGGTGGTGTTTTTTGTTTTCTTAGTAGTTTATGGGAGCTTGCTGTGGATATTGAAAGCAAGACTACAACGTCTTAGTGCATCATAGTAGTAAAGACATATTTGTTGAATGAAAAATGTAAGAATATTAGCCTTTATCATATATGCAACAGATGTTATTTCTAGCTTACACTGGAATTTTAATATTTAAAAATATTTTTGTTGACAATGATGCACAATATAAAATATTTACCATTTTAACCATTTTAAGAGTTTAATGGCATTAAATATATTCATATTGTTGTGCAACCATTACTACTATCCACCTCCAGAACTTTGTCATCTTCCCAACTGAAATTCTGCACCCATGAAACAATAACTCCCCATTCTACCAGTGCAGTGGAACTTACTGAATGGTGTCTTTATATGAAGAGGCTTTAACTTTTTATGTAGTCAAACGCATTATTCTTTTTCCTTTAAGTTGCCTTAGATAATACATTTAGAAAGGTCCCCCCTTCCTAAAAACTATGGAAGCATTCATATGTATTTTCTCTTAGATTTTACAGTTTCTTTCTTTCTTTTCTTGCATTGAACTCTTTCTTTAATCTACCTAGAATTCTCCTTCAATAAAACACTAATGACTGCTGGGAGATAATTCTGCATGTGTCTCTTGTGTGGCTGCATGTCTTATGAGCTGAGGCACTGACTGCCTTTGTTCTGAATTATCTTTTCAAGGATGTTTGCATAGTGATCAGCCTGAGAAAACATGGACAGTGTTCCCTTAGGAGCAGAGGGTAGGTTAATAGGTTGTCCAATATGGTAAAGATAATGCCTCATTCAAGGCAGAGGTGAAGCAGGCTTATAACCCATTACAAAAAAATAAGAGTTCCTTAAGTTTGGGGTTCCTCTCTGAATATACCCCACAATATGTACAAGTATCATCTGGTCCTCTTTGCTTTGCCCTGTGGGAACTGGGGGTCAGGGAAGCAGTGTAAGTGCTGATCTTCTGGCTATTGCTGTTGTACTTTGTCTCTGCCCCAGCACTCTCGTGTCTTTGGACAACATCCATGGAGCTATGTGAGGCTAACTTGTTAGTCTGCAAGTGAATACAAATGTGAGACTGTCCCAGTTCTTGACAAAGAACGTTCTTTTCAATTTTTTCCAAAAGTTTAATTTTTCCAGCACTATTAATTGAATCATTTACCTAGTAATTTGAAATTTCAGCTTTATCCTTAAGAAATACATAATATTGGCTCAAATGGTAAAGAATCTGCCTGCAATGCAGGAGACCTGGGTTTGATCCCTGGGTTGGAAAGATCCCCTGGAGAAGGAAATGGCACCCCACTCCAGTATTCTTGCCTAGATAACTGCACGGACAGAGGAGCCTGTCAGGCTATGGTCCATGGGGTCGCAGAGTCAGACATGACTGAGTGATTAACACTTTCACACTTTATATACACCTGTGTTTATTTCATGTTTTACTTGCCTATTTCATTTTTAAAAATTTTGTGTAATCTGGTACCAGTAAAATTCTATTATTTTTTAGAAATTTGATAGCATACTTTAATATCTTTTTTCTTCTGTATTTTCCTTTTCCTTGTTTTCTTCTTTTTTCCCTCCCTGTCACCTTCATTTTTTTTTTTTTTTTTAGCTTTTGTATGAAATGAATAGTATCTATTTTGTGTACTGTTCTGTCTGGCACACAGCAAATATTTAATACATATCTTTTGAATGCTACTAATGAAACAGAACTATTTTGACAAGTATTCCATCCCTTTTGAGTGTTTGTAATTATATTAATATAGCAATTAAACTAGAAATAATTTAATTTTGCATGAACTTCTAATTTGTTAACTAATTTGATACACTAGTGCTTTATTAAAATTAAAAAAATTTTTTTTAAAATTTTGTATTGGAGTATAACGAGTTAAAACAATGTTGTAAACTAGTCCTTTAAATGTTTAGAGTTTAACTGTTACTGATTATACAATTTAGGGAAAAAAAAATTACCTTCTTAGAAAATGCTTAATATAAACAGAATTCTTGCACTATTTTTTAAAAATTTCACAGTTTCCTGGATATTTGCAGGATTCTGAAATTAATGATGTTTCCTGACAACTCTAAGGAAGTTTATAAGTAAATATTTATTTATTACTTTTAAATGGACTTTATTATTTCATCACGTCTAGCTTTTCATTAGAATAAAATTTTGCTTTTGTTTTTGCTAGGAATGTTACAGTTACCTATCTCAGGAGATTGCTTAGAAAGAAAAATTATGTCATAGAGAGCATTTATTTATGGGAGAGCATTAAAGAAGCATAAATATATGGACTTTGTCTATGACAAGAACTGCTACTTGGGTGTCATGGAGATTATTCCTAGGGTTGCTCCCTTTGCCATGGGTTTCTCTGCTGGTCACTGCTTGGGCCATAGCCACTGCCAGTGACCTCCCTGGCAACTGTGGCAGTGAGCTGGGCTACCACGGCAGTGAGAGGCAGAGACCACGGCCAAGGCAGCATCCTCTGGATGCTTCCTTTGATGACAGACAGGGATCCTAACTCTGTTAACCCGAAGACATTTAAAATGGTAACTAGTCCCAGATTCTGCATTGTTCACTAATCCTATATCCCCTGTTGATTTGATGTTATTCAAAGAAAAATACGGAGAAGGCAATGGCATCCCACTCCAGTACTCTTGCTTGGAAAATCCCATGGATGGAGGAGCCTGGTAGGCTGCAGTCCATGGGGTCGCTGAGTCGGACACGACTGAGCGACTTCACTTTCACCTTTCACTTTCATGCATTGGAGAAGGAAATGGCAACCCACTCTGGTTTTCTTGCCTGGAGAATCCCAGGGACTGGGGAGCCTGGTGGGCTGCCGTCTATGGGGTCGCACAGAGTCGGACACGACTGAAGCGACTTAGCAGCAGCAGCAGCAGCAAAGAAAAATAGAAGTATAATACTCTCTAGAGAAACAGAGGAATTCTCCAGCACATTTAAAATCCATGAATTTCCTCATTCTTGTATTCACGAGGAACATTTCTACATTCTGGAAAATCTAGTGAATTGGTATCAGTATTTAAATTGATTTTGATACTTATAAGTGGCTTATAAGACAGAAATAAAGGTATTGAAATTTTTGAGGTAGGGACTGTAATTAAATAATAGAATCTACCCTCCAGTTATGAGATCAACCTGATTTTCAGATGCAGTGTTAATGCTTCTGTTTCTGTAAAGTAAAGCTCCATGTGGGTGTCTCAGCAGTAAGGAACCCACCTGCAATGCAGAAGACATGTGTTTGGTCCCTGGGTTGGGAAGGTCCCTGGAGGAGGGCATGGCGACCCACTCCGTTATTTTTGCCTTGAGAATCCCATGGACAGAGGAGCCTGGAGAGCTACAGTCCATGGGGTCACAAAGAGTTGGCCACCACTGAAGTAACTGAGCATGCATGCACAAAGTTCCATTTAAAATTGTTTTGCCTACTTGTTTACTCTCAATAATTTAGAAAAACACTCTGTGATGTATAAGGACAATGCATATAATTTCTGTATGATCATAGTTTAGTGAGGACCTTATGATGTCCATGTGAAACCAGTGATTAGAAAACGAAATAACAGAATGAAAAGCCAGAGGCTTTGCTAAGGCTTGCTAGGAAAAACATGTAATTGCTTCTCCCTCTCTTCCTTAGTGGTTTCTCATTGAAAGTTGAAGCCAAGTTTGTTCTCCCCCACATTTAATTGTCAGACTCATCTGCATCATTTAGATATGTATATATTTTTTTTAGTTGGTGGAGGTCTTTATGTTTATAGCATTTCTCTCCCTCTTTATACAGTGAAGAAGTTATGGGGTTATACCAACTCTAAAAGTGCAGGAATCTTTTCTGCCTTGTTTACTTCAGGGTCTCCAGCTCATAGTAGGTGCTCATTAAAAATGTATTGCCTGAATGGTGATCTGGTGTTACAGACTAGAGACAGTACCTCTAAGGAAGAACTGTAATTTACCTAGGGCATTTCACAAAGCATGATAATTGGGGAATTAGAAATGGTATTCTGTTAATTTGGGTGACTAGCTGGATAAGTGAACTTATCCAAGATGATGGAACTAACTTATTCCAGGTAGAATTATTCACTGTACCTTTCTCCATCACTTACCCCTTGCTAACTGTTTAGAAGCCACACATGATTAATAGTCACGAAAAGAGGCAAACAGGAAACTAAGTAAAAGAGATTTACTAAAATACAATGAATGTTGCATACGGTTTTAGACATCTAAAAATGTGTATCTCATTTCTGCCAATTTAATAAGAATTTATATTTTATTGTTGCAATTTATTTGACATAAACACTCTAGGATTCTGATAAGCCAGTGGACAAAATAAAGCTTTGTCAAATGAAAGTGACTGTTGCTCATCCAGGAATCATGGAAATTTGCAAAAAGAGTGTGTTTACGGCCAATCAGGGGAGACGCTTTGTAAATAAACTCTCCCATAATCGAGAGTTGCCATTTAGTGGGGAAGACTGCCAATTTTACAAAATATTTTAGGCACAAAAGAAAATCTCTTAGGTCCTGTCCTGAAAATGACATGAACATTGTTCCCGTTCCTAAGGTCTGGAGCTGGGCTCTCTTATTTACAAGACGTGATTAGGAGGAGTCCATGCCATTTTAGACTAATGACGTAAGTTGGAGGATATTCATTATGACAAAGTATTTACTGCTTATGAGCACTAATTTCTAATAAATGTTTAGTTTGCTTCTTTTGTAATGCTGTGGATAGTTGCCTTAAGTGTTATTTGTGAATGAGCATTAAACACAATAACCAGGCAGCTCTTTTTTAAAGACCCAAATTAAATCTCAGATAAAGACACAATCCTAGATAGATACCGATATAAAATACATTTTGCTGGTAGTTAGTCATCTAATTTGGCAGAGAGGAATTTGTTTCTGAACAAATTCCTTAAAAGATACAATGACAATAAGCTAGTTGACTAGATTTTTCCCCTTTAACTTTTCATTTACTACTTGGCAAAGACAATTTGGGACAGATTTCTTTATTTTCTCCTCTGGCCTAAAACAAAAAACCCCCACTTTCCAAACTGTTACCACCAAAGAGTTTATTAAATGGCTGAAAAAGACAGCTGGTCCCACCATCTGTTAAAATTTTTCAGGGGCCAAATAAAACAGGTTACACCTTTAGCCATGCCAAGTCTTGCAATACCCCCTTCCTCTCACAGCCTGGGGAGGGCTAATCTGAATTTCACGCTCTGATTTTGCTATTGCTAATGCTTGAGCTGCTTATGTGAGCTTCTCCTTGTTGCTTCTGTTACCTCTCTTTCTTAGTTACAAAGCTATTCTCACATTTCAACGAAGCTTATTTGCCACCATTACCTTACACCTAGAGCTTCTATAGTTATACCCAACAACTAGAAGAGAATGCATAGACACCTAATTTCTGACTTTTCAAGCAAAAGGGGAGAGCCAAAAGTATGTTTCTGTTGTTTTGCAACCATTTTTCTATAAATGCTAATGGAGGTAATTCAGATTTTGGAACAAAGGCTTAGCTCACCACACATTGCAGGTGTGAGAGGGTTGAAACAAAAGAGATGCTAACCCTAATGGTATTTCTTGTCATTAACAATTCTTTGATGTTCACACTGGAGCCTCCCTTTTATCTTTTAGTTTTTCAGCCATCTTTGTTAACACGCAGCTCAATTGAATCTTTTTTTTTCCACCTCCCCCGGCCTTTAAAGACATCTGCAAAATGTTTATGCTAAGTTAGTTTCCACTGCATCTTTTAGTACCAAGGCAAAGTACGATGAGATAAAGCTTGTGAGGTTATTATTAAAACATCAGTAAGTTTCTATCATTAAGCTGAAGGGGAAGATCAATAAAAAGGGAGCACTTAATGTTACTTTAATAAGGATGAGTTTCCTGTAACAGGACTTGGGATTAACTTTAGTATTATAGAAGTTGGCTTTACAATAAGGACATTGCTGTGATGAGAAGAGTTTAATTTGCCTTTACCCAATTAAGCACTTTGCAAATACTCTGGATGTACTTGATCTATTATTTCCTGTTTTATCGAAAGCATTCCTGATAGAGCATATTTTAAGATTATTTGACTATAGCTTTTCCTTCCTTCAAGATCAGTCCCTGGCAGACTGCCAGACTGTCTAAGGCCAGTTTCCCTCCGTCTGTCCTTCTGTCCATTTAGGATTGGAGGAGGGAGGAGGTGCAATGATAGAGAGTAGAAATGCAGCTCTAAGAAAAGTTTAACTTGCTTTGATGACAGCAAAAAAGTAGGGAACAGTCAACATTACATAATATACCCGTAATATATCATCCTAAGCTATTCAGAGGCGGGATCTGCAGCTACCCAGTGGGTGCAAAGTAGAATCATATGTTTCACACCAAAATTGTTTGGCTAACCTTACTATTCGTTAGTACATTTTGCATTGTTTTGAATAAAGCAGTAATGTTTATTAATTGTGTCTTAATTAACTAAAATAGCTTTTCTTTTAATTGCTGGACGAGACAAAACGTTTAACTAGTTAACTGTTCAACCAGTATAAGTGCTGATCTCTCTGGACAGTTTATTTGTTTTCACCCGAGGACTCATTTTTGGCAGATATTAATTTGGAGCTAGGTTAATACTACTGTTCACAACTATAATAAATGTGGCAGCTCCCTCAGCCTTTTATATATAGTTCAGCCCCAAATGTCAAATGCTAGGGAGCAGATAATAAGAAAAGATAAAATACAAATTAATGTTAACAATGTATCTATTTTATGATTTTCCTCTCATATTATTTAATAATTCTTAGCATTTATATGATGCTTTTCATCTTCAAAGCACTTTACAAATGTTAGCTAATTAACCACGAGGTAATGAGGCCTGGATAATAATGCTGCAGTACATTTTCTCTAGCTCAGACTATAAAGTAGAAATGGAGACGTATGTATTCATACATTAAAAAAACTAACAATAGGTGGTCTTAGAGATTTTTCTGAGTTCGAGACTCAGCCAGTTTATCTTCTATGTACAACTTATGTCTCTCTTTAAAATATCTTGGGCAACTCAGATGCTCATGAATTGTATTTCCCATCTGGCAGATGGTTGGCAAACTTGCTTTCATCTTAGCCTTGTCTGTTCTTATTCCTTGTTATTTTCACCTGGAGCTCTCTCCTCTTATCCAATAACAGAGAAAAGTCCAAAGGGAAGGACATTCACTATTAAGAATTAGGGACAAACAATCATCTGTTCTTCCCCCAATTTTCTATGTTCTTTTCCATATGTTTCCCATGTAGTTTTCAGCTTGTGGACTACACACTGAAACATTTGTGTTATTTTATACTTTAGTATAAGGCGCTAGTACAGGTATATTTCATTACTTTAGAATGGATGTATATTTGTGCTATGGACAGTCTGACTTTGTATAAGGCCTAAATTATATAGCTTTTCAAATTGTAAGCATACTTTATTCAATATAAAGTACTACTCTCTAATATAAAATGGACTCCAGTAAGGAAAACTGTTCCCAATAAAAGCACTGTAGTTCATAGCTGACTTCCATTAAAAACTAATGAACACACAGTTTTATGAGAATGGAGAATGAATGAATTACTGCACTCAGGCTCTGAGGACAGGTCTTATTTTCCTGAATCTTTAATATGGAAAAGCCACTAAAGCAAATAAGACTCTTCTTATTCATGAATAAGATCTTGAGAATTCAGAGGGAATTTTATTTGAACCACATAAAGTCTTATATATTCCTAAGTCAGGGAAATTTAATTTAGCAAGCAGTTATCCTATTTGTTAAAGGTTTTCCACTCTTTTCCCTATGAATTACGGTATGGAGCTATGTCTACAGAGCCCAAACCCAAGACTGATAAATTGAGGTTTCAATCTGGGAACTCTGTCCTCCTGAGACTTGGGGAACATGCTGATGCTACTGGAAAAAGCCAAATAATGATGGGTGTGTCACAGACCACAATCGCCCGAAGGACAACTGAATTTTTTCACTTTTCAGTCTATTTCTGAAGTCCTGAAATCCAGTATCAGCCTGTCTGCCTTCACAGTAATAATAGATCACCAAAGAGAAGAATCAATTGCTAAGATTCATTGAATCTGGTTCTATAAATGTCTTAGTGATATGGCCTCTTGACCAAACTAGCACTAGCTGACACAGTACACATAAAATGTACCATTATTGTAGGATTGGTTTCCCCAAAAACAAATGAATTATACATTTAACTTGCCATCACATAATGTGATCAACTGGAGCTTTCAATATGATGGTCACGGGGAAGTGTTTCTATTATGAATCATGACCTTGTCCCCAGCCTTTTATTCCTAAGGATACCCGTAGTGTGGTGTGTTATTTTGATGACTCCAGTCTTCAGATAGGGGTGGGGGAGAGGTCAGGTAGGACAAGAAGTGAAATCAAGACTAGTTTTTCACATCAGTGACAAAACCTACCCCCTTGTCTACTTGCTAGGGGAAAGGAGTGAACCCCAGTGAAAACAAGAACTGAAAACAAGTTTTTTTATACTATTTCAATTAAATCTATCAAACATTTCCTTGCTGACTGATTTTGCTTCTGTTGAGAGGATCATCACCACATATAACAAGAAACTAACCTGATCCAAAATGCCTAGGCTTGTCTGCAGTAGTTATTAAGTGTGTACTGACAGAAATACCCTGTGGAGGCCTTGTAGAACTTCAAACTCTTACAGTATTTAATAAGAATTATTTCTTGTTATATCTAGCTTGTAAGTATAAATAATGGGGAAAAGATGTGAATTTGCTAATAATTTTTTAAAGGTGCTAAGTCACCCAAACATATTAAATATAAACAGAATAAAGATGTTAGAATAGTAGTCAGTAACTGGAGAGACCTAGTGTACTGAATAGGTGCTTCAGTGGTTTGATGGTTGTTGATTGGCAGGATCCAAATCTGGAAGTGAATGTAGGATGCTGGATTTCAGGACATAAAGTCTTGGGATTTCATGCTGGTTCAGGAAAAGCCAAGGAAGCTACTGATTGAGGGTCCTTGGAAACCCAGGCATAGGCCCCATGGAGGAGCCCAATGCCCTCACTGGACAGATGAAAAAACTACAGTTTTAAAGAGATTCTGTCCCAGCTCCTACCCTCTTTGTCCTCTTTGACCATGTTTTCTCCCCTCTTTTCTGAAGTGTGCTTGGTGAGCTGCTAAGCACCCCATAGTGCCTTCCTCCTTCCACAGTCAATGATCAGTTAGTTATCTATTTTATCAACAGTGTTTTTTAGCTTAGGTTCTAGCAGTTAGAACTACTGCCTATGGCTGCCTTTGCATAACACACCCCAGACTTTTTACTGCCTGTCAGTCTCCAAAAAGTTTGTTTTTCTTGGTTCCTTGCTTTAGTACCAGCTCTCAGAAGTTAGCACATCTGAGAAACTAATCACAACAGAAATGTAGATTGTGACAAGAGAGTTTAATGCACCCTTCTTTTGGATAAAAGATGGCTTAGGTGGTCTTCAAACAGAAGGCTCACCATCATCTTTCCCATTGTTTTGTTAATTTTCACCAAGAAATCCAGGATATCTCTGCAAATTCCTGCTGAGGCTATTCCACACTGCCTCCAGACATTCAGTAATTTCATATTTCATAAGTTAATAGCTGTCTGAAGCTTCAAGTTTTTTTCAAATACTGCCCCATTGGACTGTGCTGAACATTTCCACACCTCAGTTTCCTGTAAAAATGCTACTAATGATGATGATAACATCTATCTAACAGATTACTGTGAAGATTAAATGGAGCATTAGGGGGTAAAGCCCAAGATTTGGCATATAACGGGTACTCAATACATGCCAGTTCAATTATTCTCAGATAAAGATTAAATGAAAGCATCGGGATATTATATATTAAACTGCATTTTGGCTATCTGTCCCAGGTGGATCGTCATTTAACTACCAATGTACCTTAAAGGACAGTGAAATGCAGGCTGCATGGCTCCTGGAAAGAACTTGCTTATAGGACTCTGATACATCTGGATTGCCTATTGCTCCTTCCTCCTAGCTCTCTGACCAGGGTCAGGTAACCTTTCTGAGCTTTCGGTTTATACTTTTCACCTACTTAACATAGCTGGTGTGAAGATTTGATAGGAGAACGCCAGTGAAATTGTGTTAAATAAATGCACTAAATATTTAAATTTCAAAAATGGCTTTAGATGTCCTCGATTATATCTGTAAATATCTGTGAAGTTGTTGCCAGGCACTAGGTCTGGTATCAACATCTTATACATTTGGAGAGTTAGAGAAATATTTTTGGAAAGAACATCTCTTTTCTAAGAGATATCTGTTCCGTGTACAAGTGAGGCAGATCTTAGACAGTATGACATAACCAGGAAGCCTGACAGTTTGGTACAAAGAGCCTAGAACACAGAATAAATTGACTTAGATTCTTCCCTCTACTCTGTCACTGCCTCCCTGTGTGACCCCAGGGCAAGTCCCTGGACCTCTGCTCTGTCATCTGTGAAAAGAGTAGATTGGCCTAGAGATTTTCTAAGTCTTAATAACTATCCCAAAATAGAACCTTTGTGCGTACAGGGCAGTGACATGTCAGTTTTATGTCCCGAAGTCTAGCAAGTGACATTCAACTATCCGGTGATGTCAAGGAAGGTTAATTTGTAGAAATATTTTCTTGGCAAATCAAACCTCTTTTGTTGTTTTATTTTGTTCCCTTCCTTTTGTTTTGAACTGTATGTGGCTCAGTAAATCTACAAGAGTGTGTGAATGAAGAAAACATTCTGTGTGACTCAAAAGACTAGCATTCTTTGCTGGCTGGTTTGGAGAACAGTAAACAGTAGAGGTTTACGTAAGTGGGAAACATTATGCAACTAAATAAATAAGCACAGGCTCTCCCCAGGTTGTCACTGGTTCATGTAATGTCGTGTGTAAATGCACAAAATCCTTCTCTACCTTAACATAAGTTTATTACAATGAAAGCCTGATTTGACTGGGCACTTCAATAAAAATAGCCAAACTGGTGTTTATGTATAGCTGGGTCAGTCTTTCAACCAATTAGCCTGATCAATAACTAGTCTGACTTTATTGAGAGGTCCTCAATGGATCAAATGATTTAAACCACTGGGTCTTATTAGACACAGTACTGTGAGCAAGTCATGGATACAAATAAGAAAATATTTAAGAGGAAATATCTCAACATCCCTTTAAAATTTCTACTTCACACAAGGAAACCCTCCTGCGCTGTTGGTGGGAATGTAAACTGATACAACCACTATGGAGAACAGTCAGGAGGTTCCTTATAAAACTAAAAACATAGCTACTATATGACCCTGCAGTCCCACTCCTGGGCATATATCCAGAGAAAAACATGATCTGAAAGGATATATGCACCCCAGTATTCATTGCAGCACTATTTACAATAGCCAAGACATGGAAGCAACCTAAATGTCCACCGACAGAGGAATGGATAAGGAAAATGTGGCACATATATACAATGGAATATTTCTGCTAAGTGACTTCAGTCGTGTCCGACTCTATGCGACCCCATAGATGGCAGCCCATCAGGCTCTGCCGTCCCTGGGATTCTCCAGGCAAGAACACTGGAGTGGGTTGCCATTTCCTTCTCCAATGCATGAAAGTGAAAAGTGAAAGGGAAGTCGCTCAGTCGTGTCCGACTCTTAGCGACCCCATGGACTGCAGCCTACCAGGCTCCTCCGTCCATGGGGTTTTCCAGGCAAGAGTACTGGAGTGGGGTGCCATTGCCTTCTCTGAATGGAATATTACTCATCCATTGAAAATAATGAAATAATGCTATTTGCAGCAACATGGATGGACGTAGAGAGTGTCATACTGAGTGAAGTAAGTCAGACAGGGAAGGAAAAATATGATATGACATCACTTATATGGAATCTAAAAAGAAATGATACAAGTGAACTTACTTACAAAACAGAAAGAGACTCCCAGACTTAGAAAACCAACTTATTGTTTTGCTGGGGGAAAGGAATAGTTAGGGAGTCTGGAAACGTCATGTACATATTGCTATATGAAAAATGGATAACCAACAAGGACGTATTGTATAGCACATGAAACTCTACTCAATGTTATGTGCCAGGCTGGATGGAAGGGAGTTTTGGGGGGAAATGGATACATTTATATGCACGGCTGAGTCCCTTTGCTGTTCACCTGAAACTACCACAACATTGTCAATCAGCTATACCTCAATACAAAATAAAACATTTAAAGTCTGAAAAAAAAGCTTCTACTTCACACAAATTTGACTTAGGATGAAGACTATCATAATTCAATAATAGCTACATAGAAAAGGGGTCCCATATGTAAATAAAAAAGAAATCCCCCAAAATTTATTTTAGGAAATTGTCTCTGAACTTTGAAAAAGATTTTTATATATATATATATACATACATATATATATATATACACACATATATATATATACATACACATATGTGTATGTATATATATATGATATAATAATCTCTTCCTCTTGAAGGTTATGTTACTTGTTATCAGGGAACTGGCATTAAATAACTTATGAAATCCCACAAAGCAACATTAACAGTATGAAAAACCAACACTCACAGCCCTGAACAAACCACTTTTCAATGACTGCTTTGATGTCTAGGGCAGTCTAGTTATTACAATGATTTTTCACTTTTGAATCTCACCTATTTCATTAATAAAAAACTAAATCTCTCCCATTTTCACTCTAAATCTCAATTCTACTCCTTCTCTGCAGTCTCTGATTGCTTCCATCCTAAAAATCTGGATAATCCTACAATCTTCTTGAATTAACTTTCTATCCTTTTCCTTCTTTTTCCTACTAAGCTTCTGGAGAAGTGGTCAGCTGCCACAGGAAACTAAAGTGACTGTCCCAGACATCCAGTTAATAAATTACAGAGCAGTTCCAGACCTTAACCTGTTTCTTCTGCATGGGGTCATCTTTAATTTATCCCTCCCTATCCCTTCCTTCCCTATCCCCTACCACTCAACACATAAATGACGTTTTTGCAGGAGGTATTGGTTTCATACCCTTTCTACTCTCCTTCCATACTCTCACTCAGGTGCGTGCTTGTGTGCTAAGTCGCTTCAGTTGTGTCTGACTCTGTGCAACCCTATAGACTGTAGCTCTCCAGGCTCCTCTGTCCGTGGGATTCTCCAGGCAAGAATACTAGAGTGGGGTGCTATGCCCTTCTCCAAGGGATCTTCCAGATCCAGGGATCCAATACATGTTTCTTACATCTCCTGCATTGACAGGCGGGTTCTTTACCACTGACACCGCCTAGGCCTTTGCTGCCTTTTGCTGAACTAACACGTAAGACTTCCAGCTGATCTTGCTGCTCACTTCTCCCCTTTACACTACTGCCAACAAGCCTTTGCCAAATCCCAGCTCTGTTTATGGCATTTCTCTGAACAAAGTCTCCAGTGGTTTCTTTTTGCCAGTAGAGTACAGACTCCCTAGCACAACATTCAAAGTTCTCTATAATCAATGTCTCTAGTTTTACCTATTATATATGTTCTATGCACTAATCAAACCAGAAAAGAACCTGAATTTTCCTGCTGCTTCACTATTCAAGATTCAGGATGAATACTGATACCTTCATGAAACATTCCTTTAGGTTCTGTCCTCTAATATTACTACTCTGCCATTTCCTAATAAATATTTATCCATGTGTCACATTTTCCTTTCTATATTGTAAGCTCCTAGATCAGCTCAGTAATAGTGTCTTGAAACAGTAATATCTGGAGGTTAGTCATGAGGTATAGAACAATCATTTATTTTTAATAATAGTTCAAATTTATTGAACTGTACACTTTAAAAGGGTGAATTATATGGTATGTGAAACTTATCTCAATAAAGCTGTCATAAAAATGGAAGTTCAAATACTAATATTTGTAAATAATTTAAAATCATTTACATAATTTTAAGCAGAGCACTGGGTTTCCCTATTGCTCAGATAGTAAAGAATCTGCCTGCAATGCAGGAGACCTGGATTCAATCCCTGGGTCGGGAAGATCCCCTGGAGAAGGGAATGGCAACCCAGTCCAGTATTCCAGCCTGGAGAATTCCATGGACAGAGGAGCCTGGTGGGCTATGGTCCATGGGGTTGCAAAGTGTCAGACACTCTTGAGTGACTAACACTTAAGTAGGAAAAGTTACAACAAAGCAAATAAAGCATTCACACATTTGTTCTATTTCTTGAGATCTCATTTGAAGTGAAGTGAAGTGAAGTGAAAGTCTCTCAGTTGTGTCCAACTGTCTTCAACCCCATGGACTCATCCACGGAATTCTCCAGGCCAGAATACTGGAGTGGGTAGCCTTTTCCTTCTCCAGGGGATCTTCCCAACCCAGGGATCGAACCCAGGTCTCCTGCATTGCAGGTGGATTCTTTACCAGCTGAGCCACAAGGGAAGCCCGAGATCTCATTTAAATGGCAGTAAAGAAGAACTGAAAAGAATAAATGCAAATTTGTCATGGGAATAAACTCAAAGACGGAATTGTCAAGGGAAATGATTTTAACATATTTCTGGAAGATGAAAAGTGGAAAAAGAAAGTATCTGCTTCCAGTCATTAAGAAATAGGTAATTCAAACTGCCTTTTTTTGAGGTCAAATAGTAAATTAAGAAAAAAAATTTTAAAATACCTAACTAAAGGCACTGGAAAGCTAGCAAGAGAGTAAAGAAATACTGAACCAAGGTCTAGGAGAAGACAGCAATTCTAAGAGGATAGCTCAGCACTGGGGGTAACTTTTTTTCTGGGAGACATTTGCCAATTCCAGAACAGACAACTAAGAAGAAGAAGCTGTTAGGTTGAGCAGTGTGGGGCCAATGGGACAAAAGTTGGACTCTTAAACATCTAACCTCCAACACATGCACACATACTCTGACTTGGATTGCAAAGAGCTCCCCTCTAGCAGATAGGGAACCAGATGCAGCTGCTCTCACAGGGACTGCAGGTCCATTTCCAACCGTCCCAGACTCTGAAGTTGGATTAAAGTTGTCCTGATTTATTCATGCCCCAGCAAATATTACTGCCTTATGGAGGAAGAGAATACTATTCTGAGCCTCCAATTACCTTTACAAACAACTTTGTACATATAATTTCCATCATGAAATAAATAATAACTAAGACAGGAAGAAAATATGAATGAGAACCATATCTAGTAAAACTGTTGGAAACCAAAGAGAGGGGAAACCATAAAAGCAGCCATGGAAAAAGACAGATTACCTTCAAAAGAACAATTTGGCTAAAGCTGACCTTTCAACAGATACAATGAGAACCAGAAGATAAAGTGTTGTCTTTAAAGTTCTAAGAGAGAAAAAAAAAATAAAGTTCTAAGAGAAAATAACTACCAATATAGCATTATACACTAATCAAAAATATCCTTCAAGAACTAAGGTCAAATAACGATATTTTCAGTTGAACAAAACCTTATAGCAGCAGACTCACACTAAAGGAAACTCTAGGCAGAAGGAATCAGATTCTAGAACAGAAGGTCAGAGATGTGGGAAAAAATGAACAGACATGAAAACAATAATAATGTCTTGTGGGATATAAAATACGTGTTAAATTAAGATACCTCATAACAGTGGGAATATAGTCAAGGAATATGATCAAAAGATAGATACTGTGAATAGTGTTTTAAGGTCCTTGGATTCTTGCATTATCTAAGAAGAGGGTATAAGTAGCATAAGTAATATTAGATTTTGATAAGTCAAGGGTACACACTGTAATTTCTTGGGTAACTATAAGAGTGTGTGTGTATATGCCTAATAACATAGCCTCAGAATGTAAAAAGAAAAAAATTGACAAAAATAAAAAGGAATAGGCAAATTCACAATCACAGAGGGAGATTGTAACATATTTCTCTTAACAACTAACAACTAACAGAAGCAGTCAAAAAATCAGTAAGAGTGGGAAGATGACAACTGTCAAACTTGAATTGCTGCTGCTGCTGCTGCTAAGTCACTTCAGTCATGTCCGACTCTGTGACCCCATAGACGGCAGCCACCAGGCTCCCCCATCCCTGGGATTCTCCAGGCAAGAACACTGGAGTGGGTTGCCATTTTCTTCTCCAATGCAGGAAAGTGAAAAGTGAAAGTGAAGTCGCTCAGTCGTGTCCGACTCTTAGGGACCCCATGGACTACAGCCCACCAGACTCCTCCTTCCATGGGATTTTCCAGGCAAGAGTACTGGAGTGGGGTGCCATTGCCTTCTCCGAAATTTGAACTACTGTGTATAAATTAAAGGCTGTAGAACACACCTAATTTTAAAGTATATATGGACTATTTATAAAAGTTTTATTCCAAAAAGCATATGCTAAGCCATGGGCAGGAGGAGAAGGGGATGACAGAGGATGATGGTTGGATGGCATCACTGACTCAATGGACATGGGTTTGGGTAGACTCTGGGAGTTGGTGATAGATAGGGAGGCCTGGCGTGCTGTGGTTCGTGGGGTCACAAAGAGTTGGACATGACTGAGTGACTGAACTGAAAGTCTCAACAAATCATAGTAAATTAATTCTTTGGCCATAACACAATTAAGCTAGGTTCAAAAACAAAAAGAAGAGAAAATGCCTGTATGTTTAGAAATTAATAAATAAAATTCCAAAAATCTTATTTAAAAAAGATTATAAAAGGAATGAAAATGTTTTGAGCCCAACAGAAAAAAATGGGCTTCCTTGGTAGTTCAGCTGGTAAAGAATCTGCCTGCAATGCAGGAGACCCCAGTTCAATTCCTGGGACGGTAAAGAATCCAGTGCAATGTGGGAGACCTGGGTTTGATTCCTGGGTTGAATCCCTGGGTTGGGAAGATCCCAGAAGGGAATGGCTATCCACTCCAGTATTCTTGTCTGGACAATTCCATGGAAAGAGGAGCCTGGGAGGCTATAGTCCATGAGGTCGTAAAGAGCTGGACATGACAGAAGAACTTTCACTTTCAATAATAAAAAATACTTGTATGTTGCTGCTAATTTTATACTTAGAGGGAAGTGATAGCTTAAATGAATATATTAGAAAGGAAGTCATAAAATTCTAAAAAGTTAGGAAAAATAACAGCAAATTATATCAAAGAAAAGATATAATAACTATAGCAGGAAAAGTTTGTAAAATAGAAATCAAATAGATACTAAAAAGGATGAACAAAATCAAAAGTTGTGTTCCTTAAAAGACTAATAAAATTGATAAACCTGAAAAGACTAGTCAAGGAAAAAGAGAGGGAACACAAGTTATCACAAATGAAAAAGTAGACCTTTACTGTAGATTCTACAATATAAAAAATATCTTAAGATAGTTTTTGAACAATTCTAAACAAATCTGAAAAATGTAGAAGAAATGGACAAATTCCTTGAAAAAGGAAACCTACCAAAACTGACAGAGAAAGAAATAGAAAATATGAATAGTCATTTAATAAAGAAATTTATTCCATAATTAATATTTTCCCTTATAAAAAATTGTAGGCACAAACAGCTCCCTTAGTAAATTAAAAAAAATTTTAAGAAGGGATTATTGTCATGCTTATACCAACTATTCCAAAGAAAGACAGATTGGATATTATGAGAATTAAAATTTTACATGCCAATTTTATCATGAGCAGAGCTATAAAAATTTTTTTAAAAAATGAACAAATCAAATGTAGCAATACGTAAAAGGATAATACAACCTGATAGAGTTGTATATAAGAATGCAGATTTATTCACATTAGAAAATCAGCATAACTCACTATTTATCAAAATAGAGGAGAAAATTCATAGGTAATTTAAATACACACAAAAACCAAGTATTTGATAAAATCAAACATCTCCTTATAAAGAAAAAACTCTCCTACATATAGAAGAGATAGCAATCATTTGGTGAAATACTGAAAGTTTTCCCTTTGAGATTGGGGAAAAAATAAGAGTCTTACTGTTAACCCTCCTAATTACTATTGTATTGGAAATCTTAGCCAGGTCAGTATGGCAGATTGATTATAAACATGATTCCATTTTCTGTCTCTCCATGTACCTATGCCTTTTGTGACATATCTGACTTTGAAGCATATCTCCCATCAAGAGATAGATTCTATTTATCCACCTCAAATCTGGGCTAGCCTTGTATTTTGCTTTGGTTTAAAGAATGTGGTGGAATTGACAATGTGCCAGTCCTTAAGAGGCATCTCTCTCTTTTGGAGACAGACACTGCCACTGGGGATAACAGCAAACTGAAGGATGAGACCACAGCGAATAGAACTAAGTTAGCCCACCTGTCCCTGCTGTGGCTCTAGATATGTAAGGAACCCAGCCAACATCAGTAAAGCTGCTCAGCTGACCTGCAGCTAATTTCAGATGCACAAGTGGGCCCTGGCAAGAACAGCTCAAATAACAGAAACATTCAGCGAACCCATAGACTTGTGAGAAATATGTGGTTGATTTGGGGGTTTACGGTGCAGCAATAACTAATTGAAACAGGCAGTGAGTCAAGAAAAAACAAAGTATAAATATTGAAAAGGAAGAAAAAGTCTATAATTATTTGCAGAGGGTCTAACTGTATATGCAGAAAACCCAAAAATATCCATAGACTTGTGAGAAATATATGGTTGATTTGGGTGGTTTACAGTGCAGCAATAACTAATTGAAACAGGCAGTGAGTCAAGAAAAAACAAAGTACAAATATTGAAAAGGAAGAAAAAATCTATAGTATTTGCAGAGTGTCTAACTTTATATGTAGAAAATCCAAAAATATCTACAGATACATTATTGGAATTAATGAGTAAATTTAGCCATGTTGATAGATCTCAAGTGCAAAATATCAATTGCATTTCCATATAAGGACAATGTCTTAGTCTGTTCAGTCTGCTATGGCAGAATACCATAGACTGGGTAGCTTAAACAACAGAAATTTCTCTCTCACAGTTCTGGAGGCTAGGAAGTCCAAGATTAGGGTGCTGACAGATTTGGTGTCTGGTGAGAGCCTGCTTCCTGATTCATAGGCAGCTACCTTTTCACTGTATCCTTACATGCAGAAGAGGCAAGCAAGCTCTCTGGGATATGTTTTATAAGGGCATTAATTCCATTTATGAGGGCTCTGTTCTCATGAAAGTGAAAGTGAAGGTCGCTCAGCCATGTCCAACTCTTTGACCCCATGAACTATACAGTCCAGGGAATTCTCCAGGCCAGAATACTGGAGTGGATAGCCTATCCCTTCTCCAGAGGATTTTCCTGACCCAGGAATCAAACTGGGGTCTCCTGCTTTGCAGGTGGATTCTTTACCAGCTGAGCTACCAGGGAAGCCATGACCTAATCACTTCTTAAAGGTCATGCCATCAAATAAATTGGGGATTAAGGTTTCAGCATACAAATTTTGTGGGGACATAAACATTTAGTCCATAGCAATCAACTAATAGAAATTTTTAAATAAAAATTACATATGGTACAAATTACATATGGTACATAGGAATACAACTGACAAAATATGTATAAGATTTCTCACATAAAACTCTAAACCATTATTGAGAGAAGAAATAAATAAGTAGAAGGATATATCATGTTCATGGATTGAAAAATCCAATATTGTATACATGATAATTCCTTCTAAACTGACTTATAGACTCAAGATAATTCCAAAGAAATCCCAACAGGTTTTATTTCCTCTACAAGTTGACTAATTCTACAATATACAAAGGGACCAAACTAATCACAGGTGTTTTGGAGAAGAAAAACAATGTTGGAAGATTTGCTCTGCTATATACTAAGACCTATTATCAAAGTATGGCATTTAAGGTAAGGATAACAGATAGATCAATGGAACAGAATAGAGTATCTAGAAACAGGCTCATGAACACTTGGTTTATGTAAATAGTAGTAATTTAGAACAGCAGGAAAAGGATAGCCTTTTCCTTAAATGGGGCTGAGACAACTATCTATTACAGAAAACCTGAAAATTGACCCTTACTTTCCACCATCCACAAAGTCAATTCTGTGTGGGTTGAAGATCTAAATATGAGAGGCAAAGCAATTAATGCTTCCTGAAGATACTAAAGATATCTTTATGACCTTGTTAAGTAAAAGATTCTTAACAGGCTATAAAAGAGCACTAATCAAAAAGGAAAAGATTGATATGTTGTACTATGTTAAAGTGACAAACTTTTTTTCAATCAAAAGGCTTTTTAAAAAGAAGAAAGGGCAAGCCACCTAGTTGAGGAATTATTTGCAACACATATAACTAACAATGTGTAATACATTCTTCAAATTAAAGGAAAAATAGTCAATGAATAAAAAACAGACACGTAGCAAAAGGAGATATCTAAAGTGGCCATTAAACACATATAAATATTCTCCATATCATTATTAGTCAGCAATGTGTGAGCTATAATCACAGTAAGACCCTACTATATACTTGTCAGAGTGCTCATATGAAGAAGACTGATCACAGCAAGAGCTGGTGAGAATGCAGAACAATGGGAGTTTTCTTATACTACCAGCATGGCTAAATTGGTACATCACTTAGGAAAAAAGTTAGGCATCATCTCCTGAAGTGAGGGTATGTGTACCTTAGGATCCTGTAATTCTAATCCTAGGTATATAGCCAATAGAAAGGCATGCAAATATAAATAAGAGACATACACAATAATGTTGTGGTAGCAATTTGCAAAACAGACCCAGATTGGAAACAATTCATATTTGTCTATCAAAAGTAGAATGGCTAAATAAATTATGGCATAATTATATCCTGGAATACTATACAGTCATGAAAACGAATGAACTACATTTACATCCCATAACACAGATGAACTTTACAAATATAACATTGAATAAAAAGAACAAGGCCCTCTCAAATTACATACTACATGATTCCATTTATATACAGTTTCTCAAATCTATCTATAAAAGATAAAACCTAACTGTAGTGTTTAGGGATACTTGTAAATGGTAAAACTATGACAAAGATCAAAAAGTATTTACCATAATGTCATGAGAGTGCTTCTCTTTGGGGAGGTAGGTGGGGGTGGTAGTGATTGGGAAGGAGGCTTCTAGGGTGCTGACAGTGTTCTGTTCCTGACTGTAGGAGTGGTTACACAGATACTCGCTTTCTGATAACTTATTGAGCTAAGCCTTCTGATTTGTGCCTATTTCTGTATATGTACTATATTTAAAAATTAAGTTTAGAAAGGAGATGGAGGCATATCTGCAGATGAACCAAAATGGAGGAAGAAACAGTAGCTCAGAACATGAACACCAATGGTTTCCATGAAGTTTTAAAACTACTGTTCTACTATTCTTGGAATTATTTCTATTTTGTCCAAGGATCATTATTCTATCTGTTTTGATATTATCCTTCAGTCTTCTGGTTTTCTTCATGCCAGGCATTCTCACAGAGCTACTATCTGAAGTCAATGGCACAAAAAATAGGTATTTAATTATATAATTTAAAGTTTAAAAGGTAATCAACAACAATTTAAACACAAAATTGTAAGCACTGGAAGAAGAGAGGGGTGAAGAAATTGACATCAATGCACATCTTTCATAGAGGGGAGAGCAGATATTGTCTAAAATGACAAATCAACATCAAAGCAAATTATTCAGAGACATGATGGAAACCATTAAAAGAATTAGAAATAATTTTTAAAAACGACTGCTTCTGGGAGAGGGACTAAGTTTGGGGCATCGAGAAGAAGAATGCTCTGGACTGTTTGACTTTTGCTTTGGTTTTGCTATATGCACATTACCTTCATAAATCTAGTAAGACATCTATGAGATTCCAGTTTGCATCATTCTCATCTAAAGATTTAAGAATGCTCTTTGAGTTTGTGGCATTATAACTAGTCAAAGAGTAACATCTGTAGTCTGTCTTCTCTATGCAGTGACTGACAATGAGCAGCATTTCTAAAGTACTGTCAGGAGCTATGATATTACCGAAGCAGTTATTCTGTGTGACCAGATATTTTAGAGCTTCTGAATTATGATTTTATAATTACTTCTATTTCCTTTTAAACTTTATTTATGGATATATTTTAATTAGAAACAAGCCTGTGTATACAATTGTACACAGACAAGTGGGAGATTACGATCATTTATATTCAACAGTTTGAACAGCTAACATTATCAAATCAAAAGTAGATGAATCAATGATGAAAGTGAAATTGCCAAAACTACTCATATTAATAATAATGTTAAAATCTATATATTCTATATACTATATTTTAAACAATAAAATAAAATGCATTTGTGTTTCTGCTCTATTTGCATACCTTATGAACATACATTTAGGGTGAAGATCTGGAAAAAAGATCAAGACTCATTTTTTAAACAGTAAAGTTTAACTATTGAATAATTGGCTCTATTTCTTTTTCTTGTAACATTACAATTTCTGAGATCTTTAAATACCTCATTTCATCATTTGTGTTTGTAAAATGCTTATTAGAACTCTCCCCTTTAAAACTTTGGTAACAATTATTTTTTCTATTTCCTCAAGTATATTTTTGTCAAAATTTAGGTACTCCCATGTGTACTATCTGCCAAATATGTTTAAAGTAGAAAGAATATAAAGAACATCTTTTCTAGAGAAAGGGTCTTATTGGATTTTCATATCACACAGCAGTCTCACATATTGTTTTGCACAGAGTAGTTACTCAAAAGAGTTTGTTGCATTGGATCACACTGAGTCATATATGGTATAATATGATTAAATAGGACTAGTCCAAGCTTCAGTGAAAAATCAGAGCTTATGGTATAAGAAAAGTGATCAATCCTATATCACATATAATTGAAAGTAACTTCAGATATGTTTGTGTAACTAAGTCTCTCCACTCACTCAAGGTGGGCATGTCCTCCCTGTGCTGGGCACTGTGCTAGACTCTGTGGCCACAAAGATGGACGAGACAAGATACTTCCTCTGCAGCTACTCATGGCCCCATGGAGACAGTCAACCAGGGAATGGACAGCTACAAAATGATGTGACACGAATTCTGATGAGTCCAAATTTTCTTTCCAGTTCATTCCTTTCTTTTTACCGTCAAGGTGATGAAGGTGTCTTAGTAAGGTGGAATAAAGAAGCAAAGCTTTATCAGAATAACAACTAGCAGCAGAGGGGTTCATTTGCCTTAAAGGAAGAACCTGAAAGGTTCAGGCTTCTTCCCCTAAGCATGAAACATTATCCTGGCCTCAGAGACCTTGACTGTATCCTTCTGGGATGGGGGCACTCAGCAATGGAGCCCCAACACGGTGGTGAGGCGGGAAGGACAGAAAAGACCAGCAAAAGGAAAGAGGATGCAGTGCAGAGGTGAGGAGGAAAGGGACTCCTGGCTTTTCACAGGGGCAGATTCTGCATGGAACGATGTGGTAGGAAAAATAAAGAAATATCATCAGTGTCCTCAGGTGAGACTGTTACTCTCGTAGATGTTGGGGCATGAATTATGGGTATTGCTGTAGTGGAGGTGTGCTCATGTCCTACAGGGACTCAAGAGATAAGAAAAGGAGGGGTTGCCCAGCTCAGGCTACAGAGCAGATGTTACAGGGGGAGGGGAGAAGGTGATGGAGGTAGGAGAAAATGGTTTGGAATCTGAAAATTGTTCAGTAAGGCTCCAGCACAGACCACATCAAGATCAACCAAAGAAGTTGGTCCCATTGCACCTTTCTTATTAAATGACAGTCAGTGAATTACCATGATTGTTCTTACCCTCAACAGACTTGGGAGGCAGAAAGTATAGCTCAGTGCTGAGCAAAAGATGCCCCTTTTGAAGATGAAGAAAAAAAGAAAGGGTGGACTGAGTTGTCTTCCTCAGGGATAGAGTCCACAGGCGACAGAGATTTGTAATATTCATCTTCTCCATCAAGCACTTTGATTTGGCTGCAACAAAGGAAAGAGTTTCAGCAGAAAAAGAAAACAAGTGCAGCAGTCATCAATGGGGCAGCTAAAATTGTGTGAGTACCTGGAACAGGGCTGGGCCCTCACACTGGGTGGTGGGGCAGAGCTTAGTGTAGCTCAGGGCCTCCCAGCATGGAAACTGGGGTCTGATTCACAAAGCCTTTCACATCTGGGTCACACACTAATAACGGGCCCGATTTAGTGGTGTCTGGAAGTTGTGATCATATTGCAGTTTGATTTTTGTGAATTAACTTGTCTGGCTCCCTCTAGATGAGAAAGTTCCCCTCCTGACCATCTTTAGCTCTCAAACTACTACCAATTACCTATCTCATTGCTATTCTCAATAGAGACGCTAACAGTCACATCAGCCACAAACTCTGTAGTGGCTAATCATTGGGAGAAAATTTCCTCTGTGTACCTTTAAGGCTCAGGAGTAGAGGAATGTGGAGGAAGGAGTATTTGCACAACTGGGGTGCTCTGATTGTGGGAGAGTTTTATATAGCCCAATACATGTCTTGAATTATAAAGACAGTATAATTCCCTGGGATAATTATGAGAAATAACATTTACCTTTTGGTGGCAATTTCAGTCTTTTCAGACAGAATAGATTCAAGTTTTGTATACTTGCTACTGTGAAAAGTAGTTTCCAATGTCAATAATTGTGATGATATCCCCACTGTATATTTTTAGAAGCCTCTCTAGAAAGTTTTGCATTTTCTGAATATCACAAAGGACCCCGTCTGTTTACAGTTGCTTAGAACTAAGAAGACAGATATTTACCCAAGTTTTCTTGGCTTCCTCTTGCTCCCTTGATATTCTAGAGTTCCCTGTGGAGAGGGCCAAGAACACACAGTCAAAGCAAAGCAGCAAGTCGTTAATTTTTAATTCAAAGTGATTTTGTGTTGAATGCAAGCAGATGCTGATAATATCAGAAGTCACAGCATAATTTTTTTGATCAAAGGGCTCAAGTGAGCCTGATGAAGCATGCATCTTGCTCGTCTTTGATAAACCACATCAATTATTCACCGTGAAGGCAGACATCCTGACATGAAAGCAACAGATAAAGAGCCTAAGCACATGTTCAAGACGAGAGTATAAGAGAGTGGGGGTGGGGCTGGAGGGGCTGGAACAGGTATTAATAACAGAATTATTAACTGGAAACAAAGCCAGTGAAACCGCTTTATGGCCACTTTGAACTCACATTTAACTGGTTATAGTACATGGTGTCCTCAGGGCTACTCAACATTTTGGGCTCCTGACATCTTCGGCGAGGTGTTCGCTGCTTCTGTGCAAGACCATTTTCTGAATCTGCAACAGGATAGCAGAACTTTTCTGTCAACTATCTGAGGTATTGGGAAAATTAAGTGTAAAATTGCTCATCACATAAATGCATTTAGCAGAAACCCTGTCCTATTTTAACAGGCAAGTTAGAGCTTTGCTAATATCAGGAGAAATACACACACACACACACACACACACACACACACGGACTGCTAAGTGTAAACAAGGGCAGCTATCAGGGACTTTGCCTTCATCTTTCTTATCTGAGTCAGCAGTCAACAGTGACAGAAGGCAAATTGGTTTGTCCATGCTGGTGAAGTAGAGGTTGGTGGTCAGCCTTTGTAGAGTAGAGAATGCCCTCTTGGTGAGATAGTTAAGGCAATGAAGGCAATCTGGGGCAGTTTGTACCACGTCCTACAGTGAGAGTTCAAAGACATCTGGAGAACACACATTGCTGGGTAGATGAGAAACAAACCTTTTGGTGGGATACATTTTGGAGGCAAAGTGGCTTCAGCTAGTATTTTCTGAAATGCTTTGAACAATGCCACTGATCCATGCAGTCCCTGGAGGTAGTGTAAAGGAGAAGGGGAAAGGATGATTGCTTGATTTCACAGAGCAGCCTCTCTGTCTTAGTCCTGATTTCAGAACCCTGGACCAAGGGTGCACTGGAGATTAAGAAGCCACGTGTACAACGAAGTCATGACTTATTTCTCTTCCAAGCAGGTGCTTTCTGTGAAACCTGCTATCCTTTTGTACTATATCTGAATCAGAATTCAGCAGTTCTAACCTCTTGCCAACACACACACAGACACAAACACACACACAAACACACACACACACAGCTGCCATAAAATACTGCTCATGAGTGTCATGGTCTGGAGAAGAGATATCACTTTCCTCAACCAAGGATATGTATACCATAAACTAATTATGAGAATGATTTGCACTTGGAATCATAGTTTGATTTTATTAGAGATTCTTACTCTACAAGGAAATTCTAGGGGAATTTTCTAAGTGAAGAATGACTCAGCAAAGACCATTATGAAGAGCAAATTATCAGTTTCCTAAATATGAAGTTTTGCATTTTTTTTTAAATGGAACACATCTATGTTTGAACATGACTATTAGAACCACACAGGGCTTTAGGAACTGTCTGTTCTAAATACCCATTTTTTCACAAAAGGAAACCGAGGCCCATAAATGCGGAATGACTCACTCCAGTTTAAGTGGCAGAGTAGAGACCCAACCCTAGATCTCCTACCTCCTATTCTAGCAGTTAAAAAACTATATCATGTTGTCTTAATACAAAATTCTTTTAAAAAGTCAAAGGTCTGCATAAAAGTAAGCTCCATGAAAAAATATTAATTAGCACAGCAGAATGATGGTGCTTGCAGAGGATTCCAGTAGCCTGGACAGACATCCCCATCCACTTCTTCAGGAGCTGTGCAGAGAACAGGACTCCAGCCTCTTGTACTAGCAGCAACCTCAGACTATAAGGAATCCAGAACTGAAATGGGTACTTTCTGATAGTTCCAACACACCTACCTCCATATGCTTTGCAAAGTCCATATTTTGTAATATGGTAGAACCTGAGGTTGTGAGGCTTTTACATTATACCTTCAGATTTATAGATTAATGAACAGAAGTGTTTAGAGTTAAGGTTGCTTGTTTTAAGCATGTACTGAAGATCTGACATCTATTCTCTTTTAGACATTCTACTATTACAGAAATTCCAACCCTAGCACCTCAAAAGACTGATCTTAAATAGTTTTGAGATTCAGCTGAAGTTCAGCCCAGTTCAGTTGTTCTTTATGTAAAGATTACAATTGATCAGAAGCCTTTATTTATATTCTCCACTAGAAATGCTTAATACAAGATGTGGTTCTCAACTTTTGCTCCTGATGAACTTGCTGTACCATGGGTGGGTGTTCTTTTCCCGATCCTTATAAAGAATCAGTTATTGCATTGAATTTTCTCTTTTTAAAATTTCCCATAAATTAAAACAAAATATTAATATCTGATACCATACTAGAATCTAGCATAAGTTGGTGTCTGATTTAGCATCAAATTTTAATTTTTATTATTTTAACTTTAATACCTCCATATTTTATGATGTTTTTCAAAACACTGGAACAGGTATTTTGCTATTGGAACAAAATTGAGTATTAGTGATATATGGTCAATCACAAGCAGCCAACTAAATTGAGAAACAAATTCAATTACTGCTGTTACAACAACTGGACAGCAGTGTGCAAAAATATCACTTAAATACAGAGCTTACAAATCATATTCTATATGTGAGGTAGTTTGCTTGATAACGTGGGGAAGACAAAGAGAAATAAGACAAGGTCCTTGCCTTCAGTCTAGTAGAGGACACCGTGCCTTAAGAGGTTAGTGACCTGCCTAAGGCCATAGCTATTGCTGCTGATCTCAAATTAGTTCTTTTTAAATTCTATATCTTTTACTTTTCTCAATACAGTTCTTGATTCTCACAGGCCACAATAAATTCCAGATGTTATATAGTTAAACATTTTAAATAGCCCCATGAAAACTGTGGAAGGAAATGAAATAGACTACCTATCTTAACTGTGGAAGAAGATAATAGGGACAAGGATGGGTTCAATTATATTAAAGTAAAATATTCTATATGATGAACATTAACAAAACCTTAAGATGAAAGAAAGCGCAACAGAAAGATTAAAAACAAATTAAAATATAGAGACACGATATTATACATAATGTGGAAAGGCTGAGGAAGGACAAAGATGGTGGTGGTGGTTTAGGCAGTCAGTCATGTCTGACGCTTGTGACCCCATAGACTGTAGTCCGCCAGGCTCCTCTGTCCATGGAATTCTCCAGGCAAGAATACTGGAGTGGGTTGCCATTTCTTTCTCCAGGGTATCTTCCTGACCCAGGAATTGAACCTGGGTTCCTGCATTGCAGGCAGATTCTGTACCAACTGAGCTAACAGATATATTTATATATGTTGAAATACAATTATGAAATGAGATACTGAAAAATATTCAGCCACCTTGACAAAGAGCTTCAGTTAAAACAATTACTACTGACTTTCTATTAGAATAAATTGAAAGGTCAAAAGACAATGTGGCAGTGGCCCTGGATACACAGATGAGTCTATAGGCTTCCCCTCTCCTGAAGTGACTTGACAATAGATAACAAAAGCTAAGCAACTTGTTTCAAGGACCATGTTCCAACAAAGTAAACTGAAAGAGAACAAAAAGACCACTTGTATGAAGATGGATGTAACACTTTCTTCAACAGAAAAAAGCTAGAATCATAATAAATATTTAATAATTGGGGAGAAATTACCGCTGAGATATAAATATGATGTCATGTCATGAAAGCACCAATGAGGATAAAAATGGCTATGATACTGATACATGAAAATTCAAAATTAAGAAAAAGACACAAAACACAAAATAGCATATGGTACACTGATTAAATCTATGTATGTATGCACTTTGAGAAGTTTGTCAAGATTTTTTTCCTTAAAAATTAAAAAAAAAAATAATGGGGCATGTAGAACAAAAATTATTGTTTCTTTCAGTATATAAAGAAATTACAAGTGAGAAAGACTAAGTCTGTAAGTGGCAGAGTGGATGCACGAATCCCTGTCTTTTAGCCTTTGAGCCAATCAATTTGCCCATAAGAGATACAAAGCAACAGGATTATCTGGCAATTTCCTAGTTCATTTGACTAGTTTATGTAGATAAACTGGGCAATTTGAGTTTGAAGACATACATTAGAATAGGAGTTATTTACTTTGGAGACAATGAAGTTCATATTCTGTAAGTAGCCAACTTCTGCCTCACATAAATACTTGTAAGCCAAGCCAAACTTCAGTTTGTAATACTTGGGGTTTTGTTTGTGTGTACATGCTCAGTCTGTCCTATGCTTTGTGGCCCCATGGACTTTAGCCAGCCTGGCTACTCTGTATAGAATTTTCCAGGCAAGAATACGGGAGTGGGTTGCCATGCCCTCCTCCAGGGGACACCTCCCTGACCCAGAGATTGAACCCGTGTCTCTTGCAGCTCCTACACTGGCATGTGGGTTCTTTACCACTAGCACCACCTGGGAAGCCCATACTCTGGGTGCCACCTATCTACTGTGCTTTTTAAAAGTATATTATATCATGAATACCGGTTTGCATTTAACATAGGTCTCTTTCCTTTTCAAGAATCTCTGTACATTTTTTCCCCCTGCACCTTTTCGATTTCATTTTTGAGATCTTGAACACACCCTTCTCTTCTGAGTTGTCACAGAACTCTATAATAAACTGGATATAAATCTGTCAGAAAATGCAAGAAATATGGAGGGAGTTTCAATAGCACCAGGAAATGCTAAGTCATGTCTGATTTAGGGAATACTCCTTATTATACGTGAACCATGGACTTCCAGATGTTCAAGCTGGTTTTAGAAAGGGCAGAGGAACCAGAGATCAAATTGCCAACATCCTTTGGATCATTGAAAAAGCAAGAGAGTTCCAGAAAAACATCTACTTCTGCTTTATTGACTATGCCAAAGCCTTTGACTGTGTGAATCACCACAAACTGGAAAATTCTGAAAGAGATGGGAATACCAGACCACCTGACCTGACTCTTGAGAAATGTGTATGCAGGTCAAGAAGCAACAGTTAGAACTGGACATGGAACAACAGATTGGTTCCAAATAGGGAAAGAAGTACATCAAGGCTGTATATTGTCATCTTGCTTATTTAACTTATATGCAGAGTACATCATGAGAAATGCTGGGCTGGATGAAGCACAAGCTGGAATCAAGATTGCGGGAGAAATATCAATAACCTCAGATATGCAGATGACACCACCCTTATGGCAGAAAGCGAAGAAGAACTAAAGAGCCTCTTGATGAAAGTGAAAGAGGAGAGTGAAAAAGTTGGCTTCAAACTCAACATTCAGAAAACTAAGATCATGGCATCTGGTCCCATCTCTTCATGGCAAACAGATGGGGAAACAGTGGCAAACTTTATTTTTTGGGTCTCCAAAATCACAGCAGATGTTGACTGCAGCCATGAAACTAAAAGATGCTTGCTCCTTGGAGGAAAAGTTATGACCAACCTAGACAGCATATTAAAAAGCAGAGACATTACTTTGCCGACAAAGGTCCATCTAGTCAAAGCTATGGTTTTCCAGTAGTCATGTATGGATGCAGAGAAGGTAGCAACCCACTCCAGTACTCTTGCCTGGAAAATCCCATGGATGGAGGAGCCTGATAGGCTGCAGTCCATGGGGTCGTGAAGAGTCGGACATGACTGAGCGACTTCACTTTCACTTTTCACTTTCATGCACTGGAGAAGGAAATGGCAACCTACTCCAGTGTTCTTGCCTGGAGAATCCCAGGGACAGCAGAGCCTGGTGGGCTGCAGTCTACGGGTCACACAGAGTTGGACATGACTGAATCAATTTGGCAGCAGCGGCAGCAGCATATATAGATGTGAGAGTTGGACTATAAAGAAAGCTGAGTGCAGAAGAATTGATGCTTTTGAACTGTGGTGCTGGAGAAGACTCTTGAGAGTCCCTTGGACTGCAAGATCTAACCAGTCCATCCTAAGGGAAATCAGTCCTGACTATTCACTGGAAGGACTGATGTTGAAGCTGAAACTCCAATACTTTGGCCACCTGATGCAAAGAACTGACTCATTTGAAAAGACCCTGATGCTGGGAAAGATCGAAGGCAGGAGGGGAAGGGGGCAACTGGGGATGAGATGGTTGAATGGCATCACCGACTCAATGGACATGAGTTTGAGTAAACTCCAGGAGTTGGTGATGGAGAGGGAGGCCTGGAGTCCATGGGGTCATAGTCCATGCTGCAGTTCATGGGGTCACAAAGAGTTGGACACGACTGAGTGGCTGAACTGAACTGAACTCCTTATTCCTTAATTCCAAGTCATTACATGGCATAACTGCACAATTGTTCAAGCCTGTGGTGAGAAACAAATGGCTGAATTCAGTTGATGGCTTTGTTCTGTAACTTTAAATGACCTGCTTGGGAATTTAATATTTCAATTTTCTTTACTGAACATGCAGGTATATTCTAACTAGAGTGGCTAGATCAAATACAGGGTACCTGCTTACATTTGAATTTCAGATAAGCAACTGATACCTTTTGAGTGTAAGTACAGTTCAGTCACTCAGTCGTGTCCGACTGTGCGACCCCATAGACGGCAGCCCACCAGGCTGCCCCGTCCCTGGGATTCTCCAGGCAAGAACACTGGAGTGGGTTACCGTTTCCTTCTCCAATGCATGAAAGTGAAAAGTGAAAGTGAAGTCGCTCAGTCGTAAACTCTTAGCGACCCCGTGGACTGCAGCCTACCAGGCTCCTCCATCCATGGGATTTTCCAGGCAAGAGTACTGGAGTGGGGTGCCATTGTGAGTGTAAGTATATCCTGTGCAATATTCAGGACATATACTAAAAAGTGATTGATTATTTATCTGAAATTCAAATCTAGCCAGGTGTCCTATTTTCTCCTCTAAATCTGGCAACCCTAATTCAAACACAATTTTAAGTCACAAATGAGGCTTTTTTTTTTTTTTTTTTAAAAGCAGATGTTCAGCTTTTAAAAGTACCAGTGTCCATATATAATGCAGAGAGCCCAGCTTGGTGTTCTGTGGTGACCTAGAGGGGTGGGATGGAAGGAGGGGAGGGAGGCTCAAGAGGAAGGGGATATATGTATAATGATGGCTGATTTGAGTTGTTGTACAGCAGAAACAAACACAACATTGTAAAGCAATTTTCCTCCAGTTAAAAAATAAGTTAAAAAATTACCAATGCCCAGATCAGGACCTACTACCCATTCATGGACTATAGCCCACCAGGCTCCTCTGTCCATGAATTCTCCAGGCAAGAATACTGGAGTGGGTTGCCATGCCCTCCTCCAAGGGATGTTCACAACCCAGGCATCAAACCTGGGTCTCCTGCGTTGCAGGCAGATTGTTCACTGAGCCACCAGTCAAGCCCCATATCTGTATATAGATACGTATAGATACAGGTAGATAGACAGACAGACAGACAGACAGATAGATGGTGCTGGTGGTAGTTTAGTCACTAAGTTGAGTTTGACTCTTGGGACCCCATGGACTGTAGCCTACCAGGCTCCTCTGTCCATGAGATTTCCCAGGTGAAAATACTGAAGTGAAGTGAAGTGAAGTCGCTCAGTTGTGTCAGACTCTTTGTGAACCCATGGACTGTAGCCTCCCAGGCTCCTCTGTCCATGGGATTTTCCAGGCAAGAATACTGGAGTGGGTTGCCATTTCCCTCTCCAGGAGCTCTTCCCAACCTGGGGATTGAACCCGGGTCTCCAGTTTTGTAGGCAGATGCTTTACTGTCAGAGCCAATACTGAAGTGGGTTGCCATTTTCTTCTCTAGGGGAAATCTTCCTGACCCAGGGATAGAACCTGTCTCTCCTGCATTGCAGATGGATTCTTTGCTGCTGAGTCACCAGGGAAGACCAGATGGATAGACAGATTTAATTTCCTTAGATGGTTCTAATGTGCAGCATGGTTGACAGCCATGGTACTAGACCAATAGGAACCACATTGGCATAACGTGTTCAATGATTTGTACTACTTTAAAAACACAGTCTGTGGGGACTTCTCTGGTGGTGATTCAGTGGTTAAGATTCCTCACTCCCACTGCAGGGGGCATGGGTTCGATCCCTGCTTGGGGAACTAGGATTTCTCGTGCTGCTCGGGCACAGCCAAAAAAAAAAAAGAATGCAGCCTATAGAGAATTGTATAATTATGAAGTCTGTGGAATTAGGGTTGCCAGACTTAGGAAAAGAAAAAAAAATATTTGTCTAGATTTGAATTTCAGGTAAACAACCAGTGTGTTGTAAACCACTGGCTCCTGACATCCTGTTGGACATGGGCTATGTCAGAGAAGCTCAGAGTCTTATAAGGAGTTGTTGTTCAGTTGCTCAGTCATGTCTGACTCTTTGCAACCCCATAGACTGCAGCATGCCAGGCTTCCCTGTCCTTCACCATCTCCTGGAGCTTGCTCAAACTCATCACTGAGTTGCTGATGCCATACAACCATCTCGTCCTCTGTCACTCCCTTCTCCTCCGGCCTTCAATCTTTCCCAGCATCAAGGTCTCTTCCAATGAGTTGGCTCTTCACATCAGGTGGCCAGAGTATTGGAGTTTCAGCTTCAGCATCAGTCCTTCCAATGAATATTCAGGACTGATTTCCTTTAGGATTGACAGGTTGGATTTCCGTGCAGCCCAAGGGACTCTCAAGAGTCTTCTCCACGTGGGAGAAGGCGAGGGTGGAATGATTTGAGAGAACAGCATTGAAATATGTATATTATCATATGTGAAATAGATCACCGGTCCAAGTTCGATGCATGAGACAGGGTGCTCAGGGCCGGTGCACTAGGATGACCCTGAGGGATGGGATGGGGAGGGAGGTGGGAGGGGGTTTCAGGATGGGGGACATGTACACCATGGCTGATTCATGTCAATGTATGGCAAAAACCACTATAATATTGTAAAGTAATTAGCCTCCAATTAAAATAAATACATGAATAAATAAATAAAAAAGAGAGTCTTCTCCAACACCACAGGTCAAAAGCTTCAATTCTTTGGGACTCAGCCTTCTTTATGGTCCAACTCTCACATCCATACATACTGAATACAGTAAGTATGTATGTACAGTAAGTATCCAGTATGTATGTACTGGCTACATACGTACTGGATACTTCTTTATGGGCCAACTCTCATATCCATACATACTGGATAGGGAGTCAAAGGGGAGAAATCATGCCTTGGAAGTTCAAATGTTCCATTTTAAGTCATGATATGGAGGATGATAATCTCTGTGGTTCAGCTCCCTGCTCTTATGTCTAGGGGTTCTGAAGGTCAGGGAGCTTGGGCCCCTCTGCTGGCCTCTGCTCAGAACCTGGGCTTGGACTCAGGTCTTTTGATTCGAACCCCATGGCCTAGGTCATGGCCTGTATTTTGATGCTTGTTCTTTAACTGAGACATTCTGACAAGTTTTCAGCTTACTACATCTAACTTCAGGGAAGACTAAGGAATTCAGTAGGTTTTTGTAAAACACACACACACACAACCAGAAAGAGAGATTTTCTCCTGGGGTGCATGTAATTCAGATCTTCCTTTCTAAGATGAAAGGAAACCTACAAATTTTCCCAGTTGCCATGTTATGTCATGAACAATCTTCTTCAAAATTGCAAAATTGCTACAAAGAAAACACCCCTGAGTTACATTAGTGCCTGTGGAAGATGGTGCAGTTTTAAATTGTCTGTGTGGAATTTTCTCCTTATTAGTTAGGGAAGTGGTAATAACTTCTCCTGAAACTATTTCATAGCTCAGGGCTTGGCATACACTCACCAAATAATGAATGAATGGTGACTATTCATTATTCTTGTTAAGGCCTGTTCCATTTCTGTGGTCCACTCTTTGTTTCTGTCAATTGGGATATTGCCAAGGACTTTCTTATCCTAGGATACCTCTAGGGAACCTTAGTCTGCCAACAAGGAAGATGAAAATGGCCTTTAACAAACAAGATTCATGTGTAATTTTTTCTTAAAATCATTTCAATATTTTTTCTAGGAATATATATTCACTTTTTAAAAAAAAATTAGTCATTCATATACTTTGTTACTACTTTTCCTCATACTTAACAGTAAAGTCATAAATATTTTTCCATTATTTAGCCTAATTTAAAAATAGTATCATACTTTGAGTTACATTTTTAAAGTAATGAATGAACATGATGTTCAAAGAAGTTAAGCAATGAAAACAAAACAAAACAAAAAAAAACAACAAAAAACCCTGATCCCATTGCCGTAATAGCAGTAAATGTTGGAACATATTTCTTATCTGTCTTCCAGATTTATCTAAATGGCATCAATTCTAAAGTTGCATGCTATTTCTTTTTATGAATGAACTATAATTAACTTATACAATTTCTTGTTTTGGGCACAGAAGTTGCTTGCAATGTTTTTCAATAATAAGCAATGCTGCGGGGAACATACTCATAGTTTGAGCTTTGACAATTCACATTATTTTCTTAGGATAAGTCCCTAGAAGTGGAATTATTGGCCACAGATTATATATATTTTTAAAATTTACAAATTTTATTTCCAATTGCCTTCTAGGAAGTACGTAGCAAAATACACTTCTATCACCTGTACCTGAGATGACTTGTTTCTGAAGGCTTTCAGTATCATGGACCAGCATCTTGAAGAAAAAGCCTGACAATTCAATAGGTGAAAAAAATGGCGTATCATTTGTTTTGATCTGCATTTCATTAACTACTTGAGAGGGTGAATGCCTGCCCTTTCCTGCTGTCCATGGTTATCAGTCACCTGTGTTTCAGGATTCCTCTTGAGCTGGTAGCAGCAACAAAGTTCAAAGGTCCTAGCTGGACCTTTGAGGAACCAGTTGGACTTTAGAACCATGGACCCTGAGAAACCAGTTGCCTGTCTGGTGTAATGAAATGGTAGATGAAAGTTCCCATTGGCTAACAGGTGCGGAGATGCCTATTTTTAAAATTGCCATGTTGCAGGAAAGTATTTTTCAAACTTCTGTCATTCAGCTGCCACATAAACTTTTTTTTTTGCTATATTCAAGACACCTGTACTGTTCTTTAATATTTTAAAAATCAACTTAATTTCTTTTTTTAACTTAAATACACTTCTTTTAAAATGAAGCTTTACTCACTATTGTAAGTGGAAACTCACTATTGTAAGTGTTATTTGCCATAAATAGAAGAAAATCACAAAGTAAATTCAGTGAGAATAAAACAATATTATTACACCTGAGCTAGATTCTATTTCCCACAGAATGTTCTGGGCTTCTTAAAGTTTTGTTAAAAAGACAGGTGAGAAGAATTTAAGACATACTAATACCACTAAGACTTTCTCCTTAATCTGAAGAACTTAAAGTGAGAATTGTAAAAGGAATAACTTTCTTTTACACAATTCAATGTTATTTAAGGTCATAGCCACATACCATCTAAAATCAACGTGCAAACTATCAGAGATCTACATCCCACACTTTAAGAAACATGAATGTTGCAGAAGAAAAAAGGCAGGGGAGTCAGAAAAACCTAAGTACGAATCCCAGCTCTAGGACTTGTTACAGGTCTGAACTTGCTGATGATGATCATGCAGGTAAGGCTGCAGTGAGGATGGCATATAACATGGAAAGAGAAAGCATGGCAGCGGAGGCGGAGCGGGTACGCTTAAGGGGCTGCCATAATTTTTGGTACATGAAAGTGGTTCTCTGCCTTGTTTATACATTAGTATCACCTAAACACCTTTTGAAAAGCACTAATGCCTCAGCCTCACCCCTGGAAATCCTAATTCAGTTGGTTAGGATTAGGTCTCTGGAATTGTTACTATTTTAAAAATGCCCCTCCCCCTTTCAGATGATTTTAATTTGTAGCCAGGATTGGAAAAGACCAGAGATTTAACTCTTTCCTAAGAGCTTAGGTTGATTTTGTGGATTTGTTAGCTGCCATCTTGAAAGTCAGCCCAGGATGAGAGGTTTTGCAAGGATAGAAGAAATTCTGGGAAGGGGAAGCATCTCCAATAGGGCCCTCAACGTCACCAAGCATTTTCTTTGCCCTGGAAGCTGCATCAAATGGCTTGAGCCCAAAGCAGACATTGATTTCCCTGGACACTGGGAAAATCACTTCTCTTATTCCAAAAGAAAAGTTTTGCTGATCATGGAAACATTATATCTGGTTTCCAGAAGTACAATGCTGCTCAGTACTCTTCTGGAAGTTTCTATATGAATGTGTGACAAAGCTGAAAAGCCATTTGAACCTAGTAAGACTTCCTTTAAAGCAAAACAAATGCAAGGCAAAAATCTCTGAGGTGTTAGGAGGCTTGAAACTGGTCAAAAATGTTTAAAAGGTACAAGCTTAGAATCAATTATACAGATTCCAGTGGGTTGTGTTACTTTTCCTTCTTTTTCTTTTACTTTGCATAGTGGTCAGAATGCTTATAACATGTCCCATCTCTCTGCTTTTAGGAGTTTTTAAACTGCTTATTTTGAGGTCTCACAGCATTCCTTTCCAGCCAGGTGTCTTCATGTGGGGATGACCCACTTCTTCTGTTCTATAACTTTGGTCCTGTAGGGGGACAGGAATTAAGGGGAAAATGGCCACCCAAACTGTGTCCAGTGGGTAAACAGCATTAATTCAGCTTTTTCAAAAATGTCAACATGAAAAAAATCCACAACCTGGATCTGCTGCTTAGCAGACCCACAGTGCCAGGCTGGGAGATGTCATTTCTGGAGCTCCTAATGAGATGCAAATCACCTAGTGAACTACTCGGGTGCTGGGAAACAATGTCCTGGGTAAAAGCAGATAAAAATGGAACGAAGAATGTCTTTGAAGATTGGAACGACATTTTAAATGCTTGAGGATATGGGACACCAGATAGTGCTGGTTTTACTAAACTAATTGTGACGGGGTCTTTGATTCCTCATGGCAGGGGATTCTGGGCTGTTCCTCCCCAGCTCTGCCTGGCTCTCTAAATTGGGCACCTGGTTCCGGTTTCTGTTGTGAGTGTGCAAACGGCCAGTCAGCTGTACTGACACGAGCACTGGACTTGGGGTCAGAAGGCCTGGGCATAGTTCAAGTTCTGGGTGAATTGTCTACCTCCTCGGCCGCCACGTTTTATCTGTAAAATGGAGTTGGACTAATACAGTGATTTTTTTTTTTCAACAGAGGATGGTGATGTGGGCTTGCCTGGAGATTCTGAGCTGTTCTCCATGGGGTCACGCTCCTTCCCAGTGTGTGAGCATCTGTGTACAGTGAAAGATGCACCTGATGGAGGTTTGTTGCATGAAACCAGTGTGAGAGCAGGTAAAGGCTGAGAACCATTAGCTGAGATGCTTTGTAAGGTCCTTGCCAACTTTAAGATGCTGTAACTACAGACTTCCTGCCATTTGGCCTCTTAGTACCTCATCTGAAAAATGGACATAAATGCTGTTGACCCTACTGGCTTGATGGAATTTAAAGATGATCAATCAAAATACATTCGGGGGGTTAAATTCTCCATAACTACACCAGAACTTCATTCTAACACAATTCAGTCATTTAAAATGCAATGCTGCACAAGGTGGCCTCATCTGAACACCTTTCTGGGTCATTTGGTTACTGATGGACTAAAAGACCACATTTTAAGCTCACTTAGTCTTTCCCCAGATGTGAGCAAAACCTGCAATTTACAGATTAATGTCATACAGCTGTACAAACACTCACCCAGGTTCATAAATTCTACATTATTTTTACAAATAGAGAGAGCAGTCATTAGTATGAATGAGTTGGTCTGAGGGAGATTATACACACAAATGACTGACAGGTATGTGTACCTGTGGGAAACAGAGAGAATGTGAATAACAGAGGAAAAGAAATCACAGGTATGATTTTTGTTTGCATTAAACTAATGAGATGCAAAAGTGAAATCAATGTAGTATTAGTGGTGAAAAAATAGATTCCTCTCGTTCTCTCAGTTTTAATCTCCAAAAACCCAATAAAATAGGACGTATCTGGGGGAGACAAGGTTAAATAGAAAATAATTACATTTGGGTTATTTTCCTATTTTGTGCTTCATGTTGGAAAAAAAATTCTTTGGTACACTGTAAATGAAATCTGATTCAACTATCCAGTAAACATATAAAGATTTATAAAAATAGTGAGACTCAAAGCTCTCAGTTCTCTGCTCAGATTAAGAGTTCAGACTTCAGTTCTGTAGGGTCATACAGAATTACTTAATTTCTTTTGCTTGTTTTCTTACAGTTTGATATGAGGTTAACAAAAACCTCATATGGTTCATAGTGGTATGAACTCATAAACAAAATACTGATCTCTCATGCCCTCTACTTCCCTTTATTTTTATAGAAGGTTATTTTGTCATAAGCAGGTCATACAAGACCTGAGTTTGAGTTTCTCCACTGGACTCAAGATCTCTCAACAAATGAATATCAACTTTCTTCCCCTTTAAACCCCCCTTTTCTGAGTCACCTGACCAGTATAGCTACAAGCATGTTCCAACATGTTGCAGAAAAAAACAAGCCAAGTTTAACCAAAGTAAATACTTACAGCTATTATCAGCATACCTGAAATGGGTATCTCCTGGGTTATACAGTGATTTAGGCCTTAAGAAGGAAATTATGACCTTCCCTCAGGTTTCTTTTGGGGTGATTTTGTATACTGACACATAAGAGTAGTTGTGATTACTAAATTTGACCAAAAGACACGTTCTGGTGTAATTTTAAGTTTCCAAACTAACATATTTCAGGGGATTCATATCAGGAGTCTTCAACTCTTGAACCTACAGGAAACACTCTTTCAGTGTTTCCTGGCTTATTCGAATGAAATTTTAGCAATCAGAAGCCTGGTAGCATTGATGTGACAATGTAGGGAGAACCATGTTAACAGGAGCTCTCCACTGGAGCGATCTTGGACGTGTGTGATGGTGAGAGGAAACGCGCCACTAGCTCTGGAAGGGCCGGAGCTCCTGGATGACTTGGCACCTTCCCACCTCCAGCTCTCACTGCCTCTCACCCTGCATGAGCCGGGGACCCAGCAGGGAGGGGTTAAATGGGTTGAGGAGCCAGTCCAGCTGGGGGTCATTAGCAATCAAGGACCAGCATTAAAAGGCAGCAGGAGACTAAGGGTCTCTGACAGGCTTGGCTCCGTGCACCATCTGGAAGAAAAGAGGCTGTCGAAGCTGGATTAAAAAAAAAAGAAAAAAGACTGTGTGGCGATCCCCTTCTTGAAGATACATGAACAGTGATATTATTTTCCAAGTGGGTCCTTCCTTTTTGAGAGCGGGGCCAAACAGCCACATTTCCAGGTCAATCCCTGGCCATAATGGACCAGTGGCTGGCACCTGTGGCTGGGCCAACCCAGGAACCTATCTAATGGCTTGATAGTGGGTAGTGATCAGAACATCCGTGCTGGATAATGAGGTACTGGCATTGCGAAGCCTGAGTGAGGGGCAGACTTCATAGCAAATAACACATTTAACTGTATGTCTGTGCATTATAAACCAATCTGTGACAAAAAAGAGAAAACCTGACAGCTTTACTTGGGATATTCCAAGTTGATCATTCAAGTTATAATTTTTGACACTATGAAAATTTAAAAACAAGCCAAGCTCACTTCTTAAGGTCATTCTTAGGCAATCTGTACAAAGAGGTAGCAAATACAGGCAGTCATAGATGTCATAATTGCATCTACTTGGTCACTGACAGTCACATTATTCACTAAGTTGCTTTTCTCTCTTTTTTTCACTTTTGGGTCCCTCCTCCCACTTCACCTTATCTATAAATAAGAAAGAATCAAATGTTTACAATACAGAATTGTATTTCTTTTGGTCACAGATTGTTGTAGGTTTACAGATAGATAAGCCTTATAACGTGATCCCTAAGATATATTACAAGACTAATTTAGAACAAGCTGCTAATCTCTTTGTAAGAATCATTAATATTATAGTTGAATTTCAAGAGGAATTTGCATCCCAAGTTCATTATTGTGTGATTCTAACACTGGTCTTCAGTATACCTTTAACCCTGATAACAAAGAAGCCAGTGCAATCAAGCAGACTCAGGGTTGTATTTGTTTTTACACGGTTGGATGTACTCTTCTGGAATTGTTAAGAATGAATAGTAGGTAAAATCATCCTCAAGAAGTTTTTGGCAAGTTTATAGATGCCTGGGAAAGGGAAAAGAAACAAGGAAGATCTAGGACACAGTAGTCTCTCAGATTTAGGGTCACCAGAGTGGAGTGGAGGGTCAGAGGGCACTGGCTGCTGATCCAGGCAATATACATAATTTGGAGAAGAAATCAAGGTGGTTGGCAGGCCAATAGAAACACAAGATTCTGAGAGTTGGGATTTGGATAATTTTTAGTCATCCTATCCTAAACTTTGGACAAATTTATATCCATTATTGGCTATCCTGTCAGAAGTACAAAGGTCCAGTCACACAGGACAGAGCTTATTTAAAAGGAGATATACAAATCTGCAGAGACAGAACATTGTAGATTCAAGGCATGGAGGAATTCTACACTTAAAGTTCTATAGCTGGGCTCATGCTGATTTGGACAGTTCCCATGGGAAGTTTTCTTAGGTATATAAGTGTGACTACGTGAACGTGACTTCTAAACAATGGAAACTGAGCACTGATTAGGGTTATGGGTTCCTGGGAATGGATATGAGAAAGTTCTTTCAAATAAATTGTTTGGTAAAAACATCCAAACTTGATACAAACCTACTGCCAATATCATACTAAAACTCCACAAAAGATCTGTCTACAGATTACTATTGTCTCTTTAGTGTGACATCTTTTATTTTATTGAAGGCAATAGAAGAAGACTTTTGCGCTCTTCGGCCTTGTCCTCTCCCATCCCTAGGAAGGAAGTCCTCAGAGAGGAAATACTGAACAACTGATTCCATTTCCAATCTGCAGAGTTCCCTTAGGCTCCCCTGTGCTTAATGCTCCCATTTTGTGCAACTGGCGAAGTTTTGCCACAATAGATATTATTCCAAGAGCTAGTTGTTGGATATTCCATTTTGCCAAGTGACTCTGGCCCTTGCTCTTTAAAAGGATAAAACAAACAAAGAAACAAAAAAACATAATCGTTTAACACATACGACTTGTTGATAGAATCTTTATTTAGACAAGTTTTCCCAATCTTGGGTTAAATGTCCTGCTTCTGTGTGATGTTACATAGGTTACTTTGAAACACAGCAGCCAAATTTCTGCTCCATAAAGATTAGGTGATATATCATCTAACTGCCAACAGAGCTAAGCTTCTAATTCTATTCATTCCAGAACATAGTTGGTTTGCAGTGCTGATGAGTTTACTGTGCTATTAACTGTGGTTGATCTGTAAATCCTCATGAAGGTTAGTAAAATCACAAACAATAAAATAGACTCAGTGAATTTTTCTGACCTCCAAGGTCTACAACTACTTGCTCCAGAGACTTTAGTCCCTATTCTGTGATAACACAGCTTTAAAGAGTATATTTCCAGCTTTGTCTCTACATACTGAGAATTACATGTTTGAGGCTCACAATATATAAATTGCTTAATAATTGGAACAAGCATCTCACATCAAAATATGCAATTCAGATTCTATCTACTACCTAAATACAAAATCCTTGAGAGGGCTGAGTTACGAAATTATTCAAACAGAAATATTTCTAAAAAGTTTTCAACTGATAAAAAATACTATACCCTGTTTCTTTTTCCTGGGTATGATTTAGTAATAATTAAGTATCAGGATATTTAGTGTAAGTATCAATATGTTCTATGAAATAGAATAATATTTACACATGTATAGGGAAAGCAATTTTAATTTATTTGTGAGAACTACCATAGCTGGAAAAGGAATATCCAAAGGTACTTCATTTCTGCTCTTCAAGACCCACTGGGAGTTTTGTTTAAAACTTATAGAACAGTACTGACCACCTGATAGAGGGCAGTCAATTTCATCAACAGAACCTAGACACGTGTAATCAGAGATCTCTGCATCAGCCTCCCCTTTTGAAAATTTGCTACATTCAGCCACAGAGCATGATGAGTATATTGGAAATAAAAATTTCTAAGTGGATACTGGTTGTTTGCCTTAATATCTCCTCCCCTCTGCTCTGGTAAAAGAGCTTTATCTTTCCTGTGGGCAACATATTCCAGGAATGCGGATGTGGCTGCCTGCCCGTCCTCTGCCTCTTCCCCAGACCAGGCTGAACACACGGTCCAGGTCTGGTTCCAGGCCTGGGAGCCTGGAAGAGTGTCTCCTACAGAAACGAGTTCGTGGGTGGGCACACAGGCCACAGGGCTGGAGCTCCTCTAGGAGATCTGAGATAGGGCACTGGAGGAGAAAGAGCCCTTTGCTCTTTGAGATCTCAAGTCCTACCTAGTAGATATTGGCTCAGGGCTGGCAGTGACCATTTTACTAACGTTGAAAGTGACATCCTGAAGGGCTGAGCAGCACCGAGAGAGGGAGACATAGACGGAGGCCTAATGACATTGTTTAAACCCTAATAAAGTGCTTTGTGGTGTAAGCTAGTTTGAGATGGGTTTCTGGTTCTTGGATCTAAATGAGTCCTTGCATAGTTCTTACAAACGAGTAACCTAAATAATTATTGTCCTTCCTGCTAATTACCAGCATTGACACTCCAAACTGCACCCAATATGGAGCTCACTGGGTCCCTTTTTCAGGAACGCCTAAGTTTCTCAGATGGGTGTAGTCCATCACAGATTAGGTCATTAGGTCCTTCTGAGCCTCTAAAAAGTTAATACATGGAGGTTCCCAAAGAAATATCATGTATGGTGTGTGTGTGTGTATAGCATTTCATAATTTTAATATTAGCTAGGGGTGGAACAAGCTAAGTGTGCCAGTGTAATTTGTGAGGCATCCATTTCTTATTAATGAAGTAAACAGAGGCATTTATGAGGAAACATGAGCAAGGAACTCAGCAAGCACGTGGGCAATTTCCCACCTACATCAGACAAAACATGAAAGAGTAACTCTTAATTACAACCAAATATTAGCTGGCCCCAGGGAACTCATCATCCCATCTCAAGGTCTATATTTATGAAAATTTAAGCAATGTCTTAAAACATGTTAATTTGTTCTTTGTTTATTTCTTTCCCTGACAGATTAATTTATTCCAAGGGACTTTGGTTCTCAAGCGCTAATGTATCGATCGGGCCCATGTACGACATAACTAACAGCCTGGGGAGGAGATTTTGGTGGAAAACAAAAGTCTTTCTTGTAGTTTTCCTTAGGTAATTAACTTTGTATTTGTGGGCCCTGGAATGCTTCCAGTTTTCTTGGGATTTGCATCTCTGACTTTCAGATCAATGGTTAATTTCACAAGAGAGGCTAGGAGCATGGGGAGGGGAGGATGATAGAGAAAGGACTTCAGGCTCGAATAAGATGCTCAGAGTACATGGAGGCTATAAGAAAAGTTATGGTTTTTTTTTTTTCTTCCCTTTACTGGGTGATGTCTTTCCAAGAGCTTCTATGTAAAGGGCATTTAGACATTAATAAGAACCTGCAGTACTGGCTCTGGAGAAGAGAAGGTGAGGAGCCTGTGAGGAATGCTATTTATCACTTATGGAAACATTTGTGAATTTTGGATCTTTCCATCTTATTTAATCTCACTGGGAAGTCTGAGCAATGCTTACCAAGTGCCATCATTTTAACTTCTGTTAGTTGCTTACCAGTTACTTTGAGGCCCGTGAACTGTACTGAGAAGTCTGTGGAACTTACACACTATAAATATTTATATCTTGTATAAAGAGAAAGTACATAGCAAGTAAGACAAAGGATTAACCCTACACTCTGTTCGCTCACCAACATCATGCTTATAACTATATCACAAGACTAACTTAGCAGAATAGAAAGCCTCCAAAAATGAACCAGTCCCCAAATTTCAGGCAACTTCTTAAACATCCCTGGATTTTGTCTATAGGTTGTTTTAATGGTATACAAGTTTTTAAAAGTACATAAAAATCAGTGACCCCTAATCATTATTTCCCTTTCACTAATCTTTCAAATCAGCAAGCAGAGAGATTTCTGTCACTCTCTGAAATTCCTGATTTCTACAAGCTTTGTGCCTTTACCTAGAGCTTTCCATATACAACAAGCCTACATTATTACTTATAAAATGCTAAATACAAGTCAGAACTCTAAGGTACATATTCTGAGTAATATTGCTTTCACAAATGGGTTAAATGGCATAAACCTAGTCCTATGTACTACTAGGACACAGACCTGAAATTCAGGTACCTACTACTTAAAGCAGCTTCCTGGTGGCTCAGCGGTAAAGAACCCGCCTGCCAATGCAGAAGACTCAGGAGATGCAGGTTTTGATCCCTGAGTTGGGAAGATCCCCTGGGAAAGGAAATGGCAACTCGCTCCAGTGTTCTTGCCTGGAAAATCCCAAGGACAGAGGAACCTGGCGGGTTGCAGTACATGGAGTCGCAGAGTCAGACACGACTGAGCACATGTGCGTGCACATCAAGTGAAAGCAGTAGCTGCTCAGGATTACTGTCATAGGGTGTTTCTTTTATCCCAAATATTCCTATTGCTACCCCTCAAGTGCTTCTCCCAGCAGAAAGATTCACATCCCTGCCCTGTTGAACTCAGGAATGGTTATGTGAGTTTTTTAGGCCCATGAAACACAAAAGGATGTGTGTATTTCTAGGTACAAGCTAGAAAGTGGTTCATTCAATTTCTGCCACCATCTCTACCAGCAATGATCTGGATGAAAACTGTTACAGTAGCCTGGGCCCCGGAGTGAAGATGACACAAAGCAAAGCCACAGCCAAGCCACAGTGGCACAGCATGAGTGAGAAATGAGCCTTTGTGGTTGTAACCCACTAAGATGTGCAGGGTGTTTGTTTCTGCAGCATAATCGAATCTATCCTGACACAACATCTTAAACTAGAGATAGACACTTCATTTAACTATTTGTTAGCTGGCATCTTATGAAATTGCCATTGGTTGTAATAAATGATCTAATAGAGCAATCTCATGTGATTCAGCTTATTATAATTGAGAAAAATTGTAATATAAATTTGTATTCATGACTGCTTTCCTTCTAAGCTGTAATTGCTTATTAAGAGCACAATTATTACTTTTATTTTCTTTTTATGAGGAATATCATAGCAGTGTCAGAAAATGGTGGGAATTTAAATATGCATTCCTAAATCCACAGCAATATCACTGATCAACTGAGCGTCTTCCATGTGTCAGGTCCTAGGGATGCATTGGTGAGCAAGACAGACATGATCCCCGTCTTCACGGACAGTCCATTCATTCTAGTGGTGGAGTTCAACTCTAAACAGGTAGATTATTGCAAATGATCTCAAATGAAACAAATCATCCAAGGCTTTGATGTCCGTGGAGGGAATCTGAATTTGAAGCCAATGGGAAGCTACTGAAGGAGAATGGGAAGAAAAAAGATATGCAACAGTTTACTTCTTTAATGAAAATCATTTTCTCTGGCTGGAGTAAGTGTGAAAGTAAGAAGACCAGTGAGGAGGTCAGAGGTGATGGCTATTTGGACGAGGCTGTGGTGGTGAAGAAGAGGTTGAGACAAAATCAAGAAACGTTGAAGTCAAAACAAAAACAGAACTTGCTAAAGGACTGGATGTAGAAGGTGAGGGAAAGGGCACAATCAAGAGAGGCTTCCCGATTGCTGGCTTGGGTCCTTGAATGGACGGTATGCCATGTACTGAAATAGGGAACACCCAGGGAAGACAGAGGCTTCCGAGGCTATGAGGAAATCAGGGGTTCGGTTTTGGATACATGAAGCATGGGTTGTCTACGAAACATCTGAGTGGACATGCTGAATGGGAAGCATGTGTGGAACGCAGAGAAACAATCTGGGCTGGACATAGGAACTGAAGAGTCATCAACACCTCAGCGGGATTTTAGGTTTGGGGAATAAATATAGATGAAGAAGAAAGATGATTATTGGATGCCTGAGGAACCCCAGCATTTAGAGGTTTTAGTAGGAAATCAAAGAGTAATCATGAGGCTGGGGGAAAGCCAGGAGAGTAACCTTCACAGACACTAAGAAAGGGGCTGGTTTATGAAGGCCGAGAGAAGAGAAATAGGAAAAGGACAGAGAAGCTCCCTTGGACCTAGCAAATCAGAGGTGTTCCAATGACTTGGGAGTGTGTTTCAGGGGAGTGATGAACCCAAGAAGTTCTGTAAGGGAGGAGATAAAGGCAATAAGTACCAAAGATGTTTTAATATTTGGGATTGACATAAAACACTGCTGCTGCTGCTGCTAAGTTGCTTCAGTCATGTCCGACTCTGTGCAACCCCACAGACGGCAGCCCATCAGGCTCCTCCGTCCCTGGGATTCTCCAGGCAAGAACACTGAAGTGGGTTGCCATTTCCTTCTCCAATGCATAAAAGTGGAAAGTGAAAGGGAAGTCGCTCAGTCGTGTCCGACTCTTTGCAACCCCATGGACTGCAGCCTACCAGGCTCCTCTGTCCATGGGAGTTTCCAGGCAAGAGTACTGGAGTGGGTTGCCAGTGCATATACACGCTGGTATATATAAAATAGATAAACAACGAGGACCTACTGTATAGCACAGGAACTCTACTCAGTACTCTGTATGACCTACATGGAAAAATAAAAAGGAGTGGATCTATGTATGCATATAACTGATTCAGTTTGCTATATAGCAAAAACTAACACAACACTGTAAATCAACTATACTCCAGTAAAAAGGTTAAAAAAAAAAAAGTACATTTGCAAAATCTGAAACAGCAAAAACAATTGGCTAAGAAGTGGAACAGAGAAGAAGGGTGAGGGAAGAGAGTTCAGAATTAACTGTATTTGTTTTAAAAAGACTGTGGAAAACCCTGGAAATGATTGAGCTTATACCTAGAAGCTACCAGATTGTTTTCTACCATTAGCAGAAATGTAGGCTTGAGAACTAGCTAGCCAGTTATAACCCTGCACATCTGCAATACACGGCCACTCTCTGAAATACCATGTTCCTCAAGCACAGTCTCCTCCTCCACTTTCTTTTCCTATATTTACGGAAAATGCTGACCTAGCTGGATTCTGTATCTCTTGGTACAGTTCACTTTCCTCTTAGCTTAAGGGTTATTAGATGAGAGTAGAATTTCATTATACATTTTAGTCAAAACAATGTTTAATTAATATTTTTAATTGAAAAATTTACACACTTTACGTATAGGACCAGACAAGCACAAAAGAGGACAGAATGACTAATTCCTCTCCAGACCCCTACCCCTTGCTCCAGAGGAATCACTGGCATTACAGTATTGTGTGAAATAGCCTATGTAGATACAATTAGAAAGCAGTCACTTCTGCTGTTAGAGCAAAACCCAAACCCCCAAGCCCCTCAAATGTAGCATATTTCTACACTCTGTGCCTTGACTTTTCTCATATTTCAATATAATATGGAGACTGTTCTATAAGAATACATATGGATACAACTCACTTTTTGTGGCTTCCTAATATTACATTTTTTATGGTTGCACCATCATTTGTTAAGTTTCTATTGATGAAGATATAGGTTATTAGCATTTTAAAACCAGAAAAAAAAAAGTCAAGTGATTACAGAAAACTTTGCCCCAGATTAATTAAACAGCTGTTATCCCCAGTCCCAAAGAAGATTAGACTGGGAATAACTGATATTTCATATTTTGTGATAAGAAAGATAGTTGGTGTCCTCGTGACTTTTTCATTTATGATGTTTGGAGATGTCAGCAGCTTTAGCCTTTAAAAGTAATAAGCATAAGTCATAGGAATACTAAGGAAAGAATGAATATGGAAGTTTTAAATCATTTAGGAAAAACACTCCTTTAGAGTAAAGAAACAGTATATGGGCTATCAAATGGCTTATGTAACAAGTACATGGTGTTTTATTTTCTTGAATAATAAACATGCTACTAGATTTTTTCAACTTGGCAAGGTTTTCTAAAGATACTTTCTTTCACACTTTATGTTACATGAACAATTAGTATTTTCAACTTCAAACAATAATGCTGCTTTTGGTTGAGGGGGAGGAGCAGTCTGAGAGTTCGGGATTGACACGTATACACTTCTATATTTCTAATAGATAACCAACAAGGACCTACTGTATAGCACAGGGAACTCTGCTCAATATTCTATAATAATCTAAATGGAAAAGAATTTGAAAAAGAATATATGCATGTATATGTATAACTGAATCACTTTGCTGTACACCTAAAACTAACACAACATTGTTAATCGACTATGAACTGAAGTGAAGTCGCTCAGTCATGTCCGACTCTGTGCGACCCCATGAACTTAGCCCACCAGGCTCCTCCGTCCATGGGATTCTCCAGGCAAGAATACTGGAGTGGGTTGCCATTTCCTTCTCCAGGGGAATCTTCCCGACCCAGGGATCGAACCCAGGTCTCCTGCATTGCAGGCAGACACTTTAACCTCTGAGCCAGTGACCCCATGGACTGTAGCCTACCAGTCTCCTCCATCCATGGGATTTTCCAGGCAAGAGTACTGGAGTGGGTTGCCATTTCCTTCTCCAGGGGAATCTTCCCAACCCAGGGATCGAACCCAGGTCTCCTGCATTGCAGGCAGACGCTTTACCATCTGAGCCACCAGGGAAACCCTAATCAACTATGGTCTGATGCAAAATAAAAATTTTAAAAAATAAAAAAATTTAGACTCTGTCTGCCAGTGTAGGAGATGAGGGGTCAATCCCTGGGTCAGGGAGATCCTCTGGAGAAGGAAATGGCAACCCACTCCAGTATTCTTGCTCCTCCAGTAACCCCATGGACAGAAGAGCCTGGCAGGCTATTGTCCATGGGGTTGCAAAAGAGTGGGAAACAGACATAGCACCTAAACAACAAAATTAATGTATTATGGAAGTAAAGGGCTCAAATGCCCTCTCCTAGTATCATCACTGATTAGGAAGGTGTGTTTCAGGGGTTAGGGAGCTGGACATTTGTTTGAAAACACATAAAATAAGGTTTAGTTGTGAAGGTTTGGAAGTCAGTCTTAAAGATTTTGTCTTTTATCCTGTGAGCCTTGGAGAGGCACTGAGGTTTCTGATCAGGAACACGACACAGTACAGCTGTCCCTCAGCATCTGAGGGTGATCGGTTCCGGGATACCCCATGAACACCAAAATCCATGCATGCTCAAGTCCCTTATATAAAATGGCCCCTTGTATCTGTGGGTCCAACCAGTCCTCAGATACAGAGGGGAGGGCTGACTGTAATTGGTAGTAGTGTAATAGAATGAATTAGAGGAGAGGGAAAAGGGAAAATGGAAAAGGACACAGCAGGAGTCCAAGCTGAGGTGATGAAAACCTTGGCTAGAGTGAGAACAGACGAAACAAAATGTGAAAAGGACCTAAGAGTGAATCTTAACCTTTTTTCTCTGTCCCAGCACCCCTGAGAAGTGAGACAAATCCCATTAATTAACATTGACTCACTCTACATTCAAAATTTTGTTATAAATGCAGCAGAAAACTCAATTAAAAGGCTAAACCATTAAAGCATGTCACAACAAATCATTAAAATATATAAACAAGGAAGTGAGTGTCTTTAGAGTTTTCTGTTGCTTACATTGAATGGGCTGCTTTTGCTTTTTTTTTCTGGTGCCTTTCATGAGCCATTGCTGTTACAAGGCAGGAAGGCAAGACCTCCAGGAAGAGAAGATAGCAATGATGGTTGATTCATGAACCTAATCATTTGTGCTAGGTAAATTCCAGATGGTTTAAGAATAAACACTTTAAGGATATTTATATTAAATCTAAATGTTAATGAAGTCTTTAAAATGATAAAAGATATGGGTGAATATATAATTGGGGTGGGAAAGAACTCTATAAGTATTATACCAAAGGCAGATACTCTAAGGAAAATATAGAGTTGACTACATTAAAATGAGAAAAAAAATCATAAAAAACTTTTAACAGTGAAAGAGCAAACAAAAAAGAGAAAATATATAAAACACAAACAATAAAGTGGAAAATATTCACAACTTTTATATTTAACAACAGATCACTATGCATAACGTATAAACGTCTATCATAAATCTTTGCAAGGAAGGTATTTCCTACTCAGAGCTCTCTTCAGGGAATACAGCCCACTGGATAAACCTGAAATGCCTCTCCTTTGATGGAAAGGCAGTCATAGTTACCCAGAGTATGGCCAAAGGATGCTCCCAGTGTTAACAGAATTATATACCTTAGCTTGATATAGTCCATTCTGCTGATTGGTGAGGAGACAGGATAAATAAGAACACGATGGAGACGGGGTAGGTCTTATAAAAATGAAGAAAGGATGTGTGCAAACATCCTTTCTGGGTCATGTTCCTGATCAGAAAAAAATAGCAGAGAAATAGTAAATCTATTTTTCAAGCAACACAACACACTAAGAATGTGAAAGCATCTAAAACACAGAACCCAGCCTGCAGTAAGACACTTTACTAAAAGTGTACTGAATTTAAGCAAAGGCTTGACAAACTAGAGGCAGAGAGGAAGCTGCTGCTGCTGCTGCTTCTAAGTCGCTTCAGTCGTGTCCAACTCTGTGCGACTCCATAGACGGCAGCCCACCAGGCTCCCCCATCCCTGGGATTCTCCAGGCAAGAACACTGGAGTGGGTTGCCATTTCCTTCATCAATGTATGAAAGTGAAAAGTGAAAGGAAGCAGGCCCTCCCTTTAATAATAATTACAATAATAGCTAATTATATGATTATGACTTACTAGGTACCAGAGGCTTAGCTTAACTCTGACATAGGTAATTTCATTTAATTCTCATAGCAACTCCTGAAAATTGGTAATAGTACCAATTTTACAGATTGGGAAACCGAGACTCGGGAAACTGAAATGCCTTGCGTGGGTTCACATAACTAGAAAATGGCCAGGGGATTAAAATTTGACACCAGAGCCCATGTTCTTACTACTACACTCTGGTCATTTCCTCACTGGCCATCTCTTATTACCAGGGATACCACATGTGGTCTGAATGGATCCAGGTTCTCAGCCTGCAGCCACAAACACGACTCTTGGTAGAAGGGCTGTAGTTCTGAATTTCCACATAGGATGGCTGAACTCCCCAAGTGCCATGAAGTATCAGGCTAGGCTAGGAGGCTGAGAGACTAAAAAAGGAAAAGCCACCACAAAAGAAATGGTCTCTCTAGGCCTTCTAGTTTTCAGTGACCAAGCTGCACCCTGTTTATTCAGATGGAGGCAGGCCCTGGTGCCAAGTGCTGGACGTTGCTGGGGAAGTTGTCCGTGTGGTCCTTTGATGTCCCATGCACCCCAGGAACATCCAGCGAAAACAGGGAGAGCTGCTTCGTGTTTATGCCTCTAAATAGAACCATTTGAGTATACAGACCAAAGACCTGGTCCAGGAGCACTGCGTTTTCTCCAATAGGGTGATTCATTACTAATGTCTTCGTTTTGGACACTGCACTTGAATGTGAAGCCATATGCTTTAAATTAAAAGCACACTAAGCAAATCACAAGTTTCTCAAGATGGTGCTTAAAGTCTGTTTTGGCATCTGTTGGTTGCCAAAAGACCCATATGATCCTGTAATTAAACAACAAATATTTTCTGCAAAATCAATCACTTTAGCTGTCCCCAAATGCTATGATTACGTTTAGATGCTATGTTGAGAAATAAGTTGCACAACTAGACCTTTTTAGAATTGTTTGTTCTCTACTCCAGTACTGTGCTGATCTTTCTCTTAGCCATTTTATTCCAATTCATTATACCAAAATACAAAGCTTTTTAGTTCCAATAAACATCAGAGCCACAGAGCCAGAAATATTGGCAGCAGAACCACCACTAATAGATACTGCTATATCTACTTGGTCGGAAGAGTCCTTCACAATGCGGTTGGTACCAGAATGAGCTATGCATCTTGGCTGCAGTCATCAGAAACCAATTGAGATCATCTTAAGTAAAAAGGGGAATTCACTGGAAGGAAGTCAGGGACTCACAGAATGGATGGGCAGGTAGTGAACCCAGCCTGGTAGGATCTAGAGGCACTCTGGAGAGCCCGGGAGTGGAAAGAAGCATGACCACTGCTGTGTTGATGCCTCCGCCTCCTCTTTCCCATGTCCTTGCCTGGTTGGCTGGTATCCTGGGGGGCACCACCTTGGCAGGACCTCTTTTAAGGGTTGCTCCATGGCTGTTCTATAATAGAAGGCAGGATTGCTCATACTTTCCACCTAGATGGTAAGGAAATTACCCCCAAAAGATGGGGTTGCTGAGAGCAAGTCAGGGTCAACAATAGGCAGCCAAAAATTCTGGTACCACACTTCTAAAATGGAGGCCATTTTTAGGCCATGTTTTCCTACCTAAGCAGGAAAATGTGTGGATAGAAAACCAACTCTATGAGGTTCACAGACAATATAAAGGTAGGATGAAACTTGAAAGTTATATCTCTCTGTCGTGTACAACTCTTTGCGACCCCATGGACTGTAGCCTACCAGGATCCTCCATCCATGGGATCTTCCAGGCAAGAGTACTGGAGTGGGTTGCCATTTCCTTCTCCATGGGATCCTCCCGATTCAGGAATCAAACCCGGGTTTCCCGCATTGTAGGCAGATGCTTTACTGTCTGAGCCACCAATGAAGACACAACACCTAATCAGCAGACACTGGCAAGCGAAAAAGATTCCTTCCGGAAAGAATTGAAGCTTTTTTCACAGGCTTATGACTGGTATCCTAGGGGGCATTTAGAGCCATCTAGAGCAATGGCTTCCTAGGCCTACTTCAGCTGGGAGGTTGCCTTCTACCACATGCTTCGTTTCTTATCCTCTTACAGGGCCTTCTCCATTCCAGAAGCAGTGAGGCAGGCGGGTAGCTGTAGTTGAAGGCAGAAGTGGAAAAAAGAACAGAGGAACGGATGCTTATTTAAAATGGCTTCTTCCCCCCTTGAATGTTATGGGTAGGAAGAAAACACATAATCAGAATTAAGGAATTTCATGGCCAAATTAAGGCCAATTAGGAATGTGCAGTAATGCTTAGGTATGTGGAACAGCTAGAAGCAGCGTTCTGCACGATTTACATTGTACTCTGAGGCCCAGCTAAACTTAGGTAAGATCTAGCTCAGATGAGGAGGGGCAGATGGAGAGCGTCAGGCTGGAACCAGTCAACAGAAGGCCCACCTAGGAGGTGAGACATGAGGGGCTGACGGGCCCACTCTCTCTCGGGGCTGGTACCAGAAGCAACAGCTTCTTGGGTGGGGGGCAGGGGTTAAGGGAGGGATACCTCTCAGAATGGTTGTGATGAAGCTTCTTAGACTGTTTTCAGTATTTGAAAAAACCCAGCCGCATCAAAGACGGGCTAATTACAAACTCAAATTTCTTTCCTTTTGGCCTGAAATGAACTTCCTCAATGCAGTGCCATTGACTGTATCATGGTGGGTTAAGCCCGAATGGCAACCATTCCCATAATTAATAAAGTGGTGAAATTAATTTTACTAAATAAACTATATGCTTGGGAGAAGATAAAATTTCAAAATATATTATCCACAAGAGAAATAATAGTAGGTATTGTAAGTGACCAGACATGTTGGGAACACCTGCACTTGTGCATTTTGACTGCAAGTGTTTAGTTGCTCTGTTGTATCCAACTCTTTGCAGCCCCAAGGACTACAGCCTGCCAGGCTCCTCTGTCCAGGGGGATTCTCCAGGCACAAAAACTGGAGTGGTTTGCCATGCCCTCCTCCAGGTGTGACTGGAAAGGTCTCCACTAAAATGCAGCCAGGTTCAGGAAGCGTGATTTCATTAGGTATAGGGACCACAGGAGCCTCATTCATTCATTAGACTAGCTGAGAAAGGGGCAAGAATTGGTTGGGGTTACGAGTGAGAAGGGAGGCCTATGAAGGCCCAGATGGTATGTCCTTTGGAGCTGGGAGACCCTGGAACACCCTTGAGGCACTTAGAAAGCAACAGAAAACAAGGAGAAGTGGGCTGTGTTGGGTGGGGGCAGAGGTATAGGGCTAATAACAGCTTCTACCTCATCATCTAGTCTTGCCTGTCTCAAGCTGTACTGGACAGCTCACCTCTCCAGCGGCTATAAGCTTTCCACCTACCATCTGCCCATCTTTAGTTAAGGCAGCAGTGCAAGAACTACTGCCATTTTTTGAACACCTCCTATCCCCATGAGGGCTGGGCTGCCTGATTAGAATATATTATCTTTTGTCCTCCCCCACAACTCTGTAAAATGGTGGTCATGGTTCCTACTTTACAGATGAAACTTGGGAGGGTAAGTGACTTGCCCAAGATCCCAAGGGCTGGTGAATATGGGAGCAGACAGCTCCAGAGCCCATGTCATTCTCTTGCACAGGTGTTCTGTAGATGGGGAATTGGGGGGGGGGGTTGGCGGGGTACTTCCCTGACCTTGGGCTCCACACAACCCTCACAGCCGAGTCAACTGGGGCCAGTGAGGCTTTAATGATCATCTTCTGTGCCTGGTACTGGGCTGCCTTTGGCAAAATAGATAGAAAAGTAACAGATGAAGATGTGTAAGTGCAGTTTGGCCCTAAGGGTGTGTGTGCTGGGAGAGAGTGCATGGCCACGGGGTGGCCAAGAGCAACAGGGAAAAGCAAGGGGAAAGCTGCAAGAAGGAGGGGGTTGGAACATGGGTGGGGTTGGGTTTGCATATGAGGGGCTGGTCTTGGGGCACAGTTTACCTCAACACATCTGCTGCTGGCTGGGGCATCAGGAGATGCTCGGGACCTGCCACCCACAGGGAAATAATCTTGTAGCACAAGTTAGCCATTTTGTTGTTTACTTCTGTGGTAAAGTCCCATTTGCTGTTAGATAATGTGTTCGATGTTTGTTAGCTGAGGTGATAGGAGCCACTTCAAGTCTGTTTATCCAGCACAGAAAACATTGGTTTACTTGACAGAATAGTCTGTGAGGAAGGGTTGGCTTTAGGTGTTCTGGGGGGCTCGCATCATCTAACCTGGATTTTCTCTCTCCTACTGTCTCCTGTATACCCAGTGACCCCGCTTTTCTCTGTCTCTAAACTCTGCTCCTCCCTAGGCGTTGACCACACTCTTTTGTACAGCCTTTCTCTCCCTGGCAGGGATGGGGGAGTGACAATGCCGGAGGATGTGATCTGGGGGAGGGAGGCAGCCATATGTAAAAAATTACAAGTGGGCCTAACTTAGGGCATTTCTCCCACCCTGCGCCAGTCACAGTGGCTGAGGGGATACCTGAGATACCAGGCCTGGGTCACACAGTCCAAGTTTAGACCAGGAATTGGCATAATTTGCCTGAGAGCCTCATCAGAACCACATGAAGTATATGTGTTGGGGAGCAATTTCCCAAAGGAAGGAAAGTGACAAGATCAGAAGTGGAGGAGAAGGAATGCTGACACTAACCATTGCTGGTTACAGTGTCATGAATATCACAGTGTACAAATTCAGAGAGCTCCACGAAATAATATGGATTCTCTAGGAAAAATAGGCTAACATCTCATGACACAGGAAAACCTCACAGATGCTCCTGACTAATGACTACCAGGGTGCACATCAGAGAGAACTGGGAAAAAAAATAACAGTGGAAAGCCAAGGCTGCATCGTGTTCAAGTATATGGAGCTCATTATTTTAAGATGTGCAGTTCTCTTTTAATTATTTATGATACCTCACAGCATACTGTAAGTGGATCTCAGTATGTTTTGTGAGACTAATGACGTCGTCGGAGTCACAGACCTCACTTGGGTCTGTGTTCTCAGCTCTTGCTAAGAATTGGGAGAGAAGCAGGAAAGTTGATATTCAGATCTTTTTATCTGCTTGGAGATGTACCTTTTCTATGCTGGTGTGTGCAAGAGGCCATGGGCTTTGGAGTCAGTGGACTTAGAGAAACTCTCTGAACCTGGCTGAGGTACGTCAGGTCACCGAACCTCAGTTTTCTTCTTTGTAAAACAGAAATGTTAAGACTCTCATTAAAACTGGTGAGAGAGTCATTCATTACTATGTTCAAACAGTGATGAGCATCTAGCATGGCTGTGTGAAGGGCTCCAAGGATACAGCACTAAACAGCATGGACAGGATCCCTGACATCAGCGAAGGAGACCAATGAAAGGAAATAATATTCAAAAGACACCTGGCCCAGAGCCTGGTACACAGTAAGTGCTTAATAACTATGAATTATTTTCCCGCCAACCAACTCACGCATCTTGTCTTAATCCCCAAATGGTTGCAAATCTCTTAATTTCTCTGAGCCTCAGTTTTCTCATGGGTTTTTTGAGGGGTTTAGAGATATTCTAATATTTCATCTTGCTTTAAAATTCTGCAGATCTTTGGTTCTCTTTCCTTTTCACCCAGGGCACAGAAAATGGGCTTATTTAAGGGAACCTCCCTGGGGACTGTCACTTAAATCCTGCTTTAAAGGGCAGCTTTATTATTGTTGCCAAGCTGGCACCCACGCTATCAACCTGACCCCAGTGCGAAGCTTGCAGAGGTTTACACCCACCCATCTGAATCAGCCTCAATAAGCACCTCTATCAACATAAAGGCACATATGAGAGTGATTTTATAAGACATGTAAGAGAGTGTGGTTATGACGGGGGCTTTCATTCAGACAGATTTGGCTGAAATCTCAGCACTAATAAGGAATTTTTGGACAAATGATTTAACCTCTTCATGCCTCATTTTCCATATGTGTAAATGAGAGGAGAAAAAAATCCACTTCAACAGGGTTATTGTGCGGATTGAATAAGATAATGTATGGGGGTGGTGCCTGGTGTGGAGTGTATTAGTAAATGGCATATACTACTTTGAGTTGAGAAGTGACTGGCTGTTAACTGCAAAATGGTAAATGTAAGGAACTTCTGCTAGAAAGTAAAGCACCTGCAGCTGGTTCTAAATTTGAACTATTAATCTTATTATGTTTTAAATGAGTGTAGTACATAATATTTGTGCATTCTGTTAATACATTTTTCTTTTAGCAGAAGGTTGGGGGAAGAGATATCATGAAAGTTAACTAGGAAGTGCAATGCTCACCTATGAAACAAGAGGGCTGGATTAGGTGACCTTGAAGATTCTTTTAAATTCTAAAGTTCTCGAATTCCAGGCTTTGCTAAAAAAAGTCTGTGGGGGAATTTGCCAAAAGGGGAAAAAAAATTCTTTGGTCCTGCTCTGCTTCACCCTCTCTTTCCATACTGGACTTGTCAAATAATGGCCACCAACCTCTCTTGTCATAACCTTATGTTTTCATAGAAAATCTGTTTTGTTCAGTGAAATGTGAAAGTATGGTTTACAACCATACTTTGATTTTTAATTTTTTATCTTAGAGAAAGTGGTTGGAACTCACTTAGCATAATCATGAGAAACAACAGAGGCCCTGTGTGCCTTTCACACAGAGATGAGAGTTCCCCTCCTGGGAATGAGGGTGAAGGTCTCAAATTGCAGGTGCATATTGACATTGAACAAGCCCCTAAATCCCCAGGAATCCTCTGGTGCTCAAAGGACAGCAATCAAAACCTAAACTAGTTATTGTGTCAATAGATTTTGCTAAGGCAAGGAAAAAATTATCGTGCCTGAGGCTATTGGAAAAAAAAAGTTCCAAGTAAGGAGGAGAGGTAGTAAAATATCCAAAGGCTCAGCTTGGTGATGTTCACTTTTAAATGTTGAGAGCAAATGTGGTATTATGACAGTTTTCTTCTCTCGGCCCATTGTGACAGGACTCTGTGGCCTCTGAATATCGGGACATACTCTTTCAAGTTAATTTACTCAAAGATTCCACTACAAAATCGAAAGCCTGAGGGATGGTGAGTGTGAAGAGAGTGGTTCAGCCGAGTGTTTTCCCCAGCAGCACCCTAGAGGTCCTAATGGAGAGAAGCCAGGTGAATACTCCAGCCCACATCCCAGGAAATTCTAAATTTGGCATCAAAGTGCAGCACCTCCTCCCACTCTTCCGTTGTACATTTAAAAGAGAGCAGTGGATCATTTTTGTTCCCTCCAAATTCAGACAGATTTTCTTGGCTCGGTTCTATGTCTGTCCTTCACAGAGGTAAATATGCAGATGAAGAAAAATCTCTCAGGAAACGATTTTGTAGATTCAGAGAGATTTGAGGCAAACAAAACAAAAAGAAAGAAAGAAACAAACAACCATATGGTGCATGACTTCTGATAATGGACATGAAAATGTTTGAAAAAAAAGTTTGAAGACAGCAGTCTTAGCTGGTGCAAGGAGTGGAGCATTTGGGTCTTGGCCTTCTTGGACCTGGCTCCCTCATTACAGATGTATTAAAAATAAAATAAGTTAAAGTGGGGGTGGGCCAACTCTTATTCTCAAAGTAGATAAGTTAGGATAGAACTTTACAGGAAAAAAAAAACCACCTTTTAATTTTTGAATCTTTGTCCTTTTATTCATAGGAAGCATTCACTCTCCTATGGCTTTTGGTTGTTTTCAGAGAAAGTAACTGTACCAAGTATTCTGTTCTTGAAAGTAATTTCTTATCATGTATACACATATTTGGGCTTCCCTGGTGGCTCAGATGGTAAAGAATCTGCCTACAGTGTAGGAGACCCAGGTTTGACCCCTGGCTTGGAAAGATCCCCTGCAGAAGGGAACGGCTACCCATTCTTGCCTGGAGAATTCCATGGACGGGGGCCTGGTGGGGTATGGTCCATGGGGTTGCAAAGAGTCAGACATGACTGAGCGACTTTGAGACAGAGAGAGATACATATAATTATATATATTTGTATATATGTATACTTCTATATTTATGTGTATGTTGTTTATATATATATATATGTCTATGATGTAAAAATATATAATATATACATATGTGTATATATAGTATGTCTCTGTATATATATACACAGAGATGTGTGCATGTATGTGTGTGCATATGTATGTGTGTATATCTATCTATCTATCTATCTATATAAAATACTTTTCCAATGGATACTGGCAATTTGATCTCTGCCAAAAGTGTTACATATATATAACCAGGAACCAGAGATCAAATTGCCAACATCTGTTGGATCATAGAAAAACCAACAGAGTTCCAGAAAAACATCTACTTCTGCTTTATTGACTATGCCAAAGACTTTGACTGTGTGGATCACAACAAACTGTGGAAAATTCTTTAAAAGATCAAATACCAGACTATTTTACCTGCCTCCTGAGAAATCTGTATGCAGGTCAAGAAGCAACAGTTAGAACCAGACATGGAATAACAGGCTGGTTCCAAATTGGGAAAGGAGTACGTCAAGGCTGTATATTGTCACCCTGCTTATTTAACTTATATGCAGAGTGTATCATGTGAAATGCCGAGTGGGATAAAGCACAAGCTGGAATCAAGATTGCTGGGAGAAATATCAATAACCTCAGATATGCAGATGACACCACCCTTATGGCAGAAAGCAAAGAAGAACTAAAGAGCCTCTTGATGAAAGTGAAAGAGAGTGAAAAAGCTGACTTAAAACTCAACATTCAAAAAACTAAGATCATGGCATCTGGCCCCATCACTTCATGGCAAATAGGTGGGGAAACAATGAAAACAGTGACAGACTATATTTTTTTGAGCTCCAAAATCAACTGCAGATGGTGACTGCAACCATGAAATTAAAAGATGCTTGCTCCTTGGAAGAAAAGCTATGACCAACCTAGAAAGCATATTAAAAAGCAGAGACGTTACTTTGCCAACAAAGGTCCGTCTAGTTGAAGCTATGGTTTTTCCAGTAGTCACGTATGGATATGAGAGTTGAAGTATAAAGAAAGCTGAGCGCCAAAGAATTGATGCTTTTGAACTGTGGTGTTGGAGAAGACTCTTGAGAGTCCCTTGGACTGCAAGGAGATCCAACCAGTCCATCCTAAAGGAGACCAGTCCTGAATATTCATTGGAAGGACTGATGCTGAAGCTGAACTCCAATACTTTGGCCACCTGATGCAAAGAACTGACTCATTGTAAAAGACCCTGATGCTGGGAAAGATTGAAGGCAGGAGGAGAAGTGGACAACAGAGGTTGAGATGGTAGGATGGCATCACTGACTCAATGGACATGAGTTTGAGCAAGCTCTGGGAGTTGGTGATGGACAGGAAAGCCTGGCATGCTGCAGTCTGTGGGTTGCAAAGAGTCAGACACGACTGAGCGACTGAACTGATAATAATTTTGCCTCTGAGATCACATAATTTAGACAGTGCTTGTGGTAAGAATATTAACTATAGGAAGCAATAAGTTTGAGGCATATTTTGACCAAGATAATACAGACATAAGTCCTCTATGGTTTTGTGTTTGGGAACAGTCGTTTTCTTTCCTTTACCTGTCTTGTGATTTCAACAAAAAAACAAAAACCCATACCATGCACTGTTGCAAAGGCAGGTGTGAAAAGTTATCCAAGTGTTCTCTGCTACAGTGGTTGATTTTTCTTTATCACAAAGTGTCCCTTCAGTAAAGGTGCTGCATTTCTTACTTTGCTGGCACTGGGAAGAGTTGGCAAGACAGAAAACTAACATATCCATTTATTAAAAATGAATTGAGTTCCAGAGATTTTACTTAAGTGTTGTTTACCCAAACTGTTAAATATTTGGATAATCAAGTGTCAAAGTAGCGGTTCCTGAAAGAATCATTTTTCATGAAGCTGCCAAAATATCTGATTTCAACATCAAAATTAATTTCTCAAAATTTTAGATTTAGTTTAAATCAAATTTAGGTTTGATTTGGAGCCATCGATAATTACACTTTACGAGCACACAGCAGAGTCTCTGGTGCCTGGCAAAGTCTTCCAGGCCACTGAAACCAAAGCTTCCACCATGTGACCTTTATTTAGGGGCAGGTCTACTTTTCAATTAAGAACTTTTCATCTCACAGAAAATGAAAAATAATGAGCAATTTCTTTGAGTCACATATCTCTGTTGCCAGAAAAATAAAAGGCATCGAATTTTTCAGTTACACACATAACCAGGCACCATTTTTGCTTTTATGTAAAGTATCAATTCCACATGTAATTGCTGAATATTTTCTAAATTAAGAGCCCATGTGGTGAGCGGGTGCACACAAAAAAAGATAATCAGAAAAATCTCGGCATTAAAATATAGCCTGCAAGTAAAAACACATAAATCACTTTGGTGAGGCCCAGCCTGCTGTGAAAATGACAGCTCTCAGCCTCATATTTCTGTTGAGTCTAGTGCGGAGGAACCAAAAATCCACTGGGCCTGTGAACTTTAGGTCATAAGGTAAAGGCAACTGAAACAAATAGTACAGAGCACCAAGTCAAAGACCAAACCTGAGCTTATGATACAGTCTTATGATAGAGTCTGTGCCAGAAGGAGACCTGCATTCTAGTTTCTACTATTCATTCCACTGCTCACTAAATTTACTTCGCCAAAGGTGCCACTTTCCCAACTGAGGATAATAAAACCTCTTCTCCCTGCACCTACACCGTGTGATTTCTTAAAGTGATTTCCAACTCCAAGAGTTGTGACTTTACTTATTTCTTTGTTCAGCTGCTTGTTCAGAGGCTGTTGCTAATGAAGTCACAGCTGTAGGTTATCTGGGTCTGTTCCGTTGTTCACAAATGGTACCGCACCGGGTTATTGTTACCATCACAATAACCCGGTGTACGAGACAGCAAAAGAGACACTGATGTATAGAACAGTCTTATGGACTCTGTGGGAGAGGGAGAGGGTGGGAAGATTTGGGAGAATGACATTGAAACATGTAAAATATCATGTGAGAAACGAGTTGCCAGTCCAGGTTCGATACACGATACTGGATGCTTGGGGCTGGTGCACTGGGACGACCCAGAGGGATGGTATGGGGAGGGAGGAGGGAGGAGGGTTCAGGATGGGGAACACATGTATACCTGTGGCGGATTCATTTTGACATTTGGCAAAACTAATACAATTATGTAAAGTTTAAAAATAAAATAAAATAAAAAACAAAAAACAAATGGTACCGCAGTGCTGGCTGGTCATCTCACAAATGTCACCAGAGGCAAGTCTGAGATCACAGCTGTGCCTGATGTGACCCTGTGTCTACTCCTGGAAAATCATGAAAGCGTTTGCAAAAGTGGAGGCGGCTTTACAAGAGCTCAAGGCCCTACAGTGTGGGGTGGGAGGGATGGGGGAAGAAGAGGGTAGTGGGGTTGAGAAGGTGAGCAGACTGCACAACCGCACTACTTCTTTCCACCCTGAGAAGCTTTCAAAGGTGACTGAGGTATAAGAACAGATACTTTTTTGGTCCCTCTTAGAAGAAAGATATGCTCAAGTAACTCCTGAAACTCTTTTTGACTCAGGACACAAAGAATCACTAGGAGTAACACATTATTCACCTGGGATGCATTATTCAGGCTAGTAGAAACATTTGTAACTTGAGGACATGCTGGAATTTATGTGCAAGACTTAGTTGTCAGGTTTCCTCTCTCTGCATGTCCCCAGAGCTATAGTCTTCAGCCTTGGCTGCACGTTAGAGTCACCTGGGGAACTTTCAAACAATCTTGATGGCCAGGCCACACCCCAGAACAATCATATCAGAATCTCTGCAGGTGAGATCCAGGCAGGTCAATATTTTTTTAAGTTCCCCTGGTGATTCCAACATGCAGCCAAGGTTGAGAAGTGCTGTATCAGAGGAATGACAGTCTGAAGCACGGACCCCGACTCAGGAGCTGAGAAGGACGGAAATGCTGTCAGTTACACTGACTAGTACTACCTAGCGTCTATTGGAAAGTTATTTCAGTTTCCCTATTAAAGGCCAGAATCAAAGGCACACAACCGAAAAATAACTCATCAACAACTTGTTTGGTTGATGAAAATTTGGAAGTTCTAAGTTGTTTTTTAACTTAAGCTTATTGTCTTCTCCCTTCGAAATATTTTAAGTATTAAGAATCACCTTACAGATCAATAAAAAGTCTTGTTCACTGTGTTAACAAATATGAAAGCTCCAAAACAAACCCTATGAGTATACCCCAGTGCCGACATAACCTTCTACCTAAAATTCAAGAGACACTTAAAGGAGAAAAAACCAGCAAAGATATTTGAAGAGAACTGTATTTCCTTAAAGGAATGGCAAGTGATACATTTTCCACATTAATTTATATCTGCCCTTCATCTCCACAGGCTCAATTAATAAAAGCTATGCATAAGTCATAGGAGAGATCATTAAATCAACCAGTTCACAGTGCTGACTAATTGGTAAATAAATACTTCATGAAAATGGTGATGGGTCTACAGATTCTGTTTTTCTTTTAAAAAGAAAAAATAACCATAAAAAACTTTTAACTATGGCTTCGGTAGAGATAACCACACCTCATACACTTTGATTTTATAATACTGCTGAGTTTGTTGGAGGGAGTGATACCACAAAGATAAAGCCCCACAGGGTGGGCCACAATTCTGGGTGAAAAGTTTATAATTAAGTGAAAAATTCAGATTTGTTTAATCAGCCAGATGCCCGGTAGCATGTACACGAGACACCCTAAATCTGGGTGTTACCACACTTTTGTTTTGGTCCAGTTGTTTGTCACTGCATGAACGTAACTAGAGACAGAGGAAGAGGAAACAAGGCAGGCACAGGAGAGGATGAAAACACATCTTTGCCAGGATCCCCTGAACACGAAGAGACACTTTGTAAATTAGCTTGCTATCTGAGGTTTTATTTATTTTTAAATCTTATAAGGTTCTGCTATATATGAAAATTCCTGAGTTGGGAAGATCCCCTGGAGGGGATCATGGCAACCCACTCCAGTATTCTTGCTTGGAGAATCCCTATGGACAGAGGAGCCTTGGTGGGCTGCAGAGAGTTGCAAAGAGTCAGAAACGACTGAGCAACTCAGCACAGCACAGCACATATGTGAAAATAACATCTTCAGAGAGAGACATTTTTCCCCTCACCATGAGACCTGGGCTTCCCTGATAGCTCAGTTGGTAAAGAATCTGCCTGCGATGCAGGAGACCCCGGTTTGATTCCTGGGTCAGGAAGATCCGCTGGAGAAGGGATGGGCTGCCCACCCCAGTATTCTTGGGCTTCCCTTGTGACTCAACTGGTAAGGAATCCGCCTGCAATGTGGGACATCTAGGTTCGATCCCTGGATTGGGAAGATCCCCTGGAGAAGGGAAAGGCTGCCCACTCCAGTATACTTGCCTGGAGAATTCCATGGACTATATAATCCATGGGGTTGCAAAGAGTCAGATACGACTGAGCAACTTTCACTTATGAGACTTCAGTCTGAGGCCAGGCTGTACTACTTGATCACTGTGTGATTTTGGGCAAGATGCTAAACATCTTTCCCCATCTGGGGGAGAATAATGGTACCTACTTATAGAGACATTATCTTATTTAAGATACTGTGTGAAAAACATTTTAACCAGGTGTGGGCAGAGAAGAAAATGCTCATGAAACACTTATTATTGCTTTTATTTACTACCAGCTTACTACCTGTCTTGATTTTTCCTAGAGAAATTCAATTCTTACAGAAATAGATCCAACAGAGCAAAGACCCAGATTCAGATGTAAATACAGATCAATGATCCTTCATAAAATAAATGAAAATTCAGGAAATTGATGCCTTGAGCTCTGACCTGTCATCCTCATCTCTCATGGAGATCTTGGATGTGGCCAAGGGAATGGTGAAAGCAAACTTAGAAGGGATGCAGTGTTGCCACGGCCTGTGGAAAAAAGCTCAGGGAGAATGAACCTGACTGTTCACTGGGGGCCTCTGACTCAGGGGGACAGCAAGGCTGAGCTTCCCTCCATTGAGTCAGGATGCAGCAGGGCCCAGAGGTGGACCAGCAGGGACCTGTTCTCAAGAATCTATCAAGCTATTAGTGGAGACCAGAGTTAGCTAAACACAAATATGCTTAAACACCAAAATCAGAGCCCCTTGAGTTCCATCAGGACCTGGGGGTGGACTCTGCAGTGTGGCAGCAGTCCAGGGGCAGTGGGGTGACAGGAGTGGCCAGAGGGCCCGAGGCAAGGTTGGGCTCCTGCTGCTCTGGCCAAGGCTACTTTTGCATTTGTGCAGAGGGGTTATGTCTTCTTGCAAGCTGTGACTTTCACAGCCTTTGAAGTGAGCGTCTGCAGAAAAGGACCTGTCAACCTCTAGAGAGTAAGCTCAGGAGGGCATTCTGTGGGAGAGCGAAAGAAATAGTCCCATTTCCTCTTCCCTGGACCCCAAGAGAGAAAAGCCACAACTATGAAAGGTTTAAATATTGAATGTTTGAACATTGCTGAGCACTTATTTCAGTCTTCTGGGGGACCTCAAAGTCACAACTCTAGGTGGGATTTGTATTTTCTTAAAGAAAAAGATGAGAGAGAAAGAAATAAGGAGAGGAAGGAAAGAGAGGCAAAGAAGAAGAAGGAGAACTGGGAGTAAAAGCAAGAGGGTGAGGAAAACTGGAGAGTTCTCACCAGGCGCCGATTAGAGACTAGACAGTGCTGTGTGTTGGAGACTAGCCAGGGATGTGTATTTAAAGGCAGCAATCCCAAGCGGGAGGGGAGGAGGGAGAAGTAGAAGAGGGATGGACTAGGAATTTGGGGTTGGTAAACTATTGCATTTCGAATGGATAGACAAGGTCCTACTGTATAGCACAGGGAACGATATTCAATATCCTGTGGTAAACCATAAAGCAAAGAATATAAAAAAGAATGTATATAAGTGTATATCACTTTGTTGTATAGCAGAGGTTGGCACAACATTGAAAATCAACTATATTTCAATAATAAGTAAATAAGTAAATAAACGCAGTGACCCCAGCAATGGGCCCAGAATTAAAGAGAAGAGTGGTGAAGTCATCCTTCCCCCAAAACAGTGCTTTTCCCCCAAGACTTCATTCTGTCCTGCACACATTTGTCTCCAAGCCCATATTGTTTTGTTTTCTTCCAAAGTCTAAGACAAGAAGTAGCAGTTGTCCACCAAACTTCCTATCTCCACCTGCAACCCTTCCCAAACTGTTTTCTCTGAGTAACATCAAACCCAGGAGCTGAGGTTCCTTGCTTCCTGGGAATTTTCCAGACCTACTTACTAGTAGTGTGTCTCTCCAGATATCACCAACTTCAATCTGCTTACAGTCCTAGAACCTCTTCCTCACAAAGTTATGTAACATGGAAGAGCCTTTCCTTTGCCCCTGCAAAAGTTAAGTGGTTAGAAGGTAGTTTACAAATCAACTGGGTGTCTTACAACTGTACCCCATCCAACTTGAGGTTATCTTACATTGTGTGTGTGCCTGACTCTTTGTGACCCTGTGCACTGCAGCCCTCCAGGCTCCTCTGTCCACAGGATTCTCCAGGCAAGAATACTGCAGTGGGTTGCCATGCCCTCCTCTAGGGGATCTTCCCAACCCAGAGATTAAACTCATGTCTCTTATGTCTCCTGAACTGGCAGCTTCTTTACCAACAGTGTCACCTGGGAAGCCCGTATCTTAACGTTAGATTAAGATAAGTCTTGGCTTTCTGGGTTGTTTTCACTTGTTAATAATGACACATACCTTTCAGCTGCTTTCCAACACATATTTTTTAAGTTTTATTAAAATTGCCACAAAAGATTCTTACCTGAAAAGATAGCTTATTAACATATACCATCATCAAGAGCATAATGGTATTGTTGTATCTAAAGTAAACATTAGCTTTTGTAATAAATTAGATAGAAATTAAATTGCTTAGCCAAAATTGTGAGGGTTCAGCAAGACCCAAGCTTGCAGAGGAGGCTGTAGCCATCAGAAGGCCAAATGAGAGTTGGGCACAGCTTGGGATTCCTCCTTATAATCTGACCAGCAGCCCTTCCACAGCAGCCTCAATAAGCACACAGTATCGGTAGAAGCTGGGGGACTACAGTGTAAACACAGCTCCAAGGCCAGTCTCCTAGCTGTTCTCCAAACAGCTTACAGTCCCTAATATCTGCCCATGTGGGGATTCCAGAGCCAGCACTGGCTATAGGTATCTGAGAAGCAGTGTTTGGAGTTTCCCATTTACTCAGGAGATGCAAAGAAGGAAGGAAATCCAACTGATTTTGTATTAAATAATTTAACAAACATTAATTAATATCTACCAGTGAGCAAGGAGCCCTACTAAGATGTCACAGAAAATGTCCAGAGTATAACATCCCAAATCCTTAGCCTGTTGACACGACCAGCCCTTTGCAGGTGGACTGAACTTCTTCCAGTCCTTCAAGTTTTGTGAATGTTCCCTGCTTTCCTTTTTCTCCCAGTTTTTTCATCATTTTTTTTGCCTGAAACATACTTTCTGCTATATTGTATGAAACTAATTTCTTCTCATCCTTTAAATATAAGCTTAATTATAAGTTTTCTAGGGTAGTCTTCTCTGATCCTTGGGACAAGGCTATGTTAATTTTCTATTTGCTCCCATAGCCTCCTGCACTTCCCTTTTCACATAATCCCTTTCATGTTTTTCGCTGCTTAAATGTCTTTCTTCCTGTCTGTAAATTTCATGAGGTGGGAGCTCTCTGTCTTCTTTATAACTATGTGCCAATATCTTAAAACTTCATGCCTAGTACATAATTTGCTTCATGTTTATTATAAGAATTATTTAATTGAATATAATGTCCCCTGCCTAGAAGAAGTCCTCTCACAAGAGAGGGGGGAAAAGTACAGATAAATGCCAAAGTATATGTGTGTGTGTATATATTTAAAGTATACAAAATTAAAACCGGACAATAGAACAAAGAAAAAATTCCAAACCAAGGGTTGCCAGTTTCTGATTCTCCTAATATTGAGTAATATCACATGGATTTCAATTCCTCCCTATGGTCATTGTTACTGTTGTAGATATTTAGCCACTGCTCATGAAAATGAGTAAAAGGAACTCAGTCTCAATTTTGTTCCTCTATAGATTAAGTTTTAAAAAGTGTGTGCGTGTGTGTGTGTGTATTTCAGGGGCACAGTGTTCAGTCTTAGCTTTCTCTAAATAGGCAAGTTGTCTGCAGTATTACGACTATCAGTGAAGTGACATCACAGGAGCTTTGGCTGACCAAAAGCTCAACAGTAAGAAAGCACCCAAGAGCACTGTCAGGATTCTGCATATAAACCTCTGCAAAACATCTACATAAGTCACTGACTCCACAGAACTATGCTAAGCTCTGAGGAAAAACTACAAAACTATATTTAATGCTATAAAGCATTAGCAAGCAAAGGTCAGTGTATAAAAAATACATTATGATCAAATAGAATACCAAGATTTCAAGGATGGTTCAATGTTTTTATAGTCTTAGAAATGTGTAATGCTAATATACCACACTACCTAGAAAGTTAAAGAAAAGCTTTAGTTCTGTGATTCATCTAAATTGATGAAGAAATAGATTTTGACAAAATATGGTACTCTTACATGTTATCAAACTAGGAATAGAAGATAATTTCATAAAATTAATTTATTAAAAATTTACAGTAAATATCAAACTTAGCGGTGAAACTTTAGAGGCATTTTCATTAAGGTCAGGAAATACATAGTCATACTCATTAGTTCTGCTAATATCCAATCCTGTATTGAAGCTTCCAGAGAACATGATGGGGCAAGAAAAAAAAAAGAAGGCTATCAATGGAAACGAAGAGATAATTTTCCTCTTATATGTAGCATTGTTATAGGCTATATAGGAAGCCTGAGACAATCCATAAACTATTGAAACTAATAAGTGTCTGCTACTGCTAAGTCACTTCAGTCGTGTCCGACTCTGTGCACCCCATAGACGGAAGCCCACCAGGCTTCCCCGTCCCTGGGATTCTCCAGGCAAGAACACTGGAGTGGGTAATAAGTATCTAGCAAGTTGATATTCAAAATCAACGTACAAAAATCAACAGTGTTTCAGTTCCACTATAATAATAACAACAGAAAATATAAGTGTGGCAGGCCATCTCCAAGATGATCCCAATGAACCCCCGCCCACAAACCCTGCCTTCCTGGTATTCCTGTGTAAGCAATAGGAGAACACATAAATAACAATGTATGACTTCCAAGGTTGGGCCATTTAAGATACTGTGGGTTCATCTTTTCCCTCTTGGATCACTTGTGGGTGGAAGCCAGTCACCGTGTCATGAGGACACTAGAACAGCCCTCAAAAGAGACCTATGTGATGAAGAAGTAAAGCCTCTTGACAACAGCCAGGAACTGAGGCTTCCTTCCAACAGCTGTCTTGGAAGCAGACCCTCTAGCCGTAATTAAGCCTTCATATGACTGCAGCCCTGGCTGATATCTTGACTTAAATCTCATAAATAAAAAATGCTAAGCTAGAATCACAGTTAAACTTCTGAACTCCTGGCCCTCAGAAACTGTTAGATAGTAAATGTTTGCTGATCTAAGTAACTAAGTTTTAGGCTAATTAGGCAACAATAGATAAAGAAGTTTCAGAAAAATTTCAAAAATTAATATAAGATATGAAGACATAGAAAATTATTTTTTAAAAATTATTAAATGACATAAAAGACATTAAATAACTACAATATTCTTTACTAAAGGGGAGAAATTCTTTCCAATTTAAGCTACATATTCAGGGCAATGGAGAAGGCAATGGCACCCAACTCCAGTACTCTTGCCTGGAAAATCCCATGGACAGAGGAGCCTGGTAGGCTGCAGTCCATGGGGTCGCTAAGAGTCAGACATGACTGAGCGACTTCACTTTCACTTTTCACTTTCATGCATTGGAGAAGGAAATGGCAACCCCACTCCAGTGTTCTTGCCTGGAGAATCCCAGGGATGGGGGAGCCTGCTGCCCTGCCGTCTCTGGGGTTACACAGAGTCGGACACGACTGAAGCGACTTAGCAGCAGCAGCAGCAGCAGCAAGTTGCAAAGGATATAGATTTGGGATTTTGCCCTGAATGCTGCTGCTAAGTCGCTTCAGTCATATCTGATTCTGTGCGACCCCAGAGATGACAGCCCACCAGGCTGCCCCGTCCCTGGGATTCTCCATGCAAGAACACTGGAGTGGGTTGCCATTTCCTTCTCCAATGCATGAAAGTGAAAAGTGAAAGTGAAGTCGTTCAGTTGTGTCCAACTCCTAGCGACCCCATGGACTGCAGCCTACCAGGCTCTTCCATCCATGGGATTTTCCAGGCAAGAGTCCTGGAGTGGGGTGCCATTGCCTTCTCCCCTGCAACTTGCTAAGCTAATCTTAAAATTTACATGGAAGATCAGAAGAGCAAGAATAAGAAAAATTTGAAGAATAACTCCAGGTGTGTGGAGCGGGATAGATAAGGCTTGTATCCCAGATATCAAAATTTATTACAAAGCTGTTCTAGCTTAACTAGAACATGGCATGGTATTGGCATAAGAATAGACAAACAAATCAATGGAACAGAATAGAAAGCCCAGAAAGAGAGCTGGAATCTTGATTGATGTGATAGGCAGAATAATGCCCAATCCCCACCTCCAAAAGATACCTATATTCTAGTTTTTAGAATTTGTGAATATGCGGATTACATAGTAAAGGCGAATTAAGGGTACAGATGGAATTAAGATTGCTAATCAACTGACTTGACTTTAAAATAGGGAAAGTATCCTACATTAACTGAGTGAGCACAGTATAATCACAAGAGTCTTTAAAAATGGAAGTGAGAAGCAGAAGAGTCAGTGTCAGACAGATGGCATTGTGAGAAGGGCTTGGTCTGGCATTGCTGGTTTTTAAGATGGAGGAAAGAGGTAATGAGCCAGGGAATGCAGAAGGCATGCTTAAAATGGAAAAGCGAGGAAATGAATCTTCCCCCAGAACCTTCAGAAGGAATGAAGCTCTGCCTAGACTTTGATCTTAGCCTCCTAGGACCCATTTTGGACTTCTGACCTCAAGAATTGTAAGATAATAAATTTGTGTTGTTTTACACTACCAAATAGTGGTAATTTGTTACAGGAGTCATAGGAAATGAATATAATCTGTGTTACAAGCCAGCAGGTAAAGAACGTACTAGTCTACCAGTGGAGTGAGACCAACTGGTTACCTATGTAAAAAAAAGAAAATCAGTTCCCTCTCTCATGTTATATACAAAAACAAATTTGAGGTAGAGTGAGTACCTACATGTGAAAAGCAAAATAGTAAAACTTTTAAGAGACATAAAGTTTAATATTTTTATGAGCTTGGAGAGGAAAGATTTCTTAAACAAGGCACAAAAAGCATGAGCCATAAAGAAAAGAAATTGGCAGAACTATATTAAAATTAAAATCATCTGTTCAGGAAAAGATACTATACATAAATACCGAAAACAAGACACAGACTAGGAGAATATATGTGCAATGCATCTAAGACACAAGAAATTAATATTCACAATATAGAAAAAAATTTTCCAAATCAATGAAAAAAAGGCAACCCATTGGAAAAACAAATGAAGGATATGAATAATTAGTTCATAAGAAAGAAATTCTAATGCCCATTAACATATGAGAAAGTGCTGATCTTTATTATCAGTCAGAGATGAGCAAAGAAAGCCATGCATTGTTGTATATCTGACTGGAAAGTTTTTTAAAAAAATCTGAAAATTCTAAGGATTGGTGAGGATATGGGAAAAAGGAAGAGTCATAGTCTTCTGGAATGAATACAAATCTGTAATTTGTTTTTGGAGAGAAATTTGGCAGTATTCTGAACATTATATGTGCATCCTGTGTGACCCAGATTCCTATTTAGGCAGGGATGCGCCCTTGTATATAAGGTGACGTGCACAAGAACATCTGTCATAGCATCCTTTGGAACAGTGAAAACTCATGAACAACCTCAATGCCAATGAAAAATACAATAGATGCTGTATTGCTTCCATGAATTAATAAAAGAGTGCCACATGTGTCAACATGGATAAACACTGGCAACATTTTAAGGAAAAAACTAAACTTGCAGCGTGATGAATACATTCTGCACTTGTAAGGCTTCAAAGACACACTATTTATAGCCAAGACATGGAAGCAACCTAAATGTCATCGACAGATGAATGGATAAAGAAGATGTGGTACATTTATACAATGGAATATTGTTCAGCCATTAGAAAGAATAAAAGAATGCCATTTGCAGCAACATGGATGAACCTAGACACTGTCATGCAGAGTGAAGGAAGTCAGAGCAGGAGAAATATTGTATGATACCCCTTACATGTGGAATCTAAAAATAAATGACATACATGAACTTACAAAACAGAAAGAGACTCACAGACTTAGAGAATGAACTTTTGGTTGCCTGTACATACTGCTGTATTTAAAATCACATGGAATACATGGAATACTTGTAATGCTTTTCACACATGGAATACTTTTCAACATTATGTGGCAGCCTAGATGGGAGGGGAGCTTGGGAGAGAATGTATATGTACTGCTGGGTCTCTTTGCTGTTCACCTGATACTATCACAACATTGTTAATCAGCTATACCCCGATACAGAATAAAAAGCTTAAAAAATATATATACTATTTATGCTTTTGTATAGAGAAGCTTGTATAGGATCTGAAGCTTATACAATTGCAGGTGGTATCCTCACTAAGAAAAAGATTATAAACAAAAAAATTTAAATATAAAATAGAATATAAAATTAGGTACAGAATTAAATATTAATTTTGAATAAGGAAAACACAACAAATCACACATTTTAAAAAGCTGACAAATATCTGGAATAATAAAATCCAGAAAAAACAACATAGTATGATTACTAGCTATTCAACACATCTTTATATAATACAATGTTTTCTTATATTTGTTAGCTTCATTCTCCTTGACTGCAATTAAAAATTTTTTTTAACTTTTAATTTTATGTTGGAGTTTAATAAACAAACAATGTTGTGACAGTTTCAGGTGGACAGCAAAGGGACTCAGCCATACAAACACATGAATTGATTCTCCCCCAAGCTCCCCTCCCATTCAGGCTGCCAGAGAACACTGAGCAGAGTTGCCTGTGCTATACAATGGAATCTTGCTGGTTACCCACTTTAAATACAGCAGGGTAGACATATCAATCCTACACTCCCTATTTCTTCTCCACAGTCTTCACCACTTCCCACAACCATAAGTTCATTCTCTAAATCCGTGAGTTTCTGTTTTACAAATAAGTTATTTGGATCACTTCTTTTTAGATTCTGCATATAAGGGATGTTATATGATATTTCTCGTCTGTGTGACTTATTTCACTCAGTATGACAACTTCTAGGTCCATCCAAGTTGATTGCAATTTTGTAATAGATTTTTTTTTTATAGTGAGCGTTCAAAGACAATTCCATTTTTTTCTGGCATGGCTGATCAACGAATAAAAGACAAAAAAGGATCCTTTAGAGAAGATTCTTTAAGCATCACGACTCTAACTTCTGTCCTTGCACAGCAGAATGGCAATTTGACCTTTCTGGGCAGGGCTCCCAGGGCGGCCTGGAGCTTGGCCTCTGAGCAAGGAGCAGATTCTTCTCTGAGGTTGAGGGAAATCAACCGGGGACAATCTATCAGGGGCAGAACATTTCTGGCTTCTGGGAGCGGGAAGGCTACAGAGGTAGTCTTGGCAGCCCCAGCGGTTTGAAAATCACCATTGCAACGGAAAGAATAAAATACTTAGGAATATATCTACCTAAAGAAACTAAAGACCTATATATAGAAAACTATAAAACACTGGTGAAAGAAATCAAAGAGGACACTAATAGATGGAGAAATATACCATGTTCATGGATTGGAAGAATCAATATAGTGAAAATGAGTATACTACCCAAAGCAATTTATAGATTCAACATAATCCCTATCAAGCTACCAACAGTATTCTTCACAGAGCTAGAACAAATAATTTCACAATTTGTATGGAAATACAAAAAACCTCGAATAGCCAAAGCAATCTTGAGAAAGAAGAATGGAACTGGAGGAATCAACCTACCTGACTTCAGGCTCTACTACAAAGCCACAGTTATCAAGACAGTATGGTACTGGCACAAAGACAGAAATATTGATCAATGGAATAAAATAGAAAGCCCAGAGATAAATCCACGCACATATAGACACCTTATCTTTGACAAAGGAGGCAAGAATATACAATGGATTAAAGACAATCTCTTTAACAAGTGGTGCTGGGAAATCTGGTCAACCACTTGTAAAAAGAATGAAACTGGACCACTTTCTAACACCATACACAAAAATAAACTCAAAATGGATTAAAGATCTAAACGTAAGACCAGAAACTATAAAACTCCTAGAGGAGAACATAGGCAAAACACTCTCTCGACATACATCACAGCAGGATCCTCTATGACCCACCTCCCAGAATATTGAAATAAAAGCAAAAATAAACAAATGGGACCTAATTAACCTTAAAAGCTTCTGCACATCAAAGGAAACTACTAGCAAGGTGAAAAGACAGCCTTCAGAATGGGAGAAAATAATAGCAAATGAAGCAACTGACAAACAACTAATCTCAAAAATATACAAGCAACTCCTACAGCTCAACTCCAGAAAAATAAACGACCCAATCAAAAAATGGGCCAAAGAACTAAATAGACATTTCTCCAAAAAGACATACAGATGGCTAACAAACACATGAAAAGATGCTCAACATCACTCATTATCAGAGAAATGCAAATCAAAACCACTATGAGGTACCATTTCACACCAGTCAGAATGGCTGCGATCCAAAAGTCTACAAATAATAAATGCTGGGGAGGGTGTGGAGAAAAGGGAACCTCCTACACTGTTGGTGGGAATGCAAACTAGTACAGGCACTCTGGAGAACAGTGTGGAGATTCCTTAAAAAACTGGAAATAGAACTGCCTTATGATCCAGCAACCCCACTGCTAGGCATACACACTGAGGAAACCAGAAGGGAAAGAGACACGTGTACCCCAATGTTCATCGCAGCACTGTTTATAATAGCCAAGACATGGAAGCAACCTAGATGTCCATCAGCAGATGAATGGATAAGAAAGCTGTGGTACATATACACAATGGAGTATTACTCAGCCATTAAAAAGAATACATTTGAATCAGTTCTAATGAGGTGGATGAAACTGGAGCCTATTATACAGAGTGAAGTAAGCCAGAAGGACAAACATAAATACAGTATACTAACGCATATATATGGAATTTAGAAAGATGGTAACAATAACCCGTGTACGAGACAGCAAAAGAGACACTGATGTATAGAACAGTCTTATGGACTCTGTGGGAGAGGGAGAGGGTGGGAAGATTTGGGAGAATGGCAATGAAACATGTAAAATATCATGTAGGAAATGAGTTGCCAGTCCAGGTTCGATGCATGATGCTGGATGCTTGGGGCTGGTGCACTGGGACGGCCCAGAGGGATGGTATGGGGAGGAGGAGGGAGGAGGGTTCGGGATGGGGAACACATGTATACCTGTGGCAGATTCATTTTGATATTTGGCAAAACTAATACAATTATGTAAAGTTTAAAAATAAAATAAAATTGGAAGAATAAAAAAAATAAATAAAATTGGAAAAAAAAAAAAAAAAAGAAAATTAGACTGACAAAGACAAATAGATAGGATGAAAACAAATTTATTTAATATAAATTGTATATGATACAGGAGCCTTCATTAGGAAATGAAGACCCAAAGAAATGATTAAGACTCAAAGAAATGGTTGACCCAAAGAAATGGTTATGCTAGGTGTGTTGAAGAGTAGAAAGATGTTCTAGGACAAAGGGACAAAGGTGAACTAAGTGTAGTAAACTAGGGGAAACTTAGCAAGGTGTGTTTAATCAGGTTGTTCTATGCATCCCTTCTCTTGGGATATAAGGATGCTCCTTTCCTCTGGGCATAGGTAGGAGGAAAATCTCATATGAGCGCTTTATGATGTGCTCTCATCACAAAAGGCAGGAAGTCCTTGCTGCACATGACGTTTCTGAAATTCCTTCAGCTTGAAATAGTCAGTTTGCCAGCATGTCGTAGTTTGGAGTAATGTGTCCTGAACCAAGTCACTACATGTTCAACAGAAGATTAATAACTTGTTAGGGTATGAAATGAAAATTCAGGATAGTGATGACTGTGGGGATAAGAGACAAACGGTAGGATTGGGATAGGGTGAGGGAGGTTTCAACAGTATTTCAAATTAAAAAAAAAAAACTTGAAGCAAATAGGGTGAGATATTAAGACCACTTATGGGGCTATTTTCATGCTATTTTTCTTCTTTTCTGGATGTTTGAAAATATTTTATTACTTTATACATCTATAAAAATCAAAGCACCAACTGCTGGGGTTGTAACTGGCAGTGCCCCCTCCATGCTCAAATGACTTGAAAAGGTCTTGTCCAAAGAAAGGATATTGTTTAAAAAATGACAGATCTTTAAATTTGGTGATGCTTATTCTCCAGTCCTTTGCTGGTCATAGTTTCTCCGTTGTATTATACAACCAAGAAGCACATTTCATAGCCTTAATATGAATAGTTACTTCTATAGTGACATGCTGAGTAATTACATTCAATCCACAAACTTTTTGTTGCCTAGGATTTATGGACTAATTAGAATATGAATTTCTTAAAAAGAATAACTTGTTCCCCATAACATATAGAATTTCTATAATAAAGTCATTTCTCTAAGAAAGCGATAAGCTCTTTGGAGCTACTGCTAAAGATCCAAGGCTTCAGTAAGCTTTCCAGGCCCTCCCTGTAATGCTGCCAGCAGTCGGGGGAAAACACAATCCTGGGGGCTCTGTTCACTGAGACCATAGTATCTACTCTTTAAAGCAAGTTTCACAGGTGAACAATGTGAATATTTTAACAGTTAGTTCAGAGAATATGTGCAGATTGTGGATAATACAGCAAATATATTAATAGCCTAAGATATTTAATACATTTCAAAGTATAAATTATGTAAAATGCAAATTTTAAGAGTAATTAAGAGTGTTCACTGTATTTACCTTAGGATGCTTTTGAGATCCTTTAACAGGAAATGTTTATTAAGTTTCCAATACTCTCTCACAGGGAATTACTTTTGATATTATTTGTTTAAAACAAAGTACTTCATAGCAACTCAGGAGAGGGTGAAACTTCAAATACAGAACAGCTGTTCTGTATTTAAAGTCCAGGCCAGCCTTTAATATTGTGTTTTTATAAAACAGATCTAATTAACATTAAGTTGCTTGGTCACCTTTTTGCCCATTCCTGCCTCTTCCCCTGAAACAAACCATGTTGAGTCACTAGAGGTTATAGCCCTAAGAGGGCACAGCAACCTTGTGTGTGGGAACCCACTTTCTCGCAGGCTGACAGCTTGGTTGTATTTGGGGGAGGGCACATGTACCTCCTGCTTCTTCATAATGAACCCTGGAGACTACCCTAAACAAGTATTGTTTATGCAACCTTGTTTACAGAGGATTTGGGCATAACATTAAATTTATCTCAAGTATTAAATGAGAAACACATATGGCATGCGTGCACGTGCACACGCACAGAGACATTCTCACATACCCTGCAGTTGTGGAACACTTTGCAGTTAGAGCAAAATCTTTCCTCTTCACATTCAATATCTGGAAATGCTTGAGGTTTGAGGAAAACATTTTCATTAAGTGTTTGATGTTGTGAAGGAGCTCCAGGCAGTGGAAGACTGCTTTGCTTCACATTTCAGAAGCTCCTCAGAATTTGGGAAGAGGAGCTAATGAAATATTTCCCTGTTTAAAGTCACAGGAAAATGAATCTTCTAAAAATTTAAGATATTCCCTTTTAAAGTGCATAGTAATATAAACCACTACCTGAAAACCATGATACTCCAAAGGGAAATAGGACCCATCATCTCCTTGAAGAAATTCACATCCTAGTAATCTTCAACCCAATACTGATAAATGGGGTGCTGAGTCACAGATTACTAGAATTTATTCTTAAATCCAGAGACTGAAGAAACCTAGCTTTTATGTGTGAGCTAGCAATATTAAAGTGAAAACAAAAAAAAATATTTACTCTTCTGATACAAACCAATTAGCCCATATCTAGCTATCTATTTACCAATACATTCAACCAGCATTTATTGACTGCCTCTCAGGTTACAGATGTTATAAAAAAGGCCCCATTAGGCATCCAAACAAGAATGAGCTGTAAACTTTGCCCTCCAGGAGATTAAAGTCTAAAGGCAAAAACTTTTTTCCCAGTGGATAATAAATCAGATAACAGGCCCATTCTATAATTTTTTATTACTTCCTAAATAAAATAGTTAGATATGAAATTTTTGCTTCTTATCCCCACAACTTCTACCTCTCCTAATCTGAAGGCCTTGGTCCCCAAGAGAGGAGTGTTTCCACCTGGAGATATAACAGTGGTTCCACTGAATTGGAAGATGAGGCTGCCACTTGGCCCTTGCGGCTCTATATTTCACTGAACCAACGGGTTACCGAAAGGGATTACTGGATGGATTGATCTTGATTGTCAGCGAGGACTCGGGATGTTCTCCAGATACTGCTCAGTATTTCCATGTCCAACAGTAAAAGTTAATGGAAAACTACAGCAAGCAGAAATATGTAGAACTAGTGAAGATTCAGACCCTTTAAGAATGCGGTAAGCAAGCTGAAATCTTGTCTGAGAGATCACAGGGTAAGGAATAAGGATATTATAAGCATCAACTAAGGCATTAGGAGGGCTTCCCCACTTGGTAAAGAATCCACCTGCCTTTTGGGAGACCTGGGTTCCACCCCTGGGTTGGGAAGATCCCCTGGATGAGGGCATGGCAACCCCACTCCAGTATTCTTTCCTGGAGAATCTCCATGGACAGAGGAGCCTCGCGGGCTACAGTCCACAGGGTCCCAAAGAGTCAGACATGACTGAGCACAGCACAGCACAACACGTAGCTTTATGTTTTTCTCAGTTATAATACAAGGACTATAGCAGTTCTATGTATTTTCTTTTAGCCTTTCTTATGCACAAGTGTGTATACACAAGTACACTAATTTCTTTTTCCTTTTCTTCTTGTTCTCATACTATTAACCAATACCCTCAGTTTCACACAGTTTGTGATGGTGGGATGGGACCTGACAAAAATCACATTTCCTTTGCTATATGACTTCCTATTAGGCTCTGCCAACAGGAGGTGCTAGAGGGAGGCTGTGAGGCTGGAGGGGGAAGGTGAGGTTTGATTCCTCCTGTTTGCTCCTGTTCCAAACAACATGACCACAGCCAGGAATCTTCATCCTGGCAGCAATGCTTAATTCCAGCAGTCACAGTTGGTCCCAGCATGCAGTGTCCACACACTGCCAGAGCCAGCCTCACTGCCTCCCCTCAGATACCAGCACTGGCTGGACAGTGACCCTTCCCAGAGGTCTGGACTGCAGCTCTGGGAGGCTCCTCATCCAAGTCTAAATTCTAACAATATCAACATCTTTTGCTCCTCAAGCTTTAAGAGTGATAGCTGCTTCCTAAAGCTATTATCTCCAGGAAACTACAGGGTCTCTTTTGCCTTTTCAGTTCTCTAATACTGGTTACCAACCAAAGAGCTAAATTTTCCCAGTTAAAGTAACTGGTGTGGTTTCTGTCTCCTGACTGATACACACTGTTATTTCTCCAATATCCTTTCCACCCCTTCAACTATACAGAGCAGTCCTGTCTGGGAAAGATTGACCCTGCTCCTGACCCAGGGATAGGCCCTAATTGGTCTAAATCAGAGCAGCTTCATTCCCTTCTTTAGATGATTGGTGTATACAACCCAGGCCTCAGCCAATTAGCTCACAGCCATGGGGACTGGTTAGGCTAGTCCAGTAAAATTGTGGGAGGTGGAGGGTCTATCTCCATGGGAACAGGGCCTTGTTTAAATGTAAAATCTACAACTGCTGAAGCCATTTTGCCATCTTAAAAGAAACCAAAGAGAGAATGAAGCTAAACCAGGCAGGATGACAGAGTCAAGGGAATTTCAAAGAACAGAGCCTGAAGTCCTGAGCATGTCATGCCTCATGTACTCAGGACATTTCAATTAAGTAAGCCAATAAATCCTCTTTACTGTTTCAGCTATTTTGAGTTAGGTGTGCAATTACTTGACAGCAAAAGCCTTACAATGACGTCATCTTATAATTAAACATATGTGTGACTATAAAGTAATGCTCAAAATTCTCCAAGCCAGGCTTCAGCAATACGTGAACCATGAACTTCCAGATGTTCAAGCTGGTTTTGGAAAAGGCAGAGGAACCAGAGATCAAATTGCCAACATCCTCTGGATCATTGAAAAAGCAAGAGAGTTCCAGAAAAACATCTATTTCTGCTTTATTGACTATGCCAAAGCCTTTGACGGTGTGGATCACAATAAACTGTGGGAAATTCTTCAAGAGGTGGGAATACCAGACCACCTGACCTGCCTCTTGAGAAACCTATATGCAGGTCAGGAAGCAACAGTTAGAACCGGACATGGAACAACAGACTGGTTCCAAATAGGAAAAGGAGTATGTCAAGGCTGTATATTATGACCCTGATTATTTAACTTCTATGCTGAGTACATCATGAGAAACGCTGGGCTAGAAGAAGCACAAGCTGGAATCAAGATTGCCGGGAGAATATCAATAACCTCAGATATGCAGATGACACCACCCTTATGGCAGAAAGTGAAGAGGAACTGAAAAGCCTCTTGATGGAAATGAAAGAGGAGAGTGAAAAAGTTGGCTTAAAGCTCAACATTCAGAAAATGAAGATCATGGTATCTGGTCCCATCGCTTCATGGAAAATAGATGGGAAAACAGTAGAAATAGTGTCAGACTTTATTTTTTTGGGCTCCAAAATCACTGCAGATGGTGATTGCAGCCATTAAATTAAAAGACGCTTACTCCTTGGAAGGAAAGTTATGACCAACCTGGATAGCATATTAAAAAGCAGAGATATTACTTTGCCAACAAAGGTCCGTCTAGTCAAGGCTATGGTTTTTCCTGTGGTCATGTATGGATGTGAGAGTTGGACTGTGAAGAAAGCTGAGCGCCGAAGAATTGATGCTTTTGAACTGTGGTGTTGGAGAAGTCTTTTGAGAGTCCCTTGGACTGCAAGGAGATCCAGTCAGTCCATTCTAAAGGAGATCAGTCCTGGGTGTTCATTGGAAGGACTGATGCTAAAGCTGAAACCAATACTTTGGCCACCTCATGCGAAGAGTTGACTCATTGGAAAAGACTCTGATTCTGGGAGGGATTGGGAGCAGGAGGAGAAGGGGACGACAGAGGATGAGATGGCTAGATGGCATCACCGACTTGATGGACATGAGTTTGAGTGAACTCCGGGAGTTGGTGATGGACAGGGTGGCCTGGCGTGCTGCGATTCATGGGGTCGCAAAGAGTCGGACACGACTGAGCGACTGAACTGAACTGAACTGAACTGAAAGGACCATACGGACTTATATTATGATACCGTTTTATATACATGCTTTGCATTAAGCACTCACAGAGCACGTAACCCAAATGGGAAGAATACAGTAAATACTGAAGAATGGCAAGTCCTTCACCTTTGTTTGGGTCCTGCAACTAGAGTTATCTTTTATAACCTGTCTTCTCCCCTCTGTACCTTAAAAATTTTTTTTTTAAAAATCTTTTTTTATCTGAATAGGATAAGTTTTTCTGAGTCTGTTTTTCATATCCATCAGGACATGGAAATGTGTTTATTTTTAAATTTTTTTGGTTGGTATTTCTAATATTCTGGGGATAGGAATTCAGATCGATTAGAATACATACAAGTTCAAATGAATCAAAACCTGGAAACTAATTTCCATCAGCTTCACCTTCAGCTTCTTATGGTAGCATGTTGACAGGCCAATCGGGAGGAAACGACCAGTGGCAGCCTGCTCTTATTTCTAGAAACCTGAGATCTTGAGGCTCCTTCAGGGCCTGCCTCTGCCTCCGACCTCCTATTTTTTTGGCCAAGCCATTGAACCCATGCCCTCTGCAGTTCAAAATCAGAGTCCTAACCACTGAACTGCCAGGGAATTCCCTGTTCTCCTTCTTATACATTCTTAAACACTGTCAAAGCCTCAACCCTGGGCCTTTGACACTTTAGTGAGGAGAAAAGGCACCAGTAATAAAAATCACCCCTCATATTTGCATAGTGCTCTAATTTTCAAAATACTTTAGACAGATAATTTAAATTGGATACCAAACTTCCCAGAAGGTGAACGGGGGAGGTATTGCCACTTTATTGACATGGAAGACCAGGGCCATGACTGACTTATCCTGATTGACTTCTTTCCCCAGGCCAACCTAGCACGGTGACCTTGATGTAACTAGAGGTGATCAGGAAATACAGGCTAGTGAATGAAAATGAAAGACAAAGGAGCTTTGGCACAGTGACTCTCCCTACAACATTCTTAGGACTGCAGAGTTCAGTGGTGGAACTGGGACAGGAACAGAGAAGCTCGTCTGGAGGGGGCCGGCTTGGACATATTTGCATAGGGTAGGGCTGACGGTTAACCACCAAACCGAGCCTTCATCAACTGACTCATTTTCTGACAAAGCTGACTCCACAAACCTCCTTCCACATGTGGGACTCTCTCACGGAGAATTAGTAGGCCACCAGGCCTCTGGTGTTTTTGCACAATGGCCTACAGAATTGGCTATGGGATTAAAAACAAAAAGAAAGGAACCTCAAAGAAAAGGGAACTATACAAAATAAAAGTGACTTGGAGATTCGCTCCCCCCACCTCAAAAGAACAGATGTTCCCCCACCCACCCATGCTTCTATCTAATGGTGCCTAGGGAGGAAGTAGAAAGAGCACTGCTCCTGGGCTGGGGCCTGGAGCTGCTGACTGCCATGTATCTTGAGTGAGTTGTTACGTTTTGGGAGTCTTCACTTCCTTTTGTAAAATAAAAGGCTGGACTCTTCACACATCTCTAAGGACTCTTCCAGTCATGTGATTCTAGAGGGCACTGGGTATGGCAGAAAGGGTTTCTCTGTTCAAAACCTGCCCTTGCCACTTACCATTTGTCAAACTTGGACAAAGTCTCTCTTTAAAAAGAAATAATGCTTATTTTTTTCTTCCTATTGTTAACGTATAATATATGTACTATAGAAAATGTAAAACATACAAGCAAGTATGTTAAGGAAGAAAATAAGGATCTCTCATAGTTCTGTTACCCAGAGGTAATCAGCTGTTTTAGGGTGTTTCTTTCAGTGACGTAAATTAGGGGTTGGCAAACTCTGACCCTCAGGCCAAATCTTGTCCACTGCTATTTTTTTAATGGTTGTGACCAAAGAGTGGTTTTTACATTTTCAAATGGTTGAAAAATTATCAAAAGAGTAATAAAATTTTGTGGCTAGTGAAAATTATATGAAATTCAAATATAGGTGTCTATAAAAAAATTTTATTGGAATATAATAATGCTGGTTAGCTTATGTACTGTCTTTTACTCAACAACAGCAGATCTTGTGCCCTGCCAAACCTAAAATATCTGGTTCATCACAGAAAATAGTTGCTAACCTTTGATGTAGATAAAATAAATATAAATATGTGGGTTTATGTATTACATTATGTATCTTATATCCTACTTTTTTCTCTTAACACTTAAATACAGACACTTACTGGTCACTGTAAATATTTGTTGTAAACATGACTTGCTGCTGCTGCTACTGCTGCTAAGTCACTTCAGTCGTGTCCGACTCTGTGCGACCACATAGATGGCAGCCCACCAGGCTCCCCCGTCCCTGGGATTCTCCAGGCAAGAACACTGGAGTGGGTTGCCATTTCCTTCTCCAATGCATGACTTAATAGCTTCCTAGTATTACATCATCATTTAAGATGTTGTTGGATATTTGGTTTATTAAAAATGTTCACTTATAATTTTCAGAAACATCCTTAGGCATAAATATTTGACCATATCTCTTATTATTTCCTAAAATTAGATTCCTAGAAGGGAGATGACTAGCATAAATTATATGCATAGTTATAGATACTCTAAAGAAATGCGGTATCAATTTGTACATCCATTATTCTCAGTGAGTGGGAGTGATCGTCTCTTAGTACCCTCCGAGTACCCGTCATTAAAGGAGAGAGAGGGGAGATAAAAGGAGAGGAGGAGTTGCTTGTATATTTTTGAGACTAGTTGTTTGTCGGTTGCTTCATTTGCTATTATTTTCTCCCATTCTGAAGGCTGTCTTTTCACCTTGCTAATAGTTTCCTTTGATGTGCAGAAGCTTTTAAGGTTAATTAGGTCCCATTTGTTTATTTTTGCTTTTATTTCCAATATTCTGGGAGGTGGGTCATAGAGGATCCTGCTGTGATGTATGTCGGAGAGTGTTTTGCCTATGTTCTCCTCTAGGAGTTTTATAGTTTCTGGTCTTATGTTGAGATCTTTAATCCATTTTGAGTTTATTTTTGTGTATGGTGTTAGAAAGTGGTCCAGTTTCATTCTTTTACAAGTGGTTGACCAGATTTCCCAGCACCACTTGTTAAAAGATTGTCTTTAATCCATTGTATATTCTTGCCTCCTTTGTCAAGATAAGGTGTCCATATGTGCGTGGATTTATCTCTGGGCTTTCTATTTTATTCCATTGATCAATATTTCTGTCTTTGTGCCAGTAGCATACTGTCTTGATAACTGTGGCTTTGTAGTAGAGCCTGAAGTCAGGTAGGTTGATTCCTCCAGTTCCATTCTTCTTTCTCAAGATCGCTTTGGCTATTCGAGGTTTTTTGTATTTCCATACAAATTGTGAAATTATTTGTTCTAGCTCTGTGAAGAATACTGTTGGTAGCTTGATAGGGCCGTTGAATCTATAAATTGCTTTGGGTAGTATACTCATTTTCACTATATTGATTCTTCCAATCCATGAACATGGTATATTTCTCCATCTATTAGTGTCCTCTTTGATTTCTTTCACCAGTGTTTTATAGTTTTCTATATATAGGTCTTTAGTTTCTTTAGGTAGATATATTCCTAAGTATTTTATTCTTTCCGTTGCAATGGTGAATGGAATTGTTTCCTTAATTTCTCTTTCTGTTTTCTCATTATTAGTGTATAGGAATGCAAGGGATTTCTGTGTGTTGATTTTATATCCTGCAACTTTACTGTAGTCATTGATTATTTCTAGTAATTTTCTGGTGGATTCTTTAGGGTTTTCTATGTAGAGGATCATGTCATCTGCAAATAGTGAGAGTTTTACTTCTTCTTTTCCAATTTGGATTCCTTTTATTTCTTTTTCTGCTCTGATTGCTGTGGCCAAAACTTCCAAAACTATGTTGAATAGTAATGGTGAAAGTGGGCACCTTTGTCTTGTTCCTGACTTTAGAGGAAATGCTTTCAATTTTTCACCATTGAGGATAATGTTTGCTGTGGGTTTGTCATATATAGCTTTTATTATGTTGAGGTATGTTCCTTCTATTCCTGCTTTCTGGAGAGTTTTTATCATAAATGGATGTTGAATTTTGTCAAAGGCTTTCTCTGCATCTATTGAGATAATCATATGGTTTTTATTTTTCAATTTGTTAATGTTGGTGGGAATGCAAACTAGTACAGCCACTATGGAGAACTGTGTGGAGATTCCTTAAAAAACTGGAAATAGAACTGCCTTATGATCCAGCAACCCCACTGCTGGGCATACACACTGAGGAAACCAGAAGGGAAAGAGACACGTGTACCCCAATGTTCATCGCAGCACTGTTTATAATAGCCAAGACATGGAAGCAACCTAGATGTCCATCAGCAGATGAATGGATAAGAAAGCTGTGGTACATATACACAATGGAGTATTACTCAGCCATTAAAAAGAATACATTTGAATCAGTTCTAATGAGGTGGATGAAACTGGAGCCTATTATACAGAGTGAAGTAAGCCAGAAGGAAAAACATAAATACAGTATACTAACGCACATATATGGAATTTAGAAAGATGGTAACAATAACCCGATTGTGCGAGACAGCAAAAGAGACACTGATGTATAGAACAGTCTTATGGACTCTGTGGGAGAGGGAGAGGGTGGGAAGATTTGGGAGAATGGCAATGAAACATGTAAAATATCATGTAGGAAACGAGTTGCCAGTCCAGGTTCGATGCATGATGCTGGATGCTTGGGGCTGGTGCACTGGGATGGCCCAGAGGGATGGTATGGGGAGGGAGGAGGGAGGAGGGTTCGGGATGGGGAACACATGTATACCTGTGGCGGATTCATTTTGATATTTGGCAAAACTAATACAATTATGTAAAGTTTAAAAATAAAATAAAATTAGAAAAAAAAAAAAAAAAAGGAGAGGAGGAAGGGGAGACAAAGAGAAAGGGGGAAGTTAACATTGAGATTAGGTGCAGGTCTACAAGCATAGCTCCTCTTCAGTGATATGCTGGTGAGAGCTCTAGAACTACAAGGTTTGCTTTAAGGGTCAAAAAAGATGTGAAAGCATTTTGTAAATTGTTAAAGAAGAACCACTGTCTCATAATTACTATCATGAAAGCTACCTATCTGAAACAGCCAGCAGTTCACCGCAAGGGTGGAAAAGCCACTCACCATAACTGTCCTTGTTATGAGAGAATTGGGTCTTAACTTTACAAACAGTATTTCATCCCTGTGTTACATTCTTAAAATTAGATCCATGTGTTTCTTTTAATTAGTATTTGATACAGTATTAATATTCTTATTTATCTTCTGCATGCCATATGGATTAAATTCTCATTACCTTTGATCTTAATACTTTTAAAATATGTAAATCAGCAGACACCCTCTTTAAAGCAGTGTTTGCATCCCTGTCTATTATTGCCTTGGGCAAAAGGAAAATATCTGCATTGCAAAAAATCCCCAAATTGTGTTGAAATCTTGAAAACTATATATTACACGGGTCAATCTCAATAGATTAAATAATGGCCAACTGAAAATGAAGCCAATTAGAATTAAATATTGCTTAAACCTGATGAAGGTTAATGAGAGCCCCCCATGCATGCACATCATCAAGATGGTCACGTTTCAGGGTGAAACTGGTTAAGGCTTTGTGATTTACTTAACTTCAATAAACAGAACACAATAAAGATTTTCTGATTAACAAAGATCAGCATGCTATATTAAGTGCTTCAGTGTTCTGGGTGAAAGTCTTTTCGTTTGTTTTGAGCTATGGCAACTCACTTTACTTTCTTGGTCCTTAGTTTCTTTCACCATAAAATGGGGGTGATTAGGCTGTTGAATTCTAAGGCATATTCCAGCTCTAAGCACTAATTGGAAGTAATAACAGGGCTGTTATGTAACATATGTTAAAGGAACTTTAAACTTAACGGGGACTGTAGTTACTAATTAATTTAAGAACTGGAGAAGAAAAAGTGCACCTATGGTTGATTGATGGAAATTATCCTAAACAAGACCATTTATATATCCTTTTTAAGGCCATCCAGTCTTTTAGGAAGCTTTTTATTTAAAACTGTATTGTGAAATATATATTGGCACTATCTTTTCACCTCTTAACTTGAAATATTCTCCTAGCTATTGCTGGGATAGTTTTTCCTTCCCCTTCGAGCTTATTCAATTAATAGTATAAAATATTTTTAGGGAAACTTTGTGTCAATCAAAGGTCCATAATCTGCATGCCACAAATTATTCTTCTTATTTTATAAGGTTAATTTCCTTTTGTCAGCTGTTCATTTTACTTTGGAAAATAAAGTCTCCCAGGCTCATAATGGAGTTAAGAACCCTCTTTGGTCTGTAGGAGGACTAGAGTTCTTAGGTCCAGATGCAGTTCCTTCTGGAAGAGTGTAATCATGTGTACATTGTGAATTAATTACCAAAATAGCCACTCTCTAATTTCTTGGACTTTGATCAACAAACATCCTATATCCTACTAGTTATTATATAACTCAGTTTGATTCTCAGTTCAGTAAAACTTTGCTGATACAACAGTCTACATACATATCTCCTAGAAGAAGTCGAATCTCTAGAATAACAAATATCTTCTATAGAGAGGGGGTTTTGCTTTAGAATTTACAATCCTTTAGAATTTACAATTTACAATATACAATCCAAACACACACACACCTTTTGTTTGAGCCCTATTCCTGACTAGTAGCACACTGAGACCAACTTCAAGGTATAGCTGAATATCAAGTATGGAAGATTGGAGTTTATATGACAAATTACTGAAGGGATGAGGAATACCTAGAAGAAAATCAGTCATGACACAGATTAATTCTCATAACAGACTGACCTGGAAAAATGAGAACAGGCAGAGCTTCACAATTTTGTGAATTTGTTTCCCCACTTTACACTGTGAATTACACTGCGAATTTGTTTCCCAAATTTAGCCAAATATGCTTATGGATATTTATGCTTATCAAAATCTGCCATGTTGCACCAGGGGGTGTCTTACATAAGTGGGTGCCAACCTTGGCCATGAGGCAGGGCCTGTTCCATTGCCAGGTGGAGAAAATGCCTTTGACAGCCTCCTCTACTCTTCCACCACCTGACCACCAAGTTTCATTTGTGCATTAAAGACAAACCGTTGTTTCAGACTTATTTCTCTAGCTTCAACTTATCATAACCTTAACAGCTGCCATTGAGACTCATTGCCTTAAAAAGTTATTGGAAAGGCATACTTTTCTACAATGTGTTGAGGAAGAGCACAAGCCAGAATCTCTCTCCAGTAGTTTCTACCATGAATCAATCACCAGGCCCTTTTAGCTTCTCTATGGGAATCATTCTGTCTGTCATCACTTCAGAAGATGGCACTCTACAGCTCAGCACACAAGGCCCTTTCTGATCTGACACCTACTTCCCTCTATAGCTCATTTCCTACTGCTCCTCAGAGCTTGGCCTAGGCTCCAGCACAACACTCCATCTGTTAGCCCTGAAGAATCATCTCAGGTTGCTCTTCTCCTGGAACCTTTCCTGAGTCCTAAATGCAAGTTGAATGCCCTAACTCTGGGTTCCCATTTCAACCTGTACAGAACAACATAATAACAGTTATCCCACCTGACAGGTATAAAACCATATTCATCCTTCTCTTTCTGCGGCTTATATCAAAGTAAATAATAAATGAGTGTTTATTTAAGAAATGAACAAATCTTTTAGTTGCTCTTGCTTAAAAATATCCACCAACATCTCCAATTCCTTTAGAAATTCGGTTTGGTTCGGTTCAGTTCAGTTCAGTCGCTCAGTAGTGTCCGACTGTTTGCAACACCAGGCCTCCCTGTCCATCACCAACTCCCACAGCTCACCCAAACTCATGTGCATCGAGTCGGTGATGCCGTCCAGCCATCTCATCCTCTGTCGTCCCCTTCTCCTCCTGCCCCCAATCCCTCCCAGCATCAGGGTCTTTTCCAATGAGTCAACTCTTCATACGAGGTGGCCAAAGTATTGGAGTTTCAGCCTCAGCATCAGCCCTTTCAATGAACACCCAGGACTAGTCTCCTTTAGGATGGACTCGTTGGACCTCCTTGCAGTCCAAGGGACTCGCAAGAGTCTTCTCCAGCACCACACTCACTGCTAATGAAAGCCAGTTAGCCTGATAAATATGTGTTAACTATCTTGATAAATACAAGGTTATGTGAACAGCAGGCTTTTAGAAGGTAATCCTAAATTAGCAAGGGAGATGTTATTGGTGAGTCTTCCAGGATGATCAGATAGACTCATTTATTTCACAAAGATGAAGTCCCAACTGTGTTCCAAGTACCACGTTAGGGAACAACAATAGCAAAAGGCTTAAGGAGAAGGCTGTGAGAACTTCAGATTCCTGCCTATCATTCACAGATGGGTTGCTGGGGTGCTGATAATTTGTGAAATAAATGTTTATACAGATATCTATGTGATAACTGAGAAACTGTCTGGGGCGCTGCAAAACTACAAAGAAAAAATTGCAAATAATCTAAAAACTAGCCCAGAATAAAACACAAATGGTTATTTCTTCAAGGACCAATAATCAGAATGGCCATTTGCTAAATAGAATCAGCCCTGCCAGTCATACAAGAATGATTAAGGAAAACCACCAAAAAGCAGGGTTAGGTATCCACTACATTAGAAGTTTGTGTCCCCCCACCCTGATTCAACTGTTCATACACTGAAATCCTAATCCCTAGTGTGGTAGTATTTGGAGGTGGGGCCTTTGGGAGGTGATTAGGAGCCTTCAATGGGCCTTGTGCCCTTATTAGACCCAGGAGAGGTCCCTTACCACTTCCGCCACGCGAGGACACTCAAAAGACCCCTGTCTATGAACCAGGAAGCAGGCCCTCACCAGACACTGAATCTGCTGGCACCTTGATCGTGGACTTCTCAGCCTCCAAAACTGCAAGAAAGAGATGTCTTCTGTTTAAGCCACCCAGCCTGTGGTATTTTTGTTATAGCAGCTGGAAGAGATGGAGGCAATGTGTAATGACACCAAGTGGAGTAATATATTTGCTGTGGAAGATGATAGAGCGGTCCAGAGCCCAGGTTTTTCAGTGAGAAAAACCCATGTGGAATCTTGGCTCCTGGCTGTGGAGTGTGGGCAAGGCACCTAACCTTTTGGAACAGCAGTTTCCTTATCTGTGAAATGGAGATATTTTGCTATTTTGTTCACAAAGATCCAATTTACAAAAGATTAATTTTAATTCAGAGTAACCCAAGGCTACCAAGCATAAAGGAAAGAGCTAAATAAAAAGGAAGACAGAAAATTAACTCAACTCCAATCCTTTAAACCAATTTTTTACATGCAATTTCTTTCCTTCAAACACCATTTTCATGCTCCTGTTACAGCAGCTGGGAGAAGTTGGTTTTCACTCCAAACTGGAAAACTCTTTTTCTTCAGCCAAGAACTTGTGTATGAGATCTAAATTTGATTTCACAATGTTTGAAACAATAGTTCTGGCAGCTCAGTACGTTAATCTTGGCTCTTCTCCCTGGATCATACCCATGTCTGAGTCTCCTTAATCCTCTTCCAAATTAGTTAAATTAGGTTTAGGTGGATGAAGTATTTACCAAATACTCTCATCTTCAAATAATCCACATTACCTTATAATGAAAACATTGTTAAAAGAGCCAGATCCTGCAGGAAAAAAAAATTAGCAAAATAGCCTAAATTCTAGAATTTAGGGATTAAAAGAGCAAAATATTTTCCCTAACTTTCAGTTTTCTATCATTCACAATTCAAAACTTGAAGTTTGAGAAGATAACCCGGTTTGGTTTTATAGAGTCTCTCTCTTTCAAGGTCCTAGGAAGGAAATGACTCCTCTGCTTATAAGTTAACACACAATTCAAGTGCAGCTTCATAACTTCCAGTGAAATATCCTTCAGAGGCTATTGGTGATGAAATGTGTATCTTCTTATACAACCATTTTTACCTAAGACATTAACCACATTAGTAAAGAGAAGAACATGTTACTTGAACATTACTGGAAGTTGCATTTTTTTGTGGGGAATGTAAAAGAAAGACACTGACTTTAGCTAACTTTTGGAAAGATGGGTGAACAGCCATCAGAGAAAGCTAAATACAGACAAAAGGAAACAAAACTGGCATGCCAATATTCCTTGCAATAATATTCAGGTCCCAGCTAATGGGAAAATACAGGTATGATGATTAACAAACAAAACAGTGACATTCACAATTTTATGAATCACTAGTATTTTAAGCTTTTTTTTTTTCCCCCTCTCCTCCAACCTCCCTTACCACCAAGGTTGAAAAGAAAATGACAGACTGGATGTCTAAAAATATCTATGGATATTACACACCAACTTATCTAACAGGACACACATGCCACTGACTTCACTTTTTAGGCCTTGTCCCTGGCAATCCAACTTTTCAAAGAAACAGTTGGCTTCGTCGGCTCTAGTATCATGACCATATTCCTACTATAGTAACTGCATTCTGGAATCAAAATATCAAAGTTTTTTGGTCCGTGGAATTTTCACAGCCTCCATTTATTGCCTTAACCTTAATACTCCAAGATCCAACTGAAACCCACTGTTGAGAGTCACTGAAATCTCACTGACAAGTAAAGGTATCTTAGGGAGGAAAGCCTATACCTTTGCAAATGTGGGGAGGCAGATCACATAATCAAACCTGGGAGCTGGATGTTTCAAAGAGCTATGGTTCTCATCTCTTTATTGAGCACAAAAAGATCCAAACAAAGTCACACAACAGCTAAACCAATGCCATCTGTGTGGAAATCATATTTTAAACACAAACAAAATCAAACACTCCATATGCCACCACTCCTGAACATTTGCTAGAATGTTTCTGAGTATTTATTGTTAGAGTGTCAGTGTGGTCAAGTGAAGCAAGCAAAAAAAAAAACAAAACAAACCCAACAGGAAGTCCCCTGAACTCCTCCAGGGCCTTCTTCCACACTCTGCCCTTATATACCAAGGATGCTGTCTTGTTTAACTATCACCATAAGCTGAAGATAACTTAGAATTAGGTGAGATGGTGGAGAAGGCAATGGCACCCCACTCCAGTACTCTTGCCTGGAAAATCCCATGGATGGAGGAGCCTGGTGGGCTGCAGTCCATGGGGTCGCTATGAGTCTGACACGACTGAGCGACTTCACTTTCACTTTTCACTTTCATGCACTGGAGAAGGAAATGGCAACCCAGTCCAGTGTTCTTGCGTGGAGAATCCCAGGGATGGTGGAGCCTTGTGGGCTGCCGTCTATGGGGTCGCACAGAGTCGGACACAACTGAAGCAATTTAGCACCAAAAATGTGCATGACTCTTCATCATTCCATTCCTAAATCTCATTGAGCTTTTCACAGTTTAGATCTGTGTAAGGACAGAAATGGTATGGACCTAACAGAAGCAGAAGATATTAAGAAGAGGTGGCAAGAATACATAGAAGAACTGTATAAAAAGATCTACATGACCAAGATAATCACGATGGTGTGATCACTCTCTTAGAGCCAGACATCCTGGAATGTGAAGTCCAGTGGGCCTTAGAAAGCATCACTATGAACAAAGCTAGTGGAGGTAATGGAATTCCAGTTGAGCTATTTCAAATCCTGAAAGATGATGCTGTGAAAGTGCTGCACTCAATATGCCAGCAAATTTGGAAAACTCAGCAGTGGCCACAGGACTGGAAAAGGTCAGTTTTCATTCCAATCCCAAAGAAAGGCAATGCCAAAGAATGCTCAAACTACCGCACAATTGCACTCATCTCACACGCTAGTAAAGTGATGCTCAAAATTCTCCAAGCCAGGCTTCAGCAATACGTGAACCGTGAACTTCCAGATGTTCAAGCTGGTTTTAGAAAAGGCAGAGGAACCAGAGATCAAATTGCCAACATCTGCTGGATCATGGAAAAAGCAAGAGAGTTCCAGAAAAACATCTATTTCTGCTTTATTGACTATGCCAAAGCCTTTGACGGTGTGGATCACAATAAACTGTAGAAAATTCTTCAAGAGATGGGAATACCAGACCACCTGACCTGCTTCTTGAGAAATTTGTATGCAGGTCAGGAAGCAACAGTTAGAACTGGACATGGAACAACAGACTGGTTCCAAATAGGAAAAGGAGTACATCAAAGCTATATATTGCTACTCTGCTTATTTAACTTATATGCAAAGTACTTCATGAGAAACGCTGGGCTGGAAGAAGCACAAGCTGGAATCAAGATTGCTGGGAGAAATATCAATAGCCTCAGATATGCAGATGACACCACCCTCATGGCAGAAAATGAAGAGGAACTCAAAAGCCTCTTGATGAAAGTGAAAGAGGAGAGTGAAAAAGTTGGCTTAAAGCTCAACATTCAGAAAACGAAGATCATGGCATCTGGTCCCATCACTTCATGGGAAATAGATGGGGAAACAGTGTCAGATTTTATTTTGGGGGGCTCCAAAATCACTGCAGATGGTGATTGCAGCCATTAAATTAAAAGACGCTTACTCCTTGGAAGGAAAGTTATGACCAACCTAGATAGCATATTCAAAAGCAGAGACATTACTTTGCCAACAAAGGTCTGTCTAGTCAAGGCTATGGTTTTTCCAGTTGTCATGTATGGATGTGAGAGTTTGACTGTGAAGAAAGCTGAGCGCCGAAGAGTTGATGCTTTTGAACTGTGGTGTTGGAGAAGACTCCTGAGAGTCCCTTGGACTGCAAGGAGATCCAACCAGTCCCTCCTAAAGGAGATCAGTCCTGGGTGTTCATTGGAAGGGGTGATGGTGAAGGTGAAACTCCAGTACTTTGGCCACCTCATGCGAAGAGTTGACTCATTGGAAAAGACTCTAATGCTGGGAGGGATTGGGGGCAGGAGGAGAAGGGGATGACAGAGGATGAGATGGCTGGATGGCATCACCAACACAATGCATATGAGTTTGAGTGAACTCCGGGAGTTGGTGATGGACAGGGAGGCCTGGCGTGCTGGGATTCATGGGGTCACAAAGAGTCGGACACGACAGAGCGACTGAACTGAACTGAAGACTACTTAAGACCCTAATTTCCAAACACTTGTAATTATTTCTGTTCCGCATAAGAAGCAGTAAAAGGTATGGCTTTCTTCACAGTGGCATTCACTTTGTGACTCTGGCTCTGTGTTGTTCTTTTCCATTGGACTTTCTGCCTGGAGGCATCTCAGCATCCACTCAGCAAGTCAAATCATTCCTTTCCAACTTCAGCCAAAGGCCCCAAACAAAACATCTTATGCTGATCAGAAGTGAAGCTCAGTGGTTTAAAACTTCTTCAGTCTCTGATTGGATCTGTATCCTGTTAACTTTCTTAAACCTTTCATTACATGACTTTATATGAACAAAGCAATGTCACACTTTCAGGTCCAAAGAGTTTCAAATATTTCTATAAGTCCCATTCTTTGAATCTCCCACAATCTTCACTAGCATCACCTAAAATTCATTGGTAGGGGAGAAATTTAATATTTTCAGTTGCGAAACTTAGAGAAATTTACAAAGATCTTATTGAAATTCTTATTAATTTCATTAACACTCATCTAGTTTTGATTTTGGCATCAGAATGACAGTTTCAGTAGAAATATATTATAATTATTATTGTTGTTGTTCAGTTGTTAAGTCATGTCCAACTCTTTGTGACCCCATGAACTGTGGCCCACCGTCCTCTATCCTCCACTACCTCCGGGTATTTGCTCCCATTCATGTCCATTGAGTTGGTGATGCTCTCTAACCATCTTGTATGCTATCTAACCATATAAATATATAATCGTATTATAATAATAAGCTTATAACTAAACATTAGGTTAATAACTGAAATCATTCCCTCTTCATCCTGCATTGCATCATTTTATTTTTGCTCTTAGAGTCTCTGGAAAGACAACATTCTCTTCATGACAATGAATGCAGTTCAAATTTTTGTTTTAACTGAAGGTTGCTTGCAAAAATTCTATAATCTGTTTCCTACAGGCCACTGGGTTGAGTTCTCATTTAAAAATATGACAATATTAAAGGTTAGATGGCTGACGAATATCTGTGCTAAAGTTCTAGGGCTCTAAGTGTGTGACTCAGCCAGAGAAGGCTGTATTTCTTCATCAGGTCACTGCCCTCCTCTCAAACCTGGACTCAATCATGCTGAGATGTGAGGACTGCATGCACTCTACTAATCTTTCTGACTTCTAGGAGGTACCAGTGAGACAGCAGGACACTAATCAGAAACATCTGAGCTTCAGAATGATACAGAGAGGATTTACGTACTGAGAATGAGACCCTTTTCAAAATGCCAAACCCATTCACACTTGGTGTATAATTTTTTAAAAATTGAGCTTTCTTTTGCTGGCATGATCTGATAATACCATAGATTCCCATACTTTGAATAAGTTTGGTGCAGATAATGTTAATGCTGTGGAAAAAATTAAGATTTTTCTCACCAGCCACTCATAGCTTTCCCCATAAAATGGGTAATAATATTTAGTTTCTGGGGTAAGCAGAACTTAGAAAAATTCAAATGATGGAATTCTAGCCATAATGCATATTCAAAATGAACCTAAAATGTAAGCTTTATTTTCTTTAGTTGTCTATACAATTTACATGGTAAAAATTCTCAAGTATTACAATCAGTAAAATAATAATGCCATAGCCATTTTCTAAAGCTCATTTTTTCTTAGATACCATGTTATGCACATAAACTGAATTTTCTAGTCAAAGTCCTTCTTACTCAGCAGCATTACTTCATCCTTCCCTTTGTAGCTTAAACAGTGAAGAACAAGTCTCTTAACCTATTTTAGATACTTTCTTACATTAAGTGATTTAAGCATATTCTTTTGGGAATTTCTGAGAAAATAATGCAACCTGCAGAAGTTTCTATTTCAACATATTTTCATCATTAAAATCCAAGAGTATTTTAATGTGCTATAACCTGCTGATATGAAGTCCAATATTTCAAACTGTCTTCACTGATTACTCTAGTCAAATTCTTTTGCAACAAAGGTTAGGGGATTTTTCAGGTGTGTTATGGGAAAAGTGTTTGAGGAAAGGAGGAGAAAAGACTTTAAAGTAAGCTACACCCTCCTTTCAGCAGGGCCTGAGATCATCTCTCCAGACTATGCAAATTTTTCTAAAATGATTATGCTTGTCAATCAGATGACCCAGTTTAGTTTTTCTCTCAGTCAAAGCACTGCATAAGCTAAATAAACCACCGAGCAACCTGATTTGGTCTACCTTGCTCCCTACAGATTTTTCCAAGGCTCACTACTAATCTCTTTCTCCAGCCTTGTTTGGAGACCACATTCATTTTCATAGCTGATTTGTACAAGAAAGAAAAGAAAGGAAAGACAGACAAACAGAAAGAAATCTCATCCCTAAAGTCTCCCACTGTTCTTGACAGATGGCTGTGTCCTGTTTCCTAAGCTCTAGTCCACGGTTACCAACATTGACCAGAAATATTTACAACATGAGACTAAACATAAGATGCTCTTTTAGACAAAATTCATTTTCCCCTAAAGTGTCTACCCATCTGAATCAATTTATCATTTAATAAACACTTATTCAGCACCTACTGTGTGCTAGGTACCATGTCAAGCACTTTCTTATTTCTCATCTATCAAAATTCTCAGAGTGACCAAGAATTAACATCATTGGGTTCTTTTTTATACTTCAATACAACTAGCCACAGAATAGTATAAATTGCTTCCAATGCGCTTGTCCAATTACGTACAGAGAATAAGTTTATGGTGCAGGTGTTTCTGAGTCAAATGATATATTGGCAGATTTGTCCTCAAAGAGGGTGTTGCCCTGACACAAACAATTCTATGAGTGCCCTTGTTTCCTTGCTTTCCTGACAGCCCAGGTATTATCTTTTTTTTTAAAAATCATAGCTTGGGGCTCCCCTGCTGGCTCAGATGTTAAAGAATCTGCCTGCAATGTGGGGGCCTGGGTTCGATCCCTGGGTCAAGAAGATCTGATGGAGAAGGGAAGGGCAACCCACTCCAGTATTCTTGCCTGGAGAATTGCATGGACAGAGGAGCCTGGCAGGCTACAGTCCATGGGATTGTAGAGTCAGATACAGATGAGTGACTAACACTTTCATTTACATTTGTAAAGCAAAAAAGAAATTTTCATTTTTTTGTATTAAATTTGAAGCTGAACATTTGCATAGAGTCCTAGGTCATTTGTATTTTTTTTTCCTTTTATGAACTTCCCTTTAAAGCTCTTGATCAATTCTTTCTAAAGAGGTGTTTGTTTTTTCCTTCAGTTTGAGGTGCTGATGGGCAGTTTGAGGGTATAAATCCTATTATTAATACTAGAATACTAATAATCCTACTATTAATACTAGGCTCTGGTCATTTCAGTGGATATTAAAGCAAAAGGAGACCTAGAGAATTAAAATACTCAAGAAAAACTGCAGCAGAATCTTGGCTAATGTGATAATGAAATCAATTCTCTCATGCTATCATAAATGCTTTGTAATATAATTTTAATAGTTATATATTATTCCATAATATATGGGTTTCACTAGTGCCTGCAATGCAGGAGACCTGGGTTTGATCCCTGGGTCGGGAAGATCCCTTGGAGAAGGGAATGGCTACCCACTCCAGTATTCTTGTCTGGAGAATTCTATGGACAGAGGAGCCTGGTGGGCTATAGTCCATGGGGTACAGTGGTATCAAATTTATCTAATTGTTCTCATAACTTTTTCTAGACTTTAAAAAGGCAGATTATGAGTAAATTATTGGGATAAAGGATCTGACCATTTTTAGAAGTCCCTCAATATACACTGAAAAATATTTCTGTGTAAAAATTGTTCCTTTATACTTCTACCAGCATTCTAAAAGTGTGTCTTTTCCATTGCTCTCATTTCTCGACTCTACCATAAGAAGTAGCTTCACTTTGTTTGAACAAACTGTTTCCACAAAACATACTTGAATATCTGTCTTAGAATTTTATTTGTTGTTATTGTTCAGTCTCTAAGTTGTGTCCAGCTCTTTGCAACCCCATGGACTGCAGCATGCCAGGCTCCCCTGTCCTTCACTATCTCCCAGAGCTTGCTCAGATTCATGTCCATTGAGTTGGTTGTGTTATCAAACCATCTTGTCCTCTTCCACCCTCTTCTCCATTTGCCTTCAATCTTTCCCAGCATCAGAGTCTTTTTCAATGAGTTGGCTCTTTGCATCAAGTGGCCAAAGTATTGGAGCTTCAGCTTCAGCATCAGCCCTTCCGATGAATAATCAGGGTTGATTTCTTTAAGGATTGACTGGTTTGATCTTCTTGCAGTTCAAGGAACTCTCAAGAGTCTTCTCCTACACCACAGTTAATTCTTCGGCACTCAGCCTTCTAAAGGTCCAACTCTCACATCCATACATGACTAATGGAAAAACTATAGCTTTGACTAGATGGACCTTTGTTAGCCAAGTGATATCTCTGCTTTTTAATATGCTGTCTAGGTTTGTTATAGCTTTCCTTCCAAGGAGCAAGCTGGATTTTATAACCATCTCTTATAAGTGGCCTCTTTCCTGCAGGCCTTGGTATTCCATGAAGAGAGATCCAAGGCTAAATCTGATCATTAAGGAGGGACTATTTTATTCATATGACTTGAAAATTCCCCAGTTCAGAAACCAGCAAGAAACTCTGTCCTTAGCATATGTGCCTGAGATGATTAAAGTCTATATTGGGTAGGCACTACTGGTTGTCTACTCAACATTCATTCTTGCTTGCTTCTTTCCCAACAGAATGCTTTTTCATAGGGGCAACAAACTGATTAACTCAAATTTCTTTTAGGTTCTCCTGCAGATAAAGGAGGGCCCTGAGAAGTAAACAAAAGGCATTTCATAGGGCCTCCAGGAAAATCCTTTTTGTCCTTTCACAAAGAATGCAGCTGTGATGGCTGTAGCTCCAGCAGCCATCTTGAGATCATAAAAAGCCAAGAGAATTGCAGAGGCATGGCCTTGCCTGACATTCTTGATCTCTTCAGTCAATATAAAAAACTGCATACCCCCAGAGTTCTGGTGGCATGAAGAAAATGAACATTTATCTGTTGAAGTCACTGTATTGCAGTCTGTTTATTTAAATACAGAACAATTCCTAACTAAGGCACTGTTTTAAAAAATATATTCCAGAGAAGTGTTTTCATCTTTCATCTGTCAAAGGGAGTGAACTTATTAGGAATGTGAATTTATTAGTAACTGAAGTTATATTGGGTACTTTTAAGTGGTGCAGCATTTCTTCCCAGCATATCCATTCTCCATCTATGTCTACCACAGTTTCTGACCCAGAAACTGACCTTATGGAGTACTTTGTCTTCCCAGTGGCTTGGCCAATAAGGGGTCCTAACAGGACATAAAGGAAGGAAGAAAGTGAGCAAAGAGAGATAAAATACTTTCTCTTATTCCACAGCTCCCTTCCTGTCAGGTTGTTGTGTGTTGACAACATTCTTTTTTTTTTTATTTTTAATTGAAGGATAATTATAATATTGTATTGGTTTCTGCCATAAATGAACACAGAGCAGTCATAGGTATATATATATATATATATATATATATATCCCCTATATGAGTCCCCTCCTCTTGAGCCTTCCTCCCACCTCCCACCCCATCCCACCCCTCTAGGTGGTCACAGAGCCCTGGTTTGAGTTCTCTGAGTCATATAGCAAATTCCAACTGGCTATGGGCTTCCCAGGTGGCGCAAGTGGTAAAGAACCACCTGCCAATGCAAGAGACTTAAGAGATGTGGGTTCAATCTCTAGGTCGGGAAGATCTCCTGGAGAAGGGAATAGCAACCCATTCCAGTATTCTTGCCTGGAGAATCCCATGGACAGAGGAGCCTGGTGAGCTATAGTCCATGGAGTCACAAAGAGTTGGACACGACTCAGGTGACTTAGCATGCATCTGTTTTACATGTTAGTGTATGTTTCCATGCTACTCTCCATTAGTCCTACCCTATTCTTCCTACCTGCCGCCCCCACCCCCGTGTCCATAAGTCTACTCTCTATGTCTGCATCTCCATTGCTGTCCTGCAAATAGTACCTTCAGTACCATCTTTCTAGATTCCATATATATGTATTAATATACGATATTTGTTTTCCTCTTTCTGTCTTACTTCACTCTGTATAATAGGCTTTAGGTTTATCCACCTCATTAGCACTGACTCAAATGCATTCCTTTTTATGGCTGAATTAGTATTCTATTGTATATATATGCCACAGCTTCTTTATCCTTTCATCTGTCAATGGACATCTAGGTTGCTTCCATGTCCTAGCTATTGTATATAGTGCTGTAATGAACCTTGGCCTACACGTGACTTTTTCAGTCTTGGTCTTCTTGGGGTATATGCCCAGTAGTAGGAATGTTGGGTCATATGGTAGTTTTATTCCTAGTTTTTAAAGAAATTTCAATGCTGTCTTCCATAGCGGCTGTATCAATTTACATTCCCACCAAAAGTGCAAGAGGGTTCCCTTTTCTCCACACCATCTCCAGCATTTATTGTTTGTAAAATTTTTTGATGATGGCCATTCTGACTGGTGTGAGGTGATATCTCATTGCAGTTTTGATTTGCATTTCTCTAATAATGAGTGATGTCCTTTCATGTGTTTATTAGCCAACTGTATGTCTTCTTTGGAGAAATGTCTGTTTAAGTCTTTTGCCCACTTTTTAATTGGGTTGTTTGTTTTTCTGGTATTGAGTTGCATAAGCTGCTTGTATATTTTGGAAATTAATCCTTTGTCAGTTGTTTCATTTGCTATTATTTTCTCCCATTCTGAGGGTTGTCTTTTCACCTTGTTTATAGTTTCCTTTGCTGTATGAAAGCTTTTAAGTTTAATTAGGTCCCACTTGTTTATTTTTGTTTTTATTTCCATTACTCAAGGAGGTGGGTCATAGAGGACCTTGTTGTGATTTATGTCATAGAGTGTTCTGCCTATATTCTCCTCTAAGAGTTTTATGGTTTCCAGTCTTACATTTTGGTCTTTAACCCATTTTGAGTTTACTTTTGTATATGGTAATTAGGAAGTGTTCTAATTTCATTCTTTTACATGTAGCTGACCAGTTTCCCTAGCACCACTTATTAAAGAGACTATCTTTGCCCTATTGTATATTTTGCCTCATTTGTCAAAGATACGGTGCCCATAGGTGTGTGAGTTAATCTCTGGGCTTTCTATCTTATTCCATTGGTCTATATTTCTGTTTTGGTGCCAGTACCATACTGTGCTGACTGTGTTCTTGACTGAAGGTCATCTGTCTTCTCAAGACCCCTCTACTCACATGGTTCTTTCCTTCTGGGTTCCAGATGCCATGTCCTTTCCTTACCTTTTAGGTATATATGCTAACAGCGCCACTCTCACTAGCCCCCAGGGTACGATAGTATCCTATATAGTTTCCTTACATTCTATCCATAACCTTTTATTATAAAATAATCCCTTGATTTAACAATTCTCAATCCATCCTAATTTGACTGTACAATCTATTTCCTGCAGGGATGCTGTCTCATATGTTTTTTATTATACACATACATGCATGTATCTATCTATCTATACACACACACACACACACACACTCATATATACACACACATGTATAGACTCACACCTTCAGGCCTCCATGTCAAGGTAAAGAGCACTAACTGTAATAGGATAGGCAAGAAAACACTGTTAGGTGGTGAGTAGACTCAAAGGAAGTATGTAAAATGTTACAATAGTGAATCACAATCATTTTCTGAAAAATATTTTCTAAAATGCAGACATTGCAATCATTTTACTACCTTGGGGGTAGTCAAGACTCTGTCAACACACATACCTCGTTACCAACTCAGATATCTTCTCTTTACAGAATTATATAACTTTTAGGGAATTCTGGCATGACTTGATCAAACCTATTCACTTTTTAGTGAGGGCTAACCGACTGCCTAAAATCAAGTCAAACACCTCGTCTCTAGACATTTGATCAGGTTTGTTGTTATAATTGGGGGATTTTATGAGGTTTTGTTTTGTTTTATCTGTATCTTGATTTTTTTCTAAATTCTATCTAGTTATAATTCAGCCTTCGATGAAAGAGAAAAACCAACAGCAGTTTTAAAACTCTAAAATACAACATATGAGATTCCTGGGACCATTAATATTTTTACAAAATTAGTGGCCTAAGAAGTCAAAGCAGGGTAGCATCTAAGTTCAGACTGATATTAATGAGAACCAAGAAGAAACTGCTTTCAAGGAGAGCATAAATACTAATATATGTTGTGTATAAATTATCTGAGCATTTACAAGTGGCTCAGAAAATATTAATCCCATTTTGTAGGGAGTTCAAAGTAAAAAGCAAAATAATTTTTTCTCAATCTTTAAGTTCCAACTTCCAGTCTAAAATTCTAAGAATTTTCCTTCTCTATGAAGCATGGAAAATTGAACAATAGCTAAGTAATATTTTTTAATTAAAAAAAAGAGTTAAGGTGATGGAGAAATAAATGAGGTTCAATATTTTAGTCTTTTCAAGAATTCTGAGGTTTAAAAAAAATTTTTTTAAAGGGATCAATGTTTTTTTATTTTAATGAAGAAGGAAAATACTATAGCAACCTGCCTTGGCATTTTTGAGAACTAGGTAGCTCTATCTTTTTTGGATTGCATGTGTGTCTTCTAGTCCCAAGGCCTTAGATCTTGGCATTAATAATGTCTTGGATGTGGTCATAGCTTTTAAAGGTTATTTGATGAATTACAGAATGAACGGCCCCAAAGAGAAAGCTATAACAATCTACAAATAGTTGAAGAACTAAACCCGGAAAAAGAAGTAACTTTTTTTTTTTTTTTCTTGTTCAGTTATTGGGAAACAGGAAGAGAAGTCCTTCTATCAAGCTTTCTAACTATGAAATTGATAGTCTTCAAAGTTAGTCAGCTACTTTCACCAGTACAGATTCTTAACCTGGGATGAAGACCCCGATGGGACTATGAAGATGTCTGGGGAGAGCCTGGCATTATGCACAAAATAGTATAGCTGTGCATTTGCCCATTTTTCTGGAATCAGGGGATGTGGATTACATTAGTTTCTCAGAGGGGCTCTGGATATAAAAAGGTCTGCAAAAGAATGTGTGAAATCAGCCTGCATGACCATGTGTCAGGAGTGCTACAGAGAAGATAATCACTCTAAGCTCAATGTTTATAATTCAATGGTTACAGATAATGTAAGCAGAACTTTAATGCAGTGTGTGTTCAATCCTCTAATCACTCAGTCATTATTTATAGGTTGTCCTTCAGATGGGTTAATTTGCTCAGAGTGGTGGGTTGGAGGGAACATCTATTTTAACTTCCCCTTTATGGGGCAAGATAATGTGATGTACTTTTTCCCAACGCTTTCCCACAGAATTTGTTTGGTAGAAGCTGCAACATGAAGTGGGTTCACCATTAATAAACTGAATGAGAGGATGCAGTCTAGAACAAAGAATGGCAGCCCACAACAGATGAGAAGAACCTGGTCCCCAGATGGCAACCGAAGTTGAAAATCAGAGCGCAGAGTGCAAGTGTGAGGCTGGGAGCTGAACTGCTCTGGGCATGGATAAATATAGCAGTGAAGGACAAACAGAATGGACACTTTGTAATTTGACCCTTGGAGATCTGGAGAGGATCCTAGGATGCTCTGTCCCCAGCTCATACCCCAAACATTCAGACCCTGGGTAATGAACTAGCATGCGAACTGTCCTTTTGGAGGACAAATCAGTTAAGAGCTGAAACAAGCCTCGAGCTCTTTGCACTTATCTGATTTCTACACAAAGGCAGAATTTGGCATTTAAAGCCCACTGGGAGAGCCCAGCCATTGTATCCTGGCATCAAAACTTCTCCTTTGAAATTAGGATAGTGTGTAACTCATCCCTCAAGAGCTTTGCAGATCTCTTGCATTTGTTTCTGGGGCCTGTTTGAATTTGTTCTTTTAAAGAGGCTGCTTAGAGAAATTCCCGGCACCAATGTAATGAAAAGGGATATCATTAATTTCTTCCTTTAAAAAGGAAGGGTCCCTTTGGGACCACTGATCGCCATGTATATTAGGTTAGACAAATCCAGCCTAATATCTGGGTAGACTGGCTGTTCTAATTGCTGACTGCCAAGCAGCCTAACGGACCTTCTGCATAGTGGAGAACGAAAACGGGGTTTTGAGACAGAGGGAGCTCTCAGAATCCCTTATACCATTTAGGTGGATTAATGAAACATAACTCTTTCCCAATACACAAATTGCCAGACAAAGAAAATATCAACAAATTAGTCCAACTCGTTTTAAATGTGGTAAAGTTTCAAGGTGATAAACTCTTCAGACTTGTGGTGGCAATGCGGAAAAACCAAGTACAGTTTTAGAAACCAGCACGCTCTGTAAGACTTGGCAATTTGAGCAGAAGAAAGGAAGGAAGGAGTTGTTAACTTGAAATTAAGTACTCAGAAGGATTATCTGAGGAGTGGGGAAAACGCAGTGGCAACAGCTAAACATTTATTAGGTGCTTTACACATGTCAGGCTCTGTCTTCATGCATTAAGCCCATAATATGGAGTCAAACTATGGTATTTAGGACGCACACTTAGGGGGTGACCTCTAGGGAGGAGGAGAATCATAATCAGGAAAGGGTATCAGAAGGCTTCTGAGATGCTGGCAAGTTCTGTTTTCTGACCTCAGGTGTAATTGTATAGAGACTTCATAATAATTCATTACACTGTCCATCTCTTTTATAAACCTTTTTTCTTTTTTTTCTGTCAGCATGTTACATTTCAGAATTTTAAAAGGTATCTGATGTCTCAGTGGGTAAAGAATCTGTCTGCATTGCAGGAGACACAGGTTTGATCCCTGGTTCAGGAAGATGCCCTGGAAGAAGAAATGGCAACCCATTCCAGTATTCCTGCCTGAAAAACCCCATGGACAGAGGAGCCTGGCAGGCTACAGTCCAAGGGGTTGCAAAGAGTCAGACATGACTGAGCAACTAAGCATTCACGCACATTAAAACAACCTCAATGTTACATCTCTCATGTGAGAGCCTTTCCTGGTGTGAAAAGGGAACAGGCAGAGAGGCGGTCCTAAGATGACAGAGGAATAGGACGGGGAGACCACTTTCTCCCCCACATATTCATCAAAAGAACATTTAAACGCCAAGTAAATTCCACAAAACAACTTCTGAATGCCGGCAGAGGACATCAGGCACCCAGAAAAGCAGCCCATTGTCTTCGAAAGGAGGTAGGAAAAATATAAAAGACAAAAAAAGGAACAGGCAGAGGGCCAGAGATATCCTTCTCCATTCTATCTGGTCAGTTCCTGATCCCCTTCAGTTCTCAGCTTTGATGTCAGCCCACTGACCCTTCTCTGCTCCCACAAGATCACAAGGGTACCCCTGTCAGAGCATAGCTCCAGGGGCCACTCTTATTAATATCCTGGCCAGAGATCTGCTTTCAGGTTTACTCGTCTATTTCTCCCTTAGAATGTAAACCCACGAGACAATCTTGGCTGTTGCTCCATTATATACCACTGGCACCCAACACAGCACCCACCACCACTTAATAACCGCTCAGTAAACACCAGCTGACTGAATACTTGAATCAATGAGTAGTAAAGGTGCACTTCATGCTCCCCCACCCCTCTTTGAACTTAAACCAACAATTTCTCCCTTGCTAAATTCAGTTTTTACTGAAAGAAGACAGCCCCAGAGTCTTCCTGCGGCAAGTTTAAGTAACTAGGAGTTCTAGTTACTTTAAAGAGTCAGATAAAAATGAAAAGAGAGAAAAACCTTACCATGGTTCTGCACACAGTCATATAACCACAGATTCCACCCCCCACCCCCCGCCCCACTTATGTAATTTTGGACTATGTCTTTCTTGCCTCCCTGTAACACTTAGAATTGATTACATTTAATATAAGGAACACATTTGTGTCATGGTCCTTACACGCTCAACTACTGAACAACCAATCACCTTGTTCCTCTTAGGCTGTTTCATTTTGAACAACCAATCACCTTGTTCCTCTTAGGCTGTTTCATTTTCTTAGGGAGTAGGTACTATGCCGAGAGGTTTATTTAAAAAATTTTTTCTCCTTGATTACGTGCATAAAAAAATTCATTACTGCTCCACAAAACACACTGCTGAGAGAATGAAAAGACAAGCTCCAGACCGGGAGGAATATTTGCAGAACACATATCTCACAAAGGACTGGTACTGAAATATACAAAGAACTGGTACACCCTCAAATAAGAAAGCAAACAGCACAATTTAAAAACGGGCAAAAGATCTGAACGGACACTTCACCAAAGAAGTTATACAGATAGCAAATGAGCATATGAAAAGATGTTCCACATCAGGGAAACAAAAATTAAAACAACAATGAGATACCACTACATACCTATTTAAACAGCAAAAAGCCAGAACACTGACAACACTGAATGCTGGTAAGGATGAAGAACAACAGGAACTCTCATTCACTGCTGGTAGGAATGCAAAATGGTGCAGCACTTTGGAAGAGAGTTTGGCAGTTTCTTATAAAAGTAAACATACACTCTTACCATATAATCTAGCAACCACACATTTTGGTATTAACACAAAGGACTTGAAAAACTTATGTCTACACAAAAACCTGTACAAAAATGTTTATAACAGCTTTCTTCATAATTGCCAAAACCTGGAAGCAACCAAGACATCCATCAGTAGGTGAATGGATGAACAAACTGTGATACATCCATATAACAGATTATTTTCAGCAATAAAAAGAAATAAACTGTCAAGCCACATAAAGACATGGAGGAACCTTAAATACATATTGCTAATGGAAAGAAGTCAATACGGAAAGGCTAAACACTGTCTGATTCCAACTATACGACATTCTGGAAATGGTAAAACTATGTGAAAGTGAAAGTCGCTTCCAGTTCTTTGGACTGGAAAATACAGTCCTTGGACTTCTCTAGGCCAGAATACTGGAGTGGGTAGCCTTTCCCTTCTCCAGGGGATCTTCCTGACCCAGGAATTGAACTGGGGTCTCCTGCATTGCAGGCAGATTCTTTACCAACTGAGCTATCAGGGAAGCCAAAATTAACAGTTGCCAGGAGCTTAAGGTAAGAGAGAGAGGGATGAATAGATGGAGCGCAAGGGATTATTAGGCAAATAAAACTATTCTGTTTGATATTGCAATGGTGGATACATGTCATTATATATTTTTCAAAACTCACACACTGTACAATGCAAAGACTGAATTGTCATGTAAATTATGGACTTTGTTAATAATAATATATCAATACTGGCTCATCACTGTAGCAAGCAAGTCACTCTAATGCAAGATGTTAATAATAGGGGAAAATGGGGAGAGAGGGAAAGGTGAGGAGAGTAAATGGGAACTTGCTACTTCGCACTCAATTTTTCTAAAAACCCAAAACTACTAGAGAAAGCTATTAATTTAAAAAAACTAATAAAATTTATTACTCCCAATCTTGGAAAACAAACAAAAGTAAATAGAAGAAAAATCACTCCATTCCTACTACACAACTGTGTGTTTCATTTTAAAGTTGAAAAGAATCCTTTAAAATGAAACAAAGGAGCCAGCCAAGGTTAACAATGAGTTTATGCAGTTTCAAATACATAAAGTAAGAAAAGAATGTAAAAATAAAATTCCTCTTGGCACATTTTACAGCCACGCCATCAACATCAAATTCTGGAAGCCAAGCACCCTAACTTGACTCACTCCCTCCACCCCTCCCCACCCTGCTTGTTTGGCAGCTGTGCTCCTGATGTCCTGGGTCAATGCCAGAATCTAACTTGGCATTGGCAAAGAGTGCATCCTGACCTAATGCACTCAGGAAAGCACCAGAAAAGTTCCTACTGATCTTCCTCAGATACATTTACATTAACAATCTAAGCAGAAATAATGTCCCAAAACTATGCAACTTTGTAACATGCTTTAATGAGCTGCAGGAATGAGAACATGCTGTCACAGGGCTTTCCCTGAGGTACATGACCATAAGACCTGTGGCTGACAAATGACCTCCATATCTTCTACCCACCAGCCCTCAAAGGGCAGCCACTTTTCCCTCTAGCCTCAACTCCTGCAATGGAGACAGGATCTCGCCAATTCAGCTGGCTGAGGGGTGGATGGTGCCAACCTATGTGGACTGCATCCTTTCTTCCTTATCATCATCACCTCCAAATTTCTGGGAAAATGGTCTGTCAAGGAATCTTTGCCTCTTGCTAGGTATTCTGCACAGTTCCTATAGAAAGCCACAATTTTGCACAGAGGCCTCAGTCGGCGTAAACTGCCATGAACAGCAACTGATGACCCAAGCACTCTGCATTCTCCAAAATTATGAAATTAAGCAAGACAAAACCAAACAACAGCCAGACAAGATCTAGTAAGAATGAGGAAAGTCTTTTAAAGGAAAGGTGTGTGATTAACATAAATGGCACTAGGTTAGAAATCAAATTTGGAATTAAGAGAACTATAATTTCTCCCCTTTTTACTTCTATTTATCTGCCCATTTATCTGTCCTCATGCTTTCAATTCTTTTGCAAAAAGCCAGGTAACAAACTTTATGGCAATGACATATGTATTAGAGATACATGCACATATTCAGATCTGGTAGAGTTTGGAGCAGTTTTGCCTTGTGGGAGGCTGGCAGAGGTAGTAGAGTTTATAAAAGACAAAAGTCTTTTAAAGGCAGTAATTCCTAATAATTTTATAAATTGAGACACTTTTAAAAGTCTGGGACACTCCCTTCATCCTCCTCTACAGCAAAGTGACAAGTAACTGTAACTTTGTTCTGGACAATTTCCTGACAATTCAATGAGACCACTTGAGATAAATATGGACACTCAATATGTTACCAAACTTGCTTTGGAAAATGACAGCTGCAAAGACCAAGCTGTTATAATTGCATTTGTCTCTTAAGTGTCTTATTTCACTGCCTGGCCTGTGTTTGGTATACAGTAAGTGTTCAATAAGTGTTTGTTAAGTGAAAGAATAAAAAAGCATCTATATAAAGTTTACTTTTTCTGATTCAATGTAATATCATAGAGATAGGGGATGTGGTTCTCAAAAGGTAGCATTGTATAACCCGGGAATGTGATAAAAATGCAAATCCCTCCTCTCCTGTACCCCACACAAAACTGGAAACTATGGAATGGACCAGTAATTTGTATTTTAACAATCACTCGGGTGATACTAACACTTACTGAAGTCTGAGAATCATCAATTTAAAAAGGATCCTTTAAGAAAGATTACCTCCCACACTGCTGCTACTGCTGCTGCTAAGTCACTTCAGCGTGTCTGACTCTGTGCGACCCCACAGACAGCAGCCCACCAGGCTCCGCCTTCCCTGGGATTCTCCAGGCAAGAACACTGGAGTGGGTTGCCATTTCCTTCTCCAATGCATGAAAGTGAAAAGTGAAAGGGAAGTTGCTCAGTCGTGTCCGACTCTTCATGGACTCATGGACTGCAGCCTACCAGGCTCCTCCGTCCATGGGACTCTCCAGGCAAGAGTACTAGAGTGGGGTGCCATCGCCTTCTCTGAACCTCCCACACTAAAGGTTAAGAATTCCACACCAATAGTACCTTCACTATTGCACTGAGAAAAGTCCTGAGACCGAGGCGTCATGATGAGAGTTTATGGTGAATTCTGTGGCACCCAGGCAAGAAGAAAAGATGGATCAGCATTATGGGAGTCAAAAAGAGCAGGGATTCGAGGCTTGAGAGATTATTGGTGGTCTCCAAGTCTTGTATGTGGCTTTCTGTCGTGGCCCTGGGTGTGGGACAGGGAGGCCCAGTAGCCTTGCCTCCATAGGGTCTGGCTCCCACGTGCTTTCCCAACAGGGATTATGTTGCCTTTGAGTCTCTGTTGTAGGAACATGCTCTCCCTGTCAAATGGGTGACATCTGAGCCCTTTACGATCACAGTGGTTGTGGTTTGGCAAGCTGCTTGCATCCCCTTCCAAACACAGGCAGCAGTGTGAGCTGTAGCAGAGTGTAGCATAAATCTAAGGCTCAGTTTTGCCTGATACAATGATCTAATTAAAAGTTAGTTTTCACCAGTCAAGTTCAACTTCCAATATTATTATAGGGTGACCAACTTGTCCTAGTTTGCTTGGGAAAATTCCAAAAAATCCACATCTTGGAAAACCTTCAGTCCTAAGAAAATTGAGATGTTTGGTCACCCTAATGATTTGGGGTTCCAAGGATAAAAACACAGCCCAAGTTTGCTTTCTGATAGCTGAACTTCTGCCAAGACCAATAAAATTTAGTAATAAGCAGTGAGAAAGGCAGGAAAATAAGAGTAGATGGCATTAGAGAAGTACTGGGTGAAAGAAAATGTGTATGACTTGCTCAGCAAATCTGAAGACGATATGGAACCAGATCACTGAATTCTAAAGCCACTTTGATGGGGACTCTACCATACCCCGACACTGCAAGCTACCAGAGGCACCCCCCTGGGGAGGCTAGTATAATACCACCTCTCCCTGGCTCCCTGAAAATGTACTAGACTCCATTTTAAAAAGCCATATAGCTAAAGTTACTCTTAGCAAATGCAATGACTTTTTTTACCTTCCAAAAGAAGTATGAATAATTTATACCACTCGTAGACAAGAAGATAACCAAGGGCAGGACTACCTAATGTCAGTGAGGTATCACAGGCCCTGACAATGAAGGCCCTTGAATAAGTAGGTCACAAACTTAGTAGCGTACACTTTACACTAAGAAAATACGGGTAAAATACTTAGTATGTGCCCAAAGTCGATAGTACATCTGTGGCAGTTCCCTTTCTTTCTTTCACTGGGATTTCCTCACACCCTCAACTCAGATTCCCTTTGTTAAAATATAGAAAAAACAATTAAAGTTTGGTTTTTATACCACCACAAGGAGAAAAAGAGAGAAGGCAAAAGGAAGGTATGTTATAAAAAATGAGCACATTAGCAATAGCAGGAAATAACAGCTTTGTGTTGAGAGAAGAAAGTTAAAATAAACAGGTGCATTAACTAAAAATCATAACAGTTGAGAGTCATCTATTTTAAGGGTAGATGGCTCGGTGGTAAAGAATCTATCCACCAATGCAGGAGACATAGGAGACTAAGATTCGATCTCTAGGTCAGGAAGATCCCCTGGAGAAAGAAATGGCAACCCACTCCAGTATGCTTGCCTGAAATTCCATGGACAGAGGAGCCCGGTGGGCTATAGTCCATGGGGTCGCAGAGAGTTGGGCATGACTGAGTGAGCACACAAGGTGGTCCCATTTCACAATGATCTCCAAGGAGCTCTGCATTAGCACCAGTGTGAACTGTTACTAATAATCATGTCCCAAGACATTGTGAGTAAGGAGAACTGTGTCCAATACACTCAATATGAAAGGGGAGTCATAGTTTTAGAAAGTTCCAGCTGTCTGGAATATGTAACTTAATAGAATATCTCATTTCATTGATGATGTCTATCATCTCTCCTCAAACCAGTGGTTTCCATTTCACCCTTGCTACTCAAAATGTGGACCCTGGGTCAACACCATGGCACCACCTAGAAGCTCTTTAACACTGCAGAATCTCAGGAGCCACCCCGACCTGCTGAATCAGAACACTCTTTTTAACCAGATTCTCAGGGTTTGGTAGGACATGCATCACCTGGCTCCTTACCTTCTATGATTCTCTTTCTTGCTCTCTCAGGTCCAGTCACCCAGGTTTCCTTCTACTCCTCCTGTACTCCACACTGTCTCCTCAGGGCATTTGCCTCAGCGGTTCCCTCTGCTTGTAATGTTCTCCTCACGCCCTCTCTGTGCAGTGCTCTCTGACCACCCCGTTTAAAAGTTAACCATCCTCCATCCTCGTCCTCCATGCTTACCACCCCCGATCTCCCTTACTGTACTTTTTCCCCTATAATACTTCACCTTTCTAACATCCCACACAACTGATTTAGGATTACGCTTATTGCTTATTGTCCCTTTGATGAATGGAGAAGGCGATGGCATCCCACTCCAGTACTCTTGCCTGGAAAATCCCATGGACGGAGGAGCCTGGTGGGCTGCAGTCCATGGGGTCTCGAAGAGTCGGACACGACTGAGCGACTTCCTTTCACTTTTCACTTTCATGCATTGGAGAAGGAAATGGCAACCCACTCCAGTATTCTTGCCTGGAGAATCCCAGGGATGGGGGAGCCTGGTGGGCTGCCGTCTCTGGGGTCACACAGAGTCGGACACGACTGAAGTGACTTAGCAGCAGCAGCAGCATGAAACTGGGACTTTTTGACTGTGTTGTTCCTTGATGTCACACGTGACCAGAACAGTGCCCATGAAGTGTGGTCTACAGGCTGACTCTCGCCTCTGGTCTCAACTGGATCACTGAAGAAACTTAGAGTAGTTTAAGTTAGAGTAAGAAATTTAGAAAATTATAAATCAATTTGATATTGACACAACGCCTAAATGGGTGATTATTTACCTAGTAATTCATTTCACTGTATTTTACAAAAATATCAGACTGTGCAGTTTGAAAATGAAAACATCCAATTCCAATTTGTTTTTTTTTTTTTTTCCCAATTTGGTCTTTTTAAAAATAGTTTGAGAAGCACTGGCCCAGGAAAGTTCCTGGCACTTAGTAAGTGTTAATAATTGTTTGCTGAAGAAATAAAGAGAAGAACAAATGCCTGAAGAATAAACTTTTACATAGTAAAGGACTGCTGCAGTCCACGGTGTCGCCAAGAGTTGGATACAACTGAGCAACTGAACTGAGTAAAGGCGAATCAGGTTTGTATCTATGCCTGTCAGTCCAATTAAATAATTTCTGCCTGGATTAGTGGCAACGTGATTCATGTTTTGCACTTCCTCGATATACTGTGCTTTCCTGTCCCATGTGAAAAATATAAGGCTCAGATGATCAATGAAGGAAATTTCTGAGACTCCCTGAATAACTGACTGAAGATAGCCTTTGTCCACCCACATCTGGACACTTTTTTGCCTGGCTGTTCTGAGCAAAGCTGGCCTGATTAAGTAACTTTAGATTTATTCCCTGCTTTCCCCTACCCTCACCTCCCTCACATCTCTTTATAAAACAATGCAGTTAGCACTCACTGAAAGTTAGAAGGCAAGCTTGTTGGATGTTAGTGTTTTCTTAAAACTGAAAAGCTCATAATATTCTCAGGCTTCTATAGAATCATGGATTGCAATAATGGATCATTTAAGGCAATGAATTGAACACAAAGGTATAACCGGCTAAAATGTCTCCTACAGAGTAAATACACTCATTTCTGCAGCTTATCACTGTGAACATATAAATAAAACTGGAAATCTTTTGTTCTTCAGCCATCTTTGTTGGCTTCTAAGGTCAAGAGGAATCTGATTTATAAAATGCTTTTTCCTGCCCAAACCTTCCTTCCCTCTCCCCCTGTTCAAAACAATAACAACAAAATGAAATGGCTTGGATTTTTTAAACTTGTCCCACTGGTATGCTATACCTCTTTGGGGGTGTTAAGAGACCATGGACAGAGGAGTCTGGCGGGGCACTATCCATGGGGTCACAAAGAGTCAGACATGACTGAGCGACTAAGCACAGCACAAGAGACCTTTATTTTGTTCCAGGATGGTTAGAAGTACAGTTTAAAACTTCTCTGACTCATTTACTTGAGCTTTATTTCATTCTTGCTTCCACTATATCCTATCACAGTTGTGAATGCTTAAGAATTCAATTTGGGGACCTAGGCTATTGCAAGGACAGAATTCAGAAATGAAAAGACATGGTTCTAGAGGGTTTAAAATCTAGTAGATGCATGTAAATAACTGTAATACAAGGAAGGACGTGATAAGTACTAAAGGAAAGTCAAAGCACTCAGAGGGAGCCATGGTGGACTCTGAAGAATGGAGGGGACCTCGAGAATGAACAGTGAGGCAGAGGCAACAGCATGAACAAAATCACGGAGGAGAGAAAGGACACACTTGGCATGCGTGGAGGACAGAGAGTAGTTTGGTACGCCAAAGCACAAAATGAGGAAGAGACACCAGTGAAGGCAGAGCTAGAAAGGAAGACAGGAAGAGTTAGAACAGAGACAGCCTTGTATGTTGTGCCAAGAAGCTTAAAGTTGATGCTAGAACAACAGGGAGCCACTGGAGATTATGGTGGAAGAGAAAGTTATGATTAGGGAATGCTTTAGAAGAGCTCCTCAGATACCCATGCATGAGGCAAGTTGAGAGAAGAAAAGAAGCAGGAAGACCACTTAGGATACAGTTCACAAGAGTTTAAGGAGAACTCATGGTGATGGTGGCAAACCAAACAGAGAAACCTCTAGATGGGAAGGAAGGAGCAATAGTGACAGGAAATACATATGAACATTTGCAGCAACTTATTAATAAGTTTGACTTTTGCGGACACTTATCTAAAGGCAGGGAAAGATGATTATAATCCAACATGTCTCTTCGGTAGTTAATTCAAAATGCAATATATTTTTACTCCTCCTAAACGATACCACCAAAACTTGATGCCTCAAAATAAGAACTTTATTTCTCGACCCGTTTTTCATATTTAACTTTGCATTTGTATAATGTCAATAGCATAAGTACCATTGCAACACCTGACATAACAGTGTACTGTTATGATGAGCCAGACACCACGCTGTGCCCTTTACTTCTACTAGCTTATTTAATCCTCAATACAGCCTTTTGGCTATGAATTACCATTTCCCTCATCTTACATGTGTAAGTCCTGAGGTAAGGAATTGTTACATGAAGCTATGTAACAGGAAAGCAGAGATTTGCATCCAGGCAGATCTGACTCCACAGGCAGAATCTGTGCCTTTGGCTATTCAATCATGCTTTAAAAATTTCTTTTTACATGTATTTTAAAGTAGAATGCTAGAAGAGAACAAAGACCAGATGGAACAAAGAAAACAAATAACAAGATGACTGCTATAAACCAAAGTATGTCAACAGTCACATTAGATGTAAATGGTCTAAACATCCAAATTAAAAGGTAGAGATTATCTGTTTGGATAGTGAAAAATGCCAACCAAATTCTTGCATAATAGATTCTATTCTACCATGTGATCTTTTTCCTCAATTTCCATTTTTGCACCACTCTTCCCCTGACCTCAGTGTGGCCTTATTCCTGAATATTACCTGCCTGTGAGGAAATTAGTCCATTGGACAGATTTATCATTTTCTGCATGTTCATTTAAAAGGTTCTGCCATAATACACGAATCCTCTCTCATCTCTCTTGAAGAGTTAAATTTCATATGGACTGAAGGTCCTAACACATATATCACACATTCTCTACTTCATATTTTACCATTTTGTCACTGAAACAGATAAGAAGAAACTTTGAGAAGTCTAAGAAACTACTATATATTGCAGAAAAATAAATGAGGTCAACAGTAAAGGCACAGTAGTTTCTTAGTATTCGTATTTTAAGTTGAAAAGATTTCTTCCTTGGGAATGATCCAAAATGTGTTTAGTATTTTCTGGTTCATAAATATTTCTTATGATCTTGCTTCTAGTTTATCTTCCAGAAGTATTGATTATAGCTACTCATAACACCCCAAACTGACTTTTACCATATTCTGTAGCAAGAATTTAGAAAGGGGGCAAAAAATACCATTTTCCATGAGTGTGGCAAGATGTCTGTATTCTTGCTAAAAGAATAGCCATGTTGCCAAAAGGGCAGAACTACTCTCTAAATCCATATTCTTTACCAAGCCCTAGATTTTGACTCTGAACTATTTGCTTCGGTCAGTTGTCTATCTTCCCTGTTGTTGTTGTTTTTAATATGGAATGCTTTGCAAATTTGCATGCCGTCCTTATGCAGGGGCCGTGCTAATCTTTGTACCTTTCCAAACTTAGTATACGTGCTGGTGAAGTGAGCACAAGAAAGTTTTAAAGGAGTTTCTTAATTTAGGCTTCTTACAAGTAAAGGGAAAAGTATGATCTTTGATATTCATTTTTTTTTCCTTTAGAAAAAGTAAACTTAAGTGGCACAGATAGGTAGTAAACTGCTACTTTTAATGAAAGTTTTGTTTCCAGTCTTTAAGGCTTTCTATATCTGAATGTTCTGCTAACATTAGCCCATACTAGTATCAGAGTACTGCCTTCTACACAGCCTGTCTAAACAACTCATTAAAAAGTACACAAGCATGCAAATAGTAGAAATAGCTTACAATTCAAAATGTTCTTCTTACCAGATTTTGCAGGGGCTCCCCTCGAAGGACTCAGTCCTGGGCAATCTGGAGCAGCGTGGCATGTCTGAAAAGACAGAATCAGTCCCAGAAGCTGAGCGCTTCAGAAAGACCCAGTAAAATAATTACTACTTTTATCCTCTGATGAGTCAGCCTTTAGAACTCGGCTTCCATTTAACTAAGGGACCCTGAACTTCAATCATACTAGGGAAAAATTTAAGTATATTGGGGTCATGTGGTGAGTTGCTCATGCCTTACAGTAGAATTGAGTGGAGGTCCTCTCCTTGGGGGCAATTAGCTGCAAAGTCTCAACACCTTTGCCTCATCCATTTATTTCTTCCTCTAAACAAGCCAACCTAGCCCCCTTGTAAATTAATTATAGTCCGTATAAAAAACAGCTTGTGCCGATTTTCTCTTATGCTTAATTTTTATCCCTGAGAAAGAAAAAAGAAAACCTATAGGAAGGTATTAATCTACTTAACATTTCTAAGTACATCATCCAAAGGATTTTGTTTTTTTAATCTTACATATGCTCAGCAGAGTTACTGGCAAAAACTGTACATTTTCTTCATTTCATCCTTTCAACATCAAATAGTAGGCAGCAAAAATTGGATCAGACTTCAAAGCCTGCTGTGGGCTCCAAGTCACAGAGAGACGCCTCCATTTCACATATTGAATTCGAGCAGGATATCAAAGTGCTACCAAAGAACCTCAGGTCCTTACTCAAAAAGAGGCTCTAACATCTGTAGAGAGTGGAGTGCACAGACAAACCACCTCAGGGATCAGCTAGCATTTACTCTCAGCAGCAAATTTCCAGGCTTTTGATTCTCTCTTCGCTGTACCTCCCTGCCTCTCTGCTGAACCAAAATTCTTAAGCAAGCTGGGCTTTTGTCTCAAAGCCTTCAAAATATCACTAACAGTTCATGTCTGGATGGCTTGACCAAGCAGCCACAGACAGGCACCATGACCACAGACTAGGACGAGTCTGTAATAAGGATAAACAGTTACTTCAGAGTCAAGGATGTCCAGCTACCTTATTTGAGTGTCCTGCGAAGACATCACACCCTTTGGAAGAACTCTGGGCTTGTGAATGCCTAAAAATAAAAAATAATAATAATTATTATAATAATATTTTTAGAAGGCTTGAAAAAAAAAAACTTACAGAGGATTGCTTTCCTCCAAAGATGGATCAGAACAAACTCTCATTCAGCATCTGTTGCTTTCCATTCCAATCCTTGGTTAGGAGGACATGGTCAACTTAAGGAAATGTATCCTATCAGGTGCTGCTCAAGTCAGCCTGAGATCCTAAGACCCAAGACCCTGCCCGTTTAAAGTTGTGTGATCTAATCTACTTTACTGCTGGGTGTTCACAAACATTACCAAGTAGCCAACCATGATGCTAAGGCTGAACCTCCAATCCAGCACCTTAATCACATTGTTAAATAATTCAAAATAGATCCTGTAGTCAAATAAGTCTGGGGAATGCTAAGCTGTGTGTAGTTTAAGAGGTTTCCTTATTGCAGAATGATCTTTGACAATATGCATTTAAGGATTTCTAAAATGGGGTGTGTGAAGGAGGGGGAGAATTCAGTTCCCTAAACTACTTTGAGCAAGAAATTTAAAAAGTGATAATTAACATCTATTTAAATACTATTGTTTCATGGAGCAAAGTTTGGAAAAATCAACTTATATAAAAAATCCAGAAATTGGAACACATGGTATAAAAGTGTGATGAGGGACTTCCTTGGCAGTCCAGTGATTGAGACTGCACTTCCACTGCAGGGGGCATGGGTTAGATTCCTAACTGGGGAATGAAGATCTCGTATGCTGCACATTATAGCCAAAAAATGGTAGAAATTATTTTTTTAAAAATGTTTTAAGAGTGTGATGATTATAACTCACTCACTGCTAAAACCGGCTCTTACAATTCCTTTCAGATGGAAGCCAGGAGTATGGAAAGCACTGACTAGGCGAAGGGAAGTCTGGGTATCTAAGTCCTGCTTCAAAATCCATCCTCTCTCTCTGGGTGTCTCTGTCTCTCTTACACATACGCACAGGCATGCACATTTACACACATTCGATTGGGTAAATTTCTATGGTATTCTGGGTTCTAGTTTTCCTCATCTATAAAATGAGGGGATTGAAATAAACTATCCCTAAAAGTTGACTCATTGGAAAAGACTCTGACGATCAGAGGGATTGGGGGCAGGAGGAGAAGTGGACGACAGAGGATGAGATGGCTGGATGGCATCACTGACTCGAAGGACGTGAGTCTGAGTGAACTCCGGGAGTTGGTGATGGACAGGGAGGCCTGGCGTGCTGCGATTCACGGGGTCGCAAAGAACGAATGAACTGAACTGAGCTGAAGAACTCTTCTAGTTCTACATTAAAAAACTGTTTATTTAAGCTGAGCATTTCATTTTCTGAATTTCTGTGAATGGTTCATTAGTATTACCTTCAAAATGCATCTATATATAGATTATAAGCAATGTATGTAAGAGCTCAGTCATATCCATATCCAACTCTTTGCCACCATATGGGCTGTAGCCTGCCAGGCTTTTCTGTTCATGGAATTTTTCAGGTAAGAATACAGGAGTAGGTGGCGATTTCCTACTCCAGGTTATAAGCAATATACCCATCTAAAAATATCACATCAATATCTGTGGAGAGGAGACTCTGCTGATATATTTATTTGTATATATACTTGTTTGTCATATGTCTCCCACTATGGAATGTTAGCTTCCAAGCAGGTAGGGACACAGTCTGCTTTATTATATACTCTGTATCAACACTTAACCCTGTACCTAGTACACTATAAGTGCTCAATAAATATTTCACAAGTTGAATGAATAAAATGATGACTAGTGGACTCCCAAAATATGGACCATGAAGAATACCCTTTACATTAAAATTGAATTAACTAGCAATTATATAGTTTTCATATTTTAATAATGTGTTTATATATCTAATAAGGATTTCACAATCATTTGAGCTAAGTGCTTTAATTGCCTATATTATACAGATGAAGAAACTATAGATCAGAGAGGTTAAGAGGTCTGCCCAGGGATTATGGCACATACCTGGCAGAGCTAAGACACTGAGCCCTGTTAGTCTGATTCCAAATACTCTGCTCTCCCTCTGAAGAATGACCCCCATGCCCTTGGGCCCATGAAACTCATTCCTGTCAGCTTAGGCAGGTCGCAGTGGCAGTGGGACACCTATAGAGAGGTGGATTCAGGTCTTCCAGGAGTCCTGGTGGGCTCTGGAGAAAATCTAAGGAAGATAATTTGGCTGTTGAATTACCAAGGGGTCTCTAATTTCTGCCTTTCCTGCCCCAACAAAAGAATGAAACCTTTTAACTCCTCTAGTTTGCAAGGATTTTCAGGACCCAAAGGTCAGTGCACATACCTTCCAACAATACACTGAGGGTTGGCTCATCAGTTTGACTACTTTGTCATTCAAATCTTTGGGAGGATCTAACGCATCTCAATATAATTTTTACATGTGTTACTTGGTTTTAAAAGGCAAAGGTAGAATGAGTAGTGTCCAAAGGCAAACAGATTAGAAAATACTTGATTAAACAAAGTTAAGCAGGTTTCTTTCCTAAGAAGATTTCCAGAATCTTTAACTTAATAATATGCACAATGAAACCTCAACAGTAGGAGAGAACAGGCAGCATTTCCCAGACATTATCTTGACAGTGGAAGCCTCCCTTCACTGGGGCATGTTGAGGCCCTGGTTCTTACAACACATCTTAGAAAACAGTAATCTGAGCAGCCCTTATTTGAAACAACTTTTGCCTTAAAAGAAAGAAAGAAAAAAAAAGGATATAAGTCACTTTTCTTTAAAGTCTATAACTGCTTCAACTCTTTTGTAGCAATTTTATCAGATATCTTGTCATTTGCCTCAGGGACTTGAGCCTGGCAGCAAATGGATAACACTTTGCAAGTTGTCATCACCAAAACACAGTCAATACTTATTACCTGCGTATGTGCCACCAGACCATGGTCAAACATGGATACATGGTTATCCCATCTAATACTTCCAACAACCATGTGGATTAGTTCTATTTTTATACCCATTTTACAGATGAGGGAATTAAGGATCCAGAAGCTAGTGACTCCCTGGTGGCTCAGCTGGTAAAGAATCCACCTGCAATGCGAGAAACCTGGCCTCAATCCCTGGGTTGGGAAGATCCCCTGGAGAAGGGAAAGGCTACCCACTCCAGCATTCTGGCCTGGAGTATAGTCCATGGGGTTGCAAAGGGTCGGACACAACTGAGCAATTTTCACTTTCAAGCTAATGACTTGTTTAAATGTCATAACTAGTAAACAGTGCAGCATAAAACCTGCCTACATAAAAAGGAGACTCCAAAGGGAAATCACTGATTCAGATACAAACGATCAATTGCTGATAAAATGTTAGACAAATGGTTGATGGTGAATAGGACGTGCAATATGGTGCCAAAGCACCACCATACAGATTCCTTCTTTAGGTCACAAGGAGAGTAAGGGAACTGCATACTGGATATTTATACCACCTCAATTCAGTGCCAATCTTAGCACCACTGATGCCCACACAACACTGTCTTGTGACGTGAGACAATATGAAATATTCAACATCACCCAGGATACTTATATTTTTTCATTTAGTTAAAAACTTAACTTTAATCAAAGCTTTTAGATCTAATGTATAGTTTATCTAAAACACATAGTATAGAGGGGGAAAACTAGGACTGCAAAAAATCAAGCAGGCAAATATAGAAGATGAGTTATTTTATGGGATGACTGGTTCATTCTTCTAACAAATCAGTGTCATGAAAAAGGGGAGTCTTGTATGTGAATAGAGATTTAGGGGACATAACAACTTGATATAATGTAATGTCCTACATTAGATCCTGACTTGGACAAACAGGTATAAAGGACCATTCTTCAAACATCTAGGAAATTTTTATTGGTATTAGATGATAATAACAAATTATTTATTTTAAAGCATGGTATTATTTTGAACCTGTAGGAGAAATTTTTTGAAATAACATATTGTTGTCAGCCTCTGCTAGAAATCTGATGCTAAATGACAGAAGCAGTCCATTTGGTTATCAAAGGGTGGTGAATAGGAGGTAGTTGTCTCTCTGGAAATGATCCACTGCATATTTCCAGGGCTCCTGTAGCCTCTCAGAAGCCACGACTGAGGTCTCAAGCAGATTGCCTCAAGGGCTTGGCCACTCCGCTGCTTTATTGCAGTCAATTCATTGAATTGTAGGTTCTCGGGGAGATGAAAACTCTGTCACCATTGAAAACCCTTCTGCTCGGTCTCTCCCTTGAATAAGCCCCCAAATAAACTCAAATCTAATTCTCTTTTCTTAAACCAATCCCAGTGCAACAGGATGAGGGGCAGGGTGAAGGCTGGCTCTCGAGCACATGGCTACTGAGAATGCCATAGCATCTCTGCTGTGCAGCAAAGATCCATGAGGCCAGCTGGCTTTGTCATGCTGGGCTGGCAGCACTAGGGGAAGTCACCTTGGTCCAAAACTGGGTCTCAGCTTTGTAGCCTCCAAAAATTAGTCTGCCAGTTCTTTGAGGGGTAATGTATTTTCGGGAGCTGAGTTGTACTAACCAAACTCAAAACAGTCATATTTGAAAAGTAGAATGCTATTGTGTGACTTTACAGTGAGTACAATAATCTGGACCAAACTTTCCCCCTAACTAATTCGTTGTTATACTCTGCAGACCAAATTACACATTAGAAGGAAAACAGAGGAAGCAGGGTGCTCTTTGAGGATCTGACCAATCAGGCTGGTCTTATAACTGGACTTTTTTAACTTTAGGGTTAGAATCAGTCACTTTTTTTCTTAGACAGGAATAGAGACATGCTGGCTATCCTTTGATTTGCCATTTTCTAGATTTCATTTAAATTTCTTTGTGCAGTTTTTATTAATTTTGATAAAACTTGCAAGATTGTATCTTATCTTTTACAATTATAATGTAGAATGGTTTCTAGAACTGAGAAACCCACTAGTTGTTCACTAATGAGACAATTAGTCATTCACTTACAAGCACATTCTATTTTAAAGCAGCTTATTTTGAAATTAAGGTTACTCAACCTTAATTTCTGCAATCTCTAAATAAGATGGCAGTTATTCATTGTGGGTAGATTTTTCTTAGCTTCCTACTGTCTTCAGATTTGGGAATAGTTCCTGGAAACTCTTGTCTTACTTGGTAGCCCTGGGAGAAAGGCTAATCAGAATAACCAAGCAAATTTGTTCCTGCCTCTTTGACAACGCTGAAAAAAAACCTTTTGTACATGGAGTTTTTAATATGAAGAGGTCAATTTCTTTTTTCTAAGAAGCAGCAATCAATCCACCCTGCCAAAGTTATGCTCAGACTAAGATATTTTAACACAGTAGGAGACCCATGAATCTTGAGGGAGGCACGCTTCAGGCAAATAAGTCAAACAATTTTCCTTCTGGAAGTTATTACTATGAAAGATAATAGAAAACATAAACACCTTGAGAAATGGTTTCAGTAAGTTCAAGTTCTAAAGATAAATTAAGACATTTAAGGGATGGTATCAGAGAAGAGGACACTGCCCTTTGTAAAAGATCCCATGCTAACCTGAGTGCTAACAAGGCTTCTATGTGAGCTGGCCATAGGCTGAACCCAAATGGCAACTCAAGAATTATTGTTTAGTTCTTATATGGAATGTGAACATTCAAAGGGCTGAGGGTATAAATGTGAAACAATATCCAGATCTGAATCTACCAGCATTGTATCAACTATGTATTAACTCTTTCCTGAATTATATCAGCTCGGTGTCATTGCATATTCTTACTGCTTGCTGCTGCTAAGTCACTTCAGTCGTGTCCAACTCTGTGTGACCCCATAGACGGCAGCCCACCAGGCTCCCCCGTCCCTGGGATTCTCCAGGCAAGAACACTGGAGTGGGTTGCCATTTCCTTCTCCAATGCATGAAAGTGAAAAGTGAAAGTGAAGTCGCTCAGTCGTGTCCGACTCTCAGTCACCCGATGGACTGCAGCCTTCCGGCCTCCTCCATCCATGGGATTTTCCAGGCAAGAGTATTGGAGTGGGGTGCCACTGCCTTCTCCGATTCTTACTGCTTACATTTATTTAAATAGCTTTGAAAGCACAGAAGATTGGAGGATAATGTTTTAAGAACACAAATTATTAAGTTGGAAGACACCCAGAGTGTATAAGTTAATGCATGTTTATTACAAAAACTGGGAAGTTAATATTTCTAGAGTGCTATGTTGTTTTCTATTCACCACCACCACCACAATAAATATTTGCCAAGCACATGCTAAATCTCCCCAGGGTTGTATTCATATTTCTGTGCTTTTATCTGCAATGTCATCTTCTCCCTTGACCACCTGGCCATTGCATCCTTACCCTTTAGCTCTGGCGTTGGCTCCTCTGAAGAGTCTTTCCTGCCCCATCCCCATCCCGGCTATCTCTCCCACTTGGGGCAGAGTTGGAGGTCCTTGGTGTATTTCCACAGTCTACTGAGCATAACCATACTGAAAACTTGGTTCTGCAACTGACTTATCTGGTACTACATCCTGACCAATTAAAAATGTCTGAAAATCATCTACTGAAGGTGAGCTTTATCAAATTTTGATCAAGGGAGAGAAAGCAAAGAGCAAGCACCATAATATTCTTGGCTTTTGAGATATCAGAGCTCTTCCTATTGCTGTGCTCATCAGTTTTATCTTTTCTTCTCTAGTTTTTATTTGATGAAAATGCTCTCAACTCCCAAGTGGTCTGAATATTCACCAATCACTAATCAATGAAAATGAAGCAATATCTGACTTTCTCCCCAAAGTAAATGACTAAACGAACTGGTGGCAAAATGTTTCCTTTTTTCCCTCTTTCTGATTAAAAATATATATTCACTGTTGTACTGTATAAAATATAGATATTCAAGGAGAAGAAAATAAAGAAACGGAAGAATATCCACACCCAGATATAATATCTCGCTTCACATATTTTCAGATGCTTTTCTATGTATATAATATACATTAAAAAATAATGGCTCATGATATATTTGCCATTATAACTTACTTTTTGTATTATGAGCATCTTCCCACATATGTACGTGGAATACAATATAACATTTATGTAATATACACCTATGTCATATTTATGGCTGTACAATACTACATAATTGGTTGGCATCACAAGTGATGTAAGTAATCTCTTATTTTTGGATATTTGTTACCAGTTTTATGACATTATAAATGTGCTCAGTTAGTCATGTCTGACTTTTTGTGATCTCATGGACTGTAGCCTACCAGGTTCCTCTGTCCATGGGTCCTCCCAGGCAAGAATACTGGAGTGGGTTGCCATTTCCTACTCCAGGGAATCTTCCCAATCTAGTTATTGACCCTGCATCTCTTTTGTCTCTGGCATTGGCAGATGGATTCTTTACCACTAGAACCACCTGGTAAATAATGGGTCATTAAGGATATGTGCATATAGTTATGAGTATATCCAATTTAATTTCCAAAATTTTTCCAATTTTTAATTAGGATAAATTTAATTTAAAGCTATTAGCTTAAATGATGAACAAATTTTCTATTTTAAAGCTTTTGAATTGTATCATCAAATTCTCCTTTAAAAAGTAACAAAAATTAACATTCATAACTATAAAAGTATGAAAGGCCCCACTTGTCATATCATCAACACTGGGTATTATCAGTATTTTTCATCTTTGCTTACCTCTTAAGTAAAAAAAAAAAATTTAACTCATTTTTATTTTAATTGACATTTCTTGATTCTGAAAAGGGAAAACATTATTCCTGGGGTTTAATATATGATATGAAGGAAATATAAAAAGCATAGGAGAAATGAAAAGAGTAATCATACAAAATAAGATCACCACTATAGTAGGAAAAAAGGAAACATAAAGGAATGATCACAGCTTTTGTATTTTTTTTTTTTCCATTGGGTTTGCTACTTGGTAACTTTTCTGTTTTGAATGCATGCACTGTATCTTACCCCAAGTAAGTATCATTACTCAATAAGTTGAATATGCAAATTATGCTTAAGTATATGGATATTTGTTTGCTCTTGGACACATTCTAAATTTTAGAACATGGCTCAAGGAGAAATTCATAAAAGGGCTCAAAAAGGCTGACAAATGTTTCATGATGCCGTTGCTCCAAGTTAGCACTACTAGTTTATGTACTTATGCTAATTTCCCAAATCCCACTGAGCCCTTTACATTTGATCATATTTGTCTGCCTCATTGCTTTTCCCCAACCATGAGTCCATACAACCTTAATTTGCCACTTCTGTATCCTCATTTCTTTAATTTTTTTCTCCTTTACTATTTTATTACAGGCAGCTATCACTGTGTAAAGCCAAATGTAAGAGCAGAAGATTTTCTTCATTCTGCTGAGAATTCTTGTCTTATTGGGGGAAAAAAAAAGGACACTCAACACTCAACATAAAACTGACTTCAGTTCTTTATTAGCAACCACGGGAGCCATGAGAAAATCTGACCTCAGGCTTGGGGATGGAGTTAAGACAGAGTAGTGAGGAAGAACACATGACCCAGAGGGCTGTAGTGCCACAGGCTGAGGGCCCCAGCACAGCCAGAAGAGCTGACCATTCAGTCACCACATCTACATGAGCAATATAGAGCCTACCAGGGTCTCCACTTCACAGCTCAAGCTTAGGTTTTTTGAGGAGCCTGCTCTGGAGGCACCTAAATCTGCATATACAAACCCAGATCCCATGGACGCAGAGTCTGTGCTCTCAGTCTGCAGTGCCATTTTGTTAGTGGACTATTCCAGATATTCACTCAATCATATCTGGGATCTTAATAAATGACACCTGGGGTGACAAACATCTAACTATAAAAACATGCTGCTGCTGCTAAGTTGCTTCAGTCATGTCTGACTCCTAGCGACCCCATGGACTGCAGCCTACCAGGTTCCCCTGTCCATGGGATTTTCCAGGCAAGAGTACTGGAGTGGGGTGCCATTGCCTTCTCCAAAACAAAACATGCTGGGGGCAGATTAAATTAAACTAGGTCTGGAGATAACTCTTAAACCCTGACCTGCTGACATTTTACTCACCTTACGTCTGTGGGCTAATATTAAGATTATAAACATTTATGCCACACTCAAGGCTGCAATTTGGTGGCAAGCTTTGAGATTCTGTATGATTGTAAGAACAATAGATACATTGACAATATAAGGTCCTGAATAGCCTCTCAGGCGTCACTCATTTATTCCACAAATATTTATTGAGCCCCTTTATCTCCTACTGTTTTGGGGGATACAAAAGTGAACGGGAAATCTAAGATGCCTCTGCTCCTAAGAACTATATTTCTAGCAGGGAAAGTATACAATAAATGAAAAAATAAGTAAATATGTTAGTATGTTAAACAGAAGAGCCAAAGAAGAAAATTAAAGCAAAGAAGGGGTAAAAGAAGTGTCGGAGGCAGGGTCTGCAATTTTAGATTAAGTGGGTACAGAAGGTGATATATAAGTAAAAGATCTTAGTAAATAAATATATTTCCCTTGTGGTTCAGACAGTAAAGAGTCTGCCTGCAGTGTGGAAGACCTGGGTTTGATCCCTGGGTCGGGAAGATCTCCTAAAGAAGGGAATGGCAACCCACTCCAGTATTCTTGCCTGGAGAATTTCATGGATAGAGGAGTCTGGCGGGCTACAGTCCATGGGGTCACAAATAATCAGACATGACTGAGTGCCTAACACTACTAAATAAAAGAGAATTCACATCTTTGAAAGTGTTATCAATAAAAAACTCCTAATGGGTAAAAAAACTTTATATGTTATGGTACCTTGGGGCTGGAGGACTGATGTAAACACTTGGTAAAAGTTTAGCAACACACTTTATGATGTGTGTGTGTATATATATATATATATATATTCATGATATATATACACATATTCATGATACATTAGTTCCAAAGCACTTAGGCTAGTGTTGTTATATAAAATATAGGACACCCAGTTAAATTTGAATTCCAGGTACAAGATGAATAGTTCTTTTACTATAAAAATTTTCAAATACTTTATGGGACATACTTATGTTAAAAAGCAATCTGTTTTTTACATAAAATTAAAATATCAGTGGGTATCCTGTATCTTTATCTGCCAAATATGGCAAGTCTAACTTGGGCAAATCAGCCACTCAGCTTCTTCATCAGCAAAACATAAATAAAAAGTCTTGCCAAACTGAGGCAAAAGGATGAACTTGTCCTTTCTGGCAGAATAAAATAAAAATATAACAGGGTTTAAAAAGGGTTAAACTGAGACATGTATATGGTTAGAATTTAGAAATAAAACACACACTCAGTAACGTGTTATACTTATTGCAGTTCTGCAAGACAAGTCCCTGAACATGGACACTTCAGGCTGCACAGGATAGAGAATGACAGTGACAAGTATCTGGCATGGCTTTCATCCTGTCACCTTCCTCTCTCCTTTGGGTGGGGTCATAGGTAACTTGTGGGTTAAGTTACAGGCTTAGCACTTTAAAGACTTGTAGAGGCAAAGCAAACTTCAGAGACCATTCACTACACTTTTTTTCACATTGTAAGTGGGGAAACTGAGGCCCAGGGGCTGATATAACATGTTCAAGTGAGTTAGAGGGAGAACGGGTCTAACAGCCACATTCGTTGGATGATGCTCTTGTCAGCAGTGCAGCCCTCAAAGATACTATTCAGTCCCGTTTTCCTCCCTTAGTTCTGAAAGCAGTGCTCCGTTTGCGGAAAGAAAAGCAAGAAGCACTGAAACGCAGAGCAGGATGAGCATGGCTTGAAGTGATGGGACCCACAGACAGATGAGGAGGGGGCATAAGAAACGCTATTTAGCAAGTGTTGAAAAATGAGGTGAAAAAGTCCAAGATTGTGTGTGGTGGGTGCTGACTGGTCAGTGAGGTCACAGTGGAGCTCAAGGACAGATACCTAGCGGTGCCATGCTGATGTGGTCAGAGATGCAGGTGTGGATGGAGAGGGATCAGTTTCTAAAGAGAAAGTGGCTGATGGACTGCCCTGTCTAGAAGAGGGATGTAGTACTGTTTTTTTTTTTTTTTTTCATTTTAGCATTTTAATTTAACTCAACTTCATATTTAGAAAGAAGACACAAGAATAGTGTATGGAGTTCTGTATATTTCTCAACAGATTCTCCAGATATTAGAACGTGCACATTTGCTTTATCCTCTCTTTGTGTCTCTGACTTTCTTTTGGTACATGTATACTGATAATACACACATACAAATACATAAACTTTTTTCTGAATCATCTAAGAGTCAGTTGTACCTGATACTCCTTTACCCCTAAATACTTAAGTGTGTATTTCTTAAAAGCAAGGGTATTCTCCTATATGACTATAGCACAACGCTCAAAGTCAGGAAATTAATATTACTACAATGCTATTACCCAATGTATAGATTACGTTCAGATTTTGCCAATTGTCTCAATGTCTTCCATAGAAAAAGAAAATTTTGGATGGTACATTGTATTCATTTGTCATGTTCCTTAATCTCCTTTCACCTGGAACACTTCCTCAGCCACACTTGGCATTTGATTTTGAAGCCCACGGGTCAGTCATTTTGGAAGAAGGCCTTTTGTTTGGTTTGTCTGCTGTTTCTTCATGATTAAATTCAAGTTATGCACATTTTGCTGGAAATCCACTGAAGTGATGCTGTTTTCGGTGCATCCTATCAGGAGGCACGTGCTGTCAATTGTCTGATTATTGGTGATACTAACTTGCATCACTTGGTTAAGGTGGTGTCCACCAGGTTTCTCCCACTGTTCTTTTGAAACTAATAAACATCTTATGAAGATTTTTTCTAAAACACTGTTACCCCTTAAGCTTTCACCTATTTGTTTTAGCATCTGTGGAAGATTCCTGCCTGAAACAATGATTATTTTGATAGCTGCCAATGGTGATTTTCTGTCTTCATCATTCTTTTTACATGTGTTTCACATTTGACTGTTTCTTTCTTCCTTCCCCACCTCCCTCACTTCCTCCCCTACCTCCCTTCCTTCCTCTGCCTCCTTTGTTCCTTCATTTCCTCCTTCCTTCTATCAATGTGGATTCATGAATTCTTACTTTATCCAATGTATTATACTCTTTTATCACTATTTACTTTGATAGTGAAGTTGTCCTCCATTTGGCTTAATTTTAATGGGTTGGGAGTAACAGACTTCAAAACAAGGACTTCAGAAAGGAATGTATAATACTAAGGAGTACATAAAGAAAGGTGAATTCCTCCAAAAAAATAATAACTCTCCTTATTACTACTATTTATGAGTGCTTTTGTGCATCAGATGAGATGCCGTGTGATTTGTGTAAGTTGTCTCATTTAACTTTCATGACCCTGTAAGGTTGTCATTATGTCAATTTTACATTCCATTTAAAGATAAGGAGACAGACTCTGAGAAAATAATTAAGTTCATCAAGATCTTACCCTTAGTAGTAGCAAGTCTACTGGACTCCAGGGTCCCTGCTCTCAACCACTAGGCAACCCTACAAATAGGGGTGGAAACCTTCAGGAAAGGAAAAGGTCTTAGAAGCAAGGCTGCACTGTTCCTGTGGGCAGCTGGACATTAGTACCAGGATTTGCAGAGTCATCTAAGCTTTTTGTGTTTTTACAAATGGGGCAATAATTGCCTACAATTCTGTCATTAGTGTAGAAACTTCCCTAACCTGCATTGTGAAAAGCATCTAACCCTGCCTAAAATCCAGGGAGGAAAGCATAAAGGACTCATTTGTGCCAATGTCAGCTGACACAGACCCAGAAAGACATGAGTTGGCCAAGTCACCAAAGGAAGCATTCCCATGGGTCGAAACAAGTGAAACCCGAATTTAGGCAGAGAAGAGACAACTGAGGGAACAGGAGAGTAGGGATTCTGAAGAAATTCAGTATCTGTTCATCTCTTGAGATCCCAAGTGAAGACAGGGCTGTGTAGCTCTCCCGCCAAGGCTAACATACAAGATCCTTCTTCCTGCAACAGTATTAGCATCTCTATCACCATCACACCACTTTTATTATTATATTTCAGATCCTATGAAAATAAGTTTGGGTGAAATAAACATATTACCTGCTAGTGAAACTAATTCAAACAACCATTTTGCCCTAGAGGGAAAAGCACAATTGAATCTGAGAATAGCATCCTTACCCTCCCAGGAGGAAGAAACTAAAAATAAAAGACAACAAGGTGCTTCCTGCCAGTTGGTAAATCCAATAAGCAAAGAAGATGCCTCAACCTGGCACTGGGCAGTTAACAGTCAGCCTGACTCCCTCCATTGGAGAATGGCCATGTGGTTCTCAGAGCTAACAGCTGCCAAGCAGAACCTCTCAGATTAACCCATAGGTGGTGTTGAACCACTTCCCATTAAGATATTTGCAAAGCAAACAAAAATGATAGCCCCATTCTGAGTGCTGGGAGCCGGCCAGGAGCTCTAGCTGTTCTTGTTGACACAAAGAGCTCTCCAGGGAGGGTCTGGGCCAGAGTGTGGAAGGCCACTCCTGCCTGCCTCTCCAGACTGTGTTGATCTTAAGCCATTAGAATCTCAGTATCAGGGGCTGTTTATTATCTAATTTCCCAATCACAGCAGTTGCTGGAGCTTTGTTTCACCAGAACTCTCTACTTCTCTGTCTCCCTGACCTACACCATTCATGAGGGAAAGAAAAAATTCAACTCTCCTCCTGTTATGTCTACTCATTAAGGAGACAAGTCTGAGAAGTTACTAAGATGCATACGGAGAGTGTGGCATCGCCACTGTCAACAGCTTCTGTGGCAAACACTTGTTAGGGTTCCTTCTGAATTTAAAGTAACCATAGCAATGCTAATGGGAAATATGCTTGCATATTTGTGTCCTACAGGTAGGAGCAAGCTGCTGTTTAATTCACAAAATACACTTAGAGCTGAAACACTAATATTTTTTCCTTCTAATCCAGAGGGTAAAATGAAATAAGGTTTAAAAGGCTGTGGACACATGCAAAATTAATCTTCTTTCAACCTGGAGGATTATAGTCTCAGTTTTTTAAACTGTTCATAAAGAATTGCTTTCACATAGAATTCATTTTTATACAAATATTGTTTCCTACAATATTTTCAACTTTAGCAAGTTTTCTTTTCTCAAGTTTCTTTTCTTTCAAAATAGCCTCCATATGCAAAGGTGAAAATGAAACGAAAGTTGCTCAGTTGTGTCTGACTCTTTGCGACCCCAATTCTCCAGGCCAGAACACTGGAGTGGGTAGCCTATCCCTTCTCCAGCAGATCTTCCCAACCATGGAATTGAACTGCAATTCACATTGCAAGTGAATTCTTTACCAACCGAGCTATCAGGGAAGCCCCATATGCAAACGTATTTTTTTGTCAAAAACTCATTCTGAGCTTGAATTGAACAAAGGTCTTGATGAGGATACAAGCAAAAGTTGACACCAGAAATGTGCTGAATTTCTAGAATTTCCTAAACTCATGGAATGAGTAATGCAGGAAGGGAACAAGGGATGGCAAAATGGTCAGAAGAATTTGTCAGATTTTGTCATTACTGGAAATTGTCCTGAAGTTGTCCTTTAGGTTAGAAATCAGAATGTTAGAGGTATTAATTCTATAGCGAGAGAGACAAAGAAAGAGAGATTGAGAGAGAAAGAAGGAAAGGGAGACAGATAGAGGTTGAGATTTCTTTAGAAAAAGTACAGGCATCATCATACTAAAAAAAAAAAAAAAAGGCTTTTTTAAAAAAAAGAAGAGAACTGCTTGACATTTACAGTATACAGTTAGAAAGCAGCTTTTTAGACTTTTGAAAATATCTTTTAGTTTTAGATGATGTTTCTCCAACTGTTGCTGGACCCAAGCTCTCTGTAAATGTGCAAGTTTTCCAGACAGAGAGTGAATCTAACACTACAGGCCAACTTTGCTGAACTCAAGACATTGTTTGCTAATGTTCTTATCATTTGCTGATGGCAAATATGTTTAGGGACAGATTAAGTCTGTCCACGGGTGATCACGTTAAAGATGTTGCTGGGGTGGTAGAGTAACGTCGTCTATCTGTAAGATGTGTTGGACATATCGGAAACTAGCTCTCATGCCAAACTGTCTAAATTGTTTCTGGACACGCTCTTGTCTTTGTCTGAGGTACCAGACACAAAAACATTGCCTTGAAGTGTGGGTCTCACACAGGGGTAGAGGTGGCCAGAGAACCCAAGTCAGACATGCATTCTAACATCATTTCTGCTTAACTTTATTACATGCTGGTTCCTGGCAACTGGTATCTTTAAGATATCAACCATAGATGGCTACCTGCCAATAACTAAGCTTCTAAAGAAAACACACAATTAAGCATCTTTCCAAACTCAGGGCTTATTTTTGAGCTAGGAAAGTATATCCACTACAGAATAATTACATAGTGTTAACAGCATCTCCCTTTATTTATATCGTTAGCACTGTTGACTTTTGAGAAAGTCAGCTTCCTACCTTATCAAAAATTAATTATTGTGTTCAAGCTAAACTCAAGATAAATAGGAAACATTTCTTAAGTAAAAGTAATGAAAGTTAGCTTTAGATCTAACAGAAATAAAAATTCAAGGAGCGTATATTCATTCGTCCATTCATCCATTCATTTTATTTTATGCGTATAATAGCTGAAGATTTTAGATTCTAGATTCAGTGAGTCGTACAGAAATAAATGACAGTTTCAGTGCTGGAGTTTATTATCTCATGTAGAATATAGTAATAATGGCTAACATTTCTGTGTACTTACTACATTCTAGGTAGTCTTTTAAAAATTTCCTATGGCTCATTCTCACAATAGCCATATGAGATAGGTACCATTATCAGAAATTTGTTTAACTTGCCCAAGTGACAAGTGTGTAACTTGTCACTGAACTACTTGGACACAGACCCAGGTGAGAAGAGAAAACAATCCGTCTCCAGAATCTGTAGCCTAAGTTGTTTCCTCTACCTTCACAGAGCCCCTAATACACATGGGCAGGAGTCAGACTCAGATGCTGGTGGGGCCAGGCCATGAACTAAGCAGGACTGTGAGTTACTCTCAATGGAACATAGCCTCTAGTCAGTTCTAAGTGGTTGCTGCTAGATACTCCAGCTTTCAGGAGCTATCAGAATTCTGAGTTGTGATATGAAATATTTCTATTTTTATATATTAGAAACATTGAGAATTTCAAAGATATTGTTCAGGTTAAAGAAAATATGTCTGCAGACCATATTCTATCCAATGACTGTGGGTGTGCATCTTTTAGCTTATAGAATAATGTCCATAATATCATGCAGCTTTTAAGGTCTCCCATATCCAGTTCCCATCTGCCTGATTCTGTATCATCGTTCTCCCTGCATCACAGCACTCCTACCCACACTCAGTCCTTATCCCACTGGACATCTCTCCCCAGAGCCATACCCGCCCCAACACCCCCCGTACATCCTGCCTCTGGGCCAGGGCCCACTCTATTCTGCCACCTAGGCTACTTTTCTCCTGGCTCTAGTCTGCTTCAAAGCACTGCACCATGAGACGCCTCATGGGTGAGACCTTGAAGGATGGTTAAATACCAACAGGTAAAGAAAGAACTGGCAAGGGAATTCTATTCAGAAGCAACAGCATGAAAAACTACACAGAAATAGGAAAACAAAAGATTTTGAAAACCATCAAACAATTCCAAATATTTTAAAAGGTTTTTGGCCCTGAGAATCTGATCCTATAAACAGAACTCTGATTACTGACATCCTGGACATCCACAGTCCTTCTAAAAGAGTTCTTTGCATAAGGATCACTGATGATTTAAGGTTTGCTGAAACAGTTCCGATAAATATTTATGTACAGCCATAAGCAAATCCACAAGGAAAAATATAATTCAAAACAGACTTTTTGTTGAAGATCCTTGCAGCCTGTGATAAGGTTTCTGGCTTCAAAAAGGTTTTGAAAATACACGTGATCAATTACTATTTTAAACATCTAGAAACTCTAAGAAGGCGCTAACAATCACGGAAACTCTGAAAGTTATCATTTGAGGGTGTTGCCAATGAAACCTAGCTATATTGACAAGGGTGAGTCTCGGGCCCAAAATCAACCTCAGATTTATTCCTGAGGTAAGAACCAGGAACACAGAAAAGAAAATTTGGCTCTCAGTGTCAAGCTGAGAGTGAGCATTGTTCTAAAGTACTGGAATCCTCAGTGCTTATTTTAGATCACAGCGCTAGAGCTAAACCAGAGGTCTTAACTTTTCATATAATGGTAGCTTTGCAGGAAACTTTTACATACTACTATTACTACTATTATTGCTACTACTTCTATCACCATGATCAACAATAGCTTGCCATCATCTTTTATCAGGCATTTATTATGTCTAGAACTGTGCTAATGCCTTTGTATAGATTACATCTAATCTTGTATAGATCTAATCTCAGATAACTTATTTTTAATTTTTTATTAATTGATATTGGAGTATAGTTGCTTTACAATGTTGTGTTAGTTTCTGCTGTACAGCAAAGTGATTTAGTTATACATACACATATATCCACTTTTTCTTAGATTCCCTTCCCATCTAGGTCACCAAAGAGCATTGAGTAGAGTTCCCTGTGATATATAGTAGGTTCTCATCAGTTGCTGCTGCTGCTGCTAAGTCACTTCAGTCGTGTCCGACTCTGTGTGACCCCATAGACGGCAGCCCACCAGGCTCCCCCGTCCCTGGGACTCTCCAGGCAAGAACACTGGAGTGGGTTGCCATTTCCTTCTCCAATGCATGAAAGTGAAAAGTGAAAGTGAAGTCGCTCAGTCATGTCCGACTCCTAGAGACCCCATGGACTGCAGCCTTCCAGGCTCCTCCGTCCATGGGACGAGGCAGGAGTACTGGAGTGGGGTGCCATTGCCTTCTCCGTCTCATCAGTTACATATTTTATATACAGTAGTGTATGTATGTCAATCCCAATTTATCCCACTCTCTTCCCCCTTGCTAATGATGTTTGTTTTCTACATCTGTGACTCTGTTTATGCTTTACAAATAAGGTCATCTATACCATTTTTCTAGATTCCATATATAAGTGATATTATACAATTATTTGTCTTTCTCTTTTTAACTTACTTCTGTATGACAATCTCTAGGTCCATCCATGTCTTATTTAATTCCTTTTTGGCTGAGTAATATTTCATTGTATATATGTACCACATTTTCTTTATCCATTTCTGTGTTGATGGACATTTAGGTTGCTTCCATGGCCTGGCTATTATAAATAGTGCTGCAGTGAATATCAGGCTGAATGCATCCTTTTGAATTATGGTTTTCTCTAGATACATGTCCAGGAGTAGAGTTGCTGGATCATATGGTAGCTCTTTTTAGTTTTTAAAGGAACCTCTATACTGTTCTCCATACTGGCTATACCAATTTATATGTCCACCAACAGTGTAGGCGGGTTTCCTTTTTGCCACACCCTCTCCAGAACTTACTGCTTGTAGATTTTTTTGATTATGGCCATTCTGACTGGTGTGAGGTCATATCTTGTAGTTTTGATTTTAATTTCTCTAATACTTAGTGATGTTGAGCATCTTTTTCTATGTTTTTGGCCATTTGTCTATCTTCTTTGGAGAAATGTCTATTGAGATCTTTGGCCCATTTTTTGATCGGATTGTTTGTTTTTTTGATATTGAGCTGCATGAACCATTTGTATATTTTGGAGATTAATCCCTTGTCAGTTGCTTTGTTTGCAAATATTTTCTCCCATTCCAAGGGTTGTCTTGTTTTATTATGGTTTCTTTAGCTGTACAAAAGCTTTTAAGTTTAATTAGGTCCCATTTGTTTATTTTTGTTTTTATTTTCATTACTCTAGGCAGTGGATTGAAAAGTATCTTGCTTCAATTTATGTCCATAAGAGTTCTGTTTAGATTTTCCTGTAAGAGTTTTGTCATAGTATCCAGCCTTAGATTTAGGACTTTAATCCATTTTGAGTTTATTTTTGTGTATGATGTTGGGGAGTATTCTAATTCCATTCTTTTACATGTAGCTGTTCAGTTTTCCCAGCATCACTTCTTGAAAAGATTGTGTTTTGTTTTGTTTTGTCCCCTCTGTTGTGCACTAGGTGGCCATAGCTATGTGGGTTTATCTCTGGGCTCTCTATCCTGTTCTGTTGATCTGTATTTCTGTTTTTGTGCCAGTACCATACTGTCTCGATTACTGTAGCTTTGTAGTAATCAAGATTGCTTTGATTATTTGGAGTCTTTCGTTTTTCCATACAAGTTGTAAAAATTTTTGTTCTAGTTCTATGAAAAATGCCATTGGTAATTTGATAGGTATTACACTGAATTGTAGATTGTTTTAGATGGTATAGTCATTTTGACAATGTTGATTCCTTCTGTCCAAGAACATGGCAAGTCTCTCCATCTGCTTGTTTTATCTTTGATTTCTGTCATCAGTATCATAGTTTTCTGAGTACAGGTCCTTTGCCTCCTTGCTGCTACTGCTGCTGCTAAGTCGCTTCAGTCGTGTCTGACTCTGTGCGACCCCAGAGACGGCAGCCCACCAGGCTCCCCCGTCCCTGGGATTCTCCAGGCAAGAACACTGGAGTGGCTTGCCATTTCCTTAGGTAAGTTTATTCACAGGTATTTTATTCTTTTTAATGTGATGTTAAATGGGATTGTTTCCTTAACCTCTCTTTCTGATCTTTCATTGTTAGTGTATAGAAATACAAGAGATTTCTGTGTATCAATTTTGTATCCTACATTTTTTACCAAATATATAGAAGAGCTCTAGTAGTTTTCTGGTAGCATCATTATATGTATAGTATCATGTCCTCTGCAAACAATAACAGTTTTACTTGTTTTCCAATTTGGATTCTTTTATTTCTTTTTCTACTCTAATAGCTGTGACTAAGATTTCTAAAACTATGTTGAGTCTGCTGCTGCTGCTAAGTCACTTCAGTCATGTCCGACTCTGTGTGACCCCATAGACGGCAGCCCACCAGGCTCCCCCGTCCCTGGGATTCTCCAGGCAAGAACACTGGAGTGGGTTGCCATTTCCTTCTCCAATGCATGACAGTAAAAAGTAAAAGTGAAGTCGCTCAGTCATGTCCGACCCTCAGTGACCCCATGGATTGCAGCCTACCAGGCTCCTCTGTCCATGGGATTTTCCAGGCAGGAGTACTGCAGTGGGGTGCCATTGCCTTCTCTTGAGTCTAACATGTCTAAAACTATGTTGAATAAAAGTGGCAAGAGTGGACATCCTTGTCTAGTTCCTGATCTTAGAGAAAATGCTTTCAGCTTTTCACCATTGAGTATGATGTTAGCTATAGGTTTGCCATATACGATCCCTATTATGTTGAGGTAGTCAGTCAGTCAGTTCAGTTGCTCAGTCGTGTCTGACTCTTTTCGACCCCATGAACCGCAGCACGCCAGGCCTCCCTGTCCATCACCAACTCCCGAAGTTCACTCAAACTCATGTCCATTGAGTCGGTGATGCCATCCAACCATCTCATCCTCTGTCGTCCCCTTCTCCTCCTGCCCTCAATCTTTTCCAGCATCAGGGTTTTTTCAAATGAGTCAGCTCTCTGCATCAGGTGCCCAAAGTATTGGAGTTTCAGCTTCAACATCAGTCCTTCCAGTGAACACCCAGGACTGGTCTCCCTCTAAGCCCAGTTTCTGGAGCGTTTTTTTTGTCGTTGTTGTTGTTCATAAATGGGTGTTGGATTTTGTCAAAAGCTTTTTCTGAATCTGTTGAGATAATCATGTGGTTTTTACTTTTCAATTTGTTAATGTGGTATAGGGGAAGGGGACAACAGAGGATGAGATAGTTGGATGGTATCACCAACTCAATGGACATGAGTTTGAGTAAACTATGGGAGTTGGTGATGGACAGGGAGGCCTGGTGTGCTGCAGTCCATGGGGTCACAGAGAGTCGGACACAACTGAGCAACTGAACTGAACTGAACTGAACTGAATGTGGTTTATCATATTGATTGACTGTGTATATTGAAGAATCCTTGCATCCCTGGGATAAGTCCCACTTGATCAGAGTGCATGAAAAGTATTATAAACTTATTACAGGACAGACCTATCTACTCGATTGTGTCAGTGGGGCATGTGTGTGTATGCTCAGTTGTGTCCAATTCTTTGTGACCCCACGGATTGCAGCTCGCCAGGCTCCTCTGTCCTTGGAATTTTCCTGGTAAGAATACTGAAGTGGTTTGCCATTTCCTACTCCAGGGGATCTTTCCATCCCAGGGATCAAACCTGTATCCCCTGCTCTGGTACGCAGATTCTTTATCGCTGACCCACCAGGGAAGCCCTCCCTGTCAAACCGTGTTTGACTTAATGAACAAATTTGACTTATGAATGTGCTCTCAGAATGGAACTCGTTTGTATGCAGGGGACCTACTGTAGCTAAACTAAGATTCAATCCCAGGTCTGTCACTTGATTTTCTACTGGAAGAAGGTAACCCATAGCATCATAAGCATGTCATAAAAGAAGGCCACCACCCCTAGCTCCTCTCACACCTGCTGATATTTCTCCCCTGGTGTCATGGGGAGGTGGGGGTGTCTCTTAATATGTTAGTGCAATAACTTGGCCACAGGGGCAGGAAATGTGCACTAGCCCCCTGCGTGAGTGAAATGAAAGTGGAAGGAAAATTAGCATGGGAATTGAAGGGTGGGAGAGGAAAGGTGGGAAAGGGGACCTCCTCCAGATACTGACATGGAAAGAAAAGTTTTGTTTTGTTGAATCTTCTTAGCACTGCCACATATTTCTACAAGGACCCCCCACACAGTCTGTCAAGATATGTGGCAATCTGTACTTCACAGCCCACAGGAAAATCTGGCCCACAGTCAGCCCTGATGGGAAGGCTGTTGCTCTGGCTCATCAATTCTGAGGTCAGCCCAATTGGCTTCAAGCCCCGGGCCGTAAGGATGACAAACGGGAGAAATATGAGTCCATTTTCCCCTCTTGCAAAGTGCCAGCTCCCCTTGGGCTGTCTGAGTCATGAAGTTTCAGTCTCTCTTGAGCCTGAAGTGGCCAACAACGAAGCAGCTTCTCTGGGGGTGTGTTACAAGCTGCTGGGTAAAAACATCTGCACCAGCATGGTCAATCTGCTGCCTCCCTCATAGGGGCTTCTTTTTACACAACAACAGGCTAGCTGTGCTAAAGAATGTCAAATAAAAGCCTTGTGAGAGCTTTGCCATACGCAGGCCAAATTAAATTAAGGGGCATAATCCTCGCTATTGTACTTATCAGCATTAAAATGGAGGATTACCATCATGGGAACAAAGCCCCATGGCATAAAAGACTACTTCCATTCTGTCATTCACTGTACACAGTTACAGGCTTACACAGGAAGTGGAACAGAGGAGCACCGGGCCAACTACTGACTTGGACTTGCAACATGAGGTTTCTTTCTCCCCAGCCAAGTGAGCCCCGCCCCACCACGTACCCATGGGAACACCTTTCCCATGAGGCCAGAAGCTTTCTCCCAAGGTTGAGACCTGGAATTTTCTCCACCAATCACAGGCTGAGAGTTTGTTGCCCATCAGAATTTACTCCTTAGCTGGTTGTGATTCAAGATTTGTTGCAATGACAAATAGAGAATATAGAATTAAAAAAAAAAATACAAAAAACCCTGGGCTAGGCATTTGGAGCTGGGAGAGGCAGCAGAATGTACTGGCTAAAAACATGGGCTCTGGAGTTAGAGCTGAGTTCAAATCTTGACTCTGTCACTTTGCTGACAAGGTAACATCAACAGCAAGTCCCTTGTACTCTCTAAATGTCAGAATTTCTATAATATGCGCCTCTCCCACAGGATTAATATGAGGATTAAAAAGAATCATTCATGCGAAATCCTTAACACAGTGCCTAGGAAGTTGTTGCTGCTAAGTCACTTCAGTCGTGTCCGACTCTGTGTGACCCCATAGACGGCAACCCACCAGGCTCCCCCATCCCCGGGATTCTCCAGGCAAGAACACTGGAGGGGTTGCCATTTCTTTCTCCAATGCATGAAAGTGAAAAATGAAAGTGAAGTCGCTTAGTCGTGTCCGACTCCTAGAGACCCCATGGACTGCAGCCTACCAGGCTCCTCTGTCCATGGGATTTTCCAGGCAAGAGTACTGGAGTGGGGTGCCATTGCCTTCTCTGAGGAAGTTGTTAATGAATATCAAATATTAGTTGTTACTATTATTGTTAGAGACAGAAAATCCAGACTCAAACCCTAGACCTGCCATTTATTCTCTGTGACAGTGAGGGAACCCCATGCTAGCCGACTGGGGCAGGAGCAGGTAAATCTGATGCCTCCAACCCAGTAGTGGCCTCCAGTCCAGCATTTGAGAGCTGATTGAGTAGCCATCCCTGTATTCATCTGACTCATAGAGAACATCATGCAAAAGACTGGTGTGTGCATTCTGTGAGATAACTGTGAGGAAGACTTGCCACTGCCATAAATGTTGGGTGAGTCAGAACAATGTCCTCAACATGTCCTTGTCATTCTAGTCTCACAGTGTTTCTTGTTATGTCTGGGTCTTCCTTATAAACCCTTCCTTCTGATTTTGCCTTCCCTCCATCATTCCCTGTATGTATCTGTTCTGTCGCTACCTCTTTAGGATTCTTCTAGAACAGTTTATGGGTTGCTTCTCTAACCCCTTTATTCTTTGCTTACTTTCTTCTGCAGAAGCTGAAAATGCTCACCTTTCCAGCTTCCCTCGCTGGACTCCTCTCCCCTGCAGAGCCACCTCTGCAAATTTCATCTGATAAGATGTGAGAAGAGTGTCCTGGGGACTTCTAGGAAAGGTCTCCCTCATGACCAACAGGGAGAGACTCCTGACGATAGGCCTTCTCCATCAATCTCTTCCTTCCTTCTTTGGACAATGCCATGTGAACAAGGGATCCTTAGCATGCTGCTTCAGCTAACTTGTGCTTCTAAGTTCTGATGTGCTGGGATAGAGCGGCAAAGTAATGGAAGGAGTCTGTGTCCACATATCTGAGTGGCCAGCCCAGCACTGGAACTTCTGATTTCAGACCTGTTACCCTGAGGGGTCCTTGAATCTGCTGAGTTTTGTTACTTGCTGCTGGGAGAGTCACCACTGGCATGACCCAGCTCTCTCCTCATTATGCCCCGCCTGACTGCCTTAAGACTTCTTTCCTTTCAATCCCTGGGTTGATCCACAGGGCATTGAGGTAAACATCAAATACAGAGAGAAAGATGGGCTCCCACCTTCCCTAGGGCACGGATGACCTGAAACACTATCTGATGAATTATTCTGAATCCTGTTGTTGCCACCACCACTTAAAGATTGAGGGAGAACATTCCTTTCATAAAAATATGAGTTCTGAGGAGTGGTCTTGGAAGTCAGCCTGACAAATTTATTGAGACCCATTGCATGTACTAGAAACAAGAAGGAAAATTTGGCCCTTGCTCTTGAGAAGCTGAACTGCTGGCACATGGTCAACCACAACACCAGACAAAACATGGGGAGCCACAGAGAGTAATATACCAAAGTGGTCCGAGGACCCAGTCTGTCAATGTTATCACTCACAATGTCATAAAGAGTTTGTGTCAGAATACAAATCAGTTCAATTAGTTACCAAGTATCTTGTTTCGTTTGGCTGAGACTATACATGGGGGAGGGGGAGCAAGACTTCCTTGAAGAAACAGTAGCTTGATGTACATTAGGACACAACCTCATTTTCTTATGAACCAGCCCTTTGAGTAGTACAGTCATAAATGGACCATGATGGTTCAAGGAGTGTTAAGGAGAATTAAGGACTCTGTAGAGAAGAGAGATATGATGTTGTATCTTGATGAAATAGGTAAGAGCTGAACTGAAAGGAGAGGGCAGACAGAACAGAAGGAGATGCACTTGTAGGAACAATATGAAGTCTGACTCCAGGAAGCCAGAGGGTGCATAAAGGGTCACACAGGAGCTGAGTCTAGAGGACAAACTGGAGTGAGATAGAGAGAGGCTTGCAAAAGCAGACTGAGGAGTCTGAACCTCTTTTGGTCTGAAATAGGAAGCCACTAAAGTTCTTTGAGAAGTCAGAATATGCTTTAAGACAATTGATAAGGTGTTAGAAATGAAAGCTGATATATACAGAGGAGAGAGTGGAGAGAAACAGATAATGGTAGGTCTGGGCTAGGAGAGGATGCTAAACAAGTGATTGGAGGTGGGGTTAAGTGAGATGTAGGGATCAAAAATGAGCACCAGGTTTGAAGACCAGGTCACAGGAGAATGTGTGTAGCACTCATGGAAGTGGTGAGGTCTGGTGAGCTGGTGGAGGTCCTTTGGTGGGCTTTTCTGTTGAGGCTCTGGTGTATAGATCAGGAAATCTACGGGCAGCAGGAGGTGGGTGTAGTAGGGTGGAGCTCAGAACAGAGACCTGAGAATCATGCTGTCTCAGCTGAGAGTTGGTACCAGAATACACTAGTGAGAGAGGCTATCACCCAGGGAGAAGTGAAGAAAGAAGAGAGTCAAGGACTTGGAGAACTGCCTGTATTTCAAGGTGTGTGGAAGAGGAGCAGGATAAAGACAGAGGACATCTGGGAGAAAGAAGCTGAAGACCATGGTGCTGCCGAAACCATGGACGAGCACAATTCATAGAAACCATGGTCCATGGCACCAAGTGTTGCACAAACTGATGAATACAAGGCTCTCTTAGCTGGGAGCTAAGCTTCCCAAGACTGTTTGAGGGATGTGGTGAGGGCACAGATGATTTCGGGTTTAGAGAGGCAGGGGTTGGTGAGGGAATGAGGCAACCAAGCTGGAAGTCAGTCTGAGGAAGTCTGAGGTATAAAAGTAAGAAGAGGGAGGGACAGGGCCCAGGGAAGACTTTTGTTAGATGGAAGAGGAATCAGCAAATGGGGAAGAGGCAGCAGAGGGAGAAAGATGTGAAAGCCAAGGCTTGTCTGCCGGATGGTGGCAGGACCTGGAGAGCAGGAACATCACAGAGGTGAGCCAGGGAGAGCTCACCTGGGTGAGCAAAGGAAGAATGGACAGCTGAATAGAAGGAGCAGTTCTAAGGTAGAGGGAAGGGAAATGGGCATTGCTCACAGCACAGCCCTGATATTCTGAGTAAAGCTGGTCATCAGTGGAGGTTGATGGGAGTCAGGCTGGGGCTGGAGCCATTTCCCAGACTATATTCATTGACTTGCCCAAGATCACAGGGCTGGAAAATGCTAGCTTTAGGATCAGAACCTAAGTCTTCCACCTGCCAAGTTCACTGGTCTTTCTGCTGAAAGAAATTTTGAACTTTGTTCAAAATATGAGAGCATCTCTAATATGAGATACTAGGCCTACAATATTTCATCAAGTACCCTTATATGAGCTATTCTGACTATTAAGTACAATCTGCCCTCCATTTCTATGGGTTTTGTGCAAATCCAAGGTTGGTTGAATTTGTGGTTGTGAAACCCATGGATGTGGAGGGCAAACTGTACCACAACATTCTATATGTAAAGGACTTGAGCAACAGCAAAGTTTGGTATCTGTGGGGGCTCCTGGAACCATTCCCTGTGGTTACTGAGAGACAACCACAAATTACTTTAAAAGCAGCTCAAGCAATTTGAGACTGCTAGAGAAGTACTGAGGATTTAATTTGTCAAGTTTCAAATAAGATGTCTCAAAAAATTAAGAATTATTTTTAGAAGTTACAAATTAAGACCACCTCTTTTTCCAAAAAGATGCAATGAATTTTCTAATGGCCTGCTTACTTCCTCAAAATCCTGGAGTAAACTTTTAATGAAAATGATATACCCTTTTTGCATTAGCTTAAGCCCACAGTTTTTTGTCCTTTTAGGCTAGTCAGTTCTTTGGTGGGTGGGAGCTGTCTTGCGCACTGTAGACTGGGCAGCAGCATCCCTGGCCTCGATCCACTAGACATCCTTCACACAAACCCCCTGTGAAGAGTTGTGACAACCACACATGTCCTCAGAAGGAGAGCGGGAGGGGGCAAAAGTGCCCCCAGTTGAGAACCACTGTTTTAACTTACTGAGGCCAAATACAGGTTTCACTACGAGGAGAACCCACAAGAAGGTTGTAACCAGATTGCCCTGTAGATCAAAGACTTTTGCCCACAGACTAATGAACTTCTGACATGGGGGAATCTGGTGGGCAACACTTTTTGGCTCCACTCTCTCCAACTCACCAAAATAACACAGAGTAAGAAATACTTTTGCTTCATTGTCTGTTGGAATAAAATCTTACAGATAAGACTCACCAATTTTTCTCAGTGACAGGAGAGGTGCTTGAAGCCTCTGCATGGCCATTGCTGGATTCTGCTTGTGGGCTGCTTTTATGATTGCCAGAGCCCCTCAGAACTAAGAGAAAACAAACAAGTGCTTAGAGACTGAGGATAAATTCAGAGGTAGGCAGGGTTTGATTTCAGTAGCCATCTATTCTCTCTGCAGCACCTTGCTGCCTGTCATGCTACTCCCTGACTTTCTGTAACCTTTGTCTAGGACACATCATCAAAAGTGACTTCTTCCATGATGACAGGCCTTGCTTTGTCCTCAGTCCCAGCTGACAAACTGGATAAAATAACTCATCTTGTAGGAAACAAGCCACCTGTCTATGACAATAGATATAAAGAGTAGACAGGTTGGAGGCCCCAAGGTGAGGAAGTTGGTGAGCAGAACACATGAGCTGGAGTGGTGTGGTGCTGGACAGTCTTAGGAGTCCAGCTTCCAGTCCTGGCTGGGCTGGGCAGAGCTGCCTGTGGGTGAGGATGGTGGTCAAGAAATACCTTCACAATGTGTGTAAGCAAGTGAAAGTGTTAGTCACTCAGCCATGTCTGATCCTTTGCAACGCTATGGACTGTAGCCTGCCAGGCTCCTCTGTCCATGGGATTCTCCAGGCAAGAATACTGGAGTGGGTATCCATTCCCTTCTCCAGGGGATCTTCCCAACCCAGGGACTAAACCCAAGTCTCCTGCGCTGCAGGCAGATTCTCTACCGTCTGAGACAATGTGGGTAGGATTACTACAACTAGTGATTCATTTCAGGAGGAACTCAGTTCTGTACTGTGATTGAAGACAGCTCACTGAAGAGCTTCTCAAGAGTGAGAGTGACAAGTACAATTCCTCCTTTTATGACCAGGGCAGCTGTGACTAACTAACCATTGCCTTCTTCTCTTGAACTTTCATTCAGCTTCAAGTTCCTTTCTAACACAATGTTTCATGTCAGTGGTTCTCAAGGTGTTGGCCCCACATTATCATAGCTAATCAAAAACACATCACAGAAAATGTCAACATCACCTAAAAACTTGTTAGAAAATAAAATTCTTGGGCCTCACCCTGACCTAAATGAATCAGAAAGTCTGGGGGTGGAGGCTGGCAATCTGTGTTTTTAACAAGCTCTTGAGGTAATCAGGATTGATGTTGAGGTCTGGAAGACACTGCTCCAGATCAACAATTCTTAATCTTGACTGTACATTAGAATCACCCAGTAAGATTTTAAATATGCCTGAACCCAACTCCCAGAGATTCTGATACTGGTCTGGTGTGGGGTTGGCATCATTTTTAAAAAGCTCCCTAGATAATTTTAAGGTGTGGCCAGGGTTGAGAACCATAGTTACACATCATTACCACCAATCCATTAGGGTCAGAAGGAGACTCTGTACCTATTTACTCTCCTTATTTTAGATCATCTAGAAAGAGCCAAACCAAAATACAACCAATGAAGATAATCTACACATTTTTCAATTGTGACATAGTGTGGAAGGTGCATAAAATAGTGAAGGTTTCTGTTATAATGATGGAAAATATAACATGATAAAAATGGAGTGCATTAAAAGAAATATGGGGGAGGCGGTCCTAAGATGGCAGAGGAATAGGATGGGGAGACCACTTTCTCCCCCACAAATTCATCAACAGAACATTTAAACGCTGAGTAAATTCCACAAAACAACTTCTGAATGCCAGCAGAGGACATCAGGCACCCAGAAAAGCAGCCCATTGTCTTCGAAAAGAGATGTTTTATCAATGGTGCTGTATAGAAGGAGAAGTCTTGAGACTACTGTAAAAATAAGACTGAATACCAGAAGCAGGAGGCTTAAGTCCAAATCCTAAGAACATCAGAGAACTCCTGACTCCATGGAACATTAATCGATAGGAGGTCATCAAATGCCTCCATACCTACACTGAAACCAAGCACCACCCAAGGGCCAACAAGTTCCAGAGCAAGACATACCACGCAAATTCTCCAGCAACACAGGAACACAGCCCTGAGCTTCAATATACAGGCTGTCCAAAGTTACTCCAAAACCATTGACATCTCATAACTCATTACTGGACACATCATTGCACTCCAGAGAGAAGAAATCCAGCTCCACCCACCAGAACACCGACACAAGCTTCCCTAACCAAGAAACCTTAACAAGCCACCGATATAACCCCACCCACAGCAAGGAAACTCCACAATAAAGAGAACTCCACAAACCGCCAGAATATAGAAAGGCCACCCCAAACACAGCAATATAAACAAGATGAAGAGACAGAGGAATACCCAGCAGGTAAAGGAACAGGATAAATGCCCAGCAAACCAAACAAAAGAGGAAGAGATAGGGAATCTACCTGATAAAGAATTCCAAATAATGATAGTGAAAATGATCCAAAATCTTGAAATAAAAATGGAATCACAGATAAATAGCCTGGAGACAAGGATTGAGAAGATGCAAGAAAGGTTTAACAAGGACCTAGAAGAAATAAAAAAGAGTCAATATATAATGAATAATGCAATAAATGAGATCAAAAACACTCTGGAGGCAACAAATAGTAGAATAACAGAGGCAGAAGATAGGATTAGTGAAGTAGAAGATAGAATGATAGAAATAAATGATTCAGAGGGGAAAAAAGAAAAATGAATTAAAAGAAATGAGGACAATCTCAGAGACCTCCAGGACAATGTTAAACGCCTGAACATTCGAATCATAGGAGTCCCAGAAGAAGAAGACAAAAAGAAAGACCATGAGAAAATATTTGAGGAGATAATAGTTGAAAACTTCCCTAAAATGGGGAAGGAAATAATCACCCAAGTCCAAGAAACCCAGAGTCCCAAACAGGATAAATCCAAGGCAAAACACCCCAAGACACATATTAATCAAATTAACAAAGATCAAACACAAAGAACAAATATTAAAAGCAGCAAGGGAAAAACAACAAATAACACACAAGGGGATTCCCATAAGGATAGCAGCTGATCTTTCAATAGAAACTCTTCAGACCAGGAGGGAATGGCAAGACATACTTAAAGTGATGAAAGAAAATAACCTACAGCCCAGATTACTGTACCAAGCAAGGATCTCATTCAAATATGAAGGAGAAATCAAAAGCTTTTCAGACAAGCAAAAGCTGAGAGAATTCAGCACCACCAAACCAGCTCTCCAACAAATGCTAAAGGATATTCTCTAGACAGGAAACACAAAAAGTGTATAAACCTGGACCCAAAACAATAAAGTCAATGGCAACGGGATCATACTTATCAATAATTACCTTAAATGTAAATGGGTCGAATGCCCCAACCAAAAGACAAAGACTGGCTGAATGGATACAAAAACAAGACCCCTATATATGTTGTCTACAAGAGACCCACCTTAAAACAAGGGACACATACACACTGAAAGTGAAGAGGTGGAAAAAGATATTGCATGCAAATAGGGACCAAAAGAAAGCAGGAGTAGCAATACTCATATCAGATAAAATAGACTATAAAACAAAGACTGTGAAAAGAGACAAAGAAGGACACTACATAATGATCAAAGGATCAATCCAAGAAGATATAACAATTATAAATATATATGTACCCAACATAGGATCACTGCAATATGTAAGACAAATGCTAACAAGTATGAAAGGGGAAATTAACAATAACACAATAACAGTGGGAGACTTTAATACCCCACTCACACCTATGGATAGATCAACTAAACAGAAAATTAACGAATAAACACAAACTTTAAATGATACAATAGACCAGTTAGACCTAATTGATATCTATAGGACATTTCACGCCAAAACAATGAATTTCACCTTTTTCTCAAGCGCACATGGAACCTTCTCCAGGATAGATCACATCCTGGGCCATAAATCTAGCCTTGGTAAATTCAAAAAAAACTGAAATCATTCCAAGCATCTTTTCTGACCATAATGCAGTAAGATTAGATCTCAATTACAGGAGAAAAACTATTAAAAATTCCAACATATGGAGGCTGAACAACACACTGCTGAATAACCAACAAATCACAGAAGAAATCAAAAAAGAAATAAAAATATGCATAGAAACGAATGAAAATGAAAACACAACAACCCAAAACCTGTGGGACACTGTAAAAGCAGCGCTAAGGGGAAAGTTCATAGCAATACAGGCATACCTCAAGAAACAAGAAAAAAGTCAAATAAGTAACCTAATTCTACACCTAAAGCAACTAGAAAAGGAAGAAATGAAGAACCCCAGGGTTAGTAGAAGGAAAGAAATCTTAAAAATTAGAGCAGAAATAAATGCAAAAGAAACAAAAGAGACCATAGCAAAAATCAACAAAGCCAAAAGCTGGTTCTTTGAAAGGATAAATAAAATTGACAAACCATTAGCCAGACTCATCAAGAAACAAAGGGAGAAAAATCAAATCAATAAAATTAGAAATGAAAATGGAGAGATCACAACAGAAAACACAGAAATACAAAGGATCATAAGAGACTACTATCAGCAATTATATGCCAATAAAATGGACAACGTGGAAGAAATGGACAAATTCTTGGAAAAGTACAACTTTCCAAAACTGAACGAGGAAGAAATAGAAAATCTTAACAGACCCACCACAAGCACGGAAATTGAAACTGTAATCAGAAATCTTCAAGCAAGCAAAAGGCCAGGTAGACGGCTTCACAGCTGATTTCTACCAAAAATTTAGAGAAGAGCTAACACCTATCCTACTTAAACTCTTCCAGAAAATTGCAGAGGAAGGTAAACTTCCAAACTCATTCTATGAGGCCACCATCACCTTAATACCAAAACCTGACAAAGATGCCACAAAAAAAAGAAAACTACAGGCCAATATCACTGATGAACATAGATGCAAAAATCCTTAACAAGATTCTAGCAATCAGAATCCAACAACACATTAAAAAGATCATACACCGTGACCAAGTGGGCTTTATCCCAGGGATGCAAGGATTCTTCAGTATCCGCAAATCAATCAATGTAATTCACCACATTAACAAATTGAAAAATAAAAGCCATATGATTATCTCAATAGATGCAGAGAAAGCCTTTGACAAAATTCAACATCCATTTATGATAAAAACTCTCCAGAAAGCAGGAATAGAAAGAACATACCTCAACATAATAAAAGCTATATATGACAAACCCACAGCAAACATTATCCTCAATGGTGAAAAATTGAAAGCATTTCCCCTAAAGTCAGGAACAAGACAAGGGTGCCCAATTTCACCACTACTATTCAACATAGTTCTGGAAGTTTTGGCCACAGCAATCAGAGCAGAAAAAGAAATAAAAGGAATCCAAATTGGAAAAGAAGAAGTAAAAACTGTTTGCAGATGACATGATCCTCTACATAGAAAACCCTAAAGACTTCACCAGAAAATAACTAGAGCTAATCAATGAATATAGTAAAGTTTCAGGATATAAAATCAACACACAGAAATCCCTTGCATTCCTATACACTAATAATGAGAAAATAGAGAAATTAAGGAAACAATTCCATTCACCATTGCAATAAAAAGAATAAAATACTTAGGAATACATCTACCTGAAGAAACAAAAGACCTGTCTATAGAAAACTATAGAACACTGATGAAAGAAATCAAAGAGGACACTAATAGATGGAGAAATATACCATGTTCATGGATCGGAAGAATCAATATAGTGAAAATGAGTATACTACCCAAAGCAATCTATAGATTCAATGCAATCCCTATCAAGCTACCAATGGTATTTCTCACAGAACTAGAACAAATGATTTCACAATTTGTATGGAAATACAAAAAACCTCGAATAGCCAAAGTAATCTTGAGGAAGAAGAATGGAACTGGAGAAATCAACCTGCCTGACTTCAGGCTCTACTACAAAGCCACAATCATCAAGACAGTATGGTACTGGCACAAAGACAGAAATATAGATCAATGGAACAAATAGAAAGCCCAGAGATAAACCCACGCACCTATGGACACCTTATCTTTGACAAAGGAGGCAAGAATATACAATGGAGAAAAGACAATCTCTTTAACAAGTGGTACTGGGAAAATTGGTCGATCACTTGTAAAAGAATGAAACTAGAACACTTTCTAACACCATACACAAAAATAAACTCAAAATGGACTAAAGATCTAAACCTAAGACCAGAAACTATAAAACTCCCTTAGAGGAGAACATAGGCAAAACACTCTCCAACATAAATCACAGCAGGATCCTCTATGACCTACCTCCCAGAATATTGGAAATAAAAGCAAAAATAAACAAATGGGACCTAATTAAAATTAAAAGCTTCTGCACAACAAAAGAAACTACAAGCAAGGTGAAAAGACAGCCTTCAGAATGGGAGAAAATAATAGCAAATGAAGCAACTGACAAACAACTAATCTCAAAAATATATAAGCAACTCCTGCAGCTCAATTCCAGAAAAATAAATGACCCAATCAAAAAATGGGCCAAAGAACTAAATAGACATTTCTCCAAAGAAGACATACAGATGGCTAACAAACACATGAAAAGATGCTCAACATCACTCATTATCAGAGAAATGCAAATTAAAACCACAAAGGTTCATTTCACGCCATTTCACACCAGTCAGAATGGCTGCGATCCAAAAGTCTACAAGCAATAAATGCTGGAGAGGGTGTGGAGAAAAGGGAACCCTCTTACACTGTTGATGGTAATGCAAACTAGTACAGCCACTATGGAGAACAGGGTGGAGATTCCTTAAAAAACTGGAAATAGAACTGCCTTATGACCCAGCAATCCCACTGCTGGGCATACACACTGAGGAAACTAGAATTGAAAGAGACACGTGTACCCCAATGTTCATCGCAGCACTGTTTATAATAGCCAGGACATGGAAGCAACCTAGATGTCCATCAGCAGATGAATGGATAAGAAAGCTGTGGTATATATTACACAATGGAGTATTACTCAGCCATTAAAAAGAATACATTTGAATCAGTTCTAATGAAGTGGATGAAAGTGGAGCCTATTATACAGAGTGAAGTAAGCCAGAAAGAAAAACACCAATACAGTATACTAACACATATATATGGAATTTAGAAAGATGGTAACGATAACCCTGTATGTGAGAGAGAAAAACAGACACAGATGTATAGAATACTCTTTTAGACTCTGTGGGAGAGGGAGAGGGTGGGATGATTTGGGAGAATGGCATTGAAACATGTATAATATCATATGAGAAATGAATCGCCAGTCCAGGTTCGATGCAGGATACACGATGCTTGGGGCTGGTGCACTGGGATGATCCAGAGCGATGGTATGGGGAGGAAGGTGGGAGGGGGGTTCAGGATTGGGAACACGTGTACACCCGTGGAGGATTCATGTTGATGTATGGCAAAACCAATACAATATTGTAAAGTAATTAGCCTCCAATTAAAATAAATAAATTTAAATTAAAAAAAATAAAAGACATATGGAAATCAATTGTTTTTGTTTTGTCTATTCTGTGAAGAGAATGCTCTGATTTTATATTATTTGTTTGGTTCCTTAGGCATATTTATCTCTTGTGTAGCAGTAATGTGATTTTTTTTTTCACTATTGGTGGTAGATAAGACCATCTGTTGTTACTATTATTGCTATAAACACCAAAAGGATAAAAAGAAAATTTTATATGGAACATTATTACATTTTTATTATTATATACATACACTCACATGCAAACACACATTATGACCAAACCATGAAACAACAATATTAAAAGAAGTGGGAAGCAGAAATCAAGAAAAATAGCTGCAGCCTTTTAGAATTTCACGAACTGATCCCCTCTCCTCCCTTCCCTGCCTTCTCTTGATTGATCAACTCCTCTGGTTAGAGGACCAGGCAGGCTTCCCCCTCCTGGAGATATTAAACATTGTTTGACCCAAGCTCACTTGTAATACCATGAGAAGCAATATAAAAGTGAGAAATGATATGAAAAGAAAAAAAAGAGAAGCCCACTTTAGGGACAAAAATATCTATTTCCTTGTTAAGAAGGAAAATCAACAGAAATCATTTTTAATCTTGTTCTCTGGCCCAATTCAGCAGCACCAAGGGCTACCACGCCCTGACCAAAGCACAGATGGTCTTGTCCACATAGGAGGTTGACGTTGTTGCTGTCTGCATCTATTTTGAGATCCTCAGTATGAAAATGAGAGATAGCAGTTTAATAGCAATTCAGAGAGAAAGAAGCACAAGCAAAGCGAGGACGACCATTAACCCCATTTGGTTTGGGCTCTCCTTATGAAGGTGCTGTGTCCACGGCCAGGGAGAGGGGAGGCAGTGACGCCTTTGTCTGACACTTAGCAAACGCCCCCAGTTACTCTGCCCAGGCTTCCAATAAAAACCCATAGAATTTCTGATCATGTAATTAAAGGGAAAACTCATTCCTGCTTCTTATTCACTTGCACTTCAGTCATCAAAATATTGATTTCTGAGAGTTATTTGAAGTTTAAAAGCCAAATAGAAAGGTACAGAATATTCTTATTAAAGATTAGACGAAGTCTGCTCCTCTGTCCTGCAGCTTTGTCAGAAGAGCAGTGACAAGGATTTGAGTCGAAGAGATAAACTTAAATCAGAAATGTTGTACACCTGACACAAATATAATGTTGTAGGTCAATTATACCTCAACTTTTAAAGTTTTTGAAAAAGTTGGCTTAAAGCTCAACATTCAGAAAACTAGGATCATGGTATCTGGTCCTATCACTTCATGGGAAATAGATGGGGAAACAGTGGAAACAGTGTCAGACTTTGTTTTTTTGGGCTCCAAAATCACTGAAGATGGTGATTGCAGCCATGAAATTAAAAGACGCTTATACTTCTTGGAAGGAAAGTTATGACCAACCTAGATAGCATATTAAAAAGCAGAGATATTACTTTGCCAACAAGGGTCTGTCTAGTCAAGGCTATGGTTTTTCCAGTGGTCATGTATGGATGTGAGAGTTGGACTGTGAAGAAACCTGAGTGCCGAAGAATTGATGCTTTTGAACTGTGGTGTTGGAGAAGACTCTTGAGAGTCCCTTGGACTGCAAGGAGAGCCAACCAGTCCATCCTAAAGGAGATTAGTCCTGAGTATTCACTGGAAGGTCTGATGTTGAAGCTGAAACTCCAATACTTTGGCCACCTGATGTGAAGAACTGACTCATTTGAAAAGACCCTGATGCTGGGAAAGATTGAAGGTGGGAGGAGAAGGGGATGACAGAGGATGAGATGGTTGGATGGCATCACCGACTCAATGGACATGAGTTTGAGTAAACTCCGGGAGTTGGTGATGGACAGGGAGGCCTGGCGTGCTGCAGTCCATGGGACGCAAAGAGTTGGACATGACTGAGCAACTGAACTGAACTGAATGTTCATAGCAGCGCTACTCACAAAGCCATAACATAAAAACATTGAAATAAAATGAAAGAGCATTTGATCATCAGGAGAAAAAAAAAAAGAAAACAACATAGCAGGTGTTGTAAAAATGCCTTTGGGGTCACTCAGGCAACAAATGAGGTTTGTGGAGAACCAGAAGATGCACACCCAATTTGAAAACATTTGGGTTCAATGTTTTCTGTTAAAAAAAAAAAAAAAAGTTGGTCTGGCCAAACAAACCATACCTGTGTGTTGATTACAACAGGAAGACCTCCTGTTTCTGACATCTGCTAGGGAGAACGGATCTAGACTGTAGGTCTGTAACATCTAGACAGCCTTCTTTTGAAACTGAAGTGTCTCCCTGTCTCACCTCCAAGCCTCCTCAAGTTCAAGAAATACTGCTGCTCCTGGGGCTCCCCCTCTTCTCTTTTTTCCCTCTCCCTAACCTCCTTGCCCCGAGGTGAGGTTTCAGTTGTGCATTTTCTTGAAACCTAGGCTGGGTTGCAGATTCCAAAGAAGCAGGAAGCACCTGGACCTCACTGCTGGGCCTGGAGTTACACTGTACCTCCAAGCTCTATGGTGAGATTCAGGGCAACTCAGCCTCACATTTCATACATGTGAGCATCAGCATTAAAGGTCGTATTTTTAAAATCATAGCTGCTTCTTCAAGCAGAAGTTCAGGGACCTTCAAACTGAAAAAAAATGGAGGATTCTAATATCTTTTAAATGTTTGAAAACCATTGATCTAGTCCAATTCTCTCATTATACAATGATGGTAATTAATGGAAGGCTTAGACTAGATACTCAAGTTTTAACTTCTTGTCCACAGTGTTCCTTCCCCCTATGGATGTGCTCAATGTATCAGTGTCAGGATCATAGAAAGATAGTCCTGAGAAGCTAAACTTTCAAAAGGTCTTAAGGTAAATAAGATAGAAACATGTCAGTGTCTGCTCCAAGAAGATGAACTGAAGGGAGGTAGTTGGCAAGAGCTGCCACTGGCCCATCTTCCCCAGTGAACAGGTAACTGGGCACCCAGACAGCTGCAGAGGTGTTGAGCACCAGAGATAAGGGGCTCCCCTGCAAGACTGCCCCTGAACCTAATCAGCTGTCACCTGTAGAAAAAAAAAAAAAGTGCCAGACAGAGGGATCACATCAGGTGATCATTTCCAGCTCTGGAATCTTCTCTGGAGAGTCCATAAATAAAGGACACCCATCCCAAACTTCTAATGACCTCACCTTTGTGGTCACCAGGCTCGCTGGAGAACTGACCCTGTGCAGTTCCACTGCGACCCCCTGTGATGGTGGGCTGTGGATTACTGCTTTGGTTTGAAGGGCACCCTGTGGAATGAAACAAAACAGCATCTTTTCAAGGTTATGCCCTCCACCTGGATGAATTACCAAAGTGGAGGATACAGCATGGCTAGGGACATCCACATTTTTCTTATGGTTTGAGGCTCTGAGGTGATGAATCTCAGCCATGGATTTGGAGCTTATTTTGAAGAGTTAACACAGGGTGGTTGTGAAAGGGCACCAGTATAGGGAACAGGAGACTTAGTAACTCTCCTGGCCGGACTCTGTACCAGCTTGGTGACATGGGGGAGGTTGGGTAACCTGTCTCATTGATTGCATTGGTCAAATAGGGAGTTGGGTGACCGAGGTCATGAGTGCAGCAGGTGGGGGTTCCAGATGTGACAGCTGGACAGCATTCCCATTACCTTTCAGCGGTGCCACCTGAAGAGAAAAAGAGGGATGAGGCCTCCTCTGTCTCTCCACATGTCTACCCTGGGGCAGGCCTCTCTCTATTCCTTTTGTCTTTCAGTCCTGTTCACTGACCTTTGTGGGTCCATGGTCAATTATGCTGTCATGGAAAAGACAGACTACACACTATCTTTAGTGGCGGAACATCACCAGTGCAGTTTTTCATAGTCCAGTTAGCATACTTCAGTAACTACAGTTAACTTACTGCAAGGAGATCCAACCAGTCCATCCTAAAGGAGATGAGTCCTAAAAGAGATCAGTCCTGGGTGTTCATTAGAAGGACTGATATTGAAGCTGAAACTCCAATACTGTGGCCACCTGATGCGAAGAGCTGGCTCATTTGAAAAGACCCTGATGCTGGGAAAGATGGAGGGTTAGGGTAGGAGGAGAAGGGGATGACAGAGGATGAGATGGTTGGATGGCATCACTGACTCAATGGACATGAGTTTGGGTGAACTCTGGGAGTTGGTGATGGACAGGGAGGCCTGGTATGCTGTAGTTCATGCGGTCGCAAAGAGTTGGACACAACTGAGCAACTGAACTGAACTGAACTAGCTTACTTCACAGTGATAAACATCTAAAGACTTCTCTACCAAGACCACTAATGGCTTGGGTGAGAAAGTGCTGCAGGGATGTTCCTGGCTGTCCCAGGTCTTCTTCCATGCTCCATGATCCACAAGGTCACAATGGGTTGAAAATGTTCCTACATCTCAGACCACCTCAGGTATCTAGAGAAGCCAGGTTCTTTCCAAATAGACCCCTTGGCTTTAGAAGCAACTGTCCTGCCAGCGGGGCCCTCCTCTCCACAGCAGGCTCCTCCCTGAGGTTTCAACCCTAACTCTGTCCTGTCTCCTTCCTCCCTGGCCTGTGATCCACAGGCTGTTTGCTTTCATCTTGCACTGCTTCCTAACTCAGGCTGTTTCTAATTCTGCCAAAACTGCTTCTAGACATATCATACTAGAATATTTGGGACTTTCTCCTTTTTTATTTCCTCAGATGTGTTTCTTTCTATCCTGTCTCTCTCCCTCCTCCTGGATGGCTCCCCTCCCTCAAGCATGGCCCTCCTGGTGGCACCATGTCTCTCCATTCCTTGCAGGCAGCCCATAAGTATTCTGTGATAAGTAATGCAGGCTGCCTTGGACCACATTTAAACAGGCACACAGAGTCCCTGTCCTCATGGAGCTTGCGTTCTGACACAGAGACTGAACATACAAAGAGATGTTTACCCTGCACCTCAGAATGTAACCTTCTTTGGAAATAGGGTGTATACATATATAATTGGTTTAAAATAAGGTCCTGTTGGATTAAGGCGGGTCTTAAACCCAATCATCAGTATTCTTATAAGATGGCCATGTTAAGACACAGGACATGTTAAGGCCATGTTAGGATACACTCTCTCTCGAGGGAGACCTGGGTTCAATCCCTGGGTCTGGAAGATCCCCTGGAGAAGGGATAGGCTACCCACTCCAGTATTCTTGGGCTTCCCTGGTGGTTCAGATGGTAAAGAATCCTCCTGCAATGTGGGAGACCTGGGTTCAGTCCCTGGGTTGGGAAGATCCCCTGGAGAAGGGAATGGCTGCCTATTGTTCTAAGCTTTTTACAAAAATTAATTCATTTACTCCTACAGGAACTCTCAAAGATAGAGACCACTATCATTCCCATTTTACAACTAAGGAGAGGCACAGGGAGCTTAAACGGTTTTCCCAAGAAAATCACACACAGCTGGAGGCTGGCAGAGTCAGAATTCAAACTCATGCAGTTTTGCCCTGAAGTCTGAATTCCTAAATATTACAGGGTGTAGCCCATTTATTTAAACATTTAAAAATCATTAACCCTCACTGTCTTAGTAATGGAAATAAAAATTCAGACTTTATTTCATTCACGTGCCTGGGCCTTTTAGAGTCCCACAGCTCAGCTGCTGCAGGTGGCGGCTCTGGCGTTGCCTGGTGTTTGATGACCCACCTAGAGGACAGACCCAGGCACTGCTTCCAGCAGGGACACAGTCTGGGTAGGTCTCCTGGCTGGTGATCTTCACCTGCTGAGCCTTCCTCACCATGGACCTGGCACAGAGGGTGCTCACAGACGAGGTGCAGAGACCCAGGCTTCCCCTCCTCACTGCTGCTGGCCAGTGGAACTAGAAGCCCGTGTGGTTTCTGGCTGGAGTGACAGCTGGTCAGTAGCCGTTTTACTGGAATTTAAAGAGGCCAACTTGTGGGAGGTCCAACAAGCAAATGCCACCAAAAGCAGCCCAAAGTCGAATTCTTTCCTTAAAGGGCAGAATCTCATTGACACAATTTTTCCCCCCTACAGCTGTATCACAAAGCCTGGCCTCCGCCTCTACCACACAAAACAAATCTAGTAATTTTAGGCCTATGAGCATTTTCCACTCTGATTCTTCACTACTTAATTTCAAATTAATCAAACTTTGACAGAGTTCAAAGAAAGTCTCGTCTGGTAACCACTTTCTCTAACTTGGAGGCTAAGGAGGGAGGCCTTCCTCTCCCCTGGAGATGAGCTTCCTGCCTGTCCTGGAGCATCACTGAGGAATTCCTCTTCCCTTCAGGCATCTAGGGACAGTAGCTCTCCTGTTTCCTGACTCCCAGCAGCCTTAGGTTGGATTCACTTCTTATAATTTATGCCCTGCTTGCTTCCAAAAAGGATTGAGGCAGGGACGCGTCACAGATCATTCTCTCCTTGTGACTGTGTTAGTTGGACCTGGCTTAGTCCTCTTTTCAAGCCTGTAGTAGGCCAGGTTTCATCTGAGACTGTCCCCCTCCCTTGTTAAAATCTATATTTTTAGAGCAATTTTAGGTTCACAGCAAAATGAGGGGAAGGTACAGAGATGTCCCATATACCCTTTGCCCCCACACATACTCAGACTCCCCAGTTATCAACATCCCTCATCAACTGTACATTTGTTATAACTGATGAACCCACACTGACACATCATACTTACCCCAGATCCACAGTTTACATTACAGTTCGCTCTTGATGCTATAAATTTTATGAGTTTGGACTTTATAATGACACATATCCATCATTATGGCGCCACACAGAGTGTTGTCAATGGCCCTAAAAATCCTCTGTGTTCTACCTATTTGTCCTTCCTCACAGCCCCTCACCCCTTGACAACTATTGATCTTTTTACTGTCTCCATAATTTTGCCTTCTCCAGAATGTCATATAGTTGGGATCACATAGTGTGTATTCTTTTCAGATTGGCTTCTTTCACTTAGTAAAATGCATTTGAGATTCCTTCATGTCCTTGTGTGTTAGTCACTCGGTCGTGTCTGGCTGTTCGTGACCCCACGGGGTGTAGCCCACCAGGCTCCTCTGTCCATGGAATTCTCCAGGCAAGAGTACTGGAGTGGGTTTGCATTTCCTTCTCCAGCTTCATGTCTTTAGTGGCTTGATAGCTCACTTCTTTTTAGCACTGAAGACTATTCCATTGTGTGGACGTGTCATGGCTTATCCATTTACCTACAGAAGGACATCTTTTTTGCTTCCAAGACTGGTAATTATAAAGTTGTCTTAAACAAACATTCCTGTACAGGTTTTTGTGTGGACATACATTTTCAGCTCCTTTGGGTAAATACTAAGGAGAATGACTACTGGATTACATAGTATGTTTAGTTTTATAAAAAATTGCCACATTCTCTTCCAAAGTAACCGCATCATTTTGCATTCTCACCAGCAGTGAGAGTTCGTATTGCTCCACATTCTCACCAGCATTTGGTGCTGTTTGTGTTCCAGATTTTGGCTATTCTAATATGTGAACAGTGGTATCTCGTTGATGTCTTAATTTTATTTCCCTGATGATATATGATGTAGAGCATCCAACTGTCTTTCCATCTTTTGAAGGAAAAAAACCAGTATTTTTATGTAGTTTATGTGAGCACTCAAAAAGCATCCAGCAGAGTGTTCTGAATGACAGGATGTTCAAAATACATTTTGAGGGAAGGGCAGGAGATCAGGAGTTATGCAGTCTGAATTGCAGGGAGGTTTCTTAGCCACAATCTGTAAAATGAGGTAAAATCTCTAACCTCCTTCTCAGCGTTACTATGATATTATAGAAATAAGGAGATTGGAAGTCCTTTGTGTGAATGTATGAATTTTAAAACTGCTGTGCAAAAAGTATAAGATGTTGTAAAAATAAGTATTTCTATTGGTTAGTCAAGAAAGAAGCAACTCCTACCTCCAGTATCATTCTGTCTTCTTATAAAACAAAGTTATTTACTTTGCTCTAAATTTTTCTTAAACAAAGCTTAAACAAAGCTCTGAATGTTTATAGTAGCTTTATTCATCATCACAGGAACTGGAAACAAATGTCCTTCAGCTGGTAAATGGACATAATTGTGGCACATCCGCAGACCAGGATTCTGCTCAGCAATGAAAAAGAACAAACTGCTGATAATGGAGCAACACTGACGACTCTCCAAAGTGTGAGGCTAAGTGAAAGAAGTCAGAGCCAAATATCTACATACTATATGCTTTACTTACATGGTGTTTTAGAAAACATAAAATGACAGGGACAGGAAAACCAGTATGGTCACCAGAAGCTGGGGGTGCGGAAGGGATGGACAACAGCAAGGGCATGAATGAACTCTTTGGAAATGTCTTTTTCTTGATTGTGTTGGGGGTTACCTGACTATATGTGATCATCCAATTTTATCAAACTGAGTTTCACTATATGTAAATTATACCTCAATAAATCTGACTTTAAAAAATTTACCAAATTAAAAAACAAAAAGGGTAAAGCCTCCTTCTCCCTAAACTGGATTGTTTCTGGACAGGAGGATGCAATTGCTTCTAACCCACTAGGAGGAGAGTCTGGGGGAAGAGCCTTGCTGTCAACGAGGGACACTTCACAAAACGTTTGCATCACTGACCATAGCTGGTTTTGACACTAAGCAGTTGGCTCAAAGTCTATGAAATTAGCAGGCTGTGGTTGCTTATACATCTCACCCATCACAACTTTATTGACGAGAATGGCTACCAGCTGTCACCTCTGCCTCCGCCTCTGTGCTTGGTGATTCAGACTGCGTGGCCACAGCAAATCAAGCCATGATCCTGCTATGGCTCTTCGTGTTGGGGTTTGAACTCCTGGCCAAATGGCTGTTGCTCAGCTGTTATGCTGCCAATCACCTGTCACTGAGGGTTAAATGTGAGAGGCTTACCCATATCTTCCAACTCTTCAGACATCTCAAAGGCAACTTGCCTTCCACAGCAGGAGGCAGCAGTCTTAGTGATATTCAACTCCTGGATTTTAGAATTCCTGACTTCTGGGGGGCAGGGTACAGAGGAAACTTGCTATTTTACAGAACAAGCTGCAGAAGGGCCTCAAACCCATGAGTGGGAAAAATGATGTCAGGAGCATATCACCTAAGTCATAACAATTTTGAGATCACTGGAAAATGTATCCACACAAATGAACCATACTCTTGGCATAATGGATCATAGCTCATTACAAAAAGAAAGCTGCCTGAAATCTTTCACATACTATTGCTGTGTTTTAATTTTTCCCTGTCAGATAGGCAAAGACATAAGATTCAGAAAATTCTCTCTTTTATAAAGGTTTTATTATAACTGTATTTGAGATCTGACATGCACTATCTTTTTTTACTTCCATATAAATTTTATTTATTTTTTTATTTTTTAAATTTTATTTTATTTTTAAACTTTACATAATTGTATTAGTTTTGCCAAATATCAAAATGAATCCGCCACAGGTATACATGTGTTCCCCATCCTGAACCCTCCTCCCTCCTCCCTCCCCATACCATCCTCTGGGTCGTTCCAGTGCACTAGCCCCAAGCATCCAGTATCGTGCGTGCATCGAACCTGGACTGGCATCTTGCTTCATACATGATATTTTACATGTTTCAATGCCATTCTCCCAAATCTTCCCACCCTCTCCCTCTCCCATAGAGTCCATAAGACTGTTCTATACATCAGTGTCTCTTTTGCTGTCTTTCCTCCAAAAGTGAGAGAAATAGTTTCATCTTTCTGAAGTTACAAAATTATTATTCTAATCATAGAAGAGTTTTTCACAGACTCATTTTTTTTTCCCCCTCAAGTAACTTCATACTTAGGAAGTGGGGACAGAGAGGAAATTGACACTTACTGAATAGCTGCCATGTGCCAGGTCCCATGAGGGATACTTTGTGTAAATTACCTGCTATGATCCTCACAACAGTCCTGAGAATTAGACCTTAATGAGTCCCATTTTGTAGCTAAGGAAACTAAGGTTCAGAAGTTAAGCAATTTCCCCTAAACCATATGACAAACCTGGTGGTACAGCCAGGATTTAAAGTAATTTTGACTCCAAAGTCCACATGCTTAGGATGGTATATAAAACTCTCCCCAAAGCTTTGACTGGTGCCATATCCAAGATGGAAATCAATGTTAGAGCTGGTCTACTAAAAAGAGCATTGGGTGAAGACTCAGAACAGGGCTCTGATATTTGTCATTAAGCTTATGTAACACATAAGGGGAGACAACTTATGTAGACTCTCTGTGCTTCTGTTTGATCTGTTTGGGGAGAAAACAAAATCTGCTTTTCTACACACAGAAGTCTTTTGAGGGAAAAAGTTCAATAATTCTTGTCACAGCACAGTTAGTTTTCCTATAAGGTTTCTTTACTATTATTTGGACAGAGTCCCCAAACTAATAAGGGTTTCATAAAATGTGACATCACATTTTATGATTCTATGTGAAAAAAATGAAATACATAAATGCAATTCAAGAGTGTTGTTGACATCATTATTAATCAATTATTGACTACAATGCTGCTTCACTCAATGGTGAGGTGGTAAAGATACCATCTGAAGAACTGCCTTTTTGCAGCCAGATTCTGGAGCTCTACATGAAGTCCGTAAGGGAGGAAATGATTCCCACCCAAAGAGGTTCTATTCTTGGGTTTACTCTGAAATTTAATCTTGAGTCCTGTGATGCCAACCACTGCACCAAAGTTTCATCTTCAGCATTTCCATGCCGTGTCAGTATGATATCAGGAAAAAGCAGACCTCAGTTCCACACTGGCTTTGCAGCTTCTTCTCTAACTGTTAATTAGGTTAACAGTACTTTACCTGCTGGGTGTTTAATTCTAACATGGGCAATAATTTGATTTCAGAACAAAGGACATTCCTTTGCATCACAAGTTACTTTATGGTAAGAATTTTACTGCTTGTGCCCAGTGAGGTTTGGCAGAGCCCATTTCTTGACAGAAATCTCGAGGCTAAGGCCAGACTCTGTCTCTGCTATACACCACTTCCCTGAAGCCATGTTTCTGGAGCTCTCTGTATGTCCTGACCCAGCTCACAGACAAGGCACATTTTCCCAAAGTAAATCACAATCCTTAACCATCACCCCCCAAAACATTCTCCTTCTCTAAGAAGTTATACCTGTGGTTATCAGAAACCAGTTGCAGACCTTTACCTACAGAGAGTCAGAGAAGGTCAGACAGTGCAAGTAGACTCTGCAGGACCCTCACATTGCCTGAAAGGCACCTTCCTTCAGTTAATCAGAGCTTGGAAGACAGTGGAGCTAGCGTGAGCTCTCCATTCACCTCAAGCTCAGGTGCACCAGTTAATTCCTTCCCCTAGATGTTGTTTTACTCTTGTGTGGAAATGGCCTGAAATACCAGGAATGGAGAGGCAGCTGGCTCCTGCCAAGAAGAGTTTGGAACTTTTCTTCCCTCACATTTTGAGAAATCACATGTTTTGTGCAAAACAACCAGGAATATTTCCAAAAGACAGAAACAGAACGAGTGAAGAAACAATGGAATAGGGTGGAATGATAGAGATGCATAAAGGAGCATGCTTGTTTTCCTCCTATCTGTCCAAAGTGGATATTTTCCCTCACTGGGTACATTCATTTGACTTTCCTCTACTGTTTGACTTGTGATCAACAATGTGCTTATGCACAGATTCATCAAACTGAAAAACATCTGCCTAATCATTTTTACCTTCAAGAAGCTTGGGCCATTTCAATGTATTATTGTTGGTTGTTTAGTCACTAAGTCATGTCTGACTCTTTTGCAATCCCATGGACTGTAGCCCACCAGGATCCTCTGTCCATGGGATTTCCCAGGCAAGAATACTGGAGTGGGTTGGCATTTCCTTCTCTGGGGGATTTTCCTGACCCAGGGATTGAACCCATATATCCTGCATTGGCAGGCAGATTCTTTACTACTGAGGCACCAGGGGAAGCCATTTCAAAGTATATCCTCAGCTGTATATTACAATGATTTTGACTCTTTGGTGTTTAATAGAATTCCCTTCCAAGGAGTGCTGACATAATATAGAGTACTTGATTATACAAACAGCGTCCATTTGAGGGAAGCATGTTTTTTAATCCTCTATGTTGAAGATGAAAAATCTGAAGCCCCAAACTAAATCCCATTGTTCACCTTGAGAGTAGCTCCAGCATAAAGCAGTTACTTAAACAGTAGTTGAATAAGTGAATGAAATAAAGACATTTCCTAATTTGAAATATAGTTGTTCTGTGCACCTAGGGATATTTCTGGGAATCTAGTTCTAGGAAATTATTGCAACAACCCAGTCATTGCCAACCCACCAACAATGCTAAAGGAATCAACCTTTCAAAATTAGAAAAGACTAGGAGGAAGGCTTACCTGAGAGAGGTTTAAAAGTTCAGGCGTTTTAAGTATTAAAACTTGGTTCTGCCATGATGTGGGGTCAGACTTTTAAAAGAAGTTAACCTGGAGAAGGGGGAGAGCCTGTCTGGATTCTATGCTTGCTTTCCTCTTTGGAAACTACATTTAAAGCAATTCCCATTGGCTGGCATCACATGATGTGCCCAGGGGTTCCAGCTGCAGCTGGTTTAAAATGCCTGCTCACAGGCTCAAGCAAGAGGGCCTCTCAGCCTTGGCAGGACTGAGGATGCCGTTCCAAAAACCACTCCCCTTAGAAGGCATTAGAAGGAGAAATGGCAATAGATTTTAGTGCTGTTATCCCCTGTAGGACCAAGGAGGGGAGTAAGTAGGAAGCTAATCAGATAACAGAGAGAAAGAGAAAACAATTTCCAAAGCACTGAAGCAATTAGATGAGAAAGTGCTATAAACCAATGGGCTCTTCCTGCTCCTGGAGGGCTAGGGGAAGAGAGGCTGCAAGAGCCAGCTCCTCCTGGAGACACCCTTTGAAGTTCCTTCCCAGTCCCTCAGGCTCCGCTGTCACTGAGGGCTTCTCCCCTGTGAGATGAGGAGCCTGGCACTTTGCTCTTGCTTAAAAAACAGATCTTGAGTTAGAAGGGTAATTTTTAAAAATTGTGCTTTCAAAAACTTAGAGAATGAGACATTGTAGACCTTTAAAAAAAATTCCCTGCAGGTTGTTTGTTTTGATAGTATTTACTGAGGAACGTATGCAATTTTAGTTGACAAAATCTAGTTATATCCATTCTCTGAAAGTTAAGAATTCATTAAGAAAAAACAACAACAATACATTAGTGATGGGTGACAACTATTGGTTTTTACTTCTACTATCCCATCTATCCAAACAGGAATATGTTTGCAATTATTTTTCTGATTAAAAAAGTACATATTTTTAATTGTTTTGTTATGTTTTCCCATAGCAAGAGCCTATTATCAGCATTAATCAAAAATAAAAACACACACACACAAAAATAATAATGAAAACACAATAAAGCATGCCACTTCTCACCAAGGTGACACTTGAAGTCGTTTCCCTCTCCTTGAAAAAAGAAACTGAGGAAGGCCATTTTTGCCCAGATCCTCAGCAGGCTCTCTGCCTGTGAACCCACATCTCACAAAGGCCCTTTCTTGCCGGCACAATGTTCCGCACACAGGAAATGTGTGTGCATGTGCCTAGCATGTTCCCCCGTTTGTTTTCTTTTCCAGCATTGCTCACTGGCTGGTGAACAGTTCAGGCCCACAGAGAGCTTGAGACCACCAGCTCATGTATTTGAAAGGCATCTGTTTATTTTGAAAATGCAAATGTGGCCTACCTCAAAGACTGACAGGCAGGAAAATACCAGGGAGCAAAGGGAGAGGTATCCAGTCTGGAGCCCTGTCCCTCCCTCGATCATGCCCACTGAGATCACTCGCCATCAGAACCACTTGAACAGCTCCAGGAGTCTGAGCGAACGGCCCACATTTCAAACGAGCAGGCTCGTCTCTCCCAAGTCCAGCCCGGCGGATCATAGCTCACCTGATTTAAAGTACTGATTGAGTCATTTCCAAAAGTACCCTGGGACTTGGAGATGGTGGTGCCCAGGCCAAGTACTGCCTGGAGGAGGGCCCCTAACACTGACACCAGTCTCCTAACAGCCAAAGCCCTGTCCTGGGGACAGATTCCTGGAGAAAGCCCGGGAAGGTTAATACCCTGACTTTGATCTCTGTCAAGGCATACCAGCAAGAATTAATTTACATTTCAGATGAAAAAGGTTGACAGCATGAAAAGGCATCTTGTTTCTGGTATGTGAATGTGCCGTAATAGATCGGGAATTCTGAAAGGAAGTTCTGAGGAAGCTAAAGGGATAAGCCGAGCGGCTGCTTTTATTGGGAAGAAGATGAAAGGAAAACAAATTTCAATATGCGCCGCTCTGTAGCAACATGTAGGCCAAATGCTTCCTAAATTTCAAGGGCTATTCTTTCAAAAACTATGTAACATAGCGTTGCAGCATGATTTAAACAAGCAAAAAAAAAAGACAATAGGCCAGAACTTGAAATATAAACCAAACACATTGAAGAGTCTACATTTCAAATGAAATGATCTGTTGAAAAAATAATAAATTAGAGAATAACCGTAGAAAATACCCAGAAAAGGTTATGTTGTGATAGCATCCCTAAGCCACTTCTGCAGGCTTCAAAAGTAAGAGTACCCCTATATTTGGAGTTTGTTCTACTTGAAATGTCCCCGGGACATGAAGAGCTTGTAAGGAGAGGATTATACTTTAGGAAGAACACACCCCAAAACAGAGACATTGGAATGAGCTGTCTTGCTTTTAGATCAACACTGCCTTTGAATCGAAAGATAAGGAGAACATTTTCAAGTAAAAGTAATCTGCCCATAAAATTGCAAATGTCATTACCCTATCTGAGTATCTTTACCACTTACACAAAACCAGCCCCTCAACTCCTGTCCATGATGTTGGCTGAAGGGCAATGAGACATTGCCCGCCCTTGCTCTGGCTGTCACACTCTCCTGCCAAGAGGGTGAGGTGGTGTCAGTACCACCCTCAATAACTACATGCCCACCCAAGCCCATGGGGACTCAGAAGCTCCCAATACCACTTGATATGCACGACACTGGCTGCCAGGCTAAGAAGGAGGGTGTTTCCAAGGTTTAAAAAAAAAAGAAGCTACTTAAAGAAATGTGTTCTCTCCAGTCCCATGAAACAAAAGGACCCTTTCATAGTGTACCCACCCCACAGGTGCTGCGCTGAAAAGATGCAGCCGAGCGTCCTGATATAATGAAGCCACTCACCTGTCTGTTCTTATGCATTTTCTTATGTCTGTTCTTATGCATGTGGCAATAACAGAGTCCAAAAGGGAGCCATCTAAAGATGATTTTCAGAGAGGGAAAATTTGATTTATGGTCCTACACACTTTATGATAAGGGAATCAACAATAGATAAGCTCAAAGTTTATATTTGAAAATACATGTTAGGTTTTGAGCCAAACAGTGTGATCAGTCCAGTATCTTCTCTTGGTGTGGGCGAGGGTAAGGGGAACTCTGTGTGTGTGTGTGTGTGTGTGTGTGTGTGTGTGTGTGTGTTGGACAGTGGGGAGGAAGAGAGAAAATGCATTTTGAGTTGTTTTACTTGTTGCAACTAGAGCTGGATCCTTCTTCCTGATGCTTTGACGCTGTGGAGCTTAGAATTCCTAGGGGATGGTGTTAAAAGTTGCACTCTGGGGTTGAAATGACACTCTTTCCTCCCAAACATTTTGTTTTTGAATAAAGTTGTCTGGCCTTACAGGGCCAGAGAGTTCTGAGAAGTGCCTCAAGAAGCCAGGCTCTGAGTAGAGATCTCCTCGAAAGGGGTGCAGTTGTTTCCCTTAAAAGTTTGTTCCAAGTGTGGCAGTATCTGAAATCCTCTCTCTCTGCTGCAAGTCCGCTGGCCTGGTCACGTCTCTCTCGTTCTGTCTCTGATATCTTGTGCTCTCAGAGCCCGGGTGTGTCTGCTCTGGGGCCTGTCTCTTCCAAAGCCTCAATTAGGCACATGCAGCTTCAAAAGACAGAGGGAGCTGAGCCCCACAGCCCCTGGGGATACTGCCCTTTGCAGAAGAGCAGAGTGACCTGGGAGCCAGAGCTTGAGGTGCTCAGGCAGCTACAAGCTGAGCCACAGCATGCTAACCCCAGGGGGCCCAGAGGACCACTGCAGTCACACACAGGCCTGGGTGTGGGAAACACAGTTTGCCAGGCAAGTACCTGAGTTAGTCCTATCTCTGTGCTATGAAGAGATAGGCTGAGCATATAGTTAGAGAATTCCAAGGTTGGAAGACCTTTCAGACCTTTCTAGCCAATGTTCTTGTTTGCAGACAAGGGACGGGTGACTCCAGGAGAGGAAGGGAATTGCTCAGTTGGCAGTATGTAAAATGGACTCTATCCAAACTGGCTGTGAATAAATGCTGACTCGACTTCTGACTGGCTGTGTGACTATGGACAAGTTATTTCACTTCTCTGTGCCTTGTTTCCCCCTGTATAAAATTGGGAATACAAGAGAACCGACTTGAAGCATCCTTAGCCAAGGTCTGGCATGCAGCCAGTGCTCTCAATCATCACATGGACGGGGGTGAATCAGAACAAGCGCTAGACCCACTAGAACTCTTGACTCCTCTTCCAGTGCTCCTGAATTATTAACCTTTCAGCTTTTTGAAACTCATATGAACTTAATCACAGAAGATTTCCAAGTGGATGCTATGAAAATGATGTTTTAATTACCTGCGTGAATATGAACAGCAGACTCACTCCTTCTGTTGCTTATTTTCTTAAATTTCCTCCGAGCATCATATCCTCTCCAGGCTAAAAATATAAAACCATGTGCTAGGAATGAGATTAATTTAAGAATGTGCCAGAGAATTGATATAAGCTGTTTCCCTCCAATCCTCTACCCCTCTCCTCCTCCCCACTGCTTTCTCACTGAACAAAATAAGCAGAGCTACGTGAGTGATGGTGGGGAAGAGGGGCCTCTCTGTACTCTCAGCTCGGCCTCCAAGATGCTTTTGAGGAGGAGTCATTTTGGTTCAGGCAGTGAATTTCTGCAACCTCTGGATTCCACTTAGGAATCACTTGGCCCTGTGCAGGTGAGGTGGGTCCCTGTCATTCCAACCCATGGAGGAAGCTCTGCCTTCAGGACTTGAGGGGTAGGAGAGGACTGGAATGGCCTGACTCACTCTGTATTTTTTATTGGGAGAAAGGTATAAGACATGAAAGTTGAAGGAGAGAAAAATAAATAATAATGATTAGTAGCATCACATTTGCGTTTGGTGAGGGGAGACTATGTATAGAACTGTGTTCAGGGAGGGAATGCGTGACGGAAAGGGAAAATGCGTGGGAAATGAATGAAGAGAAGAGAAAGGGAGCCTGGGGCAAGGGGCAGGGTGTTGAGTCCTTCAGAGCGCTAGGCACTGAGCTGCCACCAGCAGCATGACCAGCTCTCCTTTTCACTTCCTCCCTGAGCGCTACAGCTCTCCATGTCACTGAATGAAGTCATGGAGTCCATGTGGACGTTATGATTCTGGGTTATGAGAACACAAAGGAAATCATCTGCTGTGCTCAAGACCTGGGACAACTGCCTGCAGTAGCACAGGAGCTCAGACGCTGTTTGTGACACAAATGACATATGTGTGTGCAAAGAGGCACTGACAGGGCTGGGTGTAGGACAGAGCCTAGTGATAAGCTGCCTTGGTTTACAAGCTCTGTCTGAGCCAGGAAAGCCTCCTAGATGTGACAGTAGCAGTTCTGAGGCTGAAAACCTGGTAATGGACATGAAGTGTGCATGAGGTGGGTCATCTGGGAGCTGGGGCACATGTCTGTGTGATTGGGGTTTTACATCCACCCACTGCTACTGCCTCTATCTTGCCGTGGGTAAGGATGGCTCGTTTGCTTATCTGGAGGTCAGAGACTGTGGCAGTCTTGCTCACAGCTATACCCCCAGCACCAAGCACAAGGCCTGGCCTGCAGTAGATACTTGATAAATATTTGCTGAAGGCAAGAGGGAGGGAAGAAAAGGCACCACTGAGAAGAACAAAAGGTGAGTGGCCTCAAGCACTTAATGAAATGCCAAGATTCAGGGATGTTTACCTGACTGGATGGCAACAGCCCCCTTCTCTCTCTTCTCTCTGACTCTTCTGTATCTCCTGGCTCCCAGCCACCCCTTGGCATAGGCCTGCAGCACAACCACTCTGCCTATGACTTCCCGCAGCAGCAAATTTAACTGCTCAACATGATAATACTTGAGAAAAACCTGAAATAAGACATCAGTTTTAGCATTACATATAGGCTCCCAAGGGCTCCTCTGGTGCTCAGGGGTAAAGAAGTGTGTTAGTCTCTTAGCTGTGTCTGACTCTTTGCTACCCCATGGACTGTAGCCCACCAGACTCCTCTGTCCGTGGGATTCTCCAGGCAAGAACACTGGAGTGGGTAGCCATTCCGTTCTCCAGGAGATCTTCCTGACTCAAGGATCAAAACTGGGTTTCCTACATTGCAGGTGGATTCTTTACTGTCTGAGCCACCAGGTTCAGATAAACCCTGCCAGTGATTCTTCAGTGGTAAAGAAACCACCTCCCCATACAGGAGATGTGGGTTCTCCCCTGGAGAAGGAAACAGCAACCCACTCCAGTATTCTTGCCTGGGAAGTCCCATGGACAGAGGAGTGTGGCGGACTACAGTTCATGGGGTTGCAAAAGAGTCAGACACGACTGAGCGACTAAAAAACAAGAATAATGGACTCCCACAAAGAAATTCACTCTGCTCCAACAAATTAACATAAATATTAAAACATCATCTAAATAAAGTTTACAGTGACTTGATTTATGCTAACATTACTGATTTCTTAGAAGCAAATACGATTAATTCCCCTTGTAGGGTCGAGCCAATATGGGACTATTAATATACACAGATGATGAAGTTAACAGCGTTTTAGGAGATCCTAAATGTTCTCTAGGCCTCAGTTCTGCCATGAGTTCCATTTTCTCAGCTTCCTCTTTTCCCCCTCAGCTCTGATGGAGGTGTTAAACCAGAAAAACTGACCAGGGCCGACAGAAGTTCTGAGGGAGGGGGGCTTGAATGGGCCACAGTGATCTGATTTCTGCTGAAGAGCAGCAGCATTGCCATCCACACTCAGGCTGAGGCTGGCATTGTAGGGCAATTCAGAAGGGACCACAAAAACCTGAAATCTTGTAGGAATATGATGTTCCCCCAAATGAAAAGCTAGACATGATGAGACTACTAATCAGAGTGGGCAGTAAACAACATGAGTCTAAGGAAAAAAGGACAAAAGTATAAAAGATACTCATTATTGTCATTAACATGATTTGTGTATTTGCCTGCAGTGCTGGAATAAGCAGCACTGAAAAAAAGGACATTTAAAAATGAGCTCAAAGATCTCATTCTAGAAATGTTAAATGGTTCTCAAACTACACGCAGAACAGGAAAGAAACTCTCCTCTTTTGGCCTCTGAGATCCTGGGACTCCGGACCCAAGACCAGCAAAGATCACTGTTAGGTTGGGGTCTTGTCTGGTAAGTTGCAAAACTTACAGAGCTATTCAAATCACTGATAAGAGACCGAGGTACACAGCAGAGCATCTCAAGTGACAATCTAAACAACAAAGAAAGAACTACCTTTGTTTTTCCCAGCAGCCAGTGATCTAATCTGGACTTCTCCAAGATAGCGATGCAACTCTCTTTGCTAGCAAGAGGTGTTTGATGTGCTCTGAATGCCAAGTAATAATACCTACAAAACAGAACAGTGAAATAAAGCATTTTTAGTCACCATTTGATTCAGCATCATAGAGTTGCTCTGGGCCCATTGACATGCCTTGTTTTTCAATATCAAATATTTGTTGAGCATCAATAATAGTGTACTAGGTAGTGGAAGACACACAATTCATGCTTATTAGCACTTATCTACTTTCATATTTTCTGCTACGTGTATTTTCCTGTTAGTATTGCTTGTAATTCACATTCAAAGCATACTTGGCATCTTTTACATGCAAAATCGAAGTATGTAATCCTTTAAAAAACTGAAGTTTAGACAGCTCTCCCAGCAAAAGTTACCATTTTAAATGTATTACTCTTTTAAAAATAATTTGTCATCTCACTGTATAAATTTGGCTCTGCTTTGAAAATTCCATCTGAAGCAATGTGTAGAGAGCAAAAATGATCACAGCCTGACACTACTGATTTTGTCTGTTAAGCTCTGTGTCTCTTTCAAGGTAAAAAGTGGGTATGTTTTCTTGAGACAATCACCAAAACCACAGTTGTCTTCCTAAATTACTCATTTTAATAAACTTCTGTACTTTCAGATGAAAGAGTTTCTGGGTAGATTCAAAGAACATGACCAGATTATATATATATATATGTAAGTTTGTATATGTGTATGTGTGTATGTCCATACGTATGTCTATATACATGTATATGATGTTGAATATATTATCTTTTTAGAAAACTTTATCTTAGCTTTTCTTTTAAAAACTTTCAAGCATCTTTCCTCTGCTCCTTGTTGCCATCTGTAATTAAATTCAACCACTTGGAAGTATTTCCTTGTCAGAGGGTTTTCCTGTCATTGCTCAGACAAGGGTGATCTGTTATTTTAGAATTGCTTTAAAATATAGAGCCATTTATACTTTTTAAGAAAATCACCAAAATATAAAATATGTCCTTTCCTCTCACCAAATATTCCCATGCTTTCTGTTTATGGAAAGATAAACACACTTGATTAGCACTTGAGCCATTTAACTTTATCTTTGTGCTACAAGATTGTTTTACAAGTTAGGATCGAATGCTGATTTTGCCGAAAACATTTGCATTCAGAGATTCTGAGAATGTTTCTAAGACTCTGAGTCTCTGTTTCCACCTGTGAGGAAGAGAAGCAGTTTTCTCTCAGAACCCCTGAATGGTGGCCAGGACCATGCTAGGTCGTCTGGCCAAGCCCAGGAACCTGTTCAGAGTCAATGTTCCTGGAGCTAGGTGGGAGGAGGGACAGCCAGGAGTCAGGCTGAGGTCTGGGCAGTTCATGGCATCAGCACAGATTCTTTAGCCCTAGTTTCTCAAGGACTGTAATTCCAATCATAGGCTCTTGGATTTGGCTTGGGCTAAAGCAAGAAGATTGTGTACTAGAATGCATGGGGGTGGTAGAAATAGATGGCAAATCTCTATGGAGTGAACATCTTGGGAAAGGTAAAGTACAGATAGCTTAAGATGTTAAAGTCATTGATAAAAGCAGGACTTCCCTACTCTCTTTTCCTTTAGTCCCGGCCATTTATAAAATGGGCTATATATTATAAATAACATATGGCATGATTATATGTTTATAATATGATTAAGGGCTTACTTCCCTGGTGGCTCAGACGGTAAAGCATCTGCCTACAATGCGGGAGACCCGGGTTCAATCCCTGGGTCGGGAAGATCTCCTGGACAAGGAAATGGCAACCCACTCCAGTATTCTTGCCTGGAAAATACCATGGATAGAGAAGCCTAGTAGGCTACAGTCCATAGGGTTGCAAAGAGTCGAACATGACTGAGCGACTTCACTTTCACTTTGGCCTTAATCAGACAGGCTTGCTCAGGCTGATTGCTCAATACTGTTAGTGATGAAATATTTAAAGATAATCTAATGAATGACCAGAACTATGCAGTATATGAGATTACAAGATATGTTCTAACTATCCGTTCAAGGATTTATCCTTGTTTTGGGGGCATCCATGGATGCTTCTTAGCCATTTCTAAATAGACAGAATATATCTTGAATTAATATAAATATTATAAATTAACTTTGATTTTTAGCACTTCAATTCAAATCTCTTATTATGATAATAACATTCATATATAGCTTTTAGTTCAGAAAGAGATGGATAACAGTACGGTCAAGATGTGAAGATTTCAAAAAACATTAAGGGAGCATTCAAGTGATATGTCTGCAGTAGTCAGGTCAGAGAGGTATCAGTGCAGTGTGTTTTCTCCACAGAGTATTCTAATAGATAATACGGTTAAAAACAAAACAAGACAAATAAGCACTTTGGCTGAGTTTCTGTATGCTTAAACGCTTCAATATAAGGGCAAAAATGAAATGAAAGGCACGAAGATAAAAGGCCTGCCACCAAGGGGACATCTTTTTGAGAAGATCCATTCCACCCCCTTCTTGAAGCAGCTTGATGAGTTAAATAAGCAGGAGACAATGCAATAGCAAAATAATACATGTAAAGATTTGTCTTGAGGGTCTGAGTACTTGAGAACATTGTAAAGACCAGTTCTATCTCTCTATTCAAGAGTTCTGCCCTGAGCTGTTCACCAGTTCTGCCCTGAGCTGTCTCTGATAGGTAGAATTCATCTCTCAGATTGGAGTTTGAGCCCTGAGTTAAGAGTGAGAAGGTCTTTCATCCCTAACCATAGGTAAGTCACTTGTATCTGAATTTTCAAAGGGAGTAATGGGAACCAGATAAGTGGTTCTTAGCTCTTAGGTGAGGGGGAGCGTGGTGGAAGACTCTATGAAAATCTGATAAGAGCTATAAACATTTTTTCTTAGGAAAATGCTCTTGATATAACATATTGCACACAGTATCAAGGGTTCCACATAGTTCGTGTTGACCCTCCAACGACCTAAGAGCCCTTCCCTATTTCAGAGCTCTACGGAAAGTGATAAATTTTACAATACTTTATCTTATTAAAACATATAAGTTATTAAAAGAGTAAATATCCAGTTGAAAAATCTCTATCCAAAAATGTTCTTTAGTTTTCTGCCTAAAATGTTTTATTGTATGAAATACAAATTTTTCAAGGAAGAGTTTTTAAACTAGTTAAACTAGAGGTACCAGTTACTACGTAACAAAAAACTTCAAAACTTAATGGGTTAAAGAGTAGACATTTATTGTCTAACAGTTTGTGAGGGTCAGGAATTTAGGAGCAGCTTATCTGGGGATTTCTGGCTCAGGGTCTTACATGAGATTACAGTCAAGATGTTGGCCAGGGCTTCAGTCATCTAAAGGCTTGAGGATCTATTTTCAAGATGGTGCCACCACAAGGCTAATGGTAAAAAGCCTTAGTTTCTTTCTGGCTATTGACAGGATGCTTCTCAGTTCCATGCTACATGGGCCTCTTCAGAGGACTATTTCAGTATCTTCATAACAGAAGATGATCTCTACCAGAACAACGGATCCCAGAGAAAAAGCAAGAAGGAATCTGTAATGCCTTTTATGACTGAGGCTTAGAAGTGATACACCATCACTTCTTCCATATTCTTCTATTCATTAGAAGCAAGTCTCAAAGTCCAGACTACATTTAATGAGAGAATTTAAGTTTTACCTCTTAAAGGGATTTAAGTATCAAGTAATTTGTGGCCATATCTTTAAACCACTGCAAAGAATCTCTCTGAATCATCAACTCTTATCAAAAAATGCACAAATACAATAAAATAAGTTAAAAGTAAAAGTAAAAGACATACCATACTAATACTAGTCAAATTAAAACTGGACTGGTTATATTAATATAAACAAAGTAGATTTCAGAGCAAATAAATATTATGAGGGATAAAGAAGTTTATTTCATAGTGATAAAGAGGTCAATCCATTAAAAAAATTAAACATTCTAAGCATTTTTTCACTTAATAACACAGCTTGAAAATACATGAGCCTAAAAGTATTAATGCTGCAGGTGCTAATACTGTTAATTGTGTCTTGTTAATAATACACAATTATAGTCAGAGAATTCAGTACCCTCTTCCAATAATTGATAGGACAAGTAGACCAAAGAAAAAGAATCATCAAGGATATGCAAGGTTTGAATAACCAACCTAACCTAACTGACATTTATAGAAAATTCCAGCTAAAAATAATAGAACACATTTTCTTTTCAATTACATATGAAACATCTACCACAATAGGCTATATTCTGGGCAAAAAACCCCATGACTTAGTCATACAAGGTACATTCTCTGACCATAGCAGAATTAAATTAGAAGTCAACAAGATACCTGGAAAATTCCCAAATATTTATGAACAGACTTCCATGGAAAAATAACCCATGTATCAAAGAAGAAATCAAAAGAGAAATCAGATTGATCAAATGAACATGAAAACACAACCTGTCAAAAATTTGTCAGATACTGCAAAAGTAGTAGTATTTAGACATGTACACCATTAAACACCTATAACAAAAAAGAAGAATGGTCTCAAATACATGAGTTCAACCTCTAACATACATTAGGAAAAGAACAAATAAAACCCAAGATCAGCAGAAGAAAGGAAATAAAGATCATGGTGAAAAATTATTGAAATAAAGAAGAGACACTGAATGAAATTGAAAAGTGTTATTTGAGAAGGTTAATGAAACTGGTAAACCTTTAGCCATATAGGTTAGGAAAAGGAAAGCAAACAAAGGTATGAGATTAGTGATATTCTATAGATTCTACAAATATTAAAAATACAATAAGGGAATATTAGAAACAACTTTGGGGGCCTCCCAGGTGGGCCTAGTGGTAAAGAATCTGCTGCCAATGCAGTAGATATAAGAGACGTGGGTTTGATCCTTGGGTCAGGAAGATCCCCTGGAGGAGAGCACAGTAACCCACTCCAGTATTCTTGCCTGGACAATCCCATGGAAGGAGGTGTCTGGTGGACTATAGTCCATAGGGTCACAAAGAGTCAGGGTCACGACTGGAGTGACTTAGCATACACGCACAAACTTTATGTCATGCTAACGAGATAAAAGTGAAAAAACATATGATCTTACTAAATGAGGAAAAGGATTTGACAAAATCCAATATCCAACACTAATTTAAAAAAAAAAAAAAAAGAAACTTTTCAACAAGCTCAATTCAAGGGAATTTCCTCAATCTGAAAAAATAAAGTATCTATGAAGACCCTACAGCTAACACCACATTTAATGGTGGAAGACTGAATACTATTCCCCTAAGCTTAGGAAAAAATAAAGGATATCCATCATTACCACTTCAATTCAGCATTGTAAAAGTTCCAGCCATTGCAAACAAGAGAAAGAAATAAAAGGTATCTCTATAAGAATGGAATAAGTAGAACTCTCTTAATTTGAAGATGACACATTATCTATGTAGAAAATCCAATGGAATGTATGAAACAAACAAACAAAAATCCTACCAGAGCTAATAAGTGAATTTAGTAAAGTTGTAGGCTACAGATCAAAACCAAGATCATGGCATCCGGCCCCATCACTTCATGGCAAATAGATGGGGGAAAAATGGTAACAGTGACAGACTTTATTTTCTTGGGCTCCAAAATCACTGCAGATGGTGACTGCAGCCATGAAATTAAAAGACACATGCTCTTTAGAAGAAAAGTTATGACAAACCCAGACAGCATATTAAAAAGCAGACACATTACTTTGCCAACAATGGTCCGTATGGTCAAAGCTATGGTTTTCCAGTAGTCATGTACAGATGTGAGAGTTGGACCATAAAGAAGGCTGAGTGCTGAAGAACTGATGCTTTACAACGGAGGTGCTGGAGAAGACTCTTGAGAGTCTCTTGGACAGCAAGGAGATCAAACCAGTCAATCCTAAAGGAAATCAACCCTGAATACTCATTGGAAGGACTAGTGTTGAAGCTGAAGCTCCACTACTTTGTCCACCTGATGAGCCAACTCATTGGAAAAGATCCTCATGCTGGGAAAGATTGAAAGCAGGAAGAAAAGGGGGGAGCAGAAGAAGAGATGGTTCAATAGCATCACTGACTCAGTCAACATGAGTTTGTGCAAACTGGGAGATAGTGAGGGACAGGGAAGCCCGTCATGCTGCAATCCATGACATAGCAAAGGGTCAGATGAGACTGAGCAAGAGAACAACAACAACAAAAGGCCACAGATCAATATACAAAAATTATTATATTTCTATATACTAAAAACAAAAAGTAAAACTGAAAAACTATATCATTTATAACATTTACAAATGTGAAATACAATAGTGATAAATCTGACAATAAGTGCCATTTCTTCAGTCTTTGAAGACAACAGCCAGAGTTCTACACAGTAGAGGGCCAGGGTAGATCTGAAAGGAACAGTGTATAGCATCTTTGTGTTTCTGTTGTATACAGGTGATTTGGAGATTCAGCTTTTTTTTTTTTTTAACTTTGGTCTTTTTTTCAAATATTGTTTAATAAAGTTTAATTAGCTTCAGAAAAAAAAAATAAAAAGGCCTGTTCACGGAAAATCATAAAACATCAGCTAAGAAAAATTAAAGAAGACCTAAATAGATGGAGAGAGATATTATATTTCTGAGTCAGAAGATTTAATATTGTTAATATTCAAGTAAAGCACATTGGAGAAGGAAATGGCAACCCACTCCAGTGTTCTTGCCTGGAGAATCCCAGGGACGGGGGAGCCTGGTGGGCTGCCGTCTATGGGATCGCACAGAGTCGGACATGACTGAAGCAACTTAGCAGCAGCAGCAGCGGCAGCAAAGCACATTACCCTTCATAATGCAGTGAGCTTCATCCAGTCAGTTGAAAGCCTTAAAAGTCTGTGGTCCCCTGAGAAGGAATTTTATCACCATGCTGCCTTTGGACACAAGACTACATCAACTCCCGCTGGAATTTCTAGCCTGCAGATTTCTAACTTGCCAGCCCCCACAACTACCTGAGCTGATTACGTAAATCAATTTCTCCTTGAGAGAGAGACAAATCTGTATCTGTATGTATAAATACACACACATCCTATTGGTCGGGTTCTCTGGTGAAATCTAATATAGTCCCAGTTCCTTTTTGCTGTTATTTAAACATGGAGTGGAGATGGAGCCAACTGTGGTGGTAAACTTCCTATTAATGGTAGAGGCAAGTAATGAGTTTGGTAGGTTGTTTTTTAGTAACTTCCTTTCCTCTCTCTCATTTCTTCCCCCTTTGTCACTGAACTCCCCAAGTTTCCCACAGATGTTGGGTTTGTGTACCACACACTGGGGGTCCAGGACATTCAAATCCAGCTGTTCCTCCACATGTTCACATACAGATCTTCCCTGTCCTGTGTCAAAACTCTCCGTGCCTGGGCATTGTTGCAGGGCCATCTGTGCAGGGGATTAGCTGGCTCATCTAATAAACATTTAGATCCTGAAGGGAATTTAGACTCGTCAATAAAAATTCTTACTTTGTTTAGAGGAGAAAGCCTGGGAGAAAGCCAGAGAGCCAGAGCAACTGGCTTCAAGGCCACAAACCTAGAATAAGAGCTGAGGCTTTGCCTGGTCTTCTAATCCCAAGTTCAGGCTTCTTTATACTCATCTAACCTGTGTTTACTCTTAGCTATTATAATATACACAGGTAGTATCATTGTCTCTCTAACAGGGACCTTTGATCCTTCAGCACTTTCCAGCTAACTGGAGTGTCTACAGTGATCTGGAATATTGGGACTTGACTTAGAAGTGTTTATTACCTACATCTGAACATCAGCTGTCAGGCACTCCTTGATACATGATCCAAATAATACTCTATTTGCACTAGTGTATCAGTAAGGTGTTGCTGTTTCAATGGAAAACTACATTGTCTTCAGCGTATTCTCCAGGGTTATCAGATTCTAGCCCTGGTTCATCTTCTTTGAGCTATTTTGCAACTCTTTCTAAATTGTAGGTAACTGATAGATACATAAATTCTGTCCATTCTGGTGATAATTTTAATTGACTTCTTCTCTGCTGTGGAAAAACCACTGGTGTTTCTATTCATGATTCATCTTAACATTCCTTTACTTTATATGAGCCTGTGCTGGTTTGACTTTTCCTTTGAACTGATTATAACATCTGTCTGGTTCCCTCATATCATATAAATAAAATAAATTCTTTAAACACATTCACTTTTATATCTGTATGTAAGTCATGATTTTATTTTATGAAAATTATCTTTAAACAAGAGGAAGAAAGAAGTCGAGAAATTCAGGCTATGGAGTTTTGACCCAAAGGAGCACAAACACATGAGCAAGTGGAGGCAGGAAGTCCTCATACCTTGGCAGACCCAGTGCTACCAAGCAGTCCTAAAAGGTCTCGTGTGCTCAGAAATACTGCCACTCTTCCACCTCTGAAATGCAAATACTGGTTAGTGCAATAGGTTCATTTTGGGACTTACTGAAAAAAATAGTTATTTTCCAAAGTGATCACACCAATTTATAGCCTCACCAGTGGAGTATAAGAGTCCACCTGCCGTCTATCCATGGCAACCCTGGAGATTGTCAGACTTACTGATTACTGCCAAAATAGGTATGAAGTGGTATTTCATTGTGGTTTTAATTTGTATTTCCTTAATTACTCATGTGGTTGAAATTTTCCTCTTGTTTTCAACAGTCTTCTGACAATGACATCTTCTAACAATATATATAATGAATTTAATTCTTCTAGTTTTTCCTAATGATTATCCATATGGCTAGAATGGGAAAGGAAAAGAGGAGGAAAAAACCCCCCAAAACACTAAGAGTATCTAATTTAGGTAAAAATTATATTAGCATTGGTGATCACTTACTTTTTGTTATGCCTGACATTTTTAATCTGTACCTCTTACCTTAATCATTCTCCTCCTGCATCTTTATGTTGTTTGGGAAGGATGTGCCTCCTTTAAAGATGCTTTTGAAATCCCAACCTATACTGAATGAGCTCTGCTTTTCATCCCTCTGGTTTGAATTTTGCTCTCAAAGGCAAGCAAAACATCTATATTCTAAATGAAGATGTGCACTAAGTCAATAGTGAGTCATTTTAAAAATGGTTAATTATACAAACAATTTTATTTTCCTTTTTAAAGAAAAAAAAAAAACTTTAAACAAGTAACTTCCTTTACGAAGAGTCATTCATTCTGTATAGTGTCAGAGCTCTGATACAACCATGTTATTACTGTTCATCACTTTCTAAATTTCACTGACTCTTCATCCCCTCTCTACTCATTTGTTTGGGCTTCCCAGGTGGCTCTAGTGGTAAAGAACCCCCCTGCAATGCAGGAGTTGTAAGAGATGCAGGTTTGATCCCTGGGTTGGGAAGATCCCCTGGAGGAGGGCATGGCAACCCACTCTAGTATTCTTGCCTGGAGAATCCCCATGGACAGAGGAGCCTGGCGGGTTACAGTCCATAGGGTCGCAAAGAGTCGGACATGACTGAAGTGACTGAGCACGCACTACTCATTTGTTCATTAAATAAAACTTCATTTAGGACCTATTAATGTACCAGGTACTGATGGAAGAGCTGGAATGACATGAGCGAGCAAAGCAGACAATTTCCCCACCCTCACAAAGCTCCCATTCTAGTGGGGGAGACAAACATTAACAAGTACACAAAGGACATCATTTTGAGTAGGGACAAGGACTGTGAAGAATAGCAAAACAGGGCAGAGGGGTTCATTAGTATATTGGGGGATATTTTGGGCAGGCAGCCTTTAGCAACCAGGATGGGGAGGGAACTCAAACCATGTTATCTGAGGAAATGGTGAAGACTTTGGGGGCTTCAAACTTAGAAACAAAAAATTTAACAGGGTCTTATATGGGAGGAAAAAGTTTTCTTTGACTCTCTTAGGGTCCCTCCCTGTTGGGGTCTGAGAATTAGACTTTCACAGACAGATTCACAGAAGAAAAGCATTCAAATCTATTCACACAAGTTTTATGTAACACAGGAGCCTTCATAAGAAGACATGAAGAAATGATTAGATGTGAGTGTTTTTATGCTGGGTGTGATGAAAGAGTGGAGAGGTGTGGAAATGTGTAATAAGACAGGGGATGAGCTAAGTATAGTAAACTGGGAGAAACTTAGCAAGGCCTGTCCAGATTCTGCTCTGTGTCCCTTTGTCTTCATTGATAAGGATGTTTATTTCCTCTGGGTCTAACAAGGGCACCTTTCACAAGACAGTTTTTTTGGTAAGGTACTCAAATATGTTTCAAATTTTAATAAGATTCTCTATCAGTGTGTTAGTTGCTCAGTGGTGACCAGCTCTTTCTCTATACATTTATTTACTATAAATATCCATTTACATATAATAATATACATTTATTTACTAATGAAAATTGAAATAGCACATCAAAATTTTTATTACAGTTCAAATTTTTGAAAACCAGATAATTTAGTTAATATACCTTTCTCTAATTATGCTCTGGCCACACTACCCAATGTTTTCTTTACATTCCTTCCATATAAGTTAATCTGTTTCAGATTCTTGATATTGGGTTTCATCTTACCGACTTCAGACTTTTAAAACAATGTGCATGCTTAGTCATTCAGTCATGCTCAACTTTTGCCATCCCATGGTCTATAGCCCCCCAGGCTCCTCTGTCCATGGGTTTCTCCAGGCAAAAATACTGGAGTGGATTGCCATTTCTTTCTCCAGGGGATCTTCCTGACTCAGGGACTGAACCTGCATTTACTGCATCCTTTGCACTGGCAAGCAAATTCTTTACCACTAAGCCATCCGGGAAGCCCCAAAACAGGTGATCAGTTCAGCTCAATTCAGTCGCTCAGTGATACTTGAGACCTATTAGTGTTTCTTTGTGTCAAATCAAGAAGTGGAACTAAAATATATTCAAGTCACCCAAATGCAAGTTTCTGTATCAATGTAGAAAAGAGATGTAAGAAGAAAAGACATCACAGACCTTATATCACAGGTATTACAATATTGGTACCCAGTCTGTCCTAGTGTAGAGCAGCTTTCCCAGGCTGCTTAATAATGATCCTAAAATTACTAGCAAGAAAAAAACAGTACAAGAACAAAGTTTCTGGCTCAACTGACTCTATGTCATAATTATGCTCTGTGAGCATATGCTCAGAAGGATCTCTATGTACAGGCAAAAATGACAGCTACATTTAAATCTTTCCAGAGATTCAGTCTCAACTACCTTCCGCCAAAGTTCTCTCTGAGTTAGAGGAGATTGGTTCCCATAGTTCTATTTCATGATCTGAATCATCCTTTCTATCCTTTCTTTCTGAGCAGTTAACAATGTCCTCATTCTTCTCCTCCTATAGAGTATGCCTTTACTAAGTCTCTGTCCATCCTACTGAGGTGGATATTTTGGTAGAAGAGAAGAGAATTTGGTACTAGAGTTGAGAGGCGAGTTACTAAGTTTCTTTATAAACATTTCAGAGACAGGTTAAGAGGCAGCTGAAACTTCTTGGAAATTTTCTTTGACGGACATGTGAGGAGGCTCCAGGGTCCAGGTGGGGTTGAGCACCGATGAGTCCATTGGAAGTCTAGTCACAGCTTGAAGATTCTCCTAGATTTTTGAGGTCCAGTAGAAGGTGATGCTTCAGTTTAGTTCAGTTGAGCCACTCAGTCACATCTAACTCTTTGCAACCCCATGGACCACAGCACGCCAGGCTTCCCTGTCCATCACCAGCTCCCAGAGTTTGCTCAAACTCATGTCCATTGAGTCGGTGATGCCATCCAACTATCTCATCCTCTGTCATCCCATTCTCCTCCTGCCTTCAATCTTTCCCAGCATCAGGTTCTTTTACAATGAGTAAGTTCTTCACATCAAGTGGTCAATGTATTGGAGCTTCAGCTTCAGCATCAGTCCTTGCAATGAATATTCAAGACTGATTTCCTTTAGGATTGACTAGTTTGATCTCCTTACAGTCTAAGGAATCTCAAGAGTCTTCTCCAACACCACCATTCAAAAGCATAAATTCTTATGTGTTCAGCCTTCTTTATGGTCCAACTCTCACATCCATACATGACTACTGGAAAAACCATAGCTTTGACTAGATAGATGGACCTTTGTGAGCAAAGTAATGTCTCTGCTCTTTAGTATGCTGTCTAGGTTGTTTATAGTTTTTCTTTAAAGGAGCACATGTCTTTTAATTTCATGGCTGTAGTCACGATCTGCAGTGATTTTGGAGGCCCCCCCCCAAAATAAAATCTGTCATCATTTCCACTGTTTCTCCATCTATTTGCCATGAAGTGATGGGACCGGATACCATGATCTTAGTTTTCTGAATGCTGAGTTTTAAGCCAACTTTTTCACTCTCCTCTTTCACTTTCATCAAGAGACTCTTTAGTTCTTCTTCGCTTTCTTCCAGAAGGGTCATGTCATCTGCATATCTGAGGTTATTGATATTTCTCCTGGCAATCTTGATTCCAGTTTGTGCTTCATCCAGCCCAGCATTTCTCATGATATACTTTGCATAGAAGTTAAATAAGCAGGGTGACAATATACAGCCTTGTTGTATATTCCCGATTTGGAACCAGTCTGTTTTTCCATGTCCGGTTCTAACTATTGCTTCTTGACCTGCATACAGATTTCTCAGGAGGCAGGTAAGGTGGTCTGGTATTCCCATCTCTTTAAAAGCTTTCCACAGTTTGTTGTGATCCACACAGTCAAAGGCTTTGGCATAGTCAATAAAGCAGAAGTAGATATTTTTCTGGAACTCGCTTGCTTTTTTGATGATCCAACAGATGTTGGCAATTTGATCTCTGGTTCCTCTGCCTTTTCTAAATCCAGCTTGAACATCCGGAAGTTCTTGGTTTACATACTGTTGAAGCCTCGCATAGAGAATTTTGAGCATTACTTTGCTAGTGTGTGAGATGAGTGCAACTGTGCAGTAGTTTGAACATTCTTTGGCATTGCCTTTCTTAGGGATTGGAATGAAAACTAACCTTTTTCAGTCCTGTGGCCACTGCTGAGTCTTTCCTTTCCTGGCATATTGAGTGCAACTGTTTCATAGCATCATCTTTTAAGATTTGAAATAGCTCAGCTGGAATTCCATCATCTCCACTAGCAATGTTTGTCGTGATGCTTCCTAAGGCCCACTTGACTTCACACTCCAAGATGTCTGGCTCTAGGTGAGAGATCACACCATTGTGGTTATGCGGGTCATTAAGATCTTTTCTGCATTGTTGTTCTGCGTATTTTGCCACCTTTTCTTAATATCTTCTGCTTCAGTTAGGTGATGCTTGCTGCTGCTGCTGCTACTAAGTCTCTTCAGTCATGTCCAACTCTGTGCAACCCCATGGATGGCAGCCCACCAGGCTCTGCCGTCCCTGGGATTCTCCAGGCAAGAACACTGGAGTGAGTTGCCATTTCCTTCTCCAATGCATGAAAGTGAAAAGTGAAAGTGAATTCGCTCAGTCGTGTCCGACTCTTCGCAACCCCATGTACTGCAGCCCACCAGGCTCCTCCATCCATGGGATTTTCCAGGCCAGAGTACTGGAGTGGGTTGCATTGCCTTCTCTGAGGCGATGCTTAGGACTCTCAAATTGCTACAGACTAGCAAGGAAGAACTATAGACCTGGGAAAGAGCAAGAAAAATCTAAACTCTTAATTGTGGTAAGAGAAAAATCTCACACAAGACAGTTCTCTGGCTTACTTCATGGAAGGTCAGGAAGTCCTTTCTACAGACACCATTTCTCAAATTCTTTCAGTTGAAAATATTCAGTATGCCATGTGTCATAGTTTGGGGTAGTATGGCCTGAACTCAGGCCCTTAAATTGTCAGACCACCTTCACCAGATCCATGTGGAGATTTCATAAAAGATGTGGATTCCTGGGCCAGACTCCAGATACAAAATCAGAATTTCTGGGTCAGGGCTCAAGATCTCTATTTTAACAAGCTAGACGCTTACTCCTTGGAAGGAAAGTTATGACCAACCTAGATAGCATATTCAAAAGCAGAGACATTACTTTGCCAACAAAGGTTCGTCTAGTCAAGGCTATGGTTTTTCCTGTGGTCATGTATGCATGTGAGAGTTGGACTGTGAAGAAGGCTGAGCACCGAAGAATTGATGCTTTTGAACTGTGGTGTTGGAGAAGACTCTTGAGAGTCCCTTGGACTGCAAGGAGATCCAACCAGTCCATTCTGAAGGAGATCAGCCCTGGGATTTCTTTGGAAGGAATGATGTTAAAGCTGAAACTCTAGTACTTTGGCCACCTCATGCAAAGAGTTGACTCACTAGAAAAGACTGTGTGCTGGGAGGGACTAGGGGCAAGAGGAGAAGGGGATGATAGAGGATGAGATGGCTGGATGGCATCACTGACTTGATGGATGTGAGTCTCAGTGAACTCCGGGAGTTGGTGATGGACAGGGAGGCCTGGAGTACTGCAATTCATGGGGTCGCAAAGAGTCAGACACGACTGAGCGACTGATCTGATCTGATCTGATCTGATGGAGATTTTGATACATGGTAGAGTTTGAGAGGAGAAGGCAATGGCACCCCACTCCAGTACTCTTGCCTGGAAAATCCCATGGACGGAGGAGCCTGGTAGGCTGCAGTCCATGGGGTCGCTAAGAGTCGGACACGACTGAGCAACTTCACTTTCACTTTTCACTTTCATGCACTGGAGAAGGAAATGGCAGCCCACTCCAGTGTTCTTGCCTGGAGAATCCTAGGGACGGGGGAGCCTGGTGGGCTGCCATCTATGGGGTCGCACAGAGTCGGACACGGCTGAAGTGACTTAGCAGCAGCAGCAGAGTTTGAGAATTCAGGGGACCATAATAGCTGACTTAAGTTTAGGTGGAGAACACAGCTGATTTGTTGTCTTACATCCAGAGAGAAGAACTTGGATGGCTGCATAGGAGTCTCCTGAAGGCTAATTGTGGTCAAGGTTAGGAAGGACATGGTTGTGATCAAACATCTGAAAACATTTACCCTCAGGAGCCAGAGAGTAAATTCTCAGACCCAGAGTTATTCAGGAGGAAGCAGACTGACAAGGCCAAGCACATTGCCAAAGAAATTCTAGTTTTAAGGTATGTACTTGAATTGAATGACCCTTTAAGAATCCTTCCAATAGAGTCTATGTTGAATTGTCACCTGGCCTATAGAACTACTTCTGGGATTTTAGAACTGATGTCTACCCTTAACCCAGTACTGCTACTGTCACAAATCCTGGGTTATTGTTATTACCTTTGGTAAGTTGGAAGTCTCGTACAGTAGCAACATCACCTGGAAACTTGCACATACACCTCCCCACTGAAGCAGAGACTCTAGGGCTCAGCAATCTGTGTTTGAACAGATTAGCCCTCCAGGATAGTCTCATGTGGGAGAAAGTTGAAATATCACTGATTTGGAGAAACAGAATCCTATGGAAGTCAGGTGGCTTGCCTAAGGTGATCCAGTCTAGCTGAGGAAAGAAACCTGGCTCCTATAACTGTCATCTTTTTTCTTTTTTAGGCTCAAATGACCTTCTGGAGCACATTGTTTTTTCCTGGAAAGGGCAACCGTTTAAAATCTACCCTAAAGACATACTCACACATGTTTAACATTTAGGATTATTTATGGAGCCTTGCTGGCAAACACGGAGAAGGCAATGGCACCCCACTCCAGTACTTTTGCCTGGAAAATCCCATGGATGGAGGAACCTGGTAGGCTGTAGTCCATGGGGTCGCTAGAGTAGGACATGACTGAGCGACTTCACTTTTACTTTTCACTTTCATGCATTGGAGAAGGAAATGGCAACCCACTCCAGTGTTCTTGCTTGGAGAATCCCAGGGACAGGGAAGCCTGGTGGGCTGCCGTCTATGGGGTCGCACAGAGTCGGACACGACTGATGCAACTTAGCAGCAGCAGCAGCAGTTGGCAAACAATTGGACACAATGTCAATATCCACGAGGAGAGGAATGGCTAAATAAATGTCATAGATTTCAATGATAAAGTTAAAAGGAATCTGTCCGAGCTATAGAACACCATGGATTTATCTCTAATACCTATTGTTAAATAGGAAAGCAAGTTGCCAAATGGTATAAAGTGTGATTCAAGTTAAGCTGAAAATTTAGGGGTTTTTCTTTTCTCAGTTCGTTTCTCTCCTGGTATTTGTGTGTGGGAGGGGGGTGGGTGTATTCTGAAAGGATAAAACTACCCTGAAAATAGTAATGGCTACTCTAGAGAGGGGACATAATGTGGATACTGGGAAATGGAATTAGAGATGCAGGAAGAAAGACTTTATCCTAACATACAATATTTTAAACTTTTAAAGAAAAAGGTATTCATATACTATTTTTACAATTTGAAAATTAAATTTCAAATATTAAGTAAAAATTGTTATGATTTCATTACAATGGGCCCAAATCCTGGTCAAATATTGATTTGACCAGGTTTGATTAATATCTCCTCTATCTAAGTAGAAACATTCTTAATCATATGGCAAAAGAGTATCAATTCTTTTCATATTTTAAAATATCCCCTGAGGAACCCTAAATTTCTATCAGTGACCACCCAGATCGTCTACTCAGACACCCAAAATACAGGACAATTATCTAAACAATTCAATCCATAAAAATAATTTTCTATATTATCTAATAATATGGATAATAGAGGAAACTGAGCTATTTTGGCCTGGATAATTTGGTAATTATCCCCAATTGCCCATTTCCCTTTAGTGTGTATAAAAATCCAGATTTAGTTTATTAACTTCTTTCCCATATTTACCATAAGTCCCTTTTATTTTAATTTTTTCCCTTCATGTTTTGCCTTTAATAAAGAGAGAACAGCTGGCCACCATCTGCTACCAAAAAAAAGTCATTATACCCATTATATCCTTAGGAAGACTCTTCAAATTTGGCCTTGCGATAAAAGTCACATTGATCTGTGTTACTAGACTGTGGAAGTCCTGAGATTGTAAATTCTAATTCAGTATTACTATAGCACTTGGTGCACACAATAGGTGCTTAATAAATGTTTCTGATGCTGTTGCTGTCTCCTAATCCAGCTCTAAATGGGAGGCTTTCTAAAGAAAAAAGAACAGAATTAGAGATTGTGTCCGAGTTTATTCACAAATTAATTTGTAATAGAAAGTTAAAATTTAAACTGATCATTCTATTTCACCACTAGTAAAATTATTAATTTTTTTTTCTGCCTGAATTCTACTGACTTTGCAATGATTATTTGGATGTGTTCAACTGTGTCATTTATGTATTTTAAGGATGGGCTTTGAAACCAGACTGATTCTCATTTCACGTCCTGACTGTACCATACACTATCTGTGTGATGACTTTAACCAGTTTCCTCATCTGTAAAACTGGAATAATTTCATCTATTTGGGGGCTAGTGGTAAATGTAGGATGCATATGTAAAGCACTGACAGGAAGCCTGGCTTAAGCAAGTGGTCAATAAATGCCCCTCTCCCCTTTCTTCTCTTCCTTTCTTTGACAAAAATGCATTTTTCTCCTCTTCAACTCAAATGTCTATGACAAAGCAGCTAGCAGTCTTTCCTCTGAGTCATCCCTAAAACATGGTTTTTAGGGTTGGGCTGATACGTACCATAAAGTGAACAGAACACACTAGAACAAGAATGACTGAGAGGTCAGTTGACGGACTGGGCAGTGGTTCGCAAGAGCACCGTATGAAAGGGAACTACAAAGCCCCATCTGGGCTCTGGAGGAAATGTGCCTTGACTGAGAAGCCAGGTCTGCAGCTGGGGCTGGAGAGTCAGTGGCGCTCATTTGCCATCTCTGTGCCAGGAGGTTTCCTTTCATACTCCTCCCCTTCTTCCCTTTGTTCATTATTTTCTTCATTGTTTTTTCTTTCTGCTACTTCATCATTATCATCCAACAGAAGCCAGTTCACTGGAAATTTGTTTTAAGGAATCTCCAAGCAGGAACATAGAGTTTTAATTTAGCCTCTGATTTTCATAGAATAAGCTGGGCAGCCAATCTAGAAGTCTAGGGTGGCAGTCTTTTCAACTGCAGTGATGCTGTCTAACATCTTTATAGCATCTTTCTTCTGGTTTTCCTTTATTATTTCTTTATATACTGTTTACATAGCTGTTCCCAGTGTTTCTTTTTCTACTTGGGTTCCTCCTATCACTGAATTAGCTCATGAGGTTGCACACAGAGCAGACACTAAGGAAAGCAAGAAAGACAGCCTGGGCTTATTACTGCTGCTACTCAGTATCTTTGGAGACCAGTGAGACTGATATTACTTCTTGTATCCACTTTTTAAATCACTACTATAGATTTTAGGCTGAATTTTGCAGCGCTTTCAGCTATAGAGATGATTTTTCTGACTAGATAAGAGACAACTGTCAGCAGTGTGGGCTTTATGAGAAAGGCAGGACCTTACAGGAATGAATTTTGGGATTCTAAATCATCTACAGGCAAGTTGGGAAGGATCGTCAGGCCAAGCAAGGCAAATCTGAATCCATACTGCATGCTAAGAATGCAGAGGTGGTCACAGAAATTCTCTTCGGTCTAGAGTAACCTGGAGAGTTATTGATATTGCCACTTTCTTGAGATGGGACCTTGGAAAAGCTACTTCATCTTTCTGGCCTCAACCTTCTCATCTGTGAAATGGAAGAGTTGGACCAGGCCATCACTTAGAGTCTTTTAATGATATTATAAAAGGGACTTTTAGAATGCTTTTTGTTGATTGTATTAATCAAAGTTGTAACAATGGTAATATAAGAGTTAAGAGAGAAAAAAAGTCATCCAAAGTCTCACCTACATAAAACACATCAACACACCCAGTTAGGGACCAGTAAGCAACTCACTCTCTCAAACAAAAAACAAGGGTGGGAATGACAGGACACAAGAACAGCAGTATTCTAGATCCCGCCCAGAGAATGCTACCATGCAGCTGCTGCCCCAGAAGGTGTTATAAATGCAGAGACTGTTCACGTAAGCATGTAATATGTTTTACTCACAATGCTGAAGCAGTCCATTATCCTCCTCAAGCATTATCTCTTAACATGTCCCTCACAACTATGTAAATCATTTGCATTGACTGATGCACTGAGAATTCTGTTCACTGAGTTGTAGATATATTAGCTCACCTAAATGGCACATTTCAATCTATTTCATGTCAGGTTCTCACCTGTGTGATTGCAAGTGAAAAGAAAAAATTAAAAACCCAGTGAATCACCATCCTAGCTCCTGGAGGATTTGTGTTTTCTTATTCACTGCCAACTACCCAGAGAAGAAAGTAGCAGCTTTATTCTTTGAAAACTGAAAATTTGGATTTCAGTCTTTCTTGAGATGTCTGGATTCTTCTGTGATCCTGATTTCTCTCTCAACTCCTGTCCTGTGAGCTAGAACTAACCCTGGGGCTCTATAAGGAAATGTCAAGGACCTTGTCCTCATAGGTGAAGTTTTCACAGGGTAACTGATAATAGTTCAGTTCAAGAGCTAAAAGAATTTGCTGCAGGCTTAAAACTGCAAACATCCCTCTCCATGACAATGGAATTAAATGGTCCTCAATATCTTGCCACTTTCTACTCAGGCACTTCTGAATTTTTAATTCTAAAACTACAATCCTGAGGAAGAACCTAGGTAGCAAGAAGTAAGAAATGAGTGGGTTGTGAAGACCTGAAATTATTTATTCAAATTCATCCAGCCGCTTAGTCATTCATCCACTCCTTTATTTAATTAATAAACATTAGATTTCTTTTCTGTGACAAGCATTATTAGTGGCTCACCCATTTCCATTCCCACTTCTTCCTAGCTCACAGAGAACCAATTTTTCTTTGGGTCATGATGCGCCCAGCCCCAGTCCTGGTCCTCACTTTCTAAGCCCATCTTTGTAGCTAGAAAGGGTCATTTGACTCAGTTCAGGCCAATGAGAGGTTATGTGAAGTGGTTTCTGGGGAAATGTTTTCTTTCCCAATAAAAGCTGGACAAATGTGACTGACTTAGCCATTCATCCTGCCCCTTCCCTTTCTTCCAGCCTTGAATGCAGACATAGTGCCTGGAGAGGAAGTAGCCACACTGTGGCCATGAGACACTAAGCCAATCCACACACTAAAGATGGTAAAAAGGAATTAAAGGAGGTCAGAAGATATTCAGGGCCCTGATGACATCACTGAACAGCTAATCTAACATTAAAAATACCTTACCTATCAATTTCTTTTTGTGAGAAACCAATAAACAAACAAATCTCTTTGGCAATAGTTCTCAATATGGGCAATTTTGCTCCCCAGGGGACATTTGCCAATATTTGGAGACAAGTTTTATTGTCACTACTTGGAATGCAAGCTATTGGTATCTTAATAGGTAGAAGCCAGGGATACTGTTATACATCTTATAAGGCACAGGGATACCTTCTGCAACAAAGAATTACCTGGTCCAAAATGTCAGCAGTGCTGAGACTGAGAAACTCTGGGTTAAGCCACCAAAAATATTTGCTTGCTTGTTATTCATAGTCAAATGCATTGCAGACTGATAAGAGTCCTTTAACTGGGAAATATTAAATATACACCATGGGCCAGTCATCATATAATACAAGACACTAGAGATTTAAAAAATGAATACAAAGTCAAGGATCAAAGTCCAAATATGAAAGATTTGAAAACCAAGGTTAATTCCAAATATGTATGGATGCCTAGAGTTGCTCCAGACCATCCACTGGAAAAAATATCTGGATCTCAAAGGATTGCTCTAGAACCTGAGAAAGTCAATTGGTCAACTCTGGAGATGTCCACAGTGTAGACTTTTATGGCTCTTCTCTCTCAGAGTAAAAACTGAAATAGAACGAAGGCTTTGTTAAGGAAATATTAAATCATAGCAATAATTTTGCAGTATAAAAGGGAAGAAGCAGCTTTCTTGAGCAAACTAGTTACTAAAGACTATGTTAGAGCACAAAGAGAGGCCAGGAGAGAGACTCTGACAAAGAAAAGTGACATCCAACATAGTCCCACATGGGACAAGACTATCATGACCTATACTGATAAGGATCAGAGAAAAGTGTCCAAAATGCTAGAAGATGAACTCAAACTAGGCCAGAACAGATTGAGTTTTTTTTAAATCCCTTGGTTAAGTAAAGCTGGAAACTGTTATCAGAAACCTGCTGTATGGTAGAGCTGTGGTTCAAAAAACAAATACCTTCCCAAACAAAAAGCAGACTATGCTTAGCTTAACTTAGTAAACTGTATATAGTTCTCATTCCAGTGTTAACATTGTTATTATCAACAAAAGTTATATTCGTCTTAGAAAATTTCTAAACTAAAGACATCCTCCAGGGACTTCCCTGATGGATCTAGTGGCTAAGACTCCATGCTTCCAATGAAGGGGGCCTGAGTCTGAGCTCTGGTCAGGGAGCTAGATCCCACATGCCACAACATGCTCCAACTAAGACCAGGTGCAGTTAAATACATAAATAATAAGTAAAACAAACAAACAAACAAACAAAAACTCCTCTAGCTATCCATGTTGGGGTGGGCTTTTCTGTACTGTTACAGTTGATCCCAAGATATGGCATGGTCAAACAAGGGGTAATGAATGCTTATTCTTTTAGCCTATCCATCTTTCTCCTCTCCTTCCTTTAACAGAGCCCCTCAGACCATGGTTCACATAGGGCAGACCTCCATCCCCTGGCACTTGGCTGAAGACTCTACCAATCAAACACCAGCAGGTGACCCAAGGTGGGACAACAAGAGTGTTCCTTGAATGGGAAGTCTCAGGAACTTGCTTGCAGCTGATGTTGCTAAACCTTTAGGATGCTTCCTACAGAAGCTTCCAGGGACCATCTTTGTGAACACATGGCAAAGAACTGCCTACCTGACAAAAAACTCAAAAGAGGGACAGCAAAGTTGGTGAAAAGAAAAGACAATGGCTTGGTAAAATTGCTGGATGCCCTGGATCCAGACATATCTTTGAACTTTCTAGTTATGTAGCCACTATATCATCCCCTTTTAAATTTTGCTTCAACTCATTTGAGCTTCAGTCACTTGTTATTAAAAGATTCCTGACTAATACACCGGGTAAGCAGCCTTCTTTTACAGGTTATTGCCTTAATAGGGCATATGCTGTGCTGGTTAGGGAGCTCTAACTGATTCTTTCTTTTCTGGAATGTGAGCCGAGAGGTGAGAAGATGAGAAAAGAGGCTAGAAATCCAGGCAGAAGCCAGACAGAGAATCTTCCTGTCCTGTGAAGTTTGTCTTTTCTTTGGGGGTGGTGCAGGGGGGGGGGGAGGCGGGGAAGATCAGTGTTTATTGTAGAGAGAAGTAAGACAAATTAGTTTAAATGCTACTTTTTTTAGTGTATTAAACTCTAATAATTCAAGCTGGGTTAGAGACTTTTTATTAACTTATTATGGTTTCTTACCTTTTCTTGACAAAGAGCTACTTAGCACTTACCTGAACTCTTATGCTCTAACAATCTAGATGCTACTTTTTATAATGCAAGCCAAACTTAACCTCAACAAAGCCAGCTCCTGTCATGCATTTTAAAACTGCAAGGGCCAGAGTCAACCAAGAGGTGATAAAAGAAGGTAGTAATGAAGAGGAAGGAATAAGAGTTTGCTTCAATTCAGTAAATATTTATTAAACACCTAATGTGTATCAGGCACAGTGCTGGCCAGTACAGATACGAAGTGAGCTGGAAAACACCCCTGGTTCCCAGGTGGTGAATGTCAAGGCAAGATCCCAGCAGCCAGTTTCCACCTCACTGTAGTAAGCGCTACTAGTGAAGCTCATCACAGTCTCCAAACCTAGCCTGGGGGGAGCAAGGAGGAGATAGTGCCTGTTCAAAGTCTGAAGGAGTAAGCAGAGGTTAGACGGGTTAACCTTTCAGGTTAACCTGAAAACAGCAATCACAGAAAACCAACCAGGCTGATCACATGGACCACAGTCTTGTCTAACTCAAGGAAACTATGAGCCAGGCCACGTACGGCCACCCAAGACGGACGGGTCACAGTGGAGAGTTATGACAAAATGTGGTCCGCTGGAGAAGGGAATGGTAAACCACTTCAGTATTCTTGCCTTGAGAACCCCATGAACAGTATGCAAAGGCAAAATGATAGGATACTGAAAGAGAAACTCCCCAAGTCAGTAGGTGCCCAATATGCTACTGGATATTAGTGGAGAAATAACTCCAGAAAGAATGAAGGGATGGACCAAAGCAAAACCAAAACCCAGTTGTGGATGTGACTGGTGATGAAAGTAAAGTCCAATGCTGTAAAGAGCAATATTTCATAGGAACCTGGAATGTTAGGTCCATGAAATAAGGCAAATTGGAAATGGTCAAATGAGTGATAGCAAGAGTGAACATCGACATTTTAGGAATCAGCGAACTAAAATGGACTGGAATGGGTGAATTTAATGGTCAGATGACCATTATATCTACTACTGTGGGCAAGAATCCCTTAGAAGAAATGGAGTAGCCATCATAGTAAAAAAAAGAGTCTGAAATGCAGTACTTGGATGCAATCTCAAAAATGACAGAATGATCTCTGTTCATTTCCAAGGCAAACCATTCAATGTCACAGTAATCCAAGTCTATGCCTCAACCAGTAATGCTGAAGAAGCTGAGGTTGAATGGCTCTATGAAGATCTACAAGACCTTTTAGAACTAACACCCAAAAAGATGTCCTTTTCATTATAGGGGACTGGAATGCAAAAGTAGGAAGTCAAAAGACAGCTGGAGTAACAGGCAAATTTGGTCTTGGAATACAGAATGAAGCAGGGCAAAGGCTAATAGAGTTTTGCCAAGAAAATGCACTTGTCATAGCAAACACCATCTTCCAACAACACAAGAGAAGATTCTACACATGGACATCACCAGATGGTCAATACCAAAATCAGACTGATTATATTCTTTGCAGCCAAAGATGGAGAAGTTATATACAGGCAGCAAAAACAAGACTGGGAGCTGACTGTGGCACAGACCATGAACTCCTTTTGCCAAATTCAGACTTAAATTGAAGAAAGTAGGGAAAACCAATAAACTATTCAGGTATGACTTAAATCAAATCTCTTACAATTATACAGTGGAAGTGAGAAATATAGATTCAAGGGATTAGATCTAATAGAGTGCCTGAAGAACTACACATGGAGATTCCTGACATTGTACAGGAGGCAGGGATCAAGACCATCCCCAAGGAAAAGAAATGCAAAAAGGCAAAATGGTTGTCTGAGGAGGCCTTACAAATAGCTGTGAAAAGAAGAGAAGCAAAATGCGAAGGAGGAAAAGAAAGATATTCCCATTTGAATGCAGAGTTCCAAAGATTAGCAAGGAGAGATAAGAAAGGCTTCCGGTGATCAATGCAAAGAAATACAAGAAAACGATAAAATGGGAAGGACTAGTGATCTCTTCAAGAAAAATAAGATACCAAGGGAATATTTCATGCAAAGATGAGCACAATAAAGGACAGAAATTGTATGGACCTAACAGAAGCAGAGGAGAAGGCAATGGCACCCCACTCCAGTACTCTTGCCTGGAAAATCCCATGGATGGAGGAGCCTGATGGGCTGCAGTCCATGGGATTGCTAAAGAATCAGACACGACTGAGCAACTTCACTTTCACTTTTCACTTTCATGCGTTGGAGAAGGAAATGGCAACCCACTCCAGTGTTCTTGCCTGGAGAATCCCAGGGACAGCAGAGCCTGGTGGGCTGCCATCTATGGGGTCATGCAGAGTCGGACACGACTGAAGCGACTTAGCAGCAGCAGCAACAGAAGCAGAAGATATTAAGAAGAGGTGGCAAGAATATACAGAACTATACAAAAAAGATCTTAATGACCCAGATAATCATGATGGTGTGATCACTCACCTAGAGCCAGACATCTTGGAGGATGAAATCAAGTGGGCCTTAGGAAGCATCACTATGAACACAGCTAGTGGAGGTGATGGAATTCCAGTTGAGCTATTTCAAATCCTAAAAGATGATGCTGTGAAAGTGCTGCACTCAATATACTAGCAAATACGGAGAACTCAGCAGCAGCCACAGGACTGGAAAATGTCAGTTTTCATTCCAATCCCAAAGAAACGCAATGCCAAAGAATGCTCAAACTATTGCACAATTGCATTCATCTCACACGCTAGTAAAGTAATGCTCAAAATTCTCCAAGCCAGGCTTCAACAGTACGTGAACCGTGAACTTCCAGATAGTCAAGCTGGATTTAGAAAAGGCCAAAGGAAGCAGAGATCAAATTTCCAACATCTGTTGGATCATCGAAAAAGCAAGAGAGTTCCAGAAAAACATCTACTTCTGCTTTATTGACTACGCCAAACCTTTGAGTGTGTGGATCACAACAAACTTTGGAAAACTCCTAAAGAGATGGGAATACCAGACCACCTTATCTGCCTCCTGCCTCCGGAGAAATCTGTATGCAGGTCAAGAAGCAATAGTTAGAACCGGACATGGAAAAACAGATTGGTTCCAAATCAGGAAAGGAGTATGTCAAGGCTATATATTGTCACCCTGCTTATTTAACTTATATGCAGAGTACATCATGCGAAATGCTGCGCTGGATGAAGCACAAGCTGGAATCAAGATTGCCGGGAGAAATATCAATAACCTCAGATATGCAGATGACACAATCCTTATGGCAGAAAGTGAAGAGGAACTGAACAGCCTCTTGATGAAAGTGAAGTGGAGAGGGAAAAAGTTGGCCTAAAACTCAACATTCAGAAAACTAAGATCATGGCATCTGGCCCCATCACTTTATGGCAAATAGATGGGGAAACAGTGGAAACAGTGACAGATTTTATTTCTGGGGGCTCCAGAATCACTGAAGATGGTGACTGCAGCCATGAAATTAAAAGACGCTTGCTCCTTGGAAGAAAAGTTATGACCAACCTAGACAGCATATTAAAAAAGCATAGACATTACTTTGCCAACAAAGGTCCGTCTAGTCAAGGCTATGGTTTTTCCAGTGGTCATGTATGGATGTGAGAGTTTGACTGTGAAGAAAGCTGAGCGCTGAAGAATTGATACTTTTGAAGTTGGTGTTGAGAAGACTTGAGAATCTTGAGAGTCCCTTGGACAGCAAGGAGATCCAACCAGTCCATCCTAAAGGAAATCAGTCTTGAATATTCATTGGAAGGACTGGTGTTGAAGCTGAAACTACAATCCTTTGGCCGCCTGATGCGAAGAACTGACTCATTTGAAAAGACCTTAATGCTGGGAAAGATTGAAGGTGGGAGGAGAAGGTGATGACAGAGGCTGAGATGGTTGGATGGCATCACTAACTCAGTGGATATGAATCTGAGTAAACTCCAGGATTTGGTGATGGACAGGGAGGCCTGGCATGCTGCAGCCCATGGGGTCACAAAGAGTTGGACATGACTGAGCGACTGAACTGAACTGAACTGAACTAGCCTGTTTAAGTTAATTGACCAAGTACTTGGAAAAGGGGCATTCAGGCAACATAACATGAACATAACATGACCAAAAGCATAGGAGTATGGAACAACGTGGGGTGTTTATGAAACTCTAAGTAGTCTGGATTTTGCGGAAGTATGAGCTGAGAGGTGGGAAGACAAGAGAAGAGATTGGAAAGGTGGCTGGGGTTCAGATCAGGGAGATTTCCCCTTATCAGGCCAAGGGGCTGAGGCTCATCCAGTGAGGTTTGAATGGTCATTTCAACTAAGGATTTTAAGTAAGGGAGCAACATGATTGGATAAGAGTTTTAGTTAAATTGTATTCTGGTGGCTCTTTGGAGAAGAGAAAAGGCAGGAAGTCCATTTAGGAAGCTAAGTCAAAAGAGTAGACAAAAGAGCCTCTAGAGGTTTGAAATAGATTTTGATCAATGGACTAGAATTGAGAATTCAGAAATAATTTATGACCAGTTTATGGTCAACTGATTTTTAACAAGAATGCCAAGACAATTTAACAGGAGAAAGAATAGTCTTTTCAACAAACAATGCTAGGAAAGCTTGGTATCCGTATATAATAGAAATGAATGTAGTTGAACCTATATGTACCTCACATCATACATAAAGATAATTCAAAATGCACTATTGATCTAAATATAAGGCCTAAAACCATAAAATTCTTAGAAGAAAACAGGAATATAGCTTCATGACCTTGAATTAAGCAATAATTTCTTAGATATAACACCAAAAGCATGACTAACAAAAGAAAACAGAAAAATTGGGCTTCATCAAAATGTAAAAATATTAATGCTTGAAAAGATACCATCAAGAATTGAAAAGACAATTCCAAAGAAAAAGAAAACTGAAAATAGTATATCTGATAAGGGCTAGTATCCAGAATATATAAAAATCAACAATTAAATGGGTAAAGGATCTGAATAAACATTTCTTTGGACGAAATATTATAAATGATCAGTAAGCATATGAAAAGATGCTCAGATTAGATAGCAGTGAGTTGCACAACTCATGAATATACTAAAACCATAGAATTGTGCACTTTAAAAGGTGATTTTATCATATATGAATTATATCTCAAGCTGTTGCTATTATTATTAAAAGACCTTGGGAGAAAGGATGGGAGATTAATAAAGCCTTGGGAGAAGGGATCAGGAAATTCCCAAAGGAATCTTTTTGATAAACCTTAGCTGGTAAAGTTGACAGGACTTTTGATGGACTGTTTGAAGAGAATGAGAAGATAGAGGTTACACCTAGCTTTCTGAAGGACAGGAAATAGAGGAATAGAACGAAGAAGGAGAAGATACCAGGGCACCATGGGTTTCTCATGCAATCATGAGAAAATTGGAAGTTGCTAATGAAAGAGAATGCTCAAACTACCGCACAATTGCACTCATTTCACATGCCAGTAAAGTAATGCTCAAAATTCTCCAAGCCAGGCTTCAGCAATATGTGAACCATGAACTTCCAGATGTTCAAGCTGGTTTTAGAAAAGGTAGAGGAGCCAGAGATCAAATTGCCAACATCCGCTGGATCATGGAAAAAGCAAGAGAGTTCCAGAAAAACATCTATTTCTGCTTTATTGACCATGCCAAAACCTTTGACAGTGTGGATCACAATAAACTGTGGAAAATTCTGAAAGAGATGGGAATACAAGACCACCTGACCTGCCTCTTGAGAAACCTATATGCAGGTCAGGAAGCAACAGTTAGAACTGGACATGGAACAACAGACTGGTTCCAAATAGGAAAAGGAGTACGTCAAGGCTGTATATTGTCACCCTGCTTATTTAACTTCTATGCAGAGTACATCATGAGAAACACTGGGCTGGAAGAAGCACAAGCTGGAATCAAGACTGCCAGGAGAAATATCAATGACCTCAGGTATGCAGATGACACCACCCTTATGGCAGAAAGTAAAGAGGAACTAAAAAGCCTCTTGGTGAAAGTGAAAGAGGAGAGTGAAAAAGTTGGCTTAAAACTGAACATTCAGAAAACGAAGATCATGGCATCTGGTCCCATCACTTCATGGGAAATAGATGGGGAAACAGTGGAAACAGTGGCAGACTTTATTTTTGGGGGCTCCAAAATCACTGCAGATGGTGACTGCAGCCATGAAATTAAAAGACGGTTACTCCTTGGAAGGAAAGTTATGACCAAACTAGATAGCATATTCAAAAGCAGAGACATTACTTTGCCAACAAAGGTCCATCTAGTCATGGCTATGGTTTTTCCATTAGTCATGTATGGATGTGAGAGTTGGACTGTGAAGAAAGCTGAGCGCTGAAGAATTGATGCTTTTGAACTGGGGTGTTGGAGAAGACTCTTGAGAGTCCCTTGGACTGCAAGGAGGCCCAACCTGTCCATTCTGAAGGAGATCAGCTCTGGGATTTCTTTGGAAGGAATGATGCTAAAGCTGAAACACCAGTACTTTGGCCACCTCATGCGAAGAGTTAACTCATTGGAAAAGACTCTGATGCTGGGAGGGATTGGGGGCAGGAGGAGACAGGTACGACAGAGGATGAAATGGCTGAATGGCATCACCGACTTGATGGACGTGAGTTTGAGTGAACTCCGGGAGTTGGTGATGGACAGGGAGGCCTGGCGTGCTGCAATTCATGGGGTCGCAAAGAGTCGGACATGACTGAGCGACTAACCTGAACTGAACTGAATGACTGAGAAGATGGCAAAAGTTTCACTTTGTTCAACAGACACTGATTTAACAATTATTATGAACTGAGTCCTGGGAGATGCAGTTCTCCGTCCTGTGAGCTAAACCAGGAGAGGTGGGCCTTTCTGGAAAACTTAAAGGCTAAGGCCCAGGAATCCACATGTAATCTCTGAAAATCTTTAGGATGTGGACTCTGTGTATTCCTGATTTCTTATCATGCAGATGATGAAACATCCTCTATGGAAATATTAGGTTACTTGCCAAATACTCTATGTAAGAGGAGACTAGAACTTCAATGTTATCACTAAATTATACTATTTTCTACAATAGTTTAGTAAACAAACTATAAGACTTTGAACTGAATATGCTGTACTATCCTTTAGACATTTGCCAGAACACATCCAAGTATGTGCATCATACACGTGTGTCTCAGAGCAGACCTTCTGCTGGACCATGCTTCAGAGTCCACTGACCATGAAGCCAACAAGCATTCATAGATCTTTCCTGTGATAGCTCAACAGTAGGACTTCCAGGAGGTCTCAGCTGCCTGCCCAGTACTGTCAGGCAGCCTTCTTCAAGCCTGCCTGAGAATAGATGAATGCTTCCGACCCACCTGGCCCCACTCTTGAGAGGGTGTTGAAAATAGCCCTTTTCTTGAAGGTGCCACGAGTAGAAAACTGGAAGGGCATTTCTAAGTCATTTTGCCAGGAAATTCAAGGATGAGGAGGCAAGGAAACATTTTAGCTTTGGCCAAGTCTGCAGACGTGGGTGACTTGGGAAAGTCCTTCCTCATTTTCGAACCAGACAACATAATCCTCAAAACACTGCCTTTCAGGTGTGTGCAAGTCAGGATTTCAGTCCCGAGTGCCAGAAAACACAAAAGGTAAAGAGTAACACTAAACAAGTCTTTATCTTTTATTTACTGCCACCTGATAAGCCCTGCCTTTGATTGTTTTGTCTGCATATTTCCTGCTAAGAGTTTACAAAACAGCACTCCTGAACAGGAAGATAAGAGGTGCCCCTATTTGTTGAATAACATCAAGGGGGGAAACTGCTAACTCATCCATTTTGTTGTTAAGTTGCTCAAAAGGATCAAAATACCAATTAACTTGCTGGCTCAGAAATCTCTGATACCCTCAGATTTACTGACATTTTGAAACTCCTGTTCATACTTGCCTACTGGCTTTCTGATTACGAACAAAGAAGTGCCAATCTGTTTAGCATTTGACCTGTTTTCTTAAATATTTTTTATGTATTCAACTCTTGGTAGCTAAAAATACTTGACTAGTCACATTCATGAGCTAAAATCATCTTTTTTTTTGTTTGTTCCACCTCCAAATTTAAGATGAAAAAAGAGGCTCAAAGATACTTCCTTTTAAAAAGCCATTTCATTCTTATTTTTAATTTAACAGCTCTCATTGCCAAAAGCTCTTTTTGCTCTTTCATCTGCATGGAATTTAGTGGCATTGGGAAGATCCAATGAAGTGACCTGCCGTATTAGGATCCATTCTTCCCTGAGGAAAAGTTGGAAAAATGACCTTGGGCAGAAGTTTCAGCACGGTGGTGAAAAGAAACTAAAGATGGTTGGTGGGGTACAGCAGATTTTATAATAATTTTAATTTTCCTCTCTGGATATTCTCAGATAATAATGCTTCTCAGAGATTCTCTGTTGTTATTCTTATTTCTTCACAGAAAGTTTTGTGAAAATTCTACCTATAATCACATGTATATGTAAGACATACCTACGGCAGCTGTTCAGAAAAGAGCAACATTTCACTCTTAGGTAAAGGCAGTTTCTGGGTTTAGGAAGCTCTACAGCAATTTCTGCAACAAACTTTTATTGAATGGAGTAGACTGAAGAGATTAGAACTGTGGCTGTTGTAGTCAGACTCCTTGGGTTCAAATTTTGGTCCTATCATTTATTAGCATTGGACTTTGGTAAAACCACTTACTTTCCTTCTGTGCTTCAATTTCCTCATCTGTAAAATGGGGATAATAATAAAGCCTAGCTTATGGGGCTGCTGTATGGATCAAAAGGAGATTACACATTTGGGACATTTTCGGTGCTATGTAGATGTTAGCTATCCTATTAAATCGTGCCAGATCCTGACAAAGGAGTGGGTGTTGTGTGCATTTACATTTGCCAGAATCTTGAGCCATTCATGGAAGAATACTTCCATTACAGCAAAAAAAAAAAAAAAATCTGGAGATTTTGAAACCTAAGGTTTATATATATGTTTATATATAACACATATTATATATATGTTTATCTATAACACAAAAATACCTATAGACATTTCTATTTTTCAGATGTGATAAGAAGGGGGGCTTCCCTAGTGGCTCAGACAGTAAAGAATTTGCCTGGAATGCACGTGAACCAGATTCGATCCCTGGGTCAGGAAGATCCTGTGGAAGAGGGCATGGCACCCAACTAAAGTATTCTTGCCTGGAAAATCCAATGGACAGAAGAGCCTGGCAGACTACAGTCCACCAGCTCGCAAACAGCCAGGCAGACCACTTTACCAGCATCCTGAGAAATCTGTATGCAGGTCAAGAAGCAACAGTTAGAGCCGGACATGGAACAACAGACTGGTTCCAAATTGGGACAGGAGTACATCAAAGCTGTGTATTGTCACCCTGCTTATTTAACTTATATGCAGAGTACATCATGGAAAATGCCAGGCTGGATGAAGCACAAGATGGAATCAAGATTGCCAGGAGAAATATCAATAACCTCAGATATATAGATGACATCACTCTTATGGCAGAAAGTGAAGAGGAACTGAAGGTCCTCTTGATGAAAGTGAAAGAGGAAAGTGAAAGAACTGGCGTAAAGCTCAACATTCAGACTAAGATCATGGCATCTGGTCCCATCAGTTCATGGCAAATAGATGGGGAAAAAATGGAAACAATGACAGACTTTAAATCAAAATTGTGGGCTCCAAAATCATTGCAGATGGTGACTGCAGCCATGAAATCAAAAGGCGCTTGCTCCTTGGGAGAAAAGCTATGACAAACCTAGACAGCATCTTAAAGCAGAGACATTACTTTGTCCACAAAGGTCCATCTAGTCAAAGCTATGGTTTTTCCAGGAGTCATGTATGGATGTGAGAGTTGGACCATAAAGAAAGCTGAGTGCCAAAGAATTGATGCTTTTGAACTGTGGTATTGGAGAAGACTCTTGGGAGTCCCTTGGACTGAAAGGAGATCAAACCAGTCAGTCCTAAAGGAAATCAGTCCTGAATATTCATTGGAAAGACTGATGATGAAGTAGAAGCTCCCATACTTTGGCCATTTGATGCAAAGAACTGACCATTGTAAAAGACCCTGATGCTGGGAAAGATGGAAGGCAGGAGAAGAAGGGGATGACAGAAGATGAGATGGTTGGATGGCATCACCGACTTGATGGACATGAGTTTGAGCAAGCTCCAGGAGTTGGTGTTGGACAAGGAAGCCTGGCGTGCTGCAGTCCATGGGGTGGCAAAGAGTTGGACACAACTGAGTGACTGAATTGAACTGATCAGAAGGGAGCTTAATTTGTCTTCCAGACGACTGTAATTCAGTTGGAGTACAACAGAAACAACATTTAAGCAAGTAAATGGCAGCTGGAAAGTCTTCCCTGGTGGTTCAGTGGTAAAGAATCCACCTGCCAATGCAGGAGACGATGGCTCCACCACTGGGTTGGGAAAATCTCCTGAACTAGGAAATGGCAACCCACTCTAGTATTCTCGCATGGGAAATCCCATGGACAGAGGAGCCTGGCAGAGTCCACGGGGTTCCAAAAGAGTCGAACACAACTTAAGGACTAAAGAACAAACTAGCCAATCACATGTTTGGAGGCAAGAGGGCTGGGGATGATCCCAGGGGACAGAATAGCTTTGGCACAGTTGTGTTTAATATAATGTATTTCCCAAAATACCAGCCTGACCTTTTCACAAACTCCTCGAAGAGGATGCGGTGAGAATACCCCTGCTGGCGGATGCTGACTGTCTCTAGGATGCCCGTGGAGCGGAGCTGGGCCCGCACTTTGTCTGTGGAGAACTTCAGGGCCTCTCGGTCATCATTGGGCTTGATGCAGCGTACAAAGTGGGGCTGTCCCACCACCATTTTAGAGAGCAGATCCATCAGAGAATACTACCAGGGGAAAAAATGCACAAGAAGTGAGGTTACCAAAATCATACTGGATAATTACAACAGTGGCTGGCCCAGGCTTCCAAGGCAGTTTGTCACCTTGTAAACAACTCATGGAACCTTTGAGGCTAAACAAGAATTCAGCAAAAAGAAATAACAATATAAGTTCTGACTTATATTGTTCTGTACTTATAGCTGCCTGTGGATTTTCTTTAAACATTACCTAGGGCCAAGCAATATCCCACTTGGCAGAAACTCAGCCATCTAAGAATTTGCTTAGATTATCCCATAACTCTGTTGCCAGAACTAGCTTGTCTCTGATATTTCACGGTGATGCTCCATCAACTGTATCTGTAATTTCACAGGTCCAGCTTTCAGGGAAGGGGTCAGTTGCCTCCTTAACCTAACAATCACCAGAAAGTCTAAAGCAAAATGAGAAGAATAAAGAGGGCAAAGAAAACAAGAAAACTGGATGGTAAAAGGAGATTCTAATGAAGATAAATTAACATACACCAAATGGCTGTGCAGAGAGCAGAAAGAGCACATGGAAAACTAGGGGTGCTCTCTGTTTCTCACAGACATTCACAGCAGCAGTTCTTCTTTTGGACATGTCTTTGGGGCAATTACAAGCCACACATAAAATCAGTCCCATTATTTCATAATTTTACCTGCTACTGATCCAAAATGGTGTTAACCTAGCTTGGCAATGCGCCATTTTTTTAGCATTTGGGGACTAGTATTTTGAGGACACCCAATTGTTTGTTATGGATATACTTCTGAAAAGTGCATGCCAATGGCTTCTTCTGCTGAAAGAGGGACTCTAGGATCTTGAGGATAACCTTATAGTTAGAGCCTTCAAATCCCATACATGCAGAAACTAGGAGAGTATAATCAAACCACTAAGGGGATCAGGATAAGAAATAAATGGCAATTAGAAATGTCCAACCATAAGTGATGAAACAGGGGCTGAAAACCTACCTGTTGGAGAAGCTGTAGCAGGCATCACTACATCGATGGAACGCTGGACCCAAAGACCTCTAGGTCCCTACAATCCATACACTGAGGCCCATTCTAGTCTACCTCTAAAGCACAGGTCAGACTTCTTGGCTCTAGGTCCTTCTTGAACCCACTAGCTTTGGGTGGAACCTTCTTTCCATGATGCTGGCTCCCAGGCCCACCCTCCAGCCTGCCTGGCAACTCCAGCTCATGATCCACTTGACTTACTATCCCTGCCAAGTCCCTTACTTTGGCAACCCCACCTTACAACCCTATGTTGTTGTCCCTGGTTTCAGTAGTTCTGTCTTTGGACTAACAGCATCTCCATCGTGAAGTTGCCTGGACCTCAGTTCCCCATGGTCAGTGATCTCTAATGGGTTCCCAATCGCAGTGCTTCGTAATTTGAAAAGAAACAAATCTGTGCAAATCAGTACAAAGTGACAGTCTCTTATCTTTCCTCTCTAATGCGCATTTGACAGAGTCCTTATGGAGACAACATTTTTACTCAAAAGAGTCATTCACCAGGTAAAAATATCAGGAATTGGGGTAACAGAGATGGGAAATAATTGTGCTCAGGCAAATGGCTCTTGCAATGGGTCAATTCAGTCTAGGAAAATAAAGTTGAAGCTAAGACATATTTTCTCATGAACTTGATAAGCCTCCTTCTGGAATTTTATTAACTACTTTACTTCTCAGTAAATATGCTGGGAAAGTGGCTGACTCCAGTAGCTTTAAGGCCAAGAAGCAGCTGAAACACTAACAGAATCAGCACATTCAGTGGACTATGTGCCAGTGGCAGAGGGCCCTCTGTAGACACTTGCGGTCTCACGCTGTACTCAAGGGTGGGTTCCCTGTTATAATTCTCCTTTCCCTACACCTCCATCTTTCCTAACTGACTCTGAGCTTTGCTCTTGTTTCAGTGACTCTGTGGTATCTAGGCCTCTTGTGCGAAGGGCTGACTCATCTTTTCTGAAAACAGGCAGAGAAGAGATCAAGAAGACTCCTTACCCGAAAGTAAGAAGCCATGGTTTGCCCCTTCATGTTGGTGGTTTCTTCCGGATGCCGTATCACCTCCAGAGTGTCCACCTGGAACATAAGCAGAGACAGTGGTTTGGGTATAGAGACAGCTTATTTTCTGACATTTCCCAAAATGTGAAAGGCTATTTGATCAAATACCTGAGGGGCCTTGATGTTTATGATGTAATAGTACATACTATAGTACATACTCATTTAAAGACATCTTAAAGAAAAACAGAATTTACATCGTTCTACTTATTTGACAATGACCACACTCTGTGATATACTATATGGTCTCAGTACAAACCCCAACCATGTTCTTTCTGTATTTCTCCACATTCTACTGGGCCCTTATTTAGTTCTCCAATAATGTCATATGAGACCATGCTATTTTTAAAAAGAAAACTGGGTAATAACATATGAAGCTGGGCAATTTCAAAGTGAAAGTGAAGTTGCTCAGTCGTGTCCAACTCTTTGTGACCCCATGGACTGTAGCCTACCAGGCTCCTCAGTCCATGGAATTTTCCAGACATGAATACTGGAGTGGGTTGCCATTTCCTTCTCCAGTGGATCTTCCCGACCCAGGGATCAAACCCAGGTCTCCCACATTGCAGGCTCAGACACTTTACTGTCTGAGCTGTGAAAGTCGCTCAGGCATGTCTGACTCTTTGCGACCCCCATGGACAATACAGTCCATGGAATTCTCTAGGCCAGAATACTAGAGTGGGTAGCCTTTCCCTTCTGCAGGGGATCTTCCCAACCTGGAGAATTTTGGCCTGGAGGATTCAATGGACTGTATCATCCATGGGGTCGCAAAGAGTTGGACAAGACTGAGCGGCTTTCACTTGCACTGTAATTACAAAAACACAGACCCAAAGCCCAGGTTGCACCACAAGAGAATTAGTGAAATCCTAACTGCCTTCCTGCTATCAGACTCTGACCCTGCAACATCCCTCCTGCTGCCCACAGTTCCCACGTGTTCACTGTGGACCAGAGCTTAGAGTACACCTGTTCCCAAGCATCTGCCCCAAATACCTGGGCTGACTGGAAGAATTTATGAATGAAAACCACGGTAGCAAACAATTGCAGGCACCCTGTATTCCATCATTTTATCTCAGTGATAAAATGCCTGCTTCTGCACACACAGAGCTGTTTGGTTTGCAGAGCATATGAGCAGCGTCTCAGCACCAGCCTCCGTGGTAGCCTCCCATCTGCTCGGAACAGGTGGCAGGGGTATGAAGCAGGAACATTTGAACTGGAAGACGCTGCTGTCAGCACGCGTGTTCCACTCAGTGGACTGCTGCCCGGGCAGCTACCTCCCCGCAGGGTGAGGATGTCTGCAGCCTTGTTCAACAACAGTGAGAAGAGGCTACTTAGAAGGGACAGGGCCATGGGAGGTGGCTGAATAACGAGACTTATTCGAGGGGCATTTAGGAAACTGTTTGCAAAACTGAAGAAAACGCTTCAACTGGCTTGTATAAAGAAAACAGGTATGTTTAAGAAGGGGAATAAACAAGGAACTAAGTTTTCAAACTAGAAAAGCAACCTAAATAGTGAGCAGGAATCTGAGGGTGTCTCTGAGCAAAGTGCCATGAGCGGGGGGCAGTGCAGCTTTCTTTTTCTAGGCTGCAGACTGGATCTGTTCCCAGAGCCATCGTTTCATCTGGATGTAGCTGAGCAACAGTATAACTGCCTGTAGCTGTTTTTGTTTTTTTAATGAGAAAGGAGGAAATGACAGCTCTGTGTTGAAAAGGAAGGTTGCTCTCACATAGAAAAGAAAAAACACAACATACCCACCCCACCTGCATAGGTCCGATGGCGCTACCTGCAGGGACCACACGGAAGCTTCCTTCCCTATCTCACCCTCACTAGGAGGACACAGCTCAGCATTGGTGAGATTTGGGGAAAGCTAATTTGGACTGAAGCAAGGAGGATCTTGGCTACGGTCTGCCTTTGGCCAAACTGTAAATTCTGACAGTTTTCCTAAACATTCTTTCTCCTTATTTTCTTTCTCCCCACCTGACTTTCATACACACACACAACTTTTGAGAATTTTTGCACTATTTCTTTTTATTCAGAGATCCTCCCTGAAGAACCACAGCTTGCTTTGAACTCTGCCTTTCCTCCTTCATTTCCCTCCCTTTTTATTCAAATTAGCCGGCTAGTGCCAGCCCCCCAGGCTCTAATCCACTGTGAAAGGGCATCTGGGAAACTCATCCATATTTCTCTTATTAGTAGAATTTACCTGTTACCCTTCTTCAGAACATACAGCAGACCCTTGGCATTTGAGAATTTTAACAGTTTAGTGATTAGGAAAATCTTTGATGTATATTAATTCTGCTAAGATATAACTTTAAAAGTGTGATATATACTGTTTTCAAGATCAGTACCCATTCCCTGTAGCAAGTTGGAAAAATATAGAATGAAGCACCAGTTTGCAATCCAAGGTACAGGGCTGGAAGTATTATTAACTTCCCAAAGCCTGTTATTTAAAAACCACTGCTGTGCGCACACACACACATGAGGTCAGTCAGTTCCCTTTCCTTTATTGCCATGTTTGATTCAGTTTTAGTAATCACCCAGCATGACTTCAAGTTCTGCTCTTTTACTCACATACAGAGTAACTCTTGGGTAGTAAAAACCTATTCTCCTACATATAACTTGGAAATGTTAATGCATGTCTATAGTTCACCACCTACATATCTAGTACTATATTTTAAAGAACAAATAACATACGATTGCGGTTCCTTCTGATTTTAGAATTTGGAAAGGTCTTGGGTTGGTCAAGGGTCTCTTGGATTGGCAAAGAGTATTTGCATAGTTATGAAGTTCCCCTGTACATGGAATGGATCTAAAAGAGGGACTTGCACTTCGGACAAGGGACATACCAGAAGTTGCCTCTCTTGAACTTTTAAAGTAGGAGGACTTTGTCTGCATTGGGCCTGCCACGAACTCTGTGCTGTGCTGTGCTAAGTTCCGTCCAACTTTGTGACCCTATGGACTGGCTCCTCTGTCCATGGGATTTTCCAGGCAAGAACACTGGAGTGGGTTCCATGCCTTCCCTCCAGGGGATCTTCCTGAGGGATAGAACCTGCATCTCCAGCGGCTCCTGCATTGCAGGCAGTTTCTTTACTGCCGAGTCACCAGGGAAGCCCACCATGAACTCTGCTGCTGCTGCTAAGTCACTTCAGTCGTGTCCAACTCTGTGCGATCCCATAGACGGCAGCCTACCAGGCTCCCCCGTCCCTGGGATTCTCCAGGCAAGAACACTGGAGTGGGTTGCCATTTCCTTCTCCAATGCATGACAGTGAAAAGTGAAAATGAAGTCGCTCAGTCGTGTCTGACTCCTAGCAACCCCATGGACTGCAGCCTACCAGGCTCCTCCGTCCATGGGATTTTCCAAGTAAGAGTACTGGAGTGGGGTGCCATTGCCTTCTCCGACCATGAACTCTACAGAACAGCAAAAAACTCAAAGCCAAAAGAAATGCAAAGGTTATTGTCTAAATTAAGAGCTTGTCTTTCTGAACTGATTTCGTTAATAGTTAAAGCTAAGTGTTAGTCGTTCAGTCACGTCAACTCTTTCGGACCCCATGGACTGTAGCCCACCAGGCTCCTCTGTCCATAGGATTCTCCAGGCAAGAATACTGGAATGGGTTGCCATTCCCTTCTCCAGGGGATCTCATCCACCCAGGAATAGAAACTAAGTATCCTGCATTGCAGGTTGATTCTTTACCATCTGAGCTACCCAGGAAGCCCCCAAGCAATGGTTTTAATTTAAAAAATAAAGTTTCTTAGAAATGATCCAGAAAGTAGATTCTATTGAAGCCATCATCTAGCAAACTGTTCTTTCCAAAGGCAGGGATTTCACAACAACAACAACAACAAAGTCTTTTCTGTAGATTCTTATAAATTTTTACCTCAGATAGGAGAAGAAAGGTTGGGAGAGCTTCCAAGGCTCAGGGGGTTTGTGCTATAGGGCCCAGGGCTTGGAATTGGACACACTTGGTTCAAATTCTGGCTCCTGTGCTTAATAGCTATGTGGACTTTGACTTATTAACTTTCCAAAGTCTGTGTTATTTAAAAACCACTGTCTTGCACATTCGCACACACAGAAAAGGTCAGTCAGTTCCCCTTCCTTTATTACCATGTTTGATTCGGTTTTAGTTTAGTAATGCATGGGGTTGCAAAGAGTCGGACATGACTTAGCAACTGAACAACAATAATCAATATTAAGGATGCTGGGTTTTTATTTCACGGAATAAGGTGAGTACTGAGCAACTTCACTTTCACTTTTCACTTTTATGCATTGGAGAAGGAAATGGCAACCCACTCCAGTGTTCTTGCCTGGAGAATCCCAGAGACAGGGCAGCCTGGTAGGCTGCTGTCTATGGGGTCACACAGAGTCGGACACGACTGAGCGACTTCACTTTCACTTTTTACTCTCATGCATTGGAGAAGGAAATGGCAACCCACTCCAGTGTTCTTGCCTGGAGAATCCCAGGGACAAGGGAGCCTGGTGGACTGCCGTCTATGGGGTCGCACAGAGTCGGACACGATTGAAGTGACTTAGCAGCAAGGTGAGTACTAGCTCCCATGCAACATAGCAAGGAAATATTTTTATTTATTGGCAGAGAAAATACTTCCAATGAAACCAGTTTCAAAATGATCAGTATAACCAATATTCTGGATAAAAATATCGTCTGTCTAACCCAGTATACCCTTCTTCTACACCATCAATTGATATAACCATATAAGCCAACTGGAGCTAATCAAGCTTGCTTTGTCAAGAAAGTCCACATGACAAATGTCCTGCCTGATTCCTTGTGAGTGGTGCTAGTTAGCCTTCAAAATAGTCATGAATAAGCTTTACAGTTTGTGGTACAGACTCCAGGCCCATAGGAAATGAGCAAGCTTCCGTATACATATGGACTACACACATGGAATTTTAGATGGTTATCAAAACATGAGTAATAAAACATTTATTGTTTCCAATGTGAAATCATTATACTAAACACTTTGCCTACATTATATCAATGAATTCTCAAAAGGCCACTATGAGGTAAACATCATTGTTACTACTATTCTACATATAAGGAAGTTAACGCTCAAAGATTTTAGGTAAATTTTCCAGAGTCTTGCAGCCAGTAACTGGCCACGCCTAAGTCTGAACCCAGTTCTGATTCCAAAACCTACTCCTTAAACATAATATAATGCCTTTATATGTGATTTGTTATAAGTTATAAAAATCAGTCTGAAAGCACGGTATTATTAGATAGATTTGCCTCATCTGTCAACTAAATTTACTCTAGGATAAAGATATAGCTTCCAAAAAGCCTCGAAAACCATCTACATCTCAGTAATAAATGAAAAACTGGAGGAATTTTTTCCTTTGGTCTCAGTAAGTACCTACGATTTGCATCTCCAAACCTCCGAAGTGTTTATACTTAGCCTCCTGACAAAGCCTTTGGTGAAGAATTTTCATTGCTATCAAGTGACGCATCCATCTCTTAAGGAAAAAGCCCCTGCAGCATCACTCCCCTCAAAAGTCTCCATGGCGCTGAATGAGGAAGCAAGGCTGGTGCGGACACCAGCCCAGGGTGGGGGTGCTGAATGTGGTGGAGGCTAGCTTCCGGCAGGGCCACCTCTTCTACTTTTTCTTGGATAAGGCAGAGAGGAATTGGTGGAGCTTTTTATTGCTGTTGTTACCCTCATATTTTCTGATGCCTTAATTAGAATTTTCAACTCATCTTCTCTCCAAGGGAAAATAAATCTCTAGTCATTTTCATCTCACCTATATATATATATTGTAGTGATGTAAATACACGCCACACACTGGAGGGCACACTTCTCACACAGGCAGTACAGGGAAGGAGATAACAATGTGTGGATAGGGAGTGTGGAAGGCAGAGGAATAGGTCCTAGCAGAATCCAGAGGTCAAAACATCAAACTGAGCAAAGGAGGGGAATACGGGCTGACATCGAATAGTACACAGGAGACTCTCATTTTTTTTTTTTTTTTTTTTGGTCATGATCCTTTTTAGAAGGAGTCTCAGTTAATCAGTTCAGTGGCTCAGTCATGTCCGACTCTTTGCGACCCCAATGACTGCAGCACACCAGGCCTCCCTGTCCATCACCAACTCCTGGAGTTTATTCAAACTCATGTCCATTGAGTCAGTGATGCCATCCAACCATCTCATCCTCTGTCATCCCCTTCTCTCGCCTTCCATCTTTCCCAGCATCAGGGTCTTTTACAATGAGTCAGTTCTTCACATCAGGTGGCCAAAGTATTGGAGAAGGAGTCTGGTGGAAGCCAATGACTCAAAAAAAAAAAAAAAAAAAAAAACCACACATATGGTTGATCCTCATCATTTGTGGATCTATATTGGTGAATTTGCCTACTTGCTGAAATGTACTTTTAATCTCTAAATCAATCAATGCTCACATGCTTTCATGGTCACTGACAGACATGCAGAGTGGTAGAAACTGATACCCGGATGTGCATGCTCCCAGCTGAGGTTGAACAAAGTGACACTCTCTCTGTCTTCCTGTTCCAGCTCTGACACCATAAACAAGTATCTTTTTCAAGGTGTACTTAAGTGCCAGAATTTTTCCTTTTTTTGTGCTTTTGACTGGTGATTATACTGTTCAAAATAGCACCTAATCACAGGACTGAAGTCCTACTGAGAGTTCCTAAGAGTAAGAAGGCTCTGATGTGCCTGTTGGAACATATTTGTGTGTTAGTTTAGCTTCACTCAGGCATGAGTCACAGTGCTGCTGGCCTTGAGTTCAATGACACAAATACTGTATTTGAAATAATGTTTATACAAAGAAATACGGCATATAGTTAATTATTTATAAGAAGTATCTACAGTGGACCCTTCAGCCACAGAGGTTTGAACTACATGGATCCACTTACATACAGATTTTTTTCAATAGTAAATACAGCACTACTACACAATCTATGGCTTATTGAATCTGCATCTGTAGGACTGTGGATACAGAGAGCCCACTGTAAAGTTATTAGTGGATTTTTGACTGTATGGAGGGTTGGTGTCCCTAACCTCCGTGTTCTTCAAGGGTCACCTGCATTAAATATAATGTTTTTAAAGAGAAACACACACAATACAGGTTATATATTAATCAGTTGACAACAGTATTGTGACCAGAGGCTCGCAGGAGCCTAACCATGTATTTCTAGGAGCAATGCTTCAAGATTTGCTGATTCAGCATTCACAGAAGCCGCATAGAACATAACTTTTGTGAATAATGAGGATCAAGTGCATTGAACACAAACAACATTTACATATAATGTCTCATTATATGTACATACATTTACTCTCAGAACCACTGAAACCCCTCTGTAAACCTGACCTAGGGTCCCACATAACTCATGTTAAATAGCCCTAATATCCTGCCACAAATGCACATGGTTGAAAAGTGGAATATTCTATAGGATTGTGCTAACAATGTGGATGTAAGAATTACTGCTAACAAAGATGATCTGAATCCTTACTATGTGCAGGTCTTTTATTCTCAGAGGAAGTGAGTATAGATATGTATGTCTGTATCAATTTGGGGGTAATATTCATGAATTATATGTGGTTGTATTGATTATTCTTTATCAAATGAATCATTTAATATTCAGTATAAACAAAGGGTAAGAAAATTGAGAGACATGACCCCTGTTTATTATCCCCTCAACTTTCAGATCATTATTTCTTGCTGCTAGTGTACACAATGAATATTAAGCAGCCATTCCTTGAGATTTGGGCTAAACATTAGCAGGAAGAATGCAACAGTTAAAAATATTTTACAACCGGACATTTAGCAACTTGTCTAACACCCTCTTTGCATGGATAAGTGCATCACTCATTTTTCAGAAAGCAAAGTGGAGTAATAGGAGGGGGCTTGGTTTCTTTCTTCCCTGCTGACTCCTTTCATTATCCTACTCTACATTGGTGATAGCTTCAAGAAAAAGTGGAATGTGTGCACTTCTTCCTGTGGCTGTGGATGTGCACGTGTGCTAAGTTGCTTTAGTCGTGTTCGACTCTGCAACGCCATGGATCAAAGCCCACCAGGCTTCTCTATCCATGGGATTCTCAAGGCAAGAATCCTGGAGTGGGTTGCCATGCCCTCCTGCAGGGGATCTTCCTAACCCAGGGATTGAACCTGCTTTTCTTACATCTCCTGCACTGGGAGGTGGGTTCTTTTCCACTCGCATCACCTGGGAAGCCCTTATATCTTCCCAGATGGACTTTGTTTTCAAGTGTCATTGTTCTATAAACTTAAGTAGTATTTCTGAGAATCAGGTAAAGGGGTCTGCATATGCCATGTGGCATGAGGATTATTTTGAACTGAAGACATATAAGTAACAACAGTTGCAAGAAGAAGCTTTTATGAACTCCCCTTATCTGCCTAAAAGCAAAGCCTCCAAAAATAATTCAACTGTCATAAATCCCCTCCCTGGGAGCTTTGCAATCAGAGAAGATTGATTCCTATCACCAGAGATGAGAGGTCAGCACTGGGATAAGAAATTACCGAAATAGATAGTGTCATATAAAACTGTTATACTTTCCATTTATTTTCCTAAGGACCATTTATTTTTCCCAAAAGTCACTGATTGTCCCAGAAGTGTCCTTCTTCCTCTCTTCATCTCCTATTAAGATGGTATAGAAACCTCAAAATCTAACGGGCCCTTAGAGTCACTATTTTGGTGAACCTCTGTATGTATATCATTAAAATATGTTTTTTTTCTCTTGCTAATCTGTCCGTTCAAGTTGAATTCAGTCATCAAACACTGAACTTAAGAGGGTAGAGGAAAAAAATTTTTCCCCTGACACAGGATTGTAAAGGATTCCATGATGATGTTTCAAATCTCTTAACCCCAAATTCCTAAATGCCTCAGTCTCTATTCTAGACTTCCTGGGTAGTGGGTCAGATAAAGGAAACTAATCCTGCCCACCTAGGATGATCCCTAGGGTGGGAACGTCTTGTGGTCCACAGTACTTTGGGTATAAACCTACGACTCACCTTGAGTCTCCCAGAACTGAAATGCGGAGGCAAAGATCTTGAGGCTGCTGTTATCCTGGCTCTTGTCTGGGCCAAGTTACCTGTGCAAAGAAGACAAAAAATTAAGGCAAAGGAAAAGTTAAAGAATAGTATGATAAGTAATTTTTCCCTTTGTGTCCCTGTATTTTTCAGAATGTTCTAAATGATCTGCCCTGAACTTGAAACATTTGGAAAAATTTTGAAATTCAATTATATAAATTATAAGTAAAATATAATATTTATAAGCTATAATTTGTAATATAAATTAAATTTATATTAGTTTAATAAGCAAATAAGAAAGCACAAAGTCTTCCATTCACTTAACAAGCTAGTGCTTAGTCGCTCAGTCGTGTCTGCTTCTTTGCGACCCATGGACTGTAGACTGCCAGGTTCCTTTGCCCGTGGGATTCTCCAGGCAGGAATATCAAAGTGGGTTGCCATGTCCCCCTCCAGGGGATCTTCCCAACCCAGGGATCAAACTAGAGATTGAAGGAAATTACTATAACATAAGAGAACCATATATGAAAATCCCATAACTCATGCACTCAACAGTGAAAAATTGGAAGTTTTTCCTCTAAGATTAGGAACAAGACAAGAATGTCCACTCGCACCACTTCTATTCAACATAATACTGGCAGCCCTAGCTAGGTCAGTTAGGCAAGAAATAGAAATTAAAGGCATCCAAATTGTAAAGTAAGAAGTAAAATTATCTCCATTCACAGATGACATCATCTTACATATAGAAAACCCTAAAGATCATACACATGCACTAGCAAATGAATTCAAAGTTGTAGGATATAAAATCAATATATAAAAAGTTAGTGACATTTATATACACTAACAATGAAAATCTGAAAAGGGAGTTAAGAAAACAGTTCCATTTACAATGGTATCAATAGGAATAAAATACTTAGGAGTAAACTTAACCAAGGAGGTGAAAATTTATACACTGAAAACTATACAACACTCCTCAAAGAAACCAACAAAGGCACAAATAAATGGAAAGCTATTCCATTGTGAGGGAGAAAAAAATATACTTTTTCCTCTACCTGTTGGGGAAGCACACTGATTGAAACCGCCCACCCTGGCCAGGCACCATAGTAACCATTTGCAAGAGTTGTTTTATCACAGGAGGTCCTGGTAAGGAACAGGAAACTAATAAGCCTCCACCAACCAGAAAAGTTTGAGAAAGGTCAAAAGGAGACACCACCTGTCCGCCCACCTCCCAGAATCCTTCTCTCTGGCATCCATCTTGGCTGAACAAGGCGTGTACCACCAGGAAGAACTCTGAGTCAGAACAATTGGCTAAGGACAACCCAGAAACTAAACCCATCACCATAAAACCCGAGACTGCAAGCCATGTGGCACAGCTGTTCTCCTGGGTTCCCTTACCCTTCTCCTCTCCACCCGGGTGCCCTTTCCCAATAAAATCTCTTGCTTTGTCAGCAGATGTGTCTCCTCGGACAATTCATTTCCGAGTGTTAACAAGAGCCCAGTTTCGGGCCCTGGAAGGGGTCCCCTTTCCTACAAAATACCCACCTTAGGTTCATTGGCTGGGGCCCTACAAATTAGACTGACAGAGGATAGAGTAGCAAGAGAAAAACAATCAGAAGTTTACTAATGCATGCATTGCACATATATATAGGATTACTCAGTGATGAGTAATTCTAAGGGGTGGTTAGAACTTGGATTTATATAGATATTAACAAAAGAACAATAAATTGATAAAGAAGTAAAAGACAAAGAAAAAGAACTTTGAGTTTCCAGGGGTGGGAAATTATGGTAAGGGTAGATATATAAGGAAGGGCTTCCCTGGTGGCTCAGTGGTAAAGAACCCACCTGCCAATGCAGGAGATGTGGGTTCTATCTTTGGGTCGAGAAGATACTCTGGAGAAGGAAATGGCAACCCACTCCATTCTTGCCTGGAAAATCCCATGGATTTTCCATGGACTGTGGTGGGTTACAGTTCATGAAGTCGCAAAAGAGCTGGACACAATTTAGCCATTAAACAACAAAAAATACACAGGGAAGCTATTATAAGATAAGGGCTAATTTATTATATAGATTCCTCTAATGGTGCTGTCTCTGAGTTGATAGGGTCTAGAGTTGTCTCTGGTGATTAACTTCTGCCTTTTTTGGTAGAGAGGAAAGGGGGCACATTTTTACAAATTTATGCCCTGCTTTTGGACAAATGCAGGGAAAGCAGAGAACTTTTCTTATATCTGCTCCTTTTCAATTGCTTTCAGCTTAAAATAATCCTTATGGCAAACTGGCATATTTTGGGGTGGCATATTCTGTTACCCTGGATTGTGTTCATGGATTAGAAGGCTTAATATTGTTACAATGTCCACACCACCCAAAGAGAGCTACAAATTCAGTGCAATCCCCATCAAAATCTCAATGACATTTTTGGACAAATAGAAAAAATCCTAAAATTCATATGGAACCCCAAAGGACTCCAAAACAATCTTCAGAAGGAAAAGAAAAAACTGAAGGCCTTCTATGTCCTAATTTCAAAATACATTACAAAGCTATAGTAGTTGAAATAGTCTGGCAAAACAATACTGACATGAAGATAAACATATAGACCAATGGAACAGAACAGAGAGCCCAGAAATAGACCCATGCACATATAGTCAAATAATCTTTGATATGGGTATTAAGACTACACAATGGGGAAAGGATTATCTCTTCAACAAATGGTGCTGTGAATACTGGGCATTTACATGCAAAAGAATGAAACTGAAACCCTATCTTATACCATACTCGAAGATCAACTCATAATAAAGACTTAAATGTAAGACCAGAAACTATATAAGCATAGGGGAAAGCCAATAATTGGTCTGGACAATTATTTCTCAGGTACAACACCAAAAGCACAGGCAAAAAAAGCAAAAATAGACAATTGGGGCTGTATATCAACAGGGGAAAAAAGATGGGAGAAAACCATCTATCTCGTAAGAGGTTACTTTCCAAAATGTATAAAGAACTCCTACAACTCAACTCTTTGCGACCCCATGGACTATATAGTCCATGGAATTCTCTAGGCCAGAATACTAGAGTGGGCAGCCTTTCCCTTCTCCAGGGGATCTTCCCAGCCCAGGGATCGAACCCAGGTGTCCCACATTGCAGGCAGATTCTTTACCAGCTGAGCGACAAGGGAAGCCCTATAACTCAGCAGCAAAAAATAAAATAAGCTGATTTAAAAATGGGCAAAGAACTTGAATATACATGCCTGCAAAGATGACATACAAATGGCCTGAAGGTATATGAAAAGATTCTTAGTATCACTAACAAGGTAATGTAAATCAAAGCCACAATGAGATATCACCTCATACTTGTTCGAGTGGAGATTATAAATGAAGAGGAATAAAATATCTCCCTTTGGCATACTGATTATTTTAAGTTGTTATTTTTGAGAAACGTAGACACACATGAGGCTCTGAAAACTGAGCCGAAATTACCCTTTTGTAAGAAAACTTTACAAGAGGAATGAATCTCCATATGTAAAGGTGTCTCCCTCTCCCTACTGGAAAGAGAAGGATGACTACATGATTTTCAGGGCTGTTATGGGCACTGGATGAAATAATTCATGAAAAGCATTATAAACACAGCTCTGGTACAAGGAAAGTGCTCACTTCGTGTTACTAGCATTGATGATGATGATTTGCTGTGAACAGTTCACACGGTCTCAGTAGAGGGCAAGAGAACAGGGACTTGTACTAATTTGCTACTGTGAACCCTGGTTTGTAAAAAAAAAATTAATGAAAGACGAGAAAAAATGATAAGGCAACTCCACTTTGAACGTCCATCTCTTAGCCTCTCTGATTTCTGCTGCTTTTTGCCTTTGAAGGGTCTGAGTGGCCTGCTGGAACTCTCTTCTCCCTTCCTCTCCACCCACCCTTCATCTCCTCTCTCATACTTAGCCCCCCAAACCAAGAGATCTGTTTTACCTAAAATGTCATTTGATTGTGTAGCAAAATAAAAAGTTGTCAGTGGAAGGAGAAGCTGCAATTTGTGCATTTGCAAGACACTAAAGATTTCAAAGTTTTTAGCAAGTCTAGCACAAAGATGTCCAAATGTTTTCTCTGGCGATATCTTCAGAGGCTAAACTGTGATTAATAGCCCAGAAAGAATCCTTTGAAGCAGGATTGGTGACATCAAAGTCGTAATCCAGGGGTGGCAGGAGCTTTATAATGAGTGGGAAGCATTTTAACACATTTCAAAGGATTTACAGCATGAATAAACAATAGACCTCAGCAGATGTGCCACACACACCTTTCAGAAACATAACCTATAAGAAGTTTCCATTTTAATTTAAATGTAAATACAGTGTTCACACTTCTTTCAAATGTTAAGCATCCTCAGTGCTTCACCCCCCAGTCTCTTTGGCTAAGGATGCCTCACTGCTCCAGAGCACCCTCCTGTGACTCACTGACGTATCGGAGAGGGAAAAAATGGAAGTCAGAGGCATTGGATGGAATTTGTATCCTATGTGGGAACTGGGTTAGGAAAGAATCTAAAATGGAGCTTGCAATGATCCCAGATAATTTCTCTGCTTCCAACTTAAAGCAAAAGAGACAAGTGGTCTGAAGACAGGGCTGAAACTTTTAAAAGATGGCAATTTCCTGCCTGCTTCAGAGGATTTTCAGCTCTTGGAAAGCAACCAGCACCCAGGATTTCAGCTGCCTCTTAAGAGTTGCCCGAGATGATGGGTTGCGGTTTTAAATAATCAGGCTTGAAATTTGACTTCCCTCTGCTGCCCCCTCTGGGTTTAAAGGATTGGTTGCAGGGTTCTGGTGGTGACTGCTGGTGGGCATTTGTTTAGGAAATTTTCCTGTTTCAATTTTGCATAACACAAGAAATAGGCTAATAAGCTAATAAATGATTGCAAAGAAATGCTGAAAAGTAAAAGGCTGGTGTCAATTGCTGCCCGAAAAGGAGTTGCAAAGAAAACATCAGCTCTTTTTTTGCCGGATTAAGTTATGTGAGTATACCTGAGAACTACTATGTGTACCCCGCAGTCAGTGTGGGTGAAAGTGAAAGTTGCTCAGTCGTGTCCAACTCTGTGCGACCTCATGGACTGCAAGCCTGCCAGGTTTCTCTGTCCGTGGAATTCTCCAGGCAAGAATACTGGAGTGGGTGGCCGTTTCCTTCTCCAGAGGATCTTCCTAACCCAGGGATTGAACCCAGGTCTACCACATTGCAGGTGGATTCTTTACTGTCAAGCTACCAGGGAAGCCAAGTTTGAATACTGAAAACCAAAATCACACCTTTCTGTCTAAATGAGAATGACCTTGTGCTATTCCTGTCCCCATTAACATGAATTTCTTTTCCAGGAGTCTCCTGTCCAGACAAATGGTTAGATTGTTCATTACAAGAATTTCCCCAAAGACCCAAGACCCATCAACTCTTTATGAAAAATGTCCATTGTTTAAACTCCATGGTTCTGTGAATTCCTTGTTTCAAATTCACACGTTGCTGTTTCCATCAATCATGGGCTGGTTGTATTGTATGTGATCCTTGTTATTGCTATTCAATACCTTAGTCGTGTCCAACTGTTTGTGACTCCATGGACTGCAGCACACTAAGCCTCCCTGTCCCTCACCATCTCCCAAAGTTTGCCTAAGTTCCTGTTCATTGCATCAGTGATGCCATCCAGCCCTTTCATCCTCTGACACCCTCTTCTTCTGCCCTCAATCTGTCCCAGCATCAGGGACTTTTCCAATGAGTCAGCTGTTCATATCAGATGACCAAAATACTGGAGCTTCAGCATCAGTCTTTCCAATGAATATTCAGGGTTGATTTCCCTTAAGATTGATTAGTTTGATCTCCTCGCTTTCCAAGAGACTTTCAGGAGTCTTCTCCAGCACCACAGTTTGAAGGCATCAATTCTTTGGTGCTCTGCTTTCTTTATGGTCTGGCTCTCACAACCGTACGTGATTACATGGAAAGACCATAGCCTTGACTGTACAGACCTTTGTCAGCAGAGTAATGTCTCTGCTTTTCAACATACTGTCTAGGTTTATCATAGCGTTCCTGCCTAGAAGCAATCACCTTCTGATTTCATGACTGCAGTCACCATCTGCAGTGATTTTAGAGCCTAAGAAGAAGAAATTTGTCACTACTTTCACTTTTTCCCCTTCTATTTGCCATGAAGTCATGGGGCCAGATGCCATGATCTTAGTTTTTTTAATATTTAGTTTTAAGCCAGCTCTTTCACTCTCCCCCTTCACTCCTCATCAAGAATTTCTTTCATTCCTCTCCACTTACTCGTGTGATCCTTATGCAGTTCTAATTAAGCCCTCTCACTTCGACTCATCTTAAATCAAACTTGACCTCTCAACAAATTCTGACCCAGCCTTTCCTTCTCCAAGACACTGTCAAAGCTTTGAGAGATGGTGGTCTCTCTTCCTGTGGGGAGCAACGAACTCTACTTTGTCTAATTATAACAGGCAGGGTGAGTAATGTTTAGGGGGTCAGCTTGGGACAGACTTATGCAGGGGTGAGGCTTGGAGTAAATGAAATGTTCTCATTTTAGTTAACACTGTAATCAATAAAAATGCAAGGGGTTAAATTCAGTAGTTGTATAAAACATACTAGAGTATTTTGTATGTTTTTTAAAAAACCACTTAGATAATGATCTATCCTATAAGTCTATATAACAAGAACTTGTTTCAGATTTGATACACTGAGATAACTTAAAATAGTGACAAGAAAATGACACAGTTGTAGGAGGAGGAGAGAGAAAGGGTAATGTTAGATTTTGTTCTGCAGATTTCACTCTCTCCTGGCCTTTATCTATGGCTTTGAGTGTTAATATCAATAAACGGACAAGGGGGAGGTGGAAGAGTTCCCAGTCTACTTAATCTCTCAAGAAAAGAACACAGGTAATTTATGTATATATGGAAGTGGCTGTAGTTTTGTGGAGGGAAGAAATAAAGAGATCAGCCTGTACTCTTAGCTGTTCTAATGAAGAAAGATACGCACATACAGCAAATGTTCTCTTCTGAATGCACAACCTAGACTTTACCATGTATGTGGGAAATTTCATGCCCAAAGGGAACCTTTCCCCGTTTCTGCATTCACTGGCATTTGTCTGGAAATTTAAGGAATTTCTGCACAATGAACACCTTTACACTATCTGCTTGAAGGAAGCCAAACCAAGGTTTTCACTGATTTTTTTTTTTCCATTTAAAATGAGAACTACAGCTTTAAAGATTTGTGGCCCAGAGATTCTAAAATTGTATAGCTGAGGAAAAACGAATAACTCCTTTCCTCTTTAAGTTTGAAAACTCATAAACAGGATGTCATCTCAGCAAACAACTGAATCAAATCATCAGAACGTGTCGAGGAGGCAACCAGACTTCCCTTCAACTCAGTCTATAGTGGAGCTGAGGCTTCCTGCTTCCTGCAGTTTACTGCCACATGGGTGGAAACTGCCAGTTCAGCCTATCTTAATAAAGACAGAGCTAGTTAAGAAAAGCCCTGGGTATTGTCTGCCTTCCCCACATGTTTCACTTGGAGTTTGCTTGGAAATACCATGACTGCCAAGTGGCATGACATGTGTTCACAAAAGTGCTGGAACCTAGACAGTTGATACCTATCCATGAAGACTTAAGCCACTGAGAAAAGCATGACATTCACAGACGCATACCTGCCAGTACTCACACACATAAGGATCATTTATTTCCGTCTCAGAGCAACATCCATATGCAGCAGAGTGGTTTTGAGTCCAATAAAACCTAGTCTTGGACAAAACTGTAATTTAGCCAAAGGATATATTCGAAGTCCCACACACGGCTTTTCACATCCCTATTCCCACTTCTGAAGGTCAAAATGGCTTTAATGCTGTGTCTCTTCCCTATCCCAACAACCAGTTTTCCTATTTCCTTGCCCCACCCTGGAAATCTCCCTAGCAGACCTTCTCCATACTCCCATTGAAGCTCCCCTGTCTATGTTCTAAACCTTCATGTTACTATTCTTCCCTGACAACTAATCCAGGTCCACTTTCCTCATGGTTGGATAAATGTGTTATTTCACATAGGTGAGATGTTTGCATATGAAGGGGAGCAGAATTTGTCATCCCAAAATATGCCTCTCTAGCATAAGTATTATTTCAGGCTAATTATTTTTAAGAAATAGTCATCATAGGAGAGGCTCTGAAAACTGAGTAGAAATGACCCTTTTGTAAAGAATTTTGGAGGGAGAAAACATGGAAAAGGAAGACTTTATTAAGACATCATAAGTTACTGGTGGGGCCATAGACAAAAGCTTAGCTAATCTTGCTCTTCCAGGGGCCTTATGTAGCTACTCATCCAACCATGTGGCCAAAGGTGAATGGTTTGGATACAAGCCACTATGGGACTTACATTTGTTAGTTACTACAGGGGGCAGAGTCTTGAGTAAAATCCCTTGTGGGTCAGGTTGTTGCAATACAGGGAACCCACATTTCACAGTCTAAGGCTAAATGACAAGGCAAGAGAGAATAAACTGATTACTAAATAATAAAAAATATTTTACATAATATAAAATAGGGATATAATTATATTTTTATATAATATTATATTTTATATAATATAAAATAGGATAAAAATCCCTCCCTAGAAGCTCTGCTCAACACAACTTATCTATTGATGGTGGGTCAGTTCTGGATTTCTCTATGTAAAGTATAACATTATGTTTTCAATTAAGTCTGAAAAAGCCACCCAGTGTTTCAGAAAACAAGAGGTTGGTAACTTCACATGTTGCAGGATGATGACTGAGTGCTTGAAATTATAAGTGCTTATTTAGTTCTCCCTCTTTAGCCTGGAAGCAATGAAAAGAATGCTAGACTCATAACTGAGAAACCTGAATTCTTATCCCAAGCCTATCTCTGACTTTAGATCACTTCTAGTCTCTATGACTCAACAGTATGACACCTCAAATGAGAAGTCTGAGTAGATGAGCGGTCCTCCACTTGTGTGTGCTGCAGCATTTTGCCATGGCACTCATGGAACAAATCCTCTGTGCTATGCAGCTGAATCTAGATCACTGTCTGCTAATGCGGTATAAGAGGGGTAGACTCTAGAGAGATGGGACTACAAGGGATAGTGTAATGTTTACCTGGTACCAAAAAAAGATTGCATGACATCTGGGGCCAGGGCATGTGAAAACTTTACCTAGGCTGTAAATCAGAGAGCTGGTCGGTCAGGGCAGTAAACAATATTGATCAAAAGCAACATCAAGGGGAAAATTCACAAATGATACATCTGATAATGGACTATTATACAAAATATACAAAGAACTCTTGAAATTCTACAATGAGAAAACAAACAACCTGATTTTAAAATGGGCCGAATACTTTAACAGAAACCTCACTAAAGAAGATACACAGATGGCAAATAAGCATATGAAAAGATGCTCCACATTATAGATCATCAGGGAAATGCAAATTAAAATGAGATACCATTATACACCTACTAAAATAGCCAAAATCCAGAACACTGACATCATTAAATGCTGCCAAGGATGTAGAGCAACAGAAACTCTCATTCATTGCTTATGGGAATACAAAATGGGGCAGCTACTTTGGAAGACAGATTGGTGGCTTCTTATAAAAATAAACATACTCTTACATATGATCAGCAATTATGTTCCTTGGTATTTACCCAAAGGAGTTGAAAACATGTTCACACAGAAATTTGTTGCCAAAAATTGGAAGTAACCAAGATGTCAGTAGGTGAATGGAAAAACAAACTGAGTTATATCTAAGACAATGGATTATTTCGTTCTTAAAAAAGAGCTATGAAATCATGAAACGACTTGGAAGAACTTTAAATCTGTATTACTAAGTGAAAAAAGTCATCTGAAAAGGCTAGATATTATATTATTCCAAATGGAAAATGTATTATGCCAAATAGGAAAGGCAAAACTATGCAGACAATAAAAAGATCATGGGTTCAGGGAAGAAATTAATATAGTAAATGAACTGGAGTAAAAAAGGTTAAGGAGTGTTGGGTTTGCATTCAGGTCTGAAAGTCTATTGATGGTTGTGAAATAAATTTTAAGAGACTGCTGAGTTAGGGAAAACAAGAGAGAACAAAACAAAGGGGATAAAGCTAAAGTCTACGTGATGTATTATTTCCTAGCAATCTGGCAAGCAACAGGAGAGGGGAGGATGGCGATGATAGTGCACGTGTCTGTGCTCAGCAGACTCTCTGTGACCCCACGGACTGTAGCCTGCCAGGCTTCTCTGTCCATCGGATTTTCCAGGCAAGAACACTGGAGTGGGTTGTCATTTCCTTCTCCAGGGGATCTTCCCAACCCAGGGATCAAAACTGTGTCTCTGCATTGGCAGGCAGATTCTTTACTGAGCTCCTGGGAAGCCCAGCTTAGATAAATTGAGGAAGCTTAAGTAATGATTTGACAGAGGCGAGGATATTTAATTTGCTAACTCTTCACAGCTGATCACCATGAGAAACAAACCCTGGCTCTGTTTCTGGGGTCTCTTTCCAGTTACTCCTCCACTTCCTCTGCTTTTTTGGCGAAAGTGAGCTTATTCAGATCTCTAACTTGCATATCACTCTTCTACATAATACATGAGAGAGGGGATAGAGGTATAATATTTTGCTCCCCCCAACGATGTTTTAAAGATTAAGTAATTCAAGGTGATAGGGACAGAGTAAAGGAAGAAAGTAGGTGATTAAACTGAAAAAGTACAGGAGACCCCTGTAAATTAAAGATCATCCCAGAAAGCAGGTTTGCTTAGCAATAAAACCATGTGACAGAAACATGAGACACACCCCCAAAACAGTGAAACAATGGTGGAATGAGATGTGCATCCTGCCCAGTGAGCTCAGCAAGTGAATGATTCCTCGCACATGCTTCTCCTCATTCACTAAAAACAAAAATACAGGAAAAGGTAGTATTATATTAAAACCTGAAATGATTTACCATAGTTTAGTATGTTACTGCCTTTTGGTCTATTTCTGTAGCAGCATGACAGTTTCCGTTTGACCATATAGGGACAAAAAAACTCCCTTTCCCAATGTGGAGGAGTGGTTTATGACAGAAACTTGATGTCTACTCAAGAAAGATACAGAATACGGTCTTTCCAATCCTCCCCATTTTTCCTTTGATTATAAAAATGTAGCCACTAAGTTCTCAGGGAAGCACTGCCTTGCCTGCCTGCTTGCATCTCTTACAAGTGTCCTACCCTAATATACTCCTTCCTTGCCTGTCACTCTAACTCTCACTGAATTATTTCTACACCAAGACAGAAAACCCTTTGTTTCACTAAGCCCTGAAACACATTCTGTGATTTCAAAGGTGCTTATCTTCAGCATCGTCATAATATGTATTCTCCAAATGAAAAACTATGCTTCTTTCAGTTTGGATATTAGCAAATACCAGTCATTTTGAAAAGCTGATTGCTAATATGAATGCAACCATCATTTATATAAGTCATTTTTTTTTTTTTTTGATTGAGACTCTGAAAGCATTCAAGGTTAACTTTTGGTCTATAGGTATTCAAGTCCAGTTTTCTCACTTACCAATTATTTTGCTTTCTTTCAAGGAATGACTATTATCACCTAACACCTTTTCAAAGACCTACTCTAAACATTCAGGTGCAGAACTTGGAGAAAAACTGTAGCTGCTTAAAATTCCAGAAAATAAGGAGAGGCAAACTGAGAAAGACACACTCTATAGGCAACAAAGCTTATAACAGGCCTACCTGGCCAGTGTGACTTGTGTCTAAGCTACAGTGCCACAGGTTTTCTAGATACCAACACATACATATTTCTCACTCTCTTCTTTTGCTCTCCTTCCTCTCTCTTTCAAATTTTTGTTCATTTTTACGATTCATAAAATGGCACTGACCAAAAAGATTCTTCTACTGAATCTGATATGTGTCATAGTGCTGAAGGATGAAGTTTATGTAAGTTTTATTTTTTAAGTACAGGCATTGTTTTTTTTTTTTTTTTTTTTTTTATTGACTATGCCAAAGCCTTTGACTGTGTGGACCACAACAAACTCTGGTAAATTCTTAATGAGATGGGAATACCAGACCACCTGACCTGCCTCTTGAGAAATCTGTATGCAGGTCAGGAAGCAACAGTTAGAACTGGACATGGAACAACAGACTGGTTCCAAATAGGGAAAGGAGTACATCAAGGCTGTATAGTGTCACCCTGCTTATTTAACTTATATGCAGAGTACATCATGAGAAATGCTGGGCTGGATGAAGCACAAACTGGAATCAAGATTGCTAGGAGAAATATCAATAACCTCAGATATGCAGATGACACCACCCTCATGGCAGAAAGTGAAGAGGAACTAATTAAGCCTCTTGATGAAAGTGAAAGTGGAGAGTGAAAAAGTTGGCTTAAAGCTCAGCATTCAGAAAACGAAGATCATGGCATCTGGTCCCATCACTTCATGGGAAATAGATGGAGAAACAGTGGAAACAGTGTCAGACTTTATTTTTTTGGGCTCCAAAATCACTGCAGATGGTGACTGCAGCCATGAAATTAAAAGACACTTACTCCTTGGAAGGAAAGTTATGACCAACAATTACTTTGCCAACAAAGGTCCATCTAGTCAAGGCTATGGTTTTTCCTGTGGTCATGTATGGATGTGAGAGTTGGACTGTGAAGAAGGCTGAGCACCGAAGAATTGAAGCTTTTGAACTGTGGTGTTGGAGAAGACTCTTGAGAGTCCCTTGGACTGCAAGGAGATCCAATCAGTCCATTCTGAAGGAGATCAGCCCTGGGTGTTCTTTGGAAGGAATGATGCTAAAGCTGAAACTCCAGTACTTTGGCCACCTCATGGGAAGAGTTGACTCATTGGAAAAGACTCTGATGCTGGGAGGGACTGGGGGCAGGAGGAGAAGGGGACGACAGAGGATGAGATGGCTGGATGGCATCACTGACTCGATGGACGTGAGTCTGAGTGAACTCCAGGAGTTGGTGATGGACAGGGAGGCCTGGCGTGCTGCGATTCATGGGGCCGCAAAGAGTCAGACACGACTGAGCGACTGAACTGAACTGAACTGAAAATCACTGCAGATGGTGACTGAAGCCATGAAATTAAAAGACGCTTGCTCCTTGGAAGAAAAGTTATGATCAACCTAGACAGCATATTAAAAAGCAGAGACATTACTTTGCCAACAAAGGTCCGTCTAGTCAAAGCTACAGTTTTTCCAGTAGTCATGTATGGATGTGAGACTATAAAGAAAGCTGAGCACCAAAGAAGTGATGCTTTTGAACTGTGGTGTTGGAGAAAACTCTTGAGAGTCCCCTGGACTGCAAGGAGATCCAACGAGTCCATTCTAAAGGAAATCAGTCCTGAATATTCTTTGGAGGTACTGATGCTGAAGCTGAGACTCCAATACTCTGGCCACCTGATACAAAGAGCTGACTCATTTGAAAAGACCCTGATGCTGGGAAAGATTGAAGGCAGGAGGAGAAGGGGATGACAGAGGATGAGATGGTTGCATTGCATCACCGACCCAATGGACATAAGTTTGAGTAAACTCCAGGAGTTGGTGATGGACAGGGAGGCTTGGCATGCTGCAATCCATGGGGTCGCAAAAAGCTGGACACAACTGAGGGACTGAACTGAACTGAACTGATTGCTGTTTCTGAGAACTTGGCTTTATGAAACTGTGACACAGCATTCAGAATAACTGTTGATGTCCAAATCTCCCTTAATTAAAATCTTATCCTATTCTCTGATAAAGGAACTCTACAAGCATCACAATTCTGTACTAATTCTAAAGGCTTCAGGTAGTCAGTGGATATGTGTCTGAGTCCTTTTAAGTCAATGCAAATATTTTACCTTATATTGGTATTTGTCTTTAGAAATGGCTTTTTTCCTTATACCAGTTACAAGATCTCTGAAGCCAGGCACTAAATATTTCTATTCTCATTCATTAATTCAAAAATTATTTCTTCAGCACCTTCTACAAGACTTGTGAAGAGCTCTACAAATGTGTGTGTGTGGTTAGTTGCTCAGTTGTATCCTCTGCAACCCTATGGACTGTAGCTCGCCAGGTTCCTCTGTCCATGGAATTCTCCAGGCAAGAATACTGGAATGGGTTGCCATTCTCTTCTCCAGGGGAGCTTCCCGACCAGGGATCAAACTGAGGTCTCCCACATTGTGGGCAGATTCTTTACTGTCTGAGCCACCAGGGAAGCCCACTCTACAAATAGTAGGTGCTAAAAAAAAAAAGTTTATTGAACATGGTATAATTCACTGGAACTACATTTCAAATGATTCCTACCCTTGCCTTATAGGTGGATCATATCTACTACCTCTTGGCAAACTTCAGTATCACAGATTCTTGTTTCAGTCATCCAAAAAGAAACACTCATTATTCCAAAGAAATAGCAATTGACTGTGAACCATTTTACACAGTTAGTAGAGCACCATAGATGAGCAGAAAATGTCTCATCAAAGCCAAAATTGTTCCTTGATGTGACACTGAAAGCTACCCATGAATCTAATTAAAACACTGTCTGTGACTCCTCACTGGAGTCTAAGCTCCCTTAGGGCAGGCACTAAGTCCAGTCTATTTACTACTCTAGACCTGGTACTTAGCACAATTTACGTAGCATGTAGTAGACACTCAGTTAATATATGTGAATGAATGAGTGAATATGTGTGGCCTTACATTTATTTAACATGACATCCAATGCCCTTTTAGGAGTAGGCCGCAGCTCACCTCACTTCCCTCCACGTACCCTGAATTTTATGCTGCTCTCTGGCCATGGCACACTCCCTTCATATTTCAGAATCTTTGCTCAAGCTATTGGAGCCCCAGATTGCAGAGGTGAAATGGTTAAGACCGTGAGTGCTAGGGTCGAACCACCTGGGATTTTTCTCAGCTCTGTCACTTACTTGGTAGGAAGGCTTGAATGAGTTACTTACCTTCTTAATATTTGGATTTCATCATCCAGAAGGCTGGATGAACATTTATTGAGTTTTGGGAATAAAGTGTTTCTGTTAAATTTACAGTGAATAGAGTTTCAGTGGTGAGTGGAGATGCAGATGTTGCTGGTATAGGGGATTTGATTAGAGCCACATGGAACCCCTAGAAGCCCTACTCGGCCAAGAGTTTTAGTTTAAGCTAAATCACTTGACTCAGTGGTCATCTCTTCAGCATATATTTTGAGATTTACAAAATGTTATTAACTAGAGGTTTTGGCTAATCAGAGTTTTATAGACTATACAATTTTCTATTGCCTAGAACCTTATTAAATGTTGGATTGGATGACTAGAAAAGAAAATAAACTGAGGATGTAAGATTTGAGGGTTTATTTTATTCTTTCCTGTTTATATTCTTAAGATACTATTTTCAAAACAGAGAAATCACAAACACTCAACAGAAAGAAAGAGAAAAAGGAAGGAAGGAGGAAAGGAAGGAAAGAAGGAAGGAGGACTCATAGTACTATATAATTTTATTTACTGTCTTTTTAAAAAATCGATCAGAGATAAGGAAATATATGTAGAAATCCACTTATTTTGCTCTATATTCGCCTCTCTGCTCTGGATCAGAAAAGAGTTAATAATATTTAAATACTAACATTTATTGCATGCTAAATCACTTCAGTCATGTCCAGCTCTTTGTGATCCTATAGACTGTAACCTGCTAGGCTCTTCTGTTCCTGGGATGCTCCAGGCAAGAACACTGGAGTGGGTTGCTGTGCCCTCCTCCAGGGGATCTTTCCAACCCAGGGATAGAAACTGCATCTCTTACATCTCCTGTATTGGCAGATGGGTTCTATACTACAAGCTTCACCTGGGAAAATACTACTAACATTTATTAAATGCTTACAATGTAGTAGGCACTATGGTAAATGTGTAGAATGAAGTATTTAATACAACATTGTGAGCCATGTCCCCAGTTCACTAAGAAAGAAAATGGTGGCAGAGTATACAGGCCTATGGCCAAAGGTCAGATGCCCACCGTGCAAAGCATGGAGCAGTGATGCTGAGAGAGCCCATCAACTAGGATGGCCTAATTATAGATTTTGTGGTTATTTCAGGGTTTCTGGTCATATTCAAGGAAGACCACTGAGTAACTGAGGGGCCTGCTGCCTGGCCAAACTGATTGAACCCAATTGATTTTAGATGATGTCTGAATTTTTTAGTCATTTACACACCAAACTGGGTCAACTGCACACAGTTTCCATTGATTACCCAGCAATCATTATCCTTGTGACTAAGCCAAATCTAATCATCTGGAAAACAGTTGATCTGGGTTTTATGTAACTTGAACTGTCCTTATGAAATGTAAAGAATGGAACCACTCTACTAAATGCTCCTTCCCCACTTCCAACTCTCCAGTAAAGTTAAGTGACATTTTATTTAGTTTACTGACATCTCACATGTGCAAGCCAGTAAAGTTCACAATTGTTTCTCCACACAGCTGTGGTTTACAGCTTCTCTTCGCACACAACATGCTGGCACCAGAGCAAAATGATTAACTTTTATATGCTTCTAACATATGGACCAGACTGTTAGAAGCTGGTATTGTGTTCTAAAGAGAAAAATACAGTTTTTATTAACATGACCCAAATTCCTGGGAAAAAAGCATTAAGTTGTGATCCATTTCTAAGCAGGGAGATTATAATTATGATGGCTTTGTTTCTAACTCACTTGATTTGGAGTGCCTCGAGTTATCTTCCAGTAAGTTGAGGGGTGAGGGAAGATGACCTGAAAGCCCCATTATAAAGAGATTTTGAATTAATAAACTATAAATGGCCTTGAGACTTTTCCTCAATATGAGCTATGAAATAAATGCAAAGAACCTTTCATCTTAAATGGGAACATATTTCTTCTCTATGAATGAGAAGGAATGCTGGTGAGAGAAGCAGAATTTGTTTTTCTTGCATTTTTGACCATTTGAAAAATCAAAGCTGCCGTATTTGCTGTACTTCCCAAGATCATTAAAGAAATAAAATGGCCCTAAATTGTACTTCCACTTAAAACTAAAATGTGCATTCACTGTCACAAATGAGAGCTATGAGAGAAGTAGTATATTAAAATAGACTGAGGAAAGATAGTGGATCTGATTCACAACAGATACTTTCCCAATATTAGAGCCATTATATTGTAACTCATCAGAGAAGGTTATTTTAGTTTTTGTTTTTCAAGGACATAGTAGGAACAGGGTCCCTAGAGCTAGGAAAGTATGAGAAACTTTTGGAAATGGATTTAAGAGCCACACTGGAAGATTGCCCTGGAAAAGAAAGACTCAGGGAGAAAATTTTCCGAACAGCATTGCCTCATTGAGTGCCACTTGACTCTTGATCCTCAAGATGCTTTTTGAAGCATCTTACTGGTTTCGGAAGATCTATACATGCGAGCCATCTCTCGGTATTTCTGCAATAAAGACACTTATTGGAATTTCATACTTAGTATTCCCCACACTTTCTACCATGGAAATTTCTTCACATCACACCTCATCACATCTCACAAACCTAAGTTTTATGAAACACATGTTGGAAAACATCGCTCTTGATGCTGATAATATGGGACCTTTCTATCTCGGCAAAGAGAGCCACGGGAACTTTTAACAGGCTTGTGCTGGAGCTCTGCAAATCCAGAACAATGACTTTTCTCACACACTGGGAAATAGGCTGAAGTATGAATGTAATAAAATATTACTTTATGAAGAAAGAAGTATTTATTTTCTTTGGAAGGACGAGCAAGAAGAAGGGCTCTTTGGCATTTCTTCAGTTCTCTTTGAGGGCAGAAATGAGGCGCATCTGTGGCCAGGGCAGCAGCTCTCTGAAGCCATGTTATTCAATGTAGTGGCTGCACTACATGTGAACTGTGTGGCTCGTCCGAAATGAGATGCACCATGAGCAAAAAATACACACCAGACTTCAAAGACTTAGTAAAACAGAAAAAGTAAGGCATCTCAATAATTTTATATTGATTACAATGTTGAATGATAATATTTTGATATCATGAGTAAAGATATATTAGTAAAATTAATGTTTTCTGTGCTGTAGACTAAATGTTTGTGTCCCCCGTCCCCTACACACACAAATTCATACACTAAGTCCGGGCCTTTAATGTGATGATATTTGGCGGTAGGGCCTTTGGGAGTTAATTAGGTGATTCGCAGAAGCAGAGCCCTCATCAATAAGATCCGTTTCCTCATAAAAGAGGCCCTAGAGACTTCCTTCACCTCTTCGCCATCTGAAGACACAGTGAGAAGACAGCCAACTATGAACCAGGACATGGTCCCTCGTCAATCATAAACTCTGTTGGTGGCTTGATCTTAGACTTTTCACCCTCTGGAACTGTGAGAACTAAATTTCTGCTGTTTATTAGCCACCCAGTCTCTAATATTTTGTTATAGCAGCCCAAATGGACTAAGGCATGTTTCTTTTTACTTTTTAAAATGTGGCTCCTGTAACATTTTCTTTCCCACTGGACAGCATGGTGCAATAGACCAAAGAACAGAAGAGAGCCCAGTGAGAGCTTTCAAACCACAGTGAAAAAAAGGGAAGTTGCTCAGTCGTGTCCAACTCTTTGCAACCCCATGGACTTTAGCCCACCAGGCTCCTCCGTCCATGGGATTTTCCAGGCAAGAATACTGGAGTGGGTTGCCATTTCCTTCTCCAGGAGATCTACCTGACCCAGGACTGAACCCAGGTCTCCCTCATTGTAGGCAGACTCTTTACCGCCTGAGCCACCAGGGAAGTCAAACCACAGTAACTGCAGACAAAATCTGGCCACGGAGTCACTAGAGGTTGGTCTGTTTGATCTTAAGCTTCCTTCTAATAGGTTCTTCTTCATGCAAAGCTTTCACTTTGCAGATGGGAAGCTTGTTCAGAGAACTGAATTAAACCCAGTGGATGCAAAGTACCAACTCAGGTGGAGCTCAGCTTGTCTACTGACTTACAATCCATGGCTTGTTACTCCATCACAGCTGCCGCTGCTGCTGCTGCTGCTGCTAAGTCGCTTCAGTTGTGTTTGACTCTGTGTGACCCCAGAGATGGCACCCCACCAGGCTCCGCCGTCCCTGGGATTCTCCAGGCAAGAATACTGGAGTGGGTTGCCATTTCCTTCTCCAAAGCATGAAAGTGGAAAGTGAAAGTGAAGTTGCTCAGTCGTGTCCAACTCTTCGTGACCCATGGACTGCAGCCTACCAGGCTCCTCCATCCATGGAATTTTTCCAGGCAACAGTACTGGAGTTGGGTGCCATTGCCTTCTCCACACAGCTGATAGGGTAGAACAAACTGCAGGTAGACTTTTTAAAAGGAAAGAAAATTTTAAGCTGCTTACATGTGAACAAAGAGACAAATGAATAAACAAGCAAAAAGAAAAACAGTACTTGGAGAATACAACTCAAAACCTGAAGGCATTCAGGGAAAAGGAAAAAAAGAATTTCAAGAGATGCTCTCTTCCTCCCACAACCATACCACACACCCATTTTGTCCTCAACAAGTCTAACAAAGACAACCAGTGATTCTTCTAGACAAGGGCTGAAAACCATTAACAAAGGGAGATGTAGGAAGGTGTCAAGTCTCTCCTGGGATGGTTCAGCTGCTGCCAGGACCCTCTGTAAAGGGTAGAAGGGGACACTGTTCCTCATGGAAACTGACAGCAGAGGCCTTCTGTTCTCCAGCCGGCTGCGGCAGCAATAGAAGGGAGTGTGACTTCACACGCACCCAGAGTCCCCAGGGCAGCGAGGTTTCTAAGAGAAAACATGGATCTCGTGCTTCCCAGCAAAGTACACTCTGTGCTTTAAGCATGAGTGTGCTGCTTGCTTCTGAGAAAGCCCTACCCTGCCCACTCCACATAAGGAAAGGGGCTGGCAATCAATCTCAGATGCTGGATGTAACTACAAGTCTATCTGCACTTCTCTAGAACCTGAGTCCTAACAGGGCATCACATTTGTCTCTCCAGATTCCAAATCCAGAGCTCTAGATGGAGCTCTGAATTTCACAACTTGTTAAAACAAATCTCTCACGTTGGTGGGCTCCCTGTCAGCACCATAAATCAGGATGACTCACACACATTTCTGATGTGTTTCAAGTGCTCTCAAGACCATGAGGGAAATCCGTTCTCAAAGTACACTCCCTGCCTGAACAGACAGACTCTCCTGAGCATCTCCCATATGCCCAGCACCTCTCCAGGAGCTAGAAAGAGGAGTGTACTAAATGGACAAAATCCTATCCTCATGAAACTTACACCCAGGGATTTCAGTGTATTGGGGATAAACAAGAAACAGCTCCACTTTTCCCTGTTCCGTCCCCATCCACGCTGTTACCTCTCCTTTCTTTGAGGATGGCAGCTCCCTTAACTGTATTTTAGCTCCACGTCACAGATTTTCTGTTATTAGAGATTACTTTTGGACTTGAAGATTCCTTCTTATTTGTTTTTGACCTTTAAAATCACCTCAAGTCAAAGCTTTTTTTCCCACTGCCCCTTTCCCTCCAGGCTGGATACCTCCAGGACTTGAAGGAGGCCTGTCTCCCATAAGTCTGCTCTGAACTGGCTGCTCTGGTGTGGGAGGAGGGATGAAGGAAAGGAGAGCGGGCAGAGATCTCTTTCTCTGACTGGGTGAGGCTGTAAACTCTCTCTGGGTAAACAGAATAGTCCCTGGGCTTTGTAGGAAAAAGTGGTGGCCTCACATGCCCCCTGGTAAGGGGGCTACTATGAAATAGCTCCTGCAACAATTAGTGATTCTACTGCTGCTGCTGCTGCTAAGTCGCTTCAGTCATGTCTGACTCTGTGCGACCCCATAGACGGCAGCCCACCAGGCTCCTCTATCCATGCGATTTTCCAGGCAAGAGTACTGGAGTGGGTTGCCATTGCCTTCTCCAATTAGTGATCTGCTATGGGCTAAATTGTTGGCACCCCACTCCAGTACTCTTGCCTGGAAAACCCCATGGATGGAGGAGCCTGGTGGGCTGCAGTCCATGGTGTCGCTAAGAGTCAAAACATCACTGAGTGACTTCACTTTCACTTTTCACTTTCATGCATTGGAGAAGGACATGGCAACCCACTCCAGTGTTCTTGCCTGGAGAATCCCAGGGACGGGGGAGCCTGGTGGGCTGCCGTCTATGGGGTTGCACAGGGTCGGACATGACTGAAGCGACTTAGCAGCAGTGGCATGGGCTAAATTGTAGCCCCCCTCCTGCACACTGAGTTCATATGTTCAAGTCCTAATGCTCAGTCCCTCGGAAGGTGACCACCTTTGGACATAGAACCTTTAAAAGGTGATTCAGGGCAAATGAAGTCATACAGGTGGGTCTCAATCCAAGATGACCGGCATCCTTATAAGAGGACACAGACAATGTACACACAGACCAAGGCGTGACCATGTGAGAGCCCTGAGAAGGCAGAAAACTACAAGCCAAAGAGAGAGGTCTCAGAAGAAACCAAACCTGCACACATCTTGATCGTGAACGTCTACCCTCCATAATTGTGAGACAGTACCTTTAAGTCATGTTTTGTCTGTGGTGCCCCATTATGTCAGCCCTAGGAAACTAACACAGATTAGAAGTCAAGAATTGGATTTTACCTTTAGATTTTCTACCGTGCAGGAGTTAGTGAGTTATTTGACAAATATTTACTAGGACTCACTATGCATTAGGAAAGGAGGGTAGGGGGCAGGTCATAGAAGACAGACAGACAAGATTATGTCAGCTCCTGATGGAGACAGTTAAACAGGGTGTCATGACAGAGTGGGTGGGGAAGCAGGGGGCTATCATCCATTGGGGAGACAGAGGAGGCCTCTCTTTGGTAGTGACGTTTAAGCTAAATTCTGGATCACAAGGATAGATCTGTAAAGATCTGGGCAAAGAATGTCCCAGGCAGAGTGAGCAGCGGGTGCTGAGTCAGGAAAAGGCTTGGACTGTCTGAGGAACAGAATGAAGGCAGAGAGGGAGGGAAAGAGTTCAAGAAGATGGGGACTTTACGTTAAGAGTTTCAGGTAAGCAAAGGAGTCTGGATTTTATTTTAGGTGTGATGAGGAGCCATGGGAGGCTTTAAGCAGGGTGGTGACATCATCACATTTCTATTCCTAGAAAGACGACTGTTTAGCTGTCAGGCTGGGTGAGGAGAGAGCAGAAGCAGAGTTTGGTTAGGAGATGCAGGAGAGAGGGGCTGTAGAGGCACCGCCTTGCTCTCTGACTTCATCTTCACCTGACATTCTCTGTGTGACTCTGTCCAAATTTTCCTTTTTAATAAGGACACCAGTCATACTGGCATAGGGCCCATCTTGGTGACTCCATTTTACCTCAATTGCTTCTGCAAGGGCCCTATTTCCAAACAGAGTCACATCCTGATGAACTAGGAGTTTGGATTTCAACATACATATTTTTGGGGAGGGAGACACAATTCAACCCATAACAAGTAGTCAAAAAGACAGAAGATACTATGTTGATGAGGATGACCACATTAAGAGGAATAAATAGCTGATGCAGAAGAGAGGAGGAATAATTGCGGGATGAAAGCCCCTGTGAAGGTGAGGAAGGGAATGAAGAGGCAAACAGAGAGTCGCTTGCAATGACAGTAAGGATGGTTCAGTCATTTAGATTAGCAGGAAAACAAAATGGGAACAGACGCAGGAAGATGGGTAGATTTGGTTCAACCATCCATTCATTTACTCAGCAAATACATAGAGAGTGGCTACCATATACTAGGTATTGCTAAAACTTTGAAGAGACAGTAATGGACAAACCAGACAAAATTCCTGCTATCTAATACTTACTTTATACTGGAGGAAGACAGACAATAAACAAGTAAATTATATACAGTAAGTTAGGTCGTGATAAGTGCTAAGGAAAAAGATAAAACAGGAAATGGATTTATAAGTATTCAGTAGGTTGAAATTTTTTACCAAGGTAGCCAGGGAAAGTAGATTTTGAGAAAAGACCTGAAGAAAGTGCAATGGGTATGGGTATGTCTTGGGGGAAATATCCACACAGAGGGGATAGCAAGTGAAAGGGCACCTACATAATAACCACAGCCAGCACCATACTTAACGGTGAAAGAGTGGATGCTCTACCCCAAGATCCAGAACAAAGCAAGACGTTTCCTCTCACCCCTTCCATCCAGCTATATACTGAAAGTCATAGCCAGTCAAACAAGGCAAGAAAAAGAAATGAATGGTGTAAGATTGGAAAGAAAAATAAAAAAGGGTTCTCATTAACAGATAACATGACTGTCTATGTAGAAACCCCAAGAAATCTGCAAAAACAAAATCAAACAGAACTCCTAGAACTAACAAGTGAGTTTAGCAAGATCCTTTAAGACAAGGTCAATCCACAAAATCCTATGGTAGAATAGAACAATGCTGCTGCTGCTGCTGCTAAGTCGCTTCAGTCGTGTCTGACTCTGTGCGACCCCATAGATGACAGCCCACCAGGCTCCCCCGTCCCTGGGATTCTCCAGGCAAGAACACTGCAGTGGGTTGCCATTTCCTTCTCCAATGCATGAAAGTGAAAAGTGAAAGTAAAGTCTCTCAGTCGTGTCTGACTCTTAGTGACCCCATGGACTGCAGCCTACCAGGCTCCTCCATCCATGGGATTTTCCAGGCAAGAGTACTGGAGTGGGGTACCGTTGCCTTCTCCGAATAGAACAATACTAGTTCCCAAAACTGAAATACTGAGATATAAATCTAACAAAACATGTACAAGATCTGCATGTGAAAACAAAATACTAATTAAAGAAATCAAAGAGAATCCAAATAAACAGACATGGTGTGTTCATAGACTGAAAGACTCATTGTAGTAAACATAAAAATTCTTCCTGAATTGACCCATAGATTTCATGCAACAGCAATCAGAATCCCAGTAGGCCTTTCTATAGATATAGATAAGCTGTTTTTAAAGTTTACATGTAAAGACAAACAAACTGGAATAGCCAAAAAGTTTTTGAAAAAGAAGAATAAATCCGAGGCAATCACATTATGTGCTCCTAAGATTTACTGTAAAGCTATGAGTGAAGACATTGTGGCATCCATGAGTTAGACACATACCAATGAAACAGACCCACACACATAACCAATTGGTTTTCGACAAATGTAAAAGCAATCAGTGGAGAAGACAGTCATTTCAATAAATGGTTTTGGAATAACTAGACATATTTATGAAAAAAAAAAACAAAAACAAGTCTCTATCTCACACCTTATATATAAAATAACTCATGCTAGATCTAAACGTAGAATGTGAAAGTATTTATTGAGCATCTGTTCACACAGAGCTCCACATAGACTCCTTGGGGCACCCTGGTTCTCTCTAATTAGTCTTTAACACCCTATTTAAGTTTTCCTTTCTCACCCTAAAGCTGTCCCTGCAGAAGTCCACCTTGCCCCCACCCTGAGCATTTCGGATCAGCACCAGGAGCCCACTATTGTTCTTCCATTTGCTTCCCCTTCCCTGGTGGCTCAGCTGGTAAAGGATCCACCTGCAATGCGGGAGACCTGGGTTCGATCCCAGGGTTGGGAAGACCCCCTGGAGAAGGGAACAGCTACCCACTCCGGTATTCTGGCCTGGACACAACTGAGCAACTTTCGCTTCATTTCACTTCTCTCTCTGCCCCGAGTCCTTTCCTCTTTGTCCTGTTCACTTATTCACCCCCCGCCACCTCCCCTCATTTCCAGGGCTGTACACCCTGGTGCAGAATGCCTCATTACACCAGACTGTTCAATTTTCTCTAGTCTATTAGGGGGGGAAAAAAATCTCTTCCAAGAAGCCTTTCTTAGTTAAGAGAACTCTTTGCCTACTTTGACTCATGATATTTCCATGACTTTTCCTTCTATTTTTACCTGTATAGATACAGTGCCTATATTCACCCCCCATATATTGCTGCACACAGGATGTTGTGCATCCTTTATACATTTTAGGACTTAGCACTCTTTCTCTGTCAGCCTATTCTGGCTGGGATTTTCTTTTATTCCTTCTAAAAAGCACCTATGCATAGCACCATATCTATTAATAGAAAGATGATAAATATATATTATCGGTTGACTGAGATGCACTCCCAAATTAGAAGAAAAAGGCAGGTCTCTGTTCGAGGAGGAAATGAGTCAGCAGGGCTCCCGAACAGGGTTGGCTTATTCGGGCCTTCCTCCATTTCAGGAAGGGCCAAGCACTGTCCACGTCTGTGACTTGGAACTTTGTCACCTAGAGTCAGCTCATCTTGCCAGACTCATACGCTGAACTGCCAGAATGGAAAAAGAGCCAGAAGTGGAAAATGAGAACTCTGAGAGATGGTTACAAAAAGGCGTCCCCTTACGACCTTAATGCTGTTAATTTGGGGAGTTACAGAATCAGGATCAGGCAATTCACAGCAAGGATTTCAGCAGGGTATTACAAAGCTCTGCAGATACAATGGGGGGGCTCGTCTTGTCCCCTCTCCAAATTATAAGGGGAGCCAATGAAGTCAAGATAGAATTTACCATTGATTTTTACTTGCATATTCCAAGAGAGGAAACCTCAGAACCCTCAGAGAGAAGACAACAGTATAAAAAAACTCAGTTCCAGATTTTGAAGCAAAACCAGACTCTGTGGCTCAGAGAATAACTCTCTAGTTTTACTCTTGTTTTTTTTTTTTTTTCCCCTAGCTTCTCCAAAGTTCCTAATTCTTTTAAAACCCCAAACTCCCATTTGAAAATCAAAATTCATGATTCAAAGACAGAAATGGATTTTTCAAGTTCTTTTTGAAACCTCCTCTTCTCTTTCCTCCCCTGAGCCTTTTGAACTTTTCTCTAGTTTACTTGTAGCAAGTGGAATATTCCCCAAACAGGAAAATAGGCCATGAAACCATGTTATAACATCTTTCCTTTTAATGTTTTTCTACCTGGATCGTTAGTTTGAAAAGTCCCAGCTGAAGGGTTGGAAAGCAGTGTTGCTGCCACAACAAATTTTCACATATAAAGTCTTCAGAGAATTTCTTATCAAAAGGAAGGATTACAAAGAAAATTTTATCACGTCTGAAGTGGCCAAAGAGTGGTTGCAAAAGCAAAGAGGGGAAGAGAGAGGATCCTTACTGACTATAGCTGCCTGTTTATCTGATGGTCACTGGGCATCTCAGAACAAGAAGGCACCCATCAGGCAGAGGTGATTCCACACCAGGCACAGCTGGGTGCCCACAGAAACAGCTGCTGGGAAGGGCACTGCAGCAACCTGGGAAGAGCTGAGGACCCTGAACCTCATGATCTCATGCTCCATGTTTTATAACCTTTTCAGTGAACAGGAAGGTGGGTGCAGGAGAAAGGAAAATGCCAACTGGAGTACTCTCTCTGATTTTATATTATAGTTTTACACAAACACACCCAGAGGTTAATCCTCTAAACCTTGATAAGAGATTAAACCAAGTGCTGATACTTCTGTTTGAAATACACTAATGAAGGGATTGTCACCCGCCCAGCAGTCCTGGGAGAGGAGGCATTTTAAGATACCATCTCTTGTCTCAGAGGTTAAAGCACCTGCCTACAATGCGGGAAACCCAGGTTGGATCTCTGGGTCGGGAAGATCCCCTGGAGAAGGAAATGGTAACCCACTCCAGTATTCTTGCCTGGAGAATCCCATGGACGGAGAAGCCTGGTAGGCTATAGTCCACGGGGTCCCAAAGAGTTGGACACGACTGAGCGACTTCACTTTCACTTTCTCTATCCTTTGGGGGAAACAAGTATTATTATGAAATTGATTGCATGTGTAAAAAAGTATCCAAAATATAAACGTACAGCATAATGAATATTATAAAGCCAATATCCATGTAGTCACCACCAAGACCAGGAACCAGAGTATTGCCAAACTCCCCTTGGCAGTCTCTCTTCTTGAAACTGAGGAGCCAAACGCTGGACCTCTTTTTAAAGTTTGGGGTTAATAGCCTCCAAGGCTTCCAATCTTTGACCTTTCTCCTTCCTCTCTGTAGTTCATCCCCTAAAAGAAATTCGTAAAGTAATTGCCCATAATATCTATGCTCATTGAACTAATGCCCCCTTTAAGTGTTTCAAGCAGGATAAATAAAAATTTAAATGACCAAGAAAATAGTTTCTCACGCACTGAAAATACTAGCATATTTTCTTGCAAGGGAAGCTCCCTGGTAGCTCCATCAGTAAAGAATCTGCCTACAATGTGAGGGACCCAGGTTTGATTCCTGGGTCAGGAAGATCCTCTGGAGAAGGGAATAGCAAACCACTCTAGTATTCTTGCCTGGAAAATTCCATGAATAGAGGAGCCTGGTGAGCTACAGTCCATGGGGTTCAAAGAGTCGGACACGACTGAACGACTAACACATATATATTCTCTTGCAAAATGCTAGGATGTGTGGGATCTCGCTTCCAGCCCCAATGCTGAGATGGACAGCCACACTGCCCTTCCTAAAGGGTATGTGCTGGAAATAAGCGTTTGTATTTTTAGCAAACACAATACAACCTTTTCTGTCCAGTTGGGTTTTTCTACTTTCAAGGGATGTAATATAGTACAACCAAAAAGTATAGAATGTGACACTTTTAAACTTTAGAAGCTTAATTAACGTTCAGACTTTCAACAGAGGATATACAATCTCTTTAAAACTGAGATTTGAAGGCAAATATTGTCATAATGAGATACATTAGTGCTCAATTCTAGGTAGAAAGTGAAGGTAAAAGAAAGTTCCAGTTGCTTTTAGGGCAAAGCCACATTATATTCCAATTTACTGCCTATACAGTGCCTTGTTTTTTAGCAACTCTTCAATGAATGTTTGTTGATTGAAGGTATTTTTTCCATGAATAATTTCAGAAAAAGAAAACAGAATCGTGCTTACTAAAGTTTTCATAATTATACTCAAAATGTGGAGAAAAGCAAAGCTAAGGATTTCAAAAGAAATTATTATGCATAATATACAACTCAAGAATACAAGGAAGCTTGTCAGGAAAACATGTTTGTTCTCGTCTCAGTTCTCTCTTTTGTTTCCTCCAGGTGGTGTAGGGCGCAGTTTCAAGGCAAGATTCAGAAGGTTATAAGACAGGAGGAAAGTTGTTTCAGAGAAAAGCAAAAAGCAGAGGATATCTCTTTGTTTTTGTTCCTCCCCAGCTTTTAGGCGATCACGGGCAGCAGTGGCTGCTGCAGAGCATGACTTCTGGCACAGCGCCACCCAGTGGCCAAGACTTGAACTTGTTTTTATTTTGCCAAAGATTGAAAAATTTGAAATTCCAAAATTGTCAATGGATTTGACAAGTCATTACTCTTATATACAGGAGGGTATAAATGCTAGCTAACAAGTCACTTGGATATATTTTATTTCAAAGAGGATGTCTCCTATTAAAAAATGGCTGCCTCTTTGACTCTGCAGAGTCACCTAGTGAGCATACCCCTCAGTCTCTGGTGAGGGAGCCCCAGCTCAGCCCACAGCTGCCCACTCTCCCAGAAGTTGATAATAAAACCAAATCCTGGCTGTTTCCAAGGGAGGTCTGGAGAAGAAGCTGGAGGGCAGCCTTCGGGGGGGCACTCTACTATTCTTAAGGGAGCATGTTTAAAAAAAGTTAAAAGCTGGTTTCAAAGTAAAGATGAAGCAAAGGTTGTAGACTGTGACTTTTTTCTTAAGTAAGCTTTTCTTTCCTGCGCACGTTGCTAAAATTCAGACCTGGCAACCACTCTCTTTTAGCTTGCATAGGCTCCGAGCTAGACACAATGCCAATGATCAGACAAGGGACACGAAAAGAAAAAGAAATTATGAACAATGTTAAAGAAGTTCTCTGCCTCCTTTTTTAAAAGTAGCTGTTTCCAGACATAGCCTCAAAAACATAAGGCCCTTGAGAGGAGAGCTATGGGAAGCTCAAGTCTGTTGCCCAGCCAACAGCAGCAGAATCCCAGATAAATCAAAGGCGCGTGACCCAGTTAGAACCCATTGGGTAAAACAGTAAAGACTAGGATGGTCCATCTTTTGGCCTCCTAATCCTGAATGAGGCCCGACTTAACAACTACACAGAAGCTGACTCTAAGGAGACAAAGGCTGTGAATATAGGCCAGTGACACATCTGTTCCAAGTTGGTTAGAAACAGTGGTGGGCTTAGTCGATGACTAAGTGGGAAGTTGGACCAGGTAACTTTTCAGGACTGCCTGACTGGATGACTCTGATTGGCCCCAGTCCCATTACTTGAAATCATACATAAATAGAAATAATCTTCTCAATAATTCTAGGTAAACCAAGACCATCCTAAAGCATTTAGCATGAACCAATGGCACCCCACTCCAGTACTCTTGCCTGGAAAATCCCATGGACAGAGGAGCCTGGTAGGCTGCAGTCCGTGGGGTTGCTAGGAATCAGATACGACTGAACAACTTCACTTTCACTTTTCACTTCCATGCATTGGAGAAGGAAATGGCAACCCACTCCAGTATTCTTGCCTGGAGGATCCCAGGGATAGGGGAGCCTGGTGGGCTGCCATTTGTGGGGTCACACATAGTCGGACACGACTGAAGTGACTTAGCAGCAGCATGGGCTTCCCTTGTAGCTCAGTCGGTTAAGAATCTGCCTGCAGTGCAGGAGACCTGGGTTCGATCCCTGGGTTGGGAAGATCCCCTGGAGAAGTAAATGGCAACCCACTCCAATATCCTTGCCTGGAAAATCTCATGGACAGAGGAGCCTGGTGGGCTGCAGTCCATGGGGTCACAAAGAGTCGGGCATGACTGAGCGACTAACACTTACTTACTTATGATAATATAAACTATGGGCTTCCCTGGTGGCGCTAGTGGTAAAGAATCCGCCTGCCAATGCAGGAGACATAAGAGACATAGGTTCAAATCCTGTGTCAGGAAGATCCCTTGGAGGAGGGCATGGCAACCCACTCCAGTATTCTTGCCTGGAGAAGTCCATGGATAAGGGAGCCTAGACGGCTATGGTCCATGGGGTCGCAAAGAGTTGGACATGACTGAGTGACTGAGTGCATAATAATACATGTTTTTATTTTTATTTTTTTTATTGGCCACACAATGTGGCTTGCAGGATTATAGTTCCCTACCCAGGGATCAAACCCGTGCCCACTGCAGGAGAAGCATGGAGCCCTGACCACTGCACTGCCAGGAAAGTCCCAACATGCACTTTTATAAATGGAAGAATGAAAGGAATCATGCAGAGAAAATGAGAAGTCTAAAAACTGATGCTATGGAAAGTGCATGTGTACACACATGTATATATAGGCTGATGCTGTGCAGTTAAATGCAAAAGAAATAATCACTTTCTTTTTCTTGAACTCAGGTGAATAGACTTTTACCCCTGCTCAAATTTCAAAATGTTAGTAGCACTGCCCTGGTGATATTTAGACATGAACGAGAAAACCCCAGCAAGGCTTGTAGAAGCATGAGGCAGGCCTAGGGCTGTCAGAGACGTTACAAGTACCCAGTTTTTTGTTGTTGTTGATTGTTGTCTTTTTAAAATTTTTAATTTATTCTTTGTGGTCATGCCACATTGCATGAAGGATCTTAGTTCCCTGACCAGTGGCATCATGGTGTCCCAACCACTGGATCACCAGGGAAGTCCCTCCAGTACCTGTTTTAGTCAAAGGGATTGAGAAGAGTTGCTGGAGAAGCTGGTTTTCTGATGCCCTCAGTATGACCACCACATCAGCAGGGAGAGTGTCTCTGTTTTTCTCAAGAACCCCAGAAGCATCATATAATACCTGCAACATAAAGAGCAAATCACAAGTGAGCCAATACTGTCCCCATCACAGTGTTGCCAGGCAACACTGGCATTGCCTGAGGTCAGTCATTAATCGATCTCTGTATAGAATTCATCTTTACATAGCCATGCTTTTAAACCTAGGCCACCAGATAAGGGGGACAATTGAAATTTTTGAGAGGCCAGTTTATCTTAACTCCTTGTTCAACTATTCTTTGATGAAGAGAGTCCTATCAAAGATAAATCACTTCAGAATAATTATATTGGCCACTCACAATATGAGAAGCATCCATCTGATGAGGTTAACACTGCTATTGCCTCCATTTCACTGTGGGCAAACAGAAGCTTAGAGAGAGGCTGAATCATGTGGCCACGGCCACACATGTCACCAGGGTGGGCAGGCATCCCAGCCCGGGCAGATTGGCTCCATGCCTATACACATTTCACCCTCGCTGCTTCCCAAGGTGCTTGTGGCACCTGAGTGGTGGCTCAGGGGCTCTGAGCATTCTTGGTTCTCAGGGCAAAGGACATTTAGATCAGAGACTTTTTAAGGGATGCTCCAAAGAAATGAATTCAAGAAAGGACACAGAGCCCAGAAGGAAAAAGATCTTTTCTTTTTCCTTTTAAAATTAAGAAAGGACAAGAGGGAAGAAGAGTGGTAGTTAGAAAATAGGTGTAAAAGGACAGAGATGGGAAGAGAGGTGCAAAGAAGGGGACGAGAATGGAAGGCAGGAGAGAGGAGAAGAATGGGGACCAGGGATCAGAGTGGATGTCTTGTGCAGTCAGCCTCCAACACTAGGGTAAATGAAGTTTTTAGGAGGGAAAACTGGATTGCAATTTCTAGCCAAGATCCAAGATAGATGCTGTCATGTATTATGTGAAGACAAAAACAATCTCTTCACTTACATTAAATTGCCTTTCAAACAACATTCAGTCAGGCAAAATTAATTTCCATGCCATAATATGAATGTGAAAAATAATTTCAACAAATCTTAAATCAACAATATAACCCAGAATGCCTTTTATTGAACTCCTACCCATTTTCTGGGCCCAGGGCCTCAGCAGACCCTGCCGGAACCAATTAGCCATAATTCACATGGCTCCTTAGAGAGTAACATGAGCAATGAATTGTTGGCTACAGGAGGAGGGGATTTCCTGAATCACTCACTAACCTCGTTCAGGAACTTGAAACTGAGACTGAAGAATAATGGATGAAAAGTGAAAATTTCAGTTAATGTTGTAAAACCTTAACATCTGGATGATGAAGTGAATTTCCCCCCCTTTTTATCTAGACACTTTTGGTGCCCTGTAGACATATGCTTGTGCTACAAAGTGCTAAAAATTGAGCCCCACTGTGATATTAACCCTCCTTCGTTGCCTACACATCTCCAAATTACTTTTGAATGTGAGCATTCACCACTAAACGCTGCAAAAGCCATCATGTTTTCTCCCTGGAGAGCTGTCACTTCTAGGCCAAACCTCAGGTGAGAAGCAGATGGCAGCTCTGTGGGCCACCCCAGTGAGAAATTGCTTTTTTGCCAGGGGCTACTTTCCATGAGCAATACCACTGAGAAGATTTAAGAATTATGATTAGGTATTCAAGAAGAATTAAAAGGAGAAAGAAATCTGCAAGCAATTTCATGAATGCCACAAACAGAGTACTGTGGACCCTTGTTCCTTGTCAAAATTCAGATTTAATAACTCACCTTTCCAGCATAGTGCTGAATGCCAAAGCACAGCTCCATTCCTTTGGGCCTCCAGAAGTATTTCCATCGAAGATTATCTTCAAATTTATCTGTGTGGATTTTCATGTTTAAAAGTTACAATGGGAACTCTTTGGTCCTTTAGACAAAAATACGCTCCTCAAATCATGACGACTCAGAATAAGGAACTTCAGAGTAGCCTGAAATTATTCTTATTTGTACAGTGATGGAGAAAGATCCCCTCCCCACCCCCCTACATGATGGGCATTTACATTCAAGTTCTCATCTAGCTGTTTCATGTTGTCTTTTGTGTCAAGCTGATCTCGATGATACCATGTTCTTCTCTGAGAACTCCAAGAATAAACACTGATGACACCAGAAAACCAACCAATTAGCTTTAGAACCATGAAGATACTCCATGGAAGGCAAATAATCCTGGTTTATATTCCTCTTGACAACTTGCGACAATTTTATAGCTAAAAGGAAGTCAAAGGTGGCACTCTCAACTCCTAGAAGCGAATCTCTTCCACAAATCAATTTTCCATCTGGGAAAAAGGCTCGAAACTTCCTCTCCATCCCTCTCCAGATAATGTTGCTGCTGTGGTCAAGGATGGCCTACTCTGTGTGAGGAACCGTGCTAAGCAGTAAAGGGATGCAGCAGTCGGACTTTGTTGCCCAAGGATCTCACAGAGTGAGAGATGGGTCACACGCAACGCTGAAGACTGATGAGGAGGAGGAGATGGAGAGGTATGGGGGTAAGTACAGAGGACTCCAAATGCTAGAAGGAGATGTTTTACCATCACTCCACAGACAGTGGTAATTTAATGAAAAGGTAGCTTTACAAAAACTGTATTAGGTGGGATGTCCAGCATAAAATATGAGCCAGGAAGCCAGAACATCAGCAGGGCTTCTATACAAAGTTGTACTAAAAATGGCTGGAGGTCCAGATAGAGATATGAGAGAAGGGCATGAAAAAGGAGGGGTATCAAGTGTTGGTCATGGAAAATAAGGGGAACAGAAGGTGTAAAAATGATACTGACATAGGGTAAAGGTAATTTGCTTTACAGGAACAGGAAAGTGAGGAGAGTTTGAGAAATGGTGATGGGTTTGCTTTAACACACAAATCCTACCAGGATGTGTTCTGAATATTTCAATTTATTAAAAGCAGAGTCTCTATTTTCACAATCGCCAGGTAGCCAAAATACACAGGAAGGATTCCATAAACCATTTGATGATATGAGCCAAATAGCCAAGTTCTCTTCTGCACATAAGTATGCCTTTTCTAAAAGGTACCTACCAACTAGGGTCTGGTCCGTTGCCTGAGGAAACCGGCTTTCCTCATCCAGAAGCGCAAGCAGTCCCAGGGGTTTCTGGAGGAACATATCCAGGAGGGGGCGATTGTCCTCGTACTCCACGGGGGTAGCGTCAATGCCCTCGTTCTGATACTCCATCTGGAAGGAAATGGATCGTGAATCACTCCAGCCCAGTACTGGCCTAGGTACCACCAGGCTGCATGCACTTTCTCTGTCTGGCAACACTGAACAGGGTCTGTTTTATGTGAGTAGGACAAGGCTTTTCTGCATCCAGCACTGTTGAAGCTCAGGATTTAAGACTGACCTATAGGGAGCCTATGGCAGGTGGTAAGGTTGGCAACAGAACCTTGGCTCTCTGTCTCTCTCTGTCTCTCAGACATGTACTTGGTAACTTAAATTGAGAAGCTGATGTAGAAAGGAAGGGAAGCTGAAAATTTTTTATTCTGGTGACAAGTTTGGTTGAAACCAGGAGGAAAGCAGATTTCTGTCTTCTGCAAAGGAATCATCTTGAACTAAAAAAAAAACTAAAAAGAACTCCAGATTTCCTGGGAAAATAAATGGAAGTAAACTGGATTGAAACAAGGTCTGTTTTGTACAAGATGGGTGGGGGAGGAGTGCATTGTGGATTTGTCCAGTTTCCATGATAAAACCAATATCGGTGTTTTTAGTCCATGACTTTGTCTTTATCTAACCTAGCAGTTTAATGGGTTCCTTGCTCTTGCATTAAAACAAGGAGTTTAGTCAGAATGTTTAGTTTTTACAACTATATACTCTCTCTTCATACAGGAGAGTCTTGGGGTTGGGTTCAGGTCGAGGTGGAGGATAAGGGCCCCAGACCTTGGGTCCGCTAGCTTTACATCCTGTTTTATTTGCCATTAGACTCATGGGGGAAGATTTCCATGTTGAGAAAACCAAGAACGTATCTTACTCCTCGCGGAAGATACCAATCCACTTCTGGTGGGGTCTAATATGCAGGAGACAGGGGATTCATATGGTCAGTGAGAGAGTTGGAAACCAAGAACCTTATCCTGAGTTCCAGATCATCCGGTATCATTTGGGACGTGATCACAAATATTTTTAGTTAAATAAAGCAGAAGAGAATGCAGCATTTTGGGCAATGCATATGAATCAGTTTGGAAACAGCATTTAAATAATTGGCTTGTCATCAGCTTCACTCAAGGGAGGAAATGTACCTTTCCACAGAAATCAAGACCTCTTTTTATCAAACTACATTTAGATTGTCGAGTTATTTTGACAGGACTGCCTCATCAGTGGTTTTTCTTTGGAGTCTTTGACCTGTTAACCTCACTAACAAGGTTTCTGCTTCAAACTCTGGGCAGCCTGCAGGCACGTTCCCCACCACGTCCAGGGCCTTCAGAGTTCACTGTTACCTGCTCGAGAGCAAAAACATGCTGATTGAAATAGTACTGAATTTGCTCATTGGCGATGTTTATGCAGAGCTGCTCAAATGAATTTCTCTGAAAGTTTTCGAATCCAAAAATGTCCAAGATCCCCACATTCATACCATCGTCTGCAGTACTGCATGAGAGAGAAGAATAAAACCTTTTAGAGAAGGAAACAGCAGTCTCAGGGCAGTGAGACTGACTATATTTTTATCTACACATGTAGCTACTCAGGGCAAGCGGCATCCTGCCGCCTTTCAGAAAGGAACAGTCTCTGTGTTAAACAGTTGGTTTCCTAAGCCTTTCAACAGTACCTCCAACTTCTCTTATTTTAAGCAGCAAAATTTCAAATTTTCCTCAGAAACTCCATCTATAGAGAGATTAAAGAGGAGCCACCCTATTTGAAGGGGTTGGAACTGCTGCTCATTTATTCTTCTACTTTCTCACCCACAAGGCTTAGTTAGAAGAAGACTCTAGAATTCGATACTGTCAGTTCCTCCACAATCTAGAAAACACTAATGCTTAGCACAGATAAAGCTGTAGAAGTAGCAATACTGTGAGATTTCTGTGCTTTAACACTTCTCATGAAATGTCTCAGTTGATTCTAAAAACAGCAGCAGGAGGAGGATATTATTCTCATTTTACAGATGAGGAAACTATGACTTAGGATATGCACAGATGAAGCTATGGAGTCCGGATGCAAACCCAGTTTGCCCAGCTCCCAGCTAAGCTTGTTCTTTTAAACACCATAATGCAGTGGCTCTGTAATCATGAGCCTCTCCGGTGTAAATACACCATCTTTTAAAGGAGATGCCCTGAGATCTTCATTAAAGAAAACCCAAGAGAAGACCAAATGCTTCCTCTTGGAAATTCTAGGAGACACTGGGGTCAATGACAGCCCTCCTCAAGGTCTCTGCCCATCGGGGAACTTGCCATATGTTTTTGTCTGGCTGCAGGAGCGTGTTGATGCGATTTACAATCCAGCTGAAAAGCCTCCCGTACAGGCCTTTCGACATGGCGTCTCTGACGTCCGAGGCCCTGTCCACAGTGTTGGCGCGGATGATGGTCTCACCCCGAGTGACCACACAGTGTGAGGTGAGAGCCTCCTGGAGCTCTTCAGGGCTGATGCAGAGAACCGAGGCAGCTAGAAGAGAGGGTGAGGATAATGCTGGAGGAGGTAGACATCCACTGTCCAGCCAGCCAGCCAGCCAGCCAGTTAGCCAGCATTCATTCAACATCAGCCATGTGCCAGGCTGTATCTGCAGAACTTCAGAGCCAAGGATAAACATGTGGGGCCCTGAACCCCAAGAAGAACCTAGACTAATGCAGTGCCTCCCAAACAGTTTTGAAAGCTCTTTACATGTGTTAGATGAAAAAAATGTGGAAGGAGATGGTCTTTGACCAAATTAGTTGGAGCAACTGTTGAAGACTATAGTCTGCTCTCAGAAAATCACAAAGCACATTAGCATAGTTAAGTGCTACAGTTTAACACAAGAGATGTTATTTAAATAAATTTTTTTTCTAACTCAGGAATCTTATTCTTTGTGCCACTATTATTACTTGTGGAAATTTTAAAATAAATAGGTGCATGTGTTATCCCCTCCAGATAATGATTCAGTGAATTCAGAGTGAGGTCCAACCTCTCATATCTTTTCCAAAAATTTGTAGATGATTTTTAAAAGCAGCCACTGGTGAGAATCACTGCCCAAAGTTACCTGCCATGGACTTTTCAGAAGAATGTCTACGTACTTGCCACTTATGAGATGAACACTGATGTTCTACAAGATATTCTCTGGGAAATACTGGTTAGTGAAAACACCCAGAGACAGTTAAGGACCAGCACATTATATCTTTGAGTCTTGAAAAACTACCCAAGTAAAAGTATTTGGCAACACAATGCACACGAATCAAATAATTACCATTTTCCAAGGCTTCTGCATTGGGCACCTCACTTTTGTCAGTTTGATGCTGAGAGGAAATAGCTGCAAACTCAATGTTTCCAATATTCAAAATCCCAGATAATATACTGTACACTGAGTGCACCTCCTGAAAAGGACATCAAGAATCATGTTTGGTCATTGCCAATCAAACCAATAAACTTACCAGCACTGTGGTAGAAACCACTAGTCCACCCACATCCATCTCCACCCCACTGTCCTGGGCATACAAACAATGTCCAAGCCTTCCTTGCACTTAGGCCATGTAACTAAATTCTTAACAAAGGAACAGGCAGAATGAGGTGGGCCATTTCTGGGCTTTCCTTATAGAAGGGAGCATGCCTCCTTCAAGACTTTTTTTCCCTTACTGCTGGATGGAACTCCCAACAACCCACCTTAAATCATGCCATTGATTAGAATGCTGAGACCAACGACTCGATGGAACAGAGATGTTCTACAGTCTGAACCTCTTGCCTTGGAATGCTTACATTAGAGGGAACTGTTCTTTGTTCTTTAAGACACTTTTAGCCTTTCAGTTCAGTTCAGTTCAGTCGCTCAGTCGTGTCGGACTCTTTGTGACCCCATGAATCGCAGCACACCAGGCCTCCCTGTCCATCACCAACTCCCGGAGTTCATTCAGACTCATGTCCATCGAGTCAGTGATGCCATCCAGCCATCTCATCCTCTGTCATCCCCTTCTCCTCCTGATCCCAATCCCTCCCAGCATCAGAGTCTTTTCCAATGAGTCAACTCTTCCCATGAGGTGGCCAAAGTACTGGAGTTTCAGCTTTAGCATCATTCCTTCCAAAGAACACCCAGGGCTGATCTCCTTCAGAATGGACTGGTTGGATCTCCTTGCAGTCCAAGGAACTCTCAAGAGTCTTCTCCAACACCACAGTTCAAAAGCATCAATTCTTCGGCGCTCGGCCTTCTTCACAGTCCAACTCTCACATCCATACATGACCACAGGAAAAACCATAGCCACCCTAGCTAATACCAGCTCCCAAATTCAAGTATGGGTCTTTCTTCAAGACAAGAGTAGAGATGTTTCCTTATCATCTTGAATATAGCTTATATGAAATAGTTGGAGGGCATTCACTGATGTTTCATTAGAACATCAGAAGTTAAATTATAGAGTATATAGTTATGAATGAGGTCAAAGCATTTTGAAAGACTCACTAGAAATTACCTGTCATGTTTTACTACAATAAGAAATAAACGTCTGGTCTTCATACCCATTTCTGACACAAGAGTTTCTACAACTCTAGGACTTTTTGAGTGATAGATAGAGCCAAGAAGGGTGTCCTTTGTTCATCACAATAAGCCCCTTTCATCCACATCTGAGTTTGTGCTAAGGAGGAGACTCTTGGGGGATGGGTGTGCTGGTTGTCAGAGGAACCAACGATGTGATTAAAGGGTTGGAAATCTTAGCCGGACTCCAGACTTCAAGGAGGGCACAGGGCTTGAGATCGAATCAATCATCAATAGGCAATGACTTGATCAGGCATGCCTAGGTAACAGAGCCTCCACTAAACCCCCTAACAGACCAGGTTTGGAGAACTTCTGGGTTGGCAAACGCATGAAGGTGAAAAGAGGAGGTGGTGCCTCCTCTTCTAAGACCTTGCCCTATAAATCTCTTCCACTTTCTGTTCCTCGGTTGCATCCTTTATAATAAACCAGGAATATTAAGTGAACTGCTTTCCTGAGTTCTATGAATCCTTCTAGCAAATTATTGAACTTGAAGAGGAGGGTCTTGGGAACTCTCTATTTACAGGCTGTCCATTAGAAATAGGAAAACTTGGGAGTTGTAACTGGTATCTGAGGTTGGGGCAGTCCTGTGGGAGTAGGCCCCTAACTTGTATAATTTGAAGCTAACTTGAGGTAGACAAGTGTCAGAATTGAACTGAACTGTAGGAGAACTGGTTAGTATGGGGAAGAAAACTCTACATTTTTGGTAAGAATAGAAATGATGTGTGATGATCTAAGTCCTATTTTTATATTGAAGGTGGAATACATAAGAATAATTAATGGTAAAAAAAAAAGTACAATTATTTGTTTAAATATTTGCATTTCCTATAGGTGAGAAATGAAATATATAGCCAGGAAATCCCTGTATCTTATGCTTATAGATAAAGTACTTTGACTAAAAATACTCAGGCTGGGCACTTGATTGAGTACTATACATAGCAGCAAACCAATAAAAACTGTCATTAGACCATTGATAAAGCATTGCCTCTGAATTGAGCCTTTTCTGCAAACACTGCTCAGTAAAGCCAAAAAACTGAACATGGACCATAATAGTGACATCTGCTGGATACCTGATAATGCTACAAAGACAAATGAGGATTTTAAACTAGGCTTCCACGATAGAAAAATACTGTTCTTCAAACTCCTAAATCAAAGGCAAGATGTCATGTTTCTGACTTCAAGAATCACTGTTTTAATCACACAACTTAAGAGTAGCTAAGGAGAACACCTACGAAATGGGTTTTCTGGGACTAGCGTGGATTTAACATGACAGAACCTCATTACTTTGATCAATACAGCGTTAGGCTTGTAGAATGCATCCAGAGACTCCCCACAGAAGCAGATCCCAGAGAGTAAAACAGAGACTCCACAGCAGTGAGTTCTATATCTATTATGTCTATACATAGTTATCTCAAGAGCTTATGTAAAACTCTCAATATTTCCTCTAATTATAACACACATACACACACCATGTATAAGCATACAAGCTATGAAACCTCCCAAAATAAGGCATCCAGACATTTCACCACTAGGATGACCATCCACAAAGGAAATGACAAGGACCACACCCTCGAGACCAGCATCTAACCCTGTGTGTCTTTGACAATATTCTTTCCAGCATGCCGCTCAGAGATTTCCTCTTTCAAAGAGAAAAACTACCTATATATTTCAGCTTTGAACTTTGGGTTCAAGCACTGAGCAAAAGACTGAAGTTAAAAGCAGATTGGGTCTCCTTCCTTGGTTCAGAGAAGGGGACTTGAGAAAGGGTGCCCAATGCTCCCCTCGTTATGGAGGTATTAGCCTTACAGTGCTGCCTGTGCAGTTTCCAGCCTATTCCCTTTGACTCTTCAGTCCCACTGTTGGGCCAATTAGTTCTTCCTTTCTGGCCTAGGAACCTACATCCATTCCTGTATTTAGGTCAAAACATTATTCATCTAATGGTAGAATTCAATCAGTGATATGTCCACCTGTGTGATTACTCCTCTCCCCACAATATGCAATCCAATGCCTCTTCTGTTCTCTTCATAGCCAGCCTAGGAAGGACTTTTCACCTTCCTCACCTTGCTCATTTCCTCTTGCCTGGTATTCCTGCCTTTCCTGAAGAATCTTGCTATCTGCTTGCCATTGATGGTTGTTCAGTTGCTAAGTCGTGTCCAACTGTTTGTGACTCCGTGGACTGCAGCATGCCAGGCTTCCTTCTGGTCCTGCACTACCTCCCGGAGTTTGAGCTAACTCATGTCCATTGAGTCAGTGATGCAATCTAACCATCTCATCCTCCGCTGCCCCCTTCTCCTTTTGCCTTCAATCTTTCCCGGCATCAGGGTCTTTTCCAATAAGTCAGCTCTTCACATCAGGTGGCCAAAGTATTGGAGATTTAGCTTCAGCATCAGTCCTTCCAATGAGTACTCAGGGTTGATTTCCTTTAGGATTGATTAGCTATCTACTCTATCTTTTTATTTCTTACCAATTTCCAACTTTCTATATCATAAAATGGAGTCAGCTCACTCAGGATAGGAACAGTTAGCAAGAAGATGAACAATTCCTACAACTGGGTTTCCCAGTTCACTGCTGATGAGTATGAATTTGGTTTCACCACCAATCAGCACAAGTGGGAAAGTATTTATCTACCAAAGCCCCATGCAGGATGTATGACCTTGGCTTCTTTTTCTCTTTTTCTCAAAAGACACTTCTTCCACTGAGGCAGATATTCTGTCTGTAAAGAAGAGGCTAAGTGGAAAGTTGAGAAGAATCCTGGTTTCCCTGTTCAGTTCAGTTCAGTTGCTCAGTCATGTCTGACTCTGCAGCTCCATGGATAGCAGCACTCCAGTCATCCCAGTCCATCACCAACTCCTGGAGCCCACTCAAACTCATGTCCATCGTGCCGGTGCTGCCATCCAAATAGCTCATCCTCTGTCATGCCCTTCTCATCCCACCTTCAATCTTTCCCAGCATCAGGGTCTTTTCCAAAAAGTTGGTTCTTTGCATCAGGTGGCCAAAAGATTGGAGTTTCAGCTTCAGCATTGCATCAGTCCTTCCAATGAATATTCAGGACTGATTTCCTTTAGGATGGACCCCTTGGATCTCCTTGCTGTCCAGGGGACTCTCAAAAGTCTACTCCAACACTGCAGTTCAAAAGCATCAATTCTTCAGGGCTCAGCTTTCTTCACAGTCCAACTCTCACATCCATACCTGACCACTGGAAAAACCATATCCTTGACGAGACGGACCTTTGTTGGCAAAGTAATGTCTCTGCTTTTTAGTATGCTGTCTAGGTTGGTCATAATTTTCCTTCCAAGGAGCAAGCATCTTTTAATTTCAAGACAGCAGTCACCATCTGCAGTGATTTTGGAGCCCCCCAAAATAAACTCTGACACTGTTTGCACTGTTTCCCCATCTATTTGCCATGAAGTGATGGGACCAGATGCTATGATCTTAGTTTTCTGAATGCTGAGTTTTAAGCCAACTTTTCACTCTTGTCTTTCACCTTCATCAAGAGACTCTTTAATTCTTCTTTACTTTCTGCAAGAAGGGTCATATCATCTGCATATCTGAGGTTATTGATATTTCTCCCAGAAAGCTTGATGTTTCTCATGATGTACTCTGCATAGAAGTTAAATAAACAGGGTCACAATATACAGCCTTGTCGTACTCCTTCCCAGATTTGGAACCAGGCTGTTGTTCCATGTCCAGTTCTAACAATTGCTTCTTAACTTGCATACAGATTTCTCAAGAGGCAGGTCAGGTGGTCTGGTATTCACATCTCTTTTAGAATTTTCCACAGTTTGTTGTGATCCACATAGTCAAAGGCTTTGGCATAGTCAATAAAGCAGAAGTAGATGTTTTTCTGTAACTTTCTCGCTTTTTTGATGATCCAGAGGATGTTGGCAACTGATCTCTGGTTCCTCTCTGCCTTTTCTAAATGCAGCTTGAACATCCAGAAGTTCACGGTTCATGTACTGTTGAACTCTGGCTTGGAGAATTATGAGCATTACTTTGCTAGAGTGTGAGATGAATGCAATTGTGTGGTAGTTTGGGCATTCTTTGGCATTGCCTTTCTTTGGGATTGGAATGAAAACTGACCTTTTCCAGTCCTGTGGCCACTGCTGAATTTTCCAGATTTGCTGGCCTATTGAGTGCAGCACTTTCACAGCATCATCTTTTAGGATTTGAAATAGCTTATGTCTTTAGTTTTTCACCAGTTGTGTGTTTTTTTGCCCAAAGCTCTGCATTAGGCCCAGCTGACAGGCATTCTTCCTTACAGGCTCTTTACTCAGTTTCCTTTTCAGAGGCTCCCAACATTCATAACTTTAAAGTCAATGGTTGGTTTAAAAAAATTTTTGTTTTGCATGTCAATCATACATGAAAAAGAATTTTTTTAAGTCAATGATAAGTCCTATTGTCTGTCATTAAGGCACTGGAAATCTCAGCACCCTCAATTAACACTTTAATATGTACCCCTCCAGTCTATCCTCAGCAGTATTCTCCCAATTTATGATCTGTTTTGAAGAAAGGGAAAAAAATATTCCCTAATCTCAAAGGCTTCTCCGTAACCTCTTCATCAAGGGATCTGCAATAAATGTCCAATTTTGACCTTCACAGATAACCTGCCAGAAAACCTTCATGTACTTTTAAATATAAACATACCTAAAACTCAATTTATTTAATATGTTATGGTAGTTCATATACCATTGAAGCCAGGCTTCAGGAATATGTGAACAGTGAACTTTCAGATGTTCAAGCTGGTTTTAGAAAAGGCAGAGGAACCAGAGATCAAATTGCCAACATTCGCTGGATCATCAAAAAAGCAAGAGAGTTCCAGAAAAACATCTATTTCTGCTTTATTGACTATGCCAAAGCCTTTGACTGCGTGGATCACAATAAACTGGAAAATTCTGAAAGAGATGGGAATACTGGACCACCTGACCTGCCTCTTGAGAAATTTGTATGCAGGTCAGGAAGCAACAGTTAGAACTGGACATGGAACAACAGACTGGTTCCAAATAGGAAAAGGAGTATGTCAAGGCTGTATATTGTCACCCTGCTTATTTAACTTCTATGCAGAGTATATCATGAGAAACGCTGGGCTAGAGGAAGCACAAGCTGGAATCAAGATTGCTGGAAAAAATATCAATAACCTCAGATATGCAGATGACACCACCATTATGGCAGAAAGTGAAGAAAAACTAAAGAGCCTCTTGATGAAAGTAAAAGAGGAGAGTGAAAAAGTTGGGTTAAAGCTCAAGATTAAGAAAACGAAGATCATGGCATCTGGTCCCATCACTTCATGGGAAATAGATGGGGACGCAGTGGAAACAGTGTCAGACTTTATTTTGGGGGGCTCCAAAATCACTGCAGATGGTGATTGCAGCCATGAAATTAAAAGACGCTTAACTCCTTGGAAGGAAAGTTATGACCAACCTAGACAGCATATTAAAAAGCAGAGATATTAGTTTGCCAACAAAGGTCCGTCTCGTCAAGGCTATGGTTTTTCCAGTGGTCATGTATGGATGTGAGAGTTTGACTGTGAAGAAAGCTGAGAGCTGAAGAATTGATGCTCTTGAACTGTGGTGTTGGAGAAGACTCTTGAGAGTTCCTTGGACTGCAAGAAGATCCAACCTGTCCATCCTAAAGCAGACCAGTCCTGGGTGTTCATTGGAAGGAATGATGCTGAGTCTGAAACTCCAATACTTTGGCTACCTCATGCGAAGAGTTGACTCATTGGAAGAGACCCTGATGCTGGGAGGGATTGGGGGCAGGAGGAGAAGGGGACGACAGAGGATGAGATGGTTGGAAGGCAACACCGACTCGATGGACGTGAGTTTGTGTGAACTCCGAGTGTTGGTGATGGACAGGGAGGGCTGGTGTGCTGCGATTCATGGAGTCGCAAAGAGTCGGACACGACTGAGCAACTGAACTGAACTGAACTGGATTCATATACCAGTAAGACAAGCATAATATTAAACAAAAATAGTATGGTTTAATCCAAAAATAAGACTAGAAAAGCACAGTTCATTACAGGGTTTTAGATATAACCCCACCCCAGCTGCCCACAGGGATTTCATTGTTACTGGAAGACTCTCTACCAGTGAAGTTTCTTTACAATAAACCTAGGTTCAAGGGTTCTTTCAGATATATTTTTGGCTCTAAGGGTTTGGGAAAAATTGAAGGGCTTCCTGCAGGGAATTAGTGACACTGTAAGAAAGGACAGGGACCATAATTTTTATTAAATTGACCAGTTCATTCAAGCTCTGTCTAGAAATATCCCTAAGAAAAACTTAAGAGAAAGTTTTGTTACATCAGTTGTATAGCATCTGCTTCCTGACTACAGTCAATTAAGTCTTTCTGAATTTAGCAAGATTGCTGGAAAAAATATCAATAACCTCAGATATGCAGATGACACCACCATTATGGCAGAAAGTGAAGAAAAACTAAAGAGCCTCTTGATGAAAGTAAAAGAGGAGAGTGAAAAAGTTGGGTTAAAGCTCAAGATTAAGAAAACGAAGATCATGGCATCTGGTCCCATCACTTCATGGGAAATAGATGGGGACGCAGTGGAAACAGTGTCAGACTTTATTTTGGGGGGCTCCAAAATCACTGCAGATGGTGATTGCAGCCATGAAATTAAAAGACGCTTAACTCCTTGGAAGGAAAGTTATGACCAACCTAGACAGCATATTAAAAAGCAGAGATATTAGTTTGCCAACAAAGGTCCGTCTCGTCAAGGCTATGGTTTTTCCAGTGGTCATGTATGGATGTGAGAGTTTGACTGTGAAGAAAGCTGAGAGCTGAAGAATTGATGCTCTTGAACTGTGGTGTTGGAGAAGACTCTTGAGAGTTCCTTGGACTGCAAGAAGATCCAACCTGTCCATCCTAAAGCAGACCAGTCCTGGGTGTTCATTGGAAGGAATGATGCTGAGTCTGAAACTCCAATACTTTGGCTACCTCATGCGAAGAGTTGACTCATTGGAAAAGACCCTGATGCTGGGAGGGATTGGGGGCAGGAGGAGAAGGGGACGACAGAGGATGAGATGGTTGGATGGCAACACCGACTCGATGGATGTGAGTTTGGGTGAACTCCAGGTGTTGGTGATGGACAGGAGGGCTGGTGTGCTGCGATTCATGGAGTCGCAAAGAGTCGGACACGACTGAGCAACTGAACTGAACTGAACTGGATTCATATACCAGTAAGACAAGCATAATATTAAACAAAAAATAGTATGGTTTAATCCAAAATAAGACTAGAAAAGCACAGTTCATTACAGGGTTTTAGATATAACCCCACCCCAGCTGCCCACAGGGATTTCATTGTTACTGGAAGACTCTCTACCAGTGAAGTTTCTTTACAATAAACCTAGGTTCAAGGGTTCTTTCAGATATTTTTGGCTCTAAGGGTTTGGGAAAAATTGAAGGGCTTCCTGCAGGGAATTAGTGACACTGTAAGAAAGGACAGGGACCATAATTTTTATTAAATTGACCAGTTCATTCAAGCTCTGTCTAGAAATATCCCTAAGAAAAACTTAAGAGAAAGTTTTGTTACATCAGTTGTATAGCATCTGCTTCCTGACTACAGTCAATTAAGTCTTTCTGAATTTAGTCAAACTACTTTTGGAAAACTCAGCAGTGGCCACAGGACTGGAAAAGTCAGTTTTCATTCCAATCACAAAGAAAGACGATGCCAAAGAATGCTCAACTACCACGCAAATGCATTCATCTCACACGCTAGTAAAGTAATGCTCAAAATTCTCCAAGCCAGGCTTCAGCAATACGTGAACCATGAACTTCCAGATGTTCAAGCTGGTTTTAGAAAAGGCAGAGGAACCAGAGATCAAATTGCCAACATCCACTGGATCATCAAAAAAGCAAGAGAGTTCCAGAAAAACATCTATTTCTGCTTTATTGATTATGCCAAAGCCTTTGACTGTGTGGATCACAATAAACTGTGGAAAATTCTTTAAGAGAGGGGAATACCAGACCACCTGACCTGCCTCTTGACAAACCTATATGCAGGTCAGGAAACAACAGTCAGAACTGGACATGGAACAACAGACTGGTTCCAAATAGGAAAAGGAGTATGTCAAGGCTGTATATTGTCACCCTGCTTATTTAACTTCTATGCAGAGTACATCATGAGAAACGCTGGGCTGGAGGAAGCACAAGCTGGAATCAAGATTGCTGGGAGAAATATCAATAACCTCTGATATGCAGATGACACCACCCTTATGGCAGAAAATGAAGAGGAACTGAAAAGCCTATTGATGAAAGTGAAAGAGGAGAGTGAAAAAGTTGGCTTAAAGCTCAACATTTCAGAAAACTAATATCATGTCATCTGGTCCCTCTACTTCATGGGAAATACATGGGGAAACAGTGGAAACAGTGTCAGACTTTATTTTGGGGGGCTCCAAAATCACTGCAGATGGTGCTTGCAGCCATGAAATTAAAAGACGCTTACTCCTTGGAAGGAAAGTTATGACCAACCTAGATAGCATATTCAAAAGCAGAGACATTATTTTGCCAACAAAGGTCTGTCTAGTCAAGGCTATGGTTTTTCCAGTGGTCATGCATGGATGTGAGAGTTGGACTGTGAAGAAAGCTGAGTGCCGAAGAATTGATGCTTTTGAACTGTGGTGTTGGAGAAGACTCTTGAGAGTCCCTTGGACTGCAAGGAGATCCAACCAGTCCATTCTGAAGGAGATCAGCCCTGGGTGTTCTTTGGAAGGAATGATGCTAAAGCTGAAACTCCAGTACTTTGGCCTCATGCGAAGAGTTGACTCATTGGAAAAGACTCTGATGCTGGGAGGGATTGGGGGCAGGAGGAGAAGGGGACGACAGAGGATGAGATGGCTGGATGGCATCACTGACTTGATGGACATGAGTTTGAGTGAACTCCGGGAGTTGGTGATGGACAGGGAGGCCTGGTGTGCTGCGATTCATGGGGTCACAAAGGGTCAGACATGACTGAGTGACTGAAGTGAACTGAACTTTGAGTTTACAAACATAAAGCAAACTAAGTTAATTCAGCAAAATAGGTTGTCTATAGAGATACAGACAAAGATACAACAAAAGAAATCAGGATAAGAAAGATCCAGCCTCTTCCTCCCATTTCCAGGACTACTGACATAAACTGTTTATTTCCAGCATGAATTAACATAGAACATAATGAATATACACACACATACATATAATCACAGTCTGATTATTCATTTAACAGTCCAGACCAGACATAAACTAAAAATATTTACTACCTTTTGTGTTTATTTTCATAGCTGTTCATGCAATCATTCATTCATTTCTACTAAACTTTATTCCCATAGGAGTTAGGGATGGCTTACTTCAAGGATATATACTTAGCATATTTAGTTTCTTTTGTTTTTAATATTCTTATCTTAAAACATCATCTGTTTTATTATTATGTCTACCATTAAGACAGGGCTGATATAATAGCCTTTCCTTTAGAATTGGCATCAATCTTTCCACAGTATTCTACAACCATCGTTGTACTTATTAGAAGCAAAATATTATGAACCCTATGAATGGCTTTTCTGTTGTTCCTGTGCCCTTTGAAGAAAGTATGCCCTTAACACTTCAGCATGAGCCAGGTGACCTTAAATGGCTCTGCTGTCAAGCTTTGACTCTTCTGGTGATGCATCTTTGATAACAACCAGCTCTATAAATTAACAACCACAAAGGTCCTTTAATAATACTGGAACCTGTTTAATTGCTGTCCTGTACGAAGCCAAGGGAAATATATTTCTATTTGTATCTGACCTTTGGGATTTTCTGCTGTCAGTTTAAAGTCTGTGGGAGGCTGACAGAAAAATTTAACAGCTAGCTAGAAAGAAGAAATGTATTATTATAACTAAAATCAACCAAGCTGGGGAGGAAAGGGCTGGCCAAACTCCTAGGATTACAAAAGCAATATTTTATCCAGAGTGGCTGTCCCAAGCTAACTCAAGTGTCTTGTAATCTAATCCCTGAAGATTTAAACATTTTCACTTATCTCCTAATCATTCACCTCCTTTGTTGGAAAGGCAAAAGAATCTGTATATTTTACAAATTTGATGGCAAAAAGCCCAGAAACTATGACACAAATGTATCACAGAGTATTATTTGAGCCTAGGGTAATAAATATTTTCTGTCACCCCTGGTATATATTTAATAGAGACAGCCTGTATCTAGTATGATAAAGGCAATATAATACTTAGAACTATAGCTAATAATTGCAATTCTGCACCATGGAGAAGAAAGTGACTGCAAGAAAATTGAAAAGGTTTAATTTGTCTGAGGTACAAGCAACTACTTACACAAATATATTCCTGTGGCTTGGGGGTAACCTCCACATTCTTATTCTCCTACTAGACAATTCACTCTAATGTTTGGAACAACCCCAGCTCAGAAAAGGGCAGTGTTGTTTTGGTGTTTGTTATCAAAGCTGGAGTGAATTGATGACAGAGGTAACAGTTCACAGGTATTTGGCATTTATAAAAGTACTTCTACATCAATTTTTGTTTTTATTTTTAGTACTTCTACTTTAATGTTCCCCTTGGGTTTTACTAAAATGCAGATTTTGATTTATCTGTTCTTGGTTAGACCTGAGGATCTGCATTTCTAACAAGCTCTTAGGTGATGACAATGTTTCTGGTCCTTGGGTCACACTTTTAAGTAGCAAGACCTTATAACATGACCAGCATGGCATTTGAAAAGCATGGGTACTGCCCCAAGTTGGAACTTTCAGGTCTTCATTCTCATTGACCCAAGAATATGAACACTTGAGTTTCTTTTTGTCCTGGCAATCACTTACCTTGTCAGTGAATCCTATAATCCTGAAGCAATGCTGAATTGCTTCAAACTGTCTTCTGTAAGACTCCTTGGAAGTTATGTCATGCATCACCCTTCCAGTTTCATCAGCTAGGTACCTACATGGAGTACGACCACACAGAATGAGTACTGACTTGGCAAATGGCATCCCAAATACCAGAGTATCATTGGGCTCCCTCTTTGCAAGATTATTTCCTTACAGTCTAATATTGTGATGAAATAATGGTGCGCATGGCTAAGTAAAATGGCTGCAATTGAGTTTTTACGCTTTCTAGAAAATGCAAAGGGAAATAAAGTTCCTGCCATCTCATGTGGGCATTTTGGCTAAAGAGACTGTGTGTCCAGTTAGGAGAACAGCTCCATTTCCAAGTTTTGTCAATTGCTAATTGTATATTCATTACAAATTAACAACTAAAACCCCTGACACTTACCTAGGAGGCTTTTCCTCAGGAAGTCGGAACTCAGAAAGTTTCTTCTGGTGATAAAGACCAGCATAAATATAGTAAAATATGTGAAAATTTTTCTCTCCTCTGGAAAAAAGTAGGGACAGGACACGGTTAATAACGTATTCTGGGCTTCTCTACTCGATGGCTTTTCCCTTCCATGCAAAATATTATACTGTAGCCAGATTTGCGTTCATAGGCAATTAATATGCTACATTTCTGGAGAAGAAAATGGCAGAATACTCCAGTATTCTTGCCTGGAAAATCCCATAGACGGAGGAGCTTTGCAGGCTACAGTCCATAGGGTTGCAAAGAGTCAGACACCACTGAGCACACAGTACAATATGATACATCCCAAATACAGAATAGCAATAGGGATAGGATTAGGATAGCAATTTCCACAGTGTCACACTATAAAGCACATTTATGTTTATACAGAAGACTTTAGAGAATGGAATATTTATAGGAGGTAACAGCTCAGGTTACTTACGTTTAGAGATCTTTCTATTCCAGACCACATAACTGTGCATCTGTGTCACACATCTTGTTTGAAGCCCATGTTGCATCAGAGACAGTGATATCCAACTTACAAAGATCACCCAAACTCCCTACTTCACTGAAGCCCAAGACAAGAAGCAGCTCACCAGTAGTACAGCAAGTTAGGGAAGGGAACTGGTCCTAGAACTAAGGTCTCCACTGTCTCAAACTTGTATTCTTTCAAATACAATCCAAAAATGGCATGCACCGGTATACCTAGTCTTGTGGAAGGTACCTGTTTTTAGGCCACTCTGGCCAGGGTGGGTGCTGCTGGACTGTGGTCTGTGTGGTCTGTGGACTGCAGTCAGCTTATGATGAGACAAGAAACTGGAAAGTCTGTGTCCAGACATTTCATAGTAAGTGGTATTTCTATGATATCTGAGAGTATGATAATTTTTCTGGTAATACACTTCAATTACATTTTACAAAAATAAAATCACAATTTATCATGAACTATTAAAAAAAACAAACTAGTCTTTCAATAAAGGTAGTTTGAAAAGTCCTTCTCTCTATCCTTACTTTTCTTTGGAGGTCAGAATCTTCTGTTGATGCCCTAGGATTTCACAAATCCTCACCTTGGCCAATGTAGCTCTGTGGAAAGAAATCTTATCTTCCTTTTACTCCTTGTCCCTGTCTGTGACATGGGCCCCACTCTTTTCTTCAGTTTCTCCTGGATATTATCCTGGATATTCTGGCCTTCCTCTACTTGATTATTCTATCCAAGCTCACCTGGTACATTCTTATCTCTACCAGCCATTCCTCAGCTATTTGTTCACTCAACTAATGAACTTTCTGAGTGCCAAGTATGGCAGGCACTGCACCAGATGCCAGGGATACAGGACAGAGGATTCCTGCTCTCTGGAGCTTCCTTCTAGTGATGGACAGAGATGAATCAGTATGAAAACTGGTGATAAGGACTTTGAAAGAAACAATCAAAGGGCTGAAACAAACAACATTCGCGGATGAGGGTCACTTGTGCCCAGTGAAGGGAAGGACTCTCAAAGGAAATACCATGAAAATCAAACTTTAAAGTGTGAGAAAGGAGTGGAAGGAGCTACAGGGAGAAGAGGGAAAGCATTTCAAGGAGGCGGAACAGCACGTACACGAAGCCTCTGAGCATGATATCCATGTAGGGACCAAAAGTCTGCTGGTTGAGAAGCCGGTAGACAGGTGGGCAGGGCCAGCCCACACAGGCCTTATCAGGCTATAATGAAGATTTTGTTGATTATGCAAATAGAATTCTTTGAAGTGTTTGAAACTGTAAATGTGAGACTAGATTGTAAGAAGTTAACATGGATGCAAGGAGACCAATTAGGAGGACTTGGTGAGAGAGTCCTACTACGTGCCAGAGAAGAGCAGAACCAGAAAGATCAGATGACCAGGACTTACCCAAGTCCCACCTTCTTCTCATCCAATGTCTTCAGTTTGTTTTACCCACCAGTGGGCTGCGGTTCATGGGGTCGCCAAGAGTCGGACACGACTGAGCGACTTTACTTTCACTTTTCACTTTCACGCATTGGAGAAGGAAATGGCAGCCCACTCCAGTGTTCTTGCCTGGAGAATCCCAGGGACGGGGGAGCCTGGTGGGCTGCCGTCTGTGGGGTTGCATAGAGTCAGACACCACTGAAGCGACTTAGCAGCAGCAGCAGCTATCATATTGACTAAAATTAACAGCAATAATAAGTTATGGGTTGCTGCTGCTGCTGCTAAGTCGCTTCAGTCGTGTCCGACTCTTTGCAACCCCATAGACGGCAGCCCACCAGGCTCCCCTGTCCCTGGGATTCTCCAGGCAAGAACACTGGAGTGGGTTGCCATTTCCTTCTCCAATGCATGAAGGTGAAAAGTGAAAGTGAAGTCGCTCAGTCTTGTCCGACTCTGTGCGACCCCATGGACTGCAGCCTACCGGGCTCCTCCGTCCATGGGATTTTCCAGACAAGAGTACTGGAGTGGGGTGCGATCGCCTTCTCCGAGTTATGGGTTATTAGGTGCCAATTATTCTATATTTGGCAAAAATCACATATAATCGAATTCTCATAACAGCCCTGTGAGGTTGGCTTTGAAAGTGAAAGTATTAGCCGCTCAGTCATGTCTGACTCTTTGCAACCCAATGGACTATAGCCCACCAGGTTCCTCTGTCTATGGAATTTTCCAGACAAGAATACTGGGGTGGGTAGCCATTCCCTTCTCCAGGGGATCTTCCAGACCCAGAGATTGAACCCAGGTCTCCTGTATTGAAGGTGGATTCTTAACCATCTGAACCACAAGGAAAGTAAGGTATAAGGATAGTTCTATTAATAAGTGACAGAGCTGTGTTTTAGAACTCTCCTTACATTTTCCTTGTAAAAGACCACTTTGCATTTGAACACAGAAAACTACAATTTCCATTCTGTCAGAGGTAGTTTCCTGAACTTTAAAATAACCCTAATTTAGAAAGAAAGAAGCAGGGCACCTCATAAAAATTAATCAAGACACCACAGGGAAGCTAAAAATGACTGATTCTATCCTTTCATGCATTTGTTTAATTTTCAAGTCAGTCCCTATTTTGTGAGGGAACTGCAGGTATCTGATAAAAGAAGATGCTGGGGTTCTGAACCTAAAACAAGTCCTGTGGGTTCTACTTGCACAACCTCTCTCAGATTCATCAGCTCCCCTGCTTCCCCATCTCCACTGCTACCCCCTCAGTTCAGGCTAACAGTCTCTCTCAGGTTGATTTGAAAACAGCCTCCTAGTGGTCTCAGTGTAACAGTACTTCTTGTATCGTCTCCAATCCATTTGCTCCACTGAAGCCAGAGCCATCATCTCATCATAACAAAATGCAAGTTGGGTTTTGTGACTCCCCTTCTTCAAAACATTAAATGGCTTCTTTTTACCTTTAGAATAAGGTTCAGAAGAATTGTCTTTAGAATAAGGTTCCTCAACCTGGCTCCAAAGCCCTGCATGATCCGGCCTCAGTCTTGTCTTTGCTCCTCTCTTCCCCCACCCCTCCACTCCTGTCCCCATCTCATCTCCTTGGCTGACTTCTAGTGATCCTCAGGGCTCAGATTAAATGTCTCTCACACAGGAAACCCTCTCCTCCTAGGCTAGGCTATTGCCCTTTCACCTGTTCTACTTTCAGAGTGCCTTACATTGCTTGCTGGTACCTACCACAATTGTTATGCATTAAGCTTATTTTTTTTTTTGCTTAATGCCTGTGACCCGTCCCGCACCTATCCCTCTCTCATCCCCGATCTACTCCAAGCTCCAAGAATACTAGGACCTTGTCTATTTTGTTTACTCTTGCAAACCCAACAGAGAATATAACACTGGTATGCAGCAGGAATTCAATAGATAGTAAATGCATAAATGGAGCCATGCTCCTGAGGAAGTCTGATGTCCTCTAATAGTAATAATAATAGGAAGAGAGGCTAACTCTCTGATAACATGTACCAACCCAGGCACTTTTAAAAGTTCTTTTACATAAACAAACTCACTAATTTTCATGGCAAACTCATGAGGTAGGCTCTAGGAGCATTTTCATTTCACAGATGAGGCTCAGAGAGGTTAGGTGATGAGAGCGTTAATTCTTAGGTAGCTTGATAAGGAGTCAGGGGCCCTTGAGGTGGAGAAAGGGATAAACCTTTTTTCTGTATTGTTTTGTCTTAATCACATAAGACGTTTTTTCTTAAACTCTGAGTTATTATAACAACAATCTTTAAGACTTTCTTTAAGCCCAGAGCTAATGATTACACATTAAAACAACTCATCTTGCTCAAAGTTATGTTTTTCCTTAAGCTCTGTACTAATGATTATATTGAGAAGGCAATGGCACCCCACTCCAGTACTCTTGCCTGGAAAATCCCATGGATGGAGGAGCCTGGTAGGCAGCAGTCCATGGGGTCGCACAGAGTCGGACAAGACTGAGCGACTTCACTTTCACTTTTCCCTTTCATGCATTGAAGAAGGAAATGGCAACCCACTCCAGTGTTCTTGTCTGGAGAATCCCAGGGATGGGGAAGCCTGGTGGGCTGCTGTCTATGGGGTCGCACAGAGTCGGACACGACTGAAGTGACTTAGCAGCAATGATTATATAAGAACAATGTATCTTGCTCAAGGACATGTTTCTCCTTCTTAACAAGAATCTTCTGACTAATCTTGTTATCTTAAGATGTATGTTGTGGGAGTGGGTCTGGTAAAAGTATATAAGGACTTGATAAGACTAGTGGGTCACTCTCTGTCCCCCTTCTGATGTCTATGTCAGAAGCTTTCTTTGTCCTTTTTCACTGTAATAAAACTTCTGCCACACAAAAGCTCTGCGTGATCAAGACTGGTCCCTGAAAGTGAAAATGAAAGTGGCTTAGTCTTGTCTGACTCTTTGCGACCCCATAGACTGTATAGTCCCTGGAATTGTCCAGGCCAGAATACTGGAGTGGGTAGCCTTTCCCTTCTCCAGGGGATCTTCCCAACCCAGGGATCAAACCCAGGTCTCCCACATTGTGGGCAGATTCTTTACCAGCTGAGCCACAAGGGAAGCCTGAGAATACTGGAGTGGGTAGCCTATCCCTTCTCCAGCAGATCTTCCCGACCCAGGAATCGAAGCGGGGTCTCCTGCATTGCAGGCAGATTCTTTACCAACTGAGCTACTGCTGCTGCTGCTGCTGCTGCTAAGTTGCTTCAGTGGTGTCCAACTCTGTGCAACCCCATAGACAGCAGCCCACCAGGCTCCCCTGTCCCTGGGATTCCCCAGGCAAGAACACTGGAGTGGGTTGCCATTTCCTTCTCCAATGCATGAAAGGGAAAAGTGAAAGTGAAGTCACTCAGTCGTGCCCGACTCTTTGCGACCGCATGGACTGCAGCCCACCAGGCTCCTCCGTCCATGGGATATTCCAGGCAACAGTACTGGAGTGGGTTGCCATTGCCTTCTCCGACCAACTGAGCTATGAGGGCTAAATCTTCTTTGGAGATCATGAATCTGACATTGTTCTCCATAAGCTATCAGTGACATACCCAAGGTCACACAGTAAATGTCAGAGACAGCCTTGAACCAAGAACAGTCCATGCTATTACCGCTATGCTGCTATTTTTTTTTTTTTTTTTTTTTGCCGCACCATGCAGCTTGTGGGATCTCAGTTCCCCAACCAGGGATTGAACCCTCAGCAGTGAGAGCCAGAATCCTAACCACCGGACTGCCAGGCAAGTTCCTATACTGCTCTTCTTAAAACAAAATAACTTTTTCCTCTCTCAAACTAGGGGAAACTTAATATATGGAATATTCTCAGTGCTTTTTTTTTTTTTAATAGACAAGCTCAATTTTAAGGGAACTAGTAATTTATAAAAGTAACTGCATATTGTTAAATTCTACCTGGTATAACCAACTCCAGGGAATGGGCATATCTATCCCAAAGTAATCCCAATCCAGCCCTTTCTATTGTGCTTGTAAATATCTTTTAGGTTAGAAATCACCATGTATCCTTTCCTTAAATAGTTTCTTGCCTTAGGGGAGGCTGAGGGTAGGAATGAGGCAGGGACACTAAGAACAAAGAATGGAATGTAGCCATAAAAATTCCCAGAGCCTCCTGTCTATGCTGCAGCATAAAACCAGAGTGAGAAAATAGGGCACGTACACTGCCTGTTTTATAACTCTGGATTTTTCAAGGAGATATTCAGAGATTCTTGCTCCCATTACAGCTCCAGTTGGTGTAAACATCATTTCCAGATATTTTCCAAAACGGCTGGAATTGTCATTGATGGCAGTGCATGCATTTCCAAAGGCTTCCACCAGAGAGTTGACTTGCAGAATTTTTTCTCTCAAGGTCTGATTATCTGCCTGTGCCAAACAGAGAACAGTCCAGTGGAGTCTCCAGAAACATTACTCCAGTAGAGTTGCCACACACCCCTTCCCGTCCATAAAAATCACATTTATCTTTTTGGGAAAAAACTCCATTTGGGAAATTAGCATCAACCACCAGCACTGTTTTCTCAGATAAGCATCTCCCCAGGTGCATGTGTCAGATGAGGCTAGATTAGGTCAGTTTTTATGACCAGCCACACTTCTCTAAGTCCTTGACAGATAAAATGCCTAGAGTTTAGAAAGAATTTTAGAGAGATTCCATCACTTTTCTCAGTTATTCATTATAATATTCAATAAACCTCCTCTGTAAAAAAATACTTAAATTTGTTCTTAGTCTCATAATACACTGCTTATAAGTAATTGCTAGGCTATTTTTATAGCCATATCTTCAATGTCCATTTCACCAAGCTAAAAATTTCTATTTCCCTCAACTTTTGCTCAAAGATTTCTACTTTCCAATCCTTTAATCATCTTAGTGACTCCCCTGCTCCTGCTTCTGGTGTTTAACCACTTTTACTACTTAATGGCTAACTGTATTATACTGAGAACAAGAAAAACTAATTGCCAAATCTAGTAAATTCGTGCTGGCATTATTTTCTTCACTACATGAAAGGAGGAGGACATGCTGACATCTTACAAGGCCTAGCAATCAGGAGGCGAGCATAATAAAGATGGAATGTTTCTATGTACCCCTAATAAAATCCAGTATTTCCATCATTTTAGAAATATGCAGTAACTCTGAAGGGACTTCAAGCCACAATACAGAAAGCAGGTCATCATTACCTTTCCCAAGAAAGTCAAATGCTGAACGATCAGGTGGGCACTTTCCGTCTTCCCAGAGCCACTTTCTCCGCTGATGACAATGCACTGATACAGAAAATGAAGTGTCGGTGAAGAATTCATAGCACAGTAACCATCCTGTGTGTTCAGCTATGGTTTTCATATAACATCCACCACTGTTCACCTTAACTCTTCACTGAGCAATACATCTTAGGGATCTTTCCATTTCAGTACACTGAGAGCTTCTTTAACCTTTTTAGTCTTTTGTGGCTCCTTTGTACAGATGTACCATAGTCTATTTAACCAGTCAGAATGGATACTTGAGTTTTTCCCTATGTCACTACAAACAATACTGCAATGAACAGCCCTATGGATAGGTCATTATATTTATGCAGGTTCATTTGTAGAATAAATTCCCAGAAATGGGATTATTGGACCGAAAGGTAAACACATTCATAAGTTTGATAGATTACACCAAATGGCTTTCCTAAGGACTGTATGACAGTGCCTACCCTCCTGCAGCATCACCACCTGGGTATGTTGGATTTCTGCTATTCTGATAGGCAAAACACTGTATCTCGGTAGAGTTTTAATTTGCACTTTTATTATGAGTGAGATTGGCCATCTTTTCATAAGTTTAATGTCATTCATATTTTCCTTTTTTGTGCCCAGTCTATATATCCTTTGCCTTCTTTTAAAAATATTATTGGTCTTTCTATCAGTTTTTTCTAGGAGCTCTTTATGTATAAAGGAGATTAGTGGGTGTGGTATAATAAAAAACGTATATTGGGTCTTTGCCTCTGGTTCCTGACTCTGAGCTCCTAAACTTTTGGAATGTCCCGAATGACAGAACTGGTGGAGCATCCTTTGTTATTCACAAACAAGTCCCTTTCAAGCAAATATAACTGCTAACCAAGTGGTTCAAGGTGGAGCCCAAGATAGCTTCAAGATGGGGGCTGATCACCAAAAAAGACCAAAAAAGATTTAGGAGGAGGGAACTTTCAGCTTTACCATTCCAGCTTCTGGAGAGGAGAAAAGGGCTAGAGACTGACTGAGTCATAAAATCTCTTGAACAACGAGATTCAGAGAGCTTCCAGTATGAATACGTTGCAGGCCTGGGAGGGGCCTGTGCCTAGAGAATGCATAGAACCTTTGCACCATTTTCTCTCCTATATCTTGCCCTAAGCATCTCTTCCATTTGGCTGTTTCTGAGTTGTGTCCTTTATCAAAACCCAGTAAACACAAGTATTTTTCTGAGTTCTGTGAGTCATTCTAGTGAATTATCAAACCTCAGGGGGATTCTGGGAATCCCTAAATTTGTAGTCAGCCAGGCAGAAGAGTGGGTAGCCTAGGCACCCCATTCACAACTGGCGCTGAAGTACAGGTGGTCTTGTGGACTGAGCCCCGAACCTGTGAGGTCTGTGCTAAATCTGGATAGCTAGTATCAGAATTGAATGGAACTGAATTGTTAGACATCCGGTTGGCATTAGGGAATTGCAGAATTGGCTAGTGTTGGTACAGACACAACATTTGGTGTCAGAAGTGGTGTCAGAAAAAAGATAACACAGTGGGATAACTTTGTAACTTGAAAAACACATATATCTCCCTTCATTTACTCCTGTCTATGAATTCTGTGGACATTTCACAAATCTCTGGGAAAGGTAATAATTTGGAGAAGCCAAGTTTCTAACCCATAGTTAATCCATGTATTCCATTTTATAATTTGCACTATTTCAAGTGTTCCTCAACAAATCCAAAACTGGATTTCACAGGTCTCAGGAAATTTATACATTGTGCTTCTCTCATAAAAATTTCTCATGAAATTAGACTGTTTCTATTTCAAACAGAATAAACACACCAGGGAAAAAATACATATTACAAGTAAAGGAAGGGCCAAAGGTTGGATATGCTACCACTGTGAACTGGAAGTCCAGACAGTTACAATTTATGGGTGAGCTTTGTGTTAATAGCATTGAGTTTAAGATTTGTGCAGTTTTTACCCAATTCATCACAATTTCTTAGCAGCTAAACAGTGCGGTACGTGACCATTATCAGCCTGTGTGCAGTATTTCCTACAAAAAGGACTGGACCATGAACTTTCTGAAACCTTCCTAGGAAAGAACTTAATTTCTGTCATTCTCCATCTTGTTTTTATTATAGTCATTACCATGTCATCAGTTTTGTGTTAGCTCTATGTTCTCATATTAGAATTATCTTATTATATATTAGGGATTATATATATATTAGGGATTCCCTGATAGCTCAGTTGGAAAAGAACATGCCTGCAATGCAGGAGACCCCAGTTCAATACCTGGGTCAGGAGGATCTGCTGGAGAAGGGATAGGCTACCCACACCAGTATTCTTAGGCTTCCCTTGTGGCTCAGCTGGTAAAGAATCTGCCTGCAATGTGGGAGACCTGAGTTCGATCCTTGGGTTGGGAAAATCCCCTGGAAAATGGAAAGGCTACCTACTCCAGTATTCTGGCCTAGATAATTCCATGGACTCTACAGTCCATGGGGTGGCAAAGAGTTGGACATGACTGAGCGAATTTCACCTTCTATTATATTTTACCAGGGAAAATGAGTGTATTTGAGGAAGATGTCTCACATTTCTTGAAAAGGGTTTCTACATTCACTTGTTCCTCTAGTTTATCACTACTCCTGTCCCACTGAGCTACTATTTCATTGCCTATTTCCTTGAGTCAGTATCAGCAACCAGAATGGCAAGTTTTTAGGAAAACTCAAGAGCTGCAAAGGAGGACAGAAAACATCCTACTGTGGGACTTGGTGGGGAAGGACAGTTAAGTTCTTACCTGATCTTTGCTGAAAGTAACCATGCATTGATAAGCAGCATCTGCTGATGCAAATATGTGGGGGGGATTTGAGGCACGTTTCACTCCATGATACAGTCTGGAAAACTGAAAAACATTAATTTAAAGAACTCTTCTAATGTCCCAATACCCTTTGCCCATAAAACCAAAGCTGTGTCACTTTTCAGGGGAACTGTGGCATCAGAGAGGCTGTAGAGCAGAGTCTCTGGAGTCTACAGGCCTGACTTCAAATCCCAGTTCTTCACTTACTGGCTCCATAGCTTATTCAAGGACACTAACTTCACTATGTGAAGTCTCCTCATCTGCCAAATAGGCTTACTAACAGTACCCATCATGCAGGGTCATGAGAAATATCCAAGGCAACCCAATGCCCGGTATACAGTAAATGCTAATTTAACGTTAGCTGATATCGTTACATCTTAACTTAAAAGTCACCCCCAAAGTGTACGAATGTTGTTGCACTATTATTTTCAGTTTGGGGTATGTCCACCCATGGTATTTTATTCTCACTTTTTCTCCCTTTTCATTTTTCCTTGAGATTTCAAATTTCCTGTTAAGGAGCCACATGCTCAAAAACATTCCTTACCTGTGGAGAGTATATGCTTAGATTCTGGAAGGGGTTTAAGGCAATTAAGATATCTCCAACATATGTGTAAATAAGTAAGTCCACATAACGCTTCTGCAGCTGATGAATAATTGTATCCTAAGAAGAGGATAAATAGTACCGAGAGTAAGCATTATTTCTAGTCAAGGAAGAGATATTAAAAATAACAACAAGTGTATTCTTACAAGAATAATTTTCTCCAAAAGATTAAAATAGTCCATTTAAATTATACCCTATTGATTAGGACCCTAATGATCTTAAATGCAGATATTTGCCTTGAAAGAAGAAAAAAATTAGGAATATACTATTTAAAAGAATTCAGCCCATTTAGGACTTGCTAAAAAACACTGACATATCTGACAAGAGTTTTGTTATTATTAAAAAACTGTTTGACCCCATCCAAATGTTCTATTCAGAATGCGATTTAATAGGCCATTCCTATTAATAAAGTACAGATAAATTGTAACTTCATTTTTCAAAGCATTACACTTAAAATTTATGTGGTGGGAATGTAGAATTGAACACTTTTATATCACACTTTAGTGATTCATACATTGCATTTAAGGGTCCCCAGAGTTAGAAACAGCAGAAGCAGGCCCAATGCAATTAACAGCTCTATTAAACATGCATATTTTAAATGGGGATTATCACAATTTTCAAATTTGGAATTCAAGCTATATTAGCTTCACTATTTCCCTAAATGAAGCTCTTCTTTATGAAGAACAAACAACTGTCTTAATTTAAGGGTTAAATTGCACTGTTCTATAAACAGAAAATAATTTCAGCTGATATAAAAACATCTTTTAAGCCTGGAATATAAAAGCCTTCAAGGGAAAACTCCAAATCCTTTTCTCTTCACCATTTAGGACATTTAGGGGACTATAAATGAACACAGAACAACACGGGATCATAGTCACAGCAGCCAAACATCCTTGAGTTTCATCCCAGGGCTACACAAACCAAGTCTCAAGTGACCTTAGGAGAACATGGTCTACGACAGAAAGATCAGACCAGTCGTGTGAAACAAATGTCCTTGGTGAAAATTGCCTATTAAATATTTAGTACCTCATCCAGGACCTCCATATTGACCAAGTCATCCTCAAGGCAGTATTTTTCAGCATCTTCCACATGATAGGGTCTTTTGGTGTGCATCCTTTCATGCCTAGAGTTTATCCAGAGAATATTAGTACTAAGGCAGTAAAAAATATATCAGAAACTAGGCCACAAGAACAATTCAGCCACTGTCTTATCACACAACACGTTCAGAGACTTCAGAGAAGGGATAGGAAGAGCAAGCCTAGTCCAAGCCCTCAGCCCTCTCTCATCACTGCAGAAATTCCAGAGGAAAGGGGTGCTCCAGCATTCAAGCCTTCAGCTGCGGTGAGGAGCACTGCCAAATGGGCCCATATAATACTCATATCTGCTTTTCTTAAATGCCAACCACAGTACTTCCTCACATTATTTTCTGTTCAGCATCAGACACATAATTCTCATTAAGGTACTTCCCTTGAGGTCCCCTCTTGCTTCCACCAGCACCACTCCCCATTTTCTGGGGAATTTTTAAAGCTACAGAAAACTTTAGAGAATAATATAGCAAATACCAATGAATCAAGAAACGCTCATATTTTATCTTGTTTGTTTTAAATCCCTTTGTGACCCACTCCACTTTATTCAGTTCAGTTCAGTCACTCAGTCGTGTTTGACTCTTTGCGACCCCATGAATCGTACCATGCCAGGCCTCCCTGTCCATTACCATCTCCTGGAGTTCACTCAAACTCACGTCCATCGAGTCAATGATGCCATCCAGCCATCTCATCCTCTGTCACCCCATTCTCCTCCTGCCCCCAATCCCTCTCAGCATCAGAGTCTTTTTCAACGAGTCAACTCTTCGTATGACGTGGCCAAAGTATTGGAGTTTCAGCTTTAGCATCATTCCTTCCAAAGAACACCCAGGGCTGATATCCTTTAGAATGGACTGGTTGGGTCTCCTAGCAGACCAAGGGACTCTCAAGAGTCTTCTCCAACACCACAGTTCAAAAGCATCAATTCTTCAGCACTCAGCTTTCTTCACAGTTCAACTCTCACATCCATACATGACCACTGGAGAAACCATAGCCTTGACTAAACAGACTTTTGTTGGCAAAGTAATCTCTCTGCTCTTGAATATGCTATCTAGGTTGGTCATAACTTTTCTTCCAAGGAGTAAGCGTCTTTTAATTTCATGGCTGCAATCACCATCTGCAGTGATTTTGGAGCCGAAAAAGATAAAGTCTGATACTGTTTCCACTGTTTCCCCATCCATTTCCCATGAAGTGATGGGACCAGATGCCATGATCTTTATTTTCTGACTGTTGAGCTTTAAGCCAACTTTTTCACTCTCCTCTTTCACTTTCATCAAGAGGCTCTTTAGTTTTTCTTCACTTTCTGCCATAAGGGTGGTGTCATCTGCATATCTGAGGTTATTGATGTTTCTCCCGGCAATCTTGATTCCAGTTTGTCCTTCTTCCACCCAGCGTTTCTCATGATGTACTCTGCATAGAAGTTAAATAAGCAGGGTGACAATACACAGCCTTGACGTACTCCCTTTCCTATTTGGAAAATAGGAAATTTGGAACCCGTCTATTGTTCCATGTCCAGTTCTAACTGTTGCTTCCTGACCTGCATACACGTTTCTCAAGAGGCAGGTCAGGTGGTCTGGTATTCCCATCTCTTTCAGAATTTTCCAGAGTTTGTTGTGCTCTTCACAATCAAAGGCTTTGGCATAGTCAATAAAGCAGAAGTAGATGTTTTTCTGGAACTCTCTTGCTTTTTCCATGATCCAGCAGATGTTGGCAATTTGATCTCTGGTTCCTCTGTCTTTTCTAAATCCAGCTTGAACATCTGGAAGTTCACAGTTCACATACTGTTGAAGCCTGACTTAGAGAATTTTGAGCATTACTTTACTAGTGTGTGAGATGAATACAATTGTGTGGTAGTTTGGGCATTCTTTGGCATTGCCTTTCTTTGGGCCTGGAATGAAAACTGACCTTGTCCAGTCCTGTGGCCACTGCCGAGTTTTCCAAATTTGCTGGCATATTGAGTACAGCACTTCCACAACATCATCTTTTAGGATTTGAAATAGCTCAACTGGAATTCCATCACCTCCACTAACTTTGTTTGTGGTGATGCTTCCTAAGAACCACTTGACTTCACATTCCAGGATGTCTGACTCTAGGTTGGTGATCACACCATTGTGATTATCTTGGTCGTGAAGATCTTTTTTGTACAGTTCTTCTGTGCATTCTTGCCACCTCTTCTTAATATCTTCTGCTACTGTTAGGTCCATACCTTTCTGTCCTTTATTGAGCCCATCTTTGCATGAAATGTTCCCTTGGTATCTCTAATTTTCTTGAAGAGATCTCTAGTCTTTCCCATTCTATTGTTTTCCTCTATTTCTTTGCATTGATTGCTGAGGAAGGCTTTCTTATCTCTTCTTGCTAGTCTTTGGAACTCTACATTCAGATGCTTATATCTTTCCTTTTGTCCTTTGCTTTTCGCTTCTCTTCTTTTCACAGCTATTTGTAAGGCCTCCCCAGACAGCCATTTTGCTTTTTTTGCATTTCTTTTCTATGAGTATGGTCTTGATCCCTGTCTCCTGTACAATGTCACGAACCTCCGTCCATAGTTCATCAGGCATTCTATCAGATCTAGTCCCTTAAATCTATTTCTCACTTCCACTGTATAAACATAAGGGATTTAATTTAGGTCCTACCTGAATGGTCTAGTGGTTTTCCCTACTTTCTTCAATTTAAGTCTGAATTTGGCAATAAGGAGCTCCTGATCTGAGCCACAGTCACCTCCCAGTCTTGTTTTTGCTGACTGTATAGACCTTCTCCATCTTGGCTGCAAAGAATATAATCAATCTGATTTTGATGTTGACCATCTGGTGATGTCCATGTGTAGAGTCTTCTCTTGTGTTGTTGGAAGAGGGTGTTTGCTATGACCAGTGTATTCTCTTAGCAAAACTCTATTAGCCTTTGCCCTGCTTCATTCCGCATTCCAAGGCCAAATTTGCCTGTTACTCCAGGTGTTTCTTGACTTCCTACTTTGCATTCCAGTCCCCTATAATGAAAAGGACATCTTTTTGGGTGTTAGTTCTAAAAGGTCTTGTAGGTCTTCATAGAACTGTTCAACTTCAGCTTCTTCAGCGTTACTGGTTGGGGCATAGACTTGGATTACTGTGATATTGAATGGTTTGCCTTGGAAACGAACAGAGATCATTCTGTCGTTTTTGAGATTGCATCCAAGTACTGCATTTCGGACTCTCTTGTTGACCATGATGGCTATTCCATTTCTTCTGAGGGATTCCTGTCCACAGTAGTAGATATAATGGTCATCTGAGTTAATTCACCCATTCCAGTCCATTTTAGTTCGCTGATTCCTAGAATGTCGACGTTCATTCTTGCCATCTCCTGTTTGACCACTTCCAATTTGCCTTGATTCATGGACCTAACATTCCAGGTTCCTATGCAATATTGCTCTTTACAGCATTGGACCTTGCTTCTATCACCAGTCACATCCACAACTGGGTATTGTTTTTGCTTTGGCTCCACCCTTCATTCTTTCTGGAGTTATTTCTCCACTGATCTCCAGTAGCATATTGGGCACCTACTGACCTGGGGAGTTCCTCTTTCAGTATCCTATCATTTTGCCTTTTCATGCTGTTCATGGGGTTCTCAAGGCAAGAATACTGAAGTGGTTTGCCATTCCCTTCTCCAGTGGACCACATTCTGTCAGACCTCTCCACCATGCCTGCCCGTCTTGGGTGGCCCCACAGGGCATGGCTTAGTTTCATTGAGTTAGACAAGGCTGTGGTCCTAGTGTGATTAGATTGACTAGTTTTCTGTGAGTATGGTTTCACTGTGTCTCTCCCTCTGATGCCCTCTCTACCAATTTCTTTACCCAGTCTTATATTGATCCGCATTTAGGCTGATTCCAGCTTTTTACTATTATAAACAAAACAGCACTCAGTATCTTTATCTGCATCCCCTTGCATATATTTGTGAGATTTTCTCTAGGGGCTGTTGCTCCCCAGGCATTTTAAAACTTCCTGCCTATTAAATTAGAAGTTACTTCCTGATCCCTATTAGTGATAGATTTGAAGAAGGAATATTTTAAGCAGGTATTAGTCATCTCTAGTACTAGAATCAACTTTTCTGCTAATTCATATAAAGCTCCAAAGTGGATGAAACTTAATTTTACTTAGTAAAATCAAATTTATAACCTAAGCATTTAAAAATTGTTATTAAACAGAACAGTTTATTCATCTCTATTCTATCATATTAGTGATATGAAAGAAAAATAGGTTTGGAAAACAGCTTTTTATAAAAACTCAGAGCTGCTTCTATCTAGCCACTTTGCTAAATAAAAAAGCAAGAAGGTCCATATTTCTGGCCAAATCCTCTTCACATAAAACCCAATCGGTTTTTTCCCTTAAAGTTCATCATAAAACCAAATACTGTAACATATTTTTAGTAAACTAATTAAATTCTCATCATTTGAAATTCAGCTAGTTTATATCCTTCCTAAACTTATAGCTTGCAATCATATGAAATAGGTTATGTTAGAGTTTATTTCAAGCATCTTTTAACAAAGAAAGTCAGGAATTTAATAACAAAGAAAGTCAGCCCTGGTTCCAGAATAAGGACTCTCCATTCTCTCCCCGTACTGAATGCAAGTAAATATGTTGGACACAATGCATGATATTCTCAAAGGTACGTGGTAACAGGCTGACTGAGGGAATCAGAATTCAAAATATCATTGAATAAAATGGCAAGTTTCCTAGGAGTTTTTTTTCTTCCAGTAACTCCTGACCTGAACTTGAAGTCAGCCTGATCTGCATACACGGATGTCAATCTTCACACTGTGTGGCATTTTTATAACCAACTAAAAATGGAAGCACTGACAAACCTCAGTTGCAGTATCACAAATAAATAAACTCGACTACAAAGTCCTGACTGTAACTATGAACACGTACAACGCAATATTGAAGGACTGAAACTATTATCTTCTGAACTCGTAGAGTTAATCTATATACCAATCTATCTGTCTCACAGATTTAACCTCCAGGAATTATGCAGATGTTGTCTGCAAATATGAGCTTGATTCTCATAAAATCTCCAGTAATATTTTATAAACAAGAAAAACCTTTTAAAAGATCTAACCTGCTGTCCTTAGCAATGTATGACCTTTTCTCATGTGTATAAGCAATTAACTTTCCTAGAATTATTTGCTCCCAAAATTGAAACTAGCAATCTAGAAGTTGATGTAGATGTAAGGTATTTCCACTCTGATAAAGGCCACTTCATTTTCTCAACCAGGGGAAAAAAAAATATGCCAGCCATATCTCTATCTTCCTCAACTAGTGTTCCTCTGAAACTGCTACCTGCTTCATTTTCCTGCTTTGGATACTGGAAAGGTTTGGAGAGAATAAAGAGAAAAAATTATTTACTCCAATTTTTATATTTTAAAATTGACATTACCCTAGATTACATGTTTATTCAAAGTGTTACACGGTTTTATATTTATGCATTTTTAGTTGAAATTATTCAAAATAAATTTGGTTTAATTTTTTTTACAGTTTTCTAGAGTTAAATAATTTGTTGTCACTGGTTAACAGATAACACCACCCTTATGGCAGAAAACAAAGAAAACTAAAGAGCCTCTTGATGAAAGTGAAAGATGAGAGTGAAAAAGTTGGCTTAAAACTCAACATTCAGAAAACTAAGATCATGGCATCCGGTCCCATAACTTCACGGCAAACAGATGGGAAAACGGTGGAAACAGAGACAGACTATTTTTGGGGGCTCCAAAATGACTGCAGATGGTGACCGCAGCCATGAAATTAAAAGATGCTTGCTCCTTGGAAGAAAAGCTATGACCAACCTAGACAGCATACTAAAAAGCAGAAACATTACTTGGCCAACAAAGGTCTGTCTAGTCAAAGCCATGGTTTTTCCAGTAGTCATGTATGGATGTGAGAGTTGGACTATAAAGAAAGCTCAGTGCTGAAGAATTGATGCTTTTGAACTGTGGTGTTGGAGAAGACTCTTGAGAGTCCCTTACACTGCAAGGAGACCCAACCAGTCCATCCTAAAGGAAATCAATCCTGGATATTCATTGGAAGGACTAATGCTGAAGCTGAAACTCCAATACTTTGGCCACTTGACGCATAGAACTGACTCATTTGAAAAGACCCTGATGCTGGGAAAGATTGAAGGTGGGAGGAGGAGACTACAGAGGATGAGATGGCTGGATGGCATCACTGACTCAATGGACATGAGTTTGAATAAACTCCAGGAGTTGGCAATGGACAGGGAAGCCTGGCGTGCTGCAGTCCATGGGGTCACAAAGAGTCGGACACAACTGAGCAACTGAACTGAACTGTCAACTTAAAATTTCCTTTAAATTCACATGCTCCACCTAGTGCCTTATTTGAGAATAGCATCTATTATCAGTTGTTGAACACTTCCTTATTTAATGTGAACATTACAGATTTCCAACTGTATCCAACTCTGGATCTAGTATTCCAAAGCTTAGAGGGATGGAGAGATGGATAAATGGTGGATAAAGTAAACAAAGGGCTTCCCTGGTGGCTCAGGCAGTAAAGCATCTGCCTGCAATGCAGGAGGCCTGGGTTCAATCCCTGGGTCGGGAAGATCCCCTGGAGAAGGAAATGGCAACCCATTCCAGTACTTTTGCCTGGAAAATTCCACAGATGGAGGAGCCTGGTAGGCCACAGTCCATGGGATTGCAAAGAGTCAAACACGACTGAGCAACTTCACTAAAGTAAGCAAAAAGTATTCTATTAAACTAAGAGTTATGGTAAGGAATTACAGTTTTGATGATTTAGAAGACATTTTCAAAATTCAGTTTTTTGCCAGACTTTCTATTAGTTTTTATGAGGCCCTAAGCACATTGTCTGCCACGCCTGGATTTCCAGATAAATGGAGTTTGGGGGTTAAAGCTTACAGAAGATGAGACTCAAAGCTCTGGTTTAGGCTGGTTCTCAGAGTTTGGGTTTTGTGTGGTAGTGGGGGAGGTAGTGGTGAGTAGGGTTGACCTAAGGATTCAGGGTTCAAGAAAAGAGGAAACTGGTATCTGAGTCCCCAACTCAAGTAAGGTGGGAATGAGTGAAAGTCTGAAACATCAAGTCTAAGGAAATAATCACTGGATCTGAAGAGTGGGTGAGACAGAGCCAGAGGTGGAGCCTAGGAGCTCCTCTAAAACAAGAGTGGGCACAGATGGGACACAGGATAGAGGGATTTTTTGGAATGCCTTGCTGCTGCTGCTGCTAAGTCACTTCAGCCGTGTCCGACTCTGTGTGACCCCATAGACGGCAGCCCACCAGGCTCCCCCGTCCCTGGGATTCTCCAGGCAAGAACACTGGAGTGGGTTGCCATTTCCTTCTACAGTGCATGAAAGTGATAAGTGAAAGTGAAGTCGCTCAGTCGTGTCCGACTCCTGCGACCCCATGGACTGCAGCCCACCAGGCTCCTCCGTTCATGGGATTTTCCAGGCAAGGGTACTGGAGTGGGTTGCCATTGGAATGCCTTAGGTCCAGTTTATGAGGAGGAAAGGAGCTGTAGAGGGTATGAAGCTGACTCAGACACTGAGAGAATAAACCCTGGAGTGCTGTTGCCATCACTATAGCTTAATCTCTATATCTGTATTAGGTTAAAACCATTTCTGTGAGTTCTTTTTAATGTCTCATCACTGACCTGTGGACTTCTTTATTTGAGCTGTTGGCCCTATGAATAATATTGATCATATAAGATATATTATGTCCCAAAGTGACTATTTAAACCCTTAGCCTGTTCCTGTCCATCAGCTCTGCCTGTGGAAGCAGTAACTTCAATGTAGGTAGGTCTAACAGGGCAGCAAGAGCTTCACATAGGTGTGGCAGGATACATTCTTCCCTCCACCCCGACTATGTAAAAGAACAAAGAGATAGAAAGAAGGCCTCTAAATTATAACTGAAGAGTAGGAAGGAAACAAAATCTTTTAGCCTAATAATGACAAGGGAATGTGCTAATTAGAGGTTAAACTCTGCATTGAAAAATGCCTGATTGTCTTTTAGACAGCTGCCCTGTGACAGGAGGACCACTGGGAAGGCCACCTCTACCTCCACCCCTCCACACTTAGGATCAGAGCCCTACCCTCCACCCGAGAGAGGAGCCAGTAGAGGCGAAAAATGACTAACCCGCTTATCAGATTCCAGATAAGTAAGTAAAATCTGTTGGGCATGGAGAAGAAAATGAGTAAGGGAGAGGCTTGGAATCACAGGTGGTGGTCCTCAAGAGTCTAAGACAAAGATTCTGTGGCTATATACAAAGCTTAGAGACATGCTGACAATTTGGATACATTTAGAGAAACCTTTCCTTTATCATCACATTCAGTGGCTCTCATATAGTAAGGAAAATGTTACTCAAAGTGGGGATAGAGTACTATTACTCCAACAAAGACAGTGATGTTGAATATTTCTTCCAAGTCATTATTTCCATTTCAGTATATCTCCTGATAACAGGACAGATGAAAGAAACTTTTGACTATAATTATTTAATCATGGACCTAGCATGAGAAAAATAATGTCAGACCATCTAGGTGTACCATTATTTTTTGGTACACCTGGAGGGCATGGTAACCCACTCCAGTACTCTTGCCTGGAGAATCCCCACAGAGAGAGGAACCTGGCGGGCTACAGTCCATGGGGTCACAAAGAGTCGAAAACGACTGAGTGACTAAGCACATCTAGGTGTAACTTCATCCTGTTGTTTAGTTGCTAAGTTGTGTCTGACTCTTTCGTGACTCAACAGGAAACAGGAGATGGCAAGAGTGAGCATCGACATTTTAGAAATCGGTGAACTAAAATGGACTGGAATGGATGAATTTAACTCAGATGACCATTATATCTACTACTGTGGGCAAGAATCCCTTAGAGGAAATGGAGTAGCTATCATAAAAAAAAAAAAAAAAGTCTGATGCAGTACTTGGATGCAATCTCAAAAACAACAGAATGATCTCTGTTTGTTTCCAAGGCAAATCATTCAATATCACAGTAATCCAAGTCTATGCTCCGACCAGTAATGATGAAGAAGCTGAAGTTGAACAGTTCTATGAAGACTGACAATCTAAAACTAACCCAAAAGAGATGTCTTTATCATTATAGGGGACTGGAATGCAAAAGTAGGAAGTCAAGAGACAAGCTGGAGTAACGGGCAAATTTGGCCTTGGAGTACAGAATGAAGCAGGGCAAAGGCTAATAGAGTTTTGCCAAGAGAAAGCACTCGTCATAGCAAACACCCTCTTCCAAAAACACAAGAGAAGACTCTACACATGGACATCACCAAATGGTCAATACCAAAATCAGATTGACTGTATTCTTTACAGCCAAAGATGCAGAAGTTCTATACAGGCAGCAAAAACAAGACCAGGAGCTGACTATAGCACAGACCATGAGTTCCGTATTGCCAAATTCAGACTTAAATGGAAGAAAGTAGGGAAAACCACTAGATCATTCAGGTATGACCTAAATCAAATCCCTTACGATTATACAGTGGAAGTGACAAATAGATTCAAGGGATTAGATTTGATAGACAGAGTGCCTGAAGAAATATGAACAGAGGTTCATGACATTGTACAGGAGGCAGGGATCAAGACCATCCCCAAGAAAAAGAAATGCAAAACGGTAAAATGGTTGTCTGAGGAGGCCTTACAAATAGCTGTGAATAGAAGTAAAAGGCAAAGGAGAAAAGGAAAGATACACCCACTTGAAAGCAGAGTTCCAAAGAATAGCAAGGAGAGATAAGAAAACCTTCCTCAGCAATCAATGCAAAGAAATAGAGGAAAACAATAGAATGGGAAAGTCTAGAGATCTCTTCAAGAAAATTAGAGATACCAAGGGAACATTTCATGTAAAGAGGGCACAATAAAGGACAGAAATGGTATGGACCTAACAGAAGCAGAAGATATTAAGAAGAGATGGCAAGAATACACAGAAGAACTGTACAAAAAAGATCTTCACGACCCAGATAATCACGATGGTGTGATCACCAACCTAGAGTCAGACATCCTGGAATGTGAAGTCAAGTGGGCCTTAGGAAGTATCACCACAAACAAAGTTAGTGGAGGTGATGGAATTCCAGTTGAGCTATTTCAAATCCTAAAAGATGATGCTGTGAAAGTGCTGTACTCAATATGCCAGCAAATTTGGAAAACTCGGCAGTGGCCACAGGACTGGACAAGGTCAGTTTTCATTCCAGGCCCAAAGAAAGGCAATGCCAAAGAATGCCCAAACTACCACACAATTGTATTCATCTCACACACTAGTAAAGTAATGCTCAAAATTCTCTAAGTCAGGCTTCAACAGTATGTGAACTATGAACTTCCAGATGTTCAAGCTGGATTTAGAAAAGGCAGAGGAACCAGAGATCAAATTGCCAACATCCGCTGGATCGTGGAAAAAGCAAGAGAGTTCCAGAAAAACATCTACTTCTGCTTTATTGACTATGCCAAAGCCTTTGATTGTGAAGAGCACAACAAACTCTGGAAAATTCTGAAAGAGATGGGAATACCAGACCACCTGACCTGCCTCTTGAGAAACGTGTATGCAGGTCAGGAAGCAACAGTTAGAACTGGACATGGAACAACAGACTGGTTCCAAATAGGAAAAGGAGTACGTCAAGGCTGTATATTGTCACCCTGCTTATTTAACTTATATGCAGAGTACATCATGAGAAACACTGGGCTGGAGGAAGCACAAGCTGGAATCAAGATTGCCAGGAGAAATATCAATAACCTCAGATATGCAGATGACACCACCCTTATGGCAGAAAGTGCAGAAGAACTAAGAGTCTCTTAATGAAAGTGAAAGACGAGAGTGAAAAAGTTGGCTTAAAACTGAACATTCAGAAAACTAAGATAATGGTATCCAATCCCAACACTTCATGGCAAATAGATGGGGAAACAGTGGAAGCAGTGAGAGAATTCATTTTGGCTGAAGGAGATCAGCCCTGGGATTTCTTCGGAAGGAATGATGCTAAAGCTGAAACTCCAATCCTTTGGCCACCTGATGGGAAGAACTGACTCATTTGAAAAGACCCTGATGCTAGAAAAGATTAAAGGCAGGAGGAGAATGGGATGACAGAGAATGGGATGGCTGAATGGCATCACCGACTCAATGGACATGAGTCTGAATAAACTCCAGGAGTTGGTGATGGACAGGGAGGCCTGGCGTGCTGCAGTCCATGGGATAGCAAAGAGTTGGACATGACTGAGCAAGTGAACTGAGCTGAACTGGACTACAGCCCACCATGATTCTCTGTCCACCTGATTTCCCAGGCAACAGTACTGGAGTGGGTTGTCATTTCCTTCTCCAGGGGATATTCCTGGCCCAGGGATGGAAGCCGAGTCTCCTGCCTGGCAGGCGGATTCTTTATCACTGAGTCATCTGGGAAGACTAATACCATCCTACTGAGAGCCAAATATGAATGAAGTTACCACCTAGATAACTTTAAGTACATTAGTCTATCTTGATCTGAAATTTAAGCTTATATGTATCAAATAAACATTATAATACAAAGATTAAAAAATACAAGAATTAGTTGGGGGGAAATCTCCAAAGTATCACCCTATTTTTTCATTTAAACATAGTTTTGACCGTAATTCCAATAAATCAGCATCTTATCAATTATATTAAATTAATTTGACATAGCTACCTTCTCCAGGCAGTAAGAATCAGTGACAGCAGCAGAAAATTAAACATCAATTCACTTAGTTATGGACAGACAGAGACAGATACGCTGTTCAGTCATGTCCGACTCTTTGCGACCCCATGGACTGCAGCCTGGCAGGCTTCCCTGTCCTTCACCATCTCCCAAAGCTTGCTCAAACTCATGTCCATTGAGTTGGTGATGCCATCCAACCATCTCATCCTCCTTCCCCTCCTGCCTTCAATCTTTTCCACCATTAGGGTCTTTTCTAATAAGTTGGCTCTTCAAGTCAGGTGGAAAAGTATTGGAGCTTCAGCATCAGTCCTTCCAATGAATATTCAGGACTGATTTCCTTTAGGATTGACTTGTTTGATCTCCTTGCAGTCCAAGGGAGTCTCAAGAGTCACAGTTCAAAAGCATCAATTCTTTGGCCCTCAGCCTTCTTTATGGTATGGATTTGTTTCTTGTCTGTTAGGAAAATCCTTAACCTTCTATATGTCAATCATCTTCAGCACTTGATGAAGTAATCATTCAAAATTCGTCATTTACACAGGAGTTCCAGAAACCAACAGTGTGTGTGTGTGTGTGTGTGTGTGTGTGTGTGTGTATTGGGGCGTTACATGTTTACAGGTAATAAAGGAAGCAAGTGAGCAAGACTTACTGGAAAAAGCTCAGCAGTTAAGCAGTGAAGTAAATATCTGTTTTTAAAGGTCATTGCTGCTGTTTGAAAAGAAATCAGAAAAGCTGAGGTCATTGTTTTAATCATTGTTTTAAAGCCTTAGGCAAATTGCAAGAGTATAATCAAAATCCATTAAACAGAGCAGGAAACAACCAGCAACTTAATTGCTCTACCAAGTAATACTTGGTAGTAGACCCTTGGCATTTGAGGGTTTAACATTTGTGGTTTCAGCTAATCCCAAACCACCCACTGGGGAAGGAACAACAGGCTGGATTTTGCAATTTTCCTGAGGCCAGAAGCTGAATCCACAATGGGAAGCTGGGAGGTGGGAGAGGGTCAGGTCACAGCACAGCCAACCATTGGTTTCCCTGCCTCCACGGCCACTGTAGACAGTGGTTTTTACTCTTCTCCCACTAACCCTTGTGAAGTGCTTTTTTAAAAATTCATATCTTCTCTAACTTTGATAGTGATAGGACACACCAGATGATATTGATGAATTCAGGGATTTCCAAAAGTGATTTGGGGAAAAAGTCCTTTTGAAAGTCAAAGAAATGGGAGCTGATGTAAGGGAAATGGCCAAATTGTTTCACAGTATCCCTGACAGGTTAAGTAAAAATGTAACTCTAAACTGTTGTTCATGGAATATCAGGGTTATTTAACCTCCTTCAAGAGAGAGTCAGCTTTGGGTACATAACCTCTCTACTGTTCCTGAATTCAACATATGCTACAGCAAAATTATAAATTACTGGAAAAACTTAAATTCCAACAGTTTCACTCATTTAATCAGCATCAAAAATTGGTATCAAATCTCAGATAGTACAACATAATGTGAAAAGGGAATGGATCAGTCTAGCTGTCCCCCCCAAACTGTACCATTCAGAAGAGAATGCTTAGACCAGGAGACAGCACCTGGGACCTCACCATTTAAGCCCTTTTTTTATTCTGTGAATGAAAAATACTGCCTGCCTTATCCATGAACAAAGGATGTTGCAGCCATCAGGCCATCACATTACAACCTCACTGATGGTGAGCTCTAAGGGAATTCAGGATGGAAATTGATGCCTGATGCCCACCATTGAGCAGTCAACTGCTCCACCCACCCTGAATGGTGCACCCTGAGGAGACGCAGGATGGGAAAGCACAGGATGCTGGCCCCAGATAGCTAAGGTGCATATCAAAGGAATGATTCCAGGGAGCCCACAATCTTGTATCTTCCCATACATAGAGAGGCACTAAATTCCTTAACTTGAGATATCTGGTTTTCTTTAATTAACTGTAATCTTTGGATGTTCTGACCATTTGGTCTTCATTGCAAAAAAGAAAAAAGAAAAAAAAACTTCTACGTATCCTGGATCCCCACCTTGCCTCTTTGGAGCAGTTCTCCAGAGTTATCTGAGATGTTGTATCCCAGGCTTAAGTTCTCAGTTGTGTCCACCAAGTAAAGCATAACTCTCAATTTTTAGGTTGTACATTTTTTTTCAGTTGACAATATATAGTACAGCTTCTGCTCTATTGTGAATAAGCCCCCCATGATTCCTAACCTCACTCCTGAATACTCATCTATTTCCTCATCACAGCTGAAATGGACCATTTCCCTATAACATTCCTGTTCGCCCCTACCCCACCTTCCACCCACTTACAGTGAGGGAATAGGGGAAAGGAGCTTCCTCCTTGCTCCCCTCTGCCTTTTCCCATCCATTGTTCTCCCTGACCAGTCTCTCTCCTCGAAAAAGTTCACATCACACTCTTAAGTCATCTTCTCCAGCACTTGGCCCCCATTTGCCTTTCTCTCTCACTCCTTCTCCTGATACCAGGCTTTGGTTTTCCCATACTCTACCAATCACTCCTTGTTCTACTCTTTCCCTTCTTCTCACTACTGCACTTGACTAGTCTTTTGCAGACCTGCCCCCCTTCTAGGTATTAAACACATTGTTCTTGCCTTGATTTGAATTTTAAAAATTCGGAAGTCAACACTTTCTTATCACTGAGACAAGAGCTGGGACTTTATTGCGGGGGGGGGGGGGGGCTCAAAATCACTGCAGATGGTGACTGCAGCCTTGAAATTAAAAGATGCTTGCTCTTTGGAAGAAAAGTTATGACCAACCTAGACCGCTTATTAAAAAGCAGAGACATTACTTTGCCAACAAAGGTCTGTTTAGTCAAAGCTATGGTTTTTCCAATGGTCATGTATGGATATGAGAGTTGGACTATAAAGAAAGCTGAGTGCTGAAGAACTGATGCTTTTGAACTGCTTTTTGAACTGTTGGAGAAGACTCTTGAGAGTCCCTTGGACAGCAAAGAAATCCAACCAGTCTGTCCTAAGGAAATCAGTCCTGAATATTAATTGGAAGGACCAATGCTAGAACTGACTCATTTGAAAAACCCAATGCTTTGACAGAGGATGAGTTTGGATGTAACCGACTCAATGGACATGAGTTTGAGTAAACTCCGGGAGTTGGTGATGGTCAGGGAGGCCTGACGTGCTGCAGTCCATGGGGTCGCAAAGAGTCAGACACGACTGAGTGGCCAAACTGAACCAATCACTTTGTTAATTCTTTTCACATTGTGATTTCAAGAGTCTTCTTTGTTGATTCTTTAAAAATTTTTATTTCTCCTCTACTGAAGCTGTCCACAATTGTGCTGTGACTAGTTCCCAGTAATCTCTCAAAGGTTCCTGAGAATTCAGTTCTACAACCTCTTTTCTCACCATCCTTTCACTGCATCTGCTCTCTGTCTTCATTGTAACCACCAGTCCCCTGACCCAGACGCATGTTCAAAGTCAATAAACCGCTCTGGCTTCACTTTTCTTCCACACTCCCAAAAGGCCTCGGGGATACACTCCTACTCAGATTCTTTTGCCCCCATGTCCACCCATAATGTCCATCCAACCCAGTCTCCAACCTGAAGACCACAGTATCTTCTTTGTCTCCTCCGGCTCCTGTGGCTAAGAATTGCGAGAGATGATAGATGGAAAAGGTGACAGTGTTAATGGTACAATTTTACGGAGGTTCTAATGCCAAATGGTCTCCTGAATGCTCTGCATGCATTATCTTAGACACTGATTAATTCCACTAAAATACATTGCTATTTGATGAAGTTCTACCTGGGTTTTCTGTGCTATTGAGTAATAGTTACATCCATCTTTAATAAACTCTTTATCATATTTGTCATATTGGCTATTTCAAAGATTTAACACTTCCCTGGAGTCCACAGCCCATTCCCAACTTTGAGACCACTTTGCTTACTTTTTTGGAAAGCTAAAGGCCATACAACATCAATGTCCTCATAGCATCTCCTCTTCCCCCTGCCCTTCATATTTTCTGGGTATCACAACCTTTCTGTGTCTTTCCCAACCTAGATGTGTTTTCTAAGGTCAGTCTTTCTCTTACTTAATTATCCTCCCTTGTGCTTCCTCTGTTACCTTCTCTGTTTTCAGTGCCTCCTTCCTTAGACGATCCTTCCCTCACCTATCCAAGTTCTTCCCCATTCTGCCTTCTGCCTTCTCTGCCTTCTGCTCCACAGCCCCCTGAAAATACCAACTTTTCTCTCCTCTCGGGAAAGTACTAAAGTGGATAGAACATTCCCTGCCTTTGCAGGAACAGTAAAACATGTCCACCCTATAGGCTATAGTTCTCATTTCTCTATATTAACTCTCAAAACTAAACAAGTCTGTGCCGCTGAGGGGCCCAGTACTGTCTGGACTATTGAAGAACACTTCTTTGGGCAGAAAGCTAGAACCTTTGTGTGAATCTGTAAGTACACAGCATAGCATGGGCTGTGTAGGGCATCTGATAGGATATGAAGAGGAAGCAAAGCCTTTTCACTGGTCTTTGTTTCTCAGTGTCTTGCAGTTTCTATTTGATTGAAGTCTGAAGCAGGGTAAGGAGCCCAATTCAGGCAGACGCTGTAACACTTCTCTCTTCCCTAATCTCTCTCCAATTCACCACTAAGTCCTGATGATACTATCATCATACTATAAGTTTGGGGCAAAATTAATTGCGGCTTTGCATTGCTGAAGTTTGCCATTTTATATTCAAATACATTCTTAAAGAAATGTGGTTAGGTTATACATCATTTAAACGCATATTTCTTACTTTTTTTTTTCTTTGCTAATGACATTACTTGCTATCTATATTTATTTTAGACTGGGGAAATGATGTTAGACAAAAAGAAAACTCAAGTGATTTTCTTATTCAAGTTCAAAATGGGTCGTAAAGCAGCAAAGACAACTTGCAACATCAACAATGCATTTAGCCCAGGAACTGCTGATGAACATACACTGCAGTGGTGGGTTAATAAGTTTTGCAAAGGAGACGAGAGCCTTGAAGATGAGGAGCGCAGTGGTCAGCCACAGGAAGTTCGCAATGACCAACTGAGAGCAATCATCAAAGCTAATCCTCTTACAGCTACGTGAGAAGTTGCTGAAGAACTTCAACATCGACCACTGTATGGTCATTGTGCATTTGAAGCAAATTGGAAAGGTGAGAAAGCTTGACAAGTGGGTGCCTCATGAGCTGACCAGGAATCAGAAAAATCATCATTTTGAAGTGTCGTCTTCACTTATTCTACACAACATCAACAAACCATTTCTCTATTGGATTGTGATATGTGACAGAAAGAGGATTTCATGATGACCAGCTTAGTGACAGGACTGAGAAGAAGCTCCAAAGTACTTCCCAAAGCTAAACTTGTACCCCCAAAAAAAGGTCTTGGTCACTGTTTGGTAGTCTGCTGCTGGTCTGATCCCCTACAGCTTCCTGAATCCTGACAAAACCATTACATCTGAGAAGTATACTCAGCAAATCAAGGAGATGCACTGAAAACTGCAATGCCTGCAGCCGGCACTGGTCACCAGAAAGAGGCCAATTCTGCACAACATCTGACCACACATCGCACAACCAACGCTTCGCAAGTTGAATAAATTGGGCTACGAAGTTTTTCATCATCCACCATTTCACCTGACCTCTCACCAACCCACTACCACTTCTTTAAGCATCTGGACAACTTTTTTTGCAGGGAAAATGCTTCTACAACCATCAGGACTCAGAAAATAGCTTTCTAAGAGTTCATCAAATCCCAAAGCAGATTTTTATGCTCCAGGAATATAAAACTTATTTTTCATTGGCAAAAGTGTGTTGACTATAATGGTTCCTGTTTTGATTAATAAAGATGTGTTTGAGCCTAGTTATAATTATTTAAAATTCATGGTCCAAAATTTCAATTATGTTTGCACCAAACTAATATCTTCTGTTATTTACAATTGCCACAATCTACTCTCATTTGCCCTCCTAGTTCCAACTCTGTCCAACTCCATTCCATCACTGCCATCAGAATGGTCTTCCTCAAGCACATCCCTTCTTGAAATCCTTCTGCTGCTCCCCAGTGCCTAAGAACACATCCAGGCTCCTTAGCCCATCTTGCCCTGGCCCCTGTCTCCTTGCACCCCCTTCCCCCAAGTTCCAGTGGTACCAACCAACTGTTCACCAAATCCCGTAAGCTCTCTTCAGCCTCTGTGTCTTTGCCCTCTGCTCATCCTTCTCCTCCATGTGGAATAACTGTGTTCTGTTTGTTCTTCAGGATGGTTCAAGGATCACCTTCCCAACAGTTTCTAGGTTGTTCCTTTCCCAAGTACTCTGGGAAGTACCCCAGGAAACCTTCTATCCAGGTACTTTTCATGCTGAGCTGTTCTCATCTGATTCTTGTCTATTTCACACACTGGACTATTAGTTCTTTATCAGGAACTGTATCTGATTTCCCTTGTAGTTCCTCTGTTTGGCAGAGGGCTTGACACATATACACACATAAATGTCTCTGGAATGAATAAATTAGATTTTAAATAAGAGACAGAAATTTGTATTTGTAACATTTAATATCTCTGTACTGTTTATTCTCATGATGTGGTTTGATAAGTAAATAGAGATGAATTTCCACAGATTAAGGCCAAAAGAAATGGAGGACTCTGAATTAAACAAATCTCAAATGTATTCAACTACAACTACTGCTAACAATGACTGAGTTATCAACTATCATCGTTATCAGAGTTATTTAACTCCGTTATCAACATTAACTATTTTTTAATGTATTGACTCAACTCTCAAAATAATCTCCATTTCACAGATAAAGAAATTTTGGAACAGAAAGATTTAATAACTTGTCTGTAAGTGGTTGAGCTGGGATTCAAACCTGGCAGAGTCAGGTTTTTTTTTAAACCACTGCATTGTACCACCTGCTGTGTGACCAAAACTGTGCAGAAAAAAAAGTAAATTGGGTATTTGCCTCACTCATCTATGCACTTACCCCACTTATTCTTTGCTTTTTCCACCTTAACTTGGAAACTCACAACTTTAAATATATTGAATTAACAGCATCAAACATTATCTAAGAATTTTTCTGGACTTAACAAACACCTATGTAGCCAGCTCCCTGCCGTTTGCTAAGAGGAAGTAATAATATAGGCTAGGTCGTAAGATGTGTCAATTACATGCATTATGTTTCCTTTAGAATTAGTTTTACTTTCTCCTAAAGAAGTGCCTGCTTAAAGTTTTGACACCTATTTGTGAGGTTGTATTTTTTTAGTGACTTTTTCAAAGAAACATACACTTCTGAGTGAAACTTTAGATTACAAAGACCCTGAGAGAAGGGTCTTTGACCCTATGAGGCCTTTGACATCAAAAGAATTAACACACATAAAGAGAAATTAGAGGGGGAGGGGAGAGAGCCTGGAGCCCTGGCTTTCTATGGCAAATGGAGGAAAATTTTTAAAAAGAGGACACACATCTGGACATGCAAAATCAGACAAAAGTACAAAGCTGAATCATTTTGCAACTAAGTTTCAGAAACTGTTCTGGAGCAAATCAGAAGAAACAAGAAGACACCTGACTCAATGTAAAGTATTTAAATGCGGGGTTTGTTTCTCCCTTGGTTTGTACTTTATTTTCATCTTCATTTCTCATGGCGGTTTTGTGTGTGTGTGTGTGTGTGTGTGTGTGTGTGTAAAGGTGAGTGGTAGAGGAGTGGTGGCTGGCATAGGAACAAAAGCAGAAGAAGAAAAGAAGATTTCAGTTCCCTGAGGCTTAAACACAAATTCTACTGCTTCAAAAGGTACCAAGTGACAAGAATTTCTCTACACTGTAGGCAAGCCATAGAAACAGAAATTGCAGTGGAAAAAGGAAAAGAGTAGGAAAAAATTTGTTTTGAGCTATCAAAAAGGGAACCTGGTGGTGGTGGGGAAAAAATCAGCAAGATATAGTCACCTTGAAACTATGCCTCTAGCTTCCAGAGTTCTGATGCTTTTTGATTTGTAAACAGTTTTCTGCAGAATACATGAATATTTCCAGAACTTGTGACTTGTGATATTTTAGTTTCTTCACCTACAGTCCTGTGAATGTTCTTTTAATAATAATGGATTAGAGCTTATCTGCATCCTGGCTAGTTTTATAAAACCAAGTAATTGCTGAGCTGGGGAAGTAGCTTTATTTGCATTTAATTTTTTAAAAGAGAAATTCTGCCACCCTCTGGACAGAAACCAAACATCTATTTCTTAGAGACTACCACAGAATACTGTCTTAAGGAACTGCCTTTAAAAATAAACATTTTTTAAAAAAATCTACGCTACAAAAGTAGAGGAGGGAGAGGAATCACAGTTACTTTAGATAGCATAGACAATATCTGGAGGAAAAACTCATATAAAAATACTAAATTGCTCCTAAGGAATTTTTAACAAAAGGAAATGGGCTCAAAGCACTTTAGAGAAAAAATCTTCAGTGTTGAACTCATAATCTTTCCAAAACCACTTTATAGCCTACACTTCTGCTTTCCAGCCTGCAACAGCCAAGTAAAGATTTCTCACACAATCTCAGCCATGGCTGGTTTCACCCAGTTTTCATTATTGGTGGAATTTTTAAAAATCTACATTTATATTAAATATATATGTGTGCTGGGTTTTAACTAGAATACTAGGACAGAGATTTCAGCCACTCTGAGACAAATTAGCCATAACAGCACAAATGGGCAGCTAGTTTCTGAAGCTTTGCTGTTGTCATCTACTGCACATGGAGTACTTAATGTCATGTAAATGAACTCAGAAATGCAGGGATGTGATAATTACCAGTAATAATGCTGGGTAAATCAAAACACATGACATGCCATTTTTTATAAATAACCAGAGAGAGAGAGAAAGCAGAAAAATGCTGAGGACCATACCTGGTTTTAACAACAGGATTTAGATGCTTCTGGTCTTGGAGGACCTTAGCCAGCTGCTTCTGCAGAAACAAAAGCTTTCCGTGGACTCCTTTAATAAATGGGTGGTCGAGGAGATGTGTGACCGAAGGTCGCTTTTCAAAATCTTTAATGAGACACCTGTTCACAAAAATCAACAAACAGTCCAAGTATTATCTTAGACACCTGGCTTCTCTGTAAATATGGGAGAGAGGAGAAAAAGCTCATTTATAAAACCTGATCACTAACCTTACATAGCTCTTTATTCATAGGTAGCAGAACATAGAGAAAAATATTCTCTACTAGTCAAATTAATCAAAATATCAGAAATATATTTTGTATGCTTTAAATATGTATTGAAAACACAATCAATTTAATTTGAAATATTCAAAATACTGAAAAGATAGATTGGTCAGACTACAATTTCATTACAAAAAAATGTTTACAATGGAGTCAAGTTGATTAGTCTATCTACTTTATTTTAGAAGCATATAAAATTATACATTATCATTTAAATGAAATCCTAGTATATGAAATGTCCAGTATTTGGTGGTTGGGGAAATGCATTTCGGAGTTTGTAAGGACAGAAATGAATCATAAAGAAATCTTCACAGAGAAGATTCAATCCCTTGATTTCTAATATCTTCTGAAGAAGCAGAAAAACCTCAGAACAGGAAGTGACTACAATATAATTCAGATGAATTGGAATGGAATTATTCAAACAGGGAACAAAAAGTCCATTCAAAATGGTAAAAACTGGGTTGCATTTAAACTCCTCTGCGGTTAATTGGTTAAAACTGCATGGTTGTAACCACTTTCTGCTTCAGATTCAATGCCCTTTTCAAAGAAAACAATGATTCAGTACATTTTGCTGTGTGCTGTATGTTATTAAAGATGATTCTGACACAGGAAATTTCTAGTGAAATTGAATCTGATGAATACCCCTCCAATTACCATCGTATTTCCATTCTGAGTAGCTGCCCTTGACAGGAGAAAGAAATTTCAACATCCACACTTTTAAGTTATCAGTCCTTAGCTCACACTGGAGACTTAGGGTAAACAGTGGATGTCTTTCTGCCCACTCCATAAAATAAACGTTTTCAGTTTCCCCAATAGTGACATGCTAGCAACATGTGAAACACAACATACTTAAAATAATGAAATGCACTGACAAATGGTAAAATGTTCAGCCTCACCTTGAGCATCTTTTCAAAACATTTAAGAAGACACACTCCTCAACTGTTGGTTTTATTAAAAGGCCTTAATCTTTGTACTTCAAACCACTTTTGTATCCCTTGACTTCAGGTCCTGAAAGATACTTGGTAAATTTCCCAGTTATTTGGTTTTAGACTTGATTCAGGGGATTTCCTATCTATTGGTACTGGAGCTTTCAACTAGAAAAGCCAAAAGAACCCAGACTATCTCCATTCTGCTGCCTGCACAACTATAAATACCACCTCTGTCTTGCTATGGGAAGAAATCAATCATTTGACTTTTATAGGTCCAGGAGCCTTTTGTATTTATTATTTTTCTTATAAAATAAAAAATCAGTGCCCAAGCCTGAAAAATACTCTGTTCATATTTTTAAATCAACAGTCTTCCTGGGATTCCACGTATATTCATTTATATATAATTATGTGACTACCAAAGGAAAATAAATGCTAATAATTCCCTAAGCACCTGGGAAGAAGGAATTTCTGGATAGTTTATATGGTCAGTAATACAGGTGTATGGCTTCATCATCTTGGCTTGAGGGATGGTGTATGAAAACTCCCAAAATAAGAACAGTCTGTGTTCTCTGAGAGTTCCTACTGAAGACGGACATGGTGGCTTCATACCACCACCCCTACCCAACCTGGATGGGAAACCAGACACTGCTGGGACCCCTAGCTAAGCCGGCCCAAGGATATTGTGAGGGTGCATTACATCTGTCTCCCATCACCAAACAGCCATACCTCCTGTACTCAAGTATATGCCCAAACATGGGGAATGCAATTCCTTAATAGATTTTCCCACCACATTAATTCATTTTGCTTTCTAAGCAACTCTCAACTGCTTGTTGACTAGCCAGTACTTAAATAGAAAACTCAAGGAGGCAAAAAGTGAGAGGCACACAATTAGTAGAAAATTTACAGCAGGCGAATGGAAAAATGAGCAGGAGCTGCTGCTGTCTTCTCCTTCGGATAGGTGCCTTGGAACAGTGTTCCAGGTACTCAAAGCTTCTTGGACAGGGCTTGAGACAGACCAGGAAATCCATATTCCACCCTTATGAAAATAGGTATCTACTGGATTCTGGAGATGCAATTAAAGGTGCTATAATATCTTTCAGAATTTTAGCATCCACTGGAAGAGCAAGGTTGCAAACAAGGTTACAAGATCCTTTGGCATTTTGGAGAGGATTTCTCTCTAGATCACAGGGGGAGTAAGAGGAATGAGGAAAAATAATTTAGTGAGATAATCAGACAAGGGAGAAATTAACAAGTGGATCTGTGGTCTCTTAGGAGATTCAAAAAATATAAAGATGGTAGGCATTCTACACTTTGAGGGAAAGACCAAGAGGATCTATTTGTTAGTTCTCTCAGGAAGGCCCAAGTGGGCTGAATGTCATACCATTGGGTCAGCAAAACTGAAACTGAGTGTGTATGGGAAGAATGCTAAGCAGAGGTGCGACATTCCAACTGCATCGGAGGGTTTTTAGGAGAAGGACAGGAAGACCTTGAGGGTAGGGCCTTATTCTAAAACACTCTTGCATACTCTTTTCTCATGGGGAGCAAATAGCCAGGATGAAATGGACTTATTATTTTACTGATAAATAAAAGAAAGTTCTGTCTTAGGAACAGATATGGCTGGAAGTCAAACATTACTAGATATCAACCAGGTCGTTGAAATCATATCATTTCATTTGTTCAGCAAACATTTATTACACAACCAGAATTAGTCAAAATAGATTAATTCATAAAAAAATGATGACCCTTTTCCTCGAAGATCTACAATGTGATTTTAAAGATGGAAGGACAAGAGGAACATAGAAAACAGGAGAAAACAGCGTTTGATTATTTAGAATGAAAAGGTCACAAAAAAGCATAGGGTTTTGGAGCTAAAGGACCAAGATTTTCTATTCTAACCCCTCTTTTACAAGGTAAGGAAGTTGAGGTCAAATCCTGATAGTGATGAGACCAATTCCCTGGCTCCCACAAGAGAACCCCTCCTACTTTGCAGTGTGTTGTTAAAACGGCACAGGCACAATGTGCAGACCAATGCTAAGTTATGGCAGGTGGGGGGAGCAGTCAGGTAAGCCTAGTGGAGAGAATGAGAATTGAGCTGAATTTGGGGAGAAGTTTTGGAACTAAATTGAACTCAATTCAGGGAGAAGATATAGAAGACATTTCCAGTTTGGGAAACTGGATCAGCAATGCAAGAAGCCAGATTAGGCAAGCTGTGTAGCTAGGAACTCAGGAGGCCACCAGAATGTTGACATTCACCTCCTAAGCTGCCTTCTTCAAATATCTAAGAACAATTCTTTGCTTTAGTCCTTTTTCCAACTTTAACTTGGGAATATTCTTTATTGTTTAAGACGTTGCAATTTTGTGCCCCAAATCCATAACACTATGCTTGTCAGCTTATCATTCTGTCTTATTCTCCTTTCAGGCAGGGATTTACTGGATTGATATAGAGTTGACAGTCAAGACCCATAAGAACTCCTGACAGCTTCCATGACCTTTTTTACAGCATGATTAAATCCTCTAACGATGTGGAGAACAAACATGGAAAACTAAGGAAGTTATAATATGTTTATTCATTTCAGGATTTCTTATTAAATCAGGAATTGCAAATTCCAGATGCAGAATATTTTCTCCCAGCCTGGGATTCAACAGTTTTTATAAGAACATGCATAAAACATTGACATCTGTGCGGGAATATAGGGGCTGGCCAATGTGAGGTAAGTTGAGTGAAACACTAGATTCATGAGACATTCCACTGAAAAATGAAACTAGTCTTCTGGTCAAAAGGTTGGGAAACACTGGTGATTCCCTAAATCAAGTAAATCTGGAGTTTCATAGTGCATATGAGCATATTAAATGTTCTTAGAAGTATGGAGGTAAAGAAAATTCAATTTTGTTTAGGTTCATGTTTCCAAACTTACTCGGCCACAGATCCTTTTTTGTATCATGGAACCAGGGCCCTATAAATGACATCCTTGAAAGCTCCATTGTGAGAAATCAGTACCAAACTTTTGCAAATAACAGCTGAGTCTTCATCTCAGCTGATTGAGGGGAGGCACTCAGAGCCCCTAATTTTCACCAGCATGTTTGAGATACATGTAGGCTGCATTTCTGCAGAAGACAGGGTCTTCTGGGGACCTGGGGAAATACATTCTCTAAAATAACTTCTTCCCAGAATCTTTGACTCTGGAAAAAAGAAATTGAACAAGGACTAGATTTAGAAAATATTGCTTTTTTCCCCCAAAATCGTAAGTAATTTTTTCTTTCAGTTCCAGATGTTTTAAAACTCTTTTTTAAAAATCTGGACTTATGTGTGGTTATCTCTGTGCTAAGATACAAAACAAAAGAATAAAAAATTAAAACTACCACGAGATGTATTAGCTGGATTTACAAAGCCATGGAAGGTGGTTTAGAATATGATAGAAAAGTCTACCAGAAGAAAAAGGAAGCAAACTTCAGCCCTGAAAGAAATTAATCCATTACCTAATTTGAAATTCTAGTACCTTCCATCATGCATTCTTGGCTGAAGATTAATTCTCAGAATTCATTAGTGTCACCACATTAAACACAGGTTGTTGCAGCCATTTGCTGCAATCTCCCAGCCTGGCTTCTGCCAGAATCAGGGGGAAAATAAAGAGCCATTTCTTAACAAGAAACAAGGTCAGACTTCTGTGTCGGGCTCTGGAGCTGGCAGTGCTTGTGTTCCTTTTGCTCCCAAACGATCACACTGTTGAGATGCACCTGCCTGGCCGCTGTAAACTGGCATTTCATAACCAAAGAATCAGATGCCTTCAAGAGGGAGCTATTTATTAAGAGTCACTAATGGATGTTTACTGATAACTATGCTTGATAAAAGCAGCTAAAAAGTCAAAAACTAAAAATACTGGTGAACTTGGAGAGAAAAGCAGGAGAGGGAGCAACTGTATTCTACATGTTGGGACAAAAGTAGACGAAAACTTGAGATTCATGTCTCTTTTCATTTCTTTTTTAGTATGCTGTCTTTTATACTTTCTGCTGTTTTCTTGTGGGTTTGCTACTTAGTTTGTTAAGTGTTCCCGTTGTTACCGAGTAGCTGAACCTTCTTGATCTGAGCAAGCATTTCCCTGCCCCGTGATGCACTGCATCTGCAGTTTGTATCATTGGCAGACAGAAGCCTGAGTGAAAAAGAGGCCTCTGCATGAAAAGAAGAAATCCTCCAGAGGGTATACTAATTATAGGTTAAATATCAGAGCCCATGGTGCTGTCCTGGAAGGAAATTTCCATTTTGGAAGACAAGATTATGACAATCACAGGCATTTCCCCAATATGACTAATGCCTCAAAAGAAGGCAGGCTGAGAAACTTGACATTGTATATGTAGGAAAACCAAATCTCATTTGGTGAAAGACTTAGCTCCATTTCAGTTTTCATGTTCAGTCTGCAAATATTGCACATGGTAGTGAATTGAAATCATACACTAAGTTCACACATTGGGTAGGGAAGTAGGGTCCTAACCTGAAACAGAGAAGAGAGGACCAGAAGTCTGTTTCTCAGCGAGGCTGATCTAGGGTTATCAATCAGAGAAATCAGTCAGTATTTGCCAAAAAAAAAAAAAAAAGCCCTCAGAAGGTAGGTTGGAGGGTTTTAAAACAGGAAGCTCAGTCCTTATTATGAGATGGGTAATGGGGTAATTTTGTTTAGGTTCATGTTTCCAAACTTACTCGGCCACAGATCCTTTTTTGTATCAATGGAACCAGGGCCCTGTAAATGACATCCTTGAAAGCTCCATTGTGAGAAATCAGTACCAAACTTTTGCAAATAACAGCTGAGTCTTCATCTCAGCTGACTGAGGGGAGACACTCAGAGCCCCTAATTTTGGCAAAGTAGGAGAGAAGTTGCAGAGTGGCAGGACCACAGGGCAGCTGGCATCTTGCCTGAGGTCACTAGGGTGAGAAGGCAGGAACAGAGTTAGAAAGATGAGTAAGTCAGCGCCACCTTTAGACAAAGTCATCAGCACCAAAGGTCCAGAGTAAGTTCAAGGGAACACAGGAAGGAAAGAGAAATGGAAGGACATGACATGTGCATCAGGGCAGCTGGAGAGAGTCCTAAAGCAAAAGGAGGGTCCAGGATAGGAGGGTGGCCTGAGGGCAGAGAGCCACCATGTGTAACCTGGAATGACCCAGGATTGTGCCCTGCATGACACCTGTGAACACAACTACCTCTTCATGTTACCTTTATGTCTCTGATCCCAGAATCAATAGTAAATAGTTAGAAAAGTCCAGACGGACTCATTGTATTCTTAGGGAAGGTAATTGGTAACAGAAATTCTAGATCCTCAAGCATAGCTTGTCTGGCAGACAAGTTGAGGGCCACAGCCAGGAAGGACTGAGGGAAGAAGAATTTACTAGACCACAAAAGAATGAGTAAAAGTGCAAGAGGCAAAGTGAGGAGAACCAAAAGGAACCAGGCCAGAGCAGAGGAACAAGACAAGATGGGGCTCAGGGGACACCGAAGCTGAGGAGAAGCCAAAGGAGAGGATGGCAGAGGTGCAGTCTTCTTACCATTGTTATCGCCACTCTTTCTTCTGTCTCAGTTGTGCTTTCCACATTGCAAAGACTGGGGATGAGCACACCCTCTAATGCTGTCACCAAAGAAGACCCCCGTGTCCATGTCTTAGAACTAAGGCTGTCTTAAGGACTGAAACCAGAGGGCCCAAGTCACCACCTTCTCACTCCTCTTTTTCTTTCTTTCTTTCTTCCTTGATTGGGAAAAGTACTGATACTTTGCAATTAAACAGCTATTTCTCCAGGTAACTCTGGCCATGTGGTTTAGTCAGGGTGCTGGAAAAAAATGAACCATTACTCCATCGCACAGCTCCAGCAAGTTTATTGGACAATTAATCCATGTTCAGATCCCACCATCTGGTTCAAAGGGTTGGGGAAGGGGTAGTCCCTGGAGATGGGAGTCCTCTGATGGCTCCATCTCTCAGGCCGTGGCTTCCCAAGGATCTGGGAGTTGGCTGTTGCTGCAAGTGCTGCTGAACTTCGCCTGCAGCAGCCAAGCCACTGCCTTTGGGACCTCTGTGAGGGGCTGAGGTTGGCCACAGGTCAGCCCTAGACTCAGCCAAGAAACCAGATGTGGGCCTTGGCTTCTGTGAAGAGGTCTTTGCTTCAGGTGGAAATTAAGGTAATACTTAAAGCAGGTCAGGAAGATGAGGAACAAAGAGGGAAGTGATGGCTGAGCCCAGAAGGAAGTGTGGTTATGTAAATGTGGGTGAGTCAGAGCAAAAAGTTCATTTTTAAATGATATTAATCGTTACATTAATTATTAATATAACTAGATTCATATAACACATTTATTATTATATCCAAACTATTATTAATCTTAAAATATTTAAAATAGTCTGTTGATTTATTTAAATGACAGTATACTTAATCACTCTTACTCAAGCATGACACATATACTCACTTATTTAAAAAAATTGGGGTGCCAATCATTGGAGCAGTAATATATAAAGGTTAAAAGTCAGGGGTTAGGATCAAACCTAACTACTTCATATAAGTACATGATGATACACAAGTTAATTCAATTCTCTGGGCCACAATTTCTTCATCTGTAAAATTGCAATAAAGTCATTGTAGGGAGTGAATGAGATGATCAATGTTCAGTGCCTAGTACATAGTAAGCACTCAATAAATGCCAGCTCTGTGGGCCAGCCACTGTACTAGGTGGTGGGGATACAGTCAGTCGGTTCATTGGAGGAAGATAGCATGGCATATGCATGCATAAAATGGCATATCCAGTTCCAAGTAGGATGAGTGCTATACAAAAGAAAGGTTAAAGTGCAACAGCTCCTTGAGTCAGATTTGATAACACGTGCCCATTAATTACCTACTTTTTCTCAATGTGATTCCCACCACTCAGGATAAAATTACTATTTGATAGATGTCCTGATCAGAACTTTCAGAGTTCTGGGAGAACAAAGAATTTTAGGCCCTGACAATTCAGCAAAAGCAAAGAACTTTGGCATTTTCAAGTTCAAGCCTTTGGGCACTCCTATTTTTGAATGTCTGGCTAATTTCTTTGATTCAAAAATCAATTTCCATTTTGACAAACCGTTATGGTCTGCTTCTTAGTCCAGGTTTAAGTGCCAGGGAATATATGAATTCTAATCTTTCCCTTGATCCTACTTGCCATGTTGACTGGAATTAAATCCATAATTCTTATTTGTATGCATTTTTTCCTAGGAAGGGGAGGCAATGGACAGTACCCAGCCATTCCCTATGAGAAAAGGATAACCAGTTTCACAGTACATGACCATTACAGGTAGGACTACTCCAGGACTGGAGTGGGGAGGCTAGGAGAGTGCAGAATAAATAGAAGATATATGCCTCCCCCCAAAATTTATTTTCTGGGATAACTCCAAACTTACACATATGAAACATTTAGAGATCCAAGTGGGATTAAATTCATTGATTCATTCAAACACTTACTAGGTATTTAGTGTGAATGGCACTACACCTAGTATTTCAAAGAAAAGATCCCTGGAGTGAGATGTCAACTTTTACGGAACTTAAAAACAAGCAATAGGATATAGACATCAATAACAAGAATTCAAGGCTAAAAAGTGTAACCACTAGAGTGGTTCAGATGAAGTAAACAATTCTAGTTAGGTAAACAGTGTTTCACTGGAGAGGTGGTATTTAGGTCTTAAATTAGGAAAGCAATATTGACCAGAAATACAAGAGAGGAGCATTCTAGTGCAGAACACAGTAGGAATGGAAGCCCATCCGCTCATATGGGGAACAGAGTAGAATAGGATAATACAACTGTAATATAGATGGGGTGAGACCAGGAACATCTTATGCAGATCCTAGAAGATCATACCATTGAGCTTGAGTTTTCTTTCTTAGTCACATTGAAGTGGCTTTTTTGAACAGCAAGATAACACAATTACTTTAAAAAACAAACTGGAACCATACTAGAAAGTAAATTAGAGGGAGGGAAGTAGGCAGGGAAGGGATCCATTTAGGAAACATACAGTCTGAATTAAAGAAATGAGAAGGGAAAAATGATGACTGTAGCTGTGGAACTTGAAGGCAAGTCAAGAGTATGGAAAGAAAAAACAAAGAACCATCAATGGAATCTTAGACCAAGTTAAATCTAAGGACAGACCTGTAGCTAAATCTTTGTGAACATAACAATCTACTTTTTACCTTCACTATCCAATTACAATCTCTCTTGATGAAAACCAAAGATCTTAAGTTACCAATTCAATGGTCTCTCCCCATTCTATTCTCTGTTCACTGATGATCACCACTGACTTGCTCCTCCTTCTTGAAATATTCTCTTTCCTTGCCTGCAATGATGCCACATTTTTTAGTTATTCTCTTACTTCTCCCTGACCACTTTTGCTCATTTATTTTCACTACCAGGTGGAATAAAATGACAAGGTAGAGGAGAGAGGGTCTACAAAGACAAGCCCAAAATGAGGAAGAATGGAAGTAGAATATCAGCCTTTATGCCCACAGGCTTGGAACTTGCTGCTAAACAAACTCTGGCTTTACCTGGTGGATAAAATGACCCAAATAGAGTATTTATTTGCATCCTATGGAGAAGGCCATCTCTACTCTCACAATTCCAAATAAGTCTACAGATTCCACTGCAAATAAGTGGATTTAACTACAGTGCACCTGTCTGGCACAAAGTGAAAATTAAAAGTGTAAGAAAAGCAGCAAATACTACTCCATAAAATTTACAGTTAATTGCTGCAAATGACTTTTATAATAGCCATAATGAGACATAATTTACATACCATAGAGTTCACTCATTTAAAGTATACAATTCAAATAGTTTTAGCATATTCACAGTTTTGTAACCACTAATAATCAATTTTTAGAACATTTTCATTGTCCCCAAAAGAAGCTCTATATCCTTTAGCAGTCACTCCCAATTTCCCTTCAACCTCCTTAGTCCCAGGTGACTACTAACCTACTTCCTGTTTATATGGATTGCCTAGTCTGGACATTTCATATAATATGTGTGGTCTTTTGTAACTTGCTTCATTCATTCAGCAAAATATTTTCAAAGTTCATCCATGTTGTAGCATGTATCAACACAATATTCCTTTTTATTGATAAATAATGCTCCATATAAGGATATATCATAACTTGTCTATCCATTCATCATCTGAGGGACATTTGGGTTGCTTCTACTTTTTGACTATTATGAATAATGCTTCTATGAACATTTGGGTACAAGTTTTCATGTGGACATATGTTTTCATTCCTCCTAGGTGTATATACCTAGGAGTGGAATTGCTGGGTCATATGATAACTTACTTTGCCAACAAAGGTCCATCTAGTCAAGGCTATGGTTTTTCCAGTGGTCATGTATGGATGTGAGAGTTGGACTATAAAGAAAGCTGAGCCCTGAAGATTGATGCTTTTGAACTGTGGTGTTGGAGAAGACTCTTGAGAGTCCCTTGGACTGCAAAGAGATCCAACCAGTCCATTTTAAAGGAGATCAGTCCTGAGTGTTCATTGGAAGGACTGATGCTAAAGCTGAAACTCCAATACTTTGGCCACCTCATATAAAGATTTGACTCATTGGAAAAGACTCTGATGCTGGGAGGGATTGGGGGCAGGAGGAGAAGGGGACGACAGAGGATGAGATGGCATCACTGCCTCAATGGACATGAGTTTGAGTGAACTCTGGGAGTTGGTGATGGACAGGGAGGCCTGGTGTGCTGCAATTCATGGGGTCACAAAGAGTCGGACACGACTGAGCGACTGAACTGAACTGAACTGATGATAACTTTATGTTTAAGCTTCTGAGGAACACAAGACTATTTTCCAAAGGGACTGCATCATTTTAAATTCCCACAATCAGATACAATTTATTTTGAATATTTCATCTTGCTCTAGAAATAATTTAAGGCATCTCACAACAGCATGTGTTTAAATAAATAAAGGTACTTGCAATAAGGCAAGATAAAAATAATTAAAAGCAGAAGAGAAAAACAAAACAAAGGGGAAATTAGGGAATGAAAATAGGAATTAGAATACCAAATAAACTACTTTGTTAGAGGTGGCCACAGATTTGGTTCCAGGCTCTCAAGCAGGCAATGTGAAAGGGAAATGCAGTCTGTTCTCTATTCTTAAAATCCATTATATAAAAACAGACCAGCTGCTTGAAGAAGGATGATGAAGATGATGTTGCTGTTGACTGGTAAGGAGACTAGAGATTTACAATTTTACTGGGTTTTCACAGAAATGACTTCATATAACATAATGAATATTATTTCCGAATATTATTTCCCTTTAGTAAACATGGCCATGGGTTTCATAGGGCTGTTTCATATATCAATAACATGTTTAATCCCAACTGATATCTTGTATCAAAGAACCATCAAGTAAAAACATTCTCCCTGGGTGGCCAAGGAAACACAGAGTTCTCTGATCTTAATCTAGGCTTTATATCTACTAGCAACTAGGTGAATTTTTGTACAGTTAAGTCCCTTGATTCAGCACATGCTGAACGCAGCATCCAGATGCTGACATCCATCAAGGAAAAGAAAGGCAAGGTGCCAAGCTACCATGTGCTGTTCATTGCAAAGAATGGAAAGAAGATGGCTTAAAAAGTTTAGCCTATGAATCAAAAGCAACTCAAAAGTCAGGAGGGGAGATTGGGAGAGGTGGGAAAAGGACTGGAACATCACATCAGTTCAGTTCAATTGCTCAGTCGTGTTTGACTCTTCGTGAGCCCAGGAACTGCAGCACGCCAGGCTTCCCTGTCCATCACCAACTCCCAGAGCTTGCTCAAACTCATGTCCATTGAGTCAGTGATGCCATCCAACCATCTCATCCTCTGTCATCCTTTTCTCTTCCTGCCTTCAATCTTTGGCAGCATCAGGGTCTTTTCCAATGAATCAGCTCTTTGCATCAAGTGGCCAAAGGATTGGAGTTTCAGCTTCAGCATCAGTCCTTCCAAAGAATATTCAGGACTGTTTTCCTTTAGTATTGATTGGTTTGATCTCCTTGCAGTCCAAGAGACTCTCAAGAGTCTTTTCCAACACCACAGTTCAAAATCATCAATTCTTCGGCACTCAGCTTTCTTTTAGTCCAACTCTCACATCCATACATGACTACTGGAAAAACCATAGCTTTGACTATAAGGACCTTTGTAGGCAAAGTAATGTCTCTGCTTTTTAGTATACTGTCTAGGTAAGTCATAGCTTTTCTTCCAAGGAACAAGCGTCTTTTAATTTCAAGACTGCAGTCACCATCTGCAATCATTTTGGAGCTCAAGAAAATAGTCTCTCACTGTTTCCATTGTTTCCCCATCTATTTGTCATGAAGAGATGGGACCAGATGCCATGATCTTAGTTTTCTGAATGTTGAGCTTTAAGCCAGCTTTTTCACTCTCCTCTTTCACTTTCATCAAGAGGCTCTTTCATTCCTCTTTGCTTTCTGCCATAAGGGTGGTGTCATCTGCATATCTGAGGTTTTGATATTTCTCCTGGCAATCTTGATTCCAGCTTGTGCTTCATCCAGGCTAGCATTTCGCATGATGTACTCTGCATAAGTTAAATCAGCAGGGTGACAATATACAGCCTTGGCGTACTCCTTTCCCACTTTGGAGCCAGTTTGTTGTTCCATGTCCGGTTCTAACTGTTGCTTCTTTACCTGCATACAGATTTCTCAGGAAGCAGGTAAGGTATTCCCATCTCTTTAAGAATTTTCCACAGTTTGCTGTGATCCACACAGTCAAAGGCTTTATTTCATAAGTGACATGAAAACAATAGGAAAGTCACATTTGCCTCTTAAATGATGGCAATAATGATTCCAACTAAAATTTCAGGCCATAGTATATAGTGGAAGTGGGAGGAGGATTAGATTAAGAAGAAAGATAATGGCCTAGTTCAGTGGTCTCGCTGGCATTGTGTCTACCCATATTTAGTGCCCTTTCTTTTACATGGTAAAATTTTGGTAATTTGGTTCTTTTGGTAAATATTTAAACTGACTAAATACTTCTCTGGCTGATTGCCAATTGTATGAATATTATTGATGATATTCAGTCAATTTGGGGGAAAAAAGCTAAATCAGGTTTTCATTAACAACCTAAAGTGAAAGTGAAAGTTGCGCAGTCGTGTCCGACTTTTTGCAACCCCCATGGAATTCTCCAAGCCAGAATACTGGAGTGGGTAGCTTTTCACTTCTCCAGGGGATGTTCCCAACCCAGGGATTGAACCCAGGTCTCCCTCATTGCAGGCGGATTCTTTACCAGCTGAGCCACAAGGGAAAGCCCAACCTAATTGCTACTGAAAAATCTGGAGAAAATACTGTCAGATAAAAAGTAGTTGTATGAGATTTCCCTGGCAGTCCAATGGTTAAGACCTCTGTGCTTGCACTGCAGGGGGCAGGGCTGATCCCTGGCTGGGGAACCACAATCCCGCATGCCTTGCAGCAAGGCCAAAAAAAAAAAAAGTAGTTGTAAATGTCACGCAAATGAGGATTTTGCACAGCTACTGGCTGCCTGGGTTCCTGTTTGTGAGGATACAAACAACTAGCAACCCTGTCTTCTGCCATCCCTCTGCCCAGCTTCTGACAAAAAAGAACCTTCCAAGGCGATGAACTACAAAGCCAAAGAGATGGCTCCTTTTGCTTTTGGGAGAGACAGTTCTTCCTGAGGAAGTGGTCACCCAAGGAAGCCAGTTAGTGTTGTGCCTCTGTGTTTAGACCAAAAAATGAACACCAGGGAGGCCAGTACAGAGTCTTGTTCAAGCACTAAATTTTTGTATGATAAAATAGTTTTCTTTTTTAGGCAAGCGAAATCAACTGTCAAGGAGAGCCTGGGGAGTCCTTAAGGCCCCTGCGTTAACATGAAGGAGCAGAACAGCTCCATCTATTACATCAAAGCCTCATCAGAGACCCTAATCCTTTCTGAAAGGAACTCTCAGGCAGCCAAGCCTTTAATTTGATGCATAATGGGCCCTCTAATTAACCCTTGCAAAGCAAAGCATAGACACACAGACACTGCAGGGAACAAATGTTCTTGGGGGTTGATAAAGAAAGTGGGGGTGGGTAGTGTGGATAGCTTCTGCTCCCACTGTTAGTGATCTAACTCCATGCATATGTTTCTAAATGGTTAGCTTTCTGTTTTCCTTTTTAATTTTCCTTCTTCTCTCTACAGGGAATGTGTCACTTGCCTGCTCTGTACTGGTGTGTCCTGAGCTTCAAGCCACTCTAACTCAGTGACAGGCATAGACAGGTGATGCAGAATGACTGTGTCGCTAAATATATTCATAGCAGCAAATCAGTGACATGATAGGCTATTTCAGGCCATTTACTCACCCACCCTGCTCTAGGACAAACTACTTGTGCTCAAAAAAGAAAAAAAAAAAAGTAAAAAGAGTAGGAACATATGCCTGAGGGGAAGAGAGAAGGAAGAGAGAGTAACAGCTCTAGTATTTCTCTGATGTGTTCTAATTCAACAGAAGATGTCTAGATTGAAAACGCCGTTGATCCTCCTCGTGGAATCCTATTACTGGATGGAGACAACTGTATACTATGTTGCCAAGGACAGGTAACAGGTTAGATGGGTCATGGGTTTCACACTAGTGTGCATTAATAAATCACATACATATTAGACTTCCGGCTCATTTTATCAGATAATGAAATGAATGATTGAATGTATGACACAGTGGTCAATTATCATGTGGATGATATAAATTCTATTGTGCTGAAGACATTTATCTGTGAATCGATCTGGCTTTTCTAGCAAGGATCATAAATTACTAGCCTTCCATAACCATATGATAAATACTCTAATAACAGAATGCCACCAACTCCTGGTTTCCCAATAAATTTCTACATGGTTTCAGTTAGAGAAGTAATGCAGAGAATCTGGGTTTTCTAAATCTTTATTCTGTTGTCAAAATTATATATAGTATGAAGACCATGGAGAAAAGCCTGTCTTTCCCAAACAAACAGCAGTATGCTAAAGTCAGCAAGCGCAAGCTCCCTACGTATTACTGTTGTATTTTCAAGGATTTTGTGAACTGACTGATGTTATATTGGTATCTTGAAATTGGTCATGGTAGGAGTCCTTTTTACCATGGAAATCAGTAAAATCAATGAATACAAATCAACCCCCTACCCCCACTCACTCAGTTGTTAAGTATCACTGCTTGTGGGCTAGAGATCCTGGGGAAAGCTATCTGATAATTCAACAGCACAATTCAATAATTTACATAGGTAGAAATCTCTTTTTAGCACCTTTTCCCTCTAATTCTTTTTTTCTCATTTCCTGTCCTGTTGAATTAATAAAATTTTCTATAAACCTCTTTTTTCCTTCTGTTGATTTAGAAACTAGACAACTTTATTAACATTATCGTGCATGTTTAACATATTTGCTTAACTATAAATTTTCCAGTAGTTTTATCCTCACTTTGAGCACAAGAACCTATGCATGCCATAACCATGCTTTAAACACTGCCTGCCAGTTTTGTGACTGTTTAGTTTTTACATGTTTTAGCCCAAATAGTTCTCCTTCTTAGAGTTAATAGTTACTTATATCACTCCTTCAGATTGTTCCATGAAGTCAATTTCATTTCAACTGAATTTGTTTCATTTGTTGTTTTGGTGGGTTGTCTTCTTAGCCTTAGGTTTCTTTACATGTTTTGAAATATCAGTTGGCAGGTTCACTTTGAGGAGGAGAAGGGTTTTGTTTTCCTTCTCATTTCCTCTGTGTCCACCCCCATAGGCTAATAACTGTAGGGCTGTGTCTTTTCTGGGTTTCTAGCCCCAGTCTACATTGTAGAATGGCATTTTGTGCTCCTGTTCCGTGATTGCATTAGGTACACAGAAGAGCCCATCCCTGTGGCAGCAGAAGATATAGATCCAGCTGCCTACATATCCTTCTACCTCCTTGAGTCAGAAGCTGGCTAACAGCCATCATCCCAGGGAACAGTCAGCACCACCTCAGGTGATGGAGAACAACAAGGAAGAAACTGCCACAAAATACAGAATCATATGGCCCCTCCCCTGCCCCATTCTTTTCCCAGACTCTTTTTATCAGTCCTGGAGAACCATCCAAACACTGCTTCAAGCAGAAGTCCAAATGAATTGCTTGAAGCCCTCTTAGTCCCTTTATTCACAGGAACCAAACTCCCAGACACCACTACTTGCTTTTGATCCTAGGAGACTGTGACTTCAGCCCAGCAGAGCACTTCTTGGTTTTATCCATTCCAATCTGTCACAATATTTAGAGTCCTTCCTTTCCTCCCTACCACTATGTTTTTGGCCTTTTCTTTTTTCATGTGGCCTGTCATTGTTACCTGTTTGGAAAAGCACAAACTTGAAAAGCCCCCTTGACAGAAAATCTCTTGCATCTTAAGGCAAAAAATCCTTAAATATCAAAATTGAATAATTTCTTAACACTATCCTAAATTATCTTTTTAGTTACACCTCTAGATAAGAAGAATGTATTAAGCTATTAACATATGTGGCCAAGATTAACATCTATCTGTGAGATGTGCCCCTGATTTTATTTTATGTGGAGGAAGCAAAGTTTAGGTCATAGGCCACAAACTCCCCCACTTCCATTTTCATCCATCACACATTTGTATTCCCCTAAGCAGCCTTAGTGAGGCAATGTTTATATTAAAAGGAAAATTTCTGAATCTGTGGGACACAGTGAAAGCTATTCTAGTGGGAAGAGGGAAGTTTATAGCAAGACAGGCCTATTTCAATAAACAAGAAAAATCTTGAATAAAAAACCAAACCTACCATCTAATGGAATTAGAAAAAGAACAAGCAAAGACCAAAGTCAGCAGAAGGAAAGAATAATAAAGATCAGAGAGGAAATAAAGGGGGATTCTACCAAAAGGGCAAAGTTTCAAAGGGGAATTCTACCAAAAAAAAAAAAAGAAGAGCTAATCCTATATGCAGATGACACCACCCTTATGGCAGAAAGTGAAGAGGAACTAAAAAGCCTCTTGATGAAAGTGAAAGTGGAGAGTGAAAAAGTTGGCTTAAAGCTCAACATTCAGAAAATGAAGATCATGGCATCTGGTCCCATCACTTCATGGGAAATAGATGGGGAAACAGTGGAAATAGTGTCAGACTTTATTTTTTTGGGCTCCAAAATCACTGCAGATGGTGACTGCAGCCATGAAATTAAAAGATGCTTACTCCTTGGAAGGAAAGTTATGACCAAACTAGATAGCATATTCAAAAGCAGAGACATTACTTTGCCAACAAAGGTTCGTCCAATCAAGGTTATGGTTTTTCCTGTGGTCATGTATGGATGTGAGAGTTGGACTGTGAAGAAGGCTGAGTGCCAAAGAATTGATGCTTTTGAACTGTGGTGTTGGAGAAGACTCTTGAGAGTCCCTTGGACTGCAAGGAGATCCAACCAGTCCATTCTGAAGGAGATCAGCCCTGGGATTTCTTTGGAAGGAATGATGTTAAAGCTGAAACTCTAGTACTTTGGCCACCTCATGCGAAGAGTTGACTCATTGGAAAAGACTCTGATGCTGGGAGGGATTGGGGGCAGGAGGAGAAGGGGATGACAGAGGATGAGATGGCTGGATGGCATCACTGACTCGATGGACGTGAGTCTGGGTGAACTCCGGGAGTTTGTGATGGACAAGGAGGCCTGGCGTGCTGCGATTCATGGGGTCGCAAAGAGTCAGACACGACTGAGCGACTGAACTGAACTGAACTGAATCCTGTATTTCTCAAACAATTCCAGAAAACTGAAGAAGATGGAACAAAAACTCCGAATTTATTCTATGAGGCCACCATTACCCTGATACTGAAACCAGACAAAGATACTACAAAAAAGAGAAAATTGCAGTTCAATATCTCTAATTAGAAATCTTCAACAAAATCTTATGAATCAAATTCAACAGTATATGAAAAGAACCCTGCATCATGATTAAGTGATTTATTCCAGGGATTCAATGTTCACAAATTAATGTGATACACCACATTAACAAAAGAAAGTATAAAAATCACATGGTTATCTCAGTAGACACAGAAAAAGCATTTGACAAAACCCAACATTCATTCATGATTAAAAAAAACACAAAAAGCCCTCAGCAAAGCTGGTATAGTAGGAAAACATACGTCAACACAAGAAAGGTCATTTAAAACAAACCCACAGGTAACATCATACCTAATGTGAAAAGCTGAAAGCCATTCCTTTCAGGAACAAGACAAGGATACCCGTTCTCACCACCACTATTTGACACAGTATTGGAAGTCCTAGCCACAACAATCAGACAAAAATAAATAAATAAAAGACATCCAAACTGGAAGGGAAAAAGTAGAAATGTCAATACTTGCAGATGACATGGTATTATATATAGAAAATTCCCAAAATAAAATTAGTTCTCTTGTAGCTCAGTTGGTAAAGAACCTGCTGCAATGCAGGAAACCTGGGTTTGATCCCTGGGTCAGGAAGATTCCCTGGAGAAGGAAAAGACAACCCAATCCAGTATTCTTGCTTGGAGAATCCCATGGACAGAGGGGCCTGGCAGCTACAGTTCATGGGGTCGTGAGAGCTGGACCTGACTTAGCAACTAAACCACCACCACACAAATAATAAACTACCAGAAAGAGAAAGCAAGGAAACAGATTTAAAAATCACATCAAAGAGAATAAAATGCCCTGGAATAAAATTAATCGAGGAGGTGAAAGACCTGTACTCTGAAAACTACAAAGCGGTGATGAGGTAAATTGAAGGTGACACAAAGATATCCCATGTTCTTGGGCTGAAGAATTACTATTGTTAAAATATCCATACTACCCAAAGAAACCTACAGATTTAATGCAATCCCTATCAAAAAACCCAAGGAATTTTTCACTAGAACTAGAATAAATAATCCTAAAATTAATACAGAGTACCCAAAGACCCTGTATTGAGAAAGCAATCTTGAGAAAAAAAGGACAAAGCTGAAGCCATCAGATTCCTTGACATAAGAAAAGGTATGGTAATCAAAACAGCATGGTACTGGCACAAAAACAGACACATCGATCAATAGAGCAAAATAGAGAGGCCAGGAATAAACTCATGCATATATGGTCAACTAATCTAAGGCAAAGAATATACAATGGTGGAGACAGTCTTTCCAATTAGTGGTGCTGGGAAGACTGGCCAGTTAAAAGTGAAGAAATAGATACTAGAACATTTTCTCATATCATATATAAAAATAAATTAAAATTTATTTTAATTTATTATTTTAATTTATTTAAAATAAATAAAACTAAAATTAAAGAGCTAAATGTAAGACCAGAAATCATAAGACTCCTAGAAGAGAATATAGGCAGAACACTCTTTGACATAAATTGTAGCAGTATTTTCTTTGGATCTGTCTCTTAAGGCAAAAATAAAGAAAAGAGACCTAATTAAACTTAAAACATTTTGCACAGCAAAGGAAATACTCAACAAAATGAAAGGACAATCTATGGAATAGTAGAAAGTGTTTGCAAATGATATGACCAACAAGGGGTTAATATTTGAAACATATAAACAGCTCATACAACTCAGTTTTTAAAAAAGGCCTCAGTAAAAATGGGCGGAAGATCTGAATAGATATTTGGCCAAAGATATATACAGATGGCCAATAGGCACAGAAAACGATGCTCTACATTGCCAATCACCAGAGAAATGCAAATAAGTACAATGAGATATCACTTCACACCTGTCAAAATGTCTATCATCAAAAAGTCTACAAACAACAAATGGTGAAGATGGAAAGGGAACTCCAGTACACTACTGATGGGAAAGGAAGTTGGTGCAGCCATGGTGGAAAACAATATGGTGGTTCTTCAAACACCAAAAAATAGAACTACCGTTTGATATGATCCAGCAATTCCGCTCCTGGATACACATCTGAAGAAAATTTGAATTAAAACATTAATTCAAAAAGGTACATGCACTCCAAAGTTCAGAGCAGTATAATTTACAATAGCTAATATAAGAAATCAACCTACATGTCCATCAACTGATGTGTGGATAAAGAAGATGTGGTATATATAGATATACAATGAAATATTACTAAGCCATAAAAAATAATTAAATTCTGCCTTTCACAACAATGTGGATGGATCTAGTGGGAATTATGCTTAGTGAAATAAGTCAGACTGGGAAAGACAAATACTCTATGTTATCACTTACATGTGGAATCTAATAAAAAAAAAATGTCTGCATATTAAAAAGAAACAGACTCACAGATACAGAGAACAAAGTAGAGGTTACCAGTGGGAAGAGGAAAGGGGGAAGGTGGCAAGATAGGGGTGTGGAATTAAGAAATACAAACTCTCATATATAAAATAAATAACCAACAAGGACATATTATACAGCACAGGGAAATAGAGCCATTATTTTGTAATAACTTTAAATGAAGTACAGTCTATAAAAAACTGAATCACTGTGTTATATATCTGAAACCTATATAATACTGTAAATCAACGACATGGTGGCAGTGGCGGTGGTGGTGGCGCTCTGTCATGTCTGACTCTTTGTGACCCTATGGACTGTAGCCTGCCGGGCTCCTCTGTCCATGGCACTTTCCAGGCAATACTGGAGAGGGTTGCCATTTCCTACTTCAGGGGGTCCTCCCAAACCAGGAATTGAACCCAAGTGTCTTGCATCTCCAACACTAGCAGGCAGATTCTTTACCACTGTACCACCTAGGGAGCCCATACATCAATTTAAAATAACAGAAAAGAAAGGAAATTGCCAGCTCTGTAGAATGTCATGTCACTGATCATGGTCCTGAAACATCACGTGCTATGAGAACATAGCTTTTTCTCTTAATCCTGGGTTCAGAAATGGCTCCTCTTCAACGTCTCCTGGACTTCTGAACCAAATGATGAAGGATGTATGGTGGGAATAGCAGCAGTGGATTGGGGTCAGGGGAAAGGGAATAGGTGAAATGGAGAGGAGCGGGCAGAAGTTGTTGGAGGGTAATAACCACTAAGAGTGCTGGGGAAGGGATTTGTTTTGATGTTATTTCCATATATTCAAAGCAACCAAAACAAACAAAAAATAATCCACAGGCAACTATGTAGTTGTCATCATTCACTTTTACCAATCCTATCATGTTTCTAACTGTTGCAATTTTATTTTTGCTCTGGGAAAGTATATGTATGTTGTTTGTTGCTGTTAGTCATTCAGTTGTGTCCAACTCTTTGCGACCCCATGGACTGTAGCCTACCAGGCTCCTCTGTCCATGGGATTTTCCAGGGAGAATACTGGAGTGGGTTGTCATTTCCTTCTCCAGGGAATCTTTCTGACTCAGGGATCCAGACCATGTTTCCTGCATTGCAGGTGGATTCTTTACCACCGAGCCACCAGGGAAGCCCATATGTATGTTAGGAGAGTGAATCTGACTACCTTTTACACCTCTCATAATCTTCCTAATGTTATATTTTTGGCTAGAAGAGACTGTTCAAAGATTATGAGTCATAACATCCAACTTCTAACCAGGTCCATCATATGCTGTGCATAATTTTGAAGATAGCACCTCCTCTCTAGGGTTCTTGTTTCTTCAGAAGGAACTGATGTTTATGATTCCTGCCATGTGCTAGAAACTGAGCCAGATATTGAGGATACAAAACAGAAAGACATTCTCTGCTCCCAAGGTACTCAAAATGTGAGTGGGGAGATAGACACACAAACCAATAATTTCCGAATGGCTTGACCTGCTGCTCTCCCTTCCTTATTATGAAGATCTGTCAAAGGTACCATGCTGACATGAAAGCATGAAGGAAAGGGGACCTAATTCAAGTTAAGGAGGCAGGGGATGGCCCACTTATTCAACTTTGCTAGAAAATGCAAAGAGTATGGAAGAGAAAATGCTATTGCATAGACAGTCTATTCTGAATGGCTTAGTGTACTGAAGAGCCTTGGTGTATTCTTTCAGTAATGCAAAGCCACAGTATGATTGTGAGGAGGGCATGACTTGAGCAGTTTAGGGGTTTGGAAAGATGCTGACTTATGAGGGATGGTTTCCAATGACTGCAGTTGTAGAACCAAGGAGAGTAGCATGGAAGCTCTTGCCCTATTATAGCACAAAGCTGAGTCATCACCTAGGAACACCAGAGACCTGTATGATGGAATATTCTGGGCACCCATAAGAAGCCAGATAGCAAAACTACCAGCCTAAGTTGGGAGGAGATAGGGGAAACCACATATCCTATACTATAGTTAGTGCTCTCACCTCCAGAGGCTCTGGGTGCTTTGGCCATGGATATGAGGTGGACAAAAGACCATGTCCAAACACTCCTAACTTATATGGGTACAGGGGAAGAAGAAGCGTGATTCTGACAAGTATTCAACAGTCTGGTCACCCTTGGTACCATGTATGGAATGACAAGGGAAAGTACAGGAGAAATCTGAGCAGCCAGACATGGGTCCTCTTCATATCTCCACATGGAAAAAGGTGTGTTTCGGGGCGGTGGAGTGGCTGTTGACATTCTGCCTCAAAAACATACATACAGTATCATTCAGCCATAAAAAAGTAATGAAATACTGATATATGCTACAACATGAACGAATCTCAAAAACACACAGAAGGTCACCTGTAGTATGATTTCATTTATATGAAATATCCAGACTAGGTAAATTCATCAAGAAAGCAGAAGTAGAAAGTAGATTAGTATCAGCCAGGGGCTAGAGGGGAGGAGGAAATAGAGAGTAACTTCTTGGTGGGTACAGGGCTTCCTTTGTAATAATTAAAATGTTTTGGAACTAGGTGTAAGTGGTGGTTGCACAACATTGTGTATGTACCGAATGCCACTGAATTATTCACTCTAAAGTGGTTAATATTATGTTATGTGAATTTCACATCCATTAAACACACACACACGCTGCAGCATCATGAGACTCAGAAGAGATATTGTACTATGATGCAGAACTGGGTTTGAATTTTAGTTCTGCCAGTTTCTAGTAGGTCCAGCTGCGAGAGCACAGGCTGGTCACTGAATCCCTAAGGTGCTCAGCCCTGGATCTGAGTAGTGACCTGCCTCATATGGCAGCAGTGAGGAGTCACAGAAACAGCGCATGTAAAATCCACTTCACTGTGACACATGACAAGCTTTAAATAATTCCTCATGATTAATGTCTGTGCTTCTCACATACACAATTCCAAATTTATTCAACTAATTTTATTTTAACTCTCAAGTATCTTTTATGCTATATCTTATTTAGTTGAGGGTAAACTTTCTTTGCTTTGGAATGAGTTTTGCCAAGAACAAAGATTTTCACATAGCAGAGACCCTGGTCATAATTAAAAAGATCTACAGTGGTACAAGTTACCCAGTTCAAGTTCACAGCAAATATCACTAAGCGATCATGATCCTCTATCCTGGATGTAGCCTCTGAATCCTTCTAACACAGCATTCTAAAAAGGTGATCTGGTGGTTAGTGCTGGGATGCAGGATGACACCAACTGGTCATCTCTTTCTATTGTAAGTTGTTCCTCTCAGAGAAGCACATGTGACTATGAAATCTTAGAGCAAAAAGTATATTTGGTTCTTGAAGTTCTCAATAAAGGCCAGCAAATCATTGACAAGTACAAAAACATCCCTCTTTTACTATTGGTCAATAGGCTTGGGAAGAGGAATTTAACACAAACCCTTAACATTTGAGACATTTTTTTTAAAAAAGGAAAGGGAAAAAAGGGAGGAAGGAAAGTAAAGGAAGAAAATACACTATGACTCTGTGGTGTAATACTAATACTTGAGGTTGTGCTGAGGTTGTGGGTACTAAAGGATTTTACACTATCCTCACTGGTAGATGGGTAGACATTGCTATCCTCATCCACAACTTAGGAAGCAGAGGCCTGGAGAGAACAAATGACTTGAAGACATTGAACCACAAAGCCAAGCTTCCCTGGTGGCTCAGATGGTAAAGAATCTGCCTGCAATGCAGGAGACCCGGGTTCCATCCCTGGGTCAGAAAGACACCCTGGAGAAGGGCATAGCAACCCACTCCAGTATTCTTGCCTGGAGAATTCCATGGACAGAGGAGCCTGGTGGGCTACAGTCCGTGGGGTCACAAAGAGTTGGACACGACTGAGTGACTAACACTTTCACTTGACTTTCAACCACCAAGTCATGGGCTATATTGGTTTCCTAGGGCTGCTGTAACAAAGTACCACAAACTGATATTTATTCTCTCACAGTTCTGGAGCCTAGAAGCCTGAGATCAAGATTTAAGATAGGTAGAGCCATGCTGCCTCTGAAGGTGCTAGAGAAGGATCTACTCAAGCCTCTTTTGTAGCTGACGGTGGTTCCTTGCTTTGTGGCAACATAGCTCCAATCTTCACATGGCATTTTCTCTGGCTGTGTCTGAATTCAAATTCCCCCTTTTAGAGGTCACTCTTTGTGACCCATGGACTGTAGCCTGCCAGGCTCTTCTGTCCATGGAATTCTCCAGGCAAGAATACTGGAGTGGGTTGCCATGCCCTCCTCCAGGGGATCTTCCCGACCCTGGGATGGAACCCAGGTCTCCCACATTTAAGGCAGATTCTTTACCATCTGAGCCACCAGGGAATTTCACTAGTTACACCAAATTAGGCATCCACCCTACTCTAATATGATTTCATCTCAACTAATTACAGGTACAATGTCCCTATTTCCAAATAAGGTCACATTCTGAGATATGGAGAGTTGGGACTTCAACATATGAAATTTTAGGGGCACAATTCAACCCATATCACGGGATGATCAAGGCCACGTTTACTGCACCTGTGTGAGGAAGACTGCCTGAGTCTAAGAGTTTAAGTTTTGGGCCTCCACTGAAAGGAAGAATTCTCACTATTCACTAAAATATCAGTTCGGTTCAGTTTAGTCGCTCAGTTGTGTCTGACTCTTTGTGACTCCATGAATTGCAGCATGCCAGGGGTCCCTGGTCCATCACCAACTCCCAGAGTTCACTCAAACTCATGTCCATCGAGTCGGTGATGCCATCCAGCCATCTCATCCTCTGTCGTCCCCTTTTCCTCCTGCCCCCAAGCCCTCCCAGCATCAGAGTCTTTTTCAATGAGTCAACTCTTCGCGTGAGGTGGCCGAAGTACTGGAGTTTCAGCTTTAGCATCAGTCCTTCCAAAGAACACCCAAGACTGATCTCCTTTAGAATGGACTGGTTGGATCTCCTTCCAGTCCAAGGGACTCTCAAGAGTCTTCTCCAACACCATAGTTCAAAAGCATCAATTCTTTAGCACTCAGCTTTCTTCACAGTCCAACTCTCACATCCATACATGACCACTAGAAAAACCATAGCCTTGATTAGACAGACCTTTGTTGGCAAAGTAATGTCTCTGCTTTTGAATATGCTATCTAGGTTGGTCATAACTTTCCTTCCAAGGAGTAAGCATCTTTTAATTTCATGACTGCAATCACCATCTGCAGTGATTTTGGAGCCCCCCAAAATAAAGTCTGACACTGTTTCCACTGTTTCCACATCTATTTCCCATGAAATGATGGGACCAGATGCCATGATCTTAGTTTTCTGAATGTTGAGTTTTAAGCCAACTTTTTCATTCTCCACTTTCACTTTCATCAAGAGGCTTTTTAGTTCCTCTTCACTTTCTGCCACAAGGGTGGTATCATCTGTATATCTGAGGTTATTGAGATTTCTCCCGGCAATCTTGATTCCACCTTGTGCTTCTTCCAGCCCAGTGTTTCTCATGATGTACTCAGCATAGAAGTTAAATAAGCAGGGTGACAATATACAGCCTTGACATACTCCTTTTCCTATTTGGAACCAGTCTGTTGTTCCATGTCCAGTTCTAACTGTTGCTTCCTAACCTGCATATAGGTTTCTCAAGAGGCAGGTCAGGTGGTCTGGTATTCCCATCTCTTTATGAATTTTCCACAGTTTATTGTGATCCACACAGTCAAAGGCTTTGGCATAGTCAATAAAGCAGAAATAGATGTTTTTCTGGAACTCTCTGGCTTTTTGATGATCCAGCGGATGTTGGCAATTTGATCTCTGGTTCCTCTGCCTTTTCTAAAACCAGCTTGAACATCTGGAAGTTCAGGTTCAGGTATTGCTGGAGCCTGGCTTGGAGAATTTTGAGCATTACTTTACTAGCGTGTGAGATGAGTGTAATTGTGCAGTAGTTTGAGCATTCTTTGGCATTGCTTTCTTTAGGATTGGAATGAAAACTGACCTTTTCTAGTCCTGTGGCCACTGCTGAGTTTTCCAAATTTGCTGGCATATTGAGTGTAGCACTTTCACAGCATCATCTTTCAGGATTTGAAATAGCTCAACTGGAATTCAATCACTAAAATATAGAACACTTTAAATAAAATTCTTCTTTCAAAAAGCCAATCAATAGTCCTTCACATAAAAAATCAATTATGGGATATTTCCCCCCACTCATTAACCTAGTATGATAGCTATATCACACACTTGATCAAGTTTCAAATAAAAATAGTGAGGGGTCACCAGAAGTCACACACATACCTAGAAGGAGATGAAAGATCAAAAGTATCTATGATGACTTACCGTATTTAAAATCACTGTTATAAATTTTGAATCCACTTAAAAACAAACAACAACAAAAACCAGCCCTTTCTTCATCACCCTCAAAGGGTGATATCTGCTATTTTTAACCCTGCCAGAAATTATCAGTAGGCTGGAAGAATGTAGTACTACAACATGAGCCTTCATTTCCATTTCTAATTAAAACACTTACTGATCCCAACCCAGATGTGTTTTTTTCACCATAGCCGGTGGAAACTTCACAATGGAAACTATAGTGTCCTCAGAATGGAGGAGCAAGCAGGCAAGAATCTGGGGCTTAGCATCAAACTGGAAGACCATCACAGCCCTTGGGAGAAGACCCAGGAAGGGTATCAACCAGGCCACTCCATTTTCCCATCTTATCCTTACAATCTCATCTCTCCCAGCCCACAGGTCAGCCCTGGTGGGGGTCACGATTGGCTTTCCTCAACATCCACCACCTGGATCTACTTCCTGACTCCCTCATCTGTTGGCATCATTGTTGTTGTGAGTTACAAAATTCACTGTGACCACTTACATTTGCTGAACTTTCAGTCTGTACCTCACTTCTTTCAACACTCCATAAAGAACCTAATTGTGGATTACTACCTGTCTACATGCTCTTCACGAGCCATAAGGATAGCACCTTGGTACCAACCTGAGCCTGTGGCTGCCCTGTTCAAGGACTGCATTCCTTATCTTCCTTTGTAGCTAGATGTGGCTACGTGATAAATTGCAGTTAACAATATATCGTATGGATTTGCCAGAAAGTCTTCTTCAAGGAAGGAAACTTTCATTTTTATCTCCTTCCATCTGCCCATAAATGTTGGAGCTACAGCAGCTATCTTGGTCCATGAGGGAATGAAACAACACTTAATGGGCAGCACGAGGGCAGGAGTCTGGGTGGGTGCCACGTGCCCTGCCAGACCAGCAGTACATGCAAGTTTTAACACCCAGCTTACTTTATGTGAAAAGAAATAAAAATCTACCTTATTTAAGCCACTGTTATTTGGGATTTTCTTTCACAGCAGTCTTAATCTCAAGTGGTTAAGTGCTAACTAGAACTCCCATTTTACAGATAAAGAAACTGAGGCTCAGAGAGGTTAAGTAACCTGTTCAAGGTGAAAATTCTCAGTGGCAATGCTAGACTACAACCTGATTTCAGACGCTAAGCTCTTAATCTCTCCAACATATATTCTCTAAAAAGACCCTTCCCCATGCTAAAAATAGTGGCATCCTGTTTAACTCTTCCCTGTCTGTAGCATTTGTCTCCTCCCATGGCTTCCCTGATAGCTCGGTTGGTAAAGAATCTGCCTGCGATGCAGGAGACCCTGGTTTGATTCCTGGGTTGGGAAGATCTGCTGGAGATGGGATAGGCTACCCACTCCAGTATTCTTGGGCTTCCCTTGTGGCTCAGCTGGTAAAGGATCTGCCTGCAATGCAGGAGACCTGGCTTCGATCCCTGGGTTGGGAAGATCCCTGAAGAAGGGAAAGTCTACCCATTCCAGCATTCAGTCCTGGAGAATTCCAAGGACTGTATAGTTCATGGGGTGGCAAAGAGTCAGACATGACTGAGCAACTTTCACTTCACTTCACAGACAGGTGCCATGCACTGTGGGTTCTGCCTTCCAGGGTCCTGGCAACAATTTCCTGTCCCACTGCTCCCTACTTATGTAGAAACACATGGCCGGCTGCAGCGGAGACAGAAGTGCTCAGCCTGTACGAGGTATGCCCTGGGATGTGGGGGGAGCTAAGGTTGTCTGCGCTTCAAGCACTGTGACTCCTGCTAGGGCTGGTTCCCCCAGGCTGAGCTTGAAGGGCCTGCACCCTTGAGAAGGGAGCTGAGGAGTGTGTGTGTGTGTGTGTGTCCTGAGCTGTGGAAGTCGGCAAGCTGAAGTCTAAATAAACAGAAATTGGACAACAGATTCCAGAGGTGTCAAAAATGAGGTCATTGACACTTTCTTTTTCCTAAACTAGAGGTTTCACACATTTATTACTGAACCTACTAGTACAGAGGCAAAGAAACAAAAAGAAAAATAATATCCCTCCCTACTTCTCACAAATGCCCAACTCTCCAGAGAGTGGTGATGTCTTCATCTTGATGTGGTAAGAAGTATATGCAAGTGCATACAGACCCAGCTTGGTTCTTCTCCACTGGCTCCTCTTAGAGTTGTACCTGATTTTAAGACTAGTTTTCCTATTAGAATCCACTGGGGGATTGGACAGTTCTGCTTTTGTTTCTTGGCCAGGAATTACTTGATCCTGAAAGTCTTGTGAGAAGAACAGAATCAACCACACATCCCACGATGGCAGGGAAAAGGAAGGAGCCAGTGACACTTTCAAAAGTCAGTTTCAGAACGGTGATATGGCCAATTACGAAACATAAAAATAATAGCCACTGTTGGCTGGGCACAAATGCACATGAAGCAAGTCTTCTTGGGGTTGAAATTCCAGCTCTACTCCTTAACAGCTGTGGTCTTGGGACATGGCCTCTTTTGACCTCACTTTCTATTAAATAGGGATAATATTAGAACTACTTTACAGAACTGTGAGGATTAAGCAAAGTATATGACATGTAGGTCATATCTGAATGGTCTAGTGGTTTTCTACTTTCTTCAATTTAAGTCTGAATCAAATCCCTTATGATTATATAGTGGAAGTGACAAATAGATTCAAGGAATTAGATCTGATAGAGTGCCTGAAGAACTATGGACGGAAGTTCATGACATTGTACAGAAGGCAGTGATCAAGACCATCCCCATGGAAAAGAAATGCAAAAAAGCAAAATGGTTGTCTGAGGAGGCCTTACACATAGCTGTGAATAGGAGAGAAGCAAAAGGCAAAGGAGAAAAGGAAAGATATACCCATTTGAATGCAGAGTTCCAAAGAATAGCAAGGAGAGATAAGAAGGTTTCCTCAGCGATCAATGTAAAGAAATAGAGGAAAACAATAGAATGGGAAAGTCTAGAGATCTCTTCAAGGAACTTAGAGATACCAAGGGAACATTTCATGCAAAGATGGGCACAATAAAGGACAGAAAAGGTATGGACCTAACAGAAGCAGAAGATATTAAGAAGAGGTGGCAAGAATACACAGAAGAACTATACAAAAAAGATCTTCATGACCCAGATAAGCACGATAGTGTGATCACAACCTAGAGCCAGACATCCTGGAATGTGAAATCAAGTGGGCCTTGGAAAGCATCAGTACGAACAAAGCTAATGGAGGTGATGGAATTCCAGTTGACCTATTTCAAATCCTAAAAGATGATGCTGTGAAAGTGTTGCACTCAATATGCCAGCAAATTTGGAAAAGTCAGTAGTGGCCATAGACTGGAAAAGGTCAGTTTTCATTCCAATCCCAAAGAAAGGTAATGCCAAAGAATACTCAAACTACTGCACAATTGCACTCATCTTACACATTAGCAAAGTAATGCTCAAAATTCTCCAAGCCAGGCTTCAACAGTACATGAACCGTGAACTTCCAGATGTTCAAGCTGGATTTAGGAACCAGAGATCAAATTACCACCATCCGTTAGATCATCGAAAAAGCAAGAGAGTTCCAGAAAAATATCTACTTCTGTTTTATTGACTATGCCAAAGCCTTTGATTGTGTGGGCCACAACAAATTCTGGAAAATTCTGAAAGAGATGGGAATACCAGACCACCTGACCTGCCTCTTGAGAAATCTGTATACAGGTCAGGAAGCAACAGTTAGAACTGGACATAGAACAACAGACTGGTTCCAAATAGAGAAAGAGGTATGTCAAGGCTGTATATTGTCATCCTGCTTATTTAACGAATATACAGAGTACGTCATGAGAAACGCCGGGCTGGATGAAGCACAAGCTGGAATCAAGATTGCTGGGAGAAATATCAATAACCTCAGATATGCAGATGACATCACCCTTATGGCAGAAAATGAAGAACTAAAAATTCTCTTGATGAAAGTGAAAGAGGAGAATGAAAAAGTTGGCTTAAAGCTCAAAGTTCAGAAAACTAAGATCTAGCATCTGGTCCCATCACTTCTTGGCAAATAGATGGGGAAACAGTGGAAATAGTGAGAGACTTTATTTTTGGGGGCTCCAGAATCACTGCAGATGGTGATTGCAGCCATGAAATTAAAAGATGCTTGCTCCTTGGAAGAAAAGTTATGACCAACCCAGACAGCATATTAAAAAGCAGAGACATTATTTTACCAACAAAGGTCTGCCTAGTCAAAGCTATTGTTTTTCCAGTAGTTATGTATGGATGTGAGAGTTGGACTATAAAGAAAGCTGAGCACCGTGAACAAATGATGCTTTTGAACTGTGGTGTTGGAGAAGACTCTTGAGAGTCCCTTGCACTGCAAGGAGATCTAACCAGTCCATTCTAAAGGAAATCAGTCCTGAATATTCAGTGGAAGAACTGATGCTGAAGCTGAAACTCCAATACTTTGGCCACCTGAAGCATAGAACTGACTCATTGGAAAAGACCCTGATGGTGGGAAAGACTGAAGACAGGAGAGAAGGGGACGAGAGAGGATGCAATGGCTAGATGGCGTCACCAACTCAATGGACATGAGTTTGAATAAACTCTGGGAGTTGGCAATGGGAGGCCTGGTGTGCTGCAGTCCATGGGGTTGCAAAGAGTCAGACACGACTGATTGACTGCACTGAGTGAACTGATGAGTGTAGGGAACAGAGCCTGGCATGAGTAAGAGCTATATATGTTAGTTACTATTATAATTATCTTCCAGGTTCTACATATACATTATATAATGTCACCCTTACAGTAACCTTCTGAGACAGGTATTCTCAGCCCCAATTTGACAACTGAATACCAAGGATCAGAGAGGTTAAATACTTTCCCCAGGGTTACAGAGCTATTAAGTGACACTGCTGGATAGCACACACTGCTCTCCCATGGCTGCCTCGTCTTGATGATGAGCCCAGCTGCTCTTGGGGAAGGGCTGAGAATGAAAGGACATGGACAGATGTGTGAGCCATGCCACCATCTCTCCACCCCTAGCCCATGCACACAGCTCACTGCCGACTATCACTTGTCTATTTCAACTGCAGATTCTTTTTGATGTACGTTATGAAACTCAAGCATGTGTTTTCTTTTTTTGAATAAATGGTATAGATGGTAAATTCAGACTAACCTTATCTAAAAGTCATCTAACAAAAAAAAAATCTACAAACAATAAATGCTGGAGACAGCGTGGACAAAAGGGAATCCTCTTACACTGTTGGTGGGAATGTAAATTAGTATAATCACTATGGAGAACAGTATGGAGTTTCCTTAAGAAACTAAAAATATTGCTGGATCAATCCCACACCTGGACATATATCTGAAGAAAGCCATAATTTGAAAGGATGCATGTACCTGGATGTTCACTGTGGCACTATTTACAATAGCCAGGACATGGAAACAACCTAAATATCCATCAGCAGGGGAACGGATAAAAGAGATGTAGTGTGTGTGTGTGTGTGTGTGTGTGTGTGTCTATACACACACACACACACACATACTCAGCCACAAAAAGGAATGAAATAATGCCATTTGCAGCAACACGTATGGACCTAGAGATTGTCATATAGAGTGAAGTAAGTCAGAAAGAGAAAGACAAATATTGCATAGTATCGCTTACATGTGGATCTAGAAAAATAGTGCAGATGAACTTATTCGCAAAGCAGAAATAGAGTCACAGATGTAGAAAACAAACTTATGGTTACCAAGAGAGAAGGTAAGGGGTGGGATGGATTCGGAGACTGAAATTGATACATATACACTACCTTACATAAAATGGACAATGGATGAGAACATACTGCCTAGCACGGGGACCTCTCCTCAGTGCTCTGTGGGGACCTAAATGGGAAGGGAATCTAAGAAAGAGTGTATGTACTCTTTCATATATATATATATAAAAACTGAATCACTGGCATGAGTAAGAGCTATATATGATATATATATAAAACTGAATCACTTTGGTGTACAGCAGAAACTAACACAACATTACAAAGAAACTATACTCCAAAAAATTAATAAAAAAATTAAAATAAAAGTCACTTAACATAATATGCTACAAGCACTAATATGAAATCTATGACGTATGCTACAGACTTGGTCTCTTACAAGTTCCAAGTGCATTTGTTGGGAAATAAACAGAATATTCTGACAAGAGTCTGGGGCACCTACTTTACCATGCCATTTGCTTATTTTGGATTAGGCTGAACTCCTCATTGCCACAGTTCTCAGGACAACAGTATATTTCAGGTATGTGCAGATATTACACTGTGTTTCAAACTTCAAGTCACACTAAGGTTTGTACCATGAGAAAAGCAGATTTTATCAGCTGAGTTTACAGGTGGAGTATAAGTGAGATTGAATCGGGTCCTTGGTGTTTTTAGATGATCTATTAGGTAATCAAAATTAGATGCTCTTCAGGGAGATATAACCTTGAAACACACAGCTTTATTCTTCTCATGAAGGGGAAAAAAAATCTCAGTTTTTCAAAATGAGAAAGAAGTTGGGTTGCATTTATAAATATATTGATCAATATGTTTAGAGAGGACAGGAGAATTGGGAGTTTTTTAAATTAGAATTTTTTTAACTTCTCCATCAGTTTTTATTAATTCACTAATTCCCTATAGCTCAAGAGATGCTAATTAATTCAAGAAACCATAATGCTAATCATTGGCTAAATAAATCTAAAATGGAAAGAGTCTGTCACCAGAGATACCACTGCTCATTTTAATTAGAATTACCAATTCGTGAAGTAATATAAATAAAGGTTATTGTATCCTTCTACTCAGGCGATATTAACCCTGTGCATAGCCACCTGAGAATCCATCAGGACTTAAAAAGCCAAGAATATTTGTGGAACCTTATCAGTCTCTGAGTTAGGATATTTATCATTCCAAGAGTGCTGTTCACTGATACTATAAAGCCATGTGGAATTAAGCTGCCTTGAAATGCAAAATGGAGAATGGCGAAGGGCTGAGAATTGTTGCCTTGGAGGGAGTACAATCGATGTCAAGAAATTAACCATTCCAAAATGATTACCTTTACAAACATTCAGGCCTAGAGAAAAGCAGATGTTCCAGGTCTGAGTTTCAATTTTTAAGGAATAAATTTATGTAAATGCCCATTTGTTTTAGTAGTTTTATAGCTCAGAGTGATCTCACCTTGTTAACATTCAGTGCAACTGTTTATAGCCATCTGAATGTCATTTGCAGGGATAGGAAAGGTTGCCTCAGCATTTCATAACTACATGGCAGGCATGACCACGATGCTCACTCCGGGAAACCACCTGCACGCTTAGCTACTCAAGCCAGCCAGCCCTGGAAAGAGGTGTGTGCGTGGGCAATCATGTGGTTCAAGTCATCAATGAGTCTGAAGCTGAATAGTCATAGTACTCTTGGCGGATTTGCCCTTGACTAAGAGAAATCCATCTTTATTGTCTCACTAATCGGCTCAAAAGACATTGATGATGAAGTCCTAAATCTAATTTCTAATAAAACCCCAAAAGTTTCAGAGGCAAATGAAAAAGCACAGCTCACAGATACCTTTTGACCAAAGGTTGGTAAAGAATTTTTGTAGATTAGTCCAAAGACCTGATATTGGTTTGAACTAAAAAGAGAAGTGACGTCCTTCAGAACCAAAGAGAACCTGGTAAAGGAAAATTATTGTCATCTTATCAAAAGGCTACTTCTGAATGGAGCTTCCAGACAAAATAGAAATCTGTCTGGGACTTCAACCAGATAACCTTGTTATGCAAATAGCTTTAGCCAAAGGGTAAAGGGCTGATAATGAAATCGCTACAAAGCCAGCTGCACATTACAAAGGTGACAAAAAACATCAGGCAGGGTCCTAGCATCTGGATAAAAAGCAGTGCAGAATCCATGTGAGCATCATGTTTAATTTATCATAACTAAGCTGTCAGGAGTCATGCTTTGGCAAATGCTTAGCTAACACACGTAAATGAGTCAATTATCACTAACGACCAAAGGTTCAAAACCAAACAGGCTGATGTTTCTTTTTTTTTAACCCTCAAAATAGGTTTACTAATAGGATTTCAGAATTTAAAATCTCTTCTGCTGTCTCCAAATTAAGAAGAATGCTGGAAACATATCTAAAAACACTAAGCTACTTCCTGACACTTATAGCCTGCCTCTGCTCCCACCCCAGCACTTATTGCACTTGCTCTCACTCGCTCTCTCTCTCTCTCTCTCTCTCTCTCTCTCACACACACACACACACACACACACACACACACACACAGAGTCCCCTGTCTACATAGCTGTGATCACTGGGCTGCAGCCTGACCAATTCCTTCAGATCCCTGCAGCAACAATGAGAAGCCATGAGGTCCTTTGATGAATGGTGACCATCATGGACCAAGAAAGACTTAAATTATTGAATTGACGCTGATATGGCTCAGCAGTTACATGAGAACCAGGTATTAAAGATTTTAAAACTTAAATTTTTCTAGTCCTATTTATTCTTTAGAAAGAACTAGTTTAGTTTACTTTAAATCAAGGCACCGTGGCTCCATCCACAATGGAAGTTGAAGAAATTATCTAGATAATTCAGGCTAAAAAAATTTACCAGATAACCCTCTTCCCATCTCAGTTTCAGCAATAACGAAAAGTTTATGATCTGAAGATCTTAATCCTTCATAGTTTTCCCTTTTCCTTCCCAAGATGAGTAAGGTAAGGCTCTCTCTTTAAATAGACATTTCTAACCCAGTGAGTATCTTTGTTTACATTTAATTAGAGATTTGAATAAATAGAATGAAATAGAAAATTAAAATCGCATTTGGTAGGCTGGTTCCTAATAACCAAAGGGTAATACTTTGGAATAGTAAATAGTTTTCTACCTAAAGATATAAAATACAATAATTGTTCCTAATCTTGACAGTAATATTCCTAAAAATTTTGTAAAAGGAAAATTCATGGTTAAAAAAATCTCAGATGTTATGGGGAAAATAGAATTGAGGGACTGAGGTCAGGAAAGAATCTATGAACACCTATAACATATAATATTTTCACTAATAAAACCAGTAAGGACAAGTCATTAAATAAAGATAATACTGATCACATTTTTCCATATCTTAAATTAGTAATAAAGCACACTATCACTTAATTTCTCTTTACCTTCACTGGTTCTTTAGAACCTTTTCAGACTCTCTCTCCTCTGCCATTTCAATAAGATGCTTTTGCTATGTAGCTGACGTATGCATACTAAAGGCACTGTTTACTGTGTTGAGTCCTCCGTTCTAGTACCAACATTTTTCTAAGTCTAAAGCAACTCAGAATGAGCACATATAGAATTCTCAGAGTTGGGGAAAACTTAACCAGATTTAAATGGGAATATAATGGGATCTGCCATAAAGAAAAATCAATAGTAGAGGGGAATTTCTATACTATATTTAATCCTGAAAGCCACAACCCTATCATTAATTATGTACCTTTATTCCCACATCTATCCATTAAATACTGTGCTTACTTTAAGAACACAAACATGTTCTTGAAGCCAAAACTTTGGTGAGTAAGTCAAGTCACATTTTAGAGGCATGCTGCCATCTATGGGGTCGCACAAAGTTGGACACTACTGAAGTGACTTAGCAGTAGCAGTGTTTGGTATAGGAAAGCGTATTTGTGAGTATGTGGTGTGGTTTTCTAGGTCAACAGTTTTGAGAAGGTCAGTCAAGGGCATCTGTGTGAAGCAATGGAATGAAAAGGAAAACTCTGGAGTCAGCTTTTGCCAGCAAAATCATGAGAACCCTAACTCCTGGGTTTCTTTCTCTGGGGTCATCTGAAATGTGTTTCCAGCCACCAGGATGTCTGTAGCTCTCCAGTGCCTTCCACCTCTTCGTTTGGCTTCCAAATATCAGGAAGTGGCTCTTCCTCTGCTCCTCTGAGAGCATCATCCCTTCTGCTATATCTGTTGTTCCTCTCAACACTGCCCACTATCACCACCCTTGACTTGCGGCTGCTTTTGCATTCTACAGTCACTGCAGAAACATCAGAGTGGGGACCAAAGGGGCAAGAAAATGTCCTCCATCCCTGGCCCTGAATTTCATGGTCACATTCCAACACAGCCATCCTTAGAGTTGTGGAATTCTTAGACCTCTTTACCCCTCCTCCCTTCTGACGATGATAGCAAAAAGCTAGCAGGGATTGACTGGACAAACAATTTCAGGGGCCTTGAATTACGCTGTATTTGAAATGAAAATGAAATACAGGTTCACAGCTCTTTATACAAAACCCTTGGGGCCAAATATGTTTCAGAATTCAGAATTTTATCAAATTGTAGAAAAGTAAATCAGTGCATTTACTGTATGTTATATAACATCCCAGCAGGATCTGGGGCAGCACACTGTAATCAAACACATTAATATATCTGCAGCAATTCACATGAATATTCACACTGAGTAGGACAAATAATGGCTATAAATAGCCTCACTTCAGTTTAGATCATGTGTTGCCACCAAATCAGTTCACATAAGGTCAGGGCTTGCAGCTAAATGACTCAAATACAAAAAAAAACTTCTATTTTTCCGAGTTCTTTGGGTTTTGGAATTGTGAACAAGGGATTGTACTGTGCTTAAGTAAGGCGATCAAGAGACCCAGCTTGCTTCCTTGCACTGTCTTTGTGGAAGCTAAGTCTGCACATAGGCATAAGTTAGAGAAATTTGTATTGACCCTTTCCTTCTTCCTGTTTATCAGCTATTTTGGTCACATCTTTTCTCCCTCCATTACCCTTGAGCCCCTTGTTTGATACACTAGATGCTGAGGGCACCGCTATAGGTTATAATCACCTTGTCTAGATTCCTGCCCCCCACAGTTCACCAGGCCCCTTTACATAGACCCCACCAACACTGAGCACCTTCCCCAGATTCAGGACTAGTGTGGTTTCTCCGTCAGGCGACAGCGCTCAGTCCCCATCCTATTGGTGCTACTGTTGGTTCTGCTCCTGTCTTCAGTCAGTTCAGTTCAGTTCAGTTGCTCAGTCGTGTCCGACTCTTCGCGACCCCATGAATCCCAGCACGCCAGGCCTCCCTGTCCATCACCAACTCCCGGAGTTCACTCAGACTCATGTCCATCGAGTCAGTGATGCCATCCAGCCATCTCATCCTCTGTCATCCTCTTCTCCTCTTGCCCCCAATCCCTCCCAGCATCAGAGTCTTTTCCAATGAGTCAACTCTTCGCATGAGGTGGCCAAAGTACTGGAGTTTCAGCTTTAGCATCATTCCTTCCAAAGAACATCCAGGGCTGATCTCCTTCAGAATGGACTGGTTGGATCTCCTTGCAGTCCAAGGGACTCTCAAGAGTCTTCTCCAACACCACAGTTCAAAAGCATCAATTCTTCGGCACTCAGCTTTCTTCACAGTCCAACTCTCACATCCATACCTGACCACAGGAAAAACCATAGCCTTAACTAGATGGACCTTTGTTGGTAAAGTAATGTCTCTGCTTTTCAATATGCTACCTAGGTTGGTCATAACCTTTCTTCCAAGGAGTAAGCGTCTTTTAATTTCATGGCTGCAGTCACCATCTGCAGTGCTTTTCGAGCCCAAAAAAATAAAGTCTGACACTGTTTCCACTGTTTCTCCATCTATTTCCCATGAAGCGATGGGACCAGATGCCATGATCTTCGTTTTCTGAATGTTGAGCTTTAAGCCAGCTTTTTCACTCTCCTCTTTCACTCTCATCAAGAGGCTTTATAGTTCCTCTTCACTTTCTGCCATAAGGGTGGTGTCATCTGCATATCTGAGGTTATTGATATTTCTCCTGGCAATCTTGATTCCAGCTTGTGCTTCTTCCAGCCCAGTGTTTCTCATGATGTACTCTGCATAGAAGTTAAATAAGCAGGGTGACAATACACAGCCTTGACGTACTCCTTTTCCTATTTGGAACCAGTCAGTTGTTCCTTGTCCAGTTCTAACTGTTGCTTCCTGACCTGCATACAGGTTTCTCAAGAGGCAGGTCAGGTGGTCTGGTATTCCCATCCCATGCAATACTGCCTAGTTCCTGGTAACACAGTTCCCACCAGGCACATTATCCATCAATTGGGTTTTCATCTTGTTCTCCACGCTCTGAGCCCTGGCTGGGGCTTCTCACCTCGGTGCCTCAGCCCCAAGATCTCACTTTGCCTCTCAATCATCTTGGAAGCTGGAGCCCTGCTCCTAGACCACAGATCCTAAAGCAAAGCCTAAATTCCAAGCTGCAAAATCTCTGCTGAAGGCTGCCATCTTCTGTCTCCCCTCTGGCTCAAGTGTGAGTGTCAGATGTTTATATGGAGTCCCCTCTCTTATTAAACAAGACACTTTGGCAATATTTTCCCCAGGACAGAGTAGTCAGAAAATGTGACACATATGATCAGGAGGTCTGATTATAACCAAGAGTCAAATGGAATTCCGTATTTTTCAAATCTGCAGAAGCACTGTCTATCATTTACCAGAACAAATTCTGTGCCATGATGCGCTAGAAGCATAACAACATCTAGCGCCAAATCAATCCCACAGCTTGGATTCCTCCAATCACTGCCCAAGGTCTTGCTGGATGAACACTTTTTCGTGGAAGAAATACTCACTGTGAAATGAAGTGGTTGAATTCTTCACACCATTTTTCCGGATGAAGTAAAGTAGGTGGAGGATTTCTGAAAAACAAAAACGTTTTTCTTACAAAAAAATTGTTTTGTTAAAAGCAAAATATCAACTTATCTTTACTGATATTGTTCTAAATAGCTCTGATAAAATCTAGGCTTATTTATTTCTGGGTAGGAGTCATTTATCAGTGGTAAATTATAAAGTACCAATCCCTATTTGTTTAGTGGCTCATTTCCATTGACTGAAGGCCTACTATGTCACAGCTTTCTGCAGGACCTCTGAAGGTTACACAGATCAGGAATATCCCTCAGGGAGTGGACACTATTGAACGGTGAGGCAAGCACATAGCCACTGTAACTGAGAGCTGAGTATTATTGGTGCCATAAGAAAGTTATAAGCCAAGTGCTATGAGCTTGAGAGAAGACTTTTAATTTTACAGGATTTTCAGATTATTATGATCCATTTGAATTAATTACATGATACATTTAAAGTATACTTATAAATTCACTGGTCACATTTTTTAAAATTTTTCCTATATGTCAACCTTGACAATAGGCACCAGAGAAAGCAAAACAGCTAAGACAAGGTTCCAGACCCTGAGAAGTTCCCGGGTAGTGAAGAGGACAGACACCTAATGCAACTGGAGTTAGGTGTACACCTAAGTACTGGAGGTCCCAAGAGAACTAGAGAACTGCAGAAAGACTCCGGGAACCAGACCACTTCCTGGTGAGAAGGCAGGAAAAGGAAAATGTCAAAACCCTGCATTTGGCTGAATATTTACCCAAAGAGGATCAATTTTAAAACAGAAGTGACATTACCTTTAACTGATAAGAATGTTTTTTTTTCTAGCAATAAATGCTGGAGAGTGTGTGGAGAAAAGGGAACCCTCTTACATTCTTGGTGGGAATGCAAACTAATACAGCCACTATGGAGAACAGTGTGGAGATTCCTTAAAAAACTGGAAATAGAACTGCCATATGACCCAGCAATCCCACTGTTGGGCATACACACCGAGGAAACCAGAATGGAAAGAGACACGTGTACCCCAATGTTCATCGCAGCACTGTTTACAATAGCCAGGACATGGAGGCAACCTAGATGTCCATCAGCAGACGAATGGATAAGAAAGCTGTGGTACATATACACAATGGAGTATTACTCAGCCATTAAAAAGAATACATGTGAATCAGTTCTAATGAGGTAGATGAAACTGGAGCCTATTATACAGAGTGAAGTAAGCCAGAAAGAAAAGCACCAATACAGTATACTAACGCATATATATGGAATTTAGAAAGATGGTAACGATAACCCTGTATGCAAGATAGCAAAAGAGACACAGATGTATAAAACAGTCTTTTGGACTCTGGGAGAGGGCGAGGGTGGGATGATTTGGGAGAATGGCATTGAAACATGTATAATATCACATGTGAAACGAATCACCAGTCCAGGTTTGATGCATGATACAGGATGCTCGGGGCTGGTGCACTGGGATGACCCAGAGGGATGATATGGGGAGGGAGGTGGGAGGGGGGTTCAGGATGGAGAACACGTATACACCCGTGGCGGATTCATGTTGATGTATGGAGAAACCAATACAATATTGTAAAGTAATTAGCCTCCAGTTAAAATAAATAAATTTATATATTTTTTTAAAAAGAATGTTTTTTCTAGTGGTAAATGGAAATAGGGGCTTATGGGCAAGTCAAGTTCAGAAAATGAAGAAAGTTACAGTTCTGCACACCTGCACTATGACTATAAATCTTAAACCCATTATACACCTTTGTTTTCACATGGGTTCTAATTGCTCCCTAAAGCCATAGTTTGCTCAGCTTCCATCGGCAAAGAAGGGGGAGCAGCATGAATGATCAGAAATAAAAAATGTATCTGATAATATGATAGTAAGCTGCCTCTCAATACCCTTCCTTTTCTCACCTCTTCTAATACAATTTTTATTCTGATACAATGTTGCCATATATATTTTTCCTGAGTTTTGTGCAGCTAGATATGGCCACGTGGCTGAGTTCTGGCCAAATTATATACTACTGAAATTGTTCTATGATATTTCTAGAAAGTCCTCTTTAAAAAGGATAGACATGCTATCTTTTTTCTTCCTCCTTTCTGCTTCTTGGAACATGGATGTTATGACTGCACCATGAGCAGCCATTTTGTATGTGAAATGAAAATGTGAGCTATGAGCTGAGTATGGCAAAGAAGAGGGATTCCCTGGTGGCTCAGATGGTAAAGAGTCTGCTTGCAATACAGGAGACCCTAGTTCAACCCCTGGGTTAGGAAGATGCCCTGGAGAAGGAAATGGCAACCCACTCCAGTATTCTTGCCTGGAAAGTCCCATGGATGGAGGAGACTGGGGGGCTATAGTCCATGGGGTCACAAAGAGTCAGACATGACTGAGCGACTTCACTTCCATGGCAAAGAAGACAGACAGGACGTTGGATTCGTGATGACATTTTAAAGCTGCCATACAAGCTCTAGATTGCTTCTGCCTAGTCTTCCTTAACAGGACAGAGAAATAAACTTCCATGTTCTTTAAGCCACTATTTTATGTAATTAATTCTAATTGAGCTGATCATATTTCAGAGGATTACTCCATTATATGATTATAACAATTTTATAAGTATATCACAAGCACAAAAATATGAGGAAGCATAATAAAGCAGCAGCTTATCCAATCTGGGGAGTTCCAGAAGACTTTAAAGTGAAAATGAACTTCAGCTAACCCTTGAAAATTGGTTGGAGTTTTTTAAGATAGAGGACAGGAAAGCTATCTCAGTTTTAGGAAATAAGATGTACCAAGTTCCAGAACTGTAAAAAGTCTGGTAAGTTCAAAGAACATGAGTAATCTTTTGAGGCTAGACCATATGATTCTTTCAGATCTGGAGAGAGAGTAGGCGGGAAGGATAAGGTGGGAAAGGAAGAATGATGAAAGAAACTATACGATTTCCCTGTTCTGCATAAGAATTTAATTATTCTTCAGATCTTCTGATTCAGAAACCCAAAGGAAAATTACCTGTGTACCCAGCTAGAAAGAGTAGCCGTTGAAAAGCTGCCCTTCAGTTATTTTGGAGACTGCCTCTGTCTCATTCATTTAACAATATTTGCCTTCAACTTTCCCTGGACTTCTTTACATAACAAACATACCATCATATAACTTCTGCTTTAATACCAGCTTGGCTGAACTATTCTTACTGACTCTAGCTATTTGAGATTATATGTCCACATGTCCTTCCAGTTCACCTCAGGGTAGCAGCTCTTGGTGAGCAGTTTACTCTAGATCATCTCTACAGCCCTTTCCACAGCTCAGACTTCCCTAATTCTGCTCAGGTTTCCTGCTTATTCTGCTCTCAGGGAGGTCAGTTCCACAGAGAAGAGCTGCTCAAGCAATTTACTGTCTAACAGACTTCATCCACCTCCAAAACCATTAACTGTGACCAGTAAGTCACTTGTAGGCACACTTGATTAAACCCTAGCAGGTTTGACCTTGGCCAGTCAAGCGTGGAGGGACAAACCTCTGTCACAATTAGAGAGTGACCTCGCAAGAGACAACTGGATAAATGGATGGAAGTGTCCATGCTCGTGTGAGGAACACTGTCCCTTCCTGTTTCCAGTCTGTCCCTCAGCCGGAACCATAAGCAGGGGTTACTGTTTATGTGTCGGCCTGAACCTCTGCAGCAGGACACAGAGGAAAACAGCAGATCACCATTCACCCAGGCTACCACCAACCCCTCATAGCTCAGTTGGTAAAGAATCTGTCTGCAATACAGGAGACCCGGGTTCAATTCCTGGGTCAGAAAGATCCCCTGGAGAAGGAAATAGCAACTCACTCCAGTATTCTTGCCTGGAGAATCCCATGGTCAGAATAGCCTGGCAGGCTACAGTCCATGAGGTCACAAGAGTTGGACACAACTTAGTAACTAAACCACCACTACCACCACCACCAACCTATGACGGCCTCACATGAACCCTACACAAGGAAACACTTTCTCTGAGCTTGACATCATAGGAATTTAGTTTTAGAAAAGCTCATTTGACCTTGTAGATGCCCCACCTTTCCTGGAGTCCATCCATCATACTTAGGTTCAGTAAATTGAGGTTTTGTGAAAGATTACTCTCTGAGCATAATGAAAACTAAAAGGAATTTGAAGGCTTTACAGTACTTTGTTTGCATTGGCAATATAAATTTTCTTTCTCCTGATACGCAGGAAGAGCACAAATAATAATAGTTGTGCCTTTTAGGCTCCTCTAAACACTACAGATGAAAGCTGCAACCCTGCCCAAAAGGGTCTCTCAACACAAGGAGAAATGCTTCATGTTCCTTGTGATAAGAGTGTCAGAGCATAGCTGAGATCAGCAGGCATCACTTACATATGTGTATGGATACTGAGAGCCTGTAGGATGTTTGAATGCTGAGTGGTTGAAAGGCCCATGAATCTGAATAACAAGTTCTCATTTGGATAATATTTATAAATATACCAAGGCAATGTAGAAAAGAGATTAGTCAGTAAAGGAATATGACTATATTTGATTTGAGGTTTCCCTGCCTGGATTTTATTCCTGTGATTTGGACTCCAAATTCAATTTCTACAAAATGGTCCCTGCATACAGACAGCATTAGAGCTACATGAGGCTAGCAGCAAGGGGTGATGCCCATTTTTGACATCATAATCTTAGATCTAGCAAATACGATGGAGATAGAGTTAACCTTCTTCCCTGAAAGCCTCTGTAGAACAAAATGATTTGCTGAACAGTCAGATTGAATTCATTTTAGTTCCTGAAATAGAGAAGCAGCTGATTGGATGAAGGGGGGCACCCAATCTCAGGATAACCAATCCAAATTTCATCTAGTGACCTGTGCCAAAGCATGACTCAAAATTATAAGCTGAGTCAATTTGATTCTCTTTAGAAGGTTTCCTCCCCTCCTCCTTTTTTTTCCACCTTGAACAGAAACAGAACAAAAACAAACAACAGGCAGTTTAGTAATGGGATCTGAAGCGGAAAGATCCATGATGACAGGAGAGTACAATATACAAACTGGTTTTGGGAAGCAGATACTAGGAATAGGCAGGAAACTAGGGAATGAGGAGCAAGCACCCCAGGTAAGGAGAAAAAAAGAAATAAGCTACAAACATCTCAGACCCCATGATGGGACGTAGGTTTTCCTTCAGTTCCTTTTGTGAGTCCTTCTCCCTTTGGTGCAACTACAATATATTGGTCCCAGCATTCTGTTCTGAGCTCTCTTCTCCTCCTATTCTAAACACTCACTGAGGGCTCACTATACATTAGCAGCTTTCTCATCTTTATCTCTTGCCTTGGTTTTTCCTCCACCTTTTCACTGGTGCATCCAACTATTTATTAGATGTTCCATTTTGATTTCATAGGGTCACCTTAGAGTCAGCATGTTCAAAATTAAACCCATCATCTTCTCCTAAATCTGCATTCTACCTGGTAGTTGAAGTCAGAAACTTGAGTTCAGTGCTCCCCACTGGCCCCACGTCCAATCTAAAAAAACAGAATAAGGGCTCCCCTTATTAAAGAAGTCCACATTCTAGCGCCTGGTGCCTATGAACATGTCACCTTCTATGGCAAAAGGGACTTTGCTGATGATTACAGTTAAGGACCTGGAGATGGAAGATTACCTTGGATTATCTGGATGAACTTAATTTAATCTCAGCTCCCTTAAAGCATAAAAGAGAGGTAGAAAGAAAGAAGAGGTAGGAAAGAATCGAAATGTGAAAGGTACTCTACTTGCCACTGTTGGCTTTGAAGATTAGGAAAGAGAGCCACAAGCCAAGGACTGCACGTGGCCTCTGGAAGATGGGAATGGGACTCAGCTGCTACCCAGCAAATAAATGGGGATCTCAATTCTGCAAATACAAGAAGCTGAATTCTGCTAATGACCTGAACGAACAAGGAAATCAATTCTCCCCTGGGGCCTCCAGAAAGGGATGCAGCCCTGCTGACACCCTGATTTTAGCACAGTGAGATCCATGTCAGATTTCTAACAAATTTGTTATGACAGTAGTAGAAAACTAATACATCAATCAAACACCAACATCTATCAATTCTGCTTCCTAAATTCCTTTCTCATCACCCCATTCCCTCTTTCATGGCCTAGTTCAGTCACTTATCTCCATCAGCCTACTCCATAGTCTCCTTATTTTCCTCTCTCCCTCTGTATTCATCTCCCTCTAATCCATCTTGTACTTGGAAGCTAGAACTTCTTTATAATATACAAATATGACCTTGTTATTTTCTTCTTCAAAATTCTGTGGTAGGCCTACATTGCCAGCATGATAAAACGTCAACTCTTTGCCATGATATACAGATGGCCACACCTGCCTATCTACTCAATCCCGTCTCAAACCACCTACCTCTCTCAGCCAGAGCTGCAGTACTATACTGTGCAGAACTTGAACTCCTAAAGTAAGTCCTGTTCTTTCATGCCTTGGGGCCTTTGCACATGCTATACCTTCAGTTTAGAATGCTCTCCCCAATTTGTCGACCTAGTAGGCTCCTACTCAAGTTTCATGTGTATCTTTAGTACCTAGCACAGCAGCACTCAGTAAATTTTTAATAAATGAACGACTACATGAATGAATGCACATAAACACAGATATGTTGTAAGTAACCCAAGAAATGATGCCAGGACAAAGTATGACCGTGATCCCCAAGGTAGCAAAAACAAAACAAAAAAATCAAAGTAGCAGGGAAAAAAAAAACTAGACAAATATGGAACAGTTCCTTTGGATGTGAGCAAATTCACAGTAAGCAGAGTTTGAGGAACAAAGGAGTCCCCTTAGGTAGTAACTTGAGTATTTGGGCTATCTTTGTAGTACCCAGGACCCTGAACATATTTGACTAAAGCTAGCAAATAAATCATCTGACATCAGATAATGTCATTGGTTTAAATCATGATTTATTCCAGTTTTACATGTGGGGAAAAAGTAGCTTAAAAGAAGGAATTTTCTTTAAAATGTCCAACTAAAAAGTGGAAAGCTGCAGCAGCTGCTGCTGCTGCTAAGTCGCATCAGTCGTGTCCGACTCTGTGCGACCCCATAGACGGCAGCCCACAAGGCTCCCCCATCCCTGGGATTCTCCAGGCAAGAACACTGGAGTGGGTTGCCATTTCCTTCTCCAAAAGTGGAAGGATCAGGTTTCAAATAGGTGTTTCTGTCTCCAATGTCCATATCCCTCACTGTTCCCTGTATTTCATCTCATAAAGAGTCCATTACTTTAAAAGATGAATTAAGAGAACATATATGCAAAAAATGACAGAAAAACAATTAGCAAACAATACCTCTAGAAGGTGTAAAAGGAAGTTGTCAAATATTAAAGCACATTCATCAAGAACATACTGAGTAAAGGATTTATCAATAAGACTAAGTTAATTAAGAAAGACTACCTGGAATTTGTCAATTTTGTGGCAGATCCTATACAGGATATATCAACCAGATGGTAAGAGGGGAAAGATATAAGCTAAGGAGAGAGAGAATAAGTGGAAGAAGATACAAAGATTGAAGTATAATAGTTAAGAATCATTAATATACAGTTAAATAAACACAGGAGTGTGCTAAAAAGCTATTCTATTTCCTTACTGATAAAAGCAATAAAGCGAGACATTCGAGAACAATGAACTATTCTGAGAGTATTAACCACAGGGACAGAGCTGCCACTCTGACGCCTACTGCTAGATTCTCTAATGAGGGGGAATGGTTGGGTCTGTGCCCATGTCTCCCCTCAGGATCACCACCTAGCTCCAACCAAAGTGGTTGCTTTTTGTCCTAAGTCATATCTTCCCTGTTCAGAATCATGTTAAAGTTTTTATATTTAATTGTAATACATGATTCCATCTCAATATTAAAAAATTCCCCAGGGATAGAGAAAGCAAAGAGTATAATACCTCTTCACTGATGCTGCTGCTAAGTTGCTTCAGTCGTGTCCGACTCTGTGTGACCCCAAAGATGGTAGCCCACCAGGCTCCCCCATCCATGGGATTCTCCACGCAAGAACACTGGAATGGGTTGCCATTTCCTTCTCCAATGCATGAAAGTGAAAAGTGAAAGTGAAGTCGCTCAGTCGTATCTGACTCTCAGCAACCCCATGGACTGCAGCCCACCAGTCTCCTCCATCCATGGGATGATTTTCCAGGCAAGAGTACTGGAGTGGGGTGCCATTGCCTTCTCTGACTACCACCCCTAATCCCAGTCTCCTCCTTGTGTCAGTATGGCTTGTATTCTCTCAGTTTTTTTTTTCACTTTTAAATATTTGCTATGATATATAATATATATAGTTTTGCTGTACTATAAATTATAATAAATATAAATTTATATTAGTATTTACAATATATTTATAGTTGAGGACTGTAGAAATTGAATCCTATGCTACACGTTAAGTGTCCTGGTCCCTACATTCCCATTCAGTAACACAACTTAAATCCCAGACCAACTTCATACTCAAACAGTATTCCGTAACATGTGCATACAATAGTTTAGCCATTCATTCACTGATGGATATTCAGGCTGTTTTTATTTTTTCCACTGATAGAAGAAGGCTGAAATGGTTTACATATGCCATCGTGTGATTTATAACTTTTAGAAAGTTTCTTAGGTGGTGGACACCTCTTGTCAGTGGACATTTAGGATCCTGCCATATATTTCAAATGCAGAGAGAACAGGTGCTGACTGCCTCATTTTCTCAAAGTGACCAGTGAGCAATTGTAGAGCAGAGGAGAAAGTGACAACCCAAAGGCCTATAGGGTTGTGAAGAATTGTGAAGGTTGTGAAGCACCCCTGGGTTACCGCCTCCTAGAATATGCTGTCAATGGGAACTTTGAGTTATTCAACTCCATCAATGTCAGACCAAGAACGCTACTCCTGAGGTCCCCTCTGCCACTTGCAGGCATCTGCACCCTGGTTCGGACAGTGGATATCTCTGGGTAATTATCTTGACACACAGGACATAGACCAAGATATATCAAAAATATACATGCAATTCTGCTAAAGAGGAATCATTTGAAGAAATTAATAGCTATAGCTATATCTTTAAAACCAGAAAAGAGATACATGAAAATGACATAGAAATCAGAAATACAATGCTGTGTGCTACACCCTCAGTAAATGTGAAAGCCTGGTTCAGGCTAGAATGGACTCCACTCATGCAGATTGCTAACTCCACAGTGAGGGCAGCTCCATCAGGGTCAGTCCTTTGAAGGAGGGAGGAGGAGGAGGGAAGAGGTTTTCAAGGACAACACTAGATGGATGGGAAGGTATCTGGAAAGAAGTAAATGTACAAAAGGAAAAGTACCAGTACTCCACCCTTTAAGTTCTCAACTGGGGCCCCCGTAGCAAAGGACAGACAACAAGAGAAAAACAGATAAATATGTTTTAATATAAGTTTTACATGCATGGGAGCCTTCATAAGGAAATGAAGATCCAAAGAAACAGTTAAATCTGAGTATGTGGAAGAGTAGAGAATCTTGGAAAGACACGATGGGACAGAGTTTGAGTAAGTGTGGTGAACTGGGGAAATTTAGCAAGGCCTGTTCATTCAGGTCCTCTCTGTGTCCACTGTCTTGGTCTTTTGCAGTAAGGATGCTTTTTTCTTTTGGGTATAGGAAGGGCATCTCTCACAAGAGGATTTTATAAACTGCTTCTAAGGATGGTCAGAAAGTCCTTCCTGCACATGCCATTTCTCAAATTCCTTCAACTTGAAATATTCAATATGCCAAGGTCCCGTATTCAAGGGTAGCGTGTCTTGAATTATGTCATAAAAACTAAATGAGTCTAAGTCACATCTCAGCCTTGTATCACCATTGTCTAAGAAAGTAGAGATTTTATGATTAACACCTATGATAATTTTTGCTATACTAATTGACAAAGTTACTAAAAGCAGTGAGGAGAAAAGCGAAAATTTGTAACTAAACCTCAAGCTTGTTTATTCCTTTTTTTTTCTGCTTCTTAATAACCTAATTTGATTTTGTCCCTTAAATAACACTGCTGGCAATGTTAAGCTAAAATATTTAAAATGTAAAGTTACCACATCAAATCACATGGCCCATAATAAACCCATTTTCAACCATTTACCATCAGTAAGTGACAAGATGGTCACTTCCTCTGGCTTTAAGCTCAGCAAGAATCTGTTTCAAAGATCATCTCAGAATCTCAAAATTGCATTATGTTTCTCATGTCAAGCCTAAGCCTGAGATGGAAAGTTTTATTGAGCTTTATTAATCTTTAACTGCTATACTATACTTCAAATGTTCACAGAATGTATTTTCTCATTCTCTCTAAAGCACACTGGGGTACCTTTCCCTCATTTGTACTTTCACTATGTAAACACACAGGATACATAGGCAAGTCAGTCACGCATGCAGAGTGCCAGAGAAAGTCAAGGACAAGAGAAAGTGCTATGTCAAGCGCTGTGTGGCTCACTGTCTGAGCCACTATGGTCACTTGCTGACATCCTTTCTTCAATTTGCTCCTTCAACAATAACTCAGCAACCCCATCACATTCAACTGTTAAAGTCCAATGTGTAGAGAATTTGACCTTGGCCAACAGCTGGCTAATGACCCATTTCCTCTGTGATCCTTTATGCAGAGAGTGAGCCACAAGTCTTTTTTTTTTTAAGCACAGTTTTAAGTACATGATACATTAATTCATGATTTTAAAGAGATGTGTTTCAAACAGATGACACTGTCTTCTAAATGTTTTCCTTATCCTCAAATTCTGGACTGTTTATATGGGTTCTGTGGGATTGTACTCATTGAAGGGGATCACTAATGATGTGTCAAAGCATTTTGGAGATACAGAATCACTCTCCAATTAGGTTAGTATTTTAAGAAAAAACAACGTGTGGTCAGATGAAAGTCATAGTGATGAGCTAGTAGGTCAGGGGACAGGCAAAGCTAAACATGTGCTACACATGCTATGCTTTCCTGCTGCATCCATTTTTCTGGCAGTAAGTTATTTTAAATTGTTTTATGCAACAACAAAAAAAATCATTGGTGCAGACAATAAAAAGTAGGACTTCTCCCTGCCTGCATTCTGAACTAATTGAGAAACAAGAAAAAGTCAGCAGATTGAGTCCAAAATGATACCTTTAGTACTGATAAAGCTGATCTCAGAGAACGTGGCTTTTACCTGCAGAAACTAGTTTCTAAGACTGAAAGACAGAGTTAGACAGACTTAACCAGCTGGTCTTGGGCCCAGGGCTGGGCCACCACAGGCCTCTCACTCAGAGGCAGAGCTTTGGCTGAGTGCAGGCTGGAGAACAATCCTCTAGTGCAGGCTGACTCACAAAAGGAAGAGGAGGGACAGAGCTGGGGTCTGTACGTCCAGTGCCTCCGCACACTCCTCATCTGCATACAGCACTTCTGACCCTCTAGGCTCTATCAATTTGGGTCCAATCAGAAGACAAGCAAAACACTAGTAATTTGAATGGGGAAAATTTAATATAAAGAATTAATATGTGAATCAAGAATTTCCAGATGTTCAAGCTGGATTTAGAAAAGTCAGAGGAACCAGAGATCAAATTGCCAACATCCACTGGATCATAGAAAAAGCAAGAGAATTCTATTAAAAACACCTACTTCTGCTTCATTAATGCCTTTGACTGTGTGGATCACAACAAACTGTGGAAAATTCTTAAAGATATGGGAACACCACACCACCTCACCTGCCTCCTGATTAGTGTGGAGATCAAGAAGCAACAGTTAGAACCAGACATGTAGTAATGGATTGGTTTCAAATTAGGAAAGAAGTATGTCAAGGCTGTATATTGTCATCCTGCTTATTTCATTTACATGCAGAGTACATCATGCAAAATGCTGGGCTGGATGAAACACAAGCTGGAATCAAGATTGCCAGAAGAAACATCAATAACCTCAGATATGCATATGCACCTTTATGGCAGAAAGCAAAGAAGAACCAAAGAGCCTCTTGATAAAAGTGAAAAGAGGAGAGTTTAAAATTCAACATTCAGAAAACTAAGATCATGGCATCCAGTCCCATCACTTCATTGCAAATAGATGGGGAAACAGTGGAAACAGTGGGAGACTTTATTTTGGGGGGCTCCAAAATGACTGCAGATGGTCACTGCAGCCATGAAATTAAAAGACACTTGTTCCTTGGAAGAAAAGCTATTACCAACCCAGACAGCATATTAAAAAGCAGAGACATTACTTTGCCAACAAAGGTCCATATAGTCAAAGCTATGGTTTTTCCAGTAGTCATGCAGGATGTGAGAGCTGGACCATAAAGAAAAACTGAAAGCAGAAGAATTGATGCTTTTGAACTGTGGTGTTGGAGAAGACTCTTGGAGTCCATTGGACTGCAAGGAGATCAAACCAATCAATCCGAAAGGAGATCAGTCCCAAATATTCATTGGAAAGACTGATGCTGAAGCTGAAACTCCAATCCTTTGGCCACCTGATGTGAAGAACTGACTTATTTGAAAAGACTCTGATGCTGGGAAAGATGGAAGGCTGGAGAAGGGGACGACACAGGATGAGATCATTGGTTGGCATCACCAACTCAATGGACATTGGTTTGCTCAAGCTCTGGGTGTTGGTGATGGGCAGGAAAGCCTGGTGTGCTGCAGTCCATGGGGTTGCAAAGAGTCAGACACGACTAAGTGACTAAACTGTACTGAATAGTGGATTAGATACTACGGGGTGAAGAGAACTCTAGCAGAGCAGATATGGGAGCAGCTACTATGTCTAGATGAAACAGAACCTCCAAAGAAGAAACTAATTTTTAAGAGCCCTTGCCCCCAAGGCTGAGATTCTGATCTCATTGGAAAAGATGTGATTGCAGTACATGGTGGGTGAAGTTCTCAGAGGTGAGACAAGCCAGGGCTGGCAAACAGGAAACCACCTGCCTGGTGCCTGAGACTCATCAGGAAGCTGCCTAGTGAGTTCTGGTAAAAACATACTGGAGGGTGAACACCACTGGGTGTCCCAGACGCCACTGAGAGTCAAGGGCCACAGAAGCAAGAAGGAAAAGCTACCCTGAAACCAAGAAGAGGGCCCTTTCCTCTGGCAGTGGCCTTCTGGTGCCCTCTACTGACAAAGCTTTACTTCTGCTGCTGCTGCTGCTGCTAAGTTGCTTCAGTCGTGTCCGACTCTGTGTGACCCCACAGACGGCAGCCCACCAGGCTCCCCCGTCCCTGGGATTCTCCAGGCAAGAACACTGGAGTGGGTTGCCATTTCCTTCTCCAATGCAGGAAAGTGAAAGGGAAGTCGCTCAGTCGTGTCCGACTCTTAGTGACCCCATGGACTGCAGCCTACCAGGCTCCTCTGTCCATGGGATTTTCCAGGCAAGAGTACTGGAGTGGGGTGCCATTGCCTTCTTCTACCATATGGCAAAGGAGAGATGCTTGAGTCCACTCCAGTATCACAAAGCAGGGGAAAGAAGGGTAAATTTGGAGCTGAAAGGCACTAAATTAATAACTGGCATAGGAAAGAAGTGAAAGAGAAACAGAGAGAGGCTAGGAGTTTTACAGTGTTTTTGTTTTTGTTTTTAAGATGAAATGCCAGATTTTAAGAAATTTCTATTTCACGGTGGGGAGAGAAGGATTAGGAGTTTGGGGTTAGCAGATGCAAACTGGTATATATACAATGGCTAAACAACAAAGCCCTACTGTATAGCATAGGAAACTATATTCAAAATTCTGTTATAAACCATAATGGAAAAGAATATGAAAAAATATATCTATCTACATATCTATATACCTGAGTCACTTTGCTATATAGCAGAAATTAACACAATATTGTAAATCAACTATACTTCAATAAAATACTTTTTTAAAAAGAAATTTCTATTTCAGGCTTGGCATAGGTAACTTCCAACCATGAACAACTGAATGAGTCCAGGCTTCTCTGCCTTAAGAGCACTTGCTGAATATATTTAAGAGGTAATGAACAGATAATGGAAAACTTCTTCATCGCCCACTTAAAAATTTTGTTTTGTCATGGTGCATCAAATTTCCTCATTAAGACTCATTGCCCTCTATCCCAGAAGTTCCTTATTGAAACAGGAATATTCTGGGGAGCATCCTATTGTAAACATTTATTGGCCAAAACTTTTCTTGGGATAAAAGGCAGACAAGAATAAAAACTTAGAAAAAGGGACTCAGCAACAATCAGTGAGGGGACAGAACCACAGACACAGATTTAATCTCTTTTGTGATTTTTCCATTTCTATGATTCCAACTTCGTGTGAGCTGAAAAGTGAAGAGTCAGGTGGCATGACACCTCTTGCTACTCCTTCCTGTCTCTCTGCCTCTAAAATGCCTCCCAGCACAGAAAAGAAAAGGCATCAGTGAAAGTCAGGGTGGTTCACAATGCCCAGGATCATGGTCATAGAGAGGAACTCCTTTTCCTTCTGGGACTTCTTTCCAACTTAACAGTCACCAGCACTCTGTATGGAATGGGCGGAGGGGAGCTGATACTTGTTCTTTCCTCACCCCCTTCCCATTCTCTCAAGCCCATTCAGGAGCCCAGGACTTTGCCTTGAGCTGGATCACTTTTTCTGCACTGTTTAATATTATTTCTGGGGAATCCTTAATTTCTTGAGAGCTTATTATGTATTATAAGCACTGTGCTAAGAATTCACTAATTTGATCCTCACATAAACTCTCTGAAGCAGGTTATACAATGCTCTGTTTTAGAGAGGAAAAAACCAAGCGTGAGAGCAGCTTAGAAGCTGGTAATGGTGTGGCCAGGCTTCCTGTGCAGGCAGCCTGATCCTGAAGAACACAGTTACAACCACTGCTTCCCCATTTGGGAATTCCTTTTGGTTAATCAGGCACCACAGTATCTTTAGATTTTGCCAGAGCAAATTATGTCCTATTAATACAGGAATATGGGTCTGATTTAAGAAGCCAGTTGTCTTTCTGACATCCCATCAACTTAAACACAGTACTCTTCAGATAACCAAGACATTAGTAAGCAAACCCAAAGAACATTTTGTTTAGGATACAAAATAATCAGTAATAGAGAGCATGAGCAAAGAATGTTTTCATCTGTTGAGCTTTATGCGTCCTCTGTCATTCAGCTCCCTCCAAAGTCACAGCTGGTAAAACCAAATGGGTCATTTTACCACAATCAGACTAACGTCACAGTTCAAGAAGCACCATTTGTCCTCCCAGGCAAAGCCGTGCACCTAATTACAACACACTGTTAATAAATTTATAATAGACAAAAAGAAATTGACTGCTATGGATTTTTTCCCCCTAGTAAAGCAAAACCATTTAAAGGGCATTTTGTGCAGCTATTTCTTCTTTTATTGTTTCAATAAAGTTAGTAATGTATTCCAGACAGGAAAAAGCAGGGCAGGCCTCAGATGAACAGATTGTATCATCTGATCCTACCACATTGTCTCTAATGGGGGAAATTAGCAGCTGAACGTCAACACCTGTCACCATGAGCAGACCCTGGCACACACACCAGGTAGGAAGACTGTGCTGTTCCTTAGAGCAAGCAGAGCCTGGGCCACCAGACCCCGTGCACATGCCAGAGCCGACAGAAGCAGGCTCCATTTAAAATCAACTGGATATACTAAATGCCAGGGGTGATGCAGCTGCAGTTCCTAAGGAAGACTGGGTGTTTACAACCGTGAGCTCTAAAAAGGTTTTATGAAGATTGTGCTAACTGCAAGTGGAACCACACAGACTTAAGCAGAGAGACTGGTCCCAGAAGCAACCACTGAACATTCATCCCCTTGCAAGGGCAAATGTACCACCAGAACAGCAACCCCCTCTCACACCTAGATGGCTCGAGTCATGTCTCCACTGGCAGATTACAGCCAAGTGTTTTACTAACCTCAAGATCAACTGCAGTTATTGAAACTGAATGAATTATGTTGCAAGTCCAGGCAGTCTGTGAGCATGCCCAAGTGAACAAGCCCACATTTATTTTTCTGACTTTATAAGCATGTCTTCTCTTTATAAGGGCTTTGGCCATTTTTCTATCTGGTTGCCTAGCAACATTTTGAAAGGACAGAAATAAGGGAGAGGGATGCTGGAGTCATACCAGTGAGTGAATTTGTACTTATTTCACAGATTCCTTTTCAAAATTCCTTGGGTGGTGGTGGGTTGGGGGAGAAGGGCTGTGTTATGTTATCAATAGCGCTGCTACTCTTATGGCAGGAACATACAATGCCAGCAAGTATATTTATACAAGGATACTCAGCAAACAAAGGGTGGAAGGAGGTATCACTGGTTACTGCATGTTAATAAAGATGAATAAATATATTAACATCAAATCAAAAGAAACATATTGAGTAAACATAATGCTTATTTCATTGTTCTCTCTCAGGAAGGTCTCAGACCATTCCTGAGGAAAATCTGTAATCTCTATCATTTTATCCAAATGGTGATTGGCTAATGAACAATACAGTGTTCTTGTCTGCCTTTTTGTATCCTTTCTTTTGCTAAATGATATTTCCCGACAGAAAGTACCAATTCCAATCAGATGCTCAATTTTATTTTAAAGGAATTGAATAAAGTAGGCTCCCATGATTCTTCTAATTTCTTCTGCATCTGTGGTAATTAGCCTCTAATTAAAATAAATAAATTTTAAAAAATTTCATGTGCTAAAACTTCCTTTTTTCATGCTTAGGTAATAATTCATCTATTTTATTATTTTTATCCAAAAAAGCTTATGATTTATTTATTGGTTCTATTGTTTCATATGTTTTTGCTTCATTACTTATCACTTCTATTTTATTAAATTCCTTTTTCTTCTACCTGGATTTAAACATTTTTTAAAATTTCTGTGTTAGAAGTTTAATTCATTTACTTTAATTCTTTCTTGATTATTAATATAAGTATTTGGGACTATGAATTTGCCTCTAATCCCTGCTTTAACTATTTTCCTGTTAATTCTGATATGTACTATTTTGATAATAATTACTTTCTACATATTCTTCAGCTTTCGTTTAGATTTTCTTTTAAACTTGAATTGTTAAAGATGATTTTGCTTTTTTCTCACCTAGGTGGCAGGAGATTTATGTTTTCTGTGTTTATTTCTAATTATATTGTGGACAATTAATGTTGTCTGTACTGTTTATATTTTTGGAATCTGAGAATGTCTTTGTAGTCTTTGTAACAAGCACAACAGTAGTATTGATGTTGTTGTTCAGTCACTCAGTCACGTCTGACTCTTTGCAACCTATTGGACTACAGCAAGCCAGACCTCTCTGTCCCTCACCATCTCCCAAAGTTTGCCCAAGTTCATGTTCATTGCATCGGTGATGCTGTCCAGCCATCTCATCCTTTAATGCCCTCTTCTCCTTCTGCCCTCAATCTTTCCCAGCATCAATCTTTCCAATGAGTCAGCTGTTTGCATGAGATGACCAAAATACTGGAGTTTCAGCTTTGGCATCAGTCCTTCCAATGAGTATTCAGGGTTGATTTCCCTTAAGATTGACTGGTTTGTTCTCTTTGCTGTCCAAGGGAATCTCAGGAGTCTTCTACAGCACCGTATTTATATTTATAAAACATATGCAATATAATATCATATACATGTATATTAATATATAAAACCTTGTCCCTCAAGAATAGAGAATGCTCCTCTTTTCAAGCACTCCTGAAACATTCACAAAAATTTATACTATTGCTTATTATTTTTTAATGTACTACAACTGCCATGGGATGAAAGAGGTTCAGTAATAACTTCTGCAACTAATGTGTATCTCCTTGCACTTTCTGTAGTTTCTGCTTTATGAATGTGATGCTATAAATAGATATATTTCTTGTATCTTCATTTTAAAAATAGCACCTGTTTAAAAGTACGCTTTTTGAACTAATTAAATATTTTTGGTCCTAAATTCAATATTATCTAATATTAAGAACACGGTGTTAGACCCTGCTGATCTAGTGGCCTGTGTGCCATACTACTGAGCCTGCGCTTAAGAGCCCGGGAGCTACACATACTGACCTGGAATGCCACAACTACTGAAGCCCGTGCACCCTACAGCCTCTGCTCTGCAACAAGAGAAGCCACCACATGGAGAAGACTTGTGCCTCAGCTAGACAGCAGAACCTGCTCACTGCAGCGAGAGAAAGCCCACACCCAGCACCCACCCTGCAAAAACTAAAGAAAGCCCACACACAGCAATGAAGACTCAGCACCGCCAAAAGAAAAATGGTGTGCTTATAACTATTGCTTTACAAAACCATGTATCCTTTAAAGAAATTAGGAACAAAACTGAAAAATTATTATTTTTCGCACTAACCCACATATTTACCATTCCCTGTGCTCTTTATTTATTCCTGTGGACTTCAGTTACAATCTGTTATCATTTCCTTTCTGTATGAAAGACATCCTTGGGGCTTCCCTGTAGCTCAGTGGTAAGGAATCCACCTGTCGGTACAGGAGACAGTTTTGATCCCTGGTCTGGGAAGATCCCACACACTCTGGAGCAACTAAGCCCATGCACCACAACTACTGCGCCCATGCTCTAGAGCTCAGAAACTGCAACTACTAAATCCTTGCCCTGCAACTACTAAAGCCCGCGCACCCGACAGCCCATCTATGCTCAGCAACAAGAAGCCGTTGAAATGAGAAGCCTGTACACTGCAGCTAGAGAGTAGCCTCTGCTCACCACAACTAGAGATAAGCCCATGCAGCAACAAAGACCCAGCATAGCCAATAAATAAATAAGTAAATAAAGTTATATTAAAAAGACATCCTTTAGTATTTCTTACAAGGCAATCAGCTAACAACAAATTCTCTTAGTTTTTGTTCATCTGAGACTGCCTTTATTTTCATTTCTGAAGGATAGTTTTGTTACATATAAAACCTTTGACAGTATTCCCCAGCACTTTGAATATGTCATCCCGCTGCCTCTGACTACCATTTTTCACGTGATAAATCAGCCACTAATCACATTGCCACTCTTCTACACATTATCAGTTGTTTTTCCCCTGATGATTTCAAGATTTTCTCCTTGCCTTGCAACAAACTGACCATGATGTGGACAGATGTTTAACTTTGGATTTGTTGAGATTTTTGTTTGTGTAGACCAATGTTTTTCAACAAATTTGGGATGTTTTTACCTTTTACCTCTCCAAATACTTTTTCTGGACCTTTATCTCTCTTACTTCCTTTCTGCCTCCCTTTACATGCATGTTGAAATTTATGATGGTGTCCCACAAGTCTTTGTGTCTTTATTTATTTTCTTTTTTCAATTGTCATACTTTAAAATGCCGTTATAGCAGAACAGAAGCAGCCTAGCATAGAGGGAAAGAGCTTGACTGGGATCAAACTTTGTGAATTCAAGTCTACATACCACCATTTACTGACTGTGTGACCTTAGGCAATTTACTTGGTTTCTCTTTACCTCAAATTCCTCATCTATAAATTGGAAATACAAATAGTACTTACTCTATAGCATAGTTTGAGAATTAATTGAGATCATATGTATGAAGTGACTAGAACATAATCCGTCATAAAGGAAGCACTCAGTAACTCTTCGCTATTATTATCTCTGCTGAAGTAGGATTTTGTTTATCACCAACAGGTATAGTCAGGAATTAGTTTTGTGTCTGAAGCCTGAAATCTGGTGTAAAAGGGATAAGCCCCTTGTACATGACCCTTTCAGCAATCCTTTCTAATTTTTCCTCTGCTCCCTCAGTACCTCTGGGTTTCTCTATTGTTTTTTCCAATTTACATTATAGTCACATTATATTATACATTATACATTAATGCTCAGCTCACTTGGTAAAAACTTTAACATATGACACAGATTTTCCCGGCCCCCTGCTCTCTGGAAGGCCTGGACCTTGATTCTCATGCCTACAGGTGCTAGTTGTCATTGGGCTCCAACCCACACTAACAACTCATAATCATATCACTCTATGTATTAAATAACAAGCATTGTTTCTGTAGTAAAGGACCCACTCCTCTACCTTTCCAGCCCACTATACTGGACTGCTTGTATACGACTCTTAACATATTTGAACTCAAGTTTGTTCAAACTCCTTGAGACAGTGGATTTGGTCTGGGGTCACCCATCTCATGGAGTACAGACCAATAAACACACCAGCAGTCCAGGCTCCAGTTCTTCCTAGTCCTGGCCCTCTTCATCCTATTGGCTCATAGTCTTGAACATCTCCTTTACCATGAGTCACCACTTCCCAGTCGTGTTTCTGCGCTGACTGCAAAGTAGTTATGGCTATAATATTTGGTCAAATCAGAGTGTCAGTGGAATGATCTAGAAAGAAGTATTCTGAGAATTTCTAGTTAACTACTAACGTGGCATTGAGATAAACTCAGGTGAACTAAACAAATCGAATTTTCTAGTCCATTTGGTCAGTCTAGGCTAAGTCTGGGCAAAGATGAAGACAAAATTTTCCAGTGCTCTCTCTCCACTCTCCAAACCTGTATGCAACTCATATGTTTCCCAAAGAATGTGACTCTCAGAAGTTATCCAATGACAACTAATGGCTCTTTGCACTTTACAAAGCACTTACACAAATATATTTCATCCAATCATCATAATAACCTTGTGATCTAGGTGAAGTCACAGGATTATTCCCATTACACAGATAAGGAAACAAATTTGGAGTGCATAAAATTATTGAACTATTTTGGGTGCAGAACTGAGGTTACGAACTAATTTCTCTTGCTTTCAACTCAGTGAGCTTTTCAGAGTGTGTTTCATGAATCGGTAGTCCCATACGGAATGCCGTAATTAATAAGTTTAGGAAATGGTGAAGATTTTGTCACAATAAAAATCTCCAGGAAACCCTAAAGTAAATAAATCTTGTTAAGTTTATTTTCCATAGTATTTCTCACACTTATCTAACCACAGAACCCCTCTTCTTTTCTAATAACTATTTACATGCCATAGAATTTTAGGAAATGCTGCTCTACACCAAGCTGCCTTACCAGAAAGTCACAGAAGGCCAAATTGAGTGAGCCTAGGGGATTCTTGGAGGGGCATACTGCTCTGAGCAACCTCCAGCCTTTTACCAAACACTTCCTCTATCAAACATGATCCCTGTCTGCAAGTGAAAAGGGACTCTGGTGACAGGAAAAGTGGACTATTAAGATGAGGACAAGGAGCAAAAATCTAAATGCATACATGTATTTACTACAAGATCAGGATACTTCCTAAAGTGGCCCTAACTCAGTGTTTTTCAGAATGGAGTTTAAGGTAGCACATATGCATCAGAATAATCTAGGAAATCTTGTGACCATAAAGATTCCCAGACAACACTCAGAGCTGTTGAAACAGAATATCTGGGACTAGGGCCCAGGAATCTGCATTTTAATAAGCCTACAAGGTGATTTTGCCATGATTAGAATCTGAGAAGCACAGCCTAAGGTAGTCAACAACAGATGTGAGATACTTTTCCAATTAAATCAAAGTCACGAACCAAAGTGAAAATGACCTGAGATGTATCCAGTAGGGGACTATTTGGTTCCATGGTAAATAACCACATCTCAGTGAGACCAGCCTTCCTGGGGAAGACTATTCCATGGTCTATCAGGTCTCTTCATTAGGGAACTTCCCTGGTATTCCGTCTAAGTAGCTTTCCTTAATTTGATCCTATTACTCCCATGTTTTATACAAAGCAAGTGCAGCAGTTATACTCAATAAACAAAAATGCAATGTAAATGCCATTTCAGGCTCATTTTTCCATCCAATTACTCTCAAGTGGCCATGTCTCTCAACAAAGTGAGGGTCAACCTAACTGCCCAAGGCAAGCTGAAGTCTCAAATCTTGATTTGGATGAGTAGTGCCATATTCAGAGTCAAGTGTGCAGCCATCAATGGCCCCATTCTTACAAACAGATGGCATTCTCACAGCTTCTCGGCCACATTACAAAAATTGGGACTCAGAGGGCTGTTCAAGATGGAAGCGCTTAAGGAAATTGGAATGTGACCATAACTACTGACTCAGTTATAAATGCTGTGATTTCTTGGCTTTGGGAAAGGAACCACAAACAGGATAACATCAGTACCATGACAATCAAATGGAATAAGCCAAAGCAGCAGGAGAGATTTGGATAGCACATCAGGAAATACCTGCTGACTATCTAGATTATTAGGAATGGCAACAAGCTGCCAAGATAGGCTGTATGGTATCTTTGAGGTCATTAAAAATAGAAATACAATCTTCCAAGATTTCCTGCCCAGGCGCAATGGGGTAAACAAGATGGCTTTTTCAGATTAGAATAAAGATTTTAATGAGTATTCAGAAGATGTATTTAGAGAAGCGTTTTCTGTAGAACAGAAAAAGAGCTCTTTGGAAGAATAAATAATGCATTTAGAGATCATCTGAAAAATTTCATCAGATTTTCCTGGGAATACCTTGGTTTCAGAGTAACTGGGAAAGACTTCAGCAGATTGGTACACCTAAAATATAAAATAACTGTCTAAATCCGATACACTCCATCATCTCTACATGCACATACACATATTATATACATATGTATATACATGTGTGTGTATGGTTGGAGTTTGAAGGCTGCAACACTAGGAAGTTTCAGTCTGGAATACTTGGCAAGTTATATGACCTAAAATTGCAATAATAATCAATAGTAATCCTGCCTAAATAATAATTCTTCGGAATCATCTCTGAAATAGCCCAGACATCTGTTATTTTGAGGTCACATTTGTGTTGACCTGCTTAGATCCTGGGTGATAAAGAATGTGATCATTTCATATACCGTCAGGCTCACAGTTTCAGTCACAGAGAGAAGCTATGACTGGGAGAACCTGCAAAACATAGGCTCTCGATTTGGACTGCCTGAGTCCAAATTCCAGTTCTACTGCTTATTATCTGCATAAGCCTGAACAATTTCTCAACCCTCCGAAGTCTCAGTTTTATCATATATGAAGTGAGAGAAATGCAATGATAAATACAACATTGGGATCAAATGAAGCCAGTAAAAATATTCATGTGAAACATTAAATGCACCAAATAAACATTCAATAGGTGATGTTAAAGTTGATCTTATTGTTAAGAACTATAAGTAAATCATGAGTCTCTTCACTCTAATTCTCCAGATAATCCCTGACATTGTATGATAAATTTGTGAGGAATCAGTCTGCAAAATAAAGCAGACCTTCAGGAATCATAAGAGAAATGCTTCTTTCATTTTCTGAAACTTCAGGCTTTCAAGAAACAAAAGAGATGAGGAATTATGTGCTGCTTATAGATTGTGGGAACCAAAAAACAGCAAAATAAAAGAGTAAGAACAGTAAGATGTTTGTGATCTGAAACAAAATTTGTCCAGTCAGGGCTTTAACCATCCAATACAAACTCCATACAGTTAATAAACCCTTATAAGGGAAGGCTGATGTTTTGTGAAATACATGGCTATTGGTGGCCCAGCCTCGAGGAACATAAGGGAGGACAAAGTGAATAACATTGAGTAATATAGCGTAGTGTGTTCAATTTATATATTCTAATACCAGAGATTCACCCCCAGCACAAGGTGCTTTTCTTTCAACACCTCCCATTCTAGGACTTCTTAACTCTATCAACTAACCCAAATCTGACACTTCCATTAGGGTTTACCTCTCCCCATAGCCATCCCAAGACATTTAGCTTGAAATACATTGGTTCTTACATGAACATTCACTCATTCATTCATTCAATACTGCTTGAGCGCCTACAAGCAAAATATAAAGCTATACTTAGAGCTGAGGTTGATGTATGTATGTGTGTGTGTGTGTGTGTGTGTGTGTGTGTGTGTGTGTTATATTCCCCCTTTCTTAGCTATATTTTCTGTTCCTAACAAGATAAAGATCCAGTGAAAGCTTTTAAGACAGAGCAACACAACCAAGTAAATTTAGGGGAAGGAAAGAATGCAATGACTGGGTTGAGCGAGTACATGGCACACTAGCCTGTCTGCAAGAGATGTCTGTCTCTAGACAGGGTTAAAGTAGGGAGGAAAGCACACTTCATAGGGAGGAATGCAACTTCAACTTTCTCCTCAGAATCTCTTTGTGATGAGTTCATGATAAATTCAGTTGGATGAACACATGAATTAATGAAATAGAGCCTATTTAACCCTCATTCAGGAAAATGGGCATACCAGGTCCTGGCTCAAGGTTACTGAGGCCTTCCAGGATGAAGTACTTGACAGAATCCAGTCACAGTACCAATTCTAAACTGCACATTAAATAAGCATAATAAAGATGTGAGTTTGGAGGCAAATGGCCAGCAGGAGGTTACTTTTCTGGAATGGCATGTGAGGTGGGGAGGAGGGGAAAGGAGGAGAAGCAGTAGGGAGGGAAAACAGCCCCCTCCTTCCCCTCTTACCCATCAGGCTTCTGGTTTACTAAAACTCAAACAGACCCTTGTTTTCTTTTCTGGGCCAGTATGAATGGCAGTAATTATCCACTCGAGTCACGAGGCAGTGCTGGCTCCCATCTCCTTTGCAATTTTGAGCAGCGTGTGTGCATGTGTTTACCCACTACTACTGAGGGGTAGAAAATAGATTACAATTACATTCTGGCTGGCTTTTGAAGACTTGATAGACAGCTGGAAAGAAACCTTTCCTGCAGCTGGCAGGATGAGAGGGTGGCCAAGAGGCGGGCATGGAGAGAGGAAGAGAGGCCTTGTCAGGAGAGGAGGAAACAATGGACTCAGTACATTCTCAGAGGAGTATTTTTTAAAAGATTGGGGTTGCTAATATTAAAAATGAGTCTGGGGTCCAGGTGGCTAGTTGCACGTATGTGGGAAGTAGGTCCCTTTCAGGAACATTCTGAGTGTTCATTTCCAAAGATGCTGTCACTGGATCACACAGCAGCAAGACCAGACTTGGACAAGGCTGGTCCTGAGGGTGGGTGCAGCCCACACTCTGAGCCAAAGGGCTCAGCTGGACATTTCTCCCTCTGCATCCAGAATCACTTTTCTAGGTTACAACTGATACGATTCTCCAAGAGGTTAGGTGAGATGATTTTTATTCCCTTCCACTCCAAACCAAGTTTTTTTTTTTTTTTTTTTTAGTATTGGGGTGGGAGGAAGAGAGTGGGGAAGCCTCAGTTACTTCCTGAGCACTAAATGCCCAGATACTGGAGAACAGGGAAGCCTGGCATGCTGTATGCAGTCCATGGAGTAGAAAAGAGTCAGACATGGCTTAGTGACTGAACAACAACAAAGGCTATATGTGTTATCTACCCAGCCCATGTAATCCCAACCACTCCACTGAGAGTGAAAGGTCAGAACTCTTATTCTATAGGGGAGGAAAGTGAAGTTCAGAGAGGTGAAGCACAAGGATGTTCAGGGACAGAGTGGGCAGCCCCATCAGGGTCATTTCAAAGTTAGTCTCCCAGCTCAGGGCAATACTGAGCCTTTATCTGGTTGGTCACAGGGCCCACAGTGCTCTGTGGTTTTTCTGAAACATTATCTCCCAGGCTATAGAACCTATTAAAGGTTGATAGGGTGAACTTCCAGAGACGGCAATGGCACCCCACTCCAGTACTCTTGCCTGGAAAATCTCATGGACGGAGGAGCCTGGTAGGGTGCAGTCCATGGGGTCGCACAGAGTCAGACACGACTGAAGCGACTTAGCAGCAGGGTGAACTTCTCACACTGTTATTGAGGAATTGTTGGTCAGAGTGTGGGACACAGGAACAGGCAGGTACAGACCAGAAGAGAATAAGGTTCCACACCCCAGGTCTGGTTCTGAGAAAAGAGCTTGTGGCTGGGGCGTGGAAAGACAAGGATGGGAACTGCAGGAGGAAGAGTACAGGGGACAGTCATGAGTAGGGCAGGTCTCTGGAGAGAATGGCAAGGCTGAACCGCAAAGACAAACTCAGCCCACTTTCTAGCCTGCCTTGGCCAGGGTCTTGTCTGTGGTCCCACACACATCCACCCTAGACCACACGAGCAATCCTGTCCCTACAACTTGGAGAACTTTCATGTAAGTGGCCACTATGACCTCACTCTCAAAAGGTCATCACAAGGGAGGTCTTTTAAATATATGAAGACCACAGATATATCTTAGTTGGAGCTGGTTCAATGAGTCAGAGAGCCTCAAACAAACCCGAGTCTCCAGAAATAAAGGTATAAGAATTGTCATACATTCCTTAGATTACAGGAGACCTTGTTAGTCTTCCTTAATCTGCTTGGAGTATCTCCTAATAGAATTGCACCTTAAGCCTCCTACTTATAAAAATAAGTGATTAAAATGAAAATTAAAAATATCCTGCTTTGGCACAGCTGGCCCATGCCTGACCTTTCTCCTGACACACTGTAGGGTGTGCCGGATGCACTTTATAGATCAAATGAGCAACATGTGAGGTTTCATTTAGGGCCTGAATGAGAACTATTTATTCTTGTTTCCAGCTTCCTTTGGATAAGAACAGATAGATTTGAATCACTAAAGAGTGTGGCTAAGGGGAATGAAGGGGAAGGACACATACCTCTTCACTTACTAGTGGTTATCCTCTAGGCTAAATGCAATGTATCTATGGTATTTTATCTAATCATTCCTATGACTGAAATGCATGTCAAAGCAAGAGAGGCAGATCAAATTAGGCATCAAGGATGCAGCAGAAGTATAGTAGAGGTTTCACTTTTAATTTATAAAAATTAAAATATTATGCAATATTTTGTTTTTATTATAACTTAAAAACTACCTATGTGGGAAATAAGAATGTCAATTAGTGGGAACAGTGGAGGGGGCAACGCTAATATATTTGTTACTCTTTTTAATTGTGCTTTTAGATACTCAGTAGTCTAGCTTCTGCAATTCCATAGTTGGTTAAGAAAATAAATACAATGGTTACATCAAAAATGAAATATAGATAGCACTTCAATGTATAGTTTACATACATTTGCCGATATGTGGGTATAAAATCCCCACTCCACGTAAGGTACTGGGGAACTCACCAGCTTTAAGGGTAACTAGAATTCAGACAATAATTGTAGGTGAACATGGACCCCAAATTTCAGGTAGACATGATTTCCCTGGCTGACAGATGGAAGTGATTTTGGCAGGCCTCTAATCTCCAGGGAAGGTGGTTAGCACAGTGGTCTGCATAGACCACCTGGAGCTGCCAAGTAAATATTCAGAAAACCTGCTTTATCCTTAGCTAATGGCAAAAATAAACATTTCCACATTTTCCCATCAGTCTTCTATGCAGCGTTTGCCTTGATAGCATTTTGCTTATTGGTTTAGATCAAACTTAGATCACACTTTAAAAACTGGTTTACTAACCACCTCCTTTGTCAATGGGATTGGAACTCTTCCCTAAATGTGAGACAACACTTATCCACATTTGGTCAGGGATTTCTTTGTTCAGTAACACACTTACCAGGCATGGTAAGCTCCTACTGAAGGCAAAGTGAAAGAAGAAAGTGAAGTCGCTCAGTCGTGTCCAACTCTTTGCAACCCCATGGACTACAGCCTGCACCAAGTTCCTCCGTCCATGGGATTTTCAAGGCAAGAGTGCTGGAGTGGATTGCCATTTCCTTCTCCAGGGGATCTTCCCAACCCGAATCGAACCCAGGTCTCCCGCATTGCAGGTAGACGCTTTACCATCTGAGCCACCAGGGGCAAGTGGTCATTAAATAATAGAGGTGCCATCCTTGCACTCCAACTGCCTACAGATTAACCACAGGTAAGTAAATAAGCCATTACAAAATGCTGTCCAGGGGTCCCAGCTGGATGAGTCAGAGAAGGATGCTGTGTCAAATTTTGACTCCCTGCTATCACTTCATCCTATCTCAGACTGGTTTCAAAGGTAATTAGCATCATGAAATCACAGCAAACCCTAACTACTCCCAGAAACACTTGTGACTGTGAAAAAAAAATGAAAACATTAAAAAAAAATGTGCATCTTAAGACACTTGTTATGTGAGTGATAGAAAGGATAGAGAAGAAGGTATGCAAAGGAATGAAACACCCTTAGCTGAAAGAAAAAGATAATTATGTGCCAGAAGAATATTGAAAAATAAGAACAAAGTTAGGAGACTCATACTTTCAGGTTTCAAAACTTACTACAAAGCAATGATAACACAAAACAGTGTGGTACTGGCATAAGGACAGATACACAGGCAAAAGAAATAGAATAATAAACCCATAGATCTATGGCTGATTGATTTTCAACAAGGGTGCCAAGACCATTCAATGGGGAAAGAACAGTCTCTTCCTCAAATAAGGCTGGGACAAATATCCACATGCAAAAATAATGAAGTTAGACCCATACGTCACAACATATACAAAAATTAACAAATGAATGCACAGTCTAAATTTAAGAACTAAAACCATAAAGCTCGTAGAAGGAAACAAAGAAGTAAATATTCATGACCTTGGAATTGGCAATGGATTCTTAGATATGACACTACAAGCACAATCAACAAAAGGCAAGAATAGATGAATTGTGCTTTGAAGGACATCGTCAACAAAGTAAAAACACAACCTACAGAATGGGAAGAAATATTTCCAACTTATATATCACATAAGGACCTAGTATCCAGAATATATATAATTTTAAAATCTCTTACAACTCAACAATAAAAAGATAAACAGGTAAAAGATGGGAAAAGGTATTTTTTTAATTTTATTTTATTTTAAAATTTTACATAATTGTATTAGTTTTGCCAAATATCAAAATGAATCCGTCACAGGTATATTGAATAGACATTTTCCCAAAGAAAATATACAAACGGCCAGCAACCACATGAAAATAAGTTCATCATTCAGTTCAGTTCAGTCGCTCAGTCGTGTCCAACTCTTTGTGACCGCATGAATTGCAGCACGCCAGGCCTCCATGTCCATCACCAACTCCCGGAGTTCACTCAAACTTATATCCATCGAGTCGGTGATGCCATCCAGCCATCTCATCCTCTGTCGTCCCCTTCTCCTCCTGCCCCCAATCCCTCCCAGCATCAGAGTCTTTTCCAATGAGTCAACTCTTCATATGAGGTGGCCAAAGTACTGGAGTTTCAGCTTCAGCATCATTCCTTCCAAAGAACACCCAGGGCTGATCTCCTTCAGAATGGACTGGTTGGATCTCCTTGCAGTCCAAGGGACTCTCAAGAGTCTTCTCCAACACCACAGTTCAAAAGCATCGATTCTTCAGCACTCAGCTTTCTTCACAGTCCAATTCTCACATCCATACATGACCGCTGGAAAAACCATAGCCTTGACTAGATGAACCTTTGTTGGCAAAGTAATGTCTCTGCTTTTGAATATGCTATCTAGGTTGCTCATAACTTTCCTTCCAAGGAGTAAGCATCTTTTAATTTCATGGCTGCAGTCACCATCTGCAGTGATTTTGGAGCCCCCAAAAATAAAGTCTGACACTGTTTCCACTGTTTCCCCATGTATTTCCCATGAAGTGATGGGACTGGATGTCATGATCTTCGTTTTCTGAATGTTGAGCTTTAAGCCAACTTTTTTACTCTCCACTTTCACTTTCATCAAGAGGCTTTTGAGTTCCTCTTCACTTTCTGCCATAAGGGTGGTGTCATCTGCATATCTGAGGTGATTGATATTTCTCCCGCAATCTTGATTCCAGCTTGTGCTTCTTCCAGTCCAGCATTTCTCATGATGTACTCTGCATATAAGTTAAATAAGCAGGGTGACACTATACAGCCTTGACGTACTCCTTTTCCTATTTGGAACCAGTCTGTTGTTTCATGTCCAGTTCTAACTGTTGCTTCCTGACCTGCATACAAATTTCTCAAGAGGCAGGTCAGGTGATCTGGTATTCCCATCTCTTTCAGAATTTTCCACAGTTTATGAAAATGCAAGTCATAACCCCATTAGGTACCACTTCAGACCCACTGCTGCTGCTGCTGCTAAGTCGCTTCAGTCGTGTCCGACTCTGTGCGACCCCATAGACGGAAGCCCACCAGGCTCCCCCGTCCCTGGGATTCTCCAGGCAAGAACACTGGAGTGGGTTGCCATTTCCTTCTCCAATGCACGAAAGTGAAAAGTGAAAGCGAAGTCGCTCAGTCATGTCCGACTCTTCGCGACCCCATGGACTGCAGCCTACCAGGCTCCTCTGTCCATGGGATTTTATAAGCAAGAGTGCTGGAGTGGGGTGCCAGATGGTTATAATACTTTTAAAATACTAAGTAACAAGTATTAGAGGGGATGTTGGGAAACTACAGGCATGTTGTTGTGTTGTGCTAAGTCGCTTCACTTGTATCCAACTCTTCATGACCTCATGGATTACAGCCCGCCTGGCTCCTCTGTCCATGGGATTCTCCAGGCAAGAACACTGGAGTGAGTTGCCATTTTCTCCTCGAGGGCATCTTCCCGACCCAGGGATCAAACCTGTGTCTCTTATGTCTCCTGCTTTGGCAGGTGGGTTCTTTACCACTAGCGCCACCTGGGAAGCCTTATTTTTTTTTCACTTTGCAGATTTTTTTTTAAACAAATTGAAAGTTTGTGGCAACCCTGCACTTTTCCAATGATATTTGCTCAATTTGCGTCTCTGTGTCACATTTTGGTAATTTTCACAATATTTCAAAGTTTCTGATTATTACTGTTATGGTGAACTGCGATCCGTGGTCTTTGATGCTATTATACAACTGCAATTGTTTTAAGGCATGATAAACCACGTCCACATAAAATGATGAACTTAATCCATAACTGTTGTGTGTGTTCTGACTACTCTATCAACTAGCCATTGTCTCCCTCTCCTTGGCCCCCTCTATTCCCTGAAACACAACAATATTGAGATTAGGTCAATTAATAACCCTACAATGGCCTCTAAGTGTTCAAGTGAAAGGAAGAGTTGTATGTCTCTCATTTGAAATCAAAAGCTAGAAATGTTTAAGCCTAGTGAGGAAGGTATGTGGAAAGCTGAGCTAGGCCAAAGGCTAGGCCTCATATGCCAAATGGTTACCCAGGTTATGAATGCAAAGGAAAAGTTCTTGAAGAAAATTAAACGTGCTACTCCAGTGAGCATTTGAACGATAAGAAAGTGAAATAGCCTTATTGCTGATATGGAGAGTTTGACTGGTCTGGTTAAAAGATCAAACCAACTACAACATTTCCTTAAGCCCAAGCCTGATTCAGAGCAAGGACAAATCTCTTCAATTCTATGAAGGCTGAGAGAGGTAAGGAAACTGCAGAAGAAAAGCTTGAAGCTAGCAGATGTTGGTTCATAAGGTTTAAGGAAGAGCCATCTCCATAACCAGACATGCAGGGTAAAGCAGCAAGTGCAGATAGACGTAGAAGCTGCAGCGAGTTATCCACAGGATCTCGCTGAGATAATCACTGAAGGTGGCTACACTAAACAATAGATTTTCAAGGTAGATGAATCAGCCTTCTAGTGGAAGAAGATGCCCTCCAGGACTTTCATAGCTAGAGAAGGCTTTCATGGCTGGATGTTGCCTCTAACACATTTGAATTTGTGTTCCCGTCTCAAAGAACTAGTTTATTTGGTTGGCTTTTGGTGTTGTCTTTCTTGGAGGTTGTGGAAAAGAGGAGTGTGATAACCTAATCGAGAAAGGTCTAAAGGAAAGTGAGAAGGGATCATTAACCATAATACAGAATTAAGCTGGTATTTTTAATGCCTCAAAGAATAAAAGGATTCTCGAGAGAAAGGTGAGAACTGAAATCAAGTTGAGTGTCTAAACCCAGACTCTTGGATTCTAAAGCCCAGAGACTCATACCCACAACTAGAGGATGCCCTGCACTAAAGACCCTATTTGAGATCAAGAAGAAGGAAGCATGATCTTACACAAGTCAACATTGTTGTGGGAGCAGTGACTTTTACACTTCTACTGATGCAAGTCTTGGCATGGAGAGTGTGCTCTATTCCCACCAGGCCCAGGGAGACGCCTTTGTGCCGACACAGAGAAGAGAGGTAGTCATGTCTCACCCTCAGCAACACGGCTACAAAAATAATTACAGGAGGCAATGGCTTCTTTGATTTCTGCTTTCAGGTTTCTGAATGCCAGAAAGGCCTCCAAAGGGCACTGCCTACAGCAATTACAGCATCCCCTTGCAATGTTGCTGGAATAGAACATTCACGCTTTCTCAGAAACGGAGAATAGTCTATTATTACTGAGTGTTCTGAGACAATGGGGTTCAACAGGGCAAACGAAAGACTGGAAATAGGAAGCCAGTACATTCAAAGCATTGCCTTAGCCATTTGCTCAATAAATATCTATTGAGTACTTACTATGAGCCAGAACAAGCACATAAGAGAATGACTTCCCACATTTAGCTGAGACAAACCATTCCCTCCACCTGTGACGCAAAGTGTCTTGCCCTAACACTTAAAGGCTGTATGGGGGGATGGGAAGCCTAAATTCAAAGACTTGAATCTGACAGCTTTATACATACCACTGATATGCAATGAATTCTCTATCATATTGATAATAGGAAGAAAGGTACCTTGGGAAGAACAACAACCCACTGAACAGATCATTTTCATTTTCTCACATTAAAGGCATAATTCACCATCTGTTTCTGAGCACCCTATTCTATAGTGAAAGTATATATGCCTTTTCAAGTCAGTGGTCAAGAAGAAAGCAATGTCATGATCAACCTAAAGTAAAAGACCTGGTAAATCACAGGGACTTTGAAATGGAAAAAAAATTCTGTGAATGAATGAGTATAAAATAAATGTTTTCCCATTTCCTTTTGCCTGAGAACACACAGAGCTACTTGCAAAAAATAAAATACGTAATAATTAAAAAAACAGTATTTTAAAATAGGTTATTCAAATGTACAAAATGTACGTGGGTACCTAATGACTCTTCATGTAGTAAGACGACATCACAGACCCAACCTGAGAAAAACCTGGATTATTCGTTTTCCCCCAAATGATCACCACACTGTCACTTGGTATCCAGACATGCAACGGCAGGTGGGCTAATGTGGGGTCAGAACTACAGAAGTCCTCTCTTCTCAAATGAGGACCAAATCCCTGGCCCTGGGGTCATGAATGTAATGCTCCAGCCAACTTGATAAGGATATTTGGAAAATAACAAGCCAAACTAATGGCCAGTAACTAGTCACTGTCTGATAACCTGTATTTCCAAGGTTAGACTGTTTGAATTTAAACTTCTCCACAACACTACACCCACACACACACACTTAAACCATGAATGTATATCCATGGAGTTCATAAAATAATGAAGAAAACCTTCACATAGCTCTGACTTGAAGTTCTAACTACTGTGGAAGCATGCCCAAAACAGTCATGTGAAACCACAAAATAAAAATATTCTGTGATACTTTTCCTATTGAGGGGTGAGATCTATGCTCCTATTAAGTAGTGGGATCAGTACCCTAACCCCTTGAATCTGGGCCAGTTCTATGACTGCTCTGATCAACAAACTCTTGCAAAAGTGATGTAGTGCCAGTTTCGGAAACCAGACCTTAAAAGAATGGCAGGCTTCACTTCCTGTAGAGACTTGAACAGCCATGCAATCTAACAACCCTGATGGAGAGATCATGTTTCTAAGGAGAGGGGTTCAGTTGAGCCCAGGCTTCCAGACATTTCCACCAAGGCACAAGCCATGCAAGTGAAGCCATCTTGGACCTACAGACGGGACCAAAAACCAGCAGAATACCACTGGGTGACCTCAGGTTGTGTCAGAGTTAAATGAAAGAATCACTCATCTGAACTCTGCCCACAATTCTAACCCCAAATCTTGAAAAGTAATAAAATGTTTGGTTTTTCTAACCCATGAAGGTTTGGGATAATTTGTCACACAGCAACAAATATGTAAAACAAAAGCTTACAGGATCTTGGAGCTGTGACTACTTGAGTGAAGGGCATAGGGAAAAGTTTCCTAGGAAGGTATTAATTAGTAGACAGAGGGAAGCCTGTATCTCTTTCCCTCCATTATTACTGAAGACTTGATATAACACTTGGTGACAAGGTTAGGAAACTAGAAGTACAAGGGTTGGATAAGGACTAAATAAAGGAAACCACTTCTTACAGTAACACTGCTGCAGCCTAACATGAATAGTTTCTGGAAGAGTATAAGTGGAAAATAGCCAGAAATATTTTGGGGGAAAAAGTGAGGATTCATACTGCCAGCTAAAAAAAATATACCTTCAAGTAATGAAAACAGTATGGTACTGTTTTAAACACAGAATAGAAAGGGCAGAAACAGACCCATGTATATGTGCTTTTGAGTGTGGGATAAATAGGATGAACCATCCTTCATAGTGGTAAAGAATGGAGGCTGTGTCCTACAGTATTAAGACCATAGGTTATTTGTATTTAATAAATCTAATTACATTCCTACTTGAATTAATCATAAGTTCCACATGGACTAAAAATCTAAATAGTTCTATTATTTAAATTATTGTTGCTTTGTTGTTGTTTAGTCGCTAAGTCATGTCCAATTCTTTGGGACTCCCTGGACTGTAGCATGCCATGCTCCTCTGTCCTCCACTATCTCCTGGAGTTTGCTCAAATTCATGTCCATCAAGTCAGTGATGCTATCTAACCATCTCATCCTCTGGGGTCCTCTTCTCCTTTTGTCTTCAATCTTTCCCAGCATCAGGGTCTTTCCCAATAAGTCAGCTCTTTGCATCAGGTGGCCAAAGTATTAGAGCTTCAGCTTCAGCATCCCTCCTTCCAATGAATATTTCTTTAGGATTGATTGGTTTGATCTTCTTGCTGTTCAAGAGACTCTCAAGAGTCTTCTCCAGCATCACAATTCGAAAGCATCAATTCTTCAGCCCTCTGTCTTCTTTATAGTTCAACTCTCACATCTATACATGACTACTGGAAAAACCATAGATTTGACTAGACGGACTTCTGTTGGTAAAGTAATGTCTCTGCTTTTTAATATGCTGTCTAAAAAGTTTGGCATACCTTTCCTTCCAAGGAGCAGGCATCTTTTAATTTCATGGCTGCAGTCACCATCTGCAGTGATTTTGAAGCCCAAGAAAATAAAATGTCACTGTTTCCACTTTTCCCCCTTTTATCTGCCATGAATTAGTGGGTGGGATCAGATGCCATGATCTTAGTTTTTCGAATGTTGAGCTTCAAGCCAGTTTTTTCACTCTCCTCTTTCACCCTCATCAAGAGGCTCTCAGTTCCTCTTCACTTTCTGCCATTAGACTGGTATCATCTGTACAAAGATCATGGCATCCGGTCCCACCACTTCATGGGAAATAGATGGGGAAACAGTGGAAACAGTGTCAGACTTTATTTTTCTGGGCTCCAAAATCACTACAGATGGTGACTGCAGCCATAAAATTAAAAGACGCTTACTCCTTGGAAGGAAAGTTATGAGCAACCTAGATAGCATATTCAAAAGCAGAGACATTACTTTGCCAACAAAGGTCTGTCTAGTCAAGGCTATGGTTTTTCCTGTGGTCATGTATGGATGTGAGAGTTGGACTGTGAAGAAGGCTGAGCACTGAAGAATTGATGCTTTTGAACTGTGGTGTTGGAGAAGACTCTTGAGAGTCCCTTGGACTGCAAGGAGATCCAACCAGTCCATTCTGAAGCAGATCAGCCCTGGGATTTCTTTGGAAGGAATGAGGCTAAAGCTGAAACTCCAATACTTTGGCCACCTCATGCGAAGAGTTGACTCATTGGAAAAGACTCTGATGCTGGGAGGGATTGGGGGCAGGAGAAGAAGGGGACGACAGAGGATGAGATGGTTGGATGGTATCACTGACTCGATGGACGTGAGTCTCAGTGAACTCCAGGAGTTGGTGATGGACAGGGAGGCCTGGTGTGCTGCGATTCATGGGGTCGCAAAGAGTTGGACACGACTGAGAGACTGATCTGATCTGATCTGATCTGACCTGTACACCTGAGGTTGTCGATATTTCTCCTGTAAATCTTGATTCCAACTTGTGATCCATCTAACCTGGCATTTCCATGACGTACTCTGCATATAAGTTAAAAGGCAAGGTGACAATATACAGCCTCGTCACACTCCTTTCCTCGTTTTGAACCAGTCCATTGCTCCACGTCCCGTTCTAACTGTTGCTTCTTGACTTGCATACAGGTTTTTCAGGAGACAGGTAAGGTGGTCTGGTATTTCCATCTCTTTAAGAAGCGTCCACAGTTTATTGTGATCCACACAGACAAAGGCTTTATTGTAGCCAATGAAGCAGAAGTAGGTGTTTTTCTGGAACCCCCTTGCTTTCTCCATGATTCAGTGAGTGCTGGCAATTCGATCTCTGGTTCCTCTGCCTCTTTGAAACCCAACTTATACAACTGGAAGTTCTTGGTTCACATATTACTGAAGCCTAACTTCAAGGATTTTGAACATAACCTTACTAGCGTGTAAATGAATGTAATTGTACAGTAGTCTGAACATTCTTTGAAATTGTCCTTCTTTAGACTTGGAATGAAAACATTCTTTGAAATTGCCCTTCTTTAGGCTTGGAATGAAAACTCTTTTCCAGTCCTATGGCTATTGCTGAGTTTTCCAGATTTTCTAACATATTGATTGTAGCACTTTAATAGTATCATCTTTTAGGATTTGAAATAGTTCAGCTGGAATACCATCACTTCCACTAGGTTTGTTTGCAGTAATGCTTCCTAAAGCCACTTGACTTCACACTCCAAGATGTCTGGCTCTAGGTGAGTGACCACACCATCATGGTTATCTGGGTCATTAAGACCTTTCTTGTATGGTTCTTCTCTGTATTCTTGCCACCTCTTCTTAATCTCTTCTGTGTCTGTTAGTTCCTTGCCAATTCTGTCTTTTTTCATGCCCATCCTTGCATGAAATGTTCCCTTGATATTTCCAATTTTCTTGAAGAGATCTCTAGTCTTTCCCATTCTACTGTTTTCCTCTATTTCTTTGCATTGTTCATTTAAGAAAGCCTTCTAATCTCTCCTTGCTATTCTCTGGAACTCTGCATTCAGTTGAGTATATCTTTCCCTTTCTCTTTTGCCTTTCACTTCTCTTTTTTTCCTCAGATTTTTGTAAAGCCTCCTCAGACAACCACTTTGTCTTCTTGCATTTCTTTTTTGGGGGGGATGGTTTTGGTAACTGCCTCCTGTACAATGTCATGAACCTTCATCCATAGTTCTTAAGACACTCTGTCTACCAGATCTAATCTCCTGAATCTATTCATCACTTCCACTGTATAATCATAAGGTATTTGATTTACATCATACCTGAATGGCCAGGGCTTCCCAGGTGGCTCAGTAGTAAAGAATCCATCTGCCAATGAAGGAGAACAGGTCCAATCCCTGGGTTAGGAAGATCTCCTGGAGAAGGAAATGGCAACCCACTCCAGTATTATTGTCTGAGAAATCCCATAGATAGAGGAGCCTGGCAGGCTCTAGTCCATGGGGTTGCAAGAGTCAGACATGATTTAGCAACTAAACCACCATGGCCATACTTGAATGGTCTAATGGTTTTCCCTACTTTCTTCATTTTAAGCCTGAATTTTGCAATTAAGGAGATCACAATCCGAGCTACACAGTAAGCGCCAGGTCTTGTTTTTGCTGACTGTATAGAGCTTCTCCATCTTTGGCTGCAAAGAACATAATCAATCTGATTTCAGTATTAACCATCTGGTGATGTCCATGTGTAGAGTCATCTCTTGGATTGTTGAAAAGGGTGTATGCTATGACCAGTGTGTTCTCTTGACAAAACTCCACCCTCTACCTGCTTCATTTTGTATTTCAAGGCCAAACTTGCCTGGTATGCTGCGTATCTCCTTATTTCCTACTCTTACATTCCAATCTCCTATGATGAAAAGAACATCTTTTTTTGATGTTAGTTCTAGGTGTTGTAGGTCTTCAAAGAACCGGTCAGTCTCAGCTTCTTCAGTACCAGTGGTTGGGGCATAGACTTGGATTACTGTGATGTTGAAAGGTTTGCCTTGGAAATGAACCAGGATCATTCTGTTGTTTTTGAGGTTGCACCCAAGTACTGCATTTCAAACTCTTCTGTTGACTATAAGGCTATTCCATTTCTTCTAAGGGATTGTTTCCAACCGTAGTAGATATAATGGTCATCTGAATTAAATTCACCCACACCCATCCATTTTAGTTCACTGATTCCTAACAAGATGTCGGTGTTCAATCTTGCCATCTCCCACTTGACCACATCCAATTTACCTTGATTCATGGACCTAACATTCCAGGTTCCTACGCAACATTGTTCTTTACAGCATCGGACTTTACTTTCGCCACCAGACACATCTAACTGAGTGTTGTTTCCACTTTGGCCCAGCTGCTTCATTCTTTCTGAGTTATTAGTAATTGCCCTCCACTCTTTCCCAGTAGGATATTGGATACCTTCTAACCTGGGGGGATTCATCTCCCAGCATCATATCCTTTTGCCTTTTCATACTGTTCACGAGGTGCTCACCACAAGAACACTGGAGCGGGTTGCCACTTCCTCCTTCAAGGGACTACATTTTGTCAGAATTCTTCACTATGACCCATCATCTTGGGTGGCTCTGAACAGCATGGCTCATAGCTTCATTTAGTTACACAAGCCCCTTTACCACAACAAGGCTGTAATCCATGAAGAAGATTACTTAAATATAAGACCCTACATTTTAAAAGTAAAGAACACTTTTAAAATCTTGAGATAGGAAAGAGCTTCAGGAGCATGATATAAAATTTAAAGCCATCAATGAAAAACTTGACAGATTAAACTAAAAGTAAAACTAAAATAAAACTAAAAGTAAAATTTCAAATTCTATACAGAAAAAGATACATTAAGCAAAATTAGAAATACAAAAGAAACCTTGGGGAAAAAATACCTGTGATATATGAGTCAAAGGGTTAAGACCCATAATATATTATAAATATATACAAATTTCTAAGAAAATATAAAAATCCCAGTACAAAACTGGATGAAAAACATCAACAAGCAATTCACTTCAATGGAGTGCAAGTGGCCAAAATCATCCAGAAATATGTTCAAACCTACCAATAATCAGAGTAGTGAAAATGAAGAAATAATTTTGCCCACCATGTCGATAAGAATTTTGATGATTAACAATATCCAGTATTAATAAAATGTAGGGAGACGGGTATACTCACACTGTCAGAGGAAAATATAAATGGACATAGCCATCTTTTAAAACAACATGGCAATATGTGTTAATATTAAAAATAAATATATCTTTTGAGTCACAGGCTCCACTTTCTATTATCTATCTCACAGAAATACAGTTACACAAATATACACATGATGATATTCACAGAGACCTGGTCTATAAGAGCAACAAAAAAGAGAAACATCCAAAATGCTCATCTATAAAGGAAGTGTTAAATACTTCTATACTACAGAATACAACATAGTCATTTTAAAAGAATAGGTCGATCTATGCAAGACCTAACAAGGAAAGTTATCCCTGAGGAAATTGCTAAGTGAAAAAAACAGTAAAATACAAATGGTATGATCACATTTTGATAAAAAGGCAAATTGACAAGAGTGTGTTTGTGTATAAATATACGTTAGTATGTGCACAATAAAAATCTAGTGGTGCACAAACACACACATATATACATATATACACCAGAAAAGATAATGTCTGAGATTATATAAAACAAGCTACCTCTAATAGATTTAAATATTTTGTATATCACAATCTTTTTAAAAAAAGGACCTTAATCACAACCCTTTTATGATAGAAAAACCAAACAATACAGTGACCAAAAAAGGTTTAGTATTGGGTCAAACCATCTTCTCTTTGTAATTGCATTGTGACACCAAAACTACCTTCATCCTTGTCTCATAGTCAATACCTCCACATTTCAGCTCTTTCTCAGAAAATATGTTCAACATCTGAGAGATTAGCATTTAACTGTTGTGTTTGTAGGACCCATTCTCTAAAGCAGTGATCTCAATGAGGAAAAGTGAAAAATTTAACATGACACATGCCTCATGCACTCCAGATAATTCCCTTCCCCCCGCCATGGGCTTTTACTAGTATGAACTTCACTACTACAGAAAGTACCTTCTGTTAATAGTAGTGTATGTTATGCCTCTCAGGAATTTGGAGGCAGGAAGAAGTTTGGGATCAACTGCTCAAAGAACTAGTTATTTAGTCTCCTTGAAATCGCATGCTGAAATTGGGGCTGATAGATGGGCTTCCCTGATAGCTCAATTGGTAAAGAATCCACCTGTAATGCAGGAGACCCCAGTTCAACTCCTGGATTGGGAAGATCCACTGGACAAGGGATAGGCTACTCACTCCAATATTGCTGGGCTTCCCTTGTGGCTCAGTCAGTAAAGAATCTGTCTGCAACATGGGAGACCTGGGTTTGATTCTTGAGTTGGGAAAATCCCCTGGAGAAGAGAAAGGCTATCCACTCCAGTATTCTTGCCTGGAGCCATCGACAAAGGAGCCTGGCAGGCTTCAGTTGATGGGGTCGCAAGAGTCAGACAAGACTTAGCAACTAAACCACCACCACCACCCATAATATAGGAAGTACTCTTTATTTAGATTATACAGTCCCAAATACAGTTAACATTTAAACTGTGGAAAACAGATAACTAATTCTGCCTTTATTTAAGATAAGTACCTTCCTTTCCATATAATGGTTATTTTTCCTCTTAAAACTCTTCCTAACATTAACTAACATTCATATATTAACTCTAAGAGAAAATACCATGTGAATTAAGAGCAAAAGAAATACAAAACCACATACAAAACAAGAACACTATTCACACAATTTCAACTTCAACTGTTATTACTCATTGTGCCTATTCCTTTTTTAAAGTCAGAAGTCTCACTGATCTCATTGTCTGTGGCAGCATTGTCGGTTAGAAGGACTCCAAGAGCTGCTGAAGGATACATCCAGCTTGGTGGGAAGGCTTGCCAATGCTTCCTCCCACACTGCAGTCTTGCTTCAGGGCTTCAGAGAAGTATCCAAAGCTCACAAACACCTATCTACTTAGAAGTTCCCAGTAAGGCTTTAATTTGCCTCCTGCTGCTGGCTCTAATTATCTAGCCAGTGCCTGAGAGGGAAAATCCAGGCTCCTGCTTCTACTCAGCCCAAGTGGTGGCTCTCTTGCTTGTTTCCCATAGACTTTCTCCTCTCACACAGACCCTGACACATAAAAAGACCCTAAAATACTGTGGTGGTGTGTCCCCACTGTCACCTGCCGCATGACTGTGTCCCACACAGGAAACATTTGCTCATGATAACTATCATTAGTTACTGCGAGTAGACCACTGAAGATTAGCCATTAAACCACTCCAGCAACTCCCAACTATTGTTTCGTTTCCTGATGGAAGCCAGGATTCTGATGAAGAGCATTTTCCTTAAAGGATTCTGCCTCTTCTCCCTTCTGATCATTTTAAGCATAAATTGAATTTAGCAGAAGAGTTTGAAGGCAGAAAGATTTATTAGTAACATTACACCTTAACTGGACTGTGCTTTGTACCCATAAGTATACAAAATTAGGATAACCTATGCCCATTATTGGGGTCTCCCTGGTGGCTCAGACAGTAAAGAATCTGCCTGCAACGCAGGAGACCTGGGTTTGATCCCTGGGTCAGGAGGATACCCTGGAGAAGGGCATCCCAATTCACTCCAGTATTCCTGCCTGCAGAATCCCATTGACAGAGGAGCCTGCCTGGCTACAGTCCCTGGTGTTGCAAAGAATCGGACACAACTGAGCAACTAACACAAACACATGTACATACCCATTATCAATTCAGTTTGAGGGACTATAATTCCCTCAAGCTTCAGATAAATCATCTGATGTATAAAGTTACCCTACAATATCAACATCCCCAAATTTTACACCCTAATATGTTTTTAGGACTAAATTATTTATTCAAGTCTAGGATATCTTCATTAGTCAGCTAGGATGCTTTTTCCTAGGACTTCAGTCCCTAAAATAAAACCTGGTTGAGCAGTTGGTACAGATAATTAAGGGTCCTGTAGTCTTTCCCATTCAGCTGAGGAAGGGATGATCACACTGACAAGAAGATTGGTTTAACATTCGGGGAAATTACTCTCGTTGTCATCCAGTTGACTCCCACTCCCCCAACTGAGGGAGCCTCTTTCCTAAACTGAGATGTCTTCTCCACAGGTTGCCAGCACAGATGTTGCCTGAAAAAGTCTAATGAGCCTGCATGCCGGCACCCACCACGGTATGTCAACTAACTGAAGAAACCCTCTCTTTGAAATTCAGCACCTCTTCTCCAGGTTTTTTTTGAATCTCCGAAAGATCTCATGTGTGGAAGCCTGGTTCATCTTCACTCTTTGCTAGTTTTGAAACAGAAGACTATAAAAACAAAAACAAACCCTCACTCTCAAGTCTTACTGAGCAAGCCATTTAAGATATAAGGTGGCAAATTTCAAAAGGTAGAAGAGTACTCTGGTGCCTACCTAATTTTTATTTTGTGAGCACTAGCTTCTGGAAGTTTGTTGCAGACTAGATGTGCCAGGATAAAAACAGCAAGGATGGTTTCAGTCTTGTCACTCTTACTGTTTCCTATGATGCCTGATCCTCTACTTTTTAAACCACAAAGGTGACTAGAGGAGAAGAAACAGGTATTCTCACATCTGCAGCACTAAGTCCCTTATATTGCACTCTGGCCCAGCCACCAAGTACCCTTATTACCAGCAGGGCTTTCTGTATTACTATTCCCCAGAGGGACATAGTTGGGGGCAGGGGTTAGCATAAGCTATGCCATGTGGTAAAGATTTAGAAAATGGTATATCCTTAGATTGAGGGTTGGAAATGAGTCTTCTTTTGTGGTCCTAAGCCCTGGTATAGCAGAAAGTAAGGGAAGAGCTTACATGCTGATTAGGACTTCATTCTTTTAATATACAGTGTACTCATACTGGTCCTCTAGCAGACAAGGCACTTTATCAAGCACGTTGTCCATCTGAGTGGCAAGAGAAAGAGAACATGAAACTCGCTTTTCAAAGGCTTCCACCAGAAATGTCACATGTTAGCTCTGCTCACATTTCCTTGGCCAAAGAAACTCATGTGATCAGACCCAATTTCAAAGAGGCATGTGAATGCAATCTAACCTTGTTCCCAAACAAAGGAACCTGGAATAATGACCTCTATGCACTGCATACTTCAGAGGTGATTGAGGATCAAATGCAACAAGATACGAAATTGTTTTTAAAAACTGCAAACCCAATACTACAGCGAGTCCCCTTATTAGTGAGTGCCATACCATTGAGAGTATTCAAGACCTTTGCCACACTGAGACTGTATAATCTCACCCTAACAATGCAAGCACAAATGTTTTTGATATTCAGGAGATGCTTCCTAGGCTTTTATTAATAGATCTCATCAAAGACCCAAGATAATTCTTCCTGTGATCTAGGGATGGGCCTTTTTCCTCACTATCCTCTCCCACACTAAAAAGCTTTTTATCCTTATTTTTGGGATCCCAGAATTGAGTTCATTTCCATATGTATTCAGTGTCCAGGAACAAAGGAAAGGGAATGGAAGTTAAGCAACTTGGTTGCAAATTCTGGCCCTAATACTTGCTAGTTACAAAATCTCAGCTAATCTTTCTAAGCCTCAGTTTCCTTCTCTAAAAAAATGGGCATATTAATAGCATTTACCTTCCAAAGGTTTTGAAGATTAAATATACACATTAATATGTAAAGTGTTCAGCCCAATGGCTGGCTCATCATAAGCATTCAGAGAATATTTTCCCTTTTTCTTTCAAGAAAAAGAAACTTACTAGAAAATTATTTTAAATGTCATGGTAGCAGTGAAGGTAACTTGTCCGCCAAGCCATTGGCAATGTCCAGGGAGCAAGGATGGTCCTAGAAAATGGGAGATGAGTCTGCTTCAGTTGATTCATTCATTTAGTAAGTTAATCATTCAGGCATTTATTTCCCGTTCTCTCTATTCCAGGCACTGTGTTAGGCCTATGACTTCAAAGATAATTAAGACACTATCTTTCTTTCCATGAGCTCATAATCAAGTAGGGAAAGATACATAGATGTACTGTTCCAGAACACAAGAAACATGTTCAGTTCAGTTCAGTTCAGTTGCTCAGTCGTGTCGGACTCTTTATGACCCCATGAATCGCAGCACCAGGCCTCCCTGTCCATCACAAACTCCCGGAGTTCACTCAGACTCACGTCCATCGAGTCAGGGATGCCATCCAGCCATCTCATCCTCTGTCTTCCCCTTCTCCTCCTGCCCCCAATCCCTTCCAGCATCAGACTCTTTTCCAATGAGTCAACTCTTCACGTGAGGTGGCCAAAGTACTGGAGTTTCAGCTTCAGCATCATTCCCTCCAAAGAAAGATAGAAATCCTAAGTAGAGCTAGAGGAAGCTCCTGGTCACCACCCATCCTGAATGTTATCTTGCTTGAGATTCTTTCCTAGAGTACTACTAGTCCTTTGGTGAAAGAATTTCTCTCTCTTGTTAAGAAGAAAATAGCACCAAGGAAAGAGCCACATTATTCTCACTTCCTCCCATCCAAGACCAAGCATATCAGGAATGTCATCTGGCTGGTCTTTGGGGAGGGCTGTAGCCTCAAACTCCCCTTCCCATTCCCATCATAGGGACCCATATTTCACTGTCTGAGGTTCATTCATTTAGATCACTCTTCAGCCACCTGCAATTTGATTTGGAAAGAAAACAAATTATCTTTGGAATAAAATTCCCAGAGAACAAGCCCTGAAATATATATGGTATATATTTATATCAACACATATACAAATATATTTATAAGCCTTTATCAATATTCTATCAAATCTCCAAACAGTATTTCTAGACCATTATTGTCGTAATGATTATTTGCTCGCCTAATCATTTTCCTTTATATATTTGTGTCTTTGGTCTCATGACAGCACCTGTGAAAGGCTAGAGTTCCTTGTTAAAAGTACACTCACAAGCTATTCCTATAGGATAGCTGCAGTGCTAATCAAGAAGAGTGATTAAATATCTCAAGCAATTTTAACATTCATCAAACTGATAATGGCAAGAAACAAATTGGAGCCTTTCAGTGTTTTACCAAATGTGCTCTCTAATTCCTTATTATGCTATATATTTCTGGAAACTATTTCTATACACAAACCAAGCTGAAAAGAAATGTGCTATTTGCTGCAAAAATAAAAGAACGAGTGTAAGCTGCTTGCCACCCTGGGGATAATCACAATCACATTAAAATGCAGCTCCATGGCTCATCTTTCATCTTTCCCCTCTATCAGTCAGTAAATTAATTCCTCTATAGATATGAACATCAATATTCTATTTCTGTAAAAAGTGCCCTTTTTCAATTACTTCCTGAGAAAAGCAGAGTTACTATGGCAATCTCTGAATTTTGCACTCTGCAGCTTTAGACTACCACTGTTTTATAAATGGAAAGCTATAATTTAGCTCAATTCCTTTTGCAAGGTGTAAGGAGAACACCCACATGTTCTTAACTGTCTGTGGCAACAACACGGGAGGGGGAGAAGAGAATGCATCTTTTCTTAAGGGGGAATTTTATATCCCAGCACCCAGTGAGGGCCTCGGCAATGATGGGTGCCAGATAAGTTTGTGGAAGATAAAAATGAAGAAGTAGTTTTGTATTCCCCTGGGACTCCCTCCTATTAATAATCAAATGTTCAACATGTGAAGGCGACCAATTTGTGCAAAGGTTTTGCATTCCTCTGGGCTATGAAAAGTAGTCTCATGGCCCACAAAGACCCCTATACCTCCCCATTACAGGGCTCTGCTCAGTTCTGTAGCCTCTTTTTAATCCTACTCAATGCTATGCTGCAGCTTCCCAATATCTGGATCACAAGAATCTTCTATAATAGGTCTGCTTTGATGTGGCGACATCTAAGTAATTCATTGGAAAGCCCGTTCAAACACCCTTCTTACTGTATACCATGTGGGTGTAGATGTACCGTTAGCCACCAGTAGTTACACAGATGGATTAGTAACATCTTAGGCAACTTATATTTCCACTTCAGTTTCTACATGGATTGTCTCTCAGACCAGGTTCTTTTAGGCACTCCTTTCAATTTCAGTCAGGCCTTTGACTGGAAGGACAAAAGAAGCACTCAACCCACACACAGGTCAGCACTCTGCTCATCAGAGTAGGAGCTTAGAAATGGAATGGAAATAAGGCTGAAGTCCTTCATAGAAAGATTAGGGTCTACCTCTCACATGGAAAGACCTCCCATCTTTGGAGAGCCTATAACAAATCTTCTTAACCTGGGGCCATGGATGTGCTTCTGAGCATCCATAAATCCTCTAATAGGCAACATTTTATACATTTTCTAGGAAGAAGGTTGTATGATTTTCAGCAGTGCTGTATGAGCTCAGGACCCACAAAATGGATGAAGCCCATAGGCTTAGCAGAGTTGGGCTTCAGATAGAGACTTGGAGCAGATAGCCAGCATTCTTTGGAATAACATCTTCAACAAATGGAAAAAAAAGAGCTATCAACATGGAATTCTATTCCCAGCTATTTTTCAAAAGTGAAGATGTTCTGTAATAAAGAAAGAAAAATACAAGCCACAGACTTAGAAGATATTTATAACACATAAAACATATTATGGATTAGTGTCCGTAATCTATAAGATGTTCCCACAAACTAATAAAGACCAAAAAACCCTTGATATACAAGCTGCTAATATCTGATTAAACTGAAGATATTCATATCCAGTATTACAGCTGTTCTATTTCTAGGCATGTCCTCCAGAGAAAGCCTCATTATACATGTCCACAAGAAGACAACTACACTATTATTCATATAACAATTTAGACACCCATCAAGAAGAATATGGATAAAGTATGACATAGTCTAATAATGGAATACTATGCAGCAGATAAAATGAACAGATTAGATCGACTGCATCAACATGAATAAACCACAAAAACATGGTGTTTAGCAAGCTACAAGTGAATACTTATAGTATAAGACAATTTATGTAACATTTTAAAAGAATCAAACAGTGTATTATATTACTAATAAATGCATATGCAATAAAAGTTTTCAAAAACTCATGGCAAAGAAACACACTAATTTTAGTGGGATGGTTACCTACCTCTAGGAAAGGAGACTGAGGAATGAGATGGATAAAGTCTCTTTACCCCTATTTATTACATTTTATTCATCAAGGAAAAGGAATTCAAATGGATGTGGGAGGTTCATAGGTGTCATATTTTCTAAACTTTTTTGTATGTTTTAACCATTTAACACAAAAATGAAATCAAAATTTAAAAACCTAGACCATACTTTTCGGGCATAAATCTTTTTATCATAAACATCTTTCCCAAAGCTTCCTTTCTCTTTCTTCTCCCCATCATTCACCAAAATTCTATACAGGCCTCAGAAAAAATTCCCTGCTCTGCCTGCCTCTCCTACTTCCTGCTCTGCACTCCCTCTGGACACCGCATTAGACTCAAATGCTCCCTGTTATCAAAACTACTACACTGATATGTATTGGGCTGATTCACAAGAGACTGCTGCTGTTTGCAGGTCAAAGACATTTAAGTATTGGGAATGTCATACAGTTGCACCAATCATTATATTTACATAACTGCCTTTCCTAACTAGACTCTGGATCCCTTGGATGTTCACGAGAGATTCACCGCTTTAAGCGTGACACGCAGAGGGTGCTTAGTGAACTGATCCCATAATGACAGGCATTTGCTCTCAGCCTCTCCTTCAGTCTTTTGCCCCTGGATTTAAGAGGATAGATGAGTGGTACATTTTTTCACTGTATATCAGCAAGGAGTTATGGAGTGGTCATTGATGTGTGGTCTTTGTTTCACGGAGTTCTCTGCTTATGGAAGGAACTAAAAACAGAATATGTGAGTGAAGAATTCACAAGAACTGCTCAGCTGCCAGACAGAAGGGATTCTTGGGAAACTGAAGGGCAAGTACACTGTAGCAATAATGCATAAAGATGCACATCCGTGCATTTTTCATTCACTCTTTCAGTTATTCATTTGTTCAGTATCAGTATGCAATTTATCCAAACTTATCAGGAACGACCCAATAATCCAAACATGCTGGGCCTCTTTAACTGCCATTTCCAACTAGAGGCACCATTGCCCACCGACAGCCTTCTGACATCTGCTCAGAGAACTGACTAGAACCTTTTACCCAAGAATAGACAATTACAATTGCTGTTACTAGTAACAGTACTGTTAGTTTCAGGAATGAGCCAGTTTATGCCTGCTTTACGACCGATGGATGGTCCACGTCTCCTTTCTTCTGCTTCTGTGAAAAGGGTGTGTCCCATAATTGCTGTTCAAAGCTGGAGAAAATACTCTAACAGGAAAGAACATCATAAAATTTACACATTATAACGAATTCATTTTAGTATTAAGGATATTTGGGCTCTTATTTAATAGCTTCAAAAGCATTCTGCTGTTGCTAAAAATAGATGTGTGCTATTTGAATTCCAAAGAGCTGTTTTATAAGGGAAATAGAATGAATTGTAGAAGAGATTCTGTGTATAATCCTTTCCTATGCGCTTGCTGTATATAGGACTATGACATTCTTAAAATTTCAAGCAGGGAAACCTGCTCTGGTTACCTTGGTGATAAACTGGGGATAAAAATTACACATAATTGCTGCTGATGTCACTACTGCCTTATTGTTTCCAAGGCTACAGATTGTCTCCAAATAATGGTAATGCTTTGTGCATTGGAAGGCCACCATGTAGGAAAAAGCTTAGTACTGCAGTTATTCTTTCTAAATCTATCTAATAAACCATCCATGGCCTCTCAGGGACTTTGGATAATTACAGAGATAAATAGGCATTGAAAAGGCTTCTATCTTAACCTATCCCAGGAACACAAACATCATTGAAATATCTAATATATAGAAAAGTTAGTTTCTATTATGATACATCAGGAAATTTCCTTCTAAAATATATTTTCTCTAAATGCTAGTCAGGAAAGCAAACTGCAGAAGGGTGTGTGTGTGTGTATTCTGCATGAAATATACTGACAAATGTGCAGCAAACTGTTGACAGTGCTACTTTCTGAGGGGTAGGATTAAGGCAGGCTTTCATTTTCCATAAGACATATATTTGGGTAATATCTGAATTTTTGTGGTTAACATATATTACTTTTTTAATCAGATAAAATAGTTAAAATTCGAAGTCCTTAGCAGAGCTATTTTTAAACTACCAGTCAAAATGAAATGGCCTCCTAAGTTGCATGAATAAATGAAGCCATTTATAAAGGACACGTTTCCCTCTATCCAGCTTTCATTTGTAAAAGCAGTTGCCAGTGAGTTCCTCATACAGTCACACTCAGCCACAATACAGTTATGTTACACTAGTCACAAATCAAGAATCTCTTTGAAAACCAGCAACTGATGCATGCTGATTTAATAACTTTCTATCTTTTTCTTTTTTTGCATCAGCCATACATGTTGACTACCCAAGAAATCACCATAAAGCAGTAATGGTCAGTGAAAAACACCATTAAATTTAGCTTCTTGGGAAATCCTATTTAAAGCGTAAGATGCTTGAAAAACAGTGTGGTAATGACGTGATTAACCGTAACAATCATTAGAATAGCATGTGCTTTCCAAAGTCACCAAACCTACTGCTAAACCTGGGCTTCTAGGTGCAACCAGAGCCCTGCATTTCAGATGCTTACTTGACCAACAGCAAACAGGGCAAGAGCCTTCCGTCCAGCCCTCTCCCAGGGCTACAAGGGCCTCATGCTGCTTGGTGACACTGGGCTTCAGCAGTGACCTTGTCAGCAGGACATTTTCCACCAAACCGAACCAGAGCGGGCTGTATCTTAGCTGCCCTTGCCTTGCTGAGGGGCAGGTTTTACATAGTAACGATTTACCTTTGGAGCCCGTTTACCACATGACACATGACATGGCTCACATCTGGGGTTGGGAGGGGGCTCACTGAACAGTCTTCATCTTTTAGACTAAAATATATAGAAAAATGAGACAGAATTATGATCCACATAAATAAATTATAAAGCAAAAGCACAGCCCTTTTGTATCAGAGTCCTGATTCTTTTTCTGCTGGTGAAATTTTCATCAGAAATTGCTACTATAAAAGAGATTAGAGATCAAAGAATGATGTTTACAAGAAAGGCAATTGGTTATTCTGGCCAGGTATTATATATCTACCTGTGAAGAACTGAATACTAACTACTCCTCTTTCTTTTTTTATGGTCATCATTTTAGGCTCTAATAATGCTTTAATGATTTATCTCTGTGCCTCCTGTAATTGGCCACGTATGTACCTACCCACACATTTACAACCTAATGACAGCTGCAAACTGTACTATTAAGATGGCAGGACTGTTTAAGCTACAGGGTTTATATATTACATAATATGTTTCCTCATTTTACCAAAGTGGATTTTGTAAGCTCTTAGATAACCACAAGCATATGAGTTCTACTCTAGAAAGCTCTTTAGGGCATCATGAGACCAGAATTAATAGAGCTTGGAATTTATGAATAAGTAGTCTATAAATAACAGGGGACCCATTCATATCACTCCCAGTTTCTCTACGTGACCCATTTATTTGCCATTTCAAAGGACCATACTAGGAATAGTTCATTTACAACTTGAACTAACATTAGTTTCCACATCACTCACTCCTGACCTCATCAAAAGTCTCTTTCTAAGGCAGTGGGTATAGATGGGAAATCTAACTCTTTGTATCACTTCATTTGTGTAGAGTGACAATCACCATTTCAGGAATAAAACTTACAAGTGATCTATGAATAATCCCTCCTAGGAGATGAGATTGGCTAGCATGGAAAAGTATAGAACTGTACCTCTAAGTCCTACTCATTGCAGAGAGGAAAGCAGCCTGGATTTAGTAAAGGTTACAAAATTCTGCTGTTAAAAAAATGTAACTGAAAAAACCTCGAATAGCCAAAGCAATCTTGAGAAAGAAGAATGGACCTGGAGGAATCAACCTGTCTGACTTCAGGCTATAATACAAAGCCACAGTCATCAAGACAGTATGGTACTGGCACAAAGACAGAAATATAGATCAATGGAACAAAATAGAAAGCCCAGAGATAAATCCACACACTTGGATTTATGGACAACTTATCTTTGACAAAGGAGGCAAGAATATACAATGGATTAAAGACAATCTCTTTAACAAGTGGTGCTGGGAAAACTGACCAACAACTTGTGAAAGAATGAAACTAGAACACTTTCTAACACCATACACAAAAATAAACTCAAAATGAATTAAAGATCTAAACATAAGACCAGAAACTATACAACTCCTAGAGGAGAACATAAGCAAAACACTCTCTGACATAAATCATGGCAGGATCCTCTATGACCCACCTCCCAGAATAATGGAAATAAAAGCAAAAATAAACAAATGGGACCTATTTAAAATTAAAAGCTTTTGCACAATGAAGGAAACTATAAGAAAGGTGAAAAGACAGCCTTCAGAATGGGAGAAAGTAATAGCAAAAGAAGCAACTGACAAAGAATTAATCTCAAAAATATACAAGCAGCTCCTGCAGCTCAATTCCAGAAAAATCAGCGACCCAATCAAAAAATGGGCCAAAGAACTAAACAGACATTTCTCCAAAGAAGACATACAGATGGCTAACAAACACATGAAAATATGCTCAATATCACTCATTATCAGAGAAATGCAAACCAAAACCACAATGAGGTATCATCTCACACTAGTCAGAACGGCTGCTATCCAAAAGTCTACAAGCAATAAATGCTGGAGAGGGTGTGGAGAAAAGGGAACTCTCTTACACTGTTGGTGGGAATGCAAACTAGTACAGCCACCATGGAGAACAGTGTGGAGATTCCTTTAAAAACTGGAAATAGAACTGCCATATGACCCGGCAATTCCACTGCTGGGCATACACACTGAGGAAACCAGAATTGAAAGAGACATGTGTACTCCAATGTTCATCGCAGCACTGTTTATAATAGCCAGGACATGGAAGCAACCTAGATGTCCATCAGCAGTCGAATGGATAAGAAAGCTGTGGTACATATACATAATGGAGTATTACTCAGCCATTAAAAAGAATACATTTGAATCAGTTCTAATGAGGTGGAATGAAACTGGAGCCTATTATACAGAGTGAAGTAAGTCAGAAAGAAAAACACCAATATAGTATACTAATGCATATATATGGAATTTAGAAAGATGGCAATGATGACCCTATATGTGAGACAGCAAAAGAGATACAGATGTATAGAATAGTCTTTTGGACTCTCTGGGAGAAGGCGAGGGTGGGACGATTTGAGAGAATAGCATTGAAACATGTATATTATCATATGTGAAACAGATAGCCAGTCCAGGTTCGATGCATGAGACAGGATGCTCAGGGCTGGTGCACTGGGATGACCCTGAGGGATGGGATGGGGAAGGAGGTGGGAGGGGGGTTCAGGATGGGGAACACATGTACACCCATGGCTGATTCATGTCAATGTATGGCAAAAAACCACTACAATATTGTAAAGTAACTAGCCTCCAATTAAAATAAATAAATTTAAAAAAATAAAAAATAAAATAAAAGCCATGACCACCATAACTATATGCAGAATCACTCAGAGGTGCTTATTTTTATTTTTCCCTGCATGAACAAAATATAAGCATTGTTATTTAAGATAAAAATTTCTACCGTTTCTTCCTTTACCCCTCTAGAATGCTAGATTACTGGTTTAACCCATGCATTGTGTGTTTTTGTTTTCTGCACAGATTTTACTGGTTTTATACTGTTTTCTGAAAAGTATGAAACAATTCCTTAATTAAGAAACATGCCTCAGAAGTCAAAAAAAGTGCAGGAAAACTATTCATGCCCTGACAATGAGCCTTCCTTACAAGCACCAGAGACTTATTTTTAAAATAAGCTAGTACTGAGCTAATGTATGTGTTATGTGGTATAAACACGAAAAGTTCAAGAAACCCTTACTCTATGCCTTTCTAAAGCAAAACAAAATAAAATTAAGACAACAACACAGTATTTAAAGACATAGCATATATGAAATACTCTGGAGGAGGGAATGACAACCCACTCCAGTATTCTTGCCTGGAGAATCCCCAAGGACAGAGGAGCCTGGTGGGCTACAGTCCATAGGCTCACACAGAGTAGGACATGACGGAGCAACTAAGCACAGCATATATGAAATAAGTCATAGTAACAGTAATGATTCAATCACATCAAGTTCCAAAGCAAAACTGTGGAAGGGGATGGCAATGTCTGGTAATTTTGGATGAAAGAGGTTGACAGTAATCAAACATGTGCAAATCTCAGTATCTCTCTTCACAGACTCTATTCTAAGACATTAGGAAGTCCTGAAACAAGAAAACCTCTTTACTACATCTGATAAGGGGTTAATACCCAAAATACAAAAAGAACTCAAGTCAATAGAAAAACATCTTTTTTGCTGCCAATTAAAAAGTGGGCAGACAATCTGAATAGACATTTTTCTAAAGAAGATGCAGAGACAGCCAACAGGTACGTGAAAAGACGCTCAATATCACTAATCATCAAAGAAATACAAATCAAAACCACCTGTCATAATGGCTATTATCAAAAAAGACAATGAACAACAAGCATTAGAGAGGATATGGAGAAAAGGGAACCGTTATGCACTGGTAGTGAAAGTGTAAACTGGAGCAGCCACGATGGAAAACAGTATGGAGGTCGTTCAAAAACTTAAAAATCGAACTATCATATGATCCAGAAATCCTACTTCTGGGAATTTATCCAAAGACAATGAAAACACTAACTTGAAAAGATATCTGACCCCATGTTCATTGCAGCATCATCTACAATCTACAGCCAAGATATGGAAACAAGCTCACAGATACAGAAAACAGATTGGTGGTGGCCAGAGGCAGGTATCAGAAGGGGGTTTTTGCCAAAGTGCATAAAGGGCATCAAAAGGCGCTAACTGCCAATTGTAAAATATATAAGGCATGAGGCTGTAATGTGAGCGCTGTAACTATAGTTAATAATACTGTATTTCATACTTGAAAAATATGAGTAAGTAAATCTTAAAAGTTCTCATAAGAAAAAAATCTGTAACTACGTATACAGGGAGATGGATGTCAAGCAGACTCAAGGGAGTGATCACTTCCCAATATGTTAAATTATCAAACTATGTTGAACACCTGAAACTAATATAATGTTATATGTCAGTAGTTGCTGCTGCTGCTGCTGCTGCTAAGTCACTTCAGTCGTGTCCGACTCTGTGCGACTCCATAGACGGCAGCCCACCAGGCTCCCCTGTCCCTGGGATTCTCCAGGCAAGAACTCTGGAGTGGGTTGCCATTTCCTTCTCCAATGCATGGAAGTGAAAACTGAAAGTGAAGTCGCTCAGTTGTGTCCGACTCTTGGCGACCCCATGGATTGCGCAGTCCGTGGGATTTTCCAGGCAAGAGTACTGGAGTGGGGTGCCATTGCTTTCTCCAATGTAAGGCCATAGTACTCCAATAAACCTGAGAACACAAAATTACATTCAGATAGGCCAGGCTCTCCCATCCTGTGCCATTGCCTTCTCCGCATGTTGCCTCACCAGCTCCTAAAGTCAGCCCAGTTCTCTTCTCTATCTCACGCATGCACCCTCCACCCGCACCCCACCTTTCCTCCAGCTGGTTCTACTAATTCATCTTGAAATACGACCATTCTGGTCATCCCAGTCATCCCAGTCCCAACTCTTTCCCACTTCTCAGCTCATATACTGCTATAGTCTGAATGAGTACTTCCCCTCAAAATTCGTATGTTGAAACCTAGTCCCTAATGTGTTGCTATTTAGATGTGGGGCCTGTGGAAGACGATTAAGTCATGAGAGCAGAGTTCTGATGAACGGGACTAGTGCCCTTTTGAAAAGGATCCCAGAGCGCTCTCTCACCCCTTCTTCCATGTAGGGACACAATTCCTTGTTCCTATCTATGAACAAGGAAATGGATTCTCACCAGACACCATTGTCATTCATAAGCCAACCAGCCTATATGGATTATACCACCAAGTGGAATGTCTCCATGTCTCAGTTAAACTTTCTAAGAGAGGAAATCTGATTGGCCCAGCACCACACTATGCCTTCCACAGCCACTTTCCTCATTCAATCAAAGTGGAGTCTACAGGCCTCTTATTATCAACTATGGTTCATGAAATTGGGGTCATTTCAAGCTTGCGAATGCCTTACTCTGGGAATAGGCAATTGTCACAAAAAGTATTTCTAGCATTATGTGATAAAAATACATGAGTCCAGTCTTTTATATGTTGAAGAAGTTTTCACAAAGGAGGTGATATATGAGCTGGGTTTTAAAGCCCATGTAGTTGGGCTTCCCTTGTAGCTCAGATGGTATAGAATCTGCCTGCAATGCAGGAGACCCAAGTTGAATTGAGTAGCTCCCCTGGAGGAGGGGATGGCAACCTGCTCCAGTACTCTTTTCTGGAGAATTCCATGGACAGAGGAGCCTGGTGGGCTACAGTCTATGGGATGGCAGAGTCAGACACAAGTGAGCAACTAACACTTTCACCATGTAATTAGGGGTAGAGCCCAAGGGGAATGTGGAGTATGTGAGAACAAATGGGCAATGAGCATTCTAGGCTAAGGATACAGTATGTGAAAAACATAAAGAACTAGGGAAGCACATGTCTTCCATAGGAAGCTTAATTTGATATTATTGGAGAGCAAGGTGCATTTGGGCAGTGTCAGGAAAAAAGTTGGAACCAGAATATGAAGGGCCTTACAGGCTATAGCAAGAGATCTGGATTTCATCCTATGGGCAATCATGGGTCATTCAGAGATTTGAGGCAAAATGAAGATCCTAAGTTTGTTAAGATATCATACAGCAAGGACCCAGAGTTTCAGAATTTTCAGATCCCTGTATCTGCCTCTAGTTCTCAAGAAAGAAATGCAGGAGGACTGCTCTGGGCTTCTCTGTTAATTATCAGGCTTTCACCCCAAGGCCCTGGATGATCAGTATATCAGACAGGTGAGACTTCAGAGGGCTGAGTAGATCCCTTTTGCTTTGGGTCCAGACAGCCCTCAGGCTTACACCAAAAGCAGACTGAATACCCTCTCTGGATCTTTCTTAGAGACCAACTTTTGAATCTTGACCCTCCTGATTCTAAGTTTTATGTGGCCAATACAGTTGATCCTGAGGAAAACACATGTACCACCCCCCCAAAAAAAAATAAAATTCACCATCTAAAAGAAAAGGAAGAAAGATCAGTTAACCAGGATTCCTTCCCATAATGGCTAACACACACACACACACACACCCACTACCAAAGTCTTGCTGCATCCACAGCCTGGGGCTGTTCTTCATAGGTGAGTGGAGTAAAGGGAGGAAACCTGGGGTCCCTCTAGTGTTAAGCACTCCACTGGTGACAAGATGAAATCGGCTTTTCATTAAGAAGGCAGTAATGTGGAGAAAGGATTGGAGACGTTGACTTGAAGGTAGGAAGACCAGTTGGGAGGGGCTGCTCCAGCTCAAGTCAGGGTCCATGAGGGCCTGTCCCAGGGCAGTAGAGGGCTTGGAAAGCAGTCAAGGAGCAATGGCCCATCCAGGTGTTTTCAAACCTTTGGGAGCATCAGAATAGGCCACAGTATTTGTAAAAACACACATTGGGGGTCTACTTTCAGTTTCTGATTCAGTAGGTCTGGGGTAGGGCCTGTGAATTTGTATTTCAGACAGGCTCCCAAGTGATGCTGATGCTATTGGTTCAGGGGCCAAGTTTTAAGAACCATTGGAAAAGAAGCATTCTGTGTGCCAAATCAAAAATGCACTGTTCTCTCATTTTAGAAAAATAAGTCACTTGTGCTAGTGGCATTAAGATAAAATGCAGAAAAATAACAGTCCCTTACCAGTTATCCAGCATCTGCAAGATGCCTAGACAAAAAGAGCTATTTTCATTGTTATGTACAGAAACCCAGGTGCACACAACCACCCAAATCTACCAGTTCTCACTCCAGACTCAGAGGCTACATTCAAAACAACTTGAAAATGCAAAAGCCATTTTTAAGCAAGGTTTCCGAATCACATTGTAGGTAGTAATAGAATAAGTACTGGTTTTAAAGTAAGAACTCCTTAAATTTGGTTTCTTTGTGGTAGAAATTCTCATCAGTGTAGTTCAGTTGCTCAGTTGTGTCCGACTCTTTGCGATACCATGGACTGTAGCACGCCAGACTTCCCTGTCCATCACCAACTCCCGGAGCTTGCTCAAAGTCAAGTTCATCAAGTCAGCAATGTCATTCAACCATCTCATCCTCTGTCATCCCCTCCTCCTCCTGCCTTCAAACTTTCCCAGCATCAGGGTCTCTTCAAATGAGTCAGTTCTTCGCATCAGGTGGCCAAAGGATTGGAGTTTCAGCTTCAGCATCAGTCCTTCCAATCAACATTCAGGACTGATTTCCTTTGGATGGACTGGTTGGATCTCCTTGCAGTCCAAGGGATTCTTAAGAGTCTTCTCCAACACCACACTTCAAAAGCATCAATTCTTTGGTGGTCAGCCTTCTTTATGGTCCAACTCTCACATCCATACATGACTATCGGAAAAACCATAGTTTTGACTAGATGGACCTCTGTTGTTAAATTTGTTGGTTGTTGTTAAATTTGGTTTCTTTGTAGTAAAAATTCTCATTATGACTGTTAGCAATTTTTGAGACCAGACTAGTAGCATTATTACATCACTTTTCATAAGATAACATTGCTTAAGGAATTTCTGGGTTCACTGAAAGTTAAAATGGTTATTACTTTCAGTGATTCTCAGCATTAGGACATGTTGTACTCCATCTACTGGGCCACACCTCACACAAGCAGAAGCTGCAGATGGAGGAGGTTAAAAGAATCAAATAACAAAGTATCAACTTTGCTAGGCCACCTCCCTTCATAATTTAGACCCTTCTGTTGGAGATTTGAAAATATATTCTAGACAGATGACATGTTAAGAGAATCATTTCATGGTTCAGTGTCCTCTCAGTGTGATTTATCTCTATCTGCAGACACCAGAGGCCCCCATTTAAGAGATTTATGAGCTACCTGTACAATTCTATTTCGTTGAAAGGAAATGTATGCATTATTGAAAAACAAAATGAAAATATTTAAGATTATGCCACTTTCCAATTAGAGGGTTTAGAAACAAAACCTTTATATTCCCTGTTGCCTACCCATTTCTTTATCCCATTAACAAATCCTAAAATAATACCTTGAGGAAAACAGCAAAGTCCTCATTTCTGAATTCTTGGACCTGGACTTGAAGTTTCGAAACCTGGATGTGAATTACAAATCACTACTTAGTAGCAATCTTTATGGGCTTCAGTTTCCATATTTAGAAAATAAGTATAACACTTCCTTCCAGGGTCTGAGAATTAAGGAGAGAATACATATGGATACAGTGTGTATAGGGAGAAGTGTTAAACAACTCCATGGTTGTAGAACTAGTCTTAGCCCCTGCCTTGGAAAGATCCCCTGGAAAGGGAATGACTACCCAACTCCAGTATTCTTGCCTGGAGACCCCCATGGACAAAGAGCCTGGCAGGCTACAATCCATGGGCTCACAAAGAGTCAGACTCAACTAAGCAACAACACTTTCACTTTTCACAGCAGGACCAATAGCTGTGAAGGTCCTAATCTTCAGTACTTTAGACCCCAAACCTGCAGCAGCATTTCTATCACATGAGATTTGCCAAGAAATGCAAATTCTTCCTGCTCAGACCTCCTGAATCAGAAATCTGGCAACGGAGCTCAGCAATGTTTTAACAAGTGCTGCAGGTGATTCTAAAGCTGTGAGAATTCAAGTGCCAAAGTGTATTTTTATTCTGATCTTGATAGATATTAATAAACTGCCCTCCAAAAGGTTTTACCAATATTCCCATTAAAAACGGTGATGCCTGTTTCCCCACATTCTCACCAAGGTTTGTTATTGCCTGTCTTTCCCAGTTTTACAAACCTGATGAGTGAAAAAAAAAGTTATAATATAATCACACATTACATGTAAGGGGCAAGGGGTGGTGAAACACAGGTTCTAAAGTGGTGAGAAGAAAACCATGGATAGTCAAAATTACCTTCAAAGATCTTTTAGGAAAAATGCTACTTTGATGACCTACACACCCACTCCAACTACAGACAACTCAGCCAGCTTTTTCCCTAGGTTATCTCTGGGGCTCTGGATGAAATCTGGGGGAACTTGTCATATGAAAAGTACACATAATACCAGACTCACACTGTATAAAGGAATCTCTCACATTAAGAAGCATTAATGAGATATGTGACTACCTGAGCAAACAGCAGGTTTTTCTCCCCCTACCCCCAGTCCCCCACAGCTCGAATCTTACTTTCAGAGCAGAGCCGGATGCAGGTAACTTTCATGCCCTATGAAGCAGTTCAAGTGTGTGCTGCTGCTGCTGCTGCTAAGTCGCTTCAGCCGTGTCCGACTCTGTTCGACCCCATAGACGGCAGCCCACCAGGTTCCGCCGTCCCTGGGATTCTCCAGGCAAGAACACTGGAGTGGGTTGCCATATTTTCTTGATTTTGCTACCAAAATGCAAGTCCGTGTCCCCAATACACAGGGAGGCCAAACAATGTCAAAACATCAGAGTTTGGAACAGAGAAAGGTTTGTTGCAGGGTCATGCCAGGAGATGGGTGGTTCGTGCCCTAAAAAAAACCCCAAACTCCTTGAAAGCTGTTAGCAAAGATGTTTTCTAGGAAAGGTGAGGGAGGGCATGGTTAGTTGTTGCAACTTCCTGATGTCAGATGTTTGGGCTTGAAGGTCAGGTCATGGTCATGACCATAAATCTCCAAACAAATACTATTCTCTGTTCTGACAAGAAAGGGTGAGGTCCCAGGGCACAACTTTCTCCTTCAAGGTCCAGGTCCTGGCTAAGAGCAAGCTGATCTCAGTTGGTGGCTCCCTGAGGGCCAGGTCCCCAGATCCCGCCCAGCTGTCATTGCTGAGGAAGCCAGGAGCCCAGAATCTAGCTGGCTCTCAGGTTCTTCGGGCTGCCTGATGGGTCCCACAGACTGCGTCCCTTGCAAACGGCCACTGCCATTAGGTCTCAGTGGCAGGGATGGGGAGAGGTTCACCTCTGCCTCAATGCCCCAGTGATGGCTCCAGAGCCCTACAGGACACAGCCCCCAGACTGTTCCCTGGGACCCCCAGGCTCACCCACTGCCCCAAGGCTGGGTGAGCTGAAGGACGGTGGGAGAAGTCCTGTATGTTCCTCTTATCTCATTCTCTGACGACCACCAGTCCACTGACTGTTGGCTGAATAGGCCACTAACGGTCACTTACTGACCGTTGCTCGCTTAGGGGAGGGACCTATTGCAGCACTGACCAATGGCTGAGCAGGACCACTAACGGTTGCTAATTGACAGTTGCCCACATGGGGGTGGGGCCCCCTGAGGGGCCTAGCTGAGTGTGGTGGTGCTGTATTACAATTTGGACAGTTTGAGCACATTTCCATGTTTCAGTGGTCATTTGTATTTCTTCTGTGGAATGCCAATGTCTATTCTTCAACGTTTCTTCAATTGGACTGTCTCTTATTTGAAGGGGTTCTTTATATATTTTGCTATGTGTAATCAGTCACTAACTCGTGTCTGACACTTTTCCAACCTCATGGACTGTAGCCTGCCAGGGTCCTCTGTCCATGAGGATTTTCCTGTCAATAATACTAGAGTGGTTTGCCATGTCCTTCTCTAGGGGATCTTCCTGACCCAGGAACTGAACGCCCGTCTCTTGCATCTCCTGCATTGGCAGGCAGATTCTTCACCATTGTGCCACCTGGGAAGCCCCTTTATAGATTATAGATATTAATTTTTTATGTTATATATGTTACAAAAATTTTCCTTCCATCTCAGTATTGCTCATTGGTACTCCTTTATACACTACATTATTTACCTGTTTCATATGTCTTCCTAACTAGATGATTGTATGAGTGAAGAACAGTGAATATGTCTTACATTTTAAAATGTATCTCATCCCCTCCAGCCATCAATTTTATAATAGAGTTACCAACAGTAAAATATTCAATAAAGGGACTCTCCTGGTGGTCCAGTGGCTAAGACTCCAAGCACCCAATGCAGGGGGCGTGGATTCAATCCCTGGTCAGGGAACTAGATCCCATATGCCACAAAGATCCTGTGAGCAACTTAGACCTGGTGTAGCAAATAAATATTTTAAAATATTCAATATATTGAATGAATTACTATAGAGAAAAGCCAAGTTTTAAGCATAAACCCCGGATTACTCAAAATTCAATTTAATATTTAAATTAACTATTTATTTAAATATTTCAATTAACAGTTCCTGTTATGATTCCTTCTTTTAAACACGTTGTCAACCATTTAACACTATTACCATCAGAAGAAACCTGTTAAGAACAATATACAGCTATTCAAAGTTCTTATCGACCTTCCTTGAATTTCTGACTCTGTGGATGAGAATCTGTTATGAACTAAGAAGTACGAATTCACTATAGATTCCTAGTTATTATGACCTTTACATAGAATTTAGAACTTCCTTCTCTCACTTGTGTCAGTTCTTCTACTCTCCCGTATGACAGAGAAAAAGATGATGAACATGTTACTACATACAGAAAACTGACTTTTTCTTGAAACAAAATTGTTAAGAAATAGATGAGACATATGCAAGCCATAGAAAGGATTACTTTAAAACATTCTAAAACAAGTCATAATTTCTGGTAAGTCATCCTACAAAAATGTAATTAGCTTATAACAATAAACCAACTTGATTGGTTATCTGGAAATCCATTTGTTTAACTCAGGGAGTATACCAAGAAATAACATGAATTAAAGTTAGCTTAAAAAATTAAAATGAGATGCCTTATTGACTTCAGTTGTGCTCCTGTTTTATAGCCAGGTGGGGGTTTAATCTATCAGTCTAGAAAATCCAAAAATTAATCTCATATTAGGCTAAACCATTAGAGAGCCATACATGTGAACTGTACTGTTTTATTAATTTTGACCTAATTTTCCTTTATAGTCATAATGTCAATTTACCTTGAAAAATTGTTGTTGGATTTACCATGAATATGATAGTGAAAACATTGTTTACTATGCTACCTGTCTTGAGCACACTGCATTTGTTTTTAATTTTTTAAACATTGCAAATCATGTAGCTGATTGTATTTTGCTGTTTGCCTTGAGAGTTAGGAAACTCAGAAACAAATGTACAGTCCAAAGGTGAATAAGAAAGCATGGTACACAGTTTGTTTATCAGCCTCCCCTTGGCTTAATCTTTTTCCTAGCTTTGTTTTCCATCCATACTAAATTCCTTCCCTCATGTGTTTTCATCTTGTTACAAAGTCTGCGTTTTCTTAAATACTTTTTGGAATAGCCACGTGATGAAGAGATGGGTATCTAACTAGAGAGGAGAGAGAGATCAAGGTACAAGGGTGGACGCTAAAAGTAAGCCCTCAGCAGAGTCACAGATTTTCTTCAAGCCGAAATCTGGCATTACCTGGGCCATAATTCAGAAGACTAAAGTACTTTAACTCCCTGGTTATCTCTTTACCCTGAAACCCCTTGTTGGGAGATCTCTGACCTCGCAGCTCCTTCACTTTGTGTCCTGGCTCCTGCTTGGCCTGCCCTTGCCTGCCTCCTGCTTGTGACTACCCACACCTTGGCCTGGGGACCTGGGGGCTCTGGCTCTGTTCCTAATGACTCTAATTTGCTGATTTTGGCCCAACTACACTATAATTACTCCAAATTCACCTATGATGTAGGGCTTTTTTTTTTTTTTTAATCACATTTACCTTCCAAATTATGCAGGAAAGTGCTTTCTTTTAGAATCTTTTTGGAATGCATGAATCTTTTCAGAGCTTTGGAAACTCCAGTGGTGTGATTTATAGGCAAAATTTCACAGTACTCTGAAATTAAGGCCAAGCCTTAAAAATCTAGAAGAGCTTCAAATTCTTTAAGTGTTTGTCTCCAACCACTGTCTCCAACTTTGAAAGGTGAGAGGACAAGAGACCTCTGTATCAGGAGGCAAGAAAAGTTAAAGAGATGGAGTCCTGTTATGAAAGCCAACCTCAACAGCTTTCTGGTTCATAATCACAGCATTCTAAATATGAATCTGTAAAATGTTAAGAAGCCTTTTAAAAGCCCTGCCCTCATCAATTATCTCCTCTCACATGGCATCATCCACCTCTCTTCCTGCCCTTCTGTTTAACCTGATTTTCCCACATGACAGTCCCTTTCACTTTATTTCCCCCTTCACTGCCAAGCTGTGCTCACTGCCCTCAAATTCACTTACAGCTTAATTTCTGCCACTGGCTTTTGCTAATCACCTTGCTTCTGCTCTCTCCCAAACTCAGGCAGTCATCAAAAGTTTCTTAAATGTCAAATTCAACAGACATCCTCTTCTCTATTTTCATTGTATTTATCCTCTAAGTGCATGTGACAGTAGTAATAATAATAGCTATTATTTATTGAGCACTTACCACAACCCACTCCAGTATTCTTGCCTGGAGAATCCCATGGATGGAGGAGCCTGGTGGGCTACAGTCCACGGGGTCGCAAAGATTCGGACATGACTAAGCGACTTCACTTTCACTTACCACATGCCAGGGCACTTTGCCATATCATCTCTCCTTAGCTCTTCCAATGTTAGCATCCAATAACACTGATATTATCTCAGCTAAGGGAGTTCACATAACTTACCCCAAAGCACACTACCATCAGTGGAGGATCCAGGATTCAAATTCAGGAATGTGTGTGGTGGATTAGAGATGGCTGCAAACTCTCTGCCAGTCCTCTCTCAGGTAGAGTCTATTTTCCTCCCCTTGAATCTGGGTTGGTGCTGTGATTTGTTCTGACCCACAGAATGTGGCAGAAGGGATGTGTGCAACTTCCATGGCAGGGCCTTATAAGATCTGCAGATATCCTTTCATGCACTGGGAACTTGGTCACCACGCGGGAAGTCTGACAACCCCAAGACGAGACTGCCACGCTGTGAGGCAGCTGGTGGATAGAGGAGGCCATGTAGGAGCCCAAGGCATGTAAGTGAAGAAAGACTCCTCTGATCCTTCTGGCCTAGTCAACTGCTAGCCGAATGCAGCAGTTGAGCCAATGCTCCAGCTGACTCTCACTATGTGGAGCAAAAAACCTACCTACCCAAGTCCCACCTGAATTCCTGACCCACAGAATCATGATACATCATCAACTGTTATTCAAGCCACTAGGCATTCAGCCAACTAAGTATTAGAGTTGATTGTTACATAGCAATAAATAACCAAAGAAGTCTGATATAAAAGCCTCTGCCACTTGGCCTCTCTAATATTCACTTTCTCCTACTTTCCTTGAACAAATTTCTATTTTCAGACTTATTTGATGATACATCTACACACTCAGTTACCTCAAAGTTATTTTATTAAAAAAAAAAGCCTGAACACATAGTATGCATATAATTTGGTCCCAGGTGCTATGACAGATATAAAGATTTAGAAAGTTGTAGTCCTATCCCTCAAATAGCCAATCAGAGAGAGAATCAAATACACAACTTGACGCTAATACACAAAGGAGTAAGTAAAGATGGATGCAAGTGCGAGAACTTGACATGGGAAAAGCCTGGGTTCAGGCTTCTGACAGGAACCCTCAGATTAATAGGGAGGCCTCAGCGCATGACTGAGGGAAGCATGCCTGGGGAAGGATCAGCCTTGATTTCTACCTGCCGACAATGCGCCACAAGCATCAGCAAGTTCTGACACCTGCCCTTGCCCCCTCGCCTCTCTCCTTGTCTTGTGCTGACTTGCTTGTCCCTGGCACAGCCTCTGCATGCCCTCCTTACCCCTATTTTCTCCAGTTCATCCTTACTCTGTCTCTAGAGGTATCTTTCTAAAACAGGGGACATACTTGTCACTGTTTTCCTAAAGGCAATGGCTTCCCAGTTCTCTGCAGTCCCAACAAACCACTCAAAATAGCCATCAAGACCCTGAGCACAGGATTCTCCAGTCACTTTCTAGTCCCATCTTTCATGCTCACAACTCTTGACCTGGACCCACTTTTGCACTGTGTTTCCTCTGCTCATGCTGTCACTTCGCTTCTGAAGTAGCACTTCATCCATCCATCACAGATGTACAAATCCAGCCCTCCCTAGGTCTCCTCAGTCAAAATCATCTCCATACCCTTTACACCCTCCCTCCATCTGCCTTAGGTGTTCTCTTCCTTACATGTGTGTGTGTGTGCATGCACTCAGTTGTGGCTGACTCTCGGCAACCCCACAGACTGTAGCCCACCAGGTTCCTCTGTCTATGGAATTTCCCATGCAAGAAAACTAGATGGGTTGCAATTTCCTTCTCCAGGGGACCTTCCCTACCAGTCTCTTGTGTTTCCTGCATTGGCAGGCAGTTTCTTTACCAGCTGAGCCACCAAGGAAGCCTTTCCTAACATGAAAGTGAAGTCACTCAGTTGTGTCCAACTCTTAGCGACGTCATGGACTGAAGCCTACCAGGCTCCTCCATCCATGGGGTTTTCCAGGCAATAGTACTGGAGTTGATTGCCATTGCCTTCTCCGATTCCTAACATGAGGGAGTTTTAAATAGATTGTGAGCTCCCGAGGGCCATGTCAAGGCTGTATATTGTCACCCTGCTTATTTAACTTATATGCAGAGAATATCATGAGAAATGCTGGGCTGGATGTAGCACAAACTGGAATCAAGGTTGCTGGGAGAAATATCAATAACCTCAGATATGCAGATGACACCACCCTTATGGCAGAAAGTGAAGAAGAACTAAAGAGCCTCTTGATGAAAGTGAAAGAGGAGACTGAAAAAGTTGGCTTGAAACTCAACATTCAGAAAACTAAGATCATGGCATCTGGTCCCATCACTTTATGGCAAATAGATGGGGAAACAATGCAAACAATGACAGACTTTATTTTTGGGGGCTCCAAAATGACTGCAGATGGTGACTTCAGCCATGAAATTAAAAGATGCTTGCTCCTTGGAAGAAAAGTTATGACCAACCTAGACAGCATATTAAAAAGCAGAGACATTACTTTGCCAACAAAGGTCTGTCTAGTTAAAGCTATGGTTTTTCTAGTAGTCATGTATGCATGTGAGAGTTGGACTATAAAGAAAGCTGAGCACCAAAGAATTGATACTTTTGAACTGTGGTGTTGGAGAAGACTCTTGAGAGTCCCTTGGACTGCAAGGGGATCAAACCAATCAATCCTAAAGGAAATCAGTCCTGAATGTTGATTGGAAGGACTGATGCTGAAGCTGAAACTCCAATCCTTTGGCCACCTGATGTGAAGAACTGACTCATTTGAAAAGACCCTCATGCTGGGAAAGATTGAAGGTGGGTGGAGAAGGGGACAACAGAGGATGAGATGGTTGGATGGCATCACCAACTTGATGGACATGAGTTTGAGTAAATTCCAGGAGTTGGTGATGAACAGGGAAGCCTGGCATGCTGCATTTCATGGGGTTGCAAAGAGTTGGACATGACTGAACTACTGAACTGAACTGAACTGAGGGCAAATGCTCTTCCTGGCTGATCAATGCATTTCCACAGGTTTGAGCAATCCTTCACACATTGTAGGTGCTTATATACTAATAGTTAATTGATGGTATCCCAAACACTTTTGTCTTTAATTTCAAGCTTTGATTAAACCTGCCAAATCTATTTTATTCTTACATTTTTATTCTCAACCCCAAAGATACAGATTAACAACCAAGATTATCAAATCATCCCAGGTGGGATGCAACAATGCTATATTTAATAGCACCAGCCACAACCAGGCACGTTTCTCTAGAAAGTATTTTTCATACTGCATACACTTTGTAATGAAAGACCACATTGTGCACATACTGCACACCACAGTCTCATGTGTGCATACTGGAATGCCCTATTTATAACACTCACAGATACAAATGACCACTGAAATTTAGAAAACGTATCCTTTATCTCCTTCTTCAGTTACCAGCTCATTTTTCCTGCTCCCTTTAGAGCTAACTTATCAAAAGAGTTGTCTATAATCACTATCTCAACTTCCCTTCCATTTATGAAATGTTTTATTATGTAATATATCATGTATAATCTAACACTAGTGTAACCACTACCCTGCTCAAGAAACAGAATATTGATATCGTCTGAGACTCTACTCCACTTTGGTTTTTATCCCCATAACTCCATCGAAACAGCTCTTGACTGGGTCATGGTTTCCTCCATGTCATCAGATTCAATAGGCAGTTCTCAACCAGTATCTTACTTGACTCATGAGCACTTTATACATCTTGATCATCCTCTCCCCTAACCCTTCCTTCTCTGGTTTCTGGAAATCACCCTCTTTTAGTCCCCCTCTTGTCTCAGTGCCATTCCTTGTCAAACCCCTTTCCTGGTTTCTCTGCATCTTTCCCATCTCTAAGTGTTGGAGTCACCTTCAGGACCTCGTACCTTCTTTATCTATACCCACTGGTAAAGAATCCACCAGCAATGCAGAAAACACAGGAGACATGGGCTTGATTCCTAGGTCAGGAAGATCCCCTGGAAGAGGAAATGGCAACCCACCTCAATATTCTTGTCTGGAAAATCCCATGGAGTGAGGAGCCTGGCAGGCTATAATTCAAAGGGTCACAAAGAGTCGGACATGAACACAAGCATGGAGGGACTGCCTAGGTAATGTCTATGAGACCTGTGATATTAAAAATCAAATGTATTCTGATGACTCCCATCTGATGACATCAGACCAGATGTCTCCACAGAGCTCCAGAGTCCTGCTTCTCACTGCTTGCTCAATAGCTCTACTTGGATGACAAATCTGCGTTTCAAACAGTGTCTGAAACAGAACTCTTAATTCTTGACTCCTCACCCCTGCTCACCAAATCAGCTCTTCCCACAACCATCTGCACCTCAGGAAGTAACCTGTTTTCCAGTTTCTCCAGCCAGCTACTTTGAGATTTTCACTATCTCCTCATTTTTTCTCATGTCTTACATCTAATCCATCAGCAATCCTTACAACTCCACCTTCAAATTATATCCATAATCCACCTACTTCTCACCACCTGCACTTTGGTCCCAGGTACCATTCTCCCTTACCTGAGTTATTACAGGTAAGACACCCTTACCTTCCTTGTTTCTCTACCTGAACTCCTACCTCCTTCCTTCCCTAACATTCCATTCTCCATATACTATCCAGAAGATTTCTGTAAACAAAAGTCATTTCATGTATCTTCTCTACCTCAAACTCTAATGGCTTTCCATCTCATTCATAAAAGAATTCAAAACCACTGCAGTAGCCTACAAGGCTCCGCATGATCTGTCCCCAACTCTCTCCCTCTCTACATCATCTCCTCCCTTCCCACCTCCCTCTCACTCTCATTGTGCTCAGTTGGCTTCCTTCCTACGCAAAATGCGTCTCCCGGCTTCCTACCTCAGGAACTTCGCCTTTACTTTTTCCCTAGGCATGACTTGCTCCCTCACTCCTTTTAAACTCTTCCCTCTACCTTATCAGAGAGGCTGTTTTTCAGCACTTTATCAGTACAGTTCAGTTTAGTAGCTCAGTCGTGTCTGACTCTGCAACCCCATGGACTGCAGCACACTAGGCCTTCCTGTGCATAGCCAACTCCTAGAATTACTCATACTCACGTCCATTGAGTCGGTGATGCCATCCAACTATCTCATCCTCTGTTGTCCCCTATTTCTCCTGCCTTCAATCTTTCCCAGCATCAGGGTCTTTTCAAATGAGTCAGTTCTTCACATCAGGTGGCCAAAGGATTGGAGTTTCAGCTTCAGCATCAGTCCTTCCAATCAACATTCAGGACTGATTTCCTTTAAGAAGGATGGTTTGATCTCCTTGCAGTCCAAGGGACTCTCAAGAGTCTTCTCCAACACCACAGTTCAAAAGCATCAATTCTTTGGTGCTCAGCTTTCTTTATATCCAACTCTCACATGCATACATGACTACTGGAAAAACCATAGCTTTAACTGGACAGACCTTTGTTGGCAAAGTAATGTCTGTGCTTTTTAATATACTGTCTAGGTTGGTCATAACTGTTCTTCCAAGGAGCAAGCATCTTTTAATTTCATGGCTGAAGTCACCATCTGCAGTGATTTTGGAACCCCAAAACATAAAGTCAGTCACTGTTTCCATTGTTTCCCCATCGATTTGCCATAAAGTGATGGGACCAGATGTCATGATCTTAGTTTTCTGAATGTTGAGTTTCAAGCCAACTTTTTCAGTCTCCTCTTTCACTTTCATCAAGAGGCTCTTTAGTTCTTCACTTTCTGCCATAAGGGTGGTGTCATCTGCATATCTGAGGTTATTGATATTTCTCCCAGCAATCTTGATTCCAGCTTGTGCTTCTTCCAGCCCAGTGTTTCTCATGATATACTTTGCATATAAGTTAAATAAGCAGGGTGACAATATACAGCCTTGACGTACTCCTTTCCTGATTTGGAACCAATCTGTTATTCTATGTCCAGTTCTAACTGTTGCTTCTTGATCTGCATACAGATTTCTCAAGAGGCAGGTCAGGTGGTCTGGTATTCCCATCTCTTTTAGAATTTTCCACAGTTTATTGTGATCCACACAGTCAAAGGCTTTGGCATAGTTAATAAAGCAGAAATAGATGTTTTTCTGGAACTCTCTGGCTTTTTCGATGATCCAGTGGATGTTGGCAATTTGATCTCTGGTTCCTCTGCCTTTTCTAAATTCAGCTTGAACATCTGGAAGTTCACAGTTCATGTATTGCTGAAGCCTGGCTTGGAGAATTTTGAGCATTACTTTACTAGCGTGTGAGATGAGTGCAATTGTGCGGTAGTTTGAGCATTCTTTGGCATTGCCTTTCTTTGGGATTGGAATGAAAACTGACCTTTTCCAGTCCTGTGGCCATTGCTGAGTTTTCCAAATTTGCTGGCATGTTGAGTGCAGCACTTTCACAGCATCATCTTTCAGGATTTGAAAGAGCTCAACTGGAATTCCATCACCTCCACTAGCTTTGTTTGTAGTGATGCTTTCTAAGGCCCACTTGACTTCACATTCCAGGATGTCTGGCTCTAGGTGAGTGATCACACCATCGTGATTATTTTGGGCATGAAGATCTTTTTTGTACAGTTCTTCTGTGTATTTTTGCCACCTCTTCTTAATATCTTCTGCTTCTGTTAGTTCCATACCATTTCTGTCCTTTATCGAGCCCATCTTTGCATGAAATGTTCCCTTGGTATCTCTAAGTTTCTTGAAGAGATCTCTAGACTTTCCCATTCTATTGTTTTCCTCCATTTCTTTGCATTGATCAGCACCTTATATATAATAGCAAATCCCACCCCAGCCGTCACTCTCTCCTCCCCTGGTCCCTGTCACCACCCAGTATATTATGTATTTGTTTACTGTTTCTCCCCCCGCCTAAAATAAAAACTCCATGAGAACAGGAAATTAGTTTTGTTCACTGCTGTGCCTGACACAGTGCCTGATTACAGTGTATGCCTGATGAATATTGATCAGGTGATTCAAGAAATTAATTTTAAGCATCAATTTACAGTCCATTTGTAAGTAGGTCACTATTCACATACAGGCTCCTAGTTTTAACTGGCAAACTCTTACATTTTGCCAAGTTCATCTGGCAAACATTTTTTTACCCAGGTGTCATTCTTTTCTTGTAAATTTGTTCCAGATGCACTGATTTTTTTTCCCCACCCCTTTCCAGTTAGAGAGCTAAGCCAATGAACCATGTCCCTGATGATATACAAATTTAGTTATAGTTGGGGTTATTTTCTTTCTGATAGACTAGGAAGCACCAAATGTGAAGTGTTGGAAGGAAGTAAAGGCAGGGACTTCTCTGATAGTTCAGTTGGTAAAGAACCCGCCTGCAATGCGGGAGACCTGGGTTTGATCCCTGGGTTGGGAAGATCCCCTGGAGAAGGGAAAGGCTACCCACTCCAGTATTCTGGCCTGGAGAATTCCATGGACTGTGTAGTCCATGGGTTTTCAAACAGTCAGACACAATTGAGCAACTTTCACAAAGTGGGGTAGTAGAAGGAAGACTATGAGCTCCAGAAAAGAAGATCATCATCAAGGCAAAGACAAAACACACTTTCGACCTGTTGCTTTAAAGTCACTGACAGAATAGTGAGCCGTGGCAGGTAGAGGCAGACCACCAAGGCAGGACCAACAGCAATTCTAGTGATGAAGGAGACAGGCCAATTTCTCTATATTCACCCCTCGTGACCTTGACCTTGAACTGAAGAGTCAGAATGTATGAGACTCAGCCATATCACCTAGGAAAAGTCACTCTCAGCCTCTGGGCTGCTCATGGTTGCACTGAATTATATCAGTGGTTGTAAATATTTTAGGGTCCTGTACCATTTTCAGAGCTATGGACCATTGTATTAGTTTTCTAGGGTTGCCATAACACAGTACTACCAACTGGATTGCTTATATTTTAACTCAAATACCTCTGTTAAGACCATATTTCCAAATAAGGTCACATTCTGAGGCATGGAAGGTTAGGACCTCAATACAAGTTTTAAGGAACACAATTCCACTCATGACAACCATTTTTCTAAAACTGGCCCATTTTGCATTCAATCTTGGCTCATTTACAGACCCCTTGAAGCTCGTCCCCTGCTACCTATTAGCTTCTATTAACTGTGTGTCTTGAAGCAAACCATAACTCTTTTGAGCTGTGAATCCTCAACTCTAAAATGGCAAAAACCCTACCTATCAGAATTACAGTGGCAATTCAAAGAAATTACATATAAGACAGTAGATGTGAATTGTGAATGACAAACAATTGCAGAAGCACGATTTACAATGGTTGAACTAGAGCCCAAAGCTACTGGTCTAAGAGTGGTCTCTAAGTATTTTTGAATGTATATTTTATCAGTAAGAAATTTTTGAGTGCACCCTCTAATAAAAACTTTCCTTTCTTATAAATTTCATGCAAGTGTTACTAAATTTTAAAAATGAAGATGATGAAATAATGCTTTTTAACAGTATCCCCAGAACATTCAGCAATTAAACTAGAAAGGTTTGATTGTGTCATATTAATAACTTCTTGCTCAATATACACTGAGGAGATTTATCTTAACAGTAGTGGATATAAATCGATAGTTCAAATACTCTTCATAGTAATTTTGAATTTCAAAAAATGATTTCGTGGCACAGCTGATGAAGACTGTCCTAGAAGGTCATCATCTCAGCAATTTTTCTGATGCTCAGATGTGCTTGCCCTAGTAGAATCAGATACAATCCAGAGTTTCTTTGCAGAACCCTTTTAAAACCACTTGTTCATTTTGTGAAGGCTTAATTAGTTGACATTTGATGGTATTTGCCATATTACCACTTAATGAGGCACCCTTTAACTTCAGTGCTTCCTGCTGCTGCTGCTGCTAAGTCGATTCAGTCGTGTCCAATTATGTGAGACCCCATAGATAGAAGCCCACCAGGCTCCACCGTCCCTGGGATTCTCTAGGCAAGAACACTGGAGTGGGTTGCCATTTCTTTCTCCAATGCATGAAAGTGAAAAGTGAAAGTGAAGTCGCTTAGTCGTGTCTGACTCTTCGAGACCCAATGGACTGCACCCTACCAGGCTCCTCCATCCATGGGATTTTCCAGGCAAGAGTACTAGAGTGGATTGCCATTGCCTTCTCCATCAGTGCTTCCTAGGACTCTACAACTGAACCTCCAAGTAGGCCCTTCTCACCCTCTTGGCTATGGAGCTCCCTTATGATTCATCTGCAGATTAAACCAGAAATGACTATCCAGCATTTGGACTGAGTGAAGGCATTAGTGTCAATCTTCAGAGTCAGCAATAGGAAAGCATAATTCGTTTCTTGGTTTCTAGATTTAAAATGCATAGGTATAGAAGTCTTACTATTTCTTCTCTGCACCCAAATAGGTTGTTTTGTATACTTCCCACACTAGAGACCACTGGACAGTCAGGACATTCCTGTATTCCTCTTCTCCCTTAAGTGTATGTTTACATAAATGAGAGTGTCTATTGAGTAACTGACGCAGCCAGAAGGATTAAATTTGGGGCAGGAGAATAGTGCAGGAAATTGGAGGAGGTGGGAAGGAGGATTTGTTTCATTTCTGTCTCCTTGGATTTTTTAAAAGAATGATGATCAAAACAGAAGAATCTGTTACTCTTGGGATTTGATGCTACTCTGTCAAGAGAGGAGGGCCAGAAACTGACCAAAATAATGAGGCCAAGGCATTGACCTTGATCAGCCATTTCTGGCTTTGAAGATGGAGAAGGAAGGGACCAAAGAGTACAGGTAGTCTCTAGAAGCTGGAAAGGCAAATAAATAATGAATTTTCCCCTACAGCCTCCAGAATGGAACTCAACTCTGATGACTCCTTGATTTTAGTCCAATGAGACCCATTTCAGACATCTGACTTTCAGAACTGTAAGATAAGACATTTGCATTGTTTTAAGCTACTTACATCAGTGTCAATTTGTTATAGCAGGAATAGGAAATTAACCCCAGATCTTGTTATTATGGGGTTGAGCCTGAAGACATTAGAAACAAATATAAATTAGTATTATCCTACACATGCTGAATGACTTCCAGAAACTTCCAAATCAGGCAGAATCCCTGTAACTTGGTATCCTAGAGATGACTAATTTCAAACCCCTTCTCAGTCCTTCAAACACCGGCTTCCCATCCCCTCATTTTTCCAGAAGGAAGGCATCTATTAATAGAAAGTGATATTTTCATCAGAGCTAGAGGTGGACTGCAGGGAAAAGGTAGCAGGAGAGGCCACACCCATCAAGACTGACAAATAATACATCATGGTGGAGCTTCCAACCCAAGGGACAGATGGCACAGAAAGAGGGGTAGGAGGGGACCAAGACTCGAGAGAACAGAGCCAGGGTTCACACAAAGAATACGAGGCCAAAATAAGCAGCTGAGAGTTTGTATGCAGAGGGAGCAATAAGGCCATTGGTCCAGGAGGAGACCCTCGCCTCCTCACCTTTCTCTGAATTGGCCACAAGCTACAGGTGGAGTTAAGAACAAAACCTGGGTGAAGCCTGGAAGTCAATGTCCGTATCCCCCAGCCAGGACCAGCCATCATGCTTGGGATGCCCATCTGCCCTCTGTGCAGCGGGGAGGCCCTTTGGGACATGGGAAGCAGACGATGCTGCTCGTTGGATCATGCTCCACTGTGCTTGGCCCAGCCAAGGTAGACATGTGGGTCTTCTGGGACGTCTTCACCAACCTCACAATACCTGTCCCAGATATGTGATGGGGCTGCCACAGCTACTTCACAGTGCCTCTAGTTTGAATTGTACCATGCAGTTCCCTTTATGCAAAGATGGAAATATCAAAGGTCAAGAGCCATCTCCTTCTATTCTGTGCTCCGTCCAGAAATCCTGAGTCTGGAAGGAAGTCAGAGAAAAAATACAGAGGTCTGTTCTCCATGCTGAGCGTTGTGGAAGGGAGCGGCTCTTCCCTGCCCAGGTAGGGCTGGATGGGGAAGGAAGTCTTGGCTCACTGGTCCAGAACAAGGGAGAGGAGGAACTCTCATGCACCTACGTCCTATCTAAGTCCTGCTAGGCATGATTTGTACAGAAATCCCACCTGGGGGTTGATGGAGTGGAAGGTTGGCCAATCTAATCCCTGGGACCCCCAACCCCAGGGCTTTTCTATGCTACCATTTCCCTCCTACCCCAATCCCCTCATCCATAATCATGCCGTACACAGCCTTCCAGGAGCAACAGGCTCCAAAGGAGATAAAATCGCTGGATTATTTCCCAAGGCTGCCATAACAGAGTACCACAGACTACATGGATTAAAACAACAGAAATTCATTCCCTCACAGTTCTGGAGGCCAGGAGTCCAAAATCAAAGTGTCATCTGGGGCAGGCTCCCTGGAAAGGCTCCTTTCCTTCCTGTGGAAAGATTCTCCCTGGGCTCTCCAGCTTCTAGTGGCCTAGGTGCCCCATGACCTATGGCAGTGCAGCAGTCTTCCTGTCTTCACGTGCCTGTGTGTGTCTAGGTCCAAAACTCTTTCCTCTTCTAAGGACACCAGTCATAGTGGATTAAGGACCCACTCCGCTCCACTACGACCTCATCTTAATCCAGCTAACTACCCCTGCAATGACCTGATGTCCAAATAGTGTCAGTTCTGCAGTATAGTGGGGTTAGGTCTTCAACATACCTTTTTAACGGGAGACATACCACAATTCAACCCAGACAGGCATTCCTGACTATTCTGCTGAAATCCTTTTTATTGTTCCTGATTTTACATTCTTCATAATGTACAACAGCACACTCCCATCTGTATCATCTCTAATTTCTCGATTCTCAACCATGAGGTGGGGATGGGGAAGGTAGGAACCAGAATTACCAGAAGAGACACTGTAGTTTTGAAATATAAATAAAGAGAAACTGTCTGATTGCTGTTTCAGGGCCAAGTTTTTCTCAACTGTGGGTGCACTTTAGAGTCATCTGGGGGAACTTTAAAATGCAAACAGTATGCATGTTATTACAAATGTATAGACTTGTAAAATTCATTATATATTAATATAAATGCTGAGCTTGACTCCAGACTGATTACATTGGAGTCTCTGGTGGTGGTGCCCAGGCACTGGTATTTTTCAAAGCTCCCAGGGGATTCTAAGCTGTTTTTAGGACTAAGGATCTCTGTGCTGGGTGAGACTTGCTGCTTAGGGAATGGCTCCAGCCCTGCCGTTGTTGACGACGTACATTCCTCTCTATTGGTACCCAAGGAGCGTAGGGAGGGTGCTGAAGGAAACAGTTTACACGGGCCTTGTTATCTGAGTGCAAAGCATTCTGCTTAAGTTTGGTGCCATTGGTGTGCCCCATCCCCAGAGGTGAAAGGATGGACTGGTGACAGAGCAGGAGCAGAACCAAGTGTCTGAATCCCACTTTGAAACGCCAGCTTCAGCTCTGCTAGAGTTCTGCCAGGGTAGGACTCTCTTGTGGCAATTTGAGTGTGGTGCCCATCCTTCCAAAGGAGTTCTGATTGGGATGGAGCCAGTGTGGGGGTGGTGTTTGTTCTGACTTTCAAGCCTCATGTTAATCATGAAAGACTGTCCTACTGTTTGACCTACTGAACTTATGCCCCAACTAAGGTCATTTTCCACCCGCGCATTCTCAAGCCATGGCTCTCTCAGTCTATATAGCTCATCAGAGTTTCCAAGTTTACTTATTTGTTAGAGAATCCCATTGTTCTTGGTGACAGAGGTCTTTGGGGAATTTCAAGTCTGGCATTCGGCATACCAGCTACCCTTCCGTGAATGTGATCAATAGGCTAATGACCTCCAACTCGTTACACACTTTAAAACATTCAGCAGACAGGAAGGTCAGCAGAGAGCCCTACCCAAGGCCTCCAGGACTTCCCACCATGGTGACACAGACAGCATCACCCCATGCTCCTCGATATATACATCCTTCCTGGGCTGTGATCCATCACCACTACCATCCTCCAGCCTGTGTTTCTCCATCTTGGCCACAAAAACATCACAATAGATTTTAACCTAAGGGCAATATTCCAAATATATTCTGTCTGAAACAGTCCCTATTTGCATTTGTCTTGCAGTAATACCAAACCACAACATTAGCTGGACATGGCTCATTTTTAGTGAACCCAGCCAATTCATAATGATCACAGATTTCTCTTCTAAGAATTCATATTTAAAATTTTAAAATTAAAATTCGTATTTAAAAGAAAAAAGAAGAACCTTAGTAATTAGCCCAGCATAAAATCAAGCTCACGAGGTAGTAGTCTGCAGGTCCTGCTTTCTTTACTTTTTTGAAGAAGTGAAGTACATTCTCCCTTTCCACTCTTCGAACACTGTTCCAGTTCTCCAGAATTCTTCCAAGATCACTGTGAGTAGGTGGGCAGTCTCATTTGCTCAGTCCCTGGGGTATCACTCCTCTGAGCTGAGAAACCTGAACTCGTCTGGAGCAACGAAGTGCTCTCCTTACAATCCCTTCACATGGCTTGGGTTTCAGTCTCCCATTGCCAATGTTTTTAGGCTTTCCAGTCTGGACTGGAAAAAAAAATCATTCCCAGTCTTGACAGAGCTCTCATTATCGTCCCTTTACCTAGGGACATGAAATTACTAGAACATGGGGGGAGGGTGTACCTACCAAGAGGGTTAAAGGGACCTGCAGAGGGAGGCAGCCAAGCCCCCATGACACAACTCAGCCAAGTACAAAGCTGCCACCAAGATGAAACTGAGAGGAAGGGAAAGCCCTGCAGCCTCAGTCCTCAGAGGATGACAGTATCGCCACTCATTGTAGACATAATGAGAGAGGGGACCAAGGCCTGCTCTGCTCCCAAGGGGCAGTCCTGACATCACATTCATGGGTATATATGGGGACGGGGTGGGGGTGGGGTGGGGTCCATATCTCTTAGAAGCGTGGCTGTCAACAAAGGAATTGTAATAATGGATACTCACGGCAGAGTCCCTTAGGCAGAGGCAGTAGAAGTATTGATAGTAAAGATTTATTGAGAAATCAGTCTTCATTCTCAATTTCCCATATAATCATCAATAAATCAATTAGCTAAACTTTCAAATGATTGATCTCATAGGTAGCCCTTTTGAAGAGAAGGTTTCAACTCCTGAGCTACAAGAGAAAGCAAATTTCTCACAATATAAATACTCTTTTGAGGGTTTGTTCTTTGATAGCATCCAGCAAAAATCGAATGCTTTCTATATACTGTCCTGAGCAATTTACATTCATTAACTGCTCACAACAACTCTATGAGGCTAATACAGCCTCAGCCATACCTCCATTTTATAGAGGAAGAAACCGAGGTGCAGAGACAAGCGACTTGGTCAAGTCCATACAGTTTGAAAGCAGTAGAGCTGGTATTTGAACTCATGCAGGCTGACTACAGAACACTGGGGTAAATGAATTGTAAACACAGCCTAATTTTCTACCCGTCCCTGTATCTATGTCGGGAACCCTATCACCAGTGTGAGAAGAGTCCTGGCCAGCCTGCTAGATGATGAGAAAACACACGCAGCAGAGCCAAGTCATCCTAGACAAGGCCATCCTAGACCAGCCAGCCCCCAACCAAATCCCCAGCTGACCACAGGAAGGAAGCATGAGGAAGCCCAGCCAGCAGCCACTCAAGAACCCAGACTTATGAGAACTAATAAGTGATTGTACAATTAAGCTTGAGGGTGGTTTGTTACCTACCAGCAGATAACTGACACAAACATCAATGCTTGACCACTACCCTATATTTTCTTTCTTATGACCCTGGCCCCACCTGATTTCAGGACTTTTCAGGAAAGGACAGCTGCAGCTGTAATGAGCCTTCATTTTACCACTTTCATCCTTGTGCTGTCCCTGCCCTACTACTATGCCAACCCGTAAAGACAGTCTATCTAACTATTCTTCACATTTACTCCTGTCCCCCCCACCCGGCCCTGCCTCCCAGAATCAAGAGGAAATGAGGGTGCCGCAAACCCTTCAGTACTATTTCAAGTTCTGTTGCCTTGCCTACGCTCTTTGCCCATCTCTCCACCATTTAGGAGCTAAGTGGGAATTAGCCAAAGTGACTGGGGCCGAAATAATGAGATCAGAGTCAGGAGGGAGAGAGCTTGGATAGAGTCGAAGTCAACACCTCTTATTCTCCAGCCTTTTCCTCCTCTCCAGGTGGGCTTCCTCTCCACAGGGATGGGGACCAGCACTCCCTGGAGGCACGCTCCTGCTTTGCCACCTGATCTCCAGATGAAACCCTGCAAAGATGAAATTTCCCTGCCTGCCAGGAGTCAGGAGGGGCAGCAAGCTGCACCTCCACAGGAACTAAGAGCCCCAACTGCTCAACTCAAATTAAAAAAAGAGTTTGGAAACATGTTCCACAGAGTGGAAGCCTTCTTGGGGCATTTCTGCCAGCTGCCTCCAGCTACTCTGTTCTCAAGGTAATGGAGAGGATACAGGAAGGAGGGCACCCCCAAGACATCCTGAGAGGTAGGGGCCACAAGCCACTAAAACGGGACTAAATCTCCCAAGAAAGAAAAAGAGGCATAAAAGATTATTGTTTTTCTATTGGAGTATTTTTAAACTTATTTTTGCTCTTAGGCACTTAATAAATGCTAAATGATGCTAATTCTCCTAGCTCTTCTTGCTTTATGAGTGAAGCCTGGATTGTGAGGGTTCGTTGCTCAGAGAGCCAATAGCTAAGTGACTTGGGTTGATGAAGAGAAACCAAAGTTCCCCCGGGGTAAACCCAGCCTTACTGTGCCGTTAAACACCCACCCCCCTAAGTCATTACATTCCAACAATAGTTTAGTTTTAATTTCTTTTCCTTATATTTCACAGCCCTAAGGGAAAATGTCCTGTGACAATTCTACAATACTGAGACAATTACTGGTGACTCAGGACTCCCTGCTGCCTCTACAGCATCTCACAGCTGAGGAGCCGGGTTGCCGCCCATTGGGAACAATCTGGCCTGTGAATTAGGAAAGTCAGAATAAAAGGAATCTTTACCTTTTAAAAATGATGGAAATTCGATGAAGTTAGATGAAAATTCAGTCCAAGAAATGTATTTCAGAACAGGAGTCAACTGTAGGCGTTGAGACCCTGAGGAAATCTGTCACATAGACTCCTGCTTTCTCAGTCCCTTCTCTTTGCCTTTTTTTTTTTTTTTTTCCGCTGTTTGACTTCTGCCCATTTTACCTCTGCCAGTGAATGGAGCAGTGAATGGAATGTAAAACCACGTTCTTCTCAGACAAAAAAAAAAAAAAAATCCTATCTTATTCATCTTGCACTTCTAGCACTCAGCCCAAGCCTGACTTAGCAAGAACCAAGTTAGAGAAGTCCTGGGTTGGAGGGCATGGTCCATCCCTAATTTCCAGCAGACTGTGTTCCTAAGCACTCTTGTGAATGGATAGTTTAGAGCATGGAAAGCATTTTTTCCCATAAGCATGAAGTTTAAGACACAGGCTGTCCTCAGACTCAATTATAAAACTCGAACTGGCCACGAGTCTAATAATACTCCAAGAGTGAGAACTTCCGTTGTTTTATTGCCTCCTCCCAAATAACCACTTAAAAGTTTCCATGAGAAAATACATTCCAAAGCAGGATGCCAGGAACAGATTTCCGTTTCCTCCACAACCAAAGTGAGGCTTTCCTACTGAAAAAACAAGAGGAAAATGAAGGGGAGGAGATGCTACCAGAAGCAGCCCTCATGGCCACGGCAGGCACAGGCTTTACAAGGAGCACGGAATGGGATGGGAACGACCGGGCACCAACAATGACAACCTGAAATGCTGCTCTGCTTTTATATAATACATGTTCTTCAATTCATTAGTTCAAACACTGTCCTTAAGTGTTCTAAATCAGAAACTAAAAGGCAGTTGCCTGAAGAGGAGTTTGGAGAGGGGAGGGATTTCTGGTTTGGGAATCATTAATCACTGAACCAAGGAGGGCTGTGCTCCCCTGTGATGACACTTGATTTCTGTTCTTCAGTTCCTTGACTGACACATTGATGCTAATAAAATTCTAACTCTCAGGTTTCCTCTGTCAGTTTGAAACGGGAGCATGGAAGAAGGAAGGTAGACTGTAAGCTTCTTAAAGACTGGGATATCATTTTCATTTTTTTTTCCAGTGGATGATTTTATTCAAATTAAATATATATAACCCAGGAACAGCCCTCTCAGAAAGCTCTGAGAACAGTTCCCTCCCATTCATTTCTTTATACTCCAGGCCCCTCAGTGCTGAAATCACAGTCCATTAATAAATAAATACAACTGAAGAAAGGGCTTTAACTTTTCAAAGCAGTTGCAAAATGGGAGGTCTTTGGAGTCAAACTTTACAGATTCAAATCATTTTCCCTCCACTGGTGCGGGAGCAGGGCTTTCTCCCTGGAATTCCAGTTTTCTCCTCTAGAATAAAGGGGTGATAGCATCTACCTCAAGGGTCACTGTGGGAACGGAACACATCTGCTTTTTGTGAATTGCATAGCTCTGTGCCTGCCACATAGATGGCACTCAATTAATCTAAGCTAGGGCTTTCCAGGTGGCTCAGTGGTAAAAAATCTGCCTGCCAATGCAGAAGCCACAGGAGCTGTGGGTTTGATCCCTGAATCAGGAAGATGCCCTGGAGGAGGAAATGGCTACCCACTCCAGCATTCTTGCCCGGATAATCCCATGGACAGAGAAGCCTGGTGGGCTGCAGTCCATGGGGTCACAAAGAGTTGGACACGACTAAGTGACGCATGCATGTGAATATAACTCAGACAAGGATTCTGAGATGAAATCACCCTAAATTAGGATGAGGCCTAAATTCAATGATGAGTGTCCTCACCAGTCAGACAGAAAAGAAAAATACGTAGAGAGTCAGTGAAGAAAGCCGTGTGAAAATGGAGGCAGAGATTGCAGTGACGCTGCCACAAACTAAGGAACCCCAGGAGCCGAAGAATCTGGAAGTGGCAGAAAGGATTCTCCTCTAGGGCCTGCAGAGGGAGCAGGGCTCTGCTGACATCCTGATTTTGGACATCTGGCTTCTAGAACTGGGAGAGAATACATTTCTCTCGTGTTAAGATACCAGGTTTGCAATAATTTGTTGTGGCAGCCCTCAGAAACTAATATATTTGGGGATAATTTGGAACAATCTAAATTTGGTGAGGAAAACAAGCCTGAATGTAAATTGGAATTATCATGAGTTCTTTTCCCAAATTGTGTACTAGAGGAAAACTCCTCTTTAGGAAGGAAAAGTCACTGGCTTCAGGGACTGGAATGTTCAAGCCATTCTGTCCCACCCACTCTCAGACAAGCACATTTCTGCTGGGAATCTTAAAAGCACTCTGCATTTTCCCACAGGAATGCAATGGAAGCTGTCAATGTGCAGTAAGACTCCGCATAGATTCAGCTGCTGCTGCTGCTGCTGCTGAGTCGCTTCAGTCATGTCTGACTCTGTATGACCCCATAGATGGCAGCCCACCAGGCTCCCCCATCCATGGGAGTCTCCAGGCAAGAACACTGGAGTGGCTTGCCATTTCCTTCTCCAATGCATGAAAGTGAAAAGTGAAAGTGAAGCCACTCAGTTGTGTCTGACTCCTAGCGACCCCATGGACTGCAGCCCACAGGGCTCTTCCGTCCTTGGGATTTTCCAGGCAAGAGTACTGGACTGGGTTGCCATTGCCTTCTTCGAGATTCAGCTGCTATCTGGCCCCAGTAAACTGGCCAGTGACAGGGCTCTTAGTCCTCATCCAGTAAACCCACCCACGCTGGTCCCCACTGCCTCCCTGACCCCATCTGTGGAGGTCAAAGAGGTCATTAGCCAAAGACTCCCAGCTAAGGAAAGATACCTGGTTGCCAAGCAAGGAACGTAATTGTATATTTCTCCTAACTCCATGGGTTCTTGCAAATGCATCTATGAAGTAGAGCTCATTCTAAGTGAAAAATCTATCCAGGTCATCTGCAAGATCCTTCTAAGCCTTTGGAATTCTACAGGAGCCCTCAGGAGAGAATCGTGAGAGAGAGGTTGTTGAACCCACTGATGCCTAGAGAAACAGTTTTCCTTCTTTTCCTCTCCTCTAACTCCTGGAGAAAAATAGCAGCAGACAGCAGTGGCTGTCAGAGAGGGGTGACTTTTTTGGAGCAAAGGCATTAGACAAGATGACACATGCTGACAAGTTCAGCAAACAGTGGCTGCTCTGCCAATCAGCAGATAATTTCTGTGTGTTTGCAGTGAAGGAAAGATTGCGAGTCATGTCGTGATCAGAGACAGGTCACGAATACCCCACGTGTCATCTTCTAAAGTGAAGGTCACAAGAAAGGGAGAGGTGAGTGGAGGCAGGGAGCGGAAAGCAGGAGACCCCTGTTCAGGCAAATCAAGCACAGCTAGGCAGATCTCGCCTGTTTTCTGACAAAGCCTAGGGAACCCCGATAATCACCTGTTCTGTTGACATCTGAGGCTCCCTCCTCACATGTAACTAGCACTGTGTTAAGTCCCAAGTCCTCTATCACTCACGAAAGTCACTCCTTCCCTGACTCGGGGCAGGTTTTCTTTTCTTCCCTTACTTGGTAATTTACTCAATTTATTTCCAATCAGAGAAAGGTGTAGGCAAGAGGCAGGTAAGAAAGGCCACACACAGCAGCCTGGCCCCCAAGGGCACTCTGCAATGGACTTCACTGTTTAATTAAAGAGAGCTCCAGAACACCGACAACACTCATAACCAACGAGGAAGAAAAACATTCTGAAACCAAATAGATTCAAAGGGTTTTTGTCATTACTTGCCATTAGCTTTAGGAAAGGAAATGCTGAGGTAGAATGAGAGAGAGCCCCATGAAACACACAGGTAGATAACCTGAGTGCCTATCTAAAATGTGTAAATATTAAATTTCTCCATCAAAGAAGTTTTCTGAGGAAAGGATACTGTTTTTACCACCCAAGATTAAGAGGATAAACACATGAGCATACACACTTACACAAACACACTTGGCAATCTACAATCCTTCCTAAGAAAATTGTGTACTTCCAATTAACAAGATACTTTTTAAGTAAAAAACTTGGTGAGTATGCAGTAATTATAAACATGCTACATTAAAAAAATAAAATAAAACCTCCATCCTTCCTGTCCAAAAATGTCAAGCTGGCCATTAGGGTTGTGATAAAGGCAAGTGCCGAGCACACGTCATCACACTGAGGGCCGGCTAACCAGCTAGCGTTCACGTTCCCTAGTTCAACCTGATTCGTCAGCTGCACAGGAACCAAGAGATGGTGAGAGGGCCAGTGGTTACAGCAGGAGGAGAGAAAGCTTCAACCTACTTTGGGATAAGGATCCGTGTCACTCCTAAGATCCTTTTTTAGCAATTCACCTGTTCCTGAAGTCTGCCCTGTCCTGAGGCAAGCAATGGGAGGCTTGGTTATTTGTGTTTCAGATCTGGAAGCTTCTCCCAAGCCAGAAGACGGAGGGGAGTGAGAGTATAAAAGTTATTAGAGAGCGGAGGTTTGGCTGGGCACAGACGCAAACTAAGGAGTCACTGGAGATAAAGGGTCTGTTGGACACAGGCACATTCGCGTGTGTGTGTACCCACGCACACGCACACACACTTCAAAGCTGCCTCATATTTATCACCCTATGAAATTGTTGAACATTTGGTCTGTATACAAATGCACATCAAAAAAAGACAGAAAACATACCCAAGTAGATGATAGCCTATTAAAAGTACATACGTCTTGCTAATCAGAAAAGTGAAAGTGTTGGTCGCTCAGTTGTGTCTGACTCTGCGACCCCATGGACTGTAGCCCACCAGGCTCCTCTGTCCGTAGGATTCTCCAGGCAAGAATACTGGAGTGGGTTGCCATTTCCCTCTCCAAGCTAATCAGAAACCACACCTTAATTCTGGTAATTGAGAAATTATGTGGCTACAGTAAATAAAGAGTAAGCCATTTGTAAAAAATCAAAACACACATATAAATTATTCCAGATACCATCTATCATTTTCTGACATATTACTTTACACAACACTGTTTTGGGGTCCTGCATTCTTACATTATTTTGAACATTCATCAGACTACTCATTTAAAAAGCCAGGAGCTTTGTCCTAATCATCTGGACTTGTTTTTATACTTTGGAAAAGTAAAAAAGACCAACTCTGACTTGGTTGGGAATCATTTTGGAAATAATGGTGGGTGGTTGTTCACATCTGGACTAGGTATAAAACCATAACATTACGGTGATGAATGCCACAGAGCCTCATCTGCATATAAATAGGCCTAATCAGAAATGCAAATTGCAATCAGGAGAAATTTTTAAAGGCTGTGATAGCTGTGTGATTGTGCAGATAAGGAAAGGTTAACACTTGTATTGTTAAAGCAGTTAAATGGCTCCCAGCCGGCCAGAGCCTTCCTTTGCAAGAGAAATATGAAAGGGACAAAGCTTTCAAGCTGCAACATGCCTGCATGGAGCTCCCAGATAGCTTCATTTTCTGTAACTAGTGCCTCGCCAAACATCAGCCCTATTCTGATGAAAGACAACCAACAAGCCTCTTGTACAAAACCTTAATGAATATAGACAATAAAAAATATATTGGCATTTAAATACCCTTCAAACAGACCTCTTTCAGCACCATTTCCCACTGAGACAGAAATAAAGGGTTAGAGAGAAAATCATGACTGATGTAACATTTTTCTAAAATTTTTTTAGTGCTGGTACACATTTTTTTTTCATCCCTAAATTTTTCAGAATACTGGAGAAATATTCAAACCGAAAAAAAAAAGACCAGATATGATTATATAATTTAAAAAGAAAACACTAGTATTTAGACAGAGTACTTAAGCCAAAGCTGTATTTTTAGTCTTGCCGTGCAAAGCCTAAAAAATCAACATCTCAGAAAAATTGGAGTACTGAAAATATGCGATTGTTACAACATACTCCTATTATTTTTGGAATATGTTGTCTTTCAGGAAACCCTCTATTCCCCCATCCCCCGTGCCAACCCCCTCCCCCCACCCCAACCGGCCCCCTTAAAAGAGAAATACATTTTACAATCAGGCTTTCACAGGTTTGGAGAGAAACTGTTTACCAACTATTTATTATCCTAACGAGCCTCGTTCACAAAGCACTAATGAGCCAAGAGCGCCATCTTGTGTCCTACCTTGGAATCTTAAAGAGCGTTTTCACAGGATGCATGTCAAAGAGGGGAGGATCTCCGTCCCCCAGTTCAATAGCTGTGATCCCCAAGGACCAGACGTCACAGCGAGCGTCATAGGAAGAGTCATACTGCTGCTCACAAGCAATGACCTACCAGACAAAAGCAGGACATAACACATCAACCCCACTGACACCTCAGACGCCCCAAAAGGCCCTTGGCCAGTCTTAGCCCCCTTCTCAGTTTCCTGGCTACACTGATACTGAATTTCAGTAATAACAAAAGGTCCGTTTTCTAGGCCTTATTTGTGTGATTGACTTATCATCGGATATGTTCATTCATTTTTAAAATGTATGAATTCAGTTCAATAAACATGCACTGAACCCTGTGGATACCAAGGACAGTGCAAGGGGAGGCACAAGGGTGAACACCTCACCACACCCACCCTGACACCCTTTAAGTGTTAGGCTTTGTCTGCCTGTGGATACCAAGGTCAGTGCAAGGGGAGGCGCAAGGGTGAACACCTCTCCACACCCACCCTGACGCCCTTTAAGTGTTAGGGTTTGTCGGTGTCCTTCACCTCGTTATCAGCTGCTGGTTCAACAGTGAGGAACAGCTGTTCTCGAAGATGCCTCTCTTGTATCTCCTGTGCAAAGTCCCTAGGAGTGTGGCACTGGGGCAGAAAGCTTTCGAAAGACTGATGTGGTCAACTTAAAATAGGAACCACTCCCTCGCATTCTCTTTTTCCAAGAAAATCTGCCCCCCTCCTCAAGCCCCAACTGGTTTATGTTTCCGCCCAGCTGCTGCTTCAGGGATTAGCCCAACTGGATACTGGAGAAGGGGAACCAGAAAATGCCCTTGGGCTTGTCATTGGTTTGAAGAGTTTGGAACCTTGTGGGAAAGTATTTTCCTATCAGCTTCTTGAGTTAGCAGGGAAAGCTCTACACTTAGACTCTGGTGGGTATCATAATGGGACTGGGAGAAGGCAGGGGTGGCTCGGAGCATGTGCAGGGACCGAAAGCTCCTGTTTGACCTGGTATCTGCCTCCTTGACCTACGATAACCCATGATTATGAGAAGATGGGAGACTTTTACAGTTTGAAGCTGTGTTGGTGCAAACAGCCTATGAGGTAGGCATACAGCATCACTGGCCAAAGGGGTGGGCTTCCCTGCCCTCTTCGGCCATTAGAAGGTCTTTGAGTAAGATGGACCACCTGGTGGGGAGGAGAAGAGTAACAGATCTGGCTTACACATTAGCAGGAGCATTCTGGCTACTGTGCTGAGGATACATTAATAAGACACACGAGTAGAAGAAGCAAAAGCAGTTAAAGATGCTACTGCAGGAATCCAAACTAGAGACAGTGAGAAATAATCAGATTTTGATAATATAATTTTGAAGGTAGAGTCAATTGGATTTGCTGAATGGGGCTTATAAGAAAGAGGAGTCCAGAATTTTTAACCTGGGCAATTCCAGAATAGAACTGAATGGTATCTAATGAGACGGGGAAGACAGTAGTAGAAGCAGGTTTGGGTTGAACACCATGCGCTCCACTGGGGACATTCTAAGTCTGAGATTACTGTGAGACTTCCAAATGGAGAATTTAATTTTAGCTAGGTAAGACTCAGATTTCTGACCTAGAGAATAAACATGTCTTGTTTAAAGCCACTAAATGTGTGATAATATTATGACAGTGACAGAAACCTAATACACCTTTTCTCTGCCAGACCCAGCTCACTGGTCTCACAACGCCAGGTGAACGTGCCCATCTTACCCAAGACCTGGTCTCCTACTTTTATAATTGTCCTCTACCCTTTTCTTCTGATTTCTGAACTAAAGAACCCTTTTCCATGTACCTGCATCCTTGGCCTGGGATGGATCCCAGCCCCATGCTCTGAACAGACTCGCCTGCCACAGAAGGATACATTTAACACATTAAAAGGATACTTTTAACACATTATTTTCAAATGTGCATTCAAACTCAAGTTCAAATAATTCCAATTTTGGAAGCAGAGGCCGTTCCATTGTCCCACAAGACCTCACTTTCATCACCTCAATCAGGTGAGAAACTACATTATTTTAAAAGATCTCCAGAGAAGGCTATTTAACACCTTCCCTTTCAGAAATGACATTTCCAAATGTGTGAGACAAACATAATTTTAGACCTATCAATCAGCAAGTAGTTCACCATCCTTATACATTCCTGTGAAGAAAAGAGAAATAAGACTGTATCCTTCTCCAACAAGAGCTATGGCCGAGTGAAATTTAAAGTGACACCAAGTGAAATTTAAAGTATACAGTATATAACACATATATATGGAATTTAGAAAGATGGTAATGATAACCCTGTATGCGAGACAGCAGAAGAGACACAGGTATATAGAACAGTCTTTTGGACTCTGCGGGAGAGGGTGAGGGTGGGATGATTTGGGAGAATGACATTGAGGCATGTATAATATCATATGTGAAACGAATCGCCAGTCCAGGTTTGATGCATGATACTGGTTGCTTGGGGCTGGTGCACTGGGATGGCCCGGAGGGATGGTATGGGGAGGGAGGTGGGAGGGGGGTTCAGGATGGGGAACATGTGTACGCCCATGGTGGATTCATGTTGATGTATGGCAAAACCAATACAATATTGTAAAGTAATTAGCCTCCAATTAAAATAAATATATATTTAAGAAAAAAGAAATTTAAAGTGAACCTGTAAGAAATTAAATAACAATCTATGACACTTATAAATGTTCTAAGCCAGTACATACTAGCATGTCTAATAAAGGATGCAGGCTTCAAAAGCTTGGGATATTGGAGGGAGACCAATTCAGGCCAACCAAGATAATGAAAAGTAGCTAGTGCCCCTAGTCTGCAACTTCCAGGAAGAAATTCTAATTGACTTCTAGCCATCTTGAATGGGATACAGAAGGCAATTCCAAGAACCTGTCTAAAGGTGGGAATGGAGATATCCTATCGTTTCTCAAGTGCTGTTATAAAATATTCAAAACGTGTATCTGGTTTTCACTTCTCTTCACAGACAGACACATACGATCTTCAGCTCAGTTTGATTAATAGAAGAGTATCCTTCGGCCAAATACTCTTCCCTAAACTCAGCTAGCAATGTGACAAAGGAATTATTTAAGCTTAGCTTTCTAAAGAAGTCTATAGAAAATTTCTGTAGTAAAATAACTCACAAATAATTATTAAGTACTGATGAGCCAGCATGGTCCTAGGTAGGCACACAATCACTCTGTGAGACAGGTACATTACTACCTGTAGTAGGCATGGAAATTGAGATACAACACAGTTAAATAGCTTCCCCAGGACCCGTAGCTAGTCATGGTCAGGGACAGAATTTGATCCCAGGCAGAGGAGAGACATCTAAACATCATAATATGATAAGTTCTCTAAATAACAAAGGTTATCAAGGAACCTGAATTATCAGCATCCGTACTCATATGTTGACCAAACTAACCACATTTTTGAGATTTGTTTCATCTAAAGTCCATGTCTTCAGAGACAGTGTCTCTTTCCCTTTCTCTTTACTGAGTTATGTGTGATGGGATTCAAAGAAGAGGTTACATTGCTGATGGCCGGTCAACACATCCTGGAACTGTATTCCTATCAATCCAACATCAAAGTCTGCAACTGTTTCTTTAGAAGAAAAAGCAATTGCATTCTCCTTAGCTCAGCATTCTCCTTGTCTCTAGGTAGAACAAAACTGAGTTAAGAATGCTTAGATGGTCAATTGGTCTTGCCCCCAGGAGAACGTGACCTCTCAAAGAGCTCTCTGGATCGCTTGTTACAATGCCCCACAAAGAAAAGGTGAATGGCAGCGGCAATCAAGGGCACTGCCCTGGGACCAGGTTTCCCAGGTTCTGTGAGTCATATTAAAGGGGTGAAGACAGGGGAGTTTGAAATGGCATTGCCAAGGCCCATGACCCCAAACGCCTCATCCTCTTCCATCCTTCCACCTCAGCTCTGCTGCCCCCAGGAGGAGGCATACTTGAGACAAGTGTATACTCTCTCTTACGGCAAGCCTTTGCTTCAATCACAGGAGTATAAATGATGTTGGTGGCAGCGGAATGAGGACTATGGAACAGGTGAGAGACAGAGAGTTCAAGGGAAGACTTGCAGGACTTGGGAGGCTAGGGAAAGGGGCACACCAAGGAAGACTAACATAAGACCTGGGTGACCAGGAGAATGATGGTACCATTCACAAAACAGGGAAGTCAGGAAGAAGACATCAGTTTGGTAGGCAGTATAGCACTGGAAAAGACTCTGATGCTGGGAGGGACTGGGGGCAGGAGGAGAAGGGGATGACAGAGGATGAGATGGCTGGATGGCATCACCAACTCAATGGACATGAGTCTGAGTGAACTCCGGGAGTTGGTGATGGACAGGGAGGCCTGGCATGCTGCAATTCATGGGGTCGCAAAGAGTCGGACACGACTGAGCAACTAAACTGAACTGAACTGAACTGATTGACAGCAAGTTCAAATTGAGTCTAAGCTCTATGCCTAACTAGGTACAGAAAAGTCATGTGTGCTCTTGGAAATTTTTTTTCCCATATGTAGATTCAATAAGAAAAACAAAATTCCATCAGGATCAGGAACAGAATATACTAAATGGTAACAATGAAACACCGATGTGCTTTTAATGACTATATGGAATTTTATGTTACAGTAAATATATCTTACATTTCACAACTCTGTAGAGTTTAATCTTTCTATTGTTGGTTGCCAACACAACTAGTCAAAGTTTGTAGTTTGAATACACAGTTTTAAGTACCAGAAGCAGATGCAAGGTTGTATATCATGAACTTTAACAAACTGGGATATTTCTCTTAATCTAGTATCGTGAATAGAAAAACTGCTAGTGAATGTAAATTCTAAAAAGTAAGAATTCTCCATAGTTGATTCTAGAGTCTCACAAGCATGTTCACATGAAGAAGATATGTCTTCTGGAATGTTTCACATGATGTGTATGTAAGTACATCTGGCAAAAGCTAAGAGCATAGAATTAACTGAATTAAAGAGAGTTCTACAGCAATATTTGCTGATGACCTATCGGCTCCAAGATTAAAATGCTGATTCATTGAGTCTCTGAGTTTCAGGATGTATAAATTCCTACAAACGTCTGCATAGTCACCTTTAACAACCTTCTACTCTTCCGCATGATAACAGTGAGTGTTTATACTGCTTCTGAGTTTTAATGAGTAGTTTTATCCACTTGGTGTTAATCTATCCTTAGCCTCATCACTTATTCTAGGTTTTAAAGGGGCCAGTCTTACGATCTCATCGAAGTGACCCCTGAAGTAAACAGAAGTAACACAGGGTGAGGATTATGTCTTATCTTTCTTCCTTCCCCATCCATATCAATTTGTGGCACTCATCAGAGAAGCTATGCTGAAAAACTTCTGGATTGGAATCAGAAAGTCTGAACTCCATTATTCACTAGCTGGGTCCCTCTGATCAAGTCCCCTGAAAATTTTGAGCTGAGGGTTCTTTAGTTATAATGCTCTCACTTTCTAGATCTATAAAATGGCAAGGTAGGGATGAATGATCTCTAGTATCCCTTCAGCTCTAATATACTGACTTCATAATTTCAAAATAAGTGGTTTTGGGGTATCTCAAAATGAGAGGCTAACTTCTCTATGCAAATTACTTAGCAAACAGTAGATTATTCTGGGGTATGAACCGGATGACTAGAATTTTGAGTGGATTGTATTGCTAATATTTGGTAGAAGGTGTTAAGGTCTATGAAAAGATGCTGGTTGCTGTGATAATGCCTCTGTTAAGGAAGCTAAGCTTCAGCAACACAGCAGTTGTTTGGATGCTGGTTAATGGAGCATGTCCACGTTCCTACCTTGAAATGCAAACTTATGACTTTTCTGATACACTTAGACTACATTGATGCTTATTTTAGGAAGGGGAAAGACACTAATGCTTGGATTTCTGGCAATATCTATGCACCAACCGCCTCAGTGCTCAATATCAATACCTATTCTACCCAGAGATGGGCTGCTGCTGCTGCTGCTAAGTCACTTCAGTCGTGTCTGACTCTGTGCGACCCCATAGATGGCAGCCCACTAGGCTCCTCTGTCCCTGGGATTTTCCAGGCAATAGTACTGGAGTGGGTTGCCATTGCCTTCTCCAAGAGATGGGCTAGAGCCTCTGAAATGTTAGTCATTACCACCTGAGCTACCCCAAAACTTCTTTCTGGAGGGAGCTGAGGACAAGAAATACGTTTTCACTATAGTTTAGCTTGACTGGTCTTTGTAGTCACTTTTCTTTGTTAGGGCAGTTCTCGCTAGACTTCTTTAAGCTAATGAGTTCCAAAGTTCAAGACTCTAAATCCACCCCAGTCACTCCCTCCTCCCCTCTCTTAAAGGAGTTTACAGGCTGAAACTGTAGCTACAATTTGATAACACAACTGCTTTGACACATACCATTTCTTTATCTGTCCTTGGGCATGGTCCACTGAGTTCTGTTGAGGAGGCTGGCCCTTTCTTTAGCCATGAGCTGGAGAAAACTAATTGTGAAAAGCTCTGGGACTGTGAAAAGACTTGGCCCTCTGGCGGTTGCAAAAAGGTCCCAGACCCAGGCATCTTCATTTCGGTTTTGCCACCCTCTCACTGGATAACTTTAGCAAATTATTTAATCTCCCTGTATCTCTTCTTCCATGGAAAAGAAATGCAAAAAAGCAAAATGGCTGTCTGGGGAGGCCTTACAAATAGCTGTGAAAAGAAGAGAAGCGAAAAGCAAAGGAGAAAAGGAAAGATATAAGCATCTGAATGCAGAGTTCCAAAGAATAGCAAGGAGAGATAAGAAAGCTTTCCTCAGAGATCAATGCAAAGAAATAGAGGAAAACAACAGAATGGGAAAGACTAGAGATCTCTTCAAGAAAATTAGAGATACCAAGGGAACATTTCATGCAAAGATGGGCTCTATAAAGGACAGAAATGGTATGGACCTAACAGAAGCAGAAGATATTAAGAAGAGGTGGCAAGAATACACAGAAGAACTGTACAAAAAAGATCTTCATGACCCAGATAATCACGATGATGTGATCACTGACCTAGAGTCAGACATCCTGGAATGTGAAGTCAAGTGGGCCTTAGAAAGCATCACTACGAACAAAGCTAGTGGAGGTGATGGAATTCCAGTTGAGCTATTCCAAATCCTGAAAGATGATGCTGTGAAAGTGCTGCACTCAATATGCCAGCAAATTTGGAAAACTCGGCAGTGGCCACAGGACTGGAAAATGTCAGTTTTCATTCCAATCCCAAAGAAAGGCAATGCCAAAGAATGCTCAAACTACCGCACAATTGCACTCATCTCACATGCTAGTAAAGTAATGTTCAAAATTCTCCATGACAGGCTTCAGCAATACATGAACCATGAACTTCCAGATGTTCAAGCTGGTTTTAGAAGAGGCAGAGGAACCAGAGATCAAATTGCCAACATCCACTGGATCATCGAAAAAGCCAGAGAGTTCCAGAAAAACATCTATTTCTGCTTTATTGACTATGCCAAAGCCTTTGACTGTGTGGATAACAATAAACTCTGGAAAATTCTTCAAGAGATGGGAATACCAGACCACCTGACCTGCCTCTTGAGAAATCTGTATGCAGGTCAGGAAGCAGCAGTTAGAACTGGACATGGAACAACAGACTGGTTCCAAATAGGGAAAGGAGTATGTCAAGGCTGTATATTGTCACTCTGCTTATTTAACTTATATGCAGAGTATATCATGAGAAACGCTGGGCTAGAGGAAGCACAAGCTGGAATCAAGATTGCCAGGAGAAATATCAATAACCTCAGATATGCAGATGATACCACCTTTATGGCAGAAAGTGAAGAGGAACTAAAGAGCCTCTTGATGAAAGTGGAAGTGGAAAGTGAAAAAGTTGGCTTAAAGCTCAACATTCAGAAAACGAAGATCATGGCATCTGGTCCCATCACTTCATGGGAAATAGATGGGGAAACAGTGGAAACAGTGTCAGACTTTATTTTTTGGGGCTCTAAAATCACTACAGATGGTGACTGCAGCCATGAAATTAAAAGACACTTACTCCTTGGAAGGAAAGTTATGACCAATCTAGATAGCATATTCAAAAGCAGAGACATTACTTTGCCAACAAAGGTTCATCTAGTCAAGGCTATGGTTTTCCCTGTGGTCATGTATGGATGTAAGAGTTGGACTGTGAAGAAGGCTGAGCGCCGAAGAATTGATGCTTCTGAACTGTGGTGTTGGAGAAGGCTCTGAGAGTCCCTTGGACTGTAAGGAGATCCAACCAGTCCATTCTGAAGGAGGTCAGCCCTGGGGTTTCTTTGGAGGGAATGATGCTAAAGCTGAAACTCCAGTACTTTGGCCACCTCATGCGAAGAGTTGACTCATTGGAAAAGACTCTGATGCTGGGAGGGATTGGGGGCAGGAGGAGAAGGGGACGACAGAGGATGAGATGGCTGGATGGCATCACTGACTCAATGAACTTGAGTCTCAGTGAACTCTGGGAGTTGGTGATGGATAGGGAGGCCTGGCGTGCTGCGATTCATGGGGTCGCAAAGAGTCGGACATGACTGGGCGACTGAACTGAACTGAACTGATCTCTTCTTCCTGTGTAAACCAAGCAACCCCTTCTGCCTGGGTGTTGTCTGAAGCACTGCTTAGGGAAATGCTGATTACCCAGCTTTTTCTATGGTACCAGAATGTTAGTAGTGGATATCACTGGGTCATAGATGCATGGGTAATATATATTTTATTGATTTACTTCTATCAGACTGTTTACATTTTCTAAAATGTCTACAAGGAACACAAATTATTTCTATAACCAAAAAAACAAATTTTGTCTGTTTTTCTGTCTTGAAATGTAAATAAGTACCAGAAAGTTTGCCTTGATCTTCGAAAGGGTGTGGTTACTTCCTCAGGGGTATGTATTGGCTGTGGGGATTCTTCATCAGCAAGTTGACAGGTTAAAGGTGATGTCTTGGTTGTAAAACCAGGGTTGCACAAGTTTAAAAACAATTCTCTTTAAACCATACCGCATTCCATTTTAAGCACAAGACTGGGCATAGTACTTTTACTTTCTCAGGCCACCGGAGTCCCATGGAATGCCCCATGATTACAGTTTCATTTCAACCTAGACCAAGAGTAGGGCTTACTGGTAAAGGTGCCAAAACAGGGGTGAGGTCTACCCTCTATCTTTGCAGAAAGACTTGAGCTATAATAACCCGAGAGAACAGTCTCTCCTCATCTCAACATCTTCATTATCTGGGAAGAGTGTCTGTATTAGACTGGATATAAGGGGAATAAAAAGTAGTTAACATATGAACTCCTGCATTCAGAAAACCTAGATTTCTCCAAACTATTTAACTTAAACCATTTATCAAATGACAAATCAAAGAGCTGCTGGGCTGAAATCTCTTTCAATAATGTGATTTTTAACCAATATTTTCAAGCAAATAATATTACAGTAGCACCATCCACCATAAGGAAAAATGTTTTGCTCTTTTAAAAAATGATTTACAAAACTTAAAAGACAACAGCTGTTATTCAGACTATTTTATTTTTCCACTAATTTTTAAAATGTCATTAAAAATGCAATTAGGTTTGCTTTATATGTTCCGATTTTTCATCTTACTAGAATTGATTGTGTGATCCAAAATTATAACCAAAGGTCAAGATTAAAATTTCAGTCAAGTACACAGGCAAAATGCTGTTATCTCAAGAGCTAAATTCAGCTTAAAAAGAGGCAAAGCAAATAGACCTAAAGCTATTAATCCTTGGCTGACCTTGAGCCCAAAAATACAGTCAACAGACTGGCAAATAAGATGGGCTGAGAAATAGGTAGGCAAATAGGATTCTTAATTTTGCTTACATAATTCACACAGCATAATTAATAAATGTTATTGATCATAAAGATTTCTAGAATAGAATTTCCCTAGAATTGTAAATTGCAGCTATAAATATTCCAGTGGCAAATATTATTCATCGGTTTTACATACAAACATCTTAAAGTGTTACAAGCTGAGATACTGAATAAGCACATGAAATCTCTTCCCTTGGATGAAATATAACTTCAAGGGAGAATACATTTGAGATTTGAGGGGTTTTTTCCAAAAGGGATGTGGACTAGAAGAACTGAAATTGATGGGGTGGTGCTTTTTTTGGTTCATTCATAAAACTCAAGGCTAGAACTGAATCTATATTCCGTATACTGAGAAACTTCCAGTAATAATTTAAATTATGCTGTTCACATAAAATTGAGAAAGGTCTCTAATTAAAATATGATGTTCTGCAAGCCTTTTGTCAGGATTGTAACACTCAGCTTATGACTTGAGAAAAATAAAACAAGGTTCAACTTAAACAGACACAGAGCACACGTACACAACACCGCTTCCCACCATGGCCGGCGGAGGAAAGACACAGAGCGCATGTACACAGCGCCGCTTTCCAGCACGGCTGGCGGAGGGCAGAGGGGGCTGTTCTGGGTTTGAGGCCAGCACAACACCAATTTTTGTGCTGAAATCCCCCAAAGCCCTGGAAGCATATCACTTTTGTTGTTGTTTTTTTGTTATGGACTGTAGCCTACCAGACTTCCCTGTTCATGGGATTTCCCAGGCAAGGATACTGGAGTGGGTTGTCATTTCCTTCTCCAGGACATCTTTCTGACCCAGGAGTCAAACCCGTATCTCCTGCACTGGCAGGTGAATTCATTACCAATGAGCCACTAGGGAAGCCCAACATATTACTTACACTTAACTGGCAAGCCCTGCTCTCAGACTCAGGACCAGTATCACAGAATTCCCCTGTGAAAGCAAAATCAGTGAGCCCAAATTTGTGTATATGTCCTTAGCACTCAAAGACTCTGAAGAAATACATGTGCTTGGAGACCCAGGAGAATCCCACCGCCCTCCCCTAGCAGCGTTCCCCAAATTGGAGATGGATGCTGGAAGGGATCCTAGGATTCATTAACACAATCCCCCTATTTGACAGATGAGGAAACTGAGGTCTTGGGGAATAACTGAGTCACAGAGCTGGTTTGTAGCCAAACCAGGAGCAAAGTCCATGTCTTCTCCATGAGTGAGGCATCTCCCAGGGATTCTTATAATACACAGAATGCTAAGACACTACCAAAGGGATTTCGTGTTCCATCGTAAGCCACAGCCACAGTAACTGCCATACTCTGAGCATGCAGCACTCCCTCCACTTAAGCAGGTTATTTCTACTGCCTCTCACCGCCCCATGCCCTCACTCTTCCTTCCACTGTGCCTTTCCTTTGTCAGCTAGTGATCTAATTCTACCAGAGTAGTTCTACAGTTTCATTCTTTTTACAGCTGTTAGGTCAGGTAGTCTTACCTTAGGGGAGGAAACAGATTCAGAAGGGTTAAGAAACTCTCCCCAAGTTATATAGCCAGTAGGTAACACAACTGAATCATGAGCCACAATAAGAAACTAATAGGGGGAAGGGATGCGGGTAGTTTTTCTCCTCTACAGTATATCTGAAAAACAGGAAGGGAAGCAATTCGAACAAAACATCTGAATGTTCCCTCATGGGCACACCCCTTTATCTACACGTGGTCTCTGGGTGATGTCCTCTCCCAGACTGACATCGCCATGCAAACCAGGGCACCCTTGGGAACATCACACAGTCCTAGCAAAGAGTGATTTCCTTTACCTTTTTAAAACCATAAAAGGTATGGAAAAAACCTGGGACATAATAGAGCACCATGAATACAAGTCCCACCTACTCGGGCTTCATGCCCAGCCCAGGCTCCCCTGGGTCCCATTCCTAATGCTGACTGCCCGCCTCCCTCTGCTTTCCTGCCACAGCTCAGGGTCCATCGTTCAGAGGAGCCAGGGCAGCACTGGCCTAGCTGTGAACTCCCTTCCCCTTCCATGGGCCTGAGTCCCTGTTCCCGGGGCAGGGCAGTGGAGGCACTAACCAGAGGGTAGCCGCCGGGTGATTTGACTTGGAGCCTAGGAGGAGCAGAGGCGGGCTCTGACATTTCTTCAGCAAACACTTCTGCCCCCGAGGGAACAGTTCTTCTTTGGTGGGTGAAGAAGGGGAAACAACAGGTGCCTTGACCTTCCTCACCTCCCCAGAGAAGGGTGGGAGGACAGTCTGGGAATTCGACATGCTCACAGAGGCTATGACTCTGATACGTCTTACTCAGCCCTGAGCAGGAGGCAGATTGGGGTCCCCACGTGCTTCTGCACATCTGGAAGCTGAGGCCTCAAATGGGGTTCTATATTTAGATCTGCCAGGAGGAGGGTATGGACAAGTCGCCACCACCTCCGGGGCCAGCCCCCCACCTCCACAGTGACAGAAGATATATGGTTCTGCAGAGCTCCAGCTGAGAGGGGAGCTGGGGCTGAAGCTGAGGGTGAAACCTGGGGCTGCATTAGTCACTGTGACCCTTCACCCACCGCAGCCCCAAGTGTTTGGGTTGTGCTCCAGGACCCTCAAAGACAGGACCACCCTGGGAATGCAGGTAGGGTCTGCCCCAGAAGGAGAAGGGAGGGAATCCTTGCTTCTCACAGGCTGACCCAGGAACTTGGAGGGAATCAGGGAACACAAATGGCTGCAGAATCTCAGAGATGAATGTTGTGGGGGAAGACACACAGGTCTTTCAGTCAATGATCCAAGGTTCTAAATCCCTCACTTGAATCTCCTGAGCAACCAAAGCCTATATTCCTCACAGTGAAGTGATTGGCATGTGGGGGTCCCAAGAATCTCCAGCCTTTTAAAACAGAGTCAGGTAAAATCGGACCCTGAAAGTCTCACCATTGTCATCACTTCACCCTTACTGAGAGCCTGGAGAAATCCCCTCTTCATTATTCCAGGAACTCCAGGGGCTCGGAATGTGAGAGTGGGAAGAGTCTCTTTCCCCCAGAAACCATCAGTGTTCTCTGAAACACAGAATGGACCTCAGAGGCAGAGACTACCCAGGCCAGTCCTCTCTGAGCTGAGAACAGGGCAGGAAAGGTAGGGTTCAGGCAACAGGCCCCACCATTTTTACAGCACACACTATGATGAGTATGGCAGTAAGCACTTTCAGGACATCATTTCAATTTGTCCTCTGAGGCTGCTTAATTTCCCTTCTCACTTTACCTCTTTTAACTTCTCCCATCTTTCTAATCAGAATATTCAGTAACTCGCCTGAGGTCCATAATTAGGTGTGTAAGTAGGGTACCTACTATTTGCTCGCAGGTCTATGACTCCAAAATTTGTACTCTTATCTTTTCTACCGAAAATGAAGCCATATTAAAGTAACTGAACCACATTCACTTTTTAAAAATGAGTGGCAGGGCTATAACTAAAATTTGCTGCTGCTGCTGCTGCTGCTAAGTCACCTTAGTCATGTCCAACTCTGTGCGACCCCATAGACGGCAGCCTACCAGGCTCCCCCGTCCCTAGGATTCTCCAGGCAAGAACACTGGAGTGGGTTGCCCTTCCCTTCTCCGATGCATGAAAGTGAAAAGTGAAAGTCAAGTTGCTCAGTCATGTCCGACTCTTAGCGACCTCATGGACTTCAGCCCACCAGGCTCCTCCGTCCATAGGATATTCCAGGCAAGAGTACTGGAGTGGGGTGCCATTGCTCTATTCTGAAGAACTTTGCTATTTTACTTTTCCAGATCCTTCTCTGAGGCATTAATTATACTGATTTCTAGTGCCATGTTGAAATATTGTATTTTCCTCAACATATTAGGAAGTATAATTCTGATCTAAAATAATTTTTAACTTGGAAAAAAAGATATTCATCTTATCTGGTATACTGGTAGTCATAAACAGTTTGCTCTAGTATAGGGGTTAAGAGCAGGGATTTTGGAGCTAAATATCTGAGTTTAAATCCTGGTGTCATCACCTAACAGCTGTCCAAGGACAAGAACTTTCTGTGACTTATTTACTTTCTCTAAAACACTGAGCCAGTAATAGCAGTAATTTCATGGGGTTGCTGTAAGGATTACAAATGAATTAATTCATACAAAGCATTTAGTGCCTGGCTCATAGTAAGCACTCAACAAATGCTATTAATTCTTATTGGGTACCAAACCCATTAGCTAGAGCTTAGGGAACAAAATGGTAATAATGACAACAATAATATTTCAGCTCTGTAGTGGTTTATGACTTTCTCAGCCCATCAGCACAAACCATCTCATTCGTCATCTCTATTCCTGGCAGTGCCAAAGGAAATAGCATTATTGTATCGTTTAGCTAAGAATGGCATAATTAATGAAGGCAAGAGTGGTTGCAAAAAGCCTGTGATATTTCTGCATTGGTGTGAGCTGGTTGTTATGGCAACCATCCCCTGTCAACGACCCTTTGCCAAGCAGAGAGAGATCCATCTTTGGAGCCGTCACAGCACATCTGTTTCTCTGCTCAGCTGATTAGCTCTTGTCTGCAACAACCAGCAGATGGAAGTAAAAATGAAAAAAAAATTTTCTAAAAAGAAGCAAATGTTTATTTCATCCACAATTCTGCTTTCTAATACAGAAACAGACTTTGGCTGTTTTAGGAAGACGCCACATAAACTGGACGCTTAATCTATAGGCTGCTTCTCTCCTTGGTGAGAGGGAAAAGTATACTCAACCTATAAATTACAGGTGATAGGTCCTTCGTGTAAGTCTTTTAAAATGATGTGGCTCATACTCCAGTTTCAGAATGTTCTTCTACCACCCCTCCGTCTCTGCACGGCTTTGACAGAGGAGCCAGCTCAGCACACACGTTCCTCACCATACGTCCCATATGAAAACACTGAAGCTGAAGAACACAAGGCCAGTGGACTAGGAGACCTGAATTCTGGGGTCAAATATGGTCTGAACTAGCTCAAAGAGTATCTTCTCTCTGCCTTCGTTTCCTCACCTGTAAAATGGCACTTGGATTCCCATGCTCTCTGAAAAGTCAAAGAGCTCCAGTACTTACCAGATATGGGAATCTGGACACAATATCTCCTTCACGTCTTTGAGCCTCACTTTCCTTAGTGGTAAAATGAAGAAAATAGTATCTACTCCAGAGGGCCATTGTGAGAATGAAATAAAACGACATATTAAAAAAGCACCCATCCTAGTCCCAGTGCATTCACGGGTAGAGCCTCAGTAACTGCAAGTGTTCTTCCTGCTGTATGCTTGCTGAGCAGGTGAAATATTCAAACTATCGGCCAATCAGCTACACATGGCCCTGAAGCTGGTTCTTAAGACACCCTTCTTCCTAGACATTATCCCCTGGATATGCTGGGCTGTTAGGAAATCTGGGTGTCCAGGGAAAGAGACAGGCACTTCTGGTGGCCAAAGAGTACTCTAGAGGTTCTGGATGGCAGCCACCTACCATCTAGGACAAAAGTATTTCAATATTTTAACAATCAGCATGGTCCCACCCGTGCTTCCCAGCTAACTGTAAGGCATTATTTTAACAGAGTCTACAAATATCCTCAATAAAACAATAATGATGATCTTGGTCACTTTCTTTGGTTTTCAATCATTTATAAATACTCAGTTTAATTCTTCAGTACCTGTGATGGTAGGAAAGGTAGATTAAGGATCAACTAGTCCTATACCCCTGCCATCACCATAAACATAAATCAGGCTTGTGTGCCTTTCTGCTATGAACCAGGATATTATCTGGCAGATGTTCAACGCAAACACTGGCCGAGCAATCCAATACTGACAGTGGGCATGGGCTGTATTGGAAGTGCCTGAGTTCACTGAGTCACAACCCAAAGATTCCAGTTACTGTTACCCACCTGCTAAGTCGCTTCAGTCGTGTCCGACTCTGTGTGACCCCATAGACGGCAGCCCACCAGGCTCCCCCGTCCCTGGGATTCTCCAGGCAAGAACACTGGAGTGGGTTGCCATTTCCTTCTCCAATGCATGAAAGTGAAAAGTGAAAGTGAAGTTGCTCAGTCGTGTCCGACTCTTCACGACCCCATGGACTACAGCCTACCAGGCTCCTCCGTCCATGGGATTTTCCAGGCAAGAGTACTGGACTGGGGTGCCATTGCCTTCTCAAGTTACCCACCTACCCACCCAGTGTTCCTGAGCACTTAGCCTGGCAGAGCCTTAGATTCCTTCTCTATAAAAGCAATGTCATCATGCCTAACTGGCATCTTCACAGGTAGCAAGCGCTTAAAAACAATATTTGTAAAAGTTCTATGCATATGTGAGATGTTACTATTCATATTATTATAAGAAACTGGCTGTCAGGAGACAGTGATGGAGAAAAGAAGCAATAAACATGGGTAAAGGGAGGATCGTGTGAGTTAACGCAGTTCTCCCTTTACCGGTGTTTTATATATACATATATATATAAGAGACAAGCCACAGTCACAGGCAAGGAGGGAGATCAGAGGCTCACTGTTAATTAGGTTGAGGGAAGTGACCTACACCAAGCATCTCGGAAATAATCCCAAAATACCTGACCAGAGAGCAGGTAGAATAGCACAGAATCCTCAAGGTGTTGAGGCTCCATGTGAGAAGGCAGTACATCCAGAAGAACATTGGTACATTCTAGCACATACACAAAGAACTGTGTTTGCCTCAAAGACCTAAGGCTGAGCAAGAAGGGTGTGTATGTGTGTGTGTGTGCGTGTGTGTGTGCATGTGTGCAGACAGGCAAAGCTGAGCTAACTAACCTAGCACCTGTAACATGAGGATCTGTAGATTCAAAATGACTGGCTGATTACCTTAGAAATCTGAATTATTTACTACAGAGGAGGAGTGCTAAGTATTCTGGAGAGTTGTTACAGGTTGAATTGTGTCCTCCAAGAAAGATACGTTAAGGTGTTAGCTCCCAGGACCTCAGAATGTGAAATTACTTGAAAATAGGGTTGCTGCAGATGTAATTGATTAAAGTGAGGTCATACTGGAGCAGAATGGGTCCCTAATCCAGTATTACTGGTGTCCTTATAACATGATGGCCACGTGAAAGCGAATACACAGGGAGAATGCAATATGATTCAGTTCAGTTCAGTCACTCAGTCGTGTCCGACTCTTGGTTTCTAATGTTGAGCATCTTTCTTTCCCATTTAAAATCATCTTGCTGAGTCACAGTATGCTACTGACATGCTCAGTTTGTTTAAAAAAAAAAAAAAAAAAAACTCTATTGATATTGACTTCTAGAATAACTCTTACTATGCCAGCCAATAACTCCCCAGTAGCACTGTTGCAAAGTACTATAATATTAAGGGCACCCCCTGGGATTTTTCTTCTCCTACATGGCTGAGTTGGTACCACTTTCACTCAGCATCTTTCAGCCTTCCTAGTGTCTACATGAGGTGGCAAGAGAAAGTAAGTGGAGAGTGTTGTGAATATGATAATTCATGGTGCAGCTTCGAGCTGCCCTGGTAAACTGCTGTTTGGACTGAAAGTCAACCCTTGACGGTGGTCTGGTCACATGTCATCAGCTACCTGGTTTGAAGCCTATAGCCTATTTGAATTATTATAGATGTTGGAGTTACTCAGGCTGGTGAAATCAAAATGCAAATGCAACAGGGAAAAAAATAATTTGGTTCAATTTCTCAGAAATAAAATAGAGGCTTCCCTGGTGACCCGCTGGTAAAGAATCTGCCTGCCAATGCTGGAGATACAAGTTCAATCCTTGAACCGGGAAGATCCCACATGTTGAGCAGCAGCTAAGCCAATGCATCACAACTACTCTAGAGCCCAGGAGCCACAACTGCTAAGCTCACGTGCTGCAACTACTGAAGCCCACATGACCTGGAACCAGTGCTTCACAACAAGAGAAGCCGCCACAGGAGAAGCCTGCATAATACAGCTAGAGAGTAACTCCTGCTCACTGCAACTAGAGAAAAGCCCAAGCAGCAATGAAGGCCCAGCACAGTCAAAAATTAAATAAATTATACAAAATAAAATACGGTCAAGGATCTTTCAACTGTGTTTTCAAAGTAAAGGCACTGTGGCATGCAATCATTTTATCCCACTGGCACTGGCATTATATGCATTGCTGTCATATTTAATCTGCTGCTGCTGCTAAGTCGCTTCCGACTTAGTGCAACCTCATAAATGGCAGGCTCCCCTGTCCCTGGGATTCTCCAGGCAAGAACACTGGAGTGGGTTGCCATTTCCTTCTCCAATGCATGAAAGTGAAAAGTGAAAGTGAAGTGGCTCAGTCGTGTCCGACTCTTAACGACCCCATGGACTGCAGCCTACCAGGCTCCTCCGCCCATGAGATTTTCCAGGCAAGAGTACTGGAGTGGGTTGTCATTGCCTTCTCCCATATTTAATCTAAATACCACTTATTCACATAAGCAGAAATGAAAGCATGTTAAGGTCAATATACTATGCAGGCCACCATACAAAGACAATATCCATTTGAACCATTACTGATTATCCTTTCAAGGACTCCTCTTGACCCAAACCCTGACCTCACAGAAGGACAGTATAAGTTTGTTGAAAGGCACACTAGTGAAAGTCGCTCAGTCCTGTCTGACTCTTTGCGACCCCATGGACTATACAGTCCATGGAATTCTCCAGGCTAGAATACTAGAGAGGGTAGCCTTTCCCTTCTCCAGGGGATCTTCCCAACCCAGGGATCAAACCCAGATCTCCCGTATTGCAGGCAGATTCTTTACAGCTGAGCTACAAGGGAAGCCCAAGAATACTGGAGTACCTATCCCTTCTCCAGTGGATCTTCCCAACCCAGGAATTGAATTGGGGTCTCCTGCATTGCAAGTGGATTCTTTACAACTGAACAATCAGAGAAGCCCAAAAGGAAAACTACTCAGCCATAAAAAAAAATGAAATAATGTCATTTGCAGCAACACAGATGAAACTAGAGATTATCATATTAAGTGAAGTAAGTCAGAAGGAGAAAGACTAATACCATATGATATCACTTATATGTGGAATCTAAAATATGATATTAATGAACTTATCACCCAAACAGAAACAGACTCACAGATAAAGAGAACAGTCTTAGGGTTGCCAAGGGGGTGAGTGGGTAGGGGAGGATGGACTGGGAGTTTGGGGTTAACATGCAAACTATTATATATAGAATAGACAAAAAACAAGGACCTACTGTATAGCACAGAAAGCTATAATCAATATCCTGTAATAAACCATAATAGAAAAGAATATAAATATGTATAACTGAATCACTACTGAAATTAATACAACATTGTTAGTCAACTATACTTCAATAAAATAATTTTTTTTAAGTTTCTTGAATGGAACTGACAAATGTAAGATTCTTCCTATGGACATTCTTGTAGCGGGTCATGGAGCAAAAAGACTCTGGGGAATAAAAACGTGAGGACAGTGTAGGACTGAGTCCCAGGAGCTGCAGCCTGGTCCCAAAGTGTCTTGGATGCAACACATATTCTGAGAGAACCTCTGAGTCATACTCAGGAACTGGGCACTTGGCTCCTGAGAGGTACTCTCAAGGTCTCCATACCATAATCTGCCTGCTCCTCAATTTATCCACTATAGCAGGCAAAATGCAACACTAGCCTTTCCCTGATAAGAAGGGAACCAGTTCCAGGCAATCTGGGCGACAGAAGCTCACCATGGGCCACTAAACTGCCCCTAGTAGAAACATTCCACATATTTTCTTCAACCCAGCTGAAACCTAAAAGTCACCAACACTTCATGAGAAATGTATAAAGCCAAGAGCAGCTTTCCCTTTTCTGTGTTCTGTGGTTCTGAGAACACCAACTTGCTGAAGGCTGGAATGGGAATACCATCTTCTGACTTATGCCACCCTAAATAAGAATTGAGTGGCCTCAGTTATGCTTTCCTTTAATAATAAATCGACCAAAATCAACAAAGCAATGTGTGAATATCAATAGTAATAAAGCCCTCCTCAATCTACCCTCCAAACTCATCTTCTCCTTGATTTTTCCTTTTTAACCAATATATTCATTCATTCAACAGATGCACATTAAGCTCCTACTCTACCAAGCACTACACTGAGAACCTAGCATCCCAAGTCCCTGCTAGAGTTTGGAGTTCAGTTAGAAGACCTGCTTGTCAATAACTATAGTACAATGGTCATATCTTGCTAATGGAGAGCGTAAAGGCTGCAGTGGACACTCAGGGAAAAGAGACTCATTGTTGGCCAAGGATAAGGACAGTTTCCTAGGGGAATAGCATTTGAGAGAGACTTGAAGATTGAGGCAGAGACATTACTTTGCCAACAAAGGTCTGTCTAGTCAAGGCTATGGTTTTTCCAGTGGTCATGTATGGATATGAGAGTTGGACTGTGAAGAAAGCTGAGCACTGAAGAATTGATGCTTTTGAACTGTAGTTTTGGAAAAGACTCTTGAGAGTCCCTGGGACTGCAAGGAGATCCAACCAGTCCATCCTAAAGGAGATCAGTCCTGGGTGTTCATTGGAAGGACTGATGCTAAAGCTGAAACTCCAATACTTTGGCCACCTCATGCAAAGAGTTGACTCATTTAAAAAGACCCTGATGCTGGGAAAGATTGAGGGCAGGAGGAGAAGGGGACGACAGAGGATGAGATGGCTGGATGGCATCACCGACTCTATGGACATGAGTTTGGGTGAACTCTGGGAGTTGCTGATGGACAGGGAGGCCTGGTGTGCTGCAACTCATGGGGTCGCAAAGAGTCGGACACAGCTGAGTGAACTGAACTGAACTGAAGATTGAGGAAAGTTGCAGAGCTCTGAAGTCCACTCCAGATGATGTAACAATATATAGAAAGGTTTAAAGAAATGATATATAAGGACAGATTTGGGGAATTACTTGTTTTTCCACTACTGCTGAGGCATTAAAAAAAAAGTAAATTGGGGAAAAGTGACCTGAGATGAGGTTGGACAGCAGAGAGGCTTGAATGTGAATGGCTTCATTCCTCATCCAAAGGAATGTTGACTTTGTCCTACAGTGTTTCTCAAAGTAGAGTTCATGAGATCCCTATGAAAATTTTTATGGTTTGCCTTTGTTTCAGTTGGAGAAGGCGATGGCACCCCACTCCAGTACTCTAGCCTGGAAAATCCCATGGATGGAGGAGCCTGGCGGGCTGCAGTCCATGGGGTCACGAAGAGTTGGACACGACTGAGTGACTTCATTTTCACTTTTGTTTCAATGATAATTTTATATGTAATAATGAAATGGGAGAAGTTGCAGTAAAAAAAAACGTGTTCCAGATTATCTGGATGGTCATTTGCTACAAAACTTCAATGCCCATATTTATTTTTATTATGAAGCTGTCATCAAGTCAACAGAGATGTGCCGGTTAGAGGCCAAAGGAGATGCTATTTAAACAAGGAGATCACACAGCTGAGACAGAGTAAAGCGATGGGAGAACCGGATCACCACACGGTATGCAGTAATAAGAATGACAAAGTAACTCAAAGTAATCCATGCTGTCATGCTCTGAAATGGATTCACACTGCAAAGGACAACTGAGTTTCACAAAACAATGTCATTTGTCTCATTAAATTAAAACTGTTAATTTTAATGTTGCTGGCTTTGTAGTTTTTCATAATACATTTCCCCCCATCTCTAAGGAGATGACTACACAAGTCCTCTTATTAACAGAGGGCATTTGCTTGATCCCAGGCCGGAGTGCTGTGGAATTCAATGCTGATCTGACAAGCAAAGCTGTAGCTGTGCTTCAGGGTCTGTTGGTATCTAGCCTGGAAATTCTGCAAACTTTTATATGTGTCATTTCACAGAGGATTTTGTGGTGATGCCAGAACTAAAAATTAGACCCAAATCCCAGGTTTCACTAGAGATAGAAAAAAGCACACAAGAGAAGTTGTTATGTATCCAGTATTAAAAAAAAAAAAAAAAGCTAGGACTATGGCATATTGTTCTGAAGGCCACCTGGAACTGAAATCTGTCTCTTCATTGAGCCATGTGTCACTGGGTCTGCCTCTATCCAGGGAAGGTGACCTCTGCTAATTTACACAATGGTGGGATGAACTTGCCAAGCCATGACCCTCGGAGAACATGGCGTCTTCTGGAGAAGGCCTTTTTTCTAACTGCCTGAAGGTATTCTATGGGCCTCTGTCACTTAGTCCTGAGATTAAGTGTCATCACTCTCACCCACCAAATCAGAACTCCCACAGTTCAATGAGGATAAAGGATTTCCTTCTTGCTGAAAGTTTTGTGAAGTGTGTGACTTTCCCATAAAAAAGGCATAGTACCAAGGCTTTCAACAAATACACAGAAATAGATGCCCTCTGCTCACCTCAGGGGCCATCCAGAATGGGGTGCCAACAGATGTGTTTCTCCGTAGACGTGTACTGGTGAGTTGAGCTGAGACACCTACAAGAAAAGCGTGTCATAATTCAGCAGCGAGCAGACGATGCTAGACCAGGGCTGGCAAACTTCTTCCATAGAGGGTCAGACAGCAAATATCTTAGACTTTGTGAGCTTAAGGCCTGTCACAACTACTCAACTCTGCAAAAGCAGCTCAGATAACACAAAAGCAAATGAGTATGGTTGTGTTTTCGCAAAAATTTATTTAGGGATGTATATCATTTTCACGTATCATGCTCTTCTTTTGATTTTTTCCCCAACTGTTAAAAAATATAAAAATCCTTCTTAGTTCATAGGGTGAACAAAAATGGGACACAGGTCAGACTTGGCTCACAGGCTGTAGTTATGAGCACTGTAGGTATGAGCATTTATCACTCTATCTAAATCACTGGGGTATTTTTTTTTCTAGTGAATATTTCTATCCGTACTGCTGCAAAATTGGAATCAAAAGAAAGCATCGAGAACTAGGATTAACCCCAAATACCTTCCTACTATATTTCCAAAATATTTCAGGTGATATCTAAAAATGGTGCTTCATTTGATGGAGGAAGAAAATTGGCATGTATTATCTATAATTGAACATCAGTGTAGACATAAAAAATTTTCAGTGCTTTATCTTACCTAGAAGGCTGGAAACCTGTCAAGAAAAATACACTTGTCAAATGGAAAAAGAAATAGACTAAGACTATTATTATCTAGGACTCAATGTCGAGGACTTGAATTTTAATATAATTCCCATGTACTTTGTTTTAGTCTTTGGTCAGTTCTCTTTTTTATGCCACAACAGATATAAAGGTGAATTGGATTAGCAGTCAGAAGCCCTGTTTCCCATAGCAATTATGCCTTTTCCTATTAGACCTCAAGCAGACAACCTCACAATGAGTCTCAGTTTTCTCACCTTTAAACTGGGGACAATACTGCTCATTACACCTAACACAAAGAGCTCTTAAACCTCAAGTAAGGGAACAACTGTGAAAATGACATAAATTTTGAAAATGAAAAGCATTTGTAAAATGGAAAGCATTTTACAAATATAAGGTACTGTTTTATACCAAGCAGAAATCTACCACAGCCCTTAAGACAATGACAATAGTTGCCACTAATGTTGTCAATAAGAACTAAAAAACTTGGATACATGTGCTCATCAGCAAAGAACATATCTTTAAGAACATTAGGCATAGATTTGCCAACTACCATGGGTTGTTTTTTGAGGGTAGTTTCACTAACTGCTTGCATTCTTTACTCTTTATTAGGAAGCCAGAGAGGGTTCTTTAAACTCTATTTAAACACCCTAAAATTTTTCTTTGCTTTTTTAAAAAACAGACCAATTACTTAGTGCAATTTCATTTATCTTTGAGTAATTTCTTCTGAGCAAATGATTCACTGATACATTTTAACACTAAATTCTTTCTTACCAATAAAGCAATGAACATACAAAATCATCTTTTCTCCTCCTATGCTGACACTGAAAAAGAACATTTTAAAAAGTGCTTCTGTAAATGTTTTCTCATTATTTATAGCAGTCATGCTGAAGGACTAACTGTTGTTAAATTCATTTAGAAGATTAAACCATTTGATAAACTTAAAAAGGAAAATCAAATGGTTTGTTGGATTCAATACAAGGAGTGTTGTAAGGAGATATTAATAGTTCCCTGGCCTTAGGTGATATAACTCTGTTGCCTCTCACCCTTCCATTTCTTGTTAATGTTTCCAGTTCAACCAGCCTCACATGTAGCAGCAATAATCACAATTTAAAGGGATGTTAGTTTCCAGACCCAAAGGAGTATTTTACCTTCTGCTCACAGGGAATTAGTATGCCTGAGGCTAGAGAAAGTCATTTAAAAGACCAAACGGTTTTCTCTTTTCATATGCAAAAGAATAATAGACAAAATGTAAATTATAGACAATTGCCCTGAGTTGTGAAATCCTTCGCAACAAACCAAAGTTTTTCCCATCAAATTTTTCTTTTGAAACACTTTCATATTCTCTCTTTAATAAAATTGCTTCTAAAGTTGAAAATAGATTAACAAACAGCATCTCCTAGGGTGATCCATCTGGTGAACCCCGCTCCCCACCCCGACTCTCCAGCCTGTGCGTCACTGGAAAGGCCCTCAGCCTTTGGTGTAGAAGAGAGGCCCCAGTCTTCTGAGATCACAATAAATGGCTGCCTTTGGCTAAACTGCACACATCAAGAAAACAAACGACAAGCCGTCATTACCAAAGTCAACGAGCTTAACTCCTCCTTCTGTTGTCAGAAGAATGTTATTCCCCTTGACATCACGGTGGATGATTCGGTTATTGTGCAAATGCTGAAGGCCCTTCATGGAGTCCCATCGCCACCAAACAACAGGAAAGAGAAAAGGAAAATTTGCAATGGTTAGTTTTAAACAATTACCCTACTATTAAAATCTAATCAAAGTCCATATTAGGCTACACCTCCCTGCTGTTAATACACCTTGCATATTATAGAGCAGTTTCCCCTTGTTAGTATGCTGTGGGGAGCCAACCAATGACAAACTGCCCCCTCGACCCCACCTTGAAGGACATCCTTACCAAGAGGGCCCCATATAAGATGTATGAGATCACTGCTTCGTCCAACCGCTGGTTGCACCTAAGTAGACTTTTGACAAGCTCGGTGACTGAGCCCCCATTACACAGCTGCAAGAGGAGGTGCCGGGGAGAGAGACAGCAGGAGCATACATACAAAAAGAAAAGAAAAAAGACATTAGGAAAAGCCCACCAATTACCGACCTCAAGTAGTAAATTTGCAAATCACAAAACTCTAGGTTGGAACAATGAAACTTCACATTTCCATTGCACAAATCTAGTTCTCTGTGTGTATGTGTTTGTGTATATTTATTCAAGGTGATGACTTATGATTGAAAATACAAGTCCAAAAAAGCTGACTTCTTTCTCAAGTTAAATAGCAAAGCACAAGACATTATTTAGACATTAAAAAGAGAATGCATATAATAATCATGGTGAGTTGTTATCGGAAATTTTACATGAATACTGTCTGTTTAAACACACACACACACACACATGCAGTTTGAAGGAAAGACAAAGTCAAGATGAATGCCCTTGATTCTTGGGAGGGGATAAATTTTATTTCAAATCTTGTCTCCAGTGCTGGCACTGCAGACACCAGACGCCCAACCAGCAGCTCTTTCTAGAGTTGCTACTGCATGTCAGATTTATGGAATGGAGCCGCATCATATGTTCATTTAACCTTTTCATATTCAACTTTAGAAGCTCAGCAACTTTATGCTCTTTTTTTCCCCTGTAATTAAAAACATTCTAAACGTACAGCTTTCATATTTGCTCTCTGTTATAGAATATACCGAGATTTTAGATACATAAGCTAGGCATATTATTTTTTCACAGCAACTTAAGGGTTTTCAAGGATAATTTTGACTAAATGCAGAAGGCAATGTGTAGGTTTGGGTGTGCTATATGCCATTTTAAATCAAGGGTTCTTAAGTGGTTTGAGCAGGGCTTGTATATACCTTGAAACTGTAGGCAGCATGTTGTATATTCATCTTGTACTTTCCTGCTGAGAAAATTCACAGCTTTTGTCAGATCTGCAGAGCCATCCTTGTCCATATAAAGTCAAGACCCTGATTTAGAGACCTAGGTTTCCTCCTGGCACTTTGTGTGTAATTTGAGAAAGAGTTAACTAGTGAACAGTGGGCGTCCCCTGGTTGTGGCTGCTTGAGTCAACTGGCTTTTTGTAAGCAAGGCAATCTGAGGGAGCACAGATTAGCACCTTTCCTAAAAGAAGACACTCTTTATCAAGGGAAGAGTACATTAAGATCTATTTGACTCTAATTACAAACATTTGCAAGGTTTTAATAAATGGTGAGGAAATGTTTTTGTTTGATGAATGTATCTCTTCTTGCTACATACATGGCAGATACCTTGCCCACACATTAAGAATCAAAATAAGATGAAACTTAACTGAATCTGCCCATGTTTTAAAAAACTTAAGCTGAATCTGCCCATGTTTTTACCATGTAAGTTGCTCACAAACACTATTCAACTAAAAATCCAATATAGAATTGTTTGTGGGGGCTGAGTCGCTTCTGACTCTTTACGACTCCATGGACTGCAGCCCGCCAGGCTCCTCTGTCCATGGGATTCTGAAGGCAAGAACACTGGAGTCAGTTGCCATGCCTCCTCTATGTGATCTTCCCAACCCAGGGACCAAAACCTCATCTCCTGCATCTTCTGCAGTGGCAGGCAGTTTCTTTACCACTAGTGCCACCTGGGAAGCCCCAGTATAGAATTAGGAATCTTTAATAAAACTATGATAAATCACTATCTCTCAGACAGGATTCCCTCCTGAATCCTTGAACACTGAATTCTGAACAGTGAAATGCACTGAAGGCTATAGTGGTCTGGGATTTTATAAGTGTCCTCAGAATCCTCTCTCCACCAATGTTTGGTGTAACTTGCTAAATCAACACCAACACTTCTCATGACCATAATATTGAGTACCAGCATAATTTCTTCCAAAGGATTCCACATTCTTTTTATTTCAACTATGTCTTAACATAACCCTGAAGGGCACATAACATTCAATGTTCAATCTAATATTCTCTTGAACAGTGAATGCATTTTCAGTGTCATGATTCATAGAAGAATCTTAAAAGCTAAACTTTCAGTAAACATAAAACAATTTTCTCAGGACTCCTCCAATTAGATTTTACATTTCAAGGGAACAAAAACAGGAAAACTGAACATAGAGTCAAATGATGATCATGTAAGAATGCAGAACATGACAGAAGGGATGTTTTGGACCCACAAAAAAAAGTCCTTCCGAGGCTGATGGCATAGAGCTTGGAGAGCTTGAGAGAGTAAGATTAGGGTGGGGATGCTCCCTTTTGGAAGTGGGAGTTGTATAAAGGAATAATGATGATGAAACTACTTCATATGAACCTCTTTTATTCAGAAATGTGCAGGGAGACCTCCTCACAGGAGCCTCATGCCAACAAAGCAGTGTCCGTGCTGTACAAGATCCACCAAGCCTGGGATTCTAACTGTCCCTACACCTGACCTGCCTCCTGAGAAGGCTGCATGCAGGACAAGAAGCAACAGTTAGAACCAGACATGGAACAACGGACTGGTTCCAAATTGAGAAAGGAGTACATCAAGGCTGTATATTGTCACCTGCTTATTTAACTTCTATGCAGAATACATCATGCGAATGTCAGGCTGGATGAAGCACAAGCTGGAATCAAGATTGCTGGGAGAAATATCAACAACTTCGGATATGCAGATGATACCACTTTAATGGCTGAAAGCGAAGAGGAATTTAAGAGCCTCTTGATAAAGGTTAAAGAGGAGAGTGAAAAAGCTGGCTTAAAACTCAGCATTCAAAAAACTAAGATCATGGCATCTGGTCCCATCATGTCATGGCAAATAGGTGGGGAAACAATGGAAACCGTGACATTTTCTTGGGCTCCAAAATCACTGTGGATGGTGACTGCAGCCATGAAATTAAAATATGTTTGTTCCTTGGAAGAAAAGCAATGACAAACCTAGACAGTGTATTAAAAAGCAGAGACATTACTTTGCCAACAAAGGTCAGTATAGTCAAAGCCATGGATTTTCCAGTAGTCATGTATGGATGTGAGAGTTGGACCATAAAAAAGGCTGAGCACCAAAGAATCGATGCCTTTGAACTGTGGTGTTGGAGAAGACTCTTGAGAGTCCCTTGGACAGCAAGGAGACCAAACCAGTCAATCCTAAAGAAAATCAACCCTGAATATTCATCAGGAGGACTAATGCTGAAACTCCAATACCTTGGCCACCTGATGTGAAGAGCCTACTCATTGCAAAAGATCCTGATGTTGGGAAAGATTGAGGGCAAGAGGAGAAGGGAGTAACAGAGGATGAGATGTTTGGATGGCACCACTGACTCAATGGACATGAGTTTGAACAAATTCCAAAAGACAGTGAAGGACAGGGAAGCCTGGCGTGCTGCAGTTCATGGGGCTGCAAATAGTCGAACGTGACTTAGGGACTGAACAATAACAACAGCCTGCTCATGACTTGCAAGAGATTTAGAACTTGATGCTGCACTGGCAACAAGGTCAAGGCTACAGTTTGAATGAAAAGGAGAGACAGGGAAGACCCCATGATAAGGAGTATCAGGGACCTAAGACACAGGGAGATACCAAAGGCAGACAGTAGGAGGACTCAGGGTCATCACACGGTTGGAGTGTGGTCTCATTGCCATACGTATCAGATGCCATGAGCATCTGCTGTATTCAGATTGAAATGTCACCCCAGAGAAGGACAGGAACAGGGAAAAAGAAAACCATTTAAAAGCTAAGTCCTTATCCAAGTGACTAAGCTTTGAGCTGGATTGTGAAAATGGGAAACAAATTCCCCAAACTTGTCCCTTTCCAAAGAAGTACTCAGCTGACTACGTTTAACAGGATGAGTTCAAATCAACTATTTCCTCTAGGCAGGCTGGGGGCTCAAGAACAATGTTAGGTTTAGCTATTGAAAAGAAAGTGACCTTTTGGTTCTCAGTCATTTGTAACTGTCCAGTTTGTGTCACTCAATCATGAACACTGTCCCTGCACTCAAAGAGCTCAACACCAGAAATGGACACGTGAGTAATGAGTGGCAGGTGGAAGTGGAGTATACCCAGGGATATGGTGGCACTGAAGAGGGAAGGGTGACCTCTGCCATGCCAGGGTAGAGAGGGAACAGTCTGCTCTTCCTGGAGGATGTAACACATACAATGAATCTGAAGGACAAACGAGCTTATGGCAGGTGAACAAGAAGAAGAGAGTCCTTGGAAAAGGGACACCGTGTGCAAGGAAGGGAGCACAAAAGAATGAAATGGGTAGGAGTGTTTCTATTTGCCGGTCCATCTACGTGCGTGTGTGTGTCTCTGTCTGTGTGTCTGAATTCTACGTACTCTGCCTCTGTTGGGACAAAGGGACAGAACCTAGCACAGAGAGATGGAGAAGTAGAAAGGGGAACAGGGAATGCAGGCGTGCCCTGCCAAAGTGTGTGGACTTAATGCACACGAATTACGATACCATAGTATACCATTGGATAGGAGTGGTAAGCTAGCAACAGGTTTTAGACAGGAGGTCTGTTCAGATTTCTAGAAAGACCTTGGTAGCAGATTGGAGGGTGGACAGAACAGGAAGACAAAGGGAGCTAGACACCTGTCAGGAGATATTGAAGCAATCAAGAGAAGCAAGGTCAGTAAGTCAAGAGTCCTGAGGACAAAGAATCAGGGACAGATACAGAGTGGGTGTTGGGGGGTGGTGCTTTTATAAGATAGCATTGACACTAATTTTTGACCAGTTGGATAGAGAAAGTTAAGAGACAGAGTCTAGGGATCTTGTGAGAATATCAATAAAGTTCTTTGATCCTCTAAAGCCAAAGCAGTAATAGACACGCAAAGCACTGCCACACCTTCATTAGAACCACTTCTCAGTCTGGCTTCCATCTCAGGGAGGCACACGCTTTATTGAATTGCAAGTGCACTATTAAAATTCTACCCAGAGAACATTTAAATTAAATACTGGGTGATGATCCAAGCTAACTCAACCCTGGAATTTTCCCCTGAAACCTCATTTTAGTCTCTCTCCTGCCCTACTTTCAATCTGGCCATTTCTGGAACAAGAGCCTATTTGGTGGCATTTTAGATGGGTAGCCAACTTACAAACTTTCTTTATAGCTCTAGAACCTACGGATGGATTAAAAGCAGCCATTTTGTCAGCAGGATCAAAACTCAGCTGTAGATTTAAGAACAACAATAGAATCTGACTCAGTTGGTGCCTTTTGTTCGCTAAATGTCAGAGTTTAAGAGCTGTCTGATTTCTTGTGGCTCAAAGAAACATATAATTAAACTGCTCAGGGTACCTTTAGAGGAAGCAGTCCTGTGAAGCTGATAAGCCCACTAGCAAGGTTTTAAAGGGCAGCCTGTGGGTTACAGGGAAAGGACTTAGGGTACTTGGATATAAAAAAGGAAAGCAGGTACACACTGACAATTGTCTAATCAGAGTAAATATTCAGTGAAATGGACTGAACACTTTAAAAGCATGACAAGGGAACTATATTTAAATGCATCAAATAATATAATCCTCTTAAAGCTGTAAGGAGGCAGCCAAGCTTCCTACTTCACCCACCCCTGAGGGTTGGCACCTGCAGCCTTTTATTCCCGCCCACGCTGCCAGCCATCAGACTCAAATACAGAGGTAGGTCTGCATCCCTGCGTTCCTCCCTATGCCCTCAGCATTCAGGAAATGTGGCAGCTGGATGCATGTTGAATTTAATGAGCGTTTCGCTCCAAACCAAGAAAAACAGAAAAATCATTTACATTCCACATCTATTTTCCAAAACATCGTTGAATATTGATTCAATCACAGTATGTGCGTTTGCTAAGATGGTCGTAATTTCAAGCAATAAAATATTCCTTGCTCCATAAGCCATCAACTTTCCTCTACATTATTAAAGAATGACCCATGCAACACAATCACCAGACCTTTATTCTAGTTGAAACTCTAACCTTCAAGTAGATCCTGTACTGGCATGTTGATTTGCCCTAAGAGGACAGAAATAGGAGGAATTTCTTTTCAGTGCTTTTTGGTTCAGTGGATTTGATCTTTCAAGGGTGTTAGGTTCTACAGAGGGCATAAAGCAAAAGGCGAGGATTATCAAAATTACTCTTGAAGATGCCTTAGGGAGCACCATGTTAGACAATGTCCACCTCTCAGGAAGGCCAAGCAACATAGTTTTCCTCCACAGCATTGGGAGACATGTGTTTTTTACTGATACAAAGTGAAATCACTGTCTTGCCCCTACAAGAATGAAAACAATGTCACTTGAAACCATGGAGTTCCAGTCAGGGTGGGCTGGGAGGAAGATGCTCACACCACGAGAGGCAGGAGGGCCCCAAGACCCCCACCTCCTATTTCAGCCTCTCTCCAGAGCACATCGTAGATTCGTTGGGTAGGCAGAATCACTCCAACACTTCAGCTTCTTAGGCCCTCTTGTTTTTGCTGAATAAAGATAGCACATGAATATAGGGTGCAACTCAGCTGCATTTCCAAGTTCTTGCCTTCTCCACTCCCAAATGTTCTGTACTTTCCTTCTGACCCCCAGGCACTCCAATGACTCTCATTCTAGAATCCAGCCAGAAACTGTCATTGGAGTCAGTGTTCTGTCCTCCAGGGCTTTCTAACCATCTCTGGCCAATCAAAACATGGTTCAGACCATCAGGGTTCCGCTATGACCCTGACTTATTAACATGATAACCTTGACTCATGCCACAATATCAATAGGTGGAAATGCTTTAAGGTGGTAACTTGCAATATAATGGGGCTTAGACTGGACTTTCTAGGGCCTTAAATAAATAAATGCAAAATCTGAACAGAGGTATCATTTCCCCCCACTTTGGCTTAGATACTGAACTTACACATAGATCTTTGAGAGGAAAAACAGGTTTAAAATAATTCTTTCATTTGGTTTTAAAATATAAGGAGTATTTTTTTAGTTTACATTGTCACTAGCACTCTAAACGCTCAACTATTTCTTTTAAGTTGAACATATTATTTGAGCAGAAATAGTATTTACCAGTGGAAAGTTTTATACCAAAGGAAAACAGAAAAAAATATATTTCATGTCTTAGCAAATACTAGGCATTTTGTCTGAATATGGAGCTTTTCTTAAAGGTCTAATTTCTTATTATGTTTCATTTAGGTGAGAGATAATACAACTTGTAGATTTTCTGAATTTAACATTAACTAGGATAAAACTTATTCACAAATTATCCAAAAGATTATTATGTATGTTTGTCTCCATATCTTTCTCCTATAGTAGTTGTCTGTCACTGAGGAAAGCTTTGGTTTGCTTTCTGGTAACAATTAGTACTTAATTTCAGAAATGACATTTTTATTTGCTCTTGTTTTCAGAGTTGTGGTGATTTAGGAGGGTTATTAATAACACTTTTCTATCCTCAAGAATTGCTCTGCGGAATAGCTTCTCACGGTTCCTTTCATCATATTCAGCAAGGAAAGAGCAAAGGCAATATAAATTTAATCTCAATATACAGGATGAAGGGAGCAATATTAAACAGACCATAATTTTATTATGCAAGTTTCCTAAAGCACTCATTAAAAAGCTATAGGCGGCGCAGCATGGTCAAGGTTCTGTGTGGACTGTCATTATCTTCCAGCGGAGTGTGTGTGTGTGTGTGTGTGTGTGTAATCAGGAACTGCTGCCATTTCAACCAGAGATCCAAAGTCTATTTCCCGGACCTGACAGACAGCATCATGGGCAGCAGCAACACAGAATGGGAGAAAAGCGAAGTGCAATCCTTCTCTAGTTCTGCCATATAACTGGTTATGGGACGGTAGGCATGCCACTCCTTCTCTGGGTCTCTATTCCTCAGGTGAACACTAGGAGAGTGACCTGAAGGAAGACCAAGGTCCCTGCCAGCTCTAGGAGTCCAGGAATCTGTGTCTATAAGCGTACTGGAGGCACTGGACACAGCTAACCCAGGAGCCTGGCATGGATGGCCCATTCCTAGACAGAAAAGACTGAGGATGTCTGGTTCCCTGTGCCATCAGCCTGGGCATGGACCAACAGAACCCGCAAAAGGTATAATATCTGCATACTGTATTGCCAAGGCATGAATAATTCAGTGTGCCAGGGCAACCTCATTATCTGTGCTTAGTCACCCAGAAAAAGCAAGCGACAGTCCGCGGGGGAGTATTTGCACAAGATCCAGTTCACAGTTCTGAGCTCCTTCTCATCTTTCAAGGCCAGGTGCAGCCCCTTCCGGCTGCCTCAGCTGTGCCTAAGGGGCTAACATTCAGTCACTCCTCATGGGGAAGAGCACTTATTCTCCAGGTGGTGGCAGGTCTGAGCAGCCTACCTACCCACTCGTCAAATGGAGGGGGGGACAGTCCCTTTTCAGGCTCTGGAAAACCCCTGGAAGAAAACCCAGTTTTCTATATCTGAATACAGAATCTTTTTAAGTCAGGGTAAAATGAAAAGAAACTAAGACTTCTTGGTCACTGTACTTATTAAATGATAATCAAGTTTAAAACATTGAGGTCTTACAGAGTTTAAGAAGAATATAACCCTAGAGACACTAGAAATTATTATTTCAGAGACCCTAGAAATATTACTTTCCATATTGCACGAGAATAAGCATTTAAAAATTAATGTTATTAATATTCTAGAGCTTTGTACACTGGATAAAATCTGTAATATTCCCAGGGAAGCAGTGGGGGATAATAAAATCCAAAAGATGATACTATGAGAACATGCTATGCGACGTAACCAATCAACTAAACAGAAAAAGATGATTTCTAAAAACCAAAATCCCTTACATCTTTATATTCTGAAGAGCGCAACTAGTGTGACAGAAATGTTCCTTGCAGATTATCCCATCTGAATACAACAAATGAATTTCTCATACATGGTTGCTACGGCATCCAGTATATATTGTCTCATGACCAGGCCCTCCCAGAGCCAGATGGGAGGTTTTCAACAAAAGACCCCAGACGGTGAATCCAGGACTGACCTCCCCTTTGTTGCTTCTCTCTTAAAGCTTTCACACCTGTCCCCACGCTCCTGGATCACACGTGTGACCTCAGGCACGGACGCTGGTTCAGAGGGGTAGAGTCTAGGACAGATGAGGGTGGGCCTCGTGAGCACGAGGCAATACAACAGACCTGTCCTAATATACTGACTTCACATGCTGTCACTGCGTTGTTGCCATCTTAGTCCCACGGACGAACTGTATTTGCAGGGAATGGACTCTTTTGCACCCAGTTACACACATTCATTAACAAGGGAGAAAGAAGGGCAAGACTATAGAGGATACAGTGATGCTGGCTTCAGACTGTCTCTTCAAAGCAGATGTGGCCAGGAATATCAGCTGCTCCCTGCTCCCAAGTCTCAGAGGCAACTCTCACCAGGAATTGTGCCTAGCTACAGGAAACTTCCTCCCCCAAGGCCACATGCCCACCCAGGGTGGCATGCACCCAGTGATTGGTTGATGCAAAGATAAAATACAGGACGACCCTATAAGAGCATCCCAGGTCTTCTTCTCCCTGAGGATGGGCTGAGGCCTCTGTTGCACCTACACTGATGTTTCCTATCTCTCTTGTCCAATCCCACCTTCCGTCCAGGTCTAGCCCCCAAAAGAGGAACTCTCCAATAACCTTCCATATACAACTGTCAGAGTTTATTTTCAGGAAATCCAACCTGAGATGAGGATTAATGGCCATGAATGGGCTGATTCAAATTTGGCAAGCAAGTAAACCTTGGGTTAACAACTTTTGAAAATGAGCTGCAATCAGTTGGAACATGTTTTCTGTGAAATTTTCCCAGCCTGGAGTAGAAAATAACCTTTTCCAACTGTATTTTTATATTCATTGTATTAGAAAAAAAGATTGTTAAAACCTCAGAAGCAGAGAAACATGCACATTTTCAGCAACAGCCTACCTGTAAGAATGTAGAGAATACCACATCTGGTAAGGTACCTGTGTATGCAGGAGAGATCATTTCCCCTAAATGTGCATCTTATACTATTTAGGCAATAACGAGTCTGCTCACCCCTGCTCTGTCTGAATCGATGGTCACCCAGCGGGAGCCTCTTACCTCCAGGACCAGCCACAGCTGTCCTCCCACACAGTGATCCGCTTTGTAAAACATTCCGTAAAACTTTACAACATTGGGATGATTCGGGAGAAACTGCAAAATGTTGTATTCTGCCTCAATCTCTTCATCCATATCCTATATAGGGGAAAAAATGCATGCTGAATTCAGTATAATGTGTGAGGTAGGGTACAGAACTGATGCCATGATCAGGCAACGCCTTAATAAAGCATATTTAGTCTGCATTTTTTATGTCATCATTACCATATCCTGAAAACAATGAACATGTAGATACCAACTAAAGCCTCCTAGTTGTTAATCAGTAAAATGTCTTCATTATATATCTTTAATAATAATATCATAAATATCTTTTTAAAATTTAAAAATGTCTGAATTTTCAAAGCAATTAAAGAGAAGTAGTGCAAAGGGATCCAACCAGGATACAACACTTATAACCTCACTGTACTAAACAGTGGACAGCATTGTAAGCTCAGTGTTCAGTGCTCTGAATTATGATGCCAGGCTAAGATGACTGAACACCACAAGTCTGGGCCACTTTGTAACTTACAGAGAGACCAGACTGTGTAAACCCAAAACATCACTCTTAACAAGAGAATAACTGTTGAAGAGCCCTGGGGACTAAAACCAAAACAATAGTAAAATGGACAAAAGAGAAAAGCAAAGGAACTTTTGACCCCAGATGAAGTCCCTTCATTCAGATGGGCTGGACTTCCCTGGTGGCTCAGACAGTAAAGTGTCTGCCTATAATGCAGGAGACCCAGGTTCAATCCCTGGGTTGGGAAGATTCCCTGGAGAAGGAAATGGCAACCCATTCCAGTATTCTTGCCTAGAAAATCCCATGAACGGAGAATCCTGGTAGGCTACAGTCCCTGGGGTTGCAAAGAGTCAGACACGACTGAGCAACTTCACTTCACGTCACTTCATTCAGGAGGGCCAGGGAGTCATAACTCATTTTGGGATATCATGCCAGGTTTCAGTATCTCTAGAAAATCACCCCCAGAATCAAGAAGGAAGTTGAAAACTCAGTGTGCATGAAACCCTATATTGTGGGTACTTACACTGATTGGATCTAGAATTTTTACTGCGGCCAGGCTCCCATCTCTCTTATTAGTCACCTTGTAGACCTTGCCATAGGTGCCTTTACCTATGGTCTCTATAATTTCCCAGGTATCTGTGGGATCTGGAAGCGATTCAAGTCCAAGCATCGTGGCGTTGTAATGAAACAATCCATACAGATGTCTCCTGGTGGGAAGAAAAGCTTGTTATGAGCAACAGATCACAGGATTAGTGTCAGTGGGCTTTTGAAACAAGAATATTTTTATTTCTTAACCAGCAATCTTGTGGTACTTTCCTTTTTTTAACTGTCCCCTTGTATTTTAAGAAGACTTTTTTTTTTTTAAGAGATTTGAAGCCTCTTTAAGAAATGCGGGTAGTAGATAGACGGTGGGCAGCATGGCTCTGGAACATCTTCAAAAACACAATCCTAAAAGGGGAGATTATATCCACACACAAGGAGGGAGTAAAAGGGCCAAAGAGGATGTCCAGTCATGACCAGACAACCTCATTCTAGGTTGCTAGTAGTGGCTGCTGATGCCAGGAAAAAATCTGAAAGTCTCAGGTCTGAGATCTTTATAGCTAAATTATGTAACCTTGACCAGGTCTCTCTGATGGTCACTAGAAACTAGCACCCAGCCTCTGTGTGCAAAGTCTCTGTTAGGAAGAAGGATCTGGTGCCTGTACAAACCCCTATGTCCCTGTCCTTTCAGAAAGCTTATGTTAAATCTCCCAGGACTCCCTTGAGTCTCGAAAGGCTGGCTCAAGCATTAATGATTAGGAAATGTGAGGATGTAGAAACAAAGAATAGCTATTGGGCCAAGAAACTGGTAACAACTTAGACTATAAATTTGCCACATAGCAGAAACACTAAACTCCCAGTTCGCTGAAAGATACAGATAAAAGCCTGACACACATTTCTGAATTGTTTCTACAGAAGAAGACCGCAACCAGATGAAAACTGCTGACCATAAGAACAGAGATTCTAGACTGGTTGAAACTAGAAAGCTGATGATGCTTGCAGCTTCACCTTGATCCCAACCAATCCAAGATGCTTGTGCACAAGTCGATCACACACCCTCCCTCACACTGCCTTTAAAAGTCCTTCCCCAAAGCCATCAGGGAGTTCAGGTCTTCAGACTTCGGCCGTCTATTCTCTTTGGTTGATGTCCTGCAGAAAACATTGAACTTTCTTTCACCACACCCCGCTGTTGGTGGATTGGCTTTGGTGTGAGCAGATAAGAGAACCTAAATTGGATCTGGTAATAGCATCAGTCAGTGCACAGTATCCATTGTCATCCAGGTCTTAGGTCCTGCAAGGATTAGCCAAGCCAGACCCCATCCACACAGCAACAGCCTACTGTGGGAATCACACTGAATGGCTAATCAGAAGCTGCAAGCTCACCCCACCTTAGCAGTATTCTATTTAACAAGGACTTGGCCCTGTAAAATTTAAGTACTTTAAAGTACCAGCAGCAAGCTTGGCAGGCAAACAAAGTCACCCTAGACTGGTCCCATGAAAAAGCTCCTTCAAGTATAGTTACTCCAAGGCTAGAAGAGGGGTCTCAACCCCAGGTTGTTTCTAATCTCAGGAAAGGGGCCATTAGACTCCAACAGGAACAACCACAGCATCCAGTCCCCAGGTGTCCACCTGGAGTGAGCCCTTCTGCCTCATGCTGGGCAATCCAATTTCCACTTCTAATTATTTCCAGACTGCATTCACTCAAGACACAGCCTTTTGACTTGGAACAAAAATTCATTTTTCATCCTTACCCTTTCTGATGGGGGCATTTCAAAGATATTGAAAACCACTGCCAAAACCAAACAAAATCCCAATATCTGTGGTATTGATACTGGGAGGGAATCTGTCTTTCCAGAGTCCACCTGGCAGAAATTTCATGCTCTGAAGGGGTCTCCAACCAGCACCTTGAGAGCCCAGGCCAGGCTCATCCTGGGCTGAGACAATGACCCTAAGAGGTCAGGTGGTCAAACAACTCCTGATTTTCATCTTCTGGTTTCAAGATTCTAATGAACTCTAAGCTTTCCCCTTGGCCAGTGTTTCCCAAAATCCACCTTTCTCAGCACATGTTTCACAATTCTTGCCATATATGTATGTTACCTGTGCTATTAGCTACTAATTTAAATGACTTGCTTTTTTACATAAATAAATGTCTTTTTTTTTTTTTTTTAATTTTTCTGTTGCCACAGACTGCTGGGAGAAATATCAACAACCTCAGATATACAGATAACACCACCCTAATGGCAAAGAATGAAGAGGAACTAAAGAGCCTCTTGATGAAAGTGAAAGAGGAACAGGAAAAAGCTGGCTTAAAACTCAACATTCAAAAAACTAATACCATGGCATCTCATCCCATCACTTCATGGCAAACAGATGAGGAAACAAAGGAAACAGTGACAGATTTTTATTTCTTGGGCTCCAAAATCATAGTGGGCGGTAACTGCAGCCATGAAATTAAAAGATGATTGCTCCTTGGAAGAAAAACTATGACAAACCTAGACATGCTAGAAAGAAGAGAGATCACTTTGCCAACAAAGAGCCATGTAGTCAAAGCTATGGTTTTTCCAGTAGGCGTGTACGGATGTGAGAGTTGGACCATAAAGAAGGCTGAGCATCAAGGAATTGATGCTTTTGAACTGTGATGTTGGAAAAGACTCTTGAGAGTCCCTTGGACAGCAGGAAGATCAAACCAGTCAATCCTAAAGGAAATCAACCCTGAATATTCATTGGAAGGACTGATGCTAAAGCCGAAGCTCCAATACTTTGGCCACCTGATGAGAAAAGCTGACTCAATGGAAAAGACCCTGATGCTGGGAAAGATTGAAGGCAGGAGGAGAAGGGGACAACAGAGGATGAGATGGTTGGATGGCATCACCAATTCAATGGACATGAGCTTGTGCAAACTCCAGGGAAGCCTGGTGTGCTGCAGTCCATGGTGTCACAAAGAGTTGGACATGACTGAGTGACTGAACAACAATAACAACATGGCATGTAGGATCTTAGTTCCTCGATCAGGGATCAAACCCACACCCCTGGCAATGGAAGTCTGGAGTCTTAATCACTGGGAAGTCCCATATATATCTTTTAAAAGCACTTCATATCCCTACCCTAAATCATTTGCCATATATCAAAATTAACTGTGAAAAGATGATTATACTAAAAGCAACAGTTGTTCAAGCACAGTCAGGGACTGCTGCCCCTGTTCTTTTGGGGAAAAGAAGGAGATCATGGAGTGATGGGGTAGAGTTAAAGACTAGCACAAACTTTCCCCTTAATCTCATCAGAAGACATGAAAAAGAATTAGCAAGTGAACAATTTTGTCACTATGTAATTCACTGTCCTTTATTGCAAGATCCTCAAAACCTCTGAACACCTTGGGAACGGCTCTTCAGCTCAGCTTTTACAAAAGCGAAAGGCGGGATCAACTGGGGATGTTGATTAAGGCCAGACAAGTGGGGATGGGGAGGGTAATGAGATGTGTTTCCTGGAGAGAAGAATCTGGGCCATCGATGTGGGTAGGATTACTTTATACTCACCAGGACAGGCCCTGTTTCTCCACTTGCATCTGGGCTCAGCGCCACTGACAGAGGTGCTGAGCCAAAATGCCTGCACGATCCAGGCCCTGCCCTGCCCAGCCCCAAGATCTGCCTAGCAACGCATCTCTCTGGGCCTCAGTTTCCTCACTGGCATGGTGGGGCTGCTTCTGCCACCCACTCCACATTGTGCCTATGAGTCTAAGAGGATGAAGACAGAATGAAGTGAACGTGGTGACTGCCGACCAGTGACAGTCGCCGTCACAAAGGCTCAGCACCATGTTCTGCCTCAGCAGAGGCAGCACAGCTTCTTGCTCTGTTCTATTTTACCCTCAGCCACAAACCAAATGAGAACCAAATTTGCTCTGCTCCAAAATGGCAACCCACTCCAGTATTCTTGCCTGGAGAATCCCAGGGATGGGGGATCCTGGTGGGCTGCCATCTATGGGGTCGCACAGAGTCGGACACGACTGAGGCGACTTAGCAGCAGCAGTAGCAATCAGTTATCAGTTTCCAACAAATGGCAAGAATTCGGTGTGCGCAAGTGAAATGAAATCATAGCCCGTGGCAGTGGGAAAGGACCCTGGAAGCCCTCGAATCAAGTGGTTTCCTAATGATTTGGGGCCATGACACCCTTTTGTTAAATTAAATCTTACTTAGGATGCTGATGGATAAGCTGAGAGAAGCGGTGTCCTTCTGGCTGAGCGAGGCTGGGGAACGGGTGCCTGCACTGTGCCTCCCATGGGGGACCAGAAGGGGCACCAGTGCCCTGGTCTGCTTGCAGCTGCTGGGTTCAGCACTGAGAGTCCTGTAGCCCGGGAAACCTCAGAACTAGGCAAACCAGGACAGTCTGTCACCTTAGACTCTGGGACCTTCTCTGAGCACTATTAGAAAATCCCTGATTAAGTAGCCTCCACCACCACCATCTCATCCCCTGCTATGGTTAAATTGCAACTTCCCCACACCCCAATTCATATGACTGTGTGTGTGTGTGTTAGTGTGTGTGTGTTAGTCTCAGTCGTGTCCGACTCTTTGCAACCCCACGGACTGTAGACCACCAGGCTCCTCTGTTCATGAGATTTCCCAGGCAAGAATACTGATGTGAGTTGCCATTTCCTTCTCAGAGGATCTTCCCAACCCAGAGATCAAACCTGGGTCTCCTGCATTGCAGATGGATTATTTACTGTCTGAGCCACCAGGGAAGCCTGCCCCAATTCATATATGGTGAAGTCCTAATCTCCAGTACCTCAGAATGTATTTGGAGATAGAGCCTTTAAAGAGGTAATCAAGGTAAAATGAGGTTATGGGGCGTAGGGGTGGGAGGAAGTTAATCCATATGACCAGTGTCCTTTAAAAAAGAGATTAGGGCACAGACACACGGAAGGAAGACTCTGTAACAGAGGGAAGATGGTTATCCTCAAGCCATGGAGAAAGCCCTCAGAAGGAACCAACTTTGCTGACATCTTAGTTTGACTACTAGTCTCCCAAACTTTGAAGAAATAAATTTCTGTTGTTTAAGCCACCCGGTCTGTGGTACTTTGGTATAGGAGTCCTACCTAGCTAACTAATGGGTTTCCCTGGTGGTTCAGTTGGTAAAGAATCTGCCTGCAATGCAGGAGACCTGGGTTCAATCCCTGGGCTGGAAAGATCCCTTGGAAGAGGAAATGGCAACTCACTCCAGTATTCTTGCCTGGAAAATTTGATGGACAGAGGAACCTGGCAGGCTACAGTCCACGGGGTTGCAAAGAGTCAGACTTGACTGAGCAACTAAGCGTTCGCGCACGCGCGCACACACACACACACACACACACTAATTTACAGATGAAACTGAAGTCCAGGTTGGTGACAGGACTGTGTCGGGGTAGTACAGGAATGGGAATCCAGGCTTTCCTAAGCCTACATAATAGAATTAAGGGAATCCTCTGATTAGCAATGGTTCTCTCGGACCAACTGCACCAAATACTGAACAGTTCTGTGAGGGAGATGCTTCCCACATGGAGGCCAAACGCGTCACAGACCTAATAGACAGCGCTCTCTGCACTCTGCAAAACAAGAAAAACTCACCAGAGGGGATCATCTACAGTCAACACCAGTAATGGGTGAGCGGGAGGCAGACTCCCCAGGTTCCACTGCCACGCCCATCATGTTGACCTGGACATTCGTTCACAGACAAGGTTAAATAAAGGTGCGGCAGAACAGGCACACATTAATAGGCTTGCCAGTCTGCTCTCTTTAAAATCAATACCCGACTCTATAAACTCTCTGATGATTGATTAAACAGCCAGCCCAAACAGTGGCTGCTTATACAGCCCCATAAAGGTGGTGATAATCTGCTCGGGGAGGCAGCCCCACAGACAGCTGAAAAGCTGCTCCTGGCCAGAATGTTAACCTTGGTGGGTAGATGGTGCTTCTGCCTATGTCTGTGCCCAGAGCCTCACGTAATTAGCCAGGAGTGACCAAAGAAGGGTCAGGAGCAGTTTGGAGTAAGAGGGATGAACGTGGGACTGCAGTTTCCTGAGTCCCCACCATGAGGTCTCCATCATTTTATTCAAACACAGAATTAAAGAGTGACCTCAGGAGATTTGGCTTCCCTGGGAACTCAGCTGGTAAAGAATCTGCCTGCAATGTAGGAGACCCCAGTTCAATTCCTGGGTCAGGAAGATCCCCTGGAGAAGCGATAGGCTACACACTCCAGTATTCTTGGACTTCCCTGGTGGCTCAGCTGGTAAAGAATCTGCCTGCAATGCTGGAGACCTGGGTTCGATCCCTGGGCTGGAAAGATCCCCTGGAGAAGGGAACACCTATGCACTCCAGTATTCTGGCCTGGAGAATTCCATGGACTGTGTAGGTCATGGGGTTGCAAAGAGTTGGACACGACTGAAGACTTTCACTTCACTCAGGAGACTTGAAGTCTCAAGTTACATGGGTTGCTCTCAATGCAAAACAAATAGAAGGACAAATCTACCTGGGAAGATGTGAGTGATGGCATTTTTCAGCATGAGACGGGTTCATTCAGTTTACACCCCAATTCATATTTCTTATGGACCTGGACATGTCTGGAGTGTGGCTGTTCTAGAGTGAAGACTTGGTGAATACTCTTTGATTATTTTATGTAGTAATACTATGGAAGTTGATACCACAAACAGATTTCTGATCAAAGTCACTACTCTCTCAGAGCAAGATTTGCTGTCCCCTCTCTTCCTGCGGCATCCAGACCCTTCCACTATGGGGAAAAGCTATCAGCAAGGCAAGGAGGACATCACTTACGAAAGAAATCTCCATCTAGTACATAAGCGTAGCCTAGGTATTAAAGGAATGTTTCCCTACCTTTGCCCACACATCACAATTAACAAAATATCTAGGATATATCCAACTTCTCATTACTTAAGCCACCAGATAGATAGATAGAAAAGCAGACAGATATTTAATAAGAGACTTTGAACAACGGGGCTTCCCTGTGGCTCAGATGGTGAAGCATCTGCCTGCAATTCAGGAGACCCAGGTTCAATCCCTGGGTCAGGAAGATTCCCCTGGAGAAGGAAATGGCTACCCACTCCAGTACTCTTGCTTGAAAAACTCCATGGACTGTTGCCTGAGGAGCCTGGTAGGTGACAGTCCATGGAATCGCAAAGAGTCGGACACAACTGAGAGACTTCACTTTAAACAACAAGGTCCTACTGTATCTCACAGGGAACTATATTCAGTATCTTGTAATAACCTATAATGAAAAAAAATCTGAAAAGAACTCACATAAATATTTATATGTATATATAACTAAGTCACTTTGCTGTACTCCAGAAACCAAGACAACATTGTAAACCAACTATGCTTCAATAGAAAGAAAAAAGAGACTTTATCTTTGTGGTAACAGAATCCCTTAGAAGTTAAGAATAATAGTCTTTGTTTTGTTTTGTGTTTAGAAGGCAATCTCCTAGAGTCATAGGCCGTGCCTCGTTGCAGCAGTTGGGAAAGCAGGCTGTCAATAATATACTTTCTGTTGATAAGTACAAATGGACTGAACACGACCTCTGTTTGCAACTAAGAGCAGGGGCAGGTCTTGCCCCACCAGAGAACAGCTCGGCTCCAGGACCTTCTACCGCAAGAGAGGGGCACCTTGCCCAGGTTACACGTCACACTGCAGTGAGGAGTTCCCATGTGGCTGTAAAGTAGTAGCACATCTGCTGCTTTATCTTAGCAGGACTGAATGTCTAAAGACTTCCTGAGGAGTTCTGGTTACAATTATCAGCAGAGGACACTTTAAAAAATAAGCCAACATATTCCAAGCTTAGGTTGCAGCAAACATTTCACCATAGAGATTTAAATTCCACACATTTTTAGCAATCACAAAGGAAAGTCAGGCATCCTGATGGAAGAACACCCTAAGAAAGAGTGTTGCCAAAAAAATTAAAGCTGAATCTGATCAGACTTCTAGATTACCAATTTACAGGAATAACACAGGTCAGGGCTAGACAACCCCGTGGGTGTACAATAAGCAAAATCCAGACTAGGTAAGAAACGCTCCAAGACAAATGACCCAACTTCTTCAAAAAACAAACTGCAAATGAAAATAAATAAACTGAAAGGGAAAACCTCAGGATGAAAAGGTGATTATGACTTATGATACATACCAAATATAAAATAAACTGGATTCACAAAAAAAAAACTCAAAAAAAATAGCAGTTATGAGATTATTAGGACACCGACTAGTTATTTGATGATATTAAAGACATATTGCTAATTATTTGAGTTATGATAACTATATTTGTGGCTGTAATTTTAGTCCTTTACTCTTATCAATACATCCTGAAATATTTACAGGTACAACAATAAGCTGTCTGGAAAAATATGAGTGGAAAAAATACAGGGCGTACATGACACAGATTGGCCATGGGAGATTATTATTGAAGCTGCGTACATGAGGGCTCATAATCATGTTCTGTTTGTATTTGTATGTTTTTCAATTCCCTATTTTGGAGATTATAAAAAGTTTTAAAACTTCTGTGTAATTAATGTACGTCAGCATACATTCTGATATTCATACACCAGGTCAATCCTACCTCTCCCTGAATCACTTCCTCATAGTGGATGATATTCTATAAAAGTGTCTCCTGACTGCTACATGTAAAAGAATGAAGTTAGAATATTCTCTAACACCACAGGGGCTTCCCATTTGGTGCTTAGTGGTAAAGAAGTCTCCTGCCACTGCAGGAGACATAAGAGATGCTGGTTCAATCCCTGGGTCAGGAAGATCCCCTCGGTAAAGAAATGGCAACTCACTAACACCATACACAAAAAATAAACTCAAAACGTGTTAAAGACCTAAATGTTAGACCAGATATTATAAAACTCCTAGAGGAGAACATAAGTAAAACACTATATGACATAAATCACAATATTCTTTTGGATCCATCTCCTAGAATAATGGAAATGAAAACAAAAATCAATAATTGGGACCTAATTAAACTTTAAAAACTTTTGCACAGCAAAGAAAATCATAAACAAAATGAAAAGACAACCTACAGAGTGGGGGAGAATATTTGCAAATGATGCAACTGACAAGGGATTAATCTCCAAAATATACAAACAGTCATGTAACTCAATTAAAAAAAAAAACAAATAACCCAATCAAACATGGGCAGAAGATCTAAATAAACATTTCTCCAAAGAAGACATACAGATGGCCAAAAGGTACATGACAAGATTCTCAACGCAACTAATTATTAGGGGAATGCAAAGCAAAACTACAGTGAGGTATCACCTCACACTGGTCAGAATGGCCATCGTCAAAAAGTCTACAAATAAGAAATGCTGGAGAGTGGGTGAAGAAAAAGAAACTCTCCTACACTATTGGTGAGATTGAAAAACTGGTGTAGCTGTTATGGAAAACAGTATGGCGGTTCCTTAAAAAAACAAAAAAGTGGAATTACCATATGATCCAGTAACCCCACTCCTGGACAGAGGAAAACCATAATTTGAAAAGATACAGGCACTCCATATTCATTACAGTACTATTTACAATAGCCAAGACATGGAAGCAACCTAAATATCCATTGACAGATGAATGAATGAAGAAAATGTGGTATATTTATACAATGGAATATTACTCAGCCATAAAAAATGAAATAATGCCATTTGCAGCATGGATGCACCTAGAGATAATCATACTACGTGAAATAAGCCAGACAGAGAAAAACAAATATCATATGATATCATTTATATGTGGAATCTAAAAAAATGATGCAGATCAACTTACATACAAAATAGAAACAGACCCACAGACAAAGAAAAAAAAAAAATTATGGTTACCAAAGGCAAAAAGGAGGGAGGGATAAATTCAGGAGTTTGGGATTAACATATACACACTATACACATAAAATAGATAACCAAAAAAACCTACTATATAGCATAGGGTACTATGCTCAATATTCTGTAATAACCTATATGGGAAAAGTATCTGAAAAAGAATAGATATATGTTTATGTATAACTGAATCACTTCACTGTATACCTGCAACTAACACAACATTATAAATCCATATTTCAACAAAAATAAATTAATTTTTTTAAGTCTCAAAGTCTCATGTGGGCTAGCACTGGAGTCATTAAGAAATAGTAAACCACCAATATAAGATCAACAATAAAACACTCTGATTCTAAAGCACCCACGCTCGTATTGTCCAAAAGTCACCTTTCTGTCTACCTCTAGGTGACCGAGGCACAGTCAGTCCCCCACAGTGGCTGATGTCCCAGCCCAAACTGCCACTAAATGCAGAACTGTAGTTACGAGAAACTAATGAACCGCTGAATGGCACAGGAAAATCAATAGGCAGAAGAAGGCAAGTGACCTTCTTCTGCCCGTCCAACTCCTGTTCTTTTTTCCTGAAGGAGGAAGAGAGAAAGAACACCAACACACAGACACTGAAATAAAAAGGCTCATCACCAAAAAGATCTGTGATCTTTTTCCTCTGGTCTCTGAAAGAGGACTGCCCAATGGCCTGAAGCTGAATCTGCCCAAGGCTAAATGCAGAGTCACTACCTAGCTGGGTGGGTGGCCCCTAAGCAGCCGGTGAAAGGCCTAGAGGGAAAATGAAGGATAGTCCAAGGTGAGTCTTGGCTTTGGCAATAAAAGGAATCCACAAAACAAATTTCACATGGTGCCCTTAAAACTGATGTGTTTAGTGAAAAAGAAGGAAACAAACTAGTCCAAAGAAAAACGGTCCTCCTGATAAATTCCCTACTCATTCACCTGTGTCTTTTCAGAGGCCCTATGAGCTGATAGACCACAAGGGGTCAAAAGCAAATAGATGAGCTCAATTCTTCCAGGGCTGAAGAGAGCACTAAATATCCTCACTGTGAAGTGGGGCCATTTCTTCCATGTCCTACTGCTCTTGCCTTGTGCTTTTGCCCATCACCTCTGTAGATTAATAAAAAATTAGACTTGGGGTTTCAAGGTGCCTGTACATCAACAATAGGTCATAGATTAGCCCGTGTGTGCTCAGTCACTAAATCGTGTCCAACTCTTTGCTCCTCTGTTCATGGGGTTGTCCAGGCAAGAATACTGGAGTGGGGTGCCATTTCCTCCTCTAGGGGATCTTCCCGACTCAGAGATCAAACCCACGTCTCCTGTGTCTCTTGCATTAGCAGGTGTAATTCTTTACCACTGAGCCACCTAAGAAGCCCATTGGATTAGCCCAAGTGATTATAAAATTTATCATTTATGCACTTCCCATCACTTCATGGGAAATAGATGGGGAAACAGTGGAAACAGTGTCAGACTTTATTTTTTTGGGCTCCAAAATCACTGCAGATGGTGACTGCAGCCATAAAATTAAAAGACGCTTACTCCTTGGAAGGAAAGTTATGACCAACCTAGATAGCATATTCAAAAGCAGAGACATTACTTTGCCAACAAAGGTTTGTCTAGTCAAGGCTATGGTTTTTCCTGTGGTCATGCATGGATGTGAGAGTTGGACTGTGAAGAAGGCTGAGCACCGAAGAATTGATGCTTTTGAACTGTGGTGTTGGAGAAGACTCTTGAGAGTCCCTTGGACTGCAAGGAGATCCAACCAGTCCATTCTGATGGAGATCAGCCCTGGGATTTCTTTGGAAGGAATGATGCTAAAGCTGAAACTCCAGTACTTTGGCCACCTCATGCTAAGAGTTGACTCATTGGAAAAGACTCTGATGCTGGGAAGGATTGGGGGCAGGAGGAGAAGGGTACAACAGAGGATGAGATGGTTGGATGGCATCACTGACTCGATGGACGTGGGTTTGAGTGAACTCGGGAGTTGGTGATGGACAGGGAGGCCTGGCGTGCTGCGATTCATGGGGTTGCAAAGAGTCGGACACGACTGAGCGACTGAACTGAACTGAACTGAAAAGTAAAAGAAATGATCAGGCTGTGTTCTAAAACAAGTTACATTTCCAAAGATACGCAGGAGAAGATGCCTCCTGCCAAGTAGAGTAATGCTAGCACAGCACTTTTAAACAATATTTCGGAAAGAAAAGCAAAGTCAATATCAATCGAGCATGACTGCCCCAATGTCCAATACCCATACATCAGAGGGCAAAATGAACAGTCCAGACAGACAGATGTTTCCTGGTAAAATTAACTGAGTATCAAGGCAGAGAGAGAATTTTTCAGGTACAGAGGACAGATACACACACACATACACACACACAAATCCATACCCCAAAACAAAACGAAAAGCAAACAGAACAGAACAGAAGCTCAGGTTTCTCTCCATACCAACACTTAGTACTCATTAGAGGAAAATCTGTAATCTATGTGTACAATAGTCTGAGGGAGAAAAAAGTGTGAACATTTTTATATTTAGCCAAAGTGTTATTCAAGAATAGAGACAATAAACATTTTCAGACATGGAAGAGCTCAGTGATTTTGCGACTCCTACTTGAAAAAAAAAATTACTTGAGTTCAAAGCTGAGCAAGCAAAGAGATAAAGGTGGAGGAAAAAGTCTGATAGGGATATCTGAAATTATATTTTGAAATGATACAAAGCAGCAGTAGGAAGTACATTTACAGAGGGAACTGTTATACATTTTAATAATAAAAAAATAGTAAACCAAATTAACAAGAGAGGGAAAGTTTCTCTACTTTCTAAAGATGATAAATCAAGAAATTGACATTTAAATATACTATTTAAAATTATAAAGTTAACCAAGTGAAATAATATTAATTAAAAAAAGGAGAAAGCATATGTGTTAATTTTCTCACTCGTTTCACTAGTGAGTCACTAGTAATTGATATATTGATACACAGAAGTTAAAATCACTATACAAAGTTATAAAAAGAATCTCTAAAAGACAAAAAAATCGACTATAAATCCTTGACATTATCATTAAAACATACACTTACTCATACAGACACATGTATATTTATCACATGAAGAAAAGACAAACCATGCGGTAAGAAACAGGGGAGAGGTGGGCAGCATTAAAGACAGAAAATATAATAAAAGTTAAGAAGCATTAAAAATGTTCAGATGAAATTAAAAGATGCTTGCTGCTTGGAAGAGAAGCTATGACAAACATAGACAGCATTGAAAAGCAGAGATGTCACTTTGCCAACAAAGGTCTGTGTAGTCAAAGCTATGTTTTTTCCAGTAGTCATGTATGGATGTGAGAGTTGGACCATAAAGCAGGATGAGCGCCAAAGAATTGATGCTTTTAAACTGTGGTCCTGGAGAAGACTCTTGAGAGTCCCTTGGATTGCAAAGAGATCCAACCAGTCAATCCCAAAGGAAATCAACCCTAAATATTCATTGGAAGGATTGATGCTGAAGATGAAGCTCCAATACTTTGGCCACGTTATGTGAAAAGCCCAACTCCTTAGAAATGACCCTGATGCTGGGAAAGATTGCAGGCAGGAGAAGGGGACGACAGAGGATGAGATGGTTGAATGGCATCACCGACTCAATGGACATGAGTTTAAGCAAGCTTTGGGAGATGGTGAAGGACAGGGAAGCCTGGTGTGCTGCAGTCCATCAGGTCACAAAGAGTTGGACATGACTGAGCAATAAAAAGCAAAAATATTATATCAATAAATATAGGATTCTTTAATAAGAACAAACCAAATCTACAGAGATCCACACTAAAATAAACTATCTAAGAGTCTTTGTGACTCAGAAAGTTTAAAAGTAAAAGGAGGTTAAAGAATAGCCAGTCAAATGGTAACAACAACAAAAATCACAGTATTAATACTAGAAAAGAGTAAGTTCAAGGCAAAAACTATTAAAGAACATGAAGTGTTATTAGTATGTTCAATAATAATAATTGAGCAATTACTATGCATCAGGTACAATTCTGGAGAAGGAAATGGCAACCCCCTCCAGTATTCTTGCCTGGAGAATCCCATGGACAGAGGAGCCTGGAGGCCTACAGTCAATAGGGTCTCAAGAGTCGGACACGACTTAGTGACTAAACCACCACCACCAGGTACAATTCTACATACTATTAGAATAACCAAAGTTTAAATCAGTAATGAATTTATAAGTATAATAAATCTTTCAGCACCAGAGACAGTGTTAAAATTTATAAAAACAGAAACCTCTAGAAGAAATCAGCAAAACACAATAATAGGTAACAGATATTGTAGGTCATGACAGAACAAGGAGACAAAATAAGAAATCTGAATCATACAGTCAAACTGGTTAACCCAGTTGATATATATCTAAGTGCATAATCTAACATAAAACCTCTTTTCTAGTACTGATGGGATATTTAACTTTAAAAAGATAGAATACATTAGTCCACAAAACAAAGTCTCAATGTATTCCAGGAAAGTGGAATTAGAACACTCTTCCCTGACCACACTGCAATAAAACTAAATGTTAATAATAAAAACAAGAAAAATCCTTGTCACCTGAAAATCTTAAAGCCCTCTCAGATCTTGACACAGTGGAAAAAGTTAAAACTGAAATTATAGTATATAAAAAAATCACAATATTAAAGATAGTACCTAGCAAAAAAAAAAACTTTAGAAGCTGGACTCAATGTAGGAGCTGGGGAAAAACAAAATAAAATCGATAATAATAAACCAGTTTAGTCAAGAAAAGGAGATTGTTTCTAATAGGAACAAACCTCAAGGTCCATCACTATGGAGAGATTGTATGATAAATCATAATAATCACATAAAACAAAATATCATCTATCACATGTAATCACTTAACAGAAAGTAAGTTTTGCTTCAGCTAATATAGAAGAATGTCAAAATGGACAATTACAGTTTTTTAAAAGTATTGAACAATGTGTAAAGATAACTTTTGTGTAAATAGAAATCAAATGTACATTTACAGCCATTTTATGTGTGTGTGTGTGTGTGTATCTATGCATTTTCCAGAAGGCTATAAAACTCAGACTTTAGGGAAAATTACCAGGAGAAGCACCAGAGAGGTTGGAAAATAGAGAAACTAATTTTGAAATTAATATAATTTTTCAAAACTTCATACCTATCTACACAATACTTTTTTGCTGGGACATAGATTATTTTATTTTACAAGATAAAATTTGTTTTAACAAATAAGAGATCTCTAGAGAGATTATTCTCACCCAGATGCACGCTGGAGTCATGGAAAAGCAAAAACCACATGAAGCTGTAGAAGCCCATCTTTAGAGGAAGAAAGAAGAAAAACCCAAAGGACCATATGCTTGAGAGAGGGCTGGTGACTGGGTTCACTATGAGCGCTGTACCAGGGCCCTCTCAGGCCTGCTGAACTTTGCTGTCTGTCCTGGAATATCCATGAAATTTCCTATTACGTTCTCCTAAGACGCCCCCCAACACAGGTCCCCTTCTCACAATGTGTGTCTCTCACAGGCTGACTTGAGTTCCTAACAACCCCAAAGGAGCCTTGGCCTGTACCTTGCTGAATACCCTGCGTCATTCCATAGTGTGGGTGCAGCCTTACCTTGCTGAAAATAAAGCAAACTGAAGCTTAAACCCCGTGAACTCCTAGTCAATCATGCCTAGCGAGCATGATTTAAATAGAAACTTGTCCAGCAACATTCCAGAATGAGAATATTCATGATGACGATATCCATGTCTGAGTATCTTACTAAGAAGATTTTGTCTATATGTTATAGTATGTTCTACATGAATCATAAATCATAGGACAATGCTTTTAAAGCTGGAAGCATAGCTTTTAAAAAGAAATCAGAAGAGTGAACAGTGAAAGTTCAGAATAAAATTTGTCCAAATATTAAATATAATAAACATGCAGGGACAGACAAAATTTAAAAACCACATACCATACAAGCGTGAACAAATCAGAACAATTCCAAACTAATGCATAAGCAAGTGCATGATGTAACGGCCAAGGCTGGTAAGACAGCGACAAGGCCCCTTCATAAGAACTGGCTTCTTCACAAACAACCCACCTGCACATGGTTAGATAGGACCCACTCAAGTACAGCACAGATCTCATCTCTTCTGGGAGGCTCCCCTACTCTTGCCAGGAGAGGTGCCCTTTCTTAGTGGTCTCAGGTATTATTAGGCACTCTTAGGGTATTACGTATTTTTTTCCAGCAGTAATCACATTGCCTGACATTTATTGTTCACATGTTGGTTTTCTCCAGTGAGCTCCTAAGAACAGAGGCCATGCCTTAAAATTTTTCTCTGACTCATCAGTAAATACGCAATGTATAATCAGTGTTCAATAAATACTTATTTAATATAGGATTAAAAATCAAAACTTTAGAAACCAGTGAGGTTTCCTTAATTAAAAAATAATACAATTCTAGCTTCATAAAACACTAAGACAATACAGAAAAATAAAGAAATAAAAATATCACAATGCTCATAAAATTCCACCATCCAAACATAATGTCTCTGAACTATAAATATCATTGCAGATACTAATACATACACTCACATATACTCACATAAAGATGAATGGCTATGCTTGTTTGTTTCACAAGGCAGAGGATCTGGTTTCCAGCCCCATCTCCCTACTGAATCTCTATTTCAAAGGTTTCAATCATGAAATTCAAGACACTTAATCCTCATCCTTACCCTCCAGGAAATCAGCCATCAGCGAACCCTCCAGGGCTGTTGTCTTTTTTACAAAACACTCCCTTCCCTTTGTTTTCTTTATACCTTATTTTGCTGGTTCCTAATCTGCCTCTTCATTCTCCCATTAATGTGGACATTTAAGCCCAAATCCTCCCTTCAGTCCTTCACTTGTCTTACAAATGGCTCATCTCCACTGATGGCTTTAATAATCATGTCATAGCAGGTGGCGCCATCTTTCCAGCCCTATTCCTCTGAGCCCCAGACCAGGATTACTAACTGCTTGCCACACATCTCCACTAACATGCAACCCTTAATTTGCAAAACCCTCAGACATTGCACATGTAAGATTAACCAACCACCTTTGGCTTCTCAAAGCCACTACTCAATTCCCAATGTCCATTAGGGGCTCCATCATTTTTTTCTGGTAGCCAAAGCTACAGCCTCACTCTTACATTAGTCAGCCACTAAGCTGTGGCCATTCTTTGTTCATTTTTGTCTCTCCCTTTTCATCCTCACTGCTGCTACCTCTGTGCATCTTATCAGGGATGGCTACAAGAAGAGCCTTCTTGTCTCCCTTCCTCTAGTCTCCTTTTATTACAACTCCTAATATACCTCACAACCACATACAACATCCAAAATCATCAAGTAATTCATGTCACAATCTTGCTTAAACAAATAACCTGTGATGGCTCCCTACTGCTAAAGGCAAAATTTAAAGACAACATTCTTTAAATATTTAAGACCTCAATAACCTAAATACAGCTTTCCATTCCTTTCCCAAAACTCCTTCCATTTCCTTGTGTCAAGCTTGTGATGAATTTCAACCTAAACCCTTGCCATTTTCTGAGCCATCCTTGGATGTTTGCACCTCTGTCATTTTGGATTTCTGCCAAGAAGAGTGCTCATTCCACCATATCCATTAATCAAGAATCCTGCCAGTCCTTCAAGAGCCAGCTCATGTTCCCTATCCCTCCACAGATAGGCAGCACCTCCTCCTCTGAACTCAACTCCCCTTCAGGATCTCAGTCTTCTTATAGACAGGGACCATCTAATTCATATGAGTCCCCTCTGCCCTTGCATCAGCTGTCACTCAACAAATATTTATGAAACCAAAGAGAAGAAAAGATGGAATGCAATTAAACAGGGAGGACTGAATTTTGGAGTCCCAAAGTAATAACTTAAGCTGACCCTTGAAGAAAGTCTATGCCTTTAATTAGTAGGGATTGTGGAAAAGATATGCAAGAAAAAAATTAATGAAGGCATATTGAACATTTTCAACAAGAAAGCCTTTCACTATGGAGGGCTGTCCTGGATATTTCAGAATTGTGTGCCAGCCCCCTTTCCCTTGTGACAACCACAGGCAGTCCCCAGCCCTCTTCCAGGTGAGGATAAATTAAGGTGAGCCGTGGGCACTGGAGAAGAAACTGGTGAACCCTGACAAGATTTGACTGGAGCAAAAGAATTACTTCCACCAAAGAGATGAGAAGAAGTACACCCAGCACCATTTATCTTTCACCCCCTCATGCTGCTGTGGAGGAAATAAAGCAACTGACAGCCACTCCTTTTTCCATCAGCTTCCTCATGTACACACTGAGAAGCAGTGAAAATATAAGATGAAAAGCATGGTCACTAACTCTGGGTTCAAATCTCAGCTTTTATACTTACTAGCTTCATTGGAGAAGGCAATGGCACCCCACTCCAGTACTCTTGCCTGGAAAATCCCATGGACAGAGGAGCCTGGTAGGCTGCAGTCCATGGGGTGGTTAAGAGTCAGACACAACTGAGCCATCACTTTCATGCATTGGAGAAGGCAATGGCACCCCACTCCAGTGTTCTTGCCTGGAGAATCCCAGGGACGGGGGAGCCTGGTGGGCTGCCGTCTATGGGGTGGCACGGAGTCGGACACGACTGAAGCGACTTAGCAGCAGCAGCTTCATTGGAAAGGAGAGAATTGCTTAACCCTCTGTGCCTCTGCTTCTCATCCATTAAACAGAAATAATGAGACACCTTTCAGAGTTGTGTGGTAGTCCCAGCCAGCAGAAGGCACAAAACACATTGTTTATTAGTACATCCTGGAAAAAATCCACTAGCTAGAAAAGAGAGAATATCACCGCTGGATACACTTTCAATACCAGGAAAACCCCTTCTATCATAGAGAGCGTTTTCTGAGTAAATATTAGATGCTGGACACTACGCCAGCTGCCATGCTTCCATGAGACAGTAGCCGTTACTATTTCTACTTTATAGATAAGAAAACTGAGGCACCGAAAGGTTAAGTGAGTTAAGCTGTCTACTAACTGTCTGGCAGGGCTTCCCAGCTGATGCTAATGGTAAAGAATCTGACTCCCAATGCTAGAGACACGGGTTTGATCCCTGGATCGGGAAGATCCCTGGAGTAGAAAATGGCAACCCACTCCAGTATTCTTGCCTGGAAAATTCCATGGGCAGAGGACGCTGGTGGGCTACAGTCCTTGGGGCCATAAAGAGTTAGACACGACCGAGTGACTGAACACACACGCACACTGTCTGGGGGTGTTCTGGGTGCTGAGGATATAGCCAACACCTCAACTGGTGATCAACACAGGCTAAAACCATGCCTTCATAGAGCTTATATTCTAGCAGGGGGAGAGAGAGAATCAACAAAATAAATAAACATAAAAAACAGATGATGGGTGGTGATCAGCTGCTGGGAGAAAATAAAGTAGGAAAGGTGGATAGAAAGAGTGGTGAAAGGTAGGGGAACTGCAATTTTAAAATGCATGGCCAGAGAAGTATCACTGACCAAGAGGCCTTTGAGAAATGAAAGGAAAGAGATGAAAGAGTAAAAATCTTAGCCAGGGATTTGGAGTGGGAGCCATTCCTAATAGAGGGTATAGGAAGTACAAAGGCCATGAGGCAGGCGTTTGCCTGGCTTATTCAGGAAACAGCAAGAAGCCAGTGCAGCTTCAGTGGAATAAGCAAAGGAGAGAAGCCAGAAGTGGGGTCAGAGAGAATGGGGTGGGGAAAGAGAAGAGATCATGTAGGTCTTCGTTAGCTTTGTAAGGTAAGGACTTGGATTTTACTTAGAAAGCTGTTGGTGGTTTTTGAGCAGGAGGGACATGATCTGACTTATGTTCTAACAAGTTACTCTGGTGGCTGCGTAGAGAGTGGGCTGAAGGAGATGTCACTTGCAGGTACCTTAAGAACAGCCAAAGTTATTGGCAAGAGCACAGGAGTACCAATGCCGTCCTCAGTTCTAGCAGGTGTAATCCAAATGGACTTTTTTCAGAGTAAAGTGCTTGGGAAGCCTCTTTCCACTCTATCTAGGATGTCTTGTTGACTACATAGGTCATAGGGAACCAGCCTTCAACTATTCAGTACTAGGACCCTTTCTAAAGCAGACTGTCAGGATGAAATCCACAGCGGCTGGATGGAAATTGCCACATTCACGCTCATTACTCCTTAGTGTTTCCCTCATTTTTGGTGGTGAAGCTGAGTACAGAACTGGTTGTCCAGTCTGAGTACATGGTAGGCCTTCTATGATGGGAACATTTAGAAGATGGTCAAGCGGGAGGACAAAGTCCAAAGAGAGCTAGGATTAAGCTTAGCCAGATATTCCACAAAATGCATATTGACACCTACTCTGAGCAAATCAGCTACCAGGACTTCCTAGTAGCTCAGACGGTAAAGTGTCTGCTTACAATGTGGGAGACAGGGCTTCAATCCCTGAGTTGGGAAGATCTCCTGGAGAAGTAAATGGCAACCTGCTCGAGTATTCTTGCTTGGAAAATCCCATAGATAGAGGAGTCTGGTAGGCTGCAGTCCATGGGGTTGCAAAGAGTCGGACACGACTGAGCGACTTCACTTTCACTTTTCTGAGCAAATAATTGAAAGACTAAAATGAATCAAATTCATTCTGACCTAAGCAGGCATACCATCCATTATGTGAAAGGATATGACTGGAATATAAGTTACTATACAGGAATAAGTCAGCACACCACACATGATACACTATATAGTATAGTTACTTGAATACAGTTGTATAGTTACTTGAATATGATTATTTAATTACTTGAATACAAGCAACTATACTGCAAAATAGAAAGTGACAAATGTCTTATAGGGAGGGAGATAGCCCATTCAGAGGATCTGGGGGTGGCCTCTGACTTGGTCTTAGAGAGGAAACTGGAGCTAGAGACACAGAGATGGGCAGAAGAAGGTGGGCCAGGCAAAGGGAGAGACTGGAAAATGGGGGACTCAGGATGGGAGCTCAGTTGGTAAAGAATCTGCCTGCAATGCAGGAGACCCCAGTTCGATTCCTGGGTCGAGAAGATCCACTGGAGAAGGGATAGGCTACCCATTCCAGTATTCCTGGGCTTCCCTTGTGGCTCAGTTGGTAAAGAATCCACCTGCAATGTGGGAGACCTGGGTTTGATCCTGGAATGGGAAGGGAAAGGCTACCCACTCCAGCATTCTGGCCTGGAGAATTCCATGGACTATATAGACCATGGAGTAGCAAAGAGTTGGACACAACTGAGTGACTTTCACTTTCAGGATGGGAACCAAGGTTGGGAGAGTTTAGAGATACTCGGGAATGCTCAGGAAAATCTCTCAGCAACACATTTAAAACGAAGATTCTGGGCCCACATCCAGCAATTCTGAGTTGATGGGTGGAGAAATCTCTATTTTTAGCAAGGACCTTCAAGTAATTCTGAAGCAGTTATGTCCCACTCAATTCTACCTCCACTTTGAGAAATACCAGTAGAGATGAGTTAAAACCACCCATGTAAATTTTTCCTTATTATTTTCTCTCATATAATCCTGTTGATTTCCTCTACAGGACCAATTGTTATAGATACTGTTTATACATCTTTTATTTACTATTGTTTCATGCCACAGGATATGAGCTCTATTAAGTCACCAACATACAGCAAATATTGTACTTAATACTGGCAGAATGTTAAATGGGAGAGCTAAGTCTGAGTGCTGGAGGCCTTGAATATCTCACTGGGTATAAAAACCTTATTCTAAAGACAAGTCACTCAACCTCTCTGTTCCTCAGCTCCTTCTTCTGTAGAACATGGAAAATAAGAATATTTTCTCTATGGGTTTGTTCTATGAATTAAGATAAACATGCCAACATATGTAAACTTTAGATCTATTCCTGATCCTGATCCATAGCAAGCACTCAGTAAATTATTAGCCCATGGGAAGCTATGGAAGTTGCCAATCAAAAAAGTAACCTAATGGTCAGTTTAGGAAGATTCGCCTGGCAGGAGTATGTAAAGGTGGATGAAAGGAGTTGACTCTAATTGGGAAGATGAACCAGAAGGCTACTAGTGGATTCTGGTTAGAGTTATAAGGGTTTGTACTAAGGCAGAAGTCTCAGGAAAACAAAAGGGCTTTCTAAGAGAAGACTAGCAGTAGCAGAATCAACAGATTTGGGGTAAAACATAGGCTGTAGAAATTAAAAGGAAAAGCAGAATTAAAAAAATAGCTAGGGTTTTGAGCCTGGAGAACTAAGAGACAGTCGACCAAAATGGGGAGCCCCAGAAAAGGCACAGTTCTGGGGAGAAATTCCAAGTCTTTCTGGAGATTGGCTGGTTTAAGGATGAGTGACAAGAAGGCAGAACTGGAGCTCAGGAAAGAGGCTGTGCTGGGAGAACTTGCTGGAGAACAGTCTGCAGAGAGGCATGACCTGTGGCCTGGTGGGGTTCCTGAGGCAGAGGTGGGTGTGGGGGAAGGAGCAAAGGCAGAACCTCATACAATCTGTTCACTGAGTAGAGGTGCGGCACGTGGAAGAGGAGCCCAAGGAGGCGCTAACAAGGAAGTTCTGGAGAGAATGGAGATCAGAGTTTCCTGAAGAAGTGGGGTTAAATGCCCTGAGTGGATGAAGAAGAGGAGGCAGGTTAAGGAAAGGTCTGGAATTTTTTCTTCAAAAAAGATGTGCGCTTAGGAGGCACCAGGTGAGAATATGGAGAGAATGGCCAGGATTTAAACACCTCATTTGGGAGCTAAAGGCAAGTGTTCCTAATGGCATCCAGGCAGCATGCCCACCCCTGTCCACAGAATGGCACCCCAGGGGTCAGCCGGACCTAGCACGTGGCCACTCAGGCTGCAGGGCCCCGGTGCTCACAGAGCAGCGGGAAAGACAATGAGTATGGGCCACAAGAAAGTCAGACCAAAGTCATAGTTTCATGAGCTCATGATAAAGCCATTTGTCAGGGTGGGATGCAGGGTGGGAGGGAGACCCAAGAGGGAAGAGATACATTGGCTGATTCACTTTGTTGTATAGCAGAAACTAACACAACATTGTAAAGCAACTATACTCCAATAATAAAATTTTTTTTAAAAAGAAAAAAAAAGCCATTTATCACTTAGGCCTCTAACTGTTGCAGGCTAGCTCCTATAGATGAAAAAGTCTCATTTAGCTACCTAAAAATATATTTCACTTGTGGAAGTGACCATACTTTACAAAAACCATGAGTAACTGAAAAAGCATTAACAAACAGAACACATTCTGTAAAATCCTTGCTTTTACTTGGAGAAATAATTCTATTTTTCTGTGGCAGAATCTATTGCTCTGAGGCAAAAAGTCACTGCTATGGACTATATGTTTGTGCCCCTACCCCACACCACGAATTCATTTGTAAAAGCCCTAATCCCCAATTCAATGGTATTTGGAGGTGGAGCCTTTAAGAGGTGATTAGGTCATGGAGTCTTCACAAATAGGCTTAGTACCCTTAGAAGAAGAGACAGAGAGGATGGCCCTTTGCCACTGAAGACGCAGCAAGAAGGCGACAGTCTGCAAATCAAGAAGTGGGCTCTCAATAGAAGCCAACAATGCTGGTAGCCTGATCTTGGACTTACCAGCCTCCAGCAACTGTGGAAAATAAAATACAAACAGAACAGAACAAAGCAGTCACCCAGCTATACCACAGATCAAACCAGAAAACTATCTGAGTTCATCACGGAGGGCCTTATGTAGATTTGAGAAGGAAATCTTCCAAATTTACAAGATTTCTTATTCTAATGAGTTCTAAGTTACTTCACAAATATATAACTAAATAATGAGCACTTTTTAAGTACTATCAATAAGTCTGATTCAGTCAGTCAGTCAGTTCAGTCTCTCAGTCATGTCCGACTCTTTGCCACCCCATGAATCGCAGCACAACAGGCCTCCCTGTCCATCACCACCTCTCGGAGTCCACCCAAACTCATGTCCATTGAGTCGGTGATGCCATCCAACCATCTCATCCTCTGTCGTCCCCTTCTCCTCCAGCCCTCAATCTTTCCCAGCATCAGGGTCTTTTCCAATGAGTCAGCTCTTCGCATCAGCTGGCCAAAGTATTGGAGTTTCAGTCTCAACATCAGTCCTTCCAGTGAACACCCAGGACCAATCTTTAGGATGGACTGCTTGGATCTCCTTAAAGTCCAAGGGACTCTCAAGAGTCTTATCCAACACCACAGTTCAAAAGCATCAATTCTTCGGCGCTCAGCTTTCTTCACAGTCCAACTCTCACATCCATACATGACTACTGGAAAACCATAGCCTTGACTAGACAGACCTTTGTTGACAAAGTAATGTCTCTGCTTTTTAATATGCTATCTAGGTTGGTCATAACTTTCCTTTCAAGGAGTAAGCATCTTTTAATTTCATGGCTGCAATCACCATCTGCAGTCATTTTGGAGCACCCCCCAAAAAAGTCAGCCACTATTTCCACTGTTTCCCCATCTAATTGCCATGAAGTGATGGGACCAGATGCCATGATCTTAGTTTTCTGAATGTTGAGCTTTAAGCCAACTTTTTCACTCTCCTCTTTCACTTTCATCAAGAGGCTCTTTATTTCTTCATTTTCTGCCATAAGGGTGGTGTCATCTGCATAAGCCTGATTAGCTCTATTCTAAAAATACATCCCTGAATCCAAATACCTGCTGCCACCACCACCACAAACCCCCAAGGAGCCTTTTGGGCAAATTAGAAAAAAGACCCCTTATCACATCTGCCAGCATCTCCATCAGGGCCCTGCATTCAGCCCTGCTACTTTCTCCAGGGGCTCAAGTCACCCAGGTCCCCCACCAGGACCACAGTTACAGTCTCCCTTCCTCCTGTCTCCAGCTCCTGTCCTTGCCCCTCATCCCTAGCAGTAAGTTCCCCATACAGTTACAAGCAAGATCTGTTTTGAAGTTATGCAAAAGTCTACCGCATTTAGAACTGGATCCCACCTTGTCCCACCAAGACCCTGCATCACCTGGAGCTTTTCCCCTCTCTGAACTCGAACTCGTATCACTGGTCTGGAGCACCAAGCTTGTATTTTTATGATCCTACCAAATTTCTCAATTGTCTGCACCTTTTTGTGCCTCAGTTTCCTCATCTGAAAGATGAGATGGTTGAACTAATCATGTTTTTGTGATTGCTCCAGGCAATGCTTACTGAACTTGCTCAAACCCAGAGCTGCTGACACTGAATCTTCAGGGGGAGAGACCAGGAATGGGCATTTGACCATGCTCCCTGGGTGAGTCCAGAGATCTCTAGGTTTACCTCTAAGTTCCCTTCCCTAGTGTTGTATGATTTTTAAACCTTAAGCCTATACAAATACTGAGAGGGAAAAAAGGAATCATGGTATAATTGAATTTATCTCATATTGTTCAAATCGTCATTTCCAAATCAGAAAGCAGTCGCAATGTTGCAGGTACTAAGGAACAATTCACACCCACAGCTATGACAAATGATTAACTAAGTGATCAGATTTTTTCACTTCCTTACCAAAGTATAGAGAAATTTATCTTGGCTTTAACAGCCTTAGACCTGAGTGAAATACATTAAAAACAACTCAAATTACTGATGATTAATGCCCTTCAATTTGGCATCAAGCTGAGAAATTCTGTGCAGAAATAAAGTGGTTTATAATCCCACAGGTCTGTTCTATTATAAACTGCAGGTGGCAAATCAAGTAGCTATGAACTATGATGTATGTGTGTGTGTGTAAAAAATCTATATTCAAGGAGGGCATTTCTGCACTCTTTTAATGGGAATTTAACAGCCCAGACAAAAGGCAGATGTTAGTCTTGAGGACTCAGGGATCTAGATGGTGCCTGAAAAGGGTTTGAGGCCGGAGTGGCTATCAATCCCCTCACCTGCGCACCAGGCAGGGCAGCTGTGCCTGCCCTTTGCAAGAAAAGCAATTGAAACTAAGCTCAGAAGAAAGCTGGAAGGAAAATAACTGCAACTCACATTGATGACCTATTTTCTGAATCCGGCTTATCTGAGATTGGATTGTCATTCCTCCAAAAACCCGTTGAACCCTTCAGGCCCAGGAAATGACATCTTTGAGAAGTGCAGGGACCAGAATGTGCAACACATCATCACCAGAGAGCTTTCTTCTGACACAGGTTCCAAGTGGCACAGCTTCACAGGGCTATTGTGGGAGTGGCTGACACATCTACCAAATCCTTAGAGGCGCTTCATTATTAGCCAAGATTAACTTGATGCTAATTGGTAGTGAACCTGATCTCTTTAGTGTCTCTGATCAGCGTAACTGGCAGAATCAAAACCATCCAACCTCCCAGTCTCCAAGTGCATGTCATGTAATATTTCCAATGTATTCCTCCACTTCAGTCTGCAGTGCCCCTTCATTCCAGACATCCTACAAACTAATCATCTTTTTTCTGACTCAAGGGCTCAGTCAAGGCCTGCAGGCAGGTTCACTTTTCTGATCTGCAGTTGCACCTTGGGTAAATGCCATGAGTTTCTGATCTGAATTCCTAAATAAAAGAGAAGTGACTCTTCAACCGCATTCAGAAGCATACTCTGAGCCAAGAGGAGAGAGGGGCAGCTGGGAATAGGAAGGCAGGGCCTTCCAACCTGCCTGCACTGAGCTGTTTTCTGGCCAGCCTAGGTGGCATGCAGGCCCTTGTAAAATAGCTGAGGACTGCAAAGTAGCAGGCAGCAAGAGCCAATAACCTTGGATTAGCTGGATCCATAAATTGTAAAGAAGAGTCTGTTTAACCCAGGACCAAGAGCCCAGGGGGAATGCTTCCTGGAGCAGATAAATTTAGGTACAGTCTTGAAGGAAAAAGTGAACAGGATTCATGTACATGAGGCAGGAAGGAAATACAGAGCCAAGAAACAGCTCTCAGAGGATGCAGATGTAAGAGTGTCATTTAGAGAACGCTCACATTATAGCTTGTAGAATCATAACACAGCTGGATGGAACTGATTGATCATCCCATCTATTTGCTGAATGAGTAAACGGATGAATGAATGAACAGGATACAAAAAAGAACAGAGTCCAACAGAAGGGTCATAGACATAATCAAGAGATGAGTCAACATACAAAAATCCATTGATGGCAGAGTTCTCAGGCAGCCTGAAGGGTTAAAATTTAAATCCAGAGTGGATAGGGAGTCACACCAGGTTCTTAAGCAGTGGGGTGAAGTTGGAAATTTTCTTTGAGAGATTCCTGGCAGTTTTCACAGGAAAAAGTAGAACAGGGAGACCAATAGGATAGTTTCAAAGATCACTGCCCAGGCACCAGCAAAGGAGGATCAGCTAAAACATCTTTAACCAGAGATTTTCCCTGGGCACCCCAGCAACTTATCCTGTTTTCCTTCCCCGCTTCTCCACCCTCTACCTCAGCCCTGACAATACTTGTTAGCTCAGAATGGACCGTCTGAAGGAAGGGATGTGCTCCTGCAAATGGCTGAGAGTCTGATCGCCTCCAGATAAGTTTTTTCACCTGAGTAACGAGTTAGAGCTCATTCCCAGTGTACGCACAGAAGTGACGACCTGACAGCCATTTGCATGATTTTTCTTCTGTAACAGCCTTCAAAATAATAATAGGCAAACTAGATAGAATTTATTCATCTCAAATTTGCTTGAGCTGCTGGCATTAATGAAGGTAACTACTAAAGGACCATAAACATGTTAAATTCACAAATCATGTAGTGTATCACTTGTTCTCTCTGAGGAGATATTTGAGGGAATTTGTGTTACTACAATTATCAACTGATTTGATTCTGGCATTTTGATGGCCTCTTGTTTTTGGATGTACTGATATTGGAAGGTAGCTTTCTTAGAAAGTTCATCTAAGAATGGCCGAAAAAAATGATATACAAAATAATACAATGGTATCAAGATAATGACAATGATGTAATAATATGATATCAAGAATAAGAGACACATCATGTCAGCAATGACTCAAGAATCCAAGAATCCAGAAGCAAAAGAATGTCATAAATGACTTTTGCAGGTGCTAACGTCACTCTTGAGAAATTTGTATGCAGGTCAGGAAGCAACAGTTAGAACTGGACATGGAACAACAGACTGGTTCCAAATAGGAAAAGGAGTTTGTCAAGGCTGTATATTGTCACCCTGCTTATTTAACTTATATGCAGAGTACATCATGAGAAACGCTGGACTGGAAGAAACACAAGCTGGAATCAAGATTGCCGGGAGAAATATCAATAACCTCAGATATGCAGATGACACTACCCTTATGGCAGAAAGTGAAGAGGAACTAAAAAGCCTCTTGATGAAAGTGAAAGTGGAGAGTGAAAAAGTTGGCTGAAAGCTCAACATTCAGAAAACGAAGATCATGGCATCCGGTCCCACCACTTCATGGGAAATAGATGGGGAAACAGTGGAAACAGTGTCAGACTTTATTTTTCTGGGCTCCAAAATCACTACAGATGGTGACTGCAGCCATGAAATTAAAAGACGCTTACTCCTTGGAAGGAAAGTTATGACCAACCTAGATAGCATATTCAAAAGCAGAGATATTACTTTGCCAACAAAGGTTGGTCTAGTCAAGGCTCTGGTTTTTCCTGTGGTCATGTATGGATGTGAGAGTTGGACTGTGAAGAAGGCTGAGTGCCAAAGAATTGATGCTTTTGAACTGTGGTGTTGGAGAAGACTCTTGAGAGTCCCTTGGACTACAAGGAGATCCAACCAGTCCATTCTGAAGGAGGTCAGCCCTGGGGTTTCTTTGGAAAGAATGATGCTAAAGCTGAAACTTCAGTACTTTGGCCACCTCTTATGAAGAGTTGACTCATTGGAAAAGACCCTGATGCTGGGGGGGATTGGGGGCAAGAGAAGAAGGGTATGACAGAGGATGAGATGGCTGGATGGCATCACTGACTCAATGGACGTGAGTCTGGGTGAACTCCGGGAGTTGGTGATGGACAGGGAGGCCTGGCGTGCTGCCATTCATGGAGTTGCAAAGAGTCAGACACGACTGAGTGACTGATCTGATGTGATCTGATCTGAACGTCACTACACAGTCTGCAACACTGTGACAGTGTCTGTGATTGTCATTACATATCCCAGTCTTAACATAGCACCTGGTAACATGGGGCAATGGTGAAGGACATGACCAACTGGATGAATGAATGAATGAATGAATAAATGAATGCAAAATAAATATGATTTCTTTACATAGTAAAGGCAATTAAGATACCTAAGAAATTTATGCATCAGATCAGATCAGATCAGTCGCTCAGTCGTGTCCAACTCTTTGCGACCCCATGAAACACAGCACGCCAGGCCTCCCTGTCCATCACCAACTCCCGGAGTTCACTGAGACTCACGTTCATCGAGTCAGTGATGCCATCCAGCCATCTCATCCTCTGTTGTCCCCTTCTCCTCCTGCCCCCAATCCCTCCCAGCATCAGAGTCTTTTCCAATAAGTCAACTCTTCGCATGAGGTGGCCAAAGTACTGGAGTTTCAGCTTTAGCATCATTCCTTCCAAAGAAATCCCAGGGCTGATCTCCTTCAGAATGGACTGGTTGGATCTCCTTGCAGTCCAAGGGACTCTCAGGAGTCTTCTCCAACACAGGGTTACTTTTTAAAATAGATGGAAATAGCAATTATTTCATCATTTATTCATAAGCCTATGTGCCCCACGTTTGCACAACTGCACACACACATCTCAAATAAAGATACCTTCAGAAGGTACAGACATCAAACAGAAAAACTTAAGTTTTAAAATTCTTTATACAGCCAAACATTTTAAAATGAATTACCATCAGTTAACCTTTCAGTCTCCCTCAATCATCTATGAAGTGCCAGGTACCGCATTTGGTGGTGGAAGAATTGCCAAGGCAAAAAAAGAGCTAACTTGGAGGTTTCTCCCCATGGATAATTTTTCCAAAGAATATCCTATTACTTTTTATCCTAAACATATGCATTTTTTGGCAGGACCAAAATAATCCATTTTCTGCTCTATTTTCAATTCATGGGTATTATCCCTCAATTCCAAATGACATTCTAAGTCAAATGAGAACTTTGCCAAAGTCATCAGCTGGTACTTAAAAAAGGAAAACAGATCTTCATGGTAAAAGGAGAGAAGATCTCTGGATATTAAGTCTGTCCTGAATGGCACAATCATTGAAATACAAGGCAAACAATATGTTCAATTTGAGATTTTTTAAATTTGGGGGTCTCAAGTTCTGTTTTACACACACACACACACACACACACACACACACACACACACACACACCAGGCATACACACATCTCACTTTTGTCTGTAAGGACAAAAGAGAAAGAATGGCTAAAGAAAGAGCAGACTGAGGACTGTGGTTTTGATGTGGGTCATGTTCCCAGACGGCTGTTCCTACACTTTTATGCTTCTTTCTGTGTAAAGGACCATCCTTCTTCATCCTGAATGCCATAGAATTTACTATAATGTTGCCATTCTACTGCCCCAGTCATATTTTGGATACCACTGTGTTGAAATCATTTAGTATTCATATTGTTAAATAAATCCTTCTAACACCCCTCTAATCAAAGCATGGTTGGATCCAGCCTATCAGTGTGCTGTGGTGTGACAGGTCCTATTGCTGTAAAGCAGACCCCTCATGCTTAGGAGTGGCACAGGAGATGTGCTGTGGGAGCCCAAGACAAACAGAGCTAATCCAGCCCAGGAAGTGCCTCTCCGACTTGGTTGCACACTAGAATCACCTGGGCAGACTTAAAAATACTAATTCCTGGTCCCAGCCCTAGAGATTCTGATTTAATTGTTCTAGAGTATGGCTCTGAGCATCAGCAGTTTTCAAACTTCCCAGATGAGTCTAGTGTTCCACAAAGTTGAGAGTCATCGCTGCAGGGAAGCGGTTTCAAATTTTAGAGGGTGTCAGAATCCCCTTGAGGGCTTGTAAAACCCAGATTGCTGGGCCCCAAACCATGAGCTTCAGACACTAATTGCAAGGAGGAGTCCCAGAAGGTGCATTTCTATCAACTTCCCAAATGATGCCACCTCCGCTGTCCAGGGACCACACTGTTCTGGGGGTCAGAGGAGGCAGGGAGCTGAAGGGACAGGGAAGAATGGAGTGTTCCAGGCAGAACAAAGACTCAGAGATGTGCCCAAGGGCAAACACACATTCCAGGAACTGAAAGGTTTGTTCTATGGTCAGAGTTTAGCAAGCAAGAAGAAGGTAATGCAGATCAAGGCTGAGAAGTGGGTGGCAGAACAGACAGGGTGGAACACACACCTGGTTTTGCCTCAGGAGAAACTGACTCCAGGAGGCCAAATAGTGTGTGCTTCTTCACAGGGACTGGCCCCAGCAGAGCTACAATCAATAACCCCCTTAAATCTCAGGTTATTGGAAGTCCGGGCTAGATTATCATTAAAAAGCATTAATACCCTCTGCAGATACAACATTCTGTAGCTTTCATGACACTTTTGCAAGCATATCATTCAGTTCTTACAGACGTTCTGGAAGGCAAGAAGACCTGGAACTTCTGTCTTCATTTCGATGACAAGGGAAAATGAATCAATGGGCGGAGAGCGGGCGGCCAGGTCTCGGACCCAAGCATTCAGCCTCCTGGTCTGGTGATCTTTTATAATTCATTACCCTGCAACTTTTAATTCTACCTCCAAATGGAAAAGCCCAATCTCCTAGGAAAATTGTCCTCATACCCAGCTCTTCACAGAGATTAGGTGACACATACACCTGCTTATACAGTCTGTATGTGTGTCACCACAGAATGTTCCAGAGAGCCCTGGCTATGTTTGGACAACTATTTGACTCCAGAAATTCAGTCAGATGTAAAACTGATTTGAAAGAGAACCAAAGTGTTTGCCATCGCATTCTAGATGACTTCCTGAGGCAATGGCCCTGAAATCTGAGTAGCAACTGTGAGGGGGCTGTAATGCTTAAGTGTGTTATACTGTAAGCCAAGAAAGCTGGGTTTTCCTCCACCATGGATAGCTAAGAGACTGCATGAATGTAATGCACAATTCAGGAACTTACTGTTTTATTGCTTTTTTCTGTCCAAATTAATACTCTTTTGAAAAGATTGACTCCTACTCTAGCTTTTGCATCTTTTTTAAATTTCAAGAGTGTATTATTCCCTTTACTCTGGTTATAAAGTAGTATATATTTGTAGGCAAAATATTGGAAAATACAGGAAAGAATTTAAGTGAAAATAAAATCACCCATAATTTTGCCCCCAAAACTCATCAGAATCAATGTTTTAGTATCCTTCCTTCAGTCATTTTTTTAAATGCTTGTATGTGTGTTTACAAATATTGATGGTCTATTGTTTGACATCTGATTTTTTAAAAATATTATAGTAGTATGTTTCTATATTATTTAACTATAATTGTGATTCTTAGAAGGGAATACACCCACTAACAAAGTATCAGAAGCACCTAGGAAGGCTCTTTTCAAATCACACTTTCTTTCCCAACCTATGTCCCAACCAGCCCCTCCCTCAAGCTAAGACTTGCTAGTGGATAAATGTTGTTCAGATGAACAAGAACATCACATGCCTCTTGTATGAGAACTGCCAGTCTAATATATCACTGACAATTTCTCTTTCTATTATGTGGCTCCACCAAAATGTATATAACCAATCTACTATGAATATTTTGTTGTGTCCAATTTTTCCACATTTAAGAACTATTACAATAACATTTTCAGGGTTTCCCAGGGGGCACGAGTGGTAAAGAACCTGCCTGCCAATGCAAGAGACTTAAGAAACGCAGGTTAGATCCCTGGGTCAGGAAGATCCCCTGGAGAAGGTCATAGCAACCCAATCCTCTATTCTTGCTTTGAGAATTCCATGGACAGAGAATCCTGACAGGCTACAGTCCATAGGGTCACAAAGAGTTGGACACGACTGAAGGGACTTAGCATACACAATAACATCTTCACATTCTTGAATGAATTCTTGTATACATACCTGATGATTTTAGGCTAAAGTCTTGGACTAAAGTAGTTGAATATTTCTAAGGTTTATGCATAGCTTTGAGGGCAAAGATATGGCCTACATTTGAGAATGATCCCCCCCAAAATAGAAATATTTAAATACATAAAGAATAGTTCTCACACTGAATGAGTTGTTTTCAATCACTGGTTCTTCTAAGTAAAAGGCATCTATAGACTTTTACTTAGGTGTCCGAACACTCTAGATTTCATGCATGCACAAAGCTCCCAGGGAAGCTCCCACATCTGCCTCCACTGTGACTTCAGAGATGCTTTGGCCTCTGAAGTCTTAACTACCTGCATATACCTTCTTGGAAAGACTCATTAGTCAGCCTTCTTAATTCTCCTAAGAATGAATTTTTTCTGGCACTAACTGCCTATCCAGTCTCTTCATTGGGAAACCTTCAGCTTCCTTTTCTTTCAAAGTCAGAATGGAAAGGCTAACTATGATGATACGCATGTCTGCATACACACAGCCCCACACGTGTTATTTCTTCTCAACCGGAAAAGGTTTCCTTGGCAACCATCTACATCACTGCCTGAATGCCTCCTGCTCAGTATGTCCCTGATATTAGCAAAGAACAAGACTCTTCCTCTATAGATTTTACTACTTTGTCCCCTGAGAGCATTTCTCCACATGGGCAGAAATGGTAGCTGTCGTGTTTATCATCAACCACTGATCTCCCAGAGCTTGGCAATAGATCTCAAAACATATTTGCTAAATGAATAGATGAGATTTAGCAACCTCCGTTTTATATGTAAGACTTGTGAAACTCACAAGCATTTTGAATATTTAGAAACAAAACCAACTTGACAAAACAGTTTGCAAACAGCCATATGGTGGTTTCCTCACAAGAGATGTTAAGAATGAAAATACCCTACTTCCTCTAATTTGATCTGAACTGAATCTGCAGTGTACTCATTAGAGCCAACTTATAAGACCTGAATACACAGTAGATGTACTATTACCCCAACCAGATTACAAAGTGAGAACTGTTTTTAACATAGTTGCTGAATACGGCTGGGGAGGTTGTACACTGCTCAAAGTTGACCAGCCAAGGAAATGAGTGGAGCCAAAATCTAGCTCAGGCTCTACTCATTAATACATGTGCCATGGCGTGGTGCTGCATATACTCAGAGAAAAAGGCACCATCACTCACCAAGCTGTACAGTATTTTGTAACTCACACAACAGCACTAGATGGGTTCTTTGTTTCTTACATTTATTCATATTCCTCAACTGCATGTAGCAAAGTTGTTAAACATGGCAGGCACTCCATCAACATACACTACTAGATTCAGTGAGTATGGTGTTCATTGATGATTAATTCATAATTTTATTAAGACAATTCTGAAGAAGGAAACATCCCAGCAGAATAGTGGTTCACTCAATTTGGGATCAAATACCATTTTAGCAATTGAAGAAAATTCAGAAAATATGTCCTTCTCACTTAATAGGAAAAAAGGAGGCTGCAAGAGTCATCTAGATTACTGGACTCTTAGCATAGCACTGTCAGGGCAGCCCAGATACGTATTAAATTCTCCACGAATCTAAACAGTAAAAAACCCCTCCAGCAGGACCAACCCTCAGTTCCCAGCTAAGCAAGTCTCATGATAAGTGAGCAGCTTTGCAATTCGACTGGGACTTTGAATTTTGGCTGAGTTGTTATATTGCAGGAATTATTTTTTCATAACATCAAGATATTCTCCTAACTTTCAAAATGAACTCTGATAGAAAAGAAATAAATCAAACTTTTATAAGATCTAATAGATGTCAGAGTGTTCATTCCTTGGCAGAAATTCTAATTCTTTTTTTTGAAAAAAAAAAAGATTAATCATCAAAGCAACTTAGTATAAAATTGAAGTTCCTCATTTATATTATATTAAATTTATATTACTTGCCTCTTCTATCAACTTGAAAGGAGTAATTTTCTATATTGAATTATTTATATTCTCTTGTAATCAGATATCTGATAAACTTTTAAACATTTATACACATACCTAATTCAAAGATGATAAGTGAACTAATATTGAAAATGAAAATCCACCTGTCAGAATTCAGAGCAGTACAGAATTTCTGCATGTCTCTTATCTACTTACCTGTATCCCTAGACACACGCCTGCATAAAAGGTACCCAGTCATCATTAAATGAATGATGAATAAACATAATAAATATTGTGACTTAAGATGGCAAGTCAGATAATGTCCACAATAGTAGATAAGATAATATATTATCACATTATTTCAGCACTCTATGAATTTTAATGCACACTACCTTGTTTGTTATTGTCATTTCTATAGAAAAGTCTTTTTTTTTAATTGGAGGAAAATTGCTTTACAATGTTGTGTTTGTTTCTGTCATAAAATGCAAATCAGTCATAATTTTATACACATATATACAAATATATATATATATATATATTTATATATATATATATATAAATACCTCCTCACTCTTGAGCCTCCCTACTCTGCCCCCATCCCAACCCTCTAGGTCATCCCAGAGCCTCAGACTGGGCCCCCTGTGTTACATAGCGGCTTCCCTCGAGCCATCTCTCTCACTCAGGGTAGTGTACATATGTCAACACTACTTTCTCAATTTGCCCCACCCTCTCACTCCTTTGCTGTGTCCACGAGCCCATTCTCTACATGTGTGTCTCCATTCCTTCCCTGCAGTTCATCAGTACTGTTTTTCTAGATCCCACATATATGTGTTAATATACAACATCTCATTTTTATGGCTAAGTAATGCTCCATTATACATGTACCATATCTTTATCCCTTCATCTATCGATGGACACATAGGTTTCTTCCATTGTAAATAGTGCTGCAATGAACTTTAGGGTACATGAAAGTCTTGATATTGGATTTCTCATACAGCAGGGGCCAACCATACTGTATCCTTGGACCATGAACCAGTACTGTACAGCAGGGGGTGAGCAAATCTTCATCTGCTGCTCCCCATCCCTTCCATCACTCACATTACCTCTTGAATCATGTGCCACCCTGTCCTGTCTGTGGAAAAATTGTCTTCGATGAATCTAGTCCCTGGTGCCAAAAAGGTTTGGACTGCTACTGCTAAGTCACTTCAGTCGTGTCCGACTCTGTGTGACCCCAGAGATGGCAGCCCACCAGGCTTCCCCGTCCCTGGTTCTCCAGGCAAGAACACTGGAGTGGGTTGCCATTTCCTTCTCCAATGCGTGAAAGTGAAGTTGCTCAATCATGTCCAACTCTCAGCGACCCCATGGACTGCAGCCTACCAGGCTCCTCCATCCATGGGATTTTCCAGGCAAGAGTACTGGAGTGGGGTGCCATCGCCTTCTCCATTGGACTACTATCCTATAATACTAAGACTCTCATAATACAACATATTTTAATTTGGTATCAGCCATAAGAACTCCTAATCAAGATGTATGTGTGTTAGTCACTCAGTGGTGTCCCACTCTTTGCAACCCCATAGACTGTAGCCCACCAGGCTCCTCTGGTCATGGGATTCTCGAGGCAGAAATACTGGAGTGGGTTGCCATTGTTTTTTCCACCTAATCAAGACATGAACTTTTAAAAGAGAGAATTAAATTTGCTCCTTTAAAGTGTCAAAAGAAGACAGTTTACACATTGCTTATCTGTTCTGACTTTCTGTATTAGTTTCCTCAGTTCAGTCGCTCAGTCGTGTCCAACTCTTTGCTATCTGGTGGACTGCAGCACGCCAGGCCTCCCCGTCCATCACCAACTCCCAGAGTTTACCCAAACTCATGTCCATTGAGTCGGTGATGCCATCCAACCATCTCATCCTCTATCATCCCCTTCTCCTCCTGCCCTCAATCTTTCCCAGCATCAGGGTCTTTTAAATGAGTCAGTTCTTCACATCAGGTGGCCAAAGTACTGGAGTTTCAGCTTCAGCATCAGTCCTTTCAATGAACATTCAGGACTGATTTCCCTCCAGATGGACTGTTTGGATCTCCTTGCAGTGCAAGGGACTCTCAAGAGTCTTCTCCAACACTAAAGTTCAAAAGCATCAATTCTTCAGTGCTCAGCTTTCTTTATAGTCCAATTCTCACATCCATACATGGCCACTGGAAAAACCATAGCTTTGACTAGATGGACCTTTGTTGGCAAAGTAATGTCTCTGCTTTTTAATATGCTGTCTAGGTTGGCCATAACTTTTCTTCCAAGGAGAAAGCTTTTTTTTAGTTTCATGGCTGCAGTCACCATCTGCAGTTATTTTGGAGCCGAAAAAATAAAGTCTCTCACTGGTTCCACTATTTTCCCATCTATTTTCCATGAAGTGATGAGACCAGATGCCATGATCTTAGTTTTCTGAATGTTGAGTTTAAAGCCAACTTTTTCATTCTCATCTTTCACTTTCATCAAGAGGCTCTTTAGTTCTTCTTTGTTTTCTGCCATAAGGGTGGTGTCATCTGCATATCTGAGGTTATTGATATTTCTCCCAGCAATCTTGATTTCAGCTTGTGCTTCCTATTGTTGCTATAAATTAACACAAACCTAGTAGCTTAAAATAACATACATTATTACCTTATAGTTCTGGAGGTCAGAAGCCTGAAATAGGTGGTTGTTGTTTAGTGCTACGGAGAAGGCAATGGCACCCCACTCCAGTACTCTTGCCTGGAAAATCCCGTGGATGGAGGAGCCTGGTGGGCTACAGTCCATGGGGTCGCTAAGAGTCAGACACAACTGAGCAACTTCACTTTCACTTTTCACTTTCATGCATTGGAGAAGGAAATGGCAACCCACTCCAGTGTTCTTGCCTGGAGAATCCCAGGGACGGGAAGCCTGATGGGCTGCCGTCTCTGAGGTCACACAGAGTCGGACACGACTGAAGCGACTTAGCAGCAGCAGCAGTTTAGTGCTAAGTCATGTCAAACTATTTGCAACCCTATGGACTGTAACCCACAAGACTCCTCTGTCCATGGGATTTCCCAGGCAAGAATAATGGAGTGGGCTTCCATTTCCTTCTCTAAAGGATCTTCCTGACCTGGGGATCGAACTCACATCTCCTACATTGCAGGCAGATTCTTTACTGCTGGGTCATGTGGGAAGCAGTATTAGTGGGCTAAATTCAATGGGATAGTAGGGCTATATTCCTCCTAAAAGCTCTGTAATAGCAGAGCTGATGCTGGGAAAGATTGAAGGCAGGAGGAAAAGGGGACAACAGAGGATGAGACGGTTGTATGGCATCACTGATTCGATGGATATGAGTTTGAGCAAGCTCCAGGAGTTGGTGATGGACAAAGAAGCCTGGTATGCTGCAGTCCACAGGGTCGAAAAGAGTCAGACACAATTCAGGGATTGAACTGGGCAGAGAATCTATTTCTTGATCTTTTCAGCTTCTAGAGGCCACTTGCCTTCCTCAGCTCGTGGTCTCTTCTTCATCTTCAAAGCTAGAAAAATAGCATCTTCAAGTTTCTCTTGGACTCTGACCCCTGACTATCCTGCCTCCCTCTTTCACTCACAACGATCTTTGTGTTTATATCAGACTCACAGGTAATCCAGGTAATACTCCTATCTCAAAATTCTTCATTTAATCAGACTGCAAAGTTTCTTTTGCCATGTAAGGTAATATAGTCACAGGTTCTGGGGATTAGGGTATGCACATATTTGGGGTGGGGGGGGGAGGCAGATTATTCTGGCTACCCCCGTCCCAAAATCATGGCTGGCGTTTAGCATTGAGCAGTGTCCTAGGGAGGCAACACAGAAGTAATGAATAAGACACACTTTGGCAGTGAAGACCAGGGTTTGGATTCTGGCTTTGACCACTTACTAGGATTCCTGAGTAGCTCAAATGGTAAAGAATCTGCCTGCAATGTGGGAGAACTGGGTCTGATCTCTGGGTCAGAAAGATCCCTGGAGAAGGTCATGGCAACCCACTGCAGTATTCTTGCCTGGAGAATTTCATGGACAGAGGAGCCCGGCAGGCTACAGTCCATGGGGTCACAAAGAGTCGGACACGACTGAGCAACTTTCAGTTTTGACCGTTTACTAGCTATACTGGAGGAGGAAATAGCAACCTACTACAGTCTTCTTTGCCTGGAAAATCCCACGGACAGAGGAGTCTGGCGGGCTACAGTCCATGGGGTCCCAAGAATCAGACACGACTTAAGAGACTAAACCACCACCACCACTAGCTATATAGCCTTGGCCAATATCTTCAAATCATATGAGCCTCAGTTTTTTCACTTGAAAAATGGGGCCACAGTACCTACTTTGTTTTGTTGCTATAAGGATTAAGGAGAAAACAAACGTAAACAAGCTGGGTCCCCATCCACAGTGGGTGTTGAATAAATTTGAGTCAACTTCTCTTGCTTCCACACTGAAAGGGCACAGCAACATTAGGCCAACTAATGACTAGTGACTGTAGCCATGAAATTAAAAGACGTTTGCTCCTTGGAAGAAAAGCTATGACAAACCTAGACATGGTATTAAAAAGCAGAGACATTACTTTGCTGACAAAGGTCCATATGGTCAAAGCTATGATTTTTCCAGTAGTCAAGTATGGGTATGAGAGTTGGGCCATAACGAAGGCTGAGCACCGAAGAATTGATGTTTTTGAACTGTGATGTTCGAAGAAGACTCTTGAGAGTTCCTTGGACAGCAAAGAGATCAAACCAGTCAATCCTAAAGGAAATTAACCCTGAATATTCATTGGAAGGACTGATGCTGAAGCTCCAATACTTTGGCCACCTGATGTGAAGAGCTGACTCATTTGAAAAAACCCTGATGCAGGGAAAGATTGAAGGCAGGAGGAGAAGTGGACGACAGAGGATGAGATGGCTGGATGGCATCACCGACTTGATGGATATGAGTTTGAGCAAGTTCTGGGTGATGGTGATGGACAGGGAAGCCTGGCTTGCTACAGTCCATGGGGTCACAAAGAGTCAGACACAACTGAGTGACTGAACAACAACAATAGCAGCATGCTGATCTGTATTATATTGACATGAAGTTAATTACTATTAAATTCAGTGTAGAGAGGATTTCTCTGGCCCAGAAAGTTGAGGATAAACAGTCAATTACAGGCATTTCTTTGTTAGCAAACAGTGTTAAATATCAGCAGGGCCTCCTGAAAACTTGTTTTACTCAGTAACTTAAATGTCAGCCTGATTTAAGGCAATGGAAAGGATTTCTCTTTATCTCCAATTCTCAATTACCTCCTAGAGAAGATATTTATAGCCAGGAGTTACCAAATCATGTTTTAAATCTATAGAAAATGATAATATTATGGTGGAGTTCATATTAGAGGGCATTTTAAAACACCAAGTTTCTAAATAATTTTTATTATATTTTTAAAATTCAGAAGTTATATATGCATAATATATGTTGAGTTGACAAACCTGACCAAAGAAAAAAAATGCAATACTATTTGAATGTCATCATTTGGGATGTTATAGATAAAGTATTAGATTTCAGGTTAGATATTGTTATTCTTCATTCATTCCATAAACATTTATCTTATCTTTATACTGTGGTAGATACTAAAATGAAAAGAAAATGAAAAATCAGTAAGATTCTGGTGCCTGCCCTCCAGGCTCTCTCAAGCTAACAGGGAAAGGGACAGAACCATGTTATTTTATAAAATTTCTCCTTTAATGTTATTTTTGAGTTTATATATAATTTACTTAGAGTGAAATGCTCAGATCTTATGTGCACTATTCAGTCTAATTTTGTCAAGTACATATCAAGAGACAATATATTTCCATCACCCTAGAAAGTTCCCTTGGGCACGTTCCTGGTCAATCCACACTCCTTTCTTAAGCAACAACTGATCAGACTTCTATCATCATAGTTTAGTTTTCCCAGTTCCAAAATTTCATAAACTGGAATCATACAGTATGTATTTTTGCGTGTTAGGCTTCTTTCATTCAGCATATATTTTTATATTGACCCATACTGTCACACTTATTGGTAGTTCATTTGTTTTCTATTGGTTGGTTTGTTAGTGTGCTTTGCTCTATACTATTCCTTTTCAAAGTGAAAGTGGAGAGTGAAAAAGTTGGCTTAAAGCTCAACATTCAGAAAACGAAGATCATGGCATCCGGTCCCATCACTTCATGGCAAATAGATGGGGAAACAGTGGAAATAGTGTCAGACTTTATTTTTTTGAGCTCCAAAATCACTGCAGATGGTGACTGCAGCCATGAAATTAAAAGACGCTTACTCCTTGGAAGGAAAGACCAACCTAGATAGCATATACAAAAGCAGAGACATTACTTTGCCAACAAAGGTTCGTCTAGTCAAGGCTATGGTTTTTCCTGTGGTCATGTATGGATGTGAAAGTTGGACTGTGAAGAAGGCTGAACGCCAAAGAATTGATGCTTTTAAAGTGTGGTGTTGGAGAAGACTCTTGAGAGTCCCTTGGACTGCAAGGAGATCCAACCAGTTCATTCTGGAGCAGATCAGCCCTGAGATTTCTTTGGAAGGAATGATGCTAAAGCTGAAACTCCAGTACTTCGGCCACCTCATGTGAAGAGTTGACTCACTGGAAAAGACTCTGATGCTGGGAAGGATTGGGGGCAGGAGGAGAAGGGGTCGACAGAGGATGAGATGGCTGAATGGCATCACTGACTTGATGGACGTGAGTCTGGCTGAACTCCGGGAGTTGGTGATGGACAGGGAGGCCTGGCGTGCTGCGATTCATGGGGTCGCAAAGAGTCGGACACAACAGAGAGACTGAACTGAACTGAACTGATTCCTTTTCTGGATAAATCACATTGTCCATAGTTCAAAATGGAGTTGCTAATGTTTTGTTTTTGTTTGATATCTACCTTTATAATCTCTTTGCTTAATATAATATCTGGCACATGAGAGGAACTTGGTAAAACTCTGGTAAATAAATGAAGGAACGAATAGTGGGCTGGACCAAAAGAGGAGCTGGAACCGAACAGCACCTAAACTGTTCTACCATCTTTGATCCTGCCATCAAGGAGCAACTACCCCTTCAACTCACAAATCACTTTCCCCAACCATCTTAGCAAGAATAGAGACTTGGGGATCATGATCATAGCTCTTTTCAAGTCACATATGCCCACTTTTCAAGTCCACTGTCTTCCCACCCCACCCCTAGGTCGCACACTGAGCTTTTCAAAAACATAAGACCTGACTTTAGCAAGTTTTATTTAATTGGGCCAGAGTGGAGCCCAGGCACCTGTCCACAACTGCTGATGTGATTAATAACAACAGTATCATGATTATACAGAAATGATCTTATTCAAGTAGTTCATTAAGACCTACACCATGTTTACTATTATTTACTATGCAGTTAGCAAGCCAGATGCTTAGAGCTGGGAGCTAATATTATGTAGGAAAAGATTAGAGAAAAAAGAGCAGAATTGTGCATTTTATACTCTTGGTGTAACTCAAAAGAGAGCATATAATTGATGGCACATTAAAAATCCTGTACAATGTAGTCGCTGCTCCCACCCAGATGCCAGGGTGGGAGATGATGGCAGTACAGACCCAGTGCAACTGATGTGCTTTTGTAAACAGTGTAGAATTAAGGGGCCCCTGAACCTTTTCCAAGTCAAAATCATTGTGGAGTCAAAAGAGAGCACCAGACTGGCAGTCAAGAGACTTGAGTTCTATTTCCGGCTATCTGCCTTATCATCTTGAATTCAAGTTAAGTACTAAGCCCCTTCAGGGAAGAGGGTGGTGACTAGGTTGATTCCTTTATTGGATTTATTTTGAAGGACAAATAATGTCTCAAAGTTTGCATAGGACATAAAGAGCATTCCAGGCAGAGGGAATTTAGGTGGCAAAAGAAGGAAACATAAAATGCCATGACATGCTTGGGAAACTACAAGTACCTCAGCTTAGCCAGAGCATAAAAATCAAGGAGAGGCAGGATGTGGGGACTCAGGCAGACCTGTTCCTGAGTGTGCCATGTGTACCACTGTATGTCATGCCAGGAAGCTTCAGCCGCATTCAGCACAGGTAACTAGAGAATCACCAAAGAGTTAACATAAAGAGCACAATAACACTATCACAATAATAGTGTGTTTAGAAAAATCACTCTGGCACCAGAAAGAAAGAGTGGAGGAAAGGGAGCAATCCAAACCCAATGGCAAGAATTCAAATTAAAAGACGCCTGCAATCACTTCGCCTCTCTGCTCTCAGGTTCTCGTGTATAAAATGGGCAGTGTATTAGGATGTTGATTACAAATGACAGAAATGTAACTTCATCTATCCTTTTTTCAAACTAGCTTTTTTTAAAAAGGTAGTTTCTTGGCTCACAGTCCAGAAATGTCCAGGAATTAATGGATTTCAGTCATCAAAGGTTTAATCAGAGTTCTCTCCATCCTTCTAACAGGATCTCTCTACATGAGAAACCAGATAGCCACCAGCCACCCATCAGTTCAGTTCAATTGCTCAGTCATGTCCAACTCTTTGTGACCCCATGGACTGCAGCACACCAGGCTTCCCTGTCCATCACCAACTCCTAGAGCTTGCTCAAACTGATATCCGTCGAATTGGTGATGCCATCCAACCATCTTATCTTCTGTTGTTCCCTTCTCCTCCTGCCTTCAATCTTTCCCAGGATCAGGATCTTTTCCAGTGAGTCAATTCTTTGCATCAGGTGGCCAAAGTATTGGAGCTTCAGCTTCAGCATCAGTCCTTCCAATGAATATTGAAGACTGATTTCCTTTAGGATGGATTGGTTTGATCTCCTTGCAGTCCGAGGGACTCTCAAGAGTCTTCTCCAACACCACAGTTTAAAAGCATCAATTCTTTGGTGCTCAGCTTTTTTTATAGTCCAACTCTCACATCCATACATGACCAATGGAAAAACCATAGCTTTGAGTAGACGGACCTATGTCGGCAAAGTAATGTCTCTGCTTTTTAATATGCTGTTCAGGTTTGTCAGCGCTTTTCTTCCAAGGAGCAAGCTTTTATTATTATTATTATTATTATTATTTTTTACTTTACGGCTGAAGTCAACATCGGCAGTGATTTTCGACCCCCCAAAATAAAGTCGGTCACTGTTTCCATTGTTTCCCCATCTATTTGCCCTGAAGTGATGGAACTGGATGCCATGATCTTAGTTTTTTGAATGCTGAGTTTTAAGCCAACTTTTTCACTCTTCTCCTTCACTGTCATCAAGAGGCTCTTCACTCAGTGTGTAATTTATAGCCCCTCCAGTAGACTAGAGGCAATGGCACCCAACTCCAGTCCTCTTGCCTGGAAAATCCCATGGATGGAGGAGCCTGGTAGGTTGCAGTCCATGGGGTAACTAAGACTGAAGTGACTTAGCAGTAGCAGCAGCCAGTAGACTAACAGCTCCAAAAAAAAAAAAAAAAAAGTCCCAGGAAGGGCTCTGATTGGTCTGGCTTGGGTCATGTGTCCAACCCTGAACCAATCACTATGAATCAGGAAATGGAGTGCCCTGATTGGCCAGGCCTGAGTCAATACCCCATCTCACTTCAGTAAGATGGGGACAGATCTACCCCATTCAAGCCACATGGAATGAGTTCCCCATAGAAAAAGGGAATGCTACTCTCAGATGAAAAAAGAATAGACATTGAGTTGGCAAAAATGACAGATGTCCTCTAGAAGCGATTATACCAAATAGTCTGCAGTCCCCACACTCTAAGCCATGTTTTCAGTTTATCATTTCCCTTCTCCATCCCACCAGGCTCTCAGAGCCATGCCTCCGTCCAGGAGGAAGTTTAGACATCTGTTACTGATATTGGTGAAAGTTTGGTCTTTTGAGATTACACATACACACAGACATGTGCTAATGGCAAATAATGAGCAGAAACTGATGTTCTTTAGTTCTCATACAATTCATCTTCACACTAAAAGAAAAGGAAGTAGAACAGATTTCAGTGAAGCAAGTTCCAAGAAACACCAAATAAGAAATTCAATTTAATAACCTTCATTGTGGGAATTTTCCCAGTGGTCCAGTGGCTAAGACTCTATGCTCCTGACGGAGGAAGGGCCTGGTTCCATTCCTGGTCAGGGAACTAGATCCCACATGCTGTAACTAAGGCCCAATGGAACCAAAGAAAATATATATTAAAAAAAATAATGTTCATTGTGAAACTAGAGAGGATTTAAAAGACAGCCACAGAATTAAGTCATAGAAAATAAGCTCCTGAAAAAGACTTAAGGATCTAGGATTTTTTTCAGCACGAAGAAAAGATTAAGAATATTAAATAAATGTACCAGCAAGGTGATGTGGTTCCTATCTCCAATATTATAGAATTGTACTAGACATAGAAATAACTAATTATTTCTTCCTCCTCTTTTCCCACTCTCCCTTTTGATATGAAGAATTTGGGATATCTTAAAATGATAGATATATTTTTATATAGTGAAAAGGTACTGGAAATTAGAATAGTTACTAAAGTAAGCTGAGAATGAAGGAAGGAAAGAAGCTCATAGACTGTATGGACAGTTTGAGATGGCTGGTTCTTTCCAAAGGCAATGAGAACTAAAAGATGCTGAAGTTTCTTGATCTTCTATCTGGACTTAAAATTAAATTAGGTGATAATTTATATTCTTTTCACTTGACTTTGGGCTATGTTTCAAAAAAGTGTTTAAACCCTCCCTATAAAAATGTCTTGAAGAAGGAAATAGCAACCCACTCCAGTACTCTTGCCTGGAGAATCCCATGAACAGAGGAGCCTGGCAGGTTACAATCCATGGAGTCGCAAAGAGTCGGACACGACTGAGCAACTAACACACACACACATAAAAATATCCAAGTGTAAATAAATAATTTGGTCAAACAATATTCTATTTATACGTCACTTAACACTTCAAGGAAACAATTAAGTGATGTAACCCTAATACCTCTTGTTTCCAAGTACCAAATAAATGCACTGTTAACTCAGGTCTTTCAAACTTTAAAAATGAAACAAAAATTTCATTAAGAAACTATATAACCCTTAGTCTTGTTATATTTAACCCCACATTAGTTATTTAGGTTTAAAGTGGTTTATGATTCAATCAACTAATGTTTACAAGACATCTCTGATGTGCAAAGTATTATCCCAGACATGGTAGGGAACACAGAAACAAAAGGCAGGGTTTCTACCTTCATGAAACAGTAATCAAGTTGTGTGGACAAAGCATAGATATTGTGAAAAGTTAAACAAAAAATGCAGAAGAATGCAGGATATGAAATATCATATGGCAGGTCATGATTTAGTACAAACTGAGGGGGACAAACCCTAAGTCCCAGGCAGGGGAAACTGCTGGAAGCTTGGGGTTTGCAAGGAGATGGGAAATCCTGAAGAGCACCAGAGATACCAGTAAGAAGAGGAGAGAGAGGATGGGATTTGGAAAGCACAAGGTACACTTGACCGGATGAGAACCGGCATAGGGTTTCTCTAGGGGAGGAGTGGGTAAATATTTGCTGGGTAAATATTTGAGGATAACTTTGGCCTTAAATACTTTAGAGTTAAGAAGATTCTTAAGGGAATTCCTAAATAAGCATTTTAGGACCATTGTTCTGTTCATAATTTATTTTTACACACTGCTTATTATGTTGCAGATACAGCTGAAGTGCTTGAAAAATATGGACTCAGTTACTCCTCATGACGACCCATTATGGTAAATACTAGGATGCTAAAGCACAGAGAGGTCACCGTCACTTGCCTGTGGCCACCCAGCTATCAGGAGTTGGGGGCAGTGTTCACAGCAGTGGTCTGGCTCCAGAGTCCATCCTGCCCATCATTGTGCTATGTACACCCTGCAGAGGACAACCAGGAAGGAGTGGGCCTCCCAGAAACAAATCAGGAATCTCCACCCAGGATCTAAGTGTTGGGTCAGGCCACAGTGAGAGGAGAGGAAAAAGGACTCTGTGGAGGAACCAGACAAAATAATGATTGGTTGAATATGGGCAGGTGTGGGGGGTCAGGGGACAGGTTTAAAAATGGTAAGAGAGGAAAAGTCAAAGAGAACTTGGAATTTTTTATTTTTATGCTTCCCCAAGAGAGATGCAGTTCTGGTCAGGGAAAATGGGTCCCAATGTAGGCATGAAACATATGAGCTTCTTGATGTTAAACAAACCTGGCTTTGAAACTAACTGTGTGACTCTGGGCAAGTTACATAATCTTTCTGTGCTTCTTTTTCTTCATCTGTAATAGGAACAATTTCAGCAACTGAGATCATGTAAATCAGGGGGCATAGCATAGCCTTTGACAAGGAGAAAGCCTTTTGTTTGATGCCCTTGAGACACCAGAGGCAGGGGACTCAGTGGGGATGAGTTCATGGCTGTAGAATGTGGATTTGGGGATAGAGGAGAGGAAGGGCTTAAAATAATCAAGGACCAGAAATGAGACTGCCTCTGTTCTAGGTCCGTTCTTTAAACACCTTATTATATGTAATTCTCACAACAATCCAATGAGGTCATTTACAATGTAGATTAGGAAGATGAAGATGGAGGAAACTTCCCTAGTTTGGGTCTGTCAAATCTCCAAAGCCCTCAATCCTCACAGCCTATTGCCTCCCCAACAACTGTGGAGCTCTGGAGAGCTGTCACCAAGCCGGACAATATCAGAGATGAGGAAGAGGGATGAGGACTGAACACTGGGGGAAGGGAGATCAAGAGGGAGCACCAGCATCTTATAGTCATAACTGCCATCTGCAAACCATTGTTATAAGCTGTCAAGCACAGTTGTTCTTCAAACATCTAAAAGTCAGAAAAAGAGTCCCTAGGCAGCTGTGACCTTGTCCACACAGCCTGCCTGTGAAATAACAGAAGAAAATATATATATTGGTCTCTGCCTTGTTCCTGGTCCATGCCTCTTGTAATTTCCTAAATGTTAAGAGCACTGGGAGCATCTTTTGTTCTAATATTTGGTCTTTGGCGTTTCCGTTTGTTCCTGACACAAAACTGTTAAATTCCTTGGAATTTACTGGGTGATAGGAATGTCTTTAGTTCTAATGAAGCAACTGTTGGTGGGCTCCTGGGTGGAGGCTGGTCACCAGAAATATTGAATCATGTTTAGAAATGTGGAATTCTAAGCCCCAGTCTATATTCCCTGAAAAGGGGAAAAGGAACTGGAGACTGAATTAATGATTGATCATGTCTATGTGATGAAGCCTTCATGAAAACACCAGAAGTATGGGCTTTGGAGTGCTTCCAAGGTTGATGAAGACATCTACATGCTGGGAGGGTGGTGTATTCCAACTCTACAGGGATAGGAGCTTGGCATTTGGGACCCTTCCAGATCTCACACTGTTTCTCTCCACCTGGTTGTTCATCTATATCCTTTATTATATTTTTTATTAGCCAATAAACAGTAAACATAAGTAAGTGTTACCCTAGCCTCTGTGAGCTGTTCTAACAAGTGATCTAATCCAAGAAAAAGGTCATGGAATCTCTGATTCATAGCCACGTCAGAGAGAAACTGTGGGTAACCTGGGGATCTACTACTTGTGACTGGCATCTGAACTGAGGCTGAAAGGCAGTCTTGTGAGACTGAACCCTTAAGCTGTGAGGTCAGCATTTACTCTAGGCAGTGAGTGTCAGAACTTCTTGGTGTGGAAAACTCACACATCTGGCACCAGAAATGTTGTGAGTGTGGTAATAGTATAAGAGTAAAGGAGAATCAAGGAGTTTGTCCAAGTAACTATCCCAAGTGAGGACTCAACAGTCAACGGTATATGTTGGACCTATCCCAGGAAAAGCCCAGTACAATACCCCAGTCAGTCACCTGGGGGCCTGCTTTCCCATCTTCCTACTAATCCTATTTCCAAGACTAAGTGTGGTTTCTGTGTCTCTTTCTCTTCAAAGGATTCCATCAAACACAGCATTGTTTTGCATTAAAAACCCTGTATCTGTACATTACTTCACACTACTCTCTCAGAGACATACTCCCATCCTACCCTCTTAATTGAGATAGCCCTGGAATTGGACTGGAATTTTCCATGCCTTTTGGTCTGGGTATTCTAACATGCTAGCTATTGGTTTTTATCTGGGAAAGAGCCACCACTTCTGCCCAGGGTTTCTCTTACCCTCTTAAGCCCACACTCATATTCCTTACATGTTTTGTAAGCTATGTTAATCCCTTTCTGGAAAATATTTGTGGCAGAGAGGTTAGTTGGGATCCAGTCAAAGAGAGCAGAGTTTCAAGAAAAGAGTAATCAGTAGTCTTATAGGCCACCAGAAGACTGAGGACTAGGAAAAGCCATTTGACTTAGCTAGTGAGAGCTAATGGCAGCCCCCTCCAGAACTCTTGCCTGGGAAATCCTATGGACGGAGGAGCCTGGTAGGCTACAGTCCATAGGGTCACGAAGAGTCAGACACGACTGAGCGACTTCACTTTCACTTTTCACTTTCTTTCACTGGAGAAGGAAATGGCAACCCACTCCAGTGTTCTTGCCTGGAGAATCCCAGGGACGGAGGAGCCTGAGGAGCCCAGGAGCCTGGGCAGGAGGTGGGCTGCCATCTATGGGGTCGCACAGAGTCGGACACGACTGATGTGCCTTAGCAGCAGCAGTGAGAGCTAAAGGTAATTTCCAAAGATGCTAAGCAACAGAGGCAGAAGCTACATTGCAGGAGTGAAGAACAGACGAGCTGTAAACCACTTCCCCCCACCAAAACTCTAGAAGGGAAAAACAGGGTAAAGAGAAAGGGGGTGTGATATGGCCAACTGAAACTTTTTCTCAAGATAGGAAAAAAACCTAGGGCTATTTTCCAGCAGAGAATAAAGAAATATAATATGAAACCAAAGTCTAAGGTGCAATAAAACTTCCTTCTTGTTGATGAAATATTTCTATTTGTCATCAGGAATTAACTTCACTTTCCAAAAGCTTTAATGAGCAAGTAAAGTGTATATAAATATAGATACTCTTTCACTTGGATTTTTGCATTTAAAAATGATGCACATAAAAACTAATATATGCAAATCCTTTTAAAATTATAAGCCTTGTAGGACTCTCTGACCCCTTTTGATTAAATTCGACTGGCATGAAAAGCAGTAATTGAAGTATTAAGAATCAATTAACAGTGATCTGGCTGATTGTCATTACACCTTTAATTAGCAATACTGGTTTCAGTATCACAGTGCAATAGTTAGCGGCTATAAATGAATTGATTGCCCAGCCACCAGCTGACATTTTGAGAACCTTGATACATCATTACTTTTTCCTGCTACTAATTAAGATTTATATCTTCTACTGAATTAATATTGCAAAAGCCTTTGTGATGGAGGCGGCATTTTTCCACTGCCTTTGTGTCTGTGGGTCTCACTAGTTATACTGTAGACACTCTGGGACCACAGACTTGTAAACTCCATCCCAGGACTCATTTCAAACTGGATCCTCTGCTGATTCATCCAAGAAATGTTTATAAAAGGACAACCACATGCAAATCACTGAGCTAAATGCCAGGGTGAGGGTGGAGGAGAGAAAGGAATACCAAGGTGAAAAAGGCACTCACCCTGAATTCAAGAAGCTCATCATTTCTGGAGGATACACACACTGGGTACTCACCATAACAAAGCAGAATGCAAATTACAATAGGCTAGAAATAATGTGAAAACCCAACATTCAAAAAATGAAGATCATGACATGTGGTCCCATCACTTCATGGCAAATAGATGGGGAAACAATGGAAACAGTGACAGACTTTATTTTCTTGGGCTCCAAAATCACTGCAGATGGTGACTGCAGCCATTAAATTAAAAGATGCTTGCTCCATGGAAGAAAAGCTATGGCCAAACTAGACAGCATATTAAAAAGCAGAGATATTACTTTACCAACACAGGTCCATGTAGTCAATGCTATGGTTTTTCTAGTAGTCATTTTTGGATGTGACAGTTGGACTATAAAGAAAGCTGAGCACCAAAGAATTAATGCTTTTGAACTGTGGTGGTGGAGAAGACTCTTGAGAGTCCCTTGGACAGCAAAGGGATAAAAAAAAGTCAATCCTAAAGGAAATCAGTTCTGAATATTCATTGGAAAGACTGATGCTGAAGTTCCAATACTTTGGCCACCTGATGCAAAGAACTGACTCATTGGAAAAGACCCTGATGCTGGGAAAGACTGAAGACAGGAGAAGGGGGTGAAAGAGGATGAGATGGTTGGATGGCATCATCAACTCGATGGACATGAATTTGAGCAAGCTCCGGGAGTTGGTGATGGACAGGGAAGCCTGGTGTGCTGCAGTCCATGGGGTCGCAAGAATCGGACACGACTGAGCGACTGAACTGAACTGAATGTGAATAGGAGCACAGAAAATGGAGCACTTAGTTCTGACTTCCAACAAGTGACTTTTTAAAACGCTTATTGTCACACAGGTTCAAAAGCTCACCCTCAAGTCATACAACAAGGAAAGGAATTTTTATTGGTTAATTACATGGCCAGACTGGGGTTTCATGAAGAAGCAGCCCCATCCATCTCCAGCCACAGATCCCCCTCTGCAGGGAGCAGAGACCAGCATAGCCTGTATGTGACGCTGGCTTGGTTTTCCCCTCATTGGTCAGGTGGTCAATGCCTGTACCTTGTAGGACATAATTTCTTCCTTCCTCCCAAAGTAGCTCAATGCCAACTGTTGCTCATTTAATTATATATGTACTGCTATAATTGGGGCTTCCCAAGTAGTGCAGTGGTAAAGAATCCATCTGCCAATGCAGGAGATGCAGCAGGAGCCTCAGGTTCGACCCCTGGGTTAGGAAGATCCCCTGGAGGAGGAAATGGCAACACACTCCAGCATGCTTGTCTAGAAAATCCTATGGACAGAGAAGCCTGGTGGGCTACAGTCCACGGGGTCACAAAAGAGTCAGACATAACTGAGTGTGCATGTTCGCACACACACGCACACACACACACGCGCGTGCATGCGCACGCACACATACAACTCTGCTATAATTAAATCAGTATGTGTAAATCACTTTGGAAGCATTTTTAAAGGCCCTCCTTCAGACTCCACTGTAAGAGATTTTAATTAAACTGATAGCCTAGATTATTTTGATGCTAGAAGTCATCAAACCAAATTTTGAGAAATATAGCCTAACCCAGCTTTCTAGCTTTATAATCAAGGACACTGAAACCAGAGAGGTAATTGACCCAAGTAGCATATAAAAACAGGGAAGACTTACACAGCACTCCATATGAACAGGTGTGGTTCCAGATGTTTTACACATGCAGAAACATTTCCTTCAATCCTCACAAATCTCTAAGGTAAATGTAAGTTTCTTTTTTTTTTTTTTCAACAAATAAGGCACAGAAAAGTGAACTAAGTTTCACACAGCAAGAAAATATCAAATCTAGCCTTTGAACCCCAGACTGCTTGACTCCAGAGCCCACCATAACCACTACCCCAATGGGCAACTGTCGGAACCGAGGTTGTCCAACTTGCAGCCATGAAATTAAAAGAAGCTTGCTCCTTGGAAGAAAAGCTATGACCAACCTAGACAGCATATTAAAAGGCAGAGACATTACTTTGCCAGCAAAGGTCTGTCTAGTCAAAGCTATGATTTTTCCAGTAGGCATGTAGGAATGTGAAGGTTGGACCATAAAGAAAGCTGAGCACCAAAGAACTGATGCTTTTGAACTGTGGTGTTGGAGAAGACTCTTGAGAGTCCCTTGGACAGCAAAGGGATCAAAAAAAGTCAATCCCAAAGGAAATCAGTCCTGAATATTTATTGGAAGGACTGTTGCTGAAGCTGAAGCTCCAACACTTTGGCCACCTGATGCAAAGAACTGACTCATTGGAAAAGACCCTGATGCTGGGAAAGATTGGAGTCAGGAGAAGAAGGGGATGACAGAGGATGAGATGGTCGAATGGCATCACCAACTCAATGGACATGAGTCTGAGCAAGTTCTGGGAGTTGGTGATGGACAGGGAAGCTTGGCGTGCCGCAGTCCATGGAGTTGCAAAGAGTCAGACACAACTGAGCAGCTGAACTTACTTAGGTTGTCCATCTCCCAGGCTGTTTCAGCCTCCACCATACCACACTACCTCAAAGGCTGTGATTCTCAAGTAAGGACTTGGGAGTTCTTAGGGTGGCCACTGAGAGCTTCAGGCATTCTTCCTTCTGGGAAGAGCTGGCTTATTTTGGAGACTTGCCCATATCACTCCTCTTCCTCTGCAACATTCTACACTTTTCTTTGCTTAGAGGATCTTGAGAGTTAGAGGAGCTCAACTTTAGAGCATCAGGTAGGCTTCAATTTAACTGATACATTCTTTGGGCAATTAAATTGCTGCATACATTAGCAGTTCCATTAGGGCTAGAAGGAAAAAGATATCACACACCCACTGCTGAATGTGCTGAATACGAGAATTATACTTTCAACTTTGCTTCAACGTTGAACTTTCCATTTTTTTCTGCTTGAAATGATTGAGAGAACCAAACTTCTCGTGGAAGAGTTTGAAAACGAAGTTCCAGGTCATTAAGAAGAAAGGATGGGAAATTGGGTTGACAGAAATAAGCTCCAAAGCACAAGGGCCTGCCTACAGATTCAAGCATGACCATCTACACAAGAGAATAACCTTCATGAGACATTTCTCTTTATGACTCTGCTGTTTGGAATCTCTAGCAGGCTGTAACATCAATTAAGCAAAGCTCTTTGTGAGTCCCTTCATTAAAAAAAAAAAATTCTCTGTGGTCTCCTTAGTGAGCTCTTTCTTGCTGCTTTGCTGCTTGGTGCTGATAGCTAAAGGTTCTCATTCCAGCTTGGTCTGACTCAACTGCCGACTACTTTCTGACTTTCAGAAATCTCATCTCCAGGTCCCTGCTGTTTTCCTGCATGAGACTGATTGCCACTTCTGGTTCCCAGGAGGCACCCCAGCTCAGACGAACTGCCAGCTTCCCACCACACAGCTTTGTTCTCAGAGCTTCTGTCCTTGATCAGCAAACTGTGTCTCCACCAAGCTCAGGGTGTTTGCACCATGCTGGACCCACACAATGTGATTGTCATGGTAAGACAGCCAGCATGTGTTTCTCATGCTATGGTGACACCATACAAGATGCAGAACTCACTTTGATTGGACTTCTGCTTTCACCAACTGCTGGCCTCTGGATTGTCAGAACTAACAAGTGTCATTGTGGGAACGGTGTTGCCTGGGATTTTACTGCAGGACCAACCTATGGCAAAGAAAGCAGTTGTCAAGCAATGTGGCCTGGGATCTAAGCAGTCTTCAGTGGTTTTAACACATTCAAGGCTTTTGTAGATGCTATCAGGTGGAGGAAAGTTCCCCTCTATTCCGAATCTGTTGCAAGCTTTTAATCATGAATCAATGTTCAATTTTGTTTTAGAAACCTTTTTCTGCATCAATTGATATGATCACATACTTTTTCTTTCTAGACTGTTAATATGGTTGGGTTATGTTGACTGATTTTCAAACACTGAATGCCTTGCATTTCCAGAACAAACCCCTCTTGGTCATGATGTAGCATTTTTTTTTTTATGCATTGGATTTGATGTGCTGATATTCTGTTGGGGATTTTTGTGTCAATGAGGATACAGATCTGGAATATTCTCATATTGCATAAATCTAATTTTGGTATCAGGGTAGTACTGGCTTCATAAAATTGGTTAGGAAGTATTTACTCTTATTTTCTGAAAGATTATGTTGGAATGATTTCTTCGTTAAATATTTGGTAGACTTAGCTAGTGAAATTATCTGGTTTTTGGAAGGCTTTTGATTATGAAATCAATTACTTTTGATAGTTATAAGACTACTCAGGTTATCCATTTCATCTTGGGTTAGTCTGGGTAGTTTTTGGTTTTTTGAGAAATTGGTCCATTTCATCTAAGCTGACAAATTTATGTGTATAAGAAACTGAAACCCCAGTCCTACAGCCTCAAGGAAACAAAGTATGCCAAACAACCTAAGCAAGTTCTTCCCTCGTGAGCCTCTGATGAGGCGATAGAAGCAGCCTGGTGACTCCCAAAGTAGGAAATCCAGCTAAGTCATGCCCAGACTTCTGACCTACAGAAACTGTGAGATAATAGGTGTGTGTTGTCTTAAACAGGAGTGCCCTGTGTGCAGCCATAGAGAGAACTTCTCACAGGACTCACCTTGGCCAGACACAGGCAGCACCTGGAGAGCACCTTGTGGGTTATTTTAAAGTCCTGTGATGAGGGAGACCTTAAGTCCATTTAGATATATTTGGAAGATGGGAGGGGGAGGCACAGGTACCCTTTCTCACTGTTTTGTGAACCTCTGATGACACTGAGCCTCAGTGCTTAGGAAGGTTGTGTTACAGTTGCTCTTATCTTGTTTCTTCCTCAGTCTTTTCCATTGACTTTAATTCTCTTCCCCTTAGGTCTACGAACACCAAAGAGGACATGAGTACAATTCTGGCATATTATTTACAGAATCCAAGGGACATAAATAATTACTTAGACTGAAAAGATTAAGCTCAGATGGGGAAGCACAATCCTTTATATTTTTTTCTGTCTGTAAATGGGCAGGCATACACATGGTTGGCACTTCTTGTCCTTCCTTCCTTCCCTCCTTCCATCCTTTCTTTTTCCATCCTGCCTTCCTTCCTTCAATAAATATTTATCACATATTCACTCCATACATGGTTCTATGTTAGGCACTGGGACATTTGCAGTATAAGAATCATGCTGTAAGAGTTAAAGAACACTACTGTCCATCTTTTCTTTGCATATGCATGTGATTGTAGCTGGCTACATAATGTCCACATTATCCCCAATGGAAAATAGAAGTAATGTGTGATACTTACGACAAAGCTTTTAAGGAGTACATGTGTCTGTTGGTGGGAATGTAAATTGGCGTAGCCACTATAAAGAACACTAAAGAGGCTCCTTAAGAAACTGGTATCTCCAAGTGGGGAGCTACTGTTTAAAACTGTGTTTATGAGAATTGGCTTGGTGGTTTAGTGCCAGATAGAAAAGAAATAGATATAGCAGCTCAGAAAGCTGGAAATTCCTCTTATCCCATGGGTAAAATATTTGATAAAACCGTCCCCTGCGTTAACTGATAAGGTTAATCCAGTAAGGCCCATAAGGCCTGGAGCTTCACGGCAGGAGTTAGCAAACTACGGCTCATGGGCCTGCTGTCTGGTTTTGTGAATAAAGTTTTATTGGAACATAGTCATATGTATTTTTTCACATATTGCCTATGGTTGCCTTTGCACTATAAGGGAAGTGTTGAGTATTTGTAAGAGAGCTCCTGTGGACCCAAGTTTAAAATACCTGGTCCTTATTTGTCAACCCCCGGTATCCTGAGGTTGACAGCAACAGTGATGGGACTTGGGTGATGATGGAGCTAGAGAGTGGAAAATGCCTGGGATCCTGAATCAGCCCCTCCAAACCAGGTCATATACTGTTAAATGAATGAGAATGCATTTCTACTGTACTTGAGCCATTATATGCTTTGGAAATGTGTTCAGCAGTTTATCTTACCCTATCTGAGGCAGACTGGTAGCAAAAATGGTCCCAAATCCTCACTCCTCCCTGGATCTCTTTTTTAAAATATAACTTTGCAGTACCTGCCCATTTTGGCTGGGGTTTTCTGTCCCATCCCCTGACTCTGGGTTCAGCCATGGAACTAATTATGGTCATTAGATATTAGCTAATATAGCACAAGCAAATGCTTGAAAAAGTACCCGCACATTTTCACCTTCTGTCTCTTATTCCTCTGGCTCTGCCATAAGGATGAGCTCAGGCTAGCCTGCTAGAGGATGAGACACATGGAAAGGGCTGAGTTGGCATAGCTGTCTCAACCAAGAGCAACAGAGCCATCCACCCAGCTTATTAACTCATAAGCAAAGATAAGGCTTTATTGTTACAGGTCACCGAAACCATTGTGGTTGTTTGTTACATATCATTGTGGTAATGAAACTGAGCAAGACCCTGTAGGGTCTTCTCAAGTACAAAAGCCCCTCCGTGTCCCCCATTGTTTGTTTGTAGAAAAAAGGCTCTAGTCTCCTCGGCCTTCCCCAAGTTCTAATCTGGACTTCGGGTTTCTGTTCCATCAGATGCACGTGATAGTTGAAAGGTTTCCCGTGTGAGGGACAGAAGAGACTCCATTATTTCAAGGCATGGTCTTCTCAAATCTCCAATGCTCTGTGCTGTGGGCAGATCTTTGTTTAAATTAGGGAACTGATTATAGTCACTCCCCCAAAGAGTTTACTTTCTCTGATTATTTTCTTCTTTTTTCTCTGTAAGTGAACCTTATCCTTCTTTAAATTATAAAACTCTGCCTGCCCATCAAATAGCCTTAGGCTACAAAAACCAGGAAAATTCATAATTAAGGTATATAGCATTTTAAAACCTACCAGAAATAATGATAAAAAAAGATATAGGCATCCAACCTATGAATTCAGCATAAAATTACATTAAGAAATGATCTCCTCCTAGTATCCAATCAAGGTGGCTTAGCAGACGGCAAAGATAATATCCCATACTGCAAAGCAGTGAATAAATAAATGGCCCTCCTCAAAACAACCATGTAATTTCTTCACAGGAAGCAGTACTGTTTTTAATTATTCACTCTTTAATTATTTTAGCAATATTTATATTTGAGAGACAGGGAGCGTATGGGAGGCAGGGAAGATGAAGAGATGTTTCTCACAGTTCACAGCTGGCCAGGAATGGCCACAGAGGCTTGAGAAGGTCAGGGCATACCTGGAGTTATCTGTCTCTGGTTTTTCAAATGGGCCTGAAAGGTTGAAGCAAAGGATAGGGTAAGCACAGGGAGATGGCAGCAGGGATGCATAAGGACAGCCATGCATACCAGGCTGGCATCAAGCTTCAGGAGACAGACCATTCACAAACAGTCTTGTTTTCACAAGTGCTAATGAGACCTTAGACACACCAGTTTCTGGACTTAACAGCAGTCCACAGTCTGCCCAGAAAAGCAAACACAGTTTAGTGGAGCAGAAAATGTGCTTGAGAAATCCACTTGTTTAATTTCAGTCTTTTTCTTATTATTTAATATGGAAAAATACATTTTATTTGGCCTCACTCTGAAAAAAAAAAACACCGATCCTTTTACGGGAGCAAAATAAATGAAGATTCCTCTCTCAACCAGCCAAGCAGATGAAGTGACTACTCAATAAGCAGAAATGATACCTCAAGCCCTTAAATAACCATTTCCAATGCAAGCTCTGCTAGTTACTCTTGATTGCCTCTTTTTCTCCTAAGCAGCTCACTCTGCAGAAAATATTCCAAAAACATCAGAGTGCTAGAACTGAGTCCTGAGAGACATGACAACTAGATACGTGATTTGAGGAGAAAGACTAGGATTGTGGGTTCTCCACAATGGGAGTCCCAGAGTGGTCTTAGAGTTGAAGTTTCTGGAAAAATCCTTTTAACATAGCTTTAACTTCTGCCATCAAAGCTACAGCTGGGGTGAATCTACCATTTGCAGTGGGCAAGTGTTTCTAAACTCGCTAGACTTTTGTAGTCTTCAGACCGTATGCCTGTAGGCGGTTGCTTCGAGAGAGTTTGGAAGCTGCCTACAAGGGCACTTTGCTGAGGCTGGCAGACGCCTCTAGTCCCGGCTGGCTGAGCACCCAGATTACGTGCAGTGTGGAGACCGTAAGGTCAACTTCCTCCCTCCACCAGCAGGTTTGGCACCAGATAAATCCATTAATATTTCCCCTTGAAAGAAACAGGCTGGTCAAACACAGAGAGGACAGAGCTTCCACCACATTCTGTAACTGCTGTTGTAGACATTTTTAGCAAGTGGCCAAATACCAGTATTTAGGATTCCCACAATGGAGTCTCTATGTTAAAATATATATGCCAGATTCATTTTTCCATTCAGACAACCCCTTTTGGGTTCTTGTTTACAATATTCTAATGAAAGATTACTGGTGTTTAAAATGAGAGTTTTATTAGATCCCAATTCAGTCATATCCAATCAGAGCACTTTAGTTCCAATCCATTGTCCTTTTTACTTAGTCAAATAGACTGAATCTTAGATAGCAGCATTTGAACACCGAACAGTCACCTCTTCCAAAGTCATCTTCTTTTCACCACAGATTCTTCTCTGATTATTCACTCCACAAACACTTGGCAAAGGTTAGTCTGGGGAAGCTGCTGTGCCAGGCCTGGGGCCGTGACAGTAAACAAACACTGTTCCCACCCCCACAGATATTACACTCAAGCTGGGGAGACCCTGTACAAACCGCTTTTTCGCATTCCAAAGAAAGTGGCCTTCTCCCTCCATCTTATGTGAAACTGAGTACCCTACTTCTCTTTCTTATTAAAACCTTTTGATTAGGAAAGGCAAACATACTCACCAAAAATGTTGAAAAATATTAACATGTAGGAAAGAGAAAAGTAAAATCATACATAATGCTCTCGGAGATAACTTAAAACATTAGGGAGGCAATGTTCATAGCAGTACTATGCACAATAGCCAAGATATGGAAACAACCTAAATGACCATCGAAAGATGAATGGATAAAGAAAATGTATACACACACACAATGGAATACTACTCAGCTATAAAAAAATTAAACACTGCCATTTGCAGCAACAGGGATAGACCTAGAAATCTTCATACTAAGTGAAGTCAGAAAGAGAAAGACAAATACCATGTGATACCACTTATATGTGGAATCTAAAAATATGACACAAATGAATTTATCTACCAAACAAAAAGAGACTCACAGACATAGAGACTTGTGGTTGCCCAGGGGGATGGGTGGGGAGGGATGGGTTGGGAGCTGGGGACTATCAGATACAAACTACTTTATAGAAAATGGTTAAACAACAAGGTCCTACTTTCTAGCATAGTGAACTATATTCAATATCCTGTGATAAGCCATAATGGAAAAGAATATGAGAAAGAATATACACATATGTGTAACAATCACTTTGCTATAGAGTAGAAATTCACACAACACTGTAAATCAACTATCCTTTGATAAAATTTTTTAAAATTTAAAACATCAGAGAGGAATATATTTCCAGGCCTTTTTCAGTGCATTTGTGTGTGCCTGCGTGTTTCTGCAATTATGTACACTATTTTGTTAGGCTTACGGATTTGCAAAAAAGGTACAAGAGAATAAAGAAGAGAGAGAGAAACAGAAAGAAGCAGAGACAGATTTATATATTTTTATTTTATATTGGCGTAAACTTGGTCTACAGCATTGTGTTAGTTTTAGGTGTACAGTAAAGTGATTCAGTTATACATATACATGTATCAATTCTTTTCCAGATTCTTTCCCCACATGTTATAACAGAGTATTGAGTAATTTCCTGTGCTATACAGTAGGAATATTGATTATCTTGTTGATTATCTATTTTATATACAGTAATATGCATATGTTAATTCCAGCTTCTTAGTTGATCTTCCTTCCCATCACCGCCCGCCCCCCCCACCTTATCCCTTTTGGTAACCATACGTTTATTTTCTAAATTGAAACAAAGACAGTCTGACACAAAGAAACAGAGGCAGAGAAAGGGGGAGAGACACAAGGAAGGAAAGGCCCTTTTCCTTTAAATAGTTTAGGTCTCCTTCCTCACCGGAAGACTAACCAGTCTCAGGGTCTGCAGCCAGCCAAACTAATGAGCAAAAAAGCCTTTACGCTACTTCTCTTTCCATGCATGCTGTATCTATAAACTAACCCAATTCTGCTATATTAGTTCAAGTATAGCCACCCTGCCCTATGTTCAAGGTCACTGAAAATTTGCACAGGACATATTAATAATAAAAAAGGATAAATTGGGAGCATAGAAATAATAGATACAAACTACACATAAAATAGATAAACCGCAAGGACTTACTGTATAGAACAGGGGACAATATTCAATATTTTGTAATAACCTATATGGGAAAATAATCTGAAAAAAATGCACATATTACATGTAAATGAATCACTTTGCTGTACACCTGGAATAACACAATATTGTATGAAAATTATATTTCAATTAAAAACCGTAAAAAGCATCACTATTTCCTGACTACTGGTTTAAGAAATATTTTTTAATATTTAAAGAACACAGGTTAAGCAGTACATAAAATACTGGGGAAATATTAATAATTTCTATCATGTATTTTTGATACCACTTTTCCTGCCTTCTTTATGCTTATATTTGGTGTCTGATTAAATTGTCACACCATCTCTTTTGACATTAAAAGAGTTTATTTGGCAAAAAGGCAAATTCAGTTCAGTTCAGTGGCTTAGTTGTGTCCGACTCTTTGTGACCCCATGGACTACAACATGCCAGGCCTCCCTGTCCATCACCAACTCCCAGAGCTTGCTCAAACTCAAGTCCATTGAGTTGATGATGCCATTCAACCATCTCATCCCATGTCCTCCCCTTCTTCTCCCACCTTCAATCTTTCCCAGCATCAGGGTCTTTTCCAGTGAGTCAGTTCTTTGTATGAGGTAACCAAAGTACTCGACTTTTAGCTTCAGCATCAGTCCTTCCAATGAATATTCAGGACTGATTTCCTTTAGGATGGATTGGTTGGATCTGCTTGCAGTCCAAGGGACTCTCAAGAGTCTTATCCAACACTACAGTTCAAAAGCATCAATTCTTTGGTGCTCAGCTTTCTTTATAGTCCAACTCTCACATGCATACATGACTACTGGAAAAACCATAGCTTTGACCATACAGACCTGTGTCAGTAAAGTAATCTCTCTGCTTCTTAATATGCTGTCTAGGTTGGTCATAGCTTCCAAAGAGCAAGCATCTTTTAATTTCATGGCTGCAGTCACTATCTGCAGTTATTTTGGAGCCCCCCAAAATTAAGTCTCTCACTGTTTCCATTGTCTCCCCTTCTGTGTGCCATTAAGTAATGGGACTGGATGCCAAGATCTTAGTTTTCTGAACGTTGAGTTTTAAGCCAACTTTTTCATGCTCTTTTACTTTCATCAAGAGGCTCTTTAGTTCTTCTTCACTTTCTGCCGTAAGGGTGGTATCATCTGCATATCTGAGGTTATTGATATTTCTCTTGGCAATCTTGATTCCAGCTTGTGCTACATCCAACCTGGCATTTCTTATGATGTACTCTGCTGCTGCTTCTGCTTCTGCTGCTGCTGCTGCTGCTAAGTTGCTTCAGTCATGTCCAACTCTGTGTGACCCCATAGACTGTAGCCCAACAGGCTCCCCCATCCCTGGGATTCTCCAGGCAAGAACACTGGAGTGGGTTGCCATTTCCTTCTCCAATGCATGAAAGTAAAAAGTGAAAGTGAAGTCGCTCAGTCGTGTCCAACTCTTAGCAACCCCATGAACTGCAGCCTACCAGGCTCCTCCATTCATGGGATTCTCCAGGCAAGAGTACTGGAGTGGGTTGCCATTACCTTCTCCAATGTACTCTGGAGATAAGTTAAATAACCAGGGTGACAATAGACAGCTTTGATGTACTCCTTTCCTGATTTGGAACAAGTCTGTTGTTCCATGTCCAGTTCTAACTGTTGCTTCTTGACCTGCATACAGATTTCTCAGAAGGCAGGTCAGGAGGTCTGGTATTCCCATCTCTTTCAGAATTTTCCAGTTTGTTGTGATCCTCATAGTCTAAGGCTTTGGTGTCATCCATAAAGCAGAAGCAGATATTTTTTTGGAACTCTCTTGCTTTTTTGATGATCCAACGAACGTCAGACATGACTGAGTGACTTCACTCTTTTTCACTTGCATGCACTGGAGAAGGAAATGGCAACCCACTACAGTGTTTTTGCCTGGAGAATCCCAGGGATGGAGGAGCCTGGTGGGCTGCCATCTATGGGGTCGCAGAGAGTCGGACACAACTGAAGCAACTTAGCAGCAGCAACAGATGTTGGCAATATGATCTCTGGTTCCTCTGCCTTTTCTAAATCCAGCTTGAAGCCTGGCTTGGAGAATTTTGAGCACTACTTTACTAGAGTGTGAGATGAGTGCAATTGTGTGGTAGTTTGAGCATTCTTTGGCATTGCCTTTCTTTGGGATTGGAATGAAATCTGACATTTTCCAGTCCTGTGGCCACTGCTGAGTTTTCCAAATTTGCTAGCATATTGAGTGCAGCACTTTCACAGCATCATCTTTTAGGATTTGAAATAGCTCAACTGGATTCCATCACCTCTACTAACTTTCTTCGTAGTGATGCTTCCTAAGGCCCACTTGACTTTTCATTCCAGGATGTCTGGCTCTAGGTGACTGATCACACCATCGTGGTTATCTGGGTCATGAAGATCTTTTTTGTATAGTTCTTCTGTGTATTCTTGCCACCTCTTCTTAATGTCTTCTGCTTCTGTTAAGTCTGTGCCATTTCTGTCCTTTATTGTGCCCATCTTTGCATGAAATGTTCCCCTGGTATCTCTAATTTTCTTGAAGAGATCTCTAGTGTTTCCCATTCTATTTTTTTCCTCTATTTCTTTTTTTTTTTCTCTCTCTATTTCTTTACATTGATCACTGAGGAAGGCTTTCTTATCTCTCCTTGCTATTCTTTGGAACTCTGCATTCAAATGGGTATATCTTTCCTTTTCTCCTTTGCCTTTAGCTTCTCTTCTTTTCTCAGTTATTTATACAGCCTCCTCAGACAACCATTTTGCCTTTTTACATTTCTTTTTCTTGGCGATGGTCTTGATTACTGCCTCCTGTATAATGTCACAAACCTCCATCCGTAGTTCTTCAGGCACTCTGTCTATCAGATCTAATCCTTTGAATCTATTTGTCATTTCCACTATATATTTTCTTTGCACAAAGGCAAAGAAAATGCCTATTAACAATCCAACCAAAGATTCTGGTCTAGTCCAAGGTCATCACTGAAAAAAAGCAGACACTGTATTCAAAAGTTCTAGAGCAAATGGTTTTTGATTAAAAATACACCCAAGCCACGTGTCAGAACCAAGATATCAAAATACATGGGTCCTGTTTAAAACCATCTATGGTAACTGAATTTGTTTCTCTTTACATGGGGTTTTAATGTCATATGGAGAATGACGTTTTCATTCTCATTAGAAAAAGGGAGCAAAGTCTTTGATGATCCCCATCAAGGGGTCCTCTGCCCCCCAGGATATCCTCCCAGAAAGCATTCCCTGTGTCCAGCAGAGGGTCTGACAACACCAGATTACTCTCGAAGCACAAGCAACCACCACCAGGGGTCTGGGCACCATCTGGGACCAGTGGGCCTGAGACGACGGAAGCATGTGGGTGACACTGCAGTCCAGTTCCCAGCAGTCACAAAGCCCATCGCTTCTGCAGAAAATGTGCTCACCCAACTGATTTCTGCCTCGTCATGGGGAAAGGGAGAGCAGTCCAGTTACTAGTTTTTTGGTTAAGCATTACCCAAGGTGAACACACTGAGCCTCTGACGCATTTGCAGTCGCACACCATGCTCTATGATCACGAAAAAATCCTAATACAGCTCTCAAAAGGCAATGTCTGCTGATGGGCTGTGTAAGACTTAAAACATGGCACTGAGAGGGCAGACAATTTTTTTTAATGGTTCCTGGTGACTGGCTCTCGGATCCCCCTTATCTCTACTGTCTGAAGACAGAGTGCCAGGGAAGGTGCTCCAGGCCCAGCTTCTTGGCCAATGAGCTGCATAAATCAACTAAAGAGCAGTGATTATAACAAGGGGAGGAAAGCCACTTGCCTCTCTGGTCCCCCTGCACCACCCTCAGCCCCATAACCTTGTCTTCATCTCAGGATAACACTAACTGGCCTTCCATCAGCCTCCCTGGAGGCCGGCCCTGGGAGGCTGGGAAGAAGGGAGGGTGGCTCAGCTTCTGATGGAGAGAAAGGGGGATAAGACTATTCCTCCCACCATCTACCTGTGCTCAGAAACCCAGAGCTTTCCCAGAATGTCAGGGTCTAATGGCAGGCTAACATTTTTGAACTATAGATACAAAATCTGATAGATCATTTCTGCTAAGTCCGAAAAAAGAGCAAGAAGGTCTGAGCAATTCAGCAGCCTCCTGCCTCCAAAGTTCGCACTTAGCAGGGTATAGTCTGCATCTGCACTGTGGCTGCCTGCGTGGACTGGATCCTCTAAGCCCAGGAAGGTCTCCCACAGCCCAGGGCAGAGGAGGCGGACAGCAGAAGAGGCGTGTGGAAAGAACAGTCTTACCAAAAGACCTCATTAGAAGGCAACATTTTCATATTTACTCCGCACACAGTTTTGCTAAAATTCACAGCTGCTGCTTAACATTTTTCTGACAAGAACACATTAAACAAAAATATATGCTGGGAGGGCAGGGTGCATAGCAAATAGCTTTTAATCATATTTAAATCAAATTTACCTAAACCTTGCAAATTTTAACTCTTCTTGTGCTACAGCTGACAAGCATCATCACATGATTCACAGATGCAGCTGTTTTATTTTTTAAAAAGGAAAGTCTTCTTTGGCATGGAAACAGCACATGCTGGAAAGATTAAGCTCAGCTTCTGCACATCAGTCAAGCCCACAGACCAGTCTGAGGTGAAGGATGCAGCTTTGGGAAGTCATTCTCTTACCGGGATTTGTTTCCTTCGGCGCTTTCACTGCTCACCTCCGACGCTGCTGTAACGAACAAGCAAAAAAGCAGAATCGTGACAGCCACCTGACACCTGCGGCCCTCGGTGGCCACCAGGAACACTGGGGTCCAGGCAGTATTTTGCACTCACTCAGCTCCTGGCCAGAGGAGAATGGGCCTTACCTGCCATTATTTGGCCTGATCAAAGGCGAGACTAGCCCTGAGGAAGTCCTGCTCCCGAGCTATAGAACTAGACAAGATGAATGATTAATAATTCACTGGAACCCGAAGCAGATGGTAAGTGTGAGGTCAGAGTGAATAAAAGAAAGAAACGCTAAACAAAAAGGCCACGTTTCATTCATCAGAAAGCTCAGAGATGGGATGTTTTGTTCCACTGTTAAGAACCAGAGCCTCTGTTTCCACTCACGAGTTTTGGATGAAAAGAAACCAGGCTTGGATGTGAAAAAATTCCCAGGGGATGCTTGCAGAGAAAAGGCCCTCTGGATCCCGGTCACCCTGGTTCCTGCATGAGGCTGGAGAGGCCAGTTGATTCTGAGGAACCCATCAACACATTCTTCTCTGTCATATTAGTTCCATTCCTAGGAAATTTCCTTGTTGTTTTCAAAACAGTTTACTATTACAGGTGTGATGACCCAACTAATGCCATTCGCTGATTCTTCTACCCATGTGTCCTTCATTCATCAAACACTTAGGAAGCTACTCTCTGTGCGAGCTCTGTACTGAAACCTGGAGCATCTCGGGACAGGCTTGTGGTCTGTTGTTTTAAATGCCTGTGTGCGTTGGTGAACTCCACACAGTCATTTCCAGCCCAGACTTCTCCCCAGAACTCAGAATTCACAGAGCCAAGACCACACTTAGCATCTCTCCTAGAAATCTCATACCATCCAAGAGGCATCTGATTGGACCTTGTCCAGATCCAGACTTCAAACCCATTCCCCCCACAGCCTTGTCCATCCCCACTGAGGCACCTCCATTCTTTCTGTTACCTGCATTTTTCTTGGAGTCATCCATGCTTTCAGCGTGGATCAGTTAGAGTCCATTTGGGAACTAAAAACCAGAGCCGTGTTCTTGTTCTTGTTTTCACAGGGCTATGTGGCATGAGGGATCTTAGTTCCCAGACCAGGGATAGAACCCATTCCCCCTTGCAGTGGAAGCACAATCCTAACCACTGGACCACCCTGGAAGTCCCATCAGTTATTTTAACAGAGTTTAATATAAATCACTGTTAACCAGGTACTGGGGAACTGAAAAGGCAGAAGGTAGAAGAGGTCAGTGTAGGAAGCAGCCACCCACCCTCAACTGAGGGCACAGACAGAAGTGTTGGGTTCATCTGAACCTACAGTCTGTGAGGAGGGGCACACAGCTGGACCTCTGAGGTGGGAGCCATAGCCAGCAGATTCAGTGACCTCTGAGGGGCCCAGTGAAGTTGGCTCTGGGAGCATGAAGAAAAGTGAGAAACTGGAACCAGCTACCATTGTGGTGTCATTGACGCGAATGGACTCCGCCCCGCACCAGCCTTCTAGCGTCCTCTGGCACCCCTTGCCAGCAGAGCTTAACATGGACCGTGCTGGCAAAAGCTGAAGGGCAGTCTGCAGGGAAACACGAACTTAATCAGCACAGACCACCTCTTTGGCTACTTAGCCTCTGTCACCTTAACACAAAGCTTCTTTCTCTCATACCCCACCCTCAACCTGCCACCAAATCCTCCCAGCTCTACCTGTCAAAAATCCCCATGACTTCACAGCTTCTCCTCACTGCACTGCCACTGTTCTGGTCTGAGCACCTCTGGTTCTCACCTGGATCATCACAATAGCCTCCCAAGCAGATTCTTTCACATTCTCCAGAGTTAATTCTCCACACAGAAGCCATCATGATTGTATTAGTTAGCTGCTGCTGCTGCTAAGTCACTTCAGTCGTGTCCAACTCTGTGCAACCCCAGAGATGGCAGCCCACCAGGCTCCCCCGTCCCTGGGATTCTCCAGGCAAGAACACTGCTAGGGCTGCTGAAACAAACTGCCACAAACTTGGCATGTTGAAACAATAGAAATTTATTGTCTCAACAGTTTGGGAGGCCAGAACTCTGAAATCAAGGTGTCAGTGGGGTCCCTTACTTCGATAGACTCTTGAGGGAGAACGTGGATACCACATACCTCTCTCCTAGATCCTGGTGGTTGCTGGCCATCCTCGGTATCCTTTGGTCTAATAGACGTATCATCCCAATCTCTGCTTCTGTCTTCTCACTGCCTTCTTCTCTATGTCTCTGGATGCTTCTGTGTCTAATCCTCCTCTTATAAGGACACCAGCAATGGATTTGGGGCCCGTCTTTCCATCCTACCCTGAGTAAGAGCTCCATTCCTACACGACCTGGATGCCCCACTGCTCTATTTCCCCTCTGACTGCTCTCACCTTCTTCCCCCCATAGAAGCTACTCTGTTCCTCAGCCTTCAATACTTTTCATCTATTTCATCTAGAGATTTAATTTGTATTTTTTAACTTGCAAGCTCCTATTTACCTTAAACATGTGTAATACAGTTATAATAGCTGTTCTTATGCCCTTGCCTAAAAATTCCAACATCTGTGTGAGTTCTAGTTGGATTCTGATTGTTGTTTCTCCTTATTACGGTCATATTTTCCTGCTTATTTGCATACCTGGTGATTTTTTTTATTGGATGCCAGTCATTATGCATTTTTCTTGTTGGCTTTTGGGTATTTTTGTGTTGTAAATATTTTCGACTTCTTTCCCGGGATCAAAGAAAAAAGCTTTAATTTACTAAGAAATAGTTTGATTCTTTCTCACCTTGTTTTTAAGGGTTTTTTTGTTGTTGTTTTTTTTTTTTGGTGGGAGCAAACCAGTCTTTAGTCTAAAGCTAATTATTTCTTATGCTGAGGCAATATACTTCTGAGTATTCTACCCTATGTTTCAAGAATTGTGGAGGTTTCCAGTCTGAGAGGTGGGAAGTGGCATTATTCTTGACCTTGTACAAACGATGGGTATAGTTCCTCACACACATGCATTGATGAGTGCTCTGTGAAATACTTACATGGAAGCCTCCACAGATCTTTGGAATTCTCTCTCTCTGCAGCTCTTTCTTCTCTAGTACTCTGTTTAATGAACTCTAGCTATCTTTTCCTCAGACTCTCAGCTCAACATCCCAATTCAGGTAGTCCAACAAGTTACACATGAATTTCCTTCTTTACACTGCTGCTGCTGCTGCTGCTAAGTCGCTTCAGTCGTGTCCAACTCTGTGCGACCCCATAGACGGCAGCCCACCAGGCTCCCCTGTCCCTGGGATTCTCCAGGCAAGAACACTGGAGTGGCTTGCCATTTCCTTCTCCAATGCGTGAAAGTGAAAGTGAAAGGGAAGTCGCTCAGTCGTGTCCGACTCCTAGCAACCCCATGGACTGCTCCAGGCTCCTCCATCCATGGGATTTTCCAGGCAAGAGTACTGGAGTGGGGTGCCATTGCCTTCTCCACTTCTTTACACTACAGCCCATAAATGAAGTAAGGGAGATTGTAAGGTGTATTTCATTTGTTTCGCATTCCTTAGGAATCATTGTCCTTTGCTGCTTGACATTCAGTGTCTTGAAATCACTGTTTCATATATTTGCCCACTTTTTTTGGTGGTGGTGTTGGTTGTATCAGTAAATATGGTTCCTGTTACTCCATCTTAGCCAAAAGTGGAAGCTTCTGTCATCTCTTTAAGATTTTCAACTGCTGTGATTTCTTTTCTCATTCTCAATAAATATTCACTTTCCTACTTTATTTTTTAAATTGGCATTGTGTATTCTTTTTCTTAAAGAGGGCCCCCCATACTCAGGTTCTTGAGGTAAACCACTTGGGGTGGAATTCTGCCTCCACCACTGACTACCATTGTGACCTTGACAAGCCTGTGTACTTGAGTTTCTTCACCTATAAATCTAGGATGATAAAAAGTTTCTTCATCTATAAAACCAGGATGTTAATAGGACCTGCTTCAGAGTGTTGAGTACTACAAAAGTTATCACATACAACACTTAGAAAGTAACCTAGAACACAGAAGCCACTCTATACATGTTAGTTATCACACTTATTTTTATTTAAATATTATCAATATATTGGAGAAGGAAATGGCAACCCCCTCCAGTGTTCTTGCCTGGAGAATCCCAGGGACGGGGGAGCCTGGTGGGCTGCCATCTATGGGGTCACACAGAGTCGGACACGACTGAAGCGACTTAGCAGCAGTATCAATATATAGGTGGTGCTATAATTTATGGACTAGCTATAGAGAGTGTGATGGCTTAGGATGGAATATAATATAATAGATGAGACTAGAGGAAGACTAGGTCACAAAAGAAGTAGCGTAACGGCCAGAGTGTGAGATAACCAAAACACTACACTGTAGTGTCCGAGGGGAAAAAGTAGGGCAACGTTCAAAAAGAGGAAGAGGTGACTATGGTCTAAGCCACCAGAAATCAAGATAAGGACTTAAACATGACCCCTGGTTTGGCGACATAGCAGTCATGCCTAATGGTGTAAAATGAGGATATGAACAGGACCCGCCATTTATGGTGGGCTTCCCTGGTGGCTCAGATGGTAAAGAATTCGCCCACAATGCAGAAGACCTGGGTTTGGAAGATCCCCTGGAGAAGGGAATGGCTACCCACGCCAATATTTTGGCCTAGACAATTCCATGCCTAAGGAGCCTGGTAGGCTACAGTCCATGGGATCACAGAGTGTCAGACACGACTGAGCGACTTTCACTTTGCCATATATGGTAACAATCAGTATTAAATGAGAATTTATCTAATGCCTTAGCACAGTACTTACCATATATTAAGTATTCAAAAAATTTAAGTTATTTAACACAACATTGTATAGCAACTACAACAAAAAAATTTTTTAAATATAAACTGATATAGAAAACCAAATATAAGATTTTTATATAAGAAAACAAAATGCAGAATTCTCTGTTTATATACAGGTGGCCCTCGAGCAACATGGATTTGATCTGTGAAATACTTTTTTAAAGTTATTTTATTACTATAATTAGCAATATTATGTTTACTTTTTGCATCACTGGATCCAGGCCATGTCTGTCTCACTCTAGTTTATAAATGTCAGGGCAGTTTCAGATTCTGTTTCCACTCTCCTTGGTTCATTATCACCCATACCTCAAAGTATAACACTAGGGTACTTCCCTTTCTCTCTCTCTCTCTCTCTCTCACACACACACACACACACACAGACTATCCTACAAAAAAGCCTTGCTTTTGTCCAAGGGCAGTCATTCCACCCTACCCTGATACTTCTGCCTATCTTTAAAGTAGTGTAAACATCATCAATGGTTAGCACTCTCTGGATTCAAAAGCCAAGGCCAATTCTGGTTCAATCCTGAGTCTCATGCCCACACCCTGTTGGAGCTAGAAAAGATACCTGGGCCCCTCTGACTTTTTATATGAGAAGTAGAGCTCATTCTCCATCAAGATTCCCTCCACATAAGGAGAATGTATTCTCAGCATCCAAAAACCAGTGGCCACAGTGCCTACACCCAGCCAATTCCAGGGGTCCAGAAAATACCCACCAAATCACAAAATTACATGGTTCTAGCAGATCAAACATCTTGAATTACATTTCTAAACCTTTTTTTTTTTTTTTAATTTGGGGAGGCAACACATCTGTTCAGTCCTTTGTAATTTCATGGATTCCAAGTGAAAAATTGGTCCTGTGGTTCTGATTCACTGCTGTATGAGTCACATTAGTGCCATTTGTAAAGGTCTGTGTGAAGTCCCAAATTACATCTTTCAAGATGAGAAGTATAACTTGTATCAAAAGGCAACTGATTTAAACCCTAAACACACCTGTGTTTAAAGATGCAACTGTGCTACCTGGGCTTCTCTGAACCTCCCACCATGAGTCATTCAAGATGACTAAGTGCTCCAATACTTGAAAGTTTAATTATTTGATCAAAAAATTTTAGAATTTTAGTAATATGAGATAAGAATCTTCTTAATAAATATATTCCAACTTCCTAAACAAGATGTAGTTGTCACCAAATTGCAAGTCTGTGCCCAACACACAGTGAGGCCAAACAATACCAAAACATCAGAGTATGGAACAAAGAAAGATTTGTTGCAGGGCCATGCAAGGAGACAGGTGGCTCATGACGAAAACCCCTGAACTTCCCAAAAGCTGCCAGCAAAGACCTTTTGTAGGAAAGGTGAGGTAGGGTTGTGCCATGGTTAGTTGTTGCAAACTTCTTGGTGTCAGGTCATGGTCAGGTCACAATCTTCCTGTAAATCTCTACCAAATGAATGCTGTTCTCCGCTCTGACAAGAAAGGGCAAGGTCCCAAGGCACAACTTTTCCCCTCTAAGTCCAGGTCCTGACTAAGAAGAGGCAGATCTCAATTGACAGCTCCCTCAGGGCCAGATCCCCAGACCCTGCCCAGCTGTCATTGCTGAGGCAGCCAGGCACCCAGGACCTAACTGGCCCTGAGACTCCTCAGGCTGCCCAAACGGTGGTGCAGGGTGGGTAGCAGGTCCCACAGACTGACCCAGGCAGATGGTCCAATATGTTGCAGAGACAGGGATGGGGAAGAGGTTCACCGCTGCCTCACCACCCGGACCTGGCCAGTGCGTGGCCCTGAGGAGGCCTCCTGAGCCCTGCAGGGCACAGCCCCAGCCTGTTCCCTGGGCCCCTCCAGCTCACCTGCTGGCCCAAGGCCCGGTGAGCTGGAGGCCCCAGGGAGAAGGCCAGGATCTGCCTCATAACTCATTCTCCACCGGACGACCACCACTCCCCCAACCATTGGCTGCATCCCGCACTAATGTCACTCAGTGACGGCTGGGAGCTTGTGGGAGGGGCCCACTGCACTGCCAGCCAATGGCTGAGTGGGACCTGTTGCTTAATACTAGAGGGCGGAGTAATGGCACACAGCAATAGCTACGTGCTCTGTTACATCACGAACATAATTTTACCTTCTTTAGAGTCACTCATAAAAACATCAATAAATGGTCCAGTCTAAAGTAGATTTAAGATTCTAAGGGTTCTTTAACTTTACACTAAGTGGATCTAGATAGATAGTTTTGAATTATTTGGATTCTTATAGTAGTTTTTCTGGCTCCTCTATTGTTGACACTCATTTCCTGTTATTATCATTTTACCTATCTATAGTAGTTTCTTCCACATTTAACTATCTGTTGCTTTTTATACCTGACAGCTAAGACAACTTATGAGAATTACTTTATAAAGTTCACATAAATGGATTCAGAATGGGGCCCTGAGAGATTTCACATATGAGTAATCTACACTTGCTCTGACACACTTTTTGGAAAATAGGTACAGTATAAATAAATCAATGGAACATCTTGCGACATCGACTTTGGAACCTCAGATGTTTTATTGGCTTGCTTTGTTCTTCTTACTTTGTGATTCTTGGCCAAGTCCTATATTGGTGAAGGTGACCTGTGGTAGATTTCCACCATGGAGACTAGGCTTCAGGTATGCTTCCTTCTGTCTAGTCTTGGGCATCAGCTTGGTTAGAAATATAACCAGTCACTTGGATAAGCAAATAATTGAAATATCTCCCAGAAAAGCTTGTCAGTTGTTATGATCAGAGACAGAAAGACCAGACACAGTCAAAAGGTTATTTCACAATGATTTCCTCATTCCTTACAAAGAATTATAAAAGCACATGGTCTTGCCCCAGCCTTAGGTTTCAACTGGAAGAAGAACCTTTGTCCTCCTAGGTTTGTCTTCAAGTGAGCCAATTCCCCACTGGGAACATGTAACTGTCACACACCACACTCTCATCCTGCAGAAATGGCTCCCAAGGGGGCTTCTTTCATGGCACCTCTCCCTGCTGCATACCACCCAGCCTCGGAATTTCTCTGTGCCCAGAGAAACCCCTACCCAACCCTTCAGTATCATCCTAGGGAGCATTTTCAATGGGTGAGTGAGTTTCCAATCATTTCATTCCTTAAACAGCAGAAATCTCAACTGTTCCCAGGAGTCTGTGCAATGGCTCAGAGAAGGGCCCTACTGCTTCCATTCTCCCCCCAGATATTCAGTCACAAGATAGCCGTTCATCCCTCAGCACCCTCTCTAGTCTATGGGGGATTCCCCAGGGTGGCTGGGATTCCTGTCCCTGTAACCCGCATCTCAAGTTCCCACTCTCTGCTCCCTAGAGAGATTGGCTCATGAGCTTTTTTCCAGGCTTTTCTCTCCGGGCAGCTTCTGGCTCACTTGACCTATTTTCCAAAAGCTCAAGACAGAGGGCATAGAAAGGCATTGAAACACTCTGGGTGCTGTGCTGTTTCCCAGTTACAAAACCTGCCTGCAAAGCAAATTACCACCTTTTAGCAGCCCCACACCTCACAGACTTAATGGTTGATTCAAATGAATGATCAGCTTGTGTTTCTTTCCTTTCTCTGGAGTAAGAGGAAAAAAATTATTTTCTTTCAGTAGATTCTGTATTTATAAATATCATTAGAGGTTAAACATTTTCTTAATGACAGGAAAAGTCAAGATTTCCTCTATTCACCCAACCAGGACAGAGCTACTTCTCCTTTCATTGTTAAAGAGTTTTCTCCCCTCTCCAACTCCAGCTCAGTGCCCTGGATCTCTAGGTATATGGTAGTTACTCAGGAACTATTCATTAAGAGAATGAATGGATGGATTAATGGACAGATGGAAAAGTGTCTTTGCATCATCATCCACCTGGGTGCCTCCCCAGCTGGAACCTTCACACTGCTTCCTGGCAGCTCTTCTTCAGGGACCCACTAATCAAACGGGCCTCTCTTAAGCCTATTTGGAGATCACACAATAGAATTTAATAATGAAGACTATTATTTACCTCTTTGTTTTGCAGAGAGCTGAATGAAAACCTGACCTCCCTGGGCCCTGGTAGAATTTCTCCATGAATGGTTAGACGGTTTTGCGTTTCCAGCACGTTGGCATCCACTTGGTCCTGGAATGGCTGTGCATAGCTGGGGGCCAAACAGGAGTTCAAATGACTCCTCCAGGGCTCTTCTTTGTTATGAGGCTGTTGGATTTGTGGTCTTTTTAGAAGCCTTGGCAGCTGCTAGCCGGCTCTAGAAGCCATCTTTCCTCAGATGGTCCAGGATGCCACTCCCAACTGTGAACTCCACAAAGACAGGATCCTGGGCTACTGACCCCAGAGTGTGGGAGGACAGGAGCTCAGTTTTACAAAACCAGGCCAAACTTCACTATTATGGCTCAGTGATTGTAACTTCCCTGATCTCCCAGCCCCTCCAGTCCATTTTTCCTTTTCCTAGTTCTGGAGGCAGTTTTCCCCTCGCCACAGATTCCCTAATTAACAATTCTTTCCTTTTTTTCTCTGCTGCAGTTCTATCCACAGCTTCCTACTCACAGCATTAAAAGCCACAGATCTGATCCCGCTTCTGATACGGTGTGCCTGAGAGGGCTTTGAGCCAAGAGAAGATGGGTTTATGGTCACAAGAGGCAGGAGGAGCATCCCTGGGATGAAAAGGGGTCACGCCTGTAACTCACAGAGAAGTCCCCTCACAATAGCTGCTGTTGGAATATTAATTACATAGTCTTAAAGTGACTCCCCACACATTGCTTATTAGTGGCAAGGGGAAAAAGACCGAGAAAGCAGCCAGGATAAAGAAACTGTACAACACCTTGACCAGGTCCAACTTAATATCATCTGTGTGGGGAAGATCACATCTTCATGCGGCTCCAAATACCTGGAGAGGACTCACATCGCTGGGCAGTAACTGGGCTGAGGTCGCAAAACCTCAGTCTAACCAGCATGAAACACATACAAGCATGCATACAATGAGAAACATGCCCTCGAAACAAAATGGTGTGGGGTGCTCACTTTGGCAGCAAATACACTAAAATTGAAACAATATGAAAAAAGATCAACACTGCCCCTGCACAAAGATGACACACAGATACCTGAAGAAAAAAAAAATGTGCATGTGATGGGAAAGTGGGGATTGACATCATGAAAGCCAAATTAAAGGAGGTAAAAGGCAGGACAACAAAATCCAAGACCTGACTTTGCACTGGATCCTGTACTGGAAGGGGGGATTCTTGGAAAGACACTGATAAGTCACCTAACAAAATTGATATACGGGAGGGAAATTAGATAAATGTACTTTGCCAAGTATTATTGTTATGTTGTAGAACACTGTCATTCTTAGGAAATTCACACTCAGGGGTAAAGGGCCATGAAGCTGGTAACTTATTTTCAAACTGCTAAGAAAAAAATATATTATTATAATAGATATAGAGATGCATATTATCTGCATGTTATATATAATTTTTTTCTTAACCATTATACATGTATATATGTGTGTGTGCACATACATATGAGCTTCCCTTGTGGCTCAGCTGGTAAAGAATCCACCTACAATGCAGGAGCCCTGGGTTCGATCCCTGGGTTGGGAAGATCCCTTGGAGAAAAGAAAGACTACCCACTCCAGTATTCTCGCCTGGAGAATTCCATAGACTGTATAGTCCATGGAGTCACAGAGTTGGACACGACTGAGTGACTTTCACTTTCTTTCATATACATATATATATGGAATGGGGAGAAACACGCAAATAATAAAGCAAGTGGAATACAATGATGACAATACAGGTGCTCTTGTATTATTTTTCTATTTTTGCATCCTTTTTTGTAAGTTTGAAATTATTCCCAAATAAAAAGCTCAAAAATACAGCTGCTGTACTTCTGATTCTTAATATTCTTAGGGTCTGAACCCTCTGAATGAGAAAAAATAGGACATGAGGTAACTCTGTGTGAAGCCATTTAGGCTTATAGATAGAGGCTCCTGAGCTGGGAAGCATTTGAATTTACCTATAATTCTGAAGCAAGTGTTTGATGATGGCTACCACTTTGAAGGACAGGGGGCCACCATGAGGAAAAGCATCAAAACCAACACAGGAAGACACAACCTCATCCCAGTCCAGTTCAGAAAATAAACAATGTCCTGCAGTCATGATCAGCGAAAACACAGATTAATTTTAAATTCCGTTTGGGGAGCCAAAAAGTAGAGATGAGCATAGCACAGAGACTGAGTGTGGCTTGGGCACCTAGGGGACTACCAGCTGTGATTCCCGAGGCACGTTCCTCTGCCCCGTGCCCCCCACCCCCACCGCTCAGGCTCAGTTTTCTTCTCTGTAGAGCAAGAGTCCTCAAAGGCTTGTTACATGGTACAAGTGAGGCGGCTGCTGCTGCTGCTGTTGCTAAGTCGCTTCAGTCGTGTCCGACTGTGCGACCCCATAGACAGCAGCCCACCAGGCTCCCCGTCTCTGGCAGTACAGGCCAAATGCTAGGCATGTGGAAGCTCAAGTGCAGTCAGAGAGCAGCAACCACGAGGTAGTAGTGTTATAAGGACGGTTTTCTCCCCTGACTCTGTAACGCTGCCAGCTGCAGTTATTAATACAAAGGCTCCACTGAGTCAGAGCACAGGGCCGGGGTGGGCGGTTGGGGGCAGGGTGTTGCTGTGGTCCTAGAGACATGGGTTCTGCAGGGTGGGAAGGGTCCCTCAGCGGGAGAAAGCTCATCAAGAGAGCTCCTAAACCCATGGCATTTGCTCCGAGGGGCTTCCAGGACTAAAGCCACAGTCTGCTCAGGGCTTTGTCCATTGTTTGATGAGGACGTGACCCACACGTGCTTTATTTGATCAAAGTGCTGTGCAGGGTAGACGATTTTACCATCAAAACCTAATCTCTACTCAGAGAAATAACCAATTCCTCCATTTAGGTCAAACTTTTTGGCCTCCAAAAATTCTTCAAAAAGTAAAACATGCCTTTAAGGAATTGACTTCCCTCTAAGAAATCTGGAAGGTATGAAGAAAGCAGAGTCGGGGTGGGAGAGAGGGCAACACCTCTGTCCTTGCATCCTGGTCATCACCCAGCCTGGTTCTGTCACCCACCTTTCTGGAGGTGCCTGATAGCCTCTCTGTTACCATTTCAGAGACATTCACCTGAGCCACATGTGGATTCTGATTTGGGCCCTAAATTCTTGGTGCCTGGCCATCATTTGCCTGTTGGGAGCTGGTTGTTTAACTTGATAAAGCAAAGTCCACTCACACAGCACCTCCAACTCTTTCATGTCCCAGCTATCTACTGACTTTGTACTGGGTGCCAGGTCCTGGATTCAACACTACAGTGTGGATGTGAATGAGCCACCATCCCTGCCCAGCAGAGCTTGGCATCCAGCCAGTCAGGTGAACATGATGACCGAGGCAGGGGAGCACCATGGTTCCAACACCACTTTTTCTCAACCCCACTCCAATGCAGAATCCGTGAGTAGTAGATTGAAGACACAGCATCCAGGCCCAAAACTCCAGACCTACCAAATCAGTCTCCAGGGTAAGGCCTTGAAATCAGCACTTTAATAATGGAATATTAGACATTCCAATTCTGAGGGGTTGATGAAAGGCACAGGGCCATTGGGGATCTATCTGTGCGGGGTTCCAAAAAGGAGCCCACAGGACTGAAGGAGGATCAATAAACTAGCACAGTCTCTGAAAGTTCTTTAAGAAACAGGCAGCCTGGAGATCTGGGAACATAAGAGAGGGCGAGGGGGATTCACCCCACCCCAGCACTGTGACTGCTAGGAGACCCCTGGGTAGAAGTGACAGAGGCCATCACACACAGGAATGGAGGGGCAGGAGCAGAAGTCTGGGCAATTTGGGGCCAATGGCACCGCCCTCCAGCATCAGGAGAGGAAGAAGCAGCCTAGGTCAGTGCTTTGTGTGAGGCATGACAGTACTGCGAGCAGGAGCCCTCTGAACACATCTGAAGGAAACTGCAAGGAGTGGGAGTCAGGTGAGCTGTCTGCACCGAAGCTGCCAATGTCTCTGAGAGTTGTCTACTCACAGAGAGGAGCCTTTCTGGCATTTCTGAAGTGTTAGGCACCAAGGCTGCTGCAGACTTCCTGACCTAGAGTTTGATTGTAGCCTCTTCCCCCAAGGACTCTGTTACAGGGTCACATGCTGTGTGCTTCTATATATGGGTCTCAGAAGCACCACTAGTGAGACAAGTCCAAATGCCTAGGTGAGTACATATTTAGACTCAAGCCAAGCCATCTACACCAGCTTCAACATTGGCCTTATAGTGTACACTTGATTAATGGATTCTATCCCTAAGATATCACATGGTTACAACTACATCATCCTGGCTCTTCACAGTCAACCTCCAACAATCCCAATTCAATGCTGCTTTTCTTTTTTTTCTAACCTCTGGACTGGCTTATGAAAACTGCTGCTGCTGCTAAGTTGCGTCAGTTGTGTCCAACTCTGTGCAACCCCATAGACGGCAGCCCACCAGCCTCCTCTGTCCCTGGGATTCTCCAGGCAAGAACACTGGAGTGGGTTGCATTTCCTTCTCCAATGCATGAAAGAGAAGTGAAAGTGAAGTCGCTCAGTCGTGTCCGACTCTTCACGGCACCATGAACTGCAGCCTACCAGGCTCCTCCATCCATGGAATTTCCCAAGCAAGAGTACTGGAGTGGGGTGCCATTGCCTTCTCCGCTTATGGAAACTACATTCATTTAATCCATGGGATCCCAGCTCTGCCACCAACTCACGGTGTGACTTTGGGAAAGTTACCTACCTGCTTTGAGTTCCGGCTGCTTCTTCTATTAAACTTGGATAACAACATGTGTATCAGTGTTGCTTAATCACTTTCATTCCCTTTCCACTTCTCCAGAGTTGTGTGTCATCAGTAATAGACCCATGATTTGCCATTTGAAAAGACACATTTATAATCAGTCATTTTGTTCATATTTTCATATATTGATCTCAGTTTGAACATTTAGTTAATAGAAAAGACACAGCAGGAAATCCTCCAGAGATAAATGGGTGGTAGGTTTTAAAGTGACTCTAGGCCTTCTGGAATGGATGGCAGACAATTAGCCTGCCTCTTGCCTGAGAAATCAAAATAATTACTGGTGAGGCTTGCTTAATGGGGTCTTTTGTGAACTCCCTCCCTAAATGAGAAATCTTTAACTTTTCACAAAAACTCAATCTCATTTGTGCTGCTGATTCCTAATATTTCTAAATAAATACTTGGCCTCTGGGCTTTTGTAATCAAATAACCCAAATCAAACCAAGCTGCTCTGCCAGGGGAATAATTAATTTTGTGTGAATCTACTGGAAGAAATGTCTACTATCAGTTTGGAATCACCACAGGCACTCTGAGGCAAGTTTTGCGGACCTGGGCTAAGAAGTGAGTTTATTCCATTTGGGCTGAAATGGCTTGTTGAGATGTTCAAACAGTGAACACTGACATGTTTCAGAACCCACAGTGTGCAAGAAGCTGGCTGTCCCCCTGACCCCAAGTCGATCATCACACACAGACAGGTTCGGGGCTCTGTGTCTAAGGCAGAGGAGACAAAGTCTATGAAAGCCAGTTACCTGCCCTGCATCAACCTAGAAAGTGAGAGTGAAGTCCCTCATTTGTGTCCTACTCTGTGACCCCATGGACTATAGCCCACCAGGCTCCTCCATCCATGGAATTTTCTAGGCAAGAGTAGTGGAGTGGGTTGCCATTTCCTTCTCCAGGTTCATCAACCTAGAAAGGAGGCCAAAGAGCCTCAGAAGGTAGAGGAGTTGGAAGTGTGGGGCACTTTTGCAATAACAGGGTCATCAACCAGCTGGAGGTGATCTGAAGACAAAAGAACTTGACATAGAGATACATAGAAATGCTGAGGGGGAGATGCAAGTCAGAGCTTGGCAGAAGTCTGGAGAGGACCCTAAAAGTGCCCCAGAGCTGAGATGTGACCTACACAAAGACTGGAGGGCCCCACTCCAGGAGAATCTCCAGTGACCTTGGCAGGGATAGCAGAGTCTGCTATCCTCTGGGTCCACCCTTCATAGTTCCTCCCTGTCAAGGATTCTTACCCAACAACTCTTGAAATACAAGGTCAGAGTGGAACTTCGGAATTCTGGGCAGCTTCAGATTCCGTTTATAATATTAAATTACTTAGCTGACCCCAAGCTCTTGCTCTATTTTTACCAGCTTCATTGGTTCTTTTCAGAAACTTCAAGTAGGATGGTTGTCCGCCCATAGCTGCTTGGGATATTCTGGATCCTCAATCTATCCCCTGGGATGGAAAACATCCTTCTTTTTGGTTTAATAAAGGTGTCATCCCATTTTTATAAAAAAGGAAAAAAAATGGTAGATTTCAGGAAGATAAAACAAAGAGGGACAGAATGGTTTTCACTGTAATGTAAGTGTTTGGCAAGAGGGTGCAGTAAATCCCAGTTTCTTTCCCTCTCCTCTACTCCTTCGCTTGGTCTAGAATAACCTGACCAAAACCATCTTTCAATTCTTTAGCATCTCCATTCTCCAGTTTCACTCTTAGCACATATATCTCCCCTCCAGGAAATAAGCTTGGACAAGGACCCCAGTCACCAGTGTAAGATTATATAAGTCATTAAAGGTCTGCCTCTAGACAGAGCAAGGAAGACTCTCATTCCCCAGTGGCCATGGTTCTCCAGCTATGGTATGCATATGGACCACTTGGGGAACTCGTTAAAAATGCATCTTCCAAGGCCTGTCTTTCAGGTTAGGTAGGTCTTGGGTGGGTCTCAGGAATATGTATTTTTTAAATTCTAGTATTAAATCACTCTGGATAATTCTGATTCAGGTATAAAGAAGACATGTTTGAAAGCCTGTTTTAAGGCGGCTGCTGCTGCTGCTAAGTCACTTCAGTCATGTCCGACTCTATGCGATCCCATAGACGGCAGCCCACCAGGCTTCCCCATCCCTGGGATTCTCCAGGCAAGAACACTGGAGTGGGTTGCCATTTCCTTCTCCAATGCATGAAAGTGAAAAGTGAAAGGGAAGTCACTCAGTCGCGTCCGACTCTTTGTGACCCCAGGGACTGCAGCCCACCAGGTTCCTCCATCCATGGGATTTTCCAGGCAAGAGTACTGGAGTGGGTTGCCATTGCCTTCTCCACTTTTAAGACCACTTCAGCATAATGTCAGTGAACTTAGAGAAGAGGTACCAACTACTAAGAGGAGTAAAGGATCATTTCCCTCCACTTCTTTGGGCCAAAAAGCAGTGATTCCCAGGATCTAGACCCTCAAGAGTCCACCTGGTCCAATCCTCCCTCTCCAAGACGGCCCTCTGTGACCTCTGTTACCCACAGCAGCTGTTGTCTCCCTTTAAGGATCACAAAAGAGCAAGGTTCCATGGCCTCCCAGGCAGACATTCCAGTGTTTAATCGCCCTTCAGTTCAATTCTTTACATTTAATCAATTCTGTCATTGAAGCAAGACTCATCAACTCTTGCTCTATTCTCTGTGGAGAACAAGTTAGTGTACAACTTCCAACCCTTCATTGAATCACAGAGTTTTGAAGCTCAAGAAACTGCAGATATTATCTGGCACCACCCTTTTATGCTACCTATGAGAATGCTTGTTCAAAAACATGAATATATTCAATGGGTTTTAGTTTCCAGTCCCTCAAACATTGAAAGGAAGTAGATAGCTTTACTAGTCCCCAATACTCTGCATTTTCTATCCTACTGTATTGCCTTAATTTGGGGATAGAAGCATCCTTTTTGCCTTTTCTGTTTCTGACACACAAATTCCTTCATTATTTAAAAAAAAAATGTATTTTCCATTCTTCTGATCATTTTAGCCATTTGTCTTCAGATTTTTCTTTGTTGCAAGTAGGGTTACCTGATATAGCAAATAAAACAGGATAACTAGTTAAATTTGAATTTCAGATAAATAACTAATTATTGTTGTTCAGTCACTCAGTCATGTCTGATTCTGCGACCCCATGGACAGCAGCACACCAGACTTTCCTGTCCTTCACCATGTCCCGGAGTTTGCTCAAACTCATGTCCATCGAGTCAGTGATGCCATCCAACCATCTTGTCCTCTGTTGTCCCCTTCTCCTCCTGCCTTCAAACTTTCCCAGCTCTAAAATCACTTGAGCTCTAAACAGCTAATAATTTTTTAGTAAACATACTCCATGCACTACTTGAGATATGTTTACACTAAAAAGGTTGTTTATCTAATATTCAGTTTTTACAGAGATTCCAGTATCTGGCAACTCTCATTCAAACATCCTAGACATATATGAATTAAAACCAGACACAGAACTCTTCCTATCTTTAGCAATTCACCATAGTCACTAAGGACACTCCCACCTCCTGGTGTTTCCGTTTGAAGTTCCCCCTGCTAGAGTGGCCCTGATGGTTGTATCCAAATTCTGTGACCCCATGGACTGTGGAGCCTGCCAGACTCCTCTGTCCATGGGATTCTCCAGGCAAGAATACTGGAGTGGGTTGCCATTTCCTTCTCCAGTCTGCTAGAGTGTTCTTTTCCAACTATCTGTGTGGTTTGATCCCCCACTTCAGAACACTGTTCAAATGTCTACTTATCAAAGAAGTGTGTTATCTGGCCATCTTATAGAAACCTTATTCCCTGACAAAGTATATGTTTATACTTTGTTAAATACATCTACTTATATAGTTTTCATCTCCTCCCTTAAAGTAGAATATGAACTCCATGACAGCAGGCACTTTGTTTTATTCACTGTTATTCCCTTAACAGGTTTCCCTGGTGGCTCAGACAGTAAAGAACCTGCTTGCAATGCACGAGACCTGGGTTTGATCCTTGGGTCAGGAGGACCCCTGGAGAAGGGAAGGGCTACCCACTCCAGGATTCTTGGCTAGAGAACTCGATGAGGAGAGGAGCCCGTCACTCTACAGTGCATGGGGTCATAAAGAGTCAGACATGGTTGAGTGACTAACACACACACACGCACACACATACTCTTAACAGGTAGAACAGTGCCTCACACACAAAAGGTCTATGTATTAGCTATTTAACACTGCATTTAACAGTGCCCCAAAGTTTACTGGCTTAAACAATAATCATTTATTATCTCTTACTGTTCCTGAGGTCAGGAACTTGGGAGTTGCTTGGCTAAGTGGTCCTGGCCAAGAGTCTCTCATGAAGTTATGATCAGATGTTGGCTAAAGCTAAAGATAACTGAAGACTTGTTTGGGGCTAGTGAATCCACTGCCAATGTGCTTCATTCATGTAGCTGGAAGATCATGCTGGCTCTTGGCAGGAGGGTTCAATTCCTATCCATGCCAGCCTCTTCACAGGGTTACTATGGTGCCTGTGTGAGGAGGTTGTCACACACTTCCTTCATATTCTATTAGTCAACATAGGAAGAGACCTATATTTGTTTTCTATTGCTGCATAACAGATCACCACAAAAGTAGCAGCTTCAAATCACACAAATCTGTTATCTCACAGTTTTATAAGTCTTAGAGTCTCACAAGATTGAAAACAGAAACATATATGCACAAAGAGAAAACAAATGCTAAAATTACAGACATAAATCTAAATATAATAATTAAATGTAAATGGTCTGAATATGCCAGTTAAAAAATATGTTATCCAAATGAATTTTTTAAATGCCCCAACTATATACTGTACCCAAGAAAGTAACTTCAAAGTAAAAGGATGAAACAAGATCTACCATGCACACATTTTCAAAAAAGAAAAAAAAAACTGAGTGGGTTATATTAATTGTAGACAAGGTAAACTTCAGAACAAATAAAATGACCAGGCACAAAGAGGTACATTGTGTAGTGATACAATGATCATTCACCAAGAAGACAATTCTAAGCGTGTTTGCACCAGGCAATAGAGCTTCAAACATGAAGCAAAACCTAAAGAACTGAAAAAAGAAATGTATAAATCCACAATTGTAGCTGGAGACTTGACCATCCTCAGTTATTGACTGAAGTAGTACACAGAAAATCAACAAGATCATGGAATCGCTGGTTTGACCAATCACCAGTGGTGACTGAACAGCACCACTGGCCACTGACATCTAACTGACGTTCACAGAATTCTCCCACAACAACAGCAGAATGTGTAGTTTTTTCAAGTACATACAGATCATTTACCTGATAGACCATATACTGGGTCATAAAGGAAACCTTAACAAATTTAAAAGAATTGATATAATATATGCTGTTTGACAATAATGTCATTAAACTAGAAGTTAATAACAGAAAGAAAAACCAGGAAAATCTCCAAACATTAAGTATTTACATTAGAGAAAAAGTCAAGTCAATAATCTAAATAAAGCTTCCACTTAAATAAACTAGAAAAAGAGGAGGAAAATAAACCAAAAGAAACAGAAGGAAGAAAATAATAAAAAATAGAAATTAATAAAATGGAAAGCAGGAAAAGAATAGGGGGAAAAAAATCACAAAACCAAAATCTAGTTCTTTGAAAATAACAATAAAATTTCTGCACATCTTGAAAGACTGAAAAAAAGATAAAAGACACAGATTCCCAATATCAGGAACGAAGGTATATGACTATAGAGTCAATAATGCATGGATAGGATAATGAGTGAATACTATGAAAATCTCAGTGCTCAAAAATTTTAAAAATTAGATAAAATGAACCAATTAAAAAAAACTATCAAAACTCATCCCAAATGAAATAAATAACCTATGTAATCTTAAAACAAATAAATTCAATCCATGGTTTAAATGTTCTGAAAAAGAAATTCCCAGGCCCAGACTGTTTCGCTGGTAAATTCCAGCAAATACTTAAAGAATATACACAAACGCTACACAATGTTGTTCCAGAAAACAGAAGAGGAAGGAATACTTTCCAACTTACTTTATGACACGAGAGCTACCTGATACCAAAACCCAACAACAGTACAAGAAGAGTGGAGACTAACACATCTCATAAACATACATGCAAAATCTTCAATGAACTATTAGATAATCAAATTCAGCAATATAAAAAAATAATAATGTTAATACACCATCACCAAATGGGATTTATCCTAGAAATACAAGACTGGCATTAATAATCAAAAATCAATCACTGCAATCCACTCCATCAACATTCATAAAGCAGTATCATTTGAGGCAGAAAAGGAATGTAACAAAATTTTACATCTATTCACTATTAAAACTTTTAGCAGACTAGAAAGAGAAAGGAACTTCTAAAGGATCTCTACAAAAAAAGACATCTGCCTAACATCATACCTAGTGGTGAAGGCTGAATTCTCTCCCCTTAGATCAAGAACAAGGGAAGGTTAAGGATGTCTGCTCTTATCATTCCTTTTTTTTTAAATATAAATGTATTTATTTTAATTGTAGGCTAATTACTTTACAATATTGTATTGGTTTTGCCATACATTGATATGATAATCAGCCATGGGTGTACATGTGTTCCCCATCCTGAACACCCACCCCCCCACCTCCCTTCCCATCCCATCCCTCTGGGTCATCCCAGTGCACCAGCCCCGAGCACCCTGTATCATGCATCGAACCTAGACTGGTGATTTGTTTCACATATGATAATATACATGTGTCAATGCCATTCTCCCAAATCATCCCACCCTCTCCCTCTCCCACAGAGTCCAAAAGACTGTTCTATACATCTGTGTCTCTTTTGCTGTCTCGCATACAGGGTTATCGTTACCATCTTTCTAAATTCCATATATATGCATTAGTATACTGTATTGGTGTTTTTCTTTCTGGCTTACTTCACTCTGTATAATAGGCTCCAGTTTCACCCACCTCATTATAACTGATTCAAATGTATTCTTTTTAATGACTAATACTCCATTGTGTATATGTACCACAGCTTTCTTATCCATTCGTCTGCTGATGGATATCTAGGTTGCTTCCACGTCCTGGCTATTATAAACAGTGCTGCAATGAACATTGGGATACACGTGTCTCTTTCAATTCTGGTTTTCTCGGTGTGTATTCCCAGCAGTGGGATTCCTGGGTCATATGGCAGTTCTATTTCCAGTTTTTTAAGGAATCTCCACACTGTTCTCTATAGTGGCTGTACTAGTTTGCATTCCCACCAACAGTGTAAGAGGGTTCCCTTTTCTCCACACCCTCTCCAGCATTTATTATTTGTAGACTTTTGGATCGCAGCCATTCTGACTGGCGTGAAATGGTACCTCATAGTGGTTTTGATTTGCATTTCTCTGATAATGAGTGATGTTGAGCATCTTTTCATGTGTTTGTTAGCCATCTGTATGTCTTCTTTGGAGAAATGTCTATTTAGTTCTTTGGCCCATTTTTTGATTGGGTCATTTATTTTTCTGGAATTGAGCTGCAGGAGTTGCTTGTATATTTTTGAGATTAGTTGTTTGTCAGTTGCTTCATTTGCTATTATTTTCTCCCATTCTGAAGGCTGTCTTTTCACCTTGCTTATAGTTTCCTTTGTTATGAAGAAGCTTTTAATTTTAATTAGGTCCCATTTGTTTATTTTTGCTTTTATTTCCAATAACATCAATTTTTAATAGTAATAATAAACATAAAGAGAAAATACAGAGGACTAGCAGTTGTTGAGACATTTGTAAAACTGCATTTTGAAACTACAGTTTGCATCTGGCATTAACTAGGAATGATCTGAGAAATATGTTGACTTAATTTAACCTTACCTAATTTACAAAGATCACTATATCGCCATAAAATCTTTTTGCTTCATGAAATTTTCCTCACTCTCACCCATATTTCCCTCACCTTATTACCCATCAATGACATCACCTATCACTAATCATTTCACAATGTATACCTATATCAAAACATCACATTGTACACCATAAATATATACATAATTTTTATTATATGTCAATCATGCCTGAATAAAGCTGGAAAAGTTGTATATTTTGAAGTGTATATATTTTTAAATTATACAAATTATTGTATCATAAATTTATTTTTTTACCCAACACCATGGTTTTGAACAAGCCTCTCCCTAACGGTGTACACTTATAATTATTTCTGGCTGCTACAGAGCTTTCTCACTTTGTATCTACTACTTCTGTGATGGATTACAACAACAAAATCCACACTGAAAACCTTATACCTATGTCCTATGCAAAATGATTCTCCGTAATAAACATCCAGGGTTGGTATAGTTGGGTTATAAATTATGCATACTGCTCTTTGCTAGGCTTCCCTGATGGCTCTATGGTAAAGAATCCGCCTGCAAATGCAGGAGATGCAGCTTCCATTCCTGGTTTGGGAAGATCCCCTGGAGAAGGAAAAGGCAACCCGGTCCACTGTCCTTGCCTGGGAACTCCCATGGACAGAGGAGCCTGATGGGCTACAGTCCATCTAGTCGCAAAAGCAAAGGATACGACTTATTGACTAAATAACAAGGTACTGCCAGAACATCAGTCTAGAAAAAATATCTCATCATGCTGTTAGTTTGTAGTTACTTGATTGTCAGTGAGGTTATTTCTTTCATAGAGATGTTACTCATCTAGGTCAACTGGTTTTGTGAATTGTCTATTCATATCTTTTTTCCATTTTTCTATTAGGCTTTTAAGTACCTTCAACTGATTTAAATAAGTCCTCCACAAAGCACAAAGTAAATGGTTGATAATTTTGACATTAAAAATTAAGTATTTCTCTTCCATAAATAACACTATGGGCAGAATTCAAAGGAAACGAACAGATAACCAAATATAGGAAAATATTTGAGCATCTAAAACATGAAGAGTGTCTCCATTCTAACTTATTTAATCCTCCCTTTGAGCCCAGAAGTCCATGCCCTTAAAACACTCATTTTATAGACTACAAAACTGAGACCAGAGACTCTGTATAACTCACCCATGATGAAATAGCTAATTAGAAGATTCTTCCATTCAAAAAATCTATCCTCTGGGACTTCTGGTTTCCGTTTCCACAATTAAGGAGTTTGAAGCAGTCACTCAGTCCTAAGAAGTAAAAAGCTAACAGACTGAAAAATCAACTCTCTTGGATCCATAAGAGAGGGGAGGACATAAGGCAAACTGCTGTCTCCAAGACTGAAGAGAGAAGCAAAGATGGAGAGCTGCAGTTTACTGAAACTGAGACTCACCATCGGAAACACCTGCAGGCGCCAGAGCCGGAGCAGGAAAACCTGAATGCAATCGACAAGTGCTGGAGGCTCAGCGTGCAAGACAACGCTGAGAGTTAAAACTCCAATGCGACCTTGTTATGGGTGGCCCACAATACTGTGAGACTTACCTCCAGAAGTTTGACCTGGTTCCCACCGGAACTACAGGAGAAAAATCCCTCATACGATTGGCAGGGGGAGGAAGAGGAACTATTTTGAAATGCGCCAGAGTACTGTACCCTCTTTAACAAGTCCTTTGTGTGCTGCTTAGGTGTTCAGTCCTCTCCGAATCTTTGTGACTCTTTGGGTTGTAGCCCGCTAGGGTCCTCAGCCCATGGGATTCTCCAGGCAAGAATACTGGAGTAGGTTGTCATTTCCTCCACCAAGGGATCTTCCTCACTCAGGGATCGAACCCGCGTCTCCTGTGTCTCCTGCATTGCAGGCGGTTCTTTACCTGCCGAGCCATTGGGAAAGCCCCAGCAAGTGAGACTAGTTACCAGAGCCTCATCTGCTGGGGTATTTTCAGAGTCTAAGACCAGGGGAAGGGAAATACCCAACTCCAGCCAGCTCTATGCCATCATGTCCTACCTGACGGGGGAGGGGGAGACCGAAACCCAATCACAGGAGTAGAGTGCTTCTCCTCCCCCAGTATCTCACCGCCGCATTACTTACACCTGTTTACATTACTTCTTTTAAACAAATACATTAAGTCTGGCTATCAAGAAAAAAATAAGATATACCAAAAGATGAAAACATACACACAACATGAAAGCACCAAAAAGAAATGCTAGGGATTAAAAAAAAACCAACAGCAATGAAGTAGGCCTTTGATAGGCATTTAGTAGACTGGATACAGTTGGGGAAAGAAACTCTGAGCTAGAGGATATAGCAATAGCTCAAAAGCCAGAAAGCAAAGAGAATAAAGACTGAGGGAAAAGACAGGACCATCCAAGGACTGTGGGACAGTTTACAAAAGGTGAAACACACAAATGGGGTACAAGAGGGAGAAGGAGAGAAAGGAAGGGAGGAAATATCTCAAACAGTAATGACTGAGGATTTCTTCAAATTAGCATCAGACTCCAAACCACAAATCCAATAAGCTTAAGAACACCAACCACGATAAATGCCAAATGCAAACAAACAAAACAAAGAAACTATACCGCATGTCATCTTCAGAAATTACAGAAAATTAAACATAAAGGAAAAATCCTGAAAGAAGCCAGAAGGGAAAAAACCCTTACCTATAGAGGAGCAAAGGTAAGAATTAACCTCTGACTCCTCCTCAGAAACTATTCAAGCAAGAAGAGAATGGAGTGAAATGTTTAGTGTTGAAAGGAAGACACAAAAACAAACCATCAGCCTAGAACTCTGTATCTTGTCAAATTATTTTTCAACAGTGAAGGAGAAATACTTTCTCAAACAAACAAAAAGAAATTTGTTGTCTAGTAAACCTGCCTTGCCAGAAATGTTAAAAGTTCTTTAGAAAAATAACACAGGTCAGAAACTTAGACCTACATAAAGAAAGGATGAATTTCAAAGAAGGGATAAGTGAAGATAAAATTAAAATTTTTATGCTTCTTCTTAATTGAGCTAACAGAGAACAGTGTTTGAAATAATAATAGCAACAATGTGTATTAGATTTTACACACACACAGGCTTTTGTGTACTTACATAGAAGTGAAGAATGACAGCAGCGGTACAAAGTGGGGAGGAAGGAATTAGGATTATTTTGTTAATATACGGTACCATACCACCCATAAAAGGGTAAGTGTTATTTGAGAATGGATTTGGATTAATTGTAAGTGTATATTGCAAACTCTAGGGCAATCGTTTTTTAAAGAATTTTTTTAAAAAGGATAACTGATACACTAAGAAAGGAAAAAAAATAGAATCATAGCAAATGCTCAATTAAAACCACAAAAAGCAGGAAGGATGGAAGACAAAAATAGGAATAAAGAACAAGGTCAATAAATAGAAATAGTAACAAATATGGTAAATATTAATCCAGTTATATCAATAATCATTTTGAATGCCAATGGTCTAAATGAACCAATTAAAAGGGATTGTCAGACTGGATCAGAAAACACAACCCATCTACCTATATATTGTCTACAAGATACTCACCTTAAATATAAGGATGTGTAGATGAAAGGTAAATGGATGGAGAAGATTCCATGCTAACACTAATGAAAAGAAAGCAGGAGTAGCTATACTACTTTCAGACAGAGCAGTTTTAAAACTAAGGAAAGAGACCAGGGATAAAGAAGAGCATTATATGATGGTAAAGGGGTTAATGCTTTAAGAAGATGTAACAATTTTTAATGTGTCATGCCTAACAGTAGATAAACAAACAAACAAAAAAAACTAGTAGAACTGCAAGGAGAAATGTTCAAACACACTATCGCAGCTGGAAACTTCAACTCCCCTCTCTCAGATATAGACAGGACCAGCCGGCAGAAAGTCAAGACACAGCTGAACTCAACCACACCATTGATCAACTGGCTATAACTGACATCTCAGACTGCTGCACCCAACCACAGCAGAAGAGACAATCTTCTCAAGCTCCTATGGAACATTTACCAGACAGACCACATTCTGGGCCATAAAACACACTTTAACAACTGTGAAAGACCAGAAATCATACAAGGTTTCCCTCAGACCCCAGGGAATTAAACTAGAAAGCAGTAACAGAAAGACAATCAGAAAATCCCAAAATATGTGGAAATTAAACAACACAGTTCTAAGTAACACATTATTCAGAGAAGTCTCAAGAGAAATTTTAAAGTATTTTGAACTAAAGAAAATGGAAACACAACTTATCAAAACTTCTGGGACACAGCAAAAGCAGTGCTTAGAGAGAAATTTATAGATTGACTCTTTATTGGAAAAGAAGAAAGATCTAAAATTGATAATTTAAGTTTCCATCCTAGGAAACTAAAAAAAGAAGAGTAAATTAACTCCAAAGTAAAAGCAGAAGAAACATCTGTGCTTTTAACAATTACTTTCTCTTTCCTCCCAGGAGATTGAGAACATTAGTCTTCCACTTTCCTCTCCTCTCTTGTATTAAATATCTCTTGTTCCCTTTCTCCTTCAAGGTCCATATTCCTCAACATCAGTGTCTCCAATCTTAGGAAGTTTTTAAAGATTATTTTTTACTATACTACATTTATAGTTGTCTGTTTTTACTATACTAGCCATTTGTAATTCATACTATAATTGCATTGCTAAGTACTGTTTATAGGAAAATTAATGTTTCACCAACCACACTATAACCTCCATGAGAACATGGACATTTTACTTCTTTGTTTTCCCAGGAACAGCTAACACAGGGTCTTGAATTTAAGGCCCTCAATAAATACACGTTGCTTTAATGTAAATAAATACATGAAACACCTCTATAATACTCTATCCTACTTCCTATCATCAGTCCCCACAGAGAATATAGAAATGTCTGATACTTCTTTCAGGCGCACTGTCTGGTTTTCACTTGGTCCTTATCATAAGTATTGGTAAGCTCTTTTTTTTTAAGTGACTAATTTAGTAAACAGTTACACTTGAAAGACCTGAAAAATTTAATTTAGCCTTTGGCCTAATTCACTGGTTGAATCATCTTGGGGCAGTTATTTCTGTTACTGTTCTATTTTCTTACAGTAAAAGGTGGAAGATTGTCTGAGTAAGGATCTTTTGGACAGAATACAAGAACATAGAACATATATAAACATGGTGGAGGGATGAGTTAAAAAAAAAAAGCCCATCTAGCCATTGTTAAACCCCTTAACTGCTGAACCGTTGTCCTATAAACTTATATATGTGGACACATGCAAGTATACCTTTTTGATAGTATATTTTTCTTTTTCAAAATAGTAAAATAAGTATAATGGTGGGAGATAGACTATCATTAGAGTTGGAGGCTAGCCAGTCAGATCTGGAAGCAGAAGGAACTGAATCCAAGGAATTAAAAAAAAAAAACTTCAAGGTTGATGCTTAAACACAATTAAAGGGTATTGAGAAGGGCTTCAAATTTGTTGTCAATAGGTCTAAAACAAAGATATCAAAGAGAGATGGACTGAACAGAATCACTTGCCTTAAAAATTAGAGATTTACAAGAAGTTGCAAAGCTAGTACAGAGACAACCCAATATCCTCACCCCAAACAATAGTATGATATCAATACTAGGAAAATAACATTGGTAAATGTGTGGGTGTCACTTTATCTCATGTGGATTTGTATAACTGCTACTACAAATACAGAACTATTCCATCACCACAAAGATCTACCTCTTGCTACCCTTTGTAGTCAGAGATTGCTTTTAAGAAAGATAACAGTAAATAAAGGGTGAATTAAAAGCCTTGTCTGGGAGCACACCCAGGGAGGTGGGTGTGAAGAAAGTGGAAGAAGACTTAATTGTCAATAAACCAAAATTTCCAGTGTGTCAGAGAATCTTGGTTGGGGACCTCCCACATTTGCTGGTAGCTCCCATGAGAGGCAGAGCTCTTAAGCAGGAAGAGATTTTAATTTCCTGCTCCATTGCCCCCAGAACTCCTGCACAATCTTCCTCACCTTCTACTCTGCATCTCCCGCACTCTGTCCCAGACACTTATCTCTGGCTTCCTATTCACTAAGAGACAAGTTGCAATCCTCAAGCTCCTTAGTCCCTTTGTCAGTGATATCGACCTGCCTAATCTAACAAGTACTACCACGTACCCCTCAGTAACCAGACCCACATTTCCCTGTAAATGGAAGTATTCCCAATACTCAGCCCTTGTCCACTGTGTCCTCTCCTCATGGCCTCACAGAACTCATTCCAGGTTTGCATCACAAGCTGCAGACAATTTACTGTAAGATAACTCCATGGTACCCCAGAACTGGCCTGAACTCAACTCTGCGTGCCAACAAAAAGTGTCCCCCACCATGCTCCCCATTGTTGTGCCTAGAATCATTACCCACTCAGTAATTTAATAACTTTAAAAAATAAGTAATTAAAGTAATTTTTAAAATGTAAGAGTTTACAACCCTCAGTAACTCAATTCCCATGTCCTTCACTCCAGTATCCAATAGATTGGGCTTTTGAGCATCTTTTGGCAGTTTCTTAGTTTTCTTTCCATTTCCTCAGATCCTGATTATTTCTCAGATGAACCACTAAATCAATGATTTAATCCCTCCTCCACAGTGCCACAGCACTCTTTCCCTCAAACCTCCGAATGAAACAAATCACTCCCCTAATCAGACACCTACTCCACTTCTAATGGGACACTCCTTTTGGCATTTAAAGGACTTCACTCCCCAGATACAGCGTGTGCCCTACAGCTAACCTGCCTTTGCTTCTGCTGTGCCTTATCAGCCTGGAAGGCCCCAATCCCTTTTACCTGTTTAATAAAAAACCTATGCATCCTTCAGGGCCACTTTCAAAGCCATCTTCTTAGTTGAGCCTTCTTTGATCTCTCAGATGGAATGAATCCTTCTTGGCATTCTCATGGCACTTCATTTTAACAATTATTTAAGTCTGCCTAGAAATATGGTTCATGCACATTTCTAACACTGTGGCCAGTGGCCACCTTAATCATTTTTGATATTGCAAAATACTAAAGAGTTTTAAACTAGCATTTGAATTCCAGTACCTTTACTGACTGTATGATATTGCATAAATCAGCCTTTCAGCCTAATTTCTTCATCAGTAAAATGGGGATATAATGTCTGTCCAAAAGGGTTGCTGTAAGAACTAATATAATGTGGACAAAATGCCAAGCACAACGTCCTCTCACAGTCATTAGCTGAATTCACCACTCTATATCAATCCTAATATCTAAGGTGAAGCTTTATGAACATCAGGCTGTTAAAATGTTTCTTGGATAAAATGGATAATATCGATGGGAGAAAAGTATATTAAAAGAGCCCAAGGGATTATAACTAGAGCCACAAACTGGCTGAAAACTGACATCGCTTAGAAAGTATTTTCAGAGAGAGAGGAAAAAAAGGAAGTAGACTGATCAACAAGGATTCCTGTCAGGGGAGGAGGGCAGTGTGTGTGTGTGTGTGTGTGTGTAACTTGCTAATGAACATGAATAGTAGTAACACAATCAACTTCACCTTAGAGACATTTGTTCAAATTGCACTCACATTTTCAAATGTTCTCCCATCTTTCTATTTTGTCAAAAATTCTGACCAGTGGGGACACTCCCACTCAATTCTATTCATCCATTTCAGATTATATGCAACAGGAGCAAATACTTTTCACAAATGCTTTCTCCATCACAAGGATAATTGGTTCACAGGCTTTGCTTCCTTTTCCAGCAACTCATGGTTTTGATCTAGCGCCCGCTCAACTGTGCCCTCTAGTGGAGTTGGTAAAAAAACTATGGGATTGTTGAAACTCCAGTGTTAAAGTATCTTTGTGCTGTAAAAATTTCCCCAACCTCCCAGACTAAATATCAGTGAGCTTACAAAAGAGGGTTGGGAAAATGCTTAAAAACATGTGTAACAGGAGACAGACCTGCTAGCTACCATGCAGTCTTATTTTCCTCTAAAAAATAAGATCAGTGTCCCCAGCTACAAGTAGGAGAAAAGACATTGAGCCAAGAGTTTAATTTCCCCACAAATCTGAGAGAACCCTACTGTTTAATCATCTTACAAAGAAATAAATTATGTGTGATAAATTTTTTTAACAGCAGTTATTGTATGGTAATAATATCATAGATGAGGATTATAGGTTTGCATCTTTACAGAGCTTAATTGGATTAACAGTGGAAAACTAGAAAGTAATTTCTTTGAAGCAACTATTCCTTTAAAGCAGCAAGAACATTTAGGAGAAATTGCTTAAATTGCATTTTAGGCAAGCAACAAATATGTATAGAGAAGCTTGGAGAGAAGGTTACATAATTTTGATTCCTTTAGAGTATCCATATGATGCAAGCCTCGGATGTACTGCTTCCCTGGCTGACACCTGAACTGCAACCCTAAGACACTCTGAGCCAGAACTACTCAGCGAAGCTTCTCCTGGGTGTAGGATTCACAGAACTGTGATGTAACGAGCACTGTTTTACTGCATTTATCTTTTGGGTAATTTGTTACACAGCGATAGACAACTAATATAGTCTGAATCATTTAACCTGCCACTACTAGAATCTATTAAGTGTCTGTGTTCATTTACTCATAGTATTAGCTACTGTCTTCCTTGCACAGATGAGAAACCAAAATGTGGCAGGCACTCAGCTAGCTATCAAAAAGCCACGCACAATCTGTTTTTCCCCGTTGCATTCCTCTAGCATAGCGGATCAAAAGCTAAAACATTTCCCTTCCCAGATCTCTTTGCACTTGGTTGTGGCCATCTGATAGTACTGACTAATGAGATATATGTAAAAGTGTGTTGGGAAAAACTTTTCTTGCTAAACAAAGGACAAAACTTCAGGAGAAGCTTTCAGCCTTTTTTCCTGCCTGGAAAACAAAATTAGCAGTTATCTTGCTTTCAACCTCACAGTAGCAATGAGGTTGAATAATACACTCTAACAGTGTAGAAAAGAAAAACAGGAGGGGCCTAGATCCATAGCAATTTCCTTGTGCAGATGCTCCTTCCTGGTCTGCTACCTTCAGAGTTCCTTTTACTTGAAACTAATAAACCTTTTCCTTCCTCAAACCATTGCTTAGCCAGGGTTTTTTGTTGTTAGAAAAAAGGCACATTCCTAACAAATATATTGAGATAAAGAGAGGTTAATTCAAACCCAGGTCTGCTGATTTTATGCTTTAAGCTCAGATAGTAACACACCATCTGAATTAAAACAGAAACCAACTGGAAGTAAATGTTGATGCAAACACGACCAGGTATCCTGTAGACACAGGTAGGTCGCAGACGTGCTGGGGAGTCAGAAATGGTGTCCTACTCCTTCACCTCATTGTCAGTTTTCTATTTCTTCACCTCCAGAAGCCACACCTTGACTTCTGCAGCCACCAGTTCATCAAAGCTATACTCATCAAAGATACCAGTTAGTCCAAAATATGAGTTCTTTTGTAGCTTGTATGTCACTTAATGTCTCCACAGCACTTAATGTTTATTAGTTTCTCTTAAAATATCCTTCCTTCTAGGATTTCACATTTTTTTCCTTCCTTCCGATTGGCCTCTTTTCTCCTTTTCAATCTGGTCCTATCATCTTGCAGATGATAATTCATTCTTCACATGTATACCAAAAACCTCATTGTATTTTTTTTTTTTTTTAAATAAGAGGCCTTTTAACCTCTGCGATGCAGGAGAACCGGGTTGGATCCCTGGGTTGGGAAGATTCTCTGGAGAAGGGTATGGCAACCCACTCCAGTATTCTTGGCCGGAGAATCCCATGGATGGAGGAGCCTGGCGGGCTACACTCCACGGCATCACAGAGTTGGACACGATGTTTATTTTTCCACCTCTTTGTAAAATACACACACACATACAAGTGTATGATGTACATTTTAGTTCTTGATGCTTTTTTATGGTTTCTAGTATGTATGACGAATGTAGCTGTTGCCTTAAAATGTACTACATAAACAGATCATGAGACAAAAGCCCTGTTGATCTCAGGAGCCACTATAAAGTCAAAGAACCTTTCTAACTGCCTCCATTTGAATGTTATGGCTTCGACTGACTGAACCTCAGTATGATTTCTGTGGTGCCTCTCTCTCTAGCCCATTCTCCCCTACCATATGTCTAAACATTTATCATTTACCTCAAGACCCCAAATACACTAGACCTGTTCAATACCAACTCTTATTCTGCTCCTGTGCATTGATGAGAGGTAATCTGATCAGACTCCTCTTTGCTCTGGACTTTTTCCTTTCTCTTGTCCTTTTTCCTTCCCCTTGAGCTTTTATTTGTGTTCTTGACCCCTTCTCTAGCCCGATCTTGGGCTCAGCTGCATCACTTTTGGTATGGCTGCATCTTACATTGATTTAACCCACACAAAGGCTATACAATGTCCGATGATGACTTCTCATTGTGTTGCATCAGTTGAAGTCACTTTCATTCTGCTGCTGGTTGAGCACTGCCAACTAGGATGGTAAACACAGTTCTTCCCCAGTTAATATACCTTACTATTAAGAGCCTGAAGTGCCACGAATAGAGAAGTGATCATGCTGCCATTCAGCTCACCCCTGAGGACCTAAGTAGTACTTGGTATCATCCAGCCACATCATAAAGTTAAAGGAAAGAATTATGTGCTGTACATGGGGCTGAGGCAGTCACAAGTCTAGTGATGACTCCCACTAACCATCAAGTGTCAGGCATAACCACCAGTGAATATCTTTGTATTTTGATTCTAATGGTTAATACTATATTTTATTTGTTGTTGTTAACATGACCTCAACTACAAGCCAACAACAGGAATTTGACAGCAGTTACTATCCTGGAGTTGTTACAGAAACCCTTGGGCCACATCTAACACTATTGTAACCTCCAAGCCTTTGGTGGTTTCAGTCAGCATCTAAGTCACAGAAATCAATAAATATCAAAATACATAAAACAGAAAAAAGATTTGTGAACACAAATGGGTTCCTAGCTGATAACTGACAGGTGAGCTACAGGATGGAGGTGCAGGGGCAAGGACTGTCAATTCAAACAAGGTACAGCTCAATCAATGTCACGAACCTCCGTCCATAGTTCATCAGGCACTCTGTCTATCAGATCTGGTCCCTTAAATCTATTTCTCACTTCCACTGTATAATTATAAGGGATTTGATTTAGGTCATACCTGAATGGTCTAGTGGTTTCCCCACTTTCAATTTAAGTCTGAATTTGGCAATAAGGAGTTCACGATCTGAGCCACAGTCAGCTCCCGGTCTTGTTTTTGCTGACTGTATAGAACTTCTCCATCTTTGGCTGCAAAGAATATAATCGATCTGATTTTGGTGTTGACCATCTGGTGATGTCCATGTGTAGAGTCTTCTCTTGTGTTGTTGGAAGAGGGTGTTTGCTACGACCAGTGCATTCTCTTGGCAAAACTCTATTAGTCTTTGCCCTGCTTCATTCTGTACTCCACGGCCAAATTTGCCTGTTACTCCAAGTGTTTCTTGACTTCCTACTTTTGCATTCCAGTCCCCTACAACGAAAAGGACATCTTTTTGGGGTGTTAGTTCTAAAAGGTCTTGTAGGTCTTCATAGAACTGTTCAACTTCAGCTTCTTCAGCGTTACTGGTCGGGTAACAGACTTGGATTACCGTGACATTGAATGGTTTGCCTTGGAAATGAACAGAAATCATTCTGTCGTTTTTGAGAGTGCATCCAAGTACTGCATTTTGGACTCTTTTGTTGACTATGATGGATACTCCATTTCTTCTAAGGGATTCCGGCCCACAGTAGTTGATATAATGGTCATCTGAATTAAATTCACCCATTCCAGTCCATCTTAGTTTGCTGATTCCTAGAATGTTGATGTTCACTCTTGCCATCTCCTGTTTGACCACTCCCAATTTGCCTTGATTCATGGACCTAACATTCCAGGTTCCTATGCAATAGTGCTCTTTACAGGATCGGATGTTGCTTCTATCACCAGTCACATTCACAACTGGGTGTTGTTTTTGCCTTGGCTCCATCCCTTCATTCTTTCTGGAGTTATTTCTCCACTCATCTCCAGTAGCATATTGGGCACCTACTGACCTGGGAAGTTCATCTTTCAGTGTCCTATCTTTTTGCCTTTTCATACTGTTCATGGGGTTCTCAAGGCAAGAATACTGGTTTGCCATTCCCTTCTCCAGTGGACCACAAAATGCAAAAAAGCAAAATGGATGTCTGAGGAAGCCTTACAAGTAGCTGTGAACAAAAGAGAAGACAAAAGCAACGGAAAAAGGAAAGATATACCCATTTGAATGCAGAGTTCCAAAGAATAGCAAGGAGAGATAAGAAAGCCTTCCTCAGCGATCAGTGCAAAGAAATAGAGGAAAACAATAGAAAAGGAAAGACTGAGATCTCTTCAAGAAAATTAGAGGAGGAGGAGCCAAGATGGCGGAGGAGTAGGACAGGAGAACACTTTCTCCCCACAAATTCATCAAAAGAGCATTTAAGCGTCGAGTAAATTCCACAAAACAACTTCTGAATGCCGGCAGAGGACATCAGGCACCCAGAAAAGCAATCCAACTCTTGAAAGGAGGTAGGAAAAATATAAAAGACAAAAAAAAGAGACAAAGAGGGAGGGACGGAGCTCCGTCCCGGAGAAGGGAGTCTTAAAAAAGAGAAGTTTCCAAACACCAGGAAACCTTCTCACTGCGAATCTGTGCCGAGCTTTGGAAGCACAGAGGGCAGCGTAACAGGAAGAAAAATAAATAAACAATTAAAACTCAAGATTGCGAGTCCTACGGTAACTCCCCAGTGGAGAAGCAGCGCAGCGCCTGCAGGCGCCATTAACAAGCGGGGCTGGGCAGGGGAGGCGCAGCGCGGGCTGCATCGCTTAGAGTAAGAATCTGGCCTGAATACCCTGAGCACTATCTGAGCGAAATAATTTGGGCTAACAAACCAGACTGTGGGATATCTACTACGCGAAAAGCCAGCCCCAACCTAAGACCGCCAGGCCCGTGCACGGAACAAAGAATTGAACAGAGATAGCCGGCTGCAGACCTTCCCCCTCGGTGATAGGCAGCCAGAGCGGAAGGGGGCAATCGCAGCCCCAGAGAGACATTATCTATAAAACTGTAAGCAGGCTTCTTTGCTAACTAAAACTTCTTGGGGTCTGGGACGGTTAACATCTGCCTAAGAAGGTGCGCCGGTTTTGCGCCCAGATAACCGAGTGGCGGGGAGGCGATAAGTCGCAGCATTGGCGCTCGCCAAACACCTCATCACTTGAGCTGCTCGGACCTGGGAAGAGCACAATACTCAGGCCCAACTGAGTCTGCGCCTCTGAGGACTATCCGAGTGCCTGAACCTGAGCGGCTTGGACCTGGGAGGTACATGCAACCCAGGGCCAGCCTTGGATTGTTCGGCGGAACAACCTAGAGCCCGAGCAGTGTGGGCAGGGAGGCTACACGCACAGTGAGCGGGGGCAGACCCAGTGTGGCTGAGGCACTGCGAGCGCACGCCAGTGTTATTTGCTTGCAGCATCCCTCCCCCTCCCTCCCCACAGCGCGACTGAACAAAGAGAAGAAATACAGTTCCACCCATCAGAACACTGACACAAGCTTCCCTAACCAGGAAACCTTGACAAGCCACCTGTACAAACCCACACACAGTGAGGAATAGCCACAATAAAGAGAACTCCACAAACTGCCAGAATACAGAAAGGACACCCCATACTCAGCAATTTAAACAAGATGAAGAGACAGAGGAATAGCCAGCAGATAAAGGAACAGGATAAATGCCCACCAAACCAAACAAAAGAGGAAGAGATAGGGAATCTACCTGATAAAGAATTCGAATAATGATAGTGAAATTGATCCAAAATCTAGAAATTAAAATGGAATCACAGATAAATAGCTTGGAGACAAGGATTGAGAAGATGCAAGAAAGGTTTAACAAGGACCTAGAAGAAATAAAAAGAGTCAATATACAATGAATAATGCAATAAATGAAATTAAAAACACTCTGGAGGCAACAAATAGTAGAATAACAGAGGCAGAAGATAGGATTAGTGAATTAGAAGATAGAATGGTAGAAATAAATGAATCAGAGAGAATAAAAAGAAAAAGCGAATTAAAAGAAATGAGGACAATCTCAGAGACCTCCAGGACAATATTAAACGCTACAACATTGAATCATAGGGGTTCCAGAAGAAGAAGACAAAAAGAAAGACCATGAGAAAATACTTGAGGAGATAATAGTGGAAAACTTCCTAAACTGGGAAGGAAATAATCACCCAAGTCCAAGAAACCCAGAGAATCCCAAACAGGATAAACCCAAGCGAAACACCCCAAGACACATATTACTCAAATTAACAAAGATCAAACACAAAGAACAAATATTAAAAGCAGCAAGGGAAAAACAACAAATAACACACAAGGGAATTCCCATAAGGATAACAGCTGATCTTTCAATAGAAACTCTTCAAGCCAGGAGGGAATGGCAAGACATACTTAAAATGATGAAAGAAAATAACCTACAGCCCAGATTATTGTACCCAGCAAGGATTTCATTCAAGTATGAAGGAGAAATCAAAAGCTTCTCAGATAAGCAAAAGCTGAGAGAATTCTGCACCACCAAACCAGCTCTACAACAAATACTAAAGGATATTCTCTAGACAGGAAACACAAAAATGGTGTATAAATTGAACCCCAAACAATAAAGTAAATGGCAACGGGATCATACTTATCAGTAATTACCTTAAAGCGTAAATGGGTTGAATGCCCCAACCAAAAAGACAAAGACTGGCTGAATGGATACAAAAACAAGACCCTACATATGTTGTCTACAGGAGACCCACCTCAAAACAGGGGACACATACAGACTGAAAGTGAAGGGCTGGAAAAAGATTTTCCATGCAAATAGGGACCAAAAGAAAGCAGGAGTAGCAATACTCATATCAGATAAAATAGACTTTAAAACAAAGGCTGTGAAAAGAGACAAAGAAGGTCACTACATAATGATCAAAGGATCAATCCAAGAAGAAGATATAACAATTATAAATATATATGCACCCAACACGGAGCACCGCAGTATGTAAGACAAATGCTAACAAGTATGAAAGGAGAAATTAACAATAACACAATAATAGTGGGAGACTTTAATACCCCACTCACACCTATGGATAGATCAACTAAACAGAAAATTAATAAGGAAACACAAACTTTAAACGATACAATAGACCAGTTAGACCTAATTGATATCTATAGGACATTTCATCCCAAAACAATGAATTTCACCTTTTTCTCAAGCGCACATGGAACCTTCTCCAGGATAGATCACATCCTGGGCCATAAAGCTAGCCTTAGTAAATTCAAAAAATAGAAATCATTCCAAGCATCTTTTCTGACCACAATGCAGTAAGATTAGATCTCAATTACAGGAGAAAAACTATTAAAAATTCCAACATATGGAGGCTGAACAACACGCTGCTGAATAACAAACAAATCACAGAAGAAATCAAAAAAGAAATCAAAATTTGCATAGAAACGAATGAAAATGAAAACACAACAACCCAAAACCTGTGGGACACAGTAAAAGCAGTCCTAAGGGGAAAGTTCATAGCAATACAGGCACACCTCAAGAAACAAGAAAAAAGTCAAATAAATAACCTAACTCTACACCTCAAACAACTAGAAAAGGAAGAAATGAAGAACCCCAGGGTTAGTAGAAGGAAAGAAATCTTAAAAATTAGAGCAGAAATAAATGCAAAAGAAACAAAAGAGACCATAGCAAAAATCAACAAAGCCAAAAAGCTGGTTCTTTGAAAGGATAAATAAAATTGACAAACCATTAGCCAGACTCATCAAGAAACAAAGGGAGAAAAATCAAATCAATAAAATTAGAAATGACAGTGGAGAGATCACAACAGACAACATAGAAATACAAAGGATCATAAGAGACTATTATCAACAATTATATGCCAATAAAATGGACAACGAGGAAGAAATGGACAAATTCTTAGAAAAGTACAACTTTCCAAAAACTCGACCAGGAAGAAATAGAAAACCTTAACAGATCCATCACAAGCATGGAAATTGAAACTGTAATCAAAAATCTTCCAGCAAACAAAAGCCCAGGTCCAGACGGCTTCACAGCTGAATTCTACCAAAAGAAATTTAGAGAAGAGCTAACACCTATCCTGCTCAAACTCTTCCAGAAAATTGCAGAGGAAGGTAAACTTCCAAACTCATTCTATGAGGCCACCATCACCCTAATACCAAAACCTGACAAAGATGCCACAAAAAAAGAAAACTATAGGCCAATATCACTGATGAACATAGATGCAAAAATCCTAAACAAAATTCTAGCAATCAGAATCCAACAACACATTAAAAAGATCATACACCATGACCAAGTGGGCTTTATCCCAGGGATGCAAGGATTCTTCAATATCCACAAATCAATCAATGTAATACACCACATTAACAAATTGAAAAACAAAAACCATATGATTATCTCAATAGATGCAGAGAAAGCCTTTGACAAAATTCAACACCCATTTATGATAAAAACTCTCCAGAAAGCAGGAATAGAAGGAACATACCTCAACATAATAAAAGCTATATATGACAAACCCACAGCAAACATTATCCTCAATGGTGAAAAATTGAAAGCATTTCCTCTAAAGTCAGGAACAAAACAAGGGTGCCCACTTTCACCATTACTATTCAACATAGTTTTGGAAGTTTTGGCTACAGCAATCAGAGCAGAAAAAGAAATAAAAGGAATCCAAATTGGAAAAGAAGAAGTAAAACTCTCACTATTTGCAGATGACATGATCCTCTACATAGAAAACCTAAAGACTCCACCAGAAAATTACTAGAACTAATCAATGATTATAGTAAAGTTGCAGGATATAAAATCAACACACAGAAATCCCTTGCATTCCTATACACTAATAATGAGAAAACAGAAAGAGAAATCAAGGAAACAATTCCATTCACCATTGCAACGAAGAGAATAAAATACTTAGGAATATATCTACCTAAAGAAACTAAAGACCTATATATAGAAAACTATAAAACACTGGTGAAAGAAATCAAAGAGGACACTAATAGATGGAGAAATATACCATGTTCATGGATTGGAAGAATCAATATAGTGAAAATGAGTATACTACCCAAAGCAATTTATAGATTCAATGCAATCCCTATCAAGCTACCAACAGTATTCTTCACAGAGCTAGAACAAATAATTTCACAATTTGTATGGAAATACAAAAAACCTCGAATAGCCAAAGCGATCTTGAGAAAGAAAAATGGAACTGGAGGAATCAACCTACCTGACTTCAGGCTCTACTACAAAGCCACAGTTATCAAGACAGTATGGTACTGGCACAAAGAGGAATAGCTCAGCCTGAACAAAGTGATGGTCCCAGCTAAGACATCAGATGTGGTTTCTGTGCTCCCTCTTGTTCTTGGAATATGGTTAGAGCATTTATGGGCTTGGTGGTGAAGAACAAAAGATAACTGGTGCTGGATAGAGGAGCCTTATTTTTATTATGGCAGCTTGCTATTTTTTGTAACATGGTGATTGAGTTGAACACAATCAAAGTACAGTAACTGATCTCCCCTTCTTCCTGGATGAGTGAGCAGATGATGAAATACTGACGTCAACATCCTTGAACATACCCAAGTGGGCAGTGTTTGGCTACTGCTTCTGTTTGAAATGATGCTGTGTTTTGGTTGTGGCCCAAAGCTTTGAAGTGCTACTTGGCATCTTCTTTCTTCCGTGAAGCTCTTAACCATTCAGACATGACAGAGTTGGTCAAATACTACTTAGGTTGAGTCCTGCTTGCCTCTCCTCAGTCATCTTTGTATGAATCCAATGGTTGGTTTTTGTTTATTTTTTTAAACGGTTTTTAGCTGATGTTCATGAAGAGCAGTGAGTACCTAGAACTATGCCAATGAAGAAAGGAAATCCTATCTAAGAAGGTGCATTTCTGTACCAGAGCTGTGTCATAACCATCCTTTGGGCCCTCTGCTGGAAAGTAGAATCAAGTCTCAAATAATGCCTTTTTAATTATATCCTCTAGTATTATAGATGTAGGACAGTACTGTATCATACCTCTGTGAATGTAAAATATCTTGTACCTGCTTTATGATATGTAGTAGTGACTGTGCTTTATCAGATCTGTTTTTAATGACGTTATTCTAGAATGTTTTCTTTCCAGATGATGATTGAGAAACGTAATTAAAAAATGGTGCCAGGTACCACAACAGTAACAGAACTTAGCTGTTTTCTGAGGTTTTGGTTTTTTTTTTTTTTTTAATGGAGTGTGCTGGATGTCTCTATAATTTTGTTCAGGTGACTGCAGAACTTGGAAAAGCTGTTGCTGCTATTGATGCATAACATACTGCTATTGGTCTTTTTATATAAATAAATAAATCTATATATATATATACATATATATATATAATTTGAATTTTTGAAACTTTAGCTGTGCTGTCAACTTTGGAAAAAGTATCCCAGTTGTACCGTGTTGGGTTGGCATTGTACAGAAATTAACAGCCATATTGGTCTAGAAACGTTAAACATAATTTTTTCCATTTGTACAGGGGTAACACACTGTATTAAATATGTAAGGTCTTATCTACATGGGTTTGATTACAGAAACTAATAAAGTATTCTCTAAATAAAAAAAAAAAAAAAAAGAAAATTAGAGATACCAAGGGGACATTTCATGCAAAGATGGGCTCAATAAAGGACAGAAATGGTATGGACCTAACAGAAGCAGAAGATATTAAGAAGAGGTGGCAAGAATACACAGAAGAATTATACAAAACAGATCTTCATGACCCAGATAATCACGATGGTGTGATCACTCACCTAGAGCCAGACATCCTGGAATGTGAAGTCAAGTGGGCCTTAGAAAGCATCACTATGAACAAAGCTAGTGGAGGTGATGGAATTCCAGGTGAACTATTTCAAATCCTAAAAGATGATGCTGGAAGGTGCTGCAGTCAATATGCCAGCAAATTTGGAAAACTCAGCAGTGGCCACAGGACTGGAAAAGGTCAGTTTTCATTCCAAACCCTAAGAAAGGCAATGCCAAAGAATGCTCAAACTACTGCACAATTAAACTCATCTCACACGCTAGCAAAGTAATTCTCAAAATTCTCCAAGCCAGGCTTCAGCAATACGTGAACCAAGAACTTCCAGGTGTTATAGCTGGATTTAGAAAAGGCAGAGGAACCAGAGATCAAATTGCCAATATCCGCTGGATCATAGAAAAAGCAAGAGAGTTCCAGAAAAACATCTACTTCTGCTTTATTGACTATGCCAAAGCCTTTGACTGTGTGGATCACAACAAACTCTGGAAAATTCTGAAGGAGATGGGAATAGCAGACCACCTGACCTGCCTCTTGAGAAACCTGTATGCAGGTCAGGAAGCAACAGTTAGAACTGGACATGGAATGACAGACTGGTTGCAAATAGGGAAAGGAGTACGTCAAGGCTGTATATTGTCACCCTGCTTATTTATCTTATATGAAGAGTACATCATGAGAAATGCTGTGCTGGATGAAGTACAAGCTGGAATCAAGATTGCCAAGAGAAATATCAATCACCTCAGATATGCAGATGACACCACCCTTATGGCAGAAGGAGAAGAACTAAAAAGCCTCTTGATGAAAGTGAAAGAGGAGAGTGAAAAAGTTAGCTGAAAACTCAATATTCAGAAAACTAAGATCATGACATCTGGTCCCATCATTTCATGGCAAATAGACTGGGAAACAGTGGAAACAGAGACTTTATTTTGGGGGGCTCCAAAATGACTGCAGATGGTGACTGCAGCCATGAAATTAAAAGATGTTTACTCCTTGGAAGAAAAGCTATGACCAACCTAGAAAGCATATTAAAAAGCAGAGATATTACTTTGCCAACAAAGGTCTGTCTAGCCAAAGCTATGGTTTTTCCAGCAGTCATGTATGCATGTGAGAGTTGGACTATAAATAAAGCTGAGTGCCGAAGAACTGATGCTTTTGAACTGTGGTGTTGGAGAAGACTCTTGAGAGTCCCTTGGACTGCTGGGAGATCAAACCAGTTCTTCCTAAAGGAAATCAGTCCTGAGTACTCATTGGAAGGACTGATGTTGAAGCTGAAACTCCAATCCTTTGGCTACTTGATGATAAGAGCTGACTCATTGGAAAAGACCCTGATGCTGGGAAAGATTGAGGGCTGGAGGAGAAGGGGACGACAGAGGATGAGATGGTTGGATGGCATCACAGACTCAAGGAGATGAGTTTGAGTAAACTCTGGGAGACAGTGATGGACAGGGAGGCCTTGCATGTTGCCGTCAATGGGGTCGCAAAGAGACGGACATGCCTGAGAGACTAAACTGAACTAAAGCACTTGAGATTCCTAAAGTCTAGTTGGGAATTATCAGGGAGCAAAAGGGACCACAGCAGTGTTCTTCAGATCAGCACATCCATTTGCTTCTCCAAAAATCCATTTCCTCTTCTTTCACCCATTTCCTGCTTCTAAAAACACATACTGCACCTAGCAAAGGTTTTATATTAGTTATGAGACAAAGAAGGAACAGGAACTAGCTCTGTAAATAAAAGGTTAATGGAAAAGCAAACGCTTTATATTAACTCCACCTTACAGCAACTATTAGTTATGTTATGCTTTGATCTTTTCATTTATGCTCACTCACATATATTATTGTCAATATCTTTGAAAAAATAAAAACATGTAAGAATAAGCATGTTAAGGACCTTTCACAAACCAAGTGACAGTAGGTTTTTATTAACATATCTTACAATGTTGATTATTCCTAGTTTTGTAATTTCTGCTTAATTATAAAGATTGATTTAGCTTCTACAGTAATGTACTGTATTTAAATGATCATTCATACAAGATATCACACCAGGACATTTTCTTGAATAATATACACACATCACTCTACCTTGGACCTGTTATTTTTAAAAGTAGGTTTATAAATGGGACTTATAAAAGTTATGGGGGAAAAATTAAAGTTCTAGTTTAGCAGCATGCATGTATGTAATTCAAGTACAATTTTCAACCAAGTGCTTTTTAAAATTTTACTGGTGACTAATTCACCAATATCAAAATAAACACTATCAAATACCCAAAATTTAATGTTAAGGCTAATATTTTCACTTCACATCCATATGCACAACCATAAAACATTCCATTTTAAATATGTAGTAATCAAAGTCTGAATACATTATACCATGTATATATAGCATCAGAGTTTCAAACTGTAGAATTATCCAAGTTCATGAATCCTGTAACAGTATTTCCTAGAGATGTAAATTAGCATTTTGCTCTTCAGTCACACTTACAAATGGTCTGGTATCCATAATGACCAATGCAAAAAATATGACAGGCTGAACTTATGATACAGTATTTTAAAAAGTAGCAATGTGTTGGAAAGGACAGCTACTTAATTAAACAGAATCATTCTAGTCTTTCAGAAAGTTATCTTAATATTTTGGAAATGTATATAAAAATAGCAAGCTATTTCCATGTGTTTTATTGTAGGTTCATAGGTAATCTTTTGATTTTTTGAACATACTTGAATATTTACTGTTCTATTTTAATGCAAGGCCATCATTTAAAGTCCATTTTTATATCCTGTAATATCATGTCATTCAACAATTTTTAGAACACAGATCTGTGATTTTATTTTACCATTAGATGTTTTTTAGTTTATTTTTACACATAAAAATGTAATTTTATATAACAAGCCATGGAAGTCCAAAGTACCAGGAATTGCTTGATAGTACTATATATATTAAATAATCATCAAATTATTGAATCATTTGGAAGAAAAATTGTGGCAGCAATATATAACATGCTTTTCTGTAATCTTCCTTCTGTAAGTACAGAGTGGGTTTTAGCTCAATCATTTCCATTCTTACTGACTTAAAAATCCTACAAACATAAACTGCTTTTCCCAGCAGCCTCAAACAAGAATGCAGGTGTACAGCTCACTCATGAGGATCATCACCACTGAGCCTTTTTTTTTTCCCTTTTAGGAATCCAAGCAGAAATAACAATGATTACACTGCACAAATACAATACAGATGAACCTCTTGAGCTGATGCTCCATTTGTGGGGAAGTCAGAGCTTTTTTCCAATCCAATCATTTAAACAAAAACTTGGTTGGTAATAAAAGGTGGGCATGCACAGAATCAAAATCTGCCATGTGTATGTTCTTAAAACTTCTGATTTTATAATAAAATCTATTTGCTATTACCGCAAGTAATTTATCCAAGTGAAATGGCAAATTTTGATTTTTAGGGACTCCCCCAACCACACAAATGCCCCCCTAAATGTACTGTATTATATTAACAGCAGCTATCTACTTATTTTACAACTATTTCAATTATTTACCTGGGGAGAATATTTATGAAATTCCTGAGAATGAATTAAGTTTTCAGCAAAGCCTTAAACTTTTAACAGATTCCTCACAATAAGAAAAAATTGTAAAGTTCTACTATTAGACCAACTTTTACTATACAATATTTCACATAAATCATGTTTTACATTTTTTTCTAATTACATACAGCAAAAATCTCAAATCAACACAAGAATGGCAGAGGGAAAGGATGCATTATGTTTAGCAGATGCAAATTAAAACACACAGATATAAAGAAGCAGTAAAACTTTAAATAAATCACACCCACTCTAAATATCAATGAAAAGCAGATATGCACTGTTGGGAGAATCATTTTAAAATGATTTTGTCAACAAGTTGTGCTTCTTATCAATTGTGGACTTAAACAAAAAAAGGACCACTAAAGAATGGTTTAACTTGTTACTTGTTATGCTCTCCAGATATTAAAAAAAAAATTATTATACCATTAATGTGATTACCAAGCACCTAATTTTGGAAAGGCTTTATAATGTATGTTTTCTTTTTTCCCTCAGCAAAAGCGTTAATCCCCCAAATTAAGTTAAAGCTTATTGTTGATAAATTCTTAATGAAAATGATATAATGCAATGCCAAGGTGGTGAGTCACAGCCCATTGTAATGTGGACCCCATCTTTTATTGATGTGATCAAAAGTATGAGAAATCCACTGTTGTTCAAGAACTTTGTATCTTTCTTTACAAATGTAGAGAGGCTTGCCTCGCCTAGAATAAAAAGAAAAAAAAAAAGCATTAAAATAATATAATACAATGAAGCTTTCACACACATTTTAAAAACTCTATGGCAAAAATCTCACCTAGGGAATTGGTTTATTTGTATTTCCTTAACACCATATGGGGAAAATATCCCCCCAATTAGAAACAGCTCTAAATTAATGACTGCCAGAATTTCTTAAAATAAAGAATAATTATTATTATCAACACAATTACAAAGCCAGGAATGGCACATTATTCTTACTGGCCAAAGCTGAATAAAACACGAGAATATATCCATGAACATCTAACCTAAGATCTCGGTCTTCCTCTCCATGAGCATCCAAATACACAGAACCCCAGAGGCAGAAGCGGTGGCCTCGAATGATGATAATCACTGATGCATTGATCAAAAGGAAAATCCCTGTTCCAGCACCACAGTTCTGAGAATGCTAAAAAATAAAAAAATGTAAATAGACTTCACAAGAAAAGAAAATGAATAATGCCCTAATTGTCTTCTAAATAATACAGAAATATTTAAATTTTTTAAAATCAGATTTCATCTAAGTTAAACTTATAATCTCATTCTTAATCCTTTATTAACAATACATTGGAAGAATTTGGATAAGGATTATCTAGGAAATCAATTAAGAGCTAACCTAAATCTAATTCAGAAGCTAGTGTCTAGAACAGCATATCTAACGGTTGTTCCACAGCATAACATCTAAACATATATTTCATTAAAGGGCAGGACAGGGGGGTAGAGAGAGGAACTGGAGCTGCACTTATGAAAGGTTTTACTCATAAAAAACCTTAAGTGGGTTTTTTTGTTGTTGTTGTTTTGTTTTTACCCTTCTACTGGATGTAAAACAACAACAAAATCAAGATCCTTATATGTATCATGTATTTAACTCAAAGAATAGTTAAATCTGAAGTTGGTTTGACCATATTTTTGTATGTAATACACACTGCATTGTATGTAAAACAAACCACATTTCCATGTGATATGAGATTTGAGTTTCCATAAATTTTAGACTATTTACTCTTGCTTACCAATACACATTCACAGTAACTTTGTTGCTTGCAGCAAAGTCCTTTCAGGCATACAAAAGTACCACAAACAAGGCAAACGGCAGGGTCTTTAGGAACCTTGGTGCAGACACTACAGGTTTTTCTGTGGTAGTACTGGAAAATGGTGTTATAATTTTCAGGCAACTGTAGAAGGTGTGGCAATTTCCATTTTGACTCTTGGATAAGCAACGCCTAAAACATTATTCAAAAATATTCATTAGTCCTATGCATTTAAGTTACTTATACAAAATATTTGTTTTTTAAAGGCTGTTTTTTTTTTTTTTTTTTTTTTTAAGAAATCTGTCTCCAAGAATGTGGCTTTTTCTTTCTTTATAAACACTCTTGCCATTTCCATTTTACAAAAGACTAAAATAGTCCTTCAAGAATTACCATTCTCAAAAAAAAAAAAAATTATCATTCTCTATTTTAATATATTCTATTTTAATTTAAGTCCCTTTGTGGCACCAGGGGTAAAGAACCCGTCTGCCAATGCAGGAGACATAAAGAGATGTGGGTTTGATCCCTGGGTCGGAAAGATACCCTGGAGAAGAGAGTGAATGGCTACCCACTCCAGTATTCTTGCCTGGAGAATCCCATGGACAGAGGAGCCTGGCGGGCTACAGTCCATGGGTCGCAAAGAGTGAGACACGACTGAGCAACTAAAACTTTCACGCTTTTTCAATTACTACATGATGTAAATTTTAGATTAAGCACCCTCAAACATTTAAATTTCTTATTACTTTAAAAGAAAAATATGAAATATAACTAAGGATGCAAGGAAAATATATGCAGATGTATTTTTTTAATATTCTTGATGCATAATTTTAAACAGTTACACGTTTTTCAAAACTAAGTTTTGGACCTTTCTTAGATAAGCAAAAGGACACTTGGTGGCTCAAATGGTAAAGAATCCGCCTGCCGTGCAGGAGACCCGAGTGTGATCAAACAATTCATTGGCTTTTTCTTTTGGGGAAGATCATGGTTATAATTTACATTTCTATTTCAGTACTTTATCATCTGGAGTTTCTTTTCTAGAAGATGAAAAATCTTACACCTCAAGCTGTTGAGAGCTTTTGTATCTGTCAGTGCTAGGGCTACAATTCTTTTCATAAATGTTGTCAGGAAGTATGAAAAAAAAATCAGTTAAATTTCCCTATAGGATATTTTGTTCTTGTACTTATATAAAAATACTGGAAATAGCATTTATGTTTTCTCTAAATGCTACTTCCTTAACAATTAAAACACATAAAATGTAGTATGAATCTATATTTTAAGAAACTGTATACAGGTTGGCAGTTTACCTGGTGATCTTCTCACAGTACTAACAGCCACAATACATCTTAATCAATGCAATAACCAATTATCCAGCTTGGTGTTTATCAGTAAGTTCATGGATAAAGTGGCCATGGAAGCAAGGATAAGGACAACATATGTGTTTACAATATGCATTTGTCATACTCAGTGCCCAGCTCTTGACTCCAAAGACTGCATATTCTGTGATGAGCTGATTAAATATGGAACCCTTGCATCAGTGGAAAGAACAGCAGTTTGTCCTCACTGACCTTGATACTTACCTAGATTAGGTTGTAAACTGCCCAGCAGCATACACCACATGGTCTCTAGTCAAAGGATTTTCTTCATACAGAAAGATGTAAGGCAAGAGGTGGATGTCTATGAATTAATTGATCTTAACTGGTAGTCAATCATCTGAAAAACTCACTGGTCTTTTAAATAATCAACTTCTTTGCTGATGAATTTTTAGATGGTACCAACTAGAAGAAAACACCTATAGAATGAGGTATATGGTCCTACAGAATGAGGTATATGAGCTAAACAAGCACCAGTACATAAGGGTGACTGCTCCCTTATAGATGGAATACACAGATTTGGGAACCAGGGAGTGCCATCTCTCATAATTAGACCTAAGATTTTGGTCTTTAATTTTTGTTTCCCTGATATTCTGGATTCTTCTGTGGTTTTAGTACTGTCATAAGGAAACCGTGTCCTATCCTCCATCAAGGGACATCTTAACAGTTCTACTGAATTAAAAACTAAATGTCTTTGACCATTCTAGGTTCCCTAGACCATTAGGAAGTATGAATTAAGTATTCTCTTACCTATTGGCATATCACCACTATAGCGAGTGTATCTCTTTTTACATACCTTTCCTTGTTCAGCATGTCTTTCAGTAAATGAATTTATCTCAAAACACCACTGAGATATAATATCAAATGCCGGAACTGGCCAATCCAGACAGGAGGCACTGATGAATGGATGTTCTGTTTGGTAGAATGTTGGCAGAAGTCCCAGGCAGCTGGAAAGAACTGAAAATTCTTCTTCTTCCTTTTAGATATAAAACAGAAAATTCTCAAGACATTTCTCATAAGCATTTCCCACTACAGATACTCTGTCATTCTCATCAATTACTTTTGGATAGTATGAAAACTTTCTTAACTGATTCAACTAAATAAAGGGAGTAAGAGGAGCAAAGAAAGAAAAAGGCTCCAAGCTGTTATAGCCAATATTCCCATAATATTTCTCTTTGAAATTTAACTCCTAAGTACCATAGCATCTGCTTCATTTATATATTTACATATTTTAAAAATAGCACTGTCAGTTATCTATAGACTCTCTGGTAGTCTATAGAATCTAGCTACACTAGGAAGTCAAATATTAATACGGAGCAAAAGGACAGTGACTTTTGGTTAAAAAGACATAGACTGTCAGTGTGGATAAAGAAGAACAGTGAAAACACGGAATTCACAATACATAGTGCTCTGCAGTCTCTGAAGGGATGTGCAGGCATGGTCTCAGGCCCCCCGTGAGTCATGCTCTTTCACATAGTTACATTCCTAGCCCTGGTGCCTTTATTCCTAGGCTTCTTTATCTGAGGCCTCGGGCAGGGGTCACTTTGACACTTCTGCCAAGGGCACCTTATGAAGGGAAAAAGGTGAAACCCTGACTCTGACTCAGTACCCCAGTTCCCCACTCTGACTCAGTACCCAGCACTTTTCCACTCCTGTCCCGACCCCCTCACCCACTCTCCACCTCAGAGTACATAACACTGAAAGAGCCTTCTGTTTGAGACTCCCTTAACATCTGTGCTGATCCATTTGACCCTCAACTGGTACACCATTTCATTCTATGAGGTGATGAATGAGGAATCAGCATTTTCCCTGGTTTTAGCCTCTTGCATATACTATCAATGGTAACTGATTTAAAGGCTTAACTCTTTCATCTGTGGCTTGCAGCTTTAATCATCCAGTCCAGTACCTAACAACTCAGTTCTCTCTCCCAGCTTAGCTGAGCTCCTGACATTTACGTGTATCCATTTTATTGATTTTTGCAAAGAACCAGATTTTGAACTCATGGATGGTCTACGGCCATATCACCCTGAACGTGCCTGATCTTGTCTGAACTCACTGATTTTCTCTACTGTTTCACTACTATGTCATTGATTTCTGCTTTGATTTTTGTAATTTTTTTAAACTTGCTTTGGATTTAATTTGCTCTATCCCTTTTTTCATGAAGTAAAAATTTAGATAAATGATTTTAGACCTTTCTTCTTTTCAAATATAAGCATTTGAAGCTGTATCTCTCCAAGAAATATTTTAGTGGCATTTCACAATTTTTCTATGCTGCATTTTCATTTTCACTCAGTTTAAATGTTCTCTGGTTTCCATGTGATTTCTACTTTGATACTTAAGTTATTTAGAACTATACTACTTAATTCTCACATACTTGGGGATTTGTGTATTTCTTTGTTATTGATTTTCTAATTTAATTCTGTGTGGTAAGAAAACTGTTTTGTGATTTCAATTCTTTTAAATTTATTGTTACTTGCTTTATGGGTTGGCATATGGTATATTCTAGGTGAATGGGCCATGTGCATTTTTAAAAATATGCATTCTGTTATTACTGTCTGGTGAAATATCCTATAGATGTCAGTTATATCAAGTTGAATAATAGTATAGTTCAAGTCTCATTTATCCCAGTTGATTTTCTATTTGTTATTGATTACTAAGAAAGAACATTGAAGCTTGCAGCTGTAATTGTGGATTGTCTATTTCTTCTTTCAATTCTGTCAATTTTTATGTAATTTGAGGTTCTGTTGTTTCATGCATATATATTTATAACTGTTATATCTTCCTGCTCTATTGATAAAAAAAAATGAATCTAAACTATTTAATGCAATAGTCAATTATTTAAGAGAGAAGGAATAATCAACGGCTTAATTCTGCTATACTGCATGCAGGCTTCAAAGACCATAAATATGATAAGTAATTTAACTCTCACAGAAAATTCCCTGAAAATGAATGACAAATAATGACAGGGTCATAATCCTATAAACACAGCTTGATTTACTTACCTTCTGGTTTCCTACTTTCTTTTCCACTTTTTTGCCTACTCATACTGACCCACAGTTTTATAAACTAGATTAAATCAGTGATCATTCATTCAAGTTTTAATTGGCTACAAATTGAATATTTTTAAATTCTAAAATTATATAAATGCCATCAGATCTTTAAACAACCAGCTTGCTGATCAACATAATATCCTTCAAAAAGGATATTAAAAGCCAGTGATGATTAGTAATAAATATATCAATATGAAAAATATATCAATATGAAAAAATATATCAATATGAATACTATCATTTGTTCAAGTACTGGGATTTATTATCACAGATCTAATCAAAAACTCCTCTAACATAAAATATTAGTAATATTACCATAAAAATGGATGGATACTAACAAATAAAAAAGTAACAATAATAGTAAATATTCTAAATATCTACTCCTTTGAGTTGGAGTAACATATTCTTGTATGGGGGGTTTCCCTGGTGGCTCGACAGTAAAGAAATCTGCCTGGAATGCAAGAGACCTGGGTTTGATCCCTGAGTGGGGAAGATCCCCTGGAGAAGGGAATGGTTACCCACTACAGTTTTCTTGACTGGAGAATTCCATGGACAGAGGAGCCTGCAGGCTACAGATCACAGGGTCACAAAGAGTTAGACACAGCTGAGCGACCTAACGCTTTCACCTTCATCTTTGTATGGCAGTTCTGGATATTGATATAAGCATAATATTGTATCGGTATTTTTTTTAAATTAGTTAGTTATTTTAAAAAAAAGGTTCCCTACTCTCTATCCAAACTTATACCTGGCAGCTAGGTAAATCTTCCCCAAAAAGGTGGTGCTGAAGAAGGCTGGTGATTCTGAGAAATGGTAAGCAGAAGTCCTGTAAGTATTTTTCCATGGATTCAGGAGACCAAGCAACAGGGATAATCTAAAGTTAAAAAAGAAAATCAGAACAATTCATTCTATTAATGTAATAGACATAGCTTAAAAAGTCATGTTCATAATGTCAAGAAAATCTAAATTTTTAAATAACCACTACATCTGGTCTTAGAGCATACCGTTGCACACTCCTGAGTTCCTTCTTCATGGTATAACTTTCCTTTAGACAGTTCACTTATCACAAAGCTCAATAACACTTCATAAGACTTTTCTGCATCACAAGTATTCTGGAAAAATTAAAAAGTAATTTCATTAGTCACTGAAAATTACAAAAACATTTACATTAGAAAGAATACTTTTTCTCAAGCATGTAAAGTTCACTTTCTCAAAATCTGTGTACAACAGCACACCTCTGGATGCACAATGAAATCAGGAAGGGTATTAAAGCTATTCCAATACTTCCTTGGAATATAAGTTACATAATATATGTGTAAATGAACATATCTAAGTCATATCTTTTGTCCCAGTAATTCTCATTCCTGGAAATTCTTTCCTAAGGAAATAATCTCAAAGGAAAAAAATAACTTTATGCCCATGACAATCACCAAAGCATTGTAACAGTAGAAAATTAGAAATGACTAACAAAAGGAAGCAGTTACCTAAATTATGACATATCAGACTATTTTATAGGCAGCAAATATAACAAATTTGAGCTACATAAAAAAGTGTTTATGGTGTGATATGAAAAAAGCTAACAGAAGTTATCGTTATAATGATACAATTGTTATAATTATACAAATCATATATGCACGAAATATAATATGGACCCCAAATTATTTTCTTTTACAAGTTCTCTCAAATTCCTCGAGTACAACTTGTTAAAACAATTTAATATAAAAATAAACAGGACCATATGTTTATTACAAAATTACAAATGACATTAAATAACAGTCTACAAATTAAATAAGCTTAATGACTATACTTTTTATAAGAAAGGAAAAATAATGGCTATTAATAAATTTAAGTTTATTTCAATAATGCTTTTCACATAAAGAAATGTACTTTTTACATTCACTGAAGTATTAAAAGGTGTTGCAAATTACTGTAAAGTATAAATTACAATAAAAGTAATAACTTGGTTGTGATGTTGTTTATTCTGTTCATTAACTACATTTTAAAAATAGTAAAATATAAGAACTCAGCAAGCACTGTGGGATACACGTTTAACCTGAATTTTTAAGGCGCTGATAGGACCACAGAATTTATCATTTGACGATACATCCTTTCTCACATGTTACTGTGCTCTCTTCAATTAGACTGTAAATTCCAAAATGTCAGAAACTATACTTTATATCTTCTATGTCACCGTTTACATAACAAAAATCTGAGTAATAAACACTTGCTGGCTAACTGATAGGATTTATTTTGGATTTTGGTAGTGGAGTTTTTGACCTTGGAACTTGACTGGATGTCTCTCTTTTTTTAATCAATTATTTGCATTATCTTTAATTACCCCTCTGCTTTCTGCCATGTTGCAGCCATGTAGTATGATCATGTCTTGATAAACTATAAAGTCTCTGATGCAGCAACTGCTATCCTGATATCATGTGACCTACTTCACCCTTGCCTAATTAATCAGCAGGATTATTGATCACTTGCCAAATATGTGATTTGTAGTTTACATATAATTTGCAAGAATCCATATCCCACTGGATATCAAAACAGCAACATATTATGTTTTTAGAATTGATTTAATAAGAGTAGCTCTTGAATAAGCAACTAAAAAAAAATATTACCACAATTTTGCGTTTTGTTAATTAATGTGACATATTTAATGTTGTGAATATATACAAGACAGCCTAAAAGTCTAATTCAAAACACACTCCTTTGAGTAAAAGATTTATAGAGCCTAACAACAGAAATGTTTTTCAAGTAAAATACTTTCCTACTTAGGGGGAAAATATTCCCCCACAATGATACTCATATCACCCAAGCAAGTTATTGAGTGATAACTAGCTTTTAAATTATTATCAAAATCATTTTAAGTATTTTTTTTACAAACAAGAAATACTATATCAGATCAGAAAGTCAAATATAATGTAGCAGTCATTGTTTTGTATTGAAAACTCTCTCACTAGAAGAGTATTAGGTAAGAAAATAACTTTATTTCATGCATAAGAAGTCTTAGGAAATCATATTTTACATCAGCAATATCTGAATAAAGCAAAGAGTAGGCTCTTTGGTAAAGCTAAGAAGATAAGCTTTAATAAGTAAAGCTTTAATTTTTTAAGAAGTAAAGCTTAAGAAGAAGATTTCTGAGACCATGAATAAAAGACCTAGGATCATGATAAGAAGAATCCTGTGGGAGAAGTGGCAAATGTATGTGACTTAAGAAGAGAATTTAAGGGTTGAGAGATGCAACAGATGCTTTTCTGGGTAGATGCTTTGTCTAAATTACAGTGCTTCTTAACTTTTGGGGGTGACAGGCCCTTTGAATATATGCTAGATGCTATGGTCCTAAAGTGAAGTTAAGTCTCTCAGTCGTGTCCGACTCTTTGCGATCCCATGGACTGTAGCCCACCAGGCTCCTCCGTCCATGGGATTCTCCAGGCAAGAATACTGGAGTGGGTTGCCATTTCCTTCTCCAGGGGCTCTTCCTGATCCAGGGATTGAACCCAAGTCTCCCGCATTGTGGGCAAACACGTTAACCTCTGAGCCACCAGGGAAGCCATGGTCCCAAACCCAAAAGCAAATCAAAGGGAAAGAAGCCCAGACTAAGAAATCCTGGTATAAATACTCTTAACAGAAATTCCACTAACCAAAACAACACAATTTATACTGATTTTAATAATCATTTTTTCCCCAACTAAACCTCATTATCAAATTAACTCTAAAATCTCTTTGAAAAATACATAGGAGCTATGTATTTTATTTACCAAATTAGGTCTGTTTTTCATTGGAATTATCACACCTGACGATAAGGAATTACAAGGATGAGATGAATAAATGAGATTCAATGAAGAAAGGAAAGAAGAGACTAAAAGAGGAAAGAAGAGCTAAAGAAAGAAGGAAATTTTTTAAAGGAGGAATGAACAATACAAAATAATTACAGAAATCACAGTGATATCTCATTATTCATAAATATTACTGCTGCTGTAATTTACAATCCTGTAGATATACAGGATTATTGGCTTTTCCTACCATTGATCTAAGCATAAATGCATAAATGTACATTTTTTTAAAATAGTAAAATATAAGAACTGAGCAAGCACTGTGGGATATATGTTTATGTACCTAAAAAGTACATTTATGCTTAGATCTATGGTAGGAAAAGCCAATAATGTGGCAAACCAAAAGCAATTTATATAGCTATAAATTTCTAATTTATGTTCTGATAAGAATCTGCTTCATATTAAATGTTTTATTAAGCATTTTTAAAAACAGTTAACAATGATCAAAGTGAGAAAACTGACAGAACAGTTACCTAAATTACTTCATGTTCCTTTCATCATAGATTTACAATTGTCTAATTTTCTGTCAGTACGTCTCATTTTTGGAGAAGGCAATGGCATCCCACTCCAGTACTCTTGCCTGGAAAATCCCATGGACGGAGGAGCCTGGTAGGCTGCAGTCCATGGGGTCGCTAAGAGTCGGACATGACTGAGCGACTTCACTTTGACTTTTCACTTTCATGCATTGGAGAAGGAAATGGCAACCCGCTCCAGTGTTCTTGCCTGGAGAATCCCAGGGACAGGGGAGCCTGGTGGGCTGCCGTCTCTGGGGTCGCACAGAATCGGACACGACTGAAGCGACTTAGCAGCAGCAGCAGGTCTCATTTTAGAGAAAAGTCAGATGAACAGATTTAGAACCAAATTATATGAGAAAATGTTTAAATTTATACTTTTTCATGATTAGAAAACTTACTGAAAAAAATTTCAACAATGGCACAGCATAGAAACCAGTTATATCTGATTTGAATATAAATAATCCAAAATATCAGATTAGAGTACATTTAGGGAAACAAAAATATTTAGAAGAAAGAAAGAACTGTAGGAGGCAAATTATCCAAGAATCAGCTAGAAGCAAGAAGGAAAAACCACTGAAGGACAAGACAAAAACTCATTTTGTTATTTAGGAATTTTAAAGAGAATTTTAGAAACAGAGGGGCCCTTATATAGCATATGTTATAAACGTCTCATTTACCTATGAGAAGGTTGAGGTTCTCAGAGTTTTATGTCTTGAACAAAAAAGTAGTATCTCTATTCAGTGGCAGAAGCTTAGCCTCATACTCAGGTTCAATGTCCAACAACCAGTATTTCTAAATTAAGATATAACAAACTTCATGATGATACTACAGTAAATTTCTGGATATATCATCATGATTTAGGAAGACTAGTGATAAAAGTGAAGGTTATACTGAATATATTTCATGTATCTATAACTGGTTTTCTCTTCTTTAATACCAGTAGATATGATTTTAACAGAAACTTTTCAGTGTGATTTAAAACTTCTCTAAAAAGTCTATAAACCAACCAAAAATACTTCTTTTTAAAAAAAGAGTCTACAGAACAAAGAAAAGTTTCAATTTTCACTACACTTATTATTTTTTCCTGCCAACTTTCCCAAATAAACAAGGAAGTAGGTTGTAGGAGTGAGACAGAACTTAGTGACTGAGCATGCATTCTTCTTATTTCACCTGTGTCTAAGTCAAACTACTCACTCAGTTTTTTGGTTCGACAGTACACATCTCATTTGTCTTCAAGCCATTGAAAATACTTACATTTAACTAAACTTGCACAATTTTTCTAAATTGTTCACATAATTCTTAAACATGGGGAAAAAGTAGTTTTTAAAAAGGTATAACTCCAGGAGAGGGATCCCAAACAAAGGCAATGCCAAAGAATGCTCAAACTACTGCACAACTGCATTCATCTCACACACTAGTAAACTAATGCTCAAAATTCCTCAAGCCAGGCTTCAACAGTACGTGAACCGTGAACTTCCAGATATTCAAGCTGGATTTAGAAAAGGCAAAGGAGCCAGAGTTCAAATTGCCAGCATCCGTTGGATCATCGAAAAAGCAAGAGAGTTCCAGAAAAACATCTACTTCTGCTTTATTGACTATGCCAAAGCCTTTGACTATGTGGATCACAATAAACTGTGGAAATTCTTAAAGAGCTGGGAATACCAGACCACCTGACCTGCCTCCTGAGAAATCTGTATGCAGGTCAGGAAGCAATGGTTAGAACTGGACATAGAACAACAGACTGGTTCTAAATCGGCAAAGGAGTACATCAAGGCTGTATATTGTCACCCTGCTTATTTAACTTATATGCAGAGTTCAAAATGAGAAATGCCAGGTTGGATGTAACACAAGCTGGAATCAAGATTGCCAAGAGAAACATCAATCACCTCAGATATGCAGATGACACCACCCTTATGGCAGAAAGTGAAGAGGAACTAAAAAGCCCCTTGATGAAAGTGAAAGTGGAGAGTGAAAAAGTTGGCTTAAAGCTCAACATTCAGAAAACTAAGATCATGGCATCCAGTCCCATCACTTCATGGGAAATAGATGGGAAAACAGTAGAATCAGTAAGAGACTTTATTTTGGGGGGCTCCAAAATGATTGCAGGTGGTCACTGCAGCCATGAAATTAAAAGATGCTTGCTCCTTGGAACAAAAGTTATGACCAACCTAGACGGCATTTAAAAAGCAGAGACATTAGTTTGCCAACAAAGGTCCATCTAGTCAAAGCTATGGTTTTTCTAGTAGTCATGTATGGATGTGAGAGTTGGACTAAAAGAAAGCTGAGTGCCGAAGAATTGATGCTTCTGAACTGTGGTGTTGGAGAAGACTCTTGAAAGTCCTCAGACTGCAAGGAGATCCAACCAGTACATCCTAAAGGAAATCAGTCCTGAATATTTATTGAAAGGACTGATGCTAAAGCTGAAACTGAAACTCCAATCCTTTGGCTACCTGATGCGAAGAACTGACTCAGTGGAAAAGACCCAGATGCTGGGAAAGATTGAAGGCAGGAGGAGAAGGGGATGCCAGAGGATGAGATGGTTGGATGGCATCACTGACTCAATGGACATGAGTTTGAGTAAACTCTGGGAGTTGGCGATGGACAGGGAGGCCTGGCATGCTAGAATCCATGGGGTCGCAAAGAGTGGGACACGACTGAGTGACTGGACTGAACTGAACTCCAGAGGATCTTCCAGACCCAGGGATAGAACTTGCATCTCCTGTGTCTCCTGCATTGCAGGTGGATTCTTTACCCTCTGAGCCCGAGGGGAAGCCCCAAGAAAAGGCAAGGATTTTTAAATCTACAAGTAGTGAGTCAAAAGTGATCTTTGGATTGTGACTGGGAATGAGGCAAGGAGAAGAAAAGATGACAGATAAGTAAAACAGTTAAGCCTACATACATTTTATTACTTGCCAACTATGATGATGTAAGTTTTATAACTTCTGGAAGTTCAAGGCTGGCAGCAAAAGCAAAACAAAACTGTCCAGATACAAAAAGGGAAAGGCCAAGGTTTATAGATAGACAAAAAAGACCTCACTCTGCAAGGAAAACATTTTTAACTTTTTTAACCTGACGGTGCTCCATCTCCAATTAAAATACTGTTAACAATTCACTTTGCTTTTCAAACACCTAATCTCATTCATTCATACCACCAATTTAAATGAGTTCACCAAACTACTAAATGATAAATTTAGACAAGACACTAACCTTTTTGAGGGCTCCTGTGTGTTTCCAGGCTGACCTATCTTCCTCATTGCATTTAACTGAAAGTGCCACAAGACCTTGTGTATACAGTAGGGTAAAAAGCACCTTCACAATGCAGGTGAAGTGGTCTATGAGAGAAAGAGAAGATCATTATTTCTTTGAAATCTAGACATCTTATACTCAAGATAACCTCACAAATACATGCCTTTCCTTGCATGTGTAACTGGCTGTTGTTCAACAATAAAATGTGGTATTGTATTTGTGACCCAACAGACCTGAAATTATGGAATCAAATTTCCTTTATTCATCTACATAATATACAAATAAGAGGCTTTTAGCACAGTGGGAAGTGTGCTCTGTCTCAACCTCAGAATAATGCTGTAATCTTGGCAAATCTCCTTACTGCACATCGTGTGCTTAATAACCAGGCCTGGGAGTCTAAAAACCAACAATTTACCTGCTTCCAATATCATATGATGAGTAGTACAATACAGACCTTCTAAAGTAAAAAAGAAAAGAATAAAATCCCAATATTTTAACTACTCTGAATTTTAAAACAATGAAAACTGTTATAATGCAAAAATAGTGGTAACAATACACAAAATGCCTGGCACACATTAGGTACTTAAAAAAATGGTAACTTAACCATCATAACGAACATTTATATACACCTAATAACATAAAAAATTTTTTCAAATGTCTCCTTTCAATCTTCGTAACAGTCTCAGCTGGATAACTGAGCTTCAAAAGATGTGCTTGTGATAACAAAGCTAATAACCACTCACATCTGAACTTGAATCCTTCAGTTATTCCTATTATATTATGCTACTACCCTAGTAAACGGCTACTACCACTTAATCAGTTGTTAAATTAAGAAACTTGTAGACATCCTTGATACTTTCCTATGTCTTTCTCCCCACAGTAAAACAATCACCAAATCCCATCAATTCTTTTTAAATATCTTTCAAATGAGTCCCAACACCGTGGACCATGCGTCCATCACTTCTTGCCCACACCTATTAATTTCAGCCTAAATAGTTGTGTCAGGGGTTCCTAAGACCACTTTGAGACTTGACGATTCACTAGGAAGACTCACAAGACAGCAGATAGTCTTATGATTTATTACAGCAAAAAATACAAAGGAAAAGAAAAAGGCATATTGGGTGAAGTTCAGAGGAAACTTTCAGGAGTCCTCTTCCTGCAGAGTAACACAGGATGTGTCCATCAAGGTGCTGGGACAGTATGTCTGAAATACAAACCCGCGAATTCATTAAGAGGCTCTGCCCAAGGTTTTTATTGGGAGCTGATCACACAGAGGTACCCACGGCCTGGCACATACCTCCCAGGAAGAAAACAAGTACATTCATCATAAACTACACTGTCTGTACAGTTTGGGCATAGAGAGCCAGTTTTATCAGTGGGATGATGGAAACCCTCCTGAAATCAAAGATCCCAGATACCAGTCAAGGGCTGACCTTGGAAGCAGGTCTTTCAAAGGATAGCAGTCAGGCCTTCTCCTTTCTGAACTCTTTTCTGCACAGCAGTTTATCTGCATGACCTGCCCCCTGCAATCTTTTTTGTTTGTTTATTATAGCAAGACGGATCTTTTAAAAAGAAGTATTCAGCATCCTTCCACTGGGTCTCTGTACAAATGAAAACATTTCCTCTTTGGAGCCTTCAGTTAGTCAGATGACACCTTAAAATCATGCCCTAAGGAAGAATCTTGCCTGATTTGAAATTTGTGTGTGTTTCTGTGTATGTGTGCAGTGTGCCTGCAAACATATGCATACATACACACACATGCTGTCTCTTACCAATACTGATGGGTTGGGGTGGGAACTTGATGTAAGCTGAGCCAGAGTACTTATTTGGGATTTTTAAACTGGAGGTAAAGGGAAGGTGTAAAGATGTGAGTCTGGAAATATCAGGCGTCATGTTCCTAGTCTACGGCAGAGACTGTCTAAGGCCAAAGTGAATGAAGCAGAGCCACAGAGTTAGAAGGATAGATCCAAGATGGCAAGAACTCTGCCAGCATCTGAAGCCCTGGTTCTGATCATCCTTAGGACTCCAATTCCTATAGTATGGTTATGTGAGTCCATTCATGCTCTTTGTGCTTATAAGCTACCTCTAAATAGATTTCTAAACATCCCAATGCCTAGGTAGCTAACACATGCCAGGTTACAGACAATGAGAACTTAGGGTCTGGATAGTGAGAGAAACAGATGGCTATATGTATGTTCAGCGTGTGATGTGAGCAATAGGAAGAGTACTGTAAACTGCCCAGTGTAACTAGACTGTAAGTAGTGATCCATGAGAGATGAAGCTAGAAATGTAACCTGTATGCTGAAGACCAAAGGTTGTAAACTGAAGGCTACTTGTCTGAATGCAACCTGGAGAGATGTTTATCTTGCTTTGTTTTTAGTTACTGACATTTAAAAATTGGACACATTGGACACTTCTTGTAAAAGTCCAGATTTCCACTTATAGGAAGATCTGACAGTATTGGGCCCACATTCTTACATGCTGACAATTATCTGGAGCTAAATAGTAACTGCCCTCTTGGGCCAAGCATACTTGCCACAGTCCCCAATCCCCAATTATATCAAACCAAAGACATCATTGTTAACAATGGATTTCGGCTATGAAGCCTAAATTGTTTAGGTTTAAATTCTGACTCTTCTGATCTTAGGCAAGTTAGTTAAACACTCTGCTTTTTCATCTGTTAAAGTAGGTGGATAATAACACCTACTTTAAAGGGGTTAAGTGAAATGATGGTTCAGCTTAAAACAGTGGATTGGCAGTGGCAATAAGTAAATATCTGTTATTATTATTACTATCTATGTTACTTGTTTCGTATCTGTAAGTTTTTTATTTACAGAACTTAGACTGGGCAATGAGAAGTAATTTTAAGCAGTACAATGATAATATTAGATTTGAATTTTAAAATACTGCTGCTTCTTAGGAGAAAGGCACTAAAACAAGACTAGAGGCAAGAATACCTATTAGCAGATAGCAAAAGCACTCTAGCACATGTCAAATTAGAGGCGCTGTTGAAAAGAATGGGCTGAATTAGAGAAATATTTAAATGACAGAAATTATAGAATTTAGTACAGCTTTCAAGGTAGAAAATAATGATAGTCTCTCATTCTACAAAGGGTAAATATCAACAGTAGTAGTATTGACTAAAATAGAAAATGGAGGAAGAGAGCAAGCATGGATGGGAAGAAGATGAATTAATATATATGTTGAGTTTGAGGAATATGTAACATTATGTGTACAAGTGTATAATATGTACACATTCCTCAAACATATAATATGTTTGAGGAATATGTAACATGTGTAATGTGTGTAACATGTGTAATATGTAACATGAGGAATATGTACACATGTAACATACATGTGTAATATGTATACAAGTGTATAATATGTACACATTCCTCAAACATATGTTTGAGGAATATGTAACATTATGTGTACAAGTGCAGCTCACCAGGGAGCTGTAGACTGGCAGGAGATATTTGGAATCATCAAAGAATAGGAAAGGATGGTATCATCAAAATTTTAAAAATTCATAATGATTAAATGTTTAATAACAGAATTTGTCTACTAAGCACAAACAAAATGATTTTAACCAGGAAGTCAAGTATACTGCCTAGAAACACTACTCACATATAGTTTTTTCTCATTATAAACTACAGAAATTAATTTTTAATTTAAAAGAAATGATGTACTTAAAGAAACAACAGCCACTTTCAGCATAATTTTAGCTTCTTGTTATAGGAAAGTACCATTTTTTAAGTTATTTTGTCTACCTTGATTATCATCATATCTAAAATAATTAAACTGGCAGTTTAAAGTTACAGATTAAACTTAAGTTCTCATGTTCACTCATTCATTTAAGAAATATTTATTTACTGAATACTTGCCATGTGTGAAATCAATGTCTTTTAGAGACTTAGGGAAAAAACAAAGGAATCGCTCATTTGAGGTGTATATTAAGTCAACAGGTTATTATCTTCCAAAGTTAAAATAGAGAGCTGCTGCTGCTGCTGCTAAGTCACTTCAGTCGTGTCCGACTCTGTGCGACGCCATAGACGGCAGCCCACCAGGCTCCACCGTCCCTGGGATTCTCCAGGCAAGAATACTGGAGTGGGTTGCCATTTCCTTCTCCAATGTAGGAAAGTGAAAAGTGAACATGAAGTCGCTCAGTCGTGTCCGACCCTTCGAGACCCCATGGACTGCAGCCCACCAGGCTCCTCCGTCCATGGGATTCTCCAGGCAAGAGTACTGGAGTGGGGTGCCACTGCCCTCTCTGAAAATAAGAGAGCAAAGCCCTTCAAATATAATAACCAAAATTTAAAATGGAGGAAAAAAGAACTGGACATCCATTCTCAATTTTTTTTTTAGAAAAAACAAAAATCCACTATCAAACCACCTGAGAGTAAACAAAGGAAGATTGATATTAATTTAAAATGTGTTAGATGCAAACAGACTTTAAACAACGGTACATATTTTAAGTTTTATAGTGCATGACAGGAAAAAGGGAAGGGGTTGGGGAGACAAGGCACTTTCAAGGGTTCAATAATTAAAGTTGCCCCTACTGATCACATTGAGATAAGTTTGGTAAGGTAGAAATGTAAGCCTGAAACTCTTTAAAAAGTGAATTTTTCCTTAGAATCACAAATGAAAATGAATTCTTTATTTAAATTGGTGTGAGAACTGAACTACTAAGTAGCTGCCACATCTATTTCATCACACTATTTCAGAAGATGAAGCCATCATTTTGTTATCAGAATGCAATTCATCATTGTTGGAAAAAAAAAAAACAACTGAAACATACAATTTTATTTTTTTCTTTTGGCTACACCGTGTGGCATGTGGGGTCCTAGCGTCCCAGCCAGGAATCAAACCCATGTCTCCTGCATGGAAGCACGAGTCTCTTAACCATTGTGCCGTCAGGGAAGGCAATGAAGCAACTTTTTAAATAGACATCACGTGTAAATCTTTATTCATATTTCTGATTGTTTTCATCAAGATAAAGATCCTGAAACAGTAATACAGTTCAAAGAATACGGACATTAGGCTGAAACGACAGCTTGACTCTGGAATGATACAACAAAATATGAGTACATCAGATTTTCTTCAGTGGGTAAGGCAAAAATACACAAGAAATTTTTAAAAATCTGACAACTAAGTACTTAGTGAGTATGCACTCTATCCAACGGTATTTGCGCTGTGTTTTGCAAAAGTAATCCAGGGAAACTATACTCTCCTGGAAAGGTACAGTTATTCACCTAACACCCATTTATTTACTGGCTTGCCTACAAGTACCAGGCTTAGGGTAGATGATAAACAAGAAGACAAAGAGGACTGCAGTGTTTGCAAAAGTTTCTTTCCATAAACTGTTTTAGAGTTAAGGTGATACCAAATGCTCCAAGTTTCTTTAAGGACAAGATAGAGTATATATAAAATAATAAAACCCAAACGTGAAAAACCATAGAATAAACATGATGCAATGAAGACAGTATCAGACACTTAGTCTTTTCCTAAAATTATCATGAATATTTTTGGTAAAAAAATTATACTCTTCCATAAAGCATTTTGCACATATCCATGAAAATATCAAATCTTCTTAGTCTTCCATTTTATGATCTGAGTTACTATTGTGCTCTGATCCTCTTCAAATGTCTAGTCTACAACAAAAAACAATTTGTGATGTGGTTTTCCGTGTGATAAGCTTCAGCCTATTTTGCCTCTGACAAGTAATGAACACAAACAGCTTAATAAGACTTTCTTTGCCTTAATCAACACAGAACTGGGAAAAGATCCCACATCCATCTAACAATGAATAAGGTAGTTAATGCTGTTCCCTTGGGTATACTTCAGGGCAATTGAGGTTTAGGTTTAATAAACTGCCAACATTACTAAAGAACATTATACAGAAGTGATCACAATTTAAGATACAAAGATTTCAAGTAAAGTAACCGCTTTCTTGAATTTCAAGAGAAAATAAGCAATTTACCAGAAAATAAGATAACTGGAGGTTTAGCACCTTCACTGCACATTACTGAGTACCTTACGTACCAGGCAGGCACAAGGGACACACAAAACGGTGCAAGTCCTGAAGGAATCGATAGTCTCGAGAGAGTAATATTAAAGAAAATCTACTATTATGACAAAGAGACAAGTATTGAAATAGAACTATGAACAAGCTACTTGAGAAAGGGGAAAAGAGACAGCCAAGAAAATGGCTTCCCAGTAAAGGAGCACCAGGTGTTATCAAGTGAATAAGGGAGAAATGGCAAACATTTAAACATGCTCAAAACCTGCTCAGAAAAAAAAAAAGAAAAAAAACTCTGAATTATATCCACATACAGCCTCTATTCTCTCCCTACATTCACTCTTGATCACTCTCTGCTCACTATGTCTGTTCTCTCATCTCCCTCTCATTTCTCACCCCATTAAAATCTGTATCTGATTCTACAACTACTCAAAAGTAATTTTCTTACTGCCATTCCTTATTACAGAACTATTTATTTGCTTTATGACCAAGTGTTCTCAGGAGAATTTATAAATAGCTCAGTTTTAGAGGTCAAGATTCATTTGAAAATATGGTAGGAGCTATGGAACTTCTCATAAAAAATGTACATATACATAGAAATTTTTTTACATCATTCAGAGATTCATGAATTCCTTGAAGGCCACTGTGCTGTGCTTAGTCACTCAGTCGTGTCTGACTCTTTGCAACCCCATGGACTGTAACCCGCCAGGCTCCTCTGCCCATGGGGATTCTCCAGGCAAGAATACTGGAGAGGGTTGCCATTTCCTCCTCCAGGGGATCTTCTCAACCCAGGGATCAACCCAGGTCTCCCACATCGCAGGAGGATTCTTTACCATCTGAGCTACCAGGAAAGCCCACTAGGCAGCAGGGAGTTCCAAATTAAGCTCTTTTAATAATGTAAGGAAGGATGTGGAGAAACGAATAAAAGCTCCAACAGTCTTTGTCTTGAATCCATTCAAAAAACACTTCTTAAACATTTTAGGCCACCAAAGCTATTTTGAGACTTTTGAAATGAGGAAAAGGGACATTTCAAAAACAGTGAAATTACCTGAAAGAAATCTTTATTTCTGTGTGCAAACTATAGATTAACTGCTTAAAGACAATGTCAAGTATGTTTTTAAGGTATGTGTAGCAATGATAAAGTTGCCTCTTCAGTATGGTATGTTTAAGGAATAACAGAAGTAGAAAGATCATGTGAATGTAATATTCTGAGTCACTATGGAAGTCTATGATCAAAACAAAAGGCTACCTTAATAATCTTTACTAGAATGGTTTCCAGGAAGTCTAGGAACACAACTAATTTCAGCACTTTAATAAACATTCTCCAATACTCTGGAGCTCAAAATACTTTCCTAATATGAGATAGAATTAATTTTCAATCAAGTATAGAGATTCTATTTAATCAAATATTAGCCTATTTTAATAAAAATTAAATTTCAACTCTACTTGTCTAGGATAAAAGCATGCTGAACTTACAAGGAGTTTTTTCATACTTTCAGTAATTGTGCACATCACCTAATGGTGTGAGTGTTTTATTTAAATATGTGTTTTTTCCAATGAACACCTAAACCACAGATTAAAATGCCTTAGTTTGAAGAAGCTACCAAAGATTGCTTGGGTCATATTATCAGGACACAAGCCAACTAAAACCAAACACAAGTGTTTAAACAGTTATTAGTCTACACAAGAACTAAAAGACATCTCATTTGCTAAAATTCATTAGTTCATAATAATTATAAAAAACAGAAAAGCAATCACCTTTGGAGGATGCTAAGAAAGAAAAAAAAAAAACCTACTTATTTTTCTGAAAACTGGTAAACAAACTGACTTCCCTGCCCAGAAATAAACCCACATGTATATGGTTAATTAACTTATGACAAAGGAGGCAAGAATATAAGATTGGGGAAAAGACAGCTTCTTTTAACAAACAGTGCTGGGAAAACTGAAAATAAGCTACATGCCAAAGTATTAAAGTGGACCACCTTCTCAGACCATATACAAAAATAAACTTGAAAATGGATTAAAGATTTAAATGTAAGACCTGAAACCATAAAACTTCTAGAAGAAAACAAAGGCAAGTACATTCTTTGATATTACTCTTAGCAATATTTTTTTGGATATGTCTCCTCGGGCAAGGGAAACAAAAGCAAAAATAAATGGGACTCCATCAAACTAAAAAGCTTTTGCACAGCAAAGAAATTACCAATAAAACAAAAAAGGTAGCCTACTGAATGAAAGAAGATAATATATCCAGACAGGTTTAATATCCAAAAAATATTAAAAACTCTTAAAACTCATACAACTAGGGAGCAATAATTATGAATGCTATCAATATCATACTAGTAAAAATTAGTACGTAAAAATTAATAGTATGATATTAACACTAATTAAAAATAATGGGTCATCACATTTTTAATAACTCTATGATACTCCTATATGAAAATATCTATGCATGTAGATAGGTAAAGGCATTAAAGCTGACAGTTTGCTCTATTTTTCACAAACCCCCATATCTTTACCTAAATATTGACTAAAGAGCTAAAAACAGACCCACAAGGAAGAAAAATTCTTTATTTCACTCATCTTTAGAAATACATGATTACAATGTTATTTATCTCAGAATATTTCCATCAGACTGAATGTTATATTTATGCCTGTAATTTTTAGAATATTCATTATATATACAATATAATCTAAGATTAAATTGTAAAGACATACCTTTGTGTAAGGGTTGAGGCATCATTAAGATCTGGATGAGCAAAAGGGATGTAACATCATGATAAAGAATTGGAACCTCAGGCTGTTGTTCCTCATTTCCCAGTCTAAAAGAAAAATGCATAATCACTTTAGACAGTATTGTATTTTCTTTCTAACTCACTTTATATTTCACATATATGTGAAACACAAATCAAACTTTCGTAAGCAACTAAAAAATCTCAAAAAGAAAAGTTAGGACCACATTTTTGCCTAAAAATATAATATTCTAGGCACATATTTCTTTGATTCTGCCTAATAGGAAAAAATTACCTAGAAAATTTACTAGGTCTTACTAACTTAAACAATTGGGACATATTAACTTGATTGTGAATCTTCCTGATCTCTCAAATTACAGAAATCAAACAAAATATTAAATGGAATTTAAGAGAATTAGCTTCACTACAAATGGGGTGGCACTTAGGATACTCGCTATCACAAACTTCATATTAAAGAATAAATATTCGTGTTATAAAAAAATCAATTCACAAACAAGTTAAATTGAAAAGGCATGGTTAATATCTCTTGTTAAAAGTTGTTTCAACTTTGCTGCTGCTGCTGCTAAGTCGCTTCAGTCGTGTCCGACTCTGTGCGACCCCATAGACGGCAGCCCACCAGGCTCCCCAGTCCCTGGGATTCTCCAGGCAAGAACACTGGAGTGGGTTGCCATTTTCTTCTCCAATGCATGAAAGTGAAAAGTGAAAGTGAAGTCGCTCAGTCGTGTCTGACCCTCAGCGACCCCATGGACTGCAGCCTTCCAAGTTCCTCCGTCCATGGGATTTTCCAGGCAAGAGTACTGGAGTGGGGTGCCATTGCCTTCTCTCTCCAGTTTCAACTTTAGGACTAATATAAAATTCAAAGAAAAGCTTTAACATTTTCAAAGTTTAAAAAAAAAGATATAATAACCAAAGCAGAACTTAAAATATACTATAAAAGACAAAACAGTAAACCTAAGTGTTGGAGAAGACTCTTGAGAGTCCCTTGGACTGCAAGGAGGTCCAACCAGTCCATTCTAAAGAAGATCAGTCCAGGGTGTTCTTTGGAAGGACTGATGCTAAAGCTGAAACTCCAATACTTTGGCCACCTCATGTGAAGAACTGACTCATTGGAAAAGACTCTGATGCTGGGAGGGATTGGAGGCAGGAGGAGAAGGGGATGACAGAGGATGAGATGGCTGGATGGCATCACTGACTTGATGGACGTGAGTCTGGGTGAACTCCGGGAGTTGGTGATGGACAGGGTGGCCTGGCATGCTGCAATTCATGGGGTTGCAAAGAGTCGGACACTACTGAGCGACTGAACTGAACTGAAGGTATGTATAATACAATAAAATACACAGAATATATTATAGAGTAGCTCTTTTCATTCTAAAAGAATTAAAACTCCTTTAGAAACTTAAATTTTTTGATCACAGGTTTAATTTTTCATGTCAGAGAACAAAAGTAAATCTTAAGCATTCAGAATCAGCTAAATTCTGAAGCTACATGTCAGACTAGATTTGGGATAAATAAAAACTGCTGAAATCTTTTATAAGGCTTCGTCATTCAGCAAATGGCGATTACTTAACTGTTGGCTAGGCATTGGATACATGTGAGTAAACAATCCCTGCTTCTATGATGCTTATGGGACTGCCAAAGGAAGACAGCTCTTTGAATATCTCCATTCTCTACAAGTATCTCTTTAATACTTGTCTTTCTCTCCAAAGATAAACTTCCATTAATGCTATGAATCCTATTATTGCCTCTTAAGTCTCCCTGGCATCTCTTCTTTATAAGCTCAAAGTTCTTAAGAAGAAAAAAATTTAGGGGTCACCAATTCCTCACCTATTATTCAAATTCCCTCAGAAATGGTTTACCACTGATTACACAAGTGGTAGCATAAAGTACAGATTCTGTATTTCTGTAAATAAGGAGTAAATAAATTAGGTGTATCATTTCAAAAATTTTAATGATGTGGGAATTTGGTTGTCATGTGTTATTTTTAAAAAGCAGATTCTAAAACTAGTGTGTTTCTAGCTAATAAATCACAAAGCAGGTTTTTGTGTCTTTTTTTAAACCACTATTCTGTAGTACCTAATGAAGGCAAGACTGATCATAGGTTTCAAACATCGTAAGGCAAAAGGCTGTGGGGAACTTTACAATGAAGGAATAAGTCTAAGGTTACTTGAACCCTTTGATCAATTATGACATGAAAAGAACAACCGGCCATCATGTGCCTCTGAATGTTTTGTCTATATAAAAACCAATGAAATTCTTTAAAAGATTTTCTCACTTAGTAGGAATTTTTATGAAAATTTAACATAAGGTATAATAGTATAAATAGTAATAATAATAATTAGTACATAAATGGTATAAAAATATAATAAACTGTTTTCAATTTTTATCATGTATTTTTGTCTCATAAGGAAAATTCACATATTAAAATGAACTTCAATCTTATTTTTATACTTAATCATTTTCAAAAAAGTTTTAACTGAATTTAATCTTTCAATAATACTTACTGCGAACTCATCTCTTCTAGTAACTGTGTGAGCTTTCTCCAAGGATTATACTCAGAATCAATGCTATAAAGTCGCATGTGCAAGGCTAATACATGGAACAGCTGATCTAAATAAATTGAAGGAAAAGTAATTAGAAAGTTCACACAATTTGTCCAGAACAATATTCAGGCAAATTTTCTAGTAATTTTTAAAAAAATGTTTCCTTTCCTTATAATTCACCAAGTGTAAGTACCAACAACTTCACGCTTTCTTTTAAGGTAAACTCTGAGGGCTTCCCTGATTGCTCAGTTGGTAAAAAATCCACCTGCAATGCAGGAGACCCTGGTTCAATTTCTGGGTCAGGAAGATCCCCTGGAGAGGGGATACGCTACCCACTCCAGTATTCTTGGGCTTCCCTTGTGGCTCAGCTGGCAAAGAATCCTGCAATGCAGGGGAATTGGGTTCGATCCCTGGGTTGGGAAGACCCTGGAGAAAGGAAAGGCTACCCATTCCAGTATTCTGGCCTGGAGAATTCCATGGGCTGTATAGAGTCACAAAGAGTCAGACACAACTTTCACTTTCACTGAGATACATATCCAAATAAATTCAGAACTTGGACTGTTCTTTTATGTTCAGTCTTAATACAAAAGTGGTTTGTTTTCCTCATCTTCTGTCAGAGATCTACCTTTCCTTGGCTTTATGCCTTGATCTTGGTAACCTGTAGTTTTCTCTGCTGTGATCTCCTAACCAAAATTCACTATCTTCAATACCCTACTCTGAGTAATATGGAGAATAACATCCATATAAACCACTGTTAGGTGAAGTTCTTCCTTTACCTAATTTTTTTCTCCTAAATATTCTTTAGATTTAATTGTGATTTCATCTTTAGACTCAACATGAAGAAAAAAATAATGGAAATGAGAATAATATTTAGAAAAATTATTCTGCTATTTTCATTTCTTCTGACAATAATCTATGACAGATACCATGACAATAATCTATCAGTCTCAACTTTTGACAAAATTCTGCTACAACATTTAGAAAAAGAATTGTTTACAATTTTTTAATTATTTGGGAAAAAATTTTTAAATTTTGCTTTCATATCACATGTCCTTTTTCTGGTATAAATGACAAGGACTGGAACTAAATTACTCTCTTAAATACTCAAAATATTTGAATTAAAATAAATCAACAGTCCCTTTCTAGAAAGTCAGATAATACTTTTTGACATGTGATTAGAATTAATTCCTAAAGAGAGAAAGAAAAAAGCCAAATGGCATAAACATACTGTTGTCACTGACTCTAAATTAAAATACTCAAAACTAAACAACATTTTGTATCTCTGAGCAAGTGACTTAGAAATTAGCTATACTTTAGAATAACTTGAGATCCATCCATGTAAGTATTAGTAATATTAGTGGGGGTAGTAGTTTGAAGAAATCATCTGTAAGACATGAAGCTATAAGACGAACAAAATAAACGTTCCACTCTGTGGGGCACTGCAGAAGAAATGGGAGGCTGGGGAGGAGCTGAACACTGTACCTACAACTGTTTCAATCTAATCTCTGTATAACAAACAAGAATTTAAACACCTTATTCTTATTCATCTTCTGCCTATAAGTCAATGTGTAGTCTAAATCTTCTCTTAAAATTTCTTCATCCTATTAATGGTTAAGATTAGCTGAGTATTTATTAGTGCCAAGCACTATTTAAATCACCTACATAGATTTATCCCAATTTATTTTCATAAAAACTGTAAGGTAGATAATATAGTTATCCACTGTTTTGAGACAAGTTTCCCAAATTTTCAGTTTTTCTAGTAACCTGGTTCCATTGATAACAATAAGAACTAGAGACATTTTTAGCAGTGAAATAATATGATAACGATATACTGGTTATTCTTATTTTATTTCAACTCGATTTTACATAAGATTTTTATGAAGTATATATATAATTCATCATTTTTTTAAAAAGTGTCTAAAACCAAGAAGTGTTTAAAAAAACAATCCTCTAGCAGAAATATTAACTCAAGCTGCCAAGTGGGGAGTTTTGCATTCTTATCTAAGTTTTTAAGTGAATAAAAGGTCTCTTTTTACTCTCTCTTTTCAAGACAAAAGTCAATTAACTTGAAGCTTTGATTTAATCAAAAGCATAGACATGGCAATTTTACTAACCTGCTTTACACTGAAACCATGGCCAGCATAAAAGTAATGTTGCATATGTCTAATTTCCTAGACTTTATCATAATTCAAGAAACACAAACGTTAGAAGAAAACTTTTCATTTTCTCATAGTCCCTTATTCTACAGATGAGGAAGTAGGCCCAGAGAAAGGAAGTACCTTGCCAGGTCACCCTAAATATTTATTAGCAAAAGCTAAGAACAGAATTCAAGATTCCTGATGACACTGACAGTCACTCAGTCGTGTGACTTTGCCACACGTCTTTGCCACCCCATGGAGTAGCCCTCCTCTATCCAGGGGATTTGTAGCCTGATAGGCTCTTCTGTCCATGGGATTCCCCAGGCAAGAATACTGGAGTGGGTTGCCATTCTCTTCTTCAGGGGATCTTCCCAACCCAGGGATCAAACCTGGGTTTCCCACAACGCCGGCAGATTCTTTACCATATGAGCCACCAGGGAATCCAACTTCAAAATTTCCTACTTCTTAGTTTTTTCTACCACTTCAGTTCTCCTTGAGGTTTTAATGATTAAAAGAAAAGTATAAAATTCCTTTTGTAACACAAATCCCTTTTCCATTCCTATGAAGAACTGAGATTATAACCCTGTTGCATCTTCTAAAGGTATTAATATATGACAAGAGTCTTTGGTATTAGCTTTAATGAGAACTAAAGGATGATAACATATCTAAGGAGGTGCATCTATCTTTCAGAAACAATCCTGGAAATTGCAGATAACTTCAATAGGAAGCAGAACAAGCCAATACCAATCAATACTTTTCACTATGTTTATTTAATTCACTGTGTTTGCAAAATTCAGTCTGAGATATATCAATAAGAGTAAACTCTAAAATTTATTTAGCAATAAAAATATCTTTGAGAATTCCCTGGTGGTCCACTGGTTAGGAGACCATGCTCTTCACTGCCAAGGGAGCAAATATTGACATTAGTAGATGTAGGATGAGGAGAACTTTTGATCATATCAAAAAGTTAAAAACCAAAAAATAATGGAAAAATGTAATAAACACCAAATATGCTCATGACAGGCTTCCCTGGTAGCCAAGTGGTAAAGAATCCACCTGCGATGCAGGAGATGCAGGAGACAAGCATCTGATCCCTGGGTCAGGAAGATCCCTGGAGAAGGGCATGACAACCACTCCAGTAATCTTGCCTGGAAAATCCCATAGACAGAGGAGCCTGGCGGGTTACCTCTGGGGTCACAGAGTCAGACACGACTGAAGTGACTGAGCACGCACACACATGTGCATGAGATTTTAAAAGTTGAAAAGCAATTATACCAAGAAAGAATATTATTAAAATTTTGAATAACAACAGCAAAAGGAATAGACAATTTTTTCTGGAATGACACATTTTAAAGTTCTAAAGTTATACCTACATTTATAAAAGGGTGGAGAAATGAGAAAATCACTCATTTATAGGTGTGCTGACCACTGGAAAAACCACAGCCTTGACTAGACGGACCTTTGTTGGCAAAGTAATATCTCTGCTTTTTAATATGTTATCTAGGTTGGTCATAACTTTCCTTCCAAGGAGTAAGCGTCTTTTAATTTCATGGCTGAAATCACCATCTGCAGTCATTTTGGAGCCCAGAAAAATAAAGTCTGACACTATTTCCACTGTTTCCCCATCTATTTCCCATGATGTGATGGACCAGATGCCATGATCTCCGTTTTCTGAATGTTGAGCTTTAAGTCAACTTTTTCACTCTCCTCTTTCATCAAGAGGCTTTTTAGTTCCTCTTCACTTTCTGCCATAAGGGTGGTGTTATCTGCATATCTGAGGTTACTGACATTTCTCCCGACAATCTTGATTCCAGCTTGTGCTTCTTCCAGCCTACTCAAGGCTATGGTTTTCCCAGTGGTCATGTATGGATGTGAGAGTTGGACTGTGAAGAAAGCTGAGTGCCAAAGAATTGATGCTTTTGAACTGTGGTGCTGGAGAAGACTCTTGCGAGTCCCTTGGACTGCAAGGAGATCCAACCAGTCCATCCTAAAGGAGACCAGTCCTGCGTGTTCATTGGAAGGACTGATGCTGAGGCCAAAACTCCAATACTTTGGCCACCTCATGCAAAGAGTTGACTCATTGGAAAAGACCCTGATGCTGGGAGGGACTGAGGACAGGAGGAGAAGGGGACAAAAGAGGATAAGATGGCTGGATGGCATCACCGACTCGATGCACATGAGTTTGGGTGAACTCCGGGAGTTGGTGATGGACAGGGAGGCCTGGTGTGCTGTGATTCATGGGGTCGCAAAGAGTCAGACATGACTGAGCGACTGAACTGAACTGAAGTGAACTGTGATTTCAATAAACAGGCAACACTGTCCAGTAGGACTAAGGAAGTCCTAGATTTGAATTCAAGCTCTGTACTGGCCATGTGTCCTTGGGCAAATTATCCTAGTTTTATTATCTGTAAACTGAGGATAATTCCAACTCTCTGGGCTGTTTTACGTGATGAGTAGTTATAGTAGGAACACATATCTGTAGTGTGCAGATAGTGTGCTTAAATACACGTACATACACATATGGTTTCTATGGATGAATTCCAAATAATAAATTTAATATTTATAAATGAGATAATACAGCCAAAATTAGAGATTACAACTACATAAGAAACATTAGGTCTCCACATAAACCACCACTCTACACAAATATTAACATATATTTGTAACCTTCATCTCTCTCCTCCCCTGAGCTTTTGGTACTATGCTTCCTTGGTTCTCGCCCAGCTTCTTCTCAGTCACCTGTAAGTGTTCTCCCTCTGCTGAGCCCTAAAAGGGGGCATTCTCCATAAGAAAGGAAAAGGATCTCTTCTTAGCCTTCTTTCCCTCTCATTCTCCATACACTACTTCATTTAAGCTCAACTTCCACTTCTACCTGCAAGTTTACAATTCACAGATTTCTCTAGCACTTCCAGTGTTTGACAGGCACCACAAAAATCTATACATGCAAAACTAAACTGATTATATAGCCCAGCCTAGCTCTGATATTCATTTCCTCTTACAATTCCATTTGAGTGAATGACATTACTGCCCATGCAAACATCCAAGGAAAAACTTGGCCTATTGGTTTAATTGATAAACCAATTAATCCTATTGTTTCTGCCTCCTATGACCCATCCTCTTTTACTCCACTCTACCCCCTGTATCATTTCTCAAGTAGATAACTCAACAAAGTCTTCATTTAGCTTCAAGTCTTTTGTTTCAACCACTTCCAATTCCTGTAAACAATAAATCTATTCATATTGTCTCGTAATTGGTTGGTGAACCACTGAAAGAAGAGTCATAGAAAGCCCTTAAAAGTCACTGCAAGAGAGAGAACCCCTATCTTCTTTTTCAGGTTTATTAAACTTCCTTCCTCCCTTCCTTTAGCAAGTATTCCCCCACGTGTCTTCACAAGGTGTCCTCTCAGCCTAGAATGGCATCTTCCTGTTCTCCAAGCAAACCTGATTCATCTTTCCAGGTTCAAGGGCTCCTCTGCAAAGTCTTCTCTAATACATACCTGAGACAGATGTGATCATCCCTTGCTTTAAGCATTCTCTACACTTGAGTTACCTCTATTTTAGCACTTCTAATACAGCCTTGTAATTATTTTTTCACATTTTCCTCTCCTATTAGACAGTAAAATCTCCCTAAAAAGATAACTACTTTTTTTCCTCTTTGTACTTCCCACGCTAGCACAGTGTTTGACATTTAACAGGATTTTTTAAGTACACTGAATATTTCATGATATGTCAATAATCTTTGTTTTTAAAAATCATACAATATAAGCATAATATTCATGATGGACTTACGCCCTTTTCTGCTGTAATGACACACTGGCTTACTAAGCAAGAAGGAGGCCAATTCATCAGCCCTAATTTCACTTCCCCAAAGAAGTGACCTCTCAACTCTGACTACTAAAGCAGTGGTTGACTTACTTGTTCCCACTATTTCCTTCACAATGCTGGTTGCTGTGACAACTCATCTGGGAAAATGAACTCTATTTTCTGCAACACCTAATCAAATTCTTTACAACTGAGACAAGTCTAAGGTATTGAAATGTGTTTAATCACAAGAGAAACATATCATTACTAAAACAGGAAACACCACTGAAAGACTAGTTTGTCCTTGGAAAAAACCAAAGATTTAATTATAAGAACTCTCAGCTGGAACAAAAGATAAGATTTAGCAATCTATTCTATCTTTAACAATATTAAAAGTAAGATTATAATACCAAAAAAATCTACAAATTAAAAATATAACTCCACTTTACTGTAAAATTAGAGCTTCACATGTATGGCTAAGAATACCATACATATACACAAGACACCATAAACAATTTTTATGACTTGAGAAGTATCCAGTTAAGGAAACTGAACACAAAGAGCTCAGCACCAGCTTGGAAATTCTGTGTCTCTGTGAGTTATTTCTAAACACCTAAGAATTCTAAACTGGAAGATTATTTCTTAGTATAACTCATACTAGTCATTAAGACAGTTAACTTCAGTTCAGTCGCTCAGTCCTGTCCAACTCTTTGCAACCCCATGGACTGCAGCACACCAGGCCTCCCAGTCCATGACCAACTGACAGAGTTTACTCAAACTCATGTCCATTAGGTTGGTGATGCCATCCAACCATCTCATCCTCTGTCGTCCCCTTCTCCTCCCATTTCAATCTTTCCAAGCATGAGGGTCTTTTCAAATGAGTCAGCTCTTTGCATCAGGTGGCCAAAGCATTGGAGTTTCAGCTTCAGCATCAGTCCTTCCAATGAATATTCAAGACTGATTTCCTTTAGGATTAACTGGTTGGCTCTCCTTGCAGTCCGAGGGACTCTCAAGAGTCTTCTCCAACACCACAGTTCAAAAGCATCAGTTCTTCGGCACTCAGCTTTCTTCACAGTCCAACTCTCACATCCATACATGACCACTGGAAAAACCACAGCCTTGACTAGACGGACCTTTGTTGGCAAAGTAATGTCTCTGCTTTTTAATATGCTGTCTAAGTTGGTCATAAATTTTCTTCCAAGGAGCAAGCATCTTTTAATTTCATGGCTGCAGTCACCATCTGCAGTCATTTTGGAGCCCCCAAAAATAAAGTCTCTCACTGTTTTCCACTGTTTCTCCATCTATTTGCCATGAAGTGATGGGACTGGATGCCATCATCTTTGTTTTCTAAATGTTGAGCTTTAAGCCAACTTTTCATTCTCCTCTTTCACTTTCATCAAGAGGCTCTTTAGTTCTCCACTTTCTGCCATAAGAATGGTGTCGTCTGCATATCTGAGGTTATTGATATTTCTCTCGGCAATCTTGATTCTAGCTTGTGATTCCTCCAGCCCAGCGTTTCTCATGATGTACTCTGCATATAAGTTAAATAAGCAGGGTCACAATATACAGCCTTGACATACTCCTTTTCCTATTTGGAACCAGTCTGTTGTTCCATGTCCAGTTCTAACTGTTGCTTCCTGACCTGCATACAGATTTCTCAAGAGGCAGGTCAGGTAGTCTGGTATTCCCATCTCTTTCAGAATTTTCCACAGTTTATTCTGATCCACATAGTCAAAGGCTTTGGCATAGTTAATAAAGCAGAAGTAGATGTTTTTCTGGAACTCTCTTGCTTTTTCGATGATCCAGCATTTGCTGACAATTTGATCTCTGGTTCCTCTGCCTTTTCTAAAGCCAGCTGTAACATCTGGAAGTTCATGGTTCACGTATTGCTGAAGCCTGGCTTGGAGAATATTGAGCATTACTTTACTAGCGTGTGAGATGAGTGCAATTGTGCAGTAGTTTGAACATTCTTTGGCATTGCCTTTCTTAGGGATTAGAATGAAAACTGATCTTTTCTCATCCTGTGGCCACTGCTGAGTTTTCCAAATTTGCTGGCATATTGAGTGCAGTACTTTCACAGCATCATCTTTTAGGATTTAAAATAGCTCAATTAGAATTCCTTCACCTACACTAGCTTTATTCGTAGTGATGCTTTCTAAGGCCTACTTGACTTCACTTTCCAGGATGTCTGGCTCTAGATGAGTGATCACACCATTGTGATTATCTGGGTCATGAAGTTCTTTTTTGTACAGTTCTTCTGTGTATTCTTGCCACCTCTCTTTAATCTCTTCTGCTTCTGTTGGGTCCATACTTTTTCTGTCCTTTATTGAGCCCATTTTGCATGAAATGTTCCTTTGGTATCTCTAATTTTCTAGAAGAGATCTCAGTGTTCCCCATTCTGTTGTTTCCTCTATTTCTCTGCATTGATCACCGAGGAAGGCTTTCTTATCTCTCCTTGCTATTCTTTGGAACTCTGCATTCAAATGGGTATATCTTTCCTTTTCGCCTCTCTTCTTTTCACAGCTATTTGTAAGGCCTCCTCCGACAGCCATTTTGCTCTTTTGCATTTCTTTTTCTTGAGAATGGTCTTGCTCCCTGACTCCTGTACAATGTCATGAACCTCCATCCATAGTTCATCAGGTACTCTATCTATCAGATCTAGTTCCTTAAATATATTTCTCACTTCCACTGTATTAGTGATTGATTTAGGTCATATCTGAATGGTCTAGTGGATTTCCCTACTTTCTTCAATTTAAGTCTGAATTAAGATGGAAATACATATTAAAGGGAAGAGTTATCCTAATGACTTTTATAAACTGCTTCTGTTTAAAATTGTACCACTGATAAAATTTACTTAAGGTAAACTTAACTGCCTGCATTTCTAGATCATTCAAGATTTTCATTCTATCACTGCAGTTATCACTGTTTAAATACTTGTCAAGAAAAAAAAAAGCATCTATTTCTGCTTTATTCACTATGCCAAAGCCTTTGACTGTGTGGATCACAATAAACTGGAAAATTCTGAAAGAGATGGGAATACCAGACCACCTGACCTGCCTCTTGAGAAATTTGTATGCAGGTCAGGAAGCAACAGTTAGAACTGGACATGGAACAACAGACTGGTTCCAAATAGGAAAAGGAGTACGTCAAGGCTGTGTATTGTGTCCCTACTTATTTAACTTCTATGCAGAGTACATCATGAGAAACGCTGGGCTGGAGGAAGCACAGGCTGGAATAAAGATTGCCGAGAGAAATATCAATAACCTCAGATATGCAGACGACACCACCCTTATGGCAGAAACTGAAGAAGAACTAAAGAGCCTCTTGATGAAGGTTAGAGAGGAGAGTGAAAAAGTTGGCTTAAAGCTCAACATTCAGAAAACGAAGATCATGGCATCCAGTCCCATCATTTCATGGCAAATAGATGGGGAAACAGTGGAAACAGTGGCTGACTTTATTTTTCTGGGCTCCAAAATCACTGTGGATGGTGACTGCAACCATGAAATTAAAAGACACTTACTCCTTGGAAGGAAAGTTATGACCAACCTTGACAGCATATTAAAAAGCAGAGACATTAATTACTTTGTGAACAAAGGTCTGTCTAGTTAAGGCTATGGTTTTCCAGTAGTCATGTATGGATATGAGAGTTGGACTATAAAGAACACTGAGCATCAAAGAATTGATGCTTTTGAACTATGGTGTTGGAGAAGACTCTTGAGAGTCCCTTGGACTGCAAGGAGATCCAACCAGTCCATCCTAAAGGAAATCAGTCCTGAATATTCACTGGAAGTACTGATGCTGTAGCTGAAACTCCAATCCTTTGGCCACCTGATGCGAAGAGCTGACTCATTTGAAAAGACCCTGATGCTGGGAAAGATTGAGGGTGGGAGGAGAAGGGGACGACAGAGGACGAGATGGTTGGATGGCATCACCGACTCAACGGACATGGGTTTGGGTGAACTCCAGGAGTTGGTGATGGACAGGGAGGCCTGCCACGCTGCAGTTCATGGGACACAAAGAGTCAGACACGACTGAGCAACTGAACTGAACTGAATGAAAAAAATTTTAACTAGCCAAATGACTCTATATTACCATGAAAAATAAATCTCAGTTTCTCTGTAACTGAATAATCAAAGTGAGGAAATGGTTCTGACCCATTTATCCTGGGATGAATGTAATTGGTGTGGGTATATGTTTCAAACAAGAATCAGATTCCCCTGGTTCCTTTACACAGGCCTGAGAAATTACCCATGAAAATTTGAGAGAACTTGCAGGTGAGGTCTGGGAACAACTTGAAGATGAAGATCTGTAGCTCTGATTCCTTAGAAACAGGCAATTCATGCCATTGAGTAACAGGAGCTGACTCAGCTTTTCCTGCCCCACCGCTCAGCAATTCAGCCAAGGCAGACAGGGAATAAAGTGGCAGTTATGTTAGGAATTTTAAAGGATTGAGAAAAAAATCAATAATAATAAAATTATATATATGTGTGTATCTATTATACACAAACACATATATAAAATACTTTAGCTCACGTATCTAATAACATTTGGCATTTAATATCATCTGTCATTAATCATGACAGATATGGTAGATGGTCGGCACAGGTGTCATAATCCCCATTTCTACTGCAAGGTAAAAAGTCAGGCAAGTTTCCTGTAGTCCAACAGATAACAAACAGGACTAGAATTCAGATCTTCTAATTCCAACCCAGTGTTTCTTCCAACACTGTATTCTATGTTGCTCCTTTCCACCCCCACCTCTTTATTTCTATCTCTATTGCTCCTAGTTAATAAAGGGATATACAATTACAAGTTAAAGTAGATGAGCTTTGCTTTAATTATCCCTTGTGAAAATTCAAAAATACCAAAAGAAAAGGCTGTGTTTAGTACTTCGACTTTTCATGCTGGGTTCTTCTCCTGCAGTTACTATGCCTCCACTCCCAGGCATATTATGCCATTGTTCTCTGGTTACCTCAAGCATCATAGCATTAGTTTCATGGAATTTTCTTCTCCTACTTTCAGGTTTAGGTGACCAGCCTCCCCCTTCACCTCTACAGCATGGCATAGGACAATATGAAGAGGTGCACAATTCTGCCTCCACACATGGGTAGTCCTATGAAGGGTAAAGAAAAAGGTCAGTTCTTAGGACTCCTAATCTCTTCCTTACCAAAGAAGACATACTCCATGAATCCACATCTAATTTAAGCATCCCATTTAAGATGAGGGACAGGGGCTGCTGCCAAGTTGCTTCAGTCGTGTCCAACTCTGTGCGACCCCATGGACTGCAGCCTACCAGGCTTCTCTGTCCATGGGATTCTCCAGGCAAGAACCCTGGAGTGGGTTGCCATTTCCTTCTCCAATGCATGAAAGTGGAAAGTGAAAGTGAAGTCACTCAGTCGTGTCTGACTCTTAGCGACCCCATGACTGCAGCCTCCCAGGCTCCTCCATCCATGGGATTTTCCGGGCAACAGTACTGGAGTGGGGTGCCATTGTCTTCTCCCGAGGGACAGGGGAGAGGGTTCTAATTGCACTGCTGAAGAGGAACTGCCCTGCCCTAAGCCAAGCAAGATCTTAGGACTCCTATGGCCTGATAGTGGAAATGATTATCTGCGGTACTTAGTTCCTGAAATAACCATACCATTAACACAGAAAGGCCTAGTACCTGCACCACAAAGTACAGGACCTGCAGAAAGACTTTAAAGAACAGCTGAAATCACTCTAAGGCTCTTAGCTCAAAATCTTAAACCACATCTCTAACCAGGCCTCCCACATTAATAAAGTATTTAGTTTTCAATAAAGAAGTTGTATCAATCTTTGGGAATAAATCCCATTTTCTCCTTCTAACCCCACCTTTTAACAGGCCAAGAGAATAAATTAGGTGCTTAAAAAAGAAAAGACTAGGCTGAAAATTAACTTTTATCTTGCTTCCGGTCTCCTTAACCACCCCCATCCCCAATTTGATAATGGTAGTATTGAAGTAGTAGAAACAGTAGTGTTGAGATTTATAGTCTATGGTAAAACTAAGTTCTTACAACAATTCTCTGGTTGGATACTATGAGGAACAGAATCCATGAGATTAAATGAGGCTGCCATTAAACTATTAAATGAGGCTGCCTACTCATGAAGAATGGATTCTGAAGGCAATTTCTACATTTTTACATTCATTTATGCATTTTGACCATTATAATAATCTGGTGGCCAAATTTTCTTCTTGTTACGAGGTAGCAAAAAAGAACAGAACAAAAGTTGTGATTCAACCTATTTGTAGAATTCATAGTTTTTCAATCTGAAAAAGACCTTACTAAGCCATAGATATCAAGGTTTTACCACTGTTTAAAAATAAGATGAGACTACTGAATAGCAATTTTGTGATAGTATTTAAAAATATCCTTATGGAGTATTACTGCAGGGTGAAATTAACATCAAAATAATTTTAACTCTGAATTCACCAAAAATTTATCTTTGAGCAACTATTTTGAGCTGCATGCTGCATGCACACCGTCAAGCTGGATTCCTTCCTAGGAATAACAAACACAGGGGGCAGTCCCCCACAGTATGCATCATTTCTTGAAAAGATTATATATTATGTCAAAATTAAGTTAAAGCTCCTCAAATGAAAATGTCAAAGCAAGGGTTTGTCTTAAGCTTTCTTGACTGAAGTTTAATTTTTATTTCTATTAAATCATGAAATCCATTTGTGATATGAACTGTAGCTTAAACTACAGTAATAAGCAGAAAGCTAAAACCCAAAGATATGGAAAATGTTGATCTAACTAAAGATAATTTTAAAAAATTATCCAATATTAACAGTTTATCAATGATGTCACTTCCTCCCACCCCCCACCACAGTCACTGTTCTAACAATTTCTACTTGAGAAATACACTAAGAATATTGTGGCACAAAAGTATTGAAAGCCTGTGAACTTCACTGGAATCTATGGAGTTTCATGTCTCTTTTCCAATCACCTGAATGAATAAATTAACCTCGTAATTTTAATAAAACATTATTCTTAATAAGAAAGTTATGCCTTCAATTTTACATCTGCTTTGTCCTACATCTACTGCTAACCAAATTGGTGGTACTTATCTGTAGATACACTAGTTTGTAACAAAAACGCCAAATTCACTTATTTTTCAAAATCTTGTTCAGAAACATCAAAAGCTTCACTAATTTTTACAAGCTAGATATGATCCCAAACTTCCAAATTTTCTAGAACTTTTTCCATACTCTACTTTAGAACTTAACACTTTATATCTTACATTATCTAGAACCAGTTTTATCTGTTGAATACAAGGTCCTTAATGCCTGAGCTTCCAGTGGATAAAGAGGCGGTCCAGAGTTCTGACCTAAGAATCAGGAGCAGAGCTGTATGCGAGGTGATCCACACGGATCAAGGGGGAAGGAGTAAGAGGGAACCAGCCAGCAAACTGGTGAAAAATAAAGGAGAACCCATGGTATCCAAAGAAGGAATAAGGATTTGAGAAAATGTCTAAAGGAGTGGTCCAACACAAAATAAGATTCAGAGTGAAAGGCTGGCAAAGATAAGCAAGATAGCAGGACAGATGGCATGGCAGAGCCTGAAAAGATCCCAAGGCAACAGTGTGCAGTAACAGTGTGCAGTGACTAAGCCCATGGATGAATGTTTGTAAAGGTACTGCATCCTTTGGGACACTTAAGGGTAAGAGATATGTCTTACATAATTGAATTTAATGTCAGAGAGCTGAGTTCAACTGCAAGCTTTGACATTTTCCGCTGTATGACTTGGCAATGCAATCACTCTGAAGTTCAGTTTCCTTTTCTATGAAAAAGAGATAACATCTATTTCACATTATTATTCTAAAGACAATAATTTATGTGAAAGTACTTTATAAACTTTAAAAGTACAAATGTAAAGTATTATTAAAATACCATAGTACATTGCTATGTGAATTAATAATGCTCATTTTTTACTGTGGAAAATTTCCCAGATACGTATTTAGGAACCTTTACTCTGATTGGGTACTGGTCATTTTAGCTCAATACTAAAAAACTTATTTGAATATGAAAGTGCTGAAAGCATTATTCCAAGAAAATTTGATTTTTCAGTATAAATTTTGCTGATAATATTTTCTGCTTTCATTGTGGTTAACAGAACAATCTCCTTCTCCACCTACCCTCACTGTGTGGTGTGTGTGTGGTGTGTGTGTGTGTGTTTCCATTCATATTTATCTCTCACTGTGTTAGTTGCTTTCTTGTGTCCAACTCTGCAACCCCATGGACTGTAATCTGCCGGGCTCCTCTGTCCATGGGTTTCTCCAGCAAGAATACTGGAATGGGTAGCCATTCCCTTCTCCAGGGGATTGTCCTGACCCACGAATTGAACCCCGGTCTCTCATATTGCAGGCAAGATTCTTTACCATCTGAGTCACCAGGGAAGCCCAATTATATATCAGGCATTACACAAACCATTCCACATAACATTTATTAAATATTTTTTTGACTAAACTAAACTTCAATTTCATCAGGAATTTGTGATAGAACATTATTCCAAAAGTGTAACTTTCTTTATCATTTGCTTAATTAGTAGAGCATTTTCTCTTTCACCAGAATATTATGAAAAAAAGACAAGACTTTTTTAAATGATATATTTAAGAGGGAAACTAATGAATGGGATAGAAACTAATGAATGGGAAAAGGAAAATATCGACTTATGAGCAGACTCCAGAGAAATGAGAATTTTTATTTACTAATACCATTAGAGAACTACTAGAAGAAGAAAAAATGAGATATTTGATCTACTATTTCATAGGAATCTATGAAATACCATCAGTATGTTCTTGTGTTAAATTAGGTATGAGTAAGGCTTGAGTAAATAATAAATACATTAAGTTTATATACTTGCAATATAGTGTGATTTTATAGAACATATAACTTTCTGCACACATGATTCACAGAGCTGCTTTTACAAATAAATAGGATAAGTAATGCATAAGTAGCTGCACAATAATAAGTCATATGAAAACTAAAATCAAAACCATCATGTTGTACAACCTAAATACATAAATTGTTTTATTTGTCAATCATATCTTAATAAAGTTGGGAGGGAAGCTAACACAATTGATAAGGAAAAGAAGAAAACTAAAAACAGTATTAACTTGTATTTAGGATAAGCTTCATCATGACTGCTTCTATACGGTCACATTGAAATTTCATATTCTCTAAATTAGAAAATAAAAAGAACAGAAGCCTGGAAGTAACTATCAACTTAATAATTCAAAACAAAATTGACAGTGATTACTGAAGTGGATGCTGTTAGACTTTTACTACTAATTTTAGTAGTAATTTTACTACTAATTTTAGTAGTGCTAATTTTAGCACTCTGGATAAATTCACCATTTACAAGCCTCTGTATAAATTTAAGTACCTCAGGGGAAAAAAAGTAGATTTTGAACATAAAACTAAAATTCCTTTACTAAACACTTTCTAATATAACAGTTTCTGAACTATTAAGTCAACCACTACCAAACAACAAATTAACAAGAAAGAATAAAAGCGAAATTATAGTTTCTACAAATTCAAATAGACTAGAAGCTAGTACTCAGATTTATCAACAGCTTCCCCTATAAAACATATTAAATCACTGGGTATAAGTAGTGTTTAAGTGCCTATGTCAAGGGGTTAATAAAGATTAAATACTTAGTAAACAATAATTTTTAAAACCTTAAACTTCTAAGTACAAAGTGATAACACAAAAATCTAATACAACTAGTAAGAATTTCAAAATTAACTTGGTTTAAATTTCACACAAGTTAGTATCTTTTTATTAGAAATTGCAAGGTATTTTTGATCAGTACTTTGCTTTGAAATAATTCCAAAATTACATATGTATCTTTCTAAAATAATATACATATTTTTTAAAACTTATATTGGTTTTTAAATAATTACTAGTATTTTAACATATTCATAAATAAGAGCAAACATCTACCATTTTAATATATTTGTATACATCAAAATACAGTACAAATCTGTTTACTGATTAATAGCAGCTACAATCCATAGGCGACACAAATTGTCTATAAAAAGTTTTTCTTAAGTCCACACAACATAAAAATTCTTTAAAAGAATTTAAGTTTGAGGACAATTTATAGTTGAGAATAATGTATTTTTAATTTTGAACCAATGTAATTCTGATTAATTACATTTACTTACTGAGTAATCACAGTATATAAAGAACTAAATATTCATGATTCTTCTAAGTACAAGATTAATGATTTAAAGCATAGAATCACTATTAAAAGTGATTATACAAAACATAAAAAGAATCTGAAAATACACTAAAAGACCACTTTGCCTGCATGTGCTTTCATGACATAATTAGAATTTTTTTTAAAGTTAGCACTGCTTAATACTTACTTAAACACGACCTTTTACCAGCTGTACTTGCACCACCTGAACATAAATTCCCTCCTCGATGAATTAATTCAAGTTCCAAGTTGGTTCTGTAAGCAAAGCATTAAAATGCATCTCGGTCATTAGGTTAAAGCAATACTTTTGTCTTATTGACATGTCTGAATTAACCTAAATAAAGTTCTTCAACTTTATTTGCAAAATTATGGTTTATGCAATATCAGTAACAATCATATTTTATCTGATTCTTAGAAATAAAAAAGGGGAACAATTTATCTACCCTTACTCATATGTTCATATTTATACCTGCAAAACTGCACACGTCAGAGTGTAATTGTTGCAAAATCCCAGCTGCTGGCAAATACTAAAAACTATGCCTTAAGGAAAAAAACTGCAACACATTTCAAAAACCTGCATATGAATCTGAAGAATCTGTACTCTGTCAGCCTCTGATTAGGTGGTTACTGGCATATAAAACACAAGGGCATACCAATTTTTTCTATCAGAGAAATGGTTATCACTCATTGGAGCTTAGATGGCATATAGAAACCAATATTAAGAAACAAAATCACTAACATCAAAGTGGATATGAACAACACATATAATTAACAGCAGTTTCTTTTATAGACTTCTAAAATTATAGTTTTATTAAAATATATAACTACTGACACTGCTAAACAATAGTATTGTTCATATAGATCTGGAATTACAATATATTTAGCAACTATTAGCTTAAAGAATACCAATAATTAGTAGATTGACATTTCAAAAATCAAACTGATGCAGAATCTAAAGATTTACTCAAAAGCAGTAACAGTAAAATAGCCAATTAATTTTGATAATAAATGAAAATTGAGTGATTGTGTGTATTTTTACTTCTACATTATTAACAAACTTAAACACACCTTTACTTGCCACAACTAAAACTGAATAAACCAAGTTTATATCCAAGATATGTATATGACACTAATAGTGAGATATCCTTTATCTTAAAAAAAAAAAAAAAAGGCAACATTTCAAGCTTACTCTTTACAAGTGAATTCAGGAAAGAATAGTACCCTGTTTTATTTAAAACAAAACACTTTGAGATGGTTGGCTGTATCTTGAACATAGCGTGTTTTGAAACATTATTTTCATGTATTAACTTATAAATGCAAACTGTTAAAAATATTAATATTTCTAAATCTGTATATTTGCCACCCATTTCTAAAGAAATGCTTTAATCCTTTTTACTCAGGGGGGAGAAAAAGCAATTTAACATTGATAATGTTCCTGCTCAGAGCTCCATCTGGTTGCTGCTGATAAGGGCATCTGTGTGACAAGGGAATTTTCCACCCTTCAGGCGATTTGCATTGCTCACTGAACTTCTAAAAACCTACCAGCAAGGAAGCAGGGACAAGGATTTCATATTAGTGGACAGAAAGCGAGCGGAGACCAGCATGTGTTCCTTCATCAAGGGAATATAAATGAGATCAATACATTTTGTTTTCACAAATCTTCAGTTGCCTAATCTGTAGAAAAAAATTAATGGCTATATTCTCTTATAAAAACTAAGATTTCCTAGTTAGTACTTTTAACAGAGCTAACCAGAAACACAATTAATTCTTACAAATGAAAGTCAGAACCAGAATGTCAACTTTTATTTCAGCATAATTTGCAAAAGTATTCATTAAAAAATAAGTACAAGAACAAGTCTATTTATTCTATCATCAAATAAGATATTTTAAAGGATGATAAACATGTTACCAGAAATTTTATTTTTAAAGGATACTTGAAAGAAAACTGCCAAATGTAATTAGTTAACTTCAGATTATGGTTGTAAGATCTCCTGTACAACATTTCTTCTGAGTTAAAAAACAAAAAATACCTATCCAAAGTGTTAGAATAGTATGTAGAATTTTAAAAAATCACTATGTCAGAAGTCCTAGCAATCAGCTTTTCCTTATCTAATTTATAACAAAATTGGCCCCTTAAGTCTTGCTAGACAAAAGAATACACAAATGTGTCACATGCCCCACGTCTGCCCTTCCCTCACTGCTGAAAATCAAAATAGTATTCTGTTTCTGCCATCCTGAATGGATGATATAAAAATAAAGATGTATTGGATGCAGAAGTTTTTCAAGCCTTTTTGCTCCTGGAGAGAAGCAGACACAACTTTCTATATCTCCTAACACAAACACATTCAAATTAGTTTGGAAGGGAGGAAAAAAAAAAAGAGAAAATCTCTGTATTTAAAAGAAAAATGAGAAAGACTGCTTAAAGCCTATCATGGTGGCCACCTAGACATACCCGTACAAAAACTCCAACTATGCTCCAGTTTTTTTTGCTTCTCCAAGTATGCTTTCCCTTTTACCCCGTTTTTGGCACTAACATATTTTTGGAGCTATAATTTGAAAAATAAATGTGTGTATGAACACATACACACAGAGGGACACTGAAATACATACTCATATAATGTGGGTTCAAGGCCTGGGCCTGCCCCTACTAGTTGACCAGGTAATTTCGTTTCTCAGAGAAGAAAACATCTTCATCCATACCATGGCATGGCCTATATTATCAAATACTCAGCTCAAGCTCTAACTTATGCAGGAGTTAGGGAGAACTACTCCCTTTTCTTGGAACAGGAAGGAAGCATTTCTACATACTTTATATTTCAGTCAGCTCACCTTCCCTTTTGAAGTTCTGTAGCACTTTCTCAATATGATATATATTTTTAAACAAAATATATTCCATTTTAAACAGTTGTCTCTCCAACTAAACTGTAAATTCCTGGAGAGCAGGAGCCATTTCAAATACAGCTTCTAAATCCCTGATGGTACCTAGGAAAGTGTTCAAAAAATTCCCAGGAACTGACCCTCACTTTGTTTTGATATGTAACCAATGATAATATTCTCTAGTCTCTGTAATTTATTCTCTATCTTGTTGATCCTTCCTTTTGTTTTAAAAGGATTTATATGTAAACATATAGCTGATTCACTTTGCTACATAGCAGAAACTAACAACACTGTAAAGCAACTATACTCCAAGAAAAATAAAAATTTTTAAATACTTCCAATTAAAAACAAACTAATTAAAAATAAAAAGCATTCACAATTTGGGTTTTAGTAATCATTCTTTTTATTTCAAATATAATTAGTTTATAAAGTTTAAACTTACAACACAACCAATGTATAAAGCAAGGTGCATTCACTCTACTGAACAGTTCATCCACTTAGATCTTATAGATACCTCTCCATCTACATTCAGTTACTCATATATCACCTTCTTTCCATGTTTCTCACTATATACAGGCTAAGTACTACTCACTAATAATTCTAAGCTAAATATAACTTTGGGTCCAAAATCTTTAGAAAAATCAATTACTCGAATTAGTGTGATTCATTATTTCAATAATGAAATAATAAATTGACATTGAAATGGAGAAAGCTTTGTTCCCCAAAATTAACTTTCCATAATCCATCTGAATGACTGATAACTGCAACAAAATGCTTCTTAGAAATACATTAAAATTTGAATACAGTAATTTTGACTAATTTCAATGTGACAAAAAGAGACCATTCCAACAATTTCTTCTCTGCTGCCCTCAGAAAATCCTCCAAGGCTTTACCATACAAATAAAATTTAAAACAAAGAGAAACATATTGTCCTACCAAAAAAAAAAAGCTTGAAAACAATTATTAAAAGAAAAAGCTTTACATGCTAGTTACCTACTAGAAATATTTTGTTTCTAAACATCAAAAACTTTAAGCTCCCCAAAGAGCAAACAAAATTACTTATATAGATAGAAGAAATTGAGTTCTGGGAAACTAGGGCTGTATCTCATTCAAATTACAAACGTCAAAAACAAATACATTCACACTAGACACTATAGAGGAGAAGGCAATGGCACCCCACTCCAGTACTCTTGCCTGGAAAATCCCATGGACGGAGGAGCCTGGTGGGCTGCAGTCCATGGGGTCGCTAAGAGTCGGATACGACTGAGCGACTTCACTTTCACTTTTCACTTTCATGCATTGGAGAAGGAAATGGCAACCCGCTCCAGTGTTCTTGCCTGGAGAATCACAGGGATGGGGGAGCCTGGTGGGCTGCCGTCTATGGGGTGGCACAGAGTCGGACACGACTGAAGCGATTTAGCAGCAGCAGCAGTAGCAGACACTATAGAATGACTATACATTTAAGAATCACAACATTTAATTCAAAAGTTAAATAACTGAAATTAATTTTATTTCTAAACATTTTTTTAAACTATTTTAAATCTGCTAAATATTTCAATGCTTACCTTTTACGCATAAAAATGATCATAATCTACAAGTATTTAATGAACCAAGATTATACAGTAGGCAGAAGATAACTGTAAAGATCTGGTTTACTACCTTGAAAAAGTTACATCTTATTCAAATAGAATACAACATGCTTTGTTCCTTCATGTATTTGTTAATTTTTCAGTCACTTCGTTTTATGTGTTTCTTTTTAATGATTAAGTAAAACTTAGAGAAGGCATGCAATCTCACTGTAAGAACACTACAACGGCCTGGGTAATTTTAACCAAAGGATAAAGTTTTTAAAGGTTATATACTTTCACTTTTGCAATCACTATATTGTTGCTTTAGAGTTTATCACTAAGGATCAGAGAAGGAAGGGAAGATAGGAGAGTATATTTTCTACATTTCTCTACATGCAGCCTTAGGAAACATTTGCTATCTGTCCCTGCTTCTATATAAAAAAGAAAAACAAAAATATGTTGATTCCAAAAGTCTCCCATTATCACAGTAAGCTTTCTAAATATTTCTATTACAAATTATATAAATATATTCTATAAATACTTTATATATTTAAAACCAAGAAATAGGAATTCCAAAATTTCTACCAAATTAATTTAAATCAAATTATTTGATTTATCATAATATGGCAAAATTCCACATACAGATCATTCCCACTGAACCAGGATTTTCTTTTAAGATCAGTCCTAATAAAATCAAAGGCATGAATATACAAGTAACATAAATGTGTGTGTATGTTTATATGTATACATATATAGATATAGAGAGAGCATAAAGTCTACATCCATCCCAGTCTTCTACAACATTATTACCACAATATCATACAGAAGTTTTATAAAACCTTGAAACAGGCAAAATTAAATTACATTCAATTTAGTTTTCACATAAAGTATACTTTACTGCAAGTATGCAATTGGTAACCCTTCAGAGACAAAATGTTAGATTAACTGTTATATCTCTCCTGAAAGCATTCAGGATAAATATCAACAACAGCTTAAGAATGGCAGACTAGAAAGTTACTTTCCCAACCATCAGATCCCTTTATATCAATCTCTGTCCAATATTTGCATTCTTAGACCAAAAACTAGTGTTTTCTTATCTTGAGGTCTAACTCGTTGCAATTTTCTTAAATCTGGTTCCATTTTTCCTAGGTTCAAAAGAGTACAGAGACCATTCACTCTTTCCTTACCCTCTGAGTGGAGCAGAGAATGGCCATGATGAACAGCATGTATATATGACTTATAGAAGCTGAACAAAGAACGCTATCCCTGAGTTCTAGTCCTACTCTACCACTAATTTGTTGCATGACTCAAGTCATATTACTTCTCTAAATTTACCTATTACAATATTACTTCGGCAAAATACCAAGTATGCTTCTAGAGATATTCAAGGGTCGACGATATCAGATCCAGCAGAATATGCTTACAAGTTCTTAACTGTACTTGCAGCTCTCCTATTTTTTTTTTTAATGTGTCTCTATTTTCATTCAACTAAGTTTTCTAAAGTTCCTATTTAGAATTACTTTTTAGGTACTGAACACCTACTCAGTCAATTAGACTATTTCTACCTAATCTGAAAGATAAGTATTTGCCTCCATTTCCTTGAGTCTCTGGTAGCTACTCATAAAGGTTTAAAACATGCCTGATCAAGAGATCAGGAAACAAGAGTTTCTTCTCCTTTATCTGACTTTCTAAACAACCTATAGTCTTCCAGAATATTACTAGATCTTTCACAAGCTTAAAACAAACCAAATAAGTTTTTCTTACTGTTCTTACTTCTTTTTTTTAGAAATTAAAAATACTTAACATATTATAATTCTTCAGTTATTAGTATTATTGCTTTTTGACAGGACTTGAACAGTGATTTCTTAACAACATATTTCATATATAATAGTCACATGCTTTGAGGTATGTATCTGTCCCCAGATGTGAATAATATACTTTTCCTCACATACCCTATGATGATTAATAACACTTAAACCAATATATTATTAAAATAAAAACACCTAAGGAAATGAAAACTGTACTTTTATAGACTTCCTCGGAGGTTCTAAAACTAGTCATAATGCCAACCACATTAAAAATATGCAATCTTTCTTCATATAAATATGAATGACAAAACAATAAAATCAACTATTATTACTAAGTAAATATAAAAGTATATACTATATATACCTACCTAGCAACAGAATACATAAAGAGAAAATCATTATCTGGTGAGCCTGGAGTCTTGCTATAATCTCTGTATTTCTTCTGAGTGGTATTTTTTATATCTTTCATTACAGATTCCATTTCTTTACTTAAGTTGGTTTCTGACTGTAAAAAAAACACAAACATATATAAAAAGTTTATGTATATTCATTTTCTCTAATAATAGTCTAACACTACAGTGTTTATCGTTTAAGCACACTATGAAATTAAGGTTTAAAAATCAAAACAGATAAATATAGGCTATCAGCTAAAAATATATTTAGTATACCAAAATAAAACAGATCAAGAAATATTTTCTCTTATCTTAGAGACATTTTAAAGAGCCTCTTGATGAAAGTGAAAGAGGAGAGTGAAAAAGTTGGCTTAAAGCTCAACATTCAGAAAACTAAGATCATGGCATCTGGTCCCATCACTTCATGGCAAACAGATGGGGAAACAGTGACTGACTTTATTTTGGGGGGCTCCAAAATCACTGCAGATGGTGACCACACCCATGAAATTAAAAGATGCTTACTCTTTGAGAGAAAAGTTATGACCAATTAGCTAGCTTAATAAAAAGCAGAGACATTACTTTGCCAACAAAGGTCCATCTAGTCAAGGCTATGGTTTTTCCAGTAGTCATGTATGGATATGAGAGTTGACTATAAAGAAAGCTGAGCGCCAAAGAATTGATGCTTTTGAACTGTGGTGTTGGAGAAGACTCTTGAGAGTCCCTTGGACTGCAAGGAGATTCAACCAACACATCCTAAAGGAAATCAGTCCTGAATATTCATTGGAAGGACTGATGCTGAAATTCCAATCCTTTGGCCACCTGATGTGAAGAACTGACTCACTTGAAAAGACGCTGATGCTGGGAAAGACTGAAGGTGGGAGGAGAAGGGGACAACAGAAGATGAGATGATTGGATAGCATCACCAACTCAATGGACATAAGTTTGAGTAAACTCTGGGAGTTGGTGAAGGACAGGAGGCCTGGTGTGCTGCAGTCCATGGGGTTGCAAAGAGTCGGACATGACTGAGCGACTGAACTGAACCATAGAAGTTTCCATGCTTATAAAAAATCTTTCATTTAAGCACATTTTTTTCAGGACTAATACTAATGTGCCTTACTTTAAGCATATTTTAAACACATAAAAATTTGGATTTGCAAAAGAAAAAACCACAGAGACGCAAATCTTAGTCTTCAATTGAGAAAAGGGAGTAGCTTTGAAATATGAATTTGTTTAAAAAGTCAGATATGCACAGGTTTCACAAATTTACTGCATTTACTGTGCATACCTCTCACTTCTCTCAGGTATCACAACATAAATCTGTGATAAAAATGAAATAGTCAAGAATTTAAATCAAAAAAATAAATCCTACTGAAAGAGATAAAAGATGGGCTCACTCATATCAAATTTCACAGTAAAACAGACTGACTTATGGTAGATGCTTCGATCATATACACAATATTTGACCTCTCTAATGCACAGAAATATGTGTGTAAATCTATACTTACCAAGTGTGTGTGTGTGTATAAATATATCACCTTAATTCTAATATACCTAATGGACATATTTTTAAAAGATTAGACTGTGCTTTACATTGCAAGATATAGATAACGTTTAATTTCATTTTTAAATATTTCAACATAACCATATCTAAGCTTATAGAATTTCATGATTTGGAAGGCATATACTAAAATTATAACAACTGATATTAAGGAAAAGTATAGCCTTTAGCAATAATTTGTTCTATTACTCTGATTTTTGTTTTTAATAACCACCAACGGAAAAGAAACACTCTAAAAGCAATTTCTACTAAATGTATGAAGGTCCAGAGTAACAGAAATGGAACAAAAATTACAGCTGAAAAGCAGAGCTAAGTTAAGCAGGATATTTCTGCCTTACACTGATGCTTACTGGGAAAGCTCCCGGACGTCCTTGCAGCTCCTCCACTTCCTTTATGAGATCTTGTATGCTTTTGTTACTAGGACGCTGCCAAAGGTGGTTTTCAACATTGCTTCCAGGATAACAAGGAAGAACACTGTTAGCAAACTGCCTACAGAGAGGACATGTGAATTCTCCTTTGTCCACTGAGAAGCCCTGAAGAACCTGGTCATTCTAAAAGATGAAACAAACATACAGTTATATGATGCATACTTTTACAGAAAACAAAATTAACATCTCTACATTTTAGAGTAAATAAATAAACCATACAAAAAAGATCTCTACTGCATGTCATAAAAACAAAGTCACTTAACTCTTGAGCTTATCAAATCACTTCTTTACAGTCATAGCAATCATGCAACACTTGCCATCACCAATGAACTGCTCAAGTATCCTACTTTTCTCTCAGGAGGAAACATTCAAATAATGATCCAATCAATGTGAAATGTGAATTTAAGATAAAGGATAACTCAAAAGCAGGTCACATTAGAGTGAATCACCTTCCACTTACACCATGCCCTGTTTTCATCATCTATAAGTGACTATTGGAAAGATTAGCCCAGTGCTCATGTCACTGGAGCAGAACAGACAAGCTTCTGAGAGTATATAAGCCAAAAAAAAAAAAAAAAAAAGAGGAGCTATCCCACATTGAAGGTCAGGAAGGGCGGCAGTGAGGAGATACCCCTGGTCCAAGGTAAGGAGCAATGGCTGTGCTTTGCTGGAGCAGCCGTGAAGAGATACCCCACGCCCAAGGTAAGAGAAACCCAAGTAAGACGGTAGGTGTTGCAAGAGGGCATCAGAGGGCAGACACACTGAAACCATACTCACAGAAAACTAGTCAATCTAATCACACTAGGACCACAGCCTTGTCTAACTCAATGAAACTAAGCCATGCCCGTGGGGCAACCCAAGACGGGCAGGTCATGGTGGAGAGATCTGACAGAATGTGGTCCACTGGAGAAGGGAATGGCAAACCACTTTAGTATTCTTGCCTTGAGAACCCCATGAACAGTATGAAAAGGCAAAATGATAGGATACTGAAAGAGAAACTCCCCAGGTCAGTAGGTGCCCAATATGCTACTGGAGATCAGTGCAGAAATAACTCCAGAAAGAATGAAGGGATGGAGCCAAAGCAAAAACAATACCCAGCTGTGGATGTGACTGGTGATAGAAGCAAGGTCTGATGCTGTAAAGAGCAATATTGCATAGGAACCTGGAATGTCAGGTCCATGAATCAAGGCAAATTGGAAGTGGTCAAACAAGAGATGGCAAGAGTGAATGTCGATATTCTAGGAATCAGCGAACTGAAATGGACTGGAATGGGTGAATTAACTCAGATGACCATTATATCTACTACTGCGGGCAGGAATCCCTCAGAAGAAATGGAGTGGCCACTATGGCCAACAAAAGAGTCCGAAATGCAGTACTTGGATGCAATCTCAAAAACGACAGAATGATCTCTGTTCGTTTCCATGGCAAATCATTCAATACCACAGTAATCCAAGTCTATGCCCCAACCAGTAACGCTGAAGAAGCTGAAGTTGAACAGTTCTATGAAGACCTACAAGACCTTTTAGAACTAACACCCCAAAAAGATGTCCTTTTCATTATAGGGGACTGGAATGCAAAAGTAGGAAGTCAAGAAACACCTGGCTGCTGCTGCTGCTGCTAAGTCGCTTCAGTCGTGTCCGACTCTGTGCGACCCCATAGACGGCAGTCCACCAGGCTCCTCCTTCCCTGGGATTCTCCAGGCAAGAACACTGGAGTGGGTTGCCATTTCCTTCTCCAATGCATGAAAGTGAAAAGTGAAAGTGAAGTCGCTCAGTCGTGTCCGACTCTTAGCGACCCCATGGACCACAGCCCACCAGTTCCCCCGTCCATGGGATTTTCCAGGCAAGAGTACTGGAGTGGGACACCTGGAGTAACACGCAAATTTGGCCTTGGAGTACGGAATGAAGCAGGGCAAAGACTAATAGTTTTGCCAAGAAAATGCACTGGTCATAACAAACACCCTCTTCCAACAACACGAGAGAAGACTCTACACATGGACATCACCAGATGGTCAACACCGAAATCAGACTGATTATATTCTTTGCAGCCAAAGATGGAGAAGCTCTATACAGTCAGCAAAAACAAGACCAGGAGCTGACTGTGGCTCAGACCATGAACTCCTTATTGCCAAATTCAGACTTACATTGAAGAAAGTAGGGAAAACCACTAGACCATTCAGGTATGATCTAAATCAAATCCCTTATGATTATACAGTGGAAGTGAGAAATAGATTTAAGGGCCTAGATCTGATAGATAAGAGTGCCTTTTGAACTACAGAGTGAGGTTCGTGACATTGTACAGGAAGACAGGGATCAAGACCATTCCCATGGAAAAGAAATGCAAAAAAGCAAAATGGCTGTCTGGGGAGGCCTTACAAATAGCTGTGAAAAGAAGAGAAGCAAAAAGCAAAGGAGAAAAAGAAAGATATAAACATCTGAATGCAGAGTTCCAAAGAAAATCAAGAAGAGATAAGAAAGCCTTCTTCAGCGATCAATGCAAAGAAATAGAGGAAAACAACAGAATGGGAAAGACTAGGGATCTCTTCAAAAAAATCAGAGATACCAAAGGAACATTTCATGCAAAGATGGGCTCGACAAAGGACAGAAATGGTATGGACCTAACAGAAGCAGAAGATATTAAGAAGAGGTGGCAAGAATACACAGAAGAACTGTACAAAAAAGATCTTCACGACCCAGATAATCATGATGGTGTGATCACTGACCTAGAGCCAGATATCCTGGAATGTGAAGTCAAGTGGGCCTTGGAAAGCATCACTACAAACAAAGCTAGTGGAGGTGATGGAATTCCAGTTGAGCTATTCCAAATCCTGAAAGATGATGCTGTGAAAGTGCTGCACTCAATATGCCAGCAAATTTGGAAAACTCAGCAGTGGCCACAAGACTGGAAAAGGTCAGTTTTCATCCCAATCCCAAAGAAAGGCAATGCCAGAGAATGGTCAAACTACCACACAATTGCACTCATCCCACACGCTAGTAAAGTGATGCTCAAAATTCTCCAAGCCAGGCTTCAGCAATATGTGAACCATGAACTTCCTGATGTTCAAGCTGGTTTTAGAAAAGGCAGAGGAACCAGAGATCAAATTGTCAACATTTGCTGGATCATGGAAAAAGCAAGAGAGTTCCAAAAAAGCACCTATTTCTGCTTTATTGACTATGCCAAAGCTTGTGACTGTGTGGATCACAATAAACTGTGGAAAATTCTGAAAGAGATGGGAATACCAGACCACCTGATCCCCTTCTTGAGAAATCTGCATGCAGGTCAGGAAGTAACAGTTAGAACTGAACATGGAACAACAGACTGGTTCCAAATAGGAAAAGGAGTACGTCAAGGCTGTATATTGTCACCCTGTTTATTTAACTTACATGCAGAGTACATCATGAAAAACGCTGGACTGGAAGAAGCACAAGGTGGAATCAAGATTGCCGGGAGAAATCTCAATAACCTCAGATATGCAGATGACACCACCCTTATGGCAGAAAGTGAAGAGGAACTAAAAAGCCTCTTGATGAAAGTGAAAGTGGAGAGTGAAAAAGTTGGCTTAAAGCTCAACATTCAGAAAACGAAGATCATGGCATCCGGTCCCATCACTTCATGGGAAATAGATGGGGAAACAGTGTCAGACTTTATTTTTCTGGGCTCCAAAATCACTACAGATGGTGACTGCAGCCATGAAATTAAAAGACACTTACTCCTTTGAAGGAAAGTTATGACCAACCTAGATAGCATATTCAAAAGCAGGGACATTACTTTGCCAACAAAGGTCTGTCTAGTCAAGGCTATGGTTTTTCCTGTGGTCATGTATGGATGTGAGAGTTGGGCTGTGAAGAAGGCTGAGCGCTGAACAATTGATGCTTTTGAACTGTGGTGTTGGAGAAGACTCTTCAGAGTCCCTTGGACTGCAAGGAGATCCAACCAGTCCATTCTGAAGGAGATCAGCCCTGGGTGTTCTTTGGAAGGAATGATGCTAAAGCTGAAACTCCAGTACTTTGGCCACCTCATGCGAAGAGCTGACTCACTGGAAAAGACTCTGATGCTGGGAGGGATTGGGGGCATGAGGAGAAGGGGAAGACAGAGGATGAGATGGCTGGATGGCATCACTGACTCGATGGACGTGAGTCTGAGTGAACTCCGGGAGTTGGTGATGGACAGGGAGGCCTGGCGTGCTGCGATTCATGGGGTCGCAAAGAGTCGGACACGACTGAGCAACTGATCTGATCTGATCTGATCTGAAGCCTAAAAATGCCAGGTTGGATGAAGCACAAGCTGGAATCAAGACTGCCAGGAGAAATATCAATAACCTCAGATATGCAGATGACACCACCCTTATTGCAGAAAGTGAAGAAGAACTAAAGAGCCTCTTGATGAAAGTGAAAGAGGAGAGTGAAAAAGTTGGCGTAAAGCTCAACATTCAGAAAACGAAGATCATGGAATCTGGTCCTATCACTTCATGGCAAATAGATGGGGAAATAATGGAAACAGTGACAGACTTTATTTTTTGGGCTGCAAAATCACTGCAGATGGTGACCGCAGCCATGAAATTAAAAGACACCTGCTCCTTTGAAGAAAAGCTATGATCAACCTAAACAGCATATTAAAAAGCAGAGATATTACTTTGCCAACAAAGGTCCATCTAGTCAAACCTATGGTTTTCCCAGCAGTCATTTATGGATGTGAGAGTTGGACCATAAAGAAGACTGAGTGCCAAAAAATTGATGCTTTTGAACTGTGGTGTTGAAGAAGACTCTTGAGAGTCCCTTGAACTACAAGGAGATCAAACCAGTCAATCCTAAAGGAAATCAGTCCTGAATATTCATTGGAAGGACTGATGCTGAAGCTGAACCTCCAGAACTTGGGCCACCTGATGCAAAGAACTGACTCATTAGAAAAGACCCTGATGCTGGGAAAGACTGAAGTTGGGAGGAGAAGGGGACCACAGAGGATGAGATGGTTGGATGGCATCACCGACTTGATAGACATGAGCTTGAGCAGGCTTCAGGAGTTGGTGATGGGCAGGGAAGCCAGGTGTGCTGCAATCCATGGGGTTGCAAAGAGTTGGATACGACTGAGAGACTGAACTGACTCAAGTCTAAAAAAAAATGTGATACACCTTCTAACGTGTCTAACAGTTGAACAAAACTGACTGGTCTTGATGCATTAGGTTTATTTAGGTTTAACAGGTAGGGAAAAGATTTAGTTAGACTACTCAGAAAAGTGATAAGAAGGGGAATTAATTCAGCATCCTTCAGATGTTTCTGATAGGAGGGGGAAGAAAAATTAGTTGAAACAAACATACATAATGCAAATATGCCTTGGAGGAAACTCTTGCTCATGAGAGATTACAACATATGCTAGCCAACCAGAATTTAAGGAAGGAATCCAGGCTGCTACATTTGTTTCCTTCTTTTGACTGATACCACCCTCATCTATTCTGCTCTTTTAGGCCGTTGCTATCCTGTAGTTCTAACCACTATCTTACTCTTTTTTCCAGTAGTCTCTCTTGTTTTGCCACTAACCTAATGATTTAATCTTAAAATGTTTTTAATGTACTAAAGTAAATGCATGAATGCTACAATATAAACATTATTACTAACAAGACAAAAATAATGAGAAAAAAGGATACAAAAAAGAAAAAAATGAATTTATTTGCCCACGGTTAATCTGGGCTTCCCTGGTAGCTCAGCTGGTAAAAGAATCTGCCTGCAATGCAAGAGACCCCAGTTTGATTCCTGGGTCGGGAAGAACACCTGGAGAAGGGATAGGCTACCCACTCCAATATTCTGGCCTGGAGAATTCCATGACTGTATAGTCCACGGGGTCGCAATGAATTGGACACAACTGAAAGACTTTCACAAAGATAGTTAATGACAATGTCCAAATGAACTTAGGTTTCCCAACTGTTTAACGTATTATTCATTTCACTGTATCTTGGATCTCAAATACTTAGGCCAAAAAACTGAATTCCACCTTTTTTACTTTGTGACATTCATTTCTTCAAGACCTTAAAAATCTAACACTATGTCTTCTTAAATCCAATTCTAGAAACACATACTAAACTGCTATCATGTGTCAAATGCTATACCATGTTACTGCAAAAAGAGTTAAGAGACATCTTCATTTAAGGTACTGACAACGTAAAAGCAAATAGAAACAACAACAGTGTGATAAATCCAACAAACAAGGCTTCCCAGAGAAGGAGACTTGTGAGGTGAGTTTTAAAGATATACAAGAAGAGTGTACTAAAAGGTTTGGGACAAGGTACTAGTAATTGAAGGACATTCTTTGATAAGCTTTTCTGTCGCTATAATTTTTTAAACTGCTAGGTCTTCATCCTAGTCTTGACTGAAACTAGGTTCCTTCCTAAAGCACCCCCAGAAGACCTCTCAAAAAGGCACTGCTCATTTTCTCACATCCCTCAAACATCAGTACCCTTCTCACCTCCAGTGCTGGCTCAAAATCATTATTCTTGCATTCCCTGTGTGGTTCAGGTCATTTAAAGAAATCACCCCTTTTCCTTCCTTTTTACTGCCATTCATTGCCCTTAATATCCGAAGACTTCAGTAACTAGATTCGTGTTCTTCCTCACTCCAACTTTTGCCATCCTCTTATACAATTTCAATGTGCATGTAGACAGCCAATCTTACATAATTCAATGACCTCATCAGCTACTTGACGTCAGCAACTCCAATGGCTCTGACCTCTACTCTATCCTAGCACCTGTTACCATGACACACCCTTATCTTGTAAGGACAAACAACTGTCCATATCAGAAAACAGTAAATTCAAACACCTTACATTTTGACTGTCAACTCCTATCTCTTTTAGTCCCTCCCTTTTCCCTCAGTTTATATGGCCTTTCCTATCCTACCACACACCATGAGCTATCATTTAAAAAATTCTCAAGTCAGGAAGAAACAGACTCTGATGAGGGGAAAGGCATCCTGGGATTTAGGCAAAGAGTCTGGGATAGAGGAGGCAAAGATTTGGAATAGTTGCTAAGGAGACTAGGAGAGGGAACTGATCAAAGACAGGTAAATTAGTTGATTAGTAATATCCACAGTCCATGACCCTAACTGAGCCACTATTTTAAGAAATCACAGATGTGTATATGTACTAGTCTGCTTAGTTTTACAATTTTTCTAACAGTGCCAGCTACCTGGGTATGAAGTCAAAGGAGGTGGATTAAATGACTAGTATTAAGAGCACAATGGACATAGTACAAGAAAATGAGGTGAGGAAAGCGCTAGTGTACTAGGCAAATGCAAGGGGCGGAAAGAATAGATGCTTTCAAATTGTGGTACTGGAGAAGACTCTTGCGAGTCCCTTGGACTGCAAAGAGATCAAACCAAGTCAATCCTAAAGGAAATCAACTCTGAATATTCATGGGAAGGACTGATGCTGAAGCTGAGGCTCCAGTATTTTGGCCATCTGATGTGAAGAGACCCCCTCACTGGAAAAGACCCTGATGCTGGGAAAGACTGAAAGCATAAAGAAGAGGGCAGCAGAGGATGAGGTGGTTAAATAGTATCACCAACTCAGTGGACATGAATCTGAGCAAACTCTGGGAGATAGTGAAGGACAGGGAAGGAGAGAAGGACAAACTCCGGGAGACAGTGAAGGACAGGGAAGGAGAGAAGGACAAACTCCAGGAGATAGTGAAGGACAGGGAAGGACTAGGTAGGCTGCAGTACATGGGGTCGCAAAGAGTTGGACACAGCTTAGCAACAGAACAACAAAGGACTAGAGATGTTGAGGTCAGAAGCAAAACACACCAATAAGAGTAAAGATAGAGACTTTGACAAGTGCTATACCATAATGGTATGGTAGGATATTAAAGCTTACTACTTTAGAGCTAAAGTAGCAAAATCTAAAATTACAGTTATGGAAGTCAGTTGCCAATGTGAAGTAAAAAAATGAAATCCCTAAAGTTGAAGAGGTCAAGGAACTGTGAAGCTGAATAGTTCAAATGGCAATCATAATCACCCAAGATGAATTAGGATGTATACGCTGTAAAAAAATATTTAATACCTTGAAAGACACAAACATCTTTATTTAACATGTTTCAATCAACTTACCCGTAATGATTCCATATAAGATTTATGGCAATCGATATGTAATGTGTGGCCACAGGTTTGTACATAAACACCTCCTTCCCAGCCAATTGATACTGCCAAGAGACAAGAACTCTTAAAAAAAAAAAGACAAAATATAATTAGTTTTAAAGAAGCAGAAACATACCTAAACAAATCTACATAAACCTCTCAATCATTTCATATTGTTATACCTATGTGGGCTTTGTATTTCTGTGATATAAAGAAACACCTGACTTGATAACCCCGAGGCAATATCTTTAAATCTGGAAGATAGTTTTAGCTTCCAAATAATTATACTTGTAATAAAAGAGAAAAACTGTGAATTAGCCTTTCTCTACCTCATAAAATATAATAAAGTATACTGCTACTGATTATTTTACCTGTTCTACATGGTATTGGATTTCTCTGTGACATCTAACCTTAACATCTGCCTTCTTCAAATGCCTATTTCCCTCTTCCCTCCTAATGCCACTCTCTTTTGGTTTCTCTCCTGTCTCTTTAACCATTTGGTTTAAGCCTCCTTTTAAGACTTTTTTTTCCCCTTCGTCTGCCCCTTCAATATTTAAATTCCTCAAGGTTCAATTCTTAAAGCTTTTCTCTTATTAAAACTATTCTCCCTGAGTGAACTTAATCAGTATATTCAATGATTCTTCAAGTTGGGTCTCTTGCCTGAATGCCAGATACAAATACTCAGTTGACAACCAGAAATCTCCAATTTGAGGTCCTTCAGATAAAATAAAACCAATGTGTCAAAAATGTTCATTTTCTCTATGAATCTTTCTCTTCCTCTTGGCTTAAAAACTCTACATCTGTTTAGTCACCAAATCAGAAAGCTAAAAGTTATTTACATCACACCCTTTCCTTCACACCACAGAATTAGTTCCCAAACTATATGAAATCTATCTCCTGTATAATTCATGATTTTGGCCTCTCTCTCTTTATTCCCACTGTAACAGTCAAGCCTATATGATCTGTTGTGGGGAAGAGAGTTCTTAAATAAATTTTAACTGGTCTCCATGATGCATCTTGCACACATCTTTCTAAAGTACAAATCTGCTCATGAGAATTTTAAAAGTGCCTAAACATTTATATGGGTCTAATATAATAAACAACACAAAAAGGAACCCAGATTATATAAACAAACTACATACACTTTGGAAATGCATTTTCAAAGTTAATTCCTTTCATCTTCTCTTTCTCTTTAAACTTCTCTGCTAATTCCTTCTTTTCAACCTATGAACAGTCTAGACTTTTCCTCCTAAAGCAAGTTTCTTTAAATTTTCATTTGGCCTCTGCCAAACAGCATTTCAGCCTGACCCTGAGTTTACCCTCTAGTGAAAGTGAAAGTCATTCAGTTGTGTCCAACTTTTTGCGACCCCATGGACTGCAGACTGCCAGGCTCCTCTGTCCAGGGAATTCTCCAGGCCAGAAGACTGGAGTGGGTAGCCATTCCCTTTTCCAGGAGATTTTCCTGACCCAGGGATTGCAGGTGGATTTTTTACCATCTGAGCCACCAGGGAAACCCTCTAGAGTCTACAGCAAATACATGGCCAAGTCAGGGCAATACTGGTACGAGGTCTAACGTGAGTGACAGCACATGATGAAAAATTTGAGAGCCATCAAAACAAAGCAAACTACTAAATTTTACTTTTATGTTGGAAAATAGCCTATTAGATGACCAAACCATCTTAAATAACAGTAAACAGAATTCCAATATTAAATCAAGACTCTTCACGAGCATCTGAAAGTTAAAAGCATCACACAGTATGAAATGCCTTTCTAGCCGATTTGAAGATGTGCAACAGCACAAATCAAATTCTCACAGCAGGTGAGCTGGTTTCTACTGTTACACATCAGAAAAACAACAGGAGACCTGCTCATCTCTGTTTTATGTTTTGGAGCCACTTTAAGTAGAAGCAGATTTGGGTATTAGATCATTTTAGAATGGCTGGTAGGCAGCTAATAAGCTATTCTCTTTGACAATGTACTATAAAATGTAATTAATCTTTCCTTTTAATATATAAGCTGTGAGTTTTAAAACTGAAAATAGTATGTCATTTGTCTGTGTAACTGTTAGATGTCTTTTTAATTTGCTAGAGTCAAAAAAGGCAAGAGATCATTTACTAATATGAGACCTACATTTCAGAAAGACCTACATTCAACAATGTGCCCACCTCTGTACTGTTTAACATTGAACCTTCACCTCAATATTTATTAAAACTTTATGCAGTAAGCAGTCTTATTTCTTTTAATAAAAAGGGACTGCAAGCTGACCAAGAGCACTCAGTTAAAAGTGGTAAAGCCCAAGTTCAACCCAGATCTATCTGACTCCAAAGCTCAGGTTCCCTCCTTCTCTATTTATATATGAGTGTCATAGCTCTCATATATAACACTTCCAACTTCACTAGTAAACACACTATCTTGTATGACTGAAATTCTACAGGTCAACTTTATAAAAAGCATGCATTTGATATGAAGAGAGAAGAATCTATGCAGTTTAATTCTATAATCACTAACAGTGTCTACTGATAACAACTCTTCTTCTTTACATGGTCTGGCTACAAAACTGAAATCCAGTAAGCATCCACAATACCCAAGCATGTGTTAGATGCCCTGGAGAAGGGAATGGCAACCCACTCCAGTATTCCTGCCTGGAGAATTCCATGGACAGAGGAGCCTGGCGGGCTACACAGTCCATGGGGTCACAAAGCGTTGGACACGACTGAGCAACTTCCACACCTTCACACCTGTTGTTGTTTAGTCACTAAATCACATATGATTCTCTTACGACCCCATGGACTGTAGCCCTTCAGGCTCCTCTGTCTGTGGGATTTCCCAGGCAAGAATACTGGAGTGGGTTGCCATTTCTTTCTCCAGGGGATCTTTCTGATCCAGGGATCAAACCTACATCTCCTGCATTGACAGGAGGATTCTTTATCACTGAGCCATCTGGGAAGCCCTGAAGGGACTATAAAACCAAAAGGAAAAATGGCCCTAGACCTCCAGAGGTCCAGGAAACACACTATTTATAAGTAAAATAGCCATTATGAAGTATATAAAAGTACTTATGTAGAAATAAAACCTCACAATCACTCACAAAAACAAAACAGATTCAGGCCAGTTCAAGTATCAGTTCAGAGCTTTTTTTTAAAAAAAGTTTTTTGTTTTCTTTCTTAGAAATGAATAGCTATTCTGACTGCAAGAAGAGATACTCTACTTTTTCTCTCCTTTATTAGATCTCCTCTTCCCTCAAATTATTATGTCCTCAGGTCTGAGTTGTATTTTGACTAAGTTATTTTTATTTTCTATTTGGCCTTAGGATTCATCTTTACTCATTTACTCTAAAGTGATTCAAAATGCTGACATTAAAACCAGGATTACATCAGGAAAAAAAAAAACTAAAAAAAGTTGGCAGTAAATTTCTGCAAAAGTAGAATTCAGCACAATTTTCTCCAAAATGAAGATATTAATTGGTCTCCAATTAGTAAAACTATATACATATATACACATGCTGCAGAAAACCTGAAGAAACAATAAAGAAAAAGTATGAAAGTGTGTCTGTGTATACATATATGTATGCATGTACATATACAAACATAAAGACGTCTTATTTCCAAATAATGATTTCATTTTAAAGTCTCTGAAAATATATGGAAGCATTATCCTCATTACCTAACCCAAACTGCTTAATAAGGCCTAACGAGCCCTCCTAAATAGGTAACTTGAAAATTAAAAATACCACTTTACATTTATACTGACCTTTATAACATGTAAAATGATCTTTTGGGTTACTGCATGAAAGACCATTACGAGCCCTATTTTACAGATGAGGTAACTGAGACTTAGAGTGTTTGGTCACGCTCACATTGCTAAGAAACAGCAGAATCAGAACCAAACCCCAGTTTTCCTCATCTGAAATTCTTTCTACTCCACATAACACCTCCCTATCTAGGGTTTCCATCTCCTCCAGAATCCACTAGAAACATCCTTATCCAGACTACTGAATCACACTCTACTCTGACTCTTACCACGTTAGATCAGTTACTGTTTATTCTAGATAAGTATTCTGTCCGCCACATATCCTACTAGCTGCTTCCATTTAACTTAGTACATTATGTACATGAAGGAATTATATTTGAAATCTACTAATATACATTTTTATATGTGTGTGTGTGTGTGTGTGTATATATATATATATAACTAAAAATAATGCTTCATTTTATATTTTAAGTATTTTAAGTTATTAACAGATGTTACTTAACTCAAAATACAGCAGAGTCAAATAACAACAGGTGAAAGGAATCCCCATTTGATAACCCCTCTGCTGCTAAGTTACCTCAGTCGTGTCCGACTCTGTGTGACCCCATAGACGGCAGCCCACCAGGCTCCCCCGTCCCTGGGATTCTCCAGGCAAGAACACTGGAGTGGGTTGCCATTTCCTTCTCCAATGCATGAAAGTAAAAAGTGAAAGTGAAGTCGCTCAGTCGTGTCCTACTCTTAGCGGCCCCATGGACTGCAGCCTACCAGGCTCCTCCGTCCATGGGATTTTCCAGGCAAGAGTACTGGAGTGGGGTGTCATTGCCTTCTCCATGATAACCCCTCAGGAAACTTAAAAAACGGTATCAAAATTTTACAAAGAAGTTAACAATGTTGCCGCTACTAAATAAACTGAGTTGATCTAAGTCTTATGAATACCTGAGAGTTAGAGCCACAAAGTACGAAGAGCCAGGGAAAAAATCTACCAAGTTCACAACAAGAAATCATAGAAGCCATGATAAATCTGCCCCTACTTTACATATCAAAGCATCATGAGACTTTATTGTCTATCTTTAAATGAAAAAGACAGAAGCAAAAATCTTCATAAAACATAAGTGCCACATCTAAAAGTTTTTATAATGTATATAAAATAATATATAAAAGTGTTTAAAATGATAATATAAACTTATCATTCCACTGAACTGAATTTGTATATCTTATAATAAACAACATTTAAAACAAAGGCATAATATTTGAAACCTGAAATTTTTATGTGTTAACTGACTTCTATTTATTACTATCCACATACTAATTTTTTTCTAATAAAGTTCCAAATTCCAAGTCAGAAAGATATTTGGTTGAAGAAAAATATAAAACTCTGGAGAGAAATATCTATCAATTTTACAGACAAAAATAACATTTAATAAAAAGAACACTTACATCCTTAAAATAACGTTGTAATAATGAAAGCCTCACGTCATGAACTGCTGCACATGTATCCCAGGGGTATATCTGCTCCTCTTCAGAGATAGGCAACTTTTTTGGCTCAATGTTGTCACGGCACTGCCCCAAAACTATATTAACAACAGAGATTAAGAGCCCGTTAAAAAAAACTAACATGTGGACTTTATTCACCAAGAAAACAGAGTTATTTACCATAAGCTTCTTAATTTTTTCACTATTACAATATTTTTAAAGACCTACAAAAAGTGATATCCTAATTTTCTTCTACAGAGTAAATAAACTTTTAATATGTGAATGTTTATTTTTTAAAATAACATCAGGGTTGGCGAGACGGGCAAAGTAAGCCTGGAATTGTGTGTAAAGAGGAAAGAGGTATTCAAGCACTGAGCGGGGACCTAAAGGAATTCTGACTAGCCAAATTCAAGAATAATGACAATAACAGGTAACATGTTCATTGATTCAGGCAGGGAACATGAAGTAAAAGGGTATAATGTTAGACTGTCAGAATACCAACCAAGTGATTAAACTTGGTTAACATCACCAATAATGGAACAAACTATCACTATGAGTCTCCTGATGTGATGCAACGGGAAGGAACAGCATCATAATACTACCATTGCCAAAAATGTTTAACTTTAATCTAATAACAGGGAAAGCAAAAGTGAAAGTCGCTCAGTCATGTCTGACTCTTTGCAACCACATGGACTATACAATCCATGGAATTCTCCAGGCAAGAAATACTGGAGTGGATGATAGCCATTCCCTTCTCCAGGGGATCTCTCCAACCCAGGGATCAAACCCAGGTCTCCCGCACTGCAGGCAGATTCTTTACCAGTTAAGCCACAAGGGAAGCCCAATAACAGGGAAACAATCACATAAATCCAGAAAAAGAGACAGTCTACAGAATAAACTTGAACTCTTCAAAATTTTTTAAAATGCCTGGAGAAACTGTTTCGGATTAAAGGAGACTAACAAGAAATGACAACTAACTGCAACACATGATCTTCACTTGTCTCTTGGAACAAGAAAAATATATATCTGGTATATAAAATATTATTGGGAGACTTTGAACACAGAATATTTGATTTTATTCTTATTAAATTTATTCAGTATGATTGGTACTAAGCTTGTATAAAAGAATATCTTTATTCTTAGGTGATATATCCTGAAGTATTTAGGGATAAAAATGTCCAAGATGTCTACCTCTGACAAGTGTGTGTGTGTCTGTGTATAGATAAGTATGGGAAAGAAAACATAAACATGGAAATATGCTAGCCATCAGCAAGTATAGGTGAAGGCTTTTCAACTTTTCTGTAGATGTAAAAGTCAGTCGAAATGAAAAGGTGGGAAAAGAGGTATTTTTATAATTGTAAAACACATACCACACAAAAAGGAAGTGGGGGTATAGGCATAAAGTGCCACACATTACTCTAAGACTCAATAAGTCATTCTTAGAGAAGGAAATATCAGACACAGAGCTGTGGGCCCCAAGTTCTGGGGAGATTTGTAACAGCAGCAGCAGCAGCAGAAAGAATAGACAAAAGCAAGTAGATGCTAGAAACTAAAATATAATTAGCCATGATGTATAATCCTTTTAATAAACTGCCAAACTTGGTTAGCTAGGATTTTGTTAAGGACTTTTACATCTCTATTCATAAGGGATACACATCTATCATTTTCTTTTCTTTTGAAATCCTTATCTGGCTTTGGTATCAAGGTAGTGCTGACCTCAGAGAATGAGGTAAGAAGTGTTCCCTTCTCTCTTTTCATTTTTTTTTTCTTTTGGACAAATCTAAGGAGGAAGAGTCTTAATTCTTTAAATGGCAGAAGACCAAAACAGACATTTATTCAAAGACAGGCCAACAGGCACATGAAAAGATGCTCAAGATCCCTAACTATTAGAGAAATCCAAATCAAAATTGCAGTGAGGTACCATCTCAAACCAGTCAGAATGGCCATCATTAAAAAGTCTACAAATAACAAATGCTGGAAAGGGTGTGGAGAAAAGGATCTCTCCTACAAGGTGGTGATATAGTGCTATATACAGTTACTGGTATACTGCTATACATAGTATAGTTATACTGCTATAACCACTGTGGAAAACATTATGAAGGTCCTCAGAAAACTAAAAGTAGAATTACAATATGACCCAGCAATCCCACTTCTGGGCATACACCCAGACGAAACTATCATTCAAAAAGATACATGCACCCCTGTGTTCACAGCAGCAGTGTTCACAACAGCCAAGATGTGGGAGCAACCTACATGCTCATCGCCAGAGGAATGGATAATAAGATGCGGTACATATATACAAAGGAATACTACTCAGTCATAGAAAAGAACAAAATAATGCCATTTACAGCACTATGGATGCAATCAGAGATTATTGTGCTAAGTAAAGCATGTCAGAAAGACAAAGACAAAACCATATATTACTTATATGTGGAATCTAAAGTATGACACAAATGAACCTATCTATGAAAGAGAAACAGAACAGACTGGTGGTTGCCAACGGAGAGAGCTGAGGAGGGTTGCAGTGGAAGGCTGGGGTTAGCAGATACGAGCTTTCATATATAGAATGGATAAACAACAAGGTCCTACTGTATAGCACAAAGAACTATATATTCAATATCCCATGATAAAGCATAACAGAAAGAATATTTTTTAAAAAAGAATGTGTGTGTGTGTATATATATGTGTGTGTGCGTGTATAACTGAACCATTTTGCTGTACAACAGAGATTAACATAACATTGTAAATCAACTATACTTTAATTAAAGATACTAATAAAAAAATGTTCATTGACCCAATTTCTTCAAATAGCAAAGTGCATTTGGGGTGGGCGGCGGGGTGGAAATGACAGGCACAGGAAAAGATAAGATGGGACTCTATTAAATAAAAGACTATAAGGAGTCTCTACAACTATAAATAAATAAATAAAATAAAATAAATAAGAAACAATTGGGGAATTTTGAACTCTGACTAGATAGTTGATGATATTGAGGAATTAAGTTATTCAGGAGTGACTGTGGTTTTAAAAAATAAGTCTTTAAAAAAATAAGTCTTTTCTATTCAGCAGATATGGTGAAATACTTATAGATGAAATAAAATGATGCCTGGAATCTGCTTCCAAATAATTCTAGGAGAAAAAATTAGTCACAAGTTAATCACTGTTAGAGATTGACGGAGACATTAGAAATTGATGGGGACATGGAGGTACATTTTACTAGTCTCTTTACATCACCACATAGTTAAAATTTTCCATATTCAAAGATAAAAGAAAGAGAGAAGAGAAAAAATAAAGAATTCAGAAGAAAAAAGTAAAGAGGGGTAAAAGGTGAGAGGATGTCAGAGGGTGGTGAGGCTCAGAAAGAAAGGAAACAGCCAGAGATTTTCCCTGCTACAATTCCTAATTAAAATCACTCTTGAGATTTAATAGCTTTTAATACTAGTTTCTTATATTTTTCCTCCTATCTTGAAATGACAAAAGAGCTCTGGAACAGTGGGATTATCTAATATTAACTAGTTTAGTGTAAAAAATTGCTATAAGGGAATTAAATGAAGTAACAAGTCAAAGCAACTTTAAAAATATAAAACAATGAACAAATAACAGTCCAAAATAATAACATAAGCTTCACTGGGGCAGAGATATTATTTTGTTTGGCTCTTATTGTAATAGCGATGATCAATAAATACATGTGAAATGAATACATGAATAAAATAAAACATTAAGTTGATGATTATACAGTACTTGGTGAAGAAGTTATAGAGGGACAAGTAAGAGGCAAAAATCTAATAAACTGAATTCCTTAAAAGAGCAGAAAAAGATAAGCAGCTGCGAAATTGGGTCAGTACTCCAACACATTTCCTTTTAATTATAGTAGTTACTTCTCATCTAGACGGCTCTATTGTCTTATTCAGTGAGGGTTTCACAGATCAATTTCAAATTTTAACAAGAGTAATAAGACAAAAAAACTAATGTACCAGGCACCATATTAGATCCTTTTACCTATATTACATTACTTAACCAACATGACAATCCTCAAAAGTCACTATTATCTCTATATTTAAAAGAAAGCAACAAACTTGGCCAGATTAAGTCAAGCAGTAGATGTTTTTCTGGAACTCTCTTGCTTTTTCGATGATCCAGTGGATGTTGGCAATTTGATCTCTGGTTCCTCTGCCTTTTCTAAAACCAGCTTGAACATCAGGAAGTTCACAGTTCACCTATTGCTGAAGCCTGGCTTGGAGAATTTTGAGCATTACTTTGCTAGCCTGTGAGATGAGTGCAATTGTGCGGTAGTTTGAGCATTCTTTGGTATTGCCTTTCTTTGGGATTAGAATGAATACTGACCTTTTCCAGTCCTGTGGCCACTGCTGAGTTTTCCAAATTTGCTGGCGTATTGAGTGCAGCACTTTCACAGCATCATCTTTCAGGATCTGAAATAGCTCAACTGGAATTCACTAGCTTTGTTTGTAGTGATGCTTCCTAAGTCCCACTTGACTTCACATTCCAGGATGTCTGGCTCTAGGTGAGTGATCACACCATTGTGACTATTTGGGTCGTGAAGATCTGTTTTGTACAGTTCTTCTGCATATTCTTGCCACCTCTTCTTAATATCTTCTGCTTCTGTTAGGTCCATATCATTTCTGTCCTTTATTGAGCCCATCTTTGCATGAAATGTTCCCTTGGTATCTAATTTTCTTGAAGAGATCTCTAGTCTTTCCCATTCTATTGTTTTCCTCTATTTCTTTGCACTGATCACTGAGGAAGGCCTTCTTATCTCTCCTTGCTGTTTTTTGGAACTCTGCATTCAAATGGGTATATCTTTCCTTTTCTCCTTTGCTTTTGGCTTCTCTTCTCTTCACAGCTATTTGTAAGGCCTCCTCAGACAGCCACTTTGCTTTTTTGCATTTCTTTTTCTTGGGGATGGTCTTGATCCCTGTCTCCTGTACAATGTCATGAACCTCCGTCCATAGTTCATCAGGCACTCTGTCTATCACATCTAGTCCCTTAAATCTATTTCTTATTTCCACTGTATAATTGTAAGGGATTTGATTTAGGTCATACCTGAATGGTCTAGAAAAACATCTATTTCTGCTTTATTGACTATGCCAAAGGCTTTGACTGTGTGGATCACAATAAACTCTGGAAAATTCTGAAAAAGATGGGAATACCAGACTACCTGACCTGCCTCTTGAGAAATCTGTATGCAGGTCAGGAAGCACCAGTTAGAACTGGACATTGAGCAACAGACTGGTTCCAAATAGGAAAAGGAGTACGTCAAGGCTGTGTACTGTCACCATGCTTATTTAACTTCTATGCAGAGGACATCATGAGAAATGCTCAGCTGGATGAAGCACAAGCTAGAATCAAGATTGCCGGGAGAAATATCAATAACCTCAGATATGCAGATATCACCACCCTTATGGCAGAAAGTGAAGAAGAACTAAAGAGCCTCCTGATGAAAGTGAAAGGGGAGAGTGAAAAAGTTGGCTTAAAGCTCAACATTCAGAAAACCAAGATCATGGCATCCGGTCCCATCACTTCATGTCAAACAGATGGGGAAACAGTGACAGACTTTATATTTTTGGGCTCCAAGATCATTGCAGATGGTGACTGCAGCCATGAAATTAAAAGACGCTTACTCCTTGAGAGAAAAGTTATGACCAACTTAGACAGCTTATTAAAAAGCAGAGATATTACTTTGCCAACAAAAGGTCCATCTAGTCAAACCTATGGTTTTTCCAGTAGTCATGTAGGGATGTAAGAGTTGGACCATAAAGAAAGCTGAGCACCAAAGAATTGATGCTTTTGAACTGTGGTGTTGGTGAAGACTCTTGAGAGTCCCTTGGACTGCAAGGAGATCCAACCAGTCCATCCTAAAGGAAATCAGTCCTGAGTGTTCATTGGAAGGACTGATGTTGAAACTGAAACTCTAATCCTTTAGCTACCTGATGTGAAGAGGTGACTGATTTGAAAAGACCTGATGCTGGGAAAGACTGAAGCGGATGACAGAGGATTAGATGGTTGGATGGCATCACTGACTCAATGGACATGAAGTTTGGGTAAACTCTGGGAGTTGGTGATGGACAAGGAGGCCTGGCGTGCTCTGGTCCACAGGGTTGCAAAGAGCCGGACATGACTGAGCGACTGGACTGAACTGAACTGAACTGAACCTGTATCTGAATTCTGAGGAATTTCTTATATCTAACTCTTTCTACTCTACTAATTCAGAGTAAACACCCTAGAAAAAAAATGCCCTGGAGAAATATGTAAGTCTTTTATTTACTTCACTTCACACATACTCTTATTGAAAAAGGATACATTCATTGGAACTGGAGTGTAATATTTATCACTACCTCAAAATACTTCAGTATGGCAGAGAATAGAGAATATTCAGACAAATCCTTCAAATTTTTAAAAACATTATTTTAACTCTAAGATTTGCAAACGTCAATTGGCAGGCTGTTACAAGAGTGACTGCTTCTATGCTCAAGAAACAAGGGCAAAACAACCTGAATATGTCTTATATAATTAAAATATTTAAACTGACTATTTTTGGACTTAAATGTTTCTAGATATTAGAACAATCAAGTTGCCAAGAAAGATGAACTCAGTTTTTGGCCACCCAGCATTGGTAAGATTCCATCACACTCTAAAGAAAAAGACTATGTAACATACAGAGAGATCTCTCTTAAATGTTTCTTTCAACACTCCAAGAAAGTGAGATAAACCAGATTAAGAATCTTTGCTAAAAAAAAACCTATAAAGATCCTTGCTATACAGATCTGCAGTTATACCTAAACAAAAATCTAGCTTTTATTTGAGGGATTTACTAATCTGCTGCAAATACTTCATCTCTAAAAATGTTCCCACTAAAAATTACTTTGATTTTTACCTGAGGATGCTTGTAACAGGACAACCAATCCCGTAGGTCTGTCTTCAGAGGAGGGCCCACTCTGTCCACAAATAACACAATCATATACTGCCTCAGAAACTTGAGGTTCTGCTGTGGTGATCTCCATAGGAATATCACTCTCTGGAGAATCTGAGGAGAAAAAGTTGCAATCTTAATTCCTGAAAAGAAAATCTCTCTTTAATAAAATTATGAAAAAAAATCAAGCTCAAATAATTTGGAACTTCAGTATCAATAAATTATATAGTAATAAAACTATGGGAAAATTATCTCACCAAAATAAAATGTTTTCTCATAAAAGACAAAATTACAAAGAATGGATGTTATGAAAGACTTCCGATTCCTGGGTTGGGAAGACCTCCTTGAAGAGGAAATAGTAACCTACTCCAGTATTCTTGACTGGGAAATCCCATGGATAGAGAAGCCTGGTGTGCTACAGTCCATGGGGTCACAAAGAGTTGGATGTGACTTAGAGACTAAAACAACTCTTCTAATGTTGTATCATACGTAAAATTAAAACAAAAAACACAGATGCAAAGGTATTTGTATCTAAAAATATTGTTTTAATATTATAATTTAAGGAAATAAGGGGGAGGTCATTTGCTTTAGTTTTCTTTGAAGCACTTCAGAGGGAAAATTTATAATAACATGGCAGCTCTTGTAAAGAAATGGCAATATTTACTAGGAGATAAAAGGGTAAAAAATTTTTTCTTTTTTCTTTTAATTGTAGTGATTATATTTTAGTGATAATAATTATCAATATGTATTTATGTAGGATAAACATTTCTATATGACCATACATATAATAAAACAAAACTATAATAGAAAATAACAGCAATCCTTTGGTGATATGTCATTAACAGCAAGAAATAAAATACTGAGTCAATAACCATTTCAGATAAAAATTCATAGAGGCATCCATAGTGGCAAAAGAAAGGAGTAGAGGAGATTGGGAAGATCAAAGAAGCAGAAATGATTTACGGCATGTTTAAGAGATGGAGGCATATCTAAATAAATATGTAAAAAAAAAAAGACAGAAATAGAAAAAGAAAGGTGTCAAGTTTATATATGTTTTAATAAGATTCATGCAGATAAACATATATCAGATATTTATTAAGACTGAGAGGAAAAGGGGTGAAACCTAAAATAGAACTTTGGATAATGCTCAAAATTAATGGAAATTTTAAATAAGCCAATGAAGAGATCTAAAGCTTAAAGTGGTCTTGTATATTCTCCCTCAGTAGCTCTCCCCTAGTATCTATCTCTCCCTCTCAATCATACCACTTATTTGAGAATAAGTCTGGGATTGCCTACTGGAGAAGGAGACAGCCCACCTGGAACAGAGCCCAGTTGTCCTACCAGCTCAGGCCAGTCCCAACCAACCATCAGATCATTCTTGGAACATGCTTTGTTTTTGTGTTTATGGAGTTTTGTGGATGAAAGGAGAAAAGAATGGGAAAATGATGTAGGGATGATATATTTAGTGCCCTCAGAACCATGGGAAATATGTTTTTGCTTGGAAACATTATGCCTACGCTGGGAACAGACAACTGCAAAACACAAGTATCTAGAGGAAAGGGAAATCTCTTGCACTGTTGGTGGGAATGTAAACTGATGCAGTCACTATGAAGAACAGTATGGAGATTCTTTAAAAAACTAAAAATAAAACTACCATATACCCCAACAATCCCACTACAGGGCACAGACATTGAGAAAACCATAACTGAAAGAGACACATGTTCCCTGTAGCTAGGACATGGAAACAATCCATGTTCATGCATAAAGAAGCTATCGTACATATATACGATGGAATATTACTCAGCCATAAAAAGACCATATTTGAGTCAGTCCTAATGAAGTTGATGAACCTAGGACCTGTTAGACAGAGTGAAGTAAGTCAGAAAGAGAAAAACAAATATTGTACATTAACGCATATATGCGGAATCTATTTGCAGGACAGCAATGGAGATGCAGACAGAGAGAACAGACTTGTGGACACAGTGGGTGAAGGAGAGGCTGGGATGAACTGAGAGCAGCATTACCATATGGTAATATGGTGATGAACTGAGAGCACCATTTTACATATGGTACCATATATAAAATAGCTAGCCAGTGGAAATTTGCTGTATGACGCAGGGAACTCCAACCAGGTGCTCTGTGACAACACAGAGGGGTAGGATGGGATGGGAAGTGGGAGGGAGATTCAAGAGGGAGGGGGACGTATGTATACCTATGGCTGATTCATGTTGATGTACAGTAGAGACAAACACAATATTGTAAAGCAATTATCTTCCAATTAAAAAAAAAAGTATCACAGGGCAAAGTGTGGTCTGCAGCCTAGGAGTAGGCACAGAGAATCTTCTTTACTGCATAAACTGATCCTTGGTTTTAGGAACATATAATACACTTTAATTTTTAACTACAACTGAGTATTTGCTCAGATCCTACTAGGTGAATTACTACTCATGAACTAAACATGCTACTGGCACTACTGCTTTCCACTAAGAAGCCTGTGACAATGGCCACAATTGCAAAACTCCTGCAGAGCAATATCATTAATTCTGGTAAAGATGTACAGTACTGTCCTGATCTGGTCATCATTTTTACTACTAACATTCTTGCTTTCCTCTGTTTTTTTTTTTTTTAACTTGGTATAGAGAGGGACTTTTCATTCCTTTTAAAAAATATATCATTTAAATATAATTTTAGTTTTGCAGAAAAGTTTTGAAGCCACTACAAAGAGTTTTCATAAACCTCACACCCAGTTTCCCCTTAAATCTTACATTAGCATGATATGACTGTCACAATGAACTAATATTGATATATTATTGAGCAATTTTATTGATATAATACTGATAAATTAAAGTCCATATTTTCTTCAGATTTCCTTAGTTTCTACCTAATGCCCTTTTTTTTTTGAGGATCCCATCCAGAACAGCGTATTACATTTAGTTGTCATGTCTCCTTAGTCTACTCTTAGTTGTGGCAGTTTCTCAAGAAACTGTTGTTTTTGATGAACTTAAAAGTTTTGAGGAGTACTGATCAGGTATTCTGTATAACATTCCTCAACTGTAACTTGCCTGATACGTTTCTCAAGATTAGTCTGAGGTTATGGTTGTAAGTGAGGAGGACCACTAAGGTAGAGTACCATTCTCATCAACATCGTATCAATGGTATATAATATTAATATGATCAATTACTGCTTATATGGATGCTGATTGTCTCATTTGGGTAGCATTATGATCATTTCATAATGTATGCAAATACCAAATTACTAAGTAGTACACCTGAAACTGAGCTTCCCAGGTGGCTCAGTGGTAAAGAATCTCCCTGCTAATGCAGGAGACACAGGAGATGTGGGTTCAATCTCTGGGCCAGAAAGATCCCCTGGCAGAGGAAACGGCAACCCACTCCAGTATTCTTGTCTGGAAAATCCCATTGACAAAGGAAGCTGGCGGGCTACAGTCCATTGGGTCACAAAGAGCCGGACATGACTGAGCGACTGAGCATGCACACACATACACAGACGTGAAACTAATATGCTTCTGTACACCAACTATATTTCAATTATTTTAAAAAGGAAACATGGGACTTCCTTGGTGATCCAGTGGTTAAAACTCCTTGCTTCTGATGCAGGTGGCAGTTCAATCTGTGGTTAGGGAACTAAGATCCCACAAGCTCTGCCTCTTGGAGAAAAAAAGAAGGAGGGGGCTGGGGAGAGCAAACTGCATAGCATTATATATAGTAAAATTTTATTTCAGGAAAGACAAATAGAAACAAAATCCATTTCTATAATTTTTATATGTATTCATATGAAGCAAGAAAGCCTATTTATAATGGTTTATCCCAAACGGTTGAGGTTTAAAAGAGAAGGTAGGAAGAAATGATCAGCTTTGCTTTCATACAGCTTTGTATATGTTAAGCATATACATTTTTAAATGTTTTGGCTTGATATCAGTGCGTGTTTTATTTATGGAACAAATAACCAAAACATAATTTATATTTGTGGGTTGTATTTTTTAATACACCACATCACAGATGACTGACTTAAAATGACAGATACAGCACTATCCCTTAAAAGTGAACAAATTTATGATCAGAACAACCAACATACAAAAGTATTCTATTCAACAAGATCCGCTTTCTAATTTAAGTGAAAATAAATTCAATTCATTTCTATTCAGTTGAGAGAATAAGAACTTCACAAGGTGACACAGCAAAGTTTATAGTAATTTATAAAATAATAACATAGATGCAACAGCAATAGATACACAGGACTAGTGCACTATACGCATTCCAACGCCACAAGCAGATTGGTCTTACCTAAAAGAAAGCAAGTCTACAACCGTGCCTGATTCCAAGAAAATAAAAGAATATAAAAGAGGCTAGTTTACAACCAAACTCTAAAGTAGCAAAAAAAAAAAGTGTCAGGGAAAAAGAAGCAGTTAAAGATGTAAAGAGCATCCTTTTTCATAATAAGAGAAATGCTAATTAAAACTAGACCAGACACCACTTCTTTTCACCAACAAGATTAGCAAAAATACAAAAGTTTGACAACATATTCGAATGACAAGGATGTAGGTAAATTGCTGTTCTGACACACTGTTGATGGGAATACTAAATGGTACAACCCTTAAAAGGGTAATTTGGCAATATGTAGCAAGGCAATGGCACCCCACTCCAGCACTCTTGCCTGAAAAATCCCATGGATGGAGGAGCCTGGTGGGCTGCAGTCAATGGGGTCGCTAAGAGTCGGACAAGACTGAGCGACTTCACTTTCACTTTTCACTTTCACGCACCCACTCCAGTGTTCTTGCCTGGAGAATCCCAGGGACGGGGGAGCCTGGTGGGCTGCCGTCTATGGGGTTGCACAGAGTCGGACACGACTGAAGCGACGCAGCAGCAAAATTACATGTGTGTTTACCCTGACCCAGCAATCCCATATATACAAATGTATCTTACATATATATTACCAAAATATATAAAGATACATGCCACAAGATATTTACTGCAGTACAACTTATATTGCAAAAAACTGGAAATAACCCAAATGTCCAATAATAGAAGACCATTTGCATAAACTATTGATGGGGGAGGTGGGGGTGGGAATCTACCATACAGGTAGAAAAAAGAATAAAGAATATCTCTATACGCTACATGATAGGATCTCCAGGATATAACGTTGAGTGAAGAAAGCAAGGCTGAAGAAGTGTACATAGTATGTTATCATCTACCTAAGAAGGGGACACTAGGGATGCAAATATTTTTATATTTCGATATATATATTTATATCCCCAACCCTCTCTTTTTCTTATGTAAATTGTTAAAAAAAATGAAAGGATAAACCTCAAATTAAACTGTATTATTAAATAATGAAACAAACAGCTCCTTCCATAACTAACAACAATACAAGTCAACCAAATCCTGACACATGCCAGCTCAAGCTTGGACTACCCCACTTTCCAAATGAAATCTTAAAGGATGGGTACTGTAGACAGTTACTATTTCTATCTGAAGTGAAAGTGTTAGTCACTCAGCCATGTGGGACTCCTTGTGACTCCCCCAAGGATTCTAACCTGCCAGGCTCCTCTGTCCATGTGATTTCCCAGGCAAGAATATTGGAGTGGGTAGCCACTCTCTTCTCCAGGGTATCTTCCCAACCCAGGGATTGAATGGATAGAACCTGGGTCTCCTGCACTGCAGGCAGATTCTTTACCATCTGAGCCACCAGGGAAGCCTATCTACTTGGTATTTATTATCTCATCTGTTAACAGCAGGACTAAATTTTTGCTTAGAGAATCATACCATCACCACTTTTGATTCATATGATTGGAGTGGAACTAACCTTATAATCAGGCTAGACTAATAGAGTCACACCAAGGATTTTTGTTTCAGTTATTTGAAAAGAAGTATTCTTTTCATTCTAATTTAAAAATAAATAAAACTTGCTAAACACAATGACTATCCTTCTATCTTATACCTTAAGCCTCAATCAATCAATCATCAGTCTATTAATTCTCACTTTGCAATTATTTTCATAACTGTCCCTTTCTGTCCCCAGGCTACCAACTTGGGGGAGTAAGTAGGGGAGAGACTTCACTCTCCTCAGTTTGCTTCACATATGAGAAATAGTAAAGAGTAGGCAAAGCTTGTTGATCAATAGCCCAGACTCCACCATTTACTACTGTATAACCTCAGACAAATTTCTTAACTTAAATTTAGGTATGGAATACTGCCATCTATCTCATGTGTCTATCAAGACAAATAAGTCAATAAACAGAATGTGTTTAGCACAGCGCTGGTTACATAGTTAACATATATATATATATATATCATCATCCATCCCCCAAATTCATACTATTAGACCCAGACTCAAATACAGAAAAGGTTTTGTTTACACAATGTTTATAATAATTACATTTTTTAAAAAACTAAAGTTCAATTATGATGGAATGATTAAATAAATTATAGAATAAAAGTAATAATAGTAATAACCAATGCTTAAAAACACTTACGCACCAAGCACTCTGTTTTAAATGTTTGAAATGTATACCATTACATTCAATCTTCACCACAACCCTATGAGGTAGGTAGTATAATGATCTCTTTTTAACTATGTGGAAACCAATGCAGAGAGTAAATTACTCCAGATAATGGAATGGCTGTGATATGAACTTGGCAGTAATGCTCCAGAGTCCATGATCATAACCACTACATGCTACCTCTCCAATGAAGTAAAACCACAGTTACTAGGAATTTTAATAATAATATAGGAACATGTTTATGCTAAAATGTTGAGCAAAAAGACATGATAAAAAATTGTATTACACAGTATCATCTGTAATACATATGTCTTCCAGATAGTGAGATTAGGGATAAAATTCATCCTTCTTCATGTTTTTCTGTACCATATAACTTGTACAATTAAATGTTGTATGTTTAAGATCCCTCACAGCTCAGCTGGTAAAGAAACTGCTTGCTATGCAGGGGACGCTAGTTCAATTCCTGGGTCGGGAAGATCTCCTGGAGAAAGGAAAGGCTACCCACTCCAGTGTTCTGGCCTGGAGAATTCCATGGACTGTACAGTCCATGGGGTTGCAAAGAGTCAGACATGACTGACCAACTTTCACTTCAAGATCAGAAAATAACTTCCAAAATACATTCTTACTCTATATTAAGCATCTAAACTCTCCCTTGAACAACTATGTTGGATTTCAGCCGTATCTGTCTGATAAACCTTAATGAATCAAGGTCTAACATCCTGACTTCTACACATGTGGTGGTAATGGTGCTCAAGTCATGTCCGACTCTTTGTGATTCCATGACTATAGACCACCTCCCAGGTTCCTCTGTCCATGGAATTTTCAAGGCACAAATACTGGAGTGGTTTGCCACTTCATGCTCCAGAGGATCCTCCCAATTCAGGGACTGAACCCATGTCTCTTGCACCTCCTGCACTGGCAGGCAGATTCTTTACTACTGTGCCACCTGGGAAGCCCATGACGTCTATACCTAGATGGCGAGTAAAAATAAACAATGGGGGACAGTGATCAGGAGAGAAGGAACTGCAGAGGTTGAGTCTTTTCATATAGGAAACTTGATAACTGCAAAAAGGAATTATCAACAGAGAAGTAAGAATACTAATCACAAAGTAGAAATCTGTTGCATTCAGAGAGAAAAGTGTCCTTAAATTTTTTACCTACTAATGTACAATACTGATTTGAGGATTTATAAAGTACTGCATGTTATAAGTTTGAAATACTTTAAATACTAAGTTACAAGACTAGAAATCTTAGGAGAAGATCTCTCACACACAAAAATAAAGCCAAAATAAGAAAGAAACAACTACAGAATGCTTACATGAGTAACACAGATGGGAAATAAGGCAAAAGACAAAAGGCATCTGACAAAGCAGAGGACTGGACTGAGATTAAATTGTGTCTATATTAAAGATAAATATTATCTCAGGTGTGGACCCTGCTTCATGTGTTAATAACAATATATATGTCACATGTAAACGGGGAGAGTAATCAGAGGCAGTGAGACGTATAACTGCAATTTTTATCTTGAGCAAAGTATGAAAATAAGATCTCAAACAGGTTTTAGGGGGTCAAATAGATCTCTCTGGGAAGGGAATGAGTTATAAATAAAAGGAATATACAAATCTGAATGGTCCAGAATCCCACTGGCATGGCCATAATCAACATAAATAAACCAAATGCTCATGAATCTCTATTACCTCACCTGTCACCACTGCAGCATGCAAGAACCAGGACTAGGAGAGAGCGGAGCCCTTTATCCTGATGGCTTCTGTGAATTGCCTCTGTTTGCTAGCAATCATGTCTGCCTGATCCCTCAATTGTTGTTCCTGTGCCCTGGCTACTGCCAAAAAAAGATCAAACCTTCCAAAAAGTAGTAAGATTTAGGACAGAAAGTCAATAACTTTGCAGACTAATGACATTTGAATTTATGATCTTGAACATAACTGGACCCTAAGTATTGCTTATCAATTTTTATACTCAGCCTGGATGAGCAACATCTCCCACTTTCATTAGCAACTTCTCCAAACTTCAGATGGTATTCTTTTCACTCAGCAAGACTCACCTTTTACTTGGCCCTGTGAACTGAAGCAACTGAGTGATCACCTGAAGTTCCCACTTTCCCTACCCCTAAAGGAACTTACCTCTATCTCCATCCACGCTTTCCCTCTCCTCTCGTGTCTGCTCAGGGAATGAGGTGGCCATTCTCCTATTCAAGACAATACTACCTAACCTCTTCTGGATACTTTGCTTAATCAATTCCTCAGAAAATTGTTTTTATCTCATTTGGGAGTGGGAGGCAACAGATAAAAACAATTTCTAAAAACAGTATTCACTAAGCTTTTTTTCTTAGCTCCTAAGGTTGCAAAGAAACAAATCAAACTGTTTATCAAACCATTATATTAACTCCCCCAAAAATGCTGCTCTCAAGTGACTTCAGAACACAGAGCTTTTGACTATTACCCTTAGTAGAATTACCAAAGGATAAAATGGTCTGTAAACAATTTTAAATTTTTTAAATTTTAATTCAACGATTTCATTGTTTAATATAATACCCAGGTTGGTATTTTGAAACTATTTTCTTTACTTGGAAAGAAAAAGTAATTTGCTTACATATGGTGTATTGTGCTTGAGTAGGAGAATATTCTAAATCCTAGGACATGTATGTTGAAGTATTTAGGAGTAAAGTATCATGATGTCTATAACTTACTTCATCTAGTAGAGGAAGAGAGTGAGTGAAAGAACAAATTAAGAAAAGTGTTAACTAGGTGACATGGTACATGGTAATTTGTAATACTATTCCTTCAGTTTTTCTGTATATTTGAAATTTTTCATAAGAATAAACAGCATGTATGAAATTAATTCATTTTGGCTAAAAAATACCTTTACACACAAATATACTCAGAAAAAGATTTGTAAGGATATAGCCTAGATTAGGAAATCTGATAGTAAAAATATAGTATTATTTTATTTTTGATTATATGTGTTTTCTAAGTTTCCATAATAAAAATTTAATGCTTTTATAATAACAGAAATTTTAACTTTATACATTATAATAGCAAATATTAGTGAGTGGCTAATCAAGACTGAAGACTGAGCACATACTTTTATCTCCACTCCTTTTAAAAAAATCACTGAAATAAAAGCAAAGATATACATAAAGAAATATTCCCATAAGAATACAGAAAAACGATGGTGTCATGAAAGAGTTTCACCAACCAACAAATAAGAGATGTCAGTAAAATTTCTAAAAGATTAGAGGAGATGGAGACACGCTGACAATGCAAGAAAATCATAATAGCTACAACCACGTATGTATTATGAGAAAGTTATAGAAAGGAAGAACTGATAGGTCCGTTAGAAGAATGTCAAATCTGGGCTCAGAATCAGTCAGTGAGGCAGAGGATAGGAGTCTTAAGTTAAGTATTAAGTGATTCTGAAAGCAGAATAATCAGAAGTCTATGTACAAAACTTCACTACTCAGCACCCCATTCCCTCCCCAACTTTGACTGATAGAGCACTCAGGTAATTTGGCATTTACCCTAAGGAGACAAAAAAATGACTGTCTTTCTCCAAAGGAACTGAACATGCTGCTTGGAGAGTAAGAGGGTTTTCTAACTGAGTGTTAATGTCTGAGGGCCCAAACAGAGTAGGTGGCAATCCTCCCACCCAGATCTAAGTCTGAGAGTCAACCCGCCTCATCCATACATTGGCTAAAAAGGATTACTAGGATCAAACCTATTTAGGCCTCAGCAGGGTAACAGACGATCTTTCCAGAGGAATCAAGAATTATCAGGCAAACGAAGGAAACTAACAACATAAAAGAGTAATTTAAATTTCTAAGCAGTTCAGAAGGATAAAGGATAATTGAGAGAGCGCTAACACATTCAGAAAGATTTTAGAACAAATTCTTCTGACAAAGACCAAGATACTAAAGAGAAGAAACCTCTAAGCATGTAAAGCAAAAAGATATAAAAAAGACAGTGAAGATTAAAACATCAATCTAAGAGATCCAATATCCAAATAATCAGAGTCCCATCAAAGAGAATAAAGAAAATATATGGAGAAAAGTATTGTAATAGTTTTCTACTGCTGTTTAACAAATTACCCAAAATTCAGTGGCCTAAAACAATAGTTTTCTGAGGGTCAGGAATCTGCAAGCAATTTAGCTTGATGGTTCTGGCTCAGGATTTCTCCTGAGACTGCTATTAAACAAACAGCTGGACAGTACCATCTAAAAATTTGAATGGGGCTAGCAGATTCACATCCAGGCTCATTTATAGGACTGTTGGCCAGAGGCCTCAGTCCCTACCCACATAGGCTTCTCCACTGGACTGCTAACAACATGGCAGCTGGCTTTCCCCAGAATACGTAATTTGAGAGACAGAAAAGCAGTCAAGATAGAAGGCACCATATCTTTCATACCCTAATCTCAGAAATGACTTCTGCCATGCCCCAGTGATCATGAATACCAATTTTAACACAACATCAGAGGAGAGCACGCAGGGCATAAAAACTAGGCAGTATGGATCATGGAGGGTCATCTTGGAAGGTGGCTATACTAGTTGTCAAGAAAATCATAGGAAATATTTTTCTCAGAGCTTCTGATACACGAGTTTTCAGCCTGAAAAGGTCCATTAAGTACTAAGGAGAATGAAAAAGATCCACCTAGATACATATCATAAAACTTCGTATCTCTAAGAATCAAACAGTTATAAAAGTGTCACAGGAAAGGGAAAAAAATGTTAACTCACAAAGAAATAAGAATCAAATTACCGCCACTGCTACTGCTGCTGCCGCTAAGTCACTTCAGTCATGTCCGACTCTGTGAGACCCCATAGACAGCAGCCCACCAAGATCCGCCATCCCTGGGATTCTCCAGACAAGAACACTGGAGTGGGTTGCCATTTCCTTCTCCAATGCATGAAAGTGAAAAGTGAAAGTCAAGTTGCTCAGTCGTGTCCGACTCTTAGCAACCCCATGGACTGCAGCCTACCAGACTCCTCCATCTATGGGATTTTCCAGGCAAGAGTACTGGAGTGGGTTGCCGTTGCCTTCTCCGAATTACCATCACACTTCTTATCAAATTAATGGTAAAAGACAAGGGAGTAGTCCTTTATCAGGTGTAAAAAAAAATGTGTATTAACAGGTGTATTGCATTCATCCAAACGAACAATCAAGCATGAGAGCAAACCAGGGTCCCATCTGGAAATAAAAAGAATCAGAAAGTTTAACTTCCAGCACAAGCATTTCTGGCAATATACTTGCACTCCAATAAAACAAGACCTCCAAAAAGAGATAAGATGCAGGAAACACCAGATGAACCCTGTAAGAGGAAAATTCCAAGGTAATAGCTGTACAGCATGCCTACGGAGCAAATGGACCAGACTGGAACAGAATTCTATGCAAAGGACAGTATGATTAAGTGGGCAGAATAACAGGGATATCATAAAGGCATATCAGTTAGAAAAAAAGGTAGTTGGAAACTTCAGGAAAAACAAAAGACAATATAACAAATAGAAATGAGTAAAGGGTGATATAGTTTAAGCAATTCCAAGACTGTAAGAAAAGAGGCTATTTACTAAATACAATCTCCTTAATGCGGTCTAGGAGTCAGGTCACTGGAGTCAAAAAAAATAAATGAATACTAGGCTATTATTTATTCGAAGGCAATGGCACCCCACTCCAGTACTCATGCCTGGGAAATCCCACGGATGGAGAAGGCTGGTAGACTACAGTCCATAGGGTCGTGAAGAGTCAGACACGACTGAGCGACTTCACTTTCACTTTTCATTTTCATGCACTGGAGAAGGAAATGGCACCCCACTCCAGTACTCATGCCTGGGAAATGCCATGGACGGAGGAGCCTGGTAGGCTACAGTCCATAGGGTCGTGAAGAGTCAGACACAACTGAGTGACTTTACTTTCACTTTTCACTTTCATGCATTGGAGAAGAAAATGGCAACCCACTCCAGTGTTCTTGCCTGGAGAATCCAAGGGATGAGAGCCTGGTGGGCTGCCGTCTATGGGGTCACACAGAGTCGGACACGACTGATGTGACTTAGCAGCAGCAGGCTATTATTTAGCCCTGAAGTCAACAGCATTCAAAAAGTTATCTTGAATGTTTTTCAACATTTAGAATAAATCTTTGAATGGAAGATTTGACTGCAACTGCAAAATAAAATGTTGGCAATGTTAATTTAAAAGAAAACAAGTTGACTTCCCTGGTGGTAGAGTGGATAAGAATCCACCCGCTAATGCAGGGCACTTAGGTTTGATCCCTGGTCCAGGAAGATTCCACATGCCGCAGAGCAACCAAGTCTGTGAACGGAACTACGGAATCCACGCTCTGGAGCCTGCCAGGTCGCAACTGCTGAGGCTGCCTGCGGAAGTCCGTGTGCCTACAGCCCACGCTTCACAAGATAAGCCACCACACTGAAAAGCCTAGGCATCATAATGCAGACCCCACTCACTGCAACTAGAGAAAAGCCAGCACACAGCAACAAAGCCCCAGCACAAGGAAAATAATAAATAAATAAAAAGATATGTTGAAAAAGAAAACATGTAACTTCTAAAAAGCAGAAGGTAGTGATGATGAAAAGAAAAATGAAAGATAGGGGTGCTTATTAGTTAATTTTATATGAAGAGATATGAAGAAACTGGCTATAGATAGAACACTTAATAGACATTATCTTTAATGTGTAAAAACCAAAAAATTTTAAGTATCCATTTTTGGAAAGAAGGAGGAAGAGAAAACATAGAAAAAGGAAAAGCAGTATCATGAACTAAACTGTCATCTTTCATACAAGAAAGTCAACCGATTTGCTATTGGTTAATCCAACAAACAGAATTTAGTATACTTTACATCAAAGTACATAAACTCCACTGTTGATGGTTTATAACACATTATGCTTAATCTGGACTGACCCTCCTCTTCTGAACATCAGTTATGTGTGCTTATGTGCATGAGAATGTATTTGCATGTTTGAACATACATTCTTGTATTTTATTTCAGCATTTTTGTTTAAAATTGAAAAAAAGAGAGAGGGAAATCACTGAAATGCAAGAAGTAATCAGGGAAAGGAGTATACTGTTAACTGAAGACAGATTAATCGAGAGTTAATCTATATCTCCTACGTCTGTAAAAGATTACTCATAGCAATCTACTATCACACAGGAAAATGGCATCCTCTCTCATTGTAAAAGGCTAATACTAATCCTAATGGAAATGAGAGGTGCACCTGATTTTAAGAAACAGTGAACGTATAAACAGCAAGAGAAACTCAAAGTATCTGAAAACTATTTTAAGGATCTTAGAAGAATTTCATAGGAAAAAATCAGAATAAGTAAGTTCGTATTGATGAACCTTATAAATCTAAAAGGCAGTTTAAGAGAAGAGAGCAGCAGAATACTACTGTATTACTACCATCAAGAACTTTCTAACAACTGCAGCTAACTCAACAACAGAATGGACCACCTTGGTCTGATCTTCCATCACTCCACTGTTTAAATAAAGACCAGAAATCATCTGTCTATAATGTTAAAAACTGATGGATGATTGGACTGGATAAGTACTATGGTAATAGCTGTAAGTATGAGTGTTCTAAACGAATAAATTTTGACTTACCAACATCCATGGCAGTTTCCATGAAGCTTTTCTGTCGTGATGCAAACTCTGCAAGCAATTTCTGCTGTCTTTCTCTAGCTTTTTGTCGCCTAGATTAAACAGAAATAAAGTATTAAGTACCAGACACACTTAAGACGTATCTACTATCTTTCAGGAGTATATAATGTATGAAAGGGTCCCTGACACACAGTTAAGAACAACCAAATTTTTGTACCATGTTTTAAATTTCATGTAAAGTTTTATTGTCCTTTAAGGATTCTGCTGCTTTAAAATGGTCTGAAAACCACTAGGTGTAAACAGGTAAAAATTAAAGAAAAAATTTACTTTAAAATGTGAAATAATAATTTAAGTAGACAAAAAATTTTCCAACTACACAATTTCCTAAGTATATGTCAGTTCATTGCAAGACCAAGAAGAGCTTTAGCTAAAACTCATAATTTAACCCCAGGTACAAATAATAGCAAGCTCATTGCTAGAAGAAACTTTTATGTTAAGCTATGAATAGAATCTAAAAGGTAAAAATAGTCAGATTTACTGTTACCTTAAGAAAAGGTCTCTCCTAAAAGAGGATTAACAAAAAGCCAGGAAGTTTTCTAGTTTCTACTACACAATAGTACAAATTTGGCTTATTTTGTTTGAAGTAAAAGAAAATCAATAAATTTTTATTCTATTTATTAATTATCCCTTATCTACTTCCAAAGAGCATTTTAATCTGAGGTTAACTGCAAAAAAAAAAAAGAAAAGAGTGTAACCTAGGTATAAAAAAAAAAAAAGTAAACTAATAAAGACAGGAGATAGGCTTCCCCAGGAAGCCTGTGGCCTAGGACAGGGTGTCAAGACCCAACAGCCTGGCAAAGGAGGGCATTCATGCAGGGAAAAGTTATAAGAAATTGGTTACATATGAGGGAACTAATAAAAAAATTAATACTATTAAAGGATTATAGTGGTCAGGTTTCTCACTGTGGGATTAGAGATTGTAATTATGAAAAGAGAGAAAAGATGAATAAATCCTATGGTGTTGGATTAGAATTGGGATTATCAGGTAGAACTCACAGTCATAGTTTTTAATACCTCTCTCTCCCCTCACTATATCCCACTCTTGTGCACACACTTTTTGCCCACTAAGAGAGTCTATGAATGAGCTCATTAGAATGAGTGCATAGACTGGTTTCTAAGTAACATTCTCTACTACTAGTAACCAAGACTCTTTGGACAAATGTCTAATATAAAATGCAAGATGAACCTGGGCTATCTTCTTAGACCAGAAAATAAGAAAATGCTCAAAGAATGATGGGGAGAGAAATACAAAGAATACAGAAACCAGCTTGGAGGGACTCCCACTGGTCAAATCTAAAACAATCTGAGCATCAAAATGAGTAATGAACAGATTATAGCTCATAAAGTAAAATAGAAATCTGTAACTCTAAACTGATACAAGCAGATAAATGAATGAACTGAAATGATGAAGAATAGAATACTGCAGCATCTCAAAGTATCTCTCCACAAATTATTAACACACACTAATTACAAAGGTGAGGAAGGGGAGGATATTTACAAAGAGTAACTTGACAGTGACGTCTAATAGATACCCCCATAATCAAGTGATCAAAGTTAATCAGTAGTCATGAAACAAATTAAAATCATGTGACAACTTGATGGGATGCAGTCAAAACAAAACAGCAACATTCCCCCTCTGCCTTTTTTTTTTTTTCGGCTGGGCCACATGGGCTGTTATCTTAGTTCCCTAACCAGGAACTGAACCTGGGCCACAGCAATGAAAGCCGAGAATCCTAACCACTAAACCACCAGGGAACTCCCCAGCAACACTTTTTTGATATTGTTCTCAAAGATGTATCATCCAAATCCAAGCATAATGGAAGACTAGACAAGCCCAAATTGAGGGATATTCTACAGTGCCTACTGCTCTGTAACTTTCAAAAGTGCCAAGGTCAAGAAAATAAAGGAAAAGGGGAAGACTATTCCATACTGAAGGAAATCAAAGAGATACAACAACAAAATGTGATGAGTGATTCTGGACAGAATCTTTCTGCTATAACCAACATTACTGGAACAACTGTCAAAACTTGGGATCTAAGGATTTTATCATACTAAGTAAAATGCTAATTCCTTTATTTTGAAAGGTATATTGTGATTATATAAGAAAATGCCCTTATTTCTAAAAACTATGCACTAAAGTATTACACTAAAACATTCCACTGTAAAACAACTTACTCTGAAATGATCCAGAAAGTTCTTTGGATTATCCTTGAAACATTGCTTAAGTTTAAGATTTCTTCAAAATAAAAAGGTTTTAAAAATTAAACCCATTATCAAAGGACTAAAATTTGTCACTAAGGAAAAAACAGAAACAAACAAAAATGTACTATAGATGCTCAAAGACCTAGGAGACCTCCAAAAACATTTAAATAATAATAGCAGTGATAGAAGGCAGTGGCACCCCACTCCAGTACTCTTTGCCTGGAAAATCCCATGGACAAAGGAGCCTGGTAGGCTGCAGTCCATGGGGTCGCTAGGAGTCGGACACTTACTGAGTGACTTCACTTTCACTTTCATGCATTGGAGAAGGAAATGGCAACCCACTCCAGTGTTCTTGCCTGGAGAATCCCAGAGACGGTGGAGCCTGGTGGGCTGCCATCTATGGGGTCACACAGAGTCGGACACGACTGAAGTGACGCAGCAGCAGCAGCAGCAGCAGTGATAGAATATGTGTTTGGTCTTCATACTACTACCTTTATAAACTAGTAAGTTTCACCGTTTCTTTAATTAAAACAATGAGTTATGCACTCTACAGTTGACCTTTAAATATGTACATGTACATTTACATTTAGAATATACAAGTTCACAAAATACTGTTTCAAGTAACAAATCTGAATACCAAACTCATCTCACCTGCACTGGCAAGCAGAATCTTATCCACTGTGACACCACGGAAGTCCTAGAAATAAATTTTAATACCAGTGCCAATCAATTATATTTGAGGTTTTCCTAAGAAAATTGATTGGCACTGGTATTAAAATTCATTTCGAGGATATCCTTGGTGGCACAGTGGATAAGATTCTGCCTGCCAATGCAGGTGACACTGAGTTTGATCCCTGGTCCTGGAAGAGTACACATGCCGCAGAGCAACTAAGCCCCTGTGCCACAGCCACTGAGCCCTCGCTCCAGGGCCTGCGAGTCACAGCTATTAAAGCCCATGCACCAGAGCCTGTGCTCCAGAACGAGAGGAGCCGCCACAATGTGAAGTCCATGACCCACAACTAGAGAGCAGCCCCTACCCTCTGGACTAGAAAAGCAATGAAAGACCCAGCACAACCAAAAATAAATAATAAATTTTTTTAATAAAATTCATTTCTGTTCTGGAATTACTGTAAATTATAGATACTTATGTCTGTCACTTTAGTCTGTGAGACTCTGAGCAGAGACTCAGACACACCAGGTGACTTCAACAGAAATAAGAAAATTAAATGGGTATCGTTTTAAATTGTTTTTTTTTTTAATTTTATTTTTAAACTTTACAATATTGTATTGGTTCTGCCATATATCGAAATGAATCCATACAGGCATACACATGTTCCCATCCTGAACCCTCCTCCCTCCTCCTCCCCATACCATCCCTCTGGGTCGTCCCAGTGCACCAGCCCCAAGCATCCAGTATCATGCATCGAACCTGGACTGGCGACTCGTTTCACATATGATATTATACATGTTTCAATGCCATTCTCCCAAATCATCTCACCCCTCCCTCTCCCACAGAGTCCAAAAGACTGTTTTATACATCAGTGTCTCTTTTTTGTCTTGTCTTGTATACAGGGTTGTTGTTACCATCTTTCTAAATTCCATATATATGCGTTAGTATACTGTATTGGTATTTTTCTTTCTGGCTTACTTCACTCTGTATAATAGGCTCCAGTTTCATCCACCTCATTAGAACTGATTCAAATGTATTCTTTTTAATGGCTGAGTAATACTCCATTGTGTATATGTACCACAGCTTTCTTATCCATTCATCTGTTGATGGACATCTAGGTTGCTTCCATGTCCTGGCTATTATAAACAGTGCTGTGATGAACATTGGGGTACACGTGTCTCTTTCAATTCTGGTTTCCTCAGTGTGTATGCCCAGAAGGGGGATTGCTGGATCATAAGGCAGTTCTATTTCCAGTTTTTTAAGGAATCTCCACACTGTTCTCCATAGTGGCTGTACTAGTTTGCATTCCCACCAAGAGTATAAGAGGGTTCCCTTTTCTCCACATCCTCTCCAGCATTTATTACTTGTAGACTTTTGGATCGCAGCCATTCTAACTGGCTAAATTGTGTTCTTAACAATGCATTTCTGTAGTAGTTGTCTATGATTTCTAGAAAAGGAGTGTTGTTATTTTTCCCTTGTGAATTTTTTCATAATTTAGGTTATTCCTTTCTAAACTTGGACATAAATGTGCATAAAGACCATTAACAAAAAGACACAAGTTCTAGCACATTCATACAACTCAGCAATTTTCCATTATGACCTAAGAAGTGGACATACTAAGGTTGCATACGGTTACAACCTTCTAGAGTTTTCTATCTGTACCTAGTTTTCTATGGAGTTAATCGGTTATGAGGGCTTCCCAGGCAGTGCAGTGGTAAAGAATCCGTTTGCCAGTGCAAGAGATGGAAGAGACTCGAGTTCGATCCCTGGGTTGGGAAGATCCCCTGGAGGAGGAAATGGCAACCCATTCCAGTATTCTTGCCTGGGAAATCCCACGGGCAGAGGAGCCTGGTGGGCTATAGTCCATCGGACATGACTTAGGGATTAAACTACCATCAATCTATTATGAAAGTGATGTCAAGTTTGTCTACAGCTGAGGTACCTGGGAATAGATCATTATGTGTACATAAACTATTCTGCCTTTATTACAATAAACCCCAAACCCAAAACATTTAACCCCAAACCCAAAATAAATTGAGAAAAAAATGTGAGCCACATAGCGAGATTCAAACTGATTCATTTTAATCGTTACCTGTCTGCTACAGAATTAGTTTCAAGTCCTTGTCAATACTACCATCGCTCAAAGGAAACAAGCCCATAACAAAAAAAGCCTTAAATTTTTAGGTCACTATTTATTACAAAAGCATTAGAGCCTTTGTAAAAAAAAAAAAAATAGCATCTGAACTATGTCCTCTAGTATCTATATGTTATGAATAATAATTACAAAATGCCTTTAACCAAATAGAATAAGTTTTGATTCACTGAATGTTTTTATCTTCCTGAAAAAATAGATAGACATTATTCTATAACCAAAACAAAAGGTGACCAATTTAGAAGAGGACTAACCTTAGTTAACAACAAAAAAAATGTACCTCATTTTTAACTTTCCAATTTTATCTATTAAATTCTAGGTGTCTACCAATTCAAAGTTAATGGACTTTCACCTAAATTAGGTTATTACATAACAACTTCTATTTATAAAGTACTGTGAGAAATAAGAATTCTCCTAAATTTTTAATGTAATAAAAGTTTTGTGTATACTTTTATTGTAAATTATCTGTAACAAAATAACGGCAAAAATGAAGAACAGCTATGTATGATTAAATCTGCTTCTGTTACAGTTACCAAAGGATGACCTCCTAACTAATCAAATGGGACTGCCAATCTTAACTAAACTTTTGTAACATTTAACAATCTTTCTTCCTTTCTGAATCTCCTCCTCTTATGCCTCTCTAATGCCATTCTCTGCAGTTTTCCTCTTATTTCACTCTAACCATCCCGTTTTGAGTCACCTTTATAGGTGCTCCTTCCTCAGTTAATCTCTTTTATGTTTTTCCCTTGAGTTTTATACCAAGTGTTCTCATCTTTTTATTGTCCATATTCTTCCATATACAAGGCTCTATTACCTATATGCCTAAATCTGTAGCTCTAACTCAGAATTCTCACCTAAGTCTCTAACCCTGTATCCAACTGAACATCTTCACCTGGATGCCTTCCTTAAACTCAGTAACATACAAAACTGAGCAAGTCAATTTTACCGCTAATCCTGAGCCACCTATCCTCCTTTATCTTGGTAAACAGAACACTGTCTAAAGAAAAATGGAGAGGTTTTATAAATATGATTCAACAACAAATTAAAAGCAACTTAAATCTTCAAAAGCTAAAACCATCAAAGTTTTAAAACACTGCTTGTTTAACAATTTGTGATCATATATAGGAAAGACTGGAAAGCACTAGAAGAAACTAAAACAAATTGTGTGTGTGTGTGTGTGTGTGTAATAAAGTTTTATTAAAGTATAAAGGAGACAGAGAAAGCTTCTGACATAGGCATCAGAAGGGAGCAAAAAGAGTACCCCCTTGCTAGTGTTAACAATGAAGTTATATAATCCAAAGAATATCTGGAGGTTGTAAAGACCTCATCAGACCTACTCCCATAATTTACATTTTAAGATTAACACTGTCCTCAGGCAAGATACATCCTTGTAAAGACCAGGTCTACTCCCATAATAAACATTTTAAGATAACAGAAGGTTGAATCCAAAGACTGTCCTTAGGCAGGATACATTATTGGTATATAATCCTAAGGAATGTGGAGAAAGAAAAAAAGTTTGTCCTTTCTTCCTCCTTGAGAATTCTAGACCCCTCTCTCCTTGGGGACCCCTAGACTCCCTATCAACCTGCCTAGGAACTGACACTCTCATTCCCCCCTTTTCTTTTAGGAGAATTATGTTGCCTAGGGAAAAGGGGCGTCGTTCTCATTCCATAACTACTTTCGAGCTGACAAGGGGCGTTGTCCCTAAATTGATGAGGCAACATATTCTCCTAATCCTCATATTGAGGATATATGATCCAGGGGCCCCAAATAGTAGCTGGAGGAAGCTACAACAGTAGCAGGAGTTTGAGCAACCATTTGTAACTTAAAAGCTTTCATGCAGCTAGAAACAAATCCAGTTATACAATTACAGATGCAGGGAGCAAAAACAAAACAATCAGAATCAAAATTAAAAATCACATTATGTCCATAGTTAAAGTAAGGATTATTAAAATTTTTCTTTTATTTTCTACTATCATTTAAAGTTGAATTAATATTTTTTTAAAATAACAAGAGAATTATTAGATTTCCCACAGTAGTAACAGACAGCAACTTTTCCAAAGGGGTCTACAGGTTTGCGCATGCATGCTTAGTTGCTCACTTGTACCTGACTTTTCGTGACCCCATGAACTATAGCCCGCCAGGCTCCTCTGTCCATGGGATTCTCCAAGCAAGAATACTGGAGTGGGTTGCTATTCCCTTCTCCAGGGGATCGTCCCAACCCAGAGATCGAACCTGGGTCTCCTGCACTGCAGGCAGATACTTTACTGTCTGAGCTACCAGGGAAGATCTTAAAGTTGAATTAATACTTAAAAAAAAAAAAAAAACAGCAAGAGAATTATTAGGTTCCCCACAGAAATAACAGCAACTTTTCCAAAGGGGTCTACAGGTTTAGAGTAGTAATTTAATGTCAGGGTCAGTCCCAGGCTGGATGAAGCACAAGCTGGAATCAAGATTGTCAGGAGAAATATCAATAACCTCAGATACCCAGATGACACCACCCTTATGGCAGAAAGTGAAGAAGAACTAAAGAGCCTCTTGAAGAAAGTAAAAGAGGAGAGTGAAAAAGTTGGTTTAAAACTCAACATTCAGAAAACTAAGATCATGGCATCTGGTCCCATCACTTCATGGCAAATAGATGGGGAAATAATGGAAACAGTGAGAGATATTATTTGGGAGGGCTCCAAAATGACTGCAGATGGTGACTGCAGCCATGAAATACAAAGACGCTTGCTTCTTGGAAGAAAAGTTATGACCAACCTAGACAGCATATTAAAAAGCAGAGACATTACTTTGCTGACAAAGGTCCATCTAGTCAAAGCTATGGTTTTTCCAGTAGTCATGTATGGATGTGAGAGATGGGATTATAAAGAAAGCTGAGAGCTGAAGAATTGATGCTTTTGAACTGTGAAGTTGGAGAAGACTCCTGAGATTCCCTTGGACTGCAAGGAGATCAAACCAGTCAATCCTAAAGGAAATCAGTCCTCTTCTAAATTTTTTTATTTCCTAAATATTTTTTAAAGGAAATATTCATTGGAAGGGCTGATGCTGAAGTTGAAACTTCAATATTTTGGCCACCTGATGTGAAGAACTGACTCATTGGAAAAGACCCTGATGCTGGGAAAGATTGAGGGCAGGAGGAGAAGGGGACAAGAGGATGAGATGGTTGGATGGCATCACCGACTGAATGGACCTGAGTCTGAGCAAGCTCCGGGAGCTGACAATGAATAGGGAAGCCTGGCGCGCTGCTGCAGTCCATGGGGTCACAAAGAGTCGGACACAACTGAGCCACTGAACAGAAACTCAACCAATTCAAGCATGCTAAACGTACAAGCACTGACTATCTTTGATTCCCCTCTTCTTACAAACTATTCAGTTATGATTACAGCTAGCCTCAGATGACCAAAAGTAGGGGTGGGGGTGGTAATATAAAATCTTCAACTGCATCATACTTTAGTTTAAAGCACTAAAAATAAAAATTACCTTTCTTCTTTGTCCAGTGTTTTCTTCTCTGCTGCAGTAATCTTTTTGGGTGGTACAGGAGGGGTCACTTTTCTACATATCTCTTCAATGATGCGTTTGTTCATTCTGCTTTGCAATGCAGCTTTTAGTAAAATTCTTTCTACTGCAGTTATACCATCTCCATGACTATATTTAGGAATTTCTGGTTGGATTAAAATTTCTATGTCATCAAGCCAAGGAGGATAGTAGGAATTTTGTTTTCCTGAGAGTTTGTGGTGAAGTTTAATTAACAAAGACAATATACTTTCTTTAATTTCCAAAATGGCTGTAGTTAACTGTGGAGCTGAACCAGGTGCAGACCATTTACTTGAAGTTTTAGGACGAACCACTTGATTTGCTTCACTGTTACTGCGATTGATGATCTCTTGAAACTTCTTTCTGCGCTCTGCTACTAAGCTGAAAACCTGAGCTGTACCAGAATTCTACCATTCAAAAGAGAAAGAAAGAAAAATCAAGAGAAGGTTATTCAGGGTCAGTTTTAAAATATATTAGCATTAATTACATTTTCCAAAGGATATGTTCAAAGTTTCATCCAAAGACTTATTTAATAGATTTGTTAAGTAAATTTGTCCCTTAACTTCTCTCAAATATACTTAGTCCCACTCAATCTGGAAACAACAATGAGGAAAAAGGAGATTATCCACAGTAACACTTCTTTTGCAAGCCCCCTAAGCCTATCAGGGAAAATAGACAAAGCTTCAGTAGTATCTACAGCCATATTCAAAAGGAATCATAAACTAAGTCTTTCATCAGTTTAAAGGAATCAAAGCTATCCGACATTCATCAAGAATACTACACTCCTGACTAAATTCTAGAAGACCACGATATCATCCACTTAAGAAAATTATAAATTAATTTTTTCCAAGTTAATGAATCTCAACTGCTAATTAATTTCATTTTTAAAGAACTTTAAAAGTTTGAAAATTACTTCTAACATAAATGCTTTAAGTTACTAAAATGAAATAAAAGATGAAAAATTAATCTTTCATATTTAATATAACTATATTTATTTGAACAGATTTTTTAAAACTATTTTTCTCAATAATTTATCTTCAAAATAGCCTTTTTGCTAAAGCAGTCAAACTACATTAGGGCTCTTAGAAATCATCTTTTAATTAAGATACAAGTCAGTTTAATAGATTTCACTAAATTTTTTAAAGCAAGCATAGAAACAATGTTTCAATCAGCTGAGCTTTTATGAGCTTAATAGACATTTTTTTTTTTTAAATGTCCAAGCTGTTTGTCAAGTTCCCTCTACCAGCACTAGAGGCAAAAGCTGCCTCTTACAGACTGCAATATTTTATTCAAAATTCTTTATGGTGTTCACAGAAAAAGCATACTGTCAAAGATAAAGTTCCTACAAATGAACTTGTTTCAATAAGAAATGTATGATTCAATGTTCTTTACTTGCAAAAATCTAGATTGTAGGAATTAGAAGTATTTAGGTTTAGTTGTTTGCCATGTCATTTCAAGACTTTTAATTTCTGCTTTTTATAAATTAATTAAGCTACATGCAATAAGATAGCTTATTTTTAAAATGAGTCCAAATACACAACATAAGAAGTTTAAGCTTTTTGTGGGCTTATTTTATCAGTTAATTAACTATCATATAAGCAAAAAAAAAAGAGGGGGGTTGTGAATGGCATGCCACCAGCAACTAAAGATAAAATTTATTTTGATTTCAGAAACATTCATTTTTAAGATGTTAGTAACAATGCTAAATGTAAACAGAACAAAATGTGTGTCTTATAATTGGCCCAAAATACCAACACTACTAAGAAAAGCTCACTATTAAATATGCAGTATTATTTTTTAAGTTCAATAATGTGGATTTTCTTTAAAAATAAAGCCTAAATTACTGCATTTTAAAAAGAATGCACACATACATTAAATGTTTTTTTTTTATTGTAACCATATTAATTAAACACACACATATACACACAATACTTCAGCATTTGTCCCCATTTCCAGTTAAAGCCACATTGCTAGTTAATGCAAGTATCACATACATCTACCTCTCTTTGAAGAACTTTAGGCCGACGTGAACTCTGGCAGATTAAAGGAAAAAGATGGGTGAGGAAGAAGTTGCTTAGATATATCAGAGTTGCTTAGATATAAAGGACAATTTAAAGTTATCTATAATCATATTTATGTTTCTTTTGGATATGACTGTTTCTGTTGTTGTTTTGTTGCTAAATCATGTTCAACTCTTTTCAACCCTATAGGCCACAGCCTGCCAGGCTCCTCTGTCCGTGGGATTTCCCAGGCAAGCATACTGGAGTGGTTGCCATTTCCTTTTTCAGGGGATCTTCCCAACCCAGGGGTTAAACCCACGTCTCCTGCATTGCAGGCAGATTCTTTACCACTGAGCCACCAGGGAAGTCCTAGGATATGATAAGATGATCTAAATGACACATCCTAATATAATGAAGTCTTTCCCTTTTTTGTTCTCACTTTTACACTTACTTGTAAAGATCCCAAGCTATCAGAGCTGGTACTTGCAAGTGAGTCTCTCTTCACTTCTGGAGCAGTCTCTGGAACTCTCACTCTAACATAATTTATAAAGTGTCGCATATTTGATACTAAGTTACTACCAGGAAACCAACTGTCATGACAACGTTCAGGTCCACATGCTGATGCCTGAAACATAAACATAATGAATACAAATCTTGTCAGTGAGGTCCAAGATACAATGGAGATGTAACAAGCCCAAATAATGGTTCACTGCCTGTTATATCCTTTAATCCCTTAAAGTCACATTTACCAACTACGAAGTGCGAATAAAACCAAATGCAAACACAAAATTTAAAAACAAACTGCTTGATGCTAATATGGAAGTCAGCTAAACTTCTCCAGAAGAAAATACATTTTTCAATTTGGAAATACGCAGTACAGGATACTTTTCATCACCCATTAAAAATAACTCATAATACAGTCAAATAACACTAATTTGGACTAACTGTGGAAGGAAGTCTGAAAAATCTATCAAAAGTCTGACTTATTCTTAGAGGAATATTAATGATCTTTTTAATATCTATGAAAGAATATAGGTTGACTCAGCTTAAGACTACCAAGTACTGCCTAGCCTTTTCACTTGTCTGTCTATTGCTGTTGTCTTTTTGTATGGAGGGAATGAGAAAAATATCAATTAACTGTAAAATCAATTTGTAGTAACTAACAATTACTTTCAAGGAAATGATACTTATACAGTCCTGAAACACATTAACAACTTATATTCTCAAGTAAACATTCTTCTTTACAACAAATCTTACTCCATTAACTTAAAATCTTTACAGAAAGAATTTGCTATTCAAAAATAAAATCCCTAATGAAATTATTAGAATTCTAGACTGAAGTCCTAACATAATTATTTACCAGTGTCTGTGTGTGTGTGTAGTTCAATTGCTCAGTCATGTCCCACTCTTTCTGACCTCATGGACTGTAGTCCGCCAGACTCCTCTGTTCATGTGATTTTCCAGGCAAGCATATTGGAATGGGTTTCCATTTCCTTCTTCAGGGGATCTTCCTGACCAGTAACTACAAAAATGGCACTAGTGGTAAAGAACCTGCCTGCCAACACAGGATATGCAGGTTCGATCTCTGGGTTGGGAAGATCACCTAGAGGAGGAAATGCCACGCCAGTATTCTTGCTGGGAGAATCCCAAGCAGAGAGGAGCCTGGCACACTACAGCCCATAGGGTCACAAAGAGTTGGACATAATTGAGCATCTGAGCACAGCACAAAAATGCACTAACAACTTTTCTTAGATCTACATATTACGAATTACAAATTTCAAATTCAATAATTCTCGAAATGGGAGTTTTATATATTAGTGAAATCTCTAAAAGAACATATGTAGTTGAAGATTTAAAAGGGCCTTTCCAAGTTCCTAAGAAGATTTTTTTCTAAGTTTGATACTCAGACAAAATAAATACCTTCAAGATGACATGCAACCTTTTATTAAGGCATACCACAACTTTAACATTTAAAAATATAATAAACTACTTACCTCTTCATCTGATTCCTCTTCAGCTGAATTTTCAAGTCCTAATTCAATCAGATATAAAACCATACAGAGTACATGTTCTGAAAGATTTTGATGATCCATCAAAATCTTTAAAAAGGGAAAAAAATGCCCCATATTACTTTTTTCCATAAAACATATTTCACTTAAATATCAAAAAGTATTTTAACCTTATAGACCAATGTAACATAATATATATGTGTTATTTATACATATATGTTATAATATATATATGTTATACATATCATATATACATATGTGTGTTATACATATCATAATCAGATATGTAAGTAAGTAAACATATACCTTGGTGAAAAGACAAACTCAAACCAAAAGAACAGGTTCCCCTCCCAGGATTACACAGTATTTTAGGCAATATTCAGAATCATTAGTTCACTGATCACCTAAAGTTTAACACATTAAATAATCCACTAAAACAATTATTATAGAAATACCAGTATCTAATAAAGTAATTTAACAGGAATATTTTACATCCTAAGTTATTGACACTTTTCTCTGGATTACAAGGATATCAGATAAATGTTTGTTACATAGGATAGTTCATGCAAATGTGTTTAGCACAGCACCTGGTATATAATTGGGAGCAAAATAATTGTTTATGGAACATTAATATTATTAAAATCTGTCTCTAAAATTATAGTCCTGAGCTTGAGTGCTCTGCACTCAGTGTTCAGTGTTCAGTTCTGTGCACACACTGTGTACATGTGTATGCACTGTGTGGTTTATACAAGAAAGGAAAAAAGAATAAAGTGGTTAGGAGACAGGTTGCGCTGAGGAAATACTGACAAATCTGACCTTATAAATGGATTATGCAAGCCTTACACATTTTATGCAGGACTCGGTGGGCTAACCTATACCAATCACTCATTCAGTATAATGCAACAAACTACTAACCAGAAGACACATAAAATACCGTAAGGAAAAAACAGCCTAGTAGCCATCTTGTTGTCTTCATTATTAAAAAGAAAAAAAAAAAAAAGCCAGCCAGCAAACGAGAGATTCTGTGGGGAGTGGCACTGTCCGCTACAGGGGAGACTAGGGAGAACAAAGAGAGGCCAGTCTAGGCTGAGCCTCCTAGAAACTGCCCAAACAGCAGAGAGGGCTTGGAAAAGCCTTAGTCACTTAGGAGCTAATCTACTGTGACTAAAAAATTAAGACTTCCAGTTCACTGATTTTCTAATGTTCCATCTGACTACTGAGAAGACTTTTCCATTCATATTTTGTGTGGCACAATGGTGAGGAGAACAGACTTTCAGAACCTTTTAAAAACCTGATTTTTTTATACACATTTTGTATATACTGAAGTTATTTGATCTTGAACAACACCTGGTCTTAAGTTTCCTCATCTTTAAAACTGGAATAATAGCCCAGAATTATTGTGAGGATTATACAATTAACATATTTAATCTGCTTCAAATAATATCTAGCAACTGGTGTTCAACAAATAGTAGGGAGGTGGCGTAGACGGGTGGTGGGAAGAACAGGAGAGCAGTAAGGCGGGACTGAAGGTTGACAGGCAACAGAGGTAATCCTTCTAACCCAAGACTCTACAGGGAGGAAACCAAGGTTCAGCCACACACTCAGCTAGCGTAAGCAACACCAGAACACAGATTTTAGACTTCCAATGACTGCATACCGTTACAACTCTGCCTCCTTTATTATTAGCTAAAATCAAATAAATTCTAGCTTGAAAACCTGTGGTATTACATCTTACAGCTTCAAATGTATAACTTTAAGGTTAAGGAAGCAAAAAAAACTTTTTTAGGTACTACAATAAAAGAGAGGATGGTTTCAGGAGAGTTTTATTAACATGTTCTATATTAAAGTTTTTTAATATTAAACATGGCAGGAGATGAAATGGTTTACTGACACTGATTTTTAGAAAGCTGACCTGCCAATGCAGTGTCAATTAAAGGTTCTTCTATTATCATAAAGTCAGGAATGATATTACAAAATTGAGATTTTTAAAAACTCGGTCATAGTAATCTTGTAACAACTAAATACTGCCTTTCTATTTTTGAGGAAATATTATTCTTATGGTAAGCAAACGAAAATGTTGAAAAAATATAACTTGAAAGGACACAAATCATTTGCAGTAGTCTTCTTTAATTTTTAAATCAAGATTTACTGACTTATTCACTTATTTAACCTTATTCAGTTATTTAACCTCTAAAACTCAAAAAACATATCTGAGGTCTTCCCTGGTAATATAGTGGATGGGAATCTGCCTGCCAATGCAGGGGGCACAGGTTCGATCCCTGGTCCAGGAGGATTCCACATGCTGTGGAGCAGCTAGGCCCATGAGCCACAACTACTGAGCCTGTGCTCTGCAACAAGAGAAGCCCCCACAATGAGAAGCCCCCACACCACAGTCAACAGTCCCCACTTGCCCCAACTAGAGAGAGCCCACATGCAGCAATGAAGACCCAGTGCAACCAAAACTACATAATAAAATGTTTAAAAAAACATATCTGAGAGATGAGAATAAAAATAGAACTGTCACTCATAGGGATTTCTACTAGAATTAAAATAATGTATATATGTGTACACAAAGCATCTGAAACAAAATCTGGCACTAAGTAAACATTGAAAAATGTCTATAAAAGATCAAAACTATAAATATCCTTTTAATAATAAAAATATTCTATTTTAACTAAAAAAAAGAACATTTTAAATTATTTTACTGAATAATTTTCTTAGAAATGAATGAAAATAAACCATTCAATTGGTTTTTTTTGAGGCCCATGTCTAAAATTTTAACAGGAGTAATTTTTGCAAGTAAAATGAAAAACTGATCATGGGGTAGAGTTAAAAGAATAGAAGGTATAGAAATCTAAAAGCTGTATTTGTTTGTATCTCAAACATTAAGAAAAAAACAAAAATGTCTGCTAACTAAATTTAATATATTAATTTTCTTAAATAATTTAAATAATATATATGTAGTGGTTGGAAATTTGTTAACAGATAGGCATACTTTTTACTTTTAAGTTAATTTTTAATTTTTCAAATTCTAATTAGAAGAAACAATAGTTTTTTTTTTCTTTGTATCTAATTGTATAATAATTCCTGTCTGAAACTGATAGGATGAATAGTTTCCCATAACAAATGGTGTAGCTCTGTTATTTTCCAACTTAGATTTGAAATTACAAGAATACAACTCACATACATGTGATTATGACATATCCTCACACATCTTAAATATATAAATACACTTTGCTTTATAAATGGTACTTTTATGTTCATATTATCTTTTGGCATTTTTATTTAAGAATTATGGTAATAAACTCTAATCTAGTCTTCTTAGTCAAATTACTACTGTACCTTGTAAAGCAGAGTGAATAGCACAATGTGTAAAGTTTTACAGTGCAAAAGTCTCATGAGACCTTTATAGCTGGGATGGAGTGGTGTCCTTTTCTTATAGGGTGGCCAAGGATTTCCAGGGAATTTTCCACTCTGTTTTAAACTATAAAAATAAAATAAAACCAAAATTAGATGATAGACACAAGATTAAACTGTGATTTAAATGGTGATTCCATAGCTTCAATCACATACGATACATGCTACTTTAGCACTTTTTGTAATAACTTTATGTACAGACCAGTAAATTTCCTCAACCTTTTTCTGGATATACCATACTATTGATTCATTACTATTGAACTCACAGCCAAGAGCACTGTAACAGCCTGAACAAAGCTTATCTAACAACAAATCTTCTCTGTAAGGCACATCAAAGCCTTCTTGCCCTCAGCAACACTACATGGTGCTCTGGTACTCCATGTGGGAGACATTCTAAACAGCAAAATCAGCAAAATCACCAAAGGACAAAAATTCAAAAACACAGCACTGAACTGACCATGAAGAGGACCCTTGTCTATAGTATGAGCTGAAACAAGAGGGCAGAGTTTTGCTTTTTCCCACTTGAATCTAGGTGCCCTCTGCACATCCACACAAATCTGTAAATAACCAGTAAGGTGCTCTGAGTATTGATTCAAGGTTTACAAATAAATTTACCAAGTAGTCAAATTAGAAAATATAGAATTTGAAAATAATGAGGATCAATTGTATATGACAGAATTAGCATTATAAATCAGTGAGAAAAGCATGGATTCTTCAGTAAATAGTCTTGGAGGTGGTTTTCTGCAGGGGGAAAAAAATAAATAAATCACTACTTCACTCTATAAAAATCAACTCCAGGTGGATTAGAGATCCAAATATAAAAAAATAAAACTTGAGAACTAATAAAATTTAGACAATCTAACCAAAAAGCCATCAAAGATAATCCATACACCACTTTCAATGCAAGAATCATGAAGGGAAATTAAGTTTTTTTTTAAAGGTTCAATTTCACCCAGTAATCCAGAGAATGTAAGTCATACATTCAGCATTCAAAGTTAAAATGACATAATGAACATAAATATTTAATTTTACTTTCACTCAAAACTCCAATGACAATAATAGTAACAGTATTTTTCTTTTAATGAAAAGCACAGGATGAGGAAAATCCAAAAAGGGAAAGAGAACGAAAATTTTGTTAATCGGAAAGCAAATGGCTATGTGGATGATTCTAGTAAACCTAAGAAAGCCAAATCACAAGAAGGCAAGGGGGAAGGCTGAAAATCAACCCCAATTACTCTGCAGAATCCTTAAAAAGCTCAGAAACTGGAAGCACCTGGTACCTCAATAATTGGGAGGTGAGCGTGTGCTTGCGTGCTCAGTCACGTCTGACTCTTTGCGACCCCACGGATTGTATGTAGCCCGACAGGCTTCTCTGTCCATGGGATTATCCCAGCAAGAATACTGGAGGGGGTTGCTGTTTCCTCCTCCAGGGGATATTCCCAACACAGGGATCAAACCCGCATCTCCTCTGTCTCCTGCTCTGGCAGGTGGATTCTTTACCACTGAGCCCCTAGGAAGCTGGAGTTGAGGAGATAGGAGGCTAAAATGAGGACTGGATGAAACTGCTTCACCCCATCCCAATAGAATTCTAGCTGGAGAATTCATCTCTGAAGAAGGTAAAACACAAGCACGGTTTAGGGTAGGAGGACATGCGGTTAAAGTCATCAAATGCATTTTGATTCAGAATACTTAGGCTTTGACTCCATTTCATTTACAGAATAACGGCAGTCAGACCACTATATTCTGGGCAATATTTGAAAATACTTCTTTGAGAAATCTTACAAACCAAAAAAGTTTCAAAGAGACTAACATAGGGGCTTCGCAACAAACCTGCTTGCTCAAATCACCCCAGAGTAAAGCTCAGGATCCACAACATCCACCAAGGCACTGAGAGCTAGCTCTTCATCACAAGCAGCCAGAACTATAGATATCCTAAGAATGCCTCTAACATGAAAGCTAGAGACTTAACAGTAGAAGACTCATCTAAAGGGAAAAGGATATTATGTAAGTAGGGGAAAGAAAATCTTAAAAATAAAAATAAAAAATTACAAGAAGAGGCAAAATGGTTTCCTGTTAAACCCATATAATGTAGGTTTCGAAGGGCAAAATTGGTGCAGCCCACATACCCATATTAGCAGAATTTCCTGACATCTGAATGAGACAAGAACACTATAAAAAGGAAAGAACTAATTCATAGTCTGGTCTCCATACAGGAGTTGATTTTTCCTGAATATCTTCTGAGACAAGGATAGGCTAAGCTGGCGCTTTAGGCATTTCAAGATCCTTCTGTCTATGGGTATGTTGAGAGCAAAGGGACACTCTTAAGATGCTGATGTGATTCCTCAACATAACATTGATGAGACAAAACAATACAGACAAGAGAAAGAAGAGGAAATGGCAGCTTCTCAGGAAACTGCTGAAATTCCAGGATGTAGCCATAGAATTTACTCAGGATGAGTGGTAATTTATGGGCATCACGCAACGGGAACTATACTTGGTCTCCCTGGGTCCTGTCTGTAAGCCAGACATGGTTACATGGTTCTTTTGCTTTATGGAGCAAAAGAAGGATCCCTGGGACGTGAAGGAAATGGAGACAACAGCCATACATCCAAGAACTGGGGCCACCACCCAAGTGGAGAATGGTGACTTTGGGATGAGCTCAAGATTTCTGGGGCACCACCCTATTACCTTACCACCAACCAATCAGAAAAAAGTCACATACCCTGTAGCCCTCTCCCCAAATTTTGCCTATAAAACCTTCTCCCTAAAAACCATACGGGGATTTGGGTTTTTTTAGAGTAGAAGCCTCTTGTTCTTTTTGCTTGGTCCTGCAATAAACCCTTCTCTGCTTAAAAAAAAAAATTACCATTAACATACCAGAGAAATAAGTTGCATCTATGATTCAAGAAGAGGGTGTCATTACATTGCTTAAAAAAAAAAGAAAAAAACTGGTTTCTATATAATACTATAGTGGCTACATATAAGCATAATTTTTTAAATAATTCCAATAGTATATAATAAAATGTTTTAATTATTATATTTCATTTAGCATAGAAAAGCAATTTTTAGCTTTTGTTTGCTTTAAGTACTAGGCCCCTAAATATGCAATGTTTAGATTAATAAAGTGTTCTGACATAAAGGTTATATATTTGTTTAAGGCAGCAGGTAACATCATTTGACTGCTCTTTTCAAAATCATTAATGGAATAATGTAAACAAAAAGCTACATGACAGAAAAAAGAATTTTAAGTGACTCAAACCAACACCTAATTACTGACTGCTGCTGCTGCTAAATCGCTTCAGTCATGTCCGACTCTGTGCGACCCCACAGACGGCAGCCCACCAGGCTCCCCCATCCCTGGGATTCTCCAGGCAAGAATACTGGAGTGGGTCACCATTTCCTTCTCCAAATTACTGACTAGTTTGAGACAAAAATGACACATATAAACTCATACAATGTACTTTAAAACATAGGCCAACAACCATTAACCTTCAAGGTGGGAAGCAACATAAGTATCAGAAATTAAGAGTTCAAAAAAATTTGCTTTCCAGCTGAATTTAAAATAACCACTATATAAAAACCACATTTGTCTTTTGGAAATGGCCTAGATAATAGTTCCAACACTGCCATTAACAAACATATTTCACTGAACTTCTCTGGATCACAATGTCCTCATATATAAAATATAATACTAAATTGAATAAATGGTTTTCCAACTGTTGGTTTGTTCTTATTGGGTTTTATTTTTCACTTTAAAAGCTGAATTGTCCATGAAAGGGTATTTTGGAAGGGAGTAAGGAAAGCGACCGGCGCACTAAGCGCGGCCAAGAGGAGCTACCCCATGTCCGAGGTCAGGGGCAGAAGCCGGGAGGACCCCATGCCCAAAGGGCGGTGGCCAAGAGGAGTTACCCCACGTCCGAGGTCAGGGGCAGCGGCTGAGAGTGCCAGGCTGCAAGGACACAGGAATGGCCAAGAAGAGCTACCCAAGTCTGAGGTCAGGGGCGGCGGCCGGGAGGAGCTACCCCACGTCCGAGGTCAGGGGCGGCAGCCAGGAAGAGCTACCCCATGCCTCCACGCCCAAGGCCAGGGGCGGCAGTCTGGAGAAGCTACCCACCCCCTGAGCCCAGGGGCGGCGGCCGAGAGGAGATACCCCGCGTCCGAGGTCAGGGGTGGCGGCCAGGAGGACCAACCCCACGACCGAGGCCAGGGGGTGGCGGCCGGGAGGACCAACCCCACGTTCAAGGAGCAGTGGCTGCGCGGGTGCAAGAGGGCCTAGAGGAGCTATTCCATGTTCAAGGTCAGAAGGGGCGGCAGTGAGGAGATACCCTTGTCCAAGGTAAGGAGCAGCGGCTGTGCTTTGCTGGAGCAGCCAAGAAGAGATACCCCACGCCCAAGGTAAGAGAATCCCAAGTAAGATGGTAGGTGTTGCAAGAGGGCATCAGAGGGCAGACACACTGAAACCATACTCACAGAAAACTAGTCAATCTAATCACACTAGGACCACAGCCTTGTCTAACTCAATGAAACTAAGCCATGCCCGTGGGGCAACCCAAGACGGGCAGGTCATGGTGGAGAGATCTGACAGAATGTGGTCTATTGGAGAAAGGAATGGCAAACCACTTCAGTATTCTTGCCTTGAGAACCCCATGAACAGTATGAAAAGACAAAATGATAGGATACTGAAAGAGGAACTTCTCAGGTCAGTAGGTGCCCAATATGCTATTGGAGATCAGTGGAGAAATAACTCCAGAAAGAATGAAGGGATGGAGCCAAAGCAAAAACAATACCCAGCTGTGGATGTGACTGGTGATAGAAGCAAGGTCCAATGCTGTAAAGAGCAATACTGAATAGGAACCTGGAATGTCAGGTCCATGAATCAAGGCAAATTGGAAGTGGTCAAACAAGAGATGGCAAGAGTGAATGTCAACATTCTAGAAATCAGTGAACTAAAATGGACTAGAATGGGTGAATTTAACTCAGATGACCATTATATCTACTACTGCGGGCAGGAATCCCTCAGAAGAAATGGAGTAGCCTTCATGGTCAACAAAAGAGTTCGAAATGCAGTACTTGGATGCAATTTCAAAAACGACAGAATGATCTGTTCATTTCCAAGGCAAACCATTCAATATCACAGTAATCCAAGTCTATGCCCCAACCAGTAACGCTGAAGAAGCTGAAGTTGAACGGTTCTATGAAGACCTACAAGACCTTTTAGAACTAACACCCAAAAAAGATGTCCTTTGCATTATAGGGGACTAGAATGCAAAAGTAGGAAGCCAAAAAACACCTGGAGTAACAGGCAAATTTGGCCTTGGAGTACGGAATGAAGCAGGGCAAAGACTAAAAGAGTTTTGCCAAGAAAATGCACTGGTCATAGCAAACACCCTCTTCCAACAACACAAGAGAAGACTCTACACTTGGACATCACCAGATGGTCAACACTGAAATCAGATTGATTATATTCTTTGCAGCCAAAGATGGAGAAGCTCTACACAGTCAACAAAAACAAGACCAGGAGCTGACTGTGGCTCAGATCATGAACTCCTTATTACCAAATTCAGACTTAAATTGAAGAAAGTAGGGAAAACCACTAGACCATTCAGGTATGACCTAAATCAAATCCCTTATGATTATACAGTGGAAGTGAGAAATAGATTTAAGGGACTAGATCTGATAGATACAATGCCTAATGAACTATGGAATGAGGTTTGTGACATTGTACAGGAGACAGGGATCAAGACCATCCCCATGGAAAAGAAATGCAAAACAGCAAAATGGCTGTCTGGGGAGGCCTTACAAATAGCTGTGAAAAGAAGAGAAGTGAAAAGGAAAGGAGAAAAGGAAAGATACAAGCATCTGAATGCAGAGTTCCAAAGAATAGCAAGAAGAGATAAGAAAGCCTTCCTCAGCGATCAATGCAAAGAAATGGAGGAAAACAACAGAATGGGAAAGACTAGAGATCTCTTCAAGAAAATTAGAGATACCAAGGGAACATTTCATGCAAAGATGGGCTCAATAAAGGACAGAAATGGTATGGACCTAACAGAAGCAGAAGATATTAAGAAGAGGTGGCAAGAATCACTGTACAAAAAAGATCTTCATGACCCAGATAATCACGATGGTGTGATCACTCATCTAGAACCAGACATCCTGGAATGTGAAGTCAAGTGGGCCTTAGAAAGCATCACTACGAACAAAGCTAGTGAATTCCAGTTGAGCTATTTCAAATCCTGAAAGATGATGCTGTGAAAGTGCTGCACTCAATATGCTAGCAAATTTGGAAAACTCAGCAGTGGCCACAGGACTGGAAAAGGTCAGTTTTCATTCCAATCCCAAAGAAAGGCAATGCCAAAGAATGCTCAGACTACTGCACAATTGCACTCATCTCACAAGCTAGTAAAGTCATGCTCAAAATTCTCCAAGCCAGGCTTCAGCAATACATGAACCATGAACTTCCTGATGTTCAAGCTGGTTTTAGAAAAGGCAGAGGAACCGGAGATCAAATTGCCAACATCTGCTGGATCATGGAAAAAGCAAGAGAATTCCAGAAAAACATCTATTTCTGCTTTATTGACTATGCCAAAGCCTTTGACTGTGTGGATCACAATAAACTCTGGAAAATTCTGAAAGAGATGGGAATACCAGATCACCTGACCTGCCTCTTGAGAAATCTGTATGCCAGGAAATATGTAGGTCAGGAAGCAACAGTTAGAACTGGACATGGAACAAGGAAAAGGAGTACGTCAAGGCTGTATATTGTCGCCCTGCTTATTTAACTTATATGCAGAGTACATCATGAGAAACACTGGACTGGAAGAAACACAAGCTGGAATCAAGATTGCCAGGAGAAATATCAATAACCTCAGATATGCAGATGACACCACCCTTATGGCAGAAAGTGAAGAGGAACTAAAAAGCCTCTTGATGAAAGTGAAAGAGGAGAGTGAAAAAGTTGGCTTAAAGCTCAACATTCAGAAAATGAAGATCATGGCATCCGGTCCCATCACTTCATGGGAAATAGATGGGGAAACAGTGGAAACAGTGTCAGACTTTATTTTTCTGGGCTCCAAAATCACTGCAGATGGTGACTGCAGCCATGAAATTAAAATACACTTACTCTTTGGAAGGAAAGTTATGACCAATTTAGATAGCATATTCAAAAGCAGAGACATTACTTTGCCAACAAAGGTCCATCTAGTCAAGGCTATGGTTTTTCCTGTGGTCATGTATGGATGTGAGAGTTGGACTGTGAAGAAAGCTGAGTGCCGAAGAATTGATGCTTTTGAACTGTGGTGTTGGAGAAGACTCTTGAGAGTCCCTTGGACTGCAAGGAGATCTAACCAGTCCATTCTGAACGAGATCAGCCCTGGGATTTCTTTGGAAGGAATGATGCTAAAGCTGAAACTCCAGTACTTTGGCCACCTCATGTAAAGAGCTGACTCATTGGAAAAGACTCTGATGCTGGGAGGGATTGGGGGCAGGAGGAGAAGGGGACGACAGAGGATGAGATGGCTTGATGGCATCACTGACTCGATGGACGTGAGTCTGAGTGAACTCTGGGAGTTGGTGATAGACAGGGAGGCCTGGCGTGCTGCGATTCATGGGGTCGCAAAGAGTCGGACACGACTGAGCGACTAAACTGAACTGAAGGAAAGTGAGATGAGCCACCTTCACTTTTTTAGCCCTCCTCTTGCTATTGCCCAGCTCCCTCTTTTAGTGATGGCCCCCAAGACATTTCTACAGAAGCTGGAGAGAAGATCTTAAAGGGCTTTTCCAGAAATTTTTCAGCAAAGATCTAAGCATCACACAAAGAAAATGGCTTATTTTCACTTAAAACTCTCTGCACAAAAAAATTTAAGAAACTTACTTTTCATTCATTTAGCAATTACTGATTGTCTACAAAGTGCCTAATATCCAGGTAGATTCTGAAGACACAGCAGCCTTAATTTACCTACTCATTTTCGCCATAATTCTTCAAAACACCTTTCTATTACCTTCTTGAAATAAAAAAAGATCACACTAAGTAAAATCAGTTTCACCACTTTTGTTCCTTAAAACTAAAAGAAGATGAAAATGACCAATAGCCAATAAGCCCCACACTTTTCCCAGTTGTGTTATAATAAGAAGTGAACCAGTCAATTATGCCATCATATAAGACATATCAATAAAAGAAAGAGATGTTATATTTCATATACAAAATAAATTTCAAAACAATTAAGTTTTACATAGAAACAAACATATTCTTCATATCCATACTTATTTTAAATATACAAAATATTACTGGGTTACTATAGTTTGTGCATAAAATTTCACAGATTTACATGAAAATGATTTTAATATGAAGCTAACGTGTATTTCTCTGTTATTATTCTTTCATTTTAAATGAAAGAATACTTCTTTAAAACTTCTTTAAGACAAACTTCTTTAAAACAAAGATTTTCAAACTGTCAAGAAACATCACAACATTTCAGAAATATTTCTAAGAAACTATAAAGGCATTGTACAGGAATTCAAAAGCAAAATGAGGAGAATGAGAGAATGAGAAAAAATATAAAGCAGAATAGGAGAGAGGAAATTTAATAAAAACAGTTCTAAGAATATGGTTTTCTCTATGCAAAGCAGTTATAAGCCAAAATATGACATGGTTCTAAACAACTAATAACACAAAATAAGTCAAAAATACAAGGTACCTACAAACAGAAAAGGTTACCTGTATGTCAGTATAGGTTTAAACCAGCTTTCTCAACCTTGACACTAATGACATTCGAGGCCAGAAATTCTTAGTTGTGGGGACCAGACTTAGCCTACGCTACATGTCAGTTTTAACCCTCTGAAGTCTGTAGACAATGGCAAATGTCCCCTGAAGGACAAAATTCATTCTGACTGGGAACCACTGGTCTAAATGAAGGAAATTAACTTCTCAAAGCTCAAGTAAAAATCTTCTATTTGAAAAATAAAAGACCACAGTTCTCTTTGCTTTACAGAGTACCTGGTATATAATAATGCACTCAGTAAATGCATGTGTGTGCGTTCAGTCACGTCTGACTCTTTGTGACCCCGTAGCTGTAATGCCTGCCAGGATCCTGTGTCCATGGAATTTTCTAGGCAAGAGTACTGGAATAGGTAGCCATTTCTTCCTTCACAGGATTTTCCCAACCCCAGATTCAAATGCACATGCCCTGCGTCTCCTGCACTGGTATATGGATTCCTTACCACAGAGCCACCTGGGAAGCCCTTACTCAATAAATGTGCATTGTCAAATTGAATTTCACTTTTAAAACTGATTACATTAAGTATTTAATGACTCTTTCAAGGCCTGGAAAGCTTCAGGCCAATCCTAGTCCAAATTGCTATGTATTATAAAGTAAAGCAGAATAATAAAATTAACTATATATTTAATTCTTGTATATTCAATGACAAGCTACCATGCACTCCCCCTGAAAAAAGGCAGACCCACTTAAGACAACAAACAGTATTTATGAAGGCCAGACTAGGTTTTCCATGGAAATGCTTCCTCCCACCCATCTTTCATTTTCAGCATGAACAATTTCAAATTTATTTACTCAATGAACAATACTGTGAATGTCTATTATGTGCCAGCACTGAGATACATTCTGAAGATATAAAAGAGAGAGAGACAAAAGTAACTTCCTTCAAGTAATAACAAAAAAAGCAAAAAAAACAATAGTTGTAAAAAGCAAACAAATAGTTACACAACTATACAAAAACTATATAAAGAGGTTGCTAAGAAAGGAGAATCTAAGGCTATCTCCCCAAGAGTTTTAGAGAAAAGTAGAGAGAAATGCCAAACTAAGTTCTGTTTTTTGTTTTTGTCTTTCTTGGGGTAGGGGTAGGGGAGTGAAGAGCATGCTAAAATTCTACACTATAAACTTTCTTCAGATGTATCTATGATGGTTCTTAAATTCAACATATATCTATTACTGCAAAGTCTTGGCAAAGAGAAGTTTCAATTATACCCAATATCTATATTTACACTTTAATAGTTATATGAACAAATATTTTCTCAAGTTCAAATACATTTAAATCATTTTAAACTTGTTTTCAAAATGTTTGCGCACAAATGAACTTAGCACAAATAAAAGATGATATTCTATAATGCTCAACAATACATTAACCATTTAATGTTTAAAAACAGGAGGAAAAATAAAAAATAAAAACAGGAGGAAATACTGGGTTGGCCAAAACACTGATTCGGGTCTTTCTGTAAACTCTTATGGAAGAACCTGCACAAACTTTTTGTTGTTGCTGTTGTTTAGTTGTTCAGTCGTGTCCAACTCTGCCAACCCATGCACCGTAGCCTACCAGGCTCCTCTGTCCATGGGATTACCCAGGCAAGAATACTATAGGGGGATGCCATTTCCTCCTCCAGGGGATCTTCCTGACTTAGGGATCGAACCTACATCTCCACATCTCCTGCACTGGAGACAGATTCTCAACTAGTGACCAGCAGCAAAGCCCTCGTATGAACTTTTTGGCCAATACAATAATACATTAAAAAGCAATCTACAACAATAATATATAAAACTGAATTGTCCATTAAAAAGATATCCTCAAAACTTTTCTGCAATTATCAACATTTTAACTATTTTGTTAAACATTTACATAGAAAATTCTTTTTACTGTGGCTATTTTCCCAGTTGTTAAGAACACAGCAATGTTACCACACTTTTTGTAGTTACCCATCATCTCTGATATGAGACCATTTTATTCTTTTAACTTGTGCCTCCTCTACTGGTTTAAAAGTAGAACAACACAAAATCAAGCTTTGCAATCCACTGGTCAAATAGCAAGTAAATAAGTTTCTTATTTTTTATGCTTATTAATATTTTCTATAATTTATTTTTATCAGATTAATGTCAGATTTTGGATCAAGATCTAGAGAACATAAATCTCAGCCATATTCTTTTTTAATCTTAAAATATTTCTTTCCTCTAAAGATTTTAAGTATACTTTAATGAGAGCTTTATCACATTTGTGCTATAACTGAATTTTTTTTATAAACAGAAGACATTCATTATTATACTAATCAATATAACAGACTTACAATGCTGTGTATCTGTCCATTGCAGACTGCACGTCTCTACGGTAAACTGTTCGAAGAATGACCATGACAGGGTCAAATTCATGATCCCAGACTTCAGCTATCATTCACAAGAGAGAAGAAAGAAAACACTGATGACTTCTTAGGAATCAAGTCAATCTCTAATGACTAACTGCGTGCATGTTCAGTCGCTCAGTCGTATCTGACTTTTCTGCAGCCCCATGGACTGTAGCCCGCCAGGCTTCTTTGTCCGTGGAATTTTCCAGGCAAGAATACTGGAGTGGGTTGCCACTTCCTCCTCTAGGGGATCTCCCCAGAGATCGAACCCATGTCTCCTGAGTCTCCTGCATGGCAGGTGATTCTTTACCATTGAGTCTCTAATAACTAATTACATTTCAGTATATCTTAAATTTAAAAGATGGTAAAGTTTAATTTGACTGAACTTCCCTGGTGGCTCAAGGGTGAAGAATCTGCCTGCCAATGCAGGAGACACAGGTTCAATCCCTGGATTGAGAAGATCTCTTACAGAAGGAAACTGCAACCCACTCCAGTATTCTTGCCTTGGAAATCCCATGAACAGAGGAGTTTGGCAGGCTACAGTTCATGGGATCATAATGGAGTAGGACACAACTTAGCAACCAAACAACAACTTTTGGAGCAAGGAAATGGTAAAACAAATGAGAAGCTATGTCCACTACCCACACTCATTTTAACAAGAGTAGGTCTGCTTTTATTGCTTTTGTATAATAAATTCATTTAAGGCTTAATTCCCCAAAACTACAAATTTATTTTAAACACTTTTTTTAAAAAAAGGTTAAAAACAACTCATCCATTCCAACTCTTATTTTACAAAGAAGAAGTCAAATCCAAAGATAAAAAACTGACTTTCTCAACATCACACAACTAGCTGATACAATTCAGTATTATATGAATGTGACACTCAATTTCTTGATTCTAATTTCAAATGTCCAGTGCTCTGCCTCAGAGTCTCAAAATGTACTGTATGTAACAATCATCCTATAGAGATTGGTAAAAAATCAGATTTCCAGAATCTATTCCCAGAAATCTAGATGAGAGCAGATTGGGGTTTAGGCATAGAAAATTACATTTTAATAAGGACCCCAACATGAATAAGTCTGACAAAGGCAACGCTCACATCACACGTTATTAATAAGCATAGCACTATACAAGAACATCATTATACTTCTAAGCTCATCTAAATTTTAGATACAAAGTGTTCTCTACAATAAAGAAATATTGTGCTTTTCCAATGGAATACATTCCAACCAGAGATTCTGGATTGTTCTTGCTACCTTTGTGAACTCTCTGAAAATTCCCACATGATAAGGCTTATTTTGGTGCCTTTTATCAAACACAGTACATGTTATTTACAACTTCAAAGTAGACATTATTTTTTCACTTAGACAACAAGCGTCAGGGGTCAGGGGTGCAAGAAACCTGTAACCTCTACTTTCTCTAAAATTTTAATTTAATGAATATGTGAAAGTGAAGAAGAAAAGATCATGGATCAAAATTTCACCTGCTTCTGGCTTTTGTCAAGCATGTCTCTACAAATCCAGGGGGAAAACCTTAGAAAACCAATAATTTAAGGAAAAGGTTTCTATGTATTTACAAAGGTTTAAAACATATGAGAACATTATCAGTATTCCATATAGATTTTTAACTGTTTCAAATTAAACTTAGGGTAGTGACAACTATTTCAAAATCAAATTTAAAGGGCATATACACTCAGAGTGTTTTTAAGTATATATTTTACGTCATAATTTCAAGTTCATTCACTTACAAACATAAACTGGTGTTCATAGATAAAGTTCCTTTATAATTTGGACTCATCTCAGAAGTCTTACTATAACATAAATCATAGATTTTTAAATAAAAGGAACCAGTATCACAGTATACTGAAAAAGACAAACATACATGTTTAAGAAAGTTGAAGGGGAAAACCAAAGCTAAGGAAATAAAAGGCAAACATTTTGTTTCAGTATACACAACAAACCTTCAAAAAAACTTGATATTTGAAAAAATACATTCATAGATATAAACGTACCTTTAGGAGTATACATGCCTTGTTGCATAGAACCTCCAGGTTCAAAAACAGGAGCCTTAAAATCAGCTACCGCTGATAAAACTGATTCAAAGCTATAACTTCCAGGAATAATACCACTTTTAGGATTTGGATTTTCTGGAATATGATGCATGTGTCAAGAAAAAAAATTAATAACTAAGATTTATAATCTTATTAAGGTATTAGTTTCCAACTTTCTTTGCTAAAATATTCTTGTCTTGAGAACCCCAAGAACAGTATGAAAAGGCAAAAAGATAGGACACTGAAAGATGAACGCCCCAGGTCAGAAGGTGCCCAATATGCTACTGGAGATCAGTGGAGAAAGAATGAAGAGACGGAGCCAAAGCAAAAACAACACTCAACTGTGGACGTGATTGGTGATGAAAGTAAAGTCCAATGCTGTAAAGAATAGTATTGCCTACGAACCTGGAATGTTAAGTCCATGAATCAAGGTAAATTACAAGTGGTCAAACAGGAGATGGCAAGAGTGAATGTGGACATCTCAGGAATCAATGAACTTAAAAGGACTGGAATGGGTGAATTTAACTCAGACGACCATTGTATCTACTACTGCAGGCAAGAATCCCTTAGAAGAAGTGGAGTAGCCCTCATAGTCAACAAAAGAGTCTGTAATGCAGTACTTGGGTGCAATCTCAAAAATGACAGAATGATCCCTGTTCGTTGCCAAGGCAAACCATTCAATATCACAGTAATCCAAGTCTATGCCCCAACCAGTAATGCTGAAGAAGCTGAAGTTGAACGGTTCTATGAAGACCTACAAGACCTTTTAGAACTAACACCCAAAAAAGATGTCCTTTTCATCACAGGGGACTGGAATGCAAAAGTAGGAAGTCAAGAGATAACTGGAGTAACAGGAAAGTTTGGCCTTGGAGTACAAAATGAAGCAGGGCAAGGGCTAACAGAGTTTTGCCCAAAGAATACACTGGTCACAGCAAACACCCTCTTCCTACAACACAAGAGAAAACTCTATAGATGGACATCACCAGATGGTCAATACCAAAATCAGATTGACTATATCCTTTGCAGCCAAAGATGGAGAAGTTCTATACAGCCAGCAAAAACAAGACCAGGAGCTGACTGTGACTCAGATCATGAACTCCTTATTGCCAAATTCAGACTTAAATTGAAGAGGGGGAAACTACTAGACCATTCAGGTATGACCTAAATCAAATCCCTTACGATTATACAGTGGAAGTGACAAATAGATTCAAGGGATTAGATCTGATAGAGTGCCTGAAGAACAAGGGATGGAGGTTCGTGACACTGTACAGGAGGCAGTGATCAAAACCATCTCCAAGAAAAAGAAATGCAAAAAGGCAAAATGGTTGTCTGAGGAGGCCTTACAAATTGCTGTGAAACGAAGAGAAGCGAAAGGCAAAGGAGAAAAGGAAAGATATACTCATTTGAACACAGAGTTCCAAATAGCAAGGAGAGATAAGAAAGCCTTCCTCAGCAATCGATGCAAATAGAGGAAAACAACAGAATAGGAAAGACTAGAGATCTCTTCAAGAAAATTAGAGATACCAAGGGAACATTTCATGCAAAGATGGGCTCGATAAAGGACAGAAATGGGATGGACCTAACAGAAGCAGAAGAGATTAGGAAGAGGTGGCAAGAATACACAGAAGAACTATATAAAAAAGATCTTCATGACCCAGATAACCACGATGGTGTGATCACTGGACTAGAACCAGACATCCTGGAAAGCAAAGTCAAGTGGGCCTTAGGAAGCATCACTACGAACAAAGCTAGTGGAGGTGATGGAATTCCAGGTGAACTATTTCAAATCCTAAATGATGATGCTGTGAAAGTGCTGCACTCAATATGCCAGCAAATTTGGAAAACTCAGCAGTGGCCACAGGACTGGAAAAGCTCAGTTTTCTTTCCAAACAACCCCCAAGAAAGGCAATGCCAAAGAACGTTCAAACTACCACACAATTGCATTCATCTCACAAGCTAGCAAAGTAATGCTCAAAATTCTCCAAGCCAGGCTTCAACAGTATGTGAACAGTGAACTTCCAGAGGGTCAAGCTGGATTTAGAAAAGGCAGTGGAACCAGAGATCAAACTGCCAACATCCGCTGGATCATGGAAAAAGCAAGAGAGTTCCAGAAAAACATCTATTTCTGTTTTACTGACTACACCAAAGCCTTTGACTGTGTGGATCACAATAAACTGTGGAAAATTCTTAAAGAGACGGGAATACCAGACCACCTTACTGCCTCCTGAGAAATCCGTATGCAGGTCAAGAAGCAAAAGTCAGAACAGTACAGGGAACAACAGACTGGTTCCAAATAGGGAAAGGAGTACGTCAAGGCTGTATATTGTCACCCTGCTTATTTAACTTATATGTAGAGAATATCATGCAACATGCCAGGCTGGATGAAGCACAAGCTGGAATCAAGATTGGTGGGAGAAATATCAATAACCTCAGATATGCAGATGACACCATCCTTATGGCAGAAAGCAAAGAAGAACTAAAGAACCTCTTGATGAAAGTGAAAGAGGAGAGTGAAAAAGTTGGCTTAAAGCTCAACATTCAGAAAACTATGATCATGGCATCCAGTCCCATTACTTCATGGCAAACAGACAGGGAAACAATGGAAACAGTGACAGACTTTATTTTTGGAGGGCTCCAAAATAACTGCAGATAGTGACTGCAGCCATGAAATTAAAAGACGCTTACTCCTTGGAAGGAAAGCCATGACCAACCTAGACAGTATATTAAAAAAAAGAGACATTACTCTGCCAACAAAGGTCCATCTAGTCAAAGATATGATTTTCCCAGTAGTCATGTATGGATATGAGAGTTGGACCATAAAGAAAGCTGAGCATGGAAAAATTGATGCTTTTGAACTGTGGAGTTGGAGAAGACTCTTGAGAGTCCCTTGGACTGCAAGGAGATCTAAAAAGTCAATCCTAAAAGAAATCAGTCCTAAGTATTCACTGGAAGAACTGATGCTGAAGCTGAAGCTCCAATACTTTGGCCACCTGATGCTAAGAACTGACTCAATGGAAAAGACCCTGATGCCAGGAAAGATGGAAGGCAGGAGGAGAAGGGGATGACAGAGGATGAGATGGTAGGATGGCATCATTGACTCGATTGACATGAGTTTGAGCAATCTCCGTGAGTTGGTGATGGACAGGGAAGCCTGGTGTGCTGCAGTCCATGGGGTCGCAGAATCTGACACGACTGAGACTGAACTCAACTGAACTGAATCGGCTGTAATATATAAAGCTGGCCACAAGAGGGCTACATAACACAACAGTTCAATAATAACTTCAATAATTAACTGTAATTTTTTAAAATAGCTTAAGGCAGCTTAATTTTTAAAATAGCTTATTTTTAAGATAGCTTAATTAATAGCCTACTAATAAATTATATGCTGAAGAAGTTCTGATGTATATTTCCCCCAAAAAATGAATACGGTTTCAGGAAATGAAAAAAACAAACCTTTTAAAATTAATCTCCATTTTCAACAATTTGCAAATATGTTATATACTTCGTCTTCGAAAATCAAAGACAGTATACTAAATATCAGCCCAGATTTTTATGAGCAAAGATTATTTCATAAAAGACGCAAAATGTTCTCCTCAAAATAAGAATGAAAAAATACTAAGCAAATGTTTCAAAAAGAAGAAAACCAGAAAATCCTAGATTCTTTCCTATTGGTTTCACATTAAAGCTATATAATATTTTCTAAATTCAAAGTTACGGAGAATTCTTTTGCTCTTTTACAGCACTGATACACAGTACATAAAGGCTGAATGAAATCATCAAACAGTATCAAGCTGTTGTCTGCTTAAGAAAATCTTCAAAGTTATCAAACAGACTTTCTAACAGGAGCCAGTTCATAAAAGTTTAGTCAATTATTTCAAACAAAATCATAATGTACAAAGTAAATTTAGTCAAAAATTCACAAAGCAAATTTTACCACTAAATAACATGATAACCTTTGTCTAAAACTTTATTAATACCTTAAAAAAATAATAAAGTGTTCACTGAATCCTCAGTCCTATACAGAGAACCTTAAGGTTTTAAAGTCTGTAGACAATAGCCTTTGCCCTTCAAAGCCTCTTGGTTTAAAACTGAATTCTCAGGAAAAAATACTCAGAATGTTTAAAACTCTGATAATTATAAGACATAACTCTAAATTTTAATGATGAATTCCAGCCTGGTTATACAAATACAGTAGATCTAGCTGCCTTTTACCAAGTGTCCAGCTCCCTTTTACTACTGCTATCCTAGAAGGTCAGGTTCCGGGGTGCCCAGAGCAAACAGTCCTGATGCTTAAGCAAAGTCTAACAAGAGCACCCTGAGAGATGATGATTAGAGGCAAATCCGCCACTGGTCTTGAACACAGAATTGAACAAAAAATTGGGAGTTTTTTTCCACATTATTTTCCAACCTCAAAAAAAAAAGTTTTAATCAGAAAGTGATATATCTTTAATCCATAAATATTACTTGTAATTTAGATCCTGCAACTAAAAGAAAATTAAACTCTTGAAAGGATATGAGGTCCAGCAAAGAACTGTGTGTTCTGTCATTCATACACAGCTGGGCTACCATCTCTGCTCTCAGAATCTCATCATCAGACATTCCTAAAATTAAAAACAGAATTAATATATCTGAATATTTATATATTATAAAGAAACAACTTACCACACAATTAAGTTATTTTACCAAAATGAGATGCTTCAAAAATCATAGGGCAAAGAAAACAATGCCCCAATATAACTGCAGTTTAACTACCCTGGTATTTGCAGTTCCCTTAAGTAAGGGTTCAAAGAATATTCTAAAAGGAGTATTAATGGTAAAACATATCGTGTCAAGAGTTTGAAATGCATCCTTTCCTTTTTTTCCATAAACCAGTTACTACCACAGGGTAAGGGGAGGAAAGGGAGGTACCCAAGTATTTGTATTAGTGCTTTTTACCTAAATGTAAACGAAGACTCAAAAGAATCACAAGAAATGTAAGAGCGCCTTCTAACATGGATCTCTCATGCTCTGCATCAAGTACTGTGTTTTGATGTTGTGAAGCCATTGTCAACAAATCCACTACCTTAAATCTATTAAAAAAATATTTGAGACAGATTTTTTTAAAGTTAAGACAAAATTAACTTAAATTCCAAATACTTCCTAATACCTGTATTAATAAAACTATGCTTACCTTTCAAAGACAGATGAAATAAAATAATCCGGATCAAGTCTAGATGCACAAACCTTTAAAAGATCAATAAATAAATAAATAAAAATAAAACCCACAAAGTTTATTTCTCAGTAGTCAGTATTTATTTATTCAGTATTCTTTTTCTTTTTTTCTTCCTTTTTTCCCCTCTGGGTATGCACATGGCTTGCAGGATCTTAGTTCCCCAACTAGGGATTGAGCCTGGGCCCTTGACAGTGAAAGCACCAAGTCCTAAGCACTGGACCATGAGGGAATTCCCCAGTTTTATTTCTTGTGTTTATCATTCCTCTTATTTTCTGTATCGCATTTGTTCAACAGCTTACCTGGAAGCAAGTCTTTTATATGCAAGTCACGCTTGCCCTTTATTTAACTCACAGACCAAGCCAATATACCCCCAGGCCCCTTGGCCAGGGCTGGTACCAGATAGCTGGGGATAGCCTTTATGCCCTAAAGCTCACCAAGATGATTCAAACCAGCCAATGCTAAACTACTTCCATAGCCCTGCCCTGCCTTTCCTATGGAAACCCCAGTAAAGCTTCTGATCTAGGATTGCCCCTCATTCCTTCTGTCTCCTGACAAAAATCTAATGCTTCCCCTTTGGTCCCTGCGTGGCATGGCATGCCTCTCTTCCTTTGGGAAATGTTAAGTAATAAAATTCTTCTTTCAATAGCACTGACCTCTGTGTCCTCATTTAGTCACCTCTATAAATTAAAATCCCACAGGTACAAATGAGATACTTCTTAAGTTCAATATCTGCATCACTAGATTGGCTTACCTGTAACAGGTAAATGTCAGGATCAATCATGGAATTACAGAAATGAGACTGGACATAGGTCATGGCTTGTCCTTTGATCTGCAGACCATTTCTTACCCACATATTGCTATGGATTTCAGCAAGACTTGCCTAGTAAAACAAAAATTAATTGAACAAAGAAGTCATCTAAAGTCAACCTTTATAAAATCATGTTATGATAAACAATCATTTCAAAATATTTTACAGCTTAATCATAGCATAAGCCTGATCTTCTGTCCAGTATTTAGGATATTCAGCTCAAATATATAATTTTAAAATAATCACTATATTTTATATATTTCTTCTTTTGGAGCTTATATATGAGCTAAGTTTCCATGATGACTCCTGGGTACATTTATAATAATATTCACTGAACCCTTAAATGAAATCTCCTGCATTGCAGACAGATTCTTTACCGTCTGAGCCACTAGGGACTCCAGCCAGCCCAAAAGCCTAAATACATACCTGAATTTGGAGTGGGTGAATCATTAGTTTCATTAACATTTCCTGATCTGGTAAAACAGAATCCAAATCTAGTTCTTGACATTTCACAGCCTAAAAATTGTTATAAAAAAAGTTACTAATTGAATACATATTTCCCAATGTTCAAAAACAGATGAACAGAGTATTTAAATGAAAACTTTTACCTTACTCAAAAACATAGCATAATAACGATGTAGTGGCAGATGAAAAGTAACTTGGTTAGGTGCTGGCTGGAAAGAAAGAAAATCCAAAGTCAAATAATACTTTATCAAATTCAAAGAAGGTTTTGAAATGCTAAAACAACACTTTCACCTTGATTTACTGGCCTACACTTTTTTTTATCAAAAAGTAAGATTTTAGAAGTTACAGTTTCTTTTTTTTTTTTTTTTCCCTCCTCCCTCCTCCCTCCCCATACCATCCCTCTGGGTCATCCCAGTGCACTAGCCCCAAGCATCCAGTATTGTGCATCGAACCTGGACTGGCATCTCGTTTCATACATGATATTTTACGTGTTTCAATGTCATTCTCCCAAATCTTCCCACCCTCTCCCTCTCCCACAGAGTCCAAAAGACTGTTCTATACATCAGTGTCTCTTTTGCTGTCTCGTACACCGGGTTATTGTTACCATCTTTCTAAATTCCATATATATGCGTTAGTATACTGTATTGATGTTTTTCCTTCTGGCTTACTTCACTCTGTATAATAGGCTCCAGTTTCATCCACCTCTTTAGAACTGATTCAAATGTATTCTTTTTAATGGCTGAGTAATACTCCATTGTGTATATGTACCACAGCTTTCTTATCCATTCATCTGCTAATGGACATCTAGGTTGCTTCCATGTCCTGGCTATTATAAACAGTGCGGCGATGAACATTGGGGTACACGTGTCTCTTTCCCTTCTGGTTTCCTCAGTGTGTATGCCCAGCAGTGGGATTGCTGGATCCCACTAGAAGTTATAGTTTAAAAACCCACTGTAGAAAAAATTATTCCAATTTAAAGACCCAAATGCAAGTTCCTTAAAGACAGAAACTATATACTCAAACTACATACTCAATCCTCTGACACATCTCGTACAGAACAAGGGATGGAAGATGTTTCCCTTTATAGTCGGCCATTTCAGAATCTTCAAATGCATGCACAACAAATGTGATGATAATAACAAAAACAATAATCACAGCTAACATTCACTGAGTGTGCCGGTCACTGTGCTGATAAGCACTTTATTCATATTTAATTTAATCCTAGGAGACCTCTATGGGGTCTGAATATTTCAATTTTATGAATAGGGAAATTCAATTTTAAAAAACTTAAATAACTTCCTAAAGCTAACAGGTAGTGAACTGAGAAGCTAGTCTGCTATATTCAGAATTATCTGAGGGTCTGACTACAGCCCTATCCTGAAGTGCAGTTAAACGGCTTACCTAGCTGGATGAGATGCTCCCCGTATCAGTGGTGAACACACAGTCTCTATAGGAAAGCTTAGTACAGTACATGTCAAAGATCTTTGATATCCTTGTGGATATTATAAAAAGTGTATTTTAAATCTATGACTCCCATGGGTCACACTATTGCTAAAGGGCAAACACAAATAGTTGTCTTTCTTAAACAAGAAAAATGAAACATTAAAAGGTATCATTTGTTTTTAATGCTTCTATAAATTTTTAGTAAAGTTTTCTCCTGTTAAAAAAAATCTAGCCAAAACATTCTCATAATTATGCTAATATAGTATCATATTGAGTCATAAAGATTTGAAATATGTCACCATCTATGAAAGAGTTTTTTCCAAAACCAGTATGAGAATAAAATCCTCTTTAACATGTGAATAAACATCTACAGAAAGTTGTTCTAATAAATGTTTGACTTCCAGAAAAAGGAAGGAATTTCTGACACATGCTGCAATGTGGATGAACCTTCGAGACATTATGCTAAGTGAAATAAACCAGTCACAAAAATACATGTACTGTATGATTTCACTTAGGTATGCCGAGCAGTCAATATCATAGAGACACAAAGTACAATAATGGCTGCCAGAGGCTGGGGGTAAGGGAAAATGAGATTATTGGGTTTCTTAGGAACAGAGTTTCAGTTTTACTAAACAAAGTTCTGGAGGTTGGTTGCACAACAATGTGAATAACTGTATACTTTAAAAAAGGTTTAAAAGGTGGTAAATTTTATGTGCATTTCACCATAATCAAAAATAAAAATCAAACAAGTTTGCCCTATATTACTATCATCTTTTGAGTAACATAACATATACCAACTAGCTAAATCATAATCTCCTTCAATTTTCTTTGAAGGCATCAAGAACAGTGGTGAAGAGCAGGCTCTTAAAAGCTGGGTTTGCATGCATTCAAATCCTGACTCTGCCACCTATAGCTATAAAACTGAGAACAAGTTACTTCACTATGCCTAAGCTGCCTCATCCATAAAGTGAAGATAATAAGCAGATGGACAACTGTGAGGATCAAGTAAAAGAACACAGTACCCAACACACATTTCTATTAACTGCCAAGCCATAGGCTCTATCTTGTCTTTTAAGGCTTGAGCATATGCTAAACACACATTCTTCTGCAGTTCTACACTCCATAATCTCCCTTTGTCCAATGTCACAAATAAGCTACTTGAAAAACTCTTTTAACACTCCTTCCAAATATACTGAGGTGTTCCTCAGATTCCATTCTCAGCTTTCTACTCTTCTCATTTGAGACACTTTGTTCAGTTTATAGCTTTGGCTGCCAACACAAGATGACTACTAAATCTCAGCAGAAATCTCACTCCTGAACTCCAAACCCTACATTCAAGTATCTACTGAACATCAACACTTAATTAACAACCCGTGGGGACCACAAATACACTGTGTCCAGACCAAACTCAGCATCTTTGCCCTATAACTCAATCTTTCTCAGTGTTTCTTCTGCAAATTCCCAGTAATACAAATCTGAAATGTAGATTCCCTCGAATCTCCTCCACTTGATAAGGCGTCAAAGTGTGTTTGATTTTCTAAGTACCTCTTAACTCTACTTTTTCCTCTCTTTCCACATTGCCTCTAACCAACCTTAGCTCAGGCTCTCAACATTTAGTGCCCAGATTTCAGTGCTAACCTTTGCTTCTATCCTTACCCTCTATAAGAAGCTTTTTGTGGTATCTGCCTAGCTCACAAACCTCCCTCTTATTCCCAGAATGTCCCTTCCTCCCCACTTTCCAAATACATACACACAGGAATTGGAGCCTGACAGTCAAGTTTAGAGTAGTCACATCTGATTAGATCAGGGCAGGGGATCCCTATCCCATCATGGACAATGAGGTTCTCTCCCACTTGAAAACTGAACTGGGATTTAAAGACATCTGTGGAGATTCTTGGAGTATGGCTGAAACTGCAATATAAGGCAATTATAGGAAGATAATGTTCAACACAGGCAAAAAAAAAGCACAGAAAAACCAATCTACAGAAAGAGAAGAAAAGAATGAGGGAGAAAGAGCAAGGAAAAGCAAGAGACAAGAGCTCTTGTTCAGCTTTCCACTCAGTTCCTGAAGTCCAGAATGCCATAAGATCCCTGAACGATCTCTCTGTACTCATAATAAAGTATCCCTCCTTTAAATCAGACTGCCTTAAAAGTGTTTTGAAAAGAAGCTTAATTAATACATCTACTTAAATCTGTTTTTAAATGCATATTAAATCTTCATACTGCCAGGAGGTAGTCTTATTGAAACATTACTTTAACCCTATTTATCATTTATCCATTTATCATCTTTTAATGGCTCCCTATAGTTTTAACCTCCTTTAACTGTCCAACTCTTGATAGGACTCTTTGGCTTTATCTATTGTCATATAAACTCATACACTGTAAGTAGAGCCTTTGTATATGCTTTTCCCTTTGCCTCAAATGCTATATATACTTGCTCCCACTGGATTAATGTACCATAAGACTTTGCTGAAATGACATTTCTACTAGGAAGTTTTTCCTGAGTCCCTCAGGGTAAATGAGATGCTCCACTCTATTCTCCCCTATAGCACCCTGGTCAGAATTTTATACAGAAGCGTTCTGATCAAATTAGCCATTTACTTGTCTTCTATTTCCTCAAATTAGGAACCCTTTCATCACTGTATCCCCAGTGTTTAGAACATAGTAAACATTCAATAAATATTTGCTGGGTGAACACATGTTCTACTTTCCTCTCATGAGAGAAGACTCTAACTACTCTGCTATATACTCATAAATGTTCCTCTGCTATACACTCATAAATGATATTTAGAATTTCAGGATTCTTAAATGGCCTACACTTTTGGAAAAATTTATTCCATCCTGTGTTCTAAGTGATTGTTTGATTTGTCTTAATTCAGTTCAAAAATTATTATTTACTTCATCTGTGCTGGATTATTGCAGTAACTTCTGACCTCCATTCTCAGGCTGACAGAACAAATATTTATCACATATGAAATCCATGCCTCTTAGTCAATCCTCATTGGCTAATAGTATTATCTTAAAAAAATGAGTAGAGAGACTCGGTAATGCTTTAAAACAAACAAAAACACTGTCAGAAGACACAGCTATTTGATTTGTGACAGAGCAACAATTTTTACTCAGGTATGCCTAACTCTAAAGCTCTTTCCATTGCCAACAGCTAGTATAGCTGAAATACTACCAGACAAGCAGTTGAGAGATGTAGGCTCTGGACCCAGAATTATTAGTAGTTTGCCATACAACTACAGGCAAGTCATTTAATATCTCTGTATCTCCATTTTACATCTATGAAAAAGGAAAGGATAATAACATCTTCCCTACTTAACCAGGGTTGTTTTCAGAAACAAGTATGTCAAAGCACTTTAAGAAACAAGAAACTTTTAAACATCGTAAAAGACATATTGTTTGATTCCCAAATTCTATTTAATCTTTTATTCTTTTTTCTTTAATTCTTAATTCTTCTCAGTTCATTATCAATAACAATTACTTTTATTCATGCCCACAGAACACTGACCAATTAATAAAGTTGTGGTACCTTTCCCATCAATCTCCTCTATTCTATTCACATTTGCACTGTCACTTTTTCCTCCCTGAAAGAAACTGATATTCACTCCTGAGAAATATACATTTAATAACATTAAAAATATATCCTTCTCTAGGAAATAAGCAAATAGTTAATGTACTGTAGAATCCCCTAAATAACAAATGATTGGTCTCTTACTTCCCACTTTTGTAAAGCCTAGTGATTTTATGCTTATTCTGACATCTTTCCCTTATCCCATGAAAAGACAGTCATTATTTTCAAGGTTAAATGAGATCTAACACTTTTCTTAAATGCTTTTACATAATCAAAAATATACATACCTCATCTACGAAGTTAATAGCATCAAACCAGTCTTGAAGAGCTTCAAGGCAATATCTAACAACATTTCGGGTATATTCTTGAGTTTCCTAAAATAATAAGCTTTATAAATTTACAGTATATAAATATATATATGCTCAACTTCAAAGTATATGCAATGTATAAAAATGGTTATGTGTATTATATATATGTAAAATAATAAAATATACATATTTTCAAAATAACCACCTTTGCCATTTCAAGAAATCATCATTTCACAAACTAATAGTAACAATTAGTGATAGTCATAAAAATTAAAGAACACAATATATCACCCTCTATATAATATATTCCTGAAAATGAATCAAAGCTGAAATAAATTTATGTGATGTAAATTGGATTCCATTTCAAGAGATCCTAAAAATGTAAGTTCCCTACTGTTATTATTGGGTGGAGTTTCTTTTGGAATGATAAAAATAAAAGTTCCAGAAATAGATGGTTGCACAACACTAAGAATGTATGTATTTAATGTCACTGAATTGCATACCTAAAAATGGGTTAAAGCAGTAAAAAAGAAAAATTATGTTATGCATATTTTGCCACAATAAAAAAAAGAGGGCAGAACATATGAGTTCTATAAACAGCCTGTGAATATCTTAGCTTGCAAACGACTATGTTCCCCTTAAAATAAGGGTACTGTGGAAGAATATTGTGGGCTTCCTGGGTGGAGCTAGTGGTAAAGAACCTGCCTGCCAGTGCAAGAAATGTAAAGACTCAAGTTCGACTCAGGGTCAGGAAAATCCCTTGGGGGAGGGCATGGCAACCCGTTCCAGTATTCTTCCCTACAGAATCCCTAGGACAAAGGAGCCTGGCGGGCTACAGTTCATAGGGTCGCAAAGAGTCGGACATGACTGAAGTGACTTAGCACACACACACGAAAGAATATTGTAATGTTTTATGGAGAAATTGATTCAGTGAAATGGGAAAGTATTAAGTTACACAGAAAATTAAATCATGATAGCCTCTCTTTAAAAAAGTAGGCAAAGGATTTGAATAGACATTTCTCCAAAGAGGATCTACAAATGACGAATAAGCACAAGAAAAGATGCCAACACTATCAGTCATTAGGAAAATGCAAATCAAAGTCACAATGAGATACCACTTTATACCTACTTGGATGGTTATAATTTTTTAAATGTAAAATAAGTGTTGGCAAGAATATAGAGCAACAAACTCTCATACATAGCTGGTAGAAATATAAAATGGTGCAGCCGTTTTTAAGTTAAACAGAGTTACCATGAAAGTGAAAATGAAAGGTGCTCAGTCATGTCCGACTCTTTGCGACCCCATGGACTATATGGTCCATGGAATTCCCCAGGCCAGAATACTGGAGTGGGGAGCCATTCCCTTCTCCAGCGCATCTTCCCAACCCAGGGATAGAACCCAGGTCTCTCGCACTGCAGGTGGATTCTTTACCAGCTGAGTCACCAGGGAAGCCCACAGAGTTACCACATGACCAAGCAAGTCTACTCTCATATATCCAAGAGAGTTGAAAACATGTATTTACACAAAAACCTATACAAATGTTCACAGCAACATTACTGACAGCAGCCAAAAACTGAAATCAACCCATGAATGGACAAATTAGTGTGATATTCCTATGCTATGGAATACTATTTAGGAGATTAGTGGCTTCCAGGAAATGAGACAAGGTTGGAACTGAGAGGCTGAGTTTTCTTTTTTGGCAGGGGGTAGGGGCACAGGGTTAAAAATGTTCTGGAATTAGTGGTGACAGCAGCACAACTTTGTGAATATACTATAAACTACTTAACTGTATAGTTTAAGAAGATTAAAATGGGGAACTTCATGTTATGAGAATTTTATCTCAATAAAAAGTTTTTTAGAAAAACATTTTAGGGCATCAATGTCAACAAAAGGTACCATCACTGTCAAACAGGTCACTGTTGTGAAGAAGTAAATGAAAACAATGTGCTTACAACGCTCTACGTCACGCTCTAGCACTGTATCTGACAAGTGCTGGTTAAGTGCTCCAAAGAGTCATGGCCAGACTCAACTTGTGTCTAGCTTGCAGTAATCTAAAGCTTGCCACTAGATGGAAATTTCACAGCTTATTTGTTCCTGTTTAGAAAGCAAAAACTAGTGACATTCTAGAAATGTGCCATCCCTTTATCCAAGCTATCTATTATTAATTTAGTATAACTTGTTCAATGATCCCTTAGCACTTTTAAGAACCAAATAGCATACAAGGCAATTATACAAAGAAAGTAAGCTATCAGGTGAAGTTCCCTTTTTTATTGCTAATCCTTTAGTTTTACATTTTATAATTAAAAAATATAAAGAAACAGCTTTTCAAATACTTTTTTTTCTAGTTTACAGTTCTAAAACCTCACAACACTGCTGCTAAAAACTCTAGACATTCCTCTTTAAGAGACAATTATAGCAAAGTGATAAAAAGCACTGGTTCTGAAATCAGATGGATTTGTTTTCAAACTCAAGCTTCTACTTGTAGTTGTGTAAATGTGGACGAGTTGTTCAACCTCTGAAAAAAAAGGGATGATACTACCTACTTTTAACAGATGCTATGAAGATTAGATAAGAACATAACATAAGGAATATAGTATAAGAATAAAGTCTGGCATAGTATAGGCTTTCAACAAGAGAATATCTTATCTAGGACCCAGATGTCCCTTTAGCTGACAAACTCCTCTCTTAAGTATTACAAGATAACATGAGCTCATTTTTCTCTCTGTCGTCTTCACTTCTTAGATTAAGGGACCCAAAATACAATGAAATCCTGGCCTTCAAAAATGAAAAATTACTACTGCCTGAAAATAATGATTTCTCTTCATCACAGAAACATAGCTTCAGTCTTATAATCCAAATGCATCCTAAACAGTTGTCAGAATAATCTTCCTAAAATACTGATCTTTTCATATCAACATCAGATCAATCCTCTCTCCAAAGGCAGCATCTTTTCTGTTGGCTTATATGATGCTGCACTCTTCTGTTTTTTTCTCCTTTCCCTTCCTGACATTTAAATGTTAACTTTTTCTTCAAAGTCCATTTCCCTTTTCTCCCAACTTGACTGCATTCCATCCCCTGGCAGTAAATGCCATTTTTATTCCCAAGGGTCTAAAAGTTATACCCCAGCCCAGACTTCTTTGAGTACAAAACTCATATATCCAACTGCTTATTTACTATTTCCACTTGGATGTTTCAGAGGCATCTCAAACTTAACATATCTAACTCTGAAAACTTTAAACCTACTTTTCTATTATCTTTTTCACCTCTGTAAAATTATCTCCATATATAGCTACTCAAAAATTTATCTAACTCATCAATAACATACACTCCATCACCAGCCCTTTTGGTTCTACCTTGAAAATACATCTTTAACATTCAAAATGCACCTTTAATACATCTTGAATTTCAAACCTGAAATTTCTAGAATATTACCACAGCATCTTAACTGGTCTATTTGCTACTAGTCTTGATGCTCCCCATACTCTCCTCAATCCAGTCTTTCCAAACAAACAGAAGGAACTTTTAAATACAAGTCTGATCACATCAAACCCCTACTTTAAAACATTCACTGGCTTCTCCTTAAAATTAAAGCCAAGGCTTATTAACATGATCTATAAGAACCTGCATTAATAATCTACTCTCTGCCTATCTCTCCAATCCCATCTTATTCTCTGGCTCCAGCCACAAACTCCTTAAAAAGACCAATTACTTTCTTATTGGGGGTAGGTTATTTCATACCATCTCCCCTACTACCAGCCCTAATCCCACTTTTATTCATATAGCTGGCTTCTTCATATTTTTTCTTCAAAAAGGCCTTCCCTGATCCTCAAATCCATCAGTCTCCACACTCGTCATTCTCACAGTAACCTGATATTTTCCTGTAGAATATTTACAAACGCTTACAAAACAAGTCTACGTGCTTACTTACTTAATGTCTATCTCCACTACTAGACTGCTCCATAGAGCAAGAACCACATCTATTTGATTTGTCTGACACCCAAAACCCAAACATCTAGATAGCATCTGGCATAGAACAGCGTTCAACAGACTTTTTTTTTTCAAATAAATGAACAAACAAATCTCATATTAGATGACAGGGTTTTTTTTTTAATAAATGCTACAATGGAGATTAAAGGAGGTACTACAAAAACAGAGACTAGAATCATAAATCTGAAAGAAGTTAAAATGAGCAGATTACATGTCAGCTGAGTCTTTGAATACAACCTCTGAAAAGCTAATACTAATGGCTTTTCATTCCAGTTAGAACTGCTGCTAAGATCCTGCTGTACACCGAACAAGTCAAAATCTGTAGCAGTGACACTTAAGCACATATATTTTTTAAGCTTCCCAGATGATTCTCATGTAAGAGAAGCACTGGACTAAGCAGAAAGAATGAGCGCATATGTCAAAAAAAAAAAGGACTAATTTGAACAAAAGCACTGAAATCAAGAAAGGAACTGCATGCTGAGGAACAGTAATCAAACCAATGAAGGCATGGAGGTAGATAGGGTATAGGAAGGCAAATTATGACAAATACATTGAAGACAAATTGTTGAAGTTCTTAAATCCCTCTACAGGAAATATGGACACTATCCTGTAGACAGAAAGGAATGTGAATGATTTTTAAGCAAAGGAGAAATAAGCACAGAGCTCAGAAGTAACTTAGATATTAGGAAAGACTAGAGTAGGAAGACTCTAGAGGCAGAAAAATCAGTTAAGAAGTTACCTTAACAACCCAGATTTTTTAAATACTGACATAAATAAAACAGAGGAAAGAAGTGGTAGAGAGAGACATTTCTGGACAAAAGAGAGAATTCACGGTATCTGATTATAGTTTGAACACAGCTGGGGAGGTTTCTATATTGGAAAGCTGCATCATTTATAACACCATACATAAAATGACATAAAGGACACAGTATAGACACATGTTTTTAAAAAGTTAGTTAGGAACCTGAGAAAACTCATGTACCTATAAGGAGAATACCAGAATATTCTGACATTCTACACTGAATAACCAGAGCTATTGGAAATTTGAACCTGGCTAGCCTGTAACAAAGTTGTGAGTCATCTGTATTAAGAGAAAGCTAGAGTCATGAGAGAAAATAGAAAGCCACTTAAAGAAACACATACATTTAAAGAATATATGTAGAAGAGTCTCATAATAACCCTGTGAGTAAGAGCAGGCTTTGCTGTCCCATTTCTGTTTTGTTCCCTTTAGGTTTTTAAAAGAAAAAGTCTGAGAAGTTCAAATAGTTTTAAATGAGTTGACCAAGTCACCTAAGTTGAAAGAGGCAGAACCAAAAGCACTATACAATCTTTTGCAGCATGCTTACTGGTACAGGCTAGCAGGTAGGACTTCACGCGATCCATACAGCAAAATCTTAAGTCCTTAGTTTCATAGGGCCAGGAGATAACATTTTTCTGAACTATTCAAGGATTCTGGAGACCCATCAAACCAATACTTTAAAATGCAAAGGTAAATATATGTATTTTTATAGAAAGACAAAAACACATGCAATTATAAGTGAGCCGGGCTTCTCTGGTGGCTCAGACGGTAAAGCGCCTGCCTGCAGTGCGGGATACCGGGGTTTGATCCCTAGGTTGGGAAGATCCCCTGGAGAAGGAAATGGCAACCCACTCCGGTACTCTTGCCTGGAAAATTCCATGGACTGAGAAGCCTAGTAGGCTATAGTCTATGGGGTCTCAAAGAGTCAGATGGGACTTCACGTTTCTTAATCAATTATAAGAATTTATGTTGTTGTTATATACTCTTAGGTTCTTTTCACAAACAAACAGGAATTGCATGAAATGTATATTGATTTTGTTCTTGGAATCTTAAAAGTGTAAACTTTACTGCAGTTTATCCTCATCCCTTGAAAGATAAGAAACATTAGGTAACTAACTGATAATGGATAAAATGAAACAATAAAGATGAATGTGAAGCTACAAAGACTATTTACAGTAAGGGAAGGCTAGAAAGATCTGATAATTCATTTACATAAATCAAGTCCAACCCACCTAAGAATAATAATTAACTGTCTTAGGTCAACTTTCACAGAGCTGAATTCAAAATTAAACACTGCATATTATTACATACAAGTAAACAAGTCAATGTTTCCACAAATCTTCTTCTTAAAATTATTTTAAAGGTAAATACAGAAATTAACAAAAATACTTTCAACATACCCTAACTTTACAGTGTGATAAGAGTCCCCACATTGGCTGTGCACAGGCTTCAAGTTCAGCAGCAAAGGCAGCATAGTAGGTCTGAGATTCAAACTCCACATGCTCATTTAGTTCTCGCTTATTTAAGTTCATACCTTACAAAAATTAAAACAGATATAAACCATGCTGAATGGAAACAAACACCTACACTCAAAATTAAGTAAAATACTTCCTCATACCAAACAGATTTTAATGTTCACAAATGGCATAAATGACAAAATATGTACAGAAATTAATAAATTATTAAAAATAAAATAGTCTGGTCCTTTCGGAATTCTTTATAAACTAGACTTTCTTAAAAACATTTTGTGAATTATCTCTTTCTTATATAATATAATTGAATATATTAAATAAACTCAAAACTATTTTAATTGGCACTGGTTGAACTTTTTGTGGAAGTGTTAACAATCTTTCTTATAAGAAAATTTCTAGATTAATGCTTTAAAATGCTTTTTAAAATTACACTGCTATTTCCTATATAATAGTTTGACTTTTTTCATAACTCTGATATGTTTCATGAGCACTTTATTAATACTTACAAATATCAATTAAAATGAGACATTTCACGTGTAACTGAATGATGTGCTATTTATTATCTTTTAATTAGTGTCTGATAGTTTACTATTAGTAATTTTGCAAACTAAAAATAAATAAATAAGAAAAAAACTAAAATTCATACCTTGAAAGAAAGATACAAAGTTCATCCATGTCACTAACAAACCATGGTCCTCCAAAAATCTCTTAGCCACACTTTGATGAGAAAGGATATTAATAAAATCACTGACAAGAGGCCAATAAGTGTTATTCTTCAGCAATGCTTCTCCACAATTCACTACAACGTGTAAACTATTTTCTTCATCTAAAACAGACACAAACACATACACCCAAAAAAAATCAGCTTAAAAAAAATAGCCTGATTATCAATGATAAAGATTATATATTTTAGAATCAGAGTCACCTAAAGTCAAACCCCAACCTGACATTTAATACCTATATGGCTTCAGGTATATTACATAACTCTGAATCAATTTCCTCACCTATAAAAATGGGGAAAAAACACATATATTAAGGCAATTAAATGAAACATTAACATAACACTTAGCACATCATTACAATTATTATTACTATCTGTCAAACATATTACACAATATTGAGTTATGAAACTATAAAATACATACATAAACTTCTTAAGCCTTAAAAAAAAAAAAAAAGCCTCAAAGTTTAAACACATCATTGGAAGGAAGCGATGGGGAGGATTAGGCTTGTATAAAATCTTTACTATTAGAAGTTATAGCATGTATGTATTAGCTCTCTTGACCTATTTCCCTATTCCACCTTAACTGATTCACTGGACAAACAAGCCCCCCGTTCCTACTGTAAAACACATTAATACCCATAATACAAAGAATGCCCAAAGTTGAGCCTATTCCAGACTACACAAGACCCAAGGTATATGCTTATCCAGAGTCTGTTTTGTTTCTGTTCATACTAATTGTTCTTTGTATTATAATCATAAAATTTAAATCACAAGTATATAATCTGATAAAACGCGAATGCATAAATAGAGCTATTATAAAAGCTGGATTATAAGCTTTTGAAAGACAATAAAAGTGCTTAAGAAAATCTTGGAGGAGAAAAATCATAAGAGTACAGAAGACTTTCAAAACTCAGACTGTTTCATAAAAATTTTTATGTTCTTATTCTACTTTAAAGAAACTGAAAATGGAAATCACAGGTCCTGCTTTACAAATGTAGTATATACAAGAAGGATAAAAGAGAATTCCAGTAAAGAATACAATAACTTACAAATGCTTTGCCCAAAATGAAAAAACTGGAGAACAAACAACCATTCTTATGATTTAAGTTAAAATCCTCTGTTTCAGATATCTATGTATCATTTTTAAACAATTCCTCACTCTAATCAACTTTCTAACTAACCACCCTATTGTCAAACTCATCAGGGAAGAGGGCTTCTACTGGACTCCATATTTCTATAAATTAAATTTAGGTTTCATTCCGTGAAATTATTTTACCGAACTCAAACTTAACAACATATGAAACAGGACCCACAATAGAATGAGAGAGGGTATAGCTGAATGAGGAAATGGAGATAAGGGAGGTTTTACAAATTACCTACACCTAAGATTTGGAAACAGTGACAGACTTTATTTTGGGGGGCTCCAAAATCACTGCAGATGGTGATTGCAGCCATGAAATTAAAAGACGCTTACTCCTTGGAAGGAAAGTTATAACCAACCTAGACAGCATATTAAAAAGCAGAGACATTACTTTGCCAACAAAGGTCCGTCTAGTCAAGGCTATGGTTTTTCCAGTGGTCATGTATGGATATGAGAGTTGGACTATAAAGAAAGCTGAGCGCCAAAGAATTGATGCTTTTGAACTGTGGTGATGGAGAAGACTCTTGAGAGTCCCTTGGACTGCAAGGAGATCCAACTTGTCCATCCTAAAGGAGATCAGTCCTGGGTGTTCTTTGGAAGGACTAATGTTGAAGCTGAAACTCCAGTACTTTGGCCACCTCATGCGAAGAGCTGACTCATTTGAAAAGACCCTGATGCTGGAAAAGATTGAGGGCTGAAAGAGAAGGGGACGATGGAGGATGAGACGGCTGGAGGGCACCACCGACTCAATGGACATGAGTTTGAGTAAACTCCAGGAGTTGGTGATGGACAGGGAGGCCTGGCATGCTGCAGTTTATGGGATCACAAAGAGTCGGACACGACTGAGCGACTGAACTGAAGATTTGGAAATGTTCTCTGACAGCTACAGCCATTATGAGTGAGTGAGCAGTTGATTTTGATGGGACAGTGCTTAGGGATGCCGAGATTTTTTTAACTTTTATAAACATTGAGAATCACTGTTTAATTGAAATCAGAGGATGAACAAGCAAAATACAATTAATCAAAATCACTATTTTCCTGACACTGCTTTAAATACACTACTGTCCTTGTGAAAAATACCTTGGAATCTATAATGAAACAAAATGACTAGAACTTCTATTTTTATCCAACTGATACTTTTCCAAATATAGATACAGGGACAGCAGTGATTCAGTGTTAGATGATATTCAGTTCAGTCACTCAGTCGTGTCTGACTCTTTGCGACCCCATGAATCGCAGCACACCAGGCCTCCCTGTCCATCACCAACTCCCGGAGTTCACTCAAACTCACGTCCATCGAGTCAGTGATGCCATCCAGCCATCTCATCCTCTGTCATCCCCTTCTCCTCCTGCCCCCAATCCCTCCCAGCATCAGAGTGTCAATTCTTCGCATGAGGTGGCCAAAGGACTGGAGTTTCAGCTTCAGCATCATTCCTTCCAAAGAACACCCAGGACTGATCTCCTTTAGAATGGACTGGTTGGATCTCCTTGCAGTCACTCAGCAACAAATATTTACTGAGTTCCTACCGAGAGTTCAGCATTCTAGTAAGCTCTGAAAATAAAGTGGAAAGTAAATCAAGATTTTATACAGTCTCTTTCTCTGCTGAGATTAATATAAGAAGATACAGCATGGTAGGGCTGTAAGAGAAAGAGTACAAGAAGTCCTAAGAACAAATAAAGCTGGTCTACAATTTAGGAAAAAGAGTTTCCTGATGAAGTGATGTTTATACTGAGATTATACATCATTCTACAGAATGATGTAGAAATTGTGATTAGCCAAACAAACTAGACATGAGGAGGAAAAGGTATTCTAGGTAGAGGAAGCCGTATAAAAAAGATTGGAACTACTGGACAAAGAATGCAGAGGTTAAGTGGCACCAGTGAGTCTAGATGGCCTTATAAATCAGCCTTAGCAGTTTGCAGTTCATGAGACGAGAATGGCAAGCCACAGGGGGGGTTTTAAGCAAGAGAGGACATGAATAGATGTTTAGTGTGGAGAGTGATTATAGAAGAGTGCTGATGACTAGTAATATAAGGCCTAGAGATGGCAATGGCTTGAACTACGGTACTGGCATAAAGAGCAGAGATGAAAAGAACTGGTTATTCTAATATATTTAAAGGATTTAAATGACAGACCTGGTGATGGTCACTATATCTACAAAGAGTAAGAAGTCAAAACTGACTCCTAGGTTTTAGGTTGGGCAGCTCTGTAGATGGTTAGTGTGGTGCCAAAACAGTAACCTGAGCACTAACACACACAAACTTATAGACACACACACACAGGTAATAGGAAAGAAGCAGAACTTCATAGACAGAGAATGAGTTTTTGGTGTTGACATTGTGTGTGTGAGGTGCCTGCGGACATCCAAAGAATATAGTTCAATAAATAATATAATATTCAGGAAGGATGATCAATCTGGCATTATGAGCAACTACAGACATTACTACAGTTATGCAACACACGGTTTAAAGTTCCATTCTACACAGACAATTTCACAGGACAAACTGTAAAATTTCAGGGATATGGAAAAGTATAAGAAAGTAAAAGTATAAGGAAGGGGTCAAGTACTACTAGAGGCTTTTTCCTTTTAATCTTCAGTTATTGCTGTGGCCATGTGAATACTCATTGTATCAGCTCCTACATTTACTAACAGTATAGACAAAATTTTCAAACACTGTCTAATGACAATGCATACAAAAGCTAGACAGAGGCTGTTACAAACTAAAAAGCATAGAGAACTTGGGTAATATCTCTAGCTAATTCAATATATTTAAAGCTCATTCCAATACTCTTCATGTAAAAACAAGAAAAACATATGGTGTTCTTAGAAAACCAGTAAATATGTACCATGAAATGTTACATACTTTAGAAAGAGGAAACAAAAACAGCATTGGAGCTAAAGATAGTGTTAGACTTGGCTTAGAAATTATGTAGTTTGTTGCTAGAAAAAATACATTTATATTTAAAGATCTTAGCAATGCTACTTGTAGCTATTTAGCTTTTGGAATATTCAATCTGCATAAGAATTTTCAGGACAGACTAATAGAAGAAAGTACACATAGAAAGCAATGAAGACTACGTAATACAATTTCAGAAAATACGGGAAAAGTAAAAAACACAGAGATAGCAAGACCAAGTGCCAAGAAACACCAACATTGACAGAATAAGCAGAAAATAATTTCACACCACACAAACAACAGAGAATCAACAGTGTGAAATGCTAATGAAAATCAAGCAAGATAAGGTCCAGCGTTTTATCACCAGCTGCCTTATCATGTAGTCATAGAAAGGGTGACCATATAATTAATTTTATAAACTGGAACACTTTTGAGAGTAAAAAAGACTGTATTAAAATTAATGTCAAAATAATAGGCATAACCTGGAGCAGTTCTAGGAAAAGTAGGACATGTGGCTAATGGAGTCCTGGACAATTCTGGAGAAGCAACAGAACAACGAAACAAACACTAATGGAGGTGGGTTAACGAGTGACTAAAAGTTAAGGAAACAAATACAAAAGCTCTCTCAGGAAAGCTGGCTAGAAAAAGAAATGGAGGCAGACTCATATACATCCTCTTCCCAAACATTCTTCTCTAAGACGCAAGCCGTACATAATAAGCATAGCTAAACCACTTAGTCAAGAAAAAAGGTTCAATTCTTTCGAAAAGAGTAGATACTTTTCATTTTTCCAAGTTTGTCAGTTTATAAATTAAAAATGCTATATTTGTGAAAAGTCCTTTTCTAATTATATAATTCTATGTATAAAAATATCATTGATACAGTTCAATGATGACAGATACTACTTCAAAAAAGAAAAAGAGTAATATACACAGCTGATGGACAGGGAGCTGGCGTGCTGCAGTCCATGGGGTTGCAAAGAGTTGGACACAACTGAGCGACCGAACTGAACTGAATATACACAGCTAAGTATCTAATAAAGAAAAGGGCATCCTACACAAAGATAGAAAAATAATGCAAAGCAGTTTTTAATATTTCCATTAAAAAGGTAAGCAAGTATACTGCTTTATGTAAATAATATATTATTCTCCCATTATACTTACAATGGGAAGTCAGAGTTATTGTACATAGTGAGGCGGAGTATGAGTTTTGAAGTCAGACACCTAGACTTACACTCACAGCTAAACCATAGATCACTGACTTCTCAACTCGTAAGCCACAGTTGCCTCATCGTTGCCTCACCATAAAATGGAAAAAACAGTATCTACTCCCCAGAACTGCTGATGGTTAAATTAGATAAAACATATTAAAGCACTGGGAAAGAAACCATGGTATACAGTGAGTGCTCAAAAGATGGGAGCTATCATTAGTAGTAGTAGTTATTATTACATAGAAGGCACCATGCCTGCACTGATCCCTATACAAATTTTCAGGCTATGGTACTGCACCTGAGAATAGGCAGACTTTCAGTATAAAGAGAAAACAGGAGTTGGTATGCAAAAGGAGACAACAGTAGAAGGCAGGTTTCAAGCGTAAGATCTCCCATTCACAGAGAATGGAAAGGTCCTAAGATTAAATTTGATGCATTGTTTGTTATTATTTTTTAAATTTAGCTCCAAGTGCCAACAAGTGAAGACAAAGTCCTATTAAAATTGGCCAGGCTATACTGTGACTAAGAACAAAGATTCTGACATTAGGAGATACAAAGTCCTTCTTGGTTCTGTCATCTACTAACTATATATTCTACAACAAATGACTCAATTTCTCTAAGCCTCAATTTACTCATCTTTCAAGTGGAAAAAATAATAACACCAATCTAGAGAGCTGTTCCTGGAATAGGAAATGGCAACCCACTCCAGTATATTGCCTGGAAAATCCCATGGACAGAGGAGCCTGGCAGAATGCAGTCCATGGGGTCACAGAGTTGGACACGACTGAAAGACTGAGCATATACAGAGAGTTGTTCAGAAATTTAATTGAAACAATGTATAAATAATATTAACACAGTGCCTAGTACATAGCAAATACTCAAATAATATAAATTATTATGAGAAGGTAAAGTCAAGATGAAAGACCACAAAGAAATAAGAATGGGAGGAATTCCTAGAAATGTTATGGCAATATGAAAAGGCATAAAGGAAGAAAATTACAGATCACACTAAAGGAACATATAAAAGGCAAGATTTACTTCAACTTTTAAATTATAAAAGTATATACATATAAAATGTCTAAAGCTGACAATAATAAATTCATGACTGCAAAAATAGAAATATACCTAATAAGAAAATGGTTAAATAAGTTACAGTAAAGTCATATGATATTACTATCTGCAATCATTAAAAATCATGTTCTTAATGTGTATACTTGACAGAATATTTTAAAGCACACATTCTTATCTATAAAAATACTCAGCTCACAAAAAGAAATGAAAGATCTCAAGACGTTAACAAGTTATTTGTGAATAAGAGAACTGTATTTAAAGTTTTTTCTTTAAATTTTGCTAAAATTTTTCAAGCTTTAACAAATATGTATTAGTTTATAATATTTTTAAAAACTACTTTTAAGCATAAAAAGAGTTTTTAAGGCTAGTTATGCAAAGTGTACTTATAAAATCAGTGAAAATAATTCTGAGTTTACCTTGTAGCTCACTTTTAATAAGGCAACTTTCCATCATGTATAACAGCACAGTGACCATAATATCCAGCAGCTGACATTCTTCTGTTACCTGTCTGGCTAGCTCTTCATTGCTGAACAACTGAACACTAATATGCACAATTCTGTTAGACATAGTGTCCGATTCATGACTTTTCTTCAGTGTCTTCATAATGAAAGCATAATGCTGAACAAAAGTTTTTGTAAAAGCAACCTGTAAAATGTTTTAAACAGGAAGAAAAAAACACAGTTTAAGTTTGCTGGCACATTTTCAACGTATTATATTATTAGCATTTTAAAGTATAAAATGGTATAAAGTAAAAAGTATAAATTATAAAGTATAAAATTTATAAAGCTAAGCTATGATTAGCTTATGACAATGTCCAAGACAATTGGAAAAGTAATTTCAATGACGGTAGTCACTGTACAAATGTAAATTTGTCCCTTTTTTGAAAATTTGCAAAATAGTTTGATAGCTAAAAAAATATTCAATATGCATTTTAAATTATTAATGTTTTAAAGCAATTACAAAGATGGTTTAAAAACACAAATCTTCACTTTGCACAAAGGTATCAATTCACTAATGTCAAAGTATGTCTTTGTCCTGTGCTAACTACTTTAGCAATAAAATCTAAAGTCTCATTTGAAAATCATCAAGTTGTTTACACAACTAAACAATAAGTGAGTCAATGTGACTACTCCAAAAGTAATGATATTTTTTCCTATTTGATCTGAAAGCCAACCAATATTTAAGTTTTCTTTTTTGTGTACCATATACACTTCATCTATTATTTTCTTAAGGAGACATAAACACACAAAACAGCATTATTAAAGTGTCACTCCTAAAGAGGCTTTACTTTTTAAACCATAAGAAGAGCTAACCCATGATTCACTGTCTTTTCAGATACAAGGCGGTATAACTTTGCCATAACCATACAAGAGTAACTGGTGGGTCCACACCCTCTGAGACTAGAGACTTCACTCATCTACATGTGTACATGAGTCAATACTATTGTGTCTTAACAGTTATGGCCAGAAGCTACTAACTCTGTGCTTTTCCCATGCTGAATCTCACAATCTAAATTCAGTTGTCCCCATTAAACATTTTCTCAAAGCATGTTGCATCTTTCTCCTTTAGAGAATTTACTATAATTTTTAACTACATATTTATTTGTGCAATTGTGCTTTTGTTTGTCCCCCAGCAATTTCTCTGGACCAAGTCTCATGCAGAACGCTAACCCTAAGGATCCCACTCTGTAAAAGTGCTTTGACTCAGATCTAAAATACTGTGCTTTATGTAGGCCCTCTTTTGGCAACTGAGCTGAGAAATACATCAAAAAGATTTAATGTTGACAAGGCAAAGAAAGGTGACCAAAGTTCAGAAAAGAAGGAAAAAATGTAAATACCTTATACTCTTGATCTGGAAGCATGTTGAGTAAGAAAGTCACCATCTTCTGCGGAAATTCATACTTTATTGTCCAAAACAATAGCTCTTCTAAGAAACTTTTATGTTTCAAAACATCCATTATGGATTGATCTACATAAGAAAAATAAAATTTATCACCCTAATGATTTAAGTTGCTCATCTCATTTAAACCTTACTATAACAACCCAGCAACCTCAAACATCTGAATATGCCTAAAAATCAAGGCTATCCTTTCAATAATTGAAATGATAATACTAACAATATCAAGTTGTTTCTATAATATCCACAGTACAATAAAATACTTACTTAGTCCTTATAATTCAACATAAAGTAGTTACTAGAAAAATAATTACTTGTCCTTAAACATAAGAACCAGACATGAAACAATGAACTGGTTCCAAATTGCGAAAGGAGTATGTCAAAGCTGTATATTGTCACCCTGCTATTTTAACTTATATGCAGAGTACATCATGCAAAATGCCAGGCTGGATGAAGCACAAGCTGGAATCAAATATGCCAGGCTGGATGAAGCACAAGCTGGCAGAAATATCAATAACCTCAGATATGCAGATGACACCACCTTTATGGCAGAAAATGAACAGGAACAAGAGCCTCTTGATGAAAGTGAAAGAGAAGAAAGTGAAAAAGCTGGGTTAAAAATCAACATTCAAAAACTAAGATCATAGCATCCGGTCCCATCACTTAATGGCAAATAGATGGGGAAACAATGGAAACAGTGACAGACTTTTTTTTCTTGGGCTCCAAAATGACTGCAGATGGTGACTGCAGCCATGAAATTAAAAGACACTTACTCCTTGGAAGAAAAGCTAAGACCAACCTAGACAGCATATTAAAAAGCAGAGATATTACTTTGCCAACAAAGGTCCATCTAGTCAAAGCTACGGTTTTTCCAGTAGTCATGTATGGATATGAGAGTTGGACCATAAAGAAAGCTGAGAGCCGAAGAATTGATGCTTTTGAACTGTGGTGTTGGAGAAGACTCTTGAGAGTCCCTTGGACTGCAAGGAGATCCAACCAGTCAATCCTAAAGGAAATCAGTCCTTTAGAATATTCATTGGAAGAACTGATGCTGAAGCTGAAGCTCCAATACTTTGGCCACCTGATGCGAAGAGCTGACTCATTTGAAAAGACCCTGATACTGGGAAAGATTGAAGGCAGGAGGAGAAGGGGATGACAGAGGATGAGAAAGTTGGATGGCATCACCGACTCGATGGACATGAGTTTGAGCAAGGTCCAGGAGTTGGTGATGGACAGGGACGCCTGGAGTGCTGCAGTCCATGGGGTCACAAAGAGTCAGACACGACTGAGTGACTGAACTGAAGCATAAGCCCTTTATCTAAAACTTCTACTATGATTTAAAATAATTATCTTACAAGAACAATATTCATGGCACATAATTTAAATAGTAATTTCAAACTAAAAACATACTACTAAGGACTAACTCCAATTTTGTTTTGAAAAGTCTTTATAGGATAATTTATCTATTTCTTTAAAATTATCCTTCATAAATGAAATGTTAACTTCACTAGAGAAAATAATCATTAGTGCACTGCTTACTCTAATATACAAAAGCATCTACTCTCTTCTGGTAGGAACATACGAGGAAACATATAGAATGTTAGCTATGTTTACTTGCACTGGACTCAAGATGCCCTCTTCATACATAGAGGAAACAGGAAACGGATGTCTGTTTTGAATTAAAAGGTATTCGAAGGGGGAATGAATTATCTCCTGGAAAGCCTATTTCTAAAGCCAAGTGCCACTTCTTGAGGGTTAGGCTCTTTCCCGCTTATCTCTGCCTCCTTGCCTTGCTGAATCAACAGAAAGGTCTCAACTGGTACATGAGGAACTGAATTTTTTTTAATTTTACACTGGAGTATATTTGATTACCAATGCTGTGTTAGTTTCAAGGTGTACAGCAAAGTGTGAACTGAATGTTTTTAATACTTTAGTTCTCTTTTACCCCTCAAAATGAACTAGAAAATTCTATTAATCTTTACTAGAGCAAACTATCCTGTGATACTGCTCTGAATCATCAACTCTATATAAGGGCATTAAGTGTCAACTATGGACTGGTTCAGTGCTTAAGCAAGAACTAGAGTTAGAGGAGAGATCTGAAAAACCAGTATCACATGAATCAAAACACTCAGGTATAGCCCTAACTAATTACATGTCAAGTAGTCTTCCAGGGTAATCTTGCAGAATTTTTAATTAACCCTATCCCAATCCTATTCCCGTGCTACAGTTCTTCTATTATTGAGTAATACGTTCATATCATAGGTGGCTCAGTGGTAAAGAACCTCCTGCCAATGCAGGAGACTCAAGAGAGGCAAGTTTGATCCCAGGGTCAGGAAGATCCTCTGGAGGAGGAAATGGCAACCCACTCCAGTATTCTTACCTGGAAAACCCCATAGACAGAGGAGCCTGACGGGCTACAGTCCAGGGGGTGGCAAAAAAGCCAGACACAACTTAGTGACTAAACAGTAACATCATTATCTCCTCAGGTAATGAGTCTAAAAGAGTAACCTCAGTATTTAATCACTCTCTTGATTTTTTCATAAAACACTGAGTTTAATAAGACTTAAATCAGATATAACCTTAATCCAATTTTCCATTAATAATTAACAACCACTATTTTCAGAATAACAACGTCATTAATCTAGAAACACTATAATTTAAACTATACAGAGACAAAAATATCTGCTAATCCCCCCATCTAACTCCATTTCAGTGGAGCCTTCAGTATAAGCCATATGCAGAAGGACTAAAAATAGAAATACAATTATAATATACAGTTCTTATTTGGAAATAAAAATTCTTTATTTTTCAAATCACACAATTTTCTACTTGTAAAACAGAAATCTCTTCCTCCTGCAGGATATAGCAATGACTTAAAAGAGAAATGACCAGTTTTGCAAGAAATGAGGTAAAATATATTCAAAGGTCACACTGACAGATTCAAAGTCAAAAAGTAACAAAATTAGGGGCCAAATGAATTAGGTGACAGGAATAAAAGGATTATAATTAAAAATCAGAATATAACTTACAGCACAGATTGCTGAAGCCAATTTAATTCTCAAAATTCACTTGGTACCAACATGACTGAGAATTTCACGGACTACCAAAAAAATACCCCTGCCAGGTAAGTGCTTCTGAAAATAATTACAAAGCTGAACAAAACTAGTAGTATTTATTCTTTTTTTTAAACTAGTAGTATTTATTCTTAAATTCATACTTACAACTCTCTGCAAGTTTGTATTAGCCAAAGAAAAGCCTGAAGCTACCATAATTGTATATCAAGCATTAAAAATTGAAGATATATTAACTTTGTTTTAATAAATAAAATAATCGAATACCCCAGAAAAGCTGTGCCTTCTATTAAAATGAAAATAGCTGCTGTTATGTACAATCCAATTTTTCTATCTTCAGACATAAAAGTGGGGGTGGGGGGTGAACCACAATGTCTTCACTGTTATTCTTAAAAGACACCAGTTTCCCAAGATATTTAAAGCATGTGCTATGTGTTTTATATGTTATGTTATAGAAATCTGGTTAGAAACGCTTTCATTAGTTATGTATGATTATCACCTTTAAAATCTTGATTAAACTATCATGAGCTTCACAACACCTAAAACCACTTCAAGCAAAATTGTAAAACAAAATTTCTGAATTAGTATGTGGTATAAATGAATGACAGCTTTTAATTTAGGCAGCAGAGTCCAGGCTCTGCAACTCACCAGCTCATCTTGGCCATGTTAGCTGAAGTCCTCTAGGCCTAAGCTTTTTCATCCTTAAAACTGAACTTTTGAAATAGGCAGTGATGTGTTAGCACAGTGCCTCTCCTCTTGTCCATCATTACATATTTTATTTTCAGCTCGCTTTCAAACTGTTGAATCAAATTCTTACAAAAACTAAACCACTCTGGACTTCAGACATTTTCAAAAGCAACAATCACTTCTTGAAAAGAGTTTCTACTAATTGAAAAAGCCATTTCTTCAATGTACATACTCAAACCAAACATGATAACTAATCAAGTCTTAAATCTCTTTACTACTTCTTACAGTAAAGGAAGAGACAACAATCTATCTCAAATGCAAAAAAATTCAGGTATAAAAGAAACTTCAACATGAAGTCTGCATAAAAAATGTCTTAAGCCAGAGTCTGACCAGGCTGAAGGAAAACAATGACCTCTTAACATTGTTTTCTGAGGTATTTTCTGAACATCCCTGAAGCTTAAACTCAAGTATATGCCTAACAATCTCCTCCAACTCAGATGTATCTCAAGGACTCAGGTACGCACATGCATAATTCTGGTTAAGTCAAAGAGCCAGGTAGCCAAATGGGTTTCTAATTTCTTTCAGGCATTATAGATTTTCTGCAGGGCCAAGAAAAAGGGGAACATGTTGCAGGCGTGAGTCCTGGACAGCAAATCAAATTTCATGCCCTCTGCTAACAGTCCATAAGTTGAATGCAGCAACGTGAGTAACTAAGAACAGACTTACAAAATGAGCCTCAACAAAAACTGTCTGCTTGCTCCACCTTTCCAAGCAGTCTTAAACTTTCCAAAAGACACACTTGGCAGTAGAAAAAAGGATCTTTTCATGAAAATATTTTAACCTCTGAAGACTTTCTAACAGATCATACTAACCCAGAAAATAAGACTATGCTAAGATTTAGAAATCCATTTCAAAAATGGAGCACAGGCTACCAACTAACAACAAGTACTCTTGAAAAGCTTTTAGGGAGGGTCAAGAAAATATAGTGATAAAGCATTTAAACTCTGGAATTTGAATTAAAGACCTACCTCTCATTAGCTGTTATGCCTAACATGCCTTCATTCCTCATTCATAAAACAGTAGTAACAATAAAACCTACTACATATGGTTACTGTGAGAATTAAATGACAGAATGCACATGCTGTGATTAGCACTATGTCTAGCATGTACAAAAGTTCGATAAATATTACTAATCTATTCCCTCACTACAGGCATATCTACTTCTCCTTTGCATCAATATATATTGAGTCCTTACTGAGCCCTTAATATTTGTTAAGTGCCATTCATTCTCATTTTCCTTCACTCTTGTTACTTTTTCTGATACATATCCACACCACTTCCATGCTGCTCATCCTTTTTCATTCTAGAAATTGCATACCCCGGATTACAAAAAGATACAAATCAAATTTAAGCTTTATACCAAAAACGCTGGATCCAAATTAAAAGATTCAATGAAAAGACTATTTTTCTGGCTCAAATATAATATCGCTCATTTTATGAAGAAAACTATGAATAAAAATTCCAACAGTAAGGGTTTCGCTTGCTATTGAGGTCTCCCACAATCATCCCCTAACAACTCTTTCTCCATATTGAACACATCTAATAACATAACTCTCTCTTCAAAGAGCTTTGATGGCCACCCAACCAAGTGCTCTTAGTAATTAAGCATTTTTTAACACAAGAAAAAAAAAACAAAATATAAATACCTTTGGTGTTACTGCTTAGTTTGACCCTCTTTCTCTTGCCCAGACCTTGACTCCCATCCTGATCCTCCTGGAGAAAAACAAAATTAGCATTATCTGTAGTCCTAGTCATGAATTTATATGTTTTATGTAAATTTAAATATGCTCATAAATTATATTAAATATAAAATACAGGTGTGCTTACATATTATTAATCAATAATTTTACTCATGTATTTGCTATAATAAAATGTATTTTAATACTGATAACTTTTAATTGAAAATTAAATTTAAAATTAGCATTATAATTAAATATATCATGAAAATTCTTAGGATTAAAATGCAAGAGTTCTTAAACTTAATCTGTGCCTCAATGAAAGACTCTCAAATGCCCCAAAATCCCAAAATAAAAGTCTTCCTAACTTATAAACAAAATATTAAATGCACAAAGAAGCTAAAGGGGAGGAGGGAAAAGATTAGCACAGGAAGGAAGAGGAGAAGGAGAAGGGGGTTAAAGCAATGAATAGCAGAAAAGTTTTGAAGAGTCTAATACAAACAAATGAGTTCAAGAGATCAAGTTCTGAAAAATAAGCACAGCATGTTAGAAGCTGGAGTTGATGGTCAAAAAAATGTTAATAAAACAAATTATTATGTGGCTCAGATGGTAAAGCATCTGCCCGCAATGCGGGAGACTGGGGTTCGATCTCTGGGTTGGGAAGATCCCTGGAGAAGGAAATGGCAACCCACTCTAGTACTCTTGCCTGGAAAATTCCATGGACTGAGGAGCCTGGTAGGCTACAGTCCATGGGGTCACAAAGAGTCGGACATGACTGAGTGACTTCACTTTCACTTTCACTAGGAAAAAAAATCCAAGAAGAAAATATATGTATTTCTGCTCACATGTGATATATCCATTCCTGAAAAAAAATCCTCACATTAAAAATAACAAGGCTTATAGGGAATAGAAGAGTGAGGGACAGACCATTCACAACCTATTCTGTAACCAAGAAAGTGTATAACCAAAGAAATAACAAAAGCAATAATTGGTACCTGGGGAGATCATTTGGATGCCCAGGCAAACATCTTGGAGTGATTTGAGCATGTCTCATGGGATGTTAACAACATACCACCACAACAGAGTGGGAAGCTAGCTGACTGAGACAACATAAAGAGAAGAGGAGCAAAGGAAGCAGCCTGCTAGTAGTGAAGCCAACAGTGAAGCTAGGAATGTGCCTCTAAAGCAGGAAGCCATGGGTGCAGGTGTTCAGTTCTAATTTTCTTCAAATGTTGCTGAAAAGGTTCCTGTTCCCTTTGCAGATGAGGGTGTGTTTCTCTCCAGAAAAAGGACATGACTGTACCCCATTATCCCAGATCTCCTGAACTATTGCATAGTTCAAGAAAGATTGCATAGGAAACCAAAACTTCCATGTTATACTGACATCTTTTTCCTATTTTCCAAACATGTATGAGCCAACTAGTTTTATAAAGCTATGTGTGGTAGTATTTGGCATACTGTCTGTTATGCTAACCAATTATGCTGATGGCAGGATAGAACCATGGTACAAATTCCCAGACACTTTCTCAATTAAATCAAACCTCCAAAGCAGAAAAGCCTCAGCTTTATGCTATGGCTCAACCCACTGGTTGTAGTATTCTTGGCCTACATACCAAGACTTAACTGCAAGTTTCTGACAAGTCCAGCATCAGCCCTAAAGACCAGTCTGGAGGTTCTGAAAGATACTTCATAGCTCAGTCATTCAGCATTTACTAAGCACTTCTATATGCCCTCTGTTAAGCCCCACCAAAGCCAGACCTCTATGGTCATCTACTCGGCAGCAATAGTGACAGTCAAACAAACTATACTCCCTCTTTCTTTGCCACCCTCACCTTGTCCAAAGAGAAACTCAGCCAGTATGAAATTTGGAGCCATAAAAGACAGATATACGAATGTAAACCATGCCACAAGACCCAGAAGATTGTAAAATTTGAGATTTTAGCTAATAGTCATTTATGAAACTGTTCTCCTGGCAGAAGACAAAAAAAAAAAACTTTTAATATTATATTCCAGGTTAGGATTATTTCATAATTTCAAATAAAAACTTCCTATGAAAAGTGTATCCTTGGTCAAGCAATGGCCATGACAATACGAAGTTTTAAAAATTTTCCAAACTTACACTTTAAAGGACAAGTAAAATTAGTCAAGCTAGGGAGAGGAAAGTCATTCCAAGAAGGCACAAAGACAAAAGTCTAGAAACAAAGATTAGCCTGACATCATCATAGATAGCAAACTCAGCTAGGAAGGGAGTCTACCTCCATTTAAACAGGTGGGATAACGGGTAGTCTTGTACTACACTTGAGAGAGTACATAACAGAACAATTTTCCTGAATGGCAATTTGTCAATACACATATGGAAAGTCGTTAAAGTGTATCTATCACTGGAACAGAAATTCCAGTTCTAAGAATTTATCTTAAAGAAATAATCAGACAAGTGAATAGGGACTATCTGCATAACACTCATCACAATGTTATTTATAATGGCAAAAAAAAAAACCTTTGGTTTCCAACAGCAGAGCAGGGAATTAGGGAAATAAATTATACCACAAATATACTCTTTAAAGAAAAGCAAGACTAGAGTTCCATATTCATTATGACCAGGTAAATGTTCAAAAACTATTACTATAAATTAGAAAAAAAAAAAAAAGCATGTTATGAAGGATAGCATATGGAGTATGAAACCATTTAAGTAGTGATACCACACACAAATAAAATATGTTAAAATATACTCTTTGTTACAGATGTTTAAAACTACCATTAGTAAGGAAAGCAGGTTACAGAATAGCATATATAGCATGGAGTCTCTAAAATATACCATATATAAAACCTGTTAGAATATATATGATTAGAGTAAGTCACCTCTAAGTGATAGAGTAATAGGTAATTTCATCATCTTTTTGCTAATATTAATTTTCTATTTATTCAATGATGACAATGAATTATAGCTTTAAGCTAATGAATGTTTTTAATACTAATTATGATTTTCAATCCTAAATACAACAATCTACTCAAGATAATGGATGAGTGTGTATCTATTTCAAGTTCTATTTTTTTGGGCCGCTCCTCGAAGCATGTAGGATCTTAGTTCGCCAACCAGCGATGGAATACCCGCCCGTGCTGTGGAAGCATGGCGTCTTAACTACTGGACCACCAGGCAAATACCAAGAACAAAAGTTTCAACAAACAGGAATAACTTCCAGTGCTGGGACATTCAGGCATTAAGGAAAATGAAAACAATTTAGTTATCATGACAACAAGACCCCACCCCAAACTCAAGATGGAGAGTTAGAGTTCTTCCCCTTTTATCCACGAGAAAACAGTATAGAACCCTGGGGGAAAATAATGGGTCCAGTGAACAAGAGAGGAAATAAACAACCTCAACTGAGACAGCATTCATACAGCTCTCAGAAACACTCTCAGAAACTGTTAACTAGGTTCCTGAGTAGAGAAGTAGACAACACTGCATGTGTGTTTCCCACACAGGGAGACTCCCTTCCTAGCTGAGTTTGATATCTATGTCCAATATCAGAGAAGACCTTTACCCCACCTTGCCCCCTGCCAACTCCCCAGAAAACAGATTCAAACTCCTAGCCTGCAAAATTTACAGGTAGTTTTTCAACCCAAATTAACCTTTCTTTCTTTGATGGATTTACTGGACAGATGAAAAAATATGAGCTCCATAAAAAGAAGTCAAGTTTAAATTCACAGTTGGTTAAAACAATATTCAATGTTAATACAAAATACACAAGGCTAAAACATTTAACACAGCAGATTATAAAAATAAAATCCAAAGGAGATCTTGGGAAACTAGAATAAAATGAAAACATTTATGTAAGCCACTGTAACATGATACTGTTTGCTTTAAATCAATTTTACAAATACAAAGCAGAAAGGGAGCTCTCAAACTTGTCAGCTGTAAATCTGAAGGGGTGAGTGAGTGAGGGACCTGAGTGTTTCATTTGACCACTGGAGCTTCTACCGCAGTTTAGCACTGCTGCTAAAATGCTAACAAAAAACCTTAGGCCTAAAGGAAGCCATAACATGCTTCACGATAAGCTATCCTTGTGACTCTGTACCAAAATCAGATCATAATTTTAAAAAGGAATGAACAGGTGAAAGAGCTATGAATACCAGAGAATACTGTGTAACTAAAGCTAAAAAGTTAAAGGGGTACCTAATGAAGTAAAATTAAAATGTTTCCATAGGGAGAAACAAGAAGAAAGGTGGGAAAATTATAATATTTAACATGGTATTAAGAAGAGATTCCTAATAATTAGAGCTATCAAACAAAGTACATAGTAACTTATTTTGTTAAGTGATCATTTCTCTTATGTAAGAGTATGAAATACAGAAGACTAGAGGCAAACAAACAAATTAATAAATAGTGGTAATCTCTGGAGAGCACAGCTGGAGGTAAGTGTTTTCTTTTTTCTATTTGTCAATTTTTCAACAATGGACATTCAAATTTTATGGTTACACAGGGGGAAAAATGTGTTTATTTATTTATTAAATTAGTATTAACAGCTAGAATGTATCAAAGTCACAAAGATTAATGATCTGGTAAATACACATAGATAAATGGACACTGCTTATGGTAATAGCCTCAGTGAAAATAATCTTTCCTTGAAAAGTTATCTTGATTTAAACAGTCCTAGTTTCTCTAAGAAACTCTCTATTACATCCATGTACATATAATACTGGAGATAATTTTCTTTTGAACTGAATTATCTGATGACTGAACAAATCTAAACAAAAAATGAACAAACATAAATTCACATTTTAAAGTACTTCATAAAGTTAAAATGTGTTTCTATTTTATTTCAGCTTCATTCAAGACAAAGAACATTTTAAACTCCTATTACATATTAGCTACACACACCAAAAAAAAAAAAAAAAGTAAGAAGTAGTAGTATGAAGAATGTCATGTGTATAAATAGCCCTGCTGAGTACATAATGTTCTGTTACTCTAGGGACAGCAGGGACAAATATCTGACACAACTTGTATGAATAAAATTAAGTAGACAGCAGTATGCTCATCAAGTAAATCTTTAAACAGGAAAAATCTTGCTGCTGTTAAAGAGTTTCAAACTTGTTTCTTCATTTTTCAAATTGGCAGAATTAGACTACGCCTAGGATCTCTTCCAATTCTAACTTACAACATTTTCTTAATTGTTATAACTCCCTCTCTATAGCAGTTTTTGAGATGTCATTGCCCTCTTCTCATCCTGTCTCCTTTTTCATACACTTCGCTAAATTGTAAGAATGAAATCACAAAAGGGGTTTGTTCAATAACCCTATGGGCCTGTAGAGTAAGGGTGCAGAAATTCCAATCCTTAAGCCATATTCAGCTCTTCACTAAATTTCAAATATAAATGCTAAAAGCAAACATATAATTTGTGACTGCAGTTGCAAAATAAAATGCAATATGGCTTTAAAAGCTTTAACGAAATTTTTAAATGGCATAAAATAGATATTTGTTCAAGAACATCTGTATCTCAGTTCAGTTCAGTGACTCAGTCATGTCTGACTCTGTGACCCCATGGACTGCAGCACACCAGGCTTCCCTTTCCATCAGCAACTCCCAGAACTTGCTCAAACTCATGTCCATTGATTTGGTGATGCCATCTAACCATCTTATCCTCCATCGTCCCCTTTTCCTCCAGCCTTCAATCTTTCCCAGAATCAGGGACTTTTCTAATGAGTCAGTTCTTCAGAATATCAGGTGGCCAAAGTATTGGAGTTTCAGCTTCAGCAACAGTTCTTCCAATGAATATTCAGGACTGATCTCCTTTAGAATGGACTGGTTGGATCTCATTGCAGTCCAAGGGACTCTCAAGAGTCTTCTCTAACACCACAGTTAAAAAGCATCAATTCTGGTACACTTCTATTAACATTTTCCATCTCCTTATCCTTTCATCTACTTTCTCCTTTATTTATTCCATCCTTATTAAATTACTGCTTGCATTTTCATCATTTATATATGTAAAAATGCTTTGAAAAGAACTATAACACAAATTTAAAATAGTTTTAAATCAGTTTTTTCAAACATCATTAGGCTTCGCAGGTGGCACAATAGACAAACAATCTGCCTACAATGCAAGAGACATGGATTTGATCTCTAGGTCGGGAAGATCCCCTGGAGTAGGAAATGGGAACCCACTCCAGTATTCTTGCCTGGAGAATTTCATGGCCTGGAAATTTCCAAAAGCCTGGAAAGCTGCATTCCATGGGGTTGCAAAGAGTCAGACATGACTGAGCAACTGAGCACACGTTGTACAGCACAGGGAACTCTACTTAATGCTCTGTGGTGCCTTAAATGGGAAGTAAATCCCCAAAAGAGGGGATAACATATACACATGGCTGACTCACTTTGCTGTACACCAGAAAATAATATAAAATTGTAAAGCAATATACTACAATAAAGTTTTTAAGAAAGAGGGTGGGAAAAAAAAAAAGAAAGAGGGTGGAAATTCTTATATTTTCCCTCTAAATATATCACATTAAAACTCAATTAACTTACTTATTATTTATAATTACCTAGGCACAAAAGGAAGCTTTTTCCATCCAAATCACTGGTCCTAATAAAATAATGTTTATCATTAAGAAATAAAAGCACAATAGAGATCCCAAGTAGAGATTAGCAGAAAAGTTATGATAATGTTAGCTTCCATTTTAATCAGATTCAAAACTATATTCTGTTCCTTAAGCGGCAATGAATCCTAGTAAAATTTTAATATGTCCCTTTTCATTCTACCAAGGTAAAGATCAATTCTTTTAAAACTCTCTTATAACTTTAAATATAAGCTTTCATTCTCTTGAGATGTAGTAATATAACTATTATACTAAAGAAAACTTTGATCTTCTTTAAAACACTACAGTTGCCATTTCTGGCTAAAGTGGTATTTCATTATCATGTTACAGTTTTTCCCAACAGACAAGTACTACTTAAATAGACAGGAAAATACATAATCAATTACTGTACTGTATTTAGCTATAATCACCAGTCATTTCTAGGCTACCAAGAGAATCCAGGAAAAAGAACGGCAAATTTCACATCCTGATTGTGGAAATTTTGAAACATGTTTATAAATTCTTTGACATCCCTACCTTCTGAGAGGTGGAATTTACCTCCTTCTGCATTGAACCCACCTTAGCAACTCATAAGGAACAGAATGCAGTAGAAGTAATAGTATGTAAAATTCCAAGACTAACACAGAAAAGGCTCCACAGCTGCTGCTCTTGAGTTACTCACATTGGGAAAAGCCACAACTATATAAGAAGCCCAACAACTTGAGACCACCCTGCTGGATGGTCTCCAGCAGGGTGAGCTCCCTGTGCAGAGCCAGCATCAACTGGTAGCCCCGTCCAAGCATCTTATATCTCCAATTCAGCTGACCCTTCAGATGACTGCAGTTTCTCAGCCAACAAATAACAGGAATCTCGTGAGATAACCTAAGTGAGAACTGCCCAGCTGCCATTCCCAAATTTCTGAGTCATAAAATTATTAGCAAAACAAAAAATGGTAATTGTAAGCAACAAAGTTTAAGACAAATTTGCGCACAGAAATAGTAAGAACGGTTGGGTTTATCCACCTTACACTAAAAACTCTAGACCAGCAGAGAGGAGACCTAGCATCCATTTGCAACTCTACTACTGACAAGATGGAATTCACTTGTCCAGTGGATCAGTTTATTATTTGAAATTCAGCTTCCTCATCTATAAGAAAGTTAGGCAAGAGGAATGCTCCAGAATTCATAATTTTTTAAACCTTCAAATTGCCTCCTTCTGATTCTCATTTTTGTCTTGTTATATTACACAACTTTTCTATTTCTAGCTCAAGATTTGACTTGGTTAGTATGTAAGTCAATAAAACATATATGAAATTTTTTGATTAAAAAAATTATGATTGCAGTCTTAAAATAGAAAATTTCCTATCACTAAAACCTTTCTATGTCTGGCCCTGGGTAATGGTCTTATCTTTGTAGTTTTCCATACTTGTCATCTTAAATAAGTGTGTGTGCCTTTTTTTAACAGAAAAATATAACCTAATACAATTTAAGATATGCCTACCCTATAGTCTGGAGAAGGTAATGGCACCCCACTCCAGTACTCTTGCCTGGAAAATCCCATGGATTTCACTTTCACTTTTCACTTTCATGCACTGGAGAAGGAAATGGCAACGCGCTCCAGTGTTCTTGTCTGGAAAATCCCAGGGACGGTGGACCCTGATGGGCTGCTGTCTATGGGGTCACACAGAGTTGGACACGACTGAAGTGACTTAACAGCAGCAGCAACCCTATAGTCTGGAGCTTTCCAGATGCCACTAGTGGTAAAGAATCTGCCTCCCAATGCAGGAGATGGAAGAGACCCAGGTTTGATCCCCAGGTCAGGAAGATCCCTGGAAAAAGCAATACACTCCAGTATTCTTGCCTGGAAAATCCCACAGACAGAGGAACCTGGCGGGCTACAGTCCATGGAGTCCCAAAGAGTCAGACACAACTGAACAACTAACACTTTTACTTTTCACCCTGTAGTCAAGCAATTCCGTATCTTAGAGAGTTAACTGTTCGAAAAGAAATACAAGCACTGTATCTTATAATAAAAAATTGGAAATTATAAAAATTACTGGATAAACTGTAGCTTATTCATATTTCAGAATACTGGTAAAACAACCACAGTGTATAATATTTGAGTAAACTTTCAATTTAAAAGTTTAAAGATAAACTTCATTACTCTTAATCCATGCTTTAATAAACTTATTTTCTCTGGAAAGACAAGCAAAAATGTCTATCATATGACCCATGGTAGCTGAAAATTTCAGTATTTCAATACCTTCTACATACAAAGCACTAGGACAAAAAACATTTATCAAGAGTGTAATTTGTATCTGGTTCATGAGCGGTAATACATATGTTATTCCCTTTAATCCTAACACTAGAATAATCACCATTTTTTCATGAGAAAATTCATATTAAGAAGCTTAAAACCTGGCAGAAAGCATTGCGATACTATGAGGCAATATTCAAACTCAGATCTGTCTAACAAAAGCTCAAGTTCCTTTTAAAGAAAAACCAAAGTGGGTATCCCTTCAACTTATATCCAGCTGAAAAACTCTACTTCAAATTCTTAAGTTTTCAGATGTCCAAATGACCCCATTTTCATCCCATTTAAAGAATATGATAAATACATAAAGTATAAAAAGTACTGTTTTTTTAATTGGAGGGTAACTGTTTTTCAATGTTGTGTTGGTTTCTGCCACACAAAGTGAATCAGCCATAAGTGTATATACACACATATATATACCCCTCCCACCCCAGTCACATGCCACCCCACTAGGTGATCGCAGAGCCCCGGGCTGGGCTCCCTGTGTCATACAGCAGCTTATCTGTTTTACTAAATGGTAGTATATATATGTCAGTGCTACTCTCTCCATTCATCCCTCCCTCTCCTTCCCCTGCTGCGTCCACAAGTCCATTCTCTCTGTCTGCATCTCTATTCCTGCCCTACAAACAGGATCATCAGTACCATTTTTCTAAATTCCATATATGTATTCATATACTATATTTGTTTTCCCTCTTTCTGACTTACTCCATTTTGTATAACAGGATCTATGTTCATCCCCCTCAGTTCAACTGACTCACACTCATCCCTTTTATGGCTAAGTAATAGTCCATTGTATACATGTACCACAACTTCTTTATCCATTGATGAGTCGATGGGCATCTAGGTCATTTCCATGTCCTGGCAATTGCAAATAGCGCTGCTGTGAATATTGAGATGCATGTGTCTTTCTGAATTATGGTTTTCTCAGGGTATATGCCCAGTAGCGGGACTGCTGGGTCATAGGTTTTATTGCTAGTTAAAAAGTACTTTTAAATAAACTAAAAGTTTAATTATAAAATACAATTTAAAGATCAAAAAAATCTTACTGTCTTTAAATATAAATATTAAGTATACTTCACAAACTCTAGGTGGTCTCAGCTACTATCACAAAAATAGCATTTTATGAGAATGCAAATTAAAATGAAGTATTTTGAAGTTGTCACCATCAACAAGTATTTACTGAAATATAATCATAATTAAGGAGTAAATGATTATATAAATTATATTACACATAGAAGTTGCTGAAACAAAGAATCCAAGAGAAATGAACAGAAGGAACACAGAGAGGGCCTAAAGAAGAACAGAGTAAAAGCAATGGTAATGAACAAAGAAAGGCCCTATTTCAAATCCTCTGATACCCCTCACAAAGTTACTTCTAGAAGAAATTCAAAAGCACCACCCCCCAACCCTGGGTGCACACTCACACAGAAGGATCTCCTTCCAGCACCCTACCATAAAATACAGTGTTGCTACAATGTACTTATGTACAATTAAGGCACCTCTGGCTATTCCAATTTGTTGAAAATTAACATGTTCCTGTTAATTGTTAATTAAATGAGATTCCACAAAATACTACATTTTGTGGAAGCCTTCTTACAGGGGAAATATGCTACTAAAAACTTTAAATTATAAGGCATCAGATCAATTGTAACATATCCATAAAAGAAATCGTGCTTTCAAACAAAAGATATTTGGCTTAGTTCATATGACATTACCACATCAAAATGGGTTTTTTCAAAGGAAAAAAATGTAAATGCTTAAAAACAATTTAGTTTTTAAAATGTCCAACATTAAATGTATAAATTAATAAACATATGAAAATTAAGTTTTATAAAAACCAAGATTATAAACAAATATAGATCAAAAAGGAATTTTTCTTTATAAATCACATACTAACAAACTACAGGAATGTTATATGTAATTTATTAGAAATATTATTAATAAACTATAAAAATTGACATTTCAAACTGACAGTCTATTTCTCAGTACTTTGCTTTTTTTAATAACTCTTGAGATAGAAGATATAACTTTATTATGAGATTAGAAAAGAAGCACATTTCATATTCTTCTAGCAAATTATTCTAGACTTAGCTAATTTTTGGATAAATCTGAGGATATTTTCATAGGAGAAATATCTATGCCTTTCTAGCTCTCATTTCTAAACTATAAAAATAGAAATGAATTTACAAATAAGAAGTAAAAATCTAGCTGCAGTCCTCATCCTGTCACTAAGTAATGCTGTGACCTTGACTAAGTTATTCCACTCTGGGCTTCAGTGTCCATGTCTACAAAATGAAGAATTTCAACTACAAAATATCCACAAATTTGTATGGTAGTTCTAAAACTTTTAAATACTACTTTTTAAATGTTTCAAATGTTAACTCACCTCATCTGAAGAATCTAGTTGTCCCAATGTTCCTGCTGCACTTGCAAAACCTTTGGAAAGGAGAAAAAAGTTTCCCTTTATAACTGTTACATATTGCTTTAACCTTAAAATTACTTTAAAACATAACAATATCAAAAGCTAAAGTTTTGTTAAGACAACTCATTCTAATAGTTATCTTGGCAGAATTTAACATTTATCTTTAAATCTGGGCCCAATCAGTTTATATTTCAATAGGAAACCTCCAGTGAAAACACAGATTTAATATTCACAAATAATGTTTCAGAAGGATTGCTTTCTTTTCTTTTTAAACCATGGTTTACTAAAATATTGAACTACTAAAGTTTTGGGCTACTCCTAAATAGCAAGTGCTATATTTTTCATGAGTTCAAACTAGAACCTTTGATAAACTAACTGAATCCCTTTGAAGAAAAACAAAGTATCTTCTTTGACTAATCTATCCTTTCTTGCTTACAAATTTTTACTACTTTTATTACTTTCCTTACAAAGAATGACACAGCGCTTAAATTTTTTCAATGAGTAAAGCTTGAGGGGTTTCTTGTTTTAACACAGAAAAGTTACCATTGTTCAAATTAAATATTTAAACAAACCTTGAACTGCCAGAGTGCTAGCGCCAGCAGATGGCTCTTGTATACCGTATACAAGTTTATCCTCAGGATATGTAAGTCCAGAGCTCTTCAAAGCTATAAGGTATTTTTCATGACTTTTCCTTGCACAAGCATTTTCTCCAAGACCTAATATTTAAAGTACATTTAAAAATCAGAAAAAAAAATATTCCATTCAAAACATAAATACAGCCACCTCAATAAATAACGTATACACATATAAAATAGATGACTATTCTAATTGGAGGGGAAACCCTAGAATGAATAATATAAAATAGCTATCAGACATTTCTGTGCTCATGTTTGGCATTAATAATGTACAGCATGTTTATGGCAAATAATGAAATCCAGTAAGCAGTTGAGCATCTTAAAGACGCCAGAGATTATATACAAAACACAGGGGGTTCAAAGATTGATAAAACATGATTCCTATCTTCAAGGAACTTTTATTGTACAGAAAGGCAGATAATATGGTTAAGTGACAAATCTGCAGCAGACTTCACCATTTGGTTTCACAATCTGTGCTCTTATAATACCATGCAACCAGACCCAAAGCAAAGTTTTTGGAAAGGCTTCCTAGGGAAAAAGAGTGGAATTTTCAAATATTATAACTGAGACTATTCTTAATTTCTGTTTTGCCAAGCATAAAATGTTTTTATAATGACACTGAAGTAATTAAAGGCATAACTTGTACAGAAGTATCACTTAAAACAAATTTATTCCAAAATTTTGAGAAGTTTAGGTTCTAGAATTAACAATCCTAGACATTTCACTTAGCATTTGATCATATTAATGCCAAGTTTGTCTTCTACTTTGATTCCTAATATATTATGGAGAATAGAAGAATAATAAAAGAAAAATACTGACATTTGAAAGTTCTTTAAAAGAAAAAATTATTTTCTGAAAGCCAAGTTACCATGTCATTTGCCACCTCTTAATCTGAGAAGCCTGGCGGGCTACTGTCTATAGGGTGACAAAGAGTCAAGACACAATTGAGTGACTAAGCACACACACACACACACACACACACACACACGGAGACTATACATCTTTAATTAAGGTTTCAATCTCTCTGATTATAAAAATATATAGTAAATGAGTTTGTTTAATATTTGCTGAGCTTTCCTCAATTTCCTCTCTCTGCTACACTCAATAGTTAGAATAGCTTTGTTTATTTAAATCTCTGCCCAATCTCTGGTCTAATTTAAAAAAAAAACAAAAATGAAAATAAAACTTTCAGCACAGATTAGACAGGAATACATCTATCCTTCAATTCAAGTCCAAAATTAAAAACAACCACAGTTTATAAAAAATAAAGGATTTCAAGGGTCCTACATAAGAAATGACTAAATATCTTCTGAATAATAAAAATCATGTGTTTATCTCAGTAACAATAAATGAAATTTTTGCAATACTTTTAATTAACAAAATATATTTCAGAGACTTCCCTAGTGGTCCAGTGGTTACGAATCCCTGCTTCCACTGCAGGGGGTGCAGGTTCACTCTCTGGTCATGGAACTAAGATTCTGCATCCCATGCAGTGTGGCCAAAAGAACACAAACTTTCCTTTAATTATTTCTTAATTAAGTTCAACATATTTTCCTTTAATTTCTTGAACATATATGTAATAGTTTTTTAATCTCTTTATCTACTAAATCCAACATCTAGGCCATTTCAAGGTCAATTTCTATTAGTGTCCTTTTTCTTGGTTACACTGCACAATTTCTTATTTTTTTGTATGTCTAACAGTTTTTATTGTATATTGGACATTCTGATGACACATTATCAAAGATTCTGGGTTCTGCTATCTTCCTTTGAAGAGTGTTAATTTTAATTCTGCAAGACTTACAGCTTGATCACATAGAATTTCTGAAGACTCAGTTTTAGTTTGTAAGGGGCAAATCTCTTACTATTATACAGTGGAAGTAACAAACAGATTCAACAGATTAGATCTGAGAGACAGAGTGCCTGGAGAACTATGGACGGAGGTTCGTGACACTGTACAGGAGGCAGCAATCAAGACCATCCCCAAGAAAAAGAAATGCAAAAAGGCAAAATGGTTGTCTGATGAGGCTTTACAAAGAGCTGATAAGAGAAGAGAAAGGCAAAGGAGAAAAGGAAAGATATACCCATTTGAATGCAGAGTTCCAAACAACAGCAAGGAGAGATAAGAAAGCCTTCCTCAGTGATCAATGCAAAGAAATAGAGGAAAACAATAGAATGGAAAAAAACTAGAGATCTCTTCAAGAAAATTAGAGATAACCTATGGAACATTTCATGCAAAGATGAGCACAATAAAGGACAGAAATGGCATGGACCTAACAGAAGCAGAAGACATTAAGAAGAGGTGGCAAGAATACATAGAAGAACTATACAAAAAAGATTTTCATGACCCAGATAACCACAATGGTGTGATCACTCCCCTAGAGCCAGACATCCTGGAATGTGAAGTCAAGTGGGCCTTAGGAAGCATCACTATGAACAAAGCTAGTGGAGGTGATGGAATTCCAGTTGAGCTATTTCAAACCCTTAAAGATGATGCTGTGAAAGTGCTACACTCAGTATGCTAGCAAATTTGGAAAACTCAGCAGTGGCCACAGGACTGGAAAAGGTCAGTTTTCATTCCAATCCTTAAGAAAGGCAATGTCAAAGAATGCTCAAACTACTGCACAATTACACTCATCTCACACGCTAGCAAAGTAATGCTCAAAACTCGCAAAGCCAGGCTTCAACAGTACATGAACCGAGAACTTCCAGATAGTCAAGCTGGATTTAGAAAAGGCAGAGGAACCAGAGATCAAATTGCCAAGATCATTAAAAAAGCAAAAGAGTTCCAGAAAAACATCTACTTTTGTTTTACTGATTACGCCAAAGCTTTTGGCTGTGTGGATCAAAACAAACTGTGGAAAATTCTTAAAGAGATGGGAATACCAGACCACCTTACTTGCCTCCTGAGAAATCTGCATGCAGGTCAAGAAGCAACAGTTAGAACTGGACATGGAACAACAGATTGGTTCCAAATCAGGAAAAGAGTACATCAAGGCTATATACTGTCATCCTGCTTATTTAACTTATATGCAGAGTATATCATGCGAAATGCCAGCCTGGATGAAGCACAAGCTGAAATCAAGATTGCCAGGAGAAATATCAATAACCTCAGATATGCAGATGAAACCACCCTTATGGCAGAAAGTGAAGAAGAACTAAAGAGCCTCTCAATGAAAGTGAAAGAGAAGAGAGTGGAAAAGTTGGCTTAAAACTCAACATTCAGAAAACTAAGATCGTGGCATCCAGTCCCATCAATTCATGGCAAATAGATGGAGAAACAGTGGAAACAGTGACAGACTTTATTTTGGAGGGCTCCAAAATCACTGCAGATGGTGACTGCAGCCATGAAATTAAAAGATGCTTTGCTCCTTGGAAGAAAAGCTATGACCAACCTAGACAGCATATTAAAAAGCAGAGACATTACTTTACCAACAAAGGCCCATCTAGTCAAGGCTATGGTTCTTCCAGTAGTCATGTACGGAATGAGAGTTGGACTAGAAAGAATACTGAGCACCGGAGAACTAATGCTTTTGAAATGTGGTGTTGGAGAAGATTCTTGAAAATCCCTTGGACTGCAAAAAGATCAAACCAGTCCATCCTAAAGGAAATCAGTCCTGAATATTTATTGAAAGAACTACTGTTGAAGTTGAAACTCCAATACTTTGGCCACCTGATGAGAAGAACTCACTCACTGGAAAAGACTCTGATGCTGGGAAAGACTGAAGATAGGAGGAGAACGGGACGACAGAGGATGAGATGGCTGGATGGCAAAACCGACGTGATGGACATGAGTTTGAGTAGGATCCAGGAGTTGGTGATGGACAGGGAAGCCTGAAGTGCTGCAGTCCATAGGGTCGCAAAGAATCGGACATGACTGAGTGACTGGACTGAACTGAACTGAACTGAAGGGGCGAATTTATGGAAAGCCCAAGATTCTTTGGGCTTCCCTGGTAGCTCAGATGGTAAAAAATCTGCCTATAATGCAGGAGACCCGGGTTTGATCCCTGGGTTGAGAAGATTCTCTGGAGAAGGGAATGGCAACCCAATCCCTTTCTTTCCCAAGTATTCTTGCCTGGAAAATTCCATAGACAGAGTAGTCTGGCAGACTACAGTCCATGAGGTCGCAAAGAGTCGGACACAACAGAACAACTCACACTTTCACTTTCAAGATTCTTTAAAAGCCCTGTAAATTGGCAGGAATAATCTCCAAACTCTGTCAGGGTTCTAGGCTTCATTAAGACTGACCTGGAGTAGAACTTACTCTAAGGTATATGGCCTTCTGGTGTGTCAACTTGATGCCTAGCTTATTAATAAGGTCTCTCCAGTTCGGTTGAGCTGATACTCCAGTGTCTCCCAACACTGCCTAATTTCCATTATCTCTATTATATTTATCTTCACTATCTGCCATTAACCCCCCAGCCCTCTTTTGTAAGTCTTAGGTAGTCTCATCCTGTATATGTGTATCTCAGTTCTCAGCCAAGCACTTTCAGGTTCCTCATACATCTGACCCACAAATTCTTGCTATTCTGCACCAAAGATTCCACAGGCTCCAACTGCTTCAGCTGCCCTAAACTGTGACCTCTGCCCCCTTAACTCAGCTGGACCACCACACTCTGCTTCAATGCCAGCCCTCCCCGTTAGTCAGAAAGTTTTCCCCAGAGAGAGATTCAGAGAATTGTGAGGCCCACCTCTTGCTTTTTGTTTCTCTCAAAGGTTTACAGTCTTGTGTTTCCTGTTGTCTAATGTCTGAAAACAACTGCCTCACATTTTTTTTCCAGTTTTATGTTATGACATAAGGGCTAGCAATTTTTTGGTATGGAGGTTTTGTTAATGTCACCTCCCCTCACTAGACCATAAGTTTTGTAAGGGCAGGGATAGGAATATTTGGTTTACTATGTACCTTCCCCACCCAAGCTCTAATATATAGCCCAAAGCCAATCAGATGAGACTATCTATAAATAACATGTAATTAACAATACACATAAAAACTTCACCACTCTAAAGAAGGAAGATAAATTTCAATTTTCAAAACATGCTGTTCATAAAGAACATTATTTAAAAGCACAAAGAACATTATTTAAAATATTCATAAGATTTTAAAATAATTGATATATTTACCAAACGACAAATTTGAGCTAAGTTACCAAGACGTAAAAACTATTTTATATTACAGTACAAACATATTTAACAACTTTAAGTTTCATAATTTAAATTCTACATCACTATAAACTCCGGGGTTTTTCTACATCACTATAAAATCCCACACAAAAGTTTAGGGATACCGAACATGAAGACACAAGAATGATGGCTGTTATTGTTTGGAGAAAGGGAGGTAAAGTATAATTACAAATATGTCACACCAAACTTGGGAAGTCTGGGTTCTAGTCCCAACCCCAAAATCAGTTAATTGTGATGTCTTGAATTGGTCATTTAATTTTTCTGGGGTTCAGTTTCTTTATCCATAATATAAGAAGCATTCTTAATAACGTTTAGCTTTAGCATTCTACTAAAATAATCTACATTTTAAGTTTTAAAATACATAATTTTTCATTATTATAATAACGTAAGTAAATTTTAACTTTCTTCCCTTTGAAATTTTACTCACCAGAAGTCAGATCTTTGTAGTTTTGTTGGTTTGTTAAAACCTGAGTAAGAACAGATCGCATTGCTCCTCCCATTTTAGTTAGATCTTCTAAAAAGGAAATTTGAGGTTCCAAAAGCTGAAGGACTTTATTAAGGTCTTTCTCTGATGGAACATCAGCTGCTAAAAAAAAAAAAAAAAGCAATCAATTTTCTTTAAAATATTTTGCTAAGAATAATATTTTATTCCCTTAAAAACACAGTAACTCAGATAATAGCATTTTATAATCAAAAAGTTAATTTAAGAACTCTTCAGAAAGCAGGCACCTACTCAGCACCTAGCTAGGGCAGACTTGTTTAGGAATTCAGTCCTCTAAGAAAAGACTGATGGAGGAAAGAGATGACTTCATAAGGTACTAGATGTCCCAAGTAGCTCAGACAGTAGAGAATCTGTCTACAATGCAGGAGATATGGGTTCAATCCCTGGGTCAGGAAGATCCCCTAGAGAAGGAAATGGCAACCTACTCCAGTATTCTTGCCTAAAGAATTCCATGGAGAGAGGAGCCTGGTGGGCCACAGTCCATGGGGTCACAAAGAGTTAGAAATGACTAAGAGACTTTCTCACTCACTCACTCACTCACTCACAAAGTACTAATCACTTAATCTGTGTAAAATGCATTCAACTTAGGGTTCTATACTTAACAGATATATACATGTAATCAAAAGATCATCTCAAAATTAGATGAACAGAGTTCAAGAAAAACTTAAGATTACTCTCTAAAACAAAACAAGACAGAAATCAAATATATTCAGATAGTATAAGAATATTAGGACAAAAATATGTCAGTTCTAAATTAAAATCTGTGTAGCAAATAACCCATCCTTTATCATATTCCAAAAATACAGGCTCATGTTAGCTAAAGGTCAAAGCAACTAATTAGAAAAATATGAATGTTTTTACTAAAACAATTTTAAAATACCAGGCAAGATACGCTGGTAAGAGGGGAAGAGAAGAAATCTAGAAATCTAGCAACTTAAAAAGAATAGTTAAGAGGAAAAGAAAAAAAAGATGTCTTAGAAAAACTGAGGTCTAAAAGAAAGACATGAAGAGAGAGATTTAGAGCTTAATCATAACTGGTTAAAAGAAGAATGCATATAAGGGAGCTAACAGGGGGCTTCTGTGCCCAAAAAAGGAGACATCAAGTTCTTTAAACATTTATTGAGTATCTACTTTATGACCAGCACTGAGAAGCAAAACTAAGTAAGACGTAGTTCCTAACCCCAAGGAACCCTCAACCTAGTTAAAAGATAATCTGTGAATAAAATTCCAGATAACTCTGAGTCATGGAATCCAAGCCAAAAATCTTACTTTCTCAGTGGAAAACCATACTGTGTATTATTCTTCTTTCTGTTCTCCCCAATGACTTATTAGTAGAAATTTAATTAACATTTGTTTTTTATTTCCAGGGGCTCTAACACAGGCTCTGACAGAACAGATGGTAGGGTGAAATGGAAAATAGAACTCCAGGTAACTGTCCAACCATGAAATTATCTCAGCTTCCATTATCTCACATTAGATGATTTCAAGTACTCTCTTTTATCTTTTTTTTTTTCTCTTTAATTTCAAACAGTGATCTATACACAAATGAATGCAGTAGTTTACTTTTGCACAGACATAAGAAATTAATGCTGAGTACAAGCAGTAATACAGAGAGGAAAACTTCATGAACCTAAGTTCACAAAATTCATCTTAAAACAAAAAAAGTGCTTCCATTCATTCCTTTATGTTTTCGGGTAATGGTAACATAATTATCAAAGCTATGTACCCATGTCATCCACCTCTTGTAACTGCTAAGTGTCACCAAGGAAAATATAAATATAATATATACTCTTATATTAATTACTCTTTGATTAAACTAATGGTAAGCTTTAAGATTTGCATAATGTGATTTCTACCTATTATTTTTCTAAAATAGGACACTTGCAGCATAAAATGTGAATATCCAAAAAAATCTGTTAACTAACATATGTGAAATAAAATGGAAAGAAATTTCAATAACCCTGCTGGTCTCCAGTTCCTTCATTCCAAAGAGAAAGCAGTTTGGGACTAAATCAAAACAATATTCCTTTCTCTATTTTAATGCATACCAGAAGTATTTGACAAAAGACTGTATATTCTGCTTAAAATGTAGAAGTGAGGAACTATAAGCATTTGCTCACAATGCAAATAACATAATAGTTTTAGAAATGCTGACGATACTATAATTCTTCACACTTCTAGATGCAAGAGAGAAGATAAACATGTGTGCCATAGTTTCAAATTGGATTTAAGATTACTTACAGTATTAAATAATCTAAAAGCTCTAAAAGTAATGCAAATGGAGTCCTTTAAATGATAAAAATGCAAGTATCTCTAGAAAGGCAAAAGACATCATAAAAAGTTAATGTTTGGTTCATACCACTAATTGATACCTGTAATTCACAATGTCAGATTAAGAACTTTAATAAATGATATCTAAATCGAGACATTTAACTAAAGCATATTAATCAAGACTGTGACTACATCTTAAAAAGTAAGAATAATATTGGTAATTTGCATGTTTCTTTTCTCTTTTCAATACAATCAGGATGCTCACAGATATACATTCTACCAACAATATGGGAATAAGCAATTTGTTCCCTAAGTTGTTATATACAGAGGGGAATAAATATATATACCTCTACAAAAAAGGAGGAGGGAAAGAGATTGGTGAAATAGTTTATCTCCTAAAAATCTAAGTTAAAGTCAAACACTTTCAGGACTTCTTAATTCTGCTCTATCACAATATAATCACAAATTAAATCACTTCAATCCCATAAAATAATTATTTCCTCTTCTCCAGAAGGCCAAATAAGTTTGATCAGAGACATTTACAACCGAGCAAAAGAGATTGCCACATTCTGCCTACTACAAGGTATCTATGAAGTCATATAATTGATATTTAGTGTGCTTTTATTTAGTATATCATAGTTATCACATAAAAAACATTAAGCCAAAAAAAAAAAACAAAAAACATTAAGCCAAAAAAAAAAGGTATCTGAAAAAATTCACCTCATTGTTAGTGCTAAACTTTGTTAATTGAGAACTTAAAAAGAGTACTAACAAAAAGTGGGTTAAACATACCTGGTTCATTATAGCCTTCTCTTAAATACTGAATAAGACAAAAAATAAATCTTGGAAGAACAAATTCAGACATCATCAGTAAGTCTTTGGGGACACAAGGAATATTTGAACTTGATTTAATTTGATGCCTTTTGCAAAACCTGTAATAGGAAAAAGAAAAAAAAATTAATGGTGCTGTCAAATCTGCTAAGAATATATTAATTCTATTTACAATATCCATAAAAAGAATGTGGGCCAATATCAAAAGGAACGTATTACTCTTTTTATGATTTTAAGGCACCAAGTTAAAAGAATATAGTTTTAACTGGTCTTTAAATAAAAATTGGCACCGAGGAAGATTTCTTCCTAATAAAACATCATACCAGTTACATTTCAACTAGAATACAAAAAGTAAATCTTGTTACTGACTTTATACATTTTAACTGCAATTTATTAGTTTCAAGGATTAATATATTACTTTCACTCTTTATAAATCATTAAATACAAATTGATTATTTCCCAAACTTGGGAATTATAAACTTGGAATTATTTTAAAAACTTGCATTTTTCATTCCTTAACTATTTTGAACTTATTGCATTAATGAGTAGATAAGTGATACAAATACTTAAAGTTTATTTGAAAAGTATATACACTTAAGTATGCACATTTCTTCTGATCTTATACTAATTTTAAAGTATGACTGGTATATTTGAGCAAAACTGAAGTAAACTATTTTTATAATCTGAGTAGTCATAAATAAGCTATTTTGTGACCAAACACAAAATAAACACACTAAACATAAAACATACCTAGAAAGAAACTTATTACAACAGATGGAGAAACTCTTTTAGCTGAAAAACATAAAAAATCTGAATAGAGAAAAACCACATTCCCAAATGGAAAAACCTTAAAAAAAAAAAAAAGTCTCTCCCACCAAACGCAATGACATTAGATTTAAATTTCAATGGGACTAATCACAAACTAATTCTAAAGTTCAAATGGAAAATCATATGTGTGAAAGAAAATAAGTAAAACGTCTTACAAAATGATTAATGACAGTGACCTACACTTTAAAACATAGGACAAATCCAATATAATTTAAAATATGTGTAATGTCTCTATATTGACCCATATGAGAAAAGAATCAAAAAGAGTGGATATATGCATATATATATAACTGATTCACTTTGCTGTTAACTATACTCCAATAAAAGAATTTTTTAATAAAAACAAAATAAAATCTGTGATATTATGTTATCAATAAACCACAATGGATTCCAGAAACAGACTATGTAATGCCTAAGTCAATTAATGTGGGGGGGTAGAAGATTTTCAATAAATTGCTAAAGGACTAATTGATTACATGCAGGAAATAAATTTGATCCTTATCTTATACCATATACAAACTATATTCCACATAGATGAAAAATCAAGCAGGAAAAAATTTACCAGAAAGAAAATAAACTCTTACTTATATTATCTCAAAGAACAAAAGTCAAAGTAAGATTTAAAAACAAAAGTCATAGAAGAAAGATAAAAATTGGCTACACAAATTAAAAGTTTCTATGCAGAAAACAATTACAAACTGGAAAAAACATTTATAACATATACAAGATTAATATCTATGATCTTTAAACTCTTGAAAAATGGGTTAAAAAGAAAATAATTCATAAAAAAATCATCCAAGGTCATGGGCAATTCACAAAAGTGAATGACCAACAAACATATGAAAAGATGTTCAAGTTCTGCAGTAATCAAATGAATTAAGTTTATTAAAACAAAAAATGAGCAATTAGAAAATCTCCATTTTGTGATACCTATAAAATAACTGACCCATGGAATGGAGTCATTAAAGAAAGGCTTAAAGAAAAATTTACCACTTAGAGAACAGACTGTTACATCCATATCAATCTTAGTATCACCACAGGAGAGGAAAAAAAAAATCAGATGCTGTGATGCTTCTGAAGTACACAGTGCCATTTACAAAGAGTTTTTACCAAACAAGTTGAACCTAAATGACACTAGAGCTAAGTAGTGAAGTCTCTAGAGCTAAGAGATAAAGAAATAAGTTAAATGACACCGTAAGAAAGCAAATAGAAAAATCATGAAAGTAGAACATTATATAGGACAACTGACTCCACTGCAACTGATCACAGCAACCTGTCAGTGGCTGAGAGGAAAAGGAGGTAGAAGGAGCACCAGTTAAAGAGCTTGAAAGGCCCAGTAGCCAAATGTAACATGTGAACGGATTCTAACCTAAACCAACTTGAAAAAGGCATTTTTTAGAAAACAGAAGTCCAATTAAGAACTGAGTACTAGTTTGTTAAATAATTTTATTAGGTAACATAAATGGCATTGTGGTTATGTAAGTAAATGTTGATGGATATTTAACAGTAATAAGGAATTAACTTTGTTTAGGTATGACAACAGCATTGTGGTTATCACTGAATAGAACAGTCCTATCTTTTACATACCTCTATATAAATGTTTATGAATAAAATGCTACAATGCATGAGATTAGCTTCAAAATAATTTGATTGTGTAAAGGAAAATAAGTAGGAGTATACAAAGCCCAGCTTGAGCTGTTAACTGTAGAAACTGGGAGACTGATAAGGGGTTTTGTTATATTATACTTATTAAGCAGAATGTGGGCCAATGTCAAAGCCAATAAAGTACCACCACTTTCAGATTTTTAAGACATCAAGAAAAAAGAATGTAGTTTTAATTGGTCCTTAACAAAACATCACCAAAGGAGTTTTTTCCTAATAAAATATTGTATCAATTAAGTGACACTCACTGCTTTTAGACCTGTATGAAATTTTCTCCACTAAAAGGCTAAAAAAATTTTTTAAGAAAGAAAATGCATTTTTTAAAAGATGAATACTGAAGCATACTGGGGGGGTGATCAAATATGTTTGGGATTTGTTTCAAAACACTTTGGCAAAACAGAAAAAAGGCAAAGGAGGCAAACGAGTCAAAAATCTTGATAAACATTGAGTCCAATGATGGGTTGCTGCTGCTGCTGCTGCTAAGTCGCTTCAGTCGTGTCCGACTCTGTGCCACCCCATAGACAGCAGCCCATCAGGCTCCTCCGTCCCTGGGATTCTCCAGGCAAGAACACTGGAGTGGGGTGCCATTGCCTTCTCCAATGATGGGTTATGGAGGTTCAAAGTTCTATCTTTAACTTTGTGTATGGTTGAAATTTTTGATAACATAAAAATGTTTTTTCATCTTGCAGATTAGGGAAAATTCACTTTATTAACTCGTTGGAAAGCATGTTCAGAAATTTGTTATCATACACGTGGAAGGGTAAATAGATCCAGTTTTGGATGACATTTTAACAATAGAAGACAATGGCATCCCACTCCAGTACTCTTGCCTGGAAAATCCCATGGACAGAAGAGCCTGGAAGGCTGCAGTCCATGGGGTCGTTGAGGGTCAGACACGACTGAGCAACTTCACTTTCACTTTTCACTTTCATGCACTGGAGAAGGAAATGGCAACCCACTCCAGTGTTCTTGCCTGGAGAATCCCAGGGACCGGGGAGCCTGGTGGGCTGCCGTCTATGGGGTCGCACAGAGTCAGACACGACTGAAGTGACTTAGCAATAGCAATAGCAATTAATACTTTAGGCTTCCCTGGTGGCTCAGACGGTAAAGAATCTGCCTGCAATGCAGGAGACCTGGGTTCAAGCCCTGGGTTGGGATGGTCCCCTGGAGGAGAGCATGTCAACCCACTCCAGTAATCTTGCCTGGAGAATCCCATGGACAGAGGAGACTGGCAAACTACATTCTATGGGTGGCAAAGAGACACAAATGAGCAACAAATGAGTAACAAATAAGCACAGCACAGCATTAACACTTTAGGTATTCATAACTTTAGCTGAGCATCTCTCCTTCTTGTAATTAGATAGAAATAATTCTAAATTTGCAAAAATATATCTACAGATATATTCACTGTACCACAGTTTGCAATGCAAAAAAGTTAGGAATTACTCATGTAATAGAATAAAGATTAACCAAAATTCTGTAGATCAATAAAAAACACTGAATTTGTTATAAAGAATGAGGTAGATCAACAAGTACTGAAGTGGAATTATATCTAAAATAAGTAAGAAAAGAATTGCATACCATACATATATATGTACATATATATATAATAACCTCTTTTATAAATAAAATTTTGGAAAAAGAATAGAAAAGAAAATGACATCTGTAGGAAGAAAAATACTTAGAGAAATGTACACCAAACTTGGTAGAAATTAACTGAAAATGGGATACAGCATACTTTTACTGGCTACATTAATTGTACCTACAATGTTTAAATTCTGTAAGATAAATATATGTATAACTGTATAATCAAAAGGAAAAAACCTACCCCCAAAACGAACAATAAGTTATGTCATTCATTTGGCTTTAGTTCCACAATTTGAACATTCATTCTTAACCTTTTTTGGCTAATAGACCCTTTTCAGAATCTAATGAAAGTTATAACTCTTTCTTAAGAAAAAAAATACACAAACATACAAAAATAAAACAGAGCATTCGCATACTACTTAAGTTTATCTACCCTTAAAGCAGAGCTTAAAAACATCAGGCCAACAGATTATAGTGTAGAGACAGGTAGACTACCTCAGTCCTCACACAGATAGGTAGGCAGGGTCTGAACAGCCTCCTCAGCTGCTTTTGTTTCCCATCCAAATATCATTTCCATATTTATCATAGAATGAAAAAAGTTGGAAAAAAAAAAGTTACACCCTAAGGGCTTCCCTGGTAGCACAGCTGGTAAAGAATCCTCCTGGGTTCAATCCCTGGGTTGGGAAGATCCCCTGGAGAAGGGAATGGCTACTTGGTCCAGTACTCTGGCCTGGAGAATTTCATGGACCGGATAGTCCGTGGGGTCGCAGAGTCAGACAGGGCTGAGCAACTTCCACTTTTCACTTTCACTGTTCATTACACCTAAAAGTCTAAATCTTTATTTAAAGGGAAATAGGAACTTAAGACGGGGAAAGCAATGGCACCCCACTCTAGTACTCTTGCCTGGAAAATCCCATGGACGGAGGAGCCTGGTAGGCTGCAGTCCATGCGGTCGCTAAGGGTCAGACACGACTGAGCAACTTCACTTTCACTTTTCACTTTCATCCATTGGAGAAGGAAATGGAAACCCACTCCAGTGTTCTTGCCTGGAGAATCCCAGGGACAGAGCAGCCTGGTGGGCTGCCGTCTATGGGGTCGCACGGAGTCGGACACGACTTAAGTGACTTAGCAGCAGCAGGAACTTAAGAACTTCTTTCAGATGGGGTACACAAAATCTAAGTAAAATCAAAGAAACTTAAAATTCTCCCGTAAATCTAATATAATTTAACTGAAGTGCTTATAAGCATGAAGGTAGAAACAGAAAGCTTTCTGTTTACAAAAGAAAGTAATTCAAAAGAGCTACTGAACAGACAGTGAAGAACACTTCAGTTCAGTTCAGTCCCTCAGTCGTGTCCGACTCTTTGCGAACCCATGAATCGCAGCACGCCAGGCCTCCCTGTACATCACCAACTCCAAGAGTTCCCCCAAACCCATGTCCATTGAGTCGGTAATGCCAGCCAACCATCTCATCCTCTGTCGTCCCCTTCTCCTCCTGCCCCCAATCCCTCCCAGCATCAGGGTCTTTTCAAATGAGTCAGCTCTTTGCATCTGGTGGCCCAAGAACTGCAGTTTCAGCTTCAACATCAGTCCTTCCAAAGAATACCCAGGACTGATCTCCTTTAGAATGGACTGGTTGGATCTCCTTGCAGTCCAAGGGACTCTCAAGAGTCTTCTCCAACACCACACTTCAAAAGCATCAATTCTTTGGCGCTCAGCTTTCTTCACAGTCCAAATCTCACATCCATACATGACCACTGGAAAAACCACAGCCTTGACTGGATGGACCTTTGTTGGCAAAGTAATGTCTCTGCTTTTTAATATGCTGTCTAGGTTGGTCATAACTTTCCTTCCAAGGAGTAAGCATCTTTTAATTTCATTGCTACAATCACCATCTGCAGTGATTTTGGAGCCCAGGAAAATAAAGTCAGCCACTGTTTCCACTGTTTCCCCATCTATCTGCTATGAAGTTATGGGACCAGATGCCATGATCTTCGTTTTCTGAATGTTGAGCTTTAAGCCAACTTTTTCACTCTCCTCTTTCACTTTCATCAAGAGGCTCTTTAGTTCTTCTTCGCTTTCTGCCATAAGGGTGGTGTCATCTATGTATCTGAGGTTATTGATATTTCTCCCGGCAATCTTGATTCCAGCTTGTGCTTCTTCCAGCCCAGCGTTTCTCATGATGCACTCTGCATAGAAGTTAAATAAGCAAGGTGACAATATACAGCCTTGACGTACTCCTTTTCCTATTTGGAACCAGTCTGTTGTTCCATGTCCAGTTCTAACTGTTGCTTCCTGACCTGCATACAGGTTTCTCAAGAGGCAGGTCAGGTCAGTGTCAATTGAGGAATAACATTTCAACCTGGAACAAAGGTGAAGGAACAGCAAGAATGGTCTAAGCAACTTGGAAACTGAGGTTACAAAAATAACTATAAGATACTATGAGTGTGTGCTAAGTCACTTCAGTCGTGTCCGACTTTGCAACCCCATGGACTGTAGCCCACCAGGCTCCTCTGTCCACGGAATTCTCCAGGCAAGAATACTGGAGTGGGTTGCCATTTCCTTCTCCAATAAGACACTATGAGATTGACAAACAAAATTGGTTTTTGCATTTTAGTCTGAGAAATAATATGGGGAACTAAAGCATCTTACATATTACACAGCAAGTGCTCAATAAAGGTTTGGTGAAACAAAGATTTAATCTAATAGTAGAATTCCAAAAATGATTTCAAGGGCATCCAATTAAAGAAAAAACAGAATTCATTTAATAATTCCAGTTTTCAAACATCTTTTTAAGAACCACTATATGCCTGGCACTTACGCCTTAGGAATAGAGGCCTTGCTCTCATGCAGCTAACTTTCTTTCGAGGGGAGAAGCGGGTTGAGGCAGAGGATAGAAAAACCAATTAATATGAAAAATAAGCTCTACAAAATAATACCACAGCCTGATTTATAGAACGGGTCCATTAGGCAACTTTAAATTGGGTTTGTCAGGGAAGGCCTTTCTGAAGACTTGACATCTGGGCTACAGACCAAATGAAATGAAGGAGCTAGGCTAGGCATACAAAGCTCTGTGGGTTGGGCGTATTGTCAAGAGGTATGACAAATGAGACTACATACAATCAGGTTCTAAAGATCTCTCCCCAGGTGAATAGAGAGAGGGCTTTTAGACAATCGGTATGGCTCCAAAGGAAAAATGGCAGGAAGTAATGTGTTTGCATTTGCAATTCACAGGTCACAGATTTTTTTCTTCAAGGAACCCAACAGCTCTGAATGAGTAAAAAGGTTAAATATTTCTTAGGGAAGCAGGATGTTATGGCAATAAATAGGATAGTCAAATAGAACTGTGGAAACAGTTGATAAAATAGCATCTCCAAATTTTATTTTACCTCAACTTTTTAAAAAATCTTCATTGAACTGACAGAAAATTGCCCAAAAGCAAAGTGTTCAGCTCAATGAAGTATCACAAACTGAACACATCCATGCTAGCAGCAATCAGATCAAGCAACAAAATAGTATCAGCATCCCAGAAACCCTCCGTCTGATTCCCCTAATACCAAATTTAAATGACTGAAAACAGAGTTCCTATACGCTGAAAAAAAGAGAGGGGGCAGAACAGAACAAGAGGGAAAGGGATAGGATGGCAAGAAAGGAAAAGGACCAGAGGATTTTGGTCATCCATTTGCAAATTACTAAGATTTGGCTGGGGGGAAGAAGGCCAAGGAGAAGCCAGCTCAAATAACTCAACCACATATTTCAAAAATTAGAAAAGCATCTGAGATAAGCTCCCTAAAAATTAGACTGTGGCATGTACATTACGTTCCTAACTCAGCACAAATCACATACAAAGAATAATTTCACATATAATCTAAGGTAATTCATAGAGAGGGCTTTCTTGGTAGTTCAGTGGTAAAGAATCCGCCTGACAATGCAGGAGATGCCGGGCTGAATTCCTGGACCGGGAATATCTCCTAGAGAAGGAGGGAATATCTCCTAGAGAAGGAAACAGCAACCCACTCCAGTATTCTTGCCTGGAAAATCACAGAGACAGAGTAGCCTGGCAGGCTACAATAAATGGGGTCACAAAATAGAGACACAACTTAGCAACTAAACTTAGCAACTAAACAACGACAATTTATAGAGATCCCTAGAAAGACATGCATCCCAAATTAAAAGCCCCTGAAATAATCTCTTCATTTTACAGATAGGGAAATAACAGAAACACTAAATGACCTATCTAATAAAACTGCTAAAAGATTCCTGAAGATCACAAAAGTCATATCATAAAGATATATATGGTATGCAACAAATCTACATACATAATATGACCTCAGTAAAAATATCAATAAAGATTTAAACAAGGTGATTCTAAAGTTCCAATGGAAAATTAAAAGCTAAGAATCTTCTGTAAAACAAATGTAATGAGAGTAGAGTAGTTTTATCAGGTACTAATTTATTTTAAGGTTAGAATAATCAAAACAGTGTTGCTGTCCAGCCTTTAGGCAGTTTACATTCTAGAGAGTAGACATTAATGATAAATGCAATTAAGTAAACTATAAAATAAACAAAGAGAGAGTTGGGACAGAAATTCACCTATATGCGTTCATATCTTGTATCTCTATATTTCTACATCTTTCACAGGCGTGGCTTCAGTAAAGAACAGATTAACCTCATGTCTAAAACTGTTATATTACATGAATAGTTAAGAAATAAAAGGAAACATTTTAAATTCCATCTAGATAGGTTTAATATTATTTACTGGGGCCTAAAGTACTAAAAAAGCAAAAGATTAATGAAAATTATAAGTTCTAATTGGGAAAGAAATACATCAAGGTTGTATATTGTCACCCTGCTTATTTAATTTATAAATAAGCAGAGTACATCATATGAAATGCTTGGCTGGATGAAGCATAAGCCAGAATCAAGATTACTGGTATCAGTAAAGCAATTATCCTTCAATAAAAAATAAACTTTTAAAAAATTAAAAATTAAATTAAAAAAAAATTATCGGGAAAAATATCAATAACCTCAGATATGCAGATGACACCACCCTTATGGCAGAAAGCAAAGAAGAACTAAAGAGCCTCTTGATGAAAGTGAAAGAGGAGAGTGAAAAAGTTGACTTAAAGCTCAACATTCAGAAAACTAAGATCATGGCATCCGGTCCCATAACTTCACGGCAAATAGATGGGGAAACAATGGAAAACAGTGAGACACTTTATTTTGTTGGACTCCATTGTGGACAGTGACTGAAGGCATGCAACTAAAAGACGCTCCTTTAAAGAAAAGTTATAACCAACCTAGACAGCTATTAAAAAGCAGAGACATTACTTTGCCAACAAAGGTCCATCTAGTCAAGGCTATGGTTTTTCTGGGAGTCATGTACAGATGTGAGAGCTGGACAATAAAAAACGCTGAGCACCAAAGAATTGATGCTAGAGAAGACTCTTGACAGCCCCTTGTACTGAAAGGAGATCAAATCAGTCAATCCTAAACAAAATCAACCCTAAATATTCATTGGAAGGACTGATGCAAGCTGAAGCTCCAATACTCTGGCCACCTGATGTGAAGAGCTGACTCAGTGGAAAAGACCCTGAGACTGGGAAAGACTGAAGGCAGGAGGAGAAGGGGACGACAGAGGATGAGATGGTTGGATGGCATCACCGACTCAATGGACATGAGTTTGAACAAGCTCCAGGAGATAGTGAAGGACAGGGAAGCCTGGCATGCTGCATTCCATGGGGTCACAGAATCGGACAGGACTGAGTGCCTGAGCAACAAAAAAGTTCTAATTTACTTAAAGAAGGCATATAAGATTAGAAGATTTGAAGGTAAAATTAAAGATGTACACATATTTAACTTTTAAGATAGCAAATAAATTATAAATTGAATGCCTGAAGGCAGAAAGAAAACAATGCAGCACTGGCACATGAAAAGATATTATCAATGGGCATATTAATTACTGTGACTCCCAAAATGGATCAAATATGCTGCTGCTGCTAAGTTGCTTCAATCGTGTCCAACTCTGTGCGACCCCATAGACAGCAGCCAACCAGGCTCCCCCGTCCCTGGGATTCTCCAGGCAAGAACACTGGAGTGGGTTGCCATTTCCTTCTCCAATGCATGAAAGTGAAAAGTGAAAGTGAAGTCGCTCAGTCGTGTCCGACCCTCAGCAACCCCATGTACTGCAGCCTACCAGGCTCCTCCGTCCATGGGATTTTCCAGGCAAGAGTACTGGAGTGGGTTGCCACTGCCTTCTCCGGAATCAAATATATGTGGAATTTAATTCATGACATAGGTAGATTTCAAATCTATGAGAAAAACTTGGCTCACTCAGAGAAATGGTATTGAGATAATTGAATAACCAGACAGTTTAGGGGCAGGAAACAGCATCTCCTAAAATCTTACACCATGATAATAAATAAGACCCATATCAAACTTCTACAGATGAAAAATAACGTTAGTAGCAAAGAAATACACCTGATGGGATAATAGTATATTAGACACTAGAAAGAGAAGATTAATAATTTACTGGCAAAGCAATAAGAAATTATGCAAAATAATTCATGAAGACTGAGAAAAAAGAGCATCTCAGTGAGGAGTGGGATTAAAAACAAGCAATATTGCCTTACACTGGAATCCCAAAAAGAGGAGAAAGAGAAACAGAACAAATATGTGAAGAATGGTCAAATTTTTTCCAAAATGTATTGAAAATCATAATATTACAGATCTAAGAACTCACAAAGCAACCAGTATATAAAAGCAGACTTTTCATCAGAAATCACAGAATCTAGAACACAATGGACAAACACATTTAAAGTGCTAAAACAAAACAGCCCTGCAAATCCAGAATTCTTAACATAAAATAACTTTCAAAACTGAGAAATAAAAACTTTTCAGACAAAGTCTAGGAGAATTCATTGTCATTATAAAATTAATTAAATTTTACAAGCAGTCCTATGATAAGCCCATATTTTGAAAAACTTACCTCCCATCAACAGGCATGTGAGTGACTCATCTTGGAAGTAGACCCTTCAGTCCCAAGAAGCCTTCAGAAGACTATAACCCTAGTCACAATCTTAACTACAACCTCTTGAGAGATACTATACATACAATGCCATAACCACACACCTAGGCCACTTCAGAATCCTCAGTACACAAAAAGTATAAGATAATAAATGTTTGTCATTTTAAACTGCTCAGTTTATAAGTGATTTGTTACAGAGCAGTAGATAACTATTAAAATACTATCAATCAATTACACCTAACAGAACACTATACCCTACAGCAGCTGGACATTCATCTCACCGCTCATAAAATGTGTCTCAAAAATTTCTTTTTAGATTTTTAAGAAGCAAATGGATATTATTAACTCACAGAATTATATAACCAACTTCAGTTCAGTTCAGGCACTCAGTCGTGTCCGACTCTTTGCGACCCCATAGACTGCAGCACACCAGGCTTCCCTGTCCTTCACCAACTCCCAGAACTTGCTCAACTCATGTCCATTGAGTCGGTGATACCATCCAACCATTTCATCCTCTGTTGTCCCCTTTTCCTCCTGCCTTCAATCTTTCCCAGCATCAGAGTCTTTTCCAATGAGTCGGCTGCTTGCAACAGGTGGCCCAAGTACTGGAGTTTCAGCTTCAGCACCAGTCCTTTCAATGAATATTCAGGACTGATTTCCTTTAGGATTGTCTGACTTAATCTCCTTGCAGTCCAAGGGACTCTCAAGAGTCTTCTCCAATACCACAATTCAAAAGCATCAATTCTTCAGCGCTCAGCGTTCTTTGAGGTTCAACTCTCATATTTATATATGAATGACTACTGGAAAAACCATAGCTTTGACTAAACGGACCTTTCTCGGCAAAGTAATGTCTCTGCTTTTTAATATGCTGTCTAAGTTGGTCATAACTTTTCTTCCAAGGAGCAAGTGTCTTTTAATTTCATGCCTTCGGTCACTGTCCACAGTGATTTTGGAGCCCAAGGACATAAAGTCTCCCACTGTTTCCACTGCTTCCCCATCTATTTGCCAAGAAGTGATGGGACTGGATGCCATGATCTTACTTTTTTGAATGTTGAGTTTTAAGCCAGTCTTTTCACTCTCCTCTTTCACTTTCATCAAGACACTTTTTAGTTCTTCTTTGCTTTCTGCCATAAGGGTGGTTTCATCTGTATATCTGAGGTTATTGATATTTCTCCCGGCAGTCTTGATTCCAGCTTATGCTTCATCCAGCCCAGCATTTCTCATGATGTACTCTGCATAGAAGTTAAATAAACAGGGTGACAATAGACAGCCCTGACGTACTCCTTTCCCAATTTGGAACCAGTCCATTGTTCCATGTCCGGTTCTAACTGTTGTTTCTTGACTTATATACAGATTTTTCAGGAGGCAGGTAAGGTGGTCTGGTATCCCCATCTCTTTCAGAATTTTCCAGTTTGTTGTGATCCACACAGTCAAAGGCTTTGGCATAGTCAATAAAGCAGAAATAGATGTTTTTCTGGAACTCTCTTGCTTTTCCTATGATCCAACAGATCACAGAAACCAACTTAAACATCAGATAGTATTTTTAAATAATCATGTATATTTATCAACATATACATTGACTACATTGCACAGAATTAGCACAAGACATATATTTCTAATGCATATACCCACTCTCCATGCCCCTTCTGTTATGAACTGAAATGAGGTCACCTAACATTCATACATTGAAGGCTTAATTTCCAGTGTGACTGTATTTGGAAATAGGACCTTTGGCTAGGTAATTAAAGTTAAATGAAGTCATAGGGTGGGGCCCTAGTCCAATAAGACTGGTGTCCTTATAAGAAGAAAAAGAGACACCAGTAATACAGGTACACAGAAGAAAAACCATATGAAGACACAGAGAGAAAGCGGGCATCTGCAAGTCAAAGAGAGAGGCTTCAGGTGAAATCAAACCCAAACCTGCCAGCATCTTGATCCAGCCTCAAGAAATAAATTTCTATTATCTAAGCCCCCTAGTCTGTGGTAACATGTTACAGCAGTGAGACTACTACACACCCTCATTAAGACATGATTCCCTGAACACACGATGGAGCCAGGCTTACTGCCAGCACTGAAATTAGTCCAGACCAAAGACTCATGGCAATACTGACAAGCAGAAAATATCAAAAAAGAATATATGGGTCCTACCAACTATGTGGAATTGAAGCATTTTAAACTTATACCATGTAAAGTATGCTCTCGGGCCACACATTAAACTAGAAATCAGTAACAGACATATCTAAAAAAGTCCCCCAAATCTGGAAATTAAATAACACACCTGTAAATAACACATGGACCAAAAAAGAAATAAAACTACACTGGGACAATTTTTTCAAACTTATAGTATTTGCAAAGACCAAATATTTGATAATATACTGCCCTGGTCAGGTGGTAAAGCGACAGACATCCTCACTGTACTGTTGGGAAAGGTGTGAAGTAACACACCAAATATGAAGACTATTAAAGGTATAAACACACAACCATTTGACCCAGTAATCCACAGGTTAGAATCAGGACAGTCTAATTTCTAATCTGGAGCTCTTATCCACCATACCTGTGAAGACATTTTCTCAAAGCACAGTTAAAAGAAAGAATTCTCATATGCTGTCCAAGTAAAAGAGATAAACTGGAAGATGTAAGCCAGCCAAAATAATAAAATATTGTAATTCCCTTAGCTTTCAATGGTTTTAAGAAACAAAGAGAATATCAAAAGCAGGGCTAATTCAAAAAGTCTGATCCAACAGTAAGTCTAGACTGGCAACTGGCCAGGGAGCACAGCCTTGGGACCCACTTAATCAGGGGTGATTAACAATCCAGCCTGTGACCCTACCTAATCAGTGACCAAACAGTTGCACCTTCCAGCCAGGGAACAGTCTGTGACCCTGCCCAACTAGAAGCAATTATGGAGCCCAGACAGTGATCCTGCTAGACCGTGAATCCCAGCCAGCAGCCCCACCCACCCAGGGAGCCTAGCTAGTAAATTCATCCAACCACAGGACCGAGCCAGCAGGCCCCTCCCAATCTCAAAGTAAGGACTGCGGTCCTACCTCACTAGACATGCTGAAAGCAAATGCTGCCTGCTAGTATACACTACCAATCGGCCCATCCAGAATCCCAAACTGGGTTGACTAGAGGCGGAGACCACCTCCTCAAATGCACAGATGCCAACACAAGGACAGAAGGATCACGAAGAAATCAAATAAATCTGATACCACTGAAGGAAATTAATAATGGACCCTGAAGAAACGGAGATCTATGAACTGAATGATAAGAAATTCAAAATAATACTCTTAAAGAAGTTTTGTGAACTATAGAAAATACAAATAAACAATTACGTGAAAACAGAGGAGAAATACATGAATAAAATGAGTTCAAAAAGATACGGAAGGCATCCCTGTGGACCAAACATAAAGAATCTACCTGCAGGGGTCATGGGTTCAATCCCTGGTCCAGGAAGATCCCACATGCCACAGGACAACTAAGCCTGTGCACCACAACTACTGAGCCAGCATGCAGGAGCCCATGAGCCACAACTACTGAAGCCCACATGCCCAGAGCCCACGTTTCGCCACAAGAGAAGCCATGGCAATGAGGAGCCGGTGCACCCCAAGAAAGAGTAGCCCCTACTCACTACAACTAGAGAAAGTCTGTGCACAACAAACTCAGGGCAACCAAAAATAAAAAGAAAGAAAGAAAGAAGTCTTAAAAAATAAAAAAGATATGGAAACCATAACTGATGGTCCAATGGTGAAGAATCTTCTTTGCAATGCAGATAACATAAGTTTGATCCCTGGTCCAGAAACCAAGATCCCACATGCCACAGAGCAACTAAGCCTGTGTGCTATAACTACTAAACCCACATTCTCCACTGCCCATGCCCCACAGACAGAGACCCCACACATGTGACACCTACTGAGCCCACGTGCCACAACTAGAGAGTCTGTGTGCTGCAATGAAAGATCCTGCGTGATGCAACGAAGATCCCATGTGCTGCAACTAACACCTGACACAACCAAATAAACAAACACGTGGAAACCACTTTTTAAAATAAACAGAAATCCTAGAGCTGAACAATATGACTGAACTAAAAAAAATTAAGACAAAACTTCAACAGAAGACTTCAATGAAGCAAAAGAAATCAGTGAACTTGAAGAAAAGTCACCTGAAATTACCCAGTCAGAAGTGCAAAAAGAAATGAGAACTAATGAAGAAAGTCAAAAAGAGGAATGGGACAACATTCAAAGAACAAATATGTGGATTATGGGAATCACAAAAAGAGGAGAGAGAGAAGGGGATCAAAAGTTTAAAGATACAATGGCTAAAAACTTTCCAAGCTGGGGAAATAGATGGACATTCAGATTCATGAGACCCTAAAGCTCCTAAATAGGTTAAGCCCAAAAAGGGCTACATTGAGACACATTATAATTAAGTTACCCAAAGACAAAGAGAGAAATCTGAAAGCTGCAACAGAAAAGTGAATCATCACATAAAGGAGTTCCCATTTCTGCAAGGGGATTTCTCAACAGAAATCTCACAAGCCAGGAAAAAGTAGAGTGAGATATTCAAAATACTGAGAGAAAAAACTGCCAACCAAGAAACTATGCCCAGCAAAACTGCCTTCAGAATTTAAAGAGAGATAAAGATATTCCCAAACACACAGACAAAACCTGAAGGAGATCATCAGTAGATGTAACTTACAAAAAAAATGCTAAAAGGAATTCTTAAACTGGAATGAAAAGATGCTAATAACCTAAAAAACCTATAAATGTGTAAAATTCACCAGTTAAGGTAAATATATAGTCAAAGTCATATTCTCTAATATTGCAAAAGTGGTGTGTAAATCACTTTCAACTCATATGAAAGTTCAAAAAATGAGTGTATTAAAAATAACCATAATTTTAGTAACTGTTAACCAGATGGAAAATATCAAAATCAGATTGATTATATTCTTTGCAGGGAAGATCTATACAGTCAGCAAAAACAAGACCTGGAGCTGACTGTGGCTCAGATCATAAGCTCCTTATTGCAAACTTCAGGCTTAAATTGAAGAAAGTAGAGAAAACCACTAGATCATTCGGGTTTGATCTAAATTGAATCCCTTATGATTATACAGAGGAGGTTATGAATAGATTCAAGGGATTAGATCTGGTAAACAGAGTGCCTGAATAACTATGGATGCAGGTTTGTAACACTGTACAGGAGGCAGTGACCAAAACTATCCCAAAGAAAAAGACATGCAAGAAGGCAAAACGGTTGTCTGAGGAGGCTTTACACATAGCTGAGAATAGAAGAGAAGAAAAAGGCAAGGGAAAAAGAGAAAGATATGCCCAACTGAATGCAGAGTTCCAGAGAATAGAAAGGAGAGATAAGAAAGCATTAAGTGAACAAGACAAAGAAATAGAGGAAAACAATAAAATGAGAAAGACAAGATCTCTTCAAGTAAACTGGAGATACCAAAGAACATTTCAAGCAAAGACGAGCACAACAAAAGACAGAAATGGTAAGGACCTAACAAAAGCAGAAGAGATTAAGATTCTCTTACCAAATTCTACCAACCAGTTAAAGAAGAATTAATACCAATCCTTCTCAAATTCTTACAAGTATTTAAGGAAAGAATGCTTCCAAATTCATTTTATGAGGCATTACCCTAATAGCAATGCAAAAATTCTCAAAAAAATGCTAGCAAACCAAGTTCAACAGTACACCACAAGATTAGACACCAGAATCAAGTGAGATTTATCCTTGGGATGTACGGATGATTCAATATACACAAAACAGTCAATGTGATATACCACATTAACAAATGAAGGATTAAATTCATGATAATCTCAACAGATGCAAAAACAGCGTCTGACGAAATTCAGTAAACATTGATAAAAATTCTCAACAAACTGGGTACAGTTGGAATGCACCTCAACATAAATAAGGCCATAAATGACAAGTCCAGAAACATAATACTGAATAGTGAAAAGCTGAAAGTTCCTCCTCTGAGACCAAGAACAAGAATACTCAGTCTCATTACTTCTATTCAACATAGCACTGGAAGTCTTAACGAGAGCAACTGCACAACAGGAAGAAATGAAAGGTGTCCAAATCAGAAAGATATAAAACAAACTCTGTACACAGATGACATGCCATTATATTTAGAAAACTCTAAAGACTACACCAAAATAAAACTGTTAAAACTACTACTACTAGTTACTGGATACAAATCGACATACAAAAATCAACTGCATTTTTATCCACTAACAGTAAACTACCTGAAAGAGAAATGAAGAAAGAAATCTCATTTACAATAGCATCAAGAACAATAAAAAAATAGACAGGAATAAATTTAACAAAGGACATGAAAGAGTTGTGTGCTAAAAGCTACAAAATACTAATGAAAGAAACTGAAGAAAATTCAAATAAATAGATATTCCAAGTTCATGGATGAAAATTAATAGTAAAACATCCATACTACCCAAAGCAATCTACAGATTCAATGCAATCCTCATCAAAATTCCAAAGGCATTTTTCACAGAAATACAATCCTAAAATTCATTCCGAACAACAAAAGATTCCAAATAGCCAAAGTAATCTTGAGAAAAAAAGGCAGGTGGAGGCATCTCACTTCCTGATTTCAAACTGTGCTATACAGTTATAGTAATCAAAACAGAATGATACTGACATAGAAACAGACACATGGATCAATAAAACAGAACAGAAACTCCAGAAACAAACTCACGCATATTGGTCAACTAAAATCTGACACAGGAGCCAAGAACACAAAGGGGTAAAGGATAATTTCTTCAATAAATGGTGCTGGGAAAACTGGATATTCACATGCAAAGGAATAAAACTGGATGCCTAACGCAGACACTCACAAAAATTAACTCAAAATAAATTATATACCCTTAAATGTAGGCCATCATAAACTTTGAGGCAGGGGGACTTCTTGACATTGGCTTTGGAAATGATTTTTTTTTATATGAAACCAAAAATATAGCAACAAAAACAAACAAGTGGAACTATCTCAAAGTAAAAAGTTTCTTCTGCACAGCAAAGAAAGTAATCAACAAAACGAAAAGGCAACATAAGGAATGGAAGAAAATACTTGCAAACCAAATTAAAGGTTAATATTCAAAATATATAAAGAACTCATACAATTAAATAGCAAAAAAAAAGATAATTCTGACTTTAAAATGAGCAGAGGACTTGAATACATGTTTTTCCAAAGATGGCATACAAACAGGTACATTAAAAGGTGCTAAACATCATTAATTACTCAGTTCCGTCGCTCAGTCGTGTCCAACTCTTTGCAACCCCATGGACTGCAGCACACCAGGCTTCCCTGTCCATCACCAATGCCCAGAACTTGTTCAAACTCATGTCCATCGAGTCAGTGATGCCATCCAACAATCTCATCCTCTGTCATCCCTTTCTCCTCCTGCCTTCAATCTTTCCCAGCATCAAGGTCTTTTCCAGTGAGTCAGTTCTTCGCATCAGGTGGCCAAAAGATTGGAGCTTCAGCATCAGTCCTTCCAATGTGAATATTCAGGACTGATTTCCCTTAGGACTAACTGGTTTGACACTAATCATGAGGGAACTATAAATCAAAACCAGAATGAGATTATCACCTCACATCTGTTAGGATGACTTTTATCAAAAAGACAAGAGAGAAGTAGCGTTAAAACAGATGTGAAGAAAAGAGGACTCATTCACCGGCAGAAATGTAAACTGTTACAGCATTATGGAAAACAGTATGAGGTTTCTCAAAAATTAAAAACAGAACTAGCATATGATCGGAGAAGGCAATGGCACCCCACTCCAGTACTCTTGCCTGGAAAATCCCATGGACAGAGGAGCCTGGTAGGCTGCAGTCCATGGGGTCACTAAGAGTCGGACACGACTGAGCAACTTCACTTTCACTTTTCACTTTCATGCACTGGAGAAGGAAATGGCAACCCACTCCAGTGTTCTTGCCTGGAGAATCCCAGGGACAGGGGAGCCTGGTGGGCTGCCGTCTATGGGGTCGCACAGAGTCAGACACGACTGAAGCGACTTAGCAGCAGCAGCATATGATCCAGCAATCCTCACTTCTGGATATATCTGAAGGAAATTAAGTCACTATCTCAGAGAGATATCTGCACCCCATGTTTACCGTAGCATTATCACAACAGCAAAGACATGGAAACAAGTGTCAGCCAACAGATGACAGACAAAAACAATGTGAGACAGATATATATACACACATATATATACATATACATTTATATATAATGGGAAAAGTTATTCTGCCATAAAAAGAGGGAAGTCCTGCCATTTGTGAAAATATGGATGAACTTAGAGGGCTTTATGCTAAGGAAGATAAGTCAGAGAAAGACAAATACTGTGTGATCTCACTTGTAAGTGGAATCTAAAAAAGCTGAACTCAGAAACAGAGAGTAGAATGGTAGTTGTCAGGGGTTTGGTATGGGGGAAACGGATTGTTGGTCACGGGGTACAAACTTCCACTTATAAGATAAATAAGTTCTGGGGATCTAATGCATAGCATGGTGACTACAGTTAACATTACTGTATTATATACTTGAAATGTTCTAAGAAAGTAGTTCTTAAAAGTTCTTAACACACGAAAAAAGGTTATGAGGTGATGAATGTGTTAACTAACCTTATTGTGATAATCATTTTGTAATATATACATGTATCAAATTGTCATGTTATATACTTTAAATTTATATAATTTTATTTGTCAATTATACCTCAATAAAGCTAGAGAGGAAAAACCAGGCTTCATGGTCCTTCTAATCAAATGACAATAAGAAATTATATTGGTTTAAGAATCTATTATATATAGTATTTTAATATCAGGATTAAGGCTAATCCTCTCTAACCTGTTCCTAATCTCAATGCCTAATATCCTAATAACTCTCTATAGCCTTTTTTAGTCTTAAAAAAAAAATTCATCACCTTAATTTCATACTAACTTGAATTCATTTTCTATTAAAATTACAGTAATATAAAATATTTATCAATACTTAAAGATCTATATCTTAATGAAGATAGTGCCACATGAATGTTCCCATTAAAATTATTTATATTATATATATACACTTTACATATAAGTTCCTGTGTATGCAAATTTGATAACATAAAAAAATCTAAGACTTACTGATACAGATACTCATAATACTGAGTAATACTCAGTATTACTTCAAATAAATCTAAGCCATGGCATCACTTCCTTCTTTCTAACCTTAACTGTCAGTGTTAAATTTCAGTTTTATACAAACCAAAATAAACTTTTCTCTCAGAGTACCAAATTGCAAGATGGATAATTGAATACCTGATAAGAAATATAATTAACAAAACTATAACACATTAAGTTAATAATTTCAGAGATAAAGAACACCTATCTTATAGGTTTTCTATTATTGTTTAAAAAATAAACTATATCTCAGGGGATCTTCTGACCACATTTAATAGATTTCTCTTTTTCTTTCTTCCTTACTCTCTCCTCCACAAACACACACACAAACACACACACATATATATGTGTGCATATATATATACACAAATAACACACACAAATTCATGCAGATTTCAAAGAAACTAAGTCCCTTTATAAAGGGGGAAAAGTCCACTTAGGAGACTCATAAATATAGATATGAGAGTCAGACATGACTTACTGACTAAACAACAAAGCCACAAACCAGGAAAAAATATTTTTAAATCATGTATCTGATAAAGGGTTTATATCCACAATAAATAAGGAACTACCAGAACTTAGTTCAGTCGCTCAGTCGTGTCCAACTCTTCGCGACACCATGAATCGCAGCACGCCAGGCTTCTCTGTCCATCACCAACTCCTGGAGTTCACTCAAATTCACGCCCATCAAGTCGGTGATGCCACTCAGCCATCTCATCCTTTGTCGTCCCCTTCTCCTCCTGCCCCCAATCCCTTCCAGCATCCGAGTCTTTTCCAATGAGTCAACTCTTCCCATGAGGTGGCCCAAGTATTAGAGTTTCAGCTTTAGCATCATTCCTTCCAAAGAAATCCCAGGGCTGATCTCCTTCAGAATAGACTGGTTGGATCTCCTTGCAGTCCAAGGGACTCTCAAGAGTCTTCTCCAACACCACACTTCAAAAGCATCAATTCTTCGGCGCTCAGCTTTCTTCACAGTCCAACTCTCACATCCTACATGACCACTGGAAAAACCATAGCCTTGACTAGACGGACCTTTCTTGGCAAACTAATGTCTCTGCTTTTGAATATGCTATCTAGGTTGGTCATAACTTTCCTTCCAAAGAGTAAGTGTCTTTTAATTTCATGGCAGCAATCACCATCTGCAGTGATTCTGGAGCCCCCCAAAATAAAGTCTGACACTGTTTCCACTGTTTCCCCATCTATTTGCCATGAAGTGATGGGACCAGATGCCATGATCTTAGTTTTCTGAATGTTGAGCTTTAGGCCAACTTTTTCACTCTCCTCTTTCACTTTCATCAAGAGGCTTTTTAGTTCCTCTTCACTTTCTGCCATAAGGGTGGTGTCATCTGCATATCTGAGGTTACTGATATTTCTCCCAGCAATCTTGATTCCAGCTTGTGTTTCTTCCAGCCCAGCGTTTCTCATGATGTACTCTGCATAGAAGTTAAATAAGCAGGGTGACAATATACAGCCTTGACATACTCCTTTCCATATTTGGAACCAGTCTGTTGTTCCATGTCCAGTTCTAACTGTTGCTTCCTGACCTGCATATAAGTTTCTCAAGAGGCAGGTCAGGTAGTCTGGTATTCCCATCTCTTTCAGAATTTTCCACAGTTTATTGTGATCCACACAGTCAAAGGCTTTGGCATAGTCAATAAAGCAAAAATAGATGTTTTTCTGGAACTCTCTTGCTTTTTTGATGATCCAGCCGATGTTGGCAATTTGATCTCTGGTTCCTCTGCCTTTTCTAAAACCAGCTTGAACATCTGGAAGTTCATGGTTCACGTAGTGCTGTAGCCTGGCTTGAAGAAGAGCATTACTTTACTAGCATGTGAGATGAGTGCAATTGTGCAGTAGTCTGAGCATTCTTTGGCATTGCCTTTCTTTGGGACTGGAATGAAAACTGACCTTTTCCAGTCCTGTGGCCACTGCTGAGTTTTGCAAATTTGCTGACATATTGACTACAGCACTTTCACAGCATCATCTTTTAGGATGTGAAATAACTCAACTGGAATTCCATCACCTCCACTAGCTTTGTTCATAGTGATGCACAACTATTAGAACAGCTAAAATTAAAAAGACTAACCGCAGCAATCATTTGCAAGGATGCAGAAGAATTGGAACTCACATACTGCTGGTAGGAATGCAGAATGGAATGCCCACATAGGAAAACATTTTGAAAGTTTCTTTAAAAGCTACACATCATGTAATTAATGCCACTGAATTATACACTTTAAATAATTGAAATGTCCAAGTTTATTTTATATATATACATAAAAAACCACAATAAAAATGTTTAAAAAATTTTTTAAGTTAAACACACATCTATCATATGATTCACTCATAATACACCTAGGTATTTACCAAAGGGAAGTATCTATATAAAAACTGGTTAATATTCACATAAAGACTTGAATATGAATATTTCATAACAGCTATATTTGTAATAGTCAAAAACTGGAAACTACTCAAATGTTCATTGACAGATTAACAGATAGACAAATTGTGTCATACCCTGATGGTCAAATACTACTGAGCAATAAAAGAATGAACTAGTGACATACAACAAGATGAATGAACCTAAAATGGTTATGCTGAGTGTAGAACACCAGATCAAATATATGTATATACATATTTCCATGCCAGGATGACTTAATCTACCCTGTCTTTGAGGATGCCTTATAAGCTGAATTAACAATAGAGAGAATGAGTGTTTTGGATGCTCTGATAAACATGAAATCAAAGTAAGAAAATAATGAAAAGGGGGAAAGAATAGCTGTTTTTCTCCTATAACTGAAGCAATAATGTATCAGCTTTTGAATAATTCAAGGTTAAAAGGTAAAAATAAAATGGTGAAGTTATCACTGAGAAAGGCTACAATTTCTATGCATTGCTGTTTTCCTAATGGCCATCTAAAAATGGTGCCCTGCTGAGGCTTTGTAAATTAAATGATGTTTGTATGAATAAAGTTATTTGAAGGGGTCCAAAAAATGAAATAACTTTTTTTTAATTTTTTCATTTTTAAATAAAAATGGTGCCCTGAATTAGGTTTTGGGAAAAATTTTTTTAAAGCCACCATATGAGTATTATTGGTGAATGATTTTTTATACTTATAAATATGGTTTAACATCACAAGATACACACACACACACACACACACACACATTCCACTTATATAAAGCTCTAGAAAAGGAAATTAATCTATAGCAACAGAATGTTGCTAGATCAGTGGTTGCTGAGGGAAGGGGCACAGAAAAAGGCAGAAGGAAGGCATTACCTTGCAGGCAGTTGCTATGTTTACTATCCTGATTGAGATCACAGTTTTACAGGTATGTGTGTGTGTACATATAAAAAAATTGATGTGAAAACTTATTGTACTTTAAATTGTGCAACTTATTGCTATCGTTGTTGTTTAGTCACTAAGTCGAGTCTGACTTTTTGGGACCCCATAGACTGTAGCCTGCCAGGCTCCTCTTTGTTCCCAGGATTTCCCAGACAAGAATACTGGAGAGGGTTGCCATTTTCTTCTCCAGGGAATCTTACCAACGCAGGGATAGAACCCATCAATGGCTCTTGAGTCTCCGGCACTGGTAGGCAGACTCTTTACCACTGAGCCAATTATTCTTTATTCAAGCTATTCCAAAAACATGCCCTCAAAATCATATGCAACTGCCTTGGTCAAGCATTCCAATCCAACAGTTTGATAAAAGGGTATGCTTAACAGTTCTATCTATAAGAGCACTAACATAATAGAGTATTATTACAGCACGCCAATGTTTCATAGTCCTGGGCAATCAATTGGAATAATACCATTCTATTTTATGTGTTTAGTGTCACATTTAGTTTAAAAGAAAAAAATTGAAGTAGGCAGGTTTTGATCTGTCTACCATCCCTATTTTACATGTGATAAAAACTACAGCCTAGGAAAATTAAATGATTTACCAAAGGCCAAAAAGACAAAAAACGTTGGGAAGAGCAACCAAAACACGTCCTTACAGTCAGGTATGTTCTCACAAATTCTAAAGTGAAAATTAGCAAGACCAACATCAAAGGTCCCCTGTCAAAATATGAGGGTTCTTCAGAGATGACTGATAAGCTAACTGGAGTTTTGTGATAATGAAAATATCGTAGTGAATAAATCAGAAATATAGTTATATATTCATGCCAACCAGTATTCCAGGAATTCTTTCCATTATCATAGGTTAGATTTTCCCGAGATTCTTTAAAGAATATATTCCATTAAATTGTCCCCACTCTCCCAATAAAATCACCTACAAGCAGAATTATCTCTACCTGAGCAATGGGTAAGATTTAAAATTCCCTTAAGAGGTCAAAACCACAAATCTAGGCTTCATGCCAAGTCTGGGATTTATATTATTCTTGCGGCTTTGGAACCCCCAAACTAAAAATTAATTTTTAAAATCGACACTGGACCAATGATAAAACTCAAATTCTCTGTAAAATTTTCCTTAAAGATTTTTCTAGAAATGAAATCTCCATTCATTCAAATTAAAAACTTAATAGACACACTGGACAGCAGATCACATAGAACTGAAGAAGGAATTACCAAGAAGATAGATCTGAGGAAATTACCCTCAATTCAGGGGAAAAAAAAAAAGATTACTGGATAGAAAGTGAGTGAGCTCTCTTTAGGAGACAGAATGAGAAGATCCAACAAATACCATAACATGGTGTCCAAAGCAGAAAATAAAGATAGTAGAGACTCAAAATTCAAGGAGGTGATGGTCGAGAATTTTCAGAACTGATGAGGCACAAATCCTCATCTAGAACCAGCCCGACAAATAGACACATCACAGTGAAACTACAGACTACCAAAAAATAAACCTTAAAAGCAACCAATTAAAAAGGCAGATTGATTACAAAAGAACAACCAGATGGAATATAACCTCTCAGCAACAGAGACCAGAAGACAACAGAAAAGTATATTCAAAGTGTAAGGGAAAACAAATGTCAACTAAAAGTCTCAACGCAGTTAAAATATTATTCGAGGGGCTTCCCTGGTGGTCCAGTGGTTAAGAATCCATTTTACAATGCAAAGCACACCTGTTCAACTCCTGGTCTGGGAAGATCCCACGTGCCACGGAGCAACTAAGCCTGTGTGCCACCACCACTGATCCCACTCCAGAGTCCAGGAGCTGCAACTACTGAAACCTGTGCGCACCTAGAGCCGGTGCTCGGCCAGAGGAGCCCTGCAGTAAGGAGCCCGCCACTGCAGGGAAGCCCCACTCACCACAGCTAGAGAAAGCCCATGTGCAGCAACGAAGACCCACCACACCCAAAAAATAAAGAAATCTTAAATACATTTTATATATATACACACAGATTAGCTATTAGAAGAGACTTCAAAGATGGTTTGATCAATATTTAAAAATTAATAGCATTTGAATACTTTTATAATACAAAATATTAGGAAAAAGCATTAAAAAAGAAATTGGAAAAAGCAATTTTTAAAATGATATTATCTATAGTAGAAACAAAAATAAATTATCCAGGAATAAATATAACAAAAGCTATACAATTTATGGAGGAATACTTTACTTACAGAAACAACAATTTGGATTACTCTCATGGTTAGGCAGATTTAATACTACTTTTAACAAAGTGTGTTTTCTACTGAAAAGAATTCCACTGCACGATTAAACCACAGTTTACTAATCTCATTGTTTCTATTTTTTTCCTATTACAAATAGCATAATGAATATCCTTGTAAGAGCCTCCTTCTGCAGTGCCCTAAAATGTAATGTGATTCCAATAAATAACTAACAGAATTTTCCACAGAACTTGACAAGATGACCCTGATATTGAAATGAAAAAGTTGAGACCAAGTAGAGCCAAAATTCTTTTGAAGAACAATAAGGGAAATCTTACCATATTGAGATTTATTCTAATGTAATAATTAAAACATATGATATTGTTACAAGAGACATATCAATACAAGAGTTTAAGACATATACAGGAAACTGATACAAGAGCTGTCATATAGTGGCAGTAAGATCAATGAAGAAAAAAATGATTGTTTAATAAATGGTGCCAGATATTTACAGTGGTCAAGACATGAAAGTAACCTAAATGTCCATTGACAAACGAATAGATAAAGAAGATGTGGCACACACAATGGAGTATTACTCAGCCACTGAAAACAGTGAAATAATGCCATCAGCAGCAACGCAGAGGGACCTGGACATTATCATACTAAGTGAAGTCAGCCAGACAGAGACAGACAAATATCATATGATATCACTTATTTGTGCAAACTGAAAATGAAAAATAATACAGATGAACTTGTTAACAAAAGGAAAATAAATTCACAGACTTAGAGAATGAACCTGTGGTTACCAGAGTGGGGGACAGGGTGGGGGGGGGGACATTTTGGGAGTTTGGGACTAACAGGAACACACTGTTATATTTAAAATAGAAAACCACACAAATGTCCACTCTAGTCTGTATTATTTGTGTATTTTAAAGCAATCCTCTTTACCTTTGTTTTAAAAAATGCCTATAGATTTTCTTTTCTTTTTTAATCTAATTGATAGTAACTGTATTTTATTTTATTTATTTATTTATTTTCGGCTGTGCTGGGTCCTTGCTGCTGTGCAGGCCCATCCGTGCTCAGTAACAAGAGAAGCCACCACGATGAGAAGTTCACACACCGTAACTAGGCCCCTGCTCTCCACAGCTAGAGAAAAGCCTGCAGTTCACAAAAGAAGAAATTAAGTGGCCTAAAACATGTGAAAACATGCTTGCTTATAACCAACAGATTGGCAAAATTTTTCAAATATATTCTTTATTTTTTTAATATATCAGCAACTCTTGATAAATGAAAAACGGGCACTCAATTTCCTGGTGGAAGAGTAATTGGAAGCAAATTGGATAAAACAATGGAAATCAATTCTCAGCTATCTAGTTAAGGTGTGCTGAAGAATGCACACCCTATGATCCAGCAATCCCTCTTCTCAGACTCTGGCCTAAAAAAAATTCTGGTGTATCTACACAAGGAGATACATACAAAGATGTTCACTGAAGCCCTTCTGGAAACAATGAAAAATGTAAAGCATCTAACTGTCCCCTCAGCAAAGAAACAGATAAGCAAACCATGGTTTAATCATACTATAGAATGTTTAATAGTAATTAGAAATTAATAAACTAGTCTATTTTAGCAACATGGAAAATGAAAAAGGCAAGATGCAGAAGGATTAATATAAAATAATTTATGTAAATTTTCCATACTAAAAGAATTATACACACATATATAGTTTAAATGTAGTACATTTAAGCAAATGTAAAACATATTGAATAAATATAAAAGTAAAACATGCATGCATATGACACAGGAATTTCAGGAGAATGGTAATTCTTAGGGAGGAAAAGATATAGGGAGAAGAGCATGACCTTCAGTTTTTTGACTGAAAAAAGGCAACTATAACAAAGTTGACCTCTATTAATCTTAATGGTGAGTACAAAAGTATTTGTTATATTTTTATACTTTGATGTATATTGAAAATGTTTCATAGTTGAAAATAGTTTTAGACTTTAACATGAAATACAAATTAGAAAAAATTTACAATTTAACCAGACTTCCACACTACTGTTGTAGTTAAACTCATAACAATAAAGATGACTAGAAATTACACTCAGCTCAAGTAGAATCTTCTCCACTAAGCAGAATCTGTCTACATTATTTCTAGTAAATTAGCAATGACAAAAAGTACAATGAACACAGAACAGAGAACAAAGATTTCTTTAACTCTTCTTCCTTCAAGCTCTCAGTACAGGAGGAATGTTGTGCTCCTTTGTTTGAATTTGTGACTTGAGTTAGATGGATACTGCTATGGAGAAAATTCCAGATTCACAGGGAAGAAAATTTCACAAGAAATCCATGTAAATACATAAATAAAACTCTGAATATGAGCAAAGAAAACACAAATAAAAGAGATATATATGGCAAGGTCCTCATTATAAAATTTTTATTGAAAGTTTGCTATTTGTAGGGATAGAAACTAAAAATGAAAAAAAAAAACCTGTTAATTCAGAAAATCAAGTCCTGCAGTATGGTTTCACACTGTACATATGCTATAGGAGTGCTGCCCTTACACATGAGCTTGACAGTAAAAATAAAACTTGCAACCGGACTTTGCAGCACAGGATACAACTGAGACTTCAAGGACAGGAATACAAACAGTGAACTAAAATTTTTTAAAAAGTAACAGAGAGGATCCTACTGCAATGGAGACGTACAGTTGGCAATGTACGTAGAGGCCATGTTGTGGAAAACACTGATGCCAGGCTAAAGGCTTCAGACATTAGCCTATAAAATATGAGAAGTTATTTTAAGCAAAGTTGTGACATATGTGAAGCAGAATTTTATATGAGTGAAGGTCAGACTGAACTGTGAAATTATTGCAGGCAGGAAAACAGTAATTATCATGGAATAGATTATTATGTCATGAAGCCTTGGCCTAAGGTAACAGCAGAGAATGAAAAGAACAAATCTAAGAGAAAATAAAAGAACAGGTCTTAGTATCAAGCATGTGAGGAGAAGAAAAAGGAAAGAATCAATAATGATACAAGCAGTTACTGTTAAATATCTACCCAAAATCCATTCCTGTTTTTCCCCAGCCATGAGACAACAAAGACAAAATATAAACAAACTGAGTGATGAAACAAAAGTTTATAAAAAGCCTGTGTCCCTGTAACACTGAACTAGTCCCAAGATGCAAAACAATAAATGCTTCAAAGTTTAAGCCACTAATAGCTAGGATTTCTGACGAGGAGGGGAAATTAAACTAATTTAAACAGAAAGAAAGAAAAGGAAAATCTTTTTTGGAGAGATATATATAGCTGATTCAGTTTTAGACACGCTGACATTAAGGTAATGGAAGGGTAGTTAAGTGGACAAAAATTTCCAAACTGGTATGACTCAAAAATAATAGCTTCCTAGATTTAATCAATGAAACTGTGATTGTTCAAATTTACAGATTTCTTTACTACAGGATTTTTTTTTAATGTTATACATTGCAGATAGCCAAGAATATACAACATGTAGTATTTCCCAAGTTTGTTTGACCACAGTACACCCCTCAGTAGATCTCTGTAAAACATGTCTAGAGATACAGATATAAGTAAGTATAGCTGATTCTTGAAACTTTGAGTATTCTAGAAAGAACTCAGTAATATATGAAAGGATAACACAATTAGAGTATCACCATTTTGCAGCCCGTAATGAAATAATGGGTCTAGACAGTGATAGTCAATAGCTGCAAAAATCTTTGACATGATATGGAACTTTACGACGTATGGCCTGGGCTGACAAACCTGAACGCACTGATCAGCCTGGCATTTACTAAAGAAGGGACAAGGAGATATTCTGTGACTCCTGCTACAATTCAACAGGAAGTATAAGACACCATTATTAAGTTTTCTTGCACCACCTCCCCAAAAACAGAACCTAAAATTTGATCAAGACTCTAGATCCAACTACCAGTTTACAGGAAATAGTGGGCAGAGGAACAAGTTAAATATCACAGAGCTGCAATCATTAAATCCCAGAACGTTGATTTCTTCAACTAATACACTGAAAGAAGGAAAAAAGAGGAGGAGTGGAGAAAAGTATAAATTAAGATTCTTCAGAGAAATGAAAACCAAGTACAATAGTAGAACTCTGCATCCTAATCCTAAATCAACCCTAAGAAATCATTTATGAGACAAGTGGGAAAATCTGAACACTCACTGGATAGTTGAAGATATCAAAAAATAACTATGAATATTTTAGGTACTATAATTGTGGTAACAGTACTACAATCCTTTGTGATAAAATACACATAAAATTTATCATTTTAACCATTTTAAGTGGTATTAAGGATATTCACATTGTTATGCAACCATTACCACCATACAACTCAAGAACATTTTTATCTTCCCAAACTGAAACTCTACCCATTAAACAAGTCCTCACTTCCATCTTGCCAAGCCCCTGGCAACCACCATTCTACTTTCTCTCTTGGTAATTAAACGATTGCAAGAACTTCATATAAATAGGATCATACAATATTTGTGTTTTTACATCAGGTTTATTCATTTAGCGTTAAGATTTTCAAGGTTCATCCATATTGTAGCTCATGTCTGAATGTCATTCCTTGTAAAGGCTGAATATACCACATTTTGTTTATCCATTCATCTGTCAATGGACATTTGGGTTCTATTTTATTTTTAAGGGTTCATATCTCTTTACTGAAATCATACATATTTATAAGTTGAATTATAAGATACCTGAGATTTGCTTCAAAATACTCCAGTCTGGGAGGAAAGGGGAGTGGGGGAAGGGATAACAGATGAAAAAGATATCATTTCTCACTTATCAGATTAACAAAGATCAGAAAAACTGCTAACACTATATACACTGGCCAAGATGTTGGGAAACATGCTCTTTTATACATTATTGGTAAGAGTGTAAATTAATTTCTTTGGAGGGCGCTATCAAAAGTTTAAAATGCACATTTCCATTAACCAAGATATTACTTCAGGGAGTTTATCTTCACACATATACTCACACACACACACAAAGACGTGTATACAAGAATACTGACTTCAGTTACGCTTATATTAAGCCTAAGACTTAATTTACATGTCTATCAGTAGTGAACTGACTGAATAAATTACAGTAAAATACAAAAATATCAAAATGCAATAGAATACAATTTAAAAAGAAAATCAAATTGTTCTCCATGTACTAATAAGAGACAGTCTCAGTAAGTATGTTCAGGGGGAAAAGAAAGGTACAGAGAGTGTAACACTATTCAACCAGACATCTACGGCTTCAATTTCTAGCACTCAGTTCAGTTCAGTTACTCGGTCATGTCCGACTCTTTGCGACCCCATGAACCACACACCAGGCCTCCCTGTCCATCATCAACTGCCGGAGTCTAACCAAATCCATGTCCACTGAGTTGGTCATGCCATCCTACCATCTCATCCGCTGTCGCCCCTTCTCCTCTGCCCTCAATCTTTCCCAGCATCACGGTCTTTTCAAATGAGTCAGCTCTTTGCATCAGGTGGCCAAAGTATTTCTAGCACTGCCACACACCAAATAACCTAAAAACTTCCCACCACAAAACATCTAGAAACGCTGAATAAATTATAACTAAAATCTTTTTAGTTATAAGTTAAATTATAATTTAAGTTATAATTTAGTTAAAATTAAGCTCAAAAGAAAGGGAAATCTCTCACTGAGAAGTGGGATGGAGGAAAGAGGAAACTTTACTTTTTACTTTATCCACCTATTTTTATGTTATAACCAGTAAGTATTACTTTTGAAATTGAAAAATAATAACAATTCCTGAAGTACACCGAAAAAAGATGCTTTGGTTGGTATGTCATATTTTTGAATGAAAATCGTAGGAAGTTGTTCCTTTAACAGAGTCTGTTAGGGGTAGAAGAATGGAGATAGTAGTACTGCCTCAGATTCAAACTGGCACACCATAAACCCTGTATGCCAGGGTAGAATGAAGTCAGCTTTTTATAGCTGAAATAAAATATTTTATTCACCACTGTTGCACAAATCCTTGAAAATAAAATTTCTTCTCCTAAAAAAAAAAAAAAAGATGCTTTGGATTTAATAATCCATGCCACCTCCTGAATAACTAAAGCAATGTGACTTCAGGGTAAATTTTAAGGTAAAACAGTCACTAGTTTATCCAGTTTAATTCAACACATACTATCTACCTAATAAGCAAGCACAAGAGCCTTTGATTAATAATAGCAAGACGAATTTTCTAATTTTTAAAGAGTTTAGAATCTGTGAGGGAAAATAAGGAAGGTAGCAAAAAAAAATCTGTAATGCAGAATAGAATATGAAAACGGTCATCCTCTGCATCAAAATTTGAAAACTAAATGTTTAAAATTCCAATTTCTGGTTTGTAACATCAGAACCCCAAACCAGTCAAACATTATTTTATATTTTCCATTACTATTCTTAAAATTTATCTTTTAAATTTTTACTTAAATTTATTTTTATTTATTTGTTTTTGGACATGCTGCAAAGCTCGGAATCTTAGTTCCCTGACCAGGGATTAAACTCACACCTCTAGCATTTGGAAGCACTGAGTCTTAACCACTGGACCACCAGGGAAGTCCAAACACACAATGACTAATACACAGTTTCTATAGGCTTTGTAATCTCTTACTACAAATGAGTTCTCAGCTGTTTTCTTCCTTTGATTTGTATACCTGTTAATACGCCACATTTATTACTACTAATCAAAGAAAACTGAATCCTCCTTGCATATTTCTGTAATTATAAATCTGAAAATTAAACAGTAATACAGGTTGTGATGGACCAAATATTTGATTCTTCCCATCTCCAATCATACAACATCCTACCCAAAACAGTCAGACACTTGGGGAAAGGATTAAGGCACAGCAGGGTTTCTTCTCTTTTATTAAGAACAAGATACAGAGAACAATAGAATCCTTCCTTTAAAATTTGCTGAATAGGATATACAAACTTCTATGACAATTAAAATAACAAACAACACTAAAATCAACACATCTTCGATCTTTAGCAACCAAAAAGGTTTTAAGAAACATCAAAAGCTTGAGAAAAGTTATATTCCACCCATGTGAGGGTAGTCCAGCTTTGCCCACCAGGGATTTTTTAATGATTCCCAGTTCTAAAAAGATTCGAGGCAGCCTTTCAACCTGCACCACTGGCTAACATCCTGTGTCTCTCAAAGCAGTAATTAGGTACGTAGCCCAGAAGAATTATCCTGTCCAACCCAAAGAGTTGTAAAAATTTCAGAATAATCACATGGCCATAATATTGTTTATTGTTCACTCTTGCCCATCGTGAAACAGCATGGCAACTGCTGGCATGTACAGACAATAGCTATGCATTTTAGACAGACAATAATTATTTAAGTACTATAGACGTCCTGGAGAAGAACAGGACAACCCAATCCAATATTCTTGCCTGGAGAACCCCATGGACAGAGGAGCCTGGTGGGCTACAGTCCATAGGGTCACAAAGAGTCAGACACAACTGAAGCGACTGAGCACGCAGGCATGTATCATCTGATAAAGGGAGGCTTGCCTGATTAGGGGAAAAATAAGAATCTGCAAGATGTCAGTGAAGGCAAATGCTATGAGATTAAGATATGGACCGGCTACAGCCCAAATGCCCTAAAACTGTACAAGTACCTTGAAAGAAACTCACTGAGATATTTCTGCTCCCACAATGAAGCATCACAATGAGATATCAGATATGCATCTCATCCAAATGAACCTGATAATTAATTATGCCATTTGGTTCTAAAATTCAGGAAAGAATATTATCTCCTACTTTCACACACTCTGCGGGTTTCTTAAATGTTAACATTGACTAAGAAGTAAAAATGTCTAAGGATCAATAAGGCACTGTTCCAATTCCTCTGTTTTGAAATCCCTCTTAAATGTTTTTAACAGGTAAGATTTTAAAAAGAAAAAGAAAAAAAGGCCTAACTAAGAATGGCATATTAAAAAAAAAAAGGAACATAGTAACAAATGGAAGTACCAATAAGAATGTTATTTGTAAAGGCAATAGAGAGAATGGTGAAGCTGTCAGGCTCTGGCATCAAGATGCATAGCCAACTACTTGTATAATCCTGAGCAAGTGTCTTAAACCCTGTGCCCCACTTTCCTCTTCTGTACAATGGGGATAATGAGTAACAGTCTTGGAGTTATTGATTAAATGAGCTAATCACGTAAAGCAGGTTTTAATATTTGATCATTATTTTCCAAACAGGTGGATAAAAATTCAAAATTTTAATAGCACTCTGTTGATGAGGCTGTTGTAAAACAGTCACGTGCTCTGCTTACTACTAAGTCTTATGGGGGGGGCAATCTGGAAATTTCACTTTATTTATCCCATTGATATTCTTGCACAGGTGTGAAAAGAAGGTATATCAGCTTGTAATTTCATATTGGAACCAATATGTCCATCAAAAGTTATGACTAAGAATGGCAAATTTATGACATGAAACACTATGCAGATTTTTTTAACAGAGTACACTGATTTACAGACAGACCTCTTAAGTGAAAAATGCAAATGCATAGACTAATGTATATGATATAAAGAGACTGAAAAATCAAAATACATATTCACTCTTGTTTTCACAGTAAGAGAAACTAAAAACAGTGGAAAGAAACTGGACAGACAGGAGACAGGATGAGAGGGAAACTTTAAACTGTGTATATTTTTATTTTTTTGCTTTTTAGCTAAAAAAATTTTACCTATTTAATTATCAATCTTGAAAGTATTTTTAAGTGTCAGGCATACACTCTAAAGTTAGCAAATGTTAGCTGCAATTATTACTATTGTCGTCAGCAGCAGCAGAATTACAAGTATTATCATTATTAGCAAGCTCCTTTCTGAAGCTTTTTCTTACTCCCTCTGCACAGAAGCCTCCTCTAACTCCCAGACTATTTAAGGAACTTACCATTTTCTACTCTTGCATAAGCTGCTTAAGACATAGGTCATGTATGTACCTAATAGATACAAACATTTTGCAGTAACAGTAACCTACAGGTAACAGTAACCTACTCCAAGGAAAACAGAGACCATTTCTAATACTCTATCATTAATTATAAGACCTGAAAATCGAAAAACTTGAATAACTGGATTTGCTAACATTCTTTCAGATACTACCCAACCAAAAAGCTCTCTTTGACTAAGCTTTTTTCTTCTCACAGGACTTCCCTAGACATCATATCCCAAGCCAAGACACAACATGTACCAACTCTTTAACTCCCTGCAATCTCTGAAATGTCTTTTGGCAAATCCCAACATCCTGGTACAATTCCTATCGAAAAAGCATCTGTTGAGTGTTTCCTTTTAGATAGAGGTTCGCGTATTAGTCCGTGAATAAAGTGCCCTTTTAACTAGAGAAGACCTAGGACTTGATTCCTAATTCGCTCAGTGTTTTGCTTGTTCTGGTATGGAGGGTATTCTATAACTGACTGCTCGCTCAGTAGCTCAATTCTAGCTGTCATTCCAGCACACCAAATACTCCACTGACAGCTCAACAGTCACTTTTCATTCAGGCCCCTCCCCTTCCCTCCTCCCTCAACCCCCATCAGCTCAGGAGCTCCTTCCCTCACACTGACACACTGACAGTTCAGAAGTCCCTTTCCACAAGCTGTCCTCCTCTGCAGCTGCAAGACCACTTCCCCCACTCTCATCATCCCGCGACCCAATTTAGTTCCCATTATCATCGCTCTCCCAAATAATCCAAATCACATCATCAGTTTCTTCCCAAGAAACGAGAGGCTTTAAAGCCTTCCCCAGCAAGTACACAATTGACAGCTCGACCCCAGATTTCCCAAGTATCCTTTCCTCTTCTCTCCGCTCCTACTCTAGGCACTGGCTCTTTTCTCGCAATCACTCGTTCGCCCCGGCTTCCCCGAAATTCCCAGCCTCGTTCTCTAAATACGCTCTCCGCTCTCCCCTCCTCCCCATCCCCTTTTCACCGCTGACAGCTCAGTCACTTCCATCCCCATGTGGCTGCACCTTCCCCCACTTCTTTCTCCTGACAGCTCGGAGTCGGCTCCGAGCTTCCCCTCCCCGAGGCCTCTTCAGACTCGGCCTGGACAATCCCGCGGTGTCCCCCGCCCCCGGGAAAGACTCCACTCACCCACTCTCCCGCATCACGTTGCTGTCTCCGCAGTCGCAGGCACCCCCGGCCTGGCTACGGAACATGTTGAAGTCGTGTCCGGTGTGGTCACCCTGGTGGAAGCACTCGGCGCAAAGCGACATGCAGGGGGAGATGCCGCACGTCCGGCAGCGGTAGGCCACGAAGTTGGCAGTCCAGACCAGGCCGCATAGCGCCGCGGGGTCGTAGGCCCGCACCGCCGCGCAGAACTCGTCGTAGCCTCCGCCGCCCGCCAGAAGGCACTTACACCACTCCAGAGCCTCCTCCTCGGCCGCCCCCGGACCGCCCCCGCCGCCGGCCGCCGCCGCCTCCTCGCCGTCCGCAGCCGCTGCCAGCGGCCGCTCGGCGCTCAGCACCCGCTCCAGCAGCGCCTGCAGCTCCTCAGCACCTGCCCGGTTGTCCGGCCGGCTGAGGGCCGCTTTCAGGTGCGCGGCGGTGGCTGCTTTGTCCAGGGCCAGCCCGGGAGCAGGCACCTCGGCTTGGGGTGGCTGCGGCCCCCCGACGGCCGCAGCGGCCGCCGCCGCCATGATGAGAGCTCAGAATTTGGAGAGTCCAGGGCCGGCGGCTGCTCCCGGGAGGGTGGGGGAATTGACTGCTGCGATTGCTCGGTCCGCCCAACTCTCGCGATACCCCGGGGCTGCCGCGCACCTCCGCCTGCATCCCCGCCCATGCACACGCCCCCTCCCGTTAGGGTGCTGGCTTCCCGACCCTCTAGTCTGGGACAGTCCTCTTGTTTCTTTCTTCAACCTTTTGGCTCTCTTGTAGTTGAAAGCCACTAAAAGAAGGGACACGACTTTTTAAAAAATTTGATATGAGTAATATGGAAAACCTTTCATATGGACCTTTTTCCCCTTTATTTACCTGAACTATAAAAGACAGCATCTTACAGGTGTATTTTAGGCATCTTTATTTCGTTTTGAGATACAGATTTCCACTGTTATCAAACCCTTAATTACTATTGAATTACTATTATTACTGAAAAAAAAAAACTAACTCCCCTCCTCCCCGAATCAATTCCTACCTTCACACTATTATCAGTTTAAACTTCTAATACATTTTTTAGAGGACTAGGGTATATTCTTACTATCTCTCCTGTTCAAAATCTTTAGTGGAAGCAAAAGTCAAACACTACTTGAATCTTCTGTTAAAGTCCACCTCCAACCTGTCTTTCTATCATTATTTCCTGGTGCTACTCTAATTTTGCTCTTTGAAAGAAACCAATGGGACTCTTCAGTGTTTTCGAAAGATGCTTTCTTATTTCCTGCCCCTGCCCTGGATTGCTCCTAGTGCCACCCATGCTCCACCCCATAAAATCACCCTACACTCCTAGCAGTGTCTGCCTGTTTCATTTCCCTTCTTCCAAAGAAAATGGTTTTGAACTTATTTGATGATATAACATTGCTTTTCACTGTAAAAAAAACCTCATCCCCACCGCACTACTAATTGGTAAGTTTTTTGAGGGCAAAGAATGAGTCTTCATCATTGTCCATAAGTGTTCAAATATTTGGCTGGTGAGAGTTGGACTGTGAAGAAGGCTGAGCGCCGAAGAATTGATGCTTTTGAAGTGTGGTATTGGAGAAGACTCTTGAGAGTCCCTTGGACTGCAAGGAGATCCAACCAGTCCATTCTGAAGGAGATCAGCCCTGGGATTTCTTTGGAAGGAATGATGCTAAAGCTGAAACTCCAGTACTTTGGCCACCTCATGCGAAGTTGATTCATTGGAAAAGACTCTGATGCTGGGAGGGATTGGGGGCAAGAGGAGGAGACAACAGAGGATGAGATGGCTGGATGGCATCACCGACTCGATGGACGTGAGTCTGAGTGAACTCCGGGAGTTGGTGATGGACAGGGAGGCCTGGCGTGCTGCGATTCATGGGGTTGCAAAGAGTCGGACACGACTGAGCGACTGATCTGATCTGATCTGATTGTCATTAAACAGAATATAATTAGAATAGATAACTTGTTGCATAATTATTGTGCCCCATTCTTTATGTATGTTATTTATTTTAACTAACTCAATAATCCTATAAAGAAATTAAACTTACAGAGGTAGTTTATGTGTCCCAAAAACACACAACCGGCGATTAAATATGACTAGAAACCAAGTTCATCTGAATCCAAAGTCGTACTTTATCTATCATATCAATGCTTCCCAAACTTTCCTGATCCTAAGACTCACCTGAAGTTCTTACCCACAAAATATATTCCCAGGCTCTACCCCAGACCCAAGGTATCAAAATCTCCAGAAACTACACTGTCCTATCAAGCAAAATCTGAATCTTAAAAGAGATTGGCATTAACAGTCCTTCCAGAACAAAAAACTACAGCTTATTAAGTTTCCATAGCTCATCTCCAGAGGACTGGATGTATTATTAAAAGTAATTTAGGAATATATAACAAAGGACAACCAAGAGTGAATAAAACTCGAGGAGAAGCAATCCAAAGAAGTAGAATGAGTATTTCCAATTCATAAACAGAGATATAAATGAATCTCACATAACAAAAACATACTATTTCACACGTCTGGACCAGACTCTACATTACTAAAGCAGTTTTACAATCATTTAACAGTGACAAATAATTCAATAATTCCCTTTATGAACCACCAAATTGTAAACCAAATAAAATCCAAAAACATTTCAAATGAAGGTAGAACTAGTGTCTATTCACTAATCAGTGTTTTTGGTTTCTGGCAGTAGAGGAAGTGTGCTGGTATTTCTCCAGGATGGCTTGCCTGTGGGGAATAACAAAGGTGCCTGTTCTGCTTGACCATGATGATGCATGCTGGCAAATGAAGCCTTTTCATGCCTCAGTGGTCTCCACATGCTCTGCGAAATTTCTACAAAATTCCAGAACTTGTCATCAGTGCCTCCTTTTTTTCTGTAACAAAAACAAATGAAAAAAAGTTTAAACATCACCCCCTATTTTAGTTATATAGACATTGCCATGCATATACAGAAAGCTGGACATTTGCCAGATTTCCCACCTACTTTGTGAGGATAGCAGATATGTTCAACATCAAAGAACCATTAAGAATAACTAGTAATAACAAAAATAGAAATAACCCAAGTGAAAAATGGGCTAAAAAGGTGAATAGACATTTTACCAAAGAAAATATATACGTGGACAATCAGATCTAATCCCTTGAATTTATTTGTTATGGGATTACAGACACATAAAAATATATGTAACATATAAAAAATATAGACATTAAAAATAGACATATAAAAGATTCTAAGCATCATTATTCATTAAGAAAATGCAAGTCAAAATTATGAGATATTACTACACACACTCACTAATTGGCAATAATCAGAAAGAGAGACAATAACAAATGTTGACAAGGATATAGAAAAATAGGACTCCTCATACAACACTGATCGGAATGTAAAATGGTACACCTTCTTGGGAAAACAGTTTGGCAGTTATGTACTTACAGTGTTAAACATAACTTTACCACAAAACTCTACAGTTCCACTTCTAGGAATCTACCCAAGAGAATTTAAAATATATCCAAACAAAAACTTGTAGATGAATACTCACAGCAGTATTATTCACAGTTGGAAAGAAAGAAAAAAAAAACCCTGAAAGAGATCCAAGGCTCTATCAATTTGTAAATGGATAAACCAAATGTGACGTTTTCGTATAATGGTTACTATTTAACGATACAAAGAAACGAAATGCATGCTACAATACTGGATGAATTTCAAAAATCTTATGTCAATGAAAGAAATCAGACACACAAAAAATATGTACTGTATTGTCCCATTTATTTGAACTGTCCAGAAATGTACATTTATAGAGACACAAGATAGACTAACAGTTGTCTTAAGCTGGGAGTTAAGAAAACGGAGTGATTACAAGTTAACATAAGATAACTTTGTAGGATGACAGGAATGTTTTAAAGATGGATTATGTTGATGGTTGCACAGCTATGTGAATTTCCTAAAAATCATTTATTTCTACTCTAAAAGTAGGTAGATTTTATGGTATGAAATCATACGTCAATAAAAGTTCATAATATAATTAATATTACTTCTTATTTGAGATGAATAATAAAATTTCTGTCCAGGTGGAAACTATATTACTGCTTTAGCTTTCAAAATCAATGTGACAGGCTCTCAAATCTTTGCCTCTCCTAGGATGTCTGGGGTTTGGATTGTTTGGATCCAGAAAGTTTGCCATTTTTCTCTTTCAACTCATTTAGTTCAGTTTAGTTCAGTCGCTCAGTCGTGTCCAACTCTTTGCGAACCCATGAATCACAGCACGCCAGGCCTCCCTGTCCATCACCAACTCCCGGAGTTCACTCAGACTCACGTCCATCGAGTCGGTGATGCCATCCAGCATTCTCTGTCATCCCCTTCTCCTCCTGCCCCCAATCCCTCCCAGCATCAGAGTCTTTTCCAATGAGTCAACTCTTCCCATGAGGTGGCCAAAGTACTGGAGTTTCAGCTTCAGCATCATTCTTTCCAAAGAAATCCCAGGGCTGATCTCCTTCAGAATGGACTGGTTGGATCTCCTTGCAGTCCAAGGGACTCTCAAGAGTCTTCTTCAACACCACACTTCAAAAGCATCAATTCTTCAGTGCTCAGCTTTCTTCACAGTCCAACTCTCACATCCATACATGACCACTGGAAAAACCATAGCCTTGACTTGATGGACCTTTGTTGGCAAAGTAATGTCTCTGCTTTTCAATATGCTATCTAGGTTGGTCATAACTTTTCTTCCAAGGAGCAAGTGTCTTTTAATTTCATTGCTGCAGTCACCATCTGCAGTCATTTTGGAGCCCCCCAAAATAGTATCTCTCACTGTTTCCATTATTTCCTCATCTATTTCCCATGAAGTGATGGGACCAGATGCCATGATCTTAGTTTTCTGAATCTTGAGCTTTAAGCCAACTTTTTCACTCTCCTCTTTCACTTTCATCAAAAGGCTCTTTAGTTCCTCTTCACTTTCTGCCATAAAGGTGGTGTCATCTGCATATCTGAGGTTATTGATATTTCTCCCGGCAATCTTGATTCCAACTTGTGCTTCTTCCAGTCCAGGTTTCTCATGATGCACTCTGCATAGAAGTTAAATAAGCAGGGTGACAATATACAACCTTGATGTAATCCTTTTCCTATTTGGAACCAGTCTGTTGTTCCATGTCCAATTCTAACTGTTGCTTCCTGACCTGCATATAGGCTTCTCAAGAGGAAGGTCAGGTGGTCTGGTATTCCCATCTCTTTCAGGATTTTCCACAGTTTATTGTGATCCACACAGTCAAAGGCTTTGGCATAGTCAATAAAGCAGAAATAGATGTTCTGGAACTCTCTTGCTTTTTCCATGATCCAGTGGATGTTGGCAATTTCATCTCTGGTTCCTCTGCCTTTTCTAAAACCAGCTTGAACATCTGGAAGTTCACAGTTCACGTATTGCTGAAGCCTGGCTTGGAGAATTTTGAGCATTACTTTACTAGCATGTGAGATGAGTGCAATTGTGCAGTAGTTTGAGCATTCTTTGGCATTGCCTTTCTTTGGGATTGAAATGAAAACTGACCTTTTCCAGTCCTGTGGCCACTGCTAAGTTTTCCAAATTTGCTGGCATATTGAGTGCAGCACTTTCACAGCATCATCTTTCAGGATTTGAAATAGCTCAAATGGAATTCCATCACCTCCACTAGCTTTGTTCATAGTGATGCTTTCTAAGGCCCACTTGACTTCACATTCCAGGATATCTGGCTCTAGGTCAGTGATCACACCATCGTGATTATCTTGGTCATGAAGATCTTTTTTGTACAGTTCCTCTGTGTATTCTTGCCACCTCTTCTTAATATCTTCTGCTTCTGTTAGGTCCATACCATTTCTGTCCTTTATTGAGCCCATCTTTGCATGAAATGTTCCCTTGGTATCTCTAATTTTCTTGAAGAGATCTCTAGTCTTTCCCATTCTGTTGTTTTCCTCCATTTCTTTGCATTGATCACTGAGGAAGGCTTTCTTATCTCTTCTTGCTATTCTTTGCTATTCAACTCATTAGTGTAAAATAAAAACTCTTCTAAATTACCTCTCAAGTCACTGTGCTGTGTCATGAGAAATTCCTACAACTATCATATTTCCTTGAGGGAAAGCCAATTGAAATTCAGCTGAAAACTCTGTGCTCATTTAAATACATTTAAAGGCTATACCTTATGAGATTACATTGAATCATGCTGTTACTCTACAGAAGACATTGAATAAAAATGCAACATACTGCATTACAAAAAGCCACAAAATAATATCTTAAAAACTATGTGTATTTATATATCCCATCTTAATTTGTGCAAATAAGAATCTTATGATATTTCTAAACTGGCTTTTCAAATCAAAATAAACCACACACACATAAGGTAAAGGCTATAAATAACAAATAACAGTTGCTTCCAAAATTAGGGACCCTTGAAAGAGAATTTAAATCAATGTAGGCTCTCAAAGTTGGTTTTTGTTCTTGTTGTTGTTGTTTGTTTGTTGGCCTCACTACATGCGAGATATTAGTTCCCTGATCAGGGGTAGAACCCATACTGCCTGCAGTAGAAGCACAGACTCCTAACCACAGGCCTGCCAGGGAATGCCCTCCAAAGTTATTTGCATATTTGTCCAGACTCTCTTGGTTTCAAGAGACAAAAACTTGAATTAGCTTAAGCCAAAAAAAGCATCATATTAGATCATATAAACAATGGAAGGAAGGGAAAAGTGAATTTGGATGCATCTCCACATTTGTTTTCAGTGAGCATTAGCTCCATTGTCCCCAGCTCTAGGTCACATCTCCACAACCTCACAACAGAGAAAAAGGGTCTCTTCTTTGCCAGATCCACTTAAAACCCTGGGAAAGAACTCATGGCCCACTCAAGGCTGAAGCCACCCTTATCACCAGAAGTAAGAGGAGGAGATACCTGCTGGGAAATTAAAACATACAAGATACCTACAACTGTATTAACTGCTAAATTTCTGCCTAGCATCTTAATACACACCAAACTTTCTCTATATATGCACAGCAAGTTCACCAGCTTTAATGACAATTATTGAAATTCACACCATAAGAAACACTGTGCCAACTATGTACGAGGAATTCTGCCAGCTGATCACGTTTAAGATTCATGACAACCCTGAGAAGTAATTATCATTATCCCCATTTTATAAATAGCAATGATACTCTTCATTTCATAGCTTTCAAGACATAAAAAAGAACCCTGGGAGAGCATCCATTCATTGTTCCTACATGTGCCTGTCTCTCCCTTCTCCTCTTTCACCCACTCTACCCCCTTCCCCTCCTCTCTCCCTCCCTCCCTTCCTTCCTTCAAAACTGAGTCCTTGAAGACTTTGCAACTGTAGGTAACTGTGATTCTCTCATTTGCTTAGTATTGAAATAAGGCCATTTTTAACAAGTTTCTCAACTCATCCTTTAGAAATATTTTGGGGAAAAAAGAATGACAGTACATAAAGGGTTTGACCTATATTAGCTCCTCTACAGACAGGTCTTTCCAAGGTTATAAATGCTTATCAACTCTCTGTGATCTTTTTTATTATCATTTACTACCATTACAGACCTGGGTTCAATCCCTGGGTCGGGAGGATCTCCTGGAGAAGGAAATGGCAACTCACTCCAGCATTCTTGCCTGGAAAATCCCATGGACGGAGAAGCCTGGTAGGCTACAGTCCATGGGGTCACAAAGAGTCAGACACGACTGAGCAACTTCACTTCACTTACTACCTTTACAAGTTGTCCTAATTCCCTCCTCCTCTTTTTTTAAACAAAGAAAAGTTTCCTTCCATGCACCTCTACTAAAGACTGTAAGATTTTCACCCATGCAACAAATTCATTGCATTATTCATGGAACAAAATATTCAACACATATCTGTTGAGACACTACCAGTTGCTCTCTGCAAGAGTTGAGGACAGTACTGTGAACAAAACAGACATGGTCCATGGCATGGCCTGGCATGACACAACTCCAGGGGGCACCATTCACACAGAACACAGTGCTCCTGCCACAGAGTTTATAGACCGATGGAAGCGTATTATGAACTGTTATCTAATCTACAAATACATTATTACTGTTGCTATAATTATTATTTCTGATCTTGACATGAGAAAACATTTGTAATGGACACAAAAAGTATTAACAGCAAAAGAGAAGACTGAAAAAAATGAGTTACAAAATTTTAACTTTCTGTTCTTTAAAGATACTGTTAAGAGTTAGAATTTTCTGTTTGGGATGATTAAAAAAAAATTGGAAATGGATGGTTAAAGAACATCATGAACATAATTATTACCACTGATTTTTACCCTAAAAAATGGTTAAAATGGCAAATTGTTATATGTATCTTAGCATAATTTTTAAAAAGTAATAGCATAATATAACAAAAACCACAGAACTGTACACTTGAAATTGGTGAATTATATGGCATGTGAATTACATCTCAAGAAAGCTGTTAATAAAATGAGACTACTAAGAGTAATAAGGCAAGCTAAAGAGTAGGAGACAATATTTGCAACATGTCTGACCCAAAAAGGATGTGCTTCTAGGCTATATACTGAATTCCTACCAATCAAAAAGGAAATGAATCATCCCAATAGAAAACTGAACGAGAGACTTCAATACACATTTCATAAAGGAAGATACCCAAATGACAAATAAACTTGTGAAATTAATAATCAGAGAACAGCTAATTAAAACCATATTAAGTGTACTACTATACATTCAACAGGATGGCTACAATTTAAAAGACTAAGAAGGGTGAGGATGTGGAGCACCTAGAACTATCAACTAGCATCAGCAGGAGTACAAAATGCTTCAGTGACTTTGGGAAAAAAGTTCCACAGTTTCTTATAAAGTTAAACAAACATCTACTCTATGATCCAAAAATTACACTTAAGAGAAACAAAAACATACATATCCAGAAAAAACCTATGCAAGAATACTCATAGTAATGTTATTCATTCAAATGCACATCAACAATGAATGTATAAATACTGGACTTCCCTGGTGGTTCACTCCCAATACAGGGATGTGAGTATGAACCCTGGTCAGGGAACTAAGATCCTGTATGCTACAGAGAGTGGCTAAAATAAATAAGTAAATGCATAAACAAATTGTAGTATATTTCATGCAGTACAATACTACTCAATGATGAAATGATTGATGGACATCAGGTATGAAGCTCAAAAACTTAATGCTAAGTGAAATAAAACAAAAGAAAGTATGTTTGCATGATTCAATTTATATGAAGTCTTACAACGGGCAAAAGTAACCTATGATGATCAAAATCAAAACAGTGGTTGCCTGTGGGCTGGCAGTAATTGGTAGGATCAGAAGGGAAATTACTGGGATGAGTGGAACTATATCTTAATTGGGGTATTGTTTACATTGTATATTATTCACATTTCATCAAACTATACACAAGATTTGCACATTTTGTGTGAACTATATCTTAATTCTAAAAATGGAAACAAACTAAATGCTCTTTAAAGTAAAATAAATATAATATATTCATATAATGGCTTCCCAGATGTCTCAGCAGTAAAGAATCTGCCTGCCAATGCAGGAGACTTGGATTGGATGCAGGATCAGGAAGATTCCCTGGAGAAGGAAATGGCAACCTACACCAGTATTCTTGCCTGGGAAATCCCATGGACAGAGGAGACTGGTGGGCTACAGTTCATGGGGTCACAAAGAGTCGAACACGACTGAAGGGACTTAGCACTCAGCCTGCATGCAATAATGAAAATGAGCAGACATGGATGAAACTTGCATATACGCTGTTGAGCAAAATAAATATGACATAGTGGATATGATTATACTTGTATAAAGTAAAAGAAAAATAGTAAAATTAATCTATGGATTTAAAAGTCAGGAGAATTATTACTTTTGGACAGGAGGGCAGGGGATTGATTGGAGGAGAGCCTAAGCAGGATGCTTTCCAGGTGTTGATAGTATTCTATCTCTTCCTTTCTAATCTTGATGGTGGTTAAACAGATTTGTTCACTGTATTCACTTGTTCAGTGAGCTGTTCATTTATAATTTGTGCCTATATATGTTCGGTTCAGTCACTCAGTTGTGTCCAACTCTTTGTGACCTGATGAATCACAGCACGCCAGGCCTCCCTGTCTATCACCAACTCCAGGAGTTCACCCAAACTCATGTGCATCGAGCTGGTGATGCCATCCAGCCATCTCATCCTCTGTCGTCCCCTTCTCCTCCTGCCCCCAATCCCTCCCAATATGAGGGTCTTTTCCAATGAATCAACTCTTTGCATGAGGTGGCCAAAATATTGGAGTTTCAGCCTCAGCATCAGTCCTTCCAATGAACACCCAGGACTGATCTCCTTTAGGATGGACTGGTTGGATCTCCTTGCAGTCCAAGGGACTCTCAAGTCTTTTCCAACACCACAGTTCAAAAGCATCAATTCTTGGCACTCAGCTTTCTTCACAGTCCAACTCTCACATCCATACATGACTACTGGAAAAATCAAAGCCTTGACTAGACAGATTTTTCCTGGCAAACTAATGTCTCTGCTTTTTAATATGCTGTCTAGGTTGGTCATAACTTTCCTTCCAAGGAGTAAGTGTCTTTCAACTATATATGTTACATGTCAACAATTTTTTTAAAATTAGTACCACTTGTAAGGGAGACATATATTTTGCACCTAATAATTTATGAATAAGTAAATGGATCTTCAAATTTGGAAAACTCAGCAGTGGCCACAGGACTGGAAAAGGTCAGTTTTCATTCCAATCCCAAAGAAAGGCAATGCCAAAGAATGCTCAAACTACCACACAATTGCACTCATCTCACACGCTAGCAAAGCAATGCTCAAAATTCTCCAAGCCAGGCTTTAGCAATACGTGAACGATGAACTTCCAGATGTTCAAGCTGGTTTTAGAAAAGTCAAAGGAACCAGAGATCAAATTGCCAACATCCGCTGGATCATGGAAAAAGCAAGAGAGTTCCAGAAAAACATCTATTTCTGCTTTATTGACTATGCCAAAGCCTTTGACTGTGTGGATCACAATAAACTGTGGAAAATTCTTCAAGAGATGGGAATACCAGACCACCTGACCTGCCTCTTGAGAAACCTATACGCAGGTCAGGAAGCAACAGTTAGAACGGGACATGGAACAACAGACTGGCTCCAAATACGAAAAGGATTACGTCAAGGTTGTATATTGTCACCCTGCTTATTTAACTTCTATGCAGAGTGCATCATGAGAAACGCTGGACTGGAAGAAGCACAAGTTGGAATCAAGATTGCCGGGAGAAATATCAATAACCTCAGATATGCAGATGACACCACCTTTATGGCAGAAAGTGAAGAGGAACTAAAGAACCTTTTGATGAAAGTGAAAGAGGAGAGTGAAAAAGTTGGCTTAAAGCTCAACATTCAGAAAACTAAGATCATAGCATCTGGTCCCATCACTTCATGGGATAGATGGGCTAACAGTGGAAACAGTGTCAGACTTTATCTTTGGGACTCCAAAATCACTGCAGATGGTGATTGCAGCCATGAAATTAAAAGACGCTTACTCCCTGGAAGGAAAGTTATGACCAACCTAGACAGCATATTCAAAAACAGAGACATTACTTTGCCAACAAAGGTCCATCTAGTCAAGACTATAGTTTTTCCAGTGGTCACGTATGGATGTGAGAGTTGGACTGTGAAGAAAGCTGAGTGCCAAAGAATTGATGCTTTTGAACTGTGGTGTTGGAGAAGACTCTTGAGAGTCCCTTGGACTGCAAGGAGATCCAACCAGTCCATCCTAAAGGAGATCAGTCCTGGGTGTTCATTGGAAGGACTGAAGTTGAAGCTGAAACTCCAATACTTTGGCCACCTCATGCAAAGAGTTGACTCATGGAAAAGACCCTATGCTGGGAAAGATTGAGGGTGGGAGGAGAAGGGGACGACAGAGGATGAGATGGCTGGATGGCATCACTGACTCGATGGACGTGAGTTTGGGTAAAGTCCAGGAGTTGGTGATGGACAGGGAGGCCTGGCATGCTGTGATTCATAGGGTCGCAAAGTGTTGGACACACCTGAGCGACTGAACTGAAATGGATCCTCAGCACTGAAAAAGGAACATTCCAGATTTGAAGGTTAAATGTGATTATGAATTCACTTAAATTGAAATATTAGGAAATATACTTTCTAATATTAGAAATATTGGAATCAGTTCAGTTCAGTTGCTCAGTCGTATCCGACTCTTTGCGACCCCATGAATCGCAGCACACCAGGCCTCCCTGTCCGTCACCAACTCCCGGGGTTCACTCAGACTCAAGTCCATCGAGTCGGTGATGCCATCCAACCATCTCATCCTCTGTTATCCCCTTCTCCTCCCACCTTCAATCTTTCCCAGCATCAGGGTCTTTTCAAATGAAGCTCTTTGCATCACCTATAGATTGTTATATAATATTGAGTATAATTCCCTGGCTATACAGTCCTTGTTGGTTATCTATTTCATACATAGTAGTATATATATATATATATATTAATCCCAATCAGGTGGCCAAAGTATTGGAGTTTCAGCTTCAACTTCAGTCCTTCCAATGAACACCCAGGACTGACCTCCTTCAGAATGGACTGGTTGGATCTCCTTGCAGTCCAAGGGACTCTCAAGAGTCTTCTTCAACACCACAGTTCAAAAGCATCAATTCTTTGGTGCTCAGCTTTCTTCACAGTCCAACTCTCACATCCATACATGACTACTGGAAAAACCATCACCTCAATTCCCTCTAAAATGGTCTCAATGAAGCAGCAAAAAAACATTAATTTTATTACATTTTGATCCATGAGGATACACCTTAAAATTCTCAATGACTTAGTGATTTCACATATGGTACTTTTATTGTATACTGAAATATTTGTAGTCTCAAGGAAAGAGCATATATGCAATGTCATAAGCTGAACTAGCAGCTGTAAAAAAAAAAAAATTGTGACAAACTATACATAACAACAAATGAACTTATTTCCAAAACAGAAAGACACCCCCAGACACAGAAAACAAAGTTACAGTTACCAAAGAGGAAAGGGGGAAGGAGGAGAGATAAATTAGAAGGTTGGGATTAACATATATATATACTACTATGTATGAAATAGATAACCAACAAGGACCTACTGTAGAGCACAGGGAATTATACTCAATATTATATAACAATCTATAGGGAAAAGAATATACATAGCTAATATTATGCTTAATAGCCAACATTTTCTGTAATATAGACAATATTACTCTAAAATCTATATGAAATGGCAAAGGAAATAGAATAGCTAAAATAATTTATAAAAAGAATAAAGTGGGAGGAACTGGCCTACCCAATTTCAAGGTGCATTGTACAGCTTCAGTAATCAGGACTGCATGGTACTAGAGGATGTATGGACACATAAAACAATGGAACAGATGAGGAAAATCCAGAAATTGACCCACACAAATACATTCAATTGAATTTTCATAAAGGTGCAAAAATAATACCAGAGAAAGTACAGGCTTTTAAACAAATGGTGCAGAAGCAAATGGACATTCCTAGGGAAGGGGTTAAGCTTCTTACTAAACACAAGATGTGTGTGTTCAGTACCTTCAGTCACATCCAACTCTTTGCAATGCTATGGACTGTAGCCCACCAAGCTCCTCTGTTCATGAGATTCTGTACACAAGTTTCTACAATTTTAATTGTAATAAATGAAAACTTGAGGCAACTGAGATGTTCTCCAATGAACGAACATTTAAACAAATTGGTACATCCATACCATAGCAGCAAAAAGGTACAAACTACTGATACACACAAATTAGAAAGATCTCCAGAAAATTATGCTAAATTCTAAAAAGCCATTCTCAAAATTCTGTATATCTATACCTCCATTTACATAAAATTCTTGAAATGACAAGATTCTAAAAATGGAAAACAGATTAATAGTTGCTAAGGGTTAAAAACTAGTGGGGACTGGAATGAAGTGGGTATGGCTACAAAAGAGTAACAGGAAGGACTTTGGAAATCATGGAAATGCTGTCTTGACTGTATCTGTCAATCCTGGTTGTGATACTGTACTCAGTTCAGTTCAGTTCAGTCCCTCAGTCATGTCCGACTCTTTGGGACCCCACGAACCACAGCACACCAGGCCTCCCTGTCCATCACCAACTCCTGGAATTCACTCAAACTCACGTCCATCCAGTCAGTGATGCCATCCAGCCATCTCATCCTCTGTCCCCCCTTCTCCTCCCGCCCTCAATCCCTCTCAGCATCAGAGTCTTTTCCAATGAGTCAACTCTTCATATGAGGTGGCCAAAGTATTGGACTTTCAGCTTTAGCATCATTCCTTCAAATGAACACCCAGGACTGATCTTCTTTAGAATGGACTAGTTGGATCTCCTTGCAGCCCAAGGGACTCTAAAGAGTCTTCTCCAACACCACACTTCAAAAGCATCAATTCTTCGGTGCTCAGCTTTCTTCACAGTCCAACTCTCACATCCATACATGACCACTGGAAAAACCATAGCCTTGACTAGATGGACCTTTGTTGGCAAACTAACGTCTCTGCTTTTGAATATGCTATCAAGGCTGGTCATAACTTTCCTTCCAAGGAGTAAGCGTCTTTTAACTTCATGGCTGCAATCACCATCTGCAGTGATTTTGGAGCCCCAAAAAATAAAGTCTGACACTGTTTCCACTGTTTCCCTATCTATTTGCCATGAAGTGATGGGACCGGATGCCATGATCTTAGTTTTCTGAATGTTAAGCTTTAAGCCAACTTTTTCACTCTCCTCTTTCACTTTCATCAAGATGCTTTTTAGTTCCTCTTCACTTTCTGCCATAAGGGTGGTGTCATCTGTATGTCTGAGGTTATTGATATTTCTCCCGGCAATCTTGATTCCAGCTTGTGCTTCTTCCAGCCCAGCGTTTCTCATGATGTACTCTGCATAGAAGTTAAATAAGCAGGGTGACAATATACAGCCTTGAAGGACTCCTTTTCTAATTTGGAACCAGTCTATTGTTCCACGTCCAGTTCTAACTATTGCTTCCTGACAGGTTTCTCAAGAGGCAGGTCAGGTGGTCTGGTATTCCCATCTCTTTCAGGATTTTCCACAGTTTATTGTGATCCACACAGTCAAAGGCTTTGGCATAGTCAATGAAGCAGAAATAGATGTTTTTCTGGAACTCTCTTGCTTTTTCCATGATCCAGTGGATGTTGGCAATTTCATCTCTGGTTCCTCTGCCTTTTCTAAAACCAGCTTGAACATCTGGAAGTTCATCGTTCACATATTGCTAAAGCCTGGCTTGGAGAATTTTGACCATTACTTTACTAGCATGTGAGATGAGTGCAATTGTGCAGTAGTTTGAGCATTCTTTGGCATTGCCTTTCCGTGGGATTGGAATGAAAACTGACCTTTTCCAGTCCTGTGGCCACTGCTGAGTTTTCCAAATTTGCTGGCATATTGAGTGCAGCACTTTCACAGCATCATCTTTCAGGATTTGAAATAGCTCAAATGGAATTCCATCACCTCCACTAGCTTTGTTCATAGTGATGCTTTCTAAGGCCCACTTGACTTCACATTCCAGGATGTCTGGCTCTAGGTCAGTGATCATACCATCATGATTATCTTGGTCATTAAGATCTTTTTTGTACAGTTCTTCTGTGTATTCCTGCCACCTCTTAATATCTTCTGCTTCTGTTAGGTCCATACCATTTCTGTCCTTTATTGAGCCCATCTTTGCATGAAATGTTCCCTTGGTATCTCTAATTTTCTGGAAGAGATCTCTAGTCTTTCCCAGTCTGTTGTTTTCCTCTATTTCTTTGCATTGATCACTGAGGAAGGCTTTCTTATCTCTTCTTGCTATTCTTTGGAACTCTGCATTCAGATGCTTGTATCTTTCCTTTTCTCCTTTCCTTTTCACTTCTCTTCTTTTCACAGCTATTTGTAAGGCCTCCCCAGACAGCCATTTTGCTTTTTTGCATTTCTTTTCCATGGGGATGGTCTTGATCCCTGTCTCCTGTACAATGTCACAAATCTCTGTCCATAGTTCATCAGGCACTCTATTTATCAGATCTAGTCCCTTAAATCTATTTCTCACTTCTACTGTACAATCATAAGGGATTTGATTTAGGTCATACCTGAATGGTCTAGTGGTTTTCCCTACTTTCTTCAATTTAAGTCTGAATTTGGTAATAAGGAGTTCATGATCTGAGCCACAGTCAGCTCCTGGTCTTGTTTTTGTTGACTATATAGAGCTTCTCCATCTTTGGTTGCAAAGAATATAATCAATCTGATTTTGGTGTTGACCATCTGGTGATGCATGTGTAGAGTCTTCTCTTGTGTTGTTGGAAGAGGGTGTTTGCTATGACCAGTCCGTTCTCTTGGCAAAACTCTATTAGCCTTTGCCCTGCTTCATTCCGTATTCCAAGGCCAAATTTGCCTGTTACTCCAGGTGTTTCCTGACTACCTACTTTTGCAGTTTTGCAAACTGTTACTGTAAGGGGAAACAGTAAAAGATACACAGTATCTCCATGTGCTGTTTTTCATGATTATATATGAATCTACAATTACCTCAAAATAAAATTTTAAATTCAGTTTTTAAAAATAGAACAACAACAACAAGTATCTCAGCTGGCACTAGAGGTAAAAACCCTCCTGCCAATGAAGGAAACAAGAGACTCTGGTTCAATCCCTAGGTCCAGAAGATCTCCTGGAGAAGAAAATGGCAACCCACTCCAGTATTCTTGCCTGGAGAATCTCATGGACAGAGAAGCCTGGCGGGCTACCGTCCATAGGGTCGTAAAAGAGTAGGACACGACTGTTCTTCCTGGTTTCTGGCTAGTCTGGATCATCTATTTAGCTCAAACTGCTTACTCTATCTCCTCTCTCTCAACAGATACCACCATCAACAAATATTTATTAGGCCTTTGTTATGTGACAGGAACTTTATGCACTACCTTTACCGCTAAGAACTTTATTCATTTAATCCTCATAACAGATAATTTCAAATTCTATTTTTCATATTAAGTAGCAACCTCAGACACCACTCTCTCTACTTCATCTGCATGCCTCCACGACCTTTTTTTTTCTTCCATTGAAAATAAAAAGAAGGGTCCACTCCCCAAACTAAGGGCAAACTTTTCACTTAAGCACTGTATGCTTCCCTCTCAGGATCCTGACTCCATCCAATATCCTTGTTCTTGCATTTTGAACCCCTGGCTTTCAACTACTCCTACTCTGAATTTAGATATGTTCACGAATACTCCCATCATTTAAAAAATAAAAAGCTTCCCGCAACCTAACTAAACATCAACCATTCTCACTCTTCTTGCAGCCACTTTTCTTAAAAACTGTTCCTATGTATTCTTCCTACTTCCTTAACTTTAGTCCCTAATCCACTACAAACTGGCTTCTGCTCCTACCCCATGAAAGCCTAATTTCTTTCCAGCAGTTGACACCACTTCCCATTTCTTAATCTAAATCCTCTCTTGTTTGGACTTCTCTGACATCACCACCCTGTGAGAGCTGAAGTAAGTGACACAGTTGACCTAAAAAGAGGGAAACAAAGGAGGACAAGAGACTGGCAAAGAAAGAAAAGGTGAGTGGAGGTTGCTACTTTTTGAGCGGGGGCTTGGGACACAGGAAGCAGAAAGGGCCACCGTGGGCGCTAAAACAAAGTGAGAGACTTTCACCATCACCTTCATCCTCTTTCTCCCCTCCTCCTTTAAGGGCCTGACGGTACTCAAGGAAAAACTACAGGGTAATGACCACTCGAGAGACAGCTGGGGCCGGCCCCTAGGCTGCGAGAAGGAGCCGGGCACTCCTTGTGGCGCGGCCTCCGCCGACTTGGCGGCGGCGGTGGCGGTCGGGTGAAGGCGGAACCGTGCGCGAGGCCGCTGTTGCAGCTCGGCGCTGGGCCGCAGGAGGGGCGGACGCGTGTGCGCGTGCGTGGCGGCCCTTCCGGCCCGGGCAGAGGCAGGAGCAGCTTCTGGAAGTGCAGGAACGTGGCGTGTGGATCCCTTGGCGACTCCAGTCGAGTAACCGTGCGGGATACCTTGTAGGCGGGTTGAAGCCTGGCCCCGGACCACCCGCCGCTGGCGCTAGGAGAAGAGCGGGAACCTCCTGGGCTGGATGTCCTCAGCTTGGCCCTCAGCCAGCGGCGCTGAAAAAGATACGGGGGATAGGGGTTGGTGAGATGCAGGTGAAGTAGGTTTCTTTACAGATCCAGCGCCTTTAAACCCTGCGCACACTTTTTTAAAAATGAAGAAATTAAAGCTTAAGGAACTAGAGAGTCGCCTGCAACAAGTGGATGGATTCGAAAAGCCCAAGGTCCTTCTAGAACAGTATCCTACCAGGCCGCACATTGCAGGTAGGGCGGCTGCTGATCCCGCCCTTGTTTTGCGGGTTAGTCCTGTCTACTCTTTCTTATAACGAAAATGACAGTTATTTGGATACAAGAATGTCTAGAGAAATTTCGCTCTAAGATTTCACGTTGCGTGGGAGAGGACTTCCTTGACACTGCAGCTGAAAACATCCCACACACAGGACACACTGTTTTACCGTGTGGTTTTCTGCATACCGCTTAATACTGTTAGACATCTTTTTAAAGTGTTTGTTAATCTCATTACACAGTTAACTCCCTGAAGGCAAAAATGTGCTGGTTTTGTTCACACAAGTCCCAGTGTCTAGAGTTCCTTATACTACTTAGGAGCTCAGTAAATATTTGCTAAATTAGGATCAATTTCCTAGTGCAACAAATTTGCCAGTGCAAGGAGTCCTACGCGCTATACTCTGCCCTATAAATGAATACTAAAGTTGGTAGTAGAAAGACTTGAGTTTTAACAAATTCAGCATAGGTGCAATATTAAAAATGCAGATGCATTTCAGTTTTAACAAATGATCTGAGAATCAGCACTGTTGCTTAAGAAGAAGGATTGGTACTGGAAATAAAAGAACACAGGAAAAACCATTATATTTAATAAACATATTACCAAAGTCATTGAGCGGGTCTTTGGAAGATTAAGTTGCTGGGAACACCAGCAGGGAGGAATCCCCTTAACTTCGACATAGTTCTGTTTCTAAGCTGCTAAAGAAAGTCAGGGGAAAAAACGTGTGTACCCGCACTTCACTCCAGCATATTGTCATAATTCCAATAAAAAGTTGCACAAAATTGTGTCTGGGGTAAGACCAGTTTTCCCATTGTAGATAATGATTTTTTTAATGTCTTCTGGCTGTAGTGGAATCGTTGTGGTTTTTTTTTTCCCCCGATAACAATCAGTTGTTTCAAACCCAGTGTGTAACACACACATAGATGTGCTAGTTCTTTGAGATACTATCTCCAAAGACATTAACAACCTGCAGCAGTCATCAACAGCACAGTTGATATCCCTGTAATTGTGTGTTCTGATAAAACCTCTGGATCTTGGGGCATCAGTGATGGCCAGCAACCTTTGGTAGGTTCAGAGATAGGCAGGGAGGTATCAGTGGATATTATTCATGCTTAACCTCCATATATTCCCCACTTTCATGTATTTAAAAGATCCCTTTCCCATCCTAGCAGCCTCTGTTCTGCTCCTCAATAGTTCTCTTATCAGGTTTCATTAGTAGATATTGTTTCTGTAGATCATAAGTATATGTGTGTGAATATTTGTGTCTAAAGGCTATATTGTGGATGTAGGTCTTTTCCTTTCCTATTCTAGCTTAATAACACAGAATATTATGACGACTTGAACTTTCTTCTCCAGTTGAGGATTTGTGTAAAGGAAATTTAATTATACGTTATTATTTTTAAACCTGGAACACGAATTTGGGAGAGAGCTTAATAATGCAAGAGGAGAAATTGTTTTACAAAGAGTCATTTGCACAAATTGGATTTTGGTCATCCACTTGCCTACTTTTTAATATATTTTTTGATCTTTCAGCATGTATGCTCTATACAATCCATAATACATATGATGACATTGAAAATAAAGTGGTTGCAGATCTAGGATGTGGCTGTGGAGTGCTTAGCATTGGAACTGCAATGCTAGGAGCAGGGTATGTGATCCACTATATTTCTATTTTAGTATGGGGTAGTTTTAATAAGAGTAAATAAAATCAACTGAATTATATTTATGAGACTCTACAGTACATGATGAGAAGAATCCAATACTGAGTACATTTTGAATGGGCAGAACGTCAAAACAAACTTAAAAAAAAAAATGGTAACAGCGGCAATTAGAAGCCTATATTTTATATGAACCTGAGTTTCCAACCCCTGACAGTTTGGGAAATCATGCTGTTGAAAGGCATCACTCACTGTCACTTGGCCAGTTGGGTTAAAATGGTGCATGGTTTTGGTTTTGTTGTTTTGATTTAGGAGCTATAAGTATTTACTTTGTGTTTTATATTTATAGGTTGTGTGTTGGATTTGACATAGATGAAGATGCATTGGAAATATTTAATAGGAATGTAGAAGAGTTTGAGTTAACAAATGTAGACGTGGTTCAATGTGATGTATGCTCATTATCTAACAGAATGTCCAAATCATTTGATACAGTAATTATGAATCCTCCCTTTGGAACCAAAAATAATAAAGGTTAGTAATAAGAATCAGCTGTGCTGGTATCTTTGTTAAAAAAGCGTTTTAAAAACCATTTTCTCTTTGGATTGTTTGGGTAAGTGACTTTGTCACTGTTCATTAAATAAACCAGTCTGTTACCTGTATAATTATTATAATTTCAATCTCAGTTTGTTTAATGCATGATTAGAGAATTTTTCAATCTTTGTTTTCATAAATTTGTGCTAAGTGAACAAATTTATTCACTTATTATTTATTCTTCATCTGATTTCTAGAATGATTTACCCAACTCTTTTGAAGATTTCCTATAAAGTGTTTTATACTTTTAAAACCTCTTTTTAGTGCCTCAACATTCAAAGATTTCAGTAACAATGACTTACTGTGGCTATTTATTTTATCTGTTTTGTGGGCAAGGAGGGTAGGGAGTGAGTAACAAGAGGAAAAGATATACATAGTTTTAAAAGCCCTCCCTCCACCTGCCCCCACCGTTCTGATTACTACTTTACCTGTTCTCTTCTGCCCTCTTTGAAAATTGTTAATTTGGAATATATTAAAATTTTTACTTTAGCCTCATTTAAATGAGACAGTATAATTCTGATTTTATTCCATCAACCTTAAAAGATATTTAGACATCTTAGATATTTGTACCCTGTCTTGTTACGGAAAGAATTTGAAACAGCTATTTTTTTTTTAATTTTATTTTATTTTTAAACTTTACAATATTGTATTAGTTTTGCCAAATATCGAAATGAATCCACCACAGGTATACCTGAAACAGCTGTTTTGGAGTTCAAAAAAAAATGTTTCCAAATCCCCAGTATTCCTTTAATCTTCTATTTTGATAACAATTTTTTCTACTTTTAACAGGGACAGATATGGCATTTCTGAAGACTGCTTTGGAAATGGCAAGAACCGCAGTATATTCTTTACACAAATCCTCAACTAGAGAAGTAAGTTCAAATCATCAAAATATTCTGTGTCATTATTTTTAAATTCATGACAGTGTTTGAAGGATTTACTATCAGTACTAAATACCAAGATATCTAATTCTCCTGAAATTTTTAAACATCTGGCACTTAGAAACTGAATTTTCTCCTTAACTAGCATTTATGAGTAGCTTTATTTGTCAAAGATTTGTCCAGGCAGGAATTAACAGGAAAGAGATTATATAATTCAGGAATAGAGAAGTATGGTGTAACTGTGGTTACAGTATCTCCTGGTTTGCTTGGGTAAGTCCTGGTTGATGCCTGTAATCCCAGTGTCTCTGTATGGCCTAGTGTACTTAAGAGAGGCAAGGACAGCCTGGTTTTTAAGAACACTGAGACTGGGAAGCTAAACTAAGCTGAGTTCAGAACCCATTTCTTCCATTATTTTTTATTGTCAACACATGACACATGAAGGTGCATAAGACATATTCTAGAAAACTGGGGATGGGGTGGCACAGTTTTTTAGTGTTAGTTTAACACAGTGATCAAGAACACAGACTGTAGAGCCAGACTACCTAGGTAGGTTCAAATCTGCTGCTTCACAGCTGTCTTCTCTTGGTCAAGGTTCATTTTGAGTTCATTCGAGTTCACTTTCATCACTTACACTGTACTCACCTATACTCTTACAGCATAAGGAACTAAGAGTACTTTATACTTTGTAGGGTTGATGTGAGGATTAAATGAGTTAATGTTTACAAAGCACTTAGAATAGTGTATGGCAATTGCTATGTTAGTGGTTATTTTTAAGTGATATATGTATTAAGAGATTTTAAGATTTTGTAGGAAAAATATTTGTATAAATACAGTGTACTGGAATTCAGTTGGAAACAAATTATGACTATATGGTAATCTAATAATCTTTAAAATACATAAAATCGCATAGCTAAAAGGGAGAAGGCAATGGCACCCCACTCCAGTACTCTTGCCTGGAAAATCCCATGGATGGAGGAGCCTGGTAGGCTGCAGTCCATGGGGTCGCTGAGGGTCGGACACGACTGAGTGACTTCACTTTCACTTTTCACTTTCATGCATTGGAGAAGGAAATGGCAACCCACTCCAGTGTTCTTGTCTGGAGAATGCCAGGGACAGGGGAGCCTGGTGGGCTGCCATCTATGGGGTCACACAGAGTCGGACACGACTGAAGCGACTTAGCAGCAGCAGCAGCAGTAGCAGCATTGTGTGGGGCTTCCCCTGATGGCTCAGATGGTAAAGAATCCACCTGCAATGCAGGAGACCTAGGTTCGATCCCTGGGTTGGGAAGATCCCCTGGAGGAGGGCATGGCAACCCACCCCAGTATTCTTGCCTGGAGAATCTCCATGGACAGAGGAGCTTGGTGGGCTACAGTCCCTGGGGTCACAAAGAGTCAGACAAAACTGAGCCACTAAGCATAGCATAGGATTGCACTGTACAGATAATGCATTTTTGCAGGTTTAAGGTTTGTGACAACCTTACATCAAGCAAGTCTGTCAGCACCATTTTCCCAACAGCATTTACTCACTTTGTGTCTCTGCTCATTTTGGTCAGTCTTGCAATATTTCAGACTTTTTTATTGTATTTGTTGGGTGTTGGTGCTCTTTGATATTACTGTTATAGTTGTTTTTGGCATTGTTTAGCAATAACTACTACTACTACTAAGTCGCTTCAGTCGTGTCCGACTCTGCGACCCCATAGACTGCAGCCCACCAGGCTCCGCCGTCCCTGGGATTCTCCAGGCAAGAACACTGGAGTGGGTTGCCATTTCCTTCTCCAATGCATGAAAGTGAAAAGTGAAAGTGAAGTCGCTCAGTCGTGTCCAACTCTTCACGACCCCATGGACTGCAGCCTACCAGGCTCCTCTGTCCATGGGATTTTCCAGGCAAGAGTACTGGAGTGGGGTGCCATTGCCTTCTCTGGTTTAGCAATAAAGTAGTTTTTAATTAAAATATATACTTTTGGGGGACTTCCCTGGTGGTCCAGTGGTTAAGAATCTGTGCTTCCACTTCAGGGGGCATAGTTTGATCCATGGTTGGGTAACTAAGGTCCCACATGCTGTGAGTTCCAGCCCCCAAAAAAGTACTTTTTAAAGACATAATGCTATTGCACACTTAAAAGCCTACAGTATAGTGGAAACAGAACTTTTATATGCATGGGAAACAAGCATTCAGGTTACTTAGTCTTGTGATATTCACTTTATTATTTTGGTCTGTTACCAAGCCTGTAATATCTCTGAGGTACGCCTGAATACTGCTAAACAATTAGTAGTGATACATTTAGGTAAGCAGCAGAACACAATATAACTTTCAGTTCAGTTCAGTTCAGTCGCTCAGTCATGTCCAACTCTGCGACCCCATGAATCGCAGCACGCCAGGCCTCTCTGTCCATCACCATCTCCTGGAGTTCACTCAGACTCACATCCATCAAGTTGGTGATGCCATCCAGCCATCTCATCCTCTGTCATCCCCTTTTCCTCCTGCCCCCAATCCCTCCCAGCATCAGAGTCTTTTCCAATGAGTCAGCTCTTCGCATGAGGTGGCCAAAGTACTGGAGTTTGAGCTTTAGCATTATTCCTTCCAAAGAACACCCAGGGCTGATCTCCTTCAGAATGGACTGGTTGGATCTCCTTGTAGTCCAAGGGACTCTCAAGTCTTCTCCAACACCACACTTCAAAAGCATCAATTCTTCGGCACTCAGCTTTCTTCACAGTCCAACTCTCATCCATACATGACCACTGGAAAAACTTTACTGGTAAATAAATCCCCATTCAGTGAGACCAAACAGCAGTAATTATTGATATCTAAAAAGCCTGTATTGAGGAGGTCCCCAAGACCATCCTCAGGTTTGATGATTCACAGGGAAGTCTAACAGGACTGAGCATATAGTCATACTCATGACTGTGATTTATTACAGCTAAAAGTTACAGAGCAAAATCAGCAAAAAGGGGTGGCTCAGATGGTAAAGCATCTGTCTACAATGCGGGAGATGCAGGTTCGATCCCTGGGTCGGGAAGATCCCTTGGAGAAGGAAATGGCAACCCACTCCAGTACTATTGCCTGGAAAATCCCATGGACGGCGGAGCCTGGTAGGCTACAGTCCATGGGGTTGCAAAGAATCAGACATGACTGAGCAACTTGGTTGGTTGATTGGTATAGGTCACAGTCCAGGAGAAACTAGTGAAAGCTTCCAGAGTTCTCTCGCAGTGGAGTCATATGGGATGCACTTAATTTTTCCGGCAAAGAATTTTTGTGACAAGGCACGTGAAATGTTGTTAACCAGGGAAAGGTCACTGGAGACCTGGTGCCAAGGGTTTTTACTGGGGACTGATCACATATGCTCCCCCTTGCCTGGCATATACCCAAATCCCAGACTCCCAGAAGCAAAACAGGTATTCAGCATAAAGAGTTTAAGTACAGTAAGCCGCTGTTATTAAGGAATGGGCAGCGAAAACTCTCAAAAATCTAAGTTCCCATACTCCAACCAAAGGTGACTAATATGTAGACCTTCCAAGGATAAGCAGTCAGGCCTGCTGTGGATTCTTCTGCACAGCCTGGCATAGGTCTTATATTACTCATACATAGTTCATGAAAACCAAGTAAAATATGCCAATAAAGAGTGCAACTAAGCAGCAAAGTCTAATAACTTGAATAAATTCCTAGTCACATTACCAGGGAATGCCTGTCTTCATTGTTTGGTATTGCCATGTTCCACCACCAGGAGGCAGCAGTATCAGCATTGTCTTGGCTGCTTTAATAGAATTTTAAGCAAGTATCTCTGGGACATGTGAACATGTGGACAGGGAACCCTGGCGTGCTGCAGTCCATCAGGTCATGAAGAGTTGGACATGACTGAGTGAACTGAACTGAGGCAAATATTTACTTAAATACAGTTTTATATTTTGGCAATGCAGAAGTATTTCCATTAGCAGAGTAACTAAATAGTTTGAGAAATTAATCTGGTGTGTGTTGTGCATATTGTGAAGGAGGTGTGATGATGAACTTCTAGTATTAAACATCCTTAGATTATGCTGTAGATATATCTGCTATAAGCCTTGTGATAATTTTGCTTAAGTATTCTATTGTAACTAGTATCATTATCATTGAAGCTTATTTCAGACAGACCCCTTAACTATAGACCCTTGTCTCTCTTAAGTACTTGGCCCTCTATTCATAATATAGGTGCATTTGATACAACTTTTTGATAGAAAATTTGATAGAAAAGCCATGTCCTGGCAGACTTATACAATTTACTGAAAACTTCCACTGGAAGCCAAGTATTTGTTCTTTGCAGGCTCAGACAGAACCTTATATATCATCACAGTGACTCCAATAAGCTAGATGACTCTAAAAGTTGTTGCCTTATCTTTCATTAGGCATTATAAGAACTTAAGTTCTTGGCTCATAGTTAAATATGTGAACCTTAAATTTAGGGAAATTTAAATAGCTAAAACCAGCATTTAGTACTTGTTTTGTGTGCCACCACAGTTCAAAGCACTTTTCAGTCTACAACCATCTGATGAGATACCATTACTATCTTCATTTAACAGATGAGGGACCTGAGGCACAGAAAGCATAATTTTCTCAGAGTTACACAGCTAACAGAGCTTTAGTTCAAATGCAGGGTGTCTGATTCCAGAAACTGTCCTTAACCTCTATACCATACTGCCACTGAATTGCCCATGGACAGATCTCTGCTGGTTTCTGGGAGAGCTGTGTATTTATCTTTAATATTTTTATGCACATCAAAGTCCATCAAAGGACTCTGAAGTAACAGCTTTATTACTTGAATTATATAGTTAAGATTATTAAACGGCTTGGCTTCTTACTAAAATATTATCCATCCAGTTGAAAAAAATTTTAAAGGTCTAAATTCTAATGAAACTTTAAAAGCTTGAAAACTTACAATCAAGTATTAGTAAGAAGCAATTTTTTGAAAACTGTTTTAAGACCAACTCACATTAACATGTTTATGTTCAGCATATTCAAAAGAAAGCTGCAGAGTGGAAGGTCAAGATAGATATTATTGCAGGTAAGACGATTTTTAAGTTTCTCACAAAACAAATCTCAACCATAATTATCTATGTTTGGTAATGGGTTGTAAATGGAGTAAAGGGAGGGTATCAGTGTTTGCTCAAGATTATCCCAATGTATGCATTTTACTGAGAACTTTTAAGTGATCTAAGAGCTTGGGCTTAAAAGTTTGTCAAGTCTTCGTTTGAAGTCCATTCCTGAAACATACCACCAGACTATGCTTGAATTACTTTTCTATTTCAATTTTCTAATTGTTCCTGGAGTCAAATAACATGAAGCTTTTTCTTTTAGTGGGGAACAGAATATAATCATCCACACTATGTAAATCATGTTCGATACATTTTTATTAGTAAATTGCATAATAATACTCACAGACATCAAAATGGGAAAAGCATATAACTAGAAGCTGACTCTAACCCAATTAATTCTGAAAAGTCTGAAATAAGAGTATACAATAAGGGGGAATTTTTTTTTTTTGGATTGGATTTAACAACATAACTAGAACTGTCACCTTCTGTATTCCTATTCAGTACTGCCATTCCTTATTAGTTTAAGATATAATATGCAACATGGAGACCTTAGAAGAGTTCCAATAGTAGTATACCAAGCCAGGGCCTTGCTACTCCAAGTGTGGTTGTCAAGTATGGACCATCGGCCTTGACATCCCTTGGGAGCTTGTCAGACTTGCAGGATTCAGGCTCCACCCAGACAAACTGAATTACAATCTGCATTTGAACAGGATTAGATTTGAAGGTGATTTGTTTGCACATTAAAATTTGAGAGCTGTGATTTAGAGAGTGCTTAGTAGGAAGATAATTAGCTACTTACTACCGTTACTAAAATCCAAACCTGAAAGATAATCATGATTATTACGAAACTGGTAGCTATAGATTATTTAGGAAATTACAAATAGGAAGGTACTACCATATTTAAGTCAAGGGTGGTAAATGTGTGGAAGTACAATTTTCATCCTTAGGTGGCTTTTGTTTTATAGAGCTGCGATACGACCTGCCAGCATCATACAAGTTTCATAAAAAAAAATCAGTAAGTCTCTTGATTCTGGTTTATCCACATTCAGTACTGAAAAACTTCACAATAATTATTTCTAATGTTATCAAGTTGCTTGAGTAAATACAGAAAGCCAGCATAGAAGATAAATATTTAACTAAAACAGAATGGGCCTATAATCACAACAGCCAATATGCTGGTAAATTAAAAAAAAATAAACTTAGTTTATTTTTATGCAGTATACATTTTATTACTTTGTACTAATACATTCTCATATTACAAAGGCAACTTAATGGAAGAATGTTTCTTTTGATAGTTGAATAATCCGAAAGAACACAAACAGAACTGCACATTAAAAAACGTATTTCGATAACAAAAGACAAGTTCAACAACAACAACAAAAAAATCTTCTTTTCTTACAGGTAGACATCGAAGTGGATCTAATTCGGTTTTCTTTTTAACAGCCTCCAAAGACAAAAGCAGCTTAAAATCTAATTTAAATGAATAAAAAATTTGTTTATTAAACTACTGGTCTCCGGCACCATTTTCTGTTTTCTGTTGTTTTGATGGAGGTTCTTTGTCTGTTTCTTCTCTTGCTCTTTTTACTGCTCCTATACAATAAAAATTTTCATTAAGGGCACTGAAAGCATTAATCTTGAGCATAATTATCAAAAATAATTTTGTTTAAAAAGATTAGCAATAACTTCCCTACACTAATGAGGAAAGGCTTTTCCTTTAGTACAGACCTGCTCTCTAAATTTAGCTTCCAAGTATTTTTGTTTTCCATATGTAACAACATCATAACCAGGATCAATCACAATCTGAGAATATCACTTAAACAAAACCACACTGCTGTTCTCGCCCAAATAATTTTTCATCAGAGTACCAAAGGATTAGAAAAACTTACGAGATGCACCATTTTCATCACGTTCATCATCACTATCAAATTTCGTTTTCTTGCCCTGAAACTGTACTTTTCCTTTAGCAGACCCAGCCTGGGCAGCTTTATTTCCCTTTCCTTTTCCTTTAAATCTTCGACCTGTAGAGACATAATTAAGAAATCATCAATCTTTTAAATCTCTTGTCAATGTCTTTTTTTTTTTTTTAAAATATGGAACGCTTCACGAATTTGCGTGTCATCCTTGCGCAGGGGCCATGCTAATCTTCTCTGTATCGTTCCAATTTTAGTATATGTGCTGCCGAAGCGAGCACTTGTCAATGTCTTTTAACAGCAATTATAAATTTTTAACCAAGTAAATGAGTTAAATTGTAAAAGAAAATCAGAACTAATGACCTTTTGACTTCCATTTGTTTAGAGATTCTTGTTGATCTTCTATTATTTTTTTCAGTGCTTCTTTTTCCACATCTCCTTCTAGTACTTCCCAGGTGACTTCTTTGTTCCTTAGTTGTAGGTTACCATTATTGGCCTCTTTTGCTTTATCCAGTGCTTCCTTAGCTTTTTCTTTAAATAGAATTATTCCCTACACCAAAGACAGAAAACAAAAGCCAGGGAATTCTACTGAACATTGGACATCAGGAAGGAAGTTATTAAAAAACTTGCCGTCAGTAATTTCCAATAGTTATTCACAGCACAATCTCAAAAATATCAATCAGACATTATGTCCAGTTACAACAGTAATAAAACAATTGCTTTCTTCTTTAATGTCATCTTAAGATAAAAGTTCCTACGGGTTTTTTAAATTGATTGGTAAAAAACATATGAATATTTCCAAACCTCTTTGGCGCCTCTGACAAAGTGTATCCATTTTATTTCACCATGATTTGAGAAAAGGGTGTGCAAATCTTCTCTACACGTCTGATCATCTAAGTCTCCTGAAAATTTCAGCAAGCAGCCAATCTTTTCTTCTAGAGATTTCTGTAAAAATATACAAGGCAATATAAAGTTCCTTAAAAACAAGCTGGAATCAAGATTGCAGGGAGAAATATCAATAACCTCAGATATGCAGATGACACCACCCTTATCGCAGAAAGTGAAGAGGAACTAAAAGGCCTCTTGATGGAAGTGAAAGAGAAGAGTAAAAAAGTTGGCTTAAAGCTCAACATTCAGAAAACAAAGACCATGGCATCTGGTCCCATCACTTCATGGGAAATAGATGGGAAAACAGTGGAAACAGTGTCAGACTTTATTTTGGGGGGCTCCAAAATCACTGCAGATGGTGACTGCAGCCATGAAATTAAAAGATGCTTACTCCTTGGAAGAAAAGTGATGACCAACCTAGGTAGCATATTGAAAAGACATTACTTTGCCAAAAAGGTCCGTCTAGTCAAGGCTATGGTTTTTCCAGCGGTCATGTATGGATGTGAGAGTTGGACTGTGAAGAAAGCTGAGCGCCGAAGAATTGATGCTTTTGAACTGTGGTGTTGGAAAAGACTCTTGAGAGTCCCTTGGACTGCAAGGAGATCCAACCAGTCCATTCTGAAGGAGATTAGCCCTGGGTGTTCTTTGGAAGGACTCATGCTAAAGCTGAAACTCTAGTACTTTGGCCACCTCATGTGAAGAGCTGACTCATTGGAAAAGACTGATGCTGGGAGGGATTGAGGGCAGGAGAAGGGGACGAAAGAGGATGAGATGGCTGGATGGCATCACCAACTCGATGGACGTGAGTCTGAGTGAACTCCAGAAGTTGGTGATGGACAGGGAGGCCTGGCGTGCTGTGATTCATGGGGTCGCAAAGAGTCGGACACAACTGAGCGACTGAACTGAAAAGCAACCACAAACCAGAAATGGCATGTACCACTCTCTACATATATAAGGAACAACCAGAAGCTAAAATGCTGTTTTGAAGTAGTTTAAGTAGTTGGTGTGTTTTCTTTTATCATCCTTTATTCTACATGGCTTCTGATTTTAACTTATTTTAACTTCTCCAGCAAGTAATCACTAGTTATTATGTAAATCTTATTGCTCTGGATAAGTAGTAATATTAGGCAGTATTTGGCTAGTACTTCAGTGCATTGACAACTGCAGACTTGCTTACATTATTTTCTTTAAAAAGTCTCCAGAGCTTTTTATTCTAACTTTGAATTACAGATTTCTTAAGAGACTAGTAATATATACTTACCATTTCAGCATTTTCTGCTAGCTTTTGTTTTTCTTCTTGCTCTCTACAAATAAAAATATCATTAGACCATTTCCATCTACTTTATGCATAAGAAAATTAAACCCTGATAAAGTTAACCTTAATCATGATTACTAATCATGTTACTACTTAGTAACAAAAGCCAGTCCTTGAGTTTTCTGACTGTCTGATGCTAGAGTGCAACAGAATGTGGCCCTAGGTTTATCAAGGCAGCTTAGGACCTCAATATTTCATTAGCAGAAGAAAGGTCTATTGCTACTCATATTTCAGAGCTCATCATCAGCTTCACATCCCAGAACCAATAACCTTTGTCAAAGCTTTAAGGAACTAAAATGTGATTAGCTCAACATACTTACTGTTTAGCTCGTAATTTAGCTTCCATTTTATTTTGCTTTCTTTCTTCATTTTTTTTGGTGAAATAATCTTCCCTAAGGACAAAAAATGTAAAGGCTAAGTTCATGAGAACTTTCAAAGACTGACAGTTAAAGTGAATAAGATATCCCATAAGAATAAATGTTACATTTTCTACCAACACAATTACCTATAAATTCAAAATACAATAAGTAAGTTACTCTTATTTTTAAAATAACAGCGTGACTAACAAATAATTCACATGCCATAAAATTCACCCTTTTAAAGTAAATAATTCAATGCTTTCAGTATAACACTGAGAGCATGATTTATCACTATGCATCTCTAGGTCCGTCAGGTTTATTCTATTTAGAAGACTGTACAATGCAGAAGTAGATTATGGGCCTGCAATTCACTTTATCATGAAAATGTCCAGTCTGTGCTAGTTTTTAGACACAAAGAGAGATACACAAGAATGTGATTCAAATCTCTATTTATTAATCCTCTGTACTGTATGAACACACAGGCATATAGACTATGAGAAATATAAATAGATAATAATTGTATGGTGATCTATTCTCTAACCACACCAAAAGCTCAGATTTTACCATCAAGCCTAATTATAAGTTTCACATACAAAACAAGTACTGAAACTTAACCTTGTTTATTCACTGCTAGCAGTGAAAAGCTCCTAATAAACCCTTCCTTACAGTCAAAGGACTAATAGTACCACTGAAAGAACTTAAGTATTTCTCAAAGAATGCCTAAGGATACTAAAAATACTGGTCTGTCTTATCCCAGTGTTTCAATTCTAGATAACTAAGTGCCCTCCCCTCAAAAAAGTCAGCAAACAGACTTACTTGAAAAGTATTAACAGGTCTGTGTCTTTGTACTTCTGGCCAGGGGTCTCAACAAACTTTTTAGCTGATTCAATACTATCAAATACAGCAAATATTGAACCCTTTGAAAAAAGGAAGAAAAAGAATTTTTTAAAGTTACATCCCAGTTATTTTCAACCAGAAAAAGTAACAACATACAAGCATACCTTAAATGCTTTGTGCAAGGTTCTTCTCATCTGAATATTTAGTACTTGACCTTTATCTTCTAACCATTCTTTTATGTCATCAAGAGCTGCATCTGTCGGGAAGCCTTTCTACCAAAAGAAGAAACACACAAATGGCAGCTCAAGGAAACAATGTCTCAGAAATTCTGATTTACTGTGTCTTGAAATGAAGCCAGGATATACATATTATCTTTCTGTCTCTTAAATGTTTAATAGCTCTAGTTAAAAGCTGTATTGACCAGTGCAATAGAAGTGACCCGTTTATCTGGGATCCACTTCAAAATAATCTAGGTAGGGCAAAGATAAAGCAATATTAATCACGTTAATAACTGTTGGATAATGGTACATTATATATTCAGTCTACTTTTGTATGTCTTAATTTTTGCAGTATAAAAAAATCTACTTAAAAATTAATGTTAAAATAGCTATCAAGTTTAACTGTTGATAAATAACAGCTGATATGCACTGGGTGCTTACAGTACGTCAAAGATTTTGTCCAATGTTATATGTTTTGTTTTTTTTTTCATTTAATTCTAACAACAGTTCTATAAGGTTAAAAATATTATCCCCACGTAGGAAGATAAGGCTTAGAAAGGTTAAGAACATTGCCCAGGAATATACAGCAAGTGGTGAAGCTATGATTCCTGAGTCCTTATTCTTATCCAATAAGAATCTATGTTATTTCTAAATAACTTTTAAGACACAATTAAAGGCCCACTTACAATATAAACAGATCTGTTTTTTACATCATTTTTATACTCATCAGTCACTTCAGGGAGAGGTTTGCTTGGAGATCTTCTAATTTTAGTTTTATCTTCACTTATTTCCATGAGTTCTGCCTTTGATTTGCTCAGGGCCTCTACTATTACATTAAAGTCTGTCGTTAAACGGTTTAACCTGAACGAATACATATAAAAGCATTGTAAGATTTAGGAAAAGCCCTTGCTGTTAACAGAAAATCTAATAACTTAAAAATGTTTTTACCTATTAAACTTTATCATTATCTCCAAAGGTACCCAGCCTTCATCCAGTTTGATCTGTTCCTTTAAAAATTTGTCCCGTGGCAAATTGAAGTCTCCAAAATAATACTGCAAGATAATTACAATATACTGCAGAGCACTGTAGAATATCGACTCTAATCGTGGAGTTTTAAAAATTACCATTACATCACCAAATTCTAGTCTTTAAAAGTAGCAATATGTGTCAAAAGTTAACTGGCAATAAACATTTTCCCTTAAATACACTTTAATAAAATACTTATAGTACAAATTAAAACTAAAAATGACTATTGAAACAATGTAATTAGCAGATATAATAGAAAGCCTTAAAACAAATTTAAGGATTTAATAGATGAAAAGCCTCATTTCAGTGTGGAAAGAAGAGATTGTTATAAAAAATGGAATAAACTTGTTAATCACTCTAATTTAATTTTTTTTAAATTAGAAAAATCTAAAAGTTTATTAAATTTCCAGTGTTATTTTAAATTCCCTGTTACAACTTTACTAGTTTCTTTACAATTGTGAAGAAAAATTACAAATTATTCTGTGTTCAATATTTAGATACAAAAAGTTTATCAAAATGTATAATTGAAAGCAATGAAAAACATTTTCACCTAACAAGTTTGCCAAAAATTCTAAAAATAAGAATACCTAGTATTGGCTTGAACACAGAAAAATGGTCATGCAGGTAGAGATATTAACCAGATATTAATTTGATATTAAATATCAAGTTATTAAGAAAAATCGTGCATACCCTTGAGGCAGAAATCAGTAAACATGTTTAATAGTATTTATTTATAAAGATACTCATCACAGAACTATTACAGTTAAAAAATTGGAAATGTCCTACATATCAAATAGTAAATGGTATAAATTATTGATGATATGAAACTACTACCCCAAAATGCATCCTATTTTTGGTGGGAGGGAAAGGGAAAAAAAATTATGTTATCGTGAGTACTGACCAATGTGTCAAAGGGGACTACCTCAACAGCATGAGATTTGAGAAGGGGTAGGTTGTTGGAAGGGACATTATTGACCTTTTCCACATACATTTTTGTATTATTCCAAATACTGAACATGGAATAATTTATAATTTTTCTTCACAATTATAAAGAAATTAGTAAAAAAAAGTTGTAACACAGGAAATTTAAAATAACAGAGAAGTGCAACTTTTTACAATACCTAAATTAAAAAAAAGTTTAAGAGAACTTTGAGAACAGACACTTAAAAGTTATGATGACTGAGAAGACCTAATTGAGCAGAAAAACTATCAGGACCTTCAAGAATACAGTGCTTTTTAACAGGGAAGGTATTTCACAAAGAATTTTTTAATTATCCTTCTATGTGCTATGCATTATTCCAAAATGTTTAACATTTTATGAACTACTGTAAACCTCACAACCATCTTATGAGGGTACTAATTCTATCCTCATTTTATAGACCAGGAAACAAAAGCAGTAAAGAAGTAAAGTTATGCTGGTCTATAGTGTTACCTTTTGAAATGTCTTTGTCCTTGGGTTTTAGAAACTGGCTCCACCAATATAACTGTACACTACTGTACATCTACCTTAACACCAGAATCAAAAACAAACCAAAATGTTCGATAGGTCAGTATATCAAAATTAAATGCTTTTTGTTTTAAGGTCCTAAATGTCCTCTTAAAGAATCTGTTTTCACATTGTAATACCACAAGAATCATACCTCAATTTGATGACAGATTTTGGCCTCCAGAGCAGCCATTTTTTCATTATCACCATTTTCAGCCATTTTGGCTCTCTGCAAAAATTTACAAATTGGCATAAAAGTTATTTACCTTTTACACAGAACTCAAGACATTTAAAAGAATGTTTTAATTATCAATATCCCTCTATTTTCCTAAATAAAAACCAATTTCACAGGTTCAATTTCTCTACTCAATTTTCTAATTTCAACAAAAATTTTGAAATAAGTGACGAAAAACTATCAACGATCCTCACTTCTTTCAGCCACTGTTCTATCCTCTATAACAAAGTGAGTGGGTCATCTTCATTTAGCTGATCCAGAAAGCTGAGGGAAAAAACTCCATGTATAGCGTATCAGTTGTCAATATCATGGATCTCAGTCTTGTTTGGTGTGAGCTGAATTTCTTAAAATCAGCCACAGTTGATTTACCAAAAACAAGATTATGTTATAGAAACTTTTGGGTGAAACAAAATTTTAAAAATGTTACACAGCGTTAAATAAATGCTAATATTAATATATGAAAACGATCATTTGAGAACCTGAGAACACTAAAAGAACATTAAACTGGAGTATGCCTACTATTTGGGCTTCTCAGGCAGCACTAGTGGTAAAGAACCCGCCAACCAATGCAGAAGACAGAGATGGGTTCCATCCCTGGGTGGGGAAGAAACCCTGGAGGGCATGGCAACCCACTGCAGTATTCTTGCCTAGAGAATCCCATGGACAGAACAGCTTTCTGGGCTACTGTCCATAGGGTCGCAGAGTCGGACATGACTGAAGCTGACTGAGCATGCACATACACATGCCTACTAACACTGGTTAACCTAACAGCCACATTCCCGTTTCACATCCTTCACAATAACATTGCAAGAAAATCATAAGTCTGTGAAGTTGGTTTGCTAGGACTAACAGTCTCCTGACTTCAAATTATTTGCTTCTAGTACTCCATTAAGCCATCAAAACACACTGTATAAAAGTATATTTATAAGAATTCATCAAGGCTATCTGCCATTGGTTAACTCTAGTGATCCACTTCTTGGAGGCAACCCTTCATAACTTGTAATTACTATGCAATAACATGGATGCACACTGGAAGCTCTCCTATGGTGCAACACCTTACTGACAAAATTTGGTCAATCTTACCCAGTGGTTTTTCCACCACAATTCCTAAGTTATTACCGTGATCTGTTGTTGATTAGTCGCTTAGTCGTGTCCGACTCTTTTGCGATCCCATGGACTGCAGCCTACCAGGCTCCTCTGTCCACGGAAATTCCCAGGCAAGAATACTGGAGTGGGTTTCTATTTCCTTGTCCAGGGGATCTTCCAGACTCAGGGATCGAACCAGCGTCTCCTGCACTGGCAGGCGAGTTCTTTACCACTGAGACACCAGGGAAGCCCTACTGTACTCCAGAGCCTTCTATAAAAAAAAAGGTGAAATAAAAGAACTATTTAGTCCCTGTAACACTTCTTTGGGCTACTCAAAACTGGAACTTCGTTTCATGAGATACACTCTTAGAATGTACAACTGAAATATTACCCACGTTTTTCAATTTCGTTCAGAAGCCCTAATGTGAGTGAATAATGACCGTTAAAACCCAAGAGAGTGACGCCAGGAGAGCATCTGCGGCCCCGATTCCCTGACCCCAGTCTGTCTCGTATGATCCAAGAAACCCTTCTGCGTTTAACCCACATCAACCTCCCCAGAATCTTATACAGCCCAACCAAACATTCGCTTTCGGCGACAGAAGATACGAAACCTTAAAGACGCAGTGGGGAATGCAGGGAGCCTGCGTCCAAATAATCCGCCACAGTCCATCCCAAAGCAACCAATTGGTCGCCTGGGCCCCAGCCACGTGCGAGGATATCCTAGCTCCCGCGAAGAACGCAGGATCGGCTCCCCACCTCGCAGCGGCCCGCGTCCCTTAGCCCCCAGCGCAGCTTGCCACGACCGGCTGCGGCCCACGCGGCGCTCGCCCGGAACGCGAGGAAGGCGAGGAGCGGACGCACCCAGCGTGAGGCAGCAATGAAAGGGACGCGCCGTCGCGCAACACGCAAAACAGACCCTTTTGTACTTTCTTCTCCTTAGCCACCTAGAGTTGCTCACCTTTCAGTTCCTGGCCCCACAGAGACGCGCCACAGGATCACCAGCAGCGTCTGCACTCCTCTGAGACGCCGGCTTGCCCACGGCGCGTAAAGAAGATGGGGGCCGTCCCGGCAACCCTTGCGGTCAAAGTGGGCGGGGCTTCCGGCGCACCCGAGCCGGCTCCGCCCTGTGAGCATGCGCCTCGGCTGCAAGCGCCCAAGGTCTGAGAAGTCCTGCGCCTTGTTTCGGTGAGATTGGGTTACAATGTTCAGTAGCACTTTGGAAGGGCTAGGATAAATATTTATTTTTAAGTATTTCTGGACAGCATTTGTATTTCCAGCCCTTCCTTGGGCTCTCCATTCACATGAAGTGGTTGACTTTTTTCTGTACTTTAAAAAAAAATTGTTTTGATTATCCGTAATAGTTAACCCATTTTTTTAAAATGACAAGTAAAACATTTCACTTTTTAAGTGAAAAATTCATGGAATCTTAAAGTTGAGAAAAAAAATACAGTAGAGAGTTAGGAGCTGGAACTCTTGAAATCAGACTGCCTGCGGTCAAATAGTAACTCTCCAGTTTACAGGTTGTGTGACTTTGGGAAAGTTACTCAACTTCTCTATCCTTCATATATAAAATGGGGCCAGTGATAACTATCTTACACTTTATATAGCTGTCGTGAGTATAAAACATGGTACAACATATACCTTCTGTCGGGAACTGTGCCTGGCATATAATAATAGGAGCAGCATATATTAATCTAAAACAAAAAACGTCTTTTTAAGAGACCGAAATGCCATCGATAATAGTGCAGAAACCTACTGCTCTATTGAATGAAGTCATTCAGTCGTGTCCGACTCTTTGCGACCCCATGGACTGTAGCCTAACCAGGTTCTTTCATCCATGGGATTTTCCAGGCAAGAATCCTGGAGTGGGTTGCCATTTCCTTCTCCAGGATATCTTCCTGACCCAGGGATTGAACCCAGGTCTCCTGCATTGTAGGCAGACGCTTTACCGTCTAAACCACCAGGGAAGATCTATTAGAGCGCCTTTTTTTGGAACCAGCTGCAAAGACTGTGGGACCTTAGTTCCCCAACCAGGGATTGAACTTGGTTCCTCAGTAGTGAAAGTCCAGCACCCTAACCACTGGACTGCCAGGGAATTCCCAAGAGCCCCTTTCTATTAGTATATTTTTTGCACAATAATTTTAGTCACTTAAAGGATTTTTTTCTTGTGGTAAAGCACATCTTTCCAGCGTTTTCTTGAAAATTTAAAACGTCTGGTGAAATAGTCTGTTAAGTGAGTTCAGAGTTTTTTGGCAGTTCCAAAATAGATCAAATTAATTTATCTGGGAAAAAAAAAATTTCAGTTATAGATTGAATCCAGACATTACATCAAGCCAACGGAAAAAAATTGAGTTATGCTGAGGTAATTTAAATTCAGATTAATCATGTTCACTTTTATCCACTCAACAAATATTTATCAAGTCTCTACTTTGTGCCAGACAAAATAAAAACAATTCACTTTTTGATCAAGTTAGAATATAAGTATTTAATAGGACAAATCATATGCATGTCAGGGTAGCCCCACTCAGTGGTTCTGAATATTGTTTACTCCATGCCTACTAATGTCCTGGTATGGAGCTTGGCAATGGGAATAAAAAGAAGACCCAGACTCTGCCTAGAGACAGTGACACCTGAACAAATGTCCCTGCTCCTTTATGCCCCCACAATGTCTCGGTAAACTACAGATACAGCCTACTACCAGAAACCACACTCATTGCAGAAGATATATTTATTATTCCCATCAGGCCCCTGGTCCTTTACGCTCCCTTTCTTCTTCCTTGTCTCTCTCTTCTAGGGGCCAAGCTCTATGCAGCTACCACCCTTCAGGGAAAATGGATTCCCGGCTGCACACGAGGAAAGTTGTTTTTTTAGATGAAGAACCAAAAAGACTCTCTCATGCTGATATCCATTTCTCTCATACCATAACTGTGTAGGATAGTATATTAAAGACCATCTTTTTGAGTGTCGACTTAGTAAAAATATTCTAGAGAGTAACTTGGTAATGATATGTGCTAAAGTTTATGATATGCATAGTTGATGCCCCCAAAGTCTACTCCTAAAAGTGTATTCTAGGGAAATTTTTACATATGTGCTTAAGAAGGTATGGTCAAGAATATTCATAGGTGTATGATATATAAATGCAAAGAACTGGAAATACACTAAAGATCCACCAAAAAAAGAATGGGCAACTAAATTGTGGTGTAATTAAACAATGAACTAATAAACTACACAGTAATGAAAACACATAAACCAAACTGCATGCATTAACACTGATGAAATTCACAAACATGCTAAGTAGAAAAAAAATTTTTAGAAGAAATATAAGTAGCACCCCTAGCCATTGTGGCAATGAAAAATCCCTCTACATTTCTAAACACTAAGAGATGGTTATTGCTTTTCCCCTTCCTTTTCTCCAATACTGAGAACAATTAGTCTAGGATAATGGCATTATTCTAGCTTAGTTAGGCATTTAGTTTGAAATATTTGTTAGCCATCCAGGTAGAGGTGTCAAGTGGAAAGCTGATAGATGAGTTTGAAACTTAGGAGAGAAGGCAAGGTTGGAGATACAAATTTTGGAGTTATTAACATAAAGAAAACATTTAAAGTCATGACATTAGATGAGTTCTCCTAGAGAGAGTATTGACAGTGAACATAAGAGCCCAAGACTGAACCTTCTAGCACTCCAACTTTTGGGATATTGGATAAAGTAAGAGAAGCATGCACATGAACTAGAATAAGCACAGCATTCAGAAAACTCAGATCATGGCATCTGGTCCCATCACTTCATGGCAAATAGATGGGGAAACAGTGTCAGACTTTATTTTGGGGGGGCTCCAAAATCACTGCAGATGGTGACTGCAGCCATGAAATTAAAAGATGCTTACTCCTTGGAAGGAAAGTTATGACCAACCTAGACAGCATATTAAAAAGCAGAGACATTACTTTGTCCACAAAGGTCTGTCTAGTCAAGGCTATTGTTTTTCCAGTAGTCATGTATGGATGTGGGAGTTGGACTATAAAGAAAGCTGAGCACCAAAGAATTGATGCTTTTGAACTGTGGTGTTGGAGAAGACTCTTGAGAGTCCCTAGGACTGCAAGGAGATCCAACCAGTCCACCCTAAAGGAGATCAGTCCTGGGTGTTCATTGGAAGGACTGATGTTGAAGCTGAAACTCCAATACTTTGGCCACCTGATACGAAGAGCTGACTCATTTGAAAAGACCCTGATGCTGGCAAAGATTGAGGGTGGGAGGAAAAGGGGACGACAGAGGATGAGATGGTTGGATGGCATCACTGACTCAATGGACATAAGTTTGGGTAACTCTGGGAGCTGATAATGGACAGGGAGGCCTGGCGTGCTGTGGTTCATGGGGTCGCAAAGTCAGACACGACTGAGCGACTGAACTGAACTGAAGTCCCTAAGAGCATAGAGTGCGAAACCAACCCTGGTGGCCTCCTAGAATGGATTTACCATTTAATCAAAAATTTTTAAAAGGCAGATATATCTTTGCTAGATTGACACAAAAATGTAGATTGCTAGATTTTAGATCTGAGTTAGGCAACAGATCTGTCACTACGTGGCAGAATACTCTAATAAATCAAAGCTCCAGGCCAAGAGCCCCACTCTGAGACTGCTTGGCTTGTGCTAGACCTTTATGTTTTTTTGTGTGTGTAAGATGTATGTCAGAATGCCTAAAAGCCAGAAATCCAGTGTGTCTCTGAGCTTTGGGAATAGGTTGTAGGACTGTTTTTTTTGTCTTCCTGCTAATAGATTTTTTAATATATGACTTGTCTGAGACCTGCCATTATATAACAGATATATAAGAGATCACCTGAGCATGAGATTCTTGGAGGGAGACTTAGAGCCTGACCCTATGTCTGATAATTAGAGGCCTCTAATATCCCCTCAATTATCTACTAATTGTGAGTAACCAAGTTTTCTTGAGTCATTTGTTACATTTGACCCAATGCACAGGTTGATATATACGTAAATTGTAAGTAGACCTTATATAAGCCACAGAGAGAGACATACAGAGATTTGTTCAGTTCTGTCCAACTCTTTGCAACCCTATGTACTATATCTGACCAGGCTCCTCTGTCCATGGGATTTCCCAGGCAAGAATACTGGAGTAGGTTGCCATGCTCTCCTCCAGGGGAATCTTCCTGACCCAGGGATTGAACATTTGGAAATTCATAAAACAGCACAGGTTCTGTACTAAGATTTCGTTTAAAATAAAATATTTGTCACACATAAAGGGAAAAGAAGGAGCTTTTGTGAGTGGGGGGCAGGTAGCTGTAAAAAAATTTTTAACTTTAAAAACAAAAATTATACAAACAGTGAAGTGCATGAATTTCAAGGGTATGAGTTGATGAAGTTTCACAAATGAACACTACCTTGTAAACACTACCCGAACCAAGAGAACAGTTTCAGCACTCCAGAAAGTTCCCTCTTCCAGTCAATACCTCCTTAAAAGTAACCAGCACAGATAAGCTTTCCCTGTTCCAGAAAGTCATGTAACTGGAATCGTGTAGTAAATATATATGTGTTATATGAATGTACCACAATTGATTTACCTATTCTTCTGTTGGTGGATATTTGGGTGTTATGAATAAGCTGATCTGAACAGTGTTGTGCATGTCTTTGGGTAGATGTGTGTGCTCATTTCTGTGATTTATAGCTAAGAGCGAAATTACTGAGTCACCGGGAAGGCATAAGTTTAGCTTCACCATGCACTGCCAAATGGCTTACTAAAGTGCTCAGATCATTTTCCACTTGTACCAGCAATATATCTGCTAAGTATCCTGGACAACACCCTATCATTCTTTTTAATTTTGGCCATTCTAATGATGGTGGTTTCTCATTGTGCCTTTAATTTGTGTTTCCTTGATGATTTCTGACTGTAGCCTGCCAGGCTCCTCTGTCCATGGGATTTGCCAGGCAAGAATATTGGAGTGGGTTACCATTTCCTTCTCCAGAGGATCTTCCCAACTCAGGTATCAAACTCATGTCTCCTGCATTGACAGGTGGATTCTTTACCACTGAGCTACCAGGGAAGCCCCACATAGGCAAGTACATTATATTTAAACTATTTACATAGTATCTACATTGAATTATGTATTATAATTAATCTAGACATGACTTAAAGTATATAAAAGGATGTGTGTAGATTATATACAAATACTATGACATTTTATAACAGACTTGAGCATCTGTAGATTTTGGTATCCAAGGGGGTTCTGGAACCAATTTCCCCTGCAGATACCAAGGGACAACTGTATACACACACTCACACACACAGATGGAATATTACTCAGCCACACACAATAAAAGAAATCTTCACATTGGTGAGAACATGGATGGACCTTGAGAATATTATACCAAGTGAAATATGTCAGATAGAGATAGACAAATATGTATTATCTCACTTAATAATGTGGAATCTAAAAAAAAACAAATAATTTTTTAAAAACCCAGTTCATGGTACAGAGAACAGACTGATGGTTGCCAGAGGCAGGGTGCAAGATAGGTAAAATGGGTGGAAGGAGTCAAAGGTACAAATTTTCAATTATAAAATAAATAAATCATGGGAATACAACATACAGCATAGTGACTATACTGAATAATGAAACTAAGGACAATCATCAGTTAGATCTCTTACACTATAATTTACGTAATAAATAGTATCCTGTAACCTGCCTTCACTGATTAAACTTGCCTTGACTGTTTCTACAAATTGTGTACTTTCCAAGCCTCACCATGGTTATATAACATTTTTCAAGATTCCTTTAACCATCCCCTATGTTATCTAACATCTCTGACATAGATGGTTTCTCTGGTGTCTCAGTTGGTAAAGAAGCTGCCTGCAATGTGGGAGACCTGGGCTCGATCCCTGGGTTGGGAAGATCCCTTGGAGAAGGAAATGGCAACCCACTCCTGTATTCTTGCCTGGAGAATCTCATGGACAGAGGAGCTTAATGGGCTACAGTCCAAAGGGTCACAAGAGTCAGACACAACTTAGCGACTAAACCACCACCACTGACGTATAGGTTGCTATAGTAATGGCTGCGTAAGTTGTTTCTCAGGTGAAATGGACCTATATTGCCCAGTTCAAGCTGGTTTAGACTACTGACCATTTAACTAGTCCTGCATAAGTGTCCAGTGGATGACATTTTGATGTCCAAGGGTTAAAACTCCACCTTCGGATCATGCTACCATCCCTATTTTCTGAATGTACATCCTCTGAAGAAGGTTGTCTTCCAGATACACCTACACAGAACATTGATTACTTCTCTTCTTTCTTGACTCTGATGGTCTTTCTTATACCCCAGACCACCCTGCTTCTTTATCCCATAAATATCTCGAGTCTCTCGCCTTGGAATAGGTGAATTTTAGGTTTGTTCTCCCACCTCCTCCTTGCTTGCCTGCTTTGTGACTAAACCCTTTCTCTGCTGCAAACCTTGGAGCCCCCACGTTTGGCTTGCTGCCGTCTGACAAATGAACCTGATTGGATAGCACTAATACTGTATTGCACGTTGAAAGTTACTGAGAAAGCAAATCTTAAAAGTTCTCATCACAAGGGAAAAGTTGTAACTATGTATGGTGACTAATGATAACCAGATTTATTGTGGTAAACATTTTGCAATATATATATATATATATATATGTATCTCAACACCTGAAACAAATACAATGTTACATATCAAGTATAACTCAATTTTAAAAAGAGTAAAGAAAATGGTTAAGATGGTAAAGTCATATGTATATTTCCACATTATAAATTTTTAAAGAAACCAGGTAATCAGCTAAAAAGAAGATAAATTTCCTTGAGACTGGTCTAACAAAAGGCTCATTTCCATGAGACCCCTCCTACCACATCTAGGCCATGGGGACAGCTTAGGCTGCTGCCAGAGAAAGAGAGAACCCACCCTAATAAGGTGGCAGATGAGCCACTGCAGGTGCCCTGGCAAGCTTAGGTACTTGTGGCCCTCTGTCCTGACCCCAAAGAAAGATTGCATCAGAGGCAGAAGGGTGTCGTACTGTGGTATACTCATTCAGAAGGTCTGGTTCAGACAGATTCAATAATTCTATACTGGATAATCTTTTATGTTTTAAAATTCTATTTAAAAATAAGTAACTTGAAAAGGCAGGTTTATATACTGTTACATTCAGTGGAGTGAATGCCTCCTGATTTCATCATATGGGTTCTCAGTTCCCATAGATTTGACATGGCTTTCAATAGTAAAGCTTTCTATACTTTTTGTCTCTCTCACTAGAAAGTCAGCTCTTTGAGGACACAAGCATATTCCTCAATCTTCTATTAAAGTAATACTCACTGTGCATAAATTGTCTTCTTTTATTAAATATATTTTCCAGTATTCTTGCCCAGAAAATCCCACAGACAGAGGAGCCTGGTGGGTTACAGTCCAGGGGATCGCAAAGAGTCAGACTTGACTGAGCACACACACACACACCACACACACATTAAATATGTTTACTGTAAAAACAGCGGTGGATGATATAATTTGGTAAGCTGAAAACTGGACCATTGAATCTGGCCTGGGTTCAGGGAATAGAGACTAAAGACTTGGCCTCCACTCAAGTTGCTGTTACTTTGATTTTGTTCTGAATAAGCTAACAAGCAGAGTGAAAGATACAAACAAGATGTACATGCCAGAGAGTGAATGTGTCTTCCCATAGCTTCTCTTTCAGAAGGCACCCAAAGTTCGCATTTCTTAGCAATTCTGCAGGTGGGATATCCCTCAAGTCAAAGCCTCAGGAACAGCTTAGATGATCATAGAAGGTGATTACCTTGAGACTCAGTGAGCCATGTGGCCAGGCCTAACTGCCACGTTCTGGGCCTTGAAATTCTTATGCCCACAGTCAGGCAGTCTCCCATTTCCTCTGAGTACAAGGGAGGGCCTGGGAGTGCTCCATTGCATCTTTTTGGGGTTTTCGTGGGCAGGCCTTTTGAAAAACAATAGGAAACCCATACATGAAATTGAACCCAAGTATCATCAAGCAAGGGCTTCCCTGATGGCTCAGATGGTAAAGCATCTGTCTGCAGTGCAGGAGACCCAAGTTCAATCCCTGGGTTGGGACAATCCCCTGGAGAAGGAAATGGCAGCCCACTCCAGTACTCTTGCCTGGAAAATCCCATGGATGGAGGAGCCTAGTAGGCTACAGTCCATGGGGTTGCAAAGAGTCAGACATGACTGAGCAACTTCACTTTCACTTTCATCATCAAGTAGTGTATTATATAGAAAATTATGGTTGCTATTGCTTAGGTTTAACATGAATTGTTAATTCCACAAATATACATGGCCTGCCTACCATGTGTTTGAAGATACAAAAGTAAATGAAACAGCCCCTGCCTCCTGCATTAGGAAAGCTTGGAGTCTTGTTAAATCCATCGTGCCTTTCTCTAAGACCCTTACTTTACTGAGGGTGGACAGGAAAAAAACAGGATACACTAGTTTGAAACTTTTTTTTCAAGTTTATTTTCATTAATTCCAGATTGTTTAATAACCTTTTGATCTCTTTTGGTTTTCCCCTATCCCTCTGTCCTCTGCTATTTCCCCTGAAATAATACTCAGTGTCTGTTTTCATTAACTCGATATGTTTACTCTGAAAACAAGGCTGTGTGCATGCTCAGTTGCTAAGTTGTGTCCAACTCTTTGAGACGCAGTGGACTATAGCTCCAGGCTCCTCTGTCCAAGGAATTCCCAAGCAAGAATATTGGAGTGTGTTGCCGTTTTCTTCTTCAGGAGATCTTCCTGACCCAGGGATCAAACCTGAGGCTCCTGTACTAGCAGGCAGATTCTTTACCACCAAACCACCTGGGAAGCCCTGAAAACAGAGCTGAGGGTTATCAACTTGAAAGATTCTTCCTCTTTTGTCTCTGGCTAAAGCAAACTTTGGGAGACTCAAAAGAACATGCAGAGGTTTATTCTAGTTCCTAGAGTGCTAGAAAGGACCACTGACAGAGACAGACAGAACTTCATCATTTTAGGATTTCAGGAGCGTATTGTGGAAGATCAAATGTGGACATGTGAGTCAGCCAGTAGTAGGCTTTGTACAATCTCAAATTCCAGATTAATCTGAAGAAAATGAACTTGTTCTCATGAAAATTCACCCTTTGTATTTCTTATGAATTTATTGCTTAATGAGTGCATATACTTCTTTCTATAATTGTTCCTGGATTTTGTAGATGCAAAATATTCTAAAAGAATTAACTAAGCCTAGGGAAAATCCTTTTACATAGTAAGTATACAAAAGTTCTCTGAGTATACATACCTCAGGGCCTGTGAACTATTTGTTTTCAAAGTTCTAGTCTTTCTTCCTTCAGGCCTGAGCACAAATGTCATATCAGAGAGAACTTTGCTGACCACCATATATAAATAGAACCTCACAACTTTGCCATTCCATCTTCTTCATCCAGATTTAATTTTTTCATAACATTTATCACCAACTTCTTTTTCAGTTTTACTGAGATATAATTGACATACAGCACTGTATAAGTTTAAGGTATACTGCATAATGATTTGACTTACATATATCATGAAATGATTACCACAATACACTTTTTAAACTTTATCTTGGAGCTTGCTCAGGTATTATGGCTGTATAATATTCCATTGTGCAGTAGTGTCTTAATTTAAATAATTTTACATGGACATGTAGATTGTTCTCAGTCTTCTCCTGCTCCAAACAATCTTGCAATGGATAAACTTGTATATGTGTTATTTCACACATACGTAAATACACCTGTAAGATAAATCCCTAGATATGCCTTTAGATATTAGAGTGATAAATAACTCTTCATCTTCACCCAGGTTTCTGAGCCAATTGAGACATAAATCAAAAGCATTAGGCAGATAGGTGATCAAAAGTATGACCTTTATTTCTGATAAGATCTGATGCTAAAGAATGTGACTTACATTTACTTACAAAAGAGGGCTTCCTAATTCTGAATCTCTCCATTTAATCATAGGTAATGTTGGTCACCTACAGGCCTCTCAGAACAGGTTTTGGAGAGAGAAAGGGCTTAGTGGAGGCTTCCCTGTTTATTCTTTACAAATGTAATAATTATAATAGAAAAGTCATCCCTGGTGCAGTCATTATGGAAAACAGTATGGAGATACTTCAGGAAATTAAAAACAGAATGACCATAAGACCTAGAAATTTCACTTGCAGGTATTTATCTGAAGAAAATTAAAACATCAATTAGAAAGGACACAAGCATTATTTACAACAGCCAAAATATGGAAGCAATCTAAATGCCAATCAATAGATAAATGGATAAACAAGATTTTGTATATATTAATATAACGGAATATCACTCAGCCAAAAGAATGAAATCTTGCCATTTGTGACAACATGAATGGACCTTGAGGGTATTATGCTAAGTGAAATAAATCATGAAAAGACAAATACTGTATGATTTCACTTATATGTGGAATCTAAGAAACAAATGAATAAATGTAGCAAAACAGAAATGGTTGTAAATATAGAGAACAAACAGGTGGTTGCCAGAGGGTGGGGAAGTGAGAGGAGGAAAGAAATAGATGAAGGATATTAAGAGGTACAAACTTCCAGTTGCAAAATAAATGAGTCACGGATATAAAAAATACAGTGTGGGGAATATAGTCAATAAATGTAATACTTTGTATGGTGATATAACTAGCCTTACTGTGATTATTTTGAAATGTGGAATCACTATGTTGTCTATCAGGAAGTAATAAAGTGTGGTGGGTCAATTTACTTCAAAAACCAACTCATAGAAAAAGAGGTCAAATTTGTAATTACTAGAGAGAGGAGGTGGGGTGGGGGAATTGGATGAAGACAGTTAAAAGATACAAACTTCAATTTACAAGGTAAATAAGTACTAGGAAATGTGCAATGTGCAACATGATAAATATAATTAACACTGCTGTATGTTAGATATAAAAGTTTTTAGGAGAGTAAATTCTAAGAGTTCTCATCACAAAGAAAAGGTCTTATATATTTCTCTAAATTTTTATCTATATAAGATGATGGATGGTCACTAAACTTACTGTGATGATTATTCTGTGATGTATGTCAGATCTTTGTGTTGTAGATCTTAATGTTACACAGTGCTGTATGTGACATGTCACATATCTCAAAAAAAAACAGGAAGTAAAAAACGAACAACAGCAACATGATAGCCATTCCTCCTTCTCCAGGAAGAAGCACGGCGGGGGTGTTAAGCTAGTAGAGCTACTTCCACGTGGAAGGGCCATCGGGAGAGGGGAAGACATGTTCCCCCCTAACAAGGAATTCTTCTGACCTTTTTTAAAAGTCTACAAATAATAAATGCTGAAGAGGGTATGGAGAAAAAGGAGCCCTCCTACACTGTTGGTGGGAATGTAAATTGGTCCAGCCACTATGGAAAACGGTATGGAGGTTTCTTGAACAACTACAGAAAGAGTTACCATGTGACCCTGCAAACTGTGGTGTTGGAGAAGACTCTTGAGAGTCCCTTGGACTGCAAGGAGACCCAAACAGTCAATCCTAAAGGAAATCAACTCTGAATATTCATTGGAAGGACTGATGCTGAAGCTGAAACTCCAGTACTTTGGCCACCTGATGTGAAGAGATGACTCACTGGAAAAGACCCTGATGCTGGGAAAAACTGAAGGCAGGAGAAGGGGACAAAAGAGGACAAGATGGTTGGATGGCATCACCAACTCAATGGACATAGGTGTGAGCAAACTCTGGGAAGTAGTGAAGGACCGGGAAGCCTGGTGTGCTGCAGTCCACGGCACTGCAGAATTGGACACGACTGAGAGACTGAACAACGACACAACTCCTTCCGGGTGAGCACCAGTATAGGCCCAGACACATACGAAAATGTAATATAAAAGTTTTCCAATTATCTGTTTTTCCATTCACGTTTCAGTACCTGAGGTTTTAACCTTGCTTCTTTATCTTGAAATATAGCACACCAGATTTTAATTATAGTAGCTTATAATAGCTTTATAGCATTTTAATATCTGGCAGAGACTGTTAATGGTTCCAGTATCTGTTACCCCCTTCTTTCTGTCTATAACAAGACTGTAAGCTTTTACCTGAGCATGTGACTCTCCATCTTTGTGTCCACCTATAACAGCACACGTGCATACTACTGGAAGGGCATAGACATTATCTCCAAATAAAATGGAGAGTCATCACAGGGATTTGCACAGAGGAGTGACATGATCAGGTATTTCTGTTGTCAGCAGGGATTTATTTGCTCATCAGCAAAACCTGGTGAGTACAAGGCAAGGCATTTCTCAAATAGAACCAGAGCAGAACTAAAGCTGCTCTGCAGGTTGAGACTAGGATGACAGAGAACTGAGTGGGTGGCTCTCCCTTCACTTCACTACAGTTCTTCTAAATGTTTGGGTTTTATAGAAAGGGAAGGAGTCTGATGAGAGTTTCAGATCTTAGATTTATGAGACAGGATGCTATGCTGCTTCCAGAGATGTCTTTTTTTACTTTCTGGCAGTTGTTTTCTCATAAAACTTTGAGCTTCCTCATTGAAAAAGATTTCAAAGCTTCAGCTCATCCACTGCAATGGCCAGGAACATCTTTATTTATAACTTATGGAGTAAAAACACAGGTTCAAAAATAAATAAATCTTTTAAAAAGTAGGTTCACAGAAGGCGGATGTCATTATGGAAAGATGCCCAGTTAGAACTACTTTTAAAACATTACAGGTGCACTGATGAAAAACACAAATAGGAAATATAAAGCCACAAAATGCACTGGAAGAGTGAAGTTGTGTCCAGCCAAGAGAATAATAATTTATATTGGGCACAATTTTAATTTAAACTTTCTAACAATTCTGTGAACTAAGTGTGTGCTGTGATTTTGGTGGAGCTGAGGAAATGTTTGGACACAGTGGGGCTTCTAAACAGTGGGCAATTTCAGCCCCAAACCTTCTAAGAGAACTTCCTTCTTGTTTAAAAGACCAAGGTTATGGACTCTACCATGTTGCCTTCCTAACTCTTTTTTTTTTTTCCTAACTTCTTTTAAAAGCAAAGATTAAAAAAACAAAAACAGATGCATTGTTAAACCAGTAACTTTGGGTTTCCATTCAAACTTAAGGACCACTGGAAAATAATTGTATGTCCTTTGTGGTGTTGGAGAAGACTCTTGAGAGTGCCTTGGACTGCAAGCAGATCCAACCAGTCAATTCTAAAGGAAATCAATCCTGAATATTCATTGGAAGCGCTGAAGCTGAAGCTCCAATACTTTGGCCACCTGATGCAAAGAACTGACTCATTGGAAAAGACCCTGATGCTGGGAAAGATTGAAGGTGGGAGGAGAAGGGGATGACAGAGGATGGTATGGTTGGATGACATCACCAACTTAATGGACATGAGTTTGAGTAAGCTCTGGGAGTTGGTGATGGACAGGGAAGCCTGGCATGCTACAGTCCATGGGGTCACAGAGAGTTGGACACAACTGAGCGACTGAACTGAATTTTGTGTTCTCTGGACCTGCAGTTAGGCTGAGTGGGAAACGTTATCCGAAAAAGTCTTATAAGCTCCTGGCTGAGCCTCCAAAAATAAATGTCTTTTGCTAGAAACTAGAGGATATAAAAGCAGAAATAAGCTCTAATAAGGACTGTATTTCAGAAACTTTTAAAAATTATGAAGAACAAAGTGCTCTAAAACTTCACTTTCAATCTACGTTTAGAGTTCCTGACTGGGATTAGTTACCATTCTTTTCTTCTGTCTGATGTAAAGTCTCAGGTGGTAGTTAGTCAGTTTCAACCTCACCTCCCCATTTACTTTCTATTTGGAATTTTGAAGAGGTCCAAAATTATTGAAAATTTATACCCAAAATGCTTGTTGGTATTATTATTCTGAGAATGATGTGTATGTGTGTGTGTGTGTGTGTGTGAGAGAGAGAGAGAGAGAGAGAAGTGGAATAAAATGAATTATAAAGTGATTTTTTAATTCTGTTCTGCCAGGTGACTTTGAGAACCAGGATACTTTCTGTGAAAAAACAGATATAGATATTGGGCTAGAAAAGACTAGGTAAATACCCTGTGGAGCTTTTACCACTTCCTGATGATGCTGGGACCTTAGAAATTTTTAACTGTAATTATTTCTCTCCTGTATTTAGTATATTTATTATTATGCATTTTAATTTTAGGCCTAGAAACATGGGACAATCTAGTAGCAATAAGCATCTGTAGCATCCAGACTATGGTCTTGAAATACCAGTTTTCACTGCAAGAAATCAGGGCTGCTTGGAGAAATGGCTGATTATAGGTTTGAGGTGGGAAATGTTCAGGATGAGCCAGGAGAATCTTGTCACACCAGATAGCAAAGGAACTGTCAAAAACTACTGGGGCTGTGCCAAAAGGAACTGGGAAGCAATCTGCAGAGCCTTTCACTGGCTCATGATGATAAACAGAGCATCAATAAGAGTAACTGCAATGGACTGAAAGATGCTAAGTGTGTTTAAATCCATGAGTTCATAATGATTTAAAAAAACAATAAATCTAATAAATCACCTTTGAAGGATGCTAACAACTATTCATTTTGCAAACTGATACACAAAGTTAGGAATCAAGCCATTTCTTCTACCTTTCCCATACAAACTATACCTTCAGGTAAACAACTAGTAAGTGAAGGAAGGTTTCTCTTTATAGAAATATTTCAACAAATACACCAAGAAGAGAGAGCACTGGAAATCACCATTTTGCAACCCCTAATGAATTAAGGATTGGGTGTTGAGCATCTATGGCTGCTAACATCTGAAAGAGACAATTCTGTCATTTGATGAAGGAACACACCACCACCTGTGAAGCAGTTTTGACCAAAAAAAAAGAAAAGAAAAATGAAATCTGAATCTGATTAAGCTTCTGGATCTAACTACAAACTTACAGGAAACTTGGAGGACAGAGGAACATGCTAAACTACACAATAGGAACACAATCAGTACAATGTCAACCCTGGAAAAACAGAATAAATGACCTAGCTTCTTCAACAAATAAATTGCAAGGAGTTAAAGAAAGAAGAGCTGGATGGGGAACTTATAGATTAAGAGACCTTAAAAAGTTTTTCATGCATGTGAAAATAAAGGTTAATGTGCCCTTAAGGAAGTATCCTAGATCTTGATCCTATTTCACTTGCAGTTTAAAAATAAGATTTGTGAGAAACAGCAACTTTCAAAATTTTGATATTTAGAGTCTTAATTAAGTTATACTTAAAATCATCTCCACAACTTTAATTATTTTGTAAAATAGTGTTTGCCACCCCCAAAGCAATGGCTTACATTTAATTACAATAAAATATTTCTCAGTCATACAACAGTGATTTGGAACTTGGAACAATTCTAACTGAGATGTTTATCTTTCTTAATCCTTTCTTGGTACATATATCAAGAACAAAAAAAAAAAAAAGAAATTTTGCAGAAAACAGAAGCTGGAAATAAAACACCTCAGATCACAAACTATTTTTCAAGATCCTTCACGCACCTCCAGATACTTTTCTGTAAAACTGATACCATCATCCTTCAGAAAAAAAGTATGCAGAATATACAGATGAAATGTTAGACCCTGAGAAGACTAAGATGGGCTTCATGATCTCAAAATTAGCCAGAGACATAATATGCACATATAAATGTTAAATTCCTTAAATGTGACAATGAGAGTTGTACTGTGGCTGAAACAGTTAGGAAAGAATTTCCAGTGGCTAGGCTGGGGTCAGGATTTTATAAGATCTGGACAAGCTGAAAAGGCGGTGAAGACGATTCTAACTGTTCTCATCTGTTCATAAAAGAGCTCTCTAAAGTACTACTGGATAAAAAAAAATATTGGTTCAGCATTAAATGCAGATATTCTTAAAGGCAATAAAATTGTCTATAATTCAGTTACAGGGTGAAATAGTCTATAATTCAGTTGTTTCATTAATTCAGAAGCTTAACTGTTCTTCAATTCAACTGGCCCCAATTCAAGCAGTTTTACTATATTTACAGTGATTTATTTATTTTTATTGAAAATACAAAGTAATATTAAAGTATTTAAATAATTTAAAAATCATTCCGTATCCCCTACACTAACACAGTGAATTTCAGTTCTGCATATTACTTTCCACATGCATGAAGATTTTATAGTCATAATGATAGTGTGCATATCATTTTATATTGTGCTTACTTTACTTATCATATCACAGACATGTCCACGTTTCTACACAGTATTCTGAACAATTATTTTAATGGCAGTATAAGACTTCACTTTTTATTAACCCACTTTCTTCTTTGACATTTAGATTATTTCCAATTTCTTGTTATTGAAAATAATGCAGACATAAGCAACCTCATGCTTTTATCTTTCTGTTTGTTATGCTTTAGGTTACAGTATCAAGGAGTAAAATTTATGAGGAAAAGATATGGTCATTATTATGGCCCTTTCTATGTAGTACCATATTTATTCCCAAAGGGTTATATCTACTTAAAATGCCTTTTGAAACGAGTTCATTAAACAGGTTCCTTCTAAAATGTAAAAATAAGTCAGAAGAATTAGGTAGTTTTACACTTACATATTTAAGGTTAAAAATAATTATTGCCTCTTAAAAAATGATGAGTGTGGGTAGATGATCTAACAGATTTTACTAAGTTTAGATGAATTAAGCAAAGCTTCCAAACTTTTCTCAAGTTACAGCACACTTGGAAAGTGATATGGTAGGTACAATGGAGAAAATGGACAAAGATGTTTCTGGCCCAGAAGCTGCAGCCACCCAGACCACCTCAGGCAACCCCAAGAGATGCTGGATCCATGTCTAGGTGCCTCTGTCACCCACAGTACCAGTGTGCCTGGGGAGGGAAGCTCCAACCAACAGTGGGTCAAGTGACTCAGTCCAAGTCACAACATCTAGTTAGTGGAAAGTGAATTCAAATTTCTTTTCATCAATGCATTTTCTACTATATTACAATGTTCTACATGCTTTCCAGCTCAAAGTTCAATTTCATATGCAGACACATATCTATACTTATGAACAAAGAGCATTTTCTAACATGCTTAAAGATACCTAAACTAGCAATTTACATCAAAGCTGAAAATTAAAAATAGCTCTTAGGATCAGCAGATATTCAACTACTTTCTCTGCAGTTTTTCATATTTTCCATTCTTTTAGTTTGTAAACTCTATGAATAGTAATAATCTTCTGCACAGTATCTTGTATATCTCTGTTGTCAGTAAATAATCATAACAATAAATAATACACACTACGAAGGAAAAACACTAAACTTAAGTCCATTCTAAATAATTCTAAAGGTGAAAAAAAAAGCTTAAGTGTTGATTTTGTAGAGGTAGAGAATATTCCTCCTTATATTTCAAATTCCTTGCTAGCTAAGTGGAAACAATGTACACTATTACATTACAGGATCATAAGAGACATCTCATTCCACAGAATGATTTTGACCTACACCCAGTGTTGCTGCTACCAGGAGAAAAAATTTGCTACAAAGGCATTCCACCTTTTACCAAGTGTCCAGCATTCCAAATCACCTTTGATGAGCAAAGATTATAGGTGTTGACTCCATTGATTTATTCAACTATAAATAGACAAAAGATTTTTCTTGACCATTAATCACTAGGTTGAGGTGTAGAGTGGGGGTTAAGAATAATAATTTACCTGTTATGTGCCAGGCCACAGTAGCAAGTAAGAGACTCTAAACCCTACATTCTTTTCTTACTACACCATGAAACAGTGATTACTTGGTCATTTCTTTGGACTTGATCAGACGTTATACACACAAACACACCCATGGGACCTCATGGCACTTGGAAGATTACCCACAATTTCCCACTTATTAAGATCTGGATCGTATTTCTCAATGCTCTGAAGATACGTCCCCTTCGAGTAGGAATAGCCCCCAGTGACATAAATGCATCCATTCATGATGACGGCACCACACTCCATCCTCCTTTCCATCATGGGAGCGATCTCTCTCCATTCATTCTGTTCAGGGTCATAGCATTCTGCGATTGTAGTTTGTCCACCAACTAGATAGAGCTTATTTTCAAATGGAACTGAACACAATCCATATTCTATTAAAAAGAAAAAAGAAAGCACATTTTTATTAGAGTCAACAAACAGAAGAGAAACCTTAGGGTAGTGATGTAATAATGCTTTACAATTTGGCTTACAAAAATAGAGTAGTTGTGACATTTTGATTCCAGCACACACTACTGCAACACGGACCCTTAAAATCCACTTCCAGTCATCAAGTTCAGATGACTGCCACTGTCTTTCAGATTATCCTTAAACTGACTTCTCAGGGTGCTGGGAAGAACTCATCCTCAGACCACTACCCTTCTGGGAACTTCCCAGCACAGGCACCTTTTCTCTACGCCTGTGTGTAAAAGGTGTAGCAGCAGAGTCCCTCTGCCATGAACACGTCCTAGGTAACTGGTGTAGGATCCTTCGGGTCTTAGCAGCTAACCCTGAGCTGGTACGTGCTGCCACAGATGCTTGCCTCTCTCATACTGCTGGTTAAGTTAAAGACACAAGAAGTTAGAGAAACACAAGCCAGTTTACTGGGGGAACTACAGTCTGTGACCTTTAGAAGCTGTGGAAGGTGCTCAAAGGCAGAGGGCTGCTGTGTGAGGTCTGTGTCCTGGAGCTGGGAGTCCACTTCTGGGGGTTCAGCCTTCCAGGCTGTTTTAATTTCTTCCATTTTATCTCCCCCCTCCACATCCAAACCTGCTGGCTGTTCAAGGCACTGGGATCTCTGGCAACTTCACTTCCTCTCCCTTCTTCCCAGGGCTGTGACTAGGATGAGGCAAGTGATGTGCCTAGAGCACAGACCATGATGAGGTGCTTCCTCTCCAAGTTTCTCCTTCCGTTTTGTGCCTCAGGCGTCTCGCTTGCCTGACGCTAGTCCCAGCCCTGTTTCTAACATCCCAGGTCGTAGTGCTCACATCACTCCCAGCCTGGGAGTTCATTCTATGGAATATCAACTACAGACCTGAGGAAGAGCAGGAGTTGTCAGTGGGATGACTATTACAGCAAATAAATGAAGAGTTAGCTTTCCATTGCTGAGCTGTTCCTTCCGTCTGGAAGTCTTTTCTTTTCCCAGGTCTTTGCATAGCTGCCTGCTTCTCGTCATTCAGTTCTCATCTGTCAACTCCTCACTGGGCCTTCTCCTGTCATCCAACCTGCAGGAACCAGTCAGCTGTCTCTACCACACCACCCTACTTTAATTCTCTCTGTAGCGCGTCTTACGATCTGATGTGCTTCCTGTTTATAGTCTCTCTCTTCCTTCCAGCAGTGCAGGACCTGTGTCCTGCCCAATACTCCATCCTATTTGGAGGATGGCAAATGTCTGGCACCTTGTAAGGACTCAGTAAACGCTTGTTGGATCAATGAATGAATTGTACCTTGTACCCTCTGTGCCCAAATAAGCACTCCCAATACTTGATGGAAAAAAAACTTAAAGGCTTTCTTTAGAAAGAATGCACAATCATTCTTTGATTTCCCTGTAAGTAGGGAAGACAGGTTCTTCTCAGTAAAGCTGTTGCTATTTAGGCTTCAAAGCATAAGGAAAATTCTGAGAAGATTGGTATTTCTGCTTTGAGTCCACATGCTGATGTTCTCCAGTTTCTGACATCCAAGAATTATCCCACCTCTGAAAACCCATTTATTCCTTTTCAGTTAAATAAATCTATAATTTTTATAGGATTTCATTGTTTTTTGAGTACTTGTGACATGTTATTTATATAAATTATGAGTCATTCTGTTAAATGGTTACTGTGAAAATTAATGATGATACAAAAATTTTATCAGTTGGTATAAATGATTCAACAGTGAGGTTTGTAGGCTATTTTTTAATTATTCAAATCTTACCAAAAAAATCATCATTTTGTGACTCATGTTAAAGAAGAATCTCAATCTTTCCATAGCAACAAAAATGTCCAAAATAAAGTGACTCCTGGCTCTCTATTCTGATTCATTGATGTATGTATCTGTTTTGTGCCAGTACTATACTCTTTTGATTAATGCAGTTTTGTAGTATAGACCAAAGTCACTGATTCCTCCAACTCTGTTCTTTTTCAAAAGTGTTTTGGCTATTCAGGGTTTTCTGTCTTTCCATGCAAATTTTAAAGTTATTTGTTCTAGTTCTATGAAAAATACCCTTGGTGTTTTGATAGGGATTGCACTGAATCTGTAGATTGCCTCAGGATGATGTGGTCATTTTAACAATATTAATTCTTCCAATCCATGAACACAGTATATCTTTCTATCTGTTTGCGTCATCTTCAATTGCTTTCATCAGTGCTTTAGTTTTCTGAGCACAGGTCTTTACCTCCTTAGGCAGGTTTATTCCCAGCCATTTTATTTTTTGATGCTATGGTAAATGAGATTGTTTGTTTATTTTCTCTTTCATTGTTCGTGTATAGAAATGCAATAGATTTCTGTATGTTAATCCTGTATCCTTATAATCAATTATTCTACAAGAAAGGAGCCAAGAATATACAATGGAGAAAAAAAAGTCTCTTCAATAAGTGTTGTGCTGGGAAAACTGGACAGCTACATGGAAAAGAATGAAATCAGAACACTGCCTCACACCATATACAAAAATAAACTCAAAATACAGTAAAGACTTAAATGTAAGGCTATTTACTATAAAACTCTTAAAACATAAGCAGAACACTCTTTAACATAAATTGCATCAAGATCTTTTTCAATCCACCACTTAGAGTTCAGTTTAGTCGCTCAGTCGTGTCCGACTCTTTGCAGCACTTAGAGTAATGAAAATAAAAACAAAAATAAACAAATGGGACCTAACTAAAAAGCTTTTGCACAGCAAAGGAAGCATAAACAAAATGAAAAGACAACCCTCAGAATGGGAGAAAGTATATGCAAATGAAGCAACTTACAAAAGATTAATCTCCAAAATACATAAAGAGCTTGTGTGACTCAATATCAAATAAACAAACAACCTAATCAAAAAATGGGCAGAAGATCTAAACAGACATTTCTCCAAAGAAGACATATGGCTAAAAAGCATATAAAAAGATGTTCATTATCACCAATTATTCAGCTCAGTTCAGTCGCTCAGTCGTGTCCAACTCTTTGTGACCCCATGAATCGCAGCACGCCAGGCCTCCCTGTCCATCACCGTCTCCCGGAGTTCACTCAAACCCATGTCCATCGAGGCGGTGATGCCATCCAGCCATCTCATCCTCTGTCGTCCCCTTCTCCTCCTGCCCCCAATCCCTCCCAGCATCAGGGTCTTTTCCAATGAGTCAACTCTTCGCATGAGGTGGCCAATTATTAGAGAAATGCAAATCAAAACCACAATGCAGTATTACCTCACACTGGTCAGAATAGCTATCATCAAAAAATCTACAAACAATAAATGCTGACAAAGATGTGGAAAAAATAGAACCTTCCTATATTGTTGGTGGGAATGCAAATTGGTATAGCTTCTATGGAAAACAGTATGGAGGTCCTTAAAAAACTAATCATAGAACTATCCTATCTTCCAGAAATCCCATTCCTAAGCATACATCTGGAGAAAACCATGATTTGAAAAGATACATGCACCCCAATGTTCATTGTAGCACTATTTACAATAGCCAAGACATAGAAGCAATGTAATGTCTATGGGGACATGAATGAAGATGTGATATATTTATACAATAGAATATTAGCCATAAAAAGGAATAAAATAATGCAACATAGATCTAGAGATAATCATATTAAGTGAAGGAAAGTAGACAAAGACAAATACCATGTGATATCCCTTACATGTAGAATCTTAAAAAATTATAGAAATGAACTTATTTACAAAATAGAAATAGACTCACAGACAGAAAACACACTACGGTTACCAAAGTGGGTAGTGTGGTAGGGAGATAATTAGGAGTTTGGGGATTAACATAAACATACTACCATATATAAAACAGGTGAACAATATGGACTTATTGTATAGCACAGGGACCTCTACTCAATACTCTGTAAATGGTCTATATGGGGAAAGAATCTAAATGAGACTGGAGATATACATGTATATAACTGGTTCACTTTGCTGTATACCTGAAACTAACACAATATTGTAAATCAATTAAACTTCAATAAAAATGAACAAATAAACTTTTTTTAAATGACAAAGCAAAAAAACACAATGGATGAACAGATAAAAAAGATATGGTGTGTATATATTTGTGTGTGTGTGTGTGTGTGTATATATATATATATATATATAAATAAAAAGGAATACTATTCCACAATAAAAAAGAATGAAACTTTGCCATTGGCAACAATGGATGGATTTGGAAAGTATTAGGGCTTCCCAGGTAGCACTAATGGTAAAGAACTCTCCCACCAATGCAGGTAAACATAAGAGATGCAGGTTCGATCCCTGAGTTGGGACGATCCCCTGGAGGCGGGCATGGCAACTCACACCAGTATTCTTGCCTGGAGAATCCCATGGACAGAGGAGCCTGGTGGGCCATGGTCCATAGGGTCTCAAAGAGTCAGATAGGACTGAAGCAATTTAGCACACATGGAGAATATTGTGCTAAGTGAAACAAGGCAGACAGAGAAAGACAAATATTGCATGAATCACTTATATGTGGAATCGAAAATATAAAACAAGCTAGTGAATACAACAAAAAAGAACCAGACTCACAGATCTAGAGAACAAACTGGTGGCTACCAGTGGGGAGAGGGAATGGGCGGGAGGGGGCGGGCAAGATGGGGTAGGAGATTAAGAAAGTACCAACTATTATGTATAAAATAGGCTAGAAGGATATATTGTAAAACACAGGGAATACAGCCAATATTTTATAATAACTATAGAGTATAAAAAATTTTTAATTGTAAATCACTATATTATACATCTAGAACTTATATTGTACATAAACTACATCTCAGTTTTTAAAAAGTATAAAAATAAAATGATTCCTGGTATTTTTTCCCATTACCCAAATGCAACATAATGTTCTGTTTTAGTTGGTGGAAACCTGCTCAGCTGTAACTGACTTTTTTCTTATTGGTCACTCTATGAAGCTACTGAGGCTAAGGTACTGTATCTTGTTTATCGAGTTCCTAGCACTGTACACAGCATTAGAAAGCACTCAGCAAATATCTGTTGGACAAATGAATGAATGAGCAATTTCAAACCCAGTATGAAAACAGCTCAGAGTTTACACACAAATGTTCACTATAAAAACATGGCAGTCGATATTCAGTTTTACAAGAGTGATCGGAACAAAGCCATGCAGGCATTCAGAAACAACCATAATATTTTCATGTATTCAATATCCACTTTTTAAAAAATGCTTTAAAAATTTTACTTAAGATTTTTTTTCTCACTGAAAAGAACTGTAAAGCTTATCTAATCTAACGTCCTTATTTTGCTCGAAAGTAAGACCCAAGAGCTTAAGCTGCTGCCCAAGATTAGATAAGTAAATAAAGGGCAGAGCCAAGAGAGAACATTCTCCCCACTGGACACAGCTCTCCACGGATTTTTCTTCCCTATCACTTACTGCTTCTCCTGGGTTCTTCACACATTCTTCTTTCTTTCTCAGCTCCTCCTTTAACTAATGCTGTTTCTCAAGATTCTGCTCATCTATGTGTTGTTAGTCCCAACCTCCCAAGGCATCTTATTCACCTCCACACCTGGCCATCATCTCTAAGCAAACAATGCCCAGGTCTCTGTATTTACCCACGTTCTTCCTCCTACTGCAGAACCACACTTCCCATTGCTTTCTGGACAGCTCTTCTAAGTTGTGTTAGTTGTCCTGCTGCTGCTGCTGCTACGTCACTTCAGTCGTGTCCAATTCTGTGCGACCCCATAGACAGCAGCCCACCAGGCTCCCCCGTCCCTGGGATTCTCCAGGCAAGAACCCTGGAGTGGGTTGCCATTTCCTTCTCCAATGCATGAAAGTGAAAAAATAAAGGGAAGTCGCTCAGTCGTGTCCAACTTCTAGCGACCCCATGGACTGCAGCCTACCAGGCTCCTCTGTCCGTGGGATTTTCCAGGCAAGAGTACTGGAGTGGGGTGCCATTGCCTTCTCTGGTTAGTTGTCTAGTCGTGCCCAACTCTTTGCAACCCCATGGGCTCTAGCCCAGCAGGCTCCTCTGTCCATGGAATTCTCCAGGCAAGAGTACTGAAACAGGTTACCATTCCCTTCTCCAGGGGATCTTCCCAACCCAGGGATTGAACCCTGATCTCCTGCATTGCAGGCAGATTCCTTACTGTCTGAGTAACTAGTTCTTGACATTTCGCTCAAAACTGAGCTTATCATCCCTCCACTTCTCCCCTCCCATTGGTTGCTACTTCAATGCTGCCAGTCAATAAGCCAGAGAGTCTTGCCCTTATCCCCAATGTCCAATCACCCAAGGGGGTGATCACTACCATTCAATCAACGATGAACCTACACTATTCCTCACACCTGCCTGTTTTCTACTCCTGCCACTGCAGGCTTTTAGTATTTCTTACCTGGCATATTATAGCTTGAGTAGGCCTCCCTGCCATCTTTCTCCCAGTCTACTCTCAAAGGAACTCTTTTCTTAAAACTAAAACTGACAATGCAGCATTCTCTTGCTCTGAAAACTTTGGTACTTCTCTATTTTTAAAATTTATGGAGGCCATTCAAAGCCTTCCGTGACATGATTTTCAAATAAACTTTGTCATTTGGTCTCTCATTCTTCCCTCTTGCATCTCACTCACACTTCTACTCCCAAGAACTGGAGTAAACCTGGAATTTTCCCATTAGCATTCCTTCATTGGCTAACTTTCTGCCAGAAAGCCTAAATCGTAACAACCTACTCCTGGAAGCCTCCTAAGATTGTCAGATCCCCTTAATCAGACTGATGCTCTCTCTGCCCTCAATTTCAATAGCACCTATTTGTAAGATTGTGTTCCTGTTATGTATGTGTATTTACTACTATATTCTGACTTCCTGTGGCAGTAAAATTAATCATCTTTAATGTCTCATGTAATAACTATCAATAGAATGGTATCTTTCCCAAGGTAAGGTCTCAATAAATGTTATCTTGAATTTGATGGAATTATACTCCCCTGTCTTTCAACTATACAAAGCAATCACCCTTAAAAGCATTAAGAAAAAAGATAACATTTATATTACCTTTAAAAAATAATAATAGTCATTTATTTGCAGTCTAAGCTACATATCTATAAGGTAGACTCATGACTGGCATTTTACGCTTCTCAGGAGATGCTCCTAAAACATATAGGAAGCATGTTGTTGTTGTTCAGTTACTAAGTCACGTCTGACTCTTCTGCGACCCCAATAGTCCTCCTCTGTCCATGAGATTTCCCAGTCAAGAATACTGGGGTGGGTTGCCATTTCCTTCTCCTGGAGATCTTCCCAACCCAGGGATCGAACTGCATCTCCTACATTGGCAGGCGGATTCTTTACCACTGAGTCACCTGGGAAGCCCCATAGGAAGCCTAAGTTGCCATAATTCAGAGGATGTAGATCCAAACGCTTCCCAGGGCCAAGGAGATAACAGATTAGCCGAATGAAGCAGGCTGCTGCTGCTGTTAAGTCGCTTCAGTCGTGTCCGACTCTGCAACCCCATAGACAGCAGCCTATCAGGCTCCTCTGTCCCTGGGATTCTCCAGGCAGGGGTAAGAAATACAGCAGCCCCCCTCAAGCCCTATGATGTGAGAAGCATGGAATAGACTGTGGTGAAATGGAAGCCTCATCTGAAGGGAATAGCCACTACCTGGCCCCAGTGATTGTTGCCAGGAAGGAATATGATGACAGATCTTGCAATTTTCCTAAAGGCCAGAAATAATGATTTTTATTTGAAATCTCCTGAATTTTAAATATTGATAACAAGCCAGTTAAAAAATATTTTGAACACTGTGAGAGCCAAACAGAAGATATACAACATAGGTGATAATATATCTTCATTTCTCATTTTATGTTCAACATGAATCAAAATGCTCCATGTGGAATTCTATGTTCCCAGGGATTGATAATGTAATTTAATATTCATTTCTGACTGATTTTTCAATTTGCCATGGCTTTACATCCTTTGGCTTAAGTCTTACTAAGCCACCTGCAGTGGCTCTCCATCAGTCAACAAGCCATATCCAGTTTAAGTGTGTTATGGAAGATTTATTTTTAAAGCAATCCTTTTATGAAATATAAATTAAGCTTCTAGTGTGGACAACTGCCCTCTGATTTGTTGATCTGACTTTTCATATATTGGATCTTCTTTGTAAAGATAAGTCAGAATAATATCTAACTTAGGTTAACATGAGGATCAAATGAAGTAACAACGTAGTTGTTCAGAGCGTGGGCTCCCAGCCAGGCTGCCTGGATCTGAAACTCACAACAGCCTGAGCTAGCTGACCACGGGCAACCTCTTCACTGTCTGTGTGCATCAGTGACCTATAAAACAGTAGCAGTATCTAGTTCACAGGACTGCTGTGGCTCAGATGGTAAAGAATCTGCCTGCAATGCAGGAGACCTGGGTTTGAGCCCTGGGTTGGGAAGATCCCCTGGAGAGGGCATGGCAACCCACTCCAGTATTCTTGCCTGGAGAATCCCATGGATAGAGGAACTTGATGGGCTACAGTCCGTGGGTTTGCAAAGAGTCGCACATGACTCAGTGATTAACACTTTCACTGGATTAATACATGTGAAAGTACTAGAAAAGTTAGTGCCTGGCACATACTTAGGCTTCCCTGGTGGCTCAGAGGGTAAAGTGTCTAATCTTAGCTATTACAGGCATACCTTGAAGAAACTGAAGTTCGGTCAGAACATAGTAATAAAGTGAGCATCACAATAAAGGGTCCACACAAATTTTCTGGTTTCCCAGGGCATAAAAAGTTATGGTTACACTATACTGTAGTCTATTGGAGAAGGCAATGGCACCCCACTCCAGTACTCTTGCTTGGAAAATCCCATGGATGGAGGAGCCTGGTAGACTGCAGTCCATGGGGTCAGTAAGAGTCGGATACGACTGAGCGACTTCACTTTCACTTTTCACTTTCATGCACTGGAGAAGGAAATGGCAACACACTCCAGTGTTCTTGCCTGGAGAATCCCAGGGATGGGGGAGCCTGGTGGGCTGCTGTCTATGGGGTCGCACAGAGTCGGACACAACTGAAGTGACAGCAGCAGCAGCAGCAGCAGCAGCATAATGTTTTATGTCTAGAAAAACAATAGATATATGTTAATTTTTAAATATTTTATTGCTAAAAATGCCAGTTCAATTAGAATAGAATATCAAAGACTGCTGATCAAAGATCACCAGAACAAATATAACAATTATGAAAAAGTTTGAAAACATTGCGAGAATTACCAAAATGGGACAGGACACAGTGAGCAAAGGCTGTTGGGAAAATGGCACTGACAGAATTCTCAAGGCAGGGTTGCCACAAACCTTCAGTGTGTACAAAATGCAATGTCTACAAAGCACAAAACAACAAGGCATGCCTGCATTCAATATGACTGTTACTGTTTTTCTCTACCATAATTTCACTAGTTATAACAGAACGTTGTGGGGATTCTAGGATAATACATCTGAACTACTAGGAGACGGATGACTGCCTCCATGATGTCTTCAAGAGCCAGGACAGCATCTGGCTGATTGTTGTGGAAGTCCTGTACATGGAGACACAGACCCAGCTTCAGGTGTGCTCGCCCTGAACTGTGAGATGACACAACACACATGACGCACGGGCAAACTAGCTGCATTGGTTAAAAGCAGCAGAGCCTGCTCCCTTCCAGAGAGGAAGACTACTTGCTGGTTATGCCACAGGTTAATGCACTCAAACTTCCTGACTTTGAATCCTGACCCACCACTTCCAAACCGTGACCTTGGCACAGCTACTTACCCTTTCTAAGCCTCCATTTTCAAATATGGGGTAAAAGAGGGGTAAACAACACCAACTCACAGGGCTGTAGTTAGAATTTAAGGTAGTATTTCATGCCAAGTGCTTAGGCAGTACTTGACCTATAGAAAGTGCTCAAGAAGGTTAGCTATTATTCTTCTTCTCAGATGGGTCAAGCTTGTGAATTTTGATTATGCTCTCCAGTGACTGACATATGGACATATGGACTGACATATGGCCTGATGCCATATGGAAAATGATTCAAAGTAGTATAGTGATACGGTGACATGAAACTTTCCTAATGAAAAGAATCTTAACCAGATGGCATAACTGTAAGAGGTTTATGCTTTCCCCTGAGCCTTACCCAAAGAGACAAGCCAAAGAACAAAGGACACCACAGAAGGCAGGCCACCCTTTGTGGGCAGACAAGCTCCTTGATGACTGTTAAGGCCGACAAAGAGCCCTGCAATCACAGGAGTAAGTGCTTCACACCTATTGAAACCCACAAAGAACATGCTTCTTTAAAAAAAAAAAAAATCACCTCCTAAAAGGAATTAACAGATATCCTTCCCACCTACTTGACAGACTAGTGTTTTTACCTGTCCATAAAAATTCTGTTTTCTGTAACACAGGTAGTAAATGAAAAAAAGCATACAACTAAGGAATAGGAAACGGAAGAACAGAATCTTTGTAAAAAAAATTTTAAAAGAACTAATACTTTTAACCACACAGGCTTAAAATATTTGTCATGTAAAGACATCAGGGAAAGTATCTGTAGATGTCCTCGAATTGGAATAAGTTAATTGTGATTGTTGTCAGATGAACATGTGACTATTTTGGGCCTTTTAATTATATCCAAGTGTAGTGTACTATAAATTTAGTACTGTCTACTTCCAGCATATTCTTAGCCATCTTTTATGTTGATAAGTGGCATCACAACACGTACTATTTGAGACAGTAATTTGTTACCTGGATGTGGACTGGAGGTGATGAGACTCCATTCATTGATATCTGAATTGTAGCTCTGGACCTTGTCATAGGTGCAGCTGCCTCTGTATCCGCAGTGGCCGCCAATGACGTAGATAACTTCATGTAAGACACAGGCAGTAGCATTTCCTACGCCTGTGTGTTAAATTAAAATCACATCTTCAGATTGGTCTTTTGGTTTTGCAGTGAATATTGGACTGTTTATTATTGCTTTTGTTAAAATGGACGTTAGACACAAGGCATTGTCCCAGGAGTTATAAAGGATAGGAAAAAAAATTTTTAAGGCTTCCTCAGTTTTTTTTTTAAGGGAGGGGTGAGACATTAATACAAATAATTAGAATGCAGGGTAGAGAACTCCTGTGAGTGTTCAGAGCAAGGAGACATTGCTTGGTCTAGGGGAATCACAGAATTTGGCAGGCAGAATTTGACCTGGGCCTTGGTAGGTGGCCTTCGGCAGGCAGAGATAAGAGAAAGCCATCTGAAGTGGAGGGAAAGGGGAACACAAAGATTCACTGGACAATGTCATGCAGCCCAGATTGATCCCCAGCACTTGAGCAGGCAGGTGGCACTCCTGGGGCTGTCGTGTGGGAATTAAAGCTGATGTGGTAAATTGAAGCCACACAGCAAAAGATCCTCATGCCCGACTAAGAAACATACAATTAATTCAGCAGGACATTTTAAACAGAGGAAGAGAGGGACTACAGAAATAGAAGGGCAAGAGTCAGAAAGAGAGAGGTACTGGCCCAGGTGCAAAGTACCGAGGTCTGACTTAGACTGGGCCTTGAGTGTAGGGAAGGATACCGAGGTAAGAGACACAGAAGAACAGATGGGCTTCAAAGACTGACGCGTCTAAGACTCATTCTGAGGTCCTGAGCGCAGAAAACTGGGAAACACCGATGCCACAGAAAAATAAAGAGGAAGTGGATTCATCAGGGGAAGAAGACATGAGGAAGAAAAAAGTGAAAAGAAAGTGCTCAGTCATGTCCGACTCTTTTTCGACCCCATGGACTGTAGCCCACCAGGCTCCTCCATCCATGGGATTTTCCAGGCAAGAGTACTGGAGTGGGTTGCCATTGCCTTCTCCAAGGAAGAAAGATGAGGAGACTCATTTTAGTTGAAAACGTCAGGTTAGTCTTTCAAGCAACATTTTACTTAGCCCATTCTGTGCAAGGTGCAGTTCAATCTCCCTGTACATTTCTACTCCAAAACAAAAGCGAGTTTGTAAGCAGTGTAGCTATGATGAAAGAGAAAAAAGTTAGGATTTTCTAAACAGCCAAGTATTTGTTTTTAATGTATCTTTTTGGTTGTACCGAGTCCAACATGGGATCTTAGTTCCCCCACCAGGTACTGAACCTGCCTCCCATGCACTGGAAGCTTGGAGTCTTAACCACTGGACCGCCAGGGAAGTCCTGAACAGTCAAGTATTTATTTCTTCTCTGTACATGACTAAACTAAAAAAGGAAATGAATTTGAAATTTGACTCTGCCCAATTTCGGTGCTCATGACCAGGGAAAGCTGCTAGTTCACTTCATGACTACAAAATAAAACAAATTGGGGAACATAGTGCTATTCTTTCTAGAGACAAACGGGAAACAAAGCTCATCATGAGTCTACCCGTCAGAACCAGCACTTGCGGAAAGTGCAATTGACTGACAGAAGTGTTACCCTTCCCAGGGATGGTCAGATATAATCAAGAATCGAAATTTAAGTTAAAAAATATAAAACTCTGGAATTTCAGACCCAGCTAGGAGGTAGGGGAGGACTTCAGTGTCAGAGGGTCTTCCATTCCACTCAAGGCTAATGTGAGAACACTTGCGGCTTTCTTGACGGTGTAGACGCCCTTGCTGCATTTTTCTTTCCAGAAACACTGTTTCAAATATGATTTAACAACATTTCATAAAGTAATACATTTCAGCCCTCAAAGAAATATACTCTAAACTACAAAACCACCGAAACTGTGATCTTATCATTAAGAAGCAGAGGCAGAAATATAGCCAGGTTTACAACAGCTGCTAAAATATTTGAACTTTCTTTGTTTCTTTCCTAGGAAAGGAGTTAGGATATTTAGAGCCACTCTAGGGAGGGGAATTAGTAAATGGGGGAGTCAAGCTCAGGCAGAGTGAAAACCAGAGCAGCAACAGCACTGAGCTTGAAGCCACTTCTCCCATCCTGCCAACTACTGCGGAAACTTTAGGCATGCAGGAGAGAGGTTGTAATGGAATATGAAAGGTATTTCTGCCCTATCAAAGCTGACACGTCCTTCCATAAGGATGGTCATGACCAGGACTTCCCTAGTGGTCCGGTGGTTAAGACTCTGCGTTCCCAGTGCAGGGACACAGGTTCAATCCTTGGTCAGGGAACTAGATCCCAATGCTGCAATAAAGGTCAAAGATTCCACGTGCCACAGCTAAGACCCAGCACAGCCAAATAAATAAACATTTTAGTGTTCATGACCATAATGCCTAACCCTTACTGAGTGCTTACTCTATGCCTGTCACTGTTCTAAGTGATTCACAAGCATAAATTAAATTAATCCCCTCAAACCCTAAACCATGTAATGTTGTCACCCCCATTGTACAGATGGCAAAACTGGGGCACAGGGAGATTAAACGATTTGCCTAAGCTCACCAGCAAGTAAGTGAGAGGTTTAGATATAGACCCAGGCAGCTTGGCCTCAGAAGCAGTGTGCCTGGTCACAAGACCATTTTGTGTCTCAGGCTTCCTGTTCTCATCCAAGGATCACACCGGGTCAGATTCCCAGGCCAGGTCAGATTCCCACACCCTTGCTAGCATTAAAAAAGAAACAGAAAGGCCTGGGAAGAAACATCTGGGATAAAATGACTCAAATTTAGTAACAACCTACCAGTTTGTGTGCAACTCCCCAGCACCAATGAATATATGTAATGAAATAAATGAGATTACAGCTTAACTTTTCTTCCAGTAGGAGGGAACAACAACAAGGCTAATCTGGTACCAAACAGCAGAAAAAACAGTGTTTATCAGACAAATACTGAGACCCAATTGTGTACATGGCTGTGTGGGCTGCGTGCAGGAGACAGGGGATCTGCCCCTCTCCTCTACCCTCTAAGATATGACTGGAATCACAAAGAGCAGAGGCTATATGTCCTCTAGTTTTTGAAAGAATGTAATTTGTTACACCCTACAGGGACCAAACCTTTCAAGGTTTTAATGAAAGACCTTTTAAAAGACAGATGATCAGATGATGAGAAAAAAAAAAGCGAATATTTAAAAGCAAGACTCAAAAGCTTTGATTTCAAGAGCAAGCAAAAAAATAATAATAATAATAAATAAACATGAATAAAACCACCCAGCTTTTTCTCTTCATTTAGCCTTTGATTTAAATATAAATTCTTGACTGAAAGCAAGATATAGATTCAAAACAGGCTCTAGAGTAGGTACAATGAATTAGACTGTTTTCTTATATAAATAACATTATTTTTCCAGCCTGGGTAGCATACTCTGACCAAATAACTCTCAGTCAAGTTGAGGACTGCTATATTACATTTTTACTTAGAACATTCTAGGTAGCATTATTTGATTTGTATAATCCAACTATAGCTCCAAGGTAGCATTCCAAAGTGATAAATTTTTTATAGTGTTATCTGTGAGAGACCCTTTGTCTAATCTCAAACACCTAAAAAGTACAGAATAAACACAGTCTGCACTTACCTTTAATCATGTTTGCAATAGGAATCCACTTCTCTTTCAATGGATCATAGAACTCAGCCTCTTCTGCCGGAGCCCCTTTTCTGTAGCCACCTAAAGCATACACACAGCCACCCAAGGTGACTGCACAGTGGTAATACCTGGCATTGAGCATTGGCAAGCCTTCTGTCCATTCATCACCTTCACTGTTATAGATCCACACTGTGTCAAGAGCTTCAATGTTATCAGTTCTGTAACCCCCGGTTACATAAATATTGGGTCCCAAACATGTAACACCATAGCTCTCCCTAGTGTAATCTGGTATTTCTGCCCCTTGGATCCAAACATTTGTCAAAGGATCCCATATGTGTACCTCTGATAAAGGGTGCCAGTAATAGCCTCCAATGATATACATTGTGGCTGTGGATCGCTGAGAAATCTCTTTATGCATGGGATTCAAAGCATTGTATATTAGAGATCGGATCTTATTTTCAGTTAATAGGCAGCTTCTTTGAAGGCCTAAAGCTGTTTTTAAATACACTGGATCTACATCTATGTTGATATAGCTTAATAGATTATATAGGCATTCAATTCGATTTTCTACATCATGAGCAGTCCACTTAATAACTGGCTCTATGACAGCTTCTTCTTTCCAAACACTGAGATTCTTTCTGGACAAGATAAAGAGAAACTTTTCAAGGCTGATTTCCAGAAATTCTTCTTGTTGCCATACTTCCTTAAACCTTGAGCACAGAATTCTTCGAGATTCCTTCTCTAGTTCTGGACACACGTGAAATTCTGCAAAGGAGTGCATTCCAATACAATTATCAATATCCAAGTGCCTTACCAAAAACTGCTCACATGCTTTCTTCACTGAAAGGAACTGTAGCAGATCAGCTGCTTCAAGCAGGCTTTGAACATTTCTTTTAGTTATCTCAATTTGGGAAGTGTACGCGTAATTTACAAGGCCTTCCAAGATGTCATGGTGGATGCCAGAGATCTTTATTTTATTTTTAAATTTTTCTTTCATGTCAGCTGTGAACATTGCCTTAAAATAATTGCTGCAAGCAGCTAAAACAGCTCGGTGACAATGGAAGATTATGCCTGAAGGACACTGAAGGGTAATATCAGTAAATAATCCATCCAAGTAAAATGTTCTGAATGCATCCAGAAAATCCACTGGATGCGTGGTATCCTTGAAAAGGTAAATATAATCTTCTTGTCCTTTTAGAGCCATGGCTGCAATAAACATGAAACAAACGTGTTTTCAATTTTGCATATTATCCCAGATAATCAGTGCCCAATATTCCTGTCATTGCAATGATTGATTAACATCGCATATGCAAAACTAGATAGACTAAGTTTAGCAGTCTAAGTCACAAATGCAAAACGTGGATAGACTATTTCATAATTTATTTGATGGTCAATTTAATTTCAGGGTAGCTCGTAGTCTGATACGAGGCCCCCGGATTGTTCAGTGGGTCCTCTCAAAAAGAGATATTTATTTGCTACCTCATTTACCCAATCTCTTCAATCTGCCCCGAGTTAGGGTCCTAGAGAGACCTCACATTTGACAATCCAAGCGTCCAAGAGGTCACCTCACTCGAGGCTGGACCTTGGCCGGCCCCAATTCAACCTTTTTCCCGAGCTCCGTCTTCCTTTTAAGTCGCATCGATTGCCAGGAAACGGATGACAGAAATATAACTGATTAGAAGAAATCTCGGAAAAGGGAAACCCTGTGCCTTTCTGCTCAAGGAAGGACAGAAAGTAAAGCGGCCGGACGGCGGCCCCTCTATCCCCGCGCCACCACCGCGGACTGCCGCAGGGGTTTCCGTGCGCCGCGCGCCTGGGCCCGGAGCCGGCGTTCCCGCCCGGGGACCGCCCCGCCCGGAGGCCGGCGCGGGGACTCGCTTCGAGGGCGCCGCGTGCCGTCCACTGGGCCGGGTGCCGCGTCCATCTGTCCCGGGCCGCGGCACAGGTGTGGGGACGGCGTCGCGGACGGCCCCGCGCTCGGCCCGGCCCGCCGCCCGCGCGGCCATTGTCTCCGCGCCTCTGCCGCAGGCGGGCTCGGAAGGCGGCGTGGCCTCGCTTCCCGCGTCTGGCCCCGCTCGCTCCCCGCCGGCTGGCCTCGGGCGGCGGGTCCGTTCCGCACCTACCTCCGGCAGTGGCTCCGGGACGCGGTGCGGACCTGCGGGCTAGCGGCGAGCGGGGGCGGGGGCGCCTCCGGACCCTCTGACCATCTTTGGAAGAGGCGCGGCGGAGGCTGCCTGCTAGCGCAGCTCCAGCCCACAAGCGGCTCCTATTTTGGTGCCCCGGCTGCTCCCCGCCTCCAACCGAACAGCCCCCCACGCGGCTGGGGCGCGGGGCCACTCGCGGGAACTCACGGATGGCGGGGCCGCGCTGCGGGCAGGAGCGGGGTGGGCGCGCGGGCGCGCGGGCGCGGCTGCACTCCTACCCGAGGCTCCCCCTGCAGCAGGTGGGAAGGCTTCTCCGAGGAGACCGCCCGGGCCACTTTTCCCTCTTTCCTTAGACCTGTCTCCCTAGCCCCACCCCCAACACAGACACTCCCGAGAGTTTTCTCTCTAGACAAACTCCTTAAGTCCTGATTTAGAACCAGATATAGGGATTGGGGACCTCCTTTCTCCCTCTTTCAGTAGCTCTCCCCAGCCCAGGACCTAATTGTGGAGTGGAATTGCGGGTGGATGTTGGAGAGAATACAACAAAGCTATAGGTCTGGGGTTGAGGTTACCTTCAAAATGCCAGAAGTAGGGGCTACTTTCCCATGAACTCCATTCTACCCCTTAGGAGAGCACTCTGGAGCCCCAGGGACTAATTGGTACAGTTTGGGTTAACTTGGAGCTTTGAGAAAAACTGAAAGTAGCCAGGGCCAAGGATTCAGGTTCCAGTATTTAGAGTAGCTGGAAGGAGCAGTCTCCAGTCTTTCTTCTGGTGGCAGCCAGTCCAATCACATAAAGGTGTCTATATGCTACACCAGAAAGTTCACTTTGTTGGAACTTTTTTTGTTCCAACAAAACCTAATATCAAACATTTTCATTCATTCATTTGCAAGACTGTATTGAGTGCCTGCTTAGGCATAGGCACTGGTAACGATGTAGTGAAAGATGGTCCATAACTTTCATGGAGTTTACAGTGTAGCCCATTGCTTCAAGGCAAATAGATGGAGAAACAATAGAAACGGTGACAGACCATTTTCTTGGGCTCCAAAATCACTGTGGACGGTGACTGCAGCCATGAAATTAAGACAGTTGCTTCTTGGAAGAAAAGCTATAACAAACCTAGACAGTGTGTTAAAAAGCAGAGACATCACTTTGCCAATGAAGGTCCATCTAGTCAAAGCTATGGTTTTCCAGTAGTCATGTACAGATGTGAGAGTTGGACCATAAAGAAGGTTGACCACAGAAGAATTGATGCCTTTAAACTGTGGTGCTGGAGAAGACTCTTGAGAGTCCCTTGGACTTTGAGGAGATCAAATCAGTCAGTTCTAAAGGAAATCAGTCCTGAATATTCATTGGAAGGACTGATGCTGAAGCTGAAGCTCCAGCCACCTGATGCAAGCAGCCAACTCATTGGGAAAAGACTTTGATGCTGGGAAAGATTGAAGACAGGAGGAAAAGGGGATGACAGAGGATGAGATGGCTCAATAGCATCATCAACTCAATGGACACGAGCTTGAACAAACTCTGGGAGATGGTGAAGGACAGAGAAGCCTGGCGTGCTGCAGTCCGTGGGGTTGCAAAGAGTTGGACATGACTTAGCAATTGAACAACAATAACTACAGTATATGTTTTTCTGGAACTCTCTTGCTTTTTCGATGATCCAACAGATGTTGGCAATTTGGTCTCTGGTTCCGTTGCTTTTTCTAAATCCAACATCTGGAATTTCACGGTTCACATACTGCTGAAGCCTGGCTTGGAGAATTTTGACTATAGTGATGGGTAAATGCCTAAGTACTGTTAATTTCCCACTAGCCTTGAGGATTCTGAAGCTAAAGCCCTCTAGTATACTTAGTGGGCTTCCCTAGTGGCTCAGGTCGGAGAAGGCAATGGCAACCCACTCCAGTACTCTTGCCTGGAAAATCCCATGGACGGAGGAGCCTGGTAGGCTGCAGTCCATGGGGTTGCTATGAGTCAGACATGACTCAGCGACTTCACTTTCACTTTTCACTTTCCTGCCTTGGAGAAGGAAATGGCAACCCACTCCAGTGTTCTTGCCTGGAGAATCCCAGGGACGGGGGAGCCTAGTAGGCTGCTGTCTATGAGGTTGCACAGAGTCGGACACAACTGAAGCGACTTAGCAGCAGCAGTAGCAGTGGCTCAGGTGGAGAAGGTAATGGCAACCCACTCCAGTACTCTTACCTGGACACTTCCATGGACAGAGGAGCCTGGTGGGCTGCAGTCCATGGGGTCACTAGGAGTCGGGTACGACTGAGTGATTTCACTTTCACTTGTCACTTTCATGCATTGGAGAAGGAAATGGCAACCCACTCCAGTATCCTTGCCTGGAGAATCCCAGAGACAGAGGACCCTAGTGGGCTGCCATCTATGGGGTCGCACAGATTCAGACACGACTGAAGCGACTTAGCAGCCGCAGCGGCAACAACAGTGTAGCCAGCTTAAGGGAGGAAGGAGACCAGGATGAAAGAACACCAGAGCCCCAGTGTGTTTCTCAGAATATGGTCTGAGAGACAATATACAAACAATGACCAGACTGTATATGACAACAGAACTCTGAACCACACAAAAAGCCCAAGAAGCCAAACCACAACTTCTGCAGCAATTAGAGTAGACCAATTAGACCAGCAATTAGACCAGAATACTGGAGTGGGTTGCCATTTCCTTCTCCAGGGGATCTTTCTGACCCAGGAAGTGGTCAGTGACAGCCAACTTACTGATTTTTACCCCTACTTCCAACTCAGGACCAACCAGAGAAAGCCAATTTGTTCCCCATACCAATCGCATAAAATATTCCTTGATTCTAATAGTTGGCCTGGAGCTTTATTTACCAGGCCAACAACCTCAGATAAAGCAAACCGGAGACCTTCCTCTTCTTCCTCTTTTACAAAGCTTGTCCACTCCCCTACCTGCCTTTGAGCTTCTATCAAAGGCAAATAATGTTCTGACTCTCTGGCTATAGCAAGATCTGAATAAATGGCCTCTGTTCTCATTTGGATGATTTTAGTTTAATTCCACAAGTCAGACCATCTCAATTGAATTATGTGGGATGTTAGAATCTGCATTTTAATCAAGGGCATCAGATGATTCTTTTGCACAATTAGAATGTCAGACCTAAAATGGGAGAAAAATGAAAGATTTACTATCTCAACATTTGGTAAACAGTTTAGTAGAGAAGAAACGTATATGAGATCTTTTTCAGGCTTAATATTCTCGTGTGTCACTTATCTATCATGTAGCTTAACTGAGCTTCTCAGATCCTTAATTTTCTGACTCGTAAAAGAAAATATCAGTACTTTCTCAACTAACATAAGGTTACTGGAAAGATAAAGCAAAATTATGACTGATGCTGAAACTGAAGCTCCAATACTTCAGCTGCCTAATGCGAAGAGCCAACTGATTGGAGAAGACCCTGATGCTGGGCAAGACTGAGGGCAGGAGGAAAAGGGGAAGACCAAGGATGAGATGGTTGGATAGCATCACCGATTCAATGAACATGAGTTTGAGCAAACTACGGGAAATGGTGAAGGACAGGGAAGTCTGGCGCACTGCAGTCTACGGTGCAAAGCATCAGACATGACTTAGCAACTAATCAAATGACCATGAAAATACTTAGGATGTGGTATATAAATATTAACTATTATAATGAAAGAGTGTGAGTGTGTGTGTTAGTTGCTCAGTCGTGTCCAACTCTTTGCAACTCCATGAACTGTAGCCCGCCAGACTCCTTTGACCGTAGAATTCTCCAGCCAAGAATACTGGAGTGGGTTGCCATTCCCTTCTCCAGAGGATCTTCCCAATCCAGTGATCGAACCCGGGTCTCCTGCATGGCAGGCAGATTCTTTACCATCTGAGCCACCAGAGAAGCCCATAATGAAAGGATATTTGCACTCCTCTATCACAACCTCAATTTGAAAATTAGTATCTTATTAACATTTCTTCCAAAATTACAAACTTTGTAGTTAATTGTAATTAAAGTTTGTCCTTCATAATGAGGAGTGATGTCATTGTTGGTGTTGTCATTCGAGGACACAATTGTGACTGATTGAAGATGGAAGTGTGGCTGTTTGTGGCATGATGCTCTTTGTTATACAGTAAGTACAGGCTCTATCTAACTCAAAGGAGGGCTTCTAGAATCATAATAGCTTGTAAACATGTAACAAATGATTCTTGAATAACAGAATTCACTACTATATTGTCATTTGTGTAGTTATTTCAGATTGCTGCAGAGCCCAGCTAATACTTTTGCTTTCACTGCCTGACATTCGTTGGTTTTGAATTATTGCTTAAAAGTATATATCAGCTACATGTCTACTATAACTAAAAGAAAAGAGCCCAAAAAAGTGCATATCAGCATAGAGTAGACTGCTTCAACCTGCCAGAAGAAGAGCAGCCTGCCAACAGAATGGTATGAGCAAGAGCAGTTCCTCTTTACTACACGCTTTATCAGAAATCCACTGCAAATTCTAATAGATGCGATACACTCAGAAATATATAATTAGCATTCATAAATCAAATAAATTAATGACACTGTTCAAGAAAACAACCATGCCATCTGTGAATCCAATTCTTAGGGAAATAAAGAGCCACCATAAGATGAGACATGAAAGACTCGTGGCAGATACTAAGATTGGCATGGAGTTGGAATCCTTTGGACATCACACTGTACTTTTCAAAAGACACTTAGTTTATAAAAATTACAACTTTGTTGTTTTTAACCTTATTAGTACATCTTTCCACTAAATGTTGCTACACTGTTAAATGTTTGGTATGCTAATTGTGATAGCATTATCAATACATATAAATGTGCCAGTATATACAGAAAATTTTGTGTACTTCATTTAAGCTACTCATTAAGACGAGTTGATGTTAAGTAAAAAAAAATAGGTATAATTTATAAAGCCACTGAATACAGCTGTATAAGTTGTGCACTGCACAATTCCAGCTCATTCCAGTCAGATTGCTATGTGGACAGTCTCAGGAATTGTATGGTATAATATCAGCACAGGTACATGGGGCTGCCCTGGAGTTGCTACGTCTTGGCAAAGCCTTCTGGGTATGCTTCCTGGAAAATAAACATTCTGATGACTGGGCAACAAGTGCTTTCACAAGTCAGAAGGTTTCCAGTTCCTTGTTTTCAACAAAAGTCAAAGAGCATTTTTGACAAATAACTTGGAAAGAATCCATGAAATGAATAGCACTGCTATAATAAAATTCCTCTCATTCCTATCTTGTTGTCTGTGTGAACACATTTTCTCAGGAACTGTATCTATAGAAATGAAAAACAGGAATATCACTGATCCTAAAGTCTGTCTCATGCCAGCAGGAAGCAATAGTTAGCCAAGATACATGGTCTAAATGAAAGGAAAATAGCCCAATTCATCAGACTGAAATAATTTTTGATAAATTTTTACTTTTGATTTAATTTAAGCATATTTATGTTGTTTGGTTAATTATAATAATCAGTTCAGTTCAGTCGCTCAGTCGTGTCTGACTTTTAATCAGCCTAGAAATTTTTTTACTACTTGAGAATCAAGAACATAAAATAGTTAAAATTCTAATTTATGTACATATTTGTTTCAGAGAAGTTTAAAATGTAGTAAGATTTTCAAGTATAAAAACATATAGATGATACTTTCTTTGAATGTTTCCAATATGCACGAATTTCAGTTACCACCATTTTGTTAAATAACACCAATCCATCAAACAGGGTTCAAGTTTTAATTACTCTTGTGTATTTTTAATAACTTTAATTGCATAAAATAGAAATTTTGTCCTCTAGCTCTTCAGTCCACAAATCACTGCATAAGTAACAGGTGAGCATCATGGTTAGCGACCAATCACGTCTCTTCTTTCAAAGTCCATTGTGATTGGTCAGCGTGCATCTGTTATTCAGTTCACAGACAGACAACAAAGCTTCTAGTTGTCTTGCCTCCTGTCTGTGATAAATCTGCACAGAATTTTACAAAAATAGATGATTGAAAGAGGGCACTGGACAACGAAAATGAAAACGTAGCAAAGAAGTAAGAGTGATATTGCCAAAAGCAGAGCTTGAATTTAGCATAATGAAGTTCCAGGAGAGAGGGCTGAGCGTGGGAATGTTGACCGTGCCACCAGTGAAAAGACCAGATGGCAGCCAGCTGAACTCGGTGCAGGTGAACTTTCTGACTTAAAGAGGAAAGTGGTTGTTGTTGAAAAAAAAGGATAACAGTGTCCTAGAAGTAACGCTGGTAAAAATTTTCACTTTCAAAAGAACTCTTGGAGATATGTCACAACATTGCAAGTGCAAAGGATAAAATGTTGGAAGCTGATCCAACTTTAGAAATATGACAATTCACTAAGGCCTAGAAACATGATCACTCTCTACTGTAAGTTATAGGACAAAAAGAAGGCGGTGAAAACTCTTTATTCTTAATGTTTTACAAAAAAACTCATACTTTTATTTCCAATGTTTCTAATTGCAGTGTGTGTGTGTGTCAGTTGCTCAGTCGTGTCCGATTCTTTCTACCCCATGGACTGTAGCCCACCAGGCTTCTCTGTCCATGGAATTCTCCAGGCAAGAATACTGGAGTGGGTTGCCATTTTCTTCAGGGGATCCTTCCAGGAGAAGGAACTGAACCCGGGTCTCCTGCATTGCAGGCAGATTCTTTCCAGCCTGAGATACCAGGGAAGTACACCAACTATATATTGGTCCTACTGTTTTTCATTTTCCGATACATTTATAGGAAACGTATAGAAACTGTCTTCTGATACCAGTCAGTTTTTAATATCTTGACAAAAAAACTTGAAGGTCACAGGACAATCACAGTTGTTCTTACTGATTACAAAGATTATTTTGCATGATAATTTTGCAAATTTTCCTATGAGGACTGCCTATATTTTCAGTAGGACAACATTCTCTGGGAGAATGGAAACATGAGCTCGAGAGAGAAAAAAAAAAGAGGGCTTCTCTGATGGTCCATTGGTTAAGAATCCACCTGGCAATGCAAGGGATACCAGTTCGAATTTTGGTCTGGGAAGACCCCATATGCCTTGGAGCAGCTAAGCCTGTGCACCATGATTACTCAGCACTCGAGAGCCTGCAAGCTGCAACTACTGAAGACCGCTCCGAAAAAAGAGAAGCCACTGCGGTGAAAAGCCCGCACAGTACAATGAAAAATAGCCCCCCTGGCCGCAACTAGAGAAAGCCTGCATGCAGCAACCAAGGTCCACACAGCCAACAATAAATAATAAATCTTTAAAAAAGAATAAGATAAAAATTCCTCACTGTTAAAGAACAACTTGTCTATGTATTTTAAAAGAAATCATGGTAGGTTTCAAATAATTATAGTTACCTTTCACTAAATAGATTTTAAAGTGTTATTTTAAAGCCTACTAAAAAGTCATTATTTATAATATTCTAGAAGTTATAACCTTGGAAAATGTTTAAACTTACAATGAAAAGTTTTCAATATCAATCTAAAAATGTGGAAGTGAGTCCATATGTTACTTTTGGGGTACTTGTTCAAAAAACATATGAAAGACCACTGGTTCATTCTCAAAATAGGAACTAGCTTACTACACTTGGAGGGAGGGTCATTTAAAAGACAGTGCTTCACTGAGGATATGTTTTTGGGTGCCATAGTTCAGTTCAGTCGATCAGTCGTGTCCGACTCTGAGACCCCATGAATCGCAGCACACAGGCCTCCCTGTCCATCAGCAGGTCCCAGAGTTCACCCAGACTCACATCCATCGAGTCAGTGATGCCATCCAGCCATCTCCTCCTCTGTCGTCCCCTTCTCCTCCTGCCCCCAATCCCTCCCAGCATCAGAGTCTTTTCCAATGAGTCAACTCTTCACATGAAGTGGCCAAAGTACTGGAGTTTCAGCTTTAGCATCATTCCTTCCAAAGAAATCCCAGGGCTGATCTCCTTCAGAATGGACTGGTTGGATCTCCTTGCAGTCCAAGGGACTCTCAAGAGTCTTCTCCAACACCACAGTTCAAAAGCATCAATTCTTCGGCACTCAGCTTTCTTCACAGTCCAATTCTCACATCCATACATGACCACTGGAAAAACCATAGCCTTGACTAGACAGACCTTTGTTGGCAAAGTAATGTCTCTGCTTTTCAATATGCTATCTAGGCTGGTCATAACTTTCCTTCCAAGGAGTAAGCGTCTTTTAATTTCATGGCTGCAGTCACCATCTGCAGTGACTTTGGACCCCCCAAAAATAAAGTCTGACACTGTTTCCCCATCTATTTCCCATGAAGTGATGGGACCAGATGCCATGATCTTAGTTTTCTGAATCTTGAGCTTTAAGCCAACTTTTTCACTCCCCTCTTCCACTTTCATCAAGAGGTTCTTTAGTTCCTCTTCACTTTCTGCCATAAGGGTGGTGTCATCTGCATATCTGAGGTTATTGATATTTCTCCCAGCAATCTTGATACCAGCTTGTGTTTCCTCCAGTCCAGCGTTTCTCATGATGTACTCTGCATATAAGTTAAATAAGCAAGGTGACAATGCACAGCCTTGATGTACTCCTTTTCCTATTTGGAATCAGTCTGTTGTTCCATGCCCAGTTCTAACTCTTGCTTCCTGACCTGCATACAGGTTTCTCAAGAGGCAGGTCAGGTAGTCTGGTATTCCCATCTCTTTCAGAACTTTTCACAGTTTATTGTGATCCACACAGTCAAAGGCTTTGGCATAGTCAATAAAGCAGAAATAGATGTTTTTCTGGAACTCTCTTGCTTTTTCCATGATCCAGCAGATGTTGGCAATTTCATCTCTGGTTCCTCTGCCTTTTCTAGAACCAGCTTGAACATCTGGAAGTTCACGGTTCACATATTGCTAAAGCCTGGCTTGGAGAATTTTGAGCATTACTTTACTAGCATGTGAGATGAGTGCAATTGTGCGGTAGTTTGAGTATTCTTTGGCATTGCCTTTCTTTGGGATTGGAATGAAAACTGACCTTTTCCAGTCCTGTGGCCACTGCTGAGTTTTCCAAATTTGCTGGCATATTGAGTGCAGCACTTTCACAGCATCATCTTCCAGGATTTGAAATAGCTCAGCTGGAATTCCATCACCTCCACTAGCTTTATTCATAGTGATGCTTTCTAAGGCCCACTTGATTTCACATTCCAGGATATCTGGCTCTAGGTTTGTGATCACACCATCGTGATTATCTTGGTCATGAAGATCTTTTTTTGTATAGTTCTTCCATGTATTCTTGCCACCTCTTCTTAATATCTTCTGCTTCTGTTAGGTCCATACCATTTCTGTTCTTTATTGAGCCCATCTTTGCATGAAATGTTTCCTTGGTATCTTTAATTTTCTTGAAGAGATCTCTGTCTTTCCCATTCTGTTGTTTTCCTCTATTTCTTTGCATTGATTGCTGAGGAAGGCTTTCTTATCTCTCCTTGCTATTCTTTGGAACTCTGCATTCAGATGCTTATATCTTTCCTTTTCTCCTTTGCTCTTCGCTTTTCTTCTTTTCACAGCTATTTGTAAGGCCTCCCCAGACAGCCATTTTGCTTTTCTGCATTTCTTTTCTATGGGGATAGTCTTGATCCCTGTCTCCTGTACAATGTCACGAACCTCCGTCCATAGTTCATCAGGCACGCTATCTATCAGATCTAGGCCCGGTACCACAGTTAAAGCTAAATTTCAGATAAAATTAATACATGGAAGAAGATAATAAACTAGGATCTTTTTCAATTAGAAAAAAAAAAAGAAACCCAATTCTTCTGGCTAGAGAAAGTACCATGGGATTCTCCAGGGAAGACTACTTGAGTGGGTTGCCATTCCCTTCTCCAGGGGAACTTCTTGATCCAGGGATTGAACTCAGGTCTCCTACCACAGGCCGAACTTTACAGTCTGAGCCACCAGGGAAGCTATTCTTCTGGCTGAAAGTGTTAGTCACACAGTCGTGTCTGTCTCTTTGGGACCCCATGGACTACATAGCCCGTCAGGCTCCTCTGTCCTTAGAATTCTCCAGGCAAGAATACTGGAGTGGGTAGCCGTTCCCTTATCCAGGGGATCTTCCCTACCCAGGGATCAAACCTGGGTCTCCCACACTGCAGCAGATTCTTTGCCATCTGAGCCAGCAGGGACCCAGAAAAAGTAAGAGCACTGGCTCAAATCAACCAAATGATTCTCTATTTCATTCAGTAAAAATCAAAGTACTTACAAGGATCTCCAGCACCCCCTTACCCAGGCCAGCTTCTCCCCTCACCAGGAATGGGTTGCCTCAGGGCTAGCTATTCCTTTTGCCTGCCCAGCTCTTTTCCCAAAAATACTATATGATCTGGTCACTCACCTCTACTGGATTTTTTGCTCAAATATCAACTTCCCAACAAGGCCTTTTTTTTTTTTACCAACCTATTTAAAATTATCTCCACATCCTACCTGTTATTCCCTATTCCCCTTCCCAGCTTTAATTCATAATCCTTATTACCATCTATGATATCATATATTTTGCATATTTTTTAGTTCGTTGTGAGATTTCTCCCACTAGAACATAAACTCCATGAAAGCAGTGATTTTATGTTTTGTTCATTGTATATCCCCCATTCATTCTAGTATTCCTAAAACAGTGTCTGCCACATAATAGGCACTCAATAAAGGTTTTTTATACCAGTGAAAATATGAGCAGATTATAAGTAAGACTTTCAGAATTTGCTTTAAAAATTTGCTCAGGGCTCAGAGTTCTTCAAGAAATTATATAAATGACAATCCACAGACACTGCCTTCCTGCAGAACATGATCTAAAAGTTTTGTGCTTTTTTTCATTTTCAAATTCAAAGCATCAGGCTTATTTTTTTATTAATGAATTCATTTATTTATTGTTGGCTGTGCTGGGTCTTCACTGCTGCACATGGGCTCTTCTCTAGTTACGGAGAGCAGAGGCTACCCTCTGGCTGCAGTGCTCTGGCCTCTCAGTACAATGGCTTCTCTTGTTGTAGAGCGCAGGCTCGAAACATACGGGTTTCAATGGTTGTGCCTTCTGGGCTCTAAAGCTCAGTAGTTGTGGTGTGTGGGCTTAGTTGCTTCACAGCATGTGGGCTCTTCACAGATCAGGGATTAAACCCATGTCTACTGCCTTGGCAGGCGGATTCTTTACCACGAGCCACCAGGGAAGCCTGCATCTGATTTACATATCTCTTCATTTTCCTTCTCACTCACAGCATGCTTAGGAGGTCTTTATCACTTCTACCTTGACTTACTGCAAGACTTTTCTGTGTCATCTCTTCCTTTTCCTCCCAAGTTGTACATTACCTTTCATACCACCTGAACACAACTTTCTTGACATCACTTCCCTTTACTTGCTCCTAAGAGGTACCTGGAAGAAATTCAAACTCCATTGATTAGCTTACAAATCTGTCCATAAATTGGCCAAATCCTACTTACAAAGCTTTATTCCACTACTCCCCAGTGTAAACATTTAACTTCAGTAGGCCAGATATTAATAGATTATCACTACCTAAAGAATATGCTGTACCCACCCCTATCTTGGCTCACATTATTCCCTTCATCTGGGAAGCTCTATCAAGTCCTTTCCATTTTTCCAGGTCCTTTCCATGCTTAATGTATAGATCACAGTCTACCTCTTTCATAAAGCTTCTATCACAGTTAATCAATTGAGCGAATACAAAACACAATACTGTATGGTCATCTAGTCCTTCCTTGACTTAAACACTTTTTATGCTGATTACTAAAATGCTTTATGAAGCATACTTGGGAATTATGAATTACATATATATGTATCTCACCCTTCAATCAAACTGTAAACACTTTGAAGGACATCATTCTTTGTAAGACATAGTCCTACACTTCTTAAACATCCACAGGTTTTTGTTTTGTTTAGGTTTGCTTTCTTGCACATAGTAGACTCTCAAAATATTTGCTTACTGTAGTATTTTTCTCCCCTCAAAAATTGTGCAACAGGATATTTTTCTGGATTTAAATCTGAAAAAGGTTAACTTGTTAATAAATCCCTAAAAGAACATATTCTCATATTGAACTGAGGAAAGTAGAACATTGCATAGACCAAGTTGTGAAAAGAGTTGAGATTTTTGATATGTAACAAAATCCAGAATATGACTGTAGAGGGGTAGAAAAAAATGTGAATGAGCAAGTTTTCCAGTTTGCACAGTTTTAAAATCCTGTGTGACAAATGTTAGTTTAATTGTAATCATATTTTACTAGTTGTTTAAACATAAATTTGAAAATTTATTATTTGAATATAAAAGACAAACTAATTTTTTACTAAGTAATGTCTTCCATAAACAATGAGTGTTTCTAAGAATGTCTTTGTTAGGAAACATTTATGTTACCGTTTTGTTTCAATATGAACCATTATCACATAGATATCAGTTTGTATGACATAAGTAAGATAGATTTAGCTTTTGGCCAGAAATATATTATTCCATAAGCCCTAGCAGAGCACATCAAAAAAATCTCTCTTCAACAGAACCATCACACTGTCCACCTGAAAAAGAAACCCACCAGAAAGTACAAAAATGATAGGGTTTTAGGTAAAAGAGTCAAGGCAATTAATTACTGTTTATATATTCCCTACAGCTGGTCTCATCTAAAGATGTGCTGTGGGGTTGTTAAGTCAGTAAAGGGCTCTCCCTCTCATCTCCTGAAAGAAAAAAGCATATCTCATAATAGGGGTAGGAAGCGGCTATAAATTCCAGTCCCATTATCACACTATTAGCAGAGCTCAGTCTGGGGCCTGCCTGTGACATACCAGCTGTCCCCTGGAAGGAGCTTATGAGACTGTAAATGATGATCTTTTCTAACTCTCCTTCAGGACTAGTACAAACTAGGAGCTAAAAAAAATTCAAATGCTATGACAGTAAATGAATATGTGGGTATATCAGAGATAACATTTTTTAAAAAGTAGAATAAAGATGTAATTATAACTCATTATAAAAGACTGTACTTGTACTACAAAAGCAGATTGAAACTAATAGACTTGTTGTGCCACAGTACATATAATATATAGGAATTTCCAGGTGGTGCTAGTGGTAAAGAACCCTCCTGCCAATGCAGGAGATGTGAGATACACAGGTTTGATCTCTGGGTCGGGAAGATCCCCTGGAGGATCTTCCATGGCAACCTACTCCAGTATTCTTGCCTGGAGAATCCCATGCACAGAGGAGCCTGGTGGGCTACTCCATAGGATCACACAGAGCCAGACAGGACTGAAGCAACTTAGCACAGCACAGCACATATAATACATGGGTAGGAAAAGAAGCCTCGTATGTATCTAATGCATGAAGGAAGTGACTGAGTTAGGCATCAAAAATATTAAACACTCAGGTGGTGATTGCTATGATGTGACAAGGCTATGGACTTGGTCATAAGGAAATTATTACACGGGGGAAAATATTTTGGATCCGTCGCTGTAAGAGTAGCAGTATTCTGTCTGTACAATTGCTGTATCTTCACTTCATCCAGGGATAAAGCATACAGACTTTTAGTCATTAAGTAGTTCTCAAACAGGGATTATTGGCAATGTCTAGAGATGCTTTTGGTTGTCACTTGCCAGTGAAGTGAAAGTCGCTCAGTCGCGTCCAACTCTCGGTGACTCCATGGACTATACAATACAGTCTATGGAATTCTCCAGGCCAGAATACTGGAGCTGTTCCCTTCTCCAGGGGATCTTTCCAACCCAGGGATCGAACCCAGGTCTCCCACATTGCAGGTGGATTCTTTACCAGCTGAGCCACAAGGGAAGCCCAAGAATACTGGAGTGAATAGCCTATCCCTTCTCCACCAGGTCTTCCCAACCCAGGAATCAAACTGGGATCTCCTGGATTGTAGGCAGATTCTTTACCAACTGAGCTGTCATGGAAGCCCGAAAATGAAAGTTGCTCAGTAGTGTCTGACTCTTTGTGACCCCATGGACTACACAGTCCATGTAATTCTCCAGGCCAGAATACTGGAGTGGGTAACTTTTCCCTTCTCCAGGAGATCTTCCCAAACCAAGGATTGAACCCAGGTCTCCCACATTGCAGTGGCTTCTTTACCAGCTGAGCCACAAGGGAAGCCCAAGAATGCTGGAGTAGGTAGCCTATCCCTTCTCCAGTGGATCTTCCTGACCCAGGAATCAAACCAGGGTGGTCTCCTGCATTGCAGGCGGATTCTTTACCAACTGAATTATGAGGGAAACCCTAACTTGGCAGGAGGAGTGCTAGTGGCATCTAGTGAGTAGAGGTCGGGAATGCTGCTATTCTACAATGTACAAGAAACACATACTCCCCCCCTGGCCCCCAAAAAGAAATCATCCAGCCCCAAAGTCTATACAGTGCCAAAGTGGAGAAAGCCCGTACCAGTTCCCACTCTAGCAGTTAATTTCTGTCTAGGAGCTTTTCTTCGTTGATCAAGTTCATATGAGCTATGGTAGGCTATTCTGTGGCAGGTAAGCCTGAGCATAACCACATTTTGGCTGCTCATTTAGAGAGACAGGTTGGACTCACCTGTAGGAACTAAACTGATTTTCAGGTTATTTCTATGGCACCTGGACTTGGCCTATAAGCCAGTCGAGACTGCTTTCTGGGTTTTATTGTCTTTATAGGAAGTGCCGCTAGATTCAGCACCTTAGGCAGTCAAGCGGCAACCAAGTATTAAGAAGTATTTCATCTATGAGTGTGTCAGAAAAGCAGAAGCTCAAGTCCCACCCCAGAACTATTGAAAACAATTTGTATTTTAACATGATCCCCAGCAAAGCATTGTTCTAATACACACTGAGGAAAAAAGGAAAAGAGAAGAAAGACAGTGCTTATAAGAGCAAAATGAGATAACCAGTGACTTGATCCTGAATACAGTCCTGTGTCCAGTTCAAGGACAGTCTTAAAGGTCAGAGAGGATTTTGAGTAGGTCAGAGAAGAGTCATGAAAATAAAAAGTGCTTTCTGATAATCAGATAAAGAAGTCATAGTTATTTAGCTCAAAGACAAGAAAACTAAGCAACATGAAGAGTTCAAACCTGTGACCTATTAATATGCTAAAAAATTAAAAGCAAGATTGATCCCAAAATGGTTTTGCAGTAAAAGGAAAACCTCCTTCTAAAGGCCTTAAAAATAGGGTGACTTAACTTTATTTAGAGGATAGCTAGTTAGTTCAGTCGTGTCTGACTCTTTGCAATCCCATGGACTGCAGCACACCATAGACAGAAGATAGCTCCCTGTAGCCAAAACTAGAGAACACTTAGATTCATAATGACATTAGAATTACAGAATTTTAGAACTGGAAGGCAGTTAGGGATAAAATTTGCTCAGTCTAGTCATTTTACAGAAAGTAAAATGAATTCCAGAGAAGCAAAATAATTCAGCAAAATCACAGAGCTATTTACCAGTTAGAACTGGGACTAGTGTTCATGTTTCTTGTTTCAACATCACCTAGTTTTGAAGAATTCTTTTATTACTTGGTTCTGTGACCTTACCAAGCTTGTTTTCTTATATAAAAATATTGGAGCAATATTCCTATTTTAAAAGATAGTTGAAAATAAAATAAGTTTATACTTAAATTACATATGTAGCTTGAAGTGAAGTGAAAGTCACTCAGTCATGTCAGACTCTGCGACTCCATGGACTATACACTCCATGCAATTCTCCAAGCCAGAACACTGGAGTAGGTAGCCTTTTCCTTCTCCAGGGGATCTTTCCAACCCAGGTCTCTCGTATTGTAGGCAGATTCTCTACCAGCTGAGCCACATGGGAAGCCCAAGAATACTGGAGTGGGTAGCCTATCACTTCTCCAGTGGATCTTTCCCACTCAGGAATCAAATGGGGGTCTCCTGCATTGCAGGCAGATTCTTTACCAACTGAGCTAATAGGGAAGCCCTGTTATATACCTTCCTAATACAGTAGTTTATAGCGTATACTTTCCTAATAGCTTGTAGCTTATACCTTCCTAATACAGTAACCATGTCAGACTTCAATACTGTTCTTTTATTATATGGATTCCTTAAAGGACAAGGATCTTTCCTATTTTCCTTCCTCCCAACTTCCCTCCCTCCCTCTTTTCCTTTCTTCCTTCCTCTTTACCATTCTTTCTTTTTTAATCTCTTCATTCCATTTAAAGTGCAAAAATGTACATTTAAATTAAAAATTTTAACCTTAAAGAATATTAATACAGGTAAATAGTTAGGCTATAATTTTAAGTGATAAAAGCAATATGACAATTATAAGAATAATCCATCTATATCAAAGAGCACACATATATATATATACATATATAATAGACACACACACACATACATATATACAAACACATTTGGGGAAAATTCTGAAAGGATTTGGTGTATAGTGACATTATAAGCAATTACTTTGCAAATGTCACCCAAGCAGTGAAGCAGCACTGGGGCGTCTGGACAGTAGTAAGCAGTGCTTGGCAAAGTTTTTATCTGGAAGTTGCTGGAGAAGGTCTGGGCACAGATTTGGCTGCATGTGTGACCTGTGCAGTCAGAAGGATCCCACTCTTGGTTTAATGCTTTGCTGTCTTGGAATCCTTAATAATCTTTGAACAAGAGGTTTCATATTTTCACTGTGTTCTGGGTCTCACAAATTACGTGCAGCCGGTCCTGTGTGAACAGCTTAGGGTTATAGGGTGTGCTCTGTCTCAGGAGGTCTTGATTTCTTTAAATTTATTTTTCTTTTTAAAGAAGTAAAGTCACATTATAAAAAATTAGAAAACACATTAGCAGGAAAAATTAAGTCCCTGTTAAACTCTCAAAGGCAGAGACATTTTTAGGAGCATCTCTCCATAGGTCACAATGATGTTCAGTGTCTGGTCAGAAGAATAAAAAGTAATTTGTTACTTTATAGTTTAAATTGCCAAACACATAATTACAAAAGAGCTATGTGTATGAAAATCAGACTTTTCCTTGAGATTAGCTATTGTGTTAGTTTTTACTGCTATGTAACAAATTAAGACAAATTTAGCAGTTTAAAACAACACAAAAACATTGTCACAAGTATCTGTAGGTCAAAAATCTGGGCACAGTGTGGCTGGGTTCTCAGCTCAGGGTCTCAGCAGGCTGAAATCAAGGTGCCAGCCTGGGCTGTGTTTCTCATCTGGGGCTCACAGTCCTCTTCCAGACTCACATGACTGGTGGCAGAATTCATTTCCTTGCAGTTTATTGTAGGATTGTAGTCCCTGTTTCTTTGTTGGCTGTCAGCCAGAGGCTGCTCTCAGCTCTACAGGCTGTCCACATTCCTCATTATATGCCTTCTTCCATCTTTAAACCAGCCAGGGCATGTTGAATCTTTCTTGTGGTTTGAATCACTGACTTCCCTTTCCGCTACCAGCCAGGAAAACTCTCTGCTTTTAAAGGGCTCGTGTGTTTAGGTCAGGTCCAACCCAGACATTCTACTTTAAAGTCAATTTGCCATAAACCATAACCTAATCATAGTGGTAAAATACATCAAATTCACAGTACTAAGGATTATGTTTAGCATGTACACCAGGGCATGGGACATCTCAGGGACCATTTTAGAATTCTGCCTACCACGGCTATCCTAGAGTCTCCTGTGAAGAACAGGAAGTTCCTCTACTTCTCTGCCCAATCCTATTATGATATTAATAGTCTTTCTTAATTTCTATTTTTAATTCTAGCATCTCTATAAGCTCACAGTTTAGTATAATAAAATTGGCCATGGAAAATCTGCTTAGCTTTGAGGGAAACAGAGATTCTTTTGCTTTCAAAGGAAAATTTTTAGAGAACAAGAATCCTACCTTTAAAAAATCCTAATTAGTGTGTATCAATATATTTGTTTCATTAAATCTAACATAATCTAATGGATAACAAGGCACATACTAAATTTAGACGTTTATATTTTTAAATAAAGATTAAGAACAAATTATCTAGAAATAATAAAACAAGGTTTAGAAAAGATGAACACAATATTAATATAATACAAACAATATTTATCACAGATATAACAATATTAGTATCTTCCATATACAAAGTGCTCAGAAAAACAGATAAAAAGAACACAGATCTTATACATAAATGAGCAAAGGACATGTCCAGACATTTAAAAAAGAGGAAATAGAACTAACTTAATAAAGTTGGACCTCAGTGAACTAACACTGAGTATATACTATGTGTGTGAGGTGCTGGCATAAATGACAAGTGCAACACTTCTATTCAGATCCAGACACTGTTATGGTTGTGGCCAGCATCCATTCTTGTTTGGCACTTCTGTTTTTATTAGCTGGTTCCTGTGCTGTAGTAGTTGCTAAATATATTGACTATTAGCACTGATTGATTGTGTGCAAAATGCTTTATTACCCGTAATAGGCTGAATAATGGCCACCAAAAGATATCAAGTCCTAATCCCTGGAACCCATAAATGTTCCCTGGAGCCCATAAATGTTCCCTGGAACCCACAAATGGTCGCAAAGAGTTGGACATGACCGAGCGAGTGAACAGTAAGGAAAATGGGTCTTTAGAGATGGAAATTAAGGATTCTGACTTGGGGAGATTGTCCTGGATTATCTAGTTAGGCTCTGAATGCAATTAAAAGTGTCCTTATAAGAACAGGGCAGAGGGAGACTTGACATAGACAGAAGAGGAGACAGCAATGTGGTCATGAAGGTAAAGACTGGGAAGATGATGCAGCCACAGCCAAAGAGAGCAGGCAGCCACTAGAAGCTGGAAGAAACAACAGATTCTCCCCTCAAGTCTTCAATGGAGGGTTGCCCTGCTGACACCCAGTTTCAGCCCAGTGAAACTGTCTGCGTTTTTAGCCTCTGGAACTGTGAGTGTTTTAAGCTACCCAGGTTGTGTTACTTTGTTAAGAGCAGCCATAATAAGCTACTAGCATGTCCAATTCAGTATATCTTTACAACAATCTTAGGGGTGGCAGGTACCATTATCATCTCCACATAAAGGATAAGAAAATTGAGATGTTGGGAGGCCAGGATTAGCCCAATCCAGGGCTAGAATTCAAATTGGTCTAACCTAGAGCAGAGCTTTTAATCACATTAAATTAGGAATTAAAAATGAAATACTACAATTTCTGTTTCTGGAGGAACTGGGACTGGTCTAACCACCCCACTATAAACAATAAGAAAACTTGACAAAATATATGAAATAGGAGTTTCCAGGCACTGAACAACAGGCAGCACAGGAATGTGATCCATAAGAGAAGAGAAAACAAATGAGGTAAGTCCTATAATTGCCTGCATTTCTGCCTGGAGACATTTTCCAGCCTGAGGTGCAGGCAAGGGGAATCCCAAGCAGACCACAGTAGTTTCACTGAGTCGAGGAGTTGGAGGTAAGTTTGGGGAGGTTGAACTGGCTGCAATTTGTAGGACAGAGTACCAGATAGGAAGGAGCTAAATGGAGAAAGAGTTTCAGAAATCTGTAGGAGGAACTGTCCCCTTGACTCTATGGTGTGACTAAGACACACATGCGTAGGGTGAAACACTGTAAGTCTGGCAAAGAATGATCCCAAGACCATCACAAATTAGGTTATTCCCAGAGGTCACACAGAGCTGGAAAAGATCTAAGTTCCAACTGAAGCCAGAGAAGCACACGGTTTTTTTACACTGGGAAACAAAGGAAAGGGGACAAAAAATGCTTATGTTAAAAGAGGAAGAAGAAAAACATTAAAAAGATGGCTAGATAGAGGAATGGACAGGAATGTGATAAAATAAGCAGAGTAAAATGTTAATATAAAATCTAGACAGCAGGTATCCATGTGTTCACTGCAAAATTAAAGGACTGATAGGGCAGTATTACGAAAAACTTTATGCCCATAAATTTCACATGAAACGGACAAAGTCCTTGAGAGACACTTTACTGGCTTAAAAGCATATCCAACACCCTTCAACTCCTCCCTCAAAAGTAGAGTTTAATTCCCCTCCCTTTGACTGTGGGCCTGACTTTGTACTGGTTTAACAAATAAAACATGGTGGAATTGATGACGTTTGATTTCTGAGACTACGTCACAAAGGCACTGTGGTTTCCTCTTTGCCCTCTTTCTTGGATTGGTCACTTGGCAGGAAACTATGCCTTTAGGACATTCAAGCAACACTTTGAAGACACCCACGTGGTTGGAAATTGAGACCTTCTGCCAACAGTCAGCAAAAAGTTGAGATTCCTAAAAACAATCAGTGAGAAACTGAGGCTTCCTGCCAAAAACTGTGTAAGCCAGCCACCTTGCAAGCAGATCCTTCAGCTCTAGTCAAGCTTTCATATGACTAGAGCTGGAGGGGACATCCTGACCTGAGATCCTGAGCCAGAATAACCCAGTTAAGTGCCCCTGTGCCAAAGAAACTGTGAGATAACTAATGCTGAGTTGTAACCTGTCAAATTCTGAGGTAATTTACTATTCAGCAAAAGATAACAAACACTGTCACACACTGCCAAAGCTTACTCAAGAAATACTATACAACCTGAATCTATAAACAATTAAGGAAATTGAACGAGTAGTTAAAAATCTTCCAATAAAGAGAACTCCAGGTCTAGATGTCTTCACTCTTCTACTTTATCAAACATTTAAGGAAAAAAAGAAAATATCAGCTGTTATAAATTACTCCTTTCAAAGTCATCTTTTTCCCCCCTCTAGTTGCTTTATGCTTTTTCCATCATAGATTATTGGTAGTTTTAAAAGGATGTGATTTCATGTGGTTTTCATTTTCCTGTTTGGGGTTCATAAGAACTCTTGAACGTGTGGTTTGATGTCTTTCATCAGCTTTATAAGGTTCTCAGTCATTATCTTCAAATATACTGCTTGTTTCATTTTCTTCTTTCTTCCCAAGACACCAATTTCCTATGTTAGATCTTGCTATATCTTCTACCTCTTAATTTCTCTTCTGCATTTTCATTGTTTTGTCTTTCTTTACCGTATTCGTGTATTTTCTAACTTGTGTTTATTCACTAGTTCTCTCTTGAGCTATGCCTGTTCTATTATCAAATCCATCCATCAAGATTCTAATTTTAGTCATGGTAATTTTAGTTCTAGTATTTCCAAATTATGTAATTTTCAGCTGTGCCAAAATTCTCATAAGATTAGTGTCTGAAAACTCCAATTCCTGAAGCTCATGCAGATACGTTTAAGTAAAAGCTTCTGCTGGTGTTCATTTTTATCTATTGGTGTGGCTACTTTTTGGAGAAGGCAATGGCACCCCACTCCAGTACTCTTGCCTGGAAAATCCCATGGATGGAGGAGTCTGGTAGGCTGCAGTCCATGGGGTCGCTAAGAGTCAGACCCGACTGAGCGACTTCACTTTCACTTTTCACTTCCATGCATTGGAGAAGGAAATGGCAACCCACTCCAGTGTTCTTGCCTGGAGAATCCCAGGGACGGGGGAGCCTGGTGGGCTGCCGTCTATGGGGTCGCACAGAGTCAGAGACGACTAAAACAACTTAGTAGTAGTAGTAGTAGTAGTAGTAGCGGCTACTTTTTACCATGTGCCCTACAATATACTTAGAAAACTGTTTAGATTTTGCAACCTACTGCATTAATTTGGCATTGCTACAAACAGTATTACCACAAACTTAGCATATTCAAACAATGTACATTATCTCATATGTTCTATAATGACCGGGATAAACACAAAGGTATGGTCACTCACCTAGGGAATGAGACATCCTAGAGTGTGAAACCATGCGGGTCTTACTACAAACAAAGCTAGCGGAGGTGATGGAATTCTAGTTAAGCTATTTCAAATCCTAAAAGATGATGCTGTTAAAGTGCTGCACTCAATATGTCAGAAAATTTGGAAAACTCAGCAGTGGCCACACGACTGGAAAAGGTCAGTTTTCATTCCATTTCCAAAGAAGGGCAGTGCCAAAGAATGTTCAAACTACTGGATAAGTGCACTCATTTCACATGCTAGCACGTTTATGCTGAAAATCCTTCAAGCTAGGTTTCGGGAGTATGTGAACTGAAAAATTCCAGATGTACAAGTTGGGTTTAGAAAAGGCAAAGGTACCAGAGGCCAAACTGCCAACATTCGTTGGATCATAGAGAAAGCAAGGGAATTCCAGATAAACATCTATTTCTGCTTCATTGACTACACTAAAGCCTTTAACTGTGTGGATCACAACAAACTGTGGCAAATTATCAGAGATGGGAATACCAGATTACCTTCCATCTCCTGAGAAACCTGTATGTAGGTCAAGAAGCAACAGAACGTTACATGGAACAACGTGACAATTTGATTGATTCAAAATTGGGCTGTATATTGTCACCCTGTTTATTGAACTCATATGCAGAGTACATCATGCAAAATGCCAGGCTGGGTAAGTCACAAGCTGCAATCAAAATTGCCAGGAGAAATATCAATAACCTCAGATATGCAGATGATACCACTCTAATGGCAGAAAGTGAAGAGGAACTAGAGAGCCCCTTGATGATGGTGAAAGAAGAGTGAAAAAGCTGGCTTAAACATTCAAAAAACTAAGATCATGGCACCTAATCCCATCATTTCATGGCAAACAGAAGGGGAAAAAGCAGCAGTGACAGATTTTATTTTCTTGGACTCCAAAGTCACTGCAGATGGTGAATGCAGCCACAAAATTAAAAGATGCCTGCTCCTTGAAAGGAAGGCTATGACAAACCTAGACAGTGTATTAAAAAGCAAAGACAACAGTCATGTATTGATGTGAGAGTCAGACCATAAAGAAGGCTGAGCACTAAAGAGTTGATGCTTTTGAATTGTAGTGCTAGAGAAGACTCTTGAGAGTCCCTCGGACAGCAAGGGGATCAAACCTGTCAATCCTAAAGGAAATTAACCCTGAATATTCATTGGAAGGACTGATGCTGAAGTTGAAGCTCCAATACTTTAGCCACCTGATGTGAAGAGCTGACTCATTGGAAAAGACCCTGATGCTGGGAAAAATCAAAGGCAGGAGATGGGGATGACAGAGGATAAGATGTTTGGATGGCACCACCAACTCAATGGACACAAGCCTAAGCAAACTCTGGGAGATGGTGGACAGGGAAGTCTGGCATGCTGTGGTCCATGGGGTCACAAAGAGTCAGACACAACTTAGCAACTGAACAATATTCTGTAGATCAGGAGTCCAGGCATAGCTCAAAAGGGCCTGTTTCAGGGTCTTTCTTACAAGGCTAAATCAAGCTGTTAGCCTGAGCTGTGATCTCAGCTAAGGTTCCACTATCCAGACTCACATGGTTGCAGTACTCAGTTCTCTGCAGACTTTTGGACCCAGGACCTACTTCTTGTTATTAGCTAGAGGCCACCCTCAGTTGTTTGCCACGTGGCCCTCTCGGAAGGCCAGTTCACAACATGGCAGCTTGCTTCTTCAAAATCACCAAGGGAGAGAGTTTCTTAAGAAGATCAGCGTAAGAATCTGATACAATGATAGACACATTAATAATATATCCCATCATCTTTGTGGTAATGCATTGATTAGAAGGTGATAGACCTTCTCCACACACACAGAGCCAAGACCAGCTTACAGAGATTATGGGGGGTTACCTGATAAGACTGCTCACCATACTAAGGATAGTAACTTCCTCATAAGACAGTTCAAATTTGCTTTAGCCAAGCATCTGGGAACTCTAAAAATGGTAGATAACTTCAGGCCAATTTCAGGGATTGAGAGTATTCAGAAGTGAGCTGCCTACCCTTTGAAGCCCTGCTTACTTCTGTTAAGTAAGAAGCAAGCAGGTCACTGTTACACATCATGCGCAGCCTTTTGGGATCATTATTCAAAGAGCAAGGGTTTATCAGTGCAGTCCTCATACTTCAATACCTCTTGCCCCAGGTCCCATTAAGACTGTCAAGACAGCCACTCAGTATCTCAGATGCCATTCAGAGAATGCCCAGCCCTTTCAGGTAAAAGCAGCTCACTACCTAAGTTTTTGGGGTTCCTTAGTAATTGTTTATTATCATCAGCTCTCTCTTGTCTTTAAGCAGATATTTAAAAAATTTGTTCAGCTATCAGCTTTCCAGATGCAATCTGTAGAAGATCTGGTCCAAATTACTTGATCTACAACAACTATAGAAGAAAGTCTTTTTTTTTTTTAACATCTATAATTTATCATGTGTTACTGGCTTCAACTTGTAGAGAAATCCCAATTTATAACAGTGTTTCAACATAATCTAACCTATTAATTTAAAGCAAGACAAAGTTTACTTTCTCAACTTGGAAAAAAATAAGAGTACCAATTTTTTCCCATAAAAGTACATTGAACATTTTTATTTCTAGAGCTTTCCATATGGAAAAGAAAATCCTAATATTATTATATAATGAATATTTTCTGCCTATAACATGTGAACCTAGAATTAACATGGTACTACAAAACTTTCTAGGTCAGTTGACATTTTGCTAATATCCCTAAATAAAAAAGTTTCTTAAATGCTAAATATTCCTACAAATTATGTATTGCATCACTCAATACTTAACTGCCAAACAGTAATAACATACTGATTAAATCAGCATTCTGGAGTTATAGTCTGTGATGATGATTTAAATTTAAAATATCTGGCCTTTCAAAGATTTAGAAAGTTAAGTATCATTTGAACTTATAATGTTCAGCAACAGTTTTAGCATGAGTGATTTTGTTTCAGAGGTCTTATCCTTTACATAAACTGTTCGTTCTCCATTTTGGTAATCATTTTATTTGTAGTAATTTTTTTCTTTTTATAAAATGCATTGTTCAAAGTTTTCTGAGAAGTGGGATTTGCAGTTATCTCCTACACCCAAAGCATATTACTTATCATTTATCAATTGTGTGAATTTCCCTTGTTCATTTGTATTCCAAATATATGAAGTTAAAGTTTAAAAAAAAATATTTGAAGAACATTCATATGTATTTCATTTCAAAAGGAAATTGTGAAATTGATCTGGGGCAAGATACTGAATTCTTATCTCTAAAATGAATTGATTTGGAACTAGTGAATTCTTATGTGAATTAAGAATTAGGTTATATTTTTAAGATCTGTAACTGCTAAGATATGCTTTGGAAATAAATACCTAAGTGAAACTCAGACTATTCTCTCTGGGAATAAATTTAAGAATACAATCTATCTATTAACCATCTTTGGTAGAAACCACTAGCTGCACTTACCTCAATTTTGTACTCCATTTTCCCCCAATTTTTCCTAGGCATATGACCATTTTGAATAAAAGCTACATTTTTCATCCTTCCTTGTAGTTAGGTATTGTAAGTTTTGGCCAATGAAATTTAAGTGAGGTTGCAACTTTCTCTCTCACTATCCTCCTTGCTGGCCAGAATGTTGATGTGACAGATGGAGTTTGAACAGCAATCTTGGATCATGAGTTGGAAGCCAAGTGCTGAGGTTGGTAGAGCAAACAGACTTTGAGATACTAAATTCTGAAATTCTTTTAAGTGAGAGGAAAAACTTCTTCTCTTTTTTTAAAGCCTTATTTGGAGTTTTATGCTGCTGTATCTAATCTTAACTGATACACATTTCAATTGTTGGCTAATTATTCCTTTATTAGAAATTGTAAATAAGAAATTATTTCAACACCTGAAGACCAAGATACAACAGAAGATTGCATAGGCTCAAGGTTTTGACACATCCTATAAAGAGTTTTCTGTAAAGCATATCCCTTCCGTGGCATGGCAATATCGTTCTTCTTTAAAAAAGTTACTGGACAGACATCATTTCCTCCGTCACCTATATAAACAATTCGTGTATAATTCACTCCTTGTTGTAACTGCTCACCTACAAATTCTACCAAAACTACATTTTTGCAAAGATTTTGGGGGCACCGAGTGCAAGAATGAGTGTGATGTTTTTCCACAGTGAGATGACCATTGCTATCAAATGCTGCTGGATTTGTAAACACTTTATCAAACACATCATGAAAATTGGTAGCTTCTAAAACCCAATCTATGAAGACTGAATTTGAATCTGAAATAATGATGCAGTCAAATTTATTCTTGTTCTTTCTTATAAAGTTTAAAAGTTCCACCATCCCTGGAGTGAAAGGCATTGATATCATTGCTCTCTTCATTTCATCTTCTCTTACACCTTCATCTCCCAAATACTTAAAGACTCTGCCCATAAATTCTGTCCAAAATCCCTTTTTGTAAGAATCTTTCAGTTCAAGAGGAAGCTTTTTCTCTGGAGCACATTGTACAATCCAGGTGTCACTATTATCATCTATGATTGTATTGTCAAAGTCAAAAACCAACAAAATTTTCATGGTTCCAGAAACAGATTTGGGTTACCCTGGAAAAGAAGAAATATTATTTCCTAAACATATGTTGTTTTATGTATCTAGCTATGAGATGAAGTGTGAGAGTATTAGTGACTCAGTCGTGTCTGACTCTTTGCAACTTCATGGACTGTAGCCCGCCAGGCTCCTCTGTCCATGGAATTCTCCAGGCAAGAACCCTGGAGTGGGTAGCCATGCCCTCCTCCAGGGGATCTTCCCGCCTGGGATGGAACCTGGGTCTCTCACTTTGCAGGCAGATTCCTTACCATCTGAGCCACCAAGGAAGCCCAACCTAGCTATAGTTACCTATTTAACAACTCTTGATCTGCTAAAAAACAAAGGATGAATATAAACAAATTAAAAAGACCAAGCACTCTTAAGACCCACTATTTAAGCACTTTTTCCTAAGAAACAAAGTTTATATCTGAGTATGTTAAATGAATGGAAAACAGAATATCTAAAAAGGATATTCATATTATTGTGTTCCTGAGGAAGTGATTCTTTGAGCACTCAGAACTAAACTATAGAGCAATTCAACGAGAGAAGAAATTAAACAATTATTCCCTTAAAGTTTAATTCAGAAAAGTTGTAAAATTAGACAAGAAAAATGTAGGCCAATCATTCTTATTGTCTTTAAATTATCGATCACAAACTTATTAGTTTAAAATATTTACAGTAATCTTCATACTAAATAATAGGTCATGTACAATACAGATTCTCTGTGAACTAACCAAAATTCTGACCACATTTAACATAATGTGAAATCTTGTAAACCTTAAATAAATTTTCTAAAAAGGTTTTTAGCTTTAAATCATTGCCAATGTTAATCAAATGGTTGCTTGATGCTGTACGTGAAATTCTCAAATTACGTGAACTGGAAGTGGATTAAATTCTCCCAGACTAGAAATAACATGTGTTAACAAAACCACATTTATTTATATTTCCTCTAGATAGTTTAACTCTGGAGTGCCAAATAATCTGGATATACATGAGCAATTATACTGCTTTTGATATGACAATTACTCAAGTCTCTGTTTTCATTAAAAGATAATGAAGATCATTAGCTGTAAATTTCAAGATAAAAGGAAAGAATAAACTGGTCATAGATGGTATGAATGAATACCATCATGTAAAAAAGGTAATTATACAGAATTCTCAGGAAAAGCTGCAATTAATGTCTGTAAACAAAAAAAAAATTTTTTTCTAAAGAGTAACTGATATTTTTTGAGCTATCTGGACTAAGACATTGGACTAAAAACCTCACAATTTCACCATCTCATTTAACTGTCAGAAGCTCATTTAGTAGGAATTATTATCTTCATCTTAAAGATATGTAAGGGCTTCCCTGGTGGCTCAAAGACAGTAAAGAATCAGCCTGCAATGTGGGAGACCTGGGTTCGATTCCTTGGTTGAGAAGAACCACTCCTGGAGGAGGGCATGGCAACCCACTCCAGTATTCTTGCCTCGAGAATCCCCATGGACAGAAGAGCCTGGTGGGCTACAGTCGATGGGGTTACAAAGAGTCAGACGTGACTGAGCTTCTAAGCACACCTAAAGATATGTAAACAGGAGCTCAAGTATTAAGTTGGTTAAGTATTAGTTAAATGGCAGAGCTAGAATTTGGATTCAAGTTTGCCTGATTCCAAAGTTCATGATTTAGTAACACATTCTAGTGCCTAAGAAATAGAATAAGGACTATTAATCAGTTTAAAAATAAAATACTAAGTAAGCCAATTTGATGAAAAGATGTTAAATATAAAAACACTGATTAATTTCAATGTACACACTAACCATGATATTGTATCTGATCTACTTTACAACCTTTATGAGGTTTTAGTAAGAAGTTTCAAAATGAAAAATGAAGAAACTCATCAAAAAGAAAAAAGAAGAGATCAATTAAAAATAGAAAACATGATATTTATCTACATGTGAGTGAAGTAAAGTTGCTCAGTTGTGTCTGACTCTTTGCAACCCCATGGGCTGTAGCCTGCCAGGCTCCTCAGGCCAAGGGATTTTCCAGGCAAGAATACTGGAGTGGTTTGCCATTTCCTTCTCCAGGGGATCTTCCCAACCCAGGGATCAAACCCTGGTCTCCCACACTGCAGGCACATTCTTTACCATCTGAGCCACACATAATCATATCTATATGTTTTCTCTGGTTTATAATGATAGATATCCAGTAGTTGAAACTGAGACTAGAGCTCATGACTCATATACAAGTAAGCATTTTTGGTCTCTCAATTTAGAATATCTGGAGAATAACTAACCTAGAGGTTGTATCTCCTGTTGTATGCCTTTAGATGGCATAAAATATTCTGATAGTCTGGATCCTTGAATCTCTAAATGTCTATCCAGGGGTCTCTGATTGGCTTTCAGAGATTTAAGTGCAGAATTCACTTTCCCTAGAAACAATATAATAAATAACAATAAAGCACAGTTGACAATCCCATTAGAACTGCACCTAATCACATTTTAAATTAAAATGCTTTTTAGGCATTCTGAATTTATACATAATTTAAAAATTTTTTGCAAATGTAACTCACCGTGGGTTGAAAAGTGTTTCAAGCCTAGATTTAATCAGCCACAAGTTACTAAAATCTCTGCAATATTAACCTCCAAGTAAGATGTATCATAAACCTGAAGTTAACAAAGTTCCAACTGTGTTAACTCAGTTTCACTGCTATTAATTTTTATCAACGGTACTTTTCCTAATTTCAGATCTTTTTCTATTAGTTTTTTTCCCCACCACTCAACACAAACCTTTTTTTAAAAAAATACTTACCCAATTTAGTATTTCTAAGACAATCTTCCTTCAGCATACAGCTTAGGTTAAATAGTCATGACTATCTTCAGCTTTAAACACCAGCCAGTTTCTAACCAACATTACTCCTACGCTACATGCAGGGGGAAAAGTCTTCTGGTTTGGAGCAAAGGAATGAAGACTTCTTAAATTCTAAAATAAAAGTATTTAAGACATTTTAAAATTTATGTTTTCTAATATGCTTTCTTTTACATCAGAAAATTACCCACTGGCAATGGGAGAAATAAAATTTTGTTTAAACAAAAGTTTAAATACAAAACAGGGAATATTATTTGAATATAAGTTCCAATAATGAAAACTAGAAACTACATACAAGAATAGGAAACTGCTTAAATAAGACGTGCACATGATAGTCACATAACAGAACATTTATTTCAGTAGGAAAAGGTTAAGATGTTCAAATTAAGTCACAAAAGAGTCTTTACAGTATAATCTCATTTTTGTTTTTAAAAAAGAAATATCTGTATACAGTGGTAGCATCAACTGCAGTTTCTACACTTATTTTGTAATAAGGTGTCTGCCCCCCCCACCCCCCGGAATAATTTAAGCTCTGTTTCAAAGTGCAAATGCTACCTTCTTAATTTCACAACAAAGGGGAAAAAAAAGGAGTGGAGGTCATAGGGGGTAAATAATTTTAGATACACTTGGCTGTAAAGATCCATGGACCAGTTAGAACCAAGTGCTATTAAGTCAAATCATAACTGAACATTATGCCAAACTGGCAAATTACTGACACCAAATCTTGTAAGATTCAATACTTTTTGTAACCAATTTAGTTAAAATTCCACAGAATTTTGTTGAGAGGTAATCTCCTTGGGTCTCTAGTGGTTCTGCATATCTTGTAAGCAAGGTACTCACTGCCCTTTGCTCTGGATTGTTGTCTCAAAAATGTTATGTAGAGTGAACAGTTTTGAAAGGCATGCATCCTATGGCAACTGGGGCAAAATTACTGATATTCTGGCTACTGCTGTAATTCATCACCTATCCAGGGGGCTGCATCTTCTACAAAACTGTGGCAGGCTAAGTTTTTAGCATGCAAGCAGAGTAAAATCTCTCTCTTGCCAGTTTCTGACTTTTTTAAAACTATGCTTCCAAAAACCCACCAATGTTATATGTGCAAAACTATATTTCTGTCAACAAGTATTTTTATTAATCCTTTCATACTTACCAGCATTATTACGATGGATCATCTGATAGAAAACCTGATGAAAAATAGTAGAACTATGTGTTAGAACTTCAGTGACTAAAAATCTTACCTCCCTTACCAAATTGAGCAGCTCCAATTTGATGCCTAATGTTATGTGTCCTAACCAGCTAGCTTGTAATCATTTGTACCTCGATTTGTTAGGAAAGGATCTTTTGAAATCAAGTCTGTATCCACTCTTAACAGTTTCTGTATCCTTAGAGGTCTGACTAGTCCTCCAAATACATTCAATTTAGTATACTGTATTTACCGAGCGATTAAAGATTTTTTAAAGGTCCTAACATGAATATTTCAATCCAAGTTTTAACATTCCGATTAAAAAAAGCAATTACGCCCCATCTAGCCCGGACCATGCCTTAGAAACCAAAGTATTTAAAAATAGATTTTCTGTCAATTAATTCTTGAGTATCCACAGTTAATGGAGCGGGGCTTTGCCCTTACTCCCGTGAGAAGATCCGGGGGCCACACATGTCAAGCCCAGGCCTCGTTCTCCCACACACCTGCCCGGTACATCCCGAAAACGGGCTGGAACCTAGTTTGGTGTCGTTTCCCGCGGGGTAGGATGACGATGGGAGCACCAGGCCGAGCGCGGCCGGGTCCCTAGGACTCCTCACTGACCCAGGCCAGGGATCCGCAGCCATACTAGACTCGGCGCCGCTCCCGCGTACTCTGTCCTCCTGCCTCGTCCGGGTGCCTGAAAAAGAGGGCCACTCGTACACCCGGCCTCGACTTTCCGCGCAGGCGCAATCTCCCTTCTCCAGACCTATAGTCTACAGCTGCGCGTTCTTCGTTCCTAGGGGACGATTACCGTCACTTCCTGTGGCGTTGCTAAGCAACTGCGTGGTTTGGCGAAAACTCTGCCGCCTGGAGGCCGTGGAGCTTTCGCTTCAAATCGCCTTTCCAAGCCTGAGAACGCCGCGGGCACCCTAGAGATGCTGGTGCGATTCGGAAGGCGCAGTGGACAGGCGAAGGAAAGCGCGGGTGAGCTAAACTGGCCCATCCCGGCACAGGGACTGTTTCTGGTTCCCAAGCACGGGGGGAGAGGCGAGGGTACATTACCTTCTGAAACGGGCTGCACCAAATAAAAACAGCACTGTGGGCATCTTTGGGCTCCGTGTAAATTAGACAGTTTTGACCATGGATGGGTGGGTAGGTGGGAAGTTTACAGAAATAAGGGTAGAGAAAAGAAGTCAGAAACTTAACAGTTGACTGGTCTAGCTGGTCTGGACCTCAAGCTGCGCCGTTGCAGCTCCAAAAGTCTGGTGTTTGCTGAATTCTCTCGCACTTAAGCTTTGTTATTCGTTGAATGACTTGGAATGTATTTTGGAAATATAAGTGATCTCATTAGAATGTTGTGAACCTACTGAGTGCTCTTAGGAAAGTGTCTTAAGGAAAGTCTCATTTTATTCAAATCTAGAATGAAGGTAATGTCTCACCCTACGGCATATACTTTGATATATCAGTGTAAAAATAATGCTGTTTAAGGTGGATTAACTCACATGACCTTTTATAAAAATTTGATTTTGTAATAGAAGTAGCTAGAACATTTAAAGAACTCTTTATTACTTTGAGTGATTTTGGTTTCTTAAGTCTGTAAATTCCCAATTAATGTTCTCATGGTAACATTAGAACCTTGGGAACTTAGACTATCTTCATGTCATTGCTGCTGCTGCTGCTGCTGCTAAGTTGCTTCAGTCATGTCCGACTCTGCGACCCCATAGACGGCAGCCCACCAGGCTCCCCTGTCCCTGGGATTCTCCAGGCAAGAACACTGGAGTGGGTTGCCATTTCCTTCTCCAATGCATGAAGGTGAAAAGTGAAAGTGAAGTCGCTCAGTCCTGTCCGACTCTGAGCGACCCCATGGACTGCATCCTACCGGGCTCCTCCGTCCATGGGGTTTTCCAGGCAAGAGTACTGGAGTGGGGTGCCATTGCCTTCTCCGTGTCATTGCTTCAGTAGCAATCAAATCCCTTGTGCCAAGTGAGAGCCAGCCATTCTCCCACCCAGTGGGCACTAGTGCATATATATGCTGTGGAAAACTTAAGAAGTACCAGCAGAGGATCATGACATGTAGGAGACGGTACTCAAGGGGCACGTATTGAAAAAACACAATTGTTCTCACATATTCACTTTCTTGTATATAAAGTACTGCACTGGGAGTTCCCTGGTGCTGCAGTGGTTAGGACTGGATGCTTTCACTGCCTGGACTGTTAGCAATCCCTGGTGGAGGAACTAAGATCCCACAAACCTCAGGGAGCAAAAAGGAAAAAAAAAAGTGCCGTGCTAAAATATTTACCTGATAGATTTAACTCTGGCAGTTGGTCCAGAAGTTTGCATCTGAGCCTCACTGCTAAATTATATCTTCATTTGGAAGATGTTGATACTGAGATTCCAAGAAGTTAAATAATTTGCCCAAGTTTACATAGTAAGGAATTGACTGAGCAAGGACTCAAATTTATGTCTTCTGATTTTAAAATCTTGTATATTTTCCACTTAATCCCAGCTGTTCTTAAGATAACAAGAATAAAATTATTCTTTGAAACAACTTCCAGATAGTATGCCAATATAGAAATGTCTATGAAAAATCACTTAAACTCTTCTTGAAAGCTTTTAACTCATTTTTTAAAATTTATTAGAAATGAAGAACTGTGAAGAAGATCCAGTTCTCTATCCACCTCTTCTGCCTACCAAAGTAGATCTCCGGCAGGTCACCGTAATTCCACACAATGAGTGGGAAAGGATTCGAGATAGCCTAGACAGTTTGACAAGAGAAGCAGCATGCCTTCGTGCAGAAAGCAAAGCAAAGAAAGAAATGCATTTACGATCCCAAGAAGTGGTAAAACACTGGACTAATACATATGCAGTAAGTATTAACCATCTCGGAGTACACATGCACTGAAGACTTACTCTTCTTAGTACTCTTTTATAAATATTTTAAAGATGCAAAATAGCATTACAGTGCATTGAAACACATTTTCAACAGCTTTATTTAGGTATAAGTGGCATACAGTAAACTGGATATATTTAAAGTGTACAGTTTAAGATTGGATGTGCTTATTTACTCCTGAAACCATTATTATAATCAAGATAATGAACATATAATTGCCCCCCAGAAAGTTTTCTTGTACCCCATTTTACTTCCTCTCATTCCTCCCCATGCTTCCTCCAGTGTCTCCAGGCAACCACTGATCTGCTGTCTATTATAAATTTAACTCACACTATTATTTGGAAATTCTTTCATGTTTTGTATCAATTATTAATTCATTTTATTGCTGAGCAGTATTCCATTGTATGGATATAACACAGTTTGTTATTATGCTCAGTTGTTGATGGATGAACATCAAGCAGATATTGACATTTGACCTGCAGCAGAAAGTAAAGACAGTTTTATGAATTTTACTTCTTTTCCAATCTGGGTGTCTTTTAGTTCTTTCTTTCTCTTTCTTTTTGCCTTATTGTACAGGAATGGATGTTTGATTTTTAAAGTGCTTTTTTTTTTTTTTTTTTTGCTTGTCTCTGTTGATGTAATCATGAAGTTGTAATTCTTAATTTTGTTATATGGTGAATTGATCAGTATTCAAACATTGAAGCAAGATTGCATTCCTGGGATAAATGTCTGCTGGTTATATGTTATCTTTTTGATGGTTTCAGTTTGTTAAAATGTTAATTTTTGCATATGTATTGATGAGGGATATTGAACTGATGAGGGATATTGAACTGATTGAACTTCTTGAAATGATATTGGTTTTCTTGAAATGTCTTTGTCTGGTTTGGGTATCAGGGTAATGCTGGTTATTGTTACGATGGAGGATTGTGCAGAAACACAGGTCTTGAAACTGAGGAGCCAAGGAGCTTCTTGAGGTATCCAGGCAGCTTCATCTGCCGTTGATTTGTCTGCCATTCCATCTTTTTCTAAAATAATATATCTCTTTGCTGTGCCGTTCTCTGTGCATCTGTAAGATTCTCTACCTAAGAGGTACAGTAACCTGCGTTTTAGTGCCATGTACATGAGTGGGAATCTACTTCAAAGTGGGGAGGTATCCTCTGACTCCTTTTATTATTTCACCTGGGGAGAAATGCTGGGAAAAGATATTCTCATCCCCTACAACACTTGCCTGGATCATTGAGGAACTGAGAGGCAGGAATTTTTCCTGTTTTCTAGTAGAATTTTTAAAGCTCTGTGCAAGCATAATATGTGCTTAGAGAGTTCTCACTTTTCCCTCCCCCCCCCCCTTTGCGTATTTCCTCACTATATTGCAAGGTACAGTATCTGTCTTTGGGAGGGGACGCAGAAAGCTCGTCTTTCCTTGCTTTAGAACAGTGTTCATAATCTATGAATTCTCTTTTTTCTAAAAGAGGGAAGAGTTACATCATGACTGATACCATATATGTAATATAATATGTGACATTCTGAAAAAGGCAAAACTTACAAGGAAAGAAAACAGATCCGTGATTCCCAGGGGGTACAGGTGGGGGGAATAGTTGACTCTAACAGGACATGAGGGAATTTTAGGGGAGGATGGAACTGTTCTATAAATGACTATGCATTTGTAAAACTGTATGTTAAAAGAGCGTATATAACATATACTGTAAAAAATTTGATTTTAGAAAAGCCCTTGGTCCATAAATAGATGGGGGTGTGAAATATACTCCCTGTTTTTGTTTTTTTTTTCCCCAGAAGTACCACACTACACCTAATACTTTACACTTTCATGGGTGTTAAAGAAGAAAAAAAATGTAGTGAGTGTAATAGAAACATAATAATAAAAACTGCAGTATAGGCACAGGGATTGGCAAAATGATTCATCAGTAGAGAGAGCCTAGAAGCAATCCTGTGTTATACATGGGAGCCTGCCATGTGCTAGAAATGTCATTGCAAATTAAATGGAAAAAGATGGAAATTCCATAACAGATACTGAAATAATTGGCATATGGAAAAAATGAAATTATATCCCTATGGTACAGAATATACAAAAATGAATTTCAGCTGGATTTAAGACCTAAATGTGGAAAATGGAACATTTAAAAATAAATCATAGGATAGCTTCAAGGTTTCAGGGTAGGTGAGATTTTCTTAAGATGTAGAAAGTATGACCCATAAAGGAGAAAATGACTTCATGGATATGAGACATTGACTACCTCCTCAGGGGTGTAGAAGAACATGTGAAATATGCTGTTGTTGATTTTTTAAAGGGCTTCCCTGGTGGCTCAGTGGTAAAGAATCCGCCTGCCAATGCAGGAGACACGGTTCCATCCCTGATCCAGGAGGATCCCTCGTACTGTGGAGCAATCGAGTCTGTGCTCCACGACTATTATTGAGCCTGTGCTCTAGAGCCCGGGAGCCACAACTACGGAAGCCCGCACGCCCTAGAGCCTGTGGTCCCCAGCAAGGGAAGCCACCGCAATGAGAAGCTCGCACACCACGAGAGAGTAGTCCTAGCTCACCGCAAAGAGCCCTCGCAGCAACAAAGACCAAGCACAGCCAGAAATAAATAAATAAATAAAGGGACAAAAGTAGCAATATTATTTATATAGAATGGAATTATGGAAGTAAGTGTGAGAAACTAAGGTAAGTGTTTATCTTAGAGATTCCAGGTACAAATGAGGATTGGAGGGAGAGTTCCATTATATACTTTTGTAATACTTTGGGTTTTGAACCATGTAAATGTATTACCTAAAAAATTCAATTAAAGATTAGCTCATAAGTATAACCTCTTATTTATTAATGGTATGTGCAAATACTCAGGGAAAGCTCTAATTATAATGTTAAATTTTGTAAGGTTAAATTACAAAATGAAAACAGACTACTGCTTTTATCTTTTTGTAGGGGATGAAAGAACAGAAACTTGAAGCCAAAAAGAAGCGTGATGAAGAAATAGAAGCAGAAAGACAAATTCTTGATATAGAAGAAGCAATATACAAACAAGGAGAAAGGAAAAAGGCCATTGAACTTGCAAAGCAATACCAATTTTACCAGACAGAACGAGTGAAAAACTTTCATGTACTACTTGGGTTTTCTTACATTTTATATATATTTAACACCTCTGTATATAACTAGACTTCATTTTCTTAAAATATTGCAATTTTTTTTTTGTAGTCAGGACTACTTCTTAGTAGAGTTATGAAAGAACGGGATGCACAGATTGAATTCCAAAAGAGTAAAATAAAATCAGATAAAAAATGGGAGGAACAAGTGAAACTCAATGTTGAAAAAGCTTTTAAAGAAGAACGAGAAAAAGCAGAAAAACAACGCAGAGAAAGAGTGGCTCTTGCTAAAGATCATTTAAAACAGTATGTATATATAAATTACCTTTTTTTGTACCTTCTTCTTTTTCTTGTAATGGATATAGCTTTTTTTTCTGATTATAAAAGTAACGTATGCTGATATACTTAATAAATAGAAAAAAATACAAAGAAAGAGGTTAAGAATCACTATTACTCCTTTGGTGGCTTAGTCGCTAAGTCATGTCTGACTCTGCAACCCCATTTACTTTAGCCTACCACGCTCCTCTGTCCATGGGGTTTTTCAGGCAAGAATACTGGAGTGGGTTGCCATTTCCTTCTCCAAGGGATCATCCCAGCCCAGGGATCGAACTTTGGTCTCCTGCATTGCAGGTGGATTACTTCCTTATCTAAAAATAATATATTAGTTACAATTGTTATAATAATGCCACAAAATCTGGTGGCATTCAACAGTAAACATTTATTTCTCATGTGTGTGTGGGTTGTTTGGGCTTGGCTGGGCAGCTTCTCTTCAAACTGTAGGACAGCTGGGTTTGCTTGTTACTGCAGTAAAGGCTCTGATCCTATTCCATGTGGATCTCATTTTGAGGTCCAGGATGAAGGGACAGCAAGCACCAGGGGAAAATTGTTTTTACGGTATTGACAGATGCAAAAGAATGAACCCAAGCTTGCAAGCACATGGCTAAACCCAAAGAAAGTCAAAGGGTAAGGAAATACACTTGGCCTACCATGAGTCTCAAGTCACATCACCATGCTGACTTCAGTGGGACAGAGCCATAGACCTACATGGAAGTGAGGAGTGAGGGAGTCCATCTTTTTGAACAATAATCTAATCTAACACAATAATTTGTTATTGTCTTGGTATGTAGCCATATAGATTTTTTTGATGTTAGTGGTAGAGAGGGTCTCATTCACTGAAGTATAATTTGTATTTAATAAAATCCACTTTTTAAAAGCATATTGCTGGGAATTCCCTGGTGGTCCATTAATTAGGACTCTGTACTTTCACTGCCGAGGTACTAGGGTTCAATCCCTGGTTGGGGAACTAAGATCCCATAAGTCATGCCCTATGCCCCCGCAAAGCATAGTGCTGTATAATCACCTCCAAATCAAGATGTAGAACACTTGACTGCCCCCCAAAATTCCCTCATGCTCCTTTGCATTAAGTTCTGTCCCCCACCCTTGGCCCTTGGTAATCATTGATCCACTGATACAGACTTTTTTTCTGAGCATGTATACTCACATTTTATAAAATAAAACTAGATCTACAGTATTGTTTTATGAAATGTTTTTTTCACTTACCAGTAGTCTCTGTGCTCAGTCTTGTTTGACTCTTTGTGGCCCAATGGACTGTAGCCCACCAGTCTCCTCTGTCTGTGGAATTTTTCAGGCAAGTATACTGGAGTGGGTTGCCATTTCCTACTCTGGGGGATCTTCCCGACCCAGGGATCAAACCCGTGTCTCTTGTGTCTCTTGCATTGGCAGGCAGTTCTTTACCACTAGCACCACCTGGGAAGTCCCTAGTATGTCATGAAATCTTGCCATGTTGGTAAATGGAAATCAAAGCTGATTTTTTTTAAAGTAGCTATTATTGTACATATGGAGAGGAGAATATTTGGGTGTTATTTTACTTACTTTTCTAAATAACTGATGCATGCACATAGGAAGAGGCACAAAGGGGATTTAGTGAAAAGCCTCTTCCTTGTCCATCAGCCACCTTGTGTGAGATCATTTTCTTCATACTATAGTTTAAATGTATCAATATATACATTGTATTAATATATACAAAAAAATAATACTGTTTGTGGACATTTTTACCATTTTTAAAGAAAAAATATTTTTATACTTAAGTATTACATCATTAATTCATTCATCATTATTTTTAAATATAAATAAAATAGGCTATAAATTAAAAATCACCAGAAATGCTGTGATCCAGATTAAGCACTATTAACATATGAGTGTATATTCATCTGCTCTTCAAAATTTTCTTTTAAATTTCACAAACTATAAATGAATAATCAGAGAAGGCAATGGCATCCCACTCCAGTACTCTTGGCTGGAAAATCCCATGGATGGAGGAGCCTGGTAGACTGCAGTCCATGGGGTCGCGAAGAGTCAGACACGACTGAGTGACTTCACTTTCACTTTTCCCTTTCATGTGGTCACACAGAGTTGGACACGACTGAATCGACAGCAGCATAAATGAATAATATGCCTGTTGTTTCCAATTCAAGCAATATAACAAAATTTGGAGTAAAATTTAGAATTTCTTCTTTATTTCCACTCTATTCAATGTCTTTAACTTTCATTTCGCTCTTCAAAAATAGCCATTATTAGGCTTCCCTGGTGCCTTAGTGGTAAAGAATCCACCTGCCAGTGCAGGAGACACAGGTTTGGTCCCTGATCCAGGAAGATCCCACGTGCGGCAGAGATAGTAAGCCCGTGTGCAACAACTATTGAGCCTGTGCTGTAGAGCTCAGGAGCCAGTAGTGAGCCCTTGCACTGCAGCTACTGAAGACTGAGTGCCCTAGAGAATGTGCTCTGCAACAAGCGAAGCCACCTCAATGAGAAGCCCACACACTGCAGCTAGAGCGTAGCCCCTACTCCCTGCAACTAGAGAAAAGCCCACGCAACAGCGAAGACCCAACACAGCCAAAAATAAATGAATAAAAAAATTTTAAGTATCCATTATTAAGAGTTTTATAGCTGTCACCTCAGAATGTTTTATTGTAGTTACTAATATTTATGTTCAGGACAATCTCTGTCCATGGGATTTTCCAGGCAAGAATACTGGAGTGGGTTGCCATTTCCTCCTCCAGGGGATCTTCCTGACACAGGGATTGAACCCACACCTCTTATGTCTCCTGCATTAGCAGGCAGATTCTTTGCCACTGAGTTACCTGGAATGTGGAAGTATATGTTAATCATTGATTAACTGATTAAAAGGTGATGATGAGTGTATTTATATATATTAGATATTAATTTATTAGACATATCGCAGATTTTTGTCATCAGTATTTGGAAAATATGGCCTATTTTATTGTTTGTCTTTGATCAGTATGAGAATCTGCCTGTGACTCACAGTGGGCATGATGTTCAGTTCAGTTCAGTCGCTCAGTCATGTCCAACTCTTTGCGACCCCATGACTCACAGCACGCCAGGCCTCCCTGTCCATCACCATCTCCCGGAGTTCACTCAAACTCATGTCCATCGAGTCAGTGATGCCATCCAGCCATCTCATCCTCTGTCGTCCCCTTCTCCTCCTGCCCCCAATCCCTCCCAGCATCAGAGTCTTTTCCAATGAGTCAACTCTTTGCATGAGGTGGCCAAAGAACTGGAGTTTCAGCTTCAGCATCATTCCTTCCAAAGAACACCCAGGTCTGATCTCCTTTGGAATGGACTGGTTGGATCTCCTTGCAGTCCAAGGGACTCTCAAGAGTCTTCTCCAACACCACAGTTCAAAAGCATCAATTCTTCGGTGCTCAGCTTTCTTCACAGTCCAACTCTCACATCCATACATGACCACTGGAAAAACCATAGCCTTGACTAGATGGACCTTTGTTGGCAAAGTAATGTCTCTGCTTTTGAATATGCTCTCTAGGTTGGTCATAACTTTCCTTCCAAGGAGTAAGTGAGGACAGGGCAAATAAGAGACTCTGTGATGCCAAAATCTCCCCAAAGAAGATTTTTGATGGACACCTTTAAAAAAATTATTGTAAAGACACTTAAAAAGTAAGATGAGGTTGATTACATCAGGGAAGTCCCAAATGTAAGCTTCGTGAGGGCAGGAACATGTGTTGATTGGCTGGGCGGGATGCGTGGATGCATAGACACAGGCAGCTCAGGCTGGAGTGGTCTTGCCAGTATGCTGAGGATCGACTACCAAACGTGGGCAGTCAGAACCTGTGATAAGCCACTGATGGTGCATGCTCCTGGTGGTGATGGTAGTGGGCCTGAGGGTGTGGGTTGAACAGAGCTGGTGCTAAATCCAGATCGGAGCTCTGCAGTGAGGAGGCTGCTCAGGCGTCTCTGAGGAACTCACACGCAAGCCCTGTGAGAGAACCTGCGCTGGATGACTCACCAGTCAGAGGCATCAATAGTTGGTGTTAGCCAGGGGGAAGATAACAAGCAAAATGGCCAGCAGGGTAAGGAAATCGTCGCCTTTCTTCTGTCAAACCCCATTTTCTGAGGGGCCAGGTCCATAGCTTAGATAGTGTCTTGTAGTGCTGAAATCGAAAAGCAGACGGGATTAGGGACTCTTCTGTAAAACAGTGTCACCATTTCAGCATACTGTCTATTGTTCAGTTAACCGGTTCTTTCTAAAGGAAAGAAACATTTGAATCTGGTGAAAGACTTAATTTTGGTGAGTAATGAAACATATTTGAAGAAAGAAAAATAATTGGCAATCCTGGGATAACCAAGTTTGGATTTGGTTTTTATCACTGCTCTTTACCTATCTGTTCTTGTCCCCAAAGAAATCCTGAAGTTTTCCTTTACAGCTTCAAATCATCCCAGTAAGAATCTAATTCATTTCTATTTCTTTATATTCTATTTTTCTGCTTCACTCTGTTTTTTTTTTCTTCAGAATAAAAGAACATGAAGAGGAAGAAGAAAGAAGGAGAAAAGAGGAAGAAAAGGATGCTGAGGAAATAAAGCGACAGAACTCATTATATGAAATAGAAATGAAAAAAAAACAAGGAAAGAAAAAAGAAGAGATCAATGAAAGCAGGAGACTATTTTTTGTAAGTAGATAATACTCAGAAATGTATCTCTTCAAGAAATGTACAAAGTCCAATGCCTAATTTTCAGTATATTTTTTATAAACAATAGTGGAGTAGAAAACAAGTTTACTATTAAGTTGGATTTCTAGGTATACTTTGAGGGGAACTATATTTGCTGTTGTTTCACATGTATGTGCTTTTACTCATGAACAAGAATTAAGAGAATGAGACTTTTTGTCAAATGAATTTTCTTATCCTTAAAATGAGAGCTGTTACAAGCAACGAACGGGGTGATATATATTCAGTATCTGCTGCACTATTAATTTGTGCTCAATAAATGGTAATAATTGTTTTATGGTTTTTATAATTTATTTTGTAATTTTTAACATCCTTTTCTTTATAAAGTTATTTTTTTATTCTTAAGTAACATATTCATTGTTGTTGTGTCTGACTTTCACGAAGTTACATACATCCAGATTTAAAACATCAAGCATCACAAAACGCTTAGAGTAGCAGTCCTTGCTCCACTTCTTCTGCTTCTTGGAAAATTATATTCTAAATAATCTACATATTTTTAAAAATATATGAAGCTTTCAAGATATGTATCTTGATTTATCAGTTTTAAATGTTTTCTGTCTCTCTGCCCCCAAGAGGATTTAGCTCTTTTCCAATACTACCCTCTTCTCATTCTCCTCCCTAAATAATCAGGGTATAATTTTAGTTTAATCATTATTATGATTAAATGAATATTGTTCATCAAAGAGTTAATATACTATGACTGTATTTTTTGCTTCCGTAAATATGTTTGTGATTAAAATAATTGTCATTGTTTTCATTTGCTTTAAAGTTGTATACCTCAATTTTTTCCATATGTTGCATGTTCTGTCAAATGGATGATACTAATTTTCAAGTGTTCAGCTAAGTAATATTAAATTATCTATGTTATTGGTTTTTTGGTGCTCCGTCACGTCCAGAGTCCCCCGTCCTCTGCCTTCTGGACTGTTCGCTCTCTGGGCCTGCTGCTCAGCTGCCTTCTGGGCCTTCCCTGTGCCGTTTCCTGGGTCACACAGCTCCTATTTCCTCAATCTTAAGCCTTCCTCTTTCTTGGTTTATTCCTTCATCTTGCTGAAATACATCCTTGAGTAGCTTCTGAAGAAAGGCTACAGAGGTGAGATTTTTGACTTCTCATCTGGAAAGCTTATCCTCTAAGGTAATGCTTGCTTTATAGTTTGGATGTAGGATTCCGGGTTCAGAATTCAGAGTTGTGTATTTACAGTTTCTTAATCACCTAGCTTTCAGTGTTGCTATTGAGAAGTTTTATTCCATTTATGGTCTTCATCTTATGTGTGTAAGCTCCTGTGTTTGGCTTTTTCTTTCCTTCTCTCTGTTTCTCTGGAAGCTCTCAGAGTCTAAGATTTCACAGGCACATACCTTGTGTAGGTCTTTTTCATTTTGCTAAGCACTCAGTTGATGCTTTAACCCATAAATGTGTCAAGTTTTTATTTCTTCTATAATTTTGTCCCTATTTTGTTTTCTCTGTTCTAGAACCCCTCTGGACTTTCTGAAGTGATGCTCTAATTTTTAAAAAAATAGTTTCTCATATTATTAGTTAGGGTACAAGCATATAACAGAAAACTCGAAAAATGTAAAAACTTACAAAATAAATTGCAACAGTACCTTAAAAATTAAACCTTTATTTGAAGAGCAGAGCTAATCATTCCAAGGCTGATATGATTCCTCCAGAATCAACAAGGAATGAGACAGCTTTTCTTTTTTTGTCTTCCTGTACTCAGAACAGAGGTGGCTTCTGTTCTCAGGATTGCCTCATGGCCTTGAATAGCTGCTGGAGCTCCCACCCTCCTGACCAGACTCCAGGCAGCAAGAAGAAGAAAGGATGAAGGACAGAAAAGAGTGTTCTATCTTTTCTCCTTTTAAGGAACTTTTTCAGAACTCCCACTTAACCATTTCCATTAAATCTCATTGGTTGTAATTTAGTGACACCTCGCTGAAAAGAAAGCTTGGAAATATAGTCTTCTAGCTGAGAATATTGCCACTCTGAACAAAATCTGAGTTCTGCTACTTATGCAGAAGGGAAGAAAGACTCTTTGGTAGGCAGTTAATTATTCCTGCCATTTTTTTTTTTTTTTTTTTTTACTTTGAGAGTTATCCTCAACTTTGTCTTCTAAATCTTCTACTGAATTTTTAATTTTAGTGATGAAAGTTTTAATTTCTAAGTATTATAGAATACTAGTAATATCATTATTCCTTTTGCATGAAGTCTTATTCTTGGTTCATGAATATAATATTTCTATCTCTCCAAGTCACTTTGGAATAGGACAGACCTGTTTTGAATGCTAACTTGGCTACTTACTAGCTATGTGACCTTGAGCTGAGGCTTTCAACTTTTAAAAAATCAGAATTAACTTTGTGTTAATTCTACTCTTTGCTTATTATAAAAATCCTTATGAACATTACAATAACTTAGAAAAAACAGTAAAATAAAGCTTTTAAGAAATAATTCGAAAAAATCACTTTTAAGAGTTTGATATTTTCACTACCTTTTCATGTCAACTAATCTATCTCCTAACCAGACTACAGGCTTTTAAAAGTAATATCCCATAAAATAGAAGAGTACTTAAGCATAGTAGGTACATAGTAACCTTGAGTTATAAATATGTTGTAATAATAAATAATTGCACCTAGTAACTTTTACCTTGAATTCACTTCTACTTTTGGTAACAGAAGCACTCATCTATCTGTATATCCTGGCTGTTGTGTTTAAAGGCACCTATTATTGTGATGGCTAACTGAGGTCAGGTAGTAGAATATATTCTGATATGAACAGATTTTAAATTTTTGTTTAAAAAATGACCTAGTTTAAAATTTTTTATTAGAATATACATCTGTATAATTTTTTGTATGTGTAAAAAGAAAGCCTAGACAAGAAATTAGTTTCAGAGTAATTGAGCCTGGTGGGTGGAATTAGGCATAGGAAGATAGTAGTGTGGTAGGAAAAATTTTACACTATGTGTTTTTAAAATATTTTAAATTTGTATAGCATATGACTATATTAACTATTCAAACATTGAATGAGATTACAATATATTTACTGTATTTTTAATTATATTAATAGTATTGTTTTAAATTACATAGTTGTAAAAAAGAGATATTTGAAAAGAAATACAGAAAATTAAGAAGATGTAAAAGTCATCTATAATCTCATACCCTAGAGCCAACTACCGTTAACATTTGATGCATTTCTTCCAGGTATATATTCAATATAAACTTATATGTGCATGAAAAACTAAAATACACTATGGTAATGCTTTATATTCTGCTTTTTCCTCCTACTTACTGATTGTTATTTATATCTTTCAATGTCCTTGAGAGCATAATTTAACTGTTTCTCCATCATTGAATATTTAGAAGTTGTTTTCAGTTTTTCAATATTATAAATAACTCTGAGATGAATTACATGGTACATGAAATTTAATGCCCAGCTATGATTATCTCCTTGAGATAAATTTCCGAGAGAAATAATTGTATTAGAAGCTGACCATTTGACAGATTCCTATTAGATATCTATATGTTGAGACTTTGCTTTGTGATAACACAATTTCCCCCCTACACCCAGGAACATTTGAATGATAAACATATCATCAAAGCTGTAGAACAGCAGCAGCAAGAGGAAGAAGATGAAAAGATTAGAAAATTTATCAAAGCAAAAAAGCGTCTTACACAAATGGGGAAAGAGAAAGAAGCTGAAACACACAGGTCAGTGTCTAAAATAATTTTTGTGCTTAATAAAGTACTATCTGAAATTATTTTAAATCAGAAGTTGTGATATGAGAGTGCAGTCTTTAGGAATAAAGATCTTATTATTTTATGTATATCAGGGCATTTAGTGACTTGGTGATTTCAGCTTGGAGCATGCGAATTGGGGTTCCCTTGGAATATTGATGTCATCTATGTGGTTCAGTTCAGTTCAGTCACTCAGTCATGTCCGACTCTTTGCGACCCCATGAATCACAGCACACCAGGCCTCCCTGTCCATCACCAACTCCCGGAGTTCACCCAAACTCATGACCATTGAGTTGGTGATGCCATCCAGCCATCTCATCCTCTGTCGTCCCCTTCTCCTCCTGTCCCCAATCCCTCCCAGCATCAGTCTTTTCCAATGAGTCAACTCTTCGCATAAGGTGGCCAAAGTATTGGAGTTTCAGCTTCAGCATCAGTCCTTCCAATGAACACCCAGGACTGATCTTTAGGATGGACTGGTTGGCTCTCCTTGCAGTCCAAGGGACTCTCAAGAGTCTTCTCCAACACCACAGTTCAAAAGCATCAATTCTTCGGCGCTCAGCTTTCTTCACAGTCCAACTCTCACATCCATACGTGACCACTGGAAAAACCATAGCCTTGACCAGACAGACTTTTATTGGCAAACTAATGTCTCTGCATCTATGTGGCAGATGACTGGAAATACTGAACATTTCTGCTTTAGGAGATGCGTATGAGAGCTGTATAAAAGCTGGAGATGGCTTTATGAGCCATTGATATACAAGTGGCAGCTGGAACTGTGGGTACAGGTGAGCTCACCTAGGGGGAGTAGATAAGAAATGAAGGTGACATAGTCCCTATGGAAATCCATAGTTAAAGGTCAAATGGAGAGCAAAGATAATATGAAGACCAAGGAATAGTTTCCAGACAATGGAGGAAAAGCAAAGAAACTGCAAAGGGTGTGTGTGTGTGTGTGTGAGAATTTAGTAAGGAGAGAGCAGTCATCAGTGTTAGATGACTAGAGGGAGAGAGTTTTAAAATACAGCACTCGTCAGATGTAGAGGTCATTGCTTACCTTAGTGAGCAATTTGGGATGAGATGAGTGAAGATACAGTACGTCGTCTTTCTGTCTAGATTATGCTTTTCACTTGTGCAAAACCCTCTGGTGGCTTCACACCACACTTAGAGTGTTGATTATGGCCCATAAGGCCCTGTACCCATCCTAATTCCCAGTGACCCTAACTCCCTCTCCCAAACCTCATCTCTTCCTGTTCTCTTTCTTTCCCTCTTCATCACTTAAACTGAATTTCTCCTGTACCCTCTTTGGGAAATGCTCACCTCCCTTGACTCTTTCAGATCTTTACTCAACTATTGCCTTCTCATTCAGGACATCCCTGTGTTATTTAAAATTATAACCCCACACTCCACATTGCTTATCACTTTACCTGCTTTCTTTTTTTCACTGGTGCTCCAATACTATTTTAATTATTTAGTTTGCTGTGTCTCTACCCCAACTATTGTGAAAGCTCCACAAAGGCAGAGATTTTTAATGTTTTTGTTTACTTCTATGTCCCAATAGCTGCAATAGTCCCTGGCACATAGTAGATAATCAATAAAAGTCTTTAGAAAAACACTTGTTTTTGAAAGCCTAGGTGAAATGTGACTTTTTCCATGAAGGCTTCCTTTTTTCATTTGCTCACATCACTGTCTAGGTTTATTGTGGCATTTATCACCTTTTGCCTGCATAGTTATTTACATAACTGCCTTTTCTGCACTTTTTTTATTCGTTAATTTTTGGCTGTTCTGGGTCTTTGGTGCTGTGTGGGCTTTTCTCTAGTTGCAGGGAGCAGAGGCTGCTCTCTAGTCATACTGCATGGGCTTCTCGTCGCAGTGGCTTCTCTTGCTGTGGAGCACAGGCTCTAGGGCATGTGGACTTCAGTAGTTGTGGTTGGGCTTAGCTGCTCCATGGCACGTGGGGTTTTCCCGGACTGGGATCAAACCTGCGTCTCCTGCACTGGCAGGCGGATTCTTCACCACTGAGACAGCAAGGAAGCCCTTTTCCCACTTTAGATCGTCACTTCCTTGGTGCGCACATTGTGTCCTTTCTCTTCGTTTCTCCAGTGTTGCTTTGCAAATTCACTCAGTGATCAGTGAATATGTCACAACTCAAGTTAAGTTTTTGCCCAATTTCCTAAACCAAAACGCCCCCACTCCTTTAACAGATAGGTAGTTATTGTTGATGACGTGCCAGGCACTTTGCTTGGCCCTGAACTAGAGAGAGGACTTAACCCAGTGCAAAAGGAAAGTTAAATTTATCTTCATTTAAAGTATATTGGCTCCATAACAAAACCATTCTTGAAGACTTGACTAGTAAATGGTTATTTTGTTACAGGCTAATGGAGGAACGGAGAGAAAGGATAAATAACTTCCTGAGTAAGCTAATGAAAGAGAAATTTGACAATGAAGATTTGATTATTGCTAGAGATATTGCAGAAGCTGAGGCTGAGTGGGAAAAAAGAGAAAGAGAAAAGTATGAAAAAAACAAAGCAGAATTAAAAGCAATCGCAGAACATAGAGCTCTTGTGGTAAGCAATTCACTAATGACAAGTAAAAATCAAACAAAATTGAGCCCTTTGCTGTACTTTTTCCTAACTTACTCCCTCTGCTTCTCTAACAAAAAACTAAGAGATTTGAAAAACAATATATAAAATTACCTTCCAATATTCTTGAAATCAGACCGTTTACTTTCTAACAGAAAATGACATGATAATTACAAATAAGATCTTTATAGATGCAAAGTAATAGTCTCTTCTGTTTCAGAACCGTCTGAAATGTAAAAAAGTTATTAACTTTCATTTGAATGGTTTTAAGATAAACCAAGTAAAAATTACCCCATTGTGTTTCTGTGTATCTTAATACTTCAGAATTTACCCCTTACATGACTGACTTTCATAATATTTAGATAGTTTTTAAGCATTATAGTAGTTATATAATGCTATAAATGTTTCCCTATTTTGAGATGGTCTTGCTTTTCTGTTCCTATATTTTTTTAAACCAATATCATTCTACTTATGTTTTCATTGTTTCTTGATATTACTAGAACAAAAAGTAAACTGGCCATGTGTGAGTCACCCCAATTTTTGGCCCTTTCATTGCGCCTGGCTGACTTTGCCCTTGGAACTTTCTAACTTCAAGGCCGTTGATTGCTAAAAATGTTTTTTTTTTTTTTTTTCTTTTGCCTTCTATCATCTAGATGAAGAATAAAGAGGAAGAAGAAAGACAAAGGAAAATAGAAGCTACAGAACAAATGCTAGCTATCTTAAAAGCAGACCAGATTTTCTGGGAGCATGAAAAGGAAAAAAAGCGGAAAGCTGATAAAGAACGTCGAGAAGTTCAAGATGCCCATATTCAGCAAATGGTAATTATTCCTAAATGTTTATACTTATAAATATGTAATATAGATTTAATGAGTTTTGTTTCCCAGAACAGTTTTATAAAGTAAGATTAGACAGTTGCTATGGTTATGACACAATAAAATGTACTACAAATGTGAAGTTTCTTTTTATCAGTATTGAAGTTTCCATACTAGGTTTATGTCTTTTGACAGATATTTATCTTTCTTTAGTTTCAATTGCGTTTTAGTAAATGTGAAAGAAAATACAAATGCACATGGCAGGCCATGATGCTTCTTTTACTTTTTCCCCTTTTATAACTATTATCCAGAGAATATGTTGATTGGGATCTCATAGGTTTCGTATTTGAGGTGAGTGGTGGTCCCAGAGATTTTAGAACATGTATGCAGGACTGGGCATGTAATCATTTGTTTCTGAAAACTGTTTTCCAGAATAGCTCTACCATTTTCCATTCCTCCCAGCAATGTATGCAAAGACAAGTTACTCCACATCCTTGCTAACACTTGTTATTGCCATCTTTTAATTTTTAACAATTCTAGTATAGTGTTATCTCATGGTGTCGTTTTGCATTTCCTAACAACTAAAGATGTTGAACATCTTTTCATGTTCTTTTTAGTTGTTGTGTGCCTTACTTTGTGTTTACTTAAACCTTTTGCCAGTTATTTAGTTGGGTCGTTAATGTGGTGAAATATGCATAAAATTTACTATTTTTAATCATACAATCCAAGGGCATTAAGCACATTTATACTGAGGTGCAGTTGTCAACACTGTCCATCACCATAACTTTTTCATCATCCTCCTCTGAAACTCTGTGCGCTTTAAAGAGCAACTGTCTTGTTCTACCTTCCTCCCAGTTCCTAGTAACCACTGTTCAACTTTTTGTCTGTGAATTTGCTATTCTAAGTACCTCATATTAGTGAAATCATACAGTATTTGTCCTTTTTTCTCTGTCTTATTTCACTGAACGTAGTATCTTCAAGGTTCATTCATATTGCAGCATGTGTCAGTTTCATTCCTTCTTGATAATATTCCATTGTACATATACATCAGATTTTGTTTATCCACACATCCATCAATGGATATTTGATGGTTCCCATATTTTGGCTATTGCAAATAATGATTCTATGCACACTGCTATATAGACACACACCTGTTTGAGTTCCTGTTTTCCATTCTTTTGCTTATATACCTACAAGCGGAATTGCTAGATCATATAGTAATTCTGTATAGTTGTTTTTCAGAAACACCATAGTTTTCTACAGCAGTTGCATCATTTAACGGAGCCACCAGCAATGTTCGAGAGTTCTACCTCCTCCAAATTCTCAACACTCGTTTTCTGTTTGTTGTTGCTTATCATAATGGATCTGAAGTGGTATCTCATGGTTTTCACATGCATTTCCCTCATGATTAGTGATATTGAGCATCTTTTCATATACTTATTGGCCATTTCCATTCAGGCTCAAGACTTCCTTTAGCACATTTTATGGCACAGGTAGCCTAGTAATAAATGTTTTTATGGAGAAGTCTTTTATCTTGCTTTCATATTACTGGATACAAAATTAACTGGATGTCATTATTTTTTCAGCCTTTTGACTGTTTGTTCCAGTGTCTTCTGGCGTTCACCATTTGACTGGAATCTGTTAATATTGTTTGTCCCCTGTATGTGATGTGTCATTTTTCTCTCGCTCTCTTGCTCATTACAAGCTTTTTTATTGTGGCTTCCTGTAGATTGACTGTGATGTTTTGAGTTTTTCCTATTTGAGATTTGTGGTGGGTCTTGGATGTGCTACTTAATATCACGAAATGTGAGTTGTTTTTTTTTTTTTTTACTATTTCAAGTATTTTTTCCTGCCTCTTTATCCTTTTTTTCTTCAGGGACCCAGTTTGCACATGCATAGACATCTGATATTGTACCAGGAATCCAACATTCTGTTCATTTGAGTCAATAATTTTCTTTTTCTTCAGATGGGATACTTTCTATTGACCTACTTTCAACACTGATTCTGATGCTGAGCTCCCCTAGTGAGTTTTTCATTTCAGTTATTGAACTTTCAACTCTACAGTTTTTTTTTTATAGTTTCTAATTCTGTGATTCCCAATTCACTTGTTCTGAGCATATTTCTTTTAATTTACTGGATATTTTCATAACTGCTTTGAAATCTAATTGCCAAAGTCAATACGTAGTCTCATTAATAGTTGTAACTTTTTTAACTATTAAAGTTACAATTGTTTCTGTTGAACTTTCTTTCCTGAAAATAATATAACATTTTCCTATTTCTTTGCAGTGATTTTTGGTTGAAAATCAAACACTTTATATAGAATATGTTGCAGATTCTGTTTTGTTCTGAGGGTTGTTGCTTTTTTAGTAGGCAGTTGCTTTCCCTGGATGCAAACTATGAAATCTGCCTTCACCACAGTACCTCTGATGTCTTTGGTCACTTTCACGTTTTAAAGCCTGGATCCCTAGGGTTCTTTCCTCACTGTACTGGTTTTGTTTGACAGTCCTCCAGTAATATGGGTAGAGGTTTATGTTCAGACACCTTTAGCCAGTAAAGCTTTTACTCCCGTGCCTGCTATGAAAGCTGTGTGCAGGTTGAGATTGGTAGTCCAAAAATTCTCCTGTGTGGATGTATTCTTATCAGTCAGGAATGTGTGTAGATTTACCATTACAGCTTTTCTCTCATTCCAGAATCTCCTCCTCAAATTTCTAGCTATTTTGTCACTTGGCCCAAATAGAATCTGCCATCATTGTCCAGTAATCTGCATGTTTTCACCACCTGAGCTAGAGGGATAGCAATGCCCTCCAGACAAGAAAGTTATGAACTTGTACTTGTTACCTTCTGATCTAGTTTTTCATGAAAAAACACTTCTCAAGCAGTAGCCTGTGCATAGTCATTTACCAATGCTCTGAAATGGCTGACTTTAATAATCAACTTTTCTGTGGAGTTTTGCCCAACCTCATGTGGCCATTATCAGAAGTAGGATCTGCCATATTATTTTGAAGCAAATACCAAATATCATTATCATTTTATCAATGTATATTTCAATGTATATATCAGTATCTATCTCTAAAACCCAGGGACTCCTTCAGTTCAATTCAGTCGCTCAGTCGTATCCAACTCTTTGCGACACCATGAATCGCAGCACACCAGGCCTCCCTGTCCATCACCAACTCCCAGAGTTCACTCAGACTCATGTCCATCTAGTCAGTGATGCCATCCAGCCATCTCATCCTGTCGCCCCCTTCTCCTCCTGCCCCCAATCCCTCTCAGCATCAGAGTCTTTTCCAATGAGTCAACTCTTTGCATGAGGTGGCCAAAGTACTGGAGTTTCACCTTTAACATCATTCCTTCCAAAGAAATCCCAGGGCCCATCTTCAGAATGGACTGGTTGGATCTCCTTGCAGTCCAAGGGACTCTCAAGTCTTCTCCAACACCACAGTTCAAAAGCATCAATTCTTCGGCGCTCAGCTTCCTTCACAGTCCAACTCTCACATCCATACATGACCACTGGAAAAACCATAGCCTTGACTAGACGAACCTTTGTTGGCAAAGTAATGTCTCTGCTTTTGAATATGCTCTCTAGGTTGGTCATAACTTTCCTTCCAAGGAGTAAGCGTCTTTTAATTTCATGGCTGCAGTCACCATCTGCAGTGACTTTGGACCCCCCCAAAAATAAAGTCTGACACTGTTTCCACTCTTTCCCCATCTATTTCCCATGAAATGATGGGACCAGATGCCATGATCTTAGTTTTCTGAATCTTGAGCTTTAAGCCAACTTTTTCACTCTCCTCTTCCACTTTCATCAAGAGGTTCTTTAGTTCCTCTTCACTTTCTGCCATAAGGGTGGTGTCATCTGCATATCTGAGTTTATTGAGATTTCTCCCGGCAATCTTGATTCCAGCTTGTACTTCTTCCAGCCCAGCATTTCTCATGATGTACTCTGCATAGAAGTTAAATAAGCAGGGTGACAATATACAGCCTTGATGAACTCCTTTTCCTATTTGGAACCAGTCTGTTGTTCCATGTCCAGTTCTAACTGTTGCTTCCTGACCTGCATATAGGTTTCTCAAGAGGCAGGTCAGGTGGTCTGGTATTCCCATCTCTTGAAGAATTTTCCACAGTTTATTGGGATCCACACAGTCAAAGGCTTTGGCATAGTCAATAAAGCAGAAATAGATGTTTTTCTGGAACTCTCTTGCTTTTTTGATGATCCAGCGGATGTTGGCAATTTGATCTCTGGTTCCTCTGCCTTTTCTAAAACCAGCTTGAACATCTGGAAGTTCACGGTTCACATATTGGTGAAACCTGGCTTGGAGAATTTTGAGCATTACTTTACTAGCGTGTGAGATGGGTGCAATTGTGCGGTAGTTTGAGCATTCTTTTGCATTGCCTTTCTTTGGGATTAGAATGAAAACTGACCTTTCCCAGTCCCGTGGCCACTGCTGAGTTTTCCAAATACGCTGGCATATTGAGTGCAGCACTTTCATAGCATCATCTTTCAGGATTTGAAATAGCTCAACTGGAATTCCATCACCTCCACTAGCTTTGTCTGTAATGATGCTAAGGCCCACTTGACTTCACATTCCAGGATGTCTGGCTCTAAGTGAGTGGTCACAGGATTGTGATTATCTTGGTTGTGAAGATCTTTTTTGTACAGTTCTTGTGTGTATTCCTGCCACCTCTTCTTAATATCTTCTGCTTCTGTTAGGTCCATACCATTTCTGTCCTTTATTGAGCCCATCTTTGCATGAAAAGGCTCTTCAGAATTAACATAATCACAATTGTTATCACATCTAAAACATTCAAAAAAATGTAACATTTAACATTCAGTGTTTTCTCAATTTCCACCAGATTGTCTCGTGAATTATTTAGTTTTTTGAGGATGAAACAGGGTCCATATATTCTATTAGGCTGATTGATATATCTTTCAAATTTCTTGTAACCTGTAACTCTTCCTTCATCCCCATCCTTCTTGTTCTTATTCTCCTTGTCTTGTTTATCTTGCAATTTGTTGAAGGAACTGGGTTTCTCGTCTTTTATTATAGTCTGGATTTTGTGGGCAGCCACGCAGGGTAGTATAGTTCCTTACATTTCATGCGAAATCCAAGGTAAGTCAGATTCAGGCTGTTTTTTGCTGAAAATCCCTCATAATTGGTGTGTATTTCCACTAGGAGGCATGTGATGACTGTCATCTTACTTTCTGTGATACAAGCAGACTTTGGTGATTGTTACCTAGATTTAATTCATAGGTGGCAAAATGTATTTTCTCCTTCCTTCTCATTGATTGCTTAAGTTTTCAAATAAATTTTCATGATCGGCAATTGGTTTCCCTTAAATATAATTTTAAAAGACAGGATAAATATTTGATTTTCACTTGAGTTTTCAAATAATTAGCTCTCTAACATCTCCTAAGGTATTTGTTACTTTACCTGCCATGTGATGATTTTTAGGATTTTAAACCAATCAATATTTTACAAATCTGTATTTGATGTATATAAAGTTTGAGGTACCAGTCATATGATCATTATGGTTATCCTTTCCTTCCACTCTCATTTCCTTTCTGTACTTAAAATATGTTTATCCCTGTTCCCTCAATGTTTCTACAAAACTGCTACCCAATCAGTTTATCCCAGTTGCTCCTTGTCAAGATCCCAAATTTCAGCATTTTACCATTGATAAGACAGCTTTTAGCCTTTTTTTAAAATTCCTAATGTTATTTAATGTCATTTTCTATTTTTTCAAACTCCTGGTGTCTGTCCCTATTCAACAAATAGCATAAAAGTCCTAGTGTTGAAATACAGCATTCTAATAAAAATTTGGTATTTTATATTGAATACAAAATAGTTGTTCTATTTCATCACAAATTTCAGTTTATGATTTTAAGCTGAAGTGTCTGGTTACTGATTTTGAAAAATATTTGCATGAATGTTATAATAATATATTCACAAGTGATTTTTTTTATAAACTCAGCACTTCTTAAAATGCATACAATGAAAAGCTGTCAACCAAAATATAGAAATCTTTAAAAAGCCATTAGTCACTTCGTGTAATATAAACAGTTTTTGTAAATTATAAAAAGAAAAAAATGAAATGCTAGTAAACTAGTTTTTGATAGGTTGCTTATTCTACCTAGTTTCTGATCAACCTACATTGATAAATGTCACCTGTCCAACTTGAGATTCTTAGGAAACAGAGAATGTAACTAGTTTACCTTAATTCAGATCTTCATTGGAGATTGAATCTTACGTGGCTGGGCCACATGGTGCACGTGGCTGGTTTGGGATAGAAGGTTTGGATGCATCCTTTCAGGACAGCGGATGGACTGGGACAGTGATTGGTATGCCTTCTATACTTGTGAAGAAACACACCTTATAATTGGTAGAAACGGGCTTTTAAACTTGGTTATTTTAATCTTAATTTCATGCTATATTATTTGAAGATGTACAATCACATAGTAAGATAAGCTTCACTGAGCCACTGCTTTGAACATATTGTGAGAAGCATGGGAGAATTTCTGAAATAAATTATGTAGTTAAGTCAGGACTTGTCAAATGTCAATGAATTTAAAAGCTCTATCTACAACTTCATATGCTATGTGTGTTTAGAAAATTGACCAATTTTCTAAACACATCAGTATGTAATTATATTTTCTCTTTCCCAAACAGGCCAAACATAAGTTTAATGCACTGCAAGCAAAACAAGCAGAATCAGAGTACTGCAGACTTACTGAAGCACTTGTGGCTGAAAAGGAGAAGGAATTTCAGGATTATGCCAGAGAAGTAATCGAATCTGAATCTGAATCGACAAAGAAATATATTTATCCTCTTGTAAAAGCTGTACAGGAAGGACCTGGAGGTGGCCGTGGACCAGTTTTAGTGGACAGAGGTGGATTAAGACCCAGCTATCAGGCAAATGATACCACTGGAGTCCAGCTCCCTTTTTATAACTCTCGGGGATCGAAATATAATAATTTTCAAAAGTCTAAGGGAAGGCTAGGTTTTACATGGTAGAAAAAAGTTTATTTTTAAGATTAAGAAGACTAATTTGTAGCTAATCTGAGCTACACACTCAAGTGAATTATATGGTTATAATTTGTTAATAAAGCTGCTTTTCATCTAAGTACAATTATGTCTGACCTAATTGATTCTTCCCCACTCAAGATTAACTCCGATTCTCTTTTTTATTCTGATAAAAGATATATACAACAAAATGTATAATTTTAGCTATTTAAGAATATTCAGTGGCATTAAGTATATCCATAATATTTTACAACCATTACCATTTATCTAGTTCCACAAGTTTTTCATTGTTCCAAATGGAAACCTGTTATCTGTACCTGTTAGTACACAACTGTTCTAATCCACTAATTTGATAAAGCACAGCTAAAACCTGTGGCAAAGATGTAAACTGGAACTAAAACATTTCGGGTTACTGAGAGGTCTTGGGGGTGGGGGAGGTGTAAAAATTATGAATCAGCACTACTTAAAAAGAAATACAGTATTACATTAGGAAATATGTTTAGGAAAGAAACCTAGAAAGCAATGAAAATAGAAAACACAAAGTGAAACTAAAAGTATTTTAATACATAAATCTGTACAGTCCATATGACACACTCACATTTTACATATTCTCCTGGCTTAATAAAACATTTAAAAACACTCCAGAATTTGAAAATTTAATAATATTCACCTACTAACACATATAAATCACTGAATGGTCAAAATGTTTTTATTTAAGCATGTATATGTTCAGTGACTCTCAAGTTAACTAGGTTCATTTTCCCTAAAGATGTCTAATTTAAATTAAAAAAAAAAAAAAAGAAACCAAAAACTAGACAGTATGTTTTATAAAACTTAGTTAACGTTTATATGGCTTTATAATGGTGTTATATTAAAACTAGCAGGCACAGAATATAATACAATGTTCCCACTGCTGAGAAATTTGGAGGAATTAAAAAGCAAATGTAGCATTCCAGTAGATAGTAATTCCATGTATAACCTTAAAAGTTTGCTGAGGCAAAAGACACCTTGCAACATGAAGCATTATGATTAAACAATTACACTAAAACTTATCCCTAAACCTGGAAATTGTCACTGCTGGCTAAATTCTTAAAAGAAGTTCACTACTGTTAAAACTCTGCTCAGTTTTTTCCCAGTACAATTTCTGTATCCTTATGGGTAAAATAAAAGTATTAAATGATTTATTTCATTATTAGCTTTTAATAAAAATAAAGTCCAAATAAACTAATACAATCAATAATTTAAAAAATACAAAACAAACCATTTGATAGTATAGTTTATTTAATACAATGTTTTAACTATAAAAGTTGATACAGTTTCAGAGTTTAAATTCTGTAAAATGCAGTTTGCATAAAACAGTTTAACAGTTACTAGACTAATGATAAGAGAAGCAGCATTTTGAAACTAATTATACAACTGCAACAAGTTTTATTCCTAAATTTCATTAAAAAAATATACATCACAGTGACTTTTGAGCTAGGAAAAGAAGTACATTTTAACCTCATTTGTTTTTCCCTTCCACAAAGAGAGCAGCCACAACTTTTAACATCCTCACATACAAATACCCAATTAATTTATCCTTCAAAATACTATAAACACACAAAGGGGGAAACAAAATATACAGCATGTGCTTTTGGTAAACATAGGTATTTGCTTGAAAAAGGTGGTGGGGAAACACACCAATCAATTCCACCATTCCCCCTGTACATGAAAACAAACAAATCCCCTAACAACTCCCTTCTTCAACCTTCCTGGTGGAATTTTAAAAAATTTGTGATTTTTCTTTTCCTTTCATATTTACTTGTTGTGTCACAACACAGGCCAGAATTTACATTTGCCTCAATCCTTTAATGGCAGCTGGGAACTCACTATTAGCCAATGTTCCACTGCTGGAGTTTAGTTTTTAAACAAGAATTTGTAGCAAAACAGATCTTTTCACAATAGAACGAACGGGTTAAAACCTACTACCCTTGGGGAGTCTATTCAACAGTAAATGTTGGAATACCAAACTGAACGATTACAGCAAATACAACCAAAGAGAGACAGAAAACAGCCCATTTCATGTTTCTTTGTAACAATGATATGGTGTATATTTAAAGTACCTTCTACTGAAGGTAAAGGAAACAAATTTCTATAGACATCTACTATAAAAGTTCAAAGTGTGATTACCAAAAAAAAAACATCAACTGCCACCTAGAGTAGAGCAAAATCAACTACTAAAAAATATACTGATTTGTTCCACTCACGAACTTGAAAACAAATTAGAACTGCCAATTAATATTACTACTCAAAATACCAGAACACCAATGTGTTCCTATCCCCAATATTAAAGAAAATTTTACTTTTCAGTTTCATATTTTCTACTGGGCACAAGAATCAAAGGCCATTAGGCAAAGCTGAGATGAGTTAATATTACATTTGTGCAAAGATAGATTTTTATAAGACAAATTCTTTGAAATTTCTGTGAGGGATCTGATTAAGACAACTTAGAAACTATCATGCTCTATGAACTCTCTTAACTATAGTTTTTAAATGTTTTAAAGCAACCTGGTGCAAGCTCATTAACATTAATCTCTCTGCAGTGTCAATTCTGTGGTAGATGATTTACACAGAAAAAGAATTCACAGGAAATAATCATAAAAATTTTTTCATTTCTCAGGTATTGCCAACCAGGCAATAAAAACAAACTAAAAATCTTTAAATGGATTTAAATCCGCTTAAAGATGTTTGAGTTTACAGTTTACCTCAAAGTAACTATGATACCAATTTGGCAGGAAACAAATAGTTGACTTTAAAGAAAAGAGTTGTTCAAAGTAAAAAGTAAGGATTGCACAACTATTAAAAAGGTAATGAAAGAATTACTTGATTAGTGCAGTATTCAGATGCAAAGGCAGATGTATGGTTAATGCTGTTTGATCATTTTCTAAATGTTATTTACATTCTGAAAATAAAATCTAGCTGATTGTCATCTTTCACTTCAACTCCTTCACCATACCTCACCGTAAAAACAGCTAACAGTTTTTATAGGTCTAGAAATAATGCTTAGCATGGAATTGCTTCTTTGATAACCAAAATAGAATATTACTTAAAGCAATTACTAGCTTCCCCGCCCTGTGGTTACTTATCTGTAATTCTTGGTAGATAAAAGTTCTGGATCAGACAACATACAAGTATTTTTTAATTAGCATGGATTTTCTTTTTTTGTTGTTCTTATTAGAAATCCTTTCTTAAACAGCACCTTTCTTGAAGCTCAAATAGTTTATAACAAAAACTTTTTAAATGCAGTTCACTGAATTTAAGACAAGCAAAAACTAATTTAAAATATACAACACATTATACAGCTTGGGGACTCAGGACTCAATTATCTCTAAGGTTTGTGATAAAAATCTCTAAGCAATCAATCACCCTGGATTATCATAAACATCTATTACTTTTATCATTAGGAAAAAGATTCAGTAAGACCCTGATATGGATATCTGTTTCAGGAAATCCAAACAATCTTATAATCATCACCCTATTCATTACATAAGTATCATTACTGTATTAATCAATAATGGGAAGTATTATATTAATAAGCATTGCTTTGCTCAGTACAAATAGCATGAGTAGCTACTGGATTTACCAAGGAGCTACCTGGTAATAAGTAGCTATAAGTATCAAATAAGGGATAAGTAAGTAGCTATTTGACACTACTGACAAATATTAAAGTACAAAACACTCTAAAGGCAACTACTAATTGGAATTCTGAAATTTCTTTTCAAATGAGGCAGGTTTTGTGTTTACTGGATGTTCAGTATTCTATTTAGAAGAGAAATTACAGAATAAAAGGCCACACATCACTAAAATAGCAATATACAACACACAAACTTCTAAATGGACTTTGGATATCTTTAGTGTTTAACTCTGTAAGCTATCAAATTTTGCCACTTTCTACTCTAATCTATGTGGCAATGTTATACATGCCAAGTTAAAATAATGATTAATAGTAATGATACAAAGCCACCTGAAGAAAAAGAAATCAGAGTCATAAACATGCTACAGCCTGTGATACATATATAAAAGAGATGCATTTTCTTGCCAGTTGAAACTCAGTTATGAGACTTAGAGAGGTCAGTTCAAGTTAAAAGAAAAAAACAAACCAACAACCATGCAAGGTTAACACTGAACTCTAGGTTAGTGGCCAAAAAGAGAACTCTCATAAGTTAATGTGTCAGTACCAACAATTTTTAGAATTTGTCTAACAAAGACCTGCACGAGTGGTACGTTTTAGTGAGGAAAATATTTTTTCATTTTAGAGAAGGGCAGTGACAATAACAACAATTACAGAACATTCGCCAAAAGCAAGGTTCATCTCTTCAGACCAAAAGCAACACAAAATTGAGAATTACAACCTGATCGTCAAGGTATAGTTCTTGTTAGATGCTGTATAACAGCAACTCAAGCCCAATCAGTACATCAACTGAAAAAAATACTCAACTATATCTATAGACAGTTGATAAAACAGGAAAAATAAGAAACAAGCTACTGGTAGCACTATAAATAACATATGAATTGCAATATAAATATTTTAAAGCACAAATTACTATAAAATCAAAAGTGATGACTTATATCTCAAGTTATTAGGGGCCCACTTCTGTATAATTAAAAGCTGCTGTTGCAAGCCTCTATTATAAATGCAATCAAAAAATCTATATATAAGATTTCTTCTACCAAGTGGCTTTTCTAAGGTTACTTTAATCATGAAAAACACAAGCTTCTATAATAATGTATTCCAACAATCAGTTATCCTTCTTTCCAATTGGCTGATCACACAAATTAGGGTATAGAAGAGCATGTTTGCTACTGGCTGATTGTTGCAACACAAAAATGCATACATGAAATAGTTAAACATAGCACACAGCATTACACCAAAGTGTTTTTATCATTTCAAGTTTATTAAAACTTTAGCAGTACAAATTATCCAGGCTGCAGATTATCAAAAGATCAACTCAAAAAGTCCACATTGGAAAAAAAAAGACAAACAACCCCAAAACAATGAAAAGAAAAAAACAACATAAAGAAGATCATCAGCAAGTCTCTAAAACTTAAAATCTGAGACAGAATGGACATAAGAAGTTTATATAACTCACTCATCCACTTTTGTCTTCATCTGTTCCAGGGCTTGATTCATGATCAAATTTTTTATTTTTATCATGTGTGTGGTCATTTTCTTGACCCTTTGATTTTTGGTTTTCTTTTTCCACTGAGGATCTGGTCTTCTCATCCTCCTTATTTTTCAAAGTGGGGAACTTTAATTCATTGTCCTGACTACTTTGTTTCACTTTTGAGAATGGACTTTGATCTCTATCTGCCTTTTTTTCCCTATTACTATTTGAACTACTATGATCACGATTTTTAGAGTACATTCTCTTCTCACCCTCAGAATTCTCTTTTCTGTGTGAACTTCTACTTTCTTGGTTTCTGTATTTTTCCTTGTTTCTGCTTTGACTTTCTTCTCTCTCCGAGCTCCGTGAATCTCTCCTCCTCCTCCTCCTATCTTTACTTCTTGATCTTCCTGGCGTCGCTCTTCTCTCTCGGCTCCGTGACCTTCCTCTTCTCCTGTACTCCTGTTCTCTGTATCTATGATGCTCCTTGCTTCTGCTGCGGTCTCGGTCATGGCTTCTGGAGCGCACTCTTCTGCTCCTGTCCCTACTTCTGCTTCGCTCCTTTGTTCTACTGTTGTAACTGTGTTTGCTTTTAGTCATATCACGTTCTCTACTCCTAGACTGTGCACGTCTGTCTTTGTCCTTACTTTTATTATGATCATGCTCATTGTTTTTGGATTCTAACTGTTTAGATTTCTCTTTACTTCTACTCCTTTCCTGTTCTTTTCCTTTAGAATCAGGTTTTTCTTTTTCTTTAACATTCTCATGATCCCTTTCTTTACTCCTTGACTTCATCCTCTTTTCTTCATGTCTATTATGCTTTGTGTCTCTTTCCTTACTTTTGGATTTTTCTTTGCTCTTACTCCTACTTTTTGATTTGGCCCTTTTCTTTACCTTGTTCTTATATTTATCATCTTTTTCTGAATTTCTTCTGATTTCTCTTTCTTTGCTGTTAGATTTATGGTCTTTAACTTTCTTTTCCTTTTCACTTTTCCTGTTTGGACTCTCAGACACATGCCTATGATCAGTTATTTTTTTCTCTTTTACTCTAACTGGGCTTCTTTGATTTTCTTTTATTTCATTTAACTCACTCCTAAAAAATGAAGAAAAAAAGTTTTTGGGAGACTTTATTAGCTGAAATGATATTCTATTTTCCTTAAGATTTTCAGAAACAACTGAAATAACTCTAAATAAAATAATTTAAAATAGTTAAAAAAATACTTATTACCACATTTGTAATAAGAGTTAAATCTTACTTATCCCCTTTAATCCATCTTTCACCACTTGATACTCTCATTCTTTGAGCTCTCTGCATCTCCTGCCTCCAATGTGGAGGAGTCTCACTACGTCTGAAACGATCCCTTGATCTGGATCTAGAAGGAGTTCGATAACGCTTTAAAAAAATAGAGGGGAAAAAAATTAACATATTAAAACATGAAAGTATTACAACAGTTGCTAAAGTGTATGTACTTTTAGGTTTCAAAAAATGTCTGATATTTCCATGCCCTCTAAAATAACTAAACTCTCCCAATTTTCAGGTAGGAAATCAATGAGGCATGACATGGTTTGATATCTGTTTCCACTGCTAATGAAACGTGTGCTTATCTATTCTTGTTTTAAATAATTCTTGGGTTTAAGTTCTAAAAGAGTAAATATTGACAGCTATAACCCACATCAACAAAAGCTCTTTTAAATCTTCCATCATTTTTAAGAGTGTAAAGAGGTCCTAAGACAAAAAAGTTTAAGAACTGCCATGAGACCAGTTAGGAAGCCATTTATAGTTCAGAGAATATATAATGGTGAATTGAACAAAGACGGTAGGAGTGGAACCTGAGGGAAGTAGATGGATTTCAACATATCTGAGAGGTTGAACTAACAGGATTTGGCAACAGATAAGTTATAAATGGTAGAAAAGAAAGATGAGAAATAAAATGATTCTTGGGCTTCAGGTTTAAGTAACTGCACAAGTGGAGGTGTTGATCACTGAGACCAGGAACGTAAAGGAGGGTCAGGCCTGAAGAAGAAGAGTGCTTATGCTCAACACTGTAAATGCTGAGTTTGAAGTGTCCACTAGGCATCTAAACGGTCATCAAAGAAGGCTCTGGTACCAGAAAAGCAGATGAAAAACTGAGTTTTCAGTGCATAGGTACCCAGTGAAATTACGAGAGTGATGATATTGCCCAAGAAGCAAATACAGAGTGAGAAGAGTTAGCACTCTAAGGTACTACAATATTTAAAGATCAGGCAGAGGAGTATGAACTGGCATTGGAAATTTAAGATAGACTAGCCAGAGACAGGAACAAAAGACAATGGAAGTAAAGGAGAAAGAGTATTACAAGGAGGGAGATTAACAAAGACAAAGACTGAGGGATCCACTGGATTTTGTGACATGGAACTGACCATAAAGCAAGTGCTGTTTTCAGGAGAACGGCAGAAGACAACCTGAAATGACTAAGGAACAAGTAGGAAGTGAAGAAATAATATACTAAGTATAGCCTCGTTTGTTAAAAGGTTGCAAACACAAGAAGATATTTAAATTCTGAAGAGGAGAATCCAGTGAAGAAAAAGGGTATGAGATGTTAAGAATAGGATTTTTAATAAGAGTAGACACACAGTGGTCAGGAAGTAACAAAGAGGCACAAGAAAAACCTCAATCTCATTTTATACCATGTACATGTAAAATCCATTAACATCTCGTAGACTTTCAGCATAGAAGAACCAACACAAAGAAGTACTATAAAAAGAGAACATACAATTCAATATCCACATCTACTCTAAATTTTAACTACTTATGTGAAAAAAAAAATTAAACACTCCAAGATTTAAGATAAATGCAATATTATCAGGATTTCTGGGAAAATAAGCACCTACCCTTGGTCCTCTTCCTTTAATTTTCCTGCCAGACCTAGTAACTAAAAGTCGTCTCTGGTATGAAGGAGGCTGGGAGTTAGGTAGATTACTAGAAGGAAGCAAAAGGAAAATTAAAACACATTATATAATAAAAATAAATCTGGAGAACATAGCTCTATTAATCTAAATGAATAAACTTAAAATAGTGGTTCTCAACGAGAAATATTATCAGTTTTAGTAGGTATTTGATAAAGTAGGGGAGCATTTTAACAACTTTCAATGATGAGAGGGTGCTACTGGCACTGAGTGACCACAAGTCAGGAATGCGAGAATCCTGTAATGCATGAGGATGAACAACTATTCTGTTCCCAAATGCCAACTGTGTTCTGTTGAGACATACTGTTACATAATCTTTTTGAAGATCAAGTCAACTTGATAGTGCTAAGCAACATGAAAAAACGTGGAGTAGGCTGTATGCTGTTAAGAGAACAATTTTAAAGCTCTCTGATTCTAAAGTACCTCATTATCCTACCAGCAGTTATTCACTGGTGATAAAACTATGGATAAGTGCAACTGATGTGAATTAAACAGAGAACACTTGGTCTGAATTAGAAAAATATTTAATATCATGCTTTATATAAAAAAGGGAAACTACTTATTTTCAAATAATAATACGAATATTAGCACTAACAACATTCATGTATGCTATATTTGAAAATGCATTTTAAAGTAGTTCAAATATTTTCTCCTTAATATTTATTTCCTTATAAACATCCTTTCCTAACAGTTGAGTAAACTCAATTCAATCCATCAAAATTAACACAATTCAAGTAACCAAGATTTATTTTTATATTTTTACTGTATTGTGAAAATACAGGGGGAATGAGCAGATTTTTATCACTTTTACGTTATTTCTGATCATAAATAAGAGAAAGATATCCATCTTTTTTTCCTATTTTTGGACATAATTATTAAAATGATACATAAAGAACCAACAGAACTACTAATTCTAATAATGTGAATTATGTAGAAAAATTTTCAAAGTACTTGAATATACTATCAATTTTCAATACCACAATATTGTAAATCAGGCAAGGAAAACAGCATTTTCTCCCACCAGACAAAATGAAACATAAAGGTTCTTATTTGCTTAAAAATTTAAGGTATATAAATAACAGAGTAAAACATTTGTTTTACATGTAATTCGTCTGGAAATGCCATTTAACATACCTTTTTGCTATTTGTAGTGCTTTTTTCAAAAGTTACTTTTATTTAAAAATCTGTCTAAATTAAGTCAATTTTATCTTTTCAGCTGTGTGACTGGCAAAAAGGAGCTTTGCTAACACTATCCAATTAAAAAATTTCAATCTTAGGACAAGGTCACCAATTAAATCTTATCTAAAATTTTTAAAACTGTTGCTTTTTTTTTTTTTTTAAAGAAAGGGTCTGTGGTAGAGAATGAAGGGTCTTTGTAAAATAAACATATTGACATACCATTCTCTCTCTCTCTCTCTCTCCCTGTTCTTCCTTTCCTTTTCATCAGCTTTAGGAGGACTTTTTCTCATTAGGAATCTGTTTTCAGGTATTGGAGGGATTTCTTCTGGACGGACAGTAGACTGGGGTTGTGCTTCAAGATTTTCAGCCTCACTTTCACTAGATGCACTTAAAAGAAATACACAAACAAGTTCCATTTGGTTATTATGTACCCACCTCAATTTCCCAATTGTTGGTCTTTCTTTCCTTTGTAAATATTCCATCTATCTATCATCCGGTCCCCTACTGCTGACCAAAGATGCAGTTACATGGGGAAAATACTCGTTCCTCTGACAAACCAACCTAAAACCCAAACCAAATGTATCTATTATCACATTCTCAAAAAATACTTTCCTTTAAAATGGAACCCAAATATTCCATATGCACTGCACTGATAAATTTAAAATACTTTAAAATACAGGTAAAGAAACTGCTTTAGAGGCAACGGGTTTATGAAGATGAGCTTTAGTACAAAGACAGATTTTTTTCAGACACAACAGAAAAGAAAGTAAATATGCTGACATAATCTGCTTTATGCTATCACAGGAGAAAAGAAAAGGAAAACACTCATTGGTTTCCTACAGTTCTTACTAATTTTAAATTCCCTCCATAAAATACAAATGTATCTAATCAAAAAAGTCATTGAGTTCCTACAAAATGAACTGAATGATTTTGTTGAAAATTGAAATGTACCCAAATTTAATCTATAGACTATAGAATATCAGAATGGTCTTATATGTCATCCGATGAAGTATTTCTATTTTCATGTACCATATAATTGATTCAATATCCCAATAGGTTTATATATAAACAGAAGGTAATTAGAATACAAAGACAGTACTATAAAAGTAAATTAAGACCTTTTCTTGCTTTTCTTTCGCTTCTTCTTCTCTTTCTTGTGTTTACGAGAATTTTTCCTATGTTTCTTCTTTCTTTTTTTTGACTTCTCTTCAGAAGCACTTTCAGAATCAGAAGAATCAGAAGAGGACTGAGAATCGCTTGAGCTGTCTGAGTCACTGGATGATGAGGAGGAGGAAGAAGATGACTTATGCCTTTTCTTTTCTTCTTTCTTAGCTTTAATAAAAAGCAAAATGGTTCGATCAACACTTTTTAGACAAACTTTGTCAGAGGAAATTTAGATTTTTTTTTTGGCAGATTCTCCAAGTCCAGTATTTAACACTTAGTTCATCCAGCTATTTGAACTGAGCAGAACAGGAAAGGAGTTAAGACTCAAGATTAGAATCCAGACCTTCAGATTCATGGGATTCCCAGATGGCTCAGTGATAAAGAATCCACCTGTCAATGTAGGAGACATCAGAGACATGGGTTCGATCCCTGGGTCAGGAAGATCCCCTAGAGAAGGAAATGGCAACCCACTCCAGTATTCTTGCCAGGAAAATCCCATGGACAGAGCAGCCTGGTGGGCTACAGTCCATGGGGTCACACAGAGTCGGGCATCACATGCGCATATGCACACACCCACCAGATTCATGGGTCTGAGTTATATCTATAAAGAATTTTGGAAAAGTTAACAGGTAAAAACACTAAACTAAGTCAATTTCAGAATTAGCTGAATAACATTTTAAGCACAGAAGTAACACTCAAGAATCTCAGATTCAAATATTTGTATAGTTTTCAACTTTTTCTCTTATTATCAATATTGGAAGCAGAACTGTAGGAGAGAAGAAGTAACAGAAAAAATACTTTGCATGAATGTGGAAAGGTAAGAAACATGATTCCATTGGAATGGGCTTATTCAATGTCTGAGCATCCCTCTAATGATTAGAGCCTGTGCTCACCAACAAGAGAAGCCCCCACATGCTGTATTATATACAGAAAGCCCAATGAAGACCCAGGGAAGCCCCCCAAAAAGTTAAATTTCAAATTGAAATTTTATTTTGGGTTAAACAAAGTTTTAATTTTTAAAAGGGGTCACCAAACTCAAATGATTTAAGGACTAGGAAACTGACACAAATAAGTGAAGTTAATCAGGAATTGGGGAAAGACATGATAGACTGGATTGAGCCTGGGCCACCTAAAAGTATTCTAATTCAAACCATGGTGGATTTAAAGAAGTGAATTCAACTATCCAATTAAAACAGGGGCAGGGGGGGTTTCTCTGATGATCCAGTGGTTGAGAATACTTCTGCCAAAGCAGGGGACATGGGTTTGATCCCTACTCTGGGAAGATCCTACATGCGACGTGGCAACTAAGCCCATGAAGCCAGCACTTCAGGGCCCATGAGTCGCAACTACTGAGCATGCGTGCTGCAACTACGGATCTCCACGCGCCGCGAGCTTGTGCTCCCCAACAAGAGAAGCCACCACGACGATAATCCTGCACACCACAACGGAGTAGCCCCACTCACAACGAGAGAAAGTCCTTGCGCAGCAATGAACACTCAAACAGCCAAAACAAAACAAAACAGCATCTGATCAATTTTCTAGGTCTAACTACAAAGTTATATGAAATAGAAGCACAGAAGAAACACATTACATAATACAATGATGCAAGTAGTAAAATTCAGCGTGTGCAACAGTAGGAAAGAAACCCTACAGGTAAAATGACCTAGCTTGTTCAACAAATAAATCTCAAGAAAACATAAAAGAAACGGTGGGAGAATCTATGAAAAACAAACCAAAAAATTACAAGACCAATCCAAATGCTTGAACCTGATTTGGATTCAAACCCAAACATCAAAAAAGTTAACATTTATAAACTTAGAAATGTGAACACTGTAAAGATTTTTTACATTTAGGAATATATGTGTATATGCCTGCATATGCTTACTTTTTTTAGAAGAGTCACCTTTTAGAGATAAATAGTGAAAAACTTATCAATAATAACATTATGCTTAGAATTTGCTCCAAACAGGAAATGGAAAAGTGGCCAAGGATAGGAAACATGAAATTGGTCATAAATTAATTGGTAAAGCTGGGTAATGAACATGGTGATTTGTTATACTATTTCAACCACTCTAGTAAATGTTAATATTTTCCATAATTTAAAAAATCAAAGAGGACAAAAAATCTACCTTTGGGACTGACTACTGGCTGTCTGTTTACTGACCTTAACTGAAAGGGTTCACAGTTGCTTTGCAACCTTTCTGTGTTCCCCTCTCAGGAACACCTGAGGATTTGGCACTGGACCAAGTGATTCTTGAAACTTTTTTTAATGAATTTAGTGGCTTAAAACAACAACTATTTATTATTTCTCACAAATCTAAAGGTCAGCTGAGTGGCTCTGCTGAACAGGGCTGAGACCTACTGATTTATTGTTGTTGTTGTTGTTGTTGCCATTTTGTGTGGCATGTGGTATCTTAGTTCCCTGACCAGGATCAAACCCACCCTCCCTGCGTTGGGAGCATGGAGTCTTAACCACTGGACCACCAGGGAAGTTCTAGGGCTCTGGGGATCTTGCTGGGGATTCTTGAAACTCTTAACTCAGAATTTATAGGAGTGCACTGATTTGTAGAGATAAACGAGAATCTACCTAAGTTACTGTACACTTGACCAACGGTTTGTGATTCACCATCAAGATTTAGTAATGATGAGATGCTGCTGCACTGGAGAATGGCAACTAGGTATAAATGCTGAAGGGATACCAGAGATAAAAGCTTCATTAAACTAAGGTAGTCTTTTCTCACCCAATCATGCTTCTCAGGACCATGAACCTATTAATATTAAGCATGAGATGCCCAGGACATATGCAAGCTCTACCTAGAACCAGAGATCTCCACTATGACACTGCTGTTCAAGCTGTGCTGTTTCTTGTCCTGTATCCTTTCATAATGATAAATAAGCTTAATGCTGAGTGAAGCCTGTCTTGTCTCATGAATCCAACTGTTGCTCTCATCCCAAGACCACTGTTGCTGGTGAGGCAGAGTGGGTATGTGAAATGAAAAACCTGCTTGCATACACTAAAAACCTGAGGTATGGGATTAGGAGGGAGAATAAAAGTTAAAGAAACCCAAGGAAGGAATTCATAATGAATATGAGAAACTCTAAATAAAAATATCTTGGACTATATAATATGCAGGCAAAATACAAATATTTCACATAAGCAGAGAAGGGGCTTCCCTGGTACTCAGTGGTAAGGAACCTGCCTGCCAATGCAGGAGACATGGGTTCAATCTCTGGGTCAGAAGGATCCCTAGGAGAAGGAAATGGCAACCCACTACAGTATTCTTGCCTGGGAAATCTCAATGGACAGAGAAGCCTGGCAGGCTGAAGTCCATGGGGTCGCAAAGAGCTGAACACAATTTAGTGACTAAACAAGAAGCACAGAATACAGCTGTTAAAATTACTTGACAAAACACAGTCATGCTTTATCCCATGATTAACAAAGCTTTATTCACCAGCTCCAATTCATATTTATTTTACATTGTGATTCTTTCCAGAGAAATACACTGCATGCAGTTGGTTTCTTAAAAAGCAAGCCCAGTCTCCCTATTAAATGATTGAGAATGCAAGTGTTAGTTGCTCACTCGCATCCGCCTCTTTGCGACCCCATGGACTATAGCCTGCCAGTCTCCTCTGCCCATAGAGTTCTCCAGGCAAGAATATTGGAGTGGGTTGCCATCCCCTTCTCTAGGGGATCTTCCCGATCCAGGGATCAAACCCCGATCTCCTGCACTGCAGGCAGATTCTTTACTGTCTGAGCCACCAGGAAAGCCCTCTAAATGTATTAAAAACATTTAAGAAACCATTATTTAGTTTTCACATCACTTTTCACGTAAGCATTTGAGAGAAGCAAAATATCATAACAGTACAGAAGATCAGAAGGAGATTCATAACTATTTTTAGGGCAATATAATCTGCCTGAGATATGGACAGAGATGAGGAAAGGCTTTTCAATGACTACTGTTTTATGCTTTCTAAATTTTGAACAAAACGTATTAACTTTTAAAATTAAAGAAAATTTAAAACTCTCAAGTCTGATAACAGCTGTCACCACATTCTCCAAAAAAACCGAAAACCTACTGTCTAACCACTTAAATAAAATCTATTTCAAAGCATCATTTATAAGCATATAACTATCCTTAAAATAAAATGAAATAGTACTGAAAGCAAAACACAATGCAAGTTAAGAATCATTACTCATCCATTACTGGATAAATGGATTTAATGGATAAAAAGGAATTACAAAGAGCAACACTTTTAAACTCTTGGTAGGGTGTGGTATATAATATTACCAGATACTGACTTTACTAGTATGATGTTAAGGTGAAAAGACAAGTTTCCAGAACATTTTACTTATAAAAATGTAAGGTAAGAAAATGCTGCTTTACTAGTTTTTTGAGAGCTATAAATTTTATACCAATTAATTTCACGTGAAACCTTTAAAGAAAATTTCCAGGCCATCATCAAAATAAGGTTTGAAGTAAAGAATGGAATTATACCTAAAATAACCCTCTTTTCATTTCAAAATTACTGGGTCTCCCCTCTAAACAGTTTCTTAGTTTAATATCCCACTATTTTCCATGAAAAGTGCCATTACCATGGCTCTTAATTCCAGAATAAGGACACTGAAATGGGATCCTGTCACCATACAAATGAGTCTCTGATCTTTTCCACCGTGGAAAGGTTTACAAGAACAAGGTTTACCAGCTGCTTCCTCTATTGTGCTCTTCTTTTTGTATTGCCAGGTAATCTGTTTTCTATTACACATATGCAAGATTTCTGCTCATTTAACTGTTTACTGCCATTTGCCATAACTCAGCACTTGTGTTTCTATGTACTCTGTAATATATCACTGGTCCCATCTCACACTGCAAGGTAAAGGTGTATAGATATCTCTTTAACAACTGCAGTGAACTCTGAAGAGACCAGCATGATCTGAGTTCATGGTAACTTCTAAAGAACCAGGAAGTGTTCCTATCAAAGCAGTGGTCTGTGTTCTATCCTCCACTCGGCCCACCCCTTGATAGCCTCTATACAGATGCAGTTTTGGTTAGTCTCCAGTGTTTCCCCTCTGCACCTGTTAGAAGGATGTTCCCCTTGACTCTGAACCTTCTCAGGCACATTCAAATAGCCAGAAAAAGTAGAATTTCCAATCTCACAACAGCAAAGGGACAAAGGCACAAGATGATTGCCCAGACTCACCAAGACCACATATAGGTGGGCCCAGACAGATTTCCTCAGAAGTCTTTTTGTTTTAAGGAAGTTAGAAAAAGAAAAGAAAAAAATTCTATATTTATTTTTTAAAATTGGGGTGTGTATCCCTCAAACAAGGTTTTGAATACGATGACAATGAACACCATTGTGCTACCCAAAGCTTTTTGACTATTTCCAATTTAAGACTGTAAGAAGGCCATCAAACATAAACTGGATGTAAGACATAGCTACACCTAAAAAAAGAAGATCATACAGATGCATGACAAAATTCATTCTGACCAATGTTCTGAATGATAACTGAAGGACTGTAGGGTAATAGGTGCCAAACTGTGTTCTTCTCCTCCTTCCATAGTGTGATCCAGAACAGAGCAGGCATGGACAGCATGCTTGAAACAAACCTGAACTTTTCAATAACTCCTGCGAAGACACTAACAAAGGGACAAATTTTCCTCAACTGATGAAACTGGTAAGGGCAAGAAATGCTTCCTTAGCATGAGTCTGGGGAACACACACTAGAATACTACATCAACTTTCAGCACAACTTCCTGGCCACAATGGCACAGGCAAAATTAGTATTTATCACTTCAGGTGAAAATATATGATAAAAACATAATAACATATAAACAATGACATTCATTCACCTTCTCATCCATTCAGCAAATATTCAAACACTAACCAGTTAATACCAAGAAGAATTTTTACACCAGATGTATTAGAGAGTCTATGATAACTTTTATGGTTTAAGATGTAAGCTTTTTAATTACCTCAGTCTCTTTCTAAATATGTAACCACACAGCATTCTTAACTGTTATAAGCAGAGAATAGATCCTAACACAAAATCCTTAAAAATTATAAAACACAAGAAAAAAGCCAAAGAACAATTGCTGAGTACAAAATAAAATATGAACCCTAAGTACCCCTTCTCTCCATCCTTCCTCCAGCAACTGTAAGTTTGTTCTCTGTGAGACTGCTTCTGTTTTGTAAATAAGTTCAACTGTATCATTTAAGGGATGTCATATGATATTTCTTGTTCTGTACAATTTACTTCACTCAGTATGACAATCTCTAGGTCCATCTATGTTGCTGCAAATGGTATTGTTTAATTCTTTTTGATGGCTGAGCAATATTCCATTATATGTATATATAAATACCATTATATTATATACTATATTAAATATAAATTTCATTATATATATGTCATATCTTCTTTGTCTACTCCTTCGTTGATGGACACATAGGTTTCTTCATGAATACTTTTTTTATATTGTGATTTGTAATTCAGTACTTAATTATCTTGATGTTCAAATTGCACCAATTTTACCTATTGGCATTTCCTTCAAATTAGCTGTTGCAAGATTGTTGCAATTTACTAGATGAGCATAAAAACTATTTATACATTAGGAAATTTAAGAAATAAATGAAAGTTTTAAGACAAATGATAAAAATTGTTCAACAATAATGAAAAAAATAGTAACTTCAGTGTAAGTGTTCTCACAAATAAAATGATAATTGGAACCAATAAATTGTACAAAACACTCAAAATAAAAAAGTATCCAAAATTTAACATGTCATATAAAAAAAATTAAAAAAATAAATAAATAAAATATGAAGACTTTTCTACATGATATGGGAAGAAATGTCTTAAACCAAAATATTCTAATTGTACCAACAACACTTTGAAGAATAAAATGGCAAGATTCAGGGTCTAAAATTTTCAAAGTTTAATATAGATTGCTTTTTAGTTTTTATTAAAAATAAGTCTTCTCCAGGGATTTCTCTGGCAGTCCAGTGGTTAGGACTTGATACTTTCACTGCCATGGGCCTAGATTTGATCCCTGGTTGGGGAACTAAGATCTCACAAACCCTGTCTGTGTGTGTCTGTGGATTCTCCTCCAGAAACATTGTGGGTCTTTTTATATTAAAGCAAAATGAAATGTACATATTACAGAGCACATCAGTATACTTAAAACTTGAGAACAGAATGTTCTACTTAGGGCAATTCTGAAAAGAATATTAAAGACTTTAATGAGTTAGCAACACCTAACAAACAAAGCTTTAGATCTGGAGCCAGCAAACTTGGGTCCAGTTCCCTGATGTGGTAAAGAACAATTTCCTTGACTGTATCTGTAAAATGAGAGAAATAGTATTATATAGTTCTCATGAAGATGAGAGAAGAAAGGTTATAGATGATTCCCACATTTGTTAAACATGAAACACTAAGTACTGATATTATTTATTATTTCTTAGACAACTAAGAATAGGTCAATTCAGTATTTTATTGCTTTCCATACAGATTTGAAGGTAAACTCACCTCATTACTTTGAGATTGTCAGACTCAATATGTGTAATGCTGCTAAGTCGCTTCAGTCGTGTCCGACTCTGTGCGACCCCATAGACGCAGCCCATCAGGCTTCCCCATCCCTGGGATTCTCCAGGCAAGAATACTGGAGTGGGTTGCCATTTCCTTCTCCAATGTGTGAAAGTGAAAAGTGAAAGTGAAGTCGCTCAGTCGTGTCCGACCCCATGGACTGCAGCCTACCAGGCTCTGCCGTCCATGGGATTTCCAGGCAAGAGTACTGGAGTGGGTGCCATTGCCTTCTCCGCCGGGGTGTAGAGGTGGTCACAAAAAGGGAGGTAGGGAGAGAAAGGGAGGTGGCAAGCCCACGCGGGCGGTAGGACCAAGTTGTGTGCGACGGGGGAGTGTTTAGGCAGGTGAAGTAGAACCATTGAGGCAGAGCCTCACTTGCGTGATGAATTTAGCTATTCTTTAAGAAAATCATAAAATCAAAACAAACCAATGGTCTCTTTCAAGTTCCCACTCTGGCCAGTTATTTCCCTGCTGCTGCTGCTGCTGCTGCTAAGTTGCTTTAGTCGTGTCCGACTCCTAGCGACCCATGGACTGCAGCCCACCAGGCTCCTCTGTCCATGGGATTTGCCAGGCAAGAGTACTGGAGTGGGTTGCCATTGCCTTCTCCCAATATGTGTAATAAACAATAGAAATTACATATTTAATATAAAGACTTTAAATACTTAAAACCAAATTCTTACGATTTCAGATAGTATCATAGCAAACTACCAGTTGTGTTAACTTGACGTGTTCTTGTTTAAGTAAAACAAGTGTCTCAAACGTGCCAGATGGTTATGAATCTAAGCAGTGCATGAAGGGGAAATAATTTATTCCCATAAAGTTTGTTAGCCTATGTTAATCTTGTCAATTGTCATCCTCCCCACACTCTTTTCCTAGAAGAGTACTTACCATACTATTTAGACAACTACACTTTTCAAAAAATCTAAAAAACAATATGGAAGCAGAAGGATGAATTACTGTAAATTAATGACAAGGAAAGTTAATCAGTTTCACAGTAAACGAGCAAAATATGGAGTAAGGTAAAACAGATTTAAAAAACACAAAAATACATTAAAAATACACAAAAATGTCATACTTATGTTCACTCTAGTATAAAGTTCATGCCAACTAATTAAGACTGTTTTGTGCACATAAAAGTTAGCAGAAATATATACTTGTATTTACCTTTAGCTTTTGGAACTAGCTCTCCACAACTGAGTATCCGTACCTCAGCAAATGGTTTGCTAGCTGCATCTGTTTTCTGGTTTTCTATTTCTCTCACAACTTCTTGACCAGAAATCACTTGCCCAAAAACCACATGATGCCTAAAGAGTCAAGTAAAGATGATTAAATAAAAGTTTCTTATTTTAATATATTAATTTAAAATAGGTTGTAAAATACATGAAAATAATCTTTACCCATCTAAATGAGGAGTTGGTTTTGTTGTTCTTTTGGAAGTCATCAAATAGAAGAATAAAAACAAAGTCAGAGAAAAACAAAGTTAGCATCTCTAAAAAGGAAAAGAAAATAACTGCATTGGAAACAATGTAGAAAACAAGAATTCATACATACGTTAACATAATAGAATCTTATTTACCTTAACCTTAAATAGAATCGAATGCAAGATGCTTTGACATAATGCATTTTCAAAATTTTGTTCTGAAACACCTATACATTATTGAAAACATACATGAAATTAAAGTTGATGTTTTGTTGTTACGTCTATCCATCCATGTTTCTTGCATGTAACTGGGTTCTTACTGAATATCCATAATTGTACAACGTTCTACTATCTGGGTATACCGTAACTTACCAAAACATCGCACCAGTTTAACAACAGTGCTTTTCAGCCTTAGCATTTTAAACAGTTAGAGCCCAGGTCACATTCTAACGCACTCACATGTGTTCCATGGGGCCTGAACAGAAGTGGTCCATCCTGTATATTATAAATTTTTAAACTAGCTGCCAAGATTTACAAATTTAGATACTTCTATATAAAAATCCATATTCTAGACCTTTTTTAAAACCTGGAAGATGTGGCACTTGGCATGTGGCAATAATTGGTCAAGCTGAGTATCCCTGTCTTCTCTAATAGAAAGATTAATAATTAAGTTTCTCATCCCAGCAGTCTTTATTCCCTTATGTTACCTGCCTAAGACCTATAGGTCTTAGAGTTTGTTATCCCTAACATAAAGTAAATCTCATGTTGAAGAAAGAGATCTACATTAAAATTTAGACAAAATCTAAAATAAGCAAAAAGTCATTTTAAAAAATCCTTTTTTTCTTCTCATCAACCTTAAAACTTTGTAGTTAAGAAAGCTGCTATCTGAGTAGCTATGAAGACATACTGATACAACGGACTAAAGATGGGTACTGTATAAGATTCATTATCTAAAAAAATCTTTAAAAAAGCATTAGAAATTTGAAAGAAGGAACACAATTTAAGCTAACCTTTGGTTAAAACACAAACAATACTACTAAAAAAATTCTAACGTATACATGTATTTCATGTACATGTTAGAACTTTAAAATAAGCTCACCTTATTTTAAAAAGTGATAACCTGTTATTGTTTTCTCACTGTAACAGCTGTAATCACCTCAACTTGATAAAAGCACCTAGAAATGTAAAAACCTAGGTGTACACTATATATGTATTTGTGTTACATTCAGTATATACAATTTGCATCAAGATATAGTAAATCCTCACTTCACAGATTTCATATTTGCCCACGGGCTTGCTCACTATAATGTATTTATAATCCCTAAATCAACACTTGCAGTGCTTCACAGTCATTCTCAGATTGGTGAAAAGTGATGAGAATGTCAAAACTAGAACAAATAATGCTAAAAACTAGCATAATTTGTATAATGCTTGTAGGAATGTAAAATGATGTAGCCATTCTGGAAAAGTTTGATGGTTCCTTAAGGAGCTAACCATACAATTACCATATAATCCAGCAATTCTACTCCTAGGTATATATCCAAAAGAACTGAAAACAGGGACTCAAACAAATACACATATGTGCCAATGTTCACTGCAACACTATTCACAACAGACAAAAAGTGGAAACAACCCAAATATCCACTAACAAATAAATATGGATAAACAAAATGTGGTATGTATATACATTGGAAAGATACTCAACCACAAAAAAGAAGGAAGTTCTGATACATGCTATAAAACATGGATGAACCTTCAAAACATGCTAAGTGAAATACATTAGACACAAAAGGACAAATATTGTATGATTCCACTTCTATATATAGAATAGGCAAATGCTCAGAGACAGAAAGTAGAATAAAGGTTACCAAGTGGCTGAGTGGAAGGGGAAATGGCTACTCTATGGAATGATGAAATAGTTTTGGAAATAGTGGTGGTAGCTGCACAATTCTGTGAATATAAATAATATCATTGACTTAGTTACAAATGGTTAAAGCAGCAAATTTTATATGTTACCACGATATTTTTTTTTAAAGATTAAAAAACTGAAGTTGTTTCTTAAAAAAAAAAAAAAAAAACCAGAACAAAGAACAAAGAAGTAAAGATGAGTTAACCAGAATTGGAAAGAGGTCAGGAGAAACCAACAGGAGGAAAATTCTGAGAATATACATGTGAATTTAACACAGGGGTTTTGGTTAGCATAGGGAGAATTTTATCTTAAAAAGTGAAAATAAATGATAACAGTGTTGCTGAGGATCTGGTAAAATTAGCACTTCCTTTTGGAAGTCAATGCAACAATATATATGTAAACCCTTAAACATGTATAAACATTTGACTAAGTAAACTTCCAGTCACTTACATAGAAGAATTTAAAAATGCATCAAACAATAGGTACAACAGTGTTCACTGGAGCAGTTTGAAAACAAGAAGCAACTAAATGTTCAAAACTGAGATGAAATAAATAAAACCATAGTACATTCAAACAATGGATTAACATGTAGTATTGTTACTAATTTATATTTAGTAACATACAAAGAAGTTTATATTACATCCAAATGTTGATTACAGAGTATATGCAACTCTATATTTTTATTCCATGAAAAGATGCACTTGGGGAGAGGATTGTTTTTCTTCTTTTTACCTGTGTATTCTAAACAACAAATGTGATATACGTTCTTTCTGTTTAAACAATCAAGAACATCCATACATAGGTAATTGGCTGAATAAATTATAGTATATAAACACACAATAGAGTATTATGCATTTATGAAAAAAGGAAAAAGACTTCTATGAACTGATATGAAATGATTTCTAGGATATATCATTAAGTGAAGAGAGAAAAACATTATGTACAGTATGCTATCTATTGTATAAGAAAAAACGGAAAATAAGAAAAAAGTGTGTATCTGTGCTTATGTTTGTAAAAAGAAATATAGAAAAATAAGCCAGAAACTAATGAGGTTGGTTACTAATATGGACAGGTGGTGTAAAAAGGGGTGAAAAAATGGGGGAATGGAAATGGAGTGAAGAGTTATGTGGGAGTGATAATTCCATGGTATTCTCTCTGCTTTGATTCTTAGAATCATATTAATGTTTTAAAAGCTTAAAAAAAAGGACAAAAAACAAATCAATCTGGCAGGAAAAACAAATGAAATATAATCAGAAACAAATGAATATAACATATTTTGAGTCATAAAACCATACAAACTTTATACTAGAAAGTACTAACAAAAGTCACTTTTAAATGCGGTAACTACATATCCTCACTTTAAAAACAAAAATTGCTAAAAACAGTGAACTCTAGTTAGTATGTTACTTTTCCCAGTGTTACAGGGTGGCAATTTTTAAACCTAGGATTCAACAAATGAGAATTTTGAGCATTACTTTACTAGCGTGTGAGATGAGTGCAATTGTGCGGTAGTTGGAGCATTCTTTGGCATTGCCTTTCTTTGGTTTTTCCTGTGGTCATGTATGGATGTGAGAGTTGGACTGTGAAAAAGCTGATCGCCGAAGAATTGATGCTTTTGAACTGTGGTGTTGGAGAAGACTCTTGAGAGTCCCTTGGACTGCAAGGAGATCCAGCCAGTCCATCCTAAAGGAGATCAGTCCTGGGTGTTCATTGGAAGGAATGATGCTAAAGCTGAAACTCCAGTGCTTCGGCCACATGCTAAGAGTTGACTCATTGGAAAAGACTGATGCTGGGAGGGATTGGGGGCAGGAGAAGGGGCCGATAGAGGATAAGATGGCTGGATGGCATCACCGACTCGATGCACATGAGTTTGAGTAACCTCTGGGAGTTGGTGATGGACAGAGAGGCCTGGTGTGCTGCGATTCATGGGGTCGCAAAGAGTCAGACACAACCGAGTGACTGAACTGAAGTGAACTGAGTTTGTATTTCTCAATCCTGTATTCCCTATCCTGTACACCTCTACCCTTATCTATTGCCATTGGTAACCACTACTTTGTTCTTTGTATTAGTGAGTCTGTTTTGTTATATTCATTTATTTGTTTTATTTTTTAGATTCCACCTATAAGTGATAATGTACAGTGTGGTCTTTCTCTGGCTGACATATTTCACTATGCAAAATACGTTTCAGGTCTATCCATGCTGTTGCAAATAACATAATTACATTTTTTATGACTGAGGATTATTCTGTTATATTTCTAACATTTTTATCCATTCCTCTGTTGATGAACACAGTTGACTTCTATATCTTGACAACTGTAAATAATGCTGCTATGAGCACTGGAATGCATGTTTTTTTGAATTAGTATTTTCATTTCCTTGGTATACAAACCCAGGATATAATTGTTGGATCATATAACACTTCTATTTTTGGTTTTATTGGTGCTAAAACTTGGGGTTAGTGATTTTTTATTGAATAAAATACTTTTGAATCTAAAAAAAAAAAAAGCTTAAAAAAAAAGGACAAAAAACAAATCAATCTGGCAGGAAAAACAAATGAAATATAATCAGAAACAAATGAATATAACATATTTTGAGTCATAAAACCATACAAACTTTATACTAGAAAGTACTAACAAAAGTCACTTTTAAATGCGATAACTACGTAGCCTCACTTTAAAAACAAAAATTGCTAAAAACAGTGAACTCTAGTTAGTACGTTACTTTTCCCAGTGTTACAGGGTGGCAATTTTTAAACCTAGGATTCAACAAATGAGTAGAATTTTTTTAACATAATGGAAAAGAGATTTCTCATGGTTGAAGAAGGGAGTTACAAATATGAAATAGAAAACACAGAAATAATCCATATGGTGCTGACAGATTAACTTCTTCTGAGCCCAAAAGAGTTTATGTTACTGAAGAGCAGAGCAAATTTTTACCCATGGAATATGATAAAAAACGTGAACTGCTGACATGAGCCCTGGTAACAATTTTTTAATGGTCAGAATTGGAAAACATTAGTAGTATTGACTTTGGATTACAAATAAACTTAGTGAGTTGGCAAATTCACAAATACAGAATCTTTGAAAAATGAGGAACAACCCGTATTTTACTCTCTTTTAAGTAAGTAATTTATAAAGAGATACTCACTGCAAATATTCTGTTCCTTAATTTATCCTCCATAGATAATTTTTTCCTGGATCAATTACTACTGAGATGATTGGAAAATAGGGACATCTCTAATGCTACAATTTCTTTTACATGTGTTAGTTGCATTCTACTAAGGAAGTTTTTCTTTCTCCCTCCTTATTCATTTATTATTTCCAAATGGACGCCTGGATTTCTATTTTATTTGATAATATGATATCATCACTACTTATTTTCAAAATGATCAATGCTCAACTTGTCCTCATTTGGCCAGTGGAAACTCTACCCCTTCAAGCTGGCTCCTGTGTCCTCTTGACAAAAGTTTTCATCATTTGAAAACTTTAGCAGTACAGCTGACCTCCCCTTTCAGCAAAAGGGAGGTCAGCTGTACTGCTAAATTCTTTGTTCTTTCACCTTTAAAAATTCTCCCCCTTATACCTTATAAGTCCCTTTCTTATTAGTGATCAGTAGCGGGAGTCCAGAAAAATGACATACCAAAAAAGGGATATTTTAAATCAGATCATAAATTCTTACATGAAGAACTGTGAGCCATTTGTATCCTTCCCTCTGTTGGCCATTGACAAGAGAAATTCTTTATTGTGTTTAACAGCAAAACTCTCATCTATAAAGAAGCAAAGTTTTCAGTTACATTATAGGCATAATTTCCCCTTCAAAATTCATTTTCACTCCTCTATATATCTTGGGTTCCTATCATATGATCTTTAGCACCAACCAAAATTTAGATTAAAAAGTCAGGGTAAGAGAAATCTAAAATTAATGAATTCCCTCCCTTATCTTTTCATACAAAAAATTTTAAATTTTCAATCATTTACTATAAAGTGCAAATACTATACCAATCTCTCTTCAATATTATTTTTAGCACACAAAGGCACTCATTAACTTAATTTCTGCTATTGATAAAGAAAACAGCTTATTGCAAAGAACGCAGATTGTCTTCCAATCTTGTATTAGAACAAGAAAAAAGCAGGTAGAACGTGAAATTTCACTGACTCCCAAAAGTTAAAGATGGGTAATATGAAATTAATTCTACAACCACATTTTTAGAGTCTTTCAAATGATCTTCACATTAATAGAAATTTCAGAGAAAACTTAAATTTGGGGAAAACTTTACAGCCAAATTTAGAATATCAAAGATTTTTAAAAAACCTTCAGAGAAAAATGGACACACAAAAAAGTTGGTATTATCACTAAGAAATACAGCTGAATCTCTCTTTTAATAAAGATTAAGATCAAGCTTTTAATTTAAAAGTAAACACTAAATGTTTAATTTAAACATAAGTATTTGTACCTTCAAAAAATCCTCCATAAATGGATTCCCCTCCTCGTCCATTTCCTAAGAATGAAAAGCATGAACTCTTAGAACTGTTAGGTCAGTAGTTTCCTTGAAGCATTCCTAAACAAAATGCTTCTTACAAAGTAGGTACCTGAATGACTTTACACCAGCAATACTCAAAGGTTCACAGCAAATCATAAAAGATAATACTGACAAGATCCCAAATTACTTTTTCTCCTCTCTGATCCAACAATATGAGTGTGACAAAGCCTATTAATATCTGTAGAAAAAAGACTGTTCAGATTCTAATGATTGTGTAGGTCCTTTAACAGAAATTACTAGTAGCTTTCAAAGTGTTTTTAAAAACAGTTTCAGTATTTTTACAAAAAGAAAGGAAGTAAAAACTATACTGTAGTAAAAGATAACTGGATGTGACAAAATCAAACATGAACACAGACAGGCTACTAAGAGATATATAGTGGGTTTTTTGTTGTTGTTGTTTAGTTGCTAAGTCATGTCTGACTCTTGTGTGATCCCATAGACTGTAGTCTGCCAGGCTCCTCTGGCCATGGGATTCTCCAGGCAAGAATACTGGAGTGGGGTGCCACTTCCATCGCTAGGGGATCTTCCTGACCTAGGAATCGAACCTGCATCCCTCTCTTTGGCAGGTGATTCTTTACCACTGAGCCACCAGGGAAGCCAATGGTTTTTTATCCAAAAGCAAACTTCTGAAATTAATTCATGCATCAAAGATGAATTTTTTTCCTACGTTTTTCCTCCTTTATGTCTATTTCTATGAGTTGTTCTAATTTTTATTTTTGGCCATGTCAGGCAGCTTGCGGAATCTCAGTTCCCCAACCAGGAACTGAACCTGGGCCCTCAGCAGTGAAAGCTCCATACCCCAGCTACTGGACCACCAAGGAATTTCCAGTTCTTTTTGTTTGACCAAAAGATTAAGTGGGCTGAGAAGAAAATTGGACCAGTACTTCCAGAGATTTGTCTAACTTTCAGATCCATGTACATAAGAATAAGAGAATATAAATTTATAAACAAAGAATATTTGATTTTGTTTGGTAAGAATTAAAGTCTTACCTTCACTGAAGTCACCACCTTGAACCATAAAATCTTTGACAACTCGATGAAAGAGACAACTTTTATAATGTAATGGCTTCTGAGTTGATTTCCCTGTCCCCTTTTCACCTAAAGAGAAGAAAAATTAGTAGGCTATTAAGTAGAAAAGAAATTAAGGAAATAGTATTAAAGCAATATTAACGATGAAATCACAGGAAAAAAATTTTTTCCATACTTCTTTAATTTTGTATCTATATGAGATGATGAATGTTAACTAAATTTATTGGGATAACCACTTTATGATGTATGTAAATCAAATCATTAAGCTGCACACCTGAACTCATACAGTGATATGTCAATCACATCTCAATAAAACTGAAAGAAAAATTTAAATAAAATGAATAAATAAAAAATTATTTCTCTTGATCTATAAAGACTTCTTTAAACTACAGAATTTTCACTCCTCTCAGGAATTCTTTTAAAAATTAATTCAAAAAGCACCCATGCTTTTCTAGTGAGTGGAAAAATCAATCTCTGATAAATCCTATTACAATTAATATGTCTAAGAATTACTTTCATGTCTAGTCAATGTTGCAAATAAGCATGCTGAGAAATAAAAATACAATGCATGAAAAAACCTAAAATGTGTTAAATTGAAACTATTAGGGTAAGTGAAAACGTCAACAAACCTGTACAAAGACACCGAAAGTTCTCGCATGTTTTGGGGCACACATCAGAAAATAATTCAAAGACAACTCTTCCAGCTGAAAAAGAAGGTAGCTGGTTTATATTTCTTCATGTAAAGATAATTTAAAATATTAAATATTCATATATAAATGTTAGAGACATTAATTTCCTTACCAGGTTGATTATTAATGGCGATATCAAAAAAACATCTAGGACGCTGAACCTTTATTCCCATGGCGTCAATACTTCAATCTGAGTAAAATAGTTTCAGGCAAACACATTAAAACAGCAAAGATTTTTCATAAATTTCCGAAGAGAAAACAAAACAAAACTCTGTGGAGCATAAACAAGAAATGTAGTCTGAATTTATTTTAATATTTACTTCTATGACATAAATTACATGATTATTTTCTTTGAAAGATTAGACTGCATCTTGTAGAAAAGACATAAAAGGTTTAGCCATTATATAATACAGTATTTTAAAAACCAAATATAGACTGCCACCTCAAACAGAGAATTGTATTAAGTCTGCATGATTAGTGAACTAGAGACAGGTTACCTTTAAATAGGGAAAAATCAAGGACAATCTTTTTGCTCCTAGAAAACAAAAATAAATTTTGATTAAAATAGTGAAGTTTTAAAAAGAAAAACATTCAAATTCCTAAAAATAATTCCTCAAGGAAAAAAGAAAGTGGACTACTTTAACAATAGTTATATATAGGGTAGATTACATTACGAGTAAAAATACATTACATTTTACATATGTAGTTATTTTTTGATCATGAACAACAGCCTATACTGATCTATCTAATGTAGACAAAAACATCAATAAGTGAGATACTCTATGGAAGTTTTATCTACAGAGCAGACAGCTACTAGTTAAGACATTGTTCTCATAAGCACTTAAGGACTTCCTCCAAATTTAATACCTGGTGGAGAATGAAAGGGTAAAGTGAAAAGCAGAGGAAACAAAGGTACTTAGTATAAACATTTTTCAAAACAATGAACTACAAAAATCTGTTTATCTGTTCAAAACAGAGACTAACTGAAATGTTTATGCTTTTGCGAAAATTATATCTTAAACTAGTAGCTCAGTAAGCTCAGTAAGCAATGAATGATATTTTAAATCTAGTGAAATTTTTATAGATTCACAGAGTTATAGGAAATAATACACAGAGATACATGTTTCTCCCACGGTAACATTTTACAAAATATAATAGCACAGCTGTAGGGTAAAAAGCATAAACAATGCTGACACAATCCACATTTCCCCAGTTCTAGCCGTACTCATTTGTGTGTATTTATTTAGTTTTACAAAATTTTATTAAACATATAGGTACATATTATCTACCACCATTCCTTATCAATTTTACACACACCACAACCACAGGTAAGAACAGTCAACAATAAAAGCATGGAAGACTGCCCAAATCACCAACAATTTGAAAAATACAAATCCTATGTATTTATTCATTATTGTATGGAAAAGGGGGGTTACAAACTACTTTTTCTGCAACCTCCTCCATTTTTTATTTCCAAAAGATACTATATACTAACTAAACAAACTAAAATTTGTTTCATATGAAACAAAAAGAGGCCTTTCAATCCTCCAGGAAGATTACAGACACAGACTTCCTGAAAACAATAAAACAAAACAAAACTTACTAATTTTAATAGCTGGCTAAGTTTGTTGCATTTTTATTTGTATAAAATTTCAATGTATGCACATCTGAAGTTGAGAATAAACTGGATCCATAAATTTGAGGAAACTATCTTATCTTAAAGAAAAATATTAAATTATTATTGATACTTAGTACCTGATTATCTTTTATCTTCTAAATAACTTGTGCAGGCCTTCTTAAATTCTCTACATTTGGAGGCAGAAGAAAAAGAGGAAATTTAGAGATTTAATTATTTTCCTCCATAAACAACTTCTAAAGTTAGCTGTTTAGCCACAATATCCCAAAGATTTCCATTCTCAGAAAAAGAGTATAGTATAAATAGCACTGCCTAAAACATACCAAATTGTTTACAATTACAGTTGATTTCCTGTTTACCGTGTTTTTAAAAACTCCTTATTTGAAAAACAGGTAAATATTATGAAAGCTTATAAAGTAGTTCCTAATACCCTTAATCTTTTAGATAAAATCTTTGATGATTTTCCAAGTTTCTCAATTCTAAGGCATACTGTAAACAATCCTATAATTCTGAGACTTTGCAATCACAATAAATGCTATCACTAATTTATGGAGCTAGGAATATAAGTGGAAGCTACTAGGATAGCTGTTTGCTCTTTTTTTTTTTTTTTTTTTGCTGTTGTTTAAGTGCTGCTTACATGGGTAAGTTTACTTTGGGAAAACATTAAACTTCACTTAGAATTTGTGTAGTTTCTGGTATGTTATGTTACACTAAATTTACTTTTGTTAAAACAAAGTAAAACTTTGTTAAAACTTTATCTAAAACAAAATTCTTGGGGTTCCTGGTGTCTCCTCCAAGCAGGAGACACGGGTTCGATCCCTAATCCAGAAAGATCCTACATGCTGCAGAGCACTAAGCCCACACTAAGCCTGTGCTCTCCAGGGAGCTGCACCTGCTGAGCTCACATGCCCTGGAGCCAGTGCTCCACAGTAAGAGGAGCCCCTGCAAGAAGCCCACGCACCACAACTAAGAGCAGCCCCACATCTGCCACAACCAGAGAAAAGCCCGAGCAGCAGGGAAGACCCAGCACAGCCAAAAATAAAGAAAGAAATATTATTTTAAAAATAAAATTCTTATTTCTCTACCCCTGATTCTCTCAAAGAGTAAACACCATTGTCCAACCCGGCTGCCACCACTGAAGAAAACATAAATTTTATTGAACTCAGTATGTCCAAAATATTATTTCAACATATAATCAACATTCAGTTCAATTCAGTCGCTAAGTCGTATCCGACTCTTTGCAACTGCATGAATCACAGCACACCAGGCCTCCCTATCCATCACCAACTCCCGGAGTTCACTCAAACTCACATCCATGGAATTGGTGATGCCATCCAGCCATCTCATCCCCTGTCGCCCTTCTCCTCCTGCCCCCAATTCCTCTCAGCATCAGAGTCTTTTCCAATGAGTCAACTCTTCGCATGAGGTGGCCAAAGTACTGGAGTTTCAGCTTTAGCAAAAATCCAATGAACACCTAGGACTGATCTCCTTTAGGATGGACTGGCTGGATCTCCTTGCCGTTCAAGCGACTCTCAAGAGTCTTCTCCAACACCACAGTTCAAAAGCATCAATTCTTCGGCGCTCAGCTTTATGGTCCAACTCTCACATCCATACATGACCACTGGAAAAACCATAGCTTTGACTAGACGGACCTTTGTTGGCAAAGTAATATCTCTGCTTTTCAATATGCTATCTAGGTTGGTCATAACTTTCCTTCCAAGGAGTAAGCGTCTTTTAACTTCATGGCTGCAATCACCATCTGCAGTGATTTTGGAGCCCCCTAAAATAAAGTCTGACACTGTTTCCACTGCTTCCCCATCTATTTCCCATGAAGTGATGGGACCAGATGCCCTGATCTTAGTTTTCTGAATGTTGAGCTTTACATACTATTAATGATAATTCACATTCTCTTTCTGTTACTATCCTGTGCTAGGTTGCTTCAGTCATATCTGACTCTGTGCGACCCCTATGGACTGGATGTAGCCTGCCAGGCTCCTCTGCCCATAGGATTCTCCAGGCAAGAATAACAGAATGATTTGCCATGTTAGCAAGTTTTACAAGTCTTGGATATCAAGTGGGTTTTTTTTTTTTTTTTTGGCCTTACTGCAAGGCTTGTGGGATCTTTGTTCCCTGGCCAGGAATCAAACCTGGGCCACTGCAGCAGAGGAGTCAGGTTCTAACCATTGGACCGCCAGGGAATTTCCAGAAATCAGTGTTTATGCCGCATTTCAAATGTTCTATAACCACACGTGGCTGGTGGCTGGTGGCTGCTGTACTGGACAGCATGGTTCTAACTACCTCAGCTCATGTTGATCTCTACAACTTTATGGAACATTCCCAAGTTTGCTCAGCCACACTGGAGATCCTGCTGTTCTTCAAAAGTCTGTGCATGCATGCTCAGTCATGCTCTTTGCAATCCCATAGACAGTAGCCCACCAGGCTCCTCTGTCCATGGGATTTCCCAAGCAAGAATACTGGCCACTCCAGTAGCCATTCCCTTCTCCAGGGGATCTTCCCGACCTAGGGATCGAATCCACATCTCCTGAATCGGCAGGTCCAATCTTTACCACCGTGCCACCTGGGAAGCCCAAAGAGCCAAGGCCTATCCTCTGTCAAGTCTTTCACATTCACTATGCCCTCTGAGGAATGCTCCTACCCCAGATCTTCACATGGTTCACGTCTCCACTTAAGTCAGTGCTCAAGCATCACCTCCTCACGGAAATCATTCTTTGCCAGTATATTCACAGAAGCAGGCCCTATCCTCCAGCACTTTATATTCCCTAATTCTGCTCTACTTTTCCTCCTAGCATTTATTGCTACTTGATATTTTAAGTTTTATGTATTTTCCTCTTACCAGAATATAAGCTTCATGATGTGAGAGACCTTTTCAGTTTTGCTCCCCTCTTAATTCCAAAGTGCCTCAAACAGTACTTGATTATGGCAGGAAACCAATATTTAATAAATCAACAAACATACAAGGAAGAATAGGCATGTGTGAGAATGCTTTTCTGCAACACTGCAATAACAATAATTAAAAGGAAACACCCAAAATGTCCCCAAATGAGATAATGTCTGAGTAAACTGTGGTATATACATGCGATTTAATACTATAAAACAGTTTAAAAGTCTTTACGCACACTATCCAAAACACCTGTTTAGGTGAAAAGAAAAAACAAAGTTGCATTCAAGTATTTTTTTTTAATACCCTAAAATAATAGTCTGCTTCCACAGAGAGAAAGGTCTTGAGATAAATACCAAAACCTCAAAGAGTAAGTACTCTGTAGCAGTACAGGAGTAAGGATGGAAAGTCAATGAGGGTCTTTAACTATAATGTTTGAATTTTTGCAACAAGAATATGTTCACGTATTAGTTTCCAATTTAAAGAAAGACATATCTTCAAAGTAAAATAAAATAGCAGAAAATATGTGAAAATATTTAGAGCCTATTTCTAAGTGAGAGTCATAGATGATTTTTGTTTTAGTTTTCTCATTCTCCAAGTTTTCTACGACAAATTCAGACTGGTAAAAGTAACTCTTCAAAAGAACATTCAAGACAACGTATTTTTTAAGTGTTTTACTTTCAGGCTTACTACTGTTGTTTCATATTTAAATCTAGAAGATCTCAAGAAATTATTTTTCTTTTCACAAAACTGTGTACCCCTCCAAAAGGAAAAGTACGTTTGCTCCAAAGGAAGTAAGGAGAAATACTTGAGTATTTACCTAAATAAACTTTGGGTGTTAAATAACTTTTCAGGTTCTCTAACAATGAAATAAATAATGCAGACAAACTTGAGAGTCCTTTGGACTACAAAGATACGAAACCAGTCCATCCTAAAGGAAATCAACCCTGAATATTCACTGGAAGGACTGTTGCTCAAACTGAAGCTCCAATACTTTGGCCACCTGATGTGAAGAGCTGACTCACTGGAAAAGATCTGATTCTGGGAAAAACTGAAGGCAAAAGGAGAAGGAGGTGGGTAGAAGATGAGACAATCAGATAGCATTACCAACTCAGTGGACATGAACTTGAGCAAACTCCAGGAGATAGTGGAAGATAGGGCAGCCTGGTATGCTGCAGTCCTTGGGATTGCATGACTTAGTGATAGAACAACAAATAATAAAGAAATAAATAACAGAGACAAACAGATTTGATCTCATGAAAAAAATGTATTATTTCTATTTTTCAAAGGGAAATTAGAAAGTAAAAAATTGGGGGAAATATTTCCAAACATGATGTGCTAGTTTCCTTACTGCAAAACACTGGCAAGGCCCATCCTACTCACTGGAGAACATGAAGCACCTTTAGTCCCGATATGTAAATATCAGTCCATGTGACAACCAAAAGAAGCCCTCTCACTGTCCCTCTTCCCCTCCTTGAGGACTGTAGGGTCCATGCAGGAAACAATTAAAAGCACAAAGGCTACCCAAGGGAATATAAACAAACAAGTCATAAAAAAATAAAATAAAATATATAAACAGTATGAAAACTTTTGCTAAGCAACTTGGCACTGTAGACCAAGAATATATTCATAATCATTCTAACCTTTAACATTTTAGTAATTCAAACTCTTTGAATGTCTCTGCTGCTGCTAAATCACTTCAGTCGCGTCCGACTCTGTGCGATCCCACAGACAGCAGCCCACTAGGCTCCCCTGTCCCTGGGATTCTCCAAGCAAGAACACTGGAGTGGGTTGCCATTTCCTTCTCCAATGCATGAAAGTGAAAAGTCAAAGTCAAGTCGCTCAGTCGTGTCCGACTCTTCACAACCCCATGGACTGCAGCCTACCAGGCTCCTCCGCCCATGGGATTTTCCAGGCAAGAGTACTGGAGCGGGTGCCATTGCCTTCCCCATTGAATGTCTCTAAAGGCAGCCATTTAAAATAAAATCGTCTTTAAAGAAAGTGAAAGTGAAGTGGCTCAGTCGTGTCCGACTCTTTGGGACCCCATGGACTGTAGCCCACCAGGCTCCTCCATCCATGGAAATTTCTAGGCAAGAGTACTGGAGTGGGTTGCCATTTCCTTCTCCAGGGGATCTTCCCAACCTGGGGATCGAACCCTAGTCTCCTGCATTGTGGGCAGACGCTTTACCGTCTGAGCCACCAGGGAATAGTAATTAGGAACAATCTAACAGTTCATACAAAAAAAAAAAGACAGAAGACCTAAATAGACATTTCTCCAAAGAAGACATACAGATGTTCCAAAACACACATGAAAAGGTGCTGAATATCGCTAATTATTAAAAGAATTGCAAATCCAAACTACAACGAGGTATCACCTCACACCAGTCAGAATGGCCATAATAAAAAAATCAGGGCTTCCCTGGTGGCTCAGTGGTAAAGAATCTGCCTGCCAATGCAGGAGACACCCATATGATTCCTGATCTGGGAAAATCCCACCTTCCTTGGAGCAATTAAGCCCAAGTGCCCCAGCTACTAAGAGTATGCTCTAGAGCCCAGGAACTTCAACAAGAGAAGCCACTGCAATGAGAAGCCAGTGTATCACAGACCCAGCATGGCCAAAAATAAATAAAATTATTTTGAAAACATTTACAAACAACAAATACTGGAGAGGCTGCGAGAATGTAAACTGGTGTAGCTACTATGGAAAATAGTATACAGGTTCCTTAAAAAAACTAAAAACTGAATTACCATATGATTCAGCAATCCCACTCCCAGACATAAAACCAGAGAAAAACACCGTTCAAAAAGATACATGCTCATTTCAGCAGTGTTTACAACAGTCAAGACATGAAAGCAACCTAAATATTGGTTGATAGATGAATGGATAAAGAAGATGTGGTATATATACAAGATGGAATATTACTCAGTCATAAAAAGAATGAAATCCCAAGTGCTGCCACGTGGATGGTCTTAGAGATTATCATATTAACTGAAGTAAGTCAGAGAAAGACAAATAACATGGCATCACTTATATGTGTAATCTTAAAAAATGATACAAATGAACTTATTTACAAAACAGAAATAAACTCATAGAAAATAAACTTATGGTTACTAAAGGGGATGCGGCAGGAGGGAGTTAGAAGTTGGGAATTATATACACAAAGACACACTGCTGCTGCTGCTGCTAAGTCGCTTCAGTTGTGTCCGACTCTGTGTGACCTCATAGACGGCAGCCCACCAGGCTCCCCCATCCCTGGGATTCTCCAGGCAAGAACACTGGACTGGGTTGCCATTTCCTTCTGCAATGCATGAAAGTGAAGAGTGAAAGTGAAGTCGCTCAGTCACATCCGACCCTCAGTGACTCTGTGGACTGCAGCCTTCCAGGCTCCTCCGTCCATGGGATTTTCCAGGCAATGTGTCTTTATATCAAATAGCTAAACAACAAGGACCTGCTGTATAGCACAGGGAACTATACTCAGTATCTTGTAATAATCTATAATGGAAAATTATAGAATCTGAAAAAGAATACACACACACACTGAATACACACACACACACAAATGAATCACTCTGCTGTACACTTTCAACTAACACAACATTGTAAATTAACTATACTTCTATAAAAAATAAACAAAACGAAAAAAAAACCTAAATGTCTAACATGACAAGTAAATTAAGAAATATTCATATGATGGACTGCTATGCTGCTTATGAAAATATAATTTTTAATATAACATGGAAAAAATGTTTAAGTGAAAAAAATAGCAAAATTATGTAGTGAAAAGGACTTTAAGGGTAAAAAAATTCATATATACTGTCACTGTAGTGCTTTTTATAATAGTAAAAAAAGAAGTTGTATAGTAATAGAAATTGGTTAAATAAACGATATCATCATGAAATGGATGGTATTCATCTAGCCATTGGAAATCATATTCTTACATGTTAAAACAACAAAGGTAACATTTTCACCAACTGGATTGAAGGAAATAAAAAATGCTGACCTCATATATTACCGACGCTAGCAAAGGGGTAAATCTGATAATCCTCTGCCACTGTGACAACACACATTACAAATGCATTCACGACCCTTTGACTCAATAGCCCTATTCCGAGGAATTTATATGTCATTCACGAAATAAGGTATGTACAAGGTCATACAAGGCACCATCACTTGTAATAGTTAAAAGGCCATAAAGCTAACTGTACATAAAGGAGGAAGAGGTTACATAAATCATATGACCTCCGTACAAGTAACTGGCTATAAAAAGGAATGAGGAAGCTGGTTATCTGCTATCCCCCAGCCCTTTTAAGTAAAAACAACAACAACAACAACAAACCACAGAAATGTATATGGTATATTTTCTTTGTATTTTTTCAAAATAACTTTTAAAAAACGTGTTTTGTCTAATACAGACGCATATGGTGGGAGAGGAAATGGGTAGCTGGGGAAGATGGGTAAGATTTTTTTTACTGTATTAACTTTTCAATTTTTTGCCACTACTAATACTAAAGCACACTAATACTACCATTAAAAGTTCTTTAAAAATAAAACTGAAAAAGAAAAATTATCAAAGACCACTCATAGATGAGAAGATATTCATATTAGGCGAAAGAAAGCAAGTTAGCAAGCAGTATTATCTGTAAGATTCCAATTTTACACATATCAAATGCACATAAAAAAGATATCATTCAATAAAAAAAGGAAATTCTGCCATTTGCAACAACATGGTTGGACCTTAAAGACAATAAGCTAAGTGAAATTAAGTCAGACAGAGAAATACTGTATGATCTTACTTGTATGTGGAATCTGAAAGTAAATTTAAAAATATATTCACACAAACATGCATTCACACATGCACAAACACACCGAACTCAGAGAGAAAGATATCAGATTTACGGTTACCAGAGGCAGGGGCTAGGCTTGAGGGAACTGGATAAAACGGTTACAAGGTACAAACTTTCAGTTATAAGATAAGTAACTCCTAAGGATGTAATATACAACACTGTTAACACAGCACTGCTGTGTGGCAATTTGAAAGTTGCTAAGAGAATAAAATTCTAAAAGTTCTCATCACAAGGAAAAAGCATCATTTTTTCCCCTTGTATCTGTATGAGATGGTGGATGTTAAACTGAACTTATTGTGACAATCATTCCTCAATGTGTAAGTCAATTCATTATGTTATGCACTTTAAACTTGCACAGTGCTGTACTTCAATAAAACTAAAAGGAAAAACAGGATTTACATCAAAATATTAATGAATCATGAATTATGCAGCATTACCTACAGACATGGAAACAACTTAAGTGTCCCTGATAAGTGGATAATGAAAATGTGTCACACACACACTTTGAGGAGCATTATTTAGTCACAAAAAGGAAGAAAATCCTTCCACTTCTGACAACATGGATGGGCCTCAGGGGCATTGTGTTAAGTGAAAAGAGGCAGGCAGAGAAAAACAAATACTGTACAATCTCATACATGGAATCATAAAACAAAAAGAACCCTCCCCCCAAATCTGAACTTATAAAGTCCCAAGAAAATAGTGTGCATGCGTGCATGCTAAGTCTCTTCAGCTTGTCTGACTCTTTGTGAGCCTGTGGACTGTAGCCCACCAAGCTCCTCTGCCCTGGGATTCTCCAGGCAAGAATACTGGAGAGGGTTGCCATGCCCTCCTCCAGGGGATCTTCCCGACCCAGGGATCAAACCCATGTCTCTTACATCTCCTGCACTGCACGACTAGCGCCACCTGGGAAGCTCCAAAAATACAGGGTACGGCATGGTGAGTAATATGTGCTCTGTATTTGAAAGTTGTTAAACAGATGATCTTGTCACAATGAAAAAAACATCTGTACGTGAGGTGAAGGTTAACTAGACTTACTATGGTGATCATTCTGTAATATATACACTTAATCACATACACATGGGCTTCGGTCATAACTCAGTAGGTAAAGACCTGCCTGCAATGTAGAAGACCAGGGTTTGATTCCTAGGGCAGGAAGATCCCCTGAAGAAGGGAATGGCTACCCACTCCAGTATTCTTGCCCAGAGAATCCCATGGATAGAGGAGCATGGCAGGCTACAGTCCATGGGGTCGCAAGAGTTGGACATGACTAAGCGACTAGACCATCACTGCCATCAATCACATACACAGTGAATTACACACACATAATCATATACACAGTGATCATGTTGTACAGCTGAAACAAATTTAAAGTTATATGTCAATTACACTTAAAAGGATTTACAGCAAAATATTAACACTGATAATATCTTGGTCATGAATTTAAAGGTAACTGTTATGTATTTCTGTTTTCCAAATTTTCTTCAACAGGTATAATTTTATAATCAAGAAAATATTTTTAAAGAAAAACCAAATGAGATAATTTTCTGCTTATTAAACTAGCAAAGATCTTTTAAAGGAATAATTCCCAATACAGTAAGCAAATCCTCTGGAAATGTATGTAAAAACTGTTTATACCTCAAACTGGTTTATACCTTAAAAATCCAATTGCTAGGAATCTACTGTAAGGAACTATTTTAGAAAGCCTTCATGTATAAAGTTGGCCATGTTAGTGCTTCTTTTATACTATCCGAAGTAACCTTTTCAGTATTATGAAAAATGATAGTTGAACAAAATATCACAGTTGTTGAAGCAATGCTTACAGTGATCAATAACTTGGAAAATGTTCATAATTGTTAAAAATAGTCAAGATATAAAACAGTAATGTAATATTATTATAATCACATAAACTACTCCTTCAAATTCAAAGATTTACAAAAGAGAAAAAAAGACTCAAAGGAAATAATCACTACAGTATTTGGTTTTAAGACTGGAGAGTGGGGATATATGTATGTATACGTATAGCTGATTCACTATATGTGAATCACAGAAACTAACACAACATTGTAAGCCAACTATATTCCAATTACAAAAAAAAACACTGAAGAGTGTTTTTGCCTCACTGTACTTCTTTCTACTTCTTTAATAAACATAACTGCTATTATAAATAAAAAATTCATAATATAATTTTAAAAATGTACATACACTCTAAGATTATAATGTGCATGTCTCTGTGTGGTTATAATACGCATTTAGGTAACACCACACAGGGATACTTTTCTTAGAAACAGATTTAAATGGTATCTTGAAACAACAAATCAAATATGCTTTAAATTTAAGAAACATGAAAGATAGCAAATTATTATTAAAAGCACTATATAAATATCTTAAGTATGTGAATGTTCTAACATTAGTAGCTAATGAAGAACAATGATGACACAAAAGATGGCTCAATGCTATGTCTCTAACATTACTGATATCAGAATTTATCTAATCAAAAATAGGATATAGTACTCCCTCTTTAATTATGATTTCCTGTTATTACACTATCTAAAAAATGCAACACAAACATCTAGTCAATTTTTTTTTTCTTTTTGAGGAGTAAAGAGGTGGCGCTAGTGGTAAAGAACTTGCCTGCCAATGCAGGATATGCAAGAGATGCGGTTCCTTGAGTTGGGAGGAACCCTGGAGGAGGGCATGGCAATCCACTCCAGCATTCTTGCCTGGAGAACCCTCTGGACAGAGGAGCCTGGCGGGCTACAGTCCATAGGGTTGCACAGAGTCAAACATACCTGAAGCAACTCAGCATGTATGCAAAGAGAAAACAGTACTGACGGATAACAAAAACACAGTTCAGGACAAAAATCAAGTCTACACAATTTCAATACAATAAGTCATGAATTTCCTAAGAATAGTTCACAAAGAAAGCTTTCAGAGCAATAATCTGCAGGTGAACTGTTCACTGCATAGTTGTTTAATCTAAATGAGTTGCAGCTATTCCAGTAAAATGTAGCTATAATTAAAAAAAAAAAAATCATCGTATCGAGCAACATGCCCCATTCCTGTACAGCAATCAGCATTGTATACCCCATCAGATGAGGTACATATGTTCCAGTCTGACCTAGTTTCCACTACTGCATGTTAGCTGTTACCATTTATCATTTACTTGAGCTTTTGCATTCACCTCACCTGCCCGACTTCCTCAGAAATCTGAGTATTTGATACTTACTGCCATCTACTTTATTTATAAAGAAAATACTTTTAAAGATAATCAGTAGAGCTAACAAGCTCATGAAAAGTTGAGTAAAATTAAGCCATAACTTTTAACATTTTAATGTATATTAAGTTTCTTCTAAGCAGATAGAATTACAAATACTTTATCAAGAGTATCATAGTCACTTTAATATGTCAATAATACATAATGCAATAACATTTCAAAATATTAAATGCTGGGAAATAGATGGGGAAACAGTGGAAACAGTGTCAAACTTTATTTTTTTGGGCTCCAAAATCATTGCAGATGGTGACTGCAGCCATGAAATTAAGACGCTTACTCCTTGGAAGAAAAGTTATGACCAACCTAGATAGCATATTCAAAAGCAGAGACATTACTTTGCCAATAAAGGTCCGTCTAGTCAAGGCTATGGTTTTTCCTGTGGTCATGTATGGATATGAGAGTTGGACTGTGAAGAAAGCTGAGCGCCGAAGAATTGATGCTTTTGAACTGTGGTGTTGGAGAAGACTCTTGAGAGTCCCTTGGACTACAAGGAGATCCAACCAGTCCATTCTGAAGGAGATCAGACCTGGGTGTTCTTTGGAAGGAATGATGCTAAAGCTGAAACTCCAGTACTTTGGCCACCTCATGCGAAGAGTTGACTCATTGGAAAAGACTCTGATGCTGGGAGGGATTGGGGGCAGGAGGAGAAGGGGACGACAGAGGATGAGATGGCTGGATGGCATCACCGACTCGATGAACGTGAGTATGAGTGAACTCTGGGAGTTGGTGATGGACAGGGAGGCCTGGCGTGCTGCGATTCATGGGGTCGCAAAGCGTCGGACACGACTGAGCGACTGAACTGAACTGAACTGAGGATGTATGATATGCCATGTGCTCTTGAGCTCAGTTGTGTCCACCTCTTTGTGACCCCATGTACTGCAGCCTGCCAGGCTCCTCTGTCCATGGAATTTTGCAGGCAAGAACACAGGAGTGGCTTAGCATTTTCTACCCTAAGGGATCTTCATGACCCAGGGGTCGAATCTGTGTCTCTTATGCGTCCTGTATTGGCAGGTGGATTCTTTACCACTGCTCTACCTGAAACTTCTGCAACAAATATATTTCATAAAAATATCAGAGATGAAACAAATTCATAAGTAAAAAGTTTAATCTTGTAGCTTCAGACATGAAATAATTTCCATATTCACTTAAAGTAACATGAAGGTTGGAGATGGGGGGCAGAAGGACACAGACAACTAATTATTAAAACATATAGTAAAAAAACATGGTATTTGTAATCGTGCTTTGTTGCTGAGTCATGTCCAACTCTTTGCAACCCCGTGGACTGTAGCCCACCAGGCTCCTCTGTCCATGGGGATTCTTCAGGCAAGAATACTGGAGTGGGTTGCCACACCTTCCTCTGAGGGATCTTTCCAACCCACGAATTGAACCCAGGTCTTCCGCATTGCAGGAAGATTCTTTACCAGCTGAGCCACCAGGGAAGCCCCAAAGTGAAAGTGAAATTTGTAATTAGGCAATAAATAATGCAGTGACTTTATTACATTCTTTATTACATGGAATTACATTCATAATTCCAAGAATTACTTGGAAGTTTAACACAGTCTGAGGGAGTCTGCAGAGTACTAAGTCTTGAAAATGGAGATATTAAATACTCTTAACTATTACGATGACAAGCAGGTCTTTGCCCTTTCTGATTCCCTTGGTTAATTCTTAATTGTCCTTAAAGATTGAACACAGCCAAAGTACACTCTAGGAATTTCACCCTGACTCTCTGAAGTTAAAATGACTGTTTGTTGAATTTTATTTTCATTATCATAAATTTGTCTGGAGAAGGAAATGGCAACCTACTCCAGTATTCTTGCCTGGAGAATCCCATAGACAGAGGCGCTGGTGGGTTACAGTCCATAGGGTCGCAAAAGAGTCAGACGAAACTTAACAACTAAACAATAACAAACTCCTTGAACTCAGAACCTATCTTCAACACCAAGCACAATGCCTGGTCCAGCACTACACTGCCAAACAGAATGCTAGTTAAGGCTTGAGCAGAGGACTTGCCCAGCGCCTTTTCTCCCACATGTACTGCTTCCCACAGGAGTATTGCTAATATGTATCTATAGTGAGTAAATCCTCTCAGCCTATTCCACAACTGAAAGGAGCTTATTCTTTAGATATGCCTGCTGGGGCTGCATTCTGTTAACAAAGTGTCTATTTTCTTTTCTTTAAACAGAATCCACTATAAGAGAGCATTTTCAGTTCAAGTCCAAGAAATAAAGATGGGAAGTTCTCATCTGTTTAAGTTTAATAAAACAGGTAGCAATTTTCATAGAAGACTTGCACCTCTAAGTGCAATCATATTAAGTTAAACTAATTAAAAGTATAGCAGATATTGAAAACTTTCAAAGATAGCAATCTAACATCACATTTTATATTACTCTCTACCTTAATGTAGTTCACAGAAATCAAATGAGAAATAAAAACGGACTGGTTAAAAGATATCTAAATACATTTATGAATGCCAGGTTGTTAGTGAACTAAGTACAAATAAGTTGACATTTTGGGGTGTCAGAAAAGGCAACTCTGATCTTCCATATAGTTCCTTTTCCTGTAGTGTCTCTGACAGTCACAAACCTCTGTACTGGTAAAAACATGATTAACAGTGTACAGGCAGTTAGTAGGGCTTCCCTGGTGGCTCAGATGGTAAAGAATCTGCCTGCAGTGCAGGAGACCTGGGTTTGCCCTGAGTCAGGAAGATCCCCTGGAGAAGAGAATGGCCATCCATTCCAGTATTCTTGCCTGGAGAATTCCAAGGACAGAGAAGACTGGTGGGCTGCACTCCCTGGGTCACGAACAGCCGGGCTCAACTGAGCAACTAACTCACTTCACTTTCAGGCACTTACTAAATTTCTAAATCCTCCAGAAAACTTAAAAAGAGAAAAGTTGGTATGATGCCAAGTTTGGTGTTAAATAACTTACTGCACGTACAATCTGAGAGACAAAAATCTAGTACAACTATGCTAGTGCAAACTAAAAAGCATATACCAACTGGGGAATCTCTGCTAATATTCTTAATATTGTACCTGCAATTATCTAAGCTCTTATAACAATAAACTTATCCCACTGTCTCAAGAGATAGAACCAAACCATCCTAGCACTGTGTTATTTAATCCAGTAACTCCTAAATAAAAAATTACAGATTTTTGAAGTTTGAAGGAAATAGGTAATCTGGTCCAATCTTCTAAGTGTATAGACTTGGGAACAAGAAGACTAGAGAGTTGAAGTGACTGGCTCAAAGTCACAAGTGGAAAAAAAAAAAGCAAGAGTTTTCTGGTTAAGATTATAGCTTCACTCTTAAAAGTAGCTTATAACCTGTGCCTGATTCATATTGATGTAAGGCAAAAACCATCACAATATTGTAAAGTAATCATCCTCCAATTAAAGAAAGAAAGTAGCTTATTCATAAATATTCCAAATAATGGTTACATAATTTTACTTTTTATCAAGTGACCACGATGCAAAGATTTAATTATGAATAAACCTTAAGCTAAAGTTTATACACAATTAACAGTAGCTTATTAATATATACAATCAGGCTTCATGCAATTTAAAAATAAGTAGGTTAAGGAATCATTCATGCTTTAAAAATAACCATTTTAATATCAAAAATTGATAACCACAAGTATGACATAATTAAATTCCAAGAACAAGTTGGTAATCATTTTAAGCCACTACTCAAACTAAAACGAAGTGTAAAACATTTCCTGTCTGGTACTAAAAGTACAAAGTCCCAGTTACAGCATACAGAGAATTTATAACACTGCCTGTAGTATATTTCAAGATGCAAGATTTGCCTTACAGAAATAAAAATATACGGAGTTCTTATGGAGACCATATATTCATTAAACCAGGTCAAAACCACTGACACTTAAATGAAAACTAAAAACTGGTACTAATATTAAAGAAAAAAAAAAGTGCAGCAGATAGATTTGCAATAAACTCTTCAAATAACCTCAATTAATTATCTATGGATTCCAACTACATATAACAAGTAAGACACATTAGTACTTGAGGATACAGAGAATAAATAATACATTCTAATCCTGTTGAAATATCCTATAAATAAAACAATAAGGGAAAACATCAACATATATTTCTCAAAAGAGCAACACTTGAAGAACTGTAGATGGTGTCCTGACAACTAGTAGAACTAGCTCATCCTACTATAACTATTACCAATTTCCTGATGTTTGGGAGAATGGATGCTGCCTGACAGGAAATCTAATTTAAAATATGCAAAATATCAAAAGAATAAAGACTTTACCAAAAGAACACCGATACTGCAAGACCACAGTATCAAGCACCAAAAATCAAAGACTTGTGTAAGTCACAATAAACGTAATGTGCGCTTTTCACTCCTAGGGGAGCCACTGAGCTCTTACTCAAAGCTAATTTCACACAGAATTTTAACAAACCTGAATATTTACTTTTGAAGCCCACAGCTTGATAATAGCCTGAAATTAGAATATAATTTTATAGATGATAAAAAAAAAACCTGAGGTTCAGAAAGATGGTCGGATCAGAAAAGAACTCAAAATTTCGAACCTTGTCAGTTTTCTTACTTGTACACTCCTGACAACAGGGAAAGGCAACCCTGACAAAAGTTCGCAAAAGCAAAAACCTTAAAAAGTAAACAAAATTTTTAAAAAGGCACAGAATCCTACTACAAGACGCCATTAGGATCTCAGGACACCAATACTCTTGAACCATAAAGAAAACGTTAAGGTAAAGGGAGCTCTGTTTAAAACAAATGTATGTAATATGTAATCCCTTATAGAGAAGATCCCATCTTAAATGATTAAACTAAAAAAAAAGGAGTGATAAAACGGGTAAATTGTCGCATATATAAAAAACATGAATTAGAGAAACAGCCATTCTAGATGTCGGTGCCTTTTATGGATTTTAAACCGCGATTTCAAAACTGTTTACACACCCCCTCTCCATCATCTGTACAAACCGGCCATTCTTTGCCAAACGGTAGTCCACAGACTCACTTTTTCTATCTGGTTTTGACTACTGAAAATTAACCGTACTCCCTAATTTCCACAACATTTAATTGTTTTTGGACGCATTTCTGACCACTACTGCAAACACTTGGTCCTGCATAAAGTACTATTGTGGGAAGAAATGAAAATCAATGCACAAAATGGTGCTTTTATAACATTTTAAAAACGACAAAGTTTCCCATTCCTGCAGATCTCGATTCAGCACCTTAAAAGACTAAAGACTAGCCAAATTCGCACACTTCCCCCAAAGCATTTGGAATTCCGAAGCCATCACCTTCCTACAAGAGTAATTCCTCCTAAAAGGCCTGCGCTGCACACAGTTCTTCAGAAACGTGGGAGAACTTGGAGTCAGTTCTGGGTAAGAAGGAAGAGCCTGGATTGGAGTTTGGGGAGAACTAAGTGGCCTGTGCCACTACACTACGCAAGATAGTCGCTATGAGAGGAAAAGGTCGGAGCAGGGGAAAGCCTGTCTTCGTTCTAATCTTAACCCCTAAGATCCAGGCTCCTCGCCTGCCACTCTCCACCCCTAATCTGACAGGATGGCAGGTAACGCGTCCCGTTTCCCCACCTATCCTCCCACCTACCCCGCACTCGTGCTCGGTCTTACGATTTTGAAGCATCAAAATCACCCCGGCTCCCTGGAGTTCAGGCCACCGTCGCTGCCGCCATATTACAGCTTGTGCGGCAAAATGCGTCAGGGAGGGAGGTGTGCGCCCGAGAAGGGAGGGCGGGGGCTGGCAGGGGGAGGGCCATTTTCCAGGTCCGGAAGGCACGGCTGGAAGCCCTCTCCAACAGCACCTGCTGCAAAGCTAGCGCCACGATCCTCGGGGGCCCCTCTGGGATCGGGCAGCCCCAATATCTTGAGAGGAAGACGGTTAAGTCGGTCTGGGCCTATCGCGCCGGCTCCGCCCCTCTTCTAGGGCCCTTCCCGCTCTCGCACCCCGGCAGTGCTGCAAAGGACGGTACCGAAACAACACAGGCTCTGCGCCACCTACTTGCACCAGTCCAGTCTCCTCTTCCCGGGGTCCGGTCCTTTAAAGCGCTTCAAATCTACCGCCGCCAGAAAAGGCGCTAAAGACCACTAACCGACTCCCTCCCCCCACAACCCAGGCCCGGCGTGGAGGGGAAACGTCGCGCCGGAAATACGTCACTGCTCGGTGGCCCGCGTCTTCTGGTGATCCCTTGCTTCGGTACCTCACCCTCCCTGGAGTTCTAGGATTTGGGAGCGAGTTAAATGCCTGGCCCATAGGTAGCTTAATGGTTTCTGTGTAAGTTGATTGACAGCGTTTGTAACCGTTAGAATGCCAAGTCATTCGTGAAATGAAGTGCTTCACTTAATAAACATTGATTGAGCCTCTGCCAGGGTGTTGGGAAGGAGACCGTACTTTCAAAGAGCTTCCCAGGTCAGCTTCTAGTTAATGCTATGACACACATTAAAAAAAGAAAAGAAAATAAAATAAATGAACAAAGTGCTATTTGAGAAAAGGAGGAAATTATGAGGACATTGACGCCCTTTGTTGTCTTTTAAAAATATTCGCATAGCAACCCCATGATATGTTATCCTTGTTTCACGGATAAATTGAGGCTCAAGGAAGATAAGTGCCTTCCCAAATACATTGTTCCTAAATACCAAAGTAAGGCTTTGACTCCAAATCCAGTGCTTTCTGGGGAGAACACTATTTAGGACATATGTTGCTATTTAATTGTTTCAAGAGATTAAGAGTTCCTAGATTGTTAGAATTGTAATAATTCCCCCTGATATTCAGGGGAGTTGAGGGCAGTCATTGTGAAGATATGCCATGTGTTTTAAAGAAAACAGCCCCCTTGTGATGATTAGTGATATGTGTCAACTTGGCTAGGATATAGTGCCCAGTTATTTGGTCAAAGAATAGTCTAGATGTGTTTCCCAGGGTATATTTTAGATGTGATAAACATTTACAATTCGAAGACTTAAAACAGGGTGGGACTCATCCAATCAGCTCAAGGCCTTGAGATCAGAGGCTGAGATTTCCTAAGGAAGAAAGCATTATGCCTCAAGATGGCATTATAGAAACTTTGCCTGGGTTTCCAACATGCTTGGCCTGCTGTGTTGATTTCAAACTCAAGACTGCAATATCAACTCTTATGTGCACTTACAGCCTGCTCACCCACCCTACAGATTTCAGACTTTCCAGCCCCCACAACTGTAAGCCAATTCCTTACAATAAATCTGTTTTTCTGTAAAAACAAACAAAAGGAAACAGAGGACTTAGATTTTATTATTGTATGAAAAGAAAGTTACAATTATTTAAAATTTTCACTCCTTTATCTTTGGTAAATTAGTAATTATCAACAACATGTGAGCATGTGGCAGGTACACTTAAGGGTCTTCACCGGTTTTATTAGCTGTAAAACTGAGAGGACAATCCTGGCCTCTTTAAGCCATTTTGCTTTCATTGCAGGAAAGTAGCGTCATACTCATCTTCAAACAATTTAGAGGTTATGTGAGTTCACACTTTGCAGTGAGGAGGGCAATTCTTTAGTACCTTTAAAATTCTAATTTATAGTGAGCACGATATTGAGACAGATTTTTGTTAGCATGGGTTTGATTTTTGCTAATTCAGATTCCTTAGAATATACTTTTATTTAGCTGTGATATACAGATTTATTTCTTAGATTTCTACTTGTAGAGGTAATGTGTAGTTTCCCTCTTTATCATCCATTTAGTTAGACACAATCTTTGAGGATATAGTACAGATTATACCATAGTTAACATTTTGAGATGCGCAAAGGTAGTATTACTAATTTGTTCCAGGATATACTTTTTTCTTAGAGAGATAGACCTTTATATGAAGTGACTGAAGAATTATTTAATAGTAAGGTATTAACAAGTACTTAGATATAGTATACATTATAAATGGTCACATTTTAGAGGATTCCTGAAAGAAGTCTTGAAGCAGCTTTACAAATGTTAATTCAAAGACTGGTGGCTGGTGGTGAACTATGACAAAGTTTTCACTATTCTTTTCTTAAGAACAGTTGTTTTGGGGGGGAATTCCCTTGTGATCCAGTGGTTAGGACTCTAGCGCTGTCACTACTGGGACCCTGGGTTCAATCCCTGGTCAGGGAACTAAAATCCCATAAGCCATATCTTTTCTTAGACTGTGGTAGTTGCTTTCTTTATCCAGATGTCCTTACTTGAATGAATGAAAAACTGGTGTGCTTTGCTGGGTCCCAAACATGTTGAAAGTTCAATGGTCTTTGAAATCCAAAACTTTCCCAAATAAATTTGACATAATTTATTGTTCCAAGAAGGAAGCTCTTGCAAGTAAAAGGAAGTATTACCTCCAACAATATGGTGGCTTAAGGAACAAAGGACTTATTTCTCTCTTAAATAATAGGTCTGGTGAGTGGACCAGATCAAAGGGCAACTCTCCTCCATATAGTCAGGCAGGACCTTACGTTCCTTATATGTAATTCCAACATACTCCAGGGCCTTGACATTGCATGATTAGATTAGAGTGTATTACCTGGAGTTTCAGCCATCAGGAAAACATTACAAAAACTAAGATTCTGGCATCAGTACCATCACTTCATGACAAACTGAGAAGTGGAAACAGTGACAGATTTTATTTTCTTGGGCTCCAAAATCACTGCAGACAGTGACTGCAGCCACAAAATTAAAAGATGCTTGCTCCTTGGAAGAAAAGCTATGACAAACCTAAACAGTGTATTAGAAAGCAGAGACATCACTTTGTCAACAAAGGTTCATATAATCAAAGCTATGGTTTTTCCAGTAGTCACGTATGGATGTGAGAGTTGGACCATAAAGAAGACTGTCACTATCATTTAGGCCTATTGTTGCAGGGAGCTGGTCTGGCACTCATAGCTCAGCCTTGGTATTTCTGCTGAACATAACAATTGCACAGAATAACAACATGAAACAAGGCCACTTTCTGACTGATGTGTCAAGACCAAAACAAGACATAATCATACCTGAACTTAGACAAAAAACAGTATTGTTCAAACCACAAAAAATGACCAAACATCCACCTATTGTGGCTAGTAGGAGTGACAGCTGCTTCTTTACCAATCCCAGCTTTAACTTAGCTTCATTCTTTCTGCCTTCTAAATAAAATTTATTAAGATGCCCAGTAAATTCCTCATAGTAGCCAATCTAGAGCAAAATCCCTGTTAAACTTCCTGAAGATAACACAAGGCCAAAAATTGATTGTGGTGATGTTCCACAACTCTGAATTACAAAAAGTCACTGAATTTTACACTGTGAATGGGTGAATTGTATGGTGTGTAAATAATTTCTCAATAAAGCTGTTACAAAATTTGTCATCTAGAACTGGTACCTGTCTGCCATGACACAGTGCAGAAATGGAGAGAAGTTTTGATGCTTTTATAGCCATTCCATAGCTATTCCATACACGTTGAATATAATAAATAAAAATCTGCACATGTCTTTTCCACATTTAAGTTTTCAGATTTCACTTTTCTAAATATTCATTTATATTGTGTGTTATAAAAATATCAGTGTTTCATGGACTGGGAGAAAACCTCTTATAGTTGAGAAACAAGTACCCTAAAGGCTTCCCTGGTGGCTCCGAGGTAAAGAATCTACCTGCCAATGCAGGGCACGCGGGTTCCATCCCTCGGTCAGAAAGAGCCCCTGAGGAAATGGCATCCCAGTCCAGTATTTTTGCCTGGAAAATCCACCCCATGGACATAGGAGCCTGGTGGACTATAGTCCATGCAGTCACAAAAGAGCCCTACACGACTTAGCGACTAAACAACAAGGACCTATAATTACAATGGTTTAAGACATGCTTTGGAGAAGGTAATGGCACCCCACTCCAGTACTCTTTGCCTGGAAAATCCCATGGACGGAGGAGCCTGGTAGGCTGCAGTCCATGGGGTCGCTAGGAGTCAGACACGACTGAAGGCCTTCACTTTCACTTTTCACTTTCATGCATTGGAGGAGGAAATGGCAACCCACTCCAGTGTTCTTGCCTGGAGAATCCCAGGGACGGGGGAGCCTGGTGGGCTGCCGTCTATGGGGTCGCACAGAGTCGGACACGACTGAAGCGACTTAGCAGCAGCAGTAGCAGCAGCAGCAGTAGCAGCAGCAGCAAGACATGCTTTTTGAACTGTGGTGTTGGAGAAGACTCTTGCGAGTCCCTTGGACTGCAAGAAGATCCAACCAGTCCATCCTAAAGGAGACCAGTCCTGGGTGTTCATTGGAAGGACTGATGCTGAGGCTGAAACGCCAATATTTTGGCCACTTAATGCGAAGATTTGACTCATTGGAAAAGACCCTGATGCTGGGAGGGATTGGGGGCCGGAGGAAAAGGGGACGACAGAGGATGAGATGGCTGGATGGCATCACCGACTCGATGCACATGAATTTGGGTGAACTCCGGGAGTTGGTGATGGACAGGGAGGCCTGGCGTGCTGCGATTCATGGAGTCGCAAAGCGTCGGACACGACTGAGCGACTGAACTGAACTGAACTAATCTGAGGACGTGCTACCCAAGTCTCTCTCAATGAGGAACTACAATACCCAGAATTCCCCCAAAATGCGTATGCCACGTCTATTCCACGACCCTCACCGCGAGGTCCCCTGGGGCATGTAGTGCTTGCTTTTGGCCGTGCACGCTGGGCTCCCTCGGCCTTTTTTCCGGGTTTTGGAAAGGACACCACCAGAAGAAAGGTCTGGGATAGAAGGGAGGTTTGAGTGACATAACCAAGCCTGTTGCGTCCCATACTAGGGGACCAGGAATAGCCATGAGTTCTGAGCCCTCCTAACCAGCATTCCCCGCGATTCTCCAGAAAAGTTCCCTGGCGTTGAGGAATTTGTCCGCGAATCAGGATCGGTGACGGCGATAGGTTTTCTTCTTGTACCCAGCACGTTTCGGTTCCGGGGTACAGAGTTCGGAGGCTTCTTTCCAGGTATTGTATTTCCCGGAGCGCGGAGGACTAGGGCAGGGCTGAGCTCTCTCCCAGCGGGACCGGGAGACCACATTCGTTCAGCGCCACTGTGTGCCAAGAGCCGAGGATGCCTGCCATTTTCAAAGGGTGCTGCTGCAGTATATACCCTGCACCATACCTGTTCCCGGCGGGTACCTATCTCTATAGTCCCGAGATCCCTCCTTTGGTAGAGTCAGTTTCCCAAGGTCGGTTAGACTTGACACTGGTATTCTGAGCCGTGAGCTGCTTTCCTCTATCAGCTGTAGACAGGCAGGAGATTCTTGAAGATATCTTTTCTTTGTGCGGGGATTTTTGTGTATGTGTGTGTCGCAAGTCAGTCTGGGTCAGGATTCAGTGCAGATTGCCACAGAGTAGCGTGCAGACAGCTTGGCATAGCGATAGAGAGGATTTTGAGGCATACTTTTAACATTGGTTTGTTCATGTAATGAGGATGTTCAGGTTGAAAGAGTGAAAGAACTATGTGGTTGTCCCAGCTTCATTAGTACTAGAGTAGATTTTTAATCTTTATGAGAGTAGCTTTTATCTGTAAAATTCAAATGATAGTATCTCTCTGGCAGGTTGAGAGAATTTATTGGGATAATACTTTAAAAGTCCGTTGTAAACTGTTGTAGACGTGTTAGATAATATGGTTTTAGTCCCAGCTTTTCTAACCATTGTTTCTCAACTAGAAATTTAGACATACTTTAAAAACAAATTATTCTTTTTCATAATAATCTTTGGTTTCCATGTTGCTTCACCACACCCTGATACATTACTTGATTTCTTAATATTTCCTGATTGGGCTCGAATCATCTCATTTATTGCTTAAAACCTACTTAAGGCCAATATAGTGATTAAATTGTTTGGGTGCTTTTAGAATACAAGGAGAAAGGAGCAAGAAATTATCTTGGAATTAAATATACCAGAGACTATCCTTCTGAAAAAAACATTTGAAAAATTGTGGCTATGAATTAATGGCTACTCTTTGTAAAAACTATAAAGGCAGTGTATTTATTTATTGCAAAGAGTTTGGTTTGGGTCCCCCAACCCCATCTGGTTTTATAGTCAAATTTGAAAACTTTGTGTGTCAGATTTAACATTATTTATTTATTTTTGGCTGTGTTGGGCCTTTCTTGCTGTGCATGGGCTTTCTCTAGTTGCAGCAAGCAGGGACTTCTCTTGCTGAGGAGCACAGGCTCTAGGTTTTAGTAGCTGTGGTGCAAGGGCTTAGTTGCTCCGCACCATATAGAATCGTACCTGACCAGGGATCAAACCTGTGTCCCCTGTATTGGCAGGCAGACTCTTAAGCACTGGACCACCAGGGAAGTCCACACCTAACATTTTTTTAGATGAAATGCAGAAAGAAACCCCTTTTCCTGGACATTTCGCTTTGGATCAAATCCTGCTCTCTGGTTCAGGCTAAGAACAAAGTCTATAGTTATTTCAGGAAAAAAGTTGTTCCTGTAATGAGAATTTTGGAATTAATTTGGTATTAATAACATAAGTATGACCATGTTAAATCAATTTCTTTACAGAAGCTGCATATTGAAATGGGATTTGGAGTCATCATAATGGAAGCAAAATACATGAAGGAAAACCAGTTATTTTTATACCAGCATATTGCACCTGACTACTAGTTGCAAATGGTTTTCTTTACCTAAGAAAATTTGTGATGTAAATGAAAAGATAGTTTTTGTCCCCTAGATTCATTATTTACAATATGCTTTGCCTAAGGGCTATTCGTCCATTGTCCTGGAGAGTGTTTCACTTTCGACCCTTTAGTTTTGAACCATTAATTAGTCAGATGAATAATTGTACAGATGAAGAGCAAATATTCGGTCTTATTGAAAAAAACAAATCCCTACTCTCAGAAAAGCAAGTGGGATGTGCACTTAGTATGCTTTGGCAGTTTCAAAAGCAGAAGACCAGCTCAGTAAAAAATGTGGACTGTATCAGAAACCATCCCCAATTTCTTACTCTGTGTAATTTAGCCACAACTAAAATGGGATTCATGAGCGACAGTACCTTGGTGAATGTGTTATACATCGTACAACAGTAAGTAATGTGCTTTTAGGTTTTATAGGATGATTATAGTTTATTTTTATATTTTAACTTTATAAAAATCTCTTTGAAATGAAAAGCAATGTGTTTTTTTTCCTTAAAATAGTTTTCCTGATCATCTAATATTTTAAAGATACTTGGTGGATATTCTTTGATTACAGTAATCATTCCACTGTGTATATGTATATCAAAACGTAATACTGAAGGTGACTTTTTATATGCCCTCTATCCCGAGACTATGGCCAGAGGGATATTAAGGTCACCAAGAATAATTTGGAGGTTGCCAAAGACTTGTTTTTGAAGTGTTTTCAAGTCTGACCGAGAACTCTGACATTTCGAAATGAATAAGATATGAATGTTTAAAATCATGTTTTCTTTAAAAAAAAAACAACAAAATATTATGCTGTACAACCTAAATATATACAATATTTGTTAATCATACATCAATAAAGCTGGGAAAAAATTTAAAACGAAAATAAATTTTACATTATTTGGAGAGGAATTCAGCAGCTGTACAAAGGAAAAAAGAGCAAAAAAGTTAAAATTAATCTGTTTATTAGTCTCATTGGTGGAAATTATTGAGGTTAAATAGTTGTCTAAATAGCTATAGATGTCAGCACTGCACAGAGCAGAGATATAGTTGTTTTTATTAGGGATCAATGTATACAGAAAGGGGCTTAATTAAGGCTTTTCTTATTTTGGGGGGTAGGGTTAGACTAAAAAAGAATGATAAACCTTTTATATCAGTGATAATACTGTTTATAGTGATATACCTATAAACAAAATAATTTTGTTTCTAAGATTTATCCTAAGAACATAATCTAAGATACATGTTAAGATTCCTGTACATGGTTATTCATTCCAGCATTGTTTATAATATTGAAAAACTAAGATCCTAGTAAGTAGGTAAATGTTTAAATGATATTTTATTCACATAATTAATAGTATACCACCATTAAAAATTATGTTTTGAAGTATATGTAAAGATAATGGGCAAATGTCCACAATATAGTGTTAACTTACTAAAAGAGGCAAGATACAAACATGTGAAAGAAATACAGATATTTCATTAAGTGTGTAGAAAAAGAACTGAAAAGAAATGCTCCAAATTAATGATGGTGAGTATGAGTAGTAGAGTTATAAATTCTTTTTATTACCCAATTGAAGTTTTTCTTTATTTTACAAACTTTGTCTTTTAAAAATATTTTTGTAATCAGAGCAAAGTAGTACATGTTAGATGTACTTTTAAGATTAAAAAAAAAAAAGATAAAATATATCATTGAACATTTTCATTGTTCAGTGGATGGCATTGAAATGTTACAGATAAAAGGATGAGGGCATGGGATAAAGTATAGGTGTTTATTAGGTAGTACTGAGAAATCAGAATACTGAAATGGGACCAGACCAGAAATAAGGGCTGACTGTGTAAGAATATAGTAACTTGAGGTTCACTTTTGCATTATAATTCTTACTGCATATGTGCTTTTAATAATTTTAAAATGTTTCTATGTGGAAAATTATTTTCTCTTGATTTTCTTGAGGTTTGGTATTGAGGCCCATGACTCACTAGTTGAAGCACTCGTTACAGAAGCATGGAGAAGACTGGAAAGGCAAGTACTCTGGGTTCTTCAGCTAAGATCAGGGTTATTCTGTTCAGGATTAGCACAGTGAAATCTTGTAGGGGAGGAATAGGGAGCTGCTGCCTAACTATCAAGCTTTATTGAAACGTATTTAGGAATTTCTCCTGTGGTCCCGTGGTTAAGACTGCGCTTCCACTGCAGGGAGCACGGATTTGATCCCTTTTCGGGGAACTAAGATCCTGCATGATGCGTGATGTGGCCAAAAAATTTTTTTAAATAAAAAAATATATTTAAGTTCAGTTAGGTTTTAGGGTTTTTTGATTGTGTTAAGGTGTGTTTTTCTAGCACAGTGAAATCTTGTAGGAAAAGAATGGGGAATGTGTTTTTTTCCTTAAGAGAAAGAAAAGTATTTCAAATATTCCTTAAGGCTGCGGAATGTAGGTGCTTTTAAACATATATAATTAATCAAAATATAATTAAGCTAAAGTCACTGCTATTCTTGGACTGTGCTTTTTAAACTTGCTTTTCTGAAAGAATTTTGCTTCAGAAGGAAAAAATTCTTAGTGATAGGCTCTCAGTAAAATCCCTAGATGTTCATAAAAAGAGAAAGAAGAACGAGTTTATGACAAAGGAAAGACTTTACTGTTTAACAACGTCTATAGGTACTTGCCTATCACTTCATTTTTTTCAGGTCCACTATGAATAGTATCAATTTAGATATCTTTCCTACTCTACACATAGCTATATCTTTAGCATACTTCCATAATCAATGATCATCTAAAACAGAACGACCAGAAAGGTGGCTGCCTCCTCGCCCCTTTGTGGGGAACCTGGTGCTAAAGCATTCATAGACAATTTGCTTCTGAGTCGGGGTTTCCTACATAGCAGAGCAGCTCCCTGCTGCGAGTCTGCCCTCGACACAGGGTTTGTAAAAAAATTAAAATAGAAAAAAAAGAGAGAAAGAAAAATAAATTTAAAAATATCTAGAAAAATATGAAATTTATTCAGAGTATTATGAGTTCAGTTCAGTTCAGTTGCTGAGTCCTGTCTGACTCTTTACTGACCCCATGGATTGCAGCACGGCAGGCTTCCCTGTCCATCACCAACTCCCGAAGTTTGCTCAACTCTTGCCCATCAAGTTGGTGATACCATCCAACCATCTCATCCTCTCTCATCCCCTTCTCCTCCCGCCTTCAATCTTTCCCAGCATCAGGGTCTTTTGCAGTGAGTCAGTTCTTTGCATCAGGTGGCCAGAGTACTGGAGTTTCAGTTTCAGCATCAGTCCTTCCAATGAATATTCAGGACTGACTTCCTTAGGATGGACTGGTTGGATCTCCTTGCAGCCCAAGGGCCTCTCAAGAGTCTTCTCCAACACCACAGTTCAAAAGCATCAATTCTTTGGTGCTCAGCTTTCTTTATAGTCCAGCTCTCACATCCATACATGATTACTGGAAAAACCATAGCTTTGACTAGATGGATCTTAGTTGGCAAAGTAATGTCTCTGCTTTTTAATTTGCCAGAAAATTTAGAAAATTTGGAGTACAGAGAAGCCTATTGTATTCTGTACTATACTATTTATATTTAATAAGAATATGTAAAAAATAATAAAAGAATACATGAAAAGCTCTCCATTTATACAACAGCTGAGGGCTCTTAGCTGTACCAGAGGGCCATTTTGATGATTTCTGAAAACTTAGAATTTTTAAACTTAAGGGTTCTGGGTAGCCATGGTCCATTATTAGTGGGATAAAACAAGTATTAGTGAGTGAAAGAAAAATCAAGGTGGGAAAGAGACAGGAGCTTTTGGAAACCACAGAACAACACTCCCTCTGAACCAAATAGTAACCTAGGGCAGAAGAGAAAGGAGTGCCTAAGATAAGAAACAGTAACTATTTGTAGATGAGAGGACCAGTCACCCTCATTATTCTTTTTTAGCATATTGCTTTTTGAAGCACAAACAATGATAAATTCTTTTTTTTTTTTCTATAATGATAAATTCTTACAATTGTAGTCGTGCATGACTGCAGGGTGAGCTTTGTAGGCTTTTGTTGTGTAAGCTGAGTTACATTAAACAAGGTACCCAACAGATTGCAAGGTACCCAAAGCAAAATGGCTGTCTGAGGAGGCCTTACAAATAGCTGTGAAAAGAAGAGAAGCGAAAAGCAAAGGAGAAAAGGAAAGATATACCCATTTGAATGCAGAGTTCCAAAGAATAGCAAGGAGAGATAAGAAAGCCTTCCTCAGTGATCGGTGCAAGAAATAGAGGAAAGGAATAGAATGGGAAAGATTAGAGATCTCTTCAAGAAAATTAGAGATACCAAGGGAACATTTCATGCCAAGGTGGACACAAGAAAAGACAGAAATGGGATGGAACTAACAGAAGCAGAAGATATTAAGAAGAGGTGGCAAGAATACACAGAAGAACTGTACAAAAAAGATCTTCATGACCCAGATAATCATGATGGTATAGTCACTCACCTAGAGCCAGACATCTTGGAATGTGAAGTCAAGTGGGCCTTAGGAAGCATCACTACAAACAAAGCTAGTGGAGGTGATGGAATTCCAGTTGAGCTATTTCAGATCCTAAAAGATGATGCTATGAAAGTGCTGCACTCAATATGCCAGCAAATTTGGAAAACTCAGCAGTGGCCACAGGACTGGAAATGGTCAGTTTTCATTCTAATCCCAAAGAAAGGCAATGCCAAAGAATGCTCAAACTACCTCTCAATTGCCCTCATCTCACATATTAGTAAATTAATGCTCAAAATTCTCCAAGCCAGGCTTCAACAGTACGTGAACCATGAACTTCCAGATGTTCAAGCTGGTTCTAGAAAAGGCAGAGGAACCAGAGATCAAATTGCCAACATACACTGGATCATCGAAAAAGTGAGAAAGTTACAGAAAAACATCTACTTCTGCTTTATTGACTATGCGAAAGCTGACTGTGTGGATCATAACAAACTGAAAAATTCTGAAAGAGATGGTTATAACCAGACCACCCGACCTGCCTCTTGAGAAATCTGTATGCAGGACAGGAAGCAACAGTTAGAACTGGACGTGGAACAACAGACTGGTTCCAAATCAGGAAAGGAGTACGTCAAGGCTATATATTGTCGCCCTGCTTATTTAACTTCTATGCAGAGTACATCATGAGAAACGCTGGGCTTGGTGAACCACAAGCTGGAATAAAGATTGCCAGGAGAAATATCAATAACCACAGATATGCAGATGACACCACCCTTATCGCAGAAAGTGAAGAGGAACTAAAAAGCCTCTTGATGAAAGTGAAAGTGGAGAGTGAAAAAGTTGGCTTAAAGCTCAACATTCAGAAAACGAAGATCATGGCATCCGGTCCCATCACTTCATGGGAAATAGATGGGGAAACAGTGGAAACAGTGTCAAACTTTATTTTTCGGGGCTCCAAAATCACTGTGGATGGTGACTGCAGCCATGAAATTAAAAGATGCTTACTCCTTGGAAGGAAAGTTATGACCAACCTAGATAGCATATTCAAAAGCAGAGACATTACTTTGCCAACAAAGGTTCGTCTAGTCAAGGCTATGGTTTTTCCTGTGGTCATGTATGGATGTGAGAGTTGGACTGTGAAGAAGGCTGAGTGCCTTAGAATTGATGCTTTTGAAGTGTGGTGTTGGAGAAGACTCTTGAGGGTCCCTTGGACTGCAAGGAGATCCAACCAGTCCATTCTGAAGGAGATCAGCCCTGGGATTTCTTTGGAAGGAATGATGCTAAAGCTGAAACTCCAGTACTTTGGCCACCTCATGCGAAGAGTTGACTCATTGGAAAAGACTCTGATGCTGGGAGGGATTGGGGGCAGGAGGAGAAGGGGATGACAGAGGATGAGATGGCTGGATGGCATCACTGACTCGATGGACGTGAGTCTGAGTGAACTCCGGGAGTTGGTGATGGACAGGGAGGCCTGGCGTGCTGCGATTCATGGGGTCGCAAAGAGTTGGACACGACTGAGCGACTGATCTGATCTGATCTGATCTGATGCAGATGACACCACCCTTATCGCAGAAAGTGAAGAAGAACTAGAGCCTCTTGATGAAAGTGAAAGAGAAGAGTGAAAAAGTTGGCTTAAAGCTCAACATTCAGAAAACGAAGATCATGGCATCCAGTCCCATCACTTCAGGGCAAATAGATAGGGTAACAGTGGAAACAGTGGCTGACTTAATTTTCTGGGCTCCAAAATCACTGCAGATGGTGATTGTAGCCATGAAATTAAAAGATGCTTACTCCTTGGAAGGAGAGTTACGACCAACCTAGACAGCATATTCAAAAGCAGAGACATTACTTTGTCAACAAAGGTCCGTCTAGTCAAGGCTATGGTTTTTCCAGTGGTCACGTATGGATGTGAGAGTTGGACTGTGAAGAAAGCTGAGTGACGAAGAATTGATGCTTTTATTTATTTATTTATTTATTTATTTTTGGACACCCAAATCTTTTATTGAGGGGACAGTTGGGGGAGGCCTCTCACTGCACAGCCTGTTCGTTGGCGCTGCTTCCTGAGTCCTGTGGCTTCATCACGTCCGGCAGCTCAGGTGGGCTAGAGAAAGGCTTGATGCGCAGGGCCTTGAATGCCTCATCTGCCCTGAAGGCTAGCCCCACAGTGGAGGGGGCCTGAGGCCGTGCTGTCTGGCTGGTGAAGCCACACTCGCCCAACGTCTTGCCGTCGTCCAGAAGCTGGTCGTCCTTGTACAGCCACTGCTCATCCGGCGGCTGCTTGAGGGTACCCTCGACGATGCGCTTCAGCTCAAACACGGTGCTCGACTCCTTGGCGTCCGTGAAGATGGTGGTCTTGTGGCGCCAGATCATGAGGAACACGTCCTGGGGGCGGCGGGCCGGCGTGATGGCAGAGTCGGGCCCCCCGCCCCGCCCTTTCCCCCACGTAGCCCCGCAGCCATGGCCCCAGCTCCGGCCCCGGCCCGGCCGAATTGATGCTTTTAAACTGTGGTGTTGGAGAAGACTCTTGAGAGTCCCTTGGACTGCAAGGAGATCCAACCAGTCCATCCTAAAGGAGATCAGTCCTGGGTGTTCATTGAAAGGACTGATGCTGAAGCTCAAACTCCAATCCTTTGGACACCTGATGGGAAGAACTGACCTAGTTGAAAAGACCCTGATGCTGGGAAAGATTGAAGGTGGGAGGAGAAGGGGACAACAGAGGATGAGATAGTTGGACGGCATCACCGACTCAATGGACATGAATTTGAGTAAACTCCAGGAGTTGGTGCTGGACAGGGAGGCCTGCCGTGTTGCCGTCCATGGGATTGCAAATAGTTGGACACGACTGAGCGACTGAACTGAACTGGACTGACCCAACAAATCTCTGGGGATAGAAATTTCACATCCATTTACTCAGTGGTGATTATAGTTAATCTCATTATCTAAACTGATCGGTCTTCTCATCTCCAGGTTTTCGATCTCTCTACCTGTAACTGTCTTTTTGTTGAGGGTAAGGAGAACAATCTTTGTCCTTTGGTGAGGTAGAGAGATCAATATAATGAACTCCTATGTACCCATCATCCAGGTTCAATAATTACCAACATATAGCAGTCTTGTTTTGACTGGATATTCTCCAGTTCCCTCCCTACCCTTCAGTATAGTTAAAATTGTAGTATAATTTTACCAGTAAATACCTTAGTATGTATTTCTGAGAGACAAAAAGCACTCTTTTAAAAGTATGTATAATCACCATGCTATTATTATACCTAATAAAAATGATTAATTATTCCTTATTATCACCTAATAACTGTCTGAGTTCAGATTTCTTTGCCTGCTCTATAAAGGTCTTTTTAAAGGCAGTTTGTTTAAATAACTATCCAAACATGGTATACACATTGTATTTCGTTGCCATGTCTCAAGTTTTTCTCTGCTTTTGTTTTTTCTGGTAAGTACTCATTAAAGAATATCATAAAAATATACCAATTTTTATAGTTACACCAGTCATAAGTATACATCTTGATAAATTTTCACATACTGAAAATACTCATATACTTCTGTGTAATAGCACCAAGATCAAAACACAGAATATCACTAGTTTCCCCAAAGTTCCTTTCATGCTCTCTTCCAGTTACTTCCCACTTCTCTGTCCCAAAAGTGAGCACTATCTTGACTTCTAACACCAGAAATTAGTTTTCTTTCTATAAAAATGAAATCCTATAGTAAGAACTCTCATACCTAGTTTTTTCACTCAATATATTTTAAAGATTCTTCTGTGATATTGTACTATTCTTTTTTATTGCTGTATGGAATTCTAGGAATATGTGCAGTTATTCATTAAACTCTTGATGGACATTGAGATTGTTGCTGTTTTGCTTTTTTCTTTTTTGCCAGTACATATCGTGCTGCTGTGAAATTCCTTATGTTTGTCTTTAAGTGAATTCAAAGTCTTTAAAAATCTATAACAATTTTCCTTTCTGCTCTTTTGTCTTGCCATTTTTGTTGAAGAAATTGGGTCATTTGTCCTATAGAAAAAAATCAAGTTTTTCAAGCATGATTATAGTAGAGATTGTTTTATTTATTTTAAAAATATTTTTGGTTTTATGTGTTAATATGGGCTTTCCTGGTGGCTCAGATGGTAAAGAATCCACCTGTAATATAGGAGACCTGGATTCCGTTGCTGGGTTGGGAAGATCCCCTGAAGAAGGGAACGGCTACCCACTCCAGTATCCTTTTGTGTGTGTATGCTAGAAAGCAATGTCTTTTATTTAAAGTTGTTTATTTCTTTTTTGTTTTTTGCAGAAAACTTTTAATGGGTGATTTTTTATTTATTTATTTATTTTTAATTGAAGGATAATTGCTTTACAGAATTTTGTTGTTTTCTGTTTTCTTGCCTGGAGAATCCCCATGGACAGAGGACCCTGGCAGGGGTGGCAAAGAGTCAGACATGACTGAGTGACTTTCACTTTCACATACAACCTTGAGTTGAAATTGTTCTGTCATCTGAAAAAATTAATAAGTAAAATGATTCAAATAACTTTGAGTGTTTTTCCCCCCTTTTTAAAATCTTCGAGAAGAATGTGGTTTTTTAACTCTTATCTTAGGTTACTTTTAAGAATAGATAATCAACATTTTAGAAAATTCATTTTATGTTAGTAATATATTAGTTTTTTTATTTTTGGCTATTTTATAACTGTGTATTATGTTTTAAAAGTGAAAATAAATAGTAAGGATCCTCTTTGTATATTTCCCTTAATAGGTTTGATATCCGTGTGCTGTCAAAATTTTCCTCTTGCCTGGCAGATCAACATTTATATTATAGTCCATTAATGGGAAAAATAGCTGATATCGTAAATAGGAACTTGGAAAACATACAGGACTTAAGGTAAGTTTATTTAGGGGCTTTGTGTCGTGGTGGAAAGAGTCTGGGCTTTGAGTGCACACACACTTAGACTTGCTAGTTCCTAACTATGTGACTATTCTCTTGCAAGTTCACGGTCCTCACCTACAAAACAGGAATAGTAAGTAGTATCTACTGTGCAATGTTGCTATGGGAATTAGACATAAAATATGTAAACTATGACACAACGTTGTTGAGCTCTGTGATTTTTCCTTACTTGCAAGCTGACATGTTTGCTGGCCATCCTTACGACCTCATTTAACCTTAAGTTACCTCCCTATCTCTAAATATAGTCACATTGCCAGTGGGGCTTTAACGTATATATTTGTGGGGAGAGGGCATAGTTTGGTTTGTAGCCTACATCAGTGTTCATAGTAACATTAGTCACATTAGCTGAAGGGAGGAAACAACCTAAATGTCCATCAGCAAATGAATGGACAATCAAAATTTTGTACATACCCACAATGGAGTATCATTCAACCTTAAAAAAGGAAGGAAATCCTGATATGTCCTACAACATGTATAAACCCTGAAGACATTATGCCAAGTGAAATAAGCCAGACACAGAAGGACAGATACTGTATGAATCCCCTTCATATGAGGTACCTCGAGTAGTCAAATTCATAGAAACAAAGTAGAATGGTAGTTGCCGGCTGTTGAAGGAGGGGAGAATGGGGAGCTACTATTAACAGGCAAGAAGTTTTAGTTTGAGAAGATGAAGAAGCCCTGCAGTGGATGATGGTGATGGTTGTACAGCAATGTGAATGTACTTAACAACACTGAACTGTATACTTAAAAGTGTTTAAAATGGTGAATTTTACTTTATATATATTTTCACATACACATGAAAGTAGCTCATAAAAGCAGAGAATAAAAATCACTGTAAATTTTTTTAACTTTAAAAAATTCTTATAGACCCATTTGAGAATCTAATGAAATCTTTGGGTACTTCCCCACTCCAAATTGTGATTATAAATACAATTTAAAAAATCATATCCAAGTTTATAACTAAACTAAATAGCAGCACTAGGTTACTAATTTACATTAATTGATGTTAACATTAAACATTTGGATTAGAGAAGCTGAAGTATTATACAACTGAGTTTTTAAAGAATAATTTGTTTTATTGGAAAGAGTGAAGAAATTTTGAAACAAAAAACCTCAAATAGTTCCACTAATTGAGATAGTAGAATGGTTGAGATAGTATTAGATTCACATTTTCATGTCTTTTTTATAGATGTTTTCTAATTATCATCCCCACATGTTTGTTACATCATACCTTTTACATTTTACATTCCTTATTCATTATTAGGTGTATTCTTGTATGTAGAGTTTTGTGATTTTTGTATCATGTAAGAACTGTCTCCTTTTGAAAGGAGAGATCTCACCTTCGTAATTTTGGTGTCTTCCACAGTGCCAGAAGATTGATTTATGTTTCTTAAAAGTGTTTATTGAGTGAAGAAATATGTTTATTGAACATATTCATATTCAATATTGCCCTACCGTTATATATCAATATCAATATAGCATAAAACATTAACAATATGAAATCATTCATTAGTGAGAAATATTTTGCCAATATTTTTACTGGTAGATTATAAATACAGAGGAAGGAGTAATAAAGCAAAGTCTACTTCTGAAAATATAGAATGAGACCTTCTGTGTTGCATTCAATTGGCTGTTGGCACAGAGTGATTTCTGAGTAAACTTCATTAAAATATTTCCCTTCAAAGTATTTATCTATAGAACAAGATATTATACACATTCAACAAAAATTATTATTCAATCCTTTTTTTGTCTACAGGCTTTTGATTACTAGGAGATCAGAATTCAAGTTCCACTAGTATTTAAAAGAAAAATTTTGTTGTATAAAGCCTGTAGTATTTTTATCAATTCCTTTCTGTTTCTAAGCATTTAGTCTTAGAATTTTTCATTATTCTTAGATAATGTAAACCTTTTGCATCTTCTTCCTCTTTCAGGTCCTTGTCTGTTTTGATGGTCAGCATATCTTCTTTAATATCACGGCGTTTTCAAGAGAAATTAGTGAACAAAGCAGAATTACTTTTTGACACTATGGATTCTTCCCAGGTCAACACTGCAAGAAGAATAGTACAATTTCTTCGAAATATTAAATATAGATATTACCCACTATTAGAAAGGTGTAATAAAGTATTTTTGAGCAATATGAACCATCTTGATTTGGACTCCATCAGTAAAATACTTAGTCTATACTACTCTCTACAGTTTCATAGTTTTGAATTTATTTTAATGACTAAGAAGAGGCTAACAGAAATGATTCCTCTGTTTGACCACCCTGCTAGCTGTGTAAAATTGTTTGTAGCATTGGGACCCATGGCAGGACCTGAAGAAAAGAAACAGTAAGTTCAGCTAAAAGCGCTTTACTTTTCCTGTTGAGAATATATGGAGTCTTCAGGCATAGATCTTGCATTTCTAGAAGTCAGAAAAGTCACTCCACTCAAAAGTAGAAGGGAGTTGAGTACTCTGCTCCTTGATCTTTCTCTGGTTATTCTAACTTATATCTCAAACTCAGTATCCTAAGGTGTTTTGAATGGGGGCCAGTAATCCTCTGGGGGTCAACTTAGCACTGATGAAGGAGAACATCGTATCAGTGCTATTCTTCTCCCTTCTTAGGCCACGTGACTGGCTTTGGTGGTTGTGGTGGTTTAGTTACTAAGTAGTGTCCCACTCTTTTGTGACCCCATGGTCTGTAGCCCCCCAGGCTCCTCTGTCCATGGGATTTCCCCAGCAAGAATACTGGAGTGGGTTGCCATTTCTTTCTCCAGGGGATCTTTCTGACCCAGGGATTCAACCTGTGTCTCCTGCATTGGCGGGTGGATTTTTTACCACTGAGCTACCAAGGAAGCCCCTGTAAAGACGAGCAAATATTAAATTAATATATGATTACTAGGTATGAGCAGACAGATTAAGTGTGATTAGTAGATTCAGTTAAGCAGGGGTTCCAGGAATTGCATATTGGGTATATGTAGCTGTCGTTGTTTCTGTTAGCAAAGACTTCATAGAGAGTTTTTGGGAGTCTTCTAAATTACATGAAGAAATTTAAGGGTACATTTTAGGAGACTGGATCAAGATGGAAATAAGATGATTATTAAAAAAACTTTTATTGGAAGTTTTTTCTTGTCACCAAGTACTGTTAAAATCTCTTATGCCAGGGTAGTACAAATTTTTGAGTCTCTGACTTCAGGAAATTTTTATTCCACTTGGAAGGATAGAAATATGTAAATACCATGACAACGTCAATATAGTTTATGAGTATACTAAAAAATAGATATAGATAGTAGTTGCTGTGGGCAGACAGAAAAGTGAGAGAAAAATGTGGATTAAAATGGTTGCAGAAAAGCTATGGGAAGAAGCTGGGTTTGAAATACTTGATAAGGTTAGTGAAAAGGATGGTGTGGGACTATCCAGGATGAATAGAGAATTAGTTTGCCATGCTTTCTTCAAATTTCATATTTTGGACTAGCCTTCTAAATTATTCTAAGAGACACTTATATACTTATCACTGCACTACTTTGGATGATTTCAAAATGGACCATCTTTGTAAATATTCAGTTTATAGTGTTATAAGAAGTACTTAGTGTTAAGGTTTCTATTAATATGTAGGTATGGTGACTTCCTGGTCAGATCTTACTAAGTTTTAAAAAATTGGGACAGTATTGAAATATCAATTGTTTGTTCTATAGCTCTCTCCTACTGAATAATTTCATTGATTTATTGTATTTTATAGCCAATGAAACCATACTTTATTTGAAAATCATTAATTAAAAACATGTTACTTATATTTTTTAAGAGACAGTTTAAGATTATGCTGAGGCCTTAGTTTCTTTGAAGAAAATACATTTTTCTTTATTTAATAATATTTTGTGTTATCCCCAATTAGGTGGGGAGAAAATTAGAATTATATATTTAATGTATTTTTTAAATTTAGTTTTTGTTTATATCATTTCTATTTATTGCCTAAGAACTGTTATTTATAAAAATTTAATAAACTAGTCATTAATTTTCTAACATATTTTTCTTTCCTTCTAGACTTAAATCAACTATATTATTGATGTCAGAGGAGCTGACTGGCCAGCAGGCCCTGGCAGTGATGGGAGCAATGGAAGAGATGGAAAGCAGAAATTTACGTCTGATTAAAAAGTATACTTCCCTGAAATTTTTGGTGTTAAGTTTAGTTGACATTCATAAGTTGCTTTTTTTTTTTTTTTGAGAAAAAAAAATTTTTTCCCTATAATCTTGGTTTTGAAGAAATAAGGAATTAACATTTAAGTCATTGTTTATTTTCTAAATAATTTTTCAAAACAGGTTTTTAATTGTTTACAACATCTTTCATTTCATTTGCTGCTATTTTTATTCTCGGGCAGAGGATCATAAGTCTAGGAAAGTGAAGAGCATAAAGCACAAGTGACTTTTTAAAAGGACAGTTTCTGCAGAACAGTTAACATCTATCTACATGAACTTGAATTGTTTCATATTATAGTTGTTACCTTGAAATCATACTGCAACGTATTGGCTTTTTAAACTTGAGATTTAAGAAAAAACAAACACGTGGTTCAGACTGTGTATATTTATTATTTCATTGTGTATTATATATTCTTTTAAAAAATATTCCTACTGCCCTAGTTCCTCCAATTTATTGACTGTTTGCATTTTTCATTGCTTTTAAGCATCTCCATTAGAGGACCATCCTGGATTTAAGGAAGAAAAATCATTTTACATTTTTGTCATCATCTTGAGACAGTTCTTCAAGAACAGAAAACCTTGGGTCATTCATTGCTATTTCTTTAGCATAGAGCATGTCTAGCATGAAACAGCTCCTCAGTAAAAGTTTAATAATAGTACATGAGTGAACTGGTTATAATACATGTTTTATCATTCTTTTTAGGATTACTTCAATTCTGCATAAACATTTGGATAACTATAAACCAGTAGAGTTGTTGAGAATAACTCAAGCGTTGATTTTTCTACATTTTCAAAGTAAAGAGCTTTTTGTGAAACTCAGAGAATTACTGCTTAGGTAAGATTAAAATAGATGTGTTTAAGTCTTTCATTGTATAATCTAGCCTGTTTTGTTTAGTTATGTACAAGTTTAGTTTAGTTATATAAAAGTTGTTGGAACTTTTGAAAACAGAAATGGGTAGATTATTATTAAAGTTATGAAGACGCTTATCTTGCTGCCTTGCCATTCTGCCAGTGCTTGTGCTTGATATATTTTCAAATGGAAGTGAGGTCAGTGGGGTGATGAGAGCTCTAGGGCGTGAACACATAAAACCAAGCCATTCTCCTTCCCTGCAGGAATGGAATGACCATCCATGAAAAGATTAGAGCTGCTGAAGAAGGCAAAGCTCCATTTAGGAGTACTCACATTTGTAGGTTTTTAGTCTGCTTACTTACCTGTTTTAAGGAATAATTAAAATGTAATTAATTTATTTTAAAATTTATGTATTTATTTTTGGCTGTGTTGGGTCTTCATTGCTGCCTGGGCTTTTCTCTAATTGAAGCGAATGGGGCTACTCTAGTTGTGGGGCACGGGCTTCATTGCGATGGCTTCTCTTGTTGCTGAGCACAGGTTCTAGACTTACAGACTTCAGTAGCTGTGGCATGTGGGCTCAGTAGTTGCAGCTCTTGGGCTCTAGAGCACAGGTTCAGTAGTTGTGGCGCATGGGCTCAAGTTGCTCCATAGCATGTGGGGTCTTCCTGGATCGGGAATCTGACCTGTGTCTCCTGCATTGGCAGGTGGACTCTCTATCATTGAGCTATCCAGGAGGTCCAAGGCATATTAAAATTTAAAATTTTAAAACGAAAATATGTGGTGGCAATGTTAGTAAAGTATTTTCATATGATTTCCCTTTTATAATTAAAAAATTTTTGCATTTCTATGAATATAGCATTCCTGTTTCAACAAAGAAGTTATTCAGTTTTCCATTGATTTTTATTTTACTTTAAGATGGAGTGTTCCAATTAAAAATTTTGACTTTAAAGATCAAAATAATGACTTGAATGAAGTTAAAACCAGATTAATCTTTTTCCCCCTCTGTTTTTCCCATACTAGTTTGATTTCTTACTGTGATTTTTGAAAGACCAGGCATGTGACTTTATGCTGTAATCAAGACTGATATATAATTGAAAATGATTTTTGCTGTAATAAAATGATATGCTATTATGGTTAAGGATTTGAACTGAGGAATAAGAGGTAGCACTTTATCAGGTGAGAATTTAGCATATTAGATATGTTACAAGAAGGTTCACTGTTTTCTTAAATAGGTTTCTTATCAAGGTGATTAAATACAGGATTGTTTCTTCACTCCATATTTATTAATAACATCCACTTTCATATAGCCTCTGAATTAAGAATTTAACATAATTATGCTCTAAATTAGGTATCATAAACTGGCCCAGAGACATGATTTATTTGGTCAGTACAGTGTTTCTTAAAATAGTAAATTATACAATACTATTGGCCTACAGGTATGCTAACAGAAAAGTAAGACAGGAGTGGGAGCATCACGGGAGATTTCACTTTACCGGTAATGTTTTGTTTACTTTATTAAAAAATTTGAAGCAGATATGGCGGTGTTGAAGTTTAGTAATTCCGCATAGCAAGAGCCCTTACATACCTCTGTGCTGCTACTGCTGCTGCGAAGTCACTTCAGTCATGTCCGACTCTGTGCGACCCCATAGACGGCAGCCCACCAGGCTCCGCCGTCCCTGGGATTCTCCAGGCAAGAACACTGGAGTGGGTTGCCATTTCCTTCTCCAATGCATGAAAATGAAAAGTGAAAGTGAAGTCGCTCAGTCGTGTCTGATTCTTAGCGACCCCATGGACTGCGGGCCACCAGGGTCCTCCGTCCATGGGATTTTCCAGGCAAGAGTACTGGAGTGGGGTGCCATTGCCTACTCCGACATACCTCTGTATGTACCTCTATTTTAAATGTAACCCTTCCCCCGCTTCAGAGCAGGTTGGTGCGAAGGAATACAATCTAGTTAAAGTAGTTCACATAAATGTTTGTGTGAGTATCTCCTGAAACTATCTGGGGAACCCAGGGAATTCATGTACTGGAATAATATGTTCTTTAAAAAAAAAAAAAGATGATATATTGAACTATCTACATAAAATAGACATATCCCCTCCTCATGACCCTACTCCCTCCTCTTTACCCCTACCTACCCCCTTCCCCAGGCTAACTGTTGTCCCTGCTTCTAACTGCATGGACTAGTTTTGCCTGTTTAGTGCCTTGCTTCTTTTGTTTAACATTTTATTTATGAGATTTACCCATGTGTTTGCTATATAGTCTTGTAAGAACGTAACAGGTTTTTTTAAGTCAATTTTAATGTTGATATTTGATTTATTTCCAGTTTTAGCTATTATAAATGCTGCTGTGGTGAACAACCTCATTCGTATCTCTTAGTGAACATATGTGTACATCTCCATGGGTATTTACTGAGGAGTGTGATTCTTGATTATACATATGTTACTATATGTTCACCTTCAGCAGATCCTGCTCAATAGTTTTCTCTTTTGTCTCTTTTTCTTTAACAGTTTCCCAACTAGGGATTGCACCCGGGCTACAGCAGTGAAACCCGGAATCCTAATCACTAGTCCATCAGGGAACTCTAAATAGTTTTCTAAAGTGACTGTACCAGTTTATTTACCACTAGCAAAATGTGAGCATTCCTGTTTCTTGAGATCTTCACCAACTCTTGGTACATTTTTATTTTAGCCATGCTGGTAGATTTGTGGTAGAATGTAAATAAACGCAATTGCATCTGTTGTAAGTTTTGGAATTTTAGGGAACACCATAAGGAAAGCATCAGGTGGAGTCTGGCATGTTTGCGTCTCTTGGAGGTTTATTTTCAGATTAGTATCACAAGATTGGCAAATAATGAGAGTTCCTACCCCCTGGGTCAATTCTGTAAACAAATGCAACTCTTTAGGTCTTTCTTTTCTTTATATAAAATAGCATATTAATTTTTTGTGGTTATAAGAATAAAATACTTATTTAGTACTTATTGAGTACCTACTTTGTGTCAGGCAGTGGGCCAGATATTATGTGAAAATCATTTTGATTGTAGTTCATAAGCATAGTAATTGGGTGTTCACACTATTGTTGTGCTTCCCTCATATCTGTTATGAGGTCAACACGGGACCCATCTCATGTGAAAAAAAAAATCATTTTGAAAACAGAAAAAAGTATAAAGAAGAAAATAATCATTTGTAAGCCCTTTCATTTATGGTGAACAGTTTGGTTTATTTGGTTGGTTTATTTGCTTGTGGTATATATCATCTATATGTTTTTTTCATAGCTGAGAATCAGGAACGTACAGTTTTGTGTTCCTCCTCCCACATGCTTAACATTAACAGCATTTTCCTACATCATTTAAAGCTATTTGTAAATATTTTTAGTGATTGGATATTGCCCATTATATGACTGTATCATAATTACCTTAACTATCCCCCTTCCTGGGTATGTAGACTTATCAAATTTTAGCCACATTAAAAAATGTGATGAATAACGTAACATAAAATCTTTGCCTTCATTTTAGATTATTTTCTTAGGCTAGTTTACTAGACAAAGATTGATCATGTCAAATGATGTAATTACTTTTAAAGTTCTTAAGCTATACTGCTAAATTACTTTCCAAAAAGGTTGCACCAACTTTTTAAATTTACTATTAGTGAATGAGAAAATCTGCATCAATATACCCTTGCTAGCCTTGAATATCATCATTATTTTAATATGCTAACTTAATATGTTTAAAAGTAAATCTGTTTTCTTTTAATTTATATTTGATCATCTCTTCCAGTACTTCTAAACTTAAAAGATGGTTTAAAAGCTCCCAGTTTTTAATTTGTATTTTAACAACTGCTGTCCTGGTGGTGGGTGTCTAAGCATAGGGATTTGGGAAAGGAGGAGAAGAGAAGGGACTGTATGCTCTGTGTTTGTCTTTTTTGTCTGTTTTTTTTTAAAGGTTGGGCTTCTTATGTTGCAGAAGAAGGGGATCACTGTTATTGAGTGGTTACTCTTTGCCTGTTCTAGATCATATCAGCTTCTGACAGGTCATATCTAGAAATTCAGTCCAAATTCTGTCTCTCGCAACAACCCTGCAGACATTTTTCTAATGTTGACCTTTTGTTTGTCAGGGACTATGGTTTTATTTTTGCATAAAAAAATGAGGATATGCTTTAGAACACCTTAAGGCTTCCCTTAGTAAGCCTTTATGAAACTTGTCATCTTTGAATTTATCTAACCCTTTTTATTGATTTTATTTTCATTTAGTTTTAGCTGTTCTGGGTCTTTGTTGCTGTGCAGGCTTTTCTCTAGTTGTGGCAAGCAGGGGCTACTCTAGTTGTGGTACCTGGGCTTCTCATTGCTGTGGCTTCTCTTGTGGAGCATGGGCTTTAAGGGTGCAAGGGCTTTCGTATTTGTGGCATGTGGGCTCAGCAGTTGAGGCTCCCAGGCTCTAGAGCACAGGCTCAGTAGTCGTAGCATGCAGGCTTAGTTGATCCAGGCATGTGGGATCTTCTGGACTAGGGATCGAACTCATGTCCTTCATTGGCAGGCGGATTCTTTACCACTGAGCACCAGGGAAGCCCCTAACCCTTTTCAAATTATATTTTAAAACTGTCACACCTATTAAGTGTAATAATAATTATATATTCACGTTTTAATTCTTACAACTAAGTTTTGTTGCTGATAGATTCATTCTGTTCTTTTTATTTTTCCTTCTTTCTTTGTAGTTATTTGAAAGTCAGTGTCATACCTAGTGAGATTTCCATCCTGGTCTATGCTCTTTCGATGCTTCCTTCTGCTCACCTGGACGAAGTGAGGATGTCTCAGATTGAAGCAGTTTTGCCACAGTGTGACCTACATGACCTGAATATTTTTGCAACATCTGTTTTAAGATGTATTCAGTATGATCACGTGTATCTGAATAATATTCCTGCGAAACAGTTGAAAGTACTTCAAAAATTAGATCACTATGGTCATCAGAGACTACAAGAATGTAAAAGTTTGAATCTGTTATGGGAAGAAGTTAAATCTTTAAAAGGAGACTGGTTTGCTGATTCACTTCTTGAAGAAACAGTTGTTACCTTACAGCGTCTGATGGATGAAATGAATTACATCAATGTTGCAGGGATTGCATCTTTCATTTCTAGAACCAACTACCTCAGTACTTCACTACTTGATAAGATAGCCTCAGTGGTCCTTCAACAGATTGAAAAGGTGAAATTGAAATGTTGCATATTATTGTCAACTTCTAGAACCATAAATGTTTATAATAAGTGCTTGAAGAACTTGATTGGAATTTGAAGTTTAAAAATTAAGCTCTAGTTTCTGGTAAATAATAATAGTTGTGTTAGGATAATGGAGATGTATGATTTTTGCTTTCTTTTTCTTATTTTCTATAATCCTATGATACTTTTACTATTTAAAACTATTCAAAAGAGTAAGATAAATGTGGAAACTGAGAAAATTGTAGGTCTTCACTGACTTTCAGTTCAGTTCAGTTCAGTCACTCAGTCATGTCCGACTCTTTGCAACCCCATGAGTCGCAGCATGCCAGACCTCCCTGTCCATCACCAACTCCCAGAGTTCACTCAGACTCATGTCCATCAAGTCAGTGTTGCCATCCAGCCATCTCATCCTCTGTCATCCCCTTCTCCTCCTGCCCCCAATCCCTCCCAGCATCAGAATCTAGAATAATTGAATTGTCACTGTGTCTTCTTACAGTTTTATTTCTGGAACTTGTAAAATGCTGTTTGTTTTTTTTTAGTTAATTTATTTATTTTTGGCTGTGCTGGGTCTTAGTTGCTCCATGGGCTTTTCTCTAGTTAGGGACTACTCTCTAGTTGCGAGGCATGGGCTTCTCATTGCAGTGGCTTCTCTTGTTGCTTGGAGCCCAAGCTCTGGAGCGCAGGCTCAGTAGTTGTGGCACATGGGCTTAGTTTTCCCGTGGCATGTGGGATCTTCCCAGGCCAGGGATGGAACCCGTGTCTCCTGCTTTGGCAGATGAATTCTTTACCGCTGAGCCACCAGGGAAGCCCCAATGATGCTTTTTGAACTATATGAGAAAATCAATTATATATATCAGAATATGGTTTTTACTTAGAAGACAGTGTTTCTAATAAGTAAAAATAAAAGTCTATCTTTTTGCCTAGCATAGTGCCTGCTGTTTATTAAGTATTGGATGAATGAACTTAAAAAAAAGAATGAAAGAAAAATGAAGTCTGATTATTATTATAAATTAGGAAGCTTTCTTATTATATGATGAGTCTATAAAATGCACTTATATCATGGAAATTAGTGATACTATCTTTTTGTCATTTTAATGACTAAGGAATTCTGGAACAGAATTTTATATTTATAAAATCAATTTGTAACTTATCTGATTTATTTTTTTCTACATTAATATTTAGAGTTACTAGAGATTAGTGATGGAATTAAATAGATTATAGCCAGGTAGAGAACTTATTAACAGTGATACATGTGTCATTTAACTGTGGGCATGTTCATTTAACTATAGGCTTGTTTGATAAAGAGTTCTACTTAGGATAATAATTAGGCTAAATTTTGTTTTGTTTTGCTGAGGTTTTTTAAACTAATTTTTTTGTTCTATTTTTTACAGATTCATCCTTTTGCAATTCTTGCTATTATTCTTCCATTCAGCACCCTGAACTATGATCCACCTCAAAGGGATGAATTTTTTGGAACTTGCATTCAACACCTTAATTCTTACTTAAGTAGGTATATTGTTTAGTACTACCTGGATGAGGAGGTTGGAGAATACTGTTGCTACTACTCTTAAGACATACCGCTCTTTTAAAGGATAACAAAAATATCCATGAGTTTTATACCTTCAAAAAAATGTTTTGGATCCATTTTTTAAAACTTTTTTATTATGATAAATGTCAAGCTTGCATTAGAAAGTAGAGAATTAAACAAGTAGCACTTATGAACTCACTAGGTAGATTCAGTAATTGTTCACATTTTATCATATTTGCTTTATTGTTTCTCTTGCTCTCATTTTTTCTATGCCATTTCAAAGTAAGTTGTAGGCAATGTGAATCTTTACATCTAATTGCTTAATTGCTTAGACCTCCTAAGAATAATGATCTCCTAAGTCACCACAATACTGTTATCACATAGAGAAAATTAGTTGTCCCTGATATATAATATAGGCCTTCCCTGGTAGCTCAGTCAGTAAAGAATCTGCCTGCAATGCAGGAGACAGGGTTGGAAGATCCTTGGATTGGAAGATCCTCTGGAGAAGGAAATGGCAATCTACCCCAATATTCTTGCCTGGGAAATCCCATGGACAGAGGAGCCTGGAGGGCTACTATCTATAGGGTTGCAAAAGAGTCAGACATGACTTAGAGACTAAACAACAACAATATGTAGTATACAATCTATTTTTAAGTCTCCCTCATTATTCCCAAAATACTTTATTTACAGTGATTATTTTGGACACAGGATCCAGTCAAGGTTCACTCATTCCAGTAGGTTATCTCTCTAACATTTTGCCAGATTTGCTCTGTGTGTTTGTGTGTGTGTGTTTGTCTGTGTATATGATGAACCATTTGAAGTGCCAGCCCTAAATACTTCAGGTTATAAGGACATTCTCCTATGCAAACACAATGCCAGTATCACACTTAAGAAAATGAACAAGTACCACTTACTACCTAGTATTAGTCACTCAGCCATGTCCAACTCGTGGTGACCCCATAGCCTGCTGTCCATGGAATTCTCCAGGTCAGAATACTGGAGTGGGTAGCCATTCCCTTCTCCAGGGGATCTTCCCAACCCAGAGATCAAACCCGCGTCTCCTGCGTCTACTGCATTGTGGGCAGGTTCTTTACCTTCTAAGCCAACTGGGAAGCTACTGCCTACTCAATCCATAATAAAAATTTCCCAACTGTCACCAAATTTTCTTTGATAAATTTTTTAAAGAAACTAATGTTGGGCTACATCACTTTCTCCCTATCTTTTTTTCTCTTGATATTTTTTTTTGTAAAAGGGGTTGGCCATTTATTATGGGTTGTGCCACATTCTGGATTTGTTTGAGTGCTTTCTTTTAACTTGCTCCTCCATCATCTGTATCCCTAGTAAACTGGAAGTTAGTTATAGATGCTTGGTTAGATTCAGGGTGAACATTTTCAGCAAAAAATGTTTTGTATGTGGAGCTGTATATCTGATATTTTTATCATTTCTGGAGACATATAACATTTGATTGTTTTTGTCAATTTTAATAGTTTTGTTTTTTTTTTAATAGAAAACAAATATTTCTTAAGATCCTTTATAGATATTTATTAATTGTCAGAAAGGTTGTTGCTTTGGGACTGATTATTATGTCTCTTTAAAAAGTCTAAATAGTGTTTTAGTACCAGAAAAAAAGTGGAATAGAAATATTCCTTCCTACTACTGGCCTTAGCAGAAGCAGTATGTGAGGACAGCAAAGACAGGAAATTATTTTTTTCTTTTCATTTATTTTGGTCCTGAATTATGTTTGTTTCTATTTGGCCTTAAAGAAAAAGGCTTTATGGGGCTTCTCTTCTCAGACTCTTTCTTCTTGCATGTCAGGATAATGTGAGAGTTTAGAGGTTAAATGTCTGGCTCAGTAGTTACTGCTCTTTCAGTCAGTATTCACCAAGTTCTTACTGTCAGGTGGTCGTTAGTCACTGGAGATGTAGGAGGGAGTAAAAACCAGATAGACTTTACTGTCATTGAGTTTACTTTCTGGCGGGGTGAAACTGGTGTACATAATAAGCAAGTTCATAAGGTCCGATGGTGATAAGACTCTAAGAGGACTAGAGCAGGGTAGGCATGGAGGGTGGAGGATAGTGAGGCGGGCCAGATGGAGTAAGGAGACGTCATTGACCATGGATTGAATGAAGTGAGAGAGTGACCCATGCCCAGAGTTGGAGAGGAGCATCCCAGGATAAAGAAAAGCAAGTGCAAAGGGCCGTGAGGTGAGAACATGCTTGGTTTCTTTTTAGGAACAGCAGATTCAGTGTGGCAGGAATGGAATGAGGGAGACCAAGTTGATAGGAGAAGAAACTGGCTTTCCTCAGAACTTTTTGCTGTGCCTGGAGAGTAAGAAATAGTCATTCTGTTATCCAAGCAACAAATACTTAACTGAGAGCTTCTGTGTCCAGCATAAGATGTTAGGCTCTATTTTATGGTATGTTTCTCTAGGCGTATAGACCTCTAGTCAGGCTGTGTGAGACAGTATAAATATATTAATGATGTCAGTATGATGTTCATGGACGTTGGTATATGTTTTGTAGGATCTTTGTGCCAGATAGTATCTGACCTTTTTTGTGTCTTTAATAGACAAGTAAAGTGCGACTATGACATGTGTGTGTTTATTCATGTACAGATGTATGCATGTGTGGCATTCATATATACTCCCCTTTTAGTCATAGAACTATGTATAGAAAGATGAGACTTGAAATTGAAAGATGAGACTTTGCATATGCTTTCTTGGTTGTTCAGTTGTGTGTCAACAACCAGAGGGAAATGAAAATACATTCTTTTTTTTGTTTTTCTTCAAATAAGGGATATAAGAGATGAGAGTCTGAGAAGTACAGCTTTGATTTTTGAAGACTTTACTGTGAAAATGATTGCAAAATTCTTGGAGACCTAAAGCAGAATTTTAAGTAATTTATGGAATGATACTTTTCTTTATTTTAAAGAAACATTCGTTTTGACAGATCAGTTTTGCTGGTAGATCATCACGTAACCTTGTTTGTGACTTGATCTTGCTTTATTAAATAACCTCAGGAAAACAATTGGAAGATTTAACATCTTTTTTTTGTCCTTTGTAAGAACATTTGCTGCTACAGGTGCATTTTAGGTGATCCCTTCCCTCTCATCAGAAATGTCTTTTGGCAGAGAAAGACAAATATCAATATCAAAGACAAATATCACCTGTGATATCACTTATATGGGTAATCTAAAGTATCATACAAATGAACATATTGACAAAACAGGAACAGACTCATGACATAGAAAACAAACTTACGGTTGGTTACCAAAGGGGAAAGAGGTGGGAGGGATAAATTAGGAATTTAGGATTAGTGGATAAAAACTACTATATATAAAGTATATAAACAAATTCCTACCATATAGCACAGGGAACTGTATTCAGTGTATTGTAATGAACTATAATGGAAAAGAGTATGAAAGAAGAGAATATATGTATATAATCTCTTTTTTTTATATATATATATATATAACTGAATCCCTGTGCTGTACCTCAGAAACTAACACAACATTGTAAATCAACTATACTCCAATAAAAAATTTAAAAAAAAGAAAGAGAGAAAGGAAATTCCTCTTGGATAAGGCAAATCAGGTAAATAACTGCAAGCCTTGTCCTCTGGGATACACAGTGTGGTGCTGGCTGACCGGTCATGGAGGAGGTGGTAGATGAGACCCGATTTTCATATGTGTCTGTCCTCGGCCTGGGGGTCTGAGAGCCCTAGAAAGCAGCATAGCCCAGCGGTTCAGACTCCAGAGATGGACTCTCCTAAGTTAAATCTCACCCTCCACTAGCCAATCATGCTGAGGCATGTCGTTAAACTTCTCTGTGCTTCAGTACAGTTGGTTTATAAAGTGGAGATAATAAGCATTCCTTTTATACACTAAAGTGAGGTTTTAAATGAGGTAATATTTGCAAAGTGCTTAGAATGATTCTCCACACAGTCTGAGCAATATTATCATCAGTATATAGAGAATGGTGGCCTTTCTTATTTTTACATACTTTACTGACCTTTTGTTTCTTTTTTTTTTCCCCATGATATATAGGAGTTTTTATTGAAAAACAAAACCAAAAACAAACACGTGTACTTGAACATCAAAAGTTATTGTTAATCACAGAACCAGACATCTCAAGTTAGTGATTTTAGTGCTTTTCTATGTGTGATAAAATACAAGAGTCTGGGCTCACTGAAATTTTTCCTCTGATGTGAATCTTAGCTACCTAGGGCCAGTGTCCAGTTTTTCTTCATCCTGAATTCCCCTCCGGGTGCACCGTTGTAGGTGGTTGCAGTGGCTGATGCCTTGGTAGTATGACCTTTTGTTTCCAGTCTTTCTCTTTTCAAGGCAATTTAAAGACTTTATTGGAAGTATAATAATAATGCAGACATGTTTATACATCATTTATATATATATACACATATATATGTGCATATATATATATATACACACGCATATATACATAGTGTATGTGGATTTATAGAAATTGAATCATATAAGAAATCAGTACTCAGATCAAAAATAATAGAATGTTATCAAGAGCATGGTAACCTTCCTGGCTTTCTTTTTTGTTCTTCCCCCACCCAAAGGTAACCACTTTACTACCATCCTTACTTGTGACAGTATAGATTAATTTTGTCAAGGCTGTGTTCGTATCATTTTTTAAAAACCTGGTTTTACTGAATAAAGTATGTATTTACATGTATGTGAAGCAGCTGTACATTTAAAATTTTTTTTGTAATTTTGTTTTAGGTGTATTGGATCCTCTCTTGTTAGTGTTTCTTGGTTACTCTTTGGCCACGCTTCAGTATTTTCCCGAAGACCTATTGAAGGCAATTTTTAACATCAAATTCTTAGCTAGATTAGATTCTCAACTTGAACGTATGTATCAACAATTTAATTTAATACATTATCACTTATATTTAAATCCAAGTTTCAGCTCTGCCTACCTACTTAAGCATTTAAATGTTCATACTGATTTTTTTTTTGTTTATTATTGTAGACTATAGAACAGTATAAAATAGAAAATGAAAGATTATTCATAATCTTACCACCAAGTGAAACTGCCGTTTTTAATATTTTAGAATGTTTCTTTTATGTCTCCTGACTTCATATATATATGTTGATATATCTATATGTTTTAAGACAAAATTTGAATTATATATATATTGACTTTTGTCTGTTGCCTTTTATCATTGAACTATATTTTGAAAGATTTTCCATGCCATTACATTTTTTTTTGATATCATTAGTTTGTTTTTTGTTTATAGAATCTGACATTGTCCTTATCTTTGTTTCCTTAGGATAAGTTGCTAAATGTGGAATATTAGGTCAATGAATATTCTTTGGCAGTATTTTTAAAAATATGGTCTTAACATTCATAATTAGGGAGAACAACATAGATGTTGGTCCTAATGATCACATTGAGTGTAATAATTTAAAAATATAGAACATGTATATACAAGTGAAATGAGTTTATAATATATAAAAAATAAAAGTTACAGTCATTAATGGGATAAATGAGTGTGAAAAATGAATTGTCTTTGCTGAGTTCAAAGTCTATTAATGTATTTTTAAAATTTCAGTTATATATTCGTCTCTAAATATGAAGGTCCAATTTCGTCTTATGGAATTAAATAGAGCAGTCTGCTTGGAATGTCCTGAATATCAGATTCCGTGGTTTCATGACCGCTTCTGTCAACAACACTATAATAAAGGTTTGAGTTTTCTTTGGGTCAGAAAGTAAAGTTTAATTCTAAAGCACATTATTAGGTAGTGCACGGTTTTTATTGTTGAACCTATCATGACACCAGAATTCCAAGAGTGCCATAACTTGTTTAATGGAAACATTTTGTAGATGAAATTTGTGTTATAAAAATTTCTTAATATTTAGGACACTAAACCTCTTTTGGGAGAGAGCCAAAGAACTTGTATTGAATTTAATGTCATTGCATATGGTATTATTAGTACAGCAAGGCTCTTGTTGGAAATATTAATCTTTATTTTTTAGTTTGTAGATGTGGGATGATTTTCGTTCAAAAACTGATTATTTTAAGTGAACTAACTGTTTTTATTTCATGAAGATTTTGGCAGCATGAATGGAGCACAACAGCAGATTTATAAAATGTTAGCAGAGGTACTGGGAGGAATCAATTTTGTAAAAGCCTCCGTTCTTACACCTTATTACTACACAGTAGGTAAGTCTTTGGTAGGTTATTAACAACTTTCAGAAAATCAGACTAAATAGAATCATCTCATCAGCTGGAATTTTAAAAATTTAAAAAAGTTATTTCATTATCTTGAAGATTTTCAGAGAATTCCCTGGTAGTCCAGTGGTTAGGACTTTGTGCTTGCACTTGTAGGGAGCATAGGTTTGATCTGGGCTGGAGGAAGCAGAAGCTGGAATCAGGACTGCCAGGAGAAATATCAGTAACCTCAGATATGCAGATGACACCACCCTTGTGGCAGGAAGTGAAGAAGAACTAAAGAGCCTCTTGATGAAAGTGACGGAGGAGAGTGAAAAAGTTGGCTCAAAGCTCAACATTCAGAAAACTAAGATCATAGCATCCAGTCTCATCACTTTATGGCAAATAGATGGGGAAACAGTGGAAACAGTGGCTGACTTTATTTTTCTGGGCTCCAGAATCACTGCGGATGGTGATTGCAGCCATGAAATTAAAAGACGCTTACTCCTTGGAAGGAAAGTTATGACCAGCCTAGATAGCATATTAAAAAGCAGAGACATTACTTTTCCAACTAAGGTCCATCTAGTCAAGGCTATGGTTTTTCCTGTGGTCATGTATGGATGTGAGAGTTGGACTGTGAAGAAAGCTGAGCGCCAAACAATTAATGCTTTTAAACTGTGGTGTTGGAGAAGACTCTTGAGAGTCCCTTAGACTGCAAGGAGATCCAACCAGTTCATTCTGAAGGAGATCAGTCCTGGGTGTTCGTTGGAAGGACTGATGCTAAAGCTGAACTCCAATACTTTGGCCACCTGTTGCAGAGAGCTGACTCGTTTGAAAAGACCCTGATGCTGGGCAAGATTGAGGGCAGAAGGAGAAGGGGATGACAGAGGATGAGAATGTTGGATGGCATCACCGACACAATGGACATGGGTTTGGGTGGACTCCGGGAGTTGGGGACGGACAGGGAGGCCTGGCGTGCTGCGATTCATGGGGTCGCAAAGAGTCAGACACAACTGAGCGACTGAACTGAACTGAACAGGAAACTGGGATTATTATGTCCCAAGCCCATTGTATTGCCAGTTCATATTTGTATTAATACCTTATGTTGTCAAGTAGCTTATTTTTATGTGAAAATATATGTCATTAAAAATAAGATTTAATTGGTAATATTTGTAAAGATATGGTATAATTAACACAATTGTATGATTACCATTTAGTACCATTTAATACAATGGTATGATTATCATTTAGTACCACTTAGTACAATGGTACTAAGATTGGGAAGAAAACACTTACTTATATGATACATAACACATGCTTATAGAGAAGGGACAGATAACCTAAAAAAGGAAAACCACCCATGATACAACCACTGTTTGCTTCTGGTGTCTGTTTTTCTCTTTTTGGCTTTTTTTTTTTTTTTTTCATTTTTAATGACATTTGTTTTCTTTCTAAATTTTACAAGGAGTACTTTTTCATGTGTACAAGCAATATGTATCTTAAAAAATTCTGATTTTTTAAAACCAAAATGACTTTTTATAGTATGTGACTTTAAAGGTGAAGTGAAAGTGAAAGTCGCTCAGTCGTGCCTGACTGTGACCCCATGGACTGTAGTAGTAGTCCGTGGAATTCTCCAGGTCAGAATACTGGAGTGGGTAGCCTTTCCCTTCTCCAGGGGATCTTCCCAACCCGGAGATCGAGCCCAGGTCTCCTTCATTGCAGGCAGATTCTTTACCAGCTGAGCCACAGGGAAGCCCAACTTTGTTTATATATTGTGAATATTTTTTCTATGTCAACAAATATACAACATTCTTTTTAGTAACTGTATATATTTCATTGAATGAGTATGCTATAGTTTACTAAGGTTTTTTGCTGCTATGTGCATCTCTCAAACAATGCTGTAATTTCATATAACAACAATAGTAATTAATACACTCACATATTGATTATTATGTTAGACATTATTTATTTTATTTATTTTAAAATTTTATTTATTTATTTTTGGCTGTGCTGGGTCTTTGTTGCTGCACGGGCTTTTCTCTAACAGTGGTGAGCGTGGCTACTCTCTAGTTGCGGTGTGTGCGCTTCTTATTGCAGTGGCTTCTCTTGTTGTGAGCACAGGCTCTAGGAACACATGGGCTTGGTAATTGTGGTGCATGGCTTTAGTTGCTCTGTCGCATGTGGGATCTTCCCACACCAGGGATCAAACCAATGTTTCCTGCATTGGCAGGCAGATTCTTCACCACTAAGCTACCAGGCAAGCCCTTAAGTGCTTTATATATAATAAGCTTATTATACCCCCTTAAGTTTTGCAAATACTCTTTTTTATAGATGAGGAAACTGAGGCCCAGAGACATTGTTGTTTGCCCAAGGTTATATAGCTGACAAATGGCAAAGCCAGAATGACTTATGCATTCTAGCTCCAGAATTCATTCTCTTAAAACTGAAAAAAGTATATTTCATGTTTCATAATTAACTTGAAGATGCTTCAGTGCCTCAGTTTCCCTTAAGAATAGGTAATTAAATCCACTCTTTTTCATTCCTTGTTTCTTTTTTCATTTTTCTTTTTTTCTTGGTTTAAATACTTTTATCATTGTTTTTATTATGGGAAAAATTAAAATACATACACAAAAATAGAATAGTATACGTATACAAAAATAGAGAGAATAGTATAATGAACCCTCATCCAGCATTAAAAATGATCAATACTCACTAACCAGAATCCCACCTGATCCTTTCCAAACAAATCACAGATAATATATCATTTCAAAAGGTATATCTAAAAGGATATATAACCATAGTGCCATCATTTTCATCTCTACAACTATTCATAATAATTTCTTAATATTATATTGCTTATCAACATTTAACTATCTCCATTATCTTATCTCCATTATCTTGTATATGTTGTATTTTACTGTTTGTTAAAATTGGAATCCAAATTTTACCTTTGGATAATCTGTCTTTTTAAGTTCTACCTTTCTTTTTTCCTTCTACAGTTTATTTATTGAAAATAAGTTTTTTGTTTTTTCATATTTTGAACTTTTCCAGTTGCAGTTCTGTGATGTCATTCAACATGCTCCTGCATCCCCCATTTTTCCTGTAAACCAATAGTTAGATCTAGAGGTTTGACTAGATTATTCAACCAGGTTAGTTTGGGGACAGTAGGGATGGTTTTTTTTGCCAGCTCTTTCATAAGTGGTATGTGCTTATTGCATCTTATCATAAGACATACAATTCTAGTTGTCTTACTATTATTATATTAAGATTCATCAGTGTGTTTGTAGGTCATCAGTGCCTCCATTAGGAAGTTTGCTCCTTAGCTTGTCACCTAATGATTTTAGCAGCCATTTAAATTATTATCTAAATGCATCATTTGTCAGGGGTAGCAAAGTAATGATACTGTGCATCTATCATTTCTTCTGCATTTATTAGCTGGACTTTGTCTAAAAAGAACTTTCCTATGTCAGCTGTTTAGTTACCCGATGTACAGTTCATACAGGAAAGACAGGATGCTTGCCTGAATCTTTGTCTCTGCTAATTTTCTGATGAGTTGGTTTAGCTTCTCAGACTGTGAACAAGAGATTTAAAAGGATTGAGATAAAACTTCTTAATGTGATTTGGCTTGAAGTGAAGTGAAGTTGCTCAGTCGTGTCCAACTCTTTGTGACCCCATGGACTGTAGCCTACGAGGCTCCTCCATCCATGGGATTTTCCAGGCAAGAGTACTAGAGTGGGTTGCCATTTCCTTCTCCAGGAGATCTTCCCAACCCAGGGGTCAAACCTGGGTTGCATTGCAGGCAGATGCTTTACTGTTTGAGCTACCAAGGAAGCTGTGATTTGGTTTAGTGCAGTGCTAATTATAGCCCTCATGTTAACCAGTAGTTTGGTAATACTTACTGGTTGATTTTTATTGATCAATTTTCAACGAGGTGCTCTTGGATCATATAATAAGTTGGATAGGGACTTCCCCTGGCAGTCCAGTGGTTAAGACTCTGCACTTCCACAGCAGGGAACGTGGATTCTATGCCTGGAGGGGGAACTAAGATCCTGCATGCCACATGGTGTGGCCTAAATAAATAAATAAATGAAAGAAGTTGGATAATTAGAGAGGTACCTCATCATGTTTGTGAGGGTGTGTCTTTATATACATGTGTAAATATTTAAGATATATCTTAAAATTTTACCTATAAGAATTTACCTGATTCATATTGTTGATTCCTGTGCTTCCTTATAGACTTTGAGTGTATCTTGGATAAAAGGAGAAACCCTCTTCCTTATGGAAGCCATAATACAACTTTGGAAAAACTGCCAAAAATACACTTGGAATCAAATACTCAAATAGCTGGATCAAGACTGCCACCAGGAGCTGAAAAGTAACTTTCTTTTAGCTTCAGATTTTATTATCTAAATGTTAAATTTGACACAATGTAATGAGTTCAACTATCAAGGATTGTTTATGGTAGAATATACTCCTCATATATGTCACAAATTCTACCTACATACCTTTGCTTTTGTTGTGCTTTCTGCCTGAATCTCCATCCTTCATGTCCAAAGCTGCTGCTGCTGCTGCTAAGTCACTTCAGTCGTGTCCGACTCTGTGCGACCCCATAGATGGCAGCCCACCAGGCTCCCCCATCCCTGGGATTCTCCAGGCAAGAGCACTGGAGTGGGTGGCCATTTCCTTCTCCAATGCATGAAAGTGGAAAGTGAAAGTGAAGTCGCTCAGTCCTGTCCTACTCTTAGGGACCCCATGGACTGCAGCCTACCAGGCTCCTCCATCCATGGGATTTTCCAGGCAAGAGTACTGGAGTGGGATGCCATTGCCTTCTCCGGTCGAAAGCTGAGCAGTCTCTAAAGCACTAACCTTCCCACTGTCCTCATTGGAAATAAATAGTATCTTCTTCTTTGGACCTCCCATGCCTCTATACTTTTCTGAAAACCACACAGCTGCTTTGTACACTGAATTACAGTTATGTGCTGTATATCTTATGTTCTTTGTTTGACTATTTGTTGTTATTCAGTTGCTCAGTTGTGTCTAACTCTTTGCAACCCCATGGACTGCAGCATGGCAGGCTTCCCTTTCCTACACTATCTCCTGGAGTTTGCTCAAATTCATGTCCATTGAGTCGATGATACCATCCAACCATCTGTCTCATCCTCTGTCACCCTCTTCTCCTCCTGCCCTCAATCTTTCCCTGTATCAGGGTCTTTTCCAGTGGGTCAGCTCTTCACATCAAGTGGCCAAAATACTGGGGCTTCAGCTTCAGCATCAGTCCTTCCAGTGAATATTCAGGACTGATCTCCTTTAGGATGGACTGGTTGGATCTCCTTGCAGTTCAAAGGACTCTCAAGAGTCTTCTTCAGCATCACAGATCAAAAGCATCAATTCTTCAGCACTTAGCCTTCTTTATGGTCCAACTCTCACATCTGTACATGACTGCTGGAAAGATCATAGCTTTGACTAGATGGACTTTTGTCAGCGAAGTGATGTCTCTGCTTTTTAATACATTTGACTATAAGCTGTGTCTTTTTATGTCTCTCACAGTACCTTACATATGGTAGGTGAATAATAAATATATGCAGGACAGAGAAACACAGATGAAAGCATGTAGATACTATAATTTGGTTTAATCTAATGAACAGGATTACCTGTCATTGATAGCACCCCACTCCAGTACTCTTGCCTGGAAAATCCCATGGATGGAGGAGCCTGGTAGGCTGCAGTCCATGGGGTCTTGAAGTCGGACATGACTAAGCGACTTCACTTTCACTTTTCACTTTAATGCATTGGAGAAGGAAATGGCAACCCACTCCAGTGTTCTTGCCTGGAGAATCCCAGAGATGGCGGAGCCTGGTGGGCTGCCATCTATGGGGTCGCACAGAGTCAGACACGACTGAAGCGACTTAGCAGCAGCAGCATACTCAGTTGGCTTATTTAGTTTATAAGGATACACCTTGTTTCTGAAATGTTTGTAATTACTCAGTTTCTCACTTTAATTTCAGAAGTAAATATTTATTTTTCTTATATAGGATCGCTTTGGAATTTTTGGATTCAAGAGCATTTTGTAGAAACATCCCTCATTTAAAGGGAAAATCTGCTATGAAAAAACGACATTTGGAAATTTTGGGCTATCATGTGATTCAGGTATGAAATACTTATATAATTCAGCCTCTAAAAACCCCAGAGTCTTTGGTTTTACGTGTATCCTCTTTTAAGGTGAAAGTTATAGATTTACCTTTTTTTTAATATTAAGAAAAGCTATATTAAAATATCTCTGAAATAGAATACTCTCCATTTTTTTTTGAAGAATAGCAAATAAAAATCAGTTCTTAAATTGTCTCTAGACAATCTCTTGATTTTTATATTTATCTTACAATGAAGAGAGGCTCTATGGAGATGGATGGAGTTATAAGAGAAAAAGGCTAGTGTATAAATATAGGACAGTCACATAGGAAAAAGCGTCCATTCTTGCTATTGTAGGAACTAGGAGCATGAAAACTTTGAGGCAGAAAAGGGTCTTCCAGCTGTTGTCATGAAGGACAACCTTCCAAAAAGTGTTCAAAGGCTATGCTTATGTAAACTAATGTCTTAGGGTCTTACAGCTCTTTTCAGTATTCTTAGAAGCCTTCGCTGATCTTTTTTGTTGTTGCTTTCGAGCTTTCGTTTAGACTACGTTACTTCTTTTACAGATCCCTCATTTCGAATGGAACTCCATGGCACTGTCAACAAGGGATGCTCGGATGGACTATCTGAGAGAACGGATATTTGGAGAAGGCAAATCATGATTGTAGCTTTTACTGAAAATTAGTTGTTATCATGTTGTGTCACATTTGGAGTTAATTTAATTAAGTGGCTTGACTCAATTAAAAAGTAATAATGTAGAACTGACTGATTTCTAGGTCAATTGAATATTAAAATTAACAGACATTTTACAATTGAGTATTTTCTCTACTGTCTAGTTTGGAAACTTTAAAATTCTTAATATAAAAGACATGTAGCTTTTAGGAAACTTAAATAGTTCACCGTTCATTCCTTGAGTGCATACTATGTGCCAAGAACTATTTTATTTTTTATTTTAATTATTTTTTGTTCCAATTACTATTTTAGATACTGGGTATACTGGAGTTAGTACAGTACATCTTTCATGGGTTGAGTTAAACACAATAAATTAATATAGTTCATTATATCAATATCTTAGATGATATTGAAAACTGTAGAGAAAAATTTGAACCTTGGTGGGGGAGTGATAGGAATATTGTGGGTGGGTATAATTTACATAGGGTAATCTGGGAAAGACTCACTGAGGTGATATATGAGTCAAGACACAAGGAATTATCTGGGAGTGGAGAACTCTAGGCAGAAGGACCAGTAAGTGCAAGTATTCCTGGCATGTTTGAAAATAACAAGGAATCTACCGTGGCTGGAGCACAAGTGGGAGGTGGAGGTTAGAAGTATATGAAAGGGTGAGATTGATAACAGTGTCAAATATATACTACTTCCTGGCTACCCTGAGATAAGAGGCCATTGGAGAGTTCCTAGTAAAGAAATAAAAACTCGTATTTTCACTGGATCACTTTTGCTACTCTGTTTAGCTGATGAGAAAAAAAACTGCAGTGGGGCAACTGTATAAGCAGGGAAATCCATTAAAAGGTGATTGCAGTAATCCAGACAAGAAGTGACTTGAAGAGAGTAGTAGCAGTGGAGGTAACGAGAAATTGTCAGTTTTTTAATGTATTTTGAGGGCACAAGCAACATCACTAGCTCACTGATTGGATAATGAGGTATGAGAGAAAGGAGTCAAAGATAATTCTAAGTTCTTGTCCTGAGCAACTAAAAGCATGCCATTGCCATTGACTGAGATTGGAAGTCTATGAAAAGAGGAAGGAGGGGGTGGGTAGGAGAAGATCATGGGTTTGGTTTTAGACATACAGAGTTTGTGATACCTTTTAAACATCTAAGAGGAGATATCAAGCAGGCAATTCAATAAATGAATTTGGAGGTCATGGGAGTGGTCCAGGCCTTAGTTATAAATTTGTAAGGGACAGCAGTTTTTAATGTGATGAGATGATGGAGTCGCTAAAATGTGATTAGAAGAGAGTGTGAATAGAGGAGAGGTCTGAGGATTGAAGTCCTGACGCCCCAACATGAAGTCAAGAAGAGAAAGAGCCAGATGCTGCTGATGGTTCAGGTAAGATGAGGACTGGGCAGTGTCTATTAAATTTAGTAACATGCAAATCATTGTTAGCTTTGAAAAGAGTAGATTTGGTGACGTGGCGGCTATGAAAGCTTGACTGCTTCAAGAAAAAGTGGGAGGAGATAGTTTTCTTACAAATGGAAGCAAAGAAAGGGAGTCGTAGCTAAGGTGAAAGTAGATCCATCTTTTAAAAACTTTTATTTCATTTATTTAAGAACTTTTTATTTATTTATTTTGGGGTCTTCATTGCTGTGAGGGCTTTTCTCTAGTTGCAGTGAGCAGGGGAATACTCTCTAGTTGCAGTGCCTGGGCTTCTTATTGCTGTGGCTCCTCTTGTTGTGGAGCACTAGGGCTCCAGGGCACGCAGGCTTCAGTAGTTCTGGCGTACAGGCTTAGTTGCTCTGTGGCATGTGGGATCTTCCCAAACCAGGGATTGAACCTGTGTCTCCTGCAGTGGTGGGTGGATTCTTTACCACTGAGCCACCAGGAGGCCCCCAAAGTAGGCCAATCTTGACCTGGTCTGATCCCATACATTTTGAAGGAATAATGATTTTCTGTCGTATATGTATTTTTTTTTTTTAATTATTTTTTATTTTTTTATATTTATTTCATAACACAGTTACTAAGAGCCTACTGTGTGATAAACTCCCTAACCCTTATTCCAAATATGTGTGCTTAGCAGAAAGCCATATTGTAACTACCCACAGGCTACTTGGTGGGGGTGCAAGTCATTGGCCATCTGAAACTTCATCTTTCAACTCTGTGACCCTCTAAATTCATTCTGTCCCAAAACAAGTTGTTAGCCAGAGTGCCTTGAATCTTAAGCATAGCTTTAGAACATGTGACCTGCGCGTGTTTTGGTCCATTGATATTTAATTTAGGCTTAGTTGAAGTACTTGTTTAAAATATCCAATTACTGTGCATGATTTGAGCTCCAAAATGTGAACTTCACAGGACCTTCTTTGAAAAACAGAATCAGAATTGGAAGCAAATGAAAAATGTCTCCTTGTAACCCATCTCCCTCATTTTGAATTTCCTCATGATGTTCATTTGTGTTTGCTGAAATCCTGTTCTAAGTGCTTGTTATCCACATTCATGAGTGTGTCTTATTTCCCAAGCAAATGATTACAGGAACTAAACCCCCAAGTAGGTTGAAATATCTTACTGTCCAACTTTTAGAATTAAATGATTAAGCTGATGAGGGTTATAAGTGGTTTCCTTTGGATATAAATTAAAACCCAGTTTTTGTATAATTAATATATTCATACATGGAAATCTTGATTAAATGACCCTTAAGGTACCTTTTACTTACTGTTACACATAATCTGACTTTTCGTGTACATCTCTTACTTCCCTTTCCCTAGGCTGCCTGATGCAAATGGTTTTATGTCCTTATATTTCTGTTTGATGATTTTTCTATCTAAATAACTTTGGTTGTTATAAATAAAAGTGTCCCTTTTTTTTGATTGAGATATATATTCCATAAAATCCAACTTTTTAAAGTATATAGTCAGTTTTTAGTGTACTCAGAAGATTATGCCAACACCACTACCTAATTCTAGAACAGTTATTTATTCTAAAACATCATCCCAAAGCATTGTTTTTACAACTTAATCTCATGTCTACATAGATCAGCACTCTCCCCCACAAAGTAACCACTATCATGCTTTTATAGTAGACTTCCCCTTAGTAATTCTATCAGCACCAGTCATGTTCTTATAGTAAAGACTTTTCATGTTCTTATAGTAAAGACTTCCCTTAGTAATTCTATCAGCACCAGTCATGTTCTTATAGTAAAGACTTTTCATGTTCTTATAGTAAAGACTTTCCTTAGTAATTCTATCAGCACCAGTCATGTTCTTATAGTAAAGACTTCCCCTTAGTAATTCTATCAGCACCAGTCATGTTCTTATAGTAAAGACTTCCCCTTAGTAATTCTGTCACCCAAGTTTGCATCTCTAGACATCATAATTCCCCACCCCTACCTTATTTTTCTCTACCTAATCTTTAAAAACATTCTTTTTTTTGCATTTTAATTTTTTTGACCACACCATGTAGCATTCAGGAAGATCCTCAACCATGGATCAAACCCCAGACTCCTGCATTGGAAGTGCAGAGTCCTAACCACTGGACTGCCAGGGAAGTCCCTCCTACCCCTGCTTCTAAGTCTGTCTTAATCTATTAGCATCTCTCCTTCTTAACAATTTATCTGCTAAATAACCTGTAATTTCCCACCTTTGGGATTTGCTGATTGTATACTCAGGGTGCAGTTCAATATAGAAAAGTACTCAAGATTATACTTCAGAGATCCATAGTAAAACTGAATTTTATTGAATGTTCCCATATTTATGATGCAGAAAATAAAGCTATAGCTTTATTTTATGAATATGAACATTCATATTTTTATGCAGTTGCTTAACAAGTAATAATGGAATACTCCAAGTCAGTTCCAAGTCAGACCTCTCAGAAAATAACACATGTAAGGCTAGAAGTCAAACATGTCTGTGAAAGCACATGAGACCCATAAGCGATGATTAGTTCATGACTTGCAGACAGTAGAATGTAATGGTTTGGGACAGACTGAGATGTCATCTTACTGTGTATGCTAAGAACAAACAACTTGAATGTAGGGTTTTACATCCCAGAAAATAGAATAATAGTCATCCTTCTTTCTATCAGAAATTTGCAAATAGGTAGCTCTTTAAAGTATAGATAAAACTCAAAGCAATGAATACACACCTTTCTCCATATGACCCGCTGGCCCCAAATTCTGCCCCAGCAGTTAAGGAATCAATCCTTTTCCTGAGATTGCCTCCCAACCCTTCTACTACAGATACTGCAGTTAAGGACTTGAAGACTGTGATTTACTGGTTTTAAATTTAAAATTCAAATGAAATCCATTTATTCCATTTCCAAAGTTTTCTCACAGCATATAATCTTTAATATATTGCACAGGGTTCTTATTATATCTTGAAGCATGAAGAAAGGTTTTTGCTATTAAAAAAAATTTTTTTAATGTAAATGTACATATTTCATTCTCCAGTTTCATTTGTAATAGAAAAAGGAGTGTAAAGGCACTTTAACAATGCAAATGAAAGGATTAATAAACTCAAATTTAGGAAGCTCCTTTATAATTGATTGAGACAGATTAACAAGAGAAATAATCTGTTCAATTTAATATTTATTATTTTTTTAAGCTCTGATTGTTACATTGAAGATTCAATAACTTTGAGGTTTTGATGCCCACTGCTAATCTCTTGGACAATAACACAGTAATTTCTACATGGAATCTCTGTATAGGCTTTTTAAAAACAATAAATTAAGGCCCTATTATCTAAACAGACCACCTCCCTATCTATTATGTTTTTCACCTTCTTATTTATAGCTTAGACAGTTTGAAGAGATTTAACCGTGTTGCTAGGCAACTAGCTCCTGAAGCATAACGTATTTCCTTCAGCATCCCAGCCCATTCTTTTTTATCGTCTTCATACCTGATGGAGAAAAAGAACGTAATAAGTTGTTTTAAAGTAGACAGTTCTATAGATCTCCTGGTATTAAATATTTCTCTGAGAAAACCCTATCTGATCTTACCCAGAGGAGGATGCACCTGACTCACAGACTAACACTTGAATTCCTCCAAAAATGTGCACTCTCTGAGCATATACCCAGATTATTGCCATGGTATTTAATCTGGATGCTTAGGCAGTTAAACCTTCTCTGGGAATCAAAGACTGTCCAGTGATGATGAGTAAAAGCAATTAATCCTTCACCTTTGGACTGCTAAAGATGGCTGGTCCCCATGAATCAAGGTCAGCAAAGGGTAAGAACTGGGAAGAGCAGAAACAATTAAGTCACCTTGATTCTGATTTCAGCCGTACCCATACACCAGTGTGATGCGTGGCACTGGACACTAGGGGTCACTCTAAGAAACCATTGTTCTTCCCCTCTTCTGTCCTGTGTGAGTGCTGCTCTTAGACTTTCACTTGACCTTAGGTAAGAACTGGTCACCCTCTCTGAATATTCATGAAGACACAGACAGCTTGAGTCCCTTTGAGACCTGTGTGCTTTTCCTTTCCTGGTGCCTGAATTGCCATCTCTGCATGAGAAATTCCACAACACTGCCTTCTCTCTGAAGCCTTTCTCGCCTTCCTGAAGCAGAGTTTGGTTTGTCTTTCATTTCTCATGGTATTCTTCGTATGGTATCCATTGATGGTAACAATTATCATCCTATTTTAATGTTTTTATATTTATGTCCTCAACAAGCTCAAAGTTACATGTATTTTATTCACTTTAGTATCTTCCCTTCTCCAGAAGCTATCAATACTTGCTTGGCACATAGGAAATACCCCCAAATCATTCTATGATGAGTGAATGAGATTCAAAATAATTTAAAAATTAGCTGATGCCTATGTTAGAGTTGAGAATCACTGCCTATTCTTGTTTTCCAAGCAAGAATTATTATCCCTGTTTTTCAAAAACCCTAACCTTTCCAGCCTTCCATTATTTCATCACGATGGTGTGATCACTGACCTAGAGCCAGACATCCTGGAATGTGAAGTCAAGTGGGCCTTAGAAAGCATCACTACGAACAAAGCTAGTGGAGGTGATGGAATTCCAGTTGAGCTATTCCAAATCCTGAAAGATGATGCTGTGAAAGTGCTGCACTCAATATGCCAGCAAATTTGGAAAACTCAGCAGTGACCACAGGACTGGAAAATGTCAGTTTTCATTCCAATCCCAAAGAAAGGCAATGCCAAAGAATGCTCAAACTACCGCACAATTGCACTCATCTCACACGCTAGTAAAGTAATGCTCAAAATTCTCCAAGCCAGGCTTCAGCAATATGTGAACCATGAACTTCCTGATGTTCAAGCTGGTTTTAGAAAAGGCAGAGGAACCAGAGATCAAATTGCCAACATCCGCTGGATCATAGAAAAAGCAAGAGAGTTCCAGAAAAACATCTATTTCTGCTTCATTGACTACGCCAAAGCCTTTGACTGTGTGGATCACAATAAACTGGAAAATTCTGAAAGAGATGGGAATACCAGACCACCTGATCTGCCTCTTGAGAAATTTGTATGCAGGTCAGGAAGCAACAGTTAGAACTGGACATGGAACAACAGACTGGTTCCAAGTAGGAAAAGGAGTTTGTCAAGGCTGTATATTGTCACCCTGTTTATTTAACTTTTATGCAGAGTACATCATGAGAAACGCTGGACTGGAAGAAACACAAACTGGAATCAAGACTGCCGGGAGAAATACCAATAACCTCAGACATGCAGATGACACCACCCTTATGGCAGAAAGTGAAGAGGAACTCAAAGGCCTCTTGATGAAAGTGAAAGTGGAGAGTGAAAAAGTTGGCTTAAAGCTCAACATTCAGAAAACGAAGATCATGGCATCCGGTCCCACCACTTCATGGGAAATAGATGGGGAAAGAGTGGAAACAGTGTCAGACTTTATTTTTCTGGGCTCCAAAATCACTGCGGATGGTGACTGCAGCCATGAAATTAAAAGACGCTTACTCCTTGGAAGGAAAGTTATGACCAACCTAGAGAGCATATTCAAAAGCAGAGACATTACTTTGCCAACAAAGGTTCATCTAGTCAAGGCTATGGTTTTTCCTGTGATCATGTATGGATGTGAGAGTTGGACTGTGAAGAAGGCTGAGCGCCGAAGAATTGATGCTTTTGAAGTGTGGTGTTGGAGAAGACTCTTGAGAGTCCCTTGGACTGCAAGGAGATCCAACCAGTCCATTCTGAAGGAGATCAGCCCTGGGATTTCTTTGGAAGGAATGATGCTAAAGCTGAAACTCCAGTACTTTGGCCACCTCATGCGAAGAGGTGGCAATACTCTTTGGAAAAGACTCTGATGCTGGGAGGGATTGGGGGCAGGAGGAGAAGGGGACGACAGAGGATGAGATGGCTGGATGGCATCACTGACTCGATGGACGTGAGTTTGAGTGAACTCTGGGAGATGGTGCTGTACAGGGAGGCCTGGCGTGCTGTGATTCATGGGGTCGCAAAGAGTTGGACACAACTGAGCGACTGATCTGATCTGATTATTTCATCCTTTTTGCCTGCCGCTTCCAGTGTTTACCCATCTCACCCTTTTGCTGAGTCTTTCCTCCCTGGGGATCTCCAGTTTCTTTATCCTCTTCCCTCTTTTTTGAAGGGAAAGTGATAATAGTTAACTTCCTTTTATAGCCACTTTCTCTTGCCTTCTACACAGCTAGTTACTGTTACAATAACATAGGGAAATGATGTCTGATGTACAAAATAATTGTTTGGTTAAGCTGCCAGCCTTTGAGCCTTCCAGTTCACCAGCTGGGAATAAGGCATGTACTGGTTCAGGTATAGAACAAATATTATCCATTTTTCTCTCTTAGGCTCAGTGGTATGCCTCCGTTGATCACTCCTCCAAAGCTGTACTTATAAATTTAAATCTGCAAGCAAATCTAAAGCATAAATTTGGCAGTTTCTGGATGAGTATAGCCAAAGCTATGGTTTTCCCAGTAGTCATGTATGGACGTGAGAGTTGGGCCATAAAGAAGGCTCAGTGCCAAAAAATTGATGCTTTCGAACTGTGGTGTTGGAGAAGACTCTTGAGAGTCCCTTGGACTGCAAGGTGATCAAACCAGTCAACCCTAAAGGAAATCAACCCTGAATATTCTTTGGAAGGACTGATGCTGAAGCTGAAGCTCCAATACTTTGACCACCTGATGCGAAGAGATGATTCATTTGAAAAGACCCTGATGTTGGGAAACTGCCAGGAGCCGGCATATTGCATACTGAGTGCATATTGCATATTGAGTGCAGCACTTTCCACAGCATCATCTTTCAGGATCTGGAATAGCTCAACTGGAATTCTATCACTGCCGGGAGCCAGCGTGAGGAGCTCCACCCATGACAAAGGTCATGAGGAAGGAGGCTCGGCATATGCAAAGGCGGGATCGAGCCCCAGGAGTCCCCGTGGAAATTCTCAAGCATCTACCCCCAGAACCAGAGTCTGCCTACTTTCTGCTTTGTGCTTTCACCTACACCTCTGACTTTACAGGGGGCTGTCCCCCACTACCTCTCTCTGAAAAAAGAGTTAACTTACAGCTCCAGTTAATAATTCCTGGGTGTGACAGTGTTTCAACCTACAAACTCCTTTGGAAATCCTCTAGCCTGCCTGAATAGGTTTTTCCGGCCACATGTGATCGTTCAGAGCCTCCCAACTGTGAGAGGCGGGAGATGTTCTAAACTGTCTAAACACAGATTCCTTTGAGTAGTTAAAAGATTGATTAGAAATTGTATTGGTGAAGGGTTTTTCACTTATTGGGCCAATGTTTGCTGCTAAGTCTCCATACTCCTTACCTACTGTGTCCTTGGCAGTGTATTGGTTGATATAATGGGTGTATAGAAATGTAAGTAGTAACCTCAATGTTTGTAACCTTGGACCCTTGAGTTAATTCTTTTCTTGATTGAGCCCACCTCACTTTTGCCCTATAGGAATGCAGCTTTGTCCAATGCTTTTTGGAGGCTGGCGCCTGACTTTAGAATAATCACCTTTAGAGAAAAATAAGTTTCTTAAAATGTTAACAGGCCTCCTGGCCAGAAGATGATGTAAATCACCTGGACTTTTGCATATGATAAGTTTGAAAGCCTGGCTTCGATTAGGAAACGGGAGGAGGAGAAAAGGATGGCAGAGGATGAGATGGTTAGTTAGAATAACCAACTCAATGGACATGAATTTGAGCAAACTCTGGAAGATAGTGATGGACAGGGAAGCCTGGAGTGCTGCAGTCCATGGAGTCACAAAGAGTTGGATGCGACTTAGAGACTGAACAACCACAAAATATGTCATGAACTCATGCTCACCTCAGGCAACTGAGATCTACCTCCTATAAACTTAGATCAACAAGCATTATACCTAGGCTGAAGACCACACATGGCGGGGACCTGACAGTGACCAGACATCTACATACTGTATGCCCTGCCTCAACTGTGTTACCATGTGACTCTCTATTATGATACAAGTTACACTTCTGCTCCTAAGACCTCTGGATACACTAGTCTCTATATGCTATTCACTGCATTAGAAACTATGGTAAAATACACACACCCCTTCTTTATAAATACATTTATTTTAAGTTTAACTGTAAAATAGTTCAATTGGGTAACAACTGTAAGTGTCATACTTGGGAGACCTGCCCAGCACCTATCTTAGAGGTCAAGTGGATTGGTACTTTTCACTTCTCTTTTAAAAAGCTTTTATAACTGAACACTCTGAAAATTGGAAACATTTTAAAATTAGATTCAAAATAGAATTAATGAATCATGGAAAACTCAAGAGGTTAAATGTTTCTTCAGAGCCCTGTTCTCTTAGGAAATAAAGTACCCTGTGGGAGGAAGGTAAGTGGTTTGGAAGCCTTTACTCTACAGGATGCTTAGAGCATTCATTACACTTTTAAAACTGGAAGGGAGCGTAAATGATGAGTTGTTCAACTCTTAATTACTGATTAAGATATAGGCCCCAGTAAGTTCTTTCCCAAGCTCACAGCTAATTAGAAGCAGTACTTGATTAAGTAAGTGGCAATGTGAAAAAGTTCAATAGATTCAAAGAGTGTTTACCACCAAAAAGGTAGTGTATATTTTGGGAAAGTCTGGCTTCCTATGTACTTCAAAACTGTTTTGTCTTACTTGACTTAATATTTAGTTTGGAAAATTGGAGTGAAGAAAACTTACTTCCATATGTCATTGACTTCAGTGGGTGCAAATTCTTTAGATTCCAGCTGAATCATGGCAAAACCACCAATAGCATACAGGGATCCAGCCAAGCTGACCAAACTGATGGAACTTCTTTCTTGGGGAAATTCAGTCATTACTTCCCACCTGGGAATCATTGAAGATACAGTTAATGTAAAACTTAAAAAAATGCCAAATGTATTTACTGAATAACTATAAAAAATAATGAAAAATTTTGAGTAGCATAGGCACCCAAATTAGAAGATTAAATTTGCTACTGGAAAGTATCTAAATATCCCTTTATTTGAAAGATCAAACCAGATGAGATTTTAAGGCCGTCAATGTATCAATCCAAAAATACTTCACCTTCATCAGTTAGCACCTTTAGCAGTGGTTATCAAACTGTGTGCCATAAACAGTGGAGTAGTGGGGGGCAATTCTAGGGTTCCTTGGCCCTACTGTGTTGGGTTTCATTTGAATGCTAATACAAATTTTAAAAATCTTTGCGCTCTGTAGTGTCTCAAGAAATCTCCAGCCCTTTTTAATAAAGCATGTGAAAATGATAGTTTCGGGCTCCCCAAGTTACACTAGTGGTAAAGAATCCGCCTGCCAACGCAGGAGACACAAGAGACATAAGTTCTGTCCCTGGGTCAGGAAGAGTCCCTTGGAGGAGGAAATGGCAACCCGTTGCAGTATTCTTCCCTGGAAAATTCAATGGACAGAGGAGCATGGTGAGCTACAGTCCATGGGGTCACAAAGAGTTGGACACGACTGAGCACATATGAGGACAGTTAACAAACTAGGGTTGGAAATTTTCTTTTTAATAATTTATCCTTCATCCTTTTAAATAAAGGATATATGGGAACTTTTTAATGTTAATGGCTGTATGAAATAGGACCACTGAAGATAAAAATCAATCAAATTAGTTGGAAGTATCAAGAGTCTAGAATGAGTTAGTCATTTTGGTAGCTCTCTTCCAGTACTCTGGCATTACAAGTGGACCTCATAGTTTTTCTCTAAATATATCATCTGTTTAACTATAAAAAATAATATACGTACATTGTAGAAAATCTGGAGAAACAAGTTATAGAAGAAAACAACTATCACCCATAATCCTATCCTTCAAATATAATCATAAGCAAAACTTTGCTATATTTGTCATTTAAAAATGCAAATAAATTTAAAAATATCCATCTATACATATGTACTGGAGAAGACAATGGCACCCCACTCCAGTACTCTTGTCTGGAAAATCCCATGGACGGAGGAGCCTGGTAGTCTGCAGTCCTTGGGGTCACTAAGGGTTAGACACGACTGAGCGACTTCACTTTCACTTTCATGCATTGGAGAAGGAAATAGGAATCCACTCCAGTGTTCTTGCCTGAAGAATCCAGGGACAGAGGAGCCTGGTGGGCTGCCGTCTATGGGGTCACACAGAGTTGGACATGACTGAAGTGACTTAGCAGCAGCAGCATACATATGTACAAAACTAATAATATAGAGTATTTACAGTTTTGTGTGTTGCTGCATTAAAAACATGATTTTTAATGATCATAAAAATCCATTTCCATAAAACTTCCTTGTAATTTTCAGATTAACTAAAGTCTATTTTGAACTGTGGTGTAGGCAAAGACTCTTGAGAGTCCCTTGGACTGCAAGGAGATCCAACCAGTCCATCCTAAAGGAGATCAGTCCTGAGTATTCACTGGAAGGACTGATGATGACGCTGAAACTCCAATACTTTGGCCACCTGGTATGAAGAGCTGACTTTTGAAAAGACCCTGATGCTGGGAAAGATTGAAGGTGTGGGGAGAAGGGGACGACAGAGGATGAGATGGTTGGATGGCATCACCGACTCAATGGACATGAGGTTGAGTAGACTGGGAGTTGGTGATGGATGGGGAGGCCTGGCATGCTGCAGTCCATATTGTCACAAAGAGTCAGACATGACTGAGTGACTGAACTGAAATGAACTGAACTGAACTAAAAGTCTATTTTGTAATCAGGCATACTTGGTTCCTTAAAAAAGTAATAATAGTGTTCTAATTTTTTCTTTATTGCTAAACTAGGAACATAAAAACTATATACTCATCTAGATATATGAGCTCAAAAACTTGAAAAGGACTAATTCTATATAAAGAATATCTGTCCTATATCTTCACATTAACTTTAAGCCAATACAATCTTAAAAGTGAAAAAAAAAAAAAAGAGAAAATTATAAAGAACACAAAAGAATCAAACATCTGAAGCATTCATCCTTTACAAATATCACAAACTAAGTGGAGGTCTTTTAATATTTAAAGAAACTACACATTTCAAATCAAATAACCTTATAGAGAGATGTATATCCACTATTGTGTATATAATTATTCAGAAGTATTACCTTTGCAAGGCTAAATTCACAAAATTAACAAGTGAGGGCAAACTGATTACTCCAACATTAACTTGAGGGTCATGTATTCCAAATTACAGACACACATAATGCATTGAAATGGTGGGTGTTTCATACCTATAACACCGAAAGAAACAGACGAAGACACTTCCTCTTCAGTCCTTGCCTCCCTGCCCTCCTCTCCCCTTGTCCAAATTAGAAATTGAAGCATACAGTGATTCATATTCCATAGTAAGAGATAACAGCTTACTTATTGGTGTTGAGGTCAAAAGCTTCAACTGAAGCTGAAAGACCGTCTTCAGTGACACCTCCAGCAATCACAATTTTGCCTTTATGGACTGCCACTCCAAACATGGAACGAGGGATTTTCATTGGAGCCAGATCTTTCCAATCTCCTTTTTTGGGGTTGTAGATAAACACTCTGTTTGTACATTTTCTGTAAACAAAACACAACAAAATGGTCCTTTAAGAATTTTCCTTTTTTGAAAGAAACAACTTGACTAATCACTTAGCCACGGTTCTCATTTGAAATATGAGATATAATGAGGATCATAAAAATTCTTAATCTGAACGTATGTCACCGAGCAAAGGACAATAATAAATATGAGAACCAAAACTATTTTATAACAATTATACTACTGGAAGGTAGCATTCTTTACTTTTGGCAATTGTCTAGAGGCCCAGGAAGCAGATTTTAATCCTATCTGCTACTAAGTTAAATGGAAAACATGAATAGAGTTAACAAAATTCATAAATTCTTTATTGTGCCTCTGTTACAAAAATGTTTATTCATTTCGTTATCTGAATATCCTAAGAATGAATCAGTTAACTTAAAAAATATTTAGGTGTGAATGTACCTATTTTCAATGTAACTATAATTTGATGATTCATTACATTTTAGTCTATCACTAATATACCAATGCATTTTAAGAAATCTGGGACTAAAGATTAGACAACTAGTCATCTGAGCTGATGAGTAATGAGAACAATTTTACATGCTAAATGCTACCAGAAAAACCTGGACTCATCTGAATTATCTTTCTGAGATTCTTATGATTCCATAATTTACTGATGGGAGTTTGAATTTCAAATAACAATTAACTGGATATATCTGGCCAAGCCAAAAAGCAACAAAACAAAACCTCAACTTTTTTTTCACTAGTTTTATAAAAGATCAGATTTCTGGAGTAGAAACATTTCCTGTAATACATGACTATGAGTATTATCTTAAAACTCCATAAGAACATGATCCAAGATCATGTTCTTCAGTGGCAAAAACTAGTATAATTCAGTGCTTGCTTTTAGATAATGACTCATTTCAAAGTTCTTGACTCTGGCATTTGTCAAGCAATGTTGTCTTAGTTAATCATATTCTCAAGATGAATATATTCTTACTGACAAGACCATATGCTTCTTACTGACATATCAATTTCCTAGTTACTAATACTACTTGAAGGAAACAATTTAAATTATTTGGCAGGGTCACTATGTTTCCAAAGTCAAAACACTGCTCAACACAGATTTTCCATTCCATTTACTGAGGAAAAATGCCCCAAATAAGATTTAGCACTGAGTGTGTTTATAATATGGCCTTCCTTTAAATGTTTATTTAATGGGAATATCTGGCATTAAGGAGGATATCAAGATTTCAGAATACGTTATCATTGAATATAGATTATATAAAAGCTCACTGCTTTTTAAAATCACATATTCTATAATATATGTCATTTTAATTGAATAACCATTAATTTTTAACTCCAGAATATAGAGTTCTTTAATTCTAGCACATTTCCATATTTTACTCTCCTTTCCTGCTTTGTCCTTAAATTCTTTCTTTTTTGCCACTTTATTTATTTTTTAATTAAAGGATAACTGCTTTACTGAATTTTGTTGTTTTCTGTCAAATACCAACAAGAATCAGCCATAGGTACACCTATGTCCCCTTCCTCCTAGACCTCCTTCCCATCTCCCTCCCCATCCCACCCTTCTAGATTGTCACAGAACCCCTGTTTGAGTTCCCTGAGTCATACAGCAAATTCTTGTTGACTATCTATTTTACATATGGTAATGTAAGTTTCCATGTTACTCTCTCCATACATCTCATGCTCTTCCTCCTCCCCTCCGCCCAACCCCCCCCCACCCCCGCCGCCCTGCCCTGTGTCCACAGGTCTGTTCTTTATGTCTGTTTATCCATTGCTGCCCTGCAAAACCTAGAACCTATTATACAGAGTGAAGTAAGTCAGAAAGAGAAATATAAATATCATATTCTGATGCATATATATGGAATCTAGAAAGATGGTACTGATGAATTTATTTGCAGGGCAGCACAGGAAAAACAGACATAGAGAATAGTTCTTAAATTCTTTAATTCTGGCTTCCTTTCCAGGACTGGACAACTCTTAACCTAAGCAAGTGATACAAGCCAAATTAGGTGGCGTTTTCAGGGGCAGGAAATTTGTTATCATTATTGAAATCGAAAATCATCATTTTACCAAACAGGCTACTGGCTTAACAGACTTCTGGAACACTCTGAACTCACTTCTTCCATAAAATCTCTTTCCTAATTACCTATCCCTTGAGAAGTACCTAAAAATCAAGTTATATGAAGCTTCATCCTCTTTTTCTCCTAAAAGACTGGGTGCTACTGAGTATTCCAGGTATATTTCTTTTGTTTGATCAGTGTCTGTTTGTGACCAGTTGTTAAATATTTTGAATATCATCTGTCCAGGAATAAATATGTGAAACATTGCTGAGGAAAGAGCTGCCTGCTTTTCAGTCAAATGTTTTTCAGTTTCAAACTCAACTATCTAAATTCTCTCTTATGAATGTAAAGTACAAAATCCATGATTTTTTTATACACTATTGTTCTAGTAGCTATATTTTAAATGCTATATTAAAGATATATGCTTAATTTTTATCTATCAGTACTTACGGCTAAATCCATGAAAAGTCCACTGGTTTTAATGTAGTAAAATATAATTTTAAATTAGCCAAATAAAAGACTTGATTATGCTCCTAAACGCTGCTTTTCCATTGTAAGAATGCTTATGATGGAGCTATTATGCTCATTCCTAGCAATATATTGGGCATATACAAACTGACTTCAGCAGTTTAATAATTTTATACAGTTTTCCTTCATAAGTCATTATTAATATCCTCCAATAACATTTCAAAATTTATTTTTTCAATTTTATTTCAAAAATGTTATAGGGGAGAACCAAGTATCATTCCAGTATAAACAGAAAGGAACCCTTGTAATAAAAAATCACCTGGATATAAACCATAAGATTTTAGGATACTTACTTATCATCTGTCTTTCCTCCAAGACAATATATCATCCCCTTATGTGAAATCACACTATGGCCATAGACTTTGATAGGAAGCTTTTTAACTTCATTCCATTTGGCTGCCCTAAAATCAGAAGATGATAGGATTTATATGCTTTCAGTAAACTTCAGGTTCTAAAACTATGATTTTGTTATAGACACTCATATACCTGAATGCTTAGGAAATGAAAATATCATGCCAACTTACGCAGGATCATAGCATAATACTGTATCCAGAGAAGCCTCTGTTTGAAGGTCTTTGCCTGCAACTACGTAGATTTTGTCATCTATCTCTCCCAGACCGAAGAGACACCTAGCTGAAGGCAGAGGTGGGAGTCCAACCCACTCGGATGCTACATTATCAAGCTGAAAGAAAAAAATATAGGAGGAATTGTGAAGCTTGTTATAGGTGTACCAAAAAATATGCTATACTTTGTTGTTTAGAATTGATTGAGATAGTAGAAGATCTCATAAGTTTAAAACTATAACTCAGAAAGGATCATATTTTACCTTTGAATTACCAGGAAAAATGAGAAAATCCACACAGCCTACCAAAATAGCTAAAAATACTCAAACCTGGAGAACTTGGGAAAAGGAAAGCGAGAATAAAATAGTCGTCAGAGATTAGTTAGAACTGTGAGATTTCTTGTCAAACTTTCTTCCCACATTACCTTGTTCAGGTTTGAACAAGGAATCAATACTTCAAGGACATTGGGGAAATAGATTGCCGCTGTAGGGAGGGTCGTAGTGTTTGAGTGGCCCCCACAAGCTTATTTAACATGCCCCAAGCTGGCGCCCAGGACAGCTGGACCTGTCGCTCAGTTCAGACAACTGGGACATTAGATATTATCTTTTTTTCTTTCCTTAAACATTTTTAAGTTCTCCATGCTTCACTTTATTACTTTAGATACAGGCAGGTGTTACAGCCTATAACCTCCCAGGTTTTGGTGGGAGTCATTTAAAATATTCTTTTCCTTCCCTCGCACTCTTTCTCTCTTTCTGATTTAAATTAGAAAGGAATTCTGCTTGTTTTTGCTATTGCCAATTCTGGGAGCCTAAGACAGCCTCCAAGAGCCCACGCTCTGGGATATGTGATTGATTCTAATATGGCTGGCATCAGCTTTAGGACTAACTATTGGTAATTTTAAGATTTTCCACTTTGCATTTTAGGACACCAAGACATAAGAAAGCTCCTTTCTGAGGGAGTGCAGTCAGAGATTTGTTGTTCTCTCTAGTGCTATTTCTATGTAGCATAAGAAAAAAGGAAAAAAAAAAAAAAAACAACAGAATAACTGGTTACCAAGAACAGATGCAGATATTCAAGTCTGTGGTATATCCAGATGGTGATCACTAATGCATTCATTTTTTTTAAAAAGTCCTTTATCAAGAAACCAGTAGGTAGTATAGAAGCAAAAATAATGACAATTATCAACTTTTGGGGATTCCCTGGTGGCTCACTGGCAAAGAATCCATCTGCCAATGTAGGAGATGCGGGTTCAATTCCTGGTCAGGAAGATCCCTTGGAGAAGGAAATGGCAACCCACTCCAGTATTCTTGCCTGAGAAATCCCATGGACAGAGGAGCCTGGTGGGCTACAGTTCACGGGGCCACAAAGGAATCGGACATGACTGACTAAACAACAACAAAGGAACGCTTACTCTGTGACAGGCTTCATGCCAGGTGCTTTATACAGGTAATCTAATTTAGTCCTCTCGTTTGTTAGCTCTGATTTAGAGATGAGAAAACAGGCACAGAAAGGTTAAACAATTTGCTCAGGCTCACAGAGCTTTTAAGTGATACTTGATGCAAACTATATAAATTCATAGGTTTTCTTTTTTCTTTTTTTAAATGGGAGCAGCAGCCATCATAATCCCAAATCAGAGGGTTTACTGCCCACACTGCCCAGTGCCGTCTACCTTGCCATACTACCCCCGATAGGGCGCTTCCTACAGCAGACTGCCTGCCAGCTGTTTTTACAGATGAGCTGTCAAGCCATTTAACCTCTCTGGCTTCAGTTTTCTCATCCCTAAAATTAGAGTTTGAACTCAGAATACTTAAGATGTGGCGCTGTTCAAAGATTTGATGAAACTGTTAATTCTATGGGAAAAAACCCTCTCTTATCTAAGTAAAAAAAATTATCATAATCCAATTCTAGTATACAATCAAAGGTCATATGAATCCTGACTTAATACATTTTAAACAGAGGTGACAACGCAGAAAATACAAAACCTGAAATTCTCACACACTTTCTTATGAGTCATAATCCTCTTTCACAGGTGTTTTTATCCTGGCTCACTATTTTATCCTTGTCTCACTATTTGTGCCTTTTGAAGGAGCAAGGCATAGGAAATGATAGGGAGTTGACCTTTTCAACTTTGAGTAACTGTTTTTGTAGCTATAAGGAAAATCAAGCATGCTTCCAGAACCAGAAATGTGAGGTGATGTCAATAAAAGCAAGGGTAGCGATAGGATAGAAGGGACTAAAGATAAGGCTAGAAGTATTCTTTGGATCTGATTTCCAGGTTACTTGTATTTTGATGTCATTTTTACTTCCTAAATATATTATTGTCTTTTCAATTGAATTTACCCTTTCTGAAATTTATCTGAATTTAAAACTAGCCTTTAGGAAGTTTTCTGGCCCACATTCAAATACTTATTACAGCTTCTACTGTTATTTTTATATTTCATAGTTAACATCCTTTAATAGAATTTGGAAAATTAAGAAGCATGATTGACATGTATTATTACATTTTTTTGAGATTAGTAGAAGCTGGTTAAAGAGTGTGTTTTATAAATGCGCAGTATGTCACACAATTTGAAATCACTCAGTGACTGTGGTGTGACATTCTATACTTACTTATCTTTGCCCTTTCGAATTCAAGGCCCATAAACTACAGGCCATGAGTAGCCATGACCTAAACAAACCCTTTTGAACTATCTGTAAGCTACAAAGTACTGGTATTGGTATTAAAGATAAAGTCACTGATTCCTTCATAAACTGGTAAAGTATAATGTGTTGGTAACATGAAACTAAGTCCTTTCAAACTACAGAGAGTTTGTTTAGGAGGATCTCTCTTCTTGGAAACTTCTATGGTTTCATAAAAGATTAAGTTGCAATAATGTCTAAGTACAACTCTGATCCAAAGAAATTTGATCACTTACCACAAATAAAAATTTCTAAATACAATTAATCGATTCAAACTAGTGACGTTTGTATAGATAGTATTTCCTCAAAGGCAATCCAAAGCATGTAAAATACTTATACAAGTTCTTTCACTTTCAATAAAATTGTATTTTAGGCAGTAAACCATAAATAAGAGATGAAATGCTACCTCTGAGAATTTCAAATCAAGCAAACTTGGAAAAAGGTAGAAAATCTGATCAATTAGAACTTTTTGTAAAGTGTAGAGTACTTTGATTTTTGGAAAAAACCTATTTTTCAGAAAGAGGATACAAGATTAAATTTTGTTTTTACTAAAATACCGGACTTTAAAGGATTACAGTCACAACTATCAACTATGAACATGACATTTTAGGTAAAAGAGCATAAAGAAAATCATGAGCCATCACTTGTACATGAATTAGAACCTCATTCTTCATGAAAATGTTTATTAAATATTAACAAGCAGTTAACTGATCTAGATATTTGTCAGTACTCTAATGAAAATGCAAGGGACTGGCATAGGACGTCAAGTATTGATGAATACAGTACAAGCAGCCTAAGTAGTTCACAATCAGCTAACTAGATGGTGACTAACATCCTTTCCTCTATGTCTCTGCATATGTGAGGACAGTCTTTCTTACCTGGAAGAAGTAGGACTGTAGGGGCTGATCTTTATTTTCTTCATCCACATACAGCCCTCCTACCACATACACCTGATTTTGTTGGGTAACGATGCTGGAATGATTTCTGGGGATCTGCTCAGCCAGCGCAGTAAGGTAGCATTCATTTTCCGTGGGATCGTAAGCCACAGCAGCTGTGTCATTAACCAAGAGGATGAGGTCCTTGACAAACATTCCATGCCTGGGAATATCATTCAGGTAACCAGGAAGCAAATCTTCATCACCAACATCACCGTTCACCTCACCAGCCCCAGCCTTCTCTGTGTTTTTGCTAGGTTCTGGGAGTTTGCCTGCAAAGGCATCTTTGAGAACTTTGATTTTTTTCTGGAGTTCTGGGTTGCTTTTAATTATATCATCTTTTTCAACATGATCTTTAAAATATTTTTCTGTCATAAGGCGAAAACGAATACAATCAAACACTTCGCTAAGGTTTTTAACCCTATTTTCTTTGTCTGTTCGCACCCATTTCATCACTGCCTCAAATACTGCTTCTTCCTTTTCTACATTTAGGCTGTCATTGGAAATGACTGAGATCAGCTCCTGCGGAGACAGTTGCATGAAGTCCTCTTCCTTACAAATCTGTACAAAGCGATCAGACACAAATTCACGGGCAGAGATGGCAAGTCTCGGGCAGTCAAGAAGAAGTCCTAATCTTAGAATAGCTAGACAGTTACCAGGAGCAAGTCTTTTCTGAAGATAAGAAACGCAGACAGTGAACACGGAGGGGATCTGAAAGCGGCTGGCCAATGCAAAAATATCTTGCACGTTTCCATCGTTGAGATCAATACTGGCAGAGTATAGGTACTTAATGATTAAATCCAGTACAGCAGGATCCACATTATCTAGTACTACCTCCTTTTTTTTCGCCTCATCAATTTCAGATAAAAAATACTCACGGAAGTAAGGACTACAAGCTGACAAAATCAATCTGTGGCAAGGAAGACTTTTGTCACCTGCTTTTAGGGTGCAATCGATGAATTTTTTCTCATCCAGGAGATCTTTTAGACCATCCTGAAGAAGGGTGGATTGGTAAAGCCGCAGTTCCTCTGCGAGTTCCCGCTGGGAATCCATTTTGTGAGCAACCTGGGTAAGGAAGGGGACACTAAGGCCTTAGCTCCTCACAGCACACAGGTCTAGCAGTAAAAAGGCAGATCAGTGTGCTCTGCCCAGCTCGAAGCCTTTGCAATTTAATCCCACCAGCTAAATATAGACACCAATGCTAACAACGGGAATGCAGGAGAGCTAGTTTGGAAGAAGAGTGGCTCTTGCAGCTGTCAGAGATTGAAAGGAACAACTGGAACTTTTAATCACTAAGGAAACAGCTAAGAAATGAGAGATTTAAATGAAGTGGAAAGCTTTAAAATACATAAAGCATTAGAAGATAGGCTAATAAAGGATACCACAAGAAAATGTTCATTGAACTAACAGAAAACTGAATCATAAAAATGAGTCAGTCTGCTAAAACTGGTCTAGTGGCAAGCTACTTGGCTATCTGAACTAATGATGCAAAGGTCAAGAATATGAGGTGAGTTCATTTGAATACTCATAAGCAAGATCCTCTTTCCAGTAACTGTTATAAATGTTTATTTTCTACTTAAAACAGCAGGATATATAATATTCTTTGAGAAGTAGGAAACTTAAAGACTGCTACTTAGGTAGATTATTTTTTTGGAAAAAACCTTTAAAATAATAATACCCCCCCCCCCAACATCATGACTAAATTAAATGGAAAGAAACTGCTAACTTATAAGACATCCTAAGTTATCATTATTTTTAAGTGGAAAAACTACAATCAGTATTGAATTAAATTATATTATTACTCGTTCACACTTTGCCTTGCTCTGCAAAGGATTTGATGTGGCAAACAACAATAACAAAACCAGGAAAAAAAGTTAAAAGTTGACACTAGGGAGAGAAAAATCCCACAACATATACAGTATGATTAATAAAGATATTCTGTAGTTTTAAGTGTTGATCTTTCATTAAATAAAAATTTTAAAAATGGAACAGATGTAACCCTATCCGAACAATGTAATCAACAGAACTCAGCAAAATCAGGACGAAGGGCTACATCCCTGGTATTATTTGAAAAACAGGCTTTATACATGGAAAAAAAAAAAAAAAAGAATATACAACTAGAATATAATTTAAGTTGTTGACTATAATAGAACACACCATATTAAGTATTGGAGGCAGAAGGCATGACTTGAAAAAAACTGATCCTTTGTTTATATACAAATAGCATCATATACTTCTTCATGAAATATTTTATTATAAAGTTATGTTATCACATTATAAAAAACTCAGTCGGGCTTTAAATATACTGTACTTTCAAAGATTGGTATTCTTAAACATGCTCCAAAGAACATAAGCCTCCATAAACACAGGGATTTAGGGAGGTTTGTTTTGTTCAATGCTATAGCCACACGACCTCATGAGTGCTCCATAAACATTTGTTGAAGGAATGAATGAATGTCCTTAGATCAGGGAAATATGTATTTTTAAATTTCAAGGTCTCCATCCATGAGTAACAGTTTTTTCCTCTTATTTTACATCACGGTGAAGTCAATGGTACTGTCAGCTGCTAAAACAACAGCTGAGAGAAGAGTTCGTTGACTCTTTTTCCATTTATAGATGCCACTAAAGGTTTTAACACGTGAGAAAAAACTAACAGCTGCTCTCTTGTTTAAACAATAAATGACTCATTTCTCTCTACATGTAACACCTAATATTTGAAAAGATTAATGAGTCAGATGCAAGCACCATGATATGACATTTGAGATTATTACTTACTAATCAGCAACTTTATAGTCTGTTTTGCTTGAAAAACTATTGAAATAATATTCCGAACTGCATTTTGTGATCTGTATACATTTTTCAAGCACACTTTCCCCCTAATATAGGTTATTATATCTCCATCCCTTAAAAATCCCTTCCTATTTAAATATAGAACCAATTAATAGCTTTTGTTTATTGATTTTTGTTAAACTCAGGCTGTGTATGTGTGTTGCTCAGTCGTGTCCGACTCTTTGCGACCCCACGAACCGTAACCTGCCGGGCTTCTTTGTCATGGAATTCTCTAGGCAAGAATACTGGAGTGGATTGCCATTCCCTTCTCCAGAGACACTCAGGTTAGCACTTGATTATTATGTGTCTATGGTTGTGCATACAGTTGCATTATCTTAAATGATTTTACACACTCAGAGAAACAGGACTCCTTTGTTTAATTTTAATGTTTTGACAAAAGTTCCTTACAACGTTTCTTTATACTGAAGCAATAGCAAAAAAAAAAAAAAGTGATGCCAGAGAAGTCACCAAATCTTACCTGACCAAGAAATCAGAAAATACTGAATTTTTGAACACTTCAAAGAAGTTTCAATGAATACAAAGAGAAAGTCAATAAATGAACTATTTATTTACAAACTATTTAAAGTTGTTTCCTTATAAATGTATTCTTGCCAAAATGATATTGAAATTATTTACAAAACAGTGCCCAAAACTTTACATAGGGAATTGATATCCTCCAAAGTTAGCTATAATTTTTGGTTTCTACATAAATGATTACCTAAAAAATGGTAAGCTTAAGGTTTGTAATTTATATTAGAGTTGGCTTACATTTAGAACTATGTGATAAATATATTTAAACCAGAATTTTATAATTAAGAAAGCAGTATTTGATTACTCCATAAGAGTCTTATACTTTAAAATAATATTTTCAGAACATTTAATGGTGCTACATAAACTCTTTATTAAGCTCAATATAATACAGTCTTTTAATATCCACAGAATAATAATTTATAAGTACTAGGTACAAAATAAACATATTTACAACAAACCAGGAAGATTTCGATTACAATTTCAAATATAATTTTTTTAGAAGACTGGCAGTAAAATCTTAAAGGAGCTTTTCCTTAATCATTAGAAAACTCTCTTAAAAACTTTTTCTGTAAATGTAAAAACTATTCCATGCCTTATAGTAGGCGACTAGTATCTTTAATCTTGAGATATCTGTAAATAGAAATTCAGCTCAACTCAAGATCAATTCATTACTTCCCAAAGTCCCTGTAGGGTGAATCCATCCTTCAATTTCTCTATTGCAAGCCCCAGTTCTTCTGAAAACACAGGTTCACGATCTTGTTGCTTTTGGGGAGATAAGAGGATGAGATGGGAATAGAGAAGGTGAGCAAGGAAGAGGAAAAAAACAAAAAATAGGTTTCACATAAATGTGTGAATACTGAACACTGGAATATAGAAAGTTTCTTCATACATTATAGGTAAAATATCCTTACCTTGTTGCCATCAGCAAAATAAGCCTATAAGACGAAGAAAATTATATTTCACATACTTGACACAATAGGTTAAGAGGTTAAGGAACAGGTAATTAACTTACAGAAAAATTCTGAAACTAACTGTATTTTATATTCTGTTACTGTGTTTCTAATGGTTTTCTCACCTATCTTTACAAAGCTGGTAGCAGAATTCACTTTTGTCAATATTAATGTCTTCAAGAGTTATGCTAAACTTAAGTGCTAAAACTGTGCTTTGTAATTGGTGAATAGCATTGTTAACTTGAAAGTGGATAAGAGAATGATTTAGCAGATATAAAATTTTACCCCTACTTTTGGTTTAAAAGAAGATGCTGGCAAAACAAAACAAAGCAATAAGGGCTTCAATGTGTCAGCAAATGCACACACACTGAGGTTGTAGTAGTTTATAATCAACTATCTTATACTTAGCTTAAAAATTTTCATTCCCAGAGCAGTATTCTAGTCAGATTCATAGACCACAGTACATAGAAAGCATTATTATTATTTTGGCTATTAATTAAATAATACAGATTTGCAAACAAGAAATTTTACTGTTCAAATAGAAATCCATTTTAAAATATTACACCTATAAAATTAAAAGGAGGGAGGTCTTTCTCATAAAGATTACTTACGGCAAGTGTAGATTTTAAATTAATTAACTATATTTAGCATATTCCATTATCTTAAAGTATGGAAAAAACTTTTCACATATCTGAAATCCTCCAAATAAGTTATGGTCTCAAATTATTTCCCAGTTTGGTAATTTAAAAGTATTTTCTCACACAAAAAATTCCCTACCTTGGAAAAAAAAATTCTCCAACTCATGTTTAAAACACTCTAGCTTTATGATATTTTATACACTTAGACCATTATTTAATTGAACGTGACTCAGATTAAAAAAAAAAAAAATTTAGTGATGCTCCTGTTCATAATGCTCACCACAAAAGCATCCGTGTGATCATCAGAGTCGATCTCTACATCGTCTTGAATTTGTTTTACGGTCAGAGCTTCAAGGGGCTGGGGCTGAAAATCAGTAGATGTTAAAAAGAATCAGTAGATGTTAAACTGCATCAATAAGACCATATTAAACAAATAAATAATTTTAGTAGAATGTGCTATAAGAATTGTAAATACCTGTAAAAGGATATCACAATTACCAACTACTCAAGTCTTACAAAAATCACTGCATAATTTATATTCTATTAAAACTTATATGAATAATAAAATGAGTCAGTTAAATCTAAGCTTTTAAATCTGAAGTTAGTATCATCAAAAGAGTTAAAATGAAAAAGGTACACAAACTTGATATGATACTTAGAAATATTCATAAAGAAAAAAAAAAACTCTCATTGAGCTTTATCTGATTTTCTGATAGTTAAAATCTCTCTGGTAGTTTAAAAACCTAACTTGTATAATAGCATATTTTAAAATTTCCTCGAAGTAGTCATTGAATAGAATTTGTGAAAAAAGAAATTCGTGAAAAAAAAGAACTAAGATTTGTATGGAATATTCTAAAAGTAAAGCAAAATACATATAGTACTGATATCTATTAATTCATTTTTCAAATATTTGAATATCTTTAGTGTATGAGGTACTATGCTGGCTACCTCCTCTGTCCATGAGACTCTCCACGAAAGAATATTGGAGTGGGTTGCCATGCCCTCCTCCAGGGGATCTTCCCGACCCAAGGACTGAACCCACATCTTTTACATCTCCTGCATTGGCAGGCGGATTCTTTACCACTAGCACCACCTGGGAACCCCCACGCTGGTACTACCAAAAGCATAAAGTTTTCACCCTTACCACAGAAGGTGTGTAATATAGTTGGAGTGGAGTGAAGGATAAAATACAATTATAAAAAACTAAATATCAGGTTGAACTATAAGAAATTGCCACTTTAATTTAAAAAATGGTCAAATATTAATAATATCATATGGCAACCTACAGAAAATAGCTGTAACAAATGCAGTATCTATCGTAACAGGAGAGTTTGGCGACAGTACAACTTCTGGCTTGTGCATACCAGAAACTTTCATGAAGAAAAGGTTGGCATGTGACTGAGGGCTTTTAGGACAAGGATGATTTTCACAGATAGGATTAGGGGAAAGGGTATTCCTGGCAGAGGGGATCAGCATCAGCAAAGGTGAGAAACCACAGGATCGGGCTGAAGAGGAATAATACAATATGGTCAGAACATGAGAGTCCCACAAGGCAGAGGAGCTAAGCAGGGATATTGTACTGAACAATGCCGAGGAGTATCACTCACACCGTGGTTGTGCAGATAAGGTGGGGAAGGTAGCCTGGAGTCTACTGAAATTTTTAAATACCAGCTCAGACAATGTGGACTATTTATGGGTAATTTGTGGGGGAGAGTTGATGTAGGAGTGTACTGCTGACAAGAGATTGACCAGATTCCCTAGTCCAAGAACAGCTGGTATTTCAACCATGTTTAGAACTGTGTGACTGTGTATAAGTGAATTAACCTATCTAAGCCTCGGTCTCCTTAACTGTGAGATAGAGATTATAATAATGATGATGATACAGTTCATAGTGTTTTTGGCAGGATTAAATGAGATGAGGCATATAAAATTCTTAGATCAGTGAACAACAAAGAGTAGGCACTCAACACAGTCATTCAATCATGACTATTCATTAAGAGTCTATTATGTGCTACTTTTGATTGCTGGAGACAGAGTGGTTAAAGAAAATAGACAGAAATCCCTGACTTCATGAACATTATTTATAATGGAGGAGACTGATTAGTGTTACCAAAAATAAAACAAGCAAGCGAGAGAGCAAATAAACAAGCAAAATAAGGGATAAAAAAGTGACAGGGGTTGTTGTTGTAGATAGATAGTCAGGGAAGACCTCCCTCAACAGGTGTCTTTGGAGAAAGGACTTACATGTAGCGACAAAGCGAGTTACTATGGCTAACTGTTATTACACACTGAGGGCCAAAGAAGGGGAAAAAAGGAGAAATGAAAGGTAGCAAGAGAATGGGCAGCAGTGTCTCCCAGGTGCTGGCCACTTTATGGACACAATCAATAACTTTGTGAAAGAGATTATTTTATAATGTGAAAACTGAGGTCAAATCTGCCTAGAATCACAAATAAATGGTGAAATTAGGATCAAAGTCGGAATTGTCAGGTTCCAAGGACCATGCTTGTTCTACAGCATTATTCTACAAGCAAAAGTAGCAAAGGAAACTGCAGTTTGAATGGAAAGAAAGGGATAGGAACAGGGGAAAGGATGGTATAATTGGCTGAATGTTTAAATTGAGATAATGGGAAAAATAAAAAACAGTAAATCCCAGGGTTTTGAGCACATCTGACTTTGACAATAAGGTAGTAAATAACTAGATAAATTGGTAGGATTTTGATTTTGAGAAAAAATGACAAGATTTTAGGTATGCCAGGTTTGAGATACTCAACCATGTCCTACTGTACCTTACTGATTTGGAAAGTTATTGATTAAATCACTAAGATAAAATTGTAAAGGAGAAATTCAATTCATTTTATTTGGAATGCTCATCTATGTGAAAATATTCAATAATACTTGGAACCATGATAGGCTGAGAGAGTATGCCAAGGTCAGAAAGATCTGGGAGTCATCTACATAAGTACCAGCTGAAGAAACTGGAGGAGCAAGTGACATTGCTGAGGAATATACAGGGGAGGCAGAGCGAGAGGGAGAATGCTAAAAGCTGTGCAGGTTGGGAAGAAAGCAGAAAGGATGGTTAAGGAGATAAAATACCGAAGAGTGTATAATATTGTGTCAACAACCCAAAGGCAAACTTCAGTTGGAAGGGAAGGGGATATATATGGAATTTGACAGGGAGAGAAAAAAGCAGCACAATGAAGTTGAAGTCAGAGGGTACGAGTTAGTACTTAGCTGTCCAATCCAACTTTTTGATCTTCCCTGGCCACCTGCTGTAGTAGTCCAAGAGCAGGAGAAGAGACAGATAATATATGTGATATATGATATAGCTCGACATGCATAGTACTGTTTGGGACACTGATGAAAGAGTGGGTGGACACCAGCAATAGACCAGACAGTGAGGGCTTTAACAAAAGAACAGACAGCAAGGGAGCCTGTGACAGAGCATCCCTGGCAAGGCTACTTGCTGTCAGAGCCGATGGTGAGGAGTCTCTAATGGAGTGGCTGGGAGGACACCAGCGAACCACCAGATGATGAGGGGCCCATGTGCAGAGACTGAAGAGTAAAGCCAAAAGACAGCTGATGGACCTGGAGAGCAGTGACTGGGGCAGAAACTAGAAGTCATGAAGAAGACAAAGAGCAGACAGGCAAGCATGATATTCAAAGTATTTCATAACTGACTTGGAAGAGGCTCTGATAAATATGAACTGACACAGGCCATATTGATGGAGCAGTCTCCGGCAGTTGGTATATTGTGGGTCACTAGAGGAAGAAAATGGAGAAGGCAATGGCACCCCAATCCAGTACTCTTGCCTGGAAAATCCCATGGACAGAGGAGCCTGGTAGGCTGCAGACCATGGGGTCGTGAAGAGTCGGACACGACTGAGCGACTTCACTTTCACTTTTCCCTTTCATGCATTGGAGAAGGAAATGGCAACCCACTCCAGTGTTCTTGCCTGGAGAATCCCAGGGATGGGGGAGCCTGGTGGGCCGCCGTCTATGGGGTCGCACAGAGTCGGACACGACTGAAGCGACTTAGCAGCAGCAGAGAAAGAAAATAGTGTTTGTGAGGCCTGTAAGGTTTGACCAAATGTTAATGGGTGGCTGAAGTAGAATAAAAATAAAGTTGTCAGAGCGAGAGATTTAAGTCTCTCTACATCAGAAGAGCCTTGCATATGGGGACATCTTTGGATAGACTGCTACATAGATGGGCAGGAATGAATGGTGAAGCAGCCAGGGAGAAGACAGGTGGTAGGCACAAATAAGAGTCAGCCATACTGACTAAGCAGAGTCTGTCTATTCATCATTTTAAACATGGTTTAAAATTAAATTGTGCATAAAGCTAACTGAGGTTTATAGATTACATAAAGACAATTCAGCAAATTCTATACATCACACACTGAACAAAATACCTTTTCTTCCATCTCATAATCCACTCCAAATATAGGATTGGCAGAATAGACTTTGTGAAGTGAGTTGATCTCCTTAACTGATTCTTGTAGTTTTTCCACAGGATCTATTTTAAAGCCAAGAACATATCCTCCACTCTACAGGAAGAAATAATGAAAAAACAGAAAACAAGCCTGAGGAATCATATTTACAACATATGATAAATTATAGTTCTAACTGTTCTTATTTCAGAACACAATATGTAAGCTGATTTTTTTAATTAAATTTTTTATTATAAAAACTTCCAGCATACACAAAAACAGAAGAGTACAATAACTGTCCATGTAGCTATCATCCAGCTTCAAAAAGTAACAACATATGGCCAACTCTGTTCCATCTTTAACCTTCCCATCCCCCAAATCTCCTCCCCTTACCCACTCAGAATTATTTTGAAGTATCCAGATATCACATAAATTCATCTGTAAATATAAAAGGTAATATTTCAAGATTAAAAAAATACACTACTGTAGATTATGAAGGTCAAGGGAATTAAGTTTTTCCTGAGCTTGACCTTGAAAATGAATAGACTATATATTAAAAGACAAAAGGGAATGGCATACCTGTTGTTGGAGAAAAAGTGTTAAAAAAATTAAGTACCCATATGGTGATGGTTGAGAGCAATTTGCTCTGGGGTGAGAGTATATGTTTTGGAGCTCAAATCCTGGTTTTACAACAAACTTACTAGCTGTGTGATGTTGGGAGATTCTAAGCTGTTTTTTTGTGTGTTTTTTTGGCTGTGCCACGAGGCTTGCAGGCTCTTAGTTCCCTGACCAGAGACTGAACCCAGGTCATGGCAGTATAAGAGTGCTGACTCTTAACCACCGAACTGCCAGGGAATTCTCATTTAAGCTTTAATTTTCTAACCATAAAATGGTTATCATGTTGTTGTGAACATAGTAAACACTCAGTAAATGGCAGCTACCAATCTATAGGCCAGGGGGAAAGGAGTAGACATTCCTGTTTAAATTTAGAATTCAGAAGAGAAACACCTCTTTCAAAAAATTTATAAGAATAAATTACGCCTGGCATAATGGGGCAGAGCAGTTTCTAACTAGATACAGTATAACCTGTGTTTGGTAGTATAAAATCTCAAATAGGGTGTGTGTATGTGTATACCTGTGCTGCTCAGTCTTGTGAATCAGTCAGACCTAGAAGCAAAAGCTAGCTCTACCACTTATTACTTATGAGACCACGGTCAAGGCTCCTAACTTCTCCGAGCCTCAGTCTCCTCGACTGTAAAATGGGGAAAAATAGTAACTGTATCATAGGGTTATATAAAGACTGAGATAATGTCATGACCATAGTAATAATTAATATGTCTGCCCAATAGAGAAACATAAGCAGGATTCTTTACATGGGAACAATTAACCTCATGTTACAGCTAATATTCTTCTTGGATATAAACTGGTTACTATATAAATAAAACTAAAAATATAGACTGTCATACAGTTTTAAAAATCTATTAAAGATTAATAAAAATATAAAACATCTTACCTGCTGAGAGCTTTCTATGACAAGAGCTAAACCAAATTTTGAATCTCTAATCTTTATTGACCGCTAGATGTAAAATGAAAAAGAAAAAAAAGTTTGTTTTTATCTGACAGTAGTGACATTTTAACAGTAGTTTTCCAAATTTTACATAGTAACTACTTTTCATAGTCTGAAAAACAGAATTCTTCCTTTTACTTTATCCTCACACTCCCATGGAGATCAAGTAAATAAAAATTCTCATACTGGAAATAGGTAACAAATTTGTAAGGTAATACAAAGACAATGCCTCTGAAATATGCACAAAATTCTGACTTAAATGTTCCCTGCTTCAAGGAGTCCAAAACTTCTCTGAATATTTTAAACCAAAGACCAACAATCTTTTAGTTATGGAGAGCCAGTGTCTTTGGTGGTTCCTAAGGCTAGGTTAGTTTTTAAAAGTCACATGTGCCTTCTGTTTCTTACATCATAGATGGCTAAATTCTGAAAGAACCCCCATGCCATTTACTGAAGAAAAAAAAGAAAATATGGGTATTCATCACTGGGCATCAAGGAAGCCTGGGATAGGTCAAATGGAATTAACTCAACTGGTAAGTGTGACATGAGGATGAATGTTGGCTAGCAGATGAGCAGTGACACCAGTGACCTGGAAGAAGGGTAGAGGGATAGAAGCATAATGACATGCAGGACCTGTAGAAAGTGACACAAAATGTACTCACTGGTACGGTTAGAGAGAACCATGGAGAATCTAACATTATGACCAGCAGACCAAAGGCCCTAGAAGGATAGTGTTTGTGGTAGGTGATGGTGTATCATATACCCAGAAAGATGGGTATTGTAAGGTGAGAAAGAAAAAGAGAGAGACAGACAGACTAAATGGTAATTGTAATGAAAACCTCACCTTCCATTTAGATTACTTCATACCCTGCCAGGAGTATACATAGTCCTGGTTAAGAACCATAGAACAGTGGCATCCTGGTTGTGAACAGCTAATCTAACCAGGTGACTGAGGTTGACAGAGGCTGTCAAGAAAGAAACTGGCAAGAAGATATGTATATATATATACATCTATAGGAGTGGAAAAATCACAGCTTTGACTAGATGGACCTTTGTTGGCAAAGTAACATCTCTGCTTTTTAATATGCTGTCTAGGTTGGTTATAGCATAAAGAAAGCTCAGCACTGAAGAATTGATGCTTTTGAACTGTGGGGCTGGAGAATACTCTTGAGAGTCTCTTGGACTGCAAGATCCAACCAGTTAATCCTAAAGGAAATCAGTCCTGAATATTCACTGGAAGGACTGATGCTGAAGCTGAAACTCCAATCCTTTGGCCAGCTAATGTGAAGAACTGACTCAATGGAAAAGACCCTGATGCTGGGAAAGATTGAGGGCAGGAGGAGAAGGGGATGACAGAGGATGAGATGGTTGGATGCCATCACCAACTTGATGGACATGAGTTTGAGTAAGCTCCGGGAGTTGGTGATGGACAGGGAAGCCTGGCATGTTGCAGTCCATGGGGTCGCAAAGGGTTGGACACGACTGAGCAATTGAACTGATAGGCGTGGAGTCAGGGCAATGGCTGAGGCATGGAGCTGAAGTTAGAAAATGATTGCCCCAGTGACAGACAAGCAGTATCAGATTGCAAGTTGTTTAGGCCAGGTTGAATTTATTCCAGAGTCCATATTTGGCAACTGTATTCTTAAAAAACAAAAAGTATACTACTTGAAGAACAGAAAGTACATGGTTGTTTACTACTCAGGAATTAATTTTTCAGCGTAATAGAGGCTGAGCAAGCTATAGCATATGTAAATACAATATAAAACAGAAATGAATAATACTAGCATCAATTATATTAAATGCCTGTGTAGACGCTCACATTTTCCTAGCTATGATATAAATTCTTATGTTTCTTTAGATGACCAGAAATAATTTTCTTCCTATCAGATCCTAGATTTTTTTGTTTAATGTCTTGCTTTTCTCCACCAGACTGGAAGCTCCTTAAAGGCAGAAACTGCGTACTGGTTCATGACTTTCATTACTGAGCACAGGGTAAGTGCTCACTATTTGGCAAATGAATGATCAGATATTTTAAAGTAATTCACATACCAAACAACTTAGCAAAAGATAGGCTTGGGAATATTTTGCAAATAATTATCTTTCTCATAGGTCAAGAAATCTTTCTTAAAAATAAAACTTTCCAGGTATCTCATACATTGCATCTAATACTCAATAAACATTTATTAATGAAACTGTTTAGTCTTAAGACTACTTATATTCTACAATAAGGGTGACCATCATAGGATAACCTCACAGGATTTTGATTAACTATTTTTATGTTTCATCTAATTTGCACTAGGATCTGATGAGCAGTTTTTTAAATACATAAAATGAAATCCCTTCAGCTTATTGGAGTTTACAATTTGTTTCACTGAATCACACACTTACCATTAAAGCAGTGCAAAGTGAAAAGAATCATTTTTATCTACTCCCAAAACAAACTGGTCTCAGATGTAATTAGTTCTCATTCTAAATTCTAACAGCTTTAATTTAATTTAAGCTAAAATCATTATCAATAAAAGCCATCTTGATTCCTTTCACCAAACCTGTGGTATGAATCCAACTTATACTACAGGCTGTATCTAAATACAATAAAAACACTTCATTCACAGAATCAATGAATCTATCCTGGCTTTAAAAGGTTTTGAGCAGAAAATAGCAAGCCATAAAGTATGTGAGTCAGTGAGCCATGCCAAAGAACAGTATATATTGGGTTGGCCAAAAAGGTTGTTCAAGTTTTTCCATAAGCTGCCCTGGAAAGTGCTTTGAATAAAATCTAAGAAAAATCACCTTAATCTGTGTGATAATTATTTAAAATTAAAAATTTACTGAGGTATACTTAATTTACAAGGTTGTGCCAATTTCAGATACACAGCAAAGTGAATCTGCCATACAAATACATATATCCACTCTTCTCCAGATTCCCTTCCCATATAGACCATTACAGAGTACTGAGTAGAGTTCTCTGTACTATACAGTAGATCCTTATTTATTTTATATACATTAGGGGCTTCCCTGATAGCTCAGCTGGTAAAAGAATCTGCCTGCAATGCAGGAGACCCTGGTTCAATTTCTGGGTTGGGAAGATCCGCTGGAGAAGGAATAGGCTACTCACTCCAGTATTCTTGGGCTTCCTTTGTGACTCAGCCGGTAAAGAATCCACCTGCAATGTGGGGGACCTGGGTTCGATCCCTGGATTGGGAAAATCACCTGGAGCAGGGCAAAGCTACCCACTCCAGTATTCTGGCCTGGAGAATTTCATGACTATATAGTCAATGGGGTCACAGAATTGGACACGACTGAGCGACTTTCATTTCACTTCACTTCATATACATTAGTGTGTATATGTCAATCCCAATTTTCCAATTTATCCTTCCCCCTTACCTTCCAATAACCATAAGTTTATCTTCTGCATCTGTGCTATTTAAATTTTTAGATTCCAGTATGTGTGCATGCATGCTCAGTTGCTAAGTCGTGTCCAACTCTCTTACAACCCTGTGGATTGTAGTATACTAGGCTCCTCTGTCCATGGGATTTTCCAGGCAAGAATATTGGAGTGAGTAGCCTTCTCCAGGGGATCTTCCCGACCCAGGGGTTGAACCTACATCTCCTGCATTGGCAGGTGGATTCTTTACCACTGAACCACCTGGGAAGCCCAGACTCCAGTATATTTTTCTCGTAATGAAAAAAGAAATGTAAGCTGATAATGGTGCTGTTTCCCTTGATTGTAAATACAATTGGGTCTTTTCTGATTATCAACATTTAAAAAGTATGCTCTCAGCTAAACTGCTGTCACTTAAAAAGGGGAAGAAAGAACTCATCTAATCCCCAATGTCCTATTAACTGTTGAATAGAAATTATTTATTCTACATTAAAATAAGGTCATCGAAATACATGCACTTACAATTTGCAGATATGGTATACTGACATTAAAACTGTCATTCATATTTGCATGCCACACGATTCTCACATTGGTAATAAAAAAGGTTCCTAAATTTCCCTGTAAAGGAGAATGATGAGAGGGACATCAGTGATCATGTCTGGATACTTACTCTTTATTTTCTAAACATGAGAATAATTCTGATTATCATAGCAGCATAAAATACCAGAATTGAGCATTATATGGAGTTACTCAGATGTGGAGCTGTCTATATCCTATAACATATTTATCATAGTCCACAACTAGAATTTTTCAAGTGAGCAAAGTTTATTCACAATTTAATCTTATGATTCCATGTTTAGCAAGAGCTCTTCAAGCACAATGTTTTACCAAGGTGGTTATCAGTCGAAACTAGGCTGTAACACCCATGAAGGCTGGAAATTATTCTTAGTAAAAGACAATTTTTTTCTAGAAATTGATTTGTTTCTTGTTCCAACTATTAGTTGCTTATATGTTTCATCTAGAAATGGCAACCCACTCCAGTGTTCTTGCCTGGAGAATCCCAGGGATGGGGGAGTCTGGTGGGCTGCTGTCTATGGGGTCGCACAGAGTCGGATACGACTGAAGCAACTTAGCAGCAGCAGCAGCAGTTATAATTTCAAGAGGAAAAGTTACAATAATGGATGTAGGAGTCACCAAGTGAGTTAACATGTTTAATTCCATAAAGACTGGATTGAAAGGCTTCCATGACAGTCCACCCTATGACTCTCCTCAATTAGCCTAAGTTATCATGCTGTGGAGGGTAGTGCAGTAAGCGAGGAAGAGCGAGACTGTGGGATAAACTAGGTGTGGAAGTCACCTAAGTCTTTAGGGCCTAAGTTTTTCATCTGTAAGTGAATAATAAGAGACTGGACTAGATGATCCTCTAAGGTCCATTTAAGCTCTAAAGTTTACATAAAACAACTGTTGCTAAAAAGAGTATAAGAATATGAAAATCAGAGTATTATTTATATCAAGAGCTATAATGCTAATATTAAGAGTTAAATAAATATACAAACCCAATCAAAAATGGAAAAATGATTACCAAAGAAAGCACTGCCCCAAAAGGTTTGTTAGTTCTTTGCATGGTACCTGATCACTTGATAAATTCCATACTCCATTGATTTTATTATATACATTTTCTTGTGGTAATAATCTTAGTTGCTTATTTTGAATTAGAGCACTTCTCAATTTAAAATCACGATACATTTTAGAAGTTTCATATGCCCTAAAAAAAAGAATAAAAGATTAATTCAAACTGAAAATGTGGTTTTCTTAGATTATGTCTACTTATCTACAAAAATACACAGTTGTACATCACTCAAATAGCTATTAAGGTAAGTTAAAAAAATTGTTTTTGGTTGATAAGTTTTGGTGATTATAGTCTTTTTACTGTATTTGTCATTTCAGTGTAGTATTTACAAATTTTATCTCAGTAAGCTAAATTTGAGATGTCTAATATATACAGTATGGCACAAATGAGAAGAAGCAAATTTTTTCTTTAAGCTGAAAAACAATGCTTGTAAAAATAGACATGAATATTAATTTTTCTATTAAAAAGCTTCCTTCACTTCTCTGTTTTAGGTAAAAGCACAATTATTCTCTTAACATAAATAGGAATACAATTACTTTTCCACTGAAACCTGAATATTTATGCCCACATCTACCTATATACAGAAAATTAGAATGAATCTGTACCAACCAACTCCAAAAGGAACTCTAAGACAGAGTATGTATCTCTGTGTGTTTGCATAATAAATTCCTAGACTTTTTCTTTCTGTGTTTCCCTACTGATAAATAATAAAAACAGAAGAAAATTCTGATTAACTTTTAGTTAATTCTAATTTTAACTCCACAAAAATACAGGCTAATTTACCCTTTTATCAAAGCTAAAGTGTTTTCCTGGCCTGAACAACTTTAGATGTCACTTATATAAGTACTCTTGCCTAGAAAATCCCATGGACAGAGGAGCCTGGTGGGCTGCAGTCCATGCAGTCGTGAAGAGTCAGACACGACTGAGCGACTTCACTTTCACTCTTCACTTTCATGCACTGGAGAAGGAAATGGCAACCCACTCCAGTGTTCTTGCCTGGAGAATCCCAGGGATGGGGGAGCCTGGTAGGCTGTCGTCTCTGGGGTCGCACAGAGTCAGACACGACTGAAACGACTTAGCAGCAGCAGCAGCAGCAGCATATGTTATAATATGTATTGTTAAACTAATGAGTTTTATTTTAATCTTCTAATATATGAATTATGAAAGAGCAGAATTTTAGCATTTGCCCATAAATCTTAATTTCCTTTAGGACTGTAATCATCAATATTTAACCAGTGGAAAAAATGGAAATTATTTATCTATAAATTGTTTCGGGGGAACACCCAACATTTTTATACTATTAAGAAAAAGGAGCTTCCTGGCTCCCTTCATACTCCATTTCATATTACTTCTCTAAGTGAAATAAAGAGATATGAATCAGGTATGTGCTTAAGAGAACTAAAAAAACATGCTTTCACACAAAAACTTGTATATGCATGTTCATAGAAGCATTATTCCTAATAGCTAAGAAGTGGAAACAACCCAAATGTCCATCAGCTAACGAGTGGATAAACAAAACATGTGTCCGTAGAATGGAATCTTATTCCGCTATAAAAAGGAGAATGTACTGATACATGACACAACATGCAGCATGTCTGAAGACATCACATAAGTGAAAGGAGTCAGACACAGAACGCCACTATGTTATGTGATTCCATTTACGTGAAGTGCCCAGAATAGGCAAGTCCATAGAGACAGAAAGTAAACCAGTGGTTGCCAAGAGCCATAGGGAGGAGGGAATGGGGAGTGACTACTATGAGGGTTTCTTTTTGGGGCACTGAAAATATTCTGGAATTGAGTAGTGGTGAATATACTAACTTTACCAAATTGTAAACTTTAAAATGGTAAATTTCATGTTATGTGAATTATATCTCCAAGAAAATCAAACCATTATATAGATTAAAAATCATTAACAAAATTTAAAAAAATAACTAGGAAACTAATAAATCTGCAATACACATAACAGTAAAATTAAGAAATTTACAACAGAAAACTATATACATAGCCAAAGAGTATGAAAAATTTCAACATCACTTGTAATAAAAGGAATTCAAATTAAAACAACAGTATATATATGTGTGTGTGTGTGGGTGTGCATATATATATGTATACATACTATATATCTGCATGTAAAAAAAAATCTTGTGTGTGTATACTTTTTTTCTGCTGGCCTGGCACGTAAGCCAAACTTTTAAGAAAACCACACTAATTAGGGCTGGTTTAAAAAAAAAAAGCTGAGGTAGTAAAGAAGAGAATAGCTAAACAAAAACCCAAAACTCTTTAGAGAAATCACCCAATCATGTCTTCTACTGTTAGAAAAATAATCTTAATTCCTTAATTGAATTATTCCACTTGGTTATCTACCAAGTTGAATGAATTCTCTGTTTCATTTTTTAAATATCTTGGTAGCTAATTTAACAGACTCTTCAGCAGTTTTATGTGTTTTATAAATAACTTCAAAGTGAAAGTCAAAGTTGCTCAGTCATGTCTGACTCTTTGCGATCCCATGGACTTTACAGTCCATGGAATTCTCCAGGCCAGAATACTAGGGTGGGTAACCTGTTCCCTTCTCCAGGGGACCTTCCCAACCCAGGGATTGAACCCAGGTCTCCCACATTGCAGGCAGATTCTTTACCAGCTGAGCTACCAGGAAATACCTTCAAAGTGTTTATTAAACAGTAATGCAACATGTTCTATATATCTTTGGGAAGTCTGCAACAGACCTTGGAGGAAGGCAGCACCACATGTCAAAATTTTATCCTCTAAACCTTTGTATCATAAAATTACCTTAAAAATATTCAATAATCTATCAAGTATTACCATACCTGTGTACTGCAATCAGAGAAGTATAAAGTCTAGGACTTCCAGGAACCAAATTCGTAAATATAAACTCAAAACGAGTACTGTTACATTTTGTTAGTACATAAAGAGCTTCAGTTTGGCCTCGTAATTTCTGTAAGGACAAATTTTAAGAGCAATTTTTCATTTACAGTGAAAACTAACATCAACCTCAGATATCTATTGTTTCCTCACTATATATATTTCAATAAGATTTTTCTGACTTACAGAATTAGCAGTCCTTGTTGTAATATTCAATATGCAGTTGTAACCAATAGCTAGAATTCAAAAGTAAAGAATTTAAAGAACATGATACAATGAACTAAGGGGAAAAAACATATATATACAGAACTCTAAGCTTAAAAATCAAATATATGGGGATGGAGGAGGAAGGAGGGTTCAGGATGGGGAACACATGTATACCTGTGGCGGATTCAATTTGATATATGGCAAAACCAATACAATATTGTAAAGTTAAAAATAAAATAAAATTTAAAAAATCAAATATATATATAAAAACAACTTTAAAAATTTTAAGAAATATCTACAAATTTAAGTTAAATATGAAGCTAATTCTGCCTCTTTTGAACAAACAAAAATAAAGTCTAGCTGGATAATCTACAATAGTTTAAAAAACAAGTGAAACAATTTAACACAATGAAACACTGTTAACACTAAACACAATTTAACACAATGTTTAAAAAACAAGTGAAACAATTTAACACAATGAAACATTGTTAATACAATTAAACACAACACAATGTTTCATTTAACACAATGAAAGGTTGTAGTTTTTATTAAAATTTAGATCTCCCTTGAAACAGGTTATAGAAAATTTCAAAGTAAAGGAAAAAACAAAACCAAAAATCAATGTAAAAGCATTAATCTTATAAGCATCCAAGAGATAAAACGGATAGAAAAAACATTTCTTTTGCATTATCATGCAGTCTGTGGTTAGTCTAGGATTTCTTTAGTTTTTATCAATCAAAACTTCTCACATATTTCATGGTATAGCTTTTTTTTTCGTTTCAAGAGCCACTGTGCAAGCTGATGTGACAAATTACTTTTTCTTGCATGCTTTCTAACAAAGATACTTACAAAGATTGACTCTGGGTAATGCCAAAGAGTGCCAGACAATTCTTAAATTTGTTACTAAGAGTCTGCCTAAAAGCAAACAAACAGAACATCACGTTACCTTACCTAAGGACCCACTTTTGCAGTACCAGATGAGAAGGACATGAAACTTCTCGCCCAGCATCAACAGCAACACTCGTAGATGTTTTTCACACATTTATTAATTGAAAATACTGATTGAACATACAGATTCTAGGTAAGGTATACAATGTGTAATTTAGAATCCCAGAGAAACAAAATCCAACAGTTGACAGAAAAAATACAGGTATTCACTGCCAACAGCTTGGTTTGACTCAACTGATAAAGGAGAAAAGTTTGTACTTTTTTTTTTTTCCTCAATAGAAGCTGTTCTGGGGTTCCTAGGAGGTCATACGCGTCCAACTGAGTGTGAGAGAGAGTATAATTACTAAGCCATTCAGTGAAATTACATTTCTCAAAGAACTCTCATATACATATGAATCCCTGCCATATGAGTGCTCTCTTAGCAGTTCTCATTTAAATGAGCTTTTTTTTTTTTGCTATGAACAAATTTTTTCCTCATATGAAGTTATAGCTAGGCTGAAGTCTGCGGATTCATTTTGATATTTGGCAAAACTAATACAATTATGTAAAGTTTAAAAATAAAATAAAATTAAAAAAAAAAAAAGTTATAGCTAGGCTGAAGTCTGTTAAAGGCTTATGCTTTTCATCCTTAGCCTCAAACTGATGTTCTTACACTGAAATATGCACAAAGTTAGATACGCTTCATTTCTCAAAGTATATCCTATAGAACAGTAGTCCCTATAGATGCCCCAAGCAAAAAAAAAAAAAAATCAAGTAAATCTATGCATGGTAAACTGTATGTCTTAGAAATATATAATACCATTGTGTGTGTATTATGTTGCTTCAGTTGTGTCTGACTCTTTGCAACCCTATGGACTATAGCCCACCAGGCTCCTCTGTCCATGGGATTCTCTAGGCAAGAATACTGGAGTGGGTTACCATGCCCTCCTCCAGGGGATCTTCCCAACCCAGGGATCGAACCCACACCTCTTAGGTCTCCTGCACTGGCAGGCAGGTTCACCGCAACAGAGGATGCGATGGTTAGATGTCATCAGCAACTCAACGGACGTGAGTTTGAGCAAACTCCGGGAGATAGTGAAGGACAGGGAAGTCTGCCAGGCTGCAGTCCATGGGGACGCAAAGAGTCTGATATGACTTAGTGACTGAACAACAACAACTTTGTTTAACACAGCATTTATCCACCAAATTATAACCATGGAATTCTTTTGATGAGTAATCTATAGCCATAACATACTCCTTCCTCCATGAAAAAACCCCTAGAATATCTAAAATCAGAGAAACTAAGCCTGTGTGAATGCCAGAGTGAGATGCAATAGGAGATTCTAAAAACAAAGGAAGGCATCTCAAGGGAAACTGGAGCATTACATGATATGTTTGACAAATAGTAAGTCCACCCAGCATGGCTAGAGTGTAAAGTTCCCACAAGACCACAGAAGACTGGTCTTCTGGACTGCATGCATCAACTAGGGTCAAACAGAAATGAGATGGATCACAAAATTAGGTTAACTGAGGTTTGTTTACAGAAGAACTTATTACAATAATATCAGGAACCATAAGCAGCATAATGCTGTTTCATATCTTATTCTCCAGCTAATATAACTTAACATTTTCAGTTTAAACCAGAAACATAAAATATATTAGAAATATACTCACCTCTATCCCCATTATTTCCTTTGGTGTCTTCAACTGAATCTAAACAATCAATAAGGACTTCTCCAGGTCTTGTTTTCATTTGTCTAAAATAAATATAAAGGCTTTAATATTTTAGCTACAACATCCGCTTACAATCGTGGGAGGGAAAAGACATCTATATATAAAACAGAAGTATAAATGATACAGTACCCAATGTTCAGCCATTGGAAAATAAGGTTTGCAAGAACTTTAAGAACCTGGCGATCAAGTGGGGCCTGGAGTGACCAGGGACATGCAGAGAAGCCAGAAATAAAGAGAAAGAAAGCATTTAGAGAAATAAGAGAGAGAGAAGAGAATCCATGATTAAAGATCTTAGAAGTAAGAAATGATAAGAGAATGTGGGGAGACTGGCCTGGCTGGGGAAGAAGGTCCATGTTGAGAGAGAGTGAAAAATACAATAGGATAAGTGAGAACAAACCAGATTATGGAGAACTAGAATGACAGTCAGACAGATATGGGTTTTATCTGGTGTACAGTGGAGAAGCCCCAGAGGTTTCTGTATAGACCAAAGAAGTCATGCAGTTACAGAAGGAACGGGTTAAAGCAAAGCAACATTGCTGCTGCTGCTAAGTCACGTCAGTCGTGTCCGACTCTGTGCGACCCCAAAGACGGCAGCCCACCAGGCTCCCCTGTCCCAGGGATTCTCCAGGCAAGAACACTGGAGTGGGTTGCCATTTCCTCCTCCAATGCATGAAAATGAAAAGTGAAAGTGAAGGCGCTCAGTCGTGTCCGACTCTTCACGACGCCATGGACTGCAACCTACCAGGCTCCTCTGTCCATGGGATTTTCCAGGCAAGAGTAGGACTTGGTGAAAAATCAGATAAAGGAGACAAAAGAAAATAAAGAGTGAAGAATAGGTTGCTGACTGACAGAATGCAATGTAGTGTGTCCATAAAAAAGAAAAAAAAAAAACAAACCCCAGCAGAATATGTGGTGGGGCTTTCTAACACATTCTCAATAAAGCTAACTCAATTATCTATTGGAAATACAGACATGATCATATCACTTTCCTGCTTCAAAAGCCAAGTAACTTATCCCAATGCCTAGAAGAAGGAAGCCCCAAATCCTCAACTGAATATTTCATAATCTGGCTAATTTTCCTTTCTACTTGCACCTCTTCCCTCTACTTGCCAGATCCTGCCTTCTAGCCAATGAGATTTATACCTCTAAGACTCTGTATCTAATTTATTTTTCCTTCCTTTACTCTCCTCCCGTCTCCTCTACCAAGGCTCTGCTCATTCATCAATTATGATATTGATGAATCTCAATATCTCAATTCAGATATTATTTTTTCTTTGAGGCCTTTCCTAGGAATAATGGACTTTTTTGTTTCTATGATCTTCCAGCTTTTTGTTCATTTTTTTCAATGATGGTATTTACCACATTTTAAATAGTTGTCTGTATGTATCCCTGCACTAGAATGGTGGGGTAGGGTGGTGTCATTTCCTATTATTTTGTATCTTTACTTATTTTTTAAATTTTTTGCATCTCCAACCATGGGATTCTCCAGGCAAGAATACTGGAGTGGGTTGCCATTTCCACCTCCAGGGGTTCTTCCGCACCCAGGGATCCAACCTGCTTCTCTTACATCTGCATTGGGAGGCGAGTTCTTTACCACTAGCGCCACCTGGGAAGCCCCAGTTACCAGCACAGTAACCAGCACACACCAAGGATTTGATAAATGTTTAATAAACTGAAAATGTTCATGAAATGGACCTTTGCTTGATTAAGAACTTTCCAGGGATAATAGAAAAAGTCAAAGAATGTGTGCAACATATTACTGTCACATAACTATAAATTCCCTTCTCTCACAACTGTCTTAAACGATCCAAGACCATCTTAGTAATAGATATCTAGCCACAACTAAGTCTGGGAAATTAATATTTCATTTTTTCCACCGACGAAAATTCTGTTCATAGTAAAGAATCATGCTGCTGCTGCTGCTAAGTCGCTTCAGTCGTGTCCGACTCTATGCGACCCCATAGACGGCAGTCCACCAGGCTCCCCTGTCCCTGGGATTCTCCAGGCAAGAACACTGGAGTGGGTGAGAAGTGGCTAAAAAGCAGCAAACCATTACTAAGAACCTTTAACTTTACTATTTTTCAATACTTAATACTCAATGTTGGATGACATTACCAACGCAATGGACATGAGTTTGAGTAGGCTGCGGGTGATGGACAGGGAAGCCTGGGGTGCTGCAGTCCATGAGGTGGCAAACAGTCGGACTAAACTGAATACCCAACGGGCATTTTTTCCTGGACTGCTGGCAGGAAGTTTCTAACTATTCTTTAAAACATTAAATTTCCGAAAACAGGATTTCTGTTTGAGAGACTTCAAAAGGAGGTTCCTTCTTACTGTTGGTGATTTAGTTGAATAACCAGATGGAAGCTTACCATGGGAATAAAGTTTGCATGCTGGGGAATTCTGGAAAATGCTTACTCCCACTTCCTTCGGAGACTCAAGCTTTAGAATGAAGTCATTTTTCTAAGGGCCCACAATGTATGTCCTTGTTCTAGAGCTAGTTTCAGAATCCTTGTTTCCTGAATCGCTGCCCCAGGTTCCTTCCACCATAAGAAACTGGCACGGCAAGTTCACTGGGGTATACTAGATGCCCAAGCCCTCGGCGGTCCCGGCCGTGTTTGGGTTCAGCTTCCTGATAGATTACAGCCAAGACAAGGCCTAGGATTTTACGGGACCAAAACGGCGTACAACCTAGACGAGCCCCGGCTGTGGGGCCTCGGGAGTGCCACAGGGCCCCGGCCAGTCTGGGGTTTCTTGAGGCGAGCACAGCAGCGCCAACCTCCTCCCACCCTCGAGAGGCCCGTGAGCCGCGGGGTCGTAGACTCCGCCCGCGGGCCGGGAAATCGCGCTGCGACGCCTTCTACAGGCTCCAGGCTCCTGGGGAATCTTGGCGACTCACTGTGAGGACACGTCGAAGCGGACATCCCGGTCCTCCCAAAGCGCGTCCAGCACCGACATGGTGACCACAGCGGAGGAGGCCGGGTGGCGTCCCGCCGGCTCCGGGGCAACCAGTCACCTCTGTCACGACGTCTACGGAAGGCGCCGAGGATCAAACTTCCCCGAGGTAACTTCGCGCTTTCCCAGCCCTGTCGGATTTGAGGATTTGCGGCTCCAGGCAGGATTCTGCGGCTCAAAGAAGCCGAGCTGGCCCCTGGCCAGGAGCTGGTGCTTGACTTCTCAGTGGCCTTCCATTTCTCTACCCTGTCAAAAAATTCAGACTTAAGAAATTTCCCTGGCCGTCTGCTGGTTAAGACTTTGCACTTCCAGTACTGAGGGCCCCGGGTCTGATCCCTGATCAGAGAACTATTAATAAGATGTTGCAAGCTACAGGGTGTGGCAAAAAAACAAACAAACTTTTTTTTTCCACTCACCTAAGAAGGCAATGGCACCCCACTCCGGTACTCTTGCCTGGAAAATCCATGGACAGAGGAGACTTTTAGGCTGCAGTCCATGGAGTCGCTAAGAGTCGGGCACGACTGAGCGACTTCACTTTGACTTTTCACTTTGATGCATTGGAAAAGGAAATGGCAACCCACTCCAGTGTACTTGCCTGGAGAATCCCAGGGGCGGGGAAGTCTGGTGGGCTGCCGTCTATGGGGTCGCACAGAGTCGGACACGACTGAAATGATTTAGCAGCAGCAGCAGCAAACATGTGCTACATTTAATGAAAAAGCAAGAATAAGGTAGAAAGTGTGAGAGCCCTGGCAGATTATTCCCAGATCTTAAAACTTAAGCAATAAAACCCCAACATCTGCACAGATGGATGGCAGAATTGTTATACGTCAGTCCTTCATTTGTACCTTCCCTCTACCCCCCTGTTGAAGTGGAATGTCTCTGTTCTCCTCTGACTGTCCCACCATTGTATGATGGGAGTCTTGGGAGCACTAGTGTCTTTAGTTTCCCAGGTCACCAATGGGATTGTGCTGCAAGGAAATGCACTTAATGGCTTATAGCCAGGAGCTTCATTTATTGTTATTGTCGTTCAGTCGCTAAGTCGTGTCTGTTTCTTTTCTTTTTTTTTTAAATTATTTTATTTTTTTTTTACAATATTGTATTGGTTTTGCCATATATCAAAATGAATCTGCCACAGGTATACATGTGTTCCCCATCCTGAACCCTCCTCACTCCTCCCTCTCCATACCATCCCTCTGGGTCGTCCCAGTGCACCAGCCCCAAGCATCCAGTATCGTGCATCGAACCTGGACTGGCGACTCGTTTCATACATGATATTACACATGTTTCAATGTCATTCTCCCAAATCTTCCCACCCTCTCCCTCTCCCACAGAGTCCATAAGACTGTTCTATACATCAGTGTCTCTTATGCTGTCTCATATACAGGGTTATTGTTACCATCTTTCTAAATTCCATATATATGTGTTAGTATACTGTATTGGTATTTTTCTTTTTTTTTCTTTTTTTTTTTTTTAGGTATGTTTCTTTCTGGCTTACTTCACTCTGTATAATAGGCTCCAGTTTCATCCACCTCATTAAAACTGATTCAAATGTATTCTTTTTAATGGCTGAGTGATACTCCATTGTGTATATGTACCACAGCTTTCTTATCCATTCATCTGCTGATGGACATCTAGGTTGCTTCCATGTCCTGGCTATTATAAACAGTGCTGCAATGAACATTGGGGTACACGTGTCTCTTTCCCTTCTGGTTTCCTCAGTGTGTATGCCCAGCAGTGGGATTGCTGGATTATAAGGCAGTGTCTGTTTCTTTGTGACCCCATGGACTGCAGCACTCCAGGCTTCACTGTCCTTCATTATCTCCCTTAGTTTGCGCAAACATGTGTCCATTGAGTTGGTGATGCTATCCAACCATCTTTGTTCTGTCACCCTCTTCTCCTTTTGTCTTCAATTTTTCCCAGCATCAGGGTCTTTTCCAATGAGTCGGCTCTTCACATCGGGTGGCCAAAGTATTGGAGCTTCAGCTTCAGCATCAGTCCTTCCTGTGAATATTCAGCAGCTTCATTTGCTCAGATGTAAATGATTTCGATGATGAGATCCTGGATTTTGAACTGATGCTGTAATGTGATGAGAGAGAAACCCTGGGAAGGAAAGAACATTTTTTGTTGTTGTTGTCTTTTGTTTTCCTTTGGGAGAGGCATGAATTGTTGAGGGCCGTAGGCATAGTCCCAAGTGGCCTCTAAGATTCCCACTCCTGGTATACATACCTTATGTAATCCCTCCCCCTTGAGTGTGGAAGAACCTATGAATATGAAAGGATATCAGTTCTATGGTTAGACTGTGTGGTGTAGCAAAGATGAAGGAGTTTTGCAGATGCAATTAATGCCCTTTGAATTAGGAAAAAGGGAGACTATCCTTGGTGGGCCTGAACTTATCAGGTGAGCCCTGAAACTAGATTTTCTTGATGGCTTTAATGAAATAGTCTCCAAGTTGTGGATAGATCTACATAGCTAGGAACTGAGGGCAACCTTTAAGAGCTAAGAGCCAGCAAGACAACAGTAACTCCTGTCATCCACCCACAAGGAACCAATTCTGCCAAGGAACCTGAATAAGCCCAGAAGAGGTCCCCAAACCTCAGATGAGATCACATCCCTGCTAACATCTTGATTTCAGGTAAGACTCTGAGAAATAACTCTGCCAAGACTCTTGACTCACAGAAAACACTGTGAAACATTAAGTTTGTATTGTTTTAAACATCTAAGGTGGTGACAGTTTATTATAGCACTATTAAATTAATACACTGACATCTCAGTAGGACCTTTGAAATGAAGGTTGAAATGACTATTTTTTGGCCCTTTTAACTGGACCTTCATATTCTTTGTTTACCAGACTCTTTTTTTCTCCTGCCTTCATAAGTAAAGTTTTTTTGTGTGTGTGTTTTTACTTTTTAAATCAATTTTATTGAGATATGATTTACATATAATAAAATCTACCTATTTTAAGTGTACTCTTTGATGAATTTTGACAAGTGTATGCATCTGTGTAACCATTTCCATTATGAAGCTACAGACCATTTCCATCACCCCAAAAAGTTTTTTCTTGCCCTTTTGAAATCAACTTCAAGTCCTGGAAACAAGTTGTTTGCTTTCTATCACAGCAGATTTTTTTTTCATTATTTTTGTTTTGGTTAAAAAATATATAGATATAGATAGACATAGATATAGACAGATATAGATATAGATAGATATAGATATTAACTTCTTATTGGTTATATCTCTGAAAATATTTTCTCCCATTTCATATGTTGTCTTTTTGTTTTTTTGATGGTTTCCTTTACTGTGCATGAGCTTTTAAGTCTAATTAGGTCCCATTTGTTTATTTTTGCTTTAGGAGACAGATTCACAGAAATATTGCTATGATTTATGTCAATCAGTATACTGTCTTTTTCTCTAGGAGTTTTATTGTTTCTGGTCTTAAATTTAGATCTTTAATCCATTTTGAGTTTATTTTTGTATATGGTGTTAGAGAATGTTCTAGTTTCATTCTTTTACATGCAGCTGTCCAGTTTTCCCAGTGCTACTTATTGAAGAGACTTCTGTTTCTCCATTGTATAGTCTTGCTTCTTTGTTATAGATTAATTGGCCACAGTGTGAGTTTACTTTGGGCTCTCTATTCTGTTCCATTGATCTATGTGTCTGTTTTTTATGATAGTACCATACTGTTTTGATAACTGTAGCTTTGTAGTATAGTCTGAAGTCAGGGAGTGTGATTTTTCCAACTCTGTTGTTCTTTCTCAAGATTGTTTTGGTTATTCAGTGTCTTTCATGTTTCCATACAAATTTTAAAATTATTTGTTCTAGTTCTGTGTAAAATGTCATTGTTATTTTGATATGGATTGCACTGAATCTGTAGATTGCCTTGGGTAGTATCTAGCACCATTTGTTGGACTACTCTTGCCTCCCTACTTCTTTTAAAAACACCTATTAAAAAAAAAAAAACACCTATTTATTCTTAACCTAGAAACAAAATTAAGGCCTTAGGAGGGAAATATGTAACATTAGAGCCTAGTGAAACAATGAATAGTCTAGATAGCAAAGGAGCACAGAAGAGTCAAAACAAGAATAAAAAACTAGTTGTTATCCTTATGTCAGTGAGTCATCTCTTCTCCCTACTCCACCCATCTCCTTTTAAAAATGATTGCCTTTATTAATGTTGAAAGTTCACGGGTAATAAAAAGAAATTTTCCTCTAAGGCAGGGATACCCAACCTTCAGGATCTAAAGTCTGATGATCTGAGGTAGAACTGAAGTAACAGTGATAGAAATAAAGTGCACAATAAATGCAATGTGGTTGAATCATCCTGAAACCTTCCCGCACTCCTGATCCATGGAAAAATTGTTTTCCACAAAACTGGTCCCTGGGGCCAAATAGGATGGGCACCGCTGCTCTAAGGTGTCAGCTTTCATCTTCATTGAATATCTACAGTATTTTAGATGCCCTGAAATGTTGTCTTTTCTTTTGTAAAGAAGACACAACTTATTAGGAAGATATTCACTAAGCCAAATTATATTTTATAATCTTAAGATTAAAAAAATCTAAAATCTAGATTTTACATAGCATAAAGATATGCTTCAGTGCAAATATTTTACTCTTTGTTCAGTTAAATAGCAATCGATGTTATTGAAATATATTCCTATCTTGAAACAAAATTATTGCACTTAGAAACAACTTTCCAAGTACAGCTACTAGAAAATTGATCTTAAGCAAAAAACCTTTAAGGAGAGGAATAATTATATTGGTCCTAATTCAAGTGTTTGATTTATTCCTTAACTCTGACTTATTCTTTAACTTCTGTGTGAAGACAGTTATTAGATACATGTCACAAGTTCCTGAGCAGTGTTTATTATAATTTACTTTAAAATATAGAGGACCTATAAGAGAGTTTTAATGTTACTGTATAACATTTTATTTTAAAATATTTAATCTGTATACTGAAATGTTGAGTTTATGGACTCCTTTGTTCTTTGTTGAGCAAGGATTTTCTTATCATAAAGAAGTTATGGAGTCCACTTTAGATTTCAAGCTTATGCAAAATAAAGTGAAACATTATGGCTTATATACAAGATGTTCTGTAGGATGTTTTCCTAGGCATCATAAAGAATGCATTATTAAATGATGTTTTCTTCTGTCACTGTAAAGGTTAATGCTGCTCATGTAACTGAATGAAACACAAAAATTCTCAATTTGTGACTAGGCTCATGAGCAATTAATCTATGCCATTAGGAATAGTATGCTATCCTCAAACAAAGTTCATTTTCTTAAGGTATCACATCCAAAATATAAGCATTCTTGCTCGATTGGATTGAGTTGATGTTTTATATATGAGTTTGGCAGTGGATTATGTGAAGTAGGTGAATCCCAGTTTTGAGGGGGACAGCAAAGGGTAGTGGGGCGTAAGAGGAAGGCTATGTACCCATCACCTCATGTCTTCCTACTAAGATGCCTAGATGTCTTTGTAATAGCTTCGGCCCCTGTATTTTGATGGTAGTCATGGGAGGAATCAGATCACTTTTCTTCTCAAAGACAACAGCTCCGCTGGTCTCCAATCTGGTCAAATTAGAAACAAACCGATGACTCCTAAGTGAATCACTCTGGTTACATTTACCTTACTTCAGTGTCTCTTCCCTAACCTTTAAAAGACTTCAGTATCATTATTGCTATAATGCCAGATTACCCCAGAACTCTAATGTTATATTGTGTTATTTGCCAATGGTTAGGAATTCTGAACTATTGAATTCTTGATTCCCAATATGTGTTCACGCTTTTTTTTTTTTTTTTTTCATGATTTTCTTTATGCTGTTCTCTGCATGGATAGACCCACCTCCCTAAGCTAAATCTATTAGACTATCAAGTTATACTCCTGAATTCGTATATATATTACTTCAAACCTCCACTAAAAAATGTGCAAGCTTTTGCATGTTGAGCATCATTGACAAAATGATTGACATTTCTGTGACAAAAACCGTACCAACAGTAAGTCAGTCGTTTATATGTATATTATATTATCATGATATCCATTACACTCAACACATTGTATGGCCTTGATCTAAGTTGATCTACATCATGCCTCCTGTGTATCTTCTGTATAAAAAAGGACAAAGAAAATGTAATTATTTATATTTCATTATTAGTCATTTTTATAAAACATTTTACAAACAATTTAAACTCATACCTACAAAGTAAATCTACTATGATGCCCAAAATTATTTTAATAGCATGTCATTAATAGTACATAGCAACACATTTAGAAGGGTATTATTTTGTTTTACAGTATGATTTATATACTCAAATTGAGGTTCAGTGCTCAATGGGCTGATAAAATTGCAACTCCTCACAGCATTAAACATAAACATTATGAATGGAATGGATTTAATCATTATTGTTCTTTCATGCAAATCCAAAATACCAAAACAATCTGATGATATTGAACTATTTACAGTACATTAACCACTGGGTTAAATTTTAAAGATTAAAGAGGTTATAGAAAGAAGAAAATAGTTATTGTCTATTTCTTAGAATTTCTATTATCTACTGATTGTAACATAACTACTAAAGCTTAGAAAATCCATTTTAACAGCTATAATATTATCTGTACTAATAAAAAAGCAAATAGTACTAAAAATATTTTCCAGAGGCTGTCAGGTTATATACTTTTAGAATGCTCATAATGTGAGGGGAGGAGGAAAATGAGGGCGAGAAGGAGTGAGGCCTGGAGGTAGGCTGAAGTGGAAGTGGCAATTTTAGTATAATGGCAGAAGGTCATTCGAATGTTATGGACATCTAACTCTGTATTTTAAGTTACCTGTAGAATAACACCATTCATCTCCGAAAACTTTAAGGAAAAGCTATTAAAACACAAAGCCTTTGTGGGAATGTTTTCTCCCTTGTAGAAATTAGAAAGTGGTGCTAAATTTCATGGTTCAGAACAGGGACAGGGAGTTGTTCAGATACAACAATGCATAATCTGAACCACTTAGTTCAAGGAAAGCCAAAGCTTGGAGCTGTTGGTAACTGTGAGAAGATATCCCTCTGGGATATCAGACATCTTGGGTACACGGTTGGATATTGCAGAAAATCTGGAGTAATGTTTTAGCCACTCTTATCTCAATGTTATAGGCAAGGTGATACGGCTGACATCTGAGGTTCATATAGATTAATACCTATTTTCATATATGAATATAATGATATCTTGGAGATTCAATGAAGAGGTAGAATGTTCTTTCCCCTTATAGTTATTCTCATAGGTTTCATATTCTAGCTGCAGTGATTCTTTGGTCTGTAAGACGTTTGCTTGTTTTTTTCCCTTACTTGGCTGCCCCACATGGCTTGCAGGGTCTCAGTTCCATGACCAGGGATTGAATCTGGGCCATGGCAGTAGAAGTGCCAAGTCCTAACCACTAGACCACCAGGGAACTCCCCTGGTCTGTAAGGCATGTATTCTCTTATTCACATACTTGCTGCTTGCATCAACTGGGGATGGGCAAAGATTAGGACTTGGACAACTTGCGAGTGCCCTGGGAGTTTGTATTTATCTTTTCCAATAACATTTGCCATATAACACTATCTTGCATTCAGTGCAGTATTATTTTTCAGTTAATTAACATATTTATTCAGCTTGTGAAAAAAGATAGCCAAAAATTCTATCTATATGACACTGCTAAGTCGCTTCAGTCGTATCCGACTCTGTGCGACCCCATAGATGGCAGCCCACCAGGCTCCCCCGTCTCTGGGATTCTCCAGGCAGGAACACTGGAGTGGGTTGCCATTTCCTTCTCCAATGCATGAAAGTGAAAAGTGAAAGTGAAGTCTCTCAGTCGTGTTCGACTTGTAGCGACCCCATGGACTGCAGCCCACCAGGCTCCTCTGTCCATGGGATTTTCCAGGCAAGAGTACTGGAGTGGGGTGCCATTGCCTTCTCCACTATATGTCATTAGAGGGAAATATAAATTCACACTTTACCATCTTGACATCGAGAGACTTTGATGTTATATAATCACATATAACAATGTGTCATTTATAGTTCATTTTTCTTTCATTTGACATTATTTAGATCTTAGGTACTTCAACATCTGATATATATCAATGCCTCATCCTGGATTTGCCAAAAGAGGCCTGTGGAATAGTTTAGACATAGGCACTTGCTGCCTAACTAAGCCTTAATATCCCTGGTAGAAAAAACATTAAAATTTATACTTGTGAAATGAACATTCAGATTTAAAAGTACCATTAAAGTGTGTTGGTGGGAGTCAGGTGTTTTGAAAATAACTGAAAGTAAAGAATGACTAATCAGGAAAGATCTTCAAAAGATCCTTTATGAGAATTTCTTCATACTTAGTGGGGAACAGGAGATAATAGAGTAAAAAGTTACAAACTCCTCCACAGAACTCACACTCTTTCTTTGAGAATATTCTATTTCTTTTTAATTAGTAAAAGTGACAAAAATGATTGCTGCAAAATCATAAAACAATACAGAAAGGTATAGAATGAAGAGTAAAAATACTCCTTCATCTGTCCCTTTTCTTCCAATAGCACTTTTCGTTCCCAAAGAAACCATTGTTAATAGTCTGGTCTATTTCCTCCCAAAACTCTTCTATGTGTTCCTGAATATTCTTACACATACATATCCCTAAACTGAGGCAAGTGTATAGATAAAGAGAAGGGGTCATACTGCATATATTGTTCTGTGTGTAGGTATCAAATCAGAGGGAATACAGATATCAACCTGACTTATTACTGATAATATCAACCTTGATCACTAGTTAAGGTGGTGTCTGCCCCAGGTTTCTCCACAGCAAAGTTACTATTTTTCCACACTGTCTTCTTTAGAAGTGAGTTGCTAAGTCCAGCCTACACTTAAGGGAAAGAGAAGTAAGGTCCATATCCTGGAGGAAAGCGTTGTTAGTTGCTCAGTCGTGTCTGACTCTTTATGATCCCATGGGCTGTAGCCTGCCAAGCTTCTCTGTCCATGGAATTCTCCAGCCAAGAATACTGGAGTGGGTTGCCATTTCCTTCTCCAGAGGATCTTCCCAACCCAGGGATCGAACCTCGGTCTCCAGCATTGCAGGCAGATTCTTTACTGACTGAGCCACCAGGGAAGCTCCTATCCTGGAAGAGGAAGTATCTAAATATATTATTTGGAATTCTGTAAGAAAGACTTCCCTTCTATTCCATTTATTTGTTTAGTCAATAATTTATATGTGTCAATATGGACACATGGCTATTTAATTTATTCTTTGGAGTATAACTCAATCCTGTAGAGATTTATTTTGTTGCTCAAATTCACATGCACTTAAATTCATTCACTGTCTCACTCACTCTCTCTCTCATTCTCTTCAAAGATATATTTAAAAGAGGAGCAGTCATAATAGGATTCTATTTATGGTTTTAGCTCCTTACTCATTCCTTTCTCTGTGAGTCACTGGTTTTTAATGTCTGCCTTCTAATGGAGTGAGAGTCAGGTGGATGATGAGCTGTGTATGAGGCCACAATCTAAGCTGAGTGGAAACAGCTTAGTGAGGGAAGGATTGGAGCTCTGTGTTCCTTACCAGCTCACACCAAACACTTATTATTGACAATATTAATGACTTTTGACTCTTCAGCACTGTCCATTCCTAATCAAAAGTCAGAAATAACCAGGTTCCCAGAATAAACTGGGATTAATTTATAAAAAATTCCTCTCTCACTGTCTAGTTGGTTTACAGTGTTGTGTTAGTTGGGCTTCCCTTGTGGCTCAGCTGGTAAAGAATCCACCTGCAATGCAGGAGACCTGGGTTCAATCCCTGCCTTGGGAAGATCCCCTGGAGAATGGAAAGGCTTCCCACTCCAGTATTCTTGCCTGGAGAATTCCATGGACTGTAAAGTCCATGGGGTCGCAAAGAGTCAGACACAACCGAGCAACTTTCACTTTCATAGTTGATACACAATGTTGTGTTAGTTTTAGGTATACAGCTCATGAGATTCTTTCCCATTATAGGTTATTATAAGATATTTAGTATAGTTTCTTGTGCTACACAGTACATCCTTGTTGGTTATCTTTTCAAAACTGTATTTTAATTGAATCCATGTTTGGGAATGTATTTCAGAGAACTATTGAATTCATAATAGGAAGATTTGAATGTAGTGACCACAGCAGCTGTTATTTCATCATGCCATTGAGCAATGTTTATTTATTTTTGGCTGTGCTAAATCTTCATTGCTGCATATGGGCCTTCTCCAGTTGTGGTGATGGGGGCTACTCGTTGTTACTGTATGGGGGCTTCTCATTGTGGTGGCTTCTCTTGTTGTGGCTCTCAGGCTCCAGAGCACAGGCTCACTAGTTGTGGCAGAGGGGCTTAGTTATTCCACGGCATGTGGGATCCTCCCTGGCCAGGGATTGAACCTAAGTTTCCTGCTGTTTTCTAAGTTTATCGTCAACCTCTTTCTTCAGATTATCTCTGAACTTGGATAACTATCAGGTTCCTTTCAGTTGAGATTATAAGAAAGTTGACAGTCACTATTTCATGCCCACTTAGGAGACCTACCTTGGAGGTTTGAGTTGGGATCATCTAGCGTAATACACAGAGAAGGCAATGGCACCCCACTCCAGTTCTCTTGCCTGGAAAATCCCATGGACAGAGGAGCCTGGTAGGCTGCAGTCCATGGGGTCGCTACAAGTCAGACACGACTGAGCGACTTCACTTTCACTTTTCACTTTCATGCATTGGAGAAGGAAATGGCAACCCACTCCAATGTTCTTGCCTGGAGGATCCCAGGGACGGTGGAGCCTGGTGGGCTGCCGTCTATGGGGTCACACACAGTCGGACACGACTGAAGTGCCTTAGCAGCAGCAGCAGCAGCAGCAGCAGCAGTGTAATACATGGATCATGGGGTGTGTAGAAAATGAAAATTCACTTGGTCATGGAGGGATCTCTGAGAAAATCTGAAAAAATGTTCCACAACAGCTGAAACTAAGGCACGACCAGAGGTTGTGTGACTGCCAACTGAACATTGGCTCTCAAACTCGGCTATCTATAACTCTGGAGTCTTTAAAATTCCTAAGATCCAAGCTGGACCCTGGACAAATGGAGTGAGAATCTCTGGGGACACAGCTCAGGCAACAGTGGCTTTTAAAGCTCCTCATGTGATTCTGATGTATAACCAAGGTTGGGAATTCCTGCAACAGAGGGATGCCCTAGGTAGTAGCAGAATAGCTGGGTACTTGGATAATAACGAAACAGAGGGTTCAAATGCATAGTCACAGTGGTGGGTGTTCAAAATTGTAGGTAGTCCATTGTTAAAATGAGCTTCTATTTAAATGATCAATCCCGAACAGCAGCACTAATGTTACAAACAGCAGAGATTTATTTACTTATCACTATTAATTCTCCAGAATGATCATGTGGAGGCAAGCAGGATTATACAGATAAAGAGATAATACATGTTACTAAGAAAACTTAAAATTCAAGTTTCAGATGTTGTCTGGCATGTGAACAGGGTGGCACCACCAATGTGCTCACTGTACCAGGCCAGGACCGACTGAGATTCCACATCCTGCAGCACTACCAGATCAGCTCAGGCTACAGGCCTCCTCAGCCACCTTTTAAACTTGCAAGAATAGAGGGTAAGCATGATCAAGGTCAAGGACTTTAAATCCAGGCAAATCTGGATTCTAATAACAGTTAATACTTATATAAGGTTTTCCATATGCCAGACACTGTACTAAGTGCTTTAGGTATTAACTTATTTGAATCTTACAATCTCTCTAGAAGGCAGGTATTAGCATCCATTCCTTACAGAGGTGACCTGAAGCACAGAAACTTTAAGGAACTTGTCTGAGGTCTTACAGGTAGTGTGTTACAGAATTCAGGATTTGAACCCAGAAAGGGTGGCTCTTGATTCTGTACTTTTATCTGTTACTCAACACTTCTGCATACCAGGGAGGCAACCAGCCTTCAGTATGTTATTGAGTCTCACTGTCTCATTTTAATAATACTTATGTTACAGGATGGGAGAAGGCAATGGCACCCCACTCCAGTATTCTTGCCTGGAAAATCCCATGGATGGAGGAGCCTGGTGGGCTGCAGTCCATGGGGTCGCTAGGAGTCGAACACGACTGAGCGACTTCACTTTCACTTTTCACTTTCATGCATTAGAGAAGGAAATGGCAACCCATGCTGGTGTTCTTGCCTGGAGAATCCCAGGGACGGGGGAGCCTGGTGGGCTGCCATCTCTGGGGTCGCACAGAGTCGGACACGACTGAAGCAATTCAGCAGCAGCAAAAACAGCATCATGTTACAGGATTATTGGGAGGGAAACAGCTGGTATAATGCTTGGCACAGTTTTCGTTATGTTGATGTTATTCTCCACTGCCAGGCAGGTTATTGTCAGATCCTTCTGCCCTGTGGGCCTGGGTGGAGGACTTGTATATTTACTTAATGATCAACTAAGAGAGACTAGCAGAGCTTTGCAGTTAATTTTTCTTGTCTCTACTTCAGAATATAAGATAATAGATACTAGTATTGTACCCAAACAAATTCCACATTCTCGCAAACCACACTTAAGGAGTAATGATTTCATTTTTGCACCTTATTTTATGTTCCTGGGTATATTTCAGTGTCTCCTAGTTTACAGTCTGTGGGAACTTGAATCGAATTTGTACCCTACCATTGTGTGAATCATGGTGCTTTTCAGGCCTACTTTTTTTTTCAGGTCTCCTTTTGCTTTTCTGTGTACTCATTCTATTGATTTTTGAGAGTTTGTTATTGAAACCCCAACTAAAAATCTTAATTTCTCTGCTTAAAAAATCATTATAATACATAGTGAAATTATATGCAACTTTGTTCTGTATTTTCCAAGTCTCCTGTAAATGTGTTATCATACTTTTATAATTTAAAAAAAAATAAAGAGAAAACAAAAAACTAATGATTTCAGAAGATGATTAATTTCAGCCACTTTTGTCCTGAGTAAAATCAGCTTCACTACAACTTGGCTGTACTTAGCTAAGTTAAGAAATCCACCCCACCTTCTCCTGCCACCAAGGGAGTCATTATGTATTGGGCACTACTCTTTAAACGCTTTTCTGGAAGCAGAAATCCAAAAATCCAGTCTTGGTAGTTGAAGTGGAGACGAAAGAATTGCTTTCCTTTGCCATTTAAAAAGTTTACATGTTATGGCTCCATTTACATGAAATTTCCAGAATAAGGGAATCCACAGAGACAGAAAGGAGAAAGAGTGAGAATGGGGAGTGACTGCTAGTGGATGTGGGTTTCTTTTTGATATGACAACAATGTTCTGAAATTAGATAGTGATAATGATGGCACAATTCTCTGAACATACAGACAAAGAAACTGACTTGTACAGTTTAAATGAGTGAATTTCACAGCATGTAAGTGTCTTAAAAATGCTGTTATAAAACAAAATCATTCATGTGAATGTTGTTGGCTTTGTCTTGTATGCCTTCAGTGGTGCCAAGAAGGAGGAAGGCACCAGCTAGATGGATGTTTTACAGATGACTGCTGCTCACCTTAGCAGTGATAAATGGATAGCACTGCTACAGAATGTAGGATTTTGATGACAGTTTTCAGGTTGAGTAACTGAGAGGCTATTTGGGGTGACCAAGTTCTCCACAGGGATTCTAAGCCAAGTTCCTAATCTATTGCTATCCTAAGCAAAGCCTGATTATCCAGAGCTATGATGAGAGTGATTAGGTATGTCCAAAGCTCTTGGCATATTGTGATTTGCATGGTACCTATCACATGGTCATTAAATCTGTGATAAATGAGTAACTGAGACTCCCTAAAATCTGGCTTAAAACTCAACATTTAAAAAACGAAGATCATGGCATCTGGGGAAACAATGGAAACAGTGACAGATTTTATTTTCTTGGGCTCCAAAATCACTGCAGATGGTGACTGCAGCCATGAAATTAAAAGACACTTGCTCCTTGGAAGAAAAGCTATGACCAACTTAGACAGCATATTAAAAAGCAGAGACATTACTTTGCTGACAAAGGTCCGTCTAGTCAAAGCTATGGTTTTTCCAGTAGTCATGTATGGATGTGAGAGTTGGACCATAAAGAAAGCTGAGCGCCAAAGAATTGATGCGTTTGAACTGTGGTGTTGGAGAAGGCTCTTGAGAGTCCCTTGGACTGCAAGGAGATCAAACCTCTCAATACTAAATGAAATCAGTCCTGAATATTTATTGGAAGGACTGATACTGAAGCTGAAGCTCCAATACTTTGGCCACCTGATGCGAAGAACTGACTCATTGGAAAAGACCCTGATGCTGGGAAAGAACGGAGGCAGGAGGAGAATAGGATGACAGAAGATGAGATGGTTGGATGGCATCACCGACTTAATAGACATGAGTTTGAGTAAACTCTGAGAGTTGGTAATGGACAGGGAAGCCTGGTGTGCTTCAGTCCATGAGGCCGAAAAGAGCTGGACACGACTGAGTGACTGAACTACTGAACTGATGGATCCTCCGGGTTGAAATAAAGCCTCTGAACATAAATAGTTCTTTTGTTTGTTTGTTTTTTAACACCTGGGACAACTGCAGTGTGCTCTGAATTACATTGATACAGTATTTAGAACATCCATACACAATGAATTATATTAATATATTTACTTTTTGAAAGACTTCAGGATACAAAAATAATGCCCCCTCTCTCTCTCTCTTCAGTACTTAGGCATTACTTAGTCTTAAAAAAATTTTTTTTATTGAAATATAGTTGATTTACAATGTTGTGTTACAATGGTTGTGTTTCAGGTGTACAGCAAAGTGATTCAGCTATACATATACATACAGATATATATGTATGTGTATACACACACACACACACAGAGTCTTTTTCAGATTCTTTTCCATTATAGGTTATAATAAGATAAAGAATATAGTTCCATGTGCTATACAATAGAGCCTTGTTTATTTATTTTTATATATAGTTGTGTATATCTGTTAATCCCAAGCCCCTAATTTATCCCTTCCCTCCTTTCCCTTTGGTACTCATATGTTTTTTGAGTTTGTGAGTCTGTTTATGCTTTGTAACCAGGTTCATTTGTATTTTTTAGATTCCACATATAAGTAATATCATATGATTAAGAGGTGAGGGTGTGGGTGCGGGTGGATGGGTTGCGGGGGAATGATTCTATTTAAACTCTTCCTTAGAACAATAGTGACACCCTGTGGTAAATTCTTATTATAGGCTATAGTACACAGTGGATGGGTGTGGGTTCCCTACTTGTCTACTTGAAGGCAGAAAGTACTGTCAACCAAATTAATCAGACTTCAAATTAAATGAGAATGTACTGAGTGCCTCCTATGTACAGGAACTATGCCAGTGCCTTCATAGATATTATTTCTTTCTAGTATTCATCCAGATGACCAGATGCTAAACTAATTTTATATGTATCTGTGTCTCACTGTGGGGTTTCCTAGCTGGCTAAGTGGTAAAGAATCTGCCTGCCAATGCTGGAGACATGAGTTTGATCCCTGGGTTGAGAAGATCCCCTGGTGAAGGAAATGGAAACCCACTCCAGTATTCTTGCCTGGGAAATCCCATGGACAAAGGAGCCTGGTGGGTTATTGCCCATGGGTGGCAAAAGAGTTGGATATAATTTAGCAATCCAGAACTCCTAAAATTGTATGGAAAATATGTGTATATGTGTTTCTAGGGAAATGGACTCTTAGCTTTAGTAATATACTCCCATGGGTTCCTTGCTCCCATAACACTTGACATTGCTCTCTTAGAGCATGTCTCTAACAATGCCATTATGATATATTTGAACTAGCTTCATCAATCTCTTTTTCTTTGTAAGCTGCCATTTCTTCCAGCAAACCATGCTCACCCTAGGCTTAAAAGCAAACTTAAAAAAACTTCAAAGAAAAAAGGAAAGAGGGGCAGAAAGAAGAAAGCCAAGAAGAATAAGGCTAGATAGCAGCACAACAGCGTAGAGTGAAAAGAGCATTGGAATCTGTCAGTTTCAAATCTATCACTTCTGCCCATTTGAGCTTAGTCAAGTTAGTTATTCTTTGAGTCTTAATTTCTTCATCTGCAAAATGGAGATAATAATGTCAGAGAATTAGTCTAAGAATCAATAGATGGCAACAAGCTTTTAGATACAATTAAATGTATAATCCATGAGAGAAAAAAGTGATAAAATGAACTTTATTAAAATTTAAAACTTCTGTTGTGCAAAAGAGACTAAGATAATGAAAAGACTCTGGGGATCCAGAGGTTAGGACTCAGCACTTTCACTGCCATGGCCCCAAGTTTTTATCCCTAGTTAGGGAACTAAGATCCCGCAAGCTGCGTGGAGTGGTCAAAAAACAAAAAGCCCCAGACTGAGAGAAAATATTTGCAAACAGATATCTAGTAAAGGATTTGTATTCAAAATATATAGAGAATCCACTGAGAAAACTTATGCTTTTAAATTTGAAAGTGATAATCTATTATACAAACATACATTTTTATTTATAACACAAATTTTTCTGATTATTAAATAGTGCGATCAGCATAGAAAACATAAAAATGAGTGAAAAGGATAAAGAAACAAAGTTAGTGTACCCCATAGCTCAGCAATAACAATTGTTAACATTATCAAAATGTTAACATTATCAAGATGTTTTTCTTTCCTTTTTTGCTAAGCATTCATGCATATATTCATGTGGTATCATTAGTTAACCGATGTTTAAAGTTACCCTGTTTGTTCTACCTGTGGGCGGCGGGCAGGGGGCGGGGGCGGTGGTCTGGATTTCTACAGAGAGGAGGAGGAGTGCCTTTCCAACACAGAGGTATAGAGTGTCCAATCCTGGTCTATTGGATGACAGGTGAGCTCTGGAGCTGCACCCAGGTCAGAGTTGAGAAGAGAAGGTAGATGTTCTCAGGTATGTGCTTGCTGCCTCTTCTGTCTCTGAACAGATCCAGTCTGTGTTTGAGTGTGCATGTGTGAGCATGCACACACAGGGAAAGAAAGAAGGTAGAGAGGCCAGGGCTGACCCTGAGTGTTTGCACTGCTGGCTGCACACGGGCTAGGATGGTTTTAGGAAGCCCCTTCTCAAGGACTTTTTCCTTGAGAACATTTCTGTTGAGGGATAACATAAATGCAGAAATGTGCAAGTCATAAGTATACAACTAGAATTTTAAAAAATGTTGATGCACCTAGACCTAGAAATACAACCAGCACCCCAGAACTCCTCCTAGTATGCTCCCTTCCAGGGATTATCTGCCACATAATTGACCTGACTTCTAATACTATAGATCATTTTTGTCTGCCAAACAGATTTTTTTGATGCTCTAATGAATTCATAAAGGGCACTATTGTATCTTCATAAACACTCTGAAAAGAGTAAAGTTGCATTGATGTAAATAATTCAGAACCAGAGTTTCAGTAAGGCAAGGAAGCCAATCAGATAGGCCGGTGGCCTCTGATGTAGGAAGATATTACAGCCTTGTTTACTAGGCTATCACGGAACCTGTCTAACCTGTGCCTGATCTACCACTTTAAATCTTTCTCTTCCAATTTCAGATGGTACCAGTACTATCCAGCTGCCCTGACTCATGCCCAGACAAAACTAACCCCCATAGCTTTCCCCTTTTCCTAATCCTCTGCAGCTTAATATCTGCTAAGCCTGCTATATTGCCCACTATGACTTTAACCAGGCATTCTTGCTCCTCATTTTAGGAGAATTTGGAAAGATCTAGGCCTAGATACGGAGAAGGCAATGGCACCCCACTCCAGTACTCTTGCCTGGAAAATTCCATGGAAGGAGGAACCTGGTAGGCTGGCGTCTATGGGGTTGCACAAAGTCAGACACGACTGAAGCGACTTAGCAGCAGCACCAGCAGCAGGCCTAGATAATACAGACTGAGAAAACTAAAGAGTAAAATACAAAGAGTAAATTCAAAGAATTGAAAAGAACAGGAAAGAATAGAGGCATTTTTTTTTCTTTTGTTAAACTTTATGACATGAAACTTCCCAGTTTCTTTTCTAGACTAGAGCAAAGGAAGTCAAAACAAGTCTCAAAGCTCACATTAGTCCATTTTCAGGAATACAGTAACTCTTCAAACATACATACAGCAGTGTCCAACATTCCCTGTATATTTTTGTTAGCAGTCCCCTGTTAGTTCTCTGTGCGGGTTTAGTTTTTGTTTGTTTGTTTGCTTGTTTTCACATGTTCTGCACATCTTCCCTGTTCCTGGTTGGAAATCATTACAACATCCCGGAAGTCTGTTTGGGGACAGTTGGTGTGAGCAGGAGACCACAGAGATTTTGTGAGCACTCTGGATATAATGTACAATGTAAAGAGTTGTACGGAGTTGGAGATACAAACTGGGTGATGGTGAGTCACAATATCCATTGTAATTTAGAATAAAGGAGGTGGGTTTGGGGAGACCTTAGAGATTAAAGAGATTAATCCTCTACTCAGTGAGTAGTCCCTTTGACAATAACATTCATAGATGATTATTTAACATCTGCTTAAACATTTTCAATGATTTCCAGTGATAAGAAGCTCACTGTTTTTCTGGGCAAGTCATTTTATTTATTCCCATCTTGAACTATCATAAAGCTTTTCTGTATAATGATTTGAGGTCTGCCTTCTTGCAACTGCATCCTAGGGAACCCAGTTATTTCCTCAGGAGTAATAAAGAATAAGACTTAGTAATCTAGTGGGCAGTTTTGCTATGGTGAGAGAGTTACCATGTTATTCCTTCCGGTCTTCAAGTTAAATATCTCAATTCTTTCCACCATCCTGTAGCCATCTTGGTCTCCTTCCTCAAGACGGTGTTAGTTTTATCAATGTCCAACTAGAACAGAATACCACAGATGTGGTCAGATCAGTTTAGGGTCTAATGGGTCTATAAATTTCTCTGATTTGTATTTAATTCTCCCATTAATGTAGCCAAAGCTGGGTTTTTTGTTTGTTGGTTGGTTGGTTTTTGGTTATCAAGTCACACTTTTGGCATATATTGAGCTGTAATCAATAAAAATGGTCATATCTTATTTTTTAAATTTATATAGTTAAAAAATTAACATACAGTGAAACTAACATTTTCTGTGAACAGCTCTGTGACTCTTACACATGTATAGATTTGTGTAAGCACCACCACACTCAAGACACAGAACAATTCCACCTCCACCCCACCCCTAATTTCCTCCTATTATACTGTTCTAATCACACCCTCCTCTGACTCCTAAGCCCTGGAAAGTATTAGTCTGTTTTCCATCAGTTATAGTTTTGTCTTTTCAAGAATGTAGTATAAGCAGAGTCATTCAGTATATAATTTTTAGACTGGCTTTTCTCACTCATTATAATGCCTTTGTGACTCATTCAGTTTGTTGCATGTATCGTTAATTCATTTCTTGGTGCTGAATAGTATTACATTGTATGACTGTACCATTGTTTGTTTGTATCCACCGGTATAAAGATATTTAGTTGTTTCCAGTTTTGGACAATTTTTATAGAGTTACTATAACCAATCATGTACTAGTTTCTGTCATAGGTAGTTTTCATTTCTCCTAAATACTGAGGTGTGGGATTGTTGAGAAACACCTAAAAAAACAAAACAAAACAAAAAAAACCTTCAAATGGCTTTCCAGATTAGTTGTACCATTTTGCTTTTCCATCAGTGATATTTGACAGTTGCAATCGTTCTGCATACATGCCAGCACCTGGTATTGTCAGTATTTAAAATTTTTTAGCCATTCTAATATATGTTTACTGATACTTTATTCTAGTGTTAATTTACATTTCCCTAATGGCTAAAGATATTGGACTATACTAATTTGCCTTCTGTGTATCCTTTCTAGTGAAATGTCAGCTCAAGTTTTTTTTTTTTCAATTTTTAATTAAGTTGTTTTATTATTGAATTTTGAGAGTTAAAAATATCTATATCTATCTATCTATATATGTATATATAAATATATGGACTTCCCTGGTGGCACAGTAGATAAGAATCTGCCCAATGCAGGGGACACGGGTTTGATCCCTGGTCTGGGAAGATCCCACACGCTGCAGAGCAACTAAACCCATGTGCCACAATTACTGGGCCTGGGCTCTAGAGCCTGAGAGCCGCAATTACTGAGCCCCAGAACCTAGAGCCTGTGCTCCCCAAGAGAAGCCAGTGCAATGAGAAGCCTCCGCACCAAATCTAGAGAGTATCCCCTGCTCTCTGCAACCTGAGAAAGCCCGTGTGCAGCAACAAATAAATACAACCCAACCCAGCCAAAAATAAATAAATACAGCAATGTGTACATGTCAATGAATAAATAAATATAGCAGTATGTACATGTCAATCTCAGGCAAGGGTTTAAAAAATTTAAAAATATATATATATATTCTGGACACAAGTTCTTTATCAAACATATGACTTGCAAGTAATTTCCCCCAGTCTGTAGGTTGTTTTTCATTCTCTTCACAGTGAATATCTTTTATAGAGTAAAAGTTTTTAACTTGGATGAAGTTCAATTTATCAGATTTTTTCCTTCTAGAGATTGTGTTTTTGGTGTCATTCATGTCCAAGAACTCTGCCTACATCCAGGTTATGAATCTCTTTATTTTTCTCCTTCTAACTATTGTATTGGAGAAGGCAATGGCACCCTACTCCAGTACTCTTGCCTGGAAAATCCCATAGACGGAGAAGCCTGGTAGGCTGCAGTCCATGGGGTCGCTAAGAGTCGGACACGACTGAGCAACTTCACTTTCACTTTTCACTTTCATGCATTGGAGAAGGAAATGGTAACCCACTCCAGTGTTCTTGCCTGGAGAATCCCAGGGATGGGGGAGCCTGGTGGGCTGCCGTCTATCGGGTCGCACAGAGTCGGGCACGACTGAAGCGACTTAGCAGCAGCAGCAACTGTTGTATAGTTTTGTGTTTTACAGTTAGGTCTATGACACACTTTGATTAATTTTTGTATATGATTTAAGATATGGGTTGTTGTATTTTTTTGGATGCCCAATTGTTCAAACACCGTTTATTGAAAAACATCATCCTTTCTCCATTGAAATGTCTTTCCATCTTTGTCAAAGTTAATATATGTGTGATTTTATTTCTGGACTTTATTCTATTCTGTTAATTTGTGTCTGTTCCTTTGCTAATAATACACTCTCTTGATTATTGTAGCTTTGTAGTAAAACATAAAATAGAGTAGTATGATTCCTCCAAGTTTATTTCTCTTTTTAAAAAGTACTATGGCTATTCTACTTTCTTGGCTTTCCCATGTATTTCCTATATTTATCAAAAAATCCTGCCAGGGGAATTCCCTGGATGCCTAGTGGTTAGGACTGCAGCGGGTACAGGCTGGATCTCTGGTAGAGAAACGAAGATCCCATTGCTATGTGATGCGGGCCAAAAAAAAAAAAATCCTGCTAGAATTATGATTGGGATTGCATTAAACCTATAGATCAGTTGACATCTTTATTGTGTCAAGTCTCCCAATCCTTGAATGTAATATGTCTCTCCATTTATTTATCTATTTTAAACCAGTGTTTTGAGGTTTACATCATATAGTTCTTACAAACATTTTGTAAGATTTATACATAGATACTTCATGTTTTGGAGCTACTGTAAGTAGTAATGTGTTTTAAATTTCAGTATTCAGTTGTTTATTGCTCCCAAATGAAAATATGATTGGTGTTTTTCTTTTGGTTTTGTAGCCTGTGATCTCGCTAATCTAGGAGGTTTTTTGTCGACTCCCTTGGGATTTTCTACACATTGTCTGTGAAACAGTTCTATTTTTTCCTTCAAATCTGTATTCATTTTATAGTTTTTCTTGCTTTATTTTACTTGTTAAGTGTTCTACTATGATGTTGAATTGGTGTGGTGAGAATGAATATCCTTGTCATGTTTCAGACCTTAGAGGGAACACATTCAGTATTTTATCGTTTGTTTGTTTTGAGGGTGCCTTTCTCAATAGATTGGGAAAGAACTCATCTATTTCTAATTTGTGGAAACTTTTTATCTGGGATGGAAGTTGAATTTATCAAATGTTTTTTCTACGTCAATTGAGATGATCATGTGGCTTAAAAAAATTTTTTTTTAGGCTATTGATATGGTGGATACATTTCTTTTTTCCTAATATAAATCATTATATAATTACCTATAAACACTGCTTCCACCATATCCCACAATTTTTTGTATGTTAGTATTTTGTTTTTATTCAATTAAAAATATTGTCTATTTTCATTTTCTTTGAATATATACCCAAAGAGTGGAACTGCTAGATCATAGGGTAGTTTTATTTTCAGTCTTTTGAGGAACCTCCATGCTGTTCTCCATAGTGGCTGCACCAATTTACATTCCTACTAACAGGGTATAGGGTTCCCTTTTCTCCACATCTTCGCCAACATTTGTTATTTGTGGTCTTTTTGATGAGAGCTGTCATATCTTTTTGCAAAGTAAAGTACTTCATGTTGGGAAGTAATAGTAACCTCCTCTCCTTTTGTGCATTGTTTGAATTCACTGGTGGCTCAGCTGATAAAGAATCCACCTGCAATGTGGGAGACCTGGGTTCGATCCCTGGGTTGGGAAGATTCCCTGGAGAAGGGAAAGGCTACCCAGTCCAGCATTCTTGCCTGGAGAATTCCATGGACTGTATAGTCCTTGGGGTCCCAAAGAGTTGGACACCACTGAGCAACTTTCACTTTCAAACTTTGTCATATAGGTATTGAGCCATGTCCTTTTTGTCCATTGTATTTCATGGATGTGTTGTGCTCTGTTGCTTCAGTCGTGTCCGACTCTTTGTGACCCCATGGACTGGAGCTGCCAGGCTCCTCTGTCCATGGAATTTTTCAGGCTAGAGTACTGAAATGGGTTGTCATTTCCTTCTCCAGAGGATCTTCCCTACCCAGGGATTGAACTGATGTCTCCTGAGTCTCCAGCACGGCAGGTGGATTCTCTACCACCTGAGCCACTGGGGAAGCCTCTTTGTTGTTTTAATGTGTACAGTTGTAATTAATCCTTTATTTTGTTGTATCTTCAACCAATTTATTGTTTAAAATATTGACTAGGTTAAGACTAAGAAAAGAACTTTGTAAGAATATTATAAAAGGCCTATAGGTTTATTCATTTATCTATCTCATTTTATTAAATGCCTACTACCATATACCAGGTGCTTTCTAATGCCCTGGGTACATAGAGAAAAATAAAATAAAATCTGTTGACAGAGATTCAGAAAACAATGTGCTCTGATACATCAGTGGATAAACTTAACTAAATCGATGCAGATTTTTTGAACCTGAGTCAGGTTTTTGGTGCTAGAGAAGACATCAGTTCAGTTCAGTCACTCAGTCGTGTCTGACTCTTTGCGACCCCATGAATCACAGCACACCAGGCCTCCCTGTCCATCACCAACTCCCAGAGTTCACTCAGACTCACATCCATCGAGTCAGTGATGCCATCCAGCCATCTCATCCTCTGTCGTCCCCTTCTCCTCCTGCCCCCAATCCCTCCCAGCATCAGAGTCTTTTCCAATGAGTCAACTCTTCGCACGAGGTGGCCAAAGTACTGGAGTTTCAGCTTTTGCATCATTCCTTCCAAAGAAATCCCAGGGCTGATCTCCTTCAGAGAAGACATAGCAGTAAACAAATGACAATCCCTTCCATCTTAAAGCTGTCAATCTTATCTATCCTATCACATTGCTTTGATTTTTCCATTTTGCCTGCCAGACTATCATGAAAACCCTTTGACACACGACTTTCTGAAATCCCTAACTTACATCAGTTATCTATCTCTGATCTACCAATATAGACATCTTATCAGAAAAAAAAAAGGGTAAATTTGTGAGCCTTGCTCCAGTTTCTTTTCTAAACGCTAATCAACTCCTTTAATCCACTTTATATTTTCTGGAGCTTGACATCAGCTAATGGACAGAATCTAGAGCCCAGTTTTTCCCTTTCAAAAAATAAGCCGACTACTTCCCTGGTGGTCCAGTCAGTGCAGAGGGCCTGGGTCCCATCCCTTGTCAGAGAACTGGATCCTATATGCTGCAACTAAGAGTTTGCGTGCCACAACTGAAGATCCCGTGCGCCACAACTAAGACCTGGTAAAGCCAAATAAATAAATAAATAAAAATTAAAAAAAAAAGCCCAGCTGTTTGTTTATATTAAATCCCCTCTACCAACCTAAACGTCATCCAACGTCGTCCAACGATGGACCATCCTCTGTTTTCTATGATCAGACTCTGACTCCTTTTCCTGTGGTTATATTTTCACTTACCTCTCTTAGAAGCTTTCTGGAGGGAGGAGGTGGGTAATCACCATCAGAACAATTGATCTTTAGAGAGAGTGGAGCAGAGAGAACCAGAAGATGATGAATCCTGGTGCTGTTGTCTGTGCTTAGGCCTTAATTTGGAAGGCACCTTTGCTCATCACTGTATCACCGATGCTAGGCCTTATTTTGAATGTCGATGCTTGGAATTAGAGTGATATTCACTGGTGGTATATTCATTACTATAAAGCAGTGATATTCTTTAGTGGTTAGTGATATTCATTCACACTGTTGATTTGACAGTATTTCAAGGGTAGGAAAAGTGGATGCATATGGAACTATTAGCAGAAAGGATTTATTTCAAGACGCAGAGTGATTTAACAGACACTATTTACATTTTCAAAATATGATTGTGCCTGTTCCTATTATGGGCACTTTCTCAGCACCCCTGAAATCCAGGTAAAACTCTAATTTTGCAAAAGTAGTTACTGTTAAAGCCAAAAGCTCTTCTTTTCGCCTCTCATAATGATAGCATGATAATTTGTATACAGGAGACCTGATTAATACATTCTCCTGTTGGAGTCCAGTAAATCTTGTGATCCAGTCTCTTTTCCATGACAGATATAACTATTGCCTTACTACCAGATAATTTAAAACAACACAAACAACAGCAATAAGAGCAAGAGAAGCAGCAACAAAACTGCTCCTGCAAAATCCTGATTCCACGTCTAAGTTGCACGGATTCAATACTTCCAAATAATTGCCTTATGCTGCCCCCCTCCCCTTGCTCTCTCATTTCCCAATATAGAACTTTCCCACTAAAATCAATCATTCTTTGTCTCGGCTCTTATTTTCCTATGTACGGGAGTTAGAATGATTCTAGACAGTTAATTAGCCATAAATTGTTCTCTAAAACATAGAATATGTCAGCTGCTTTTGTAAACCTCCTATGTTCCATTTTCCTTCAGTGCTTTTTAAAAAAATAAACCTAATTGTATTAATGCACTGGCATATTTATTACTCACCTTTTCACTCTTTATGCTGATCCCTGGCTGCCCATGGGGTCCTTTGAATTGATCAAAACCACAATCCCCTTTGTAAGAAACCACAATCCCACATTTACTCTAACAATGGGAACCCATAGCCATGTGTTGCTTCAACGTAGGTCACCAGGAGCACATCAAAGCAAAAGCTGTGACTTGCTTGGGTCCCTCTTGAGTTTTTAACTTTCCCAGCTTCAGAGGCACAGGAGTGATTAAAAAAAAAAAAAAAAAAAAGACTGCCCCCTCATTCTCATTATGTGTTTTAGGAGGGAAAATGGAAAATCTTATTAAAAAGAAAAAATATCTCTTTTCTCCACTCAGACCAGAATTTTTCTGAACGTGTCCCAGGACAAGAAAAGAATAGAGAAGGAGAATGACTAGGTATGAGAATTGAGCTGTCAAGCTCCCTGGAAAGCAGGAGTTATGTGAAAGATGTGAATTTTGCCACATGTTAGGTTAAAGTGAAAGTCTCTCAGTTATGTCCAACTCTTTGCGTCCCCATGGAATTTTCCAGGCCAGAATACTGGAGTGGGTAGCCGTTCCCTTCTCCAGGGGATCTTCCCAAGCCAGGAATCAAACCCAGGCAGATTCTTTACCAGCAGAGACACCAGTGAAGCCCAAGAATACTGGAGTGGGTAGCCTATCCCTTTTCCAGTGGATCTTCCCAACCCAGGAATTGAACCGGGGTCTCCTGCATGGCAGGCAGATTCTTTTTAGGTAGTTTGTTCATTTATCCTTCCATCCATCCCTCCCTCCATCCATCCATTCGTCATCCACCCATCCATTCATCCATCCATCTGTCTCTTACTCTGTAGAGATGTTAGAATCAGAGACCACGATCTCAAACGCCTTCAGAGTATGAACAAGGTTTAAAGACTGAAAGATGGGAATGTGGGTGAACTGAAGAACACACGTCTCATCTTAAAGGACTTAAAAACCTTAGCATTTAGGAAGAATACAACTGCAGTGTGAACTGAATTCAGTCCTGTGTGAATTGAATTTTCAAGAGAAGCAGGAAATCCAAGTTTTTATAAAAAAATCTTCCAACTTCTTTCCTTGATTTGTACATCTTTTTAAAATAACTCTTTTGAACTTTTTTTTTTGAACTTTTCATTTTATGCTGGAGTATAGTTGATTAACAATGTTGTGATAATTTCAGGTAAACAGCAAAGGGACTTGGCCATACATATACATGTATCCATTAAAAGTCTTCCAGCTTTTAAATGTTGAAATCAGCTATCTGATAATTTTAAAATCACTGTGCAAAATGTATCTGTATTCTGAATTTAACTAGCACTTCAAGACATCCAAAGCTCCACTGTCCTTCTGATGTTTAGAGATGAAAGAGGTCAAAAGTGATTATGCTACAAAACATATATATTAAATATTTTGTAATAACCTATAATAGAAAATCTGAAAAATAATATATATCTATATCTGGTTCTGAATCACTTTACTGTACACCTGAAACTAGCCCAGAATTATAAGTCATTTATAGTTCAGTTTAAAAAAGAACAGAAAGTTAATATTGTAGCTATAATAAAGAAAAATATCCTGAATTAAAAAAAAAGTTTTTACTCTGTCTTTGATTCTAATTTCCCAGTCATTCCCTCATCAGGAGCAATTTCTATGACCAGTTTTTTTTTTTTTTTTTTAATACTTATTTGTTTATTATTTGGGCTTCCCAGGTGGCTCAGTGGTAAAGAATCCACCTGCCAATGCAGGAAACGCAGGTTCAATCCCTGGATAGGGAAGATCCTTGGAGAAGGAAATGTTAACCCACTCCAATATTCTTGCTTGGGAATCCCATGGACAGAGGAACCTGGAGGGCTGCAGTTCATGAGATTGCAAAAGAATTGGACATGACTCAGCAACTAAACAACAACAATATTTGTTATTTATTTGGCTTTGCTGGATCTTAGTTGCAGCAGGTGGGATCTACTTCCCCTACCAGGGATGGAACTCAGGCCTCTTCCATTGGGAATGTGGAGTCTTAGCCCCTGAAGCACCAGGGAAGTCTCACCAGTTTCCTATGTATGTTCCAAGATATATCCTATATGCATATATATATTCTTTAAAAGCAACCACAACAATAAAGGGATAAACATTGATTTGCATTTTATTTTCCCACTTATGACTTTTGGATATTACTTTTAATCAATGTGTATTGGTTAAATATATATTAATATTTTATGAATATGATTAAATGTTTTATATGTATCATATATAAAAATGCATTATTTCATTGCTATGTAGTACTTTATTATATGGTAGTACCATAATTTATTTAATTCTCCTGTGTGATTTTAGTGTTTTTTTCTAGTCAAGAAAAATCATGAATGTCCTTGTCTATGAGCCTTTGAATATAAATAAAAGTGTAACAGTAGAATAAAAGTTTAGATGTGAACTCGCCAGGTGAAAGGGTATATGCATTTAAATTTTGACATATTTTGCTTATTTCAAAGAGATTGCCGATCTACAGCACTCCCCACGTGGGCTACCTGTCACAGTGTACTCTTGCTGACAACACAGTATATTATCAGATTTTTTAACTTTTCATTTGATAATTCCATTGATGTTTTCACTTTTATTTCTTTATCTATGAGCAAGGGTGAACATCTTTTGAAAATCATTTGCTTTCCTTTTTTCAGTTATTCATTAAACATTTATTGACCACGTACAATATGCTATGCATTGTGCGAGGTGCTGAAAATCCGAACCAAATGCACACAACTTGGGATTCATGGAATATATTGTCTACTAGGGGTGACAGACATGAAACAATTAATTACAGAAATAATTATTTGAGTACTGTTGTGATGTGGGTATGGTGTTCAGAGCGTGTGTAACAGGGCGCCTATCCTAGTCTAGGAGGATAAGGGGAACTTCTGGGAGAATTAAATTGAGACTGGAAGAAGGACAAGAGTTAACAGGATGCTAACAGTAACATCACAATGCCCTGGTCTCCCTCTCCTGACCCTCCCAGGCACTGGGGAGTGACTACACTTCCTTTTTACTTCAGACTCAGGCCCACCTGACTAAGAGGTAATCAGAGAACAGAACAGGAAAACAAATCTGAATTAGTTTATTTTCATTATTCTGGTGAAAAGTGTGGTGGCTAAAATCACTGACCAAATTTTATTATTTTGAAATAAATGTTAATTTTTTTTTTTTTCCTGCTGTGCCATTTGGGATCTTAGTTCTCTAACCAGAGATCAAACCTGTGCTCCCTGCATTGGGAGTGCAGTCTTAACCACTGAACAGCGAGGGAAGTCCCTGAAAGACAGGTTAATTTTAATATCCTATTTGTTAGTCAAAAATCAAGAGATAAAATAATTGAGATTGTTTGGGGTATTTGACAGAATGACAAGTTTTGCACCCCCTCCAAAACATTTTTATTTTCTTTGACTACCAAAAATTGGGTTCCTTTACCTAAACTTAATGCTGTCTAACAATTGTTAAATCATGAAAGTTTGCTGAAAAGATGTTTTCTCAATTACAGCTGTTTATAATATTGAGGACTTGACAATAAATTTCATATTAAAAAAAAGAAATTAGCAGTCAGCAAATAACTTGGGGAAAGGCTCCTGGGAGTTCATGTGACCTCAGCCTAGACCCCATTGTGTCACCTTGTTATCATAATATCGCCTTATTTTAATCCTGTCTGAAACTATCTGAGGTTGGTATTATTGGGAATCCCCTCCTGGTTCGGTAGTTAGGTCTCTGCGCTTCCACAGCTGGGGGCACAGTTCTGATCCCTGTTGAGGGAACTAAGATCCCCTATCCCACATACTGTGTGGCACGGAAAAAAAAAAATGAGAATGGCATTATGTTGTTAAGATTCAGGTTGCTTTCTATATTTGAGCTGTTGGTACCCTCATACTGTAAAATCTGTATGCTTGTGGTAATTCCACAGACATAATTCAAAGACATTGTAGGTTTGGCTCCAGACCACCACAGTAATGCAAATATCACAATAAAATGAGTCACACAAAGTTTTTGGTTTCCCAGTGCATCTAAAAATTATGTTTACTTTTATATAAAATCTAGTCTACTAGTGTGCAATAGTATTATGCCTAAAAAAAAAAAAACAATGTATATACCTTAATTAAAAGATAGCATTGTGAAAAAATGCTAACCATCATATAGGCTTCCAGCAAGTCTTTATCTGCTGGTGGAGGGCCTTATCTCAGTGTTGATGGCTACTGACTGGTCAGGGTGGTGGCTGAAGATTGGGGCAGTGTGGTAATTTCTTAAAACAGCAACGACATTTGCCACATTGCCTGACTCTTCCTTTCAGGAGCGATTCCTCTGTAGCATGCAGTGCTGACAGCATTTTACCACAGTAGAACTTTAAAAATTGGGAGTCAATCCCCCAAACTCTGCTGCTGTTTATCAACTAAGTTTATGTATATTCTAGATCCTTCGTTGTTATTTCAATAGTCCTCACAGCCTCTTTGCCAGGGGTAGATTCCATTTTCAGAAACCACTTTGCTCATCCGTAAGAAGCAATTCCCCATCCTTTAAACTTTTATTATGAGGTTGCAGCAATACAGCCACATCTTCAGGCTTCATTTCTAATTCTAGTTTTCTTCCTTTCCCCACCATATCTGCAATTACTTCCTTCACTGTAGTCTTGAACCCCTCAAAGTCATCTATGAGGGTTGGAATCAACTTCTTCCAAATTCTTGCGTATGTTAATATTTTGACCTCTTGGTACAAATTATGGATGTTCTTAATGGTGCCTAGAATGGTGAATACTTTCTAGAAGGTTTTCAGTTTACTTTGCCCAGGTCAATCAGAAAAATTTCTTATCTATCACAGCTTATAGCCTTATGAAATATATTTCTTAAATAGTAAGACTTGAAAGTCAAAACTACTTGATTCATGGGCTCCAGAATGGGTGGTTTTTTTTTTTTTTTTTTTATGTGCAGTAGGACCCAACTGTAGGCTTAAAATATTCAGTAAACCCACAGTAAAGCTGTCATCCACGCTTTGTTGTTCCATTTATAGAGCATAGGCAGAGTAGATTTAGCATAGCTCTTTTTTTAAACAATTTTTATTTATTTATTTATATATATATTTTTGTTGTGCCACGCTGCATGTGGGATCTTAGCTTCCTGACCAGGGATTGAACCCATGCCTTCTGCACTAGAACTTGAAGTCTTAACCACTGGACCACTTGGGAAGTCCCTAGCATAGTTCTTAAGGGCCCTAGAATTTTCTGAAAAGTAAATGAATGTTGACTTCAGCTTAAAGTCACCAGTTGCATTAGCCCCTAACTAGGGAGCCTGTCCTTGAGGCTTTGAAGCTAGACATTGTCTTTTCTCTGGCTGTGGAAGTCCTAGATGACCTCTTCTTCCAATATGAGGCTGTTTCTTCCACACAGAAAATTCCTGCTTAAGAGTAGCCACCATCAATAATTATCTCAGCTAGATCTTCTGGATAACTTGCTGCATAACTTGATAACTTCTATATCAGCACTTGCTGCTTCACCTTGTACTCTTATGTCAAGGAGATGGCATCTTTCCTTAAACCTCATGAACCAACTCTGCTAGTTTCGAACTTTTCTTTTGCAGCTTCTTCAACTCTCTGTCTTCACTGAATTGAAGTAAGTTAGGGCCTTGATCTGGATTAGGCTTTGCCTTAAAGGAATGTCGTGGTTGGTTTGATCTTCTGTCCAAACCACTAAAACTTTCTCCATATCAGCAATAAGGCTGTTTCACTCTCTCATCATTCATGTGTTTACTGAAGTAGCCCTAATAAGTAACTTCAAGAACTTTTCCTTTGCAGTCTCAACCTAGCTAACTGGTACAAGAGAGCTAGCTTTTGGCCTTTTCTTTTTTCTTTTGACATGCCTTCCTCTTTTAAGTGTAATTATTTCTAGCTTTTGATTAAAGTGAAAGACTCTCCCTTTCATTTGAATACTTAGAAACCATTGTAGGGTTATTAGCCTAAACTTTAATATTGTGTCTCAGGGAACAGAGAGGCCTGAGGGGAGACAGACAGAGAGACAGAGAGAGAACGGCCAGTTGGTGGAGCAGTCAGCACACACACAACATATCGATTAAGTTTGCTGTCGTACATGGGTGTGCCTTGTAGCACCCTCGAAACAATTGTAATAGTAATGTCACAGATCACTGTAACAAATATAATAATAATGAAAAATTTTGAAATATTGTGAAAATTACCAAAATGTGACGCAAAGACATGAAGTGAGCAAATGCCGATGGAAAAATAGCTCTGTTTGACTTGCTGGAGGCAGAATTGCCACAAACCTTCAATTTGTAAAAAATAAAATCTTTGAAGCACAATAAAATGAGGTAAGCCTGTTAGTAGCTTCTGGAAGAGTAGTTGGTGAGTTTTGTAGGGCCATAAAGTCAATAGCTTTATGATAACCACATGGGGGAGCTCAACCTTTCTTAACAGTTACCTTAGAAAATCACATTCTTTGTTTTTGTTTGTATATTTATTTATTGCAATTACTTTTTATTTTTATCAATCACCCACAAGATTAAAAATATTCAGTTGGTGTTACCTCCCCCCTCAGCAACTCTTAGTCTTATTCCCTAGAACCACTCACTATTTTTTTAGCTGTTTTCACAAGTATTTGGCTCTCTGTTTCTAAATGTGGGATTTAGACTGTTCTATCTTGATTTAACAACTTTAGATAATATATTATATACGTTCTGTTATGGTAGATGTGGATTTACAGTTAAGCACTCTAACCACCAGGCTACATCAAGCTCCCCCTGTCATCTCCCATCCCATCCCCCTTCCAACCCTGCCCTTGCCACACAGACACACACACCAGTTGTGTAATTAGAATGCTTTCAAGTGAGAATTACAGAAAGCCTTGATTCTACTGGCTTGATAAGGGAATTTGTTATCTCCACTTAAGTCTGAAAATCGTGTTTTTCAAGGTTGCACAAAAGGTTGCACAATTCAGTGAAGTATCGAAACCTGAGAGCTTTTGTTCTTTGCTCTGCTGTCCTTGAAGTGTTGACTTTATCTTCAGGTTGACTGCCCTCATGATTGATAGATGGTAGAAGCATATTTATTTGTCTTTTCCACATGTCCAGAGGAACATGGACAGTGCAGTGTTTTTGCACTTCTGTTTAAGAAGCCTCTCAACAGAATTGGATCTATGTTTCTTCCTAAAACTATCACAATTAAAGGGATTGGGACTAACTAGATTTACCCTTTAGGACTGGTGTTGGGATCAGCACATTGCCAAACAGAAAATGGTAGATACTTGAACAAAATCTAGGTGGAGGAAGGTGGGAGATGGAGGGAAGGGATATTGGAGAGGTAGTAACACTCTGCCATAATAATAAAATTACGTCATAATTTTTGGTTCAATTGATAGTCATGCATAGATCATATATTGTTCACTTCTGGGCCAAATAATGTTTTATGGTTTAATTTATTTGCTTTTATTGTTGTCATGCTTGCTTTTCCTGAAGTTGATGATTATAATATTCATTTTACTTATATACTTTTCAGTACTCCTCCTTATTTTTTTCCTATGAGATTTGTCAAACTCCCCTCAATACTTTCCCAAATGCTGAGCAAGTCAGATAGTTTATTAACTTCATACCTTTTTCTGGGAGCTTACCTCCAAGAAGCTCCCTGGGGAGCACTCTGGACTGGTTGTTCTCTAGGTCAGTTGTCAAACTGTGGTTATTCTGTAACTCATTCTTAAATTTTACACTCCGTTTTGGAGACCCACAAATTTTCTTTTTCTTGATTCATTTGGTTATTTTTCTGGACTTTTATTAGCTTTCTAAGGAAGGAAGTTTGTATAACTTTTGTGTGTCTGCAAATGCTTTTAGTTTACTCTAAAGCTTGACCAGGTATAAAATTCTAACTTGAATTTCTTGCCTGGGGCACAGATCATGACCCCTTATTGCAAAATTCAGACTTAAATTGAAGAAAGTGGGGAAAACTACTAGGCCATTCAGGTCTAACCTAAATCAAATCCCTTAGCATTATACAGTGGAAGTGACAAATAGACTTGAGATTAGATCTGGTAGACAGAGTGCCTGAAGAACTGTGGACAGAGGTTTGTGACATTGTGCACGAGGAGGTGATCCAAACCATTCCCAAGAAAAAGAAATGAGAAAAGGAAAAGTGGTTGTCTGAGAAGGCCTTACAAATAGCTGAGAAAAGAAGAGAAGCAAAAGGCATTGGAGAAAAGGAAAGATATACCCATGTGAATGCAGAGTTCTAAAGAATAGCAAGGAGAGATAAGAAAGGCTTCCTAAGTGAACAATGCAAAGAAATAGAGGAAAACAGTAGAATGGGAAAGACTAGAAATCTCTTCAAGAAAATTAGAGATATCAATGCAATATTTCATGCAAAGATGAGCACAATAAAGGACAGAAATCGTATGGACCTAACAGAAGCAGAAGATATGAAGAAGAGGTGGTAAGAATACACAGAAGAATTATATAAAAAGATCTTAATGACCCAGATAACCACAATAGTATGATCACTTACTTATAGCCAGACATCTTGGAGTGCAAAATCAAGTGGGCCTTAGGAAGCAACACTAGGAACAAAGCTAGTGGAGGTGATGGAATTCCAGCTGAGCTATTTCAAATCCTAAAAGATGATACTGTGAAAGTGCTGCACTCAATATGCCAGCAAATTTGGAAAATTCAACAGTGGCCACAGGACTAGAAAAGGTCAAAATTTATTCCAATCCCAAAGAAGGGCAATGTCAAAGAATGTTCAAACTATCACACAATTGCATTCATTTCACATGCTAGCAAAGTAATGCTCAAAATCCTCCAAGCTAGGCTTCAACAGTATGTGAATCGAGAACTTCCAAATGTTCAAGCTGGGTTTAGAAAAGGCAGGGGAACCAGAGATCAAACTGCCAACATCCATTGGATCACAGAAAAAGCAAGAGAATTCCAGAAAAAAATCTATTTCTGCTTCATTGACTATGCCAAAGCCTTTGACTGTGTGGATCACAGCAAACTGTGGAAAATTCTTAAAGAGATGGAAATACCAGATCATGTTACCTGCCTCCTGAGCAATCTGTATGCAGGTCAAGAAGCAAGAATTAGAACTGGACATGGAACAACAGACTGGTTCAGTATTGAGAAAGGAGTACATCAAGGCTGTATATTGTCACCCTGCTTATTTAACTTATACACAGAGTATATCATGAAATGCTGGGATGGGTGCAACACAAGCTGGAATCACGATTTCTTCAACACAAGCTGGAGAAATATCAATAACCTCAGATATGCAGATGACACCACCCTTATGGCAGAAAGTGAAGAGGAACTAGAGAGCCTCTTGATGAAGGTGAAAGAGGAGAGTGAAAAAGCTGGCCTAAAACAACATTCAAAAAATGAAGATCATAGCATCCAGTCTCATCACTTCATGGCAAATAGATGAGGAAATGATGGAAACAGTGACAGACTTTATTTTTTTGGGCTCCAAAATCACTGTGGGCAGGGACTGCAGCCTTGAATTTAAAATGCTTGCTCTTGAAATTAACTTGCTCCTTGGAAGAGAAGATATGACCAACCTAGATGCATATTAAAAAGCAGAGACTTTGCTGACAAAGGTCCATCTAGTCAAAGCTACGTTTTTTCCAGTAGTCATGCATGGATGTGAGAGTTGAACCATAAAGAAAGCTGAACATCAAAGAATTGATGCTTTTGAACTGTGATGTTAGAGAAGACTCTTGAGAGTCCCTTGGATTGCAAGGAGATGAAACCAGTCAATCCTAAAGGAAATCAGTCATGAATATTCACTGGAAGGACTGATGCTCAAGCTGAAGTTCCAATACTTTGGCCACCTGATGGGAAGAGCTGACTCATTAGAAAAGACCCTGAAAGATTGAAGGTAGGAGGAGAAGGGGACGACAGAGGATGAGATGGTTAGATGGCATCACCGACTCAATGGACATGAGTTTGAGCAAGCTCTGGGAGATGGTGAAGGAATGGGGAGCTTGGCTTGCTGCAGTCCATGGGGTCGCAAAGAGTCAGACAGGACTGAGTGACTGAACAACAGCGACAACAATAACAACTACAAAAACAACAAGGTCATTACTGAGAAGTTCAAGCCATTCTCATTCCTGTTAACTTGTGTGTGATCTTTTATTCTCTCTTCTGAAGACTAAAGGATTTTCACGTTAGTCCCAATGATCAGTAACTGTAGGATGCTGTCCTTGGAGTGAGACATCTGAAATTAATAGTGCTAATCATTTGGTGAGTCTTTTAAAGCTATAGATTTGGGTCCTTCAGCTCCACTGAAGTGAAGTGAAAGTTGATCAGTCATGTCCAACTCTTTGTGACCCCATAGACTGTGGCCCACCAGGCTCGTCTGTCTGTGGAATTCTCCAGGCCAGAATACTGGAGTGAGTAGCCTTTCCCTTCCCCAGGGGATCTTCCTAACCCGAGGGATCAAAATCAGATCTCCTGCATTGCAGGCTGATTCTTTACCAGGTAGCCACCAGGGAAGCCCTGAGCTCCACTAGTTATCTTGAATTATTTCTTAGATTATCACTCTTTAATTTTTTAATTTTTCTTCTCTTTCTGGCACTTAGAATGATCAGATTCCATAATCTGGACTAATATCCTGATTTTCTTATCTTTTGTATTTTTCATCTTTCCCTTGTTCCCCTGATCTCTTTTTTTCATACTTTCTGGGAAGACTATTTTCCAACCCTTCTATTTAATTAAAACTTTGTCAATGTATAGATTTTAAGAGCTATTTCTTGTTCCTGGATTATCTGTTTTTGAAGCATTGTTTTTAAGGATACACCTTCTAGCTAAGGTTATTCTCTTTGTAAATTTTTATCTCTTCCCTGTATTGTTTATCCCCTTTTCCCTTTCCACTTCTTGAATTTTTCTGTTGTTTCTCCCTTTCTTTTCATGTTTGCTTGTTGTGAATTCTCTCTTCCATGTTGTTGTCTTCCAGAAATAGCTGTTGAAAGTCTGATAATGCATTCATTTATATTTAAGGGTGGAATCCCAAGCAGTTGGTTGGAAGTTTGTTTGTAGCCACTTCTCCTATGAAATCTTTCATGATTCCTCTAACCTCTGGGGTTTTAGTCTTTTAATCCCCAAAGCACTCTGAATCTCTCTTATGGCATTCACATTCTGCTTTATATCAGTTACCTCTAACCTAGTCTTATACATGTAAACTCTTCTATGAGATATGGATTCATTCTCCTGGGATAAGTTGCATTAAACCAGCCTGGATAACTTTGGAACATTTTCTTTCTTCTATTTCACTGTCAATGCTATTTATCATTGTCAGTTCTTGTTAATCAGGAACATGGTTGAAATTCCTGGATTAACTTTGCACAATCTGGGAAAAACAGCCATAGAATTGTTTGACAAATTCACTAAATAAAAATTATCTATCAGTATTTTATTTTTATATTTTCACTGATTTGTGGGCAGCATAGTTATCCTTCAAGGTGTTGGGTCTATCAGTCATCAGGGAGATGATACCCCAAGAACTCACAAAAAATAGCTTGTTAAAAACTGGAGTGATTTGTAAACATCTACTGAATCAAAGAGTGATGTGTAATAAATGGCTCTCAACTCTAAAGTATGATTAGAAAAGGAATATTTCTTTTAAAGATGGTGAAGGGCTTCTAAGAAGTATAGTGCTTCAAAGTGAATACATTTTTGTCAACTTCCTTAGCAATAGTCATTGTTTAATTAACTATCAAGAATATATAGTTTTTAAGAAGATAAGAATTATTTTAGTGCTACTAGATTATGTATTTTACTTCTCTGTTATGAACTAGAAAGAACATTTACCTTGAAACATTGCCATATAATTATATATCATGAAACAATTGCTAGTGTGCAAAATGATGATTTAAAAACAAAATCAAGTCAATTGATGTAAAAGAGTTGACACAAAGCTTACTAAAATTTTCTGAAAGGTGTAAAAATTGAAAGCTTTATCTATGTTGATGGTGAACAAATCACAATTTGTTTCCCTTTGCAAACCAAACAAAAAAAAAGTTGACTCTGACAATTTTCCTGAATCTTAAGTGTAACAGAGATTTGTTTGCTTAGTTAACTCCCTGAAGGGCTTCCCAGGTGGCACTTGCTTAGTTACTCAGTCATGTCCAACTCTGTGACCCCATGAACTATACTCTGTTCAAGGGGTTTTCCAGGCAAGAATACTGGAGTGGGTTGCCATTCCCTTTTCTGGGGGATCTTCCCAAACCAGGGGTTGAACCCAGGTCTCCTGCATTGAAGGCAGATTCTTTACTATCTGAGACACCAAGAACCTGCCTGCCAACGCATGAGACATAATAGACTCGAGTTCAATCCCTGAGTTGGGAAGATCCCCTGGAGGAGAGCATGGCAACCCACTCCAGTATTCTTGAGAAGATGAATTCTCCTTATTCTGGAGAATCCCACAGATAGAGGAGCCGACAGATAGAGGATGTGGCAGGCGACATCTGTAGGTCACACGGGTTGGACACAGCTGAAACGACTTAGCTTGCAAACACGGACAATTCCCTGAAATCTGTGGTGTGTGAGTATGTATATTTCTGTGCTTGTGTGTGTACTTGGCTTGGTGAAGTGGTAGAAGGGGAAGAAAGCAGGGTGCTTGATCTCAGAGAAGCCTTACCTTTGCCTGATAACCCCAAATGGGAAAATAATGGCAAAAAGTAGAGGTGTACTTAGAACATCATTGTGGGTACTAAAAGAATGGTGAAAAAAGGTATGGTAGTTTTAAGAATTGGCTGCTGTTTCTTTGACATGCCTCCCATCAAGGAGTATATACCCTCTCCCTTTGAGTCTCGGCTGGCTTCTGACCCCATCAATAACCAATAGATGGAGCAGAAGTGATGCTGTGTGCCTCCTGAGGCAAGGCGAGAAAGGTGATATAGATTCAGCTTTTGGAACCCTGAGCCACCATGTAAGTTCCCGTACTGCCATACTGAGAGAAAATCCATATCACACAAGAGGCCATGTGTAGGGGCTCAGAACCAGTAAGGGTCTCAGCTGATAGGCAGCGTCACCTATTAGACATTTGAGTGAATATACCTCCAGATGATTCCAGCACATCTTTTCCTCCCACGCCATAATCAATGCCAACTGTTGAATCTTCCTGACTGAAGCCTCAAGTGTCACGGAGCAGAGACAAGTCATATTTGCTGTGCCCTGTTAAAATTTCTGATCCACAAAATTCACAAGCATAATGAAATGGTTGTTTTAAGCCTCTAAGTTTTGGATAATTTGCTGCATGGCAATAGTGATAAAATAGAAGGGACGAAAGGGAGTAGATTAGTCAGGTTCTAGGGGAAGAAAGCTGGGTTGTGAGATGACTATGCTGAACAGAAGCAAATTTTCTAAACATACAGGTAGATCATGAGTGAGCCTCAGGTGACAGCCCTTAACTGTTCTGATATTACCCTAGGAATTCTTCAGATATATTAACAAACACAAGAATGTAAAAGAATTAAAATACTAATGTTCTCTTATTATTTTTTTTCCTAAGAGGTAAGAAATGGATTTATTCAGATACAGAGAGATGCACACTCCACAGTGTGGGCCATCGTAGACGGCAAATGCAGCCGTTCTCTTATTCTGTAGTCTTTCATGAGCTCCTCCAGTTTCCATGGAATATTGCTGGGTGGCACAGTTCCCTTTCCTAGTACTCTTGGTGACACCTGAAGTATGTTGTTAATAATACTGACATGAAGTTATGTTAAGAAGATTAGTAAAAGTAACTACATCAAACATTAGAAGTTAATTTCACATAGAACGTGCGTGACTACAAACTCTACAACATTGATCTGATTTGCAAATATTCAATAATACCACTTAACTCCTCTTGTAGGGGGTATATAAGCCCCTGAGCACGTTTAGTCTGTGCTCAGTCATCTTGCATTTCCTGAAATGTGCAGCAAATCTTCAAGTTCAAACCCAGGTGAACTATTGTCTCTCTTCACCATTGCCCCTGACTCCACTGTCTGTTTTTTGGCTGTGAACATTTTTATCTCTTGCTTCCGATCATCTTCAGTGATACAGACCAAGCAGTAGCCATCAACTGTTGAAATTATTCTCTGTATAACTCTCTGAGGCTGCAGAGCTATGGGTACACAAACTTCTTTAAATATATTTATTTGGCTGCGGTGGGCCTCAGTTGCGGCACACAAGACCTTTGATCTTCTTTCAGCATGCACATCTTTTAATTGCAGCGTGTGAGCTCCAAGCTGCAGCATATGGGAACTACTTCCCTGACTAGGGTTCTAACCCGGGCCCCTGTATTGGGAGCTGAGTCTTAGTCACTGGATCACCAGGGAAGTCCCTACACAAACGTTTTTTGATATTGATGGGGGAGAGGAAACTTGAAGTTTTTGCAGATGGTTGCCAACTTGTTTATCCCTTCACTGTATTGCTTTCCTTTCTTGGCCAAAGAGTTGCTCTTGTTTCCATTGGATTCTTTGGAGGAAGAAAAACAGGAGTCCTGTTTTTCAGGACTCTCTTATGACACACATGTATTGTACCGAGGGTAAATAAGAATCAAGCTGGACCAACATTTAATGATAACTTAAATAAGTTAAAATTGAACTTTCTTTTATTCTTCATAACTGAACCTATGTTATTGATGAGTCCTTATTCCCTCTGATAGTACAAAACACTTGTAACGGGATCTATAAATGAAAATTTAAGCTAAGATCCTAAGATGACAAATGCCAGATGTCAGAGTGGATTGTGAGGATTTGTAAAATTTCAAGGGAAGTTTCTAAATCTTTTTCATATCCAAGTTCTAAAGGGTAGGGTTGGAAATGGGAAGAGAGGATTGGATGGAGGATGTCTTTGAAGAGAGCTCTGTTGTGAGCCCTTCCTGCTTCCTTACTGTTCAACTAAATCTGGAGGGAAGAGTTCCTCAGGAATCTTGCTATGAGATTCATGTAGTTGAGGGTGGGGTGGGGCTGAGTGTAGCCCTGTGAACTGATGTCTGACTTTTGAGGGAAAAATGTAAAAGACAGGAATGTGGACTATCCAGCTGATCCAAGGTGGGAGCAAAGGATGTGTTTGTGTGTTTTCTCAATCAGATGTGATCATTGGGAGAAAAGACAGGCCTGAGGCTCTCTGAGCCCTGAGGCCAGGGAGGCCTGGCGCGCTGCAGTCCATGGGGTCGAAAAGAGTCACGACTGAGTGACTGAACTGAACTGAGGCTCTTTGAAATCCCAAGCCTGGACTGAATGATGGGAACCCAAGGGAAATAATGGACTGTGGAATGTCAAGGGGGAGCAACTAGCAGGGTGGGGGGTGGGAGAGATGCATCCACGGGACCAGAAACAAAATAGAATGTTCCCAGTGAGGATTTCTAGAGTCCTAAAAGGGACCATACATTTAAAGCCAGCTTTAAACATCTTCCCTGGTGGCTCAGACAGTAAAGCGTCTGCCTATGATGCAGGAGACCTGGGTTCAATTCCTGGGTGGGGAAGATCCCCTGGAGAAGGAAATGGCAACCAACTTAATCCCATGGACAGAGGAGCCTGGTGGGCTACAGTCCACGGGGTTGCTGAGGGTCAGACATGACTGAGCGACTTCACTTTCACTTTTCACTTTCATGCACTGGAGAAGGAAATGGCAACCCACTCCAGTGTTCTTGCCTGGAGAATCCTAGGGACGGGGGAGCCTGGTGGGCTGCTGTCTATGGGGTTGCACAGAGTCGGACACGACAGAAGCAACTTAGCAGCAGCAGGAGCAGCAGGAAACCAAAATTGCATTTGTTTACGATTTTAAAAAATGTTATCCTGCCTCACACCAATATTAGTCAGACCCATGGCATGTAGTTCCACTGGTCTCCATTTGGCTTACAACGTACTAAGGTAGGGGCTTCCCAGGTGGGCTCAGCAGTAGAGAATCTGCCTGCAAAAGAGGAGAGGCGAGTTTGATCCCTGGGTCAGGAAGATTTTCTGGAGTAGGAAATGGCAACCCATTTCAGTATTCTTGCCTGGAAAAATCCCATGAACAGAGGAGCCTTGTGAGCTACAGTCCATGGGGTCACAAAGAGTCAGACTATACGGACCTCTGTTGGCAAGTGATGTTTTTGCTTTTTAATATTCTGTCTAGGTTTGTCATAGCTTTTCTTCCAAGGAGCAAGCATCTTAATTTCGTGGCTGCAGTCACCATCTGCAGCAATTTTGGAGCCCTAGAAAATAAAGTCTGTCACTGTTTCCACTTTTTCTCCACCTATTTGCCATGAAGTGATGGGACCGGAAGGTCGGCGGTATCATTTGTGATGTTTCTGAGTTATACGAGCAGGTGTAGAAATATCAGTTGAAATATCAGCTGTAGGAATACCATTTCAGCAATTATGGTGACTCAGTTCAGTTCAGTTCAGTTGCTCAGTAGTGTCCAACTCTTCACGACCCCATGAACCACCACATGCCAGGCCTCCCTGTCCATCACCAAATCTCGGAGTTTACCCAAACTCATGTCCATTGAGTCAGTGATGCCATCCAACCATCTCATCCTCTGTCATCCCCTTCTCCTCCTGCCCTCAATCTTTCCCAGTATCAGGGTCTTTTCCAATGAGTCAGCTCTCCGCATCTGGTGGCCAAAGTATTGGAGTTTCAGCTTCAACATCAGTCCTTCCAATGAACACCCAGGGCTGATTTCCTTTAGGATGGACTGGTTGGATCTCCTTGCAGTCCAAGGGACTCTCAAGAGTCTTCTCCAACACCACAATTCAAAAGCATCATCTGGTTGGCACTCAGCTTTCTTTATAGTCCAACTCTCACATCCATACATGACCACTGGAAAAACCATAGCCTTGACTAGACGGACCTTTGTAGACAAATTAATGAGCTTTAAACCAACTTTTTCACTCTCTTCTTTCACTTTCAGGAATTATTGCTTCCTTCAATTTGTGCATTTGTGAGATCTCAGCTGGTGAAGCAAAAAAGTAAAACCAAAGTCAAATGGTACTAGAGGACGTGCTAGGGAAAGACCTTTATTATTGGTCAATGTGATATGGCAGTTTTAAATCTCACCTCAACTTGCCACATTGTATGTTAGAGTCATCATTATCTGAGTTATGGGGCCAGAAGCTCTTTTTATATTCAGTTCCACAAATCTTACACTTGTGGTTAAAAAAAGAAAAAGAATGAAGTTTAGGAACAGATGGAATAATAGCTCAAATAAAGTTTTGGACTGCAGTTCCTCAAGGAACATGGAATAACATGATTCAATCAGTATTCTGGAATCAACTATATGCTCCACATAGTATAGTATTTGCTTTTATTCTTGAAGATGGGGTAAGATTTTAATGACTAGAAACTGGGAAAATCTTATTGACCACACCCCTTGAAAGATCTTTGATAATTTGTACCATTCTTCCAGGCTATTCATTTACAGTTGCTTATTGGTTGATTCCTTAAACTCAATTTATTATAAATACAGATACTATATTTATATCTTTGTGCTTCAGTGAAAAACAATGCATTCTCTAGGGGATACCCTTCCATGTTTTCTAGTTTTGATTTTTTATGAGCTTTTCACAATTCTATAAATTATTAAAAATTGACTGCAGTGTGAAACAGTTCTGGTCTATAGATGTGCACATTCCATCCTGTCTAGTAGAGGTGCAATTGACTACTCTCCCTGACTACGGAAAAGGCTAGTTTTGCTGCTGTTTGTATGTTCATTTCACCATTTCTTTACTCCATGGAAATTTGTGCTTTTTGACTTCCCCTTTGAATTGGTTGTAACACGTCCTCACTTTCCTCACTGAGTTAAATAAAATCTTTAACACATTCATTTTCATAACTGTATGAGATGATTTTACCTTAAAAATTATCATTTTACAATGTATTGTCAAAAATATTAGTGTCTGGCAATCCATGTATTGCTCACCAGTGTCGTGAAGTGGTGATTATTGCAGCAGAGATTTGATATGGCACAATGAGTTTGAAATCAGAGTTTCTTGCTCATTTATCTTGGAAAATCAGTGGCTTTGGTGATTATGCTGTGTAGCCTGTTATTTATGGGCAACAGATAAAAAGGCAAGGAATGTGCATGTTTGGGGCAAGAGAATTCTGATGACTGTGAAACTATTATGGAATCCCTTAGAAACTCCCTCTGGTCACCTTTCCATTACTGAACCAGAATGAAGGCACCAAAAAATCAACACCAAATTACAGCAGGCAGGGCCGCCCATACCTCTCTCTACTTCAGGGCATCCAGAAGGAGTTCTTTTCTGATAATATCAGCAGAGATCATCTCCTAGAAGCTTAGAAAAATGTAAAGGCTGGTTTCTATATTTAACTAGGAGACTGCTGATGTTTTCTAATGGCAAATTAAAAAAAATCAGAGTGGTTCCTTGGCATGAAAATCTTCTCCAAACACAGAATATTATTATAGCAGCAAGTCATGAAAAAGGTCTGACATAGGTTGACATCCATGACCTTGTCAACATTGATGGGAACTTGTGTGGAAACCAACTGTTGTCCTCTTTGAAGTCTGAAGGTTTGAGTAGACTCTAGCTGCTTTGCTAGGGCGCTGACACTGATTTGTTCTGATCTCTCCCCTTTAAGATTCTCTTACCAATTTGGCTGCTGCACAAGTGCTTCCAGGGGCATGTGCTACCTACCATTCCTCACAAATTTGGTCACATACTTGGCTTTGTAGTTTTTGACACAGAAGAAAACAATGCCAACGAAAGTGTAGCATAGTCACTTGTTGAACTATAAACACATTCTAAGGACATGTGTTTTCCCCATCTATTGGCCCCATCTATCAACTCCACTTTTGATACTACTTGGTCAGTCCTCTGACAGGAAGGGAGAAAGTGTCATGTGTGGTCACCTTAAAGTCTAATTAGAGCACAGATGTCATATAAGCCTGGCACATTTCTCTGAACACTTTCCTGGTGATGAGAAGAGAGTTACCCCCATCTAACCTTGATAATAATTATTCAAATAATTGTTGGAGTCCATGGGGTCGCTAAGAGTCGGATACAACTGAGCAACTTCACTTTAACTTTTTACTTTCATGCATTGGAGAAGGAAATGGCAACCCACTCCAGTGTTATTGCCTGGAGAATCCCAGGGATGGGGGAGCCTGGTGGGCTGCCGTCTATGGGGTCGCACAGAGTCAGACACGACTGAAGTGACTTAGCAGCAGCAGCAGCAACACAGTTGCTTCATATGAAATACATTCATGTTTCATTTTTTAATCTAGAAGTTGAAGCCACTTTGTAAGAGCCTTGTGCCTATCTTCTGCTATGGCTCCAAATTTTGATAAAATGATTCCTAAATTTACATGATTGGGATCATCATTAAAGTTCCTACGTTGGAGGTAGCTTTGTTTACCACCTCAGTTTCCATAACTGTAAAATGGAATAGTAATCACCACTTCATAGATTGTTTTAATTATTTAAAATACTGTATGTAAACTACACAGCACAGTAGTAGGCCCATAATATGGCATCTACTCTAAACTGGTTAAGACGTAAGTCCCAGTAAAGGACAAGAGCTCCAGCCATGTGAGCCAAGACAGATGCTGTCTGAAGGACTCCCATGACTTGGGTCAGGGAGAGGTCAGGTAGATCCTGGCTACTTGAAATTCCAGGGCTCATGCCTGGCAGAGTACACCTGGTCTACAGGCTGAAGGGCCTGGGGCTGCTGATAAGGACTGGCTCAGAACAGGCCTAGGACTGAGGCTACCTCCTATAGAGGTCAGAGGACAAAAAGGGCATTCAGAGAAGGCAGAAAATGTCGGTACTCTTTGTTGGTAAGATTCACCTGTGATCTAGTGGAGTGGTCTTTGATCTTTTCTCTAAGGAGACCGGATCTTTTGGGAGGATACTGAATTCTCAAATGTGTCTACGGGGTTACATGTCTTGCAGTTTTACTGTTGCAGGAGGAGAGGACATTAGCAATCATGACATTTATTCATAGAATCCTTCCACTAACCTGTATTATTACATGCGATTCTGCCACAAATGTGAATATTATCCTTTTTGCTTAGTACATGAGGAAAAGAATGTAGAGAGTAATCAGATGACTGGGCGTGTTACATTTGGGACTAGAATCTAGGTAGCCTTTCTCCTAGGCCAGAGCATTTCCCATTTGTATAGGTTTAAAAATAAAATGTATTGAAGAGATTTTTGCTACTGATAGTAGGGCTTATTTTCCTCTGTGACTTGTGGGATATTTTTAAATTTTGTTTTTAAATGGAGGGTAATTGCTTTACAATGTTGTATTGGTTTCTCCCATATATAAACATGAAACAGCCATAAGTATGCATATATCCCCCACCTCTTGAACCTCCTTCCCAACCCCCACCCCACCCCATCCCTCCAGGTTGTCACAAAGCACCTGGTTGAGCATCTTGAGCTATATAGCAATTTCCCACGAGTTTCGCTAATAGCTTAGTTGGTAAAGAATCCGCCTGCAATGTAGGAGACCCTGATTCAATTCCTGGGTCAGGAAGATCTCCTGGAGAAGGGATAGGCTACCCACTCCAGTATTCTTGGGCTTCTCTTGTGGTTCAGCTGGTAAAGAATCTGCCTGCAAATGCGGGAGACCTGGGTTCGATCCCTGGTTTGGGAAGATCCCCTGGAGAAGAGAAAGCCTACCACTCCAGGATTCTGGCCTGGAGAATTTCATGGACTGTAAAGTCCATGGGGACAAAGAGTCGGACATGACTGGGCAACTTTCACTTTCATCTGTCTTACATATGGTAATGTATATGTTTCAGTGCTGCTCTCTCAATTCCTTCCACCCTTTTCTTACCCACGCTGTGCCCCACAAGTCTGTTCTCTGTGTCTGTGTCTCTATTTCTGCCCTGTAAATAGACTTGTGGGATTTTTAAAGCTGTACAACAGCATATGGGTAACTTTTAATTGTACCTCTATGTAGATTACACACGGAATAAAATTTTATGGCAGAATTTACGTACCCAGTCCCAGGGAAACCTTGCCCAACTGTGCACTTTTTGACGTAGCAAACAGTTCAATAAATGGGATGGTTCTGGATTTGTCTGAAGCTAGCTGTGTGGCTTTAGGCAAGTTTCCTAGTCTTTAAAAAGACTGTCATTCTGTGGGCTTCCCTGGTGGCTCAGACTGATTTATTGCAAAGAATCCATCTGCAATGCAGGAGGTCTGGTTTGATCCCTGGGTCGGGAAGATCCTTTGGAAGAGGAAATGGCAATCCACTCCAGTATTTTTGCCTGGGAAATTCCATGGACAGAGTCCACGGGGTTGCAAAGAATCAGATACAACTGAGCAATTAACACACACACACACACAGTCATTTTAGCCTCAGTGTCTTAAGTGATCTGTGAGGACTTCCTTCAGCTCTGAGTAATAATGATCCTGTGCTCCAAACACTATATGTTACAGACAGTATCATTTGTGGGTATCACCCTCCTTTGATAGCAGACGACCCTGAAGCTCAAAGAGATGAACAGATTTGCCAAGGTCGCAAATGGAAGAGCAGTTTTCAGTGCAGGATGGGAACCTCAAAGTCCTTGCTGCTCTCCTGTGCCAGGTCACCCATCAGTTTGTCTCTCTTCCTTTACCGGTGAGAAGTCAAAGAATTGTCAGGGTAGCAGCCTCTAGCTTGGAGGTTCCCCCTCAGGCACGCGCAGGATACCTATTGAGGAACACGGAAGAATGTCTCCACTTTGATTTATATTTTTCTCATCAGACCAGATCAGTCGCTCAGTCGTGTCCACTTGAAGCTTTTCTATTTTGGGGGTATATTTTTAAAATGTATATGATGTATAAATACATTGATTTACACACATCATACATGGAGGTTTGTGGGGTAGTCAGTAAACTTGTTTTTTACTGAAAGAAAAAAGTTTTAGAGAGCTCTGATTGTCAATCTAATTTTAATTTTTTATTAAAAAGTTATTGTGAAAATAAATAGGCTATAAAAATATTGTATAATAGAAACACAGTTGCAAATAGTTCTATTTGGATTATTTGACCTTTTAGATTATCTATACTTTTAGATTATCTGTGGCCCCTATTTTACATCAGAGCAGATTCCAGAAGGTTGATTGAAGAAGAGATGTCTGCTTTGTGTGCTTTGTGTGGGGATTATTTGACTTCCTATTTTTTTTTTTTTTTCTTTTGGCCTCACTGCTCAGCATGTGGGATCTTAGCTCTCTAACTGTGGACTGAACCTGTGACCCCTGCAGTGGAGTCTTACCCACTGGATCACTGGGGAAGCCCCTACTTGACTTTCATAATCTTGCTTTTATTATGGTAGTAATAATAGCTGCTGTTTATATATCTGTGCCAGGTATAGTCATAAGCATTTAAAGTTGTATCTCATTTAATCCTCACCATGGCTCTGTAAGTCAGGAAAAATAGCTCCATTTTATAGAAAAGGAAATTGAAATTTAGTAAAGTGCTGAGACTTGCTCCAGATTACCCATTTAGAAATTGGACTTTGATTTTTCTGACTCCATAATTCACTTCTTTCTTGTTTGGTAATCTCTGTTAAACATGTTAGATATATTTGCTAAAATATTAATTTTATAAAAATCAAGATTTTTTTTGTTTCTCCTTTAGAGTTATTAAAATGGATCCTACAATACACATCTCATCTAAACCTTAACACAAAATCTCCAAAGTACTCATATAAGAGATCATTCTAAAAAATTATATATTTTATTTCTTTTCTACTCCTTAAATAGAGATAAAACTAACTCTGAAAGGGTTATCTAATTAGCATATTTTATGAACAACTGTATCACTCTCAAGATTCTAAAAAGTATTAAATATTGAATTATTAGAAATAAAATAGGTAATTTTTCTATTTGATATAGGAAGAGTTAAGGCTGTAAATTATTTTATTGTCTATTTAGGTTTGCTACATAATTTCAATTTGTCCCATTAGTTTCTATCAGAAATTGAATACATTGTTTTGTCAACAGAAGGCAAATTACTTACTAATGTTAGGTTAACAAAAAGCAAAGATACGGAAAAAAATCTTCTATTAATTATGTGTGAAGTAATATTTACTAATTTAATCTGGCTTTGTAAGATATAATTCACTTTCAGTGAACAAGTCACAGACTTAAGTAATACTCAGTGGAGATTTTGGAAAATGGCAAATCACATAGAGAAGAATTTCAGGGATAAAAGAAATTAAATTTGGCCACTGGGTGTCCATCTTGATCCATATTCACTAGTAGTTAGGGCAAGAGAAATAAATCTTTTAAGTGACTTCAGCTTTTCTTTGTAGTTCTCTTTCCAGAGAGTTAAGGGAATGCTTTTATTTAATAACTAACACAGTAACACATTTTCTCTTTCAAAGTCTTTGTGATTTCTTTCACCACCATGAAGAATCTTCAGAAAATCCGAAGAGAAAAAAAAGACTTAAAAAAAGCAGCAAAAGAACCCCTTTAACAAAAATGGAATCTTCTGGGGCTAAGCTGTGCTCTTGACTGACTGTGTAAGACAGCCCTGGTCACTTTATTTCTGCACACTACTCTCACTATATAAAATTTCTAAGTCTTATAGGTCATATATTGGTCTGGAAAATATAGCTTTCTTAGTGAAATGGTGCATTTTCTTTTCATTATTACTTTTTCAAACTTGGATAAAAGTAGAACTACAAAAGGTATATAGTGTGAGGGAGACATGTACCCCCACGAATGCCTTATATTTACCTCTTTCTAATGTATCCTAGGAGTACATCAAGGTTGTATATTGTCACCCTGCTTATTTAACTTCTATGCATCATGAGAAATACTGGGCTGGATGAAGCACAGGCTAGAATCAAGATTGCCTGGAGAAATATTAATAACTTCAGATACGCAGATGACACCACCCTCATGGCAGAAAACGAAGAGGAACTAAAGAGCCTCTTGATGACAGTGAAAGAGGAGAGTGAAAAAACTGACTTAAAACTCAACATTCAGGAAACTAAGATCATGGCATCCAGTTCCATCGCTTCATGGGAAATAGGTGGGGAAACAGTGGAAACAGTGAAAGACTTTATTTTCACTGCAGATGGTGACTGCAGCCATGAAATTAAAAGACACTTGCTCCTTGGAAGAAAAGCTATGACCAACCTAGACAGCATATTAAAAAACAGAGACATTACTTTGCTGACAAAGAACCATCTAGTCAAAGCTATGGTTTTTCCAGTAGTCATGTATGGATGTGAGAGTTGGACCATAAAGAAGGTTGAACACTGAAGAATTGATGCTTTGAACTGTGGTTTTAGAGAAGACTCTTGAGAGTCCCTTGGACTGCAAGGAGATGGATAGAAATCAGTCCTGAATATTCATTAGAAGGACTAACACTGAAGCTGAAGCTCCACTACTCTGGCCACCTGATGAGAAGAACTGACAGATTGAAAAAGACCAAATTGAAAGCAGGAGGAGAAGGGGATAACAGAGGATGAGATGGTTGGATGGCATCACCGACTTGATAGGCATCAGTTTGAGCAAGATCCGGGAGTTGGTGATGGACAGGGAGGCCTGGCATGCTTCAGTCCATGGGGTTGCAAAGAGTCAGACATGACTGAATGACTGAACTGAACTGACTTGAATGTATCCTAGAATCTGGATATACTCTATGCATACATAAACACTTTCTGTATATATCTCCTTCCATTTGCGGGTACACATGTGGCACAATATACATGCCATTCTGAAACTTAAAAAAAAAAGTTATTAGTGTATCTTAGAAGCTGCTTCATGTTAGTTAATATAGATCTGCCTCATTCTGAATTGAGATCATCCTTTTTTAAAGATGGGGCTTCCCTGGTGGCTCAGACGGTAGGAAATTCACTTGCAATGCAGGAGACCAGAGTTTGATCCTTGGATTGGGAAGATTCCCTGGAGAAGGCAATAGCTACCCACTCCAGTATTCTTATCTGGAGAATTATGGGCAGAGGAGCCTGGCGGGTTACAGTCCATGGGGTTGCAGAGTCAGACATGACTGAGCGATTAACACTTTCACTTTTCAAAAAAAAATAGTAACCAGTGCTCTGATGTTCTCATCTCTTAGGATTTAAAAGTGGCACTGAAGGCAAGAATCTGGTTGGACGTGCCAATCCAGATTAGAGGAAATGGAACACAGAAAAGTTCGAAACCCTTACCTTGGATGGTCTGCAAGTCTTTGATGCCCTTTTTCCTCCTCCTCCTTCCAAACCCCTCCAACAATCCTGAACAGAACTCTGACTTCTGTTATCTTATACTCCCTGATAAGTCTTTTTAGAAGCTGATGGTCTACTTATGCCAAGCCACATCCGTATGATGGTCCCCAAGACACACCATAGCAAAAGAAAAGATACCATAAAATTAGATAAAGCTAGATATTTGCAAATAACATTTTTAAAAAGCCCTCTCATTTGCATTAAAACAATGGAGCTTGATTTCATTCATTTCTGAACTGCTGAACTGGATTGAGCATTTTCATTTTCTCAAATTTAGTAGTTTGACTTAAGTCTGTTATCCTGTAAACAGGGTTACCCAAAATGAATCTCTATAATTATGGTGGGTTGCTGTGGCCCAGATTTACCCTTTCATTATGTTAAACTGACATTGAAACCATTCTGGACAGTGTCAGTAATATTTCCAAAACCAGTGGAATCATGATGTGTTGAGATAGAGTCTTAACAGGTAGCCAATGATTCCTGACTTTCTGGCCTTGCTCTACTCAGTTCTTGAATTTCAATATCCCCTCCCATCCCAAGCCCCTTGGGAGACTATCTCTAGATTTTGAATTCATTTGGTTTTGAGCACTTTAAGTCTTGTTCCGTATCCCTTGGGATCAGTAGAGTACTCTGGGAGTTAAATACTGGGGCGTACTTTTTTTTACCAAGCTGTGTTCTCTTTCTCAGTACAGGTCCCTTGGTTGGTAAAAGGACCTTTGAAAAGACTCAGGGCTCCCATAAATGGTATAAAACTGGCCTATTTGGAGCAACTCTGTTGCTTTGCCCTCTAAGAATTAGGACACATGGTTGGCTCTTGTGTCCAGAGGGGAATGTTGGGTGTTTAAAGCCCTGTTAGCATGTTCAGAGGCTGCCCTTGATTTGCAGCTAGTGGCCTCCGAAGCATCCATAACACCTTGACTGGGAATAACTTTAAGTCAAGGCAGCCCAGTAGGTTGATATGCAGGCTTCCAGAGCAGTGTTTCAATGCATCTTTAAACTTTGCTGCTGTTTAACTTATCAGGCCTTGAAAGCATTAATACAGCTTCTGAAAGAGTCCAGCATAAATGAGGAGGGCCAGAGGTGCCAGCAGCAGAATGGCTCTCAGGTCCCCACCACCAGTGATGCAGAAGAATGAGTTCTCTTTCTGGATTGTTCAGGGGAACTTTGGCCTCTAGCTTCTACTTCTGCCTTTAGCTGGTAACTGCTGCCAAAACCAGGGTCAGATTAGCCTTTTGGAAAGACAAGTATGAGAATTAGTGTCATTTCTTACATGCTTTTGGCCTAGGTAGTAACAGTTTGTTCATCTGTGAAATAAAAAATTATAATAATTACACTGTCTATGGAAGCAATGAGATGTTTGTAAAGAATTTGGCACAACTCTCAATAAATAGAGGTCACTGGCATTAAGAAGGTTGCTTTAGTAGTTACCTGAACAGAGTAATTTTAATTGTTCCTTGTCTAAAAGAGGACCTACCCTCCTGATGTGATGCATGATGTTTTATAACTAAACATTCACTTTTGGGGCTTCCCTGGTGGCTCAGGATATCTGGTGGTGAGCAGGGCCCTAGGCAAATGGGTCCTGGGCAAACCAGCCCTTTTTGGAGGGAGTAAGGGAGGGAAGAGAGGCCTGAAGAGGGCATTGTTGTGAGGGAAAGAGGTCCTCACAGCCCGTGGGAGGATCCCTGGGGACAGATGCCTCCCCCACCTTTGAATGGCCTTGTTCTTTCAGCTTTTGGTGGAAAGATCTCTGGCTTGGAGATCATCTCTAGTCCTCATTTGCTTTATGACCTTGGGTGAGTCACTACTTCTCTCAGGGCCTCCAATATCCCTAAAACTTCCACCAATGCTAAAACTCTTTAATTTTGCAGAAAAGCTTGTGCAGTTACAAGACTGGTTGATCTACTCAGGCCACTTAGCTGAAGAGACCCGGACTTGAGTGAACCTTTCTTCAGTCATGGGTGGAATGAAGCGACCTATTTATTGAGTCACTTTTATTCCTTTATCATCAGTTGCAAATTACATGACTCAAGGCTATTAATGTTTTTCTAAAATTATCATGGGATTCCTGTCCTAATTCCTGGCTGTCTTTAAAAATTAGAGATGGGGTGAATGCTGAGCTTGTAGGATCGTCTCCAGTCTCGTTACTACTGAGGCTCTCTTTCCTTTGATCCAGATGGTGTGGTGGCTCGATTCTCCCAGCGTCTGGCTGAGTTTCAGACGTGGTTAAGAACCAACTGGTTGAGGTTCAAAGCAGACAAGATGGGTGTGATGCTGGTAGGCAGGGGCATACTTGGAGATTAAGGGAGGGAAAGTCCAAACTCACTCGAGTATATAAATGTTATATTACTCTTCCAGTGTTTGAGAACTGTTGATGGGCCAATACTTTCTAGAGTTTGGATGAGATTAAAAAAGCATGTCAACAATATAAAAACTATCAAAATAACAATTTGTGATAATTTGATAAAATGGAGCCACTGGATAAAACTATATGTAAAAAATTACAAACAGGAAAACCAGAACTGTTCTTTGCAGAACCAAAAGGCTATATACATGTTATGGGATAGTGTTAATAAAAATCAAACTGAGAAAAAGATGACCCAAATTGTCGCATAGATGGGAGACTTCCACCTGTAATGCATTACTGCTTTGTAATTTACATGCTGCCTGCCACAGTAAAGGTAAATTTATCTAAAATGTCATTTTTAAAAATAGGTGAAGTTTTTTGACATTTGGGTATTCTCAGTCTAATTAGTAGTTACCCATACATTTTTACCTGCACATCATGTGCAGGCTGTCACTTTTAAATAAAAATTTAAGGAAATAGTCTCAAAGGGGACTCTGAAAATTGTTAGATACAGAATTTGGTTTTAGGGTTTTGAATGTACTATATTAATCTATTTCATTCAAACAGCCCCAGAGTCTAAATTGTTGCAAATATTTTCTTGATGCATTTTGAGAGGTACTTTTTTGAATTTCATAACATGTGTATATAGTATTCCTTATATCTGAATCAGGTATTGGTCCTGAAAGGTTATATTTCTTAAGTACATGTAAATTGCCAGGTTTATTTATTGGTTAGTTTGGGGTACTGGTTGAAGAAAAATTGAGACCTTAAAATGCTTTTGTTAAAGGTAAAATTGTTAAATAAATTTTTTAATGGAATATGAAGTAAATTGCTTAAAAATAGTTTCCCAATATAATAGCAATTTTGAATAACTTAATATGGTAAACGTTAATGTAAGTCTGCCCGAAAATAAGGAAGCCCTTAGGTGGGGAATGGGAGCTAAAGAGGCATTTATTCAGGCTTTGTAGTGATTTTTTTGTTTTGTTTTGGGACATTAGTCACAAATCTCACATATAATTAGAATTAACCACACCTTTTTGCTTAACTGTAAACATTTTACAGAACTATCTAACAGAATTCTAACAGAACTACCATTTTGGATATCACAATAATAAGGACTATAAACCATAATAATTTTAAACAGCTCATATGTAATGGTGAATTTTCTCATGCCTTCAACTCTGTAATGTTCCCTTTTCTGCTCCTCTAGTATCAGTTCAGTCAGTTCAGTCGCTCAGTCATGTCCGACTCTTTGCGACCCCATGAACCTCAGCACGCCAGGCCTCCCTGTCCATCACCAACTCCCGGAGTTCACTCAAACTCACGTCCATCGAGTTGGTGATGCCATCCAGCCATCTCATCCTCTGCCGTCCCCTTCTCCTCCTGCCCCCAATCCCTCCCAGCATCAGAGTCTTTTCCAATGAGTCAACTCTTCACATGAGGTGGCCAAAGTACTGGAGTTTCAGCTTTAGCATCATTCCTTCCAAAGAACACCCAGGACTAATCTCCTTATCAGCAGTCTTTAAAGATTTATTTTTTGGTAACCCAAGTATAAATATTGAGTGTTTGTATTTAGATACAAGGAAGACATCTGTTGAATTAATCCAAAGTGCTGAAGAACTCAGGGTAAGGGGTGACTATAACAAGGAGGTAGATTCTGATAAAAAGAAGAATGTTCCAAACATTAGAGGTTTTTTGGAGAAGAACAGCCTTTTTATGAGACGCTGAGTACATTGGAGGTGTTTAAGCATAGGCAGGAAAGCCTGGTAGTGGGGAACCAGAATGAGGGATTCCTGCCTAGACAATTTAGAAACTGACTGAAGACCTCTACGGTCCCATCCAACATTAAAATTCTGTGGCTAATGAATAGTTAATTTACACATATTTGATACTGAAGAGGTATACAAGAGTTTTGAGAAAGACTTTGCATTCTTTAAGACCCAGGTTTGATCCCTGGGTTGGGAAGATCCCCTAGAGAAGGAAATGCCAGCCCACTCCAATACTTTTGCCTGCAGAATCCCATGGACAGAGGAGCCTGGCGGCTACAGTCCAGGGGTTGCAAAGAGTTGGACACGGCTGAGCGACTAACACATGACACATGACTGGTGGCTCAGTGGCTCAGAATCCACCTGCAAGTGCAGGAGACATGGGTTTGATCCCTGATCCAGGAAGATCTCACGTGCCACAGAGCAATTAAGCTTGTGCACCACAACTATCGAACCTGTGCTCTAGAGCCTGGCGGCCGCAACTACTGAGCCCACATGCTGCAAGTACTGAAGCCCATGCACCCTAGAGTCCAAGTGTTCAGCAACAAGAGAAGCCACTGCAGCAAGAAGCCTGAACATCACAACTGGAGAGTGGCTCCCACTCACTGCAACTAGTGACGAGCCTGTGCAGCAACAAAGACCCAGTACAGCCAAAAAATTACTTTTAAAAATCAAAATGTCTTGGTAAGTGGAAACACTTCCATGAGAGAGAACACTGAAAACTGGCAGCCATTTACACATTAGTCAGAGTAAACTAATATTTTGATAGGGACTGATAGGGGCACTGGGTCCTTTGGAGAAGAGAAAAGATTTCCCACTGAGTAGAGGAAAAGCAAAGGTTATTAAGGCTCTGGTCCCTACAAATAAACTTCTTTGACTTTAGAGTTATATACGGAGTTCCTCTATTTCCCTGATGTCTGTGCCCCTTTGAAAAGAAATGTCATCTAGTGATCTATGTGTATTTAGTCTCATGGTTCCCTCGCTCCATTATTAATCACTCATTAACTTATTTGCTTAACTTAGAGCAAGACTGGAAACAGTGTGGGAGAGGGACCCCAGATCTGCTCTTATTAGCACATGTATAATGCCATAATTAATATTTGTCTTTGAAGAAATATAATAGGCATTATGTATATATACACACACACACACATATACATATATGTACACAAACTCTCTCCCTCTCTCTATATATATGTGTTAGTCACTCAGTTTTGTCTGACTCTTTGCAACCCTATAGACTGTAGCCCAACCAGGCTTCTCTGTCCATGGAATTCTCCAAGCAAGAATACTGGAGTGGGTTGCCTTGCCCTTTCCGATCCAGGAGTCAAACCCGGGTCTCCTACATTGCAGGCAGATTCTTTACTGCCTGAGCCACAGGAGGGCCCCCTTTTGTTCCAATATGGCGCTTATTGAATAATATTCAACGTAGCTGAGTTGTCAAACAATAAATGCCTGGGATAGCAGCTAGGTAAGACCAATACTTATCTGCAGATTTTATCTGGAGCTAATTACTCAGAAAAGACACAGTTCAATTGCACGAATATTTATACTTCCTAAAATGAACCTATCTGATTAGAAGTCAGAATAGGGGATTACCCTTGGGGGAAGTGACCGAAAGGGTTAAAGGGGAGCTTTCTGTGATGTTGATAATGTTATATTTCTTGGTCTGGTGCTGACTACATGAATTAATGTATGAAAAAATTCATCTAATGTATACTTAATGATTTTTGTGTGTTTTTTTATTCTTTAATTTAAAAAGTTTACTTAGAAGAATATAGATTGTCTAGTTACCATCTATAAGAAAGACCTTTAGGTGCTATATTTTATACTTTCATTAAAGTAAAAATTGAAGCAAGTAGTGGGAAGGCAGAGGCGCAATGATTGTATTTAATCCCCCACTGTTGTTCTTTTCTTGTCTCCTGGAAGTCCATGCCTGCTTGCTCAGTCGTGTCTGACTCTTTGCAATCCCATGGACTGCAGCCCACCAGGTTCCTCTGTCCATGGGGTTTCCAGGCAAGAATACTGGAATGGGTTGCCATTTCCTCCTCCAGAGGATCTTCCCAACCCAGGGATCAAACCCAAGCCTCCTGAGTCTCCTATGTGGGCCGGTGAATTCTTTCACCGCTGAGCTAACTAAGAAGCCAAAAGAGCTAAATTTATTTAAGAAATGTAACAGATAAAAATCTACCTCTTGGGCATCTTTTGACTAAATTGTATTGGAAGATATACAGGTTTGTAGGTTTATGATTATTACCATGAGCCACAGGTTAGAAATGTTTATCATCTATTTGGCCGTCTTTTTAAGTGCACTTATCTCATTGTCTTTCCACCCCCTCAGCAAAAGAGATGATAATTCCTCATCTGATCCTTGCAAGGACATGGTTTATGGATAGAGGAGGGGCAGAGGTGCTAGATGTAAAGCCATGAGTTGAGCAGAGCCCTTTTAGATGTTCAGCATGTTTCTCTGCTTCTGCTCCTCACAGTGTGAAGGCTTGTACAGGGCAGGTCCAAGCATATTTTTCTTGAAATGAATGTTAGCATAGAAGGGAGTGGGAATTAATGGGTTTTTATCAAGAAATAGGAGGAGGAGGCGGCTGAATGCTATTGATGTGGAGCTGACTACGGCCTGCCACCTATTTTTCATTCTTTGATCTTTTGCCATGATTTCCACCTTTAAAAGTTTTAATTAAGGCTTTGCCATGGAAAATATGGCAACCTTATGGGCCCACCAGAGTATGTTCAGTCCCTGAAGTTTTATAGATTTTACCATCTAAATTAATTGTAGGCAAACTGGGCCATTTTATATTTAAAAATAACTATCAGTTTTCTAGAAATGTGGTGACAGTTATCTCCAGTTCTGTATTCTCATGCGTTAGCTACATTGTTGTTAATATGACAACTCACTGTATGATGATTTTTTTTTCCATCCAGAGCTGCTAAAACATTCTTTTGAAATGTAGTGGGAATTCCCTCGATTTCACTTTCCCTTTTTCGGTTGAAATAAAAAGCATTAATTAAAAAAATATACATGTCAGCTTTAGCAATGAAACCTGTTCTTATATCACTTGAAACATTCAAAAACGGCAAGAACTTTGTCAACATTTTAATTTGGTTTATGTAATCATTTGCCCCCTTTGGCTCCCTGTATTTTTTCAGTTTTTTCCAGATATGACTGACAAACAAAATTATAAGATATTTAAACTGTACAATGTAATGATTTGATACATGTATACATTGAGAAACCTATATGCAGGTCAGGAAGCAACAGTTAGAACTGGACATGGAACAACAGACTGGTTCCAAATAGGAAAAGGAGTACGTCAAGGCTGCATATTGTCACCCTGCTTATTTAACTTATATGCAGAGTACATCATGAGAAATGCTGGGCTGGAAGAAGCACAAGCTGGAATCAAGATTGCTGGGAGAAATATCAATAACCTCAGATATGCAGATGACACCACCCTTATGGCAGAAAGTGAAGAGGAACTCAAAAGCCTCTTGATGAGAGTGAAAGAGAGTGAAAAAGTTGGCTTAAAGCTCAACATTCAGAAAACTAACATCATGGCATCTGGTCCCATCACTTCACGGGAAATAGATGGGGAAACAGTGGAAACAGTGTCAGACTTTCTTTTTTGGGGCTCCAAAATCACTGCGGATGGTGACTGCAGCCATGAAATTAAAAGACGCTTGCTCCTTGGAAGGAAATTTATGACCAACCTAGATAGCATATTCAAAAGCAGAGACATTACTTTGCCAACAAAGGTCCGTCTAGTCAAGGCTATGGTTTTTCCAGTGGTCATGTATGGATGTGAGAGTTGGACTGTGAAGAAAGCTGAGCGCCAAAGAATTGATGCTTTTGAACTGTGGTGTTGGAGAAGACTCTTGAGAGTCCCTTGGACTGCAAGGAGATCCAACCAGTCCATTTTGAAGGAGATCAGCCCTGGGATTTCTTTGGAAGGACTGATGCTGAAGCTGAAACTCCACCTCCTTTGGCCACCTCATGTGAAGAGTTGACTCATTGGAAAAGACCCTGATGCTGGAGGGATTGGGGGCAGGAGGAGAAGGGGATGACAGAGGATGAGATGGCTGGATGGCATCACTGACTCGATGGACATGAGTTTGAGTAAACTCCAGGAGTTGGTGATGGACAGGGAAGCCTGGCGTGTTGCGATTCCTGGGGTTTCAAAGAGTCGGACATGACTGAGTGACTGAACTGAACTGCACTAATACATTGTGAAAAAAATGCATACACTGCATTAATTAATACATGATGCATCCTCTCTCTCGTTTTTTTTTTTTTGTGTGTGTGAGAACATCTAAGTTTTACTCTCTTAGCAGATTTCATTACACACTAAAGTGATCATGTTACCATTGGATCATTTGATCCTCTGACCTCATTCATCTTATAAATAAAAGTTTTAAGCTTTTTACCAATCTTTCCTAATTTCACTTTTCTATTCTTCGTTTCTCTGATTTTTTTTTTTTTTTTTAGATTCCACGTGTAAATGATGTCATGCAGTATGCTCGTCCTCTAACTGGCTCATTTCACTAAGCATACTATTTAGTTCCCTATTTAAAGTGTGCTAAAACTCCTTGGTCTCAGCTCTGTGCATCTCAGAGTCAGTCTGAGATGACATTTACAAGTAAATAAAAAAATAAAATAAAATAAAATAAAAAGACATTTACAAGTAAATAAAAACAGATTAAAGTTCAAGGAGTGAACATCTTGACTTAGTGCTATTTAAAGTTCAGATTTTACAAAATGTAGTTTGCCATATAGTTCAGCAGTCCCACTTATGGTCTGTTCATTATGTATCAAGCTCCAAGTCAGGCATTACACAACACAATGACATTAAAAGTTGCTTTTGGATAGAAGTGGTGTGATTCTTCCTCAGTTTGAGAATGAAACAGTTGCATCAGACATAAACTCAAATAGAAAATGGTCTCTGAGATTTGTTTTGTTGTGCATATTCACTCTTTTGATCTTTCCATCTTTCAATATGTTATTTGAAAGCCATGTCTTTAGAAATGCAGTGATGCATTCAAAATAAATTAAATGACAAAGCTTCAAACACAGCCACTATTTAAAAAATTATATGTAGCCGAGAGGAGAAAACAAAAACACACAAGTGAAATGCTGTAGTTGCTATTGTGAAAGACTGATGCAAGTGAAATTAAGACACAGGTATTGACTCAGTACTTATTTTGAGACCCAGATATTAAATGAGTAATTCTTTTCCATTGAGTGATATCAGGAAACTTCTTTTAAAAAAATGCCATGCTTAGGAGGACTTCCACTGAAAAGATTCCGATGCTACTATTGCTGCCTGCAGCCACATTCCAATCCTATCTCTAGTTCAGAGATCTGAGAGCCCGAGTTAAAGAGATTTTACTTAAAGAGATTTTACAAAATTGTAATTTTTTTTCTTTTTGCTGTAACTCAATCTGAGGGCTTTTCATCTAAGTTGTCATTCCTGGGGGAAAACAAAGACCTGCCTTCAAACCTGGTAATGCTTCCTTGGCTGACTGCAGATAACAGCATTTTTGCCATAAAGTTGACTTTGATTAGTTTAAAATGACTCCAGTGAATTTGTTGTCAAAGGAGATATAATATCTTTGCATAAATTTCATATACTATCTTTATTTTAATAATTGGTATATAGCACTTTTACATATTTACCCTTGTTGTCAAGGAATAAAGTGTGATTTAAGATCACCAAAAGTTGTTTTCATGGTATATATGTAAGTGAGATTCTGATTAATTAATGAACTGACTGTTCTTTTTCCCTACCATGGACTTATGGGCATACTCTTTTCTCTTATTTTGTTGTCTAGAGAGTCATTTACTTGTACCTAAACTAACTAACATCTATAGGAAATCAGAAGATAAGAGTATTATATGAATCTCTCTTTTCTCCCCTAATAGTGGCTCATATAGTTTAGCCTGCTTAATGTCGTCCCGTGTAGCCACGCCATGCTAAGTCATTTTAGTTGTGTCTGACTCTATGAGACCCTATGGACTGTAGCCTGTCAGGCTCCTCTGTCCATGGAATTCTCCAGGCAAGAATATTGGAGTGGGTTGCCATGCCCTACTCCAGGGGATCTTCCTGACCCAGGGATCAAACTCGCATCTCTTAGGTCACTTGCATTGGCAGACGGGTTCTTTACCACTAGTGCCACTGGGAAGCTCCTCTGTCCAGGGAATTCTCCAGGCAAGAATACAGGAGTGGGTAGCCATTGCCTTCTCCAGGGGATCTTCCAGACCCAGGGATAGAACCCAAGTCTCCTGCACTGCAGTCAAATTCTTTACTGTCTGAGCCACCAGGGAAGCCTGGTCCCATCTAGTGTTCTTTCAAAAACAGATATGTTTACGGGGACTTCCCTGGTGATCTAGTGGTTAGGACTTGGCCCTTTCCCTGCAGAGGCCTGAGTTTGATCCCTGATTGGGGAACTAAGATAAGACCCCACAAACTGCACAGTGTGGCCAAAAAACAAAAACCAGGTATATTTAAGCATACAGTTATAAGTAAGGAGTGATTACTTGGAATGTAATGTACCACATGATAAATACAATTAACACTGCTGTTATATATGAAAGTTGTTGTGAATTCTCATCACAAGGAAAAATATTTTGTTCTATTTCTTTAATTTTATTTCAATATGAAATGAGTGTTCACTAAACTTTCTGTTTAATCATTTAATCATCTCATGATGTAAGTCAAATCATTACACTGTACACCTGTAATGTATACAGTACTGTATATCAATTATATTTCAATAAAACTGGAAGAAAAAACATTTGATGACATTTGATGACATTCAGAGGGCAGACAGACTGAAACCACAATCACAGACAACTAGCCAATCTGATCACATGGACCACAGCCTTGTCTAACTCAATGAAACTAAGCCATGCCATGTTGGGCCACCCAAGACGAATGGGTCATGGTGAAGAGGTCTGACAGAATGTGGTCCACTGGAGAAGGGAATGGCAAACCAATTCATATTCTTGCCTTGAGAATCCCATGAACAGTATGAAAAGGCAGAAAGATAGGACACTGAATGATGAACTCCCCAGGTCGGTAGGTGCCTAATATGCTACTGGAGATCAGTGGAGAAATAACTCCAGAAAGAATGAAGGGATGGAGCCAAGGCAAAAACAACACCCAGTTGTGGATGTGACTGGTCATAGAAGCAAGGTCCGATGCTGTAAAGAGCAATATTGCATAGGAACCTGGAATGTTAGGTCCACAAATCAAGGCAAATTGGAAGTGGTCAAACAGGAGATGGCAAGAATGGTTTCTCAAGAGGCAGGTTGGGCTTCCCTGGTGGCTCAGACGGTAAAGCGATGCTTGGGGGTCCAGGCAAACCCTCTCCTTTCCCTGCATGGGCTGAGCCTTCCTGAAAGGAAGCTTAGGAAACACATAAAACATTGTTATCTTTCCTGAGGCAAATGAACCCCAAACTTAGACCATAAGGGCCTGGCTGTATTTTTTGAATGGGAAATAGGAAAGGAACATTTGTTTTCTTTTTTGTTGATGAATTCACAGCAGCCCCCAAAACACTATTTATAGTCCATGCTGGAGCAGTACTAGAAAGCTTTCAAAGCAAGTGAGACCTGCTTTCTGGGAGCTTCTCTTTTCATCAGAATTAATCCATTGACATTTCATAGGTCCAAAAAAATTAAAAATGAACACATCTGAAATTGGACACCCTAGTAGGTCTTTGATAGGGGTAGCAGTAGTGGTAGTCTCTCAATCAGGTCCAACTCTTTGACTCCACAGACTGTTGCCCACCAGGCTCCTCTGTCCATGGGATTCTCCAGGCAAGAATACTGGAGTAGATTGCCATTCCCTTCTCCAGGGGATCTTCCCAACCCAGGGATCAAACCCAGTTCTCCTGCATTACAAGCAAATTCTTTACTGTCTGAGCTACAGGGAAGATCAGGTCTTTGATAAGTGAAGACAAAATTTCAGTCTTTAATGAAGGTCCTTTGAAACAGCTGATTTCTCACGGACAATTCTTCAACAGTACCCCAATCCCCATCTTTTTGGCTTTGTTTGAAAAAATGTGGGATCATTAATTGAACGGACTCTGAGAAAGACTGAAGAAGAGAAGAGTGGTATCTTGATTTTCTAGAGGAATTTCTACCTTGTAGTTGTCAATAAAAATAACTGATACTTACTGAACATTAATTCTTACAAAAACTGTATGCGGTAAGCACCATTATTAGTCCCACTTTGCAGAGGAAGAGACTGAGTTCCAAGGAAGTTACAAGATGAGGTTGTGTTGCCAAGATTACATAGTGATGGTGAGGGGAGTAGCGTTGGAGTATGAACTCAGGTAATGTAGCTGTCAATTATGATGGTTGCCCGTGTTGGGCTCATTGGCTTTATTATTGGAAGAATCTGAGGGGAACTTGCTAAAAATACCATCTTTCTGTAATACCAGCAATACTCCCCTGGTAAGTGCTGCCAGCCCTAAAGTTGGTTGGCAGTGTTGCACAGCCAAGATTGCCCGTGAAACCTCTTATGCATTGAATGTGTACAAAGTCAGCAGTAAGAGCAAATATTTCCTTTTCTAACCTCCCCCAGGGTTTATCAGGTAAAACAGTTACCTTAATCATCTCAAGGTCCAAGGGTTGGAACTTTGCTTTATCCTAAAAGATGATTTGTAGGAAGTTTCCTAACTAAGAACACACCTTGGCAAAAGGGTAAAAAATTGACTATTTAGTGACTCTCAATCCAGGAGGTTCAGAACCTTTGGATTACTGACAAAGTTCATCTACTTTGACAGTCATATAGGACTTTGAGGGACTGGCACATTTTTATTAACTGTCTGTTAAGCCAGACATGCAAATGTAGACTCAACATATTGAAATACAGTCATAAAATGCTGGGGTATTTTGGGTGTAGACGGGCACATCTGAAGAAAATCATACAAGTTTATGTCTGTTTTATTCAAAACACCAATAGTATGGCTATGACCAATCCAATCCAAGTGTCTTCTACTTTTCAGGCTATATAATTTTTTAGCACACTTTGCTCAGTAGTTTGTGCAATGTACTGAACTCCAGATGAGTGTGGAGTAAGATTTAAAGTATTACTATATTTAAAATTTGATGTTTGTGATTATTAATGATTTTTAGCATGTAATTAAGAAGAAGCAACCACTAGGTTATTAATATTCTTTGCTCCCAATAATTCTTTTTGACTGTGGCATTGAAGTGTCTTATCCCCTAAGCCATTTCTTTCTAATATCCTTTCTCTTCTAACTGAGTTCAGTTCAGTTCAGTTCAGTTGCTCAGTCGTGTCCGACTCTTTGCGACCCCATGAATCACAGCACGCCAGGCCTCCCCGTCCATAACCAACTCCCAGAGTTCACTCAGACTCATGTCCATCGAGTTGGTGATGCCATCCAGCCATCTCATCCTCTGTCATCCCCTTCTCCTCCTGCCCCCAATCCCTCCCAGCATCAGAGTCTTTTCCAATGAGTCAGCTCTTCGCATGAGGTGGCCAAAGGAGGTGGAGTTTCAGCTTCAGCATCAGTCCTTCCAAAGAAATCCCAGGGCTGATCTCCTTCAGAATGGACTGGTTGGATCTCCTTGCAGTCCAAGGGACTCTCAAGAGTCTTCTCCAACACCACAGTTCAAAAGCATCAATTCTTTGGCGCTCAGCTTTCTTCACAGTCCAACTCTCACATCCATACATGACCACTGGAAAAACCATAGCCTTGACTAGATGAACCTTTGTTGGCAAAGTAATGTCTCTGCTTCTGAATATGCTATCTAGGTTGGTCATAACTTTTCTTCCAAGGAGCAAGCATCTTTTAATTTCATGGCTGCAATCACCATCTGCAGTGATTTTGGAGCCCAAAAAAAGAAAGTCTGACACTGTTTCCACTGTTTCCCCATCTATTTCCTGTGAAGTGATGGGACCAGATGCCATAATCTTAGTTTCCTGAATGTTGAGCTTTAAGCCAACTTTTTCACTCTCCTCTTTCACTTTCATCAAGAGGCTTTTTAGTTCCTCTTCACTTTCTGCCATAAGGGTGGTGTCACCTGCATATCTGAGCTTATTGATATTTCTCCCGGCAATCTTGATTCCAGCTTGTGCTTCTTCCAGCCCAGCATTTCTCATGATCTACTCTGCATATAAGTTCAATAAGCAGGGTGACAATATGCAGCCTTGATGTACTCCTTTTCCTATTTGGAACCAGTCTGTTGTTCCATGTCCAGTTCTAACTGTTGCTTCCTGATCTGCATATAGATAATTATCTAATTATTGATTGAAATAACCATACGAACAAGAAAGGATAATAGAAGTCTTCCCATGATTGGCGAATGAAGACGGGAGACCAAGTGAAAATCCGCCAACTCTGAGGACACAGAGGCAAAGGCACTCAGGTATGGAAGATATACTTGTCTTCATTCACCTTCTGGAGTGGGCTATGTTGGAAGAAAAAAAAAAAACCTGCAAATTTCTCTTCTAAAACTTGTGTTATAAAGTATCTCCAATTTTTCCAGTTTGAGAAATAGTAAGGGTTTTATTAAAAGGAGTCACATAAGTAGTAAATTGGTTTTTAAAAAATGATTTTTGAAGCTACTAGGTCAACAGGTTTCTGTCATTTTGCCCACAGTTATCACGATCAGTAATCAAATGGCAGCTGGATCAATGTCCCTCTGCTACTCACCAAACATTGTTAATGGTAGGTTGTATTTTTATTTTTACTGTAATTTTAAAAACCTTTTCTATTTAGCATTATTTGCCTTTCAGATTGTGGTATTTCTAGGTTTAAGTATTATTTTATGAGACTTCACCTTTATGTTGATAGAACATACAAGTTCTGAAGAACATAGGTACATTTTTATTTCTACTGTTGATGATATATCATCCAAATGTTGTCTTGCAATATATTCAAATATAACAAGTTATTCTTCTTGTGACATATTTATTACTAAAGAAGTTCCTGTAACAATAGGGTGCCCTGCAATCATTAGGTAGAACATACTATGCTTTCAGCTAAAAAAAATTAGAATTTTGGATAACTTGTATCTGTCAATGGAACTTGATAACTTAACAGTACTTTAGTTTTGCTTGAGTTTTGTGGTGATTCTAACCAATGTGATTAAAAAAATTCTGTAATGAAATATATCAACTTTTAGAAGAACTGAGTAACAGTAAGTTGGTATTTTTCAAATGACTAGTGCATAATTTTACAAAATCAATTCACAAAAGTGTAAGGTAGACCAACAGACTTTAATATAACCAAAGATGAACATTTCATTGATATGGTTTCAGATTAATTATCTGTAATTGACCTTTAAGAAGCTACAACTTGTTGAGTTTTGGTGTAGCGTCAGAGAATGGTCACAACTATATAAAAATATATTTAAAAATTTTAATTATAAAAGAACCATTTAAAGGCATTGGAGAGCACTAAGACGTTCAACAACTTGGGAGACTGAGATACAAAAAAGAAAGAAAATATTGAGGTAAGCCCCCAAATCTATGACTTTTCTTCTCAAGGCATTTCTACTTTGTAAGTTGCACTGAACTAAATGGTCTAATGCAAGGTGGATGTTAAGATGTTAAAAGATTACCCAGAGCTTTGGTAATATGATGGTGCTGATGAGGTAAATACTGGGGTTCATATCTCATATTTCCATTGAGATACCCGAGGGGCTACACCCTAGCAATAGCACAGAGCAGCACCAGTTCAGCTCTCAAGAAGACTTACATCTAGTCTTGAGACACCTCAGTCTAACTGGATCAAGGATTCACCCCTATTCTAACTGCCTGCTTGGAGGAAATAAATCCCCTTTGGAGACGATTTCATCATCTACAGCCCGCACAACTTTTCATAGTCAATATAAAGTATTCAGTTAAAATTTGCCAGCCATACCAGGAGCTAGAATGGAAAGACTGAAGACAAAAATATAATTAATTAAAAACACATCCAAAGTTGGTTCTTTGAAAAGACCAACAAAATTGATAACTGATAAGGAAAAAAGTGTTAGTCACTCAGTCATGTCTGACTCTTTGTGACCCCATGGACTATAGCCCTCAAGGCTCCTCTGTCCATGGGATTCTCCAGGCAAGAATACTTGAGTGGGTTGCCATGCCCTTCTCCAGGGGATCTTCCCAACCCAGGGATTGAACCCAGGTCTCCTGCATTGCAGGCAGATTCTTTACAGTCTGAACCACCAGGAAATCCCCATGCAGTAATGAAGAGAGAGATCATATAACAAATCATGCAGATTCCAAAAAGATGATAAGAGGATTTAATGGACACATTTATGCAATATGTTTAAAATTTTGAATTAAATGGAAAGATTCCTAGAAAAGCACAAATTGCTAACACCAACATGAGGAAAAAACAGAAAAATCAACCTCTTGGTGGCATGCTGATTACAATGGAGCTTTTCCTATGAAGGGAGAAATGATTTGTCCTTCCTAGAATCAACAGATCCTCTAAATATGAGTTTCTTTTCCCTTCCCAAACTGCCCCACCAACACTATAATTATGACGATCTATTAAATTCTCATTTAAATGACCAGCTCAATAACAAAACTATGGGATTGGGGTACTGTCATCTAAGATGTAGTATGTGCAGATAGATGATACTCTGTCCCCTAGGAGTGGAAGAAAAACTGGTGTCTCTCACCGTATCTCAAGAATTTGCTAAATGACAGAAATGTAATTAAGCTCTGCTGGTTTAGAGGGTCTTGTTCCTTGACATAATGATTCCGCTAAGGGACACAATAAAAGTAACACAAAACATTTAGGTATGACAACTGCCTGGGCACTTGGCTCCTCATCCAAGCTTCTCCTCACCTTACACCGGAAGATTTATGCCCCAGGAACCTTCTGCAGCATGCCTTTTACTTTTTGCCCTGGAGCTTCTCCATTGCTGCAGACATTGGCTGGCTCAGCAAGCATACAGGTAGATTACAGGTTAAAGGGAAAGTAACGCCCATGAAGATAACTTTTTACCAACAGCAAATGGAAGCGGATAGGGAAATACTTCTGCTTGATAGTCAGGTGGATAATTCTGAAAAGCCTTTACTACCCTGTTTAGAAGGCTCTGGGAGAACTAAATGCCAGACATCACAGTGGTCACATTGATGTAACACCTGTTTATAGCTTTCCTCCTTGAAGTTATTTCTCAAATAAATGACTTGCACTCAAGTGTTTGTTTCAAGACTCTTCTTTCAGGGAAAGTACAAGCTTAGGTGAAGCTGATCATACTGGATTCAAGTTCTAGGTCTAATAATTGTGTGACATTTGGAAAATCACTTAACTTCTCTGGGCTTAGCTTCCTTTTCTGGATAGTAGGAGTGATTATAGTAACTACTTCATTGAGTTGCTGTGATAAAATAACCTGATGTTCCTAAAACACTTTGAACTGTGTTTAGCATGTGTGTGGATCACAATAAACTGTGGAAAATTCTGAAAGAGATGGGAATACCAGACCATCTGACCTGCCTCTTGAGAAACCTATATGCAGATCAGGAAGCAACAGTTGGAACTGGACATGGAACATCAGACTGGTTCCAAATAGGAAAAGGAGTACCTCAAGGCTGTATATTGTCACCCTGCTTATTTAACTTATATGCAGAGTACATCATGAGAAATGCTGGGCTGGAAGAAGCACAAGCTGGAATTAAGATTGCCGGGAGAAATATCAATAAGCTCAGATATGCATATGACACCACCCTTATGGCAGAAAGTGAAGAGGAACTAAAAAGCCTCTTGATGAAGGTGAAAGAGGAGAGTGAAAAAGTTGGCTTAAAACTCAACATTCAGAAAATGAAGATCATGGCATCTGGTCCCATCACTTCATGGGAAATAGATGGGGAAACAGTGGAAACAGTGTCAGACTTTCTTTTTTTGGGCTCCAAAATCACTGCAGATGGTGATTGCAGCCATGAAATTAAAAGACGCTTACTCCTTGGAAGAAAAGTTATGACCAACCTAGACAGCATATTCAGAAGCAGAGACATTACTTTGCCAACAAAGGTTCGTCTAGTCAAGGCTATGGTTTTTCCAGTGGTCATGTATGGATGTGAGAGTTGGACTGTGAAGAAGGCTGAGTGCTGAAGAATTGATGCTTTTGAACTGTGGTGTTGGAGAAGACTCTTGAGAGTCCCTTGGACTGCAAGGAGATCCAACCAGTCCATTCTAAAGGAGATCAGCCCTGGGTGTTTGGAAGGAATGATGCTAAAGCTGAAACTCCAGTACTTTGGCTACCTCATGCGTCATGAGTCAAAGAGTTGACTCATTGGAGAAGACTCTGATGCTGGGAGGGATTGAGGGCAGGAGGAGAAGGGGATGACAGAGGATGAGATGGCTGGATGGCATCACCAACTCGATGGACGTGAGTCTGAGTGAACTCTGGGAGTTGGTTATGGACGGGAGGCCTGGCGTGCTTCGATTCATGGGGTTGCAAAGAGTGGAACACGACTGAGCGACTGAACTGAACTGAACTGAACTGAAGCACTACATAAATGTTAGCTATTACTTGCTCAAGGATCATTTTTTTCCAGTGAGGTACTCAACTCTTTATTAATTTCTAGGAACCTTTCTATATTATTAAGTATTAACTTTTTTGGTCAAGGGTATGAATTTTCCAATTTGTCTTTAAATTGTTTATTGTGTTATTGTATTTTTCACTAACAAAATCATTTGATTTTTATAGTAAAACTGTACCTATAGTTTTACTATAGGTGTCAATTCTTTCCATTCTATCTTCATGTTTTATAATATTAGGCTTCCCCATTCTATTATTATAAAAATAAAATGTAATAAAAATAATTTCTCCAGGCAATTCATTCAAAACAAGGTGTATCAGTACTTGCATACTAGTTAGCTGGAACTTTGCTTGATGTCAGCAAGTTTTCATATGCATGTAAGATTCTTTCATGCTCACTCAGTCGTGTCCCATTCTGTGTGACCCCATGGGCTGCAGCATGCTAGGCTCCTCTGTCCATGGGATTTTCCAGACAAGAATAGCAGAGTGGATTGCCATTTCTTCCTCTGGGGGATCTTCCCGACCCAGGGATTGAACCCCTGTCTCCTGCATCTCCTGCATTGGCAGGCGGATTCTTTACCACTCTTAGATAATTTCTGACACATAGTGAATATTCAGAAAATTTTAGTTACTAATTTTATTCTTTTAAAAAAATGTTCATAAAACAAAAAAAAAGAGGAGATCTTGACTGATTATAGGACTGGGTCAGAGATTTTAGAAGCTGAACCTGGAGCATCTTGTGGGGCTGAAAAGTAAGGAAATGCTCAAAACAAACAAACAAACAAACCCCAACCCCCACAATGATGAGAGTATGTTAAAGAGACAAAGGAATGAAATGAAAGAGTTCCTAGAGACCAAACAACCTAGAACAATTTGAGCAATAAGATAATAGTATTGGATTATGATCTGGAGAAGGCGATGGCACCCCACTCCAGTACTCTTGCCTGGAAAATCCCATGGATGGAGGAGCCTGGAAGGCTGCAGTCCATGGGGTCGAAAAGAGTCCGACATGACTGAGCGATTTCACTTTCACTTTTCACTTTCATGCATTGGGGAAGGAAATGGCAACCCACTCCAGTGTTCTTGCCTGGAGAATCCCAGGGACAGGGGAGCCTGGTGGGCTGTCGTCTATGGGGTCACACAGAGTCAGACACGACTGAAGCGACTTAGCAGTAGCAGCAGGATTATGATCCAAACTATAAAATAAATATCCATAATTCCATAGTGATATAAATAAATAATTGAATAAAGAAATAATTAGCTTGGCTCTACCGCAATACAAAATGGCTTTGGTGTTAAAAAAAAAATTAAAAAAAACAAAAAAATACATAATTAGGGATAAACAGATAAATGCATTCATGCAGAATAATTCCCTTACTTTGCCCTTAAAGAAGTGGAGTGTGGGATGTGCATAAATACTTCCTTCTAAAGAGGACAGGATGAAAATCGGGGAAAGGAGCGATTGCTATGTAGCAACTTGACAAACATGACTTCAGCCAGATGGCCAAAATTACCATCAGTTGACAGTACGTACTGTTGATATGATGTGAGGATTATGGCTGTTTACCTCTGTCATCTTGCCCTTGCGAAACCCTAGTCAAATAATGAAAAAAAATTAGACAAATCTTAATTGAGAGAGTTGGACTGCAAGGAGATCCAACCAGTCCATTCTGAAGGAGATCAGCCCTGGGACTTCTTTGGAAGGAATGATACTAAAGCTGAAACTCCAATACTTTGGCCACCTCATGCGAAGAGTTGACTCATTGGAAAAGACTCTGATGCTGGGAGGGATTGGGGGCAGGAGGAGAAGGGGACGACAGAGGATGAGATGGCTGGATGGCATCACCAACTCAATGGACATGAGTCTGAGTGAACTCCGGGAGTTGGTGATGGACAGGGAGGCCTGGTGCTGCGATTCATGGGGTCACAAAGAGTTGGACACGACTGAGCGACTGAACTGAACTGTACAAAGTATCTAACTAGTACTCTTCAGAGCTGTCAAAGTCACCCAAACCAAAAATAATGTCTGAAAAACTGTCCCAGCCAATGGGTGTTTAAGGAGACATGATGACTAAGTATAATGTAACCCTGGATGGGATCCTGGAATAGAAAGAGGACATTAGGTAAAAGAAAATCCAAAAAAGTATGGACTTTAGTTCCTAAATCAATATCAATAATGGCTCATTGATTGTTACAAATGCACCATACTAATCTAAGTTGTTTATAATAAGCTAAAATGGTTGTAGGATATATGGGAGCTCTCTGTACTATCTTTGCAATTTTTATGTAAATCTATTCTACAGTTAAAAAGTTTATTTTAAAAAGACTTTGAAGAATACAAAGTTTATTGGAGGAGTTATGACTATGGTCATAAGACCATAGTCAAAGACCTACTACCACGAAGTGAAAATCTTAATGAAGGTGAGTGTCTGATGGAATAGGATTACAGGAAAGAAAGAGACTCTCTGGGAGAGGAAGCGGTGATTTTATCACAAAGGAGAAAATATTTGAGCTTAGGCTTGAGGAGAAAATAGCAGTTGGTCAACTGGAGAGAAGAGAGAAATTAAGTACTTTTCTCGTTTAGTTTGCATCTACTTAAACACTGCTGAAGCATAAGAATCGAGATGCATCTTCTGCATTTTGAAATACTTCTTAGCATGCCCCATCTTAATGTCTGTTTCTCCTGACTGAACTCTTATAGTCCTTTGCCTATGGCATTGTCCAGTTACTAAGAAGATGGTATTAGCAGAAGTGGGTTTTAGATGAATTTTTGATTCTGTTCTTGAGCTAAAGGTCTGAATTCCATTTTCAAGGTTTAGTTGCTACAGACCTTTTGATTGCACTTTCAGAGTTTCTCATCCTTGAACTAGTGAAATTTGAGAGCAGATGATTCTTTGTTATGAGATGGGAGAGAGGATAAGGTGGAAGGAAAGGTTTGTCCTGTTCCTTGTAGGATGTTGAGCAACATCCCTCGTTTCTACCCACTAGATGACAGTACAACTTCCAGTTACAGCAACTAAGTGAAAGAAAGTGCAATTATCAGTTGCTCAATCATGTCCAACTCTTTGCGACCCCATGGACTGTAGCCCTCCAGTCTCCTCTGGCCGTGGAATTCTCCAGACAAGAATATTGGAGTGGGTTGCCATTCCCTTCTCCAGGGGATCTTCCTGACCCAGGGATCGAACCCAGGTCTCCCACATTGCCAGGTAGATTCTTTGCCATCTGAGTCAGCAGGGAAGCCACAGCAACCAAAAAGGCCTGCAAATATTGCCAGCTTCTCAGGTGGCACTAGTGGTAAAGAATCCACCTGCCAATTCAGGAGATGCCAGAGATGCAGGTTTGATCCTTGGGTCAGGAAGATCCTTTGGAGTGGGAAATGACAACCCACTGCAGTATTCTTGCCTGGAAAATTCCATGGACAGAGGAGTCTGCTGGATTACAGTCTGTGGGTCTGCAAAGAGCTGGACACGACTGAATAACCAAGCACACACCCCCCTGGGACATTAGAGAAATAATTCTCATTTTATAACTCAGATTGCAACTTTAATTGTAGGCCTTCAAGGCAAGGATAGCTAGAGAAGTTAAAACTCAGATATACCTTGAGGATGCTTCTAATAGCATGCAAGATCTCAAGATCTCTTCAGAGTAAGTTGCATCTTATACTGTTTTATTTCATTTGTTCACTTATTTAATCTGCAAACATTTATTGATTGGCTTGCCATGTATCAGATCCCAGGTCAAGTTCTGAGAATTTGGTGTTGACTAAGACAAAGCTCCAATACTTTGGACACCTGATGCAAAGAACTGACTCATTGGAAAAGACCCTGATGTTGGGGAGGACTGAAGGCAGGAGGAAAAGGGAACGACACAGGATGAGATGGTTGAATGGTATTTCCGACTTGATGGACATGAAGTTTGAGCAAGCTCCAGCAGACAGTGAAGGACAGGGAAGCCTGGCGTGCTTCAGTCCATGGGGTTGCAAAGAGTTGGACATAACTGAGGAACTGAATAACAATAACATCCTATAAAGTAGTTGGATTTGTCTTCAGTTCAGTTCAGTCCCTCAGTCATGTCCAACTCTTTGCGACCCTATGGACTGTTGCATGCCAGGCTTCCTTGACCTTCATTGTATCCTGGAGCTTGCTCAAACTCATGTCCATCGAGTCGGTGATGCCATCCACCATCTCTTTTCCAATGAGTTGGCTCTTTGCACCAGGTGAACAAGTTATTGGAGCTTCAGCTTCAGTATCAGACATTCCAATAGATATTCAGGGTTGATTTCCTTTAGGTTGGGCTGGTTTGATTTCCTTGTAATCCAAGGGACTCTCAAGAGTCCCTTAATAGGGAACCTGGCTGAATTCTGAAGCAGGTCTCCAAGCAAAGTTGTTTATGGAAGACTGGAATTATGTCTAATGGTGATACTGAGATAGTTGTAGTACTTGATTTCACCTGAAGCATGATGTATGGATCCTGACTTTATATAGGCTCTTTCTTCATGCATGTAGTACTCCTTATCACAGACGTCTCTGTGGTCCTCCAGCCCTTTCATAACCCCTGAGATTAGAGATGCACTTTGGGAATTGTATTGGTCTTGGGCTCTCAAGAGTCATTATCCAGGAAGATGTTTTCACTGAGTTTTGTCTATGGAAATTGCTCCTGAGAGAGAGAAATTTGAAAGTGGGAGGCTAAACAAGCAAGTACCTCTGTACATACTCTTGACTGGTGCTTGTGGTGCCATCACCATCTGAACATGTATACCTGCCTTAGGCCCACCTGATTCTCAGGGCTTCGGACATCCTGTCTTTAAATCCTAAATTTTTCTGGCAAGTCCTAATTCTATTGAATTTTTTTTTTTTTCAATCAGTGAGACTTATTAGATTCTCATCTGTTTCTTTAAACCTCTGCCAAGATGTTCCCTATGACTATATTTGCAAAGAAAGAGGATTGCCTTGTCATATTATACCTGGTATCTCTGTCTTTGGTTTAGAAGTCATGGCTACTGCCTTAGTTGTCCTTTTAGGTCTTGCTGTGGCTTTTCCAGGCCTGGTTACCCATCAGGAAAAGTGTTGGCTCAGGACTGCTTATGGCTTATGGCTCAGGTTGCAGTTCTGAGACTGGCAAATACAAAGTTGGAAAAAACAAACAAACGATGTCCTTTCTTTGTGAGTGGCAGTTATTATTACATCACAAGCATACTGGAACTGCTTGATAGGTGAGATACCTGGTGTCTTTTTGGCACTTTGTATGGTTTTGGCCTGGTTCTGTTTTACAGAGGGCAGAAATCCATTCAAGCTCCCTCAGGGAAAAGGAGGATGATTTTAAGGGTATTCTAGGTTAGGAACTAGACCTGGAGTGCTGTCAGGAATTTAGATAGCCCCATGAAACTCTGCCTTATCCCCCTTAGGCACCTTAATTTTACCCTCAAGGGTAGGAAAGCAGACAGTATGTTTGCGAAACCAGGTGGAAGCCAATGTGGCTGTGGACAGATTGTCACATGAGAGTCACGAGATGGCCAGTGGCCAGATCATTCAAGAGCTTGTAGCAATGCAAAAGTCTTTGAATTTTATTCCAGTGATAATGGGGAAACTATTGAAGTGTTAAGACCAAATGATTGATACGGTCTTGTGGAAGTTGTGTCCAATTCTTTGAGATGCCCTGGATTATACAGTCCATGGAATTCTCCAGGCCAGAATACTGGAGTGGGTAGCCTTTCCCTTCTCCAGGGGATCTTTCCAACCCAGGGATCGAACCTAGGTCTCCCGCACTGGAGGCAGATTCTTTACCAGCTGAGCCACAAGGGAAGCTGATATGGTCTGGATGACTGCAAAAAAATTACTCTGGCATCAGAGTGAAAAAATTTGACAAGGCTAAGGGAATACAACAAGTGTGTCAAAGAGCTGGGCTGGGGAAATCAGGAGAGCTATGAGGGGGTATCGAAGAGTCTCCTAAGGCAGTAGGGGTGGTTAGGGAAGCCTTCCTGGAAGAAGAGGTATTTGAGATGAGACTGGAAATTTGAGAAAGTCGAGTAAGACCTAACCAGATGAAGGGAAGGATTGGTAGGAGAATAATACTTTAGATTGAGGGAATAGTAGGAGCAAATCCTGGGAGACAAGAGAATTGTCCTTGTGGAATTTCTGACTTGATGCAAAGTTTTTAAAACTTAAAAAAAATCATTTTAATATAATTTTAAGCTCACAGAAATGTTGCAGTAGTGCAAGAGACATTGCCCTTTGCCCATGTGCTCGCTTTCTCTCTTCCTAATTTATAAATTTTGAAATTATGTTTCTGGATGTATTTATATTTTGTCTGTGTCTCTCAGGTGGGATCTTAGTTCCCAGACCAGGGATTGAATCCCAGCCCCAGCAAGGAAGGCACAGAGTCCGAACCATTGGACCACAAGGAATTCCCATTCCTGAACCTTTAAATATTTTAGGATATGTTCCCCCAAAACAAGGACATTATCTTTTACAACCAGTATGAGACATTATAGGATATTATTATGCAATCTATAGTCCATGTTAAAATGCCTCTGATTTTCCCAATAATGCCCTTTAGAGCTATTTCCCCCACTAGTCCAAGTCCAACCCAAGCCTGTGCATTGCACTCAATTGTCTTATCTCTAAAAAGCCCCTCAGTATGTCCCTGTTTGGATTCTTCTGATGCTTTCTCATGACTGTGTTGTGCATTTGTGTAGGTATACCTTGTGGTATCTGCTTTGTTTACCCTATGTTTAGCTTCTGTAATCTTGATGCATCTGCCCTTGCCTGCATTTGCTAGATACACCTTGTCCTAATAATATACCTGACTCACCTTGCCTTGATCTCCTGCCTCCTCCAGAGTTGGTGGTGGGGGTGGGCAGAGGGTGTTATGTTCAAATACGAGGACATTATGTTCAAATACTAACTATCCTATCCTAAACTGCTTACCTGGCCTATCTATTCCCTGTTCCTTCCTGTGGAAACAGTAAAAGTGCTTGCCCCCAATTCCCTCCTTTTGCTCTCGGAGTGATGACTTTGGCGGTTGCCTGTATGGGTTCCAATGTCCTGACCTGTATTCCCTCTTCTGGGATCTGTGAGTATAATAAACAGTCTTTTCAATGGCTGTCTCCTGATCTGTTGACTTTAACATACCTAAGTAATGGTGGCTCAGATGGTAAAGAATCTGCCTACAATGTAGGTGACCAGGGTTCGATTCCTGGGTCAGGAAGATCCCCTGGAGAAAGAAATGGCAATCCACTCCAGTATTCTGCCTGGAGAATCCCATGAACAGAGGAGCCTGATGGGCTATAGTCCATGGGGTCACAAAGAGTTGGACACAACTGAGCGACTAACACACAACACACACACATTAAAACACCTGCCAGGTTCTAAACTTGTTACTATTACTCTAATTAATAAGTAGTTTATGGAGAGATACTTCAAACTTTTTTGACTGAGATGCATAACAAGAAATATATTTTACATTGTGGAATGTCTGTTTCACAAGAGTTTTGTGAAACAACACATATCCTCTCCATATGAAAGTTATTTTAGTTTCTATTCTGCTCTGTTTTATTTGAAAATAATTCTTGTCTGACCTACTACGTTGATTTCATAACCCTCTAATAGTTAACTACCTTTGTCTGAAAGCACTAGTCTGGTGGAAATATCACTTTGATCATCTGCTTGTGGAATGGAAAATAGATGTGACAGGGCAGACTGACAGCAAGGACTCCATGATAAGGATCTAGCCATAATTCAGGTGAGAGAGTTGTGCTACTGGCAACCAGATTGAGAAAAATGGTTGAGTTTGATTTGAGAAGAAGTGATTGGATTGAGGAACTTGTATATGGAGTACAGAAGAGAAAAGGGTCAAAAAGAACAATTTCACAGACTTCCCTGGTGGTCCAGTGGCTAGCACTCCAAGCTCCCAATGCAGGGGGCCCAGGTTTGATCCCTGGTGGAGGAACTAGATCTCAGAAGCCACAACTAAAAAGATCCCACATGGTGCAATTAAGACCGATCACAGCAAAATAAATATTAAAAAAAAAAAAAAAGACAATTTTAGCCTTGGCCTGTGGGGTGGATGGTGGTGCCCCTTACTAAGATAAGAAACACTAAAGGTTTATAGTTCAGGCTCCATCATGCTAAGTTTGAACTCTTATGGACATTGGATTGGAACTGTCTAGTGAGCAGTTAGCTCTGTGGCACCAAGAGGCAAATCTGGGTTAGATTATTAGCAAGCTGGAGTTGGACTGTACTCAAGAAGTTTTTCCACTCCCTGTCCACTACAGGAAGCAGAAGTTAAGTCAGAATAGTAACAAATGCTTTGAAAATATTTCCAGTAGTTTGGCATTGAGATGCATGAAGTCAAAAATATACTTTGGAAATCAATGAATACAAATTTAGTAGAATAAATCTCACTTTTCAGCACTTTCCCCTCTTTTGGTTAACGGCACTGTAAAGTCTTTTTTGTACAGATGTAGAGAGAAATGTGGAACATAAAGAAATTTTGCATTATATAGAAACTTGCATTACATAGAAACAGTGCTGCCGTAAATCAAAACTGAGCTAGCCTGCGCTCTCCCGGATGCTGGTCCTTAGTTTTAATCCCCCAAATCTAGCAACAGGCATTCTCAGGTATAGATACCGAGATAAAAACTGGCGCACGGTGCAGGCAGTAAAAAGATGTCTGGTTTTAAGTGGTATGAGTTTGGTAGTGCACTGAAAAATTGGGGTTTTCTAGTGGAAAAGAGTGTGGATGTGCGAATTTACATACAGTGTTGGGATTGATAGGCAGTGTTTCATTATTGGTCCCTCATCCTCTATCCCCACCCCTTCATCTGCTCCCCTCCCTCCAGCCCTCCCTCCATTCTTCCCCCCTTCTCTGGCGTTTTTCTGGGATTAACGGCGGGGTCGGCCCCATACACAAACGCAGCTGGTTCGTACGGTCAGCCTGAGCCCTGCTGTGCAACCACGTCAGGAATTCCAGTAAGTTGGCAACACTGCAGCACAAAGACAACAACAATGAGGGAAACCCTTCAGTGCAGAAAGGAATGTTTGGAGCCCGCGCTGCTACACAGAGAAAGGACACAAACACCGCCCCCACGCCCGCCCCCTCGCCCCCGATCGCGCCTGCGCTCCCTCTCCCGCACCTCCAGCACCCCACGCGCGTCCCGGGCTGGACGGAGCCCCGACCAGCGCACCGCTTGGGGCGCGCGCCTCCCCAGCGCCCGCAGCGGCTCTTTGTAATTGTGGTGCGGGGACGCTCATTGACTATGCAGGGCGGCCCCGGCGGGCGTCGGAGTGCTCTGACCCCGGCGCGGTCTCGTACCATCGCCCCGGCCGCCCGGAACCGGCATAAATCACCCACCGAGACTAAAGTGCAGCTTCTCGCCCCCTCGCCGCCTCCCTCCTCCCGCTCGCCTCGTCCCCCTGACTTCCCAGCCCCCCATGCCCTTCGGGTCCCCAATCCTGCCTCCTCCGCGGCGCCGCCCAGCGCCGACGCTGCGCAGGGAGGCAAAGAGCGTCCCAGTGACTTCGGTCGGAGCCGAGAACTCTGGATTTCCAGTTCTTGGGAAGAAAGCCGCTAAATCTCTCCCGCCCCTGCTCGCACCTTACTCCTTTTTGACTTACAAAGTTTTCTCTATCTGGGTCTATTTCTCTCGTCTTGTCTTTCAAAAATAATACCTACTTCCCCTTCCCCCTCCCCTCAAAGCTTCACCAACCACTAAATCCTGGACTGTTTGGGGTCAGTAGAGTTCCACAGAGTCTCTCAAGATCCAGGCTAGGGGAGAAGGGGTGGCAGTATCTGGGTCGGGGACTACATGGGTGCTGGGCTATCGTCTTGACGGCCACGGCTCCTCTGAGAGAAAGGGCTCCTGACTGAAAGGGCTCCAGGACCAGGGCCTGGCTCCGGGGTGAGGAAATTCCGGGGTGACCCCTGGCCTAGAAACGGTTCCTTCTCACATAGGTCTCCACGTGGCCAGGAAAGCGGTTGCACGGACCCTCCTTCTTTCTGTGGGCACTGGAGCCATGTATCGGCTGAGGACGATGCTCAAGTTTCTCTCACAGTGCTCTTTGGGGCGCCCTCCTCCAGCCCCCACCAGCCTGGCTACACTGCCCCCAAAGAAAGGAGTGGCGGGATTCTCTGAACCCCTTTAGTTTCTCCCTCCCATAAAGGGGCACCTGCACCGTCTAGAAGACGTTCATTCTTTCAGTTTTGCTCAAAATGATCAGATTTGTAAGAAGCACGATCTGGTCGTGACACCTGTAGGCGTGGTGCTTAAGAAAATCTAAACAGGGATCCGACGCGCCCCCATAGCCCCAACGTTGATCTCACTCCCCCCGTAACTCGTAAAAACATAGAGCACGCCATCTCAGCGCCCAACTCTACAGGGGAAACCCGGGTGTCTGAGGGAGCTTGAGGACTGTAGACTAGAGAATAAAATAGTCACAAATCTCGATCGAGCAAGCTCTCCATTCCTCTTTCCCCTTCCCTCCTCCTCCTCCTCTTATTTTCCCTTTTCAAAAACTGTATAGGTAGCCGACATCAGTGTGGACCGCCTAGCCAACTTCTGTGCGGAGGCCAATCCTGCCCGCGTGTGATCGTGTCAGTGTGAGCGTGTGACGGTGATGAGCGTGTGTGCGCGTATGAATGAGCGTGTGTACCTGGGAAGTGTGCGTGCACGTGTGAGCGGGCGCGTGTGCGCGCGCGGCTGTGTCTGTAGGAGTGTCTGCGTGAGAGTGCACGCGTGTGTTCGGGTCCCGACTCCTCTCGCAGCTGCAAAGTGCAGGGGGCGGGCCGGGCGGCAGGGGGCCTGCCCCGCGGGATTCCCGCAGGCTAGTTCCGGGGCGGGCGGGTCTAAAGGGCTTTATGCACGGTCTGGAGGGTGGGGACTGGCGCCGGTAGAAAACGCGATTCCTCAGGCGCGGGTCCCGGCTTTCTGCCACTAGGAGCCCGCAGAGGTGCGGCCCTGAAAGAGCGCTCCCCAGTGGAGGGGCTGCAGTGCCGAGTGCGACGCGCGCCCACCTCCCGGGGAAGGAACGGCGAGGCCGGGGACCCGGACAGTCGCTGGGATGGAGCGCTGGGCGGCGGCGGCAGCGTGCACGCTGCTGCTGGCTTTCGCCGCCTGCCTGGCGCCGGCCAGTGGCGGAGGTAAGCGCCCACCGGTCCGAGCTCCGCGCGGAGTGCGGGACTTCCCTGGCTGCGGCAGGGTCGGGTCCGCGGGCGAGCGGAGGGGGCTGCGGCCAGCAAAGGCCAGGAGCGGGAGGCCGCCGGACAGCTCCCTGTGGGGCCCTCAGGTTGCCCTACGTGGGGCCGGCAGGAGCGCCCCTCCTTCGCCCGCCCCGGCAGTGAGCTGTCCCAAACTTGAGAAAGCAGCCCCTGCGGTTTCGGTGACAGCACACCCCACAAGGACCCCGCCTTTGTTCCCACGGAGGTTTGTCCCAACCCTCCTGGAAGGTACTTTGCTGCTCTCCTCGTGAGTCCGCAGCTTGCTCCCCGCGCTGGTTTCTTCTCTCCGGGGCCAAGCGGTCTTCCGCGCTGCTCCGTGCGCAGTTTTCCACCTGCAGCGCCCCGCCCGGGAATCCCTTCGCGCGCCCAGGCTGGGGGCTCGAGCACCCCGCCTTTCTGCAGCAGCGAAACTTGGTCTCGCCGTGACCCCCAAGAGACCGCATCTCGATAAAGATCATTCACTAGCCGAGATAAGGCCGGGAGGTGGGATTGGCCGAGAGAGCGGCTGATACGCTGCAGCATTTTCTTGAAGGGTTTCCCTTTCCAGCCGGGAAGTGGAGGCTTTTGTGTTGATGAATGGGGCTCGTCTGCGCTGCCGGAGTTTTGAGGGCTCGAATGGAGAAAGTTTCTGCGATGAAGCGCTGTAAACTTCTCTCAAGTTGTCGGGAGAGTTTTAGTTTTTTACAGGAACGGAGGCGAGGGAAAGAGGAGGAGGGAGTAGGGGAGAGAATAAAAAGAATAAGAGGGGAGGAGGAGAGAAGACAAATAGAGAGTAAAAGGGAGAGAAGGAGGGGAAAGAGAGAGATCGGGGGCTGAGGTCGGGGAGAAGGAGAGAGAGAGAGGAAGCTAGGGATGAATGGGAGAGGCGAGGAGGCAGGGGAACAAGCGAGCTCTCTCCCTGGCTTTGCGTTGCTAGGTAGCAGCGAAGAGCTGCGTGTGACCGACCACCAGACAGACAGAGCGGACGCTGCTGCCTCCAGGGGGACTAATCTGTCTGTGGGGACGGGAGACCACCCTCTCCCCCACCACCCCTTCCTCCCGCTCCTTCCTTCTCGGACAACTTAATTGCCCTACAATGAAAATGAAACCCCTATTGTTGTAGGATTAGCCAAAGCAATACATTGATTTGCCTGGATCACATATTAGGGTTGAAGAGTGGGGACTGCAGAAGCCCCCATTTATGGCAGAGAGAGGGGATGGGCCAGTGGCATGTATTCAGATGGTTAATCTGCTTTCTTTCCTCAATTCTTAGAGTAAGCTCCTTAGAGGGAATCAACTAAGTAATTATACAGCAACTCCTAACAGTACACATTGCAGACTTCCTGGGAAGAAGTTTGGAAACGCCAACAAACCTCACTGGTCGTGTAAAACTCTTTGGAAAAGGAGGGGAGGCAGGAAGAGAACGTTAATAATTATAACTTCGAAAACCTTTTCTCAGGGTTGGTAACAGAGAAAGAGAATTTATTATTATTGTGGAGGGTTTGTCCTAAATATAGCCACAAGTTTTACTATATGTTCCTGTAAGTGCCTGGCAAAAGGAAACCTCGTCTGGGTTAAACTGGGATACATCTGGGTTATCCACATACAACCCAAACAGATGTTTTCATCCCTGTGTTAATGTCTTAGTCATCAAATAACCTGTACTTACTCTTCTTGGTAGTTTAGACCCATCTACCTTTCATTCTATAATAATAATCACATAATATGTATAGTATATAGCATATGATATCGTATATATCATATACTTTTATGTGGCAGGCCCTGTTCTAAGTATTTTACACTTGTTGAAATTTAGTCTTTATCACGCCTCTTTTTAAGTAAGCACTCTTACTGTTTCTATTTCACAGATGGGAAATGAAGGCATAGACCAGTTAATTTCCTTAAGGTCATATGGCTAGAAAATCACTGTGAGACAATTCCCAGAGATTCTGATACCAGAGGCTTTAACTAAACTGCTCTAGTATATGGCTCTTTTGTACTAGAAATGTCATACCCCCTTAGTTTCTGTCCACGTGTGAAGTTACTAAAGAAGCCAAGGGACTTTTTGCAAGTCTTTGCCACATACTGTAGAATTTGCTTGCTGCTCATAACTTGATATTTCCAGAAACTCTTTGCAGGTTTCTATCCTCACTCTCAGTCTTCCCAATTGATCATTTTTACATACATGTCCTCTGAATATTGTCAACCTGGGGGTTTAAGATTTCTAGATTCCTGTTGTATTGATTTTTGATGTAGATGAAGAAGTATGATGACATTGTAAATGCCCTTATTTTAGGTAAGATCATCCTGCAAACTTCATATCATTAGAAACTGGAAAGTGTTTTGCAGTTAGTCTTTTAAAAAATATTGCATATCTGTGGCTAGAAATTATTTGCACTGCCCTCTATTTTGCATAATGCTTTTTAAAAAATGCGGAGAGCCTGAAGCAATGGCTTCACCTCATTCTAGCTGTGTGACCTTGGGAAAGTCCTTTAACTTTACATGGCTCAGATTGCTTATCTGTAAAACTGGTATGATAATGGGAGAATCCATTCTGTGACATTTTATGAACATAAAGTGGTAAGTGTGCCTTAGCATGGTGTAAGGCATTGTAGACAATGATCATAAACTAATAGCTCTTTTTATTACTTTGATTCACAATACCTTTTCTTGCTTACTGATCATATTTCTAATTTCAAAATGCACATGAGAATATCTTTAAGTATTTTCCACCTAACATTTCTCTGAAGAATTCCCAGATTCCAGGACGTGATTTGAAGTTTTTCAGAAAATGTTATGGTTTCTCAGGACAATGATACTCTTTCATCCAATAGAAGTTTGATTGTGCCCTTAATAGGATCAGGTTTTATGACAATTACATCTTTGGGTACAGTTTATATGCTTAGAAGGGTTGTGTGGCCAATAGCAAACAGGCAACATTTTGGTTCTGTCAAGTCTCTATTATCTGCTGCTGCTTTTATTTCACAGCAATTGGCTTTGCTTTCTCTTACTGAAGTTCTTCCTTGCCAGTCTTTGGGGCTTCTGCTTAAACTTCCTGTCCCTGCCCTATTTTAATATAAACTTTTATAACCTTTAGATATATCACTTGGACTGCTTGGCATTATTTTATAGTTAAGTAACTAAATCCTGGTGGAGAAGGAAATGGCAACCCACTCCAGAGTTCTTGCCTGGAGGATCCCAGGGACGGGGGAGCCTGGTGGGCTGCCGTCTACGGGTCGCACAGTCGGACTGAAGCGACTTAGCAGCAACTAAACGCTGGAGGGAGACTGAATGGAGTGAAAGGGTGGAGTTAAGTGCCCCACCTAAAGGACATTGATCGAGCCAGGGTCTGAACCTGAGACTCCTCATTCTTCCACAAGACCTTTAGATGCATGTCCTCTAAATGTCCCCATGTTGAGATCTCTAGATTCCTTTTGTGTTGATCCTGACTTATCAGTTGAGGCAAAGTATGATGAAAAGATGATCTTGGGCGAATCTTTAGTTGGGTGGGTCACCAGTCTCAGGCCTAAGCTGAATCTTATGATAGATTAATATAACCATGTGTTTTTAGCTTGACCCAGAACTCCCAAAGTCTGTGCCTCTGGATCCATTTTTTAAACATTGTGGACCATCAGAGCACATTTCTGAAGAGTTGATATAATTCACATATTAATAGTTATAGTCCATTAATTTTGTGATCTTGAGAAATTAAAAAAATCATTACACTGTGGCTGCTAAGTCACTTCAGTCGTGTCTGACTCTGTGCGACCCCATAGATGGCAGCCCATCAGGCTCCCCTGTCCCTGGGATTCACCAGGCAAGAACACTGGAGTGGGTTGCCATTTCCTTCTCCAATGCAGGAAAGTGAAAAGTGAAAATGAAGTCACTCCAGTCGTGTCTGGCAATCCACAAATATTTATTAATAAGCATCTACGAGCCTGGTAGGCTGCAGTCCATGGGGTCGCAAAGAGTCGGACACGACTGAGCGACTTAGCTTAGTGACTTAGCTTAGCTTAGCTTACGGTGTGCTAGTAAGACAGCAGTATCAATATAACAGAAAGGTTAAGGATGATGAGAACTGAAAAGAGGAGTCTAGATTCCACAGTTAAAATGGGCTGCAACTTTGTGTTTACGATTCTGAGATAGTAATTTTCTAGTTCCTAATAACTCTGGCTAGGATTTCACCAATATTAGATTTGACACATTCCAGCCTCAGTGTTTTGGGCTGCTTTTAGAATGATCAGATTGATAGATGTTTTGAAATGTCAGAGATGCTTTGATGCTTCCCATGTTTATAAAGGGCCTGTACAAATGTTTCCTAATTGATTTCTTGACCATCTTAGCATTGTGAGACACAGTAGAAAAAGTGTGAATTTGGGGATTAGAGGATCTGGATTTGTAATGAATGTAAATTCATTACAACATACTCAACTGCTCTGGGTTGGTTTTATCTATAAAATGGACACATGTTTACCTCATAGGGTAGTTATGCCAGTTACCTGAGGAAAGTGTGAAATGCTTTTTAGACTGTGAGGTCTCATGTATTTCTATCCATCATGACTGCCCTTTTCAAGAATTTAACTTTTTATAAACTTGTGGAGAAGATATTGTATCTTGGTGTCTCCCCCTGCCCCCTTTTTAGTACAAGGGATCTTTAAATGATTTTCTTGTGCATCTTTGACACAGTACTTTATTGGCTACAGCAACTTTACACATTAGTGTGAATTCTCATGTTTGTAAATGACAGAAAACTCAGTTAAACTGCTTGAAGCCAAAAGGAAGGAGTATTGAAATATATAATTGAAAAGATAAAGCTATTAGGTTGAACCATATGGGATTGTTGGATGGAGGAGCCTGGTAGGCTGCAGTCCATGGGGTCGCTAAGAGTCGGACACGACTGAGCGACTTCACTTTCACTTTTCACTTTCATGCATTGGAGAAGGAAATGGCAACCCACTCCAGTGTTCTTGCCTGGAGAATCCCAGGGACGGGGGAGCCTGGTGGGCTGCTGTCTCTGGGGTCACACAGAGTCGGACACGACTGACGTGACTTAGCAGCAGCAGCATATGGGATTGTTGTTCCTAGGTCAGAAGCAGTCAAATTTGGCAATTTGGTTTAACCTAGTATAGTTGGGCACTCAGCCTACTTCATGTGGATTGGTTTCTCTATCTCCTGGTTCTGAGATGACTGTGTTCTCTAGCATGTTCTTCTCTGGCATCATATCCTTTAATGTTATGTCCAATGGAAAAGAGTAAGTTTTGTTTTAATTATACTCTGCAAAAGTCTCAATTGCATTCAGGGACTCCTCTTAGGTCATAAGCTCATTGGAGAACCAGTCACTATATCCAGGGATATGCAATGTGCCTCTGGCTTAGACTTGAGTCACATGCTTGATCTTTGAAGTCACAGACTGAAGTCTAGACCCCAGAGGGAAAATGAGGTGAGGCTCCCAGGAGAATGGTGAACAGATGTTGAGTTGCAGAAACAACAGATATCTGGAACACCTTATCAGATAAAACCAGTTTTCCATTTTGTGTATGAAGACAGACTTGAAATTTCTTACGAGTAGGTGGTCCTGGGATAACTCAATAATTGAAGAGGGAAAAGGCTTGCAAATATTAAAGCAAGACACGGACGTGATGTTGTGTTCTTGTGATCATGTTGCAACTAGAAGTTTTTTTTGTAGCCTAAGGGATTCTTATTTGGAGCTTTACTTTGTGATGGACTGGAATGTTCTGGAAAATGATCTGAGAGATCAAAGTATGGAAACTCTTGAGTCTTTTGTAGGATTTCATTTTTCAGCAAGTCCTAGGCCTTTGTCCCTTTTCCAACTTTCTTCATTTGTTTTTATTCCTAAAATATTGTCCCTTTTCCAGGCACTAGACCTTGGCTGTGAGAAAGAGCTAGAAAGAAAGGAGAGAAGAAGGGTTTGGAGACATATGAAGATGCTTCAGTGGAGACAGAATGCACTTTGGTGCTCATCTAAGAATCCTTAGCATATACCCTGCTGCTGCTGCTAAGTCGCTTCAGTCATGTCTGACTCTGCGCGACCCCATAGATGGCAGCCTACAAGGCTACCCCGTCCCTGGGATTCTCCAGGCAAGAACACTGGAGTGGGTTGCCATTTCCTTCTCCAATGCAGGAAAGTGAAAAGTGAAAGTGAAGTCGCTCAGTTGTGTCCGACTCTTTGCGACCCCATGTACTACAGCCCACCAGGCCCTCGGTCCATGGGATTTTCCAGGCAAGAGTACTGGAGTGCGGTGCCATTGCTTTCTCCAAGCATATACCATAGGGAACTTCTTCTATAGACAGTGGAACATGTATCTTTCACACTTCGCTGGGTTAATTCAGAAATGCTAAACATTTGCCCTCTATGCCAGTGGTTATTTTGCTGGTCTTTAAGTCTTATTTCTAATATCTCGGTATCATATACCAAGAAACTGGAAACATCAGTTTTTGGGAAATTTAAAAGTCTCTCCAAGAATGTAACAGATTAGACAATGTGAAGTTTCACGTTAAAATCTCTATGCTTTTGGTCATTAGCCCTCAGGTCATGCTTGACCCCCAGCATTATTGGAAACAGTAAGAAATGAATGAAAGAAGGAAATGCAATTACCACTCTGTGCCTTGAAAAGTTAAGTCACTGTTATTATGGATATAATGGCTTGTTTATTGTTCAGATCTTGAGATTCCAAGTTTGGAAGCAATACTAGAGGTCTCCTTTAAGTTTATATATCATCAGCCTCGTGAAGATCAGCAACTTTGAAAATAAGCCTTTACTCACTGATTCACATTAATAGCATATCTACTTTTGAGTGCCCAGTGGGTATTGAGGAAACCCCCAAAAGAGGAAGACGACCACGGCTACACTTCTGTTCTGCTAGACTTTCTTGGATTCTCATATAAAAACATCCTGTCTTATGGTGTCAGAGACTTGCTTGTCATTTTGAGCCCAGTTCTTTGGTTTTTATTCTCATTAACAAGGAGATTTTCTTCGTAAAAGGTAAAAAATCAAAACTCATTTATTTTGATAAGGAAATCCTTAAGTAAAATTAAATTTAGGGATGGAAATATCTGAAATATGTCAATCTTACCTACCTTTTACTGTCACTAAAGGGAAGGAGAAAATGCTGGTGTATATTTTCACACTGGTTTAATTTTGATGTGGGAAGGCTGTGGAGGATACTTTTTGTTGTTAAGAAACAGAAAACCCACCTCCAATTGGCTTAAACAATTAAGGGTATTTATTGACTCATGTAAGCAAAAACTTCTGAGGCAGAGTGGGGTTCAGGTAAGGTGCATTCAGGGCTCCAGTTCTCTTTCTTTGTGTTCTTGACTTTACTCCCCTCTAGGTTTCAGCTTTGTTTTCAGGCTGGCTTCCCATATTGTTATATTATAGCTGCCAGGGCAAATGAGGCTACATGCTTTCTTGATCCTATCTAGGGACAACTTTGAGATTTCAGCTGTGTTCTCAAAAGCATTATTTCATCACAATTTATAGAATGTGATCATCTCTAGGGTCCCTTGATGGAAATAAGCTAGATTCTTAAGCTTGGCATATAAAAGTTACCTGGGGAGCTTTAAATATATATTCTTAGGCCAAAACTCACACCTACTATATCAGGAGTATGGAATCTGTATTTTAAGTAATTCTAAGAGTCAGATGATTTGGAAACAACTCATCTGGGTAACCTGTCTCATTTTTAGTTTTGCAAACTGAAACTGACTTGCAACGGCAAATCCCTTCCACTAGCAGTGAAGAGTACTCCAGTTATATCTGTTCTTTCTTTTGGATGGGGATGTTACAAGGTAGCTACACTAACGAGGGAAACTACTCATTTACATCCAAGGGTGATATGAAGTACTGCCCCCATTCCTGGCAGTCTCCTTTCCTGGCCAATATGACAGTCCCTCCCTGGAGCCACTGTTTGTGTCTTAATTGGATTCTTTGCTTTCTCTGCTCTTTCCTTGGACACCCTTGATGTCCTTCCTCCCACTGTTAAGAATCTGAGGTTCTTTGAGCTGACCCAAGTCAGGAATTCATCTCAAGAGCATCCCCTGGCAGAGCTCACTGGCATCCATCCCATGTTTGGCATTGGGAGTTATTAGAAAATGTTATTTCCCAACTCTTTGTTGATCCCACTGGGTCTTATAGTCCATTGATCCCGCCACCTCTTCACTGTCCCTCAAATCCCTCAGTTATTTACCTCCTTAGCTTATATTTTATGGCCCATCATTAGCATCACTTCCTTGCCTCCACCCTCAGCAGTCTGGCCCTCTTTTCTCAGACCTCCAACACCACCTGCTCAAACAACATTGCTTCTTATAGATGTGAAAATAGAAGCAATTAACAGAAGGACGCAAATTCTCATAACTCAACCATCATTTGCACCTCAGCCTGTATATTTTCTTTCCTCCTGTTCCTCGGGATGATCTTTCCATGCTGTGTAGTCCAGCCAGTTCATTCATGTTCTAGATCACACTCTGTCTCTCACCATTTATCTCCTCTCATCAAATCTTCATTTTCCCCACATTCCCTTCTTGCTGTCACCTATTTCCTCTGTACCTTGGCAAAATTCCTTGGCAGATTTATCTTTATCCACTGTAGTTTTCCTCAGTTTTTCTCATATCCATGCCTTTCAGGTGTTTTTTCCCCACCACCCTTGACCAAGGTATTTCTTTGGCCAAGGTCACTGGTGACTTCCATTGTTAAATCCAAAGACCCATTCTCAGCTCTCATCTTGTTTAGCTAACTAGCAACACTGCACACAGCGTATCCTGCCTTCCACCATGAAACAGTTTGGCTTCCGAGAAACTACATTCTCCTGGCTTCCTTCTTTCTTTCTTGGCCTCCCCTTATTCCCTCATGCTTCTTTCCGTCCACCTTTCTGATTACTTTTCGTCTCTATCTGCATTGCTTTGGGCTCATTCTGTCTCGTGACATACCATCTGTACGCTGACAACTTATAAATTTAGGACTATAATCCAGGCCCTACCCTAAACTCTAGTCCTGTATGTCCAACTGCTTATTTGATAACCTGGTGGTACAAGAGTCATTTCAGACTTACATCCAAAAACTGAACTCTAGATCTCCATTAATGCCCCAAACCTGCTTTATCCATTGATTTCCCCATTTGAGAAAGTGACTACTCCATCTTTGCTTAGACTCCACACTTTGGACTCTTTCTTTTTATACCTTACATCCAACCCATCAGAAAATCCCATCATTTCAATCATCAGAATATATGTAGAATCCAAACAGTTTTGAAACTGGTAACTGATCTTTACCACTGCTGTGTTGATCCAGGTCATGGTCACCTATTACCTGGATTATTGCAATGCCTTCCCTACTGATCACCTGGTGTTCTTGTCCCCCTCCTGTCAACTCTCAGCCCCCTTTAAAAACCAGTCAGATCTTGTCACTCCTCTACTCAAAAGCACCAGTGGCTTCTGTCACACATGAATTGGATTTTTCAGAAACTGATGCTGAGAGGGACTTTGGAGTGCATGATATTAATGAAGATCAGTGTCTGTGAAGGGAAGAGGAGGAAGCAGGAACAGGCAGAGGAAGAAACTGAAGTGGGAAGGCCTCGGTTGACCCAGTGGCGAGTTCTGGAGCTGCAGCTGGCAAGCAGAATGGTCTGTGTCAGGCTGAATTGGCTTTCCTCAGTTGCTGGATGTGGTCTATCCTAGCAAGGTACCTTTCTATTGATACAACTGAGGTGGACGTTGAAGGAGTTGAGTGTAGGTAGAGAGTCCTTCCCTGCAGCTGGCCCTTCCTTGAAGGGAAATCTCGATGGTGCATCTCCGCATCTCCCTGGCTACCATTGCTCCCCAGCTCATACAGAGTCAGAGTCCAGGTAGACCCTAACTATTAACTTGGACATCCCCTGAACTGTCTCCTTCTCTCCCCCGACTCACAGTGCAATGGTTGTTCAGTTGCTCAGTCGAGTCCAGCTCTTGGTGACCTTATGGACTGAAGCACACCAGGCTTCCCTGTCCTTCACCATCTCCTGGAGCTTGCTCAAACTCGTGTACATTGAGTCAGTGATGCCATCCAACCATCTCGTCCTCTGTTGTCCCCATCTTCTGCCTTCAATCTTTCCCAGCATCAGGGTCTTTTCTAATGAATCGGCTCTTTGCACCCAGTGACAAAGTATTAGAGCTTCAGCTTCAGCATTAGTCCTTCAAATGAGTATTCAGGGTTTATTTCCTTTAGGACTGCCTGGTTTGATCTCCTTGCAGTCCAAGGGACTCTCAAGAGTCTTCTCCAGCACCACAGTTGGAAAACATCAATTCTTTGGTGCACAACCTTCTTTATAGTCCACCTCTCACATATGTACATGACAACTGGAAAAGCCATGGCTTTGACTAGATGGACCTTTGTCGGCAAAGCAATGTCTCTGCTTTTTAATACACTGTCTAGGTACAATGGTATTCTTGCTTTCTTCCCAACATAGTGAGTACCTTAAGGCCTTCATACTTCCTCTCTTCTTGAACACTCTTGCCTCAGACTGTGCATGATCTGCCCCTCACCTTCTACAGGTCATTACTTATAGGTCACTTTCTTAGTGTTGATTTCTCAGATTCTTTGCTCTTTCTTCATTGCATTTATCACCCTCTGACATAATGGGCATTGTTTTGTTTTTTGTTGTTGTTGTTTATTTACTTTGTTTCTCTTTTCTAAGATATAAATTCCAGGACCGCAGACATTTTTATCTTTCTTATTCATTGTCTTTCCTAGTACCGAGAATTGGGCTGATGAAATAAATCTAACTTGAATGAACGATGGATAGATGCCACCATGGGTACTAAAACTAAGAAGGGCAGCCTCCGCTCATCACTATGTCCCTGGTATTGCCAGCCGTTAATTCCGCCAGGCTCCTGGAGGCCCCATCAAGGTTCTGATGGAGAAAAAAAGAAAATTGCTGTCTCTATCAAAACAAGTGGCTTAGCAACGCTATTTCTTTCCATTTGACTCTCCCCCTTCCTCCGCCTCACTGCCCCCCAACTACTGATGACTCCCAACACATTTGATTGTAGCGGATTCTGCATCGGCCTTTTTAACTTCCACCCCAGACACTTGGCTACTCTGTGAGAATCCCCTGTACATACAGAATGGGTCATTCTGCTATTTTAAGGACAGATTTGATACAGTAGCTTTTACAAAAAGATAAGCCAAAGTTTTTAGACTTTATGTTAGTGGACTGTCACTCTGTGTTTAAACAGAACACAAAAGAAATCTGTCTGAGACCACGGCACAGTGAAAACAGCCTTGATCAGACAAAAGGCCCTCTGAAGAGGGGAGTGGTTTCCCAAGTCGGGGAGGCGGCGTGGACTGTGGAGGAAAGAACATCACATGTCAAGTCAGGACATTCATGGGTCTTGTTCCTGATGAATGAAGAAAAAATGGGCCCAGTTGAAGAGGGCCAGAATGCTGAACACTGCCCATGGCTGCTCGTCCCTGGGTGCAGTCTTTCTCACTTTAGATCCTTTTTTTAATTGAAAAAAGTTATTTATTTGGCTACGCTGGGTCTTCGTTGTGGCATGTGGGATCCAGTTCCCTAACCAGGGATTGAACCCAGGCACCCTGCACTGGGAGCACAGAGTCTCAGCCACTGGACTGCCAGGGAAGTCCCTAGACCCCACTCTTTTGATGGCTTCGTAATGCAAGCATGACCAAGTAGTTAAGTTGTCGGCATACAGATGGTATTTAAAGTCACGAGATAGGATGAGACTATAAAAGCAATGCAAATAGAGATGAAAAGTAATCAGAAAGGTGGATGGGAGTAAGCACGAGGGAACAAGGGGAGGCCAGCAAGGAAGGAAGGAAACCAGGAGAGTGAAGAAGTTGGGAGAATGACCTGAAATAATTATTGCTAAAATTTTTGAGTGTTTTCTATGTGCCTGATACAGTCCTAAGTGTTTTACAGGTGTAACTTTACTCACTTCTTCATTATTAACGGTTTGAATTTTATGGATAAAGAATTAAGGCAGGGACTTCCCTGGTTATGACTTGGTGCTTCCAATGCAAAGGGCACAGGTTTGATCCCTGACTGGGGAACTAAGGTCCCACATGCCTTGCAGCAAAAAAAAATAAATAAATAAAAAAGAAGAACCAAGACAAAGATAGCGTAGGTAGTTTGCCCATAGCTGTCTAATTAGTAAATGGTGAAACCAAGATTTGACCCCAGAGTGCTTATTCTTATGTGTTATCACTGGGTAGATAGGATCAAGTGAAAGATAGTGCCTCTGTGTCCATCAAAGCCTCATTTAATGGCTCATATAATGATCAGCTGACCTCATTTCAGAAGCTGGTACCTTTGCAACTCAACTCTTGGGACATTTTTGTGCTATTTTTGCATTCATTCCTTGTTGATGGAGGCCATATCATGCTTTGACATCAAGTAATTGGAAACAACAAAGGATAGAGAGATTCCTGCCACATGGGCCTGTCCAAAGCAGCTTACCCTGAAAGAGTACATTTCCACTATAACCCAGTTTTCCCTCTATTCTCTTCAGGTACTGGCTGATTCCTGCTTGCTGACTTTCTCCTCTGTTACCTTTCCGTTATCTAAGAATGTCTTCTCTATAATGACACATCCTTTAATTCAAAAGACCCTTTGACTGTCAGAGAGAGCTCTATTTTAACTTCCTTTTAGGGATGGCAGTGCAGATATGGAAAGTTGTCTGTTGCTTCATACTTGATGGAAAAATTCCTACTAAGTTCCCTCATTCAAAGTCCTAGAAGAAAACAGTGAACAACCACGTGAGAACTGTTGGCAGCTGAAAAGGTTGTTCCTGGAGAGATGGGGAAGGTATTTGCATATGGTTGGAAGGGCTGGAATGTCTCTTGGCTCCAAAGTGTCTCTCACCCTGGCCAGAGATGTCTGCTCGGTCGCCATTAGTGCCAATTCTTTAGAAGAATACATTCTTTCCCTTGAAACTCTGGTTAAAGTGCAGAAATGTTTACCCCTGTCTGGTCAAGTAGTTAGCTGAGATAATAATGCACAGAAAACATTCCTGAGTGAGGTTCAGAAAGAAGGAGATGCAAAGTTGATAGTTTGATAGGGGGCGGGGACGAAAGAAAGGAAGAAGGTATCTGAAGGTGAGAGTCTTGGAAGGGAGCTGACTTCATCTCCTAATTAATTGTTTTGCTTAAATCAGCTTTTCTAGATAACAGATGTTATTGCTTGTGCTTTTTCCTTAGGATGACATTATGGGGAGTTTCTGCTGTAAATCTGTTCAATTGACATCAAAGATTGAACTTCTTACTTTCTAGTAAGGCTCGCCTTCCTCTAATTAGCTCAGTGGAAATAAGATTGTTAGAACATAAGGAAACGTTGACCCTAAAAGCAACAAATTTGCAGCATTCTATCAGTCATTCCTTAGGGACTCATTGGCATCAGATAAGGTTGAGAGGAAGCTTTTGGATTTAGTGTAAATGGAAGTTACAATTTTTCTAGACCATAATGATTATTAATAGGAAATCCAGTTTTATTCCTTAGTATGCAATAAAACAACAGTTTGCATGTGGATAAGGTAAAAGCCACACATTTCTTAAGTCAATTGCTAAATGGTTAACTTTTATGTACCACCTCTCTGAATTATTTTTCTAGTTCACTTCTGACATAAAAATTGACTTCTTCCCTAATATTTGGTGCAGTGAGGTGTTGAAAGAATTTGCTAAGTAATCACTGGAAGCTGAGATTCTAGTGAAAAACAAAATGCATGGTTTAAAAATTGAACGTACTAACTGGGAGAGAGCAAAGATTAGATGCTTCTTTCTGTAAATAATTAAACCCAGCAGGGCAGACAAGAGAGAACATGGGGCTTGAGCTAAGAAGGATGCATGGGTATTGAACACTTTCACTTCCCTGTGAGGGCAATCAAAGAGGTCTTTAATAGTTGTTGCTGATTGTGAATATGTGCAACAAAATCCTTAATCCAGATTTACTTCTCAAGCATTTTGCTGTGATTGAAGGAATGAGAAAGGGAAGAGAAGAGGAACTGTTTGGTTGAGGCCCTTCAGCACTCTCTCTCTAGGAGGCCCAAGTGTGGTTTGTCACAGTGACCTGGGACTTTGGTCCCCTTCAGGACCACCACCTAGCCCTGGGGGTGCCTGGGTAGATCAAAGACAATTGGTTTTACTTTTTCTTGCCGAGAAGGAGTGGGTCTACGAATTGAGAGCTGGATTAACACAAGACACATAGGATGGATTCTTTCTGATTTTCTCTTTCAGAGTGGTTTTGAGGTGGTTGGTCTTAATTTTTCTATCTGTAAACAAAAAGAAAAAGATTTTACAGTTTTCCTATGGGTAAGCTTGAATATTAGCCTTAATGAAGAGCTTTATCATTTAAATTAACATAGACTTAAATTGTGCATGTATAGTTTTATAAATTTTCATACATGTATATATTTGTGTAACCAGCACCAGGACTGGGATTAGAACAGTTCAATAGCCCCCCACCCCCTCGATTCCCGTATGCTATTGCTGTAGTCACACTCTCCAAATAAAGCTCCTCAGTTCTTTTTTTTTGAAAACTCACTTTCACATATAAAAGCCTCAATTTCTGCCTTTCATTTGTGCATTTTAATTCAAGAAGTATTTCTAACTCATTTTTGAAGTAATTCAAAATGACATGGGTGAGTGGTAAGGTTGCAAGCTTGGTTTCCCCCTATTACGTGGAGGAAAAAAACTCTGGAAAGATAGCTCTTTCAGTATAGCCATATAGGAAAAAAATTGGCCTAAACTTGGCTTGTTGCTAGATTGGAATCTGCAAAGAAAACACACTCAAGAAGTCTCCCTTGAAGCACAGGACAGAGGTTTATTTTATATTTAACGATTTACCCCTTGACACCTGGGAAATGATTAGTTGATGTTTTCAGAGAAGATTAAGTCAGTGTGGTTAATTAACTGTGGTAATCAGGTGACTTAAATTAATTAACTCCTTGTTAACAATTTCCATCAATTTTGTAAATAAATGACTGAATCAGTAAATTATACTCAAGATTAAAGGCTATATTTCCTGATTTATTTTATTGATGACAAATTAGAGAATTTTCTCTTCATCTCATTCTCTTCCTGCCAACCTTACAAAGGAGAACTGGCTGGTTATAGTTTGAGAGGAACGCACCAGAGTAACTTTTAATGTATGGCTTTAAGTAAAAGTCAGGTGAAAGGACACTTGAAAAGATTTAGGGAAATGAAACTTAACCAGCATATACGTAGCAACATTAAGGGAGAATGTGGGTAGCAAATAATGATGAAACTCACTTTAGGATAAGCTTTTAACTATGAAGTCTTTAATGTTTTATTTTCTTTCTTTTTTCTAAGTGAAAAACGAATGAGGGATATAACAATTTGGTTTTTAGCTAGAAATAAATTTGAGTGGATATTTAGATATTCTATTGAGAAGGAACTTACCAAAATGTTGGGATGTAGTGATCGCATTAGTCAGTAAAGCTCGACGGCAGGTTTAAAGTGCCATACAAATATACAACTAAAATGTTCTTATTTTTAGAAGCTTTATAGTTGAAAATTCTCTTCCTTACTTACATGATTATGTCTTGGTCTCCAAACAATGAACTGGAACATAACCAAACTGTCTCCCATACCATTGCAGTTTCTGAACGGCATTGAACACTCAGGGGATTTGCATTTGTAGGACAGGTGATAGAGGGTTATTTAGGATTCCTTCTAGAAGGAATATTTGGCATCTTGAATTACATATGAGAAGTGAGAATATATTTATGAATTTGCAAAAATTCAGTGCTAACATCAATCAGATTTTATAAGGAGAAAATTCCTACAGTTTCCTTGAAGGCAGCCTAAATTGTGGGGATGAGCTGAAGCCAGTGATATAGATTTGCATTTCTGGCCCCTGAGCAAAATGCTGGGCTCTTTTCACTATTATGGAAGCTCTCTGGTCCCACTCCCTGCCCCCTTCTCCACCCATCCAAGGATCCTCAATCTGAAGGGTCTCCTCTGGACACAGTTCAGCTGTGGCTGAACCCTGTCTGGTGCTGGAACACGGCCTGGTGTTAAGTTCCAGAGATGTACCTCTAGGCTGCTTGACGTCTCTGAGCTTCAGTTTCCTGGACTACTTAGTGATTTCTACTCCACAGGGTCCTGAGAATATTTAAAGGACATTGTGAGCGTGCAGGGTCCGGCACTTGGTAAGCATTCAGTAAACCTTTGGCCCCACAGGGAACCTGGTGCTAAATCATTCATAGTTGACCAGCTCCTGCTTAGGTCAATGCAGCAGAGCAGCCACCATGCTGTGTCTTCTGAAATAAAGGAACCACTTGTCACATTCTCTATTCATAGAACTTGTTGGGGGGGAAAATATTAAAAAAAATTTTTTTTTTATAAGGAGAGGAAAGTCAAGGAAGCATTAGAAGACAGGCATTGTACCTTGCCTTTCTACCCCCAAGAACATTTATTTGGGCTTTCCCCTCTAGGGCTTGAAATCACAGACCCAAAATGTCATGTTACATAGTATTTCAAACTTCTCAGTGGGCTCAGTGTTTCCATTTTGTGTGTCTTGTACCTACCTCCTGTAAATCTGGTCCTCTGCAGAGTTGACTGGTGATGTCTTTGTAACTCTGAGAACAAGAGTGATGGATGCATGGGTCTAAGTAGAGCTCAGATGTGCCCTCTGGTCAAGGAGAAAGCTTTTCAGAGGGAGGAGTGTGTTCAAAGATGAACCCTCGGCTTTTAAGCAGACCGTGTAAGGATCATAAATAGTGATTTTTTTCCCCCCTCTTTTAATAGTTTTTTATTCTGTGAAAATAGACAATGGTCCGTTAGTGCTCCATAAATGCCTGGTGAGTTGAATTGACAGCATGGGAGCACTCAGTGGCTTTAGAGGGTGCCAGGATCTTACAAATTTGTTTTTTTTTTTTTTCTCTTTACATCAAAGGAAACCTGCTTCAAGTACACTCTTGGTAATTTGAAGGCATGTGTCAGTGACAGAGGATGAAGAATGTGTTTTTTGCTTGGTCATGCCCTATGCCTTTCTGCCTCTGTGCCAGTTCCAGTTTGTTCCTTCTGCCAGGCACACCCTTCCCTCAGACCCACATATTGAAGCTTAAATGCATCTTCCTCCACAGGGCCTTTCTTGGTCTCCAGTGAATGTTATCTGAGCCTCTCTCACAACACTTACCATCACACCATGAATTAAAATTATTTATGCATTTTATCTCTTTCTCTAGCATAGGACCACTGATGCTAAGAGTTATGCTTGCCTCCTCCGGTATCCTCTGTCTGGCACAGAGCCATGTGTAAGCAGGAAACTCAAGAAATCTTTTAGTGGAAACTTCTCTGAGTTGTAGTAAAGCAACTCTGTCCTCTAGGGTAGGTGACAGGCATGCTCTACTGCAGACTGCTGTTGCAGAGAGGATTGTGTTTGGCTTTGTTTCTCCCTTACATAACCAGCAGTAGGAGGCTGACTTGGTACTTCCATGCTATCATCAGGGACCTACGTACCTATCTTCCTGCTCCACCAGCCTTTGCTGGTGGCTCCCATCCCTAAGGTCACCTCATTGTCCAAAATAGTGTCTGTAGCCATGGCTACCTCTGCTCTATATTAGGTGTGGAAATGGAGGAGGAAAAAGAAGGGCATGCTCTCTCTTTAAAAGAGACTTCCCAGAAGTCCTGCACAACCCTATTGCTTGCATTTCATCTCATTGATTAAAACTTGCTCCAGTGACCACACTTAGCTGAAGTCTGGGAAATATAGCCTTTTGGCTGAGTACACCATTCACCTGAATAAAACTGGGATTCTGTGTCTGAAGGAGGAAGAGGAATGAGCATTGTGGTAGGCTATTGTGGTCCTGGCCATAGATGGTCAGGACCACATTTTTGTTAAGATATTTGAACTGGATTTGGAGGATAGATGCAAGGAGGATGAGAGAACTGGAAGCATGTTTTGGGAGAAATGATAGAAAAACTTGATGTTTCTTTTGGAGAAGAAAAGAATCAGAGGAACAATGGTTAGCTCTCTCTTCAAATATTCAAAGGACCATCATATGGACCGTCATATGAACCACCATAGGGCTTAATAATGGCATTTTTTTTTTTTTTTTTTTGGTTATGCTTCATGGCATGTGGGATCTTAGTTCTCTGACCAGGGTTGGAACCTGTTACCCCTGCAGTGGAAGTGTGGTGTCCTAACCACTGGACCACCAGGGAAATCCCCTGGAGAGATTTCCCAAGGAAGTCCCTAAAGCCTATTTCTAATGATTCTAAGGGGTAAGAAGGGAGTTGTAGGCACACAGGATGCACCAAAAGAAGGCTGGAGTTTTGAACCCAGGTGTAGACTTCAGGGGTTTCTCTCTGGAGTCTTTACGGTCTCTTTTAACCTTTGACCTTATTGAAATGTATACTATATATATGCATCTGTGAGTCTGATTTTGAAGTTAGAAATAGTTCTTATTCAGAATCCCCTTTTCTCAGTGGTTGCTGTAATGGTGCTACTGCATTGCAGTTTACGTTTTGAAAAGCTCAGGGCTCGTTTCCTTTACATTTGATCTTTTTCAAAATGTCATTGAGAGTCAGAAACAATTTCCACGTGCAGGCTGAAATGAGAATTCTTAGACTGGAAATACTAATGTCAGGGCTTAATAACTGCATATTGTTTAACTTGTCATTATCAACTACTTTGGACTAAGATATCTGTGCTTAGGCGACTGGTTAATGTTATTAGTTAAACATGAATTCTTTTAAATTATTATTAAATGTTTTAAACACCAGAAATGTAATTGCTGAAATGTCTTTTAAAAAAATTGGGATATAGTTGCTCCATGAAAACAGAGACATTGTCAAGCAGAGAAATAAACTAGAAGAGTTAATTTATCTTACTAAACAGATTTATTTTTGAAAGTGCATAGATGTGAATCTGAAAACTTGCCTATCTTTGTAAATTAAGTTCTGTTGTTCTAATTCAGTTTTATTTTGAATATACATACGTTCTTTTGTGAACCTCGGATATAATAAATACTTAGTTAAGGAGAGAGTGTAATTTTTAAAAGGCTTCCCAGGTGGCACAGTAGTAAAGAATCCACCTGCCAATGTAGGAGACACAAGAGATGTGAGTTTGATAATTTAATAATATGATATGAAATTTTTGTATTATCAGCTTTTTGGAGGGTATAAACTATGATTCTAATTAGGGTAATTTAAAACTGGGTTGCAGATTATGAACACAGAAAGGCTAGAGTATAAGCAAATATGTATGGAGCAAACAAAAAAACACTGACAAATTCAAAGGGAGACCATATATAGAGTTTAAAGGGTCAGAAGACACCTGCTTAAAAATAGTAACCATGGCTAACTTTTGCTGACCATGTCCTTATGTGCCAGGCCCATACTTTAAAAAATTTTTATTTATTTGTTGTGTCAGGTTCTTAGTTGCCTCGTTGTGGCATGCGGGTTTAGTTACCTTGGGGCATGTGGGGTCTTTGCTCTCCAACCAGGACTCCAACCCTGCGTCCCCTCCATTGCTAGGCAGATTCTTAACCACTGGACTGCCGGGAAAGTCCCAGGCCCATACTTCTTATCCTATCTTCGTTTTAACCTTAAGAGTAGGAGCTCTTATTCTCATTTTTAGATGAGGAAACTGAGGCATAGAAATTAAGTAACATGCTCACGTACCATAGAGTTAGTAAGAGATGGAGCTAGAGTTTTGAACCCAGGCGTAGACGTCAGGGGTTTCTCTCTGGAAAGTCATTGGGTTTCTAATCTTCCCTCTTCTCTCCCTTTCCTCACCCCACTCCTCCTGCCCCCATTTTAGAGTAATATAGCAGGCACACAGCCATCTGGTTATTCAGACTTTGTCTTTTAAACTTCTGTCGAAAAGCTGTTGGCTTTTAGACACGCTGGGTTGAATGGAAGAAGGGAAAAGTAGACGCCTCTACATGAGATGCATTCCTACAGGTGCAGTGGTAGTGGAAAGTATACCTTCAGGAAAGTGTATCAGCTCCATTCCTTTACAGCAAGCTTTGAAACACTGGGCTTCCATATGTGTGTGTGTGTATGTGTGTGTACATGCATATGTACACAGATATACACATACACATTGGGTGGAGTTGGTAAATCTTACATTTCCAATGGAAGGAAATCTTTGAGTTACAAACAGTAGAGCAAGGGGTTTTGGTTTACAAAAGAACCAAAATTACAGTATTTCAGTAAATCATATTCATTACTTGATTCTCTTGGGTTTTGGCATCATTCATTTTGAAATATTTTCTTAGGGCCTTTTTCTAAATCCCAGATTAATCTAAAACACATTTCAGTGATTCAGAGATGTTACCAGTTCTCCTGGGAAACCTTCGGACTGTATTTTTGATGGCCTGTGCTTTTATGGAAAAATGCTATCTCTGTGCTGATGACATTTCCAGTATCAGCAAAGATAGCTGACCATGTACCACATTTGGAGTCCTGTTAAGATCCTAAAATCTGTGCCATCATTCTGGTGAAGAAGGTATTTGGGCATTGAAAGTGAAATTGTTAGTCGCTCAATCGTGTCCGACTCTTTGGGATCCCATGGACTGCAGCCCACTAGGCTCCTCTGTCCATGGGATTTCCCAGGCAAGAATACTGGAGTGGGTTGCCATTTCCTTCTCCAGGGGATCTTCCTGACCCAGGAATGGGTCCTGGGTCTCCAGTAAAGAAGGCAGATTCTTTACTGTCTGAGCTACCAGGGAAGCCTACAATGCCACAGTTAGAAATTTCACTTCTTTGAGGGCTTCCTGTTTTCTGCTGAAAGTACCAGCATCCACAGAAAGCTTTAAAACTCAAACTTTGCTGTGAGTAAGTTCACTTAGGTGCAGATTTTGAGGCTCAGAACACTTTGGCCACGTCATGGGGATCTAAAGGGAAGAGAAGGAAAGGATTTTTAGACTTGGGTGGGGGAAATGAAGCAGAGGTGGGACTCTTTAACTAGATAAGGCCCTAATCGCCTCATTCCTGGACTATCAGAGGAAACTTTTAGGCTTAAGTTGCTTTTCCCTCTTTGTAACTTTACCTACCAAACTTAGTGAAGTGTTGAGTGCTCTTAACAAACAGTGAACATACTCTTATTCAGGGAAGAACTGGCCTCACTTAGTCCTGGCAGGAGATGGGCTGGTTGTATGGGCTTGACTGAGGACAGCCAAATTGTCCTGGACTTTCTGTCTTTACTGTTGTGTCCTGACAGTTGTTACTCTGTTTCCTCGAGTGTACAGGAAATAGATGTTCTGCCAGAGCCTCAACACATGCTGTTGGATTGAATTGAGTTTGGAGCACTTGCTGTATGAGGTGGAGACTACTTCGGAGGGTGATGAGAATTGTGTTTATTACCAGGAAAGCCTGGGGCTGGGGTCATGGCAACGATGGGGTACTTTATTCCTCCTTTTGGAAGGGTTGGACCAGAGAGAAAGTAATAACTGAAGATGATAAAGTTTTCCTTTGGATATATTGCACATCATAAATCACATATGATTTTAGTCAAAGAATATGTACATTTGTAGCATTTTTATATTGCATTAGTGAACATTTAGAGAATTCAGATACCGAATATCTTAAGCATTCTAAGGAAGAATTTGGAATTTCATGTTTTTGAACCTAGGCCCTGGAGAATTTATGAACTTTATCAATGAAAGTTCATAATGAAAGTTTAGCTTAGCTTCAGTTGATTAAAATCCTGAATTTCTTTTATGTCCTCAGTTCTATGCCATATGTTGAGGGAAGTGCTGAGGTCAAGGGGAATACTTTTATGACCATAAAAAAGTTGCTGTGTCCAAGTTAATATAATGATTTAAAATCCACTCTGGGAAAGCCTCTATATTTATCATCAAATTTTTTTGTGTGTGTTGAAATTATACACTTAGGAGAGTTTGCATAAAATCTCCAGAGGCTCACCTGAGATTGAGTGATTTGAAATAGATGAAGAATAAGAATGTTTATTGTAGGAAAATGCATTGAGAATAAAATAGAAAACCAGTGGCAAGCTTGGTTTTGGCCCCAGCTTGACCTATGTTTCCTAGGATAAATCTGGATTTTCAGTCTTGTCCTTGATCTCAGACTGGGCCAGTGGCTACTTTGTACATGGGCAGGCAACCAACCACCTTGCTCTAAATGCTGAGCTTCTCACAAGCAAGGGGGCTCAGGCTCTGGGAGTTTTCTCTCAATTAGTTAGGGGAACAGACAGGTCTTATCTGGTGAAGGCACTGGTTCCTGAATATTTTACTTTGTAGGCTGTTAGAATATTTGAGATGGATGAGAAGTGGGTATGCCCAGGAGGGAGCCACCGTTCACAGAGGGACTGCTGTCCTTCAGGCTTTGTGCTTATGGTTTACAGGGACCTCTTTAATCCTCATCAGAACTTGGTTTTGCAGGTCAGAAATTTTGCAGGTAATAGCATGAAAAAAGTGTGAAAGTGTTAGTCAATTGTGTCCGACTCTTTTCAATCCCATGGACTGTAGCCTGCCAGGCTTCTCTGTCCATGGAATCCTCTAGGCAAGAACACTGGAGTGGGTTGACATTTCCTTCTCCAGGGGATCTTCCTGACCAGGTGATCAAATCTGTGTCTCCTGCTTCAGCAGGAAGATTCTTTAGTACTGAGCCACCTGGGAAACCCAGGGAACTGCATATCAGAGTTTAAGTCCATGTTCACCAACCTAAGTCAGTTAGGCAAGAAATCCTTACTGATTGAAAATTTAATAGTGAATAAAACAGAATTCCAGCCTTCATGGAACTTTTTGAATGATATGGGAACAGTAGTCTGCGCTACCCACGTGTCTTGGATCTTAGTCTAGTGTTTTCTCCATCACTATCTTCTTATTTTAGCCCTAATTGAAAAATCTGACTTTCTCACTGAATTTAATTAAAATCGTCTTTAAATAATACCTGTATTTGGAATCTCAACTTATTCATTTATTGTCTAAGTCAGCACTGTATAATTCTAGATGTCTAATTTTCAGAATTAAAATGATAATTGAAAACTCCATTCTTGACCAAAATTCCTAATACCAGTTTATTTTCTTGTAGTTTTTTAAGAAGTGTAATACAGGCAAAATTCCAGTAAGCAATAGTTTTAATTTTTTGTGTCAGAGATTTTGTTGTATGTACTTCCTAGTATAGTTTATTACTGAAACCATTATTTTTTTCCATCATTAAAATTCTAGGTTCTATTTTATTGCATGGTTAACACTTTATTATGAAAATAGGTTCTTACGGTCATTATATATTGATACTTAAATACAGATTAGGTGAAATCTTAGGAAATATATGTTACCTTTTTCTTCCTGCTTTTGACCATCACTGCAGATAAACATAATTTTATTTAAGCTGCTCTTAATATTGGGGAATTATAAACTCACTGTATTTAGTCAGAAACCCAAATACTATTTCATTACACATGGGTATTAGTGGGTGATAATATAATATTGTTGATTCTGTGTCAACAAGCTATTGAGTTTCACATTATAACATGAGGTGATGACATTTATAGAGCCTGGAAGTGATTTGAAGACCCATAAATGCTATTTAAGCCCAGGCATAACAAACCAGGGCCAAAGGACTCCTGGTTTAACAGATAACCTGCTGGTGAGGCATGTCCTGAAGTTCTTTTTGTTCAGTCTGCTAAAATCACTGTAGTAGAGAAGACACAGGAAATTTCATATCATTCTACCATGAAAGTCTTTGCAAATGTAATAGATCCTATTTTATGGTTTCCCAAGTTACCAAATACACCTTTACCTTTGACTCTATAGGCAAACTAACATCATGCATATGTTAGCAAATCGCTTATAATAAAAATTACAAATTTTTAAAAAACTTTTTGTATTGAGGAATAACCGATTAACAATGTTGTGATAGTTTCAGGTGAGCAGCAGGGGACTCAGCCATTCTGTAAACATGCATCCATCACCCCTCAAACTTCCCTGTGATCCAGCGTGTACTATAACATTGAGCAGAGATCCATGTGCTACAACAGTTACACATTTTGATTTGTGGAATCAGATCTTCTCTTGCAGCTTCCTTGTTTCCCCTATTTTTTTGTGGGGGGTAGGGTACAGAGTACTCCAGAGTAATGCTGTATATAAACAGTTTGTATAATGTGGGTCGAGGCCAGGGAAAGGGGGGAGTTCCATCGTTTACTGAATTAGTAGAGAATGACCCAGACATATAAAGAGGCTCCCAGGGGTTTGAGGTTGGCTTCTAAAGAGTCTTTTGGACCCTCAAAAGAGTCAATATGGAAGATAATTGTTCCATTGGTAGTTAGATTGGAAGAAAAAATGGCAGGATCCATTATAAAAGTACACAAATCATCATGATCTCAAGGCTTTATCAATCTTTTGGAAATCAGCTTCACCCACATATTCTAATGCGTCTCATATCGTTTGTTTATTGATTTGGTTACTAGGAGGTTCTGTGCTAGGCTCTGGGATTACAGAGGTATTTATTCCTGCTTTTAGGAGCTCACACTTTAGAATAACGTGCTGTTCTTGGTAGAATCATAATAAATTCCTATCACCTTGCTCTCACTCTTCTTTTGGTCTCTTACTCTCATTTACTTTTTCTGTTCTTTATTTTTCATATATATATCAGGTCATGGTGGGAGAATTTTGAGCTTCTTATAAAACGCTTTCTGAGATATAAGGTGACTAGAAGGGAAAAAAGGTCAGTGTTTCTGTAAACACTATAATAAGCCCCACAATGATCAATATTTCTGGCCAGAGTTGTCATTAGACTTGCTTATTGATGTGTAAGCATTGGTTGCTTCAGACTAAATTTCATGCATATATATACAATTATATATATTATACATAATATATATACAACTATACCTAATCTCCACTTTCTGAAAATGTACAGATTTCAAGTGAGAGCTTAGAGTTCCTAGCATGAAATTTGTGACCTATAAACCCACTTAGCAGTTACAAACCAGTCCAGCCTGGATTTGGGCCACTGTTAAAGAAGAATGAGTTACCATTTTGTACCACTGAGGTTAGGGTACAATGCTAGGTCTCATTACACTTAGTGTTTGGACACTGATATTGGTTGACTTTGGTATCTCTCCTTTCCTCCCCCTCTCTTCCTTTTTCTTTCCCTTTTCTCTTTCTTCCTCTATTTTATCTTTCTGCCTCTTTTATTCCTTTTCATGTCTTGAGAGCATATTGGTATAACTATTGTGAATGGTCAAGAACTAAATAGCATAGAGTAAGGGACTAAGTACAGCAAAGGGTTTGTTAAATAAAAACAAGGAAAAAGTGTACAGCACAAAAGAATATAGCCATTATTTTGTAATAAAGTGAAGTGAAGTTGCTCAGTCGTGTCCGACTCTTTGCGACCCCAGGGACTGTAGCCTGCCAGGCTCCTCAGTCTATGGGATTCTCCGGGCAAGAGTACTGGAGTGGGTTGCCATTTATTTCTTCTCCAGGGGATCTTCCTGACCCAGGGATCGAACCCAGGTCTCCCGGCATTGTAGGCAGACGCTTTACCGTCTGAGCTACTAAGGATTCCCATATTTTGTAATAACTTTATTTATTTATTGGTTGAGCTGGGTTTTTGTTGCTGCGTGCCGGCTTTCTCTAGTTGCAGAGAGCAGGGCCCATTCTTCCCTGTGGTGCTCGGGCTTCTCGTTGCGGTGGCTTCTCTTGTGGAGCATGGGCTCTCGGGCATGCGGGCTTCAGTAGTTGTGGCGCACGGGCTTGCTGCGGCGCACGGGCTTGCTGCGGCGCACGGGCTTGCTGCGGCGCACGGGCTTGCTGCGGCGCACGGGCTTAGTTGCTTCATGGCATGTTGGATCTTCCTGGATCTGGGATCAAACCTGGGTCCCCAACACTGGCAGGTGGATTCTTATCCATGGTACCGTCAGGGAAGTCCTCTAATAACTTTAAGTGGAGTATAAGCTATAAAAATATTGATTCACTATATTGAACACCTGAAACAGTATTGTCGGTCAGTTATATTTAAATAAGTTAACAATAAAAATTTGAAAAAAAAAATAAGATCAGAACAAGAAAGTATTTGTATGATTCAGTCCAGAAGACCTGTTTTGTAGTTAGAAATGATTTGCCCTCTGACTGTAGAGAATCACCAAGTCCATCAACTGGGAGTCAATTTCTTCTTTTCCTGCTATTGTCATAATTTCCGGTATCAAGCCATCGATCATTTGATAACCTGTGATCTAATTTACTTAAGATGACCAAAACAGCAATGCTGCCTGTATTTTTAACACACGTGTATTGATTTGACTTATGATTCAACACTTGGGACTAATTAATGAGAGAAACCCTGGTTTGGTGCTATTTATAAACTCTGCATTCGGATTGAAAGTGGGTCTGTCACACCCTATACAAGCCTTAAGCAGGAAAGTGGTTTGCCTGGATCTGTGTAGTCCCTTATTTCTCATAAGTGTGTGATTTTCCTTTTTAGTTTGATTCCATTGAACTATTTTCCCAATAATGTATATTGCTAATCAGTAAGCCATGTAGGAATACTTTGGGCAGCTGGGGTTGGAAATCAGCTCTTAAATGGGGGTGATTTTTAGTTTTTGTACAAGTCATGTTAAGACATTGTGTTGAAGGGCGCTGGACTCTTTCCTTATGGAGTTGGATTCACTGGGTTCTTATTAACCAGAGCAGGGAGACTATCTTCTTTGGTTTGGATAGTGTTCTTTCAGCATCCTATATATGTAGCTCTTGGTTATCAGATAACCAGTTAGTTCCTTGGTGGGGAGTGGGGACAAAGTTCTTGGGCTTAAGTTTTCTCCCAGGTGGAGTATGCGTCCCTCTGTAGGAACCTCAGTGACTCAGCTGCTAAAGAAAACAGCATGGATTATATGAGAAAATACAGGGAAGACTAAAACAAACACAATTTCGGTGTTTGGTATTGGCTAGCAGGAAGTTTTCATTGCTGAGTGTTCTTGGTCAAAATAGCTTCTTTTGAATGTTTTAGGCACTCAGGTGATTGTCAATTTATATCTTTCTTTATTTATAAGTGTGGCAGGGTGAGGAGAGGGTGTTTGAGAAAAGTATACATATATTTTTTATTCTAATAATTACACAGATGGGAAAAGGTTGCACCAGAAGCAGGTGTGTTTCTGACTTTGTTTTTCACAGCAGTGATCCTTTCCATTAGTGAAGAACAATTGCCTGAGGACTTCGGGTTTTGGCTTGTTTTTGTTTTTTTTTTTACCTGTGACTCCCCTCAGCCTTGAATGGGTAAGCCTGTGGACTCCTGATAGAGCACTCCAGGGTGACACAGGCTTTCCTGGAACTGGGATTCTTTATCACACTCCCATGGAAGTTCATTTCAAGGTGCTGGCACTAGTAGCTGGGGCATGATATTGCCCAACCCCAGGCCCTCTTATTGATGGGTGGGAGGGAGTATGATTGCCATTTAAGAAATTTTATGATCTTTAGGAGGGAAGAATTTATTCTAGGGGTTTTCTTAGATGATCTCTTTCATGTGGGGTAAGACATTTTGAGCTCTGAATGTCCAAGCCGCTTAGATGTTCTAAGTTGTTCTCAACCGGGGGTGGTACCACCATTCTCAAGGGTGTTTGGACATGTATGTCACATCACAGGGGATGGGCACGCTTGGCATTCCACTTGTCAGGGGCCAGGGACACTAGACATTTGCTCTTTGCCCAGCGCAGTTGAATAATTTTCCCACCCTACATGCCCATTGCTTTCCTGTCAAGAGTCCCTGGGAAGTGTGATTTTATTTATAATGCAGTGCCGTGCTGATGGACAGTCTGATTGTAGGGCTAAGAGGTGCTTAAGGAAAAATAAGTGGTGTGGAAGAGATGAGGGTAGAGGAGAATGGCTGGTAGCTAGTGTTTAAGCAAAATGGGGGAGGGATAGCTCAGTTAGAGAAGGTGGAAACGTAACTTCCCACTTCCCAGAATTGAGAGGCTTCTCTGATAGTATATCATGTTATTCTGCTGCCTTTTGATCATTGAAAAGACACTTTAAAAATGACTAAATCTTTCAGCAGTCTTTGCAACCTGCTATCTCGCAAGGACTGGCTGAATTCCACGTGCTGGATGCTCAGACACATCCATTCAGCTTGGAAAAGACAGAACACTAGGAGGCCTTGGGTGGTGCCTGTGGAAACTGTTGGCCATCTATCTGCCAGGCATTGGATCAGTTGTGGGGCAACTGGAAGGGCTGCAGGGTGAGCCCCATGCCTCCCGGAGTCTCTGAGTGAACCACCCACTGCCTTGCTCACCACGCTCTTGCTCTGGGCAAGGTTCTGAGGAGCCCAAGGCCTTCTCATGGCCAAATCTGTATCTTCATTCAGATTTGCATCCACCCAGAGAGCCTTTTAGTTTTAATAGTTACTGAAGTGAAAGTGAAAGTGTTCAGTTGTGTCCTACTCTTTGTGACCCCATGGACTGTAGCCCACCAGGCTCCTTTGTCCATGGAATTCTCCAGGCAAGAATACTGGAGTGGGTTGCCATTCCCTTCTCCAGGGGATCTGCCTGACCCAGGGATCAAACCCAGGTCTCCTGCTTGGCAAGCAGATTCTTTACAGTCTGAGCCAGCAGGGAAGCCCGATAGAGTTACTGGCAGTAAAGATTTCTTAGTTTTCTCACTCTCAACCCATTTGACCATGTCACTCTGTTCTTGACATTCAAGGCCCTTTCTTCTCCATCACCCAGCATTGTTGTCCCCCATGTTTGAAGAGGTTCCCGTGCTTGGGCTTTGGAGGCCTGCTCATTAGACTTCATCCAGGCTGGGCCTCCTTCAAGTTGCTTGGACCCTACACAAAGCCTGGTCTCTCCGTCATCCACCCAAGTCCTGGTCTTTCACACAGGCCCAGTGCAGTCTTTTCTCCTTCAAGAAGCCTTCTCTCATCACACCATCTTATGGTGCTCATTTTTTCCTCCATGAGACCAATTAGTTCTTACTGTCTCTGGTGCTTATTTGGAACCAAATCATCTGCTGTCATATGGCACAGCTTTGGGGTCGTACTACCTGCTGTGTGAATCCCTGCTTCTCCATCTACCAGTTATGAGATTTGGTCAAGCCTCAGTTTTCTCATCTATGAAATGGGGCTATTAATACTGTCTCATAGTATTATAGCCGTATTATCTCATAGTTGTGAGGATAAGTGAGATCATCTATGGGAAACACTTCAAATACTGCTGGCACTTAATACTGCATGTGTGGGAATTTGACTCATGTCTCTGAGGTGCAAGTTCTCCTACTAAGGGAATAGAACTCTCACTTCATCTATTTCTAAAAGAATCTAATGGATGTGTATAAAGATTTTTATATCATCTGACACATAGTAGGTACTTAACAAATAGCAGCTATTGTTGTAATGCATAAATAACTTTTGTTCCCAATAAATTTATAAACTCTGTATAAGAAAGATCATAGCTTATCATTCTTTGTTTCTTTCACAAACCTTAAACAAAGTCTTGCACACAGTGGGTATAATTTTTTGTGTGGCTTTTTTGAATCTGACATCATATTCTTTTGGTCTTTTTTTAAAAAAAGTAACTGCATTTAAATAACGTGTGTACATGATCACTCATCAACTGGCTTTGTGGTTTTCCCTCAAAGCCCTTGAATTTTTGAAATATACTTTTTGCTTTGTTTTTTATTTTTAAAAAGACTTTATTGAATTTGTTACAATATTACTTCAATTTTATGTTCTGGTTTTTTGGTCGTGAGGCATGTGGAATCTTAACTCCCTGATCAGGAATCAAACCCACACCCCCCTGCAATGGAAGGTGAAGTCTTAACCACTGGACCACCAGGGAAGTCCCTTGAAATATCCTCTTAATACCAATATTGTTTCCCTCTATCAAAACATCAGGGCTCTGAAACAATTTGGGGAAGCAGTCAACTCAATTTGTTTGTAAACTGGATTTAAAAAAAAATAATTCTGGCCACTTATTTGGCGACCTGTTCTGAAAACCAGGCAGCTAAAATGCTGCACAGGAAGAGCAGTGTTAATAGGTTGGTTTGCTGTGCCTGTCTTGAGTTGGCTATTGCACTAGCTGACAATAAGAAGGGCAAGGTCACCAGACGATTTGTTACCCTTGGGTGTCACAGCTGCAGTGTTAAGTTTGGAAATTAGCAAGTGATTTTAAATCTTCCAAAGGGGACAGGCCTTGTCGCTATGGATAAGGTGTGAAAATTGTAGTAAACCATCACTAGTTTATAAACATCACAAATATGTTTGTCTGCACCAAGGGAGTAAAATTAAGTACCAAAAAAATAAAGTAAAAATTATGGGTGAATTGAGGAGTGTATTTGAGTTCAGTGAAGGTAGGATTATTAAAATGCCACATAGTGTTACATGTTTTTTTTTTTTTAAACTTTACAATATTGTGTTAGTTTTGCCAAATATCGAAATGAATAAAAAGAGCACATGTACCTCCTCAGGTAGACCCCAAGTGTCTGAATAGAACAGCATGTGTTAGAGGATTGAGTAGGAAAATAGGATTTGCCATAGAAATTACCTTACTCTGTTAACTTTGGACAATGTTCCATTGACTACAACTTGCCCTTTTCTTCTAAGAAGAAAATTCACGAGAGGAAAAAGAAACTGTTATAGGGAAAGAGCAAATGAATAAAACATTAATATGGTAATATTTTTCTCTTTCTTTTAAAACTTTTAGATAGTCCTCCTATTTCAGATTAAACCAGGTTTCATTTTTCTTTCTATAGATTTAAGATAGTAAGTTTCAATTAAAAGACATTGTTTGCCTTGATGGTTTTATGAATCTCTTGTCTGTAATGATCCCAACAGACTGAATTTTACAAAGAGAAATCTTCATTTCCTCGTAAATATGTGTTTACTGTCTCATGTGCCTAGCACTGTGCTTAGAGGCTGTGAAGGATACAGAAGTGGTGCTCTCAATTCTGTGCTGTGCCCTTTCGGGAAAAACAAACTTCTTTCCTCCTTGAGGCATTATCTGTTACTCTAGTATCTTATCTTAACACATTCTTAGCCCAACACTTAAACCCGGAAACTCTATGGCTATTTATGAAGAAAGGATTACTCCTGTTTTTCTCCAGCTTGGAGCTCTGTAAGGTTAAAAAACAGGTTATTCCTATGCCCACTGTAATTTTTCTTGAAACTTTTTAAATTTCCCTGTATTGCTTAAAAAAAATGTTTTTTTATTAAAGTATATTTGATTTGTAATGTGTTAATTTCTACTGTATAGCAAAGTGATTCAGTTATACATATATATATATACACACATTCTTTTCATATTCTTTTCATATATATTTCATATATACACATTCATATTCTTCCCATTATGTTTATCACAGTACATATTCCCTTTGTAACATTAATAGAATGGATGACAGTTTTCTAACAATAGTGGAGCATTTGGTTGATAAGTTACCACCCAGCACTGATAGAGTACCCACTTGCTTTTCTTGAGAGGTGTTTCCAAATAATAGTCATTTGGGACTTAGACATGGAAGCTGACATTGAAAAGATGAATTTGATGAATTATCATGGATCTATTGATAAGTTGAGTGATTTGGGCTTCATATATTTAGATGATTGAGTATTTGGGAGGTCAAATGTGAAAAATATGAACTAGAAAGTTTTGCAACTTAATTGCAAAACTTCCCCTATCAATTAAAAAAATTTTTAATGTGTGATACTAAATAATTGCCTTTTAAGTGCTTAAAAAATTAATCTTGTGTATGTATTTTGTATTCTTTTCATGATATGCTTAACTTCATATTTTAGCAAAAACAAAGAACAACCTCAACATTTGACTTGTAATAAAAGTTGCTTAAGTGAAAAAAGAAAAAAGGTTGGTTAAGAAATACCTATATGTATATATATGTGTGTGTGTGTGTGTGTGTGTGTGTGTTTAAAACAGGCAGTGCTGAGAATCTGCTTCAGTATGCTCAGTTTCTAAGTGTATGATTTTTCTAGCAATAGGAAACTCTTTGTAAGTCGACTGACCTTTAGACAGCTACACTTTTTCAACCAGAAATTATTAGATACTAAGGGAAACAAATGTACTGAATTTACGAATGTATTATGTTGGATTACTAACAATAGACCTAATTGATAAAAGTGATTTAATATATGTTGTGTTAATAGCTAAACCTCCAAAGCCTCTAATCTCTCATGGAAATATTGCTTTGTAGAACAAAATCCAATGAGAAGTTCTGGGATTCCAGAGTGAATTTGTACATTCCTTAGGGGCATTTTTGCAAGGGAGGTTGTTGTGTTTTAAAGGTAGTTGATAAGAGACCTGCACCACCAACCCCAGACCTGCACCACCAACCACCATCATGCATTAGTCTATAGAAGGTATTTGGGTGTACGTATTCCTGTACCACTCGGTACCACCATTTAGTCAAGGAAAGTTTCTGACCATTTGCAGCATACATTATAAATCAGGATGTCACTACCAGACAATCAGATTTGAACATTCCATGAACAAAGTAGCCTATATCCCCTACGAATAGATCACTTAACTATGTTTATGTCATGCTGTTGATATGCCTGCCTTTACACAAGACAGGATAGCACGTTGCTTATTTATTTTGGGAGTAGGTAATTGATCTGTATATTTACTTAATTTCAGGTTAGTTAGTCAAACATTGAAATGGATAATTTAGCGTGATTGCTTAAATAGCTGGGGAAAATATAATTATTCTTCCAACCCCCCAAATTATTCCTCTACCACCATGGGCTTGTGAAAGAATAATTTTGAGTCTTCTCCAAGTTGGGCTGATGTTGACTGCTCTCTTAAAAAAAAAAACATGATAATGGTACAGCACATAATGTATGGGGAGGCCACTGGTCAGGTATTTGGGAAAACTGAGGACCTCCAACTGCCAGATTAGTCCCCCAGGGAGAAGTAGGAAAACTGCAGGATATACTGGTTGAATTTAATGAATTTCTTTAAGTTATATTCTCTTTCTGGTATCACTAGGGTTATCACTGCCACTTGGAAATGTGGCAACTTTGATGCCAAGTTTGTGTACTCAAGATTGGCTGCAGAGATTTTTTTGTTTTTTGGCTTTTGTTTATTGCTGGAGAAGAGCTGTACCTGACATCTTACAAATAAGTTACAAACAAAAAGCCAAGATGTTGGTCTATATCTAAGAACAAGGAACCATAAATTGCTGTACATGATTTAGTAATAAAAAGGGACTTAAAAGAACTGTAGGGTGTGAAACTGAAAAAAAAAAAGCACTATCACACATATGAAAAAGTTAATCATGACGTTATTAATCAGCGATAGTTACCCTTAGCATTCTGGTCTTTTCTGTGCTTTTTTTCTATTATATATACTTTTGTTTTGGTAAAACTTTGTTCCCTTGTCTTTGTTACATTATATTATAAATATTTCTCCAAATCATTTCATTCTTCATAACTATTTTAATGAGTTCCTAATATGATATATAGATATAGATACAAGAAAGTTTATAATCATTTTCACATTGGACATTTAGGAAGCTTGCAATTTCATTTATCATAAATAATACTAAGATGAAAATCTCCACACATAAAATTTTAAATTCTCTGCCTCGTTCCTTAAGGGATAATAAAAGACCCAGAAGCTTGTTAAAGTGTAGAAGTAAAAGTATTAAATTAAATTAAAGAAGTATTAAGTTTAAATTAAATTAAAGAATAAGTGCTTTTAAAAAGCAGGATAACTGTTGTCAAATTGCTTTCCAGATTCCTTACATCAAGGTACCTTCTAGTTAGCTGTGTGTGAAAATGACCTTCCTGCAAACCCCAAAACAGAATATAATCATAAAAATGTTTTCCTAATTGTATATATAAGTAATTTACATCCTTTGATTACTAATTAGTGGGATACTTTTTATTTCATCAAAAATTTGTATTTCTTTGAAATACCTGTGTGGATAACTTTTTAAACTGGCTTTCTCTTGCTTGTGGGATTACAGGATGTCGCAGTAATGAGTTTCTGTGCCAACCTGGGCTGTGCATTACTGCGTCCTGGCGGTGTGATGGGACCCGAGACTGCCCAAATGGCGCGGATGAAATTGACTGCCGTAAGTGAAGAGGGGCGGGGCTCAGCGCTGTTATGAGTGACAGAAGTATTTCAGCTGTAACAAAGACAAAGAGTTGTGACTTTAATAGTTTGTACTGAGCTCCAATCTTCAGCGTTAAAGTGGCATTAAGAATTCAGACCTCTTTGAGGAAGAGGTTCAGTTCACATCTGTTTGTGTCTTATCCAAACACCTTGGTAGGGAACCAACTTTCTTAGCTGTTTTCTGAAGCGTATAAGCGATTATTTCATATTATTCAATCTGCAAATTTTGTGCACGAACAAGAACAAAAAAATAATGTCTGTACTGCTGTGATTTGTAATTCAGGGAGTCTGTTTTCATAAACAGGATGTAGTAGATGTAGCAGGATGCAGAGGAACTTGTGTGAATTACTGTAAAGAGGTCACAGAAGTGGCTAGTGCAGTTTATATTTTTTAAAAATATAGTTAAAAACATGATATAGACACCAAATTTAACTTTTTAACTTACAAGTAATTATGAAAATCATTTTCCACGTATTTCTTCATTTATTTCTGTCCATAGTATTCTGAAGTAGCTTTCAGATGAGGAAACTGAGGCATAGAGAAGCTAAGTTACCTACTGAAGGCTTCCTGCTTAGTCTACTAATCCCAACCCTTACATCCATTTTCTCCCACCTTGCCATAGGAGATCTATCACACTACTGCAGTTTCATCCATTTCGATAGGTGAATAGGCGATGATTATAATCCAAAAACCCAGAAGGCAGGTGAAAATTCGAGTTGTTTGCCGTCCTCTGGCACAACAGAACAAACTTTGGTATTTTGTTTGGATGACAGTGCACTTTGAGAATGGGAGAAGCATGGGGCATAGGTGCCATGAGGTACTTCTCAAATTTTCATGCAGTAATGGGTCACCTTGGGAGCTTGTTGACGTGTAGGTTTTAATTCCACATGCTCGAGGTGGGGTCTGAGATTCGGCATTCTGGAAGCTCCCAGGAGATGCTGATGTTGCTAGTCTGGAAACCACACTTTGAGTAAGGGAGTAGTTCTGTTTGTAGAGACATGATCATGTGTTATCCATTTGCCTCCTGGGCTTACTGAGTTCATTTTAGGTTAAACACTAGGAGCAGAAAGGTAAGAAGACTATATCCTGATATAAAGGAATAACAGTTACACCAACAGATTTGTCAGTGTCCCATAGCAATGATAATAGCAACATACCAATGACAATAGTGATTGCAACTAATTTGCGTGGCGCTTTCACGTATGTTGGGGCTTCTGCAGTGGATCAGAAGGTGAAGAATCTGCCTCCAGTTCAGAATACCTGGGTTTGATCCCTGGGTCAGGAAGATCCCCTGAAGAAGGGAATGGCAACCCACTTCAGATTTCTTGCCTGGAGAAGTCTATGAACAGAGGAGCCTGGAAAGCTACAGTCCATGGGGTGGCAGAAAGTCAGACATCACTGAGCAGCTAACACTTCACATATGTTACTCTTCTTATTTTTTACAGCAATGTGAGAAAAGTATAGACCCCATTTTATGATGCATACATTGAGATTCAGAGAACCTGCTCAAGATTTTAAAGCAAATAAATTGTGGAAATAATAAAATGATTTGATTTGGAGTCTTATTTTCCAAATCTCATGGATTTTACAGTTTATCCTCATGCTTTACTATTAGTTATTACAATACAAAACACTTCAAGTAATGTAATAATTATAAACTAATGGTTGATTTTATTAAAATTAAAAATGTAATTAAAATTTAAATTTAATATTGTTTTGGTCATAACCTTGTATGTGTGTTTTTGTATGTGTATATGCTATTTGTTTTATTCTCTGGAATTTTGTATCTCTTTGGATCATCATTTTGTTGTGATACCATTGAGATTATTTGACAGTGAACACTGGCTAAGGTCCACAGGCTCTAAGGTTTTTTATATTTGCTATCAAATATATTGAGCAGTAGTTGACATACTTCCTTTAAAAGGAGTATTGCTTGTTGGTATAATAGGGTGGATGTTTGACACAATGAGTTCTTTTCTGGTTTATTTTAGCCACCAGTAGTTGCCATTCCAACCAGTTCCTGTGTCCGAATGAACAGCTCTGCATCCCTGAGAGCTGGGTGTGTGATGGGGAAGATGACTGCAATGATGGTGCAGATGAACGTCGGCATTGCCGTAAGTGCTTGTAGAGGAGTCTTGCTATGGCCCTTTGGACACCTTAAATTCTAACCTTTACAAATACAAACACAATGAAATGATTCTTTGTAAGTGAAAGAAAAGTTGGGCCTTGAAGGACAAGGAAACCTGTGCCAGCCATCTCACCCAGGGGTTGGATGATACTGAAAGTGTGAATGTGCTAAAGGTTTATCAATACATCCCTGTGATTTAGACTCCCAGCATTTAATTTAGGTTATGTTACACTTAAGAGTGAAACAAAACACTTTTTGGTGTCTATATGTGAGGGTCTTCATTTATCTGGCAGTTGGATGTTTTGGCTGCAAAGAATGAAAAATGTAACTCAAAAAATTTAAACAAAAAGGGAATTTATTACCCACACAGCAAGTATAAATGTGGCATTGTTCCAGGATTGACTGGAAGATAATGGAAAATCTCCGTTCCTTGAATTAATAACATCATCCAATTTTCTTCCACTGTTCTCCTCTGCTGTCTTTTTAGTCTGTTGGCTTTTCATGATTGCATGAAAGCTGTAGAAGTCCTGAATTTTACATTCCCATAATTCACATTTCCATATCTAGAAGAGAAAGCATTAACATCTTGATGGATTGAGATGGAGAGAAGATACAAGGCTGGACCACCTCTAGCTCTTGACCTCAGGTGTCCTCTGGAAGTATCCAGCTCTGATAACTGTGTAGCGTTCATCTTTGAGCTTTTCCACATTCTGTTTCATTAGATGCACATCCCACAAATCAGTGGACATCTGTCATCACTCTGTGTTGGTTTTGAGATAGCCACGATCCTGTTGCATTTTCTCATAGTCATTGCCCACAAAGATCAAAGAAGAAACAGATGTTTTGACGAGTACTTCATGTGAGAACTTGTTTAGTTGTTAGGTGACTAGAAATGGAGATGCTATGGGCTTCAGTGGGTTCTGGGTATATTTTTATTTAAAAAAATTGAATTTAGTCCAGGAATTTTGAGGCCAGCATGGAGTATGAACTCTTCTCAGTTGGGCCACTAGATGCTTTCTTTTGAGGAAAGTAATGGAAATTCTCAGTACTCATGAGTTTGACTTTGGTGTAAAGTTAAACGTAGACTGTATTAAACAATCTGTTGGGGCTTGTCAGTGCTGGTCATGTGGTCTGCCATCCAGCAACAAAGAGATGGTGGTCCTTGGGACAAAGTGATTAAGAAGAAGCCAGTGAAATATGTAGAACTGTGAAAGGTGGTGGTGTGGTGGTGACAGATTTCAGTCTTGAGGAAGGTACAGACAGGAGCTGATCAAGGCCAAATGGGAGCATGGCATATCTAAATCAGGTCCAGCTATGAATCAGGATTTAAGGTAGATTAGCAAAATGGGAGTGGGGGCCTGCTTCAGAAGTACCGAAAGGAGGAAGGAAACGTAGCAAGGATACTGGGGAGCAGGAAGAAATCCTTGTTTCTAGGAAATCTGTCTGGGCTCTGATATTCTCTGACTGGCCTCTCAAAGGTCCTAGAGGAAAAGGATGACCTCCATGCTTGATTGTGAAGCTCCCGAGAGCAATGACTAGGCTTTATTCAGCTTCTATCCCTAAGGCTTGCTATTCTGTGTCACAGGTAGTAAGTTCTTGATAAATGGACACTGACTGAATGAATGACTGGTTATTTATCTTTTGGCTCCATATGCCATTTGGTTCCATTTCCCCTTGCTGCCGGCACAGAGCAGGAAGAAAGCTGAGCTGTAGATTGTGATGCCGTGTGTGGTGGATGACCTGTTGCTAATACTGCATAGAGGGGATGGGAACTGCCAAGGGCCACTGCTTGGGGAGATTCTATAATTTGTAAGCGATGCTATTTTAAACGGGTATGGATTTCATAAGGTAACTCTTACATTTTACATTTTGTATTGTGTTTTCATCAGATCATATTTCCCCCAAATGCTTCTATTTTTTATGTGGATAATTAAAAAGTCCCATCATATTTCCTGTGTTAAACTCACAGAGTAGAATTCACATGAAACAACCATTCATTCGATTTTGTCTGATTTATCCAGAGACAAATTTGATAAACTACTGATGTTCTGCCTTCACCTACCATAATCACCTACCATTTAAGCCAGCTTAAATGTCTGTTTATAAAACTGACACATATTCAGTGTAGAAAGCTTATAAAATAAGTCTTCCATATCTTTCACTATCTCCTTGAATTTTCTCTAACTCATGTCCATTGAATCAATGATTCTATTGAAACACCTCATCCTCTGTTGCCCCTTTGTCCTCCTGCCTTCAATTTTTCCCCTTTCAATTTTCCCCCAGTATGTCTCTGGGCCCTTTCCAATGACTCGGCTCTTTGCATCAGGTGGCCAAAGTCCTGGAGCCTTAGCTTCAGTATCAGTCCTTCCAGTAAATATTCAGGGTTGATTTCCTTTAGGATTGACTGGTTTGATCTCCTTGCAAGGGGGACCTTGATTAATACCTATACTTGCAAAATTCTTATTTCATCCATCCTTTTCGCTGTGTAGGTTTTCAAGCTATGTTGTATTCTCAACACATGTTGCTAATATAATTGTCTACACTCACAAACTTGAGTGTTTCGGGTATTTTGATAGTATGCTTGTCCTAACAGCCTTGCTTTCACATTGTAAGATGTCTTCCTTTGGGTAACCAGGTGCTCTACCTGGTGACCCTATGAATTTTACGTTCAGTGTATGGGTTCCTTGCCTTTACTTTTAAATTTCCTCGTTCATATTTGTTAATGTTGTCACATTTGTTAATTGATCTGTGTTCTTCAGTAATTATAAAGTCATACGTTTTTCCTTTCACAGCTGGAATAACATGCTCCAGCCGTCAGTTTACATGCGAGAATGGCGAATGTATCCCAGGGGAGTTCAGATGCGACCATTCCACAGACTGCTTAGATGGAACCGATGAGAAAAACTGCCGTGAGTTCCTTAAAGCCTTTGCCCTGTATTTAGTTTCGCCTTTGTCCCTTTGGCATTTTAATCAATTCGTTGATGGATAAAAATGCCTACAATATGCCTCTTGTTATTGAAATCTCTTGGCAGATTCTTTTGTGGATTAGAGGTGATGTTCTGATAGGAGTCTATTTTTAGCAAGACATTCTGAGTGTGTCCTGCCTTAGCACATGAAGTTTCTGTATGTCTTGAAGAAACTTTTAACTTTATTTTTTTGGGCTTGTTTTCTTTCTTTCTTTTTTAAATAAACTTTAACATAGAGTTACACAAAGTCAGTGAGTACAAAACCCTGTTTGATCAATTTTAACTTTTATTACATTACGATGGTGAGCTTCTAGGTCAAATGTCTTTGGCCAATAAGAGTTTTTCTGTTCCTGTGGACTCAGTGTTTTCCAGATTACCTTTGGAAAGGCTTTCTGTAATGGAAGAATGTATCAGTTTGTAACTGATCACCACAAGATAAAGCATACAAATCACAGTGTTCTATATTTAATGAATATTTAATTATTACCATAAGCAAAATAAGAAAGTGAAATCATAGTGCATAATTTACTTCTTACAAATGAGTAAAGAGTAATCTGCCTCTCTTGAGACTTATATAGAATTTTTAGAATACGAGAATATACTAATTATTCTGTTGTGTCCTTCATCTGGTTCATCTAACTCTGTCTTTAGCCTCAGACATACCCATTTTCTCTCAAAGCCCTTATAAGTCTACCATTTCATACAGTTTTCCAGAGCTTCCTTGAGTTTTTATATCTTTTCTCCTGGCATTCCTTCTGGTATACTGCATTTTAAACTTTAAGGAGTTATTTCGTATTCTAATAATCAGTGGATAGATTTTGCACTTTAGAAATCTTGATCATAAACTTCTTGGTTATTATGTCTTCACCTAAAAATTTAAGTTTTAGTCTATTCTCCTGAGGCAACTCCTTTATTATTTGATCATTTTGATATGATTTTAGTTCTCTGGACTGTCCCTAAGTTCTTTCCTTTGGTAGACTGTATGAGAAGCGTACACTTTCCAGTATGGCACCATGCTTGGAGTGGGAGCTGACAGACTGGTTATGAGCCCATTGCTTGTGTTTACTGTACTGTACAAACTGTGCTCTTGATGGAAGAAATCCTGGTATGTATGCCAGGTCCATGCTGCAGCCTATCATCACACAGTACAATAAAACAAAAGAAAAAACTTCTCCAATGCTTTCTTCCCTTGTATGTTACTTTGCTTTGAGAGGAGGCTCTGCTATTTGTCTTTATGTCTCTGTTTCCTAGCAGTTCTGGTATAATTCTGTTGTAATTTCCAACTTACACGTTTTCTTTTGAAAGAGATTATGTTGCCTCTATTTCGGATCTTCTTTAACTTGAGAAGATTTATGGAAAATTTAGACTTAATTTAATACTGGCAGTTTTAGAGACAGCGGTGTATGTCTTTAGGTCACAAATAGTAAGTCCAGAATCGAGGGCTCCCCTTTGAGTACTTTGTAAGGCAAACAATAAATCCTTTATGGTGGCAAGTGAAGAAAATATTTTTCATTAAGAACAGAGACAAATCATACATTATATTTTGCAGTATTGTGTAAACTTCAAAGTGTTATGTAAATTCCAGTGGTTACTCTTATTAGGCCGCTCACTGAGAACAATAGCACCAGTATTACAGCACTGTCTTAGGAATAAAGTAACTGAACCAGCAAGGACAGAGTGGCTTGTTCAAGGGTAAGTGGTGTGTGGCAGGGCTAGAGCTCAGCTCGTCCTCTGGTCCAAGTCTGGTGATTGCTGTTCATGAAGGACTTTATTTACAGAAGGAGGAAGTCCTACCTTGTGCAAGAACAAAATGGGTGACCTGTGCCACCAGCCTGCATCTTTATCCCTTATTTAGGAATGGATAAAAAAAATGAATGCTTTATTGCAATGCAATGGGACTTGTGGAAATGCTATTTTAGGCAAAATAAAAGGCAGCCAAAACAGACTGTTTGGATTTATTTCATGTGAACACCCTGCAGCCAAGTCTCAAGTCACCAATACAACTGCCTCATGACTTTGCCAGTGGGTCTTCTGGAAAAAAAGCTGGCAGGGTTCAGGTAGCTCTTATAGGAATGAAGGAAAGGAAGTGAGTTTTGTAAAATGTCTGGGCTGGAGTTCATAATCAAGATTTTGTTTATATTTTTTTTAAGTACATACAAATAATTGTCGAACTAGAGTTAAAGCTCATTGTTTCTGGAATCATACAAGTCATGAATCCTTCAGGGTTCATGGCCCTGAAGTGAATCTCAACATGTAAGGGGGTTTTACAATGAGATCTCTTTCTTCCTATTTTTCTCTACCTTGTTTATTTATTGCTACATGTTATTTAAGGACTAGTATAAAAGAAATTTAACAAATCAGAGGAAATGAAAAAAAAATCCTTGTACTTCCTTGTTAGTGCCTTGATCTCCTGGCTATAGCCAGGTTTGTATAAGAAGGAAAGGAATGACCTGGATCAAAGTGTTTAATAAGTGCCAGCATGCAGGGGGCAGGATTGCCCTTATTTTGTTTTCCCTCTTTGTTTGGAGATCCTGTGGGAAGTGAGAGGGCATCAACCACTATCTTATTCAGTTTTCACATTAGTACTACGAGGTACTTTACAAAGATCCCTAAAGATCATCAAGAGGTAAGGGTGGATGAACCAAGATATTAACCTAGGTCTAAATCCTATGCCCGTGCCCTTGGAATATTTTTCTTTTGTATAAGATGTTTACAGAACATTTTGCCTCCAGATTACATAGCTATTTTATTATTAAAATGATACATTCAAAGCTTTTTATTATGGAAAGTTTTAAATGTAATCAAAAGCAGAGTGATTGCATCAGCTTATAGCTAATTTTGTCTTACCTATATCTCCTTGTTTTTCTTTCCATTATTTTGAAGTAGTTCTCAGATGTCATACAGTTTTGTCTTTAGGTAATTCAATATCTAATTGCTAACATACAAGGAAAGACTAAAACATAATGCTATCAGCTCTGCGTGCGTACTCCATCATGTACGACTCTTTGTGACCCCATGGACTGTCGCCCACCAGGCTCCTCCATCCATGTCCATGGGATTTCTGAGGCAAGAATACTGGAGTAGGTTGCCATTTCCTACTCCAGGCATCTTCCCGAACCAGTGACAGAACCCACGTTTCCCACATCTCCTGCATTGGCAGGCAGAGTCTTTACCACTGCACCACCTGGGAATCAAGTAATCAGATATCCATCCAGTTTTAAAAAGTTCTCCAATTGGCTTATTATTTTTTATTTGAAATAAAAACCCAAAGAAAATTTATATTTTCTTTAGACAAGTCAGTTAGCAACTGACTTGTCCTGGAGTTGCCCATATTTTTATTTATTTTTTTGCTTATTGCACTCTCTAATGTTTTTAAACTGCCCCATAACTGTACTTCCTGGAAATTGGTAGTTAGATCTAAAATAAGTTTCTTCAGTCTTAAAAATAATGACATTCGGGTCCAGTAATTATGGTGGGGAGCTGGCTCGTGCATTGTAAGATGGCTCTCACTGTCCTCTAGTGGCCTGTGTCCACTGGAAGCCAGTAGCACCTCCCAACTGTGAGAACCAAAAGTGTTTCCAAACAGTGTCAAATGTCCTCTGGGAGCAGAATTCCCTTCTCCTGCTCTATCTGAAGACAGCACTATCTAGAAACTTGTATAGTAGCAAGGATGTGTGTGTCTGTATGTGTGTAAGGACACCAGCACTTTGTATATAAAGGTATGTATTTCCATCAGGAGGCACCTCATGTCTAACTATCCCTTTGTGAGATTAGCAGCCACTGATGGTCATGTTAAGATCCATTTAGTCATAGGGGTACTTAGCTATTTTAAACATCATTTCAAATATATATCAGCTGTTTATTAGTTGTTCCACATGGTGAAGGATTAAGTGAGGCTTTGCCAGAAATCATTTTTGTGACACTTTGTTCTATTGTTTCTGCAGTCATGATGCATAGGAAAATTACTCATGTACAGACAGAATCAGTTTATGAATATGCCTTTGTCTATTTCTCAGGAATAATATTGTCTGTAGAAATGAGTCTTCTAGGCACTAGAAACACTTAAATATAGTGATGGATGTTGGAAAATTGCCAAGAAGGACTTATTTCTTTTCCCCAAATATTTGAAAGGATCAGGAAACTTGACTCTCTAGTTCATAGTCCTGCCTGTCAGCTCAGCCCCCTAGGGATATAGTTCTTACTCCTTCAAACTTTTAAGGTCAAGATCTTGAGCTGTGTCAATTCCAGGCACTCTTTTTACAGAACAAAGAGTGGTGTGTAAAGGTCCACTCAGGCAGGGAGAAGGGAGAGGAAAGAATGAGTGAGATGATGAGGAAGGCAAGGGTATGAAGTCCCAATAAAAGGATTATCCTTGAAATAAATTGTTTCTTATTATATTTGATCTTTTCGTCTGCTGTGTCCCTATATGCATAATGCAGATATTTGTGGTTATTCTGCTGTTTGGGAACTATCTGAATTGCGTGTGTGTGTGTGTGTGTGTGTGTGCGCGTGTGCGCGCACGCATGTGTGCTCGTGTATGTGTATAGCTGTGAAATAGGTAAAAGTTCATTTTCCCTAAGTTATTTTGCTGTTCAAGCTGGCTACCTGTAAAGTGGCACTTTCTATTAAACAGCTTGTTAATAATTATTTTTTAAGGAACAGAGATTCGAAACTGCCATCTTTGTTGCTTTTAATGAGATTAGCATCAAGGGAAACCCACTCACTCAGAGTCCAAGATAAGCATCAGAACAGTACAGCAATTATGGGTCATTCAATCATGGGTCATGCACTGCCTTTTGGTTGTTCAAAAATAGTATAATTTTTTCTAGTGAAGTAAACAGATTATTTCATTTTTATCAAGTGCCATATTAGCATGCTTTTGGTGCGAGTAAAACTACTGCTAATTATCATTGGTTTGTAGCCTTCTCTTTTGTTACTTAGGAATGCCAAAGAAAGGGTCAAATCCCTGTTACAATGAAGGCTTTCTTGCTGGTAATCAGCAGTGTTTGGTCTGCCTGCCACTGGGGTGGCTTTGTCTCTGACGTTTTATTTCCATTGACGTTCTGTTCTTTAGAATTTTGTATACTTTGGGCTTCCCAGGTGGCTCAGTGGTAGAGAATCCAGCTACCAATACAGGAGACACAAGAAATGTGGTTCAATCCCTGGTTGGGGAAGATCCCACGTGTAGGAAATGGCAGCCCACTCCAGTGTTCTGAAAAATTCCATGGGCTGAGGACCCTGATGGGTTACAGTCCATAGGGTTGCAAAGAGTTGGACATGACTGAGCAACTGAACATATACCTCCCTCTATATATGTCTAACTGCTGAAACTCCAGTTGGGGGCATAATTGGGGGTGGGCAGTGAAGCAGAGAGATAAGTCATTCTGTGAACAGTTATGCCTGGTGACAGACATGTTCATCAAATTCAGCCTTGCTCTTACTGTTCTCTCTACTGCAGGCGAGAAGGAAGAAGCAGAGAGATTGAGCCTTTTTTTTTTTTTTTATGATTCTCACAGTTTGAGATAGGATTCAGAACCCTGATTTCTTGAGGAAAGAGAAAAATCTCCTATTTAGTCTTCATCTTGCAAGCACATTATAACTATCTCTCATCTCTTAAAAGATGTTAAGATCTGTCTCAGCTGTTACATAGAGTTGTCTTTAATAACTGTCTCCATTTCCTCTTTCTTCCTTGAACTCACTGAAAACTGTCCATCTCCATTCTCCCCAAAACATTCTTTTTTTTTAATTTATTTTTTAATTGAAGGATAATTGCTTTACAGAATTTTGTTGTTTTCTGTCAAACCTCAACATGAATCAGCCATAGGTATACATATGTACATAGGTATATAAAAACATTCTTGAAAATGTCACCAATGACCTCCATTTTGCTAAACCCAATGGTTCTTGTTTGAACATCACCTTATCAGAGAGCTACTCCTCACTGTCACTCTCTCTCATTTATTTTAATGTCTGTCCTCCTACTCTCCTAAATAAATAAAAAAAGTTCTATGAGAGCAAAGATTTTATGGAGTTCATCACTTTCTTTCTAGTACTTAGCATGTATACGAAGTCACTCAGTTGTGTCTGACTCTTTGCAACCCCATGGACTGTAGCCCACTAGACTCTTCTGTTCATGGAATTCTCCAGGCAAGAATACTGGAGTGGGTAGCCATTTCCTTCTCCAGGAGATCTTTCCAACCCAGGAAATGGGTCTCCTGAATTGTAGTGGATTCTTTATCATCTGAGCCACCATGAAATATTTTCAAAAAGCTGTGCTACTTATGATTTCAATTATAATCTCTTTATCCAATTCTTATTGTGGTGTCTAGGAAGATGGATTTCAATAAATATATGCTGCATTATTCCTTGGAACATTTGAGGCACAATTTTCCATTCTGTTTCTCAGTTATTCCAACACTAGGGCTCATGTGAGATTTTTATTATTTTAAAAATTCATACTCTGTCAGTGTTTATCTCGTTTGCAGATTTTGGTGATAGCTCTGTGTATGAGAAGAAGGTACTGCAGATCCAAAATCTTTGGTGCAGGCTTCTTGGGTGATTTTTAAAACTTAGGTCTGAGATCAGTTCACCACAAACTGAGACCAGGTAGGGACTTAGGACCTAGTAGTTTAAAGGGAGGCTGGTAAAGAAACTAGGTAAGTTAATGTCTTCCCTTTTTTTGCTTCAGGTTCCTAAAAAGCTGCTCAGACTAAACTTAATGTTGGTCCAATTTTAGTAGCCCTTGGAACGATCATATTTGCTTTCTCTTTCCAAGGTACTGAATTGCTATTTCCATTTTATAAATATTACTATATGTATGCTTTTCATTGAAAGATGCTTCTAATTATTTTTGGAAAGAGGCAGGAGATGCTTCTCTGTTGCCCACTTGCACTCCCTAGTCCATGATGACTTACTTCAGGGACTGAATTTAACTGACACAGGAGGTGGGAGGTGGGCCAGGGAGGGGAGTAGGCTGATCTTCTGCCACTTTGTGATCCGTCTTCTTCAGTTTTTGTTTTTTGACGTAGACTCTTTTTTTTAAGCTTGTAATTTTATATTCGAGTATAGCTGGGTGACAATGTTGTGATAGTTTCAGGTGGACAGTGAAGGGACTCAGTCATACATATACATGTATCCATTCTCCCCTAAAGTCCCTGATGTGGACCATTTTCAAGTCTTTATTGACTTTGTTACAATATTGCTTCTGTTTTATGTTTTGGTATTTTGGCCATGAGACATAGAAATCTTAGCTCCCTACCAGGGATCAAACACACACCCCCTTGCACTGAAAGGCAAAGTCTTAACCACTAGATGACCAGGGAAGTCACTGTGGTCTGTTTTTTCCAGTATGGACTCTCTTGTTTGTCCTGGTACTCTTGAAAAGCTGTTTCTTAGCGTAGGGGTTCCTGGAATCCCTGGATTATATCAGATTGAAGTCCTTAGTAGAATATAAAATAATCTGATGAAATTTATATTTGACCTCACCTCTCCAGACTTACCAAAGTGAAATGAGAAACTAAATGGAAAAAAAAAAAACAAAAACTTTTTTCTTGGGTTGCTTCTTCTCTTTCTTTTCATAGGATTTTTTTTAAGTTTATCTATTCCTTTCATTCAATGTCATTCTTTTCCCTATAATTTCCTCTTCCTATTACTCTGAAGTCAGTCTGTAAGTACTAGAAATACCTATTATAGTGGTTAGGAATATGCATTGTGGGGCCAGGTTGACTGAATTTGAATTCTAGTTCTCCAGCTTACCAGTCATATGCCTTTTTTTCAAATTGTTCAACCTCCTTATACCTCAGAGAGGCATAGATATAAGGTCTATGAAATGGGAATAATAGTACCTCATTGGGATGTTACAAGAACAAAATAAGTTCATATGTATTGAGCACTTGAACAGGCTTCTGAGAGCACATCGTTTTCAATACATGTTTTTGATGATTATTATTGTTTTTGCTTATTTAACTCTGTGGATAGTACTTTTACTAAGTGCTGGTGGTCAAACTAGTAAACTTTTTCTGGCAAATCATTACTCTGACTGGATTGTCCTGCCTCAGAACTGAACTAACAAAGTTACTTATAAAGGATGACTCTAGGACCTTGGAAAATCCCAGGTGTCTATCCAGGACTTATATCAGTGACTGCTTGTTTTCCTTTTAATCTTGGCTTAAGCATCATAATATACCTTTAAGATACCTTCTCTTTCTTTAGAATCAGTTTGTCTTCTTGGCTGTTTTGTCAAATTCTGAGAAAAGAGTGTATTTAGAACCTTCCTGTGAAGATAATGAAGAGTAGTGCCTAATATCTGTGTCTTACTCTGCTGTGGATGATTTCCATTCGGGAAAGTCTATGAGTTTCTTAAACCACCTCTTCCTCCTTGATTATGCAAACTGAGCTATAGCATGGAACTTTCTTGCTCCAAGCCACATCATTAGCAGAGAAAACATTTCAAACACCGTCAAGTACCAATTCTACATGTATATGTGGAGGTAGCTCCCAATTTCGAGGAGCAAACCTGGACATGAATCATTTTGAAAAGTGGAGAAAGGAAGGGAGATGGAAGAGGATGTTCTTGCATTTTTTGTATCAGGTCAACTTTAGCAGTCTGGGGCTTAGTTAATAGGTACTTGTTAATCTTTCCATTAAAACAAAACTTACAAGGATGATATTCTCCGGTATTCTTATACAGTATCTTCTCTCTTACTACCCTTCCCCTTTACTTGAAGTCCTGTAGGGCATTTCAGCAACATGATGGATTTGTCCCATGGGAAAAAGTTTACAGGGTTAGACTCAGACTCTACATCCAAGCAAATAAACCAAAAAGTTAGACTTCAGAGAGATACATTATCACCAAGTATTGTGACTTCCTGTTTTCTGGGGTAGATTGAAACTCATTAATACTGTTAGCTGTAGAAACCTTTAAAGGAAATAGAATTTGCTCATTTCTTACTTTGCTCAGTGTACAACTTGGACCTTTTCCCTCTGTGGGGTATTCAAAGAGGGAAAAGCTTTTAGAAACAGTTTTCCAAATCTTCTGTGTATTTTGTGTTTTTGCAGTCCTTCCTATGGGCATCCCCGTACATTTAGTCAGGCACAGCAGAGACCAGAGGTGTGCAGGGCAAATCCTCAGCTGATTGACAGATTTATTATCAGCTTGGTCAGAGACAAGAAAGCTGTTCATACTTCATTCCAAGTGTCAAACTACTGACCTCTACCCTTACCAATATGGTTGGCATATCAGCTTGATGACATCAAGCTGGCCTTGTTGTTTGTGGTGCTGATGTGTTGTGTCAGCAAACTTTAGTTATATTAGTGGATACTAGTTTTCAGTGTGGGAATGGCCCTCAAAAAGGACGGGGAGAACAAGAGATCTGCCCAGCATGTTGGCCTCAGTTCCTTTATATCTACAATAATCACCTTAAATGAAAGAGTCCATGCATAAAATTTCTTCCTGATAGATATCTCCTTTATTGTAAAGAGGTTGGGTTGTCTAAGATTTCCTTCCTGCTTGCTGCTCTCTGAATAGCCTAGATGGCATACTACTATCCAGCGCAAGGGGAAAAGGAATCACTTGCTGGACTCAGCTGACTTCTAGGCATCTCTTGAAGGGAGAATGAATAAACTGAGCTATGTGACCCTTTGAAGATGCATTTGGGATGTGTACCATCCCTATGATGAAAAGACAGCAATAACCCTAAACACTAACTGGCTCTTGGTTGATTAAAAAATAAAATTTGCAAAGAATTAAATTTTATCAGTTATTAAATGCCTCCTATTTTAGTATACAGTTGATTGTGTGCAACTTGGCAATTAAAGTAATTATAGACACTTGGTAGACTAGTTTTGAGCTTCTGCAGATGAGAATATTTGTGCTTGCTCTTTTACTGTGGAACATCATGAAATGGGACTGCTGTCTGATCTTGGAGATGTACCCTTTTCTTACTGAAAAAGAAATTAGAGGAGAATCTGAGAATCACTATGAAAACAATCTTTAATGAAACAAAAAATAGACCAAGAAAGATAACATACTTGTGAGAGGGAGACTCTTTAAAGACCATAAAGAGCCGAAGTTCACACTATTTTTAAAAACTTTTCAACCTAAAAAGTTCAGCTGTGATAACTCTGGCACTCCCAAGCATTTCTTGAGCACAATGGGTAAATGACCTAGTTTCTGTACTGAATGATGGGGATTTGAGTAAGACAGGATCCTTGATCTTAGAGGATTTCATAATGTCATGGGGGAAACAGATAATCAGTGAATAGAACGGAGCCTATAGTGAGGGGGTCATGAGATATGTTCCAAGTCTGGGGAAGCACAGGGAGGGGCTGATAGTACCTTTTTCCTTCAAGGGAACATCCTGATTTTTCCACTGAGAGAAAACCAGGGTTAAAAAGCATTTGGCTAAAAGCAGTGAAGTGATCGTCAGTACATAATGTGGTAATGATTTGGGCTTGTGGCTCATACTGTGCTTTTGTAGAGCACACTATGCTTTTCAGAGTGCTTTACTAGACATTGTCTTTTGGAGGTTCCTGTATGTGTGGATGAGAAAATGGTGACACAGAAAAGATAAATAATTCAAGTAAGAGTAAATAGGTATGGAGTGGCACCCCAGGTCCCAGGTTTCTTGGCTTCTTGGCCTGTTTTCTTTCTTTGACCCTGCAGCCAAAGAACCAGCCCTTCATCTCCCAAACCATGTGTGATGGTACGTTGCTTTCCTGGGGTGTTATTTATATTATGTAAGAGAAGGTTCCATTTTGACAAGTTAAAATTTCTTCTCATTCTTCGGCTTGGAGTGCACAAGTCACTTTAGAGCCCAATTCCCTGGGCTTCCATTTCCCCCTACTATGCCCTCTCAAAGCACTGTGTACTTACCACATTAAGCACATAGTCCAGTTTGTAATTTGCTGTTTGTGTCATTCTTAGGTTATCCAAAGAATGTCTCTTTTGTTTACCAATATATGTTCAGCAGTTAGTGTCTAGGATATAGTAGTCACTCAAGAAGTGATTGCTAAGCAACATCTTCATTTAAGATTTGTGTGCTATTTCCATTCTTTCAGGATACCCAGTATGTGAGCAGCTAACTTGTGCTGACGGAGCCTGCTATAACACCAGTCAGAGGTGTAATGGGCAGGTTGATTGCAGAGATGCCTCTGATGAACGCAACTGCAGTAAGTAATATGCTGAAGCTGGTTTAGCCAGTTATGCACATTTCTTCCCAAGTTTGTGTTCAGTGAATTCATGTTGGTGGCTTGAAGTCAGCCATGGTGGAGTATTTTACACTATGGAAATTGGCAGATACAGTAAGTGAGGACTTTTATGTTCCTGGAGAACTGGTTGTTAAACATTTACCAGCACACTGCTGCGTGGTAAGAATCTTTTGAAACTTGAGATAGACTCTTCCTATGAAATTAAGTGGCTACAGTGAAATTGAAATTCTCTTTTCTTTCCCCTTTTAACCTTGTGTCCCAGCTCACCGGTGCACGCGCACTGAGTTTCAGTGTGGCAGTGGGCAGTGCATTCCTAGAACCTACGTCTGTGACCATGAAATTGACTGTGAAGATGGCAGTGATGAACATTCTTGCCGTACGGTGACTTCCTCATTTTGGGTCATGCTCTTAGGAATGCTCTTGTCTTTGCATTTCCGCCCCCTACTGACGTATTATTCTTTTCAAATAAAAGTCACCTCTGGCAGAGGAAGCCAGAATATCATTTAGGGCCCATGGCATGAGCCTCAGCAGTGTTGCTGAACTTAGACTTCTTTACCTTCCAGAGATCTGTGTAGAGTTGAAGTGGTGCTCATGGACAGTTTGCATTCTTTTCTTAGGCCACACAGATACAGGGTATATTGTATTACTGGATTTCCTTTCTGGCACCTGGGCTTATTTCAGTGCTAAATTGAGAGGAATGTGATATCATGGAATGAGTTGCTCAGAATCATTGAGTCCTAGAGAGCAGTTACTGTGCTTGTGGTCAAGTGAGAGAATGTTGGCCATTGGCATTTCTGTAGCATCTTTGTCAGTCTGTATTCTTTGCTCTGTGTCAACTTATAGCTATCTTGTGTTTCATCTTGATGCACTTGATTTTCATGTCCTGAACCCAAAGCTACTGTTTTCTTCTCCCCTTCTCTCTTCTTCTCTTTCTCTCTCTCTCTCTTTTTTTTTTTTTTTTTGTTCATTTTTGTCAAGATGGTTAAGGGACTAAATGGGTGTAGAAATTTCAGTTTCTTGGAGCTCAGTTTAGGTGGCGGGGTGAGCACTTTGATTTCTTTCCAAAGGTTTGTATCTTTGGAGTGTAGCTGTCATTTTATTTTCTTCCAGCTGCTTATCGGACCTGCAAAGGCAACGAATTCACTTGCCCTAACGGCGTCTGCATTGCACAGAGTTGGGTTTGTGATGGAGAAAGTGACTGTGTAGATAACGCTGATGAAGATGGATGCGGTAAGGAGGGGAAGAGCTTCTGATTGGAAAGTATTTTCCGATTTTCAATCAAGTGTTTTCCAGGTCTTGCTGTTCCTACTTTCCTTGTTAGAAATTATCTGTGTGACATGCAAGTTTCCAGATTGGCTGGACTGACAGGGAATTTTGGGTGAGGAAGAGTGGTTCCCCTAGCTTTTTCTAAAAAGACACAGAATTCAAATATAGCATAAATTATAATCCTTTCCTAACAGTAAGGCCAAATAGATAGGACAGTCTCTCCCCCTTTACAGCCCTATCTGAGGTTTTCTTTTTAAGACTTTTATCTTAATTAGATTTATCTATATAAAAGAAGTAGTCTGGGGAAGGAGCAAAAATAGAGGAATATGTGATTTGTCTTAAGACCTTACAACCATGAAGAAGGACTGAGCTGCAGATTGGTAGACGTAGGAGAGGCCACTATCGGGAGAAGTGAAAAGGAAATTGTCAGTGATATTCATCCCCTTCACTGGGCAGTTATCAGCAGTACCTCCAACAGCTTGGAAGCTGCTAACACCCACACATAAAGCAAGTTACCTTTATGATTCCAGCCTGGGTATATTAATAATGTTGCTTGTTTTGGTTGGGAGCATCCATTGGTTTCATGTTTCAGTATTCCAAGAAGTTGTGTTCCAACTTGCTGGATTATAATCTTTCTTGTACTGTTGACAATTCACTAAAGAAACAAAACAAAACCAACCAAAAATCACACATCACACACACACAAACTCAGGAATCCTGGCATTACCTTGATAGCTCTAGTTCTATTATTCATGATTTAATAACTGAATGTTCTCCTACAGGTTATTCATCTAGTTTGTTGATATGCTATGCTATGCTATGCTAAGTCACTTCAGTCGTGTCCGACTCTGTGTGACCCCATAGACAGCAGCCCACCAGGCTCCCCCGTCCCTGGGATTCTCCAGGCAAGAACACTGGAGTGGGTTGCCATTTCCTTCTCCAATGCATGAAAGTGAAAAGTGAAAGTGAATTCGCTCAGTGGTGTCTGACTCTTAGCGACCCCATGGACTGCAGCCTACCAGGCTCCTCTGTCCATGGGATTTTCCAGGCAGGAGTACTGGAGTGGGGTGCCATTGCCTTCTCCGGTTTGTTGATAACTCAGGCCCATTTCTGCTTCTTACTCTTATAATTTGGCTGGGAGTTGCCTCCCCTAGAAAGACTGGAACCTAAATAATGACATTTACCATTCTTTAGAATCTCAGTAAAAGGTCAGTTGTAGCATTAGAAACTACTTGTTTATTGTGAAATATCGGTCATTTGTAGGTTTCTTGTTTACCTGATCTCTTAACCATGTATTGAAAAATGTCTGGCTCTACCTCTTATATGGCCTATTGTAACTCTCTTTTTCCCCCACAGAAAGCAAAATTAATCGTACCTTTGACTGTTACCCAAATGAATGGGCCTGTCCAAAGTCTGGAAAATGCATCCCAATTTCTAAAGTTTGTGATGGTACTTTAGATTGTCCAGGAGGAGAAGACGAAAGCAATATCACTGCAGGACAACAGTGTGGTGAGTATGGAAATTTGTCTGGACATCTTTCAGGTAATGGTGTCTCTGTTTTTCTATAACAGATTGCCATAGATAGAGAGTATCAAGTGGTGTTTGCAGAATGAGCGATTCCAAGACTTAGTAGCTCTAACCAACAAACATTTGTTATTTCTCACAGTCCTGTGGGTTGGCTACATTATTCTTTTGGCCTGAACCAGCTCACTCACATCTCAGGATGCTCCAGCAAAAGCATGGCTAGTCCAGGCGTGTTTGCCTGGTCATGGAAAGGGCAAACCCCAGTGAACAAGCTCTTCTAAGCCTCGACTTATGTCATGTTTCCTAAGTGTTCTATTGGCCAAAAGAAGTCACACTGATCCCAGATTTAATGGACTGAAGCAATAGACTCCATTTCTTGATGGGAGGAGTTTATAAATATCTGTGACTCTTCCTCCCCCAACCCGCTGCATCTCCTTCCCAGGAAGAATGGTTTAATGGTAATTGTGATGACTCTAAAAGTATTCTGGAGATTTGTGATGACTCTAGAAGTATTCTGGAGATTTTATTCCCTGGATTACACCTGTGGAAAAAGTGTTGCTAGCTTTACTCAAAAACTTCTGGTTTCAGGGATCTATACTTGGAGTTACTCACCGCCCTACCCCCACTCCATAGCCGTAGAATATTTTCCCACTATAAGCCATCACTTCTGTGGATAGCCGGCTGTCCTGTAGGAAAATGCAATTCATGGCCTTGATTTCTCTCTGAATTATCTTGTAGTTGCCTAACAGTGACCATGAACTGTAACCCTAAAGTTTTGGTGATTTCTTTTCCATGAAAAAAAGAGGCTTCTATGGCTTCTTTTATATTCCCACCCCCACCATTTCTTTGGAAGCCCCTTTAAACAGTCCTAGTGCGAAAGTTAGAAAACAAAAATTAGTTGAAGCTAGCTTGGATTCGGAGAAGGCAGTGGCACCCCACTCCAGTACTCTTGCCTGGAAAATCCCAGGACGGGGGAGCCTGGTGGACTGCCATCTATGGGGTCGCACAGAGTCGGACATGACTGAAGCGACTTAGCAGCAGCAGCAGCTTGGATTAATTAGCTTTTTAAGTTAAAAGTTTAGTGTTTAGTGTTCAGTGGCTTGGAAATTCTTGGGAATATCCTTCTATTCTTTCTAGATAGAAGAAATAGATATCTAGATAGATATCTTTCTATTAGATAGCCTAATATCTTTCTAGACACAAAGATAGACTTTTGACCAGATTTTTTTCATGAACAGCACTTCTGATGCCTTGTGCTTGCACTTAGTTATAATGAATTTTTAAAAATATGTGCTGAGTTTTTATTGCATCATACCGCAGGCTTGAATGGTGTTACTGCATACTTACTGAGCTTTTACTTTGGAAAGTTCTTACTTATAAATCAGCTTTGTCCGGAGATCACCTTTCATTTCACAAAGTCTTTTTCTCTGTTTAGATGTGAATCTGTGTCCGTCCTTGGGATGTGAATACCAATGCCACAGGTCACCAGGTGGAGGGATGTGTTACTGCCCCTCAGGTTTTATTGTCAACCAAAATAGAACCAATAACTGCGTCGGTAAGTGACAGTCTTTCATCACAGTGCTCACGGCACTGGGGGCGCTCCCTTTAACATCAAGAAGTTTGTATTTATGGAGAGGAGGATCTGTTAACAAAGAGCAACACAGTCTTCACTGAAAACCTGGCCAATGTGAAGTTTTAACTCTGAGACACTTTTGTGAGGTGCCCATGGCAAAAGAGTGGTTGGATGATGAGTGAGTAAGCTAGCTACTTATATATCTGTCCAGTACCTAATGATGGAGGTTGTTCTTTTGATATATTGTGTATTGCTGTTTTATATATTTGGAAGCAGAATTATATAGCCATACTTGCTAAATACAGTTGGCCCTCCCTATCTGGGAATATCAATAACCTCAGATATGCAGATGACACCACCCTTATGGCAGAAAGTGAAGAGGAACTAAAAAGCCTCTTGATGAAAGTGAAAGTGGAGAGTGAAAAAGTTGGCTTAAAGCTCAACATTCAGAAAACGAAGATCATGGCATCCGGTCCCACCACTTCATGGGAAATAGACGGGGAAACAGTGGAAACAGTGTCAGACTTTATTTTTCTGGGCTCCAAAATCATTACAGATGGTGACTGCAGCCATGAAATTAAAAGACACTTAATCCTTGGAAGGAAGGTTATGACCAACCTAGATAGCATATTCAAAAGCAGAGACATTACTTTGCCGACAAAGGTTCGTCTAGTCAAGGCTGTGGTTTTTCCAGTGGTCATGTATGGATGTGAGAGTTGAACTGTGAAGAAGGCTGAGCACCAAAGAATTGATGCTTTTGAAGTGTGGTGTTGGAGAAGACTCTTGAGAGTCCCTTGGACTGCAAGGAGATCCAACCAGTCCATTCTGAAGGAGATCAGCCCTGGGATTTCTTTGGAAGGAATGATGCTAAAGCTGAAACTCCAGTACTTTGGCCACCTCATGCGAAGAGTTGACTCATTGGAAAAGACTCTGATGCTGGGAGGGATTGGGGGCAAGAGGAGAAGGGGACGACAGACGATGAGATGGTTGGATGGCATCGCTGACTTGATGGACGTGGGTCTTAGTGAACACCAACTAAGTGAACTTAGTTGGTGATGGACAGGGAGGCCTGGCATGCTGAGATTCATGGGGTCGCAAAGAGTCGGACACGACTGAGCGACTGATCTGATCTGTGAATTCTTCAATCTCCAATTCAGTCAACTGGGGAATCAAAAAAAGAAGGGGAATGGGGAGGCAGAAAGTTCCAGAAAGCAAAACTTGAACTTTCTGTGTGCAGACAGCTATTTACATAGCACTAAGGACTCCGAGCTTTCACGGTCAAGGGCCAGGGTTCCCTGGTCAGGGAACTAAGATCCCACAAGGTGTGTGGTGTAGGCAAAAATGAATAAATGAATAAATAAAATAAACAAGCACAAAAGAATCACTCTGGTTTACAAACTCTGGAGAAAGTCTATTTCCTGCTTACGCTGTCTTCTGTAAGTGTAAGACTGCTCCGGCTGTCTGCCACATGTCAGGCTACTCTTCCCCCTTTACTGCCACCCAGCTGCCAATCCGATTTCCAGTCTTAGTTCTCTAGGCCTTTCCCCTTTCTCTTACTAGAAAAGGAATTCCAGTAGAGATACCGGAAGCCACATTCTCAGTGTTACATTTGTTTTTCTCTCTTTTTCCTCTCAATCCTAAAGAGAAATTTGGGCTGGGCCGCCTTGTAGTTGGAACTCGATAGGCCATGAAATGTTTTCAGGAAAGGGATTTGCTCTTTAAGAATCCCTGGTTCAGGTTAGATGCACGGTACTGGATGCTTGGGGCTGGTGCACTGGGACGACCCAGAGGGAGGGTAGGGGAGGGAGGAGGGAGGAGGGTTCAGGATGGGGAACACATGTATACTTGTGGCGGATTCATTTTGATATTTGGCAAAACTAATACAATATTGTAAAGTTTAAAAATAAAATCAAATTAAAAAAAAAAAAAAAAAAGAATCCCTGGTTCATTCTTGTGATACCTTGCAACCTATTCTTTAGTCTCTCAATACCCGCCCCCCCCCACCCCCCGCCTCCCTTCTAGAGCCACATTTTCCAACATGTTTTCCAACATCTTTTCTAATACTTAAGCCTGTGATGAGGTTTGAGTTGTAGGTCAGAAAGAGGTCCAGGCTGCTTCAATTTTTTGCATCCCTTAAGAAATGAAAAACTTTCATAACAAGATTTTTACGTTTAAATCTATTAATGAACGTAACCGAATTTTGCAGTATTATGCTGTACACAGGATCATTTCAGAATTCAAGAACACATTTGGTTCTACTACTACTGGAAGTAGTCCGATACTTGGGCACTAATTCTAAGGTCCACAAACATCTTTCAGTCCCTTTACGATGTACCTAGGACTTTAGTACAGATGACCTCTTTTGGATACAAGCTCAAAAGTCTGCAATTTTGAGTTTTGTGAATGTGAGGCCCTCTGCTACCTGCAGAGACTTTCTCTGTGACCTTTCTTGTCCTTTAAGAATGTACCTTTGCCTCTGAGTTTTGAAGCTGGGTTAATGTTTATTTCACATTTCAAGAAGACTATATTTTGCTTTCTTGGTAAAGAGAACCTATTAGTTTCAAAACATGACATTATGAAACCAGTTACACTCATTTCAGCTGAGCTTTTAGAGACTTGTTTAGGTCTGCTCTTTCAAGCATTTCAGTTGAACAAACACTCTCTGTATGCCTGTAATCCTCTGCATGCCTGAGTTACCACAGAAGCTTCAGGTGTTGGAAACCTATGCAACGTTTATCAGTTTAGCCATGGCTCCCCGGGGGATGCCTCAGTGATTGTTAAGAATAAAATGGAATAATCATGACAGGAAATCTTGCCTTCTACCATTCTTCTTCTCCTGGTAGTCTTGACCTAGCTGTGGAGACTCTGAGGCAAGCCACCAGAGCAATTCACTGGACTATTGTTTTTGATTGACAAGGACATGCTGTTTGTTGAGGGAATGACATCGTGGTGCAGCCTTAGGGCAGGAAGGTCATTTAGCATGGTGGGATTGCACACAGCCAGCTGGATCAGAGGGTGTCCGAGCAGGATTTTTTTTGAATTACTCTCAAAGCAGTATTTGTTGGTAAGAAGGGACAAAGAGTAAAAAGGAAAGTAAATCAAGGTGACTTGGGCTGGGAAGGAGGATTTTGAAGCAGCATTTTAGTGTTTTGTAGTTTCCATTACCTTTTCTACTCTCTTTAAAATCCTCAGGTCTCCCTTTCATTTTTCTTGTCTTTCTTTTGGCTGTCAATGGATATTAATTAGCCTTCATTCTTTGTAATGATGAACAGAATCTTACTCAGTCATTAAAAGTGACAGTGTTTATTTACTCATTTAAACCTGTACAGTACTTGTAACCCAGATGGTAGGAAGGGCATTTGCACCCAAGAATTCCTAGTTATGACTTTTCCACCCTCTTTTTGACATGAGAACTCCTGTTCCCAGGGTGATTCCAGATCTTTAGACATAGTCATAGTGTCTTGGATTCAAAATGAGGTCATGATACCCTGGGAGTTTGAGGGCGAATGTCCTGTACATTCCTACTGAAGCAAAGCCTTACGTGGTGTTTTCTCAGAAAGGAAGTGAGGGCACAGAAGAAATAGATCAAATGCTGGTCTTTGGTCTATACCCACTTGTCTTTTTACCTTGTCATGTCCAAATTGGATTAATTTTTTCTTTGTCACAGTCCTGGGGATGAAAGATGTGCTGGTCTGTGTTGTTAAACTTGATCTAGAGGGAAAATGGGAATGATTATCTTGATCCCAGGACTTTCTTGGTCTTTTTTTTAATTAAAGTTTTTTCTTTGTTAGATTTTGACTGTGCTGGGTCTTCGTTGTGGCACGTGGGCTTTCTGTCTAGTTAACGGCACTCGGGGGCTTCTCTAGTTGTGGAGCCTGGACTCTAGAGTGCAAGGGCTCAGTAGCTGTGGGATCTTAGTTCCCCCACCAGGGATCAAAGCCATGTCCCTTGGATTGCAAGGCAGATTCTTAACCACTGGACCACCAGGAAATTCCTTCTTAGTCTTTCTTGTTGGGGAGTCACAGGATGGTGGGGCATGCAGCAGGTGTGGTAGAATTCAACCCACAGCTTTGCAAATGTTATCAGATCCTAGAAATTCTAGAGAACCCTAGATCTGTGAGTCTCAGGAATTATAATTTACTTGAGAATTTTCTGAAGCTCTAGGGGATAGGAGCCTGTTGATTTAGGCTGTGGACATCATTCTTCAAAGAAAGAGAGCAGGGTGAAAGAGGGTGAAGACTGGATGTGAACTTCAAGGGTCAAATGAAATATTTGGCACCAGTTATCCAAGGATAGGACAATTTCTGTGCCCTTTAAGCTTTATAATCTTTAAGAAAGTCATGTGTGTTTTTCTTCCCTGCCCCCATGTTGTATTGTTTATGTGTCAATTATATTGAAAGTCTTTTTACTATTTGATAGAACTGGGACTACTTGGCCATTGAACACAGCTCTATTGTGTAATGGATTTTCAACAAGTACATATTAAATGAATGAATACTGCTAATGAGTAAGCAGAAGAGAATGTATTTTTCATGACTTAAAAATGATGTTAATTTTGGTGATGACTTTTGACATCAGAGAAAAGGATAAACAGACCTTTCCAGATACTTTATTGCATACTTTGTTTGTGTCTCATTGAGCAGTTGGATATAAGGCAGTTCTTTCTGCAGTGAAGGAAGTCTGTGTCCTCCAGTATGGTAACCACTAATCACATGTGGCTGTCAGCATTTGAAATGTGGCAAGTGTGACTGAGAAATTGCATTATTAAGTTTATTTCAATTTAGTTAATCTAAATATAACTCCGAGAAGCTGCAGAGAGCTAGTGTCTACCACATTGGAAAGCACAATTTTAAAAGGATGCATTTATACCAAAATTTTGTATTATACCAAAATTTTGTATCAAGTGTTTTATAAACCATCATTAACAAATGAAATGCAAAGGCAATGAGTCCAAGCAGTGTTGTGCATCACCTGCAATGTTATCCTTTATGTAGATTTTAAAGAACCTTGGGTTTTCCTTAGTATGACAATGCCTATGCCCTGCCTCCCCAGGGGGTACTTTCTTAGGTATTTGCATCACCAGATTCCTGTATAGCTTGTCCACGATTTTTTTCAGAAAGTGCTCAAGCTGTATTGTTAAACATTATTATAACCGGTTATTTCCTATTTGACAGATTTTGACGATTGCCAGATATGGGGAGTTTGTGACCAGCTATGTGAAGACCGAATTGGCCATCACCGGTGTAACTGTGTAGAGGGGTATGTCTTGGAGCGCCAGAAGCACTGCAGAGCTAATTCTTCTTGTGAGTAAATTAAAGACAGTCATGTTTCTGAACAGTAAACTTTTATCCTCTTTCAATGCTGCTGCTGCTGCTGCTAAGGCACTTCAGTCATGTCCGACTGTGTGTGACCCCATAGACAGCAGCCCACCAGGCTCCCCCGTCCCTGGGATTCTCCAGGCAAGAACACTGGAGTGGGTTGCCATTTCCTTCTCCAATGCATGAAAGTGAAAAGTGAAAGTGAAGTCGCTCAGTTGTGTCCAACTCTTAGCGACCCCATGGACTGCAGCCCACCAGGCTCCTCCGTCCATGGGATTTTCCAGGCAAGAGTACTGGAGTGGGGTGCCATTGCCTTCTCCATAGCAGAAGTCAAAAGAAATATCAGCATTAAGGCAGATGGCGGGTTTGATTACCACAAATCAGACGTGGCCCCTACTGTTGGAAGAATGGATCAACATTAATTTCGTGCTGTTAGGGACCAACTTGTGGATTAATAGTTGTTGGGTTTTTAAAATTTTATTGATTGTTTGTTCACTTTGGGCCTGAAATAGTGTATCATCTACCACATAAATTTTAGGAGTACATTTGACCTATTTTTGATTAATGTACCTACCACAAGGTGACAAATATCAATAGGCACTGTTTATGCCAAATTTTTTTAGAGGTGGTTCAAAATGGACCTGCTAAATTTGGATTACAGCTTGTGAAAATGCCCTCATTATAAGAATACTGTGGTATAGAAAAATCATGAAAATTTTTGTCACTGTGGATTTCTGGGTAATAAGATCTTGATTTCACTCTCTTTTCCCAATTATTATTATTTTTTTCCCATACCTGTTTAAACTGCCTTTAGTGTCTTTCTGAAACTGATTTGCCCATCTATGAGTGGACTATTTTCTAGTTGTTTTTGTGTATAAAATACCTGATATGCTGTGGACTAACTTTAATTACAACTGATTTTTAACATTTATTTATTTTTGAACAGGTGCATACTCATATTTTCAAAAATTTCACATTATTGAGAAGTTATATGACCACCTCCCCACCCCCTATACCCATTCCACTCTGCCCAGTTTCCCACTTCTCCTCTCCTATGGATAATCACTGTTTATTTTAATTCTAGAGCTTATTAAATGCATAAATAAGAATATGTAAATATAGACATTTAACTATTTTTACATATATGGTAGTAAACTATACATACAGTTCTTCATTTTACTAATGTTGCATACTGTATTTTTAAGGACTTACCATATCAACAAGGAGAACTCTATTTTAATTTTGTTTTATTTTTATTTGAAGTATAGTTGGTTTCCAATGTTTCAGGTCTACAGTGTTTTTTAATAGTGGCAGAATCCGTTTTTTGGATGTATATAATTTATCTAACTAGTCCTTTAGTGATGGGCTTTTATATTATTCCTTATCCTTTGACATAGCAAATCAGACTTCAATGAATAACTGTATTCATTTTGCATTCTTGTAAGTATATGGGTGTAGCAGGTTTGGATCCACCATTGCCATGTTTTTCACATTGGGTGGTTTCCCATTAATCTTTAAAATGTGTTTTGTGTTTTACACAATCTTAAGTTGCACCTGGGGAAAGGTGCCCATATCAGCCAAGATACCTCAGTGTCATCGAACCAGCATTAGGACACTTGAGTTCTTGACAGACTCTGTTCCTAACTTACTGTGATTTTGGACATTTCATTAAACCTCTTTGTGCCTTAATTTGCCCATCTGTAAAATGGGTAAAATGATATGTATTTCTACACACACATTCCGATATGTATTTTCTGAAGGTTTAAAACCAAATAAGAAAACATAGTTGTAAGTTACTTCATCATCTCTGTTCACTTAAGGACTGACAATGCCTTCCTTCTTCACATTTAGTTGGTGAGGCCTTTGTGATCTTCTCCAATGGTCGGAATTTGCTAAAGGGTAGCATTCGTGGAAACAACTTTCAGATTCTGGCAGAGTCTCAAAATCGTGGATTGGCTGTGGGTGTGGATTTTCACTATCGGCTACGCAGAGTCTTTTGGACAGACATTGTGCAAAAGAAGGTAAATAGAAATTTCTGGAGTATAGCTTGGGACCTGATAGAACTCCAAGCACAAAGTGTTGATAGTTTTTCATTTTGGGAGGAGTAGGGAGGGAAGTTCCTTTGTTTTCTAACAAAAAAGGCCCTTGAGATATTTTATGTTAATCAGCACCTTTTACAGCTATACTATTACATGTGACCTATTAAACAAAGCAGTCTATTATATGGATTAGCCTTGAGCAACTTTTAATTTTATTCGAAATGGAGTCCAAAAGCCTAATTAAAAGAAATAGTAGACATTCTTTCAAAACTGGATAGATATTTGGTAGTAATTTTTGAAACTTGATCATTTAAAATGTAAAAAGTATTCTGCTTTCCTGGATGATAAAAATCAGATTTTACCTGCATCTTCTAAATGGAACTGTAATTGAGCATTGGGTAACAAATATTGACAGTATTTTGTTTAACAGCCAAAATTTCATTATGCTCTCTTATTTGGAAAATGTGATGGATCTGATTTCAACTTTGAGTAATGCAATGGAGATTTTTAAAACATAAATTTTAGAGATTCTTAAAGAGTTAAAGATATTTTATTTCTTCTTACATTTCCTTGTACTATTAATAAAATTTTAATTCAATTAACAGATAAATTCCATAAATTTTCCAAAAATTGAGACTTTGGATTATTAGTAGGTCTGATTTAATAACAACTATAAATAAAAACAAACCATTTCCACCTGTGCCACCAAAAGTCCACATTGAATTAAACTTTCACTAACTACTGAAGAATTAGAGATGCAGGCTTTTTTTTAAAAACTCAACTTTATATATGCCTCACATGATTTTAACAAAATGCCCCCCCACCTCCTGTTAACCCATGATGTAAAATTAAATGTCTCTAGTGATTTTTTTTTAGTTCAAATGACTGATTTGTACACCAAAGATAAGTCCTGGAAAAAAAACTCTCCCAACTAGTTATGCTTAAGAGGTTTAATAATTTTGGTTTTTCTTTCAGGTTTTTTCAGTTGACATCTCTGGTTCACGTATCAGAGAAGTTCTCGGTGTTTCTATTGAAGACCCAGAGAATCTGGCTGTGGATTGGGTAAATAATAAACTTTATATTGTGGAGACCAGAGTCAACTGCATAGATGTGGTAGATTTGGATGGAAGCCATCGGATTACCCTTATAAGTGAATATTTGGGACATCCTAGAGGAATTGCTGTGGACCCAACTGTTGGGTAAGTTATTTGCAAACATACTGATTTCAGCATTTTTTGAGTTTCATTTCTCCCTCTTTAGATAAAACATCCATTGGCCTAGTTGAAGATTCTTTATGCTCGGTACTGTAGAATCCTTGTTTATTTCATATCTCTTTTCATAGCAGCTTTAAAGGGCTTAGCTAAATAGAATCCAATTTGAGGATGTGCAGTCCAAATATACCTACCAATGTCCTAAAAATATGTAATGTTATTGGGGTATGAGTTTTATGCTTAGTGTTTGCCATGTTTTCCTGGCTGAGAGATTGAATTCTTTTTTCTGATTCACTCTAATAGTACTGTCACAACTAAACCATTATTAATGCGATCACTCTTAAGTTGTGAAGTTGTTTTAAACAGGGGATAGATCTAAAACCACTGGGTGGTGTTTTGGAGGGCTCTCAAGAGCCCCAGTTCTTTATGCCTCAGCACAGAAAGAATTTAGCAAGAGGCAAAGTGATAGATAAGTGGTTTATCAGCGTAGGATGTTAGTGTTGCTGCCCCGAGTACTTAGTGGGTTACATTTTTATAATCAAAGGAAGAGAGGGGAGGTGGATAAGACCACCTTCTTTTTCGTTCTTTGAGTCTTTGGTCATTAATTCCTCCTATTTGTTGGGTGGGAGAGTTTTTGAGGCGTATCTAGGATCATCATGGCACTGTGGAAAAAATTCAGATCTCAGTACGAGTGTCTTTCACTTTGAAATATCACTTTTCCCTAAATTAGTATTTTTGTGCATGCAAAGAACATGCCCTAGGTGTCATTAACTTGTTGACATCACTGGGCAGGTTGTAGGCCTTATTTTCCATGATTGTTTTGCTCTTTTGGGGCATGTCTCATGTTTCTGTTGCATGGTTTTGTTGGTAAGCAATTTGGCTTGGTTTTGTTGTTAAGGACACCTGTCTGGCTTTGATATTATGCCACTTGCTCTGCTTTATAAGTCAAGCAAACCCACATTGTTTGATGATTTTTCCATTACTTTCTTGAGTGCTCATTAACTTTGTGGTCTCCCAAAGCCTCCCTAAAGTTCCTTCTCTATCTATAATCCCTAATGGAGTTTCTAAGCTAACAATCTGAATACTCTACTCTCTCCCCACTGGACCTGTCCCTTTTAGTGATTTCCTGTTAGAGACAAGTGTTGAGATGTCAATGTTTTCTCCAGGTATAAATTAAAATTTTCCTCATCTTCACATTTAAGACCAGTTATATAGAGACTAGCTTTTGCCTAGATTTTCACAGTTGGGTCTTAGAAGTGTTGGGTGAACTTGAGGCTGCTTAAGTGCTGGTGATTATTCATTTCTATTTCATGATCTGTCCTTCCTTGAAGATGATGTATATCATGTCTAGACTGTGCCTTAGAATGAGGAATTAAGGAGGGAAATGACTTGATAGATTTTTTTTTTTCCTGGTAGCATTTTTGCTGGCTTTAAATAGAGAAGTGAAAGATGGGGTCAGGGAACAGGGGAAAAAATTAAGAAGGTTAGAAGGTAGATAAGCTTTTTTTTTTCTTTGCCTTCGAATTGTGCATTTTCATAGTTGCTGTTTGGAGTTTTCGACCCCCCCTCCACAACTGGTCTTCACAGTCTCTGATTTTTAATGCTTTAAAATTTCTCTATTGTTTTAAACCTCCATGGTTCTCTTATCAGCTAGAAGAGATTTCCATTGATCCAAACACACAATCTCAAAAGATATTTACTAAGTAAACTTGTAAAATAGCTGATTCTCTCATCTTTTGTTTTTCTTTTGTAGTTATTTATTTTTCTCAGATTGGCAGAATGTTTTTGGAGTACCGAGGATAGAAAGAGCTTACATGGATGGCTCCAACCGAAAAGACTTGGTAACAACAAAGCTGGGATGGCCTGGTGGGATAACCCTGGATTTGGTATCAAAGCGTGTTTACTGGGTTGACTCCCGATTTGATTACATTGAGACTGTAACTTATGATGGACTTAAAAGGTAAGAAGTTTTTTTTTTTTTTTAAGTACATTTTTATAAGTTTGGGAGAAGTACGTAAAATTTATGGGGAGGGATACTGAAGAACTAGAATTAAAAGACTGCTTTGTTGGTTGACATAACTTGAATGATCTTTGTGTTGACATTTGCATGATGTGACCTGCTCTGAGTTTTAACTTGTTCCATGTTAACACTCAAATTTGATTTCTCTTCTCCAAACCCTCCCCCACTCCCAGATGAAGCACATTATTTTCATTAACTCCTGAGTTCATTATTCTGGGTCCCTTAGAGTTTGTTTCCAAAGATCATTTTATAGTTTAGTTTTCTATTTCCCCCCTAGTAAATAGGTTTAACATTATCTGGTGGGAATTAACTGGATTATACTGCTCTTATATATTCTTCAAACCTTAAAGAGAAATTCTGACTTTTTACCTGATATACTTCAAAGGCATTTAAACAACCTTTGAATGCAGACTATGGCATATTTTTTTCCTTCATCTTCTTAGTCAAATTAGAGTTGACCATCAGTTCAGTTCAGTTCAGTTCAGTTCAGTCGCTCAGTCGTGTCCAACTCTTTGCAACCCCATGAATTGCAGCACGCCAGGCCTCCCTGTCCATCACAAACTCCTGGAGTTCACTCAGACTCACGTCCATCGAGTCAATGATGCCATCCAGCCATCTCATCCTCTGTCATCCCCTTCTCCTCCTGCCCCCAATCCCTCCCAGCATCAGAGTCTTTTCCAATGAGTCAACTCTTCGCATGAGGTGGCCAAAGTACTGGAGTTTCAGCTTCAGCATCAGTCCTTCCAAAGAAATCCCAGGGCTGATCTCCTTCAGAATGGACTGGTTGGATCTTCTTGCAGTCCAAGGGACTCTCAAGAGTCTTCTCCAACACCACAGTTCAAAAGCATCAATTCTTTGGCGCTCAGCCTTCTTCACAGTCCAACTCTCACATCCATATATGACCACTGGAAAAACCATAGCCTTGACTAGATGAACCTTTGCTGGCAAAGTAATGTCTCTGCTTTGAATATGCTATCTAGGTTGGTCATAACTTTCCTTCCAAGGAGTAAGCGTCTTTTAATTTCATGGCTGCAGTCACCATCTGCAGTGATTTTGGAGCCCAGAAAAATAAAGTCTGACACTGTTTCCACTGTTTCCCCATCTATTTCCCATGAAGTGATGGGACCAGATGCCATGATCTTAGTTTTCTGAATGTTGAGCTTTAAGCCAACTTTTTCACTCTCCACTTTCACTTTCATCAAGAGGCTTTTTAGTTCCTCTTCACTTTCTGCCATAAGGGTGGTGTCATCTGCATATCTGAGGTTATTGATATTTCTCCCGGCAATCTTGATTCCAGCTTGTGCTTCTTCCAGTCCAGCGTTTCTCATGATGTACTCTGCATATAAGTTAAATAAGCAGGGTGACAATATACAGCCTTGTCGTACTCCTTTTCCTATTTGGAACCAGTCTGTTGTTCCATAGATTAGTTTAATTGTTAACTATTTTACATCCTCTTCTTTTGGTGTTTTCAAAAACTGGTTAAAACAGCCTTTAACTTTTGACCAAGAAAAATTACTTGTGTCAATATGATTTTTCCAAATGACTTGATCTTATTTTCACAATTAAAAGACCCATGATACTTTTGTTTCTCCTTTATTTGTAAGGATGGTATCACAGTTTGCCACAATCTCTATTTGTTTAAATGAAGAGATTGAGTATTAAGGCTATGACTTCTTATTACTGAAACTGGTTCCCAAAGTGAGAATATGAATTAACCTAATGACAAAAATAATCATATAAATCATACAATTGAGAAATTGCCTAACTTTTTTCTCTTTCATGAATCATCCTCCACCTCACTTTGTGTGGCCTCAGTGAATGACTGATTCTGTAGATGTAGTCATGGCAGCAATGTTGATTTCTTCCCCTTGTCTGGCACTTCTTACCTCTGTTGTCTTCCATTTAAGCAGTTCTGGGCACTCTGTCTCCACTATCAAGTGATTAGCTGACAGTTTAATCAAGCAAGGGCCTGTCAGTGGTAGCCCTGTGCTTTCTGCTCTCTAGAGTGACATCGGAAATAGGTGTGTGTTTGCCACGTGTCGAATTTTCTAACTTGCTATCTTGTTCCCTAGTGGCTGAGAAATGGTCAGTGGTGCAGTGTTGTGAGTGGAGTGAGTGTTGAAGGCATCTTCTACCAGATTTCCCATCCCTTGTTACACTCTTTCCCTAGGAATTTCAAAATGATGTTTCACATCTTAACCCTTTTATATGTGGGGCAACCTTAAAAGAATGAAGAACAAGTGGGAAAGCAGTAATTTCTCAAAAAATTTAGCTAGGGCAGGGACTGGTCTATAAGTGCCAAGGCTCTTTTCTTAGAGGCAACATGGAAGTCCTTCTAGCAAGTATAGACAGAAATACACCTGCATCTTAAAATGTATCTTGACTATATATTCTATAGTAATAGCTAGCAATTTTTTAGCTTTTAAGCATATATGTGAGCTAATTCCACCTTTAATCAAAACTGTATGGTGTATCTCTTTTGTAACAGGATGACAGTAATTCATGGAGGCGCGGACATTCCTCATCCCTTTTCAATAAGCTTGTTTGAAGGACAGTTGTTCTTCACCGATTGGACAAAGATGGCTGTATTGAAGGCAAACAAGTTCAAGGAGACTAACCCCAGATTGTACTACCGCTCTTCCCTGAAGCCATTTGGAGTGACTGTTTACCATGGCCTCAGGCAGCCCTATGGTAGGCACCCCCCCAACAGAGGGAAAAACCTGCTTGGTACAGGCCTTGGCTAGAAAGGTTTTCTCAAAGTTCTCATGAGATTTGGGAGGTGTTCTCAAATGTTTGATGGATTATCTAGAGAGTTAAACTAGCTGAAATTAGCTTTGCAGGTCATGGGTATTTTAGAGAAGTTGATGTATTTCGGAATTAAAATGCCCAGTCGACAAAGAACATAGAGATGTGTTTAACAGATATTTATTGGCATATGCAGTATACCAGATCCTGTCTACAGGCTGGAGAAAGAGCAGCAAATACACCAAACTAAAATTACCCATCCTTCGTCTACTGGGATAAATCTCCCAATTCAACTTCCTAATATTACAGTCAAGGAAGCCAGACCCAGAAGAAGAAAATGACATGCCTAAGCGGCCACTTTATTTAGGTAGTGCCAGAGCTTTTTTTTCTTCTTCTTCTTCTTCTTCCTTGTATGACACCTGTTTAGCATTGGGTTTGGTGTCTCTCAGATAGTCATTAATCAAAGAAATGAAATATTTTGATTCAGACACTGTGAAGTCTTACGTTATTTTATGATAAGTTTTGTTTCAGGGTTTTAAACTGACATGACTGGACTGGGTCCATAGCTCTTTACTGCATTTGCTTATGCATCAAAGGAAAGAAATACAAATGAGGCTACATTGGAAGAAAGCTTAATATCAGTGAACAGTAATTCAGAGAAAGAAAGATTTAACTTAAACCTCTAATGCTAAGTGATGGGTCTGGCTTTCTGGAGAAAGACTATAAAGTAATTAGGCTGATTTAAAAAACCCAAACCAACCAACCTCTAGAACTGATGGTTTTGGATGACTACCCTTCTTACACAAACAAACACTTCATTGAAAATATATACTATATATAAATATATATATATATATATATATATATATATGAAAGTATATACTATATTAGAAAATATCTATTTGGAATGATCAATTCATGGGCTACTAAACTCACATCTGCCCTTGACCAAAAGTATAACCCAGTTTCATCATCTAAATTATATTATTTGCCTCAGAATGATACCTGCCTGTGTTTCTCAAAATGAATCTACTTGAGAAGGTAAAGAGACTATTTTAAAGAGTAAGTTAAAGGATAAGAAAACAATTTCAAAAGCAGACATTTTAAATTTTGACAGCCTTGCATACAGTGAACTTTCTGAAGTCATTGCCTTGAGAATTGTTTTTGGATGTATAGACTGGTTTGTGTTTCTGACATGTAGGGTTTTAGAATTAGATCTGGATTTGAATATTAGTTTAGTTGTTTAACAACTAAATAATCTTGAGCAAGTTGTCAAACCTTTTGGAACTTTGGTTTCCTTTTCTGTAAAATTGGGATAATAATGTTTACCTCTTAGAATCTTTGGTGGTAAATTGTCTTACAAAGTTAAGTATCCAGGGAGGTTATTTGGGGGAAGTAATATTTTAATCACTGATGCTAGCAGACAAAGCGATATAGTTACTGGGAGGATAAGAACCCTCAAGGCTATTCAATTGCAGGAATTTTTTTTTTTTTTTTTTGCCTCTAGCAGTTTAAGAGTAGATTCAAGAGCAGCAGTGGGATTGGGAGCAGTTAAATGGATGTATACAGTAATAACCAGTAGTGATGTCTCCAAGGAGTTTCAAACCCATTTCACCCACGGGTTGCAAAATGGCTTCGCTTGTCTTGGGTAAATAAGCATTTCTAATTGAGATTTAACAATGTACATTTTTCCTTCCAGCAAGAAATCCATGTGCACATGAAAATGGGGGCTGTCAGCACATCTGTGTCCTCAGCCACAGAACATTCAATGGTGGTTTGGGTTACCGTTGCAAGTGTAGGCTTGGCTACATTCCGGATTGGGATGACTATCACTGTGTTGGTAAGATCACTTTTGGACTATCTTTCTGACAGTCAGCACAGGGCTGTGCATGCACTGCTTTGGGACTGGGCCAGCTCCCTGTAGCACTTCTTCACAGCGAATAAGCTTTTGGTAGCCCATAGGCATCTTCCTTTGTAGGCAGCATTCCTTTTGTATGAAGAAGAACATGTTTGAAGATGTAAATTTCCATCATTTGGGACACATTCAGGGTTCCCTTGGGTGACTCTCATTCCTGAAATCACTTTCTTTCTTTAAAGTATGCTCTTGAAATTCATAGGATTTAATTTTGAGCCCTTTAGTCTACCACGTGTATACCTTTAGATGTTAGTCTTAACCCTGGTGGGAAGCACTTGCCATCACTTTTATTGACTTCTCTTAGCTCACCACTTTGCCAGTCAGGTAATCACATCTTGATCCCACCTCGCTTTACTGGTATATTCCAAACTAAACTCCTAAGTGTTGGGGTAGCTCATTTCTTCATCTGGTGTTTACTCCTCAGTTCAAATTTTCTCTCTGTATCTGCTTCTATGCTCTGGTTTTCATTCGTGCCTTAAATGCGTAGTCTTCCTCTTTGATCACCTACACATCTACTCACATTAAAATAACGCTGCCTCGTCTTCATCTGATGATGAAATGCACTCCTACAGTATTTGTTTCTCTCATTTATTGTCCCTTTGACAACTCCCCTTTTTAATGCTTTTGACACCTTCTTACTCCCTGCTGTTACTTCTGGATTAGTATGTAAATCCTCTTATTTTAACTTGAACAAATTTGTTCACTTTGTAGGTCATCCTAGATTCAGATAAAGATCACCCTCATTGCAAAAACCATGCTCTCCTTTTTGATTTCCTGGCCCATTGTCTCTGCCTTCTTCTTTGATTTTACACATCACTTCTTCTTTCCTATTTCCTTCATTCCTCTCCTTCCTTTCTGCTTTCCTCCCTGTATTTCTTTCTAATTTACCTGGTTGCTGTTAATATTCTTTTTTGCTGGTCTTCGCATCTCCTAAACTGCAGTAGGATTCTTGATATAGATCTCTACACAAAAGTTAATGTAACTGAGAATTTTGATGGAATCATTGTTCAGTTAATACCAGTTTGGAAATTCAGCATATGGACACCATGTGTTATATAAGTTTAATCCTAAGGATAAATTTCTCAGGGAGAAGTAAGATTGTAATACTTACTGCCTTTATAGTATTTTCCTTCTTTCCATTATTTCCAACTATGTTTTTTACATATTTTTTGTATTTATTTCAGAATTATCAGGTGTGATTTATGGGTATAAAAGTAATATCTCTGGAACTGGGAGAAGGCAAGAACCATGCTGTGGTTGACTGCGTGTGTCCTTCTTTCTACAGCTGCTGAGCGGTTTCTGCTCTTTTCATCTAATCTGGCTGTTCGTGGCATCCCACTCACCCTCTCTCACCAGACGGAGGTCATCCTTCCAGTGACAGGATCTTCTTCCATCTTCCTTGGGATTGATTTTGATGCCCACGAGAAGGCTATCTTTTTTTCAGATACAAAGAAAAACATTATTTACAGACAAAAGCTCGATGGTACAGGTGAGAATGGTTTTAAAGTTTTTTTTTCTTTCTTGTTTTGTCTGTTTTCAATAATAATACTAATCATTTGCCCTATAAAACTTTTGCATTCACTTCTTAAGCAGGATCTTTTACTAAGCTTGCTAAATATTTTTAGATAGGGAAATCTATAAATTAGGTCTAAGCGAACACTTCCTTTATTTTCAAAATAAGTTACAAATGAGACTGAATTTTAAAACAATTATTGATGTAATTGGAAAGCTACAAATATTACCATATCGACACTTCAATAAAAGGAGGGTTAAATATATGAAAGCTGTTAATGGGTTAATTGACTAGAGGCTGTTCCCTTTATTCAAGCAGCCAGATTGAGCTGATGGAATGATCTCTGTATAGATTTGCTACACTACCTAAATGGAATAAGAATATTTATTTTTTAAAGATATGAATTATATGTAAATATAGATTTACTGTAAGTTTCTAGTTGATTGGAATTCTGTTAAAATCTTCATAATCCTCACAGAAAGATAGATTAGTCAGACCTTATCAGTTGGGTACTATCAGTCAGACCTTATCAGTTGGGTACTATCATGATCCAGTACTCTGATTTTACCATCCACTAATGGGTCGAAAACCGAAGTCTGAAAAAAAAAAGAGTAGCTACAATAACAAAGCAACTAAGAGGGCCAGCTCAGGAGCTCACTGCTTAGTTTCAAATCCTAAGTTCTCACATTTCTTAGTTGTATAATCTTGGGAGTGTTACTGTGAAATAGGAATAATAATAAAGGCCCTACGTAACTCAATGTTTTTGATAGGATTTTAGGTTAATGCATTTAAAATACCTAGAATAATGCCTGGGAAATAGTAAATACTTTCAGTAAATGTTAGCTAGATAGTTGGATGGCATCACTGACTCAATGGACATGAGTTTGAGCAAACTCTGGGAAATAGTGAAGGCCAGGGAAGCTGTTATCAATGAAAAACTCTTATTACTCTGCTCCACCCTGCCCCAACTGAGACTTGCTCACTAGAGGTACTTCCTTACCATTCTTTTGTCCCCATGTTTCTAAATACTTACACTTACTAATACTTATGCTGTTACTAATACTTACTAATACAATTATTAGTAAGTATTAGTAATTAGTAAGTTACTAATACTTACTAATGCTTATACCATTACTGAGTCCAAGCTCATACAACTCACTGCATGGCAGGCTAGTAAAGCTAGAGATGAGGTGTTCCAGCCAGGAATAGCAACTTTATTTGGAAAGCCAGCAGACCAAGAAGATGGTGCACTAGTATCCCAAAAAAGCATCTTACCCAAGTTAGAATTCAGGCCTCTTTTATATTAAAAGCAGAGAGGATTTGGCTGGTGAATCCTTTGTCCTTGGAGCTATCCATGTAATCTGTTTACCATGTTCCTATAAACTACCAACAAAGCAAAACTGTTCTCTGTTCTGCAACTTTTTATCTCTATAGAAAGTAGAAAGTATTAGTCACTCAGTCATGTCTGACTCTTTGAGATCCCATGGACTGTAGCCCACCAGACTCCTCTGTCCAAGGAATTCTTCAGGCAAGAATACTGGAGTGGGTTGCCATTCCGTTTTCCAGGTATCTTCCTGACCCAGGGATCAAACCCACGTCTCTTGCATCACAGACAGATTCTTTACCACTAGGGCCCCCTGGGAAGCCTTTTATCTCTGTGTGTGTGTGTGTTCAGTTGCTCAGTCGTGTCCAGCTCTTTGCGACCCCATGAACTGTAGCCACCCAGGCTCCTCTGTCCAAGGAATTCTCCAGGCAAGAATAGTGGAGTGGGTTGCTGTTTCCTACTCCAGGGTTTTATCTCTACATGAAGGGAAAATTTATACCTTTAAATGTCACAGCCTTGAGAATGGGCTATCCTGTGTATTTTATCCCATAGGCAACATTCCTTTACAAAAGGTGCCGAGCCTGCACGCTAAGCACAGGCAGCAGAGAACAAAGGTTAGAGCTAAAGGAATAGATGCAATATGGAATCAGGGTTATTCTTCTCTGTTGCAGTACCTTTTCTTGATTTGTCATTTTAGACATTTATTTTCCTTGTTACAGATAAGGAAATCAGCTCTCCTTTTCCTTCCCCTTCTCCCTAAAAAGCTAGAACATAATTTTTTGTTCATTGCTAAATCAAGTAGTCTTTCATGATGACATTTCTTGAACAAATGTTGATTTTTTTTCCCCCTGGAGTTTGACAATTGCTCCATCTTCATTTGCTTAGTTTCTTCTATAGCTATTATATTTTCCCCCAACAGATCTATCAAATGCTTATCTGTGTATCTACATATTTATCAAATGCAAAATCTGTGATTTTTTTCCCCCTCTGCTGTATAGTTGAATCTGGCACACAGCTCTTCTGACCTCCATCTGCTGCTTCTCTCTGCTGGTTTTCCTATTTCTGGAAAGCCATTTATTTCTCTTTCCAGACTTATTTCCATACTTTGCTGAAACACATTGTATCGTAGCTTTCAGTGGGTAGGGTGGTATATAATTTGAGTCTGAATCTACTTTTATTTTGCCCTGCAACTCAATCATTTGACAAGGTGTTAGGGTGAAAGTAGTTTTACCTTAGAAATTTGAAGACACTGATGCACTGTCTTCTAGAAGCCCATGTTGGAAGTCCTGTGCCATCTGCAGTAGCATTTCAGTGTATATGACCTTTTCGGGGGGAGAGTCTTTTTGTTTCTTTTTGGAAACTTTTAGAATCTTTTTGTGATCCTTTTCATCTTGAGATTTCTCTCCTATTCCGGGAGTTTTCCTGCCCCTGCTTTTTTCTATTCAAGCATGTTAGGTTAATCATCTGTTTTCTTCTTATCTTTCCTTTCCTGGTTTTCATCTCTATCATTTTGTTCTACTTTCTGTGAGTTTTTTTTTTTTTTGGCATTTTAGTTTTAGTCTATCAGATATTTGATTTTCAATGTTGAAGAGCTCCTTCTTGCTCTCTGATTATCTCTTTTTAAAAATAAAGCCTGGGACCTCCCTGGTGGTTCAGTGGCTAGGACTCCATGCTCCCAAAATGGGGGGCTCAGATGTGATTCCTGGTCAAAGAACCAGACCCCACATTCCTCAGCTAAGACCCAGTGCAAATAAATTAATTAATTAATAGAAAAATAAATTTAATCTTTTCTTAGTCTATGAAGATATTAATTACATTAAATGATTAATTTTTCTCTTTCCATTTCCTTTGGGTTGCTTTTTCTTTTGGGGTTGTTTTCAGATGTCCTTTTTGTGAAGGAAACTTAAATTTCTTTGAGCCTTGTTTGATAGTAAGAGCAAAGCTATAAAGTGCTAACCAGAAAGCTATAGTTATGAATGGGCCTCATCAGTTGGTGATCAAGCAGCCTTTTTGTTGCTAAGTCGCTTCAGTCATGTCCGACTCTGTGCGACCCCACAGACGGCAGCCCACCAGGCTCCCCACGTCCCTGGGATTCTCCAGGCAAGAACACTGGAGTGGGTTGCCATTTCCTTTTCCAAAGCCTTTTTGTTGAGAAGTTTCCAAATGTCAGTATCAGCAAATCCTTTCTGGAGATGGTCAATTTCTTCTTAGTAGATGCTCCTTCTCCCTGTTGGGGTGAGGAGTAAGAGGGGGAAACTAGTACCTGTGTTCTGGGAGCAGTGCAGAACAGCAGGCGGGGGCCCTTCAGTTCAGTGTTCACAGGCATAATCTCCTGTGTTCAGTTCTGTGCAGAGCTGTCGGGCCACATGTCCTCAGCCTGCAGCCTCTCTGAGTTGAGTTTCCCCGAGGAAAAAATTCTCAGGTCTGTTAGAGGGTGCAGAGGAGAGGAGTGTCATAGATGCTCAGGGTTGGGTTCGGCTGTTCACCATACCACCTTTTTGATTTATTTATTGGCTGTGGTGAGCCTTCACTGTTGCATGTGGGCTCTCTTGTTGAAGCGAGCGAGGGCTCCTCTTCCTTGTAATGTGTGGGCTTCTCATTGCGGTAGCTGCTCTCGTGTGCAGGCTTCAGTAGTTGCGGCTCGTGGGCTCTAGAGTGTTGGCTCAGTAGTTGTGGCGCACGGACTTGGTTGCTCCATGGCTTGTGGGATCTTCCCTGACCAGGGATCAAAGCAGTGTCCCTTGCATTACAAGGCAGATTCTTAACCACTGGACCACCAGGGAAGCCTCTGTACCAGGGTAGTTACTCAGCCCTGCCTTTTTCAGAATCTGGTGCCTCTGTGTGCAGATAAGCTGAGGCTTCTCCATGTGTGGGTGTTGGTGCTCACCTCTGCTGGTATATCTCACCTTTTATTTAGTTAGTTACCCCTTCTCCGGTTTCTTTCTCTTCATCTGTTCTTCTACTGGAAGGAAGAGGAGATAAACTTGCGGTTAATCTGTGATTTTGAACCAAAAGACCTTTTTTCTGAGGACTGGAATTACATCTGCAGAGTTACTACACACAGGCTGTCTCCCGTAGGTGCCTCCACAGGTCAGATTCCTATAGCTTTGGCAACTGCAGTTCTCATCTTGGTTTTCTTTCTTTTTTTTTTTTTTAAAATAAATTTCAAGTCCACAAGCTGAGAAAATTGCCTTTTAAAATAGCGGTTAAACTCTTTGCACTTTGCTTACGGAGGTATTACGTTTGCTCTGTTTTTCCGAGTGAGAAGGTGAAATTCAGTGAGTTTACGTGCAAAAACTGTTCGAAGTCAAATTGAAGTCAGTATGGGCTGACCCTCAGGGAACTTGCCGCATCAATGATCCTTTCTCTTCTCCACCTTTTTTTGTTTATCTATTGACTTGTCCTCATCAGATATGCTGAAGTCTCTCTCATCCTAAAAATCCTTCAACCCACCCTCTACTTCATGTTCCTTTTTGATTGCAGTCTTCTGTCCTCAGGTTTGTGGACAAGCACCTTGAAAGTTTGGTGTACGTTTTTTAAGCCCTACTTCCATATCTACATTTCTCACCTCTTTGCACCATGTCACTTTCTTGAAACCAATCTTATCCCAGTCACCTCCAGTCACTTTGTTATAAACTTTCAGTTCTTTTCTTTGGCACCTTAGTCATTTTCTTAAATGTTTTTTTCACTTTGACAACACACTCCTGAATTTCCTTCTGTTTCTTGACCATTATTTCTACTGTTCCTTAAACATTTTTTCTTTCAGTTCAGTTCAGTTCAGTTCAGTTGCTCAGTCGTGTCTGACTCTTTGCAACCCCATGAACCACAGCACGCCAGGCCTCCCTGTCCATCACCAGCTCCCAGAGTCCACTCAACCCATGTCCATTGAGTCGGTGATGCCATCCAACCATCTCATCCTCTGTCGTCCCCTTCTCCTCCTGCCCTCAATCTTTCCCAACATCAGGGTCATTTCAAATGAGTCAGCTGTTCTCATCAGGTGGCCAAAGTACTGGAGTTTCAGCTTCAACATCAGTCCTACCAATGAACACCCAGGACTGATCTCCTTTAGGATGAACTGGTTGGATCTCCTTGCAGTCCAAGGGACTCTCAAGAGTCTTCTCCAACACCATGGTTCAAAAGCATCAATTCTTCAGTGCTCAGCTTTCTTTATAGTCCAACTCTCACATCCATACATGACCACTGGAAAAACCATAGCCTTGACTAGACAGACCTTTGTTTACAAAGTAATGTCTCTGCTTTTTAATATGCTGTCTAGGTTGGTCATAACTTTCCTTCCAAGGAGTAAGTGTCTTTTAATTTCACGGCTGCAATCACCATCTGCAGTGATTTTGGAGCCCCCCAAAATAAAGTCTGACACTGTTTCCACTGTTTCCCCATCTATTTCCCATGAAGTGATGGGACCAGATGCCATGATCTTAGTTTTCTGAATGTTGAGCTTTAAGCCAACTTTTTCACTCTCCTCTTTCAGTTTCATCAAGAGGCTCTTCAGTTCTTCTTCACTTTCTGCCATAAGGGTGGTGTCATCTGCATATCTGAGGTTATTGATATTTCTCCCGGCAATCTTGATTCCAGCTTGTGCTTCTTCCAGCCCAGCATTTCTCACGATGTACTCTGTATATAAGTTAAATAAGCAGGGTGACAATATACAGCCTTGACGAACTCCTTTTCCTATTTGGAACCAGTCTGTTGTTCCATGTCCAATTCTAACTGTTTCTTCCTGACCTGCCTACAGGTTTCTCAAGAGGCAGATCAGGTGGTCTGGTATTCCCATCTCTTTCAGAATTTTCCACAGTTGATTGTGATCCACACAGTCAAAGGCTTTGGCATAGTCAATAAAGCAGAAATAGATGTTTTTCTGGAATTCTCTTGCTTTTTTGATGATCCAGTGGATGTTGGCAATTTGATCCCTGGTTCCTCTGCCTTTTCTAAAACCAGGTTGAACATCTGGAAGTTCATGGTTTATGTATTGCTGATGCGTGGCTTGGAGAATTTTGAGCATTACTTTAATAGTGTGTGAGATGAGTGCAATTGTGTGGTAGTTTGAGCATTCTTTGGCATTGCCTTTCTTTGGGATTGGAATGAAAACTGACCTTTTCCAATCCTGTGGCCACTGCCGAGTTTTCCAAATTTGCTGGCATATTGAGTGCAACACTTTCACAGCATCATCTTTCAGGATTTGAAATAGCTCAACTGGAATTCCATCACCTCCACTAGCTTTGTTTTTTCTTTATCTGTCCTATATGCAATTGTGATCTCTAGTGTTCAACATGGGTCCTCTCTTCTAATTGTGCATTTTCTTCCACATAATTCTGCATCTTCTGTGTCTTTGGTTAGCATCTAATGTAGTAAGTATAAATTAGTGTAGGGAAACTTATGATAGGCCATTTCCTGAATGCTTTTCTTCCTAACCTGGAGAATGAAGGGAAAGGTCAGGGAAGGCTTCATGCAGAAAGTGCTAAAAGTCTCAAACCAAGCTCACATTTTGGTTTTCACATCCATTGCACCAATTGCCTGTTGGATACTTCACCTGGATATCCCACAGATCACCTGAAAACCAATTCGTCTAAATATTCACCATTCTTCCTCTTCTCCAGACCTCCTGCCCCAAGGGAAAGGTGTCACCTTTTACCTGCCGCCCCACCCTCCCCAAATCTGGTGGTCACCCAAACTTCTTCCTTTCTTTTAGCCTCTATCATTAACTTGTTAACCTGTAGCCATGCTTCTGAACATGTGGAATCCTCAGTGTCTGTCCTTCCCACTTCCACATCTTTTCTACAGCCCTTCATTCACCGCTTCCTTTGGGAAACCTCTCCCTAGGACTTCACTGGTGGTCCAGTGGTTAAGACTCTGGTTCCACCTCATGGTGCATTGGTTCAATCCGTGATTAGGGAATTAAGATCCTGCATGCTATGTGGTGGGGCCAAGATAAATAAATAAATAAAAGCAAAACACCTCTCTACACCTATTGTCATTGTTCAGTTGCTAAGTCGTGTCTGACTCTTTGCAATCCCATGGATTGCAGCACACCAGGCTTCCCTTTCCTTCACCATCTCCTGGAGTTTACTCATATTCATGTCAGTGATGCTGGTTAAGCATCTCATCCTCCTGCACTTCCTGCCATAATTTCCATACCATCCTGTGCATACCACCATCACAGCAGCCAATATTCTTCTATTGCTTTCCCTCTTGCCCTAATTGCCTCCTCTCCCCTCTCCTACTTCATTATAGATATCTTGAAGACAGTGTCCACATTTCTCTCAAGACGTTTCACTTTACATGACTCAGTTTCCCCATGTGGAAAGTAGAGATAATAGTAATTCCTGCTCTTGAGCTGTTGTGAGGATGGATGAATTCATGTAAAGTACTTGGGCTCGTTTCAGGCTCATGAAGTGAAGTGAAGTGAAGTCGCTCAGTCATGTCTGACTCTTTGTGACCCCATGGACTGTAGCCTACCAGGCTCCTCCATCCATGGGAATTTCCAGACAAGAATACTGATGTGGGTTGCCATTTCTTTCTCTAGGAGATCTTCCTGACCCAGGATTGAACTCCGGTCTCCCACATTGTAGGCAGATGCTTTACTGTCTGAGCCATCAGGGAAGTGGTGGCTCATATTAAGTGCTCAGTATAAGCTGCTGTTAGTAATACTATTAGTAGTATGATGTTTCCTCAATGTCTAGTATGGTGTCTAGCACACAGAGGACTTTCTTTGTATAATTTCTCATATAAATAAATGGAAAAAAGACTAGACTTTTTCCTTCAAAAGAAAGAGGTGTGATTGTTTACTCTGATTCACATTTTTTTTTTTTTTAAAGGAAAAAGAGGGGGAAAGGCATAAAAATTCACAAAGGAAAAAGTGGTCTTTGTTTCTCTTCATACCAGTTCTGATTTCCTTTCTGGCTGCTGGTCTTTCCCAAACTTGGCAACTTTGTGGCTATGAAAGAATTGTTGATGAGAAGGTTGGGCGGGAATGCCTCCCAGATACCCCCAGTCGTACCTGGCAGTGTCAGCTTATCAGTGCTGTCTGTGGGTGGTGGTTGTGAGTATGTGAACTCAGGTATCTCTTCTTCAGATGTTCTGTACTGAGAAATTTTTTCTGAAAGGTTGAACAAGGGAGTAAATCCAGGCCATACCACTGCTGGTTCTGTTTAACAGAATCATATCTATTCTTTGAGATCCAGACATTTGGAGATGAGTAGATTCTAGGTTTATCTCATGTGTTGCTTTGCAGTTTACAGTTGCTTTATTTTTTTTTTTTTAAAGAATTTCATGTTACTGAAATATTCTTTGCGTGCTCACACAAAGTTTAAATATGCAGTGATAGGAAAATGTATATCATATAAAATATGCTTACTTTAAACCATGTCCATATTTTAATTTACAGGAAGAGAAATTATCACAGCTAACAGGGTGCCAGCTGTTCAAAGTTTGAGTTTTGACTGGATTTCGAGGAATCTCTATTGGACAGATTCGTCTTATAGGAGTGTCAGTGTCATAAGGCTAGCTGATAAATCAAGACGTACAATCATCCAGAATTTAAATAACCCACAGTCAATCATAGTTCATCCGACTGCTGGGTAAGTATGTTCATGTTTTCTTAAGAAAACAAGCGATGCCATAGGTATTGGGCAAATTTAGTAAATACAAGATTGAACCATGTAAATTGAAATCACCTTAGATTGTATCCTTTTAGCATATGCTGAAATTATCACTTTACCTCTACCACTTACCTTTAGCTAAGTTTTGGCTTTCCCAGCCTTCACTGAACTGTGTTTTTTTCATAGTCACATAGGACCAAACAGTGAGTCACAGATTCGGTGGAGAAGGAAAGAATATGCAGCAGAATTATCAAGAAAGGCTCAAATTCCTTCCCAGCTTTAATGCGTTGATACAAAGCTTACCAAAGCTTTCTAAATCGTTCAGTAGTTTTCAGAATGAAAAGTCTTTCAGACCACAAAGTGTTTAACCACTGCGTTGTTGATGGAGTCAGGCAAGAAAAGACAGAGCATTTCACATCATCCCTTCTAGTTCTTACCTTTTTTATTTAAATATGTTTGATAGTTTGATAGCTTACCATAAAGTCTTAAACCAGGTAGTTATGTTTTAATAGAGTAATAAAAAAGTGATAACTGGTAACTTACTAAAGCCTGATTGAGGGTACATAGCAAACACTTTACATAGTGCATAATCTCATCTAAGCCAAAAGCTGGTTTGTGAGTGAGTGTATACAAGACCTGTTTTGGACCTCAGAGAGATAAAGTAACTTGCTCAAGGACCCACTGCTATTAAGCAACAGTTAGTATTAAAATTCCAGACCTATCTGACTGCAAAGCCTGTGTGTCTAACATATTTTAAAACTGACGATGGTATCGATAAGAAGTTTTATTGCCCGATAGAGAGTTAAATGTTGATTTTCTAGTGAATTTATCTTAAGCTAAGTCTTTGGCAGTGGGTTTTAAAAAGGCGTTAAATTCCTTTCCTAATCAGTCATTCATTTGAAACAATATGAAGTCACATTTCAGAAAGTTACCTTTTGGAAAAGACTCATTTTAGTTCTTAAGGCGCACATGAAAGAGAAGAGCTTTGCCCCCCTACACTTACATTTTTGCTACCCTTCGGAAAAAAAAAAAAAGCATAAAAAAGATGTCTTGGGTAAGAAATCTTGTGTACATTGATTTGGGTGCATTTTTAATCAGGAATGAAATGCTTTGCTGCAAATTCCTTGTGGAAGATGATTAAAGAGTCATCTAGTGGATCCTTGATGTTTAATCCAGAAAGAAAGTGAGAGATTATAAAATCTGTTTTTGTTTTACTCATCATTTATTTTATTTCAAGGACATGTAGTATTAATAATCTGAATTATGTCTTTTTGAAGAGCCTACTTGGTGACAATAGTCCTGAAGTCTAGCACAGTGGTTCTCTGCCCTGGATGCTCATTTTAATGCTATTTGTATTTTCTATGTATTTTTTTATATAAACTCTACAGAAAACTAGTTTGCAGCAATTCTCTGGAGAATCTGTGTTTAGTTTGTGCCAATGTTAACATCTTTGATTTATTAACTCCTTTTCTAGGTATATATTCTTCTCGGTTTGGTACCGTCCTGCTAAAATCCTGAGAGCATGGGCTGATGGATCTAACATTTTACCTATAGTAAACACTACTCTTGGGTGGCCCAGTGGGCTGTCCATTGATTGGAGGTAAGTAGGAATCGTCCCAAATTGCTGCTAAGGGAGACATATTGTAGTTGGCCAGCTTCTGCTGGGATGAAAATGTATGCATTAAAATGAATATTCTGAAAATTGCTAGAGGAAGCAGAATAGGGCAAGACTCAGGGAAATAGAAGAAGGATTTGATGAAGTACTGGTCATGTGCAATTTTTACAGGGGCCATCTTGAGGATAGGAAATCTTTGGTGTCAACAAATATGTATTTGCCTATATGCACTATGGGAGGGTTTTTGGAATATCAGATTTAAATTTTAAGATATTGATCTGTTAAGGATATAGGAAAAGGTAACAGGGTAAACAAGCTTAGAGATATCAAATGCAAAAGCAGTTCATAGGAGTAAAAATAGGAAGAAATGTGTTTAACCTTTCAAACATAAGTCACTAACGGTATTTTTCCTAAATGTGAATTTAATAAGGCAAAAACTAAAATTCTTAACTTGAAGATAACATTTCAGGTTTTCTAAGACATTTGAAAATCACTTCATGAAAGTTGCTTTGTTTTTCTGGGGAACATAAGACTATTAAACTTTGCTTAATGAATGTAAATGTGTCAGCTGAACATGCTGTTCAGCTGAATTGCTGTTGTTTAGCTGCTAAGTTGTGTATGACTCTTCTGCGACCCCATGGACTGTCCAGCTCTTAGTCGTGTCCAACTCTTTCCACCCCATGGACTGTAGCCCACCCAGTTCCTCTGTCCATGGGATTTCCCAGGCAAGAACACTGGCCTGGGTTTCCATTTCCTTCTTAAGGGGGTCTTCCTGACCCAGGGATCGAACCCATGTCTCCTGCATTGCAGACGGATTCTTTACTGCTGAGCCACCAGGGAAATCCCTGATTTTGAATGCCCTTAGTATAAGGTGTGCTTTTCTAATTTCTGAATAACCAGTAACTAAGTATTTTGTTATTCTAGTTCTTCACGATTGTACTGGGTAGATGCCTTTTTTGATAAAATTGAGCACAGTAACTTTGATGGTTCAGACAGAAAAGCCCTGACCAATGTACATCAGTTGACACATCCATTTGGACTTGCTGTCTCTCAAGGTATGTTTTGAAGCAAAAGTGTTTTATTTATACTGTGCAAGCTGTATAAAACTCATCCTCATTTGGCAATCTCATAATTCCAGAAAAACTGGTCACTTATGAAATGGTGCTCTTATGTCTAAATAAAACATTGTTTGTTGATGAAATATTAATGTTTTTCTGTTTGAGACATTTCTATGTAACAGTGCATCTGTTTTCTTCCTCCCATCTCCTCTCTTGTGAGTATAGGCATGTTCTTGTGGGTTCGGTTGCTGGGAATAAGAATCTAGAACGGCACCACAAAACAGGTGGTGTGTTTAGTCTTGATAATAGGGTTTCTGTGAATGATTGTGTAGTTTGTACCAGGCCAAGAGGGTAAGGAAAAACTAAAACTTACCCTGGTTCTGCTTGACAAACCGTAATTAATCTGGTTAGAGAGGTGCCATTTTTTGATCCAACAAAGCCTCTACACTTACGCTAGTTGTGTTTCAAGTTGAAACTTCCTGCATGCGTGCTAAGTCACTCAGTTTGACTCACAAAGTATCTGACTCTTTGCGACTCCACGGACTATTAGCCCGCCAGGCTCTTCTGTCCATGGAATTCTCCAGGCAAGAATACAGGAATGGGTTGCCATGCCCTCTGCCAGGGGATCTTCCCAACCCAGAGATTGAACCCACGTCTCCTGCATTGCAGGTGAATTCTTTTCCATTGAGCCACCAGAGAAGTCCTGAAATTTCCTACTGTGAATCATTGGCATACTGCTTTTAAAAAAAGTAGACACTGACTATAATTCAAAGACTTTCTCATACACATGTAGTATGGAATGAATAACTAGTAAATATATTCTATATTCCCCCCTGTTTTCTGTGGAGGAGTGCATGTTATTTTAAAATATTTTAAGTGCTCTTGTGAGATTTTTGAGTCAGTTATAAATATGCAGCCAGTGCATTCTTTTTCCCTTTCTACTAATGCTGTCCGACACATCCTATTTGTTCTCACATAGGAACAGTATAAACATGTTAAATTTTCTCTGCTGTTTGCTGGAATATTTTGTAATTAAATAAAAATGCAGTTTTTATTTCATTGCTGGTTTGCAGTTTGATTGCTAGTCAGACCAAATATGATTTAGTAAGTCCAATGACGAATTAGTCATTGATTAAACCATAGATAAGGAAAACTGATTTTATGACACAATTTGTGACATCTTAGTCATTTTCTGGTCAGTTGGAATTTTTAGTTGGTTATTGTTTTTTTCTTTGGAAAACTCTATTGAAATACGCGTTTATTTCCCTGCTTTAGTATCTAAGGTAAAATGAACACAATTGAATTTTTGATGTTCAAAATCTTGTATGGCCTCTTCCATTTTCAGCTTTGTGGAGCATTATTGTCTTTTAAGGTGTAGGAACACTTATGTGGATAAATTTTATTGATCCCTAAACATACACTAACATTTCCTTCTTGAACTATCTATATCTATGCTTTGCCTTCTCAAAGCTCATTTTGAAATCTGAGAGTCAAATTAAAAAAAAAAATGTTCTCATTAAACATGGGATATAAAATGTTTGACCTGGAAGAGAACTTAGAGATTAATTTTACTAGAAACATGAGCCCCCACACAGTGACGATCACTCAGCAGTTTAGTGCTCAAGCTAGGATAAGAACTCAGTCTCCTGAGGCATCATTTCATATTGTATAAAAGAATCCTGAGATTAAAAAGATTTTTACCCATAGAGGTCTAAGGCCAATTGCTATTAAGTTTCATCACAATATTCCATATTCCAATATTCTTCCCTGAATCTAATCACTACTATTATTAATAATATAGGCTTCTTCTAGGTAGGATCTCTCTCAGATATCTATGCTAGCAACTCTTTCTACTGTTTTTATTCCCTAGCACTCTTGTGTCAGGAAGTATTCTTCCAACTCTATTGTTTTATTAAAGGTCCTTAGCTTCAGAGGCTCAAAAGTCAACAAATAAATTTTTTCTTTAAGAAAAAAAAAATAAGCTTCTAAAGAGTCATTTCTAGAATTACAAGTTATGGAAAACAGAAACATATTTATTTAAACAGATACTTATGAAAGAAGCTTCCCACATTTAGAAGAAGCATTATAAACATATTGCATTTTCCCAGGTGAGCTGTGGCAAGTAAACTTATCACCATATTTCTTCTTAGACTATATATATGTTACTGATTGGAGACGTGGTATTATTCGATTCGGGAAATACAATCCTGGACAATCGATTATTCTCCGAAGTGGTGTTGGTTCTGTGATGCGTGCGAAAGTATATGATTCTAGAGTCCAGACAGGTGAGTAATGTTGCCAGGTTGTTTGTATGGATGTATTTAATATGGTGGCTCCTTTTACCTTTAAATACTTCTTATTTACTATAACTTTATAGTATAGTAAATATACTATATAAATATCCTAATAGCTTTATCTTCCTGTCACTGAGATAATTTTAATGTGTAAGAATTTCTATTCAACTCTACTTACTTTAAGCATATGGGAGGAAAAACACGTTTCGGCACTTCTCTGTATTTAAATTGAATGTGTCATTTGGCATGTTCCTTTCCAAGAAGAAGTCAGTCTCTAATAGTGGGTCTGACAAGTATTCTTTCCCATTCATTTTTCGTCACAAACCAAACCTGTGATCAACCTAAAAGGACTGTGCTTAACCGCTGTGTTTGGGGGCATTGCTTTTTCAGGGTCTAATGCCTGTAGCCGGCCCACCAATCCAAACGGCGACTGCAGCCACTTCTGCTTTCCAGTGCCGAATTCCCAGCGGGTGTGTGGTTGCCCCTATGGAATGAGTCTGGCTTCTGATCATTTGACTTGTGTGGAGAATGCCTCCCGAGAGCCGCCGGTGGAGCAGTGTGGCACTCTTTCCTTCTCCTGTCACAACGGCAGATGCGTGCCCCTTCAGTATCGCTGTGACGGATTCGATGACTGTCTTGATAACAGTGATGAGGTTCAATGTACCACATCTAGTAAGTAGCTTATACATTAGTGATACGTCCTGTGATATATATAGAGAGAGAGGTGCACTTTAAAAAAAAGGCTTAGGTTATCCCTATAGGAAAAAAGGAATATGTACTCTAAAGGCTTTTAGAAAGCTAGACAATGAATATTATTCATAGATAATGTTACAGATGATTTCTAGCATTATTTGGACTATCCTCAATAAAATTTTTTTCTGACATTGGATGGACATGCAGAGTCACTGCATTTTGGCCTCTCCTACCCCAAATAAATGGGATCTAATCTATAGTACTGGAGAGAATGGTATCATGGAATAAGTGTTTGCAATAATAGATTTTGAAAACCTCATGTACTGTATTCCTTTTTCCTCCTGTAGGTGAAAAATGGATTATGGGTGAAATGGTGATTTTAACCTTTATAATCTTTTGATGGTAATCCAATTTATAATAAATACTATTGTGAAAGATTAAAAAAATCTCAGCAATTTCTATCAAGGAGACATTAAAGGAAAGAGAAATGACATTTGAAAATAAAAGTGCTCATTTGTACATTTTTGAAATTTCTAAAGGTTTATTTTGTTTAGTTTTATTTTGCACTGTTCTTTTTTAAAACTGCAGGTTTTTACATAAATGTTTTATCAATTTCAAATGAGCCATATGATGAGAGGAAGCATAGCTTAGAAGCAAAGGATGGGCCTTACAGTCGTGACAACTAGAGCTTTGGTCTTGGGCAGATGCCTAAGCCTCTCAAAGCCTCAATTTCCTCATCTGTAAAAATGCAGATAATTATATGTACCTGGCAGTATCCTTGTGAGGATTTAGAGAGAAAAAAAATATGTAAATAATAGTTGCCAAATAAACATCAGCGAATGGTGATGGCTTTCACATTTTGTATAATGCTCCCATTGAAAGGTAAGATCTCATTTAAAAGGCTGTAAAAACCAATGTCTTTACGACCAATTCGTTTCTATTGTAGATGCTACCTGTTCACCTTTAGCATTTGAGTGTAAACGCGAAGGACACTGCATTCCCTCAATGTGGCGCTGTGACGGAGAGGATGATTGTCTGGATGGCAGCGATGAGCAGAACTGCCCCACTCGAGCACCCACTTCCTGCCGTGCTGATCAATTCACCTGTGACAATAACTTCTGTATCCCAAGGAGCTGGGTCTGTGACACAGATAATGATTGTAAGGATGGATCAGATGAAAAGTCATGCAGTAAGTTTTGAACTGATTTCTCTTGGCTGCTCAGCCTAGTAAATAGATTTGAACCATGAGTAGGCTTTGAGTACTTTCCTTGAATGCTCATATAATTTTCATTATATCTTAGCCACTTCTATTCCATCTGTCAACCAGTGTATTAATAGGCTGTAAAAGCAAAGACATGGGAAGTCTTGCTAAATATTTTCTATGGAAGCGAAACAAGGACTGTCTTTGATATTTAACTAATATCCCGATGGAAACTGGAAAATAAAAATCCCACAACTAACTGTTCAGATATTTAAAACAATTGCCCTTTCTAAATCATATAAACACACCCAGATGTTTAGCTACTGGTTTTTCTTTTTATTTATACAGGCAAAAAGACAATAGAATAAAAAGGCAAAGAACATTTCAATTTCATTAATCTTACCCACCTGCACAGAGTGGGTGCAGAGTTCCCTGGACTAAGTTCTGTTTTGGTTGCATGATTTGGCTAGTCCCTTTTTTTCAGGACTAGATAAGCTTTAAGATCCCGTCTAGCTTTCACATTCTGTGAGACTATATTATGATTCCTGTTTTGAGTCGTGGAGGCAGCCCTTCTGACCCTAAGGCTATGTCTCTTCTGCCAGCTAGGGTCCTGGTTTTGAGGATAGTTCTGCTTAGGCTTTGGATTAAATTCAGTTATCATGATCCAGTTAAATCCAGTTATCATGTGGACCATGCTCCATGACCACAGGCCATCCTATTTTGTGGGCTGGGTTTCATTGCTTAGCTGTGCAGAAGAGTCTTGGACTTCATAGTATTCATGAGGTGTAGTCCAAAGCAAGGCCATGATGCTTATCTTCTACGTATGGTCTGTTTTTCAAAGTATCCTCACAGTTTCTGACTCTGAAACTGTTTTCAGTTCCTCTCTCCAAGAAGGCGATCTGCCTGACGTGCAGGAATTTTGAGCACACATACAACTGAGATAATTTATGTATTTCCTAAGCATTGTACAGTTTGGCTCTGGTACACATTGGACAAGAAATAAACTATTAACTTGGTTTTGTTTTTGGATGACATTAGATTATACACAGACATGTTCACCTACGCAGTTTCACTGCCCTGATCACCGATGTATTGCCCTAACTTTTGTCTGTGATGGGACCAAGGACTGTGCTGATGGGTCTGATGAGATTGGTTGTGGTAAGTACATTGTTTTATTTTTTTAATTAATTAACTAATTGCTTAATTAATCCATTGAGGTTATAAGTCCATAACTGATTTATATGTTTCAGGTGTACAATATACTAATTAACATTCAAAGATTAAAATCATTTATAATTGTAAAATATCAGCTATATTCCCTTTGTTGTGTAATATATTCCTGTAGCTTATCCCTATCTTACCCCTGCCCCCTTCCTTCTGCCCACTGTTAACCACTTGCTTCTTCTCTATGTCTGTGAGTCTGTTTCTTTTTGGTTATTTTCATTAGTTTGTTTTAGTTTTTAGATTCCACATATAAGTGACATTATATGGTATTTGTCTTTCTCTGTATGACTAAGTCCATCCACGTTGCAGATGGCAAAATTTCATTCTTTTTTATGGCTGAGTGGTGCTCCATTGTGTGTGTATATCTGTGTGTATATCTATATATATATGTTTTCTTTATCTATTCCTTTATCTATTTTCTTTATCTATTCCTCTGTTTATGGCCAAATAAGCTGCTTACCTATCTTGGCTATTGTAACAATGGTTTATTTTTATTCATGATGTTTAGAAAAATTTTGATGTTCAGTTGTTCCTTGGCTTAATTTCTAATATTTTTCTCTCATTTTCAGTAATTAACTGCACTGCTTCTCAATTCACATGTGTTAGTAATGGTCAGTGTATTAGCAAGACATATCGCTGTGATGGTGTTTTTGACTGTGATGACCACTCTGATGAGACAGATTGTCGTAAGTACCATATACCTAGCATGTTTCAGGTGATGGGGTCATTTCTTATTTACCAGGATTGCTCTTCCCACAGATTTTCTCTTAGATAAGCTAGAGGGAAGGCAGCCTAATTAACAAAACATTGTCTAAGGACCACAGTATTGATTGTATAAGAAAATCAAATCAATATCACCAAATAGGGATAAATTGTGAATCAAGTAGTTATAAATGGGCACTTTCAAATTGTCTTTTGAGTAGGTTAAATATTTGTCAGGTATTTTTCTTTTCAGTGTTACCTGCAGCATTCAAAATTAGTGGGTTTCAATGAGGTTTGCCATATATAAAGATATTTTAATGGTTTCTTTTAAGTCTCAATAGGGAGGTCACATCAAGCAAATCATTTGTTTAGTATCTGCTAACATGTTTCTGTGGTCTTTGTTCTGGGAGTCTGATAGAAAGTAAGAAACAAAGCAAGGCAGATAGTTATAAGGGCTTTATAGAAATGATACAGATAAAATTCATTGAAGGTGCCGAGAAAAGAAATTTTTTGAGGGTTCAAGGAGGACTTCATGGACTATAAATCTGATGGACCTATGAACTTCACAGGCTGTAGACCTAATAATGGAAAGGATTTGTTATTGCCATTTTTATATTAAACAAGGTGAGGTAGTCATTTGTTTGAATGTTGGTGTTTTGGATCATAAAAAGTAGGTTTCTATCAATTCTCCTCCCTAATCAGAAAAGAGGGTTTCCCTGATGGCTCAGTGGTACAGAATCCACCTGCCAATGCAGGAGATGAGGGTTTGATCCCTGGGTCCAGAAGATCCCTGGAGAAGGAAAGGGCAGCCCACTCCACTATTCTTGCGTAGAGAATCCTGTGGACCGTGGAGCCTGGTGGGCTATAGTCCCTGGGGTCACAAAGAGTCGGACATGACTGAGCGACTATAACAACAACAATTAGAAAAGGATGGTTTAAATCTATGGATAAAAGAAAATATAAATTATAAGTGTGTACAACACCCAGAAATTCTTAATCACCAAAGTTTCTGTTTCACATTGAAAACATAGAATTCTTCTCTGGTGGTCTGAGGTTAAAGTGCCATTGCCTCTGGCTTTCTATTACCTTGCAAGGTCCCTGGGAGAGAGTTTGGGTTTACTCCTGTGAAATAGGCAAGTAATCTATAAGAACTGCTTGGTGAATAGCGGAAAGTTTGCAAAGAATGGAAGATTTACAGTCATCTTGGCTTCATCATCATCAGTTCAGTCACTCAGTCATGTCCAATTCTTTGTGACCCCATGAACCGCAGCATGCCAGGCCTCCCTGTCCATCATCAACTCCTGGCTGCTGCTGCTGCTAAGTTGCTTCAGTTGTGTCCGACTCTGTGCGACCCCATAGACGGCAGCCCACCAGGCTCTCCCGTCCCTGGGATTCTCCAGGCAAGAACACTGGAGTGGGTTGCCATTTCCTTCTCCAATGCATGAAAGTGAAAAGTGAAAGTGAAGTCGCTCAGTCGTGTCTGACTTTTTGCGACCCCATGGACTGTAGCCTACCAGGCTCCTCCGTCCATGGGATTTTCCAGGCAAGAGTACTGGAGTGGGTTGCCATTTCCTTCTCCAATTTGCATGTTACTCCAGGTATTTCTTGACTTCGTACTTGGCTTCATTTAGTATAATTCATTTGAGGGAAAGTGATAACATCCAAATATATGAAATACATGAATTCCATGTCACCATAGCTGTTTAACCTCTATTAAATTCTCTGATGATTCTTTATTATTTAATCCAAAGTTAGAAACACAGGAAATATAATTTTCTTTTGACTCAGGGACTTCTATCCATTGTACATCTGTTTCTTTGTTATCAGATCCATTAATCAGATCAGACAGAGAAGACAATCATTTTAGACGTTAATATTACATCTTAAATTAATATTTGTCATAATCATTATTAGAAACTCACCATTGATCCAAAATGATTTCTTCTGAACCTAGGAGTTATATAAAAGGGATTATGGATCACATTTACAAACGCATTTTCCCCATGCTGTTCTCTTAGCAACCAGGCCTCCTGGTATGTGCCACCAAGATGAATTCCAGTGCCAAGAAGATGGGATCTGCATTCCGAAGACCTGGGAGTGTGATGGGCATGAGGACTGCCTCCAGGGATCTGATGAGCACAATGGCTGTCCCCCCAAAACCTGCCATCCTTCTCATTTCGTCTGTCAGAATGGAAACTGCATCTATAGAAATTGGCTCTGTGATGGGGACAATGATTGCGGAGACATGAGCGATGAGAAGGACTGCCCTACTCAGCCTTTTCAGTGTCCCAGTTGGCAGTGGCAATGCCCCGGCCATAGCATCTGTGTGAATCTGAGTGCAGTGTGTGATGGTGTCTCTGACTGCCCCGGTGGGACAGATGAGTCCCCACTTTGCAGTAAGTCTCCTGACCACAGTTTACTGGCCATGAACTCATCCTGAGCAGGGGCCAGCTGCGTGTCGTCATTGTCACAATCACCATGTAGTTGTTGAGGAAGGAATCTCAGTTCTCTGAATTTCAACCTGTGTAGGGATAGCCCTCATGGAATTCAAATAAATCATCACTGGGTAGTATTTATCATTTAATCCTTTGCACCCGGTTCTGTGTTTTTACTTCATTAGATCATCAAATTAAATTTGGTTCTGTTGGATAATGCGCTCATAAGTTTTTCTAACTTTCATATTTCCTAATTTCAATCAGAACTTGCCACAAAATGAATAAAGTCCAGGGATTTGTGTTTGCTGTGATTAAAATCCTGTGATTGGCATATCATCCTAATTACTGTCCTTTCTTTCTTTGCTCTTTAATCGATGCTCACTCTCAGATGAACCCTAGCCAGGTATGACTGCAAAGTATTTTAGGTTCTTATGATTTTATTTGCATTGCATTTGTGCTAAAAATGTCCTAATCATTTAGACCTACTTCCCCTTCTGGTACATGTTTCATACCATGACTCTTATAAATAAGAATACACATGGAAATAGAGGATATTTGCATCTACAGGCAGATAACTATTTTGGGTGCCTCAGGCATAGTCATTTTAGCCCTGAAAGTAAGGATGATCGTATGTTAGTTTATCTATGCCCTCTAGTCTTTCAGTTCTCCTTCCCCTTTGTAAACCTTTTAGCTCTGTTCTTCAGTGTCAAAGTCTTATCTTCCATATCTGTGTAGGTATAAGAATGAAAGAAAACAAATGGAAAGTAATTTAGGTCTCTTTGCAAGCTTTACCAATGACAGTTATGTTTCTTTATGTTTAGTTTATATTTCCTCCACGTTTCTTTCATTGCACTAAATGGAGTTATATTAGAAGGTTGTAGTGAAGAAAGTGGTCCAAGTCCAGTGGATGTGAAAGATGGTAAATCCTTAGGCAAGTCAGAGCAGTGGACAGCCTATGGACCTCATCCATGTGGATTCTGCTCATAGCTCAGACTTGGGTATTGTGTTGAGGGTGATGTGAGACTATATGACATGTAATGTAACAGAGTGAACCAAAGAAGCAAAGATTGCTGACTTTTCCCCTTTGTGATTTCTTTTTCTTTATTCTAGACCAGAATAGCTGCTCAGATTCCAATGGTGGTTGTACTCACCAGTGTATTCAAGGGCCTTATGGGGCCCAGTGCCAGTGTCCATTGGGATATCTGCTTGGCAATGACTCTAAGACCTGCGAAGACATAGATGAATGTCGTACTCCAGGCTTTTGTAGCCAGTACTGTTACAACATGAGAGGTTCTTTCCGGTGCTGGTGTGATTCAGAATACACGCTAGATGCTGATCGGAGGACTTGTAAAGCTACAGGTAATGAAAGTGAGCTAACTCCAGCTAGTTTAACAGGCATACTCCACACACCATCTTCGTATAATGCCTGATGAATTAAATTCAACCAGTATTAATTCTGGGCTTCCCAGAGGGTGCAGTGGTAAAGAATCTGCCTGCCAGTGCAGGTAGATGTAAGAAACGTAGGTTCAATACCTGACTCAGGAAGATCCCCTGGAATTGGAAATGGCAACCCACTCCAGTATTCTTGCCTGGCAAATTCCATGGGCAGAGGAGCCTGGCGGGTTACAGTCCATGGGGTGGCAAAGAGTTGGACACGACTGAACACAGCACACACATAGTATTAATTAAGTTTCTCTGACATGAAAGTGTTTGTACTATGTGTTAGGGTATTGATGTGGCTGCTTTAAATAATAATAAATAAATAATACTAAAACCAAAGAGGCAGTTTCTTCTTTTCAGGTAGGAGTCTGGAGGGTAGAGGGTTCGGGGGTAAAAGCTGGTGTGCCTTCCATCCAGGGATCCAGTGATCTTGCTCCAGAGTTTGCCAGCTCCCAGGAAGTATGAAAGGGGTGAGCAGCTTCCTTTTAAGGATGATCCCTGGAATTTGACACATCATTTGTGTTTGCATTTTATTGATGGAAACTTAGTTATATAGTCTCTCCAAATTGAAATGGAAATGGAGAAACGCCTCTAGCTCTTAGGCCCTGTGCTGTGCTAAAAGTTGGCATAATTTAATACTAAAAAGGAAGAAGAGAGAGGACATGGGAATGATTAGAAATCTCTGCCACAGCTGAATGCGGAGTACAAAATAAGCAAGTACAAAAGTAACTATAGAAACAGGAAGAATGCAAGAATAGTTCACTCCAGGTTGATAGATAAACACTGAAGTGTAATTCAAGGATGAAAGACATTTTGAAAGCTTACTTTCAGTACTTGTGAAAATCAGCTATTAAGGTAACATCATTCTTATAGGAGTTTTTGTTTGTTTTTCCCCATTACTCTAGTTTGGAATGGCATCTTCTTTCTGTTATCAAAGGTATTACATCAAATATTGTTGTTTCTCCCATAATCATTGACACTTTGTATTTTCTTCCTGGACAGAATCTGAAACTCTGTTACTGGTGGCGAGTCAGAGCCAGCTTGTTGCTGGCAATATGACCCAGAATGGGTACTTTGTCTACCCAGTTATCCAACATGGTTCTCACATTGTGGCTGTTGATTTTGATTCAGTCAGTGGTCGTATCTTTTGGTCTGATGGAACTCAGGGTAAAATCTGGAGTGCGTTTCAAAATGGAACAGATAAAAAACTAGTAAGTACATAAGTACATATCTACTGGCCTTTGATCTGCCTAGTTCCCCAGTCTCAGGTCTATTTGCTGTTAATCACCAGTGAGAGAAGGTCCTACCCTATCTTAAGTGGTTCTCATGTCTCCCTCTGGGCCATCCATACTTAAAAGCCCTGGATGTTCCTAACTCCTATCTAATGGGATCTGAAGGCAGAGACTTGAATCTGAATACCAGGTTATACGATACAGAGACCTCATTGCATCTTGGAAGTCCCTTCTGCATTTTTTTTTTCCTAGTGGATAAAAAACGAGACACAGGGGAGGTTGCTTTTCTTTCTTTTGTCTTTTAAAATATTTTTAAAATTTATTATTTCTTTTCTATCTGGTTTATTATATAGGATAGTGAATATAGTTCCCTGTGCTATACAATAGGACCTTGTAGTTGAAGTTGCTTTTCTTAGCTTTAATTCAGTTATGTTTCTTGATCAGTATCCCAGAGTTTCAATTTCTTCATCCTTGGTGGTTATGTTTCCTCTGCCCCTTAGAACTTTATTTTGTAATTGTTGGCTCTCAATCAATAAAAGCATTACTTTTGCCATGAGAACACTGTAAAGTTTCATAGGGTGGCCAACTTAGCAAATGGATACAGTTTTTATTTAGCTGAAAAAATTCTGAAATCAAAACTCCACACTAATCCAACAATAGAGTATTCAATTCTATACAATCTTGTAGATTTTCCCTAGAAAACCCTACTGTTTATACATGGGAAGACCACATTTTCTAGTCCTTACATGAGAGCATAGGACAAGTTAGATGATACCTTAGTCTCAATTTTCATTTTATTTCTATGTTTGGATTATTTCTTGAGAGTTCACTTATTATTCACTTTCGTCTTTAGATACTTGACAGTGGTGTCAGCATGACTGGAAGTATTGCAGTAGATTGGATAGGACGCAATCTTTACTGGACAGACATTTCCCTGCGAACAATTGACGTCGCGAAACTGGATGGGAGCCACAAGACCGTGCTGATTAGTGAAAACATAACAAATCTAGGGGGACTAGCAGTAGATCCCAGAGCTACGTAAGACATTTTTTTTTCTTAAATATCATGTTGCCTTAACATTGTATGAGAAGAAATAACAGTAACGTGATGTGGCTAATACTCATATCACAATATTTTAAATGATCCCTTGTTTAGACATCTCTATATAAATGTTAGCCATACAGCTAGTTGTTGCTGTCTTCCTTTATCCGAATAGTCCTCTTCATAAAGTACACAAGAGCAATTAATTGTTCACTTAAAGATCATGTTACTTTTTAGCTTGCAAGTATATGATGAAGTCTCTAACAAATGCATGCAGTAAAACACTTCATATTTATACCGCAAAAAGCCAGATTTTCTTGCTTCAGTTTCATATTGTTTATTACAACTTCCTTTTAGGTCATGTAAGGAGATTTTTTCCTCCTGGCCCTAAAGGAAAGAAGAAATTCTCTCATGCTTAGAAATCTTTGAGGGCTTCTTTCCTTGAATTTCCTTAGATTGTCTTCTTTTTTTTTTTTTAATTTTATTTTATTTAACTTTACAATATTGTATTGGTTTTGCCATATATCAAAATGAATCTGCCACAGGTATACATGTGTTCCCCATCCTGAACCCTCCTCCCTCCTCCCTCCCCATACCATCCCTCTGGGTCGTCCCAGTGCACCAGCCCCAAGCATCCAGTATCGTGCATTAGATTGTCTTCTGCAGGAAGATGAGTTAGGCAAATTATGTTCAGTGCAGTGCAGGCGTGCTAGATATTATAAAGTATTACACACCAGTGAAATTTATGATGAATCTGATGATGAATAAAGACTTTCTTAAAAATGACAGGGTAGATAAACAAGGACAGATGGACTTTTCTAGATCAACTGTATATGGATTGTACAGAAACACAAATCAGCATTGAGACATTTCAGTGTGTCACACTGTACTGCTTGTTTTATGAACGTTATAAAAACACCCAGATGGCTTGTGATTGCATTATGATTGCAGTTTTGCTTTGTGACATAGTAAGCTCTTGCATATATTCTGAACTGGAGATGTGTTATTTTAAGCAGAGCATAAACATGATATTCTATTATTTAAAATGACAGTTATTTTCCATGTAGAAATGTGTCCTGTCCAACTGGTAAGTCGTTTCTTTCCACAGTGACCGTGTGATGTTCTGGTCTGACTGGGGCAGTCACCCTCGCATTGAGCGAGCTAGCATGGATGGCAGTCAGCGCACCATCATTGTGCAGGAGAAGATCTACTGGCCCAATGGATTAGCTCTTGACTACCCCAACAGGCTACTCTATTTCATGGATGGCTATCTTGATTACCTAGACTTCTGTCACTACGATGGAAGCAATCGGAGGCAGGTGATAGCCAGTGATTTGGTAAGTTGGTAGCAAAGAAAGGAAATTAAAGTAAGATCATGGTTTAGTAGGAAGCATATGGAGTAAAAGAAAAGGAAGAAATTCACTTCTGTGTCGTAGACATCCAGAAAATATCAACAGGAAGGAGGGCCGGTCCATCTATTTTCGCAGAAAATCATTATTCCTGTTCATGGTCCAGGAAGGATTAATAGCTTGCGTGATTTAGTTGATCTGTCATTTAGCTGATGCCAATCTGTTGTTTCCGCATAAATAATGATTTAATTATATGTAAATTCCTCAATGAAATCATAGTTTGTTGCATATTTTGTATTTTTATTCAGGAAATTCTGGTGAAATTTATTTTCACAAGTTAAATGGGAAAATGAAGAAAAAGTATATTTTACTAAAGAGCTTTTGAAGCCTTCAGAGTAAAGATGAAGGCTAAATGACACAGGTCCATGAAAGTATTTTTAATTTGTCAGTGGGATGTAGGTCAAGAAGTATGTTTTTTTCTCTCTCTTGAGAAAGGATTTTGCTATGTCTTTGTTAAGTTAAATGCTAAAGGAAACCATCTTCTTGGGTAGGTATCCCTTCCTACTTTGTTCACCTTAGTTTTTATTTCTAGGTCTCATTGTTCTCTTCTGCTTCACAGATTCTGCGCCATCCTTACTCCATAAGTCTTTTTGAAGATACTGTGTACTGGAGCGATCGTGCTACTCATGAGGTTATGAAAGCCAATAAGTGGCATGGGGAACCAGTCAGTAGTGATGACTCTTCACCAGCCTCTTGGCATTGTTGTGGTTCATCCTGCAAAACAGCCAGTTTGTACGTGATAGGCATATCTTTCCTGGGTATAGCTTGGAAAACATTGATTCTGGGAATGTAAAATGTATAATTTTGCAGACCTATTTGTTTGGACAGTGTATTTCCATGATTTCTATTTATCATGGAAAACACAAATCTTTTATGTGTTTACATACTCAAAGTCTCCCTGTTTTTTTTCTCTCACTTACTCTTGCCACACGGGGCTTCCCTGGACTTCCTTTCGGTACAGAAGCATATCCGGCTTCTTCTCATCTCTGAACGTCTTCCCTGGGATGCTCCTTGCCCAGATCTCTGTCTGAGGTGCTCCTTCTGTTACTCTCAGATGGTCCTTTGTGACTTCATTCTCTCAGATGGCTCTTGACCATCCTATCGAAAACGGCTCTCTCTTTCATAATTCTTTTGTTCTTTGTTCTCACATTCTAAAGTCACACGGTTTATGAGTTTAGTTCTGGTTCCCTTTGTTACAATAACGGCCTCATATTTACAGTATTCCCAGTCTCCTGCATTGGCAGTTGGGTTCTTTACCACTAGCACCACCTTGAAAGCCTGTTTGGCTTTACTAGTTTTTGAGTGAATGAATGGATTACTGCATCTAACAAAGTGTATGTAATGAGAATATATAAGATCTAGAGAATATCCTATCAGCACAGGATACACACCAAGTCTCTTTACTTCAAGGAGTAGAAACACAACAGAAAGATGTCACCAATAAAAAAAAGAAAGATTATTACCTAACCAGAACTTTCACAACAGTAGATAAGGTCACATAGAGAACACAACCTGGTTTCATTTAATGTAAAAAGATCTTTTTGGGGTCAGCCAAGGAGACACATCTTATGTAGCATCAAATTTCTACTTCTAAGCTCTGGATTACTCAGGGGCTGTTTGTTCATACTCCATTTATAGACTGGATTGGTCTGTGACCTTGAGTAAGTCATTCTTCCCACTTATGCCTCTTATGAACCTTATGTTGAAAGATGATGTTAGGGAAGGGTGAAGTAGTTAAGGGCAAAAATCGAACTAGCCAAGGTAACTAAAATATTTGTGTGTCCAAATATCAGAGACTTCTGGGATTACAATTTTTTAATCAAGATGTAATTGATAAATGACATTGCATTTGTTTTAGGTGTGCAACATAATGATTGGATATTTATATATATTGTGAAACGATCAATGTGAGATTAGTGAACATCCATCACCACATATTTTTCTGTGATTAGAACTTTTAGGATCAACTCTTTAGTCTTCATGCTGTACATTACATCCACAAGACTTCTTTATGTTGTAACTGGAAGTTTCCACCTTTTGACCACCTTCACACTTTTTGCTACCTTGCGTTCCCTGTGTCTGGCAAGCACCAATCTGTTTTTTATTTTTTGATTTAGATTTCATATGAAAGTGATATCATTATACCCTTCAGGTCTGTCTATGTTGTTGCAAATGGAGTATTTTCTTCTTTTTTGGTGGCTGATTAATATTTGATTATATGCATTCTGTTCACTTTAATGTGGGCAGTTTTCCATTCACCCTGTTTTCTTCTCTTTGTATTACAGCCTCAAATCCGTGCAGCTATACCCGATGCAGCCATCTGTGCCTGCTTTCCTCAAAGAGCCTTTACTCCTGTGCTTGTCCTTCTGGGTGGACTCTTGCTCGTGATTCTGTGACTTGCGTGAGAGGTAGAGTATGTCCTTTAAGTACGCTCTGAAGGTGGAACTTGCCATCGAACTCTAAAGCACTTGGTGATGGCGCGTGTGTGCGATGTTTCCTCTGATCAGCAGATATCTGTGGGGTGTGTGCCGTATGGGGTGAGTTAATTGAGCACCATAAACAAAAACTGATTTACAATCAACCATATACAGAAACTCCATTACAAATGAGTTGTAATTGAAATATAGTTTCTATATATGGAGCCAATATTATGTGTGCCTGTGGTTCAGCATTTTTTAACCTCACATTTTTTCTTACCTGGTTATAGGCAGGCAAGCTGTGATAATGGGAAGTTCCAAATTCTGCATTTAGAAATAAAAATTATGTATATTTGTGGATAGTTTCATTTTTAGGTTACTTATCTCATTTTTAAAAATATTTATTTTTATTTATTTGTTTGGCTGTACTGGGTCTAGTTGTGGCACGTGGGATTTTTTAGTTGTGAACTCTGCAGCATGTGAACTCATAGTTGCACGGCATGTGGGATCTAGTTTCCTGACCTGGGATCAGACCTGGACTCCTGCATTGAGCATGTGGAGTCTTAACCTTGGACCACAAGGAAAGTGCCTCCTATTTCATTTTTTATTCTCATAACCAGTAGTAAATAAAGAGTGTTACAGTATGGGTGTTCTGACTCCAGTTTCAGTCCCTTTATTATTTACTATTTTATGGTGCTCTAAAAATGAAGCTTTTCTTTGTATGAAATACTTTGAGTGATTATTTCAGCAATTTATTCTTCATCTCATCCTAGATATCTTACTGGGTTGATTGAAGAGTATGTGAATATTATACTAAGTACTTTAGGGATCAAGAAAGGAAGGATAAGATAGAGTCAATCCACAAAGGGGATTTCTAAGAAATCATTTGCCTTTGCTTAAAAATCTAAAGAGGTAGTATAAGCAAGTTTCTTTCATTACTCAGTGAAAAGGAGTAAACATTTTCATCCTGATAAAAATGGCTGTGGACAAGTTAAAAGTAAATGTTTAATGGTGAAAAATTCCTAAATTAAGAGAAAAGTAGTCTTAATTCTAGAGGAAAATTTAGTTTTCAAAAGGAAAATATATTCCTGAATCCAGGAAATTTATGGCATTTACAGGTTATACAGATGCAGGGTTACTGAACATTGAATTCCATCAGCATGTAATATTTTGCAGTGATACTTTTGTGATGAAAGATTTTAATTATTGGTAATGCTTACAAAGGGATTGGCATTTGCAGTGTTTCTTCAGAGATTTATTATGAACCTAATCCTTGTTGACATTGTTTAATTTAGTGTGTCCTCAGAGTCTTTCAGCAGAAGATTAAACGGGGCTATAGACATTCTTTGTACAAAACATTCTTTCACCACACAAAGATTGTTGAACTGTGCGTTGGGGATTGGTGTCATCTACGTTTCTATCTGATAGTGATTGATAAGTGTCAACCCTAAAAAATACCTTTTTTTATTTCACAAATAATTCCACTAGTGGTTTCCCATGGACTGATTTTTACTGAGGTGGAACTTTTTCAACATTTTCCAACAGGCTTCTGAGCATCGGTTGGGTTACTGAGTCCTAATATATGTGAACTAAAAAAAAAAAAAATTGCTTTTTTTCAACAAGAAGCTTAGAAGACAACATTCATAGATGAAAACAGTTTATTTAAATATTTGATCACCTTTAAAATTTTGTCTGTACAGTGTCTAGCATATCTTTGAAAGTTCTTGTATAAGATTAGGTGAAAAAGCACAGATTGTTTAATATTGGCTATGTATTCATAAAAGCATGCATTAAAAAAATCTGGAGGACAGGATACACAAATGTCAATAGTGCTTACTGTTGGGAAGGGAGATTAGGGAGTATTTCTATTTTTTCCTAATTTTATGTTATAAAATTTTAATGGGAGAGCTTTCTCTGTATGAAATAGTTTTTTTCTTGTTTATCAAATATGTTCTTCAAGTGCCAAAAAGCCCCCCAAACTCAAACCATCTTCCCAGCACCCCCTAATATTAAGAGCTGCACATCCAAAATAGGGTTGTATAAGGTCTGACTCTGGGAGGAGCTATGCTTGGGAGTCATAAATGCCACCTCTTAATGACAACATAAATTTTTCATTCATGACTGTTGTCTTTTCACTTCTTTGCTCTGCTAACACTAATCTTAATTCTTAATAAGATAATGACATGAAAAATAAAAATGAAGAAATTTTCATTTCTCCTGATCTCCTTTCCAGCCAACCCTAGATGCTGCTGTGCCTACTCTTTCATGGCCATGGTCCATATTCTTTGTCTGGCCCCCCAGATTCTCAGTTCCTTGAGGATAAACCTGATCCCTTCGTATATGCCCATGGCACACAGTGTCACTCAGTGAATGTTGAATGGATGACAAACCTTTCAATATCATTTTTATTTTCCATTCATGTATTTTTCACATGTTTATGCCTTTACTGATGTGTAGAGTTATAAAATTAGTCCTTTTTTCTTTGCCACAGAGCACTTTTCATGCACCTTCCTATGCCACCTGCTGTTTTGGTGGTCACTTCTGCCAGTGCAGCGTTAAATGATACCCCACCTCTAATCTATGGCCCGCAAATGTTCATTGGTTGTAAACCCTCTCAAACGCAGTGAACAGACGGAGGTCCTGAGACCTATCCCTAGGGAGGAGAATTGGCTGAAGGAGTAGCGCTGGAGGAAAAGCTTATTAGAGGAGGAGTCCGGGAGGCCCATGTTTGATGGATAAGAGATGAAGATTTTTCAGCCTTAAACAGTGCTTTAGTTAACAATTCTTCCAATTAAGCAAAAGAAAAATTACCCTAAAAAAGAGCAGAATCAGATTTTGAGTAAGTAAAAATTCCCCTGTGAAATTGAGAAATATTTCTTATTTCTCTGAACCAATGAGCATTTATAATATATAATTAATTAATCATTAAATATGATCTCAGAATAATTTCAGGGTACATTTGAAACTCATAATTTTTAATTTCTGTATTTAAATCAAATGAATTCAGGAGTGATTTGATATTCAATAAATAGTACCCAGCATGTACTTTTTGCAGAATAGTGATTAAGAACATAGGTTTTAGAGTCCAAGTGACCTTGGTTATTTTGCAACAACAACAAAAGGCTTTAAGGAGAGAAATTCAATGAACAAGTATTTGTTTGCTGCATATTGTGTAGCATGTATTCTCAATAAATGGGGATGGCTATTTTGATTTATTGCAGTTGTTCAGAAAAGAGGAAAAGCAGCTGAGCGAGGCAAGGTTTGGGAGTTAATCTCATTGCATTGTTTCCTGCAAGAGTTGCATAGCTGTGGGAGGCTCCTTGGCCTCAGTTGCTTTTGAAAACAGCATTGCTGGTTGCTGTGAAAGACTACATGCTATACATTGTAGTACTTTTCAAGAAGAGTTGCAAATTTCAAATCTGTACTAGGTAATCAATTGAGTCAATTCATTTCTCAGTAATGGAAATGCCAGGAACAAGGAAAAGCTAATCGAATGTAAAAGAAAGTAAAGAAAAAATTGTCAAAATAATCCTGCTGAAGATGCAAAGTTTCCGGAATAATCAAAATAATGCAAACACCATTTTTAGCCCATGAAGATTATGCAATAATTAATCATTTTATACTTTGTCTGAATAGGTGATATATCTTACATGTCTTAATAACACAAACTCACATTTCAAAGTTTTCCTTTTCTCGCAGAGGAATGATAATAAAACCCTACTCATGAACTTTATTAGTTTTTTCATAATGCGCCTATAGTCTGGAGAAGATGATCTCTGAAAAAGGACCTCATTATCTATTAAAGAGCCTACATAAAGTGATAGTTTAAATAAGATATTATGAAGATGTTTAAATTGCAATATATAGATACTTTTGAGAACTTCAGAAGACACTCTACATATTTACTTATCTGTCCATCCATTTATTCATGTATGGGGTCATTCAGTTAGCAAATATTTATTAGACAACTATTCCAAGCTCTGGGGACATAATAGTGAGTAAATTGGACGGGGTCACTGCCCTTTGGGAGTTAGAATCTAATGCAGAAGATAGACATTAGTCAAATAACAGTTGGTGCAATTATAAATTAGATTTACTTAGTAATTAGACCCTTTCATAAACACTAGGCAACACTTTGTGGTGTTATTTTCTAAAAATACTTAAAACTAATGAACTGCCATTCACCAAGAAGAGACTACAAATTTTCTTTTGCCCCAAAATGTGAAAATCCAATTCTCCCTTGCCTGAGTCATTCTGCATCTAGAAATGGGAGAACTTCTTGTCTGTGACTATCCAAACATGGATTAGCAGTGTGAGTAAGGAATTAATGAAGTGTAAGGTAAATGCTGATCTACCTTGGGTGATTCCAGAAGTCTCGTATGTGAAATTGGTGGTCTGGTGACCCAACAACCCACTGAAACCCAATGGAAAACCCTGAATTTTCTGGTGAAATATCTATCATGCATTATAATTATTGCCATGTTCCTTCAGTGGCATTTTATCCTATCAGATGGTAATAATCCTTTGCCTTCTGTTAGTCTAAATATCTGGGATATAATTTTGAGTGATATTCTGTTATTTTCACAGATGATCAAGCATTCCTAATAGTTGTAAGAAACAGTATAATTTTTGGAATTTCCCTTAATCCTGACGTGAAGACCTTTGATGGGATGGTGCCCATATCAGGGATACGCAATTGTTATGATGTTGCAGTTGATTATTCAGAGCAGTTCATCTATTGGCTTGAAAATCCAGTAAGTTTCGAATAACATTCCAAGTATGTAGCTTGTTCTTGAAGAGCCTACCTTCACGGAGGCCTTCTTACATTTTTGCTTGCGGGGGTCGGGGTGGGAATGACCCAAACAGAAATTAGTTCAACGCTAAGCCTTTTTTAATTCAGTGAGGGATGTCAATGGGAAGTTGGCCTGGAGCAAAGACCCAATAATAAACACGTTTAAGCCCTTCGGTGCATTTATTCATTCATCGAGTATTAAGTGACTACTACTTTCCTGCAGTGAACTGGCTGCTTCCAACTGCAGAGTACATGCCAAGAGGAAGCAGTAACCAAGTTTGCTCTTGAGCTTTAATCTAGTGGAAGATATTAGACTAACATAAGAATGATCTTCAGTTAAGACCAAAGGCAATAATTCCCTAAGGGAATTTCAGGAAAACATCTGATGTGGCTGCTGTGGCCTTCACTCAGAATCTTTGTCTTTAGGAGAAAAGAGAACATTCCTCCAACTTCCTTCCCACTGGGACTCTTTCTTTACCTATTAGGGAAGAAACCTGTGAGAATGGGGAAGGGGCAGGGAGAACATGAATGATTCAGTGCTGCTGGCGTTGGTGTTTTACCCAGTGAGCCCACCCAGTGGCCCTGGCATTTTGCATTTCTTCCATGCATGAAGTATCTTAAAGCAACTGCAGTGAAGAAGCTGTGGCCTTGAAACAGCTCACCACTCCTTGTCTTTCTCACTAGGGTGAAATTCACAGAGTGAAGACAGACGGAACCAACAGGACAGTGTTTGCTCCTCTGTCAAGTTTGGGGGCTTCTGCGAGCCTGGCCTTAGACTGGCTATCAAGAAACCTTTATTTTACTGATCACGTGACTCGATCAATTAAGGTACTAATTCCATAAAACTGTTGATACAAACACTGGTTTCTGATTCATGTAAAATTTCAGGAAATGCTGTCATATGGAGGAAGGAAAAAGGGATATTAGTATTAGTTCTCTGAAAACAAGGAGAAACCTAAAAATTGAAACTTTCTACTGTGCTATTTTGTCTCCACCTGAGTATCAATGGCAGCCTGTTAATAATTTAATAAATAAGAATTTATTAAAATATATACAAAGATAAATAAAAATTATGTAATGAATTCAGTGTAAAGGGAAGCTTATAGTAGGCAAGGCCCATTTCCATCATCTTTCCCCATCAAGTATCCAATGCTATTTCAGTTCTAAACCAAATTTTTAGATTGCCATTGTTCTAAGATGGAAATCTATGACTCTAACAGTGAAACAGAAAGTAGAAACTTGATTCTGATTCCTTTGATGCTTTCCTTTGTGAGATTAGTGTTCTTTTCACTCTTAATTCCCAGAAGAAACTCTATAGGGGCACAGGTATGAAATCACATGAAGTAACTCAGAGGTAACTTGACTAGTGTTGGTTTACTCCAGTCTGGGATAAGGTTAAGACATGGGAGGGATTATTAATTCAGAGTGAGAATGAGAAGTCCTAACGCAAAGGGGCAGTCTTGGGAATGTGGCCGTAGGGTGACAGTCCACTGCTCTGGATGAAGCATCAGTTAGTACGTCGGTTCTCTTTGGGACATTCAGAAAGATTGATGCTAACGATGAGGAAGGTGCACAGTAGCCTTCCTCAGGAGCCTCCACGGTAGCCATCCAAACCCTACAACATTGCTGAGGGCCAACAAGTGCAGTAAACGGTCACGGGGACAGGGATAGTCACAGTATGTACTCAGTATCCTAATCTCAAGCCAAGTAGAATCAGCAGCTCCTAACATGAAGGGAAACTTGGAGGCTCATCTGGTTCATGCTCTTCATTTGGTAAGACTGTGAAGCCCACCGAAGTCAGCTTCACTACCCTGATTCCAGGAGGTGGGGTGGGAAGGGGTGGGTGGTCTAACTTTGCCTTGTTATAAACCACAAGTGCAGCAGTCCATCCTGCTTCAACCCCCTTGTTCAGTGACAGAAGGTATTTTGCACAACTTTAACTAAACATATCACCGGCCCAAGACAAGGCAATATTTACTGCCAAGACCTTTAGTACCAAACTCATCCTCTAGAGGCCACTCAGTACAAAACTGTCTTCTTTCCAAATGGCAATTGATCGGCTCCTGTTTTGTAAAGGGGGTCTTCTCTTGTGGACTGATAGTCTTTCAAGAGCAGGGCGCTTGTCTCCTTCATCGGGGTTAGATAGCACCAGTTGAAGAACTGAGTGTGTGCGTGTGTGTGTGTGCATGTGCGTGTGTGTGTATTGGTGAGGCTACTTTAACCATGGAAACTTAAATTGTGCCCCCAGTGAAGCAAGGTCCAGAGGAAAGAAAGCTTGCTCTGGAGTCCTGGCTTCGAGTCTGGCTTGTTTGCTCAATTGCACATTCATTCAGCAAACACTAGTAAACGCTTTCCATGGATCAGTGCCATGCTGTGTGTGTGTTCAGTCGCTCAGTCATGTCTGATTAAAGATCCCGTACAGTCCCAGGACTGTAGCCTGCCAGGCTCTTCTGTCCATGGAATGTCAAGCATACAGGAGGGGGTTGCCATTTCCTTCTCCAGAGTATCTTCCTGACCCAGGGATTGAACCCTAATCTCCTGCATTGCTGGCAGATTTAGGAGTAACTCATGTTGAATTCCAGCTTTTCCACTAGGGGTAGCTGTGTGCTCATTCACTGAAAGCAATTTTGTAATTGAAACGTGAAACATACAGAAAGGCTGTCTGCCACAGAGCTCCAGCTATTCCAAAAAAACAAGGAGACTTTCTTTTGAACCGAAGACATCCTTAGGAAAAGGAGAGAAATTGTAGCAGAAAGAGGCAAATTGAAAAACTTATTTTAATCCAAATAGGAGAAAAAGCTGCTACACAGGAGAGAGAAAAATAGAAAGAGTGAGGGAGAGAAGGATGTGTGTGTTTGTGTGTGTGTGTGTGAAAGAGTGCTGTTGCTGCTGCTGCTGCTAAGTCGCTTCAGTCGTGTCCGACTCCGTGTGACCCCATAGATGGCAGCCCACCAGGCTCCCCCGTCCCTGGGATTCTCCAGGCAAGAACACTGGAGTGGGTTGCCATTTCCTTCTCCAATGCATGAAAGTGAAAAGTGAAAGTGAAGTCGCTCAGTCGTGTCCGACACTTTGCAACCCCATGGACTGCAGCCTACCAGGCTCCTCCATCCATGGGATTTTCCAGGCAAGAGTACTGGAGTGGGGTGCCACTGCCTTCTCCATGTGAAAGAGTGAGGGAGGGAGAAAGATGTATATAGATAGAAAGGCAAAGATAGAAACAAGCATAAATAATCAGTTTGTATTGAAATACGATTTTATAGAAAAGGCTTTGTGCAAATCAAGAGGCGTTTTCTTACTTCTTACGAGTGTTTCTCACCTCAGACTGTCTCAAGTGCATACTAAAATGGCCTTGTTTCTATAAGAAACTGCTTCTGGTCCAGTAACGCGTATCTCTCAGTGGTGTTTCACAGTGGTATAACCCTGTAGTTATAACAGTTCAAGCAAGATTGCTTAAAAACATAACAATAGGAAACCCACAAATCCTCTCTAGGCCTCTTCTGTATTACCTTATGTGGGCATGATAGTGGCATCCATCTCATGAAGTCACTGTGAGGATTAAATCCGATAGTGCTTAATTTAATGCCTGCTGTATAGTGGGTTCCCATAAACAGGTCGATAAAACACACTGACTGTAGTCGTGCCGGGGTGCTGGGCAAAGCACTTTGCATGAATTGTCCCATGTTGCTGGGACCTCTATGCAGAAGGGACCATTATCTTCACACTTGACTAACACAGTTCAGAGAGGTGAACTTACTTGCTTCAGGTGCTGTAGTCAGTCATGTAGGATCTGGCAGGGCCGGCATGGGCACACAGGCCGTTAACGTGGCACAGAACTCACTCAAGTGAATTAGATGGTTTGCTCAACTGTGTTTGCAGTGATGGACCACTGGGTGCTCCGGTCCAGTCATCGGGGCACAGGAGACCTGTGGGGTTCCCTTTGGATGGTTCTCATCTTTTTCTGTGGAGAAGGCAATGGCACCCCACTCCAGTACTCTTGCCTGGAGAGTCCCATGGACGGAGGAGCCTGGTGGGCTGCAGTCCATGAGGTCGCTAAGAGTCGGACACGACTGAGAGACTTCACTTTTAGTTTTCACTTTTCATGCATTGGAGAAGGAAATGGCAACCCACTCCAGTGTTCTTGCCTGGAGAATCCCAGGGACGGCGGAGCCAGGTGGGCTGCCATCTATGGGGTCGCACAGAGTCGGACATGACTGAAGCGACTTAGCAGCAGCAGCATCTTTTTCTGAAGGCATTTTGTAGTTTCACTCAGGCAGTGATCCATGTAAATAGCTTCTCCTGGATTTTTAGATAAATTGCAAATAGAAATTTGAGAGGTGATGTCATTTTCTTACTTCCATTTTCTATTGAGCTGATTTTTCTTATAGCTCTGAGATGCAATTAGGGATTATCTACCATGCAAACTCTCTCATTCACCCCAATCATAGTTTGAATTTGTTGCATGTTTCAGTTTTCCTTCACCTTAGCTTTCTTACTTTCCTCTTACACAGGTTATGACACTTCGAGGAGATGTCAGTTACAGGAAAACCCTGATTGCCAATGATGGGACGAGTCTTGGAGTTGGTTTGCCAGTTGGCATAACTATCGATCCTATTAATGGGTGAGTGTTCATTCAGAAATAGCATATGCCTTCTATACAGCACCACTTTGGTTTGTATTATGATCTGATAAAATAGAAGATTTCAAACATAGGATCTCTTCTGATTTCATATGCCAGCATTTGAAAAATATAGATCTCAGGGCTTCTCTGGTAGCTCAGTGGTAAAGAATCCGTCTGCCGGTGTGGGAGATGTGGGTTTGATCCCTGATCTGGGAGGATCCCACATGCCACAGAGCAGCTACACCTGTGTGCCACAACAATAGAGCCTGTGCTCTAGAGCCAGGGAGCTGCAACTACAGAAGCCTGCATGCCCTAGAGCCTGTACTCTGCAACAAGAGAAACCACTGCAATGAGAAGCCTGTATACCACGACTTGAGAGTAGCCCCTGCTCACCCCAACTAGAGTAAAGCTCTCATGCAGCAAAGCCCCAGCACGGCCAAGAAAAAAGAAAGAAATTATATAAAAAAGAAGGAGAAGGAAACGGCAGTCCACTCCAGTATTCTTGCCTGGGGGATCCCATGGACAGAGGAACCTGGCTGGCTACAGGTCATGGGGTTGCAAGAGTCGGATACGACTTGGTGACTAAACCACCACCACCATATAAAAAAGAAAATATAGATCTCAGTATGAAAGAAATAGCTGTTAAGTTATATGTGATATGTATTTTTCAAATTAATAACCCTGAATTTCAAACAGGCAAGAATTTCAGGCATTTTAAAATAGAGTGAACAATGATATATTTTGACTTTGAATGAGTGTGGAAAGCTTGAAATAAACCTTGAAGGGTGAGAAGACCACCAGTAGATGGAGGATGGCTTACAGCTGAGAAGTGGTTCTTGAGGCCAAAGAGCAGTGGAGGCCCAGAAGCATGGTGGTACTTAGCATGGTTGTGTAGAGGGCTGGAACCAGAGACTTCGAGTAAGGGACAGTTGACTAGTTGGGAGAGATACAGCAGCTAAAGCCACTTAGGGATGAATCAGGGAGGGGCTTTAATGTCATGCTAAGGAGTTGTACTGTATTTTTTTTTTTTTTTTTTTGAGAAATAAGGAGCCAGCAGGAAATTTGGAGGAAAGGAATGATAGAACCTAATCTGTATTTTAGAAAGATTAATCAGGATTGGAGTGGCAAGAGTCAGGGGAAAAAGAAAATGTTTAGCTAGTGATGAGAGTTCTTAGCTAAGGTTAAGTAGCTTAAATTTTTAGTGAACTCAGAATCTGTAAGAGTTTTGTGACTTTGTCCAGAAAACTTTTGGCAACCTGGAATGGGAGAGGAGAGAGGATAATGACAGGAACTTACGGTGAGCAGTTAGCAAGTTAAGGAGATCATGAGAATAAATAAGAGTACTGTTAAAACAGTTAAAATGGTATGAGGTCCAGGCATAGAGGGCCTGAAGGTTTGAGAGCTCAGACAAATTTTAAGGGCAGAGGATAGGTTCAATGGAAGAAGTAAAATAGGAGAAAGGAAGAGACGGAAGAGTTTGGTTGAATTTCAGAGTTTGAGAACTTAGAGGTAAAGAAGTTTAGAATTGAAGAGTAGGTTCATGGGAAGGGTATATTGGATTGATGGTGAAAGAAAGATGCCAGTAAAGATGATTGGAATTAAGGCTTTGCGGAATCGTAGAAGAGTTTGAGAAGGCTGTCTGGTGAAGCAGGAGGTGAGTTTGAAAGGAATGAAAACTTTGACTCATGTCTAGAAGTTAAGTCCTCAATGGAAATGGAAAGCAACCTTCACATATTTTAATGAAATTGGTAATTCTGTGTGCTGATTAGGATTCATGTGTATACACTGCATTTTCCATCATGAAAATTGGAATAGCTTATCTTGTGGTAATTGATTCGGAAAAGAAATAAAGAAGGCTGAGAAGTGATCAGGGAGGTACTTGAATACTTTTGCATTAGCTCTTTCTTTTCTGGTGTGCTTAGCAGTATGTGAGTCTGGAATTGACTGTTGATACAGGCTTTTTAGTCCATGAACGTCCTGTGTGACCAAGCTAAAGGACTGTCCACCAGTGGAAAATGGTATCCTGTGTCAGATTTCATTTTAAGTGGCCTCTCTCCCAGTAATAACTGGGAAGTATACAGACATTAGAAAACTCCACGCTGTATGTAACAGGATATTGACATTTCAGACTTCCCCCATTGAATGGTGCATATCCTGAGGACAAAAAATTTGTTTTTCATTTAAATACATAGTGAAAATGTTTCACTCAATACCTTTATTTTTCATGGTTGTAGGAAACTGTACTGGTCAGACCGAGGAACCAACAGTGGCCTTCCCCCCAAGATTGCCAGCGCTAACATGGATGGCAAATCTCCAAGAACTCTCTTTACTGGGAGCCTTGAAAATGTGGCATTTATCACCCTTGATATTGAGGAGCAAAAACTCTACTGGGCAGTCAGCAGCACGGGAGTGGTATGTGCCCCATTTTAGTCTGCTGTCTGGCAGTGGTTCTCAAACAATCTCAGCCACTTTTGGGGCTTCCAAGGTGGCACTAGTTATAAAGAACCCACCTACCAATGCAGGAGACATGGAAGAGATGTGGGTTCAATCTCTGGGTTGGGAAGATCTGGAGGCGGGCATGGCGACCCACTCCAGTATTCTTGCCTGGAGAACCCCATGGACAGAGGAGCCTGGTGGGCTACAGTCCATAACATCATGACTGAAGCGACTTAGCATGCACACACATGCACCAGGGCTTTATTGCCCTTTCTCTCAATAACTTCTTTCCTTGAAGTCCAGTTCTTTACAGAATGTTATTTTTTCCCTTATTCTTTCTTTTAAACAGAAAACTTCTGAGCTCAATAGGCATCTGTTCACAGATGCCTTGCCTATTATTTTCTGGTAGTTGTAATGTGTGAGGACTCCCTTTCTTAGTCATTTTAAACTTCAAGATGAAGTTCATTATAATCTGCAATAAAAAATAGGAAGTATACAATTTCATTCATTCACAGAAATAACAATTGATCTTTACTACTGTGCTTACGCGGCCGATCTGGAACTAGGCACAAAGAAGGTACTCAGTAATAATTATTGATCAGCTACAGTATTGTTTTGGTTGTTGAATGTGTGCTAGTTGCTTCCTTGCTTTAGAGAACAGGAGTGATTTCAGATCTGTTTATGACATAGACGCTCTTCAAAAAGTGGTCCAGTAGATTTGATTTTCAGTTCATGATAGCTTGACGAGGACTCATCTCACTCTTAATATGTGATTATAATGAAGAAATGCAGTGATGTGTGTGAAAGCCCTTTACAGAAGTACTTGCCACATGCTGTGATTTCTGCATACAAGTTAGGATGTCCCAGACCAGACTACCCAGCAGCCCCCACTTCCTGTTTCCACATCTGCTCTGCTCTCCGCAATCTGTGAGCCGGTTGGTGGTGTGACTTCCATCCTTTCTTCTAGGCTAGAACCCTCATATTCCTCCTTCACACTAATAAGCATGTCCTGTTTAATCATCACAAAAATCCCGGCAGTTTGTCCCTGAGTGTCTTCTCTCAGGTCCAGCCTTTTCTGCCACCTGCACCATTCCGAACCACTTCTCTCTAGCTATCTCGCTAATGAAACTGCTTTCATGATGGAGGCATGCGGTCTTCATAAAACTGCAAGGAACCCTGAGCCCTGGCCCGGATAAGTAGCTCCAGATTCCTGAGCCAAGTGTGGGCAGCTCATCTGGTCCCAGTTACTCCCTCAGCAGCTCTCCTCAGAGATTATCTTCCTTGTGCTGCACCCTTCTGGAATTTCTGTTGGTTTCCAGGACATAGCCTGCTCTTGTAACTGCTGGATTCCCTTGTCGAGAGAGGCAGGGAGTGACACCCATTTGTCTCTCTCACCAGCAATCAGTTCAGATCCTGACACAGAGGAGGATCAAACCAGCTCTGTCTATATATTTTTTTTCTTCCAGAGCAGACTGCTTATCACTTCCTGTTAGGAACTTCATTCTTGAGTTCTTCTCTAGTTCACCAGAGTCATTTTGAGGCTGATTTATTCCTGTGCTGATTTAATAGCGCTGTCTTGCTATCTTCTGTGAGTGTGTTGAGTACGTTTCCTATCTCCATTGCAGAAATGGTTGGTGACGACGTTAAACCCAGGGCCAGTTAGCATACAGTATCCTTGACCAGAATATCACATGCAGGGATTAGTTCCCTATTTTTCACCATGCCATCTGAGAAGGTTGACTGGCTTACTTGGACTTCAGCTTCATTATCAGTGAAATGAGCACAGTGACATTTGTCTGACCCACCACTTGGGATAGGTGAGACTATCACATATAGTGAGAAATAGATATGAAACACCCCTGGGAAGGATAGAATGCTATCTACGTGTGAAACATTATTTAGTGAATATTAGTTTTAAACATTTGCCTCATTTCACCATGAATCAGTCAATAGCAAAAATTCTAACCTTTCAGATTGAAAGAGGAAATGTGGATGGAACAAATCGAATGATCCTGGTAAACCATCTTTCCTACCCCTGGGGACTTGCTGTCCATGGCCCCTTCCTTTATTACTCCGATGAAGAATATGAGGTCATTGAAAGAGTTGACAAGGCTACGGGGGCCAACAAAGTAGTCTTGAGAAATAATCTCCCAGATCTCAGGGGCCTTAAAATTTACCAAAGACGTGGTGAGTATTTGTCACTGAAACATACATTCATGTGTGTTCAATGAATATATCTATGCACTTACATGTCTGCCTACAACCCCACCACACACACAAACCTATGTGCATACAGAAATAGAAATTATCCCAAAATATATTTTTTAAAATTTAAATTTATTTATTTTAATTGGAGGCTAATTACTTTACAATATTGTATTGGTTTTGCCATACATCAACATGAATCCGCCACAGGGGTACACGGGTTCCCCATCCTGAACCCTCCTCCTACCGCCCTCCGCATACCATCCCTCTGGGTCATCCCAGTGCTCCAGCCCCAAGCATCCTGTATTCTGCATTGAACCTGGACTGGCGATTAGTTTCTTATATGATATTATACATATTTCAATGCCATTCTCTCAAATCATCCCAGCATGGCTAAGTGTCAAAGACTAATATGGCATCTGAAAGGCCTGATTCACTTCAGAGTAAACTTTCTCCCATTCATTCCCCACCACTTTTTACTTTGCTTTTGTTTTATTGCCCTCCCTGACATAATTATGTATGTGTTTATTGTCCGAGTTCTTCATTAGTTGTAACCTTTATAAGGACAGGTATTTTGTCTGTCTTGTTTCTTGCTCTCTACCCAGTAACTAGAATAGTTACTGGAGCATTGGAGGTTGGATACCTACTGGAAAAGTGAATAACACAATAGAATTTTTTTAATCTTAAAAGGAGTACTCTTAGGTGTGCTTTTTTGAGATGATGTAACTTTTGATTTGCCCCTTTAAATTAGTATTATGATCTAGAGATAATTTTTTTTATTTTGAAATATCTAGGCTAAGATGATCAAGTAATTTGTTTGTTGTCCTATAACCTAGGTTTGTCACTTGATATTTTATTGCATATTCAAAAAAACTTCAAGTATTCTTATTTAATATACATTAAATCAAATATCCATCACATATTTGATCATATAATTAAAATTGATAGAATTTTAAATGGTAGTACATAGGTTATTCCTCTAACTCTTGAGTGATTGGTGGAAGAAAAACAATTGGTGCTCCATTCTCTACTATGATATATAAACTATTACATGGTTGTGGTCCGATTTTAAACTTCTGTGTGTTAGTTCTATAAGCACTCAGCTCTCCAATATTGTTTTTAGGTTAGCTCAGATTCCATATTTTGTTATTGACTTTTATAATGACCCCAAAATTTGACACTGAGTGGCAAATAGATGGGGTGAAAAGTTACAAACTAATTGTGATTTCATTTAGGCTCTGAATCCTCAAACGGCTGCAGCAACAACATGAATGCCTGTCAGCAAATTTGCCTGCCTGTACCAGGAAGACTGTTCTCCTGTGCCTGCGCCACTGGATTTAAACTCGATCCTGATCATCAGACCTGCTCTCCATACAATTCTTTCATTGTTGTTTCCACGCTGCGGACAATCAGGGGCTTTAGCTTGCAACTGTCAGATCATTCAGAAGCCATGGTGCCAGTGGCAGGCCCAGGTACGTTCCTCCAATACAAGCAACATTTGACTCCACTGGGTGCCATGTTGAAGTCCTTATAGCATTTCTATATGAAGTCCATATAGCATTTCTCCATGTTTGGATTCAGCACGTAAGGAAGCATGTTTATTCTGCTTGATAACCATATTCACATGTGCTCATGATTGATCTCTGCTTTCCTATGTCTAAAAAGTCATCTAAGTTACCATCTTGTAAATATATTATACAGTCAGCAAGTTTTTCATCCAGCTTTGCATTTTGAAAAATATCAAATGCAGAAAAGTTGAAAAGTGTAGTGAACACCCTTATACTTGCTAGATTCAACCATCGTTAACATTTTGCCACAATTGATACTTAAGTGTGATCACCTGGTAATGGTGATCACCATGAAATCTCTGCCTTTTTGCCCCTCTACAATTTATGTGAAAATTTTGGGGTTATACTTTGATACCCTATGGATATCTTTTCCCCCAAGCATCTTTTATTCATTGGTTTTTGTCTTTGTCTGAAAAGATGATTTAATTGGGAATTGCAAAGTGGTTCTTTTTCTTGCTTTATTATTCCTTCTACATTCTTCTCTCCTTTTTATTATCACATACACTCAAGTTTTTCTTTCTTTAATTCAGTGTAGAATCATTTAGCATAATTGTTCTTTTGATGCTCCTTTTGATCCATTTTGTCCGGGAAGAGCCTCTCACACTGCTGTCTATATTCTTTTGACATGACTCCATTAGTGTTTGAATGCTTCCTTGCTTCCTGGTCTAATAAATATGTTCCAGGCTTACCTTGTACCTTCCCTTCCCAAACCTATGCTTAACCATTTCTCCCAGAAGCCGGTACTCTTTATTGTGGGAAGTGACTTTTAGAAACTAAGATCTGGGGGTAGTTGTGCTCATTGCAACTGGGAAATAAATAGTTTTATTTCATAATCAGGGCATGGTTTGAGCAAAGGGGATTTGGAATGAGGGTTAGAGAGGAAGGGCAAACATTTTTAAAAGTTCTAATTCAAGCTAGAGCATAGTTTAATGATCTTTTCTTTAATGTTCCAGGACGAAATGCACTGCATGTGGATGTGGACGTATCTTCTGGCTTTATTTATTGGTGTGATTTTAATGTCTCTGTGGCATCTAATAATGCAATCCGTAGAATCAAACCAGATGGGTCTAATTTTACAAACATCGTTACAGATGGGATAGGAGTAAATGGAGTCCGGGGTATTGCAGTGGATTGGGTAGCAGGTGGGTAAGCTGTATAGTGATTTTATTGAAAAGCTTTTTGTGTTTGCATTTCTATCATCTTATTTATACTATAAAGTTTAACATACATGTGGCAGATCTATTTCCCTAGATGTTTATTGAGATTAGTTAAGATAAGCTGAATTGAGTTTTTAGAATCAATGTAACAGCCTTGTGCCTGTTAATGATAGTGTTTCAGTTGACAGATTCATTATAGATGATCTCATTATAGATTATTTACTGAGTCGTTGGCAAAATGAAAAGAAATATTTAATTATGTGGACTTATTTCACCCTTAAAGGAACATCTAATTTCTAAATTAGAAATGTCTAAATTTTCAAAGAGAAAGGAATATTAAAATATAAACCATAAAATGGCAATCATTTATTTTAAAGCTGAGCAATTGTAGTTGCTGAATTCTTAATTGCTTCCTCATGTTATTTATGAAAACCCTTTGATTATTAGGTACTTTGTTGTAGTTAACTGAAATGCCTGACCCAACATTATATTAACTTTTCTATACTGATTTATATACTTAATTTTGAATTACCATCCAGTTTTTCATAATACATTGAAAAACAACTGTCAATAGTCTATGGCCTATGGGCCAAATGTAGCCCATGCTAAGTAAATTCATTTATGTATTGTAAACTATCTTCCCACCATACTTTTTTTGCTCTAACATTTACTTTGTTCTGTAATGCCCAAATTTGGTGACTTTAGAAGGTCCATGGGATGATGAAAACATCTACACTAGTTAGAAACAGTGTAGGAACAGTTAGGAACTGTTAGTTCCTAAGAGTAAATATTTATTTTCCTAAGCCTAAACTGAGATATTTATCCTCCTGGGAAAGACAACATATACTGGCTCAAACCTCTATCTTACAAGAGCTATCTTCTTTTTTCTTGGTTTGCCATTAATCAGCATGCTCTTTCATTTTCCTGCAGGAAATCTTTATTTCACCAATGCTTTTAGATCTGAAACACTGATAGAAGTTCTAAGGATCAATACCACCCACCGCCACATTCTCCTTAAAACCATAGTGGATATGCCCAGAGACATTGTTGTGGACCCCAAGAATCGATACCTCTTCTGGTCTGACTATGGGCAGAACCCAAAGATTGAACGGTCTTTTCTTGACTGTACCAATCGAACTGTGCTTGTATCAGACATCACTGCCACACCACGGGGCTTGGCATTGGATCATAGCAGTAACTACATTTATTGGGTTGATGATGCTGTAGATTTAATTGCAAGGATCAGCATTGAGGGAGGGGAAACTGAAGTGATTCGTTTCGGCAGTCATTACCCAGCTCCTTATGCCATCACCGTATTTGGAAATTCTATCATATGGGTAGATAGGAATTTAAAGAAAATCCTCCAAGCCAGCAAGGAACCAAATAGAGCAGATCGACCAACAGTGATAAGGGACAATATTGATTGGCTAAGAGATGTGACCATCTTTGACCAGAGTGTCCAGCCTCGGTCACCAGCAGAGGTCAACAACAACCCTTGCTTGGAAAATAATGGAGGATGCGCCCAATTCTGCTTTGCTCTGCCTAAATCACAAACCCCTAAATGTGACTGTGCCTTTGGGACCCTGCAAGCTGATGGTAAGAGCTGTGCCATTTCATCAGAAAATTTCCTCATCTTTGCTTTGGATGATTCCTTGAGGAGCTTACGTTTTGACCCCAAAGACTATAGCCAACCTTTCCCAGCAATAAGTGTGGAAAGAATGGCTGTGGCCCTAGACTATGACAGCATAGATAACAGAATCTACTTCACACAACTTTTGCCATCCGGAAAAGGCCAGATTTCCTATATCAACCTGAATTCAAGGAGCAGTCCTCCCACTGTTGTTGTTTCGGGTAAGTGCACTCTAATTGTAGCTTATCTTGGAAAGAGACGCAGTGGGATCAACACACATGGATGACCCAGGGATTCTATAATGTTTATTGAGATTCTGACTTCTTTTTGTGTGTTTGTTGGTTGTATGTCCAGGCATAGGGAGTCCTGAGGGCATTGCCTTTGACTGGATCAATAAAAGAATTTATTACAGTGACTACACCAATCAGATGATTAAGTCCATTGCCACGGATGGGTCTAGACACACTCTGATAGCCCAAGTTCCAAAGCCAAGAGGAATTGTGTTAGATCCTTGCCAAGGGTATGTCATGATTGCTTATTTCTGGAGGGAGCGGGGTCTGAAATTATCTTATGTTAATAGAGAGCCAGTGTTTCGTGGACTTGTAATACTGTAGCTACAGATTAAGGGATGAAAGAGCATGAGTGACCTTACTTGGGAAGGAACCTTGGTTGGTGCTCCTAGGAAGTCTGGCCGCATACTGGGGAATTAATGCCCTGACTCAGTAAATCCCTGTTGGACAAGCTGTATGGGTGGGAATGGAGTAAGTTTCCATTTGCTCTATTGGTGTCAGATATAACTGTTATATTTGCAGTTAAAGAATGCTGCTGTCTTTCTTAAGTAAAAAGAAGTGAGTTCCTTGTGGTGAATTACGACTCCTTTTGGATCACTAGGTACATGTATTGGACTGACTGGGGTACCAATGCCAAAATCGAGATGGCCACAATGGGTGGATACTCCCGGAGAAGCTTGGTGGACAGGGGCCTGGTCTGGCCCAACGGGCTCACTCTGGACTATGAACAAAACCTTATCTACTGGGCAGATGCTAATCTGTACGTGTCTTTGGTTATTCTTGTGGGTATTGATGAGATTTCTTCCTCCCTGTTCAAAAGAAGAGGGATATGCATAATGTGGTGAAATACTGGTGAATAGACCTGTGAAAATTGATCTCTATCATGAGACTGAGTAATTATGAACTGAAAGACATCTAAAGATGCATTACTGGACAAATTAATTTCAACTATGGTTATAAATATAATCATTCAGTTTATAATCATGTAACTACCTCGAAAAATGAATGACTTTAAATGTACACTGATAGTAACTTTTCTCTGGGTTTTAACATTCAGTGTCTTGTAAAAGCATTTTCCTTCAGTCTTTGTCTTTTGATCATCTTCTCAAAAGAAAAATCATTTCTTGTGCCAGCTTCTTCTCAGTCCATTTCGCAATATTTTCTTTATAAACTTCTGTCAGCTCTAATTTTTGCATGTAACTCTCCAATCACTTCTGAAATTACATATATTCCCATCATCCTAATGATTGAAGATATGAGATGATTTTGTTTATTATGGCTGGTATCTGCATGTTGGGAATCTTAAACTTTCCTTGCTTATTTTCTTATGATTTTTGGTCTCGTGATGCTGAGTACCTAACAACTTTATCTTTATTTTCTCACTTGAAATAAAGCAGGGATGTTTTGTGTCTAAATTAGGAAGATATCTCAAAGTCAATGACAAATGGAAAAACTTATTAAGCGGGTGGGAAGGGAAAAGTAATTCACATTTTATTGAGTGACTACTATGTGCCAGACACCAAGACAGGTATTATTTCCAAGCAAGAGGTGTATTATTTCACAATACTTCCCACTGTTCGTTTCTTTTTCCTGTTTCATTTAGTAGGATTACTTGTGGGTTATATTAATATTTGGATATCATTTATATAGGCCATTGTTTAATAAGGAGATGAAGTTCTCCCATTACCAGAAGAAACATTTCTTGCTGCCATACGCTCCACTTGAAAGGAAAGTTGGGGGCTTATGTAAAAGTCATGATTGTACTGAGGCATTGGGTGCCAGTTGAGGACCTTAATCCTTCTAGATTCTAGTATTTTCTTTTTCCATTTTCATTTTAGGGAGAAGATTGAGCGCATGGATCTAGAGCACTATCTGAGGGAGGTCATTGTCAGCAGAGCCAATAGTCCTTTTGGCTTGGCTATTTATGGCCAGTATGTTTACTGGACTGACTTGCTCACTCAGAAAATTTATCGAGCTAACAAAGTTGATGGGTCAGGGCAGACTGCAGTGACCGTGACCCTTCCCTTTCGGCCTAAGGGTATTCGTGCTGTTGTGAAGGACCAACAACAATGTCTCAGTCCTTGCGATCGGTTTAATGGGGGCTGTAGCCATATTTGTGCCCCAGGTAAATACTTTGGTCACTTCTTGTGAAGAGTTGACTCATTGGAAAAGACTCTGATGCTGGGAGGGATTGGGGGCAGGAGGAGAAGGGGACGACAGAGGATGAGATGGCTGGATGGCATCACCAACTTGATGCACATGAGTTTGGGTGAACTCTGGGAGTTGGTAATGGACAGGGAGGCCTGGCGTGCTGCAATTCATGGGGTCGCAAAGAGTCGGACACGATTGAGTGACTGAACTGAACCGAACTGAAAGCATTGGGCACAAAGATAGAATCATGGAGAGTGATAATAATGATGACCACTAGTAGGGAAGGCTGAGGGAATATTCAGCTCCAGCACGAGCAAAGATTCTCTTTGTTTTCAGACGAATTTCTAAAATAGATTTCAGGGTTTGTATGTTGAGAAGAAGACTTAAGGTTTTTTTTCTTTCCTATTCCATATGGAGCCTTCTTACAATGACATTTTAAATTCAAGCTTAATGGAGGTAGAAAGAAATATGCAGGTTTGGCTGCTGCATATCATGTCTTGAATAGAAATTTCATACTTTCATTTAGGAGGTACTGTTTATAGTTGAATAAACAGAGTGTGCCTCAGAAGTATGTTTTATAGAGAATGATAAATTCATAAGAGGATGTGCTTTTTGAGACTATTGCTGTGCAGATTTTGCTGAGAAGGTAGAATCATTGTTAATGTTTCAATGAAGATAAGAAATAGTGGTTTAAAGATTAGGGTGAATTAGCCACATTCATTAGAAACTGGTGGTGGTTCATATTGATGAAAACATAACATAGAGCAGAGTTTCCATGTCTTAGAGGGTGTTTAATAATATAGAAGCTGTTGCCAGTGCTCTTCAGGGGAAGAAAATATCAGTGTTTGCTACAGAAATATTTTGCTTTTTTCTGGGCTTACCTTTCTTCAGGTCCAAATGGCGCTGAGTGCCAGTGTCCACATGAGGGCCGCTGGTACCTGGCCAACAACAATAAGTACTGTATCCAGGATAATGGTACCCGGTGTGACAGTTCCAAGTTCACCTGCCTCAGTGGGAAGTGCATCCCTGACCAGTTGCAATGTAATGACATCGACGACTGTGGTGACAGCAGTGATGAGCTGGAAACTCTCTGTGGTGAGCTGAACTCTTGGAACTTTTGAAGTTCACGATGTACCTAGTGTTTGGTCCTTTTACAAGCAAAGAACATGTACCCTGAGAATCTAGACTGCACTATGCTTAAATCACGCAACAGTGGATACATACGCTGTGAAGTAGTGTTCAATGCTTTATTAGGAAGCACCTCTGAAGTGCACCTAAGAAAGAGCAGAGATGCTGCATGCCATTTATAGTCTGGGGAGCTCTGGGAAAATTACTTAACCTCTCTGAGCCTCAGTCCCATGAAAGCATTGTGTTTGCATGCTTTCATGAAACTGAGATAAACTTATACATTGAGATGGTAGAGGAACGGAGTGACTTTGCCGTTTGCGTCAAATACTCCATTTGCTTAAAAAAAAGTATACAACATATTTGCTTAATTTAGCTAATTTAAAGTTTGAGCTCACTTTGCATGCAGTACGTGTGGCAGCTTTTGCCTTGGAAGGTCAACCCAAAGTGTCTTATTTTACTTGATTGTATCTTTTTAGAAAACGGGATGATGCTTTAATCCGCGAGCTTCTTCAATGTTTTTTTCAATATTTCTTCCCCCTCCTCTCAGCGTTTCACAGCTGCCCTTCGACAAGCTTCACCTGCGCCAACGGGCGGTGTGTGCCATACAGTGATCGCTGTGACCACTACAATGACTGTGGCGACAACAGCGATGAGGCCGGGTGCCACTTCAGGGCTTGTAACAGAACAGAATTTACTTGCAGTAATGGAAGGTGCATCCCTTCTGAATTAGTCTGCGATGGGGTAGACAACTGCCTTGACAACAGTGCTTCAGATGAGAAAAACTGCCGTAAGTTCACCTTAAGTTCTTAATGGGCTTTGGAGCCTCTAACTCTCAGAGCCTGGGCGATGTAAAGACGATGCATTTCTGAGAAAGAACCGACAATATTCATCTAAAACATACATTTCATTTTACATGTCTACTAGTGATTTTTAAAAATAATTGTACCTAATATGTGATTTATTCATACAATCTTTGACTATTTTCGCCTTCAATATTTTATCTTTGGTTTGTGTTTCTGATTATTGTGAAGCTTTACCAATGATTACTGACAAAATTAATTGATTAATGTGTGTGGTTAATGTTTGTTATGCACAGAGCTATGTAGTACAGTGTTGACTGAAATGATTTGGTAAATTGCTTTTTAGTGAGTTGCTTTTCCCAAATTCCTGGAACTTACAGTTTAGCATCTTGAGAAAACAGTAGCACAGAGTATGAGCAATAATGCATTTTCAGTTTGGGTATATCTACATGTTCTGCTGTCTTTGTATGCGGTTACACACAATATTTATTTGGGTGTGCCAGTATTATTGCCTGGATAATCCTATGGACAGAGGAGCCTGGTGGGCTACAGTCCTGGGGTCACAAAGATCCAGACATGACTGGGTGACATCCAGAGCATGCACCCATGCCTTTTTGTTTTGTTTTTTTTTTAACAAGTGGTCAATATGTTTCATCCATGCCTCCAACTTTTTTCCTGAGTATTTTAAAGCAACTTCCAGAAACACATGTCACTGATAAAGACATTTGTTCTGCTTTACAGTGTTATGTTGGTTTCTGCCATACAACAAGGTGAATCAGCCATAAGTATACATATACCCCCTCCTTGAGCCTCGCTCCCTTCCCACCTCATCTCATCCCTCTAGGTCTTCACAGAGTACCAGGCTGAGCTCCCACTAGTTATCTGTTTTATACATGGTAATATATATTTTGAAAAAGAACTACTATTCTAGCATTATGCTTAACAAAGTCAACAATACTTACTTAATGTCCTCTAGTACTAAGTCCATATTCAAATTTTATTGCTTAGCCCCAAAATGTCACCAGTTCATCTGTTCACATCAGGATTCAAAGTCTACACATTGATTTAGGTTGGAATTGAGACCCAGACCTTTGATTACATTAGACTTAGTTCTTTGGGCAAGAACACATCATAGGTGGAGCTGTCTATTTCTTGTTATATCACATCATGAAGCATATAATGCTTGATTGTTCCACTTTAAGTGAGGACGATATTAATTTAGAAGTCAGTTTGAATCTTCCCTTTAGGAAGTTCCCATCAATTGTTCACCCAGTGGTTTTTAACCATGGATGGTTGTTCCATGAATTTATTATTATTTTAAGGGTTATAAATCAGGTATTTAAAATTTTTACTATTCCATCCACAGTTATTAGCTCAAGTTCTCTAAAGAAGAAATTTCCCTTATCAGCTATTTTGTTACTCTGAAATACAATTCTGCAGAGGAAATGTTTGATTCTTTCTTTCCCTTTTCAGTTTTCAGAGTAGTAAGTTGGTGACCAATGAGCATTAAGCTTTGGCTTTGTTTTGTTTTTACTATTGTATTAAACTCATGGATTTTTACATATTTGAGTTTTAATGAGATGAAGTAATTTACTGCTTTTGGTGCTTAATTGTCCTATTTTTGGCAGCGGGAATCCTGCTAAGTTGGATCCTTTTTTATTTTGACTTGATCCTATTCGATCTTCCATAGTACATTTCAGACTTTGCATTTCTTGTCTCAGACCTGGAATTTGTCTCATTCCTTTTGTGTGTGGTATTTAAAAATTACTGGGACTTCCCTGGAAGTCCAGTGGTTAAGACTTCCAACACAGAGGGTATGGATTCCGTCTCTAGTTGAGGAACAAAGATCCCACATACCTCATGGCCAAAAGACCAACACATAAAACAGAAGCAATATTGTAATTTAATAGACTTTTAAAACATTTAAAATTACCACAGTGTTGGGTTACCTATTCCTATTTGGCCTTTATTGCTTCTAGGCCTTTTTAGTGGACAGGACTAGGAAATACAGTTCTAAAGGGAAAAAAAATGATATTGGTATTTTCCATTTTAATTTAAGATAAACATGTTTTTACCTTTTAGATTTTATAATCACATCTCTTACACTTAAAATCTTAGTTTGTAATAGGTGACATAGTCACTTATTTGCTTTATTTTAGAATACTTTCAAAATAACCATGCTATGCTATGCTAAGTCACTTCAGTCGTGTCCGACTCTGTATGACCCCATAGACGGCAGCCCACCAGGCTCCCCCGTCCCTGGGATTCTCCAGGCAAGAACACTGGAGTGGGTTGCCATTTCCTTCTCCAATGCATGAAAGTGAAAAGTGAAAGTGAAGTCGCTCAGTTGTGTCCGACTCTTAGCGACCCCATGGATTGCAGCCCACCAGGCTCCTAGGTCCATGGGATTTTCCAGGCAAGAGTACTGGAGTGGGATGCCATTGCCTTCTCCGAAAAGTAACCATACAAATGTAATTAAACATTTTATGTCCTTCTTGTTCTTAGATTATTTCCCATTAGAAATATGCAGTCATTTGTTACTATTTCCAAATTTTGGAAATTGCTTTTCTTTATCCATTTTTATTTCATTGTGTTCAATTATAGAAAATAATGTGCATGGATTCATAGTCATATAAAAATTGTATGACAAGGTACACTCACAGACGTCCTTCATGCTTGCCCTCTCCACCCTGTTCCCTCCATACTATTCTCAATCTGTTCATAGGAGTGACAATTTTCGTTAGTTTATCTTTTCATTTTTGTTTTAAATGTAAGCATTTCTTTCTTGCTGGACACACACAGTTACCAGTTTTCATACACAAAAGATAGCCTAATGTTTTGCTTTCCTGCTGTTAATGCATCCTGGAGCTCATGCCATCTTTCCTTATCAATATATAGAGATCTTCTTCATTCATGTTACTCCATTGTGTGGGGAGTGAGGAGAGTGGGAAGTCTTGGTGATGCTATTAAATAATGAAAATAGGAAATGCTCTTTTTACTAGAGACTATATGGCATCACATAACTGTCATGAGTTATGCCTCTCTGATAGTTTCCCTTCTGCTGGTTTGTGTAGTAGATAGGTTAGCATGGACATATATGATGTACACGTGATGAATATGTTCCAAATTGTTTTTCTGGTTGTCTTTTTCAAGCTGAACGCACGTGCCATCCTGGATATGTAAAGTGTACGAATTCAACGATTTGTATTCCACGTTCTTTCTTGTGTGATGGAGACAACGATTGTGGAGATATGAGTGATGAAAACCCCCTTTTCTGTGGTAAGATAAACCTTTTGTGGTTCCAGGCATGCGTGTCTTGAGCTAATACAGACACATGGCTTCTGTGTTTCGGCTAATTTCAATTTGTCCTCTCAAGTGGACCTTATAAATAGATACTGCTGCTGCTGCTGCTGCTAAGTCGCTTCAGTCATGTCCGACTCTGTGCGACCCCATAGATGGCAGCCCACCAGGCTCCCCCGTCCCTGGGATTCTCCAGGCAAGAACACTGGAGTGGGTTGCCATTTCCTTCTCCAGTGCATGAAAGTGAAAAGTGAAAGTGAAGTTGCTCAGTCGTGTCCGACTCTTAGCGACCCCATGGACTGCAGCCCACCAGGCTCCTCCGTCCATGGGATTTTCCAGGCAAGAGTACTGGAGTGGGGTGCCATTGCCTTCTCTGTGTAAATAGATACAGCAGGCAGTTATTTAGGATGTAATTGGAGGGGCATAAGAAGTCCCTTCTCTCTGTTCCCTGGCTGGATGCCTGACTCCAAATATTTCTTCCAGGGATCAACTATAATGCATAACCTCCTATAATTAAAGGTCTTTCATCTTCAGGAACTACAGGCAGAATTTGCAAAATAAGCCCTCATATTTATTCTCAATACGTTTATAATAACCATTAGTAACTGAAAGAATTTTTGTCTTTTTCATATGTTTGACTTTCAAAAACCTTAATATTTAGTTGTTTGGTTCAATCAAATAATTTCTTATATTTATAGCTCAAATTCTTAAGTTCAATAACTTTGAAACTATTAGTGTAAATAGATGCATCCTTTAAGAATTTAGAAATGGTTACCAGGCCAGGTTACAATCCAAGAGTAGGAATCAGTTGTAAAAACAGCCACAAGAGGAAATAGAAAATCTAGAAAACATATCAGACCATAACCTCAGGTTATATGAGAAAAGTTTACACATAGGCAGAATCATTTACTCAAATAAGTTGCAAGGATGAATAAGAGCAAAACTTTGATAATTCTCTAGAATCATGGTCTAATATGGCTTAAAAGGTTGTGTATAGGGTGATTTGGTTATTTTGTTGTTTTTTTCTTTTCAGTAGAATTTATTTTGTGTTATGGCAGAAAACATAGAACCATGTTTTCTTTTATCTATAATTTGATTTCATGTATCAAAAAATAGTCTTTTTGGTATTTCTAATAAGTGCAATTTATTTTCTGAATCTCTGAAATTTAGGAGAATGGAGAAGTATTGCTCTCCCATGTTCTTTCCTCTGGATGGAAAACTTCTATAAAAACTCATGCCTCAGTCTTCCTGTCTTGGCAACTCCTACCCAGTTCAGAGATATAGGCAGGTTATGAGGAACAAGCTTGTGTGTTGCTCATGGATTTTCTCTTCTTTACCTACTGCAGCCACTCGGTCGTGTGGGAGCGATGAGTTCCATTGCACCTCTGGGCCCTGTATTCCTGCGCGTTGGTATTGTGATCATGAAAAAGACTGTTCTGACGGCTCTGACGAACCTCCCACTTGTGGTAAGAGAGTGAGCCAGCATGAAAAGCATTGTGATGCAGCTGGCACCCCTCTTCCAACTGCTTCAAATGTGACCTATGGCTCTGGCTAGGGAATGTTTGCACTCCTTGCTGATACCCCTCAGCAGATACTCATTAAAAGCCTGGTCATGTAGGGCACTGGGTGGATTGTTGGGCAGGATATGGAAGTTGCTGATTGATGCAGACAAAAGTTGCACCTACCAAAAGTTGGTGATGCACCTACTACCTGTCTGGTTTGTGGAACTCAATTAATTGTAATTGACTCTGAATTGGAATTTCTGAATTTGGGTGAGTTCTCACCCATAAGACTATGGGAGGATCTAAAGGTTATTGAGACCATGATGTACATGCCGAGGGGGCAGGTGAGGGGCACACGTTTCTTCCTGCTCTGTGTACCAGCTGAGGGGTTAGGGTCCCAAGGCCATCTGAGCTTCCTGAGATGTTCCAAGGACCTAGTTATATTCTTGGAGGCAGTTGTGTGTTGCTTGTGTTTGAAGGCTGCTATTTACCTTTGCAAATCCTAATCTGTATCCATGCACAATTTTTTAAACATAATTGTAAAAATCTGAATGTACAATCTTCTATATTGCTTTTTTTAGGGGGTCTGGCAATATTGTTGTATGTGGGTCAGCAAACTATGGCCATGCTTGTCTTGTTTTTTTTTTTTCCAGATTTTTTTGACATTGACCATTAAAAAAAAGTTTTTATTGAATTCGTTACAGTATTGCTTCTGTTTTATGTTTTCTTTTTTCTTGGCCATGAGGAATGTGGGATCTTAGCTCCCTGCCCAGGTATTGAACCCACACCCCCTAGTTATATTATAGTGTCAAGTAGTTGTGAAAAAGAACATATGGCCTGAAGCTTAAAATATATATACTGTCTGGTTAAGAGAGACTTCTCTAACCCATGATGTCATCTTCATACTCTTGTTTAATGGCTTTGTGATATTCCATTGAGTGGCTATATGATCATTGAGTTAACTGCCTCTATTTTAAGTATTTAGATTGCTTTATTTTTTCTGGTATTATAAATATCACTGTAGTAAGTACCATCACTTTTTTTGGAGGGGTATTTTCTTAAGACCATTAGCCTAGTTTTGCAGCTGAATTCAGGCTATTTTCCATTCCTGTTTTCCCTTGGGCTCAAATTCTGTGGCTAATAGAGAATGGTATTAGAAGCTCCTTGACAATTTCTTTTTCCCCAACACTAAAAGTTTTGTAGAAAACAAAGGGCACACAGAGTTTTAAGGAGCTGTAAAAGAAATAGTAGTTGTTAGGTGAGTAGAAGGGTCTTAGAGATTATTTTAAATATATGAACTATTGGTTCAGATATATGAAGAATAAATAGTTTCCAAACTTATCCATGGGAACTACAGTCATTATCAATTAGTATTATCAATTAATACCAACTATCTGACATATTTAAATAGAAGTAAACACACAATCTAATATTAATGGATTTTCATAATACAGAGGTATTTTTTTCTTCTAGTTTTATTGAGATTGACATATAGAACTGTGTAAAATTAAAGTGTAGAACATAATGACTTACATACATCATGAAACAATTATCATAGTAAGTTTAGTGAACATCCAATACACAGATATAATTTTAAATAAATAATAAGATGTATACAAAAGAGTGAAATCCCCATTCTTTCACCCTCTTACAATCCCCTCACCTCCAGACATAACTGCTATTAAGTGTGAATTCTTTATCTGTATATCCTGACATATAGGGATCTTACTATATATATCTTTCTGCTGTTCCCTCCCACTTTTTTTTTATCCTAACAATATCTTATCAGTTAGAAAATACACCTCTCCCTCTTGAACCTCCCTGCCATCTCCCTCCCAACCCCACCCCTCTAGGTTGTTACAGAGCCTCTGTTTGAGTTCCCTGAGTTATACAGCACATTCCCATTGGCTGTCTCTTTTATATGTGGTAATAGAAAACAACAAAATTCTGTAAAGCAATTGTCCTTCAATTAAAAAATAATTAATAAAAGAAAGAAAATACACGTCCATCTTATCTTTGTACTGCTGAATATTGCTGTAAAGTGTGGCTGTTCTGTGTGTTTTTATCCCTTTCCCAACTGCTGGGCATTTAGCTTGTTTCCATTTTTTCCTTGTAAGATGTAATGCTGGAATGAACATCCTGCGTATGTGGGAAGGCTCGATCTCTGGGAGTCAGTTTCCTGTGTCAAAGCCTTTCAAGGGCTGTATCGATACATACTCCATTCTTTCCAGCTCGTGGAAGTTCACGTTTCTCCTTACTGTTATCATTGTGTTGTATTTTAATAGTTAAAATTAAATGTTCTTTTGCCTTAGGCTAATTTTGAGGGATCTCTGGGATTCTGGGCATATGACAACTTGATTTGTTAACATGTGGGATATGATTAAAGAATTCTAATTGGTGTTCTAAGAAGCCCTTGCTATAGTATGTTTCTCTCAAGATTCCTGACTGCACATGACTCTTCTCACCAAGAGTGCTTTTTTTTTTTTTTTTTTCCCAGAGTTTTCTCAGTCAACATGCGCCAGTGATTATTTCAAGTGTGACAATAACAGGTGCATCCCAATGATGTGGGTCTGTGATGGTGATAATGACTGTGGAGACATGAGTGATGAGGATGAAAGACACAACTGCAGTAAGTGCAAACAATTAATTCTTCTCTGGAGTCACGTTTCAGGGAAACAGTAGCTTGATTTTTCTGTCTTTGGAGAATATGGTTGTCACACAGGTTCTTCTTTATTGGAAGTATGCAGATAGAATGTTATCTTTATTTTTCTGCTCAGGAATGTTTTATATTATCTACATAAATGCTTGTAAATGGTGAAAAATGATTTGAATGTTTTTTTTTCTGTTGCATTTAGGTAATGGAAATAATGTCCTACATTTCTAGAACAGATAAAGAGAGCTCAGTTGGCCACTGAGTTAGCAGCTTTAATACTGTTGCAATTAACTGTGCCTCTAGTTTTATCCATTACCCTAGAGCTGTTAAGCGGGGGGCAGGGGTCATTCTTTTAAGTGAATTATGGAACAGACTATGAAACAACATTTCCCATTACCAACAGAGCATAGAACTCTAAATTAGGTGTCTTAGAGTATCTTTCCATGGTAGGATAATAAAAACAATGACTCGATGATCTTTGCATTTGATTCTCACATGTCCATGACTTTGGTGATGGCCCCTGTTGCTCCATATCCTCTATGAAATGGGTGGGCAGCTGCCCAGGTCTAGACTGTAGTGTGTACTCTTCTCCCATATCTCTTCTTCAAGACCCCCTTCCTTTTGTCTCCTTTTCACCCTCAGATAAAATCTCTATTCTATACTGCAGAGTTTCATGATTACATGTTAGCATTTTCGCTCTTTCCTAAAGTGTCATGGTGTCTGTCAACTTTTATTAACAAGTACTCTTCCTATATATGTAGGAAAGAAGCCCTAGCTTTTTAGAAAATTCTGTGATTTTTCTTTTTTTGCTGTCTAGTTGACCATTGTGAGTTTCACTTTTCTCATAAAACTGGCATAAAATGCCTATCTCACATTGTGTTTGTGTGATTATACTTTATAAAATAAAAAAAAATTACCAAATGTATGGGATTTTTAGTATCCAATTAATAAAATGCAAGTAGTTTTCTATATCCCTAAGGGAAAACTATGACCTTACATTAATTTTATGGAAATTAAATTATGAGGTGTTTATCTTTACTTTTTACTTCTGAAAAAAATTCAAGGTTCAAAGCATTTAAAATGAAAATTTGGGAGAGTAATTTATCTTCCTATTTTCCCTTCATTTCCTTTCATCCCTCAGACTATTATGTAACGTAAAGCAAGATAAATACTGATTCAAAATGAACTTGACTGCTGGAATGAGCTCTCATATGATTCCTGATTCTCTTTGTGCTTTAGCTTCAGAGAATCGCAACTGCTCAAGTTCTGAGTTTGCCTGTGAGGTTGGTGTGCGTCCACACAGAGGCTGTATCCCTAAATCGTGGGTTTGTGATGGTGAAGCAGATTGCCTTGATGCCCTTGATGAGCACCAGAATTGCACCAGAAGATCCTGCTTTGGAACAGAGTTCGTCTGTAACAATGGCTTGTGTATCCCCAACCACTTCAGGTGAATTGGGGATTAAAAAAGTTATTAACAAACCTCAAAAGTCCATGAGGCAGGGCTGGGGCCCATGATACTTTTCATGGCCTCTGAAAATGTTTGGACTTCTTTTAAAATCAAAAGAAAAAAAATAAAGAGAACTTTTAGGTCAAAGAAAGTATTTACATACTAAATAATAATATATATGCCTTTATACCAACGTAGTCCTTAAATATAATTTTAAATATTTTTATGGAGGAAGGGGCCCATGAAAGCAGAAGTGCCTGGGGTCCTGGAAGGTCATAACATGACCTTGCACAGAGGATCAGAAAGATGAGTGAAGTGGGCTTACTAGAAGAAAAGTCTTTCTTGAGGCAGCTGACGCTCAGGGTTTGCCACTTGGAATAGAGGCATGGGCATAAGAAATACTTCATTCAATTCTTTCTGCTATAAGAAAAGTGACAGTGTGAGCAGGATGATGAATGGGACTGCACGCTGTGGCTCAGGGTCAGCCTGACAACAGAGAGAGGCAGGTGAGGCGGACTGTGGGCGTGTGCCCCTGCTAAGAGACACAGACGCTATCAGCATCATGTGTTTGGAGAGAAACTGGGGATCTGGATTTTCACCTGAAATATTCTGATTTTAAGTGGTACTGGGTCTCATGACACAGGTGTGACCGGAACAATGACTGTGGTGACTACAGTGATGAGAGGGGCTGTGTGTACCCTACCTGCGACGAGACCCTTTTTACGTGTCAGAACGGACTCTGCATTAATAAGGCCTATGTCTGTGATGGGGACAATGACTGTAAAGATAACTCTGATGAGCTGGAGCACCTGTGTCACACCCCAGAAACCACATGCCCCCCTCATCAGTTCAGGTGTGACAATGGGAACTGCATTGAGATGGTGAAAGTCTGTAACAACTTCCCTGACTGCTCAGACAACAGTGATGAGAAAGGATGTGGTGAGTATAACGGAAGATTAGGGAAAAGGAAACGAGGGGGACTGAGTGTGGATTCTCAACCCTTTCTGACTTAGTAGGACCTTTCAGTTGGTTCTCTAAGTAGCACACTGCCAGAAAATTACTGTTGTTTGCCTATCAAAAAGCAAGGATTTCTTGGTCTATAAGGTCAGTCACACACGTTTTTTGGACTAATCATCAGTTAGCCATTCATTATAGAGAATAGGAGATAAACAAATTAAGGCCATCGTATCTAAGAGCAAACAGCACTGATCTTGCAATGACTTGTTGCAATGACTACATTCCTTAATCTGTTCTTAATTTTCATCCTCAGGTGACTAAAGGGGAGAGTTTAACTGGAAGTCCCCCTCCCACCCCGCCCCTAACCCCCACCCTGGTTGTATTAGTTGTTAAAACCATTGGTGAAGGATCAAGGAAGGAAGTTGAGTAAGAGTGACTTTTGAATAATGTGGGGCCTTTAGAAATCCCTTCTTATTTGTCCCTGTTTATTTGTCTTTTTTAGCATGATTCATTAAGAACTTGGCTCTGTCCAAACCCAACCAAACAAAAAGAACTGCATCTGTCCAGCAGGAAGGCTGACTTTTTTTTAAAATTTAAATTTATTTATTTTAATTGGAGGATAATTACTTTACAATATTGTATTGGTTTTGCCAAACATCAACATGAATCCGCCACGGGTGTACACGTGTTCCCCATCCTGAACCCCCCTCCCACTTCCCTCCCCGTACCATCCCTCTGGGTCATCCCAGTGCACCAGCCCCAAGCACTTTTTTGACCATTATGGTGGGTCCATTACTGACAACTTAGGTTCTCTGATAACTGTCTTTTACCTACAGGCATTAATGAGTGCAATGACCCTACACTCAGTGGTTGTAACCAAAACTGCACAGACACCTTAACCAGTTTCTATTGTTCTTGTAACCCTGGTTACAAGCTGTTGTCTGACAAGAGGACTTGTGTTGATATTGATGAATGCGAGGAGACGCCCTTCGTCTGTAGCCAAAAGTGTGAGAACTTACCTGGCACTTACATCTGCAAATGTGCCCCAGGCTACATCCGTGAGCCAGATGGAAAGACCTGCCGGCAGAACAGCAACATAGAGCCTGATCTCATTTTTAGCAACCGTTACTATTTGAGAAATCTAACTGTCTATGGCCATTTATACTCCCTCATCTTGCAAGGACTGGGTAATGTTGTGGCATTGGATTTTGACCGAGTAGAAAAGAGATTGTACTGGCTTGATATAGAGAATAAAGTCATTGAGAGAATGTTTGTGAATACGACAAACAGGGAGACAGTCTTAAAGCACAATCTACCTGGTGCGGAAAGTCTGGCTGTCGACTGGGTTACCAGGTAAGACAAAAGCTTTTTAAAAGTTAACAAGTTTTTGTTTTTTAAAAAGTGTTCTAGCCAGGCTTTCATCTTAATAGGGAATTGATCTTTCCAACTTGGGTTACCAGGTAGAAACATTTTAATGCTTCTGCATGTTTTGTTTTTTTGTTGTTGTTGCTGTTTTGTGCTGTGTACCTAATAATCAAATGGGATACCACAGAATCTAAAATCTAGTGATTTTTAAGAATTTATGATATGAATTTTATGGGGGGGAGCATCACAAAGGAAGAAAGAGCTCTGTTATTACTGGAGGTATGTGAAGGGATGATTCATGCTTTGGTTGGTGCATTCAGTCATTTAAAGCTGTTGCCTAAGTGTGGTGCTATTCTAGGGACTGGGGTTTGGAGGTAAACAAGACAGACACAGCCCCTGCTTTCCTGGAATTTACAGGCTACTTACAATGCTAGTCATTCCCAACTTGGGCTGGTTATAAATTAAAAAATGGCTAACTTGAAACTCTGAGCATCTTTACGGTAGACAGTGGTATTTTAATTCAACTCTACCAGTTCAATCACACTTCTTCACATCTCTATTGAATCAGACACTTGGCTTTGTGGCTGACAGGAAGCTGCATGCACTTAGGCTGCAAATATTATTGCTTTGGTCACCCTTGACCCACAGAGGATGCTTCCACATCTTTTCTGTTTGATCGTCTTAAGAGTAAAGATGGGGGATGGAGAATTGGCTTCCTACTTCTAGTTGAATAATAGCCTGCCTGCTCCAAAACTGCCTGAAGAATAATCAATAAAATATTGATGTGAATACAAATATTTTATATATAATGACTCTGTGGGGTGTCAAAAAGCATAGCAACTAACGATTTGCAGGAACAGAACTAACCATTTATCTTGTCCTTTGATTCAATGAAGGGAAAGATGGATAATATTTTAACCTTGATATTGTCATTCAGCCCTCTCGCCCCAAAACTGGTAGGATGGTATTTTCCCCTGGACTTTAGCTGCTTTCCTCTTGTCCTAGGCATGTTCTTGACCAGGGGAAAGAATTAGATACATGTGTGGTAGTCAGGAAGATGGAGAGAAAAAGTCTAGGGTGATTGTAGGATAAAATACCTTACGAATGAAGCATTTCCTCAGATGTTCATGAGAGATTCCAACCAGATTAAACATTCCTTAAAACACAAGGCAGAATAGAACCTAGTCACATTTAGGCTTAGAGGGGAAGTTCTAAGATACAATTACTTGGAAATTTGAAATAATCTTCCCAGTATCAATAAAGATGTCCACACTAAACTCAAAGATGTTTGGTTCCCAAAGCCCTTAAACTTGATATACTAGTTTTTCAAAGCACAGTGCAAAATTTCACAGTGGAAAATTGGACTGGCTCTCAGTCCTCTTAATTTTTCCCTATATGGGGATGGAGTGTCTTCTCCATATTCTGTTCACACGTCAGTGTTTTGATTGTTGAATAAAGAGGAATTAGTGAGTTGGCAGTAAGCTCCACAGAGTAGAGTGCCCTATGGTATAGCCAGTCTTGAATTAATTCCTGCTCTAGCTCTTACTACCCTCTGGGTCTCAGCAGCCTTATCAAGAAAACAAGAGTAACAGTAGAACTTACTCCGGCAGTTGTTGTGATCTTAGCCCTTAGCCCAGGGCCTGGCACTGAATATGAGCCTATTCAGTCACTAAGTTGTATCCTACTCTTTGCAACCCTATAGACTATAGCCCACCAGTCTCCTCTGTCTTGGGATTTTCCCAGTAAGTATACTGGATTGAGTTTTCATTTCCTCCTCCAGTGGATCTTCCAGACCCAGGGATCAAACCCAAGTCTCCTTTGTCTCCTGCATTGGCAGGAAGAGTCTTTACCACTGAGCCCCCCGGGAAACCTGGCATTGAATAGATAGCTACTATTATTGTTGCTATTATTACCCTCTACAGTGATAGAATCCAAAATTGTGGCCATCTCGGTCATCAGTACTCACCCAAGTGAGCAAGGCTTGTACATTTTTGGGTACTCCTTTCCTCATCCACAAGCCTAAGAAGGTACTACTGTCCTGATAGTTACTCTGACACCTAGTATGATTGGATCATGTTTACCTCTAGCAAGGAGACATTGGAGCTTTTGGAAGAGAAATCATTTCAGTGGAAATTGACTATCAGACATTCTAGGAGTATTGAACTTTGGAAGGTTATGGATACTTTAAGACTGGTGATTTGATTAAATGAAATTTGGCTCAGGTTAAGAAAGTTATTTTGCCAGTCTAGTGGGACAAGGCCAGGGAGGCGGTAAATTTTTCTTTAGCTTAAGGATGCTAGCATTCAGAGTTCCCTTTTGCAGTCTCAAGGCTGCACTTGAGACAAGTTTCCTTGACTCCACATGTAAACTGTAATTCATGATACTTATTGATTGCTCTCATTTCTGCTTCCTTGCTCCTGTGAAGCCTGGATCATTACCTGGAAAGATGCCTTTTGCTGTATGAAGCAAGTAAAGCCAAAATCCTTCTGTGGCCCCACAATTCCCTACTGTAAGCTGACATCACCTTGCAATAGGAAAACAAGCACACATTATTGCATCTTTTTTTGCTTCATTGCAGGAAGGTCAACTGTTTTCCTCTTGTCGTCGTTTGCCTGGGGGAAAAGTGCTTGGATGGGAAAGTGTGTGGCTAAATGTACGTTGTTTTACAAGTAAAATGGCTCTAACTCCTGCTTCTCCATCTGCAGAAAGCTCTATTGGGTGGATTCCTACCTGAATTGCCTTTCTGTCTCTGACCTCAATGGTCGATACCGCCGCAAGTTGGCTGAGCACTGTGTGGATGCCAACAACACCTTCTGCTTTGAGAATCCTAGAGGACTTGCACTTCACCCTCGATATGGGTATTGTCTTCCTGTAATCTCAGGCTCTTCTTTTACGCCCTTCTTCCACCTCTGTTACCAAAAAGGCTGTTCACGTAGTGATCTCAAGGCCAGTATCTTGCTGGAATTTGTCTTCTGCTTTTGCTACCTGGTAAATGGCTTAATGGCTAGAAGCATGACTTGTTCAAATAATATTCATATGCTATTTTCTTTGCCATGACACATCACTTCACTTATAAAGTTACATATTTTGGCTGCATGCAAGTAAATCATGGTTAAGAAAACAACAACTCACTTTATCGGACTTTCCATGTCAAGCCTACTGAAATCTCTAGTTTATCATGTTCATTCCTGAGAATTTCCTACACATTATCCCCTTTTAGATTCTGTTAGTTCTCTTTCTGTTAGTTCTCTTTCCTTTATGAAATGCTCTGTAGGATGTAAATTCTGTTTCTCTAATTGGAGAAAGCTTGTGTCTTTGCCACTGAGTTCCTCTGGCTTCAAGGACTGACATGTTGTGTTTGCTCCAACAGGCACGTCTACTGGGCAGACTGGGGTGACCGAGCATACATTGGGAGAGTAGGCATGGATGGAACCCTTAAGTCTCTGATTATCTCTACCAAGATCATGTGGCCCAATGGCCTCACCATTGATTACACCAATGATCTACTCTACTGGGCAGATGCCCACCTGGGTTACATTGAGTACGTACATAGAAAAGAATAAAGCAAACCGCATAACTCTTCATTCCAAACAGCAGGGTTTGTGTTGCCAGTGTATTATTCCTGCTGCTGCTGCTGCTGCTAAGTCGCTTCAGTCGTGTCCGACTCCGTGCGACCCCATAGACAGCAGCCCACCAGGCTCCCCCGTCCCTGGGATTCTCCAGGCAAGAACACTGGAGTGGGTTGCCATTTCCTTCTCCAATGCATGAAAGTGAAAAGTGAAAGTGAAGTCGTTTAGTCGTGTCCAACTCTTAGTGACCCCATGGACTAGGCAGCTTCTAATTGGCCTGTTTGATGAACGTTCACTCTGAGGTCGTTTCTAACTAAAGTGCCTACAGGCAGTTCGCCGAGCTCTGAGGCATGGTACAAGAGAAAGAGTGTGAACTTTGAAGCCATCCAGATCACAGTTTTGTCTTGGTGCTTTTACTTCTTATACTCCTAAAAAAGCAGCTAGTAATCTCTCCCCTATGGTAGTCAGCCTAGTGCTCAATTCATCTTAATTTCCTTATCCCTTTACTCTGCCCTTCCCTTGCAAATATATGATAAACAGACTTGGAAACATTATACTGTTCAATGAAGAGTACTCCTTGTAAAAAAAGGTAATGCAAATTTTTGGCCAAGCAATATGTGTTTATTTCAGAGACATTGCTAATTATGGCGTAGTTAGATGATGGTGATGTCTTCTGGGTATTTATGAATTCGTACCCAGATGCACAGCCTATTGCATGCAAAAAACAAGATCTTTAAAAATTGTGGCATTCTGTTAAATTTATCTTGAAAAAAATTTCACTTGAGAAAAAATACTCATAAAAGTGTCTGAGCTCTCTATGTAGAGATCATGTAAGAACTGAGAGAAGAGATCAAGACCGCTTTCTGGTTTATGAATTTTTTAAAAAGAAATGGATAATGACTATATTCTGGTCATTTGTCTGCAGTCTTAGCAACAGAGATCCAGAAGATTGACCTCTGGTTTTCCTATGCCTTCTTTAAGTTTTCATAAATTAAGATATTTTGGAAAAATTTCTGACATCCCATGGCTAATGTTATCAACTTTTTTAGTTGCTAGATCATTCCACCTCTTGTGGGAGTTTTAGGGTCTGCGCCCAGATTTTTAAATATAAAAGTAACAATGAAGTGAAAGTCACTCAGTCGTGTCCGACTCTTTGTGACCCCATGGACTAAACAGTCCATGGAATTCTCCAGGCCAGAATACTGGAGTGGGTTGACATTCCCTTCTCCAGGGGATCTTCCCAATTCAGGGATTGAACTCAGGTCTCCCACATTGCAGGTGGATTCTTTACCATCTGAGCCACCAGGGAAGCCCCAAAGTAACAATATTCTGACATAATTTCCTAGCCAAATTCCATGATATTCATTGATTTGTTAGCTCCTCTATCCTTAAAGGCGTTAGAGGAGAGGCATGGTCTTCATTGAGTCACTCTTTCTTCCTTTGATCCTAGGTACTCTGATTTGGAGGGCCGCCATCGGCACACAGTATACGAAACTGGCACACTGTCTCACCCCTTTGCTATTACCATTTTTGAAGACACCATTTATTGGACAGATTGGAATACAAAGACAGTTGAGAAGGGAAACAAATACAATGGGTCAGATAGAGTGGCGCTGTTGAATGTAACACACAGGCCATATGACATCCGTGTCTATCATCCTTATAGGCAGCCAATTGGTGAGTAGTTGATTCAGAAGTTTTTGCACAGTTACTCAGAAGTTTTTGCACAGTTACCTTAGGGTCTTATACACATTGCTCTTGTTTTTTTTTTATTTTTTTAATCATTAATATCATAATTTATACTGGAAATGGTGTTACTTGTTAATGTTTTCTATGAAACAAATGTTGAGAGTTGAGGGGATAGAAATTAAAGGTATAGAGTTTATTCCCCTGTTTCTGGAAAAGGCTGCTGATGATTCTTTTTCATAGTATCTGCTATATTCTTAAAGATTTGGGTTTTTTGTTTTTTTTTTAATAAAAATCAATAGTTATTATATGTTGCCTTGACATTTCAGTCCTACTTAAGAAAGCACCTTTGAAAAATACTTTCCTGTATAACCACAATAAATTATAATACCTAAGAGACGTATTATAATCACATGGATGTATTTATAAGAATCATTTCTTTACTAAGATCAATCTAAGAAATGATTAAAAGAAATGCTTAAAGGAAAGTTATAGTAACCATAAAATATAATTTATTAAATGGCTATTTGCATTTGATATCTAGCCAAGTTCTGGAATATTCTTTGGGGATAGAGTGCATTTTGTGGGCCTGCTAGGTCATGTTGTCTTAATAAACTTGGAAGTTAGGAAACATATCATAAACATATTTTATCATAAACATATGATAAACTTGGAAGTTAGGATATATGAGAACTGGCAAACTATTTTTTTCTGGAAGATAATATTCTTCATATTATTTAGCAGAAGTTCAAATTCATCTTTACCTCTGAGTGGCAGCCCAGAAAATTAGTATAGATGTTGCTCAGTTTATCTGTCAACTTGATTCTGGGCCAAGTTGCCTGTTGCCTTCTGTTGCCTGTATCCTTAGGAGGAGAGAATATAGCATCTGTTGGAAAGTAAAACTTTATTATGTTCTGGGTGCATGGAGGTAAGCTAAACCTCCCACTTGCTCTCCAAGAACGTTCTTTTTTAATGGAATGTGGGATCTAGTTCCTTAAACAAGAATCAAACCTGTGCCCCCTGCACTGGGAGTGTGGAGTCTTAACCACTGGACCACCAGAGAACTTTTCTAGCAGTAAGTAAGCCTCACTTCTGCACATAAATCAGTATCAGCAACAGGGTTGCTAACACAGCTCTACCATATGTCTTCTTTATGAACTTTTTGAAAAAGCGTGTATCTAGGGTAATGATTTTTTACTAAGAGGTGATGAGTTTTATGTGGCAGGTAATCCGTTCGTCCCTGCTTTAAGTGAATGAACATATGTTTTCTCCCTTCTTTCACTAGTGCCTAATCCCTGTGGTACGAACAACGGTGGCTGTTCTCATCTCTGCCTCATCAAAGAAGGAGGTGTTGGATTCACTTGCGAGTGTCCAGATAACTTCTACACCGTCCAGCGTGGTCCCAACACCCAGTGCCTGCCCATGTGCTCCAGCACCCAATTCCTGTGTGCTGACAGCGAAATGTAAGGCTCGCTCCTGCCTCTCTCCACTGCCTCTCCAGCCTTTGGACACACATTGAACTTCAAGGCCCCTGGGGATAAGAGTTTTCTAGTGAACAAGATTTTGGCTAATTAACATGGCTCATTTGGGATGCACCAAGACTCTCTCCAACTGTCCAACTTCAGTCTGAAGTCTCCAACTTCAGATAATTTCTTCCATGAAAGGAGGCATTTTGGGAACCAAATAATTACACCCAGGCATGCAAATTTTCATATCTGTAACAAGGAAGCAAAATTCTAATGAATTGCCCAAAGTCTCAGGGTCAAGAATGTACATAAATGTACACTGAGAAACAGCCCTTAGGAATGATAGAAATTCCCCATCTTTTTCAAACACGTGCTGGCCTATCTCCTCAGTTAACTATGCCAGAGGATCGAGGGTCACACAAATCTATTTTTGATCATTTGTATTTGTTATGAAACACAGTCATAGATTATTTCCCTCACAGTGGGTACAGCCCTTGATGACTAGGGGTTCAGAGTCAGAGAGTGAGATTAAGAGGAGGTGTTATGCAAACCATAGCATCTAAGATTCAGTGGCAGATTATTTTGATGATTGAGTAAAGAATCTTAGATTAAGAATCTAGCATACCCCATCACAACGTAGACTCTCAACAAATGGGAGTGCCTCCAGCTTCCCAGACCATAGCCTGATGTCATCTCTCCCTCTGACTGATAGCTCTAACCATCCATCTGTTACCCAGAATGCACACTTCACTATTGGCTGTGGCAGGAATTTGGTCATCATGCTCAAAGCACTTTTTGAGCATATGGTGGGTCTTAACACACCTGTTCTTTCTAACCTAGTTATGTTTTCTCTGAAGATTATGCCACAGTAACCAAGGTTGAACTGATCCTCTTCTTGGGCCATGATAAAACGCTTGCATATCATTGCTTGAAATTCAGCTTTGCCTTCTTCTCTCCGAATGGTCATTGCCTGCTCCTCTCACTGCCTGTTGCTTTGCTAAGAGAAGGCTGTTTCCTTTGTGCAGGTGTATTCCCATCTGGTGGAAATGTGACGGGCGGAGAGACTGCTTGGATGGTTCCGATGAACCTATCACTTGCCCACAGCGCTTCTGCGCATTAGGAATGTTCCAGTGCAATGATGGCAACTGCACCAACTCACACTCCCTATGTAATTTGCGTCAGGATTGCCCTGATGGGTCGGATGAAGACCCTGTGCTTTGTGGTGAGTGGAATCACTTTCTACGTTCTTTGCCCGCTTCTGTAGTTGATCGTGTACGATCAGGTTCTGTGGGGGTTTTCTGAATATCAAATCAAAATCTGGTCCAAAATCCTGGGGGAGGAAAAAGACAACTCAGAGTCCATCCCACATTATAAGTTGTCTATATTGGTGGTTCTTTGCTGTGTACTGTGTATAGAGTCTTCTTTAAGAGCTAATATTGAGGGTGAAATCAGGGATTCTCACATTTTAAACAGGGACTCTCAGTTGTGATATTTATTTATGTCTCCAGTTTTAAAAAGCACCCTCTCAAAAAAAAAAAAACTCCACTAAAACCCAAAAAATAACCAAAAGTAGCACATCAACAATAGCAACAAACACATAGTTTGAAAACCATTGTCCATTAGGGCAACAGGTACCGGAGAAAGTGAATTTAGTAGGCTGTCAATCCTCATCCTCTAATGTTACATTCAAGAAAAAGATCTTTAAGAATGTAGGGGACAGTAATAGTCAAAGGACTATCTGCCCGTGTAGCGTTACTGGTTAATAATAAGCGCATTAGGCCATAAGTCCTCTAAAAGGAAAGTAGAGTGGAGTTCTACAGGATCCATTAGTGTGAATTAGGGGCTTCTGTTCCTGAACGCTTGCAAACTGATAACCAAATGCCACCGCTTGCAGAGCATCACCAGTGTGAGCCCTACGAATGGCAGTGCGCCAACAAACGTTGCATTCCGGAGTCCTGGCAGTGTGACATGCAGGACGACTGTGACGATAACTCGGACGAAGACAGCTCGCACTGTGCCAGCAGGACCTGCCGGCCTGGCTACTTCAAGTGCGCCAACGGCCACTGCATCCCTCAGATATGGAAGTGTGACGTGGACAACGACTGCGGAGACTACTCAGACGAGCCCTTGCAGGAATGCTGTGAGTTCCGTGTGCCCGTCCGGCCTGAGAGCAGCTCTGTGTGGCTGGAGAGACAGTGCATAGGCCCTGCTGCGGCCCTATCGCATGCACCCTCTTCGCTCTCCCCAAGAATGCAGAGGAGAGCTGCATGCTCAGCCTGCAGCTTGAACCACATGCCTGGGTCTCAAATGGAGGATTCCTGGTCTCTGCCTACGGGATGTCTAACTACAGAATATGATAAAAGAACTTACATTTTTATCTTGCACCTTCTGTTTTGAGCCTCAGAGAAAGCTGGTGAGAGACAGCGAAGGTGAATGAGGGACCTGAACCTCATGTGATTTTTTTTAACTTCAAACCCAGTAAAAAAATGTACCAGGGTACATTTTCCCCCATCCCACCCCATTCCCCCGTCAACAGTCTGACCACAACATAAATGAGTTGTAATGATGTGTTGAGAAAACCTAAGGTCTCTGTCTTTCTACTCTGAGTGAACAAATCACACCTTAAGGAGACACAGGCTTCCCAGGTGACTCAGTGCTGAAGAATCCATCTGCCAATGCAAGAGATGCGGGTTCGATCCCTGGGTTGGGAAGATCCCGTGGAGTAGGAACTGGCAACCCACTCCAGTATTCTTGCCTGGAAAATTCCATGGACAGAGAAGCCTGGTGGGCTACAGTCCATGGGGCTGCGGAGAGTCAGTCACACGACTGAACGACTAAGCACAAATGAGACACCGTTGCCAAAAAGACAGAGTCTGGTTGGTTGATAACATGCTCACTGTGGAAGGTGTCTGTGGTTTCCTGGCAGGACCACGACGACTTCCGTTCTTACTTTGCTCCATCCTGTCTTTTCAGTGGGCCCCTCCTATCGCTGTGATAACTATACGGAATTCAGCTGTAAAACAAACTACCGCTGCATCCCGAAGTGGGCCGTGTGCAACGGCGTTGACGACTGCAGGGACAACAGTGACGAGCAGGACTGTGGTAGGCGGCGCGGCGTGGGGGGAGGGGCGAGAGCTTACCAGCAGCGGGGTTGGATTGCCCACGTCATCCTTCCTTCGTTTGCCTCTAATAACGTGTTGCATTTTACAGCGATTTTATAGGGATCCCGGCATTTTACAGGGGTACTGGGAGGTTCATTTATATCATCTTAAATGAAATCTTTCCCCAAATGTGAAGATATTAGGAATTTGTGTAATTTCTCACAAATGGGAAAGTCTTATTTACATTTGACAAGTTTGTCTTGTCTTACAGACTGATTGAAATGGATGGGAGGGAGGAGGTAGAGAAAAAATTTGATATGTATCTCTAAAAAGGACATTTCATAATCAAAATATTTCTTATTTGGAGGTTTTGGTATTTCGAATGTCTCTCTGACCTTCCACGTCTTTTGTGTTTGGCAATATAGAAAGAATCTATGGACAAAAGGCCAAATGAATTAATGGAATTTTCCAAGATTAGGCATATTCTCTAGCTGAAAAACAGTGCGTGTTGTGTTTAGTTGGAAGAGAGGTAGGAAAGATAATGAGTTATTTTAATAACACTGAATCTAATCACCTAGAGACAATGCAATGGACATGTTTTGTTTGCTGGCAGCATCATTTAATTTTCCTTTTCAGGCCTTTGTTGCAAATTACAAGCCAGGGACCAAATCATTTTTTGAACTGTTTTCTACAAAAGAGAATGGATTTAGTTTCAAATAGTAGGATAGGCTCAGTCTATCCTAAAGAGGAGTATTGACAGTGAATGTGGCTGGCATTCCTCTTTCTGGGAGTTTCGAGACTAGGGTAGCATAAACCTGAGACCGTCTCACGAGAGCCAGTACTACTTTGGCATTCCTTGACCATGGGCTTCTGAAGTATTTGCAATGACTGTGATTTGCAGAGTCGATGACATGCAAACCTTCTGGGGAATTTCGGTGTACAAATCACCGCTGCATCCCTCTTCGCTGGAGATGTGATGGGCAAAATGACTGTGGAGACCGCTCTGATGAGGAAAACTGTGGTGAGTGTTCGGGGTCCTTCTTTCCCATGTGCCATTGGAGTGGGGATGTCTGCTCTTTGTAACTCAACTGTCAATGCCATTCATCCTCAAAGGGTAGGATGATGGCTGTCTGATCTCTTGCTTTCTGACTGGTACATTTCTACTTTTCATCTTCCTAGCAGATTGTAATCACGCTCTAGGAAAAGAATATTTACCCAAGTATATCTTTTGTCTGTTAATTTATTTACACTCAACAACATCTTTTTTTTTTCAAAAAGAACTTGAGGTGACTTACATCATTGCCTTATGATATGTATCAATTTCAGATTAACTAACATGAAATATACTCTAACTTTAGTCTCCTTTTGGAAATGAGAAAGTATGGGCTGTGGAAAGAATCAGGGTGCTGGTTTCACCTGCAATTATAACTGACTAAAAACAGACTTACAATTGAAGTGAAAAGTCTATTTTTGCAGGTTGGATGGTCTGGGACTTGGGGCACAGGAGGGGGTTGGGCACAGAGGGCACTTGGGCCAGCCCACTGTGTATGAGTCCTGGTGCCCTCTAATGGCCATGTGGCTCTCCTTTTCAGCCCCCCGGAAATGCACAGAGAGCGAGTTTCGATGTGATGATCAGAGCTGTATTCCTTCTCGATGGGTCTGTGACCAAACCAATGACTGTGGGGACAACTCAGATGAGCGGGACTGTGGTAACTGTTACAGCAATTTGAGGGGCTTCCCATACAGTCTCGTACTAGGATCAGCACATTGGAGGGGAGTAGGGAATTCGGTATTCTTTCTTGGGAAATCCCATGGATAGAGGAGCCTGGCGAGCTGCAGACCATAGGGTCACAAAGAGTTGGACATGCCTTAGCCATGAAACAACAACAACGGGACTTCCAATGTGTATTTGTAAGGTTTTATAGAGTAAGATGACTTTTGTGTATTTTCGGTAATATAGAAACCTTAGCATTACAGTACCTTCTTCTCTGTACTTTCTAAGCTGTATGATTACCTTAGGGCATTCTAGATCAATAATAGGGGAAAATCACAAGAGAGTTTTAAAAATCTCATTTTAACTAGAGGAGAGATTGGTACTTCCATCTCCGTATCTTCAATGGGGAAGGTGTAACTTTTGAGAGTTTATTCACTCACTAACCACAAGTTGTGGGTTTGTTGTGAGCCAGTCACTGGGTATGGATAGGAATGCGATGGAATACTTACTACCCTCCACAGAGCTAAAACTTGTCTGAGAATACCAAGGCACCTTGGAAATAACATTCTTTCCTTTTCAGAGATGATGACCTGCCGTCCTGGATATTTTCAGTGTGATAGCGGGCACTGTATTTCTGAACATATGAAGTGCAATGGGGTGGCTGACTGTCGCGATGCCTCTGATGAAGCCAATTGTCGTAAGTTTCTAGACAATTGGTATGGTTATGGCTGTTTAGACCCATTAGCCACCACTTCTTAGATTGAAAGGTCATAGATATTTTCTATTCAGCATTCATTGATAATTATCAATTTACATGGGGCTTGAGTCATCATGTCTATATATTTCACAGTAGTCATTCAAGTATATTTCACAAATAATATTTCAAATATTATATATAGATAGAGAATATGTTATGTCTGTGCTAATGAAAGTATTTATATATTATCAACTACTCTACAAATCATTAATCACATAAAAATTTGGCAGGAAAAGAATATTCAAGCAATGAATAAATGGGTATTCAACCATATTGAAGGTCCAGCATTAAGCATTTTCTGAATTGTAATAAAGGCATATAAAACCATTTAAAAGTATAAAGCCTATATGATCATTTGTATTTTAGTCTTTTTGAACCACTGAATAAATATTAACTGTTGATGCTTATCTATGATGGATTTTGTTGATCATGTGGTTGCCGCATCTTAAAACCTTGGTTTCCTAGAGACTTTAAATATATGATAGGAAAAGCCAGTGCTGGCACTGCTGAAAAGTTTCACTTACCTGAAAAAGAAAAAACCCAATGCTGTCCATAGAATGACTCGTGTCATTAAATACTGGGCTTAGTCAATTACCCTTAAGAAACATTCCATCAGAATTTCAGACGGTTTAAGGCTGCAGTACTTGTGGTTGAATCAGAAAAGAGCAGGCTATAATGGAACACTTTCTATTAGGAGAATTCTTCCTATAAAAGGAGAAATAGCCAGCTAGCTTTCCAAAAAGTATCTATTTCTAATCATTTGAATATGTCTCCTCCCCACCGACAGCCACCCGCTTTCCCAATGGTGCATACTGCCCAGCTACTATGTTTGAATGTAAAAATCACGTTTGTATCCATTCATCATGGAAATGTGATGGTGACAATGACTGTGGCGATGGTTCCGATGAAGAACTCCATCTGTGCTGTGAGTGAGAGACTGAGGGGTGGTGTTGTCAATGTTTCTTATGTGGAGCATAAGTGGGAGGGCATTTGTACAATCTTTGTGTGTTGGACACATGATCTGATTAGTGCACTTTCCTTGGCCTTCCTGCTTAGTTCTCTACTTGAGACATGAGAAAGTTGGGCAGACATCCATAGTTTTAAACATTTTTGTGGCCTTTGAAAACAGTGGCCTCAAAAGAAATTGTTGGAAAACCAATATGCATAAATAAAGGCAGGTCTGTTGTGGTCGAAGTCTGAGTTAGGGTGGAGTGTATATCTCTCCTGCTCCACCCCACTTTCAATGCCCCTCAGAGTACTTCTGCCAAGCCTCTGGAGCTTCACAAAGCACCTTTAGGAAATATTAAAACCACTTAATCTTTAAACTCACTTCATTTACATCATAATTCAAGCCCATCTAATTCCTTTCTGTTGTATGATGCATATTTATTTTTTAAACCAGTCAATCTCAATGTGGGTACCCATCCGAATCCCTTGGGGAAAGGTGCTTTAGAAGCACATGCTCTGGTCCCACCTCAGGCTTAGACCTATCAAAGGTCCAAGGACATTTTGGGTCTGGGCAAAAATATATTGAAAAAGCTCCTTAGGTTTTAATTTGGTCTCTTGGTTGAGAACTACTGCATTTTAGCAAAGTGAATGAACATAAGTTTGTTTTGATCATTTTGCTCCATGCCTTGAGTCATTGGAGATCTCAGGTGTTATCTCTGTTACTAAGAGAGTCAGTATCACCTGGCGACCTGTTAGAAAAACAGATTAATTGCTGGCAGTGGAGGCCAGCAATCTCTGCATTAGTAAGCTGCCCACCCGCCTCCCCAACCCCTCCCTCACCCACCATGTGATTCAGATGCAAGCCAAGGTTAAGAAGGTCATGTAAGTAGAAGCCCTCCATTCCTCTTGAAACTCTTAATTCTTAGTTTCATTTAGCTGTAATTCACTTCTGAGGTTCTCATCATCACCTCTTCCATTCAATTTCCTAGATTCCTCACTATTCATTTTAGCCCTCACTATTCATTTTTATGATTTGACTCTAGAAAATAATATATCAGAATATTCCTTCCATCAAGAGAATTTAATTATATTATATACTTAAAATATAAATTGCATTATATTTTCCCAGTGGCATCCCAATATTTCCCTTGCCACATCTTTTCTTCTAAGGAATTAACAATAGTTTGTTTTGTTTTTCACTTGAAGAATCTTGAAAAAGAGCCTAAACATGTGTAACTGTCAAATAAATCCTGGAAAAGTTGTTTCCCACTATAAGATAAAGTGCCCATAGTTAGTAAGATTAAACTTTGGGGAGACAGAGACACAGCCACATGAAAATGATCCACACTGTTTTATAATGTTACATTTTCCTTTCACCACAAATAATCCTTGTGAAGTTCTATTAACAATACTTCCAAGAGCCAACTTTTGCAGCTGTTCTTTTTTTCCCCTCAACCTCATTAAAAATCTCTCCTCTTGCTTCCTGTGTGTGGTACCAAGGCAGAAGGAAAATCAAACAGCTCATGTCGTCCATGGGAAAGAGGAAGACACCTGTGTGTTGAGTTCTGAATTCCTGGTACATGTAGAGGACTGTGTCCCTGTTCTAACCAAGGGCCCTGGGTTTTACCTGTAGGTTCCTCACAGGGGCATGAGCATCAGCCAGAGATCTAACTCTGGGTAACAGAATGAGTACGTGTTTGCTTTGAGATGTCAACTTTGAAAGTAATAGGTGAGGAAATTGAGGAAGGAAATTCCATCATGGTGTAGAACTTTAATGAAAAGACTTCATTTTCTGGATTGTAGTCGGAGGGACAAACAGTGAGCTCCTGGCTGTTAGGATGAGAGTTAGTGTATAGCCCTGCTGGTCTCTCCAACCTGCCGGCCACCGTTGTCCTCCTCACTCTAGCTCCAGCCACAGAGATCTTTTATTCAGGTCCAGAAGCCTGCCATCTTCCTCCTGACCCAGACTCTTCCCACGTGAAGCCTCTTCTGACCCCTCCTCCCCTAGATCTATATCAGATCTTCCCAGTAGCTGGTTTCATAGCATGTTTCCTTTGGGGCTCTTACCACAGTTTTAGTTGAATGGTTAATTTGTGAAGTTGGCTTCTTTGCTAGAATAAAAGTTCCATGAGGATAAGGACTGCGTCTTTCTTTTCCCCAGTTGAACCTGGTGCACAGAGCAGCACCAGGGTGTCAACAAGACACTCAAGATATGTTTGTCAATTGGTTAATCAAATAAGCCAATAAGGGGCGAATCAAGCAAGCCCAAGCCTGGTGTTGGCAACAGGAGTGTTTTTATATCCTGACCCTTATGTTCTATTCTTAATGTAAACTTTTGCTTTTTCATCTTGTGTTCTAGTAAATGTTGCCTGTGACTCACCATACCGTTTCCGGTGTGACAACAATCGCTGCATTTATCGTCATGAGGTGTGCAACCAGGAGGATGACTGTGGAGATGGAAGTGATGAGAAAAAGGAGCTCTGTAAGCAAAAGTCAAAAGGGAGAAGGGAAAAGAAAGGCCCCCAGTTGTCTGCAGTCTGCAAAATGTACCTCAGGGATTTCAGTTTGTTCTATAGAGGCTTGAGCTGTGCGTATGACTGCAGATCTCCATGGACATTGTTTGCAAGACTCCCTAAACACACAGTACTCAGATGCAGCCCTTCCCCCATTCTTCCTATTTCATTTGAACCAGATGTTGGAAAGTTCCTTAAGGAAGTGAGAACAAATACTAAATAGTGGTTTGAGTCCCACTTGAAAAACTAAGGGTTTCAAAGGGTTTCATCTTTTCAAAGATGAGGTTTGGTCACTCTTCAGCCTAGAGCTTCTAATTGTTAATCTAGGGATGGGAACTTCTCAATGTCCCGCTGAAAAGCTCATGTTGAGTAAGGCTGCACTAGTGTTCACAGGGCTTATCTAATATCCTTCTTTAAAATGAAAATGCATTTCCCAGACGAGAAAAATGATAGATTATTTTAAGAGATAAATGGCTGCATTTAATATTTTAGGTATTGAGAAATCTGTGCTTTTCCATTTTGAGACCGTTTTCCATATATCCATTGAAGGAAAGAGCTGATTAATTTTCTGGGCAATTTAGTTTACCTAGAAAAAGTCAGTCAGGAAGGTTATTTATCCTGAGTCCAATTACTTTTTTTTCTAAAAGGATATTAGCTGGGGAAATTTGGATAAATGCTTTTCTATTCTCTATTCCTTACATTGATATGGCCTTAGAATGCTTACTGCCAGTTGCCATCCTATGTCAGGCAGACTTTGATACCATCTCCATGTTCAAGTTTGAACCCTTCTTCTCCTTCCCCTTTTTGGGGCAGAGATGAGCCAATGGTTATAACATTGTTAATATGTTTGTTTGAAGCATAATACAAAAGGATGAAAACCTGGAAATAAAACCTTTTTTAAAAATTGGGGCAGGTTTACATCTTTTTGTCTTCTGTTTCCACTTCCTCTATTAATCATGCCAGACACTTGTAGGATGTAATCAAATCCCAGTGTGGAAAAAAGGGATAGGAAGCTAAAATTCTTCCCATGGAGGAGGATGTTAGAGGAATCACAGCCAGGCATCACAGCAGACGAACTGCAACATTTCAGTGGCTTACACCAGCAGAGGCCTAAAGTTTGATGAAGGTCAGGCAGCCCCCTTCATCCTGTATTAAGCCATCCGGAACACGTAGTCTTCAAGGTTGCTGAAGCTGGAGAAGAGAGAAATGGAGGAGACAGTTTCCTTACTTCTTAGGCCTGGAAGTGACAGGTGTCCATTATGCTCATAGTCCATTGGTTGGATCTGGCCCCAAGCTACCTGCAAGGGAGACCAGGAATTGTAGGGAAGCACCAGCTTATTTGTGAGAAACACTGTTTCTGACACAGAAGGAAGCATCTTGTTTCACAAAAGAGAATGTTTTGACTTGAACTTATTCTTAAATTATAGGTGTAGAACCGACTCCTAGACCTTGTACACCAGATGAATTTAAGTGTAGCAATGGGCGTTGCATTCCACAGCACCGGGTGTGTGATCATGTTAATGACTGTGGTGACAATTTTGATGAGACGGGATGCAGTAAGTAAATAATTATTTTTGTACTTCATGGTAGTAACTCAGGTTACCTTACTGAAAAACTTGCAATAACATAAAGTAAATGGTAACCACATTTGTCTTTAGTTTACATGTTGTGTTTCTTTATTGAACAGTTTTTCTATACCAGACATTGTGCTGAATACTACATGAATACTAAATAGGACTATTTCATTTTATCCATGTAACAATCCTGTGAGTTAGGTATTGTTTGTCTCTCTGTCACTCTCTTTTAAACAAATGAGGAAACCACCCTACAGGTTAAATAAATTGGCTGTGTCTTCCTGTCATTAAGAAATTGAGTCAGGATTTGAACTCTGGTCTCCTTTAACTGAAAGGCACAGCCTCTTCCCAGTTCACTAGGTGGCTGTCAGCACCTTAAAGCTATTTATTTTGTTTCTAAATTTGCACATTTTTTTTTGTCTTAAGCCAAATGCAGTATCTTTGGTACAGAGGGGAAGAGTAGTTGGTAAGAATGGAAATGTCAGGACATGCTTATGGTCCAGTGGTTAAGACTCTGTGCTCCTGATGCTCCCAATGGGGCCTGGTTCAATCCCTGGTTGGGGAACTAGATCCCGCATGCAGCAACTAAAGACCCCATATGCTGCAACTAAGACCTAGCACTGCCAATAAATTAAAAAAATATATATTTTTAAAAGAATAGAAATGTCACAGGGGACCTTGGAAGGAACACAGATTTTTAAGAGAGGATTTTTGTGTAGGAAAGGTATGATGTACACAAACAAGGGATGATTCTAGCTTAATGGAAAGTGAATGTTGCAATGGCAGGCTAATAATTTGCCCTTTGGTAGTCCTGTATAGCGTTTGTGAAATGCTTTCACATACATTCTTTTTTTGTATATATAATGTTTATCTGTTTATATATTTTGGCTGCACCAGGTCTTCCTTTCTGTGCGGGGGCTTTCCTCTAGCTGTAGGGAGAGGGGCCCTCTTCCTTGCAGCGTGTGGGCTCCTTGTTGCAGTGGCTTCTCTTGTGGAGCACGAGCTGTAGGGTGTGGGCTTCACTAGTTGAAGCTTCCAGGCTAGCACACAGGCTCAGTGGTCGGCTGTGGCGCATGGGCTTAGTTTCTCCACCGTATGTGGGATCCTCCCCGACCAGGGATTGAACCTGTGTTTCCTGCATTAGCAGGAATGGGTTCTGCACCACTGAGCCACCAGGGAAGCCCCCCATACATTCTTTAGTTTGTTACTCAAATTAGCTCCAGGGGATTACTGCCATTATGTCTAAAAGAAAGCTCAGGAGCTTAAATAACTTGCTTGAGGTCACACAGAGGGGCAGGGGCCGAATTGGAACCGTCCTGGGACTCCAGACTGGAAGAACTGGCTCCCACTTCCTCTGCCACTAACTGTGCCACTTAGAGTACCTACTAACATCACCAGGCCTCAATTTCTTTTTAGGAAAAAGGAGGGAGTTCTTCAAACCCTGCAAGTCTGGACTTGGTAACATTAGTTAGCTCCACATGCTTCCAACTTCCTGGGCTTTAATAGCCTTTTTCTGAGGCCCCTCAAGGATTTCCTGGCAAATTTTTCTCCTGTGTGGGTTACAAAGGAAGATGAAGAACCAACCATATTGAGTTGATTTGCCATTTGTTTCACACACTTTATCAATAGGATTGGACTTTTTGACATAATAATGTGATTTAAATTAAATATTTAAAAGGCATAAACATGAGGGAATTTGCAGAACCAAGAAGTTGATTTGGGTTTGATGCCTGGAGACTAACTGATAATGTGAATGGTTCCAGGACTTTGGGGATTTCCAAGTTAGGCTTGGATCAAGCTTTGGTTTCTTTTGCAGTTGCCTGTGCAAGTTAAAAGGCTTAAAATCAGCCATAGTCCCTGTTCTTTTTAAGGTAACTTCCTTGCTGAGAAATTGTTTATTTATATTTTTGGTTGTGCTGGATCCTCATTGTTGCGGCGATTAGGGGCTACTCTTGTGGAGCGTGGGCTCTAGGCTCGCAGGCTTCAGTAGTTGTCGCTCGAAGGCTCTAGAGCACGGGCTCAGTGGTTGTGGAGTCTAGGCTTGGTTGCCCCATGGCATGTGGGATCTTCCTGGACCAGAAATCGAACTGGTGTCTCCTACACTGCAAGGCAGGTTCTTCACCATAGTACTTCTAATTCAAATGACATTGCGTTAAAAGCAGGGTTTGTTTAAGGGAACTGGGTAGCCCAGGCAACGGCAACCCACTCCAGTACTCTTGTCTGGAAAATCCCATGGACAGAGGAGCCTGGTAGGCTGTCCAACAGTCCATGGGGTCGCTGAGGGTCGGACATGACTGAGTGACTTGACTTTCACTTTTCACTTTCATGCATTGGAGAAGGAAATGGCAACCCACTCCAGTATTCTTGCCTGGAGAATCCCAGGGACAGAGGAGCCTAGTGGGCTGCCGTCTATGGGGTCGCACAGAGTTGGACACGACTGAAGCGACTTAGCAAGCAAGCAAGCAAGCAAGCAAGGTAGCCCAGGCATTAATCTGGTATGGAAACAACATTTCTTTTCAGATATTAAGTGGATCTGTGATGGAATTCAGTCTTACTGCATTGGGCTACTTTGACTAAGATATAGAATTCTCATTTTAAATACCAGTTCTTGGTGCTGCTCATCCGCTTGCTTTCCTTTTCATTTCCCTTTCTCCTCCTTTTCTTTTAAACAAAATCAATGCCTTCTATTTATATGTGTGTGTATACATATGCTATATATACATGTATGCACACATGAGATATATATATTATATATACATCAATATTTATATATATATATATATATATATAAAATTTGAGCTTCCCAGGTGGCACTAGTGGTAAACAATCTGCCTGCCAATGCAGAAGATGTAAGGGATGTGAGTTTGATCCCTGGGTCAGGAAGAGCCCCTGAGGAGGGCATGGCCACCTACTTCAGTATTCTTACCTGGAGAATCCCATGGACAGAGGAGCCTGATGGGCTACGGTCCATAGGGTCACAAAGAATCAGACAGTACTGAAGTGACTTAGCATGCATGCACCCAAATATTATTTATATATTGATATCATTGTATAATAGTAAGATAGTGGAGCAGGTGGTGATGGTTGTAAAGAGTCCCTGGCTTTTTGATTCTGTCCAGAAATGGATGCTCAGAGGATGATCTTGGCAGTGCTGAGTATAATCAGAAAATTGCCTCAAGGATCTAACATTACATATATTTGTACAAATGGAATTCAGGGCATTGGCAGATATACCTGTAGAGAGGTCTCTGATACTCAGCAAAACTTATGGAAAGGGGGCATCTCAAGACTTTCTGTTCTCTGATGGCCATCTGTAGGTGTTCTTCTGATAGGCCACTTGAGTGTTCACTTGTGCTTCATCTGCTTTGTACCTTTCATTTGTAATGGTGGGATTTTGCATTTCAGATACAGGAAAAGACAGATCATGTGCTGAAAATCTGTGTGAACACAACTGTACCCAGTTACGTGAAGGAGGATTCATCTGCTCCTGTAGACCTGGATTCAAACCCAATAGTATTGACAGAAACCTCTGTGAAGGTAGACTGTATTTCCTCCAGTTCCTATAAGGAGAACCTTGTACTTTTTAGGTTCTCCACTCATTCCCTTTTATTAAACATGGCTTAATTCCCTTCGTGGGGCTAAGCTCATGCCGGTTGCTTTTTTTGCATGCTGTCTTACCGGTGTCTGGCATAGCACTGGGTGATAGTCTATCTTCAGTAATGTCTGTGAAATTGATATGATGAATGAAGGCTTGGCTGATGATGGCTCCCTATTGTATCAGTGTGTGAGATCAAAATTTCTCTTTAATAAACACAAGTCTGCCTTTCTTCAGACAATACATATTTATTACACCCTTATGTCAGACTTATATAAATGAGTTCTAAGATGGGGCGCTTACCAAGATGGTAAATATCAAGTAGGATTTTAGGTGTATTTGATCATTTGAATTTACTATTCCTATTTCATGATGTACCATACTCAGATGATTAGAATAGTTCTTTTGAGGGCTGATGCCTAAGAACTCAGTTGAAAAAGCCAAATCAGTGCCGCCCCTTCCTGGAACCAGTTAGCAGGAGGGAAGTGGTACCAAATACCAGTGGTACAACAGCTGCTTCCCCAAAGGGAAAATCTTGTTCTGCTGTTGTACAGAGTCAGACTGCTTCTGTTTAAATCTGGTCTTTGGGACTTTGGGTTCAATAACAGTCCATATCTGAGAGAGTCGTTTTGGAAGATCAAATGAGGGAAAAACTTGAAATGCATGTGAAATAGTATCTGAAGTTTGGTTAGTGTTCTGCAAATGTTGGCATCATGACTTGTGCTCATCTGCACTTTTCTCATCATTATTGCTTGTGAATATGGATTTAAACAGAAGCAGGATCTCTAAGGAAGAGATGGGCTCTAAGCAGATATTGCTCACTTGGTTTTATTTTGCCTGCAGACATCAATGAATGTATGCAGTTCGGGAGTTGTCCTCAGATCTGCCATAACACCAAAGGAAGTTATGAGTGTTCCTGCGCTGAAGGGTTCACATCTCTGAGTGACAGATATGGAGAACGGTGTGCGGCTGACGGTATGATGCTTTGACGGGGGATTAACTGACTTTCAAAGACTCAAAGCCGAGGGCTACAATATACCAGGAAATAAACTTTTGAGTCCTATTTTTTAAATTCACCAGCTGCTTCTCTTCCAATACCCAACCCACTCTCTTCTCCTCTCCCCTGACAAATCAAAACAATAAACACAACCCCCAACAAATACATAGACACTGAAACAAGAGTCAAGTGTTATTATTCTGGATTTAGCCTCTGGTCCACCTGGATGAAAACTTCAAAAAGTGGACAAGATATCCCTCTCCAGAGGATTCAGATAACAAATGCATCTGTGTAGAATGGTAGTCAGCAAAGCCTTCCACTCCACTGAGGTCAAGGTTTGAGGTCCAGCAATCCAAAATAGGTCACAAAACACATCCCATTCAATGGGTCATAGTCAGTTGGGGCAGACCAGGACCACTCTGTTGACAAAACTTTTTTTTTATTGTTCATGGACTATTGATCACAGACAGAAAGAGTCTGGCTTATTTACGACTTCAATCATTAGCTCTGCACTTTTGGTTAATGCCAGTATCTGTGAAGCAGGCCTGAGTAAAAGCAGAAATAGAGACTACATAAAAATGGCAAAAGAAAAAGTCAGAAGTTACCACAGTCCAGATTTCCAGAGTTCTGATATAAATCAGCATATCTCAGTTAAGGAGTCTTTATAATCTTATGGATTTGAATTGAGTTTGTAATTGAGTTTAAGGACTTGATAAGAAGGCGACATTTTTATTTTGCATATTAAGGGTAAAATGGCTGTTCAATTTCTTTGTACAAATTGAGTTTTTGTACAAAGCATACATTTGACTAGCATACTTAAATATTTTACCCTCTAAGCATTTTTGACTCTGAATGCAAACTAGGGTGAAGGCATTTGAACAGTTGGTGTGGTAATTAAGCAGCAAATTAGAAAATCTTCAACTCTTTTAACCAAAGAGATGACTGAAATGAGAAATTTATGTAGAACATTATATCAAGATAAAGGAAATACATAAAATGAACTTTTAAAAGTTACTTAAATTGGGTTTGATTGACATTATGCAAGTAAATTTAAAAAAATTCTAGACAGTATATCTTGGAATAGTCACCATTTACATAGCTGCTTTAACTAAAAAAAAAAAATAAGAACAAGCTGGTTTTTTGTCATTAGCTAGAAGCTAAACTAGGTCATGGAGCTGATTACCTGCTAAAAGAATCATTAAAATCTGTCAGTAAAGAATGAGAAATGGAGACTTCTGGGTAAACTTTTAGTAAGACTCTATATATTGAATTTCTTCTGTGAGAATGAATGTCTACAATCTTATTTGTTTTATTGTCATTGAAAAAAAATCAGTGAAAATGAGGTAACTATCCAGGGATTTCAGTCTTTACTTTGCTTTAAACTGTTACCTAAAGATAAAGAACTGATTATATCCCTAACAGAAATGGAGACAAGAATGTCACAGATTTTGCAACCCAGTTTATGGTCAGCTCCACTGATTAGCAGAGTTTAGTTCCTAGAAAAATGTGTGTGTGTGTTTAAGGACAGGGAAGATATCTGCTGTTTTATATCCAAAATTCAGGTAGAATTCAAATAGATTAATCAGCCCTTCTTTTGTCTCCAGGTAGTCCTCCTTTGCTGCTACTGCCTGAAAATGTGAGAATTCGAAAATACAACCTCTCATCTCTTCAGTTCTCAGAGTACCTTGAAGACCAGGAGCGCATTAAGGCTATGGATTATGATTGGGATCCGGAGGGCACAGGCCTCAGTGAGTATGAACCCTGGCATCTGTCACCGATATCAGTTGAATCCACTGAGTGATAAGGTGTTGAACTTTGGGAAATGGATTTTTAATGAGCGAGTGTTGCTGCCTGAGTGGAAGAGGACGCTCCTCCCACCCGGCATGCTCCAGACTGCTCAGCGTGGCCGTGCACCCAGCCTGTTTCCCAACTTCTCACTGAACCTTCTCCCATCTCTGGGGACTGTTCTTTCAGGACTGCCTCACATCCCTTTGTTCACTGTCTCCTTGTCTTTGCTCTTGCCAAGACTGTTCTTCCCCACTGCTGTATGGTTGGAGCATTTCTATTCAAATCCCAGTTCAAAGTCACCTCCCCTCTGGTGTCTTTGATAATCTCGGTTCTGTGAACCTGTAGCATTTTATCCACATTGGATTGAGTTTACAGCTAGTTGTCCACACATCTTTCTCCCTACACCTTAACCATGTGCTCTTTGGAGACAGAGATTGAATCAAATTCATCTCCACATGCCTGGCATCTGACCCAGCATCTAATTTAGTGTATGTGGTGTGTAGTTGATGAAGGAAAATAAGTGATGCTTACTGCTAAGTCTCTTATGGTTCTGTATGGCATGCTGGGAGATGGTTGTTGGGCAGGAAAACTTATATAGTATGCCTGTCTCCCTTGTCTACTGGCTTTATGACCTTAAATAATTGTAACAACTCTCTGGATCTCTATTTCTTATCTGTAAAATAAGAGCAGTAATCTTGCTCAGCCTGGCTCCCTCTGAGAGTTGTTTTGAAAGTCAAATGAGATGATAGATATGAACATGCTTTGCAAACTATGTAGGGTTTATTTCACATTTCATCATACAATGCAGTAAACTTTTCAAGAACGGTTCCTACCTAGGAAAGTGTGTGCCCTGAAAGGCACAGTCTTCCTATGCTTTTAAAAAGAAAATTGTATTTTTTTTGGCCACAGTATGTGGCATGTGGGATCTTAGTTCCCTGACCAGGGATCGAACCCCTGTTCCCTGAAGTGGAAGGCGAAGTCTTAACTGCTGGACCATAGGAAAGTCCCTTCCTATGCTGTTTAAAGTGCCTGCTATCCAATATCTTTTAGTTTATACATAAAATAAGACTTTTCTTCTACACAGCTTCATTATTGCCAGTATGGACTTAAACTCGTAACAATTTGCCCCTAGTTAATCTATATATTCTTTTTTTGAAACTAGAACATGATCTTAATGAGGGTAAACAGGCTCTTGGCTGAAATATATTTTAATGAATTACCGTTCAATGCTGCTGACTAATTATCAGTAGGTTATCAGTTAAAGCTTTTATAGCTAGAATGTCAAGTATGATAGATTTTTGAGGTTTGATCATAGTGGTTTCATTGCGCTATTAGTATTACAGGAACACTGAGGAAGCAGAGACATCAATGAATGAACAGTACTTCACCTGATTAGACTCCAGTTCTTCCCTTACCTGATGCTGGTTACACGCACCTGATCGCTGTGTCTCACCTCCGCAGGTGTTGTATATTACACTGTGCTAGGGGAGGGCTCTAATTCCGGTGCTATCAAACGTGCCTACATTCCCAACTTTGAATCTGGAAGCAATAATCCTGTGATGGAAATTAACCTGGACCTGAAATACATAGTGCAGCCTGATGGATTGGCAGTGGACTGGGTTGGAAGGTAAGTTTAGCTTCATTTCCTTCTGCCTTTTCTACTCTTCTGGCCAGAGCTCCCCTCTGCTCAGCTTGGCACATGAATTGAATTGACCCAGATTATGGGTGCACTCAGCCTCAGGGCAGCTGAGTGATACCTGGACTTACTCGCATCCCAGCATCTACCTCTGCTTACCCAGTGGGGTGATGGGGTAAACTTTATCACTTCCTGTATTCTGTGTGCCTCAAAAATGTGGGGAAAGCCCCAAGGTCAAGATTTTATATTCTATCTAGGAGAGCATTTTTGTCAACAGAATTCTGGATTCCAAAATGAACTTTCAGTATGGCAGCACTGCTCATTTGGTGAAGAAATGGGACAGCCTTGCATTCTACCAGCAAAGCAGTTGAGACGAAACACTTTTCCTGATGCTGATTATTTTGAGGAGGAACAGTCCAAGCGTTGTGTTCCTAGCAGGCTGTGTTGTCTGAACAGATCGGAAGTTTGACTTTCCTGTTTAAGCTTTGGGTTTGAGCTAATAGGGGTGTTCTTCTAGAACTTCAGGAACCAGAGCCAATTTAAATGATGTCTAAATAAGAACCTTAAGTAGGTTTATCATCAGATAGATTCACGAGAGGCAAACTGATGTGGAAGAAACCTTCTTCAAGGAAGAGCCTTGGGTTGGAATAACATTTACGGGAAAGTAACTACATTACAATCAGAACTCAATCATTATGTCCTTCTAATGAAGTAGTAGTGTAAAATGTTTGTTGCCCTCTGAGACAACAGAGAGTCATCTGTAGTATTAATTTTCACCTCTTCACATACTTGTCTAGTACTCCTGGAAGACTTGCGCATCTTTGCAGAAGTTAGGCAAGTCCCACTGTACTTGCAGGATAACAGGAGACTCATTTCAGCAACTCCTGTCAGGAAACAAGACCTCAGAGACTCATGAACTGGCACCTCTAGACTTTAGCACCTCCTTCTGAAAACCAGCCTGGCAATGGCAGATCTTTCTTCTTGTTTTCCCTCTTTTCAGCCTTAATGAATGAGTGAATTTAAGAAAGTACTGCAGCTCTTTCTGCTTGAGACTGAGACCTGAAGCCCGAAGAATAAGGGCAGGGTGGCTTTGCTGAGTTTGCTATTTTGAGTGTCTGTTTCCACTCATCCTTGAAGCTGATGCCAGATTCCTAATGATGATGATGGACTCTTGGCTGAGGAGGAAGCTGACTCACAGGCAGTCAGAACGAAAGGCCCACAGAGCCTCACGACCCCTACCTAGAAGCAGTTGTCTCGTAATCATGCCAGGTGTGAGGGTCACCATCGTTACCCGTCCTGGCTGATAACCGCTGCTTCACTGAATAGCCCCTTCACCCCACACCCCATCACTTGTAACTTCCCTCACATGTCCCCTTGGCTGAAGAGACTGGGGCATTCCTGAGAGACAGAGGCTGTGCTCTTATCACTGGTGTCTGAGTAGCTGTTTTGCTGGCCAGAACTTCCACACTAAATGCTCTGGTCTTCACACCTCCACCCCGGAAGTTCATTCTAGACTTTTCAGTTGTTTGTCTCTCTAAATTCAGGCATATTTACTGGTCAGATGCCAGGAGACAACGGATTGAAGTGGCTGAACTTGATGGAAGGTACAGAAAGTGGCTGATTTCCACTGAACTGGGTCAACCAGCTGCAATAGTTGTGAATCCCAAGCTAGGGTAAGTACTTGAAGGAGTCCTTAATGTGCAATATTTTCCACTGGGTTCTCAAAAAAATTATTTTCAATAATTTTCAATTATTCCCAATTGTACTGAAGTTGTCCTTGGACTTTTTTGAGCGGCAGCTATGACTGTTTTCAAGAACTATAATATGTTTAAAGGATCAAACAGGCTTCAGTAGACAGACACTGCATATGGGGAAGGGTTTAGCCACATTTTCAACACTGCGGTTTGTCTAAAATCCACACATTTCTCAGTAGTATTTAGGGATTGGGCAACACCTGATGATTGTTTTAGACTCGAGATTGCAAAGTGGTTGGTGGCTGATGGGCTAAACATGGCCCGTATACTTATTGGACTTGAACTTCAGAGCTTTAAGTAAATGTAGTTGATAGCATTAGATATTTAAAAGATGATTTATTTATTTATTGGCTGCATCAGGTCTTAGTTTCAGCACGTGGGCTTTTTGTTGCAATTTGAGGGTTTCTTTAAAGTTGCAGGTCACAGGCTTAGCTCCTCTGAAGTATTTGGAATCTTAGTTCCCCAACCAGGGATGGAATCCAAGTCCCACCTGCATTGGAAGGTGGGTTCTTAACCACTGGACCACCAGGAAAGTCCTGATAACATTAAAATTAAAAAAATATATATTTGTATTTCTGGTTTGAAAAATCAGAATAACTGGTAACCTTACGTGGATATGCTTTCCTTGACACAGCATTGCCTGGAACTCTTAGGCTAGGGCTTGGCTTAATGTGGTCTTTGCCCATCACCCTACATTCACAGCTGCCCTGACCATCCATTTATCTTGCCTGATCCTTTCTAGGTACTTAACGTGGTGCAATCCTTTGTTTACTCAGTTCTTCTACAATCAAGTATAATTGGCTGCAAAGGAATACATTTTCAAAGAGTTAGGATGAGGAAAGGAATCTTTTATTTTTTTTTACTCAGATACATTCCAAACACAGGATTGTGCCTTCTTATACAGTGGCCATTCAAGAAACAGCCTTTGTGATTATATATATTGAAGGGTCTGGATATATATCCTAGGACAGGACTGTCCAGGTTGTATTTGGAATGTGCAGTTCTCATGAAGGAGAGCTCACAGATGCACCCGCTCTCCCCTGTCTCCCTGTCTCTCCCTGTCCCATGTAGATATAAAAGCAGCATCCTTTAGGACCCAGGCCTCTTTGAAAATCAGTTGGTTTTTCCACCTGATGAAATGCTACCACGAGGAAACCTTCTGTTACAGGTTTATGTACTGGACTGACTGGGGCGAAAATCCTAAAATCGAGTCCGCTTGGATGGATGGGCAGCGTCGGAAAGTCTTGGTTCAGGAGGACCTCGGTTGGCCAACAGGCCTCTGTATAGATTATATGAATGGTGACCGGATCTACTGGAGTGACCTCAAGGACAACATTGTTGAAACCATCAAATATGATGGAACCGATAGGAGAATTGTGGTAACTTCAGGTTAGAAATTTCACTTTCAATTTCCTATATTAATTAATGTGTTTCCAGTCTCTTTGCTCCCCTTTTCCCAAGAAGTAATCCTAATCTTAGGAGACGGTTTATATAGTTTCTTATATACTTTCCATTCTACCCAGCTCCCATCTGCTGATTCAAATGCAAATGAACCTGTTAGGAGTTCTTTCTTGTATCATTAAAAAAACTGCTCTCGGCATCAGATGTTAAAATAACCATTTCTCATTAGGTTGCCCTGATAGAGGTGAGGATCCTGTGTTACAGTGGTTATATCCAGGTCTAATTCCTTCTAGATACATTCATTTTTAACATGCTAAATTGCCTTTTATGCAAGACTGGAAACATTTAGAAGAGTAGCATTTTGTTTTCTTGCCTAAATTCTACAGACCTGAAAAATCCAGCATGTATCAAGTTTTCCTGATAAGTGGTATCTTATGTCTAAGGAAAAAAAAATTCTCTGCCATACAACTTGTTTTCTAAAAGTAAAATAAAATCAGCAACTTGAAAGTGAGCGAGTCCCCTATAATTGGTGTCAGCCTGTAGGCATTGGTCCAATATAATTTCTGTTATCTTGATCTCCTGGCGTGGCACACTTTCCTGGCCATGTGTACAGAGAATCTACGGATGTTGCTGGAATTTTAAGGTGTTGCCTTAGAGGTTGATCTGAGCAGCTTGACTTCCAACCTAGAAGTGGAGCTTGGGTATCTTCTTTTCAATAACCTTGTTTTGTTTTTGCTTTTTCCCTGTGGGTGAACAGCGGTGAACCCTTATAGTCTGGACATCTTTGAGAGCCAGTTATACTGGACATCTAAGGATAAGGGAGAAGTGTGGATCCAAGATAAATTTGGGCGAAACAAGAAAGAGAAATTGCTGACAGTGAACCCTTGGCTTACTCAAGTTCGAGTCTTCCATCAACGGAAATATAATCATTCAGGTAGTCACAAACCTTATTTCAAATTAATGGCTATAGTCTTTCTGGAAAATGGTGGTGGATAATAATAGCTGACCTCCCTGTGCCTGAAACATGCATGTGTGTGTATTTTAATCATTTTGAGGAGAGAAAGATAAAATTGGAGACAAAATGAAATGATGCACATCATCAGCAGATATGAAGTAAAAATCCTTCAGTCCTTGTTGCTTGCAGTGTGGGAATGTCTTCTTAAGCCACAGAATCCAGTATGGGTTAGACCCCTGATAAATGTAAGTGGAGTTTACAAGTCACATAATAATAGGTTTCCTGGACATCAGAAGTCTTACCCACTCTTAACAATTGCAAGGTCAGGCTAGTCAAGTCATCCTGAGCTAGGCAAGCCTTAGCTTAAAGCTTGAAGGATGCCTTTTTACATTCTCCCTCCTTCTTTTCTTAGTTCTGGGTCCTGCTTCTTCAGGTGGTGGTGGTTGTTTTGTTGCTAAGTTGTGTCTGACTCTTTGTGACCCTATGGACTGTACCCCATCGGGCTCCTCTGGCCATGGGGCTTCCCAGGGCAAGAATACTGGAGTGGGTTGCCATTTCCTTCTCAGAGAGATCTTCCTGACCCAGGGATCAAACCCATCTCCTGCATTGCAGGCAGACCAAGGGGGATGTGTTCTAATTCATCCTTCATCACTGTGTGGAGTAACGTGAAAGGGAAAGGACATTTTTGAAGTGAGGAAAGGAACTAGAAATCTGCCCAAGTCACCCAAGCAGTAGATAAGCTTTAAACCCAGAGATGATTTTTAAACTTTATTCCATTCAACCCAAAGCTCAGCATTTTTCTATTCTGGTCCATTTGTCAGTAAACCCAGTTCCAGCTCAAATTCTATGGCTCTGTGTGAGCTGCATCCCAATTCTGGATTTCTGTGACAGGGCCTCAGTAATTGTAATAAAGGTGATGCTGTTAATCAGAGCTCTAAATTCCCTAACCTTGCAAATAATGAAACTGAAGCCCAGAAGAAAAACTTGTCTTTGGAGAGCAGGGGTGAAAAATCACATCCACTGTATGCTTTGGCTGGACTACACTTTTGGATCCATCCAGATTTGGATATTGACACGTCTGGATATAATAGTGGGGTCTTACTGACCTTTTGAAATATCTCAGATTGCTTAGTGCTGATTGACTTTTGCAGTCATGTGGTGAACCAGGCAGACACCCACCATCCAGACTTGCCAGGGCCATAGGGGAGATAAATGATGCCACTAGAAAATGTGAGGGGCACAGAAGTGGGGTGGAGGGCACAGGGAGGGACAGTGCCATGCTGGTGAGGTAGCAGGGGAGGGTAGTGTAAAGGGGGTGAGTTGTCAGGTGTCACATGACCTAAAGGTATCAGGATGCTGCCTGAGCTCAGATGTCGCCTGGCCACAACTCAGCAGATGGACATGTCCCTGGTTGGAGCATTCATCCCCTCCTCAGAAACTAATCGCTGTTCTCATTTGCTTTCCAGTGCCCAATCGCTGTAAGGATGTCTGCAGCCACTTATGCCTTCTGAGACCTAAGGGATACACCTGCGCCTGTCCCCAAGGCTCCAGATTTCTAGAAGGGAGCGTCACAGTGTGTGATGCAGGTAGGAACGCTGCCTGGGCAGCCGTGGGGGCTGGGGGGAGCTCCTTTGCCATCTTTAGTAGAGTCCCTTACCTAGGCTTCACCTTTTTCAGGAGCCTGAAGAGTCCCTGGGTACTGGTCTCTTGCAGAAGAGAGTGGGGGTGGCTGGAAGGAAGGATGGGAGATCTGGAAACTATGAACAGAGCTGAGTGGGACTGAAGGGGCCAAACGGAACTTGTGTCCCTGTGATTTCTGAGGATTGTTTGCCAAAATCTGTAGAGATTTACATCCAGTACCCCTAAATCGACTGTTAGGTTGTCTTATAAAGACATTTTGAAGAGTGACTTTTCTATAAGGCCTCATCCTCCTCAATCTGCCCCATACTGGATCCCAGTCACCCCAGAATCTATTCAGCCTTACTGGGAGTTCCTCAAAGTGGAGAACCAGGCTCCAGAGGTTGTGGGGTGATGCTTATCCTGTACGGAGGGGAGACATAGAGAGAGTTCACTCTTTTTCCCGTTTGCTCATTTCAAAGTTTTGACAACTGAAAAAAGGCCACGTTTTAAAATGTACTTTATGCTGTTGACAGATGGAAGCTGAAATAAGTAAGCAGTGGTTTAATTCTCATCCCAAATGCTATAGATGACCTATTCTTGGCAAGACCTTTCTTCAGTGACTTTATTAAGGAATTAAAAAGCCATATAGTAACTAGTTAGTGTCCCTAACTAGTATCCAGTGCTTGATAAGGATGATAGGAACATCATCTTGTTCACTGCTGCTGCTGCTAAGTCGCTTCAGTCGTGTCCGACTCTGTGCAACTCCATAGATGGCAGCCCACCAGGCTCCCCTGTCCTGGGATTCTCCAGGCAAGAACACTGGAGTGTGTTGCCATTTCCTGCTCCAATGCATGAAAGTGAAAAGTGAAAGTGAAGTCGCGCAGTCGTGTCTAACTCTAGCCGCCCATTTTATGGCTCACATTCTGGGGAAATGAAGAGACATAACCATGTTCTGCCACCAGAGGGAGCAAGCAGTGAAACAAGCCCCCACCTGTTGACTCTTCCCAATCAGGCTGAAAAGTTGCAGGTTTAGAGAACGAACTCAGCAAGTAACTGCCCCTTCTGCTCTCTCTATCCCCACTCTGTCCCAGTGCTACTGGGGAAGTATTTGCAAGATTACGATCTTTAGCAAGGGTAATTTTGAAGGTCTTAAAAAAATATCTCCCATCAGCTATCAAGTATCTATTGATCTGTGTGTGTGTCTGTTTATTGATCAATGGATTGCTGATGCTTCAAAGTCTTTAGTGGATGTTTCAGGGTATGCCTAAATTGAGCTCTTGATTTAACTGGGTTCAAAAAGAAGCATTCTGAAAACCTCAAATGAAATGTGAATGTCCTAAGAGATTTACCACAATGTTCTTTTTAACTATTAGTGCGTATTTTCAGGAGTCTAGTATCGCTCCACTATTTTGGAGGGGGGCTGCTATAAACTGCCTTTTTTCCCCCTATCAAATATATGTTAGTCCCCAAGACCTTATTGATAAAGGAGTTCATCTGACTTAAGGGTGAGGTATCATTTTGATAGAGAGGATAATCAGCTGCCCCACTCCATTCACTCCCTACTCCAGCTTGGGCTGAAACAAGTTTGCAGGTTGGTGGGGGGCTCTGCTGAGTGTGGCTGACTCACACATGTGTGACTTCCTCCTTCTGCAGCCATTGTAGGTGCTGTCAGCATGCCCCCTCCATGCAGGTGTATGAACAGAGGAAGCTGCTATTTTGATGAGAATAACCTCCCCAAATGCAAGTAAGTCTGAATGCTGAGGTCTGAGCTGTAGGTCTTACCCCTTCTGGGGGAAGTTGAGACCCTTAAAAACAAGCACAAGAGCCTTGTCAGTTTTCATATCATAAGCAGCTTGCCCTCCAGTGGGGGAGTCCACGGAGAACTAAGGCAGTACTTCTCAAAGTATCATGTACATTAGAATCACCTAGGGCTTTGGAAAAAAATGCCCATCTCATTCACAGGGATCCTGCATTTCTAAGTCCTGGTGGGGGTGGGGGGGGGAAGTGAAAGTGAAAGTCTCACCGTTGTGTCCAACTCTTTGGGACCCCATGAACTATACAGTCCGTGGAATTCTCCAGGCCAGACCACTGGAGTGGGTAGCCTATCCCTTCTCCGGGGGATCTTCCAGACCCAGGAATCGAACCGGGGTCTCCTGCATTGCAGGCGGGTTCTTTACCAGCTGAGCTACCAGGGAAGCCCCGCTCCTGGGGGGATGCCACAGAATTGTGTGCCCCATTCTGGGGAGCAAGCAGTTAGAGAAATGACAACCCAATTTTCCTCCTCACCTGGAATTGCCAATTTTAACTGTGGGAGAGCAGCCATTAGCAGAGCTGCTTCAGTGCCAAGCTCTCCAGAGGAAGAGACTCGGCTTAAGATTTGGAAAGCAGAAAATTATCAAGAAAGCTCTTCACATGGTGCACAAAGGTATTTCATGAAAGCATGTCCAAGGAAAGAACACGATGAAGGTTTCCGGGTTTACTCTCCAAGGAAGAATTCCATAGGTTAGAGAAGACACCAATAGGTCAGTTTGATGAGTCTGACTCCGTAGATGGCCCAGCTGTTCCCTGTGAAAGTGAATTTCCATCGTCAGATTACAGTCGAAACCTAAGGAAGCAACAGCTCATGAATGGTTCTTCCTTTCCTTTCAGGTGTTCTAGTGGCTACGTGGGAGAATATTGTGAAATGGGGCTTTCCCAAGGCGTTCCTCCAGGAACAAGTAAGTTTTAAGGATAATGAGGGGTCTGGGAATGCATCATGCTCCCTCAGTTGCGTGCTGTCTATAATCTGTTTAACTCAGTTTTGGAAGAAGTAAAGGTTCTAGTCCCCAGCCCCTGCTGCTCAGCCAGCTCACTCTTTTCCTTCTTCTCCTGTTCATACATTTCCTTCTTCTTCCCTCTTCGGCAGCGGCGTCCGTGCTATTGACAGTCATCTTGATCGTCATAATTGCTGCTTTAGCCGCTTTAGGATTTCTCCACTATCGGAAAACTGGCTCCATTTTGCCTTCTCTGCCAAAGCTGTCAAGGTCAGTTTCATTATGTGGAATATTGATTTTAGAAATCTGGATGATCTGTAAGCACGTGAATAACTGAATTCTTCTTTTTTAAATTAAAAATCATCCTAGAGTGTTCAGCTACTCTGCAGAAGCAAAAGATGCTGAACTGAAAGCAGTCACTTCTTTGATTGCTTCTCTGAAGCCTGAGTACAAATCACATTTTAGAGTGTAAATGGCTGTGTCGACCAGGTTACACTGGAGAACAATATTGGCTGTATGAAGGGCCAGGCTTTCTTTCCCCTAGTGCCCTCTCCTGGTTCTTAAGCACTCAGGAATGTGCTTGAACACTTCTGGGTGACCAAGGGAATTTACTCCTGTACATGATGTGTAAATTCAAAAGTGGGATTCAAGCCTTTCAATTAAGTGAGAGTTAGCTAGGAAACTAGCTAGACAATTATTGCAAAAGATTAAAAAAAGAAACAAAAAACAAGACACTGTTTGATTATTTCTTTTCAGCTTAAGCCATCTCAAATCCTCTGAAAATGGAAATGGGGTGACCTTCAGATCAGGGGATGATGTGAACATGGATATTGGAGTAACTGGTTTTGGGCCCGAGTCTGCTATTGACAGATCGCTGGCGATGGTGAGTGTGGTTACAAAATGACTATTTGAAGGTTAGCATTTTCACTGTTTTATCAAAGAAATACTTAAGAAAAATATATTTATTTATTTATTTGGGCGCATCGGGCTGCAGCATGCGGGATCTTCACTGTGGCACATGGACTCTCCAGTTGAGGCCCATGGGCTCAGTAGTTGAGGTACCTGGGCTTAGTTGCCCTTCAGCACGTGGATCTTAGTTCCCCAATTAGGGATTGAACCTATTCCTTGCATCACAACGTGGATTCTTAACTGCTAGACCACCTGGGAAGTCCCAAGAAACCCTTTTTATAAAGAATAAAATTCAGCTACTAAAAAAAAAAAAATTAAATACACTATGCCCCTCGGAAGAAAGTCTTCGCTCTACAAAGTTAGGAAACACTGAGCTTGTTGCAGAAATGTGTCTAAAAACATTAGTAATGAAATTGAAATGAACCCCTGAGCTAAAAGTAAGTCACACTGTTGACCTGGAATCATGCCCAGTTTTAAGTTTAATTGAAATCTTAAAACAATCTATGTTTTGGGGAAACGGGAGAGCGACCATGATATTCTGTCTTTATTTGATGACTTTTTATATGTTAAAGGAAGAGGCAGGGAGATACATGTTGCCTAGTCTCATGTATTTTCCCACCGAGGTAGTGTTGGGATAAACATGGTTTTTGAGTCAGTGGTTGGTTCAAATCCCAGCTCTGCCAGCTTCTAAGAATGTGATAGAAGCATGGAGGTTGAACTTTCTGTGCCCGTCTGTAGAGTGATCCCTCCTGTGAGGACCAGATACTTTATGGGTGGACTAGGATCCGTGCAGTGTTCACATTTGGAGATGGGAAGCCATTCTCAGCGTTCTGCCTCTCCCCTCCCCCGATCTTTCTTTTTTGTCCCTGCCTAAAAGTGCAGTGTTATCCATTCTGCTTTCCCCTTCTGCCTCTTCTCTTTGCTTCTCTTCCACCTCCCACCCTTCTATGTCCAAAGCCAACCCGCAAGTGGCTTTGCCTTAAGGACCCATAGAGTGCTCAGAAATGGGAAGAGTGTTTTTGTTTCCCTGAGCTGATGAGTTAGAGCATTTATGTCGCTTTACACAGTGTTTGCCATAGGGAGGTCTTGTGTCTCTGCTGGCTTTTCTTTTCATCTTTTGGGGTCAGTTCGGCAAAGCACCTAACATACCTCCTGTAAGGAGTGCATCTTCTGCTGTGTGTGAACCAGGTTTGCATGGTATAATCCTTTTTTTCCTTCATCAGAATGAGCATTTTGCCGCAGACTTCGGGAAGTCGCCCATAATATTTGAGAACCCGACATACTCCTCCAAGGACACTGCTATCACAGTGGCTCAGCCAACAACAGCCCCGGTGAGAAACCACAGTCCTTTCTGTCAGGTGCTGCTGCTGTTGAGTCTTGTTCTTTGGAATAATGTGCCTTTAGCATCCTCCCGGCCTTCCCTCCTTGGAAGGAAGCACGGTGGTCCCTTCCTCAGCTTCATGCTCTGCAGTCACAGGATTGGCCAAAGGACAGAAGGCCTGAAAACAATCAGAATCTTGGGTTTTGGCCACCATTCTGGGGGTGCCAACCAAGAGCAGTTTTCATCCTGAGTAGCAGAGCAAGAGGTCTGAGTGCATTCAGTGGCAGACACAGGGCCTGGCACACACAGGTGCTTTGTAAATATCTGTGAGCTGAGTGAGTGGACAGTCCTCAGGCCGTTATGCAGAGGCCTGGGGGACTGGGCACACACTGTGTCTGGTCCTTACTGGTATCATGAGAGTGTAATTTGAGGTGACTTCCCTGCTCGCCTTTCTCATACTTTTCTGGAAAGTGCAGAGGTCTCTGAGGTTGGTAGACAGATACCAAAACTTCCTTTGGTACGGTCCTATTACTCACTTATCTTTGAGAGGAACAGAGAGATAAATTAGACAGATGGATGGAGGGACATTTCTTCACTGGGTCCGGATCAGCAGGCCCAATGCGACTGCCGGTACCTGTCAATTTTCAGCTAGCCCGTCTTCCTCGTGTCTGAACCACTAGAGCTAAGCTTCTTTTGCATCAGGAGATACAGTACATTTTAGTATGACAGAAATAGAGTGTGACCAGTAATGAGTGGTCCCAAGAATATTCTATCTCATGCCTGATTCTCCCAAGAATCAGGCATGAGATAGACAGCTTAGTCGTTGGCGCTCCTGATTTGGGGGAGATGAGAGTGATGTTTATTCACGGACCAGAGGGTCGTTTTCATATAATAAAAATGGTGCCTGATCATATTTGTACAGGAGCAAGGTGGTAAGCAGAATCAAAGAGTTGATAAACTTTACAGCAAAAATTCTTTCAAAACTGAATACTGGCCTTCAATATGCACACAGGTAACTGAATCTGCAACAGTGTATAACAAAAACTATGGAAGCCCCATAAACCCTGCTGAACTAGTTACAGACACAAAGCCAACTTCCTCAAGTGATGAAACTCAGGTAACAGTGACTGGAATGATAATGGGATTTGGGAAGGACTTTGGAATTGCTGGGTTTATTAATCCTAGGCAAACTAGAGAGACCGTGATAGGCTCACAGATCCCAAGATGTGTAGACAATTAGTAAAGATGATTTTAAAAATAATAAATTGAAAACATTCTACTGAGTAAAGCTACATTGTAACATTGAGTTGGGAATGATGTTCCTTGTGACACAAAGCAGGAAAGAAGGGTGGCATACTTCTGAACCCAGCCTCTTCAAATCAGAGGCATTTAGTTTGAGATAGCAACTTAAAATGCATAAAGACCTCACTGTGTCGATGATACATATAGAGAACCTTTTCCTTTCCTGTGCAGTGCAGTTTTTCCGCTGTGTATGTCTTTGTTCCCTTAAGAACGCGTGTTGCGTTTACTCTACTGTTGTTACTGATGTTCACCACTTGGTGGCACTAGTCTACACTCGCTCGATCTTTCCATCTAACATCATTGTCCTCAATGTGCCAGGCGCAGAGTTTAATACCGAAAGTAAAAGAAAAAAAAAAAAAGAACACTAGATGGAGCTTCTCTATCTTGTCTGCAGACCCTTTGAAATTTGTAAACTATGTGGTCTACAAAGAGAAATTCAATAAATTTGATACAAAGCTTTACATGAATGGATAATATATCATTAGTTTTAATAGACACTTAAGAAGAAGCTATTTCAGATATAGCTGTTTGATTCTGGGCAACTATTTTACCTCTGGGCACTAGAGTCCTTAGTATTACTCACTGGGGGCACCATTGGCATCTTGGGTTGGGCAGTCCGTTATGGCACAAAACTATGCTCCACGTTGCTGGACATCCTAGTATTCCTGGCCCCTGTCCACTGAGTGCCAGGAGTTTCTCCAGTGCATTGTGACCCCTGCCCTCCCCTCAGCCCCTAAACATACACTCCCCATTGAAAACAGTAGGATCTGGGATGTTCTAAGGTCCTATGACTTTTGTTAAGTAATATAAAGGAACAAAAGCCCAAAGGTAGTTAGAAATCTTACCATTTTCTAGAATAACCCCTGTTCTCAAATTGCATAATCTATAAACAAAATTAGTGTCTGCAAAGTCATGTTGGATTCTCAGCACTGGTTCCTGTTCTGCTCTTTCAGGTCAAAATAAGAGTTGAACTAAATTGATGCTAACGAGGAGAGCTTATAACAAAGGTGCCTTTGTCTACCTTTTCATCTTTCATTTAGTAATTCCTTCTTACACACACACATACACAGACAAATGTAGTCTTAGAAATTTCCACTTTCATTTTTTGATATTTCATATTTTCAAAGGATTACATATTTTTCTTTAAGCTACATTGAAAAGTTTATTTTGCAGACTTTTTCCACAGACACCAGAATACCTAAATGTCACACGTTGGTTCCCCGTCTGACTTGGCCCCGCGGCAGTGCCAGATCTACATTCTATCCTCAAGTCCAGTGATCCCCTTCTTTCGACAGAGCTCTCTCCCAGCTGAGCAGGAAGGGGAATGTGATGGGGATTCTGCAACCTCTGCCCTGCACGACAGTCATTGGAAACACTGAGAGACTCTCTCAAGTGGAGCAGACCTTTACCAGTTGCAGTCCTTTTTTCTCATTTCCGTCTTTGCAATACACTGGCTCTTTCTCCTTTTTTCTTTTTTTAATCAGTTGAGGCTGAGGCCCTCTAAGGTCTGTCCTCCATGGTATGTCCATGGATTTTTCTATGACCTTTGCCTCCTGGGAACTAAGATAACAGCCAGAGTGGCTTAAAGCAGTAGAAGCCCTTGGCTAGGATGACCTTAGGTTGACATTAATGTGCCAGAGAGGCTTACATTTTTCTCTTTCATCAATAAATCTGCTCAAAGGACTTGAAAAAATGAACTCCTATGGTTTAGTTCTGTCATTTTCAAAAGTTGTGTTGACACGCATTGGACTTCCCAAGAGGATAACAGTGAAAATCAACACTGCTTCTCTTGTTAGTAATTACTCAAGTCCATGGGGCCATTCCACACTGAAGCAATGAGTTTGGGCCTTCCTCATTAAGGGTAGGTTTCTAGAGGCTGGGCTTTGACCTGAGTATCTCCATCTTCCCCTTGGTGGTGGCTGTATGCTGAGGAGGTGCTCAGTTAAATGTGAGTGAATGCTTTCTTCTACTTCTGTATTCACATGCTCTCTAGTCCTTCACATGTTGGCCCCCTACTTTCAGAGAACGGGAGACACTTCATAAAACACATGTGCTACCTTAGCGACCTGCAGGAGGGCGTGGTCTATTCCCCAGTCTCCTGTTCTCTTGTCTCCTGCCAGCTGGCAGCCAGAGCCATGGCCAGCACTCTACCATGGACAGCTTTTCTGTAAGACATGGGTCGTTCATCATAGTCCAGGCTGATTTCTCTTTGGGTTCTTTAGTTTTGAGGCCTCTGAATCCTAGAGGCATTGCCTGCTCCTCTACCTACAATTTAGTTCAGTGATTTTGCTGAGACCCCCTTTCCTCATCTGCAAAATAGATATAATCAGAGCCTTTGCCTTGCAGTCATTGGGAAGATTAAATCAGAAATGTGCAAGACTCTTAGAATAGTCCCTGACACATAGTAAGCACTCAATCAATGTTCAGTTCAGTTCATTTCAGTCACTCAGTTGTGTCCGACTCTTTGCGACCCCATGAACCTCAGTATGCCAGGCCTCCCTATCCATCACCAATTCCTGGAGTCCACCCAAACTCATGTCCATTGAGTAGGTGATGCCATCCAACCATCTCATACTCTGTCATCCCCTTCTCCTCTTGCCCTCAATCTTTCCCAGCATCAGGGTCTTTTCAAATGAGTCACCTGTTCACATCAGGTGGCCAAAGTATTGGAGTTTCAGCTTCAACATCAGTCCTTCCAATGAACACCCAGGACTGATCTCCTTTAGGATGGACTGGTTGGATCTCCTTGCCATCCAAGGGACTCTCAAGAGTCTTCTCCAACACCACAGTTCAAAAGCATCAATTCTTCAGGACTCAGCTTTCTTTATAGTCCAACTCTCACATCCATACATGACTACTGGAAAAACCATAGCCTTGACTAGATGGACTTTTGTTGGCAAAGTAATGTCTCTGCTTTTGAATATGCTATCTAGGTTGGTCATAACTTCCTTCCAAGGAGTAAGCGTCTTTTAATTTCATGGCTGCAGTCACCATCTGCAGTGATTTTGGAGACCCAAAAAATAAAGTCAGCCACTGTTTCCACTGTTTCCCCATCTATTTGCCATGAAGTGATGGGACTGGATGCCATGATCTTATTTTTCTAAATGCTGAGCTTTAAGCCAACTTTTTCACTCTCCTCTTTCACTTTCATCAAGAGGCTCTTTAGTTCTTCTTCACTTTCTGCCATAAGGGTGGTGTCATCTGCATATCGCTTTCCAAGTGGCTGCATTTTTGTATTGTTTTGTGTTACTGTAGTTCATACTTTGGCTGTTAATTGTTGTTTTTGTGTACTCTTTGTTCTGGGATCAGTTGGCACACCAGGAAAGCCCCTGTTACTTGTTTTCGTTATCATCATAATGGCAGGAGGAAATGGTGACAGGATATGGAATATGATGGAGTTGACCAAGGATCAATATGAGATGAGGGTTACAGTCTGGCTTGTTCCCTAAAGTTTCAGGCAGCCCCTGAAGAAATCTCTTGCCTGTCTCTGTCAAAACTTCTAGATTCTCAGGCACAGATTCTGTGAACTATACATTTCAGATCAAGCAAGTGTTTTGAAATTATTAGATGACAAGAGCCCAGAGTTTCAGTGACTCTTCAGGGCCCAACCATGGGAGAATTGAACAATTTTCCTGCATGGGCCGGGTCATGTGGTCCCAAGTTCCAAATTACTTTTTCCCTCTGTAAGAAGAAGTTTTAAAACCTAGGCTGGGGGCAAGAAACAAAAAATTCCATTACCGAAAGTTTTCTGTTTCCCTCTTTTTCGTTTAGCCAACAAAATGGAATATCTTCAAACGAAAACCGAAACAAAATACCAACTTTGAAAATCCATTCTATTCCGAGGTAATTGTTAACAATTTTTCTCAGCCCAGGCATTCTTTCTTAGCATTAACTTGCTAAATCAGGCATGCACTCAGATTATTCTGAGCAAATTGGCCACAATTTGTCTTCCCCACACAAAACCATTTTCCATCGTGTTGGAAATAAGTGACAGATTCTTGTTTCTTTGTGGTTTTAGATGGAGAATGAACCAAAGGTCGGTGCTGCTGTGACCCCACCTCCATCACCTTCTCCTCCTGCTAAGGTTTCTTGGAAAAAAGGCTCAACTCCAGGCTACAGTGCAACAGAAGACACATTTAAAGACACTGCAAATCTTGTGAGAGAAGACTCGGAGGCATAACTGTGCTGGCTATTTAGGGAATAATTAGAAACACACTTTTGCACATTTTTTTTTTTTTTACAAACAGATGAAAGAAATTAACATTCAGTACTTTATTAAAAGAATATATTTCCCCCTCTGTACTCCTGTAGTTGGGAGTTTGTGGAAACAATGCCTTGTGTATCTTTTTTACTCATCTCATATTTTTACAACTAATTACCACCTTGTACTATATGTATATCTTTGCACTGAAACTCTCTGAAGGTAATGCTATAAATATATTGTACATTTGTAAATTTTGGAAAGATTATCACATCATTAAATTTGCTAATGAAAGTATCTGCTGAATTGGTTGGTGATCATTACATTCAATGATCCACTGAAGAAAGGAATTGACTCGGGGCCTTTAGCAATATCAGAAGAGGCACCATCCTAAGACCCTATAGCATTATCAAGGAAGAGAATCCAGGCCCCATTCTTGGGTCTGTTTTCACACATCAGCACTTAGTGTTCAATTTGACCTGATGAATAGCATATCCATAGAGATGCAGATGATACAGAAGGTTGAAAAAACTAATTCAGTTCCACCCTTCTGCCTGTTGGCATTGTCCAACCAGAACTCTGTTTGCTATTATCTCCCTAGCTACCAAGTGAACATGTTTATGTTAATGTCTGAGAAAAAGCTCATGTCCTTAAGTCTAAGTATCCTGCAAAGAGTTTGTAATCTAGTCACATGAACTTGCATTTGATGGACCATAGGGTGATCAACACCCTTTCCTGGCATCTCAGGTGGTTGCCTACTCTAGAAACTGGAGCTGAATGAATGAAAAGCAAATCTGTCTTCATAAAGGAAGGTGCAAAGCAAATACCAGCAGAGCAAAGCCTCAGCTGGATTTTGTGTTTCTCTGTGTGAAAATTTTCCTTATAACGACTATTTATTTTCTCAGTTGAACATGAATAGAAAGGGAAACCATTTTTATTGAGCCTGGCTTAGATTCTTTAGCAAAATCGTACATTTATATCAGAATGTATTGCAGAGTCTAGCCTTCCTCCTGAATCTAGACTCTAGTCTCCACAGCCGGAACTGTGGCAAGAATACAGTTTCCACACTAGGTAGCATTCCCAGTTCTCTGTGCTAATAATGCACATTTTACAACAATGAATGAATGAGTGTATGAATGGACAGGTGGATGAATGAAACATGTACTACTGATGATTTTATTCCTGAGTTCTCAAAATATTTTTTGCTCATATTTTGAGTGTTTATTGTAATTATTTTGAAATGTACTTTGATTAGAAAAGCAAATGGAAATGATGCTGCTGAAAAATTTCTAATAAAGGTGTATTTTATCAGACTTCTTCTGTGTGCTTTAAAATTCCAGGTCATGAATTGGTTGTATTTTGCTGTGCATGGAGATTGGGACTTTGAGTGCTAGGCGTCAGGGAACCAGGATTGCCTGGGGTTCAAGAAGGGAGGAGAAGGAAGAGGAATCCATGGGTCACTTAGCCCTGAAACTGGCCTGGAGCTGGGGAGCAGTGAACACAGGAGGATAAAGTGTAGGTTTCCACCTGAACTCTGGGAGGCAGCCCCCTCAGTTGCCTTAAAGGGTCATCCAATCCCCCTCCCCTTTCCTTCCCACCCTAGGACCCCAGCCAGTTGCCCGCTTTGGATCTGATGGTGATGGGAAGGCAGCAGCAAGGTCACAGCTGGAGAGGATTTTGTTCAGTTTGGTATTTGGGCTCCCATGGCATGTGTGAGCCATACCAGCCTGAAGTCAGAGTAAAAGGGAGTTCTAAAACAGTTGTGATTTCCAGCTTTGGTATTTGTCTTGGGCCTTAAGCTCAATAAGAAATAATCTGGGGAATTTAAAAAATGAGAATTAATTTCCTGCTTAGCTTCATTTCTGGGTCTCCCTTGGAAGGACCTAGAAAGCATGCTGCTGCGTGTCTGTTCTCTGCCATGTGAGCTGGCACTTGTGGTCAGACCATCAGTGGGTCGGTCATCCCTCCTTGGTTGGCTCTCCCAGCTGGGGTTGGCTGGGGTTGGCTCTGCCCCTGCTTTATTCTCTCCTGGAGAGAAGTTGTGCCAGGAGTGTGTGTGGTGGGGGAGGGGGAGATCGGGAAACAGGGTGCTGTTTAGAGGATGGAAAAGCTGATGTGACTCAGTATCACATCACATGAAGCCAGGTCAATCCTAAAGGAAATCAACCCTGAATGTTCATTGGAAAGACTGATGCTGAAGCTTAAGTTCCAGTACTTTGGCCCCCTGATGTGAAGAGCTGACTCATTGGAAAAGACCCTGATCCTGGGAAAGATTGACGGCAGAAGGAGAAAGGGGTGACAGAGGATGAGATGGTTGAACGGCATCACTGACTCAACGGACATGAGTTTGAGCAAGCTCCAGGAGATAGCGAAAGACAAGGAAGCCTGGTGTGCTGCAGTCTATAGGTTCACAAAGAGTCGGACATGACTTAGTGACTGAACAACAATCACGTGAAGTGGAAACAATTTTACCAGCAGAAATGTGTTATTGCACAGTGTAAAATCACAACCACGAGAAGGTTTGTCCATGGGAAGCCATTGGATCACGCTGGTCATCTGTCCAGAGCTTCCCATTGATTTTTTTTTTTACCATCCCCTTTTTCCTTCATTCATCGATTTACTCACTCACTCACTTGCCTATGTTCTTACCAGCATTCAGTTGCAAACTCAAACCTAACTATGAGTTTAAGGAAAATGTGTGAGAGGAGAACTTTTAGTGGGGAATTCCATCCATTAATTCTTTTTTTTTTTTCCTGAATTAGGAAAAGATCACTAATATTTGATTTTTGAGATTGAGTACATCAGGCTGGCTCAAAAATGAGAGCTAGTTAGGCCCTGGAGTGAGGGAGGGGTCTGAGGAAATTGGTTATAGATGTACATTCTGGAAAGAGGCCTGGACCCACAGCCTGGAGCCCTGGGTTGCCCTTGAACTCTCAGCCTCTTTTCAGTCTTCCCCTCTGCATTCCTCAAAGTCACAAGCCACAATTCATACTGAAGATGACATATGATTATATGTTTCTGTTTTTTAAAAAAATTCTAATTTATCTTGGAGTATATTTGATTTACAGTGAAAAGCAGTTGGACATACATGGAAGGTGTCTAAACCCTGGGAGAGGAAGGCCAGCTCTGGAGACCATTGCCTCATGCCTCCAGTGGTCCTAACCATGGCCATCTCAAGGTGAGGATCAACACAAATCACTAGGCTTGTCAACTCCTGAAAGTTACCAGCCTGTGGAGGACTTTTAGTCACACCAATTATGTGCCTCTTCCTGGAAGTGAATTCAGAACATTTTGTTTGAAAATCAACCACGTGTCTGCATTCACTTTGTGTCCACGATATTCTGGAATAAACTATAGGAGACAGAGCAAACAGGTCTCCAGAAATTATTTGACATCACTGAGTCCACTAGCTAACAATATAGTCATCGAATGCTGTCCCCTCTTATGCAGACTAGAGAGGAAGGGCTCATATTTCTGCTCCTCTGATAATTAGCATCCCCTAATGATCGTCACTTGCTAAGAGCACAGTTTCCCAACCAATTACTTCCATCACAGGGGCTAGGCCATCCTCCTGCTGCTAATCACTGAGCCTCAGCTGCTGCTTCTGTGGAAAACAGAGAGGGGGGCTATGAGAGTTCAGTGCGAAAATACATCAATATGTAGACAGTGTATGCAGCCCACTGCCTGGCACCAAGCCCTGAATCCCCAGTAGCCGTGATTTTGATCATTATTAAATGGAAGAGAAGGGAAGAGTTTTTTTTTTTTTTTTTAATGAAGAAATGTATTTTGGGCTTCCCAGGTGGCACAGTGGTAAAGAACCTGCCTGCCAATGCAGGGGACATGGGTTCAGTCCCTGGTCTGGGAAGACCCCACAGGCTGCAGAGTGGCTAGGCCTGTGCACCACAGCTACTGAGCCTGTGCTCTGGAGCCCAGGAACTGCAACTGCTGAAGCCTGCGTACTCTAGAGCCTGTGCTCTGCAGCGAGAGAAAACACTGCAATGAGAAGTCCTTGCACCGCAACCAGAGAGTACACCCTGTTCACCGCAACTAGAGGAAAGCCTACAGACAATGAAGACCCAGCACAGCCAAAATAAACAAATAAATAAGATTAATTTTAAAAAATGTATTTTTCAAATCTTTATAGAATGCAATTTCATATTTAATTAATTAATTGCTTTTGGCCACATTATGCAGCACGTGGCATCTTTGTTCCCTGACCAGGTATTGAACTTGTGCCTCCTGCAATGGAAGTGCAGAGGCCTAACCCCTAGACAGCCAGGAAGTTCTCCAGGAAATGTATCTTTACAAGCTCCTTGGGGATTTTAACATGAAGCCAAGGATAGAATTACTAATCTAAATAGAAGTGGCTAATCTTTTTTTTTAATGATGGATGTTATAGGGGTAGTCAAGATTTTCTCCGGGCCTGTGGAAGAATGCATAGATCTTGTATGTAATGAGGCTGGAGTGTAGATGATAAAATTCAGAGTCTCATTTTATTGTCATGCAAGAGTAATGGGAAGGCAGTAAAGAACACTGGGTGTGAAAGATGGGAATCCTGAGGCTGAGAAAGGGAGAGTTCATGCTCCCATCACAGGCTGAGGAGCACGGCCCAGGTTTTCCCGGTGCCCCGTATCCAGGCCTTCGCTGAATTAAAGAACAGGTTGATGTAGGAATTTGACAGAACATATTTAAAGCCTATTCTTCTATCTCTTCCCATGTTTCCAGACTCCAGAGGACTTTAATTATGCTGTCTTCAGTTCGGTTCAGTCCCTCAGTCTTGTCCGACTCTTTGCGACCCCATGAATTGCAGCACACCAGGCCTCCCTGTCCATCACCAACTCTCAGAGTTCACTCAGACTCACGTCCATCGAGTTGGTGATGCCATCCAGCCATCTCATCCTCTGTCGTCCCCTTCTCCTCCTGCTCCCAATCCCTCCCAGCATTAGGGTCTTTTCCAATGAGTCAACTCTTCGCATGAGGTGGCCAAAGTACTGGAGTTTCAGCTTTAGCATCATTCCTTCCAAAGAAATCCCAGGGCTGATCTCCTTCAGAATGGACTGGTTGGATCTCCTTGCAGTCCAAGGGACTCTCAAGAGTCTTCTCCAACACCACAGTTCAAAAGCATTAATTCTTTGGCGCTCAGCCTTCTTCACAGTCCAACTCTCACATCCATACGTGACCACTGGAAAAACCATAGCCTTGACTACACGGACCTTTGTTGGCAAAGTAATGTCTCTGCTTTTGAATATGCTATCTAGGTTGGTCATAACTTTTCTTCTAAGGAGTAAGCGTCTTTTAATTTCATGGCTGCAGTCACCATCCGCAGTAATTTTGGAGCCCCCCAAAATAAAGTCTGACACTGTTTCCACTGTTTCCTCATCTATTTCCCAAGAAGTGATGGGACCAGATGCCATGATCTTCGTTTTCTGAACGTTGAGCTTTAAGCCAACTCTTTCACTCTCCACTTTCACTTTCATCAGGAGGCTTTTTAGTTCCTCTTCATTTTCTGCCCTAAGGGTGGTCTCATCTGCATATCTGAGGTTATTGATATTTCTCCCGGCAATCTTGATTCCAGCTTGTGCTTCTTCCAGTCCAGCGTTTCTCATGATGTACTCTGCATATAAGTTAAATAAGCAGGGTGACAATATACAGCCTTGACGTACTCCTTTTCCTATTTGGAAACAGTCTGTTGTTCCATGTCCAGTTCTAACTGTTGCTTCCTGACCTGCATACAGATTTCTCAAGAGGCAGGTCAGGTGGTCTGGTATGCCCATCTCTTTCAGAACTTTCCACAGTTTATTGGGATCCACACAGTCAAAGATTTTGGCATAGTCAATAAAGCAGAAATGGATGTTTTTCTGGAACTCTCTTGCTTTTTTGATGATCCAGCAGATGTTGGCAATTTGATCTCTGGTTCCTCTGCCTTTTCTAAAACCAGCTTGGACATCAGGAAGTTCATGGTTCACGTATTGCTGAAGCCTGGCTTGGAGAATTTTGAGCGTTACTTTACTAGCGTGTGAGATGAGTACAATTGTGCAGTAGTTTGAGCATTCTTTGGCATTGCCTTTCTTTGGGATTGGAATGAAAACTGACCTTTTCCAGTCCTGTGGCCACTGCGGAGTTTTCCAAATTTGCTGGCATATTGAGTGCAGCACTTTCACAGCATCATCTTTTAGGACTTGAAACAGCTCAACTGGAATTCCATCACCTCCACTAGCTTTGTTCATAGTGATGCTTTCTAAGGCCCACTTGACTTTACATTCCAGGATGTCTGGCTCTAGGTGAGTGATCACATCATCGTGATTATCTTGGTCATGAAGATCTTTTTTGTACAGTTCTTCTGTGTATTCTTGCCACCTCTTCTTAATATCTTCTGCTTCTGTTAGGTACATACCATTTCTGTCTTAGTTTCCCTGAACTCCACTGTGGCTGCGATTCCTCAAGAGGCCTTTGGGGGCCAGGGAAGAGATGAAAACATCCTGAATCTTCATGACATTAGAGACTTTTACCCCAAGATGAGTGGGATACAGTCTATTTCCAAGAGTGCAATTGTATATTTATTGCTTCTAAGTTTTCATTTGTTTTTTTTTTTTGAAAATTCAAAATTTAAAGGATAAGCGATCTTGAGCTATTCTTGGCAGCAGTGCTTTGCAGCTGTTTTCCAAATTTTCAAGGGCTGGATTCACTCAGTGGAGGTCAACGGAGATGCTAGCATTTGCTGCACAGAAATGTTCCCCACATTATGGAGGTGGTGCTTGGACTCTGGGCTCAGGAAGTCCGTTTATCTGTCATTGGCCCTCACTCAGGGCCTTGTGAAAACAGAGACAACAGTCATACAGGCAAGGAACCCCTCTCCTAGAGAGAGGGGACCTCTGAGCGGCCATGTGATCTTGGATCAGTTGTTTCACCTCCCTGATGGTTAGTAACTTCATCTGGAAAGTGAAGTGGTTGGACAAGTTTATTGCTAACTTCTTTGGTTTTCAAGTTCAAAGACTTCTCTCTACTTCAGTCTTAATTTGGAATTTGGTTCAATTCAAAATCACTGCGGCTGTTTCAGTAAGTTCTAAGCCTGTTACATCAACTTCAAGGACGACAGCTCCAATTATAGCTTATTAGTTTTTATCCTCAAATGCTGTCTCTCTCTAGGTGAGCTATCGAAGAGATATATTTTAGAAAATCTTTTCTTTTTGTGAAGTATCTGAAAGCCTGCTAATAAGTTTCAGGGCTGAAAGTTGCCACCAGGGATTTATTTTTGCAGGAAACTCCTGCAAACATCCTCTGTAGAGTCAGGGCCACAGGGGTCTTTCATGGGATTCCAGGCCCACGGAGTGTTTCCTAAGACGTATGAAGGGACCCTAGTCAGAGTAAGGCTGGCTGGAGGACCAGGAAGTCACCTCTGATGAGCCACTGGCATCCTGCAGACTTTTGATGAGATGCTAGGCCCTTAAATGGGCTCTGGATGAAAGAACAGATGAACCTAGAAGTAAAATAAATTAATTATGATTTTCAATTCTTTTCCTATTAAACCTGAATTTACTTTTTAATTGTGGTAAGATATATATAACGCAAAATTTTAAATTTGGATTTTTAGTCATCTATCTGACATCTGGAGCTGTTCCCCCCCCCCCCACAAGATGGCCTTAGAAGACTTCCTGTAATGGCTTTGAAAATAACTGAGGCATGGTATTCCTTCTGATATTCTGACTGTGTCAGGGCCTATGAAAAGAGGGCAGGAGACAGAGCTCAGCTCAGCCCAGGCCAACAGGAAATGCCCTAGTCTCCTGTGAGGGACATGGGAATTACTTCTCATGGGCTGAGCTGTGGTGTTCAGAGCGCAAAACCACCACTTAATAACTTAAGCAAATTGCCGCCTTGGCTTATCTGGGAAGGTGAAGTAGAGTTGGAGCCAGGACTCTTTCCCTAACTAGCTGGCTGACCTTGTACAACCAGTTGAGTTCCTCCAAATTTCTGTTTCTTATCTTAAAAAGAAAAAGAAGAAGAAGAAGATAACAAATTCCATAGGGACACCAAGAGGACAGTATTTATTCATTCATTCTACAAATGTTGAACAAGCATCTTCTAGGTACCATGGAATGGTATCAAATAGTAATAGCTAACATTTCCAGAGCACTTTATGTGAAGTATCTCATTTAATTCTGGAAGCCTTATGCTGAAAGTACTATTTCACTATTTTACAGACCAGAAAACAGAGGGACAGATAGAAAGCTAAAGCCACAGATAGCAAGCTGCTTTTTTATTTTTAATTAAAAAATTAGAAAATTATATTTTGGTAATTATAGTCATAAAATAATTCAATGATTTTGTGTAAATGATAAAGCACAAAACAACAAGCTTTGGCACAAGATCATGACCTAGGAAAAATTTTCCTTTACTTCCTCCATTTTATTTCTGTGGATTGTTAGTAACCTATACTGTCCAGCAACAATAAGTATGTGAAAGTGAAAGCGAAAGTCACTCAGTTGTGTCCGACTCTTTGTGACCCGTGGGCCATACACTCCATGGAATTCTCCAGGCCAGAATACTGGAATGGGTAGCCTTTCCCTTCTCCAGGGGATCTTCCCAACCCAGGGATTGAACCCAGGTCTCCCACATTGCAGGCAGATTCTTTACCCGCTGAGCCACAAGGGAAGCCCAACAACTATAAAAGTAGGTATTTACTGAAGTTTTCCTATGTTTCCAGGACATTTTCTAAGCTCTTTCCAAGTATTAACTCATATAATCCTTCCAGAAACTCTATGAAGTAGATTATCATCCCCATTTTACAGATGAGGAAACTGAGATAAGAGAGGTTAAATAACCTACACAAAGTCTTAGAGGTATTAAGTGTTGGATCTGAGACCCTACCTCAGTCCAGCCCCTGAGTACACACTCCACACCGCTGTGCCACACTGAGTCTTCCCATAGGCTGGCGAGGAAATACCCTGCCCCACTCCACCCCCAGCTAACTCCCTCTCGATTCCCGTCCTACCCTGCACTGACTGCCCAACAAGTTCCTAGTCTTAAAAACTTTTCCTAAAGCCTATCTAAACTTCCAGTTCAAAGGACGCCTTCAGTGACTTGTAAGCTACTGGATTCAGGTCGATGCCTTCTGGCCCCTGTGTGTTAGTATTCTGCCTTCAGGCAATGCCACTGTGATTTAACAAGAGCCCTTGGAGAAGTCCCACGAGGGACCTCCTTGTGCTGGGCTGGCTCCTGGGTGTTCCTTCCCCAGTTGGGTGCTGGCTTCTCCCTCTGGGAAGGGCAACGCCAGCCTAGTCCAGCTGTGCCCACCAGCATTAACCTTTTCTTCACGCAGTCATTAGCATTTCAATATAGAACGAACTAATGCCTTGATTTATTCTGTGGAGAAATAAATCTGCCAAGACAGGCTCAATATTCCTGGTGCGTCTCCTGCTGTGTCTGACCCAGCAAGGCTCTTGTTTCTGAGAAACAAAAGAGGCAGAAAAATGTGAAAAGCAGCCTAAATGATTTTTCTGAGCTCTGCCTCAAATGCGTGGTGGAGTCAAACAGCTCAGACAGCTAACCCTACCCTAATTGTTATTTGTAATTTCCTGGGCAGGGAGGGATGGTGTGTGTGTGTGGGATGTGTGTGTGTTTTTCTTTAATCAAGCAAGATGCACACCCTTTTTCTGCCTTCACAGGACCTTCTAAGCTCACCTCCATTCTAGTCGTGGTGTGCATTTAATAATCTTTTTTCTTATTTCTCTCTCTCTCCAACCCCATGTCAGTGTCCCAGGGACCATGACCAGCTTTCACTTCTCTATCCATAGCTCCTAACATAGCACCTGGCATGTAATGAGTGCTGAATAAATGTTAGCTGAGCTTCCCTGATGGCTCAGATGTAAAGAATCCGCTAGCAATGCAGGAGACCCAGGTTTGATCCCTGGGTTGGGAAGGTCCCCTGGAGAAGAACATGGCAACCCACTCCAGTATTCTTGCCTGGAGAATCCCCATGGACAGAGGAGGGTGGCAGGCTCCAGGGGTCGCAAAGGGTCGGACATGACTGAGTGACTAAGCACACAGGCAAATGTTAGCTAAGGAAATAAATGGATAAAAAAGCTAAGGGCTACAGCAAGAAAGAATCCATCAAATCCTGAACCTCCAGTGGAAGGAGCGTGCTCTTACAAACACATCTATCTTTGACCTACATCGCCGGGTGGTTCAGGATTCATGAGTGTGAGGTTAGTTGGTCATGATCAAGTGCCATTTAAATTTGTGTCTTTTTTCTTCTGAGCTCCTAGGACTCACAAAGGCTTTTCATTGAACAGAATGGTTAAATGTTGTGCAAAAGACATCTGAAGAATTAACCTCACGCTCTTCTAGAAAGATGACTGAGAGGGAACGAGCCATCACTAAAAGCTCACCTTTATGTAGGTAGGAAGGCTCCACCCCTCTCATGCCACTCAAGCTCTAAACCTCCAGTGTTTGTGCACAGGACAGTGGTGCAGAGAGCCACTCACGAAACCAGCCTGGCTGTCTGGCCTTTTGAGCCTATGCTGGCTAGGACCCTGGGCCTGTGATAGCTGGGGTCTGCAGAGCAGTTAGCAAGTGCTGTTCTGCACACAGGCTCTTGTTTAGGGGGTACACCAAGCTGAGGGAGGTACTGTTATTAGCATCCCCGTTTTACGGAGGAGGAAACTGAGTCATAAAATCAAAACAGGCTGCTCAGGATGGCTCAGCTAGGTAGTGGCAAAGCCAACCTCTGAGCCCAGGAGCTTCAACCCAGAGCCACATCTCTAACCCTGGTCGGTACTGCTTTCCAGTTCATCTCTACCTGAAACACAGTGTCATGGAAAGAGTCCTGTTCCAGGGAGGAGGAGACCCAAGTCTTATTCCAGACTGGTCAAAATTCAGCAATGTGATCTCAGAAAGTTGCCTGCTTTTTGTTGTTTCTTAAAAGGGGATAGAAGATCACTGCTTTACAACCTAAATGTCCATTGACAGTCGAATGGACTAAGAAGGTATGGTATATGTATACAGTGAAACATTCAGTTCAGTTCAGTTCAGTCGCTCAGTCATGTCCGACTCTTTGCGACCCCATGAATCTCAGCACGCCAGGCCTCCCTGTCCATCACCAACTCCCAGAGTTCACTCAGACTCACGTCCATGGAGTCAGTGATGCCATCCAGCCATCTCACCCTCTGTCGTCCCCTTCTCCTCCTGCCTCCAATCCCTCCCAGCATCAGAGTCTTTTCCAATGAGTCAACTCTTCGCATGAGGTGGCCAAAGTACTAGAGTTTCAGCTTCAGCATCATTCCTTCCAAAGAACACCCAGGACTGATCTCCTTCAGAATGGACTGGTTGGATGTCCTTGCAGTCTCAGCCATAAAAAGAATGAAATAATGCTATTGCAGCAACATGGATGGATCTAGAGATTATCACACTAAGTGAACTAAATCAGACAAAGACAGATACCACATGATATTGCTTACATGTAGAATCTAAAATACAATACATATGAACTTAATTACACAACAGAAACAGACCTATAGACATAGAAAACAAACTTATGCTTTCTTAGGTTGCCTTCGGTTACCAAAGGGAAAAGTCGGGTAGGGATAAATTGGGAGTATGGGATTAACAGATACAAACTACTATACATAAAATAAACAAGTATTTACTCTATAGCACACAGAGCTGTGTTCAGTATCTTGTAAAAACCTAAAATGGAACAGAGTATGAAAAAGAGTGCATATATACATATATGTCCCTGATTCACTTTGCTGTACACTTGAAACATTGTACTTTAATAAAAAAATGAAAAATGTTTTATTTTCTAAAGAACATTACCACATTAAAATCTTTCATAAAGGAAGACCCTCCTTAATTAATTCCATGGGGTCCATGCTTTGAATGTATTATTTGTAAGAAGAATCATATTTATTGGGTAACAGTTTCCCTGCTTTCCATGTTTTATTAATCAAGTCAAATCAGACTCTCAGTTTCAGTGAGGTTCTGCTTGTCCATTTCACCTAGTTTCCACCTTCTCTTTTCCTGTGTCCCACCATGGATTATTTTTCTTAGTCTTAGCCACCATTTTCTATGCAATAAGTCTGTTGACTCAGTTTCATCTGTCTGGGCCAGCAATTTATCCGCCTTATTCTCCTCTGTGTCCTCAGGGTCTAACATCTAGCAGGTGCTTGATGAGTTGTTGGGCTCATGAGTAAATTGACTTATTGGTATTGACAAGCCTGTTAGCTGAGGCTATTGAAGGGTAAGCCATGTAATATGGCTTTAAAGGTATTGAAAATAACTTGAAGAGCTCCATTTTTGCTCTTTAGAAATCTATAGGCTCTGGGTTTGATATTGCTGGGTGGAATGACCTCTAAGCTCCCATCTGCTTCTGAAATTTCACAACCCAGTGGATTTCCCTTGTGAAGACTGGAGAGATTCACTGAAGACTGGACACTAGGGGGTGTCTTTCTCCCAATTCACGTGAAGTAGGGAACGCTGGCACCACCTGCCATACCCATCTGTCTCCAAGCAGGGTCACCCCAAGGCCAGGTGACGTAGCATGACTGTATTCATGGTGGAGAGACGTCTATGGTAGTAGAAGTTCTTTAAAGATCCAAATTGATAGGAAACCTATACCCTTTCCACTCACACATTTTTCTTTCCCTTTACACACTTAATGTGTAAGTTGAAGGAACTGGAAAAAAGACTCACTTTATCCTCTCATATATATATGAAAGATGCTTGGATCTATCCCTTTAAGAAACTAAATATTAGCATTACAAGACCTCATGAATGTTGTGAAAAAGCCATGTGTACGCTCATAAGGATGGGTGGATGAAGGCAGGCTGGGCAGAGGGAGAAGCTCAACTCAGATGCAGTTGCCATGGAGGCCTCAGCCAATGGTACAGGATGCTCTGGAGCTGGGAATGGTCCTTCTGAGTCATCCTTAACTGAGGCTGGGGCCAAGCCTTTGGTCTCTTCATCAGCCAGGCATTGGTCACCTACCACCCTGTGTTAGTCTATTCGGGCCTCTATAACAGAATACCATAGACCGAATGACATACAAACAATAGAAATTGATTTAGTTCAGTTCTGGAGGCTGGGAAGTTCAAGATCAAGGCACTTGCAGATTCAGCGTCTGGTGAGAGCCCACTTCTTGCTTCACAGAGACCGTCTTCTCACTGTGTCCTCACATGGCAGAAGGAATAAAATTCTCTGAGGTCTCTTTTATAAGAGTGCAGTCTCATTCATGAAGGCTCCACCCTCATGACCCAATCACCTTTCAAAAGCCACACCTCCAGATACCATCACACTGGGGTCAGGGCTCCCCTAACACAAACATTCAGTCTGTATCACACCTCCACATCCTTGGCTGAGGCAGCACAATGGCTGCGGGCAAGTCCATCAAAGGCCATAGTCCTGGGCCCTTGGCAACAGGGGAGTGGGGTGGGGTGGTGGGGGTGGGGTGGCAGGGGTGCAGAGGCCCCTAGTAGGGATCTGGAACTTTCATCTGTCACCATATCCTATAGCATACTTGATTTGTTAGAATGGACTCGAATAGAACAATTTTCCCGGCCAAGACTGTGTTGCACTCAGCAAACGAGGAATCAACCTGGAAACAAAGACGGCCTGGTCCTCCATTTGTCAGATCTCTTGGCAGGGCAGCCAACACAAGAATAATCTCCAGAGGAAGGTTCCTAACCTCCTCTCCCTCTGGCCTCACCTTCTCACTTTCCCTTCCCCTCTTCTCTGTTAGTTTTATTTTCCAGCTAAGCTGTCAGTGGCAGCCTTTGATGGGCATGGGGTTAGTCCTTAGAGAAGGAGGTTGAGGGGACAGGGAGGGGCTTGCCCTTCCAGGTTAGGGGGCAGGGAAGGGAGTGGGAGTCTTCTTTCTGGGCCAGAATCCTTTTGCTGACAGAATGACACACATGCCCAATTACCTTCCGAGATACAGAACGTAAAACTGAGCTGCTGCTGCTGAGTCGCTTCAGTTGTGTCCGACTCTGCAACTCCATGAACTGTATGTACCCCGCCAGGCTCCTCTGTCCATGGAACTCTCCAGGCAAGAATACTGGAGTGGGTTGCCATAGTGGGCACCAAACGTTCTATCTTTTTGAAGGCGTGGAATTTTGATCTTGTAGATTAAAGGGTATTTCCCTAAGATCATGTATTAGCAGAGGTGTGTCCTGGACTTGTTTGTTTGTTTTTGTCTTTGGAGAGCAATGAATCACCCTAAAGAAGTAAACAGAAATTCAATTCTAGGAAGTTCTGTTGCTGCTGCTGCTAAGTAGCTTCAGTCATGTCCGACTCTGTGTGACCCAGTGGACTGTAGCCCACCAGGCTCCTCTGTCCATGAGATTCTCCTTGTGGGTTGCCATGCCTTCCTGCGGGGGATCTTCCCTGTATCTGTTACATCTCCTGCGTTGGCAGGCAGGTTCTTTACCACCAGTGCAACCTGAGAAGCTCAGGGAGGTTGAGACTGTGCTTGACTTAGTGAGTCTACTTTCTGACCTTGCGGGAAGCTTGGTCCCTCTACGTGTCCACTTGCGTCTTTAGCTCTTTGACTAGTGAGTGTGCATGTTTCATATTGGATTGCAAAGGAAATTTATATTTTCTAATTATTTTTTCATAAAATATACCAGTCCTTCAGATTCCTGGTAGCAGCTTTTGAATGGATCTATTATCCTAATGTTTTATTGGAAATGGAGTGATCTATAACACGACATATCCCTTTGATAATTATGGCTTCCTGTGGCTTCAAGGAGGCTTGAGAAAACCTCTAATTGGGTCCACGAGGCCGTGGTCATAAAGACAGCCTCCCACCCCTACCCTGTTGACATATGAGCCCGGGCTCCCAGCCTTCCTGTCACCCCTACTCTCCCCTTCCGGCAGGTGGCACTAGCGGTAAAGAATCTGCCTGCCAAGCAAGAGACACAAGAGACTCAGGTTCAGTCCCTGGGTCGGGAAGATCCCATGGAGGAGGAAATGGCAACCCACTCCAGCATTCTTGCCCGGAGAATCTCACAGACAGAGGAGCCTCGTGGGCTACAGTCCATGCGATTGCAGACAGTCGGACATGACTGAGTGACTAAGCACAAATACACTCACCCCTCAGCTTGTGGGAAAGGTGGGACCCCTTAAGAGTCTGTGAGTTCAGAAGACAAAGAAGAGGGGCTGATAGAAGTGTGAACAGCCCGGGCCATCAAGCCGGGGGTTTGGAGCCCATCTATGTTGGTGAAGGGGAGCTTCGGGGGTGAGTGGCGAACTCTGGTTCCAAGACCACCAAGCCCAGTGCTGAAGACACGGATTCAGGCATTGCAGGAAGCCTGGCCTGGGTTTAGTTACTTACCCAGCATATTCCTGCAGAGCATGATTTAATCTCCAGGTACCTCAGGCTTGTTTTGTTTTTGTTTTATTTTTTTGTTTCTTTTTAACTGAGTAAAACAGGGTGATAGTAGCAGGCTCCTAGGTTATTATAAAAACGAACTGAGACAACGACAGGAATGTGAGCTTCGTGAGGACAGGGGCATTTGTTTCATTGCGGGGCTGCAGTTCCAGTGCTCACATCATTGCGCTTGGTGCTGAAATAACTGACCAATCACAGCACACGGCCTGGATTACAGCCAGTGTTCATAGCAACACAGCTGCATAACTGACCAATCACAGCACACGGCCTGGGTTACAGCCAGGGCTCATAGCAACACAGCTGCATAACTGACCAATCACAGCACACGGCCTGGGTTACAGCCAGTGCTCATAGCAACACAGCTGCTATTACTCTGCTGGGAATATCCCCCTCCAGCCTGCTGCTTCCAGATCAGAACGTGTGCCAGACACTCCTGTGCACACTCACGGGAGGGCCCAGGCGCAGTCACCCCTCACACTTGGTCGAGAATTGACTGGCTGGGTTCCTTGGATGACTCAGCAGATGGCAGACCCATGAGAGGGACCATGGGATTGAAGTGGCAGGTTCCAGTGTTCTTTTCTGGTGCCTGCAAAGGGGTGGGGGTTGGGGTGCCAAACTGAAGGATTTCAAAGGGCGGGAATCCTGGAATGCTTGAAGAGTGGCTGTTACGTGCTGGACAGGAGGAGTAGTGGTGGGGAGGGGGTGGAATGGCAGGGAGCCAAAAGACATTATGTTCTGGGTTTGTTTTAGGAAATTTGCCAGGAAAGGAGAAAGACCTTTTTCCCTTTTCTGTATTCTTCTCTCTCCCAGAACAGAGCCTAGTCCAGTTAGCTCTACAGCTGAGCCACATTTTGGGCCCATGGGCTCTTGCTCGCTAGAGAGGGACCTGGACCACCAGCTGGCCCCCTTGTTTCTATGAGAAATTCATTCTCAGTTCCAGGCAGATGATGAATGGCATTGGTCTCAGAATGAAACCCGTTCTGTGCTCTGTCCTGGAATCCAGACACATCAGGGCTTGATTTTGGTGGGGCCACTGGGGAGTTCTGCTAGCATACTAGAGATCTCACAGATCCCCAAGCAGAATGGAAGCAGACTCTTGGGCCAACAGTCGGTTCCAGGGCAGAAAATTCTTGAATTCTTGAATAAATCGGAGGGTCTCCGATTGGTTTCCAATTGCAAACTGGAGGCCAAAGAGCTTTCACCTCCTTGACGTGTTAGGAAGTGCTCTAGTTGGGGAAGAACTTCACTTGAAGAGACGGCCATGCGCCAGCTGGTCCAAAGGTTGGCTGAGTTTCAAGGAACATCTTGAGAGGGGCTATCAGCGTGTTCATATTTTCTCCCAGCCATGCTCTTAAGGGCACTCTGGCCACATGTCCTGGGAAAGACACTTATGAAACGAGCACAGAAGGCCACAGGAAGATGTGCAACACTGGGGGTGTTCAGGAAGCCCAGAAAGAGAAGTCCTTTCTTAAGTAGCTCTCAAAGATTGATTGTGCTGGTGGGAGGGGTCTTTGCCTGGGCGAGCAGTGACCAGGCCATGTTACGTTGTGGGGGAGGATGGGAAGATGACAGATCCTTCTATAGCATCCAAGGGCTGAGCTGGTTACCTGGGGGAATGGGAGTGCTGGGAACAGGGCAGTTGGCAGAACTGTGGGTACCCACAGCCTCCTGGCTGCCAGAAGGACCCTGAACCTCACCCACCCTGCCTGGATATAACCTTGGCTACTGTCAGAACTGGAGCTACCTGTATAAAGACACTTCTGGATTACATGACTTTTGAAATTTGGGGACTTACTCTAATGGATCTCAGCTTGGGGGTCTTCTCCCACCTACTGAGGAAGAGAGAGGAAGAGTGTGAGGAGCCAGCCAGATGGCTCCAATATTAATGGACCAAACACACTATGTAAGATAGAACTGTTTCCAGTGAGTTCCTGGCCTTGCCTTGTTAGTGCGGCAAACTGATTTAACCCTGGTGGCTCAGACAGTAAAGAATCCATCTGCAATGCAGGAGACCAGGGTTTGAAACCTGGGTCAGGAAGATCCCCTGGAGAAGGGAATGGCAACCCACTCCAGTATTCTTGCCTGGAGAATTCCATGGACAAGGAGACTGGTGGGCTACAGTCCATGGAGTGCAGAGTCAGACACGACTGAAAGACTAACACACCCAAAGAGCAGCCAGATCATTCCCACTGCCTCCATCCCCTCTCCCCGCCCTCAGTAAGAATGCTAGGACTTGTTGCCAAAGGATGGGAAGCAAAGAAACAAACACCAGATATTGACCCGATACAGTGGGCATCTGGCATGCTGTCCGGACGTTGTGTTTCTCTAGAGTGTTGCAGTTCTTTTCACAGATCATAAACTGTTTGATTAGCTTCAAAAAACATGCCAGCATGTCCCAATTATCCTCAAGAAGGAAGGCAGAGGGGCAAAAACATTGCCTAAGAGAAGTTAAAAGGTAATTCCTAAACCCAATCTAGGCTAGTGGTTTTCACCAAACTCACCTGGCATCACCCCATCAGGGGGATTGGTCAAAAACAGCTGTTGGTATCCCTGCCCAGTGAGGGTTCGAGGGCCCCAAGGAGCCTCAGATGACTTACTGGAGGTGGGGGATGGCCAAAGGCCAAAGGTAGTGAGCAGAGGAACATGTCTGCTTAATCAGGAGACGCCCACTGGGCTGCCAGGAGATCCTGACTCTCCAGGGTTGCTCTGCCGCTCTGGGCTGCCTCTGGAAGGTCATTCCCGGTCCCTGGGCCTCGCTTCCCCTTCCCCTCCCCTCCTGTACCGGCTTAAAAAATGTAACTCCTAATACGCCTCTGGAAGGTCATTCCCAGTCCCTGGGCCTCCTCCACCCCACCCCCCTTAAAAAATATGACTCCTAATACCCACCCCCATCTCAATAAGGAGCTAAAACCCAAGAAATGTTAAAAGGTGTTAAGGCCTTGGAGAAGGTTTCCATGGAAGGGCGGTGGCCCCAGCAGGAGAAGGTGCACAAGTGTTTGTGTTTCAGACCAAAGGCAAGGGCATGAAAGTCGCATCCGACTCTTTGCGACCCCATGGACTGTAGCCCGCCAGGCTCCTCTGTCCATGGGATTCTCCAGGCAAGAATACTGGAGTGATAGCCGTGCTCTCCTATGGGGGATCTTCCTGACCCAGGGATCGAACCTATGTCTCTTATGTCTCCTGCGTTGGTGGATGGGTTCTTTACCAGGAGCACCACCTGGGAAGCCCTGGTTCTACACTAGCAGATACAACATAGTCTTTGCCTGGTCTCTGCCCTACATCTCCTGCAACAGAATTCCCCTGCTTCCCAAGGATACCCAGGCAAAGAAATATTGATTCCTTTCAGAGTGCCAGGAATTTTGAACATGGGTGTAATTCATCTTCTAGGAACTAAAGTTTTTTTTTGTTGTTTGTTTCTGCACCATGCAGCTGTTTATATTAGGTTTGGTTTGACAGCCGATTCGACTTTATCTAAATGTGTCTTCCCCCACAGGCAGGGTGGACTTGCCCCTGAGTTAATCACTCATCAGCTGCTGTGTACCCAGACCTCAGAGAGGGAGGAGCAAGAGAGACTTAGCACTCACTCTGGGTCTCGCAAAGCAGTGGATAATGATGCCGGATTCTTGTTTATAATTACGCTTAGCCAGAGAATTCCCCAAATTCATTGTCACATCTTGTTACAGAGACGTGCCTGCTCCGGAGGGGCCCCCTCCAGGCGCATCTCTGGGGAGCAGGCAAACAAAGGAAGAAACATGGGAGCCAAAGTCATTATTGGGACCAAAGTGACAGGATGGAGGGACTGTGAAGAAATGATATGCACAATTAGCAGCCTGGCAAGTCTACAGACGTTACTCGTTAAGATTTCCCCTAATACGCTGATGGGGGCTTTGTAGCAAACTTTAGCTTCCTATCCATCTTAGGAGTGACAAAAATAGAGCACTGAGGTTGATTGACAACACCTCGTAGGGCTCATTTATCCATTCCCAAGCTTTCGTGAGAAGGGGAGGCAAAATGCCTTTAATACAGCAGTGGTCCCGGCCTCTTGTCAAGACTCTAGCCATCTTTCTCTCTGGTCTGAAAAGTGCTTTGGCTCCAGCACAAGGAGGTCAGTGGGAGAGACCAAGTGAAGGTCAGACTACTTTCTCTTTCTTCTTTCTTTTTTGTTAGTCACGGTTAGTGGCTGGATTTTTAAAAGGATCCAAAAGCATGAAGTGGGAGACTTGAATATTCTGATTTGCATATTCATGTCAAACCTGTGTTGCCAGCACTTGGTTGTTTCAAAGGCTTGTTGCCAAGAGCCCAGCTTTGAAAGGCCTGAGCACGTCGGGGGGCACCTGGGGCCTCTGTGAGAGGCTTAAGGAAGGAGAGCACCCTGCCCTTCCCTCCGCTTCTCTCTGCTGGTTCTCCAGTCTTCCCCGGGGTGAAATGAAAGACACCTTCTCCAAGGAGCAGACTTCACCTGTCCACGCTCCTTTCTTCCTAAAGACACGTAAGCACATCAGCTGGGGGCGCCAGAGAGGCACAGGACTTTGGAGATGGCGGGTGTTTTTCTTGAATGCCTTGTAGTGTTTTTGATTACCATCATCGGCTGTTTTCTGTGTTATTCTGGGTTATCCTGGGAGTGAGTGTTAGTCACTCAATCATGTCCGACTCTTTGTGACCCCGTGGACTGTAGCCAGTCAGGCTCCTCTGTCCATGGGATTCTCCAGGCAAGAATGTTGGAGTGGGGTAGCCTTTCCCTTCTCCAGGGGACCCAGGTCTCCCACATTGCAGGTGGATTCTTTACCATCTGAGCCACAAGGGAAGCCCTAGAAGCTTCTGGGTTATTCTGCTGCTGCGTCGCTTCAGTCGTGTCCAACTCTGTGCGACCCCATAGACGGAAGCCCACCAGGCTCTGCCGTCCCTGGGATTCTCCAGGCAAGAACACTGGAGTGGGTTGCTATTTCCTTCTCCAATGCATAAAAATGAAAAGTGAAAAGTGAAAGGGAAGTCGCTCAGTCATGTCCGACTCTTAGCCACCCCATGGACTGCAGCCCACCATGCTCCTCCATCCACGGGATTTCCCGAGCAAGAGTACTGGAGTGGGGTGCCACTGCCTTCTTGGAGAAGGCAATGGGTTATTCTAGAAGCTAGCAATAGTGGGGCTGGGAGAAAGATAGTTTTCCATCCGACAGAGGTAATCTATTTTTTATGGTGTTCTCACAGCACAAACCTACAGCATATCGGATTAGATAGTCTACAAGGAGGAATTCTTCAGTAGGAAAAGCTATGAAACGAAGAAGTGAGTTCGTCTTGAAACGGCAGATTTTAATCCGTTGGAAGTGATATTTCTCAGGGGTAGAGAGATTGTATTCCTTCTCAATCAGTTCAAACAGGGTCCTTCCTGGGAATCTCAGAGATTTTATGAGTATCTGGCGCCCCCTGGTGGCCAAGTGTTAGTACTGGCCTTGGATGCTTTGTTCCTGACCAACATGGGGCACAGGTGTGAGGAGTCACGAGCGGAATCTCAATTTGCCTCCGTTTGTTTCCTGGGGCCAGAGGTGTTGGGGGGAGTAGAAGCAGGGATGGGGCTGGCTGCAATAAGTGGCTTGTCCAGTTGCCTGACCGGGAAGCCACAGTGTCCTGCACCACACCACTTGGACAAAGGACTCACTGTATCCTTATTGAGAATCAACATGAGGGGACCAGGGCTGTGCAGTGAAATGACGTCGACCTTGGGACTTAAAGAGACTAGAGCTCAACTCCTAACTTCTTGGACTAAACACTTAATCTTTTGGATGGAGTCACTTTCAGAATGGTGATAGGAATAAGTGCCAACAAAGTGCCTGCTGACTCTCAGTAAACCCCAGCTCCCTTTGCCTCATGCCTGTCCCTCATCCCAAAATTCTGAAAGAGATGGGAATACCCGACCACCTGACGTGCCTCTTGAGAAACCTGTATGCAGGTCAGGAAGCAGCAGTTAGAACTGGACATGGAACAACAGACTGGTTCCAAATAGGAAAAGGAGTTCATCAAGGCTGTATATTGTCACCCTGCTTATTTAACTTCTATGCAGAGTACATCATGAGAAACGCTGGGCTGGAAGAAGCACAAGCTGGAATCAAGATTGCCGGGAGAAATATCAATAACCTCAGATATGCAGATGACACCACCCTTATGGCAGAAAATGAAGAGGAACTAAAAAGCTTCTTGGAGTGAAAAAGTTGGCTTAAAGCTCAACATTCAGAAAACGAAGATCATGGCATCTTGTCCCATCACTTCATGGCAAATAGATGGGGAAACAGTGGAAACAGTGTCAGACTTTATTTTGGGAGGCTCCAAAATCACTGCAGATGGTGATTGCAGCCCTGAAATTAAAAGATGCTGACTCCTTGGAAGGAAAGTTATGACCAACCTAGATAGCATATTCAAAAGCAGAGACATTACTTTGCCAACAAAGGTCCGTGTAGTCAAGGCTATGGTTTTTCCAGTGGTCATGTATGGATGTGAGAGTTGGACTGTGAAGAAAGCTGAGTGCCAAAGAATTGATGCTTTTGAACTGTGGTGTTGGAGAAGACTCTTGAGAGGTCCCTTGGACTGCAAGGAGATCCATCTGGTCCATTCTAAAGGAGATCAGTCCTGGGTGTTCATCGGAAGGACTGATGTTAAAGCTGAAACTCCAATACTTTGGCCACCTCATGCGAAGAGTTGACTCATTGGAAAAGACTCTGATGCTGGAAGAGATTGGGGGCAGGAGGAGAAGGGGACAACAGAGGATGAGATGGCTGGATGGTATCACCAACTCGATGGACATGAGTTTGAGTGAACTCCGGGAGATGGTGATGGACAGGGAGGCCTGGTGTGCTGCAATTCATGGGGTCACAAAGAGCTGGACACGACTGAGCGACTGAACTGAACTGAACTGAACTGTCCCTCATCCCAAATTTGAAACAGCTCCCTGGGTCTAATTCACTTGGCACACAGCTCTGTGGGCTGGCTTCATGCATATACTATTTCTTTATAAAAATATTATAAGGATTTGTGGGTTTTTAATTTGTTTTTTGCTGCTTTGTATGTTAGCCGCTCAGTCGTGTCCAATCTTTCCACCCCATGAACTGTAACCTGCCAGGCTCCTCTGTCCATGGAATTCTCCAGGCAAGAATACTGGCTGATGCTGCTGCTAAGTCGCTTCAGTCATGTCCGACTCTGTGCCACCCCATAGACGGCAGCCCACCAGGCTCCCCTGTCCCTGGGATTCTCCAGGCAAGAACACTGGAGTGGGTTGCCATTTCCTTCTCCAGTGCATGAAAGTGAAAAGTGAAGTTGCTTAGTTGTGTCCAACTCTTCGCAACCCCATGAACTGTAGCCCACCAGGCTCCTCTGTCCATGTGATTTTCCAGGCAAGAGTACTGGAGTGGGTTGCCATTCCCTTCTCCAGGAAATCTTCCCGACCCAGGGATTGAACCCAGGTTCCTCCATGGCAGGAGATTCTTTACCATCCGAGCCACCAGGTTTGCTGCTTTAATTGATTTTAAAAAGTAGTCTTGAGACATTCCTGGTGGTCCAGCAGTTAAGACTCTGCACTTGCCATGCAGGGGGCCCGGGTTCCTTCCCTGGTTAGGAAACTAGGCCCCGCACATTACTACTAAAGATACCCCCACTGCAACAAAGGTCCCGCTTGCTGCAGCCAAGTAAATAAATAATAAAAAAAAAAAAAAAAAAAGCCTACTCCCTGGCTCTCTTACCCCTGGTTCTCCCCTTTCCCTAACCTCTTTCCCAAACCCTTATGTAAAAGTCGGTCTCCCTTAAATTTGACCGTAAAGTAGCTCATGCGACCATTTCCATCTGAGATGTGGCCATTGCACTTGGACAGTTATGAGACACAGCTGAGCCTTCAGGCATGCCTTGCCTGTTGGCCAGTGAGGCACCAGGACCTCCAGACAGCAAACTCTCGTCTTGCTGATGTGTTTCTTCAGGCTTCACTAGAAGTCGTGAATAGATTTTCCTAGTGACCCACTTTAATGTGATATCAGAATATCTTCACAACAAATCTCAAGTCTTTTTCGCTTCTAGTTTTCCTCCTATCATCATTCATTTGGGACAGCTTTTCTGTCACAGAGGAGTTGGGATTTAATCACAAAATGCTTTTCTGCCTCCCATTTTCACTGTGGGGGGAAGAAAGAGAGATTACTGATAGCCTAGATAGGCGAGGTAAGAGGGGGACTCTTTACAGACTGCACAGACTAGCTTGTCTGACTGTGGTCTTAACTACTTGAAAGAGGACTAAAGTAGAACACACGATTAGGTCATTGTGGAAACTTGTCATGTGTGTGGAAAGGGGCAGCAGAGGTGGAGACACGCGAGTATCTGCTCTCCCAGGCCAGTCAGAGGTGTGTGTGCGTGTGTGTATGTAGGGTCCTTGGGCATGAGAGCCAACCTCTCCCAAATCTCTAGTTTTCTCATCTGTAAAGTGAGGCGTCATAATAGCACTTACCATAATGTTGAGATTATATCTGATAATGCATTACAGTTCACAGCCACATAAAAAGTGTTTAATAAACAGTGTGTCTACTATTTTCAATGGACTGTTATTCATTCACTTTCTTTCTACTTTAACTGATTTTGGGTTCATCTGGTACCTTTGGAAACTTCCTTGGCAATTTACAGAAGTACAGGTGGTCTTACTTCACTTCCAGCTGAAATGGAAGTGCAATTGTTATTTTAACCTTCTAGGAGCTTCCCAGGTGGCTCCGTGGTAAAGACTCTGCCTGCCATGCAGGAGACATGAGAGATTCTGGTTCGATCCCTGGGTCGGGAAGATCCCCTGGAGGAGAAATGGCAACCCACTCCAGTATTCTTGCCTGGAGGATCCCGTGGATAGAGGAGCCTGGGGGCTAGTCCTTGGGGTCACAAAGAGTCAGACATGACTTAGTGACTGAATAACAACAAGGGATGAAATAGAGAGAGGGGTCTGTGTTTCTGCCCCGGGACATTCTGCCAGCTCCCAACTCGGCTCTGAAACCAGAAGATGCTCAGGAAATGCTTTTCACCTAAACTGGAGCCAATACAATGCTTACTAGGAAATACGCCAAGTGCAGGCACCCCCTCATATACCCTCTGTCTAGCATAAGCCTTCTGGGAGTGGTGTCCCAAGTAGGGTCCCGTTGGTTTGTTCTTAGTTTGGGTTTAAATGGATATTTGTAACCAAGACCTTTAAGTCATGTTCCCTAAATGACATTTCTCTTGTCCCTTAAAAACAGACAGGACCTCCTGATTATGTTACATAGCCCACTCCACCTTATTTTTTCCCACAGTGCCCTTGTCAGAGTGTTGGAGTTGATCATGATGGCTCAAGTTCAATAACCAACCACAGCATTTCCTGTGGTTTCCATTGCATTTCATTACACTGTATTAGAAAAGTATAAGAGGAAATGGTGTTATGTTACCCAAGAGAAAAGCGATGATTTTGGCAAGTTTCTGATAGTGCAGAAGCAATCAACACCAGATCCAAATGCCGCTGAAGATTTTGTCTTAGAGTCCATTCTTCCAAGATGAGTGTGGTCGTTGTTTCTGATATTATTTCCACAGTTCAAAACTCTGTATGGAAGACCAAGTAGATTGATTTCACTGGTAAGAGATATAATTTAGTGCTGTGGCTTGGATAATCTAAAAATATATGCTCCTTGAGCAAGAAGGGCCCTTGGCAGCTTCTGTTGCTGGGGCCTGTCTCTAAGAGGCGTCCTACATAGAAGCTGATGGTCCTCACTGCTACCCAGCAGCTCTAGGTGCTGCATAAGTTGAGAATCCTTCTCTGAGCTCTCATCTTCTTTGTAACCACCTTGTGAGGTGGTTGTGTGAGAATTAAATGAGGTAGTTTTGCATAGAAACAATTAACACAGTGCTTGCTGTGAGTGGAGTAGCTGCTCAATATATGGTACCAGCATTACCGATGTCGTCATCATCATCAATATTACCATCGTTATCTTATTTCCGCAACTCCTCTGGAGTCAGGGATCTTAGATTTCTATTGAGTTGTGATTTGGGGTGTCTCAGCTTTCTCACAAGAGAAGCAGCCTATTTCTTATCTGAGCCTCATTCTGTAGTTACTCTGACAGAAAATGTTGCTCAAGTCTTTTCACCTTTCAGGGCCTCTGTTCCCTTTTCTTTGAACTTAGACAATAGATCAGAGATCTGAAGGGCCTAGAATTTCTGCCCTCTCTGTCGGAACACTCTTCTAGTAATTGAAGCTTTGCCAGGTCCATCCTGCATCTTGGACTGCCTTCCTCTAGAGTCCCAGCACCTTGGCGAGGATTCTCCGTGGGGTGGGTGCTGAGAAAACAGTGACCAATGGATATTTTGTGTGTGTGTGTGTTTTCTCATGTCTTATTTCTTTTCCCTTTCATTATTCTGAGGGCTCTGCTGTAGTTCCAATCCCTTCTTATCACACTTAACTTAAAAAATTGTGGAGAACAAAAGTCATTGATCTTGTCTTTGGCCAATGATCCGAACAGGCTGAGAAGGGGGCTGACCTACAGTAAGTTCTGCCATAAATCAAGGCTGATTTGAGAAGATTTCAACAGAATGAACAATTACAATTGCTGACGTTTATTGAGGATTGTGCTAATCTTTGATATGTATTCACTAATTCTTATAACCATCTGAGGGACAGTCTATAGATGAGGAAGTTAAGGTAGAGAAATTCTGTTCCTGCTGAGTGTGAATCTAGTGTGAAGGCTGGAGCTTGGTTTTAACTCCAGCAGCTTGATCCAAGAGTCCTTGTTCTCAACCAGTTGTGAAGCACTTCTGAACAGATTTATCACAATTTTGTAAAGGTACTCCCCTGGGAAAGATGCTTAAAGGGAAGAAGGACCAGGTGAGTGCCTCCATATTACTTTCACCCCAACATTCTGCCAAACCAATGCCATGCTGATATTATCACATGGTTCTGGAATAAAGTAGCCCATGGTGGTAGCTTTGGCACAGTGCTAACTAATCTGCCTGCAAATCCAAGAGACTGGGTTTAATCCCTGGGCCAGGAAGAACAGCTGGAGAAGGGAATGGTAACCCACTCCAGTATTCTTGCCTGGAGAATTCCATGGACAGAGGAGCCTGGCCAGCTACAGTCTATGGGGTTGCAAGGATTTAGACATGACTGAGTGATTGAGCACTCACTGTGAGCTCTATTGGATGGCTTAGACAACAGAAATGTATTGTCTTTCCAGGAGTTCTAAAGGCCAGTAGTCAGGGTTGTTTCCTCCTAAAGGCTGTGAGGGAAGGATCTGTTCCAGGCTTCACTCCTTGGCTTACAGATGCTCTTTTTCCTGAGTCTTTTCACATTACATTATTTTCTGTCTTTGTGTGGGTCTATGTCCAACCTTCCCTATTTATAAGGACATCGGCCACATTGGATGAGGGCCCACCCTAATGACCTCACTGTAACTTGATTTCCTCTGTAAAGACCTTATCTCTAAATATGGTCACATTGGGAGGTACCAGAGGTTATGACTCCATCATATCTTTTTTGCAGGAGGACCTAATTCAATGCCGTAACAGCTCCCCTTTGTCATTCTGAAGTAATAATCAGCAAGGGGGCAATTTACTTTAACAGGAACTCTCCGACAGGCCTTGGAGTCAAATGGAGTAACTTTGTTAATGCCTCATTTGCTACTGTTAATCAATAATCAAATTAGCTGATTTCTAGATTCTCATCTACAAAAGTAAGAAAAAAAGAAGAAAAGGAAGGATTCAGTCAGTGTCTAACCTTAGAACCCTTGACTGTTGATGACATGGAACGAACTCTCAGTGTATCAAACACTATTTAGGAATTAGATATCCCCCAAGAGAATGTATTGTTTTCAAACTGGTTTCCTTAAAGAGTTAATTAGCCTCTCGTAGAGGAGCAGTTTACCTTCAGCACCATTTATTAATGCGCTGGTGATTCCACTTGGAACTGCCCATGTTGGTAAGCAGCGCTCTTAAGAACTATTTACAATTAACACTATTATCTCCTTTCTTATTTCATTCAAAATAAAGATGAGAATTAGAGAGGAAACCAGGCTACAGGGAATACAGACTTTAAGATGTATTTAATGAAAGAGTAACAGCATCATGATTTAATGAATTCATGTGTTGGTTTAAGGCAGATGCTGAAGAAGTGAAATGCTGACTTCACAGCTGCCTGTTGCCTAAGCCTGGGTCAGATTTACACAGGAAACCGAGTGCTTGTTTTAAAGACTTCTACACTCTTGTTCATTAAAATTAGAATGTGTTGTGGAGGAAAGTGTGTAGAGTCTAGCACTGCTACCTTTGTGTAAAAATGGGTGCAGGGAGGACTCTCTATGTCCACATTTATTTACACATTTCAGGAAGGCCTTGTGAGAAGCTACTAGCTAGGGACTAGAGGCCTGGTGGGAGGAAAACTAGGTTTCCATTATACACACTCTGAATGCTTTCATTTATTTAAACCTCATCCATTGATAAAAGCAAGTGCATGTTTTGGATAACTGCACACACTTCTGGTTGATAAGGTAGGTGGAATTAGGGGAGAGATGGATTGGGAAGTTGGGTTTACCAGATGTAAGCTATTATATAAAGAACAAATAAGCAACAAGGTTCTACAGGGTACCTACATGGTATACAGAAAATGATATTTTCTATCCTATGATAAGCCATAATGGAAAATAATATTAAATATATATATATATATATATATATATATCTCTCTCTCTCTCTCTCTCAAATCACTGTTGTGCAGCAGAAACTAATACAACATTGTAAATCAACTATACTTCAATTAAAAAGTTACTAATAAATATATATTCCACAGGGAATGTCCCTCTTTCTTTTGATTTTCCTACTACAGCTTAGCTCTGCCTCTCTTTCCATCTCTTCCTGAAAGTGGAGTATTTGAACTATTCAAAGGCATGGACATTCCAAGCTCCTTGGAACCTCGAAGAATCCTTCCAGGCTCTGGGCATGGTATGAAGTTCAGTGGAAGTTCATCTTGAGGTCTGTGAGCTCCTCTTTGAGCACGGCACCCCTCCTTTCCCCTTGTCAGAGGCTAAGACAAGCTTTCAAGGCTTGAAGAAACAATACTCCAGACCTTGTGAGAAGCTGGGTGAGAGACATTTGGCCTATGGCTTCCTCAGGCTTTGGAGACTGGGAATTCTTTGCTGTCTCTACTGGTATGTGCTATATCTGAGGAAAGCCCCTTGCCCCAATCACAGATTCTTAGGTTTGCGAGTCTGCAAACGTCAACCAAGTCAGCCACCCCAAACCCCTGTTACTTGAGTCCCTTCTCCAGCATTTGTACGCCAAGGGCTGTCCTTCCTGTGCTCACCCACCAGCTGTGCTTGCCTTCAGGCAAGATTTTACTGGCAAAAAACCACCTCCTTATATGATGCTGAACTTGAATTTCTTGTAACTTTCACCCATGACCCTGGACCTTTCTCTTTGCCATCTGGAAAGGAGTTTAATTCCTGTTTCACAGGGAGACTCCTTCAGGCGGGTTGTCTTCCCTCAGGCTCTCCTTCCAAGTAAACAACACAAGAGTTTTCAGCTCTGCTCCAGCTCCTACTCGATTTCCTGGCCCCCCTCTTCAGAATATCTGTGGCCACACAAGAGTGGGGTTCAGATCAGTGAAGGCTCAATTTTACCAGCACTCTGAGCAGTTGGGAGGAGACATAGCCATCATCAGCCTTACTCTCTATGTTGTAAATTTAAAGTTTAAACCAAGATTGAAACATCATTTACATTTTTCTTCCTTGTGAGGGATGGTGGAGGAGGGCTTTTACATCATCACATCATTACATCACACTGTTGCCTCATTTTGAGCTGATGTTACATGAAATGCCTCAGTCACTTCCACAACGTGGCTCTGAGTCCCATGCTTGCTTTATTGGAACCACAGCGAGGCCCTGCTTCCTTCCCTTTATCATTTTGTCTTGCTAGTCCATGGTTCGGAGAAGGCAATGGCACCCCACTCCAGTACTCTTGCCTGGAAAATCCCATGGATGGAGGAGCCTAGAAGGCTGCAGTCCATGGGGTCGCTAGGAGTCGGACAGGACTGAGCGACTTCACTTTCACTTTTCACTTTCATGCATTGGAGAAGGAAATGGCAACCCACTCCAGTGTTCTTGCCTGGAGAATCCCAGGGACGGGAGAGCCTGGTGGGCTGCCGTGTATGGGGTCGCACAGAGTCAGACACTACTGAAGCGACTTAGCAGCAGCAGCAGCAGCAGCAGTCCGTGGTTAAAACTCACAGACGCATTCCAGACCCAGATTGTGTTTTATGGTTTTCCTCTGGTGGGCTGACAAACCTCTTCATCTAAGTTGACGGTAAAAGTGCTTCTCTCTAGGGCAGAACTTGGGTCAGATTCTGTTCCCTTTAGAAGGGAAGGCATGCCAGTGGAGGGAGGGGACATGAAGAAGACTTGAGCATTTGGAGAGTTTTTGTTCTTTTTTCCACTTGGATCTTCCTTGCAGCACACAGGCTCTTCACCATGGTGCACAGGCTTATCTAGCTGTGGTACAAGGCACGTGTAATCTTAGTTCCTTCACCCAGGATTAAACCTGCATTCCCTACTCTGGAATTCTTAACCAACGGACCTCCAGAGAAGTCCCTTAGAGAGTTTTCTGACCAGACTCCTTTTTTTCCCCTTACGGTCATAATGAGCACTGGAATTTGTAAAGTGTGGAGATAGATAACTGTATTTCTGCTCGTGAAAACAAGTTGAATTTCTTAGAAGGGTATTAGCAGCAGTGGGTAGAGAGTAAGGAGGAAAATGAGAAGAGCTTACACTTCTCTCAAGGGTTCAAGAACATGGAGAAGGAGCCAGGAGGTTCATTGTCTTATGTTTTCAGTACTCAGAACTTTAGCACTTTTCATTTAGGATGGCTATAGAGTTCCAGAAAAGAAAATTGAAAAAAACATTTTGGGATTAAAGTTCACTGTTAATTTTTCTCTCTCACTCTCTTCTTTTTTTTTTGAAGAGGAAATGTAGGAATTGTTACGGTTAAAAGCGACTTGGACATTAGGATCCTCTTTTGTAAGATGGGTCAGTAAAAGTAACTGTTGTGTAATAGTTGTAAAGATTATGTGAGAAAATGCAGGAAGAGTCCTCTGGGTGAACCCTGACTCATTTGAAAGGCTCCGTGAACACACTATTATTATCATGATGGCTGTGGAAACAGTGGCCGTTTTCCCCCCCTCTCCTCTCCACTGATCATTTTTGGCTCAAAAATAATGAAGAACACTCTATTAACTAGAGCTAGTCAACAAGGTAATTAGAGGTGGAGATCTTCCCATTTTTCAGTGGTACTGGAGCAGAAACGGGTCCTACTGGGAATGTTGTTAGTGGAAATTGCTCTGTGAGACAGTCTAAGCTATCTGTTCTGCTCAGCCAAGTCGGAGTGTCCAGCTACATTCCTAGTAATATCTTCAGTGTGTTAGTGGTAGGAGGGCCAAGTGCTTCCTTGGCCCAGCTAAGATCCCCTCATTTCTCTCATTAGTATTTCCAGGGCTAGAGGCAGCCACAGTGACTAGGATCAGTAGGGTCACGGTGTCACTAGTAACACCGACACAGTCCACCCCATTACCCCCAAGTGGTGTTTAGAGGATTATTTCTCTGAATTGTAAAAAATACAGCCATAGGAAAACATGGGATTCACAGGGTCTTACTCTGCTGTTCCTTTTTCCTTTTTCTGATCTTAAAAGCCTAGAGATTCAAAGAGTTGATCTGGGGTCAGGACAGATCATCTAAGGCCTTTATTAAGATTAATGAAAATTATTTACACATAAATATATGAAACAACAACAATAAATAAAATCAACAACAAAAAAGAAAAAAGAGAGAACAAAATACAGTTAGAAGATTTCAAGCACCTGAGGAGTGATGTGCAAGTGCTTTTGTTATTTTACCACAAGTGAGAAAATTTTTTAAATAGAATCTAGGAAAACAAAACAGAGTGTGTATTTATATATGCTGAAAACTATGCATTTCTCTATGCATAGTAATTATTGGCTCGGAGAAGGCAACGGCACCCCACTCCAGTACTCTTGCCTGGAAAATTCCGTGGACAGAGGAGCCTGGTAGGCTGCAGTCCATGGGGTCGCTGAGGGTCGGACATGACTGAGCGACTTCACTTTCACTTTTCACTTTCATGCATTGGAGAAGGAAATGGCAGCCCATTCCAGTATTCTTGCCTGGAGAATCCCAGGGACGGTGGAGCCTGGTGGGCTGCCATCTATGGGGTCACACAGAGTCGGACACAACTGAAGTGACTCAGCAGCAGCAGCAGTAATTATTGGCTAGGTAATATCATATTAGATTAATTTAATAAAGATTTTGCTTCTGTAGATCCAGTATTGAAGTTTAGAAAACTACTCTGTAAGATGCAATTTCTACATAATTACAGTGGCTCTGAGCGTGAGTTCTGGCATCAGCCTGCCTGGGTTTGAACACTGGCCCACACTTGGGTAAATTGTTCACCTCTCTGTGACTTCATTTCTCTGTCTCCAAAAAACATACCTCCAAAATATATAAGGAACTATTCCAACCTAATAGCAAAAAGCCAAATAACCTGATTTAAAAAATGGGCAAAAGACTTGAATAGACATTTCTTTGAAGAAGATATTCAAATGACTAACAGGTACATTAAAAGATGCTTAATATCACTAGTCATCAAATAAGGTGAATTAAAACCATAATGAAGTATCACCTTACTCCTGTTAGGGTCGCTGTTGTCAAGAAGACAAAAGATAAGTGTTGGTGAGGATGTAGAGAAACTGAAATGCTTAAGCATTGTTGATGGGAATGTAATATGGTATAGTTGCTTTGGAAAACACTATGAAGTTTCCTCAAAAAATTAAAAATTATCCAGCAGTCCCACTTCTGGGCATTTAATCGAAAAGGAGTGAAATCAGACTCATGAAGAGATATTTGTACTTCCATGTTTATTGTAACACTGTTTAAAATAGCCAAAATGTGGAGAAACAAATGAAATATTCACCAATAGACGAATGGATTGAAAATATATGTGGTATATACACACAGTGGAATATTATTCAGCCTTAAAAAAGAAGATAATTCTTCTATATGCCTCAACTTGGATGAACTTAAAAGACATTACACTAAGTGAAATAAGCCAGTCACAGAAGGACAAATATTGCATGTTAATACTTAGATGAGGTATATAAAATAGTCAAACTCATAGAAGCCAGGAGTAGAATGGGGGTTGCCAGGGACTGAAGGGATTGGGCAATGGGAAGCTGTTTTCAACTGGTATAAAATTTCATTTACGCAAGATAATTGAACTCCTGAGATCTGTTGTATAACGTCATGCCTAAGTTTACAGTATTGTATACTTCATTTTTTAAGAGGGTGGATTTTGTGTTGTGTTCTTACCACATTAAAAACAAATGAAAAGCAAAAAAAAAAAAAAAAACAACACCAAAAACCTGTATCTAAGAGAGAGTTGTGTGCTTAGTTGCTCAATCATATCCGACTCTTTGAGACTTCATGGACAGGCTCCTCTGTCCATGGGGATTCTCCAGGCAAAAATACTGAAATGGGTTGCCATGCCCTCCTCCAGGGGATCTTCCCAACCCAGGGATTAAACCCAGGTTTCCCACATTGTAGGCGGATTCTTTACCATCTAAGCCACCAGAGAAGCAAACCAGGTAAGGGGAGACCCGGATGGTTAGGGTTAGGTAAAATCATTCATGAAATGTACAAATGCTTTAAGAACCTGACATGCACTCAGGGTTAAATAACCATTATTATATTTTTATTATAGCATTGGGAACCCAGGTTGCTTGGATTACTTGATCCAAGTTACCATCATTAGTTGGGTGGCATCATGCTTAAGTTCTAGTTGCCATAAGTAAGAGGGAAAAACAGACCTAGAGGATTGAGAGTAAATATTTTACTTAGGTGTTTGACTGGCTGGCTTTGGTCAGGGCTTATGCTGTGCAGCTATAGCAGATTGCTTTCCATCTCCAGCTTCTCAAAAGGAGCTGAAATGAAACTGTTCAGGGCAGCTGCTGGTATACAATGTGATAGGATGCTGCGTTGCTTTGCAAGACCTGTTTCAGACTAGGGCATTATTTATTTCCAGGGATGAATCAGGCAAGAGCTGTGATCTGGCTCTTTCCTGGGCAGATGCTATGTGCAAAAAGAGCTTAGAAAGCTTGTTAAACCAGAATCTGCATTAGAACCCTGGTAATTTTAATTCCTCATATAGAAGAATGGATTGACTCATATTTTGTTTTAAGAAGTGAATCACGGAGTTGAAGAATGCCAGCAGTGTATCAGCAGAATTGTCGTATTTTTCAACACGCAAAAACTTATGAAACTGTTGGCCAGTATTATCTTTATAAACAGTGGTGTAGATTAAGTTGTCACAAATAATTCATAAATATTAAAAAAACTTATAATTTTGAAAATGTTTAGCTCTTCCATCCACACTGATGGGACTGAGATGTCTTGTGTTCCTGAGAATTGTTGGGATTAATAAAGTGGAGAAGAGCCTAAATTGATAATTTTTCTTACATGCTCCTGGAAATTTCCCTCATTAAATGTTGGGCTGGATTTCCCAGAGAAGTTTCAGAGTTTCTGGGGAGATTTTAAATAGAAAAGGATTCTCTTCAGCCTGGATGACGTGGACATGCCCTGCCTACAGGCAGAAAAATGGACAAAATGATGTCTGATGCTCCCTTTTTCTGTGACCACTGAACCCTAAGTCTCAACTTAGACACAGGCTCCTTCACAGTGTCTCTGGACCAACAGGTCATGAGAAATCTCTATGGCAACAAACCAGCATTAGGGAGTCCCTTGCAGAAATACTCAAAGGCTTGAGGAAGTTACAGGATTTTGTTTGAAAAGACACACTGACAGCACAAGTAATGCAGCTGGTGAGCTTGATCTTAAGTGCTAGACTGCACCTTAGAAGGATTAATACAGGCTTATTTCTGCATTTATTCAAGACATATTTACTGAACACTGGTCTATATGCCAGCAGTCTGCTAGACAAGGGAATAGGAAGATAAGCAAACCAACGTGGGTTCTGATTTCATGAAATTTATACAATTTGATAAGAAAGGCCAATATTACCTAGCTTACCTGTCACACAAATACATAATTACAGAGTGTAAGCTCCCTGAAGTAAATTACAGACTGCGGTGAGAATGTGTAAGATGGGAATGTCGTTGGAATGAAAAGATGGTGGTAGGAATTTGGAATTGTATGGGCTTGCCCGAGAAGGGGTTGAGTCTGTAGGATGAAGAAACTAGATAAGCAGGTAAAATGGGAACGTTCTAGGGAGAAGCATGGGCAAAGGTCCTCAGATGGCAAAATGAAGACAGTAGCCTAAAATGAAGGTTCATGAAGTGTGCTGGGACAATGGGGTTTATGTCATGTGTTATCTTAGTCAAAGGGCAATGGGAACACACTGAAGGGTTTGGGAAAGTGGAAGTGGGGAGAAAAGCAGCAAGATCAGACTTTAATTTGGGGCAATCTGACTGCAGTGAGGAGAAACCGTTGAAGGTACACAGAAGTAAATATGCTGTAGTTGAGGTAAGAGATGATACACGCTTGGACAAATGGTTGCCGTAGAGGTGAAGAGGAGTAGATGGACCCGAGATCTCCTTAGGAGATAAAATTGATGGTACTTGGTGCGGGACCCAGAAAGAGTTGGTGGGGCAAGGGAGATAGAAACGCCAGGTTTGAATGTATTGTTCACATAGAGCTACATCAGACAGAGCTGGATTTTTAGATCAGATTAAGGGGAAGATCTGGAACACTTTCTTGGTCCCTCTAAACTAAGTGGGGAGGGACCTCCCTAGCTTGATGTGGTAGAAGACGATATCTCAATTCATCTTTTTTTTTTTTTAAATATTTATTTGGCTGTGCCAAGTCTTAGTTGTGGCATGTGAGATCTAGTTCCCTAGCCAGGGGTTGAACCCAGGCCCCCTGCATTGGGAGTGCAGAGTCTTAGCCACTGAACCACCAGGGAAGTCCCTCAATTCATCTTGACCAGAGATTCCTGGAGAAGCCCCTCTAAGGTATCCTGAGCAGTGGCCTCAGTCTTCAGTTTACCTTTTTTAAAAAAAAAATTAATTTATTTATTTTAGTTGGAGGCTAATTACTATACAATATTGTAGTGTTTTTTGCCATACATTGACATGAATCAGCCATGGGTGTACATGCATTCCCCATCCTGAACCCCCCTCCCACCTCCTTCCCCATCCCATTCCTCAGGGTCATCCCAGTGCACCAGCCCTGAGCACCCTGTCTCATGCATCGAACCTGGACTGGCGATCTGTTTCACATAGGGTAATGTACATGTTTCAGTGATATTCTCTCAAATCATCCCACCCTCGCCTTCTCCCACAGAGTCCAAAAGTCTGTTCTTTATATCTGTGTCTCTTTTGCTGTCTCACATATAGGGTCATCATTACCATCTTTCTAAATTCCATATAAATGCATTAATATACTATATTGGTGTTTTTCTTTCTGACTTACTTCACTCTGTATAATAGGCTCCAATTTCATCCACTTCTGGTTTACCTTAAGCTCTGTGAAGAAAGGGACTATGTCTTGTTCCTGACAGTTGGCCAGTGCTTAGCAGAAAGCCCAGCACATATGTCCACCAAAATATTATTGATAAATATATGATATTTTCCCAAGAGCACAGAGACTATAAGAAGCAGTGGCGCGATGGGGAGAAGTCTAGAAACCTATACTTCAGACCTTTGGTGCGGTGACCCTGCCTCCCTCCCAGGTCATGTACTTTTGTTGAGACTATGCCTTTCTACCTCAAATACCCTCATATCCTCATTTAGTTGAAAAAGCTTTAAAAGTTGCTTGGGTGAATATGTTTGGTTTCATTTTGAAGTGATACCATAATTTGGCAGCATTTATTTAAGTATAGCATTTTTTTTTCAGTTGGATGAAACAGGGAGTTATCAATTATAACTACATAGAGAAATGAGTAAAGAACTCAGGTCTATGCAAAACAAGGGAAATAACCATTAGGAAAGTTCAGCACTTCCCAGATAGCTCAGACAGTAAAGAATCTGCCAGAGATTCTTTCAGGAGACTCAGGTTCTATCCCTGGGTCAGGAAGAGCCCCAGAGAAGGAAATGGCAACCCACTTTGTACTCTTGCCTGGAAAATTCCATGGACAGAGGAGCCTGGCAGGCTACAGTCCATGGGATCATACAAAGACACATGACTGAGCATGCACGCACGCAAGCTCAACTACACAGTGGAAAGTTCAGCAAGGGAGGTTCTGGAAGATTCTAAAAGTCGGGGCAGCCTTGGGGGCCTGGAAAGTTGGGGAGCAGCAGGCTAGATTTGTTTTATAATATTTATTTACTTGGCTGCATCAGGTCTTAGATGTGGGCATGTGGGATCTTTAGCTGTGCCATGTGGGATCCAGTTCCCTGACCAAGGATCAAACCCGGGCTCACCTGAATCGAGAGCATGGAGCCTTAGCCACTGAACCACCAGGGAAGTCCCAGGTTAGATATTTTTAAAGCAATGAAATGAACCTAAGATCTAGGAATTCAAGGTGAGACGGAGAAGCCTCAGCAAACGATGTGGATGAACTTCATCTCCAAGGACAAGATGAGTGACAGTCGCCTGGTGTTAATTCCAACCAGAAGAAATCAGGGATGTACAGGTGGAACGGTCTCTGGGGCTCGCAGGACCAAGATGGAGATGAGTCCACTGATCAGTAGTGAGGATAGTTGAGATAACTTTGCTTGAGAATTTTTCTATATCACTCTTGTTGTGACTGTCTTCATTTTCATGTAAAAAGGATGAGTGTATCTTTTCTCAAAATAATGAAACATATGGGCCTGATACCATTGGAAATTTGATTTTTGAAAGTCATCAATATGTTGTAAATGTCAAAGGAGGAAACTCCCTCACAGGTAGATGTTTCCAGAAAGGTGAGTAAAAATGAATAGGATTACTGACATCTTCAAAAGAACACGGTTTTAAGCAGCAGATATTAAATATTTTCTTCACAGTAAATTCAGTGTGTGTGTGTGTGTGGGCATGCACGTGCATGCACAAATATACACACTAGATAATTTCCCCAACTCTTTCACTCTGTGTTATTCTGTGGTTACTCAAGTATGTTAGCTGCTCAGTTGTGCCTGACTCTTTGCGACCCCTTGGACTGTAGCCCGACAGACTCTGTCTATGGGATTCTCCAGGCATGAATACTGGAGAGGGTTGCCATTTCCTTCTCTAGGGGATCTTCCCAACCCAGGGATTGAATCCCAGTCTTCTGCAAAGAGGTAGATTCTTTACCATCTTAGCCACCAGGGAAGCCCATGTTATCCTGCAACAGATATTAAAATTTGACACTTTGGGTTTTTTCGTATAAATATTCAACCAACCTTTGTGAGTGATACTGGGTGCTGGGGTTTGGGGAAGCATCTGTTTGGGCAGTTTCTTTTGGATGGGGTGTGGGTTCAGAGTCAACCCAGCTTAGAACCATGAAATGAGCCAGCAGCAGGCCTGCTCTCACTGTAACTGCTGGTAAAAGAGAGTCTCTGAATTTAGCTCTGTATTTTCATGGGGCTTCAGAGACACCTCACATACTGGCTTTCCCAACCATCTCAGGTGTAAGTTGTATCAAAGAGTCTATGTCTCGTTACATTTACAAGCCTCAGGGTAAACACACAGGTACATTTTTCTTCTTTTGGAATGACAAGTTCCTCTGCTGTTACCATCTGTCCACAGATGGTGGTCCTGGAATCTCCCTACCTACACTTTTACACCTGTTTCTCTTTTTCAGTCCTCTTATTCCTTCTCTCCTTTTCCTTCCCTCCTACTTGCACTTTTACCTAGTATTTTTCTGCTGTCCCTTAGCTTCTTCCAGTCTCACATTGCCCCATTACCCTTTCTTCTCCTGCCCCCATTGAAGCTCACAGAACCGGGTTCCAGTCCTTCAGAATCTTACTCTCAGCAAGATAGCACATCCAATCCCCCTTTAGGAAATTATTTTACTTATCTCTTAATATTTTGATCAGGAACAAATATTTAACATTCAGGAGTCACTCTAAGTGGTATGGATTAGAAGCAGGGGGCAGGCACGGGTGAAAAATCATTTTGGATGGGAAAGCCTGTCCACCTTCCATGCATTATAACCAGCAGGCAAAGACTAAATATTGGGCAGGCACCATCACTGCCCATCTTCTCAAGAAAAATTTGAGGAGGGACCCTGGAACCTCGAAGGTGATGGTGGCAGCCCGTCTTTTTACCAAAAGGAGTTTGATTCAAATGAGTCCAGTTTGGATTAGGTAAAGAATGAGATTGAGGAGATGTGTTCTAGAAATCAGCCAATTTCGCAGCCTGGGGCAGGTATTTGTCATCAGCTGAGTCATACTGCCCTGGGATTAGCCAGCTCTACTTTCTGTTTCAACAATAAAAAGTCTTGCAAAACTGCTGGCATGTGAGACAGAGGGATCCAGAAAGTTTTGGCATCTTTTCCAGCAGCATAACGGGTTTTAGGGAAGAGACTTGTGAGAGCATGGTCCATGCACTCCACCACCAGGGACAGATCCACGTTCACAAAGGATGCAGTGCCTTTCAATTGTTCTAGGCCTGTAAAAAAAGAGACAGAAGCACATTTACCCCGTGGAAGAAGGGGAATAGGGGAATGTGAAGCTAGGTTGCAAAGGGGAGGGTGCAGTGAGGGAATTTATTTTGATTTTGCCATTATAACTCGGTCCGCTTGTGGTGGGTTTTTATCTATTCCTCAGAAAAGGATGCAGCAGTGATTTCTTTAGATTGTTGGCTCTCAGACTTGAGTGAGCAGCAGAATCTCCTAGAGAGCTTGTTCAAAGCCAGAACCCAAGAAGTTAGTAGTTCGTATACCCATGGTGGTAGTAATATAAACACAGCACTTCTTAAAACAAACTTGATATAGGAAATGTGTGTACACGTGCTTGTGCATATATGTGTGCACTAATATAGCATGTGCCTCTATAATTCAGTGAATAAAAAGAGACTCATCCACTAAAGCCCTGACTCACAAAGCTAAAGGTGTCCTGGTTCTCAGCAAATGAATTGTGTGAGTAATGAGCTAAGATACCTTTAAAGAGGCAGGGACTGGTGATGGCTTGAAGCATTACTCCTAAGCTCTTAAAACATATCTTAAATTGTGTATCCTCAAGGGAAAATCTATTGTGTTAAATCTTTTGACTTCAGCTCCCAGTAGCCACAAGGTGTCCCAAGAGCCTAATTGAGGTTAGCTCAGAAGTCTTGTCTATTTTAAACTCCTACGACTCCAGTCTGGGAAATGAAGCAAAGTGATCTTAAATTTGCGGTCCGCTTTAGAACTATAAGTCTCGCTGATCTCAAAGTCTTGGCTTGGAGAACTCTAATAAGAGCAACCAGGACAAAATAGGGCTCTAAGCCTTTGGTGATTCTGAGAAAGGACCCCTGACCCAGAGGCCAAGTCAAAAAAATTTGAGATAGAAATTGAAGATATATTCTCAGGCATCTAGGAAATATCAATTTCAACATCAAATGAGGGATTTTGTTTTCGAACTTAGAGGCTTCGGAGTCGGTGAGTGAGAAACAGAGCCTTTAATGGCAGTGGTTGTAACCTGATATGTGATGACATGTCAGCACCGCGAGGTTTGTCAAACCAGACGTTCTAGTTGACATATGTGTACCTGTATGCGTGTGTGTGTGTGTGTGTGTGTGTGTGTGTGTGTGTGTGTGTGCGTGCAGTGGGGTAGTTGCAGAAGTCAGTCATTCTCCCCCAGGAGATGTGACTAGGCTCTTGGCTCCACCTTGAAAACTCCTGGCCTTGAACCTTGCCACAGTTGGCTGTCTTACCGAAGCCCGCCGAAGAAGAGGCAGGACCACAGCTGGGGTTAGGGTGACTCCAGGTCAAGTGGAGCGCCTGGCTCAAAGCAGGAGCTTAGTAAGTGTTTGAGGACTAGTGAGTAAATGTTAATAGGGCCGGGAAGTCTGATATGGAGGCAAGAGCCCCAATACAGGAAGTTCTGGCAGTTCCTCAACGCCTCATTCCCATTGCAGTGCATGGCGGAGAATAGATGGCCAAGTCAGGCCATCTGGGTTCAAATCCAGCTCTTCACTTACTAGCTGTGCCACTTTGGGCAAGTTACATCCCTGTGCCTCTGCTTCTATGAAATCCAGAGGGTTTGTTTGGGCGTTTTAAATGAAAGAGTTTGTGTAAACTTAGAATGGTGACGAGTATATAGTGAATGTTCACTATGTGTTAGTCATTGTTATCTAACCTTTATGATTATTCCTCCAGCCTTGACTCAGTCTGACTTACCTTATTTCTCCTTCCATCTCCACTGCCATGCATTCCTGCTGCGGAAAGCTTCCACCCAAATATTAATAATTTCTTCCTGTTTAGGTCATATTCAAACCTGACCTTTCCTATAAAGGTTTCTTAACCAGCAACGCTTTGATTCTGTGTTGAATTTCTCGAGCAGTTAGAGACTGTACTATCTAGCACTCCTTCTAGGCTGTTGGGTTGTGTCTCAGAAATAAAGAATCAAGTTTCTTGCATGTTGTAAATCTCAGTGTTCAGAGTCATCTGGTTACTTTCTGTTGTCAACTAGATTGTAAGTTAGTCAGAGTTTGAGTCTTTGAATGAGTGGTAGGTGGTCACCAAACAGAGGTGTTTGTGTAGATGTAATAACCATGGGCTCCAGTCCAGGCATTGCTCTGAGGAGTTGTATAAACTTGGGTAGGACATTTCCCTTTTCCTTTGCTTGCTGCTATAGTTCTTTTGAGGAATAAATGATACAATTCATAAGGCATTTAGTATGGAACTTACCACTTAGTAAATGCTCAGTAAATGTTTATAAACACGAGCAAGAGATGACACTAATTAACAGGGACTCCTGATCTATATTTGAGATCTCTACTGGTGTATTACCATGGTAATCTTATTTTTTCCTTTCTGTTTGAGTCTCTTTCAAGCTGTCTAGGACAATGAACCCCATAGGATCCTGGGTCCACCCCAAAGCTCACTTTTCTCAATGTAGCTTTCTCCATATTGTTGTTTGATGTCTGGAGACAGATGCTTCCAAATGGCAAGTTTCTTTTCAGCAGTCTTTTCTGGATCTGACAAATTGGTTTTGAACAATCCTGGTTCGATGCAAGCGACATGCACACCAAAAGCTTTCATGTCCCGCCTGTGAAAAGAGCCAGTTGAAGACATTTAATTCAGGCTTATTTGAATAATGTTTGCTTATAAATCCTTTCATGGAATCACAGAGTGGGGTGCACAGGAAAGAGCATCTTATTCTACCATCTCAGTTTGCAGATGAGGAACTGAACTACGGGATGGATCATCTTCCACATTCCAGACTGGCTACTATGCAGTACGCCTGTGGGACACATCTGAATAGCACAGCAAAGTCTTTGAAAACTGAACAAATATTGCGATCTTAAACCACAGAAGGTTGGTTGGAAGTTGTGACCTGAACACAAGCTGCTCAATTATCTGCTAAAAACAACAACAATAACAACAAAAACCTATCAACATTCTCCCCAGAATTTAATAGGGCTCATAGTTTCATGTTGTACCAAATGTTTAGCATATGATACATAAAAGAAGTCAGAAAATCTCAACTCACATGAGAAAAGACAATGGACAGATACCAAGGCCGAGGCAACACAGATGTTGGAATTATCAAAGTCTTTAAAGTGCTTGTTACAAACATGCTCCAAGAGAGAGACACTCCTGAAGTAATTGGGAATTTAGAAAGCTTTAGAAAAGAAAGAAAAGATAAAGAAGAACCAAGTTAAAACTTTACACTTGAAAAATCCATTAACCAAAATAAAATATTTACTGGCTGGACTCATTAGTAAAATGAAGAAGATGAAGGAAAGTCAATGAATTTGAAGATGGATCACTAGAAATTACCTAATCTGAACAGCAGAGAGAACAATAATTGACAAAGTGAACAGAACCATAGAAATCTGTGGGACAAAATCAAAAGGTTTAATATTTGTGTTAGAATCCCAGAAGGAAGAGAAATAGTGGATTGTAGATAAAAAATGTTCGGAGAAACAATGGCTGAAACCCCCTCAAATATGTGAAAAGGCATAAACCTACAGATTGGAGAAGCCCAGTGAACCTCAGACATCATAAACCCAAAGAAGCTAATGCCTGGGGCACCGCATTGAAGGACTTTGCTAAATTGGTCCTTTCATGGTTTTATGCTCTGGGGTTCTCTGATGACATAGCAAAAAGAGGTGGTCAATGCTTTCCTGTGGTAGCAAAATCTTCACATTAGATTAGCAAGCTTCTGTGTGTGTGTGTGTGTGTGTGTGTGTGTGACTCAGTCTTGTCTGACTCTTTCCCACCCCATGGACTATAGCCCACCAGGCTCCTCTGTCTGTGGGATTCTCCAGGCAAGAATACTAGAGTGGGTTGCCATTCCCTTCTCCAGGGTAGCAAGCTTCTAAGTTTTATTTGGAAATGGAAGCATCAGAGGAAAGCTGACTTTCTTGTCTTTGGGGTAGAGGTGGGACGGTTACCATCCATTCAGCTATAGTGTTTGAAATTTGAGTCTAGAACTTGCAACAAGAGGGGAGAAAATTGCTGCATCGCTAAGTCATTACTTTATCAGATAATTTTCTACTGAGGGTTTAAATAAGATGTCACTGTTGTGTCTGCAACTGACAGTAATACCAACAGAGAGACCTGATTTAGTTCCTCTCTCTGATTCCCTAACTATTAAACAAGCTAATCTGTTGAATACAAATTTGCCACCACTATTCTCATATGCATTAATGCAAAAAGGAGAAAAGACTTTAAAAGATTTAGGTTCAAATCCTATTCTACCACTTGACAGCTGGGTGACCTCAGGGGAGTTATCTCATCTCTCTTAGCTTCAGTGGTATCATTTATATTTTATTTCTCATTTTTTAAATGTTTTTTCCTTATTTTTTGCTTCGAACCCTTGTGCCAAGGGCTGACTTTCAGTATCATAAATTGGGAATAGTTTAAAGCACTAAATAGAGTGTCTGGTATATACATGTTCAATGAATGTTAGTGGTTATTGTTTGCTAAGATGTCCATGTTTGCTTTACCTTAAGCTGTCATTGAAGCCTTCTACTGCATATTTAGATGGCGAATAGCCCCCTCCACCAAATGCAAGCCGACCCCCAATGCTGGAGACATTGATAATTCTCCCTCGAGCCTTTTTGACCAAGGGAAGCATGTTTAACGTGACACTGATGAGTCCAAACAGGTTCACTTCAACAGGTTCTCTGTAGTCCTCAACTGTCAGCCAGTCATTGGGTGCCAGCACACCAAGAATGCCAGCGTTGTTGATCAGACCCCAGAGACCTGGAACAGAGCGGAAGGGAAGGAGGTGTGGTAGAAGGTGATACTTATATAGGCATCCTCGATGGAAATACAGCTCTGCCTTATCTGATGGTGTCATTTTCTCCTTCCAGTCACATTCCTTCCTGCTTTGAATACTTGCAGTTTGGGGAAGTGATAGTACAGTGGGTGAGAGGTTAAACTGAAACGGCTGAAGTTCTGTTACTGGAAGCCACTCTCACAATTTTTCTGTTTCTGCTTCGAATGTCAAACACTATCTGAGTGAGACTTTTTAATCTCAGATGTGAGGAAATTGCTCTATTTTTCCTATCATGCTGGATGGCATAGCCAGAGAATACTTATGAACTGTTTTTATAGACAAAGAACAACATCGATCTATTTCACATTTATTTTTGGTAAAAATCCAGTCATTTACCTGTCTTATTTTATGATGGGAAACACTTAACATTGTTAAAAGTGTTTGGCATTCAAGCATTAAAATATTATTTGGCGCCTTATCAAACCACTGCTTTTGAGGTTCAGAGTCTCAACTATATGATGAAAATGTGATAAAGAAAAATAACATCTGTTTGTTTTTTCCTTTGTGGATTCAAATATCTTCATCCATGAGGATATTTCAAACTTCATTCAGGGAAATAAAATAAAAAGTCTTCTAGTTCGGAATGCGCCTATCTTTGCAGAATCTAATGCAGAATGAGGTCCAATGACTCCCTATTCTACCACAACTACCTAAGACACATTTGCTCAGATCGCCAGACTATTTTCTTCCTTTCCCAGTGACAGTGTGTGAGCTCTGGAACCATTTCGCAGTCGGAAGATGGACCTGGATATTCAGATGGCAATTCAAGGGTTGCCCTCAGAATCTACTGTAGCTTTTAGCCCCAAGTTGTTTGCTGCGTAAGTGGTGAGAGTAGCACTTCACAGAAAAAGATCGGTTAACACCATCATCTCAGTTCTAAATTCACCCATGGGAACGTATGAGAAGATAATGTGGGCTGTGTCTCTCATGCATGTAGAGAGCTTGCAATGTAGAAATATTCAGGGCTATTCTAAACTTTCTCCCATCTTCTCTAGTACACAACTGGTATTTAGGAGACTATTTTTTTTTTTTTTTGGAAAGAGCATTTAAAATCAGACTATTTACTTTCATTTAGCTTTGCTTACTTCTCAACACCCCCTCCATTCCCCTCATTCTCACATCACTCACCTTTCTCCCCAACTTGGTTTTTCACCCACTGGGCAGCCCTCTTGACATTTTCTGGGTCAGTTACATCCAGGAGCACGGTATGAAGCCTCTCTGAAGTTTCTGCCTTTAAAGCTGTTGATCCTGATTCAGTTAGGCAGGCAGCAATTACATGAAATCCTTTCTTATCAAAAGTTCTGGCTGCCAAGTTTCCAAAGCCAGTGTCACACCCAGTGATGAAAATGTACTTATCAGTGATGTTTGCGATCTTTAGCTGTCTTTTATAATTCCACAGAAAACCACAAAGGATCAGAAGGACTAACAGCCAAAAGAGCATTTTTTTCCTGTTGTATGACAAGGACACTTCTTTCTTGAACAATAAAAGAAGATGGCGTCCTGAGTGTTCAAAATTAGAAAGAAAATTCGAATTAGAAGCATTAGGGCATAATAACCCAGAGTGATGAACTTAAGATATCTTAATGCATTTGGATGGATACATAGATGGTTAAAAATGCAATAACTCTTATTTGGTTGGGGAGATGGCCATTTAAGTGTTAAACTACACCTATCATATGTGCATGTGTGTGTGCTCAGTCGTGTCTGACTCTTTGTGACCCCCATGGACTGTATTTCTCCAGGCTCTTCTGTCCATGGGGTTCTCCAGGTGAAAACACTGGAGTGAGTTGCCATTTCCTCCTCCAAAGGATCTTCCTGACTTAGGGATCGAACCTGTGTCTCCTGCATTGCAGGCAGATTCTTTACCACTAAGCCACAAGGGTTTCCCAAGTGGCAGAGAAAGTAACTGGCAAAATTGACAAGGGTCATTGGGTTGATTTAACTTTTTTTCTCTATCTGTATATATGCAAATATTCCTTTGCTTAATAAGGAATATTAACATAAACACAGATAGAATGATACACACACACTCGTGCACACAGACACACAACTCTATTTCTACTGTTTTACAAGGAATAGATTGTTTCAGATAAAAAATAATGCAACATATCTTCACTTATTGTGGACGATTTGGACTCTGCTTTCATCTTTTTTTCCTGCCGAAAGATCTATAGCTAAAGAAGGAAAAAATGGGTAATAAAAATAAGTCAAAGGTAAAAGGAAGGTTTGTGCAAACTAGTTGGTTCTTGTGGTATAGCCATGACTATTACTAAAGCAGTCAGGTTTTTAGACTATTGTTACTTAAAAATTTGGTATAGTTTTTCCAAATCTTCCCTCTGTAGGAATTATTGATTTGTTGCAAGTCGATGTCTATGTAGCAAGATTTCCCCTTTTCAAGTAAATAAATACATTTAAAATATGTAATTTTGAGGGGTGGGGTGGTGTAACCAACTCTTGCAAAATTTCATATTTAGACATTTTAAGGAAACTTCATGTTTATACATTCAATTAGTATAGCGTTTTGCTCAAGCCTAGGTCTTGATAAAAAATTGTTGAATAACTAAAAGTTAACTATATTCACCAAATGGATTCTGTAACCTTTGTTGCAATCCAAACTCCCAAGGGAATTATGTGAAAAATGCAAATATTCATGGGGTTCAATGTGCCCTAGAGCTGAGAGTCGGAGAAGGCAATGGCACCCGACTCCAGTACTCTTGCCTGGAAAATCCCATGGACGGAGGAGCCTGGTGGGCTGCCATCTATGGGGTCGCACAGAGTCGGATACAACTGAAGTGACTTAGCAGCAGCAGCAGCAGAGCCGAGACTGGAAACTCTGTGCTGTAGGGTTTTGCTGCTGGCAGGCAGGCCTAAGGGGAGCAATAGTAAAACAATGGCTTACTTTTGTAAAGCATTCTGCCTTTCACTTTTACATATAAGTCTCATTTGACCCTCTTTGTAGCCTTTTCAGTTAGAGAGGGCTCATTACTTGCCTCATTTTATAGGAGAATTAATATGCCAATTAATAAATGTAAAAGGAAAAATGAAATTAGCAAATTATGATGTGGCAGCTGACAAAGTGACAGCTGTTCCAGGCAATTCTAAACTAGTGGGTGAAATTCCGATGAGAAACGGTAACTATAGAATCTCAAAGAATCTCTGCATAAAGCTCGTACTAATTAAAAAGAGAGCAATAGTAATTTCACAGTGGAGAAATCTGACGGATACCACTTTAACCAAGTGATAAAAATGAACACTACAGAGACGACAAAATGGCGGAGGAGTAGCTGGACATGGAGTACTTCTCTCTTCATGGATGGATCAGGGATATAGCTTCAGATGCAGGGATCTCACAGAGCACCAGCTGAGGGCTGGCAGGAGTGCCTGATCACCGGAAAGGAATATGGATCCACACAAAACTCAGTAAGAGGAAGGAAGGAAGAAAGGGAAAATTAGGAGAGTGAGTAGGACTGGATCTGCACTCAGGGGGAGAAGGAACTGAAGCAGGGGTGAGATTCCCACACTGGAGCAATAGTTTGGGACAGAGAGGAGGCATTTGAGGCTGTTGGAGAGTGAATCAATTGATCTGTGACATTCTGAATGGAGCAGAGAACCACAGCCCTACCTGTCCAGGACAAGGTCCCTCCGTACGTGCAGTCGCTGGGAGCTGGACCGTTGGGATTAAAGAGCAATCCTAAAGTGAGGGCTGCTGGTGACTGCTGGAGATGGCCTGAGGGGATGTGAAGGAGGCGATCACCGTGGGAGTGCCCTTGAAGGAAAGCTGGGCAGCCATGGAGGCAGGGCCATACTGCTGAATCATGCGCAGGGGGTGGGGCCACCACTGTAGCCTCTCTCTCTCCCCACAGGCCAGAGCCAGCAGCTGACCAGTAGAGAAAGACCCCAGAGATGGTGGTCCTTGGTGGGCCTGATGCACCAGTTGAGCTCAGTTCAGTCAATTCAGTCACTCAGTCGTGTCCAACTCTTTGCGACCCCATAAATCGCAGCACGCCAGGCCTCACTGTCCGTCACCAACTCCCGGAGTTCACTCAGACTCACGTCCATCGAGTCAGTGATGCCATCCAGCCATCTCATCCTCTGTCTTCCCCTTCTCCTCTTGCCCCCAATCCCTCCCAGCATCAGAGTTTTTTCCAATGAGTCAACTCTTCGCATGAGGTGGCCAAAGTACTGGAGTTTCAGCTTTAGCATCATTCCTTCCAAAGAAATCCCAGGGCTAATCTCCTTCAGAGTGGACTGGTTGGATCTCCTTGCAGTCCAAGGGACTCTCAAGAGTCTTCTCCAACACCACAGTTCTAAAGCATCAATTCTTCATCACTCAGCTTTCTTCACAGTCCAACTCTCACATCCATACATGACCACTGGAAAAACCATAGCCTTGACTAGACGAACTTTTGTTGGCAAAGTAATGTCTCTGCTTTTGAATATGCTATCTAGGTTGGTCATAACTTTCCTTCCAAGGAGTAAGCATCTTTTAATTTCATGGCTGCAGTCACCATCTGCAGTGATTTTGGAGCCCAGAAAAATAAAGTCTGACACTGTTTCCACTGTTTCCCCATCTATTTCCCATGAAGTGATGGGACCAGATGCCATGATCTTAGTTTTCTGAATGTTGAGCTTTAAGCCAACTCTTTCACTCTCCTCTTTCACTTTCATCAAGAGGCTTTTTAGTTCCTCTTCACTTTCTGCCATAAGGGTGGTGTCATCTGCATATCTGAGGTTATTGATATTTCTCCCGGCAATCTTGATTCCAGCTTGTACTTCTTCCAGCCCAGCATTTCTCATGATGTACTCTGCATAGAAGTTAAATAAGCAGGGTGACAATATACAGCCTTGACGAACTCCTTTTCCTATTTGGAACCAGTCTGTTGTTCCATGTCCAGTTTTAACTGTTGCTTCCTGACCTGCATATAGGTTTCTCAAGAGGCAGGTCAGGTGGTCTGGTATGCCCATCTCTTGAAGAATTTTCCACAGTTTATTGGGATCCACACAGTCAAAGGCTTTGGCATAGTCAATAAAGCAGAAATAGATGTTTTTCTGGAACTCTCTTGCTTTTTCGATGATCCAGCGGATGTTGGCAATTTGGTCTCTGGTTCCTCTGCCTTTTCTAAAACCAGCTTGAACATCTGGAAGTCCACGGTTCACGTATTGCTGAAGCCTGGCTTGGAGAATTTTGACCATTACTTTACTAGCGTGTGAGATGAGTGCAATTGTGAGGTAGTTTGAGCATTCCTTGGCATTGCCTTTCTTTGGGATTGGAATGAAAACTGACCTTTTCCAGTCCTGTGGCCACTGCTGAGTTTTCCAAATTTGCTGGCATATATTTCACAGCATCATCTTTCAGGATTTGAAATAGCTCCACTGGAATTCCATCACCTCCACTAGCTTTGTTCATAGTGATGCTTTCTAAGGCCCACTTGACTTCACATTCCAGGATGTCTGGCTCTAGGTGAGTGATCATACCATCGTGATTATCTTGGTCATGAAGATCTTTTTTGTACAGTTCTTCTATGTATTCCTGCCACCTCTTCTTAATATCTTCTGCTTCTGTTAGGTCCATACCATTTCTGTCCTTTATCAAGCCCATCTTTGCACCAGCAACAGAGAAAGATCACAGCCAGGAGGGCCCTTTGAGCACCTGCTTCACCAAGCAACAATGAAGGACCAGCTAGGGAAGTCCTTTGAATGCCAGCTTCCAGAGGCTAGAAAAAGACTCTATGTTCGTGCTAAGTTGCTTCAGTTATGTCCAACTCTGTGCGACCCTGTGAACGGCAACCTGCCAACCTCCTCTGTCCATGGGATTCTCCAAGCAAAAATATTGGAATGGGTTCCCATGCCCTCCCCCAGGGGGCTCTTCCCAGCCCAAGAAACAAACCCGTGTCTCTTATGTCTCCTGCATTAGCAGGTGGGTTCTTTATCACTAGCACCACCTGGGAAGCCCCTGAAAAAGAGTCTAATAGCACTTTATCACCTATGCCCATGGCCACCAGGTTCCCTACACTTTTGGCCCCACCAGGTTCCCTACACTCTGAGCAGCCATGCCTCCTCCATGCCCAGTCCTCACTGGTGCAGAGCTGCCAGAGGCTAGAAAGAAAAAGGCTTAATAGTGCCATATCTCCTGCTCCTGTGGCCACCACCTCCCCCATGCATGGTGCTGCCAGGGTCCCCACAATTCAAGCAGCTGTGACACCTCCACTCTTGGTCCTCACTGGGCAGACCCAAGTCCTCCAGGGCAGCCTCAGGAGTGAACTCCCGTGGATAACCTGCATGGAGTGCTGGGGATGAAACCACAATTGACTTCCAGGGGCAGAATGGCTAAGGAAGAGGATTGGAAATCTTTCCACCAGCTGTACAAGCTGCAGATTAAATCCACACAACCAACTAGGTACTCTGTGCCTATGAAATATATAAAAGGACAATGAGTGTTCACATAAAAGCAAAAAACCCTAGCTCTGGCAACAGTGGAGGTAAGTATACACAGGAGTAGAGCAGATAGGTCCAAAGAACAGTCCAGTATAGGAGGGCTTCCTAGGAGGTGGAGGTAGAATTACTACTCTCTATATACAATTTTTTTTCCTTTTTTCCCCCTTTCCCCTCTTTTTCCTTTTTCCCCCTTTTCCCCTTTCCCCCCTTTTCCCCCTTTTTATCCTTTTAATCTTTTCCCCCTTTTTTCTTTTTCATATATTTCTCATTTTTTCTTTTTTTTTTTTTTCACTCTCTTTTTTCTCTCTTCCTTTTGTAAATGTGTGAGTTTCTTTGGGTGCTCTTAGCAACTGAGTGTTGTTTTCACCATTAGTCTTGAGGTTTTGTCTTCTGTGCTGTGATGCCTGTGAAGTCTTGGTGCTACAGTAAGGGAAGGAACCAATAGCAGACTATTGGAGGCAGAAAAATGGATAAGTGATCTGGAAGACAGAATGGTGGAAAGAACTGAAGCAGAGCAGAATAAAGAAAAAAAAAATAGAAAGAAATGAGGACAGTCTCAGAGACCTCTGGAACAACATTAAGCACACTAACATATGAATTATAAGGATCCTAGAAGAAGAGGAGGGAAAAAGGCATGAGAAAATATTTGAGGAGATAATAGTCAAAAACTTCCCTAACTTGGGAAAGGAAATAACCATCCAAATCCAGGAAGCCCACAGTCCAATACAGGATAAACCCAAGGAGAAATACACCAAGACACATATTAATCAAGTGAATGAAAGTTAAACAGAAAGAACAAATATTAAAAGCAGCAAGGGAAAAGCAGCAAATAACACACAAGGGGATTTCCATAAGGCTAACAGCTAATCTTTCAACAGAAACTCTGGCCAGAAGGGAGTGACGAGGTATACTTAAAGTGATGAAAGAAACAAAATTACAACAAAGATTGCTCTATCTAGTAAGGATCTCATTCAGATTCAAAGGAGAACTCAAAAGCTTTACGGATCAGCAAAAAAAAAAAAAAAAGATAAGAGAATTCAGCGTCACCAAACCAGCTTCACAACAAATGCTAAAGAAACTTCTCTAGGTTGGAAACACAAGAGAAAGAAAAGGCCTACAAAAACAAACCCAAAAGAATAAAGTAAATAGTAATAGGATCATTAGTTAATTAGTGTTAGTCGCTCAGTCGTGTCCAACTCTTTGTGACCCCATGAACTGTAGCCCACCAGGCTCCTCTGTCCATGGAATTCCCCAGGCAAGAATATTGGAGTGGATAGCCATTTCCTTCTCCAGGCGATCTTCCTGACCCAGGGATTGAATCTAGGTCTCCTGAATTGCAGGCAGATTCTTTACTGTCTGAGCCACCAGAGAAGCCCCATATGTAGCATATATATCAATAATTATGTTAAGTGTAAATTGACTAAATGCTCCAATTAAAAGATACAATGGATACAAAAACAAGACCCTTCTATATACTGTCTACAAGAGACCCACCTCAGACCTAGGGACACACAAAGTGAGGGGCTGGAAAAAGATATTCCATGCAAATGGAAATCAAAAGAAAGCAGGAGTAGCAATAGTCGTATCAGATAAAATAGACTTTAAAATAAAGACTGTTATAAGAGACAAGGAAGGACACTACATGATGATCCAGGAATCAATCCAAGAAGAAGATATAAAGTTATAAATATATATGCATCCAACATAGGAGCACCTCAATACTAAGGCAAATGCTAACAACAGGGAGATCCAACCAGTCCATTCTAAAGGAGATCAGCCCTGGGATTTCTTTGGAGGGAATGATGCTAAAGCTGAAGCTCCAGTACTTTGGCCACCTCATGCGAAGAGGTGAAAAGTCTCTTTGGAAAAGACTCTGATGCTGGGAGGGATTGGGGGCAGGAGGAGAAGGGGACGACAGAGGATGAGATGGCTGGATGGCATCACTGACTTGATGGACGTGAGTCTGAGTGAACTCCGGGAGTTGGTGATGGACAGGGAGGCCTGGCGTGCTGCGATTCATGGGGCCGCGAAGAGTAGGACACGACTGAGCGACTGAACTGAACTGAACTGATTAAAGGGGAAATTGACAGTAACACAATAATAGTGCAGGACTTTAATACCCCATTAATACCAATAGACAGAGATCTACCAGACAGAAAATTAAAAAGAAAATACAAGCCTTAAATGATACATTATATCAGTTGGATCTAATTGATATTTATAGGGCTTTTATCCAAAAACAGCAGCTTTCACTTTTTCTCAAGTGCACATGGAACTTTCTCCAGGATAGATCACATTTTGGGTCACAGATCAAGCCTTGGTAAATTTTAAAAAATTGAAATCATTTCAAGCATCTTTTCCAACCACAACACTATAAGACTAGATATCAGCTACAGGAAAAAACACTACCAAGAACACAAACACGTGGAGGCTGAACAATACACTTCTGAATAACCAACATATTACTGAAGAAGTCAAGAAAGAAGTCCAGATATACTTAGAAACAAATGACAATGAAAACACAACTCAAAACCTATGGGAGGCACTAAAAGTAGTTCTAAGTGGGAAGCTTATACCAATACAAACCTCCCTTAAGAATCAAGAAAAACATTGAATAAACAACCTAACCTTACACCTAAAGCAACTAGAAAAAGAAGAACAAAAACCCCTAAATTTTGTATAAAGGAAGAAATCATAAAGATCAGAGCTGAAATAAATGAAGGAGACAATAGCAACTTTTGATCCTGCACCAAAAAAATCATTTTTTCTTTTGTCAAAAAGAACATTTTTAGGTTGACAAATGAAATTTGAGTAAGCTCTGTAGATCGGATAAACAATAAATATTACATGAATATCAAATTCTCAGTTTTGATCACTTCTATGATTATGTAGAAAATGTCCTACTTTTTAGGAAATACACATGGAAGTATTTAAGGATTAAGTAGCACCATGTCTCCAACTTACTCTTAAACGGTTTAGGAAATAATAAAAATATGTATATAAACAAACATTAAGAATATGTACATTCTCTAAAGAGAGAATAAGAATGTAAATGTGGTACAATGTCAATATCTGGGGATTCTGGGTTGTGCTAGTCTTTCAACTTTTCCATAAGTTTGAAATTAATTCAAACCAAAAATTTCAAAATTTGGCAAAGGAAAATGATTTTTTTTTTTTTAATGAGAAAAGTGTTCATTTGACTGCTTTGTGTTCACGCACAGATAGATGAGAAGTTTCATATACAGAACTTCAGAGTCTAGTGACCTTGGACACCAAGTTTTCTGCCTTCTTCTCTTTGGGAAATTCACCTTCATAACCACTGGAGGAAAGCAAAAACTCAGACCAAATCAGTCAGACTCCCTCTCCCTCCTCATCTTATCCATCTCCCCCCTCAACTTCCTCCTTCCCTAGCCAAACCAATTTTTCCCGGGTGACAAGCAAACGGAGAGGAGGTTTTAGTTGTTAGGGATGGGCTCACTTTAAAATGCGTTGCCCTCATTAGTTACTCCTTTGGGCTGAGGGTTATTTCAGATGCTGGTGTCCCAGCCTGCAGCCTGAATCCAAGGACTGCCAGCCTTGACCTAGAGCTTTGCATAGTCTGTTGTTTCCCCAAAGATTATCATCCAAAAACACTGCTTCTTCTTCAGTCCCTAAAGTTCACATACCTCTAGGTCATTGGACCAAGTCAGCCACAAACCAACACATACCTTTGTCCTCTAATTTTAGCCAAGATGCTACCTTTGAGTAATAACCCTCGGTCAGTCAGAGTTGCTGAGAACATGACCTGTACACAGAAGCTGATTGATGGTTGATTGGTTCATTGACCACTGGGAAGTAAATGAGTAACAGCAACTCACAGGGCTGCACCAGCCTTATTCTGCCAGCTGTGGTCACCTCCATATGGGTCCTTGGTGCCAGCAATTGAGTCAGGGCGTTGACTTTGGTAGCTTGGGTTGTTGGCTTCTCTGTGTGTTTTCCAATTTATCTCACAGCATTTATTGGACATTGTATTTCCAATTTATCTCCCTGCTTAGTAGGGGTACAAATCTTTCAGCAAGAAGTGCCTAGGTCTGTCAGGGTCCCTCTAGCACCCAGGGACTGTGAGCTTATTGATTCATCAAGGCCAAGAACGGAGTAAGAGAAAGCAGATCTTCAGCCCCTAAAGCTCAATGCATGAGGTAGGGTGCAATTCTGAGCGTATGTCCTCTGAACAGGTCACGGAGTGTTTTCTTCAGCCAAAATCAACACTAGCCAATTTGCCAGTAAAAATTTAGAAAGCAAGGACCAAAGTCACACACACACACACACACACACAAGAGACATTAAATCAGGGTTTAGGAGCTGAGGCCTTGGAATCAGGCAGATCAAGTTTCAGGTTCAGTTCCTCTACCATCAGAGGGCCTTTGGGTCAATTGTCATATTATCTTCATTTCCATTTTTCTGTCTGTAAAATAGAGATAACTTCTACCTTGAAGAGTGTTGTTATTTAGTCACTAAGTCGTATCCAACTCCTTGTGACTGTATGGACTATAGCCCGCCAGGCTCTTCTGTCCATGGGATTCTCCAGGCAAGAATACTGAAGTGGGTTGCCATTTCCTCCTCCAGGGGATCTTCCAGACCTAAGAACTGAACTCCTGTCTCCTGCATATCCTGCACTGGCAGAGAGATTCTTTACCACTGAGCCACCGGGGAAGCCCACCTTGAAGAGTACCTGGTGAAATAAAATGACTAGAGGCCTGACACACACGAAGACCCTTGTCATGTGGCAGGACTGGCCGCTGTATGCATTGCTCATGTCTTAGCATGGGGTTCTCAGGCTCAGTATTTTTGCAGTTTTGGTCAGATAATTCTTTATTGTGGGGGGTCTCTGCTGTGTATTACAGGATGTTTAGCACCACCCTGGCCTCTGCCACTTAGATGCCAGTAGTCTGCCCCAGTTGTGACAACCAAAAATGTCTCCAGACATTGCCAGATATTCCCCTAGGAATAAAATTCTTCCCAGTAGAGAACTGCTGGTCTAGTGTTTCCTTGTCTTGGAGGTCCAGAATGGTACAGCATTCAAAACTGCTGGAAACTACTGAAAACCCAGACTGGAAATTCAGTCTTTGTTTCCTTAGTAGTGACATATTGACGAAAGTTTATATTTTTGATGGTCTTACCAGAAAATTTTTATTATTTATAAATACTGGATGGCATCATCAGCTCAATGGACATGAGGCTGAGCAAACTGCTGGAGACAGTGAAGGACAGTGAAGCCTGGAGTGCTACAGTCCATCTGGTCGCGAAGAGATAGACATGACTTAGCGACTGAACAACAATAAATTCATAGCCTGCTGCAGTAAGCATTAATGTCTATGATTTTAAAAAGTTTCCTAGGAACTCGTGTATTTGAGTCCACGTGATACAACTGGAAATTTTATGCATCGCACCACAGGGATCTCACATGCTGCAACTAAGAGCCGAGGCAGCCAAATAAATAAAATAAATGAATATACATATTTTGAAAATTGCCTTTTTGTCATCAGGAGGATAGGAGGCAGTGAGCAAAGCCAAATTTATGTATGCTACCATTTGTGAATTTAGAAATTACCAAATGAGCACTCACAGCATTTATGAGGCCTAAATGCTAGCTGAGCCTTTTGAGTTTGGACCACTATGAACTCCTCTGGGGTGCCCTTCAGATGAGTACCACTGACTACAGAATTCAAAGAATGCTTTGAGAAAGCCATGGTCCTTGGGATTCCCAGTTGATCAAGTCAGGTAGGAATGATAGTAACTCTATGATCTATTGAGTGGCTCAGCTGGTAACGAATCTGCCTGCAGTGCGGGAGACCTGGGTTCGATCCCTGGATTGGGAAGATCCCTGGAGAAGGGAAAGGCAACCTACTCCTGTATTTGGCCTGGAGAATTCCATGGACTATATAGTCCATGAGGTCGCAAAGAGTCAGATACGACTGAGTGACTTTCACTTCACTTCACCATAGTCTAGGACCTCTGCTAAGATCTAGAAATATTTATCTCTTTCAAACCTTACAGTAAAATTATCTCTATTTTATGGATGAGGAAACAAATTCAGAAATGCATGTTAATGGGCGCAAGATAGAACTGTGTTGTTTCAGGCCACTCAATCCCAGCATCCATCCTTTAATTGTCTGCTCCACTGTTAAGGGGACTCCCACTCAACTCTGGGAATCTGGACTGTGTGTACACTTCTCTACACCACCATGCCTAATGATACTTGATTTTAAGTAAATACATGTAGAAGGAAAGAAGAAAGAAAGAGAAGAAAGTTTCCACTCGAACACCAGGCATCTAGCAATAACTGGATTGGTTTTTGAGCCCTTTGATTCATCAGGGCATCTTCCTCTCCTCCTCCTTGTCATCAGATAGTCACACTTCCAATTTAGATAACTTTGAACATTATTGAAAAATATTCCTATAAAATTTATCTCATCAAATTATCAAAATACTTCTGTGAGCTAAGTAGGGTTGGTGTCAGACATAAGATCATTTGCCAGAGAGTGGCTAGAACTAAAAATTTCATCTCTGAGCTCCTAAGCTGTGTTAAAAAAAAAAAAAAAAAAAAAGACAGAGAGAGAAAGAAAAGTAGAACTAGAAAGAGATGAACACATTATCAATCAATAGGAAAATTAAAATATATTATCAAAATTCTCCATGACACCACAAAGACTCAAAAGGAATCAAAAAAGGAGAACTAGGTTTCTCTTTGATCTGTATTTGAAGGGCTGAAGAGTAACTGCTTGTCTGCGACTATTGGAAAATATTACAACTCAATTGCTGTCCTTGTCCACTTCTGCTTCTTTTAATTTTCTCTTCCTGGTTAAAATATCTAAAATAAGATCCTTTGGTTTCACTTCTCTTATTCATCTTCCTCCGCCCTTTAAAAATAAACGAGAGATTCTTAAAAAAAAATAAGATAAAAAATAATGTCTCCATCTTTCAGAGTCACTGTGAGGTATACTTTTTATAAGAGAGGTAGAGTTCTTTGTAGTTACTTCCTCCCAAACAATTTGGTTTTATTTCCACAAAACTTCACAAAGAGAAAGCAATACTGAATCTAGTCGATCACACTGACTGTTAGGGTATTCGTTGAATCTTTATTTTTATTTTTTTCAATTTGCTGCAAGTGTGACCTGAGGTGAATTAACAACTAAGTTTTTTAAAATCAAAATACATCAAATAGAGAACATTTATCAAAAAGCTTTCTAAAATATTTTCTTTCTGAGTTTCTCTTGCACAAGCTTTCTTAAAGGTTGACAGCAGTCTGACTGGACATGTATGTCCCTTGTCCATTTAAATCTTGTAAACCTGGGACTTCTCTGGAAGTCCAGTGCTTAGGAGTCTACCTTGCAGTGCAGGAGACGTGGGTTCAATTCCTGGTCATGGAACTAAGATGCCACATACTGCAGAGCAATTAAGCCCATGTGGTCAACCATTGAGCCCACACACCACAACCAGTCAATAGGAAAATGAAAATCAGTTCAGTTCAGTCGCTCAGTCGTGTCTGACTCTTTTCGACCCCATAAATCGCAGCATGCCAGGCCTCCCTGTCCATCACCAACTCCCAGAGTTCACACAAACTTACGTCCTTTGAGTCGGTGATGCCATCCAGCCATCTCATCCTCTGTCATCCCCTTTTCCTCCTGCCCCCAATCCCTCCCAGCATCAGAGTTTTTTCCAATGAGTCAACTCTTCACATGAGGTGGCCAAAGTACTGGAGTTTCAGCTTTAGCATCATTCCTTCCAATGAACACCCAGTGCTGATCTCCTTCAGAATGGACTAGTTGGATCTCCTTGCAGTCCAAGGGACTCTCAAGAGTCTTCTCCAGCACCACAGTTCAAAAGCATCAATTCTTCGGCGCTCAGCCTTCTTCACAGTCCAACTCTCACATCCATACATGACCACTAGAAAAAACATAGCCTTGACTAGATGGACTTTTGTTGGCAAAGTAATGTCTCTGCTTTTGAATATGCTATCTAGGTTGGTCATAACTTTCCTTCCAAGGAGTAAGCATCTTTTAATTTCATGGCTGCAGTCACATTTGCAGTGATTTTGGAGCCCTCAAAAATAAAGTCTGACACTGTTTCCACTGTTTCCCCATCTATTTGCCATGAAGTGATGGGACCAGATGCCATGATCTTAGTTTTCTGAATGTTGAGCTTTAAGCCAACTTTTTCACTCTCCTCTTTCACTTTCATCAAGAGGCTTTTTAGTTCCTCTTCATTTTCTGCCATAAGGGTGGTGTCATCTGCATATCTGAGGTTATTGATACTTCTCCCAGCAATCTTGATCCCTTATGATTATACAGTGGAAGTGAAGAATAGATTTAAGGGACTAGATCTGATAGATAGAGTGCCTGATGAACTATGGAATGAGATTCGTGACATTGTACGGGAGACAGGGATCAAGACCAATCCCATGGAAAAGAAATGCGAAAAAAAGCAAAATGGCTGTCTGGGGAGGCCTTACAAATAGCTGTGAAGAGAAGCGAAAAGCAAAGGAGAAAAGGAAAGATATAAGCATCTGAATGCAGAGTTCCAAAGACTAGCAAGAAGAGATAAGAAAGCCTTCTTCAGAAAAAAAGTCCCTAGGATTGGGGCTGAGAAGTAGGCCCTTTTGGAAGCTTCCGAGGCAGTTCTAACGTGCAGGCTGAGTTGGGACCAGGTGGACCAAAAAAAAAAAAAAAAAGAAAGCCTTCTTCAGCAATCAATGCAAAGAAATAGAGGAACACAACAGAATGGGAAAGACTAGAGATCTCTTCAAGAAAATTAGAGATACCAAGGGAACATTTCATGCAAAGATGGGCTCGATAAAGGAGAGAAATGGTATGGACCTAACAGAAGCAGAAGACATTAAGAAGAGGTGGCAGGAATACACAGAAGAACTGTACAAAAAAGATCTTCATGACCAAGATAATCACAATGGTATGAAGACTCATCTAGAGACAGACATCCTGGAATGTGAAGTCAAATGGGCCTTAGAAAGCATCACTACGAACAAAGCTAGTGGAGGTGATGGAATTCCAGTTGAGCTATTTCAAATCCTGAAAGATGATGCTGTGGAAGTGCTGCACTCAATATGCCAGCAAATGTGGAAAACTCAGCAGTGGCCACAGCACTGGAAAAGGTCAGTTTTCATTCCAATCCCAAAGAAAGACAATGCCAAGGAATGCTCAAACTACCTCACAATTGCACTCATCTCACATGCTAGTAAAGTAATGCTCAAAATTCTCCAAGCCAGGCTTCAGCAATATGTGAACCGTGAACTTCCAGATGTTCAAGCTGGTTTTAGAAAAGGCAGAGGAACCAGAGACCAAATTGCCAACATCTGCTGGATCATGGAAACATCAAGAGAGTTCCAGAAAAACATCTATTTCTGCTTTATTGACTATGCCAAAGCCTTTGACTGTGTGGATCCCAATAAACTGTGGAAAATTCTTCAAGAGATGGGCATACCAGACCACCTGACCTGCCTCTTGAGAAACCTATATGCAGGTCAGGAAGCAACAGTTAGAACTGGACATGGAACAACAGACTGGTTCCAAATAGGAAAAGGAGTACGTCAAGGCCGTATACTGTCACCCTGCTTATTTAACTTCTATGTAGAGTACCTCATGAGAAACGCTGGGCTGGAAGAAGCACAAGCTGGAATTAAGATTGCCGGGAGAAATATCAATAACTTCAGATATGCAACGGAGAAGGCAATGGCACCCCACTCCAGTACTCTTGCCTGGAAAATCCCATGGACGGAGGAGCCTGGTAGGCTGCAGTCCATGGGGGCGCTAGGAGTCGAACACGACTGAGCGACTTCACTTTCACTTTTCACTTTCATGCATTGGAGAAGGAAATGGCAACCCACTCCAGTGTTCTTGCCTGGAGAATCCCAGGGACAGGGGAGCCTGGTGGACTGCCGTCTATGGGGTCGCACAGAGTCGGACATGACTGAAACGACTTAGCAGCAGCAGCAGCAGCAGATATGCAAAATGAAAATATGTTATCAAAATTCTCCACCACGCCACAAAGACACAAGGGAAATTTAAAAAGGAGAACTAGTTTTCTCTTTTATCTGCACACAAAGTCCAAACCCCACAACGAAAGACCCTGCATGATGCAACCAAAATCCCACAAATTTAAACTGACTTGACACAGCCAAATAAATAAATAAATATTGTAAACCTGGTTAACTGACACCAGATTCCTTTTTAGTTTTATCTTTTCAATGAATCAAGAAATTCTGTCACTATTTAACCCAACTGGCCATTCTGGGATTTCTGTGACACATTTCTTTAAGAAAAATGACATTTGTGCCTAATGACACAAGCTAAGCATATGACTAATGAAAGATATTTTTTGTGAAGAAAATCTTCATGTTGGGCACCCAGAAATCTAAAAAAATTTTAAATGGAGCCAAGAGATCTTACCTAAAATAGTCTTACATGAGCGTCAGATTAAAATAATAATAATGGTTATGGTCCCCCGATGAGATCGTTGATGTGATATTCATCCTTGTAAGTTCCCTCAGACAGTGTAATGAAGAAGCTCCTCCTTTAGTTACATTCCCCTTGAATCCTGCTTCCTGCAGGAGGAAGGTGCCCTCAGGACCCAGTGTGCCTTGTGGAATGGGACACAAGTGTGTGTGTGGGGGGTGCCTCTTTTGTAGGCTCATTCAGTCTCCTGGCTGAGCCTGGAGGTGTGCCAGCCCACTCTTTTGTAGGGAAGACCTGATGAGTTTATGTTTTGCATGTTTAGTTCTAACTGATGAGTTTATGTTTTGCATTTTTAGTTCTAAAGAAAAAACCTATCTCCGATTTTCTTTTGACTTCTTTCAAAACTTTTAAATTATAATTCATCAAACCATCTGTAATAATACTTAATATTCTCAGTCTCTTACAGGTTTATTATTTTGCCAATATGCTTTCTGATATTATTGGCAGGTTAAGAATTATTGCTAAAGCCATGGTTACCTTATTTATGTTGCTGAGTAAGCATTGCTAACTGGAAGACATGATATATTAGATGTTATTATAGCTTACAGTTATGCAAGTCTTCAAGGAAGCTTGCAATATCGAGAGAATGTTATGTAGAGTTGCAGAAAGTGTGTTCAAATCTTCAATATATTTCTTTTCATCTCAGTTATCTTTGAGCAGTTTTTAATGGCAATACCTTGAGAAAGTGACATTCATTGTAAGAGTTTTAAATCCAGTTCCCATTATTTTCCATTTGATATATGAAATAATAAATTTTCCTTGAATTCAGATATTGAACCTTGTTTTAAAAATTTGGCATGCTTTTCAAATATCACAAATAAAGCAAAGATGATACAACATTTGATTTTCATTTTATGCAGCATCTAGCCAAGGATATTTTTAGGGCACCTACTAAGCTAAATAAAGCACAGTCCTTACCCTGGAACTAATAGTATAGCAGGACATTTCAGAACTATTCGTTCAAACTTAAATTGAATTTTAATTTAAAAATGTGTTTTTTTAAAAAACTTTTCCCCCAACTGCTAAAAATCGATCCATTGAGAAAGACCACACCACCACTTGGGTCATAAAGCCTTTAACAAGAATTGCCCTTGAAGCCACTAAACTGACTTTCTCCCTCTGTTATTTGTATGTTGGACGTTTCAGGCAAAATTCCAACCCTTGAATCATAAAACAGAATGAATATCTGAAGCAGACTTATTGTCATCCCAGTGTCCAGGAATCAAATGTGCATTGAGGAATATCCCTGCTTTCTCCTGGACTAAACAGCATCTTTCTCACTCAGCTTAGTGTGTGTGTATATATTTGCCTAAATTGCCCTCTGAAGTATTGGTAAAGCAGGTAGACAAACAGACCTGACCTGCAGTTGGTAGCAAATCTGTTGTTCCAACTAGGAACTCAGCTGAGATTCCCACTCTTTTTAGAGCTTTCCAACTAGGAACTCAGCTGAGATTCCCACTCTTTTTAGAGCTCTTCGCCACTCCAGTTTCCAGTTAATTATAAGATTCATAGATGGTGTCAAATAGGTACAGAGAGATGAACTAGAGGTAAATCTAATTGTAACTCTAGGGTGACAAAGAACATTCAAAGAGAAACCTGGGGAAGGAAGTTCAAGGCAAGGTTTCTGGTGGCATTGAGCTTTTTTCTGTGATGAGGTGGACCCAGTGGCCATCACAGCCTTCTAACATATCATTAAAAAAAAAAAATAGCAACTGCTGACCACAGCATGAAAGACAACTTGATTTATTATGTAAGAGTGAGGAAAAGCAAGACAATTTGAAGACTGACATAAGAAATGAAGGAATAAGTGACAGAACTCCGTCAACGGTTACCTTAGTTAAGATGAACTGGGACACAGAAGCTGTTGTGACCTTGCTGGGCTGCTTGTAATCTGCCTGATCTGGTCGCTGTGCTGGGGGAAGGAAGGATTGTGTCACCCTGACCTCGCAGATCCTCTTAAGGTAGAGATGCCTGGGCTTCCGTCAAGCTCAAAGTGCTTAAGTGTGTGAGGAGTCCGCAGGTTCCCTCCTCGCTCTGTGAGTCACTGTGACTCGAGCTGATGACTAAATTTGTCTTCTTCAGATGGAGGAAGCCAAGAAGCTCTGGGTCATGTGTTTCCAAAGGAATCTGCAGTATCTTTAGCAAATAAAATGTAGTAACTTTTAGAAGGGACTTAAAAATGATCAATGACACCTTTTTCATTGTAAGTACTGAAATAATTAACATGGAGACATTTTGTAAATTGCCTGATACATTGTTTTAATTATTTAACTTTTGAATTATGATTATTGTTCATGATCTCTAGTTATTTTTTTCATCCTGTTAATAGTACTCCTTCCTTTCTAAGAGAATATGTAGGGGAAATCAGTCCCTGATGGTTCTTTTTACCACCTAAAAAACAAAAAAAAAAAACTGGTAAGCAAGGAGATCAAAACTAGTGTAATGAGAGAGTGGACTTATAAGTCTTAATTTGTATTTTAAGGTACAACAAAGAGATACTGACCCTGGTGGCTCAGATGGTAAAATGTCTGCCTACAATGTGGGAGACCTGAGTTCAACCCCTGGGTCGGGAAGATCCCCTGGAGAAGGAAATGGCAACCCACTCCAGTACTCTTGCCTGGAAAATCCCATGGATGGAGGACTGAGTGACTTCACTTTCACTTTCAAGGAGATACTGAACAGTCTTTAGTACTGAGACCACTGGGCATGGGAAAGGATGCCCCCTTCTTTCCCAGCATTGGTTTATTTTAGAAATGATCAAAACTGACCTGGCATATCCTGAAATGCAGTGGGAAGTGCTGAGGCTGCAGGTGCTAACAGGTACCACCATCTCCTCTCCCCTGCCCCCCAAGCTGACCACCTATATCTTAGGCACACAGGCTGGTACAAACGCCTCTGATTGTTTAGTTTCAGTCCCTTTACATACTAATTTATCGCTACATGTCTCTGATTTCCCAAGCTTCTGTGTTCCTTCTTTGAAAAGGGCAGTTTCTTGTGATTGGGCTGGGTGGATGAATTAACTTACCTGTCTAGGTAGGGTCTAGACAACTGCTATCACTCTTCAGATTACACAGGGACCTTTTTTATCCAAATGAACAAAACATTAAGACTGAAATTTACTTAGGTAAGGGTTTGCCATCACTTCATGGCAAATAGATGGGGAAACAACGGAAACAGTGAGAGACTATTTTGGGGGGCTCCAAAATCACTGCAGATGGTGACTGCAGCCATGAAATTAAAAGACGCTTGCTCCTTGGAAGAAAAGCTATGACCAACCTAGACAGCATATTCAAAAGCAGAGACATGACTTTGCCAACAAAGTTCTGTCTAGTCAAAGCTATGGTTTTTCCAGTGGTCATGTATGGATGTGAGAGTTGGACTCATAAAGAAAGCTGAGCGCTGAAAAATTGATGCTTTTGAACTGTGGTGTTGGAGAAGACTCTTCAGAGTCCTTTGGACTACAAGGAGATCCAACCAGTCAATCTTAAAGGAAATCAGTCCTGAATATTCATTGGAAGACTGATGCTGAAGCTGAAACTCTAGCACTTTGGCCACCTGATGCGAAGAGCTGACTCATTGGAAAAGACCTTGATATTGGGAAAGATTGAGGGCAGAAGGAGAGGGGGACGACAGAGGATAAGATGGTTGGATGGCATCACCAACACAATGGACATGAGTTTGAATAAGGCCAGGAGTTGGTGACGGACAGGGAAGCCTGGCATGCTGCAGTCCATGGGGTCACAAAGAGTTGGACACAACTGAGTGGCTGAACTGAACTGAAAGGTTTAGAGTGTCCAAAATGTCCAAATATAGTTCTTCCCCTTTGACATTCCATAAGTCAGAGTAGGCCTTAAATTGAAAATTTTTTGAGAGATAGTACATTGACTTACATCCACATGAAGAAAGATACAACCAGTTAACATCTGACCCTTGATGCAAGCAAGTTACTGTTACTGAGAGGTGGAGACAGCCATAGGCACTTGGGTGGTAATGAGGTAGAGACTCAAGAAGGACCAAGAAAACACTATAACAATAGTAGGTTTTACTGACTCAGTCATCTTGTTTAGTGCTGCCCCATTTTAAAAACTTCCCAAATAGACTTTTAAAACAATCAGATGTTTTGACTGATTTGCATGTTATGAAGCAGAATTCTGGACATGTGTCTGGTTTCCCCAATTCCAGTGGACCCAATTTAGGAGTTCGGCTTCTGTAGCACTGGCACCAGGGTTGGAACACTTGCTTCCTTTGTCAAATGATCCTATTTAGGTCTTCAGTTAAAGGAATCACTTATTAGCAGTGCGTTATCTGGACTGGCAACATGTCTGCATCAAGTTCACTTAAGCGCTAAACTTTCTTTCATTCTCATTCCTTAATAAGGCTATGAAGGTGTTTCTTTGTTCAGAAATCTCCTTATGTTAGATTTCTGGTCATCAAAGGTGATATAAAAAAATCCAGAATCAAATTGCCATTCTATTTTCTTTCCAATTCCCTTTTAAAACAGAAGATTGCACTGTGAACTTCATTCAAGTGTAAATGTCAATGTTGATAATTGGGATGTAATCATATGGGGGTAAGAGTTGACTCATTGGAAAAGACCCTGATGCTGGGAGGGATTGGGGGCAGGAGGAGAAGGGGACGGCAGAGGATAAGATGGCTGGATGGCATCACTGACCCGATGGCATGAGTTTGAGTGAACTCCGGGAGTTGGTGATGGACAGGGAGGCCTGGCGTGCTGTGATTCACGGGGTCACAAAGAGTCGGACACGACTGAGCGACTGAACTGAACTGAAAGCTAGATACTGCCATAGAAAAAACACTAAACATATGACTCTCCTTTTTCTTCTAAATGTGTATGTCCCCCATATTTCCCTCTGCTTTCTGCCCAAGGATGCCTTCTCTACTCTTCTCCAGACACCAAAACACAAGGAGAATATCCAGACCTGAGGCTGTCTCAAGTGACATCCATCAGGCTCACTGTCCCTGCACTGTGCCAGGGTGGTCCAAGCCACAGGTAATCCTGAAATGGGAGTCAAATGGAGAAAAGGACTGATTTCAGCAAAACAAATCCCAGTGGCTGTAGCAGAACAAATTCCTGGAGTATGGCTGGTGTCACTCTTGTAAGAGTTGTCAGAGGGTCAAGGCTGTTCATGGAGTTTGCATGTTGACCAACTTCTTCCTGCATAATAATATAGTCCTCTCTCTAAGGTCACTCTAGCACAGTGTGTTTCTCTGAATAACTATGACTTGAATTTATGGCTTCCTAGTAAAAAAAAGTACACTTTGAAATTTCTACCTCCTCCCTTTGTCAACAGCTTTCCTAGTTCCACTGTATAGGTTCCCCTTACTATACCAACAATGGTTCTGACAAAGGAGGAGCGTAATTCCAAATGTTGTTCATAAAAGCATAGCTAGGCTTGGTCAAAACCAGGAACTCTGTTTTTTATCTGGCATTTCCTGACTGTCCCAACAGTAAGATGAAGCTGGGGTAATCATTTGTTTCCCTACACTGTAAGATCCTTAGGTATAATAATAATAATATAATAATAATAATAATGAGTCATGGGTACAGTTGATAGATTCTTTGAAAAAAGATTCTTATTTGCAGAACACATCATTTCAGCTGAAACAAGAGGTCTTAGTTTGAAAGGTGGGGTGAAGTGTATTTTATTGGTGAGTATTGTCCTTCAAGAGCAAGAGAAGATGGGTGAGAATGGAGGGAAAGGAACAGAAGAACTGGGGATTCCCAGCAACAGAGAGACTTGTGAGAAATAGCGTGGGGGTTTAGTAAGAAAAATGTGACTCTCACAGAGGGTAGGAAGTGGTTACTCCTTCTGGTGTGACCGACACATGTAGAGCATTACACTGTTTTTATTCCCTGGCTTAAGAATGATCCTCTTACTAAGTTTACTGGTTTCTTCCTATCCAAGACAACTTCCTTTTCCCAGAATCTTAACTGAGACGATAAAGAATCAAATGAAATCAAGAGCAGATGCTTCATAAATCCTATTGTGTAATAGGCAAGTACCATCCAGTAGGAAAGAACTCACTAGGAACCAGGAAATGGAGAAGAGTTAAAGACAACCTTCAGCAGTTAGAGATAACTGGACTCGAACCCTGTTTTAAGGTCTTCTGGAATGTTTGTTCTGTGCCAGCCTGTGTTAAGCTCATGAGGTGCAAGGATGACTGAGTAGGGCCTTTCCTATTGAGGAATCACTCATCATTCATTTGTTAATTGTGGTTTAAGGAAGCTCATAGAGCGTCTTCTTCTCCTTGAATGCCCCTTGCTGGCTCCCAACATGTGACCCTCATCTGTGACTATTTTTCATTCCTTGAGACTGTTTTAGATTGTCAGAGAAAGGATGAGTTCATACCTTGCTGGTGGACATGTGCGCCACTACAGCCTTTTTTGAAAGCTGTCTGGAAACATTTATTAAAGTAAAAAATACAAATTCCTTTTTGAGCCAGCAGTCCCACTCCTGGGAATCCATTCTACAAAAACAAAGCCAGTATGAACTTATGAACACGATGTGGCAACAAGATCCAGGAACAAAGTGGTGGCTACTAAGAGTGGGATGGCTAAGTAAATTGTGGTAGATATGTACATGGAATGTTATTTTGAAGCCATGAAATATAACAAATTATGGCTCTGCCATTTGGCATGGAAGGTTTTCCATGACCTCCTTTTTGTAAGGCAGACAGGAATCTCTATATGCATGTGCATAAAGATATTTAAGTGAACAGGGAGAAAATATGGAGGGATATGCCCTGGGTTGTTAATATTGGTCACTTGTAGATGGACGGTGTAGGTGAATCAACAATGGGATAAAGCAAGAGAGAAAGGAAAAGATTTTTTTGTTGTTGTTGTGTTGCATGACTTGTGGGAATTCTCTAACCAGGGACTGAACACAGGCCCTTCGCAGTGAAAGCTCAGAGTCCTGACGACTGGACCTCCAGGGAAAGATATTTTTAAAAGACTGGACTGAAAATGATTTGACTCAACACAATGCTAACTAAAATAAAGTCCTGTCATACTGTTAGGGGACGCACACTGACTGAAACCGCCCACCCTGGCCAGGCCCTTTAGTGACCATTTGCATGAGTTGTTTTATGACAGGAGATCGTGGTAAGGAATACGGAACTAATAAGCCACCACCAACCGGAAGAGTTTGGGCAAGGTCAAAAGGAGACACCGCATGTCCGTCCACTTCCCAGAATCCCTCTCGCTGGCAACCATCTTGGCTGAGTGATGCGTGTGCCACCAGGAAAGACTCTGAATTAGAATGATTGGCCAAAGACCACCCGGAAACTAATCCCATCACCATAAAACCCGAGACTGTGAGCCACGTGGCAGAGCAGTTCTCCTGGGTTCCCTTACCCTACTGCTCTCCACCCGGGTGCCCTTTCCCGGTAAAATCTCTTGCTTTGTCAGCATGTGTCTCCTTGGACAATTCTTTTCTGAGTGTTAGACAAGAGCCCACTCCTGGGGCCCTGAAGGGAGGCCTCCCCCTTCCTACAATAATACATCTACTCCCCTCCGCAAACCCAAACATCAAAACCAAAGGAAAAAAAAAAACAAAACCCTGATTCTCATAGAGCCTTTACATCCAATTACCAATTTATAGGCAATATAGAGAAAAGAGGAAACAGTCAAACTATATCCTGGGGGCTATAATCAATAAACCAGTGATGGACTCCTAAGGGCAAACAACTTGATTTATTCAATAAAAATAAAATCACACACAAAACAATGGAGAAGGAATCTACTGATGAAAGGAGATTTTAAAGATACAACCATCTGTAGTATGCAGGCCTTATTTGTATCCTGAAGGAACATACTTTAAAACAACAATAAATCCATTTATGGCAATTTTTATGGAACAGTTGGAAATTTAAATAATCAATAGTTGATTATGGTACATAGTTTTTATTAATTTCACAGATATGATATGGTATTAGAGTTATCAATACAGGAGCTCATATCATTTATGTTAATTACTGAATTTTAATGGATGAAATAATATGATGTCTGGGAGTTGTTTCAAAATACCATGGAAGGAGTGAATGAGGGTGTGGCCGGGCCAGTAGTTGTAAGTTGATGGTGGAGTGAGTGATGGGTACGTGGGCCTTCAGGATACTAATTTGTCTACTTTTATGTATGTTTGAAATACCCCATTATAAAAAGTTGAAAACATGATATAACCACATTTTGTTATTTATATAAAGTTTTTTGGCAAATTTTTAAGGGAAATTAAGCAAATTAAAAAGTAAGATTGACTTTGAGATATATAACAATCTCTTTTATCAGTGTTTCCATGAATTAAAGTTCAAAACTGAATTAAAGCGTTGCAGAAAATGGGACCATACTGAGATTAGCTTCTGGTTTTATAACCTGTGCCTGAGATGAATATCTTGTTAAGAACAGACTGCCCACCTATTGGAAAGTATAGTTTTGTTGTAGGCTTTTTACATTCTAAATGTGATTTCAAATTTTCTCTGCTCCTTTGTCATAATGTTAAAAAGTAAGATACCTCATTACTATTTTACAAAATGTATCAAAAGCTTTCCCTATAATGGACTTGAGCCTGTATTTGCTAGGCAACAGCACCCAATGTCAATTCAAATGTTTTTGATATTAATCAAGGAAATCAATCTGGCCTCATGTATTTCTTATGCAAAATGCTTTTCCAGCTGTTATGGGAAATATGAATATTAATAATACGGAACACAAACCTGACCATCAACAAGTTTGCGATGTCTGGAACAATCATTGTTTTTAAACATAAATATCTTTATCATCTAGATGCATCTGGATTAATTTAGTTTGCAAGATATAGTGATACCATTACATTGACTGAAATCTGTGAAATATTTGCTAGCCTTTCTGCTTTTCTGAATATAATGTTCATGTTCCGCTTGAATACAATGAAGTAAACCTGGCATTTTGATGGTTGCTTATTTTAAAACGTGAATTATTAGCTTGAAAGCAACTGTGATAAACTAATTGGAATTCAAAGTATCATGTGATGGGAATGGCAATATTGTTAATGAAGCCTACCTGCTTATGCAGAGCCTATAGTGATTGGGACTAATGTGATTAGGACTCTGGGCTTCCACTTCAGGGGGGCATGGCTTTGATCCCTGGTTGGGGACCTAAGATCCCATATGCCTTGACAGGCCAAAAAAAAAAAGTGAAAGCTTATAGTCTTTAAATCTTTTCCGAGCATTCATGTTGCTCTGGGCATGTGCTCGGCTTTCTAGATTCCCTGGCACACTTAGGAGTTTTTCAAAGCCTTTATTCCCCAGAATCTCACTACACAGCCTTTTCTTCCTTTTATCATGTTTATTGCTTCCTTCAACTGTTGGTTTTCATCCCAGGTGGCAGCAGCTTGTTCCTTTGGCTGCCAATATTTTTCAGGAACATCCTTCACCCTGAGGGCATTGCAAGACAGGTGAAACAAAGGCAAGCTCCTTGTGGTGCTTCTCCAGGGAACTCACAGACATGTCAAAACAAGTATGATTCCTTGGGAACAAGGTTTTCTCTACTCTCTCCAATATCATGCATTCATACTTGGAATTCAAATTGCCATCTTGAAGAATACCATGTGTGTGTGTGGGGGGGGTGGTAAAGCTAAGTTAAAATGTTACAGATTCTCTTATTATGTTTTAGTGGCCTTCTGGTTAAATGTTTAGTGGGTTGCTGTAAAGCTTTGCTTATCTTCCAGAGTTCCAATAAGGTTGATCCTTACAGGACCCTTAGTTTCCACTCCTCTGACCCCCGAGTAAATGAGTAAATGTTTAAAAATGAAAATTAGATCCCATTATTCCTTTGCTGGATCAGAACTCATGAATGGTTTTCAAGGTCCTGCACGATCAACCTTCCCCTACCCATCCAGCCACAGGCCACACCACTCTCTCCCTTTCTTAGGCCAGCCTCTCCAAAGCTTCAGTCTAAGTTAAATCCCTCTTCTCAAAAACCTCTTGAACATTTCCATAATAGACTTTATGAAATTTGTCATCATTTCTATGGTTACTTGTGTAATTATTTATTTATTATTGGTTCTCCTTTGGATTATAACCTTCATGAGACTATGTCTATTTTGCTCATCATCTCTATCCATAGTGCCTATCATGATACTGGGCTAATAGTCAATGATAAATGAATATTTGTTGAATTAATAAATGAAAGAATGAGTAGATTTGGGATCAGAAGCAGTCTATTGTGATTTTTCCCAGGGGGTAACAGCATTAAGTGTTTCCTGGGTACCACCTGTCTACATACTAGCAATGGGAGCAAACTCTCTTTTTCCCTTGTTCTTTGCCCCCTTATATGTGTCAGGAATATGATCCAGTTTGTTCGAGGACTGCTCTGGGATGGAGGAACTGAATGCCAAGATGAGCCAGGGGCAAGAGCGGAATTTTTATGCTCAAGATGAACTAGGAATTACCAATGAAGAAGGAGAGAAGCTAAACCCATTAGATTAAAAAAAAAAACATTTTTTTAATTAAAGTATTTACAATTGAAGTTGGTTTACAATGTTGGGTTAATCATAGCAAAGTGATTCAGTTCTATTTATACACACACACATATATGTGTATATGTAGGCATATATATGTGTGTGTGTGTGTGTGTGTATGTATATATATATTCTTTTACAGAGTCTTTCCCCTTATAGGTTATTACAAAATAATGTAATTACAAAATAGTATAGTTCCCTATGCTATATAGTAGGTCCTTGTCGGTCACATTACACACTACTATACTCAGTAGTGTGTGTGCTAATCTCAAACTCCTAATTTACCCCTTCCCCCATCTTTCCCCTTTTAAACTTGTTAGATTATTCAAGAAGTTCAAAAGGCCATTAGTTCATGAAGACATATTTCTCATAAATGTTATGATGATATAAATAAAACAAAAATGAGGGCAAAAGACATTGGAGTTACGGTAAAATCTAACAACTGTGTCAAAAAACACAGCTGCAGGCCCTTCCAAGGGGAAATTTAAAAATGTGAATCCAGTGGATTGTGAAGAAAAGAGGAAGCGGGTTCTCACTGTTGGGAGTTAAAAGTAGTTCAGGGGCTTAGAGATTTCAAGGTGAAAATTGAGAGGCAACATTGGAAATTATGAAGAAAGATATATATATACTTTAATATTGCTGTGAATTTTAGCCTGATTGTAAAAGTTAAATATGAATGCTTTGAAACTTAGGATATTGTAGGAGATATCAGAAATGACAAATGGAGTTTCATGCTTGGAAAGGGTGTAGGTGTTTTTAATCATTGTTTAGTTGTTGTTAGTTGCTAAGTCACATCTGACTCTTTGCTACCCCGTGGGCTGTAGCCCACCAGGCTCCTCCATGGGATTTCCTGGCAAGAATACTGGAGTGGGTTGCCACTTCTATACATTATCTTTTCATTGAAATACCAGTCTGATCACACATGACCCAAGAATATTCAAATAATAAACCAAATATAATCAGATGTTAAAGATCAGTCCTTAAACATTGTAGCCAATCATGCCAGGCTTGCCTGTGATTTCACTGATATAAAGCCATGGCCATACCTCACTAGCCACTGAGCTATTTGGCACAGTCTCCTTAACTGTGAGCTATTTGCTGCGACCAGTTTGAGCACTGCTGATGATTTTTTCAGGTTCTAAGTAGTTATAGAAATCTCAGCAGAGGTTGGAGAACCCAGCTTCATCATAAGGTCTGAGGCCAAGATATGGCTAATCCAGGCTTTGAGCAAGTCATAGCACCATTTATTAGCACTAGAGCCTTCTCAGTGAGATTATAGACAAATTGTCACCTTTAACAGTTGACTGAATTAGGTATAGGTAGTTTACAAGGCTGATAAGAATAAAGGGATCCAGGAAGCAGAAGTGTGGAGGAGAGCAGAGCTTAATGCTTTGCCAGTGTATCTGAGCTGGCAGTGACATGTCAGGAATAGGTCTGAGGGAGGAGAGGGAAGTCAGTAATCATTTAGGTGGGGGATCACTCAGAGAGGCCATGAGAGGTTGTTGGAATGAAGATTTGAGATGAGTCATTGCAGAATCACTTAGTTGGGCTGTCTCTTCCTGTTTTTTTTTTTTTCCTTCTTCTTATTTTCTTGTGCCATTTTCTGAATTCCCTCTGATCAAATCTTCAGAATATATAAAATGGTATACCTGTGTCTATGTGTATTTGCCTATATCTCCTTGAAAAATAATAATGCAGTTTAATTTCTGGAGCTATCTAGGAATGTAAGAGGATCTGTTAGCTTGTGTCTAGCTGCATGTGAAAGAATATCCTGGTAGTAGTGGCTTAAATAATAAGAGCAATGATGTCACAGTACATGAAATCTGGAGGTATTTGGTTCCAGGGTTGGTTCAGTGGTTCAATTATGTCATCAAAGCCCAGACTCTTTTTATCTCTCCACCCTGTTGTCCCAGCATGTGACTCTTCATTTTTTTTAAAGCATGTCATGCATCTCATGATCACCAGATATAATTTCCTAAGTTCTGACTTAGAGGCAAAAAGCTCCAACTTAGAATATGATACATTGTGAGTTTTGTTTCTGCTTGGCATACATGTGTGCAGGCACACACACACACATTCATTTATACTAAAAATAAAGATTTAAAGAGCAGTCCCTGGAGGGGGTGGTGGTGGAAACAACTAGTGACTGTCCTTAGAATATGCCCATAAGGAACATGTGAAATCTTGAAATGAATTCCTGAGAAGGCAAGCAATCACCCCTCCACGCCCAATAAAGAAGTATGTGTGCGCTCAGTCACGTCTGACTCTTTGCAAGCCCATGGACTATAGCCAGCCAGGCTCCTCTGTCCATGAGATTTCCCAGGCAAGAATACTGGAGTGGGTTGCCACTTCTTTCTCCAGGGGACCTTCCCAACCCAGGGATCGAACCCACATCTCCTGCACTGGCAGGTGGTATCTTTACAACTGAGCCACATGGGGATCCCGATAAAGAAGTTCATGCTCAATCATTTCAGTTGTGTCCGACTCTTTGTGACCCCATGTACTGTAGCCCACAAGGCTCTTCTGTCCATGGGATTCTCCTAGTAAGAATACTGGAGTGAGTTGCCATTTCCCAGTCCAGGGGATAAAGAAATGAGGATGTGGCAAATCAGCAAGTGTGGGATGGGCTGTGGTTTAAAGAGAAGGACACCTGACTACAACTCAGGATAGAGGTCTGCTGAAACCCTTGGGTTGGATGAGAAGACAGTCTCTAGAGTGATGGCAGCTGACTCTACTTCTCCGTCAGAGTTGGCTACAAGTTGAACTTGGCTGCAAGTCCTCTATTTGGCCGCATCTCAGTTTGAGGTTTGATGATCATGACCAGGGGCCCCTAGTTAATCACTCTTAATCACTGCTGTTTAAAATTGTGACAGAGTTCCAAAGAATAGCAAGGAGAGATAAGAAAGACTTCCTCAGCGATCAATGCAAAGAAATAGAGGAAAACAACAGAATGTGAAAGACTAGAGATCTCTTCAAGAAAATTAGAGATACCAAGGGAACATTTCATGCAAAGATGAGCTCGATAAAGGAGAGAAATGGTATGGACCTAACAGAAGCAGAAGATATTAAGAAGAGGTGGCAAGAATACACAGAAGAACTGTACAAAAAAGATCATCATGACCAACATAATCACGATGGTGTGATCATTCACCTAGAACCAGACATCCTGGAATGTGAAGTCAAGTGGGCCTTAGAAAGCATCACTATGAACAAAGCTAGTGGAGGTGATGGAATTCCAGTGGAGCTATTTCAAATCCTGAAACATGATGCTGTGAAAGTGCTGCACTCAATATGCCAGCAAATTTGGAAAACTCAGCAGTGGCCACAGGACTGGAAAAGGTCAGTTTTCATTCCAATCCCAAAGAAAGGCAATGCCAAGGAATGCTCAAACTACCACACAATTGCACTCATCTCACATGCGAGTAAGGTAATGCTCAAAATTCTCCAAGCCAAGCTTCAGCAATATGTGAACTGTGAAATTCCAGATGTTCAAGCTGGTTTTAGAAAAGGCAGAGGAACCAGAGATCAAATTGCCAACATCTGCTGGATCATGGAGAAAGCAAGAGAGTTCCAGAAAAACATCTATTTCTGCTTTATTGACTATGCCAAAGCCTTTGACTGTGTGGATCCCAATAAACTGTGGAAAATTCTGAAAGAGATGGGACTACCAGACCACCTGACCTGCCTCTTGAGAAACCTATATGCAGGTCAGGAAGCAACAGTTAGAACTGGACGTGGAACAACAGACTGTTTCCAAATAGGAAAAGGAGTACGTCAAGGCTGTATATTGTCACCCTGCTTATTTAACTTCTATGCAGAGTACATCATAAGAAACGCTGGGCTGGAAGAAGCACAAGCTGGAATCAAGATTGCCGGGAGAAATACCAATAACCTTAGATATACAGATGACACCACCCTTATGGCAGAAAGTGAAGAAGAACTAAAGAGACTCTTGATGGAAGTGAAAGAGGAGAGTGAAAAAGTTGGCTTAAAGCTCAACATTCAGAAAACTAAGATCATGGCATCTGGTCCCATCACTTCATGGGAAATAGATGGGGAAATAGTGGAAACAGTGTCAGACTTTATTTTTGGGGGCTTCAAAATCACTGCAGATGGTGATTGCAGCCATGAAATTAAAAGACGCTTACTCCTTGGAAGGAAAGTTATGACCAACCTAGATAGCATATTCAAAAACAGAGACATTGCTTTGCCAACAAAGGTCTGTCTTGTCAAGGCTATGGTTTTTCCAGTGGTCATGTATGGATGTGAGAGTTGGACTGTGAAGAAAGCTGAGTGCCATAGAATTGATGCTTTTGAACTGTGGTGTTGGAGAAGACTCTTGAGAGTCCCTTGGACTGCAAGGAGATCCAACCAGTCCATTCTAAAGGAAATCAGTCCTGGGTGTTCATTGGAAGGACTGATGCTGAAGCTGAAACTCCAATAATTTGGCCACCTGATGCAAAGAGTTGACTCATTGAAAAAGACTCTGATGCTGGGAGGGATTGGAGGCAGGAGGAGAAGGGGACGACAGAGGATGAGATGGCTTGGTGGCATCACCGACTCGATGGACATGAGTTTGAGTGAACTCCGGGAGTTGGTGATGGACAGGGAGGCCTGGCATGCTGCAATTCATGGGGTCGCAAAGAGTCGGACATGACTGAGTGACTGAATTGAACTGAACTGAACTGAACATGTACCTGGACAAGTGTCATCGAGAAGCCATGAACTGGTGAATCAGGTCTAGATAGCTCATTGCTTTAGAGAAGTGTTTCAAAGCTAAGTTTCCTGTTGTATAAGGCATTGCCTAGAGTCAGTAAGAATGGAACTGGGGAGCCTTCAACAGTAATTTACAACATAGCAATAAAAATAATGTTCCTGCCTTCACTCTTTCACTGATAAGAATACTAGTTTACAACATCCACCAGGATTGAAAAGCTTATATAGAGAACTGTATCTTGGTCATATGAGTCTATTGGATTGCTGTCCAAAGGCATGATTGACTGATTTGGTAAGACTGGTTCCTTGTTGCCAAGGTATGCTACCTGAAGAATGAATTGCCTTGCTTTAAGCTAGGGAGTAGTAGATAACCACTCACACCTTATTTATAACCGCTTGGCATAGATTACTGTGAACTATGACTGATGATTACCCACTACCCATACCTTACCAACCTCACCCCCTTTAGATCCCAGCAAAGGAATGGTTTTCAGGACTGATAGATCACTTTAAGAAGAGAGCTGTCCCATGTGAAGTCAAGACAGGAAAAGCCAATTCACCCAATCTTCAGGCAGTCTTGCCCCTCTCCAGTGAGAAACACATTCATTTAACAGTTCATTCATTTAACAGTTGAAGTGACTACTCAGCACCAAAGGCACAGCCACTTGTTTAAGATTTTTGTTCTGTAGAAGAAATCTTTCTGATATCTTTCTTCTTTATTTTTAAAAAACCCTCTGTTTTCATTTATTTAATGATTATTGAGATTGACCTGCTTGTTTAATGCTTGTTTTTTGTTGTTGTTTTGTTTTTAAAACATTTTCGGCCACATCTCTTGGCATGTGAGTTACTAGTTCCCTAACCGGGGATCAAACTTGTACCTCCTTGCATTGTAAGGCAGAATCTTGACCACTAGACTGCCAGAGAAGTCCCTTTTTCTTCTTTGTTAATTTTAGCTATTCTTCTCTCTTTTCCAATTGCTGATTTTCCCTTGTAATTTTTATAACTATGTGTGCAATGATGAGCCTTTGGGGAAAGGCAAGAACTACCATACTCAAAAGCATGAAAAAAGATGTGCTCGTGAATGAAGTCTGTATTTTTTTCTGCCAGCTTTCTTCATTAGTAAGGGAAACAGAAATTCTGACCAAGTACTGAGTGCTGAAAGGATAAATATCTGTGAAATTCAATGAATTTCTTTCAGATAATTGTAAGTTACAACTTGTTTAAACTATGATTAAACAGTCTTATTTAGTACTGTTGATTCTATAGGGGGAGCATAAAACATCTAAAAATATGTTGAGGCTACTCAACTCACTGCTTTTGGTTCCCATGATCATCTTAAAGGAAGCATGATTTGAAGGCCATCCTGAAATGTTGTATGTGTCAAGTATATTACTCTAAATGATCAAACAGGTAGGGCCTGAAGGAGTTCCAGGAGCCAAGGCCAGATGTGCCAGATGGTTGGGACAGGCTGTCCACGGGGCCAAAGGGCATGCCAAGCATTGTTCAGATTAGAGCCAGCTTGTGGGAGAAGTGGGTCCAGATCAGAGGTCTGGAGGGGGTTGGAGCTACCTACAGGTTTAAGACCATTAGGTCATACTACCGAGTAACAGCTTCAGACACCACCACACTGGGCTAGTCTACATAAGGATAAACCAAGATTGCAATGCAGACAAAGACCTAGAATCCACAGAACCCTTGCCTGTGATATCCAGATGAAGGCCCCCATTTTTCTGCAGAGGCTAGAGTCTCTAGGGCAGAGAAGTAAAGACTGAACTGCAACTAGTATTTGGAGAGCACCCAGACTTTCTAGATATATTTTTAACACATCATTCTTAGTATACATTTTATTAAACATCCTTTTAGACATTGCCTCTTGCCATATACTTTATTCTCTATATATAATAACTTGCATATTACAAATAGGAATAGTTTTCTCTTATTGTATACAGTTCAGAAGATACAGAAAAGCACAAGGCAGAATCTAAAACTCACCCATGTTCACATTTTTATAGCTTACAGATAATCACTTTTATATTTTCTTGTATTTTCTCCTGGTCAGTTTTATATGTCTATAAAACAAAATTAGGAATATACTAATTTGGATAGATACAAAGTTTACCTCACTGCCTGCCTGGGGGTGAGTCATAGGATAAAAGAAGTGGAAGAGGAAAAATGGATGGGTTACTGGTTCACAGTGTTATGCTTTCATGCTGATCTCTAATCATCCCCGCATAGCCATGGATATCTTGACTTCTTGGGAAGGGCTTCTACTCCATGACTATCAATACCATATCTGGGTACCAATCATGGGAACCCTTGACTAGACAAAATAGGATTGAGAAACTTCATTAAAAATTTTTAAACATATATTTTTCATGGCACAGCTAGGTGTAGGATGTGATTAAGGAGGGTGCCTAATTGGTGGCTTGGGGGATGTTGGTGTCTACATCCACATGCCAGCCAGAGAGATTAACATCTCAGGCTCTAAACTAAAAATTTCCTAATCTTAAAGTGTAATCTCTAGGAGTCAGATAAACTTGGTGGTACCTATGCTGGAGGAGAAACTGCTCTGCCCCTAGATCCAAAACACTTTCTTTTCAAAGCCCAGCATATTTGTTCAGGATCTATGGCACAGGGAAGTTCAGACAGGCTTTGTCACCTTATGAAGGTGGTATTACCACTCCCATTCTACCGATGAAGAAACTGAGGCTAATAGAGATTAAATAATGTGCCCAAAGTCACTCAGCTAGTGTGTGAACTCAAATCATTGTGTTGCCAAAGCCTATGTATTGAGATTGGTTAACTTTTAACCAAATCTCCCGTGCCCACAGCTAGGCCTCGTCTCCCAGTCTCTCTGGCAGGTAGGTATGGCCATGTGACAGAGAGCCCTGGCCAATGAAGTGTGGTGGAATTGATGGATGCCTCCTCCAGGTTTGTCCATGGCAACTGCCCACACATAATGTTCCACATTTTCTCTTCCCGTTGTGTGATGGCTGGATGCCAATGTACAAGGAGACCTTGGAATCCACACATGGAGGATGGTGGTACCTTGTCAGCTTAGGGCCCTGAACGACTTGTGGAGCAGAGCACCTTCCCCTGCCACCAATTTTCCTTCACTCGAGACCTATTGGACTTCATGTGAGTCCACATATCATTAGCAGCTGTCATTCAGTTCAGTTCGGTTCAGTCACTCAGTTGTGTCCGACTTTTTGTGACTCCATGAACCATAGCACACCAGGCCTCCCTGTCCATCACCAGCTCCCGGAGTTTACCCAAACTCAAGTCCATTAAGTCAGTGATGCCATCCAGCCATCTCATCCTCTGTCATTCTCTTCTCCTGCCTTTAATCTTTCCCAACATCAGGGTCTTTTCAAATGAGTCAGCTCTTCGCATGAGGTGGCTAAAATATTGGAGTTTCAGCTTCAACATCAGTCCTTCCAATGAACACCCAGGACTGATCTCCTTTAGGATGGACTGGCTGGATCTCCTTGCAGTCCAAGGGACTCTCAAGAGTCTTCTCCAACACCACCGTTCAAAAGTATTAATTCTTCGGTGCTCAGGTTTCTTTATAATCCAACTCTCACATCCATACATGACTACTGGAAAAACCATAGCCTTGACTAGATGGACCTTTGTTGACAAAGTAATGTCTCTGCTTTTTAATATGCTATCTAGGTTGGTCATAACTTTCCTTCCAAGGAGTAAATGTCTTTTAATTTCATTGCAATCACCATCTGCAGTGATTTTGGAGCCCAGAAAAATAGTCAGCCACTGTTTCCACTGTTTCCCCATCTATTTGCCATGAAGTGATGGGACCGGATGCCATGATCTTCATTTTCTGAATGTTGAGCTCTAAGCAGACTTTTTCACTCTCCTCTTTCACTTCCATCAAGAGGCTCTTTAGTTCTTCTTCACTCTCTGCCATAAGGGTGGTGTCATCTGCATATCTGAGGTTATTGATATTTCTCCCGGCAATCTTGATTCCAGCTTGTGCTTCATCCAGCCCAGCGTTTGTCATGATGTACTCTGCATATAAGTTGGAAATCAGCATAACACCCAACATGGTGTCACGTAAATAATTTTTTAAAATTATGTATTTATTTATTTTTGGCTGTGCTGAGTCTTCATTGCTGTGCACAGACTTTCTCTAGTTGCAAAGACTGGGGACTACCGTTTAGTTGTGGTGCACGGGCTTCTCATCGTAGTGGCTCCTCTTGTTGTGGAGCATGGGCTCTAGGCACTCGAGCTTCCATATTTGCTGCCTGTGGGCTCAGTAGTTGTGGCTCATGGGCTCCAGAGCCCAGGCTCAGGAGCTGTGGTGTACTGGCTTAGTTGCCCTGCAGTGTGTGCGGTCCTCCCAGACCAGGGATTAAACTGGTGTCTTGCATTGCAAGGCAGATTTTTAACCACTGGATTACCAGGGAATCCCAATAATTTGTTTTGAATGGTGTAAGGAAGGAAAGTAATGCAGCTTCTTTTGTTTCTTCCATAGTGAGTGCCCATAATGATCTGCAATACAAGTTTTTAAACAATCACTGGCCAAATTCTTCCTTGAGGCATTTTGAGGCATGATTTTGAAATGTCCAAATTGGTCTACTGTGACTTCTGAGGCTCTACAATAGGGGTTCTCAAGCTTCAGTATGCCAGGGACCACCCCCAGAATTTCTGATTCAGTAGGCCTGAGTCGAGCCCAGATTTTCTATTTCTAACAGATGCTGCTGCTGGTGGTCTAGTCATCGCAGCTTGAGAAGCTCTGCCCTACTTCCACCACACTGATACCATCTACTACTGCTTCCCTGCTTACTCTACTCCACATGCTTTCCCTGCTTACTCTACTCCACATGCTCCCCTGCTTACTCTACTCCACATGCTTTCCCTGCTTACTCTACTCCACATGCTCCCCACATGTTTCCCCTGCTTACTCTACTCCACATGCTTTCCCTGCTTACTCTACTCCACATGTTTTCCCCCTGCTTACTCTACTCCACATGTTTCCCCTGCTTACTCTACTCCACATGCTTTCCCTGCTTACTCTACTCCACATGCTCCCCTGCTTACTCTACTCCACATGTTCCCCCTGCTTACTCTACTCCACATGCTCCCCTGCTTACTCTACTCCACATGGTCCCCTGCTCCAGGGCTTTTGCGTTTACTGTTTTCCCAGATACTCCTAGACTTTCTTCCTTATCTCAGGTCATTCCTTATATGTCATCTTTCCATTCACCTGATTTCTAATGACAACACTTTCCACCCCCTCTCCCACCTGCCACATACATATACATATGCACACATTCACACACACACGCTCACACATACATACTCCTTATCAAATCCCTTTCCTGATGTTTTCCTCCATAGGGTTTATCACAACCTGACATATATGTTTTCTTTGTTTACTGTCTACCTCCTGTCCACACCAGAACAAAGATTCCTGAGGACAAGGATTCTCATTCATTCCTGTGTCTCAGAGGAATGAACAGTGTTTGGCACATAGTAAGCACTCAAACAGTAGTTGATGTTTTAACTGGAGGCCAGCAGGGACTATAACCCTATTGTCTTCAGACCATGAACCATAAAGAAAACACTCCTACTGCTGAAACAAAACAGGAATGATTAACATGGCATTCACTCTGCCTGGGCTGACTCAGTCGAGGGGCTGGAGTTGAAGGAGCAAAGGAAGACACCATTAGCCCTCCCAGAGGCCCTGGACAGGTCACTGTCCTGTCCTTACTTCTCATCTACAGGATAAGGGGGTTGGATGAAGTGTCTACAATCTTGTTTCCTGCTCTAAAACTCCAGGCTTCGTCTTCCTCCAGGTCTACATGCCCCACAAAGGGAAGCTTAGGACAGGACCAGTGAGAAGCTCTGCTCAGTTTTCTCCTGAGCATTTTCATCCTTTGGCTATTGTCAACAATTTCACCAAAACAAAGTTAGCAAAATTCTGCTGAGACTCTTCTCCCAATCAAAAGGATGATCCCACAGCAGTGCTGCCTTTTTGGTTTTGTGTCAAGTTCTTTGTCCTGTGTCCTAATTGGTGCCACACCCAACATTATTCTAGCTTCATTGCCTCAGAAGTCAACCCACTCCTGGGATTCTCAAACCAGTTCAGATAGGGGACCATCAAGAAATCTTTCTCATCTTTGCTGACCTTGATATATTGAGACTTTAACACCTAAATATAATAACCCACAAAATTTGGGGCTAAATCACAAACTGTCTTCTATATAGAATCCAGTAGAGACAAACAGTAGTGGAAGCTGAATTACAAAGGAAGCCTTATGGCAGAAAAATTTGTAATTTAAAAATTTCGATATTATCATTTAAGTTGATCTTACTTTCTTCAAACTGAGAAGCACTGGTTGGTCCACAGCATTTCAGAGTATGGGGTGGAAGAGGGTTAGCTTAGAAGGGTGAGGAGCGTAGGTTCCGAAGCCACTGGTTATAAGAACTTGTGTGGACTATTCACCTCTCTGAGTTTCAGTTTCCTCCACTATGAAATGGGGATGCCGATGACAGCACCTAACTCCCATGGTTGTGGAGAAGTCCAAATAAGGTGGTACTCTTAAACTCTTAAACCGAGCCAGGTACTCAATAAGGGGATGACTAACGTTGGCTGTTACTATTCATTGCTGAAGGTCATAGTGAGACGTGTTTAGGAAAGGGTTTGCTCAGGAGAGGGAGAGAGAAGAAATGGGAGCCTTTGAGAAGATGGAAGGACCAACAAGAAGGGAGAGGAACAGATATGAGTGGCAGCACAAAGCTGTTGGAGAAGCTATATGTATTGATTTGACTTGGTTTTCTATTCATTTAAAACTTTTAAAAAGAAAGCCTTACACAGGGCTTCCTTTGGCAGGTACAGCCTGAGGTTATTGACTCTTCAGACCAGGGTGCAAGGGTCATCTGAGCACTCAGAGTTTTGAGCAAAAGTCTGTTTCAGGTGTTCTTTGAGATTATCTGTTTCCACGAAACTCTGGGCTTGGGGGACAGTAATATCAGGGCCCTGCACAAGGATTTTCCAAGAGTGATCTTTCAAATTGAGGAGGAAAAGTTTCAAGGTATTTTTTTTTGTCTGCCTTGTTACATTTTTAAGTAACTTTTCAAAAATAATGGTCTATAAGAGAAGAATTGGACACAGCCAGAATCAGTACTCTCCCGGGCACTCCAGCTCCCTTCCTTCGAAGCCAAGTCAACACAGTCCAAAGCCAGTTGACACTGTCAGAGAGCTTCCCAAGAACATCGTGTTTGCTGTTATTATTTTGAATGCATTCAACTTTTCCTCAGGTGTCACTGAACTCTGCTCAGTCTGGCCTTCGGGGCATTGACCCTTAAGCAAATAGATAGTGTTCTCAAAAAAGCTTGAATTCTGTTCAGGGCTTTAAATGAGGAAAACTGGAGTTGGAACAGGTTGGAAAACCTTTTGACTCTCTACAGTGGAGTCCATTATTTCTTCTGGTTTCTTCAAGTTCATGTCCCCAGGTAAGTGACTTATACTGTCTAGAGGATTGGAAGACTATGTCTGCAAGTCCATTTCCTTTAAGTCTTACTTTGTGGGGTGTTGTGTTTCTGACTCATAAAGGCTGGCATCTTGTTATACAAGAACAATGCTACAAGGCTTGGATAGGAACTTGCAGAATACATTAATGATTTCATAATATGTATGATACAGATGACTATTGTTTTTTATCTCATTTATAGTAATGCTTTTTTTATGCATCAATTCTCTTGAGAATGTGTGTGTGTGTGTGTGTGTGTGTGTGTGTTGGGGTTGGTGTATAGGAGCATATGGTGCGAATGGGTGAACAGATTGAATAATCTGTCCAAAGTATAAATGCTAGCAAACTTTTTAAACTTGGCTTTATGAGAGCGCAGTTGTGGTTTTCACTGACCACCACAAAATCTTACCCCGGAAAGCTGCTGCTGCTTTAATACAGAACTATACTAACTCCATTCTCCTAGTTTTCAATAATTTAGATACTGAGCTCTGGATTCATGGCTAGAAGGGGAAAAGTTGGATTCTAGAATCTAACTTCCATTTTTCAGTTTCCCTAGCCAGTAGAAATCACATGTTGCTGATGATTTGAACACATTGATCAAATATCATTTACTTTAAGACTGAGTATGAAGTGAGGCATTTCTAAACATTTTGAGGGGGGAAGAGCCTTCTAGACATTTTAGAGACAAATTATAATGATTGTCCTTAGAACTCTTAATATTGGAAACTGATAGTGGTTATTATTAAACTTTTAAAGTATTGACTTATTTACAGGCTTATGCTTAATAGAAGTTCTTTAGTGTATATCCACCCTCATCCCTACCCGCAAACTCCAGACTTATACTCTGCCCTGTAACACTCCTGTTTTAAGCTTCCATCTCCCTGCCTAGGGGATTATGCTCCCCTCCCACCCCACTCAGTTGTAAGCCCTTGAATAATTTGTGTATCCTACTACGAAGAGCGACAGTGACAAATATTTGCTGATGAATGCTGGAAGTGGACTTGGAAGCAATTTAGGAAGAAAACATTGCCCACTTTGTGGTTTTCGAAGACCTTGAAATTGTTAGAAAATGCCAAGTCCTATTTCGGTAATCAAGTGTTAGGGTTATGTTGCTTTATGAAGGTGAAAGAACTATGCATGTAGAGTTGAAGTGCTGGGAGGAACTTTGGCGTTAAATCCTATTTTCCTCAAGTGCAGTTCATTAGTTCTCCATCTGAACTGTGACTCTGTGAAGCAGGGCTACCGGTGTGCACCTCAAGAATCACTGTGTATTTCTTTCCCTTCTCCATGGGCTGTAGTCTCCAGAGCTGAAGGGCCTCAGTTTCATTATCCCTGGACAGTGTCTTACTTTATTGACACACACTGTCACCCCACAACTTTTTTATCTGCAAGGCAGTATTTTTCTATTTTTCTTGCTTTTTAGTATAAATCAGTATTTCTTTCCTCCTCTGATGATCCTTGGGAGAAAGAAATCATTGGCTGGGTTTGATAATAACAAAGGGTGCCCTTCCTACATCACTACGTGTCAGCAGTGAAAGACATTTCAAAGGCTCTTTAAAAAAAATTAGAATTTGTGGTTTCAAAAGGAACTTGAAAATATTCATGCTGGGATATGGGGTGAAGGAGGCCATGTCTCACATCTCCTCACTCCCCATCACCCCACACCTCAGCTCTCCATGGCTGCAAGTGTGTGTAGATCTTCCTAACCATTGAAGCCTAAATGTGGAAAAACCTTTGCTTTTTCCTCCTGAACTCAGTCTAGGCAAGATCAACATGTTTCAAAAATAGTATTCTGAAGAAAATGAACGCAGAACAAATCTCCCTGAAGAAAATTCAAAGCCAAGAAGAGTGGTAGACTTGAGGAACCATGTCCTAAATTGACAAGAGCCGGGCCCCGTTGGCTTGGCTGTCCCATCACACAGCCGTTTCCTTTGGTCACCTCAGACCAGGTTGCCCGGGAGTGAGGTGACCTGTGTATGCTCTTGGCCTGGTAAATGGGGGGCACCACTGCTGGGTCTGGGGGATTTCTATCCTTCCCAACCTGGTCTCTTACTCTAAGAGTATGGACTTATCAGAGTGTTGTGGGTTTTTTTGAAAGTATAAATATGATTATATGCTTTCTTTGCCTGAAAGTCCTTATTAAAGGCCTAAGTCCTCAACATTATTAAGGATTTTGATCTCCTGAGGAATGAGGCAGCCACATTGTCCAGAGCTGTTCCATCCACTGTCCTTCAGCCTCACTGGACACCCTTGGGTCCTTACGTATTGTCTCTCAAGTCCGGGCCTTTGCATGAGCCTGGAACTCCTCTTCTCCTGTTTCCTTGGCTAACTTGCCCTGTTTTCAAGGTCTCATCTTAAAAGCACTGGTTGCAAAGCCTTCCCCAACTCTCCAGGTGGGGACAGGGCCCTGCTTGAGGGTCTTGGAGATGCCTGCACTTCTCCTTTCCTCCATGTCATGGGGTTTATTTCTCATGTGTCATCTGTCTTCCCTGCACGATGTGAGCTCCATGAGGACAGGTAGGTTGGAGGGCCTGTGCTCCATTAGGTTTTTAGGTTGGTTAAATCAGGTTCTCAAAGGTTTCTCCCCCAGGCTTCAGGCTGTTCTGAACTGACCTAATAATGCAGGGGTCTGCAAATATATCAGTGAATATTTTAAGCATCGGTGGGAAGGTGGGAATCATCTCTGTCACAGTAGCTCTGATCTGCCATTGTAGCCCCAAAGCAGCCAAGGACAAAGCAAAAACAAATGGGTGTGACTGAGTTCTAGTAAAACTGTATGTATAAAAACAGGCAGTGGGTTGAAGGCCTCTATTATTGTCATATCCTTCAGCCTGGAAGGATTCCAGCTCCCAGGAGAACTATTTTTACCTTGACATTTCTTTTCCCTCCCTGCCTCCTTCCTTCCTTGCTCCCTCCCTTTCTTTCTCCCCTTCTCTCTTGCCTTCTTCTCTCCTCCCTCCTTCCCTTCTTTCTTTCCTTCCTTTCTTTCCCCCTTTTCCTACACTGTCAATAGCCAGTTGCTAGTGTTGACCCAGTCTTCGGTGAAGGTCAGCCCACTCATCTGTTGCTCCAGACTGGTGTCTTGAAGTCACCCCAGCAGCCTCGTTGGGCACTTAGGATCTTTGGTTAGCTCCTGGCACGGCCTGTGGAACGATCTCCTCCAGTTTTGACAGCCTCAACCCCTGGATCCACTGCTCCCTTAGCCCTCTCTCTGAGGTCTGTCAATGTTCCCAGTTCGCTCAGGTGACCCATTCAGGTGCTGCTGTCTGCTTACTCTCTCTCCTCCCTGGCAGTGGTCTTCCAGAATGTTGTTGCTAAAGTTCTAAGGTAGAAAAATCCTTGATGTGTCTACCAAAGGGTTTCCCTTATGGCTCAGGCAGTAGAGAATCCTCCTGCAAGGCAGAAGACCTGGGTTTGATCCCTGGGTTGGGAAGATCCCTTGGAGAAGGGAATGGAAGCCCACTCCAGCATCCTTTCCTGGAGAATCCCATGAGCATAGAAGCCAGGCAGGCTATAGTCCATGGGATTTCAAAGAGTCAGACTTGACTGAGCAACTAACACTATGTCTACCAATAAAGATCAGGAGACTGTTCTCTAATGTGGATTTCTGTGTTGATAAGATTACACATTTTATCAAAGAAAAAGAAACTTCAACCCTGAAGTGTTAAACAGAAGCACATTGTAGTATATGAGTCATAGACCATGTGCCATTTGGCAGAGGGGGGAATTTGTGTTGGCATGAGCAATTCAGAATTGTTGGAGGATTCCATGATTAGGTGGCCAAAATCTGCTGACCAGTGCTTAGAAATCTTGCTTTCCCACTTTGAGCATCTAGATTCTCTTAAGTTTATCAGAAGACCATATTTTTTTCTGGAAGACATTAAAAACTCAGTCTGTTTTCAAAGAGATTTTTCAGAGATGAGGATAATTTACTACATAAGAAGGTGGAGTGAGGAACCTCCCTGGTGGCCCAGTGGTTAAAACTTTGCCTTCTGGTGCAAGGGGTACAGGTTTTATCCTGTCAGGGAGCTAAGATTCCTCCATACCTAGCGGCCAAAAACCCAAAATTTAAGTAAAAGAAGCTGTATTGTAAGAAATTCAGTAAAGACTTTAAAAATGGCCCACATCAAAAGAAAAAAAAAATCTTAAAAAAAAAAAAGGTAGTGTGAAAAGGAAATAGCTCGATACCTTTTAACTCTGAGTTCTCTGGTGTGGGTTAAAGTACAATTTTGTTATTACAAATTAAGAAACCTTAATTAAAACTTCCTGCAATGTATGATACCCAAGTACCTTCCCCACACTTCAGGAAGCTCAAGAACCAATTGTTAGCTTAGAGATAATAGCTGAGACAGTACAATTAGATGACTTGATATCAGCTTGCATTCTTAAGTCATAAATCTTAAATCAGGTGAGGAGGAGGCATAGTCTCATTACCCTGTATAACAAATGTTTGTCACTGAAATCTAGGTTCCTGCTCTTTTCAGGGTTTCATAGACTAGCAGAGATGTTCTCCAGCATCAGCTATATGAGTTTCCTGGAATCTAATCTAATAAAAAGGGAATTAATCAGTGGGAAAATACATGGTCTACTGATACATCAGACTACACTTACAATGATATGAGGCCATTCATCTAATATCAGAAACATTGTTCTTTTTTTTTTTCTCTGAAAAATACCAGGGGCAAAGCCTTCATTGATTCTTTCTAGTCATTTTGATGTCTCCTTGCACTTTCCCAAAAGCAGTGTTAGAAATCTGCCACTGTCTTTGTGGATGCATGCAAGTAATTAATATTCTCCACACAATGACCTTTAAAAGCCATCATGGCCATTTCAGCGCTGGCCACAGAGAAGACAGCTAGCTCTCATTTCTGACTGAGCACCTGAGGCATGTCTTGTAGCACTGGAGAGTGTGTGTCTTTTAAAATACAGCTCCTTAGAGTGGACTACCGAAGTTCAGAGTGATGCACTGAACTCTGAGAAAGAAAACAAACAGACGAACAGCTCCAGATATTTGGTCGCTGACCTGGAACTCAGAGCTAAACTGTATTATTCGCTTATTAGAAATAAGCGATCTCTGTACATAATGTATATCAGAATGCCTTTAAAGGTTAACTATATACGTCATACAAGCAAGTTGTACCTTCTTTCTTTTTTCCTCTGTGCTACACAGTGTTCTCATTAGCCATCTCTTCCACACAAGTAGTGTATCTATGTCAATCTCAATGTCTCCACTCATCCCTTGGTATGCACATCCCATGTACTCTACCTCTGTTTTGCAAGCAGGTTCATCTGTACTATTTCTCTAGATTCCGCATGTATATATTAATATACAATACTTGTTTTTCTCTTTCTGACTTATTTCCCTCTGTATGGCAATTCCATCCATGTCTCTGAAAATGGCACACTTTGTTCCTTTTTATGACTGAATAATATTCCATTGTATCTATGTACCACATCTTTATCTGTTCTTTTGTTGAGGGGGAGTTAGTATTTAATGGGGACAGAGTTTCTGGAGATGGATGATGGTGAGAGTTGCACAAAACTATAAATGTACTTACTGCCTCTGAACTGTACAGTTAATTATGGTTAAAATAGTATGTTTTATATTATGTGACTTTTTACCACACACACACAAAACATTAAAAAACAAAAGCATCAGGACCAAAAAAAGAAATAATTTCATAGAATACTCACTGTATTGCTCAATGTGCTCTAAGGTAACAGAAACAGTGGGATTATATATAGATACATAGAAAGAGATTTATTGTGAGGGATTGAGTCACATGACTACAGAGGCCAAGGAGTTATTGATCTGCTGTCTGCAAGATGCAGGCCCAGGGAAGTCACGGGTATAGTTCCAGTTCAAATCTAAAGGTCTAAGAACCAAGGGAGCTGTTGGCATAAGTCTCAGTTGGAATCTGAAGGCCCAAGAACCAGGAGAGCAAATGTTGGAGGGCAAAAAAAGTTGGATGTCCCAGCTAAGGCAAATGGGTAAATTCACCCTTCCTCAGTCTTAAAAAATTAAGGCTGACATATAACATATTTGTTGGCATATAGCATTATGTCAGTTTAAGGCATATATATAATGACATGTTGATTTGACACATTTATATTTATTACAATATGATTACCACTATACTTTTAGCTAGTAACTTTATCATATCACATAATTATTATTATTTGTTTTGTGGTGAGAACATTTGAAATCTAGTCCCCTAGCAACTTTGAAGTCTACAGTAGAGTATTGACTGCCATCACTGTGCTGTACATTAAATCTCCAGATTGTAAAATGGAGATCACAAAAATCACTATATTCGGAAGGAAGTAAAAGGCAAGCAGACCTCATATGAACCCTAATGTATAGAACAGCTGGGGAAATAGAGACGGAGAGTGAGAGACTAGGTTGGTTTATTAGCTTCTGCTTAACAGGTGATCTGAGGAGGGCAGGTGGGGATGGGGTGGGGGAACTTGGTTGCCAAGCCTGAAGGGCAAAGGGAGCTTTCTGTGCCTTCTCCTTTTGGGACAGCTGATGTACAGACTCAGTTTCCTGTCATTTTTATACCTATCCTGCAAGGTGAATTATACCACCATCACCTTCATTGCCTGACTTAAAAGGTAGAGAAGTCAGGGCCCAGAGAAAGGTTTAAAAGCATATCCAACAACACAGAGCGAAGCTGTAGGCAGTAACAGAATCTGAGAAACTCCAAAGTTCGCAGACAAGACACTACACCAATGGCCTCTAAACACTGCCAAATATTTGCACACCATTGGAAAGAAATCTTTCTAAATGAAGCCAGGAAAAAAAAATTGGAGACTGAATTTTTTCATAAAAGTCTTATTTTAAAATTAGGAAATGAAATATTATAACCATTGTTAAAGTTTTATTATTATCCCCTTATCAAAGAGTTTCTTAGCTTCTTGAAAAAGTTTTTGGTCAAAATTTCAAAAATGGTGTGACCACCAAACATTGCAGACTGAATGTATTGTTGCTATAGTAAAGAAATTTTGTTGTTGGATAAAAGAATTTTGAATTAGGTATTTTTTTTACTGACCTGATAAACTACATAATTAATGTTTCTCACTCTACTTCTTATTATCATTTATTTTTAATTTTTTTTTTATAAATCATGTTGAAAGGTACTATTATCTTGATAGTACTTTTGATATGATGTAATGAGAAGGATACTTTACCTCCATGGTCTTCCTCTCCAAAACACACAACCCTTGTCTAATTATGAGAAAAACAGCAGATAAATCCCAATTTAAGGAACATTCTACAAAACAACCCCTCAGTACACCTCAAAACTGTCAAGATCATCAAAAACAAGACAGTTGTAAGAAATTGTCATGGTTAAGAGAAGCTTACAGAGATTTCACAACTTAATGTAATGTGTTTATAGCTTCCCAAAGCTTTGTACTGCTGGATATTTAATCTTTGCCAGTATTTCAGTGAGCTTTTTTAGTATTTGTCATTGATCTGTATCCAAATTTATTCATTGGACTACAATATAATGGTTTTTTTCTAATTTTATGAGCTTTTAAATTTCAGGAAATTAATTCTGATTAAATATCTCTTTCATCTATCAAAATGATCAAAAATGTTTACATTAGATAATCATTGCATTTCTGGTATCAGCATTTCTCACTATATTTTTTTCATAAACTGCTAAATTATGCTGAATATATTTAGTATTTTAAAATCCATTTTCAAAGTAATTATAGTTCTGTTTTTTTTTTCCTTATAGCATTTCTTCTTGTTCTGATGTCAAGGTTATACTTGTGTTACAAAATGAATTAGGTAGCAGTTTCCTGGCCCATGCTGAACTTGCTATATTCTGCATCTAGTGGCTGCATTTACAAAGGAGCACTGAAGCCTACCCACAGTATTTGACAGTATTTGGCTGTCGTTGGTCAGCTTCACTGACCCGAGAATGTCACCAGTGGGTCGTGCCCTTCTACTGGTTTCTAGTTTTACTCACTTAAAAAAATCAATCACATAAACAAGCAAGCGCAGATGAGAAGAAAGAACAAATGAAAAACAGCTATCCACCTATCAACCAGAGAAACCCATAGTCAATGGTTTGTGATTATTATTTCCTAATAATTAAACTCTTTCATGGGATTATCAACTAACTAAAAAGCCTGCTTTTGTCTGAGATTGTTAGTTAAGGAAATTTCTTGAACCACATTGTTCTGTTTGGCTACATTGATTAAAGATGAGAAAATAAATAATAGTTGCAATGATTTAAAACATTTTTATTTATTTTTAATTGGAGGATAATTGCTTTACAGTATTGTGTTGGATCTGCCATATATCAACATGAATCAGCCATAGGTATACATATGTCCCCTCCCTCTGGAAGTTCCCTCCCATCTCCACCTGATCCCAGCCCTCTAGGTTTTTACAGAGCACTGGTTTGAGCTCCCTGAGTCATACAGCAAATTCACACTGGCTATTTATTTTACATACGGTAGTGTATATGCCTCCGTGCCACACTCTCCATTTGTCCCACCCCTCCTCCCCCCACTGCTATGTCCACAGCTGTTCTCTATGTCTGTGTCCCATTGCTGCCGTGCAAATAAGTTCATCAGGACCATCTTTCTAGATTTCATATATATGCATTAATATACGGTATTTGTTTTTTTCTTTCTGACTCACTTCACTCTGTATAATAGACTCTAGGTTCATCTTCTTTTTAGAACTGACTCAAATGCATTCCTTTTTATGGATGAGTAATATTTCATTGTAAATATGTACTACAGCTTCTTTATTCCATTCATCTGTTGATGGACATCTAGGTTGCTTCCTTGTTCTAGCTATTGTAAATAGTGCTGCAATGAACATTGGGATACATGTGTCTTTTTCAGTTGTGGTTTTCTCGGGGTATATTTCTCAGGGTACTGGTCTTCCAGTAGTGGGACTTTTGGGTCATATGGTAGTTTTATTCCTTGTTTTTTAAAGGAATCTCCATACTGTTCTCCATAGTAGCTGTATCAATTTACATTCCCTTCAACAGTGCAAGAGAGTTCCTTTTTTTCCACATTCCAGCATTTATTGTTTATAGATTTTTGGATGATGGCCATTCTGACTGGTATGAGGTGATATCTCATTGTAGTTTTGATTTGCATTTCTCTACTAATGAGTGATGTTGAGCATCTTTCCATATGTTTATTAGCCATCTGTATGTCTTCTTCATTGAAATGTCTGTTTAGGTCTTCTGCCCCTTTTTTGATTGGGTTGTTTGTTTTTCTGGTATTGAGTTGCATGAGCTGCTTGTATATTTTGAAAATTAATCCTTTGTCTGTTGTTTCATTTGCTATTATTTTCTCCCATTCTGAGGGTTGTCTTTTCACCTTGTTTATAGTTTCCTTTGCTGTACAAAGTTTTTAAGTTTAATTAGGTCCCATTTGTTTATTTTTGTTTTTATTTCCATTACTCTGGAAAGTGGGACATAGAGGATCTTGCTGTGATTTATGGCATAGACTGTTCTGCCTATGTTTTCCTCTAAGAGTTTCTGGCCTTACATTTAGGTCTTTAATCCATTTTGAGTTTAGTTTTGTGTCTTATGTTAGGAAGTGTCTTAATTTCATTCTTTTAACATGTAGCTGTCCAGTTTTCCCAGAAGAACTTATTGAAGAGACCATCTTTTCTCCATTGTATATTCTTGCTTCCTTTGTCAAAGATAAGGTGCCCATAGATGCATGGGTTTATCTCTGGGCTTTCTATCTTATTCCATTGCTCTATATTTCTGCTTTTGTGAAAGTACCATACTGTTTTGATGACTGTAGCTTTGTAGTATAGTCTGAATCAGGCAGGTTGATTCCTCCAGTTTCATTCTTCTTTCCCAAGACTGCTTCAGCTCTTCAGAGTCTTTTGTATTTCCATACAAATTGTGAAATTTCTTGTTCTGGTTCTGTGAAAAATGCCATTGGTAATTTGACAGGGATTGCACTGAATCTGTAGATTGCTTTTAGTAGTATAGTCATTTTTACAATACTGATTCTTCCAACACAGGAACATGGACTATCTCTCCATCTGTTTATGTTGTCTTTGACTTCTTTTGTCAGTGTCTTATAGTTTTCTGTATACAGTTCTTTTGTCTCCTTAGGTAGGTTTATTCCTAGGTATTTTATTCTTTTTGTTGCAAGGGTAAATGAGATTGATTTCTTAATTTCTCTTTCTGATTTTTCATTGTTACTGTATAGGAATGCAAGTGATTTCTGTATGTTGATTTTGTATCCTGCAACTTTACTAAATTGACTAGCTCTAGTAATTTTCTGATAGTATTTTTAGGGTTTCTATGTATAGTATCATGTCTTCTGTAAACAGTGAGCGTTTTACTTCTTCTTTTCCAATCTGGATTCCTTTTATTTCTTTATAATCTTTCTCTGATTGCCCTGGATAGGTCTTCAAAAACTATGTTGAATAATAGTGGTGAGAGAGGGCACCCTTGTCTTATTCCTGATCTTAGAAGAAATGCTTTCAGTTTTTCACCATTGAGAATAATGTTTGCACTGAATTTATCATATACAGCCTTTGTTATGTTGAGGTAGTTTTCTTCTATGCCCATTTTTGGATGAGTTTTTTTATCATAAATGGGTGCTGAATGTATTCAAAAGCTTTTTCTGCATCTATTGAGATTATCATGATTATCGTATGGTTTTTATCTTTCAGTTTGTTAATACAGTGTATCACAATGATTGATTTGTGTATATTGAAGAAGCCTTGTATCCCTGGAATAAACACAACTTGATAATGGTGTATGACCTTTTTAATATGCTGTTGAATTCTGTTTGCTAGAATTTTTTTGAGGATTTTTGCATATATGTTCATCAGTGATATTGGCCTATAATTTTATTTTTTGTGTGATGTCTTTATCTGGTTTTGGTATCAGGGTGATAGTGGCCTTGTAGAATGAGTTTGGAAGTGTTCTTTTCTCTGCAATTTTTTGAGAAGGATAGGCATTAGCTCGTCTCTAAATGTCTAACAGAATTCACCTGTGAAGCCAATTGGCCCTGTGCTTTTGTTTTTTGAGGGATTTTTTGACCACAGTTTCGATTTCAGTGTTTGTGATTGGCTTATTCATAGTTTCTATTTCTTCCTGGCTCAATTTTGGAAGGTTGAACTTTTCTAAGAATCTGTCCATTTCTTCCAGGTTGTCCATTGTATTGGCATATAAAGTTGCTCATAATAGTCTCTTATGATCCTTTGTATGTCTGCATTGTTTATCGTAACTTCTCCGTTTTCATCTCTAATTTTGTTGATTTGATTCTTCTCCCCTTTTTCCTTGTTGAGTCTGGCTAATAGTTTGTCAATTTTGTTTATCTTCTCAAAGAACCAACTTTCAATTTTATTCTGCTAAGTCACTTCAGTTGTGTCTGACTCTGTGCGACCGCATAGACGGCAGCCCACCAGGCTCCCCTGTCCCTGGGATTCTCCAGGCAAGAACACTGGAGTGGGTTGCCATTTCCTTCTCCATCAGTTTTATTAGTCTTTACTATTTTTTCCTTTATTTCTACTCTGATCTTTATGATTTATTTCCTTCTATTAACCTTGAGGGTTTTTGTTCTTTTTTAGTTGTGTTAGGTGTAAAATTAGGTTGTCTATTTGATGTTTTTCTTGTTTCTTAAGGTAGGACTGTATTGCTATAAGCTTGCCTCTTAGAACAGCTTTTGCTGCATCCCGTAGGTTTTGAGTCATCATGTTTTCATTGCATTTGTTGCTAGGAATTTTTTTATTTCCCTTTTAATTTCTTCAGTAACCTGGTCATTATTTAGAAATGTATTGTTTAATCTCCATGTGTTTCTGCTTTTTTACTGTTGTTTTTCCCCCTGTAATTGATATCTAGTTTCATAGCATTGTCGTCATAAAAGACGCTTGATACAATTTCAGTTGCCTTAAATTTTACTGAGGTTTGATTTTTGACTCAAGATGTGGTCTATGCTTGAGAATATTCCGTGTCACTTGAGAAGAAAGTGTATTGTTCTGCATTTAGATGAAATGTCCTGAAGATATCAATTAGGTTCCATCTGGTCTAATGTGTCATTTAACACCATGTTTCCTTATTAATTTTCTGTTTTGATGATCTCTCCATTGGTGAAAGTAGAATATCAAGTCCCCTACTACTATTGTGTTACTGTCCATTTCTCCTTTTATGTCTGTTAGCGTTTGCTTTATGTATTGTGGTGCTCCTATGTTGGGTGCATAAATACTTACAATTGTTATGTCTTCTTCTTGGATTGATCCCTTGATCATTATGTAGTGACCTTCATTATTTCTTTTAGTTTTCTTTATTTTAAGGTCTATTTTGTCTGATATGAAAATTGCTACTCTGGCTTTCCCTTGATTTCCATTTGCATGGAATATCTTTTTCCATCCTCTCACGTTCAGTCTGTGTGTGCCTCTAGGTCTGAAGTGGGTCTCTTGTCGACAGCATATATGTGGGTCTTGTTTTTGTATCCATTTAGCCTGTCTGTATGTTTTGGTTGGAGCATTTAATCCATTTGCATTTAAAGTAATTATTGATATATACTTTCCTATTGGCATTCTTCAAAATTGTTTTTATAGGTCTTTTCCTTCTCTTATGTTTCTTGCCTATAGATCTCTTTAACATTGTTGTAAACTGGTTTAGGAGGGCTATATTCTCTCAACTTTTGTTTGTCTGTAAAACTTTTGATTTCTCCATCAACTTTGAATGAGATCCTTGCCAGGTAGAGTAATCTTGGTTGTATATTTTCCTCTTTCAGTACTTTAAATACATCCTGCCATTTCCTCTGGTCTTCAGAGTGTCTGCTGAAAGATCAATTGTTAATCTTATGGGGTTCCTTTTGTATGTTACTTTCTGCTTTTCCCTTGCTGTTTTTAATATTCTTTCTCTGTGTTTAATCTCTGTTAGCTTGATTAGTATGTGTCTTGGCATGTTTCTCCTTGGGTTTATCCTCTATGGAACTCTGTGCTTCTTGGATCGATTGACTATTTCTTTGTCAATTAGGGAAGTTTTGGGAAGTTTTCAACTATAATCTTTTCAAAAAATTTCTCAGACCCTTTGTTTTTCTCGTCTTCTTCTAGGACCCCTATAATTCAAATGTTAGTACCTTTAATATTGTCCCAGAGGTTTCTGAGACTATCCTCAATTCTTCTCATTCTCCTCTTATTCTGTTCTTCAGTTATTTCCACTATTCTGTCTTCCAGCTCATTTATCTGTTTTTCTGCCTCAGTTATTCTGCTATTGATTTCTTGTAGAGTATTTTTAATTTCAGTAATGGTGTTGCTTGTCCCTGTTTATTCTTAATTTCTTCTAGGTCTTTGTTAAATGTGTTAATTGATCCTTGCATTTGCTCCATTCTATTTTTGAGGTTTGGGGTCATCTTTACTATCATCATTTTGAGTTCTTTTTCATGTAGTTTGCATATGTCCTCTTTTTTATTTGGTCTTGTGAATTTTTACCTTGTTCCTTCATTTGTGTAATATTTCTCTGTCTTTTCATTTTTTTCCAACTTACTTTGTCTGAGGTCTTCTTTTCCCAGGCTTTTGAGTCATATACCTTCTTCCTTTTGGTTACTGCCCTCGGTGGGTGAGGCTGGTCCAGTGGTTTGTGTCGGCTTTGTGTTGGGAGGTACTTGTGTCTGCATTCTGATAGGAGGAGGTGAGTTTTTTTTCCCTCTGATGGACAGGATTTGTGAGGTGGTCGGTTTTGAGGTGTCTGTGGCAAGCCTCTCCGCTAATGATTGGGTTTGTGTTTTTGTCTTACCTGTTGGCTGGGTGAGGTGTCTTGCACTGGGTGCTGCTGGCAGTTGGGTGATTCCAGGTCTTAGACACAAGTGGAGGTCTTCATGGGAGTTCTCAATAATCAATACTCCCTGGTGTCAGTAGGTCTCTGGCAGTCCAATGTCCTGGATTCAGAGCTTCCACTCCAAAGGCTCAGGCCCAATCTTTGCCTGGGGAACTGACACTCCACAAGCCATTTGTTATTGCATTAAAGGGGATTAAAACAAAAACACAAAAATAGCAAAACAAAACAAAATAATAAATAAAAGAGGAGCCCAGACAAATGGTAAATACAAAATCAAGCAAATAATAACAAAAACAAAGGAACACACACACACACAAAACCCAAAATAGTCCAAAGACAAGAAAGTTCAAGAGAGTGACTTGGAAAGCAAAGAAAACCAAAAATGATACCAACCAATTAAAAACAAAACTAACTAAAACACAAATTGGTAAACAAGACCAAAGCAGAGTGTCAACTGGAGAATAAGCAAAGAAAACAAACAAACTTACAAACAGGGTGAAATAACGAAAGAAAAGGAAGAAATAAAATATTTGTATATATTAAAGAATAACTACAGCAGGAAAAGAACAGTAAGAAAAACAAACAAACAAACAAAATTTTAAAAAGAAAAAAGCCCCACAGAATCACAAAAACCAATGAAAAGGTATAAGTATATAAAGGAAACCAAAAGTGATTAAAAAAATTCTCAAAAACTTAGAGTTAATAGTAATAATAAAATCAACAACCATAGCAACAAAGAAGAAAAAAAAAGAAGATAAAAAAAACTAGGATCAACTATGGAACAAATTAAAATATATGAACAATAATACGTGTTTTTCTTGGATCTCAGCTGCCAGTGTCCTTTCCTTCACTGTGAGTCACAGTCCACCTCTGCCTCCCTGGGATGCCCTCCAATACCGGCCTGATGTCTGGACCTGCTGTGGGAACAGCTCAGACTGATCTGGCCCTATTCCTGCCATGTTCTTGCCCACAATGTCCACAGCTACTAGAGCTAGTGTGTTTCCTTTTGTGATAGCTCTCACTGTCCTTTTATATATTCCATAGACACAGTCTTCCTAACTGATCATGTGGATTTAATCTGCACCTTGTACAGCTGGTGGAAAGGCTTTTGATCCTCTTCCTTAGCCACACTGCCCTTGGAGTTCAATTGGTTTTATCCCCACCTCTGCGTGTGGGTCATCCACAGGAGTTTGCTCCTGAGGCTGCCCTGGCAGACTTAGGTCTGCCTTAGTGAGGACCGGGTGTGGAGGTGGCTCAGTTGCTTGGATCACAGGGACCTTGGTGGTGCCAAGTGTGCACAGATGCTGGTGGCCTCAGGCACAGGAGCTATGGCACTATTACAGTCTTTTTCTAGCCTCTGGCAGCTGGCATTCAAAAGGCCTCTCTGGCTAGTTCTTCTCTGTTGCTTGGTGCAGCAGGCACTTAAAGGTCTCTACTGGCTGGGGTCCTTCTCTATTGCTCTTGCCTCAGACACTCATAGGGTGACCCTCTCTGGGGTCTTTCTCTATTGGTCAGTTGCCAGCACTAGCGTGTGGGGGGAGAGAAGCTACAGTGATGGCTCCTCCCCCTGCACATGACTCAGCAGTACCGCTTTGCTTCAGTGGCTACTCAGCATTTCTCCGAAGATATTCTCCACCATGACTCCTCCCTCATGTCCCTCTGGGCTGTCTCCCAGCAGTCATCAGCAACCCTCACCCTGGGATTGCTCTCCAGTCCCTACGCTCCAGCTCCCAGACACTGTGTATTTCAGGAGACTTGGGTCCCTGACCAGGGTACACACGGCTGCAGCAAGGATTGTCTGGTTCTCACTCCATTCAGACAGTCCCAGATCAGCTGCTTCACTCTCCAACAGCCTCAAATACTTCCCCTGTGTCTCCAACGATTGCTTCAATTTGGGGATCTGACCCCTGCAGTTCCCCTAACCCCAGGTGCAGGTCCGGTCCTGCTCATCCTCCTCTTTCCCCTTCCTTCCTTTGTCCTGCTGAGTTTTGGATCTATGTATTCCTTTCCAGTGATCAGGGACTCCTGTCTGCTCTCAGCTGGTGTTCTGCGAGATCTTCTGCATCTGAAGGTGTATTCCTGATGTATCCACAGAGAGAGATGTACTGCACATCTGGCTACTCTTTTGCCATCTTGTCTTCCTCTGCAGTCACTCTTTTCTTTTATTTTCTAGGTTTTTTTTTTTTTTGCTGTGAACTGCAATTGTTATGTCTGACTCAGTAATTCTTCGCAGTGTGAAGAAATTTGGAGAGGACAATCATGGTTTTGAGTCAGACAGCTCATGTAAGTGGCCTTTTATCTTATTGTCTCTTATACAAAAAAAAAAGGTGAAAACAAAAGTGGAACAAACTAGTGAAGATATTCAAGGAGCAGAGAAAATTCAGCAACAATAAGTAGAATTATTACCTCATATTCTTCTTGCACAACCTGGGTATTTCTCCCAAGAATCCATGTAATGTAACTGCTGAGAGTGCTAGGTAAGAACGCATAAATCCTGGGAGAGTGAAAGCATCTCACTATAAATATTTTTTCCCTGGATAGACTGGGGTTGTTTTAGCACTTGCTCAGATGGTAAAGAATCTGCCTGAAATGCAGGAGAGCTGGGTTTGATCCCTGGGTCAAGAAGATCCCCTGGAGAAGGGAATGGCTATCCACTCCAGTATTCTTGGCTGGAGAATTCCATGGACAGAGGAGCCTGGTGGGCTACAGTCCATGGAGTCGCAAAAAGTCAGACATGACTGAGTGACTAACACTTTCAATACTTTCATTATTATTACCTTTATTCATATATTGCTATAATTGATTATAGTAATATGCATTTAGTGAGCATTGCCCTCTGAGAGGAATGGTACAAAGACACTGCTGGCCAGAGAGAGGTGAAGTGGATGGGGATCCACAGCACCAGCACCTAGAGTGTGGTAAGGCAGGTGATTCTATGCTATCATTATTTTCAAAAGTCCTATGATTTGACATTTTATAGAAAAGGAAACTGAGACTTAGATACATTACCTTAAGCTTGACAAAGATTGCATGGCTATTGATTAAAGGAGCCGTAATCCTAACCCAGTTCTGATTCCCAAATATGAGAAGTTAATCTTTGTCTACACTATAATGCCTCTTTACTCTGTATGAAATGAAATGAAAATGCCAGGGGAACCAGGATGTGCTGTCCCATGATGATGGTTGACATTAAAATCCTGGGTTCCTTTCACTGTGGCTTCCCTATGCCCATGACCCTGAACCCCCACTTTCACTTCTTCCCTTCCATCTGCTCTGACCTATACTGGGGAAAATAATATATGCCTCAATTCTATGGCTTCTACTGGCACAGGGGTGTCAATGACATCGTATTGTCTGTATTTTATGGTCTGTATTTTAAGTAGATTTATGGTCTGTATTTTAAGTAGATAAATTCTGATGTTTCTAAAAAAACAAACAATAAATAAGTATTCATTTTATTTGGTAGTTCAAAAAAAATCAGATTTTTCTGTAACTAATTTACAAATATTGGTCTTTAGTTAGCATTCAGAAGATAAAAAGATTTCATTTTCTGGAGAAAATGTAGTCAAGGAAGCAGTCCTATATGTGAAAGGGTGTTTTCTTCTATAATATGGAGGAAGAGAGAGAAAGGTGAAAAAGCAAATAATTATTTTGTATTGTTCCATGAATAAAATAATCATAGAAATGTTTTTCCAGAGCAAAATTGTTAATGATTATGTTTCATTTTGTCATTATGATTAACTGCTTTATGTATTGTTTTTATCCTGACAGATAACAATGATAAAAAATCAAAGTAAGTGACTGCTTCAACAATGCAACACATTTTCAAAATAATTCCCCTAATATTCATATCAAAGGCACAAAGCAGAAGTAATATATGTTTTATATATGTTGCACTGCCTACAAATGGTGTATATAATCCATTCTTTTTCTCTTTAAAACATTACTATAATTTGATTTCAAAAATCTTTGGGAATATTCCTTCTGGATTAGGTTCAAATATCCCCTATATGTCCAGGAACCCCACAGAATTTCTGACTTAAACAAGCAGAGGAAATTTTGGATATGTAAGATTTCATGGTTGCAGAGGAAGTTCTTTTTACAGAAGAAAATCCCAATTCTTCCCAAAAGCAAATTGTAGAAACCCAAAATGTAGTGACTAGATATTTCTCTTTAAGAGTTAAAATTCTCTTAGAAACCAAATATCAGTTTATCCTAATTTGACTTGAGGACAGGATTAATGGAGTCTGATTTAGGAGATAAGGATGCCAGCTAAGTTTCTGAAATGGAGGTGGTGGAAAGGTAAAGGCTGAAGATGTGTAAAACATTTTAAGTGTTAATACTGCATGACAAAGAGAGCTGGTGGTTGTGGTAACAGTAGTATTTTACTTGGAATGGTAGGGTCAGTTGAGGACAGAAGAACCACTCTTGTCTCATTGGGTGGGAAACAGATGGAAAAGGGCATGAATGCAGAGAAATGAAGGATGCAGATAAATGAGCTTCAGTGAGAGGATGAGCAGGAAGGTTGAGTGAGTACTTTGGTTTTTAGAGAAAATGAACCTATGGCTGCATAGATGTGGTAATGAAGAGTGAGAAGATCACAGTGAAAGTTTGATAAAGCCGCTGAGGGGAGTGGGAACAATCTGTAGAGGAATTAAGTATAGTACCTTGGGTTGAGTTGAGGTTGGAGACCATATTCATCTATTCATTTCACAAATATTAATTGAGGACTTCTTGGGTATCATCTGCCTGGTAAAGCATGTGCCTGCAATCCAGGAGACATGGGTTCAATCCCTGGGCTGGGAAGATCCCCTGGAGAAGGAAATGGCAACCCACTACAGTATTCTCGCCTAGAGAATTCCATGAGCAGAGGAGCCTGGTGGGCTACAGTCCATGGGGTTGCAAAGAGTCGGACACAACTGAGCAACTAATACACATACACACATATTGGGTATCAGCCACTGGTTTAGGTGCTGAGGATATAGAAAAGAAAAAAAATAGGCAAAAATCTCTGTCTTGAGGAACTTAACATGCCTTTGAAGAGTTCGCCCCTTTAGTGAGGGAGACATAATAAACACCATAAATAAATAAAATATATAGCATGGTAGATAATGAAAATTTATCATCCCCTTTCTAAGAAAAAACAACAAACATGGAAATGGAGATTTGAAATGATGTGGGGGGACAGTTGAAATTATAAAGACTTTGACCATGGATGGCCCCCTTGAAAAGGCAGCTTTTGAGAGAAGGTATGAAGGAGGTGAGGGAGTTCTCCACTCTATTATCCAAAGAAAGAACACTTTGGTGAGAGGAAATAGCAAGTGCAAACACTCAGAGGTGGGAACAGATTTGGTGCGGATGAAAGTCAGCAGAAAGGCCAGGCGGCTCGGGTGGAGTGAAGCAGGAAGAAACAAGGTAAGAGAGTCAACTGGCCAGATCACAGAGGGCTTTGGACGTGTCAGCAATGGTTTGTGATTCCACCCTGAGCTGGAAGGGAAGCTTAGGGCAGCTGAGCACTAAGCACAACATGTGTTGATATCTGTTTAGATGGTGGAGAGGTTGTCTTCAGCAGGCCAAACAGCCTGGCTTCAGAAGGAGAAGGGGGAACAGCGAAATGCAGAGATGGAGTTTCCAAAGATGAATTTGGAAAAAAGGATTGAGGATGATGGTGAAAGCATGGTCCAAATGGCTGGCAATGGGACCTAGAATGCCTGGAGGAGGGAGAATCTTTTTTTTTTTTTTTAACTTTATCTTTGGTTGTGACAGGTCTTTGTTGCTTTGCTCTAGCTTTCTCTAGTTGCAGAGAGTGGGGCTACTCTCCATCTGGGCTTCTCATTGCAGTGGTTTCTCCTGTTTCAGAGCACAGGCTCCAGGTGCATGGCTTCAGTAGTTGCTGCTTGTGGACTCTAGAGCACTGGCTCAGTAGTTGTGACGCATGGGCTTAGTTGCTCCAAGGCATGTGGAAACTTCCCAGACAGAGGTTGAACTCCTGTCCCCTGCATTGGCAGGCAGATTCTTATCCAGTGTATCACCAGGCAAGTCCAAGGAAGGAGAATCTTGATGGTGTTTAGTGACTGTAAGTAAATGGAAGGTTTAAAGAACTGGGCTTCCCTGGTGGCTCAGATGGTAAAGAATCCATCTGCAATGCAGGAGACCCAGGTTTGATCCCTGGGTTGAAAAGATCCTCTGGAGGAAGAAATGGCAGCCCACTCCAGTATTCTTGCCTTGGGAAATTCCAGAGATAGAGGAGCCTGTTGGGAGAGTGGGACATGACTGAGCAGCTAACACACAAAGAACTGTGGGTCTCAACTGAGATAACAAATAGGTATGGAAGGAGGAAGGAGGTGAGAAAACAAGATGCATGGGTATTCCCAAAGAGCCAATGGAGTAGAGCGGTTCCAGGTGAAAATAAGACCTAAGGTGTATTCGTGGGTAGATAACCTAGGTGAATTAGACCTCTTTGGCATTAGAAAGTTCAAGAATGGGTTAAGTACAATTTTCTGAGCAATAAATTGAATAAGAAATAGTAAGTAAATGTGGTTTTAAGGGAAGTATGGGAGTGTTTGAATGTTTCATATCAGCACTATTTGATGTAGCTGCAAGTAAGAGCTAGAAGCAATAAATTAGATAATACAACCACCAAAATTTACTCACAAGGAAATGAAGGTAGGTATAAATTGAGGGTCAACACTGAGGTTCCACAGTTATTTGTTACTGCAACTGGGGGTGCAGAGTACTTTTTGCTTTCTCTCAAAGAGAGAAAAAACCTCTCTGAAAAAACCTCAGTGAATCTCTACTGAACAAGAGACACAGCTATATTGAAATTGCTAGAAGAGGTAAATCTAAAAGTAATAGCCAGTTTTTAAGATATCAGTTTTGGAAAGAATTTCACAGCCAGTGGGGACTTTCATTCTTACTAAAGAATGACTCATGAAGTGACGATTTAGGGAGAATTTCTCATTGTTTTGGAAAGGATGGTCTGTAAATCCCTGTTTTTCTCCTCAGGTTACAAGATGAGAAGAAAGGTGGTAGCAGTCAAGTTGGCTTCTTTCGATTGGTAATAAAACTATGCTGATTAATGGCATAGGTTTTGCAACTATGAGTTGTTCAGATCATGGAGAAAATGTTAATTTTTTAGTCATATTGGCAGGTGCTTAACTATAGTGATCACTTGTTTCAGTCATAAACTTTGTCTATGTGACAACATGTGGATTAGTAATTAGAAACTATTGCTGATTAAACACACATTCTATCTGGTAGATCAGAAAAGTGTTCTAGAAGATAATCTCTAAGTCCCTAATGATCATTTTAGTGAGGAAAATTGTCACAGTAATCATGTTATGCATATTTTTTCTTATGATGCCTTTAGAAGTTCCATAGTGTAGGTATTTTCTTCAAATTTGCAAAATGGAGACATTTCGGGGCACAAGCAGATGCTCTTCATGATCAATATCAGTTCTGGGAGCCAATTTCTACTATTGCTGAATAAGCCATATGGAGCATCTACACGGCAATAGCATCAGCGTCAGTGATTTTTTTCCCTCTAAGTTGGGGATGAAAAGCTAAGAACTAAAGTCAGCTCTTGGGGTAAAGAGAATGAATTAAGAGGCTAGAAAAGAAAGAACATGAGTTAACAGGGTAACAGTTTAATGACTTGGATAATTGATGCATCGTTTATTTCAGTGTTAGTAAAACTCTACATTTCAATTAAAACGATTCCCTTAAGACTTGGTGTTGAACACTATTTATCAGAATCTAGTAACTAAAATTAAATAGTCCTCCTACCTCTCCTGCTTTTCACCCATAGATGATCTCTGAATCCTTTGTTTTTCAAGTTTCGATTTTCTTCAAAGATTGACATTTGCCTGATGTCTGTGGGGAGTTTATGTGCACTTCTCCATGGAGTAGCCTATCCAGGCGTGCTACTCATTTTTGGCACAATGACAGATGTTTTTATTGAGTATGACATGGAATTACAAGAACTCAGTATCCCTGGAAAAGCATGTGTGAATAACACCATAGTGTGGACCAATGACTCCCTCAACCAGAACATGACAAATGGGACACGCTGCGGGTAGGCTGCTATTTGTTTTTACTTTTTTTTTTTTTTTTTTGCTCATATCTTAGATTGTAATTCAAAATGTGTAAAGAGAACCTTATGGAAGGACCTGGAGTGGTATCTAACATGGAGTGAACAGAAACATATTTACACATATTTCTATAAATTACTCTGCCCTGATGTTCTTATTCCACTGGGTTTTAAAATCCCAACAACAGCAACAAAACACAGAATTGGAAATTACTCATTAAATATGTACCCAAATTTCACACTTTGTAGACCGTAGGCTCGAGAATGACATTATCGATACTTAATATCATTGGAAGGTGACTCATAAATTTTACTTGAGTCCTTGTCATTCCTCATATCTGAGACCTCCTTTTCCTTCCCTTCCTCTTTCTTCCATCCTCCCCTCTTTCCTTCCTTCCTCTCTTCTCTTTTGTCCCCCAACTTCTGTGGCTGTGGCTGATGACCCACTTGACACTAGTCTTCTCTCTACAATGGGAATTTCATCATTCCTGTGCTTTCGGACTTGGAGTAGGGGTCACTGGCCTCAACTAGCAGTTGAGTTGCTGTGAAAGAGTGGTGTGGTGCTAAGAACAGAAGACAGCCATGCAGAGTTAGCCAGAGCTCACTGTGTCCCTGTTCTGTCTGTGATAAGCCTGATAGGCTGCCACGTAATCAGTGAGTCTGCAGTATACACAGGGTTGACTCACTGTCACAGCATGGACTTTGCAGCCTGCCTCATGCTGCCTCAGGGCCAGAACAAGATCATTTTCACATATAAATTCACTCAGGTTCAAGAATCAAAAGCAGGGCACATCCTGGCTAGAGAGGTACTCGGAATGGCTCCCTCAAGTGATTCATATTTTTCTCCACCATTTAAAATTTTTTCTATAGGCTTGACTCCAGATTATGACAAATCCTTCTAAACTGCTGATGTTCTTCTATAATATTTGTTGTTAGCATCTTTCATTCATCTACTCATTCAACCAAAATTTTTGGAACACCAGTTATGTACCAGGAAAATGTGTAAGCATAAAGGCTACAGTGGTGGCTTATGAGTAATGGTCCTTATCTTTGTGGAGCTCACGTCTAATTGGTGAGACCATCATGAAATCAATGACCATGCAGATAAGTATGTAGTTATAAACTGGTTAGCACTTGACAGAAAAGTACAGGACAACATACAATGTACAGAATTATCCTTAAAAAAATAAGCCTACTCATAAGAAATAAATTTCCAACATATAAATGTGTATATTTCTCTTCTAAATTTGGAAGTAACATAACAATTTGTATAAAAGAGAGACTGTCTTCAATGACAGTCTTTAAAATATTTTCACTTGCACCATGTGGCTTGCAAGATCTTAGTTCCCCAACCAGGGATTGAAACTGAGTCCTCTGCAGTGTAACTGCAGAGTCCTAACCACTGGACACGCAGGGGATTCACAATGACAATCTTTTATTTTCTTTCATTTATGTTGGAGAACAGAAGACTTGAACTGATATTTACAGAGTGATATGACTACAAAATGTGAACTAATCACTTCCCCCTTTGAAAAAAAAATCCATTCAGACTTACATATGTAAAAAGACCCCAGTTGTTAATAACATCAGTCCATCCTAAAGGAAATCAACCCTGAATATTCATTGGAAGGACTGATGTTGAAGCTGAAGCTCCAAAACTTTGGCCATCCTACGAGAAGAGTTGACTCATTGGAAAAGACCCTGATACTGGGAAATATTGAGGGCAGGAAGAGAAGAGGGTGATGAAGGATGAGATAGTTGGATGGCATCATCAACTCAATAGACATGAGTTTGAGCAAACTCTGGGAGATAGTGAAGGAGAGGGAAGCCTGACATGCTGTAGTCCATGGGTCACAAAGAGTCAGACACAACTGAGCAACTGGAAAACAATAAATTAATAACACTCATGAAAACAAACACTTCAAGTGAAAAATCCTGAAAGTATATCCTATAATGCCTTAAAAATTGGAAATAAATGTTAGAGGGAGCAGTATTTGAGACATATTCAAGATAACAAGTGCTCATAAATATTTACTAGATAAACTGAAGAATGAATATGCCCTTAATGTCTGCATCACTGGCATCCATTAGAAAGGCTGCCTACCCATTACTCACTGGGCTTCCCAGCTGGCACTAGCAGTAAAGAACCCACCTGTCTCTTATGCCAAAGGAGACATAAAAGATGTGGGTTCAATCCCTGGGTCAGGAAGATCCTCTGGAGGAGGGAATGGCATCCCACTCCAGTATTCTTGTCTGGAGAAGCTCATGGACAGAGGAACCTGATGGGTTACAGTCCATTGGGTGGCAGAGTTGGACACAACTGGGGAAACTTAGCACATACCCATTATTCACACTTTATTGATTCTTACTGGGTCATATACTTGAAGGTGAGCAAATTGTTCAAAGCAAATAAGGGCTTTCAGAAATTCCTTGGCTTTGGCTGAATTCACATGATACCAAGCATGTAAATAGATATCTGTCTTATTAAAAAAATTTTTTTTCATAAGGCTATTTGAAATTGTGTAGACCACACCTTTCTTAGGCCTTTACTAGGAGCTCACACAGAAGAGCTAAATATTTTAAATGTGAGTTATTATGGTCACTGACAAGAATACTGCTAATAAGCAGTATTCTGAATAAATGTTTGTTTAGCTTTCATGTGATGAGATCATTGTGAAAATGAACTTGGGTGGGACAGAAGAGAGGCAGGGGATGTTTTCTTACCAGGAAGTAGTGAATGTGCCTCCAAAATTACCCAACTCTTTCACAGATTTCTTTCTTGGAAAAAGTACAACATTAAAAGTACAATGTCTCCACCTACTCTAATCAGTGTGCTAGTCTTGGACTATACAAGCAACTCAGTGATCTTATCAACATAAACATGCATGTACAATGTAGGAGCTGGCTTTTCTCTTTCATTATATTGATTTCGACATATTAGTTATCATCCATTCGATGGAATTTTGGGCTGGAGGCTTCCAAATGGCTGAGTGAATAAGGCTGAGAAGGATGGCAGAACATTAGGCCTTCTGATTAGCTTCTCAGAATTTGTTTTCTCAGAGTAGTCAAATAATAAGGTAACAGAATGAAAGAAGAAAGAAAAAAAAATCACGATGCAGTTTACTTTTTTTTTTTAAATCCAATTAAAATGTAAAACTCAAATGGAAGCTACAAGGCCTTATAACTTAATTGTGGAAGTGACATACCATCATTTCTGCTGTTTTCTGTTGGTCACACAGACCAACTCTGGTGTAATTTGGGAGAGGACTACACAGGAGCGTGAATGCCAGGAGGCAAAAATAATAAGGGGCTCCTTGGGGAATGGCCCACGACCACTGGGATGTTCGTCCTTCCCTACTCAACATGGATGTGTTGATGCAGAAATCTAAGTCTGTACTTCCTCTTGGATTTCAGTCTATGTTCTTAGCAATATACATTTATCTTATGCACTCAGGTACTATTTTGAAGTTAGACACTGAAGATCACGTACTTTGAAAAACTGTTTTATCAGGATTTAATTCATATACCATAAAATTAACCCACTTAAAGTATACAGCTCAGTGGCTTTTAGTATATTCACAGAGCTATGCATTCATCACCGCAATCAATTTTAGAACATTTTTGTTATTTTGCTGCTGCTGCTAAGTCGCTTCAGTCGTGTCCAACTCCGTGCGACCCCATGACGGCAACCCATCAGGCTCTGCTGTCCCTGGGATTCTCCAGGCAAGAACACTGGAGTGGGTTGCCATTTCCTTCTCCAATGCATGAAAGTGAAAAGTGAAAGTGAAGTTGCTCAGTCGTGTCCGACTCTTAGCTACCCCATGGACTGGAGCCCACCAGGCTCCTCCATCTACGGGATTTTCCAGGCAAGAGTACTGGACTGGGGTGCCATTGCCTTCTCCGTTTGTTATTTTATTATCACTTAAATTTCACTCCCCAGTTCCCCATCCTCCCCTCAGCCCTAGACAACCACTAATCTACTTTCCATCTCTGTAGATTTGCTTATTCTGGACATTTCATGTAAATGGAATCATACAATATGTGGGCCTTTGTGACCAGGTTCTTCAACTTAGCCTAATGTTTCCAAGGTTCTTCCATGTGGTATTAATAGCATAAATCAATACTTCATTTATTTTAATTGCTGAATAATATTTCATTGTATGAATATAATACATTTATTGTGTGGATATAATGTGTGGATTTATCCATTCATCAGTTGATGGACATTTGAGTTGTTTCCTCTTTTCAGTTATTACAAATGCTGCTATGAACGTTTGTGTACATGGTTTCCTATGGACACATGTTTTCATTTTTCTTGAGTAGATACCTAGAAAGGGGATTACTGGGTCAGATGTTAATTATATGTTTAACATATAATTGCAGAATTTCCAGACTGTTTTTCAAAATGGCTGTACCATTTTATGAGCTTCCCAAGTGGCTCAGACGGTAAAAAATTTGCCTGTAATGCGGGAGACTTGGGTTCGATTCCTGGGTTGGGAAGATCCCCTGAGAAGGAAATGGCAATCCACTCCAGTATTCTTGTGTGGAGAATTCCATGGACAGAGGAGCCTGGTGGGCTACAGTCCATGGGGTCACAAACAGCCGGACATGACTGAGTGACTGACACTTAACATGTGTGAGGGTTCCAGTTTCTTCACACTCACACCAATGCTTGTTATTATCTGTATCTTGACTGTTTCTCCATGCATGCATGCGTGCTCAGTTGTGTCTGACTCTTTGCCACCGTATGGACTGAGATTTCCAGGCAAGGATACTGGAGTGGGTTGCCATTTCCTCCTCCAGGGGATCTTCTGACCCAGGGATTGAATCTGAATCTCCTGTAACTCCTTGCATTGGCAAGTGGATTCCTTACCACTGAGCCACCTGGGAAGCCCTGACTGTAGCTCCAGTAGGCTGAATAACGGCCCCCAAAGATATCTACGATATTTCTGTGAATGTTACCTTGTATGGGAAAAAGAGTCTATGCAGATATAATTAACTAAAATATCTTGGGATTGGGGAGAGTATACTGGATTACCCAGGTGAGCCCTAACTGCAATCATGAGTATTTTTTAAAAAGACGGTTACTAAAAAGAGGCAGAAGGAGATCTGACTTTAGAGAGAGAAAGAGACAAAAGGTGCCTATAAGGGCCTGAAGTGAGGTCCTAAGCTCAGGAACACCTGTAGCTACCTGAAGCTGGAAGAGGAAGAAACAGATTCTCCTCTAGAGCCTTTGGAGAAAGTGCACCCCCGCCGGCACCTTGATTTCAATCCTGTGAAGCTGATCTCAGACTTCTGGTCTCCAGAAATGTGAGAAAGATGGAAATATGTGTAGATATCAAAGGGTGACATAAGGAATCTTTGAATAAAGAAAATATTCTGCTCTTCATTGTATCCAAGTCAACATCCTGGTTGTGATAATGTCCAATAGTTTTGCAAGATGTTACCACTGGGGGAAAACTAGATAAAGGGCATGCATAATCTCTCTGTAATATATCTCACAATTGCATTAGCCATTCTGGCAATGTGCTAGCATAGTGTGAGGGTATTCTATAAAGCATCTTTACCTAGTAATAAATCATTTGTCCATAGGTCAATGTCCCACGCATTGAGGAATATGGACCCTTGCTATTTTGGAAGTAGGATATGGATACATTTCTACCAGCTGGGTTGCCACTGATATGCACTCTAATGCAATGGTCCACAACCTTCTTGGCAGCAGGGACTGATTTTGTGGAAGACACTTTTTCCCCATGGATTGGGTGTGGGGAGGATGGTTTCAAGATGATTCAAGTGCATTGCATTTATTGTACACTTTGTTTCTAACCTAATTCTGCCACTGAGCTAATGGGAGGTACCTGTATGTGGCCCAGAGGTTGGGGACCTGCTCTAAGGTGTCAATGCTACTGAGTCTACAGTGCATAAGAACCCCTATGAACCCCTACAGTTCATAAAAACCCTAGTGAAAAGAGAGCTTCTGGTGAGTCAATGCCTCTTGTCATAAAGACCTCCTAGGTATCTTCAATGAGAAACCTAAGTCTTTAGTACATCTGAAACCTTGGTATACATTGCTGTTGTCCAGTCACTAAGTCATGTCTGATTTTTTGTGACCCCATGGACTACAGTGCACCAGGCTTTCTTATCTTTCACTATTTCCTGGAGTTTGCTCAAACTCATATCATTGAGTGATTCAATTTTATTTATCTTATTTTTCATACAAAGCAAGGCAAGAATCCTCATATCATCTATTTTACCTTTTCCCTCTAAATGATATTTTTCTCCCCTCTTCTCTCTTTGACAAATGTGCCAGGGCAATCTTAATTTACTCAAGAAGGCGTATGTCAGTTTGGTGTTAAAAAGAAAGACACTCAAATCACCTATAAAGTTTATAGAATACTTTCTAGGATTTTATAATCACAATAATTTTCCACCATGCAGATGATAAAGAGTCTAATGTGCAGTCAAAGGATCGAAGTCAATCTCCTGTTTTCCTTCCTAACAGTTCTTCTGATAGGCTTGCCCTATTGTCCCAGAAATATTCCCAAGTAGTCTTTAAAACTCTAATGATTCTTCCCGGAATAAATAAAACTGAGTTAATGATTCATCTCTGGGGTGCCTCATGAGTGAGAAGAACCACAAACCACACATGTTCCTATCCACACCCCCCAACAGTGATGCAGTTCTCCTGAACTTTGCCCCATTAAATCCCACAGCTGAGTCAATGGGTCCTTCATCCATGACTGGCACTGCATTTTTCATGACAGGCACTCTTTCACCTCTGCTTCCATAGTCTATAGAGTAAATACATCCCAGGGAATCTAAGTAAAACTTTCTGACAAATGCTCATAGTTTTCTGTTTTGGGGACACACAAATTTTATTTCACAAACAGAAAACCAAGAGCATGCACTCATTTGTACATTAGAAATCTTTACTCATCAGTTCAGTTCAGTCGTTCAGTCGTGTCCGACTCTTTGTGACCCCATGAACTGCAGCACGCCAGGCCTCCCTGTCCATCACCAACTCCCGGAGTCCACCCAAACCCATGTCCATTGAGTCGGTGATGCCATCCAACTATCTCATCCTCTGTTGCCTCCTTCTCCTCCTGCCCTCAATCTTTCCCAGCATCAGGGTCTTTTCAAATGAGTCACCTCTTCACATGAGGTGGCCAAAGCATTGGAGTTTCAGCCTCAGCATCAGTCCTTCCAATGAACATCCAGGACTGATCTCCTTTAGGATGGACTGGTTGGATCTCCTTGCAGTCCAAGGGACTCTCAAGAGTCTTCTCCAACACCGCAGTTCAAAAGCACCAATTCTTTGGCGTTCAGCTTTCTTTATAGTCCAACTCTCACATCCATACATGACCACTGGAAAAACCATAGCCTTGACTAGATGGACCTTTGTTGACAAAGTAATGTCTCTGCTTTTGAATATGCTGTCTAGGTTGGTCATAACTTTCCTTCCCAGGAGTAAGTGTCTTTTAATTTCATGGCTGAAATCACCACCTGCAGTGATTTTGAAGCCCAGAAAAATAAAGTCAGCCACTGTTTCCACTGTTTCCCCATCTATTTGCCATGAAGTGATGGGGCTGCATGTCATGATCTTATTTTTCTGAATATAGAGCTTTAAGTCAACTTTTTCACTCTCTTCTTTCACTTTCATCAAGAGGCTCTTTAGTTCTTCTTTACTTTCTGCCATAAGGGTGGTGTCATCTGCATATCTGAGGTTATTGAGATTTCTCCTGGCAATATTGATTCCAGCTTGTGCTTCCTCCAGCTCAGCATTTCTCATGATGTACTCTGCATATAAGTTAAATAAACAGGGTGACAATATACATAATACTCATAATACTACCTTATACACTCTATCTTTGTAAGAATTTAGGTTTTGAAAAGGTCTCTCTGATTGTGGATACTTGTATATAAGTTTATGATTTTCTAGATCTTGTTCACTCTAGGGGTCCCCTTAAATCATCAAGAAAAACTAGGAATGTGGTAAACACAGACATATTAGCTCGTTTGGAGACTGTCAGAAGGGCAGTTGTTTCCTTCCTCTTTAGTATTTTTCAAGTGAAAGAAAATTCTAGAAACAATTGAGTACCTACTATGTGTAATGTATTGTATCAGGCCTCGGCAGTGAAAGCAAGCAGTCTTTGCTCTCAAGTCACTTGCGGTTTACTAGCAAGAGAAACATGAATATACTCGAAATAAATATATTCAATAAAAATATTGAATAATAGTGCGAAATGGCAATAAAAATCTGCCATGGAATAATAGTTTGTTCTGAATTAAATAAATTATAATTAAATACTTGGTCTGAATTCAGTAGAGGGAGAGAACAATTCAAACTTGGGTCACAAAAGAAAGGCTGATAGAAGCAGAAAGCTGGTAGAATGAGAACATCTAGGCTAAAGATGCTACTTTCTGATTATCTAAAGAAATGGATATCTAGCTTGTCTCTATGGCTCAGATGTATCATCAACCAATGTGTTAATTTCCCAGTGACAAAACTTCTTATTTCCCGAAAGCAATTTAAGAATCATTTTTTTCTTCCCTTCCTGCCCCTGCCAATTCCAAACCCTGTGTCACAATGTGATAGCTGTGATGGGAAAATGCTGTATAGCTTCCTTGCTTCCTCACAAGTTCTTTGACTTCAGCCTTAGAGATTGTCCAGGAGAGCAAAGCTTTCTGGGCTGTGGTCAGCAGAAAGACTTGGTGAAGAAATTGTTTTTCTCTTTCTATGGGAAGGTAACAGGGGCTTCCCTTATGGCTCAGTAGTAAAAAATCTGCCTGCCAATGCAGGAGACATGGGTTCAATCCCTTGGTTAGAAAGATCCTTTGGAGAAGGAAATGGCAACCTATTCCAGTATTCCTGCCTGGAAAATTTCATGGTCAAAAGAGCCTGGTGGGCTACAGTCCATGGGGTCACAAAGAGTCAGACACAACTTAAAGACTAAACAACAGCAAAACAATGGGAAGGATGACACACACATTTCTCCCACTGTTACTCTGAGAGGAAGGAGTTGAAAAGTTGTTACCTAGAGTAGGTAACATGCCGGGGTCCAGCCCCAGCTGATTCAGGGTATTTGAAGGGGAGACAGCTTCGACGAGTTCACTGGATACAATAGCTTTATTTAAATATTCATTAGAGATATAAAGAGTAATAGAATGAGGATAGCTCAGCAGGAAAATTCAGTGGAGAAAAGAGGCTGAGTAGCTTGGTTTACACGGGAAATCAGTATAACCTGTGACATCAGGTTAGCTCTGACCACGGAGGCCGCAGGCGCCCTCTCGAATAGCAGAAGGTGCTCCACCTTAGGCACCTTCTCGAGTGGGTCTTAGAAGCCCAGGCAAATAAATGGTCGCAGAGGACCTCCATGCTCCAGATGGAAACTTCAGCCAGAAATTGAGAAAAAGAATGACATGGGGAGACCAAGCTTCAGTGAGCAAGGCCCGTAGCTTTATTTTCAACAGGAGCTTTTATACCCTAAGTTGCACATAGAGGATAATAGGGGATGTGAAATCATACAAAGTCAGTTTTTGATCCTTATCGAAACCAGGGTTTCTTTTCTACAAACTTATTATACAAATGGTTTAGGTGATTTACATCATCTTTTGGCCAGAAGGCCTATTAACATTTTATGACTCTTGACAAAGGTTTGTCAACTGTAAGACTTATTTTCTCTAAGAGTAATTATTTTAAGGTTTGGTGCCATCCTCCGAAGGTGTTAGATAAAGTTGCATTCCTATAGGGCAGAGGTACAGTGGGTTTACAACAAAGGAAAAAATTTATTACCTTAAGGGTCTAAAGTTGCTAACACCAAGGCCATTACTTATTTTTTCTACATACCAACTATATTAATTAATACACATTCAAGGATACAATACAGGGGATGTGGAAACTTGGCAGCAAGCATTGGCTCATCAATGAAATCTTTTACAAGTTTTATTCTGACAGTTTCTAACTCTCTGAGAGGCTCTAAGCTATTTGAATATCTTAAGCTTCCTGTGCCTCTCGAGACTGAGAGACTGTAAACAATCTGCATAGCTGTAAGAGTCCGGGTAAACCTGTCAGGCGAGTTAGAGAGCTATCTAAGGGGTTTAGATTTAAACACTCCTAATGCCCAGGAACTTTATTAACTGGAGCTGTAAGTTAACTCTTTATCAGAGAGAGCGAGATGGTGGTGGGGGACAGCCCCCAGTAAAGTCAGAAGTGAGAGCACAAAGCAGTAAAGTAGGCAGACTGGTTTTTGCGGGGTAGATGCTCGAGAATATCCTGGGGGACTCCTGAGGCTTGATCCCGCCTTTGCGTATGCCGAGCCTCCTTCCTCATGACCTTTGCCACGGGTGGAGCTCCTCACTTTGGCTCCTGGCAGTAACGTAAGTTGTTACTTAGAGTAGGTAACATAAGCCTCCTGATTTATAGCACACATCTCTATACCAGTGCCTTTGCAGACACTGGTCTGGCTTTTTGAAATCTTTCTCCAGCTGTGACTGTGCTTTCACTAGTAATGACCACAAGTGAAAGGAGCCTCAGTGGACAGAGCTCTAGGCTGCCATCTAGGGTCCCCTGTCTTCCCACAACTGCCTATTAATTACTAAACAACCCTCACCTCTCTACCATAAACATGAAGGAGGTAGGCACGTTTGCTACGATGGGTACCATGAGGTCTGTTTGGGGATTTGGATTGATTGTAATTCTACACAGATAAAATGCTTTGTCCATTTTATTTACAATATGTATGTAACATATAATGTGCATATTTTAAATATATAATATGTGTATTTTAAAATCCTCTGTATGAACAAAGGCAATCTTTGGTAGCTAAATCCTACCTGTGAGTCTTACCGTTTTTTCCCCTCTTTTGAAGGTTTCTGGACATTGAATCCGAAATGGTCAACTTTGCCAGTTACTATGCTGGCGTCGCTGTCGGAGTGCTTGTCACAGGATATTTTCAAGTTAGTGACACCTGCATTTTATTTATAGATCAACATCTGGGTTCAAAGACATGACAATGAAATACAAAATGTGTTCTTTAAAGTTATTCAGAAGCCCCAAGGACTACAGTTTTATTTCAGGGGATGAAGAGGATGGAAAGAATTTTTCCTCTCAGCTGGGGAGGAGGATATGGGCACTTGCATAGACAGGTAGAGAATAGACATTCAGCTTCAGTGTCTTGTCCTCTCCTGCCCTCCCTGCTTCACTCTCTCTTCTAAACTCAGAAATAGTGGTGGATGTTTTCATACAGGGAGACTGAGTCCCTGTGGAAAGTGGATGTGGGGAATTGGAGGAAAGCAAGCTTGACTTTCTTTTTTCTCTTGAATTCCAACCCAAATTCTGTAAACTGAACCCATATTCTAGATTTCAGTTATGGGCGGGCTTGGTGTTATTTAACTCTTACTAAGGAAGAAAAACATTTTATCTTTTGCCTTCTCATGTAGAGAAATAATAAATTCCCCCTACTCTCCATTCACTTATGAATTCCAGGAAGTTAGTTTTAGTTATAAAGAGAAATGAGTTAATCCTCATCCCCTACCTCCCCCTGTCCCCCCAACCATCCTGGCACTAAAGCTTTAATGACAGGCTTCTTTTGCTTGGGAGGGAAACTGTAGGCAAGATTCCCTGCTTATGTCATAATTTTTGTCTTACTTTTTTCTGAAAATCATTGTCCAAGAGCTTGAAAACTACAAGCATTCATGTTAAGTCATTTCAGTTGTGTCTGACTTGTTGTGACCCTTTGGACCATAGCCTACCAGGCTCCTCTGTCCATGGGATTCTCCAGGCAAGAATACTGGAATGGATTGCCACGTCCTCCTCCAGGGTTGAAAACTCTGCATGCATGTTTATTGGCAGGCCTCTCAAGAGAAAACTTTACTTGGAAGTGGCATGCAAAAGTAGTGATTTAAGAGCAAAAATTTATTTGTGGTGTGATGAGCCTTCTTTTACATATGAGGAGAGTGACAGTTAGTAAGGTTAACTCTGGAAGTGGTCAAGCTGGATTCAAACCCAAGTCTCTGGCTTCCCTGTTCACAGGGTTCCACTTGTCTCCACTCTCAGCTGCAGATGTCAGAGCTCACACCTTAGTTCTGAACAAGAGGCATGTTGTGAATTAATTTCCTCTTTTTTTCAGCTATTCTAGTGAAAGTATTTTCTAATGAAAAGAGAAGGAATTAATGCCTGTTCTTATCACAATGCTAAACATTCCTTGCTCCATTTCCAGATATGCTTTTGGGTAATTGCTGCAGCTCGTCAGATACAGAAAATGAGAAAATTTTACTTTAGGAGCATAATGAGGATGGAAATTGGATGGTTTGACTGCAATTCAGTGGGAGAGCTGAATACAAGATTTTCTGAGTAAGTGGCTGGTAGGATTTTTTTCTTTTTCTTTTTTTGGTCTGCACCACAGGGCACGTGAGATCCAGTTCCCTGACCAGGGATTGAACCTATGCACCGTGCAGTGGAAGCATGAGTCTTAACCACTGGACTGCCAGGTAAATCCCTGGTAGGATGTTTTAATGGACATGTGATTTTTCTCTAATGAAACTTTTGTTTCTAAATTAATGACAATTGCTGAAACATTTTCAGTTCTTTTTGCTACATTTCGTCTCTTAAGTTGGGCTTTTATAGGTAGCATGACTTTTTTATAGGTAATGGTTTATCAAATTATTATGTATTATAGAAGACAGTTTAAAAGAAGTAGGGTTATTTGGCCTTGAAAGGAGAAACTGAGGGATGTCACAATCTATGTCCCCATAAGGAAAACAATATAATCAGAATGAATTATTAATATCTTGCTTTGTCTGTTGATGTAATTTCTGCACATAAAAACAAAAGCAAAAAATTCAAAATAGTTTGAGATAGATTTAAACTGAAAACTGGATTTAAATCCAGTTTATTTCTAAATACTTTGTTGTAGTTTAGTCACTAAGTCATGTCCGACTCTATGTGACCCCCATGGACTGCAGCCCGCCAGGCTCCTCTGTCCATGGGATTTCCTAGGTAAAGTACTGGAGTGGGTTACCAAGCCCTTCTCCAGGGGATCTTCCTGATCCAGGGATTGAACCTGTATCTCCTGTATTGGCAGGTGAATTCTTTACCACTAAGCCACCCACAAAGCCCATACCTAAATATTAGTTTGAGTCATTAATAGTATCCCCCCCAACCCCATGTAATTTTTGAATGAGCCAAGCCCTGATTAATGAGAACTGTTGAACCTTATTGAAATTTGAGGTCCCATGAAAGACAGTTAGCAGTGTAGTGACAATAAAAGAAGACTGAATATTGGGAGTCCTAGTCTCCAGCACTGATTCTGCCTTTACTTATTTTGACTTTGAATAGATACTCATCCTTGTTAGAATACAATTGTCTAATCTCTATGTAATATCTTAGATCCTTTTGCTATTAAGTCCTGACCCTTGTTTGCTCCATCTGGACAAGAGATTATGGAAGGTTTGCAGGAATATGAATTTAATGTAATTATTGTCAACCAATACTCTGGAGCACTTACCCTGTGCAAGGCATTAAGGTATACCACAGAACTCCTGATCTCAAGGAACTTACATAGCAAATAATCAGAGCTAAGAGATATTGATCGCTTACAATATGCTAGACACTGTTCTACATACTTGACATATATTAACTAATACTCATTGCTACCTATTGAGGTAGGTTCTGTTATTATCCCCATTTTATAGATGAGGAAACTGAGACACAGAAAGATTAAGTAACTTGCCTAAGAAGACCTTGTGTTTAAATTCAGAGTCTGGCTCCAGAGTCAGGACTGTTAACCACTCTCCTATACTACCTATAAGTAGGAAGCAATAATTACATACACATACACGAAAACATGTATATGGATTAATTGGAGGCTTCCCTGATGGCTCACCAGGTAAAGAATCTGCCTGCAATGCAGGAGACGCAGGAGACACAGGTTAAATCTCTGGGTCAGGAAGATCCCGTGCAGGAGTAAATGGCAACCCATTCTAGTATTTCTTGCCTGAAAAACCCCATGGACAGAGGAACCTGGCGGGCTATAGTTCAGTGGGTTGCAAAGGGTCAGATATGACTAAACCACTAAGCACACACACAGAGATTAATCACATTGCTATGGAAACACCGGGAAGAAGATAATACTTCTCCCTGCAGGATTATATAAATTTTTATGAAATAGGTGGTATGTGAGTAGAACTTTGAGACTGAAAAGATTTAGCATATATAAAGGAAAGAAGCGTTCTTCATGTCAGACCGGGATGTTAGCTTTCAGTTCAGTTCAGTTCAGTCACTCAGTCATGCCCAACTCTTTGCAACCCCATGGACTGCAGCACGCCAGGCTTCCCTGTCCATCACCAACTCCCAGAGCTTGCTCAAACTCATGTCCATCGAGTTGGTGATACCATCCAACCACCTCATCCTCTGTCATCCCCTTCTCCTCCTACCTTCAATCTTTCCCAGTATCAGGGTCTTTTCCAATGAGTCAGTTCTTTGCATCAGGTGGCCAAAGTATTGGAGTTTCAGCTTTAGCATCAGTCCTTCCAATGAATATTCAGGACTGATTTCCTTTAGGATGGACTGGTTGGATGTCCTTGCTGTCCAAGGGACTCTCAATAGTCTTCTCCAACACCACAGTTCAAAAGCATCAATTCTTTGGTGCTCAGCTTTCTTTATAAGCCCAACTCTCACATCCATACATGACTACTGGAAAAACCATAGCTTTGTTGGCAAAGCAATGTCTCTGGTTTTTAATATGCTGTCTAGGTTGGTCATAACTTTTTTTCCAAGGAGCAAGTGTCTTTTAATTTCATGGCTGCAGTCACCATCTGCAGTGATTTTGGAACTCAAGAAAATAAAGTCTCTCACTGTTTCCATTGTTTCCCCATCTATTTGCCATGAAGTGATAGGACCGGATGCCATGATCTTAGTTTAAAAGAGACAAATAAGATGGTTTCCAAAAGCCTTTGCCTATTTTGAGTAAACATCAGTTGGGAAAATTGGATTAAAGGCAAACTCCCTTGGCTATGAGGGGAGAGACTTAATGACCTCCCACACTACGGCAAATTTTCCAAGACATGAGAAGCTACTAAGTTTCCCGAGGGTAATGGGATACAGAAATGGGAGCATTTAGGAAAAAAAAGGTTAAACTTTCTGGGAAAGATATTTGAATTGACCAAATTCAGTTTTAGTGATCAAAGCCTCTTTTGTTTCTAGTGATATTAACAAGGTCAATGATGCCATTGCTGACCAAATGGGTATTTTCATTCAGCGCATGACCACGAGCATCTTTGGGTTCCTGATGGGATTTTACCAGGGTTGGAAACTGACCTTGGTTATTATCTCTGTCAGCCCTCTCATTGGGATTGGAGCAGCCATCATTGGTCTGGTAAGAATGTCTTCTCACTTCTGTCCTTGGAAGACTTTTGCACTGAGAAACAGCCAAAAATGTGAAACTTGTTTTCCTTCTCCTGAGTGTGTTTAGTTAACATCATTATCACTACATTGATTTATTTTGTTTGATTATTACTCAGTATCAAATAACATGCACATATATTATTATATCAGTAATAGTAAAAATGTGCTTAGTCACTCAGTCATGTCTGACTCTTTGTGACCCCAAGGACTGAAGTCTGCCAGGCTCCTCTGTCCATGTGGATTCTCCAGGCAAGGATACTGGAGTAGGTTGCTATGCTCTCCTCCAATAATAACTGTATTAACTGGACATTTACGATTTTGCCAGGCATTATTAGGAGCTTCATGGACACGATCTATAATTTTACAACAATCTTATAAAGTATTAATGCCATTTTAAATATAAGAAACAGAGGCTAAGAGAGGTAAAGGGACTTTTACAGAACTGCACAGCCAGCAAGAGACAGAACGGGATTCGAATTCGAGGAAGCCTGATTCCAAATCCCCACCCACTGTCTAGTGTACATATGGCTTCCGTGGTCTCCCAGGTTTAGATGCTTCCCTCAGAAAGACCCAGCAAATACACCTGGATCAGTAGCAAGCACATACAAGAGATTTCTGCAATCACGCTGTGTTCTCCATCCCGTGTGATCAGTTTCAGAGAGGTATCTGACCCATTCAGAGAAGTATCCCTATCAGTTTCCATTCCCCAGGTATGCAAGTCAGGAAAAAGTGTAGGTGTAGGAACTTGGGGTCATCCCCCCAAAAATACTCCCAAAGATTGAGAAATTATTTCATTTTACTTTCAGAGCAGTCCTTTGAGATAACACATCATGGGATCTGGCACACTAATAATTTGCTGTAAATGAGAATAGGGTTTAAGTGAAAAACCGCACACATATTCACATCACTGAGCAACAGGTACCAATCTCCATGACTATATTTTCTAGCAAAATATTCTTTACCCTCCACTGGCTATATTACTCAAACACATCCCAGGTAATACAGAGTGACAATAGCAAAGAGCTCACTCTACTTAAGTAGGTCACCACCTGGCTCTATCACTTGGCTCAAGAAAAATATGTTTAACCTGTCAAATGTCAGTTTCCTCCTTGTTAAAATAAAGTTAATACCCCCCAAAGTCATTGTGATGACTCAAGGCATTATCCATGTTATGTACTTAGCACAGCAGGCACAGAACTAATTGCTAAAGAGATATTAGCTTTTATTTTTTTTCTCAATCTACTGAGTCATGCAAGCTTTACAACAGTTTTTCCTATCAAATGCTTTCCAGTGGCACTCCAGGAAAGCTTCAACTTTTCCAGCAGGTTGTTGGGGACTCTGCAAACATTTGATTCAGCATTTTCCCCCCTAAATATATTTAATCTCTTACTTCAAACCCACCATAGATTAATAATCACCCTTAAATGGCTCATGTGTCACATTTTAACATGTTGGAGACCAATAACATGGCCTGGCTTACTTGGTCTCAAATAGGCTCAAAGCACAGTTTCTCTTGTCATCTCAGTGTCTATATTTCAACTTCTTGTAAATGTGTCACCAATTTGGAATGTTGTAGTTCTGCACTGGTTTCTTCTTGAATTCAGGTCTGTGCATGTTTATGTAAAATGATGTGAGCAATTTTACAAAGCTCAATTCACAAGCAGAAGAGAAAAAGGTGGAGGGGGCAATGTATGACATATAAGAAATGATTGTGGGTCTTGTATGCCTTTTCTGACTTTTATATTTACTGTAGGAAACATGATATTGCCAATATGCATCTTTTAAGCTTCTATATCAGTTTAGCTGGGGTATTAAGAGATTCTTTAATGTGACTCCCTGGTGGGTCAGATGGTAAAGAATCTGCCTGCAATGCAGGAGACCAGGGTTTGATCCCTGGGTTGGGAAGACCTCCTGTAGAAGGGAATGGCCACCCACTCTAGTATTCTTGCCTGGAGAATTCCATGGACAGAGGAGCCTGGCGGGCTCCATGGGGTCCATGGGGTCGCAAAGAGTTGGACAGAACTGAGCGACTAACATTTTCACTTTTCATTTTACAATAAAAACTGATAACATTTGCAACTACTTAATTTTCTCATTACTATGCTACCTATCAGCTTCTCTGGTGGCTCAGTGTTAAAGAATCCACCTACCAATGCAGGAAACACGAGCACAATACCTGTGTTGGGAAAATCCCCTGGAGAAGGAAATGGCAAACCAATCCATTTTTCTTGCCTGGAAAATCCCATGGCAGGCTACAGTCCATGGGGTCTCAAAAGAGTTGGACACAACTTAGCAACTAAACAACAACATGCCACCTCTATATATTTCAGAAGTACATTAGAAGAGGATTGTGGTAAAAACTGCAATGGCATCCATACTAACCAAATTCATATTTTAATGTTGACAAAAATATTCTCACTTTCCTTTATTGTTGACTTTTCAATCTTGTGAAATAAATATACTGGAATAAAATACTACTTGTATGCTAAAATTCTAAGATTTTGTTTGATAAGATTCTTGCTGCTAAAAATTTGGAAAAACTTGGAATATAAACTCCCTTAGTCTGGGTACTATATATACTTTTAGATTTCTGAGTCAGTTAATCTTTCACAACATTTGTTTTCTCCCCTTCTTGTTTCTTAACCTGTGTCAGGGAATTCTTTTGGTGGTTGATTCTAACTAGGACTCCATTCAAGTCCAATTTTAGAAGAAGTAACTTGTTTACTATTAAGGGCAATGTCTTTTTCTTTCCTTTTGTGAAAAGCAAACCTCGTTAGTTGAACCCCTACAGTAGAGTCAAAGTGGTGTAAGTTTTCTCCTTTGGAATTGCCTCTGTGTATCATATCATGTTTTTGGCTGCTCAGAACCTCTTTCTTATTCTATATTCTAATCAATATGATGCCTGCATGGTCCTTGGTCTTTGTATCTGGTGTTTGTAAACTATAACATGGCCTTTGGCCAATAGTAATGAAATGTGACAATTTGACTTGAAAACATCATTAATATGATGACTGAAACACTATGGTCCCACAAAATGCCCTATCTGGGACTTAATCTGTGAGAGTTTTTTTGAAGCTGACTTTTAATGGAATTATTTTGATATGTCAACAAACATCCATGAATGAGGCTTGGTGGTGGCAGTGGTTTAGTTGCTAAGCCTTATCTGACTCTTTTGTGACGCGGTAGACTATCGTCTGCCAGGCTCCTCTGCTCCTGGGATTTCCCAGGCAAGAATATGGGGGTGGGTTGCCATTTCCTTCTCCAGAGGATCTTCCCAATACAGGGATTGAACCCGAGTCTCCTACATTGCAAGTGGTCTCTGGCATTGCAGGTGGTCTCTGGCATTGCTGGTGGTCTCAGGCATTGCAGGTGGTCTGCACTGCAGGCAGATTCTTTACCGACTGAGCCACCAGGAAAGCCCAGATGAAGCTGGAAAGCCCAGGGAAGCCCAGATGAGGCTTAACATGGCTCAAACTTGGACCAAATTCTTTCTTTCGTAAACACTGTCCCCGTGGGAATCTAGTTTTGTCTTAAGCCATACCACGTGTTTACTCTGCTAAATACACCACTGAGTGACAAGGTGACTTATCTGGTCTTCACATTTTGTTTTCTTCTTTTGGATTTCAGAGTGTGTCCAGATTTACCGACTATGAATTAAGGGCCTATGCCAAAGCTGGCTCAGTTGCTGATGAAGTCATATCATCTATCCGAACAGTGGCTGCTTTTGGTGGTGAGAAAAAAGAGGTTGAAAGGTTAGTTAATTGAGGGACTTCCCTGGTGAATCAGTGGTTAAAACTCCGAGCTTCCAATGCTGGGGCTGTGCATTCTATCCATCCCTGGTCAGGGAACTGAGATCCCATATGACTCGTAGCAAAGCCAAAAAGTAAAAAAAAAGGGAGTAAGAAATAAAAAGAAAGAAAGAAAAGCTAGTTAATTGAAATGTCTGACACTTCCTTGGAGTTTGTTGATCTGCACACTACCCTGAATCTTCCCCCATTTTGTATAAAGTGGCAGATTCACCTTGCTAGGGTACCCGGAGGGAGCTTTTGTTCAAGAAGTAGCTAAGCAAAGTAATGAGATTGGTGAAAACACTTACAAAAGACTCCCAAACCTTTAGCTCTGTGTTTTCGAAGATGATGTAGTTGGTGGTTTTTAAAAAGTGATTTTAGTTTGGATACTTACATCAAACTCTGATGATGTGTGTGTATACACCCCACACACACTTCATGCCAATCTAAACCACTGTCTTCTGCCATTAAGGAAAAACTTACAAGATTTAAAATGCAATTCTGCACATTTTTATTGAATAGCATTTTATTCAATGTGTTTTACTTAGCTACCGTAGGCTCATTTGAAGTCCAAGATTTCCATTCAATCAAACAAAATTTGACATTGATATATTACAGACCATCATTCTAGGAGATAACTGTTAATACATATCAAAACCTAAATGGCCAAAACAACACAACTGTTAAAACTTTGATTTTGTTTATTTTTCCATTTATTTAGTATTTATTGAGTGTTTATCAGGTTCTAGGTACTGATTCTATAAAATAGCCACCAACTTAATTAAACTCTTATTTCATATGTTATAGATCTAGCATGATCACATTCTCAGTTGCTACCAAATTCACCAAATGAAAAATAAAATAGGATTTACACTATCTAATTCGGAGAAGGCAATGGCACCCCACTCCAGTACTCTTGCCTGGAAAATCCATGGACAGAGGAGCCTGGTAGGCTGCAGTCCATGGGGGCGCTAAGAGTCAGACACAACTGAGCGACTTCACTTTCACTTTTCACTTTCATGCACTGGAGAAGGAAATGGCAACCCACTCCAGTGTTCTTGCCTGGAGAATCCCAGGGACGAGGGAGCCTGGTGGGCTGCCATCTATGGGGTCACACAGAGTCGGACATGACTGAAGCAACTTACACACTATCTAATTATCCTCTTTTCTTTTTTCTCTTTTGCTTCTTTTGGTTGTTGAAAAATCAGTTTACCTTATTTCTCATAAAAAATTTCAGTAGCCCATTTCCTCCACTATGAGAGATATTATCTTTCATACCATATGACTTAATAAAAGAATTCAAACTCAAATAGTGTTGCAGTGAAAAGTAAAGAAAAGGAAGGAGTTTTTTTCTTTTTCTTTCCTGAGGACAAGAAGATAAAGAGAACAGTGAGAAGACCTGAACAATCCTAGTTTTTTTTTTACTTTAACTGCTCCAAACTCTGCATATCTATAACTAAGTTTGCTTTTCTGCCCCCTTACTCTGCAAGAGTTACATATGGCACCTACTATCCTTTGCTTACCTTCGCAACAGCCTCTTCCCCTTGTAGCTCTTGTATCAGGAGGAAGGCCACAGAGCCAGGGAACTGCCAAACTCAATTACTGGGTTATTGACACTAGCTTATGTTTTTGAACAAGATCCTAACACCTTTGTTTCTCATCACTGGCTCCTGACTGCAAGCCCTCATCTTATATAAGCCCCTAGACTCCTCATGGAGGGGGTCACAGTTCTTGAGGCATGAGCCTACTGTATCACTCTCTCTGCTGGCTGAGAATTAAAGGCAGCTTTCTATTTCCTCCAAACTCCGTCTCTGTATTTTCTTATTCAGCTCCAGTCGGCAGACAAAGTGACGATTTTGGCCAGCAACAACAGTACTGGATCTCTTATGTCCAAATCTTTTTGTTGAAAATTCTTTTCTCCTGGGGGCAAAACTTGCCCCATCGTACTCATCCAAGAAGTCATCAACTATGAGACTTTCTTAGGCATCAATACATTGTCAATGCCAGCTTGAAACAAACTTTAAGCAACTACACAGATGTGATTGTTGTTTTCTTTCCCTACAGCTGCTCTGTGTTTGAAGTGATTTTATTATCATTGATTAAAACCACTGCATTGTGGCCTGTTTTAAACATTTTAACTTAAGCTGCTGTTGCTAAAATAGACTCAAATGTTTTCTCTTCACAGGTATGAGAAAAATCTTGTGTTTGCCCAGCGCTGGGGAATTAGAAAAGGGATAGTGATGGGATTCTTTACTGGATTCATGTGGTGTCTCATCTTCCTGTGTTACGCGCTGGCCTTCTGGTATGGCTCCAAACTTGTCCTGGATGACGAAGAATATACACCAGGAGTTCTTGTCCAGGTACTTCCATCTTGATGACCTAGACAGAACATTTCCTGCCTGTATGTAGGACAAGTCCACAGAGAAGGCATTTGGTTTATTCCATTAGTGTCTGAGAGAGGATGGCCTCAGTGATTTGATGGAGTCCATCTGCAGATACAAGCAATACTTGTGACTTTCATAGTAAAGGGATGTTGAGCATTTGAGTTGATAAGAGAGGATGGCCTCAGTGATTTGATGGAGTCCATCTGCAGATACAAGCAATACTTGTGACTTTCATAGTAAAGGGATGTTGAGCATTTGAGTTGATAAGAGAGGATGGCCTCAGTGATTTGATGGAGTCCATCTGCAGATACAAGCAATACTTTGACTTTCATAGTAAAGGGATGTTGAGCATTTGAGTTGATAAGAGAGGATGGCCTCAGTGATTTGATGGAGTCCATCTGCAGATACAAGCAATACTTGTGACTTTCATAGTAAAGGGATGTTGAGCATTTGAGTTGATAAGAGAGGATGGCCTCAGTGATTTGATGGAGTCCATCTGCAGATACAAGCAATACTTGTGACTTTCATAGTAAAGGGATGTTGAGCATTTGAGTTGATAAGAGAGGATGGCCTCAGTGATTTGATGGAGTCCATCTGCAGATACAAGCAATACTTGTGACTTTCATAGTAAAGGGATGTTGAGCATTTGAGTTGATAAGAGAGGATGGCCTCAGTGATTTGATGGAGTCCATCTGCAGATACAAGCAATACTTGTGACTTTCATAGTAAAGGGATGTTGAGCATTTGAGTTGATAAGAGAGGATGGCCTCAGTGATTTGATGGAGTCCATCTGCAGATACAAGCAATACTTGTGACTTTCATAGTAAAGGGATGTTGAGCATTTGAGTTGATAAGATTTGCAATTTAATGCTTTTCAATCAATGGAAGATTTTCTAGCTGTAAAACAATGATTTTTCTAACTGAGTCCAAAACATAATATGCCATGAAAATGGAAAGTCAGAGATCTCTCAGCTAAAAATTAATAGTTTATGTGATTGAGCTTAATAATAGCATGAGATATGTGCTGGACATAGTTGTGAAATAAAATGAGTTACTAAAATATGAAGTCAATAATACCCTCAACTGAACAGATAATACAGGCATATTTTATTTCTCACTTGCAGTGTAGCCAAGCTATAGCTAATGCCTTGGCTACTTTAATTTCCAATATCTTTTCAGTTGTTCTTTCAAGAATTAATTATTGGACATCTACTATATGCCAGATTAATACAAAGTGCAGAGGATTCAGTAGTGAGCAAAAGAAGTGTGATCTTTGCCTTGAAGGAATTTACAGTTTAGTGGGGGAAGGTGAGCAATAACTAAATAATCACATCACTGTGTAATGACAATGGTGTTATATGCTACAGAGGACAGGACCCTCAACTGTGAAGAGCAGGGTAACCAGGTGTGGCTGGGGTCAGGGAAAGCTCTTCCTCTTGCTTGCTATCCCCAAATCTCCCCCCGCTGCCACCTTTATAGCTCCTGTCCTTGTTCAAGTTCTTAACTGGATGGCACTCCCCCAGTCAGGTGTTCCATGATCATCCAATCTTTTTTTTTTCCTTTTCTTGGGGCTTCCATGGTGGCTCTGTGGTAAAGAATCTGCCTGCCAATGCAGGAGACCTGGGTTTGATCCTAGGTTGGGAAGATCCCCTGGAGAAGGGAATGGCAACCCACTCCAGTGTTCTTGTTTAGGAAATGCCAAGGACAGAGGAGCCTGGCAGGCTGCAGTCCCTGGGACTGTATGGGATCTTTAGTTTACAAGGCTTTTATTTATTATCATCATTTTTTGGCTGTGCCCTGTTGCATGTAGAATCTTAGTTTCCTGACCAGGGATAGAACTTAAGTTCCTTGCAATGGGAGCTCAGAGTCTTAACCACTAGAACACCAGGGAAGTCCCGTCATCCTATCTTTTATTCTCTTGCATGTCCTGCTGAACTTTTCCTTTAGAGTCCTTGAATGCATCCGAACACTTGCATTTACTTATATTTGTTCCAATCGTTCCCAACTTCACACAGTAAGCTCCATGAGGTCAGGGAGGTAAAACAAGAAATATATGTTTCATTTGGTCTGTTGATTATTCAATAAATTATATTAATTTTAAAGGCATGCAAGTGGTTTCATATAAGATTTAAAACAAATTGGCTCCAGATTCTTGTAGGACAGGCATAAATTAAATAACACAAAATACCAAAATCTCATATACCAGAAATTTGCTAGCCAGAAGACTGCAATTTGAGACCTACTGCTTTTATATAAATACATATTTAGGGAAAGTTGACAGAGAAGGCACTAGCAACCCACTCCAGTACTCTTGCCTGGAAAATCACATGGATGGAGTAGCCTGGTAGGCTGCAGTCCAGAGGGTCGCTAAGAGTTGGACACGACTGAGCGACTTCACTTTCACTTTTCACTTTCATGCATTGGAGAAGGAAATGGCAACCCACTCCAGTGTTCTTGCCTGGAGAATCCCAGGGACTGGGGAGCCTGGTGGGCTGCCATCTATGGGGTCACACAAGGTCGGACATGAGTGAAGCGACTTAGCAGCAGCAGCAGGGAAAGTTGAATAGAAATTTTATTTGCAAATAGAAATGATTATTAGAGGCCAGGCTATAATCATTCTAAGCCACTGACTTTATTTCATAAGAACCTGATAATACACTAAGAATGATTTTTTTTAAATGTGTTTATTTATTATTTCGCTGCACTGGGTCTTCTTTGTGGCACATGGGATCTTCAGCTGTGGCACGTGGACTCTTCGCTGCAGCATGTGGGATCTGGTTCCCTAACCAGGGGTTGAACCCAGGCCTCCTGCATTGGGAGCTTGGAGTCTTATCCCCTGGACCACCATGGAAGTGCCATTAAGAAGGACTTTATAAATTTTAGTTTTTCTTTTAAAGATAAACAGTTGGCATCACTTGAACTTTGTTTAAAAAAATTAAATATGATGAATCATGTTAAAATGTTTTGTAAACCTGAAAGGGATAGCATAGATGGAAAGTGTTACTATGATTATAATTTAAACACTTAATAACTTTAATACAGCTTTGCACATTTGAAAAGCCAGTGAAGCTACTGCAGTTCTAAAATCTGACTGTAAAGTCTTTTTCTTTATTGACCTAATGACTCTTAAGAACTTTCAACTTTATCAAACCAAAAATACCTGTAGTTGACTTCAGCAGCTTGTATCTGCTCATTCTGCAGAAAGGCATTCACTGAGAAAAGAGATTCTTCTTATGATTCCTTGACTGTGAGTAGAGGAGAGAAGTGTTCACAAATAACAGTTTCAGAGGGAATAATGAGAAAATGGTAAATTGAAAATACACAATTCTGGTTGGAACCATTGGATTAAAAAAAAAAATCCTTATTGAATCTCTCTAGAAAAGATCCAATTTTATGGTTTTGTTAAAAGATAAATTCAGGCATATTAAAATTTTTAGGAGTTTATTTGAGCAAAAATAATTCCAGTTGGGCCCACCAGGAGTAGCTAGAGGGGTTCTATTAATAGAAGTTAGGGAAAAGACAAACAGAGAAGAGAAGAGCAAGAAGCAAAGCCAGGAAATTATTTGGCTGGCTGTAGCTTAAGTAATTGCCTTATTTTGTTGTTATTTTAGTTGCTAAGTTGTGTCCTACTCTTTGTGACCCCATGGACTGCATGCAGCATACCAGGTGGCTAGATAGCATCAGCGGCTCAACGGACATTAATTTTACCTAACTCTGGGAGGTAGTTGCCTTATTTTGGAAAGCCTCTTTGGCTGTTTGTGATTTAGCTTTGTCCTTAGGTTTTGATTTCTTAGCCTTGAGGCATTCAGGCTTAGGTTTTGGTGGCTTACATAACCTGCTAAGGCATTAAGGCTACCTCAGTCTAATGGCAACCTTGTTTAACTCATTTAACAAGTTTTCACCTTCAAGTTTCCTGCCCAGGGAATTATAGGCTACTGTATACCTTCTATAAGAATTCCTTCTGTCAACGGATATTTTTTGAGTACTTACTATGTGCAGACATGATATGTAATATGTCTCTTAACTTTTAATCATCAGTTACTAACCTCACCTCTTACTCCTTGTAAGCCACCATTTATATCTTAAGAAATTTTTCTTTGGGAAGAGGAGAAACATTCTTTAACAGTATGATTGTTGGTAAGCATTCCCTTTCTGGTTCTTTCTCTTTCTGTCTTGCATGTGCATGCACTTTATTGGCCATGCTCTGAGCTGTGAACTATTAAGGCTGAGTTTGCATGAGCTGAGTGTTTTTAATCCACTAAACTAATTAACAATTAGGTTAATCTAACACATTTTGTGATGCACAAAATCATTATTGGCTGCATGGTAATTGGGCCTAAATGGTAAGTAGTTCACATAAATGGCTGTAATTAGTATCACTTGTACATAGACAAAAACCGCACTCTGTGATCTATTACAAAAAAAAGATAAAAGGGAACTGAATGGTGCTGAAGTCTGCTCTTTCATGCCCCTTTTAAGTTTCAGGACTCGGTAATGAAAAAGTAACAGCAGTAATAGAGAGGAGCATTATTTAGTGTATACAAGGTGTCAAGCACTGAGTGAAGTATTTAATATAATTACCATGTGTAATAGTCACAACTTCATTCTGTAACTGATGCCATTATGCCACCACTTAAAAATGAGATGGAGCCACGAGGTGAGAATTATATGCCAAGTAGCAGAGGGTGGGATCTGAGCCCAGATTTCTGTGATTCTGGGACCCAACCCATTAAGCACTGTTTTCCTGTTTCTGAATCTCTTCCAAAGCGCCACAGATTTCATTTTATTTATTTAATTGAAGTACAGTTGATTTACCATGTTGTTTTAGTTTCAGGTATACAGGAGAGTGATTCAGTTTTACATGTATACATATATATATATATATATATTCTTTTTCAGATACTTTTCCATTATAGGTTATTATAAAATATTGAATACATTGATAGTTCCCTGTGCTATGCAGTAGGTCCTTGTTGTTTATCATTCTATATATAATAGTTTGCATCTGCTAGTCCCAAACTCCCAATTCATCCCTCCCCTACTCCCCTCTCCTTGGTAACCACAAGTTTGTTTTCTGTGCACAGATCCCCTCTCCAGCATAGCACACTCACAGATACACTGTTCCTCAGAGGCTTCTTTTGCCCACCTTCTTCCCATACTAATGTTTACAGGGCTAAAGACTGTGATATTTGGAATGAGAGATGGTGGTCTACCAGGAGATGTGCTAGCTCCTGCAATGGTATTAGTGCATGCAATGCAGGAGACCCAGATTGGATCCCTGGGTTGGGAGGATCCCCTGGAGAGGGGAGTGGCAACCCGCTCCAGTACTCTCATCTGGAGAATTCCATGGACAGAGGCACCTGGTGGTGGGTGGAGGGGGGTGGGGGCGGTGTACCAAAGAGTCAGACACAACTGAGCAACGAACACTTTTACTTTCCGTCTGTCTCACTCACTCTTCACCTAAGAACCTCAAGAGAGACATTCATTTCAGGTAATGCTTGCAAAAACCAGGCTGATTAAGGGTTTGACTTCAGACTTCAATTTAGGCCACTAGTGAATTGGTCTAGAATCTAGACCAAGGGTCAGCAAACAATGGTCCACAAATCAAATCGAGACTGTGGCCTGTTTTTGTAAATGACATTTTATTGGAACATAGCCACAGTCACTTTTTTCCTACTGTCTATGAATGCTTTTGTCCTACATAGTTGAGGAATTGAGTTGAATAACTGCTTTCTGCCCATATGGCCTGAAAAACCTAAAATCTTTACTAACAGGTCCTTTATGGAAAATGTTTACCAACTCTTGAACCAGGATATGTGGAAAATTAAACCAAGAACAAGTACTTTCTGTCTGTTCATCTTATCACTTCCTATGTGGAATCTCACTTCTTTCATCACCATCATCACTATTATTTCCATAGCTGTCCTTAGATTAATCATCTCTACACACATTATCATTTAATCCCTGTAAAAACTCCTTAACGTATATGCAGTCATTTTCCTCATGTTATCAATAATGAAATCAGGGCTTGAGAGATTAAGTAATCTGCCCATGGGAGGAATACCTGCCATAATTAAGGAAAAGGACAGATGGACAGATGGAGAACAGATGAAGAGAGAATGTTTATCTCATGCATAGCCTAGGGAATTCAGGGAGACGTCAAGAAGCTGGCCCACAGCATCATGATATATAGATTAGAGAGGATATTGGAGAGAGAGGAAATGGATAGCAGGCTCTGAGAAGCCCCATGGCCTAGCCATAAGGGAAAAAGAGAGTGGGGAAGAATTCTGGGGCATTTTGTTCTGATGTGATATAATCCATGGGAAGAATCCAGCTCATGGAACTACCACAGACTAGGATCACTTGATTACCTGAAAAAGACTACATTCAAGCAGGAGTCAACCTTTATTTTAGCTCAGCAAATAACCCCAATCCTCAATAGACGGCGACCAAGGAAACAGCCTCCATGTGAGTCACGAGACAAACAATCATTCTTTGGTTGAAAGAGTAGAGAGAAAGAATCGTGTGCTCATCCTAGAGGCCAGCATGAGGAATTGCCTCTTCCTTTACAAATAGCACTGATAAAAACAGTGCTGTTAGCTAGGAACAACTGATCGTGATCAGGTAGCCTTCCCCTAACTTGGTGAGATGGCCAGGTTTATGAGTCAAAGAACGTCTTCCCCAGCTCTACCCAGGAAGTTGGCTACTCCGCTTGTGTGCAATAGCAGCAGATGAGCCTGAGAGCTGAACAAAATGTGAATGGAGAAATTGAAAGTCACTCAGTCATGTCTGACTTTTTGTGACCCCATGGACTGTACAGTCTATGGAATTCTCCAGGCCAGAATACTGGAGTGGGTAGCATTTCCCTTCTCCAGGGGATCTTCCCAACCCAGGAATCAAACCAGGGTCTCCTGCATTGCAGGTGGATTCCTAACCAACTGAACTGTCAGGGAAGTCCTGTCTCAAATAGTGCTCTACCACTTAATATACACTGAGACATTAAGTAAGTTAGGCAGCCTCTATACACCTCTATTTTCTCTATTATTGTAAGGATTAAATGAAATAATACAAGTAAAGCACTTAGAAACATACCTGATTATTATTGTTATTATTACTGGTGGTAGTGGTATAACTGTGCATGCATGAGTGGGAAGTAGCTTCCGTCGTGTCCAACCCTTTGCGACCCTATGGACTGCAGCCTGCCAGGATCCTGTGTTCACAGAATTCTCCAGGCAAGAATACTAGAGTGGGTTGTCGAGCCCTCCTCCATGGGATCTTCCCAACCCAGGGATCAAACCCTCATCTCTTACGTCTACCTGCATTGGCAGGTGGGTTTTTCACCACTAGCATCACCTGGGAAGCCAGGTATAGCAGTAGTTATCCTAAAAATTAGTTCACTAGTAGCAGGAATACAGCAGTAGCAGTAAGCACATATTACATGTAACGAACTCTAGGATAGTCAAGCTAATAATAGTGTCTCTATTGTTTCAGTAACCCTTTCATCAGAAAACTATTGTAAGGCTGTTTATATAATGAATCAAATTCTTGTGTCATGACTCTAACTCACTCAGTGTCCATATGCTGCCTTATATACCTCTTACTGACCTAAAAACATGTTATTCTTTGTAGAATAGTTATGTTCAATCAAAAATAATGTATTCTTTTAAATAATAACAGTAGAAAAATTGGAGATACTTGACAGAACAAAAGCTATCCCAAGTGTTTCCAAAGAGTTATTTAGCTTTCAAACTCCCACAGAAGGAACTTCCCTGGTGGTGCAATGAATAGGAATCTGCCTGCCAATGTAGGGGACATTAGTTTGATCCCTGGTCCAGAAATATTCCACATGTTGAGGAGCAGCTAAGCCCATGTGCCACAACTACGAGCCCATGCTCTAGAGCCCAAGAGCTGCAACTATGAGCCCATGTGCTGCAACTGCTGAAGCCCTCACAGCTAAAGCCTATGCGCCACAAGAGAAGCCACTGCAACGAGAAGCCTGCACATCAAATTGAAGAGACGCATCTAGAGAAAGCCTGCATGCAGCAATGAAGACCAAGTGCAACAACAAAATAAATCAATTAAAATAAATAAATAAATTTTAAAAAGCCATGTTGTGAGCTGTCCTATGGAGAGGACCAAGTGATAAGGACTGCATGTCTCTGACCAACAAAGACCTAAGGTGGTCTGCTCACAGCCATTAAAAAAACACACACACACACACACACACAAAAAACTCCCATGGAAGAATATTTCTGAGAAATTTTTGAGTTCACTTGGATAGCCCAGATGACAATGAACACTATTTACAAACTGATGAAAACTATGTTTATCTCTTTTTATTTCAGATTTTCCTCAGTGTCATAGTAGGGGCTTTAAATCTTGGCAATGCCTCTTCCTGTTTGGAAGCCTTTGCAGCTGGGCGTGCTGCAGCCGCCAGCATCTTTGAGACAATAGACCGGGTATGTAAAAGCCAAAAGTAAAAGTTGAGGGCAGGGAGAGAAATGAACTCATGAGGAATTTATCCTCAGTGTTAAAAAATATAAGGAACTATCACAATGCCCTTAATTCAGCAATACTTAATAAGTACTGTCATGAGCCAGACCACAGTATGAGATGGGAGTGCTAGAGTGAAATACAGCAAATAAGGCCCCTCCTCTCATATCATATGGGAAATAGGCATTAACGAAGTCAGTCAGTCAGTCAGTCAGTCAGTTCAGTCGCTCAGTGGTGTCCGACTCTTTGCGACCCCATGAATCGCAGCACGCCAGGCCTCCCTGTCCATCACCAACTCCCGGAGTTCACTCAGACTCACGTCCATCAAGTCAGTGATGCCATCCAGCCATCTCATCATCTGTCGTCCCCTTCTCCTCCTGCCCCCAATCCCTCCCAGCATCAGAGTCTTTTCCAATGAGTCAACTCTTCGCATGAGGTGGCCAAAGTACTAGAGGTACTCTGAAATCATCTTTCAGGATTTGAAATAGCATTAACGAAGTAGACGTATCCAAAGATAGGATAATATTAGACAGTGATAAGTGCAATGGTGCCTCAGAAGGTAAAGAATCTGCCTGCAATTAGGGAGATGTGGTTCGATCCTGGCTTGGGAAGATCCCCTGCAGGAGGGCATGGAAACCCACTCCAGTATTCTTGCCTGGAGAATCCCCATGGACAGAGGAGCCTGGCAGGCTACAGTCTATGTGGTTGCAACGAGTTGGACACAACTGAGTGACTAAGAAGCAGCAGCAAGTACAGTAATGGAAATAAAACAGGTCACTGCAATAGCAGTTGGGGTAGGGGAAGGAGACTTTATATTGAGTGACAGTGACACCAGTTATGAACTGAGAACCAAAGCAGGTGAGTCAGCCATACAAAAAAGTACTTAGGAGAGGAGTGATGCCTGGGAGGTAAGAGCAGGGAGCATATTCAGGTTGGAACAGGGCTTGGTGAGTGTAAGGAAATAAAACAAAGTCAGTGTGACTGAACAGAGTGAGCAAGAGATAAGATGAAGAGATGGGAAGCGGCCAGATCACACAGGACTTTAAAACCCAGTTCATAAGATTAGATTAACTTCTAAATGTGACAGAAAGTCTACAGGCTTTGACCCTGGTAGCCTAGCTAAGAGTTTCCTGATTAATCTAGTGGAGCACATTGGACATCAAGATAGAAAGGTCAAAATCTACGAACATCTCTGAGAAGATGCCCAGGACTGAGTCAGAAGCCCTGGAAATCCAGACGTGCGTTGTGTCCCTACATTGTTAGTGTTGGTGAGATTAGAATCTGCCTGAGAAAACTGTCCATCACTTTATCTGTTTTATATTTTGGGGTTTCATTTATGGGGCTTTATAGAAAGATAGTTGAAAACCATGTAGAGCTATCCAAATTCTACCTCATTCTTGGCATTGTTGTATGCTCAAATAAGATGTGTCTAAAACTCCCTTGAAACTATTACAAAAAATTAAGGCATTTAAAAATTTAAGAATAAAGAAGGAGAAATAGATGACACTGTAGCCCCAAAAAGAGATAGGATGATGAGTTTCTCTCACTAGAGTAAGAGAAGGAAGAAGTTGGCCCTGAGTGTTCTGGTAGCAGGAGATAACCCTCACTCTGGTCTGATTATCCACCATGGTTAAGTTCTGAATTAGGCTCACTACTAACAGCCATGGAGGTGAAATTCAGCATGTTGATTAAAAGTTGGTGGCATTTGAAGACACCACTTGAGAACATTCAGTTAGTGTCTATCATCATCTACAATAGTCAAATGTAGGATATTATTGGATCTTGGCCACTTGAGACTCCTCTACTTCCTCAATGAACAAATGTGTATCATCTGTCAAGTTAGGTTATGGTGATGATCACATAAAAGAAAAAACATTAAAACACCTGTAGATTGTCTTCTTGGGTATCTCAATATTATAGTACTCCATAATAATATCAATATATTATATACCAATATATTAATTACAGATTAATACCATATATTATATTGTGATATTTTCACTATATAAAATATGTCATAGTAATAGAAAATAAAAATACTAATTAAATTAAATTAATGTGATAATGTTTTATACCAATTATATAATTATTGGCAGTTTTAATTATAATTAATTATATGTTATTTATGTAAGTTTGGTTATATATAAATCTACATAATATACATAATATATAATATATTTTAATACAATTATATAGCAATAGTAATTACATAGTATACATCTCAACATTAATTTCCCAATAAGTGTTAGTGAATATTATTACTATTATTAATACAATTTAATGTAGAAGCAGCTTATCTTTGGCAATGTTTAGCCTGATTGCTGTTCTGTATTATGAATAAATTCAAACTGAGATGGACAGTAAATGCGTGTTATACATGCCGTTGCTCTATCCCTTTTCCATTCCACTTAAGAAACCCCTCATTGACTGTATGTCAGAAGATGGTTACAAGCTGGATCGAATTAAGGGTGAAATTGAATTCCATAATGTGACCTTCCACTATCCTTCCAGACCAGAGGTGAAGGTATGTGCCAATCTTTTCCCAATTTTCTTCTTTGATGATTCATTTCCAGAGCCACAGATTATTTTTCTGAAGCATGACTCATTTTCCAGGAACAAGGCACAGAGGCATGTTTCTCTGGAAGTGTCCTCAGGTCTTGTTCCTTAGGCCACTAACCACATTCCTTGTGCTAATAATAATAATATACAAATCTCTTTGGTAGGAACAGTTTGGTAGCACATTCAGGTTAAGTCAGCTGAGTGACACCCTGTTGAAACGAGTGGCAGGTCCTGTCACTGTGAGAGCAGGCTAAACAAACTGCAAGGCAGTCAGAACAATCCAGGACAGCCGTGCCAAGTATCTCTTTAGAGGCTGCAGAAGGTCAAACTCTGCCTGGGTGGGGCAGGAAGTGGCAAAGGAAAGCTGCTCTCTGAAATTTTTTACTTCCTATCCATGTTTACAAGGATCATTAGATCAGTCCTTAGAGGAAAGGTAATTTTGTAATCTTATAATCACTGTCTTGTACTATGCAATTGTTCTGGGCACAAGGTGAAGAAAATTTACACTGTTCCCACGCCTACTGAGCAAGTGTCTTTAGAGGCAATTTACCCTACAGGAAACAGAATCTACTTCTCTAAAAGAACTGGCTTTGGAAGGAGAGGAGACTAATTCCTCATTTTTAACAGAGTATCTTTTTCTTTTCATTTATTTACTTTTAATTGAAAAATAATTGATGCACAATATTGCACAACTTTCAGGTGTACTACATAGCAATTAGATACTTGCATACATCATGAAATGATCACTGTGGTAAGTCTAGCTATCATCTGCCCCTACCCAAAATCATTACAATATTATTGACCATATTCCTTATGCTGTATATTATGTCCACGTGCCTTATTTATTTTATAAATTCAGGCTTCTACCTCCTTAACCCCTTCACATATTTCCCCTTCTGGCAATCACTCATTTGTTCTCTGTATCTCTGAGTCTGTTTTCATTTTGTTTTGCTTGTTTGCTTCTTTTATTTTTTAGATTCTACATATAAGTGAGATCATACAGTATTTGTCCTTCTCTGATAGTTCACCTAGCATAATACTTTCTAGATTCATCCATGTTGTCACAAACACCAATATTTAATTTTTTATGTATGAGTAAATTCCTTTGTGTGTATGTGTGTATACATATGCATATGTATACATATATATATTCATCAGTAGATAAATGAGTATAGAAGATGTCTCTCTATATATACCACATTTTATTTACTCATTCATCTATTGATCTATTTAGATTGCTTCCATATCTTGGCTATTGTAAATAGTACTGCAATGAACACTGGTATGCATGTATCTTTTCAAATTAATGTTTCTGTTTTTTTCTGATAAATACACAGAAGTGAAATTTCAGGATCATTTGGCAGTTCCATTTTTAATATTTTGAGGAAACTTTGACTGTTTTCCATAGTTAGCTACCCTTCCTTAATATTTCTATGTCCCCACAGAGGTCATGGAAATGTAACTTAATTTTAACACTACATAGTTGTAACATAAGTAAATTTATATATATACACATAGAAACAAATATACATCATACATACATACTTATATACGTATATAAGATAGGTACATGTATATTCTGATATTTCTGAAGTATATTCTTGATTACAACACACATACATATATAAACATCAAATGTAAAAGTGCCTAGTGAAATATAAATAACAAGGTAGTACTTACTCAGTAAACACTTCTGAATAAATGGCTAAAAACTCACTTTATAATATCTGTTTAGAGACAGCTGTTCAACAAATACCAGTAGAACTGAAACATATTTATTTCATTTCTGTTTTATCTTCTATTCTCAATGCCAGTAGTTTGCTTTAACAAAGTCTTACTGCTAAGTGACTTTCTCCCCTAAGCTAATTGGGACAGTCTCCTTGAGGTATCCTGGCATGTCAGAAATGTTTTAAATTAGATTTTGGAACATAGTTTTCGAGGTTGGCCTGGCTTATTTACTTCAACAGTGTTACCACACGTCATGTTATTTGTTGGCTATGGCTATTAGTTTATGACTAAGTAGTGTGCTAAATGCTAAAACCACATCCTAGCACTGTTTACTAATTTTTCTGGTTATTAATGAAAATCAATGGCTGTTGCTATGAGGGCATAAGTAAACACAAACACAGTCTCCTAACAAAGTGTTCTAACTTGTAGCCTAATTGATGATGATCTGAACATTGTTCTTTTATTTTCTCTGCAGATTTTAAATAAACTTAGCACGGTCATTAAATCAGGGGAAGTGACAGCTATGGTAGGATCCAGTGGAGCTGGGAAAAGCACAGCACTGCAGCTCATTCAGCGATTCTATGACCCCACTGAAGGCATGGTGTGTATCTTCTAGAAACTTCTTAATACATGGGGATGTGTGCATGGATTCTCAGTCATGTCCAACTCTTTGCAACCCCATGGACTAGCCCACCGGCTCCTCTGTCCATGGAATTTTCGAGGCAAGAATATTGGAGTGGGGTGCCATTTCCTCCTCCGAGGATCTTTCTGACCCAGGGATGGAACCTGTGTCTTCTGCCTCTCCCGCATTGGCAGACAGATTCTTTATCAGTGAGCCACCTGGGGATAGGAGGTTGAAAATGGTGATATATTGGTCAAATACAAACACCTAGCGAACACTGACAGCACTTTGACATCTGCGTAGTTCAGTTAATGATTTGTTTGGTTTGGTTTTTTGGCTGTAACCTGCGGCATGTGGGATCTTCCCAGGGATCAAAGTCTGACTTAATGATTTTTTTTTTGACTAAACCAAATGGACGAATTCTCTCCATAGTAGTTGTGTTCAATGAATAATCAGTCCATCTGCTCAGTGATGTAACTGAATGTACAGATACATTCAAAATGGTATTGCTGCCTTTTCAGTGAGGGAAAATTTCCATTTCTTTCTTCATATTATAACAAAATTGTTATTATTCCCTAAAGTTTTCCAAACACTAAGTATAAGAAAGCTTACATGGCCAGCATTAACAGAGAACAGTTCTTGATTGTTACTCTGAGATGTTAGGTCTAAAAATAATTACATTATTTTTGCAAACTACTTAGTCTCTTTCTCCTTGTTTTTGTCTGACTGTAAATATAGACTGAAACTAAAAAAATATTAATAATTGCTACTTATCACACATTATATGTCAAGTACTTTATAGAGATCATTACTTATTTTCACAGCAACTTCCAAAGATAAATATTCCCATTTTACAAATAAGGAAGCAGAGAAATTGAGAGTTGCCTCAGATTTGAACCCAGGTCTGTTGGATGTCAAAGACTCTTTTCACTCTGCCTCATAATCATTCTTGTTAACATCTCCTTGATGCCTTGAGATAGAATCACTTGACTGTATATTAAATGACTTCTTCCATGCAATGAGCTCTATATAATGCAGGTACTGTCAGAGTGACACGGCAAATGTGATAAGGTTTTCTTTTTTCACAGACACTTTATTCTCTGATTGGGTATTCTTTGCTACATACCACTATAATTATACTCTGAATATATAGATATCATGTTTTTTATATAAAATGTTTATATTTTTGCTAATAGTAATGTTTATTTACTTATCCCATTTATAGTTTCAATTGCATTTGAACACCTGAGTGTCATTTGATGAATCAGGCCAGAAAGTAAGATTTTATTCTAAAACATACACACATATGCAAGATAGAGACCACTGGTCGTTTTCTTTGTATCTTTTGAAGTTCATTTTGGCTTCAAGTCAAAAGATAGAAATATTTAAAGTATGATGAATAACTGTACTCTTTATTGAGAAATTAAAATTTTTTCTATTCTTGGGCCAACTGAGCTAAACTAAGTAACCTTTATATCAATTGTGTTTCTACAATGAACTGTCCTACAGCTATACTTGATTTCAATTTATATTGTCATCCTTATATTAACCACATTATAAGAGGAATTGTTTTGCACAGTCGTGTGGGTCTCATTTTTTCCCCTCATAGATCAAGTACAGCACAGTAGTAGTATTCAGAATCTTGAAGGATTCCAAGAGAAGTGATGTTGTGGGTTTTGTCCTCTAGGTGACCTTGGATGGCCATGACATTCGCTCTCTTAACATCCAGTGGCTCAGAGCTCAGATTGGGATGGTGGAGCAAGAGCCTGTTCTGTTTTCCACCACCATTGCAGAGAACATTCGCTATGGCAGAAGAGGTGCAACAATGGAAGATATAGTCCGAGCAGCCAAGGAAGCCAATGCCTACAACTTCATCATGGACCTGCCACAGGTACCCCTGGCCTCTCATTCCAGAGGGAAACCCAGAATTCATAGAGGGAAAAAATTTACATGGTAATATGCATTGTTTTCATTTACTTTCTAAATGATCAATGTCATGTTTTCATTTTGTGCCTGGAAATGTACTTTGAATTCCCCTCTTTGTCTGAAAATATGATGTTATTAATACATTAAAATCTGCCAAACTGCAGCACCTTCTTTTAGAAGCTGGCTTTAACATAGATACAGTTTCCTTATTTCATCTATTTAAACATTTGTCTAAGCAGATGATAAATTTGTTGTGTGGTGATAACTTTCACAATGCTCTTTTGATGTCTGCAACTGTTACTGTTCTCAAATTTTCTTGTGTTTGGGCTGCAAATACTGTCTCTTCAGTACTATGTCTCACATATTCAAAATTTCCTCATTTATCTTCATTTCATATGATAGCAGTGACAAAAACCAACTCAGTGTTATACTTGTATGGATTTCTTGGCCAATGGTCTGCTAAATCAAAGAAGAATTATTATTACTATTTAACACATATATAGCGCTTACTCCCAGAGAAGGCAATGGCACCCCACTCCAGTACTCTTGCCTGGGAAATCCCATGGACGGAGGAGCCTGGTAGGCTGCAGTCCATGGGGGCGAGAAGAGTCGGACACGGCTGAGCGATTTCACTTTCACTTTTCACTTTCATGCACTGGAGGAGGAAATGGCAACCCACTCCAGTGTTCTTGCCTGGAGAATCCCAGGGACCGGGGAGCCTGGTGGGCTGCCGTCTATGGGGTCGCACAGAGTCGGACACAACTGAAACGACTTAGCAGCAGCAGTGCTTACTACATATCAGGTACTTTTATAAGCACTTCACAGCTATTAGTTCATTTAACTCTCCCAATCATCCTGTCAGGCAGCTATATTATTATCTCCATCTACAGATGGAGAATTGAGTTTCCAAAAGGTCAAATCACTTGCTCAAGGCAAGGTTCTCATCCAAGGTGGTCCTGGTTACACAGCCTGTGCTCTAGAATACGTCCTTCTCAGCCTTCCAAAATGCCTGTATGAATAGGATTGCAGCTGTGTGTATGACATAGTCTAGTGGTGAAACAATATACAGCTTCAGAATCAGACCACCTCCGGACAAATCTTCTGCACTTGTAAGATTTATGAACTTGGGCAAGTTACTTTACCCCCTCAGACTGCAGCGTTACTTTATCCATCCGTTAAGGAGAATAGTAGTACCTGCCTCACGGCCTATCAGTCAGGACTAAATGAGATGATATGTGTAAAGAGCTCAGATCCACGCTTTCTACATGGTAGATTCTCAACTCATGTTGCTAATGTAAGTGAGATAAGACACTGACCACATCGCCCCCTTCTGAGATTCCAGTGTAATACTGGGCATGCAGGATAGTAACTTTACTGTTCATGGTAGTGATTATAAAGCTACTTTGATCCTTCATTCATAATATATAGACAACTTTAGTGTTGTGCTTTTCTGTGTTGTCTAGCTAGAAGAAAGAGACAAGGAATTGACATATGCTTTAATCCTCTAAGATGGATTTTCAGGATGCTGATTAACTTTTATTGTGGTGGAAACATTTTAATTGAAGTTGAGCTAAAAAGAAACACTTTAATCATCCAGAATAAAAGAATAAATCAATATCTTTATTTTACACACAAATATTGATTAGATAATAACCTGTTTCAGGAAAGGGTTTTTTTAAAAAGTGAAAGATGGATGTGTGAAAACTCCTGCTTGAGGAGGAAGCTAGAAGGGACCTTTGTAATGAATGGATCACTGTCAGGATCCATCAAATTCTTGCTCTTCATTGCTGATGTTGCTTTCTTCCTAGCAATTTGACACTCTTGTCGGGGAAGGAGGAGGCCAGATGAGTGGCGGCCAGAAACAAAGAATAGCCATTGCCAGAGCCCTTGTTCGAAACCCAAAGATCCTGCTTTTGGACATGGCCACCTCGGCACTGGACAATGAGAGCGAAGCCATGGTGCAAGAAGCACTGAGTAAGGTTTGTTGAGAGTCTAGGTTCCTTTCATAAGTCTGTGTGGGAATTCTTGTGTTGTAGGAAAGGCCTCTGTGAAGAGAGGAGAAAGAGAAAGAGAGACATCGAGAGACAGAGAGAGAAGGACTACATGAGTCATTGTATCTGTTTGGAAAATATTGGTTCACCACAATGTTCTGCACAGTTGAACAGAAGACATATCATTTGCTTCTAAAGGCGGCACATGTAAAATTTGTTAAGTCTAAGTCACAATATGTGATTTTAAAAATTTACATTTTGGATGTAAGATGTTGATTAATGGCAGCAACTGGAGCAACGTGTGATGTGTTTATTAGCCACAGGAAAGTACGCTGACATTTTCTAATGTCTGTTTAGCCTATTCAAGAATTTAGGGATCGAGCCTGACTTACTTGTGGATTCTGAGACAGTCCAAATGGCACCGTCAGCTTTGTCTTGCAGTCTGACTCAGTGCACTGTACACTCTCACAGGTTCAGCACGGGCACACAATCATCTCTGTCGCTCATCGCCTATCTACAATCAGAACTGCAGACGTCATTATTGGTTTTGAACATGGTACAGCAGTGGAAAGAGGCACCCATGAAGAACTGTTGGAAAGGAAAGGCGTTTACTTCACACTAATGACTCTGCAAAGTCAAGGAGACCAAGCCTTTAATGAAAAAGACATAAAAGGCAAGTGCCTTTTCAGTTATACATTATGTTAAATAATTAACATATATGATGTTTTTGGATTTCTATGCATTTTAATATATATTGTCTTAGTTGTTCTCCTCAAAGCCCTGGGGGACATAACACAGATGATAAAGGAAAGAACAGATGCTCAGGGGGCTTAGTTATTGATCAAGTCATAGTGCTAAAACCCAGGTCTCCTGTGGAAGAAACTTCAATTCCATCCCCCTTTTCCCCCTCACACTTTGCAAATAAGAGGGTCTTCCTAGAATGTCCTGCACTCAGTATGAGCTCTCTTCTTGTTGGTTGAGTGAATTAAACAATGACTAAAAACTTTTATGCATATTTTCATTAATGTAGGTAGATACTTCAGGTCCTAATGTACTTTCTCCATTTCAATCTGAATTTTCTTTTTTTTTTTGGCCACATCATGTGACATGTGGGATCCAATTCTCTGACAAGGGATCAAACCCATGGGCCCTGCAGTGGAAGCATGGAGTCTTAACCTCCGGATTTGGTGGTTTACCTAAACCCATGTTAAGCATCCATTACAAACTTTCTCTCCCATATCAAATCTGGATTTGTTAATACGATTGGGTAAAATGACTGTATACATTGAACATGTGATTTATTCTGAAAAGATTTTTTTTTTAATTTGGTTCATCTACTTTTTTTTTTTTTTTTTTTGCCACCTAGTGGATTTCTCAGACTTCCCTGGTGGCTCAGACAGTAAAGAACCTGCCTGAAATGCAAGAGTCCTGGGTTTGATCCCTAGGTTGGGAAGATGCCCTGAAGAAGGGAATGGCAACCCACTCCAGTATTCTTGCTGGAGAATTCCATGGCTACAGTCCCTGGTATCAAAAAGAGTTGGACACAACTGAGCAACTAATGCTTTCACTTTTCTTTTCAGTGGGTTTCTCACAAGATTTTTTTGTCATTCATATCAGCTATAGCTATAGGTATCTATTTCTGTGGTGATAACACGGGCTATCATATAATTCAAAAGATTTAATCTTGCTGAGTATTTTTAATTTTTTTGTTGTTAGAATGTGCTGGACAAGTGTTAACAGGTTGTTTGAGATCAGACATAGTAACGATATGCTATGCAAATATAGTAAATAATGTTATTTTGCTTTGATTCTGCTTATTGTATACACTAAGGGATCACTCGTGTTGTATTGAATAGGAAAAGATGAAACCGAAGATGCCTTACTTGAGAGAAAACAGACCTTTAGCAGAGGGAGCTACCAGGCTAGCTTAAGGTAAGCTCAGGCATCGGGGCAGATTTTTAAGTTTTCAGATGTTTTCAGGAACCCTCTGCAGCTAAGATCTTCTGGCAATATCTCAGGTACACTTGGAAAGCCCTAAATACAGCCCTAGGTCTTGTGTAATACGAACATGCAAATGAATCATAGGTTGCCGTATTGACATTTCTGTCTCCAATCCATAGAAGTTTTTAAAATTTGGCTTCTCATTTTATTGAGGGTACGGGGTCATGATAAAGATGCTCTGTAGTTAAAATGTTGTTTGCTGAGCTTAGAAAGGGGATTTTTAAAAATCTGTGTTTAGACTTGTCTCCCAGAGTTAACTGTGGTATGAAGCACTGTCTTAAATGGAAGTCAGATTCATGCCTTTAGCTCCATTCTTTAACCTACTGAGCTGCAATTGAATTACAAATATTTCTGCTCCCAGAGCTCCCCATCCAAGGTGAAATCATTCTTTAACTAGACGAAATATGAGATGTGTCATCTAACACTTAAAGCATATTTTCTAAACATGAACTTTTTTTTTTCTGGGTCAATCTGTGGGTATTGACTTCCAAAGCATATTTTTGGAGCATATTGTAGCAAGACTATAAATTTAATATTTCATTCTGGTTTAAAAGTTTAAAAAAAATAGTTCCTTTAATGTTAAAAGTCTGTATATTAAGAAAAATTCTGCCCGAGAGTATTTGTGTGTATTTGTGAAAATGTTATTCAAGATCTTTTTTTCTTAAGTTCGGAGACTATTTGTAGGCAATAGACTGACATTTCTCTACCCAATCCCTTATCATATTTCTAGTATATTTGATTCAAGGCTGTGCTCTAAACAAAGGCTCAATTTATGACTTGCTCATTCAAGATAGCTAATTGTTTATTGAAAAATGGTTAAAGAGGCTTAAAATATAATATTCTAGAAACAACTCCAAGTAGTTCAAACACAGATTTATTTACTTTTAATGTTCAAAGACTAGTTAACTGGGTTTTATGCTTAGGGGTTTTATTTTTCTTTTTAAGGACAGGTCTATTCAGAAAATTTCAAGAAATGCTAGTTTCATTGAATTTTTTCAGGTAATAAAGCAATAGTTCAAATGTAAAAGCTATAAAAATTGCCAAAATTATTGGGTAATTTTTAAGGACATCTGGCATGAATTATTTCACCATGTTTTTTCTGATTGGAAGAAAAAAATTATAAAGATCATCGGAATCACAGTTTGAAGATATATACTAACTTCTTAAACCCAGAAAATGACTAGGCATCTCTTTTGATCACTAAGTTAAAGGTTGCAAAGAGGAATGTATCTCATGGTGAGGTCAAAAGAAAATAAATATTTTCTTAATTTTTCAGATGAACAGAATTTTTCCCATTCTAAATAGTTTACTTACAGTTTACTATTAGGCCCAGATAACTGTTTTAATATAAACATTTCTTATTTGGCCATTAGTTCTTACAAATTCTACATTTTGGTGACTAGGGAGAGAAGCCCAGAAATACAACCTGTACACAGAAAGTAGCTATTAACCTCCTACAGAGAAAGATTTATAGGTTTGAGTAAGAAGGTCTGTTAAAAATATCTTATTGTGTATGCTGACAGATTTTTTTTTAAGAGGACTAATTGAAATGTTAATTTGTATCTTATTTCCTCGGTCTGATGCCTAAGTCTCCCTTTAGTAATATATTTTAGATTCAAGAACAATTTCCATGGATGACAATAATTTCCTAAGTAATAATGTTGAGAGAGAGAGAACATATATTCCCAAATTAGCTGTTTTTGCTTCCGATGAGAAGTGGTGCACAGCTTCTGAGGAAGGGCGGGGCAGCCGTTGCAGGTTTCTGAAAAGGGGAGTGACAGAATTCTAACGCTCGTGTTTATGGCAGACCAGAGCGGGCAGGTCGGGCCCCTGCCTTGCACCCATGCTGTTCATGGTCTCCTTGGTGCAGCTTATGCCAGACAGGTAGAATGCTGGATGAATGGGCAACAGGGAACGAGAGAAAGAGAGATTGAAGAAACATAAGATTAAAGTAGTAGAGGGGATAAGGATTGATGTCTTCCCTGCTCAGAACTGGGAGGTAGTCAACTATTTTGATGCCCTCTTCTCCACATACTCTTACCTTGTCTACCAATGCTCTGAGTTTCTTTTTTAGGCCCATAACCTTCAGTCTCAGCCCTCTCTTGCACTTAGCTCTCTCTAGCTGACACAGAGCTATCCCTCTCATCTCTGGGAGTTGAGCTCTTGACCTCAGTTACCTAACTTAAAGAAATGACTCTATTGCTGCAGAGTTTCAGGCCAAACGGGATGGGCTTGGGTGTCCCAGAAGCCAGTTTGGTAGCAGGAAGTCTGAGTTGGGTGTGGTTTCATGCCTGATCACAATGAGAGTTTGAGCAAGAGCAAGAGGGAGGACTTGACGTAAATGCACCTGTTGAACCTGGTGACTAAGAGGATAAAGATGCCATCAAATGAACGTGGGAATAAGTGAGGGTCATGAAGTTGATGCATTGCTGTTTTCTCAAGAAGGATAGATGAGCATCTATAATAGGCAGGTGCCACCTTGGTATTTGTTTTAGTCTAGCTTAACCTGAATACGGATGATAGGAGACTTACGAATAACACCATCTGGCTCGCACTACCACAGCTGATGCAGATCTCCTCATCACTACAAGCTCCCTCTTTACACGGTATTTCTTCAGGCTAAGTGCTTTGAGAATGTAACTTCCATCCTTTCAAGTCTTCAGGATTACCTTTATCACTTAGCAGTTTATTTGCAAATGGCTAAAAACCTCAGCCAACCTGGTTTAACCTTTAAAGGGAAAGAATGACAACATAACTAAATAGTTCAAAGAGGCTTTGGCTTCAGGCAAGACTGGGGCTTCAGTGAGAGACTTGGTCAATATACATACAATTTCTTTTTCTTCCCTTCTCAGCTCTACTTTTTTTTTCAGTATTCATTTTTTAGGAAGCTTCTTTTCTTGACATAATTGCCAACGGCTTCCAGTGTCACATACTTTCAAATTTAACCTAGAAGATAGTAGAAGTCTCCTTCCCAGAAACCTCAGGGAGAAACAAAACAACTCGAATCACTTCTTATATCTGCTCTATACTGTTTATGTAACTAGTAACCCTATCTCCATACTTCTCTTTATACCATTCTGTCAATCAGCAATGCCCTTTCCTCTAGCCTACAGATACCCACAGCCTACCTTAGCCACCTCCTCCATGAAGCTTTTCATGGTAGCACCTGACATATGTTCTTTTATCCTTTAAATTTCCATACTGTTTATTTAAACCTGCTTTATGGCAACCCACTCCAGTATTCTTGCCTGGGGAATCCCAGGGACGGGGGAGCCTGGTGGGCTGCTGTCTATGGGGTCACACAGTCGGACACGACTGAAGTGATTTAGCAGCAGCTTAGCAGCTATAGCACTTATCACATTCTTCCTTATATTAGGTTGGTTACATGCGTTGTTCTTCTATAAAACTTTAAGTGCCTTAAGGGAGAAGTCTGTAATTGTCCAGTCTTTGTGTCCCCTCACAGCACCTAACTTTGATCTGTATGTTGTAGGCGCACAATCATCTTTTGTTGAATGAATCAGTGAACACATCAAGCTAAATTATATTTCAATAATATATTTGTTAATTAAATCCATCCCTAAAGGCAGTACATAGTCTGGAGACATTTCCACTAGGGTCCCTGTTTCCTCCTACTAGTCTATTTGTGTCCAGGTAGAATTATGCTAAAGCAAACATCAGGGAAAGAGAGAAAGAGAGATACCAAAACTCATCCTACAGTCCTGAGGGAGGTAATAGTGACGGGCCATTGCCATTAGAGCAATAGCAGAACCATGTGGGTTTGGGATGGAGTTGAGTCTTGGACGCTTTTTTTCTTGGTGGACTAGTGAAACGACTTCGCCCCCTCTCCTCCTCCCTCTGTGTGTGTACTCTGAATCAGGGTTTAGCTCGGCACCATGGCAACCAGACTGAACGTTGTGTCAAACCCACTCAGGAAGTGCCTGCACCTGACAGGTGATGTAGACTCGGAACCAATTGAGTCCTGTTCCACAAGCCACAGACTAATCCATCTTTCTTTTTACTTACAGAGCTTCCATCCGACAACGCTCCAAGTCTCAGCTTTCTTACCTGGGTCATGAATCGTCACTAGCACTTGTAGATCATAAGTCTACTCATGAACAAGACAGAAAGGTCAGACGCCAATGGCTCATGCGGGGATGGAAGAAGTCTCTCCTGGAGACTATCGTATGCCCTTTAAGCTTAGAATCTGAGTTTTCAAGGCCTTTATCTAGTAATGTTTCACTGCTGCTGCCGCTAAGTCGCTTCAGTCGTGTCCAACTCTGTGCGACCCCATAGACAGCAGCCCACCAGACTCCTCCGTCCATGGGATTTTCCAGGCAAGAGTACTGGACTGGGGTGCCATTGCCTTCTCCTATGTTTCACTAAGTCAAACTAAATGAGAGGCTCCATTAAGACGTGAACGAAACTCTAAATTTTATATCATGTTTTACATAATATTTTAAGAGAAGCATAAATAATAAAATATTTTAAGAATACATGGTAACTAAGATGAAGTATTAAAAGTTCACTGATAATTCTTATGTGAGCCATTCTAATAAACACAATTACATGTACTTAGCAGACTATTTGATTATGTAGGAATCCCTTTCAAGCTCTTAAGACTATCTGAAAACCTGTCTTTGTAAAACTTTAAATCTCCTTCTTAAATAATTATAATTATAAAGTGTTTAATACAAGTTACTGCAAATTTTAAATTAATGGGGACTGATTAGGTTTTACAGACATTTGTTTACTTAATACAATTTTATAATAATTGTTTTAGGGTACATTTGAAATGAACACTATTAATTTTAACACTATTCAAAGCAACATAAAAATGAAATAGGAGAAGAATCAACACATATAGCAATATTCAACTTTATTCATCAGGATGTCCACTGCTGCAGTGGGCACAGTCTAACTTTCACATAAGGTGACCATCCCTCCTACTCAGAGCCTTTCTTAATCACTGAACTTTATTCTTCAGCCCTGATCCTCTCATTTTCAATCCCCCATTAGTCTTCATTTCAGTCTTTTCATGGCAATTTTCTTATTGAGGCTTATTTCAGATCATGTTGTCTTATCCTGTTACTAAATTACAAGCTTCTTAAAGTTAGTAACTGTTATTTGTGTTTGTATCAACTTGGGCATCTTGCTTTGCCTGGAAACTCCTTTATCTGGTTACCATTAGCCTACCAGGCTCCTCAGTCCATGGGATTTTCCAGGCAAGAGTACTGGAGTGGGGTGCCATTTCCTTCTCCAGGGGATCTTCCCGATCCAGGGATTGAACCCAGATCTCCCACATTGTAGGCAGATGCTTTACTGTCTGAGCCACCAGGGAAGTTCTGGTTACCATGAGACCTAGCAAACATTTCTGTTTATTTGACACATGTAAACCTAGAACCAACCAAATCCTGTTCCAATCTGCTCATAATCTACAGACTCTTTCATCTTTCTGTTTAGTTACAGAGCTGCACATGGTGGGACATCAAGCGATTTTTAAAACTAGGATGAAAAATTAACTTTTTATAGTAAAATAATGTCCAAACCGTAAGATTTATCAAAGAAAACGAGTCAGAGAATATTTTAATTACAAGCACATCCATTATGCATGATGTAATTTCAAATTATGTTTAAAACATTTCAGTATGAGAATCCTTTTGGGGAGTAATTATAAACACCGATTCACAATGCCAAATTTGGAATAAAGTACTACGTATGATTTTATGACTATGATGGAAGGATTATTAAGGCTCTCTTTTGGTTTTAAGATATTAATAATAAATAGCATTCTTAATTATCTAATATTGTTATTGTTGTAGTTGTTCAGTTGCTAATTGGTATTCGACTCTGAATAGATAGTGTTCTCAGTATCTAATATAGCTGGTTTAAATAAACTTCGTAGAGGAACACTTTGTCTCAGGAACAGCAGGGTGGATCCAAGGACAGAAAATGTTCAGCAAGCGTGGTTGCTTACTGCATCTTGCCATTAAGGACTCAGCACCTCTTCTCATTCTAGAAATAGTTTGTTCATTTATATCTGTGGTACTGCCACCCATAAGTACAAGAGGCATTATACAAGGAGTTTAATAAGCTTCAAGGAAGAAAGAACGAAACACTACATTGACATTTCAAACATAACAGCACCAATTATATTCAATTTTTGCATTTTTATTTTTTTCCCTAGTTTCTGGGAAAATATTTGACAACACAAACAAGAGAGTTAGGAAGGAAAAGAAAATCCAATTTTGTTATTGTTGAAGCTGGTAGATGGCTCAGCACTGTTGGAGAGAACAATCAGATTTCCTGAAGATCTGAAGATCAGGTTCCCAGACTGCTGATGCAGGGAAAACTCAGAAGGGAGTTATTTAAATAAAAGGAAATGTAAATCAAATACAGAGAGTAGTTCCAGAGAAAACAAAACTACTCCCTAAGTATTCTACTCATCAGCATTGCCAACTAGAATATAATAAATAATTAAATGGAAACCAAGAATCTGCCTGCAATGAAGGAGACCCAGGTTCAGTTCCTGGGTGGGGGAACTATCTCTTGGAGAAGGGAATGGCAACCCACTCCAATACTCCACCTAGAAAATCCATGGACAGAAGAGCCTGGTGGGCTACAGTCCATGGGGTTGCAAAGAGTTGGTCATGACAGAGCATCTGAGCAGAGAGAGTGTAATTTTAAATAGACAACACTTTGATTTCTTTCTTTAGTTAAGGAAGGAAAAGGAAAAAAGTGACAGAGAGCCAATGTGAAAAAAGTGACAGAGAGCCAATGTGATTCTGTTAAAGGTAGAAGTGGAACAGGCCTTGTGCTTATATTAATACTGCTCATTTTATGACAATTATCTTAGAACTTTTTTGATTTAAAAATTAAATATTTTAAAAAAGGAAACAGCAGAATCAGCACTGATAGAATTTAATATAAGGACTTCCTGTTCAGAGTAAATTTTAAAGTATTTTCGATATTTAGGTTATTCTAATCCCAAGTAAATTTTAAAGTATTTTGATAGTTAACTAAATTATTTAAGATAAAACACTGGTAAAAAAAAATTTTTTTCATATTTTGATGAACAAGCTCTAACCTGACCGTCTGTTGTTTGGGACATGTTCTGTTTTGTGTGGCAAGGCAAAAAGATTTACTTCTGTAAAGGCGTTATCTCCACCTTGTGGTCTCTTTGGGTTTTGACTCTGAAAACTTGAGATGGTTTCAAAAGTCTGTGCTTCCAAAGTGTAAGTGGGGTGTCTGACCCAACATTTCATAGTTAGCTGGTGACAGAGCCAAGACTGTAGCCTGTTTTTTCTTGGTCTCCAAGCTATACTCTTGGCTTTCATAAATCAGATCACAGTTATAATGCTAATAAAATTGAGATTAGGATTAGCGGAAAACTGTAGGCTAAAGCTTCCAGTTTCTAAAGAGTCTTCTTCCTCTTTTAGAGGAACTAAAAAGTAGAATATGTATGAGATTGTGTCAAGGTCAAATATTAAAAACCCATCACTTCATCACAGCTAACTTATAGTAGGGTTTAGGCATTGGTTAGGAGATAGGACAGGGTTTCCCAGGTGGCTCAGTGGTAAAGAATCCACCTGCCAATGCAGGCGATGTGAGTTCAGTCCCTGGGTTGGGAAGATCCCCAGGAGAAGTAAATGACAACCCACTCAAAAAATCTGGAAAATCTCATGGGCAGAGGAGCCTGGTGGGCAAGGTCCATTGGGTTGCAAAGAGGTGGACACGACTGAGTGACTGAGCATGCACACGCATAGGAGATAGGACAGAAGATCTATAAAAGTGACTGCTAGTATTTGATCATTTGGAAAGTCCCTGTTTCTTGGTCATAGTTACCATTTCCCATCATCATATCTTAAAGTTGTCATCAAGGCAGGAGACTGCCTATGGGTTGGCATGAAGAAATCGATGTAACAAAGTATAGAAATCTGGACATGAGATTTAAGTAGGAAGCTATATTTTTACCTGAGCTACACAGGATATGGATGGAAGGAAGCTGGGAAAAGCCCTTTGTTTAGCACTGAACCATCTACCTTGTAAGTAAGTGAACAGTATTTTTTAAATAAATGTTTTTTTTTTACATTTATGCACCAGGAGCATAAAAGCTTCATTCATTCTTTCATCCAATAAACATTGATTATACACCTAACAAGTGCCAGATATTGACTTAGGGATGCAAAGATGAGTAAGAGCACTGTCCTTCTTCCTTCCCTGGAGCTGCTGGCAGGAGACTTCTTTACGTATGATAAATAAGTGAGCACTGTGCAACTTATCATTGACACAATAGAGGAAGGAACTGCAGTGAGAAGGCGGATATAAACTTTTATAATTTTGTCCATCTGTGAGTTACTGGTTTGCTGTGAATTTATTATATCTATGTATATATACTTATCTTTGTGTATGTATATACACACACACACACACACACATACCTATATTTTAGGGCTTCCCTGATAGGTCAGCTGGTGAAGAATCAGCCTGCAATGCAGGAGACCCCAGTTTGATTCCTGGGTTGGGAAGATCTGCTGGAGAAAGGATAGGCTACCCACTCCAGTTTTCTTGGGTTTCCCTTGTGGCTCAGCTGGTAAAGAATCCGCCTGTAATGCAGAAGACCTGGATTTGATCCCTGGGTTGGGAAGATCCCCTGGAGAAAGGAATAGTTACCCACTCTAGTATTCTGGCCTGGAGAACTCCATTGACTGTATAGTCCATGGGGTTGCAAAGAGTCGGACACGACTGAGCGACTTTCACTGTAATACATATCTTTAGCCTTTTAGCTTTTTTTAGATGAGTTAATTTGTCTTTGTCTTTGCAAAATCCCAGAGGAAAAAACCCTTCTGTACATAATGACTTCCATTTTCTTTTGTTTTTATACCACTTTTAGTTCAGTTCAGTTGCTCAGTCATGTCCAACTCTTTGCAACCCTATGAACTGCAGCACGCCAGGCCTCCCTGTCCATCACCAACTCCCGGAGTTTATTCAAACTCATGTCCATTGAGTCAGTGATGCCATCCAACCATCTCATCCTCTGTCACCCTCTTCTCCTCCTGCCTTCAATCTTTCCCAGCATCAGGATCTTTTCAAATGAGTCAGCTCTTCGCATCAGGTGGTCAAAGTACTGGAGTTTCAGCTTCAACATCAGTCCTTCCAATGAATATTCAGAGTTGATTTCCTTTAAGATTGACTGGTTTGATCTCCTTGCAGTCCAAGGGACTTTCAAGAGTCTTTCTCCAACACCACAGTTTGAAAGCATCAATTTTTTGGTGCTTAGCCTTCTTTACAGCCCAACTCTCACATCCACACAGGGAAAAGGCTAACAGAGTTTTGCCAAGAGAATGCACTGGTCATAGGAAACACCCTTCTCCAAGAAGCTATCAAGTTAGCCTGACACAATTTTCTGGATTCTGGAGAATACATAAGAGCTGTGTCAGAGATGAAAGACTACTCAGAGCATGAGCAGGAGCCAGTGCACAGCATTTCCACTGACTCCCCGGCCTACCCCCACTTCTCAGCTGATGAAAGAGAAGTAGGTGATACCAGCAAAGGAAGGGGAAGAGGAATCCTAGGCTTGAGAAACCTGGTGTTTTTATAATGAGCAATAAGCCCTTTTCTTAGGATGGAAACACTATCCCCCTCCTCCAAGGCTATTTGCTATACCAACATTCTTGAGAAAACAGCTTCAACAAAGGTGGTCAGTGCCTCTTTTCACAAGATGTGCAGAAACATAAGAGAGCCATAGAGAACTTTGTCTATTTCTTTCCTTTTGAGGAGGAGAAGGCAACCGAGCCCCAGAGAGCCGAAGTGCTCAGTGATAGATTCCATCAGTGGCCACGTGGGGCTCATCCAAGAACCACATTCTTTCCACATGCCCGTTTCCCTCACGCTTTCACAGGCACCTTTCTTCCTCTCTGCATTGATTTCCTAGAGTTGAGTAAGACATCAGAGATGAAATCATTGAAGGATTTGCTGCATGAGTGTGTAGCAACTATTGAGGGCAGACCAAGAGAGAACCTGAAATGGAGGCATTGACAGATCCATCACCAAGCAAGCTCTCCCTCCATCCTATTTGGCTTGCAACTAGAATAAGGACACCAGGCTTTTATTTCAATTGAATTGGTAATGAAATCTTTGACTTTGGAAGCAAAAGGATAGTATCTGAAGTTCCTTACTGCTGTCTGTTCCTGATGGTCAGCTCCTTAAGGGGTAAATAACTGTGTGTTAATGAAATAGAACACTAACAGTTTTGTAGTCAATTTGCTGTAGACATTTTTAGTATATTTTAATAGAAAAAGTAAAAAAAAATCAATACAGATCTATATAATCCACCTAAAATCTTTTCTCAAACAAAGTGAACAATAAATTTAGCAAATTATTGAAGAATGGGCCTCACGACCAAGTACTGGAGAATATCATTAGCGAGGAAAAATGATTGTAAAAATGATGAAGTTCTGAATATAATTTTTGCCTTCAAGAGGCTAAAAATTTGCTAGCTCTGACACTTTAATGGCAATTAAAGAAATTGGAATGGGGAAATTTTAAAATAATTTGTACTCCTTGTAAAGAACATGAAGAATTTAGAAATCCAAATTGATTACCATTTACTTCTGGGCACTAATTAAAGAAAACCTTCACAGAAATATGCAATTGATAACCATTGTTACCAGTTAATACATTTTAAAAATTATTTTGTGTTGTTTAGATACACTGGCCTGCCTTGGGGCTTGAGGCAGTCACTAGACTTTGACATTTATAAAGGACATATTTTGAAAATTTCACAAATCCTTGAATGTGTAAATACCACTCACTGTAGCACAAAGGGTTGCAAAGAGTCAGACACGACTGAAGCGACATAGCACTCCACATACTCACTATAGCACAAAAATGTTTCTAAACTGGGAGTTATTTTTCTTATAGATCCAACTTATTTACCACTCCCCAAGTGTTAATACCTCTGCAATTGTGAAATGAGAACTACCAGCTCACCTTCAGATGAGCAGACACTCTAAAATCAGTCCCATCCAAGTCATAGCACGTGGTACTGTTTAGTCCCTAAATCGTGTCTGACTCTTCTGTGACCCCATGGACGGTAACAGCCCACAGGAGTCCTCTGTCCATGGGACTAGCCTAGCAAGAATACAGCAGTGGGTTGTCATTTCCTATTCGAGGGGTTCTTCTCGACCCAGGGGTTGAGCCTGTGTCTCCTGTGTCTCCTGCACTGGCAGGCAGATTCTTTACCACTGAGCTACCAGGGAAGCCCAAGTCATAGCATGGCGGCAAGCAGCTCAAAACCATCTCTCACAAGCTATCATATCACCCTGTCTTATAGGTCTTTGAGGTCACTCATAACCAATCAAACCATGACTCACATCTGTGATATGCCAAAGGGACAACTGTATAATAAAAGAGTGTATGCAAACATTTAAATAATTAATGTAACCTCCTCTCCCCTCAAGGACAAGAACATTCCTGTGGAAGAAGAAATTGAACCAGCCCCAGTGAGGAGGATTCTGAGACTCAATGCTCGAGAATGGCCCTACATGCTGGTAGGCTCTGTGGGTGCAGCTGTCAATGGGACGGTCACACCCATGTATGCCTTTTTATTCAGCCAGATTCTTGGGGTAAGCAAGCAGCTGGACCAGCTTTATTCTCCTCCTACCTTTTGTTTGTCTGGATATTGTCACTTTTGATAAGTTGGTTGTAATGTATTTAACTTTTTTTTAAGTTTTTTTTGTTGTTGTTGTTCTTTTAGTTCTTTTTCCCCTCCTCTCATCTCTAAAGAATTAAAAATATCTCAAGTCTCCATCAAACAGGAGGTGAGAAGACAAAGCTGAGACTCTCATTTGGGCTGGCAGCACACTCTGACAGTCATTGTGTCTGTAAAAAAAAAAAAGAAAGAAAAAGACTATGGCTGCAAACTTAGTGTCAAAAGAGGGCAGTTTACCCATATGCAAACCAAATAAGAATGCAAAGCAAGTTCTTTGAATGATATAAAAGGATTTGGGGGCCATTTCGATCTTGCTGATCAGCTGAGGTACAAAGTTTGATTTGTAATAGCAAGTCTTCATGCATGTTGTATAATACTCTGCTCTTCTGCTCATTGCACCATTGAAATGGGCAGTTGGGGGAGAAAACAGGAAAAGGAAGAGATAAGTAAAATAAGGCATGTACAAAGAATACACTTATTTCAGTTTTTCATCTCCTAGGAGTTTTTATATTCTCCATCTTATATTATTGCTATAAAAATAATAATATTGATGATAATAATAAGTACAAACATTAATTAGGCACTATATAAGAACTTTATAGGAGAAGGCAATGGCACCCCACTCCAGTACTCTTGCCTGGAAAATCCCATGGATGGAGGAGCCTGGAAGGCTGCAGTCCATGGGGTCGCTAAGGGTCAGACACGACTGAGTGACTTCCCTTTCACTTTTCACTTTCATGCGTTGGAGAAGGAAATGGCAACCCACTCCAGAATTCTTGCCTGGAGAATCCCAGGGACGGAGGAGCCTGGTGGGCTGCCGTCTATGGGGTTGCACAGAGTCGGACACAACTGAAGTGACTTAGCAGCAGCAAGAACTTTATATATAATAGTTCACTAAACTTTCCTATAACCAGCTGTGGTAGGTATTCTTATTGTTCCTATTTGACAAAGGAGCAAACTAAAGAACTTAGAGGAGTAAGTGATGGATCTGGGATTCAAATCCAGGCAGATTTGAGTGACTGCAGAGCTGAGTTCCAATAAAATCTTATCATTGCGAAGTCACTTCTCAAAATGTTGACATATTTTCTCAGTTGAAATTCACACACACATACACGAATCCTATGAGATCAACAAGGAGGAAAACCTAGAATCTTGGAGAACTTATGAACTTGTTTAAGGTGACACAGGGTCACAGAAGGTGGTGGGACCAGCCCTATACCCTGCTTTTCTGAAGCCTAACCTAAAGGATGTGTAAGAGTCCCAAGTTTCAGTTTTCCCCTCTATTTTCCTTTGACTTTTATGGTCTCTCTGGCAGAGATCCTGACCAGAAAATTGTCCCAGCAGTCACGAGTTATACAGAAAGACCAATAGAGTTCAAACTATAACACCTGCCCTCCAACAGCACCCACTTGGTTACTGATGGTGAGAATATTCTCTGTGACTCTTCTGGTCACAACCAGAAAATCCTAGCCTAAGCAATTGGGGTTTTCACCTAAGGACCAAAGGATCAGAGTAGCAGGATGAAATCCCAAATCTGTTCATCTTTGATGTTCCCACAGGGTTAAGTTTGCTAAGAGAATAAAGCTTTATTATTTTTCTTCTTTGATAAACACGGTTGTTTTTGTCTCTTAGCATAATTATCACAGATTCATCAGTGGGTTCATGATGGTTTCATCTCATAGGGTATAATTGAGTCAGATAATAGTCTGGTTTTAATTGTGCTATTGTCATTCTGACACATCTAAAGGGCACGATATTCACATTTGGTATTGAGACCATAGTTTGTAACAAGGACACAGCAAAAAAAAAGTGGGCATTAGGAGCCTGGTTGCTAATCTAGTGAAGCCTCAATGTACACGTAAGGCTTACTTTCTCTGGTTCACTTTCACTGGCTCTGTTTGACTTGGAACAGTAGCTTGGATGTAGCATGCAAGGGATTCCCAGATGGCACTAATGGTAAAGAATCTCCCTGCCAATGTAGGAGATGTAAGAGATGCGGGTTTGATCCCTGGGTTGGGAAGAACCCCTGGAGGAGGGCATGGCAACCCACTCCAGTATTCTTGCCAAGAGAATCCCATGGACAGAGGAGCCTGGCAGGCTCCATAGGGTCACAAAGGGTCAGACACGACTGAAGCGACTTAGCACGCAGCACACACCCATGCTGCGGAAAAGCATGAATGTTGGAATCAGCCAGCCTTGGATTTGCTGCCTTCTCTGCTCTGCACTGTTTGTGTGTGTTTAGGCAAGTGGCTTCTTCTTGATGAGTCTTAGTTTTTTTATCTGTAATATGGGACAAGAAAATCTACCTTACTGGGTTGTTTTAAGAATCCCAATTTTAAGGAAATCCTCATTTAAATTAAAGTAGATTAAGTAATACATTTGTATCTAGTAAATAGCAAGAATCTAATGAAATTTCATTTTCTCCCTAAACTCACCTTTACAAGATGGTATAGATGTGTGCGCAAACTATAGCTGCTCTAAAAACAGAGAAACCTATGGATGGGCAGCCCTTTGGGGTGCATTTCAGTAAGAATGTACAAAGGACTCATCCAGTAGAGTTTAGGGGTAAATATTACAGATAGATGATGCCCAATCTTGAATTTAGTGTTAGCCAAATATTCTTTTTTTTTTTTAATACTGAGAAGATGGATATTACCCAGAACCAACAGAGTTGTGCCCAGAAAAAAAAAAAAAAAACCATTGCACTGGAATCTGGAAAACAGGCATTTCCTTCAGAGTGCCTTGAAGAATTATGGATGGACGTTCGTAACATTGTATAGGAGGTGGTGATCAAGACTATCCCCAAGATAAGGAAATGCAAAAAGACAAAATGGTTATCTGAGGAGACCTTACAAATAGCTGAGAAAAGAAGAGAAGTGAAAAGCAAAGGAGAAAAAGAAAGATATACCCATCTGAATGCAGAGTTCCAAAGAATAGTAAGGAGAGAAAAGAAAGTCTTCCTCAGTGATCAATGCAAAGAAATAGAGGAAAACAGTAGTTTGGAAAAGACTAGAGATCTCTTCAAGAAAATTAGAGATACCAAGGGACTATTTCATGTAAAGATGGGCAAAATAAAGGACAGAAATGGTATGGACCTAACAAAAGCAGAAGAGATTAAGTAGAGATGGCAAGAATACACAGAAGAGCTATACAAAAAAGAGCTTCATGACCAAGATAACCACGATGGTGTGATTACTCACCAAGAGTCAGACGTACTAGAATTCGAAGTCAAGTGGGTCTTAGGAATCATCACTACGAACAAAGCTAGTGGAGGTGATGAAATTCTAGTTGAGCTATTTCAAATCATAAAAGATGATGCTGTGAAAGTGCTGTGCTCAATATGCCAGCAAATTTGGAAAACTCAGTGGCAACCGGACTGGAAAAGGTCAGTTTTCATTCCAATACCAAAGAAAGGCAATGCCAAAGAATGTTCAAACTATCACATAATGGCACTCATCTCACACGCTAGCAAAGTAATGCTCAAAATTCTCCAAGCCAGGCTACAACAGTATGTGGACCGTGAACTTCCAGATGGTCAAGCTGGATTTAGAAAAGGTAGAGAAACCAGACATCAAATTGCCAACATCTGTTGGATCATTGGAAAAGCAAGAGAGTTCCAGAAAAACATCTATTTCTGCTTTGTTGACTATGCCAAAGCCTTTGACTGTGTGGATCACAACAAATTGTGGGAAATTCTTCAAGAAATGGGAATACCAGACCACCTGACCTGCCTCCTGAGAAATCTGTATGCAGGTCAGGAAGCAACAGTTAGAACCAGATATGGAACAACGGACTGGTTCCAAATTGGGAAAGGAGTACGTCAAGGCTGTGTGTTGTCACCCTGCTTACTTAACTTAACGTGCAGAGTACATCATGTGAAATGCTGGACTGGAAGAAGCACAAGCTGAAATCAAGATTGCAAGAAGTATCAATAACCTCGGATATGCAGATGACACCACCCTTATGGCAAAAGCGAAGAAGAACTAAAGAGCCTCTTGATGAAAGTGAAAGAGGAGAGTGAAAAGCTGGCTTAAAACTCAACATTCAAAAATCTAAAAGCATGGCATCTGGTCCCATCACTTCATGGCAAACAGATGGGGAAACAATGGAAACAGTGAGAAACTATTTTTGGAGGCTCCAAAATCACTACAGATGGTGACTGCAGCCATGAAATTAAAAAACACTTGTTCCTTGGAAGTAAAGTTATGACCAACCTAGATAGCATATTAAAAAGCAGAGACATTACTTTGCCAACAAAGGTTCATCTAGTCAAAGCTATGGTTTTTCCAGTGGTCATGTATGGATGTGAGAGTTGGACTATAAAGAAGCCTGAGCGCTGAAGAATTGATGCTTTTGAACTATGATGCTGGAGAAGACTCTTGAGGGTCTCTTGGACTGCAAGGAGATCCAGCCAGTCCATCCTAAAGGAGATCAGTCCTAAATATTCATTGGAAGGACTGATGCCGAAGCTAAAATTCCAATACTTTGGCCACCTGATGCAAACAGCTGACTCATTTGAAAAGACCCTGATGCTGGGAAAGATTGAAGGTGGGAGGAGAAGGGGACGACAGAGGATGAGATGGTTGGATGGCATCACCAACTCAATTGACATGAGTTTGAACGAGCTCCGGGAGTTGGTGATGTACAGGGAAGCCTGGCATGCTGCAGTCCATGCGGTTGCAAAGAGTCAAACACGACTGAGCAACAGAACAGAACAGAACAGAGCAATAACCATCAGCTAAACAAACCTGGACAGAGGACTTGAGCTTGTGGGCTTTAGTTTCCCATCTGTAAAATAAAAGTTAAACTGGTTAATCTGTTGTGCTATAGTCCATGATTATAATAGAGAACCATAGGGAGGAATGAGAATTATGGCATCACAGTTTGGGGTTTGGGGGGATTTGTATAGTGTTTTCTAAAACCAAACTGAAATATAAGTTCTTTTATTTATAAACTGTAAAATAAACTTACAAGAGTTATTCCATGCTGGGATGAATGACTGTGGCATCTTCTGAACCCACTTCATTCATTAAGAATAAATGTATCTTTTATTACTAAGAGCTATAAAGGCCCCAGAAACTCTGTCCTAGAAACAATACATCTCATTAATTTAGAACACCTCCTCCCAAATTGAAATTTGTGATGATTTCAATGGGTTACTTCTGCTTTACAAAAAAGGGCTTGTTAATGGAGAAGTAAACATTGCTTTCAGGAGATTTATTTGGCATACAGCAGTCACTCCAATATTTATTGAATAAATGGTTTCCTTTGAGCAACTGCTTGCTGGCATTGTTCTAGTTGTTCAAATTAATGCAGAGCAATCAATAAAGATTTATTGTGCAGTTCTCTAATGAATAGTCTTTCTGAACTCTCATAGCTCCCTCACATAGTCTGAATTAGGAAGGTTTTGTTGTACCTAAAACCTACTGTAAGGCGATGTTATTAAGAGTATGCAGCTGTTCTTCACATTTTCTTATTGCAACAGCTTGGGCTGTTGTCAGTTACTTGAACATGTGCCTCTAAGTTCAGAATATACTTATGAATATAGTTTGCCACTTATTATAGACTGGAAAAAACCCACTCATAATTTCCATAGTTTTTTTTGAGGGGGATGTTTTCAACTTCGGATGATTTAGAGGCAGCAATTTCAGCCTCTGATGTATGAAAGCTTTTCTGTCCTAGGTCAATCCCAGTCAATGCCTTGATAGCTAGTTGCTTTGGTGTGGTGTATGCCAATTGCTTTTTTAATGATGCTATTATTTGTATATATATAAATACTATAAAACTAATACTAGGTGAGAATAATATTCTTAGATTCTCAAGTAACTTCCCCACTTCTTTCCTTTCTTCTTTTCTTTTCCCTTACCTTATTATGTAAAGAATTTGAAGCATTCATCATATTTTTCATCTGTATCAAAGAAAAGTCAATAAAATTGCCTACAGCAGGCAAAGAAGCAAGGTAAAAATTCTTTAAATCACAACTATTGGTTTGCATTCACCAGCCTTCCTTCTCCACAGATAAAGTACACATATTCATAGTTAACTTTGGTTTAATACTAGTATGTTTATAGTGAAGTTGTTTTTAACCCAATGCCTAAGAGAAATTTCTTTTAAACATATTTGAATTTATTTCTTTTGCTGTTGTTTGTAATAATAAAGTGACCTCCTTGCTTACTGTCTTGCAAAGACTTTTTCGATTCCTGATAAAGAAGAACAAAGATCACAGATCCATGGTGTGTGCCTGCTCTTTGTAGCAATAGGCTGTCTCTCTCTTTGCACTCAGTTTTTGCAGGTAAGGAATTTTGTTTTTCAGTAAGCAATTTAGCTATTTTCTGCCATTTCAAGTTAAAATATCACTAAACATTCCTTTATGTTTTAGGGATACGCTTTTGCCAAATCCGGGGAACTTCTGACAAAAAGGCTACGTAAATTGGGTTTCAGAGCAATGTTAGGGCAAGACATCGGCTGGTTCGATGACCTCAGAAATAGCCCCGGAGCCCTGACAACAAGGCTTGCTACAGATGCTTCCCAAGTTCAAGGGGTAAGCCATGGGGGAAACCAGGGATGTAGCAACTGGAGTAGACTTTCTTTCCTTTGCGTATTCTGATAATTACATACGTTGTTGTTGCTGTTCAGTCACTCAGTCATGTCTGAACTCTGTGACCCCATGGACAGCAGCACACCAGGCTTCCCTTTCCTTCACCATCTCCCAGAGCTTGCTCAAACTCATGTCTATTGAGTTGGTAATGCCATTCAACCAACTCGTCCTCTGTGGTCCCCTTCTCCTCCCACCTTCAATCTTTCCCAGCATCAGGGTCTTTTCAAATGAGTCAGCTGTTTGCATCAGATGGCCGAAGCACTGGAGTTTCAGCTTTAGCATCAGTCCTTCCAGTGAATATTCAGGACTGATTCCCCTTAGGATTGACTGGTTTGATCTCCTTGCAGTCCAAGGGACTCTGAAGAGTCTTCTCCAACACCACAGCTCAAAAGCATCAATTCTTCAGTGCTCAGCCTTCTATATAGTCCAACTCTCACATCCATATATGACTACTGGAAAAACCATAGCTTTGACTATACGAACCTTTGCTGGCAAAGTAATGTCTCTGTTTTTTTAATACACTGTCAAGATTTGTCATAGCTTTTCTTCCAAGGAGCAAGCATCTTTTAATTTCATGGCTGTAGTCACCATCTACAGTGATTTTGGAGCCCAAGAAAATAAAGTCTGTCACTGTTTCCAACATTTCCCTATCTATTTGCCAAGAAGTGATGGGACTGGATGCCATGATTTTAGTTTTTTGAATGTTGAGTTTTAAGCCAGCTTTTCCCCTCCTCTTTCACTTTCATCAAGAGGTTCTTTTAGAATTAGGTAGGTATTTCCTATGAAATGGGAACTCGTGGGACTAGGGTACCCCAGAGCCACATTTTCTCTCGTTTCCAAAGCTGACAAACAGCAGTGAGAACAAACCATCTCCTCGGCAGTGCCGAGAATCAGTGTTACAGCATGAATCAAAATCTGTCAGGGTTTCGGATTTCCTGCAAGTTTAGTAATTGAGAACTTTTCCAGGTCTCCTTTCTCAGATTATTTTTAGGCCCAGAGGCTCCGATTCCATGGGACCTAATAGCGCCCCCAAGAGGGCGTATGGATAAAAGCCTCTTCCACACGTGCTCAGGGTTATAAATTAGTTTTAGGAAAAGAGAAGTTGTTCTGAGCAGCCCAGGAAATCAAGGGAAAGATGGAAATGATCGCTATCTATAATCTTGACACATTCCAAAGCCTGTGTATCTGAATAATGGAGACTAAGCTGTGGTTTCTTAACCCCAGAACCTGTTGCCTTGTTCAGGAGACTTACCCACATGTAAAGGTGAGTCTACACCTTTATAAAATCAAGCATTTGGATTAAAGTGATGAGAGCTTGCCTCCCAACACCTCTACTCGCTTTCCATTATAAAAAGGCAAAGAGGGAAAAAGTCATGGATTGTCTGTGAGGCTCTTCCTGGAAGAAAAAACTTGCTGGATTGCCGATGCCTTACTGTATGTATATCTCAACTCCTACCAGTTCAACCAACAATATGGACAATGACATGGAGATTTTCAAAGGAGCATAGAATCCTTTTACTGAGAGGAAAGTCCCTGTAAATTTTTTCATGTTGATCATTCTAGGCTTTTTCTCTGGGGCTTCCCTAGTGGCTCAGACGATAAAGAATCTGCCTGGAATGCAGGAGACCCAGGTTTGATTCCTGGGTCAGAAAGATTCCCTGGAGAAGGGAATGGCTACCCACTGCAGTATCCTTGCTTTGGAAAATTCCACGGACAGAGGAGACTGACAGGCTACAGGCCATGGGATTGCAAACAGTTGGACATGACTGAGTGACTAACACGTGTTTACATAGGTTTTTTCTGTGGAAATGTGTTTCTCACAGTCTTTGGGTTACACTCTGCATATTATTTTGTAATCTTTCTTTTTTTCTGTCAAGCAACCTGATGTGAGCATATTTTTGCCCTTATATATTCTTCTATGATAAATTTTTAATAACTACATAATTCATTATTTTTATATATCACAATTTCTTAAAGAATTTCCCATTTAGGTCTCCTCCTTGTAAGTAATGTATATCATTTTACATCAGGCTTGGCATATTCTTGATTATTTTTTTAGTTCTTAAAATATAATCATTGGATCAAAATGTATAATCATTTTGAAAGGTTTTAATATGCATTATCTTGCTGCTTAAAGAGTTTATACCAATTTTACTCTTATCATCTGACTTTTCTAGTATCTAGTTCACCTTATTCTTGACCTTAGACTAAATAAATAAGCCATAAGCTCATTTCTACTATTTTTACAACCTTCCATCTTCAAGGAGTTTTATAGGTTATTCATTATCACTAGAATTAATCTCTCACTGACTGCTCTAGCTCTGATACCCATGAAATGAGATTAGTCAATAGATGAGCTCCCAAGAAGCTGTGAATAAGATGTAATACTTTTATTAATCCAGTGTTCAAATGCTCTACGGGGGTCTCATTATGTAGAAGATTCTCCCTTTTTTAAACATAGAACTACTACTCTATGATCAGTGATTTCATTCCTAAGTATATATACCTGAAAGAATTGAAAGCAGGGACACAAACAAATCCTTGTACACCCATGCTCATGTCACCATTATTCATTATGGTCAAAGCTGAAAGCTACTCAAGTGTTTATCAACAGCAATGAATAAACAAAATATGGTATATACTCACTAAGGAATATTGTTCAGCTTTAAAATAAATAAAGTTCTGATACCTGCTCTAACATGGATGAACCTTGAAAATATTATGCTTTGTAAAGTCAGCTAGACATAGAGGGATAAATGTTGTATGGTTTCACTTGTATGTGGTGCCTAGAACTGACAAAGTCACAGAGACAGAAAATAGAATAGAGATTAACAGGAGCTGGAGAGAGGGAGGAAGGGGTGTTAATATTGATTGGGTATAGAGTTTTTGTTAGGGATGATGAAAAAACTTTGGGAATAGATATGGTGATGGTTACATGACATTGTGAAGGTATTTAATACCACTGGTTTATACTTTTAGGAATGGCTAAAATGATAAACATTATGTTTTATATATATTATATATTACAATTTTATCATAATAATTTAAACAATCTTTTTGTTAGAAAACAACCTTCTCATAATGTTTAATCAGACACTGCATATCTGAGATTGTTTGATTGCTTTTGGTTTGCAGGCTACTGGCTCTCAGATCGGGATGATGGTCAATGCCTTCACTAACATCGCTGTGGCTATGATCATTGCCTTCTTGTTTAGCTGGAAGCTAAGCCTGGTTATAGTGTGCTTCTTCCCTTTCTTGGCTTTATCGGGAGCCATACAGACCAGAATGTTGATGGGATTTGCCACTCATGACAAGGAGTCTCTGGAAGTAGCGGGACAGGTAATCTCCCACAATCACTGTTCAGGCTGCTTATGGCTGAGTGGCTGTCAAACTGTTAAGAAGGAGTAGCGCAAATAGGCCTAAGGAAGCTGTTAGCCTGCAATCACTCATGATTAGAAACTTCCCATTAGCCTTTTTCATATATGCCTCTGATGCTATGAGATTGAGCAGATGTGGAGAAATAGTGGGGCAAACACAGAGGTTACATGTTCAGTTTACTCCCAGACAGTTAGCTTTTCCCACATCCCAATTTGGCATAGTATCCTCCTTTGCAGGAGTGGATAGTTACCTTTATTGTCTGTTCTTCTTCTTCTTCTTTTTTTTTTTAAGCTTAATGGTTTCTCCTGGTCATACTACCAACATAGAAAGGAATTACCATCTTTTTGGCACACACTTTTAACTTTCACACTTCAGTGTCTGCTAGACTTGTGGCAAGTATCTTTCCCAAAGAGAACCATGAAATACATAGAGCTTAGATCCTGAATACACTTAGGCTGCAGCTATGCACTTTTAAGACTGTTCTAATTAAATCTGGTTATCAGAGATAAGTGAAGAGATGATGGCATAGACATTTATCAGGGACAAGAAATCATCCACACACACATATATACACCCTCCCCTTTTAATAAATTTACTATCAACTAAGGTTTGTCTCTTTGAAGAGGAAAAGTTAACATAGCCCAAGTAGGCAGAAGCCAGAAGAATTTTGTATGCCAATGGTAGAAAATAACCCACTTGCCTACCTTTTTTAGGATAGGACCCTAATTCAGAAATAGTAATTATTTACCCTAGAGTAGGGATTGAAACAAATACAAATTCATAGTATAGACTAAAAACTAAGCTTTATACTTAATTTTTCTTACGTAATATGTTGTCAGAATAATTTTTAAGAAATAGAATCTAATATTTTAAATTTATATTATGGAAACAATCTTCTGTTTCAGACACATCTAAAGAAACCATTTTGGACATTTCAAATGAATTCATAAAGAGAGCCTTCTGTACCATTTTTCTCCCTCTCCTCTCTTCCTCAACAATTAGAGGCAATGAAGCCATGTTCAGTTCAGTTCAGTTCAGTCACTCTGTCGTGTCCGACTCTTTGCAACCCCATGAACCATAGGACGCCAAGCCTCCCTGTCCATCACCAACTCCCGGAGTCCACCCAAACCCATGTCCATTGAGTCGGTGATGCCATCCAACTATCTCATCGTCTGTCGTCCCCTTCTCCTCCTGCCCTCAATCTTTCCCAGTGTCAGGGTCTTTTCAGATGAGTCAGCACTTCGCATCAGGTGGCCAAAGTATTGGAGTTTCAGCTTCAACATCAGTCCTTCCAATGAACACCCAAGACTGATCTGCTTTAGGATGGACTGGTTGGATCTCCTTGCAGTCCAAGGGACTCTCAAGAGTCTTCTCCAAAAGCACAGTTCAAAAGCATCAATTCTTCGACGCTCAGCTTTCTTTATAATCCAACTCTCACATCCGTACATGACTACTGGAAAAGCCATAGCCTTAACTAGACAGACCCTTGTTAATAGTGAGTAGAACTTGAACTGATAGGATGTCTCAGGGTCTAGTCAAGTTGATTTCCAGCAACTTCTTTTTGTTCCCAGAAGATGTGATGTGTATCGCCTTCTGCCATTTTCACTGGATCTAATCCATGTAACCAGTGAAGATGTCATGAAAGTAGTTACCTCTGCTCTTTTATTTCTAAAGCTCTTTTTCCTTCTTCAGATTACAAATGAAGCCCTCAGTAATATCCGTACTGTGGCTGGGATTGGAAAGGAGAGGCAGTTTATAGAAGCATTTGAGGCAGAACTGGAGAAGCCATACAAGACAGCCCTCCGAAAAGCGAATATTTACGGACTCTGCTTTGGTTTTTCCCAGTGCATCGTGTTTGTTGCTAATTCTGCTTCCTACAGATATGGAGGTTACTTAATTCCCAATGAAGGGCTCCATTTCAGCTATGTGTTCAGGTGAGGAATATCTGGCTAAAATCATAAAAGATCAACATTCAAGGGAGGAATAGTCTGATCTGATTTGTTAGTGGCTGCCATTTAAACCATCCCAAACTTGGTGTCTTAAACAGCTGAGATTTATTATTTCTTAAAGATTCTGTGGGTTTTCAGGGTGGTAGACAGTTCTGGACTGATTCAGTTAGGCTTCTGAGTGGCCTTGTGTCCATGTGGGCTGCTAGCAGCCTATTTTCTTCGCTTTGTGCTCTTGGAAGACAGAGGATTGCCAGCCCCAATGTGCACGTGCTTGCCACGTCTCTGCATGCATTACATTTTCTAATATCTCTTTAGCCAAAGAGTGTTCTATATGACAAAGCCCAGATTCAAAGGAAAGAGGAATGTAACCCATCTTTTGATGAGAGGGTCTGATAAATGTTTCTCCTTCCTGCCCACACTGCTGTCACACAGCACTGACACTGGGTGGATGTCCCACAGTTCAGTTCATACTGACACTGTTTACCTGGAGGGAGCACTGGATCCTCTCACAGGTTAAGGACTCGGTCCTACAGGACCGCCTCTCCCTCAATCCTCCCTACGAAGGCGAGTCTAGGTCATCACCTGTGCTTCTCACCAACCAGCTAGAGACCCAAGGTTCCCATGACATCCTCTTCAGCTTTGATTTATGTGCTAGAGTGTTTCACAGAACTCAGAGGAACATTTTACTTCCTAGATTACCAGTTCACTGGGCCTCCCAGGTGGCGTAGTTATAAAGAATCTGCCTGCCAATGCAGGAAGATGCAAGAGATGTGGGTTCAATACCCAGGTGGGAAGATCCCCTGGAGTAGGAATTGGCACGCAACTCCAGTACTTTTGCCTGGAAAATTCCATGGACAGAGGAGCCTGGCAGGCTACAGTTCACAGGGCCACAAAGAGTCCGACATGACTGAGCACACACAGCAGAGCTCAGAAACAGCCAGCTGGAAGAGACCCAGTGGGTGTGCTGTGTGGGAAGGGCTTGGCGCTTTCATACTCTCTCCAGGAATGCCACTCTCCCCAAATCTCCACATCTTCTCCAAACCAGAGGCTCTATGAACTCTGTCTTTGGGGTTTTTATGGAGGCTTCATCTTGTTAGACCTGATTAATTAAATCATTGACCATCAATCAAAGTCAATATCCAGCCTCTTCCCTTCCCTGAGGTCTGAGAAGGGACTGAAGTTCCATCTTAATCACACGGTTGACTCTCCTGGCAACTGGGCCCCATCCTTAAGTTGAGTGTGTGTGCTGTGCAACACGTGTGTGTGACGTGCCCCCATCCTTAGGTCGCTCAGTCGTGTCTGACTCTTTGGGACCCCATGGGCTGTATCCTGTCACATGCCTCTGTCCATGGAATTTTCCTGGAAGAATACTGGAATGTATTGCCATTTCCTACTCCAGGGGATTTTCCCGACCCTGGGATCAAACCTGAATCTCTTGCCCACATCTTTTGCATCTCCTGCATTGGCAGGTGGATTCTTTTCCCCTGTGCCACCTGGGAAGCCCATCCTTAGGTTATCCAGAGTTTTTAGAAAAGCCGGTTTCTTAACATAACAAAAGACACATTGATCCTCTCAAAATTTGGAGAATTCCACAGGTTCAGAAGCTCCAAGCCAGAAAATGACAGAAAACCAAATATATATTTCTTACTAGAAGTCCCAATATCAGAGGAGTAAAAAGTCGTATTGCAAAGGGATGTGTATAGAGTAATAAGATTAATTAAGCATTTTCACAGTCTACCATACTGGTTAATGCTGAGAAAACCTAGAAGCCTAAAATAAGATGGTTCATAGATCTACTTTATTTGAACTCTACTTCTCGCTAAGAAGGGAAGTCTCCAGCTGACTCTTCCTAGGTGGAGATAGCAAAGACCCAGTCAGGGGAATCATGTTCCTTTCTTATAGCTGGAGTCTGCTCTTCTAAGATTAGCTTTGAGTCCAGTTTCTCACATTTCCAGAGCCTGAGGGTGTCAGGGTACAAAGGAACTGGGTGTACATGTATATGAGTGTGGTGTGATGGGGTGGGGGACCTTGGAAGGATGAGGGGGGAGATGGTCTGAGAAAACCCTGGAGGACATTAGGAAAATCAGCCCTATTAAAAGTCTGTTCTCAAGTCATGAACCAGTTCTGTCTTCCTGCCTTGTATCTTCTCCTAGAAATAAAAGAAAATTTTTCTCCTGCCCCACTACACCCTCCACCCACCAGAAAGTTCTCTTTTCTAAATTTTTGCATATTTAGAGCTGCTGCTGCTGCTGCTAAGTCGCTTCAGTCGTGTCTGACTCTGTGCGACCCCATAGACGGCAGCCTACCAGGCTCCCCCATCCCTGGGATTCTCCAGGCAAGAACACTGGAGTGGGTTGCCATTTCCTTCTCCAATGCATGAAAGTGAAAAGTGAAAGTGAAGTCGCTCAGTCGTGTCCAACCCTCAGCGACCCCATAGACTGCAGCCTTCCAGGCTCCTCCGTCCGTGGGATTTTCCAGGCACGAGTACTGGAGTGGGGTGCCATTGCCTTTTCTGACATTTAGAGCTACTAACCCCAAATTGGAAATCACAAACTGTTGACTTATTTAGTTTAGATAAGATTTTTGAAGAATTATTTGCCAACATGTAAAAATCAGAGACTATAGAAAACTCTCAATTTCTGGCTTCTCTTTAAAAACTGAAAGATGACCTCCTATCACTTCCTGTTTTATTCCAGGTGCTTGTCATTGCTTTAAGCTTTGGACTGGGATCCTGGAGATGTTTGGGTTTGCAGGTCTGCCCTAAAACTGTTTCTGCTTATAAACTGAGCAGTAAAACATACAAAGAGTCGGATGCAACTGAGCGACTAAGCAGCTGAGCACAAGCACACACAATGTGCATAAGCTGGGACGAGTAGAAGGATTCAGGCAATCACGTCTTCCTCATGCTTCTCTGAAGCATGAATTACATGCCTGCTTGGTACAGAATTGATGCTTATATCACCAATCATTGTCTTTCACACACTGATGTATAGATTCATAGAATGTTAACATTGGATTGGACTGACCAAAAGGTTCATTTGGGTTTTTCCATAACAACTTTGAAAATGTTCCAATGAACTTTTTCACCACCCCCAGTAAAAAAGTCCAAGGCAATCTGGTGATCTTTCAACTACTCTCTTTTTTCCCCCAAGAAGTCTTTTTCTCAAACAACTTTTTTTTAAAGGCCGCTCTACTTGAAGCTGGGTTTGGAGATTTGAAGCCCCTTGTGCAATCCTCCCCTCACGCTTTCTTGTTAGAACACAACTTAAACACCATTCATCTCCCCATCTTCCCATTCCCAGATAAGTCTAAAGAGACCTGTTCAAGGCTGTTCGGTCCTTTCCAAGGCTGAGGCTGCTGCTGCTAAGTTGCTTCAGTCATGTCTGACTCTGTGCAACCCCATAGATGGCAGCCCACGAGGCTCCCCTGTCCTTGGGATTCTCCAGGCAAGAACACTGGAGTGGGTTGCCATTTCCCTCTCCAATGCATGAAAGTGAAAAGTGAAAGTGAAGTGGCTCAGTCCTGTCCGACTCTTAGCGACCCCATGGACTACAGCCCACCAGGCCCTCTGTCCATGGGATTTTCCAGGCAGGAGTACTGGAGTGGGGTGCCATTGCCAAAGCTAGACCCCCCAAACTCTGGCCTCTTAGGCCACCACACCAACCACACTGCCCCCTTTCTAGCTGGGTGTCTGTCTGATTGCAGGGTGATCTCTTCAGTTGTACTGAGTGCGACAGCTCTTGGGAGAGCCTCCTCTTACACACCAAGTTATGCCAAAGCCAAAATCTCAGCTGCACGCTTTTTCCAACTGCTGGACCGACGACCCGCAATCAATGTGTACAGCAGTGCAGGTGAAAGATGGGTAGGTATTGGAGGTGGGGGTAAGGAGTGCAGGGTGTGTCTGCTGGACAGCCATTGGGGCTGGTTATTTAAGACCAGTTAGTTTTGAAATTCTGCAGTATATGGGTGCATTCATAGGCACTCAGAATGAGCAGATAGTAGATTTACCAATGTAAAAGAATGATGTACATTAGCATTAAAATTATTCATGGAGCTGGCATTTGAATAAGGCAATTCTATTCAGTGAATACTTGTTTTATAATACACAGTTACTATAAAACACACTTAGTTCCAGAATGAATGAAGCTATAAGTCTTTGAGACTTGCTCAATCACCGTGATTTTACTGATGTTCTGCTATGGAATGTAGAAAAACCAGTTTCTCCTGTCCAGTAATACTGACTTATTTCATGTTTATCTTAGTTCCACATGCCTTCATGTGGACTCTCAGAAAATCAATTTGATCTCAATGAAATATCACTTTTTCTAATTGATAGTCCCTACAGGTGTCTTTTTAAATCTTCCTTGCTTGATTTTTAATATCCCAGTATGTTCAAGAGAGGAAAACAACCTAAACTCCAGTAAAGTTAACTAAATTCAGAAATCTTGAAATTGGTCAAATGCCCCATTTCTCCTCCAGCTCAGTAAAAGGCAAGTCTCTGTGTGGTTTATTAAATGTCTATCCATTTCTAGAGTTCACATGTCAGATAGTACAACTGAAGGTTTTCACCTTTGCAATTCAGGGTTCAAGTAACTTTCTGTGGAGGTCATTTCAAGTGTAAAGTTATTATTTTAAATCTTTGGGGGAACAGAACTGTAGGAGTTTGCATAGTTACTGGCTTCTGTGATATAATCATTTCTTCTCTTCCATGCAGAATGACTGAAAAGAAGTCCCCTTAGGTTATAACAGGAATCAAATATCTTTAAACTCAATGCCCCACCCTCCGTTTATTCTACATCTGTTAAAATAGGGAATAGAATGCTGTTTCATTAAGTTGCTGTCTTTATACTTTACATTTTGGCAGCTTGGTGTTGAAGGTATCTTAAGCAAGGATTTAAAACTCAGGTGCATTCTCAACAGTCTAGATTCTAGTAGGAGAATATATAATTCTAATCTCTCCATCCACAGGACAACTTCCGGGGACAGATTGACTTTGTTGACTGTAAATTTACATATCCTTCCCGCCCTGATGTACAAGTTCTGAATGGTCTTTCAGTGTCTGTTGGTCCAGGGAAAACCCTGGCATTTGTTGGGAGCAGTGGATGTGGTAAAAGCACCAGCATTCAGCTGTTGGAACGTTTCTATGATCCTGACCAAGGGAAGGTGGTAAGCAATGCAAATGCCTTTGAGAATTCAGCTTTCTGCAGAGGATCTCCAACTTCTTAAAGGGGGTCTTCAAGGTTGTGCCTTACCATTCTCATTCTGCAGCGCTTGCCTTGGTCTCTATTCTCTAGGTCCAGTCATTTGCTGCTTGACCGGATTCTACCTCACAATTTCTAATGTTAGATTCATTCTTCCCAGTTCCAGATGGTCTCCTGACCAGATAGGCAAAGAAAACTGCAAAGCTGGAGATGAGTGTACTTAATAGAAGCATTCACTTACCTGTAAATGGGGCAGAAAGTGCAGACTAATCAGGAGACTAATGAGTGGGAACAGAAAAAGTGGGGGCGATGAGAAACACAATGATAAATGAGTAAGAAAGGGAATTTTTCTTTTTTTTCTTTTTTTTATTATTTTTTTTTGCATTGATTGATTTTATTTTTAAACTTTACATAATTGTATTAGTTTTGCCAAATATCAAAATGAATCCGCCACAGGTATACATGTGTTCCCCATCCTGAACCCTCCTCCCTCCTCCCTCCCCAGAAAGGGAATTTAATATGAAAAATCGGAGACAATCCTGGTTCAAGAAGCTAAAGTCTAAATAATAATGTAAGTCATGTGCCTTACATCTTTGGTAAAGATATTTGAAAAATTGGTGGCTTGCTTTGTTGCTTATTTTCCACAGAATTTATTTCTCTTTTGTTTTTCCTTTCTATCTTTCCAAATAATATATGCAGAGGAGTACAAAGTAAAATAAGAAATATTTGTTAAAGCAAAACAAAACAAAATCAACCTTTTATTCCACCATTTCTACCCCACCCCCCTTTTTCTGTTCAAAGGCAACTATTTTTAATCGCTTGATGTTTTTAGATCTCCCAACAATTACCTCAGTGTCCCTAAGTAATATGCTCATGTTACTATTTCATTACTTAACAAATTTAGACCCTCTGTTGATTTATTCGCAAGAGATGGAAATTTAGATTCCCCTCCTCCTCTCCCCTCCTTTGACCCACCTCCTCCCAATATGGTTATATTACTTTTAAAAGCTTCTGTTTTTGGAAATTTAATCAATACAGCTCTGTTTCTTTTCCATCACCTGCAGATAACATCTCTTGAATCCTCATTTTCTAAGATGAGATTAGCAATTCTACCTCTATTTTCACTTTTTCCTCCCCCTCCCTTTTTTTTTTTCGCCTCTCAATCCCTAATAGCTACACTTTTACTTTATCAAGAATATAAAATGCTTGCATTTTGTTTATACTATTTACTGTCTTCCATGCTTTTCCTCTAGGCTGATTCTAAAAGTTGAAAATCTATTAACTTTTATTATGGCTATGGAAATATTGTTCATCTCATAGTTAAGGAGTGAGGTACATTAGCATCACAGTTTCCTTTCTTGCTTTTCTGAAAGACTTTCTTTTTTTCTTGTATTCTCTGCCTTTATAAAATCTTTAGGTTCTTCCCATGTTCTATATCGATACTTATTCTGAGGAGCCTGCTTCTTTCCTTTATTTCTGCCACAGCCTGGACTAATTGCATCCTATATCTGTTAAGCAATTGTCAGTCTATGAGTTTCCTGCAGTAGCTTTTGGATTCGGTCCATTATTTCCTAATTCATGTATTTTCCTCTTTCTTTAGTTTCCCCTCTTATTTTGTTGGAGTGCATCTGTAAGCATTTTTCTAAGAAATGATTCAGAGGTGTGGGTCTGATTGAATCCACATATTTTGAAAAAGGACTTTCTGATATCCCTGAATAACATAATTGTCATTGCAATTGAGGATAGATAACATGATGAGGAGAAATGCTGAGGGAAATTTGAAAGAGGTAACTAAAGTTTCCTTTGCATAAAGCAAAACAGGGAAACAAGCAAACCGATAGTGGTAAAATCCAGGAAATTATGAAAATAAGGAGTAAGAGTTGATTATCTGAAGATTATAATCACTTATTAATTTTAGGTATAGAGATTTTATTTGTTTGAAATTATTTGGTGATTGATGGCTCTAGAAGTACATGGCACTGGGGGGTCTGATCTCTGCAAAGGAGAGGATCCAGTTTAACCAAACGTCAGATCTTTCATGACTATCACCTGTGTAGACTGTGAACTAACTACATGACATACAGGAATTCGAATTCTTCATGTTCAACTTCTTTAACATTAACATGCATATTAAGCATATTTCTCTGAATGTACTCAGTGAATGTTCTGGTCACAGGCAAAAAGCAATGCCTATGGAAAAAATCAATATGTTTCCTTGCATTTCATAAACACAATGTATTTTATTATATCATTGTAAAATGTTATTACAGACATTTTTCATTTAGAAAAATACCACCTTTAATGCAATTTTTAAAAATCCTCTTTGCTCTTAAGGAAGCTAACAAATGCAGGCATTCAATGTTTTTAGTGTTTAATTGGGTGCCTGTGATGTGCCCAGATTAGTTCCTGTGGGAAATTCTAAGGAGCATGAAGCATGTCTTCTGTCTTCTGGGAGCTTACAATACTCGCACATAGACAACAATTAGCAAACAGTTCCAGTACTTAATTAAGTATTAGTGCTTTGCAGTGTATAAGTCAGAGAAGGCAATGGCAACCCACTCCAGTACTCTTGCCTGGAAAATCCCATGGACGGAGGAGCCTGGTGGGCTGCAGTCTGTGGGGTCGAGAAGAGTCGGACACGACTGAACAACTTCACTTTCACTTTTCACTTTCATGCATTGGAGAAGGAAATGGCAACCCACTCCAGTGTTCTTGCCTGGAGAATCCTAGGGACGGTGGAGCCTGGTGGGCTGCCGTCTATGGGGTCGCACAGAGTCGGACACGACTGAAGCGACTTAGCAGCAGCAGCAGCAGTGTATAAGTACTATGGAAAATGCATGAAGGAAGAGGAGCAAGGGCTAATTGTTGAGGAATGCCATATACTTTTTCTAGTAGTGTTTGTGTTTTATGCTGTCAAAAAATTATCTAAAATATAGTCTATCCATACCATTTAACATAGTCTTTTTCTGAAATCATGGGGCCAAATACTTTATAGTAGTATGTTAGACATACTGTCCTTTTACTGTTCTAGGTCTTTTAAGTGAAAGAGCTCAAATGGTAGATATTTGAATTCCTGTACTCAACTGCCTAAATAAATCGTGTTGTTGTTGTTCAGTCACTAAGTTGTGTCCTACTCTTTGCAACCACATGAACTGCAGCTCACCAGGCCCCCCTTCCCCTCATTATCTCCTGGAGTTTGCCCAAGTTCATGTCCACTGAGTCCATGATGCTATGCAATCATAAAAATAGATCATGAGTTCCTAGAAAATAGAATTTTTTTTTCTATAGCATACCAAAGACTGCCTAGCATGGTGCCTTTGTGGCAGGTTATTCTGTATATGTCTGTTGGTTGACCAAGTGAATAAATATACACCTTTCTTATTGGGATTCATTATCTTCAATCATTCAGAGGTTAGTATCATTGAAATCAACGGGTTTGATTCTTATGTTGTCCAGTAGCTTTACATAGGAAACCCCATTTCATAACCCATGGAGTCTCAAAGTTGAGCAATTATGTGTACTTGGAGAGGATGATAAGGGAAGTTTTTGTTTTTTAAACTAGATAATGTCTTGAGTGCCTTTCTTGTTTGATACCACCTGTAGAGCTAGAGTTTGGGAAACAAACAAACAAAACCATGTCTGATCACAGCTTTGACACCGCTTCTGGCAGACACCATCTCCAGAGGTCAAAGGCAGCATAATTTATTTCCAAGAATCCTGAGCTTGTTGTCTGTTAAGCAAAGCACGCATCTTGCATAACACTAACTCTAGGATATGAACTTTCCTCACTGCTGAAATTCTAAAATTCAGTGCCCTGGTTGTCACCTCTGTTGGCAGATGATAGATGGGCATGACAGCAAAAATGTAAACATCCAGTTCCTCCGCTCAAACATTGGAATCGTTTCCCAGGAACCAGTGTTGTTTGCCTGTAGCATAATGGACAACATCAAGTATGGAGACAACACCAAAGAAATCCCTATGGAAAAGGTTATAGAAGCTGCGAAGCAGGCTCAGCTGCATGACTTTGTCATGTCCCTCCCAGAGGTAGGTACACAGTCAGAGTCATTCCTGATGGGAGATAGGGACAGAGACAGGTAGAACGACCAGAAAGTCATTATGACTGTGGCTCAAGGAGAAGGTCAAAGGCAATGCAACTTATTCCCCAGTGCCCTGGGATTGTCTCAGCCTTTTAAGCAAAATAAATGTCCTCCATCAGCATAATCTTTAGGGCTTTATGCAATTTTTTTTGATGTGGACCATTTTTAAAGTCTTTATTGAATTTGTTACAATATTGCTTCTGTTGTTTGTGTTCTGGTTTTTTGACCTTGACCGAACCCACAATCCCTTTATTGGAAAGTGAAGTCTTAACCACTGAATTGCCAGGAAAGTCCCTGATCATTAGTTTTGAACAGTATTATATTATCCAATGCAAGGTATGTTATAGAACTCGTTGTAAAAAAGTAATACCACATTGAGCATCAGCTTGCATGTGTGTGCTTAGTCACTTGTTTGTGTCCAGCTCTTTGCGACTCCATGGACTGTAGACTTCCAGGCTCTGTTCATGGAATTCTTCGGGCAAGAATACTGGAGTGGGTGGCTGTTCCCTTCTCCAAGGGATCTTTCTGACCCAGGGATTGAACCCAGATCTCCTGCATTGCAGGCAGATTCTTTATAGTCTGAACCACTAGGAAAGCCCTGTGTATCAGCTTAGCATAATTGAAAAAAAAAAAAAAATCCTGAGATTTGGAGCAGACGTTGATTTGAATCCAAGTGAGGTCACTTTCTAGTGTAAAGTTACTTCTGTAACTGTGGGATAACTACTTTTCTTTTCTGAGACTCAGTCATCTACAAAAAGGTAAAAGGTAACTTAGAATGAAAGAGTATACAAAATAGCCACACAAAGAAAGCTGCTTCTGTTGTTACTGTCATTGTCATTCCATTTCTTGGCAGCAACTATTATACATGTAGAGTAAGTTGCACTTGGTTTGGAGTAAGTCTTACTTTCCAGAGCCAAGTCTGAATGCAGTATAACATTGACCCTAAATTTTTCCATCCACCAATGGTCTTTCTTGGTGTTTGATCACAAAAAAAAATGAAAACATGGAAACTGAAAAATTTTCAAAAAAGAAACTGAAAAATAGGTAATAGGGAGAAAATTATTTCTGTGAACATTAAATAATAATCTGGCTAGAGTAGTTAGCACCATACCTGATACACAGGAAATATTCTGTGAATTTAACTTTTTTTACACAAGCATTCAGCGAGGGATGCTGTTCCATAATTTCATAAAAGTGACAAATATGTGAATAGGTTATTAATATCTGCATTTTCAGGTGAGTTTGCAGCTCACAGAAATTTAAATAATTTGTTTATGATCACAGAGCTAGTATACAGCAAGAGTAAAATTCAAAGCAAGGCTTGCATTCCAGAACAATGCCACCTCAACAAGGGAATGGACGAGAAGATCTCCCAAAGGTCCTGACATTCTAGGACGATTCTGTCTTGGAAAGATCTTCCAGACAGGAGATTGGAAATCAGGGAATCTTATATCAGGGAGGATCTCATACTAAGGAGAAAGAGATTAAAAAATAAATACAGAGAAAAGCATACAAAGTCCCCTTGTTTTCCAGCATGAAAGGTCACAAATGCCATATTTTTTTTTTTTAGATCCTAGATGGATTTGAAGTCCTTTATAGAAATGATTCACAATTTCATAAAACAACAAATTGTTTCAATCCTGAGGAGTCATTGATGGGGGCTCCGTAAAGCACAGGAGCATGCTTCTGGTTCTCAAATTTACCATATGTTTTCCAGAAATATGAAACTAATGTTGGGTCCCAGGGGTCTCAACTCTCTCGAGGAGAGAAACAACGCATTGCTATTGCTCGGGCCATCGTACGGGATCCGAAAATCTTGCTACTAGATGAAGCCACTTCTGCCTTAGACACAGAAAGTGAAAAGGTAGGTATTGATTTTCTAAGCCTTAGACCATTGTGAATGAGTCTCTTGCTGTAATATTTGTCCTTATAAAATGGTAGTATTGTTAATTTTCTGATTCATTAACCGTAGAAATGGCTACTCCTTTGCGGAACCAAAAGACAATAGTCTAGAGAAAGGATTTAAAATAGGATTGCTTCGAATAAAAAAAAAATTTAACTTTAAAATAAGAATTGTTTTTAAATTGTTTAGGTTAGGTGACTTTTTTTTCAAGGGCAAATGATTAGCTATCTTAAGTAAAATAAAATAATCCTGGCCATCTGTTAGGCATTTCATATTTTACAGTTCTAAAGTTCTGTGGCAGAGCAGATGGGAAGCATACAAAACAAAGTAAGAGGTGGTTTCTGACATGCATTTTGCATAAAAGTAGATGCAATTGGGCAAAACACAATTATGAAATTTACCATTTATAATTAACTCCTTAAAAATTAGGATTCCATTTTGGAGACAGCTAAGTTGTCCTCAATGAAGAATGGTAGGGAATGACCACCTAACTGCTATCTTACATTGTTTCCCTGGTTTTATTTTATTAATAGTAAACTAGACCATTGAGTAATGTAAAACTACTTCATGGTCTCATAGTTTGGTTCATTACAGGTTCAGTGAAATTTTTCAGCCTGTGGACTGCAATTTAAGTCATTGATGCGTTGCATTCAGCAAGTATTTCTTCAAACCTCTCTCTCATATCAAGCCCTGAATATAGTGATGTTACTCAGGTGGTATGAAGCAGAACTCAGACAGTAGTGGACTACGGAACAAACATATGTCTTTGCACCAACTTTCCATCTTCTCTTTGTAGACAGTGCAAGTCGCCCTGGACAAAGCCAGAGAAGGTCGAACCTGCATTGTCATTGCCCATCGTTTGTCCACCATCCGGAACTCAGATATCATTGCTGTCATGTCACAGGGGATAGTGATTGAAAAGGGGACCCATGAAGAACTGATGGCTCAGAAAGGGGCCTATTACAAACTTGTTACCACAGGAGCGCCCATCAGCTGACCTGACTTGTGAGATTCATGCACAGATGGTACACCAATTACAGGGAGTGCCACGGACTGTTTTTTTTTTTTTTTTCTTTAAGCAGAAATAATGATATTTTACTTTTACAGACATACATTGGACCTGAGCTAGTTTACCTTCAACAATAATTTAGTTTTAAATGTCTGTATATAGAAAATGAAAGAAACCAGGGTCATTGGCGGTAAGAATTCAATGTCAAGCAGCCATCATCCGGTGCTTTCACCAGTCCCAGTTACTCCATGGGAATTAGCGAGACGTCGTGATGTGGAGAAAATAAGACTTGGAGTTCCCCAGGGGCAGAGAACCATCCCTTGCATTTTGAACGCTTGAGGTACACAGAGCCTGGTCTAGACTAGACACTTGACAAATATCTACTGAGCTGGACCAAGGTCATATGGAGAAGAACAGAAGGACTGAAAACGGGCTGTTTTTTGATTAAAGTTTTCTTGCATGTGAAAGCAGATTCATCCATCTCTAAGGATGAGGAGAGAAAGGAGGACACTCTCAGACTGAAAGGGGCAGAAAAAGACAGGTATTAAAAAGGGTTTACCAGTCAGGAATGTTGATTTATAGATTCAAGGTGTAGAACGTGGGTGGTGAAGTCCTCATTTACTGGACTAGGTTCTGCCGTGTGGCTGGAGCAGGGGGCTCTATCCTGGGCCTTGTACTCCTCTTCACCCCTGTCCACATTGGTTGCTGTCCTTTGTTTCCCCAAGTCCCAGCATGAAGTGAAAATAGTGGATTTTACCTTGTGTCTTTTCTTCCCATGGACAACAAATGAAATTCTGCCTACAAAGTAAGCCTGAGCTATTATATCAAGGTATATTATGTCTGTCTCTGGTCTAGTGTTTCCTGGTGAATAACCACGCAGGTGGTTTAGCAGGTTAACTAGTTACAACAGAAGAACTGATGGTTGTGAAGTCAGAAAGGGAGAGGGTAGAGGGCAGCATTCTACTTATGACAAATGGCAGTGATAAGTTGCAGAATAAAGATGCCTTTGAGAAGGAATTAAGCTTTGTAGGAAGCACGTGCTTATCCTGTAATACTAAAGAAAAAAGACCAACATCCATTTGTTTTAAGTTTTTGTTTCAGAGGAAGAACATAAGCTATGTGCTGGGAGGATGCCAGTTTCCTGGAATAGAATGGATGATTAAATTATTTTTTAAATAAGATACTTGGAAGTTTTTGATGAGAGGGAAGAGCTTGACTGGAGAGGGTTTGAAATGATTTGGGAAAACACTTGAATTACAACTTCAAAAATACAGAAGTAAATAAAGTTGCAAGTTTATTTTACAATGTCAGGGACTGCCAATGTCTTCATTTTTGTCATGTATCCTGTACCACTCATGAAGATTTGGTTTCTAAAATTTTATATTATTGTTTCTCAGATGATGGAAAGACTTGCTTAATCTGTTGTGACTGACACGATCTCAAGTCTTTCTGTAATTTCTAATGTTTTCAGGATGGGTTCTGCTGTGTTCAAACTTTTTCCATAACCCCAGTTAATAAAACTTTATGGAAGAAAAAAATACAAGGATTGGAAGATAAAGTTGGGAAAATTTTTCTGAGGGTAGGACAAAAAGACCTGAAAAGTATAAAAAGACTTAGAGGAACAATTCAGGAGATGCAATAATTAGCTAACAGCAGTTCCGGAAAGAAAATTCAGAGAAAACTGATGGGAAACATGATTAAATAGTCCAAGAATATGTCCTATAGTTGAAGGATATGAATTTCCAACTTGAAAGCGTTCACAAAGTGTCAAATATAATAAATAAAGATCTTACCTGGGCACACCATTATGCAATTTTGGAAAACTGAGGCAAAGGAGAAGATACTAAAAGCTTGCGAGAGAAGGGGAACATGTAATAAAGAAGCATAATGACATAGGACCTCTTGACTGTGACACTGAAAGTCAGAAGACATAAAAATTTGCCTTCAGAATTCTGAGGGGAAAATTATTTCTGTTCTGGAATTTTATTCCCAGCAAGCTATTCTCAAGAATGAGAGACGCCTAAAGAAATTCTGCCGTGTAAGATTTTCAAAATTGTATGGAAGCAGGTGCCTATAAACCAGAAATGTTACTATTTGAGAAAAAAAATAGAAGAGTTGACCTCCAACTTTTTGTCTAGAAACACTTTTTCATGTAGTTACTCTCGGTCTATTCTACCTGTGCTCTTGGGAAATTATTTCAATAAAAAGACACTTTGAATTTAATAATGCAGACATGCATACAATTTTTGGCAATCGTACACTCATTTAAAAATGTAAATCCAGTAATATTTTGATGTTATGTTCTTAAAGAGGAAAATACATAGGATCATAATTAGATATAGTTCACCACATATTTTTTAATGCATTAAAGGTAAGTTTCCTATCCTAAGAAAATATCAGAATATTCTCATCAGTCTGTTTCAGGATCACACATTATATTTCCAGCTAATGAGTTGGATTTATTAATATGTCTTATGCATGTAGAATCTCTCTGCAATCAGATCAATAAGGATATTAGTGAAGATAAAAAATTGCAAATTTGGCTGCTCTTTCCAAACATGTTTTGAGATATATTTACATATGCGTGTGTACCATTATAAAATAAGCATTATGTCCATTTGTATTGCTGTAACTTTCCAAGTCAAATGAACAATCTCACCTGCCTATAAGAGATGGCAGGTGAAATTAACTGAAATCCAATTCCAATTTCTTTCACACTGTGTTCAGTTAAATACCCAATTAATTTAAATGGATAGACTGTAAATAAAGCAATGCACATGATTATCATCTAATTAGAACTGGCCAGCATTATAATGTGCTCATTAGTGAGTTATATGGGATCCTAAGGCTCATAATGAGTCATCAGGGTACACGTGACTGGCATGTAGCTGTCTGGATGCAGCTACTAAACTCCATAAACCATCACTAAGACAGAATGTGCAGTAGGAAAAGCAAGAAGAATACACAGCCAGACAGTGAGTCGGCAATTTCTTTCTTCCTATAATACAAGGATAGCCTCTACTCTCAGATACAAAGAGATAAACGGGAGGACAACAGAGCAGCTGGGAATAGAAAGGGAACTGTTCACTCAAGGTGACCCAAAATGAGTATATAATAATTAAGAATGATTATAGACAAGAAAGAAAGTTGTGCTATCTTATTGGTTGAGAGTATGTATTTCTTTTCTTTTCTTCTTATAAAATTTATTTATTTTTTAATTGAAGGATAATTGCTTTATGGAATTTTGTTGATTTCTGCCAGACATCAACATGAATCAGGCTATGAGATTATATCATAGGTATGAGAGTATATACTTCTGATAGATCAAGTATGGAATCAACATAACAGATGAACAATATTTTCATAAAATTCCTTAGAAGTTCAAAATTCAATGGATTATGTAAATATACCCTGTAATAACATTCACAAAGCATTTCATAATTTAGAAGCCACGTTGCCTTCATAATTTTTGTTATTGTGAAACCATTTCATAGGTTGCAGAGGAGGAAGGCAGCTCTAAGTTGCATTCGTTGTTATATACATAGGGAGTTAAGTTGACACCCAATCCTACACCCTCTCCCCTTGCATGCTTGTTTCAGAGGTTGGAAAGTAAAATACTTACCTTCCCAGACTCTTGCAGCTAGAGGAGACCATGTGACTGCTGTGGTCAATGAAATTCAGGCACAAGTCTCTGTGGAGGCTTTCCCTTCTGGAATAAAGCCTGGGTTGAAGAAAACACATTTGCTTTCCCCCTTTCTTCTTTCCTGGATGCACAGTGACCATGCTGTGGCCACCTGGACAGAAGCCATACACTGTGGATGGCAGAGCAGGAAGACAGACTGAGCCTGATTCTTGGACACCGTTGAGTAGCTATTGCAACCTAGACTGCCTACCCCCAGCCATCCTGTTAAACACACACAAAACACCTTTCACTTGTTTAAGCACTGAAATGGTTTGTTGTAGTTGTAATTGTTGTTGTCAATTATAGAGTAACACACTCAGTAGATAGAGTAAGATTTTTATTAATAAAAAATGTTGGAACATACATTTAAATAAATAAAGCAATGTTGAAATATTGATGTATTCACAGATGACCTCAAAATATGACCTTTAAATCCAGAGGTATTCCACAAACATTAAGTGAAAGAAAGAATTAATATGTCTTTTTGCAAATGTCACTGCTATGAGAAGGAAATGTCACTGGATGGATGTCCTTTGCAGCTCATTCTAGTTGTTTTCTAGAAACATTTCACGTACCCTGCTTCATTACGCTTAAAGCAAAGGAGACATTTACTTAAACACTTGGTGCTTTGTGACTATGCTTTCTCATCCTCTCACATTATTAATATAAAATTGGTGCCAGACTGGGAATGGCCTGGCTTCCATGGGCGGGATATAGCCAGACTTGAAAAGAAAGTAATTCAAGAAGAGGATGAATTTGAAACAGAATGGACTAGAATAGATGGGGAATCAAGTCACCAGCTAATTTGTAGCTGGAGACAGTCTCAACCCAATTCTTCCAAGCCCACAGGCTGGACATAGTCCAGGCTATTCCGAGCCTGGACCCCCTGGAATTGCCCCCAGGAAAGGCCTATATTGAACTCAACTTTGTATCTCTATCACCGAAAGGAATTTAATAAGTGTTTGTCAGGTGTTGGGGTGGGTGGGGAAGTTAGGAAAAAAAAAAAGACAGAAGGAGCCCTGTTTGAGCTTGAGAAGATTTTTGAAGCTATGTGGAACTGAACCTCTAATTTAAATTAGCGTGGTCATCCTCAAAAGTCTTGACATCATATAATTTGATGTTAGAGTTGTGTTGTAGTCAAGAAGTACATTTCAACAGCCATAAAGAATTATAAAGTAAACATTATCTTTTTGTTTTTATGCTGTGCTGTGCTTAGTCACTCAGTCATCTGACTCTGTGACCCTATGGACTGGAGCCCACCAAGCTCCTCTGTCCATGGGGATTCTCCAGGCAATAATACTGGGGTGAGTTGCCATGCCCTCCTCCAGGGGATCTTCCCAACCCAGGGATAGAACCCAGGCCTCCTGCATTGCAGGTGGATTCTTTACCATCTGAGCCCCCAGGGAATCCTAAGAATACTGGAGTGGGTAGCCTATCCCTTCTTCAGGGAAACTTCCTGACCCAGGAATCAAACCAGGGTCTCCTGCAGTACAGGTGGATTCTTCACCAGCTGAGTTACCAGGGAAGCCCCTTATGTCTTTGAGAGAACCATAATTAGTTCACAACAAACTTACTAAAATGCTATTTCAAAGTTATAATCACTTTCCTCATATAGCAGAGTTGGTTAAGTACTTCCAAGCCTTCTTCACACAAAGCAGACTTTTTTTGTCCTTCCCCTTCTTCTCAGTCAGCCTGTTACCATACACATCCCACTAGGATTTCTTCCAGCAAGTAGAATATCCTCTTTAGGATGTTAAGGAAAGGGAAATGGAGCTGGTGATTTAGTTACAGAATCTCTTTTGTAAGATAGGGGCTTTCTTTCTTTCTTTTCTTTTTTGTTAATTAATTTATTTTTTATTGAAAGATAATTGCTTTGCAGAATTTTGTTGTTTTCTGTCAAACCCCAACATGAATCAACCATAGGTGTACATATATCCCCTCCCTTTTGACCCTCCCTCCTATCTCTCCCCCCATCCTACCCCACTAGGTTGATACAGAGAGAAAGGGGCTTTCCTGGTGGTTCAGATGATAAAAAATCTGCCTGCAATGAAGGAGACCCAGGTTTGATCCCTGGGTTGGGAAGATCCCCTGGAGAAGGGAATGGCTACCCATTCTAGTATTCATGCCTGGAGAATTCCATGGACAGAGGAGCCTGGTGGGTTATAGTCCATGGGGTCACAGAGAGTCAGACAGAACTGAGAGACTAATACTTTCTTCCTTATGTAAGATAAGCAAGTAGGAAGTCTGTGAATATTTTCATGTGACTATTTTTGGCCTCAAACATCAGTTACATTATTTCACATCTCTATGCATCTCTTTTCTTAGTGATACAGTTCAGATTCTAATTGGAATAGGATGTTTTAAAGACCAAAATGTATTATATAAATCTAAACCTGTTTATTAAAGTATCATATTACAAAATGGAGCACATTTTAGAATTTACAGCCTTGTTCATTGCAAGTAAGTAAAATTTAATGTGAGGGCTTCCCAGATGGCTCAGTGGTAAAGAATCTGCCTGTAATGCAGGAGACACAGGTGATCCTTGGATGGGGAAGATGTCCTAGAGCAGGAAATGGCAACCGACTCCAGTACACTCGCCTGGAAAATTCCACTGACAGAGGAGCCTGGTGGACTACCATAGGGCCACAAAAAGTCAGATACGACTGAGCGGCAGCACACACACAACATTTAATGTAATTGCCTCTTCTTCCAGTTTTATGGAATGAGATCCTTAGAGTTGCAGAATTTCAGAACTAGAAGGAACCTTTCATCCTAAGTCCATTTTAAGTCTCTCATTTGAGAAACTGGTCAATTGAATCCACCAACATTAAAAGGACTCCCAGCATCCCAGGAGTTAAACACAGAGACATGTTAGAACCTAGTCAAAGAACTCGATCCAGGGTACTTGCTGCCAAGCTCCACAAAGTCTTTCGTACATCTATCTGTCTGTGAATCTGCTAACACCTGCCTTCTTGAGTTCTGACACCTTTGGGGATTTATACAGGGACATGTGGTACCACTTTTTGATTGGCCAGCAGGAGCAGGGCGTCAACACCTCAATGCTAAAAGAGTTAGACTCACACAAAAATTTCACAAACTCAGACAGGAATATTTACTTCCCCCTTGTTAAGTCAATGCAATCTTTAAATATAAAGACAGCAAGGCCTCTATGATTTCTTTCACTCAAAAAGAAATTATAAAAAGGCAGAGTTCGGAATGATTCTGAAGAAAAAGAGATCTCAAGGATCAGATGCTTTCAATGCACAATTGTTGAGCTTGAGGGCAATGGTGGTGTCTAAGAAAGGCAGTGATGGGTGAATGCAATGTGTACCTTTAGAAAACCTCTTCCATCCATGGCAGGGTATGTGAGGAGACATCACATTCTGGCCTGTACTGTTCCTCAGATACAGACTGAATCCAAGGAGAAGTCAAGTCCTTGACCAGAAGTTGGGGTGTGATTGGCCCACTTGATATGAAGGGCAGCAGGGAGCTGGAGGAGAAAGGAAGCTCTTCCTCTTAACCAGCTCTGGGTTTCTTTCTCAGCACACATGAGCCTGCTCCTCCTGAAGAGTGCCCAGGCTGTCCAAGGGCAGAGGTTGCGGCTCCCACGTGCGCCAGCACTGGAGATGGGCCGAGGAGGGTGGGACTGATCGCTCCTGGGGCAGCCCCTGGTCTGTGCCACAAACCCCGCTAGGCAGGAACACAGCTGCCACCCTTCTCTCCTTACCGTCCCTGGTCCCCAGCAGCTTCTTTAGAACACAGTGGTCTTCAGGGAAAATATCACAGGTTTTGAGCTGCAGACAAATTCAGAAATCTTGTGGCAAAATCTTCAAAAAAAGATTCGAAGAAATTTAAAAATTCAAACAGAAAATAATTAATCGGTCTTACATTAACCTTTATAACCTCAATCTTTGATTTTCTTCCCTCTTTGAGTGCAATCACATCTGTGCTGCCAAAAGAAACAAGACGTAATTTCTTCCAGGTCATCACTGTGATCACCATCAAAGAATAGCAAAGACAATAATTAGTACTCCACACCAAATCAGCCACAGATTTGACATAAATTGCATTTGTCCTCTGCAGAACTAAAAGGAAGCACTTATATTTCTTAGAGTTTTCTAATGAGTTGCTGTCATTTGGCAGAAGTTTCTGAAATATTGCTTCTTATAGACCTTGCTTGCCATTAGCATTTTTTAAAAGAAAAAACAAAATGAAGATTTAAAAAAACAAGTACCACTGCTTTACCTTCAGTATGGAATCAGCCTCAGAAAGCATTACAAGGGGAAGGAAAAATTAGGAACACTACCTTAGTTTCTTGGAAACTTTGAGGTCCATTTTTCCAGGAGGCTGTTTGCAATTTCCAGAGAGGCTTGGACAGTCAGTCAATGAGGGCCAAATCCTCAGGTGCAACTAGACATTGGCGATTCTTTTTAAACAGTTTCTGAATGTCTTCAGAAGTACTGGTATCCAGAGTATAGGTATGACAGACCCAGCCAAGCAGGAAAACTTGGTCAGGATGTCATCCATCCATAGGAATATTGGATAAAGCTCCACTCAGTTTTGTGACCCTTCAAAGGTTTCTGGGGCACAGAGCGAGGAAAAACCCAGACTCTCTGGTCTGAGGCAACAGAGCTAAGAGTCCTGGGAGACCAAGGTGGTTCCAGTCCATAGAACAGAGTAAGACAAGAGAGCTCCACAGAGAGACTTTCAGATCTGCAGAGGATTTTCCTCAAAATCACAGCAATTTACTATTAGCTTTTAAAAATTTCCTTTCAAATGTGTAAATATCACAATGGGATTTACTTATCACCATGCACGTTTTGTGGGCTTCACAGGTGGCGCTAGCGGTAAAGAACCTGCCTGACAATGCAGGAGACTTAAGAGATGTGTGTTTGACCCCTGGGTTGGGAAGATCCCCTGGAGAAGGGCATGGCAACCCACTCCGATATCTTGCCTTAAGAATCCCCATAGACAGAGGAGCCTAGTGGGCTACAATCCATGAGGTCACAGAGTCAGACATGACTGAAGCAATTTAGCATGCATACACATACATGTTTTATACCTTGTTGACAGTAGCTATTTTTTTTTTTTTTTTTCATCTGAAAAGTAACATCCCTGAGCTAATCAGAAGATCTCCAGACTGGAATAAACACACCTTGTCCATGTTCCACCAGCAAATTTTTCTACATGAAATAAAGCAGTTAATATCAATTTACATTGTCTCACAGGCATGTGGTACAGGTGACAATATAAAAAACTATTTTTGACTTCACAGGAGAATTCTATCAAACATTTGGAGAAGAGCTAATGCCTATCCTTCTAAAACTCTAAAAAAATTGCAGAGGAAGGAACACCTCCAAACTCATTCTATGAGGCTACCATCACCCTGGTACCAAAACCAGACAACCACAACACAAAAAAAGAACACCAATATCACTGATGAACATAGATGCAAAAATCCTCAAAATTTTAGCAAACACATCAAAAAGCTCATACACCATGATCAAGTTGGGTTTATTCCTAGAATACAAGGATTCTTCAATACATGCAAATTAATCAATGTGATACACCATATTAACAAACTGAAAGATAAAAATCATATGATAATCTCAATAGATACAGAAAAAGCCTCTGACAAAATTCAGCACCCGTTTATAACTAAAACTCTTCAAAAAATGGGCATAGAAGGAACCTACCTCAACATAGTAAAGGCCATATATGATAAGCCTACAGCAAACATTATTCTCAATGGTGAAAAACTGAAAGCATTCCCCCTGAGATCAGGAACAAGACAACTGTGTCCACTTTCACCACTAATATTCAACATAGTTTTGGAAGTCCTAGATACAGCAATCAGAGAAAAAAAGGAAATGAAAGGAATCCAAATTGGAAAAGAAGTAAAGCTCTCAGTGTTTGCAGATGACATGATACTGTACATAGAAAATCCTAAAGATAGTATCAGAAAATTACTAAAGCTAATCAGTGAATTTAGCAAAGTTGCAAGATACACAATCAATACACAGAAATCACTTGCATTTCTATATGCTAACAATGAAAAATTAGAAAAGTTAAGAAATCAATCCCATTCACCATGGCAACAAAAAGAATTAAATATCTAGCAATAAACTTACCTAAGGAGACAAAAGAACTGTACACAGAAAATTATAAGACACTAATGAAAGAAATCAAAGATGACATAAACAGATGGAGAGATATTCCATGTTCCTGGGTAGGAAGAAACAATATTGTGAAAATGACTGTACTACCAAATGCAATCTAGAGATTCATTGTGATCCCTATCAAATTACCAATGGCATTTTTCACAGAACTAGAACAAAAAAATTTCACAATTCACATGGAAACACATAAGACCCTGAATAGCCAAAGTAGTCCTGAGAAAGAAGAATGGAGCTAGAAGAATCAACCTTCCTGACTTCAGGTTATACTACAAAGCTACAGTCATCAAGACAGTATGGTACTGGCACAAAAACAGAAATATAGACCAATGGAACAAGATAGAAAGCCCAGGAATAAATCCATGCACCTATGGGTACCTTATTTTTGACAAAGGAGGCAAGAATATACAATGGGGCAAAGGCAGCCTCTTCAATAAATGGTGCTGGGAAAATTGGACAGCTACATGTGAAAGAATGAAGTTAGAACACTTCCTAACACCATACACAAAGATAAACTCAGAATGGATTAAAGAACTAAATGTAAGACCAGAAACTATAAAACTCTTAGAGGAAAACATAGGCAGAACTCTCGATGACATAAATCAAAGCAAGATCCCCTATGACCTACCTCCTAAAGTAACAGAAATAAAAACAAAAGTAAATAAGTGGGACCTGATTAAACTTAAAAGCTTCTTCACAGCAAAGGAAACTATAAGCAAGGTGAAAAGACAACCCTTGGACTGGGAGAAAATAATAGCAAATGAAACAACTGACAAAGGATTCATTTCCAAAATACACAAGCAGTTCATACAACTCAATGCCAGGAAAACAAACAACCCATCAAAAAGTGGGGAAAAGACCTAAACAGAAATTTCTCCAAAGAAGACATACAGATGGCTAACAAACACATGAAAAGATGCTCAACATCGCTTATTATTAGAGAAATGCAAATCAAAACCACAATGAGATAGTACCTCACAACAGTCAGAATGGCCATTATCAAAAAGTCTACAAACAATAAATGCTGGAGAGGGTGTGGAGAAAAGGGAATGCTCTTGCACTGTTGGTGGGAATGTAAATTGATACAGCCACAATGGAAGACGGTATGGAGATTCCTTTAAAAACTAGGAATAAAACCACCATATGACCCAGCAATCCCACTCCTATGTGTATACCCTGAGGAAACCAAAATTGAAAAGGACACATGTATCCCATTGTTCATTGAAGCACTATTTACAATAGCTAGAACATGGAAGCAACCTAGATGTCCATCGACAGATGAATGGATAAAGAAGTTGTGATACATATACACAGTGGAATATTACTAGGCCAAAAAAAGGAACGCCTTTGAATCAGTTCTGATGAGGTGGATGAACCCAGAACCTATTATACAGAATGAAGCAAGTCAAAAAAAGAAAGGTAAATATCATATTCTAACACATATTTAAGGAATCTAGAAGACTGGTGCTGAAGAACTTATTTACAGGGCAGCAATGGAGAAACAGACATAGAGAATAGACTTATGGACATGGGGAGAGGGGAGGAGAGGGTGAGATGTATGGAAAGAGTAACATGGAAACTTACATTACCACATATAAAATAGATAGCCAATGAGAATTTGCTATATGGCTCAGGAAACTCAAACAGGGGCTCTCTATCAACCTAGAGGAATGGGTTGGGGAGGGAGATGGGAGGGAGGTTCAAAAGGGAGGGTATATGTATACCTAGGACTGTGAAGAAAACCGAGTGCTGAAGAATTGATGCTTTTGAACTGTGGTGTTGGAGAAGACTCTTGAGAGTCCCTTGGACTGCAAGGAGATCCAACCAGTCCATTCTGAAGGAGATCAGCCCTAGGATTTCTTTGGAAGGAATGATGCTAAGGCTGAAACTCCAGTACTCTGGCCACCTCATGCGAAGAGTTGACTCATTGGAAAAGACTCTGATGCTGGGAGGGATTAGGGGCAGGAGGAGAAGGGGACGACAGAGGATGAGATGGCTGGATGGCATCACCGACTCGATAGACATGAATTTGAGTGAACTCCGGGAGTTGGTGATGGACAGGGAGGCATGGTGTGCTGCGATTCATGGGGTTGCAAAGAGTCAGACACGACTGAGTGACTGAACCGAACCGAACCGATGGCTGATTCATGTTGAGGTATGACAGAAAACAACAAAATTCTGTAAAGCAACTATCCTTCAATTAAAAAATAAATTAAAAAGAAAAAACAAAATTTTTTTTTTTTCAGGGAAAAGCACTGTGTGATTTGATCTGTGTTATCCAATTCAGTAGCCACAGATGCACATAACTATTTAACTTTAATTAAAAATAAATAAAATTTTAAAATGCAATTTCTCAGTTATGTTAGCTGCATTTTAAGAAAGTAATGAAATGCATTTTAATAGCCATACATGGCTAGTGGCTACAACATTGGACAGTACAGACATAGAACATTTCCATTACTGTATAAAGTTCAATTGAAGTGCTGGAATATGGAATATACAGACTTCATATCCTTAAGAAATGAATTACTTCTTAAAAAACAAGTCTTTTGACTTTCTCTTATACCAAGGTATTTTGGTGTTTGTTTTTTTTTTATGCACCAAACTTATTTACAGGGTGTGAATAAATATAAAGCATTGAGAGATACAACTTTGAGCTTCAAGGGCATCTTATAAGAATTTTAAAAATTATCCATCTGTTATACTGAAATAGGCATAGAGAATACACCAACTTAACCCTATGAGGCAGACATCCTTTCAATGGGTTGTCAAAGGAAAGAGATTCAACACTCTTCTTGGTAGCTAGTTTCAGCAATAATAAATTAATTTGCATTCCTCTCAAATGTATTCTTGATTAGACAGTTTCTTAAGTCCCCTGTCTAGATTTCTCATCTTGAAAACTCATATTGACACTTTTCTTCTGAAAATGTAGCTATGTAGACATTTTGAATATATGGTTATACAGTAAGTCAAATGCACTCAATTTCCCTTACTTTCAGCAAATAATTTGGAACCAGTAGAGTCTTTTCCATCAGGATTAAAGGCAGGCATTTTCTCCAAGGCGGTGAGAAGCTCTTCCTCTAGCTGTCTAAGCAGTTTCAATTTGCAAAAACAGCTCGCCACCATATGAATCCCTCCAGGAGACCTCAACTAGAGCAAAGAGGGGAATTTCATCACATGGGGACTTTAGGACTTTACGGCAGATGGGGTTTGAGTTGTTGGGGATTAATTATAGAAAATGAGCCCATACCTCATCCTATTCCCCTTCTGAGGATCATGCATCACCCCACAGACAGGACTTGGAATGTGGTGGCTGAAGAGAACTTCTCTGTGAGAATCAAGAAGGGATTTACGGTGGAGTCAAACATTGCAGCAGAATCCCACTGGGTATCAGCATCCCACTTTCCTCAGGCCTTGGTGACAGCAGGCTGATGCTGTGTCGGGATGGGTGATTCTTCAAAACAAACATTACTAATTTCAAATGAAACTTTGATAGAGGGCTCTCAGACAGGAATGAGATCTCTGACAAGTGCAGAGGTATAGGGAATGAGGCATTTGTGCTTAGTCACTTCAGTCGTGTCTGACTGTGCACTACCCATGGACTGCAGTCTGCCAGGCTCCTCTGTCCATGAGATTCTCCAGGCAAGAATACTGGAGTCGGTTGCCAATTCCTTCTCCAGGAAATCTTACTGACTCAGGGATTGAACCTGTGCTTCATAAAGGATTAAAGGATTGGTGTGACTTTCTACTGACCAAGTGTGGGGTGAGGTGGGAGGGATTGAACTAATGAACAAGGGGCAACACCTTTAGTATCATATCTCTTTCATCCAAAGGCCCCATAGACATGAGAAAAATTTCATTCTTAACATAATCATTCATCATCCTCACCTTCTTGCTTAGGAATCACTCAACCTCCGAAACCAAGTTCAGTTACCTTTTTTAACAAAAGCTATCACAAATTGTGTCTTGTAAAAGTAACAGCTTATACTTTGTAAGTACACTTCAGATCAGATCAGATCAGTCGCTCAGTCGTGTCCGACTCTTTGCGACCCCATGAATCGCAGCACGCCAGGCCTCCCTGTCCATCACCAACTCCCGGAGTTCACTCAGACTCACGTCCATCGAGTCAGTGACGCCATCCAGCCGTCTCATCCTCTGTCGTCCCCTTTTCCTCCTGCCCCCAATCCCTCCCAGCATCAGAGTCTTTTCCAATGAGTCAACTCTTCGCATGAGGTGGCCAAAGTACTGGAGTTTCAGCTTTAGCATCATTCCTTCCAAAGAAATCCCAGGGCTGATCTCCTTCAGAATGGACTGGTTGGATCTTCACACTTAGAAAGGGACAAATAATTACTTTGATTTTGAGAGGTTTTGTTAGCCTCAAATAATATTTTGTCAAATAGCACTTGCTGGAACTGGTGTTTTCATACATATTTATGGATTATTTAATATAATATCTAAAATAATTCATATATTGGTATTCTTCAGAAGAGTTACATAAAGCATTGTGGCAGATCACAGGTCACTACAATATGTAGCAAAATCTGACTCAGAATGTACTTGATTGAAATGAAATAGTTATCAACTTAAAGTTTAGAATTACTAGGTCCAATGAAGGGGAAACAAATTTACTGAAAAACTTTTAGTATGTTAGCATTCCATCAATAATAACTTTCTAAAGTAAAGCTGTATATTTTCATCACAGTTCAGTATATGCAGAACTCAACTAATAAATATAAGCATTTCACAATTTTCCTGGGTTAGAGCATGACCTACAGGAAGGCACTCGATTTCCCTGGTTTTGAAAGATTAGCTCCTAAAAATAACATATAAGGATGATGTAATGAAGAGATAAACCTTTGGGGTGGAGTAAATAATGTTCTCAGCAGAGAGTCTTCAGAAGAGTTTATTAAAATGTTGGAAAGTACTCCCATAAAACAGAGACCAAGAGTTAAGAAGAGATTCAAGTCCAGAAAGTAACCCAGCCTATTTCCTTCCCTGTGGATATGTAACCATAACTAGAGCTACTGCTGGCCCCATCCGTACCCAGCATACCTGATATAAGTCAAACAGGATACGATATTTTAAGGTCATTTCTGGAAAAATTACCAACTTGCATGGCAAACATCATAGAACCTATGTAAAAGCATTCATTCCTATAGATTTTTACCTCTTGAAGAAACAAAATACAGTGTCATGTAAATACGTGTCAGAAGATTGGGTTCTAATGTTCTGATGGTGGTGTGATACCAGTGAGTTTTTTCACCTGAATGAATCTCCATTTCCTTATCTAATCACTGAGGGGATCAGATCTGACTGCCATTAAAATGCCCACAGGAGCCAGAAGCAACCTGACTTTACGATGATAGTTTTCAGATACTGGTGGTTCTCTAAGGTACTGAAAACAGTGACAGCATGCAGAGTGCATGTCTCCTTCTGGTGACAGTCAGCTGCAGTGGACTGTCTCCGGGTGGGAATGCAGGCCCTGTGTGACCAGACAGTCATATTATTCAGGAAAATACAGAAATTCAAACTTTTATGTCAAATATCCTGGTTTTAAAATATTGGCAGCTAATCTAAATTTAGGGCTTCTCTGGGGGCTCAGGGGTAAAGGATCTGCTTGCAGTGCAGGAGTTCCAGGGTTTAAACCCTAGGTGGGGAAGATCCCCTGGAGAAGGGAATGGCTACCCACTCCAGTATTCTTGCCTGAAGAATTCCATGGACAGAGGAGCCTAGCAGGCTACCATCCCTGTGGGGGATGTAGGGGTCACAAAAAGCCAAACAGGAATGATTGACTAACATACACTCTAAAAGACGGGGGAACACAGGTAACTCTGAAGGCCAGACTAAACATATATGTGAATGGACTGGGTCTTATGGCTGCCATTTGTGACCTCCAGCTGGAAGCCTCCAGTTTCTCTCTGCTCTGCTGGTCCTATGTGAGCATGGGGTAGTGTCATCCTGGGGCCACAGGCACCAGCCCTCCACACAATTCTAATTAAGCTTTTTGGCACTTGGTTTCATTAACATATGAATACAGTAGGGAATCAGGGCAACCACGGTCAGTGGGATGGACGCACTTTTACAGAAAGACAGCACGTAAAACAAATACTCGGTGTCAGTGGGGATCTTGATGAAGTGGTAGAGCTGCAGGGTGGTCAGCGAGACCAGGGCACAGAGCAGCCGGAAGCTCAGCCTGTAGCCGTTTTCTCCTCGACAGCTCCTGAGGAACATCTCTGAGTTAATTGCAAAGCCCAGGCCAAAGAGGACCCCGAGGTTTCTCACAAGTCCGGCAAAAGGTGTGGTGTCAATGTGGATCCAGTCGGGGTTGGCGCACCACTTCTTGGCTATGGGCACGGACCACAGCAGGTCAATGTCAAGACGTCTGAGCAGCAGGTAAAAGCCAAGTGCAAACAGGAAGAGGAACAGGTTGGTCTTCAGGTATACGCTCAGGCTGGCTGTTTGGATACCTGGAGTGTATTCAAAGACCTCCGCTACCAGGACGCCTGGGGATTGGAAAGCAACACTGAGCAGAACTGTGTGCCTTTGAGACTCTCAGGAATCATTCCTCTCTGCGTTAAAGAATTTAGCCACAGTTTTCAATGATAAAGGGCTGTAGAAACCTAGATTCTATCTATTTTCCAAAACCTGTTTTTTTAAGGCAGTAACTGAAACCTCACTTTTCCCATGGTCTTTTACCCAACCGCATTAGCACAGGGGGGATTTTCAGGAGTCCAGGGCACTGAGTGACAACCCACTTTATAGGCAGAGCACTGATCTGCTGCTGCTGCTGCTAAGTCACTTCAGTCATGTCCGACTCTGTCTGACCCCATAGACAGCAGCCCACCAGGCTCCCCTGTCCATGGGATTCTCCAGGCAAGAACACTGGAGTAGGTTGCCATTGCCTTCTCTGGAGAACTGATCTAGGTGCTTGCAATTAATATTTCAATTGCCACAGCCAGTTAATGTAGAGAGCCTTTGAAAGATATGTGGAGTTGAAAAGCGGAAACTCGATCATTGTGAATGCTGGTGGAAATACAAAGCAGCTGCTGAATGAAGTCCACAGTTAGGTAATAATCACTGCAGGTGTTTCTGAGGGAGTGACACGGTGTGCAGGTTGGAAGGCCATTATTAAGTCTCCCAAACCAAGACACAAGCACACTGTCCTTCGTGGTGGTTCGGGAGTTGGACTCAGCACTAGTCACACTTTAGAGAAACCCAACCGTGTCACCAAGAGATTATGCGCTTATACTTTTGAGTGAGAATGTGTACCATTGCCTGTATGGAGAATTTGAGAGATATGAAGAACCACTTAAGCTCCTAGGGCAGCATTAAATATCAGTGGCTTGATAGAATTACCTGAGTTTGGGGAATCAGTTAGCAGGGAGAATCTGACAACATAAAACAAAGGACACTAAAGCTTTCAATGATACAACAAAAGGTAGGTGACCATATTTACCACCAATTACTCCAAGAATAACTTGATGAGGAAAATGTGTTGCTATGAATACTCTGGAGATGCAGACACTGATTTGAATCAACCAAAAGAGACTCCAAAGAAATGACCAAGTCAGTCTACGATGGAAAAATAGAGACAAGCATAAAAAGCAAAGAAATTGTATCACTCATAAAAATGGGCGGGGGGTTGACACCAGATGATCTTTCATAGAGGAATCTTCTAGCTGTGATGTAATATCATAATTCTAGAGGGTCTTTCAATTTTGTTTGCACTCCATAGGATTTCAAATGTTTTAACAGATGTTTCTATATTTATTGATGCATTAAACTGAACCAGTGCTAGGCTATATTGTGAAATTTTAATAAATGCTGTAAAAAGAAACCGACTTGGCATCCTGATAATTATTCTAATGAAGGGAAATTCAAGCTTGGGGGAATTATTAATATTTACAGTGGTCTAGAATAAATTATATATATTTTTACTCCCTGTCATATGTGCCTCCTCTTTCCTCTCTCAACGTCTCTTTGCTTGAAGAAAACTCACAGAAGAGGCAGCTGCCAATCTGATGAAAAGCACACAGGCATTCCATCAAGGGCAAGTTTTCATTGGGTTTAATTTCAAGACTCTCAAGCTCTCAAGAGTCCTGGTTCCTTGGTTTTTGACACGTAGAAAATAATAAACAGAAAGTGACCTATGGGTTATATATGTTGAGTTAGAAGCAGTAGTATGCAGAAAACTTATAAAAATATTTAAGTCCAAGCAATGTTCATCATTTTAATAAAAAATATTAGCAATAATGAGTTCTAGGAATCCTTGATGGTTCTGAATGATTTGTCCCTGATAATTGGACTAAATTTTGGATATTGAAAAGTTAAGGAATAGAGAGAAACAAGACTTTCAAAGAGAAAATAAGCAGGGTGTATCCACATGGAAGAAGAATCAACAAGGATGTAGTAATATTTAGGTAAGGTGTGGGCACTCAGTATGTTTTGATGGATCAACGAAATGATGCAGTTATAAGAATCAAAGAAGAGTTGAGAATTTTTTTTTTGAGAACAAACAAATAATTTTCCAGGAACTGGAGGAGAAAATGAGCTACAGAGAAAAGGAAAGGCTTATCTAGATTCCTACTTTGAAAAATTGTCTATGGATAGAAAATGCTAATTTTTAAAGATGACAACACGTTTTTTACCATTGTTGTTTTGGATTGGATAATGAATACCTTAAGGCATACAGGTCACAGTCTCATTAGGATAAACTTTAAAGATGCCCAAATTCCTTTGGTTATTTGTTTTGTATATTACCCAATATTACTCTGAAAAGTGGAATATGAGATGGAACTTGGAAATTCTTTATTATAAAGAACTTTAATGTAATGGTGTATCTTATAGTAGCTTTTATGCAATTAACTGGAGAATCTTATCTCAGACTGCCTAATAATTTATGATTAAAGTGATGCTCAAAATTATTTTAATGATAGTTAAAGTATATCAGGAAAGAAAAGAAGGAAAAAGTATAAAAATTTTGAATAATTTAAAGGTCTAGGCCTTTCAGAATGTTATGAATCTACTAACATTAAATCTACTAACATTAGAATTTAAGTTTGCTTCTGGATGTTTTAAATTAAAAGATTGCATAATATTTAAAGCTAGAATATATGTTATTTATGTCAAAATCACTAGTTAGTCAAAGAAGAAAGCATAATTATACTAAAGTAACCAATGTATTCGAGGGGAATGAGGCTTCTCAAAAATTTGTTTAAAGTAAGGGAATGTGCATGGAAAAATACTTCCTTATATAATTTCAGATGACTTATTTATGAACTACTAAAGTGAGTATAGTATTATGGGGACCCCAAAAGCACATTTAAAAAGTCATTAATCAATTAAACATTTCCAACCCTGTAATGTGGTAATCATTGTGAGCTAATTAGGATATTATCTTAAAAGCAAAATATTAATCTCCTATTCATTTTGCTAAGTTGGCTATGATAGAATTGAATAAGCACATTTTAATAACTAAAATTACACTAAACTGAATTTTTAAAAAGACTTTCTGTGTTTAAAACTGTCATGTTCCAGGGCTACAGAGATTGGAGCAAAGCTGACCTGTGCAGAGTGATAAAAGACTTATCCATCTGACTGTCGGTGTGGCTCAGGGCCGCTGTCACCATGACATACCAGACACATGATGAACCCATCGCATGGCCAGATGGACTTCCTGCAACAAGAAAGTGGCAATCCATTTGAAAGGTGGTTAATAGAGTACAACTATCAGAAATGGACAATAGAATAGCATATTAGCCATGAATATTACAAATAACTCAGAAAAAAGCCATAGGACATAGGCTGTATGTACTGTTTAGTAATGGGTAGAAATAAAGAAAATTGAGTCAAATACCATTTCAAAAAATTTCCCCAGGTTATTCAAGTTCATTGAAGTCCAGAAATCAAAATGTTCAAGTCTAATTAAGAACTCGGGCTGTTGCATCAAAAAATCTGCCACATCCTTAGTCATTCTTCATATCTAATTGTTTTTAACTGATGACAAAATTGAAGTACTTGGATTGAATCTTGAATCAGCTTATTTTCTTTGGGCTGAAAAGTCAAACATATTAAAGCTATCACTGCTGTGTCTGATTTCCCAACTAACTGCTATGTACTAGCTAGCCCCATGCCCATCTTGTGACTGGTTGCTGCACTAGGAGTCTTTGTCATTAAATGGAAAAGGGAAGCTACAAAGTGGCATCAATCCTGGCAGAATAAATCTGCAGACAGAAAGCCTTTCTACTCCCAGAATGTCTTTCCCATGTCACTAGATCTTTTTTTAAAAAATCACTTTGTTTTGATGTACTCCTTGAGTTTTTACCAAGTGGAGATTCATTGAGCTTAATTCATTGAGTCTCTTTTTGAAAAACACCAGTTTAAATAAAGACAAATCTATGACTTATGGATCTCTTTCTTTCAAATTGATTTCTTAAACAGAAATTATCAGGGCTTTTTATATGTTTCATGTATTGGAAAACTTCAAGGAATGAATGTAAAATGTAGTATTTCTTTTTTTCTTTTCCAGAAAATGTCTCATAAGACAGAGCATGTGCTGGGACGTTCTGGGATAAACCAAAGTAGCATTTCAATTGAATGGCAACCCACTCCAGTGTTCTTGCCTGGAGAATCCCAGGGATGGGGGAGCCTGATGGGCTGCCGTCTATGGAGTCACACAGAGTTGGACACGACTGAAGTGACTTAGCAGCAGCAGCAGCATTTCAATTGTCCCAGATACTATCCATCCATCCATCCATCCTGCATTGTTTTCACAAAGATAAAATACATAGCATCCCTGACATGATGGAATGCACAGTCTATTGGAGGAGTCAGATATTAAATAACTACTACTACTACTACTACTAATACCAATAATACCATAATAATTATGTAATATTAGTAGTATTAATAATAATATTAATAATACTATAGAGTGATAAGTACTATAACAGATGGATGCCTACTTTTTGGTAGTTAAAAAAAAAAAAAGATATTCCAAAAACTTATTAGGAACTTACACATTCACTGTATTCAAGGTTAGTCTCAGGATGTCAAATGCCAATAATTTGAGGCTATGTAACAAAACTGTGTGGAGGTACAATATAACACAATCTTACAAAGTAAAACAATATGCAATTTACCTTATATATATATATTTAAAACTTTTTATAATCTTAAATTCAACTCTCATAGTAAAGATTTTATACTCATACAAAATCTTACTTATGAGAGAGTGGACCCAGAAGTCTACTGATGTACTGTATACACAAGAGAAAAAGCAAAGTGGAAAGAAGTAACTCTACGATTAAAGAGAATTTCGGCAGGCAATAGTAATACCAGGAAGTCCTTACCTTTCTTACAGAAACCCTGTCTGTTGTCTCATTTATGTGATTCTCAGATCTACAATAACTTTGAAAGGTGCACAGCAGCAGATAAATCAGCATTTCCAGTATTTTAATATAGTTTTTAAAAAATGTGTTCTAGTTAATTGTCTTTTGTTTGTTTCTATATCAGACCATGACCTCCTTCCAAAAAAAAAAAAAAATGCCAAGAATAAAATCATTTGGGGAATATTCTTTTAACTTATCCTTTTACAAATTTTTTAAAAATGAAATTTTCTTACTCATAAAAGTTTTACCCTTTTCACTAGCAATTTTTGTTTATGAACTTTTAGCATCCTCACCCATGCCATTTTCTTTAAAACCCTCTATGATATTGTACAGTTATTAGATGATAATCATGTACAATGGCTATCTGTTGGAATATCTTTAGTAACCTGAGGCTGCTTTAACAGCTTACCTGGACCTGTTTCGCATGTAGTGGGGAACTGTTCAAGGCATGGACTTGAGTGATTTGGGTAAATCTGAGTTTCTTGGACCCACCAGTAAGGCCGATGACCAAATAATATCCTGTATTTAAAGAAATATAAATATGCATATATATTTAAACACACAGTTGTTACTTAATTGGAGACTAGCTATTCTCTCCTATAAAAATGACTCAAGCAGACTGTTGATGAGGAAAGCTCATTATTGAGAGACTTTGAAAGAATTTAAGTTCTGGTCTGTGTCTCATTATAGAGGATGAGTCATATGGAGTTTGGGATCCTAGTTTCCAATAAAAACAGGGACTTTCTTCCTTGCAAGGGAAGTCTTTCAGTGCTTTGGATACTTAGACTGAAAATATCAAAGTGGTCCTTGGAATTATTAATCTGTTCATTATGGTGCAATTCGTTTAATTCACTTCTTGGTTAATCATACCATATATGTTATAGGCTTTTGGAATTTACTTCTAAGTCAGATAAAGTATAGACTTCTATGCTTTTTTGTAAGTTCTGTTTACGAATAGGTGTTTCAAGTTAACCAGTATGTTTGAAAGATCATCCAAGTAAAACTGTACACATCTGAAATGTGATCATTAAGCCAAAGCTACAAATTTAAGAAGAAGCTTTATGAAGAATGAAACAAAACAGAAGGCTTACCATTTAAAAATAAGATTGAACCAATCCCCAATGACTGCTACCCATATCATCTTAGTTCCAACTGTCTGATTAAGTTGAAACCAAAGTGGAAAATAAATAGAAAAGATATTCCGGGGATCTCCAACATTGGACATAAAATTTAGAAAATTGTAGTAAGCTCGGTAGTCCTTCTGCAAATGCTGAATAACGAGCACTCCATTCCTATGAAGGAAATCCATCTTGAAAGAGAGGCAGTTCTAAACATAGAGTGAGCGGAGCTGAAGTGCTCTGAGTTCTACCATTTTTATGCGTTTCTCTCTTGGCGTGTCCAGCCATTACTGTGACATGTGATACTGACCATCTGTGGAGAGGGCATGTCTGTCCTCTGCTGAAAAGTTCAACTACTTTATGATTTTAATTGATGCTAAAGAGGTGAAGTAAATGCGGATCGGTGGCAAGTCGAGGGGAAATTTGGGTAGAGACACAATGCATTTCTTATGCAGTCTGTCTTTTGTGTGAACAGTTGGATCATGTTTGCTTGAAATTTTTGCACGGTTCATTTCCTTCAAGGGCAGAGACATTAGCAATTTCTGTGCTTCACTAGAAGACTATGTAAATAATTACTGCATGTCAAATAGCCCTTAAAGCAATGCATTTTAATTTAAAATAGACTGTGGCTCTTTGACTATTTTATTGGGTCTTTCAGGAAAACAGATGAGTAAATATCTAGGCATGAAAAGTTTATATGATATGACAGTATTTTCTGATTGCAGATGTTTAAATAAAAATATTTTACTATTTCCTTATTAGCAAAGAGAATAATATGAGAGATGTGGAACAGAGAAGAAAATACATGGAGTTTATGAAATCTGGAAGGAAATGTGTTATTTTTCGACTGTGAGGCCAGAAAGCAGATATGGAGATTACTGAGTAGTAGGTCTACTAGATGGTAGAACTGTTAGGAATGAGGCATATTTTTATTGGCTAGCAAAAACAATTGAGAGCATGGGAGAGTTGCTCGTATGACAGAGCCCAAGAAAATAAAGTCAGTCACTGTTTCCATTGTTTTCCCATCTATATGCCATGAAGTGATGGGACTGCATGCCATGATTTTAGTTTTTGAATGTTGAGTTTGAAGCCAGCTTTTTCACTCCCCTCTTTTACCTTCATGAAGAGGCTCTTTAGTTCCTCTTCACTTTCTGCCATAAGGATGGTGTCATCTGCATATCTGAAAAGTGAAAGTGAAAGTTGCTCAGTCATGTCCGACTCTTTACAACCCCATGGACTATATAGTCCATGGAATTCTCCAGGCCAGAATACTGGAGTGGGTAGCCTTCCCTTCTCCAGGGGATCTTCCCAACCCAGGGATTGAACCCAGGTCTCCTGCATTGCAGGCAGATTCTTTACCAACTGAGCTATCAGGGAAGCCCTGCATATCTGAGGTAATTGATATCTCTCCTGGTAATCTTGATTCCAGTTTGTGCTTCATCCAGCCTACCATTTCACATGATGTACTCCATCCCACTCCAGTACTCTTGCCTGGAAAATCCCACAGATGGAGGAGCCTGAGTTGGACAAAACTGAGCGTGTGACAGTGACGGTGACTTCACTTTCACTTTTCACTTTCGTGCATTGGAGAAGGAGATGGCAACCCACTCAAGTGTTCTTGCCTGGACAATCCCAGGGACGGGGGAGCCTGGTGGGCTGCCATCTATGGAGTCGCACAGAGTCAGACACAACTGAAGTGACTTAGCAGCAGCAACTCTGCATAAAAGTTAAATAAGCATTCAATACGCCAGCAAATTTAGAAAACTCAGCCGTGGCCCCAGGACTGGCCCCATCATTTAATGGCACCTTATTATGGGGATCCAGTGTCTACAGGTACCTCCCTAGACTCTTTGCTTCTCTTGGAGGAAATGTTTTGACTGACCAGTCTTTTGGGGTGCTTTTTAAAAAATTCTATGCCTTTCCCAGATAAATTAAATTTCTGGTTATGGAAGTTAGGCATTAGCATTTTAAAAATACTTTCCAAATGATTGCAATGTGCAGTTAGGGTTGAAATCACTGATATAAAGCAATTCATACATAGCTTGTTCTCCTTTTGGCCTTAAACCCCTCCCTCTGCCAAAAGTCTACCTGAAAGAAGCTGCACTGACATTTAATATGTCAACTATTGGGCTTAATTGGATTTCCCATTACATTAGATTTTTGCACTAAGTGATGTATCTTGTCAAGTCTTCGGAGACTCTATCTCTAGAATGAAAGAAAACCCTAATCTCCAGAAGAGGTAAAGCAGTGGAGGTAATTGAAGCACACTTCTCATGAAATAGGGCATAGTAATGGCAACTTTGCTCACTGGGTTTTCTGTGCTTCTCTCCCAAAAAGAGCTTAAAATACAGCCTGGCTTCTATGTGTGAGAACTTGGGTCTGACAGTCACTAAGCAGGACTGCAAATGGCATCAGATCACTTTTCAGAAAGTGTCTTTAAATGTCTTCCAGGAAATGAGTATTAATCTCTGTCCATGGTGAGAACCTCACAGTCTCCTTTAATATTTCTACTGCAGTGGGAGGAGAGCCAGGAAGTAGTCTGCCAGCACTGGCTCTCCCCAGGTTTTGCTCTCCCCTCGGGCAGACTACAGACTATGAATTATATTCACTCTCATTCTCCCACTACTGTGCTAATCTGATCTGAGGGATGTTTGGGATACAATTAATTGTGCTGAAAACTCAGTTGTGCTTTAGAATGTCTTGCATTTATGATCTGCCAGTTATTTACCTTTAAAAATACTCCATCTGGGGACTTTGCTGGTGATCCAGTGGCCAAGACTCTGTGCTCCCGAGGCAGGGGGCCTGGTTCAATCTCTGGTCAGTGAACTAGATCCCACATGCTGCAACTAAGACCTGGCACAGCCAAATTAATAAAAAATCATAATAAAAAAACTACTCCATCTTATTACCCAATTTTAACTTCACAGAGGTCTTCATTTTAGGGATGAGGAAATGAACAAGTAACTGCCCAGGTCAATTTTTTTAGTATGGGAGGCCTGCTTGGAAATGAAATTTTGTTTCCAGAGCAATATTTTTCTCAATCTAAGCCCTTGTCTTGGCTTCTTAAGGCCAATATTGATGAAATTTTTAAACAGCTGCAAAATAAATAATAGCTAATGCTATTGGGCATCTGGTCCCATCACTTTATGGGAAATAGATGGGGAAACAGTGGAAATAGTGTCAGACTTTATTTTGGGGGCTCCAAAATCACTGCAGATGGTGATTGCAGCCATGAAATTAAAAGATGCTTACTCTTTGGAAGGAAAGTTATGACCAACCTAGATAGCATATTCAAAAGCAGAGACATTACTTTGCCAACAAAGGTCCGTCTAGTCAAGGCTATGGTTTTTCCAGTGGTCATGTATGGATGTGAGAATTGGACTGTGAAGAAGGCTGAGCGCCGAAGAATTGATGCTTTTGAACTGTGGTGTTGGAGAAGACTCTTGAGAGTCCCTTAGACTGCAAGGAGATCCAACTAGTCCATTCTGAAGAAGATCAGCTCTGGGATTTCTTTGGAAGGAATGATGCTAAAGCTGAAACTCCAGTACTTTGGCCACCTCATGTGAAGAGTTGACTCATTGGAAAAGACTCTGATGCTGGGAGGGATTGGGGGCAGGAGGAAAAGTGGACGACAGAGGATGAGATGGCTGGATGGCATCACTGACTCGATGAACGTGAGTCTGAGTGAACTCCGGGAGTTGGTGAGGGACAGGGAGGCCTGGAATGCTGCGATTCATGGGGTCACAAAGAGTCAGACACGACTGAGCAACTGAACTGAATGCTATAACCAGCTCGTTTCAAATGTTTTCAACCACCCAGACCTCCAGTTTCCCTGTATCCTGATTTGTTGGCACTGAACCACATCTGGTCAGCTGCTTGATCACTAAGAGGACTTCACAGATACAGTCACCACTTGGAATTGTTGGATGGCTCATCCCATCATTTGACAACAGGGACACAGTTGTGGGTACTCAGTGGCTACTGTTAACTTCCCAGTTGCTGACATCTTCCCTGGAGAAAATATAAAGTGGCACAAAGATGGGTCCCTCCAGAGCTTATGGGGAGCGCTGATGCCCATCTGCTGCTGATGGTCCTGGGACCCAGCATATGTTTTCTTCTCTGGGAATAGTCATGCATTGAAATAAATTGTGCTGTGCTAAGTTGCTTCAGTCGTGTCTGACTCGTTGTGACCCTATGGACCACAGCCTGCCAGGCTCCACTGTCCATTGGATTCTCCAGGCAAGAATACAGGAGTGGGTTGCCATTTCCATCTCCAGGGGATCTTTCTGACCCAGGAATCAAACCTGTATCTCTTATGTCTCCTGCATTGCCAGGCAGGTTCTTTAAGACTGCTAAGTCACTTCAGTCATGTCCAACTCTGTGCGACCCCATAGACTGCAACCCACCAGGCTCCCCCATCCCTGGGATTCTCCAGGCAAGAACACTGGAGTGGGTTGCCATTTCCTTCTCCAACGCATGAAAGTGAAACATGAAAGTGAAGTCGCTCAATTGTGTCCAACTCTTAACGACCCCGTGGACCACAGCCTACCAGGCTCCTCCATCCATGGGATTTTCCAGGCAAGAGTACTGGAGTGGGGTGCCATTGCCTTCTCCATCTTTAAGACTAGCACCACCAAATAAATTAAATTTACTCAGATGAGAGCAAACAGAGATTATTTATTCTGCTTGCTATAGCAAGGGCCAGCCACCATCTCATGCATCTGACAAAAACACAAAAGTGGACAGAGGATTGGAAACACTTTATAAAAAAAAAAGGAAGGCAGGCCTCAGGGTTGCTCTGATAAAAGGTGGTTGGTGGCGTGTGTAATCTGGAGATGAGCTTCTAGAAGTAGAGCATCTTAGGTGATCGGTTTGGGAAACCATTTGGCTTTCTCTGGTTGGTCCTGAGTTGAAGGCAGGGGCAAAAAAACTGGCCGTCATTGACCAAGTTCTGAGCACTCTGGGCATTTTGCTTCAGATGTTATGGATCAGAGTTCTGTTGTTACATTTGGTCTGGCCATTGTCCATTTGTATACTCTGTCTTTCACAAGACAAATTGAATAAGCATATGTCAGAAGCAATTTATGCAGCATCCCACCAAGAAATAAGGGACTCCCTGTGATTCTGAGTCTGTAATTCTTATTTATTAATATTTATTTCTTTGGCTGTGCTGGGTCTCAGTTGCGGTACTTGGGATCTTCTATCTTCGTTGCAGTTTGGAGGATCATCAGTTGTGACATGTGAGATTCTTAGTTGCAAACTTAGTTGTGGCATGTGGGATCTAGTTCCTTGACCAAGGATGGAACCTGGGCCCCCTGCATTGAGAGTGCAAAGTTCTAGCCACTGGACCACCAGGAAAGTCCCTATAATTCTTATTATTAATTGAGTTAAAATGAGGATATGTGCTTGCTTGCCAAGGACAAATCAATTTATTCAGGTATATCATGACTCTGTGAGGCACTGGCCTTGACTAATCAGAGTCTGTACTCTTGGCCTTTTTGTTTTTGCATAATCACTTTCTATAATTCCCATAATCTCTTTAATGAACCATGAAGAAAGACATTACTTTGCTTTATTCTTTTTCTAAGATGTGTTTGAGCCATAAATTTTATCATATTCTTTCTTCAGAAACTTCCTTAAATTATAATGTGAATGATATCAAATACATTTTGTCTTACAATTAAAAATTTAACTTTACTCATTCAGTACTTCAGAGTCTGTGGACTGTAAGGAAGTTGGTTGCACATTAGCTTTTCATCTTAGGTGGATAATTTAAAAAGACTGTCTCCTGAGGACTCTCTGCTTCTGTAGACTATGGGATAATTAACCACAGCAAAACACCTTGATGTCTTTCACCTCTTAACAGGAACTGCTAAATCTGTTTCTTTCCCATAGTTCATCACTTTTTATCTTTTCTTATTTTAGCTTATATATACGTCTCGGCATTGGCTTCTCCAACCAGCTCCCTCACCATTCCTTTAATAGTGCTTTCTCTCCAACGCTCTTTTCTTGTAGGGATTTTATTCCTCTGCTAGCGCTAATATATGCAGTATCAGACTGGGTGGTTTAGATAACAGAAATTGGAGTCCGCCAGTCCAAGATAAAGGTGTCACAGGGTTGGTTTCTTCAGTGGCCTCCGTCCTTGGCTTGCAGGTGGCGTCTTCTCCTTGTGTGCTCACATGGTCTTCCTGCTGTGAAACTCTGTCCTAATCTCTTTTTATAAGGACATGAGTCACATTGCATTAATGCCCAACTCTAACGTCCTCATTTTAACTTAGTTACTTACCACTTTAAAGACCCTAATTCCGAAACAGTCACATTTGCTAGTTATAGTGGTTTAGGAATTCAACATAAGACTTCAGAGAGGTGGGGGTGGGGGATGCAATTCAGCCCATTAACAGAAACATGATTACAATGTGTGACTGTATATTCGTCTTGAGCGTCTGTGTTTAATCTCTCTCTCCGGCACCTCTTGCACAGTACAAGTTCCATAAAATAAGGGATCATGTTTTCTGTGTGTGTGAACCACCAATACAGTCCCTAGCACAAACCCATGCAGGATCTGATTTTCCATGATGCTGGAGAAGCTTGCATGGGTCCCTGCCATGGCAGTTTATTACTGAGTGATGATGCGAGTTGTAATAATACCAATTTTTTATTCTTTTTCTCAAAGAGAGGATCCAACATTACAGGAGTTTTAAAGCCCACAAAATCTGGAACTAATCCTAGGTCTATTATTGTTATTTAGTAAATATTTTTTGGGGCTTCTCAAGTGACTCAGTGGTAAAGAACCTGCCTGCCAATTCAGGAGATGAAGATTCGATTCCTGAATCAGGAAGATCCCTTCAAGGAGGAAAGGGCAACCCACCTCAGTATTCTTTCCTGGAAAATCCCATGGACAGAGGAAACCAGCAGGCTACGTCCATAGGGTTGCAAAGAGTCAGACACAACTGAGTGGCTAAGCATGCATGCAAACGTTTCTTAAATGAATAGATTATTGAACAAAACTTGATGTGACTGCTAACTTATAAAGAGGCAGTTAATCTAAACCCAAATACATTTTCTTAGAGATGATATTATAAAGTTGCCAGATCAAGAAAGCTTCTTTAAGGTAAAGAAAATTACAGACAATGTTTATCTAAGAAAAAAGTAATATACGTACGCATCTGCTTATGCTTAAAGATAATAGGAAAATAAGCAGTTTAAAATGTTTTAAGGTTATCTATAAAGAAACGAAGGGAATACAGTGTAGGGAGTGGGAAACACTTGATTTCTTTAAATACTCTTATTTTTTAGATTTGAATTTGAAATCATGTAAATAGCTTACGTAATTATAAAATTTAATGGAATTTTAAAACCAGTTCTTGCAAAAAAATTTCAAATGGGACAAATGATGAAAAGGAAAACAATGCTTGCTTGACCCGTTATACCTGTAAAGCATTTGCTTCCAGCTCTACAGCACGTATATGTATTTATGATTTTGTTCCTATGGGAAATCTCTTTTCAAGCATTTCCTTAGTCCTCCTCAGTTTGCCATCTGCCACCAGTTGCTTGGGGTGGAGATGCTCCCCAGAACTTACCCCGTGTGGGTCATAGCAGGAGAGAGATGCAGGAGGTTGGTTCTTTTCACTACTAATGATCTTCAAATGTATCTTTTCCCACCAATAACAGAGTCTTCTTGATAAACTGGGTCATTTCAAAGTCAAAGATAGTAGAGTTCAAGGCTTCTCCCAAATTGATTCACCAAATAAGATTCACATTATTTATTTGTTTGTTTGTTTGTTTACTTATTTTTGGCTGTGTTGGGTCTTCATTGCTGCATGGACTTTTCTCTAGGTGATCTAGGGCTCCTCTTCGTTGTGGTATGAGAGCTTCTCGTTGCAGCTGCTTCTCTTGTTGCAGAGCATGGGCTCCAAGGCTTCAGTAGTTGCAGCTCCAGAGCTCTAGAGCACAGGCTCAATAGTTGTGGCCCCCAGGCTTAGTTGCTCCATGGCATTTGGGATCCAAATTGGGAATCGAACCTGTGTCTCTCGCATTGGCAGGAAAATTTTTTACCACTGAGCCATCAGTGAAGCCCAGAAAAGCCATTTCTAAGACAATTCACAGGAATCCCATCCTGTGGCTGTCCATGGTGCTTATGCCCAGGACCCTTCATTTCCTCCGTCTCTTCAGAGTTATCGTCAATCTTTCAGTCTCCTTAGCACAATTTGTCCTGATAACATTTTTCCTCTTAATGTCTAGATTGAAAACATTTCTTTTTGTTGGGGGCAGAGATAAATTACAAGTTTGGGATTAACATATACACAATGCTGCTGCTGCTAAGTCGCTTCAGTTGTGTCCGACTCTGTGCGACCCCATAGACGGCAGCCCACCAGGCTCCCCCGTCCCTGGGATTCTCCAGGCAAGAACACTGGAGTGGGTTGCCATTTCCTTCTCCAATGCATGAAAGTGAAAAGTGAAAGTGAAGTCGCTCAGTCGTGTCCGACCCTTAGCGACCCCATGGACTGCAGCCCACCCGGCTCCCCCGTCCATGGGATCTTCCAGGCAAGAGTACTGGAGTGGGGTGCCATTGCCTTCTCTGAACATATACACAATACTGTATATAAAAAAATAGACAACAAGGATAAACAAACTGTATAGTACAGGGATAAACAAGGATAAACAAATTGTATAGTACAGGGATAAATAAGGATAAACAAATTGTATAGTACAGGGAACTAAACTCAGTAGTTTGTAATCACCTATAATGAAAAAGAATTTGAAGAAGAATGTATCACTTTCCTGGACACTAGAAACAAACACAACATTGTCAATTAACTATACTTCAATAAAAAAGATCTTTTAATCTTATAGCCAGTCTCAAAATCTTGTACTGTTGCCTTATTTTTAGTTAATTCCAATAGTTTAATGATTCCAGTTCTACCCAGAACTTTCTTATTCTGACTCATTTAGATTTTCTTAAGATTTGGATTTGCAGTAAATACTGCCTATTTTACTTAGATTACAACTTGTAGTCAGAGACTAGAATTTTTGCAATATGCTTTGCCATGCCAAATATTATATAACCACAAGATATATTCTTATAACATGAACCATTCATCTATGAGTTGTAGCACTTACTGTAATACAACATCATTCAGAGATATTTGACTTAGCTTGTGTCACTGATGTAGTGGCAATAAGCAAAAATTTATTTTGGCGGCACTGACCTTTAATGTCTCTGTGTATGGTCATTATCTTTTTACCACAAGCTTATCTGTCTTCTCAAAAATAAATTGTGTTTGAGATCTCTCCAGTGTCACCTTGCAATGTAAAATGGATTTATTTCAGACTGAGTTTATACCCTAGTGACTTTCAGAAAATAATTACCTCCACTCTGGCTAGCATCCCAGGAATATTGGCATTCCATAATGACACTATTATCAGTGACCCAGCTACAGATGTTCCAGGTACACCCTCCGCGAGTCTCATTATGCATTCTTTTCTAGAAATGATCATGACCTATACATCTATAACCTGTTTCCTTGGATCACCAAAGGACCCAATGGAGTTGTCCATCGGGCAGTACTATTCATGTTCTCCAAAGTAGAGTTAAGACACTTTATAGCTGGATTCATACCTTACAGATGGCCTAAAGAGTTTCTACTATGTGTACTCTCAAACTCTGTGGTTTAGTCATTAAGTCGTGTACAAGTCTTGTGACCCTGTGGACTGTAACCCACCAGGCTCCTCTGTCCATGGAATTTTCCAGGCAAGAATACTGGAGCGGGTTGCCATTTCCTTCTCCAGGGGAGGACAACTTTAGTGTGCATCAGAATAACCTGGAAGGCTTACTAAAGCACTGATCACTGGGACCCACATCCAAAATTTTCAATTCAGTAGGAATGGGGGTCAGTCTGAAAATTGACATTTCCAGCAAATTCCTAGATGAGGGTGTTGCTGTTGCATGAAGAACATCACGTTGAGAAGCACTAGTGGTATATGACACGATTCTTACGTGTACTGTTCAGGACAGGGATAACTCACACCTCAAGGAGTTTATAGTCTCATCGGGAAAATATTTATGTAAGTAAATATCACAAATAAATAACATACTGCCCTTAGGGGCTAACAGACAAGTAAATCGACTAGAAGAAAAGCAGATTTAACTTTCTGTTTATGAGATTAGGGAAGCCTATGTGGAGGAGGTAGCAAGTGACTGAGCCTGGATCAAAGGGTAGAATTTAGAAATGTAAAGTTGTAGGATGAAATGGAGAAATACATTCCATTTGAAACATATTGCATTTAAAAACTGTAGGACAAAATCTCCATTTTTATATTTATGAGACAATTCAAAGTCTGAAACTTTAAAAAATTTTCAGTTGTCTCAAAAATGTCAAAATTGTGTTTCTAAAACAGATTTTATTGCAATAATGTTAATCAATTAATGGTAATTTTTTAATGTGCTAATGCTGTTGGTTATGTCAAAACGAGTTCTTATCTTTTAGAAAAGCATACTGAGATTTTTGTGGGTGAAATGACATGTTGTTTGGGAGAGTGGATGGGGTCTGGATAGAGCAGGGTTGACCAATGGTTGGTGGTAGCTGGGGCCCTGTGACAGGTATATGAGAGATTCATTGTATTATTTTGTTAACTTTTGTGTATATTATAAATTATTTATAATAATTTTCAAACCCCAAACAGAAACTATATGAGCAAAATTAAAGAAGTACAGGGCTCACTGTTTATTTCTATTAAAATATAAAGTAAACAATTGAACAATAAGGATAAAATGGTAACTTGAGACCATTTCATTCAATGATTTGACTTGAATGCCACTAAGGAGTATGGACTGTATTTTTAAGATAATGAAGGAACACTGAGAGTGTTTTGAACAGAGAAATAGTATGCACTTTGAGAATATTATTGTGGCAATGGTAGGCAAAACAGATCAGGAGGGCAAGAGTCTGAAGGTAAGTAAGGGTCTGAATAGAAGAAAGGGAAGGTGAGGGTGGTGGAGTACAGGTGAATCTGTAGGCGTTGGCGGGCTTTGTAGGTGGCGCTAGTGGTAAAGAATCCACCTGCCAATGCAAGAGACTTAAGAGACACAGGTTCGATCCCTGGGTCTGGAAGATCCCCTGGAGGAGGGCATGGCAATCCACTCCAATATTCTTGCCAGGAGAATCCCATAGATAGAGCAGCCTGGAGGGCTACAGTCCATAGGGTTGCTAAGAGTCGGAAAGCACTGAAGCAACCTAGTATGCACTCATGTGGGTGTTGGCAACCAGTTAACCATAAAGGAATCATGGAAGATCCCAAGATTCTGAACTTGAGGACTGGGAAAACACCAGTGCCATTAAAATAAAGGGAATATTTATCAAGATAATGATAAAGTTTGTTTCTGAAATATTACTAGTGAGGGATTTTTGTGATCTGACCAGGAGATAGATAGAAATATGTGATTGAAGTGCAGAAAAGTGGGCAAGACAAGATGAATCTGAGAGGCATCTATTTGAGATCAGATGAGATTGCCCTGGAAAATAAGTTGTTAGGAAAAGTGAGTCACAGACTTTAGGAAGCATCTAAATTTCAGGATTAGAGAGAAGAATAGGAACCAGGGAAGGGACTAGTAGAGAGGTAGAAGGTGTAGAACTTCACGTTCATGTAGGTATTTTTTAGCATCAACTATTCTGCCCAACAAAAATTAGACCAAAATTTAATTATGGGAAATTAAAACTGAATATTCTTTGTACACCTATGTTCATAGCAGCATTATTCAAAATAACCAAAAGGTGGAAACAGCTCAAATAATCATCAATGGATGAATGGAGAAACAAAATGTATATGCATACATATTAGGCAGGGTGCTACAGAGAAACAGTAGGAAGAGGACGTGTATACATATATAATAAGGAATTTGCTTCTGTGAGGATTTTCTGGATGTTTCTGCCTACTCACACTAGAAGTCAACCTAACAAAAATAGTCCATTAAAGAGGACAAAAAAATAAGTCAGCTATAAGATGTTCATCTTACTGGAAGAGATGTAGTTGTAGTCTGTGTCAGTCTTGAATATCTCAAAGCCTTGCTGATGAGCTCTTTCCAATTTGCTCATGGATCAGTCATGTGTGTCTAGATTCCATCAGAGAAATGGTCCAAGCATTATTTCAAGCTGAAGAAATAATTTATCTTGAATTAGTAATGGCCTAAAGAAATTGCTGAAACTCTTTTCTGATCATTGTTAAAAATTTAGTTTCCATTGTGCTGAGATTAAAATTGCACTTGTGAAATATTGGTAAATTATTAAATGGATAATACTAATTAATTCAACTTGGACTGGGGTAGAAGGGACGCATTCTGTATTTATCTGGACATAGCAGAATGTATGTTTCCTTAAAATCAAAATTGTATGAGTAGTGTGATTGTCTTGTTTTGGGAGCTATATGCATCGCCTTAGCTAAAGGTAGTATCGAATTGCAACAATTTCTCTCTTTCTTTGCTACTGTAGATTTTGTTCTATTTAAAGTCTTATTTATATATGTTTAATAGGATAGTGTATTGAATAGGAAGTGGGTAGTATATAAATCATATTAACAAGAAACCATTTTATATTACAAGGACCTAGTCCAAGGTATTCTCATTTATTTTCTCTTTTAGTCTTCACATAGGGTATATGAAGAAGATATTATTATTATTATTACCCTCACTTTATAGATAATGAAACTGAGATTAAAGAGACCAAGTAACTTGCCCATCATCACACTTAGCAAATTGGTGGAGTCCATCATCACATTTAGCAAAATCAAACCCAGGTAGTCTTATTGCAGAGTTGAAATGTTCAGTTCAGTTCAGTTCAGTCGCTCAATCGTGTCCGACTCTTTGCGACCCCAAGAATCGCAGCACGCCAGGCCTCCCCGTCCATCACCAACTCCCGGAATTCACTCAGACTCACATCCATCAAGTCACTGATGCCATCCAGCCATCTCATCCTGTCGTCCCCTTCCCCTCCTGCCCCCAATCCCTCCCAGAATCAGGGTCTTTTCCAAATGAGTCAACTCTTCACATGAAGTGGCCAAAGTACTGGAGTTTCAGCTTTAGCATCATTCCTTCCAAAGAAATCCCAGGGCTGATCTCCTTCAGAATGGACTGGTTGGATTTCCTTGCAGTCCAAGGGACCCTCAAGAGTTTCCTCCAACACCACAGTTCAAAAGCATCAATTCTTCGGCGCTCAGCCTTCTTCACAGTCCAACTCTCACATCCATACATGCCCACTGGAAAGACCATAGCCTTGACTAGATGGACCTTTGTTGGCAAAGTAATGTCTCTGCTTTTCAATATGCTATCTAGGTTTTCAATATGCTATCTAACTTTTCTTCCAAGGAGTAAGCATTTTTAATTTCATGGCTGCAGTCACCATCTGCAGTGATTTTGGAGCCCCAAAAAATAAAGTCTGACACTGTTTCCCCATCTATTTCCCATAAAGTGATGGGACCAGATGCCATGAACTTAGTTTTCTGAATGTTGAGTTTTAAGCCAACTTTTTCACTCTCCTCTTTCACTTTCATCAAGAGGCTTTTGAGTTCCTCTTCACTTTCTGCCATAAGGGTGGTGTCATCTGAATATCTGAGGTTATTGATATTTCTCCCGGCAATCTTGATTCCAGCTTGTGCTTCTTCCAGTCCAGAGTTTCTCATGATGTATTCTGAATATAAGTTAAATAAGCAGGGTGACAATATACAGCCTTGACGAACTCCTTTTCCTATTTGGAACCAGTCTGCTGTTCCATGTCCAGTTCTAACTGTTGCTTCCTGACCTGCAAACAAATTTCTCAAGAGGCGGGTCAGGTGGTCTGGTATTCCCATCTCTTTCAGAGTTTTCCACAGTTCATTATGATCCACACAGTCAAAGGCTTTGGCATAGTCAATAAAGCAGAAGTAGATGCTTTTCTGGAACTCTCTTGCTTTTTCGATGATCCAGAGGATGTTGGCAATTTGGTCTCTGGTTCCTCTGCCTTTTCTAAAACCAGCTTGAACATCTGGAAGTTCATGGTTCACGTATTGCTGAAGCCTGGCTTGGAGAATTTTGAGCATTACTTTACTAGCGTGTGAGATGAGTGCAATTGTGCGGTAGTTTGAGCATTCTTTGGCATTGCCTTTCTTTGGGATTGGAATGAAAACTGACCTTTTCCAGGCCTGTGGCCACTGCTGAGTTTTCCAAATTTGCTGGCATATTGAGTGCAGCACTTTCACAGCATCATCTTTCAGGATTTGAAATAACTCAACTGGAATTCCATCACCTCCACTAGCTTTGTTCGTAGTGATGCTTTGTAAGGCCCACTTGACTTCACATTCCAGGATGTCTGGCTCTAGGTGAGTGATCACACTATCGTGATTATCTGGGTCATGAAGATCTTTTTTGTACAGTTCTTCTGCATATTCTTGCCACCTCTTCTTAATATCTTCTGCTTCTGTTATCTGTAATTAATTGAAGAAATAAATTGACTGCAAGACATTAGTGCTTTGTTAATATCATCAACAATATTCTCTCAAACTCAACATATTAAAATTATAACTCATGATGCTTCTTCCTCCCAATACCTCTCCCTGAAAATACCAGATCTGCTGAATAGACAGCTTCAATTCTGCCATCAACATCATCATTGTCTCAAACCTTAAATTACCGCTGACTTACTACTCTCCTTTTCACATTAATCTACAATACAGCCAATCAGAGACAGCAGTAGCAAGAATCCTGGTTATAAAAAGTTTTTATGTATTATTTTTCACTGAAGTATAGTTGAAAATATTGTAAATCAAAACTATATTAGTTTCTGGTATACAACGGTAATGCTTCAATATTTTTACAGATTATATTCCAGTTAAAGTTATCATAAAATATTGGCTATATTCTCTGTGCTATATAAAATATTCTTGTAGTTTATTATTTACATAGTAGTTTGTATTTATTAATCGCCTACCCTTATCTTGCCCCTCCCTTTCACAATTAAAAATTTTGTGTTGCTGAGTTTCTACTGCGGCTGGGACTACCAGTATTAGTTACTGCCTTTTCATGTTTCTGTTTTAATTCACAGGGTTAAAACCAGAGTCAAGAAATTTCGGAATTTGTTATTATTATTAGCCAATAAGCAGTAATATTTCAGCCACTAGACAGATTAAGCAATGGTATTTTTATAAGCTTTATTAAGTGAGTGAAGTCGCTCAGTCGTGTCCGACTCTTTGCAACCCCATGGACTGTAGCCTACTAGGCTCTGAGGAGCTTCTCAGTCCATGGAATTTTCCAGGCAACAGTACTGGAGTGGGTTGCCATTTCCTTCTCCAGGGAATCTTCTCAACCCAGGGATCGAACCTGGGTGACCCGCACTGCAGGCAGACGCTTTACCGTCTGAGCCACCAGGGAAGCCTTAGTTTTATTTAAGCTACCTGTAGCATTAAAGAAAAGGCTATATACTTGGCAACAGAATACAATTAAAGTTCAATATTTATATTTTTTTTGCGGAAACCTTTATCTGAAAAGGATGAATGGCCAGTCAGGCGACTCCTCCAGGAGCTGTAATACTTTCCTGAAGTAGAGCTGACGAGGTCGGCTGTTCTCAAAAAAAGAACTACCAATCCCAGAATGCCATTTTCTCTATTTTTCTCGCGAGAATCCCAGAGGGCTAGCTCAACCAATCCCTTCATGAAAGAGCCTACGCTATAAGCCAATAAGAAGGCGTATGGGAGCCCAAAGGCGGGAGGCGGAAGGCGCCTTAGGTTTGAAATAGGAAAGCTGGCTTGGCTGCGGCAGCGCATTTTGGAGTTCGGCTGTTGATTGAAATCGATTCAGGTCTTGTGGGGCGGGTGGCCGGGCTCAGGCCTGCCGGAGAAGGTGGGAATTGAGCTGGGCTCCGAAACCCGCCTGTCGCGGTAGGGGAAAGTGGGTTTGGAGGCGGAATGCGTATTTTTGGGGCGGAGTCTGAAATGTACCTCTTGTTGCTGTTTAGGGAGCAGAATGGGCAGCCACAAGGCAGAGGGGTTTGGGGTTTCACCGAAGACAAGTCTGCGAATTTTCTGAGGAGATTTTATGTCATTGGGAAGGTTGTAGCGTTACAGAAAACCGATGGGACCTGGGATCTTAGATCCTTTCACAGGGGAGGAACTGAGGCCGGGAAAGTCGAGGTTACTTGTACAGGTCCTGGACTAAACCTACTAAACTGTCCTCCAGTTTCCATTTTACTGCCACCTGCCCTGATCTGGAGGTGGAGGAGGAAGGAGTGTAGATAAGTGGGATCTTACCCCATGATACGGGCTGTGCCTTCCGGGACCTGGCAATCCAGGCCGGAATCAAAAGGGTCAGAGTTGGAAGGAGTCTAAGCAGTCCCCAACTTTACTTGTGAGAAAACGGAGGCAGAGTCATATTTCCCAGGGTCAGAGTGAGTGTTGCGTGGGGATAACAGTCATTGCTACTAATGAATTCCTAGGGAGTGATGGTGTTCTGATTTCCTGCTGCACCTATACCATAGTTAAGTTTCAGTGGCTTGATATGCCCTGGGATATTTAGAGTTAAAAGTAAGTTGCTATGGGAGTAGGGGTTTAAGGGATGCACATTACCCTGTCAACAAGGATTTACTGTATAGCACGGTAGATTGAAATCTTGTAATAAACTATAATGGAATCGAGTAGAAAAATAGAATATAGATATATATATGACTGAATCACTTTGTTGTACACCTAAAACTGACACAGTATTGTAAATAAACTATACTTCAGTGTATTAAAGAAAGTAAGCTGCTAACCATTTTCTAGCAAATATCAAACTGCAAAAATATACTTGACTAAAATACGTGGCTGATATGGTTTCAGTAACTTAAAAAATACAAAGTGTGTCCTATTTGTTTTGTAGCCTTGTCTTACAAAATGGTAGAGGATGAACTGGCACTATTTGATAAAAGCATAAATGAATTTTGGAATAAATTCAAAAGTACTGTCAGTGACACCTCCTGTCAGATGGTGGGACTAAGAGAAACCTACAAGGACTCCATTAAAGCATTTGCAGGTACCTATATTTAACTCATAACATGCTGTTATTCTTTGTTGTTCTTGTCTGTTTTTTAGTGTAATTTCAGCTGAATTGAAACTTCAACTCCTTTCCTCTTTCAGAAAAGCTGTCTGTGAAATTAAAGGAAGAAGAACGGATGGTTGAAATGTTTCTGGAATATCAAAATCGTATGTGACAAACTGTAGAAATAGATCATAGAGTTTTTTTAGATTAAACATCTTCAGAAAATCCCTCATACAAGTAAAACAGTGTGTTTATATATATCAGTTCAGTTCAGTCGCTCAGTCGTGTCCCACTCTTTGCAACCCCATGGACTGCAGCATGCCAAGCTTTCCTGTCCATCACCAGCTCCCAGAGCTTGCTCAAACTCATGTCCATCGAGTCGGTGATGCCATCCAACCATCTCATCCTCTGTCATCCCCTTCTCCTCGTGCCTTCAGTATTTCCCAGCATCAGGGTCTTTTCCAGTGAGTCAGTTCTTTGTATGAGGTGGTCAAAGTATTGGAGCTTCAGCTTGAACATCAGTCCTTCCAATGAACACCCAGTCCACCTTTAGGATGGACTGGTTGTATCTCCTTGCAGTCCAAGGGACTCTCAAGAGTCTTCTCCAATACCACAGTTCAAAAGCATCAATTCTTTGGCGCTCAGCTTTCTTTATGGTCCAACTCTATATATATATATATATACACACACACACACACATATATATATATATATGTATGTATGTATGTATATGTATATACAGCTTCCCTGGGGGCTTAGTGGTAAAGAATTTGCCTGCCAATGCAGAAGTAACAAGAGAAGTGGGTTCAATCTCTGGGTTGGGAAGATCCCCTGGAGGAGGAAATGGCAACCCACTCCAGTATTCTTGCCTGGAAAATTCCAGAGGAGCCTGGCAGGCTGCAGTCCATGGGGTCATAAAGAGTTGGACTGAACACACATGCACACAATCCAGCTTAATAAATACAACATCCTATGTTATACCTTCCTCTTCTCTCACCTTCTAGAACTAATCTGTCAGTATTTTACTTTAGTACTGAGGTTTTGAATGTTATATATGTGGCAGCATTTTGTATTAATATGTATTCTGTCCCCTTTTCACTTAGCATTTGCTCCTGAGATTCATCTTCACTGATGTATAAGTGCCCATATTTTTGAAAAATGAGTTTCACAGACTAGAATACAAAATCAGTACATGTTCATCACACTGATGTATAAATGCCCATGTTTTTTTAAAATGAGTTTCGCAACTTTGAAAAACTAGTTCTCTCAGCTCTTTGGTTGTAGGTTTAAAATCTGACAGTTTTTCTCTCTATATTTTTATTGCTCCTGCCTTTCAATGGCACCCCACTCCAGTACTCTTGCCTGGAAGATCCCATGGATGGAGGAGCCTGGTAGGCTGCAGTCCATGGGGTCGCGAAGAGTCGGACACGACTGAGCGACTTCACTTTCACTTTTGACTTTCCTGCATTGGAGAAGGAAATGGCAACCCACCCCAGTGTTCTTGCCTGGAGAATCCCAGGGACAGGGGAGCCTGGTGGGCTGCCGTCTATGGGGTCACACAGAGTCGGACACGACTGAAGCAACTTAGCAGCAGATTGTCCAGAGTAGATTAGCAGCTTTTACTGAATTCTCACACACAGACCATAGGCTTGTAGCCACAGGCCAAAATCCACTGGAGATACTAAATTTTGCCAAACCATGTTTTGAACACTGTCACATCAGAGTGTCTTTACATGGGACGCATGTATTTAATGTGCTACAGTCCCTGATTGTTTCTTCTGCTTTGCTTTGCCTTGACCACTTATTATCTGGCCCCTGAAGGCATGTGATTTTGGAACTCCTGGGAGGCTGTTATAGGAGACTTCTACCCAGGTCCACTTTCTTAGCTGCCCTGAAGCTTCCATGCTTTTTTACTGCTTCTCATTCCCTCTGTAACCAGCAGCAGGAAGGAAAAGCACACAATCCTTCGAATGTTAGAATAAAAACATTCCTATACATGGTATTTATGTACCACTTACTAGCTTAAAATTCTTCATACCATCATTAGATACCCTAATCCTGTGGGGTAAATAAATGGGACAGCCATTGTTAAACTTGTGTTTTGTTGTTCAGTTGCTCAGTCGTGCCTGACTCGGCAACCCCATGAACTGCAGTGTGCTACGTTTCCCTGTCCTTCCCCATCTTCAGGAGCTTGCTCAAACTCATGTCCATTGAGTCAGTGATGCCATCCAACCATCTCATCCTCTGTCATCCTCTTCTCCTGCCTTCAATCTTCCCAACATCAGGGTCTTTTCTAATGAGTCGGCGCTTTGCATCAGGTGGCCAAAATACTTGCTTTACAACTGAGGAAAAGAGGACCCACAGTTGTGATTGAATCAAGGTCCTCGGGTAACAGCTGAGAAGCCAGAGGGGCACTGAGAACTTTTGGCATTTACATCTGCATCTCTTTTGCAGTAAAATTCTACTTAATTATCCTTAAAAAGTAGCATTTTTCTTTCTGGTAATTCTGATAAGATGTTTATTTTTAAATTATGTCTTACATAATCTGATCATGTCCACAAAGTCTTAGAAAATACAGAATAGTGTGTAATTGGTATGTTTATTGCTTTATTTGCATTTCTGTGATTACTGAGTTTAAATTATCTTTTGTATTTGTTAATCATCTTCATTTTGTGTTTCCTTTGTTCATTCCTTTGTCCTTTTCTTTCAAATTTATATTTGTGTCTTCTTTAGATTAAGAATAGTAACCTTTGTTGAGAGAGGATAGTTTAATGGCTAAAAGCATGACCTTTGAAGTTAAGACCGAAGTTTGAATCCAGGTCTTACTGTTCATTGCATTCTAGCAGGTAAAGCTGTGAGCAAGTTTTTGAACTGCTGAGATTTCTTTTTCTTCTTCTTTGTTTTAATTGAAGTTATGGTTAGTTTACAGGGTGATAGTTTCAGGTATACAGAAAAGTGATTAAGTTATATATACATATTTATTGTTTTTCAGATTTTTTTCCCTTACAGGTTATTACAAAATATTGAGTAGAGTTCCCTGTGCTATACAGCAGGTCCTTGTTGATTATCTGTTTTATATATATATTAGGTTTTTTTCTTTTAAAAAAGAGTAAGACGTCCATCATAGTTGTATTATTGTGAAACGTGAGTAAATTTATATAAATATAAGAGCAAGTATCTAGCTTATAGTAGAGTTTTTATATTTATTTGATTCAAATATAAGTTTGTCTGCTTGCCTGCCTTTCTCTTCAATTTCCTTTTGCCTTCAAGTAAAAAGATCTTTCCCCGTATAGTTAATTTTATATTCACAGATACTGCCTTTTAGGTTTCATAAAGTTTCATTTTACATTTAAATATATAATTTAAATGTGGATTTTATTTTGGATTTCAGCACTGTTTGGGGAACAGTCTACCTCTTGATTTATGATATTTATCCTAGTAATTTCCTAAATATGCCCATATTTGTTTGTGATCTTTTGTTTGTTTAACTGAGTTGTAGTCAACTACTGCACCACTATTGTGTTAATGCTGTCACAGTCACAGTTGTTGAATCTGATAGGGCAAGTCCCTTTTCTTACTATTTTCTCTCCATATTTCCTAGCTGTTCTCACCTGTGTAATTACTTCTGTTGGATCTTCCCTTTCTCTTCCCTCCAAATTCCACTGGGGCTTTATTAAACACAGAAATGGGTTTGGGAAATATTTTCATCTTTATAATATTTAGAAGCTTAAAATGTCTCTCTATATAACTGGGTCAAATGTATGCCTGAGACAAGTTTTGCATTTTTTTCCTTACAAAGCCTGCATATATCTTGATCTAGATTATTCCTGAATGTCTTGATTTCCACCTTCCTTCTTCCGTTCAGTCAGTTGAGTTCAGTTGCTCAGTCTTGTCTGACTCTTTGTGACCCTGTGGATTGCAGCATGCCAGGCTTCCCTGTCCATCACCAACTCCCGGACCCTACTCAAACTCATGTCCATTGAGTCAGTGATGCCATCCAACCATCTCATCCTCTGTCATTCCTTTCTCCTCCTGCCTTCAATCTTTCCCAGCATCAGGGTCTTTTCCAGTAAGTTAGTTCTTCACATCAGGTGGCCAAAGTATTGAAGTGTAAGCCTTAGCATCAGTCCCTCCAATGAATATTCAGAACTGATTTCCTTTAGGATTGACTGGTTTGATCTCCTTGCAGTCCAAGGGACTCTCAAGAGTCTTTTCCAACACCACAGTTCAAAAGCATCAATTCTTTGGCACTCAGCTTTCTTTATAGTTCAGTTCTCACATCCTGATTTGGAACCAGTCTGTTGTTCCATGTCCAGTTCTAACTGTTGCTTCCTGACCTGCATACAGATTTCTCAGGAGGCGGGTCAGGTAGTCTGATATTCCCATCTCTAAGAATTTTCCAGTTTGTTGTGATCCACACAGTCAAAAGCTTTGGCGTAGTCAATAAAGCAGAAGTAGATGTTTTTCTGGAATTCTCGCCTTTTCTATGATCCAACGGATGTTGGCGATTTGATCTCTGGTTTCTCTGCCTTTTCTAAATCCAGCTTGACTATCTGGAAGTTCACGGTTCACGTACTGTTGAAGCCTGGCTTGGAGAATTTTGAGCATTACTTTGCTAGCGTGTGAGATGAGTGCAATTATGTGGTAGTTTGAACATTCTTTGGCATTGCCTTTCTTTGGTATTGGAATGAAAACAGACCTTTTCCAGTCCTGTGGCCACTGCTGAGTTTTCCAAATTTGCTAGCATATTGAGTGCAGCATTTTAACAGCATCATCTTTTAGGATTTGAAATAGCTCAGCTGGAATTCTATCACCTCCACTAGCTTTGTTCATAGTTATGTTTCCTAAGGCCCACTTGACTTAACATCCAGTATGTCTGGCTCTAGGTAAGTGATTACATCATCGTGGTTATCTGGGTCATGAAGATCTTTTTAATATAGTTCTGTATATTCTTCCTTCTTCACTGCCTCCTTACCTTCCTCTCTTCCTCTCTCCTTTCTTCTATCACTTTGGTATATTTCAGAATAAAAGCCATCTTTAGAGTTTGTTCATCTTTGGTGGTGTTTTCCTTATGTACTTATTTGAAGGGGAGAGCTGCAAAGGTCATGATCTGATTTTGTATTTCTTGGTTTAATTTAGCATTCTCATTTAAAAATGCATTTTTTGTCTGCTCATTTTTGTTTTCAAAGACAAATAGAAAAGGATAAAGATTCTTGTTCTTTTATGGTTTTTTAATCGTCAGGAAATGCTTATCAATTAAAACATTAATTTTGTGAAAGTCAGTATTTTGCTCTTTTTATAGATACATGTTGATGAGCAAAGCATATAGATTCTAGCTAATACTTTGTGCTTCTTACAGAAATCTGCAGACAGAATAAGCTCATTCAAGAGAAAAAAGAGAATTTATTAAAGTTGATTGCTGAAGTAAAAGACAAAAAACAGGAAGTGGAGGCACTGACTGCAAATATCCAGGATCTTAAGGAAGAATATGCTAGGAAGAAGGAAAGTAAGTTTCCAGTTGTACAGGTGTTTAAAACAATCTAAATTTCAAAGTAGTGATGGCTCACAATTATGTACATTTTGCCTTCTCCCCAGTTCATTGCCAGCAGTAGCTAACATACTTTAAGGCCATAGCTAGTCATTCATCTCTCTCTGTAAGGTGTCTGTGAAGTTTGCTAAGTGGGTTTCATTTTCCTTCTTTTGCTTAAAGAACCTTTTTTTTCTGTCTTTTAAAAAATTTATTTAGTTTTAATTAAAGGAAGTTGCTTTACAGTATTGTGTTGGTTTCTGCCAAACATCAACATGAATCAGCCATAGGTATACCAGCGTCCCTCCCTAATGACCCTCCCTCACACCTCCCGCATTCCACCCCTGTAGGTTGTTACAGAGCCCCAGTTTGAGTTCCCTGAGGCATAACAGCAATTCCTATTGGCTGTCTATTATACATATGGTAATGTATGTTTCCATGTTACTCTCTCCATATATCCCACCCTGTCCTTCCTAACCCTCCTCTTGTCCATAAATCTGTCTCCATTGCTTCCCTGCAAATAATTTCATCAGTACCATCTTTCCAGATTCCATATATATGCATTAATGAAGACTGATCCTTTTGATTTCTAATAGAACCAGAGAATAATGAAATTGAGTTTCATTATTGTGGGAGTTTAATTAAGCAGAGTGGGAGACAGTTTCACTAAATAAGATTTGCCTGGGAGAAACCATTGTGTAATTTATGCAACAGATTCATTGATCACGCATCCTCTGCCAGGAACTATTAAGCGTGTTCTTCATACTGTAAAGCCTCTTTGTCTAAGACTTTTATATTTTTTTTAAAAAGCTGCTTCTTTTAGATAGAAGACTTGTTTGCCCATAAATGAAATAATCAATTCTAAAATCTCTTGAATATAGCAAAGTTAGTTTCTTGAATGCTTTTTCTTATAGAGTTTGTGTACGAATCGACATTATTTTTTTCAACTCTTAAGTATTGCTTAGGGAATATTGCATTAACTTTTGAAGAAAAGTTTTAAACTAGCATGAAATAACGCTGATTTCCTATTTAAAATAATAGAATATTTTTCCAGTGAAGCAACTGATACATTTTTGGCTAACTAAAAAAAGCGAAATGGTGTACAAGAAGTCTTTCTGTTTCTCTGCTGCTTGCAAGTCCTTGGCCTATTTATTCATGCTGCTTTATAATAAAATAGAACAAAACTTATTCCTCTTAATACTGGTGTGTATTTTTTCATGCAGTTTTTCCTTCCAGCTTAAATGAACAGAAGCCCCTTTTACTACTTGGTGGAGATAGAAAGTGTAGTAAATGTAAATGTAAGCTGATTTATTTGCCTGGTATCATTTTTATGGTTGTTTAAAAGTTTTTTAAAATTAGTTAAAAGAATATTAACTGAATGTTATTTAAAATATTCTATACTCATTGTATGTGTTTTTAATCATAGCTATTTCCACTGCTAACAAAGCTAATGAAGAGAGGTTGAAAAGGCTACAGAAATCTGCAGACTTGTATAAAGATCGACTTGGACTAGAAATTCGAAAAATTTATGGTTAGTATATTAATGTAAGTAAAACATAGGATATTTGAAAAGTCTGTCTTAAGTAGAAAAGAATCTTTAAAATATTTTCAGCTAAGATTGTTAACACACATTGTTAACTTTTTAAACAGTAAGAAAAAATTACAAAACTTTTATCACCCTAATGTAATTACTCTTGCCTTGGTTATTTATCATCCAGTATTTTAGTAAATGTATTTTAGGCATGGTTGCCAGCATGCAAAAAATTTTTTTGTTCCTTGTTCTTACTGGTATTGTATGATTAGTATTTCTCTAATTGCTATAGCCTTCATAATGGTAATTTTAACATAGTGGTATAATAATTCATTCCATAAGTGTAGCTTAATTTATTCAGTCTTTTATCTATTGTTTAACCTATATATTACTCTAAGTTTAACACTTGGATTTTACATTTTTCAGTTTTAGATATACTATAGTGGACATACATAGACTTCTCCATTTGGGGGCACAATTTTCATGAAATTCCCAGAGATGAATTACTGAGTTAAAGCATAGGAATATTTCTGCCACTGTTACATATATATGTGTCAATTTATAGAAATACTTATGGTGTTGGGAGTCCCCAAGATTACATTCTGTTTTGGTGATTTCACTAGAAAGATTTACAAGACTCAGGGTGGCTCAGATTTATGGCAGTGAAAGGATGTGAAACAAAATCAGCCCAAAGGAAAAAGTCACGTGGGGCAAAATCTAAAGGAAACAAGTTTTCAAGAGCCTTAAGCCAGTGGACTCACACAGGATGTGGTTAATCCCTTCAGCATCGAATTGTGACAGTACATGTGAAGTGGTGTCTACCAGTGAACCTCATTAGAGACTCTGGAAGCTTGGCCAGGTTTTGCTTGGACTTCACCCCAGGAATTATTTGCATTGCTGATTTTGCTGTATCCTTTCACTGTTATCATAGCTCTGAGTACAACCAGTGGTGAGCCCCAGGAATCCTCCTAGTGAATTTTCAAACCTGTAGTAGGCTTGGGGATCTCTGATCCCCCAGACAAGGACCAGTCTTGCAAGCAGATCTTTTCTGGGGATAGAAGTCTCAGGCCTGCTAGGTCAACTATGTATGCAATCTGTGTATAATGTAAAGAGTACCCATTTCATTGTTATTTGTGCCAGAATTGTAGTTTCTTTTTAAAGTTTTTTGGTTTATTTTATTATCTGGCAGTTGATAAGATAATAGAAACTTTTAGAAATTACATTTCTTTGATTATTAATGAAAATGTGACCATTTTCCCCATTTATTTACTAATTATACTTCTTTCTTAAATTGGACCCTCTATTCATCAATCTGTTTGCCTTAGTTTTGGTGTTTTTCCTATCTGTCAGAATGAGTTTTTAATACAAAATATTAACCTTTGCTTAGAGGAGAACATAAAGACCAGCTCTGAACTTTTTAAAAAATTTTATTTAGTTTGAATTGGGGGACAACTGCTTTACAATATTGTGTTGGTTTCTAAAAATATGGAACGCTTCATAAATTTACATGTTATCTTTTCACAGGGATGATGCTAATCTTCTCTGTATCATTCCAGTTTTAGTGTATGTGCTACTGAAGCAAGCGTAGCTCTGAACTTTTGATCCGTTGGTCTTTAAGTTTATCTTCACTGTTATCCTGAGGTGCTTTTTTGTGTTTTGTTTAGTTTTGTCTCAAAACCACTTTTAAAGCTTTAAAATTATTTTTAGATTTAAAGTAGAAGTTTCTCATAGTCCTCAAAATCAGGAAATACTGTTTTATAGCAGTGTAGATATTAATCAGAGATGGAGGGAAGAAAGCTCATCTCAACTGAGAGCTTTGGCACAATAAAATAATTCTCATACTAAATAATTTAATCCCTTTTTTAAGGTGATAAATTGCAGTTTATATTCACTGATATTGACCCTAAGCATCCTGATCGCCCATTTATGTTTTCCCTATGCCTAAACGAAGCAAGGGACTATGAAGGTAAGTACTCCTATCTCTTAACTGGTATTTAAGATTGGCATCCTGGAATGTTATTTGACTTAGAACATAAAGTAACGTGAAGGCAAGTAATATTCCCACAAGCTGTTGCTTTCTTTTCCAGTCTTGCTTCTTGTGATATTGTCTTCTAAAGGCAATGACTATAGTTTTGATTTATAGATAGTATCCAGGAACCTTAATAAGTAACTTCTTTTCCGGATGGCACAGTGCCACAATGGCTGAAAGACTTAAAAGACCAGCGATCACTGTATTTCATACGCAAGTTTGAATTATGCTCTTAGAGAACTTTAAGCTAAAGCTATAAAGGATATGACTGCCTAAATGTGAATATTGTATGTGATCTAAGTAGATGATTTTCAATTTGAATGATAATTTCCCAAAAATAAATTTTAAAATATCCTATCCTGAAAATCCCAAATGTTGATAATTTTGCCTCGTTACTGATTCTGCAGTGATCCAGAAAGGTCTTTAATGTGTGGGAAGTTATATGTTCGGCAATAGTGTGAACAAAAAGAATGGAAATTTATTTCTCTCTTTTTATTATTCTAATGTTAAGGATTCTAAAATAATCCTTAACTTACTGGAATTCAGAAAAATGGTTCTTAGCTCTTTATACCTGTGTCCTCAAAGTATTTGTATTAATAGCAGATGGACACTCAGGAAAACGGCTGAGTTGGCTCCCTGATGTGACTTAGTGACTCGAATTTATAGTTTAGGAATGTACTTCAAGTACAAATGTTTGTTTGTTTTTTTCTCTCTCAAGGTAAATATCTTCTAATCTGATGGTGTGTATCAAGCCATCTATAGGAGCCATGTATTGATGATTAAAATCAAAAGTGTAGTCTTTGGTAAAGGTACATGGACTAGAGATTTTGAGCACTCTAAAATTAATTGTTTTCTTAGCAAATTTAGCCTTCCTAGTAGCCTTTACCTAGGGATAATTGATAATTCAAATAAATAAAAATGGAATTGTGACCAAAAATAAATAAATAAAAAGTAAATCCCAAAACCTCCTACCTAGCTTCTCAGTTTTCTCTAAATTGGATAGCCTCTCTTGTTATATAGTGTTATAGTATTTGATAATGTATTAAAATAGAGTCTACAGTATAAATTTGGGACCAGGTACTCTTTGCTGTTCTTTCTCTGCTTTGGTCATGGGCCTTGTTTCCCAAGCAGTCTCTGCCAAAGAACTGGGAATCTGACAGGCTTCAATTTCTTCTTGGACAAAGGGCAAGCCTGATGGTAGAGAAAGTTGAATCATTCCTTTCCTTCGACCACCTTCACAGGAGACTTGCTCCTAGTACGTACCAGCTGGTGCAACTGCATGTGAGGGCCATACTGTTAGCTGTGACTTTGAGTCCCATTTGGCCATGTAAATACAACTTTGGGAATAGCAGCTACATTTTCTAATGATCCCCATTTCAGTTGTAAAACAGCAGATATTTCTTTCCATAGTTGTCAGTTATTAAGGGTTGGCGTTGAAAGTTGTTCTTTTGACCGAGTGGTCAGAAATTAGATTTGAGGCCAAATTTTCACAGAAAACTGACAACAGTTTAAAAAAAAATACTGTTAAAATAGTTTAAATAGTTAAAATGTATGGGAAAGATGATAGGAAATGTATCTGCCTTCTGTTCTGTATCTCTGAGCTCTTCAATCCTTGATTACCATCTGTTTGAAACAAGATTGTAGTATTTAATATTTGAATATTTAGAGATTAAACAAAGCAAAGGTCCAAAAGATAGTTAGGATATGAAAATCAAGTTTGTGTGTCATTCTGTGCTGAAAGCATTTCAGGAAAATGGAATTGAACCGACTTGAATCATATGAGAGCGTCTAAGTTACGAATACATCTCTTCTAAAAATATTGTCTCTTTTTTTTTCCTTCTAGTGTCAGATAGTGCTCCTCATCTTGAGTGCCTCGCAGAATTTCAAGAAAAAGTAAGGCAGACCAACAATTTTTCAGCTTTTCTTGCCAACGTTCGGAAAGCTTTTACTGCCCTGGTTTATAATTAACATATACACAGTGTATAAAAACCGTTATCCCTTTGTATTTCTCTTTTTTGAAAAACTGTCATTATTTGGTGTTTGTCTATAATCTTTATTTTTGTAACATTTCTGTGTGCTGATTTTTGTCAATTATTTTAATTAAAATCTTGGGAAAGAAGGTTTAAGTCAAGCTATTAGAAGTCATGGATCAGTAATAATAAAAAATGAAGGGAGTGAATCCAACCTGTGGTTTGCAATTTCTAAAATGTACTTCACAGAGTAAATGCTATCATCCTAATGTCTTAAAGGAAGGAATGTTTTATCTTAAACCAAGAGGGATCTACAGTTAAAGGACAAATCTTTGTACCAGAAGAAAGTTGTGTTCTAAAATATCTAGAAAAGGATCTAATTTTGAAAATCCAAATGTAGAAAATTCATAAGCAATTTCCATTTTGTAATATTTATACTGGTTAGTTGTGGTCTAGACATATATTTGACATCTTTGGAGTCTATTCAGTACAGACTACAACTCAATCAGTTTTCTTCTAGAATTTCATTTTTGTCACTATTTTTTCCTTATAAATTTGGTTGTGTTTAGGTCTGTTGGCTTTAGTAGAAGCCACATACTACTGTCTCAGGATATCTTGGGCACGCCTAAAAGCCATGGAGCAGTGGCCTCCATGTTTCTAGCTACTTCTGGCTTCCCCTTGCTGTCTGGTGGGGGAGGTTAAGCCAGTTGTCTAGCCAGGGCTGGAGGGAGCTTCAGAGCACTATCCCTCAGTTGGCTCTCATGTCTAGGACTTGGCTCAGGGTTCTGCTCACCATCGTATAGCAGTGGAATTTATCTAAATGCTGTGGGCCAGTGGGAATGTTATTACTCAGCCATCCCCAGTGTGCAGACCAACTTTTAGGCACCACTGATTGATACTGTCTCTGCAGAGATGAAAGGCTGATAAACTGCCCTGGAGATTAGAGTGTGTGGTACAAATAATCATCTTATCCTGTCTTAGCATGGGCTTGGCTAAAGGAATATTTTAACAGGCAGTTCAGTGAGCAGACTATCCAGTTTTCCTAGGCAAACATTCACATTTGGCTTTATTTTGTAATATACCTACATTTAAATGAGTATAGAAAGCCATATCAAAACCCAGCTTTGGTTTTTATGGACTTGGCTTGGTTTGGAGTTTATATAAGCAGGATCCATTTCTTAGCTGTTTCTCCTGGGTTAAGATTCCATGGGAAGAACCCCAGCAATTTCAAGTTCATCTCAATCTCTGAACCAATCACTGGTGATCAGAAGAGTAAAGTATATACATTGGATTAGGTTAGCTCCTCGGGAAACCCAGGTCTGGAAGTGGATTAAGCACGATAACTGAGCTAAGAGTAGGGATGTTATTCTTTAAATGGAAATAAACACTAAATGTTTAACATAAAAAAGATAGCAGGTGACTATTATAGTGAGTACATATTTACTGAATTCCCTGCTTGAAATATATCAACAAGGAACAAAACATTTTTTCATTAAAACTAGAGAAAAACCACATATCCTACCACAAATTCTGGATATAATGTTTTGAACCATAGAGTGAAAAGGCACCAGGCATTGATTCTGAAAGATCTTTTTTACCTGCAAGGTAGAGAAATGAAGATTGGGGATGAGAGACTTAATGGGAAACTCTCCGCTTAGATCCATTTCTCTTCAAGGACCACCATTCTTCACTTCTAACTGGGGGTCCATCTAGTCAAAGCTATGGTTTTTCCAGTAGTCATGTCCAGATGTGAGAGTTGGACTATGAAGAAGATTGAGCGCCAAAGAATTAATGCTTTCAAACTCTGGTGCTCGAAAAGACTTGAGAGTCCCTTGGACTGCAAGGAGATCAAACCAGTTAATCCTAAAGAAAATCAACCCTGAATATTCATTGGAAGGACTGATGCTGAAGCTGAAGCTCCAATACTTAGGCCACCTGATGCGAAGAGCCAACTCACTGGAAGAGACCTTGTTGCTGGGAAAGATTGAGGACAGGAGGAAAAGGGGGTGACAGGATGAGATGTTTGGATGGCATCATTCACTCAATGGACATAAGTTTGAGCAAACTCCAGGAGATAATGAACAGGGAACCTGGTGTGTTACAGTCCATGGAGTTGCAAAGAGTGGGACACAACTGAGCAACTGAACAATAATGACAAGCTTAAATTTTAAAGTTTAAAGCACATTATGAAAATTGTGCTTTGAATGGTTAAGAACACATAAGAAAGGGAAACCAAGCTAGTCCATTAAACTTCCTCTATCCATTTTATTTAGGATGGTATGTTGTAAAAACAAAATAATAGTTTTCAGCATTTAAAACTTTCCTGATACAGAAATAAAGCACAAGATACAAGATACAAAATACAATTTCTTAAATGGGAAAGAAATATGCCTAAGTAGTAAAACCAATTGAAATGGAATCTCAATGGGGTACACTAACCTATTCCACATTTTGTAATAAAGTGGAACAAGACCTCTAAAATTAAACTCAATCACTAAGTTAAAAAAACAGAATCAGCACAAAATCTGCTAAAATGTCTTACTAATGGGTTTAAAGTTTTGATTTCCCATCTAATGAGGATTAGAAAGTGTTGCTTCTCTTCCAGTTCAGAGGATTCTGATACAGAGACGATTAGTTATACCTTAATTTGTGTACCGTGACAGTGAATTGCCTGTTTAGCTATAAAGCTAGCATAGTATCTTTCCAGGGGCTCAGTGGTAAAGAATCCGCCTGCTAACGCAGAAGAAGGAGACATGGGTTCTGTCCCTGGGTTGGGAAGATCCCCTGGAGGAGGAAATTCAACCCACTCTGGTATTCTTGCCTGGAAAATTTCACGGACGGGGAGCTTGGTGGGCTACAGTCCATGGGGTGGCAACAAAGTTGGACACGAACAACTGAGCAAAATAGCATAGTAGCTAACATACAGTAGAAACTTAATACGTAGTTGTCAATGTTGAACACATTTCCAGACTCAGTAGAAAATTATTTAATGGGAAATTTAAATTACACCTTTGAAAAGGAGCTGACATGTTCGGTAATACCTACAGGCATGTTGCTGAGATGTCCAGCAATTTTTAACAGGTAAAGACAGCTGTATAGGTAATTCTTGAAAAAATGGCAAGCTAATCGAGAACAAGACTCTGAATAAAGACAAGGGTTTCATCTATGTAGAAAAAGAGTCTTGTCAATTAAGTAAGTAAACTGGAGAGTATGCAAGCTATTTTGAATCAGCTCCTTTCATAGTATTGTTAAACATGTTGTGTGAAGTGTGAACAATGTATGATGAGATATGTGAAGGATATTTGGAGTTTATAGACACGTTACTCTCTTTCCTTATCAACTAGGCAAGCTGGAGGTAGCTGCTAGGCTAAGGTGCAACAAATGGAAAAACTTCAAGGAAGAAATTATTTTACTCAGCTGCATAGATTTTTACAAAAATTCACAAAGGCAGTATTTAAGATTCAAATAAATGTGATCTATATAATGGTAAATCTTGAATAAATGCTCTGTGTGTGTGTGTGTGTGAAAAATTCTGCTTTCCAGTATCAACATGGTAACATGAAAAGATTTGAGAATTAAAGATGTGGTCCAGTCATTGCTCTATTATTAAAACTGATACATGATCTTGGACAAATCAGTTAATCTTTTTGAGCTTAAATCTTCTTTCCAACCAAACTGCACTATGTGTAATTTCCCAAACTTGCCTTTTCTTTTTTGTTGAGCAGGCCAAGGAAGTTTTCTTCTATTTTCAGTTAATTAAAAGTAATTATCATAAATGTTTGTTGCATTTTATTGTGTTTTTCTGTATCTGTATGGATTTTCATCTCGTAGCTGTTAATATGGTGATTTATATTAATAGGCTTTAAAAAAAAGTTGAATTAAACTTGCCTTCCTGGAATAAATCTTAGTCATGGCGTGCAATCTGTTTAGTTTTGTTTTTAATAATGCTAGATTCAGTTTTGTGAAATTTGCTTGAAATGTTTACTTCTAGAACCATGAATTAGATTGGCTTATAATTTCCTTTGTGTATTAACACCATCTGATGTTGGTATCCTGGTTATCCTCGGTCCCAGGCCCTTGAAAATAGTTGAGATGTGCTCCTTTCTTTTCTGTTTCCTGAACAAGTTTGAATAAGGGCTTATGGCTTTTGAACACACATATAAAACTCTCTTGAGCCTGTGTTTTCTTGTAGGAAGATGCTTTTAGAAAAATGCTTGTTAATTGTTTAATAGTTATTGAATTAATTATTCTGTTTCTTCCTGAGTTTTGATAAGGCATACTTTTTTGAGAAATTTGTCCCTTGCTGACTTTTTTTTGCAAATTAATTGGTGTGAAGTTGTTAATAATATATAATTTTGGTTTTTGATATCTACTGCATCTGTAGTGTGTCTCCTTTTTTCTTAGAAATAATGCTGCTTTATTTATGCCTTTCTTGTGCTTCCCTGGTGGCTCAGATGGTAAAAAATCTGCCTGCAATGCAGGAGACCTGGGTTCAATCCCTGGGTCAGGAAGATCCCCTGGAGAAGGGAACAGCCATCCAGTCCAGTGTTCTTGCCTGGAGAATTCCATGGTATTCAGGAACCTGGCAAGCTACAGTCCAAGGGGCTGCAAAGAGTCAGACTTGACTGAGCGACTAACACTTTCACTTTCATGACTTTCTTAATTTTGCCAGAGGTTTGCTCTGTCGATTAACCCTTTCAAAGAACCAATGAAGCTTTATTCAACCTCTTGTTTTATATGTCATTAATTTCTGATCTTTCTTTTCATTTATTTGCTTTAGGTTGTTTCTGATGTTTTTATAAATTTATAATCAGGATGGTTAATTGATTAATTTTATCCTTTATCCTGTGGTACTTTAAGTTGCTTTCCTGAAACTATAGGTTTTAGTACATAGTAACTTTCTTATTTTTTATTTCTAACAGTTACAATTTCCCACTAAGATCTATTCTTTGACCATGTGTTATTTAGAAGTGTGTGTGTCTGCACATGTGTGCTTGTGTGTGTGCAGGGACACATAACACGTGTTCTCCGAACACATCGGGTTTTTTCCCTTATTCTTTTCTTAATGATTTCTTACATTGTTGTCACACAATTTCTAGAGCACTACTTTGTGGCCTCGTGTGTAATCGATTTTTTAAAACAATAATTTTATTTGTTTTTGGCTGTGCTGAGTCTTCGTTGCTGCATGGGCTTTCCCTAGCTGCGGTGAGCAGGGGCTACTCTCTAGCTGTGATGTGTGGGCTTCCCATTGTGGTGGCTTCTCTTGTTATGCAGCACAGATTCTAGAGCTCTCAGGCTTCAGTAGTCGAGGCGTGTGGGCTCAGGAGTGTGGTGCCCAGGCTCCGGAGCACAGGCTCGATAGTTGTGGCCCATGGGCTTAGTTGCTCCCTGGCATGTGGGATCTTCCCAGATCAAGGGTCAAACCTGTGTCTCCTGCATTGGCAGGCAGATTCTTTACTGCTGAGCCACTAAGGAAACCCTGGAATCACTTTTATAAATGTGTACTTTCCAGAGGTTACATTTTATCTGCAGCACCATTTTATCTGCCCATAGCGTTCAGCTCGGGCTTCCCTCATAGCTCAGCTGGTAAAGAATCCGCCTGCAATGTGGGAGACTTGGGTTTGATCCCTGGGTTGGGAAGATCCCTTGGAGAAGGGAAAGGCTACCCACTCCAGTATTCTGGCCTGAGAATTCCATGGACTGTATATCCATGGGGTCACAAAGAGTTGGATACGAATGAGTGACTAACACACACACACACACACACACACACACACACACACATTTATCACAGTGTATTGGTCTGTTTCCCTTTCAGAAGACAGACTGAGGGCTCTTTGAGGAAAAGGATTTACTGTCTTTCTAGTATTGAAGCAACAGATCAGTGTATAGTAATTCCTCTTTACCCTTCAAAATCCCTTTTCTTGATCCCCTGCCCTCAAGCCCATCTTTGCTGAGTTAGACATTCTTCCTACTAATGTTGCCACAGACAATGGGATGTGTCGCTATTCTGATTCTCTTTCCAAATTTGGCTGATTGCCACTGAGGCCATAAAGACTGGGGGAGGAGGGACTTTTTCTTGGAAGCTGGAACAAAGTTATATTATGCTCAAATTACTAATCAGTTAAAACCTTATAATACTGTACAATAAAACTTACTTTAACCCAAACTGAACATTATTTTACTTTCTGATGAATCAGAATGGATGATAATACTCTTTATGAATATTAATTATTATGAGTAATTGAAATGCAGAAAAGTGAAATTAATCTTTCTGGTTGACATGACAGGATAATGGATAGTCAGAATTTACTGTACCAGAAAGAAGATAAAATAGAGTAATGTCTTTGATATTTTTAGTGAAAATCTGACTCAGACCTCAACTGCCTATATTTCAGGTTGCTAATGTTGCTAGAAAATTCCTGACCTAAGAAAACTGCCTAGTGGAGTATAATTATGAAAGCCAAATTAAGAGTTTAGAAGTCTTAATATTAAAAAAGTTATTTTATTCTCTGTGGAAGACTTGGGAACATCATTAATGTTCCCAATATGCACTTAATTTTTACCTAAATCTAAGTAGTACCATCCGCACCTGTCCTGCCAGAAAATTCTTGCCCTTCTAAGATGATATCCAAGTCTATTATACCCAAAAATATTTGTATTTTTATCTAGTTTAATACTATAGTGTTTCTTTGAAGTTTAAAAATTACATATTGCAGATGCAAAAAAAAGAATTTGCAGCAACATTTTAAACCAGGAAAACCATTTATGTCTTTACAAAATAAAACTGCTTTAGGAAGAAAGGGGCCTCTTTGAAAATTACTTCCAAAGAGTTTCAGGGTCCAATCATCATTATCATCACTTTACACAAATGACTGCGTGTAGGCTGCAGTCAATTGCTACACAATTCTTTTATCCATCGAGGCTTAATGGAAAGAAGTCAGATGAAAAGGAAATATAAATTCAAAATCTCTGTTCATAGTCTTAATGGCCTATTATTCAGCCAACTTTCTACATGTGGAAAGCCTTCATTAATACGCCATTAAAGATGACTTTAAAACTTCTGATCTGTTCTTCTGGGCTGTAAGTTACGTCTCACATAACAAGTTTTACTTGAGCTCCTCCGGTCTGATATCTGTATCTATAAATATCTTTGTTAGTTATATCCTGCTTTAGGAGTCTAATGGGCAGAGTATAAAAAATATATGTACCTTATTTAAAATAAAATTTATTTGAAAATTTCCTTTTTCACAGTATAAAACTTGACAAGTTAAAAAAAGAAGTAGGGGGCAGGAAAGTAATAGAATGGATTTTAATCACTCCTTTAAAGCCAGACTATTTGGCACAAAAGTAAATCTGCCTAGATGTTCTTGCAATATCTTGACCTTCCATTCAGTGGAGTGTGTGATCTCCAGGCTGACATAGGCCAGTTTCTGAGATGCTGCTGTATCACGCCCCTCCATTCTAAAATTTTCCCCTTGGGGAAAGTTTGGGGGCCTGCTCTCTCTCATTCTCCACCTTTTCCCATTGTAGGGCATTTGAGGAAGTGGCAGAAATCTCTCTAAATTTTCCATTTTGACAGTCAATTCTGGTTTTTAGAACTTATCTTCCAAACTAGAGACTCATTAGCATTTAAGTGACTGTCACTAAGAAGTTGCTTAGGATATTCCTTGCATCATGACCTGGAAGGAAAGTACAGAATTCCTAGTTTCTGAATTGGTGTATGAAGTTTCCAACCAGGCAGGGAGGCATGAAATTTCAGGCACTGTCTCCTTCCTAACCCTTTTCTATCAGCCTTGCTCTTATTCTCAGATCTCCAGCCATCTCTGACTCACACTTGACCTCATGCTAAGACTCCCCTAGTGGCTCAGACGGTAAAGTGTCTGCCTACAATGCAGGAGACCCGGGTTTGATCCGTGGGTGGGGAAGAGCCTCTGGAGAAGGAAATGGCAACCCACTCCAGTACTCTTGCCTGGAAAATCCTATGGAAGGAGCCTGGTAGGCTACAGTCCATGGGGTTGCAAAGAGTTGGACATGACTGAGCGACTTTACTTACTTCACTAACTCAGAAGGTCACTGGCTCAGGATGGAACTCCTTTCTCCCCTGAGGTCCTCTGCCTGGCATAGAGTCCTGTTGTCTACCAACCTCTCTTCCGACCACGCTGACTATCCACCTTGGCTCATGATCCTTTATTCTACTGTCCTTAACTTGTGTCTGTCTCTCTGCTGAGGTTTTCTTGGACTTGATATATATTCTTCCCCATCTCTCTGGCCCTGCTTAACCCCTTGTGGGCCTACTGTGGCTATTGCCACCCAAGACTTGAGGAAAAGGACATCTGCATCCTAATCTCTATTGCGCCACCAGAAAACTATCTGACTTCATGCTAAACTGCTCTGCACTCAGCCTTTTCTCCCTGTGAGAGGGGCTGTTTTGGGTTATTTCTAGAGTCTCTTAGAAAACTCTAGGAACCATGGTATATCTTTTTCACCTCCCTTTACCTTCCATCTTCTGACTCTGTTTCAAAGAACTAAGAAGAGTGCAAAATGCCATGATATACCTGCATCATGGGCACATAGGCATCATGCCTGCATCATGGAACCCAGTTAGGAAGATAAATTTGTGAAGACGACAGCATTTCCCTTTATTTGCATCACATTGTGTAATTAATAGTGTGTAAGATGATGCCTTCAGAATTTCGCTCATGCTTGTGAAGCTGTGTCCCCGGCATTTAAAGGAAGCTCCTCCACATAAGCAGCAGGAAAATGACCCTTTTTTCCCTTTAAAGAGCCAAACCACCATCCTTCATCTTTCTTCTTGTGTATCGTCACGATGTCGCCTGTGAAAACGCACATACATTTAGTTAGACAAGTGAGTTCCTGCGATTAATACCTTCCCGAGTTTGATCAGTTAAGATAGTTTTTAAGGAGATTCTGCTTTCAAGGAGTTACTTGGTAGCATCACTTTTCTGCAGGTGATTCAGACGAAGCAAAACTTATTGACCACCTCTGCACAAAGCAGGCAGAATGCAGAGAATATTAAAAAGTTAGGTAATGGACAACTGAGTTGTGCCATAAAGTAGTTTGATTAGAAACAAAATCACTTTGGATCCTATGTCCTTGGGCTGCCTGGTTCCCTTTGGATAGAACTCATGGGTTGTCACCAAACTCTTCCTTGGTGTCTGTGCTTTAAGGGTTCCTCATGTTGGTGGGCACCATAGTTTGGTATGCTGACTATTAAGAGTATGTCTTGGCTACCAAGATTTTCTTTAGATCAAAGCAGCTTCTCTCCACTGTATGTGCCAGCTTCATAGCCCGAAGTTCCAACCTACAGCTTTGCACAATAATATAACCCCTTGTTCAACAATTGAGATAATTTGAATAAAATATCAATTTGAAGACATTACTCCTTTAAAGCAATGATTGAAGTAAATGGAATTCCTAGGAAACACATGGCTCTTCTCTAATTCTCTATTAAAAAACAAGATAAAAACACTAGTCCCCATCTTGTGAGAGAGTCCTTTCTCTCTGGCTGCTTCCTATACATCAAAGTGGAAACATCCCCTTCCTTCAGGATCCAAGAGCTACTTGATCTTTAGCATCATCACAAAGTCATTTTCAGTTGTTTTTTTTTCTTTCACTTTTTTCCCCAGTAATTTTCTTTCCAAGGCAAAGGAGACTGTCGACCCCCCTTCTATCTTTCCTTAGTTACATCACTATTTTTTCTTGCAAGAGACCATCCTCAGTCTAGAAACCCTGTCTAATGTGTTCTCTCAGGTCAATAGATTGACACAGTCCACTACTGGAATTCAGACATAATTTATGGACTACCCTGGCCATCCAGTAATTAAGACTCCACGGTTCCAATAGAAGAGGCGCGGGTTTGATCCTTTGATCCCTTGTTGGGGAACAAAGATCCTACGTGCCTCATGGTATGGTCATAAAGTAAAAATGTAAAAAAACCAAACAAATAATTTAAAATTTTATCTTCAGCTTCCCTAAGATGCCAACATGTCATTCCATTTAAAGAACCCACTTGGGATATAATGTATAAGTAGGCTTTGCAACCAAGAGAAAACTGAAGACAAACAAGATGATCAATTTAAGGTGTTAACTATGTAACTCAGGATCCTGGGTTCTAGGTGGCATCTGGGATATGTGTTTTAACTCATATGGAAAGTGGGACTACTGCATTTCATTTACTCACTTACTGATACAAGTAGTCTTAGGATGGCGTGATGAATAACAAAGTGACTTCTATAACACCTAAAGCTTTTAAATTAAAGGCAACATTGATTTCAGATGAAAGCAGGAGTGGGGTCTACTTTCTATTTCCTTTTTTCTTGTCTTTACTTATTTCTGAGCTACAAGGAAAAGTAACTGCGTGGAGAACTCTGACTGGCAAACTGAAAAGGAAGCGCCCATGAACCAATAGCAAATATGTGGTGGTGTCCCTGTTGTTTAACTGTTAAATCCATTTTGACTTTCTGTTGCTTCTGGGTGCTGTGTCCTGGTCATGGAATATAAGTTTTCTCCTATGACACAATTCTTTCTCACTAACATTTTCATCTCCAGATCTCTGCCTTAGCTTAACATTCGAACGTGGTGGCTAACTGGACATAAAAAGAAAGTTGAGGTGGTAACCTTTTCTCATTTAATAATCTTGAGGTTTTCACAACCCCTTGTTGTTGTTCAGTCACCAAGTTGTGTTTGACTCTTTGTGACCCTATATGGATGGCAGCATGCCAGGCTTCTCTGACCCTCACTATCTTCCAGAGTTTGCCCAAGTTCATGTCCAATGAATTGGTGATGCCATCCAACCATCTCATCCTCTGTTGCCCTCTTATCTGTCTGTCTGCAATCTTTCCCAGCATCAGGGTCTTTTCCAAAGAGTCAGCTGTTCGCATCAAGTGGTCAAAAAGTATTGAAGCTTCAGCTTTAGCATCAGTCCTTCCAAAGAGTATTCAGTGTTGATTTCCTTTAAGATTGACTGGTGTGATCTCCTTGCTCTCCAAGAGACTCTCAAGAGTCTTCTCCAGCACCACAATTTGAAAGCATCAATTCTTTGGTGCTATGCCTTCTCTATTGTCCAGCTCTCACATCCATACATGATTACTGGGTAGACCATAGCCTCGACTATATGGAACACTGTTGGAAAAGTGATGTCTTTGCTTTTTAACACACTGTCTAGCTTTCCTGTCAAGAAGCAATTGTCTTCTAATTTCATGGCTGCAGTTACCATTCGCAGTGATTTTAGAGCTCAAGAAGAGGAAATCTGTCACTGCTTCCACCTTTACCCCTTCTATTTGCCATAAAGTGATGGGACTGAATGCCGTGATCTTATTTTTTTTAATATTGAGTTTTAAGCCAGCTTTTTCACTCTCCTCCTTCACCCTCATCAAGAGGTTCTATAGTTCCTCTTTGATTTCTGCCATTAGAGTGTTATCATCTGCATATCTGAGGTTATCCTTACATAATACCTTCCGACGTTAAACAAAAATCTGTGACATGGAGAAGGGGATCTGATTCCTTTAATTAGTCATAAAACCCCTTTTTGAGAGAGAAGTAGGAGAAATATTAAGCATTCTCTGACCCAGGTTCTAGAACTGGCATTTAGATTAAGCCATGAGAGGAAGTGACATCACACTCCAGTATGTGTAGCTTCTAAAAAGGAAAAAGGTGGGGCTGCCTCTCTGATATCTGTCCATTACTGATATTCTACCCCAACTGAGCACTGTGATTAACAGCGTGACTGGGTTTCCAAGTTCAAATCCTGAGCCTCGACTGCCAGTGACTTTAGCCGAAGTACCTTACATTTCTGTGTCTCAGTCTCCTCACTTATAAAACAGGCATAAATAATAATACCTACCTCAAAAGGTTTTTATGAATATTAAGTTGGACAATGTGTTTGCAGCAATGTCTGGCACCTGGTAAATACTGCATAGATGTCAGCTGTTTTTATTATGAGCGTTCTTTCTGGTGTGCTTATCTTTCTATCTTCTAAGAAGGGTGATTATAAACCTGAACTCATTTAACATGGTACTCATTTTAAAAGCTAAGACAAAGGTTATAGTCAAGTTAAAGATTTCACGTGAAAAGGCAAGTCAACTATTTGAGAATGATTCTTACCTTTTTCCAAGTCCAATTCATCATCTTGCCTGGCCTGAAAAGGATATAAGGCCTTGCAAAGACCATTGCCGAGCTGGGTCACACCGGAGGCTGAAAGTTGGATCGAGTTTTAGTGACTAACGCCGGGTCAGTGGGCAAGAAGAACACAGTGTGAAAGTGACCTAGTGTTCACCACGTAGTGCAGAGCTTGAATACATTGAAATCCTCCCCGAAGAAAAGTTTATCATTGTACATAATACTCATTCTTTGATTCAGTAACCATTTCTGAGGTAGGTACTATAAGAATGAACTATGTTTATTATATACTCAAAAGCTATAATATAGAAAATAAGTCTAGAGACAAAAGTTATTGTCGTAGTAATAATAATGATGACATTTTTAAATTGTTTTCCATGTGAATTTCACATCGGTCAATCTGTGTTGACCGATGTTGTATTTGTGTCTTGGAAAACCCACACTTGTTTTTCCCATCAGGAATATATTGGAGCAGGAGCTTCCTACCATTATCCCCAGGTACTTAGGGAACTGTTTCTCAAACTGTGCAACCATGGGTCTTTAATGTACAGGTGGACTACAATGGCCTGGGTTTGACCGAAACTCTTTTTTGCCAAGTTCTAATCAAGAACCTAGACAGTCAAGGTTATGGTAATACTATAGTTGAAAAATAAAGGATAATGAAACGTGTTTGTGTGGATGTGTGTTGGGGGGAGGCAGGGGGGTTTGAAAGGTAAAAGGCAATGGGGGTAGATGGACAAATGACCAAAGTCAAGTGACTGAACAAAGCCGGTAAGCTTTGGGATCACAATGTTTCTTGCACAGAGGATGGGGTTTCCTTGGCAGTTTGGAGGAGGCTGTGGAGACAGGGCTGCAGAGCTCACAGCGTTTCCAGCGTGAGCGTGGACAACAAATTGCAGGCTGTCTGAATAACATGGACGCTGGGACTGGGGGTGCCCTCCCTAAAACATTAGCGAATTCTTCCCCCCTCCCCCACCTGCATTCTTCTTGAGTCCTTCCCACCTTTTGGATGACATTTGCACAGAAAGCTACACATTCTAATAAATTAATCAGTCCTGATTGAAATGTTAATTTCCTTGAGCCAATTTATATCCGTGTGGTTCTGAAAATAAAATATAATTTTGGCAATGTGCTTTAGTGATAGGACCCAGCCTCGAATTATTCTGGGCATGAGATTACCTGTAGACGAAGGACTTGGAATTCTCTGCCCATCAGAAGATGCCCTGTTCACAACATTCTCTAATCTCTTCATCAGAACAGGCCGAGATATTTTTACAGAACTATGTGTCTGCTGCTGTTTGAATAGAGGGGGAAAGACATTTTTAACAGCACTATCAACAAAAGTATTTGAGAAAAGTAACTCTTCTGCAGCTGTTTTCCTCAGGAATCTGTTTTTTAATTATTTGGAGAAGGATGTAAAGAAATCATTCAATACATTTCTAAATCCTACTATAGTGAGGTTTTGTTAATGAAACCTTAATATTTTCAGAATTAGACATTACTATATTTTATAGCCTGTGTTTGCAATTCTGACCTGCAGCCTTAAGCCATATAATATTTACACCATTCCTTCTACAAATTCAACTTTAATTGGTTTTGATGCAAGTGAAATAATCATGACTGTGTAAATGACTGAGACCCCTTTAGAGCTCAAGGCTCAGAAAGAAAACTGTCCCTTCATCACAAGGTAGTTACAGCTCCCTCTTCTGGTAGCAAATGGAAAACAGCTAACCGTGTATACTCACGTGCTCATCAACACCTAGAGTGAAACACCGGGAAAGCATTAATACATGTGTGTGAACCTTTTAATTGTGCTCACACATTATCAACATCATGTACTATGTTAAATGGATGAGACTACTGCTTATCACAAAATCTTACAATTTAGGAATGTAATAGAAATTTTACTCTAAGAGCACGTTCAAGGGATAAAGTTAGAAAATGAGAAGGAAGAAGGAACCCAAAGTATTTTTAACTCATTAATTTACCTATGAATACAAAGAATTTGTTCATTTGTGTTTAGTCTTTGTTACTGTGCTCAAAAAATAAATAAATTTATCTTAAAATTGTGCAATTGGAGATTTGAGCATTTATAATTGGCATATATAATTCATAACAGCTTTTTTGCCCTGATGCTTCTTTGAATCATTCTACCCAACAAGGCCAGTCAAGAAATTATAACCAGCCTCTTAAATGTTTACCTTTTCTTTCCACTTGAAGATGGAGTTACTACAGGGATGGTTGGGTTGAGGTCTTTGCTCAAGTTCTGCTAACACAGATGACAGTTTATAGGAGTTTGCTTGCAGAAGGTCTAGTTTCAAGCTATTCTGTGGAAACAGCATTTGACCATATGAGTAAATTTCTAGAGACGGAGGCACAACTCATTGTGGGTGGATAAAGGGACATCAGGATAACTTCCAAAATGACAAAGAGGTTCAGAAAAGTACACATTCAATTCTTGTGCAATTCATTTGCATAAAATGCTGGAGAGAGAAAAACAATGGACCCTTTAATAAGTCTAAAGAAAGCCTTATTCTGGACCCTTGTAAATAAGGTAAACCAGAAAGCTTGATAGATATATTACTCAGCATTTTGTGACAACGAGCTTTAGTTAACTTTCTGCTGAGGAATGGGGAAAAGAGACTAGTAAGTGCTGATTGCAGAAGGCAGGCTTTCAGGGGGCTTTGGAGCCATGGGCACTTAACATAAAGAAGAGAATTGACTCTTGTCAACAGAATCAAACTAAAATGATGTGTGGCAGGGTTTTTCTTGGTGGTGTTATTATTTCTTGAAGAGGTGAGGTCTTATATTACCTGGAAAGTTTGCAGCAACACTTCTGAAAACTAGAAACAATATTTTGGGCTATTTGAATATAAAAATAAAGAGTGAAACTAAAGCTATTAGTCTCCTGTTTTCAATTTGACCTTGAGCTAGAAACTTTATATTGACTTCTCTGTCAAGTTGTGTTCAGTCAAGGTAAATCAAAGCACAGAATCTAAATACTGAAAAGAGTCTGCTATTCAACATTCTCCTCACCATTGCCTCTCCCTCCTCCACATCTCCAGCCTGGGGATTCCTTTTTTTCTTTCTACTTTTTGGCTGTGCCACTCAGAATGCAGGATCTTGATTCCCCGACCAAGGATCAAACCTGTGCCACCTGCAGTGGAAGCGAGGTCTTAACCACTGGACTGCCAGGGAAGTCTGCAGCCTGGGATTCATAAGCCTAACATCACTGTCAGGGAATCACAGCCATGGACCAAACACCTCCAATCGATGGGGAAGGGCTCTAGTCCTTGGAACAATTCACTGCACAGTGGGCAGGCTCACCTAAGATGCAATCAAAAGCTCCTCCATAGCTTCTAGCCTTAGATCCAGTCTGCACTTGAGAACATCAACAGCAAGTCTCTCTGTTCTGTGGTGTGTTCCTTCTGGTAACCGAAGACAATATCTGCCCCCAAACACTTCCAGTTTCTGCAACAATTTCTCAGAGTATGGCTTGCCAACATTCTTGTTTCAAATATGGCACTGGACCAAGAGCCAATGAAATAGGAAATAGAGATCCCCCTGCAAGAAACCTCCCCTGCCTAAGACAAAATCAATCTATCACCGTTACTGTCAATAGTTTCCCTCCACCAGATGTGGGGGTGTATAATCTCTGACACAGATATTTGGCATCCACTATTTGAAGACCCTTTCTGCGTCATTGCTAGATCCTAAACACCATAAATTCAGGGGTTAGCTCATCTCCCATCTTGCATCCTCCACTGTGTGAATCGGGCCAGTTGGGTGCCCGGAAGATCCTAATACAAATTCTGTATCAATGACAAAATGCTATGCAAGAACCCAAAGAAATAAAACTTATAAATTAATGCCGTCATAAAATGCTTCATATGATTTCCTTTTGGTAAATATCATTTACACTGAATTAGTTAACCAAACATTTTATGTTGTCACAGAAAATGTCTTTCAGTCTGTTTTATAATTTTATAAAAATTGTAGCCACATGTCACTGCAAGGATATTAGACCTCTGTTCCCAAGTGAACAGAATTCAGGCCTGTCTTCACCAAGTGTCAGGTTTATTCCTGAAAGAGCACCTCCACCAAAGGAAGCTGCTGCTAAAAAACAGATAAACAATACCTGGCTGCATCTGCCTATTTTTACCAAAGGACTACTGAAATTGTTGTTCGGACAGAATTTATTAGGTACATACTTTTTACAAGAGTTAGATAGGCTACGTGCAAGGAAAGGAAAACTGGCCCAGCTTCCTGGATCCTTCAAAACATTGCTAAAAGTTTAATCTCTTCCTGAATTCTTCTCAAATTAACCCCAATCAGCTTTCTCTCCAATCATAACAGAAATTGTGTACCTTGCCACACATAGGTCACAGTATTTGTTTGTTTTTATTCCTGTATAAAATTCATGGGCCTTTGCTAACTTTTTTATAATGTGGGTTCCTCTGAAGAGGTCGCACTGCCCATCAATTGCAGCAGATGTCTGGGTGCTGCTGCAGTCCAGCCTTTCGGCAAAAATTACCTCCCCCTACCTCCACTGACGGCACCTCCTCTCCCCTCAAAATGACCTTGGCCTCTGAAGTTTTTTTCCTTGTTTCCCTGGAAGCTCTCACACCCTAAACAGCCATCTTCCTTCTGTACATCCACATCTCTCCTTTCCCCTATTATTCTCAGAAGACCCTGATGTTGGCTCAGGGATAAATGGAAAACAGCATCTCTATAATAATTACCAGGATTTCAGCCCTCCTCTGTGCACTATGGAGAAGGCAATGGCAACCCACTCCAGTATTCTTGCCTGGAGCATCCCAGGGACAGAGGAGCCTATTGGGCTGCCGTCTGTGGGGTCGCACAGAGTCAGACACAACTGACGCGACTTAGCAGCAGCAGCAGCTGTGCACTATGCTAGCATTTTCTAAATACTGCTTCAACCTCACAAAACCCCTTTGAGCTAAGTACCACATCCCCACTTCCAAGATGAGAAAACGAAACCTGTCCCAGGTTTTGGCCTGTAACTGGCCGAGCTAGATCCGGATGCAGGCCTCTCTGAAAGCAGACCCTGCATTTATTTTCAGTCACATCTGTTAACTGAGGTAGCGTACACATGATTTTTAGACCTTGACTGAGTGATTCTATTCTGGGGGCAGGGGGAAGGTTTTTTATTTTAGGCAAACATCTCTAAGTAGCTGGATTTTTCCAGATTCCTCAAACCACTTGTCAAGGAGCTGACCGTACAAGCTCTGACTAGACTTTTCTGTGTCATGAGAAAGGAAAGGCAGAGGTCAAATGGGCCAGAACACAGGCGTGCCCCAAATAGCTCCTTCATCATTAAATCTACCAAACTGCGCTCTGCAAATATTTACCTCGTCCATTAAGGCTGCTGTGCTTTTTTCGCTCTCTGAGTCTGAGAAGGAGGAGTGGCTGGAGTAGGCTCTCAGCATTCGTTCCAAGCCTGCAAGTGAAATCACACTGCCAGTCACCATTGCTCAGTCCTGGAGGGGCAGGGGTTAAAGGTGGTTACACTCAGAGGGAGCCAGAGCCCAGAACTGATTCCTGGAGCATTTCCCAAATGGCTGGAGCTGTGTGTGTATGTAGTTGTTGCTAAATTTTACTGAATGGGTGACCTGCACCTTCATTTAATGATATTAGAGAAATGCTGGTGCTTAAAGAGTCTTGATTGTTGTTCAAGATGAAAAACTCAAGATGAGCTTTTGAGTCCTTCTTGTAGATCCATTCTGTGGCAGTTCCCTAACATTTTACCACGATCTTAAGCTCTCCTCTGCTGGTATTTACATTTCTAAACATTTTGCTCTCTTGGATTTCCTATCAAGTATTACATTGCAATAGTGTTCTCTGGTCCACAGAAAACAAGCTCCACATATCAGAATCCCAAGTATGAAATTGTTTTCATTATCTGTAGCACTTTAGAGCTTCTTCATGTTCTAACATACCTAACCTCTAAGCATAGGATTTAATTTGAACGATTTTCACATCATTCAGGAGTTGGTTTAAAAAAAAAACAAACAAGTGGTGATCATTCTGTAAAGTATAGAAGTGTGAATCATTAAGTTGTGCACCTAGAACTAAGACAGTGCTGTGTAGCGATAATACTTCAGTACAAAATTAATTTAAAAAAAAATCACGTATTAACACCCCTCCAATGGAATAATAATAAACTAATATGGGAAAAATAAATAAATGGAAGCCTTGTACATAGGAGGGTTTTGTTGTCTAGTTGCGAAGTCCTGTCTGACTCTGCGACCCCAAGGACTGTAGCCCACCAGGCTCCTCTGTCCTTGGGCTTTCCCAGGCAAGAATACTGGCCTGGGTTGCCATTTCCTTCTCCAGGGGATCTTCCCAACCCTGGGATCGAACCTGGGTCTCCTACATTGGCAGGCAGGTTCTTTACGACTAGCGCCACCTGGTAAGTAAACCACCTAGGAGGTTTACTATGTTTTAATCCAAACTAATTGTCCTTCATATCAGCCAATTTCAGGAACAAAGGACAACGTTACATTTCTGGAAACGGTGGTATAGTACTTATAAAAATTTCACAGATGGACCAAAATGTCATGTTTAATTTTTTTTGCTCTCTCCTTTGAGAGAAAATTTTTCTTTATTCACACAAATTAGGTCTGACATTTGGTCCTTTAAATGAGATGATCTCTGCACCAGTCAGCAAAAGCAGAAGCACCCCAACTCTGAATGAAACCTCAGGATAGAATACTTTCCCTCACCAGGCCAATCAAAGAGATAGTTACATACCTTCTTGGTCTCGTGAGGCTTTTTCAATATCTTTCTGCAGTCTCAACAGTTTTGATTTTATTGAAGATGTCTGTCGCTCTTTACTCATTGCATTTTTAGGATCTTCTTCCTTTAGGGAAAAAGAAGGAAGTTTAACAATTTCAGTAGAAAAAAGGAAGAGTTGCTACTCCTAGTTGCACTGAGACTTTCACTGCTACATTCAAAGTTAACTCAATGGAAGGAAAAAAATAATCAGATCAGTCGCTCAGTCGTGTCCCACTCTTTGCGACCCCATGAATCGCAGCACGCCAGGCCTCCCTGTCCCTCACCAACCCCTGCAGTTCACCCAGACTCACGTCCATCGAGTCAGTGATGCCATCCAGCCATCTCATCCTCTGGCGTCCCCTTCTCCTCCTGCCCCCAGTCCCTCCCAGCATCAGAGTCTTTTCCAATGAGGCAACTCTTCGCATGAGGTGGCCAAAGTATTGGAGTTTCAGCTTTAGCATCATTCGTTCCAAAGAAATCCCAGGGCTGATCTCCTTCAGAATGGACTGGTTGGATCTCCTTGCAGTCCAAGGGACTCTCAAGAGTCTCCTCCAACACCACAGTTCAAAAGCATCAATTCTTCGGCGCTCAGCCTTCTTCACAGTCCAACTCTCACATCCATACCTGACCACAGGAAAAACCATAGCCTTGACTAGATGAACCTTTGTTGGCAAAGTAATGTCTCTGCTTTTCAATATGCTATCTAGGTTGGTCATAACTTTTCTTCCAAGGAGTAAGCGTCTTTTAATTTCATGGCTGCAGTCACCATCTGTAGTGATTTTGGAGCCCAGAAAAATAAAGTCTGACACTGTTTCCACTGTTTCCCCATCTATTTCCCATGAAGTGGTGGGACTGGATGCCATGATCTTCGTTTTCTGAATGTTGAGCTTTAAGCCAACTTTTTCACTCTCCTCTTTCACTTTCATCAACAGGCTTTTTAGTTCCTCTTCACTTCCTGCCATAAGGGTGGTGTCATCTGCATATCTGAGGTTATTGAGATTTCTCCCAGCAATCTTGATTCCAGCTTGTGTTTCTTTCAGTCCAGCATTTCTCATGATGTACTCTGCATATAAGTTAAATAAGCAGGGTGACAATATACAGCCTTGACGTATCCTTTTCCTATTTGGAACCAGTCTGTTGTTCCATGTCCAGTTCTAACTATTGCTTCCTGACCTGCATACAAATTTCACAAGAGGCAGATCAGGTGGTCTGGTATTCCCATCTCTTGAAGAATTTTCCACAGTTTATTGTGATCCACACAGTCAAAGGCTTTGGCATAGTCAATAAAGCAGAAATAGATGTTTTCTGGAACTCTCTTGCTTTTTCGATGATCCAGTGGATGTTGGCAATTTGATCTCTGGTTCCTCTGCCTTTTCTAAAACCAGTTTGAACATCAGGAAGTTCACGGTTCACATATTGCTGAAGCCTGGCTTGGAGAATTTTGAGCATTACTTTACTAGTGTGTGAGATGAGTGCAATTGTGCGGTAGTATGAGCATTCTTTGGCATTGCCTTTCTTTGGGATTGGAATGAAAACTGACCTTTTCCAGTCCTGTGGCCACTGCTGAGTTTTCCAAATTTGCTGGCATATTGAGTGCAGCACTTTCACAGCATCGTATTATAGGATTTGAAATAGCTCAACTGGAATTCCATCACCTCCACTAGCTTTGTTCGTAGTGATGCTTTCTAAGGCCCACTTGACTTCACATTCCAGGATGTCTGTCTCTAGGTGAGTGATCACACCATCGTGATTATCTGAGTTGTGAAGATCTTTTTTGTACAGTTCTTCTGTGTATTCTTGCCATCTCTTCTTAATATCTTCTGCTTCTGTTAGGTCCATACCATTTCTGTCTTTTATCAAGCTCATCTTTGCATGAAATATTCCTTTGGGATCTCTGATTTTCTTGAAGAGATCCCTAGTCTTTCCCATTCTGTTGTTTTCCTCTATTTCTTTGCATTGATCACTGAAGAAGGCTTTCTTATCTCTTCTTGCTATTCTTTGGAACTCTGCATTCAGATGTTTATATCTTTCCTTTTCTCCTTTGCTTTTCGCTTCTCTTCTTTTCACAGCTATTTGTAAGGCCTCCCCAGACAGCCAGGATAATCTTTGGTTTTCCACAGATAGGTTTACTTTTCTAGACCTGCTTAATAAGAAGACATCTTCTTCACAACTGATAAGTATATAGCCAAGAACTTACTTTAACAGAAAAAATTACCCTTGGAAAATGAATGTTACTATAGCTATTTCATAGAAGTGCATGGCTTACCAAGGTCAGAGGCATGAAAGCTTTAAGAAGACTAGCTGATTTAACCAGGACCTTTCGGTTGAGGGGAAGGAGGGCAGAAGTTACTCCTTGCAGGAGGAATGGCACAAGCAAAGACTAGCTGATTTAACCAGGACCTTTCAGTTGAGGGGAAGGAGGGCCGAAGTTACTCCTTGCAGGAGGAATGGCACAAGCAAAGGATAGAGGGAGGATTTGTGTGAAATAAAAAATAAACATACCAGTTGCTTGAGCAAATATAGTGGAAGAAAAAAGTTATCTAAGTAGTTTAGGTCAGATTTGAGGGCTGAAGTGGAAATTTTATCATGTAGATTGAGAACTATTAACTATGTAAGAGCTTTCATAAGCATTATTTCCAGAACTGAAAGAATAAAGATGTTAGGACACAGTGTAAATGCCTAGTAACAAGTCAAAGAGCAAATGTCGTATAGTGATATGCAACTTAAAATGATTAAAACCTTTGTGTGCAAAAACAAAAAGGTGTTAGGCCTGGTGGGGTGGTGGCTGATCATGAATGCAGTAGAGACAGAAATCTTGGAGAAAGAGGGAAAACAGATGACTGAAGATGGAAGTGGAGGAGTCAGGACTTATCTGAAAAGGAAGGAGAAAGACTGGGACCCTGAATATTGGTGGAGAGATTAGCTTTAGAAAGATTGTCCTGAAGAAAGGGAAGCATGACAATTTAGAGCAAAGAGAATACTGTAAGAGCCTTTATAAAAATATAATGAGATTAAAGTATTTAATCTATATGCTGTGTTCAGTTCAGTTCAGTCACTCAGTCATGTCCAACTATTTTCAACCCCATGAACCGCAGAACGCCAGGCCTCCCTGTCCATCACCAACTCCCGGAGTCCACCCAAACCCATGTCCACTGTGTCGGTGATGCCATCCAACCATCTCATCCTCTGTTGTCCCCGTCTCCTCCTGCCCTCCATCTTGCCCAACATCAGGGTCTTTTCAAATGAGTCAGCTCTTCTCATCAGGTGGCCTAAGTATTGGAATTTCAGCTTCAGCATCAGTCCTTCCAATGAACACCCAGGATTTCCTTTAGGATGGACTGGTTGGATGTCCTTGCAGTCCAAGGGACTCTCAAGAATCTTCTCCAACACTACAGTTCAAAAACATCAATTCTTCTGTGTTCAGCTTTCTTTATAGTCCAACTCTCACATCCATACATACCACTGGAAAAACCATAGCCTTGAATAGATGGACCTTTGTTGACAAAGTAATGTCTCTGCTTTTTAATATGCTATCTAGGTTGGTCATAACTTTCCTTCCAAGGAGTAAGCATCTTTTAATTTCATGGCTACAATCACCATCTGCAGTGATTTTGGAGCCCAGAAAAATAGTCAGCCACTGTTTCCACTGTTTCCCTATCTATTTGCCATGAAGTGATGGGACCAGATGCCATGATCTTAGTTTTTTGAATGTTGAGCTCTAAGCCAACTTTTTCACTCTCCTCTTTCACTTTCATCAAGAGGCTCTTTAGTTCTTCTTCACTTTCTGCCATAAGGGTGGTGTCATCTGCTTATCTGAGGTTATTGATATCCTGGACATCCTGGAATGTGAAGTCATGTGGGCCTTAGGAAACATCATTATGAACAAAGCTAGTGGAGGTGATGGAATTCCAGTTGAGCTATTTCAAATCCTATAATACGATGCTGTGAAAGTGCTGCACTCAATATGCCAGCAAATTTGGAAAACTCAGCAGTGGCCACAGGACTGGAAAAGGTCAGTTTTCATTCCAATCCCAAAGAAAGGCAATGCCAAAGAATGCTCATACTACCGCACAATTGCACTCATCTCACACGCTAGTAAAGTAATGGCCAAAATTCTCCAAGACAGGCTTCAGCAATACCTTAACTGTGAACTTGCAGATGTTCAAGCTGGTTTTAGAAAAGGCAGAGGAACCAAAGATCACATTGCCAACATCCGCTGGGTCATCGAAAAAGCAAGAGAGTTCCAGAAAAACATCTATTTCTGCTTTATTAACTATGCCAAAGTCTTTGACTGTGTGGATCACAATAAACTGTGGAAAATTCTTCAAGAGATGGGAATACCAGACCACCTGATCTGCATTTTGAGAAACCCGTATGCAAGTCAGGAAGCAACAGTTAGAACTGGACATGGAACAACAGACTGGTTCCAAATAGCAAAAGGAGTACGTGAAGGCTGTATATGGTCACCCTGCTTATTTAACTTATATGTAGAGTACATCACGAGAAACGCTGGGCTGGAGGAAGCACAAACTGGAATCAAGATTGCTGGAAGAAATATCAATATGCTGTGTACTATATAATTTTTTTTTGTACCTTTCATTCATGTGATTCTTATAACAACTTTATTAAATTGGCTTTATTTTCCCCATTTTACCTGTGATACTCAGAAATAAATGAAGGCCCAAGACTAAATAGCTAGTAAGTAATTACTCCTGAAAGCCAACTCCTGTGGCTCCCCATTCTCCACCAGTCCACTCCATCACACAGCTGCCCGAGGCTGAGGCCCAAGCCGATGTTACCTCCGCAGGTGGGCTCTGAATTTACCAAGTGCAAGGATGCCTCAGTCCAACCGTCAGCCCTTTCTTGCTGGAGGAATGCACATTATAATCTGAATTCCATGTTAGTCCAAGACTTCATTTGGTTTCTTTGGGGATGTCTACTGTTTGTGAATATATTTCCAGGGATAGATTACTACTGGGTCAACTTGAGATAGAGTAGACTGCCATCATTAACTTTGTTAAATTTGTTCTTCTTTTCCAAAAATTTGTCAGAAAGAAAATCAATACCAGAGGTGGCATTTAAACCATTGATACAATCTTTTGAACATGGCCTTTACAGTAAACTTACAAATATTTTTCACACTAATCACCAGCCGTTCAATATTTACACTCAGATTGTTTTCCTGTGTTACCCTCAGTTCAGTTCAGTTGCTCAGTCCTATCCGACTCTTTGCGACCCCATGAATCGCAGCACGCCAGGCCTCCCTGTCCATCACCAACTCCCAGAGTTCACCCAAACTCATATCCATCGAGTTGGTGATGCCATCCAGCCATCTCATCCTCTGTCGTCCCCTTTTCCTCCTGCCCCCAATCCCTCCCAGCATCAGAGTCTTTTCCAATGAGTCAACTCTTCGCATGAGGTGGCCAAAGTATTGGAGTTTCAGCTTCAACATCAGTCCTTCCAAAGAAGACCCAGGACTGATCTCCTTTAGAATGAACTGGTTGGATCTCCTTGCAGTTCAAGGGACTCTCAAGGATCTTCTCCCACACCACAGTTCAAAAGCATCAATTCTTCAGCACTCAGCTTTCTTCACAGTCCAACTTTCACATCCATACATGACCACTGGAAAAACCATAGCCTTGACTAGACAGACCTTTGTTGGCAAACTAATGTCTCTGCTTTTGAATATGCTATCTAGGTTGGTCATAACTTTCCTTCCAAGGAGTAAGCGTCTTTTAATTTCATGGCTGCAGTCACCATCAGCAGTGATTTTGGTGCCCAAAGAAATAAAGTCTGACACTGTTTCTACTCTTTTTCCATCTATTTGCCATGAAGTGATGGGACCAGATGCCATGATCTTAATTTTCTGAATGTTGAGCTTTAATCCAACTTTTTCACTCTCCTCTTTCACTTTCATCAAGAGGCTTTTTAGTTCCTCTTCACTGTCTTACCCTAGTCCATGTGAATTTTGCAGCACTCGATAAAACCCAGTCTATACTTACTGCTAATGACTACCAAGTTAGATTTTGGAGGTGTTTTGCTTTAAGAATATTGTTGCTGTTGTTCAGTCACTAAGTCGTGTCTGACTTTTTTCTGTCTCAAGAACTGCAGGACACCAGGCCTCCCTGTCCCTCATTATCTCCCGGTGTTTGCCCAAGTTCATGTCCTTTGAATCGGTGATGCTATCCAACCATCTCATTCTCCCCCTCCTCTCCTCCTGCCCTCAATCTTTCCCAGCAGGGAAAGATTCAGGGTCTTTTCCAATGAGTTGGCTCTTCACATCAGATGGTCAAAGTATTGGAGCTTCAGCTTCAGCTCAGTCTTTCCAATGAATATTCAGGGTTGATTTCCTTTAGGATTGACTGGTTTGATCTCTTTGTAGTCCAAGGGACTCAAGAGCCTTCTCTAGCACAATTGAAAAGCATCAAGAATATTAAGGGTGTTAGGACAATCTTATTCTCCCAGTTGGAGAATCAGTCCATTCTCTTAGACAACATACATAGTCATTAGTTCTGGTGCACTCAAATGACATAGAAACCAAAATTTCCCATGGGCACGTCAATTAAAGATAAACCATTGTGGCTGCTTCATTATGTTTCAATAGGACCTTAGTCAAATTTTCAAGGAGAATGACCCTTATTTTATTGACAGGTTAGCTTACAGAGGTATTTTCACAAGAAAGTAATAGATGTATTTTATTGTACATTGCCTCATCTCAGGGATCACTTACACTGTTTGGAAGGAAAAAAGTACTTTCCCCATATAATCAAATCTCCCTTCCCACTTTCATCTCTATCTTTGTTTCTGCTTTGAACAGACATTGCTATTGCTAATTTACTTTGTCTTTCACAGGGAGCTCTGATCAATACTCTGTAATAACCTAAATGGGAAAAGAATTTGAAAAAGAATAGATACATGTATTTGTATGACTAAGTCACTTTGCTGTACACTTGAAACCAACACAACATTGCTGATCAATTATGCTCCAATGAAAATTAATTTTTTTAATTAAAAAAAATTAAATATTTGCTTCAAAAATGAAAAGATTCAGTCTAAGATCCTCTTTGACTTTCTTCCCTGGCAGAGAATACTGAAGACATATTTTCATCACTCCATCTGTAAACCACAGTTTTTAAACTTATGCAGACTATAAAAAGTCAATATTTTAATTTACAAAACAATGTTTCTTTTACAATTGCTCTCAATTTTTTAAAAAATGAATCCCTCAGTATGAGACTAAGGTTCCCCACAAATGAAGCCTCCTTCCATCCATACTTACAAAGTAGTCAGTTAATAGGAACTCAGATTTATTTTCTGTAGATGAGACTGTGGTTTCTTCCATGAGAGCCTGGATATCTTTTTCGATGTCTATCTTGCTGATGGCACAGTGAATCTGTGTGTGGCACTGCAAGGCCAAGGAAAGCAGAACAAGGTTGCAGAAGACATGTTTCCTGCCAGTTCTTACCACGCACACCAGAGATGGCAAATTCTCTACTACTCACTGTGGTCAAGGTTTGGCCAAAAACAGAAATATGTTGGGAGTACTGGTTTAAGTTATTACATAAGAGTTGAATTCTTTCCTTCTCCAGCTCCAGGATGCTCTGAAAGGATAAAAAATGAAATTACATCAGCCCACTGTTATTTTTACAAAACTAAAGGCGCCCACCAAGCACTAACACACTGAAGAAAGTCTGAATGAGCCGTCCTGTTTGTGCCTCTTGATCCAAACTGCAGAGGGGGTAGGTTCCCAGGATGGGAATGGATTTGGTGTCTGTCTATCCTCCACTAGGATTAATTTCAGCTTCCCTGGTGGCTCAGGGGTAAAGAATCCATGGCAATGCAAGAGATGCAGGAGATGTGGGTTTGATTCCTGGGTCGGGAAGATCCCCTGGAGGAGGGCATGGCAACTCACTCCAGTATTCTTGCCTGGAGAATCCCATGGACAGAGGAGCCTGGTGGGCTACAGTCCACAGGGTTGCAAAGAGCTGGACATGACTGCGCACGCACGCATGCAGGATTGATTTCACTCTCATACTTTCACCATCTTTTCTAGGCCAAAAGGCACACAGGTGGATGCCATAGGTTACCTGATGTTCACAAAGAAGGGGGAGAAAGGAATCATTTGAAATCATTTGTGCGTTCCAGAAAAAGAATGAAGCCCAGTAAAAGCCCTTCTGTATTTAGGAAATGCAGTCAGACACTAAATATTTCTAGAATTGTTTGCAGCGCATACAAGGCATTCTGTTAGTCTTTGCAGGGACAATGATGATGAGATGCAAATTCTCTTCTTAAGGAAGCTTATGTGATGAGAGCAGAACCTTAAAGTCTGACCAAGTCATTTTCCTGGCCTGGGGGTTCAGAGACTACTCTTTGAAGGTAGGGATACAGCCTTCTCATTTTGTGGGGGATGAAAAAATTCCACTCTTGGGGTTTTAGTTGGTTTGTTTTTTTAACTAGGAAGAATAAATGAAATTAGGGAGGTCACATTTGGCTTGTCAGCCATTAACATTTTAGAAAAATTATTTATCAGGCTCTTGTCACTCACTGGGAGCCAAGCTGCAGACTGCTTATTTTGAGGAAATAGAGAAGTTCAGAGAAGGCTGGGTCAAGTGGAATATACCCTGGGGATTCCTAGGCTATGTTGGGGACTGCAGGAGGCTGCTGGGTATGTGCCCATAAACTGTGGGTTTGACAGAGGTGGCAGGTATCCGAGACATAACGTCTCATTCTGTTTCTGTAAGGACAAGGCCTGGGCTTTCCCTTGTTATCCAGAGGCTGGGCGGTTCATCTCATACCTGCCATTCTACCTCACCCCTTCCCATAGTAAAGAGCACTCAGCAAGAGTCCTTCATGAGGAAGAACGCTGTCCTGGGCAAATCAGTGGCTAACATTACCAAAGAAGTAAGAGGGGTGGGCTGTATTCAAGGCCTTAGGTGGAGTGGGGATGCAGGGACATCACAGCAGCCACTGGCTTCTCTCATCCTGCTTCTCAGCACACCTGCAGGAGCCACTGGCCTGTCCAGTACAGTGTTCCTTTATATCCCTGTATGTAGGCTGCATTCATATCCTGTTGTTATTTCACCTATGATATATAGTCATTAAATTTAAAAAAAAATTTTGTGTAATTGTTGCATAAAGCTTACCATTTTCACCACTTTCAAGTGTTCAGTTCAGTGTCATTAAGTCCATTCAAATCATTGTGCAACCACTACCACTATCCATATCCAGAATTTTTTTCATCTTGCAAAACTGCAACTCTGTGCCCATTAAACAATAACTCCCCATTCTCCTTCCCCTCATCATCCCAGCAGCCACAATTCCACTTGCGGTCTTCTGTGAATCTGAAACTATCCTAAGTGTCTCATCTAAGAGGAATCATACAATATTTGTCCTTTTGTGTCTGGTTTATTTCACTTAGCATAAAATCTTCAAGATTTTCATCCTTGTTGTAGCCTGGGTCAGAATTTCCTTCCTTTTAAGGATGAATAATGTTCTGCTGTCTGGACACACCACACTTTACTAGTATACAGTCATTTTAATGCTACTATTAAATGCAAGTGGTAAAAGGCTGCAGTAACTGTGAACATCTATGTCAACCACATGCAAACTTTGATCCTGTGCCAAGTGTCTTGACTTTTGAATTGGGAAGCCTGGAGTGCTGCTCCCCAAGGCCATCTTCCTTGTCTAGTCAGAATCCGCACAATTTTTGTAAGTCAATGGGAATGAAATACCTTTTGTTTCTGCTGTTGGTCTCCTGAGTCTTTCTCCAAAATCTCAAGTACCAGCCATTTGAATGTGCCCTCTGTCTCCCAGATACAGGATTAAAGACCCAGAAGAGTAGCCTGCTGCTGCTGCTAAGTCGCTTTAGTCATGTCCAACTCTGTGCGACCCCAGAGATGGCAGCCCACCAGGCTCCACTGTCCCTGGGATTCTCCAGCAAGAACACTGGAGTGGGTTGCCATTTCCTTCAATGCATCTAAGTGAAAAGTGAAAGTGAAGTTGCTCAGTCGTGTCCGACTCCCAGCGACCCAATGGACTGCAGCCTACCAGGCTCCTCTGTCCATGGGATTTTCCAGGCAAGAGTACTGGAGTGGGGTGCCATTGCATTCTCTGAAGAGTAGCCTAGTAAATGTAAATGCTTCTTCACAGGGTACAAACTATATGCCTCCTCTAACAAATATGTAAAATAAACTCTGCTCAATGTCTTGGACCGCAAGTGAGACCGGCTTCAGAAAGAAAGAGTCTTTACATTATAGAAAAAGATCCGGAAATCAGCTGTTATAGTTCAGCACTACAAACAAAGGACAGGATGGAAAACAAAAGCCAGGTTTGGGAAATACATTGAATCCCTGGTGGGTGGTTATTTCTTTACTGTGACAAATGCTGAGCCACTAGCATCAGTCTGAGACTAGAATAATCCTGTCCCTTGCTGGCAATGGTAATATTTAACAGATTTTAATTACATTTCAGGGAAATCGTTAAGATGATCTATGTTTGCTCATGAAAAGAGGCTGAGATAAATTCCACTGTGCAAAGGGGAAATCCATATCTTGTTTAATGAATTATTGCTTTCTATTATTTTGTTCTTTTTGTATAAAATAGAGTGCAGAGAAGCAAGAGACTCTGGAGAACCTCAAATTTTCCTCATGTGTTTTCACAACAGCACATGAAAGGAAAGTTCGATCAAGGAGTTATCAAGAAAGAGCAGATGGAGAGGTTGTCTGGGCCCAGGCTTCATGATAATTCACACTCTTCATTCATTCCTTTCATTTCCTGCTGTTCTGGCCTTCCGGTTAGAACTACCCAGGGAGCTTGGAGGGACTTCATTTTCATCTAAATTGTTTTCATGAAACTGATCAAAGAAATATCTTGCTTTTTCTTGAGCAGAAACTCTTAAACTTTACTATGCATAGCAATCACCAAGACCCCTTCCTAAAATCATTCAGAGTTGTGACTCATCCCATGTAGGCAGGCACTCAGAAATCTGCATTTTAAGTTGTTTTTTTAGCCTAAAACTTCTCATTCCCAACTCAGGGCTTAAGAGTCAGTTTATCCTCAATTTTATTTATTTATTTTGACTGCCCTGCACAGCATGTAGAATCTTAGTTTCCCCACCAGGGATCGAACCTGAGGCCGCCTGCAATGGAAATGTGGAATCTTGACCACTGGACTACCAGAGAAGCCCAGGAACCTAAATTTTAACAAGCACGCTAGACGTTGTTCTGGGGCCATAACGGGCTTTCAGAAAATACATTTTAAAACCATTTCTAATTCTTCCACCCAGACAGGACCCCTGTTAACATTTTGATGTATTTTGGTCTGTTGAGGTATATATGTATGTGTGATTTTATATTTCTAGTTATCAACGAAATTATTCAAATTGGTATACGGTTTTTTCACTTAACATTGTTCATAAGCAGTTTCCAATGCTATGCGTTTCCAAAACACTGTTTTAATTAATAATCCCTTGTATAGAATGTATTGATTTATTTAGCCATCTTCTTAACATTGGCCACTTGCATTGTTTCTTCCTTTTTATTTCTAATGTATTCGAACGGAAATATGTGTTTTGTTTTTCATTTATTTCCTTAAGATGGATTTCTGGAAAGGAAATTAGGTTTTTCAACCAAGGTTCTAAGAGAGAATTAAGCCCTAATGTCCTAAGGCATCTGTTGTCTGCACTGAGTTACCATCTCTCCATTGCATCTAAAGTGGTATTAGTTACCATCATCCTCGGGGAACTGAGAAAACAGCCACTCACGTTATTTTCTGTGTTCTGTGGCTCACATGAGGAACACTGGTTGAGAATGTGAACATTTTTAAGATTCTTTGCACTTATTGCAAATGGTTTTCTAAAATAATTCCTCGAGTAAATATTACCAGTATCAAGCATTTGATTTGTAGTCATTTTTGATAGAGTGGCTATTACTGTTTTATTTTGGCCTCATACATTATTTTATTTTGCACAGTTTGCAGGATTTTAGTTCCTGACCAGGGACTGAAGCCAGGCCCACATCATTGAGAACACAGAGTCCTAACCACTGGACCACTCTGAGATCCTTGAGTGGCTATTATTTTTCAAAATATATTACAGGTTATTTCTGCCAACTGAATTGTTTCTTCTTGGAAGGTAGGAAGTATGGCTTGAACATATAATTATGAAGTGATGACTCATTTTGACATATGATTTGTGGAATTGGTTTCATTTCTTAATATTTGCACTTGAAATTTTTCACAGTATCTAGTAAACTGCCTTGAGCACAGCTCAGTGAATGTCCTCTGAAAGAATCTGTGAATCCAGTCTGGAGAGTCAGACCGGACAGAGGAAGAACAGCTGGCAAATGGAGGAAAATAACGAAATGGAACAACCCTGGTGGACCCATTTCTATCTCTCACACTTCTAATAAATTCTCTTTTAATTGAGTTCAGCCAACTTTCGTTATATGCCTTCATGAATATCACATGTTACTCCTGTCATTTGTAAAGAACAGAGAATAAGAATACACAGTGTAATATGTGAATCAATGACCTGTTGGTATAGACTCAGTATGTACAAGCCAAGGAAATAGTAAGGAAGGGAATCCTTATTGGTTAAGGTGAGGCAAGGATGACTCAACAGGAACATCTCAAGTGGGTCTAGTGGGGCTTGGTTTGGCATTCAGGGGGCAGAGGATAGCTCAAAGCCAGAGGAGAAGTTTAGAACCTAATAGAACTCATGTGGGATAAGAGGAACTGTGTGAACTCAAAGGAAGAGGGAGTAAAGTTCCAGTGTTCTCCAGCATGGTGGTGGCAACAAACCAGGAAACAAAAAGATGAAAGGAAACCTTTCTTTTCTTTATGGAGATTCTGGCTTCTAGTAGATTCTCCATGTGATTTGGGTTCTTAAAAAAAACCCAAAAACCTAGGGTCTTAAATATTTTTAAAGCTGAGCTGAACGGAGGTTTTTGAAATATAAGTAAATGTACATCTTGTCACCATTGGGAAGACTTTATATGTGAAGAAGATAATGTCCATGATGTTCCAACGTAAAAGTAGGGACTGCTGAAAGTGGGGTGTGGTGGGAAGAGAAGGTGGAGGAAGACCCTAAAAGGAGAAAAAGACACTAAGAAAAAGGAAGGAGAGACCTAGTAAGAGCCTCTGGTAAGGGTAGTTAGTGACAGCTACATCTAACACACCTTGAAGGCCAGCTAGCTGTGACTACACCAGGACGTGTGCACTACATCCTGGCAGCCATACAGTAAGAACCACAATTATCCCCCACTGGTGTGAGGTAGAGAGGAGGGTGAGATGGATGGAGACTGAGAGGTTAAATGTTTTTCTCATAGCCCTTGAAGGGTGCCTAGGAGCAGTGATTTCTTTCCCACACAAAGCCTCCTTGGAAAAAGAAAAACAAAAAACCACGAATGCATAACTTACCTGGAAGCAATTTTCCAGTGTGTTCTCCCATTTCAGTCTGGTAGAACAGCTTGCCACGTTTTTTTGGTAGTAATTTTCATCTTCTTTTGATAACTTCTCAGTTGATTTTTTCAGTTTATTGAGGAGCTAAAGTAAAACATCAGCGTCACATATTCAGGAACACATTTATGAAAGCCTTTGGTAATTCCAGAGAAAGAATTACATGCATCCCCATGATGAGTTTCTCATCTCCCAGATAAAGTCACAAACAGTAACAATAGATGACGAAATCAAACATCTTTCTCAGAAAACAGGGATGTCAGAACTGAAAGGAAGCCTCAGGCCCTTTCAATAGGAATCCTTCAATTTTTCTATGAGGAAACCGAGGTCCTTAAATATGATGTGATATGTCTGCTTTCATCAGATGACCTGCTGCTGCTGCTGCTACTAAGTCGCTTCAGTCGTGTCCAACTCTGTGCGACCCCAGAGATGGCAGCCCACCAGACTCCCCCGTCCTTGGGATTCTCCAGGCAAGAACACTGGAGTGGGTTGCCATTTCCTTCTCCAATGCATGAAAGTGAAAAGTGAAAGTGAAGTCACTCAGTCATGTCCGACTCTTAGTGACCCCATGGACTGCAGCCTACCAGGCTCCTCCGTCCATGGGATTTTCCAGGCAAGAGTACTGGAGTGGGGTGCCATTGCCTTCTCCGCATCAGATGAGGGATGAGGCCAAATGACAGGTGAGGAGAAGCAAGTTCAGATCAGGAAGTTGCAACTCCAGACTGTAATCTACTGGTGATTCCTGTACTCTTATTTAGTAAATTCTTTAGTCCTTGGCATTTCTTACTGGCACAGGTAGAGATTTGTACAATTAGAGAATTTGTAGAACTAGCATTAGGTCTGGAACATTCTGTCACTTCACTTTCACTATGTAAACTCTGCAGTATAACTCTGGAATCAAACTTCAGGATTAGAGTCCTGGTTCTAACTGCCAGTGAGTTACTTAAACTTCATAAGACACAGTTTTCTCATCTTTGTGATGGGCATAGCGATGCTCCCACTTCATTGTATTGTTTGTTTTCTGTTTTTTTTTTTTTTCTTTTGGCCACACTGCATGGCATGGAAAAATCTTAGTTTCCCAACCAGGGATTGAACCTGCTCCCTCTGCATTGGAAGCATGGAGTCTTATCTGCTGAACCACCACAGGGGAATCCCCACTGTGTTGTCTCAAGGAGTCCAGCAGGTGATGCAGGTAAGGGACAAGGCACACTGCTCAAAATTTATCAATAGCATAGCACTCAAAGACAAGTGAGCATTACTATTACTAGTGAAGAGCCTGTGGTTGTTCAGTCACTCAGGTGTGTCCAACTCTTTTCGAAGAGCCTGATACATGCCATTGTTCACTGTAAGTTACGGACAGCTTGACAAATGCTTTCCTACATTTGTCGAATGGGAAATCTCGTTTCCCATCAGGGATCCTGATTCCCAGTGATCTGCACCTTGACAAAGAGCCCCCTGGTCAATCACCCAAACTGGCCATTCTGATGGTGAAAATCAAAGTAATACAAAACCCTCTGGACCAGGATAGCTTGAACTGAATTCTCAAAATCTCACATCTTTGGGAAAGGAAGAAGTTGCATTATATGAAGGATTCTTAGACTTTAATATGCCTAGGAAGGACCAGACATTCTTGGAAATTTTCAGGGTCCCACAAGTAGCAATATTGATTCGGTAGTTCTGTAGCAGGATTGGGAAATCTGAATTTTCATTGCCTCCTCAGATGATTCTGATGCAAATGGTCCCCAAATCACAGTTCAGGAGCACCAAGGATCCCTCTGGTTTAAGCAGTTTAAGAGTTTCAAGGATAGAGATAAATGTTTTTAAGAACGCCCCTCTTTATGTTTAAGGACATTTTGACTAACATTTCAGTAATGAACATTCATCCAAAATGCTGAATGTTAACACCACTCACTTCATTATTCCAGTTCACATGCTGGCCATTCAACTGTCCCTCAGCTCTGATGTATGGTCTACTCAGGACATGGTTGGTTTTGCACATCAAGTGTAATGAGCCATGTATCTACAGAGACATGAGCTTGTGAATTTTAGCCTAATAATGCTACAGAGAAAAACTTGAATGTGTACCACGCTATACTTGGCCAAGCTATTGTTCTCTGGTTCTTGTTGAGTGTGCCCAAGCCCTAGCAATAAGAATGGAGTCACTTTGGAGGTGACAACTCATGTTTATCATCCTGCACTATATAGTTATTGACTAGAAGTTTCTGCTCAGCAAACTTACAGCAAATAACCCCAAATAGATACAGAAGAATGGAGACTCATATATTCTAATTCAAGAAAATTTTCGAAACTTTTCTTAAATTTGTCAGATTAAATACTTTTTCTTTGCTCTTTTCTTTCTCTTGGAACAAACATCTCATCCATTCATTCATTCATCAACATTTCTTGACGCCACAACTGTGTCATGTACTAGACACTGGGAGTAGATAAAGGAATAGATAGGCTCCTTTTCTAGTCGGGGACCAACACAGACCATCGCTATTCTGTGTGATAGATCCCAGGATGAGAGAAGTAGTCAGGTATCACAGAGTGACCCCTGTGTGAATAAACCTAAAATGAAAGTAGGAATTTGTTAGGCAAAATAGCTTGACATGATATCAAAAACATATTTTTGGTGAGGTTGGAGCACACAGTTTGAGAGGAAGAACAGCAAGTGAAAGCGCTGAAGAGTTAGGCCAGGATCAAGTCAGACTCAAAGAGCCACATAGAGGAGTTGTTCTTTATTCTGAGGTCACCTGAGTGTATTTTCAGGCTTTTTAAAGGAGAATGACACACTCAGATTCAAGTTCCAGAAAAGTGAGCCTGGCTTGTATATGGAATAGATAAGGAGACGCAACACTGAAAGCCAAGACACCAGTCTGTCAATTGGAGTAACCCAAGTAGTGAAGACAGTGGCCTGGGAGAGAGCAGTGGCTGTAGAGAGAAATATGTGCAGATAAATTCAAGAGCATTTAGGTTAGGACTTAGAATTGGGAGGATATGGTGGATGGTAATATTCAAAGATATAAAAAACAGAGGCATAAAAAATACTTTTGGTAGAGGGAAGAGATGGTTTTGATTTTGGATATTGAGTTTTTTTGAAGTGCCAGAGTTCAGTTTAGAAACTGTTTGGTTTGGAGATATAAACTGGGGTATCGTCAGCAGAGACATAGTAGATGGAGCCTTGAGAAAATATTGTCGAGTACCTGTTGTTATTGAGCACTTGATATTGAGAGTACTGTGTCAGACTCGAGATACAAGCCAAATAAAACAGGATGAGGCCCAGGAGGGATATCATCAGACACAGCAATATGGACAGTTCAGGCAGAACAAGTGAAGTCCATAAAGGAGCTTAAGAAAAAACTGTCAGGGAAACCAAAAGAGTAAGATTTGCTGAGGTTGAGAATATTTCTAAAAGGGGAAATTCAATGCTGATTAACGCTTCTAAGAAATTAAATAAAGTCAGAACTGGAAAGCACCCACTAGCTTTAGCAACAAGGACTACATTGTATTTAAGGTAAGAACATTCCTAGCAGATTGGTGGGGAAATCTTGGTTGTTGCTTTGAGAAGTGAAAGGATGAGGAAGTGGAGACAGAGCACAATGAATCTTATTGTAAAAAGAAAGAGGGATTCCCTGGTGGTCCACTGGTTAAGACTCTGAGCTTCCAATGCAGGAGGCATGGGTTCAATCCCTGGGCAGGGGTGGGGACTAAGATCCCACATGCTGCACAGCACAGGCCAAAAGTAAAAACATAAATAAATAAAGAGATGATATGTGGACAGGAACAGGACTATGGTCATGGAGGGTGTCTCCCTGACTCTCTCTACTCTCCCAAGATAGAGGGAAGTTGAGAAGGCTGGTGGGAAGCAACTCTTAGAGAGGAATCTGTCTGAGATCCAGGAGAGAAGGGACTAATCAAGGGAAGGGTCACTGAGAGGAGGCAGGGATGGGAGTCATAACACAGGATGGAAAACTGGCCTGTCCCACTGCACTTCAGTAGGCAGGTGGCCATGCTGACCGCTGTGTTCTCTGTGACGCTGTAGGTGAGATGGTCTGCCGAGAGTGGATGATGGAGACTGAGTAGTGAGAGGAGTGAAGATGTAGATCAGCTTCTGGGGAGAGTAAGGATTGCTGAGCAGGAAAGCAAGAAGCACCAAACCAGGCCAGGCCAGGTAGGAGGAGATCATGGGCAGGACTCTGTGAGAGGCAAAGATGAACGCCACCTTAGGTGTTTAGCCTTGGGACTAAAAATGAGAAAGCTACCAGATAAAGTGATGAAGGCGGTAGGGGTCTGTGATGTAATGATAGCTAAGGGCTATAGTTAACAGGACCAGCTGGAGAAAGGTAGGGGGAGGATCACAGACTTCTGTCTCCCAGGAAATCGGCTAATGAGGGAAGGAAGCAGAAATTCAACACTTAGCTGCCCATGCTTTTCCCTTTGTTATTCCCTGACGTCAATGAAGAATAGCTTCTAATGAGGGCCCCGAATGCCTACAGCAGGGTCCCAGAGCTTAGGTTTTTAACCTACTTTGGTTTTGCCTCCTTCTTGGAAGCTGTCTCATTATTTAATCCTTGTTATTATGATCATTTCAAACTGTGAAGCTTGACACCAAGAACCTTGTAAAATCTTGCTAACAATGAATTTAAGTTTTTCAGCTAATAGTTTCTCAGGTGAGATAGAGTTACTCGGTGATGACAATTCTTGTCTTCTTTTAAGGATGTTTTGGGTTGCAGTGTGTGGCCTGCATTTTCGTAGAGGGAGCCCATCTTTAGGGGAAGATATTGACTATTTCAGAGGTTTCCAGTCTGGGACACACACCACAAGGGGTGTGTAAGATAATTAGTATCCCAATAATATTTGTGTTCATTTATGCATAAAAAGAGTGTTCAAGCTTGCTCTTATTCAATATATGAATTGATACTGGTGCCCACGCATGGACAGTTGAAGATTCTGAAGTTTTCTGGAGGGAGAGTGGAAATTTTACAACATGAGATGCTGATGTGGGTCCTTACACACATTTCTTCACTCAGTATCTACGTACATGTGTCCGTCATAAGGAGTCTGGATCATATGGATTTGCAGATGTATTATCTAGCTTTATTTATTTATTAATTTATATTTTTGGTCTCACCACTCAGCATTTGGAATCTTAGTTCCCTGACCAGGGATTGAACACGAGTCCTCTGCAGTGAAAGCTCGAAGTCTTAACCACTGAATTGCCAGGGAAGTCCTCATCTAGCTTCAGTTAGGTTCATACACAAAATTGACACATGCTTTATGCAGATTTCTGCTGTGAAGCTATAGACTGATGTTAACAATGCAAGCACAAGAAAGCCACAGGAAATACTAATACAAATGCAAGAAAGCCACAGGAAAACGTCAGAGCTCCTGCTTTCTCTTGCTCTGGATGACGGCTGGATCATCACCGGTGTGAAAAGGTGAAAACTGGCATAATCTAATGAGAGCTGATAAGAAGCTGACCAAAAACTTGACATAAGAGGACATACTAGAAATACGAATTTATATTTCACTGGGGTTAAGGCTGAACCTTGTCCCACATGTATATTTTATTTGTGTATGTCATTGAATGACTATATGAAGTCATCATGATCAACTAATCACTGAAAATATTATTTCATTTTTACCACATGCTTCAAATATTTCTACTTTTTTATGTTTTATAAGGTTTGTAACAATATAATATAAAAGTATATATAGGATATACAGGATAGGTAAAGTACATTATATATTATGCATATGTATATCTTATTTATTTGGGGTATGAGCTTATTTGGGGTGTTTAATAGGGATCCTTATCAAAAACATTGGACACTGGTTTGCTTTGTCATCTGTTGATAATACCTTTCAAAAATATGTGGAGACCAGGAATAACTTTGGATCCCATCTCATACTCTGCCACACTACAGCTCTGCAGAGACCCCATACAGACGTGGAGTCAGCCAATTCTCCTGTGTTCACAGCTAACGGCAGGAAGCCCACCCATCTCTAAGCCACATGCATTCAGCTGTCCATGAGATGTTACCTTCTGCTTCTCCTTCTCTGTTGTAATCTGCTTGGAGCTTTCTACAAGATGGAAAAGTGCTTCATGTTTCTTGGTGCTAACCATCAATTTCTTCTTGGCCTAGAGTCAAAAACATACAAGAAAAGCAAAGAAGGATCAGAAACTGGTGTCAAGAGAGAAACTCTTCTGTTCTGGAACAAGTTATATTCACGTGCTAGCTTGAATGATCGTGTATTTTTAGTTCTTCATTTCTGCCCTCACCCCAAAATCTGCTAAAACACCACAGTGGCTAATATTTTTCCTTGAGAACCATTGTATATTTTTTCATTGCATTGAGTTCATTCAAGAGGGACATGTATTTTGTTAAATCATTGAAGGCTAAGTCTACAAACCATAATTGAGGTCATTTTAAGATGCTCTCCTAAAACTTAGAGCAAAAGGGAAATTTTGCTCCCTGATGCCCTGGCTTGAGAGCTGGGCATCTGCCTGACATCCTGCGAACTGCCCTGAATTTGCAGCAGGGAGGTGGAGGGAGGAGTTGGGAAGGAAGAGCATTTAAAGTCCCCCTCCTCTGCTGATGCCTCCAACCTCGGCATGGATTATAATTTAAGTGATTGTTCTCTGTTGCATACAGCCCCAGCTCGGGATGTTCCAGAGATAAATCAATAGAATCTGGTTTGAGTTGGATTCAGCCTGTTCAGGAACCGGGTCGATTGAAAAGGCTGTATGGTGTTTCACCTCAAGTTGCAAGGCCTGTAAAACCAGATAATGAAGGGGGAAATCTACGTCTCTCTTTCCCTAGGAAGTCAGAGGCAAAGCCTTCTGAATGTCTCTAAACACGCGAAACCTCTATAAAAGGGAATTCAAGGAACAAGCAGCCTAGAGAGCCTGCCTCCCCCCACCTTCTGTTGGTCACATGCCTGCTGATAAACGAGAGCAGGAGGCAAGGACATTTGGTCCTTTAAGGCTTTTCCCTTGCATCTCCCAAACAGACTATGCTTCATTACTGAATGAAGACATGCTGAATCCCTTGAATTGTAACTGGAGAGAAAATTATTATAGCACAAGCATCTTATGTTCCCTAATTTCTCTGTCAATCTTCATAAAAATAAAATTGTTTTACTTAGAAAAATTACTTGGTGGAAACTGGGAAATAAGGTTTTTTTGTAGTTGTTCCTGAAAGCAGTGACAGCTACTGAAAATGGTTTCTCTTCCCATCTATTATATCAAATTTTCCATGAAAGCTGAATATTTAAGAATGAATTCTTTAAAAACAAACTGTTTGAGAAAGCTCATAAATCAAGAGCAAACTTGGAAACAAATGACTGGACACTGTTTATGGGACGTTCACATATTTACTATAAAAGTGGTTCTCATGAGCATCTTTTTACCGGGACTACTATTGTCAGTATATAAATTCACTTTTCTCAAACATTTATAAATAATGTCCTTGACTTAAGGAGCCCTCGATTCCAGCAGCAGCTTCAGAGGCAACACTGAGGGCTGAAATGGGGCCCCCAGTTTCTGAAGGTGTCTCCCCTTATTTGGCACTCATGAGTGTCTACTTGAGAAAGAAGGATCTTTTGGGGCACCAGTACTTTAGAGATGAAAAAGGAGAATTTCAACTTTGGGAGTCCAGGTCTTCTCAAAGGGGATCATTGGGTTTTCTGAGCAGATTCCCTCTGCCCTGGCTTCTAGTCTTTCCCACTCAAAATGAATTCCTTCTAAACTAGATTGTTCTAGAATAATCTTCTGTACATACATATGGGCACCATCTGTGATTCTCTCTGCTTACGACCATATAACGATGCCCTAAATTCTCACATCAGATCATAACTTCTCTCCTTAGAAGTCATTCACTATTTCCTGCACACATGTTATTAATATCTAGCTAGTATACTTTAAATTACATGAAACAAGGACTGTGTCTTAGTGCAGCATGCTGCACAAGAAGCGGGTCATACATATTCATGGAATCAATACAGGCATTCCCCTTTACACAGCTTTACCCATCCCTCAACCATGCTCCTCTCACTGGAGAAACAGGTCACAAATGACCTTCTATAAAAGACAAGACCAAAACTCAGTATTCATATCATGCCCTAAGTTACAAATTATACAGAGAGGCAGTCAGTGTAGGTAATGGTTAAGGTCAGTAACCTGGAGCTCAGGTTACTTGGTTCAACTATTAACCAGTTTTGTAACCTTAGAAGATTATTAACCTCTGTGTCTACATTTCCCCACCCATCTATAAAATGGGACAACACGTAGTCATATACCACACTGGTTGGTTTTTGTGATGATTCAATACATAAATATATATAGCACTTGACATACAATAAAAGCTACTTATTAGCTATAAATGAAAGCCATATTTGGAGTTTTGCTCCTCTATAGATTTAGTTGAAAGATTTGTTGTTGTTGTTTAGTCATTAAGTTGTGTTAGTCTCTTGCAACCCCATAGACTGTACCCCTCCAGGCTCCTCTTTCCATGGGATTTCCATGGACATATCTATATAATAACTCGGATGAGGAAACATTCTTCTCTTCAGTTAGCACTTACAAATACTGACACGAAAATGCACGGGGCTTCCCTTGTGGCTCAGATGGGAAAGAATCTTCCTGCAATGCTGGAGACCCAGGTTCGATATCTGGGATGGGAAGATCCCCTGGAGAAGGGAATGGCAATCCACTCCAGTAGCCTTGCTTAGAGAATTCCATGGATAGAGGAGCCTGGCAGGCTATAGCCCATGTGGTTGCAAAGAGTCTGACATGATTGAACATTTTCACTTCAGAAAAAAAAAAAAGATCACATTTGTGCAAATGCCAAAAGCTTCAATCCTCAATATTGAGTTTACACAAATGACATTTGTGTATACTTGCCTTAATTTGTTGATTCCAGTTGCTAATAACAAGATTTGCTGTCTTCTCAACTTCGTTTTCAAGCTATCAAGGGGGAAAAAGGGAAAAAAAAAATCTTGCTGTCCTCTTGTTGAGTCATGGTGCTGGCTTATTAATTATAGTATAACGTATCACAAGCAATAGAAATTTAAAAACCTTACAGTGGACATATTTCCTGAGAAAGTAGCCAACTCTCTTTTCCTCAGGTCAAGAATCTTATCACAGGATTTAGTATGAATGCATTTGGTTGGTAAGATAATCATTTCTAATATTTAGTTATATTAAAAAAAAACCATAAATGGGCACAATCTGTGTGGAGTGGAGGAGGAACTTGTGTAACCTGATATCACGTCCCATCCTATCACTTCCTTTTCTGCTTCATTCTGTGCAGCCCACACTTTAACACCCTGAGAAATGGTAAAAGTCCTTCAGCGGTAACTTAGCTAAGTGTCTTATAATTTCTGAAGTGAATACTGCTTTAATTTTAAAGAGATTGAATCCTTCATCATAATTAACTTTTTCTCCTACTTTACAATAGCCAGTGGAACAGTAATAAAGCCGATGAAAATGGACCTAGGCAGCCTCGTAAGGAGACCAGATTTAAGTGAGGGCAAAACCTTTTACCTGAACCATAGACCTTTCCTCTAAACCCTTAGACCAGCCATCACTCAACCACATTGAGATCTAGCAACACTGTACTTTTATTTTTTCTTACCAGTTCATTAAACTTGGATTATGTGTTTTATTGTAACAAATACGATTAAAATAATTTTATGCATTGTGCCACTTTTGACTTTCTGTGGCTGAAATGCAGATCGAGTTCACTTAAAAAATTCAAATCTTTTGTGAGAAAATGTGATAGGGTGATTGGGGTGCAATGTTGTTTAGTCACTCAGTCGTGTCTGACTCTTTGCGACCCCATGTAGCCCACCAGGCTCCTCTAGAGGTCCATGGGATCTCCCAGGCAAGGATACTGCAATGGGGTGCCATTTCCTTCTCCAGGGGATCTTCTAAACCCAGGGACTGAACCTCCGCCTCTTGAATTGGCAGGCGACTTCTTTACCACTAAGCCACCAGGGAAGCCCAGGGGTGCAATAGGGATCGGCAAATATGAAACAATTACGAACTGAACCAGCAGTGTGGGGACCATGATATTAATTATCTAAAGCAATGGGATAAGAATCATAGCACTGTGTCTGATTTAGTAAGTACTAAGGAAATTCTGGTGATTCTCATATTATTATGTGGTATGAAAATATTTTGTAATTAATGAAATATAGACTAGTGTTTGATTTCTATTATGATGATTTGCAAAGGCAGATTATATTACTTTCTGGTAACTACTGTAAACTGCCCCATCATCCTAGCCCTAAGGAGGGCATCCATTCTAGTAAAAATACATGGATGTTCACCCAACATTGATTCCATTTCCTGACGTAGTTTCATGAGTTCAAATAAGAATTTTTCAGTATCATTTCTCTTCCATCAGGGCTTTCATAAATCCCCTCATCCTACGGACTTACCACCTTTAAGACTGGCTTTCTCTGGCTGTGGTCACTTAAAACTCCGCTTAGCTACTGCCCCTACCTTTTGCAAAGACCTACTACTACTGCTCTGAACTTCTCACCTTACCAGACAGTGACACCATCTCTATTAGAGTTAAGCAGCGTTCATTAAATACCCCTTAATGGCACCCCACTCCAGTACTCTTGCCTGGAAAATCCTGTGGACGGAGGAGCCTGGTAGGCTGCAGTCCATGGGGTCACTAAGAGTCAGATATGACTGAGCGACTTCACTTTCACTTTTCACTTTCATGCATTGGAGAAGGAAAGGGCAACCCACTCCAGTGTTCTTGCCTGGAGAATCCCAGGGACGGGGGAGCCTGGTAGGCTGCCGTCCATAGGGTCACACAGAGTTGGACACGACTGAAGTGACTTAGCAGTAGCAGCAGTATGTTGCCTGGAAATATATTTTGAAGTACTTACTGACTATATGATGCACAAATAAAAGGAAAAGGAGCGCAAATGAAACTGTTCTGGAAGGAAAAGTACATAGGCCATACAGATGACCAGGTGCCCTGAAAGTATTGTTCATTTTTCTTCAGTTTTAAGGCTATTTGATATCTATAGCAATACCTATTATTGCTTTAACCTAATCCCAAGCTGAAAAGTATAAAAAAGCATTTCCTCTTAAAATTGTGTTTATAATTCTATTTACTAAAGGAATACTTATTAATTGAAAAGCAATGTAAATACAAAAAAATACCAAAAAATTAAATAAAAATAGCCTCTAATTCCACTATCTAGAGATAATCATTCTGGGAAGGTGCATCTAGTTTTTTTCCTATGCATATATACACACATTTATTTTACAAAATTGAAGTTACATTGTTAGATTTGCTCACTTTCTTTTTTAATTTAGCACTATATCCCCATACCATTAAATTCTTCCAAAAGATTTTTAATGGGTACATTCCATTGCTTGAATTTATCCTAATTTATTTTTGGAAGATGAAAATGTTTCCATTTTTTCACAACTATAAACAAGGCTTTAACAAACATCCTCATACATAAATCTTTGGATTTGTGTTTATTTTTATGATAAAATTCCTAAAACTTAGTATCACTTTTCGATTACCTAGCTCTTGAGCCAAAGACAGAAATCTTGCTTTAACAGGGCAGAAAAGAAATATTTTGACTCACTGATTTTCTCTTTTTTTCATGTGCACTCAGGACTTGATGAGCTGGTTTTATTGCTTCCAACTCAATTGCTTTGCCAAGTTTTCTGGAAATAGAACATAAAAGACACACAAGCCTAGTATTAGGATTTATATCTACCTTCCAAATTATTTTCTGAGGAAATAAAATAGTGTATTACAGCATATCTACTCAGTGCAAGTTTGCACGGGAGTATTTGTAGTACGCCCGCTTTAAATATTTATGACTCCCTTTGGGGTTGGAGCAAGGCTGGGCTGTGAGTACTCACTGATGCAGGTCCCCTGCAGACTTCATGCCCTCTGAGACCCAGGCCCAGGCACTGACAAGACAGCTGGAGGGAAAAACAAGGGAGGACAAGTGTGGGTGTCATTTTCCCAGGAGTCCCAGAAATAAAGCATCCCATCTGATTCCTGCATTTGGCAGTTGCACTCGTATCCCTAATACTGTTTCAATTTCTCCATGGGATTAAAGCCAACATATTTATTTGCACTGTAATCATTACATGATCTGCTTTTTCCCAGTCATTTTCATTCCAATTTCCATTTCATGTCTGTAAAGTATTAGGGAAATAAAGTAAGCAAGGATAAGAAGGCATTTAGAACAGGTGAGAGAGAGCATGCCAGAGGTAGAAGACCCTTAAAGACAGTCTTTTCAGGCTCTTCATTTTACAGATGAACCACCGGAGGCTCAGAGAAGTTAAGTGATGGATGACTTCAGAACCCTGCTCATTCATTCCCTGTGTGCTCCTCTTGCGGTTGGGGTATAGTTCAGATTCCCTGCTGGCCTTTAGGAACACAGCTCAGATACTCCATAGGCTTGTGAACAGTATCTCAATTTAACAAAAGGCTTGCTCTGCCCTGACCCAAGCAGCACAAAGAGAGAACCAAGAAATATGAAGCTATTTTTCTCCTATGTATAGTTGGCCGTCAAATAGCAAGCCCATTGTATTGATAAACTGAAGGGATACAGCCAGTGTAGGCTTTGATGGAAAGGAGAGGACAGATCGGTGCCCCTACTGAGAGCAAGATGGCACAGAGATTTTGCCTCCAAATGACTTGGGCTGCACCTGGCAGCCGCAGAATGGGAGAACTAGATCAAAGCATGTCAGAGTTTCTATGCATCCAAAGCCAGGCACAAAACCAGGCATAAGAGAGGACCTACTGTATGCTCCCAATTATAGGAAAGTCCAGAAAAGACAAAATAATCTAGATCGAAAAAAAAGCAGATCAATGTTACCTTGGAAAGGACTGTAAACAGGTACAAGGCATCTTTTAGTGTGATAAAAATAGGTATATTTTGATTTTGGTAGAGGCTGCATGGTGTATACTTATAACAAAATTGATCAAAATATATACTTAAAATGTGTGCTTATTATTGCATGTAAATTAAATCTCAGTTGAGTTTTTGGGTTTTTTTTTTTTTTTTTTTGGTCTGTTTGTTTTGCAAGAAATCTTAGTACACTTTCAGGAAGAGAATCTGACTTTTGCCCCTAGGAGGAGCAGGGCAGCAGAGCAGGAACGTGAAGGCATTGACCTCAGAGGGTCTGTGTCTGAATCTACAAGCCCCCCTTTGTGCCCTGCTTGACCTTGGAAGAACTCAGTTTCTCTGACCCTCACTTAATTGGTCTTTGAGAAAAGAAATAATTTGGGTTATTATACAAGTACCTCACAGAAATTATATGAGGTAGGTTTTATTTCCATCTTAAATACACTACACACTGAGAGGGAAGATATGGACTTTTCAGGTGGCACAGTGGTAAAGAATCCACCTGCCACTGCAAGAGACTCAGGTTCAGTCTCTGGGTGGGGAAGATCCCCTGGACTAGAAAATGGCAACCCACTCCAGTATTCTTGCCTGGGAAATCCCATGGACAGAGGAGCCTGGCGGGCTACAGTCCATAGGGTCGCAAAGAGTCAGACTCAACTTAGGGACTGAGCACGAAATTCCTAATTCACCCAGACGGTAGGTGATAGAGCCAGAATTAAAACCTGGGCAATCTGAAAAAGTCCATTTATATTCAACCAGGGCGCTCTACTAGTTCCTCTGCAGGCTGAAACTGTTAGTCACTCAGTCATGTCCAGCTGTTTGCGACTCCATGGACTGCAACCTACCAGGCTCCTCTGTCTATGGACTTCTCCAGGCAAGACACTGGAGTGGGTTGCCATTCTCAACTCCAGGGGATCTTCCTGACCTAGGGAGTGAACCCAGGTCTCCTGCATTACAGGAAGATTCTTTACCATCTGAGCCACCAGGAACGCCCCAGGCTACTAAAATACTATCCTAAAAATCAGGCTCAAAGTCAGAGCGATTTCAGAGCCACTATTTGCTGTTATAGGATGATGCCTAAGGAGGAGTAGGAATGTTCCACAAGGCTTCTATTTTTTTCTTTCCCTCTTTCTTTTACCATCAGAAGGGGTCTTTGCAATGACACTGCCATTGGGTGACATCTGCAAACAATAGTCAAATCTTTGTAACAAATTATCACTAATGGACTGTTTTATAAGAATACCAATATCTTTCCTCTCTTCCCCGAGAGAAGTAATTGACTTCATTTTCAACTGAATTAAAAAAAAACTTGTGAACCAACATTTTTTTCAGCACCTGATGTGTTAATGTATTTACATACATTATCTCATTTAATATGCACTCCTGTACCCACCCTCCCCACACACACAAAGGAGCATGTCCTGTTACTCCATATAACAGAAGAGGAAATCAAGGGAGGCCAGGTTATTTGTTGAAAGTCATAAAATTGAGATAAAGCGGGATACCCACTTCAGGACTTCAAGACCTACCGACTTAACAACTCTGTTTCCTAAGTTAGTATCATCACCAAGGCCTTTTCTGAATATGATCTTACGCCTCACAATGACACAGGATGAATTCAATTCTGAAATGCATTATCTGTGTCACACGTTTCTTAAACTCTCCAAGCTTTAAGTCCTTGTGTGTAAATAGTGATCATAAAAAGACTTCTCAGAGATTGTTGTGAGGATTAAAATAAGTGTAGCAAATCTAGAAAAGCATTTAACGCAGTGTCTGGCACACAGTAAGTGCCCAAGAACTGGAAACCAGGCTTGATGCTCTGGACCTGCCACCTTCATAAAAGGAAGCTGGAACTGAACATACGTTGGAGGAAACAGACAGAACAGGCTCCATCTTGAAAGCAGGACTCCACCTTGGGCCGGACTGTGGACTTTGAGCTATGTGCCCAGTATGTACAGAAACAACAAACCAACTGGAAAACCAGAACCGCCCCCACCACGGAAGAGCCCCAGGGCTCGTAGGTAGGCTCTCCATCACCTAAAAGAATACCCTAATTATCTGTGTAACCGAATAGAAGCAGAAATTCTATTATGCTTACTGGGGTATGACCACAGGCCTATTGATAATTGTCCACGGTTAGCTACCGAGGCTTAAGGCATACGAATCACGGGTTTAAGGCATACAAATCACAGGTTAACTTTGATTGTATTCTTCTTGTCCTTTATTCAGACTAGTTTCAGAGACTTTGGGGAGGTGGGTTTGAGCATGTACACTTAGGGTATATAAGGTTTTCACAAAAACTGGTCGGGGTTCTTGGTTAAGAGGAAACTCTGCCTTGGGCCTGCTGGTGTAATAAACTGCACTCCACTATCTGCACTATCCTTGTGAGTGAGTCTGTTTTCCGGAATGCGTGGCCACAACAATGTCACTTTTTAAAAATTATTTTTAAGAGTGATTTTTGCCTTACCTCTTCCATGTACTTACTTTTTCTTTGCGCTCTGTAATGTTTTGCTTAGCTTGGTTGCCAGTTTCTGAAGTCCTTTGGCATAATTAATCTCCAGATTTGCCCTGTTAGCAAAGGGAGAGTTTTTGGATAGAATACAATGACTGGAAATCAAGAAAAACACAAATACACACACAAAGATTTGAAGGAGGACTCAGGCTGATAATGTAAAGCATAAGGAAATGATTTGTCTACTAGAAGGATTCTCCTGTCCTAGGCGTAACCCTTAAGGATATCCAGGAGAGTCCTAAAAAGGGAGAGAAGTTTTAATTTAACCTTCTTGTACAGTAGCATTATGGGTTGGATTGTGTTCCTGAAAGGTTGTTGCTAAACCACAAAAGACGCCGGGATTCTTGGCCTCCGGAGGAGAAGAATTCAATCGGGGGCCAGAGACAAGGCTTGATTGCTCAGAGCTTTTGTGCAATAAAGTTTTATTAAAGTATAAAAGAGATAGAGAAAGCTTCTGACAAAGACATCAGAAGGGAGCAGAAAGAGTGCTCCCCTGCTAGTCTTTAGCTGGATATTATATAGCTACTAGCAGTCCACTAATTAAAGAAAGGAAATGTCTCAAAACTCAGAGAATGGTACCAGGCCCCTCATCTACAAGATGCATTTTGAGATAATCTTGGCACCAGGTGAGTCATCCTGGGCCATAAAACGATTGACATGAATCTTGAAGAAGGGCAGATTTCCATACAACTATATAGTTCCATTAACCCAGATTAGGAGAACAATGTTTGAGTATAACATACTGGTTTGTCTGAGCCTTTAGGCAGAACTGACTTGAAGACTGAGTCTGGGGTGAATACATAGTTCATTAACAAAGCTTAAGACAAACATTTCCATAAGAAAAATGCATTGGTTAGCTCAAGGTTTGAGAAAAGTTAAGCTCAGGTGGAACCAGGTGTCTTAAAGGCAACACAGAATTTTAAGAGAAACCTCTTTTTAAATTTGTATAGAGAAGGGGGAAAAAATGCAACACTAGTTTGTTTCCTTCTGCCATTAAGAGAGAGAAAAAAATGTCTGACACTTGCAGTTTATCTCCTCTGTTTGGAGACCCCTGGCCTTCCTGCTTGTTACCCTCTCATGCTTAAGTCCTAACCCTTTTGTCTGTGAATATGACCTTATTTGAAAATTGAATCTTTGTAAATGATCAAGTTCAGATGTAGTCACTGGGATGAGCTAGAACTCAATATGGATGTGTCCTAATGAAAGGAAGAAATTTGGGCATAGACACACACAGACACACACACGGAGAATGCTGTGTAAAGATGAAGAGGCAGAGAGCTGGATGATGAGTTGCAAGCTAAGGATCCTGAAGGTTAAACGCCAGCAGACCAGAGAAGCTAGGAGAGAGGCATGGAACAGATCTTCCCTATAGTCCCTGGAAGGAACCAACCTGGCCGACGCATTGATCTCAGACTTCCAGCCTCCAGGACTGTGACACAATAATGTTTCTATAGTTTAAGCTACAATAAGTGACAGTAAGACTGGAAGTTTAGTTACCCAGTCTGTGGTGCCTTGCTATGGCAGTCCTTGCAAACTATTCCAACTACGCTCCTACTTATCCTGAGACATAAGAACCGTCAGACTAACTCTAGACTATAATAGCTGGTAATAAGATAATAATGGAATTAACCAAACAGTAACTTTCTAGTTGGGGCTTCCCTGCTGTCTCAGTAATAAAGCATCCGCCTGCTGATGGAGGAGACTCGGGTTCTATTCCTGGGTGCGGAAGTTCCCCAGAAGAGGAAATGGCAATCCACTCCAGTATTCTTGCCTGGAAAACTCCATGGACATAGGAGCCTGGCAGGCTAGAGTCCATGGTGTCCCAAAAGAGTTGGACATGACTTAGCCACTAAACAACAGCATGCTTCCTAATGGGCCAACACGGGATTTAGAAGATGAATTCCCATGAGTTTGTATGCAAGACAAGACCCATTAGGGAATCTGGGCATGCCCCTCAAAAGAAATAGTTCTTTGGGATAGACTGAATCACTCTCATCTTAAACTGATTTTTCCATGTCCCATTCTAGGCCCATCTATAACTAAAATGAAGACACATTTTTATTCATCTCCTCACTTTTCAATGAAAATAATAAAAATGTAAGAAATTAAGTTGAATTTATACTGTGTTTTTCATCTTACTATAGACCAGAGAGTCTTTATTACATATTTTTCAGTCTTTCAATTCTATTTTTATTATAAAACATCTTTAAAAATTATTTATGACTCCATTTCATTTGGGGAACAATCTCAGGACTCTCCAGTAATTAACTTAATACTTGGATGTTCTCACACAAATTAGACTCAGTGTTATGGACCAAAGAAGGAAAGACAGTTCTATTTTGTAAGTGAAATCCAGATATCATAGGCTATGAACCTGTTGCTAAATTTCTATTCATTTTTCTTCATTAATACAGCTGTGTGCCAAGTTATTCAGGATGTATGTTAAGGCCTAGGTGCAGAAAACACCCATTTGGTAGCAGGCCTTGTTCAAGAATAAGAAAAGGTTAAGACAAATATTTTTAAATAATGAAGATGATAAAGAAATAACTCATAGTGTTTTAAAAAAGATTTCTCTGCTCTTGGAATAAGTTCTGACTGATGGAGAGAGAGAGTCCTGGTTGGCAGCAAGCTCAAAGAGACCACCACCCTCAATGAACTTGAATGTTCTAGAATCCCAGGAGAGGCTGTCACTCAGTAAAGTGGCTTTGCTGCTAAGTCGCTTCAGTCGTGTCCGACTCTGTGCGACCCCATAGAGGGCAGCCCACCAGGCTCCCCCGTCCCTGGGATTCTCCAGGCAAGAATACTGGAGTGGGTTGCCATTTCCTTCTCCAGTGAGTGGCTTTAGAAAACTTTAAAAGGAAGTAATCAGACTTACCTTAAGGGGTTTTATGATAATTAAGATGTGGCAATCACCTAAATAGAGGCTCAAAGACTCTATTTCTATTGATTTCTATTGACCTGCACCACCTGGCCCCTGGCCCTCTTTCTGATTTCTTCTCCTGTCATCCCCTCGTTCACCATACCCTTGTTCAGTAGCCTTATGTCATCCTGCCTCAGGGTCTTTGCACATGTTGTGGCCTCTGCCAGGTAGTTGGTCTACTACATAACCCCATGGCATTCTCCTTCCTGTCAATTTCAACCAGTCTTGTGCAAACATCACTGCCTCAGAGGCCTATTGAAAACAGCATTCTTGTAAGTATCCCCTACAGCTTTATTTATGCCCTAGCATTTATCACTATCTTATATCACATAATTTTTTAGTGTGCTTCTATGAACATCTCTAGTGTGTAAGCTCCATCAGGGTCAGGATTTTGTATTACTCATTGCTATATCTCTAGGCTTAGAACAGTGCTTGGCATGTGATTGGTACTCAGCATGTATTTCTTGAATGAATGAATAGACTTCCTATCAGGTCTTGCTTAGAATTTTTAACCAGTCTCCACTACAAGTCTGTTCTCATTTCACTACTTTTGAAAATTTTAAACTGCTGAATTATTTAAATTCAGTCCCACACATTTGAACTGTGCTCAGCTCTGACATCAGTGTACACGACTCTCTAGCACTTGCAACAGCTAGACACATAAACCCTCTTCTAACCCATCCTAACCAGAGGGATCTTTAGGCGTTTCATTTCTAGCATTCCTTTCTTGCTTGGAAGCCACACATAGAACATTAAAAGTGATGATGCATTTGTTGAGCTCAGATAGTGATAGACACCGAATGAGTTCTTAATAAATATTAATTTTTCTAATATTGTTAGGGAAGCACACTGATTGAAACCACCCACCCTGGCCAGGCACCATAGTAACCATTTGCATGAGTTGTTTTATGACAGAAGAGGTTCTGGTAAGGAACATGGAACTAATAAACCTCCACCAACCAGAAGAGATGGGGAAAGGTCAAAAGGAGACACCACATGTCCGACCACCTCCCAGAATCCTCCTCTCTGGCATCCATCTTGGCTGAACAAAGCATGCGCCACCAGGAAGGACTCTGAGTCAGAATGACTGGCTAAAGACAACCCGGAAACTAACCCCATCACCGTAAAACCTGAGACTGCAAGCCATGTGGCAGAACTGTTCTCCTGGGTTCCCTTACCCTCCTGCTCTCCGGCCAGGTGCCGTTTCTCAATAAAATCTCTTGCTTTGTCAGCACATGTGTCTCCTTGGACAATTCATTTCCGAGTGTTAGACAAGAGCCCAGTTTCAGGCCCTGGAAGGGGTCCCCTTTCCTGCAACAATATGATTATGAGTATGTATCCAAAAGAATTTCCAAACATTCAGAACACCCCAAATATACAGAGACAGAGAGGTGTGGGGGAAAGAAGGCACAATTTTCTCATCCACAGCTCCAGAACCATCCTGAATGGCTCCCCCAGGAAAGGGAATGCTGTCAGGCACAGGCTCTTCCTCAGAATTCAGTTTCACTTTTACACAGTTCTTGCAGGTTGTATAAGATAGCTCAGAGGCTAAGCAGAAATAAAAAAAGACGATGTCAAGAGTGTGAAGCATGGTGTTCCTTTACATCCTTAACCCTTTCTGATTCACCTGCAGGGTCGGGGGGAGAGGGGGCGGAATGGGCTTTGGTGGCAAGAAAGGAGAGGGTCCTGTTCACTTTGAACTGATGGGCTCTTCTGTTTTGAGCTCCGTGTCTCTGCTGGCTTTCTCTCATGAACGGTAGGAAATCAGCCTAGAGAGACCCAATTACCACACAGCATCTCTTGCTTTGGAAGGCTTCTCTTTACATACAATTATCTTAGAAATCTACAGGAAGTAGATTTGTAGTTTTATAGGTTGGTATACAGCTTAAAAATTCTTGTAATCCTGCCCATGAGGTTTGTGTCCAAACAGTGCAGTCTCTCCTGACAAATTTGTGACATGTTGATGAGGCTTGACCTGTGTTTTGTCTACACAGAAACTAGTGACTCCGGCATTTATTATACAACATGACAGGCAACATTCTAAGTGCTTCAGGTATGTTTCCTTATAACCTGCAATCACTCCCATCAGGAAGGCACACTGACTCTACCCATTTCATGGAGGGGAACGCTGAGGCACAGAGAGTTTAGTCGGTAACTTGCCCTGCTGGAGGTCACTCATGAAGAAGTGACAGCTGGGATGCAAACCCAGGTAGTCTGGCTCAAGAACCTGCCTGCCCAGCACTCCACTCTTCTGCCTCTGAAACTGGAGAATTACAGGGGAGTCAGAAGCAAATGCTTTTCAAAATTGACACTGCCTCTCTCTCTGCCTTTAACTGCAGTGTTCTGATTCACCACAACTCGTGAGGCTTAGCAGGTAGAAATGGGATCACAGCAGCCTAGGAGAAGACAGAATGAGCTTCCTGGGGCTTCTTCCAAAAGCATCTGTGCAGTTCGTTGTAAGGCGCTTTCCTGGATGAGGAGGGGGAGGTCTTGAGGGTCTAGAAAAGTGGGGGAGGAGGGGTTCTGATATCACATGTCACCAAGGTAGCCCTCTGAGGCCAGACTGAGCTGGACACAGCCTCTCTGAGCAGCACAATTGTGCCCTTTGTCTCTCTGCCTTCAATACTCTAATGGTAGCCCTACTACATAAATATATTCGTTTCCCTGGTGGCTCAGATGGTAAGGAATCTGCCTGCAATGCAGGAGACCCAGATTCGATCCCAGGGTTGGGGAGATCTCCTGGGGAAGGAAATGCCAACCTAATTCATTATTCTTGCCTGGAGCATTTCATGGACAGAAGAGTCCAAAGAATTGAACATGACTTAGAGACTTAAACCACCACAATACATAAATACTACATATATTTCATATTTAACACCAACATTCAGAACTTCCCTGGTGGCTCAGATGGTAAAGCGTCTGTCTACAATGTGGGAGACCTGGGTTCGATCCCTGGGTTGGGAAGATCCCCTGGAGAAGGAAATGGCAATCCACTCCAGTACTATTGCCTGGAAAATCCCATGGACAGATGAGCCTGGTAGGCTACAGCCCATGGGGTCGCAAAGAGTCATCAACCAAGTGAAATAGGTTGCAGTTATTTCCTCTTGCATTTTAACACTAATGACCATTTCAGAATCCCCAGCAGATCACCCTACATGTCAGAAGGTAAGGAAATGAGAAAGTGGGAAGGATGAACTTGTGTACAGGAGGGGAACATGTTGCTAGGCTCCTTTTCTGGTGAGTTTGCTTACAACTGAAAAGCTCTCTGGCCTCTGAACCTAAATGGCTTTATCTTAGCAGAGGTTAATGGGTAAATTCCTCCCCAGAGAAAAATCACTCTAAAAAGCCACATTCCAACTGGTAAGTGTGGAGAGAGCTGTCATTGTTATAGGTTAGAATGCTTGCAAATTGAAACAAACACCGCCATGTGGCTCATCTGTTTAGGGTCCCATGAAGCAGAATATACATCCTTTCCGAATTCCTGCTAAAAAGAAATGAATGGACAGAGTCAGAAAGGGACATGTTTTCCCAAGGCAGACATGGCAATGCGCACCCCCAGCCACACTGGTTTCTTCTAAGGTATGTGCTTTAATATGGCTCCTAGTCTAGAAGACACCACATGTGAAGAAAGTCAACAGAGGCAGAGTTAACCTCAAATTGAGACATGGACTTTTCCCCCCTCATTAAAATAATTGGAAACTAGTTTATAAGAACATTGAGCTAATGTTCTAGCCCTACAGCTACTGTATCTAATAGGAGTTGAGATTCTCTCTCCAAGCAATTGTCTTGGCACATGTGAAATTGATGATGTATCTTTTTGGATGGGTAATTCAATCTTGGAATATTCCAGTGAGTCTTAATAATCCCTGACCAGGGAAATGGCATGCACTGACTTTTAATCCAGTTATATTCTAATTTCCTCTCAGCATGTGGAGGCAGGTCAACACATTTTCATTAGCAATAATGAAGATCAACCAATAAGTCAAAGACTAACATTTGTCTTAGATTTGAAAATAAATCATATTTAAAAAAACATGAGAGACAGAAAATATGTGGTATCAGATTCAATATTTTAGACAGGGCACAAATTAAATTGTAAGACTATAAGTGACCAGGTAATCAATTTTCGAGTGCTCTACTCTAAGAAAATTAAGATGATAAAAAGAGATTAAAAATGAAAACTGTAGCTGCTTCTGTGTCTATGAGGAATCGGTTAAAATTGAACGAAGGCTCTCTCAAGACTGAAAACAGCAGGTGACAACCCTCCCCCCTTTATTATGAATTAAGAAGAAATTTTAGTCTGAAACTCTTTGCAATATCACACCCCCATTCCTGGCCTCCTGCTTTCTATCAGCAACAGCTTCTTGGGACCTGATATGCTGACATGTTCCACACAAGCTTTATCAGTTTGCCATTTGAAAGATAGCGGCAAGCTCATACAAATAGGCTGTATATAAAAGTTAATAACAATTTGAAAATTGAAAGACATTTTTACACAGGTACTACTTTTTGAGCAGTGGGATTCTCTGGCTAGCCAACCATACCCACTTCATCATTATTCATTGCCTTTATTCTGGTTCCTGAGAACAGTGTCTAAAAGGAGAACTAGGAAGATGAGACTTGGAGGTCACGCTGCTTGGGTGTCCAGTCTGGGAGTTTCACTGAGTCTCTGCTTGCTTCTGGCCCAGGGGATGCACAGCTAAGGTTGGTCTAGCACCTCAGATCCTCTGTGTCTTAATTCTTGAACTGAGTGAGTTTATGTGGGTGGGGAGAGGGAGCTTTGTTGTGGGGGAAGTCAGGTGAAATAGATAAGAAAGGCAGTTTTAAAACTTTTCAACTGGAAAGCAAAATGTTATACAGAATCCCACCATATTATATAGATGCTGTGTTCTGAGTAAGTGGGAACAGGAATGAAAAAGGGTGCTGAGTCCCGCCCATTAATTTCTTCCTACCTGCTAAAGTGACCCCTGAGAGCTTTCCACAGACCCCTTTGCTACCAGGTACAAAAGCCACTGGGCTTGATGACCACAGGTGTCCCTTACCATAGAAAACCCTAATACGTTGTGAAGGGAACTGGATCACTCCCATAGCTGTGCCCCAAACGGCCTGCCCACTTGGAAGATGCCCTCACGCCATGCCTGTGTAGATCTGAGTAGAAATTACAATATGCCACCTTTTCCATACCCCCATCTGTAAGTTAGGGGTGGGATAGAGTATTCACATAGTGCATTGGATTGTGAGACTTTAAGTAAGAGAAACCAAAGATAAGATGCATTTAACGCACTTCCTGGTCTCTTCTATGATTTTATTATTCTCTTCTAGCTTTTGTTCAAAATACTCTATCTAAGTACATTTCTTTGACACACTCATTTATTACTCCTTGTAAAGAGCATAACTTAAACTTCTAAAAAGTGTGAGGTTGTGAGTGCCTAAAGGCACAGAATCACTCACGAGAATACATTTATTCCCTCAGTGAGCATCCAATGAATGCCTACTCTGTGCAAGTCATGTGGGATACAAAGACCCTTAAGGAGTTCAGCGTCCAGTAGTGGAGACAGACAAGTGAACAGAAAGGCAGTACTGCCACAGCAGAGATAAATACTAGTGGAGTCTTGACCAGGAGGCCAACCAGAGTGGGATGACTGAATTCTGAAGAATGCATTGAGTGGAAGCTGGCAGTGAAGGTAGAAGTGCCTCCTGGGCAGAGGATACAGCATGTACAACTGCCAGGACCCATGATGGCAGGTAGGAGGGGTGGGGAGGTGATTGCAAGTGGTTCTACAAGCAGCGACCATAAGTAAGATGGAGAGATGTGATCTGAAAGATGTGATCTTAGAGATGTGATCTTTAAGCTGATCTTAAAGTTCCTTCTATGAAATACTACAAAGGCTGAATTTTATACTAAAGGTCATGGAAACTTCTGAAGGGTCTTAAACAGGGTCCTGACCACAAAGTGAAAGATGTCTTAGATGCTCCCTAGTTGAGGCAACTTGCTTGGGTGAGAAAAATTAGATCCTCTGAAGGGACACAGCTCTGAGCCCAGGTACCAGACATGAAGGTTGAGAGTGAATTAAATTTCTACTTTCACAATGCCCCTCAGCCAGGTGCCTTCATGCAGTGTACAAACTGCCCAGCAGCAGGGCAGTACCCCCAGGCAGAGGACAGGTTAAGAGTGCTCTGCCAGAACAATGGCAGAAGCCATGAAATGAAAACAAAGCTAGAGGAGCAGAGGTGTTTGGAAAAGAGAAATATAAGGACTTGGTCATGAGTTGAGACAGCAGAGGAGCTTCCCTGGTGGCTCACACAGTTAAGAATCTGCCTGAAATACAGAATACCTGGGTTCGATCCCTGGGTCAGGAAGATCCCCAGAGAAGGGAAAGGCTACCCACTCCAGTATTCTTGCTTGGAGAATTCCATGGACAGAGAGCCTGGTGGGCAACAGTCCAAGGGATTGCAGAGTCGGACATGACTGAGCAGCCACTGATCACTGAGACAGAAGAAGGGGTCATGGGTGGATCCCCCATACTGGGCTTGACTGGGTGGGCAGAGGTCCAGGTAATCATGGTTAAAAATCCAGAAGGAGTGAGTACCAGCTTTGGTGAAAAGCTGATCAACTCTATTTGGATAAGCTTCCATTGTGGTTTCATGGAGCATTCAGCTGGAAATGTCCAATAGCCTGTTGGATATATGGTTTGAAGTACAGGTTAAGACGTATTGCCTAGTACGTATGGAAGCTATCAATACGCAGAAAAGGGCTGAAGTTGTGGGAACTAAGATCACTCAAGCTATGGTAGACTAGAAAAGATAAGGATTTATTAAAGATTTCATTTTAATCACTTATCTTTTATTGACAGCCTCTGCAATGCCTTGTAGATGAAACAATGACCAACTACACTTCCTTCTTTGTTTTCTTCTTTTATTTTTAATTAAAAAAAATGTTTTATGTCCAGAGTTGTGGTACTTGCTGTTTGAAAACCTGATCTTAAGCTTTCATAGAGGAAAAAAATAATTGATTTTTCCCATCAAAGCCTGTTTACACTTCAGCTATGTGGGGCAGGGAACCAAACGTTCAAACAGTTTCTAGAAATGTGCCTTTGTTTTTTTGGATCTGATTTGTGATTGTTTTGAAGTGAATGTGATGGCTTTGGCATTAGGCATTTTAGGAGCTGCTGTGTGTTTCTGGCTAAATCTGAGTTGCTACTACAAAAAAAGGAAACTGAAGCAGCTAATTAGATAAAAGAAGCTAAGCACAGCCATGAATTACAGAATTTCCAGGCAAAATGGTGTTTCAATTCCAACACACTTTTCTATCACCACCAATTAGAACAAATGCAAGAAGGCAGCTGAGCTTGGAAATAGAGCATTATCTGGCCTTGAAGCTTGATTGGGATGCAGTCCCTTGTAGCCAGGAGCTAATACAGATGTGTTAGCAGAAGCACATTCCAATGGATTCTTAAGCAAGGTGTCTGCAACTGTTAATATCCAAGGATAGTAAAGGCTCTGTTTAACAATACAGGTGTAATAATAAGAAAATAAACCTTAAACTAGCTTTCGTTTTTTTAATTCAATCTACAAATATTTACTGAATGCATTTTATGTGGCAGGTATTCTTAAGCACCATATGCCCTCTCACTAAATCTTTCATATGTTGGCTGCTGGATTTGTCTTCATGAATTCTATGTCATGATTTTCTGGGTCTCGGTAGAACTGCCTGCTGTACATATTCTAAGGGTACCCTTTTACTTGTCTGATGGGGTTTCCTGTTACTTGTCTATACTCTTAAGTAATACGATGTTCTCAGTCACTCAGTGATGTCCAACTCTTTGCAATTCCATGGACTGTAGCTCACCAGGCTCCTGTGTTCATGGGATTCTCCAGTTAAGAATACTGAAGTGGGTTGCCATTCCTTTCTCCAGGGGATCTATCCCACTCAGGGACTGAACCCCGGTCTCCTGCATTGGAGGTGGATTCTTTACTGTCGAGTCATTAGGAAAGCCCAAGTAATATGATAGCTTCTTTCCCAGAGTATTGGCTTTCTAGGCATTTTCCTAATACCAAGGAAAGGTATCACTGATTCATATGTAATAAGCCCATCTTATTTTCCATTTAAGAGGAAAATAAGCCGAGTGCTCATGTCTGGATAACTGGTGGGAAACAGCTTTTTATCTTTTGTATGTCTGGGGAACGAACTACTGATAACTAACTACAGACTGGGGACTGCTATGTTGGTTGTGACCACTCCTCCTTTTGATATGGTAATTATGTCCTCAAACACTCCTTTGGAAGAGACAGGAACCTCAGAATCACTCCCAGTGGGAAAGAAATGACCCAGTCATGGAGGGAGGTAGCATCTGTCTTTGCCAGCTGACATGCAGGGAATTTGTTGGGGAAAAAAATACAATATACCACATATTCATAGATTAGTAGGGACTTTGTGTCCATTAGAAAACAATTCTTTGGAAACACCTACTCTTTTAGCATGGATGACATCCTTTAGGTTAACTACATGATCCAAGAGCTGAGCAAAGGAAGGAGAGCTTCAAGCTCAGGTGTGAGGTGGCATTGCCAAATGCACATTTATCAGGAATAAATATAAAGCAACTCACACAAGGTATCTTGGTTAAGGGGAAATGATTTAATTGTGAAAGATTAGCTTTGCCCATTGTTCAGGAAAGCATTCATTGCATATACGACCTAATAGCCAGCATAATTCTTTGGGTCTAGGTAAACCATTAGATCCCCTCTTTGTATTTATGCTATGCAATTTTTACCCCAGAGATGTGCACATAATTTTGCTAGATTTTCAAATTCTATACTCTGTTCTGCTGCTGCTGCTGCTAAGTCGCTTCAGTCGTGTCCGACTCTGTGCGATCCCATAGATGGCAGCCCACCAGGCTCCACTGTCCCTGGGATTCTCCAGGGAAGAACACTGGAGTGGGTTGCCATTTCCTTCTCCAATGCATGAAAGTGAAAAGTGAAAGGGAAGTCGCTCAGTCGTGTCTGACTCTTAGTGACCCCATGGACTGCAGCCTACCAGGCTCCTCCATCCATGGGATTTTTCCAGGCAAGAGTACTGGAGTGGGTTGCCATGGCCTTCTCCGATATTCTGCTCTATGAAGAGATAAAACTGTGAAGGGAGATATCTTTAGCTACCCACGTGTCTCTCCTTCGCTGGAGCCCATTTGCCATTCTGGAACGTGTGGGAAAGTTTGCACGTGAATAGGTCTAGGGCAGATGGAAGCCTGAGGAAGCAACTTCAAGAGAGACACAGGTAAGAAAGGAAGGTTTTGACTGTATGCAAAGTAGGTGTGTCTGTGGCAAGGCAGAGATGCAGAGTTACATAGACAAGAGAGAAAGAATAGGGCCATTTTGGAGAAATAATTCTCTTAAATTTATTCAGTTATTTGTTGAGTTTGTTTACCAGGCATTATCCATCATCAACCTTCTATCTTTATAGCTCTCTATCAGGCACTAGTTTTGAACCTGTAGACACCAAATAACCAAGGCTCAGCTTACTGTAACCCAAGTCACTTGTACGGTTACTCTGTGTACAGATTCTTCTTGATCGCAGGAGGGAGATGTTTTCTAATTTAGGTAATAGGTTGAACTTGTGTAATAGTTAACTGGTCTTATTTTACATAGTTTCCTTTGAGATGGATCAAAAATATTTTTCTTATAGAAAAAAAAAAAATTCCCTCCAAGATTGGTCCTCTCTTCTTTTCATAGAATTAAAGCAATTTGGCTATTAAGAGAGAAATAACTTGTTTAAACTTGTTTTCTTTTTGACTCCATTTGACAAACCTGGTTCAGTTCAGTTTAGTTCAGTCGCTCAGTTGTGTCCGACTCTTTGCAACCCCATGAACCACAGCACCCCAGGCCTCCCTATCCATCACCAACTGCCGGAGTCTACCAAAACCCATGTCCATTGAGTTGGTGATGCCATCCAACCATCTCATCCTCTGTCGTCCCCTTCTCCTCCTGCCCTCAATCTTTCCCAGTATCAGGGTCTTTTCAAACCTGGTCACTTCTTTATAAAAAAGCATGTTTGAACTCTCCTGTATCTTTCCTTGGCCTCGTTCACTCGTCCTGATAAAGCTATGTAAAGAACATAGCTTTATCAGGACCAGTGAATGTTCTCCCTTGCTCTTGACTTACTAACACAGGATGCAATTAACTCAGGCATCTTTGCTTTTATGGCACACGTACAGTATTTTAAACTTGAAATGGGTTCCCTTGAAAGAATAACCAATCTCTTTTGAAGGTCTCTTTGGAATTGTTTATTACAGAACTGTCGACACGTAGAGAAATGACCTAAGCACACTGTAGGCCCAATTCAATCCTCGGGGACTCTAATTTTAAGCAGGAATTTTTGTAATTTCTTGCCTGAGTTAAGTGTGTTCATTTCAGCATAATAAAGAGCTTTACACATGATCAAGTGTAGTATTAAGAGAAGATGATACTGAAAATGGTGACTCTATTCATCCATGTCCTCACTCAACAGACACTTACTGAAGAAGTCAAAAGGCCAGACTCTGAGAGCTCAGCATACAAAGATGAGTAAGACACAGCTGCTGCCCTTGCCAGGGAGACAGAAAAGCAGACGAATAATTGCCATCAGTGTGAAGAGCACAGTAATGGGAGTATAGGTCAGGCACAATGGTGGGCCCCAGGAGAGGGTGATAATCAGAGGGACTTGACTGAGCTTTCCCAAGCAGAATTACTTCCTGTTGTTTCCTGATTTTTATGGTACCCCAGTGATAAATGTGCAATAGCGAAGAATCACTCTTCAGACTGATTTCTCAAGTACCAAAATATAACACTGCGTTCTGGAAAGTAGGACAGCTTGTAATCACTCCTCCAGTCTTGTCGCTGGCTGCAACTAAAGAGGAAAAACTGCTCCGTGCAAACATGCATTTTGTACCTTTGCTGAAGAATGGATGTGATCTGCTTGCAGAAATCTTCTCCATTTTGAGAAAACTCCTTCAGGTTCTTGTATACTTTATTATACTGAAACAGAAAAGATGTACAGAAGGGTTAGGAGCACTCCCAAAGACCGAACTGCTGTAAATTCAGAATGCTGCTGTGATGAGGGCTGTCTTCGTAAATGATTCTGCAGCTACAGAATGCACACTTTGATGAGTTCTTAAAAATAAAGAGGAAGTCTCTTCTGTCTGGATGTGAAAGACTCTGGAGAACTTTTCAAAAATAGAGCTGGTCTATCTGTTTCTTCCTAGGCCAAATGCAAACTCTTCATCAGTGGGTGAAGTTGGATTCCTGTCACTCCTTTTAGTCCCAGGAAAGCTAAAAATACATCCTGAAATACACTGCAGATTCATGTTATGTCACCCCCACAAATTCCAATATATTTCTGGACCTCATGACAAACCCTGAACCATTAAAGTGAGTCTTTCTTGACTGTGATAGAAAACGTAAGTAAATAATTTGTTAATAAAATTTCTCCTAGTCCCCTCTATATCTCATTGAACTTTCGTAATAAGAATGTTATAATAATGAGGTGAACATTTTGGTTGAACCAAACCTTTATATATTTATAAATAAACCTTTATCAGTGTATCTATATATGAATTTAGTTGTAGACAAAAATATTCCAATCGAGAGATTTTTGTCATGTGGCTCAAAACTCCACAATGTTCTTCTGAACATTGTATTGCTGAGGCTAGACATAGATGATGATTGCCCATAGGAAGAGGGTGTCAATTGATTCTGCTGCTTTCCTGACAACAGAGTGGGTGAGAGAGGTGATCTAGTCTCAAACGCATCATCTCGGTGTTTCCATCTGGGAGATGGGATGGCCCATGTCATTTTTCAAAACGAGATTGCACCCAGGAGGATGCAAATTCTGTGTAGACTGAGTGTCATGCAGTGACTCTGCTCAGACAATGAGCCAGCCCCTTTCTGACCTCAGATGTCGTGAGCATGCTGCTGGTCACCCTGCTGAGAAGGAGAAAGGACAGGAAACTCAGACTTCCTGAGAACCTCCTATGGGACAACCATGTTTCCATACAGGAATCTTCAGTGCAAGACAACTTCTCAGCTGTCAGCCAGCACCTGGAGTAAGGGGCTGGTAGACTGGCAAATAGGACAGAGGGCACAGAGGAATAAAATCCTGGAGAAAGGACCAAAACAGGCCCCTACCTGCAGGGGTGGGACCAACCGACACTAGGATGTAGTGACATACTCTTATAGATACTACATCCTTTGATCTTTATGCAGTAGTTTAACTTTCCCCTGAATTTAACACAGAAAGCCACCACAGGACCTGGTAGATGCACAATAGGAGAAAACAGCCTCACTGAAACCACCCAGAACACAAGGACTGGGGTCAGAGTGCAAAGGTATTTAGAAGGACATTGTTGACTCCTAAAGCAAGGTTTGCAAAATCACAGGTTTACAGCACCGTCAGACACCTGGATAAGGGAGAGCAGGCTGGGAACGGTGAGCTGGAGGGACGGCTGCCACAGCAACTCTGGACCACAGACCAGCTTTCTTGTCCAAAAAAGCTGAAATGAGGATTGGGATCTGAAAATATATATTTTTTTTAATTGCAGCAAACGAGTCACAAAATTTTAAACTATCTTCCAAGCAAGCAAAACACACTTGGGTGTAGCCTTCATTATGAAGAAATGACTCTCTCAAATGAACTTACTTACAAAACAGAAAGAGACTCATGGACTTCAAAAATGAATTTATGGTTGCTCGGGGGAGGGGATAGTTAGGGAGTTTGGGAAGGTCACTGCTGTATTCAAAATGGATAACCAACAAGGACCTATTGTATAGCACATGGAGCTCTACTCAGTGTTATATGCCAGCCTGGATGGGAGCGGGTTTTGGGTTTTGGATGCAAGTATATGTATGGCCAAGTCCCCTTGCTGTTCACTGAAATTACAACAACATTAATAGGCTATACGTGCTCAGCTGTGTCCAACTCTTTGCAACTCTATGGACTATAGCCCTCCAGGCTCCTCTGTCCATGGGGTTTTCCAGGCAAGAAGACTGGAGTGTAGAGCCATTCCCTTCTCCAGGGGTTCTTCCTGACCCAGGGATTGAACCCACATCTCCTGTGTCTCCTGCATTGGCAGGTGGATTCTTTAACACTGAGCCACCTGTGAAGCCGATTGGTTATACCTCAATACAAAATAAAGTTTAAAGTTTGCAAAGAAAAAAAGAAATGATTCTCCTCTGAGGCATGAGAGTAAAATCACAGTGTGGCAACCAAGATTTCTCATTTTTATTTTCATAAACGTAAATTGTTATCTGTGAATGACATGATACTCTCAGGCCTCTTCTTCCCCTTACAAGTACAATGGGAGAGTTTGGTAAGCACTTTAAAATTGCTTAGCTTTTTTGTTTATTTCTTAGTCACCTAAACATTTTCACTAAATTCTCCCTTAAGCCTTTTATTTCCTTCCCATAACACTGAATAACATCAATAAAACATAACTAGGTATCATGAAAAGAAAATAGAGAAATGTTAAGCAGGCACATGCCCTTGGAATAAAGTCATTTCTCAACCTCTCTCCCCCTTATGTGTAGCCATGCAATTAAATGCTTCCCAAAGGGAGATGGGTGAAAGTTCATGTTGGGCTTCAGTGAAAATTCCTTCCTCCTCTTTCCTGAATCTGGGAATTAAAATGACAGCTGTGCCATAAGGTTATCTTGAGGGTGGATGCCACATGCTAAGATTTTAGGTCAGAAAGAGAGAGAGCCTGGATCCTGAGGGCCTCTATCTGAGCCCTAACTCTCTACTTAGGGACATATTTTATGTATGGGAGGACTATAACAATAGACTTTCTTTTTCAAAGCCACTCTTATTTTGCATTTCTAAAATATATAGCTAAACATTATTCTAAATCAGAGTCTGTTTTTTTTTTTTTTTAACATCTACAAGTGATTTATTTATTGTTTGTTTGTCTTATTTTTACAATGTTGTGTTGGTTTCTGCCATACAACAATGTGAACTAGCCATAATTATACATATATCTCTTCCCTCCCTCGCCTCCCCCAATCCCACCCTCCAGGTCATTACAGAGCCCAGACTTTTTGTTTTAAATTACGAAACATTATTATGTTTCAGAAATAATAATAATACATACACTAATTATGATATCCCTTTATATTCATGCTACCTAAGTTACAGAGATAACAACACATTTCTGCTCTTTTTTCAACATTGCAATATTGTGATATTTTCTTTCTTTCTTTCTTTTTTTTGACCAAGCCAAGCTGCTTGTGGGATCTCAGTTCCCTGACCAGAGCTTGAACCCAGGCTACACAATGAAAGCCTGGAATCCTAACTACTAGGCCACCAGAGAACTCTGTTTCTGCTCTTTTTAAGCAACATTTTCTTTCCCTTTCATAATTTCTTTGACTATTCTTGTGCAATTGTTCTTCCCTATGAACATTTATCTAATTACAATTTTTAAAAATCCCCACTGAGATCTTAATTGGAATTGCATTACATCTATACATCTCAATTTGAGGAAATTAACTTTTTTATGGTATTTAGACTTCCCATCCAAGGGCACAGTAAGTCTTTTCATTAGTTCAAATCTTATTTCATGTTCAATAAAATTTTATGATTTTTTTTATAGGTCCTGTAGCATTCTTGTTTATTTAGAAATATCTCAAAGTATTACACAGTATTAAGCAGTGTCTTTTGAAATAGCATCCTGTTTCTCTCTCTAGCTTACACCAAAGCAGAAATAAAGACTCAACAAAAACATCAGGGGGCCATGTGCAGGGGAGAAAGATTTGGATGCTTGCTTGCAAAGTGAGTTTTTCTGCTCTTAAACACTATAAGGTCCAATTTCGGCCATCTGATGCAAAGAGCTGAGTCAAGACCCTAATGCTGGGAAAGATTGAAGGCAAAAGGAGAAGCGAGTGGCAGAAGATGAGATGGTTAGATAGTGTCACTGACTCAATGGACATGAATTTGAGCAAACTCCAGGAGATAGTGGAGACCAGGGATGCCTGGTGTGCTGCAGCCCAGCAGGTCGCAAAGAGTCGGACATGGCTCAGTGACTGAACAATAACAAGGCGGAGACAAAGCAGAGAGCCAGATGGAAGGATTTGGAGCCTTCAGAGCAGAAGTGAGGAGAAGAAACTCCCACCTGGAAAACCAGGAGTGGAGGGAAGGGTCTCTGTGATGAGCTGTCTGAGGGCACGGACCCCCGCAGCCCACCATCACCAGAAGAGACGATTTGCAACCAAAGTCCTGGGGAAAGAATCGGGTGTCTCAGACACCATGTGTGAGGATGGGGCCACTAGGAGAAACCTTGTCCCTAACGGAAGTGGGAATGAGCAGAACCGGTTGAGAATTTTTCCCTGTCCTGGGGCTACTGCATTTCCTGAACTTATCAAGGCATCAAAACTCTCCAAGACACATTTAAAAAATACCATCTTCCGAGAACAGCACTGAAACATGTATATTACCATATGTAAAATAGATGATCAGTGCAAGTTTGATTCATGAAACAGGGCACGCAAAAGCCTGTGCTCAGGGACAACCCAGAGAGATAGGGTGGGCAGGAAGGTGGGGGAGGGGGGTTTAGGATGGGGGGGACACATGTATACCTGTGACCAATTCATGTTGATGTATGGCAAAAACCATCACAATATTGTAAAGTAATTATTCTCCAATTAAAATCAATAAATTAATTTTTAAAAATACTATCTCCAGAAGACTAGTTCTAGGAAGTCAGACAGCTCTGAAAGTTTATAAACCAGTGATTCAAAACTCAACTGCTTTTAGTGTAGAGTGGGTGAGCTATGGAAGTCTGGAGACCGCCTATCTTTTTCAAAGGTATTCATAGTTATCTATTTTAAATAAGAGTCTGCTCAAATCAATCATATCTTATGGCTTCAACTGCCCCTGAGAGTCCCGGTTTTAGATTTTGGAAGATTTCCTGTCATTTAATAGACTAGTACTTCCTTTTTTCACATCATGGTATCTGTAGAAAATGATATCTGTGCTAGAACAATGTGATAAATGGACAAAGTTGTTCAAGGCAGAGGCAACTGGCCACTGAGCTCAGCCCCCCAGCTATACCCTACCTGTAACCCCTCCCCCAAACCAGTGTGCAGATACACACAAGTTAGGAAATTCTTCAATACATTACATTGTTGTTAACTCAATGATCAAATAAAAATGGGATGTTCTGCTTATTACAGCAATGGGGAGAATCTTTAACTCTACATACAATGTACTGGACACTCCCCAACAAACTGAGATAAACAGACTGAGATAAAGGTGACATCAATAAATAAAAAAGTTGCTAAGAATACCTTCATTATTTCAGCATAACCACTTCTTTAGATTCATTGATTCTGTACTTTTCATCTTGTACTATCTATTCAGACTTGAAGATAAAAGCTGTGGAAAGCAGACTTGTGTAAACATCAAAGCAGACCCCAGAGACAATCTCATCCAGCAAGTGTGTGTGTGTGTGTGTGTGTGTGTGTAGGGGGTGGGGTGCGTATGTAAGCAGAAAATCTTGAGACCTTCTCTGCTTTGGGAGGATGAAATCTCTTGACCTTGGCTTTGGCTTTCCCTCTCCTCTCCCATCTCTCCTCCCCACTCTGTCTCACCCAGCAGAGGGGTCTCTGAAGGGATTCCATGGACCACAGTTTGGAAACTACTAAAGTCCAATCCTCTTATTTTATAGTTAAGGCCCAAACAGCAAAAGATAGCTTCATTAGTTAGGGACAGAACTGTGATTAGAAATGTTAGGGGAGCAAATCAATTAGAGAATCCATCAGAAATAAATATATTTTATAAACAGGTAGTCAGTATAATCATGCTTCCCTGGTAGCTCAGCTGGTAAAGAATTCACCTGCAATGAGGGAGACCTGAGTTCGATCCCTGAGTGGGGGAGAGTCCCCTGAAGGAGGGCATGGCAACCCACTCCAGTATTCTTGCCTGGAGAATCCCATGGACAGAGGAGCCTGGCGGGCTACAGTCCACAGGGTCACAAAGAGTCGGACAAGAAGGAAGCAACATAGCACGCACACATGCAGATAACCACACTAAGTGAACTCAGAGTGGCATTACCTTTCAGCATTATGAGCAGTGCAGATGGCCCCTCAACGTCATCAACGGGCACCGAAGAGTTTGCTCTGCTCAGAGTAATGTGGAAGATCATTTTTTCATGTTCTTTTCCCACCTACTGAACTTTTGAATATCCCACCCCTTACCAAATATTCATTCCAAGAAAGACCCTACTGTTGATCTTACATCTCCCTATGAATTTACTGTATGAACAGGCTGCTTTTCCCTGGGGTCATTAATTACCGGGAAAAAAAGATTTTTTCCTGATAAAGAGATTGCAGACTGGTGGAGAAATAAGTGGGATCTTTCTGAGACCCTAAAAATCCCTTTAGGTAGACAGCCGATGTACACAGACATTTCCTATTCTGCCGGTAAGAAAGTGTTTCTGCCCAGCCCTTGTAAGCAAATTCTGTTGGATAAATAATATCTTTACAAAAAAACTTAGTAATCTAGGCAAATGGAACATGAAATGAAAGATGAAAAATGAAAATGAAAATACTCTATATCCACCTTGGCCTAGCTGTTCTTTCTAACTTTCCATGTTTTGAATGATTAAGAAGGTAAAATTCAGCTAGTCTAGAAAAATTCACTTTATTCTAAGTGCCAGTATGAAAAGTTTGGAGGCTTTTTTTTTGGTGGGGGAGGGGTAATGATGATCTACATAGTGTTAAACAAACCTGATATTCTACTTAAATTTAATTAAATAAGCTTTTGTTCAATGCCTTTCATATGCCAGGCACTGTGCTACCGATTTCATGTGATGTAATATCCTCTAAACTAGGGGATTTCTTGTATTTATTAGGCATCCGGGTAATATTCGGAATCTCCCTGGCAGGTTGTCATAGACCGTGGGATACAGAACATTAAAGAACATAAGCTACTTCATCCTTTCCTCTTATTACTTTACAGATGAGGAAACAGGCCCACAAAATGTGAAATGGCACATCGTATGTCTCATTGATGGTGTGGGCCAAGGACAACCACACCAGATTCAAGCTGCCTGCTTATCTCTATAGTGTCCCAGAATCCCGCAGGAGCCATGGACCATTGCCCTGTCATCCTCTGAATTAGTGCCAGTTAACATCATGCAAGTTAACATCCTACAGCCCAGGCTGAACCACTGAGATGGGAAGCTCAAGTTGGCATCTGAACCCACAGGACTGTTTCAGCAGCTGACTGTGTGGCCCTGAGAGGCTGACTATGTGGACCCAAGAAAGCCTGCTTTGACAGTCCCTTCCTGGGTAGTGAAGGGGTGAGTAAAAGCAAAACCTTGGCTATAGCTTATTATTTGCGCTTGATTTCTTTGGCATTGTTTCTTAGGAAGGTGCTATTTTTTTTTTTAATGATTAGATTATTTCATTTGAAGATAATTTGATCCAGCCTGTTGCCTTACACATGGATTTGAAAATGATTTCCCTTGGCATATTTTTAGGTTTAGAAGCTAAGCTCACAGGCATTAAAGCATCAAGTCCCAGAGCCAATTCTTCTCTTTTTCAAAAACAGGACTTTAAAAAAATCTCCTTCAAATAAGTTCTGACAGTCTTAAGATTAGTTAAAAGCTCCACACAGCACTCAAGCATCGTGTGTGCTACCCTAGTGACTGATAATTTGAGCATAGACACTAACCCGGATCTGTGAGGTAGAATGGCCCAGCTATCAGTCTATTTTGTTCATTGGAGCATGACCTAAAAGAAGAGGTTTATAAATTTTTTTTGCAGACTGGTGAAATCTATTTTACTCATAAAAATATTTTCAAACTCATAAAACAAAATAACAGGATTATAAAGAAAACTATATTGATATATGTTTTATAAAACATAATTTAAAATCAGGATATTTTGTGTGCTCTTTAATTAACATACTAAATAACAAGTCTTAAAAATTACTCAAATTTTTAAGTCACACTGAGTGTGTATAAATGGTATTTCTAGATATCTGTAACCAACTCTAATGTTATATAAAAATATAAGTGATTTTCATTAGTTACAAGGTCACAGACACTGCTGTTATACTCAAAATTGGGGGAAATTCTTAGTTACAGTTAGGAACTAACACAAATAAGGAGGTCATGTTTTTTCCCATTGAAGGTCACTCAACCCACTGATTTCCATATATGGATCTACTGGGGTAGACCAAGTTCAGAACTGTAGCTAAACTACATCTTTATGAATTCTTTTTAATGTAGGAATATTGGTACAACACAATGCCTTAATCAGCACCTACTCTTCCCCCAAGTTCAAGACAGTATAATATTTTATATAACCAACCTCTTACTATTTTTTAAACTTTTTATTTTGCTTTGGGGTATAGCCGGTTAACAATGTTGTGATAGTTTCAGATGAACAGCAAAGGGGACTCAGGAAGGCTTTATGAATTAACTGTGCCCTGGGCAACCTCAGGGACTCATGAAATGGGATATTTTACAGGTGGTTAAAACTTTGGACTCATTTTGGTTTCTTCATGAAACTCCCTGTTTCACAAAGCATTCTTTTGCAGTCCACTCTGTTGTTTTCTTCTGTTCCTAAATTTCAGGCTCATCTCCACACAGCATTGTTCCCCAAGCACAAACCAGGACTGCACCAGGAAATCAACTCTAATGCTTGATGGAGATGAAACAGTTGCAAATAAATAAAGATTCCCTGACTTTAGAGGAGTCAGAAACCCTGGCTGAAGGAATATCCTCCCACTCTCTACTCCCAGACTATGATTGGTGGCACTGGGCCTAGAGAGACAACCTTCAAGTTTAGAGACAAGGACAAGAGTCCTTGGGGCAATGGTCCAGTGTAGGGAAAAGGACCTGTGCTTGTCAGGGAGGGAGAATTAAGCTGACATAGAGACGTGGTGATGGATTGTCTTGGGAGCTGCTCAAAGGAAACAGTTCTCCTAGTTCTGGATCTAGAGTCAGCCTTGGAAAGGAATGTTAGGCTTTCAGTTTTTTTAACTTGTCCCGGCTTTCCTCTCCACTATCTCACTCTTCTCTTGTTCTTGACTTTCTTCTTTAGTGATCATCGATGCCAAGTTTTTCCTTCCACTTGTTGCATCCCCCCATCCATTCACCCACCCCATGCAAAAACATCACCAAAGTATCAATGGGGAGAAAGGAGAGGAGTTAACATTTTAGTAAGGGAGCAAATGCAAGGAGTGAAAAATAAACAAATAACAAATACATAAATGATAAAAACACTTTGAAAAGTGATCTGTGCTTACCAAAAAGAGAAAAGATTGCTGGAGGAAATTTAAGGGAAGAGGAGGTTTCACTCTTAAAATCTGAATGCAACCATATTGTTGGAATTTTTTTTACGAATAGTAATACACATATTACTATTTGTAAAAACAATAGTAACATACAATAGTAATACACATACTACTATTATATTTTAAAAAGTAAAAGTAGGCAGAGCCTGTTACTATGTTCTCATTATTACTATTACTAGCCGCTATGACTTTATCTCATTTAGCACGTCTGATTCCTGACTCATTTGGTGGGATGACAGTTTCAGTTTCATCTTCACTAAGCCTATACATTCCACATCCATTGAATAAACACAAATGAAACCAAAAATTCTCTGTTGATTTTTTTCTTTAGGGTTTTATTACATCCCCTGTTGATCTGCTTCTCCACCTTTTTTTGTTTTTAAGTAAAATACTTGAAGGATGAATGCAGTCCCTTGCTTCTGATGTCACCAGTTTTAGCCTTTTGGCATCATTTCTTGGGACAACACAACAACAATCCTTGATTACTTTATTTCCTCCCCCCACCCTTTGTTTTAATTGCTTCTCATTTCCTAAATTACATCTCTGCTCTTGTGGCTAAGGACCTCACAATGTCTCTGCACTTTTGACCAACTTTCTGTTTTTTTAAATGCTCTCAGGATTGTAACAAACAAGTCAGTAAACATGTCCAAGGACCACTGCAGGCTGGACAGTGCAGCCTGTACTTCCTCCTTCGGGACTTGCAGTTCTGGACTCTAAATGAAAGGGGAAAATACGCAAAACCTTTGCACCCGACTTAATTCCCAAAGCCCCAGACTAGCTGCAGATATTCCACACGTTTGTGTGTCCTTCTACGTTCTACACTGGCACCACTGGTATGTTTCCCGAACAACCACCATCTGCGTGTAAATATAATGTTATACCCACTCAAAGTTTTTCCAAGAATAGGAAAATAAAATATGACAATTACCTGCCCTGTCATTTGCTAGAAAGAGCTCTGTTTTAAATTAAACCAAAGAACAACCACAGACTTTTGTTCCAGTGCCAATATCCAAACATGTTTGGCTTCTGAGCGTCTCAAATTTCTTAAGTTCAAATCCATTAGTATATAAATCTACTCCTCAGCCGCCTTTCACACGCAGGCACGCAAATTACACGGAGCTACTCACCGAACAGTCTGTCAGTGGGTCCCTCATGGTGAAATGCTGTTTGCTTCAGTCCTTGTACCTACACTCCGGCATTCAGGATGCTGCACCCAAAGCTGGGTGTGTCCTGGACTTCCGGGATTCAAAGGGCCTAGAGTACGTCAGTCCTTGTCAAACACTCCAAGAAGGAAGTCCCAGCCCTGGACTTTAATCCCATTTGCTTTCTGAAAAAGCAAAGAATGGCTCTGGGTCAAGAGCATTGGAGTGAGATGGTGAGAATGATTTCTGTAAATAGTTAGGGGTCAGAATACTGAGTCGTGAACTGCATGGCCTTGAAAGACAGCCCAGAGATTATAAAGTGTTCCTGGTGATTCAGTCACTCAGGGCTGGTAGTAGAGAGATTCTCTAAGCTTGCTGTATTCACTGTGTTTTGTTATTGTCTGTTTTCTGATGCTTTGACACACTGGGGCCTATGGGGTTGACGTGGAAGGATTGCCCCTTCCAGGATTAGCTAATTCCTTGAGACAGACAGCAAACAACCAACTTGTAAGCACGGTTTTGATTTGGAATACAACCAGTCCAGAGCCAGATCCGCAATCACCTCCTTTACCTACCTCTCACACATCAAGTCAATGTCCCCCTGCCCCAAACCACCCAGGGCCAAGGTATCAAACAGTTAAGACCATCCCTATACAACTAGGGCTTCCCAGGTGGCGCTAGTGGTAAAGAGCCTGCCTGCCAATGCAGGAGATGTAAGAGACTCAGGTTCAATCTCTGGGTCGGAAGATCCCCTGGAGGAGGGCATGGCAACCCACTCCAGTATTGCCTGGAGAATTCTCTGAACAGAGAAGCCTGGCGGGCTACAGTCCATAGTGTTGTGAAGGGTTGGACAAGACTGAAGCAACTTAGCACGCACCCACGCATGCTATATAACCATGACTGTAGTGGAAAATGTCCAGAAAAGCTTATGAGGGAGCAGGCGTGTAGTAAGCACCTCAAGTGCCTAACTCAACCCCCTCACTACTACCCCAAAAGAACCAAGAGGCTAAACTATCAAGTTAAGAAGGATTTTTCTATGCTCACCCTGATTTTTTTTAATCACTCAAGAGGATAAATCAAACCAGAAATCAGCCATTAGCAATTTATTTTTTAAATTGTTTTCTCTGCACCTGTGGCCTGTGGTCAATCCTGAGATTTCCAGCTAATGGCCTATAACAGCTGGTCTGTGGGTAGCTTTGCTCTGACTGGTGGACGGGTAAATGCAGGTCCACAGCCTGGAAGGAATTCCACACATACAGCCCAGTGGAACACTTCAGAGCTGCCCACATGACTCAGACTCCACTTATCTGCCCATGGTATGCAAACGCTATACACAGTATCCTTGGGCTTCCCTGGTGGCTCAGATGGTAAAAAACCCGCCTGCAATGCAGGAGACCTGGGTTTGATCCCTGGATTAGGAAGAGATTGAAGGGGGATCGAAGGGAAGATCCCAGGAGGAGGGCATGGCAACCCACTCCAGTATTCTTGCTTGGAGAATCCCCATGGGCTTTTCTGAGGAGCCTGATGGGCTATGCAGTCCATGGGTTCACAAAGAACTGGACATGACTGACCAACAAAGCACAGCACAGCACTGCAGAAATAACACATGAAGAGGCAGAGCCAGTGAGGGCGGAAGACTGTCTCTGTAACCCAGGGGCCCCTAACCTCTGGGACGTGGACCAGTACCTCCTGTCAGATCAGCGGCAGCATGAAATTAGAAATAGAGTGGCACACAGTGTGACAAGAGATAAATGCAGTGCAATAAATATAATACATTTGAATCATCCCCAAACCATTCCTTCCCACCCCTGGTTTGTGGAAAAATTGTCTTCCATGAAATTGGTCTCTGGTGCCAAAATGACTGGGGCCTGCTGCTGTAATCTGAGTAGAGAGAAGGGGTCCTCAGGGACCTCCATTCACACACTTAACAACGTTCTACCCTGAGCTTCTTCCAAGAAAGGTTATCACTGGAGATTACAACATGGAGTCCTAGCTATCAGGGCTAGAATTAGATAAGCTCCCCGCCATACTGAAAGCGGCTTAAGACACACTGTAAACTGAGGTTAGTAACACGTTGCTCAGATTCCCACTGGAGGGCTCCCTTGCCCTCAGAGAGGGTAAACGACTTGGCTTGAGCCTCGGATCCAGAGCCTGGGGCAGCTCAGTGTCTTCCCCCAGTTCCTGCTGCACTTGTCTCAGTTCAGGCCTAACTCAGCTCAGCACGGGGAGATTGGCCTCCCTTACCAATCCCCACAAGAAATACTGTCACCCCAAGCTACTGTGGTCTCTGTGGCCCTCTGGGAGGTTGGGAGGACATTCCCACACCCATACTTCTCATGTGTGTCTCTTCCAGCAGGCTAACTAGTTTTCCCTTAGACCTCCTGGGGAAATTAAAATATCTCCATCTTACTATAGTCTCCTTACCACAGGCTATTTCTTGTAAAGGAAGCTGGGTTGTCCTGACTGAATTCGGAGAATTAGAGTTGGCTATTTGTTAAGCTTTTCAGAGGGTGTTTGAATCTGCAACAAAACTTTGATTTTGGATGTTAGAAGAGGGCTGTATTTATCTCTAGTCACACTGTGTATGTGTTAGTTGCTTAGTCGTGTCCGACTCTTTGCAACCCAAAGGACTGGGGCCTGCCAGGCTCCTCTGTCCACGGAATTTCCCAGGCTCCTCTGTCCATGGAATTTCTGGCAGTTGGAGTGGATTGCCATTTCCTTCTCCAGAAGGTCTTCCTGACCCAGGGATTGAACCTAGGTCTCTTGCATTGCAGGCAGGTGCTTTACCGTCTGAGCCGCCAGGGAAACCCCTTGTCACAATAATGCTGTGTAAAAACTAAGATCATGTGCATGAAGCAGGGCATCCAGAGCTGGTGCTCTGGTACAACCTAGAGGAATAGGGTGGTGAGGGAGGTAGGAGGGGGGTTCAGGATGGTGGGACACACGTACACCTGTGACTGATTCATGCCACTGTATGGCAAAACCCACCACAATATTGTAAAGTAATTAGCCTCCAATTAAAATAAATATATTAATAAAAAGAAAAAGAACCCCCAAAAAAAAAAAAAAACTAAGATCATGGCATCCGGTCCCATCACTTAATGGAAAATAGATGGGGAAACAATGGAAAAAGTGGCAAACTTTATTTTCTTGGGCTCCAAAATCATTGTAGATGGTGACTGCAGCCATGAAATTAAAAGATGCTTATTCCTTGGAAGAAAAGCTAAGACAAACCTAGACAGCATATTGAAAAGCAGAGAAATTACTCTGCCAACAAATGTCCATATAGTCGAAGTTATGTTTTTTCCAGTAGTCATGTATGGATGTGTGAGTTGAATCATAAAGAAGGCTGAACGCTGAAGAACTGATGCTTTTGAACTATGGTGTTGGAGAAGACTCTTGAGAGTCTCTTGGACAGCAAGGAGATCAAACCAGTCAATCCTAAAGGAAATCAGCCCTGAATATTCATTGGAAGGGCTGATGCTGAAGCTGAAACCCCAACAATTTGACCACCTGATTTGAAAGCCAACTCATTGAAAAAGACCCTGATGCTGGGAAAGATTGAAGGTAGGAAGAGAAAGGGACAACGGAGGATGATGAGATGGTTGGATGGCATCACTGACTCAATGGACATGAGTTTGAACAAGCTCCGGGAGATGGTGAAGGACAGGGAAGCCTGGTGTGCTGCAGTCCATGGGGTCACAAAGAGTTGGACATGACTGAGCAACTGAATGACAACAATAAACGGAAGATCCAGTGGTTTCAAATGACTTTATTTAGTCCACAAATGTGTGGTTTAGTTGAATGGTTCTTTGGTTCTCCTTGGGCCCACTCATGCAAAAGCAGGTCATCTCCAAATGTCTGTTGATCTTGGCAGGGCAGTTCTTCTAGGCTCTGCTGGGCGGGTGACTGGCTGGGAGCTGAGGTGAGTTTTTCTCAACCTGAAGCCTAAGCCAGACTGTTCTAGGGTATGTTGAGGAGCCAAGAGTGAGTGGAAGTGCTCAGGCCTCTCAAGATGAAGGCTTGGAATGGACACACCATCATTTTGGCTCTGTTCAGCAGACCAAGGCCAGTCACAGGCCAGCCCCAATTCAAGGGGGTAGGGAAGATTCCAGTCCTTAGTGGGAGGAGCCGAGTGTCTCACTACAAAGGGCACAGACACAGAAACGGGCTAAGAGCTGCATTTTATATTCAATACACTATACAGTCAATATTTGTTCTTCAGTGACCAGAGAGATAAAAGTGGATAGGACACTGAAAGGGAGGACTGAAATATGTCAACCTTTCCTTTTCTTCAATTCAACCTCAGGGGACCTGTTTGGAACTTCAGCAGAGGTTGAGGTCAGGAAGAGAAATAAGGGGAGTTGAGTTCATGACAGACTTTAGACATTGATTTGGAAACAGGGTGATTCTCCTTTCTGACCCCACACCCCATCCTATACATACATACCCCTCCCCTGCAGAGGGTGGAGGGGGTTGGGGGGAAGTAGCAGAGCAGGTTCTCCAAGGTGGCTGCAACCCCAGAGGCTGTGGCTGGTGAGGCACCTTGGCAAGGAGGCCAGAGGAGACCAACTTGAATAAGTTTGTCCTTGAGCAGATGAGAATCCACAACCCCTGACTCCCAGAAATGGCCCAGCGAGACTGGAAAGAGGAAGTTGAGTTCCTGTGTGAGCAAGAAGGTGAAGAGCCTTATAGTTTTGGAATTGGTGTTAACATCACCTTGCTTGTATCTATAGGTTGATGAGAATTCTATATAGTGAAGCATCTCAAAGAAGGTATTCTCTATATTTTTTTCTAAACAAAGATGCCCAAGGCATCTTTAAAATTTGTTCTCTTCAGGCTTGTCTCTGGTCATATGTTCTTGGCTTGCACTCATTCTCTGGCTTCTTTCCAGCACGGGCCTTCAGCTGACCTACTGTTCGATCATTCAGATCCTCGTCTTCCTGCTTCCTTTCCCAGTCTGTGTTCAGCAGTCGCCTTCCCGCATGACCTCTCTGCAGAAAGAAAATCTGCAGTGGATTGATCTGGAAGCCACTCCACTGCACTCCACCCACCGCATTTGGTGCTGTCTCCAAGGCAGGCTTGCCTCCAACAACATGAGGACACATTTGTTAAGTGTCTGTAAGCAGATGTTGGGTGTCTTAAGTCAGTAAGAAGGAGCCCAGGAGTAATAGAGGTGCGTGCATGCTAAGTTGCTTCAGTCGTGTCCGCCTCTTTGTGACCTCACGTACTGTAGCCCTCCAGGCTCCTCTGTCCAGTCCATAAGAGTCTCCAGGCAAGAATACTGGAGTGGGTTGCCAGGCCCCACTCCAGGGTATCTTCCTGACCCAGGGATTAACCCTGTGTCTCTTACATCTCCTGCGTTGGCAGGCAGGTTCTTTACCACTAGCATTGTTGTAGCCAAGCATTCCCGGAAACAAACTCACTCAGAAGGACAATGCAGATAGTGGAGTGCAGTTTATTACACTGGCAGGCCCAAGGCAGAGTCTCCTCTTAGCCAAGGATCCCAACAAGTTTTTGCGAAAACCTTATATACTCTAAGTGTACATGCACAAACCCACCTCCCCAAATTTCCTAGTCTGAACAAAGGAAAAGAAAGATACAATCAAAGTTAACCCGTGATTCGTATGCCTTAAGCCTAGGTAGTTGCTGCTGCTGCTAAGTTGCTTCAGTCGTGTCCGACTCTGTGCCACCCCATAGACAGCAGCCCACCAGGTTCCCCTGTCCCTGGGATTCTCCAGGCAAGAACACTGGAGTGGGTTGCCATTTCCTTCTCCAATGCATGAAAGTGAAAAAATGAAAGGGAAGTTGCTCAGTCGTGTCTGACTCTTAACAGTGGACAATTAGCAATAGGCCTGTGGTCATATCCCAATAAGCATAATAGAATTTATGATTCTATTTGGTTGCACAGATAATTAGGGTATTCTTTTAGGCAACAGAGAGTCTAGGTAGGAGCCCTGGGGCTCTTCCATATGGGGGGGTCTGGTTTTCCAGTTGGTATGTCGTTTCCATAGCTACTGGGCATAGAGCTCAAAGTCCACAGTCCGGCCCAAGATGGAGTCCTGCTTTCAGGATGGAGTCTGTTCTGTCTGTTTCCTCTTTCAGCCCCACCTGGGAAGCGTGTAATAGAGGTTAAGAGCAATTCAAAACTTGCCTTGACATTTCTTTAGTAGCCAAAGCATGTGAAGAATTGGAAATGGCACAAGCATGGGTCAATAGGGACTTGGTTAAATACCTTAAGGTAACATGGGCTCACATTTAGAGGACTCACCATGTGTCAATATTTAATATTTGTAAAGCTATACTAAGTGCTGTATAAACATTAACTTTTAAAATCATCATAGCAATCACTCGAGATAGATCTGTATTATTTTGATCCTTATAATACACATAGGGAAACTGAGGCACAGCATGGTTAGGTGACCTACCTAAGGTCACACAGGTAGGAGCTGGAGAGCTGGAATTCATCTAACTCCAGTGCTTCTGTGTTTCCTTACTATGCTGCCTTGCTACTCAACCCGGATATTGGAGTGAAAGAGCCAAACAATGAGGACAGAGTACAAAATACACAACAAGTTGCGAGAGAAGTGAGTCTAGTTGTTTACCTATGTAAGAAAAAAAGATCCAGACACATATACACCGGGCAGATAACACTATAGCTCTGAAGGATGGAACTGTGGAGGAGTCTTCCTTTCAAGGGCCTACATTTCTATGTAATTTTAACATTTAAAACAAACATATACTGCTTTGAAAACAAACAAGACCAATAACACTTTTTAAAAAGGATAATAATTAGGCTAACTTTAATTTTAACCTTTTAAAAAAAGTTAGAACCAATAAGTGAAATGGAGACAGCAGGCCTTGTTAGTCCATATCTTCATGACTTTGTATAATGGTGGTTCCTTCCACCTAGAATTCCTTCTACCTGTAAGTTGCCTTAGTGGGCTTTCATTTATCTACAAAGTCCAGCTGGTGATATTTTCTCCAGACACAGTTCACTTTTGTCTTTGTACTACTGTTATCCAAAGCTTGCCCTTCTTTTAATTCATCTGTCCTATTGTGTGGAGATTATTAGTTTAATGGTCTGCCTCCCACACTACTCAGTGAGCTCTTTATATAAAGTATGTGGAGCAAGGAAGTGTTCAATACATAAATGTTTTCATTTCATTGAATTCAATTCTGAGAAAGTGGCCCCATTAGCTAGTTCCTCTTCATCCATAAGATGAGAATGTTGCTTTTGAGTAGGCCTGTATCCTTAATTCTCAGGAAGCAGAGTTCAAAACACTGAGAGTCAAGATAAGTATGACCTCTGGGCAGGAACTCTAAAATGGGAAACAGTCCAAATGCCCTTGGGAGTCTCTGCTGCTCTGATTAAAAATGGCCTTGACAAGCAGGAAACTGAGAAGGAATCAGAAGGATCCCAAGGGGCCACTTAGAGAAATTTCTTGGAGATTTGTTGGTTAAAAATATATAAACATATGAGATAAGAAGGCTTGGAACCAAGGATTTAATCAAAAGGTGGCCTAACGCTAAGAATAGATTTTTAAAAACTGGAGTCTAAAATGAGCCAAGTTCTGCAAAGTTTGCCAGGAACATCTGAAGGAATTTTTACCATATCCACAGCAAGAAGAATGTGAAGGGACAGCATCTGGGCTGGGGGCTGTTGAACCACTTTTGATGACTGAGTGAGCAGCAGCCCTTGGTCAGGTTTTAGGGTTCCAGGTGTTCGAGGGTCAGGCCGAGAGGCTGGCCAGCAGTCGATCACCGCTTCACCGCGCCTTGACACAGCCCGATTCTGAGTCCTGGACGAAGCCGAGTGCTCCTTGGCCTGTTAGAGCCGACAGAGGACCAGTATCCTCTCTGCAGTCATTCCAAGCATACTAGAGCCACGGACAGGGTTTACGAGACATGACGTCACCTCCACCAATCGCCCTCAGAAGGAACTATAGAAGCAATCTCATTCTGACTAAACGACTTTTTATTTTTAGTCTCTGGTGGCTTGCTGCAGTGATTAGTTTAATTTCCATGTCCCCCAGAGCTGGAAGAAACATTTCTGAAGCCTTGCCTTAGTGCATACATTAAAAAAAAAAAAAAAAAGTACCTCTGCCCAAAGCCTCAGGATAAGAAAACAAACAAACTCGACCTAATTCAGAAGCGCTAATGAGTGTTTTAAACTAGGGCAGGAGTGGAGGAAGGGTATGTGTGAGGGGGAACACAAGGATATTGTTACTGTTAATAGTCAGCCTAATTTGTAGCATCTAAAGTAAAACTAAACTTTTAGTTTGTATGGATTATCTGGTGGTTTAAAAAAATAGCACAAAAGGTGTGTGTGTGTGTGTGTGTGTGTGTTTACCACTTTCCACTTCATAAAAATTTCCTAATTTTTAAATTTAAGTCCAAATGCTCACAATTAACTTACTTTCTAAATACAAAGCAGGCCTGTATTCATTGTGCTAGGGCTGAATTTTCACTGTGCGTGTCCAAGTTTCATATGTATTAATTTAAAATCTCCAGGTGTTAATGGAATAAAGATGAAATCAAATAGATAAATTTGCATAAAGCAAATTAGGATAAACTTGCTTTTCTCCAATAAGCCCTAGGAAATGAAAACTTAATGGACAACTAATTAACAATCGAGTCATCCTACAGCCATGCCCCATGGCCCAGCTTCCCCCCAAAAGCACAAGAAGGATATTTGACAAATGCAGATTAGTCTAAATTACATTATATCTTCACTGGCTCACCTGTGTTAATATTCATGGGAATTACTTACATTTTCCTAAAGCTCATCTAGGACCAGTCTTACAGATTTCAATTAAAATGCACTCTGGAATGTCAAGCAGAGGCTTGATTTTGTCTGCAGATCACAGTTTGGCATTTTTGTTTATGTAAATAATGTGCCAACCAGGATTTATTTGCCTTTTTCATCGTGGTTATACTTCTCCATTATAAATCATCGATTATAGTTATTTCCTATAAATCACTGCCAGGTTATGGAGATAGAATCTCAGAAAACATAAGCACTCCAGAGAGTTGTTTACCTCGGTTCCTTTGGAGCAAGAACTGAGGAGCTGGGGGATGGGCATGGAGAGGAGGAAGGGCTTTACTATTTCTCTTTTCACATTTAGAATTTTATATGATGTGCTTGTATTACCTATTCAGAAGAATAAAGTAATTTGTTAAAACCATTGCATATCCCTGGGACTGAGGGCATGCAGTGCATAAACCGGTTTACTCAGAACTTAAGATTGTCAACCAGTCCTCTGTGTATTTATTTAAAATCTCCCCCTGTTGTCTTCTTAAACTATTTAACCCCTTATTTATCTTCTTTCACAACATTCAGAAATGGTCCTCCTGAAAAATCACTGTTTCTGTCATTTCTCCTTCTTGGAAGCATGTTATGTGGGCCTTCCCCTGGTAGCTCAGCTGGTAAAGAATTTGCCTGCAATGCAGGAGACCTGGGTTCGATCCCTGGGTTGGGAAGATCCCTTGGAGGAAGGCCTGGCAACCCACTCTAGTATTCTTGCCTGGAGAATTCTGTGGACACAGGACCCTGGAGGACTATAGTTCATGGGGTCGCAAAGAGTCAGGCAGGAGTGAGCAACTAACACAACACTACATAAGACCTTACTGAAAGACTGAAAGAATGGATAGGTATCAATGAGTTAGCAGTTGTATAAGATGCTGTGCTGTGTGCTATGCTTAGTCGCGTGGGTAATCATTCCCTTCTCCAGGGGATCTTCCCAACCGAGGGATCGAACCCAAGTCTTTAGCATTGCAGGCAGATTCTTTACCACTTGAGCCACCAGGGTAGCGTGGTGAGGGACATGAAGATGAATAAACTCCAATCTCTTCTTTCAAAGCACTCAGTGTGATGAAAGGAGGCTATGTTATATTGTCATAGATTATATGAAAGAGGTCTTTACAGAAATGTGATGGAAATTCCAGAAAAGTACCCTGCTTGCTTATCTTCGTTGGGGAAGGGAAGAATGCCAGAAGACTCTAGCAAGAGACGATCACACTTGCTGATGCTCAAAGGGCACATATTAATTATCTGTGCATAATAGAGTATGTGTTGTTTTGTTCAGAAGAGTGCCTTGAGCTCAGGTGTGTGTAGAACCTTATAGTTGAGGCTGAAGAGATACTGAGATAAGATGTGGGAAGCCTTAGGTGCCATGTTCTAATTTTAACCCAAAGGTAATTGGAGCCACATAGGGGTCTTTTTCCATGTAGGAAATTCAGCACATTGTGATATTCAGATGTGCATTCTAGACTGATCACTCTGACAGCAGTATGGAGACTCCGAAGAGGGGTGACATAAGGAACAGGAAGAGGGGGAGCTTGTTGCCAGGAGAAAAACAGTGAATCCTTAACGTGGAGAGGAAAGGGTAGAGTTCTTACATGGAACAAGGAGGACATAGTGATGAATCGGATTGGAGGTAAACAATGAAGAAGTGGATAGATCTAGAATGAAGCCTAGGCTTCTGGAACCCTCTGCAAGATTCCCTTCTCTATGGCCTCCATAGGAGGCACTATTGGTCAGGAATTAATAGGATAGGCTTTGGCGTGTGAAAAATATGATTTTAAAAGTTGGTTGTACTATACTTAGTACACTAATTTGTGGGGAAATTTCTTAACCCCCTTTAAGCCTTAATTTACTGATATGTAAAATGGAAATAATATACCACATAACTCATAGCAGAGTGTACACAATAAAATGTTCAGTAAACACTAGCTGTTTATATGACTTATCTTTTTATTTTTGCAAAATAAGGTAAGGCATTATTAAAGATGATTGCACAATAATATACACATAGAACACTGAAAACTACAACTATTATAATTTAAAAACTGCAAAAAAGCTAATATGAGTATTCTACTTAACAAGCAATGTAGAATTTTCAGGAAGTTTTAGCTAATGTATTTTCTTCTCTCACTAAGCTTCCCTTTAAGAGAATGAGACACTTTGTATTACTTTATTGCTCTTGGAACTCAAAGTTGACAGTCTCATTTTTAAAGTGACTTTGTTGCATCTGAACAAGTGCAAATTTCACTTGAGACACTATTAGAGTTTTGAAAACAAATATATGGATTTTAAGAGTTATCTCAAAGTTGCAGACAAATTGTAAGTTTAGTACACAGAATTCTTTTTTCATACCTTAATATTTCAGTGTGTATTTCCTGCAAACAAGGACATAATTCAACAAAACCACAGTACAACCATCAAAAGCAGGAAATTAACACTGATTTATTACTACCATCTACCTCTCAGTTCCACCAATTGTCCTCATTACGGTCTCCATAGCCGCAGAATCCAGTCCAGGCTCATGTACTGCATCTGGTTGTCAAATCTCTTCTGTTTCCTTCACTCTGGAGCAGTTCTTCAGTCTTTGCTTGACTTTCATGCCATCGAGACACTTGAGGATTATCAGTTAATTATTCTGTAGATTTATTTGTATTTGCCCCTACGTTTGTACTTATTTGATATTTGCTCACGGTTAGATTCAAGTTAGGCTCCTTTGGCAGAAATATCACAGAAACAATGCTGCTTTCTTATTACATCCAATCAAGTGACTAAGATTCCATTTTTATCATTACTGATGGTGTTTACTTAATGGAGATGGCATCTGCCAGGCTTCTTTGCTGTAAAATTACAACTTCCACCTTTGAGGTTAATAAATATGTAGAAGAGATGTACCTTGAGATTCCTCATCAAACTTCCAGTTTATTTATTTACTGATTTATATGAACTCAGTTTCTCAGGCTCAGTGTCTCATGCTGGGCCCCACCTTGTATGAACACCCTCTTCACCCCACCCTGGTTCTCCATGCAGTGCTGTCCTCTCTCTGTAGACATCTCCTTAAGCCCATTTGGCCTCCAGCACCCAACTGTGGGCCATCATGACCTGCCCCCCCCACCCCCTCCACCTGGCATGGACATCGTCCTGTTCTGTCCCATCCTAGGAATGAACAGATCAGAAAGAAAAGAGAAGGGAAGGAAGGAAGACAGAGGCAGAAGGGGCAGGTCATCTTTATCATTGCTGTGCTTAGTCGCTCAGTCTTGTCCGATTCTCTGTGACTGTGACATCATGGACGGTAGCCTGCCAGGCTCCTCTGTCCATGGGATTTTTTTCAGGCAAAACTACTGGAATGGGTTGCCATTTTCTCTTTCAGGGGATTTTCCTGACCCAGGGATCAAACCTGCAGTTGATTCGTTACCTTCTGAAGCTTCCAAGAAACCCATCGTTATCATTAACATCATTGTACTTCGTTCTGTCTTTGTTATCAGTGAATTGTTTGCTGGCTTATCTTCTTCCTTGTATTCTTCTGCTCTGGACATTTCCCAAGGTTCCAGTTTAGAAGACAACAGAGGAATGACTCAGAGCTTCAACTACGTTATCTGCATCACTGCTTTCTGATTCTGAGACCCAGGCAGGGTTCTTATTCTCCTTATACATCTGTCTCTCTCTCTGAAAAAAATGAAAATAATAATGATACCTGGTTGTGGTCCTATCTTTCCAATTTTGGGCAGACATTTCCAAATGAATGGACTCACAGCAGCTCAAATTCAAAATGTAAAAATGAGCTCATTTTCCCCTTACAAAACATATTCATCTTCCTGAAGCCCTTATTTCTGTGAATACACACATTCATGCTACGAGCATTTATTGAGGGCTTACTGTTAGCAAGCATGGTGGCTAAGAATCCAGATATAAAAAAGCAAGGTCTCTGCCCCCAAGATGCTTAGAGTGATTGTGTGGTAGTGGTAGTGTGGTGGAGTGGATGCTTAGTCAGGAAGATAGTGTGATGAGCACTCTGATGGAGTTAAATGGTGGCATCTTTTCTTCTCTAGGAAGAGTACCACATTCCAAGAGACTAAGGCTTTCTAGCAGGTGGACCACACAAAGGTAGCTGGATGGAGACGAGGGCCAAGGTCTTCTAGGCAGAGTGAGCAGCATGGCCAAAGAGCTGGAGATACAATGCAGCACAGCACGTTCTGAGACCACAGCCTTGAGAAACAGAGCCAGAGAGGTCGTGGGGAGGGATGAGGATGGAATGAAGGTGACAGGGTTCAGGGGCCACTGCTGAGGGCTTACTCATCGGATCTCCTAAACCCTTTGTCTCAGATGACCTTCTTTGCATGTGACTCACCCAAATCCTACCATTCTTTTAAAAAACTTTTATTTTATTTATTATTTATGTATTTGGATGCACTGGTCTTAGTTACATGTGGTCTACGAAGGGGCATGCAGGATCTTCCAGGCGTGGCACGTGGGATCTAGTTCCCCGACGAGGGGTCAAACCCAGTCCCCTTGCATTGGAAGCGTGGAGTCTTAGCCACCGGACCACCCGGGGAGTCCTGTGAACCCTATCCATTATTGTTGGCTTTCTCCTTGAAACCTTTTCTTATCTGACCTTGAAGCAACTTCCCTCTTCTCCCAACTTTTCTGGCAATAACTATCCTATAGTGTATTTCATATGATGATGATAATAATGTCTTATACATGTAGAGTAGTTGCAGTCTTCAAAAACATTTTATCTTTATCATAAAGTTTGATCTGCATAATAGAACAAGTACCATTTCTTTTACAGCTTTGTTGACCCATTAAAGTGACCACTGCTTGTGCCTTGCTCCTCTAAGTTGGTTGAGAACCCCTTCAATTCAGCAGCTTTGCCTTTGTCTTATTTATATCTCTCACAATGCCTACCAGAAAGTCTCACAGAGAATTGGTGCTCAAGGCATGTATTAAGATTGATGTGAATTTCGCTGAAGTCATTAATACCGTAGTTCTGTGTGTTTTTAGCTAGCATGGCATATATTACCTTATATATCCTAGGGAATGACTTGTAAGTGGTATAACTAAGAAACGGCAGCACTCAAGTACAGTATGTTAAGGCTCTGTTCTAGGAACCATCTAGTGCCCTCAACTGAAAGGAAAAAACACTCATTACCTTAAAAACCTATGGGGACCCTTTGAAATCATCTTTAGTGATGTGGCTCCATATGGCCTGGCATCCTACACATTGCTTGCTGGCTGGCTTACTGGGTAGTTACTAGTAGCATGGGTCAATAAAAGAATCAGGGGTTTAATTTCAAGTAATCTAATTAACAGATCTAAGATCCGATCTCAAATCTGAGATCTAAGTAATCTCAGTTGTGACTCAAAAAAGGAGAGATGATAATTGCCCTTATTTTTTCCTATAACTTCCTACCTCTGTAGCACTTCATCCCTACTCACCCTTAGGAGTACTTCCCAGGAGATTTTCAGCTGAGTCTTAAAACCCAGACTCTGAATGTCTATTTTCACTACCTAGATACCTTCTATACTTCTAATCTGCAATGTGTTGAATTACTGAACTGCTTGAATTGGCTCCTTTTAAACCTATGTTCTGGGTTATATGTGTGCCCCTATGAGCTCCCAGGGTGAGGCTGAGGAAAAGATGTGTGTGCTTTGTGAAGTGGAACACCGCAGTGAACTTGGAAAATTGAGTTCAGTCATTGATGTATTAGGCTTATTGAGAATTTTCCCTAAGAAAGGCCTCTGATGTAGCTGAGAGCACTAAACAATACAATGTTGAAAACAGGGAAAAAACGCATGAAAACTGCAGGGGAAAACATTTGAAATCTGTAAGAAAAATTAAAGGTGGTAATTTAAAAAAGCCAGTGGACAATTCAAATGCAGTAGAAATCTGGGCATCTGAGGTCTGCAGAAACAAAGGCAAACTTTGGAAGAAGTGTAATGCACTAGGAATATATAAATTTTGAAATCACTCAGATATAGGGTCAAGTCTCAGTTCTACTGCCTGACAGCTGGGTGACAGAGATACTTATTTGAGTCATAGTTTCTGCCTTTGTAAGTTGTGGGTGATAGCGGTGTGCTGGTAAATATTTAATAACTGGTCGTACAAACAGACAAAATCTCAGTTTGCAGGTTTTGCCCATTTTCACAGAGTAAATTCTCCCACCACAACCAATTTCAAGCTGCCCATTTAATATCACTGAACATATTCTTGGGAAGAAGTGCATGGTAGCACACCATCATACTTCCAGAGCATAGGTGATAGTAAAAGGTACTAAAATCATTAGAAAGGGATTTTTTTTAGTATTATCTATATTTTAAAATATAATTTTAAATTGTAAGTTTATATAATTTTAATAATGGCTATTTAAATAACCAGTTTGCAAAATTCCAGGATATTTAACAATCAGCTCAAACAAGCTTTGTTCAGGCAAATGGTATGGTGCTTTCGGCTGTGAGTTCAGCGTCAATGAATTAGAAATATATTTTACGTACCACTGTCTTTAAACAAAATCATGTGTAAAACAAAGTTATGTATTGATCAGTTGATGCAAACACTGTGGCCAGAGGCTCTCAGGAAACCAGCCCCGTATTTTTCTCACGGGAGCGGTAATTAACACTGAGTTTATAGAACATCACCACCGAGAGTACCAAGAGTCAAGTGGATCTGCCTTTTTGGGGATGGTTTGATTAAGACAGTTCTGCACTTAGCACAATGCCTGCACACAGTAGGAAAGCCCTAGAAGGCCTCCTTTCTTCTGCATCTCGCCTCCCCTGCCTGGGTAGTCTGTGCTAAACCTTGCAGGCTAGCTCAGTCACACCCATCAGTTATGAAATCTACAAATAGCAAGTGTTGTTACTGTTGGATGCTCGCCTCCTTCAGGGAGGTGTTATGGAATTTGTGACCATCCATCAATTCACAGCCCATTAGATGCCTTTGAACAACGCAAAGAAAGGTGTTAACAGTAACAACACAAAAGAACTACACTCAGTCAGGAAGTTTGCCCTCCTCCCCAAGTTTCTCCCCTGGCTGATGAGTATCAATCCCTCATCCTTTTTCAAACTGCTTTCCTTAAAGGAAACTGGAGGCTTTTCCTGTACCAGAGCTCAGTAAAATCTTCTACCTTTCATTCTCTGTCCAAACTCAGTTTGTTGCCTGAGGGTTGAATCCTCAGTGATGCTCAGTCCTTTATTTCTTCCAATAGCCATGCGTCCATCACCCTGCCTTACCATGTAATGCCCACCACCACTGACCTGCTCCAAGTTGGAGCAGTTTTTCCAGTCATGGTTAGGATCGGCATTATTTAAAATAATGTTCCAGTCGTGGTTAGTATGGGCATCATTTAAAAAGCCATGTTCTTTTTTTCATGAGAAATGACAGCATATAAGACTATGCTACTTTTTGCTTAAGTCCTTGAAAGATTTCCTATTACTCTTACCTAAAACTTGCCCTCCTTACCCTGGCACACAGGGTAAGGATGATGCATTGCTCCCTAACTTTTGAATGTCAACACCTGCACTCTCCTCCTTGTTTATCTTGCTTCATCACATTGGCCTTCTCACTGCTCCTTGAACTTACAAGTCTGTTCCCACATCAGAACCTTTGTGTTTCAGGCTCCTGCTGCCTGGTCTATAGCCATCCAAGTTCCTCCTCCAGCCACTCCTGTCAGTCACATGTGTGCATGTGTGCGTGCTCAGTCGTGCCCGACTCTGCAGCCCCATGGATTGTAGCCCACCAGGCTTCTCTGTCCATGATATTTTTCAGGCAAGGATACTGGAGTGGGCTGCCGTCTTCTTCCATGTAATCTTACCAACGCAGGGATCAAACCCACATCTCCTGCATCTCTTGCATTGCAGGCAGATTCTTCCCCACTGAGCCATTGGGGAAGCCCCCCTGACAGTCACATCTCAGCCCAAATCACCTGTCTGTAAGGCGTCCGTGACTGTGTAGTCTGAAGAGCCCTGGCAGAACCATGCGATCACTTCGTTCCTTCATGACTTTTATCCTTTGTTATTATGTGACATCAATGTGTTTTATGGGCTAAATTGTGTCCCCCCAAATTCATATTAAGTCCTAACCCCTAGCACCTCAGGAGGTGACTGTTTTTGGAGATAAGGCCTTGAAAGAGGTGCTAAAGGTACTTTTCACATTTATGCATACTACGCACATTTCCCTAAAAGTCCCTAAAATAGGTTATGTGTATGAATCAATGTTTATTGCAGAAGACAGAGGATGTTCACTTTTTGCCAAATTACGATACCCTTGAAACCTTGTTTTTTCCCTTTTGTTGGAAAAAAGAGATTAGTATAACAAAAATTTCATCAATGGTTAAAAAAGAGGTGATTAAGGTAAAATAAGGCTCTTAGGGTAGGCCGTAGTTCAGAATGACTGCTGTCCTAAAAAGAAGATGTTAGGACACAGACAGATACAAAGAGAAAAGACGGTGTGAAGACACCGTAAGAAGGCAAGCCAAGAAGAGGGAACTCTGAGAATAATCAACCCTGCTGACACTTTGATTTCAGACTTCTGTCTCCAGAGCCAGGGGAAGTGGGGGAAGTGATAAATTTCTGTTAAGTCACCCTGTCTGTGATATTTTGTTATGGCAGCCCTGACAAACTAATATTCATCATTTTTTTTTGTTGTTGTTTTTGTTTTTCCCTTTCCTCACTAAATTATAAATTTCATGAAAGCAGGAATTATATGTGTCTTATTCACACTTCTAGTCTTAATGTCTACAATTCCTAGCACCAAATGGGCTTTCTATAAATATTTCTAAATGATTGATGATTGAATGATGCATCCAGGAACGTGAGCCTCGGCTGTTCAAGTTATCTCTAGCTATGCCAACTATTGTTGTTGTTCAGTTGCTAAGTCATGTCTAACTCTTTGCGACCCCATGGGTTGTAGCACGCCAGGCATCCCTGTCCTTCACTATCTCCTGAAGTTTGCTCAAACTCATGTCCATTGAATCAATGGTGCCACTCAATCATCTCATCCTCTGTCACCCCCTTCTCCTCCTACCTGCAATCTTTCCCAGCATCAGGGTCTTTTCTAACGAGTCAGCTCCTCGCATCAGGTGGCCAAAGTAGTGAAGCTTCAGCTTCAGCATCAGTCCTTCCAATGAGTATTCAGGGTTGATTTCCTTGACAATTGACTGGCTTGATCTCCTTACTGTCAAGGGACTCTCAAGCGTCTTCTCCAGCACCACAGTTCGAAAGCATCAGTTCTTCGGTCTCCACCTTCTTTATAGTCTAACTCTCACAGCCATACATGACTACTGGAAAAACCATAGCTTTGACTAGTTTTATTATTCATTACTTTAAAAACAAGCAAAACTCTTGCCTAAAGAATTGCTTCAATACTTGTTATGAGTCCCAGAGTTTAGACCTTCTTAACCCATTTTTTCCCCCACAAATCTAGTTGATTAATTCTCCCAGCTCTTCAACACCCTCTCTGCTGAGTTCTGTTTGTTTCTAGATATTTCTCTAACCTGCATCTTTCTCCACTTATGTTCTGGGTGCCTGGATCTGTGAAGCTGGTAATGCAGGTAGCTTCCCTTATCTGAGTCCTGCCACAAACCCTTCAACATTTCTGTCCCTGGCACCAGTGAGAGGATGTAGCCCCCCTACCCCACGCCTCCGCTACAGGGAAAGACTTGGAGACAAATTGAGAAAATGCTCATCTTGCTTCCTAAGTAATGCAATGTTTATTGCTGACAGCTCCCATCTCACCAGTGGGTTCTTGTTTCTCCATCATCTTTTGTGCCCTGTTAATTGCCAGGCCCTAGACAAGTCTCCAGAAACACCACCAGAACCCAGCTTTATGCTGGTTATTCTATTAGCTCTTCATTTCCAGCCCCTACCAGATCTCACCATAAACTGGAAAATTCTGAAAGAGATGGGAATACCAGACCACCTGATCTGCCTCTTGAGAAATTTGTATGCAGGTCAGGAAGCAACAATTAGAACTGGACATGGAACAACAGACTGGTTCCAAATAGGAAAAGGAGTACGTCAAGGCTGTATATTGTCACCCTGCTTATTTAACTTATATGCAGAGTCATCATGAGAAACGTGGAAGAAGGGCTGGAAGAAGCACAAGCTGGAATCAAGATTGCCGGGAGAAATATCAATAACCTCAGATGTGCAGATGACACCACCCTTATGGCAGAAAGTGAAGAGGAACTGAAGAGCCTCTTGATGAAACTGAAAGAGGAGAGTGAAAAAGTTGGCTTAAAGCTCAACATTCAGAAAACTAAGATCATGGCATCTGGTCCCATCACTTCATGGGAAATAGATGGGGAAACAGTGGAAACAGTGTCAGACTTTATTTTTGGGGGCTCTAAAATCACTGCAGATGGTGACTGCAGCCATGAAATTAAAAGACACTTACTCCTTGGAAGAAAAGTTATGACCAACCTAGATAGCATATTCAAAAGCAGAGATATTACTTTGCCAAGAAATGTTCGTCTAGTCAAGGCTATGGTTTTTCCTATGGTCATGTATGGATGTGAGAGTTGGACTGTGAAGGCTGAGCGCCAAAAAATTGATGCTTTTGAACTGTGGTGTTGGAGAAGACTCTTGAGAGTCCCTTGGACTGCAAGGAGATCCAACCAGTCCATTCTGAAGGAGATCAGCCCTGGCATTTCTTTGGAAGGAATGATGCTAAAGCTGAAACTGCAGTACTTTGGCCACCTCATGTGAAGAGTTGACTCATTGGAAAAGACTCTGATGCTGGGAGGGATTGGGGGCAGGAGGAGAAGGGGACGACAGAGGATGAGATGGCTGGATGGCATCACTGACTCGATGGACATGAGTCTGGGTGAACTGCAGGGGTTGGTGATGGACAGGGAGGCCTGGTGTGCTGCGATTCATGGGGTCGCAAAGAGTCGGACACGACTGAGCGACTGAACTGAACCAGATCTCTGCTCCACATGTGGGAGACTGACCCCTCCTGTTCACATCTCCCTGGGCCCCCATTGGGAGCTTTCCAGCTGAGTTCAGCCAATGGCGGTGTGAGGGTGGGCATAGAGATATCAGAGGATGTTGTCTCCCCATTCAAGTTTCCAGTCCCCACAGGGCAGCTTCTCCACGCCACCTCCTTTTAATGGCCTCTGGTTACAGCTGAGGGTGATAACTGCTTCCCATGCCTGCTGGACTCTGGGTGCTTTACCATCCCATGTTTGATCTTATAGTCCTACCCAGGCCTATGAAAATAGTCCTTTCATTGAAGTTTCTTCCACTCAACCATCTAACAGTGACTTCTGTTTCCTGCCTGGACTCTGAAAGACACTTTACATAATTTTCAAACTGCAGTGTTTAGGAATGATAGAACTTTTCTTTCCTCAGGTTACAGTGGCTGTGGGGATGTGGTCCTCAGGCTCCATTCACTGAGGTGACTGGTTCTGAGGGACCACCCTGCATGCTGGTGCATGACCCTGCTGTTGGGCTGTCCTGCCACCTTTCACCATCGTTGGCACTGCTGCCACTGCTCCAGGTGAAGCAGGCATGGGGCTGATGGAAACAGAAAGCGCATGTGCCCGGATGGATGTTTCCCAGCAGTAAGGAAGGGGGCCCAGAGAAGCCGAGTTGCATCATGACTATTTGGGAGAGATGTTTGGAGAGTTATAGCGTAGACGCTATGCTATGTTAACAGACCTGGAAGAGTTCCTGGCTTCCCCAAATGGTGCATCGCTAATAGTCTTTTTGTGCCTCAGAAAAATTTTGGTGGTTTAATTTATTACAGTAACTCATACTTGGAGTCAGAATGTTGTTGGGGGTGGTTATGATATGTGTAAGATTTTTAATAGGGTGTTTGCTTAATTTTTTATAATCCTGGTGGTGGTGGGGGTGTCTGGTTGAATGTCAGTGCTATTTTTACAGCTCTTGAGATACGAGATGACATAAGCTTAGAGCAGAAGAGCCGCTGGGGGAGACAGAGTTACACGGGAAAGACAAAGAGTGAGAGAAAATCTAACAAAGTGGGGCACAGACCCTGAGAAGATGTTGTCAGTCAAGCTCCTATGAGGGCACATTCTCTGAGGGGCAACTTTGTGTGTGTTTGGCTTTGTGTTGTTTATCCTAACTGCCTTTTTTATAGCTTGGAAAAAATCAGTACAGTTTGATATATTTGAACTGATAACTTTGTAAATTCTAGTTTTTCAGAATGAAGTACTACATAAAATTTAACTTGAAGCTTTATATCTTAATTGTCAAAATGATATTATAACATAGATATGTTATATGTGTATATATAATATATAAATGTTAGTCTGCTAATTAGACCTTTCTTAAGTGGAGCACAGGGTGTTGGATGGTGAACCAACAACAGAGTCCAACAGACCACAAGAGAACTTGAAGTAGAGAGGTTTATTATTCACAGGTCCTGGGGGGAGTACATGGCACACCAGGAGGGGCCACACAGGAAGGTCAGGCAGAGTACAGACAGAGAGAAAGAGACAGGATCTGGGGCACATGCCTTTATTAGGGTCCATGGGTGCAGAGCCTTGGAGTCCCTGGGCTATGGCCAGATCGGTCAATTCAAGCCAAAAGAAAGAGGTTATGGTAAGCCCCCTTCCCTGGGGAGGGTGGGTCTTATCTAAGGGATGCATAAGGCATACAAAAGCACTGGGAGGCAGGAGACAGTTGATCACAAGGGCTGTTGGGGACATCACATCAGGGAGTTACATTTGCTTGTGACTCTGGGCTGCTATTCAGGACATGCACCTGTATGAGGGGCTAGTGTCAAGCCATGGTCCCTGCAGGCTGTTTGCCAAACAAAATGGATGCTGAGATAACAACACCATCAAGTAGCTTAGCTAAATTCTTGACAAAATAACCTGTAACAATATATATGTATATATATAACGTATAAATACTACATTCCTTTTTCGTAATCATAGTGACTCTGGGATTTGAGGAGGCTTACAAGAAAACTGTAGGATGATGTGAACACTGAAATGAATCTTGTCCAGGAAGATGTGGTACATTACCAATACAAGTTCAGTAGTGCTTACAGAAAAGGGCATTTACACTGTACTCTTAAGACTTATCTTTATTATGAAAGTGTTTTCAAAGTAAAATGATCCTCATAATAATGACTGCTTCCAGAGATCAAGAATGAATAATTATATTTTCATATATAATTATATGAAATCAATCATATAAAATCAGCAAAATACAGTAACAATACATAAAATAATTCTAATTGGCTAACAGTACATCATTCCATTTCTGACAGAGATGCTCAAGCACTGACTTGTCTTAACAAGTAAGGTTTTGTCACCTATCCTGTTTCTCACTGCAAGTTGAAAAAAATCAAATCCCCAAACTAACCACCTCCCTTTTGCATGACACCAAATGGCTATGGAGGTAACTGATCATGTGGGCAAAAAGGAGATGAAAATCATGAGCTTAGAGGCTTTATGAAACTTTGGGAAATCAAACTTGGAGGCTATTTTCCATATTTAAATTAATGAAGCTCTAAGTTAAAAGTTCCAGAATCACCATATAACTGTTCCTATCACAGAGTGAATTTCTATTTGGCAACTAATCTTTAAAAACCTCTATTTTTTTAAGGGCAGATTTACAATCACAGTTTAAAAAAACTGTTGTAGATCCAAAAGAAAAAAAAATTGTCTCTATAAAACCTAATTTTCACTTAAAATAGAAATCACACCAACAGCTGTTGTTCCCTGGTTTCCAGGCCATGCAACACATACCAAAATAAGAAGCCAAGCTCTCATTGACTTGTGTTGAGGAAAACAGGCTCATATGGGCACAATATTTTTTTTTTTTAATTGAATCAGAGAAGGAAGTGTGATACACAACTGATCCAATTGTTATTGGGAAATTGATAGCAGATAAGTGACAATATTTTAGATTCATTTTATTACGATTTAAAAGATTTACAAGAAAGTGAGTGGAAGATAAACAAGCTAGATCTTAGGCTAACAGTCCCTTCCCATTCCTTCCTGGGCACTCCTGAGAATGTCTAGTCTTGTGGAGACATCATATCATGTGTCATCTGCTTGCAGAGACTTGTATGTCTTTGATTGGATGGGGATCTTAGCTTATGGACATTTGGTAATGTGTTCCAAAGGCTTCAGGTTGAACTCACATTGGAAAGACTAAGGTACTCTTTTGGGTGATTACAGATCTTATTAATAGCTACTTATAATGTTTTATGTTCTTTAATACAATTTTCTCCATAAAAGACAGCATCAGGTATGCTTCCAGTGAGCATATGTTAGGCATTTCGACAGCACAGTGTGGACAAGTGGACATCGATTTGTCCACTACCTCCTTAGCATCTACTGAACGCCCCCTAGGGGACGGGAGGGGACCATGCATGCAAATGCAAACCACAGGGCCTGTTTCCAGCCTATTAAAAATGAAGAATTACACTCTGGCCACAGTGAACCAGTGTTAATTACTATCTGGTAATTTGAAAATGGTACAATTTCATTTTACCGAGAGAAATTTAAACCTACTATGGGGACAACAACAATGTCACTTAAAAAAGTATCTTGCATTTTGCATGAACTGTTTGTGACTGACAGTACTCCTTTCATGGACAGGACACTGGCGCAGACTTTGATCTGATTTGATTTTTTCTTATTTGAACACTAGAAACATTTCAGGGCTACTAATATTTATCTACAAAGCAGGAATCAGCCAAAGACAAATAGGTGGAAAAAGTAAGCTAATTATAATCTTAAGACCTCAAATAGCATGTGAAATGTAAACATTTAATCTCTTACTTCTAAAGAATTTCTTGAAACCTCTTTGGACACAATGACATCATAGGACATACTAATAAAGAGAATTATTTAATACCTTTGTAACTATTCTATATAATTTTCATATTTCAAATTAAAAAAAATACTCAAATATTCAGGCAACTTTGGCATTAACATCTCCAAGTAGGGGACAAAAATAACTACCAATGCAAAAATCATGAACAGCTTGGGAACAATATGGGTGTCCCTAAAGTTCTCTTGGAAGAGCTCTTTTTTAAAGACTCAGGTGTGCTGAAATGAAACATGATGTCTTACTTCAGCCCAAATAACAATGAGGTTGAAATATACAGAGTGGAAAATTCAGACCCTTTCTACCCAAGTTGCAAGTGTGCAGTTTGCTCAAATTCAAACTCTCAAATACTCAGAATGAAAAGTTTGGCAACAGAACAGGACATTTTCAGGTTTACCTGTCATTTTGGCTGCAGGTGACCAAATTTTATCCCACTAAAGAGTTATTTCTCTCACCCAGTTGCTTGTTTACTTTGGAGAGCCTCTGCGCTGGAGAGCCTCTGTCCAGCAGCCGAGCAGGATCTGAATGTTAATAAAATCCTTGGGTGAAGCAGAAATCTTGTGCATTTTCCTCAACACTTAGTTTAATAATCCAAAATACGGATAGCTGCTCCCCTACTCTTAACATTTGTAACACTTAATTTGGAAATGGGGACTACTTAGATGCTGACCTTAGGGCCTTCATGATCTGAACTCTGAGGCAAAGAGGCTGAAAGGAGTCTTCCCCTCTCAGCTGTGGAGGTGGCGTGAACAGGCAGTAAAAAGGGAGGTGGAAAGCTTCTATTGCACATGGCGGATGGTTTTCATGAAAAGAATATGGATAAGGATGAGTCAGTGATATTTTGGTTTTATCACGTTTTTCTGAGAAACCTACATGTACATACACAGATCACACATTTTTATATCATTTATTGACCCAAGGCCAAATTCTACTCGAATTTCTACATTTATCTCCCTCTAATTGGTCTAGAAAAGCTATAGAATTGGAGAAAATATTACTTTTTCTAGATCCCTTCCTATATACCCCTTTGTACCTTGGGAAGATTTGAATATGACCAGGACAGGCTAAGTCAATTAATGGGAAACAACATTCCTACTAACCTATAGCTGACATTGCAATACACACTTCCAAAGCTATGGCCTGGCACAGGTAGAAGATATGAGATCTCACACATTTTCTCTCTCAGGCTTATCAGGCCACCATGGGAGAGCAGTAGACAAGAGATACATTATTCTTTATCTCAAAAGACCTATAAACACTATTTTGATGAATCAAAAAGGACTCTTGGCCTTAAAATGTAAAATGAAACACAAATGTATTGATACATAGAAGACTGCTTTGTTACTGTCAGTGGTCAGGGAGGCTCTGAGAATTCCCAATTCTCCTTCTAAGTGATTTTTGGGAAGAACAAAAGTCAGATGTTCAGATGTCTTTGCTAAGGACAGGCAATTTTCTTCATGTCATGCAAGTCTTCTAAACCTTTAATTTACAAGCAGATCTTTTGAAGTTATTCTTCTACGCTAAAGAGTGTCAAATGACCCAAATAGAAGCACACTGTGGCTTTCTGGTTTATTTCACCCATCAGAGGACTTGCTCTAGATACTAAAGCAAGGCACGAGGCTTTCTTCGGTTCCGTATCTTAGATGAGAAGACATTTTCACCTTATCAAAAATTTTCAGCTATAACATGCTTGCTGGTTTACTTTTTATATATCTGCATTTTAGCAGATGTTCAGATGACAAGTACTTTTCATATTTAATGATTGGTCTTACAACTTGACCATCCATAAATTACTCTCCTAGACATACCCTTGTTCTGTGAAATAAAATAATAAGGTTTTCCAAGAAGAGTTAATCATACCATTTCGTCAACAAAAAAGCAGACATATTTCTAAGGCCCTTCAATCATTACTATGGACCATACCAAAGACACATTATTTTATAAATAGGTGGGAAGAGATTTAACATTACGGGGTGAGGTTTTGTTTGGGAGCATTCTTTTAACTATTAACAATCATGGTGCACATTGTGGGCACAAAGTTTTACTTCAATTAAAAAAAAAAAAATTGACCTGAATGTGAGTGGCTTTGGGCAGGACATGCGCTTTTTAGTACTTTGCTGTCCTTTTCACTAGTCCTGACCTGCACATTGATATCACTTTGTGGTTTTGGACTCTTTGTTTCAGGAGATAGTCTTCCTGATTTATGAAATAAGTATAATAACTTTTTATTCCCTTTTACTAAAAGCTGGAAGAAAAGAGATAAAATCTTTGGTTTATGTGTATGGTTTTCTTATCTATACATAAATAACACTGCCCTGTAGGAGACTACAGAAACTTATTTTTTCAGTAGTCTTTCTCATTTACTGAGTAGAATTTTTGTTGCTTTTTTCCTGGAAATAGCTCCATTTGAACAAAAATTCCTGGAAAATGAACAAGTCCTTCAAAGAAGCAGACAAAAGGACCTACAGTCTAACACTGCTCAGTTTCTAGTAACAGGAAATTCTGTTATGTTAGGGTTATGTTTAAGGAGAAAAGACAAAGGGTAAAATGGTCTTATTCTCACTGGCTTTATTTTGCCCAGAAAAAAAAAACAAAACAAGATCAAATACTAGAGAGGGTGCTTTCTTGAAAGCTGGTTGCAGTAATGTGCTTTGCACTAGAGGTGACTTTTGGCAACTCTTGGAAGTCCCCTTTTTTGTCCCCAAATATACTTAGCTTCTTTATTTCATACCATAGCGGAAGACTGCACTAATTAAAGGGGTTGTGGTAAAACCTGGTTGAAATCTGCTACTCTCTTTGTATTACTCTCAGATCATGGGACAAATTCCCAGTTGGAAGACTGATTTCTTTGTTTGTAACCATGAACTTAAGTTTTCCTTCAGAGCTGGAGCACTGACCCCATAATGGAGAATAAAGAAAAAAAAAGTCTCTGTAACCTAAAAAGTTAATCCCCAACTAGCTACCATTCTCACTGAAGAAACTTTGGCTGTGTGTGCAAGAGAGGAAGTCTATTCCAAAGTAATTTAATACATACAAAACAATTTTAAGTCCTCCAATAACCACACTCTATTTGGAACAGCTAATTGACCATGAAGGGTTTCCCTAGTAGCTTAGTTGGTAAAGACTCTACCTGCAGTGCAGGAGACCTGGGTTTGATTGCAACCCACTCCAGTGTTCTTGCCTGGAGAATCCCATGGACAGAAGAGTCTGGCAGGCTACAGTCCATGGGGTCGCAAGAGTCGGGCACGACTTCACGACTAAACCACCACCACCACCACCAACTGACCATGAAAAATGATAATTACAAAACTGAACTCATCCTGTTTCAACTTTACACTGGGAGAAAGGTCACTTGAGACTGAATAGGCCATTTCAGAACGGGCATTGTGACACAAAGAGAGCAAACCTATTTGGAGTTGCACGAGAATCTTGCACTGGGTTTTGCTTGCTCTAAGTGACCAATTAAGCTGATGCTCCTAGTAGACTAGGTCACAGCAAGAAAGGGGTAGAAGCAAACGGAGCATCTCCCTCATTGTCATGAACCCAGAGAGTAAAAAGAGTGAGGAAACCCTCTTTTGTCCACAGATTTACAAACAAATACAAAAAGAAAATAAATAATATTCTAAGACAGTACAAATGCAAATACCGTTCCCTTGTGTCAATTACATAAAGCATGCCTACATATATAGAATGGTAATTCTTCTTCATTCACAGACAGGACATATGGCAGTGCACTATTCAAAATGCTTTGATAATCCTAATTTTTGTTTCTGGTGCTGAGAGATTATGAAAGGAACTGCATTTGCAATTTATTAAATACTTCCAGGAACAAACAGTTCACTTTGTTTGGGACTTGTGGTTTTGAGGAATTAATCATCCATGGCACAAGCGCCAGTGAGGAGATACCCGTTGGTACCACTGGTCCCATTGGTGGTGGTCGCAGTATGGGGGTTCTTTCCTGGAGGTTCTGAGTCCTCCTCATCTGAGCTAGACTCAATATCACTTCGATCATCCTTGGACACCTGTGGAACACAAGAAGGTGAGTGCAACCGGCTCTGAAGAAATCATAAAAGGTATAGCATGCTCAGAAGTACATGCAGTCATACATAAAGGAAAACATCTAAGTATTAAAAAAATCAAACAGGATAGGAGCATTGCCAGAGTAATAAGTTCCTCTTCATTGGAGATAGAGCAAAGTCAGTGATCAAGGAATGTAGGTGGACTTAGGCATCACAGGGGGTTAGCCTTGCTGACTTCCTTAAGTTACCTTTAGATATTCAGAGCGTACTAGACCATGAACCCCACTCTTACTGCAAAGTAGCATACCATACTACTAGAATGGCACTATAGGAATTCGGTACAAATGGAACTATTTATTCTTTGATGATCACATTCTCTTTGAGAATGCTTTAGAGTCAGCTCTCAATTAATTACACTAATGGAGATATTTACTAGCTCTGATCATTAAAACATCATTCTTATTTGGCTTTTAAATGTATTCTTGTATGATTTAATTTGTCTTTCTGTCTGCTAGAATTAAGTAGAAATTTTGTTTTATATACAACATAACAACTAATGGCAGCAGGAGGCATTTGGGGTACTTGCTGGGTAAGGAATAGTTTAAAATATTTCCCAAGAAAAATCTAGTGACTGGATCATCATGAATTGACTCCCATCATTCCAGAGTTCTTCCATCCTCCATTCAGACTCATCAAGTCATGAGGATGACTTGGCATCAGGATATAAGTCTATACATTTCCATAAATAATGAAAAAAACCATATGGTCTCATAAGGAGGTAATGTAGGAAGAAATTAAGGAAATACACTACTGCTTTTAAATTAAAATAGTTCATACCTCCTACTTTATGCCTACAAACATAGTGAACATTTATCCCAACAGGCCTTAACATCCCTGGGTAACTGAGTGGCATGAACTTCTTTTCTAAGGGGGGTGGCAATAGGGACCTGGTGGCTTGTTTGGCTTCACAGAATGTTTCCCAATCTAGTCCCTTTTGATTCTCTAAGAGGTGGATTGAAAAGCTGGCAGAGTCTCCTGGGAAGCATTTCAGAATGAACTGAGGGATTTCCCACATCTCATTCTCTCTGTGTCACTGCTACCCTCCAACTGGAGAACCCTGGACTCCACTGCTCTCCCAACCTGAGAAGCCCCATTCCTGCAGGACAATATCACCTCTATCAGGTGGGGTGGGGATGGGAGAAGGTGAGAACTGAGGACTGCTGCTCCAGCCTAAGCAGAGATGATTGAGTAAATATGTAAAAATGGATCTCACTCTAATGGCCCTTGAGATGAGACTTAGCTCACAAGGACCATCTCCAAGAAGATTTAGATACTGAAACACCAAAAGGACTAGATTATAAGGATACTTTAACTTAAAAATAAAAGATGGCTCACAAAGACAGCATTAGAATAAAAGCTCCACTACATTTAGCAATCCATTAGTCGTAAATTAAGCTGCTAATGGGAAAGAAAACTCCAGTTTCAAAGAGTGATTAATTTACATTTGCATGCTTAGTAAGATTATTTTTAATTGCATTTGGAAAAAAAAACTATACTTAAGTTACCTTCAAAGAAAGGAACAATTTAGAGTATCTTAAAATAACGCACAGGAATATAAAGCCTATGACCCATGGCTATGATGAATTTTACTGTCTTAGGTAAGCAGCAATGCCAGTTAAGATATTTTGAAGCCTGAGATCTGGAAAATTGACTGCCTCCTTGGAAAGTTGAAGGAGTAAGCTGGAGAGAAGACAATATACCTGGTAGAAATAGCAGTGCAGTAAGGACACAAATTATCTAATCTATGGCCCCCTTGCATTTTCAGTCACCGTTACCATAATGCCAGTATTGTGCAATTTGTATGCAAATGAGGACAGGAGAGATTTTGTTGTTGTTGTTGTTTTTGTTTGTTAGTAGAAATACACGCTCATTTTAGAGTAGGAGGTCATAGAGAAAAAGGTAAACTTTTGCTTCTAAACAACTCATTGCTCTAATTATTTTGGATTTGCATAGGAGACAATGCCAAGTATAGGCTTCATACTACGTGACTCGATGCCCCGAGCCCTCGTGACAGGTGCTTATGGAGGACAAAGTGGTCAGGTGCTGTCCTGCAGCCCAGGGCAGTCTTGGCAAAGAGCTGCTGCTCAGACCTCCCTGCTTGGACCATGCTGATCCTCTCCTCAACTTAGTTCTGCTTCTGCTACTTCACTTTGGTCTATTTCTCTTTTTCAACCAATGTTGAACACCAGTGAAAGAAATCCACTTCTTTCTCTATTGGATCATACAAAATTTAGCAGAATGCAGGCTCACACAAAAGGGCACTAACTGAGCATCCCTAGCATCCCTCACAGCTGGTGGGAGCCACACCTTGGTTAGAGCCTCTAGGCAGTGTCAACAGATTAGATAGAACAATATGCACCAGAGAACAAAAGCACCAGAGTGTTGCTCCAAAAGACTAACGTGGAAGCCAGGATGGCGAGAGAGAGAGGGATGAGAAACTTACATGTAAGGGGTTCCACTTCCCAGACTTCCAGGTGGGCAGAAGGAAGAGAACAAACAATGAAAGTAAGAAAATGTTGCAGAGAATGTTCCAGAAAACTCACTGCTCTACACAGAGGGGTTGAGGCCCAGGATGCTTTATCTTGAGCCCCATTTTTAACCAAAGAGATTTAACTAAATATTTACTGGCAAGTTATAAATGGTCAGAATGCATCAAGTAACACTTCTTATAAAAGAGTTATTAAATTTCTGTTTAATATAAGTATAATCAGAGAAGGACCAAAGGAGATAGAGAAAAGGAGAGCAGGAACACAGTAAATAATATATCTCCATGAATCTAAAATTATGAACACAGATCATTCAGCAAAGCAATGCAGATCACTCAGCAAAGCAATACTACATGTAAAAAAATCACTAAGAGAAAATGAAAATTTGTATTATGTTTCCAAGAGGTTATGCTAAACTTTGAAGGAGAAAAAGCAGTTTTGATGAAATTCTAAATAATAAATAATGTTCTTGGTGATTCAGAAGAACCCCAAACCATAATTTTCTGTGACATATTAGAAAGGGTGAGTGTTATCTTACCTTGCCTTTTGAAATAGCTTTGCAAGCTATTTTTACGATCAAGTAAGACCAGAAGCAGTTCAAGCCTTGTATTACCAACAGCAGTAGGTTAAAAACCCACCAGGAAGGGTAAGGTCCAACAATCTCCCAACTTTCAAATAATGTGGTATTTAACACCCTAAGGAAAAGGAGAAAGTAATCATTGAACACAACTTTTCACTGCCTTCAAAGGAACTCTAGTTACTGCAAAGAAGCATAAAGCCAGTGATACCCACTGGCTGCTCCCTTGCAAGGATGGTCTGAAAGCTAAGTGTTTCACCTAAGAGTCATCACCTGGATTATCCCACCATTGGCATCACATCCCTTGGGATTCTAGCTTGAATAGTGTACTTAGGTTCCCCTTCACTTTGGTTTTCATTTCTTCCATTAATTTTCATCACAGTTTTTGATTGATTCCATTTCTCATTACCTGTTAAAAGGCCTGTACTGTCCTTGTTGTTTTGGGTCTTTAAGTAAGTGTGAGGAACATCATTTAGTAACATTACATTGCAAGAGAAAAAGAGCAATTAATTTCAGAAACACCAGTGAAATTTAAACTATATGCCTAGCATAGTGAGAGTTGGCATATACATAAGACCTAACCCCTGTCCTCAAGTGGTTTATAGCCTCAAAGGAGAGCCCTAATTTTGGGCTGGGTCCATATTTTGTAAGCCTTTTCCTGGTGAAGAACTGGCAACTGAAAGGTATTATATGGAAGTGATGTTTTGAGATGAGAGTTGGAAGGATTTTTTTTTAATTATTAGAATATACCGAGTATACTTAGTTTTAAGAGTATATACTTAAGGCAGGCAGAAGTATTTGAAGTAAGTGTTTCTCTCTGTTATCCACCATCAGGACAAGGATGCATCAGCCACGTGGGGCAGATAAAGGATACAGGATGGCTGGTCTCAGTGCGTCACACTCATCCTAAGCCATCGGAAGGTGATTTTTGCCTTCCGGATTCGTAGTGCTGCCACAGAGAAGCTCAGCAGTCACAAGATTTTGGAATTATTCCACTTCCTTGCCTTCCTCCTTAGCTGAGTGCTGGGCTGGTTTGGAGATCTCAGTGGGTTAACAAAACTCATCTAAGTGTATTTCCACCAACTGTCACTGCAGTGCTTTGCCAGGACCCTACAGGAGAGGTTAGGTGGACAGCACTTGTTCACTAAGGGAGAAGGATGGAAAACTCTTGAATGCAAGACCACTCATGCAAGAACAGAAGGCACATATACAGAACATTTTACTATAAGAGTGTGATGAGTGCTTTGAAAAAAGTTAAGTACTTAGTAAATTCATAAAAGGAAAAACTAATTGAGTTAAGAGATAAAGAAAAAAAGGAGAATGAATACTAGAAAAACAGGTCTATGTCCAGTTCAGGTAACCTGCATTCACAGACCAGAATGAGACAGAGTGTGACTCTCATCCTGCCACGCTAGTTACCTCTCAAGAACAATGCTCAACACACGTGAATGTTAAAATCCTAAAATTGAGAGTATGGAATTTAATTTGACAATTCACTAAGAGTAGATTGCTCTATGATATAATAGTAGTATTCATTCTGGTGGAAGAGAACCAACATTAGGAAATCTATTAATAAAATTATCACACATCCATAGGCCAAATCGGTACAAACCTAATTATTTCAACTGCACTAAAAGACATTTGGCAATGTTCAATTCCCCATTGCTGATGTTTAAAAACTGGAACTCAAAGTACTTAATATTATTTTTATTCAATTCAGCTCAGCAGTGGTCATAATACCAGAGTTATTGACTTTGTAATCAGGAACAGTCAGCATCACCATTATTATTTAACCCTGTTCTGGAGGTTCCAGCTATAAAGTGTGGTAGAAATAATAGGCATCAAAATAATAGGCATTAAATTTCTATAACTATAACAGCAAACAATGAAAATTTCCAATAACGGAGTGGTTAAAAATTATAAAGAAATTCTAGAAATTATTAAGTCACTCAAAGTGGTAAATATGTTTCAAGACTTTCTTTTGATAGATAAAAATCATAATATGCCAACTCCATAAGATAAATATATATTTGCGTATACACACAGAGAAAATGAAGAGAATTATAATTCATTGGAAGATATTAATCAAAGCCATGTTGGACTTTCTTTGGTGGACTGGGGAATTTTGCATTTTCTTTAAAAATTTATTTATTTATTTATTTAGTTTTGGCTGTGCTGGGCCTTTCTTTGTTGCTGCTCGGGTTTTTCTCTAGTGACGCAAGCGAGGGCTACTCCCTAGTTGCAGCGTGAGGGCTCCTCTTGCTGCAGAGCCTGGGCGTGATTGAGTGCCGGCTTCAGTAGCTGCTGCACGTGGGCTCAGGAATTGCCGTTCCTGAGCTCTAGAGCACAGGCTCAGTAATTGTGGCGCACGGGCTTAGTAGCTCTTCGGCCTGTGGGATCTTCCTGGATCAGAGATTGAACCCACATCTCCTACATTGGCAGGTGGATTCCTTACCACTGAGCCACCAGGAAACCCTGTATTTTCTTCTTTACATTCTTCACTTTTCCAAATCCATGACAAATAATTAGGGGAAAAAACACAAGTTTTTTGTAAAAAGGAATAAGTTAGGATAATGCCTGAATTCCCAAGAGGCAGCCATCTCTTTATACACCAGGTTGCGGGCCCCAGGACAACTGGTCTAAACAGAGTTCAACTCCTGGACAGTGAGACAGGACTCCTACGTCTCATTTTTTTCTATCTCCAGCACCTTGCAAAATACTGGGAAGTAATTTGCTCACTGGACCTGCTGGCTGATAGGCCGTGTGTTAGTCCAGTAATCAAATAAATAGATATGCACGAGACAGCTCTGGAATAATCACAATAGTTTTATTTCAGAACCAGCTCTGCTTCTTGACATATTAAACATGTTGACCTTCAGAGGGAATTTAGTTTCATTTGAACAAAAAGAGGTCTTGTAGAAATGGCAACAATGACTGTGTGATGCTATGCATTATAAATTAGCCTTTGCTGAATTATGGGTTTGAGAGCCTTTCTCACCATTACAGTTTGTTTGGCTTATTATGAATAGGGTGTCATGCAGTCGCTGGTGACATGATATCCACATTAATTTTGGAAATGCTGCATCAGAATTCATAGGCTTTGCCATGACAGTCAGTGGCATCTCTGAGATTCTGCTCAGAAGTAATGGATTTCTTTGAAAATTGACTTGGCTGCCTGCAGAGATACTTGGGAAAATACAATCAGTGCACCAAATGGATATATCTCTCAGTGAGAAGCTGGGGAAGAAAAACAATATATGAGGAATTGGGACTAGATATTATGCCACCTGGATTCTGAAAAACAGTAAACCCAGGAAACAGAGCCTCTGTTTAGCCACGGAATGTTTCTCATGAGAAAACTGTCCCTTTTGGGGCAAACTATTAAAATGGTGATTATAGGATTTTGCCCTTTCCCGGAGGTTAGGGTTAGGTTAGGAGTGTCTATTTAATGATGTCATTACAAATCTACGGTGACAGGGTTCTGAAGAGCGGTTATATCTGAGGGAGGGCTGATGGAGGGAAAGGAGGGAGGTGGCTGGGATGCTGGAAACATTCTTGATCTTGATGCAGGTGGTAATTATGAAGATTATTTACAGGCAAATTTTTACAAATGTAAAAATGTATCAAGTTATATATTGAAGATCTATGTAGTACATTGTGAACATTATATCTCCATCAACTAAAACAGAAAAAGGTACTCTGTGGGCCAAACACTGCCAATTTGCAACCTCTGGGTTGCATAGTTACTATAATATCAGTATTTCTACCCGCCCCACCCCGACACCCTGCGCCACCACCTAATATAAATTCAAGGTATGGCTTCTGAGAAAACAGATTTTTTTCCTTCCCCCCAAATAGCCTACAGCATCAAACCTCCTGTTGCTCTAATCAAGTGGTGGGGAGTTTGGAGACTCCAGGGACCAGAAAAGACCATTTTCCTTTTCATTAAGGTTAGGCTCACTTAACCACTAGATGGCGCATCATGCATGTACAAAGTGTGCTCAAGGAGGTCTGTTCTGCCAGAACCTTGTGCCATAGTCTAGGTCCCAGGAAAAAAAATCACTCCATCATCAGGTAACACTTTCCTAAGAATCTCGCCAAACGATGGAATCAAGAGTCTCAGTCCTGTCTGTGCTTCTTTCTTCCTGCGTAATTCCCACTAGAAATGATGCCTGCAGGGCAAAGCTCCAAGCAGTTCACTGGTGACGTGAAGACGCACAAATTGCCACCCCAATGGTTTAGCTCTGATGGGGTATTTTAATTGCTTTTTAATGAATCATGAGAATTTAGTTTGACTGTGACCTATAGTTACTTTTGCTCATGCTTTCCTTTTATGGATTCCTCATATTTGATTATTTCAGAAATATGTATATACAGGCTATGTGGGGATTGTGGGGGAGGGGAATATATACATTTGTACAGAAAATTTTACCTTTTTTTTTAAAGCAAAGCAAACTCAGAGTAGTCTCATTTTAATCCTATATTTAAGGCCTTACTCATTTATATTCTAAACCATCAGTGTGACTTCTGCTTTCCCCTTAAACCTCAGAATTCCAAAAGTTTCCTACTGTCAGAGAGCACAGTGTCAAAAGATCTCCACTGATATCTCATTCAGAAAAGCTATAACCAGTGCCTTTCCCCCATTCTTATCATGACTGCCAACTCAAGAGTTTAGGTTTATATGCAAAGTTATGCAAAGTTAGATAAACATCCTTACTTTCCACTCCATGTATCTTATTACTTTTAAAATATCCCACTGATTTAGAGGCAGGACCACATATTAATGGTTGGAATATTAAAGATGACAGAGGCCCGAGTTCTTTCACTATATGAGTGAAGTTATAGGTGGGTGATTATGATGAGGCCATGGTACGTAACCATAAGCTTTGCCTGCTCCCCTTCCCCTTCTACCTCCACCTAAGAGCTCCATCTGAGCCTTGGGTTGTGTGTTTCTAGAGTGGTCTATATAAAAACTACAGTAATTAGATCCGTCTAAAGGGCTTCCCAGGTGGCACTAGTGGTAAAGAACCTGCCTGCCAACGCAGGAGACGTAAGAGATGCGGGTTCGATCCCTGGGTGGGGAAGGTCCCTTGGAGGAGGGCAGGCAACCCACTCTAGCATTCTTGCCTGGAGAATCCCACGGACAGAGGAGCCCAGCGGGCTACAGTCCAGAGGGTTGCAAAGAGCCAGACACCACTGAAGCAACATAGCATGCACACCTATACTCAAATATCCAAAGAGGGTCAAGGCTGCTTCTCAGCGAGAAGCAGGTTCAGGGCCTCACGCTGGGGATTGCTGCATGATGTCAGTGGGGGTAGACTAGAAAGGGAAACTTGTTTTACAGTCAGAATGAAGGTGTTCTTTAGAGCTTTTGAATGGTCTTTGACTTTGCTTTTTCAGAGAGACTGCAGTATATTTCAGGATGTGTGCTTCTCTGGCATTTATTTTAATTCGACCTACATGAAACATAAATGAAAAGTAGATTCTACCTGAAACTTATCCATAATCTACTGGCATGTTTTGCTCATTTTAAAGTAGATGCTAGTAGAAAAGCATTTATAATGTACTCTCAACAGAAACCATGAACACAATACCTGAAAAAGGAGTCGGGTAATTAATTCACTGTGATAAGAAATCCTCTTTGTCCTGGGTTTCCTAAGGCAATAAAAACCCCAGGCCTAAAGAACAACTTGGTCAAGTGTTGGGTAGTCAAGGCTGCTACATGACTGAAAAACTCACTCTCAATTTTCTTTTAACAAGATGGCCCCACCCACAGCTTGGGTTTCTCCACAGCACTGGTGTGGGTCAGCAAGATCTCTTTTAGGAGGACAGCTTCTGGGTAGCTCGCAGCTTGGGTGCCTAATTATCTCAAATAATAGATACACGAAGTCTGTAGCAGACATAGGAGTGATTTCTCTATCCTTGACAGGAAGCGAAACTTGAACATTTGTCTTTCCTCTAGCAATGGGCATATCAGTTCTGTCATATTCTATCCAAGTAAGACATGGGATCAATTCGTTTATTTTTATTTTTAGGTCATAGGCTGGTCAGACTTAGACACTGATCCCTTATAACACAGCAAGCTTGTCTCTGGTGACTTACTTGCCAAGGTGGATGTTTTTCTCAAAATTAGTCATTGCCCTCTTGCTGCCCCATTTGCTGTCTGTCCGCCTGAGTTCCCAACCCCTTCACTGCCTGGTCTGCCTTTCTGTATTCCTGACCTACCAACCTGAGTTTCTCTATCCTAGAACATGTCCATCAAGCTGTATCTTGATTCTTACATGCCTGCTTTCAACACTCTGCCTACCTCTTAGGTACCTGCTGTTGCTGCTGCTAAGTCGCTTCAGTAGTGTCTGACTCTGTGCGACCCCATAGATGGCAGCCCAACAGACTCCTCTGTCCCTGGGATTCTCCAGGCAAGAATACTGGAGTGGGTTGCCATTTCCTTCTCCAATGCATGAAAGTGAAAAGTGAAAGTGAAGTTGCTCAGTCGTGTCCGACTCTTAGCGACCCCATGGACTGTAGCCTACCAGGCTCCTCTGTCCATGGGATTTTCCAGGCAAGAGTACTGGAGTGGGTTTGACCCTAAAACAGACTTCTCTGGTTCTCAATAACTGCTCTTTATTAAATAGTATATGTTGAGCACTGGCCCAAACATGATAAATACATGCACTGTGCTTAGTTGCTCAGTTGTGTCTGACTCTTTGTGAACTCATGGACTGTAGCCCGCCAGGTTCCTCTGTCCATGGGGATTCTCCAGGCAAGAATACTGGAGTGGGTTGCCATGCCCTCCTCCAGGGGATCTTCCCAACCCAGGGATCGAACCTAGGTCTCCTGCACTGCAGGCAGATTCTTTACAGTCTGAGCCACCAGGGAAGCCCATGAATACTGGAGTGGATGGCCTATCCCTTCTTCAGGGATTTTCCTGACCTAGGAATCGAACCAAGGTCTCCTTCATTGCAGGCAGATTCTTTACCAGCTGAGCTACCAGAGAAGCCCGTTATTTACATGGTTTTACTTAATTCTTTCAAAAACTCACACAGTAGAAATCCCATATAGTAGAATACTTACACTAGCTAACATTTATTCTTAACTATGTGTTAGATGATGGGCTCAGGTTTTACATATTTTAACTCATTAAACCCTCATGAAATAAACCTTATGGATAAATCCTATTTTTTCAAAGTAGGTACTATTATATCTGTTTTACAGTTGAAGAACCTGAAGCACAGGTTTGTCTGTATACCCAACACTACCCCCTCACTGTGGGGTATACATATTAGTGAGCCTCAAAGAACTCATAATTAAGTTGGGGAGCTGGGGTTGGAATATAAATTGGCATATTGTATTTGGTGGATAATGCTACCACATGTATCAAAATGTGCATATCTACTGAGGCTGTGAATCTATTTCCAAACCTTTGTCCTAAGGAAGAGTTTCAGGGATTTATAAGATTTAGCCATAAGGATATTCATTTAAATATTATTTATAGTAGCACACTACTTGAAATATCCTAGATAATGCCTAAAAATAGAGTACTTATGAATAAACAATGATCTTCTCATAAGATGAAATACTCGTAGCTAATAAAATTATGTTATAGAAGAATACTTAATGAAATGGAAAAAAGTTTATGGTACAATGTTAAATGAGAAAAACAAAGCTATAAAACAGTATGTGCAGAATGAGCCCATTTTGGTAAAGAAGAAGATGTAATTTTAAGCATATAAAATGTTAGAAACAAAGATATCAAATTATGAACAGCAGTTATTTCAGAACTATGGGACTTTTTTTTCTTTGTGGTGTTTCATATTCCATGACGTTTCTATAATGAAATTTAACTATAACATGTATATAATTCCATAAATAAAATCAGTTTAAGTTAAAATTTGAGGAAATCCAATGAGAATGATAATTGATTGCTATTGTTGCTGTTCAGTTGCTAAGTCGTGTCTGACTCTGCGACCGCCTGGAATGCAGCATGCCAGGCTCCTCTGTCCTCCACTGTCTCCCAGAGTTTGCTCAAATGCATGTCCATCGAGTAGGTGATGCAAATGATCTCATCCTCTGCCACCCCTTTCTCCTTTTGCCTTCAATAACCAAGTGCTATCCAAAGCCTCTGAAGGTCTATCTAGGGCAAAGAAGGTAACACATTTTTGTAGCGATGGATGGATTTCCTGAAAGCCACCTCCTCAGAGCTGCAGAGGGGCAGCCCGGCTTGGCTGGGGTGGTTCTCCTTGAAGTCCCAGCTTCCTGCTCTGGATGGGGAGATGGTGACTGACAGCACTGTCTGTGGGCACACCAGCTGGTCCCCCTGTCCCCTCAGGCGGGCAGGTTTTATATGAGTGGGGTGGGGGTGGCTGGCTCCTGGGAGTGCTGAGGAGGAGAGCTGCTCACAGGGCAGAGCAGGGCGTCCAGTGGTGGCGAAGCCTCTGCCTCTCTGGGATGATGTCTGCTCACAGCGCTGCCTCCAAAGACAGAAGCTTTTATTCTCTCTGAACAAAAGCAGCAGCTCGCTAAATTCAACTGTGGTTATGGGTGTGGAGATTTCTGAGATGGCAGAGAGGCCAACTGAACACACATCCTAAGCACATTTGATTTGATCACTTTTGTCCCTGGAACGGGGGTTTGTTGGCACGTTTGGGGCTGTTTTCATCAGGGTTCCCGGGATTTAGAGCTAATAACCGGCCTAAGAACTGTGAGACCCACCTGGTCTCTGCACTTCTGTTACTTTCTTATTTCATGATTTTGTGAAAGAAATGTGTCTGCAAGATATAAGAGACAGCTTCTGAAAACTATGGGTGCAACACCTGCAAATCCTGTCTTTGGGGGCAGGAAGAAATGGAAAGAGGATGGGGAAAGAGGGTAGAGAGAGAGGTGATGTGGGGATGGGAAACGGGCAGACAGAGGAAGGAAGAAACAGGAGGCCTGCTTTCCTGGGGCCGTGCTCCAGCCTGAATCTTGAATCAGGACCAGGCCTTGTACAAACTCAACGTGACATTTAATACCACCCCGTTCCTGGGATTAAATGTTACACTAATAAAAAGAGAGCCGCAAGACAAACAGTTGTGCCCTGGAAGTGGAGAGGGAAGCGGCTGTGCAAAGCTCAGGGCCTGAAACTGAGAGGCTTCCACCTGTTACTGCCTGCTGCAAATCTGTCCAGTGTGATTTATTTGCTGGCAAATTCAGCACAGGTGCGTATTCTAACCATTTACTGCGGAAGCAAGAATTACAAACCCTACCTTGCAGAGAGGGAAGGCCAAGCTGCAGCAAACCTAGAGCCCCCCACCCCAGCATCTGACTCAGGTGGTCCCAGGATGGCCGCTCAGCCAGGGTGTGCAGTTTCAGGACAGCAAACAGTTCTTTTGCAGAAATCCCAACTGAAGATAAATCAAGGTAGTGGCCCTTGGACAAGTGGTTTTATTTGTTAAAACTCATCTTTGAATACTTTAAAGGCTAAAGCTCCAATACTTTGGCCACCTGATGCGAAGAGCCCACTTACTGGGAAAGATCCTGATGCTGGGAAAGATTGAGGGCAGGAGGCGAAGGGGGCAATAGAGGATGAGAAGGTTGGATGGCATCACCGACTCAATGGACATAAGTTTGAGCAAACTCTGGGAAATACTGAAGGACAGGGAAGCCTGGAGTTCTTCAGCCCATGGGGTTGCAAAGAGTCAGACATGACTGAGTGACTCAACAACAACAACACAGTGGGCTTCATCTAAAAACCAAAAAAAAAAAAATTTAACTGGCAGGACAAGATACTCTGCTCCTACTAGTTAGAGTGAGTGTGTGTGTGCGTGTGCACTCAGCTGTGTCTGACTCTTTGCAGACCCCATGGACTGTAGCCTGCCAGGCTCCTCTATCCATGGGATTTTCCAAGCAAGAACTAGAGTGGGTTGCCACTGCCTTCTCTGCTGTTTAACTATACTTATCCATTCAACCTCAGTTACTTCTTCTCATAGTCCCTGGTCACAAACAGAATGTTTACAGTTAGTGAGCTGAATATTATTAGACTTCTATCACTGACAGAAACAGCATTAGCCAAGGCCTCACCCTAAATCACAGAGAAAATTTCTTACACACCATTGGCTATCCCTGTGTACAGCACCTAGCACCTCGTTAGGAGGTCTGAGTGGCATTTGGGTGGCAATCTGGTACAGCTTTCACTCACATACATCATAGATGTTGATGAGTAAAGTGCTACATCATCAATGGAAAAGTAGGGAGAGGATATGAACAGATCACGGAGGAAATACAAATGACATTTGAAAACATGAATGAAATGTTCCACTGTGCTTATAATCCAATCAATGCCACATTAAAATAAGAGATACTTATGCCAAAATTTGGGGGCTGATGTATCAATGACATCTGCAACCCACTTTCAGATGATTTGGCAAATGTAAGAGAAATGCATGTGTGTAAATAAATGTCATGAGTACTGCAAGGGGTCACAGCGGATGAATGCAGGTGAGGAGTACATATATTTCTAAGTTCAGGAATATGCATGCAGTACTCTTTTTAACAGTAAAAAAGAAACAAATAGATGGTTAGTATGCATATCTATATGGTGGAATGTTAGTCATACATTAAAATTATGTCTTTTGTTTAATGGCATAGGAGAATCCTCACAACTTAGTGAAAAGTGAAAAAAATCATATTAAATCATATGTAGTATGATACTCAGTTTTTGAATACAAAATGTGATTAAAAGGAAATATTCCAAAATGTCCACATTGGTTACTTCTGATTCTAGTAATTTAAAATATAAGATTTTCTACATTTTCCAAATGTATGTACTATTCTTATAAAGAGAGAAAACACTTGAGAACTTTTTTCAAGAATGATGATATAAGAAACACTTTTACACTTTCAAGTTAAGTTAAAAAATCTCTCTTTGCATCCCACTGTCAGCAGGAGGAGAGGCGAAGCTGAATCTTCGATGCTGGGGCTGAACACCTTTAGGAAGATGCCCAAAGTGTACACATGGAGGGAGCTCGAATCTGAGCCACAGCTGTTGGTTTTAGGATTCACGTTTCTATAAGCAAGCATCCTTAGCATGGCACTCAGGTGGTACTAAAGGGACAAATCGAAAAAAACCCCAAAAACTCAGGAGGTCAGATGGACCTTTCAGATTATTCTCCCCAACTCTTCCTCAGACTGAGATCCTACCTGAGCCCAGTGGCAGAGAGGTGGGGTTCCATTGCATTCTTGTCCTGGGGGCCACAGGGTGAAGATGAAGAGGCTGGGGTGAAGCACACAGCAGTTCAGTTCAGTCACTCAGTCGTGTCCGACTGCTTTGCGACCCCATGCACTGCAGCACGCCAGGCCTCCCTGTCCATCACCAACTCCCGGAGTTCACTCAGACTCATGTCCATCGAGTCGGTGATGCCATCCAACCATCTCATCCCTGTCATCCCCTTCTCCCACCTTCAATCTTTCCCAGCATCAGGGTCTTTTCCAATGAGTCAGTTCTTCGCATCAGGTGGCCAAAGTACTGGAGTTTCAGCTTCAGCATCAGTGAATATTCAGGACTGATTTCCTTTAGGATGGACTGGTTGGATGTCCTTGCAGTCAAATACTGGCTTTCTGGCATATATTTTTGGTTCAGGAATTATTTAAATATACATGTGACGTCTGGAGTTTGTATTAATATAAATATACATAGTATGTTCACTGAGAATGTTCAAAATCAGTTTTTAGTCAGATGGTGTTTTTCAGTTTAAAATGAATTCCCCCCTAATCTGTAGAATTTAGAAACCTGGTTTCTCCAGGTCCCACCTTGTGCACTTCAGTGAGCCTGTCCTGTAGGCTGGTGGCTCCCAGGCCTGTGGTTCGCTGGAATTCCCTGGGGAGCATCAATCATACTGACACCTGTGATGGCCTCTAGAAATTGTCATTCAAATAGTCTGGGGTATAGCTTCAGTGGTGTGATCTTCGAAAGGTCCCCAGATGATTCAAATGTGCAGACAAGTTTGGGAACTGCCTCTTTCATTCTCTATTTCCTTTTCTGACTTGTTTTTTTAAAAATCCACAAATAATTCTGAATAACTTCTGATCAACCATTTCTGCTTTCAGTAGACATGATGCTTCTGGGTCATTTATGTTTGCATGTGGCTGAATGATATTTACCAGGCTTTTCGTGAAATGTTTAAAAGTCCCTTCTCTTACTTTAATGAGAACAATGGTGCCCTGGCATCAGAACCCCCAAACTGGAGGTTACAAACTGTCCTGATTCAGAGAAAGCTGAGGACCCCACTCTTCCCTGCGCCTTGATTACCCTCCTTTGGGTTACACAAAGTTTATGCTTAACCTCCCAGGATTTTGCAGAAATTGTTCTTTGAAGCAAGTCTGAAGCATGAGCCTGTGAACTCATTCAGACAATAAGTAAAGCCCGACACAAAAGAAGCAGTGTCCACAGATGCAGATGAAGAAGCCCAAAGCTGGAAGAGATGATGGTGTCCTTATCCCTGCCCACACATAATTGATATTAAAAGTGATTCCAAACCATAAAACAGTAAGAAAATTCCTAAAAATCTTTTTTTTTTTTTGGCATGGGAAATCAAGTCAATTCTTGTTGAAATGTAAAAATATTAAAAGAAAATGTTTATAGCCCACTTTGTTTGTGTCCTAAGCACACACTTTTTTTTTTTTCAAGTCTTCATTGAATTTGTTACAATACTGCTTCTGCTTTATGTTTTGTTTTTTTGGCCCTGAGGCATATGGCATCCTAGTTCCCAAAAGGATTGAACCCACACACCCTGTATCGGAAGGCGAAGTCTTAAACACTGACTGTCAGGGAAGTCCCCTAATACCCCACACTTAACTGGCCTTTTAGGTACCCTGCATGGAGTGTCCTTGGTGAGTGTCTGTGATTCATCACCCAGTTATGATGACTCAGATCACTTAATATCCAACTTGCTAAAGAGAGAACAGTGATCATTATAGATTTTTACTTGATAAGAATATTCCCCTTTAGATTCAATCAATATTGCCAAGTTGTCTAAGATATATCACTGGGCTTGTTATGTTTAAAACACCAGAGGAGAGTATATAAAAGATTTTCATGTTCATTTTTGAAAAGCAACTCTCACATGGCTCCAGCTAGTAACTCACTGTCTGTTCGACCTTACCTCAAGTTGCCTCTTACATCAGGATGGCAGATATAAATATGGACACAAATATTACTCTACTTCTTTAACTGGGAGGGTTAGGAATGGCCCCATGGAGTGTGAGGCCATGGGACAACCAACCCCTTCCTCACAGAGGATATTGAGATAAGGGAAAATCAGTCTGCCTGAAAAGGCAGCTGAAATTTCAAATAAGCACTTGTCCCAAGGAGAAGAATGTTGAGCGGCAGCAGGGAGCCATCCTACTGTTCTGAAGCTGTGATGCTGAAAGATCTCAGGAATAACTGTAATCATTTGAATTACTCTTCTGCTTTGATCCTTCCAACACTGCCACTGCTATTAGACTAAAATCCCAAACACATCCCAAGGCCCATAAAAATCCCTAATCTTGGGCCCCTCCTACCTCTCCAACCTCAGGTCTGACCATCACCCTCTTGTTCATCAAGCTTCTTTCTGTTCCAGAAACAGGCCAACACTCTTCACACCCCAGGGAGTTTCCTGTGCCTGGCCTCTCTCTATGACTTATCTTTTAATGTGTGTCTATTTCATTTTAGATACTTTCCCATGATTCCACTGCCTCTCACTTTAAAGCATAAGCTCTAAGAGTGCAACGATTATGTGCATCTGACCTGCTTTACATCTGCCTGGGCACCATAGAGAACCCTAGGTCCTGATAACAGGGGATGCTTGACCAATTCTCTTTCCAAGAAAGCCGACAGCAGGTGTGGCCCTCCCTTCAGCAGCCCCCAGAGGATCCCTGCTGGATACACGGATCTATAAGTACAGATAGAGCCAGGCAGCTTTTCACACTTGCCTCATGATATTTATACCCATAGATATAATTTTTCAGTGCATCCTGCTATCATTGTTTTGGGTCTGTTTACTGCCGAGACATTCATTTTCGCAGAAGCATTAGACACACAACAGGAAAAAAATGAGAACATTAGGCCCCTGAAAATAAAATTATTAGGATGCTAAGCAATGAAGGAGATGGCACGTCACATTGAGGCTACTACAGAGAGGCTTTGGAAGGCCTTTCAAGTGAACACTGGAACACCCACAACCAAAGCAAACTGCAAAACCAACAACATGCTAACGCTGTGCATTTTTATCATCAGCCAGTGTGATTTGTTTCTTCCTCTGCAGGGCACGACAAATGACACTGAAGTCAAAGCTCAACTTTTTCCCGTAAAGCCGTGACTATTTTCCTTGGAGCCTGGGCCCTCGACAACCATGCGGCTGCCAAGAATGTGCTCATCCTTTGAAACAAATGCTATGCTGAAACTGATGTTTTCAGATGCCAACTATATAACCTGAGACCGTCTATGTTATTTACATGCCTCTCGTACCAAGGAATCAATGCTTAGAATATCACTGCTGCTGATTCCTGAATGTGGTGGTCACATTTATGGTCTTTGGAGATGAAGAGTGATGTGCCATTAAAGTGCGCCCGCCTGAGTGGTCCTGAAATAACAATTTTGCTGATTTCTCTGTGACCTTTGATCTCATTACCAGCCTGCTCTAATGAAACAAATGAGCACACAGTCAAAATCATGCTTGTGATTCTTCAGTGCGGTTTTCCAGCCAAGTTTGTCTTTTGTTTTGTTTTGAAATACTGCGCTGCACGCAGACACACACACACACACACACACACACACACACACACACACACACACACACCCCTGCCTGCTTGGTACCTCCTCTGGGTTATTTACAAGGCATCTCCAAAACCAAATTTATATTTTTCCCCACCTATTCCTATTACATGTAACACCACTGCCACAACTGCTGCCACTCTTATTCGTAATCATCATAACTCCAGAGATATACTATTGTTTTTATCCCCAAATTTTACAGAAGAGTTTAGACTGGGTAGGTAATTTACCCAGAGTCATGCAGTCACAGGGACAGGCCCAGGATCTGAAGATATACTGGGTTTGTCCAGCACTCATTCTGTTAACCACCATCTCCTTACTTCAGTAAACAGCTTTAGCCCTCATTGAGTTACTTAAGTCAAAATTGTGGGGTTGCCCATTTACAGTTCCAACTCCTTTATCCATCTTCTCTATAACCAATGTGACTGCACACCCCATCAGTCTCCTAAATTCATTTGGAAACCATTTACTTCTGTCTTCCCTGCTACTACTACACTCTGCCACCATCAACTCCTACCTAGGCAGTTACTGTAACAGGCTTCTAAATAGACTAGTCCCCAAGTTAGACCTTGCTGCATGATGATTACAAACAAAAAGGCAACGTGAACTCATCAGTCCCACATTCCCAATCTATCCCTCCCTCCACCCTTCCCCACTGTAGATAACCAACAAGGACCTATTGTATAGCACAGGGAAATCTGCTCAATATTCTGTAAAAACCTAAATGGGAAAAGAATTTGAAAGATAGATACATGTATATATGTAACTGAATCACTTTGCTGTACACCTGAAACTAACTCAAAATTGTTAATCAACTATGCTCCAATATAAAATAAAAATTAAACAAAAACTTACCAATTCCATAAACATCACAAAGTCCAGAGAAATAAAGGAACACTTTAATTAATTAACAACAATAACAAAAAGGAAATGTGAGTAATGAAATCATGTAGCAGTATTTGGGGTCATCCAGATAACTCAGATTATGTATATTTTTAAAATTTAGACTATCAATGTGAACCATTTCAAAACACTTCCTCAATTGTCGAGTAGATACAAGAACCCCCAGTGCCCAAGCTGACCCAGACTCATTCTTCAGATGGCAGCTTCACAGTCATTCCTTAGGGAATCATTCTCTGACTCTCGGAATAGGCTGGATCCTCAGAGCAGCCCATTTGTCACACCTACCTGTAGCTGTGTGATTGACATCTGCCTCCCTAGACTGACAGCTTCGTGAGGGTAGGGACTGCAAGCTTTACCTTTTCACGTTGGTCTCAAATACCTAGTAGAGTGTTCAGCAAATAGCAGGATTTCAAAGATTTGTGGGATAAATGAAATTTGTCCATAAATGAATGGAAATTAGAACGGCTTTGGTATTTTCTAATTCTGAATGTAATATATATTGTGTAGAAATTTCAGGCTATCTGGGAAAAGTTAAGAAAATAAAGTCAATTCCTGGGAGGAGCTAAGATGGCGGAGGAGTAGGACGAGGAGAAAACTTTCTCCCCCACAAATTCATCAAAATAACATTTAAACGCCGAGTAAATTCCACAAAACAACTTCTGAATGCCGGCAGAGGACATCAGGCACCCAGAAAAGCAACCCAAGTCTTCGAAAGGAGGTAGGAAAAAATATAAAAGACAAAAAAAGGGACAAAAGAGGGAGGGACGGAGTTCCATCCTGGGAAGGGAGTCTTAAAAAGAGAGAAGTTTCCAAACACCAAGAAACCTTCTCACTGCTGAATCTGTGCGGAGCCTTGGAAGCACAGAGGGCAACATAACAGGGAGGAAAAATAAATAAACAATTAAAACTCGCTGATTACGAGCCCTACGGTAACTCCCCCACTGAGAAGCAGCGCAGACGCCTGCGCACGCCACTAGCAAGTGGGGGCTGGGCAGGGAGGCATGGCGCTGGCTGCATCGCTTAAAGGATTTGGCCTGAATACCCCAAGCGCTATCTGAGTGAAATAATTTGGGCTAGCAAACCAGACTGTGGGAAATCTACCACACGAAAAGCCAGCCCTAACCTAAGACACCGCCAGGTCCCGCGCACGGAACAAAGGACTGAACAGAGATAGCCGGCTGCAGACCATCCCCCTCCGGTGACAGGCAGCCAGAGCCAGAAGAGGGCAATCGCAGCCCCAGAGAAACACTATCTATAAAACTGTAAGCAGGCTTCTTTGCTAACTAAGACTTCTTGGGGGTCTGGATGGTCAGAAACACACTATCATCCGCCTAAGACTTTTGGGGGTCTGGATGGTCAACATCCGCCTGAGAAGGTGCGCCGGTTGTACACCTAGATAACTGAGTGGTGGGGAGGCGATAAGTCGCAGCAATCGTGCTCGCCAAACACCTCATCATCTGAGCTGCTCGGACCTGGGAAGGGCACAAAACGCAGGCCCAACTGAGTCTGCACCTCTGGGGACTACCTGAGTGCCTGAACCTGAGCGGCTTGGACCTGGGAGGTGCGAGCAGCCCAGGGCCGGCCATGGATGGTTCCCGGTGGAGCAACCTAGAGGCTGAGCAGTGTGGGCAGGGAGGCTACACACGCCAGGAGCGGGGGCAGACCCAGTGTGGCTGAGGCGCTGCGAGCGCACGCCAGTGTTATTTGCAGCGTCCCTCCCTCCCCACAGCGTGACTGAACAAGTGAGCCTAAAAAACACAAAAAAAGTGTCCTCCACCGTCCCCTTTGTGTCACGGCGGAAACCAGACACTGAAGAGACCAGCAAACAGAAGAAGCGATAACAGAGGGAACCGCCTTGGAAGCTACAGGCAATAGATTAAAACCCTGTGGTTAGTACTGTCTACATAGGAAGGGGCCTATAGATCTTGAGAAATATAAGCAGGAACAAGGAACTAGCCAAAAATGAACTGAACCCACAATACCGACAACAAAACCAGAGAAAGTCCTAGATATATTTTTACTATTTTTACAATCATTCTTTCTTTCTTTTTTTTTTAAGTTTAAAAAAAATTTTTAAGTCCTCTATTATTCCTTTAATTTTCACTTTTATAACCTACTATTACTTTGCAAAAAAAAAAAAGACCCTATTTTTTTTAAATCAAACTTCATATATATATTTTTTATAATTTTTTGACCTTGATTTTTTTTTTTTCTTTTCTTTTCTTTAACATTGTATTTTTGGAATTCCAAACTCTACTCTAGATTTTTAATTTTAGCTTTTTGGTATTTGTTATCAATCTTGTACCTATATTTTTTTTTAAAATAATTTTTGTGACTTTTTTTTTTCTCTTTCTTTCTCTTCTTCTTTTATATAATATTGTATACCTGAAATTCCAAACTGAACTCTAGATTTTTAATTTATGCTTTTTGGTATTTGTTATCAATTTTGTACCTATATTTTCTTTATAATTTTGTGACTTTGTTTTTGTTTGTTTGTTTTTTTTTCTTTTTTTTCTTTTCTTTTTTTAACATTGTCTTTTTTTTCTTTTTCTTTTGCTTTTTTTAACATTTTGTATTTTTTTATAATTTTTCCAAACTCTTTCTTTTTTCTTCTTTTTTTTTATTGTAATTTTAACCAAACTTTAGAATTTTAACTTTTGCTTTTTGGTATTTGTTATCAATTTTATACCTATATTTTCTTTATAATTTTTGTGACTTTGTTTTTTTTTTGTTTTCCTCTCTCTTTCTTTTCCTTCTTCTTTTCTTTAACATTGTATTTTTGAAATTCCAAACTCTACTCTAGATTTTTTATTTTTGCCTTTATGTATTTGTTACCAATTTTGTACCTTTAAGAACCCAATCTTCAGTACCCATTTTTCACTAGGGAGCGAGATTACTGGCTTGACTGCTCTCTCTCCCTTTGGACTCTCCTTTTTCTCCATGAGATCACCTGTGTCTCCTCCCTAACCCCTCTCTACTCTACCCAACTCTGTGAATTTCTGTATGTTCCAGACGGTGGAGAACACTTAGGGAACTGATTACTGGCTGGATCTGTCTCCCTCCTTTTCATTCCCCACTTTTATCCTCTTGGCCACCTCTGCCTCCTTCCTCCTTCTTCTCTTCTCTGTATAACTCCGTGAACATCTCTGAGTGGTCCAGTTGTGGACTGCACATAAGGAAGTGATTACTGGCTAGCCCACTTTCTCCTCTATTGATTCCACCTCATCTCATCCAGGTCACCTCTAACTCCCTCCTCCCTCTTCTATTCTCCATGTAACGCCGTGAACCTCTCTGGGTGACCCTCACGGCAGAGAAACTTTTCATCTTTAACGTAGATGTTTTATCAATGGTGCTGTATAGAAGAAGAAGTTCTGAAACTACTGTAAAAATAAGACCAATAACTGGAAGCAGGAAGCTTAAGTCCAAACCCTGACTTCAGGGAACTCCTGACTCCAGGGAACATTAATTGACAGGAGCTCATCAAATGCCTCCATACCTACACTGAAACCGAGCACCACACAAGGGCCAACAAGTTCCAGGGCAAGACATACCAAACAAATTCTCCAGCAACACAGGAACACAGCCCTGAGCTCCAATAAACAGGCTGCCCAAAGTCACCCCAAAACCACAGACATCTCATAACTCATTACTGGACACTTCATTGCACTCCAGAGAGAAGAAATCCAGCTCCACCCACCAGAACACCGACACAATCTTCCCTAACCAAGAAACCTTAACAAGTCACAGTGTGAGGAAATGCCAAAATAAAGAGAACTCCACAAACTGCCAGAATACAGAAAGGACACCCCAAACACAGCAATTTAAACAAGATGAAGAGACAGAGGAATACCCAGCAGATAAAGGAATAGGATAAATGCCCACCAAACCAAACAAAAGAAGAAGAGATAGGGAATCTACCTGATAAAGAATTCCGAATAATGATAGTGAAATTGATCCAAAATCTTGAAATCAAAATGGAATCACAGATAAATAGCCTGGAGACAAGGATTGAGAAGATGCAAGAAAGGTTTAACAAGGACCTAGAAGAAATAAAAAAGAGTCAATATATAATGAATAATGCAATAAATGAAATTAAAAACACTCTGGAGGCAACAAAAGTAGAATAACAGAGGCAGAAGATAGGATTAGTGAATTAGAAGATAGAATGGTAGAAATAAATGAATCAGAGAGGAAAAAGAAAAACGAATTAAAAGAAATGAGGACAATATCAGAGACCTCCAGGACAATATTAAACACTACAACATTTGAATCATAGGGGTCCCAGAAGAAGAAGACAAAAAAGAAAGACCATGAGAAAATACTTGAGGAGATAATAGTTGAAAACTTCCCTAAAATGGGGAAGGAAATAATCACTCAAGTCCAAGAAACCCAGAGAGTCCCAAACAGGATAAACCCAAGGTGAAACACCCCAAGACACATATTAATCAAATTAACAAAGATCAAACACAAAGAACAAATATTAAAAGCAGCAAGGGAAAAACAACAAATAACACACAAGGGAATTCCCATAAGGATAACAGCTGATCTTTCAATAGAAACTCTTCAAGCCAGGAAGGAATGGCAAGACATACTTAAAGTGATGAAAGAAAATAACCTACAGCCCAGATTATTGTACCCAGCAAGGATCTCAATCAAATTTGAAGGAGAAATCAAAAGCTTTACAGACAAACAAAAGCTGAGAGAATTCAGCACCACCAAAACAGCTCTCCAACAAATACTAAAGGATATTCTCTAGACAGGAAACACAAAAACGGTGTATAAATTCAAACCCCAAACAATAAAGTAAATGGCAATGGGATCATACTTAACAGTAATTACCTTAAACGTAAATGGGTTGAATGCCCCAACCAAAAGACAAAGACTGGCTGAATGGATACAAAAACAAGACCCCTACATATGTTGTCTACAAGAGACCCACCTCAAAACAGGGGACACATACAGACTGAAAGTGAAGGGCTGGAAAAAGATTTTCCATGCAAATAGGGACCAAAAGAAAGCAGGAGTAGCAATACTCATATCAGATAAAATAGACTTTAAAACAAAGGCTGTGAAAAGAGACAAAGATGGTCACTACATAATGATCAAAGGATCAATCCAAGAAGAAGATATAACAATTATAAATGTATATGCACCCAACACGGGAGCACCGCAATATGTATGACGAATGCTAACAAGTATGAAAGGAGAAATTAACAATAACACAATAATAGTGGGAGACTTTAATACCCCACTCACACCTATGGATAGATCAACTAAACAGAAAATTAACAAGGAAACACAAACTTTAAACAATACAATAGACCAGTTAGACCTAATTGATATCTATAGGACATTTCATCCCAAAACAATGAATTTCACCTTTTTCTCAAGCGCACATGGAACCTTCTCCAGGATAGATCACATCCTGGGCCATAAATCTAGCCTTGGTAAATTCAAAAAAATAGAAATCATTCCAAGCATCTTTTCTGACCACAATGCAGTAAGATTAGATCTCAATTACAGAAGAAAAACTATTAAAAACTCCAACATATGGAGGCTGAACAACACGCTGCTGAATAACCAACAAATCACAGAAGAAATCAAAAAAGAAATCAAAATTTGCATAGAAATGAATGAAAATGAAAACACAACAACCCAAAACCTGTGGGACACTGTAAAAGCAGTCCTAAGGGGAAATTTCATAGCAATACAGGCATGCCTCAAGAAACAAGAAAAAAGTCAAATAAATAACCTAACTCTACACCTAAAGCAACTAGAAAAGGAAGAAATGAAGAACCCCAGGGTTAGTAGAAGGAAAGAAATCTTAAAAATTAGGGCAGAAATAAATGCAAAAGAAACAAAAGAGACCATAGCAAAAATCAACAAAGCCAAAAGCTGGTTCTTTGAAAGGATAAATAAAATTGACAAACCATTAGCCAGACTCATCAAGAAACAAAGGGAGAAAAATCAAAACAATAAAATTAGAAATGAAAATGGAGAGATCGCAACAGACAACACAGAAATACAAAGGATCATGAGACTACTATCAACAATTATATGCCAATAAAATGGACAACGTGGAAGAAATGGACAAATTCTTACAAAAGTACAACTTTCCAAAACTCGACCAGGAAGAAATAGAAAATCTTAACAGACCCATCACAAGCACGGAAATTGAAACTGTAATCAAAAATCTTCCAGCAAACAAAAGCCCAGGTCCAGACGGCTTCACAGCTGAATTCTACCAAAAATCTAGAGAAGAGCTAACACCTATCCTGCTCAAACTCTTCCAGAAAATTGCAGAGGAAGGTAAACTTCCAAACTCATTCTATGAGGCCACCATCACCCTAATACCAAAACCTGACAAAGATCCCACAAAAAGAAAACTACAGGCCAATATCACTGATGAACATAGATGCAAAAATCCTTAACAAAATTCTAGCAATCAGAATCCAACAACACATTAAAAGATCATACACCATGACCAAGTGGGCTTTATCCCAGGGATGCAAGGATTCTTCAATATCCGCAAATCAATCAATGTAATACACCACATTAACAAATTGAAAAATAAAAACCATATGATTATCTCAATAGATGCAGAGAAAGCCTTTGACAAAATTCAACATCCATTTATGATAAAAACTCTCCAGAAAGCAGGAATAGAAGGAACATACCTCAACAGAATAAAAGCTATATATGACAAACCCACAGCAAACATTATCCTCAATGGTGAAAAATTGAAAGCATTTCCTCTAAAGTCAGGAACAAGACAAGGATGCCCACTTTCACCATTACTATTCAACATAGTTTTGGAAGTTTTGGCCACAGCAATCAGAGCAGAAAAAGAAATAAAAGGAATCCAAATTGGAAAAGAAAAAGTAAAACTCTCACTGTTTGCAGATGACATGATCCTCTACATAGAAAACCCTAAAGACTCCACCAGAAAATTACTAGAACTAATCAATGATTATAGTAAAGTTTAAGGATATAAAATCAACACACAGAAATCCCTTGCATTCCTATACACTAATAATGAGAAAACAGAAAGAGAAATTAAGGAAACAATTCCATTCACCATTGCAACGGAAAGAATAAAATACTTAGGAATATATCTACCTAAAGAAACTAAAGACCTATATATAGAAAACTATAAAACACTGGTGAAAGATATCAAAGAGGACACTAATAGATGCAGAAATATACCATGTTCATGGATTGGAAGAATCAATATAGTGAAAATGAGTATACTACCCAAAGCAATTTATAGATTCAATGCAATCCCTATCAAGCTACCAACTGTATTCTTCACAGAGCTAGAACAAATAATTTCACAATTTGTATGGAAATACAAAAAACCTCGAATAGCCAAAGCTATCTTGAGAAAGAAGAATGGAACTGGAGGAATCAACCTACCTGACTTCAGGCTCTACTACAAAGCCACAGTCATCAAGACAGTATGGTACTGGTACAAAGACAGAAATATAGATCAATGGAACAAAATAGAAAGCCCAGAGATAAATCCACGCACATATGGACACCTTATCTTTGACAAAGGAGGCGAGAATAGACAATGGATTAAAGACAATCTCTTTAACAAGTGGTGCTGGGAAAACTGGTCAACCACTTGTAAAAGAAAGAAACTAGAACACTTTCTAACACCATACACAAAAATAAACTCAAAATCGATTAAAGATCTAAATGTAAGACCAGAAACTATAAAACTCCTAGAGGAGAACATAGGCAAAACACTCTCCAACATATATCACAGCAGGATCCTCTATGACCCACCTCCCAAAATATTGGAAATAAAAGCAAAAATAAACAAATGGGACCTAATTAAACTTAAAAGCTTCTGCATATCAAAGGAAACTATAAGCAAGGTGAAAAGACAGCCTTCAGAATGGGAGAAAATAATAGCAAATGAAGCAACTGACAAACAACTAATCTCAAAAATATACAAGCAACTCCTACATCTCAACTCCAGAAAAACAAATGACCCAATCAAAAAATGGGCCAAAGAACTAAATAGACATTTCTCCAAAGAAGACATACAGATGGCTAACAAACACATGAAAAGATGCTCAACATCACTCATTATCAGAGAAATGCAAATCAAAACCACTCTGAGGTACCATTTCATGCCAGTCAGAATGGCTGCGATCCAAAAGTCCACAAGCAATAAATGCTGGAGAGGGTGTGGAGAAAAGGGAACCCTCTTACACTGTTGGTGGGAATGCAAACTAGTACAGCCACTATGGAGAACAGTGTGGAGATTCCTTAAAAAACTGGAAGTAGAACTGCCTTATGATCCAGCAATCCCACTGCTGGGCATACACACTGAGGAAACCAGAAGGGAAAGAGACACGTGTACCCCAATGTTCATCGCAGCACTGTTTATAATAGCCAGGACATGGAAGCAACCTAGATGTCCATCAGCAGATGAATGGATAAGAAAGCTGTGGTACATATACACAATGGAGTATTACTCAGCCATTAAAAAGAAATCATATGAATCAGTTCTAATGAGATGGATGAAACTGGAGCCTATTATACAGAGTGAAGTAAGCCAGAAAGAAAAACACCAATACAGTATACTAACACATATATATGGAATTTAGAAAGATGGTAACAATAACCCTGTATACGAGACAGCAAAAGAGACACTGATGTGTAGAACAGTCTTATGGATTCTGTGGGAGAGGGAGAGGGTGGGAAGATTTGGGAGAATGGCATTGAAACATGTATACTATCATGTATGAAATGAGTCACCAGTCCAGGTTCAATGCACGATACTGGATGCTTGGGGCTGGTGCACTGGGACGACCCAGAGGGATGGTATGGGGAGGGAGGAGGGAGGAGGGTTCAGGATGGGGAACACATGTATACCTGTGGCGGATTCATTTTGATATTTGGCAAAACCAATACAATATTGTAAAGTTTAAAAATAAAATAAAAATAAAAAATAAAGTCAATTCCTTTCCAGTTTTCTTTTTTCTTCACATTGGACTTGATCAACATTTATTTGCATCTGCTGAGAATCGACTTTGTGGGAAGTATCTTTAAACCATGTGTATATGACTGAAAATCCGTGGGATTTCCCCCTTATTAGGTACCAAATGTGCCCAAATTTTGGGAAAGGACACAAGATTAATCTTCCCCTCACTCTTTTTTGCCATATTGAACTTGTCCACATCAGTTCCTAATTTGACCTGGGGCATATAAGTAGCATTGCCCTAAATGTTGGTTCTTCCATCTTCCCTCTCTTTGGCACATTCTTTCCCATCCTCATCATACCTTGCTAGACAGTAGAATCAGTTGTGTTATATAATATACACTAAGGATTCAGCTATTTGTACTCAGCAAAAATACAATAACAGCATAAAAGAATTGAGAACAAAAGAAAAATACTTTAGATAATGTGGGACAAGCCATCCACCACCTTCTTGACTTGCTGGAGGTAGGGGCATGAACCCTTGGGCCTTCTCAGTTCTTGCCTTACTTGCCTTTCATAATAAGGACTGTCTTATTATATGCATTATAAATGTAGGAATATACACTCAATTTCCTAGTCCTTGGGTCACATTCTGTTGCATTTCATACTGTGTTCTCCCCTCTCTGCTTTCATTTACCTGTTACCTTAGGATGGTGTATCCTCCTTCAATTGACCACATATTTATTCCTCAAGGCCCAGCTCAAATACCACTTTATCAGCATCCTGGCATCCCTGATCAGAATTAGCCAAAGCTTCTACTGCACCCTCACCACAAAATTGTATACTTCTCTTTACTACTCTTTGCTGCCAGCTGTGGACTGGGACTTGCTGTCTAATGTCAGAACTGGATCACAAGCTCCTTGAGAAGAGGTATCATACATATTTTTGTGTCCCTGGCAGGTAGCCCAGAGCCTGCGTAAGCTTTTGATAATTTATGCTTGATAATAAAACAGAACCTCATGAAATTTTCTTTGACCTATAACCTATTAAAACATCCACGATACAAATTCTCAGTTACAGTGTTCAGTGTTGTGCTTGGTCCCAGGTCTACCCCCTCAATGGATTGCTTGTTTAATTTAATACACTCAAGTTTTATTCTCAGGAATGATAGTTAACACTAAGCCAGAGCTTAAAACTTTATGAGGTACAGTGTAATCTATAAAAATATTGAATCACTGTGTTGTACACTTGGGCTTTCCTGGTGGCTCAGATAGTAAAGAATCCGCCCGCAACGCAGGAGACCTGGGTTTGATTCCTGGCTTGGGAAGATCTCCTGGAGAAGGGAATGGCAACCCAGTCCAGTACTCTGGGCTGGAGAATTCCATGGACTGTATAGTCCATGGAGTCGCAAAGAGTTGGACATGACTGAGCAACTGTCACTTTCATGTTGTACACCTAAAACTAATGTACTATTGTAAATCTAATCTTTCTATTTTTGGGGGGCTCCAAAATCACTGCAGATGGTGACTGCAGCCATGAAATTAAAAGACGCTTACTCCTTGGAAGGAAAGTTCTGTCCAACCTAGATAGCATATTCAAAAGCAGAGACATTACTTTGCCAACAAAGGTTCGTCTAGTCAAGGCTATGGTTTTCCCGTGGTCATGTATGGATGTGAGAGTTGGACTGTGAAGAAGGCTGAGCGCCGAAGAATTGATGCTTTTGAACTGTGGTGTTGGAGAAGACTCTTGAGAGTCCCTTGGACTGCAAGGAGATCCAACCGGTCCATTCTGAAGGAGATCAGCCCTGGGATTTCTTTGTAAGGAATGATGCTCAAGCTGAAACTCCAGTACTTTGGCCACCTCATGAGAAGAGTTGACTCATTGGAAAAGACTCTGATGCTGGGATGGATTGGGGGCAGGAGGAAAAGGGGATGACAGAGGATGAGATGGCTGGATGGCATCACTGACTCGATGGCCGTGAGTCTGAGTGAACTCCGGGAGTTGGTGATGGACAGGGAGGCCTGGTGTGCTGCAATTCATGGGGTCTCAAAGAGTCGGAGATGACTGAGTGACTGAACTGAACTGAACTGAACTGAAATCCTTCTAAAAGAACATTAAGGAGAAGCAGAAAGCTGGAAACAAAACTCTCTAAAGTCCTAAACTTCCATATTCTCCCATCCAAGTACTAAGCCCGACCCTGCTTCGTTTTTGAGATCAGATGAGAGTGTCCACATTCAGGGTAGTATGGCCATAGACTAAACTTCCATATTCTTAGAAGAACACACCTATCATAATGTTAAAATACCAATTATATAACAAAATTTAGACACGTCACCAGGGACAAAAAGTAGCTATTATCTGTTTGGTTCCACATAAATAGCTATTGTTTATTGTTTAGTAATTACCACCATCTGTCATTTAAAATTTTCACACCATCTGTCAATAACTGCACACAGAACGCAGCTGATTCATACCTCTTCTTGTTGGTCAGATGCAATGTGCTCTACCCAGATAACTATTAGCAAAGAACAATGCTTGACTTCTGTACCCAACTTCATTTGTCACAGAGGGAATCTCACCTTAAGTCCATCAATTCAAAATAGGAGTCTCTCATCTTGTGTATAAACTAGAACTAATTTTCATATTTTGGTTTTTAACTTCTATTGTTGAAAATTTCAAACATATACATGAGGAGAAATACAATAAAGACCCCAATACCTCAATAAACCCTCATCAGCAGCTTCAGTGATAATCAACTCACAGTCAATGTGTTTTCATCCCTATCTTCCTCTCCCTGCTTACCTTAAATTATTTGGAAACTAATCCTCGACATAATATTATTTAATCTATAAATATTTCAAGCTCTTGGAAAAAAGACCTAACCACAATGCTATTGTCACACCTAAAACAGGAACAATAATTCACATTCACCCAATGAGCCCATTTTGATCCTGCTGCAGAAATGGATCTCGTTAAACATCTCCCTGTATACAGCTCAAAAGCCCTTTATAAACTGTACACGTGATGACTGACTATTACAATGCTACTTGAAGGGCGAAGAAAACCAGCTCGTTCCCTGAATGCTGCTTCATACTGAACTCAGTTTTTGGGGAGGGGTTGCATATTTTACTCCTTATAAGGTAAAGAAAATGGTCATTGGCACCCACACTACGGGAACAACCCTGACAGCCACTTTTTGTACACTGCCCAGGGTTACAAATGCATGTAATTGCCTGCTGGACTTCAGCTGTACATGTGAACAACTGGTTTTCCACACAGCAACCATTCATTTTACAATCTCACATCTCCCCTAACGAATTTCCTATGAATACTGGTACTAAAGAACCTGAAAGAGGAAAGACCTCTTTTTAAAGTTAAATGCCATATTTGTCAAAAGGTTGCTGCAGAATTTTTTCCTTACCCATCAGATAAAAAGGACATTTATGCAAAGAAATGTCTTTCTGTGAGCCCAATATTGAATTTTCCATTGTTGGTGCTCAGTGTCTCTTGGGAGGCTCTTAATTGAATCAGTCTTGAAAGGTTTTCTTTGTGTTTTCCCTCAGACCCTCTTACGGATTACAGAAGCATTGATAGTGAGCACAGCTCTAGTGGAAGATGCTGTCATCTCATTATTCAGTCTGGTCTCTGTCTCAATAGCTCATGCCTCTTAAGTGGCTGGCATGCTATCAGGTCAAAAAGAGGTCAAGGTAGCCAGACACAGGAAGCAGTAGCTCTTCACAGGGGACAGGAGAATAGTGGTGGAGAGAAAGAGATGGTACTGCTGCTGCTGCTGCTAAGTCGCTTCAGTCGTGTCCAACTCTGTGCGACCCCATGGACTGCAGCCTACCAGGCTCCTGTGTCCATGGGATTTTCCAGGCAAGAGTACTGGAGTGGGGTGCCATTGCCTTCTCTGACCCTAGTGCATACTCCAGACTAATTTACCCAAGTATAGAGGAAGGTCCACACATTTACCCAATGAAGACCAGGGAACATAACAGAATTCTGCAATGGTTTCTGAAGGCAAGGCACAGTAAGAATCAAGAGCTTACGGGGTGGGTCATGCACAGGCGGCATGGCTTTCATGTGGCTACCTGCCATGCCAGGATTGTTTTCCCACATGCATCATCTTAATCTGAAAACTTGGCCGTGAAAGGCTAGCCATCAGGATATGATTCCTGTCTCTGTCTAAATGCTGCAGCTGAATTACTTGCAACTTTTCCTGTTCTATATTGAATAGTCAGACATCTTCTTGATTTAAGCTTTATTTCTTTAAAGAATCCTCCTCTGCCTCAGTGCCCCATCTAAAGCCCCCCATGTCTGATCATGTCCTCACTGACATATATGAACCATCATTTTCAAATAAACTAGAAACAGTGCTGACTAATGCTTTAAACCTCTCAAGGCATTTTTTTGTGCGCTCTCATTGATGCACACAAAAACACTTTGCCAAAAAACACTTCATTACACTCAACAGTAGACGCAGCAAAAGAAGGGAGAAGACAGGCGATTTGAACAGGTTCACGAAAAGTAAGTTAGTATCAAGATGAAAACTTGAACAGGATCCTTAATTCCTTGTCTGACATTGTTTCCACATTATCTCACTTAAGAGGAGATTCTGAAAAACAATCAGCCCTTCTAGACTGTTGGGAAATAGTTTTCCAATATCCTTGGCCCATGTAAGTTCAATGACACATTCTATACATACATACCGGAGAAGGCAATGGCACCCCACTCCAGTACTCTTGCCTGGAAAATCCATGGATGGAGGAGCCTGGTAGGCTGCAGTCCATGGGGTCCCTAAGAGCCAGACATGACTGAGTGACTTCACCTTCACTTTTTACTTTCATACATTGGAGAAGGAAATGGCAACCCACTGCAGTGTTCTTGCCTGGAGAATCCCAGGGACAGGGAAGCCTGGTGGGCTGCCATCTATGGGGTCGCACAGAGTCAGACACGACTGAAGTGACTTAGTAGCAGCAGCATACATACATACACTCACACATTCATATGTGTTGCTTGGCCATTATTATCTGATTAAAGTGGAAGGAATAGTTTTAATAGTTGAAAAAGAAGTGAAATAGGACAATAATTAAAATGTTACACATGTAACCCATATGTGTATGTATGTGTGTATTTGTGTATGTGTGTGTATATATATATATGTATGTATGTATACATCTTTGTTTATCAATTTTTCTTGAGGTAGGACCAAGGGTTTTCCTTTCACATATAGGCTCTCTCGTTGACCTTTCTTGCATACACCATTTTTGAAGTGTTAAATCTATAATTTCTACTTTGGGCTTCTTTAAAATAGAGTGAAAACTTAAAGCCACTTGGAAGCAATATGAGTACAGAAGACTTTCGGGTTTTTATAATTTTCCTCCAGTCTTTCAGAGCTGTCTCATCTACAGTTAATTCAATAGCAATCTTTTAGATACAGTTGTTCCTCAGACTCCCTGGGGGATTGGTTCCAGGACCCCCAAAGATACCAAAATCCTCAGGTGCTCAAGACCCTATGTAATTGCCTAGTACAGTCGCTCTCTTGGGACTTCCCTAGTGGCTCAGATGGTAAAGCATCTGCCTACAATGTGGGAGACCTGGGTTCGATCCCTGGGTCAGGAAGATCCCTTGGAGAAGGAAATGGCAACCCACTCCAGTATTCTTCCCTGGAAAATTCTATGAACAGAGGAGCCTGGTAGGCTACAGTCCATGGGGTCGCAAAGAGTCGGACACGACTGAGTGACTTCACTTATTCACTTCACAGTCGCTCTCAGTATTCATGGGTTCCTTAACTCTGGATCTAAACAACAAGCAGCGTGAATTCATGGTTGGTTGAACCCATGGAGGCAGAAACTGTGGGTAGGGAGGGCCAACTATACCTGCTTTTTAGTTTTCACAAATGTTTAACTTCTATAGTTTTAGAAGCTCTTTTGTTTTTACACTTCTGTTTAGTATGTCATTTAGTATTTTTTTATAGTGAATGATAAAATCACACATATAGCTGGCAGAGGTTGGCAGGCAATCATTTGACTCTTTGAAGGCGTGTGACTCTACCACTGGGAGAAGTCCTTAGGCATCGCACAGAGTAGTGGGAGCGTCAATACTTTGGCCACCTGATGCAGAGAGTTGATTCACTGGAAAAGACCCTGATGCTGGGAAAGATTGAGGGCAGGAGGAGAAGGGGGTGACAGAGGATGAGATGGTTGGATGGCATCATCGACTCAATGGACATGAGTTAGAATAAACTCTGGAAAACAGAGAAGGACAGGGAAGCCTGGTGTGCTGCAGTCCACATGCTGGACATGACTTAGAGACTGAACAACAAAAACAACAAGAGCAGTGGACACATCATGAGCTGTTTGAGTGCCATGGGTTTGCTCTACTGGGAAAAGCAGTGTCTGTTCACATAGGGGAGTGGGGCAGCTAGGTAGAAGATGACTAACTGTTTCTGGGTTTTTTTACTCCTAAGAAGCAATACAGTTTGGTAGAAAAAACATCTAGCAAGAAGAAGACTGTCCACAGCTCTGGGTCTGGGCCCAAAGGACTTCATGCAGTTGTATAACTTTCTCTGGGTGCTCAGTTTTCTCATTAGAAAATTAAGAAAATGGACAAAGGCGTAGTTGCTTAGAGCACTGGGAATGAGAAAGATTCCTGGCCCTGGACTTGGCCCAGTAGAAAAATCATGCCATGATTGATTGTCAATGTCTGCTCTGAGTAGTTAAGAGGGAAGTGGTAAAACACACACATATCATCTTGGAGCTAGATAATTCTGATCCCTGTGTAATGAAAAGGGTGCAGGCTTCAGGACTGCAATTAACTCTTGTGACCTTCAGCAAAGTTAATTACTTCTATGAGCCTCGGGAAAGCAGGAGAACTCCTTGGGGACCTAGGTAAGCTATTTTCTAACTGCTATTCTTGGATTATTCTCTGCTGCTGCTGCTGCTGCTAAGTCGCTTCAGTCGTGTCCGACTCTGTGCGACCCCATACACGGCAGCCCACCAGGCTCCTCTGTCCATGGGATTTTCCAGGCAAGAACACTGGAGTGGGGTGCCATTGCCTTCTCTGTCTCACATGTATAAGCCCTGAGAAAACATCAGCACACAGTGTGTGCGTGCTAAGTCATTTCAGTCATGTCTGACCGTAGCCCCTCAGGCTCCTCTGTCGATGGGATTCTCCAGGCAAGAATACTGCAGTGGGTTACCATGCCCTCCTCCAGGGGATCTTTCTGACCCAGAGATCGAACCCACATCTCTTATGTCTCCTGCATTGGCAGGTGGGTTCTTTACCACTAGCGCCACCTGTGTACTCAGCAACTGTCAAATAAATGGAACCATTGTTGTACTAAGAGCTTAGCACAATATAGGTAACAGGTGCTCAGTAAATACTAATTTTCCTTTCCTTCCTAAATTGTACAATCCTGGATGACAAGTTTCATGTGCACAGAGACACAATTTCCTTTTCTCTTTTATCCTTGAATAATTAGGCTGAATATAAAAATACAGAAACCTGAAGAGTGGTTTGGAAGTACCTTAGTATTAAAGTGTTATGAAGTTTTTTGAGCCTTCTAACTCCACATAAAATTTTAATAGAACGTGAGTATCAGACTATTTTCCTGGTTGCAAAGTATGGTATGAAGATGATTTTAGATGTGAGATGAACAGGAATGAGTTATATATTTATGTGAATGTGTATTTTACAAAATACTGGGTTAGCCAAAAAATTTGTTTGGGTTTTTTCATAAGGTGTTACAGAGAAACCTAAATGAACTTTATGGCCAATGCAATATAACTCACCCTGTTTAATTTTCTGTAGTAATATAATGATTTCTTTTAAACTAAATATCTAAAAATAAAAATAAGTGACTCTATTAAGGAAAACTTTCAAGTAAGAAATAATAGTATATGGTTCTGGCACAAATTATAGTTTGAAAGTGGCCAGAGTTAAAGAAACTTATAACTAGGTAATTGGCATCGCTGATTCAATGGACATGAACTTGGGCAAACTTTGAAAGATAGTGAGGGACAGGGAGGCCTGGTATGCTGTGTCCACAGGGTCACGAAGAGTCAGACATAACTTAGCTAGTAAACAACGACAAATACATAACTAGTTAAAAGCATGGAAATTTTCTATAGCTAAACTGAAGTTTGCCTTTTCTCAGCTGTAGGGAGGACAATTCTCAAGTTTTCTGTAAATTTTTGTTATTTACTTAAATTAAAATTAAAGGTATACACAAGGAAATTGTTGATCATTCATCCTAGGCATGTGTATTGAAGATTATAATTTTCTGCAGCCTAAATGTTATTAAGCCTTTTTCTCTTAGAAAAATCATTCAGCAATGAAACAATGGCATTTTAAAGATGACAATATCTCATGGTATTCTATGAAGAACATTGTTATTTCTAGGTCTTCATCTTTTAAACAATTTTGAGAACCATAGGTTCAGAGCATTAGTGCTCAAGTGGGGCTGATGTTTCCCCACAGGAAGCATTTGGCAATGGGGGACATTTTTAGCTGTGATAACTAGGGTGTCCGTGCTGCTGGCATCTGGTGAACAGAGGCCAGGAACACTGCTAAACATCCCATAATCAACATGATAATCCACAGCGAAGAATTACCTGACCCAAATGTCGATAGTGCTAAAGTTGAGAAACCCTGCTTTAGAGTTTTGTTTATAAATGACTTATGAACATCTTGATCTAACACCCACAGTTGAATGTTCAACATGTTCTGATGAGGCTGTAAATACCTACTTCCAAACTTATTTTCAGAAAGCATTAGAAAAAAAAGAAAGAGACCTCATAGAATTTTAACCCCCTTTTTAAAAATTACTCCTCCATTTAGTTTTTAAAAACATTTATTTGTTTATTTATTTGGCCATGCCAGGTCTTAGCTGTGGCATGTGGGATTTTTAGTTGCAGACTATGGGATCTAATTCTCTCACCAGGGATTGAACCCAGGCCTCTTGCATAGGGAGTGCAGTCTTAGTCACTGGGCCACCAGGGAAGTTCCTCCATTTAGTTTTCAAGAGTAAGCTGGTTGAAAAACCACCTAAATTATTATGGTACAATATCTACCCTCAGTTGATAGATCAGCTCAAGTCATCAGCTAAGGTCCTCCAAATGTCTTCCACTTGCCATGGCAAATAACCTCCAAGCTTATGAAGCAAGTTTTCTCACTTCTGATTGTGTTGGCATCCACATGGGTTTGTGTGGGGGACATGTCTGCAACCCTAGCCTGTATTCTCAACTGTTGCCTGGCACAGCGTTGGGCCTGGTGTAGGGAGTCCACCCATTCTTTAGTTCTATGATATACTGGGTGATGGTAAGTTATCAATGGGAAATCAATTTCTTTAGCCTTTCTACACTTCCTTGTCTACCTTTCTGGGCTCTGTTAGCCTGGAAAAAATATTTCCTCAGGGCTGCTGGTGAGCAGGTCTCACTAGCATTTCATACTTTATTCAGAAACCATTTCTGTCCAAAGATCACACTCTTATTAGAGGCCTAAAGCAGTCTGATGATAAACGTTTCCCTAATTGATCTAAATAGAAGAAAGAGACCAGGGTGTCACCCTCCATTCCCAACACACCTCAAGAGCAAACTGTACTTGTAAAATTTTTTAGGACACAGGAATGACTGAAGAGGGTACAATAATTTATATAGGGCCTCCCTGGGCAGTTCAGTTGGTAAAGAATCCACCTGCAATGCAGGAGACCAGAATTTGATTCCGGGTAGGGAAGATACCCTGGAGAAGGAAATGGCAACCCACTCTAGTATACTTGCTTGGAGAATCCCATGGACAGAGGAGGCTGGTGGGCAGAAATCCATGGGGTCACAAGAGTAGGACACAACTTAGCAACTAAACCACCAATAATTTGTAGCCCTATATCTACCATAACATCAACTGAATTAGTTCTTGATTTTATATGCTTTTGGGGAGGTTGGGGGAGAGGGAATAGAGGTGAATTTTTTTTTTTAAATTTGACATTAAGTTGCATTAATACTGATCGCTCTGAATGGGCCAGACACAGAGTTAACTGGTCCCATATTGACTGAATAATCAAAGTGCTGTACTGTCCAACAGGAGAGGGGTGACAGCATAGGCTCGGTCTTGTCAACTTTGAAAGGACACATACTCAGTAAAGAACTCGTTTGAGCAGAATTAAAGTGTCTCAATACTTTGATTTGTGGCTGGATAATTTTTAATTTTTAGCTCACAGGCTTTTTTTTTTTTTTTAAGATTGTTCCACTTTATGCTTAAGGAGCTGAAATTCTGCAGTGTCATTTGCCAGGATACTGATTATATATAAGTGGGAGATTTTTTTTTAATCAACAATAAATGTCTTGCATTGTGAAAATAGCAGCTTGACTCCCACATTCATTTAGCAGCAGGAGGCATGAAATGGATTGGCCCTTTTGAATTATTTCAGAAATGTGCTCCAGATGCATGTAGATAGATCACTAAATATAAATCTCATTGCTTCTTTCTTTTGCTTTTTGCCCCACTGCTAAGCAACTTTTAAAACTGGTATAGGATGAATTCTTTATCATCACCATCCTTCAGAATAAAATTAAGTTTATCGGAAAGCAATGAATGTTATCCAAATACAATCTGATAAATCCTATTGACTACTGCAAGTTGCAACTGGTTGACTGCCAAATGCTGCCATTTTGATGTGTGAGTCTTTTGTTTCTGAAGGACTCATTTATTTGAATGGTTTGGTGTTAGTTTCCTATTTATAGTGGCATATGTTATACCAGGGCTTCTCTGGTAGCTCAGCTGATAAGAATCCACCTGCAATGCAGGAGACCCCAGTTCGCTTCCTGGGCCGGAATCCCCAGGAGAAGGGATAGGCTACCCACTCCAGTATTCTTGGGCTTCTCTCACGGCTCAGATGGTAAAGAATCTGCCTGCAATGTGGGAGACCTGGGTTAGATCCCTGGTTCAGGAAGATCCCCTGGAGGAGGGCATGGCAACCCACTCCAGTATTCTTGCCGGGGGAATTTCCATGGACAGAAATGCCTGGTGGGCCACAGTTCATGGGGTTACAAAGAGTCGGACACAACTGAGCAACTAAGCACATGTTATACCAACGAGGTGTGCTGCGTACACATCCTTTCCTCTTGAAGAACTTACCATTCAGCTGTGAGATGCGTAGTTAGCTGGCAGGTTCCAGGAGCAGGGCCTTAAGAATCTGCCACAGTGTCTGAGATGAGGTCTGGGCAGTGCTTAGCCAATGACTGAACACGCAGCAGTAATAGAGGCTGCCCATTTCTGCCCAACCCAGGACTTCTTTAATGGGTACTCATTGCTCTGGAGTTGTCTGTGGGGCTGGTTGAGACTGTCAGATCAGCATCACTGTCTGAAGCTCTGACTACCCTCCTCCTGCTTCCTTCACTTAATCTTTGGCAGGAATAACACTTAATAAACCTTTGGCCCTCCTAACTCCATCTCAGCATTTGTTTCTCAAAGGACCCAACTGAAACACAACATATAGATGTTGTTACCAAAACAGGAAGAGTGAAAAATTCTATGCTGCATTTTGGGCCAATGGCCAGTGAGCTGCAAATACTTCCTGGGGACTGTGAACACCAATGCTAATAACTCAATTCGTATATTGTGCTGTGATGCTCCATACTGGTATTTCTGCTCTGACTGTGTGTGTATGTATGCTCAGTCGCTCAGCTGTCTCCAATACTGGGCGAGCCTATGGACTATAGCCTGCCAGGCTCCTCTCTGTCCATGAGATTTCCAAGGCAAGAATACTAGAGTGGGTTGCCATTTCCTCTTCCAGGGGAACTTCCCAACCCAGGGATGGAACCCATATCTCTTGCGTCTCCTGCATTGGTGGGCAGGTTCTTTACCACTGAGCCATCGGGGAAGCCCTCTGCTCTGATTCAGTTCAGTTCAGTTCAGTCAGTATCTCTTGCATCTCCTGCATTGGCAGGCAGATTCTTTACCACTGAGCCATCAGGGAAGCCCTCTGCTCTGATTGGGCAGTAGCAAAATCTCCCTGGGGTCCCTGGGGCCTCAAACTAGTTACCATAACCACCTCTTGGGACCCTGACGGTTAATAAGGTCCAAATCTAGTGAGAATCCCAAAAGAGGATTAGCTTTTACTCTCTTTCAAGTGCTGTAGAAATTGGTTAAGAAAAGACTCCTCTGAACAGCAGGATGGGCTGTCTTGAAAGATATTAATTGCCGTTTCCCCATGAGATTTGGGGGATTAAGCTGATGAAAGGAAAAGCAATAATATGAAAGGGAATCTATGTAAATTCACTAATTTAAACCAATTGGCTATTTTCAAATTATGTGTTTCAGTTGTTCTGCCTCCGTGGACAGGTGAAGTGCTCTGTTTCAAAGTATTTACCCACTCCAAGCACTTCACTGCCTGCTGAGGGAAAAAGACAGTCGATTACACCCTTCCCAACGGGAGGAGGATGGGAGGACTCATGTTTCCTTCGGCGATAAAGAACGTGAAAACAAAGTAAGGCAAACTCAGAAAACAAAAATAGGATCATGAAGAATACATAAAAACTGGATTCCTTTCTTTCACCTGATCTATCCTGGGAATCTCTGAACTTCTTCCATGGGTTGAATCCTATGGCCACTCATGTCAACAGAGTCCCCAATAATGCACAGGCTCCACTGAACCCTTTGGTTGGAGGCTGACCATTAACACTGTTAATAATCCCTACCTATTCACCCCTTACTCATTGGATTTCCTTGTCCTATTCCTAGGTTACACAGACTGGATTTAGAAATCAGAGAAACATTACATCCACTTTAAATTCTGAGTACAGGAGGTCATTCTATTCAAAAGAACACTGTAACCAAAAAAAAAAAAAAAAGCCATTTAAAGTGAATCCATTTAAAATGGAACATAAATTTCATAGAAAAGAGTGAATAAAAGAGTCCATCAAGACTTTATTTTGAGAATTGAAAATAAAATTCATGAAAATGAATTTATCTTCCATTTAATCAAATTCAGGTTATAACTGCAATTATGCTGTAATTCTTAGCGCAAACTAAAAACAAATGAAGGAACTTCCCCGGCTGTCCAGTGGTTCAAGACTCTGTGCTTCCAATGCAGAGGGCATAGGTTTGATCCCTAGTTGGGGAATTAAGATCCTATATGCTGTGTGGTGCAGCCAAAAAATAAATACATAAAAAGAATAAAGATCTATTCTTCAAAAATGAATGAAGCATTAAGAGGGTTACATAATTTTTTTCAAAAAGAAGTGATGGTGGTATTACGACAATTTTAAGGAAAATTTAAGAATACTTAAGGGCTTTACCATTTACCAAGGGTCTCTCACAATCCTTTGAATTCCACACCTTTCCTTGAAGTACCTATCATATTACCATCCTTGTTGATTTTCCTTATTTCAACTGTTGAATTGTTTGCCAACTCCTTTGGTCATGACTTAGGTATGTTTTAGGAGGAGATCAACATCACTTTTCATTGATTTCAAGAAATCTTGCATATTGTGCATCAGATACAAGTTCTCACTTTGCAAGTAACTTACATTGCTTTGACACTCTTCTTTCATCTCACTAGACTGGTGAAGAAGATTCTAATGGTACAAGAGAGGACTTTTTGAGAGGGCACTAATCTTGGATTAGTGAAGTCGTGAAGTCGCTCAGTCGTGTCCAACTCTTTGTGACCCCATGGACTGTAGCCTATCAGGTTCCTCTGTCCATGGGATTTTCCAGGCAAGAGTGCTGGAGTGGATTGCCATTTCCTTCTCCAGGGGATCTTCCCGACCCAGAATCGAACCCGGGTCTCCTGCATTGCAGGCAGACACTTTACCGTCTGAGCCACCAGGGCAGCCCCTGTTAATCTTGGATTAACTCATCACTAAATCAATCCTTTCTTGCAATAATGAACTTTCTTCCTTTTATAATCCCCTAATTTCTGAGAACCAGTTAGAGAAATCACAGATAGCCAGGACGTTTTCAATTAGTCCTTAAAGCTGCTATACCTTCTTTCGGGTGTAGGATGTTAAATTGAAAACATTTTTACCAACAATCTAGAGATACTGAGTCTTCCTAACGTCAGTGGCAGAGCCAAGGAAATGGCCAAAGTTAGCCTAGTCTACGGACCACACTGCCGTACTGATCCCCTGCGCAGAATGAATTAAAGCAGAGAACATTAGCAAAGAAAACAGAAGGTATATTTCTACCCTTAACCACGATGAAAACTCACTGTGGCCTTGGCAAAGTCACTTAACTTTTCTGGGTTTCAATTGTCTCTGTGGTCTTGTACAACAAGAGATAGTTATGATTACTGATTTGGGGCCACAAAGATACGAGGGAGATTTTGCTACCACCAGTTCAGAGAGCCGATATACCAATGTGGGTGATAACCCAGTACCTAAACTGAATCATCGGTATTAAATGGTCAAGGTGCCCAGGAAATGACTAGAGTTCACTGACCACTGGCTTAAATGGCAATCAGTTCATGTTATTTCTCTGTTATCATTCCCTGGGACCTCGCACCCCAATCCCAATGCAACCCCCACATCTTGTCAGGTATGAGCATGGTTTTGTCAGAAAGGAATTATAGACCATCAGATATACCTTTCTACCACACGCACACCCTCCAGTCCACTCTCTCACTCTATCTTTTTTTTCTGCCTCATGCTCCAGAAGGACAAGTTTCCTACTCTTAGAGGGCTACCCTACCACCTGGCTGTTAACCTGCTGGGGTGCTGACTGCGCAGTCCTCTCCTTCCTTCATCACTAGTATCCTCAGTCTCTTCCTTTGCACTAACTCAAGGAATCGTGGGTACCTGAGACATCATCTAATTGGAACCAGCACTGGAGGCTAGCCTCTCTTCCTTCACTTCTCTGAAAAGCAGAAGTCTCTTCTTTAAGCATGGGTACTTCACTGACATTTCCAAGTACTCTTTTTCCTCTGTGTTTAAAAGGAAGCACAGATGTCCTACATTCTATAAAAATCTTTATCTGATACTGTATTCCATCTAATGATCATCTTATTTCCTTCCTTCTACACACAGAAACCTTTTTAAAACAAGTCATCTACATCTATTCTCTTCTTGCTACCACCCCTACATCCCCTGCTCAGAATCTGTTGCAGGGATCACTCTATAAATAAATTTCTCACTGAAAGGTCACCAACCCGTATATCATCATGAAATCATAGACTCTGTACATTTTAGAAGACATTTTTGACATTTATTCCAAGTCTCCCATTTTATAGATGAAGAAGAACACGCACAATTTCATAGGACCAGTAGTCTCATTTGCCTTGGTGCCCCTTGCGGAATTTGATATTGTAGACTTTTTCCTTTTTCTGAACAATGTATGTTAATAATAAAAATCTTGTCAATCTGATTTTTTTTTTTGATCAGCTCTTAAGAGATGGCCTGAACATTAACTGAGTATACCTTAGACACAAAGACAAGATGACTATTCACATGTGCTTGTTTCAATCCAGATTCTTAGGTGAGATCTCCATCACCCTTTACCTACCATGGTACTATCACCAGGCTTCAAGTTACTTTCAAGCTATTTTTGTAATCATCAGAGGCTCTTGTTATTGCTGGAAGAATTCAATAGAAATGTATTTAAGTCTCCTTTCTGTGGAGTTGAGCTGCTTATTCCTTAGTAAAAAATAACTATACATTGCTCTTCTACTATAAATGAAGATATTCATTTGGCTAAATGGTGACTGTAGTAACTAAAATACCTTACTGTCAAACATTTTTCTCCATTCTTTGAAAGGAAAGTGCATCATTTTTCACTGCCAAGAAGTTTCTCAGATATAGGAAAAGTAAGGAAAATAAGTCATCATTACCCACCAGAACAGAGTGATAACCTGAAGAAGAAAAACTGGCTTCTCTTCCCTCTTTACTTCAGGAAAAACAGCCTGGATCTGTTCTCGAATGGTTTGGGGATACTGGCTATTTCTCAAGGTTCTCAAGATATTGGTCCAGGGAAATAGATCTAGAGGATGGGCAGAAATGATGGTGAGCATGTTTTAGGCTTCCCTGCTGGCTCAGCGGGTAAAGAATCTGCCTGCAATGCAGGAGACACAGGAGACACAGGTTCGATCCCTGGGTCAGGAAGACTGCCTGGAGGAGGAAATAGCAACCCACTCCAGTATTCTTGCCTGAAAAACATCCTATCGACAGAGGAGCCTGGTGGGCTACTGTTCAAATGGTCACAAAGAGTTGGACCTGGCTGAGGGACTAAACACACATGTTTTAGACATTTTTGTAGCATCAAGAGTCTCCAGATACAACAAGTGCAGGTAAAATAGTTTTAATGGAACTGTTAGGTTTTTGTGTAAATGCAATAGAACTGCCTTATTTAAAATATCAAAGCCATTAGGGTCAACTTATGTGGAAAATATATCATTCCGTTTTATTCCTCTTATTCCTTTTGCAGCGGGCAGCAATCAATAGCCTCCCTGCTTTTTAATTACTAAAAAGAGAAGCTACATGAAGCAGCTGGCATGATATTTATTTGATGTTGATAAGAGTAAGCCAAAGTTTTACTATATGATATATATAAATACATAAACAGAAATATAATATATTTAAGATAAATATACACTTATCTCACATAGATATTTATATATGATAAATAAGATACATATTTATATATAGTTTTAAAGATACAAATAAGATATATATGATAAAGTACATATATATTACATCTTTACCAAATATCTACTTATCTATCTATATATCTCACATACACAACAGAGCATCACTTTATTTCACTTTTTTTTGGAGAGTAAAAAGTAGGCTAGAAGATAAAAATAAGCAGTGATCTTAGTTGTGCATGCAGTTATTTTCAGAAAAAGGCAATCTTTTGTCATCCTCCCCAAATCTTTGAAGGATGGGTAGAAATCAAGTTAAAAAGAAAAGGAGAACAGTCACGAGTCAGTATGTCTGGTAAGGTCACCCAAGCCCTCTGCCCTCTATGTCTGAAAGAGGGCTTGTCCCAAACACTAGCTGCAGCGTGGCATGTAGGGCGCACAGATGATGCAGGGGGATTAGTTAGGGTATGTGGGCTCAGAAGATGAGGGGTTTAAAGTAAGCATTACTCTAGCATTCAGAATATTTCTCCTTGATTTTGGGAGAAAGAAAATAAAAAGAATGATATTCTATTATATTAAAATAAGTAAACAGACTACCTGCCTGCAGAGAACACATTTATGAAAGTGAATTCTGAATTAAGACTAAGAATAAATCAAAGCTTTATTGTCAAGTAAATCAGCAAACTTAACAGCATAGGAGCAGTGAGCACAGAACTGGGCATACAAATGGGGATTGAGACATGGTCTCAGCCCTGCTTGGAACTCACTGCTGAGTGGAGAAGGGCGACAAGGAAATTAACGATCACCAAACAATAGAATAGAACAGTGTTTCTGGAGAACACAGAGCAATTGCTACTGAGAGTAGGAGACTCAAACATCTAATTAAATTTTTGAGTGAGGTGAAGAGGACACAAATGAAAACAAATGCAATCCTACGGCTAGTAGAGCAAAGAGGGTTGAGCTCCATGAATAATTCGCTACTAAGAGATAGTCAAGCTCTGTTTCTTCTGTACTTTGTTGATGCACTTGAACCTATTTTGTGAAGCACCTGACTTATTTCTGGAAGATATTACAGACTTCATATAAGAAAGGGTCTTCACCCTTTTTAATAAAGTGCTGACTTTGCAAACTATGCTCCTAACATCAGCCAGTGTTCTGAAGAGAAGTAATTTAATAGACTTGTACACAGAGAAAAACTCCTTCACTGCTTCATGTTAGCCCTTGAATTGACTGATTGGGATGTGTTCACAGGGTACTTTGAATAACAACTGAAAGTATTCATTGCTTTATCGAGGTGTTTGCCCTTTAGTAGCGGACAAAAGACAGAAAACCCTTACATGTCCACGGAATAAGAACCAGTAAAATGTGGTGGGCTAAAATCCTGATTAATGGAAATACTCTAGTTAACTTAATGATAACCAGAAAATTCTCCTTATTTTGTTTTGTTCATTTATTATTAGTCAAATGGCATAATAAAAAAGTCACTGAAAATATTTTACTAATTTTTGATGGTTCATAGTGATGCATTGCTTCAATACACTAACTATGATTGCAGAGTACAGGTGAGAAGACAGGAGACTTATTTTGGAGGCTGTTTGAATAGCCCTGGAGGCTATTTGGAAAAATAATCCTCAATATTTCCTTATTTTAGTATCAGATACTACCAGGCAATAGGATTATGCTACTAGACTATTCCATTTTGCAAATACATTTTTATTACACTTACATTTCAATTAAGAAGATAACCTAAAAATGTTAGGTAACTAAAATAGTACTTCTTTGTCTCTCAGAATTTAAAAACACCTGGAATTGTTTCAGTGTGGCTATACTTCTGTGCCATTAAAAAGCAGAATGTATTCTGAATCATTTCTTCAAACAGGTTTTAATAAATATTTCAATGAATGGTCCATACTACATTTCAACAACTACTGAATATGTAACTCATAGGTCACAATACAATGTATTGCAACCAACAAATCAAATGAAATATTTATACTCCGATAACTCAATTTAAAGGCATGAGTTGGGATTGTGTGGGATACAAAGTAGTCTAAGATACTAGTATCTGTGAAAATTAGGTGTGTGTTTACATGCTGTCTGCTGAAAAAAAAAAAAGGAGTCAGGACAGCTAAGTTGGGCTACTGCAAGTTGCTCTGAGAGATGTGGAGTCTGCTATGAATTTGAGGATGGGCCTTGACATAAGTCCCCAGTGAAGGCTGGAACAACTGTTCAGGATGCTAGAACAGAATTAATTACTATGCTGGAATGATGTTCTGTGTGCTCCTGCGCACTTTCTTTGGTGGTCCCACGGATGGAGGAAACGTGCTCTATTTGTTTTTCCTGTCTGTCTTTCTCTTGCATGGCTGCCCTTTTCCTATGCTGCCCTAGAACCTCTGGACAACGTCCTCTCTTCGTGCTTCAATATGAGGAGCAATGTCACCATGTCCCCACTCACCACTTTCCCCACCAGACTTCAAGTCAGCCTGCAGTTTCAGTATATCTACATGTTCTATGACTTTTCTTACATATCTTTAACTCTTGTGTTTCCAACTTGTTGACATTTAGCATTCCTAATTAAGCATTTCTGTCTTATTATCTGCTGTGGACAATGGCAGCAGTTATTAGACAATTGCATGATGCTGCTTTTATAAATCTGTCTGAGCAAAATCATTTGATGGTTGGAATGCTCCCCTGCTTTTAAAAGCTATTGAGTCATTGCCACCCTCATCTTCCTGGATTGGCCGACTCTGTATCATAAAGAAAGATGCACTATGGGCTACAGAGTCTCAGTCACGACTGTGCCAAACTACACGGGAAATTCTAAAATCTTTTTATTTAACAAATATTTATTGACAGTTTTGCAGCATTGAGTGTTCCTGGGCTCATGACCTAATCAATACCTATACCCTCACAACACTCTTACTCTGCCTGACATACAGCTGGCTCACAGTGAGTGCACTGAACAGATCTGTAAAGAATAAGTGGCTCTTTGTCTAGAAAGAATTTGAGAAGTTCTTGCTCCCTTGCCCTAAAGACATGGAAAGTTTAATAATACATGGTAAGATATATCCCCCCCAAACACCCAAGGAATAGAGATGACTCTAGAGATGTGGGTGAGACTGTGGTTCTGTCTTTGGCTGCACTGCTCTCCCAGAAGTGACAGTCAGAGGCAAGGATGAAGTTCTGAATGAAAGGACACAGTCAGGCTGGCCTCCACTGACAAAGACATAGAGGCCTGTGCACGGGGCCTGTGGAGGGTGGGTTTCTCAGACTCTTTGGGCTCTGGTCTAGACTGGGAGGTAGGCCAGGGGCAGTCACAAGCTGGTCCAAAGCTGAACTCAGGATGGTGACAAGGGGCTCAGCATGAACACAGTGGCCGGTTGGCAGAGACCCAGAGACTAGAGACAGAAAGGTGAGGGGAGCTGAAGCAGATCATTAGTTGGGTGTAAGATTGCCCTTCATGGTAACACAAGCAAATGGATCACAGCTGATGTGGGTTCTTTGTTTGTTACAAAACATCACTCTCAAATATGTGAGACCCTTGATTACATTTTCAAATCCCTGGCCCTGGCATTAGACTTTACCATACTCAGATATTTTAAAAAACAGATAAAATGGCCATGCTTAATTTTTTCCATAGATGGTATATAAACACATTTTATAACACTTTGAGCAAATAATTTATTTGGTCTTTTTCTCCTTCTCCCAGTAAAAGGTTCAGAGACATGATTGGGAGGCAGGGAGGGGTCACTTAAGACATTAATTCTGTGTAGAAAGTGTTACTAGGATACCACATTTTTTTGTTGACTCAAATCACAAAAGGAGAAAAGGTTACTGAATTGAGAGCATATTGTGCATCTCCTATACTCACACATAATATTAAGAATATCTGCACGCTTTTTGTCTAAGGTAGTCCAAAGACTACCTAGACTAAGACTTCTTAGTCACCTTTTAGTTTTTTAAAAGTGTTAGTCGTTTTTAAGACCTAAGTCGCCTTAGTCATTTTTTGGAAGTCTTTTGCCTAAGACGTCTAAAAAACACCAAAGGCTGAATATATTTAATATACCACTTCCCACACTCCTTTATTTTTACTCATCAGACTAATTCTTAATGGTCTTGCCCAAGAGTTGGCAAACTTGTTCTGTAAAGGATTTTTACGATTAGCAGGTCATATGCTCTTTCCCAACCACTTAAACCAGTGTAGCAGAAAGCAGTCAAGGACAATATGTAACAGACAGACAAGGCCATGTTTCAATAAAACTTTATAAAAGTAGGCAATTTGTCTTAAGGGCCATAGTTTGTTGATTCCGGTCTAGCCCTTCAATCTTAAAATTATATTAAAATTATTATGTTTACATGAAAAGAGCAAAACATCTCAATACATATTACTTCTATCCAAGTCTACCCCCCTTTATGAAGGTAGCAACTGATATTAGTATATGTAAATATTATTAAAAACATACCAAAATACCTAGTAGCCAAAAGACTTTAGGTTTCATCCTTTATCTTTCCAATATAGTTAACATAGACCAGCATCAAGGAAAATTTCAGAGAAAACCTGTCAAGAGATTCTAGAAAAAAACCCAAAAACTCAGCTTGTCTAAATTTGTGAACCCCAAAATGAATCTTTCCAGATATTCAGAAAAGCATATAAGCCACATTACTTTGGTAAAATGTGTCATGAAAAATAAATCAGAGAAGATGATATTCTCACATGCATCTAGATGAATTTCAAATCTTATTATGGAAAACAGTAAAAGAATGATCTAGGCTCCTTGTAACTTTTTTTCTTTTTAATTGCAGAGACTTTCAGAGAGTGCAAATCAGCAAATGATTTCCCTACTTTACATATAGAGAGCCACAGAAAGTAACACTCTGAGAAGCCACATGCTTCTGCTGGAACAGCAGAGACCACCAGAGGTACATATTTGACTCTAACTTTCCTGGAGTCAAGGGCTTGGCATTTGGTAGGAAATGGATGAGGATATGGAAAGTCAACATTAGGCCATATGAAGAGGCTCTGGTCACTGTGGTATGCCCATTCTTGGCTGGACAATGACTTGTGAATCTGTCCCTTGCAGAAAAGAACTAGCCTAACCTATATTTGCATTTTGGGAGATTCTGTGCGGAGCAATATTTACTTCTGCTGGCTCAGGATAGGTACAGTCACTTCAGATTTGAGAGACCAAGGCAACCCAGCTCATGCCCATTACTACACGCTCACTGAGAACTGAGAAGGGATAAAACAAGGTATTCTGCATCTCATAATTGGAGATAGCATTCAAGAATTTTATTTCAAAAGTATCTACGGTTATGTTTCCTTAGTCTAGACTAGTTGAAGGTTATCAAATGTATAAAAATTTCTGACCACTTGGCCGCAATGGGAATTTCCATGTCTAACAGTAATATAACAACTTTTTAAAAAGGTTTAATAGTTATAAAGTACTTTATAATTATAGAACACTGCTGCAAATAATATTTCATTTGATCCTTAATATTTCCTGGTAAGGTAGGCAGAACAATGACTACTATTTTTCTCTGAAGAGGCCACAGATGTACAGAAGCTATGCACCTGGGCTTCCCACAAGCAGTGAGGAGGAGAAGCGTGACTCAAAGCCAGCAGTCTCTCTACTGACTGCACCATGCACCTTCCCTTTCAGGATCTTTGTGGTTTTGCCTTTTCCGATACCAGATTTCTAATGTATGGCCAGAAGATGATAATGCTTACAGTGTAGTGTCTTGGCTGGAGCAGAATAAAAGGGACAATCATTTAGAAATGATTCTTTTTTTTAAATGCAACAACCACCAAAAATGTATCTCATCAACAGCTTTATGGCCTAATCCTTAAATAACATAGTACACTGTATTATAGGAAGGACAGTTCAACTTGCTGAATTAAACTGATGTCAGGAGACCAGAGTCCAGAGAGACTGGGTAAATCACTGACTCAACGAGTTTCTCTGTATAATAAGAGAGAAACTGCACCTGCCTACTTCACAACAAATTAAGGTGCTCAACAAAGACAAGAGATGCGAGACCATATTACTCAGCCATAAAAAGGAATGAAACTGGGTTGTTTGTAGAGATGTGGATGGACCTAGAGTCTATCACACAGAGTGCGGTAAGTCAGAAATAGAAAAATAAGTATTGTATATTAACACATATATGTGGAGCCTAAAAAAATGGTACAGATGAACCTTTTTGCAGGACAGGAATAGAGTCACAGATGTAGAGAGCAGAATTGTGGACACAGTAGAGGAAGGAGAGGGTGGGATGAACTGAGAGAGCAGCATTGACACATATACCCTTCATGTGTAAAACAGATAGCTTAGTGGGAAGCTGCTGCATAGCACAGGGAGTTCAGCTCAGTGAAGGAGGAGGTCAGAGGGAGGTCCAAGGATATATGTATACATAGAGCTGATTCTGGTGGGCTGCAGTCCATGGGGTCGCTAAGAGTCAGACACGACTGAGCGACTTCACTTTCACTTTTCACTTTCATACATTGGAGGAGGAAATGGCAACCCACTCCAGTGTTCTTGCCTGGAGAATCCCAGGGACGTGGGAGCCTGGTGGGCTGTGGTCTATGGGGTCGCACAGAGTCGGACACGACTGAAGCGACTTAGCAGCAGCAGAGCTGATTCACTTCATTGTACAGCAGAAACTGACACAACATTGTAAAGCAATCATACTCTAATAAAAAAAGAATTAAAATGTATCTAAGTTACTCAACACATATTTACTGAGTAGCCACTGTGAGCAACGCATTGTGACAGATGCTGTGAGACTGAGCACAATGTACTCCATGCAGATTAAAACCAAAGCTTCATAAAACACTGAAAATTGTTAAGAACATCAGAGACCACACACAAAGGGAGTTGAGGAAAGACAGATGCAGATCAATGAATACAGTAAGAGCTTATAACAATGGAACAGCTTACTTTCAAAAAGGAGCAAATGAAGGACTGTCCAGTTGCTAAAACACATAGACTTTTGAGTAGATGTAGTAATGTGAACCACATAACCAATTTCAAAGAATTAGCATGCAATAAAATAATGCAAGAATATCAGGACTTTTTAATACTGATTACATGTTAAAATCATATAATTTGGATATGCTGAGTTAAATAAAACATGTTATTTAGTGGATATCACCTGTTTCTTTTACTTTTTTAATGTAACTACTAGAAAATTTTAAATTACTATGAAGCCTGAATTATATCACTAATTCTACTGGACTATGCTGTTTTAGAAGGCCGCATTATGGCCAAAAGGGAAGTCTGTGCATTGCACGGTTCTGGACTGGCTAATTATGGTGTATGCCATCTTTGTGAGGCATGGACCAAAGATACAACACAGAATGAGCCAAGTATCATCAAACCCACAAATCACAAAAATTCTGATGGCTCACGTGGGAACACAATTATAGTCGAGAGGAACCTGCAGGGTATTACTGATGATTCCAAAGTAAATGGGTTCAAAACTAAAAGCAGTGAGGGCATAAAAATCATTCTGTTTCTCCTTCCAGCTAAAGCACAAATATCTGAGGGAGAAATAAGTCTATGAAACGCTTGTTAGAAGTGAAGACCAATCTAGCTCCAGCACTTTCCCTTGACCAGTGACTATTTCACACACATATTTGAAAAGACCCTGATGCTGGGAAAGATTGAAAGCGGGAGAAGAAGCGGACGACACAGGATGAGATGGTTGGATGGTATTACCGACTCAATGGACGTGAGTTTGGGTAAACTCCGGGAGTTGGTGATGGACAGGGAGGCCTGGTGGGCTGTGGTTCATGGGGTCAAAAAGAGTCGGACACAACTGAGCGACTGAACTGAACTGATACTCTATCTAGAATCATGCTTTACTCGGCTGACAGAGCTCCTTAGAGCATGCAACCAAACTGGTTAATATCAACAATCCACTTACATTCCTTATACCCAATAAATGTTCAGAAAATAACTGATAATCTCTACATCCCACACAATTATCAACCAGAATATTGAAGGGACGTGTAGGGATTCAAGTGCCCCAAGAGAGGCCCTTGTCTTACCGAATTCTCAGCACCCAGCCCAGTACTAGTGACACAGGAGGGCCCAGTAAATATTCATTAAATACACAAAAAGTGGTAGTATATTAGAAGGTAAAAGTCCACATTTATATGGAAAGGGCAGGAACCAGAAATTATAGACTGGTGAGCACTTAGAACTGAAGAGCCAGGAAGGAGCCACCAAAGGCCACCAAAAACCAAGCCAGCCAGTTGGGCCACGAATCTTTTTTCTGCCCAACACCACGTGTGCAGAGCATGAACTTGATGTTCACAAGACCTTGGACAAAGTCTTTTACGACACCTTTTAAAAATATGGAGAAATAGCAGGCCTAATGACAAAGCGGTTATAAGACAGCAACGAACAGAAAATCGTAAAGACAGACTGGTGGTTGAGAGATGGAGGTCAACGTGAAGAAATTCTTCAGCAGTGTACACAGGAGTCCCTTTGGGTCAACATTTGCTTCGGTGAGTGGGAGAGGCGTGAAAGGCATGTTTGCAGGTAATATAAAAGTAGCAGGGTAAGTGTAGCAGTGGATACGGTTCAGAAGATCCTAATCAGGCCTGAATATCTGAAAACAGCATGATGAAATCTAATAGAAATAAATGTAGGTGGTCTGATTAGGTATGCAAATAAGTCAGAATTAGAAATAAAAATACATGAAAGCGAGATAAATGTTAGCTGAAGGCGATCTAGTCTGGCAGCAGCTCAGCTGTTATCAGGATTGCCTGCGGAATGCGAATGCAGAGGCCAACTGCCTCAGAAGAAATGCGGTTCTAAGCACAGCTTTTTGTCAGTGCTTTTGCATTTTGTATCAGCTAGTCCACACTCAGAACATCGTGACTACAGGAATTCTGAGGAACAAATGAAGGAGAACAGCAAACAGGAATCACTGAAGGGATTAGAGATGCTTTGAAGAGAACGCCTACAGATGATTCAGTAGAAACCCTCACATTCTTGAGAGTTTTCAGTTAGAAGTGGTTGGGTACACTTTGTCTATTTTCTAAAAGGCACTTTTTTGAGGAAGGGGAGTCACAGATCTCTTTTAGAATCTAATAAAGCCATGGGTCCTCTCCCTAGGGAAAAAAAATGTACACACAAATGTTTTATAAACAGTTTCAGGGGGTTCTAAATCAGATTAAGAACCCTTAGTTTAGAAATTCTAAGGACCCAGGTTTCTGTTTCATATAAAAAATTATTTCCCCCTTGACATCTAAAGCAATACTCCTGATGAGGAACTGAGAGAATTCCTACCCTGGGCAGAGGGGTGGGCCAGGGGTCTGGAGCCAGTCACCTGTAATGTCCCTCCCAATTTTAGGAGTCACTAATCTGAAAGGAATTTTTGAATGGTTTCACAGTATTAAGGCAAATACTTAAAACACTTTATTATTGTCATTCACCTTACTATTTTAAATACTCTCCATGCCCACTACACTCTAGTAATTGAAACAGGTCAAAACAAAGGTCATCCAAGCACGCACATCGTTTATGAGACATATCTGACAAGGACTTCATTCACTAGATGCCCAATCACAATGGGAACAGGTATACAGAAATTATTTCTTGTCCCCAAGCAATAAAATATTTCTCTCCACAAGCTGCTTTTTGAAAAACTTGACTGCACAAAGGCCTGAGGTAGCAGGAAACCTACAGTATTTGCAATATTATAAGCTCTTGGTTTGCATTTCTGGTTATAAAGATTTTTCTAAGCAGCTGGCTTATGTTATCATCACAGGACATACCCATGAGTTATCTCATTAGCAGCATTACATAATTTCTATATTCTGAGTTTATCTTCTTGGTATCTCATTGCTGTCTAAACCGGAAGAGCTTTCTCATGTTAGCTAGAAAGGAGGAGATACATCTCAGCTTTAATTCTATCCTTAAAAGATAGAATGAAAGCAAATGTAAGTCCTTAATAGTGATGCTTACTTTTTAAAAACTAGGTTCTCAGAAATTCTAAGCAGGAAAAGCTTTCTATTATTCTTTTGAGAAAATTTTCCTGGATTTTCTTCAACTTTCTTCTATTTAAATTCCTACCCCTAGTTCTGCTCATAATCTTGAAAAAGCTCCAATCCTGAAATAAGTATAGATACATTATAGTCAAAATTACTTAATGTTTTCTACCTACAATCATATAAAACTATTATAATGAGTTTTAAAAATGCCTTCTGCCAACACAGGGTGCTGCTGCCGGGATGCAATTTTCATAACAAGTAGGTGTCCGAAAGGGCTGTAAGTCTCAAGGAGAAGGTGTGTGTGTGTGTGTATATGCGTGTGTGTGTGCATGGGGTGAGATTAATTCGTCTATGGAACCTCAATGATAGATGTTACTCCCTTAAAAATCCCAATTTTATTTTTATAGTTTTTCTATTGGACTGAAAAGTTATCACTGAAGCCCTTAATTTCTCCACCTTCTCCCCTTTCTGTTGCTCTAATTTCCCATTCAAATCAATTTTCCCAAATGGAATAAAAAAATCTGTCATCAGTGGTAAACTTTAAGTGAAATGGAGGAATAGTATTTTTTTCAGAAATAATGATCTCCATAAAGATTAATGACAGTAAACCTATTTTCTATACAAGAGACTGTCATATTTCATCAAAACCTGTCATACAGCTCTCAACCAAAGAAAAGACGTCCAGACAGTAAGGGGCCACAGAGAATTTTAAGGGTTACTTTTGAGCTATACTTTTCATTTGCTTTAGCTATAAATGCAGCCGATGAGAATTATATAGGATAGTGGTCCTAAAACGTGAATGTAGCAGTCATCAGGAAGGCATATCAAAATCCAAATTGCCAGGCCCCACACTCTGAGTCTGTGATTCAGTAGGTCTGGGGTGGGTGGGGCCCCAGAGGTTGCATTTCTAACAAGTTCAGAGGTGATTCTGCTGCTGTGGCTAATAAATCCTTGGTGAATGACTGGTACAGGAGGATCCCAGATATCTAACTGGTTGCAACACCATACTTCCTTTCTTAATGCAAACTTTCATGGCTAAGGTTTTTGCATCATATTTTAGGATTGGAGCCTAAAGTGGCTGACGGCTTCCTGTGGCTTAAGAACCTACGCAAGCCACATCCTTCTCTCACGATCCTGTAGAAAGTATTAACAAAGAAGACAACTTCCTTCTGGAAGAAGAAATCAAGCTGTTTCTTGAGTCTCTCCCTCGCTTTCTTTAAACTTCTTACTAAGTATCTGGAATAAAATTCAACAGGAAAATGTTTCATAAAACCTATTCTGGATGGGGTGGCCTTATCAGAAAGATAGGCACACTTACCAGAGAGGAAATACACCCAGTCGTGTGGTGATAAAAACCATGGCAAACATAACAAACAGGAGATCACAAATTTTCTGAAACTTGGCGTAATTTGCCATTTTGGCAGCCTATAAAAGGAAGGAATGTGAAAGATTAATTGAGTTAAACTGATAAATGAAAAGCTTCTTTCAATATGTATGAGTCTCCTTTAAGATATAACTTACCAGATGCATAAAACTGCCGGCTACTTTGAAATGTCATGCATCATGCATCATATTTATAAATTACCCATAAGTCAAGTGAAATGCGGTATTAGCCATAAGTAGAACTACTGACTGTTACAGATTTAATAAAATATTCAGCAACCTGAAAAATTCAATTATATGGTTGACTTCAGGAAAACAGAAAAATAAGAAATTCTTTCATTGCAGATAATATTAGCAGGCCAAAGACACCAAAACAGGAATTTGGCATAACAGGTCAAAATAGAAAGTGCTAGATAATCCTTTAAACCTTTAATGAATTCCAAATACTAAGGTCACAAACTTTATAGACAATATATTGAGCCTTCCTGTACTTTTTCCTTCTTTATACTCATAGGTTTTTCTTAAACAGGTATAAGGAGGTCTCTAGGGACAGTTTCTTGGCTTACCCTCACAAATTTAGAAATGAAGAATGTGTCAAGATAATGTTATTTCAGTGAATCCATTTAGGTATCACTTTCAAATTTACATTATTGGGTCATTTTTTAGATGAAAAGTCACCAGTGTTCAGAATGTCTATGAGAAGTACACTAATAATTTATGGGAGTGATTTAAGTGACCACTTTTTATATTATAAATTAGTCAAGGAAAGAAATACATCCCTTTCTCTACCATTTACTTTTTACAGATGATTCTAAGTAAGAATAGGTGACACTGAAAACATAATTGTGCTTGATTACCTCTTTTTACATTTTCACATATAATTCACAGTACCCACACACAGGGTTATAAACTGAAGATGTATTTCAAATTCATGACATTATTTTCTAACTTCTTGTAAAGTTAAAATAGCTGAGCCAGACTTGAAAGGATTGTTGACAGTATCCATAGAAGCTGTAATTTAAGATCTTTAAGTAAAATATGAAGCTATGAGAGAAATACATTCCTAAAAGGAAATATCAGTATCTATTAACTGAGTGGAAGCCAGGATTATGAACCTTTACTTTCATGAATACTTTGTATGTGACATCACAACTTATACTAAAGGAATAAAAAAAGCATCTTCTGCCTCCTTCTGGCTATGTAAACCATGTAGTTTTTCTTTTAGATTCATTCACCAGTATTCAATAACAAGTATTAAACATCAATTTTCCTGAAATGTCTAAGCCATAGATTCCACTTTGGAGAGTCAACATATCTCATTATTTGGATATTCTCAAGCATTATTTTATAATGTCAAATAGAATCCAAGGGATGAAGAACATTTCCTTTTAAACCTTTGTTTAAAAAGGAGTCATTCACATGACTTGGGCTTCTGGATTATTTTTCTTTTTTTGATAAAAGTGGTAGATGATGATTCAGCCCACATTTTCTGAATTATGGTTCTGCCGAGCACTAGGCCATCCATTTCCACAGACATAAGAGCTGGCAGATTATACAGGATTGATTTCAAAATGGTATATTGCTGTATATTTTTCTACCTCCAAGCACACTGAGGATTTAACCACATGGTAACTGATTTTCAGGGAATTGCCTTTGCACTAATTTTATTTCTTTTAAAAAATGTGCTGAATTGAATCTAGCTTGAATCACTTAAAATAGTGCCAACCTTCCATATGACATATCTAGCCCGTTAGGAATATTTTTTTGTTTCATAACCTTATAGGGACCAGAGTCTTTAATGAAGTGCTGTATATACGTCAAACCTTGACTAATTGCCTTTATAGTAGATTCAATTTTATGACCTGAAATTTCTGCTTATATTGCAATAACAAATCATTATTTGAGGGCACTTGTATTTTACATTCACAGTGACAGCACAAGCTTCAGAGGGGCAGAACTGTAGGGCAAAAGGAATGAAAAATCAGAATATAGATTCTAAGACCCATTTCTACATGGAGTTTGTACTTTGGCAAGTTTATTTTTGACCAGTTAGGTAAATTTCTTAGCATTAAAGTGAAAAACTGTAATTCTATAACCTTACTGAGCATGTCTCTTCATGGGGGCCAATATTAAGAGTAAATACCACATCAAAATTTTACTTGGGATTTTATCTTTTGAAATATGTTTAGAAGAATTTTTATTTTTCATTATTTTTTGCTATTTTAAGAATTCTTTGTGGTAATGGTTTAGATAGTTAACTAAAGTGCAACCAATATCTCTTCGGGTATTCTTAATATGTATATGCATAGAAAACACAGTTTTCATGTAAAATATGCAATTCATATATACTTTCACTGTAAAAATACTAGGATAAAATTAAAAGACGCTTACTCCTTGGAAGGAAAGTTATGACCAACCTAGATAGCTTATTCAAAAGCAGAGACATTACTTTGCCAACAAAGGTTTGTCTAGTCAAGGCTATGGTTTTTCCAGTGGTCATGTACGGATGTGAGAGTTGGACTGTGAAGAAGGCTGAGCGCCGAGAATTGATGCTTTGAAACTGTGGTGTTGGAGAAGACTCTTGAGAGTCCCAGGGACTGCAAGGAGATCCAGCCAGTCCATTCTAAAGGAGATCAGTCCTGGGTGTTCTTTGGAAGCAATGATGCTAAAGCTGACACTCCAGTACTTTGGCCACCTCATGCGAAAAGTTGACTCATTGAAAAGACCCTGATGCTGGGATGGATTGGGGGCAGGAGGAGAAGGGGACGACAGAGGATGAGATGGCTGGATGGCATCAGTGACTTGATGGATGTGAGTCTGAGTGAACTCTGGGAGTTGGTGATGGACAGGGAGGCCTGGCGTGCTGTGATTCATGGGGTCGCAAAGAGTCGGACACGACTGAGCAACTGAATTGAACTGACACATGTATATAGGCAATAAAATCTATGACTGTTAATTTCATCAGGATGGACAACTACTAACTATAGTGAGTTATACATACCTTCCAGATAAATCAGTGTGAAACTTATAACACTAAAAACAAAGCCTATTCAAACAGTAATTTTCCCATTGTAAAACATTAATTTCTTAAGTGTGGAAGGGTAAAGGCTTTCATTATTCTGTTAATAAAGAATGCTAACTTGGTGAATAGTTTTTGCACACAAATTTGTATATTAAAGTCTCACTCTCACCAATTAGACCTACAGAGAAACACTCTGCAGATTCAAAGAAGTCATATACTACCTTCTCCCAACACCATCTAGCATACCCTAGAAGAACTGAGGATCTGAGGGATTCCTTAAATTTCAGATTTTGTACTCTTATATATGCAAAGAAAATTTTTACCTCTAGAAGAGCATCGGCTGAATCGTGGAGACAGAGGATCAGGGTCCCTACTCGGGCCATGTTGTTGACATATGAAAAGGTAATCAAGAGAATAGCTACAAGGTGGTGCAGGAACATAACGGCAAAGTCCTGGGAAGCAGAAGACACAGGCATGTTCGTTAGGGTTTAGCAGCATCACAGTTTTCCCATCTATTTATCCATTCATCTAATACTTCTGAGGAACCCAATGGGCCCAGCGCTGGGGAAGCTAAAATAAGTAATATATAGTTCCTGCTCTCTGAGAGTTCACCATATCCTGGGAGAGACACGCAGGAGACCAGTGACTCTGGACAATGTGATCAACACCGGGACTAAGGCCAGATCATAAAGGCTGTTTTGTACTAAGCCAAGGAATTTAAAGCTATGGGAAAAATTGCCATATAGAATTTGTGAATGAAAAAACTATTACCTGCCTTATCAGTAGACAAAGGATGTTGCAGCCATCAAATTACAGTGTCCTCCAGAGTGAGCACTGAGGAAACTCAGGATGGAAAGAAGATGCCCACCAGCAGTCAGACACTGCCGTGCACCCTGACAGTGCATCTTGAGGAGACTCAGGAGAGAAAGCAGAAGATCCTGGCCCCAGATTGCTGAGGTGTTGTCAAAGGAATGAGTGATATGCATGGGATAGTCATCTTCCTATACACAGAAAAGCACTAAGTCCCTTAACTTGAGATATCTGTTTCTTTAATAATAATCTTTTGCTATTCTGACTACCTGGTCTTTGTTGTAGAAACTCCTATATATCTTGGGTCCCCCTTTGTCTCTTTGGAGTAATCTCTCAGAGTGATCTGAGATGCTATGTCTGCAGCTTAAGTCCTCAGTTTTGTCAACTTACTGACAATAATTTTCAACTTGTAAATTGTACATTTTTTTTTCAGTTGACAGGTTTCAAGCTCAGAAAGGTATTATTTGGATTCATACATTAGGAAACTCTTCTAGGCAGCAGTGCAGGTCCAACTGGACCATTTCTCTGACTACTAGTGGCTAGGGTTTGGCATCCTTCTTCTGGAATAGGCCCAACCGAATGTTAAAATAAGAATCGTAATATGTTGGCATTTCTGATGGCATTTCTACTCAAACAAGCTCTGAATTTTAACCATTATCTGTCTGTAGTCATTAGAAAAAAAATATAACTGGCAAACCTAATGGGAATTTGGCCATCCTTATTTTGATCAACTTCAGGGCGGCTGCTTCCTGGCTCATGTGAAAAGATTATCTTTCTCCACTACTGATTTATCTCCTGACCACCTGGACACATTTATTGTAACATGGAATTTATATTGTTTGGAAATGCTTTTACTGACACTTTTATTTAGTCTGTATTTCTCCCAGAGTAAACTCGAAGTCTATGGGACTTCAGCGCCAAGACCAGCTCTAATGATGACCTATTTGAAACCACGGACCATTCAGAGAAAAATGAGACAAAATTAGAAGCATATTATGAAACTGAGAGAGAGAGAAAAAAAGAAAGTGAGTGTACGCACAGATACATACACTCTTCATTAAGTAGCTATTGATGTCACACAGTTTGGGGTCTGAAAGTTCAACTTTGATGACTTAAATGGTTCTAAAACATTTAAACAATGTTTTTTGCTTATATCCTGAAAGTAATTAATGATAATCTATAAGTAATAAAACACTGCATCTATAAGGTCCTTTTGCCATATATTTCCTTGTATAGTTTCCACATTGAAAAATTCCAATCATTTTAATTTATATAACTTAAATCTATAAAGCTATGGATTCTTCTACTGTTTAAATTCCTGTGATACAGAACTCTTTAAGAATATCTTTTTATGTTTTATAAATTCAAGCTTTAAATGACAATGATGAAGTAGAGCCAAATGGGTATATTTAAAAAAACACAATGTTTAAATGGTTCTGTATACACTTTGGTGTCCAGAGGTTACTTTTCTGTATTTATGGATAACCATATTGACTTATTATTGGGCTTCCCCAATAGCCAATAGGGTAAAGAATCTGCCTTCAATGCAGGAGACAGGAAATGTGGGTACAATCCCTGGGTCAGGAAGATCCCCTGGAGGATGAAATAGCAATCCACTCTAGCATTCTTGCCTAAAAAAGTCCCATGGAGAAAGGGTCCTGGTGGGTGACAGTCCAAAGGGTTGCAAAGAGTCAGACATGACTGAGTGACTGAGCATACGTATTGGTTTTTTAATTTATTCTAGTAAATAGCTCATATTTACTGGAATAAAAATGTATTAGTTTCCTAAATAAGGTCAGATACATTAAAGAATGAAATAGAACTATCTTTCTTATTTTCAGTTAACCTAGTCTCAAAATGAGCTGTGTGGCATGATGGTAGATACCACTGTTGGCAGAATCATGTCTTGCATCAGTTCATTCTAAAGCCCATAGCAGAACTACAGAATGAGGTTGGGCAAACTCCTGCTGCCTGTGGACCTGTGACCATGCTCCTTCCTCTAGATCCACATTTGCATCTCTAATTAGTTCTCAGCTCACGGCGAGAGAAATGAAGACCACGCTCTGAGTTTAATCAGTGACCATATACTGACTCAACTTACCAGTTTTACCTATTTCCCTTGATTTCTCTGATGCTTTTGTAGTCATCTAGGGTTTTCCTAAAGCATTAGTTGAACAATACCAAAAGTGCCTTAAGAATATAATAAAAATTGCTCTGATAATGTTTCCCAGGGGAAGATGAAATCTCTTCACTCCAGGCTGTTATCAGAAATGTATTCGGTTTTATCATCTAGAGTAATCTACCAGACAATAGCTACTTCAAAACAATGGATCAATTAAAGTGGAGCTAACCTATCAACTGCTATTTTATATTGTCTCATAAATATAATTAAATAAAAACATAGAGTGTTAATTCAACAGTTCAGTGAGTTTATATTCACCCATGCTGAATACATAGATTTTAAAATCTAGCTAGTTGAGTACCTAACCAGAACAATACTTTCCACATTTCCCATTGTTTAGCCCTGAATGATTGCTCTTGATTCACTGAAAGAGAAGAGGTTTTCTCGATTTAATTTTAAAATGAATATAAATTGATTAAAACCTTATGGAGGATTAGGGCCATTTTATAATTAAGTTTCCTAATATGTATCTGATATAAATGTCAATAAATAAAACAATGCCCTTGGCAATATAGCAAGGTTGCCCTAAAAACAAGAGACTTGTTTTTCAGACAAAGTTTGCTCTGTGAAGATGATTTTTGCATATAAATAACCTGGTCCTAGAAAACATTTATTACTAAGGGGCTCAGAGCTATGCTCACAGCAGAAGACCAATTTTCATTATACTGTCATATCTGTATGAATATAAAAAGCATGAATAATGGATTTTGTCTTTTACATTTGTGCTTCAGAAAGCATTATACACAATGAAATACCTTTAATAAAAGCCATGCAACCATTATTTTGTGTGTTACTCTCATCCCCTCACTGTGACATTTTTCTGAATAGGTAGTGAATCTGGTACAAATAACAGTTTTTAAACAAATTGTCAATTTAGACTTTATCAACACATTGTGGGAAACTCCCATCCTCTTGTTTATTACTGCTGAAAGTAACTGGTGTGTTAATATATCTAGACGTAGGCAAGCTGCAGGAAACGTAGCATTAGGTTGAGAATGTTTCTTCCATTTTTTGGTAGCATCAATTAGGTAGAGAGACTGGGATTTCTTGTTGGCCTTCATACTGAAGACAGAGCCCAAAGCCCTTATTTTAAACAGACTGGCCCGGCTACCTGCATCAGTGGTCCCCAGCCTCCTACTGTTCTGTCATGTTGTTTCTGGGCATATTCATAGCCATTGTCAAGGGCTCCTTCTACATTCCCTGCATGATATTTACCTCAACCCCCGCCCTCATTCTAGTGGCTTCTCCTGTGGTAATTATCAGAGTTAGGAAAAAATATAGATATGGTCTTGACTCAAGTACAATTAGAATAAGACTAAAACAAAGAAACTGAAGGAAAAGCCAGAAGCTGGGAAGAAAACATTGGGTTTTTTTCATATTACATTTCTGAATGGCATTTAGAGAACCCAGAACAGAGTCTCAGCCTATTTTGTGTAGCTTCCACTTCAGAAACTTATAGGTGCAGATAAACTTCTGGTTACTTGGGATCCATCCCCAACTGTTATTAGTAGAACGAGAATGGGCATCCTTAACTCAGTTCTCCAGGGGAATTCTCTGCACAACAAAATATTAGCACCAAAGGGCCACAGGGACCGAAGTCTGATGTTCTATATGATGGAACTCCATTTGCAGTGGTCAGGCTGAACGAACAAGGCTTCGAAATCATACTGTTTTCAGAAAACACATAAATTCACATCGATGTACATATTCTTATGAAAGCAAAATTAACTCATTTCTTATTTAAAAAACTTCCACTACAAACAAGAAGCTTGTTTTCTAAATTCCCGTTTGCTGGCTAAAGTATTAACAATTTTATGCAGTTTCTTTTGGGAATAATCTTTGCAACAAATAAAGAAAAGCATTGGTGAAGCTTCTCAAAAAAAAGTTAAGATCAAGATATTAAGTGATGGCTAATTCAGATGTGCATGGGTGGTGAAAAATATGAAATACCACTAAAGTGCAAGACAAAGAAAAGACTCTTCTCTCTGGGATGCAAATGACCGACACAGCTTTCCCAAATTAAACAAATACCATTAATAAACATTCTCTAACTCATGAATTGTTGTTGTTTAGTTGTTCAGTCATGTCCAATCTTTGCAACCCCATGGATTATAGACTGCCAAGCTTCTCTTTCCAAGGGATTTTCCAGGCAAGAATACTGGAGAGGGTTGCCAACTCCTTTGCCAGGGGATCTCCCTGACCCAGGGGTAGGAATCAGGTAATACCATGTTACTCATTCAGCAGATTTTCAAACTCTCTAAGAAACAGAATCAAAGAAACATAATTTGAAGCTGATTTCATTTTATGGCCACTATAGCAATAATAGAAATCTCTCATTTCTACTTTTTTTTAAAATAGTTTTCCAATTTGAGTCTTCAGGTACAAAGAAATTAATAGGGTTGTTAACAGAGTAGCATGTTCTTTTTTTCTAGAGATCAACAATAGTTTCCCCATCTCTTCTCTTGGGATCGTGGAACCTGGGAATAAAGCTCAGAATGTTGGGGAGCAATACAGTTGTGCAGAAAGTGGACTTCAAGCCTGTAAGTTGGCATCATATAGGGAAGAGTAGCCACCCAGGCTCCACCTTCACTCCAGAATGAACACACATGGAGTGTGTGTACTTCGGACAAAACTTACACGTGCCAAGAACAATCATAGTTAAACACTTTTCCCATTGAGTGAATATGAAGATATAATAGATACTCAAACTTTGGTTATGGATAGCTGAAGTCCTATGCATGAATATATATATATAAATTGATATATATATATAAATTGATATATTAACATACCTATCTGCTGCTGCTGCTGTTGCTAAGTCGCTTCAGTCGTGTTCGACTCTGTGCAACCCCATAGAAGGCAGCCCACCGGGCACACCATCCCTGGGATTCTCCAGGCAAGAACACTGGAGTGGGCTGCCATTTCCTTCTCCAATGCATGAAAGTGAAAAGTGAAAGTGAAGTCGCTCAGTCGTGTCCAACTCTTCGTGACCCCATGGACTGCAGCCCACCAGGCTCCTCTGTCCATGGGATTTTCCAGGCAAGAGTACTGGAGTGGGTGCCATTGCCTTCTCCATATATCTATCTATATTTCTCTTAAAAAGCAAAGAAACAGAATACTGACTGTCTAGGTTGTAAAGACAATGATTGAAATAAAAGAACATTCAGAGTGATTTATAAAAATCTGTTAATTCTGATTTGCCCATATTAGGCAATTATACCTTTCTGTTACCAGCCCATGAAGTTCACATAATGTATGTAAATGTAAAGGTCAACCTTTGGGGTATCTGCAACCTCTCACGATTTACTTGGTTATTATATTTCTAGCTGGCCTTGAGTTAAATCACTGCAGATGATGACTGCAGCCATGAAATTAAAAGACCCTTACTCCTTGGAAGGAAAGTTATGACCAACCTAGATAGCATATTCAAAAGCAGAGACATTACTTTGCCAACAAAGGTTTGTCTAGTCAAGGCTATGGTTTTTCCTGTGGTCGTGTATGGATGTGAGAGTTGGACTGTGAAGAAAGCTGAGCGCCGAAGAATTGATGCTTTTGAACTGTGGTGTTGGAGAAGACTCTTGAGAGTCCCTTGGACTGCAGGGAGATCCATTCTGAAGGAGATCAGCCCTGGGATTTCTTTGGAGGGAATGATGCTAAAGCTGAAACTCCAGTACTTTGGCCACCTCATGCGAAGAGTGGACTCATTGGAAAAGACTCTGATGCTGGGAGGGATTGGGGGCAGGAGGAGGAGAAGGGGACAACAGAGGATAAGATGGCTGGATGGCATCACCGACTCAATGGACATGAGTCTGAGAGAACTCCGGGAGTTGGTGATGGACAGGGAGGCCTGGGGTGCTGCGATTCATGGGGTCGCAAAGAGTCGGACATGACTGAGCAACTGAACTGAACTGAAAGAGAACTGGTTAAATGTGCCACTTAAAGAAGGGTATTTCAAATAACAAAGTTCTTCAAAAATTGTAGTTGAAATTCACTTTCATTATTATGTATAGCCTCTACTCTAGTGTAAATATTTATGGGAAAATGTGGAAATGGATGAAAAAATGTTATTTGTTTGGATAATGTTTGTTTAATTATAAAGAGGTAGAGTCCTGCAGGAATGATTCAATTAGCCCATCTCTGATATCAATCCATGAATAAAACCTTATTCACACAAAATCTAGAGACAAATTTATTTCTACACTTTTTCCCCAATAGACTAGATTTTTCACTTTTGGGACTAAATATATACAGATTTAGGTCCTTGAGGGAGATAACTGTCTCATACAAACATCATTATAAAAATAGCAAGTGCTAAGAAATTAATTGGTTAAAGATTTTAAGCTTGCTATTGTTAGTATTGAAATGTTTTTAAAAACATGTGCTGATATGATGTGAATATCTCTCTCTGCCATTCTTAAAGCTGACATCCTCACTCTTCACCAAATAGGCATATCCAAGTGACTCAACTTTAGAGCAGAGAAAGACAAACTACAGACTCCAGGCCGAATCTGTTCCTTATTTGTTTTTGTAAATAATATTTTATTAGAACACAGCAACATCCATTTGTTTAATCACTGTTTATGGCAGTGTTCTTGCTATAGTGGTAGAGTTAAATAGTTGCAGTGGAGACTGTACCGCTCTCAAGTTTAAAATATTTACTAGCTGGCCCTTTAGAAAAAACTTTGATAACCTCCGCCTTAGAACCACATCAAACAGCATAATATGTGAAACAGTCTTGTAATTTGAGATATCACAATCGCATAGGCTCATGGCTGGCTTCATCACATTTTCTTTAGATAAAGAATAAATAAGGGGTTTAATTTTCACAGCTGTTCTGAAGCAACCCATTCAGTATTACTTTCAAAATTCAGATAAATTATTAAAAAAAACAGTTTTGGCAGATATCTCCATCAAAATCCTCATGATAAATTATAACTACAACTTTAAGAGCTTTTGAAAAGCTTAAGCTTTTGTGAAAACAAGAGCTGTCCTGGATGCAACATTAGTCTCTCTACTGCAACATGTGCCATTACTTCAGAGCTTCTGGGAACACACTTAAATGAAATAAAGAACTGCTGTATCAGCAGTGTTTACCCAATCTTTCTCCTGTGTAACAAAGACAGCACCATTTTAAGATCAAGAACTCATAATCTCATGTACTTTGAATTATTTAGTTAATATTTAATCTTTAATTGATTTTATTACTGAGGAAAAAGATGCAATAAAATTTTATTTGCACAACAGAAAGCAGCAAGATAGGGCCACTGCTTCCCTCCCACTATGCCTGGCCAGAGCCTGGAACTTCATCTGAAACTCCCTGAGTCCTCCCTGCTTTCTGCCTCTCTTCCCCTCCAAAGTACGCTCTCCAGATGGCACTCTGCTTTCAAGTGACATAGGTGTTTTTCTTAATCATACACACATATCTTTTTTCTCATTGAATTTTGGGTATTGAGATGTTCTCCATCACTACAAGTATTGCCAAATTACAAGCGCCAGTAGTTAGAAGCCAAAATATCCACCTTCTGGGTGCAGTTGAAATTGTTCTTGGTCCAGCCGCACTAATTTGTACAGCTTTTCATGCTAGAAGGGTCACTTCTGGGACATTTAAAATACACCCAACCTAACAGTCTTAAGTGATGTGCCAGTTAACAGATTTTGCTCTCCTTTTTATCTGGCGTGAGGGTGGGGTGTGGGAAATAACACAGTGGACCAAGGCGAGGGCCAGCACTGGACAGCAAATAAACTCATTCAGGTTGGAAACATCCAGAACGGTCAGTAGGGGGCAGATTGGGCTCAACTAAAATCAGCCATCCCAGAACTCAAAAGCCATCATCCTCACATTTTCTGTAAAGCCTGTGCCATGTGTTAGGTTGTGTCTGACTCTGCGACCCCATTGACTGTAGCCCCCCAGGCTCCTCCGTCCCTGGGAGTCTCCAGGCAAGACTACTGGAGTGGGTTGCCATCTCCTCCTTCAAACCCTGGAGGTCCTAAATGACAAATCAGGTCTCAATTTGGTGCTTCGGATGGAAGAAGAAAAAGTCTCCTCTAGGTCAGCCAAGCTGGGATGATGCTGTAAGTTGTCAGGAGGGGTTCAGGGAAACTCTTCTTATTATCATCAGCCTTACTGTCTCTCTTCTAATTCCTCTTCCTTCCACTGCCTGAACTCCCCACCTGCCTTCACCAACAGGCAGGACTCTACCTGCAAAACTCACCTGTCACCTTCCCTGCCCCCATGCAGTAGTCTGGCCCTTCAGGGATTTTTCCCGGCTGGAAGGCTTTGTATTTTCTCTTCTTTTCTCCAAGCCCCACTCCCATTTGAGTATCTGGTGAACTTCTATCCACCCTGAGACTTGCCTAGTAATTCTCAGGTTTCAGAAGGTTAGGACATGGTGATTTATTCCCAACAATGCCATAAGGCAAGTACTGTTTGAATGCCATTTTATAAAGAAACTGAGCCACGGGGAAGCCGTGAGATTTCTCCAGAGTCATATGGTAAGGACAGGCTCGAGGCACACCAGTATCTAGTTCTGGAGAGGTCAGGCTCCCATCACAGTGGACTGCTTCTCAGAAACAGGAGATCAAGGAAAGACGAAAAAAAGGAAGGTGGCAGAGGGGGAGGACCCTTCTGAAAACACAGGTAAGTGGGAGCCTATTACACAGAGCAAGGTCACTTCTAGGGGACAGGAAGAGAAGGGGATCAAGAGCAAAGGGGAGGATTAGCCATGAGTGGAAGAGGTGCCTTTTCTTGGGAGGCCAAAGGAGAGGATATGTCATGGGTCTGTTTATATTTAAGGGGATAGAAATGGAGGGAATTCACTGAGTCAGGGAGATTCTTAGATAGATAACAGATAGATAGTAAGCCAAAGTAGACGCTTTCCCAAGACTCCTAGGATGACTTATGGGAAACTCTCCAGGGGAAGCAGAATGAAATCTCCTAATGAAAGTGAAAGTGAAACTCACTCAGTTGTGTCTGACTCTTTGCGGCCCCTTGGACTATTCAGTCCATGGAATTCTCCAGGCCAGAATACTGGAGTGGGTAGCCTTTCCCTTCTCCAGGGGATCTTCCCAACCCAGGGATTGAACCCAGGTCTCTCGCACTGCAGGTGAATTCTTTACCAGCTGAGCCACAAGGGAAGTCCAAGAATACTGGAGTGGGGAGACTATCCCTTCTCCAAGGCATCTTGCTGACCCACGAATCGAAACGGAGTCTCCTGCATTGCAGGTGCATTCTTTACCAACTGAGTTATCAGGGAAGCCCCCCAAAAGGGGACACTGCGGCTGCATGGGCCAGGAAAAGAAATCGGACCTCCTGAGTGGCAGGCAAGACTTCTACCACTGAACCACCCATGCACCAATGAAGTGATGCTTTCCAAATGTCAGTGGCGTCTCTCAAGGGAGGGTTGGATCCCTGAGGGCCTGGACATAAGGACCCCGAGCCCTGGAGCAACAGCACTGTGTTGGTCCTGGGTGTAGGTCTCTCTGTAATGTGGCAATGCTGTGGCCCTTTCCTGCTGTCACTTCTCATCCTTGGACAGCAGTAGATGCCACCACAATGCCCCAGGGCTGTCACCGGGCTGGTCATCTAACTGTGAGATTTAAAGATGCTTAAGAGCCTCTCCTCTGGCGAGGTGCTTGGGAGTTTGATTGCTGGAACAAGCTACTAATTTTGAATAAAATTTCATAAAATTGCCCCATAAGACATCCCCTCCTCCCGCCCACCCCAGACAAGACTATTCTATTGTTCTCCCACCAGCCTGCACACAGCCCTGGGTTGAAATGCTTTGATCACCAGTGGTGGCTTACTAAAATGAGCTGCCTCTTCTTCCCTTCTTTGATTCTGAAGTCACTGCAGTGAGAAAGAAACAGAAAGAGCCCTCAGAGTCAGCAGTACCTGCCTTGGAAGAAACCTAAGCTTGGAGGGCAGGATCTTGCTACTCCAGTCATAAGTGAACACACAAAAGCACAACTTGGAGCCTCTGTGAAAGAATGGTTAAGTGGTCTGCCTGCCAGTGTCTACAAGGAGCAGCACTGAGGTCACCCAGGGAGAATTCTACATCATCCTCCACCCTCTCAGGACAATCAGGTGTCATCTGGTGTGATTTCAGCCTTTCCAGCAAAGAGAGGAGATGTTGATACAATCTGAGGCATGATCTGAGAGTCATATCCTTGTTGTTCGTTGTTCAGTTGCTCAGTCAGGTCAGAATCTTTGCGACCCCATGGACTGCAGCACGCCAGGCTTCCCTGTCCTTCACCACCTCCTGGAGCTTGCTCAAACTCATGTCCATTAAGTCGGTGATGCCATCCAACCGTCTCATCCTCTGTTGCCCCCTTCTCCTCCTGCCTTCCATCTTTCCCAGCATCAGGGTCTTTTCCAATAAGTCAGCTGTTTGCATCAAGGTGGCCAATGTATTAGAGCTTCAGCTTCAGCATCAGTCCTTCCGATGAATATTCAGGACTGATTTCCTTTAGGATGGACTGGTTTGATCTCCCTGCAGTACAAGGGACTCTGAAGAGTCTTCTCCAACACCACAGTTTGAAAGCATCAATTCTTCGGCACTCAATCTTCTTTATGGTCCAACTCTCACATCTGTACATGACTATTGGAAAAACCATTGCTTTGACTATACAGATCTTTGTTGGCAAAGTAATGTCTCTGCTTTTTAATACGCTGTCATATCCTTAGGAAAGACTTAAAAATAATCTAGGGACACTCCCGGTGGTCCGGTGGTTAACTGGTTAAGACTCTGTGCTCCCAATGCAGGGGGCACTGGTTCCATTTCTGGTCTGGGAAGTAAGATCCCGCATGCTGCACAGCACAGCCAAAATAAATAAATAAAATAAAGAGATGTTTTCTTAAAAAGAATAAAAATAATCTAGATGAGCAATTCTTAAATGTTTTGGTGTCAGGAGCATATTCTTGAAAATTATTGAGGACACCAAAAATTGTTTATGTGGGTCATATCTATCAGTATTTACCACACTGGACATGAAGACTGGGAAAAATTTAAAAACATGTAAAACATGCTTATTAATTTATTTTAAATAAAATCCACTATGTTAATTAAGATAAATATATTTATAAAAAATAACCACATTTTCCAAAATTTTTTAAATATAATGAACAGAGTGGAATTGTTTTCAGTTCAGTTCAGTTCAGTTCAGTCGCTCAGTTGTGTCCGACTCTTTGCGACTCCATGAATCGCCAGGGGTTCTTTGAGACCCCAGCACGCCAGGCCTCCCTGTCCATGACCATCTCCTGGAGTTCACTCAAACTCACGTCCATCGAGTCGGTGATGCCATCCAGCCATCTCATCCTCTGTCGTCCCCTCTTCCTCCTGCCTCCAATCCCTCCCAGCATCAGAGTCTTTTCCAATGAGTCAGCTCTTCGCATGAGGTGGCCAAAGTACTGGAGTTTCAGCTTAAGCATCATTCCTTCCAAAGAAATCCCAGGGCTGATCTCCTTCAGAATGGACTGGTTGGATCTCCTTGGTTTTACATGATTGCAAATCTCTTTGATGCCTATCTCATGCTGGATTTCATCATGGCATATATATTCAATCTGTTGCCCAGTTATTTTGGTTAAAGTATGTAAAGAAAATCTGGTATCACACAGTTGGAAATGGGAGAAGTATCTTAATAGTCTTTTTCAGATAGTTATGGATATTCTTCCTTGATATTCCAAACCTTGACAAGAGGGACATTCCTAAAGGTTAGTTGCAATATGGAATTTAAAATTATATCAATAAAATTTTCATGTTCTGTTACATAAAATCTTTTGGTCTGTCTTGACCTTTGAATGGATCTTTCACTCACGCATATTTTCAGAGCATCATGCATCATTTGTAAAACATTGGCTCATGGAGTTAAAGAAACATATTTTTGCACACTGTGTTAAAAATCACATTTATTGTCATCACTACCAATCTCCTGAGAAAAGTCTTTAAGTATTGAGATGCAATAGAGCTTTTGCTGGTGGACACAAGTCTTCTAAAAAATCTAATTTCTTGAAAGTTTGAGTTTTATCATTGACAACAAATAATGTCAATGGTTTTACTTGAAACACCTCAATAAGTTCACTCTGTGCATTTTCAGTAATGTGTTTACCAAATGCACACAATGGAATAACTATAGTTTGTCATTCTTTCAAGTAAAAATTAGATTTTTTGGGGAAAAAGCAATCAGCACAGCCCTCAGTGGAAAACACTAACCACGTGTGACTTTTCTTGAGACACACTGGATGTTGTTCTGCAGCAGAAGCTCTTCCTGGCTCCTTCCCATTTCATCAGACAAAATAAAAAAAATTAAATGTACACTCAAGAATTAGAGATTTAATAAATTAACACTTTTTACTAATTCAACAAGAGCATTCTCAAGTAAAACTGACACTTTTCCTTCCTGCAAGCACGTGGCAGAGAAGAATACAAAAGCTACTACTCACACTGTTTGGTACCACTGCTAGCAACTTTGCCGTTACTTTTGCACGATCAGTGTAAAGTTCAATGCAGTGAGAAAGGTAAGTGACATCCCAGCATTATTATGATTTCACTTTTGATGTTGTAGATCTTCTGAAAGGGTCTCAGGAATCTCTAGGTGTCTGAAGACCACACTTTGAGAACTGCTATCTTTACAAACGATTTCCAAATACTGTTCTAGGAGGTGATAATCAGCCAGATTATTAATAGTAGCTGTGCCAGTTAGGATAAGCTAGATTATGTGGCAATAATGAAACCCTTAAAATCTCAGTGGTTTATAACAAAAGTCTATGTCTTATTCTATTGCATGTTACCAACTAGCTGGGCAGGGGGCACTCTGTTTATTGCCATCACTTAGGGACCCAGATGGAGCAGCCTCCATCTCAAAGGTTATCAATTACTATGAAAGTGAAAGTGGTTAGTCTCTCAGTTATGTCTGACTTTGCAACTCCACGGACTGTAGCTCCCCAGGCTCTTCTGTCCATGGGACTTTCCAGGCAAGAATACTTGGAGTACTTGGAGTGGGTAGCCATTTCCTTCTCCAAGGGATCTTCCTGACCCAGGGTTCGAACCTGGGTCTCCGGTACTGCAGGCAGATTCTTTACCATCTGAGCTACCAGGAAGCCCCATCATGCTAGAGGGAAAAGAGACTCTAGTGGGTCTCACTCTAGCAATTCCATTACATCATTGACTAAGTCAGTTCTGCTCATAGCCTACCAGCCATCTGGTCATATCCAACCACAAGAAGGGGCATGGCTGAGTGTACCGTGGCTGAGTGTACCATCCTCAAGTATGTGCTTGAGAGTAGAGAGTTGGCAATATTTGGTGAGTCACATTGATGATTACAGTAATAGCCAACATTTATGGAGCCTTTTTTATGTGCCATGTACTGTTTCAACAGCTTGTGTCACTTATCTATGCTCCTAACACTCCCATGAGGTAGGTTATATGAACTCTATTCTTTAGATCAGGACACAAAGGCACAGAGAGGTAAGCTACATTGCTCAAGGTCACACCAAATTAGGAGAGGTGCTGGGGAGGTAGAAGGACTCCAAAGCCCATGCCTTCAACCTCTAAGAAGACACATAACCCATAATTTTCCCCAGTCTTAAGCAAAATGAGAGAGATAAAAACTTTTCATAATTATAAATAGAAAGGATTGTCCTTTTTTTTTTTTCACAAGGTATCTTTTCTCTTTTAAAATGTTAAGATGTCCTTTCTTTTATGAAGTAATTTTCTTACCAGGAAAAGTAAAAGGTTGGCAACTTTAAGTTAACTCCTTTTCCTAATGATTTCTGCTCATTTTAACTGATCAAAAGTAGAAAAAATTTGTGACCACTAGTTTAGGAGGTTTTTTGATTTGTTTTGGGTCCTAGCACTATGCTTTGATTCAACCAAATTTTAGTCATTATGTGCTGGGTACTGCTCTGAGTTCTGTCAAGCATTGTATAAGATATATGGTTTCATGGACATTGTTTTATTTAATTCTATGCCATACTGCTTCCTTAATAAAAGATTAAAACATGCCTTTTTTTTTTAAATCCTAAAGCTAACTGAAACAGGAAAGACCTGGAGCATGGCAGGCCCCCACAAGGCATCTAAAGTACTCAAAGCAATAGATACCAGTAATTTCCCACAAAAGTTACCAAACAGCAAACACAAGCTTCTCAGTAAGTTTCTCACTAAACTTCATCATCATCACCTCTCTCTGTCAGGGATCTTTCATGAGATGTACTTTTTCTCTCAGGTTAAAGACCAAAAGAGCAATAAGTTGATTTCACCAGCTGGGTCCTGGAACTCAGCCATGGGTGATTTTTTGCAAAGCACTCTAAACACAAGCAAGGTTCATTGGCCGAGGGCCCAGGCCGTCAACCCAAACAGCAGCCTAGTTAACAGCGACACAAGGCTTGCACACCAGCAAGCTGTTCTGAGCTCCAACGTGGTCATATTTATCAACTTCCATTAGAAAATTTAGATGCACAGGAGAAATACTTATTGTGAACAGGTGCTGGAAAACAGAATCTTAATAAAAATTAAGCCTTGGGAAATAAAAGGTGATTCAAACAATATTGAATACCAAGAATATACCTGTTGTTTTTTTTAATAAGGTACCTTAATGATTTTTTTTTTAACAAAAGAAGAAAAGCAAAAAGGAAGGGAAGGAGAGCAGAATGGGCAGAAGAAGAAAGAAGGAAGGAAAAAATCCTCAAAAAGATACACATATCTTGGTATCATACAATAGAATACTTAAATTATGAGTCCATTATACCAAATGACTGCCTCTTGACTAGCACCTTTTCTCTGGGAATATTAATAGCATGTATGTCATCACTGACCAAATAAGTACCAACCCTGGAGATGACCAAGAGAGGCAAGGTGTTCTGTCACCATAGAGACGAAAGTTCTCCAATCATTTTTAAACTCCAGATTCTGCTTGGCAACAGAGCAATTAAAAAAAAAAAAAAAAGATGGCAATACTAGGACATTTCTAGAGGGGGAGAGTTTGTGAATATAAAAGCCATTTTTAGAAAGACTTGTGAACCAATTAAGTCCCAAAGAGTTATTTCTGAACCTCACATTTTAAGGTATTGATTCTAACAGCTGGGGGCATGCATTTAGATCAAACATTTATAAATTCTGGTCCCTATTTGAAAACGGTTGTTCAAGTTCATTGTTATTTGATAGGGCAAGTAAAGAAATATTTTTATAACCTTTCTATTTAACCACTATATGTACAGACCTCAGAAATTGATTATCATGGGTGTCAATGGGTGTCTTCAAACAGCTCTATTCTATAATTAGGAGGAGGGTTGTTTTTAGAGGGTGAGGGCTTAGTTAACAGTTGCAATATAGAAGGTGGGGATGTATTTGGCAACAGAATATACCAGAAGTCCTTGCTGATGGCTGGAATGGCAGGTCTTTCAGGTGGGAGGGAAGTGAGGTGGGAACCCCCAAGGATCTGCACTGGCTGTAGCCATGGTTTGAAGGAAAAAGGGAAGGATTAATGAGCAACTCACTAATGAGAGATAGCCACGCACAGAAGACCTTCCTTATTAAAATCTGTGCAGAGTAACAAGCACATATGGTAGTAGCCAAATTCCCATTTTGTACAAGAAACAAGACTAAGCCAGCTGCACCAGGAATGTTCAAAGGTACTCTGACCAAGGGGAGAAGGAAGAGGAGCCAGATGGCCACAGTAAGCTACAGCGTTGACCAGAAAATGTATATATTATTAATTTAGCAACATTGACAACACGTACAGGCCTGAATAAATTCCATTTTCATGGACCTCACTGTAAAATGCCCCTTTTTTGTAGGCTTTCTCTGCACTGATGCAAGATAAGTGAAAAGCATACAAAATGATACACTTTAGCCCCTGAAATGAATCCACTTATAATTACTATTAAGAAAATGGTAATTTGTCATAAGATAATGAAGCCTCTGTGAGTCCTCTTGGCTCAGTGAAAAGATATGGTGCATGCATGCTGAGGAAGCTCAAGCAAGAGGAAGTGGTTTGGTGACTTGATGCAGCAACGTCTCCCGAGGACTAGGCTCCTGGGGGCCAACTAACAGTCAGTTTCGCTTCCATTCATCTCTGACCCAAGATGGCATTCCTAATTGTCATGAAGCAAAAGAGGAACAAATAAAATGGCAAAGAATGGCAGAAGGCATATTGCCTCTAATGTCAGGAGCATGGAGGGGCAAGTCAACACGAGATGTGTAGACACATCCAACGGCTCATCTGTGAGGAATCACGGGACTGTGCCTGGTAAACTTGGGCTCTAATTTATCCGCACACTGTACAGCCTTGAAAATTCCCTGTACATCAATTTTCTCAATCAGAAGATGGGAAGAACAGTCAAAACTCCTTCTTTGTTATACAAGTGTTTTCTGTGACTACCTGGAAACATTCTCCTCAAAAGAAAATACAATCTGCATTCTTCAGCCTTAAGCAGGACATTTCGACACATGCTACAACATGGATGAACCTGAGGCCATTATGCTAAGTGAAATATGTCAGTCACAGAAGGACACGTGTGGTGTGACTCCACTTAAATGAGGTAAGGAGTCATCAAATTCATGGAGACAGAAAGCAGAATGGTAGTTTTCAGTGATGGGCTTGGAGGTGGCAGGAATGGGGGTTTGTTGACTAATGGGCAGGAAATGTCAGTTCCACAATATGAAAGGGGTTCTGGAAACGGGCTGCACGACAGTGTGAATGCGCATGACACGACTGAACTATACACTTGAAAATAGTTAAGATGGTGAATTTTGTGTTTTGATTTTTCCCAAAATGAATGATTTCAAAAATAAATAAGTAATATGCACAACAGGCCTGGCACGGTGGAGAGCATCACTCTCCAAGTATGGACTATAGGATTGAAGAAGACTCCTTGTGTAAGAGAGACAAGATCTAACTGACTTATCATCACTGAAAGATCTTTACACATTTTCAGAGACGGACCCAAAGCATTTGGTGCAATGAGTAAGGGAACCACCAATTATAAGCCTTAGCCCTTACAGGAACCATCCACCTCTGAGAATCAGATGACACATTCCGCATTAAGGCCGTGCTGTCAGGAAAGACAGCCATTTGCCAGTCAAGTAAGCCACTGCCATAGGAGACTGGAAGGAGCAGACCTGGGGGAGGTGATGCAGGTGCTGCTGCTGCTGCTGCTAAGGCGCTGCAGTCGTGTCCGACCCTGTGCGACCCCAGAGACGGCAGCCCACCAGGCTCCCCCGTCCCTGGGACTCTCCAGGCAAGAGATGCAGGTACTAGGTAAATGCTTTTCAGCTGCCACTTGGACATTTTGCAATTTGGCAGATTACCGATCTAACCAAGAAATGGTTTGTTACAGTATAGCGATCCATCACAATGCACAGTACTATTTGCAAAGAAGCTTAGAAGATATCCATTAGCAGTCAGAAAACATTCTGATGAGTCCATTTACTCATTCACCCTAAACTTACTGAGCCCCACCCCAGGCAGGTGCACTGACAGTCACGAGAGGTATAAAGATGAACTTGGCCTGCTCTTTGCCTGCCAAGTCTGGTGAAGGGAGATAGATTCCAGCCACAGGCAAAGTCTTGTAAAAAACAAAGATGTCATGGAAAAAACATGTTTGAACAGTGGAGAGACGATATTTGTAACTAAGACATATGTGTGTGTCAGGGGGAGGAGAGACGGAGTGGTGGGTTGGAATCATGGTGACAAGCCTGAAGATCTCCCCAGGTAGTCTGGCTTTGTTTTGAAGATTTGAGAAGCATAACTCTTAGATGGCAGGTAGACAAGAATAACTACTTAGAAAGGAGGGCCATTTAAGAGGCTGCTGTAATAGATTAAGCCAAAATAGGACTCAAACTAAATGTGTTAGTGACACCAAGAAGTAGGTACAAGGAGTGGCAAAGAGGAGAGCAAAGGAAGGCTTCTAGCTTACATGACTGTTGGTGACAAATATTACTGGAGGAAGAATAAGACTAGGGGAAGACAATGTCTTCAGCTGGGTACACTTTGTATGTATGGCTCAGACTTCTCATTCATAAAAGGAAAACAAATAATAAATGATCAGATGGGATCTTAGCACTGTGGTGAGGATTAAATGATAAAATAACAAGAAGAACATCATACTTTCATTTATGATTAGTTTTGTGTAAGTGTGGGACCCAGAGAAGATTTGGGACAGGAGACAGTTGGGAGTTACTGCTATAGATATAATTGTTAATAGTGCCGAAGGGTGTAAGCTGGATCACCCAGGGAGATGACATCCTGTAATCTAGGATCAGACCCTAGTGCATGCAAATATGCAGAGCAAGGAGGGTGGGGGCTGGAGTGGAGGCCAGCAGAGACGGCTTTGAAGAAATGATCCAAATACGAGTATCTGGAAAAAATAGCTTCACGGGAAAAAACAACAACAACAAACAATCCAACAGTGAACAGCCAAAAGCACCAATTCGGCCCAGAAGCTGATAAGATAAGAACTAGAATGAGAGGGTTTAACACTGAAGAGGTCAAGAGTACCATGAGCAGAAGCTACTCCAGTGGAGGGTAGGGTGAAAGCCAGTTACAGCTCACTTAGGAATGTTGTATTTTCCTGACATATTTTGACATTACATAACTCTTTAATTGGGGAAATCTTCATTCTTTAGGGCTGGAACACTGAGCTTTCACTCTCTCCCAGGAGTCACAGATACAATTTTTCCTCTTCATTTCATTTGGACAACAGAGGGAATTGGGACTCAGACTGAGAGGAAATTAATGCCGTTAAGAATCATTGCTATATTTTATCACTGAGAAAAGAACCCTAGGTTTGGGGTTGGGGGAGAGTGAAGAGATAATGGGATTAAAATATAGAACAGCACAAACAAAAGTAGAGAATCTTCTATAATAATGCCGAAAGTCATACTAATTCAGTACTGATGGGAGAACAGAAGTGGGTGCTTCTGAGACTCTACACCCATCTGCCAAGGGTCACGAAAAACGCCCGTCTGCAAGTCCTTTACAACATACCCACTCTTACCTTTCTTTTGATATCAGTGAACTGGGAAAACATTAAAGACCAATAAAACGACAGCTCCAGGATATAATAGTAGTGAAGGTCAGGTGTGAGTGGCTGAGGATCAAAGAGAAAAAGGCATGATTAATAATTAATAGGAAACCAAATCTTTCAAACATCTCAAGCTCAGTACTGGAAAGTGACATGGTCTTACACCTCCACAAATTCCAGCCCCATTCTCTGTCGATAAGAGAGCTTTGAAGCATTCCTCTAATCCACAGCTTGATGGAATTAGTTTTGTTTCATCTCCAACCAGAAAAGTGACAACTGGTATGAACATTTGGCTGCTGCTGCTGCTAAGTCACTTCAGTCGTGTCCGAACATTTGGCAGTGGTACCCAATTTGCGATTCATTTCAACAATCACATTTATGGTTCTCTGACATGCATCTCTACAAGATTCCTTTAGGCAACTTGCAAAAAAATTCTAACACATACACAGAAAGAATAAATCTGGACAACTCCCATGAGATTCTTTGAGATTCCTGTACTCAATTCCTTGAGTACAGGGACCAGGGGAGGCGAAAGAAGCTGGAGTACTCTATGAGTCATGGAGGCACAGTTTCAGATTCTGTCTTAATTGGAGCTTTTTTGTTTTTAGAAAATGTTCTGTACATTGTAAAGATTTTTTAAAAGATAATTCAAAAATATTTATTACAAGATCAGGGGACAAGGAAACTGCTAAGAGATACAGGTTAGGCACCTACCAGGGAATCTGAGATCAAGCCCCAGTTCCACAGTTTAAGAAGTTATAAAACTTGGGCCTTGGTTTACTTATTGGAAAATGGAGGTAACATCTGCTTTACCTGCCTCAGAGGTCCAGGAATGAGGAGAGGCTCAGAGAGGCAGGGGAAGTCAATGCTATTTATTTTGCACATAAATCCATAAAGACAAAACAGAGTTTTAAAAACACATTTTTGATGAGTTGTTTTTAATTGTTTCACTGAGTTATAATGAAATAACTTGATTTCCCCAATGAATGAAAGACCTTTGAAACTCATTACACGAACACATCCACACCACTGCATACAAGCAACAGTGTACATGGTAAATACAATTGAAACTGAAATGCTCTGTAAACCAATAACAGCATAATGACTAAGTGTATGAGAAGCACTCACGTAACCACCAACTCTAAGCATGGACACCAAGAAAAACAGTTGTTCCCCTCATTTATCTTTGTCAACAAAACACACGAGGAACAGGATCCTTTCCATGCAGTATGCCATTACAGGGTACAGAACCGTAAACGACAACATTCTGAGTATAATATGTAAGTTCATAAAACAGCAGTTGCGACTGAGAATTACAATTGTGTGCAGCAAGTGATTGCTTTTGATGTTACTTGAGTCTCAACCAGATGGCCTTGGAATGTTCAGCTCTCTCGGACCATGTCATGTTGCTGATTTTCAGTCTTTCTTAATTTGAATAAACCATGTGAAAGAGATGGAAATGCAAACTGGAATCCCCATTTCAATGTGTTCCTAGCCTTGACCTTGTCCTAAGGAATAGCCAACGCCAGTCCCTATCCCCTGTTGCAACACAGTGTGCAATAAAGAAGAAGCAGGGCACGCCTGCTGTCCATTAACTTTGTTAGACCAAATGCCTCTAAAAAGGCAATCTATAGAATTCCAAACTCAAAAATCCACACTGCTTACTACAATGTCAGTCTCTTTATCAACAAAATACATGGTTGTATTTGTTTCTCTTAAATAATATATCTCAGTTGAACTAGAAATTCTAGAACTGTTTCAGCAAGACATTCCTAGAGAAGTCCCACTTTGATATTCAAATAGTAACTGAGCTAGAGACCACAACACATGGTAATATTACTAAATTCAAGATTCAAGGCAAGGGTATATCTGTGGGCAGGGATCTGAAATGCTCTCTGTCTGGGATATGATTTTAATCTCATTTTCAACAATGCTATTTTTGTCTATGTGTAATGGGACAAGCCCATTTTTCCATGCTCAGGGAAATGGTGTTTGATTTATATCTATAGAGGCTGCTCCTAAGCCACAAAGCGGACCAAATTCAGCATGCCTATCCCAGCTCCTTACTCGAGCTTTGCCCACTAGCTGTCGAGACAGGCCAGGGCTATTATCAGCCCAAAAGCAGATGGGCTGTTAGAAGGAGGACTTATCCACCTACTGAAGTGATCATATCTTACTCTTCAGCAAACGCACCTTCCACACTTCCTCCATCTGCTCAAGCAAGTGAACACGGATTCTGAACTAACAGAAAGTACCCTCCTCACTAGGCTACATCCACCATCAAGCAGCAGGGGCAGGGAGGGGCAAAAAGCAAGGTGGCTGCCCAACCTGCTGGGACCTGCCAGAAAGCATGGTGCTGGCTTAGGAAGAGCTCTCCATGTGTGAAAATCCAGACAGCGCTGCGTCCTTACCTGATAGGGGTAGTTGTACCAGCAATGCTTTGTATTCCATAGCCAGGGCGTCTGAAAAACATGACAGGGAAACTATTTTACATGTTTTGGAAAAGAAGCAGGATAAGAGAAGTTTACGACAGATTCTAGGCTCCCAATATTTCGGGATTTCAATAATCTACCTGCATGAGAACTGAAGGACTTAGTACAATCGGGAATGGGAGAGCAAAGAACTGAAGAGTCCATCATGCATTCTCTCTGGGGAATCTTCTAAACTCAACCGGCAGTATTTCAGGCTACTTCTAGGATAGAGTCCCGGATGGCACTTTTTTATATTGTGCTGGTTCAGTAGACACATTCCTGCTAGGTAACCACCCCCAACAGCAGAGTTCTTCAAGTGTCTCGCCAAGATCCACTGCAAATCCTCCATCTCACTATTATCAATAAACAATGCTGACAGTTGATGCACATTTCTTTGAAACTCCTCCAATTCATTGTTCACCAAGCAACATTATTAATCAATTGTTTCATGCCTTGACAGTAGCAGGCAGGTACACTTATTTCAGTTGCAGGCAGGTACACTTATTTCAGTTGGACTAGCTCTGACTGATTCCGGGCCTGAGTAGATTAATCCTCACAGTACATTCCACCCACCCCTGACTCGTTGTCGGAGTCTTTCGAAGAAAAAACAATCTTTCTTAATTTAACAGAATCACTTGTCTTACCACAGTGTAAAATTAAAGAGAACATCTAAGTATACACAGATTCCAAACATTCTTAATAAGCAGGTAGGGTTGGTATGGATTTGAACAGACAACTCAACCATCCCCTAACACCAGCACAAACTTTCTCATATTTCTGTACTAACTTTACAATTCTTTTGTGTCCCTAATCTTGGTGGTATACATCTATATACATCTGATACACATCTTTATATTTCTTGCTATTAGGAAACATAATCTATCATTAATCCAATCTGTGTGTGGATTTATATATTGCAAAATGATAAAACTGTCATTGAAAGATTAATGTCAGATATATTTGTACTGACCTAACCTTCCTGTCAGACTTTATTTTTTTGGGCTGCAAAATCACTGCAGATGGTGATTGTAGCCATGAAATTAAAAGACGCTTACTCCTTGGAAGGAAAGTTATGACCAACCTAAATAGCATATTCAAAAGCAGAGACATTACTTTGCCAACAAAGGTCCGTCTAGTCAAGGCTGTGGTTTTTCCAGTGGTCATGTATGGATGTGAGAGTTGGACTCTGAAGAAAGCTGAGCGCCGAAGAATTGATGCTTTTGAACTGTGGTGTTGGAGAAGACTCTTGAGAGTCCCTTGGACTGCAAGGAGATCCAACCAGTCCATCCTAAACATCAGTCCTGGGTGACTGATGCTAAAGCTGAAACTCCAGTACTTTGGCCACCTCATGCGAAGAGTGGACTCATTGGAAGAGACTCTGATGCTGGGAGGGATTGGGGGCAGGAGGAGGAGAAGGGGACAACAGAGGATGAGATGGCTGGATAGCATCAGCGACTTGATGGACATGAGTCTGAGTGAACTCTGGGAGTTGGTGATGGATAGGGAGGCCTGGCGTGCTGCAATTCATGGGGTCGCAAAGAGTCAGACACGACTGAGCGACTGAACTGAACCTTCCTGTTTGGTCCCAGATCCTATAAGAGCGAAAGTTGCTCCCATCTGCACTAGGATAACTTAGTTGTCTCTCTGAAAGCCATAGAGGTATCTTTCCACCTTGCATTGATGACGATGAGGATGAGGAGGATATTAGAGAGTATTTGTAGGGTCCTCCCTATGACCATACACTTTTTTTGGAGGATACATTGTTTTTTGAGAATTCTCCTCCATGATCTATTATTTATTTAACCAATTAAAGAGTTATTTCTCCTTCAAAGTGAAAGTGTTAGTCATTCAGTCGTGTCTGACTCTTTGTGATCCCATGGACTGTAGCCTGCCAGGCTCCTCTGTCTGTGGAATTTTCCAGGTGAGATTACTGGGGTGGGTTGCCATTTCACACTCACATGTATGGACTCATTTAATCCTTATAGTAAGTAGCAGTAGTATTTCCCTCATTTTATAGATAGGTAAATTCAGACCCTGAGCCCACAGGACCAGAACTGCATATCAAGCTCAGACTGTCTGGTCTTAAAGCCAAACATAGCCACTGTGACTCTGCCTTTAAGTCTGATAAAAACTGAACCAGGCCTTAGTTCAGGGAGCTAGGCAGAAGTAAAAAGCCATGCCATGCCCTAATGATGTTCAGGGATCTCTACAGCCTTGCTTCACTTAGGCACTCCTGGTTCTCCTTTCTGTTTCCTGCTTTCGCCATTTGCTACCTGTGCATTGCTGTCCACATCATGTAGTCCCTCTGCACCAAACATCCCGAAGGCCCAACCTGCCTGTCTGACTGTCTTCTCCATTTCTCATGTCCATGACATTGAGGTTTATGACTGACCAACCTCATGGGGTGATTATAAAGATCAAATGAGTGAACAAGTTAAAAATGATGCAGAGGCTTCAGAAGTTTGATTGTCTTCTATAAACAACACAAGTCCATTGAGGAAGACATAGAAAATATTGAAAATAATAATAAGAAAAGTAATTGAATTCTTGTCACTACTAACATTTTAATATACAGCCCATTTTGAGCGTCTTTCCTATATAATATAGATATTGATACAGACATGGATAGATTTGTCCTTAAACACATACATACACACATTATTTTTAAATTTGGGCACAACACAGCAAAATCTATTTTAAAGTAGAGTACAAATATTATTTATTACCTTTCTCTCTGATAAAGCTGTTTACTATCTCTACAATCAACTGAAAGTCCCTGAGGGAAAACTATGTCATATTCTCACGTTTATCTCTCTAGCATGAGACACTCAAGGTGACAGTTCAGCATTCATTACTGAATGCTAATGAAAAGGAATACAGAATTAAATCCAAGACCTATAAAAAGGCTTGCAGTATTTTTCTGAATGTATCAGTCCCCAGTGCACAGTGCAAGCGTGTGCTTGCTTCTAAAGACATAGCAGAAATCTCCTCCACTATAGTCATCCTTCCCCTTACAGACAAAAGAGCAAAGGTATGACTCCTACTGACCCAGGAGCACCCATCATTTAGAGCTTCCCTTCCTTTGTGAGCTTCTTCTAACCCCCAGGCTTTTCTCTGGAGGCATCAGATGTGCATCACCTAGACCTGCTTGTATCACGTGTGAAAGTGGACTGATCTGCAGAAACAGTGTGTAAGTCTTTGTCTCTCACTGGGTTCTGCCTCCTTAAAGCAGGAGTAAAGAACACTGAGAATTTGATGGGGCTACCAGGGCCATGGGATTCCCAGGTGGCAGAGTGGTAAAGAACCTGCCTGCCAATGGCAGGTTTGATCCTGCAGATGCAGGTTTGATCCCTGGGACAGGAAGGTTCCCTGGAGGAGGAAATGGCAACCCATTCCAGTATTCTTGCCCGGGAAATCCCATGGACAGAAGGAGCCTGGTGGGTTATAGTCCATGGGGTCACAAAAAGAGTCATATAGCTTAAGAGACTAAACAACCACAAACAGCAACCACTCCCAGGGCCATAGCTCAGCTGGGAAGCTCACCAGTCGAACGTTTAAATCAGCACTTGCACATACTTATTGCACACTGCATGTTCATGTGTACTTCCTACTTTGATGATACTCGATATTAATATACTCCATATGCTACATTTTTCTAGGGACTCATGTTATGGTCCCTCAAACTCTTTGAGACAGAATAAATGCTGTCTTTCCCAAAAAACAGATGAGAAGACAAGTCCATGAAAAGGTGATTCTCCTAATTTCTAATAGGTCAACACAAGTGTATGAATCTGGATTGCTGCTTATCATTTAATGCATTAGGCATAACATCTTTAGTTTCAACTGATATCATAAATCTATTGTTCTTTAAAATCAGTTTTTTCAGATATCTTTTTAAGAGCAATTTCCTTGTTCATTTGATATCAAAATGAACAATGCTTATCAGATAATGCTTATCTGTACAAGCATTAACATAATTAAGAACATAAAAAGCTGCAATATTTAGATGTCAAGAAAGAATAATGGTGATTAAAAAACACACTGAAAGCCCTCATTTTAGATGAGCCTAGCATCTTCCTACATAATTAGAGAAAAGCTCTGAACCTAGGACAGTGCAAGGTGATTCAAGCACATTTTCCGGAAATAGAAATGCCTTTTTACATGGCATTACAATAACAGGGGACAATATCAACGCTGGAAAATCCAAAAACTCAATGATTCTCAAACCTTGGCCTTCCAATATGACTCACTTTAGTTCCCCTCAAAGATATACTCTTAAATAATGATATGAAGCACTTTACAGATTTTAAAGTATTTTATACATATTACTTCATTTAATTTTCATAACAACACTGTAAGTGCTCAACTAACACAGCATGCAGGTGCCAGAAAGGATAAAGAACATGTTGGCATGGAGGCTCCTCAGACTATTAAAATGCAAGTTCTGATTCAGTAGGTCTGGCTTGGGGCTGATATTGTACATTTTTGACAAGTTTCAAGATGATGCTCAGACCTTGGACCACACTTAGAGTAGTAAGGTGCTACAGAAAAGTAAGGAGGATGATCCAACTTGGTATTAGCAGGTGTAAGACACTTTGCTAGGCACTTTGTTATAATATTTCACAATTCAGTGTTAGCTGAATAAATGAATGAATTATTTCTCATCTTTACTGTAGCCATATGGAACAGAAGTTGTTAGTAAAACAGTAGTTAGCTGGAGACAGTGCTTCTCAACCAACATCCATGCTTGCTAGAACCACACACCTAAGATATATATGGTGGAAGAGATGTGAGCAGGGTTGACATGGGCCACTTTGGGATGCCACCCCTAGTGATGAATGTGAATGAGCTGTTCTCATCCTTTCTCCATTTCCATCAGAGGAAGATAGTAAGGGCTGGAGCTGTCGTCTTTGACCCTGAGACAGAAGTTTCTGTTGATGTTAGTGTCAGAGACCTCCTACTAGCCCTGGTCTGCTTACCTTGGACTATATGTGTGAGACAGATAAATTCCTATCATTTTTCTTATACATATATACAATAGCCTCTATTCTCACTAATAGAGTCATCTAATAGTTGCAGGACCCACCATGGATTCCAAAATCCAAGGAATCCAAAATCCTGCATTTTGCTGTGGTAGTCTGGGGTGACTTACACATTGTAAGACAACTCTTCATATATGGTACTTAATAGCTATTAAAGTGTGTGTTTGTGTGCTTAGTCACTCAGTCGTGCCCAACTCTTTGTAACCCCACAGACTGTAGCCTACCAGGCTCCTCTGTCCATGGGGATTCTCTAGGCAGGAATACTGGAGTGGGTTGCCATGGGGATTCTCTAGGCAGGAATACTGGAGTGGGTTGCCATGCCCTTCTCTAGGGGATCTTCCCAGCCCAGGGATCAAACTCAGGTCTCCCACACTGCAGGTAGATTCTTTACTGTCTGAGCCACCAGGGAAGCTATTAAAGTACACATCAACTAATTTCAATTTAAGAAGACTTAAAAAACATCTGAACAAGGTTAAGACCATAAAAGAGTACATAATGAATGACTTTTATGCAAACTAGTACAGCCACTATGGAGAACACTGTGGAGATGCCTTAAAAAACTGGAAATAGAACTGCCGTATGATCCAGCAATCCCACTGCTGGGCATACACACTGAGGAAACCAGAAGGGAAAGAGACACGTGTACCCCAATGTTCATCGCAGCACTGTTTATAATAGCCAGGACATGGAAGCAACCTAGATGTCCATCAGCAGATGAATGGATAAGAAAGCTATGGTACATATACACAATGGAGTATTACTCAGCCATTAAAAAGAATACATTTGAATCAGTTCTAATGAGGTGGATGAAACTGGAGCCTATTATACAGAGTGAAGTAAGCCAGAAGGAAAAACATAAATACAGTATACTAATGCATATATATGGAATTTAGAAAGATGGTAACAATAACCCGGTGTACGAGACAGCAAAAGAGACACTGTTGTATAGAACAGTCTTATGGACTCTGTGGGAGAGGGAGAGGGTGGGAAGATTTGGGAGAATGACATTGAAACATGTAAAATATCATGTAAGAAACGAGTTGCCAGTCCAGGTTCGATGCACGATACTGGATGCTTGGGGCTAGTGCACTGGGACGACCCAGAGGGATGGTATGGGGAGGGAGGAGGGAAGGGGGTTCAGGATGGGGAACACATGTATACCTGTGGCGGATTCATTTTGATATTTGGCAAAACTAATACAATCATGTAAAGTTTAAAAATAAAATAAAATTAAAAAATAAAAATAAACAACTTTACAGAAAAAAAAAATAACATTCTCGATTTAAAACACAATGTAAAATGACATTTTCCTTATGTTATGTACATCTGCTCCCAGACACAATACTTGAGATACAACTTGGCCACACACATCCAACAATAGCACAGTGTCTGGGGGAGGCTTCTGCAGCTCTTACCCTGAGCAAACCCAACCCCAGCACCAGGATGGAGGTCAGACGTGCTGCTGGAGGTCAAAAGCAGTCCTCATTCGCTTTTTGACTAAATGCATAAGATTCAAGCACTATGTATTCTGTGATTATTTTTTAAGTAGCCTTTTTTTTTTAAGTGTCAGCAAATGTGAGTTTTTAAAAAATCCGGTTTCTTTTTTATCAATTGTTCTGTAGAGGTTTCATAGTGAATAGGACTAACAAAAATAGATGAGGTTTGATCATTTCACTTTACTGTCTGGAATAAGATAGGTTTGGTCTTATTTTTTTTGAAGTTCCATTTGATATACTTCTTAAAAACAATAGTTAAAAAATAAATGTTCTATTAATTTCTGAGAGTTTGATATTGAAATTCCAACTAAAAGTCTTAACTTATCTACTTAAAACAAACAATTGTAATATGTAGTGGAACTATATGGAACCTTGCTCTGTATTCTCCAAAGTCTCCAGTAACTGTGTTATCATACTTTCATAATTCAAAAAATAAAAAAGATAAAAAATAAAAAGGGCTCAGCAGATATAAACAAGATCTTACTGTATAGAACACAGAACTATATTCAATATTCTGTCATAAACCATAATGGAAAGGAAAGTATATATGAAATATATTCCTTTGCAATATGAAAAGGAATGTAATATATATATATATATATATATAAAACTTTGAATATATATGAATCATTTTGCTACAGAGGAGAAATTAACACAGTGTTGTAAATCAACAATACTTTAATAAAATAATTTTAAAAATAAATAAATATACCTTTCAGTTATTATGATGATGGATCAATCATCAGATATTAAGAAGGCCTTGTCCAAGCTAATAAAATGTACAACACTAAGGGTGAGAAGGCAATGGCACCCCAGTCCAGTACTCTTGCCTGGGAAATCCCATGGACGGAGGAGCCTGGTAGGCTGCAGTCCATGGGGTCGCTAGGAGTCGGACACGACTGAGCGACTTCAATTTCACTTTTCACTTTCATGCATTGGAGAAGGAAATGGCAACCCACTCCAGTGTTCTTGCCTGGAGAATCCCAGGGACGGGGAGCCTGGTGGGCTGCCGTCTATGGGGTTGCACAGAGTTGGACACGACTGAAGCGACTCAGCAGCAGCAGCAAGGGCGAACCTTAATGTAAACTATGGATTTTGGGTGATTATGATACGTCAGTATAGGCTCATCAGTTATAACAAATGTACCACTCTGGTGGGTGATTTGATAGTGGGAGAGAATATGCATATATGAGGCCAGGGGTACATGGGAAATCTCATACTTCAATTTTTCTATGAACATAAAACTGCTCAAAAAATTAAATCTTTAAAAAAATTAAGGTTAACTCAGATCACTGACACTTATCATGCCTCGTAAACTAATGGAATAACTGAGCTTGAAGGAAAAGATCAGAAAAAAAGGATGCTCAGTTAAACTGGCAAGTGTTAAAACGATTAAATGGAAATATAAATACACATACACACCTTTTTTTCCCAAGAATCAGTTGGTGCCTTCAGCTGAACAAATAGTAGTCTCTTTGAATTAATAAATATTTTGATATAACAAAAGAAGATGGATCATAGAAAGTATTAAAAAACATTTCATTGCCTCATCAAAAGTGTGAAAGATGTGTGGGTCTTTACCTGAAGTCAGCATCTGAGAAGCAAACTTTCATCTTTCACTATTTCCATCCCAACTCCTAGGTGGCTTTCATAAAGCTCAGGTGTGACAACTAACAGTGAAGGAATACAGTCTAGGAGACATACTGGCTTCTGAATAGTTTAAGTATGAAATACATAGAGCCTTGGATTATGTTTTTAAATGCCAGGAAGCGAGATCCCTGAACTACTCTGAAATTTCTTTCACTGAGACTACTGAAAACGCTTTAACTGAGTTACACTTAAAACTTACACCTTTGGCTTATATTGTAGATGTACTGTAAGAACTTGAGAAAATGCTTCCTTGTCTGCAATGTCTTTACACTGGAAAGGTTAACATTAGGTAACCACTGAAACTGAATGTATAAGTTCCAGTGATATTTTTCCTTTTAAATTTAGTCTAATGGGGAGAATTCTCTTTGCAAATGTTTAGCATGTTTCCTGTTACCAAATCATTATCTTTTCACCATGGTTTTGGGAAATTAGTGTCTAATTCTGAAGCTCAGTCACAACAATTGTTACTATCTCAACATTTTTGCTTCTTTTTCCTTTTGTGGGTACTTTTTGATGGTAATATCTATATTAACAGCTTTATTACATAAACATTGTGAATTCTCTTCAGAAATGTTGAACAGCATAATTTCAATGAATATAAATCAAATCCATTCAAAATGATAATCTACCATTTTCATTTAATACATATTGTGAAGTAATTCAGAATCGAAATATTTTATGCTTTGTAAGTTTAAAAACTGATCAATAAACTGTATTTGGGATGAAAAGAATGAAGCCAGAAGTCTCTGAGCAGCCTGAAGATGAAGTTGGTCAGTGATGAGTAGTCTAGAACAGTCTCCAGCATGCAAGAGTTACCCTTTCCTCCTTTGCTGGGTCAGGAGATATGTCACTATAAATCTACAAAGCAGAGTGGTGACCCCTCCCTAGAGGCCCTTGGCATCTGCATTAGCTTTGAAAGCTCTTATGATGTGCAAATGTAATTTAGACTTGACCTCATGGTCATTATATAAAGATAGCAGCTTTTCATATTGATCAAACTTTTAAAAAGATGCTAGTCTTCTGGACCTAGTGAAGTATGTGCTTTCAGCACACTCAGCAATCAATTTAGAAAGTAATATGCAGATCTGTCAAGCATACAAAAATAGAAGGAATTCCTCGGAGATGGGTATTGAGGTTACAGGGTTTCCTTGAGGGCTTCATCACAGAGCCAAAGAGAAAGAAATCTTAGTGGCTTTTCCATGACATTTAAAACCTTCCAGCCATTTAAAACTGGATGCTTGGGGCTGGTGCACTGGAACGACCCAGAGGGATGGTACTGGGAGGGAGGAGGGAGGAGGGTTCAGGATAGGGAACACGTGTATACCTGTGGCGGATTCATGGTGATATATGGCAAAACCAATACAATATTGTAAAATTAAAAAATAAAATAAAATAAAAATGAACTTGGTACAAAAAAAAAACCAAACCTTCCAGCAGTGGTTCTCAACTTTTTCTGCCTATGCTCAGCTGAGGGACTCCACGTGCACCTCATAGTAACTGAGGCTGTGATTCTCAAGAGCCTGGAGAACAGGAGGCTTAAAAAGACACCTGTCCACATTAATTCAGATGTGTACTTTCCTCTGGGCTAGTGAGAATCACTGCAAAGCAGAATGGACAGATTAATTCCATGTTTAGAATAGAAATTAGGAATAAAGGAACCAGATGAAGAAAAGGGAAGAAGAAATAAAAAGAGGTGGAAAGACCTACAGGGAAAGGAAAATCCTGAGAATGTCAACATGGGGGTGGGGGAGGTAGGGGAGAGATGTGTGGGGAGAGATGTGTAGAGACGGTGGCCAGTGCAGAATTTGGGAATGAAGCCAATCAGAATGGCCGCTGGGAACAAAGAAGAACAAAAGAGCATTGCTCACCACCCAGTTTCTACAAGGGTTACGTTGACCCACTGCAGTCACCCGATGCCAGCACAGCCCTGAGAGGAATTCAGGATGAAAACAGGATGAAACACTGTGTGCTGTGGGTGAACAGGCCCCACAAATGGATGGATTTCTCAGGAAGAATTTCAGTGACCCTGATTCTTGAATCTTCCCATATATAGACAAACACTAAAATCATTAGCTTGAGATATCTGTTCTTTATGACTGGCAGTGACTTTTTATGAAAATGTATTCTTGACAGTATGTATTTCCTGGCCAAAAAAAAAAATTAATATATATACTGCCTCTTCCCACCTGTTTGGAGCAATTCCTCAGAGCTGTCTCCTGGGGTATAGTCCTCAGTACAGTTCTTTTATTTAAGGTCTTAAGACCTTGAATAAAACTTAACTTTGCAACTCTTATGTTGTATGTTTTTCTTTAAGACAACACTATTAAGAAGCACAGAATTAGTCAAAAGACCATATAAGGAAACAATTTATAACACAGAACAAAAAATTAAGATCTCTAATGTGTAAAAAGCCCATAAAAATTGATTAAAACATTTAAGTATCCCATCAGAAAAATGGGGAGAAGATACAAACAGGCGACATACTAAACAAACAAACAAAATGTGACCAAAAACATGTGTAAAAATTACAGGTTAAAGTGAGACAGAATTTTTTTTTACCTGAGTCTGAAAATACCTGAAGAGGTTTATACCCAGGGGTTAGCAGTGTATAGGGAAAACAGTACTCTGCAAACTAGAATAACCTTTCTAAAAAGTAATTTTGTCTTCAAAATCTGTACTTCCTTTAAAGCAGCATTTATTGTTTAAAAAAAAATCAGACTACCATTCCTTTTCTAGTAATGAAAAATCGAAATAAATGTAATTGTTCAATAAAATTGAACACTGGCATGTTCCTATCTGGGATTCAGTGGGTGCAGGCTCTGAGATGAGAACATAGGTGCTGGCTGGTTATTTGGGAGGTGACCCCAGGAAACTAGAAAAACGGGGAATACCCAGGATGGTTTTCAGGAATGAGCTGGTTACTGTTGTGGGCAACTACACCTCGACTCCACTGAGGACCTCTGCAGAATTACAGAGCACACATCTTACAACTGTGCCAACACAGGACAGGGAGGCTGAGGCATATATCTACCAACTCTCATAGCCCATTGGTTGAGGTTCCAGTATTAATGCCTCCTTGGGTCTAGGTTGTACCTTCCTGTGTCTGGTAATTTGCAGCTTAGGAGAAAGCAGAGCAGAGACAGGGCACAGCTCCTATCTGATGTGGGACACTGTCAAAAGTGCATGGCACTGTCCACCACAGCTGTGCTAATATCAGATGGACTATGGGGGTATAACCAGCACATTCACATTTTAAGTTAAAATCAAATTGCAAGTAGAATATACAGTGTATCTTGTGTTTAAAGTAGATATATACAGATATATATTTACACACACACACACACGAAATATGACTGGCAGGATATTTACCAAAAGTTAATTAGTGTTTATCTTCAAGTAATGAGTATCTCAGATGATTTTCACTTTTTAAAAAATGTTTATATTTCAATATTAAACTACGCAAGTATTTGTAGCTATAATTTTCTACAATGAACAGGGCATATTGCAATAATAAAAAAAAGCTAAGTCTATGTACCTTTAATAGGTCCGATTTAAAAAACACATTTGCTCTATATTTAAAGATAACATTAATGATATTAACTATTACAATCCTCAAATTATTCAATAATTCCAATTAATTTAAAACTAAAAACTAGTATATGAAACAACTGCCTTCAGAACATTTACGTGTTGACTTTGATATTTCAAGTATAAATCAATCGTCAATAATTTAATTCTAAATTCTCCATTAAGAGAAAGTGAAAAGGGGAAAATAATAAGATGAGCAAATAATGCAGAATAAAGTTTGCATTCATTACAGTGATGATCAATCATTTTGCCACCCACCCTACCCACTCTCATTTCAAAGAGCCTCAATAACCTCTTTCTTGTCTGCTTAGCTGCTCAGTCATATCCGACTCTTTGCGACCCCATGGACTATAGCCTGTCAGGCTCCTCTGTCTGTGGAATTCTCCAGGCAAGAATACTGGAGTGGGTTGTCATTTCCTCCTCCAGGGGATCTTCCCAACCCAGAGATCAAAATCACATCTCCCATGTCTCCTGCACTGTAGGCAGATTCTTTACCTACTGAACCAATGGGGAAGGTGAGCACTATCTTATTACTTCTAAACCAGTTTACCTGCATTCTAATATCTTTCTGCTAATATAATTGCACCCTCTTGTTTACTTGCTCTTTCAAGTATTCAGTGGCCTCCATGTATCAGATACTCTGCTACACATGAAGATACTGGGGACAAGTTCTCCATTTTCTAGGAACTTACCATCTGCTGGGTAATCAAAACAAAACAATAAGTTATAGATGAAGTAAACACAGGCTGCAGAGGGGCAGATACACCCAGCCCAGTCTGGAAGGGAGAGGTGGCAGGGGACAGCTCCACTAGGTGGCACCATAGTAGTTGAGGACAGAAGGACAAGCAGAAGATGGTGGATGGAGGAGAGGAACTCAGATGGAAGAACTTTTAAAAAATCTTTCAGGAGTCATGTCATAGTTCCAACATCATTTTCATAATCCCTTTCTTTGCCTTATTCTCCAGAAGCCTAAAAAACACTAAATGCCTTCTCATTTCCAACTCAGAAGGTGAAATGTCTCTGGCTGGCTGTCCATGTTTCTGCTAGGTTGGCTTCCACCAAGTAAGACGAACTCCACTCTGCCCAATAAATGTCCCCTGCTCTCCTCGGGCCAGGCACCTTGCTGTGTGCACCTCATTAATTCCCATCTCCATGTCTTAACTACTCCTGCACCTTGTATCTGGCTTGTCATCCCTACCCCACTGCCTCTTGGTCAGTATCCTAGGCACTATTTGATTGGCCTCCTGGGGTCACATAGCCTCCTAGAGCTACTAGCCTCTCCAGGAACAGAGAGCTAGTGATACACGTGTACCTGTCCTGTACAGAAAGGCTTCTTACTCCTACTTTAACATTTATTCAAGACGGAGAGAAACAATAATACGAAGGTGGAGAAAGCATGAACAAAAAATAAAACAATGAACTGAAAAGAATGAAATGCGAGTGAAAACTTGGTTATTTTCCTTCACAATGGCTCTTATTCTTAATTGAATATTTGTGGACATTTTCTTAAAAACGGTGAGCCTGTCACTTTAAGAGACTCAAATGAAAGTATTTGTTGCCAAGGATAAAATTCAAGAAAATATTAGTAATATGCCTAACAGATTCCCATTTGTTAAAAACTTTTTGGAGGATAAAAGTGAAACAATGACAAATATTCTTCTATTTTTTTCTTGCTTTTGACATTTATAATAGTGTGTCAACATTTGTAAGATCTGTATAACTCAGTGAACCAATAATTTCCAAATGACTGATGCATGATGTTAAATAATCACACCTGGATGAGAGGGAAAGAGAAATCAATGGATGTTAATGTAACCAAGCATTAAAATTTCACTGACATTAAAGAAATTACTTTTTCTTGAGTTTTGGCATCATATCAAAGAAGAATATCTACAATTTTCTGGAAAACACTACTAAGATATTTCCACTTTTTCCAATTTTATATCTTTGTGAGACTAGATGTTCTTTATATAAATCAAGCAAATACACACATTCACACACCCATGACAAACTGAATGTTGTTGTTCAGTCACTAAGTCGTGTCCAACTCTTTCCAACCCCAGGGACTGTGGCACACCAGGCTTCCCTGTCCTTCATCATCTCCTGGAGTTTGCTCAAACTCGTGTCTATTGAGTCAGTGATGCCATCCAACCATCTCATCCTCCATTGCCCCCTTCTCCTCTTGCCCTCAATCTTTCCCAGCATCAGGGGCTTTTCCAATGAGTCAGCTCTTCACATCAGGTAACCAAAGTATTAGTGCTTCAGCTTCAACATCAGTCCTTCCAGTGAATATTCAGGGTAGGAATGAGAATCCAGTTCTCCTCTACTAAACCATACATTAGAGGTTTTTACAAAAATCTCTAGCTTTTGTTTTGGACAATATAGTTTTTTTCTTAAACTGTTGTTTTCGTGTAATGACTGTTTGTTGCTATTTTAATTCAATTCATAAATGCTTTTTCAACTCACCAGCTTTAATTTCTAACACAATAAGTATCGACAGATATGACTAATAAAAACAAAAACTCTTTAAAATTCTTATGACTGTTTCCAGTGTAAAGGGGTCCTTAAACCAAGAAGTTTGAAAACCACTGTGTCCAAGGACAGCAGATCAACACAATGAAAAGATTCAAGTCTCCAAAGGTGGTGTGGAGCAGAGATCATGTGGGTGGCAAGGAGGGAAGATAGTGGCTGGAAGGGAGCACAAGGGGGGCTCCTTGCTCCGGGTGTTGGAAAAATGAGCATGTTATATTGTGGAGAGTCAGCAAGTTACCCAGTTTTGGTACCTATCTTATACTTCAATAAAATATTTAGATTAAAAAAAAAACTACTGGGCACTTCAGCTTGATATTTCTTATCTACAAAATAAGACTTGCTTTTTAATATGTTATGTAGTCACCTTGTCTGTGTATTCTATCTTCAAACCCATAATAGGCTACATTATATGAATCATGAATCCAAACATATTAAGTAAAGACAGTCCTATGTTTCCTGAACTCCTAAACTTCCAGTCATTTTCTGTCTAGATTGGCCATAAATGGCTATAGAAAACACACTTTACATGAGGAACATGTTAGAAGGAAAAATTGTATCGTGCTCTCATTATTTGAGAAAGCTGCAGAAAACACAAAATTCAGATACTTGCAAAGCAGCCAGATCCCTGTAACATTCAATTATGTGACTGGAGAACACCACTTTTTTTTGAAAGGCAGGGGAATCTAGAAATAGAGAAATAAAAGTTCCTTAATTTCCCAATCGCTGCAACCACCGAAAGAACACATGACGGGGAAGAGAGAATCGGGAAGGACGGAGCAGCCCCTCTGTATGGTCTGGTCTCCTGTTAACCAGCTGAGTGACAGTGGCTAAGTCAGCTCACCCATCTGGTTGCTCATGTGTGAAATTGGGAGACGGCGTCATTTCTATGATCCCTCAAGCCCTAAATTCCACCATTCTCTTTGCCCCCCTTTATTTCCCCCAAAGACAAAAATCTTGGTTTCCTGCGTGTGCTCTAATCTTGTTGCAAGCTCTGACACCCCATTAACGAAAATCCAGTATCAGAAGGAAATCCTCTATTTTCTTCTTCAAAGGGACTCCAGCTTTCCATTACAATTTAGATATTTTGAATCACTGACAAAATTTAGTCACTCTTATTAAACACAATATAATAAAAAGCTCATTTTCCCCAATATCATTATATGTGAATAAAAGTCATAAAGGAGAAATTACTTTTCAGTGTGTCCTCTATCTGTGAAACTCAAGTTTTATATTATGTTTGGTATTGACGATTAAAATTTTCTAAATTAAACACTGATGAAAATTTGATGATGGTATTTTAATTTAGGAAAATAATTAGTCCCTTTCCTTACAGTCACTTTCATATATTAAAATTCAGAAGGGAATTCACAATTCAGTTTACCATTACTCATTACTAATAGGACAAATGATCAAACTATATCCTTTAAATGAGTGGTACATCCTTATATATTATTTATTTTCTAATTAGGATAGAGAAATTATCCTTTGAGTTGCTGAGTTAATTACAAAGAAGGAATTTATCGTTATGCAGTTTAGTTTCTGATTTTAATCAAGCCTGTTTTCCTGTCTTCCCAGCTTCTGATCTTATAAAGATACGTAATTATTTTGAGGGGGAGGGGAAGCCAAAAAATACAAATCTGATAGATTAATGCAATTGAGTTACATCAAGGAGCTGAACCAGCAATACAGAAGTGGTTTGCTGAATATAAGATAAAGCTTTCCTTTAGATGAATAAAGAGAGCTTTTAAAAATCAATGAAGTGAAAAGGCCGGATGATTAATGAAATCGGCATGATACTGAAAATGAAATCTTGAACTATCTGTTGTTGTTTAGTTGCTAAGTTGTGTCCAACTCTTTTGCAACCCATGGACTGTGGCCCGCTAGGCTCCTCTGTCCATGGGATTTTCCAGGCAAGAATACTGGAGTGGATTGCCATTTCCTCCTCCAAAATTATCCGTTTATGTGGAAGCAAAAACAAGATGGCCAAGTAGTCACGGTATATTACTGACCAACCTTTCTATGGAAATAGAACCACCTTCCTTTTTACATTCTGTTGTATCCATATATTTTGGAGATATTGCAGGTTCAGTTCCAGAGCAGGGAATAAAGCAAGGCACATGAAGTTTTTGGCTTTCCAGTGCATATAAAAGTTATGTTTATACTATACTATAGTCTAATGAGTATACAATAGTCTTAAGTCTAATACATTATGTGAGCCTTCTGTGAATCATAATCTTTTATGATAATCATAATCTTTTATGGGAGGGCCTTGCCTCCAGGTTGATTGCTGCTGACTGATCAGGGTGTGGTGGTTGCTGAAGGCTGGTATGGCTATGGCAATTTCTTAAAATGAGACAACAATGAAATGTGCTGCATCAATTGCACTTTCCTTGCATAAACAACTTCTCTATAGTGTACAGTGCTACACTACATTTTGATAACATTTTACCCAGAGTAGAACTCCTTTTAAAATCGGAGTCAATCCTCTTAAATTCTGCCACTGCTTTATCAACTAAGTTTGTGTAATATTTTAAATCCTTTGTTGTCATTCCAACAACCTTCACAGCATCTTCACCAGGAGTAGATTCCATCTCAAGAAACCACTTTCTCTGCTCATCCTTGAAAAGCAACTCTTCATCCATTAAGGTTTATTCATGGGATTGCAGCAGTTCAGTCACATCTTCAGGCTTCACTTCTAGTTCTCTTCCTATTTCCACTATATCTGCAGTGACTTCCTCCACAGCAGTCTTGATTCCCCTCAAAGTCATCCATGAGGGATAGAATCACCTTCTTCTGAACTCCTGTAAAGGTCTGTATTTTGACCTTTCCCCCATGGGTCATAAATGTTCTTGATGACATCTAGAATGGTGAGTCCTCTCTAGAAGGTATTCAATGGACAGTTTTGCACAGATCCCTATATGGCACCTTACAGCCTTACAAAATGTATTCCTTAAATAACACTTGAAAGTCAAAATTACTTCTTAAACCATGGGCTACAGTATAGCTGTTGTGTTAGCAGGCATGAAAACAACATGAATCTCACTGTACATCTTCGTTGGAGCTCTTGGGTGATGAGGTGCATTGTCAGTGAGCAATAATAATTTGAAAGGGGTCTTTTTTTTTTTTTTCCCCTGAGCAGTAGGTCTCAACAGCGGGATTAAAATATTCAATAAACCATGCTGTAAATTGGTGTGCTGTCATTCAGGTTTTGTTGTTCCATTTATAGCACAGGCAGAGAAGATTTGACATAATTCTTAAGAGCCTAGGATTTTAGGAGTGGTAGATGAACACTGGCTTCAACGTAAAGTCACCAGCTGCATTAGCCTCTAACAAGAGAGTGAGCCTGTTCTTTGAAGCTTTGAATCCAGGCATTGACTTCTCCTCTCTACCTATGAAAGTCCTAGGTAGTGTCTTCTTCCAATATAAGGCTATTTTATTCACATTTAAAATCTATCATTTAGGATAGCCACTTTCATCAACTATCTTAGCTGGGCCTTCTGGATAACTTGCTGCAAATCAGCACTGTATTAGCACTTGCTGGTTCACCCTGCACTTTGATGTCATGAAGATGGTTTCTTCCCTTAAATCTTATGAACCAACCTCATGAGCTGCAGACTCTTCTACTGCAGCTTTCTCACTTCTCTCAGCCTTCACAGATTTGAAGATAGTCAAGACCTTGCTCTGGATTAGACTTTGGCATGTGGGAATATTGTCACTGGTTTGACCTTCCCTCCACACCACTAAAACTTTTTCCATGTCAGCAATAAATTGCTTCACTTTCCTTCTGTGTGTTCACTGGAGTACCACTTTTAATTTCTTTCAAGAACTTTTCCTTTGCATTCATAACCTGGCTGTTTGGTGCCAGAATCTCATCTTTGGTCTTAGTTTTCGACATAGCTACCTCAGTAGGCTTAATCATTTCCCACTTTTGATTTAAAATGAAAGATGTACAACTCTTTTCAGTGGAACATTTAGAGCCATTATGAGGTTATTGGGCTCCCCAGGTGGCACTAGTGGTAAAGAACCTGTTTGCCAATGCAGGAGACATAAGAGACGCAGGTTCAATCCCTGGATTGGGAAGATCCCCTGGAGTTGGAAATGGCAACCCACTCCAGTACTCTTGCCTGCAGAATCCCATGGACAGAGGAGCCTGGCAGGCTACAGTCCATGGTATCACAAAAATTGGACACAACTGAAGCGACTTAGCACGCATAAGGTTAAAAATTGGCTTAATCTCAATGTTGTCATGTCTCAGGGAATGGAGAGGGAAAGGAGAATAGGAAATAGCCTGTCAATGGAGCAGTCAGAACACACACAACATTTATCAATTAAGCCTGCTCTCTTATGTGGGTATAGTCTATGAATCCCTAAAACAATTATACAATAGTATCATCGAAGATCACTGATCACAGGTCAGCATAACTAATGTAATAATAATGAAAAAGTTTGAAATATTTTGAGAATTATCCATTTGTGACACAAACTTGTTTAATTTGTGACATAGAGGCACAAAGTAAGCAAATGCTGTTGGAAAATTGGTGCCGATAGACTTGCTCGATGTAGGGTGGCCACAAACCTTCAATTTGTAGAAAAGAGAGCATCTGCACACAATAAAACAAAGTATGCTTGTACCCGTCAGGTGCTTCCGTGTTTGTTTACCTCAACACCTATGAATTTCTGAGTTCACAGATGTCTACACTATTAACCCATCAGCGTTTCCTTTCTTATAGTTTGATTCATGCTCTCATGAGGTTATATTTGTTACTTGCCAAATGCCTGATTCTTCAAGCACATACACTATCAGTTATAGAAACTGCCTGTGTAAATGAGTAAAAAATAAGGTTATTTATTGTACTAGAAATTGGCAGTGCAGAAAAAGGCCATGAAGTTGAACCAAGCTGGAGCCATCTGTCTCCAGGCAAAGGCATACAAATGACTTCATGACTTCAGTCCACAGTTCCAGGGACTACAATATCGAAAACATGCATGAGCTAATCTTTAAATGGGAAACAGCCACAGACAATGAAACTTTACTTGCTCCAAAACAAACAATTTTAGTAATTGAGCTGAGAAGACACATTATTCTGTTATCATTGGGAAGTATAATCTAGAAGACTTACACCAAGCTGAAGTGCAATTATCCTTTAATGAATGCATCATTGAGTTAAATGACAATGGTATTTTGGCTCTTCAATCAGAGTTCCAAAAATACTCTAATTGGAGGGCTTTTGCCACTATAAGCATATCATGTATTCTATAGGATGGGGCTTCCCAGGTGGCGCAGTGGTAAAGAAACCACCTGCCAATGCAGGAGATGCAAGAGACGCAGGTTCAATTCCTGGGTTGGGAAGATCCTGTGGAGTAAGAAATTGCAGTCTGCTCCAGTGTTCTGGAAAAGTCTATGGACAGAGGAGTCTGGCAGGCTACAGTCCCTGAGGCTGCAAAGAGTTGAATGTGATGGAGCACACACATGCTACAGGGTGTCTCATTCTGGAGTGCTTAAATATAACTAGGGGCCAGTTCTATGAACACATGGTTTATAAACTGAGTGAGAATCTGTCAATGTACCTTCTGATTCTAGAACATACGTTCTGGGAAAAAAACGACCCATTTTTATATACCATTGGTTACAAATAGAAATAAAATACATATGTTACCTAACAGTATTATAAAAGGCTTGTGTTACATGTGTTGTTCCAGTGAACAAAATGTAAACCAAGATAGAAACCATAACATCAAATTGCTTTATAATGGGACTGACTATAATTTTGTCCCTGGAAAAACTAAAAGGACACCCAAGGAGAGGAAAATTACATTTAGTTCAAACAGAAAGTAATCAAAAACTGTCTAAATATAGGGAAAGTTGGCATCTATAACAAGCTCCAACAGTAATAAGAGGGAATAGAAGGGAAGATCAGCTGTACCATGGATTTCCTTAGTTTAGGTTTATATTTATCTAAATAACACCACTTTAATGGTGGTATAAAAATAAACTGCTGAGACAATTAAATGCCTGATATATTCTTATTATTTATCATGCAATAACATTCACTTATCCAGCACCTGCTCTATGCCAGGTCATATTCTAGGCACTAGGGATTTAGAAGGGAACAAAACTAACAGAAAATCTCTGTTTCTGCAGAATTTATTTTCTGGTGGAGGATACTGATAATAAATAAGATAAATAAGGAAAAATATGTATTATGTTATATATGGTGAAGGCTCAGAAGAGAAAATCCAGCATGAAAGGGATACATCAATGCAAATCAGTCATAATTGTGTATATATATATCTCCCCTCTCTTTGAGCCTCCCTCCTTTCCCTATCCCACCTCTCAAGGTCATCACAGCACTGCAGGTTGGGCTCCCTGTGTTATACAACAACTTTCCACCAGGTATCTGTTTTACATATGACAGTGTGCATATGTCAGTGCTACTTTCTCGATCTCTCTTACCCTCTTCTTCCCCGCTGTGGCCACTAATCTGTTCTCTACATCTATGTCTCTATTTCTTCTCTGTAAATAGTTTCATCAGAACAATTTTCTAGATTCCATATATATGCATTAATATACGATATCTGTTTTTCTCTTTCTGACTTACTTCACTTTGTGTACCAGGGTCTACGTTCATCTACCTCACAAGAACTGATTTGAATTCGTTCCTTTTCATGGCTGAGTAATATTCCATTGTATATATGTATCACAACTTCTTTATCCATTCATCTGTTGGACATCTAGGTTGCTTCCATGTCCTGGCTATTGTAAACAATGCTGCAATGAACATTTAGCTTTTAACTGGTAATAACTTTACCACTGCTTTCCAAATCTATCAGTCTGCACGTCATTTTTGTATTAAAGCTGCATCCTTAGGGATGGTCCTGGTTAATTCCATTTAGGACTTTGCTGAAAAGAGCACAGAAATGGGAGTGATGTGATGATGAGGGACGGACAGTTAAAAAGACCCAGATCTTAGCAAGGGTGGTATTCTTGGCAAAGTTAGAGAATGAAAAAAAAACCACTGCAGATAAATTCAGTGTTTTACTGCATGGACCTGCTTCCTCATTTATATTGACATGTTGTCAGCTGTGAAAATAGTGAGATTTTCTGTTTCAATTCTCTGCTCTAAAAAATGGCCATGACGATTATTGTACTAGGTTTTATGAAACTGAAGATATATAGAGGCAATAATTTTAAAAGAAAAAACATCTTAGGAATGGAAGTCACTGATGTTATTCCTTAGATGACCTGCATCACAACATACTGTGATAACAGAAGACAACAACAAAGTAAGGAATACAGAAGTCAATTCACTGAAGACATCAGACTGGGAGGATAATCAGGATTGTGAAGCTGTGTTTTTTACACTGAAGATACTACATGATGAATACTTAATTTTTCAATACTGTCTGCTTGACCCATATATTTAATCATTCTGGTCTTTAAAATAAAATCTATTGTTCCCATACCACCCCTTCTCCTCATACAATCACATATGTTGATCCAGACCTCTTACGACAATTTCCCATTTTATGTTTCAGAATAATCCAGAAGCAGATGACTTAATACAGTGGGTGTTACTTCTGGGAAATACGTTAAAGGGAATATGCTCTGCTAATCAAATGCTGCAATTACATGAGGAAAACAATCAGAATCACTTTTATTTTTTAATCTATGGACTCCTGGGATCAACTCCAGACTTAATGAGTCATAGGCAGAATGTTTGTGGGGGTTGCAGTTAGTGTCCAGTTATGTGTACTGGGCCCAGTTATGTTATCAAGTTCCCTGGGTGATTCAGATCTGCTGCAGGATTAGAACTACTGCACTGAGGTAAGCTGCTCAAACCTACAAAGCCTACAGCAAATAATGTGCCAAGTGAGGAATTCTGCAAAAAAGCAGTTTGTCTCCAGCTGCTTCATCTGCTCTGCATGTTCCCACCTTTTTGTGAAGAATGATGTTCAGGTTCTAAATACCTCACATGACTTGACAAGTAGGGGAGTAGAAAGTCACACTTGGATGGTGATTTTACTGTTTATTTTAGTAAAGATACTTTCCAGAATGGCAACCATATAGCACAGGTATCTTGAACATGAAAGAGACACCCAATAGGACCAGTGATAATAGGCTTATTCTGCCCATTACAAAGACAGTTTTATCTATCCTGAGCACTTGCTTATACCAATGTTACTCTCCCATTTCTTCCTCAGTGGTAGAAGGCCAATTTTAAATTGAGCACATTGTCTCTTCAATATAAACAAAGAGATACTTCTCAGCCTTCTTGCAGCTAAGTATCTAGCTGTGTGTCTCAGTTCTGATCTATGAAGTAGAAATGGTATGTGAGATGTTCATAAAGGCTACATAATGAGAGACAACTCAGCTGGCAAACAATTTTTTACCTATTCACCTCTCCTTCTTTGGGGAAATTGTTTCACTGAAGTGATGGCTGGAGTTCCAGCAGCCATTTTGTAACAGGAAGTAATCTTCAAGATAGAAGCTGTGTATTAGCATCCTGGAGCAAAAAGATAGAATATCCCTGTATCCTAAACGATGGGGCCATCATTTCAGATGCCAACTGCCTCCCTCAGACTTATTTTACATGACAAATAAACTTTTTTTCTTATGTAAGCCACTATTATGATTATTATTAGCTATATGCTCCAAAGCTAAGCTTAACTAATATCATAAAAAGGAACACCATGGGACATATAAAGTTAAGGAGAGATTCCAATGGTGTATAGAACCCATCCTGTGAATTCTTAATATACTGATTATTGCTGAAGCAATAAACTAAAACACTTTACCTAATATTGGTGTATTGAAGAATAACTAGTATAAATTAACAGTGCTAAACTTGATAAAAGAGTAGAATTGAAAGTGGAGAGCAGGAGATGAGCTAGAGTGCCAGGTCACAGAACGAGCCATTGGCATATGCTATCTTGCTGACCATGGAGTAGGAGATAAAGAGGAAGTGAGGATGACCCCAAGATCTCCAGCTTGATTGACCGCTGCAGATAGTAATGCCCGTAAATAAGATGGGGAATACCACAGGAGGAGTAAAGCGGAAAGGAAGAGCATGAGCTTGGTGCTGACCTTGAGAAGCTTTTGAAATGCTTATGGATACAAATGCAAAATCTAGGAGAAAGTTAGAAAACAATCTAGGAATTCAGGTTCACTTGTTATTCTGCTTTTGAGAAACATTTGATGACTCCACACCAATTACTCAATGAAGCCCAAGCTCCCTACTTTCAAGGCCATTTATGACCTGGCTTCAACCTAGCTTTTCACATCTCTATCTCTTTGCCCCACAAGGCCCCACCAAAAACAAGTGCAAGCCTTATGTTTAAGTCACATATAACTTCATGGTTTTGCTCAAACATGCTTCATAGAAGTTCATGCACATTCCTTTCACAAGAAACATACCCACCTTGCTACAAATATCTCTTTACCTGTCTGCCTCCCACATGGGACAGAACTATTAGAGGACCTCACCAACTATCTCGGATAGAGCACATTGAGAGATAAGTACTCCAATACCTGCTTCATTAACAGAAGCTCATGCAGCAAGCATCCGTGTTTTTGCTTACTCTGCTTTCCTTATCTGGGACACAGAAAGGAATCAATGATGACCCAGAGTAATCAGGGCTGGGTGAATAATACAGTGGTGGCTTTTATCTGCTGAGATCAGATCAGAAAAGGATAGAAAAAAAAAAAGAAAATGACCAACAGCTAGCAGGAGTAGGGGAATTTTATATAAAGAGGAAACAAATACACTCGAGTCTCTGATAACTTTTACTTCATGTGGCAAAAGCCATCCAGAGCACGGGATGGATAGTTCATGTTTAGTATAGGGAGATTGAAGGATGACAAGGGAGAAAGCACCAGAGTGTTCAAGAGGAGGAGTGGGTTGGATCCTGAAAAGCGTGGTAGGAAACCTCCACAGGCCACCAGAGTACAATAGCCACTTCACTCATAAAACCAGTCCCGTTAGCAGAAGAGGGATACACTCTCCCCTCAGTGGTCTTCAGCTGCGCTTGTGAACCTGACAAAGCTCATTGTTAGAAAAGGTCTGGAACATTCTCACTGAAAGGTTTTCCACCTGCCACTAGGGCGTCTTCCAATAATAAGAACCTAGGGTTTGACTTCTGAGTTGGGAAGATTCCCTAGAGGAGGCAGTGGCAACCCACTCCAGTATTCTTGCCTAGGAAATCACGTGGACAGAGAAGCCTGGTGGGCTACAGTCCATGGTGTCCCAAAGAGACATGACCTAGCGGCTAAACAACAACTGGCCAAAAGAAACCACTGTGTGGAATCCAGAAGCCATTTAATATAATATAAAACATAATGAAGTATGTGAAATGTATTGGCTAAAAAATGATTTAAGTTGGTAAGAAAAAACATATTTTAATTAGCAAAAACAAAACCAAAAAGAACCCTAAAGTCAGGTTTATAGGACTATGAGCAATTGTATTCAATTTTTTAAAATAGAGCATTGAATGGTACACTGAGACTCAAAGATCTCAGCCAAAAATAATTATTACTGAGAATCTGGTGACTGTAATAATCTGTCCTGATGTGTTGCCAACTGTTTTATTAGAGAACAGAATATTCTTATTTAAAAGATAGCAATATAACTCTAAGTCAATCAATTTGCATAAATCTTTTGGTCAAAAATAATCTAAAAACTATATCCATTGATCTTTAGCAATATAATCCAAAAAGATAGAAAAAATAAGCCCAAGGCACTGTGAATGTAACATGTTCCATCAAGCATGGCTGCATGTAGCATCCTTTGCAGACATTTGTGTTGCATCCCAGTGGGAAGCTCGCAGTAGTGATGCTTATCATCTTGTTACTTTGTGTATCTGGCTCTCCACAGGGATTCTGGTTTTCAAAGGTGCTGGTAATTCTTAGCTAAATATTCCCAGTAACTTTGTGATGCATGCCCTAAATGCATGCAAGAAAGACAAAATCTAACTGTAAATCTGTGGAGTGAAAATGTCGGGATTAAATTCACTCTAGAGAAACAATAACCCTCTGAACTAAAGAATAACTGGAAATACAAGCAGTAGATAAGAACTGTCAAGTGTCTTTGTGAAACTTTAAACGTGGAGAAAGATTTTGTCAGGGATGAAAAATGGGGACCACTGTCCTCCTTTTCACTCACTGCCCATAACTTATAAATTATGGCCTGTCTACAAATAATGCATTTAGTACATTATTTAGTTAATTATTTAGAATTAATCGGCATCACGATTCTCCAGCTGACAGTCTAGCAGGTAATCTTACACGCTTAAATGAAATGACTTCTTAATCTTTATTTCATTTAAAAACCACAATTAAGGACATTAATGATAGAAATTTTAAATAAGGATTTTCCTAGAATGTTCATTGTTGTGATACAACTATACTTGAATTTGATTTAGTTTCTCCTTTTCCCTTTTCTTCTTGAGTCACATCTGCATTCTCTCAGGACACAGATACCCCAGAGCTGCTGATGCGACAAAGCAAATCAGAATGCCCTGACTGCATAGGATCCTTGACCCCCACCTCCATTCCAGATAGGAATTCCCTACAGATTTATTTAGGGGCTTCCCAGTTGGCTCAGATGGTAAAGAATTTGTCTGCAATGCAGGAGACCCAGGTTCAATTGCTGGGTCAGGAAGATCCCCTGGAGAAGGGAATGGCTACCCACTCCAGTATTCTTGCCTGGAGAATCCCATGGACAGAGGGGCCTTGCGGGCTACCGTCCATGGGTTTGCAAAGAGTTGATGTATGGCAAAACCAATACAATATTGTAAAGTAAAAAATAATAATAATAAAAAGAGTCAGACACGACTGAGTGACTAACACTTTCACTTCTAGGGGGCTTTCACCTTCAGGTGGCACAGTGTAAAGAATCCTCCTGCCAATGTAGGAGCTGAGACCTGGGTTCTATTGCTAGGTTGGGAGGCAGAAATGGCAACCTATTGCAGTATTCTTGTCAGGATAGTCCCATGGAGAGAGGAGTCAGGTGGGCTACCGTTCATGGGGTTGAAAACAGTCAGACATGACTGAATCACTGAGCGTTCACATATTTATTTAAACACATTATTTCTTTGTTCGGTTACATGAAAATCAGGAGACAGTTCTAATTATTATGCCTCTATGATTCAACATCAAATTTCAAAGGAGCAAAGCATATACTGTGGGACAGAAGTGGTCAATTTTGTAACTGCTTCTAGGTCAAATTTTTTTCCCACCATGCAACAAACTTACCTATTAAGAAAAAAATGGCAGGGATAAATTTTTCTTTCAAATGGCTTCAGAACAAAACTGAAGCAAAAATGAAATAATGAAAAAAAAATAACGTGACGGTGAAGACTCTGTGAAATCTTTAGAAAAAGTGGACACCCAAAGATAATGACAACGTAGGTACGGTTTTACTCACAGAGAACACATGCTAGTCAAAGCATTCCTATTAAATTGCTATGAACATACTTCAAAAGTCACAGATAAGGGTCAAGATATATTATGAACAAATTTTTCCTTACCATATGTTTGGTTCATATTTGTTGCAGAGGTTACAACATTGTCTAAGAACATTCAGATAAACAGTTTTAGATTTGTTCCAATCACACCCCTCAGAGGAGAAGAAAAGAAAACCAGAGGAAAGCTTTCCTATGACGAGGCATTACTAGTTACAGGAGAAAATATCACCAGCAACAGTATAAAAGGCAGAGATGGTTAGAAAGTAGGGGGTGGGGAACACACTAGATGATAGCTGGCCAGTCTCTCAAATCTCCTTTTTTGGGGGGGAGGGGAGAAGGGAAGGGAGGAAGGTGAGGTTCTAGATTCCTTAAATGTAGAAGTCTTAAGGGCAGAAGCCATAATCTGACTGAAATGTCCTTAGAAACCAACCCTGTACTTCATACATAAAGGCTGCTTAATAGACGCATTGAATGTTTTGCTGAGTGCATTTTGGAGCCAGCCATGTATACACGTACAGAATTTTCATTTCTTTTTCACACATTGTCCATGCACAAGGATAAAGATCTCCATGCCCTGGCAGTTGTACTAGCAATAGAAAGCATATGCTCACTCCAAGCAGAGCACTTCCATATTCTTATCCCATCTGACTTTTCTCCTCCATTAAATCGAACAAAATCTGTTTTCTTGACTTCACGCCACAATGCAAGACTCAGGTTTCACTCTGGCTCTTTACTAGCATATTCCATACAAAGAAAATGGCATTCAGCTCTTCATCTAAATGTTCTCGCATGTGGGTGTTTGTCTTGACTGTATGTTGAATGCTCACTCTGTACTAATCATTGCGCCAGGCACCAGGGACATTATAACGAACAAGCCAGGCAAAGAGTTCACAGCTCAAGTGATTTTTTAGAGAAAAACAGACACTATAGTAAGATAGTATTAAAGTAACATTAGGTACCAGGAGGAGTGATAACATTGCATACGTTGGAGAGATGGGAAATGGTAGTGAGAATTAGTATTAATCTTTGCTTTATTTATACATCTTATGATAATTTCACTAATTAAAATAGAAATTTTAAAGTAATGTGATTATATATTAGCTTGATTCTATTATTTAAAATAATGCACATGTATGCTATTTATGCATAAAACATCTTCCATACATACAAGAAGTACTTAAAAAACTAAGAGAAGGAATTAGTGGAGGGTAGACGGAAGGAGCTTTTCATCTTTATGCTCTTCTATACCATTTGAATGTCTTCCACGGGCATGTGTAATCTGAAGTAAAAAATCACTTTTAAATGTGGAATGAAATTAAAAAGAAAACTAGTGACAGATTGAAGGCAAGGGTGACAAAATCATTATGATAAATCAAAGGCGGGTTACAAACATGATTATTAGCTTTCTAGTGATCAACTTCTTGGAAGAAAAGCTATCACAAACCAAGACAGTGTATTAAAAAGCAGAGACATTACTTTGCTGACAAATGTCCATCTAGTCAAAGCTATGTTTTTTTCAGTAGTCGTGTATAGATGTGAGAGTTGGACCATAAAAAAGGCTGAGTGCTGAAGAATTGATGCCTTTGAACTGGGATGTTGGAGAAGACCCTTAAGAGTCCCTTGGACTGTGAGGAGATTCAACCAGTCCATCCTAAAGGAAATCAATCCTGAATATTCACTGGAAGAACTGATGCTGAAGCTCCAATACTTTGGCCACCTGATGCAAAGAGCTGACTCATTAGAAAAGACCCTGATGCTGGGAAAGGTTGAAGGCAGGAGGAGAAGGGGATGACAGAGGATGAGATGCTTGGATGGCATCACCGACTCAATGGACACGAGTTTGATCAAGCTCCAGGAGATGGTGAAGGACAGGGAAGCCTGGCGTGCCGCAGTCCATGCGGTTGCAAATAGTGGGACACAACTGAGCAACTGAACAACAACAAGGGATCAAGTCAGAAGGGTGAAGTTTACAAGGTCCAGGAAACAAAAGCAGAGTAATTTGCTCAGGGAATTTATGAATTCTCGTTATTAAGAAATGAGACTAATTTCTCCTAGGAGTCCTCATGAGGAAGATGCTGTGTGACACAGAATATATAGATATGCTTATAATACCCACAGTGACAGATTTCATCAAGCTTCTGCCTATAATGATCCTTAACAGAAGTGGATGGCAACACACCAAATGTAATTCACAAAAGCATTTCTGAAGGGGGCCAGCTCAGTCTAAAAGCTCTGGATAAAGATGGCCTGAGTTCAAATGACAGTCCCACCACATAATCTTCTATAAGAACATAAACAAATAACTTGATGTTTCTGTACCTCAGTTTCTTCATCTGCCCCATAGGGTTTTGTGAGGAATAAAGGAATGAGTACATACTTGAATTTTAGCAAACACTCAGTCCACATTAGCTATTTCCATGCACATCCCTGAATTTTGTCTCATCTAAACCTATAATAGGGCACTGAGCACGGCCAGTCCTGGGGGCTGTGGTCCTTGTCACATGATGAATACTTTTCAGCACGCCAAGAAGAAGGCAGCAGAGGTCTCAAGGTTCTACTACATGGGACAGTTTAAATCTACTTTCCTGGGATCCCCTCTAGGATCCTAAAAGAGATAACTTATTGCACAGAGTTGTTTATTTTCTTTTCACATTATCATTTAAATTGAGTGTAAACTATGGACTAGGCATTGTTCATTCAATTTTTATAATAAGGCTCTTGTGTGTGTGTGTGTAAGTGCATGCTCAGTCATGTCCGACTCTTTGCAACCCCATGGACTGTAACCTGCCAGGATCCTCTGTCCATGGAATTCTCCATGAAAGAATACTGGAGTGGGTTGCCTTTTCCTTCTCCTAAGGCTCTTGTGTGTGTGTGTGTAAGTGCACACTCAGTCATGTCCGACTCTTTGCAACCCCATGGACTGTAGCTTGCCAGGATCCTCTGTCCATGGAATTCTCCATGAAAGAATACTGGAGTGGGTTGCCTTTTCCTTCTCCAGGGGATCTTCCCCACCGGGGGACTGAACCTGCATCTCTTGTATCTCCTGCACTGGCAGGCGGGTTCTTTATCAGCTGAGCCACCAGGGAAGCCCAATAAGGCTCTTATGTAGATCCAATCATCATCTGATTTTACAGATAAGGAAACAGGCACAGAGAAGGTAACTTATAACATATCACACATTCAATAAATGGCAGAACCAAGACTCCACGCCTACTCTCGACTGTGGTATTGTGTTATACCACATATCACATAGGTCAAAGTTACAAAACATCCATTACAAAATCAAGATGGCTTACTATGGAATAGCTTTACTTTCTGGCAAGAGTTAAACCCCTTCTATGTGTTTATTAATGTCATGTAAAGGAATGCTTATTCCATATTTATGCTTTCTGGGCTGATGGTGATGGGGTAACAGTTGGAGCATGAGGTGGAGAGGGAACAGTTACTAATCACATCATGTCAAGATGAAGAGATATCAGAAAATGGCTCACAGAAATGTCCAGTTGCTCCAAGAGAAGACTGCTTCTATTGGCTCCACCTCTTATGACATGCTATGATGGCAAGTCTATACAAGAGCAAACAATATGGTGTGACTTGTTCATGCAGCTTGGTCCACAGCAGATCTCCATATTCAGCCTTTCACATCACTTCTGCCAGACTTCTTCAAGAGGGATTTAAAAATCTAACAGGGTCTGGGGAACACAGTGTCAAAGTCCAGGTGCACTTTGGTAGCTAGGTCTGAGTAATCTACATTTACAATGTGTCAAGCAAACAGAGGGTGTACAATTTGGATATAATGTACAATATGATAAAGGGGAAAAAGTTTACAATTTAAAGGGACTAGGAATGAACTAATGTACACATAGATACATGCCAAAACCACATGTGCCGATCTATCCTATCAGACTTGCTTGTAAAAGTAAATTCCTTGGGAACAGAGGTGGTTTTCTTCTTGTCCCTATAGACCTAGCATCAGTACAGTAAGTCTTCAATAACCGTTGATTAAACTGAATGGATCGGGGCATCCTGATGCTACTCCAGGTTGGGGAGTGGGGACGGGGAAATCATATCGTCATCCCCATACTCCCTATGTTCTAAAGCAAAAAGGAATATCTTCTCAAGCAAATGTAAAGGTGGCTACAAAAGTATTTGGAAAGACTAAAGTGGCATTGTTATTTTAAAATACACTCTACACCAACCACAATGAAATACCACAACACATGTGTCAGATGACTATCATCAAAAAGACAACAAATACAAATGTTGGCAAGGATGTCTCTATATCCCTCCCTTGGACACTGTTGATGGGATTGTAAGTTGGTGCAAATGCTATGGAAAATGGTATGGAAGTTTCTCAAAAAAACTAAAAGTAGAACGGCCACATGATCCAGCAGTTTCACTTTGGGTATTTACCTGAAGATAACTGGCAAAGATATAAGCACCAATGTTAATTGCAGCATTATATACAATAGCCAAGGTATGGAAGCAACCTGTATTAGATGAATGGATAAACATGATGTGGGAAACATATGTAATGGAATAGTACTCAGCCACTAAAAAAAAAGTACTACCATTTTAGACAACATGGATAGATCTAGAGAATATTATGCTAAGTGAAATAAGTTACAGAGAGAAAGACAAACCACCATATGAGTTCGTTTATAAGTGGAGTCTAAAAAAACAAAATGAACAAGGACTCACAGACACAGAGAACACACGGGTGGTTGCCCAAGTGGAGGGGAATGGGGTGGGCAAAATAGGTGGAGGGGATTGAGAGATACAATCCACCAGTTATAAAAGTAAGTAAGCCATGGGGGTGTAATATACAGCACAAGGAATATGGTCAATAATATTGTAATAACTTTGAACGGGGACAGATGGTCGCTGGACGTATCACGGTGATCATTTCCTAATGTATGCAAATACCAAATCACTAGGGAGTACACCAGAAACTAACATAGATTGCATGTCAATAGATTTCAATTTAAAAAACCCCATAATTTACAGCAAGGCAAGTTTCACATACATGAGTTAGTTCTTCAACATAATAACTACAATTGTTTTAAAATTCTTCCTGAGGTTAAAAAAAGATACGACACAAAGCAATGGAGAGTGCTTCTGTGATAATGTGTAATGTCTTTCGTAGCATGTGAGGAACTCCTAGAGGAGGAAACAGCTATGGCACCGTGGACTTTTTTTTCCCAAACCTTGAACACCGTATCCGACAGATGGTTCTCCCAAAGATCTCAGCCATTGGATGAGTCACTATCTGAGAAGTACCCCACACAGCTTACTGTTGAAAGGATGATCCCAGGAATATACACAGTATCACCCATTCAGTTACTGACCAAGTCAGAAAACCCCACTATTAAGAATCCATTCCTTAAGGATAATACCATCTATTTAGTTAAAAGAAAAGAAAAGCCAACTGTCTTGAAGAGTAATACAAAACTCAAGAGTAATATAAAACCAGAACCTTCCTTAATGACAGTTGAAAGCAAGGCCTTTTAGGAAATTAAAGAATAAATTTTTTTTAAATATAAGATTTAGGGAAGAAATGGGTGACAGCTTGCAGAGATCATATGTCTTGAATTTTCTTAATACACATTTAGTCATCAAAAATTCTGCATTAATATTTTATAAACTATCAAAATGCCTTCAAAACTTCAACAGACTAATATATAAGTTGTATTTTCCAGAACTGACTACTGCTCTTAGAAAAAGCATATATTTGTTGTTGTTAATTCATATATGTCCTATTTTTGGTTTGAAACATGTTCAGTGTCCTCAGGAGGCTAGGTATGGACCCAATACCTAGGAAAAGAAAGAAGAGTGCAGAAAAAACAGATCAGATCAGATCAGATCAGTCACTCAGTCGTGTCCGACTCTTTGAGACCCCAAGAATCGCAGCACGCCAGGCCTCCCTGTCCATCATCAACTCCCAGAGTTCACCCAGACTCACGTCCATCGAGTCGGTGATGCCATCCAGCCATCTCATCCTCTGTCGTCCCCTTTTCCTCCTGCCCCCAATCCCTCCCAGCATCAGAGTCTTTTCCAATGAGTAAACACTTTGCATGAGGTGGCCAAAGTACTGGAGTTTCAGCTTCAGCATCATTCCTTCCAAAGAACACCCAGGACTGATCTCCTTTAGAATGGATTGGTTGGATCTCCTTGCAGTCCAGGGGACTCTCAAGAGTCTTCTCTAATACCACAGTTCAAAAGCATCAATTCTTCACCGCTCAGCTTTCTTCACAGTCTAACTTTCACATCCATACATGACTACCAGAAAAACCATAGCCTTGACTAGATGGCCTTTGTTGGCAAAGTAATGTCTCTGCTTTTTAATATGCTATCTAGGTTGGTCATAACTTTCCTTCCAAGGAGTAAGGGTCTTTTAATTTCATGACTGAAATCACCATCTGCAGTGATTTTGGAGCCCAAAAAAATAAAGTCTGACACTGTTTCCACTGTTTCCCCATCTATTTCCCATGAAGTGATGGGACCAAATGCCATGATCTTAGTTTTCTGAATGTTGAGCTTTAAGCCAAATTTTCCCTCTCCTCTTTCACTTTCATCAACAGGCTTTTTAGTTCCTCTTCACTTTCTGCCATAAGGGTGGTGTCATCTGCATATCTGAGGTTATTGATATTTCTCCTGGCAATCTTGATTCCAGCTTGTGCTTCTTCCAGAGAGATAAGATGACTCTAAAAGTTAATTGTTCATTTAATTATTTTTCTCCTGTTAGCACTGTTAATCATTTATGAAACCATTCATAGGGCAACCCTCTTCTCCATTTTCCCTCCCTTCTTCCTCTGTTTCACATACAGCAATTCACTTCTTTTTTTTTTTAAACACATCAGACAAACCATACCCTTTTGGGACTTTCACATGGGTTACTGAAAAGATAAAATGATAAAGTGTTTACTTATTAAAAATTCCTTCTCCACTAAACATAAACACTAGTTCATAATACGGCTTGCTCACATGCTCAAGTTCAGAATAGCCATCCTAGGGAAACTTGTCCATGCCTCTGCCGAGGTCCTGACATTTCCACTTGGAAAGTACAGTCAATTGCCTTAAGGACTGAGCATAAACTAAGATGTAGTGAAAGTAGTGCAGTGAGAATAATTCCAAATTCTCCTTCAATTATCTTAACCTATGAAATATAAACAGTATACAAATTTTTCTAAAAGCTCACAATACTATGATAAGCCATACAAGTGTGTATGTCACAGGTCAGTAAGTAAAGTGAAATAGCAGCAACTAAATAGGTGACTGACAGGTGAAACAGCTGGCATCATGTGGCCAAAAGAAATTCTTCGACCTCGAGAAGCTTCTCTTGGAATTTTGCCTCTTCTTTCAGTCTTCTTTTCTGAACTTCAACATTATGTACTTTTGATTTTTCTTTTGATTCTATATTTTTTCAATTCTGAAAACAATGCTTATCTAGATTGAGACAGGTTATTCTTTTTAATGTGTATATAACCACACATCCAGGTCTTTCACCTGCTTCAAAAGAAAGAACAACCCAAAGCCAGAGGAGTTCAGGATCTATCAAGCAAACTCATCTTCCATAAGGGGGACACACTATGGAGGAGCCCAAACTCCATTTGAAACCCAAAACCCCTGAGAAAATTTGCAGGCAACTCCTGAATGTGCATTTATTATACATATTCCTTGCTTTTCTCATAAGTCAACTCAGGATGAGTGCTACCATCACCTTTGGGCCAATAACGGCTTTGTAATAAGAGACGGCCATCAACAAGGCTCTCTTTCTAATCCTCTGGTATCTGTTTAGGGGGAAAAGTCTACTGACCTCAGTATGACTAACGAGAGATAAGAAGCCCACAGCAAAGATGGTGCTTTCCTCTTGGAAGCCAAAATGCACACTGCCCTTATGATTAAGGATAATGTACCTAGCTATGGTCTAGCAGCATGTAACAGCCAACTTTAGGATGGGCAGGCTTAGGTTAAACCCTTGTGCCTAGGTGTCTGAAGAAGGGACCTTGGTCACATTAATCTCGCTGGCCTTCAGATCCTTCATCTATCACAGAGCTCCTAAGATTATCAACAAGAATAGTTGTCTATGCTTTATAAAAGCAAATGTGTCCTGGGCTTCCCTGGTGGCTCAGTGGTAAAGAATCTCCTGCCAGTGCAGGAGACACGGGTTTGATCAGTGATCCAGGAAGATTGCATGTGCTGTGGAGCAACCAAGCCCATGTGCCACAGCTGCTAAGCCTGTGCTCTACAGCCTGGGAGCTGTGACTACTGAGCCCACTTATCACAAGTACTGAAGCCTGTGTGCCCCAGAGCCTGTGCTCCACAAGAGAAGACACCTCAGTGAGAAGCCTGCACGTGGCAACTACAGAGTAGTCCCCACTCTCCACAACTAGAGAAAAGCCTGGGTAGCAACAAAGACCCAGCTACAGTCAAAAATAAATGAAATTATATAAAACCAATACAATATTGTAAAGTAAAAAAAAAAAGAGCATGGCCTTTAAAAAATAAAAAAAACAAGTAAATGTGTCCTGTAAAAGCATGAGCTAAGCCCTGGGGTCATTACTTATCTTCAAACATCAGGACTTGAAATGTCATGACATAAAATACATTTTCACATGAAATTCCATCAGTGACTGATGGCTAGAGCACACTCAGAGCTGGTTTTGCACTGGTGTGGCCACGATTTATCCATATGCTTCTATGTGTCTTGCTTTGTGAGTTATAGCATACTTTTTAAAAATGTACAGCCAAGTCACAGACTTTCAAGACAAACAGACTTTATAAGTTTGACTTAGGCAACACCTTATTCCAGTGACTAAAAAACAAAATTCAATTAAATTATATTATATCAACTTATAATTTCTATCTCTAGGCTCCAATGTCTCTTGATTCCTGAGATGCATGAAGAATCTGAGTTTATGAGTGTAAGTGCTTTGTAATTTAAAACTAAAGGTTTTCAACTTTAAAATTCATTAGGAAGATATACTGAGAGAGACATTTTATAGAATGGCTAATAATGAGAATTAACTCATCCTACTAACTTTTCTTTCCAACATTAACCCGGTGCCAAAAGGGGCCATCTGACCACCATTTCCAAGCAGATGACTTTCTAACTACTTATTAAAGCAAAATGTTTTCCAAGTCCCGGGGCCTATTGCTAAGACAGGGATTTGTAAGTTCCAGCTCATTTATTGGTTTTGGCAGAATTTTACTGTGACAGTTGTTAGCCTTGCTGGCTGCGACAGTATTTCTCTGCTGCAGCAGTCCACAGAAGAGATGTCCTAGATTAGTAATAAAACCTAGGGGAACCAAGTAACAGTGATGAAGATTTAAACATGTAACTGATAACTGAAAGCAATAACTCACAAATATTTAATATAATGAAACCAGTGTAGCATACCACAGAAGGTCCTCAGGCCATGTAATTTTACGACAAGGTTTTTAAATCTCTTTCAAAGGAGAATTATAATCCTTCTTTGTACTGCAGAGGAAAAATTCCACCTGCTCATGAACATCCTTGTTTTATGAACAGTCCCCTGATGTGATCTACATGGCCATTATTTGTATCAGATCCATCTAGTTGAAAAAGGCCCCTCATCAATAAAAGTGGAACAGCCATTGGAAATGGTAGCTGTGGGGACTGGCTGGGGGGCAGCCTGGCATTTAAATCTCTCCCCTTCAGGGCTTCATTAGGAAAACAGTCATTTACAAACAGAATATTTAGTATATTTTGTTGTTCTCCCAAGAGACTTGCAAACCTTTCAATGATTTTCTTTAAAAATGTTCTTTCATTTGTTTTGTTTATATTAGATTCTACATATAAGTGAAACCATATGGTATTTGTTTTTCTTCCATCTGACTTGTTTCACTTAGCATAATACCCTCTAGGGCCATACATGTTGTTGAAAATGAAAATATTTCATTCTTTTTTATGGCTGAGTAATATTCCTGTGTGTGTGTGTGTGTGTGTGTGTGTGTGTGTGTGTGTACATACCACATCTTCTTGATCTGTTCATCTATCACTGGGCACTTAGGCTGCTTTTATAACTTGGCTATTGTGAATAATGCTGCAATGAACACATGGACAAAGGTATGCCTATATCTTTCCAACAGTATTTTTGATGTTTTGGGGAAAATACCCAGAAGGGGAATTGCTGGATTTTATGGCAAGGTAGTTATATCTTTGGAGAAGGCAATGGCACCCCACTCCTGTACTCTTGCCTGGAAAATCCCATGGACGGAGGAGCCTGGTAGGCTCCATGGGGTCGCCAAGATTCAGACATGACTGAGTGACTTCACTTTCACTTTTCACTTTCATGCATTGGAGAAGGAAATGGTACTCACTCCAATGTTCTTGCCTGGAGAATCCCAGGGGCGGTGGAGCCTGGTGGGCTGCCGTCTATGGGGTTGCACAGGGTCGGACACGACTGAGGCGACTTAGCAGCAGCAGCAGCAGTTATATCTTTAATTTTTTGAGGACTCTCTATATTGTTTTCCATAGTGAATCCATCTATTTATAGTTCCACCAACAAAGCAGGAAGGTTCCCTTTTCTCCACATCCTTGTCAACACTTTTTTTGTTGTTATTTTGATTCTAACAAGTGTGAGGTGATATCTAACTCATTGTGGCTTTGATTTGCATTTCCCTGATGATTAGTGATACTGAGCATCTTTTCATGTGCCTGTCTGTAATATGTATGTCTTCTTCGGAAAAATATCTATGCAGGTCCCCTGCTCATTTTTAATTATATTTTTTATTTTGAGTTGTATGTATTCTTTGTATATTTTGGATATTAAGCTCTTACCAGACATTCACTTGCAAATATCTTCTCTCATTTCATAGGTGGCCTTTTTGTTTTGTTGACAGTTTTCTTATAGAAACAAAGTCACAGATACAGAGAACAAACAGGTGGTTGCCAGAGGGGATGGGAGTGGAGGAATGAGTGAAATAGGTAGGAAAAGTAAGAGGCATAAACCTGTAGTTACAAAGTAAATGAGTCTTGAGGATGAAATGTACAGCATGGGGAAGAGATGCAATAATAATGTAATATCTCTGTATGATGACAGGTCGTAACTAGACTTATAATGGTGGTCCATTTTTTAACGTATAGAAATACCGAATTACTATGTGTGTACCAAGAACTAGCATCACGTTGGTTGTAAGCCAATTATACTTCAACAAACAGAGAAACAATCTCACAGAAAAAGAGGTCAGATCTGTGGTTACCAGAGGTTGTGGGCAGAGGGATGGGGAATTGGATGAAGGTGGTCAAAAGGTACAAACTTCTAGTTATAAGATCAATAAGTACTAGGGATACAATGTAAAACCAGATAAATATAATTAATGCTGCAGTGTGTTTTATATTAAAGTTGTTAAGAGGGAAACCCTAAGAGTTTATATCACTAGGAAAAAAAAGCTTTTTTCCTTTTGTATCTATATGAGATGGTGGATGTTCACGAAACCAACTGTGGGGATCATGATGTATCTAAGCCAAATCATTGTGTTATATACCTTGAACTTACAGGGTGCTGTATGTTACTTACATCTCAATAAAATTGGAAGTAAAAAAAGCATTCTTTCATATTTATTTTACTTTCAGTGACTTGATTATGGTACTGCCCTTTAGAGAAGCCAGACTTTATGTCCATGTTATTCACTTCATGTATCTGCACACACTCCACATATAACGGCTGAGTGTTGGACAAAGACAGCTATGGATATTCTCAATATCAAATGGAAAAAGATGACACAGTCAACTGGTCACAGAAATAGAACAGGGATCAGAGTTATCTTTCCCACATGATTTTTCATTTACTCTTACAAGGAACGAAACTGAATGAATGTGAATTTGTGAGACATCAAGAGGGAGAGCATGATTCCCTCAAGACAGTCGCAACTGGTTCCCTAAGTGGTCATCGAGAGGGGATGAGGGAAGAGCCAGAGCTCCCAGGATATTTTTGTCATTGTGTGTGTAACATTAAATCTGTTTTTAGTTATTTTTTTATTCACTTTGGTAGCCTCACATTATTTTCCTTATTTGTAAATGTTCAGGTCTGATTAAACTTGAATTACAACTAATATAAGTATGGTTTAGAAAACTAATAGCAATGTATTATTTTGTTCCTTTTTTAAATACCCCACCCTGATATTTAGACTTTCCTGATGGTTCAGATGGTAAAGTGTCTGCCTACAAAGCAGGAGACCCGGGTTCAATCCCTGGGTTGAGAAGATCCTCTGGAAAAGGAAATGGCAACCCACTCCAGTATTCTTGCCTGGAAAAACTCCATGGACGTAGGAGCCTGGTGGGCTACAGTCCATGGGGTTGCACTTTTCTTTCACTTTTCTTTCACCCTGATATTTAGCAGGTAAGGACTTGGGACTTCGACACCATTAATGTTATTATGCAGTTAATTGAACACACTTGAGTTTCCTTTGAAAGCAAAGGACTAGAGTTGAGAAAACAGAAATATGACTTAATCCCTCAGGCAAGTAATAAATTAGTAAACTAAATTAACATTTAGCCCTTGAATTAACTCACTGTTCATAAATTTGCACCTATCATTAACTGGTAGTCCATTTTTAGAGGCAACGTTTTGATTATCAACGTGAACAGAGGTAAAAATTTAGAGGTCAGCTAGCCTCAGAGAGTGAAAAGTTTCAAATTAATGGAGCTTCTGGCAACAGATTCACTGGTGACCCTGATGACTAGCTTCTATGAATTGAGTTTTCTTATTTGATTATTATCATCACTGTCTATCAGCAATTGCAATCGCAGATTTACAGTCACTTAACAACCACTTCTTAACATGTCTCATGTGAGGTCAGATGACATGAGGATTATCATGAAGCTGCAGAAAAACAAAGTGAGATAATGTATGAAAAGGAGATTTGTAAACAACAATATACTGCACAGAACTGCTTCACCAGCTGATAAATTTATAATCACTGGAGGAGCAGGGCCTTGCTTTATGAACTGCCTGGGATAAAGCACTCATTCTTTCAAATGATCCCGATTTGGAAAGCACGAGGGTTTAGATGTGTTAGATCTGTCTCAGATGGAAGTCACTTTTAAAAACCATAACTTACTTGCTTCCTTCTTCTCTTTAGTTTACAGAACTAATTTATAACTGTTTCAAAGGCTAGGGAGTTAAGAGCATAAATGATCACTTTGGAAGAGAAACATTGTTTGGCCCTAACACATTATCCTTAAGAGGAGGAAAAGAGCATGCTACCTTCAGCAGACACAAAAACCTAGGTAAAAACAGAGCTGGGACTGCTGTCATTGTAATGAGCATCCCTGTAAAAAATCACAAATCCACTGCTCTTCAGTCATCTCAGCACTGCCATATACAAAAGTGAGTTAGCGAGGCTAATGACTATCTGTTTTTAAGGTTAAAAAGTTTTTATTCTTACTCCTTTCCCATTCATTTTTTAACATATTTTTTATTTTTTTTTAATTGAAGGATAACTGCTTGGTGGCTCAGAGGTTAAACCGTCTGCCTGCAATGTGGGAGACCTGGGTTCCATCCCTGGGTTGGGAAGATGCCCCTGGAGAAGGAAATGCCACCCCACTCCAGTACTCTTGCCTAAAGAATCCCATGGACGGAGGAGCCTGGTGGGCTACACAGTCCATGGGGTCTCAAAGAGTCAGACACGACTGAGCGACTTCACTTTCACTTTCAACTGCTTTATAGAATTATTTAAGAAAAATTATAGCACAGATTAAACATCTGCTTCCCAAGAAGACCTCTTCATTCCTTTAATCACAGAAACTTTCTCTCCCCAGTATTCCCATTTCCTTTTATCTTCCCACCTAATCTCCTCCAGCTACTCCTCACTCCTGCCCAGTTCACAGGACTGCTACAGTCCTAAAAGGAACATATTTACCTATTCCTAGAGCGATGTGTTTGTATTGGTCAAGAAGATGATACTGATTAAAAATGAGGCATGTGGACATGAGTAATTGTTGGTGCTTTTTCAAAGGTGATTTTATTTGGTTGTAGGAAAAACAAAATGCATATTCACAATTATAAACAAATCCCATGAAAGAAACTGACGTAATAACTGGAGGGCCACAAAATGCACCACATAGCTGCCATCGACATAGACTTGGTTAAGTTGAATCCAACAATCCCTGGAAGCCAGATAAAGTAGAGAAAAGCAACCAGATACTGCTTATGGAATGTCATACATAGATAAAGGGAAAAAAGTACTTTAAATCACCTCAGCATCTCTCTATGAATTAATATGGTAGTGATTTCAGTGCTTCAGGAGTCAGGCTATTTCATGTAAAGATGGTGTTGATCTGGAGAAGGAAATGGCGACCCACTCCAGTATTCTTGCCTGGAGAATTCCATGGACAGAGGAGCCTGGCAGGCTAGAGTCCATGGGGTCACAAAGAGTCAGACACGACTGAGCGACTAACACACAATCATACAGTATAAGACCATTTGAGAGGAGCCTTTTTTCACTCGGCATAATACCTTTGATCTCCATGTTAGTTATTTCATATATCAATCCTTTATTCTGTTTTCTCTGAGTAGAATTCCAGGCTAAGGATGTACCATGATTTGTTTAACTGTCTACCCCTTGTAAGATATTTGATATTCCCCCATAGGTTTTGGGCTGCTACAAAAAAAAAACTGCTACGAACAAAAAAATAAATAAATAAAGATGGTGTTGATATTTGTGGGTTGGGCCAAAGACATGCAAAGGAATTAACAATTGATGAGCCGTTTTTAGTGCTCAGAGCAGGAGGGAAGGCTGTAGGAAACAAGGAATAAGCTTCGTTAATGATTTGGTGGTGAACAGGCAAAGAGGACAACAGACTGGAGGACATCTCTCCTCCGGCTCTCCACCAGGACTACTGGACACCACTTGGCACCCGCGGCTACTGCCCCTGCCCCCACGAGACACCAGCTCAGATGCCTGCAGGAAAGAAAACGGAACACTGAGGTATCCTTCCCAAATGGACAGATGTTTCTTTGGCTTTTACCACCTATTCCCCTAATGTCCGAATTAAACCTGGAACAAGTAAGCAACTGCAGATGAAGTATTAGGACGGAGAACAGCAGCGCCTTTTTCAAAAGTTTGCATTCCTTTTTCTTTTTCCCCTTCTCTATTTTTGAAATTTGCCTTATTTCTCAACACACCCTACTGAATACGTCATAGCCATCAGTTTAATCTCCTCGACCTCACAGACAGATAGTAGATCTGGTTCAACAGCTATTTACTGAGATTCTGTTTTCAGGAACTGACCTTTGGTGTTTATCATAAGACTGAGAAAGGATATAAGTAACCATGTGACAAGTAGAGCAAACAAGCTCTGCCTAGTCCACTATGGGGGCACAGGGTGCTATGGGGCAGGGGAGGCAAGGGCTTAGGACAGACAGCCCAGAGGGAAGAGAGGAAGGGAATGGGAAGGAAGAGGGGTGAAGCTCGAGCGAAGACTTATGTAATCAGTAGGAAGTAGTCAGGTCAGTAAGGGGTGATACCATTTACACCAACCGCTGGCAAACAAACAGAGTTGCTAGCAGGGGGCAAAAAGCAGATCATTCCCATTAGGAAATGAAATGTTCTACTGTCTAGTACAGTAAGTTAAAAGCTTTTTCTGTTGAAAAAAATATAAAAACAGGATTTCTGGAAACTTTATACTTATATACATTTTAGTAGAACTTTAAACCCTTTTCAAACTAAAACTATTCTTGCATTTTATCATTTCTCTCCCATCTTTCCTGCCATAAAAGATCCACAGTAAAGACATAGTATTATATCAGTGAATAGTGAATTGCTTTTAAGAATTTAACTGAACATTGAAATGGAGTATTTTTACTGAGAGAGGTCATTTAACAGTGATGAATGTGGGCAAAGACTCACTGGACCTGGGGCTGAATGCCAGCTCTGCTACTTAATGTTACTTAACCTCTTTGAGACTATTTCTTTTTTCTCTTTTAAATAGGGGTAATAACACACACATCAGAAGGTCAGGGGGTCGATCAATTAAGTAGCACAATGCAGGATATAGCACAGAAGAACACATGGCAGGAGTCTGAGAAAGCATGTGGCTGCCAGGGCTGAATACCCTTCTTTCTTTCAAAGTCAGCTGTTGTCTCTCCCTTAGATATCACAGACCTAAAAGTATATTTTTAAATTATTTGTATTATGGACTAAGTACTTTGGCCACCTGATACAAAGAGCCAACTCATTAGAAAAGACCCTGATGCTGGGAAAGATTGAAGGCAGGAGGAGAAGGGGACAACAGAGGACGAGATGATTGGATGCCATCACCGACTTGATGGACATGGGTTTGAGCAAGCTCCAGGAGATGGTGATGGACAGAGGATCCTGGTGTGCTGCAGTCCATGGGATCGTAAAGAGTTGGACATGACTGAGCAACTGAACAACGATAACTAAGTTATAGACCCTAAATGGAAAAAAAAAGTGCTTTCTCCTCCTGTGCAAACAGATCACAACAGAAACAGCTACACATTTTCCTGGCTAGACATAAGCCTTCATTCTTCTGGAAAAGAAACAGGAGAAATCTTTTTTAAACTTACATTTGTTCTCCCCACTCCCACCACTCCTTTTAGAAGTAACTTTGAAATACAACTGCAAACATTCTGTCCCCTCTTTTTTCCTTTTAAAAATTCAACACTACCTTTTCAGTACTGGAGGAGCGTTCACAACAAGCAGGAAATGCTTTACCTGTCTGAAATTGACCATTTTGGTGGGCATATTTGACACAAAAATCTACAACTGAGACACCAGAGCCCATTTCTCCTGCACAGGGGCCAACGCCAGGGACAGCTATCAAGACTGCTACATTGGCCAACACAGTTCCCCTGCCTCCAGCTTTTGCCATTTCTAATTCATTCCTCATGCTTCAACCAAGTGGTCTTTCTCCATCACTAATTCAATTGTCTGCCACCTCCTCATTTCTTCTTTCCCGACTAAACAAGAGCTAAATTCCTGACCTGATAAGAACAGCCCTTGCCTGTTGTTCCCTTTGTCTCTCAGCCTCATCATGCTGGCTGTCCTCCCTTCTTTTCTGCCTCCAGACACACTCCCCACTTCCCAAGTTACAGCCTTAACACTTTTTATTCTTTCCCAACACTGTTCCTCCCTTCACCTCCTTTGCTCATCATCAACATCAGCAGAAGTCTCTGTCTTTTATCCTCAATATCACCTCCTAGGCAGTCTTCCCTGAGCACCTGGTCAAAGATTCTCACGTGCTACCTGATGTCAAATATATTGGTGAGCAAGTCATAGCTTCCGTTAACTTGTAAGCTCTTTAAGAATAAGGAATTCCTGACCCTTCCAAAGAGAAACTTTAGATGTTATGCTACCTCAGGTCTTAATAAAAATAAAAATTTTGTTACAGAATTTAATTAAATTTTGTCCCCATGACTTTTCAAGATAACAGAATAACACAAACATTTATTGCAGAAGCAGATGTGTTACCACCTGTGAATCGTCTCCACTTTTATATAAGAAGCAATGAATGCAAAATGACTCCAACTTTGAATGTTCCAAATGGCACTGCTTTCTAAATATATTAGTGACTGTCTTCTGAGAGATCAGGAGAAATAAGTAGAAGATTTTCACAGTGCAATGGTCTGGATAATGGCCTCCAAAGATATCCAAGTCCTAATCCCTAAATCTGTAACTATTACTTTATCTGGCAAAATCAACTTACAGATGCGATCAAGAGAACGATCTTGAGATGGGGAAAGCACCATGGTTTATCTGGATGGATCCTGACTATAATCACAAATATAAGAGGAAGATAGAGAGAGATCTGACTACAGAAAAGGAGAAGGCAGTATGACAGAAGCAGAGATTGGAGTGATGAGCTTTGAAGAAGAGGAAGGGGCCAGAAGTCAAGGAATATATGCAACCAATGGGAGCTGACAAGGAAAGTAAACAAATTCTTCCCTCTAGTTTCCAAAAGAAGCAGCTCTGCTGCTACTCTAACTTTTGCCCAGTGAAACTGATTTTGGATTTCTGACCACAGGACTGTAAGAGATGAACTTCGTGTTAATTGTTTTAAGCCACTAAGACTGTGTTAATTTGTTAGTGAGTATTTAGCTTTTTATGGGTACCATACTATAACACAGCATAAGGTCCCTTATGTTAGGGCCCTTAACACAAGTGAGGTCCCTGGATCAGTGTTGCCATCATTATCATTCGAGTACTTGCTGGAGATGGAAATCCTCAGGCCTCATCCAAATCTATGGAATCAGACGCTCTGAGTTAAGCCTAGCCATCTGTGGCTTAACAAACCCTCCTGGTGATTCTCAGACATGTTCAAGTTTGAGACCCACTCTTGGAACATTTTTTTTTTCTTTGAACTTGGTAATTATTCAGATGTCCCACATTTTAATAGGATGAAATAATCTCATATTATAGTATTGTTTCACTTATTTGAAATAAACACTATAAGAACACCAACTGAAAAACAGTAAGAACATCTTAAATACACTGCTGCAAAAATAAAAAAAAGTCTTAAAAAAATGAGAGGCTATTACCAATCTGAAGCCTTTTTTCTCTGTGCTTACACATTTGAACCAGCAGCAGGTGGGTATGAATACAATCACTGGCATTAGCTACTAAATAAAATAATTTTTCTTAGCAATCAAAATAGATTTTAAATTAATGGAATCACAAACCAGTACTTTTTCTCACAATTTCTCTATTATTCAGGAGTCCATTCTGTACTTCTATCAATTTCTTGCCCTAGGATTGCCATATTGAGCAATGAGGATAAAACCTGCAATGTTACATTAAGTGTGATTTCTTTAAAAAAATTCAAATGTAGTTAAGCAGGAACTTCTAAAAGGAGAATAGCATTTCCAATCTGATACCTAAAAAGAGCCGTAGGTACAACTTTTCCACAACATGATGACACAAAACCTATTCCTTCAGAAAGCCAGACTTCATACTACAAGCCCCTATTTATTGAATGACTGAATTAATGTGTCACATCTCAATAAGAGATGTTCCCATAATCAAGCAGAATCATAATCTAAACTCTATTTTTAATTTATACATTTTCATCCATAGGACTACAGCAGTTATGTGTATAACCTGTAGAACTGTGTTTTTCTTTGCAGTAGTATATTTGGCAATCAGAATTTTGCCAGTCTCTGTTGACCATACTCCATGCTTATGCAGTACAGAGAAATTACCTAGAGGAGGTCACTGTTTGAGAATAAAGGACTGGTGAATAAGGAAGGGATGTGGGAAACAATTTCCCAGCCTGGAACCTTGTAAATTAGGTCAACCAATCCCAAATCAAATCGTATCCACAGTCTTTAGTAATTTCATTTTTACATGGCCCCTTTATCATAATTCACATGAAATCAAGATAATTAGCAAAGCACCACTATCTCAATTTCTTTACAGCTTCAACCATTAGTTTAAGAAAAAACTGAGGTGAGGGTGACAGGAGCCATTATTAGGAACAAAGTGAGAAGGGATCCTTCCTGCTTCACGCTTCATCTCAGCGGCGATGCCTGCACACACAGGGGCACGTGTGCACACCCTTCACATAGCAGTGACGCTCATGCGCGCCCACGCACACACAGCACTGCAGTCTAGTTACTACCTCCATTTGGATTGGAATAGGTAGTGCCAAATAAGATTTTTCTGCTTATGCGGAATACCATGCGCCCTATTAAGAATCCATGTTTGGGTATTTTATTGATATATTTACTTTTAACTTCCTAAACAAAAATCTGCTATGGAAAGGAAGACACATCCACAAAGGAGATGCTGACAACTTACCACAGTGCTATTGCCTAGGAAAACAGACTATGTGTGCTTACTCTGTGGTTATTAATGCCTTCCTAGTACCCAAGTCACTGCAGAAACAACTACTAGAGTCTTACCAGTTAATGAACTTGAGGAAGATGGACCTGACTCTGTCCTAGACAGGAAGGGAAAGTGAAATGCTAATGGTTACACTACACTCTGCAATTTTCATTGTATCCAGACAACACTGTGTACTGTAAAGGAGAGTGGAGAACACTTTATCTTTCAGTTTGGGGGCCTGAGAATCAGTCTGATGCTCCCTGAACACACGGTTCACACAACTGTGGTAATGGAATCCCTTAGACATCCTGGAACATCCTTCAGTCAGCAATTAGCAGTGAGACCCTGGGTACCAGTCACCATGGCTGTACTAACTGGATTACATATACACACACTTCTTAAGACATAAGACAGAAATATCAGAAACCCTCAATCTGCTCCTCATAACTAATATTCTAAGGATAGATCTGGTTAGATGTACTACTCACATAAGAGGAAGAGTTTGGCCAGAATTCAAACTACCTACCAGTTCAGGAAAAGAAGGTAATTTTATCTAATTTTACTGCCAACCCTGTATACAAAATTAACAGGAAATAGGGTAACCACAAATAATGAGAATTCTCAACTAATCTCCATGCTTGATTTCAGTCATGAATTTTTCAGCTTTTCCCCAAAATTTTTAAATTAAATTGCTATGAAATGGCAAAGATCTGTTTAATTGAAAGAAATGTCTAAAAGAAGATGATACTCCAATAGGGAGGATCTGAAAGTGAGCAAGTGGGATTGGGTACCTGGAACAGTCAAATTTGCAGAGTCAGAAAGTACACTGGTAGATGCCAGGGGTAGGGGGGGGGACAGGGAGTTAGTGTTTGGGACAGAGTTTCAGTTCAGGAAGGTGAAAATTCGGGAGACGGACAATGGTGAGAGTTGCACAACAATGTGAACGAACTTAACACCACTGAACTGTACAGTCAAATGTACTTAAAATAGTACGTTTTCTATTATGTGACTTCTATCACAATAAAAGAGATTAAAGAAAAAGGAAAGTGAGGAAGTGGGGCAGAGAAGGGTGAAATGGGACTACAGGGAAAGAACCAGTGGCTTGAGCAATCATGTTACTTGCAGAGGGTTACAACAGTAATGGAGGAAAAGTAATGTCAGTGTCTCGTTAGGCTCTGTTGGTGAGGATTAAGGATACAATTTCACAGCCATTCATAGATGGATGAGGCTGGGAAGGTGGATGTAATTGAAATGACTTTCCACCATTATCTTAAACTTCCCTGATCCATTCATTCACCGCTTTGGGGTATGTGGAAGGAGAAGGAGCAGGACCCACAGAGAAGACGTAGGGAAGAGGTAGTGTCATGTGTTAATAAGATGAGAGACTGTATATCGGGGTCAGGAAGGAGGCAGGATGCCCCTTCCACACAAACACCAGGTTTCTTTACAATGAGGACACAGAAGAACTAAGCCCTCATTAGCTATAAAGTCCAATCTCTGTAAAACAACAATCAAGCCCTTCCCAAACACATCACCAGTGTTATTGCCCCTATTTCTCCATTATGTAGTCTCAAACAGACCTTGTTTTGTTTTCCAGTTTTCCCACTGTTCTTCCCACCTAAGAATGCTTTCACTAGCCACCCCGCTCCCCCACACTCCGTCAACGGCGACCCATTCAGGAGGGCTCAAACTAAACACTACTTCCCTGCAGTTTTTTTCAACTCCCTCAATTGCATCTCTTTCCCATGCTCAAGACAGAACTGTGTACTTCTATCATTTACCACAAAGTCTCATAGTGTAAGTATTAATAGAAAAATCTTAACTTTCTACCATACTACAAGATCCTCACAGGCAAGAATTATTTCTTCCCTCTCCTCTTCCATCTACCACGTGTCTTGGCAGCACGGATGTTTAATAAATGTTAGCTAAGTTGAATTAAATTCCTATGTTATTGATGATCCCAGAGAAGGGAAGAACAATAATAGTATTAGCTCAGGAACTCAGACTGACCTGCTGTTTTATCCGTGATGCTTAGAATAATCTGGTTTCCCTGATAGTTCAGCTGGTAAAGAATCCGCCTGCAATGCAGGAGACCTCAGTTCAATTCCTGGGTTGGGAAGATCCCCTGGAGAAACGAAAGGCTACCCATTCCAGTATTCTGGCCTGGACAATTCCATGGACTATATAGTCCATGGGGTTGCAAAGAGTTGGACATGACTGAGCGACTTTCACTTTCACTTAGAATAATCTCTGTCATAGGTAAGAACTCAAAAGACACTGAAAGAAAGAATGAACAAATGAAGAGAGATCAGTAGCTCCCAACGGTAATAGGCCAAGCTCTTGGAAGAGCCCTTTAAACAACAGTTTTTGATCCTCAAATGTCTTGTGCCCACATCTGCAGTCAGCACCAGCAGAAGCTGCTTTATATGGAGCTACAGGAGGACCAAACACCATCATTAATTTTTCTCACTGAAGTGTAAGTTACAAACAGTTACAGTGCACAAATCTAAGTGCATAGAAATACGCTATGTCTCCATATGTATACACCCACATCAACTGTCTACATACATATTCACCTATGTCACCACCACCCAGATAAAGATCTAGAATACTTTTAGCATTCCAGCAGGCTCTCTCCTGCCCTCTCCCATACAACTACCTCTATCACGACAGATTAATTTTGCCTGAAAACAAAAACTTTATTCTTTCCACTGTTCACTGCTTTATAGAAGCCTAAATTCCCTGAGAACAAAATGGCCATCTTCCCTGTGCTTTGGAGAAATCATTCCAAGGTGACTGGTATCACAGACTGTTGTGCAAAAAATCCTAAAATAATGACAGCAATGGTCTCTAGCAGGAGGGTTATTCCCACGTGCATTCATGATGGAGAAGAGGGCAAAAATAAAACCCTAGGCCGTGTGTCCCACCTTACAGCAAACTGTAGCTGAACCAGTATCCAGGTGCTCCTTGAGCCAGTTCCTCAGAGCCACACGTGGAGCTCTAGATAGAGCAAGGGCTGGTCAGCTCTGCTTTCACACCCAGTCCTTGCAATAAGTACCCCCAACCCCACCTCTCATGGCCAAGATCAAGTCTTCCCTGAAGAGACAAAACATTGGCTGCAGAACTAGAATGTCTCATTACTCCCCCCAGAAAGCTGCTGTTTTTTAAAGCAAAGAACATCTGGTTTGTTTCATTATTGTTGATGAGGACAATGTTTTATTATGATGACCATTGTATGCGAAAGCCATTAGCTCTCAGATTTTACTAAAAAAAAAAAACCTTAAGAAAAAGAAACCCTTTTTGAATTCAGTAAAGAATTTTGTGTCAGATGATGCTTCAACTAATGCAAAGTGAACGTGCAGGTACAGATTTTGAAACATGGATCAATATTTCATATCAAATTACCTGAACTCTTCTGAGAGTGACTAATTTTCTATTCCCCACGGAAACAGGAGACGAATACTAATGCAAGCCAGTTCTCAGGCACTGCTGTCAGCCAAAGGAAGCCTGTAGCACTAGCCTTGTTACAGCATATAAATGAGGACCAATGTTTTTCACAGTCAAGTTGAGCTCTAAACATTTTGAGAAGTTTAAGTCTATGCCTTTAGGGCACTATTTAATAATGAAATCATATTTAAATCAGGGTTATTTCAGTAGTCTCTGAACTATAAGTCAACTTTTATTTTGAAAGTTTCTACAAAGTTGGTATTTTATTAAGGAAGCTGAAAAGATAAGATTCATGGTTTGATAAAACACCAACTCCACAAACCCTTGTATATATAATTACCTAAGAGCAAGTATTACTCAGTAAGGCAGAAGTCACCACATACACTTGGGAATTCACGTAAGCACCTCCTCCTCCTTCCACAAAAATCCATTACAGCTTCATGAACTCCTACAAGTCCTGAAATCTTCCCACGGCATGGCCTGGAGAAAGCTCTCAATGTGAATGTCATTCTCTCAAGACAAAGCCTTAACACAAAATGAAAATATAGGTAAAAGGTTTCTTGATGTTCTTTAGGGAAAGTTAAGCATCACTACTGGAGAAGGCGATGGCACCCCAGTCTAGTACTCTTGCCTGGAAAATCCCATGGACGGAGGAGCCTGGTAGGCTGCAGTCCATGGGGTCATAAAGACTCAGACACGACTGAGCGACTTAACTTTCACTTTTGACTCTCATGCATTGGAGAAGGAAATGGCAACCCACTCCAGTGTTCTTGCCTGGAGAATCCCAGAGACGGAGGAGCCTGGTAGGCTGTCATTTCTGGGATCGCACAGAGTCGGACACGACTGAAGTGACTTAGCAGTAGCAAGCATCACTACAAACAAAGCTAGTGGAGGTGATGGAATTCCAGTTGAGCTATTTCAAATCCTGAAAGATGATGCTGTGAAAGTGTTGCACTCAATATGCCAGCAAATTTGGAAAACGCAGGACTGGAAAAGGTCAGTTTTCATTCCAATTCCAAAGAAAGGCAAGGCCAAAGAATGCTCAAACTACCGCATAATTCTACTCATCTTAAACACTAGCAAAGTAATGCTCAAAATTCTCCAAGCCAGGCTTCAGCAATACGTGAACTGTGAACTTCCAGATGTTCAAGCTGGTTTTAGAAAAGGCAGAGGAACCAGAGATCAAATTTCCAACATCCACTGGATCATCGAAAAAGCAAGAGAGTTCCAGAAAAACATCTATTTCTGCTTTATTGACTATGCCAAAGCCTTTGACTGTGTGGATCACAAGAAACTGTGGAAAATTCTGATAGCGATGGGAATACCAGACCACCTGACCTGCCTCCTGAGAAATCTGTATACAGGTCAAGAAGCAACTGTTAGAACTGGACATGGAACAACAGACTGGTTCCAAATAGGAAAAGGAGTGCATCAGGGTTGTATATTGTCACCCTGCTTATTTAACTTACATACAGAGTACATCATGAGAAATGCTGGGCTGGATGAAGCTCAAGCTGGAATCAAGATTGCCGGGAGAAATATCAATAACCCCAGATATGCAGATAACACTACCCTTATGGCAGAAAGTGAAGAACAACTAAAGAGCCTCTTGATGAAAGTGAAAGTGGAGAGTGAAAAAGTTGGCTTAAAGCTCAACATTCAGAAAACTAAGATCATGGCATCCGGTCCCATCACTTCATGGGAAATAGATGGGGAAACAGTGGAAACAGTGGCTGACTTTATTTTTTTGGGCTCCAAAATCACTGCAGATGGTGACTGCAGCCATGAAATTAAAAGACGCTTACTCCTTGGAAGGAAAGTTATGACCAACCTAGATAGCATATTGAAAAGCAGAGACATTACTTTGCCAACAAAGGTCTGTCTAGTCAAGGCCATGGTTTTTCCAGTAGTCATGTATGGATATGAGAGTTGGACTATAAAGAAAGCTGAGTGCCGAAGAATTAATGCTTTTGAACTATGGTGTTGGAGAAGACTCTTGAGAGTCCCTTGGACTGCAAGGAGATCCAACCAGTCCATCCTAAAGGAAATTAGTCCTGGGTATTCACCGGAAGGACTGATGTTGAAGCTGAAACTCCAATACTTTGGCCACCTGATGTGAAGAGCTGACTCATTGGAGAAGACCCTGATGCTCAGAAAGATTGAGGGCAGGCAGAAAAGGGGACGACAGAGGATGAGATGGTTGGATGGCATCACAGACTCAATGGACATGTGTTTGGGTGAACTCCGGGAATTGGTGATGGACAGGGAGGCCTGGAGTGCTCAGTTCATGGGGTTGCAAAGAGTCAGACATGACTGAGCAACTGAACTGAACTGAATACTTGATCTTAGCCAAAAGGCATCCCAGGTGACTCAGCAGTCAAGAATCCGGATGCCTGCAATGCAGGAGACACAGGAGACCTGAGTTCAATCCCTGGATTGGGAGGATCCCCGTAGAGGAAGAAATGGCAACCCACTCCATTTTCTTGAGGCTTCCTTGATAGCTCAGTTGGTAAGAATCCGCCTGCAATGTGGGAGACCTGGGTTCGATCCCTGGTTTGAGAAGATCCCCTAAAGAAGGCAAAGGCTACCCATTCCAGTATTCTGGCCTGGAGAATTCCATGGACTGCATGGGGTCGCAAAGATTCGAACACGACTAAGCAACTTTCACTTTAGCCAAAATGCTGAGAAGTGATGGGGGAAAGTTTATACAACCTAAATCAAACTGTTGCCATCTCATTAAATTAAAAGCTATAACCTCAGTGCTGAAGGAATGGTTTTATCATCTGAAGTTTTAATTTATTCTAGGCAATGAACAATTTACATTTCCTAGGCTACAGAAAATACTGAATTTTATCAACTAGCTTCTTAATGTAAATAGTATATTAACAGTTTTCTAGTCATATCATAGAAAGTATCATAGACGGAGAGAATACATTGTATTGTATAATTATTGGGTTGGCCAAAAGTCCATACCACTTTAAGGAAAAACCCAAATGAACCTTTTGGCCAACCTAGTACATTACTGGTTAGTATAAAAAGGGACATCTATGCCCATCAGAAAATTAGGAGACAATTTCTGATAAGATCTAAATTACTAAGAATACAGCAAGCCACCAATTCTCAGCTTTACCAAAGCGAGTTCATTTGGAAGCAGAAAAATGAAGCAAATACGATGCTTAATTTGGACGTTTTGAATATAACCACTAAATTTAACTCTGTGTTCTGAATATGAATTCACTTATAAGACAGAGACTCTGCTTTTCCTTAGTCACTGCTCAAGCCTCATCAGCCCAGTAAGACCTACTCAGTCAGTAACTAAGCCTGGATACAAGTAGGCTATATAGCCAAATATGCTGCTGCTGCTGCTAAGTCGCTTCAGTCACGTCCGACTCTGTGCGACCCCATAGACGGCAGCCCACCAGGCTCCTCTGTCCCTGGGATTCTCCAGGCAAGAACACTGGAGTGGGTTGCCATTTCCTTCTCCCATAGCCAAATATACCTAGATTTAAATCTCAGCCCTCCCACTGACTTGGACACATTACTGATCCTTTGCTAGCCTTGGTTCCTTCATGTATAAGGATGAGGAGTTATACAGTACAATACATTTGAAATCAATAAGAATGTCTTGCCCACAATGAGTGCTCAGCACAGTGTAACTATCCTTATCATGATTACGATTATGATTAGTGATGCAAAATTTCATTCTGGCTATACACTAAGCCAAGAATGTTTCCAAAGCATTACCCCAAAAAAGGTGGGACTTTGATTGTGAAAGAAGTTTTTAAAGTATTATATGAAATGAAGAATTTATTGTCTAACATAGGCCATGTAAATCTCTTATGGAAAAAGAGCTTAAACCTTACCAGAATCCTATTGAAGACTAAAACAGCTCATTAGAAAGTCTATGCTATGGAACCCTGTTCAGTGTCATGAGGCAGCTTGGATGGGAGTGGAGTATGAGGGAAAGTGGATACATACAGATCTATGGCTGAGTCCCTTTGTTGTTCACTTGAAACTATCACAACATTGTTAATTGGCTATGTTGTTGTTGTTCAGTCGCCCAGTTGTGTCTGAGTCTTCACTTCAGAAAGAATTCAATTGGCTATACCTCAATACAAAATAAAAAGTTAAGAAAGAAGTCTATGCTAGGGCCATAGTGGGGCATTCTGGGCAATAAGACCTCAGAGAAGCCCTGAGAGAAAACGTGGGGACTAGGGCAGTCAGGATTAGGAAAATAAGAACAGACGGGGAGTTTTTTAATGAAACTTCCATATGTCTTTGCCATTTAAATGCAACCCAACTTCAAAAAAATTTTTCTCTTTTTTAAAAGTTACAACTGCAAATACTTTCATAATCCATAGTTTCACAAATCATGCACAATCATTTCCATCTTAATTCCTGTATCTTAAGGTTAACTTTTTAAATAAAAAAGAAAATAGTAAAGATATTTTGAGAAAAATTAACCATCCACAATTCCTCTCTAAAAGAAGTCTTAACATTTTTACCTGTTATATCCAATTTGCTATATATATATGATTTTAAAAGCAAAATCAATGAGCTTTCAAAGCAATGAGTTTGTTACTTATTTTCATGTAACGTTCTACTTAATATTTTACTAGCACTACAAATAATATCGTAATTTTATAGTTATTATTTTTAAGTAGTTGCATGCTATTTTGCCATTTTGATAACAACAATGTAAACAATTCTAATATTAGGCATCAAGGTTGTTTTGCATTCTATTTTGGATTTGCTGTATAATTTGCATATAAGTGTATGTGTATATAAATATTTTTAAGTTGTAATAAAACTTTATACATGTATATTTTTTGCTTTCATATAATTCATTCCTCAGGATAAATTCATAAGAGTTGAATTGCTAAGTCACAGTATATGAACATTCTTATGGTTATTATTCTACATCACCATTTTGCTTTCTAAACAGGTTTGTACCAGCTTGCCATAATGATCAGCTATTTCAAAATCTTCACTGAATTATGGAGTAAGAGTTTTAAAATGTTATATATATTAAAAATAATAAAATAAAAATAATTTAAAATGTTGCATTAGTCTACATTACTAATTTTAGAGATGTAGCAATTCAATCCCAGAGAATCTAACTTGTTTAACATTGCAAAACTGATTAATGGCCAGGTCTTCTGGCTCCTTCTTCAGGGTCCTCACTGAAACACACTATCTTCAGTTTCTCTTTGGCTTCAGAATATTCTTCTCAGATAGGATACCAGATATAAGTCAAGGGCAAATGAAAGGTATGAGGGAATCAGAAAATATTCAAGAGGACAGATGTGGGAAGGAGATATGAAGATACAATAAGGAGAAGCCTTGAAAGGCAATTTCCTCAGGTCATGCCAGATAATTTCCATTCCAGGTAGCTCATTTACCTGTTTGCAAGCCTAAAAGCAAAGTCAGGACAAAGGATTTCACTGGACTAGATGGCAGCTGCAGCACAAGATGGAAAGCTTCATGTCAGAGGATTGTAGGAGACAGGCATTCACAGCTGTGAGCCCCCTCTAAATCAGTAATAATTAGTGTTACATCTTACATTTTCAAAATACTACAGAGTTTCCACAGAACTCCTACATGCAAGCTAAGAAAGCCAAGGCAAGCATCATCTTCCCATTTCACAGACAAGAAAAATAAGGTTTCAGGGAGCAAAGGTACCGTTAAGCTCAACTGGCAGAGCAGAGACTGAAACTTCAGTCCTGTGATGTTCTCCCATAGTAATGTGACTTCTATTTCGTAGTCTGGTGAATTTATTAATAAAAATTAAAAACATTTCTTGAACTGCTAGATTTTGAAACTAGTTTTCTAAATTTTATTTTATTTTTTTAAAACAACCTAGAAATTGTAAAGACCACAAGACTGGCAGAGATTCTTTCTTCAGGCAAGTCAATTGATTCTTTTAAAATTGTTTCTTCTTTTCTGAAATGAGAAATTTGAGGCAGTTGATCTTTAGGGTCCCTTTCCAATGTCTACTGTATTCTATGACATTTGATGGGGCCTTTTTCTTAAGTAAAACTCCCAGTGTCAAGAGTCCTTAAACAAGCGATGTGCTGTAAGCAATTTCAAATTTTTTTAAAATAATACAAAAAAACTCTTACTGGACACATATTATAATGACTGGACAATTTTTACTTCCATATCAAAATAGGCAAAAGGATGACAATGCTGCTTTCACTTCAGAAAGATTCCAAGAGAACTAACAAGGAAAAGGGAACACCTTGAAACATGACACCAGAGGAATATTCTGGCTTTCTTTGCTGACCTTTGAAAAGCACACCCAATGAATAATGAGAAGTTATGCCATAATTCAGGCCAGGTTCGGAAAGTTTAAGGGAAGTGGGTAAAGTGCTCAGTTGGCCAAGGTACTTTTCAAATGTGAGTTTTCACCCCTGGTTAGTCATGAAGTCAATATAATCTGCAGCAATTTGCATATTTTTAAAATGTAATGAAATAAATTATGGTAAGTTGTCAGACTGTATCATAGAATGCAGCACAGTGGGAAGTCTGCTTTTTTTTCTTTTGCATAAAAGAATTTTATTTAGTGGTCAGATCCCAGTGAATAATGCCTGTCATCGCTTGATTCTGTTAACATGTGGTATTAGATATGCTCTTAACAAAGTGTATAGCGCATCACCAAAAGCTATTTAGTTTGGATTAGGTAGAGTAAAAGATAACTTCAAAAATCTTTGTTCTTTGATAGAATTTCTAAAATATAAAAATGAAAAAAACCCAAAGCAGTATTCAAAAATGATAAATGTCACTCCAGGATCCTTGCCTGGGAAATCCCTTGGACAGAGGAGCGTGGCGCACTATGGCCCAAAGGTTTGTGAAGAGTCAGACGTGACTGAGCAGCAATAGCAGCAGCCTTTCGAGAACACTCTGTGCTTGTTTCTTTTTCTCATGTTTTACTTATCCCTTAGAGGTAGTCTCACTCCCCATCTAACCCTCACTCATGATTTCATAAGGTGGACAGTCTTGAGCTGGCTCCAAGGAGCTGGTCCCTTGCTGAGCTCTGACTCTAGGTAGGCATTAGAGGAGGCAGGAAGACTGCTAGATGAAGAAAGGATGGCTCCTTTCTGTTTTGCTTCCCGTTCTCGCCTTCACCCCCAGCCCCACTCCCACCCCACCCTCCAGCATGCATCTGCACCCCAGACAGTGCATCCCAGCGGCTGCAGTTGGTTGCATTCTTCCCTCATTCTCCGAATCAGCCTCCTTGTGGTTTCTGAGACATAACAGCCGGTCAGCGTTTTCTCAGCAGAGGCCTGTCCAGCTCCATGGTTCCTTCTTCAAGTGTCCAGGTTCTAATAACTCCAACCCCTCACCACAAGCCTCCATCCTCAGAGCTATAGCTTCTTCCTGCTGTTGCTGCCTCCATGAGACCTCAGTGCAGCACTGAGCAAAGTGTTGTGGGCAGACAAGCGCCAGTCCTTGAAATGTGTGTTACTGTTTCATCAGAATGTCAATTAACTACGTTGCTAAGCGCACTGTTCAGTTCAGCCGATTCTTCTTCAGAGACAGACTCTCAAAAAAAGAAGCAGTGAGTTGATTTACATTCAAGTCAAGCTCCTTATCTCATGGCAGACTGGTAGCAAACAGCAGATCAATTACTCTGAATAGTATCATCTTAGTGACTGGCTCTTAGTTTATAATTCTTTACATTATAGTCACTCCAAGAATCACTCCTATGATTTCTATCTCCTAATGGAGACCCTGACTGATAGAGAGATTAGGTAGAGATATATTTTGAGTAAACTTTATTTTAATTATATATATGCATGTGTAAGGGCTTTCCAGTTTGTGCTAGTGGTAAAGGACCCGCCTGCCAATGCTGGATACATAAGAGACGCAGGTTCGATCCCTGGGTCAGGAAGACCCCTTGGAGGAGGGCATGGTAACCCACTCTATTCTTGCCTGGAGAATCCCATGGACAGAGTAGCCTGGTCGGGCTATAGTCCACAGGGTCACAAAGAGTCAGACATGACTGAAGTGACTTAGCACACACACACGCATGCATGTGTAGAAAACTGTGATATAAAATGTGCCTTATGGTCAAAAAGTTGTTACTATATTAGCCTAATGGATAGATTACGTAGAAAAAAAAATTACCTAAGTCCTGGTTGCAAATGTATCTCATGGATTTCCTGTGACACTATATTTTTAAAAAATTAGTAAAGGAACTCAAAGAAAGTATTTAAGGAACTCTACTCAATATAAACTTCCACCTACAAATGAGAAAAAAGGTAATAATAAGTGAGAGATAACTTACTCTATTTTCAAAGGTTTGACATATGGTTCCTTTCAAGACCTAGAAAAATGTATTAATTTGTGTGAGTACATTGTGTGCTGGGACTTCGGAGTACCTCAACTAATTCTGTGCATTCTTTTATGAAGTACTTGTCTCTGCCAATCATATTTATGGAGCAAAGAGTCACTTGTGTCAACAATTACAGGAGCAGACTATTAAAACTATTTAAATATTTTAGATTCTACTATTTAAATACATCCTACTAACTCAACAATGACTTCACTTAATAGTTCACTAACGTGTGTGTAAGGTCTTGCCTGCCAGGGTCTACTTCTATCATCAGAGTTACTGCTGTCTCTAAGGCAGGTTTGAGCTAAGAAAGCAAAGACAGCATATAACATCTACGCACCTAAGCACTGGCTCCTCAGCATAAATGAGGTGCACCCTCTTATCTGTCATCATGAAACTATAGAAAACATTTTGTTGATTTCCTATGAGTGAACACACACATACACTTTCTTTGTAGGATGCCTGAAAATATGAGGCCAATGATTTCATCCTTTTTATAGAACTATCCATAGGGTGGCCACACAATTGATCACCTATACTGGGTCAGTACAAGAGGGAGGTAGGTGCCCAGGACCCTGAGACAATTCATGTGGAAGTCAGCCTGTGTCTTGCTCTGAAGATATGTTCACACATCAACTATAGGATCTATGACACAGTGGAGGGGAAATCAACACAGAGTAAATGATAAAAGGTACAACAGATCAATATTTCTCTTACGCTTCTAAATACCTTGCATACGAAAACTATTTCTAGTCACATAGGGTCTTTTCCCATCATATAGCCTTTCTTCAGAAAAACTGGAATATGTTAAAGTTCTACAAACAGAAACAACAACTACATTAGGTTAAGTTTCCTAACTTAGCCAAAGAAGGAAGTCCTCTGAAAACCATGCTGTGGTTCAGGCAGGCTGGTAGAGTGGGGGAAAGTACTAGAATAAGAGAGAGCAGTGTATGTTCCACTTCAGATTCAGCCCTTTCATAAACTCACTGTGTGACCTGTAGAATGCCACCTACCCTTTCTGGATTTCCCGCTCCCTCAGCCGTGAAATGAAAGAGTTGGACAAGATAGCTTATGATGTCCTCTGCGGTTAGCTCAGTCATATGGATTCTACGTACACTTTTCTATCTTGCATTATGACCAAACTCTAAACCATACAGCTCATCCCAAACTGAGTGCTTCTTAGTATCAAAGGAAGAAACCCCCAATACAAATTAATCCAACAAGAACAACATCTAGCTCTCTTCATTTTAAGCATTTATTACATATAGAAGCAGCTGAAATGGTTACAGTTTAAGGAACAACAATTTTCAAGCAAACATTCCATTGAGAAACTCTCTTACTGCCTTCTACAGAGCCACTGAAAACTAGGGAATGAAAACTACTATCGTTCCATTTGGTTCCACTTGGTCTGTGTAGGGACAGAATGAAGCAGAGCTGTGTCAAAGTGTCTCCTGTTCTGATGACAGATGGCCAGGCTTACTGAACGAGAGCTTTTAAAAGAGACCACATCCTGCAGATCTAGGGAAAAGGGCAAAAAAGCGCTCCTGGCTCTCACCATCTCTCCTTGCTCACCATCATCAATAGAACCTGACATGAATTCCAAACCTTGACCTCAGTTAGCAACTCAATATTCCCATGAAGCCCAGCTCTCCCAGGTCAGCTGAAATTCCATCCAAAGTTATTTCCTCTTCTGAAGTAGTAAAGTTGGAAGTATAAAAGCTCTATAGCCATTTTTTCTCTCTACAGCTCTACAGCCAATTCTTTCCATTTCCCCCCAGATAAGTAAACTTAAAAACTGGAACAGTAGGGTTCCAAAATAAACACTTTCCACCACATTTATTTACCCCAGTTGAGAATGTCTTCATACTTAGCGTACAAAGTGAAGTTCATGCTTTTAAATCTATTCAGATGGCTGCTGGGCCATGTAGTTTTATTAAGTGAAAAATAAGTGCAGTTGCTAAAGGATAAGAGAACAAGCAAAAAGAATATTTCCTCTAGGAAACTACGATACTGGGAAACAACCATTATTTATAATAGAATTTGCCACAGGCAGACAATATCTTACAACTCAGACTTAAAAAATATATATAATTTTCATACAAATATTTACATGAGAATTTACAAGTAAGGAATGTCACTTGGCACAATGCCCCACTTTGAAAATAAAAATGTGCTAAATAAAGATAACACTGATACCACTTTAAAGGATAACACCATAAAATATTTTTAAAAAATAAGTTTCCATCTTCTGCCAACTCACTATTGTATGACTGTGAGACTTGAAGTTAAGCAGCCTAACTTGTTAGTGCTATTAAGCATTGAAATAATGAACAAAAAGACTATGACAGCCTCAAAGAATTGTTTTCATAGGTAACGGTGCCTTGTTTTATGCAGAATAGCAAAGCACAGTCTAGGAAAGGAATGGAATTTTCCACTGGCAGTTGGTGTCACCTTGTTGGTAGCTTTGCAAGACACTAAATTCTAATTTCTACTGGCAAAGGCTATGGTAATAATACTCAATGCCACAACTGACCTTTTTAAGTTGTGTGATGTGGTAACTCTAACTTCTTTTCAAGCCTCAGATGAATTTTATAAGTTCCTAAAGCCTATGGGTAGCAGATAACCAACTAGAGTGGTCCGAGGGCTTAGCAATATCTATCACTGGAAAAACTAATTATTTTCGAAACTATTTTCTACATATGCCTAAAAGTTATTTACTACAAAGAATAAATCACCAATATTTTTATAAATCAAAGAAAATGCACAAATAACTCTTAGCAAGTCTTACGACTGTTTAAAATACTACTTCTGTCACAACAGAAAGCATGAGATGTACACTTACAATTACATGAGAATTATATAAAATAATTTGACAGATCCTACCTTTTTCAGGAACCGGATTCCATAGGTAAATATATAAAGGCCATATGAAAATTTCCACCTGTGGAAAGTTTAAAAAGCATTCTATGATACTCAGTTTAAATATTTCATAGCATATTCTGAAATACATGAGTGAAAAAATTCCATTAAATGAACCCCCCCACACACACACCTTTGTCCCAACCAGGGATTAAACACAACTAGTGACTTCAGTGCAGGCTAAACATGTACACTTACCATGAATGGCATACAGGAAATATTTTAAATATTAATAATTATATTTGTAACAATTATTCTTTCGTTCAGTTATTATGTTTGCCTATTCACTCATCTTTTCTTCTTCCAGCATGTGAATTTCCTCTAGTTCATGGCTCATGAATGGATAGATTTGAACAATATGAAGGTATATAAGATAGTTTGGAATTCTTTGCCTGATACAGAGATTAAGTAAATGACTTACCTGATGTTCATTTTTAAAAGAAAAAACTTTAGTATTTTTAAAGTAGGTAACACTTTTCCCCTTCATTTTTTAACAAATTTTTATTGGCATCTTTCTGGATATCACTAAAGGAACCTATTTGGAATCCAAACCATCCATCTGATGTACAACTGTTAAGCGTCTGCCTGCAGTGCGCGAGACCCAGGTTTGATCCCTGGGTTGGGAAGATCCCCTGGAGAAGGAATTGGCAACCCACTCCAGTACTCTTGCCTGGAAAATTCCATGGACTGAGGAGCCTGGGGTCCATGGGGTCGCAAAGAGTTGGACAGGACTGAGCGACTTCACTTTCACTTTCACTTATACTATCCCAAACTCTGTCCAGCTGTTAGATGGTCACTTTTTTTAATGGGGAAAATCTTTAAGTTCTCTTTCAATGTTAGATGAATTGAACGTTTACCTCTTTTAAAGACTTTACATAAATACCAAGACTTTATATAACTTATATACATAGTGTGTGTGCATATATATAATATATGGTTACTGCAAAAAACCTCAACCTGGTAGTCAATTCCCAATCTCATTTTTTAATTTTTCTGAGTATAAATAGTTGTGCCTTTAAAAACTGGTTGATGTCACAGAACAGAATTCCTGAGATCATGCTGCTCATGGTATCTTGGGTTACAAGTTGTAAATGAACACAAAGGAGAAAGTGACTAGTTAACTTTGCAACAAGGAAATTTGCTTTCCGTGTTTCCAAGCCATGTAAAAATTTCAAATAAGAATTTTTTTTTTGAGTCTGATTTATTTTTAGTTGAAGTATAGTTGACTTACAATGTCATGTCAATTTCAGGTGTACAGCACAGTGATACATTAGTTATACATTATATATACACACTGTTTTTGTTGTTTACTAGCTAAATCATGTCCGACTCTTTTGCGACTGCCATGGACTGTAGACCATAATTATATATATGGTCTCAGTTCAGTTCAGTCACTCAGTTGTGTCCAACTCTTTGTGACCCCATGAATCACAGCACAGCAGACCTCCCTGTCCATCACCAACTCCTGGAGTTCACCCAAACTCATGTACATCGAGTCTGTGATGCTATCCAGCCATCTCATCCTCTGTCGTCCCCTTCTCCTCCTGCCCCCAATCCCTCCCAGCATCAGGGTCTTTTCCAATGAGTCAACTCTTTGCATGAGGTGGCCAAAATATTGGAGTTTCAGCCTCAGCATCAGTCCTTCCAATGAACAACCAGGACTGATCTCCTTTAGGATGGACTGATTGGATCTCCTTGCAGTCCAAGGGACTCTCAAGAGTCTTCTCCAACACCACAGTTCAAAAGCATCAATTCTTCAGCGCTCAGCTTTCTTCACAGTCCCAACTCTCACATACATACATGACCACTGGAAAAACCATAGCCTTGACTAGATGGACCTTTTTTGGCAAAGTAATGTCTCTGCTTTTGAACATCCTGTCTAGATTGGTCATAACTTTCCTTCCAAGGAGTAAGCGTCTTTTAATTTCATGGCTGCAATCACCATCTGCAGTGATTTTGGAGCCTAAAAAATAAAGTTTGACACTGTTTCCACTGTTTCCCCATCTATTTCCCATGAAGCGATGGGACCAGATGCCATGATCTTCGTTTTCTGAATGTTGAGTTTTAAGCCAACTTTTTCACTCTCCTCTTTCACTTTCATCTAGAGGCTTTTTAGTTGTTCTTCACCTTCTGCCATAAGGGTAGTGTCATCTGCATATCTGAGGTTATTGATATTTCTCCTGGCAATCTTGATTCCAGCTTGTGCTTCTTCCAGTCCAGCGTTTCTCATGATGTACTAGGCATATAAGTTAAATCAGCAGGGTGACAATATACAGCCTTGACATACTCCTTTTCCTATTTAGAACCAGTCTGTTGTTCCATGTCCAGTTCTAACTGTTGCTTCCTGTCCTGCATATAGGTTTCTGAAGAGGCAGGTCAGGTGGTCTGGTATTCCATCTCTTTCAGAATTTTCCACAATTTATTGTGATCCACACAGTCAAAGGCTTTGGCATAGTCAATAAAGCAGAAATAGATGTTTTTCTGGAACTCTCTTGCTTTTTCCATGATCCAGTGGATGTTGGAAATTTGATCTCTGGTTCCTTTGCCTTTTCTAAAACCAGCTTGAACATCAGGAAGTTCACGGTTCACGTATTGCTGAAGCCTGGCTTGGAGAATTTTGAGCATTACTTTGCTAGTGTGTGAGATGAGTGCAATTGTGCAGTAGTTTGAGCATTCTTTGGCCTTGCCTTTCTTTGGGATTGGAATGAAAACTGACCTTTTCCAGTCCTGTGGCCACTGCTGAGTTTTCCAATTTTGCTGGCATATTGAGTGCAGCACTTTCACAGCATCATCTTTCAGGATTTGAAATAGCTCAACTGGAATTCCATCACCTCCACTAGCTTTGTTTGTAGTGATGCTTTCTAAGGTCCACTTGATATACGGTCTACAGTATAGTATATATATGGTCTACAGTATGGTATATATATATATATATATATATTTTTTTTTTTTTCAGATTAATTTCCCTTACAGGGTATTACAACATATTGAGTAGATTTCTCTGTGCTATACAGTAGGTCTTTGTTGTTTATCTATCTTATATATAGTAGTGTGTATATGTTAATTCCATTCTAATTTATGCCTTTCCCCTTCCCTTCTGATAAACCATAACAAGTAAGATTTTTTGTAAAGGTTATTTAAGGAGATGATTCAGGTTACAAAGCTCTTTTGAGGTAAGAAGAAAAGAACAATAGTAGGGAGCTCAGAGAGCTGAGTAAGACTCAATGGTAGAAACAAATGTCCCTGAGTTTCATTCCTGGACTGACTGACTCTTCAAACATCCTGGAATTCAAGTCAGAAGTAACCTTTAGAGAAGAGTTTTGAACTTTAGGATTGAAAATCACCAACTAAAAATCCATAAAACCTGAATTCAGACAGGAACAAAAAGCAATGGTTCTAAAACTTCCTACAAAAGCCCTCTTCTAAGCAAAGTCAGTTTACTTACTGCAGTGTCAAAGCCAAGGCCTTAATTTTAACCCCATCTCCATTATCAATTTTTTTGGTGGCTGCGGGTGAGAGTATCTGTGTGTTTCTTTCTGTTAGGATGTATAAATTCTAAATCAGAAGTGAAGACCAGGTATGGGTCTAAGGGTGTGTATCTCATGCAGTTATACAGAGTATGATGCTAGGTTTAATGTTTTGCTGTTACTATCTTGAAATTCTTAATAATTGTTGAACAAGGAGCTCCATATTTTATTGTTCATTGGTTCCTAGAATTATATAGCTGGTTCTGGTCAAGATTCATAGATTCTCTTAACTTTGGGCAAACCTACTGATATCTCTTGACCTCAATTCCATCTCTATAATGGGAGAGTGGTTTATATTATACTGTTTTTGATATTTACACTGTTTTGATATATTGATGTCCTAAGGATTTGATGGAAAGAGTAATTTCCACTTCTCTCTAGTTCCTCTGACTCATGGTTGTGTTAAACCAGCCTAATTCACGCATTTGCAAGTCATTTTTTGGTCTCTGAAGACAAGTGAATTCACAACTCTTAGACTAAATGATTTATAACAACTGTTTCAGCTCTAGAACACTTGTTGTTCAGTCATCAAGTTCTGCCCAACTCTTTGTGACCCAATGGGCTGCAGCATGCCAGGCTTTCCTGTCCCTCACCGTCCCCTGGAGTTTGCCCAAGTTCATGTCCTTTGCATCGGTGATGTCATTCTATCATCTCCTCCTCTGTTGCCCTCTTCTCCTTTGCCCTCTTCACCTCCCCTTCACTGCCTTGTCATGTCAAAGGGACTTGCATAACTCAATGAAGCTATGAGCTATGCCATGCAGGGCACCCAAGATGGATGAATCATAGTGGAGAGTTCTGACAAAACATGATCCACTGGAGGAAGGAACAGCAAACCCCCAGTATACTTGCCGTGAGAACCCCATTAACTGTATAAGATACGTAGATCAGGCAGTTTTTACAGATAACAACAAAACTTTATGAAAATCATTGGAACCCCTATAGTCATTCATGTAACTACATTTTCTTTCATAAAATGACCCAGCTTTCATAAGACATAGGTTGTATTATAGGAACATGAATGCCTCCATCATTTGAATAACAATTTGTGATGAATATCTATAAGGCAGAGTTTATTTCCACCAAATATCTACAGAAGCAATATTTTCAAGGATTTTTCCATATTCAGGAAATCCTTTGTTTTATTTTTGTAGTTTCATGTAGGTTACAGTTTTAAATGGTGCCTAACTACCAGCCATTGACACAACCCCTCTCAGCCTCCCACTAAAATATCTATTAAAAAGAAAGGTAAATAAAGGTGCATGCAACCACAAAAAAGAAAAAATGACCTTGTACCTATTACAAGAATCAGAGAATTTACAGAAGAAAAAAAAAAGAATAAGAATAAAATTAGAAATAAAAAGGTAATTAGAGGCAACAAGAAACAAGCTATTGGTCTTAAAGGAAGTAGGAAAATCTGAGTATATCTTCCTGTCTCCACTTTCTGCCATCTTGTACAGAAATGCAAAAATCTGCATCCATCAGAAACCTAGACAGCCCTCTGTCATGAATGAAACTTTTGAGGTAGGAGGAGAATCCCCCCACCTTGTCAATTCATGACTGATCAAAAGATGAGTAAGAAAAAAGGAAGCATTTAGCACCCTGGGAGTTCCAGTTACACAGAAGGTGACTTAGAGGCAAAATGATTCATGGTGGTATTGCATTCTGGAGGTTCGAGTTCTTACAACCCATTTAACTGACAGAGAACAAGATATAGAGATAGCTGCTCTATGTGAAATTCTTCTGGTTCACTGAAAGTAGACCAAGGCCTATAGTCATCAACTTGCTACAAGGTCAGAGATCTAAAAGAGGACTTTTACTAGCAAAAAAGAGAACAGAGAGTGGGGTAAAAGTCAATCTATACATCTTCTCTGTGAGCAGGTCTAGATGAATATTTCCAAATTTGGAATGAAAAAAATCTAAATGTCAATACAGGTCTACTAGGAAGTATTGAATAAATACGGAAAGAAAAGAGCATGCTAAGGATCCAAAGAAAGAACCATCTCCTAAAGTTAACTCCCTGGAGGAATCAGATGTCATTTTTAGAAAAGCATTTGGTGTTGTTAGATATGTCTCCTAAAACCAGAAGAAGAAAGCCACAAATTAGTAAAAGACTACTGGGTAAGATAAAAAGAGATTATAAGAGAAACAGAAAAGCAATATAAGGATTCTAAAAATGAAGTGAAGGAATATTATCCACATGAGGGGGAAGGGAAGAAAAAATATACACATATCCTGCTAAAAATCATTGATGTAGAAGATAAAGCATCTCCATAGGGCTGGAGAAAAAACCAATGGATGAAAGAAGACCTAAGATCCAGAGAATCAGAAAAATCAAGTCTAATTATAGCTGCTTCTGAGAAAACTCAACTGAAGGATTTAAACAGAAGGAATAGCCAAAGATACAACTGAAAAAAAAAAACTGACTGAAAAGAATAAGGTCAACATTGTATTCTGAACAATATCAATTCAAAGCCACATCCTGACAAATTTTGAATCCTTGGGTTAAAAAAAAAATCCTTCAATATCCATGCACAAAAACAAAAAAAGTCAACATACAAATCAATTGAAAATATGTCACCATCAAAGGAACAAATATCCAGCAGTCTTAACTTCTCCTTTGCATCACTAAATTTATAGAAAAGACAGAACATTCCATCAAAGAAAGCTACTACCAGCCAAACTGCTTTCATTTGTTAAAAAAAAATACATAAAACATTCTCAGATAATCAAAAGCTCTGAAAATACATTACTCTTTAACCATTACTAAACAAATTACTTTGGTCACTTCCAACCCACTGAGATACAAAAGTTAAGAATTCAAAAAGTATGATTTTAAAATAAAAGCAGTATTGTTAACAACATAAATAATTGCTGTAAATTTCATTGGGGAAATTTGGGCAAATAATGCCCAATAAACTGGAAAATTCTGAAAGAGATGGGAATACCAGACCACCTGACCTGCCTCTTGAGAAAACTGTATGCAGGTCAGGAAGCAACAGTTAGAACTGGACATGGAACAAATAGAAAAAGGAGTATGTCAAGGCTGTATATTGTCACCCTGCTTATTTAACTTATATGAAGAGTACATAATGAGAAACGCTGGGCTGGAGGAAGCATAAGCTGGAATCAAGATCGCTGGGAGAAATATCAATAACCTCAGATATGCAGATGACACCACCCTTATGGCAGAAAGTGAAGAAGAACTAAAGAGCCTCTTGATGAAAGTGAAAGAGGAGAGTGAAAAAGTTGGCTTAAAGCTCGACATTCAGAAAATGAAGATCATGGCATCCGGTCCCATCACTTCATGGCAAATAGATGGGGAAACAGTGGAAACAATGGCTGACTATTTTTCTGGGCTCCAAAATCACTGCAGATGGTGATTGCAGCCATGAAATTAAAAGATGCTTGCTCCTTGGAAGGAAAGTTATGACCAACCTAGATAGCATATTAAAAAGCAGAGACATTACTTTGCCAACAAAGGCCTGTCTAGTCAAGGCTATGGTTTTTCCAGTAGTGATGTATGGATGTGAGAGTTGGACTATAAAGAAAGCTGAGAGCCAAAGAATTGATGCTTTTGACCTGTGGTGTTGGAGAAGACTCTTGAGAGTCCCTTGGACTGCAAGGAGATCCAATCAGTCCATCCTAAAGGAGATCAGTCCTGGAGGGACTGATGTTGAAGCTGAAACTCCAATACTTTGGCCACCTGATGTGGAGAGCTGACTCATTTGAAGACCCTGATGCTGGGAAAGATTGAGAGCAGGAGGAGAAGGGGACGACAGAGGATGAGATGGTTGGATGGCATCACTGACACAGTGGTCATGGGTTTGGGTGAACTCTGAGATTTGGTGATGGACAGGGAGGCCTGGCGTGCTGCAGTTCATGGGGTCACAAACAGTCGGATACGACTGAGTGACTGAATTGAACTGAACTGAATGCCTAATAAATGCTACTGTTCTTAAGGGGCAATTTAGTACAAAATATTTAAAAACAATAATCAAAGGATGAATTCTCAGATTATATTACTGGAAGCAGGGACTGGAGAAGGGAAGCATTAAATTTATTCTTAAAGAGAAATTTCAAGAGACTGTGGTCATGGTAAGAGAAATATAGTTAAAAGAATGTTTCTTTAAAAACTTAGAGGATGTCTGGTTAAAGATGGCAATGTTTTGGGCGCATTGAACTGGGTGACGGGTGATGGGTCTGATGGGTGCATGAATCTTCCTACGTGTCTTTATGAATGCAGCACTAAACAGGCAGAAAAGGAATTTTGTTAAGGAAAGCATAAACTCAAAAGGACACAGACAACAGGGTTGAGGATAACCACCTCACTGTGGAGCCTGTTGTCTGAACCAGGGGCTGGCTGGATTCTAGGCTGTGGTTGGAGGATGCTCAGAATCACCAGAGAATCCCAGAAAGATTCCAGATGAGAAAGCAACTCTGCAAGGGAGGAACCTCTATTGGACCGAGAGGCCTCAGGATTAGCTTGCCCAATTCCAGACTGTTGCTAAGTGGCCAAACCAGGACACAAACCTAGTGCAACGCTGACTCGAAAGCCTCCTCTCAAATTCCACAGAATTAGCATGCATTTCTCTGCCTAGATGTGTTCCACACTACACTTGTTTGGACATGGAAACCTTTTATAGCCATCAAGCCTGAAAATGAGAATGGAAGGCTAGTAAAAACTACCACCCACAGAATCTGTTTTATTGTCCTTACACAATAAGGCTGAAAGGGTTCTTTGTCAAAATAAGACTAATAAAATGTGCCATAAAAGCAGAGAATCAGAGTGTTGAGGTCTTGCGTTTTATTGCCAGGTGTCACTCACATGGCACAGGGGTCCTAAGTGATAGAGGAGGCAGATGCAGGGAGAGACATCCAGAAGCAGCTCCCTGAGCTCAACTCAGCACATCAACCCCAGAAAGGAGGACAGCCCGTGGGGCCAGTTTCTTTACAACATTTCTGGAGTACTTGCTCTGGGCTAACGGCTGTTCTGAGCCCTTTACAAGCAGAAAGTCGTTCAGTGAAAACTATTCCACACAACAAAGTAGGTACTATTAACATCATCCCTAATTTTCCTTCAAATGAGGAAACAAGCCCAGAGAGGTTCACTGACTTCTCAAAGGTCACACAGCCAGTAAGGGAGAACACCAGCACTGCAAACCAGGCGCATGATTTCAACATCCCAGCTCTTAACTATCAGGCTCTGCTGCCTCTTCTTGACGTTACACACCTGAAAACTGAAGACAATGCATTCGGCTGAAATGGTATTTCCAACCAAGGGGCCATTCATAGACACCACATGATGAGAACAGTCTCTGTCCTGATGACTAGAAACTGGCTGCTTGCAAAACTGGAAGTAGGAAAGGGCTGCACTGGGGATTCTTCTCAATACCAGGGCACTTAGACAATACTAAGCTTGTTCACTAAAGTCACCAGTAATATCCCAGGAGCCTTCTCCGTCTTAGCCACTCATCTTGTCTATGTACTGCAACACCATCCCTCCTTTGAGATTTATGTCAAATCTAGCTATTCCATGAAGCCACCTTTTCTGAGCACTGCAACAATGAAAGCATTATAATTCTCTAACGGTGTGTTTCTTACCTCCTTATCTCATCTTTGATTACAGCCACAAACCTCTGACTTGCTTGTGAGCTCCAAGTAGGTATGACTGAATATTATTTATTTTTGTGTTTCTGACAGCAGAGTGTTTGGCGAGAAATAGTCCCTAAATTGACATCTGAATTTTTATTAATGGTATCAGCACTCCCTTTAACTTCTCTACTTATAGGTTTATTTTAACCAAAATAGTCTTTAATCAAATAATTTTACCAACTATTTCCAGAAACTGTGCAAAATATGAGTAAGAAAGGGGAAAGACATGCCAAATGCTTATAATGCAGTTTTTTTACATGACCAATATAGCAGAAATTTGGAATTAAAGAAGGTCAACTCTGGAATGGTCTAAATAATAATTTAAAAATACTGTTACTGAATGCAAAACTAGGATGCCTTCTTAGAACACATATTAGCATGTAGTTCCTTTGATTCTGACTGAATTTATCAATTTGAGATATTTCACATTTTCACTGTTCCATCATTTAAGGTTAAAAAAAAACACTGCTTACCAAATATATGAATAAAAGTGAAGTAGGGCTTACATCTTTTTTTAATGAAATTTAATATAAACTTCATATATCTTGCAAATTATTACAAATGAAATGAAACTACTATTGTTGTTCGATTGCTAAGTCATGTCTGCCTCTTTGTGATCCCAAGGACTGCAGCACGCCAGGCTCCTTTGTCCTCCACTATCGCTCAGTTTGCTCAAATTCATGTCCATTGAGTTGGTGGTGCTATCTAACCATCTCATCCTCTGCTACCCACTTCTTCTTTTGCTTTCAACCCTTCCCAGCATCAGGGTCTTTTCCAATGAGTCGGTTCTTTGCATCGGGTGACCAAAGTATTAGAGCTTCAGCTTCAGTATCAGTCCTTCCAATGAATATTCAGGATGGATTTCCTTTAGGACTGGCTGGTTTGATCTGCTTGCAGTCCAAGGGACTCTCAAGAGTCTTCTCCAGCACCACAGTTCCAACGCATCAGTTCTTGAGCACAGCCTTCTTTATGGACCAACTCTCATATCCATACATGACTACCGGAAAACCATAGCTTTGACTATATGGACCTTTGCCAGCACAGAGATGTCTCTGCTTTTTAATATGCTATTTAGGTTTGTCGTAGGTTTTCTTTCCAAGGAGCAAGTGTCTTTTAATTTCATGGCTGCAGTCACTATCCTTAGTGATTTTGGAGCCCAAGAAAAGAAAATCTATCACTGCTTCCACTTCTTCATAGTGAAACTATGGAGTTTGATAAATGAAAAAATATTCTGAAATTAATTAGTAAAGACTTTGTATACTGATACAGTTGTCCATTGGTATCCATGGGGAATTGATACCAAATAACAGTGTCAAATATCAAAATCCAAGGATGCTAAAGCCCCTTATATAAAATGGTATAGTGTTTGCCTACAAACTATACACATTCTCCTGTACACTTTGAATCACTTCTAGAATACCTAATACAATGTAAATATTATATAAATAGCTACTAGTATGTGGCAAATTCAAATTTTGCATTTTGAAACTTCCTGGACTTATTTTTCCCAAATATTTTCAATCCCTGGTTGGTTGAAATTTGTGGAAATGGAACCCACAGACACAGAAAGCCAACTGTACTTTACATAAATCTATCTTTTCACCTCCCAAGGATCAAACCTGGGTCTCCCGCGTTGCAGGCAGACTCTTTATTGTCTGAGCCACCAGGAAGCCCCACAAAGATTAAATTTCTGTTTTTCTACTGAAAACCTCAAAGCTTATGACTTTCATAAGGAACGAACAAAGCTACAGTTATAAACATGGTATACTCATATTTCATTATTTCTCCAGTCAAGTACATCAGGACTTAAAAACACCCTTCAAAAGGGTTTCTGTGTATCAGATACATTCACTTCCACAATGTTTTGAAGTGAAGTTAACTGTGGCTTCAAACTTAACAGCCATCTTAGTCATCATCTTTGTGATGATACTGTTCATGAAGTGAACAGTACTTCTATTTACTAGGCGTTCTTTGAGGATCAACTAAGTATTTTCATAAGTTAGCAGTAGCTGCATTCCTTGAGCACTCACTTAAAGCCTGACCATCATACACTTTTGTATGTACTAACTTATTCTCATCTTATGAGAACCCTATGGGGTAGATGCTACTATCATTCCGATCCTACAGACATGGAGAAATAATTTAGGTCACTTGCCTAAAACCACAGTTAGCAAGTAATGAATTTGGGGATTCAAACCCAAGCAATTTGATTCCAGGGACCACACTCCTTTCTACTACATACTGCCTCTTTATTTTAACATAAAAGTTAATATAGAAGTTATATTTTTTATTGCAAAATACATTACTCTATAGCTTTTTCTCCAAACATATTAAGCAAAATCAGTGGAAGTACTCTGACAGCTACGGCCTCCACTTTCAAGCTCCTTTTTGATGCTAAGGCAGGAGGGCAAATAAAACTCTCTGTTGTCTTCTCTTCCTTTCTCCACAAATGTTAAGCATACACTCGAAGTGAAATGACTTGGCGAGAGTCTTGGTTAAGAGTCGGTGTCATGAACATGTGATGCTTACCCTAGAAGGACAACAGCTTACTGAGGACAAAGATTTGGTCTTACAGGTGTTTGAGTGCAACATTGGTATATTTCTGTGTACATAAATCAAAGCTATCCATCTCCCAATTTTTATGTTTGAACACAAGTTTTTCTTTTTTATTATTTTTAATTAATTATTTTTTTAATTGGAGGCTAATAACTTTACAATATTGTAGTGGTTTTTGCCATACTTTGACACAAATCAGCCTTGGGTATGCATGTATCCCCCATCCTGCATCCCCCACCACCTCCCATCCCATCCCTCAGGGTTGTCCCAGTGCACCAGCCCTGAGCGCCCTGTCTCATGCATCAAACCTGGACTGGAGATCTATTTCACATATGGTAATATACATGTTTCAATGCTATTCTCTCAAATCATTCCACCCTTGCCCTCTCCCACAGAGTCCAAAAGTCTATTCTTTATATCCGTGTCTCTTTTGCTGTCTCGCATATAGGGTCATTGTTACCATCTTTCTAAATTCCATATATATGCATTAATATACTGTATTAGTGTTTTTCTTTCTGACTGACTTCACTCTGTATAATAGGCTCCAGTTTCATCCACCTCATTAGAACTGATTCAAATGTATTCTTTTTAATGGCTGAGTAATACTCCATTGTGTATATGTACCACTGCTTTCTTATCCATTCATCTGCTGATGGACATCTAGGTTGCTTCCATGTCCTGGCTATTGTAAACAGTGCTGCGATGAACATTGGGGTACACGTGTCTCTTTCCATTCTGGTTTCCTCAGTGGGTATGCCCAGCAGTGGGATTGCTGGGTCATATGGCAGTTCTATTTCCAGTTTTTTAAGGAATCTCCAAAGTGTTCTCAACAGTAGCTGTACTAGTTTGCATTCCCACCAACAGAGTAAGAGGGTTCCCTTTTCTCCGCACCCTCTCCAGCATTTATTGTTTGTAGACTTTTTGATGGCAGCCATTCTGACTGGTGTGAGATGGTACCTTATTGTGGTTTTGATTTGCATTTCTCTGATAATGAGTGATGTTGAGCACTTTTTCATGTGAACACAGGCTTTTCTTAACAGCCTTGCTCTATCAAATAGCCTTGTTTTTTCACCAGCAAAGGTAGTGATCCCAGGGCGTCCGTCCACACCCTTGTTCTACCAATGAAAACATCAGGTTCAGAGAAATGTATAACTTCCCTATGTTCCCAGATTACTGGGTAAAAAGAAAACAGGGCTCCTCATTTTTCACACCAGGTCTCCTTTGTCTACATCTTAAAGCCCTGTAGCCTTAAGGTCTAGACTAGAAACAGATAATGACACCCTGAGTTCAGAAAATACTCAGTGGACACCTGATACACTGCCAATTCTCTGAGGAAGTATGTAATGTCCATTAGTGCACAGACATCAAATTTCACAAATTATTTTATTTTATTTTTTACAGAGCCACAGGTGCCAGACTTCTGTTCAGCTGGGTGGTTGGTGGGTTGGCTGGATTTTTGGTTTGTAGAACAAAATCAGGTCCTTCAATTATATTTTGCATTCAGTAAGTCTAACAAAGCCATCAGACATCACTGAATCATGTTAATGATGCAGACACATATTTCTTTCTTGTTCCACAGGTTTTTAGCCAAAATACCTCCCCTCAAAGATTAGACATGGGTTCGACTCCTGAGTTGGGAAGATCCCCTGGAGCAGGAAATGGCAACTCACTCCAGTATTCTTGCCTGAAAAATCCTAGGGACAGAGGAGCCTGGCGGGCTACAATTCATAGGGTCACAACGAGTTGGACACGACTGAAGTGACTTAGCATGCAAAGATTAGTTTTAGAATGCAGTATTTTGAAGTGGAGATAGATTTGAAGTCTTAGTTAAATAATTGATATGTTTTATCTGAAGACATTTTTAAAAAGAGATAACAATTTTTAAGTCCGTTTTCTCCATTTCAAATTGTTACTGGGACACTAATTTTATTAATTGAAGACAACAGAGATGATCATCAGCTAGGAAGAAAGTAAATTGATTTTAGCTTGAAAAATTCCATAAATTTAAAGAATGAAACGAAGATGAGATTAAAGATTCTTTTCTTGGAAACTCTGATATACAATCTAAATTTCCAAGATAGCGTTCAAACTTTAATCAGTTTAGGAATCCAAAGAAATAGTCTAGCTAGGAGAAAAGATATGACTCAGCCTATAGACCAATTATGCAGACCTGAGTTTCGCCTCAAAGCAAACATCTCCTGAAATTATTTCTATGTCCATCAATAAGTAACTCCGTGACTCCAAGTAGTTTTCCTCATTTGCTGAAGGCTCAGCTTTCACTTTCATGCACTGGAGAAGGAAATGGCAACCCACTCCAGTGTTCTTGCCTTGAGAATTCCAGGAATGGTGGAGTGTGGTGGGTTGCCGTCTATGGAGTCGCACAGAGTCAGACAGGACTGAAGCGACTTAGCAGCAGCAGCAGCAGCAGCTGTTTCTCTGTTTGAGAAGCAACAGACTTATCAATGCAGTCACTGAGGTTGGAGGTAAGTCAAACCTATTCACTTCATTCTCAGGGTCAGTGTGAACTTAATCTGAGCCGGAACTGTTTTAATTAAATCAATGATTCAAAAAACAGGTTAGGCACTTCTGTAACATGCAAAATAATGTTATATATTTCATGAATATACATACTCATATACATATATACACATATATGTAGCATAAAAATAAAGAAGGAAATATACACACCAAATTGAGGATAGAGATTGACTGGAGGGTAGAATAGAACATAGAAGGGGTCTATAGAGAGCTTCAGCTGCTTCTGTAATATTTTAATCCTTTAAAACAAGACTGGAGAGAGCTCAGAGGGTCTCTGTTATATTAGTCTCTGTATTTAAGAATACTTCATTATAAAAAAAAGATACTGTGAATAAGAATTATGTTCAGTAAAACATATTACAGTAAATTATTATGTCGTTTCCTTTTCTCACACCTGGAAACTATGAATGGCTTTTTCATTATATACCATCAGTCCAAGCATCATTTTCTAAGCATCATAACTAGTTTTTCTCTTTTCCTGTCATTTATAGTCATGCTTTGAGGGCTAAAATTACTATTGGAAAAGTTTCAGGTATTGTCTACATTTTATACTGACTTCTAAATCTACTGTGATCCATTTCTTAGATTTAACTACTTTGATTTGGCTATTGGGTTTTTTAATGCTTTGTTTGTAAATTCTAACAGCAGTCAAATTTTACTGATTCTCTCTTTAGTTCTCTATTGGGGTCCATTCTTTCTTTCCAGGTTGATTTCTCTTGTCAAATGCCCAGCAAGGTTGAACTCAGCATCTCTGGCCTTTGGCCCCTCCCATGAGTCTTTCCAACACCAGTCCCAGGCTCCTACAATCTACTCAAAATACAACTGCCAAAAATCAACATCCACAAATGACATTCTGTTAGGTCACTGTGTCTATGAAACATTTCTCCTTACGCCTTGAATTCCCCTGAATAAGGACTAAACGTCTAATTGTGAGCTTCAAGTCTGTTCATTTATACTCAAGTTTGAAAGGCCACAACTTGTAGAAATCAGAAAAAGGTAAATGAGCATTTTCCAACAAACATTTGTTCAGGATAAGGATAAAGGAAGGATAAAATCAAGATTATTCTCCTGTTGCCAAAAATAAAATCAGTCAATAAGACTTTGGAACATGTACTTGCAAATGTCACAATTCTTAAGTGTGTGGTTAAGGCAAAAGCAGCCAAATATTTATTACCACCTAACGTCAAGCTAATGTTATGTGTCCCTTGAACATCAAGTGCTTTCATAGTCTCTATGTACTTTCTTTTTTCTTATCTGAAAGCAGACTGAAGACAAAAAAGAGTCATTTGTTCAGATGCTGTGATTGCACAGGAAAGAAAGAAATCGGAATAAATGGTACTCCAATTTGAAAAATGTACATACTTTTGCATTTAAGAAGAAATTCATTTGTACCTCTCTACTGCCCTGTTTGGTATCAACTTTCTGTCATAGGCTGTATAGCACATCTCATAACTGGAGGAGAGACAGAGCAACAGGCCATTCACAGGGCCTGGCATAAAGATCCTCTCCTACCCTTAAATCCTGCCTACAATTCTAGTATAAAGTTTCTTTAATTTCCTCATCTGAAAAATGGGGATGAAAATATGTAATTTTCAGTATTGTTAGAATTTAATGAGAAATGAAAGAAAAGATTAAAACACAGAGAAATATGCTCAGGGGTGGACCCTAGGATGCTATGTAGGCTCATTCTTAATTTACTAGCCCTGACATGCCAGTCTCACCATGCATTCATACATCATGTTTCACCTCCTGGTGTTCGTTCATTTTTTGAAATATTTTTTCCACCCACACCCATACCACTTCTCATCCTCCAGCTCCTTCAGCCCATTTACCACCAAATTCTCTTCTTGGACTTTTAAGTTGTCTGTGAAGAGTACAGATTTGCTTATGTAGATGTTTATTTATGTGTGTGTATGTGTATGGAATTCTCAGGTGGCACAATGGTAAAGAACCTGCTTGCAAATGCAGGAGACATGGGTTCGATCTCTGGGTAGGGAAGATCCCCTAGAGAAGGAAATGGCAACCCGTCCCAGTATTCCATGCCTGGAGAATCCCATGGACAGAGAAGCCTAGCTGGCTACAGTCTATGGGGTCACAAAGAGTCAGACATGACTGAGAACACACACACACACATGTGTATATATATATATAAACATAGATATATGTATCAATAAATATATAGTATATGTATGTGTATAAACACAGATATCTATGTGTATGTATATGCATGTACATATAAAAGTTAAATCCAAGAATATCAAGGATCTCTAATTGGAAACAAATACAGGTATGTAGACCTCTGACCTAGTATCTTCTGTGTGGGAGAGGATGATGTTCTCTCTCCATCCTCTATTAGGGAAAGAAAAATAAGAGCAGACAAACAATTTGCAGTCACAAGGAGCTTTCCAAAAAAGTCAGTAAACTTGTACTCCTGTATAAGAAAATAAGCCATTTCATGAAATTGAGCCTAGTTACAAAACACACAATGAAATTCTTGGCTGACTAGTCGCCATGTGACTTGTATGCTGACTGAAAAAGTAATGAGTTGCCCACATGCCAGCTATATTCATACACTAGTACCTCATCTTTTAAATAACCAGAACACTCCATTCACTATGAGCACTGGAAGACAATGAGCTGCCCACTTTAAAGCAGCATCATGCTACCAAAAAACTGTCAGAACTAATAAATGAATCACAGGATACAAAATCAAGGTACAGAAATCTATGCCATTTCTGTACATTTACAAACTATCAGCAAGAGAAATTAGGAAAATAATCCCATTTACAATTGCATCAAAAAGAAATTTTCCCTGGTCTCCATCCACTTCCCCAAAGCAGAAGTGTTTGTTCCCATAATATACTGTTCTAATATTAATATTTATTATAGTTATCTTTTAAGCAGATAACTGATGCTGGGAATGATTAAGGGCAATAGAAGGGGGCGACAGAGGATGAGATGGTTGGATAGAATCATTGACTCAAAGGACAGGAATTTGAGCAAAAATAGTGAAGGGCAGGAAATCCTGGCACACTGCAGTCCATGGGATTGCAAAGGTCGGACAGGACTTAGCGACTGAATAACAACAATGCTTTAAGAGACCAACAATCAGCTGAATTTTCATTTCCAAGTGAAAGAGCCGTGCCTTAATTCTGCCCAAGACTCACTTTAGGGAGGATGCATTCTCCCTGGGCTGGAATACTGGATCCATGGCTTTCATTTCAGTCTTTGTGAGTGAGCATAGGCGCTCCCTGTGATTCTATCATCTGGTCTATAAAATGAAGATAATAACATCTACTTCAAAGGGTTTGAGAGAGGATTAAATGAGATGATACTTGTAAAGTACACAGAATAGCATTCCAATATGTGGCAAATGTTTAATAACTCTTATCTTTATTATTTTTATATAGCATGTATATGACATATAGCCCATAAATGATTCCTGAATTAAGTCTTATGGTTAACTGTATGGGCCTCCGCCAATGGCTAGACACACCACTAAATTATAACAGGGCTTTAAGGAAAGACATTTTGTATGAGATCTGAAAAAGATCCAAGGGTAGAGGAAGCCTTCCTTCCACTAAAGTGGTTAAGCAATAGGTCATGTAAATGAGGGACTCTCTGTTGCTTCTTTATTAAATTTATGTGTTAGAATTTGGCTGACTTCTTATTTTCCCCTTGTTTGTAGTTTTAAAGTTATTTAATATTTAATGTTACAAAACCACTTGAGATTGCTGCTACACTAAATCTGTACATTGTACACGCAGTTCTGAAAATGTTAAGAGCAAAATTTAGTAGAGCTGGAAAGTGAAAAGTATAGCAGTGAATTTCCATGGCAATGTGGTGTTATAAATAAGATATGATACGTGGAGAAATTGATCACCAAAGAGGTACAGATGAAGAGAATGAGTTTATGTTTATTCATGGGTTTTTTTAAACTCCTGTGCATTGAGATATTTTATAGCCACAAAATTAAATATCTGAACTTCAAGGTCATCATCTAAAACCTGTAAACACACTGCCTCTAAATGAGGGACTGCAAACTTAAATTCTTTGGGCACCACGCCAGTCAGACAAACAAGGAGATGGTTAGGCTGAGCTCTGGGAGCTGGGGGAACAGCCACTGGCACTCAGTCTCCATGCTGGCAGTGGAACAGGAGGTGCTCAGGGCTGTGGCAATCTCAGTACCCCACTGAAATAAGGGTCAGTCAAATGTCAAGAAAAATCCAAAATGAACTGTGGCCAGAATTCTCCCATTTTTCAGAGAAAGCTGGCAGTCTGATATTTTATGTATTTTATATGAAATCTGATTTTTAAATAAATGCCGGCAATTAACTTGACTGAAAACTAAAACACTAAAAGGGCCAAACAAAATACATCTCGAAGGCTTGATTCAACCTGGGGTCACGAGTTCACAACTTTTGGTTTCATATGTGGCTGAAATGGGTGGGATGTTTTATTTTTAACCCTTACTCTCCAAACTACATAAATAAGCTGGAATGGAACTCTCTGCTTTCCCAAGGCATGGAATTTTCATGGGTAAAATTTCATCCTCATTTTCTAATGACCTAATGAACTCTTGATCAATTCTCAGAAAATGTGCAGCAACCAAAAATGGAGAGAAGTCAAATCAAAGAAATTCTACATGTAATTATGCTCACAAACAGACTGCCATTCATTAAGGAGGATAAATTGAGCAATTACTTAATGCCTAGACATGCAAGGATCTAAATATGAGTAAGTCATAATCCTTCCCTTAAGAAGCTGACAATCTAACAGGCTGTTTCTTGACGGGCTATGGCTGCAAATCTAAGAAAGCCTTACTATTTGAGGCCATCATTCACATCCTCTGTCTGCACTTTCAGCTTGGGACAATATCCAAACTGTAGCTTTTATCTCAGGGTCATCCTGCCCTAGTGTCTCTGGGGGAAAATGCCTGGAGATCTCAGTTCTTCCACATCAGACCTGGGAATCTTATTAAAATGGAGATGGTGTTACATCTGTCCCTTCTCTCTGTGAGCTGAGGTGAGAGAGGGGTAGGGTAGAGATGCAGTGGGGGACCAGACAGAAAACCCAAGAAAAGTTCCACCGGACCCAGTGTCCGAATCCCCTGAAGACTTTTGTAGGAACGTAGAGCAGGAGAATGATCAGGAGATCAGTGGCTCCAAAGCAATGGGAAAGGGTCTGGGGGTCCCTGGCCCGTGTTAGTGGGATAATGGAGGAACAGCTGATGGGGAAGGGAGCGGAAGGAGGCAGGGCCCGTTCTGGTCCTTTTCTGAAAGAGCTGGGGTTAAGGGATTCTTGCCTTAAGATGTTATCAAACATCTATTCGAATGAAGTATATATTCTTATATTTCCTTTCCTTTTCAAATATTGAATAAAAAGATTAGTAAAGGTATATATATATTTTTTAATTTTAATTTTATTTTATTTTTAAACTTTACATAATTGTATTAGTTTTGCCAAATATCAAAATGAATCCATCACAGGTATACATGTGCTCCCCATCCTGAACCTTCCTCCCTCCTCCCTCCCCATACCATCCCTCTGGGTCGTCCCAGTGCACCAGCCCCAAGCATCCAGGATCGTGCATTGAACCTGGACTGGCATCTCGTTTCATACATGATATTTTACATGTTTCAATGCCATTCTCCCAAATCTTCCCACCCTCTCCCTCTCCCACAGAGTCCATAAGACTGTTCCATACATCAGCGTCACTTTTGCTGTCTCGTACACAGGGTTATTGTTACCATCTTTCTAAATTCCATATATATGCGTTAGTATACTGTATTGGTGTTTTTCCTTCTGGCTTACTTCACTCTGTATAATAGGCTCCAGTTTCATCCACCTCATTAGAACTGATTCAAATGTATTCTTTTTAATGGCTGAGTAATACTCCATTGTGTATATGTACCACAGCTTTCTTATCCATTCATCTGCTGATGGACATCTAGGTTGCTTCCATGTCCTGGCTATTATAAACAGTGCTGCGATGAACATTGGGGTACACGTGTCTCTTTCCCTTCTGGTTTCCTCAGTGTGTATGCCCAGCAGTGGGATTGCTGGATCATAAGGCAGTTCTGTTTCCAGTTTTTTAAGGAATCTCCACACTGTTCTCCATAGTGGCTGTACTAGTTTGCATTCCCACCAACAGTGTAAGAGGGTTCCCTTTTCTCCACACCCTCTCCAGCATTTATTATTTGTAGACTTTTGGATGACAGCCATTCTGACTGGTGTGAAATGGTACCTCATAGTGGTCTTGATTTGCATTTCTCTGATAATGAGTGATGTTGAGCATCTTTTCATGTGTTTGTTAGCCATCTGTATGTCTTCTTTGGAGAAATGTCTATTTAGTTCTTTGGCCCATTTTTTGATTGGGTCATTTATTTTTCTGGAGTTGAGCTGGAGGAGTTGCTTGTATATTTTTGAGATTAGTTCTTTGTCCGTTGCTTCATTTGCTATTATTTTCTCCCATTCTGAAGGCTGTCTTTTCACCTTGCTGATAGTTTCCTTTGATGTGCAGAAGCTTTTAAGGTTAATTAGGTCCCATTTGTTTATTTTTGCTTTTATTTCCGATATTCTGGGAGGTGGGTCATAGAGGATCCTGCTGTGATGTATGTCAGAGAGTGTTTTGCCTATGTTCTCCTCTAGGAGTTTTATAATTTCTGGTCTTATGTTTAGATCTTTAATCCATTTTGAGTTTATTTTTGTGTATGGTGTTAGAAAGTGTTCTAGTTTCATTCTTTTACAAGTGGTTGACCAGTTTTCCCAGCACCACTTGTTAAAGAGTTTGTCTTTAATCCATTGTATATTCTTGCCTCCTTTGTCAAAGATATATTAATGTTCACACTTTGAGAAACAATAAAAAATTGTTACAAAAATATTCATCATGTTTTCAAAGTTTTGATTGTAGACTTTTTCACATTTGAAAAGATATAATGAAAGGAGGAGAGGCAAGGGGAATGGGCAAGATATTTACTATCAGAGTTTCAATAGCAAATCAGCTACTCATAGATGATGGCAAATGTTAACGGGAAACAATTCAAATTATAAAATAAAATGTATTCACAATTTTCCTGGAACATATCTATACTATGTAATTGAAGGCAGAGATATACAGTCAAACAGACAAATCAATTCTCAAGTGTTCCTTGTAATCACTTGTACATATTTGGGATGTTATGACCAATGTAATAAATACACATTCTTTCTCTGCATCATTGCATGCTTTAGAGTAACACTATTTCCTGGAGCTGTGAAAGCTCTTTCATGTAGAACCTCAGGATAACTGGGGTAGCACTGCCAAGAAAGGAGACAGACTGAGAAGCAAGCAGGTCCTTAGGGAAAGAATGGCATGCAGATTTTCTCAGAACCAAGGACTTCTTTCTGAAAGGGGTAAATAATGAAAGCCTGCAGTGTTCCTGGAAGTGGTCTCTGCCTCCAAGATTTTGCCTATTTTAAGCCAGATTGAGGCTCCTAAAAGAACAATTCTGCAGACACTTTAATGAAATGACTCTGGGGTTTTCAGTAATCAGAGCCCACCTTTAGACTCCTACTGTGGTCACCATTAGCCCCATGTCTGTGTCTCCTGGGATAGCAGACCCGGGCCTGCTGCTGCCTCAATCCCCCTTCCCTCTCCTCTACAAGGCCCACATATCACTTCTCTGCAAGACTTTCCTTTCTTTTTACAACTCTCTGCTCCACAGAAAATTACAGGATTCTTTTGCTCTGTTAACCATTACCCTCTTAACATCACAGACAAGCAAACAAGCAAAACAAAAACTAGCCTATTGACCACCTACTGTTTTCCAGCCACTTAAGTACATTTGCATATGTAATTAATTCCACTTTATCTATCACAGCAATTCTTCCAGGAAGGTGCTGTTTTCCTCTTCAACAAGTGAGATCCTTGCACAGACAGCAAACCTGACTTGTGTGAGGTCACATTGTAAAGATAGGAGCCAGGAGTCAAACTCCAGATGTCACTTAGGATGTATGACACTAAAGCCCTATGAATTTCGTAGAGCAGCACTCTGCCTATCACAGAACAAGAACAAAGATGGTAATAAAAATAATAGCTAACACTTACTGAGTAATTACCAATGGATACTTCTAAGTGCTTTACGTGGTTCTAATTCACTCACAACTGGATACAATGATAGCTCCCATCTTAGAGATGTGGTAGGGAGACACATAAACACTGAGCAACTTGCCTGAGTTCACAGGTCTTCGAAGTGGCAGAGTCCATGCTCTCAGTAGACTTGCCATCCTGCCCCATCTACTGTCTCATGGTGCCACCTAACTGCTTCCTGAGACTTTTATTGCTAGTTTTTATGTTCACCTTTTCTCACTATATTCCCTATCATTCCTTTTTACATCAGAAAGGCAAGTCTTGAGAAAAAACCAAAATGTTAAAAGGGATGAGTGCTGGAAGGAGAGATGGGAAGAGGAAAGGAGAGACAGAAAAGGAACACTCTTATTTCATGGTCTGAAATGATGACACCCTCAGGCTATCCTCAAGATGCAACTAACCATCAAGTTGAAACTAACAACATCTTCTCATTTACTGATGACCTTGAAGCCACTTTTGACAGCCACACCCTAAATGGAACAATGGAGTAAACAGATATAGGTACCAGGTAAGCCTCGAGCTAGCTAGGGCCCTGGCACATTGCAGGTATCCAAAACCCCCAACGATGTGACACTACCACCAACCCAACCCCTCACTGATTCACTGCAGGAGTTCTATAAGCTCTTACAAATGTCAGTTTGGGAATAAAATAATTAAAACGAGGAAAAATACTGGAAACAACTTCCATGTCATGAATTCACAATTCATGTTCCAAGGGGCACTGCCCTCCAAAAGACACCAGTAAGAAAACAAAAGACACAGGTCACAGACTGGGTGAAAAATCTGCGAGTCATCTACCTGATAAAGGATTTATGTCAAGAATATATAAAGAACTCTTAAAACTCAATAAGAAGAAGAGAAACTCAATTTAAAAATAGGTAAAAGATCTGAACAGACATTTCTCTAAACAAAATACATATATATGGATGGCCAATAATCATATGAAAAGATACTCAACATCATTATTCATGAGAGGGATAAAATGAGATACCACTTTACACCCACTAGGAAGACTGTAATCAAAAAGACAGTACCAAGTATTCTCTAGAATGTAGAGAAACCAGAACCCTCACACAGTGCTGATGGGAATATAAAATGGTGCAGCCACTCTGGAAAACAGTTTGATAGTTTCTTAGAAAGTTAAACCTAAATTTATTATATGGCCCAGCAATTCCTCTTTTAGGGATCTACCCAAGAGAAACAGAAACATGCCCACACAAAGACTTGTATGTGAATGTTCATAGAACACGACTCCTAACATCCAAAAAAAAAAAAAAAATGAACACAAATAATCCAATGTCCAACAACTGGTGAATGGATAAACAAAATGCAGTATATTCATTCATTAAACAAAGTACTGATACATGACACAAAATGTATGAAACTCGAAAACACGCCAAGTGAAAGTCAGCCACAAAAGAACACATACTGGATGATTCCATTGATATGAAATGCCCAGAAAAAGGCAAATCTATTGAAACAGAAAATAGATTAGTGGTTGTCAAGGGCTGGAGGAATGACAGCAAATGGGCACAGTGTTCTTTCTGGAGTGACGGAAATGTGATGAAATTGAATGGTGATGCTTATACAACTCCATAAATTGACTAAAAAATAACTAAGTGGTACCCTTAAAATGGATGAATTTTATAGTATGCAAATGATACTTCACTAAAGCTGTTAAACAACAAGGCCTCTGCTCCCTGCCTCGACTCCAGCAGCTCTCACTGAACGCAGGACTGCTTACCCGGCTGTCAGCATTCTATCTCCTCCCCAGGACAATCCGCTCACAATTGAGGTTCTCTCCTGGATGCACTTGAAAGTACAGAACACTGAAGGACTCCGGTGCCCGAAGTATCTCACGATGGAAACACTCAGGGAAGGCTCCATTCAGTGAGAGCCCTAGAGCTGACTCTTTAACGAAGAAGGGTGCTCTAGAATTCTCTTCTAGAGAATCACCACCGTGTCACATTTATTATTCCGATGGCATGAATACAGCTGCACACCGCAAGGGATTTCCTGCCTTCTAGCTTCTGTTCAAAGAGAACATCTACCTGCCTGTTCCCGCCCCCTTTCTGTAAGAAAATCCACCACAGGCCATTTACCCAAATAAACCTCTTAATGCATTTATTGTTAACTCTGTTTTGGACGTTTGAGTTTCCCTCTCAACAAAATAGTACTGAGTATATCCTCCCCTCCCCCATCCTCACTGGCCAGAAAAGTTCCTGCTGCAGGGACACTTCCAAAGTATACTATGAGGGCTACTGGTTAATTTTTTTTAACATGTGGCACCAAATCTTTTGTGCACCCCTACTCACTGACCCCTGAAAAGACTGCAGAGCTGTGTGTGCTCAGTCATGTTTGACTCTTTGAGACCCCATGGACTGTAGCCTGCCAGGCTCCTCTGTCCATAGAATTTTCCAGGCAAGAATACTGGAATGGGTTGTCATGTCCTCCTCCAGGGGATCTTCCTGACCCAGGGATTGAACCCATGTCTCTTGCTTCTCCTGTATTAGCAGACAGATTCTTGACCACTAGTGCCACCCAGGAAGCCACCTGAAAGCGTTAGTCACTCAGTGGTGTCTGACTCTGTGACCCCATGGACTGTAGGCCACCAGGCTCCTCTGTCCTAGGGATTCTCCAGGCAAGAATACTTGAGTAGGGCACCATTTCCTTCTCCAGGGTATCTTTCCAACCCAGGGATCGAACCTGGGTCTCCTGAATTGGCAGGCAGATTCTTTACCACCTGAGCCACCAGGGAAGACAACACTATGAAATACTTCTATTAGAAGATACTGGTTTTGATAACTTAGAAGAGGAATTTAGACAAATAGAACAAACGGTTAGGACTATTTCTTATCATCAAGATTAGGAGAGATGCCTGTGACATTATTCCCTAGACGAGGGACTGGCAAACTTTTTCTGGAAGGGCCAGATAAAAAATACTTTAGGACTGTGGGCCAAGAGGCAAAATCAAAGTATTATGCAAGTACTTATATAGCCATTTAAAATGTAATCACTTAAAAATGGAAAAACCATGGTGATCTCACGGGGTGTACAAAATCAGGCAGCAGGCCAGATGTGACTGGTCATAGTTTGCCAATTCTGCCCTAGACACACAAGCATATCACACTCCACCCATCTTTGCAGACATCCTGGCAATGTGGAATCAGACCTTTGAAAAGTTGTATATTTGAAAGCCATAACCTTTTAAGCAGCCCAAACCTACTATAAGCATAAGTTGCTGATTATTTTCAAATTGGAGGGGAAATGGTGTTAAAGGAAAAGACTGAAACCAAAGGCAAATCTTAATTAAAATTAAGAAGGGTTCCAAGTAATGTGTTAGTCAGGCAGTTGTGTCCTACACTTTGCAACCCCATGGATTGCAGCCTGCCAGGCTCCTCTGTCCATGGAATTTTCCAGTCAAGAATACTGGAGTGGGTTGCCATTTCCTTCTCCAGGGGATCTTCCCGACCCAGGGATCAAATCCTCATCTCTTGCTTCTCCTGCCTTAGCAGGTGGAATCTTTACCACTAGCATCACCTGCGAAACCCCATGAAAGTGTTGGTCACTCAACTGTGTCTGACTCTTTGCGACCCCATGGACTGTAACCCACCAGACTCCTCTGTCCATGGAATTTTCCAGACAAGAATACTGGAGTGGGTTGCCATTCCCTTCTTCAGGGGATTTTCCAAACCCAGGGATCGAACCCAGGTCTCCTGCACTGCAGGCAGATTCTTTACCATCTGAGACACCAGGGAAGGCTAAGTAATGTAAAAATATTTAAATCTTTGTTTGGTCACTCCTAAGAGACTGAGGATGACTCCCATTTGATTTCTAACAAGTTTTTTTCTTTTTTTTCTTTTCAAACTCTATCTAATAGTCCTCCATAATTCCCCGCACAAATAAACCAAACAGGTTTACTGTTTCCCTACTTATCTCAGGGTCTCAGTCAATAGAATGCTGAGATTAAGACCTAGAGACAGATTTGGATGTAGACCATGGACTAGAGAGAACATAGCCGACCTACAGACAAAGCTCACCTACCTAAACTCCATTTCTTACACTTAGCAGGGTCTAGGATCAAAGGCCTTCAAAGGAAGCTTCTCATTCTGAGCCTTCGTCTCCTAATGACCATGGTTCTTTGTGAATCAGGCCAACAACTTCAGCCTAGCTCTGCTCTGAAAACGCCACATCAGAGAGGCTATAAACACAATAGGTCTCTCAGTGACATCTGTGAGAAAACAGGACTGAAAGAAGCTGAGCTATGCCTGTGGTCCAGGTCACAAGTGGAAGACGTTAAAAGGGTATGGTGTGGCTGCTACAAGGGCTCCTGCCATTTTGTGGAGAAATGGGCATCAGTGAAACCTCTACCTTACATATGGTAATGTACATGTTTCAGTGCTGATCTTTGCTGTATGAAGCAGAGAGCTCAAACCTGGTGCTCTGTGACAACCTAAAGGGGTGGGATGGGGTGGGAGGTGAGAGAAGGGAGGTTCAACAGGAACGGGACATATGTATACTTACAGTTGATTCCTGCTGATGTTTAGCAGAAAACAACACAATATTGCAAAGCAATTATCCCCCAATTAAAAATAAATAAATTTTAAAAATCTCTTGTAAAGTCAAGGCACTATTTAGCTAAATCATCCTTTGCTTTTATTGTTCAAAATTAATGCCCAGATGCTAATTTATTTATATGCCTAACTGATAATCACATCTTGCACTTATTTTCTTTAAATGTTACAACTATACTCAATGGGGTACCCATTGGCTTTTTTCAACCCCTCCCTAACAAGGTAACACAAATAGCCATCTAAATGGGTGATTCAGTGGGGCAGATGGAAAGGGAAATGTTCAAATACGGAGGGAGGGTCTGCACTTCCCCCACCCACAACATGCCTTTGATTTCCCTTTCCCCAAAGTGGTAAGGTACTCAGCAAACACATCACAGTATTACAAACATCACCTGGACATTCCAAGGACAACCCAGTGAGCAGCAGCTAACAAAGAAGTCAGGAACTCTGAACATTTGTTTCTGCTTCCATAGGATGCAAGATCATTGTTACAGTATCTTTCTACATGGGAATGTTGAGGTGGGGGGTGGGGTGGGGGTATTTTTCCAGCCCCTTTGAACTATAAGTAGATAATTTCTATATTTCACAAAATGTAAGCTCATGGGATAAATTATCTGCAACATGTTTCATGCTGATTTGGAGACTGTTCAGTGCCCCTAAAGAGTTTTCCGGAAATTACAGCATTATAGGAAGCTTTTTTGGGGTGGGGGCCAATGCTGACCTGTTCAGATTGGAGAGGCTGGGCCTGGGGGTCAAATAGTATCTACATCCCAGGAAGTAACTATTACAGCCAAACCTCAGACTCCAGTCCTCGATGTACACACAAATAACGACAACCTTGAACTTCACTTCACTAGATTTTTCCCTCTCAATGTTAACTCATGAGATTGATGAATGTAAGTTAATTTATATCCACTGACTGCATTGCATGTATAGATCTTTATTATTTATCCTTTTCTGCTCCCTGGTAGCAAACAACATATCTGAATTCTTAATTTAAACTCTCTGAATACCAGCACTGCAGGCTTCCCTGATAGCTCAGTTGGTAAAGAATCTGCCTGCAATGCAGGAGACCCCAGTTCGATTCTTGGGTCTGGAAGATCCACTGGAGAAGGGATAGGCTACCCACTCCAGTATTCTTGGGCTTCCCTTGTGGCTCAGCTGGTAAAGAATCCACCTGCAATGCAGAAGACCTGGGTTCAATCCCTGGGTTGGGAAGATCCCCTGGAGAAGGGAAAGGCTACCCACTCCAGTATTCCGGCCTGGAGAATTCCATGGACTGTATAGTCCATGGGGTCTCAAAGAGTCAGACACAACTGAGCGACTTTCACTTCACACCAGCACTGCATAATTCTGGGTGCTCAAAAATGTTATTTGACCACTTGATCTTCTGTAAAAAATAAAAGTCTATTACACACACAGGTAGGTTGATCGGGGTGATGTTTTATTTATTAAAGATTAATCCAAGCTATACCAACAAAAGTCTATCTAGTCAAAGCTATGGTTTTTCCAGTAGTCATGTATGGCTGTGAGAGTTGGACTGTGAAGAAAGCTGAGTGCCGAAGAATTTATGGTTTTGAACTGTGGTGTTGGAGAAGACTCTTGAGAGTCCCTTGGACAGCAAGGAGATCCAACCAGTCCATCCTATAAGAAATCAGTCCTGAATGTTCATTGGAAGGACTGATGCTGAAGCTGAACTCCAATACTTTGGCCACCTGATGCGAAGAACAGACACATTTTAAAAGACCCTGATGCTGGGAAAGATTTAGGGCAGGAGGAGAAGGGGACGACAGAGGATGAGATGGTTGGATGGCATCACCGACTCAATGGACACGAGTTTGAGCAGGCTCTGAGAGTGGAAAGCCTGGTGTGCTGCAGTCCATGAGGTCGAAAAGAGTTGCACACGACTGAGCAACTGAACTGAAGTGAACTGAATCCAAGCTATAAAGTCTTGGGTTAAACTAAAGCTATTGCTTTTAGCAATGGGCCAATATCACTTCAGGACTTAGACATTTAGCAAAGAAACTGAAATCATAGGGAATAAAGTACTATGCTATGCTATGCTAAGTCACTTCAGTCATGTCCGACTCTGTGCGACCCCATAGACGGCAGTCTACCAGGCTCCCCGGTCCCTGGGATTCTCCAGGCAAGAACACTGGAGTGGCCTGCCATTTCCTTCTCCAATGCATGAAAGTGAAAAGTGAAAGTGAAGTCGCTCAGTCGTGTCCGACTCTTAGCGACCCCATGGATTGCAGCCTAACAGGCTCCTCCATCCATGGGATTTTCCAAGCGAGAGTACAGACAGATAATTCATGTTATCTCTAGTTGTACCCAGAGATATATTTCTATAGAAATACAGACTATATATAGAATATATATTTCTATAAAATTTCTATAAATATTTCTATGCTATTCAATTTCTGCTAAATTGATTTTTAATATGCCACTTGATAAAAACAGTTGTAAAAATAAATCTTCTTATACTTTTTATATGAAAGGAATAAAGAATAAAACAATGCTTGTTTTGGTAATATTCTTGGTATTTGTGACCATCTCCTTCTTAAATTTCACTACTACCATCAAAATATGTACATAGCATACTGACTGCCTCCCAAACACCTGTCTAAACCAACTTCATTGGCTTGGCATTTCATTTAAAGTATGGATGACTTTGTGCTATAGAAGGGCGGTAAATTTTACTTTGCGCTTCCTTTTCTGGAAGTCCTTTAAAATGTTCTGTTTCTGTATTTTCCAGTTGAAACTTGCATGCAAATATAAGGCCTGTGAATTAAATTTGTTTTCAAAAGTTACCTAGATAAGGCATGGAGAAGGAAATGGTAATCCACTCCAGTATTCTTGCTTGCAGAATCCCACAGACAGAGGAGCCTGGCAGGCTACTGGTCGCAAAGAATCAGACATGACTTAGTGACTAAACAAGATAAGGCAAAAAAAAAAAAATAGTGTCTACCTGAGAAACTTTCATTCTCTCCCCTGTAAATTGAGATGGCTAGACTACATGAATGCTGCTGCTGCTAAGTCACTTCAGTCGTGTCCGACTCTTAGCGACCCCATGGACTGCAGCCTACCAGGCTCCTCTGTCCATGGGATTTTCCAGGCAAGAGTACTGGAGTGGGGTGCCATTGCCTTCTCCGACATGAATGCTAGTGCTAGGAAACTCTTTAATCAGAACTGACCACTGATCTATCTCTTTGGAAAGCAGAGGTCAAAGCAGAGGTCCAAAAGTGACCAGCAAATGAGCAGATAATACTGCCAATATATACAAATTAACTTTAAATCATGAGTTAACTTCAAGGGAAGAAATAGATCGGATGTATTGAGAGCCACAGTTGTACTGGGGGCTTGTTGAAAACTGTTTCCCAAATTAGGCCATGACCTTATGTGGGAGACTGTGACAATATCTTTTACGGAATTCTAGATAGCAAGAGAAAGCCACCTGTTATGTCAGCTGACAATGGATATTTTTACCCATCTTTGTGCAGGGGAGTAGACCTAGGCAGTCTGCCTGGTTGAATCATAGGGTGTAGGCTGAAGTGTAGTAAGTACTGGGTGGGGAGGGGTATAAAAAACTGATAGAGAAGGCTTGAATTCCATGGTAATAATTCCACATTTGCTCTAGAGGGTAGAAAAAAATCAATCTATGAGGTCTGTTTGGGTGTGGTGTTTCTAGATACATTGAAGATAGTTTGTAGTATATTGGTAAACAGATGGAGTGGTGATTCACTTTGCCCAGAAAAGTAGGAACTGGATTTGGGTACTAGTTATACATGAGCATTATAAAGGCATCAGATCAATTACATTCAATCCTGAAATTGAAAGAGTGCAGAGCATTATATTGGAGGCTATAGGAAATGGAAAGTGCCTTTAAGGAATGTCCAGTCTAGAACTTCAGTCAAAAGTGGGATGGAATAAACAAACAGTAAATATTGGAGAGAGAGTGTGGGGAGAAGGGAACCCTCCTACACTGTTGGTGGGAATGTAAACTGGTACAGCTACTATGGAGAACAGTACAGAGTTCCCTTAAAAAAAAAAAATGGAGCTACCATATGATGCTGCAATCCCACTCCTGGGCCTACATCCAGAGGAAAAACATGATCTGAAAGGATACATGCACCCCAATATTCATTGCAGCACTGTTTACAATAGCCAGGACATGGAAGCAACCTAAATGTCCATCGACAGACGAATGGGTAGAGAAGATGGGGTACATATATACAATGGGATATTACCCAGCCATTAAAAGGAATGAAACAATGCCATTTGCAGTAACACGGATGGGCCTAGAGAGTGTCATACTGAGTGAAATAAGTCAGACAGAGAAGGAGAAATATTGTATGATGTCCCTTATATGTGGAATCTAAAAAGAAATGATACAAATGAACTTACAAAACAGAAACAGACTCACAGACTTAGAGAAAGAGCTTGTGATTGCTGGGGGGGAGGACTGGGGGAGGGGAGAGTTAGGGAGTTTGGGATGGACATGTACTCTGCTATATTTAAAATGGATAACCAACAAGGACCTACTAAATAGTACATGGAACTTTGTTCAAAATTATGTGGCAGCCTGAATGGAGGGGAGTTTGGGGGAGAATGGATCATGTATATGTATGGCTGAGTCCCTTCACTGTTCACCTGAAACCATCACAGCATTGTTTGTTAATCAACTATACCCCAGTACAAAGTAAAAATATATCATTAAAAAAAATTTTAAAACATATCATTTTTAAAAATAAAATAAGAAGAAGTGGGACAGAATAAATACACAAATAGCCACAACTCAGGAAGACACATGAGAAATTCTATCAAGTTGCCTTCAGGTTTCAGAAGCCAAGAGGCTGAGCAGTAGAAACACCACTTCAAGGCTGAGAAGATATATGAAGAGGGTATGAAGCACCAACATGGACCTTGAGGGTCTCTTGCTTGAAGAATACAGTTGTTTCCTATTCACAGGGTGAGAAGTTGAGTAAGTAAATCCATGACTAAGCAGACATACTATCATTTATAATGTTTATGGTGAAAAGTGAAAGCAGGAAGGAGAAGCCTTCCACATGCAAGTTACAAATGTTATCACCATCCAGTGAGGAAGGCATCACTGTGTCACTAGTCAAGGGGGTTTCAGACAGGCTCGCATGAGGGGAACCCAGACTTCAAACCTGCTTAATATGACTCCAAAGTGTACCCTGCTCCCAAACCCCCACTGTATTTATGCTGCCAGTGTACGAAAAGTCTACTACTAGAGACAGAAAACCCTGGTGAAGGAATGGCTGGTTATAAAAATGTAAATATCCTAAAGTCAAATCACACATTAATACATTATCAAGTATTAATACTCTTGCTAAAATATGTATAAGGAAGTTGAAGGATAGTAGAGGATTGGCTCAAGGGAAACGGGGTAAGAGCTGGACAGAAGAGATTTCTGTATCCTTCCTGCATGCTGAGTCCTTGGTAGCAAGAACGTTCTAGATAAAAGGAAAGAGGTCAAGATAAATAAAGACTCATCTTTGTCAAATCGAGTTTGATATAGAAGCGATGTTAACAGTAGCCAACACAGGTACTAAGTATTCTGTTTGCACAGCTAAAATGTCTGTAAGTTCAAAACACAGCTAGCATTCTTCCTTTCCTACCTTCCTTCAAAAATCCTTTAAGGAATTTTCTCTTTGATCCACAAGAAAATCAAAATTCATTACACTCTTTGGAAAGTGCCAAGTACATAATCACCCACTGTGTTTTCTTCCTGACATTCTGAACTCAGTCCTAGTTCCCCAAATATACTCTAAACTTTCGTGCATCCATGCCTTCGCTCATGCTGTTTCTTCCAACAGAAACCTCCATTTACCACCCTCAAAATACCATGCTTCCTGGAGAGCCCATCCCAAACTGTGAAGTTCACCCTGCTATTCTCAACCTGACATGCACACTCTGTCTGAACCCCTAAAGGGCTCAGTTTATATTTCCCTTTTTGCATATATTCATTTTCCTTTGCCCGAGAGTCATTTTGGTTCTTGTTTTTTTTTTTTTTAATTTTATTTTATTTTTAAACTTTACATAATTGTATTAGTTTTGCCAAATATCAAAATGAATCCACCACAGGTATACATGTGTTCCCCATCCTGAACCCTCCTCCCTCCTCCCTCCCCATACCATCCCTCTGGGTCGTCCCAGTGCACTAGCCCCAAGCATCCAGTATCGTGCATCGAACCTGGACTGGCATCTCGTTTCATACATGCTATTTTACATGTTTCAATGCCATTCTCCCAAATCTTCCCACCCTCTCCCTCTCCCACAGAGTCCATAAGACTGTTCCATACATCAGTGTCTCTTTTGCTGTCTCGTACACAGGGTTATTGTTACCATCTTTCTAAATTCCATATATATGCGTTAGTATACTGTATTGGTGTTTTTCCTTCTGGCTTACTTCACTCTGTATAATAGGCTCCAGTTTCATCCACCTCATTAGAATATCTACTAGTAGAGTGTTAAATCGGAGAAGGCGATGGCACCCCTCTCCAGTACTCTTGCCTGGAAAATCCCATGGATGGAGGAGCCTGGTGGGCTGCAGTCCATGGGGTTGTGAAGAGTCAGACACGACTGAGCGACTTCACTTTCACTTTTCACTTTCATGCACTGGAGAAGGAAATGGCAACCCACTCCAATGTTCTTGCCTGGAGAATCCCAGGGATGGGGGAGCCTGGTGGGCTGCCGTCTATGGGGTCTCACAGAGTTGGACACGACTGAAGCGACTTAGCAGCAGCAGCAGCAACAGCAGCAGTGTGTTAAATCCCCTTTTAGGGAAAGAGCTTATCTCTATATCATCAGCTGCACTTCATGCTGTATTCAAAATTCAATAAATATTTGTGACATTTAATTAAATCTATCCAAGACAGTCAACCAAGTTACACATGTAAAGTTCAAGACAATGTTCTTAATAAAGAGAAGCTTGATGGTCCATAAGCGTTCATATGGTTCTCAGACTATATCTTAAAACCTCAAATATCCATAAAACCACATAGAAAAGTATCAAACAGATGTGATACATATATCTCAAATGACTGTCAGCAAATGATCTCTTTCCTGAAATTACATCCATCCAGAGAACAATGTTGTTTCATCTAAAAGTTACTGAAATTCAGAAGTCTTTCAGAATGAGACAATAAACCTTGGCAGGTCACAGCTGGATTTACTCTGACAATACTCAGTGAAAAATATGTCTCCTTTGTTCTTAAGCGTACCTGAACTCTCATTACTGGCAGACGCAAAGATGCAAAGAGCAAAATATAGAAAGGATAAGAATTTACTGCCATTCTTCAAAAAGTAATGACTCATGGGAAGCATTTCTAGGATAATCACGTCTAAAACACATTCATAACTGTGTTTTACATGTCCCTAGAAGGAATGGGAGTGAGAAATAAGATGTGAGGGGATAGAAAAAAACCCCACACACGCACATATACTGTAACCAGTATTTTTCCTCTACTCTGAGAAGCAGCCTTGTTCCTATCTTCCCATTTTCTACAAGGCAACCTGGGTCAATCTGCTGAACCTGTCAGAGCCTCAGTTTCCTTAAATGTTAAAAAGAAAACAGGGAAGGAGGAGGGACTCCTTCTATCTCTTCATCTACATCTCAGGGTTGTTGTGATGATGAAATTAAATAACACTCACACAAGCTCCTTGAAAAGTAGAGAGCTACAAGAATGTCAAGTTGCTGTTATCACAACCTCCTCACTTACTCCCCTCAGCCTCATCTGACATGTCTTTTCTCTTGCTAGATAGAGAGCCAGAAAAAGGTCTCAAGAGAGGAGAGTTTTGATCATTTCCAGTAAGATTCTTCTCCCATATATACCTCCTCTTCCCAAACTTACCAGATTATCTCAAGACAAAGCTCAGGTTTTATATTAATTTTCTCATGTCATATCACTACAGTACTTGACACCACTTTTAAATGGGAATTAAGATATGTCAAAAGACAGATCTATATTGCAGAAGTGAAGATTAATAAAAGGTCTTATAAGCAAAGTCATTAGTTTTGCTTTCTGTAACTGGTTGGGGAACTGAGATCTACCTTTTCACTAAATCTGTAGTTCTATTTTCTGTGATAGCGTTGTGTTTTTGGATCACCATATATTAACTATTAAGGTTAAACAAACACCATATAATAATCTTTAGCCTATTTAAATTCCCTATTCCAGTAAACCACATCTTTGTAACTATTTTTTCACCTTTAAAAAACATATACAAATAAATAACAATAAAACAATCAGATGTGAAAAAAGAAGAAAACCCTGTGATTAATCACTGCACCATATATACTGAGGATTTCTTTTCTTCTTCCCCCAAAGAATGTTGTCAAATATTTAAGTCCTCACAGTCTTTTATTTACAGAATCCTCTCTCAAGTATTTTATTTTGAACAAAGAATTCTTCTTTGAATGAAGATATTAAAATCTGAAACAATCTCAAAAGTCAGCTGACAGAATTGTCTATTTAAAGTAGGCAAAGAAATTGAACAAAAGCTTAATCATGATCTACAGGGCTGTGACCTCACAGCTGTTCATAGTAGATGTCACTGTAAAGAAATCTTTAAAAAACAGTACAGAAAATGGCCACATTTTGGAGCTCTCCAATTACATTTATATAGAAAGAGTCAAAAAAGAAAGATGAAATGCGTGCTAGGGACTGGGATAAACTTTAGAAATAGCTTCATACATGGATATCCAAAACATGAAGGTCTATGCAGTTTGGATGGGTGGGATTAAGAGACAAAATCTGGCACACTGTACTAGATGACTTCAAAGTAGCTCAGTTACAGTAAAGACGTGATATCAAAGATGCAGATGGAGGCTCTGAATAAGTCATTTCCTGAAAGTGAATGGAAAAAGACATTATTTCTACATAAACATATTAAATAATGTTATTAATATACATCTCATATTATTCTACCTCTAAAAGTTGATATATTCAGGCTGGCTTTATCTTATTATTGGGAACCAGGGGACCTGCCTTATATCTGAGGGCACCCTACCATCATGCATGTATAGGTATCTATGGAAAGAAACAGAAGCTAATTTCTCAATAGTGTGAAAATGAATTAGTGATAAGCTAGAATATTGACTTACTAGATTCAAGAAAGAGCAAAGATGCAGGGAATAGAGTATTATATTTTAAAGGCAAAAGGGGACACTATTTATCACTTTTGCTGTCAAAAAAGAATTTTCTCACTCTAATCTTCTACTTCAGCAAAAGCCAAATAAACCAAAAGTTGCACCAACACCAGAACATTTGTTGTTAACTAAAAATTTTGTGTACTAACGGAGGCACAAAAGTTCAATGGATCAAGAAAATAAAATAGGCATTAAACTGAATTGTGAGTTTTTCCTTTAATCTCACATTTTCCCACTCCCTTTGTACTCTGCTGAGGTCACTCTTCTGCATTTTCCTGAACAAAAAAAGTATTCTAGAGGGAGACTGGGAAGTCAGGTAAAAACTGGCTCTAGAACCCAAACTCCCCCCACCCACCAAAACCTATTAAGTTCTCACTTTGCACAATCCTATAATCAACAGTGCAATGAATGCCCTCAATCAGATCAAAAGCAAAACCACTCATTTTATGTCAAACTGAGTTTCTTCCCTTTGTAACTCATGAATAGAATCCAAGTCTATTAGCCAGATGTGTGAAGACTTATCAACTAATATTGAGCTTTGGCAGCTATCATCATAATAATTTTTAAAGTCTTGCTACTTTGGGCACCCTTCCCTCACATCTGGAAGAAAATATGAGACCCATTTAAGTCTACTTGCATTAAACAATAAATGCTGCCAAAAATAAAAAAATCCATAAAATTCCGTTTAATCTCCTCTAGAAAATCTTAAATAATTATGTAAACAGCAGCCTACCTTTCTTGCCAATTGTAAGGCAACATTCATACAAGTCAAACAGTAGGAGATGTTAGTGAATGTCTGTATGAAGAATAGGTGAAGGTACTATCAATTCAAAACATTAAAATTCATTTGCTGTGCTATATCTGAACATACATAATAATATGATAATGAGAGATATTTTTCAGAAGTATCATCAGCCACATATTAAACACAACATTTAGCATTATGTCACTCAAATCAGTCAAAGTTAGTATTATAAATGATTCAACATAAGGAGATGCAGGATTTAAAAAGAAAAATAAAAAGAATAAAGGAGGAAATGAATGGATGCAATTATGAAATTAATACTTTGGTCTTTTATTCATTGATTTTTACCATTCTCAAAGTGCCTCAGCCTTTAATTTCACTGCGGTCTAACTCTAAGAACTCTCAAGTGGAAACCACATGAAAGGGAAGTTCAGGCTAAAATCTCAGACTAAACAACAATTCCTCTCTTCAGACTGAAAACGCTCTCCCAAACAGCTCACCAGCTGACAGTCAGGAGTTTGGAGTGGAATTATTCCAAAGTGCTGCATGTGAATACATCTGCTCCTTGTCCTCTTGTGTAAACGCTTCCCCTGGTGACAAACTGCATCCAGCAAACCTTCCTAAAAGCAACCAAGAAATGACTTGAAAGTACAGGAGCTCACACCCAGGAAGCCTGCCCTCTCCTCGACATCTTGGTTCCTGGTGCCCACTAGTCCTTACAAACATCCCCTGGAGGGCAAGGGCAGCATCAAACACTCTGGGTACTGACACAGAGGGCTCATGTGAGATGTGTACTTAGCAACATACTCCTTAGAAAGGCAGGGGCTCTCTTTGCCAACCAGAAAGTGTCAATCAAACATCCCAAGAGGGCCACATCGCAGGGTGGGGTGGACGAGCTCTTATCTTCATAACACTGATGGTTAAACTCCAACTGAGGGCAATGGTCCGTTCACTAACAATGCTTTCAAGTTGAGAATCAGCTGCAAGCTGGAGTCCCAATTCTTAAAACCCTGAAGTAACACTAGGAAACTCTCTTCATTTCAAAGAAAGAAAATATATTCCTTGGGCCACCCTGAGTCAATCAACAAACCATCCTATATTCACTAAGCATACTCAGCATACATTTTCCCAGTCTAGCTGGGGAGAAAACAAACCACTAAGACAGATGAAACATAAAGGGAATAATTCCAAATGGTAGGTAATGGCTACAATAGGTAATTATTACTACCACAGGGGTTCAAAGAAAAATGTCCTCTTGGAGAGATTCATGTGAGAAAGAGTAGTAGAGACTTAGGCTGAACCTGGAAGGATCGGAAGGACTTACATAGGGGGAGGAAGGGAAAATAGCAGAGCTAAGAAGGGGAAATGGGAGCAAGCAGGCCTGTGTAGCAAAGCATTCGGGATTTGTTCACCCAGAAGATAGAAGATGAGGGGGTCGGGCTGAGTGAGCAACGAGACCACGTGGAGTTACATTCTAGATGGCTGTAAGAAGTGTGGTGATGGACAGATGAGGAGCATGGAGACGGACAGACAGGTTAAGGAGTGGATGAAGAAGAAGAGGTCAGATGTGGATGGGAAATAATAAAATGAAATGCAAGGAAAAGAGATGTGTGTGTTTATAACACCTCAACCTCTCTATTAGAATGTGAGCACTGTTGCTTCATCATATTCCCAGGATACAGCATAGGGCTTGTCACAAGCGATAAAAATAACCAATGACTACTGAAAAGTTTTTCATTCATTCAAAAAACTAAGACGATGACATCCAGTCCCATGGCTTCATGGCAAACAGATGGGGAAAAAGTGGAAACAGTGGCAAATTTTATTTTCTTAAGCTCCAAAATCACTGCAGATGGCAACTGCAGCCATGAAATTAAAAGATGCTTGCTCCTTGGAAGAAGAGCTACGACAAACTTAGCATATTAAAAACAAGAAACATCACTTTGCTGACAAAGGTCCATATAATCAAAGTTATGATTTTTCCAGTTCAGTTCAGTTCAGTTCAGTTGCTCAGTCGTGTCCGACTCTTTGTGACCCCATGAATCGCAGCACGCCAGGCCTCCCTGTCCCTCACCAACTCCCGGAGTTCACCCAGAATCACGTCCACTGAGTCAGTGATGCCATCCAGCCATCTCATCCTCTGCCGTCCCCTTCTCCTCCTGCCCCCAATCCCTCCCAGCATCAGAGTCTTTTCCAATGAGTCAACTCTTCCCATGAGGTGGCCAAAGTACTGGATTTCAGCTTTAGCATCAGTCCTTCCAAAGAAATCCCAGGGCTGATCTCCTTCAGAATGGACTGGTTGGATCTCCTTGAAGTCCAAGGGACTCTCAAGAGTCTTCTCCAACACCACAGTTCAAAAGCATCAATTCTTTGGTGCTTAGCCTTCTTCACAGTCCAACTCTCACATCCATACATGACCACAAGAAAAACCATGTGAAATGTGAAAGTTGGACCATAAAGAAGACTGAGTGCTGAAGAATTGATGCTTTTGAATTGTGGTGCTGGAGAAGACTCTTAAGAGTCCCTTGGACTGCAAGCAGATCAAACCAATCAATCCTAAAGAAAATCAACCCTGAATATTTTTTGGAAGGACTGATGCTGAAGCTGAAGCTTTAATACTTAGGCCACCTGATGTGAAGAGCTGATTCATTAGAAAAGACCTTGATGCTGGGAAAGATTGAGGGCAGGAGAAGGGAGTGACGGGATGAGACTGTTGGATGGCATAATCAACTCAATGGACATGAGTTTGAGCAAACTCCAGGAGATGGTGAAGGACAGGGAAGCCTGGCGTGCTGCAGTCCATGGGGTCTCGAAGGGTCAGACATGACTGAGCAACTGAGCAACAACAGAAAGGCTGCTCTGAGCCATACTCCATAGCACATGACTTACATATATGAGATATTAATTTTGAGTTTATACTATTTTCTTCATTTGATGAACTAGGAGACCAAGGATCAGCAATGCAAATTGCTGAGCCGGAGCTAGGTCATATTGTTAGGGAACCACTGACCAAAACTGCTTGCCTTGGCCAGGAACAATGATAACTACTTGCCTGAGTAGTCTCACAACTGGAGGTCCTGATAACAAATAAGGTGCTGCCACTGAAAACTAACTGGGAGGATCTGGGAGGGGCCAAAAGGAAGGAGGAGACACCAGACCATAATATTGTTCTGCCAACCTCCCAGAATCCTTCGCACTGGAATCCATCTTGGCTGAGGGATGCATGTGCCACTAGGAAGAACCTTAAACCAGACCAGATACGGGCCAAGCAAGATGACTGGCCAAAGACAACCTGGAAACTAACCCAATAACATAAGACCTGAGACTGCGAGCCACGTGGCAGAGCAGTTCTGGGTTCCCTTCCCTGCTGCTCCCCTGCCTTGGAGGCCCTTCCCAGTAGTCTTTTGCTTTATCAGCACGTGTGTCTCCTTGGATAGTTCATTTCCAGGTGGTAGACAAGAGTCCACTCTCAAGCCTTGGAAGGGATCCCCCTTCCTCCAACAACATGCGCCTGGATTCATACCCTTGTCTCTTTGACTCCAATGTGCATCTGAGAATAGAAGGTCTGACAGGAGGGACCTGTTCTGTGTCCACTGCTGCATCTCCAGCAGCTAGAACAATGCCTGGAGTGCAGAGTAGACACACTGCTCCCATTTCTGAATGAATGAATCTTAACCAGCATTCATCTTGTGTTGCTACATAATAAGTGTTCCCATTTGAGTGAGTCACTAAATGAAGCAAGCAAGCACCAAGTGATTTACATAAGACACTAACAATAAAACATTTGGGAAATTTTAAAACACTGCCTCAGAAATAACTCCTGTAAGTATAATAACAACAGTCATACAAAGGCATAATTGTTTCTTCATTAAAGGGAAAATATTCAGGAAGTTATTTGTATATAAAATGAAATAATAATGAACATTAACAGAAGCCCCAAGGCACAGAATCTAAAATAATTTGGAGCTTTAAAATAAAACATAAATATCAGATAGTTGGTAAACTTAAAAGTACAACTAAAGGCAACCTGGCAATATCATTCTCAGGGCATACTGACACACGAAGCAGAGTAACAAACCATTTATGGTTCATGTTTTCAGGGAAACAGGCATTTCTGTACTAAGACAAAGGGGTCTTAGTATAGAGTCCCACGCTGCTAAGTCACTTCAGTCGTGTCTGACTCTGCGCAACCCCATAGATGGCAGCCCACCAGGCTCTGCCGTCCCTGGGATTCTCTAGGCAAGGACACTGGAGTGGGTTGCCATTTCCCTATCCAATGAATGAAAGTGAAAAGTGAAAGTGAAGTCGCTCAGTCATGTCTGACCCTCAGAGACCCCATGGACTGCAGCCCACCAGGCTCCTCCGTCCATGGGATTTTCCAGGCAAGAGTACTGGAGTGGGGTGCCATCGCCCATTACAAAGTTCAGGCATGGGACTTCCCTGGTGGTCCAGGGAAGGGTCCAGGCTCTTCCTCTACAGGGGGCTCGAGTTCAATGCCTGAGTGGGGAACCAACATGCCACATGGTGCAGCTAAATAAATAAGTAAACAGAAAAGAGAAAGTTTCGGCAAAATTAGAAAATAAGCATAAATTTAATATTTTCTGGAGAAAAATTTTAATCAGATTCTAGAAAGGAATTGGGACCAAAGATGTGCTGCAAAGTTTTACAACATAAAAACAGAAAAAATTTCCTAATTGTAACATATCTTTACAGCCAAAGACTTTTTACCCTAGTGAAAACCACTGAATTCCAGAACCGTAAAATAATAAATTTGTGCTGTTTTAAGCCACTAAGTTTTTGGTAAACTGTTACAGCTGCAACAGGAAACTGATACAAGTAATAATACCCCAAATGGGTCCCTTTAGTGAAGTTGTTATTATGGGAATGGGTATTTTTGTCATAACACTGATGGGCTCCCAGGCACTTCCTCCAGTACACAGTAGCATCAGTGCCGAAGGAAAATCTGCTTCCTGACCTCACTGGGAAGGGTTTGTAAAAGCTGGGCTCTGCATCTAAGCAGTTACTAGTCACCGGCATAAGCTTCCACCATCCCTGAAATCCCTCATCCCACTGCCTCCATTCCCTCTGTAATTCTCCAGGGGACCTCAACAAAGGCCTGCCTTCATCCCACATTGCACACTGCTGTCAGGTTCCTCTTTATTTTCACTCCCATCAAAGCCTCTTCTTGCTCAGAACTTGCAACGACCACTGTCGCCCCCTGGCTAGACTCGGATGCCGGCTTTCATGACCCTCCTCGTGAGCCTCAACGCTGCTCCAGCCTCACCTCCCTTCCCACAGCCTCAGCTCCAGCCAGAAGGGTAGATTCAGGCTCTTGGGGCTTTCCTTGGCCACAGTACTTTTTCTACCCATTCTCTCTTTTTTATCTGACAAAATTTAATCCATTTTTGCTGGCTTACCTGAAACACCACTTTCTCCATCAAACCACTGTATTCTTCAAAACATTGTTCTCTCACCCCCATCTGAAGTTCCATGACCTTTCGTAAAGTGCCTAGCACAATGCCTGGCATTAATACATTCCTCTCACTTGCGGCATTTATTTTCTTCTCATCTCATCCCTGCTCCTAAATCCAACATTGCATCAGCATTGTCTCACTTATATCTGGTATGATACCCAGTTGACAGATGCCAACACAACCAACGTAAGTTTGGATACCAGACGCTATTCTGTATGCAGACTTAGAGGATCTATGGGGAGGACCACTCTATTCCTTTAGAACCTTCCATGGTTCCCTTACCTAAAATCTGAGGTTTAGGAATGCCTAGATTGTGATGCATTGGCTTAGTTGCTCCTCGGCATGTGGAATCTTCCTAGATCAGGGATCAAACCCACATCCCCTGCACCACCAAAGAAGTCTGCCAACGAAAGTCTTAGTGAATAAATAATTTTGGTTTTAGGATAAGGTTAAGACGAATAAGCATTAGTCACAGGGTATTTCAAGGATAAGCGCCGTGTATACTAGGTAACACTGCTAACCCAAGTTCTTTAGAAGAGAGATATTATTTAAATACCACTCATCTCAACTTGGGCTTCAGATTCTCATGCTGTCAGCCATTTTTTCACATCTGCTCGTGAAGACATTATTTTTCCTCTAGAACATGAAATTTCATGCCACGGATCGTGAAGTGATGTGGGTCCTGCTGTCTTCCAGAAATTATGGAAAACAGTACCAACAATATTTTATGATGACTTGTGAATAATTTAAAACTCATCTTTATCTTTTTAAAAGTATAGTTATTTTGATCAAGCAATGAAATTACCTCGACTCTATTCTAAGGATACTCCAAAGTACAGCGGGAAAAAATACACAGAGATCTTCATCATTTGCAGAGATAAACCTGACACCTGAGCCATTACAAATGGCTCTAAGACACTTAAACAACAAAAATATATTAAGAATGTCCCTAGGTATAAGAGAGTAATGAAATAAACCTTGGGACAGCCCCTAGATGCAATACTCTATACCTGTGTATGTAAACACTTAAAAAGAAAGGGCACTGGCATTGGATGTTGGTGCCCTGGAAGCAGCATCATGCAAATCCCACCTGTCCATCTAAAGGTGGAGAGCACAGGCAAGTGATTCCGATTCATTCTTTGTAATACACCTTCTTGGCTACGGACTTTGCGCAAGTTACTCAGATTCTTTAAGTCTCAATTTCTTTGACTACAAAATGAGAATAAAAATAGAGCCTACCACAGATGAGCATCATGAAGACTTAATAAGTTAACGAATAGGAGATGCTTAGTCCAATGTTGGCCATCAACCAGTAGTACACTTTCAAATCTAATGCTTTAAAAAAGTGGGAGATAAAATCGTATATGCAATATGATCCCCCAACTATATTAAAAAACATAAAATTATACATCGAACAATGCTTTAACTAATTATATTAACATATTTCCCCGTTTTTACTTTTTTATTTTCTAAGATTCTATACTTTTAGATATCCTTATATTGTTGTTCAATCACTCAGTCATGTCCGACTCTTTGCAACTCTTGCTCAAACTCATGTCCACTGAGTCAGTGATGCCAACTCAATGGATATAATGGGGATAAAAAGCCATCAGTTTTACTTTAAAAGTTCATTTCCAAAAGGCTTGCATTAAAATATGCACATGCATACATACACAAGTATATATACATACATACATACATATGTATATATATATTTGATAGTTGATTCAAATATTTTTATTTAGTCATTTCTCCCTGATAACTTTATTCATAGGATAGCCTATTTAAACTACTTACTCAGCTTAAGTCAGCAATGTCTAAAAGATCAAATTAAGCCATAGCTTTCTGACAAAAGGATAGGCTTTACTCTTCTATTTCTTTTAACTATGACCATGACCTTTTCCAGCTACCCAGGTAAAAGAAATTTCACAGGAAGAAAGCTGTCTGGTAATTTGAACAAATGCACAAGGTCAGAAATTTAGCTGATTTGTTGGACTCCCTGAAGCTGACCTTGCACAGCTGAAAGCTCTCCCAGCTGAGTTCCAGTCATCTGCCTAGTTCTGGAGTCTTCTCCTGGGGACTGTACTCATTTAACAAATGTGAGGCAGCCAAAGTCTTTCATCCAGCAAGATCTTCTTTTAACTCATGGCCTGTATGAGTCAGCTTTTAATTCTAGGACCAGATATAAAATGTATACACCCTTCAACCCAGAAATTCCATTTTTAGGGACTTATTCTACTAAAAACAAAAACAACCTTACATGAAATGTGCACTGAAGAATGCTTCTTGAAGCATATTTTTTAATGGTTATACCAATAAAAAATTGAATAACAAATTAAATGTCTGCCAAATGCAGTCATTTGGCAGAAAAAATGAGATACATCCGTATGTACTGACTGTACTGACCTGGAAAGACGTCTTTACTAAATAAGTAAGTGAGGCAGAAGAAGTACCAGAACAAAGTGCAAAGCATGAACTCTTGCAAAAATTATACTCAGATGCACAAAACATGGAAATTCACATCAGAGATTAATTCTAAGGCATGCATGCATGCATGGTATTAGAGCTAGGGGAAAGATCAGTAATTATCACAGACACTTCTCTATCATTTTAATTTGCTGCAATGACCGTATAATGACAGAGGCTGTGAGGATATAGTAGGAGAGCTTAGGACCCAGAGCCACAGTGCCTGGGCTCAAATCCCAGCTCTACTTCTTTCTAGTCAACACTGCTATTCCTCTGCTTCCTCTTCTTTCAAATCAAGATAATGATAGGACCTACCTCTGGGTTGTTAACAGATTAAATACCTTAATACATTTAAAATAAAACCCTCAGTTGCATGTATTAGGATGTCTACTACCCAGAGAGAGAGAAAGAGAGAGGAAGAAAGATAGAAAGGTGGAGGGAGAGAGAATAACAACTATTGCTGAGGATGTGGAGCAATTAGAACCTATGTTCACTGTTGGTGGAAATGTAAAATACTGCAGCCTCTATAGAAAACAGTATGGGTGGTTCCTCTAAGAACTAAAAAGAAAACTACCATGGGATTCAGCAATTCCACTTCTGGCTATAGACCCAAAAGAACTGAAGGCAGGGTCTCAAACAACCATCTGTACACCATGCACACATGGAAATGTAAAATACTGTAGCCTCTATAGAAAACAGTATGGGTGAATACATTTGAATCAGTTCTAATGAGGTGGGTGAAACTGGAGCCTATTATACAGAGTGAAATAAGCCAGAAAGAAAAACACCAATACAGTATACTAATGTATATATATGGAATTTAGAAAGATGGTAACAATAACCCTGTATACGAGACAGCAAAAGAGACACTGATGTATAGAACAGTCTTTTGGACTCTGTGGGAGAGGGAGAGGGTGGGATGATTTGGGAGAATGGCATTGAAACATGTATAATATCATATATGAAACGAGTTGCCAGTCCAGGTTCGATGCACAATACTGGATGCTTGGGGCTGGTGCACTGGGATGACCCAGAGGGATGGTATGGGGAGGGAGGAGGGAGGAGGGTTCAGGATGGGGAACACGTGTATACCTGTGGCGGATTCATTTTGATATATGGCAAAACCAATACAATATTGTAAAGTTAAAAAATAAAATTAATAATAATTAAAAAAAAAAAAGAAAATAGTATGGGTGGTTCCTCTAAGAACTAAAAAGAAAACTACCACGGGATTCAGCAATTCCACTTCTGGCTATAGACCCAAAAGAACTGGAGGCAGGGTCTCAAACAACCACCTGTACACCATGCACACAGCAGCATTCACAACAGCCAAGAAGCAGAAGCAACCTAAGTGTCTGTCAAAGGATGAACGGATAAACAAAATGTGGTCCATACCGAAAATGGAAGTCGTTTTTTTTCAGTCTTAAAACGGAAGGAAACTCTGACGCATGCTATCTCATAGATGAATCTTGAGGACGTTATGCTAAGTGAATATACCAGTCACCAAAGGACAAATACTTTACGATTCTACTTATATGAGGTACTTAGTGAAGACAGGAAGTAAAGTGGTGGTTTCCAGTGGATCCAAGGAGGAGGGAATGGGGAGATAGTGTTTAAAGGGTATGGTTTCACTTTTGAAGATAAAAAGAAGTCTGGGAATGGATTGTGGTGATGGCTGTACAATATATGTACTTGATGCCACTGAACTGCACACTTTTAAATGGTTTAGCCGGAACATTTTATTTTACCACAATTTACCAATTATTTACCAAATCTCACCATAATTTTTAAAACTTTAATAAAGTAGAAAATAAAACCCTTAAAACATTATCTTGCCCAAAATAAGTACTTAATAAATTTTAGTAGTAATAATAATGTGACACTCATTATACCCCGGAGAAGGCAATGGCACCCCACTCCAGTACTCTTGCCTGGAAAATCCCATGGACGGAGGAGCCTGGTAGGCTGTAGTCCATGGGGTCGCTAAGAGTCGGACACGGCTGAGCGAATTCACTTTCACTTTTCACTTTCATACATTGGAGAAGGAAATGGCAACCCACTCCACTATTCTTGCCTGGAGAATCCCAGGGACGGGGGAGCCTGATGGGCTGCATCTATGGGGTCGCACAGAATCGGACACGACTGAAGTGACTTAGCAGCATTATATCCCACTTTTGCATTTTAAAAATGAGATTTTCCCAAACTAAGCTAAGATGAAGATCCTCACCTACCCACAACTCAAGTTCTTTCAGCAATTTTATATTAATCACACTAACTCTGCATGAATATCAAAAGTCTTCTTCTGAAGCTTCTTTTTTTAAACATATCCCCTCTAGCAAGGCAAAGAAGGTTTTTCACAGCCAGGAGCTAACGCTTAGCTAGTACCTCTGGCCATCAAGGAACAGAGGAGAAAAGCATTTGCCTTCACTTGGCACTGAGACAGAGGCCAAGAAACGGCGATTCTGCACTCACAAGCCTCTGGCAAGGAGAAGCACTGTTCTGCTCTTGTTTTCAGCTTCACCTCTATCTCCTAAATTGCTGTAGCCCAGCCACCACCAAAGCAACAGTGTCAAACTATTCCCAGGTGGAATTAGTGGTAAAGAACCCTTCAGGGCAACACACTCCAGTATTCTTGCCTGGAGAATCCCATGGACAGAGGAGCCTGGCAGGCTGTGGTACATAGGGTCACAAGGAGTTAGATATGACTGAAGCGACTTAGCATGCAGCACACACACATTTTGCTACCATATTCAGCAGCTATTGTACAGGAATAAAATTTGCCACAACAAAATGTCTCTTTGGCCTGAGAATTATTGTGAGCTAAAAACAATCAAGGCCCTTAAGACTCAGGAAGAAACTCTGACCTTCCCCCTGAGTGCCTAAAATAATTCAGAGAGCCTGTTCACAGAATAGAGCTATCACAGACATATCTGCAAAGAACATGGGCTCGGAGTGGTGAGAAAACTCTAGGCAGAGCTGACATTTGAGTCCAGGCCGTGTCTAGTTGTCTCTACAATGTCCAGCAACATTTGTTTACTGAACACTTGTTTTTCCATTTCCATGTCAGTTGCCTTCTTCCCCTTTGAAATTCCAAACCACTACCTTCAACATCCTCTTTTGACTTTAGTTGAAGATGGTATGTAAGATGAGGGCTTCTGCTATTTTGGTGAGTTACTCAGTTTTCCTGGGTCTCTCTCATATACAATACTATTAAACTTGGTTCGATTTTCTCCTGTTAATCTTTCTCTTGCCAATTTAATTCCCAGAGCAGCTAGAAGAACCTAGAAGGAGAGAGAAAAATTTCTTCCTCTTCAACACCACTATACAATATGATCTCCTTGGTCCTTTTTAGCACAATGTCATGAGATGCACAGAGAGGGATATCTTAAAATGTAACATGCATCCCCATATGGAGAAAACAGAATGAGCTGTATGAAGAAATCAGAATTTAAAGACATACTGATTCAAATTTAACTAACATTTATTAAGCACCCCTAGTATACAAGAATGTACCAAGAAATTTGACACATTGCATTATTTAAAGCTCATAACCGCCTTCCGAAATATGTAATATAATCACCATTTTCTAAGTCAGGAAATGTCTTCTGAATTCCTAGCATTATTTTCTACTTCTTGGAAAGTTGAATTCGCTGAGTCACACTTGAAAAGATTGTTGAGCCACTTCTGTTTCTCTCTTTGGTTCCCTGGCACAGACTCAGCTGTGCTGACTTTGGTGGAAGAAGCAGGGTAAATGACACTGGTGCTTTGCTTCCTAACTGCCCAACATTTGCACATACAAAAGGTCAAACTAAAATAATGCCTGGAAGGGAAAGAAGTTACAGAGGGAGACAAACAGTCCCCGTTTGCCAAGGGCCAGCCTTAGCTTCCTCTCAGGTTAGTGGGAACTTCTGCGCCTCTGGTCCTTCCCTCCGGCAGACCTAGCAGCCACATTCTTCTAATTTATTTCAAACACTTTTCCTTTTACTTAAAGCCCGAGACCAGATTATAATCACAACAATGACCACAACAGCAGAGAGAGAATTCAGAGCCAGACACTGTGAACAGCCCTTTAGGAATGATCCCCCTTACACTTAAATTACAGATGAGGAATGGGAGTCCTATTGAGGCAAAAGTGGCTAGTATAGTCCTTGAATCCAGGTCTGACTTCACAGCCTGGGCATTTAACCAAGGGAAAGCCAGTGATAGGCAATGAATGCAGAACCCAAGTTCCTTGGGAGCTGCCTCTGTGCTCCATCCATCACAGTCTCTCCGGCACTTATTGTCAGCACGCACTAGGTGCTCCATGAATATTTACTGAATCAAAGAAACACCACTGTAAGATGGAGAGTGACCAAGAATCTGATCTCAACCTCCCCACCCGGACTCAGGCAGGTGCTGTCTGCTCAGCATCCTGTGAGCAAGCATCCCCAGTTATTAACGGCCGGTCCCCTGAGAAGCAGCAAGTCGTGTATTTCCTGAAACTGGTCAAAGAACATACACCACTCCCACGCTTACTGATTTCAACGAGAAGAAACAACCACCTCTTGCAGCACAAAAAAAGATGGATTTGACCTTTGGTTTTGTTAAACTCTCAAGACAGGAGTTAAAATCCTGGTCACTGTTTCTGCCAGTCTCTCCCATTTAGAGTGTTCCTGTCTCTACCATCTAGAGTGTTCCAAAGACTGACAATGAATTTAGCCATTAATCTAGAGATATTTACTTACATATATTCTACTTTCTCCAACCATTTCAAAGGAAAATAAACTAAGCGCTGTCCTTAACCACTTTATTTTATGCCATAAAACAGAAAGCAAATAAAACATGACTTCTTGCAGCTGTTTTTGTTTGTTAATGTCTAGGGTAGAAAAAAGGAAAGATCTAGCCCCAAATTTTCCATAGCAAATTGCCAGTTGGCACTTTCCAGTTTCAGTGAAAAAAAAAAAAAAAAGCCTTGAAGTATGTGAATAGATTTTAATTCAAACATTAATATCTAATCCTAAGTGACTGGTATCACACCGTTGTCTATTTTCAAAGAGTCACTCACTGGAATAAGCTGAAAAGTCCCTAGGAGCCTATGTTAGCAGAGAGGTCCTCAGTGAAATGGGAAAGTTGTGTAAAAAGAAATGAGAAAATGTGTCCAAATGCAGTCTTGGTGAAATGCCCAGAAGCTGGGCACATGTGCTCCTACAGTTTAGTCATAGATAGATGAATATGGTATCACTATGTCTGTCTGTCTATCTGTCTCACACATGCCACACATGCAGACTCCACTGAAAGTTTTTCTGTGTACATATTATAAAAAAAAAAAAAAACAATTGTAAAGGATCTGGTATTTTTTATAGACAGATATCACACAAATACCAAAAACACAGGAGTTGAGAGACCTAAAAACAGTTTTCTTTTAAGGTACATTCGCTGCAGTTCAACTCATAAAATTTACTTACAATTAGTTAGTCTCTGTGGTTGTGTGGAGAAAGAAGCATGGGTGTGTTAGGATCAGTCACACACAGCTTGACTCTCATTATATATCTCACTTTATACACACATACACACACAGGCAATTTAATTAACTTTTCTGAATTGAAGTCACATTGCCTATTCAATAGGAGTGTCATGAGGATTAAATAAGATGACACAAGTAGAAAACATGGCTCATAACAGATATTCAATAAATGTTACATGCTACCATGATGGAGAGGCCAGGTCATGATGGCAAAAGGCTGTTAAAAATAATTACCAAAGAGAATCTTTACAGTGCCTAGGAAAAGCCCCAGCACAGCCTCATTCAGTCACTTTTGCTGAATGAGAGAATGCATTCCATACTCATGCATGACAAATACAGTAACGCTACATCAGAGTGAGAGAGCAATTAAAATTACACAAATAAATCCATCCTGTAACCTTTAAACTACCTATACATTCTTGACAATCCAGTTCTCTGAAGGTCCTGCTTTGTGCTCGTTATCCTCTTCCCAAAGTTCAAACAACCTTGACAATGTTAAAGGTAGGTATTTCTAAACTACTCTCTGAAGACCTAATGACTGGTTTAGTCTTAGGCCCAACGAGGCCACCCAAGAATTCAGTTCACTGTATCTGCTTAAACTACAGCCCTTTCTTCAAAGCCAAAAGAGAAAGTAAACAAGCAAGAAGCAAGAAATGCCGAACAGATTCTATAACTGACTGAAAACTTGCAGCAGTTGGCTCTGCCCTTATCCACAAGGACTGGGGCTTTTCCTTGACTCAAGAAGTAACGCATTTTCTGCTTTCACACCTTTCTTAGGTGATTCATTTCCCAATCACTTTCCCAGTGGAGTGTCTATCCTTGTGAAAAGGAAATGTTAATCAGTCCTCATACACCACTTGTCCATACCTGTCTCTACTTGCCTCCCTTCTCCATCAGTTCTTACATCACACTGACACTAATGTATGTTTCTAAGGTTCAAAATTTTACTCAAGATTCCCATCCTCACAGAGAGACTTTGCTTAGCACTCCCAACTTGATCAATCTGTGCTGAATACAATCAACATTCTCCACATCATCTCAACTTGATTATAGTCACATCTGTCTGTGCATCACTTTGAAAGAGCGAGCATTGCTCCTCCATTGTTTTCTGTCACATATTAACCAGAAATCTCTTCACCAGGTATTGCCTAATACACACCAGGGAACAATGGAGGGAAATCTGTATTTTCCATGTCTTTTAAAGGTCACGTCCCTTAAGACTTTTCTAAAACCATAATTGCACACTGTGGGTACTTAGCAAAGATGGCTATTTCACTGCTCATTAGGAAAGTTGTTGTATGCTGTTTTAGGAAACTGCTGTAGTCAAATTGGGAGTCATATTGGATACAAGGCCAAGCTGATCTTGTTTAACTTCATATCAACATTAAAATGATGTAGCACATAAAATAACAGTGTTTCCAAGTTAGACTTTTCAAAATCTTTTATCACATTTAAAACCTTTGCATGCATAGCACATTTTTTTAAATTACATACTTACTAGACGCAATCTCAAAAACAGAATGATCTCTGTTCATTCCCAAGGCAAACCTTTCAATATCACAGTAATCCAAGTCTATGCCCCGACCAGTAATGCTGAAGAAGCTGAAATTGAATGGTTCTATGAAGACCTACAAGACGTTCTAGAACTAACAACCAAAAAAAAAAATGTCGTTTTCATTATAGGGGACTGGAATTCAAAAATAGGAAGTCAAGAGATTGTAACAGGCAAATTTGGCCTTGGAGTATGGAATGAAGCAGGGCAAAAGCTAACAAAGTTTTGCCAAGAGAACACACTGGTCATAGCAAACACCCTCTTCCAACAATACAAGAGAAGACTCTATACATGGACATCACCAGATGGTCAACACTGAAATCAAATTGATTATATTTTTTTGCAGCCAAAGATGGAGAAACTCTATAGTTAGCAAAAACAAGACCAGGAGCTGACTGTGGCTCAGATCATGAACTCCTTATTGACAAATTCAGACTTAAATTGAAGAAAGTAGGGAAAACCATTAGACCATTCAGGGATGACCTAAATCAAATCCCTTACAATTATACATTGGAAGTGACAAACACATTCAAGGGATTAGACCTGACAGACAGAGTGCCTGAAGAACTATGGATGGAGGTTCGTGACACTGTACAGGAGGCAGTGATCAAGACCATGCTCAAGAAAAAGAAACGCAAAAAAGCAAAATGGTTGTCTGAGGAAGCCTTACAAATAGCTGAGAAAAGAAGAGAAGCTAAAGAAAAAAGGAGAAAAGGAAAGATATACTCATTTGAATGCAGAGTTCCAAAGAATAGCAAGGAGAGATTTTAAAAACCCTTCCTCAGTGATCAGTGTAAAGAAATAGAGGAAAACAACAGAATGGGAAAGACTAGAGATCTCTTCAAGAAAATTAGAGATACCAAGGGAACACTTCATGCAAATATGGGCACAATAAAAGACAGAAATGGTATGGACCTAACAGAAGCAGAAGATATTAAGAAGAAGTGGCAAGAATACACAGAAGAACTATAAAAAAAAGATCTTCATGACCCAGATAACCACAATAGTGTGATCACTCACCTAGAGCCAGACATCCTGGAATGTGAAGTCAAGTGGGCCTTAGGAAGCATCACTACAAACAAAGCTAGTGGAGGTGATGGAATTCCAGTGGAGCTATTTCAATTCCTGAATGATGATGCTGTGAGAGTGCTGCACTCAATATGCCAACAAATTTAGAAAACTCAGCAGTGGTCACAGGACTGGAAAAGGTCTGTTTTCATTCCAATCCCAAAGAAAGGTAATGCCAAAGAATGCTCCAACTACTGAATAATTGCACTCATCTCACTCGTTAGCAAAGCAATGCTCAAAATTCTCCAAGCCAGGCTTCAATAGTATGTGAACCATGAACTTCCAGGTGTTCAAGCTTGATTTAGAAAAGGCAGAGCAACCAGAAATCAAATTGCTAACATCCACTGGATCATCAAAAAAGCAAGAGAGTTCCAGAAACACATCTATTTCTGCTTTCTTGACTATGCCAAAGCCTTTGACTGTGTGGATCACAACAAACTGTGGAAAATTCTTCAAGAGATGGGAATACTAGACCACCTGACCTGCCTCCTGAGAAATCTGTATGCAGGTCAGGAAGCAACATTTAGAACTGGACATGGAACAACACACTGGTTCCAAATTGGGAAAGGAGTATGTCAAGGCTGTATACTGTCACCCTGCTTATTTAACTTATATGCAGAGTACATTATGTGAAATGTCAGGCTGTATGAACCATAAGCTGGAATCAAGATTGCTGGGAGAAATATCAATAACCTCAGATATGCAGATGACACCACCCTTATGGCAGAAAGTGAAGTACTAAAGAGCCTGTTGATGAAAGTGAAAGAGGAGAGTGAAAAAGTTGGCTTAAAACTCAACATTTAGAAAACTAAGATCAATGCATCTGGTCCCATCACTTCATGGCAAATAGATGGGGAAACAATGGAAACAGTGACAGACTTTATTTTGGGGGGTTCCAAAATCACTGCAGATGGTGACTGCAGCCATGAAATTAAAAGACGCTTGCTCCTTGGAAGAAAAACTATGACCAACCGGGACAGCATATTAAAAAGCAGAGACATTAGTTTGTCAACAAAGGTCCATCTAGTCAAAGCTATGATTTTTCCTGTAGTTGTGTATGGATGTGAGAGTTGGACCACAAAGCTGAGCGCCGAAGAATTGATGCTTTTGAACTGTGGTGTTGGAGAAGACTCTTGAGAGTCCCTTGGACTGCAAGGAGATCCAATCAGTCCATCCTGATGGAAATCAGTGCTGAATATTCATTGGAAGGACTGATGTTGAGGTTGAAACTCCAATATTTCGGCCGCCTGATGTGAAGAACTGACTCATCTGAAAAGACCCTGATGCTGGGACAGATTGAAGGCAGGAGGAGAAGGGGATGACAGAGGATGAGATGGTTGGATGGCATCACCAACTCGATGGACATGAGTTTGAGTAAGCTCCGGGAGTTAGTGATGAACAGGAAAGCCTGGAGTGCTGCAGTCCATGGGGTCACACAGACTGAGTGACTGAACTGATTGACTTGATTTAAGATCTTTTTAATACTTCCTTTTCCAGAAATAGCAAGCGAGGCTGTTCAGGCTAATTCCTTGTCACTCTGGTCTATTAAAAACAACTAAACTCAATCTAAAATAATTTTAAAAGCATCAGAGTGACAGGAGTGTAAGAAACTATTAGGACAAAAATATAAGGGATGTTGGGAACCAAAGACCTAAGTAGAGCACCCACATTCTTCTCACCTCAAGGGCATCTGCCATAGCCAGTAACTCTGGGCTTCTGCTTTGACAGCCTCCTGGAGAAAAGGGAAAAGAATCAAGACCCAAAGATGGGGATATTATAGATACTGTCCATGCTACGTGGATAGGATGAGTGTGAACCATACACAAACACTACTTCTACCCCTAACTATGGGCAACTATAAGGATGGCTCTTGGTATTAAAAAGGAGAAAAGAGAAAAAGAAAAACTATTCCATGTGGTCAAAGATCCACAACCGTGACTGTAACCTAAGGTCACTATGCCTTTGGGGTCCTGATAATCTTAAACCATGGACTTGTTTTTAGTAATATAGTGGTAGTATCCAAAAATATTTTACAGAGACAAATGTATAAATTCTCTGGAGAATGGTATCTTCTTCCTAGGCCTTAAGCATTATTCCAGTACGTTTTAAGAATAAAGAATAGCACAAAATTTAAGTAGATAGGGAAAAACAGTTATCACAAATCAGAGTCGGTAAGAAACCCACAAATATTGAAACTATCAAATACAGATTTTAGAATAGCTATGCTTACTCTAGGTAAAGAAATTAAAAAAAAAAAAAACAGGCAAAATGTATCTGCAAAGAATAGGAAACATTTTATAAAAAATGACAAAGCAGGTTTTTATTTTCTGTACACTGGAAACTAACACAACATTGTAAATCAATTATATTTCAATCAAAATATATATGTATTCAATAAAAGTGATCAAGTAGGTATTTTAAAACACCAAATAGAATTTCTACAATTAAAAAAATACAACCAAATTAAAACATGGTTGGAGAAGGAAATCATAAATTAGAGTTAATAAGAGCAGTGGTGATTTGGAAGATAGGTCAGATGACATTTAACATACAGCTATAAAAATAAAAAATGAAAAATACAAAAAATAATTTAGATACATGGAAGATAGAATGTAATGTCTAATATATCTCATTATAGTTACAGAAGAAGAAAATAGAATAGGGAAGAGGTAATATTTGTAGAGGTGATGGTTGAGAATTTTCCAGAACTGATGACAGATAGCAACCCATAGATTAAGAAGCACCGACAATCTTAAGAGTAAGCTTTTAAACTATAATTTTACATAGCATACTGAAAATACAGAAAGACTAAGAGAAAAATCGTAAAGCATACAGAGGGGAAGGGGGGCATTATCTTCAAAGGAAAAACACACCTATATCAACTTCTCTACAACAAAGTGAGCAAGAAGAGAGTGGAATGATATCATCAATGTGCTGAAAGAAAACAACTGTCTATCATATTCTCGACTCAGAAAACAAAATTTCAAGAATAAAAGGAACACATATTTGTTTTTAGACAACAAAAACAAAGAGATTTCATCTATAGCAAACCTTAAGGATCTGCAGACAAGAAATGAATGATTGCAGATAGAAGGTCTAAGAACAAAAAAAGAGTGAAAAATAGAGAAAATGGTAAATATGTATGCATATCTAAAAGAACATTAACTCTATGTGGCCATAGGTTAACAATGTCTTAAGATTAAAATACACAGAATGAAAGGCATGAGTCAGGAGGGGGTATATGTAGATAAAAATATTCTAAATACATCAGATCTTCTGGGAGAAGGGTTAAAAAACTGGATTAATTTTGATTTTGATAACTTAAGTATAACCATTGCAATTTTTAGAGTAACTACCAAATAGCTTAAAAACTGAATTTATAATTTCAAAACCACAAAGGAAAATGGAATCATAAAAATAATAAATGCAAAAGTCAAGAAAGATGAGATAAAGAAACATAAAACAAACAAAGCAATAGAAAACACAAACCAGGATGAAGATTTAAAAGTATTTAAAAGTGATGATATTAAGTGGCTATGGGCTAAGCTCCAGTGGAAAGAAAGAGAACAAATATTTTCAGTCTGAATTAAAACAAAATCCTACTATTTATTATCTAAGGGAAAAAACATCTAAACATAAGAATACAAAAGAGTTAAACAAAAATCTGGAAAAAGTATTATGCAAATAACCATTAAAATTGGTGTGGCTACATTAATATGAAACAAAATTGACTTCAAGGTAAAAAGCATTATTAGATATGAGAATCACTTCATACTAACAAAACATTCAATGTACCAGAAAGTCATTATAATTTTAAATGCATATATACCTAACAGCTAGCCTAAAATATTTATAATGCAATACTGACAGAATTACAAGGATGAACAGAAAAATTCATAATCATAGTTGGAGATTTTAAACATTTTCCTCAGTAACTGACAGAATAAGCAGACTCCCTCCCCCAGAGAAGTAAAATACAGGTGACTTGAGGATTGTGATTAAAATCATCAACAAATGGAAGTTATACAACAGTATAATCCACGATTATAGAACTCACATTCTTGTAGTCTACAAAGAACCTTTATAAACAGTGACCATACACCGGACTTTAAAACAATCTCAACAAATTTCTAAGGAGGAAAAATCATACACAGAATGATCTTCTATCAGAAGCTAGAAATAATTTAAAAATTTGAAATAAAAAAAAATTTCTAAATAATTACTGAATCGAAGAACAAAATGTACTAGAAAACAGAAAATTTTATATCAAGTAGTAATAAAATGCAAATGTTAAAAACTATGGGATGTATAGCTTTTATCCCACACAGAAACAGACACTGAAATATTATATAATGTTGGAATATTATGTTATGGATATTATCATGTTATGAACATTAATTTGGAACATTAATTTATGGTTACCCTATCTAAGCCCAAATTCTCCACCTAGTCATACAGCAGAGAAACTCACAACAGTGTGCCCAGAAATATATGTACCAGAATATTCATAGCGTTATTTTTTGCAGAAGCCCCAAGTTGGAAACAACCTAAATACCCAACAGTAGAAGAGATCAATGTACTGTGATATGTTTATACAATGAAATACCATCCAGCAGTGAAAAATGAATAAACTGCTGCCAATTACACATATACAATCAGCATGGATATACCTTAGAAGCACACTGCGGAGCAGAAGAGGCCACACATAAAAGAAAACATACAGTATGATCCTATTCATATTAAGTTTAAAAACAGGCAAAACTAAACTGTGTTGTTTTGGAATACATGTATAAACAATAAGAGTGAAAGTAAAAGTAAGACAATAATTCCCACAAAAGTGATACACTCATTAATTTCTTGGGAAGAAAGGCAGTGTTGTGCTAGGTAAGGAGTTCTTGAAAGGCAGGCGGGGGGTGCTGAGAACTGCACCCAGACAATCAAAGCTATGGGGCAGCGCATTTTAGGAAGAAGGAACAGCAAGTGCAAAGGCCTAAAGGTAGGAATGAGTTGGCAAAGTGATGTCCCTGGAGCCTAGTGGGAGGAGATGAAGTCAGAGAGGCCAACAGCCAAGACCTAGATGAGGCAAGGGCCCTGCAGGTCAGGGTGACTCGTTTAGTTTAGATTTTACTAAACGGCATAGACCGGCAGGGGGGCCTTCCCAGGTGGCTCAGTGGTAAAGATTCTACCTGCAAATCAGGAAATGTTGGTTCGATCCCTGGGTGGGGAAGATTCCCTGGAGGAAGAAACAGCAACCCACTCCAGTATTCTTGCCTGGAGAATCCCATGGACAGAGGAGCCTGGCAGGCTACATACAGTCCATGGGGTTGCAAAGAGTCAGACATGACTGAGTGAAAGTGAAAGTCGCTCAGTTGTGTCCGACTCTTGGACAACCCCTTGGAATTCTCCAGGTCAGAATACTGGAGTGGATAGCCTTTCCCTTCTCCAGGGGATCTTACCAACCCAGGGAAGACATGACTGAGCACACACCCAAAGAAGAGACAGGGACAGAGGCAAGCGTCTTGTAAGAGCACCAAGTGGTTATCCAAGTGCCAGGCCAGGGCAGGGGTAATAAGAAGAAGACTCGAAAAGAGGGCACCCAGACAAATACTGTTTGATTCTACTTATATGATGTACTTAGAATAGTCAAATTAATAGGATCAGAAAGCACTCTGGGAGATGCCAGGGGCAGGGGACTCTGAAGCAATGAGAATGAGCCAAAAGCAGAGAAAGAGGGATGGAGGTGGGGCCTGAGTCAAAATGTGCACAGAACTCTGAGCAGTGACTTATGTCTGGAGCATAACATGCAAGGAAGGGACGATTGAGCAAGGATGGCTGAGCCCTTTGAACTTGAGGCCACAGGAAAACAAGGTTTAGGCCATTTACAGACACAGACCATGGGCTTCCCTGGTGGCTCAGTGGTGAGGAGTCCACTTACCAATGCAGGAGACATGGTTTGATCCCTGGTCCGAGAGGATCCCACATGCCGAGAAGCAACTAAGCCTGTGTGCCACAACTATTGAGCCTGTCCAAAGCCACAAATACTGACACTACATGCTGCCACTACTGAAGCCATGGGTCCTAGAGTCCGTGCTCCACAGCAAGAGAAGCCACCATAATGGGAAGCCTGTGCATTGCGACAAAGAGTAGCCCGTGCTTGCCTCAACTAGAGAAAAGCCGCCATAGCAATGAAGACGCAGCACACTCCATGAAGACATACACATGGCCCACAAACACATGAAAAGATGCTCAACGTGGCTCATTATTAGAGAAATGCAAATCAAAACTACAGTGAAACATCACTTCACACCAGTCCAAATGGCCATCACCAAAAAATCTACAAACATTAAATGCTGGAGAGGGTGTGGAATACCCTTGCACTGTTGGTGGGAATGTAAACTGATACAGCCAGCCACTATGGAAGACAGACTGGAGATTCCTCAAAAAACTAGGAATAAAACTACCATATAACCCAGTAATTCCACGACTAGGTATACACCCCGAGGAAACCAGAATTTAAAAAGACACATGTACCTCAATGTTCCTTGAAGCACTATTTACAATAGCCAGGACATGGAATCAACCTAGATGTCCACCAACAGACGAACGTCTAAAGAACTGTAGTACATATATACAATGGAATATAACTCAGCCATAATTTGAGTCAGTTCTAATGAGGTGGATGAACTTAGAACCTATTATACAGAGTGAAGTAAGTCAGAAAGAGAAAAATATTTTATATTAATGCATATTTATGGAATCTAGAAAGTGGTACTGATAAATCTGTTTGCAGCACAGCAGTGGAGACACGGACATAGAGAACAGACATATGGACATGGGGGAGGGGGAGAAGGGAGAGGGTGGGGTGTATGGAGAGAGTAACATGGAAACATATACATTACCATATGTAAAACAGGTTGCCAATGGGAATTTGCTATGTGACTCAGGGACCTCAAACTGGGGCTCTGTAACAACCTAGGAAGGTGGGATGGAGAGGGAGGTGGGAGGAAGGGGACGTAGGTATACCTATGGCAGATTCATGGTGACGTTTGGCAGAAACCAACACAATATTATACAGCAATTATCCTTAAAAATAAATAAATTTAATTATTAAGAAAAGACTCAGCACAGCTAGAAATAAATAAATAAATAAATAATTTAAAAAAAACAAAAATGCATGCCCTAGGTCTCTAATTTGGAGGCTTTAAAGTGAGTGAAGTCGCTCAGTCGTGTCCGACTCTTTGCGACCCGGTGGACTGTAGCCTACCAGGCTTCTCGGTCCATGGGATTCTCTAGGCAAGAATACTGGAGTGGGTTACCATTTCCTTCTCCAGGGGATCTTCCCGACCCAGGGATTGAACCCAGGTCTCCCACATTGGAGGCAGACGCTTTAACCTCTGAGCCACCAGGGAAGCTTTACCCTAAAGCATATTGAGCATATTAACTTTGTACCCACATCCCATGTTATTGTTTTATTTGTTAAAAATTTTTAAGATAATTTTTATAACTTTCAGTTGAATTTGTTATCCTAAAGATATGTCAAAATGTACATCATAGTTGAAGCTGTATAATAGATACAGGGAAATTCATTACACTAATTCTCTCTTCTTTTGCACATATGTTAAAATTCCTATAATAATAAGTTACAACTGAAAAAATAATGTCTTTCTGCTGTTGAGATTAAAACTTTACTATATTTATACAAAATCTTTGGATGTGAGTTGAACCATTAAATCATATCTTACAGACATTTAATTAAACATTTAATAATTTCAGGGGCAAAAGGATAATTATCAGAGGCAGAGGATTACTTTTTAAATATCAAAAAAGTTTCACTCAAGGGATTTTATGAAAATCCATCTCTTACATTTTTTTGTTTTTGATTTGCTTGACTGTCTTACTAATGAATTCCTTATTTGTAAAGGGAGAAACCTGGATTGAAATCACTTTCTGAGGATATAGTGGACAACGTATAAAGAGAAGAAAACAAAGGAAAAAAATGCTGCTTGTATTTTTTCTTATTTCTTTTCTCTTTACGCTTATTTATATGCAGATTTAGAAACTGGCTGGCTGGCTACAGGCATATCTGGATGTGTTTCTTAAAATTAAAAGTCTAAATTAAATAAGAATATCTAATGCATCAAATTAGCCAAAGCTCAAGAGAAATCCACGTGGCAGCTTAAGAATCTTCAGCATGTGTATAGAATTTCTCAGGACAGAAGGGAGTTTGGGATGGAACATACCCCAATTTAACAAGAATGTACTACCTCAGCAGCTCACAGGATAATGAACTAAAAGACACAACAGTGCTTTATTAAAATGGGGACATCTTCCTTAAAGGTAACCATATGCAAAATAGGCTCTCTGATTCAGTTTTGTCCCCTCAGAGACTCCAAAGTTACAGACTGACTGAAGGACATAAGCGACTTGCCCTCCCTCCTCTAAACAAAGAACATGGAAAGGATAAAGATTGAGTAAACACTTGTCAGTTGTCTTAGTCAACCCTGCTCCTGTAATAAAATACCACAGACTGTGTGGCTTACACAATAAACATTTCTTTCTCACAGTTCTAGAGACTGGGAAGTCCAAGGTCAAAGTGACAGCAGATTCAGTTTTTGTTCAGGGCTCTCTGAGCTTCCAGATGTTCAAGCTGGATTTAGAAAAGGCAGAGGAACCAGAGATCAAATTGCCAACAACCGTTGGATCATCGAAAAAGCAAGAGAATTCCAGAAACACATCTATTTCTGCTTTATTGACTATGCCAAAGCCTTTGACTATGTGGATCACAACAAACTGTGGAAAATTCTGAAAGAGATGGGAATACCAGACCCCCTGACCTGCCTCCTGAGAAATCTGTATGCAGGTCAGGAAGCAACAATTAGAACTGGACATGTAACAACAGACTGGTTGCAAATTGGGAAAGGAGTATGTCAAGGCTATATACTATCACCCTGCTTATTTAACTTATATGCAGAGTACATCATGTGAAATGTCGGGCTGGATGAAGCACAAGCTGGAATTAAGATTGCAGGGAGAAATATCAATAACAGATATGCAGATGACACCACCCTTATGGCAGAAAGTGAAGAAGAACTAAAGAGCCTCTAGATGAAAGTGAAAGAGGAGAGTGAAAAGGTTAGCTTAAAGCTCAACATTCAGAAAACTAAGATCAATGCATCCAGTCTCATCATTTCATGGCAAATAGATGGGGAAACAATGGAAACAGTGACAGACTTTGGGCTCCAAAATCACTGCAGATGGTGACTGCAGCCATGAAATTAAAAGACGCTTGCTCCTTGGAAGTAAAGTTATGGCTAACCTAGACAGCATATTAAAAAGCAGAGACATTATTTTGCCAACAAAGGTTTGTCTAGTCAAAGTTATGGTTTTTCCTGTAGTCATGTATGGATGTGAGAGTTGGACCATAAAGAAAGCTCAGCACCAAAAATTGATGCTTTTGAACCATGGTGTTGGAGAAGACTCTTGAGAGTCCCTTGGACAGCTAGGAGATCCCACCAGTCCATCCTAAAGAAAATCAATCCTGAATATTCATTGGAAGGGCTGATGCTGAAGCTGAAGCTCCAATACTTTGGCCACCTGATACAAAGAACGGACTCATTTGAAAAGACCCTGATGCTGGGAAAGATTGAAGGCAGGAGGAAAAGGGGACAACAGAGGATGAGGTGGTTGGATGGCATCACTGACTCAATGGACATGAGTTTGAGTAAACTCTGGGAGTTGATGATGGACAGGGAAGCCTGGCGTGCTGCAGTCCATGGGGTCGCAAAGAGTCGGACACGCCTGAGCAACTGAACTGACTGACTCTGCCTGGCTTGCAGATGGCCACCATCTAGCTGTGTGCTCACGTGACTTCTTCGAATGAGCAGAGAGAGGAATCTCTGGTATCTCTTCCTCCTCTTTACATTGGCACTGATCCATCATGCAGGTACCCTGCATGTATCTAACCTTAATTATTTCCCAAAGGCCTCCATCTCCAGATTCCATCGTATTAGGGGTTAGGGATTCAACATACAAACTTTGGATGGACACATTCAGTCCCTGACACTGGTTAATACCAGTTCCACAGTCTGCTGTGATAAATGCCTGCACTAAAGCTGCACCAGCTATCCAAGCCAGGGCTCTAAACCTCTGCTTTCAACCTAGCTGCTCATTTAAGCAGCCATTCATTGCACCGTGAAGCTGTGTCCCAACTCAGCAGCTTTGGGTATTAAAGAGAGACCTCACTTAACCAGGGACGGGGAAGCCTGGTGGGCTGCCGTCCATGGGGTCGCACAGAGTCAGACACGACTGAAGCGACTTAGCAGCAGCAGCAGCAGCACTTAACTGACACTTCTTTCCTAGAAAAGGCAATCTATGATTCCCAATGCTCTCACTGCCTGCCCTCCCAAACATGCCAGATAAACACACTCCATCCAAAGAAATGAATAAATACACTTCTGGACAGTTATTTCACATTTTCTCTTCTCCCCAAAATTCCAATACTTCATTCTCCCTCCTTATTCTCTGCTGATCACCCTGTCTCCTACTTCACTGAGATGGTAGATGCCATCTCTAGCCTTGCCACAACGGCTCAACTGGATTCTGCCTGCCTGCACCCCAGCTCAGGTTCTCTGGTTCCCTGCCTGGCCATGCTCCTACCGAAAGCAACTAGCACCTGGGCGCAGCATTCCTGTTCCTCCTGACTAACCAGGGATACAGCTCTCATCCTCTCTCCCCTCTCTCACATCATCAACTTCTCCCCCTCTGCTGGATCACTCCCATCGGCATACAAGCATGCTGTAATTTTTCCCTTCTTAAAAAAAACTGTCAATCAACTATACCTTAATTTAAAAATTAATAAAAAAACTTAAATATAAAAAAACTTTAACCCCACATTTCTCCCTGAGTTACCACTCTCCTCCTCTTAACTTCTCTTTTACAACAAACTTCTCTAAAGTTCCCCATATTCCATTTTTTTCTCTTCCCATTTTCTCTTGAGGCTTCTTAGACTGAAGTTTTCACCCCTGACACTCCATCCAAACTCCCCTTGTCAAAGATACCAAGGACTTTCATGACACCCATGATCAAGTAAAACAGACTCTTCGTCATGGACTTACAGCGTCTGACATGGTTGATCTTCAGCACCTTCTTTCTCCTACTCACTCTCCCTCCATCACTGTCTCCTCTGTTAATTCCTTAACTCTACCATGCCTAACACAAGCACACTCCAAGGCTCAGGCCTCAGACACTTTCTCCTCTTATCCTCATTCCCTTTCTGATCTCACAGTCTCCGGGCTTTAAATACAATCTATGCATTGACAGTAGCCACATTTATACCTGCAACCTTGTCCCTGACCTCCCTCTTCAGATACCCAGCTGCACAGGACACCCTTCCAACAGGCACAGACCTGACACGACCACAACTGAGCCCCCAAGCTTGTTCCTGGACCTGTTCCTCCCTCACTCGCCTCAACGCAGCAAATGGCATCTCTTGCCTTCAACCTGCTTGGGCCAAACCCTGGGGGCAATGTTGAATTGCTCACTTGCTCTCATACAACACAACCAATCTCTCAGCATATTCTCTACTCTGTCCTCACAATAAATCGGGGTCTGAAATTTACACAGAAAGAATATTTAAGCAAGTAGGCATGATGTTAACAACTGGCGAATCCGGATGAAGTTGATACAGAATATCTTATGCCATAATATTGGTGGTTTAGTCACCAAGTCATGCATGACTCTGTGACTCCATGGACTGAAGCCTGCCACACTCCTCTGTCCATGGGATTTTCCAGGCAAGAGTACTGGAGTGGGTCGTCATTTCCTTCTCCAGGGGATCTTCTCCACCCAGGGATCAAACCTGGGTCTCTTATGTTTCAGGCAGATCTTTAATTCCCTGTGGCTCACCAAGGAATTAAAACTTCAAATTTAAGATTATTTCAAAATAAAAAAGTAAGATGAAAGAAATAAAACTTCAAATTTAAAATTATTTCAAAATAAAGATGAAAGAAAAAAATGTAAGAGACATAACAACCAAATATAATAAATGAATATTAATTAGGTTCTATCTAAAAAGAAACACAGATATAAAAGGCAACTAACTCTGGGAGGACAACTCGGGGAATTTGAAATGAACTTTGTATTAGTTTGCTGTGATAGTGGCATTCTGTTTCTGTAGGGGAACATCCTTATATCCTGAGCTTCATGGTGAAGCACAAAAGCTTCTGACATCTGTAATTTACTTGGAAATGGTTCACCAAAACATGGCATCAGTTCAGTTCAGTTGCTTAGTCGTGTCTGACTCTGAGACCCCATGATTGCAGCATGCCAGGCCTCCCTGTCCATCACCAACTCCCGGAGTTCACTCAGATTCACGTCCATCGAGTTGGTGATGCCATCCAGCCATCTCGTCCTCTGTCGTGCCCTTTTCCTCCTGCCCTCAATCCCTCCCAGTATCAGAGTCTTTTCCAATGAGTCAACTCTTCCCATGAGGGGGCCAAAGTACTGGAGTTTCAGCTTTAGCATCAGTCCTTCCAAAGGAAACCCAGGGCTGATCTCCTTTAGAATGGACTGATCGGATCTCCTTGCAGTCCAAGGGACTCTCAAGAGTCTTCTCCAACACCACAGTTCAAAAGCATCAATTCTTCGGTGCTCAGCTTTCTTCACAGTCCAACTCTCACATCCATACATGACTACTGGAAAAACCATAGCCTTGACTAGACGGAACTTTGTTGACAAAGTAATGTCTCTGCTTTTGAATATGCTATCTAGGTTGGTCATAACTTTCTTTCCAAGGAGTAAGCGTCTTTTAACTTCATGGCTGCAATCACCATCTGCAGTGATTTTGGAGCCCCCCCAAAAAATAAAGTCTGACACCGTTTCCACTGTTTCCCCATCTATTTCCCATGAAGTGATGGGACCAGATGCCATGATCTTCGTTTTCTGAATGTTGAGCTTTAAGCCAACTTTTTCACTCTCCACTTTCACTTTCATCAAGAGGCTTTTTAGTTCCTCTTCACTTTCTGCCATAAGGGTGGTGTCAACTGCATATCTGAGGTTACTGAGATTTCTCCCAGCAATCTTGATTCCAGCTTGTGCTTCTTCCAGCTCAGCGTTTCTCATGATGTACTCTGCATATAAGTTAAACAAGGAGGGTGACAATATACAGCCTTGACATACTCCTTTTTCTATTTGGAACCAGTCTGTTGTTCCATGTCCAGTTCTAAATGTTGCTTCCTGACCTGCATATAGGTTTTTCAAGAAGCAGGTCAGGTGGTCTGGTATTCCCATCTCTTTCAGAATTTTCCACAGTTTATTGTGATCCACACAGTCAAAGGCTTTGGCATAGTCAATAAAGCAGAAATAGATGTTTTTCTGGAACTCTCTTGCTTTTTCCATGATCCAGCAGATGTTGACAATTTGATCTCTGGTTCCTCTGCCTTTTCTAAAACCAGCTTGAGTATCTGGAAGTTCACGGTTCACGTATTGCTGAAGCCTGGCTTGGAGAATTTTGAGCATTACTTTACTAGCATGTGAGATGAGTGCAATTGTGTGGTAGTTTGAGCATTCTTTGGCATTGCCTCTCTTTGGGATTGGAATGAAAACTGACCTTTTCCAGTCCTGTGGCCAAAGCTGAGTTTTCCAAATTTGCTGGCATATTGAGTGCAGCGCTTTCACAGCATCATCTTCCAGGATTTGAAATAGCTCCACTGGAATTCCATCACCTCCACCAGCTTTGTTCGTAGTGATGCTTTCTAAGGCCCACTTGTCTTCACATTCCAGGATGTCTGGCTCTAGGTGAGTGATCACACCATCGTGATTATCTGGGTCGTGAAGCTCTTTTTTGTACAGTTCTTCTGTGTATTCTTGCCACCTCTTCTTAATATCTTCTGCTTCTGTTAGGTCCATACCATTTCTGTCCTTTATTGAACCCATCTTTGCATGAAATGTTCCCTTGGTATCTCTAATTTTCTTGAAGAGATCTCTAGTCTTTCCCATTTTGTTGTTTTCCTCTATTTCTTTGCATTGATCACTGAGGAAGGCTTTCTTATCTCTTCTTGCTATTCTTTGGAACTCTGCATTCAGATGCTTATATCTTTCCTTTTCTCCTTTGCTTTTCACTTCTCTTCTTTTCATAGGCCTTTTGTAAGCCCTCCCCAGACAGCCATTTTGCTTTTTTGCATTTCTTTTCCATGGGGATGGTCTTGATCCCTGTCTCCTGTACAATTTCATGAACCTCAGTCCATAGGTCATCAGGCACTCTATCTATCAGATCTAGTCCCTTAAATCTATTTCTCACTTCCACTGTATAATCATAAGGGATTTAATTTAGGTCATACCTGAATGGTCTACTGGTTTTCCCTACTTTCTTCAATTTAAGTGTGAATTTGGCAATAAGGAGTTCATGATCTGAGCCACAGTCAGCTCCTGGTCTTGTTTTCACTGACTGTATAGAGCTTCTCCAGAGAAAGCAATGGCACCCCACTCCAGTACTCTTGCCTGGAAAATCCCATGGTCGGAGGAGCCTGGTAGGCTGCAGTCCATGGAGTTGCAAAGAGACACGACTGAGCCACTTCACTTTCACTTTTAACTTTCATGCATTGGAGAAGGAAATGGCAACCCACTCCAGTGTTCTTGCCTGGAGAATCCCAGGGACAGTGGAGCCTGGTGGGCTGCTGTCTATGGGGTCGCACAGAGTCGGACACGACAAGTGACTTAGCAGCAGCAGCAGAAGCATAGAGCTTCTCCATCTTTGGCTGCAAAGAATATAATCAATCTGATTTCGGTGTTGACCATCTGGTGATGTCCATGTGTAAAGTCTTCTCTTGTGTTGTTGGAAGGGGGTGTTTGCTATGACCAGTGCGTTCTCTTGGCAAAACCCTATTAGCCTTTGCCCTGCTTCATTCCATATTCCAAGGCCAAATTTGCCTGTTACTCTGTTATTTTGACAGAATGTGGTCCACTGGAGAAGGGAATGGCAAACCACCTCAGTATTCTTGCCTTGAGAACCCCATGAACAGTAAGAAAAGGCAAAATGATAGGATACTGAAAGAGGAACTCCCCAGGTCGGTAGGTGCCAAATATGCTACTGATCAGTGGAGAAATAATTCCAGAATCAAGAGACAGAGCCAAAGCAAAAACAACACCCAGTTGCGGATATTACTGGTGATGGAAGCAAGGTCCGATGCTTAAAGAGCAATATTGCATAGGAACCTGGAATGTCAGGTCCATGAATCAAGGCAAATTGGAAGAGGTCAAACAGGAGATGGCAAGAGTGAACGTCGACATTCTAGGAATCAGTGAACTAAAATCTACTGGAATGGGTGAATTTAACTCAGATGACCATTAAATCTACTACTGCAGGCAGGAATCCCTTAGAAGAAATGGGGTAGCCATCATGGTCAACAGAAGAGTCCTAAATGCAGTACTTGGATGCAATCTCAAAAACGACAGAATGATCTCTGTTCGTTTCCAAGGCAAACCATTCAATATCACAGTAATCCAAGTCTATGCCCCAACCAGTAATGCTGAAGAAGCTGAAGTTGAACGGTTCTATGAAGACCTACAAGACCTTTTAGAACAAACACCCCCCCACCCCCCAAAAAATGGCATAGGCAAAGCAAATAGGTCAAAATGTTGATGAACATATGGGTGTTTGCTAAATTTTCCTTTTTTTATGTCTGAAATTCTTCAAAATTAAAACTTTTTTTTTTTTTAATATCCTGAAGTCTCCTTACAACTCCCACTACTACTACATTGGTTCAAAGCCATTGAGAACTCTCCCTGGATGACTGAAGTAACTTCTTCTTCCTGATCTCCCACATCCACTCTTTTTTTTTTAATCTTTCTTAAAAATTAATTAATTTATTTTAATTGGAGGCTAATTACTTTATAATACTGTAGTGGTTTTTGCCATCCATTGACATGAATCAGCCATGGGTGTACATGTGTCCCCCATCCTGAATCCCCAACCCACCTCCCTCCCATCCCATCCCTCTGGGTTGTCCCAGAGGGATGGCTTTGACGCTCTGTTTCATGCATCGAACTTGGACTGGTGATCTATTTCACATATGGTAATATACATGTTTCAGTGCTACTCTCTCAAATCATCCCCCCATCGTCTTCTCCCACAGAGTCCAAAAGTCTGTTCTTTATATCTGTTTTTCTTTTGCTGTCTCACATATAGGGTCATTGTTACTGCCTTTCTAAATTCCATATATGGAATTTATATAAACAGAATTAATATACTGTATTGGTGTTTTTCTTTCTGACTTAATTCGCTCTGTATTCCAGTTTCATCACCTCATTAGAACTGATTCAAATGTGTTCTTTTTAATAGCTGAGCAATATTCCATTGTGTATGTGTAACACAGCTTTCTTATCCATTTGTCTACCAATGGACATTTAGGTTGCTTCCATGTCCTAGCTATGGTACACAGTGCTGTGATGAACATTGGGGTCCATGTGTCTTTTTCAATTCTGGTTTCCTCAGTGTGTATGCCCAGCAGTGGGATTGCTGGGCTGTATGGCAGTTCTATTTCCAGTTTTTTAAGGAATCTCCACACTGTTCTCCATAGTGGCTGTACTAGTTTGCATTCCCAGCAACAGTGTAAGAGTGTTCCTTTTCTCCACACCCTCTCCAGCATTTATTGCTTGTACACTTCTTGATAGCAGCCATTCTGACCAGCGTGAGATGGTACCTCATTGTGGTTTTGATTTGCATTTCTCTGATAACAAGTGATGTTGAGCATCTTTTCATGTGTTTGTTAGCCATATGTATGTCTTCTTTGGAGAAACGTCTGTTTAGTTCTTTGGCCCATTTTTTGATTGGGTCTTTTATTTTTCTGGTATTGAGCTGCAGGAGCTGCTTGAATATTTTGCGATTAATTCTTTGTCAGTCGCTTCGTTTGCTATTATTTCCTCCCATTTTGAAGGCTGTCTTTTCACCTTGCTTATTGTTTCCTTCATTATGCAAAAGCTTTTAAGTTTAATTAGGTCCCATTTGTTTATTTTTGTTTTTAATTTTAATTCCATTACTCTGGGAGGTGGGTCACAGAGGATCCTGCTGTGATTTTTGTCAGAGAGCGTTTTCCCTGTTTTCCTCTAGGAGTTTTATAGTTTCTGGTCTTATATTTAGATCTTTATTACATTTTGAGTTTGTGTGTATGGTGTTAGAAAGTGTTCTAGTTTCATTCTTTTACAGGTCCCACACCCACTCTTATCTCTCATTCTGAACACATCAGCCAGTGTGAACATGTCAGAATGCTACTCAGACCACATCTCCCCATGAGTTTACAACTCTGCAGTGGGTTCCTTCTCAGAATAAAATACCAGTCTTTCCAAGGGTCATTGGCACCCCACTCCAGTACTCTTGCCTGGAAAATCCCATGGACGGAGGAGCCTGGTAGGCTGCAGTCCATGGGGTCACTAGGAGTCGGACACGACTGAGCGACTTCACTTTCACTTTTCATTTTCATGCTTTGGAGAAGGAAATGGCAACCCACTCCAGTGTTCTTGCCTGGAGCATCCCAGGGATCGGGGAGCCTGGTGGGCTGCCATCTCTGGGGTCGAACAGAGTTGGACACGACTGAAGCGACTTAGCAGCAGCAGCAGCAGTAGGGCTCTGTACCAACTGGCCACCCACTTACCTCCCTCCCTTACTTCTCTCTCCCCCACATCCCCTCAAGTCTGAGACACCCCTGACCTCATATCGGCCAGGCACACTCCTCCTCAGGGACCTGCAATTGCTCCCACTCCACTCAAGAGATCTCCTCACCTCCTTGGGCTTTGGTTCAAATGCCACCTTCTCAGCTGTGACTTGCTGACACTCCCTAAACGTTCATACCCACACACACTCCTGACCTTTCTTTCAGTTTAATTTTCCTCCAGAGTGCTTCAAGCCAACTGATATCCTATGTATTTTATTTATTTGTCCATTGTATCTCCCCCCACCCCGATGCCATGTAAACTACATCTCAAGACCTTCAGGATGGATGGCATACAGTAGGCACTCAAAATGTATTTGGGCAATGCATGAACTTGGTAAACAATTCCCAGAAGGTTGTTAGCTCTAAAATATGTGTTCATGCTTGAGTGTTCAGTCACTCAGTCCTGTCCAACTCTGTGCAACAGCATGGACTACAGATCACCAGGCTGCTCTGTCCATGGGATTTTCAGGAAAGAATCCTGGAGTGAGTAGCCATTTCCTCCCCCAGGGGATCTTCTGAACCCAGGGGTCGAACCTGCATCTCCTGCCTTGGGCAGGCAGATTCATTACCACTGAGACACTGGGGAACCCCAAGCCCAAAATAAGTGTTCATTCATTTTAAAAACATTTATTGGGTCTCTTCTCCATGCAGGCACAGTGCATGTGCTAGGTATTCAAGCAGGGGTAAGATGGACCTTTACCTTAAAATAGTTTATAGGTTACCTGATAAAAACACAAGTAAGGGTTTCCCTGATAGCTCAGTTGGTAAAGAATCCACCTGCAATGCGGAAGACCCTGGTTTGATTCCTGGGTCAGGAAGATCCACTGGAGAAGGGATAGGCTACCCACCCCAGTATTCTTGGATTTCCCTTATGGCTCAGCTGGTAAAGAATCTGCCAACAATGTGGGAGACCTGGGTTCAATCCCTGGGTTGGGAAGATCCCTTGGAGAAGGGAAAGGCTACCCACTCCAGTACTCTAGCCTAGAGAATTCCATGGACTGTACAGTCCATGGGGTTGCAAAAAGTCGGACATGACTGAGCAACTTTCTCTTCACTTCACAAGAGCAGTAAACTCTTATGCTATCACTAAATGGGCTCACAAAAGCATGAATTGTCAGTGCTACTAGGGGAAAAAGAGAATGGGAGGTGAAGCCTCCTTCATGGATGACATGAGGCCACATGGATTATGATTTTTTTCCCAGGTCTGTTCTCACTGGACACTAAGCACAGTGCCTGCCATAAACTCATCATTCAATAAATGCCCAGAGTTTGCTCAATGAGGGTAAACAGAGTCTTGACGGATGAGCAGATACTTGTCAAGTCAACAAGGCAGCAGAAAGGCATCCTAGGGGGTGGAGGGGGGCAGCATTAGCAAAGGGCATGGGGCAGGATAAACCTGGCATCTCTATCTAGCAGCACAATCCAAAGAGGGATGGATTTTTATAAATTCTCATGGAATTCTTGAGACAAGCTACAACTTATTCAAGAAATGAGTCCATACACAGGAAGTCCTTCTTTCTTTTAAGGATAATTATACAGCTGCTAATAATCTCATGGGGCTTCCCTGGTGGCTCAGACTGTAAAGAATCTACCTGCAGTGTGGGAGACCTGGGTTTGATCCCTGGGTTGGGAAGATCCCCTGGAGGAGGGCATGGCAACCCACTCCAGTATTCTTGCCTGAAGAATCCCATGGGCTACAGTCCATGGGGTCACAAAGAGCTGGACACAACTGAAGGGCTAACACACACACACTAATCATCATTAGTACGATAACTGCTATCATTTATTAAAGCACTTACAAATATGAGTGTATCATATATCCAGAACAACTCACTTTAAATTTGAAGTACTGTTTTGACTGATGCTAAGTTTCAAGACACTGAGGCAGAGTGAGTTGGCAAGTGGTTCAGTGGTAAAGAATCAGCCTGCAATGCAGGAGACACAGGAGACGTGGGTTCGATCCCTGGATTGGGAAGATCCCCTGGAGAAGGAAATGGCTACCCACTCCAGTATTTGTTTCCTGGAAAATTCCATGGACAAAGAAGCCTGGCAGGCTACAGCCCATGGGGTCACAAAGAGTTGAACACGACTGACTAACACACACACTCATCATCATTAGTGTGATAACGGCTAACCTTTATTAAAGCGCTTGCAAATATGAGTGTTTCACATGTCCAGAACAACTTATTTTAAATTTGAAATACTGTTTTGACCCATGTTAAGCTTCAAGACACTGAGGCAGGGTGAGTTGGCAAGTAATAGAGATACACAGGGCTTCCCTGGTAGATCAGCTGATGAATTTGCCTACAATGCAGGAGATCCCAGTTTGATTCCTGGTGAGAAATATCCCCAGAGAAGGGATACGTTACCCACTCCAGTATTCTTGGGCTTCCCTGGTAGCTCAAATGGTAAAGAATGCACCTGCAATGCGGGAGACCTAGGTTCGATCCCTGGGTTGGGAAGATTCCCTGGAGGAGGGCATGGTAACCCACTCCAGTATTCTTGCCTGGAGAATCCCCATGGACAGAGGAGCCTGGTGGGCTACAGTCCATGGGGTCACAAAGAGTCGGACACAACTGTGAGACTAAGCACAGCACAGCACATAGAAATAGGCAGGTAGAATGGGTGTCCTAGACCCTGCGGGCCACTGGGCCCTGTGTGCCTGGACTTCCTCACCAAAATATAAGCCTCCTAGTTCTACCACAGGGCCTTATCCTGCTGATCAAGAAAAGTGAAGGACTGTGGTTTCAAATTGCATGCCACTTTAAAAGTCAGAAAGCCAGAAAAATCATGTTCTCACTCCAATCTCCAAGCTTTTCTCTAAAGAAAGAGAAATTATATTATTATACATTATCATAATTTAAATTCTTTTAAAATAGAAATAGAGCCTAGATAAAAGCATGTGGTACCCTAGGGTATTAAATACATTTGGAATAGTATTATCTGACTAGGTAGGGGAATTCAATTCATTTTTGCCAACCTTTAACACAGAAAAATTCAGAAAGTAATTACTTTTCTCGAGCTTTTACTATGTGTTTGGTGTTTCCTAGGTATTTCACAGAGATTATTTTATTTAACTCTTATGACAACTCTTCCAAGTTTTTAAGATTATTAGCCTTTTTACAGATAAGGAAACTGAAGCTTAGAGGATAAAATATAGAAACAGTTTGTCCATTAAGGAAAGAGGTCCTAATTTTCCAACTAACATTTGATAGAGAACTCAGCATGTAGTAAATGCTCAAAAATGTTTGCTGAATCACATAAGTATTGGGGAGAAACCAGAGGTTTGGCCAGGATTCATTTCAACCCTTTATAATTTAACATAAAATAATATTTCATGTTTTAATCGGTTAAATTTAAACGACACACACAAGTTCAAGTCCTGCTTCAGAATTAGAATCAATGAGAACTGAAATCAGCTCAAATTGGACACATTTTCACAATTAAAATTAATAATGGGAGAGAAAATCTTAGATGAAACCTACCAACTGAATGAATAACCAAAGAAAAAGAGGACTGTCCCTTTGCAAAGGAAACACGAAGAACAATTTGGAGGAAATTCTGTACTTGGCAACTTCTTGAGGTCTGTATGGACCCCATACAGTGTTTCAGGTACAAATTTAAGCTCTCACACCTTCTTTCACAAAATAGGGCATGTACCACACTCACCACACACTGAGGATTTCTTACTTGGTTTCTGTATTTCTAGAAATAGTACCTCAATCTTCATGTCATTGGGTTGGATCTATGAAAAGCTAGAAAGCACTTTCACAATGCCTACCCTCTCCAGCCAGTCATCTACTCTTGTTCCCACCCTTCTACCCAGAGAGAAGAAAGGAACACCTAAAAGAAAGAGCAGTGATGGCTGTGGATGAAAGATGATTTCCATTTACCAGGAGCACCAAATAGACCCAGCTTAAGTAAGGAATCTGCACACTTAGTGACTCTCCCAGCATTCAGAACAATAAGAAGCCTAGAAAGGCCCCATTACAGGATGATCACTTGTTATTCCATGGCTGCTGCTGCTGCTGCTAAGTCACTTCAGTCGTGTCCGACTCTGTGCGACCCCAGAGACAGCAGCCCACCAGGCTCCCCCGTCCCTGGGATTCTCCAGGCAAGAACACTGGAGTGGGTTGCCATTTCCTTCTCCAATGCATGAAAGTGAAAAGTGAAAGTGAAGTCGCTCAGTGGTGTCTGACTCTTCGCAACCCCATGGACTGCAGCCTACCAGGCTCCTCCATCCATGGGATTTTCCAGGCAAGAGTACTGGAGTGGGGTGCCATTGCCTTCTCCGGTTATTCCACGGCTATCACCAGACAAATATGGTTTCCCTGTATCCAAAGATTGAAATTCCATAAAGAAAATTCAATATTTTATATACTTCCATATTAATTTTGTCACTCAAACCCATCATAAAATGCATTTACAAGAAGCTATCTACATGGACCAATTCTTAAATTTGTTTATCTCAAATCTGGTTTGCTAACCCACAAGTACCCATTATAATAAGATGACTCAGCCCTGTCCCCAGGGAGTGCTACACACCCAGGTTGTACCTTCTTCTCTCCTAAACTCCAGTATCAGAACACAGAATTTTGTGCTCTTTACTTTCAAATCCCCCAGCCCCTAGCCTCTGCCATAGACAGGCCCTTTGTAACCACTTGAGAAATTGAAGTGAATTAAGTACTGTAGGTGCTTGATTTTTTTCTGGATTTTCTGAGACAATCTTTATTTCAAATAATCACTTGTTCCCAAAATCGTACAAGCACACTCATGCTTTCCTGATTCCATGTCCCGCTTTGTTTTGCTTTTTTAATGTTGGATACAGACAGCAGAGTGCTGAGTTAATGATATATTACTAGTTTTCATGGGTCCCCTACTGTGATTTTTTCCTATAAAATATGATACAGTTGGTATAGCCAATGGTTCAGTTCAGTTGCTTAGTTGTGTCCTACTCTTTGCAACCCCAAGGACTGCAGCATGCCTGTCCATCACCAATTCCTGAAGCTTACTCAGACTCATGTCCATCAAGTCGGTGATGCCAACCATCTCATCCTCTGTCGTCCCCTTCTCCTCCTGCCTTCAGTCTTTTCCATCATCAGGGTCTTTTCTAATGAGTCAGTTCTTCACATCAGGTGGTACAGCCAATAGTGAGGTAATAATTTAACTTGGCTTTCTTTCTTTTTCCCTTGGATGTTTAATTTCTGCATGTGTGTGGTGGGAATGGAGTGGGGTCAGGGAGAAGAGGTCATCATGACAATTCTATGCACTCTTCAGAGGACAAAGCAAAGGCTGGAAGGCAGACCACACATGAGAAACACGGGAAGGTGCCTGCTCAAAATCACCTCTAGTAGGTATCTCCCAATGAGAGATTTACGTTCAATGAGCAAGTTTTTTTTTCCCAATTACAAGATAAAAGGTTCAATCTTAATCATACATTGGTATGAGGCACTGATAATAAAAGCCAATTCCATTCTTACATGAGCCAAGTACTTAGCAAACATGGGATTTTTGTGAAAGCAGGTAAAGCGAGAATATTTTAGAAAAAGGTCAGATGGCCCTAGATATGTACTTATAGAAGAAAGGGTGGGAAGGAATGCCCTAGGTCTCAGCTTGCCAATAGGGCTGCAGTTGCCTCTTGAGTCTTCCTCTCCTATTCACCCTCATGCTGACCGGAGTTCCCCAAACCCACCACATCCCTTGGGTTATTTATTCCTGAAGCAGGCTTGACACCTTCATTCTTTCTCTACCTGGCCAAGGTAATCATCCTTAAAACTTCAGCAGTGTCACCTCCTCCAGGGAGCCTCTCCTGCTCCTTTCCTCCTATCTCTATCTTCCCTAGGACTACAGGTACACCTTGGAGATAGAGTGGGTTCAGTTGCAGATCACTGCAATAAAGCAAACAGCACAACAAAGTGATTTAAATGACTTTTTTGGCTTCCTAGTGCATGTAAGTTATGTTTACACTATACTACAGTCTATTAAGTCTATTAAATCTATTATGTCCTAAAAAATGTACAAATCTTAGTTTAAAAACACCATATTGCTAAAAAGAGCCAAAACATACTAGTAACATCAAGGATCACTGATCACCATAATAAATACCATAATGAAGAAAAGTTAGAAATATTGTGAGAATTACCAAAAGGTGACACATACACACAAAATGTGACAGCAAAGGAGCAAATGCTGTTAGAAAAATGATGCCAAAACCTTGCTCGATGCAGAGTTGCCACAAATTTTCAATTTGTAAAAAATACAATATCTGCAAAGTGCAATAAAACAAAGCCCAATAAAGCAAGAGACGCCTATATTTGAAAGACAATAAACTCAAGGTTCTAATTAAATTTAGTCGTAAGGCAAGCCAATGTGCTGTAAAAGATACAATAACTGGTTGACAGCTTGTCTCATTTCTCCATGGATGCAGAACTCCCATGTCTTAGCCTTCAGAATGGGCTACACAGTGGCACAGAGTTGAACATATTTCCCATAGAACTCTAGAACGGCTATCGATGGACATGTGATAACATACCAAGAATTAAAACAATCCTGTCTTTCTTTTTAATGAAGGAAGAAATTTTATAAAAAAGAAAAACTACAACACTAAATGAGGAAATGAATCAACAAGCAAAAAATGTTTATACTACGAACAAAAGACTTCAAAGATAAGAGCTTAGGTACAACCCACAAAATAAAATTAGCTATTGGCACAGTATTGCCATGAATCAACACCCATTTTTAAATGTATTCAAGTATTTTGTATTTTGCAATATAGTCTTTTCATTTTTCACATTCATTTAATTTTGTTATTCATTTTCTCTACTGTATGTCTGAAGGCAAAACTGCTTGATGGCTAATTAGTTATACGGCAAAAATGCTTGTGGCAAAGATGTTTACAGCAAGGATGCTTATGGTGGAAATGCCAGACACGAGCTGCATGGTGCTGGATTGGTTACTCCACTCCTCTTTGCTTTGGTTTCTTCATAGGTAAGAAAGGTTTTGAAGACTGAACACATTACAGAGGGTGGTGATGAGGGTTAGGCGTAAAGGCCCCACTATGGAATCCAGAATATGACATAGCCTCGGTGAATATATATTTCCCCTCCTTGTTGGGAGTCTAGTTTTCCTAGCTGCATTAGGTGCCTACTACATCTGAAAGAAAATCTATTGTGATACAACCAGATGGAAGATGAAAACATGAATTTTCATTATATCTGGAGCTAAATATAGAGAGTGCAGGCATTATCAGAATCCTGCAGAATTAAGCAATACAGCCAAGACTTGCGTACTAACCTTTATTTTTTAATTGGAGGAAAACTGCTCTACAATGCTGTGTTGGTTTCTGCTGTACAACAATTATGGCCGATTCGTGTACTAACCTTTAATGCCAGCTCTGCTGCTAGCCTTGACCTGTGTGTCGTGGTGCACCACGTGTGTGGCACGCAGAAACTGCCTCACTCACAGTGCATCCTCCACACAACAGTATCATTACATTTCTACATAGTTGAGCCCTATGCACAGTATACAGCCTCCCATAGGTGGGCAACTGCTCTGCTCTGAGTCAGTATAGGGGCAAACTAAGAAAAATTGGCCAAATTTGAAGTGATTTTTCTAAAATAGTTTGCTCATATCCTGACAGCCCTAAAGACAAAGCCAGCAACTCAAGTTGTATTTAGAATGAAAATAATTAGCTTTAATTGCTTTTAGCTAAGTTTCTAATCACATGGAGAGCTCATTATGAATTTAGATTTGGGGAGGCCTGCAAATAAACCTCAAAGACTTGATTCCCTGATAGTCACTTGGAATCTGCTCAAATCTTTCCAAAAGAGACAAGGCTGGACCTCCTGTTGTTCTGTTCCAAGTACCTACCCTCCCCACCATCACCATCTCACAGAGAAACTCACTTACCCCTTACATATAATCAATGGTGGTATAATCAAATGTCAGGAGTCACAGGCTATGTTTCAACTTTCAAGATGTGTGTGCATACTCAGTTGCTCAGTTTTTCTGACTCTTTGAGACCCTATGGACAGTAACTCGCCAGATTCTTCTATTTCCCAGGCAAGAATACTGGAGTGGGTTACCATTTTCTTTTCCAGGGGATCTTCCCAATCCGGGGATCGAATGCACACCTTCTGCACATCTGCTTTGGCAGGTGGATTCTTTACCACTGAGCCACCTGGGAAGGCCAACTTTTAAGACAATTACAGCTAAATTAGTGATAATAGAGGATTCTTTTACACCTCCTGTCTGCCCCTGGCTAAAGAATGTGGCCACCATGAGTTAACCACAGAAGGGAGAATAGCTCAAGGAAGCAGAAGGCAAGTGGCCCTGCAACAGCACCAGGCAGGAGGTGAGTGCAAAGTGGGGGGCGGGGCAAAAGACAAAAGAGAAGGAGAGGAGGAGGAGGGGGAAACCACACTGGATTCCCAAGAAGAAGCAACGGCACTTCCTTCTCAACAACCTAAAATGCAGTTCTCCTGGTGGCAAATTAATATACAAGACCCAGAAAAATCCCATGGCTGGAGCAATAAAGAAGTCCTAGAAAGGAGCCACATAAAGTCCTGCAGCTCATGGGTCTCCAGCTAAGGTACTTAACAACTGTACTAATAACAGAATCAATAGCCTGGTTGAGTCCCACAAAGTCAGGAGCTGATGCTTACCCAACTCCGCAGCCTACTTGAAAGGGAACCAGGCACTGAGAAACACTTGTTTAATCCCCTAAATAGGAGTTATTTCCCCTTGACATATGAGGCATCTGGGAAACTTACCACATTCTCTAAGGGTAACAGAACTTGAGCCAGGACATGGACCAGGTAATCTGATTTCTGTCCTCAAATACGTACAAGATCCATTGCCCCCTTACCCCTTCACCTGCACTTAGGAGGTAACCAACAAATATTACCTAAACAGCAAACTGTGTCCCCAGAAGCCACACTGACCTCCTAAGGCCGCTTGGACTATCCCGGCCCCAGCAGAGAGGGCTTAACCAAAGCCAGCACGGCGGGAAACCCAGCTTTGTTCCTCCCTCCCTCCTGGCGGAGACAAGCTGTGTCCTTCTCAGAATCGGCTGGGCAAATTTTAAATCTCTGTGGTTCAAAGGCATTCACTGTGTGTACTGACATTTCTCATGTGGTGCTTCAAAAGCCTGGGCTTCTGGAGGCACAGCGGGCCTGGCTCCCTGCTGAAGTAGGACACCTTTTCTCATCCACTTCTGTCACATCGCTGCTTAGCAGCCAGCCAAAGGCTCCAATGCTCTGAACTCAGGTGGATTTTGCATCTTTTTTGTATGTGTCAGTAAAGTCCAAGTTGACAGCCCTGTGAGCCCACATGGATGCTGCCCACCTCGGGGTTCCACAGGATGAAAGAGTTTTGCTCTAAACTGAGAAGCTGCTTCCCATGCATCTCCCTGGATTTCTCCTCTCCAAATGACAAACGCCACAGCCACCTCTGCCAGGGAAGGTGCCCACAGCCAGTGCATGGGTGTGACAGGCTATAGTCTTCCCCTGGTAACCATGGAGGATTAGTTCCAGGATGCCCACAGATACCCAAATCCTCAGATGCTTAAATCCCTTTTAAAAACGGCATAGTACAGCCAGTCCTCTGTACTGCAGGCTACGGAGGCGCGGGCTCCGCATCTGCAGACAGAGGGCTCACTGTACTAGCCATCTGTTGCTTCTCCTGTCACACCAATACGACGAACAGAGTCTAGTGATGTGCAAGGCAGCTAACATTTACTACCCGCTTACTATGTGCAAGACACCTCTCTAAACACTTTATATATGTTAATACCTTTTAGGCTTCACAAAGGCCCCATGAGGCAGGCACTACTGTTATGCCTGTTTTACAAACAAAGAAACTGAAGCTTAGGGTGGTCAGACAACTCTCCCAAACACCCCCACATACCTCTTTATATTAGAGAAGAGACTCAAACTCACAGACCTGGCTCCTAGAGTTCACTACATCATAATCCTGCTGTAAACCATATGCTGAAATCATAAACGTCTCCCAACATTGCTTGGGCGTAACATGAATTTCATATTAGCTTACATGCAATTTAATCTACCAAAAACACTAGGTGAAAGAAGAAAACTATGAGTTTCTAGGAGGAGGAAGGAGGAGTGTAGGAATACACAAAACACACACATACATACACATAACACATACACGCCCTTCAACATCTCCAAGCTGCTTCAGTTCACATGTGTTGTGAGATAAACCCACCATTGTTACAACTTTCTCTCCCATTTCAGATCACCCTCCTCCCACCCCCTCAAGCAGTTTATGAGCTATAACCCCTCACACACTGTTTTGGATTGAATTCATATATTTAAGCCCTAACCCCTAATGTGACTGTATTTGGAAATAGACCTTTGAGGAAGCAACTAAGGTTAAATGAGGTCATAAGAGTGGCCAACTAGTCCAGTATGACTGATGTCCTTATAAGAAGAAGAAAAGACACCAAGAATGAAGGTGCAAGAGGAAAGACCCCATGAAGACACAGGGAGAAGGCAGCCACATGCAAGGCAAGGAGAGAGGCCTCCAGAGAAATCAACTCTGTCACATCTTGATCTTGGACTTCCAACCTCTGGAACAGTAAGAAATACATTTCTGTTGTGTAAGCCACTCAGTCTGTGGTATTTAATTATGCATCCCTAACAAATGAATATGGGCTTCCCTGGTAGCTCAGCTGGTAAAGAATCTTCCTGCAAGGCAGGAGACCCCAGTTTGATTCCCGGGTCGGAAAGATCCCCTGGAGGAGGGCAAGACAACCCACTTCAGCATTCTTGTCTGGAGAATCCCCACGGACAGAGGAGCCTAGCAGGTTACAGTCCATGGGGTCACAAAGAGTCGGACACGACTAAGCGACTGAGCGCAGCACAACAAACTAATATACCAAATTACAGGCGGACTTCAGGTCTTTTTCAAGGTAAAGTGCCATATTTATCATAGTCATCACGTATTTCTTAGCCATTTAACATGTGCGAAACTATGCTACGTTTATCAGGTTCCTATCTTTATTTGAAACATGTCACTGATGATGCTTTGAGTGCTCGGCCCCTGACTCATTTTTCTCATAAGCCCCGCATTGTGTTTTTATGTTTTTAAGTGCAATTGTGCCTGCTGTGGTGGTTTTTAGGAATATATACGTCCTCTTACAGCACAGTGGCTTCACTGCCACTCAGGGGTAAATGATCATAGAGACTGAAGATAAAGCATAAAACATAATGCTTCCACAGCCTCAATCAGTGGAAGGCACTGACTCTGGCACTCTGAGGAGGCAGGGTCTACAAAAAATCTCAAGGAGGGCAGGAATTACGCTCAGATACATACATGCATGCATATTTGTGCGGAGAAATCGATACAATACTGTATAAGTAGTAAAAGTTAAAGTGTTTATATCTGGTGATAGGCTTTGGAGTGTTTTTCCCCAATTTTTAAATAAGCATTATATATACATATATAGAGGGAATATGTCCTCTATAATCAAAGTTGATTGTAATGATTTTCACTATTTTGTTCTAAATCGGATATTAATAACTTTTAAAATAGACTACACAACAATAAGAAATGGCATATAGATTCAAAACCTAGCAGACAAGAATTAAATAAGAACATTAAGCCTTAATAAATTCAGTTACTCCTCCATATACTCTGTCCTTTTCATCACTATCCATGTTAAATAAAATTATCGGGAAAACTACAGAGCCTTGAGAAATCCAAGATTTAAAGAAAACTGACCAGCAGTACCTCAGATGCAGTCAGCTCGGCCAAAGTGTGGCCTCTCTGATATTTTTAGTGAAAATCTGTTTTCTTTAATTAGCTGGTACATATGAGTTAGAGGCCTAGCCATATGCCATCAAGGAATGTGAGAGGCTTGATCTAAATGGAAAAGCTGAGTTCACTTTCCACAGATGGTAGGTGTGGAGTAGAAAAAGTGAGAAAAGTTTCAAAAGCTTTCTCAGGGCAGAAGACTAGACTGTATGTAGTTCAATTCATCAATCTTCAGAATTTCTGTAGTGAAAGTTACACTCTCTTAAGAACACTAACAGCTTCAAAGAGGGGCTGATGGACTAATCAAACAGTACAGCATCAAAGCACTGTGCCCCAGAAATATTAGAGGTGGGCACTGGGCTTCCCTGGTGGCTCAGACAGTAAAGAATCTGCCTGAAAAGCAGGAAACCTGGGTTCAGTCTCTGGGTCTGGAAGATCCCCTGGAGAAGGGAATGGCTACTCACTCCAATATTCTTGCCTGGAGAATTCCATGGACAGAGGAGCCTGGCGGGCTAGTCCATGGGGTTGCAAAGAGTCAGACGTGACTGAGCAACTAAACACACACACACACTTACACTGATTACAGAACTGTTCTAATGCTTCTATTAAATGGCAATTCTTTGGGCAATGGTGACTATGCCTGTAGCTATAACATCATATAATTTTTTTCCTAAAACTCTGACAGAACTGCTAATAGTATTGTAATCCTCAAGCAGGATTTAGCAAACCATGGCTTGCTGGCCACATCCAGTCTGCCATCTGTTTTCCTAGAGCCCATGAGTTAAGAATAGTTTATAAATTTTTAAATGATTGGAAAAAAAATTAAGAATAATGCTCCACAGGGGCTTCCCTGGTGGTCCAATGGTTGAGAATCTGCCTTGCAATGCAGGAGATACGGGTTTATTCCCTGGTCTGGGAGGAGCCCGCATGCCACGAGGCAACTAACCCCGTAAGCCACAACTACCGAGCCCACATGCCCTAGAGCCTGTGCTCCGCAACAAGAGAAGCCACCGCCAGGAGAAGCTTGGGCACTGCAGCTAAAGAGTAGTCTCCACTTGCTGCAACTAGAAAAAAGCCCTCGCACAGCAAGCAAGACCCAATGCAGCCAAAAATAAAATAAATTTAAAAAAAGAATAATGCTTCATGACACATGAGAATGAAAAGTTCACATTTCAGTACCCATAATTAAAGTTTTATTGGAACCCAGCCATGAACATGTGCTTTGTCTCTGACTGTTTTTGTTGAGACAATAGCTGAGTAGTATTGTGATAAGGTTCACGTGGCTAAACGTATTTCCTTTCCATTTACAGGAAAAATTTGCTGCTCCCTGCTCCAACTGACCTGAATACAAGCCATGGATTTAAAACCATTTAAAATAGTCAAACAAATTTGAACAATAACTAGATGTGTAACTACATACTTTACAAGTTGTTCATCAATCCAAGCACTGTTGTATATTAATGGGAAACAATCACCATCACAACAGTAAGAAAACAACTCCACAATGTACTTTTCAAGAACTAAGAGGCTGGCCTTCAATTTTTTTAAGGACTAATTTTTTCCAGACTTAGGATCAGCATCAATGCTTTGTCAGTCATAAATCCCAGTACCAAAAAAATAAATAAATAAATAAAGATGACATTCCTTTAAAAGGCAATACTTTCTTATTCTTTACTTTAAAAATTATATCAGTCTTCAGGAAACTTTGGTAGTTACTTTGTAAATGAGGCTAATGTCATGATCTGATGGAGAAAGAAAATAACCTAAGTTAAATTTTCTCGTTGGCAAAATTTCACCCATCATGAGACTGTAAAATACATGGAAGATTCTAGAACAGTTTATAATCATTCAGTTGTTGTCTTTTTTTTTTTTTCTGCAAACAGGTAGCTGGGTTATGAAAACTTGTTGAATATATTCACCACATAATTTCCTCAGATCAAAGATTGATCTGAAATAAAGGGATATACATCTCAATTCATTGTATCCTTAGAGCCCTATTTCCTCTCCCCAACCCCATCAATGATTAGGCTCCACATTCTTCCATAGGTCACAAGATAGCATCGATAATTTGTCCAAGTAAAACAGCTAGCAAATACAAATAGTGATTGAGTTGGTCGCATGTGGGCAACTGGTTAGGCCACTCCTACCTCACTGTTGAGTTATCCTTACTTCAAGGGAATCACAAATTAAGATCACAGTGGGACTCTTTTGCAGAAATAAAGTCACAATTCCAAAAGGTTTTTGTTTTTTTCGGGGGGCACACCAGACTTTCATTTCACAGCACTCCTTTGAGAAAGCTGCAGCCAAGGAAGAGGAAGTGATGCTCCCGTGGGGGATGTGCAGCTCATCCTGGTAAGCAGGACCTGCCTGGGCCAGTTCGTGGGACCCTTTCTGCCAGTCCTTTACCTGGCTGCCAGAAGGTTCCCTATTTTGGTCAATGTGCTGCCACTGAACAGAAGCATCCACATATGGCAGCACTTGGGGGAGTTTTAATCAGCACCAATGCTAAAATGGAATTCCTAAAGAAAAGACTGCACTCAAAATGTCAGCAAATTTGAAAAAACTCAGCAGTGGCCACAGGACTGGAAAAGGTCAGTTTTCATTCCAGTCCCAAAGAAGGGCAATGCCAAAGAATGTTCAAACTACCAGACAATTGCACTGATTTCATATACTAGTAAGGTTATGCTCAAAATCCTTCAAGCTAGGTTACAGCAGTATGTGAACTGAGAACTTCCAGATGAACAGGCTGGATTTAGAAAAGGCATAAGAATTAGAGACCAAATTGTCAATATTCACTAGATCAGAGAGAAAGCAAGGAAATTCCAGAAAAACATCTGTTTCTGCTTCATTGATTATGCTAAAGCCTTTGACGGTGCAGATCACAACAAATTGGAAAATTCTTAAAGAGATGAGAGTACCAGACCACCTTACCTGTCTCATGAGAAACCTGTATGTGGGTCAAGAAGCAATAGTTAGAACCAGACATGGAGGGAAGGCGCCAAGATGGCGGAGGAGTAGGACGGGGAAAACACTTTCTCCCCCACAAATTCATCAAAAGAGCATTTAAACGTCGAGTAAATTCCACAAAACAACTTCTGAATGCCGGCAGAGGACATCAGGCACCCAGAAAAGCAACCCAACTCCTCGAAAGGAGGTAGGAAAAAATATTAAAGACAATAAAAGAGACAAAAGAGGGAGGGACGGAGTTCCGTCCCGGGAAGGGAGTCTTAAAAAGAGAGAGGTTTCCAAACACCAGGAAACCTTCTCACTGCCGAATCCGTGCCGAGCTTTGGAAGCACAGAGGACAACATAACAGGGAGAAAAAATAAATAAACAATTAAAACTCGCAGATTGCGAGCCCTACGGTAACTCCTCCAGCGGGAGAAGCAGCGCAGACGCCTGCATCCGCCATTAGCAAGCGGGGGCTGGGCAGGGAGGCGCGGCGCGGGCTGCATCGCTGAGAGTAAGAATCTGGCCTGAATACCCTGAGCGCTATCTGAGCGAAATAATTTGGGCTAGCAAACCAGACTGTGGGATATCTACCATGCGAAAAGCCAGCCCTAACCTAAGACACCGCCAGCCCGCGCACGGAACAAAGGACTAAACAGAGGTAGCCGGCTGCAAACCTTCCCCCTCCGGTGACAGGCAGCCAGAGCCGGAAGGGGGCAATCGCAGCCCCAGAGCGACATTATCTATAAAACTGGCTTCTCTGCTAACTAAAACTTATTGGGGGTCTGGACGGTCAACACCTGCCTGAGAAGGTGCGCCGGTTTTACACCCAGATAACCAAGTGGCGGGGAGGCGATAAGTCGCAGCATTGGCGCTCGCCAAACACCTCATCACCTGAGCTGCTCGGACCTGGGAAGAGCACAAAACGCAGCCCCAACTGAGTCTGCGCCTCTGAGGACTACCTGAGTGCCTGAACCTGAGCGGCTTGGACCTGGGAGGTGCATGCAACCCAGGGCCAGCCTCGGATTGTTCCCGGCGGAACAACCTAGAGCCTGAGCAGTGTGGGCAGGAGGCTACACGCGCCGTGAGCGGGGGCAGACCCAGTGTGGCTGAGGCACTGCGAGCGCACGCCAGTGTCATTTGTTTGCAGCATCCCTCCCTCCCTCCCCATAGCGACTGAACAAAGAGAAGAAATACAGCTCCACCCACCAGAACACCGACACAAGCTTCCCTAACCAGGAAACCTTGACAAGCCACCTCTACATACCTACACACAGCAAGGAAACGCCACAATAAAGAGAACTCCACAAACTGCCAGAATACAGAAAGGACTCCCAAAAAAAAAAAAAAAAAAGAACCAGACATGGAATAACTGACAGCTTCGAAACTGTATTTTTGTCACTCTCCATATTTAGCTTATATGCAGAGTGCATCATGTGAAATCCAGGCCTGGATAAATCACAAGCTGGGATCAAGATTGCCAGAAGAAATATCAACAACTTCAATTATGCAGATGATACCACTCTAATGGCAGAAAGTGAAGTGGAACTAAAGAGCCTTTTGATGAGGGTGAGAGAGGAGAGTGAAAAAGTTGGCTTAAAACTCAACATTCAAAAAATGAAGATCATGGTATCCAGTCCCATCACTTTGTGGCAAATAGAAGGGGAAAAATGGAAGCAGTGGCAGATTTTGTTTTCTTGGGCTCCAAAATCACTGTGGATGGTGACTACAGCCATGAAATTAATAGACGCTTGTTCCTTAGAAGGAAAATGATGACAAACCTAGACAGCATATTGAAAAGCAGAGACATCATCTTGCTGACAAAAATCTGTTTAATCAAAACTATGGTTTTTCCGATAGTCATGTACAGATGTGAAAGCTGGATCATAAAGAAGGCTGGGGACTGAAGGATTGATGCTTTCAAATTGTGGTGCTAGAGAGTCCCTTGGACAACAAGGAGATCAAACCAGTCAATCCTAAAAGAAATCTATCCTATTTATTGGAAGGAGTGTTGCAGAAGCCGAAGCTCCAATACTTTGGCCACCTGATGCAAAGAGCCAATTCACAGGAAAGACTGAAGGCAGAAGAAGAAGGGCATGACAGACGATGAGATGGCTAGATAGCATCACCAACTCAAAGGACATGAATTTGAGCAAACTCCAGGAGATAGTGGAGGACAGAGAAACCTGGCGTGCTGCAGTCCATGGGGTGGCAAAGAGTAGGACACGACTTAGTGACTGAACAGCAACAACAAAGAAAAGACAATCTCAGGCCTTCATCTTACAAGAGTCCATATGGAGCAAACTGCAACCCAATTCAATTTAGGAGAAACTTGTTGGTTCTAAGAGCTTTTAGCCAGAGGATCCATGGTTTGAGGCTATGGAAACGTTGCCTTCCTCCTCTAACAACTGCATCAAGATAATATAAAAATAAATAATATTTTCAATAAAAATAAAACTTTCAGAATAAGTGTCATCTCCTTTTTATAAACTGTTCACTCGCTCTTGAAAATCTCTATTTCAGTTGCCAATAAGGATTTAAAAGCTTCTGGAAGAAATATTCATCAAAACTAACACAGCTGCTGATGACTGACATCAAGCATGAAGGAAAAAAAAATCACATCAATGTTTCAACACATTACTCGCAGAATAACTTCTATTCAGTCCATCTGTATTAAATGGGTGTGCCAAAAATTGGACAGGCCAACAGATGGCTACCAGCATTGTTTGGCATGCATATCAGTGCTGTTCTACACTGCTAAAAGACGAAGCATGCTCCCCTGAAGGAATTCTACAGTTTCTAAAATAATAACTTACATAACAGAAAAACTATAGAATCTTTACATTTGAGCCTAGATCCACAAGCCCCAAATCTGTGCTGTCTTGCAAATTTGAATTTTAGTACTTTTGAAAAGCAGTCATCTCTTTTCAGAGATTAGTGCTTCTTAACCAGGGATGTGTTATTATAAGTATCCAGGGTATTCCTTCAAAGATAGGCCCTCACCATACTGAATAAGACATCTTGAGGTGGGGCCTAGGCGTGTGTATTCTGAAAAGCACACCAGGTGCCTGTGAAGTGCATCCCTGATTAAGAACAAGCTTTCCAGATCATCTTTTATATTGATGAGCAAATAACTATGACATACACATCTGCACACATAGACCAATATAATTTTGCTTAATTCCTCAAGGTGTTGTCTAAATGTTCTCTTTTGCCGCCTCAATCTTTCCTCTGAACTCCTGTCTTTGAAGTTATCTCACTGTTCAGTAATTTTCCCAGACAAATTTTAAGCCAAATGGTGTCTATATTAGGCACTCTTCATTTGGGGAGGCAGGATGCCAACTTAGATCAGCAAACCCTTCCAAAATAATGCCTTCATAACATACAGTCACTTAAAAAATACTTATTCAGCAGACTCTATATGTTGTAATAAAGGCTGAGAAGAATGTAAGAAAAACAAGATACAATTCGTGTATCCTCAAGGAGCACATGTGATACAATTAGGGTGAAAATATACAGACAAGCTAAGAAAAGCTAAATATTCACATAAACAAACCATGTTGTTCAGTTCAGTTCAGTTCAGTCACTCAGTCGTGTCCGACTCTTTGCGACCCCATGAACCGCAGCAGGCCAGGCCTCCCTGTCCATCACCAATTCCCGGAGTCCACCCAAACCCACGTCCATCGAGTCAGTGATGCCATCCAACAATCTCATCCTCTGTCATCCCCTTCTCCTCCTGCCTTCAATCTTTCCCAGCATCAGGGTCTTTTCAAATAAGTCAGCTCTTCTCATCAGGTGGCCAAAGCACTGGAGTTTCAGCTTCAACATCAGTCCTTCCAATGAACACCCAGGGCTGATCTCCTTTAGGATGAACTGGCTGGATCTCCTTGAAGTCCAAGGGACTCTCAAGAGTCTTCTGCAACACCACAGTTCAAAAGCATCAATTCTTCGGCACTCAAATTCTTTACAGTCCAACTCTCACATCCATACATGACCATGGAAAAACCATAGCCTTGACTAGATGGACCTTTCTTGGCAAAGTAATGTCTCTGCTTTTTAATATGCCATCTAGGTTGGTCATAACTTTCCTTCCAAAGCATGTTGATTCAGTATTAAATGACTAGTACTTACAATAAAAACTCTGAAAATTCAGAAGAACTAGCGCTTACTCCAGATCCAACTGTCATGGCAGATTACTGAGAAGGCCTGCGGTTTGAAGAAAGGGTCAGGGATAAAAGGGTGTGGCAGAGGAATGCAGGTGTTCCATGCCAAGAACATATCACAAACCGAGGCAGGAATGACTAAGGAATGGATGGTGAAAACACAGTCCTCTAGAAGGAAAGGAGTCATTTGGGTGGCTAATACCAAACAAACAAAAGCCAGGCTCTGGTTTTCAGATTAAAGAACCTAAGATATTGTTGTTGTTTAGTCGCTCAGCCATGTCTGCCTCTTTGCGACCTCATGGACTACAGCATGCCAGGCTTCCCTGTCCTTCACTATCTCCTGGAGCTTACTCAAACTCATGTCCATTGAATCAGTGATATCATCCAACCATCTCATCTTCTGTTGTCCCCTTCTCCTGCTTTCAATCTTTCCCAGTATTAGAGTCTTTTCTAGTGAGTCAGCTCTTCACATCAGGCAGCCAAAATATTGGAGCTTTGGCTTCAGCATCAGTCTTTCCAATGAATATTCAGGGTTGATTTCCTTTAGGATTGACTAGTTTGATCTCCTTGCTGTCCAAGGGACTCGCAAGAAAGTTCTCTAGCACCACAATTCAAAAGCATCAATTCTTCAGCACTCAGCCTTCTTTATGGTCCAACTCTCATATCCATACATGACTATAAAAACCATAGCTTTGACTATACAGACCTTTGTTGGCAAAGTAATGTCTCTGCTTTTGAATAAACTGTCTAGGTTTGTTATAGCTTTTCTTCCAAGGAGCAAGCATCTTTTAATTTCATGGCTACAGTCACCATCTGCAATGATTTTGGAGCCCAAGAAAATAAAGTCTGTCACTGTTTTCATTGTTTCTCCATCTATTTGCCACGAAGTGATGGGACTGGATGCCATGATCTTATTTTTTTGAATGTTGAGTTTTATGCCAGCTTTTTCACTCTCCTCTTTCACCTTCATCAAGAGGCTCTTGATTTATCTATAAGATTTATCTTACAGAAAAATCATTAAGTTGTAAACCAACAGATCATGGAGATAGTAGTATTTTAGGAAACTGTATTTTTTTTTTTTTTTTGTAGCAAACAAAATATCTTTAAGTATGAGATAAATAAGAAACCTAGGAGAGGAATTAGGATCAGCACCATAACAGTTGGCTTTACAAAGAACTAGTGGAACTAATGGGAGTGGCTAATTGGGTTGAGTTTCCAGCTGTAACAGAATGGAGGCATACGAACAATTGGAGAAAGAGGGAAGTCAGCATGAAAGCAAATCAGAGTTTCCAGTGGGAGACAGCAGAATGATGCTGCAGAAGAAACCTCTGCACTGGACACATACCTTTAGAAGATGCTGATGAAGGGAAGGAAGGTAGAAGATAGAATGAGAAAAATAAAGGTCAAATCTGGAGAAGTAGCCCATTAAAGACCCAGTGAAAATGCAGAACAAATGGTGTGAACAAAGGCCCTCAGAAAGGCAAGAGTAAAATCCTGGTGGCAACTCAGAAGTCAAGAAAGAAGAGAGTTTCAAAGCAAAGATCAACAAAGGAGAGGTCAAGGCCACGGGTACAGACTGTTCTAGTCCCAGGAACCCTGATTTATGCCCTAAACCATAGCTGATCTTTCTCCTTTAATCTTTACTGCCTGTCCATACCAACCATATAGAACACATACACGTTTATTTCTTAGTGTCTATAATGGATCCACACATACTCAGATACTCTGTCCCATCTCCTTGACACTATCATATGAAGCTTCTTGAGGGAGGAGATATTAATCAATACCGTATGCACCACCCATTTGTACTGTGCTTTCACATTACCAAGTCTCTGAAAGTGAAAGTGAAGTTGCTCAGTCGTGTCCGACTCTTTGTGACCCCATGGACTGTAGCCTATCAGGTTCCTCCATCCATGGGATTTTCCAGGCAAGAGTGCTAGAGTGGATTGCCAGTAATCATTTAAAATGAGTTTTAACTGATTATAACTATGACCATCCAGGTAATTGTGGTATGCAGATAAAAACCAGCTGAATTCAGGAAGAAGACACTGACACACTGCTTAGCCTTGCTATTCAAAATGTGGTCAACAGACCAGTGGAATCACCTGGGAACTTGTTAAATATTCAATTTTGGCTGCTATCCCAGACCAAGCAACTGAATCAGATGCATTTTAACATGATCCAGGTGATTGATACCTATGCACACTGCCACAGAAAGTGGTGATGACTCTATAGAATGGAAAGGGATTGCACTGAGTTACCAAAGAAGTTGAAGGAAAGGAAAAGGCACATGAATTTCACCCCATGGGCATGTGCCTAGACCCTGCATGTGTGGGTGCTCAGTTGCCTCTGACTGTTTGCAACCCCATGGAATTTTCCAGGCCAGAATATTGGAGTGGGTTGCCATTTCCTACTCCAGGGGACAATACTGATCCAGGGATCGAACCTGTATCTCTTGCATCTCCTGCATTGGCAGGCAATTCTTTACCACTAGCACCACCTCAGAAGCCCTCTTCACCTCTACTCAGACCTGCAGCTCAGCGATGGAGCCCAGGCCCCTTGTGCATGTGGCAGAACCAGACCAGGAAGCTATTCCAGCTTTTGATCAGGAGCCCAGATCCATAAATCCTTCTTCCATAAACTGCCACTAGTTCAATTATAGGAAGGGCTTTGCATATTCTATCTGCTAGGTTGTTTGTCCAGGTTTTATAAATATTCTGACCTTCTGAAGACCCTGTTTATGTTTCCCATATTTATCCTCAGCCTGAGGGTTTATATTATTCTGCCTCTCATTCATTTATCCCATAAAATTACGTTTCCCTCTAAGCTTTAGATTGCAATTGTTAACATACTTTTTCAACATAACTGAAAGCTAAACTTGAAAATGCAACTTCGACCCCAAAAGGAAAGAGCTATATTGACAGCATTATTGTTTAAGGGACCAAGTGTCAGGAAAAAGCTCCCAAAGAAAAGCACTATTAGACAAAGGCACAGTCTCATCTCAAAGGATGAAGACCACACAGAGCACCTAGTCTTGAGGCAGAATCTTGCCTTTGTTGGGCATGTGCTTGATGCTTCGATACTTCTTTCTCTAACTTTTCTACAGATGTGGGTTTTGAGTGTTACTAGTTCAAAATAACATTGTGCTCAAAGAGTTCTCTGCAGGTCTTTCACTATTTTTAACAGCTTCATTGACTTCTAATTTACACATCAAAAAGCTCATGTTTCAGAAATGGAAGAGACTTTCATTCCACCCCCCACTTCAAGCAATGCTTCATTAAACTCACCAAAGAATATAATATAGCCATTTCTTAAAACTCCAGGAAGACAGGACATCATCATGACCCTCTGATAATATATCCTAGTATTTCAGCTTTTATCAGTGGAAAGTACATCGTGACAATAAAAGTCCCCTCTATTAAAATGCAAAATATAAAAGTAATGGCTTTTTGTGCTGCATTTCAAAGGTAGTTGACTGAAAATACCACTGTAAGCCTTGTAATCTGCCTGCTGTGTTGAAAGTCCATTAGGAAGCAAACTTCATTTACTGCATCAGATGTAGAAACCACAAATTCTGACAAACTACTGTCCCCCAGTTTTTCAGGGACTACTTTTTCCCACCAGAAGGCATGCTTTTGGTGGGGGGGTCCTGCTGGAGCCTGCACCAAGACATTATTTTTCACCTCAAGGATGGAATGAATAAGTTAAACAAGTTTTCTTTCAAAAAGATAAACAGCAACTCACATGCTCTCGCAGAACCTCTTCAGCGTGCTTGGTTTCTCCTGGTTGCGTCTTTGTCGGAACCAGCGTTGAATGCTGCGAACATCCCAGTCCAGCTGCTTGGAGAGGCCCTCCAATCTCTTTTCATCAGGATGCTATGACACAAGGAAAACATTTTCATCTTCACTATAAACAGATGTGCCCTGGCCTATACTGGAGATAATTGTTTTCCCGGTATTTTCTACCCACTATTAGATTGTTATATTGAATACTGAGGACCAAGACCTTCCATCAGCAGCGTGAACAAAGACAACCACTTAGGACAAGAAAAGCTACTCATTATGAAACAACACTGAAAATATAAATCTCACTCTAATGCTTGTACTTCTTACCAGCAACAAAGACTCAACGAAATGGCCAACTGGCTAAACCAGCTCCACCAAGCTACCAGGAAAGGAGTTAAGTAAAGGTGAGTTGGCCAAAAGACCTCATTCAAATATTTCACTTTCTCAGGAGAAAATACTGTGCCCAATTATCGAATATCAAAACAATGTAGGACAGACAAAAAGCCTGGAGTAATCCCCAAATATGCCATTTTAACCTAAGGTACCAATTCCACTTAAAAGACATGTTTTCTCTTTCTTCCTCTTCAATTTCCCCTCTCTTCACTTGTTTATACATTCGTCTTGACTATTCATTTCTTGGTCTTCCTTTTGACTAGAACTCCATAAGATTTTTTACAATGACTATGCATTACCTGAAAATGCAAACTTGGTGAAGTAGAAAGAGACCCTATTTATGCTTGTCATATAAGAGCATCATCGACTCAGTGGACTTGAGTTTGAGCAAATTCCGGGAGGGCTTCCCTGGTAGCTCAGCTGGTAAAGAATCTGCCTGCAACGTATGAGACCCCAGTTCAATCCCTGGATAGGGAAGATCCCCTGGAGCAGGGCATGGCAACCCACTCCAGTTTTCTTGCTGGGGAATCCCCATGGACAGAGAAGCCTGGTGGGCTATCGTCCATGGGATCGCAGAGTTGGACATGACTGAGCGACTGAACAACAATAGTGATGATATTACTTGTTTCTCATTCTCATTTCTAGAAAATTAGGAGATGACAGACATAGGTTCAGTTCTTGTTCTGATGAACTTTCTGAGCCTCAGTTTCCTCACCTGTTCAAAGGAAGATTACTTATCCACCTAAACAGTGCTGAGGACCAAATGCAAAAATGTATGTATATCTCAGTACATATTAGTTCTGTCCCTCCTCTCTTCTGTGTCTTAGAGACCATCCTGCCAACAATTACATGAGGGTGACCTGTCATACAACAAAACTAAACTGAGTTAGTTCTACTCCTTTATTTGTTCTACCTTTGTTTTATAATTAAGGAGATGTTAATAATCAGAAGACAGAACGACAAATGGGGTAGGGGAAGACAGGCCGACAGCTTTTAAGTCCTAAGGGTGGAATGCACACGCGACACCTTTTTAAAGCCGCTCAAGAAATTCAAGGTGTCAGACACACAGGAAACACAGCAAATGGCCTTAGTCTTATGACTGAGGTTATAAAATGTGCTGAGCTTGGGTCTCTGAAAGTTATTTGCTAACTTTTAGTGAGGCACGTACTTTGTGGTATTTTTCTTAGAAGAATACCTGGCTATACTCTCCTCTGTCTCTCAATTTAAAGATACGATAGAAAATGCACAGCCTACAATAAGAATACCCTGGCTCTACTATTTTCTTAAATTCATTTTTAATTTTCATTCATTTTCTAAGTCTATTGAATTGGTAAAACATTCATATGGTTCACAAAATAAAAATTATCCCAAATTTCACCTTCCAATTTGTACCTATTCTCTCAGTTCCTACTCTCCCCTTCTTATCAGGTAATGGGCTATTCAATTTCTTCCCAAAGTTATCTTGTCAAATATAAGCAAAGTTGAATATGCCTTCTTTTTTTTTTTTTGAATATGCCTTCTTATATCCACCCCCCCTCACACCTTCACACAAAGTTGTTGTACTATTTTGGACTTTGGGTTTTTCACTTTACAATATATCTTGGAATATTTCCATATCACAGTATTAGGAACACCCTCCTTTTGTAGAACTATATGGACATGCCACAATTTACTTATCTGCTCCACTACTAATGCCCACTCAGGTAGCTTCCACACTTCCACTACTATAAACAATGCTGCAATACATAACATTTTCATGGGTTATTTTATACACATATCAGTTCAGTTCAGTCGCTCAGTCGTGTCCGACTCTGCAACCCCATGGACTGCAGTATACCAGGCCTCCTTATCCATCACCAACTCCCTGGGCTTATTCAAACTTATGTCCAAGGAGTTGGCGATGCCATCCAACCATCTCATCCTCTGTTGTCCCCTTCTCCTCCTGCCTTCAATCTTTCCCAGCATCAGGGTCTTTTCAAATGAGTCAGTTCTTTGCATCAGTTGGCCAAAGTATTGCAGTTTCCCCTTCAGCATCAGTCCTTCCAATGAATATTCAGGACTGATTTCCTTTAGGATGGACTGGTTGGATCTCCTTGCAGTCCAAGGGACTCTCAAGAGTCTTCTCCAACACCACAGTTCAAAAGCATCAATTCTTCGGTGCTCAGCTTTCTTAATAGTCCAACTCTCACAACCGTATATAACTACTGGAAAAACCATAGCTTTGACACATTTTTATTAATTTCTTCCTTCTGTTTGCCTTCATTTATTTTGTTGTTCTTTTTCCAATGTTTAAGCAAGTGGTTTTATATATATGCATGTATATATATATAAGAATATGAGTTTTCATCTGAGTACTACTTTGGCATAGTAGTACTTTCATCATTGTTTCCTAAATATTCTGAAATTTTGTTTTTACACAACAGTTAATTAAGAAAGCAAGAGCTTTGCTGATTTCTAGTATTTGTAAATTGTGTCTATTTTATAAATTTGTCACCATTTTTATATAATTAAAGGTTAACTTTTAAAAATATTTAACATGTTCTTGAAAAGATAGTGTAGTCTCTCTATTCAGAATACAGGGTTCTAAATGTACCCCTTTAATCATCCTCATTATGCTTTTTAGAATTAGTTGCTATATTGTTTTTTATTTTATATGTTCTGTTTTATATTTTGACCTGTCATGACCCAGACAGAAATTAAAATTTTTTACTATTAAATAAGTTTTTCTTTTGTTCTTTTCTATAAGTATATGGATACATTCATTTTTAATGCATGTATATTCATAACCATTTAAATTTCATTGTGAATTGTATCCTTTGGCAATTAAAAGCCAATATTTCATTTCATTTCAACCTTTTGGTCCAGAACTCTTTCTTTAAATAAAAACAGATACCCTACTTTCTTTCTTATTTATATTTGTCTGTAAACCTTTACTCATCCTTTTATTTTCAATGTCTATAGTTACTTTATCTAAAGGTAACGTTCATAAGCTAGGTGACCTAAATCTGAATTATTTTTATTAGATGAGGTAAACCCATTTATATTCATTGATATAAGTTTATACTTTGTTGTTATGGTTAGTCACTAAGTCTTGTCAGACTCTTTTGTGACCCCATGGACTGTAACCCACCAGGCTCCTCTGTCCATGGGGATTCTCCAGGCAAGAATACTGGAGTGGGTTGCCATTTCCTTCTCCAGGGAATCTTCCCAACCCAGGAATCAAACTCATGTCTCCTGCACTGGTAGGTGGATTCTTTACCACTGAGCCACTAGGGAAGCACTTATTTATACTTACTTCACATTAATTGTGTTTTCTGTTATCATAATTTAATTTTTTAAATTTTATCAAATCAAATATGGCTGATGTCCCTTTCTTTGTGTGGGTAATTTTTATTCTACTGGTAATCCACATAACCACAGGACTTTTCTTCTGTTTCCAGTCAATAAAAATTCCAAATGAACGATATTTAAAACTAGCATATTTCCTCTTCCTTCTTCACCCAATATTCAGTTCAGTTCAGTTGCTCAGTTGTGTCCAACTCTTTGCGACCCCATGAATTGCAGCACACCAGGCTCCCTGTCCATCACCAACTCCCGGAGTTCACTCAGACTCACGTCCATTGAGTCAGTGATGCCATCCAGCCATCTCATCCTCTGTTGTCCCCTTCTCCTCCTGCCCTCAATCCCTCCCAGCATCAGAGTCTTTTCCAATGAGTCAACTCTTCGCATGAGGTTAGTAATTTTCTCTCTCAGAGTTTACTCATGTACTATCAAATACGCTCATTCTTCTCTTACTCAGTTTGGCTGCTTAAACCGATAAGCTTTGACTCCCAGCTATTAGAGCTTATGCAATTAATGAACTTGCTCTACCTCCCACCTTCATTCCCTTTTTCAGCTCAGTTATTGTGAGATGTATCATTTCTACATTGTGAGAGCATATAATGTTTACATTCTGTTCTGTCATCCTAATCCTCACATTTCTATCTCAGTTCTACAGTCTAAATGTATTCAAAACTCATCAATATTCCCAACAATCTCTTGGTCGGCTGAAATTAATACTTACATGTGTTAGTCACTCAGTCCTGTCTGACTCTTTGAGACCCCATAGACTGTAGCTCACCAGGCTCCTCTGTCCGTAGAATTCTCCAGGCAAGAATACTGGAGTGGGTTGCCATTCCCTTCTCCAAATACTCACAAAGTTTCTTCAAAAAAGGACTCATGGGAACAATTCCTCTCAATTTTTGAAAATTCAATATGTTTGTCTTTAGCCTTTACACTATAAAAACTATTTACCTAAACATAAAAATTCTTACTTCATATTTTCCTTGAAAATACTGGAAAATGTTGTCCTATACAATACTGCTACAGAGATGACTAAAGTTATTATGGATATTTTTCCCTAGATAAATGATGTAATTTTTTTTGCTCTTTTGCTTGTAATGCTTTGCTGTCCAAGAATTATTTCTTTTATATTTCAAGTCTAATATTTTAATAAGTCCTGGTGTAAACCTTCTTGGGTCTCTCTTTCCTGCATTCTATTAACATATTATAAATCTCCACTTATTTTACGAAAATTTTCTTCACACATTTATTCTACTTTGTTTTTCCTCAGACTTTCCTGGTAGCTCAGATGGTAAATAATCTGCTTGCAATGCAGGAGACCCAGGCTTGATCCCTGGATCAGGAAGATCCCCTGAAGAAGGGATGGCTACCCACTCTAGTATTCTTGCCTGGAAAATTCCATGGACAGAAGAGCCTGGCAGGCTACAGCCCATGGGGTCACAAAAAGTAGACTGCTTTCCCTTAAGAGACTCCAATTATACAGATGCTATATCCGCTTGCTCTATATATCTAATTATTTTTATCTCTTTTTCATTTCATTTATTTCAGCTTTATTATTTCTATCTGACATGTTCCCCACTGAGATTTCTGCAACATTTAGTGTTTCCTGTGTTCTTTCCAAATTTGTCTTCATTTCTGTGATAGTTTTAGTACTTTTCCCCTGAACTAACCAGCTCATACTGCATCTCTTCTTGTTGATCAACTATTTCTTTCTTTAGGTTTTCTATTTCATTTTGTATGGTCTTCCTGAACAGAGCTATTGCTTTTTAAAAATAAAGTCTATGGTAAAATATCTGATTGCAATTTTCAGTTGCCCTGTGGCCTCCTTTTTGCAGTGACAATTTTTGTTAGTAATTGATGTTACGTATTCTTTTTCTTGTCTTTGATTCCGTGTGTTTCTTCTTTATTACCCATCATTGACTCAGTTGGATTTTCTTGACCGGCTGCTGGTAGTATAGGGAGCAGGGAGGGTACTTCTGTAGTTTAGAAAAGTGAAACTGAAAGTTACTCAGGCATGTCTGACTCATTGTGACCCCAAGAACTGTATCCTGCCAGGCTCCTCTGTCCATGGAATTCTCCAGGCAAGAATACTAGAGTGGGTAGCCGTTCCCTTCTTCAGGGAATCTTCCCAATCCAGGGATCAAACCCAGGTCTCCTGCATTGTAGGTGGATTATTAACCATCTGAACCCCCAGGGAAGCCCAAGATTACTGGAGTGGGTAGCCTATCCCTTGCCTCCAAAGAACACTACCTCCTGAAAATGTGCCATCCACCCGTAGTTTTCTGTGTACTTCTTCCACTTCTTTGAATTAAACTGAGTCTAGAAGGGCATCTACTAGCCTTGTTGCTATATCTAGTGTTGCAAACAGTGGATAGAATTTTGATCTTACCTTTAGGAGCTGTCATTTTTGCTGGCTTTCCTGAAATCTAGTCCCACAGGGTCCTCTATCCACACTTCATGCTTTTTACATCCTCCTTCTTGGCTTCTGCCCAACCCCAACTGTTTTTATTTAGCCTTTCTATATATATTTTGAAATCTGGAGATATATATCTCTTAGTTTGCCAAAAAATAAATATTGTAAGATTTTCCTTCCTTTTTTGTGTATTTTTTATTGTCATGTTTTATAAATGCTCCATAGTTCTTTTCCTTTTCTTAAGACTCTCAAGGAAAAAAATTAATAATTCTGACTTACATAAATATTTTTATACCAGAAATACCCAGGTTAACTTCCATAAACATAAACATACAAGGATGGAAAAGAAAAAGAGAAATAGGCATAAGAGGAGAATCAGGAAAAACTAATCAGACCTGCATATAATTTTTAAAAAACAGTGTAAACAGAGCAAAAGCAGATTATGATATGATAATCTCATAATTCTCTAGATCATAAAACCTAGTTCTAGAGCTGACAAATATATTTTACCCTTAATGGTTCAATAATTGCTTTGATGAGAAAATGAGGCTGTTATGATCACAGATATATGCCAAAAGCTAGAAAGATATATAAATAAATAGATTAAATGATTGATTAATTTATATCTATCTCATTCAGATAACCCTGGATATAATCAGTTAAGAAACATGAACTCAAAATATTCACTAAAGAAAAATAATCATGCCATTCATTTGAATGAGTCTAACAATTTACAATCGGTGATATTTGAGCCCCATCACAAATCTACTGAATCAGAATCTCTAGAAATAAGATGCAGCAATCTACATTTAATACCTCAGGTGCTCTTAATGTAAATTAAAGGAGAGACCTCCTGGCCCAAATAAAAGTTCCCTCTCTTACTAACTGACTTATAGCCCAAAGCCATAATGTTAATGTTATGCATGTTGCATAATGTCTGCAACAGCAGAGCCAATGCTCCAAAACACAATTCAGTTCAGTTCAGTTCAGTTCAGTCGCTCAGTCATGTCTGACTCTTTGCCACCCCATGAATCGCAGCACGCCAGGCCTCCCTGTCCATCACCAACTCCCGGAGTTCACCCAGACTCATGTCGATTGAGTCAGTGATGCCATCCAGCCATCTCATCCTCTGTTGTCCCCTTCTCCTCCTGCCCCCAATCCCTCCCAGCATCAGAGTCTTTTCCAATGAGTCAACTCTTCGCATGAGGTGGCCAAAGTACTGGAATTTCAGCTTTAGCATCATTCCTTCCAAAGAAATCCCAGGGCTGATCTTCAGAATGGACTGGTTGGATCTCCTTGCAGTCCAAGGGACTCTCAAGAGTCTTCTCCAACACCACAGTTCAAAAGCATCAATTCTTCAGCGCTCAGCTTTCTTCACAGTCCAACTCTCACATCCATACATGACCACTGGGAAAACCATAGCCTTGACTAGACGGAATGAAAAAGTAGGAAGTCAAGAAACACCTGGAGTAACAGGCAAATTTGGCCTTGGAATACGGAATGAAGCAGGGCAAAGACTAATAGAGTTTTGCCAAGAAAATGCACTGCAAACACCCTCTTCCAACAACACAAGAGAAGACTCTACACACGGACATCACCAGACGGTCAACACCGAAATCAGATTGATTATATTCTTTGCAGCCAAAGATGGAGAAGCTCTCTACAGTCAGCAAAAACAAGTCCAGGAGCTGACTGTGGCTCAGACAATGAACTCCTTATTGCCAAATTCAGACTTAAATTGAAGAATGTAGGGAAAACCACTAGACCATTCAGGTATGACCTAAATCAAATCCCTTACGATTATACAGTGGAAGTGAGAAATAGATTTAAGGGACTAGATCTGATAGATAGAGTGCCTGATGAACTATGGACGGAGGTTCATGACATTGTACAGGAGACAGGGATCAAGACCACACCCATGGAAAAGAAATGCAAAAAAGCAAAATGGCTGTCTGGGGAGGCCTTACAAACAGCTGTGAAAAGAGAAACGAAAAGCAAAGGAGAAAAAGAAAGATATAAACATGTGAATGTAGAGTTCCAAAGAATAGCAAGGAGAGATAAGAAAGCCTTCTTCAGTGATCAATGCAAAGAAATAGAGGGAAACAACAGAATGGGAAAGACTAGAGATCTCTTCAAGAAAATTAGAGATACCAAGGGAAGATTTCATACACAACTCAAGTCTGCTCAAAAACCAATACTTTTAATTATTTTACAACAGAGGTAGGTTCTCTGAGATATTTATAAAATTTTAGATTTACAGAGGGAAAAAAAATGAGTGAAAAAGACATGCAGATGTTACCTCAACAGGAAAGACAGCCAAAGACTATGAAGCAGTTCACATTTATCAGCTAATTTCATAGATGAAAACTGCTCAGTCAGGGCATGTGACTAGTGAACTCACACTGGAATCCAGACTCAGAAGGGCTCACACTTGGGGTTTAAAATTCTATGGTTGCCATCTTGAAATTCTTGATAATTGTGTTAAGGGGATGGTGTTTTGTATAGGAGTCCACTGGGACAGGGAAGCATATGTCAGGGATTCAGAGTCTTGCTTGGCTCACACACAGTCCCGTCACTGCCCCCAGATGAGGCTGGGTACCTTACTTCCCTGTCCTCCAGCTCCCCAGGGCCTCCAGGCTTCACCTTCCCACTCCTGCTGACTGACTACTGCTGCCCTAGGTGCAAACATGGAAAGGGGTGGGATTAGGTGTTCACACCCCACGGTGTCTCAGCCACCTGCGCCCTGGGCTAGCAGCATCCCAAGGTACTTAGTGGGTGACTCGGTGGGGATTAGCCTCTTGCTCACTCCAATCCTCCAATCCAGGTACCTAGTATGTCTTGGAGCAGAGAATGCAGTACACTGGCAGGTCTCCTGTCCACTATGGGTTGGGACAGTGGGCCTATGGAAAGGGGAGAGGCCTATATCAACTTCCCCCAGGAGCTGGAAAGAGACAGAACTCAGCAGCTAGTGGGCTGTGCGTGCACTAAATCACACAGGGTGGGGTTCCTGGGTATCTGTCAGGGTTTTCACTTGCCTCATGTGTATGCCTAAGAGGCATGGCATTAAATACCAAATAAAAACTCTTGACAGGTCAAGAGAGAGACAAACTACACAAGAAAGGAAAAGGCTTTCTCTTTTTATGCCTCTAATGGCACCTTTTTGCGCTTTTTGAACAAAGGGCCCTGCATTTTTAGTTCTGCACTAGCCTCCAAAAATTATGTAGCCAAGTACTGCATGCAATAGATTTTAAGGGTTCTAAGGGGATATCCCTTCACACTTGAAAGATGATAAACATGCCCTTCTTCAAAGATGAACTGGAACCATGGTCAAGGCCAGGATGCTGGACAATCATTGTTCAAACCCTCCAAATCCTGCTGCTTGTATTCTGGTCAGCAGATCTGTTCCTTTCTCATATCACAGATAACACTGGCAAACTACAAAGAATTCAGGGGAAAACAGTTCCAGCCTTGGCTGCATTTAATTCAAAACCTGAGGCTTCTGCTTTAATCATGTAGAAATTTCCAAAAGAATCACCTTGGAAACCAAGAGAATATGATCATTAAAATTAGCTGGAAGCAAATATCCTCCAGAGCAGTCAACCTGGTTGCAAAATCCTTTCATTACCTTTATAGAGAAAAATCCCCTAGTAACCATAATAAACAAAAGGCAAGGGAAATAAACATCTACCGCAGGATTCCTAAAGGGAGGCATAACATTTGGGTAGAAAATTCATTTTTATGCATTTAGAGTAGTTCACAAGGTAAATACAAATATGTTGTAATCACATGTGAAAAAATGAACCTATAACTCCCTATGTGCTTAGTCACTTAGTCATGTCCAACTGTTTGTGACCCCATGGACTGTAGCCTGCCAGGCTCCTCTGTTTATTGGAATGTTTAGGCAAGAATACTAGAGAGGGCTGCCATTTTCTCTTCCAGGAAATCTTCCTGACCCAGGGATCAAACTTGCATCTCCTGTATCTCCTGCATTGGCAAGCAGTCTTTACATGAGCCACCTAGGAAGCCCTTATAACTCCCTACACATCTGCTATTTCAGAGGGAGAAAATGTGTTTGCTGCAACAAACTGATAAATAAAAATGCAATTTCCTCCCTAATATTTTCTTCCTTTAAACACTCTGTCACATGAGTCCCTTCAGGTTAGAAAGTGGCAGTCTAAAATCATCTCACAAAACAAAAATTCCATTTATTCTACTCTCCTTCTTAGCAGAGATATAAAAAACATTGTGTGTGTTCTTTCACTTTCCTGAGAAGAATACCATTTCTAAAAGAATAGAGGGGAAAACCCTAGAGAATCCTGGCAGAAATGTAGACCATAAAATAAACAAATATGTTTGAAAATTTGAATTAATTATTTTACAACAAGAGAGAACCAATAAAAATGGTTAGCAATATAAATACCAAAAAAGGAATAAAATTTGCTTAACGTGGTCAAATCACATCTTAGAAGCCTGAGAAATTGTCCCAGAAAAAAACGAAAGCAGGAAAACAAACCATTTAATACGCAAATACACAATATTTCTCATAGACTGTTATGCTTCTCCTTTCTTTTCCATGAAAGAGTGAGAGAGAGATTTCAGTAAGAATAAGCTATTCGGATGCTGTGACTTGCATTTTCATGGCCTTAGCTTGAGGGTTTCTGACTTCCGTCTTCTTCCTCCTCTTTTTGTTCAGAAGGAGAGACCAGCTGGCAGTCGGTGACAATCTTTCCTCTACATCCTCCCTCTCTCCCCTGCTCGCCTCTTTCCAGCCTGGTTTGGACTTTAACTCTCAGCGGAGCGATCATCTCCTCCCCCATTTTCTTTACAGTCAATCTGTACTTTGTAACTCTCTGGACCCTCGCTCTTCCTGGCTTCATATTACTGCTCTTCTTTCCCTCCATTGCTCCCATTTTTGTTCACATAGGCCTGTGTATCATAGCTGCTAGAACATATGGACAACTCCATAAGCAAATGAGCACTTTTCCTCACAGCTACAGTAATCGTATTCCTCAGCTCTCCCCAGTCGCCTCCACAAAGTCCCACCCCACCGTTAGACATACATACTGCGTCACATCAGGTGAGACTGAGGCATAGAATTCGTGCCCTCACTGTCTCATCTAGACTGTGCTCCACAGCCAAGCGTCTCGCACGCTGTTGGGAGTAAACCCGCAGGTCTCAAACATGCCCAAGTGTGTTTGGCTTCTCCCTTTCTCAGTTTATCGCAGGGCCTGTGTGCTTTCCATGCTTTCAAGCATGAGGCTAGTCAAATGTTCGTTCTCAAACTCAACACAGAGGGAAGTAAATGATTTCAGACTAAGAATAGTGGTCGTAACAATTTATATCCCAGAAAAGGACAATCATACCTTTGTAATTGCAGTGAAGACCTTTTCCAGGATGGCATTTGGCTGGGCAATCTGTGGTCCATTGGCCTGAATGTTGAGGGCTATGGCACATGGTTTGGCTACAAATCTGAAAAAAAAAAAAACCACATTATTCTCTCTATAGCTGTTCTTAATGTTATCAGGTAACCATTCCTCAATTGTCCCAATAAAATGTTGATATGATTTTATGGGTAGACACTGTCAACACTCATAAATCAGGACCTATATAAAGCAGATTTAACTTTTTTTCTCCTTTAATTCCCCAGCAGTGACAGTAAAAAAAGAAATCTTTTTAAAACATTTAACCCTCCTGATATGTAAGTTATAATGAGACTGACTAGATAGAAAGACTACAAATGAGAAATATACCAGTATAAGATACATAAACCAAACAAACTATGATTTTGAAATGATGTATGTTCTTCTTACAAGTCACGTTATATTTTTACTAGGAAAGTGTTAACTAACAGAGTATGCTTTTGATCAACCCCAGTCCAAAGCCTGGCCCATGTTGTCTCTGTGATCCAAGTGTGCTATGTTCGGTCCCACGTTTTTATGACTTCTTAAAATTCCTTGCTTTACGATTATTTGCTTCTTTCTCATAAGGAGTCATGAAAGGTGTCAAACAACATGACGTCCCAGCCAAGCTGAAAGGTCTGAAATTATTACACACATCAGCTGCACCATTTTTATCATAAGAAAATGACTATGTCAAGAAGAACAGGACGTCTCAGCTACACTTCTGGCTGTGTTTAAAGTGTGAATGAGCCACGGGAGGCATGCAGACAGAGGACATGGGGCCTCAAAGGTCTGATGATGTCTCTAAAACCTTTTTTATAAGAAAAGCATTTGAGTTGTTTTAAACTAAACATTCGAGAAATAAGGTGCAATGCACCTTTTCAATAGTGACATTTAACTTTTTCTATAAATGCAAATAATACAATATTATATGAAAGTATGACCCAAATTCATTTAATGTTGGCCAAAAGCAACTGATAAATATACACAACAGACGGTGAGTAAATCTTAGATGAAGTTTCTTTAATAATAATGAATAGCGGGGGGTAATTCCCTGGTGGTGCAGTGATTAAGACTCTGAGCTCCCAAAGCGGGGAGCACAGGTTCAATCCCCGGTCAGGGGTCTAAGACCCAGCACGCCACACAGTGTGCCAAAAAAAAAGCGGATGAGTTAAAGAACAGTAAACAAGGGAGGAATTTTTTTTTTCTTTAAAGAGGGACTAATAAAGTTTACATACATGGTACCTCATAATATCCCACTGGGTCCTATTTCAAGTAAAAGGGGAAAAAAATGTATTCAAACAAAAAAATGGAATACTGTACATGCAAGCCCAAACCAGTAAAGATATACACAGGAAATGCAATTTAATTCCTGTTTCATTGGGCTCTCTGGAACAAAGTTAGGAAGAATAACCACCTTTGCTAGAATGAGAAACATGTTACCTATGCCCTCACCTTTGTAAAAGAAGTGTAGTATTTTTTTAAATAACTCTGGGTATTCACTAAAAACAGTCATTGTGGTGCTACGAATGTAGCTAGTGGAAAGAAAGAAACATGGATGGGCAGTGACCAGTTGTTTCCTTAAAGTTTCCTGCTTCCTGGTTAGTGCCTCTTCATCATAAGGCATAATAAGAGGTGTGGGAAGACATGCGATCAGCAAGAGTTTTTCATTTTTTTTTTTTTTTTTTGCTGGTATTTTATTTTATTTATTTATTTATTTTTTTTTTTTTTTTTTTTTATTTGATAAATTTAATGCCTTTTATTGCCATACCTCATTTTACTGTGCTTTGCTTTAGTGAGCTTTATAGATACATGTTTTTTTTTTTTTTTTCCTTGTTAATTTTCTATTTAGTTGATCTATCCATAAGTGTGAGTGGGGTATTAAAGTCTCTCACTATTATTGTGTTATTGTTAATTTCTCCTTTCATACTTGTTAGGATTTGTCTTACATACTTGGTGCTCCCATGTTGGGTGGAAATATATTTATAATTGTTATATCTTCTTCTTGGATTGATCCTTTGATCATTATGTAGTGACCTTCTTTGTCTCTTTTCACAGCCTTTGTTTTAAAGTCTAAAATCTGAGTATTGTGACTCCTGCTTTCTTTTGGTCCCAATTTGCATGGAAAATCTTTTTCCAGCCCTTCACTTTCAGTCTGTATGTGTCCCCTATTTTGAGGTGGGTCTCTTGTAGACAACATATGTAGGGGTCTTGTTTTTGTATCCATTCAGCCAGTCATTGTCTTTTGGTTGGGGCATTCAACCCATTTTGCGTTTAAGGTAATTACTAATAAGTATGATCCCGTTGCCATTTACTTTATTGTTTTAGGTTCGAGTTTATACACCATTTTTGTGTTTCCTGTCTAGAGAATATCCTTTAGTATTTGTTGGAGAGCTGGTTTGGTGGTGCAGAATTCTCTCAGCTTTTGCTTGTCTGAAAAGCTTTTGATTTCTCCTTCATACTTGAATGAGATCCTTGCTGGGTACAATAATCTGGGCTGTAGGTTATTTTCTTTCATCATTTTAAGTATGTCTTGCCATTCCCTCCTAGCTTGAAGAGTTTCTATTGAAAGATCAGCTGTTATCCTTATGGGAATTCCTTGTGTGTTATTTGTTGTTTTTCCTTGCTGCTTTTAATATTTGTTCTTTGTGTTTGATCTTTGTTAATTTGATTAATATGTGTCTTGGGGTGTTTCTCCTTGGGTTTATCCTGTTTGGGACTCTCTGGGTTTCTTGGACTTGGGTGATTATTTCCTTCCCCATTTTAGGAAGTTTTCAACTATTATCTCCTCAAGTATTTTCTCATGGTCTTTCTTTTTGTCTTCTTCTTCTGGAACCCTATGATTGAATGTTGTAGCGTTTAATATTGTCCTGGAGGTCTCTGAGATTGTCCTCATTTCTTTTAATTCGTTTTTCTTTTATCCTCTCTGATTCATTTATTTCTACCATTCTATCTTCTAATTCACTAATCCTATCTTCTGCCTCTGTTATTCTACTATTTGTTGGCTCCAGAGTGTTTTTAATTTCATTTATTGCATTATTCATTATATATTGACTCTTTTTTATTTCTTCTAGGTCCTTGTTAAACCTTTCTTGCATCTTCTCAATCCTTGTCTCAGGCTATTTATCTGTGATTCCATTTTAATTTCAAGATTTTGGATCAATTTCACTATCATTATTTGAATTCTTTATCAGGTAAATTCCCTATCTGTTTGGTGGGCATTTATCCTGTTCCTTTATCTGCTGGGTATTCCTCTGTCTCTTCATCTTGTTTAAATTGCTGAGTTTGGGAGTCCTTTCTGTATTCTGGCAGTTTGTGGAGTTCTCTTTACTGTGGCGTTTCCTCGCTGTGTGTGGGTATGTAGAGGTGGCTTGTCAAGGTTTCCTGGTTAGAAGCTCATTTTTTAAAAAAGGTAGAATAGCAAAACTAGGTATAAAAGCCAAAATCAACACTTCTAATGGTTTCCTTCTACTCTTCCCTGTGGGATTTCTCCCCAGCCCTCTCTTGTCTTCGTAATTCCTACAAATTCTGAAACGCTGTGTTCAAATTTCCTGTTGGAATTTGGCGTCAGCATCCTTGATGGAGAATATGATCTGTTTTTTTCTTCTAAAGAGTGAAGAGTCTAAATGCAGAGGCTGATCACTTTATCTGTGAATACGACAATGCCAGGCACACACAGGAGGGGGCAAGAAATCTGATCCACTGGCTATGTTCTGCAAATGTGCTTTTAATGTGGCCATCATTGCGGTGAGTGCTGCTGACAAGCTAACAAACCTTCTCTGTGTACCCACAACAGTGTGCAGGCAGACAGCAGGAGAGTCAAGAAATTCACTCAGTAGAACCTCTTCAAAAGCAACTTCCTCACCTTTACTGTCACTTGCCAGTAACACACAAAAACATTCAAAAAGGTTCTTTTAGTATTTTATACAATACCATGTTTTACACCTTACTCCTCCTCTTTTTAAACTTCAAATCACTTTTTTTTAGAAACACTCTCTACATTTCCAGAACTAATAAGCATCTTGAAGAAGGCATATCACTTGATCATTAAACTTCTGAAATTTTGATAATCAAAATTATCAAATAAATATGACTCTCTATAAACATACTTTTAAAACAATGTCTAAAGGATAGGTGGGAATTATCTGCTACTATCTGGCGACAGAGACCTAGTTTCAGAAATTGATCTCTCTATGCCCAATGTCCTCATATGTAAGAAATAATATTTACATAGATAAATAAAAATTGTGTGATTATACAAACACATGTATATATTAAAACATAATGTCACATGGCCTCTTTGTCTAAAAGCTTTGATGGGAGCCATGTGTATGGTTTCACACCATACCATTTACACACCATGACTCTCTGGACCCAGCAACCCACACAGCTTCAGCTACACTGTGCCAAGCCATGTGCATCCAACAAGGTTTGAATGTACCAAGCAAGAAAAGGGGAGACCAGAAACAAGACAGGCAACTAAAAAAGACAAGGGTCAGCAGGTAAAATAACCACTTGCCTCAGTTTACCCTCAGAGCTTGGTTGTCCCAGCATCATTATTAATGGTACCCCTTTACTGACAAGAGCATTCCTGCGTGATACTCTGCCACAATAATTTTATAAGTGTGTGAGCAATAAATTGTAGTGACCCTCATCATCAAGCCTCAAGCTTGATGGACACGGGTCCACACTGGGTCCAGACCAGCACTGCCTTAAGGTTCTGAGCCCATCCCTGACTCTTGAGAGTCCGTTGGGCAGCAGGCAGATCAAACCAGTCAATACTGAAGGAAATCGGTCCTGAATATTGATTGGAAGGACTGATGCTGAAGCTGAAGCTCCGATACTTTGGCCACCTGATGAGAAGAACTGACTCATTTGAAAAAACCCTGAAGCTGGGAAAGATTGAAGGCGGGAGGAGAAGGGGATAACAGAATATGAGATGGTTGGATGGCATCACCAACTCAATGGACATGAGTTTGACCAAGATCCAGGAGATGGTAATGGACAGGGAGGCCTGGCGTGCTGCAGTCCATGGGGTCGCAAAGAGTCAGACACATCTGAGTGACTGAACTGAACTGATACCTGGTATTCTCTCCAAGTCCAAACCTTCCCAGATCCCCTGTCAATCTCCATGGCCCTGCAGGATGCTATGTCCACACCCATCACAGGAGAGTTGGGGTGTGTGCGTGTGTGTGTGTGTGTGTGTGTGTGTGTTGCTCTTCCCTGTGTGTGTGGTCTCTTTCATAGAGGTTGCAATGAACCTTTCACCAAGGTGAAAGCACCCATCTCTACTGATCCTAGCACACACATATACTCTCCCTCAACCAGGGGAGGCAGGAATATCACCACCCCCACTCTGCAGAAAGAGAGACGCAAGTATCCTCTGCCTCTAGGGGAAGGGAAGCAGAAAATGTCATATTTCTTTCCTAAAAATTTTTAGGCAAATGTTATCATCAGCTCCCCATCTTTGTTTATTGGCCAGGCTAAGTCCCAAATTCCAAGGATTTGTAGGATAGGATATGAGAAATGACAGTCAAATTTAATAGAATTTAACTCAATTTAAAGGTTGAAGATCTTATGGTTTAAATGGCTTCTGATGGGTATGTACAATAAATCAAACCACTTGAATCCCTTGAAAGAAGTTACTGTGTCCAGAAATATTTTTACAGAACACCAGGCACACTGTGGGCACTCAATGAATATTTGATGGTGAGTGAATAAATGAATGATTGAATCAGCTAAAATATAATGGCACATGACCTTTCTATCTTTTTCATAAGAGCTGTGCATTTTAATTCCCTTAAATACCTACATCTACAAAGGGTCCTTATTTGGGACTCAGAGGATAGAAGACTGATGGCTCAAACTCGAGAAGCTGTTTCTATAATTTCCATTGTCCCTATAAAGTCAAAGTGGCCCTACAGAGCTCTTGTGTAGGTTCTACCAATCTCTCACTAGGCATTCTCTTTTCAACTTACCTAGCACACAGAGCCAAACATTAAATTTCCAAGATTTAAAAAATTTCACAAGATAGGCAGAAAACATTAATTTCAAATTCCAAATGAGAGAAGAAAAAATAATTTTTATCATCCTAAAAGCAATATATATGTTTTATATAAATCTATATGAAAATAGAAACTATATTTGTTTATTCTCCAAGAATTTGTGAATCACTGCTGCATCTTTTTAAGAAAGCATGCTGCTGCTGCTAAGCTGCTTCAGTCCTGTCCGACTCTGTGCGACCCCATAGATGGCAGCCCACCAGGCTCCTTTGTCCCTGGGATTCTCCAGGCAAGAATACTGGAGTGGGATGCCATTTCCTTCTCCAACGCATGCATGCATGCTAAGTCGCTTTGTCGCTTCAGTCGTGTCCGACTCTGTGTGACCCCATAGATGGCAGCCCACCAGGCTCCTCTGTCCAGGGGATTCTCTAGGCAAGAGTACTGGAGTGGGCTGCCATTTCCTTCCCCATAAGAAAGCATATTAGACACCAAATAAAACTAATGACAAAACATCTATAATTTTATCACCTATTGCCATGGTCCATTAGAGAAATGCTGGATTTTTTTCCTCCAATGCTGGCTCTAATAGAATTTCACAAAAGCTGTCTTTTACAAGGGTTGTCTTAGGAGAGAGAAAAACAGAGTAAGATGAGGGTGGAGTAGAGTACCTACAAATATAATAGTTGAAAGGGAATATGTATTTTCAAGCTTTGATGATTGCCTCTACCAGGAAACGCTCACCTAATTACTTTTTTATCAAAGGCAGTAACACTACCTTCAAAAGATCAAACATTGTGAAGTACTTTCATGTAGAATAACATATTTGAAAGTAAATATAGCAAGGATGTAAGCTTTGAAAAATACTAGTCTCAATGTAAAAGCAGAGAAAACACGAAGACATTCCTACTTTTTAGTTCTATTTAACAACATGTATTTGTATTTTAAACATGAATTGAATGTCTCTACACAGAATACCAAGGTACGCTCCGGGCTACAGTGTGCTTAAAGGTATACACAAAAATGAAGTGATTCTTGCATGAAACACCTTCCCAATACAGAAAAGGAGTAAATTAAAAAAAATTTTTTTAATGTAAATAAACATTTACAGGGTACATGTCGGCTCTCATCACTTAGTACTGTGTAATCAGGGGCTTTCCTGGTGGCTCATCGGCAGAGAATCTGCTTGCAATGCAGGAGGCAGGGGTTTGACCCCTGGGTCAGGAAGATCCCCTGGAGGAGGGCATGGCAACTCTCTCCAGTATTCTTTCCTGGAGAATCACATGGACAGAGGAGCCTGGCAGACTACCATCCACAGAGTCACAAAAGAGTCAGACACTACTGAAGCGACTTAGCACGCACACACTATGTAATTGTCTTCAGTGGGGAGCACTGACTCTAGCACTTCCTACACTTTGCAAAGTAGCTGGATGGCTGTGGTGGTAGATACACAAATCTACACATGTGATTTTAAAAAAGTGCATAGATTTTGGGACTTCCTGGGTTGTCCAGTTGTTAAGAATCCACCTTGAGATGCAGGGAACACAGGTTTGATCCCTGGTAGGGGAACTAAGATCCCACAAGCCTTGGAGCAACTAAGCCTGCATGCCACAACTAGTGAGCTTGAATGACACAGCTAGAGAGTCCGTGTAACATCGTGAAGCTCCCACGCATGCAATTAAGACCCAAATAAATAAATATTCTTTAAGTGTATAAAATTAAATCACACACACACACAATGTACAGCTGGGGAAATCAGTGTAAGTTCAATAGACTATCAATGCTAATTACCTGGCAATGATGCCATACTATAATTTTAGTATTCCTTCTTACAACTGCATCTGAATCTGCAACTATCTCAGGAAAGATTTCGATTTAAAAAATAATTAGAAGCACTCTGGTTTTGATATGGGGAAATGAGCACCCAATAAATTGATTTCTCATCTTTAAAAACTGCACAACATGCCAACCCTCTAAAAACAAAACCAAGTACCTGAGGGCTCTGGAGATGGAACATACGCAAGTAGACTGGAGGGGAGTCAAAAGCTGGAGCAGGAAACCAGCAGACAGCAAGCTCCTGTTTATTTATGTATATATTTGGTTTGCAGCTCAACTCTGAGATCAATCACAGCAGCAGATACAGCTTTGACAGGAAAATACACTCTCTGTCTAACTGTGGGTACTAGGGAAGGAGCCTGGGGAAATCAGAGACTGGCCAAGGAACCACAAAAGAAAGAAGACAGAGAAGCCAACCCCTAATTCGGCTTAATAACGAAGCATGATTCTGGCTGACCACAAGCCATGTATGTACAAGGTAAGCTGAAAGCAAGTAGGAGCTAAGGTTTAAAGAACTGAATAAAGACTGAAGCCATGGTCCACTGAGGGCCCGACAGGCTACAGTTTGAACCTAACTGAGTAAATTGTTTGTTAACACAAAACATCTCAACACTCTTCACAGCAATGTAAAAAAAAAAAAAAAAAAATCCAGAATCTCTTCAATATAACTCTAAGAATATCCAGATACAATCTAATATGTTGATGGAAAGCAAGGAAAACATGACCCAATTTTAGGGGAAAGACACACAAAGAGATTCAGTGAACTTGAAGATAGGGCAATGGAAATAATGCAATCTGAGAAAAGGCAAGAAAAAAAGTGACAAAGTAAAGAAACAGACATTGAGGACTTGTAGAACAATTTTAAAAAGGCTAACATATGGGTAGTTGGAGTTCCAGGAAAAAAGGAGAAAGACTGGAGAAGAAGAAGGTATCAGAAGAAATAATAGAAAGAAATGTATTTCTCAAATCCGATAAAAGACATAAACATACAGTTTGGGAAGTTCAAGAATCCCCAAAAGAGGTAAATTCAAAAAAAAAAGAAGATACAGACAAAATCACAGTCAAACTGATGAAAACCAAAGATAAGGGGAAATACTGAAACTCACTAGAGAAAATGGCACATTGTATACAGGGAAAAATAATTTGAAAAACAAAGGACTTCTCATCAGACATGATGGAGGTTTAATGACAGTGAAACAATATCTCTAAAGTGCTGAAGCAAAAACAAAATGAAAAAAAGTTATCATCCCAAAATTCTACATCCAGCAAAATTTTTCTTCAAAGAATAAAAGTGACAGGAAAATGAAGGGAATTTGTCTGCCATCAGATCCCCACTTCAAGAATACTAGAGGGACTTCTTTAGGCTGAAAGGAAGCAAAACCAGAGGGAAGCTTAGATCTCAAGAAAAAATGAAGACCATCAGAAATGGTAAATATAAAACTACTCGGAAGATCTCTGAAAGTAATTATGACCAATTAGTAACAGATTAAATACACACAATTATGAGAAATAACATACGTCCCATCCCAGACAGTGCTGGAAAGAAACCTAACTATGAACATCCAAGGGGAAAAAATATGAAGAGGGGTGATTGATTTAATTCATTGCTTAGCCACAAGCACCTCCACAGACTCCAACATTCACCAGAAAGCATTACAAATGTAAAACGTATGAGAACAGTATAGACTGGATATTGAAAGCGACCTGAATGCGTGTTTAGCTACACATAGGTTCATGTGCCTGGGTAAGTAGGTGTATGTGTGGAACTGTGTATTGTACAATTCTAACACAAAGATGCTACAAGAAAACATTTATGGGAAGAAGGTCAGGAGGAGATTGATATTTATCAACACTTCAGTTCAGTTCAGTTCAGTCGCTCAGTCGTGTCCAACTCTTTGAGACCCCATGAATCGCAGCACGCCAGGCCTCCCTGTCCATCACCAACTCCCGGAGTTCACCCAAACTCATGTGCATCGAGTCGGTGATGCCATCCAACCATCTTATCCTCTGTTGTCCCCTTCTCCTCCTGCCCCCAATCCCTCCCAGCATCAGGGTCTTTTCCAATGAGTCAACTCTTCGCATGAGGTGGCCAAAGTATTGGAGTTTCAGCCTCAGCATTAGTCCTTCTAACGAACACCCAGAACTGGTCTCATTTAGAATGGACTGGTTGGATCTCCTTGCAGTCCAAGGGACTCTCAAGAGTCTTCTCCAACACCACAGTTCAAAACCATCAATTCTTCAGCGCTCAGCTGTCTTCACAATCCAACTCTCACATCCATACATGACCACTGGAAAAACCATAGCCTTGACTAGACGAACCTTTGTTGGCAAAGTAATGTCTCTGCTTTTGAATATGCTATCTAGGTTGGTCATAACTTTCCTTCCAAGGAGTAAGCGACTTTTAATTTCATGGCTGCAGTCACCATCTGCAGTAATTTTGGAGCCCAGAAAAATAAAGTCTGACACTGTTTCCACTGTTTCCCCATCTATCTCCCATGAAGTGATGGGACCAGATGCCATGATCTTACTTTTCTGAATATTGAGCTTTAAGCCAACTTTTTCACTCTCCTCTTTCACTTTCATCAAGAGGCTTTTGAGTTCCTCTTCACTTTCTGCCATAAGGGTGGTGTCATCTGCATATCTGAGGTTATTGATATTTCTCCTGGCAATCTTGATTCCAGCTTGTGCTTCTTCCAGCCCAGCGTTTCTCATGATGTACTCTGCATATAAATTAAATAAGCAGGGTGACAATATACAGCCTTGACGTACTCCTTTTCCTATTTGGAACCAGTCTGTTGTTCCATGTCCAGTTCTAACTGTTGCTTCCTGACCTGCATATAGATTTCTCAAGAGGCAGGTCAGGTGGTCTGGTATTCCCATCTCTTTCAGAATTTTCCAATTTGTTGTGACTGCCTTCCACACAGTCAAAGGCTTTGGCATAGTCAATAAAGCACTTACTAAGTGTCAAATGCTTTGCGATGTTTTATTCTTTTTTAAGTTCAACTACAACCCTTCTTTAATCCCATTTTACAGAATTATAAAATAAATCTAAAGAATTTAAAGGATCTGCTTAAGATCTTAATACAAATAATTTAGACAAGATTTAGACCTGGTCAATCATAACAAAATCTATTAATAAAAACATTTTCTCTTTTCCCTAAAATAATAAAAGTTGATTAAAAAGGCACTGTTAAAATAATGTGAAGTAGTCATACACCTAAACTCAGAAATCTCACTTAGATATTTATCTTGGGAAATCTGTCAAACAAAGAAAAAGAGCCATAAATGGAAAAATTTTCATGCACCATCATTTTATAATAGGAAAATGGTAAACAGCTTAATGATTCACTAACAAATGACTCATTTAATACCTATGATGCGTGAGCCTTGCTTTAAGTGTTGGGGACACAACAGTGAACAAAATTCCCTACTTTTATGGAGTTCATGTTCTAGCTGGAAAGAAGGGAGATGAAAAATAAAGTGGTGCATGTGATGCAAGATAGTGAAAAGTACTATAGGGAAAAATAAAGCCTGCTAAGAAGGATGAGGTGGGGTTGCAATTTTCAATGGACTGGTCAGGGAAGACTCCTGAGAAAGTGAACCTATTCCTAAGAAGATAAGGAAATCACGCAGGAAGGGAAGTAGAAGAACATTCTGGAAAGAGCAGCAGCTAAGGGCAAAGGCTCCGAGGAAGGAGGACACCTTAGATTTGGAAGAAACATCGAGAGAGCCAGTGAGGCTTTGTTGTTTAGTCACTGAGTCCTGTCTGTCTCCTTGAAACCCCATGGGTCCCCCCCACCCCACGGGGAAACCCACCAGGCTCCTCTGTCCATGAGATTCTCCAGGCAAGAATACTGGAGTGGGCTGCCACTTCCTTCTCCAAGAGATCTTCCAGGGATCAAACCCATATCTCCTGCATTGCAGGCGGAATGAGGCTAGAGCAGTATTCATCAGAGCAAGAGGAGAAAGATGGGGTCAGAGTAGCAGGCCGCCACATCACTACACCTTGTGAGCTATTTGAAGGACTCTGGTTTTCATCTAGAGTGAGGCAGGAAGCCACTGCAGGACTCTGAGAAGAAAACCTAAATGACTGATTTATATTTAAATGGAATCACTGGCTGCTTTCTTGAGAACAGACTGAAGGGGAGCAAGAATGGGAGCAGCCAAGCCAACTGAGGGTGGGGTGCAGGGGACGGTCGCTCCGGTTATCCTGGCAAGAGATAACGGTGGTTCAAAGGGAGTGGTGACGACAGAGGCGGTGAGACGTGGTCAAGTTCAGACGCTGTCTTGAAGGTTGGGCCCCCAGCGTGCACTGGACTGAACATGGGATGAGAGAGGAATAAAATGCTCCCGGCAGGTCTTTGGCCTGAGCCCCTGGAAGGACAGAGTTAGCCTGAGGGTAGTAAATGTGAGGTTAGGCTATTAGGCTTATAGGTGGAAATACCAAGTAGGCAGTTGGATAAAGTAGTCTGGGGTTCAGGAGAGGTCTGGGTTAGAAATACAAATTTGGTGTCATCAACATACAGACACCAAATAAAGTCATAAGACTCATGGAATCATATGGTTGGTAAGACTAAATAAATAAATGTCCATACTCTGAAGGCTGGGCCTGATAATTTGAATTATAATTGAGGATTTGGAGAAAAAGAATGCCAATAAACTGCTCATGGAAATTTAGTAAAGACTGCAGAGAGGATATAAATGAGTAGTTCACAGAAATAAGCAACAATAATCAATAAGCAGATGAAAAGATGATCAAGCTCTCTTTTTTCCAAATGCCCATCAAAGCTCCTTTTTTTTTTTTTTTTAAAGGTTAAGCTATTTATTTATTTATCTATGACTGTGCTGGGTCTTCATTATTATGTGCCTGCTTTCTCTATTGTAGCAAGCTGGGGCTGCTCACTGCTGGTGGTTTTTCTTCTTATTGAGCAGGGGCTCTAGGCAAGCAGGCTCAGTAGTTGTGGCACATGGGGCCCAGTTACCCCGAGGCATGTGGGATCTTCCCAGACCAGGGATCACTCTGGTGTGCCCTGCATTGGCAGGCGGACTCCCAGTCACTGAACCACCAGGTAAGTCCTGACTGCATGCGTGTGTGCTAAGTCACTTCAGTCCTGTCCAACTCTTTGTGACCCCACGAACTGTAGCCCACCAGGCTCCTCTGCCCATGGAATTCTGCAAGCAAGCATACTGGAGTGGGTTGCCATTTTCATCTTCAGGGCATCTCCCTGACCCAGGGATCGAACCCAGGTCTCCTGCATTGCAGGCAGATTCTTTACCATCTGAGCCACCAGGGAAGCCCTCATATAAATTTCTAACACATAAAAGAAGTTGAAGATATACTACTGCCAGATTATAGGATTGTGGCTTACTTTAACATTCTTTTTTATGCTTGTCTATGTTTTTTGGACACCTAAAATGAGAGCTCAAACTTTTAATACCAAAAATAAAAAATAAATATCTTTAAAAATAGAGATGAACTGGATGGTCTCTATGTCAGGTAAGACTCAAAACCTCAGTGACACCAAAACAGAAGATGAAAAGCCCTAAGACAGGTGCAATTCAGCTAATTCCATGGAGCTCTTCAAGCAAGGGTCTCCACTGAGACTTAGACAAGGAAAAGCACAGTAGGTGGAATAAAAATAAAAATGCTATTTCAGGACCTTATCAAGTAGAGAAAAGGGTGAAGTTCAAGTCAATGGGCACAGCAGAAGATACAAAATGGCACAAAATCACTTCAAGAAAAATGTTACCAACATTAACTAAAGATGCCAAGAGGGTTTTGAGATGCCTCCAGAAAATAATTGCTTCTGCCTGTGCCTGGCAACTCCACAGAACTTCTCTATTTCTTTATCTATATAATAAAAATCATAATTACATTCTGTTTATGTTGGGGAATATTTCCAAATTATCATCATCTTGAGACCAATTGGAAAGGGATAGAGCTAGGGGAAGATGGCAAGCAGAACAGCAGGCAGACAGAAGACAACTCTCCTCAGGAAAAGAAAATGTGATTTTTTTTCCAGGTAGACTCATAGAGTAGAAAGGAAGATTTCTTTAGAGCAAACCCATATCCCAAGTGAATCTGTTCTGAGCTCAGAATGTTGGAGAGCTCTTTAACATTTCTAAACCCTAGTTATCACACTTAAAAATGAAGAAAGTAAAATCTACTTTGCAGAATGTGTGTGAGGATTGACAGAATAGGTATAAACCTCACACCACAGTGTTCAACATTTGGAAAATATTCATTAAGGGCTAGCTAGTTTTAAATTTTCATTGTAAGAAGCACACATTCCACACATTAGGAGGACTTCTTGTCTGGGCTGGATAGTAAGGTGGAGTGGGAAACTTGTTTTGGAAAAAAACAGAAGGATGGCAAAAATTCAGGAAAGAATCATGGAAAGAACATTTGAGCTTACTATGTCACCTGGTCCAGCTTCCTTTTTTCAAGCAGAACTTTCTCTCTAAAGAGATCATTCAAAAACTTTCTTCGAACATGAAATCTCCCTGTACATTTCTCTGCAATTTCCTGTGTCTCTGTAATTATTTCAAAATTTTAAAAGTAGAAAAAAACACTCCCCTTGGTATCTTATCTTAGTTTTTCATCACGTTTGACTTAAAGTGTTCTTCCTGCATCATTCTTTCCAGCTGAAATATAAACCCATTTCCCCATTTCTCAGCCCTCCGGAGAAGTGGTATAATACTTTGAAAACACTGATTAAGTCATCCTGCATTCCTCTTCAAGAATAAACAGCGTGGACCCCATAAACCTTTCTTCATCCATCTTTCTCTAGCTTACCTTTAAATGTTCATTTTTTAAGTATTTTAAGGATAATTTTCTGAATCTAACTTTATTCTTCTCTTAAGAGAGTGGAGGAGACCCTTAGACAATAGCTGCTTTTATTAATAAATAATCATGGGTGGAGACTTTGGTGTTATTGTTGCTATTGTTAAAAACAATTCAGAAGAGGCTTTCTGAAAAATACAGCTAAATCAGAAGTAGCTTTAGTAGAAGAGACCTGTCAGTCTAGCCAACTCCAATCTCTTCAGGGGTGCAAATCAGAGGCTAGAAAGGCTGAGTGCCATCAGCTGAGAGCTGAGATTCTTGGAAAGCCCAAGCTGCCTTGAGAAATGTCAAAATTGCCTCCACTTGCCATGTATTTCCAGGATTCTGAAAAAATAAATAACAAAAACTCTAGACTTCAGATATTTCACCATGAGTTCAACTACTCAAGAAAAATACAACCTAGCCATTAAAGATGAAGTTCATAAAATTCAAAGAAACTGTGTCTTTCTCTTAAACAATGAAAAATATGCCCCTGTGTTTTACATAAAATAAGATGCAAAGGGCATTAAAGATATTTATAAGAAGGAAAACCTGTACAGTGTATATTTACTGAATATATACAAAAATATCTTTGTAGTGAGGAAAGTCTTTAAAATATTACCACTGCTGCTGCTGCTGCTAAGTTGCTTCAGTCGTGACCCACTCTGTGCGACCCCATAGATGGCAGCCCAACAGGCTCCCCCGTCCCTGGGATTCTCCAGGCAAGAATACTGGAGTGGGTTGCCATTTCCTTCTCCAATGTATGAAAGTGAAAAGTGAAAGTGAAGTCGCTCAGTCGTGTCTGACTCCTAGCGACCCCATGGACTGCAGCCCACCAGGCTCCTCCATCCATGGGATTTTCCAGGCAAGAGTACTGGAGTGGGGTGCCATTGCCTTCTCCAAAATATTACCACTAGGAAGAAGCTATTTTCACAACATTATGATGCTTATAAAATTACCACGATGGTCAGTGAATCCTTGGGGAATAGCATACCTGTATCAGGAAGGCTTTATTGTCAACCTGCTCTCCTTCGCATATTGAGAATGATACCATCCGGAGCTCTCACTGAGGGATACAACGGTGCCTTCACAGAATCTGTCACTCTGTCGGCTACGCCTCTTTTAACTTACTGACTGCAATTTGGGCAACTCCATCTCTAACTACTGCTTCCAGCACATTCCGTCAACTTTTGACATATAGCACACATCAGGAGCTCTGCCAGAATGCTGCAGTTCCCTTTAACTGTACCTCTCGGCACTCTTTCACCTTCCTGGTCACCGTCTTCACCCTCGCTCTGTGATGAGGTCTAGGCATCCCTGATCACTCACCCCTCGTGTGACCAGCTGAGGAGGGCAGAGATACAGGAAGCCGGGTCTTCAAGGTCTGCTGACAGATTGTCTTACAGGACCTTATTAATAGTAGATTCGGCTCGAAACTGGCCCTAAAGCTAAATGTTAGGTCTGGGAGAGTTCCAAGCCTCCCCGTAATCCTTTAATTCTTTACATTTGCCAGTTGCCTCGTAATTCACCAAGCGCTTTCACACTGCATCTCAGTCAGTCTTCAAAATACCTCCAAGGGATATGCAAGCAGATTTTATCATCACTGTTTTACCAAAGAGGAAAAGAATTCAATGTTTCAGTGACTTGAACTAGAAATTGAGGAGAGAGAGGTGCATTCAATACAAATCCTTCTTATTCTATTCCCAAAACTGTACTCTCCAGTATTTCCGACTGTCTTTAGTTGGTTACACAGGCTCACACGTCTCGGAACATTTTTTTTGGCCCAGATACCAGGACCACAAGGACTGTCCACAAAAGCACAAGATTTGGTCATCAATGAACCACGCCTGGTTTTATTTCACTCCCGGTCTACCACCGAAGACTTCGGAGTATGTGTAGAGGTAAATGAAGATTGTGCCCTTGAGCTTAATGGTGAATTACCAATTACACGACAACTTTACTGAATTTCAAAACAGAGTGAAGGAGAGTTTCATAAAGGTTTTCATTTAAGCTCATGATCAACCAGTATGCCAGAATCCCCTCCCCAGAAGAATTTGATCGCATAACACCAATTTTAACACCAACCACCTATCATGTGTTTCTCTCATGAGCAAAGAAGACTGTGAAAAAATCAGTATGGACAGCACCCTACAATCGACAAGAATGGAGAATAATTAAGAAAGCTGACATCAGCAAAATCAGTTCTGTCTATAAAATGGTAGAAGCGGAATGATAATGTACCTGGTGCACTGATCACAGTGCTAGGTCACAGCAGGTCCTCGGCGACTAATCTCCGTCACCCCTCACAAGCCCCCATTGCAGTATCGCTCAAAGATGCCTACAGCTGCAGCAGACACCTTCCCATAGGCAGAGATCAGGTGTAACGACAGCACGACAGTATTTACTTCATCATTATAACAGCTTACTTTCATCCAAGGCCTCATACTTTTTATGAATACTCTTGCTTTCCTAACTTCACTTGACTCCGTAATGAGCATTATCAAAGATTTATAGGTGAGAAAACCGAGTGTTGTCCAGAAAGAATGTTGTCCCCAAACCTAGAGCCAAATCAGATTCTAGGATAGACAGCTTCTATAATTTGGCTGCCTTTTCCTATTCCTTTCTCATATTTAACATGCTGTCCAAGATGGAACTGTGAGGGTAGGGTGGGATGTGAACTTAACAAATTTGTCTGCAAATCCCTCAAGCTGTGCTGCAACTTTTGCCCAACTCTCTCAGGTCAGCAGTGGGCAGTGTGTGTTCACACCACACTTCGGCACAGGTTAGGAGTTCTCTCTGAGAGTGTGTGTCCACAAAGACCTAGTCAGGAAAATAAAACCCACAGGTTATTTTAACAGAGAGAATATAATATAAGAGAAGCGAGTGGAATTGCTCAGTCATGTCTGCTCTTTGCAACCTCATCAACTGTAGCCTACCAAGCTTCTCCATCCATGGGATTCTCCAGGCAAGGGTACTGGAGTGGGTTGCCATTTCCTTCTCCAGGGGATCTTCCCAACCCAGGAATCGAACCCGGGTCTCCTGCATTGCAGACAGATGCTTTACCCTCTGAGCCATGACTTAAATTGGTATAAGAGAACTGAAAGGCACAAAAGTGATCCTGAGATGTCACGGAGGAAGCAGGAGCTTCCTGTGGAAAGAAGGGAGAGTGGAGATTAGGGAGGGACCCCAAAAATCTAGACCCAGACCCCTAAGGAAGGGGAAGCCCTAACTGGGGATGGTGCCTCTGAGGGGGTTGTAACACAGCTGATTCTAGGAATACAGGGGCCAGGGGTGGAGATGGCTAAATAAACCAAAATCAATTGCTGAAAACAAACCACCTCTGCTGCTGAGGTGACATTTTCAGGAAAGGAAGTTAACGGGATAAGCAGGTCTGGTCTGCCTCCTCCAGCGTCTCTCCTCCAGCCATGCAGGCTCCTCTAACGCCCCACATTAGCAAAAACTCCAAGGAAAGAGCTAGCAAAGGAGCAACCTGTTTTTTAAAGCATCAGCCCCAAGGTCACAGACAAAATGAGAAGGATGGGTTTATAGCTGAGAAATGATGGTTCAATAATCAGCACAGAGTGTTCTCACATATTCGAAGTCTCTAGTCTGAGGATGCTCCTGCCAACTGGGCATCTACCTTCATTAGATTTTTGTAGCACAGCTGAAGAGAGTTTGTTGCTGCCCGCTAGACAAGAAACTAAAGAGATGCTAATTGGTCAGGACACTTATTTTCTCCCTCTCCCACACAGCCCTCTACTATCACGCCATGAATACACAATGTGGGAACATCTGCATTCCAAAGAATCCACTGTTTATATTAGGAAGCCTCATCATATAAGAAGCTAAGTGGCTTCAGAGATAGGCTGTTATAGGTTTGAATCCTGATTTGACCACTTACTAACTGTGGGAATACTAGCTTCATCATTTCACCACCCTGAGCCAGTTTCCCTGTGATGTGATTATACCTCCTGGGCCATAAGAATTAAATGCAACAGTGATGTCAAGGGCCTGGCACATAAAGCAGGTAAATGCTGCTGCTGCTGCTGCTAAGTCGCTTCAGTCGTGTCCGACTCTGTGCGACCCCAGAGACGGCAGCCCACCAGGCTCCCCCGTCCCTGGGATTCTCCAGGCAAGAACACTGGAGTGGGTTGCCATTTCCTTCTCCAATGCATGAAAGTGAAAAGTGAAAGTGAAGCCGCTCAGTCGTGTCCGACTCCTAGCAACCCCGTGGATTGCAGCCCACCAGGCCCCTCTGTCCATGGGATTTTCTAGGCAAGAGTACTGGAGTGGGGTGCCATCACCTTCTCTGAGGTAAATGCTGGTTTCCTTCAATTTGTATGAGAAAAAGAACATATCAAAAGGTTAAAGAGCTATTAATAATCAGCTTTTCTTTTCTGAGATCTTCATCTTATACTTCCAGTTGGTCTAAGAACTGAGTGTGATTCTATAAGAATATCCACTTAATGCCAGAAAACCTAAACCTTAAAAGCAATGTAAGCTCACAAGATTAGAATCAAAGTTCAGTAAGAGGTGGAGAGACAACTTTGAACGCAGCAAAGGCAAAACACAGCTTACCCACACAAAGTAAACACAAGAAAATAGAATAAAATACACACTTTGTTCTTGATTGGGAAATATGACTTTCGTCATGAGAGATATTTCATTTTCTTAATGTAACCTTGCTTATCCAAGCAATAGACATAGATCCATGTCATTTTCAAAAAAAAGATTAGAAATCTCTTGATGTACTGTAATCCCTTCACGGCCACAACCCCAGTGGTATCATTAGAAAGCACAATGAGTGGACATAATTGTATTAAATCCTGAAAATTCTTCGAAGGGACCATTTATGAGAAATAACCAAATCTGCAAGTAAACATTAGAGCTCAATTAAATAAAAGAACATGAAGGTCACTTCCATTTAAAGCTCAGTGGTGGATTCAATCAATAATGCATTTTCCTGAAGGGCAAAAGCTTATAGAGTGAGTTAAATGAGTTCCTATTTAAAGACCTGCAGAGAAGGGTCATAAAATATTAGTAATTAGGGTGTGATAATTGTAACAAAAGAGTATTTTATCATTAAAAAAAACATTTTTAAGCAAAAGTCAACTTTTTGTGTGTCCCCTTTGGGGATTCACAAAATAAAATTATTTCACAGAAGCTCAGAGTTATCTCCTGACTACTACCCACGGGATGTTTAAGTTTCCTCAGGCCGCCTCATCCCTGATGGGTTCTTGGTCCTGCTACTCGTGCACCATGGGCCAGAAGCACTGATCACCTGGGAAATGCAAAAAAGGCAGAACCTCAGGCCCAGGTCCAAACCAACTGAATCAGAACCTGTATTTTAAGAAACGGTTCGAATGATTCCTTATTTGATAAGTACGTTTCACCCCAGTGCCTCGCACGTTGTGGTCCTCAGATGTGCCGCATGCACATCACCTGAGAAGTTGCGAGGAATGTAAATGCTGCCCCGTCACCCCAGCCCTACTAAATCAATAACTCTGAAGGTGGGGTCTAGCAGTCTGGGTTTGAACAAGCCCTCCAGGTATTCTGATGTATGCTGAAGCCTGAGAACCACTGCGTCAGCTTAGATATGGACAGACTGGTCTTCAGACATGAAGGAATCCTCGTGCACCCACAGCTGTCCATTTTACCTAGGGGCAGCACTCTCAGAAGATTCTTCCCTAGAAATGAACCCAAATGTCTCCCTGTAACTACCAATTGGGCCATCCCTACCAAAAGCAACAAAGACAACAAATTTCAAACTTTCTTCCACATAGAAATCCCACAACATTCAAAACCAGCTATGAAGTCTTCTTTTCTATAGGCAAAATGTCTACATACAGAGAGACAAAGACAGATACACAGATATACCTTGGTTATATACTATATATATAAATATAATAAAATATGTTACTATTATATAAAAACACTACAATTGATTTTGTTGGGTGTGATGAGGGCACTAGAACTATAATAAAAATAAGTCCTATATATAGAAAAATTATGAATACAAATATACAATTATATATTATCTCTCTATATATATCATATATATATATATGGACTTCCTTGGTGGCTCGGTGACAAAGAATCCACCTGCCAATGAAGGAGACGTGAGTTTGATCACTGGGTCGGAAAGATCCCCTGGAGTAAGAAATGGCAACCCACTCCAGTATTCTTGTCTGGGAAATCCCATGGACAGAGGGGCCTGGCAGGCTGCAGTCCATGGGGTCACAAAGAATAGGACATGATTTAGTGGTTAAACAACAACATATACATATATATACTTATATCATATATGACATGTCATATATATGTTTACATGTCATATATATATATATATAAACACCATATATATAAAACACCATACAGAAAATCTCATACTAACTCAGAGAAGAGTAAAATTGTCATCTTTCTCATTCTAGAATGAAACATAAACAATCAGGAGTTACTTTAACACTAAGTTTTTGGCAGCCCCCCTCATTCACCAGCATTATGATCAATCCAATTCCCTGAGTGCTGTATTAACAATATTTTTTTAGTCTTTTCACTCCATGGGATTTTTCCTTCTACAAATACCATTTTTTGAGAGGTCACTTGGGTCTCTCAATTCCCTCCACTGAGTCTCCAGTCTTGCTTTCGTTTGACCACAGTATGGAGTGGTGTTGGGCAATCTGGATGGAGATATTAAAGAAGACTATTTCTTTTACAATCACCATTTCTTTTCACTAACTTCTTTCCATTCAGAAAAATTAACTCAATGGCTGTGCTAACTATACCAAAAACTGAGTATGGTTTACTAAACATCATGTCAGTCAGTCATTTAAGTCGCTCAGTCGTGTCTGACTCTTTGCAACCCCATGAATCGCAGCACGCCAGGCCTCCCTGTCCATCACCAACTCCTGGAATCAACCCAAACTCATGTCCATCGAGTCGGTGATGCCATCCAGCCATCTCATCCTCTGTCGTCCCCTTCTCCTCCTGCGCTCAATCCCTCCCAGCATCAGGGTCTTTTCCAATGTGTCAACTCTTCGCATAAGGTGGCCAAAGTATTGGGAGTTTCAGCTTCAGCATCAGTCCTTCCAGTGAACACCCAGGACTGATCTCCTTTAGGATGGACTGGTTGGGTCTGCTTGCAAACTAACATAAATCATCAGCATCATAATCCCATCACATTTTATTAAACTGCATGATATTATCATATCACATTAAGAAAGTTAGGCCTGGACTTGAGGTTCTCTGGGACTTCCTTAAAAAATACTACCTGCTTATTTTGTAATAACCTATAAGGGAAAAGAATCTGAAAAAGAATAAATACATGTACAACTGAATCACTTTGTTATACATCTGAAAACACAACATTGTAAATCAACTATACTTCAATATAAAAAAAAATCAAGTAAAAAAAATACCACCTGAACCCACAGATTATAAATAACAGACCTCAGAAACCGTCATGAAAAAGCGTGGATATATGTATATATACAATTTGATTCATTTTACCTGAAACTAACACAACATTGTAAATCAACTACACTCCAACAAAAATTTTAAAAAAGAACTTCCCTGGCAGTCCAGTGGTTAAGAATCCACCTGCCAATGCAGGAGACAAGGGTTTGATTCCTGGTCCAGGAAGATTCCATATCCTGTGACACAGTCAAGCCCATGCGTCACAACTACTAAAGCCCACACACCTGGAGCCTGTGTTCCACAATGGAGACCAGTGTAATGAGAAGCCCGTGCACTGAAGCTAGGGAGTAGTACCCGCTTGCCATAATGAGAGAAAGTCCATGCTCAGCAACAAAGACCCAGCATAGCCATAAATAAATAAATGTTTTTAAAAATACAAAAAGAGAAAGAAATACACATGAGCTCAATTTTCAATGCAGTCCAAGGTGGCCCATGAATGAGTAGAGCACAGAGGGGAGAGACATGACCGTGTCCACCAAGGAAGGTGGGCTTTCCAGTTAGTGCTAGTAGTAAGGAACCCACCTCCCGATTCAGGAGATATAAGAGACGTGGGTTGGACCCCTGAGCGGGGAAGATCCCCCAGAGGAGGGCATGGCAAACCACTCCATTCTCTTGCCTGGAGAATGCGACGGACAGAGGAGCCTGGCAGGCTCTATAGTCCATAGGATCACAAAGAGTCAGACACGACTGAGTGACTAAGCATGCACCAAGGAAGGCAGCTATCAGCTTTGAACCTGGAAAATAACATGCAGCCATTCAGGATACATTAAGTTGCACTTTCATTCACCTGCTGCTAATGCAGTAATTCAACAACCACCTTGATATGTTTGGGCTTCAAATGCTCTGCATGATTAACCATGGTTATTCCTCTGGGATGTTGCTGCTGTTCAGTCGCTCAGTTGTGTCCGACTCCCTGTGACCCCATGGACTGTAGCCTGCCAGGCTCCTCTGTCCATGCGATTCTCCAGGCAAGAATACTGGAGTGGGTTGCCATTTCCTCTGCCTGTGTCTCCTGTGCTGGCAGGCAGATTCTTTACCATTGAGCCACCTGGGAAGTCCTACTCTTCTGGGACACTTGCTAGATACCCAAGGCCATTTGGCTGCCCATCTACATCTGTTGAAAACTTCAGTGTTCATCTCAAAGGCTATCTTCCCCAAGTTTTTCTTGAACCTATATACCTCTCTTCAAATCTTCCATTAATACTATTGTATTACCACTTCTTTGGCATTGTTCTCATTCTCCAGATCACTGCAGTCATTTGGTCGTTTGTCTCCTCCCCAACATCAGGTAGTGACTTCCTCAATGACCAGTGCTCACTCCTCCTCTTCTCTGAAAGTCTGGCACATGCTACCATGGCACACAGCACTGGTCTTCCACCCAACATCCACCCCTCTTTTCTTGCAAACAAAACTCTTCTATGTGGAAAGCTTTATGAATTATGACTGATTTCAGATAAGCATAAAAATTGGATTCTTTTCTTCCAAATATCTATTTTCTCTGGTCACCTAACAGCTACTGGAGGTGTGGGAAAGACTGAGAAATAGTTTTTCTCGTATTAAAAGAACTATTTCTTTTTCTACTCTGCCTCTTTCTACCTCTTCCTTATTATAAAGGATAGTGTTTGGAGCAGTGGCAGCCATCGTAGGATCAAGAAGCGACAAGCTTAAAGACAAAACCTGAACATTAACAACGACAGAGTAGAAAGGCAGAAAGAGCCTGGGTCTCTACTGGATTTGTAAAGTTATTGCATCCAAAGCAGAACCAACAACCTACGTTATAGAAGATAAATGGCTCCTTCATTTAGCTAACATCAACAAGTAATGTTACATAGCCAAAAGCATCACTAACACAGCCACTGAGGAAACAGTGGCTGACTTTATTTTGGGGGGCTCCAAAATCACTGCAGATGGTGATTGCAGCCATGAAATTAAGAGACACTTACTCCTTGGAAGGAAAGTTATGACCAACTTGGACAGCATATTAAAAAGCAGAGACATTACTTTGTCAACAAAGGTCCACCTAGTCAAGGCTATGGTTTTTCCAGTGTCATGTATGGATGTGAGAGTTGGACTATAAAGAAGACTGAGCACAGAAGAGCTGATGCTTTTGAACTGTGGTGTTGGAGAAGACTCTTGAGAGTCCCTTGGACTGCAAGAAAATCCAACCAGTCCATCCTAAAGGCGATCAGTCTTGGGTGTTCATTGGAAGGACTGATGTTGAAGCTGAAATTCCAATACTTTGGCCACCTGATGCGAAGAGCTGACTCATTTGAAAAGACTCTGATGCTGGGAAAGACTGAAGGTAGGAGGAGAAGGGGACGACAGAGGATGAGATGGTTGGATGGCATCACCGACTCAATGGACATGAGTCTGAGTAAACTCCAGGAGTCAGTGACGGACAGGGAGGCCTGGCGTGCTGCGATTCATGGGGTCGCAAAGAGTTGGACACGACTGAGCGACTAAACTGAACTGAACTGAACTAAATACAGCCACTATTATTCTTGGCGTACAGTAAACACTTGCCTGTGCCTGTGCTGGTCAGTAAGTCATGTCCCACTCTTTGCGAGACCGTGGACTGAGCCTGCCAGGCTCCTCTGTCCATGGAATTCTCCAGACAAGAATACTGGGATGGGTTGCCATTTCTTCCTCCAAGGGATCTTCCCAACCCAGGGATCAAACCCACATCTCCTGCACTGGCAGGCAGATAAGCCTGGGAAGCCCCATAATAAAGACTTGAATATTTATTAAGATGTATTTTAATTGAGTTTGATTCATCCATTCAAACAGTTAGAAAACACACAAAAGCTCTTGGCATTTCACTGCTACCATTTTCTTCTACTTCATTCAAAATTTCACCTACGTTACAGGAGAAAACCACTTCCTAACTGCCACTGAATGCGAACAATTTCAGCATACTAATAAAACTGTTTTTAAAGATAATAGGAGAATGTTTGCAAAGAAGAGATTAGATTCGCAGTAACAAAGAGAAAAAAAGGCGCAGTTCTGAAACCTGCTTTAAAGGATACTTAATAAACTTCAAAACTATCAACACTTTGCTCTAAATGAAGTAACTGGGTTACATGAGAAACCCACAAAAACTCATGCACCCAGCTCTCTGCTGCCTATGCCCGTTACACAAATCTCAAAATCTGGGATTCTAATTTCCATAGGTTTGTGGTTCCTTTTCAGTACTCAAGACCAATGCTACACAACTATGTCAGAAAATACAGCTGTAAAATTTTGAACTTGAGGACAAGGATGCAAACCCCGGGAAAGTCACCCAAAAAATCATTCTCACAGTAAGTTCTCCAACTGTGTTCTCAAATCAATCACCGCCCAGCAAAGGAAACTTAGAGATAACACACTTAGCAAAACTGGCTTTTGTTGAAGGGGCTGGAAAGGCAGGAACAACTTCCACATGCCTCATTTTTTACTTTTGAAAAATGACTTCAAAGAAAGTATAAACATCTCTTTCCATTCAAAGAAAAATATGCTCAGTGAAGCCCCTTAGGTTCTGAAGGTTTCTGAAGGCTATTCCATTTTTCACTTAGATCTTTCCACGGTTCCTGTCAGAGATGAATGCTCTCTTGGCCCCCAGATCTTGGCAACCTTCCTCAGGGAAGCTCCCAAGTTGCAAGCAGAATTCCTTTCAAGTTCTGGCCTTACTAATGTCATTATTAGTTTAACATGACAGCATCTCATCCTTCACCTCTGACTCAGTGAGAAGAACCCAAGACATGTTGTCTGGAAGTGCCTCATTTCAAATGCATCCGAGAAATCCCTTTAGGAATTTGCTGGAACTGTTCCTTGAAACCCTGTTACTAGCATCATCTTGTTCCCAACCCCTTCCCTCCTCCTCTACATCTCCTCCCTCTCCTTCCCCTTATCCCTCCCCGTTCCCACTTCTCCTAGCTCCTCCCCTCTTCTCTTACTCCTCCCCCTTCTCCTCCCCTCCCCCCTTCTTCTACCTCTCCCCCCTTCCAAGTGATGCTTGCCAGTTCTTCAAACCACTACTGCACTCCTTATCTCACAGGATCCATATGACAAATTTATCAGGCTTATGGGTGGGCATTATCTCTTTCTCTCTGTCAGAAAAAAACAGGCCCAACTTTGAACCAAATCAATGGGGGTAAAAAAAAAGGCTTCCATTTCCCCAGCGACCATCACTGACCATGAGACTAGAACATTCTGCTCATAAATTCTCACTGTAACAGGCTAAATTAGCAGCGAGGCTGGTCCCTGATCCCAGCTTTGCAAATGATCTGGCTCTCCTCTGCCTGCTTCCAGTGTTACAACTTCCCAGCTTGTCATCCTTAAATTTTGTCTTCTAGATCAGATTTATTTCCCTGAAGAGTTAAACTTGAACCAGTTCTGTCAAACTTGACTTCATAATGAATAGAAAGTAGAATCTATCCATTTATAGGAACGAGAAAATAGTATTTCAATGCTTTCATAAACATGGTCAAACAAATTACATTCATGGAGTAGGGAGTGAGTAGAAGATTTTAGAAATCCTTCCAAAACTTATCAACAATACACAATTGAAGGAGTATCATATATGTATATTTCTTCTTTTAAAAAGTTTAAGGACAATGTCCCTTTGAGAAGAAATCTTCCCCTTACCTCCCAATACATTTTTCTGTCTGGGCTTCCCAGTGACTCATCAGCCTGCAATGCAGGAGACCAAGGTTCGATCCCTGCCTCGGGAAGATCTCCTGAAGAAAGAAATGGCAACCCATTCCAGTATTCTTGCCTGGAGAATTCCATGGGCAGAGGAGTCTGACGGGCTATAGTTCGTGGGGTAGCAAAGAGTCGGATAGGACTGAGAGACGAACACTTTCACCTCTCATGTGGCCGAGTACTGTCAAGACTGTGGTTTATTATATACGGGCACAAGGATGATTTGAAAACTGCTATCAAGGCCAATATTCTAGTGAATATCACCCAGCACCAAAACATTAATCCATGTTTATAATATATGCAGATGACACCACCCTTATGGCAGAAAGTGAAGAGGAACTCAAAAGCCTCTTGCTGAAAGTGAAAGAGGAGAGTGAAAAAGTTGGCTTAAAGCTCAATATTCAGAAAAGTAAGATCATGGCATCTGGTCCCATCACTTCATGGGAAATAGATGGGGAAACAGTGGAAACAGTGTCAGACTTTATTTTTGGGGGGCTCCAAAATCACTGCAGATGGTGATTGCAGCCATGAAATTAAAAGACACTTACTCCTTGGAAGGAAAGTTATGACCAACCTAGATAGCATATTCAAAAGCAGAGACATTACTTTGTCAACAAAGGTCTGTCTAGTCAAGGCTATGATTTTTCCAGTGGTCATGTATAGATGTGAGAGTTGGACCGTGAAGAAAGCTGAGTGCCAAAGAATTGATGTTTTTGAACTGTGGTGTTGGAGAAGACTCTTGAGAGTCCCTTGGACTGCAAGGAGATCCAACCAGTCCATCCTAAAGGTGATCAGTCCTGGGTGTTCATTGCAAGGACTGATGCTGAAGCTGAAACTCCAAATACTTTGGCTACCTGATGCGAAGAGTTGACTCATTGGAAAAGACCCGGATGCTGGGAGGGACTGGGGGCAGGAGGAGAAGGGGATGACAGAGGATGAGATGGCTGGATGGCATCACCGACTCGATGGACATGAGTTTGGGTGAACTACAGGAGTTGGTGATGGACAGGGAGGCCTGGCACGCTACAATTCATGGGTTCGCAAAGAGTTGGACACAACTGAGCGACTGAACTGAATTGAACTGATGATGTACATAAAATTACTATTTAATCAGTTAACAAATATTTATTGAACCTCTACTCCTGTGGTCCCAACGCTACTTCACATTACAATTTCCCGGCATTTTGAAACACACTGACAACTCAACTGGCCTGGGGCTGTGCCATCAACTTTGTCAAATGCTCCCAGGGAATTCCAGTGAGTGGCCAGAGTGAGGAACGGATTGTGCACACTAAGGGTTAGAATGGTATGGAGAACAACAGCATTGGGGAGAGGAGGTGGTCTTAGAGGAGAACACCAATAGTCTCAGAAGACGCTCCCTTTTACTGACCAAAAAAAAACTAAAAAAGACATCAGTGCTGCAGGGAGAGAAACTGATCACTTTTCAACATGTCGGTGCTTACTGACAGCTGGGACCACGGGGCCAAAAGAGACTAAGCGGTCAAAGGCTTGAGAGATGCAGCTGTAGGGACATTAGGCTGAGAAGTGTTGGTTGAAACCTCGGGATTACAGCACATGGCTTGGAAAGGTCTGCGATGGGTCCCCAGATAGGAGCCCTAGAGAGCAGGCGACCATAGGGAGTGGGAGGGCAGGGGAGGCAACAGGCAGGAAGCAAAAAAGAGAAATCCATACATACAGGTTTCCAACAGGTGGCGCTAGTAGTAAAGAACCTGCCTGCCAATGCAGGAGATACAGGAGATGTGAGTTCAATGCCTGGCTCAGGAAGATCCCCTGGAGGAGGAAATGGCACCCCACTTCAGTACTCTTGCCTGGAAAATCCCATTGGCGGAGGACCCTGGTATGCTGCAGTCCATGGGGTCGCTAAGAGTCAGACACGACTGAAGCGACTTAGCAGTAGCAGCAGCAGCCAGTATTCTTGCCTGGAAAATCCCATGAACAGAGGAGCCTGGGGGCTACGGTTCATAGGGTCACAAAGAGTCGGACATGATTGAAGTGACTTGGCACGCATGCACACATGTAACTAAGTCATTTAAGCATTCACTATAAAATGTTCAGAAATCTCAAAGTTTCAAGAATCGCTTTTCACAAACAGGCAGAACTGTTTTTATTAATATATTCCTGGGGGAAGTGTTTTAATGGTGAAATTACTACATAATCCATTCAAACACAACTTCAGAAAACACTGGGTCCCTGACAATTGTTAAGAAGGGGAACCAAAGAAGTATTCCCCATCCTCCAAGAGTTTATTGTATTGCAGGCCCAGACACCCCAAGATGAGACATTTAGATGATGTGGTAGAGGTGACAGCTTTGCTTTATAGCACAGAGAAGGAAAAACAAAGCTGAATTTTCAGATTTGCACTTTCAATTAGATCCCCAGTGGAGAGTTAAGTGAAAGATGACAACAGGAACAACGATGACTAAATTATGACACATCCTTTAATGTCCTTTAAACTGTGTATATGTTTTTAAAGCACAAAAAGTCATTCACTGCAGAATTATTCATAAGAAGAATCTCTCTGCTGTATTACTGCCATACACTTACGTGCCACTTCAGTGCCTTAAGGACATGCATCTTAATTTTTTTCTTTAGTTGGAAAAAATGTACGGCTACATTAACTCTTTGGTATATACCCGCCAAATAAAAATGGAAAGAACACTTTCCCCCAATTAGAGGTTATCGTCCAACAGATAATAAAGAAGAGAGTAATCTCTTACATTCCCACAATCTCTGTGGTTTATTAGTATGGGTTTTTGAAATTAACTCCAGTTCCAAGGAAATTTTTTTGCAGAATCTTTAACAGAAATACACACACACACACACACACACACACACACACGTCTTCTTTTCCATGGAAGTTGAGGCTACGTTTGCCCAACAGCCAAAAAAACCCAAGAGACATCAGAGGCCCTGACATCCTCCCTAAAACCATAGCTGGAGCTTTACCACCAGAACCTCCCATCCGCCGTTTCTATAAGCACGTACCTAACATCAGCAAGCATCCTTCTCAGCTTGACCTTTACCAGGAAAAGACAGTGACTAAGTAAGATGCTCACTTCTGGTTCATTTGGGCTAACAGGAGAAACGTCCAAATGAGGTATTCCTCCCTTCTCTCCAAATCATAAGTTTTCTGGTCTGAACAACAGCCATCAAACATTAAACTCAGTAGCTAACAGTAATGAGGGGCAAAAAAAGCCCAAGTTTGTGCTTTTTCTCTTCTCATCTTTTAAGACAAAGTACGATACCTTAATAAACCTGAGATCAACACTGCAAAGGTAAACACCGCCAGAGCGCATTTGATTATAAAACGGGACTTCCCCCAGAAATGCTCAGATGTGGAAAGGGTTGCCATGTCCTGAGAGAAGCAGGATGTTTAAAGGTGAAGAACATGTCTGAGATTCATAGGTAGGCAGATGTGACTTTTGGTTTTCACATCCTTCCAGTCTAAAGTCAGATAACAACTTAAATCTCATGTTCTTCACTTCCAACATGGGAACAGTTATCCCAATGACCCTGGGTCAAACATTCTTTTAGAATCCTTACACATGTAATCCTCACAGAATCCTCAAACAACCCTAAAAGATAGGTACTACGTGCATGCTAAGTTACTCAGTCGTGTCCAACTTTTTGCAACCCCATGGACTGTAACCTGCCAGGCTCCTCTGTCCATGGGATTCTCCAGGGAAGAATACTGGAGTGCGTTGCCATGCTCTCCTTCAGGGGATCTTCCCAACCCAGGGAAAGAATCTGAGTCTCTTATATCTCCTGCACTGGGAGGCAGGTTCTTTACCACCGGTGCTACCTGGAAGCCCCAAAAGATAGGTACTATGACATTCCTTTTACCAATGAGGTGAGAAAACCAAGTGATTAAATAACTTGCCCAAAGTCAAATGGCAAACAAATATGGAGCTTGGATTCAGACAATGTTGCTCCAGAATGTGTGACTTTAATTGCTATACCATGGCTCTATTATAAGGCCATTAAAAGATTAAATGAAATAATGTACACAGCACATGAACTGACAGTCATTCCAAAAAATGGTAACTATAACTGCAGTTAATTATTACTGATATAAAAATAATAACAATATTTTTATTATGTATAATATTATACAGTCTATATATTATTGTTCTTAAGCTGATGTATTAGACATGCTTGAACAGAAGCTGGGGGTCTCTACTGAATGATCACAAGGATTCTTTTCCACTCTATGAGATTATTCCATGGTGGGTCAGTCTGGTTCTTTGAACTTTATGATATCTTATGATATTCTTCCCCTGGACTAGGTCCCACAATCCCATTGCCACCTAGCAAACCTCTACCAAAAGAAAATACAGATGACTTTGAATATTCTGGAAACCTCATCTGCAAGAAGCAGACTAAACTACTGAAAATGGAAGACTTGGGCTATTGTGTAAATTTTCAAGATGCAGCTTCAGCTGTCAATACAAACATCTGCTGGATTCTGAAGTTGCAGCTCCATTTGGAGACTGCCCAACAAGAAGAGTTAGAGTTCTTTATTTCTTTTCTATTATTGCATAAGGCAAGACAGACATCTCTGTGAGCTGGCGTCTCTCAGAACAAGTCACCAGGGATAGGATCTCTGAAAGCCAGAGAGTAATGTCAGCAACAGTACAATTTCTCCAACAAAACTGCCTCATTACAGATTCCCTTCTTGGCACAACTTGTACTTTTAAAAATAGTAGCCCAATTTCACAAGCAAGTTGGAACCTACTGATTCTGACTTCTAAAATACTGCATTCCTTCTGTTGTTAGTAATGCTCAAAGTATGTCTCTTAAAATTACTTGCCATGCTGTCCTTTAAACAAGGCCAATGACTTTCTTCCTGAGACAAAACCATGAGAACCAGAAGCCCTGGAGAATGAGAGAATCATTATTTTACTGACAAGTTTAATAATGAACTTAGAGTGGTTCCCATTTTTCCCATCAATGCCCCTCCCCTTGGTGATTTGAATGTTCATGCTTTGAAAGATGTTGAAGCTGAACCATCCTTAAATTTAAAAGAATTTTCATACTATAAAGTTTTCCCCACAGTGACCACATGGTTCAATTATCAAAAACTATATTTAAGGAGAAAATCCAAAGTTAGTTATTAATTTATATGCTAGGCTTGGACAGACATGTTTTTGTGCTAAAAATATAAATGTCAAAAGTATATATATAATTGTCATTTCTCAATTATTAAATTGTGGAATTATGGTCTCCTGCAATGCTTAAATATAGACAACTGAATTATTCAGTACAAGAATTAAATGAATTCATGTCCATGGTAATAATAATTTTAAAGGTTATTTAAGGAAAAAGTCCAAAATATTTAACTTTCATTGTATTCTTATTGCCCAGCTTCCAATGTCAGAAATCAACTATAAAGAAGTTTAAATTATTTCTCCATCACACACGCACGTATGGGCAGACAAGCACATGTGTCCGGACTCCGTTTATGGTGGGGACGGGTCAGAACTGGAACTCAGGTGCACTTTGGTCTGGTTGTGATGATGCTATAAGGTCAGTCTTGATACTTTGTCCAACCCATTTGCCTCACTGTGACTTAACTTCAACCAGATAAAATCTCACAGGTTCCTTCTCATTCCATAACCATTCTCATTCTTTCCTCCTCATTCTTCTCCTTAATTAATGGAATAAATTCCTACTAGAAACAGACTCACTTTCAGTTTCCACTAGCTATTATTTCTCTTTCATTGAAGAGTTCAGAGAAGGCAATGGAACCCCACTCCAGTATTCTTGCCTGGAAAATCCCATGGATGGAGGAGCCTGGTGGGCTACAGTCCATAGGGTAGCTAAGAGTCGGACATGACTGAGTGACTTCACTTTCACTTTTCACTTTCATGCATTGGAGAAGGAAATGGCAACCCACTCCAGTGTTCTTGCCTGGAGAATCCCAGGGACAGGGGAGCCTGGTGGGCTGCTGTCTATGGGGTCGCACAGAGTCGGACATGACTGAAGCAACGCAGCAGCAGCAGAAGTTATTTCCTAAAAATAATAATAATAAGACTAACACAAGAGGCAGATTCTTCAGAGAAGGCAATGGCACCCCACTCCAGTACTCTTGCCTGGAAAATGCCATGGATGGAGGAGCCTGGTGGGCTACAGTCCATAGGGGTCGCTAAGAGTCGGGACATGACTGAGTGACTTCACTTTCACTTTTCACTTTCATGACTTGAGAAGGAAATGGCAACCCACTCCAGTGTTCTTTGGAGAATCCCAGGGACAGGGAGCCTGGTGGGCTGCTGTCAACCAGAGTCGGACATGACTGAAGATGCAGCAGCAGCAGCAGAAGTTATTTCCTAAAAATAATAATAATAAGACTAACACAAGAGGCAGATTCTTCAGAGAAGGCAATGGCAACCCACTCCAGTACTCTTGCCTGGAAAATCTCATGGAAGGAGGAGCCTGGTAGGCTGCAGTCCATGGGGTCGCTAAGAGTTGGGCACGACTGAGTGACTTCATTTTCACTTTTCACTTTCATGCATTGGAGAAGGAAATGGCAACCCACTCCAGTGTTCTTGCCTGGAGAATCCCAGGGATGGAGGAGCCTGGTGGGCTGCCGTCTATGGGGTCGCACAGAGTCGGACACGACTGAAGCGACTTAGCAGCAGCAGCAGCAGCAAGAGGCAGATTCTTAGATTCTGTTGACACCTGTTTCAGTGGCTTTGACAAGCTCATTTGGCAAGCAATCAACTCTCACTCAATAAATATAGAGAAAATGGTAACCAGAGGCAGGGAATAAGAAACAAAGGAAGACAAAGAACAAGAAGGAAGGAAGACTAACAAAGAAAGTATGTTGCTAAGAAAGATGACTTGAGGATAAGTTACCATAGTTACTAGGTGAGGTCATCCTCACTCTTTATCCCACATAAGCCTCTTAACACCATTGAAAGTATGTATAGCTATCACCATGTCATAGATTGGAAAACAGCAGCTCAGAGAGGTTAAAACCCTTGGGGAAAGTTGCACAGAATGTAGCTAGCTCGGGTGGGATCTCATCTACATTGTGTCTGAAGCCTGAGCCCATCCTCTCCAGGGGAAGGAAAGGAAGTAACGCCTACAGAGTAGAACTGCAGTACTTGCTGCAAGTCATACATTGTAAGATGCTTCATCCCATCATCTTTACAGCAATCATGTGGTAAGAAATTAAGCACTATTCACCTCATTTCTTTTAATTTTTATTTTGGGGCGGGGGGAACTCCTCTGGGACTTTCGTTGCTGCGCAGACTTTTCTTCTAGCATCGGAGAACAGGAGCTACTCTCTAGTTGCGGTGTGCGGGCTTCTCGCTGTTATGGCTTCTCTTACTGCAGAGCATGGGCTCTAGGGCATGCGGGCTTCTGTAGTTGCAGCTCCTGGGCTCTAGAGCACAGGCTCAATAGTTGTGGCGCACGGGCTTAGTTGCTCCATGGCATATTCCCAGATCATAAATTGAACCCGTGTCTCCTGCATTCTCAGGCAGATTCTTTACCACTGAACCACCTGGAAAGCCCCTCACCTCATTTTCCAAATGAGAAAAGGTGGGCCCAGAGAGGCTAATTTGCTCAAGATGGTAACAACTGGGAGGTGGCAGAGCTGAGGCTTAAACTCAGAACATTCCAACTCCAAAGCGAGTTTTCAGGCTGCATTGCTTACAGAAAAGATCACAAAATTACAGCACAGAAAGCTTCAGCCTACACAGGAGAGGCATAAAAGCACTGCCTCTGAGTCCAGCCTGCAGTAGTTTCTTCCTTCTAGTCCTCTGGAGAGCGCTGGCAACAGCAGCCACATTTCTTTAGGAGCTGCCATCAGTACTCAAGCAAAAACTATATAATGTCCTGCGCAGAACTGACATCAGGATTTCGTGCTTATCAGTCTTTCAGACAACCAGACCTTTAAGTAACAATGGTCTGATCAGCTAGCTCCTCAAAGAGCCCACATTCCAAGAAAATGTCTCAATCTGACACGTTTCCAAGTAGCAGGCACTCTTAATTATTGAGCCAGGAAAAAAAAAAAAGCTACAAAAATATGGAAGAAATGCATTGCATCACTAACAAGGCTGGAAACAATTTCTTACCTGTTCTATAGTAAAGAAGTTTCAGGAGGAATGGCTACATTATGGCTTAATAATATTATTCTACAGACAACACAATTAAACCCAGGGCCCTTTTTGTCGATGCGGCAACAGGAAACAAAGCCTGTCCAGAGAGCTATAAAAACTTTGCATGCTGCACACATATTTTGCCCCTAAGGAACATGGCTTTCACCTTTTGCTATGAATCTGGGGACTTTTAAATTTTTTTCTACCAATGTAAATGCATGCTCTAAATTCCCTGGTCTTTTAATTATAGAAGTAGAAGAGCATATTCATTTTAAGTGACTCTAAAAACCCCAAATAATTTTTTCCCCAGACATCAATAAGGGAAGCAACAAAAGATGCTGTTCCAGGGAAGTAATATCTGTAAACTAAAAACCTAGACTCAGATTTTATAGAAAGAGGATGAATGGATGGATTCAAATTTTAACTCAACATTTCAGAAATCATTGCTTTAAAAGTTTATAACTGGGGAGAAACAAAGCAAGAGTGCATACATGTTTAAATTCCACTGTTTCCCAGTGGTATGCTAGTCATTTCTTCTGAAAAGAAAGATGAGAACTGGAAAGCCACTATCTACAGAAGGAAATTGCAAGCAATAAATGTTGCAGGCACTGTTTGAGGATACCAGGTAGTCAGCCACCTATACAGTCAAAGCTATGGTTTTTCCAGGTGTCATACACGGATGTGAGAGTTGGATCATAAAGCAGGCTGAACACAGAAAAATTGATACTTTCAGATTGCAGTGCTGTAGAAGACTCTTGAGAGGCTCTTGGACAGCAAGGAGATCAAACTAGTCAATCCTAAAAGAAATCAACCCTGAATAATCATTGGAAGAACTGATGCTAAAGCTGAAGCTCCAATACTTTGGCCACCTAAGGAGAAGCGCCAACTCACTGGAAAAGACCCTGATGCTGGGAAAGATTGAGGGCAGGAGGAGAAAGGGGAGACAGAGGATGAGATGGTTGGGTGGCATCACCGACTCAATGGACACGAATTTGAGCAAACTCCAGGACATAGTGAAGGACAGGGAAGCCTGGCGTGCTGTAGTCCATGGGGTCGCAAAGAGTCAGACATGACTTAGCAACTGAACAACAACAGCCACCTAAGAAGGGAGGAGTAACCTCAAGCTAGGTGAGTCCAAAGAGCAGAGATGCAAGTACCTCCAGTGATCGACTCAGCCCCACAGAGGCAGCAACAGAAACCACCACCAGGACTATGCAGACTGGTCCAGAGACAGCAGGCCAAGTGAGCTGGGCACCTCACCAGGCACCTGCTCTTGCTGACCCAGTATTCCAGTGCCTCAGATTCCTGCAGTCCCTCTCTGCTGGCCCTTTGTCAGTTTGGGAATCCCCACAACAGTAGAACATACCTTCTCTAAAAAATAACCAGACCCCAGCAACTGGCTCTAGCAGCCTTCTGGTCTAACTTTGGCCCACACTGCAAACCTTTATCACAAACCATTGCCAGTGTAATCCCAGTTAGGTGTACAGGTTGCTGCCATTGACCCCTTGGATGGCCCAACCATGGGATTTCCTCTTGTCCTGTCTTGAGAATCGTGACCTGGCCAAAAACTGAAGCCCTTACCACAAAGGGCAGCAAGGAAGTTCAGAAGGTGGGGCTGACTCTCTAGACTTCAGTGCTTACAGTATCTGAAATCACAGGATGCACTGTAGAGCACTGTACACTGAAACTGCCTATTGATTTGTGAGGAAACATAAGAAAACTACATAATTTTGTGGTGGTAATTCATACAGTGTACACAATTCCATTTGCATTGTTGTATAGTATTCCATCATATAAATCGCACTCCCTCAATACTAAGCATTCTACTATTAATTTTAAAAGTTTTAAGGCAGTAATGAGCACACATGACTGTGTGTACACAGTGTGCAAATGTGATGAACACGTGCACAAATACATGTGCTTATCATTGATTAAATGCAAGTGAATTTCAAATGCTCCAGGGTAATAAAGATCATAAATTTTTTGATCATGAACCTTCCTAGCCCGTGTTGCTCCTTGATAATATATTTTAGAGCACTGCACTTTTCCTTCTTTTGTATAATGATTGGATGGTCTAGTGTGTGTTCTGTCTTTCTTACATTCAGAGTGCCCCAAGCTAGAACACGGTAGGCTCACAACAATGATGTGTTTGATAGAAGGAAGGAAGGGAAAAGGGAGCAAGTGAAACACTAATCAATATAAACTAGAGTCTTCCAAAATATCTCATAAAATAGAAAGGCCTTACACAGGACCTTGCAGAGAAAAAAAAAAAGCATGAGAGAGGTGAAAAGACAGTTGTTAAAACAGCATTTTAAAGCAATGGAAGCGGTTCTAGATATGCTTGGGAGGGAAAGGGCTTGGTTAGGGAGGAAGCCAGGAGACCAGGGAGCCAGAAACAGTTTCTGGGGGCCTCATGCCACATCCCAGCTCTTCATATTGATACAGCAACCTTTTCCCGAGAGCCTGGCATCTCTATCTGCTACTTCCTTGGGGTAGAATGTCTGGGTTTGAATCCCTGCCGCTTAGCTGTGTGGGCTTAAGGAAACAACACCCTCTCAGTTCCTTGGTTTCCTTTACTTAAAGTGAGGATAATATAATACTCACTTCACTGAGTCACCATCAGCATTAAATGAGTCAATATACATAAAATTCTTAGAACAGGGTTGGCACATAATGCTCAATAAATGTTGTATAGTACTTCTATTTTTTTTTTTACTATTATTATTATAATTATCTTTGAAAACTGGCTAAAAGTTTCACTTCTCTCTGAAACTTTTCCTAACTCCTTCTGCCTAGCAACACTGCCCCCATCCCATGCAGCCCACTTCACTGATTACAGCATGTACATACCACTTTAATGCACTTTATTTCATACTTGACTTCAGCTGTTTAAGGGCAAGGGCTATACTTTACCTGTATTTGAATACCCAGTGCTATAATTTAAGGAATCAGCTGTAACACCAAGGCCGCTCATTCGACGTTTATGTGTCATCTGAGAGAGGGGGAAGAGGATGGTTGAACTGGAGGGAAAGAAAGTTCCTAGAGAAAAGTATACTTATTTGGTCCGACATTGCTTTGGTCAATGGGATACATCAGAAGTGATGCTGTACCAGCTTCTGGCCCCAAGACCTAACCAACTGTCTATTAAGTACCCTGGAGGAAGCCAACTACCAGCTGAGAAACCTAGCTATCATGAGACTCCCATGCTGTGAGGATGCCCTGGCTAGCCCCTTGAAGGCCCCTTGGAGAGTTGCCCCAGCTTGCTCAGCCCAGGAATCAGATGTGTAACATGAAGGAGCCTTGCGGCTTCTCCACTTTTGGCCTCTTACTGACTCCAACTACTGCAGACCCCCAACCAAGCACCACCCAGCTGAGCCCATCATGCTCAGGACCATGAGAAATTATGATAAACTGTTGTTTTAAACCACTAGGTTTCGAAGTGATTCATTATACAGCAATAGATAACCAGAACACTCATTACAGAAGTGTTCAACAAAAATTTATCTGGTACCACAGGCATTACGGTGAGATTTAAACACAAAACTAAGGCAGGGATTACACCACCTGTGAGTTCCAATACAGAGGTGTCTCCACAGTCCTCAGTTGTATGTATTAGTGCCTAGCAATAAATGGCAGATCTGGAACTAGAATTCAGATTCCCTGACTCCCATGGAGGCTGTAAATAGGGTGTTCCACCTGTAGCTTAATTTAGCTACTGAGCCCTACCTTTCACAAATGAGAACACCCTGAAGCATAATACAATGACGGAGTACCACTATGTACATGTCCTTGTATACCCCACGCACCATAAATAAAATATATTCTTTTAAAAGTTGAAATTTTAGAAATTTTAATTGGAATTTTAAAAATATGGTTCCTCTCCAATGTTATAAAACTCATTTACAGAATGCCCAACCAAAGCTTATGTTCAGAATCAGTGAGTCACAAACCAAGAGCAATAATTTTTTATTTACATAAAAGAACATCTGAAAGAGAAAATTCAGGAATGTAAACATATGTATGTTATATGTTACTTATGGGAAGCATGTGGCTCAAATAAAAATTTTTCTGACTTAAAAATAATCGTGCATTGTGGTAATCCTAGATTGGAGCTTGGGTTAGACAAAGAACATAGGTAGAAACAATGGTCAATTTCAAATATAGTCAGTAATTTAATTAATAATACTACTGCAATGTTAATTTCTTAGTTTTGACAAATGCACTAGGAATATGTAAAATGTTAACACAGGAGAAGGTATATGAAGGGCATGCTATTACTGAACACTTTCAGCATATCTAAAACTATCCAAAATAGTTTTTAAAAATACAAAAGATCTTACTCTGTATGGGTTAGTTCAGTTCAGTTCAGTCACTCAGTCGTGTCTGACTCTTTGTGACCCCAAGAACCACAGCACGCCAGCCCTCCCTGTCCATCACCAACTCCTGGAGTTTACCCAAACTCATGCCCACTGAGTCGGTGATGCCATCCAACCATCTCATCCTCTGTCGTCCCCTTCTCCTTCCACCCTCAATCTTTCCCAGCATCAGGGTCTTTTCAAATGAGTCAGCTCTTCACATCAGGTGGCCAAAGTATTGGAGTTTCAGCTTCAACATCAGTCCCTCCAATGAATATTCAGGACTGATTTTCTTTAGGATGGACTGGTTGCAGTCCAGGGGACTCTCAAAAGTCTTCTCCAACACCACAGTTCAAAAGCATCAATTCTTCCGTGCTCAGCTTTCTTTATAGTCCAACTCTCACATCCATACATGACTACTGGAAAAACCATAGCCTTGACTAGGCGGACCTTTGTTAACAAAATAATGTCTCTGCTTTTTAATATGCTGTCTAGGTTGGTCATAACTTTCCTTCCAAGGAGTAAGAGTCTTTTAATTTCATGGCTGCAATCTGCAGTGATTTTGGAGCCCTAAAAAATAAAGTCTGACACTGTTTCTACTGTTTCCCCATCTATTTGCCATGAAGTGATGGGACTGGATGCCATGATCTTCATTTTCTGAATGTTGAGCTTTAAGCCAACTTTTTCACTCTCCTTTTCACTTTCATTAAAAGGCTCTTTAGTTCTTCACTTTCTGCCATAAGGGTGGTGTCATCTACATATCTGAGGTTATTATATAAGACTAAACAGTAGGTATTTTCATATCCCACCAGTAATCATTTAACTTTATTCTTCTCTTTTTCCTTTCCTGTAATCTATGTTAGTCAAGACTTAGAAAGCCCTCCCCAATGCAATTGTTTCATTCAGCTTTATTTGTCACCTTCTGAAACTCTCCAAAATTCTCTTTTTCCTGACAACATACAACCTATTAGACAATTTAGAATGCACAACATAGACCAGACTAGTTCCAATTTCCATTAAACTTTCTACCTCCTTTCCTCCTGTTTCAATCTAGAAGATCAGGATGATATTTTTATACCACTGGCAGGAAGTCATTATAATGTTATATTTCCTTATTTTATTATCCCTAGAACAAATTACAAATATTAAACAAAGAATGGTAGTAATTATACCACCCCATGTTTTAAAATCACAACTTTAAAAAAAGACTTTCTATTCCAAATGGTGGATTAACCTCTTACTTTCATGTCTTCTTATATCCATAATTAAAATGATAGGAAAGGGACTTTCCTGATGGTCCAGTGGTTAAGACTCCACGCTTTTACTGTAGGCAATGTGGGATTAATACCTGGTCAGGGAACTAAGATCTCACATGCCATGTGGCATGGCCCAAAAAATAATAAGAAAGGTACTAATGGAGGAAGGGGAAGTGGAATGAATTAGGAGGTTGGGATTGACATATGGATAACCCCAGTGAGAACCTACTGTATAGCACAGGGAACTCTACTCAGTGCTCTTTGGTGACCTAAATGAGAAGGAAACCCAAAAAAGAGGGACATATGTATACATATAGCTGTACAGCAGGAACTGACAACACTGTAAAGTAACTTTACTCCAATAAAAATTTTAAAAAGTAAAAAAGATAATAGGAAGGGAATGAAAATGGAACACACGGAACCAGCAACAACAAAAATCAGATTGGGGAGGAGGATCTATAAATGGAAATTTTCAACAACAAACTTCTAGAACATAGATTTCAAAGAGCTACTCAGAAGCAACAAAGGAAACCACAGCCTGGAGCATCCCCAGGGAGACATCTGTGGGATGGAGGAGCTAGTCAACCTCGCAGATGCTCTTTCTGAGCAGCACAGATGTGGGCAGTACCTGGAGCTCTATATACAGAACAGGAGTTCCTTTCCCATCCAACTATCTAAGTAGACTGCCCAGAAAATGGCCAAAACTTGCTATCTCCCTCCAGGGGGAAAAAAAAAAAATTGAAGTACTGTATCCTCCTAGAAGAAGTTGTAGCATTTGGGGAATCAAATATCAGTAGATTCTGCCCTTTCCTTATGGGTGGGCTAAGCTCAGGGATAATCCTAATTGAGGGACATTCTACAAAATACATGACAAGTGCATTACTCTTAACTGTCAAGGTCGTCAAAACCAAGAAAAATCTGAGTCTCTTGAACAGCAAGAAGATCAAACCAGTCAAGTCTAAAGGAAATCAACCCTGAATATCCATTGTAAGGACTGATGCTGACGCTGAAGCTCCAATACTTTGACCACCTGATACAAAGAGCCAACTCATTGGAAAAGACCCTGATGCTGGGAAAGATTGAAGGGAGGAGGAGAACAGGATGACAGAGGACGAGATTGTTGGATAGCATCACCGACTCAATGGACATGAGTATGAGCAAATTCCAGGAGATAGCGGAGGACAGGAAAGCCTGGCATACTGCAGTTCATAGGCTCACAAACAGTCGGACACAATTAACTGAACAACAACAAAGCTTAGTGACTTCTTTCCAGCGTACAGTATGGACAGGGGGACTACCTTCACAGCAGGGATACCTGGCAGACACTATACATCAGCCATGGGATCAAAAAGTGAAAGTGAAAGTCACTCAGTCATTTTCGACTCTTTGCGACCCCATGGACTATACAGTCCATGGAATTCTCCAGGCCAGAATACTGGAGTGGGTAGCCTTTCGCTTCTCCAGGGGATCTTCCCAACCCAGGAATCAAACCAGGGTCTCCTACATTGCGGCGGGTTCTTTACCAACTGAGCTATGAGGGAAGCCCAATGGGATCAAGGTTAACATCAACAGGAGTGACCTCTTGATATAATAGGCTGAGCATTCACCTTCCCTCTGTGGTCTCCTTCCCCCAAACCCACAACCCTTGTCTAATGATGAGAAGAACATCAGAATCTATTGAGGGACATTCTGCAAAATGCCTGATGAATGCATTACTCATAACTGTCAAGGTCATCAAAACCAAGAAAAATCTGAGAAACTGTGACAGCCAAGAGGAGCCTAAGGAGACATAAAAGCTAAATTCAATATTATATCTTGAATGGGATCCAGGGAAGGAAAAATGACATTAGATAAAAGCTAAGGAGTTCTGACTGGTTCCAAATAGGCAAAGGAGTATGTCAAGGCTGTATATTGTCACCCTGCTTATTTAACTTATATGCAGAGTACATCATGAGAAATGCTGGACTGGAAGAAACACAAGCTGGAATCAAGATTGCTGGGAGAAATATCAATAACCTCAGATATGCAGATGACACCACCCTTATGGCAGAAAGTGAAGAGGAACTAAAAAGCCTCTTGATGAAAGTGAAAGTGGAGAGTGAAAAAGTTGGCTTAAAGCTCAACATTCAGAAAACTAAGATCAAGGCATCTGGTCCCATCACTTCATGGGAAATAGATGGGGAAACAGTGGACACAGTGTCAGAATCACTGCAGATGGTGATTGCAGCCATGAAATTAAAAGATGCTTACTCCTTGGAAGGAAAGTTATGACCAACCTAGATAGCATATTCAAAAGCAGAGACATTACTTTGCCAACAAAGGTTCGTCTAGTCAAGGCTATGGTTTTTCCTGTGGTCATGTATGGATGTGAGAGTTGGACTGTGAAGAAGGCTGAGCACCGAAGAATTGATGCCTTTGAACTGTGGTGTTGGAGAAGACTCTTGAGAGTCCCTTGGACTGCAGGGAGATCCAACCAGTCCATTCTGAAGGAGATCAGCCCTGGGATTTCTTTGGAGGGAATGATGCTGAAGCTGAAACTCCAGTACTTTGGCCACCTCATGCGAAGAGTTGACTCATTGGAAAAGACTCTGACACTGGGAAGGATTGGGGGCAGGAGGAGAAGGGGACGACAGAGGAGATGGCTGGATGGCATCACTGACTCGATGGACGTGAGTCTGAGTAAATTCCGGGAGTTGGTGATGTACAGGGAGGCCTGGAGTGCTGCGATTCATGGGGTCGCAAAGAGTCGGACACGACTGAGCGACTGAACTGAACTGAAGGAGTTCTGAAAAAAGTATGGACTTTAATTACTAACAATATATCAATATCAGTTCATTAATTATAACAAATATACCACGGCAACATTAACAGTGGGCTTCCCTGATGGCTAAGTCAGTAAAGAATCTGTCTGCAATGCAGGAGACTGCCTGCAATATAGGAGACTTGGGTTCGATCCCTGGGTCAGGAAGATCCCCTGGAAGAGGAAATGGCAACCTACTCCAGTATTCTTGCCTGGGAAATCCCATGGACAGAGGAGCCTGGTGGGCTACAGTCCAAAGGGTCACAAAGAGTCAGACATGACTTACTGACTAAACCATCACCACCAAAGTTAACAGTAGGGGACACAGTCAGTGGAATATATGGGAACTCTCTGCACTCTCCTTGCAATTTTTCTGTATTCTAAAATAAAGCTTATTTTTGAAAGAGTCAACAGACCTCATTCTTGTACACATAGCTGCCAATTAACTTTTTGTTGTGCCAATCTGAAATATGTGGGACAACTAAAGGGAACTAAACATTTGAGGAAAAACTGCAAAATAAAAGTGAGAGAAAAATATAACCCAAAAATAACAGAATGACCCCCGAGAGCAGCAGAAGAAATTTAAGAGTTAAAAAAAAAAATGTAAGTAGTATTTTCACAGAAATTCAAGAATATATTGCACTCATGATATATAAGCAAAGTTCTTTGAAAAAAGAACAATCAGAAAATGTGAAAATACTTTGAAATTTAAAATATGACTAAAAATGCCAAAATTTTACAAGAAATAATAGGTTAGGAAAAAAAGTCTCAGAAATATTCCAGAATGCACACCAAAATGAGGAAGCGATTTCAAAAACATGAAAGAGAAAAAGAATCAGGGTGGCGGGGCAAGAGGGTGGGGGTGATGAGATTGACACTATCCTACACCTTTTTAAAATTTATTTTGGTAAAATAATACATAAATTTTTTTTTTACCATTTTAACCATTTTTAAGTATACAGACCTATGGCAATAAGTCTATTCACACTGTTAAGCAACCATCACCACCATCCATCTCCAGAACTCTTCATCTTGCAAAACTGAAACTGTACTTCCTCAACAATAATGCTCCATTTCCCCCTCCTCCCTGGTAACCACCACTCTACTTTCTAGCTCTATGACTGACTACCCCAGGTATCTTATATAATAATCTTATATAAATAGACATACAGCATTTGTCCTTCTGTGACTGGTTATTTCACTTCACAAAGTGTCCTTAAGTTTCATCTATGCCGTAGCATGTTAGAATTTCCTTCCTTTTTAAGGCTGATTATTCCATTGTTATGATATAGATAGATAGATAGACATGGATAAATATACCATATTAAGTATGTAATGTCATATATAGTACATATCACATACCAAAAAATATATGTTTATTCATCCACTAAGAAACACATGGCACACAGGGGGCTCAAATCAGTTGCTCTGTGACAACCTAGAGGGGTGGGATGGAGTGGGAGGTGGGAGGGAGGTTCAAGAGGGAGGAGACTTATGTATACCTATGGCTGATTCATGTTGATATATGGCAGAAACCAGCACAAGATTGTAATTGCCAATTAAAATAAATTTAAAAAAAAAGAAACACATGCGTTGTTTCCACCTTTTGGCTATGGTGGATCCTATATCTTGATTGGGATATTGGTTAACACTACTGATTACATTTGTCAAACCTTATGGAACTATATAGTAGACGGAGTGACTTTTACTGTATGTAACATGTACTCCAATAAAAAAATAATAATAAACTTTAAAGATGAAAGAAAAACTGAGTATTACTTGAAAAGCTCCAACAAACTAGAAAGAGTTTTATTTCCAGAAAAGAGAACAAAGAGCATCAAAGGAAAATATTCTCAAAGAAACAATGGGATAAGTTGCCCAGAGGCAAAGTTTCTAAGCCCTCATATTGACAGGGCCTACGAATGCTCAGGATGGTGGAAAACAAAACTGACTCTTGTCCAACATTATGAGACTTCAGAATAGCAATAAGACGTGCAAAGGAGAGAGAATCAGACTGGCAGGAGATGTCCCGTGAGCCACACTAGCAGCAAAAAGACAACAGAACAATGCCTTCGAAATTTCAAAGAAAAAAAGATTTTCAGCCCAGAGTCTTCTAATTAGCCCAAATATAGGTTTAATAGGAGATGATAGTTACTTAATAGATAAGAGAAGCAAATAAACGCAAGAAATATGAGGATCCAGAGCACTAACTTTTTAAACATCCATTTGTAGGAAGTTACTGATGTGCTCCAGCAAAACGTAGAAGTAAACCAAGAAGGAGGAAGCTATAGATCAAGGAAAGAATGGATCTAACCAGGAGAAAAACGAAGGTTCAACAACGAAGATCTAAAAAACTGTCTAAAGAGTTGTACAGCAGACCTAGAAAATCAATTCGTCTGGATTGAGACAGAAGGATGCAGGGAGGCAGCAAAAATAAAGGAGGTTTGAGAAATTTAGTACTCTGAATCGGTGGAGAAAAAGAACAGCAAAGTGATTAAGAGTATGGCCTGTATATGCCAGCGGCTCACGTTTAAGTCCCAGCTCCTCCACTTTGCATGTGTATGACCTTGAACAATTTACATATCTTACCCCTATTCCTTAGTCTCCTCATCTGTAATAATTCCTATATTATAGGTTGCTGTGAGGATTAAATTAGTCAAAGCATATAAAACACATAGAAATTACTTGCCACTTTAAGTCCTTAATAAAGGCTGGCCAGGGAATTCCCCCATGGTCCAACAGTTAAAGACTTGCGCGCTCACTGCCTAGGGCCTGGGTTCGTTCCTAGCCAGGGAACTTAAGATCCCACAAGTCATGTAATGTAAAAAAAAAGAAAGAAAGAAAAAAAAAAAAAAAAAACGATTGGCCATGCTGATGATAGAAAAAGCACACAATATAGTGCATTTAAAAATCACAAACTATAGGAACAAGGAAAAAAGCTGAACAAGAAAGGAGTGTAATCATAGTTCTTAGTTGTATAGAAAAATACTTACATATTGATTATAGCATAAACACAGATTATTGATTTAACAACAAATAAAGATAAAAACCACATAGGTAGGATGGGGGAAGGGAGCATTGAAAAATTATTTTAAAAGATGAATTCTTGGCTATTAGAGTAGAATGTCAAAATATTATATAGCAATTGATGATATAAGAAGTACTTCTATAAGCATATTATTTAGTGATTTGGAGGTCACTGGCAGGAGAAACAGCTAAAATAATTTAAAGTGGTTGCTTCTATAACAACCAAAAGCATTATGGGGACAATTTTGGAAATTTTAATATGGACTGGTAATGAGATGATATTATAGTATTATAATTTTGTGCATGACCTGATATTGTGATTACAGAGAAAAATGTTTTTATTGTTAGGAGATACATGTTAAAGGTTCAGGGGTGAAATACCACAATATCTGCAAGTCATTTTCAAGACAAGGAAAACTTAAAGATTCAAGAAAAACATATACAGCAATATATATGTGCATGCACACATATATTTTATATTATACAAAGAGAGAGAGAGAAAGTGAGAGATAGCAAATGTAACAAAACATTAGATATTAACTGCTGAATATATGTGAAGGGAATAAGTATTTACTATCCTTTCTTTCAATTTTTTTATATGTTTAAAAATCTAACAAAAACTGGAAAATATTGCTTTTTATTATGAGTAAGCTCATCTATTCTATAATTTTTAGCTACACATGTATTACTTTGGAAAAATAAATAGAATAAAGAAAAAAGATCTTACTCCTAATTCCCCCAAAACTCTCAAGCTAGCTAAGAAACATATTATTCATTTCCATTTTGTACAAATTCACATAATAGTTTATTTTTCAATTTTTGCCTTTTCTTTAGGCTTAGTAATACAACTTTACATAGGCAACTGCCTAAGACTAGATGGTATGACCTCTATGTCAGCCCATTTGTTACATATATGTTAAATTTACCTAGTACCTGGTTCCCTGCAGTGCTTAAGGTACAACACCAAGAACATCAAATGGTTATGAATCTGGAAGAACTCTAAGGAAAGAAGAAAAGAGGGAAAAGGGGGAGGAGGAAGAGAAAGAGCTTTCTTAGAGCAGAATGTTGCTTAGTCACTCAGTCGTGTCCGACTCTTGTGACCCCATGGACTGCAGCCCACCAGGCTCCTTTGTCTGTAGGATTCTCCAGGCAAGAATACTATATTGGGTTGCCATGGCCTCCTCCAGGGGATCTTCCAAAGCCAGGGATCGAACCCAGGTCTTCTGCATTGCAGGCAGATTCTTTACCATCTGAGCTATCAGGGAAGCCCTAGAGCAGAATGCCAGCTAATAAATGTAGACAGAAGATGGAAATAGGAAGCACCACCATGTGGCCAAAGTCAGAGGTGGTTGATTCAGGTGGGAATTGCCAGTGGATGTCAGTGGGCAGAGATTTATTGAGGAACAAGATGCTAGCAAAATTTGAAGGAAACTGTCCCACAGAATACTAACCAATCACAATGAGAAAACAGTAAATTTAATATGAATAAACCCACCAACACGACCAGGTGGTTAAAGTTAACATCAGGGCAGAATCATGTGACTCCAATATGGTGTCCTGGGAGGAACACAACATCATTTTTGTGGCATACCACCCAGAATGTAGTAACTGAACCTCGTCAGGAGGATATAGCAAAAAGATCCTACCTCCTACATGATTAAAGCGTATACTCTTAAATACTATCAAGAATACAAAAGATAGGGAAAGACTGAGAAAAAGTTCCAGATTGAAGCAATCTAAAGAGACGTGAGAATTAAATGCAATGCGTATTCCTGGATGAGATCTTGAACCAGACAGGAAAAAGAGCCACTGTTGAGTTTATTCTGCTGACACTGTGAACTGAATGGTGGTCTGTACCAAAGCTTGCTTCCCCATTTGGAGGGTTGTATAATGATTATGCAGAAGAACACCCCTGTTTGAAGGAAGTACACACTGAAGTGTATAGAAAGAATGGAACATCATGTCAGCAGCTTGCTCTCCTAAGGTTAAGAAAAAGACTAATGATCACACACACACAGTACACACACAACGGAGCAAGCATAGTAAAACATTCAGTTCAGTTCAGTTCCATTAACAGATGAGAAATATGGGTTTAGAGATCTTTGTTCCAATTAGCAACTTTTCTATAAATTTGAAATCATTTCAAAAGAAATTATTTAAAAATTAAGCCATTGTGGAAAATACATATTATTATAATCTAGGTCATTTATTTAACAAAAGAAAAGGATGTCAATAATGAAAGTGAGCCTAATTTTTCAGCCACTAACACTTTCCACTAGGGAACATTAGCACGCCAATTGGCTCAACTCAGCTTTAAATGGAACAATGCTTTATTCCTTATGAATGTTACTATCTTTTCAACCTACCAATCAGATCTCTTTTGAAGAGTCTGAACTAAGACAAAGAGAGTCAGTTGGTTAATAGCATCAGAAGCAGCAAACATGGGAGCAAATGACCCTTGCTGTTGCTGAGAAAGTCACTCAGTCGTGTCCTACTCTTAGCGATTCCATGAACTGTAGCCCTCCAGGCTCCTCTTTGCAAGGGATTCTCCAGTCAAGAATACTGGAGTGAGTTGCCATTCCCTTTTCCAGGAGATCTTCCTGACCCAGGATCAAACCCAGGTCTCCTGCATTGCAGACAGATTCTTTACCATCTGAGCCACCAGAAAGCCCCACAAATGACCCTGGAGTCCCTATAAAGTCTATCCCATGGATCCAGCAAGTCTGATTATTGATTAAATTCAGACCTTTTCAAGGGCGGCCACTGGACCTTGCGCTCCTGCTGCATCCCTCTGTGCCTGGGAGAGCAGCTCCCTGCCTCTTACACCCTGATGTGCACCACTCAGTCATCAAGTACTCTGTAAATAGTGTGAGGTACTCCATAAACAACATCAAATCACCAAAAGGAGTTATTCCTCATAGAGAAGCCTTACTACACAAAGAGATATACAAAAACATTTGTTTATCAGCATGTAAATAAACAAGACACTATATTCAGAGAACAGAATGACTTTACAGCAGTTAAATAACTTAGATCCATGTCAAAGGATTGGAGAAGGAAATGGCAAACCACTTCAGCATTCTTGCCTGGAAAATTCCATGGCCAGTGGAGCCTGGTAGGCTATAGTCCATGCGGTCACAAAGAGTTGGATACAACTCAGTGACTGAACACACACACACACACACACACACATCAAAGGATGCCTCAGAAAAGCAGGTTATACAATGATGACTATATCACTTATATAAATTTTCTTTGGACTCAAACTCAAGACTGGCATTTACAGAACCACCTCTCCCAATCTCCAGCTTGCCAACTGCAGATCATGGGACTTTGCAGCCTCCACAATCACATTAGCTAATTCCTTATAGTAAATATAAATATAAATAAAAATATATATATATATATATATAAAGAGGTTGAAACAGAATCTATTCTGTTTCGTTAGATAACTATAATAACACTTAGGTCAATTTTTAAATACTAACAAAACACTGTTCTTAGTTCATGAATACATACCTAAATATGAAAAACTATAAGACATAGACTAAAAAAAAAAAGACATAGACTAGGAGAGGCACTTAAATACATGATGCTGGATGATGGGAGGATGAGAGACAGGAATGAGATAAAGGACCAAGTGAATTTTATCCAGATGTTGTATTTCCTTTATGAAAAAAGATCACTATCCTAAAGTGGCAAAATGTTAATTTTTTATTCTTGGTGGTGGCTGTAAGATGCTTGTTATATAATTACATTAATGCAGAATGTTCATACAGGGTTGCTCATAATAACAACCTACTGAATCATTTCCAGGCCATAAAACATAACACAAAATACCAGCTTATACTTAGGGTCTAAAATTAGTCCTGACTGTGTGGTTGAAAAGCTAGCAGAAAACTCAAACTGAGCAAAATTCAGTTCCTGCAGTGCTTGATGTGAGACTTTTAAATGAATGTACTTGTCTTAAATGCGTTAAAACTTTGCAAATTGTTGTTAATTTCTTTAAGTAACTCATAAAATTAAAATGAATTCTTAATCCATGGCTTTTCTCTGAAGCTCTAATAATTGGATAAGTGCTTAATTAGCATGCTTCAGTTTCCACAATAATCTAATTTTTAAAAAAAGGTACAGTGAATATAAAGATAGTCCTTTAGATTTCAGCTTTAAAAATGCTAATTTAGACACTCTAGTGAATCAGACATATTGGCATCTACTTAATTTCATCACCTATATAAACTACCATAACATACTCACCAAAAAGCATAGAATCAACCTATCCACAAGCATTTATTGTATAAGTGCTATGTGGTCACCCAGCTTACCCTTTTTTGTGGGAGGAGGGTTGACCTATGAAAATAATAATTACCCACCACTGTCCTATTACTACAGGAGACCTAAAGCACTATAACAAATGATCCTTGACCTAGTCTCCTTATACCTAATTGGAGAGATGAAAACATAAACCAAAAATAATTTTGTGCTAAATGACACACGATGACAAGGGCAACCAGTAAGCCAGCGCAAAACAGCTCAGAGTGGACACACAGATGAGGTGGAGCCAGAAGAGAAGAGAGTGAAGGATTTCCACACAGAAGGAAGCACATGAGCTGCACACAAGCAGAAAGAAGTGGAGCTGGCAGGAGACAGGCGTCAAGTCCAAGTGTGCAAGTTTATGGGGTGCTCGGAGACAGATAGTTGGACAGGTGGAATTACGGAAATTGGGACTGAATGCTAGGCATTTGGGAACTCTTACTGATTTTTTAACCTGATGACAGTGTGATTTAAGAAAGATTACTGATCTGATCTGATCTGAATCTTCTGAAGGCTCTTCATATCACGGAAAGTAAAATCAAAGTCTTACAGTGGCCTACAAGGCCCTATATGATTTGGACAGCTGTTTGCTCCCTGAACTCATTCTCTATTTCTTCCATCTTCCCTCACTTTCCGTTACAGTAGCCTTCTTACCAAGCCTAACACATGGCAGCCAGACACCCCCTTCAGGGCGCCTGTATGTGGTCTTACCTCAACCCGAGAGGTTCTCCCCAAGACTCCTCCTGGCTCACTCCCTCACCTCCTTGATCTTTCTTCAGTTTACCATCTTGGGAAAGTAAAATGGTGCAAAGCCATCATGGAAGATAATATGGCAGTTCCTCAAAAAGCTAAAAATGAAATTACCGTATGATCCAGCAATCCCACACCTAGGCACACTCTCCAAAGAACTGAAAACAGGGTCCAGAACAGATATTTGAATACACATGTTCAGAGCAGCATCAATCACAGGAGCCAAAAGGTGGAAACAAGCCAAATATCCATCAACACATAAACGAAAAAACAAAATGTCATACACACAAAATGGAGTATTATGTAGCCATAAAAAATGAAATTCTGGCACACATTATAACACTAATGAACCCTGAAAACATGCTAAGTGAAATACACTAGATGCCAAAGAACAAATATTATTTGATTCCACTTCTATGAGATGCCTAAAACAGGCAATGCTATATAGATGAGAGCAGAATGTTGGGTTCCAGGTTCCAGGGGAAGGAGAAGAGAGTTTTCATTTAATAGGAGTTTTAGCTTGAAATGGAGGAAAAGTGCTGAAGACAGTGGTGATTGTTGTACGACAATGTGAATATATGGAACTCCGTGGAATTATATGCACAAAAAATGGTTAAAAGGGTTAACTTTTATGCTAAACATACTTTACATCAATAAAATAAGTTGACTGAGTTTTATGTTGCATTTTGTCTAGTCATAGTAGAAGTCATTAACTTGGATTGAGTATTACCAAATACTGACCTTTTATGTGCCCTAAGTTGCCCAAGGCAACTGCCTTGCCCTAAGGCAGTTCAACATGAACAGGTGAAACCTCAGGAACTGATAAATACCATAAAAATAAATAAGGAACTAATGAAAGAAAGAACAAAGGAAAGAAGGAAAGAAAGAACACATATTCATCTGATTAGCACACTGCACATGTTACTCTACACTTGGACATCACCAGATGATCATTACCAAAATCAAACTGATTATATCCTTTGCAGTTGAAGATGGGAAAGCTCTATACAGTCAGCAAACACAAGACCGGGAGCTGACTGTGGCTGAGATCATGAACTCCTTACTGCAAAATTCAGACTTAAAATGAAGAAAATAGGGAAAATGACTAGGCCATGCAGGTATGACCTAAAATAAATCCCTTATGATTATACAGTGCAAGTGACAAATAAGATTCAAGGGATTAGATCTTATAGACAGAGTGCCTGAAGAAATATGGATGGAGGTTCGTAACATTGCACAGGTGGTGGTGATCAAAACCATCCTCAAGAGAAAGAAATGCAAAAAGGCAAAATGGTTGTCTGAGGATGCCTAACAAATAGCTGAGAAAAGAAGAGAATCAAAAGGCAAAGGAGAAAAGGAAAGATGTACTCATCTGAAAGCAGAGTTCCAAAGAATAGCAAGGACAGATAACAAAGCCTTCCTCAGTGAACAATGCAAAGAAATGGAGGAAAACAATCGAATACAAAAGACTAGCGATCTCTTTTAAAAAAATTAGAAATACCAAGGGAACATTTCATGCAAAGATGGGCACAATAAAGGACAGAAATGGTATGGACCTAACAGAAGAAGAAGATATTAAGAAGAGGTAGCAAGAATACATAGAAGAACAATACAAAAAAGATCTTAATGAACTGGATAACCACAATGGTGCGATCACTCACCTAGAGCCAGACATCCTGGAGTGCAAAGTCAAGCGGTCCTTAGGAAACATCACTACGAACAAAGCTAGTAGAGGTGATGGAATTCTAGCTGAGCTATTTCAAATCCTAAAAGATGATGCTGTGAAAGTGCTGCACTCAATATGCCAGCAAATTTGGAAAACTCAGCAGTGGCCACAGGACAGGAAAAGATCAGTTTTCCTTCCAATCCCAAAGAAGGGCAACGCCAAAGAATGTTCAAGCTACTGCACAACTGCACTCATTTCACATGCTAGCAAAGTAATGCTCAAAATCCTTCAAGCTAGGCTTCAACAGTATGTGAACCAAGAACTTCCAGATGTCCAAGCTGGGTTTAGACAAGGCAGAGGTACTAGAGATCAAATTGCCAACATCTGTTCAATCACAAATAAGCAAGATACTTCCAGAAAAACATCTACTTCTTCATTGACTACGCTAAAGCCTTTGACTAGGCAAAAGCCTCTATATAGTCAGCAAAAACAAGACCAGGAGCTGACTGTGGCTCAGATCATGAACTCCTTATTGCCAAATTCAGACTGAAATTGAAGAAAGTGAAGAAAACCACTAGACCATTCAGGTATGACCTAGATCAAATCCCTTTTGACTATACAGTGGAAGTGAGAAATAGATTTAAGGGCCTAGATCTGATAGACAGACTGCCTGATGACCTATGGACAGAGGTTCATGACATTGTACAGGAGACAGGAATCAAGACCATCCCCAAGAAAAAAGAAATGCAAAAAAGCAAAATGCCTGTCTGGCGAGGCCTTACAAATAGCTGTGAAAAGAAGGGAAGTGAAAAGCAAATAAGAAAAGGAAAGATATACCCATTTGAATGCAGAGTTCCAAAGAATAGCAAGAAGAGATAAGAAAGCCTTCTTCAGCAATCAACGCAAAGATAGAGGAAAACAATAGAACTGGAAAGACTAGAGATCTCTTCAAGAAAATTAGAGTTACCAAGCGAACATTTCATGCAAAGATGGGCTCAATAAAGGACACAAATGGTACGGACCTAACAGAAGCAGGAGATACTAAGAAGAGGTGGCAAGAATACACACAAGAACTGTACAAAAAAGATCTTCACGACCAAGATAATCACAATGCTGTGATCACTCACCTAGAGCCAGACATCCTGGAATGTGAAGTCAAGTGGGCCTTAGAAAGCATCACTACAAACAAAGCTAGTGGAGGTGATGGAATTCCAGTTGAGCTATTTCAAATCATGCAAGATGATGCTGTGAAAGTGTTGCACTCAATATGCTAGCAAATTTGGAAAACTCAGCAGTGGCCACAGGACTGGAAAAGGTCAGTTTTAATTCCAATCTCAAAGAAAGGCAATGCCAAGAATGCTCAAACTACCGCACAATTGTACTCATCTCACATGCTAGTTAAGTAATGCTTAAAATTCTCCAAGCCAGGCTTCAGCAATATGTGAACCGAGAACTTCCAGATGTTCAAGCTGGTTTTAGAAAAGACAGAGGAACCAGAGATCAAATTGCCAACATCTGCTGAATCATCAAAAAAGCAAGAGAGTTCCAGAAAAACATCTATTTCTGCTTTATTGACTATGCCAAAGCCTTTGACTGTGTGGATCACAATAAACTGTGGAAAATTCTGAAAGAGATGGGAATACCAGACCACCTGACCTGCCTCTTGAGAAACCTGTATGCAGGTCAGGAAGCAACGGTTAGAACTGGACATGCAACAACAGACTGGTTCCAAATAGGAAAAGGAGTACGTCAAGGCTGTATATTGTCACCCTGCTTACTTAACTTATATGCAGAGTACATCACGAGAAACACTGGGCTGGAAGAAGCACAAGCTGGAATCAAGATTGCCGGGAAAAATATCAAAAACCTCAGATATGTAGATGACACCACCCTTATGGCAGAAAGTGAAGAACTAAAGAGCCTCTTGATGAAAGTGAAAGAGGAGAGTGAAAAAGTTGGCTTAAAGCTCAACATCAGAAAACTAAGATCATGGCATCCGATTCCATCACTTCATGGCAAATGGATGGGGAAACAGTGGAAACAGTGGCTGACTTTATTTTTCTGGGCTCCAAAATCACTGCAGACGGTGATTGCAGCCATGAAATTAAAAGATGCTTACTGCTTGGAAGGAAAGTTATGACCAACCTAGACAGCATATTAAAAAGCAGAGATATTACTTTGTCAACAAAGGTCCATCCAGTCAAGGCTATGATTTTTCCAGTGGTCATGTATGGATGTGAGAGTTGGACTGTGAAGAAAGCTGAGCACTGAAGAATTGATGCTTTTGAACTGTGGTGTCAGAGAAGACTCTTGAGAGTCCCTTGGATTGCAAGGAGATCCAACCAGTTCATCCTAAAGGAAATCAGTCCTGGGTGTTCATTGGAAGGACTGATGTTGAAGCTGAAACTCCAATAATTTGGCCACCTGATGTGAAGAGCTGACTCATTTGAAAAGACCCTGATGCTAGGAAAGATTGAGAGCAGGAGGAGAAGGGGACGACAGAGGATGAGATGGTTGGATGGCATCACTGACTCAATGGACATGGGATTGGGTGGACTTTGGGATTGGTGATGGACAGGGAGGGCTGGCGTGCTGCGGTTCATGGGGTTGCGAAGAGTAGGACGTGACTGAGCGACTGAACTGAACTAAAAGCCTTTGACTGTGTGGATCACAACAAACTGTGCGTAATTCTTCAAGAGATGGGAATACCAGACCACCTGACCTGCCTCCTGAGAAATCTGTATGTAGGTCAAGAAGCAACAGTTCGAATTGGACATGGAACAACAGACTGGTTCAAAATATTTTCACCTTGCTTATTAACTTATATGCAGAGTACATCATGTGAAATGCCAAACTGGATGAAGCACAAGCTGGAATCAAGACTGCCGGGAGAAATATCAATAACCTCAGATATGCAGATGACACCACCCTTATGGCAGAATGTGAAGAGGAACTAAAGAGCCTCTTGATGAAGGTGAAAGAGGAAAGTGAAAAAGCTGGCTCAACCTTCACAAAATGAAGATCATGGCATCCAGTCGCATCACTTCATGGCTTATAAATGGGGAAACAATGGAGAGAGTGACAGAGTTTATCTTCTTGGGCTTCAAAATCACTGCAGATGGTGACTGCAGCCATGAAATTAAAAGATCCTTGCTCCTTGGAAGTAGAGCTATGACTAACCTAGACAGCATATTTAAAAGCAGAGACATTACTTTGCCTACAAAGGTCCATCTAGTCAAAGCTATGGTTTTACCAGTAGTCATGTATGGATGTGAGAGTTGGACCATGAAGAAAGCCAGGCATCGAAGAATTGATGCTTTTGAACTGTGGTGTCAGAGAAGACTCTTGAGAGTTCCTTGGACTGCAAGGAGATCAAACCAGTCAATCCTAAAGAAAATCGATTCTGAATATTTATTGGAGGGACCAATGCTGAGGCTGAAGCTCCAATACTTTGGCCACCTGATGCAAAGAGCCAACTCATTGGAAAAGACCCTGATACTGGGAAAGATTGAAGACAGGAGGAGAAGGGGATGATAGGGGATGAGATGGTTGGTTGGCATCACCGACTCAACGGACATGAGTTTGGGTAGGCTCCAGGAGATGGTGGAGAACAGGGAAGCCTGGCGTGCATAGTCCATGGGGTCACAAAGAGCTGGACACGACAGTGACTAAACAACAACAACGTTACTAGCATTAACACTGCCCATGTTATTAGCCTCCCTAGCTGATTTTCCCCACTTACCCAAGCACCCTTATATTCTGATTATTTCTGGATTTCACATGTCAACTCAAATGGCCCACTTGTTGAATAGAGTGTAATTAGCATGTGTAATTAACATGCTAATCCCACGTGCTAATTTGGGCAACGTGTTCACTCACCCCAACCATTTTCATGGATCAAGTCATTCAGGTACTGCCTGGGGTCGTTGTACTTGACTTTGGCTCCCCTCAGCCTTCAGGTCTGCTCAAAGGTCACATTATTAGAGAGTTCTTCCTTGACCACTTACATAAAAGCTCACCCATGGTACCTCCAATTCATCTGCTCTATGAACCCTTCCTGACCACCTATTCCAAACTGTAAACCTCCTCCCCACCTGGCACTCTTGCTTCCACCATCTCCCCTGACTTTTTCTCTCCTCTCAGCATCGAGACCACAAAACATATATATTTCTCTACCACTCTGGTTCACAGTCTGCTACTCACTCTAGAATGTAAGCTCCTGTGGGCAGGACTACTGATTATATACCTGGTGCCTATGACAGTGGCTGGCATTCAATAAGCAGTCAGTAAATATTTGTTGAATAAATTATCACTGTTATACCAAAAAGACTAGAGCAGAGGGAGACTGGAAGCAAAGTTAGCCACATAGGCTGTGGCTGGACTCCAAGATGAAGACAGTAAGGCTGGGGTTGTTGGGTATCTATTTTGAGAGAAGAAAGATGCTCTCAAAAAGGGGTCTACAAGATTTGAAAACAGTTTGAAGAAGAAAAGAAGAAGAAAAATGTGCCAGGATGGGCTCTATTTTGAGCCGAGAAGAATGGAAACATTAACAAAGAGAGCTGGGGATGGGGAGGTGAGTTTAATAAAATATAAAGCAACACAGAGTGGACCTGTCAGTGATGGAGGTGGGGAGCTGTGACCCCTGCCCAAGAATGGATTAAACTAAAGGTGTAGTGAATACACCAAGAGAACACTTATGAAAAGGAGAGGAAAGGCCGGAGGAGGTGGCTTTGGTGGACACACAAAAGAAAAAAAGGAAGGAAGATGGCATCGGATGACATAAAAAGCTCCAGAATAATGGAAGCCAGGGGAGTTCTGACAAGGCTTTGGAAAGGGAAGAAGGCCAGTCCATTTGACAAGTGGCTTCCCAATAGATCAGTGGGTAAAGAAGCCAGCTGCAATGCAGGAGACACAGGAGACTTGGGTTCAATCCCTGGGTCAGGAAGATCCCCTGGGGGAGGAAATGGCAAACCACTCCAGTATTCTTGCCTGGAGAATCGCATGGACAGAGGAGCCTGGTGGGCTAGAATCCATAGGCTCACAATGAGTTGGATATGACTGAACACACAAGCGTTCAACAAGTAGGTTACTGGCAACCTTAGAAAAGGGTTTCAAACACTGGCAAACGTGTTAGCAATATGATTATTTTCAGAATTGTGATACTTATAAATCTGAACTCTGTAAAATTTAAATGTTTTGATTTTGAGGTATCCTCCACCAGAGAAGGAATGGGGACGTGGAGATTCCACTAGAAGAATAGCCCACTGGGAAGTGCTCAGGTGTAGCCTGGGACGGGAAGCAGGCCAGGGGCAAAGGTGAGGTCCCAGGAGACTTCCATTAAGATCAGATGCAGTTTCCATCTGTATTTTTCAGGGCCTCCCTAACTGATCTTCCCCACTTACCCAAGCACACTTAAGTTCTGATTATTTCTGGATTTCACATGACCTCCCAACTGCTTTCCCCACATCTAAGCTCCATTTCAGCAACCAGCCTGTGAGCTCACATCACTCCACTGCTCAACACCAAGTAAAGATCCGTGTCATTCAGAGCCAGAACCAATCACCTCCCAAGGATCCCCAAATGGTCAGTCCAAACACACCTCCTGCTTGCCCGGTGGTTCACCCACCCCCTCTCTTTTCATGGATCAGGTCATTTGGGTACTGCCTGGGGTCATTGTACTTGATTTTGCCTCCCCTCAGCCTTCAGGTCTCTGCTCAAAGGTCACTATGTTAGACAGTTCTTCCCTGACCGCTTACATAAAAGCTCACCTGCGGTACCCCCAATCCCTTGTATGTATGCATTTATGTCTTTTTCTTTCTTGTGTTCTTTTTTTCCATTATTCTTTCTTTCACTACTTCCTTCTTTATTTATTTTTATGGTACTTATCAGTTCCTGAGGTTTTACCTGTTCATGGTGAACTGCCTTAAGGCACATAAAAGGTCAATATTTGTTAATTGCTCAATCCAAGTTAATGACTTCTACTATGACTAGACAAAATTTAACATACAATTCAATCACCATCTTCATACTTAGAATATCCTATCTACCATCAGTCCAGTTCAGTCGCTCAGTTGTGTTTAACTCTTTGCGACCCCATGACTGCAGCACATCAGGCTTCCCTGTCCATCACCAACTCCCAGAGTTTACTCAAACTCATGTCCACCAAGTCAGTGATGTCATTCAAGCATCTCATCCTCTGTAGTCCCCTTCTCCTGCCTTCAATCTTTCCCAGCATCAGGGTCTTTTCTAATGAGTCAGTTCTCCACATCAGGTGGCCAAGTGATTGGAGCTTTAGCCTCAGCATCAGTCCCTCCAATAAATATTCAGAATCGATTTTCTTTAGGATTGACTGGTTTGATCTTCTTGTTGTCCAGGGGACTCTCAAGAGTCTTCTCTGACACCACAGTTCAAAAGCATCAATTCTTCGATGCTCAGCTTTCTTTATGGTGCAACTCTCACATCCATACATGACTACTGGAAAAACTATAGCTTTGACTAGCTGGACCTTTGTTGGCAAAGTAATATCTCTGCTTTTTAATATGTTGTCTAGGTTGGTCATAGCTTTTCTTCCAAGGAGCAAGCATCTTTTAATTTTATGGCTACAGTCACCATCTGCAGTGATTTTGAAGCCCAAGAAGATAAAGTCTATCACTGTCTCCACTGTTTCCCCATCTATTTGCTATGAAGTGATGGGACCAGATGCCATGATCTTCATTTTTTGTATGTTGAGTCTTAAGCCAGCCTTTTCACTCTCCTCTTTCACCTTCATCAAAAGGTTCTTTAGTTCCTCTTCACTTTCTGCCATAAGGGTGATGTCATCTGCATATCTGAGGTTATTGATATTTCTCCCAGCAATCCTGATTCCAGCTTGTGCTTTATCCAGCCCAGCATTTTGCATGATGTACTCTGCATATAAGTTAAATGAGCAAGGTGACAATATACAATATACAGCCTTGACATACACTCCTTCCCTAATTTTGAACCAGTCATTGTTCCATGTCTGATTCCAACTGTCGCTTCTTGACCTGCATACAGATTTCTCAGGAGGCAGGTCAGGTAGTCTGGTATTCCCATCTCCTGAAGAATTTTCCACAGTTTGTTGTGATCCACACAGCCAAAGGCTTTAGCATAGTCAATGAAGCAGAAGTAGATGTTTTTCTGGAAGTCTCTTGCTTATTCTGTGATCCAACGGATGCTGGCAATTTGATCTCTGGTACCTCTGCCTTTTCTAAACCCAGTATGAACACCTCAAGTTCTCTGTTCATGTACTTTCGAAGCCTTACTCGGAGAATTTTGAGCATTACTTTGCTAGCGTGTGAGATGAGTGCAATTATGGGGTAGTTTGAACATTCTTTGGCATTGCCCTTCTTTGGGACCAGAAAGAAAACTGACCTTTTCTCTATCATACTTTTCTCTAAAAAAGTACTCTGCCTCAATTGAGAGTTAGCCTTCTCAGGCCACCCATGCACCTTTCTGAGACTTTGATTCATATGATTTACTTCTACAATAGACACAATTATGAAATATCCAGGGTTAGAGATAGCTGATTGGATAGAAGACTTTCAGAAGCAGGTGTTTTGATGGTACGAACTAGCAACTTTCAGCCTGAGAGGCAATAGGAAAACTACAAGTAGCAGTAATAAGGTCAAAACACATATGCACATACACGTGTTTGTTTGAGGATTCTGAGTATAAGAAAAAACCTAGTAGTTTCAAAGCCTCACTCTCTAAAGCATATTAATCAATGCTGATAACGTTGACTACAAACTGTCAGAAAAAGATTAGGCTAGGTCCAAACTCCACTTAGTAGCCACGAAGCTGAAAATAAAGTTTTAAGGATTTAAATGGAAACCTCAAACTAATCTAGAAAATTCCTCTTGCAATATAGGTTTTTTGATCACGCTGGATTTCTCTAAAATTTAGGGCTGCTACTGGAAACTAATAAGATAAGAAATATGATATAACTGGGCTGTGTTTAGTTGCTCAGTCATGTCCGACTCTCTGCGACTGACTGCACAGACTGTAGCCCACCAGGCTCCTCTGTCCATGGGGATTCTTCAGCGAGAATACTGAAGTGGTTTGCCATGCCCTCCTCTGGCGGACCTTCCCAACTCAGGGATGGAACCAGGGTCTCCTGCATTGCAGGCGGATTCTTTACCAGCTGAGTTACCAGGGAAGCCCCATGATATAACTAAGTACTATACAAATAACATCTTATATGCAATACTTTCAAGTTCAAAAAGAAAAATGTTTCTTTTAATTTCATGGGACAGGTACAGTCTGAAAGCAGAAAAGCAGATTGCATTTTTGCAATTCTGACTAGCTTTTCTGACCCCTGTTGAGAACTTGAACACTAAAAACCCAGGTGATTTGTTATTGTTTTGTTCTGAAATTAAACACTGTGAGTGAACGTTCCATACATAGCTTCACGAGAGAAGAGAAGAGTAAAAGCAGTTCATTTTTACTGCTCTATTAATGAAATATTTTTATTACCTTTGAAAGTGAAAGTAGTCACACAGTCGTGTCCAACTCTTCGCGATTCCATGGACTACAGCCTGTCCCATGGATTTCTCCAGGCAAGAGTACTGGAGTGGGTTGCCATTTCCTTCTCTAGGGGATCTTCCTGACCCGGAAATTGAACCTGGGTCTCCTGCATTGCAGGCAGATTCTTCACCAACTGAGCCACTAGGGAGGCTAATTCAGAAATCTGAGAGTCAGACTACGATGACTATAAGGCGATGTCTCTTGCATAATTTGTCCAAATGAGGACATTTTATTCATGAGAGTTCATTCATCCCATGTGCTACCTTGTGTGACTGAATCCAAGCCAAGGATGACAACAGTCCAGGGGAGCACATCTGCAAACATATCTCCCACCCACCTCACCACAGCTGACTGATAAAAACCCACATATTCTTTCATTTAACAGATATTGATTCATTTAACAAATATTGAGCAATTGTTGTTATATATCCTGTTTAACTGGGCTTCCCTGGTAGCTCAGCTGCAAAGAATCCACCTACAATGCAGGAGACCCCAGTTCGATTTCTGGGTTGGGAAGATCCCCTGGAGAAGGAATAGGCTACCCACTCCAGTATTCTTGGGTTTCTCTGGTGGCTCAGATGGTAAAGAATCCACCTGCAATGTGGGAAACCTGGGTTCAATCCCTGGGTTTGAAGGATCCCTGAAAGAAGGCATGGCAACTCACTGTAGTATTCTTTCCTGGAGAATCCCCATGGACAGAGGAGTCTAGTGGGCTACAGCCCATGGGGTCGCAAAGAGTCAGGCATGACTGAGCCACTAAGCACAGCACATCTTTTTAACATGCATGTGTATGCATTTATGACATGTCAGACACATGTCCTAATTTAAGTATTAACTTACTTGATCCTCATAATAACCCAAAGAGAGGAACATCATTTTTCTCCTCACTTCACAAATGAGAAAATCCAGGCACAGAGAGGTTAAGCTACTAGCCTAGGGACAAAGCTAACAAATGTGGGAGCCAAGGTGGTCTGAGTCTAGAACTCTGATCTTAGCTCTTGACCTCTACAGAAGGCACAAGGCTAAGCAGCGGGAATCTACTAGCCTCTGACCTCTTGTGGACTGACCTTCCAGCCAGGAGGCATTGGTAGAGAGCAGACAATATATAATATTTTAATTATAAAGACTGGAGTGTCACAATGGAGAAGTGACAGGGTATCAGAACACAGAGGGGAAAAGGACAGAGGAAAACATTCTTGGGGCTCACACTGATTCCTCACAAAACCCTGAAAAATGATGATTATTAGTCTCATTGCAGAGATGAAGCAGTTCCTGCTGAGAGACCAGAGGTGAAGACCACAGGCAGGATTCATCCCTACTCTGAGCAGTCCCGACACAAGTCTGGTTGTTAGTAACAAACTGCACACCTGACTTTCCTCTAGATCCTGTCCACAGAGTGCGTTCCTTTTGCATTAGAGTTGACCCTCGATATCTGCAGGGGACTGGGCCCAGGATCCCCACAGATACCAAATTCCGCAGATGTCCAAGTCCTTTATATAAAATGGCTGTTATAAGGAGAGTGGTTGTTATTACCTGTGCACAACCACCCTTTGTATATTTTAAATCATCTCTAGATAACTGATAATACCTAATGTTAATGCTATATAGATAGTTGTAAATACAATGGAAATGCATGAACATAGTTGTTGGGCACACAGCAAATTTGTTTTTTGGAACTGTCTGGAATTTTTTCCCAGATATTCTCAATATGAGATTATTTGAATCCATGGATACAGACAGCCAATTGTATAATAATTTAATCTCTTCTGCATGGGACACTATGAGAGGTTTAAGTATTTATCTTGGGTGTCTTGTCAAATCCAGAAGTCTTACCTTATTGCTTTGACAAGAGTCATTTAACATGAAGCACTCTGCTCACAGTAACACTGTAATGCATGTTGGTTAGCGGCTTTCACCCAAAAATTAATTCCTATCATTGTTAATCTGAGGCTGCTCTATCCTGGTAGCTAAGGAGTTGCAGAGTTAAGGAGATAAAGAATAAACATGTATATAATGACTTCATTCCATGGGCCAGGCTAGGTGTTTTCACAAGTTATTTAAATGTGGAAAAGAGATCAGGTGTTTCAGATAAGATGCATCTGAGAGGCTGCTGAGGCTGACTTAAAAACAAACTGTTCTGTCATTTTAAAAATAAGAAAATTAAGTGCAATCAAAGCACCCAATTTCAAGAGAAGAGAAAATCTTCAGTCATTAAAAATTATGTTTACAAGGAGTTTTTAACAAATGAAGAAATAGTCCTGTTCTAATAACATTTACATATTCAGGAAAAAAGAGCAAAAATGAACAGAGTATAAAACTCTTTATAGGTTAATACATGTATTTTTTATATTCCAGAAACACTTCTAGAAATACACAAAAAGGAACAGTGTTACTAACAGCTCATACCAAGAGAAGATGGATAAAAGGAAAAATTACCATTTACTTTACACCCTTTAATAGTTTCCTATACATAATTCTTAAAAATTAAACAAAATTAGATTTAGGAAGAATTTTCAAATAATGTATAAAAAGCTGAAAATGCTTAGACTACAAAGGTATCTTGAGTGTCAGAACAAATGTTTTTTAATGTAGAATAATTTCAACTATATCCCCCCTCCCAATATAAGGAACTAGAAAATTCCTAAAACTGAAACCCTGAGGGACTAGTTTTCACTTTTTTTACTTTGTAAGCTTTATTATTGTTTGGAATATTTACAGTAAGCTTTTATCACTTCTGTGATAAAAAAATCCAAATACTAAGAAACAGAATATAGGAAACATACTCATATAAGTGATAGAATTATGAGAGTTGCTTTTGCCACATTCTGAAATCAAACATAAAGAAGCAAATATTGTCACTGTCAAATTGATAATTCAAAGTACACACTAAAAGATTATCTTGCTGAAATACAGCCAAGTGGGCTCAAAGTCCTAATTCAAGGAAGACAGAATCACACCTCAATTTTAAATACTTTTGACCTAATCTTCTTTTCTCCTAATCTTCTTTGCTGTGGTGTTAACCCTGCCTTCTTTCACACAGCCATCTGAGAAAAGAAGATGATAGTTGACAATTAGCTGGAGTTAGGTCACACACTCTAACCTCAGGGTGACTGGCAACTGCCCACGGACTGGAAGCCTCCTTCCTCACCGCTTAGGCATTCTTGGCTTCAATACCTCCCAATTACTTTTGGACTTTAGTTTTCTCTAATATATCACCTGCCATCATAAAGTATTAATACAGCCTGCATCTTACAAAACAGTGAAAGGAAGGAAATTAATTACTGCTTTAAGTTACCCTGATGCCAAAGTGTCACTTACTAGCAAAATATAGATCTTTTTTGAAAGCTCTTTGGAAAATACATACACGTCCTGTTTACTATCATCATATATTCTCCCCTTTGATATGCATGATCCTTCATGAAGCAAAGAAAAGTAGGGCACTCCAGTTCCTCTCTGCTGGGGTGAATACACTGCAGCCTCTCCCTCTTTCTTTTAACAACCAAAAGCTCTGGGTCCAACATAAAAAGCAACTACCTGAGGACTCTGAAAAGTGAACGAAAAAGGTGAATTGTGGAGGACAGCCAAAACTTAGAGAAGTGACCAAACGGGGGTGAACTTCCCAGGTTCTTTTCTTTTCTTTTTCTTTGGAGCAGGACACCATCACAGAGTTCCAGAGAAAGCGACAGACCAGTCAGTGCAGCAGCCTGAACAGCTAAATCTTCAAATGAAACTCTGTCTTTTGGGCCAGAGGAACCTGGAAAAGGACCCTTGAAGACCAGAGTATTAGGGAAATCATAGAGAAAAAGAACATGGAGAAGGGAATTCCCAAATTCTATACACAAACCGGCACAGTTCCCAGCCTCACCTTGAGCTGTGCATTCATGAGACAGACCCATAGTAGCACAAAAAAGGCTCTGAAAACTGAACTGAGATTAGAACCACCACTCTGGGAAGGTAACAAGGAAATTCAGTCTGAATCTAGCCAGGTTCACTGACTGCAAAACCAAAATTTAAAAAGACATGTTCAGGAAAATACAATAGGACCCAGAATATACACAGAATATACACTGTAGCATAATATGCACTGTTCCCAGGATACAATCTAATAGCAATTCATATTAAAAGAGCTGGAAAAATATGTCTAGATCTCAAGAGAAAATACATCCAGATTCCAACTATAAGATGACCCAGAGAATAGATATTATAATATCTTCCATGAGGATATGAAATGAAAGACAAGTTCTCAGCAGAGAAACAGAAATTAGAAAAATAACCAAGTGAAAATTATAGTAATAAAAAAATCTGAAATTTAAAATTCACTGGATGGCTCAACAGAAGAACCTTGACCACAGAGGAAAGAGTGAGTAAGCTTAAAGGGTGAGTGAAATCATCTTGTCTAAAGAACAAAGAGAACACAATTCAGAAAAATAAGCACAGCATCAGGGACCTGTAGGAGAATATTAAAACTTCTAGTATTTTTGTCACTGCAATTCTAGAAAAAGAGGAGGAAAAGACGTGGAGAAACTGTTTGAAGAAATAATGGCCAAAAACTTCCCAATTATTAAAATACATAAATTTATTAATGCAAACAGCTCATAAACTCTAAACAGAATAAGCTCAAAGATAACCACCCTTAGACACATCAAAATCAACTGCTTAAAAGCAAAGATACAGGGAAAATCTTCATAATAGCTAGAGAGCAATTACGACTGAACAACTGAATTGAACTGAATTACATAATACATATAGGAGAACAATTATTCAAATAACTGAAGAGTTTTCATCAGAAACGAGAATGGCCAAAAGACAATGGAAAAACATCTTTAAAGTACAGAAAGGAAAAAACAGCTAACCTAGAATTCTATATCCCTTGATAATATTCCTCAGGAAAGAAAGCTAAATGACATTTTTAGACAAACGAACACCAAGAGAATTCATTTTTGGCAAAACTACTCTAAAAGAAATGCTAAAGGAAGTGGTTCAGGCTGAAGGGAAATGACACCAGAAACCTGGATATTCACCAAGAGCAACAACAGAAATGTAAATATCTGGGTAAACATAAAAGACTATTTTCCACAGTTCTTTAAAACATGTATGACTGCTAAAAGTAAAAATTATACCATTGTTTGGTAGGATTTTCAATGTACAGATATAATTTATGTCATAAAGGTAAGCAGGGGAGGATAAAGGAAATTATATGATCATAAGGTTTCAAATTTTACTTGATGTAGTACAATATTAACACTAGCAGACTGTGAGAGTTTACATATGTATGCTGGAATTCTCAAACATTCTCCAAAATTTTTTCAAAGAAATAAAGCCAAAAATTCAGTATATAAACAAAAATGGAATGCTAGAAAGATAGATTCAAATCATCCAAGAGAAGACAGGAAAGGAGACAAAGAGGAACAAGAAATGGAGGAACATGGAGAAAACAAATAATAAAATGGGAACTTTAAATCCAATCTATCAATAATTATATTAAATGTAAATGATCTAAAAAACCCTATGTAAATACATTGTCAGAATTTTTCCAACTAACAAGAACCAACTATATGCTGCCTACAAAAAACTCATTTTAAATATAAAGATTTAAATTTAAATCTATAGATTTAAATAGATTAGATTTAAAGTAATAAATTTATTACTTTAAATAAGTAGATTAAAAGTAATAAATGAAAAAAAGCACATCATGTATATAATAATCAAAAGGAAATCAGAATCAGGCTGTATTAATTTTGACTACTCTCATATTCTTGCTTCTCCTAATCTTTAATCCTTCCATATTAATATATTTATTACAGAGGTTTTTCCCTCATTATTCACAAAACCATTTTCCAGACTTTTAAGCTGTTCTTGGCAATGATTTACAAAATATATCAGCATACCCCTGCCATTTATGAACTTACAATCTAAGACAGACAACATTAATGCAAGTTTATTAATATGTTGCTGCTGCTGCTGCTAAGTCGCTTCAGTCATGTCCAACTCTGTGCGACCCCAGAGACGACAGCCCACCAGGCTCCCCCATCCCCGGGATTCTCCAGGCAAGAACACTGGAGTGGGTTGCCATTTCCTTCTCCAATGCATGAAAGTGAAAAGTGAAAGTGAAGTCCCTCAGTCGTGTCCAACCAACTCTTTTCGACCCCATGGACTGCAGCCCACCAGACTCCTCCGTCCATGGGATTTTCCAGGCAAGAGTACTGGAGTGGGATGCCACTGGGTCTAGTGGAGACCTAACAACCTCAATGTACAGAGGTCACCGGGACAACACTGAATAAATTTCTCAGGACCAATTTTTTTTAAGGCTATGTCTCTGAAAGTCACAGTGGAGATCTGTAGGAAAATATACACATTTTAATTGTACACAAAGCCTTTTAAGAAAATACTTCATGTAAAGCACAAACAAGATGTATTTTACACAACACTGCATTGTAAGGGAGTAAATCTAAACTGAAATCATATTATCTGTACATGAGAAGATTCAGTCTGTGGTAACCCCAAAGGGATGCATACATATAACCACTTTAGAAAGTTTCCAACACCTTGTAGAAGGGCTTTTGCTCCTTCTGTCTGCTTTGTTTTTAAACTAGACAGAATTAAACTACATTTTTAGTTTCTAAAAGTAATTTTCTCTGCTTTGAATTCAAATGTTTAAATTTATATATGGTTCAGTTCAGTTCAGTCGCTCAGTCGTGTCCAACTCTTTGCGACCCCATGAATCGCAGCTCCCCAGGCCTCCCTGTCCATCACCAACTCCCAGAGTTCACCCAGACTCACGGCCATCGAGTCAGTGATGCCATCCAGCCATCTCATCCTCTGTCATCCCCTTCTCCTCCTGCCCCCAATCCCTCCCAGCATCAGAGTCTTTTCCAATGAGTCAACTCTTCGCATGAGGTGGTCAAAGTACTGGAGTTTCAGCTTTAGCATCATTCCTTCCAAAGAAATCCCAGGGCTGATCTTCAGAACGGACTGGTTGGATCTCCTTGCAGTCCAAGGGACTCTCAAGAGTCTTCTCCAACACCACAGTTCAATGGCATCAATTCTTCGGCGCTCAGCCTTCTTCACAGTCCAACTCTCACATCCATACATGACCACAGGAAAAACCATAGCCTTGACTAGACAGACCTTTGTTGGCAAAGTATGTCTCTGCTTTTGAATATGCTATCTAGGTTGGTCATAACTTTCCTTCCAAGGAGTAAGCGTCTTTTAATTCATGGCTGCAGTCACCATCTGCAGTGATTTTGGAGCCCAGAAAAATAAAGTCTGACGCTGTTTCCACTGTTTCCCCATCTGTTTCCCATGAAGTGATGGGCACAGATGCCATGATTTTCGTTTTCTGAATGTTGAGCTTTAAGCCAACTTTTTCACTCTCCACTTTCACTTTCATCAAGAGGCTTTTTAGTTCCTCTTCACTTTCTGCCATAAGGGTAGTGTCATCTGCATATCTGAGGTTATTGATATTTCTCCCAGCAATCTTGATTCCAGCTTGTGTTTTTTCCAATCCAGCGTTTCTCATGATGTACTCTGCATATAAGTTAAATAAACAGGGTGACAATATACAGCCTTGACGTACTCCTTTTCCTATTTGGAACCAGTCTGTTGTTCCATGTCCAGTTCTAACTGTTGCTTCCTGACCTGCATACAAATTTCTCAAGAGGCAGATCAGGTGGTCTGGTATTCCCATCTCTTGAAGAATTTTCCACAGTTTATTGTGATCCACACAGTCAAAGGCTTTGGCATAGTCAATAAAGCAGAAATAGATGTTTTTCTGGAACTCTCTTGCTTTTTCCATGATCCAGCAGATGTTGACAATTTGATCTCTGGTTCCTCTACCTTTTCTAAAACCAGCTTGAATATCAGGAAGTTCACAGTTCACATATTGCTGAAGCCTGGCTTGGAGAATTTTGAGCATTACTTTACTAGCATGTGAGATGAGTGCAATCGTGCAGTAGTTTGAGCATTATTTGGCATTGCCTTTCTTTGGGATTGGAATGAAAACTGACCTTTTCCAGTCCTGTGGCCACTGCTGAGTTTTCCAAATTTGCTGGCATATTGAGTGCAGCACTTTCACAGCATCATCTTTCAGGATTTGGAATATCTCAACGGGAATTCCATCACCTCCACTAGCTTTGTTCGTAGTGATGCTTTCTAAGGCCCATTTGACTTCACATTCCAGGATGTCTGGCTCTAGGTCAGTGATTATACCATCGTGATTATCTGGGTCGTGAAGATCTTTTTTGTACAGTTCTTCTGTGTATTCTTGCCATCTCTTCTTAATATCTTCTGCTTCTGTTAGGTCCATACCATTTCTGTCCTTTATTGAGCCCATCTTTGCATGAAATGTTCCCTTGGTATCTCTAATTTTCTTGAAGAGATCTCTAGTCTTTCCCATTTTGTTGTTTTCCTCTATAAAATCTGGTCCCTTTCAAGTAGAAAAAGGTAAAAAACCTAAGTAACATTTTAATAGTAAGTTGACAGTGTCTCTTTAACCTGAACCCTGAGCCCTCAAATCCTGAAGTTACAGTTAAAGCATCATGTGGATGGAGTGTGCTGCAACAGTCAATGCTACTCTTGACAGTGTTGAAAAAAAAAAATAAGAAAATCCATTCATGGACATACTGAGTACCTACTATGAATGAGACAGAGCCAGGTGCTACCCCTGAGTAAGATCCAGCCCTCACCCTCAAAGACTGCTCTTTGGTGAGAAAACCAGGGAGCTTAAATACACTCAGTAGTGTTCCTCCAAGGCTTATTATTTTCAGAGCTCTCAAGAATAGACCCCTTATTAATATGTTAATATATATATATATATTTATATTATGAATTATACATCAGAAATATCTAAAGTATATGCTTGGAAAAGGTGTTAAGTTCCCACTATACACTGAAATTTAGCAGGCTTTAACAGTGGCATGGAACTCACAGTTTAGGTGGTTCAGAAAATAATGCCAAGGAAGATGGAATTCATACAAGAAGCCTGAGAAAAATATATGTATTTTCCGAAGCAACTAAATGTAGATTTTGATTCAGCCTGCCTAAAGCAAATCAGGCTGTACAGTACATAGATAGATAAAGACAACATTTTATTAGGCTTATAAAGATTAGCAACAGTATTAGGTAGATCATAGATATCACCACATCTTACATTACAATGATAAAATAATGCTTTGGGGCTCAGACCTAATAGATGTTCTTCCAACAATATTTTGTACCTAAACATTCTCACTATGAAATTATAGCTTTACAGGCACCCCACCTTTCCACCAGTCATTTTTTTAAGGTGATAGGGAGAAGAGAGAGAGGGAGGAGGAGGGAGAGAAAAAGAAGGAAGCAGGATGGTTACCCAAGGGAATGGACATTCTGCGACGGAAATTCATCAGTTATCTAAAATATATGAACCAGGGTCTTCAATGAAAGTTTTCAGTTATAAGTAAAACTAAAGGAACAGACTGATTGTTTTAGGAGAAAGTATAAAATGAAGATAGAGAAAAGTGAAGAATTGAACCTTATAGTACATACAAACCATCAGTACCCTCCCCCACCTCATGTGTTTTCACATATTTTTTTGTGATTTGATTAAAAACATCTGCTCTTTCTAAGAAGATTATTATGTCTATCTTACAAATGAGGCACAGACAGACAAAAAGTACTTAATAGTACAGGCACTCATCACTTTTATGATACAGTTCATTCCTGGAAACCACACTCAAAAAATCATTAAGTGGACTGCGTGGAATTTATTAAAATCATTTACTAGAATAGGTTTGAATTTAGCAAAGAAAGCTAGTGACAAATAAGTGGATAAATACAAGAGAGGTATTTTACTGGCCCTTTATTTTTCTGTATCACAAGGAATGTTTGGAGGAGTGAAATGCTAACTACACAAACAAGAAAAGACCATCAGCAGGCATGGGTATAAATACTGACCTGTACTCTAAGGAAGATCAACAGGAGAAGAAATCCAAAGCAACTGCTACAAATTTGCAGTTAAAAAGCAAGGCAGTTGAAAGCCCAGAAATAGATCCATACAAATAAAATCAACTGATCTTTGACAAAAGAGCAAAGGCAATACATTGGAGAAGAAGCCTTTTCATCAAATGGTTCTGGAACAACTGGACATACACATGCAAGGGGAAAAAAATGAATCTAGACACAGACCTTTAAATTAACTCAAAATGGATCACAGACCTAAATGTAAAATGCAAAACCTAAAACTTCTAGAAGATAACACAGGAGAAAATCTAGGTGACCTTTAGTTCAGTGCTGCCTTTCCAGATACAAGATCAAAAGCACAATCCATGAAAGAAAAGAATTGATAAGATAGACTACATTAAAATTAAAAAGCTCTGCTCTGCAAAAGACACTGTAAAGAGAATGAAATGACAAGCCACAGACAGAGAGGAAACCTTTGCAAAACACATGTCTGATAAAGGACTAGTATCCATGATACACAATAGCCTCTTAAAACAGCAGTAAGGAAACAACAGAATTACAGAATGGACAGAAGATATAAACAGATACCTCATCCAAAAAAAGACATGGCAAATAAGCACATGAAAACGTGCTCAACATCATTTGTCATTAAGGAGATGAAAATTAAAACAATGAGGTAATATTACACACCTATTAGAAAGGCTGAAATCCAAATGCTCACAGTGGTGCTGCAAGAGCTGGTGACGATGTGGAGCAGAAATCTCAGAGGCTGTTGGTGGGGACAGAAAATGGTACAGCCACTTGGGAAGAGAGTTTGGCAGTTTCTCATAAAACCAAACATAATCAGATTGCATAAGAAAGCAATCATGCTCCTTGCTTATTTAACCAAAGGAATTGAAAACTTACATCTACACAAACACCTACATGCAAATGTCTGTGGCAGCTTTATTCACAGCGGTCAAAACTTGGTCGCAATCAAGATAACTTCAGTTGATGAATGAATAAACAAACGGTGGTACATCCAGACGATAGAATATTATTCAAAGATGGAAAGAAATGAACCATCAAAAGCCACAAAAAAGCAAGGAGATGGATGTGTAACTAACTTTATAGTAGTGATGTCAATTACATCTCAAAAAACTCAGCAAAAAATAAATTAAATAAAATTAGGACATCACCAGAGGTTGAATACTGAATTAGAGAAAACATGGTATGGAATTATAAAGAAAAATATGGGGTCAGTTTATAACCAAAATGCCAACAGTTACATGGAGAGGTAAGGGTTTGGACTGTTTCTTTAAAAATGACTGAACTCTGTGCAGGAGAGTATCCTTATTTTTAGGAGGGACTGAGTTAGGAAAAATATGAATAATATGGATACCTGTGAAGAAAGAGTAAGAGATCAAGCAAATGGAACAAAGTGCAGGTGCATCTGGGTGAGCAGCATACAGGTATTCACTGAGTTGTTCTCACAACTTACCTTGAAATTATTTCCAAATAAAAGCTCTTTTTAAGTATACCTCCCCCACAAAAGGCATGGAAGAACCTTAAATAAATATTGCAAAGTGAAAGAAGGCTGCATACTATTTGATTCCAACTTACACGACGTTCTGAACAAGGCAAAACTATGAAGACAGAAAAAAGATCAGTGGTTCTGGGGAGCAGAGAGGAGATGAATGGGGGGTGGGGGGAGCACAGGGCATTTTTACAGTAGTGGGACTATTCTGTATGACACTGTAGTGATGGACACATGTTATACGTGTGTCAAAATGCACAGAATGTAGGAAACAGGGAACTCTAATGTAGACTATGGACTTCGGTGAATAATAACATATCAATACTGGCTCATCAACTATAACCAAGGTACCACAAATTAACTTAAGACGTTAATTATAGAGAAAACTGCAGTGGAGGTTGGGGGTGGGGGGGGAGATGGGACAGAGAGATGAGGGAATATATAGGACTCTCTGCTCTTTCCATTCATTCTTCCATAAAATATAAAAACTGTTCAAAAATAGCCTATTAACTTTTTAAAGCAAAGCAGTACGTCACTTTCTGTGTTCTTATTCGATGATTACAGGTCAAAAGGTTTAAGTGGCACCAAAGATATTTTAATTTCCTCCAATCTTATATGCCAGAACTGTATAATGAGGCAAACAGCTGAAATAGAAAACCATCTCATGACAGCCTGCCTATCATTTTCTATGTCTTCTTTTTTCATTAACTTCCAGAATGCCTCGTTGTTCATTTGTTTACTTTCATAAAGAAAATGCATTCTATTCCACTAGGAGTGATCACGGAGCATTATTTCAGTCCCCGAGGATGTGTCTGTGGAAAATAGCCCTCTTTTCACATCCCCTTAAGGTTGGAGCCAGGACAGCTTCCAATGACTCTCCCCAGGGCGAGAGGTAACCAACAATGAGGGCTTTTACATAAAATACCTCAAAAGAAAGAAATTTGGGGTAAAAAGACACTAAAGACCCTGTTCTGAACTGAAGGAAACACACACACTCTTACGTTGAAAATGGCTGGGTATGAACTCTCCCGCTCAAACACCATCAACAAGCAGTTAAGCATTTCAGCAGCTCAGGAGGAGTGCTCAGTTCAGAAAGATTCATGATGATGTGTCTGCAGAAGAACCTGTCACCTTACTGGTGAGGTTAAAATAGAGAGATGTTTTCTTCTCTGCTTCTTAAGATGTGTAAAAAGCCTAGTACTAAAAACAGTACTTCTGTTGTGGTAAATGACATGTAAAATTTTCTCTTGGTTGTGCTTTTAACAAGCAGGGCCTCACCTTGAGCTTTGAATACTGTGCGACAATATTTTGAACACACAGATATTCCTAACCTGTGATTCTCAAAGTGCGGTCACTGGACCAGCAGCAATGACATTACTAGGGAACTTGTTAGAAATGCAATTCTAATCCAGATCTACGGAATCAGAGACTCCAGGGGCGGGACCCAGCCACCTGTTTTCACAAGCCCTGCAGATGACTATGATGCCCAATGAAGTTGGAAAGCCATGGTTCTAGAAAACGTAAATATGGAAACATGCCTTACCTTTTTCTCCATTGACTAGAATCAATTATTGAGTTAAGCCTGGGTCAAAGAGCTCCTCATGTTCATAACACTAGCACAGCTGGTTAAGAATCTCATCTTTTTATCCCTGTCTCTCCACTATGCGAGGATAGAACCTTCACGTAGTCCCCTAAGACACACCCAGTGCCAACTCTGAACCCGCATTGTGAAGAAGTCTGTTTTCTCAGTTAAAAAAATCAAAGCCTCCCTCTCCAAAGGGCTTGTCCTTTTTCACAACCACAATACTTCCATCTTATACGGGATAACAACTATCAGTTTACAAAGTACCTGCAGATACACTATGTAATTGCACTATCTTGAAAACCCTGTGACTCAGACTCTCCATTTCCCCTAACATTTCACAGAGGAGGAAGCTGAAGCTTAGAGAACCCTGACTAACCAGTCCCTAGTTCAAGACCAACTAGGCAGTAAGCATACAGAGTCTCCTTGGCTCAAGCCAAGCATGATGCTCTAAGCGGTCTTCATCAAAGAAGCATTAACTCTGTGATCTTGGATGAATTATTGAAGCTCCATAAGCCTCATTTCCACATCCATAACACAGAAGTAGAAGTAGTACCCACTTCACAGAAGATTAAAGGAGATAATCCATGGAAGGCTTTCAGAACAGAGCCTGGCCAATAGCACATCTGTGATAAAAGTGAGCTGTAATTACTGATCCTGACACCACCACCACTCCAGCTATTGTAACACTGCAGTCACTCCTGCTCCAGTAAGTGAACTTTTTTTTAACCTATTACTGTATTCCTTCACTCCTGCCTTTAGACTTCTTATACTGTCCAGACCATCACATGTTGAGTGTTTATGCGGGGACATGATCACATCATCTGTTGGGCTACAGCAGAGTTGACAATAGATTAAACTACCAAAACCCTTCATAATAAATGGACTTGTTGTTAGCTATTCCAACCATCTGACACTTTCATCTTTATTTCAATGTAAAGATTAGCTTTTACAAAGATAAACCAGATGATTATATCAAATGTACACAGCCTTCATCCCAGAGAGTTTCTTAAGATTCAAGAAAAACAAAAGGCTTAACTAAGGCTGGCAAATGGAAAAGCCGGCTCCGGCTCCTTGCCGCTAAATTGATCAAAGATAGTCTGAGTCTTCAGTGGTATAAATGAAAAACAGAAACTCTTCTCTGAGCAAATCCTTCCAGATATATGCCTGATTGCAACCCTTTGAAGTTGACACAGCTGAAATCAGATTTTTTTTTGCATGAATTATGCACTACAGCAGAACAGAAGGAAGACCACTCAGACTATGACTCATGGTACAAGAAAAAGCTGAAGGCACAATTTGTACTATGCATATGGGAAGCCATCATCCCTGGTCTAGGAAAGAGGCTCACGGTGGGGGGTATCTTCAGCAATGGAGCTGCAGCAGCAAAGCCCACGGAGCTAATGACTTCAACAACTGCGCAGACCCACTTATTTGCCTTTTTGTAGCTTTTGTCCCACTGACTTCCAAGTCCATTGATCTAATCCACCATAACTAATTATTTAAATCCTCTGCACAAATGAAATTAACACTCATTTTAATTCATTTAAGTCAACGTAAACCCAACAAAAGATTCTCCAAGCCTAAATGTAAAGCTTCATTTAACTTTTCCCCCTGAATCACAATGATTCAAGTTTAAATGCCATAATTTGTTTTAGTATTTATGTGCTCTAACTAAAGATTCTACAAATAAAGATTGCCCATGCTTATTGGATTTTTAAGGCCACCATAACAGAATGTTTGAGTGCCTTTGAAAAATGTTTTTAATGATTCTTCTAAACGTATCAAAAATTCAACCAAAGTTTAAATTGATGTTTTCTAAAAGGAAATAACTTCTAAACTGAAACTACTTCCAAATCAAATGTATTCATGCTGGTACTATTTCAAATTCATCAAAACCCAAGATAATAGATGTTCATAGTTATAAATGAATGGCTTCTTAGCTCAATGAGTAAATCCATATTTGGGGAAAACAACTGGCCTGTCAGCTAGCCCACGATTCCAATATTATTTCTACTTATATAACAGATCAGGCATTTATTTCTCAACACTAAAGTCAAAAGCAAAATCAGTTTGTTGGATTATGAAGCAAAGCTATTGGAGTTAAAGAGTTGTGTATTTTAAAGGCCAGCTTTGGACGTAGAGCTAATGATGGCCAGGAATTAACTTTATTCACTGCATTCAACACCTAGAAACCTAGAAACACCTAGGAAACCTCAAACACCTAGAAACCTCAAGTGGCTACAGTTGACCCTACCTGATTAGGAAATCAAAAAACTTATGAGCAAAGGCAAAATAGTTGGTCGGTTTCAAAGCTGGCTCTCTCTTGATGGCTTTTAACTATTCCTCTTTCAAACCACAAACTCTGAGGACAGGATCCCCACTGCACCACCTTTCGGAATGGGGCTCAGGCTGGTGCTCAGCTTTTGTTGATGTTTCATTCCTACACACATTTTGCTATGTTATCACTGAACGGGGCTTTCTAACCACTTGCTTTTGCCCACGATATGTGTGTGGTCCTCATTCTTGCCTGTCTTGTTGATGTGGAATCTACACCCTACTCAAGACGTCTACATGGACACTTATGTCCCCAAGGGTTCCCACTTTCTCTTTGACTTAGATGTATACCTACTCTGCTAAGAATGACCTTCCCCAGTGCTAGCTTCTCACCCTAAATCTACTGGCCCACACCTGAATATAACACAATTGAAGCTGTGGTTGTGAGTCAGAGGAGAGTTATCTGGCTTCTAAATAAAGAGAAAGAGAAAGAAAGAGGGAGGGAACACAAAGGCTCAAAAGTGTTTCTGTTCCTCCAAGTTCATGGGTCCTTTATCTTACACTTGGCTAGGGTCCCAGACATCAGTTCTCAGGTGCCACATGGGTGGCTTTGGATGTGTACCTAAGCAAAAATAATCTTAATTAAAAACACGGAACTGGGAGCTAACATATCTGTTTTCTGATCCTAACTGCCACTAAGATCACACCACTGTATGATCTCTGGTGAGTCACTGTCTCTCTAGGTCTGTTTTCTCATTTGTAAAATGAAAGGACTGTAATCTCAAAGTTCTCTTCTAGCTATGAAATTCTGTTACTATATTCTGCAAAAGTAATTGTCCAACAAATTCTCAGCCATATTGAAAAGCTTAAAATACTATCTGCTGTTATTTACTCATGTCGTATCTCCCCTCCATGAGTACGGACAATTGAAACTTGATAATGTACCCTAAAGCAGAGACACTGGGAAGTGTTCCCATATAAACTTTTTTTCTACCAGCACATTCAAATGAGCAATTCAACACCCCTGTTGATTAAATCACTCTGAAAGGCCATCCATATCGACTTCTCACACAAATTTAAAGAAGCAGAGCTCTTGGCTGAGTACCTACTATGGGCCAGAGATTTAGTTAAGCACTTTCCTGCAAATAACTCCAATTTTTGCATCTGAAAGGTTAACAAGATCTCCATCTCACAAGACCTGAGAGATTCTTAACTAATGCAGAGTCACAGCTCTGATAAGTTGGTGGTGTGCTTTGGGCTGGCCCACTGGAAGGAGCTGAGGGAGCCTTTCTTATCTTAGTCTTGGATAGAAGTAATCACAACACACAGTCTGTCATACCATATTCATGCAGTAAAGCTTTCTATTGCATTTAACAGTGTTTACATTGTACCCTTCTCAAAAGATGGGAAGAAACAGATTTTCCTAGGAATGGCTTCAAATTTGTCATATGTGAATAAAAGAAAATAAAGTCTGCAAGAAAAGAAAATCATATATATGTACATAAGAAAAGCACCTCTACTTCATATAATTTAAAAACCTAGTTAGAAATAAAAAGAAGTTGATCACCCTATCACTTTAAGTAGGTAAACATAAAAATGTAATGAACAAAAATAAAGATTAAAATAAATGGGAAATACCGAAATTGTTTATTTTAACTCAGTTTTAAAACTGTCTTCTAAATATGGAGAGGAATAGTACTGTCAGGCAGTAAAAAAGATTATGTCACTTGAGTGTATGTTCCTCGGTTCTTTGTCTCGTCACAACAAAGATTTGGAGTGACGGACATTAAAGCCCCGCCCCCCTTGGCGTGTCACAGCTCTCAAGTCTTGGATAGACTGTGTTATAGCTCTCAGGTCTCGAATGGACCATGTTATAGCTCTTAGAAAAATCAGTGTTACAGCTCAGTGTTACAGCTCTATTTTATTTAGAAGATAGCAGGAAAATCCATCTTCGAGGCATGAGGGCACGTCGATCCAAAGACACAAGAAGAAGAGCGCCCCAGCGTGCGGGAGGGAGAGGGAGGGAGAGAGAGAGAGAGAGCAAGCTTTGGCTCCTCTATTTATATGTTTATCTCTCCCTGGGCCTGTCCTATGTAAATTGGGCCAGCCAGGATTGTTGTTTGTTTTACCTGAGGTCCTCACTCTGGTCCTTGGACCTTCTTTTGTTCTAGTTTCAAGGGCTTTTCCCTTCCTTGTCTTCTAGCCACCGCCATTTTGGACTCCTTTTCCCTATTCTACCTACCTAACAATAAACTATGGAAAATTCTGAAAGAGATGGGAATACCAGACCACCTGACCTGCCTCTTGAGAAATCTGTATGCAGGTCAGGAAGCAACAGTTAGAACTGGACATGGAACAACAGACTGGTTCCAAATAGGAAAAGGAGTACGTCAAGGCTGTATATTGTCACCCTGTTTATTTAACTTATATGCAGAGTACATCATGAGAAACGCTGGACTGGAAAAAACACAAGCTGGAATCAAGATTGCTGGGAGAAATATCAATAACCTCAGATATGCAGATGACACCACCCTTATGGCAGAAAGTGAAGAGGAACTAAAAAGCCTCTTGATGAAAGTGAAAGTGGAGAGTGAAAAAGTTGGCTTAAAGCTCAACATTCAGAAAACGAAAATCATGGCATCTGGGCCCATCACTTCATGGGAAACAGATGGGGAAACAGTGGAAACAGTGTCAGACTTTATTTTTCTGGGCTCCAAAATCACTGCAGATGGTGACTGCAGCCATGAATTAAAAGACGCTTACTCCTTGGAAGGAAAGTTATGACCAACCTAGATAGCATATTCAAAAGCAGAGACATTACTTTGCCAACAAAGGTTCGTCTAGTCAAGGCTATGGTTTTTCCTGTGGTCATGTATGGATGTGAGAGTTGGACTGTGAAGAAGAAAGCTGAGCGCCGAAGAATTGATGCTTTTGAACTGTGGTGTTGGAGAAGACTCTTGAGAGTCCCTTGGACTGCAAGGAGATCCAAGCAGTTCATTCTGAAGGAGATCAGCCCTGGGATTTCTTTGGAAGAAATGATGCTAAAGCTGAAACTCCAGTACTTTGACCACCTCATGCGAAGAGTTGACTCATTGGAAAAGACTCTGATGCTGGGAGGGATTTGGGGAAGGAGAAGAAGGGGACGACAGAGAATGAGATGGCTGGATGGCATCACTGACTCGATGGACGTGAGTCTGAGTTGTTGGTGATAGACAGGGAGGCCTGGCGTGCTGCGATTCATGGGGTTGCAAAGAGTCAGACATGACTGAGCAACTGAACTGAACTGAACTGAACTGAACAATTATAAAGTTACAATAATTAAAATAGTCAAAGTGCAGTGGAAATTTAGCATATGACAGAAATAGCAGTTAAAATCAGAAAGGAAAATAGGTATCATTTAATTAACCATGTTAGGACAACCAGCTATCCAATTGGAGGTGGGGAGGACTAAATCTGGAGACCTCTTTTTGACACCAAAATTAATTTAACATGTTTTAAAGATTTAAACATTAAAAAAAAATCATAAAATACCAGATGAGGGGATTTTCATTAAACATAGTAAATAAATGTTTTTACCTCTAAGCCTTCTTGAAACCTCCCCACCCCCCCCCCCAAAAAAAAAAAAGAAAAATCACTGTAAAGAATAAACAAGGGAAGTTCCCTGGTGGCTTAGTGGTAAGGGTTTTTGCTTTCACTGTGTAGGTGTGGGTTCAATCCCTGGTCTGGAAACCATCCCATATGCAGAGCAGACAGGACAAAATAAATAAATAAATAATCACATTTTTAAAAAACAAGAATAAACAAGGGAAACTTCCAAAAGAACAAAAGGCCACAATAACACCAAAAGTTTTGGAAAATAGGAAACAGAAATATGAGTGACAGCTGATTCAGCCAAGTGGAGACAGATGAAGCGTATGTACCTGCCATCGGTGGAAATCAAAAAAAGCAACCCACTCTTCTGTGACAAGAACCACCTGGTGATACAGAGAGGGCATCCAGATTCTGATTTAGGCCTCCGGGCAGGAGTCCTGAAGTGCTGCATTGCTAACCAGCTCCCTGGTGAGGTGAATGGAAGCTGGTCTGGGGTCCACATGTTGAGTATCGAGGCTTTAGTGTAGAGGATGCCTGAAACCCACTGGCATCAGAAACCTCAGGATGTTTGGGGAGCAGAACGGGTCCTGAGTCTGTAAAAGGCTGAGGCAGACCTCAGATCTGGTCCTTGAAGCTAGGTGACTGCTCTCTCTAGCCCCAAGAGGAGGGATGGTTTACTCCTGGAGAGGGTGAGTTAACAGAAGATCTGGTCACTGGGACACTGAGCATAATGACCAAAACAGGGGACAGAGTGAAAATCTACAAACCATACAAGACCTGCAGCTCCACTTCACTGCATGACTCTCGCGATGCAGGCAGCAGGCTCATAAGCCCCTCAGGCCGGGAAGAGGGAGGTTGTTCTCTAGGGATACTGACAAGCACAGGAGGAGGTACAGCTGGCCCTTGAATAACACAGGTTTGAACTGCAGGGCTCCACTCATAGGCAGATTTTTTACAACAGTAAACACTGCAGTGCACTCAATCCACTGCCAGTTAAATCCATGGATGCAGAGGAACCACGGATACACAGGGCCCGCTATAATTGGTACAAGGATTTTCGACGGTACAGGGGTTTGGTGCCCCTAACCCCCATGTTGTTCAAGAGTCTAACTCTGAAGGAAAAACAGTAATTACTCAAACCACAGAAAAATTACAATCTCTAGTCCTCAAAAAAAATCATAATTAAAGTCAAAGACAAAAAGGAAAATATTTATAATCAACATGAAAAATAGCTAGTTTACTTTTGCTTTCATAATTCAACAAACATTCCCCAAAATGACAAAACATCAAGTCATTCACAGAAAAATTTTAAGTGGTTTTAAAACATGAAAATGAGGCTGAATTTCACTTACAAAGAAAGGGTAATTGAAATGACACCATTTTTCACAGAGCCAACTGGCAAACACTTGACAATTCTGTTGCATGTCACATTACAAACCTTATGAAGAGGTATAATCCCCTAGGAGAACAATTTGATGATACCTATCAAATTCAAAATGACCCAATCACTGTGAACTAATAGGAGTTTATCCTAAACATTCACATGTAAACAAAGATATATGTACAAAAATAACTATTGTGGCATTGCTTTAAATAACACCTGACTGAAGATGAATTAAAAATATATTCATAGAGGATTGATTAAATAAATTATGATAAATATATTGCTATGTATCATATATGTAAAATATATATGTGTGAAAACTCTATACAACCATTTAAAGTAAAAAAGTACAAAAGAGCATGTGCGTGTGCTCAGTCACTCAGTCGTTTCCGACTCTTTGTGACCCCATGGACTGTAACCCGCCAGGCTCCTCTGTCCCTGGAATTTCTCCAGCAAGACTACTAGAGTGAGTTGCCATTTCCTCCTCCAAGGGATCTTCCCGACCCAGGGATTGAACCCATATCGCCTGTATCTCTTGCATTGCAGCTAGATTCTTTACTAGCTGAGCCATCGGGGAAGCCACAAAAGAGCATACATAACATTTATAGAGAAATATATGTGTTTGGATATGCATAGGAAAAGTCCCAGAAAACAACTGCAAATGGTTGTCCCTGAGAAGGGAGTTTTAAATTGCATTATATACTGTATTTTACTGTTTGACAGTTTTTCCACAATAAGCATATACTGATATTTTCTTAAGCAGTTTCCTTCCCAGGAATATACAGGCAAGTTGATGATAATAGGATGATAAGATAAAGAGATTTCTAGAGAGGAGCACAGTTAATGTGCTGCCTGGAAGCTGAGACTCCTTTTTCTAACCAAGAACTGGTTTGGGGAAGATGTTAACTTATTTTGCTACTCTTTCTTTCTGTACCTGAGAAATGGGAATAACAATAATAAAATGCAAGTTTATCTTAGTGTGTAATTTTAGCAACAGGGATTCCAACAATTTATTTAACAAACTTCAGTTCAGTTCAGTCGCTCAGTCGTGTCTGATTCTTTGCAACCCCGTGAATCGCAGCACGCCAGGCCTCTCTGTCCATCACCAACTCCCGGAGTCCACCTAAACCCATGTCCATTGAGTCGGTGATGCCATCCAGCCATCTTATCCTCTGTTGTCCCCTTCTCCTCCTGCCCTCAATCCCTCCCAGCATCAGGGTCTTTTCAAATGAGTCAGCTCTTTGCATCAGGTGGCCAAAGGATTGGAGTTTCAGCTTCAGCATCAGTCCTTCCAATGAACACCTAGGACCGATCTCCTTTAGGATGAACTGGTTGGATCTCCTTGCTGTCCAAGGGACTCTCAAGAGTCTTCTCCAACACCACAGTTCAAAAGCATCAATTCTTCAGTGCTCAGCTTTCTTCACAGTCCAACTCTCACATCCATACATGACCACTGGAAAAACCATAGCTTTGACTAGACGGACCTTTGTTGGCAAAGTAATGTCTCTGCTTTTTAATATGCTGTCTAGGTTGGTCATAACTTTCCTTTCAAGGAGTGAGCATCTTTTAATTTCATGGCTGCAGTCACCATCTGCAGTGATTTTGGAGCCCAAAAAAATAAAGTCAGCCACTGTTTCCACTGTTTCCCCATCTATTTCCCATGAAGTGATGGGACCGGATGCCATGATCTTAGTTTCTGAAAGTTGAGCTTTAAGCCAAATTTTTCACTCTCCTCTTTCACTTTCATCAAGAGGCTCTTCAGTTCTTCTTCACTTTCTGCCATAAGAGTGGTGTCATCTGCATATCTGAGGTTATTGATATTTCTCCCAGCTATCTTGATTTCAGCTTGTGCTTCATCTAGCCCAGCGTTTTTCATGAGGTACTCTGCATAAGTTAAATAAGTAGGGTGACAACATACAGCCTTGATGTACTCCTTTTCCTATTTGGAACCAGTCTGTTGTTCCATGTCCAGTTTTAACTGTTGCTTCCTGACCTACATACAGGGTTCTCAAGAGCTAGGTCAGGTGGTCTGGTATTCAACAAACTTACATCTCATTTATTTCAAATCCTGTCCAACCCACTGTTTTAGGCTTACTTAGCCAACAGAAATGGTCAGTTTGGACTTGCATTCTGAAAAGGTAACTGTACTCCAACTTTGGTTTGGAGTCTTGAGCTCACCATGGTAGAAGATCAAACATGACCCAAAGAAACGTAAACTCTACCACATCAGAGGCAGGAGTCTGCGATCTTGAGAAACGTTTGCCTGATGGAAATGAGTCTAAAACTTGATTTATAAGCCAATGTACTTCACACTGATTTTCTAATGCCATGAAAGGTTATGAATGAATAACTACTTAGTTAAGTAAGTAAGTGTTAGTCACTCAGTCGTGTCTGACTCTCTGTGACCCCACGGACTGTAGCCTACCAGGCTCCTCTGTCCATGAAATTCTCCAGGCAAGAATACTGTAGTGAGTAGCCATTCCCTTCTCCAGGGGATCTTCCCGACCCAGGGCTCAAACCCCGGTCTCCTGTATTACAGGCAGATTCTTTACCATCTGAGCCACCAGGAAGCCCAACTGCTTAGCTACTTCTTGTAAACTTATGGTTTTCCAGCTCAAAACCTTGGACACAACTTCCAAATAGTACATTTAATCGCCCATGAGTTTTTCACTAAAATATCACTTCAAGCCTTATTTTTGAACAACCATTAAATTTAGTCACTGAATCTAAATTTATGGTCTTCCTTTACCTTATAATTTCACCAACTCCATAACCCATATAGCTTTGAAGCTATACTTCAAAAATATTTTGAAAAACACAATAAATTCCACAATGTAAAATTGATTATCCAAGAACTACTTTTAAAAAGTCACCCTATAATGTCTTTTTAGACAACAGATGCACTTGCAAGTATTTAAAAATGATGTGTCATAATATTTGAAATTTACTTTGCATGGTAAAGAAGAAAATAAAATATATACAGAGACAATAAAATGTTAATCATTGAATTCCAGTAATGACAATGCAAGTGTTCATGGCATTATTTTTTTTTAGCTATTCTGTATATTTGAACATTTTCATAAAAGTCTATAAATTTTAATATATGCTATTCTAAAGGCATAAAAACATAACTTTTTCTTAAACAGAAAGGCATAATGAGACAATATGATGACCAGAGGTAGGATGGGGTGGGCAGACAGCTGTACTGAAAAATAACCTAGTTGTAAATTTTAAAATTTCCCTTGAGTTCTAGATTCTTAGTTACTTGTTCAATCTTGGTTACTTGGTGACTTGTTGAGTACAAATTTTTCTGCCCTCTGAATAACTTAATCATAAAATGACTAACTCATATAACAGATGATTAGAAAACTTCATATGAGGAGAGATTTCCCTCATTTATGATTTCTTATACAAGGTGATAAGATTTAATATATCTAAAAATGACTTATTTCTTATAAAAGAATATAACAAAACACAACTGCTTTAGCTTGACTTAATAGGAATAGTGAGTGTTTTGTTATATTCTTTTATAACAAGTGTTGAAAGGGGTATAAATGTATGAGATAAATATTTTCTAAGCAAATGATTGTAGTAGATGTAAAAAAGTTCAATATTATAAACTTGAAGGAATTTCTTACTGCATTTTATGGATTATTATTCCAATTTCTCAGGTAAAGAAAGACTAACAAAATGTCCTTTCATGGCAGATACTACTAAATTTTATTCTTACCCAGAGCCCCAATTCTGTGAAACAGCATGTCAAAACAGCTATTTTCTTTACAAATTAGGACAATCTGTAAAAGTTACATCAAATTTGCAGCAGGTCAGATGGTGAAGAATCTGCCTGTGATGCAGCAGACCCGGGATCAATCCCTAGGTCAGGAAGATCCCTGGAGAAGGGAATAGCAACCCACTCCAGTATTCTTGCCTGGAGAATGCCATGGACAGAGGAGCCTGGTGGGCTACACTCCATGGGATCACAAAGAGTCAGGCACCACTGAGCGCCAACACTTTCACTTTCACACTTAAGTCAGGATAGGGTGGTTTCCCATACAGTGTTGCTGCTGCTGCTGCTAAGTCACTTCAGTCGTGTCCAACTCTGTGCGACCCCATAGCCGGCAGCCCACCAGGCTCCCTCATCCCTGGGATTCTCCAGGCAAGAATACTTGAGTGGGTTGCCATTTCCTTCTCCAATGCATGAAAGTGAAAAGTGAAAGTGAAGTCGCTCAGTCATGTCCGACTCTTCGCGACCCCATGGACTGCAGCCTACCAGGCTCCTCCATCCATGGGATTTTCCAGGCAAGAGTACTGGCGTGGGGTGCCATTGCCTTCTCCATACAGTGTTGGGTCAGCTGGTAAATTCATATGATTTTTCTTGAAAGACTCCACTAGCATTTATTAAAATTTAACTTTGTACATCTTCTAACCCAGCAATCTGACTTCTGTATGTTAGCTTGGAGTAATACACCTGAGTACAAAGAAGTGTGCAAAAGAATGATGTTATAGCATTGTTTCTAATAGCATTCATAAACAAATAACCCCAGACAATGGGATATTATCTTCATATTATCATAGTGAAAAGAATAAAGTTGTCCTACATTCACCAACATTGGGAAATCTTCAAGGCATAATATTAAATAAAAACAAAGTTTCAGAACAGCACTTAGAGTATATCATTCATGTTTTAAACAAAAGGTATATTTCTGTGTGTGTGTGTGTATGAGTATGCAGGTAGGCAAATGCATTGAAAAAGTTCGGGAAGAATATATATATCAACTATTCATGCTAGACACATCTAGGGAAGAATGAGGGATTGAGAAAACAGAGCAAAAATGGAAAATTGCTGTATTTTTTCTGCATTGAGAGTTTCCCAGTGAGATTATAGAATATATAAAACCAGGTAATTTATTTAATGATTTTAAAAATGGAAGAGGTTTTATCATTTTAAATGCTCAAAAGATTTCAAGTACTGGCTGTTTCGTCACATTATTAATCATTTTAGACACCAAAGCATTTAAAAATCCACAAACTAGAATTAATATATTAAAAATTAACAAATAGTTACTGCTGAGGTAATACTACACCGCAAGTTCACAGTATGTTGTGTTATTCCCATTGTAAGAAATAGGGGAAAAAATTTAGAAGTTCCATTTAAAACTGGTGTGAAATCCCCATTGTCTCTAGAATGCAAAAGTTGGAAGAATGTTTTCTCCCACAGCTATCAGAAAAGCTCTGAAAGCTTTGTCCCTCTCCTGTAGTGTGGTGGCCATGTGAACACTGAAGATTATGAAATGGTAGTCACAGCCTCTGAAGACTTTATCAGTGAAATAAATCATTTTTAAAGAAAACCGTTCTATTATTCCATGAGTCCAAAAACAATAGATTTTAACCAAGTTGATTTTAAGATACCCTCTTTATAAAAATAAGCAGAAAGCGATCTAATATTTCCTGTTTTTAGACTAAAAGACATGGGTAGGAAGCAGTAAAATCTAAGAACAAAAATTGCAAAATAATAAGAACCAGAAAGCAAATGAAAAAGTATTACCCACAGGAACATATGAAGACTTCAAACAAAAATGTTAAAGAAATTGCAGGTTACATGATTGCTTTTCAGAAAAAAAAAAAAGCGAGAGAGAGAAATCAGGGTTCAGAAAGAGATTAGAAAACTGAAAAATAAAATTGCAAAAAAAAATTGGAAAAAGCAGTAGAACAAAAGGAAAAAATTATTTAAAAAATTAAAGCAAAATTAAGATCAAGATGACAAACCGAATAAACATGAGTGAAAGGGACAGCTGGTTGGTAGGCTTGAGGGAAATTAATAAAACCATGTATAATAATAAAATATATTAAAAACACTGTACAAAAGACGGATATGAAAGTTAGGCCAAAAAAAGCTAACGTGTGTAACTGGTATTCCTGAAGAAGAAAAGAGAATATATTGACTAGAAGACACATCCAAAGATGGAACAGAGAAAAGCTTGTATTAAATAAGAAATATTTAAACTAAAACGTACATGTTTTCATGGAGAAGGAAATAGCAACCCACTCCAGTGTTCTTGCCTGGGAAATCCCATAGGCAGACGAGCCTGGTGGGCTACAGTCCATGGGGTTGCAAAAGAGTTGGACACAACTTAGCAACTAAACAACAAACAACAAATACTTGTTTTCAAGGTGAGTATAATTTTAAAAACACAAAACACAGCAAGACTGAAAGGTATTATTTTTCAAACAAGCACTGTATTTCTACATCACAAGCAAACACTCAGTGTTCAAAATACATGGCTTATGTAAACCCAAAGTCTGATTCCCTTGTCTCAACAAATCTTAGATCCTCTACATCCAAGCAACAGGACACAGAAGCATTGCAATAAACACACACATTTATCCCCTCTTTAACATCAGTCATTTGTTTTCTTTTTAAAGACACTGAATTTTGTCCCTTTATTAATCCTTATAAAATAGTCTTACTAATTAAGTAAATAAGGTGGGAAAGAAAAAGAACATTTTGACTATGGTTCTTTCTCTCATTCACTTTCTCATATCTTCTTCCCATTCCTTTCTAAGCAATTTCTTTTATTAAATTTTATAGCAAACTATTAATCAAATTTTGCACAGACACACACTTTATCCAAGCATGTGTACAAACTTACTTTTTAACATTTATATTAATTTATTTGGTTGCACAGGGTCTTGGTTGCAGCACACAGGATCTTTAGTTGTGGCATGCAAATTCTTAGTTGCATCATGTGGGATCTGGTTCCCTGACCAGGGATTGAACCCAGGCCTCCTAAATTGGGAGCCTGAGCCTTAGTCACCGGACCACCAGCAAAGTACCGTATGTACAAAGTTAACACAAAGAGAGGAAATATGGCTCCATGGGTGACCGCAAGTGCCAGAGCAAAGCTCATGTTTTCCTCTGTAAGAAACCAAGACTGTAAGAGGAAGAACAGGTATGCGTATTGCTGCATGGACTAGGAGCTACAGTTGCCTTTCATTTTCACACTGCATATAATTTTTCCTTAATTTATAAAATCAGTAAAAACTAATAAAGAAGATTCTACAATGCTAGTAATGTTCTATTTCTAAATCTGCATTCTGATTAATGAACACATAAGTGTGTTGTTGTGATAATTCAGTGAGCTATAGGTTTTAAGTATACTTTTGTGCACGTTTATGTATGTATGCTATACACAGAATAAAAAGTTTACATTAGAAAAATAAAGCACTTTTCTAACAATGCCATATAAACGTTTGTTAAGCAAGTGATGATTGTGCATTTCAGTGTCAGATTTACAGCAAATACTCATTAGGCTGGGCTTCCCAGGTGGCTCAGTGGTAAAGAATCTACCTGCCAATGCAGGAGACACAGAAGATGTGGGTTCGATTCCTGCGTTGGGAAGATCCCAGGAGGAGGAAATGGCAACCCACTCCAGTATTCTTGCCGGGGGAAATTCCATGGACAGAGGAGCCTAGTGGGCTACAGTCTGTGGGATCGCAGAGATCAGACACAACTGAGTGACTAAGCATGCGCCTACACACCCATTAGGGTATTAGCTGAACTGGGGTTCCACCAAGATGGAATTTTAAGCCAAAGTCAGGGTGCTACGCTTCTTTTTGTTGTACACACCTAGCGGAGAGTCCCTGTCTCCCTCCCTCCTTTTCTCCCTCTCTCTACTGTCTCTCTCTCTCCCTCTCACTCTTTCCACAAATCTAAACACTCCTCAGGACCAAAAAGATGTGTTTAGTTTCACCTGCAAAGATAAGTATAATCTGTGTCAAATTCCAAAATGTATCACCATACATTATTTACTTTAGCAGTTCCCATTCAGAGCCGTTTCCTAACTCTTCTAGATTGGCTTTTTAAATAGAGCCATAAGAAGTTTCTGGCAGCTAAGTGCATCCAATTTAGAAACGCTTTAGACAATTTGAAAGGACTGGATGTCCTCAGATTTGACCTGAGTAGAGAATTAGATATTGGCTGGGAAAATGGAAAGGAGAGAAAGTTCTCCTTTTAACACAACACTTTAATCTCATCTTCAACTCTGAGAAATGGGGAAACTGCTTGCCAAACAATTGTTTTATAATTCTGGAACTGAATCATGCTCAAACTCAGTCATATCCGACACTTTGCAACTGTTGGGACTGTAGCCCACCAAGATCTTCTGTCCATGGGCTATTCTAGCCAGGAATACTAGAGCAGGTTGCCATTTCCTCCTCCAGGGAATCTTCCCAACCAGGGATTGAACCCACGTCTCCTGTGTCCCCTGCATTGTAGGCAGATTCTTAATCCACTGAGCCATCGAGGAACTAATTTTATTTCTTCTGTTTCCAACCAGAAAAAAGTCTATAACCATAAATTTATTTTCAAAACCAGAAAGAATATTTATTCCATATGACTTATTTTTTAAAGACACCAAAAAATTAAAGTTAGTACAAGGGGAGGTGATTGCTCTTATTAACCATCCTTTTTAAGTGAATCTGCCTCAAACTCACTATTGTATCCTGGGAAATGTGAGTTATAACAGAGATCCTGGTAACCAAAGCTCAGGACCAAAAAATGAGGGAGTCAGCCAAGCAGGTGATTCAGGCTACCTTCAATTTGAGGCAGAGGAGCGTGTGAGCAGGACAGAGAAGTAACCAGAGGACATGGAATTACTAAGTGAAAGGGAGCCAGCAATTAAAGAAGTGACACACCCTGGTTTTAAAATGACAACGAGCTGTCCTCTACCCAATCGTCTACAGCCTGACTCTATGCCAACGTGTGGCAGGCTGGGAGGCTCGGGCCACAGCACAGGGACTGACTGTGGCAAGACTCCTGCTTGCTTAGAGACCCAAGACAAGAGCCTGCCTCTAAGGGAGGCAAGGTCAGAGCACTGGAGTTTCCTAACACTTCCCTCATCTGACTCTAAGATATAGTTCACTGCAGTGTTTATTTCAGGAGCCCGGCACTTTCAAGTAAACCCCAGGTACCTACCAATACCAAAAGAAAGTTTTATACTTTGTAAAACTCAATAAAACCATGAACAAAAAATGCACACACAGAAAACCACTAGATTGCCCGAGCACTCCTTAGAAATAACTGCTGGTTGACAACCACCACCTGTATATCTATTTTTGCTCTCTTCCCCAGTTCCTTTGCAAATTCTGCAAGCAGCCACTTAAGTGTGGGTGCTTCACAGGCACTAGGGTGAAAGTGGGAGGAAAGTAAAACTGGGTGCATGGTTTCAGTAACACGGAACAAATGAGCTCAGGAGCAATTAGCACACTAAGAAGGGGTCCCGGCTGTCTGCAGAGTGAGCTCTGCTCTCAGGAGCTCCAACCCACGTTTAATGAGGGCCCCTTCAATCACATCTTCTTTTTTTTAAGCCATGAAATGTGGTACCTTGACAGTGGGGCAGGCAACACATCTCAAATCACCCAGATGCTTCTTCCCACAACCAGCCTCATTCACCCGCAGGGAGAGGCAGAGTAGCCGTTTTTGTTGTATCAATAGAAACACCCCTGGCCGGTGACCAGACCAACTTAGGTGTAACAGAGCAAACAGTCAGGTGGTGTGACCAACCTGATTTTCAGGTCCAGTTTTTCCTGGGCTGAGGCGTTTCCTGGAATAGCTCCAGAAAAAGTGGGCTTGGGGGCATCATCCTACAATGGCCTTGTGAGCATCCCATAGCAGCCACACTGTCCCAGGACCTAGACCTGGGTGGGTGGTGCAGGGCAAGTTACTTCATTTATTCCTATAGGCTTTGGTGTCCTGATGCAGAAAATGGGAGGTGGCGATTGCTGGCTTTCCCAGCATTTCTCAAATTGTGGTTTTCAGAACATCTGTGCCCTAAAACAGCATCTGGAAGTGGTATTCTAAGAAGTAGGGGGAGGGGTGGTAGGAAGAGTGTGCTCAGGTGAGGGGGGTAATTTTTCACTCCATCAATTCTATGTTTAGGATTGGCTTTACGTGGTGCCAAGAAAAAGCAGACCAACTTTTAGTCAATTTTATTGTTTTCTTTTAAACCTGTTGGTAGGTAATACAGCCCCTTACTGCTGCCACCCAGGGTGGACCTCTCCCACCCCAAACACCCCTCCCCCGACTTTGGTGCCACACTGGTGTGCAACACATGATTGACTCAACTACTTTTTAATGAATGAGTTTCTCATTTTTTTTCTAGTCAATGACACTGTTAAACTATTACTGAATTAAAATTGAGGCAGTTTTTGATAATTTGTCATTCTAGAGCACTGTAGTTTCCTCTTTGCCTTACTTCCTCATTCAAAAGACAGGGGAGGAGAGGGTGAGATGTATGGAGAGAGTAACATGCAAACTTACATTACCATATGTAAAATAGATAGCCAACGGGAATTTGTTGTATGGCTCAGGAAACTCAAACAGGGGCTTTGTATCAACCTAGAGGGGTGGGATGGGAAGGGAGATGGGGAGGGAGGTTCAAAAGGGAGGGGATACATGTATACCTATGGCTGACTCATGTTGAGGTTTGACAGAAAACAACAAAATTCTGTAAAACAATTATCCTTTGATTAAAAAATTAATTACTTAAAAAAAAAAGACGGCCCACCACCAATGTTACATTGCTCATCTTAAGATGCCCTCTATCAGTGCCTTAAAGAATTTAACAGGCTTGTTAAACTATTTACAGGGCAAATCGTGCATTTAAGAATGAAAGGTTTATGCTATGCAGAGCTGGGGAAGTGCCTGTAGTAGAAACGAGGCTCAAATCCCTCCTGAACTAATTTGGTAGGTCTAGGTTTGCCACCTTCATACCAAAGGAAGTTCAAATTTGGGGGTGTAGATTTGTTTCTCTTAAGGAAAAAATACGTATATTTAGTATGTTAGCTAACTTTGAACGTGTGCATCTTCACAAGCATGATCCCAAAGACCCGAGAATGAATTTCTGCCTTCTTAAAGATAAAATTAGGATAATCCACGAGAGTTACAATTCTGAAAGAAATCAATAAAGGTCATTCCCCAGGCTTTCCTTTCTCTAGAAGGCTCTTATTAGGAAAAAAAGAAAAAGTATTTCTGAGCTGTATGAATAGTAACATATCTCAGCAAAGTGCATGACAAACATGTGTGAGGTGCATAAGACCCAGCTCTTCACTAAGAGGCTGGGATTATCTTCAAGCCAACTACACCTGGAAGAATCAGAATGCTCCTTGGAGGCGAAAAAGAGAGAAACAGGAGGACTAGGAAAAGTAAGTCAAAGGACTACACCAGCAACCCCAGCCTGTGAAAGCAAGAATGCAGTCTGACATCCTCATTCATGACATAAAGATAATGCCAGTAAAGAGTTTCAGACACCTCACAGTAAAGTCTCATTTCTGGAAACCAGGGTTCCAGCAAATAGAAAGCAACTGTGTGTTTGTGTGTGTGAGAGTGTACATGTGTGTGTACGTGTGTGCATGCACCTTCAATAAACCCAAAGAACAAATACTTACCACCTCCATGAACTAGGTACTGCCCTAAACACAACGCATGCATGCTTTATCTTATTTAATCTTCACAACCCTAAGAGTTTCAAATGGAAACTGAGTATAAAGAGATTAAGCTATTTGCTCCTAGATCTGTGGCAGCAACATAGGTGGCATGGCCAGAATTCAGCCTAGGTCTTAAATCAATATAAATGGTGAATCTGATGTTTGCCATTGCCGTTGGTTGAATACCTAGCCAGTTTCCCCTGGAGACCACATGCAATAAAAAAATGACCATGGGGCCAGATGGGGCAGTTGGAGATAGACTGGGATATTTGCATAAGGCATCCGTCCACTGAAAGGCAGTGTCCAGAGAAAACTCCATCCAGTGGAAGTCCAGCTTCCTGGGCTTTCTCTCAAGGCAGAGCCCTCTGAGAACACTTTAAGCTGTAAGTCGTACGCAGCTGCACATCACCCATCTCAAATCCCACCGTTAGAAATAGTCTTCTGCCACCCAGTACAAGCAAGTCCCTGACCTACAATCCACTATTAACCTTAGAAAATAAAAGGTTAAGATGCATTCTCCTCCCTAAATAGGCATTGTGTTGAAGAGACTGAAGCTTCGATGCCTGTTTAAAACGCTAAATATTTACTCTTCAACAGAACCAGTAAATCCTTCAGTTCCAGGATCACATACATAAACAGGTTCCACTGCCTCTGTAAGCCACACCATCTCCCCACAGGTACATCCAACACATGAAATCACATTACAGAACATTATTTCTTCTCATAGTAAATACTGTAGTGTACTATGTTATCAATTATTTTTTACACAATGTATATTTTTAAGAACCAGCTGAGTCCTCCTTAACTACATTTTCACAGACAGTCTTCCAATATCACAAAGTAGGCACACTCCCCAATTTACAAGCGAGAAGACCAAATTTCAGGGCATTCTGTCCACTACTGAATAACTGAGAAGAGGCAGTGTTTGAATTTAAACCCGAGTTCCACATTCTTTCTGATATCCTATCCATTTTCCTGTTAATCCTCGTGAGGAATATACATTTCTAATTAAGTCCTATAAGTGTATACAACAGTAACAGAATTTAAATGCAGTATCACTCTGGAGTATACCTATGCACTCAAAGATATCCATACTCCCACTGACGGACAAAGCCCTTATATTCTCTTAATCTCCAGCATGCCTAAGTGACTGGTTCTCAGTTTTCCTTCAGTCAAGCTATTGTGTCCAAAACTGCCACTCTGGTTAAAGCACCAAGTCACTTTATTTTGCTTTGAAATGGTGATCTATTAAGACAAAAATCTACAGAGCCACTCAGACTAGCTGGCAGCTTCTACTCTGACACTTGCCAAACCGTGTCCCTAGACAAGATTCTAGATGGTTCTGTTTCTCTCCCCTATTCTTAACTCTATGTTGCTCCTCTGCTGTCTAAACTAAACTGGCCTGTCTTTTAAAAGGATTTGTAGCAATGAGGGGAACTTGCCCAATGGCTCACTTGGTAAAGAACCCACCTGCCAACACAAAAGATGTGGGTTCAATCCCTGGGTCGCGAAGATCCCCGGAGAAAGAAATGGCAAGCCCCTCCAGTACTCTTGCCTGGGAAATCCCATGGACAGAGGAGCCTGGTAGGCTACAGTCTATGCGGTCACAAAACAGTCAGACTTAGTGACTAAACAACAGCAGCAATGAGCAGCAGAAGGAAGGAAAGCGGAGAGGGGGAGAGAGAGACAGAGAAAAGTAGAAAGAGAGGGAAAGGATAGAAGGAAGGAAGCTCGGAATGGAGAGAGGAAGGAAGAAAGGCGAAAAAATGGAACGGAAGGGAAGGAAAGGAAAGAGAAAAAATAAAAGGCAAAAATAAATGAAGAAAGGAAAGAATAGGGGAAAAAAAGGAAGAGAGGAAGGAAAGAATCACAATCACAACTTCAGGACAGCAACAACAGCTTTGAAACCAGAAAACCTCAACCATAACATGTGACATTTATACAGACATCGGCAAGTCACAAATGTGATTCCTAGTTCGCTATGGACTGCATCTTCCCTGCAATGGAAAACCATTTGGGTATCTCCAACCCCACACCTGCCAAAAACAACCCGCACAATCCAATTTTGAGGTAACAAAAGCAAAAGCAGGAATAGGAAGCAGGAGTGGTCTACAAGAAGTTCATTTTGAAGGCTAGCAGTGAGGAAGAGAAAGTTCTCTTGAAAAACAACAAAACCTGCCCCAAATACTCTCATAAATGAATGATGGAAAGCAGTATTTTGTACAATGATCGAACATTAATATAAACTTTGAAAACTACTTTTCAGTAATATGTACCTGCCGCTGCTCGCAATCAACTGCTTGCAACAATCCTTGCTTGCAACCTGCCCTGTAGTAGATAGCATTTAAGCAAAACCATGTTCAAATTTACAAGTGTCTAAAAACATTTGCTTACAAAAAGGGTGTGAAGTTAAATCGGAAACTAGGGAGAAAGGTCAGATCTGCTCTTCTCCCACTGCAAAAGCTTCCTACCAGAGGAAGTATCTCTGGCCTCGGCCGCCTGCCTTACTAGCAATTCATCCTATCACACTGGTTTGCTTTCAACGGAGCATGAAGTGAGAGAGCGTAAAGTAGAAGGCCTCTACTTTAGTCCTAGGGATCCTCTGAAAATGTACAGTGTGCTTTTCCCAAAGACATTTTGCTCTCCTTTTCTGGACATGCCAACAAATGGACTGAAGCAAGGTGTTTGGCTGGAGGGCCTTCCAAAAAGGTCCAGGATACTTGAGTGCTCTCTGGCCGTCAACCTTCCTTCCATCACCCCTTATGGAAGTGATGTTTATTCCTAAATAGAAAACTGTCGAGTCTAGAAAATGAAACCAGGTATTTCTAGTAAATGACTTTTCCTTTTAGTCAGTGAACTATCTTTATATTAGCATTTTGCCACCATCATCACCATCATCTATCTACAGAAATCTTACTTCAAAACTGAAACTCTGTACCCATGAAACAATAACTCCCCTCCGGCCCCTGGCAATCACCATTCTGCCTTCTGTGATTATGCATCTGACTCTTCAGGTACCTCATATAAGTGCAATCTTATAGTGTCTGTCTTTCTGTGACTAACCTATTTCACTTAGTATAATGTCTTCCAGTTCATCCATGTCGTAATGTGTTAAAATAGACCACATTTTGTTTATCCATTCACCTGTCAGACACCTGAGTTGCTCCTAGCTTTTAGCTATTGTGAATAATATTGCTATGCTCACGGGTTTGCAAACATTTGAGACTCACATTTCAATTCTTTCAGGCATATACCAGAAGTGGAACTGCTGGATCGCATACTAATTCTATTTTTAATTTTCTGAGGAACCTCCATATTGCTTTCCACAGTGGCTGTACCATTTCACACTCTCACCAAGAAGACACAGGGTTCAATTACTCCACATGATGACCAACACGTTTTTTCTTTCCTGTTTTGTTTTTTAATAGTAGCCATCCTAATGGGTGTAGGATGATATCTCATTGTGGTATTGATTTGCATTTTCCTGATGACTCAGCTAATAATTTGCTTTTATCCAAAATTCAGAGAAAAAATATAAAGGTGTTTAGGCTCAATCTCTGAGTCTTCCTTTATAAAAACCCATTCATTCTTAACCCCTGAAACTTCTTCCAACCCCTTTCTCTCTGTCTCATCCTCCTTACTAAACTCAGGATATTATCTACTTCATTCTTTTGCATGCATTCCTTCCAATATCTAGAATTTGAGAAACTTCCTTCCTTATGATGATGACTTAGGTTGTAGGAGAGAGTCAGTAAGCAGAAAGAAATGAGTATAAACACATGACTGGAGAAACAGATCAATACAAGACCATTCTGATTTTTAAAAAATCCGAAGGCCACCATTTCCTACCCAAAACGTTAGGATGTTTATCCCAGTAGAAAAACACACATGAATTCACAGAAAGTGAAATACAAGTGAGCCTTCCTCAGTGATCAATGCAAAGAAATACAGGAAAACAATAGAATGGGAAAGACTAGAGATCTCTTCAAGAAAATTAGAGATACCAAGAGACATTTCATGCAAAGATGGACTCAATAAAGGACAGAAATGGTATGAACCTAACAGAAGAAGAAGATATTAAGAAGAGGGGGCAAGAATACACAGAAGAACTATACAAAAAAGACCTCTCACTCACCTAGAGCCAGACATCCTGGAATATGAAGTCAAGCGGACCTTAGAAAGCATCACTATGGACAAACAAAGCTAGTGGAGGTGATGGAATTCCAGTTGAGCTATTTCAAATCCTATAAGATGATGCTGTGAAAGTGCTGCATTCAATATGACAGCAAATTTGGAAAACTCAGCAGTGGCCACAGGACTGGAAAAGGTCAGTTTCCAACTTAAAGCCAAAGAAAGGCAATGCCAAACAATGTTCACACTACTGCACAATTGCACTCATCTCACACACTAGCAAAGTAATGCTCAAAACTCTCCAAGCCAGGCTTCAACAGTATGTGAACTGAGAACTTCCAGATGTTCAAGCTGGATTTAGAAAAGGCAGAGGAGCCAGAAATCAAATTGCCAACATCCGTTGGATCACTGAAAAAGCAAGAGAGTTCCAGAAAAACATCTACTTCTGCTTTATTGACTATGCCAAAGCCTTTGATTGTATGGATCACAACAAACTGTGGAAAATTATGAAATAGATGGGAGTATCAGACCATCGACCACCTTATCTGCCTCCTAAGAAATCCGTATGCAGGTCAAGAAGCAACAGTTAGAACTGGACGTGAAACAACAGACTGGTTCCAAATCAGGAAAGGAGTATGTCAAGGCTGTATTTTGTCACCCTGTTTATTTAACTTATATGCAGAGCACACATGCGAAATGTTGGGCTGGATGAAGCACAAGCTGGAATCAAGATTGCCGGGAGAAATATGAATAACTTCAGATATGCAGATGACACCACCCTTATGGCAGAAAGCGAAGAACTAAAGAGCCTTTTGATGAAAGTGAAAAAGGAGAGTGAAAATGTTGGCTTGAAACAACATTCAGAAAACTAAGATCATTGCATCCCATCACTTCATGGCAAATAGACGGGGAAACAATGGAAACAGTGGCTGACTTTATTTTTGGGGGCTCCAAAATCACTGCAGATGATGACTGGGAGGAAAGTTATGACCAACCTAGACAGCATATTAAAAAGCAAAGACATTACTTTGCCAACAAAGGTCCGTCTAGTCAAAGCTATGGTTTTTCCAGTAGTCATGTATGGATGTGAGAGTTGGACTGTAAAGAAAGCTGAGTGTTGAAGAATTGATGTGTGGTGTTGGAGAAGACTCTTGAGAGTCTCTTGGACTGCAAGGAGATCCAAACAGTCCACCCTAAAGGAGATCAATCCTGGGTGTTCATTGGAAGGACTGATGCTGAAGCTGCAACTCCAATATTTTGGCCACCTCATGTGAAGAACTGACTCATTGGAAAAGACACTGATGCTGGGAAAGATTGAAGGTGGGAGAAGAAGGGGACAACAGAGGATGAGATGGTTGGATGGCATCACCAACTCCTTGGACATGAGTTTGAATAAGCCCCTGGAGTTGGTGATGGACAGGGAAGCCTGGTGTGCTACAGTCCATGGGGTTACAAAGAATAGGACACAACTGAACGATTGAACTGAACTGAACAAATATTTGGGGAAAGTTCATCATGAGTAACATAAAACACACTCATATACAAGAATAACATCTCTTCAATTTTCAAAGAAAAAAATTTTCTTCAAATAATAATAATATGCATGCTGATAAGAAAATACAAATGAATATAATCTTTCCTGACACCAATTTGGTGATTTGTATCTATCAAGAACACTAAAACATTTATCTTTAGTCTTAGAAGTACCACTTCTAGGAAACATTCTTTAGGAAGTTATCAGTAATTGAAAGATTTATACACATCAACTGGAAACAGCCTAAATATCCAACAATAATATAGAAAGTGAAAGTGAAGTCGCTCAGTCGTGTCCGACTCTTTGCGACGCCATGGACTGCAGCCTACCAGGCTCCTCCATCCATGGGATTCTCCAGGCAAGAATACTGGAGTGGGTTGCCATAATATAGGGACTGGTTAAATGAATTATAGTATATTCACAGCATAGAATAATGTAGTCATTGAAAATACTTTTGAATAAGTTTAATGACATGGCAAATATTGAGACTATATCATTAAATGGCAAAAGAAATTTCTCTCTCCTCGTTCTAGAGACTGGAAGTCTAAGATCAGAGTGCCAGCAGACCTGGTGTCTGGTGAAGTCATCCTTCCTGCTTCACAGACAGCCATCTTTTCACTGTGTCCTCATGAAGGGGGCTTCCCTGGTGGCTCAGATAGTAAAGAGTCCACCTGCAATGCGGGAGACCCGGGTTCAATCCCTGGGCTGGGAAGATCCCCTGGAGAAGGAAATGGCAACCCACTCCAGTACTCTTGCCTGGAAAATTCCACAGACTAAGGAGTCTGGTGGGCTACAGTCCATGGGGTCACAAAGAGTTGGACATGACTGAGTGAATTCACTTTCACTTTCATGATGGAAGGGGTGGGGGAGCTCTCTGGAGCCTGTTTTTTTATGAAGGCACTAATCCCATACACACATGAAGATTCCACCCTCATGACCTAGTCACCTCCCAAAGTTGCCACCTCCTACCATCATCACCTTGACACTTGCAACTTATGACTAAAGATGGCCACCTATGGATTTTGAGGGTACGTAGAGCTTCATTCCATTGCACACTCCACGCTTCTAAAATAAATCTGAAGATATCAGTGTTTTCATTATTAAGGTACATTATGGGAATATCCTTCAGTTATGAAACTCACCTGGCATCCCACTTTTTCCTTACATTCACTCATACCTACCCTTTCCCCTCTAACCATCAAGAATACAGCCCCATTCATTTTTCTCTCTCTCCTCTCCTCTCTTCTCCTCTGTGATCTCACCCAAGGCTATTGACAAGACCAAGATATTAAGCAAACCCATAAGAAAAACTAACCCACTGGCCAGACATTCTCTCTGATACAGCTGAGACCTGTTGTTCTTTGAGGGTTTGGGGGCAATAGGTCATTATTTGACACCTCTGATGTCAGCCTCTGAAGAATGACAGTTCTCATGTAGCTTAGCACTTGGAAAACCAACCTGACATGAGTGAGTTGCTCATTTCTTACCCAGCCATCACAAGAGGTATCAGGCCTACTCTTTGTTGTTCAGCTGCTAAATCGTGTCTGACTCTGCAACCCCATGGACTACAGCACACCAGGCTTCCCTGTCCTTCACTATCTCCCAGTGTTTGCTCAAACTCACGTCCACTGAGTCAGTGATACCATCCAGCCATCATATCCTTTGGCTCTAGGATCTAGCTAAAAAAGTTCTAAGGAAAGAGAGCAATTGCTTTCTCTGGAGAATATTCTTTGTTGGTTATTCTGAAATAGTATAGCTTTTTGGAGCACAAGTGATAACAGCCCAAATGATTCCTTTAACTCAACCCATAATTTAAAAATATAAGAAACAAAACCATTAGCTAGGATATTTGTTTGTATGAAAAAAACTCTTTATTCTTAGATGACTTATTACTACCTGCAAAAAAATAATGTTTAGCCTGCCTTAAAGTTTCAAGAGATAACAATTAGTAAGCTTCAAATATTATAGCATTCCTATAGGAGGAATCAGATAACTGAGAAAGTGCAAGCAACCTTGGATTACAAAGGCCATCAACTTCACTGCACAAAAGAAAAAATAAGGGACACAGAAATTAGGTGGCCACCCCAGTGTGAGGTAAGTTTGACTAGAATGCAAATATTCTGATTCTCAATAAGTACTTTCTGTGTCTCTCTAAACCCACAAGGAAGAAAATGCATTAGCATTACCTTTTATAACACAAAATGTCTTTATTTCTGAACAGAAATTCAGCAACATTTTAATCCTACATTTATGAATACCATAGCAGCACATATTTTTTTAAAGAGTTTAGAAGAAGCATTTATTATAATTCCAGAGAATGGCTTATTGAGCCTAAACAAGTATTAAATCAAGAAAATTCATCAAATAAATGATGCTATGTTATTAAATAATATTTTGTTCCTTGTCAACAAGCCAACAACATGACCATATAGACTACAATTTTCATTCTACAAGAAACTTCTAGGTTTTCTCAGTAAACAACAGATATTTTACTCAGTTAAGCAGGTAATATCTAAGGCCATGCTAGAAACCACCAAGCTTTGGGCCATTCACAGACTCAGGCAGAAGTCACTGAATTTAGACTGCTCCATTTTTGACCAACCATGCCAGGTATTCACACTGTTATCCATATGGTGCTATAACATGGCATTGTTCTGGCCACTCGTGCCTTCACTGCCAACAACCCACCAGCGGGGGTGAAATTAAAAAGATAGGACTGCTCAGCTGGGCAAAGGCCAATTCAATTCATTCTTTAGTGTTTCTCTTTATAGAGAGAAATAAGTAAGACTGAGGAGAATGAATCCAAATTCACAATTTTAGTCTCAACAAGAGTACTGAAGGCTCCCATTTAATAGAAATTAAGGTCTTGGATAATCAGTTATTTCATAGCTATGTTCTCAGCTTTGAAATAAATGATAACAGCCTAAAAGGAACAGAATCCTAGGGGAATTATTTCCTATTACAAATCATTTTATAAAAAGATTTCCAACCAGCTTCTTTAAATCGTGTTATATATTACAGAAAACTGCAAAAGAAAAAGAAACCTGCCCAGTGTGTTGTAAGGGTACCAAAAGTGAGCTGTGTCAATGCCAACAGTATTGGCTAGTTCAGTTATACTGATTCAGGTCTTTGATGGGTGCTGAAAAGCAGGCCACAGGTTGGATGCCAAAATGTGTCCCTTAGGTTTGAGAAGACGAGAAACATGCAGTACTTGAAATTCTGGATACAATTATACCCTTGGATTATCAGAAAAGTGAGAGTGTCCCAAATGGTTAAAGACAGAGTTGTCACTACTATAGGAAAAAGCAAAGTAGACACCATTCCAAAAGTCAGTAGCATCTTGTGGTATATGGGCCATCCTGGATTACTATATTGAGTATTAATCACAAACTTTCACTTTTCCTATAGGCTACTAAATCACTTTTATTTGGATCAAGGGCCTGCAAGAAACTCACCAAGTCTCTACATATCAATATGAGGACATCTGCTGTGACTAACAGTTGAAGGCAGCTGACCCCCTTGTGTAAACTGTAAGTCATGGGATTGTGCAAAGGAAGAAAAAGATGTTCAGGAAGAGGAAAAATGAAATTCCAGTTTCAACTATGAAAGTAACTTTTATTTTTAAAAAAGGCAGAAAAAGGCGAAGTACAAAGCTATCTCCATTCTCTAACAAATGTATTTCTTCCAACCAAAGGAACAGCCTGGAATCAGCTTTCTGCATACAGGTCAATAGCTGACATGCTTGTTTTTCAAAACATAATGCTATACATCTCTTTCAATGCATTAGCCAGCTAAAAGTGAGTGTGGCCAGGATTTATCAGCCAGGATTGATCAGACGTCATTCAGCAACTGTATGGAGTCCCTACTATGTGAGGTCACAGAGCAACTGGCTGCTCCCCACAGGCTCTTTTTGGAGAGACTGCAAGTTCAGATATGAGTTCCCATTTTCTATCAGTAAACATCTGCTCTACAAGCAACTCTAACCCTGCAAACACACCCACTTTCTCACTGTAAGTCTCAGCGCAGGATGGGATCAAAGAGGGCATCTGTGCTAGAGTCCCATCATTTGAAACAGCTCTTTAAGTCTGTTCCTCTGTGCATGTTAATCTCTGCAGGTGAAATAGCTGATTTAGTTCTCAAGCAACAATAATGCCCATTGAAAAATACACCTTCCTTAAACAAAAGATACTTATTGTTCCCATGAAGTACTGTCTGTTGCCATTTCCAGCAACAAATGACACAAAAGACAAATTCTGCCATTTGTGCCACTCAAGAGTGGCTTAGGACAAAGAGAAATACCAAAAACAAAAACAAAACAAAACAAACAAACAAAAAAAAAAAACAGAGCAAAAGCTTAAGAAACAAGACCAAGATGAGTTGGGGACAGGAGAGGAGAAAGGAAGTCTAAGGGAGAAGTGGAGTCTATACTCAGTGATCTGAGTTCAGCATGTACTGATGAATGGAGGGCGGGGGAAGGGAGAGAAAGGGTAGGTAAGGTTTTCGGTTGAGAAAACGAAGCGTGTTCTGCTGTCCCGGTTTTGTTTCAATAGCACCCCGGAGAATGCATGGCAGGCAAAATCTAATCTGATACCTAAGATTAATTCAATAAGTAACACAAGTTTGTTTATGACACAAAGGTTACCCAACCAAAATCCGGTTATTATACAAACAATAATATGGCAATTCTTTAAATTGCCAACCAAATCCGGTTATTATACCAACAATAATATGGCAATTCTTTAAAACTATTTGTGTTCTGGTATCAAAGTTTATGGTTACTCATAGGAAACATCTATCAATTTAATAATACCCTTTTGCAGGCTGTGCACCCGTCCCGTCCTCTTTTAAAGAAATCGCTAATGGCCCGGAGTCCTGGAAACCTACAAACTATTGTCACCTATTTCCCAGCACTGTGGTCTGATACTCAGTGTCACTGATGGAAACCAAACAGCTGCCAGAAGCCAGAGTCCCTGGAGAAATTTCCGAAGCCCAGTCCGGGCAATCCGTGGGCCAGGGTGAAAGGATTTGGAAGTGTGCACGGTTCCTCCGTCCTCCCGGCCGCGCGTCCGTAACGTTTCTGGCTGTCAGGTGAGTGGCAACAAGGCTCGTCGTGGAAGCCTCTCCCGGCAGCGCGCCGTGATCACCCGGCAAAGAGGGACAATCCCGGCGGAGTGCAGCGTGTCCCGCGGCCAGCCGTTGCTCACCTTTGTTCGCCCGCCCTCTCCGCGAGGAGGAGAGCGCGGGTCCGGGGTGCGGGGGGCTACCCCAATGCTCCCCAGGCCCTCTCCGGCGCCCCGGAGGAAATTCGGAGGCCAGCCAGACCCTCTCCGGCTCCCAGAACCTCAACAGTGCTAAGGGGTCAGCAACCCCTTCCAGAACACAAAGGTTGGGAGGCGTGAGCGCTAGCGCTGGGGCGCGGGTGCGTGCGCCACAGAGCACGCGAGTGTGCGTGTGCGCGCAAGGATGTGCGGGTGTGTGTGTTTGTTTGTGTGTGTGTGTGCGCGCGCGAGGGTGTGCGTTGGGGGGAGGAGCGCTCCAGCTCTCCTTACCTCTCGAAGATGAGCCGTACCATTAACATGCAGAAGGCCAAGGGGAAGGCGAGATAGAGGTCCTCAGCCTGCGGGAAGGTGGCTTCCTCCGTGTTCTTCAGGTCCGCCCAGGTGACATTGTGCGGGAGCCAAAACCTCTCGTTCCAAAACCAGGCTAAGATTCCTGCCATCTTGCTTTGTCCACTCTCGTCCTGGGCTCCCGCGGCCCGCCGAGCTCTCCACCGCGCAGGGCGCCAGGGGATGCGCGCGCTGCTGGTCCGAGCCTGTGCCGCCGCCGCCGCTGCTGCCGCGTCCTCCGCGGCCGCTGCTGTCGAAGGCTCGCGGCGAGCCCCGGTTCTCTCCTCCCTCTGGCCGCGTTGGGGAAAGGAGCCGCCTCGCCTGTCACATGGCAGCCCGGGCCGCTGGCCCTGATTGGCTCGTCCTCGCGTCAAGCAGCGAGGCACACGCGGCCGGCTAGCCCCCGCCCGGAGGGCAGGGCGCAGCCGCTGCGCCCTGGGCGCAGGGGCACCGCTCCTGGGAGAGCCGACTGGCCCTGCGGCCACCGAGCTCTGGAGCGGCGCTTAGGGTAGCGACCTGGGTCCGGTTTTCCGAATCCGCTCCGGTCCCCCGGGCTTGCTCGCACATGCTCACAGCACCGGCTCCGGCCCGACTGGAGTTTCAGGGATCTCAGTCGGCTTCCAGTGCGCCTACAGGCGGTGGGTGGGGGGCAGGTAGTGATCGGGGTAGATATTCGGAACCACCCTTGAGCCAAGAGAGAACAGCAAAAGGAGAAGTAGGGGGCACAGAGCGCAAAGGAGGAAGAAGTAGAGAGGAAAGTCACCCACTCCAGCGCTTTGAGTAAGGGTGGGGGGTGCGGGGGGGTGTGGTGGAATCAGGAACTAGGGCAGGATGGTTTGCAAAGAGTCGTCTGCCTCTACCTCACGCCCGTCTTTCCCCATACCAGACCTTCAGCCTGGTTTTACTCCCGCTCGTCACCACAACCAGCTCCCCCAGGGAACAAGGCCCTCTGTTTCAATTTATGACGTTGTAGGAGAAATTAGGCACTTAATTGCTGTTTGATGATGATGAGATGATGTTGATGATAACAACCGCAGCATTCTGCAAAACCAGCCCACAAAGTGAATGTCTCAGAAAATGGCGCCAGACCGCATTTTTACTTGGTACATCAGTAGAGAATCTCCACTCTGCTACTCCTTGATTCTGCCTTTTGAATCGGAAACCTTTAAGGTGTTAGGACCCGTGAGACCTGACCCCAAGCACCTTAACTTCCACGATACATTTCCTCATTGCTACGGGAGCCATGTGTGGATCATCAGTTCAAGTGGTACATATTCCCTGGAATATTTTTGTGGAATTTTCTCACAAATATTCATTTCCTACTTGGTTCTGCTAGTAAGTTCTACTGGTTCTTTCCAAGAGGCAAATAAACAGACTTTCTTAATACACATTTCTTTACCCTCCCTCCCCCTCCAGCTGTCACCCTTTTACTCCTTCCTTTTAAAGCACATCTCTAAAGGCCTGTGGGAGAAGGCAATGGCACCCCATTCCAGTACTCTTGCCTGGAAAATCCCATGGGCGAAGGAGCCTGGTAGGCTGCAGTCCATGGAGTCGCTAGGAGTCCGGCACGACTGAGCGACTTCACTCTCACTTTTCACTTCATGCATTGGAGAAGGAAATGGCAACCCACTCCAGTGTTCTTGCCTGGAGAATCCTAGGGAAGGAGGAGCCTGGTGGGCTGCCGTCTGTGGGGTCACACAGAGTTGGACACGACTGAAGTGACTTAGCAGCAGCAGCAGCAGCAAAGGCCTGTATCTGTTGCTTCCACTCTCTCCCCTCCATTCTCTTTTGGACTTCCACTGGAGCAGTTGCACCTCTCTGCTGCACTGAACTGCTCAAGGTCACCAGTGGTCTCCATGCTGCTAAACCCAAAGGTCATTTCTCAACACCTGTATGGGTAACCTTTGGCCAAGTTCATTAGTTGCTGCCTTTGGAAACACTTTCTTGTCTTGGTTTCCAGAAACCACATTCTTTCTGATTTTCCTCCTACCGCCTGGCCACTTTTGCTGAATCTCCTTTCTGGTTTACTCCTCTCCTTTCAACTCCTTAAAGTTGGTGTGGCCTAGGAGGCAGTCTTTTTCCCTCTTCACTTTTCTGTGTTCATTCACTTGGTGATCTTATCCAGTCCCCTAGATTTCAGTGCCATCTGTGTGGCTTTCAGTGATATAGTGATGGCTGCAAAATATATATTTTTAGCATGAACTTTTCCTTGAACTTCAGACTCCTAAAGCTACTGTCAAGTCAACTACTCCACTTAGATGTCTAAGAGCCATTTCCTGTCCAGACTACTAACCTTCCCCCTAAGTTTTTTCCCTCCTGTTTCCTTGGCTCAGGCCAAAACCCTGGAGTCATCTTTTATCCTTTTCTCTCTCTTGTCTCCTTTATAACTAGTTACATATCCTGTCAGCTCTTCTTTTTCTCCAGTTGACTTATTTATTTGGCTGTGTAGGGCCTTAGTCGCAGCACGCAGGATCTACGATCTTCACTACAGCGTGTAGCATCATTAGCTGTGGCATGAGAACTCATAGTTGTGGCATGTAGGATCTGGTTCCCTGACCAGGGGTTGAAATCCAGGGCCCCCTGCACTGGGAGCATGGATCTTAGCAGCTGGACCACCAGGGAAGTCCCAGGTCCGTCTTTAACCTGTCTAAAGAATCACACTCTCTCTCACCACCTCTTCTTGGTTCAAAGAACCAACTACCGTCTTGGTTCAGGCAACCAACATTTCTTTTCTGAGTTACCGTAGTAGCCTCTTAAGCCCCAGTTTCAACACTTATACTTCTACAGTCTATTCTCAGCCCATGTGATCCAGTTGAACCGGTAGTATAATCGAATCTGAGCTTAAAGCCACACTGCTTCCCCATTTCTCCCCAATTAGAAGCCAAAGTCATTTCAGTGACCAAAGATATGCAACTGCATGTTACCTCTCTGACTTTGCTTGCCCTCCCTCATCCCCCTGTCGCTTACTTGGTGTGCTTTGTTCACACTGGCCTCCCTGCCCTGCCTGCAGAACATTTAGCATGACTTAGTTTCCATGGAGCTTTTCCTGCCAACTATCCATGCCCACTCTTCCTGTGATAAAGCACTCATGTAGTGAAGAGTTCCCTGGGCACCTTAGTTTAAATCTGTAATTCTCACTCCCCACCCCTTCTCTTCTTGACAACTTTCTTAGTTTGTTCTCCTCTGAAGAATTGATCACCATCTAACACAATATTTGTTTTACTGTTTTTCACTGGTCTCCTGACACAGACACTAAATTGTAAACTTTTGAAAGAAAGATTTCTGTTTATTGCTGTTTTATCCTTGGCGCTTAAAATAATGCCCAGCACACAGCAGGTACTCAATAAACTACTGAATTAATGAATCAACACTAACCTCACAAAAATCTTCTCTAAGAGAGGGGAAAAGGTGAATAAAAAATAGTGTTAAATTTTACATACTCATGTGAAGACTAGTGTGGGCATTAAAAGGGTGTGATCAATTCTAAGATTGGGTAGGGGTGGTATTCTTGAAGTGAGTATTCATCAGGGAGTAGGTAGGTCCCCATTTGAGACCATGCAGTGAGCTGCTCATTGTTACTGGTGACCTTTCAGAAAGATGCCGTTGAACTAAATGCGTTCTTGTAGGCCACAGAGACGAGGTCTATTAAGGTCTCTTGCCACCTCTGTTGGATAAAGTCATGTCACGGTGGATCCTGACCTTTTAGGCCCAAGAAGACTCCCTCTATGGCTGCCGCTGGCCCCTTGTCACTCTCACGTGTGCCTTGACGGGACCTTGCCTTCTCTGCTGCCCCAAAAGACCCGCTGTGTCCCCACACATATATAGCTGGAAACATTGGTGACTTAACACCCTGGGGCCTGAAATTTGACCCTGGGCAAAGGAAGCCAGTGGATAAATTTTCATTCTTTTCCCTCCCCTGCTCCTGGAACATACACAGTAACTTCAAACAAGCCCTCTGAAAAAAGCCCTGTGATACAGAGCATTCAGCTTATTTCAAAATTGTGGCTAGCTCAGGAATTGCATTTTCCTGTAATCAGGAAATTACATTTCCTCTCTTTCTCCCTCCTACTCCCCTTTTCTTTCATTCCTGTGATAGGTGAAAGTGAACAGTTGTGTCTGACTCTCTGCAACCTCATGGACTGTAGCCTTCCAGGCTCCTCTGGCCATGGGATTTTCCAGGCAAGAACACTGGAGTGGATTGCCATTTCCTTCTCCACGGGATCTTCCTGACCCAAGGATCAAACTTGCAGTCTTCCACAGAGTCTTCAGGCAGACTCTTTACCATCTGAGCCACTGGAGAATCCCAAGTCTTTCATCCCTGCTTCCCTGAAATTACACCTCCTTGGAAATGCTGTTTTTTCTAGAGAAGCCAAACTAAGATCGTGTTGCTCTCCTATTCATCAACTCTGAGAAGGTGGTGAGATTTCAGGAACACTTTGAAAGATAGCTTTTGTTGGACACTGGAAAGAGAACTCAGTACTGATCTGTGTATCTTGCACAAGTTGCTTAGTTTCTAAGAGCGTGTTAACACGCTCCTGCATAAGCTGTTACCAATAGTACGTGTCTTGCCTATGTCACCAGACGATCCTGAGGTTCACATGAAATAATACATAGGAAAAGACTCCTAAACTCTTAATACATTCTGTGCACATGCAGAGTTTAACAAACCTCTGCTCCTTTACCTGTCCAGCATATTCCCTACAGGCCATGGCTCCTTCCTATCACCCTTTATCCAAATGATTACCCCAGAAATAGTACAATAGAGCAAAATATCATTCCATGTCTTACCACATTTTATTGGTCCAGGAATGGACCCTTGTACCAAGATAGCAATTAAAATCCTTCTTCAGGTGTTGGGGCATGGGTCAAGCCATTCTTTCTCTGTACACTTAGACTCTAGAGTTTCAAACTCAGAAGCTGTTGACCCCATGCTTCATCATAAGGATAGAAAATGGAGAAACTCAGTTCAGGCCCTGGGAAAGGTTGGTCCCAGGAAAGACACAGCCCAGCATACCTCCCAAGTAGGTCACTTTTTATTTACCTGTGCAGAAAAAAATCCTAATTTGTTGTCCCAGGAAACCAAAGTACAATTTATTTATTGTACAAGTTTGTAACTCAGTAAGAAAACCAAGTGGTGGCTTGTAAATAGAGAGAAAAAGTGAAAGAAGTTTCTGTTGGGAGTGGGGGGTGGTGATACTGTCTACACTGCATATAAGGAAAGCATGCTTTAGATCCTGAATATGAATATCAACAAAGTTAAGCATTATTTCTAATTTCAAGGCGTATGTGCAGGTATTAACCCTCTGCATACATTTGAGTCTAGTTTTTTTTGTAAACATGTATTTATTTATTTGGCTGTACCAGGTCTTAGTTGTGTACGTGGGACCTTTGTTCTTGGGGCATGGACACCAGAGGGTGCAGGCTTCAGTGGCTGCTTGCATGCTGGCTTAGTTGCTCCACAGCACATGGGATCTTAGTTCCTTGATCAGGGATTGAACCCGCATTCCCAGCATTGCAAGGCAGATTCTTAATCACTGGACCTCCAGGAAGTCTCGAGTCCACTTTTTTTGATACAAGAATTTTAGTTGAATTTCCACTATGAGTTACACGAAACAAATTTACTGTACTTGTTCTACAAAAAGAATACAAAATCTATTTGTATTTACGTAAAAAGTCAGACAGCAACATACACTAGCACCACTCAAGATGGCACTGGGCAGTAGGTGAGAAGTGCCCAAATATTGCAGATAATGAGGGTTTCCTGGCCAAAGGAGAAGGGAGACAGTCTGTGTTGAAGAAGTCATGGATAGCTTTGAGGAAGAGGCAGAAATGGAATTAGACTTTGAATAATAAGTGGCCTTTAAGACAATAAACAAAATGTGGTTAAGAAGCCAGATTACAAATGGCCTTTAATATGAGCAAAAAGATTGCTGTCCGTATTTTAATGAGAATAGGATTTTTATCTACAATGGAATATAAATAATTCTATAGTGTGATGCCTGATACATAGCACACACTCAATTGTCAAAGGTTTTAAGAACATATAAGTTATTTATAGCTTAAAACAGAGCACAACGCTAAAAGAAAGCCTTCGATTCAAACACTCAGTTCATTGATTTTAAAGGAAGCTGGTTTTCACTGGGAATAATACAGAAATATTGCCAAATTTTACTTCTGCAGTCATTTCTCATGAATATAATCTTCTTGCTGTGGTTGGCAAAACTATCTTAAACCTACATTTGGTTTCCACTGTGGAGGGAGTAGTCTCTTGGATTTTCATTTATACGATATTTAGGGAGACTTTGGGCAAGAAGTAAGCAGGACTCATCCCCATAGTATGTAAATCACCATAGCAGTGCAAAAAATTCACATCTCCTGCCGTCTTAAGTGTTCAACTCACAGCATTGGAATTAGGCCAAGCTAAGGTGTTTAGCCTGGACAGGAATTGAATATACATGACTTGCCCCAAGTTCTCCTGCAGGACTACTTCCTTCCATGCTCACAGTCTTTCTTACAATTATGTCAAAGTGTTGGAGGGCTGAAGATCTTTCTCCTTCCTCCTCTACCTTGACAGTTTCTGTCTCTGGGAAACCTTTTCTGATACTGACAACCATCAATTACTCTTGTATGCCTAGCTCAACCAAATCACTGGCTGGATTGTCTGTCTTCCCTCTAATAATCAAAATCTATTTAAATGTTAATTTCCCCTCTTGCAATTTTCATTAACTTACTAATGTTATGTCAGCCTCCCACTAAAATTTTAAGCATGCACTATGTGTGGCAACAGTAACAGAGAAAAATTAGAAACAACCAAGTTATCTGACTGTGGGTTGTACAGTTAGGAGTTACATTCACATTCTGTGACTTCATAGATATGTTCAGCTAGGTAAAATCAACCATGATAGCATTTTCTATGAGTACAGATAGATGAGTACTGTTTAGGGGGCAGGACATCTGATGTATTTGCCACAAAGCTTGAGTGCTGCTTTCCACTATGCAAAGATTTTTATAACCAAAGAGAAGCAGAGAACTCAACCAATCATCTAGTTAATTTGTAGGAGGAATAAGTAACCTAAAATAGTGTTTGAAATTATTTACTTTATATAGAAACAGAATTTCAGGGTTGGAAGTGACTTTATATGTTAATTAATGAGTACAATATGCTCTCTGTGCCCATCCTAGCTATGATTAAAAATCTCTGTTGACATGGAGCTCACTACTTAATGTACTGACCCATTCTATTTGGCACACCTATGACTATTAGAAAATACCTTAAGGGAAAAATTACCTTGAGGATTCCAGTAGAATCTCCTTAGGTTTCACATTTGTAAAATTGGGGCTAGTATTTTAATGTTGGCTAAATGGATGTAGCCAATGATTAGACTCCTGTTTCACAGCATTACCATGGAAAAGATGGAGCACTGGATATTTGAATAATCTGTCTAAGAGAGACACGGTAATACCTCTGAGTGAAATTCCATGTCACCTTGGCATTCTTTGCCTCTACGAACAACAACAATAAAAAAGTTTAACTTGCCTATAGAACAATCAACCACTTGCCTAATGATCTACATAAAATGCAGGACTTCTTTCAATTTAGACATTAAAAGAATGACAAGATTACCCCTGAAAAAAATTGTAACAGGTATACATATACATGGGAATCCCATACACATGGGAATCATTTGTCAGCTGTGGCGGTACAGGAAAAAGTGAGAACGCTTGAAATGTAAATACTATGATCCTCATGCATTCTACAGAACATGAATGACCTTACAGCATATAGTTTCCTGAATGAAATGTGAAGACAAGAAGAGAATAGAAAGGCCATGTTAGATGTAGAAGCTGGGTAGTTAGCTATGTACACTGATAAGCTAGGCTATCTTCATAAAACAGAGTTTTTTGAGGTAATTCCCATTCATCCCTCAGCAGAGTTAGGAGTTACCATGAACCTATTCCTATAGTAATAGGCCTATTGAGTTGCTTTGAGAAGAATTACAACTCTATCAAGTCCAAGATGGATGGCAAGAATATGCCATGCTGTAAAAAGTAGGGATTGCAAACTCCAGTGTATTTAGAGGCCAGGCAGGTAAATAACAATAATAATAATAAATGGAATAGGCCTGATGAAAGAGAAAAAGGAATGGACTGGAAATTATACAACCATGCAAATTCTCCCTTTTCTTTGTGTCTTCTTTTCTGTTGTTTTGTTTTACATTTTTATGAAAAACAATGGATGAGCAGGCAAGCACATATGTTGGCTACATTTACAATCTTTGATTACTTCCTTGTTTTCATACATCAAGGACTGTAGTCATTTAGAAGGCCATATTTGGGGTTTTTTTTGTTTTTATAAAGTTTTAAAAATTTGTATTACTGATTTATGATTGACTGTGATGAGCCTTCATTGCTGTGAGGACTTTCTCTAGTTGCAGCAAGCAGGAGCTACTCCCTATTGTGGTGCGCTGGCTGCTCATTGCGGGGCTCCCCTTGTTGCAGAGCAGAGGCTCTAGAGCACAGGCTTAAATGGTTGTGGCACATGGGCCTAGTTGCCCCACAGCACGTGGGATCTTCCTGGACCGGGGATTGAACCCATGCTGCCAGCGTTGGCAGGTCAATTCTTAACCACTGGATCACCAGGGAAGTCCTAGAAGGCCATATTTCTAAAGGAATACTTTTTTTTAAGAGAATTTATGCAGAAAAGAGCAACCAAGATGATAAGGGATATGGGAATCTTAAGGAGACATTTCGTATACATGTCAAGTGCGCTAACTTTGGAGTTTAAAAAAATAATGTAAGTTTAAAGTGCTAGCTTTGTCAATAATAGCCTATTTCTCCTTAAAAAATTAATTACTTTACCTTTTGAAACCTATTTCTTCACATGTATAAAAAGAATAACACTACTTACCACATGGGATTAAGGTAAGATCAAAATGTTACTGTAAAGTGTTTAACAGATGGATGTGATTATGATTATTACTGAATATTATGCTTTGTAGTAATGTGGGTAGTAATGGGCTTTCCAGGTGACACGGTGGTAAAGATTCCACCTGCCCATGCAGGAGACGTGGGCTCAATCCCTGTGGCGGGAAGATCCCTGGAGGAGGAAATGGCAACCCACTCCTGTATTTTTCCTGGAGAAATTCCATGGACAGAGGAGACTGTTGGGCTACAGTCTATGAGGTCACAAAGAGTCAGACACAATTGAGCGACAGCACACACACACACAATGAAAATTTCATTGTTTCAGGGAAAGAAGCTTCAGACTCTGCTGAAATAATTTACCTTCAAGGCAGTCTGAGCCTTTCACATCTTAGGATCAGCAGGTCTTTATTTCTGAGATTAGTAGAATTAGCTTTCACTCAGCAGAGAAAGTGAGGATGATGTCAGGAAGAGAGAGACAGGGGAGTGGAGGGAGATTTCAGAAGCTAATGCACGGGACATGTGATTCCTCCTGCTGTTTCTGCTAAACTGCCATAAACATATTAGACCCAAACTGCTGAAAACCAGTGATGTTTGGTAGAAACTCATAAAGAGACTGTTTGGATATAAGCGACTTGTACAAACAAGGAAACAGGAGGTTGTAAGCTGAAAAGAATTTGAGAAATTGCAGAGATGGATTTTAAAATCTCAAGAGGGCAAGAAACTGGAATTTGAGTCAAGTGTTAAGGGGCGGGTGTAGTTCAGGAAGCTGTATCCAGTCATCCTGCAAACCATAGCAGAAACTAAAGGAGAAAAGATTGTTGGGAGGCCTGCTGTGTGAGTTCCAAGATTAGAAGGGCTATTAGGTGGGGAAAATTTGACTTGATCTGTGTAGATCTAGAGGGCAGAACTTGGGATGACTGGCTTAACTGCCTGTAAAGCTAATTGTATCTCTGTAGAATAAATGGGCAAAGTTGGCCAAAAATGAATTAGCAGCCTCATCAAGCAGGGAACTTCCTATCATGGGAAGTTTCAGGTAGAAATTCACCTGTTAGAAATGTTGGGAAAGGTATTCCTGTCTGAAACTGACCTGGAAATTGTTGCCCTTGGGTAAAGAATCCATCTTCAATGCAGGAGCCTCAGGAAACACAAGTTCGATCCCTGGGTCAGGAAGATCCCCTGGAAATGGAAATTAGCAACCCACTCCAGTATTCTCTCGCCTGGAAAATCCCATGGAGGGAGGAGTCTGGTAGGCTGCAGTCCACGGGGTCGCTAAGAGTCAGACATGACTGAGTGACTTCACTTTCACTTTTCACTTTCATGCATTGGAGAAGGAAATGGCAACCCACTCCAGTGTTCTTGCCTGGGGAATCCCAGGGACGGTGGAGCCTGGTGGGCTGCCGTCTGTGGGGGTAACAGAGTTGGACACGACTGAAGTAACTTAGCAGCAGCAGCCAGTATTCTTGCCTAAAAAATTTCATGGACAAAGGACCCTGGTGGGCTACAGTCCATGGGTTTACAAAGAGTCAGACATGACTGGGCACAGTCCCTTTTTCTCATAAGCTGCCTTTAATATTTTGGAGCTAACAGAAACCACTATTTTAGAGAAGAATCTGCATTGCCCTACAAATTTTTGCAGCTGGAAGAAGACACTAGGCAATGCCCTAATATTTTAGGACATTATTTTAGAACAATATTTCGTTCATCCTAAATTTCTACTCTGTTAGAGAGGGGAGAGGGAAGGAGTGAAGAAGAAAAAGAAAGGAAAAAGCAGAAGGTAATTACCATGGGACAAAAGCACATTCAAAATTTAAAAAGAGAAATTCAAAAGTCCAAAGAAATAGATCACTTCTTGTTTCACCTCAAACCAAATCCTAAAATGTTCAATAAAACCTAAAATTGCCTTATTAGAATGTGTTGCTGGCTGCATGCAAAATCCCAATAGAAGACAAAAAGTCAAAGGACTTAGGCCACATGCTTATACTGGCAGAGTCTGTTAGTTGCCAACTTCCCTCCCTAGCTCTTTGAACGTTTTTCTGTGCTGTTTTTAGTAGTAGAAAATGAAACGAGAAATTATTCTGCTATATACTATTTGAGAACTGATACTACCTCGAATGACTGTGTTCTTCCTTTCCCTCATTAGTTGTTGGCGTTTAAGTTCATTCTCATGTGTGAATCCAAGGAGGGTAAAATTTCAAGGGCAACATCATTTAGTTTGCCTTCAGAAGTGCATCTAAAGCAAATGTTCATGTTCAAGTCTAAAAGAGTCGTTACCGGGCAATCGCTAACATGTAATAAATTAAACTCTACATGCTCATATTTGGAAAGTACACGTAGTTTTTTTTTTTTTTAATTTAATGTTTAACTGGCGTATAACTACTTTACAATGTGTTAATTTCTACTATACAACAATGTGAGCCAGCTGTAGGTTTACATGTATCCCTTCCCTCTTGAGCCTCCCTGCCAGCCTCCACCCATGCTGTGGAAAGTACACGTAGTTTTAAGTCTTTCCCCTCAAATTCAAAAACGTGTAAATCTACATAATAACCAAACAGATCAGGCCTCTTTCATTGTTAAATTAAATTCAGTGCAGCATAGATACCTAGATAGGAGAAGCTTATCGTAAATATTCCAAGGAATTAATTGATCTCATTTAATTGAATTTGAGACCAATAAACTGTAATCCCTTCTGCTGTCCTAATTGTATGTGATATTGTGAGCAGTCAACTCCGTGTGATGGATGTGTCTAGGCTGAGATGTGTCTATTTGTCTTGCATTTTTATGATCCCTAAATTCACTTAAACTTTAAAATGCAATTAAAACCCAGCATAATCAAGATTGAGAAAAACATAAGCTTTCAGAAATCTGCACAGCTCTGGGTTCTGAGAAGATTTAGTTATTCTGATTTTGCTAGCCATATATTTTTCAGAAAGCCTTTCCAGAGCTTGCCACAGAATTATTAACAAAATTCAGAGGCCCTGGAGCTTCCTAAATGCTTATGAATGATTTGGCTTAAAGGTTTTTGCAGTCCTCATTTGCATTGTAAAACAGACTTCAGCTCGGAAGTTTAAGAAGTTTTAGAAGCTTTGACAAGGCAAGATGCCATGAGAATATTTTCCCTATGGGGAAACGAAACTCAAATGTGCTAATTAAGGGTGCTTAATATGCCTCAAAATTAATTCTTTGTTACCTGCAGTGGTTTAATTATTCCCTTATGGAAAACGCAGAAACGCCCTGCATCTCTAAGTAGCAGTGGCCTGCATGATTCTGAGTCAACATCCACTTCGAAGGTATTTCTTCTACTCATTGGCGTAGCAGGTGCCAAAGAGAAGAATATTTTTCCATATCCCAAGAAAACAGTGAGACAAACCATCATTGGTGTTTTGTAAAATCAGCTTCATTGATATCAATCACATCATCCCTCACGTTAGAACCATCCAGAAAAAAAAGTTCATAGCGATAAAGATGTAAAGAGGGCAAGAGCTATATTTAATATTAGGCAATTCTAAGCCCTGACCACCAGAAGCTGTCAGCTGACTCTTCCCCCACAAGCAGCCTGCCCTTTCCAGAAAAGCAAAAATCAGATGTGCTTAAAAGATCTTGATTGCACTGAGAGAGAACTAACCATATGCAAGGCTGTTTATCTTAAGATAAACTTGAGTGTGATCTAGACAATCGTTGTTTTTCCTGGAATTTTTCTTGAATCAGTTAACTGTCCACTCAGAGGAGTTTGACCAGAATCAGACCATCAGTTGATCACTTGGCAGGACTTGCAGGGTTACTCATTTTCTTGGGCTGGACTGTTGTCAGCTCAGCCCTCATCCGTCTCCTCCCCCGGAGCTGTCAGAGTGTGTGTGTGTGTGTGTGTGTGTGTGTGTTAGTCATTGTTAGTTGTGTCCAACTATTTGCAATCCCATGGACTGTAGCCCACCAGGCTCCTCTGTCCATGGAATTCTCTAGGCGAGAATACTGCAGTGGGTTTCCATTCCCTTCTCCAGGGAATCTTCCTAACCTAAGGATTGAACCTGGATCTCCTGCATTGCAGGCAGATTCTTCACTATCTGAGCCACCAGAGAAGCCCTGGAGCTATCAGTGAATCTCTGAAACTCTTGGTCTAACCCCATTTGACCTACATTTGTTAAGGTCAAGTGTGAGCCACCTTCTAAACTTAGGAAGCCTAGGCCAAATGTCCTGAACAGGCCCTGGGCCCACCTGTGTCCTCCTGTACTTCTGCTATGGGACACAATAAAAGTCTCTAAATGGAGGTACATGTCTTGAGTTCAAATGTCACTTCCTCTGGTAGCCAACTCTGACCTCCCCCAATCTAAAGCTGCTGCACCATCACTCTGTCATATGCCCCCACTTAAGGTCTTCCCATCACTCATGGCCATAGAGATCTTCTTGTGGGTTCATTTATCTCTATTATTGTCATCTGCCTTGAACTTATGCATTCTGGAAGAGCAGGGCCCTGACCATTCTCATCACCACTCTACCCCAAGCTCTAAGCAGCCCTTGGCACATAATGGCTGTTTAGTAAATCATCATTGGAAAAGGGAAGTGTAGATTGCTTTGCTTTTAATTTCAAACAAACTTCTCTAACAATTAAAAAAAAAAAAAGGATTTATTGTGGAGCCTGAGCTAAGAAAAGAGCAGGATATCCTATGGCAGCAACCGGGAATCCATGAGTTTAAACAGGATAATTGTAAGAGGACCCACAGTTTCCACACACATCCAGACTTTTGCACCAAAGCCATCCCTTCAGGCGAGTTTGACCAGAATCAGACCATCAGTTGATCACTTGGCAGGACTTGCAGGGTTACTCATTTTCTTGGGCTGGACTGTTGTCAGCTCAGCCCTTGTCCATCTCCTCCCCCTGGGGCTGTCAGTGAATCTCTGCATCTGTCCATCCAACCCCACTTTGACCTCCATTGATAAGGTCAAGTGTGAGGCACCTCCTAAACTTAGGAAGCCTAGGCCAAGTGCCCTGAACCGGCCCTGGGCCCATGGGTCCTGATACACCCCAGTACTTCTGCTACTTCTCCTCTCTTCTTGATTTTGTTTGGGTGACAGAACTAAGGAGCTCATCCCACTGGACGGGTAAACAGTTTACAGATGAGTGCATGTATATCTCCTCAATTAATCTTCACTTACCCAAATGTATTGATATGGTTTTCTATGCTTTCACTACCACCTGAATTTAGTGTTTAACCAATAACTCTTGACGGGTGGACTAACCTTCAAGCTGCAGGCCAGAGCTATTCAACAGCTAGGGGGAAAACCGAGTAGTTCATGTGGAGTTAGACTGTTTGTAAATCGTACTCAGTTTGAAAAAAGATGTTTTCATTGAGTCAAAAAACCTCTATCTCCTCACAATATTTGATTTCACCTGGTCTAACAGAGCAGGAGGCACAGATAGAATCATTTGCTCCAGCCTCCTGAGGTTAGCCAAAGTAAAGAGACAATATGGTCAATGCAGACCAAACTCAGAAATACTAATTAACTCAATTCATCAGAGATCTCAGTGAAGAAGACCTGTTCTCCACAGTATCGAAAAGGAATCACAAATCATTTTGGAAAACCTCATGTCTTAAGCTTCAAAGAGTGGAAATTTGTTTCAATTCTTGCAGGCTAAAAATATGAACAAACACCATTGAAAAGGTCCAGGGAAAAGGCCCTGATGGTGAAGTAACCCTTCTTCCATCTTGCCCTCTCTTCCTCAGGTCACCTTCAGATAAGGAGTACATTTCCTCTCCTTCCACATGCATTCCTCCTCCTTTCAAAACTCTGCCTTCTCTGGGAATGATGACCAATGGTCAACATTTGGCCTCTGCTTGAGAATTGAAGCCCAAATCTCAACCTGCCTTCTCCTACACCATTAGAAAATATCTAAGTAACACAAGAGCCATCCTAAAGACCCAAAGCCACAAAAATCCAACTCAAAGAAACAAACAAAGCCTGAAGATGGAAGGCAGGGTGTCCATGGATTCCTGCCCAATGCATCTGACCTTCCCTTTGGGCTCCCCCAATCACCTGGGCTTTAAAAGAGGTGAATCCAGAAAACTCACCCATTAGAGGGAATACAGGACCTGCCAGGTCTCTGAAACGCCCGCAGGACTTGCCCTGCTCTGTGTGAAAGCCTCTGCGTGGCTCTCCTTGTCTACAGGACGCATCCAGATTCCTCCACAGGTAAACAAAGGCCATCATAGTTGACCTTCCATCTCTCTTTCCTAATCCATCTTTTGAGGTTCTCACCCTGACAACTCAAACTTACTCTCTCACATGTGTACTTTAACAAGCTTTTTTTCCCTTCTTCTTCTTCATGTTTCCTTCTGTTTGCAATGCCTTTCCCTTTCTTCTTTACTTATCAAAATTATATTTGGAAGCTAATTTCCATCTCAAAAACCACCTTCTGAAATTTTCTGTAGTCACACCAGAATTAGACCGAATGCCTTCCTACTTGGGATTAGCATTGGGGCTGAGAATCCTTCCCATTAGGCATGTTGTCTTTTCTCTTGAACTACTGGCTCCTTTAGGACAGAGCTGGTTCTTACCTTTTCTCTATTGCCCCGGGGCCTAGTGGGGATTTTTACACATAGCAGATATTTTATAAAGTTTGGTCTAATTGGATTTCTTAAGAGAACAGCCACTAACAACTAACTTAGAGTGGGAGAGAGTTGATATAAATTGTTAAGAGTTCAGGAGTAAGAATGCATAGTTATAATTCTCTAAGCTCTATGGCCTTGGAACTAATTCAATCTTTAAGCCTGAGTTTCTTCATCTGAAGAAAATGGTATGTATTTACATCCATAATACATAACAGTATTTACCAAAATACATAACAGTATTTACCTCTCCTAGCTATTGGAAGAACTAGATGAACACGTGTCACATGATGCCCAACACCTGGGAAGAATGCAATCCATGTTAGATTCCCCCTCCTGCTCCTCCTCCTCCTCCATCCTCCTCCTCTCGTCTTCATTATTCCCTCCTCCCCTGACCCACCACTGCCACTTTAACACCAGAAGCGGAAGGCCATAAACCTCCTGTTATCTCTCCCACAGCTGGGCTCCATCTCTAGGATATGTCTTAGGAAGAATTTTCCTTCTTGCAAAGAGTACTGCACCTGTGCCCAGAACAAGGCCTAGATATCTTGTTGGAGAGGAGAAAAGCCTGGGAAAACTTTTTTTCACAGCTTTAAGCAGAAAACTTGTCTTTGGATTAACCCTCTTTTGTTTGGGAAAACCATCTCACTAGGTCTTTGAGACATACAAATGAGAAGTAAATGTCTACCCATTGTCTGGCCAGAAACTACAAGGTCACCAATAATTGGAAGACCCATGGTTAGCACTCAAAGTTAGAGCTGATGTTTGGTTTGTAAGTTCTCATATTATTGAATTGAGCTGCTTCCTGTAGAGTCTGTTGAAATTTTTTTTGTTTGGAAAGGAAACAAATACATATTTTTAACCCTTGCAGGAGTGAGTTTGGAGATCCAGGCTGAATTGTTTGTTTGATCCGTGTCAGTAGCAGGAAAATGAGAATGATGTGGGGGTGAAGTTGAAGGGCGAGCCTCCTTACGACCCCATTGCCCTCTAGGAAAGGCAGTGCTGCTCCTCTGCCCAGGTGACGAGAGAGAGTGAGTGTGCCCCAGAGTTGGGACAGAGTCACTGTTCCCACCACTTTGTAAGACCAGTTCCCCTCTGGCTTCCCCAGAAGCTACTGGAGCAAGAAGACCCGGCTCCATTGTCACTGATGTTCTCAGAAGCCCAATCATTGGCAGAGGAAACAAAGAATGCAGTAGTGGTTACGTAGTGGCCTAGAGGGCCGATGAGTTGACTGGCATCTTTAGGGACTATAGAAATAGTGGGGGGAAAAGGAAACTTCTGAGAAGTGTGAGGTCAAGGACGTGAGTTATTGAGCTCTTGTAACTTAGATGTTGAAATTATTGTGACCCCACATGACCATCCCCAGCTCCAGGTTTATGAAATCTGTGACACACTATTGGGGTAAATAAATATTTGGTTTTAAAATGAATTATTTTTAATTTATCATTATTTTCAAAATTGAAAGCTGGGGTGGAAGATAGCATGGAATAGTGATTTTTTAGGAGAGTGAATTCTGGAAATCAGCAGATTTCTATCTTGGCTTTTGTTTTTACTAGCTGTGTAATCACAAGCAATTTATCCACCCTCTTTAAGCCTCTGTCTTTTAATCTGTAAAATATAGATGCAAGGAAGATTGTATTTTCCAAATACAGCTGCGCCAGTATACATTTCATTTCACATGCTGTTCTCATGAGGTGACGATGATATCCTTTCATCAGGAGCTGGGGTCCCTTTCCTGGAATCTGGGCTGAATTTTCAAACTGCTTCAACCAAAAGAAATATGGCAGAAGTGATGTGGCTTCCAGCTAAGTCATAACAGGCAGCAGGTTTCCACACCTGGCTCTCTCTCAGCCTTTGGAAGCCCAGGCCACACGGAGAGGTCACGTGTGGGTGTCCCTACCGACATCCCCACCAGACCCTCCGCTGACAGCCAGCATTAATGGCTCAACATGGGAGTGATCGATCCTTCAGATGACTCCAGGACCCAGTTTTTAAGCCTCACAGCTGAGACCCCAGACTTCATAGAACAGAGGTAAACCAAACTCATCATGTTCTGTATGAATTCTTGACCCATAGAAACCATAAGATATCAAAAATGAGTATTGCTGTTGTAAGTCCCTAAATTTTGTGGTGCTTTGTTATGCAACAATAGATAACTAAAATAACAGGTGATGATACATAATCCATGGTGGTGTTATGAGGATTAAAAGAAATAGTACAGTGCTTAGCACAGCAGTGACTCAATAATGTTAGATGCTTTATTATAACAAAAAAGGCAGTTACTAACCAAAATTTAAGGTAAATGAGGGCTTTCAGTAGACACCCTTTTCTGGATGCCTTAACAGATGACCAGGGGTAAGAAAAGTTGAAATTGATGAGGAACCCATGTTAGAAGCAGAAGTCTGTGAAGTTTGTGCTTTAATGAAATCTTATGAAAATTTGGTTTTCCCTCTCTGGAAGTCTTCTTAAAACTCCTGGAGCCAGAACCTTGGGGTGGGAGAGAGAGTATACGTTTTAAGGCCACTGTTGTATCTGGGCCCTCACAGTGGTTGGCCCACCATCCTGTGGTGAGCATCTGTCTTGAAGAGAAGCTAGCTTCTATATATAATTACAGTGACCTCTGCAGTTAGTTTGGAGAAGGCAGTGGCACCCCACTCCAGTACTCTTGCCTGGAAAATCCCATGGACGGAGGAGCCTGGTAGGCTGCAGTCCGTGAGGTTGCTAAGTCGGACAAGACTGAGCGACTTCACTTTCACTTTTCACTTTCATACATTGGAGAAGGAAATGGCAACCCACTCCAGTGTTCTTGCCTGGAGAATCCTGGGGACGATGGAGCCTGGTGGGCTGCCGTCTATGGGGTCGCACAGAGTCGGACACGACTGAAGCGACTTAGCAGCAGCAGCAGCAGCTGCAGTCATTTCCTCTCCCAGTAACCTGTCATGTGTGGGTCTCATAGTTTCTTGGCATACTTCAGAAAGGTATCAGACTGTCATAAAGTCCTTATATAAGCACTGCTCCAGTGAGAACTTGGAGATATGCCAAGCTTGTCCTGCATCGCTAACATAAGTACACCACCATCATCCTCAGAATTTGCACTACTTTCCAGAGACATCCATAGTTTTGACGAAGATAGATGCAGACCACAAAATATTCTCCTAGGGTTTCCAGTGGCCAAGTATATCAACAGGAAAAGGAACGACAATGGCCAGTTTATACTTCAACTCTTTCCCATCATCTGCAACTAAAAACGTCATAAAAGGTTATGATAAAGTCAGTACAGAATAAGGACAGTGAGATTTAACTGGAAAATGTATCTTTTTCCCCTCTCTGTTCCTGAAGATGTATTGTGTAAAACTTTGGAATATTTCAGATTATAACAATTATTTTATAAACAAGGACTTGAAAAGAGAGGCAAGACTTTAATGGTGGTATATTGGGCTGGATGAGGCATAAGCTATAATCAAGATTTCTAGGAGAAATATCAATAATCTCAGATATGCAGATGACACCACCCTTAAGACAGAAATCAAAGACAAACTAAAGAGCCTCTTGATGAAGCTGAAGGAGGAGAGTGAAAAAACTGGCTTAAAACTCAACATTCAAAAAACTAAGATCGTGGCATCCAGTCCCACCACTTCATGACAAATAGATGGGGTAACAATGGAAACAGTGACAGACTTTGTTTTCTTAGGCTCCAAAAGCACTGTGGATGATGACTGCAGTCATGAAATTTAAAAACGCTTGCTCCTTGAAGGAAGAGCTATAACAAACCTAGACAGCATATTAAAAAGCGGAGACATCACTTTGTGGACAAAGGACTATCTAGTCAAAGCTATGGTTTTTCCACTGGTCATGTATGGATGTGAGAGTTGGACCATAAAGAAGACTGAGTGTCAAAGAATTGATGCTTTTGAACTGTGGTGTTGGAGAAGACTCTTGAGAGCCCCTTGGACTGCAAGGGAGATCAAACCAGTCAATCATAATGGAAATAACCCTGAATGTTCATTGGAAGGACTGATGCTGAAGCTAAAGCTTCATAGTAGCTGAGGCAATGGCTTTCAGATTAAATGTCATTTTAACATTCTTTAAATCATCCTTTAACTCTCCTGATGTTCCCCATACTTGTAAATTTTGATACCATCTACTGAGTGCTTTGTCTTGTTCTATGCACGAATTTCTTTGTGTGCGTTACCTCATGATAATCTTTATCACAATCAGTCTTATGAGATAGGCATCAGAAGCCCCAGTTTTTTCTTGTGGAAACTGAGAGTGATAGAAGTCAAATAGCTTCTACGAAGAGGAGCAGAGATGGGATCCAGAGACCGTGCCTTGTACATTACTACCTCTGGCTGAGGTCCCTTCTCCAGTCTGCATGTGCAAAGGCTACTTCCAGACTCAGCTCAAACGTCATCCCCTCTTGCGCAGTTTTGGTTCACCATCTCCCTCCTCTGTCAACCCCCCACCACACACACACACACTCACACACACACCTAGGACATACTCTCCCATTCCTCTCTGAATTTCTATAACATCACTGGCCAAATGAAATAATATGAGTTACATGTGTAATTTTATTTTTTAAAAAATGTTTGTTTATATTTATTTATTTGACTGTGCCAGATTTTAGTTTCTGCTCATGGGATCTTTAGTTAAGGCATGTGGGATCTAGCTCCCTGGCCAGGGATCAAACATGGGCTGCCTGCATTGGGAGAGTGGAGTCCTAGCCACTGGACCGCCAGGGAAGTCCAGCATAAGTGTAATTTTATATAAGCGGACGACAGAGGGTAAGATGGTTGGATGGTATCACTGGCTCGATGGACGTGGATTTGGGTGGACTCCAGGAGTTGGTGAGGAACAGGGAGGCCTGGAGTGCTGAGGTTCATGGGGTCGCAAAGACACAACTGAGCGACTGAACTGAACTGAACTGATCCAAAACATTATCACATCACATGTAATCAATATAAATATTATTGATGAGTTGCTTTGCACTTTTTGCACCGAATCTTTGAAGTCCAGTATGTACTTTATATCTACTGTACATCTCAGTTTGAACTAGCCACATTTCAAATTCCAGTAATCAATAAGTAGTGGCTAGTCTGTTGGACTGAGGTTGTGTAACATTTAACTCATGTCATTTCCTTTTTATTCAGTGTAAAGTAAGTTTCTTGAGGTCAGGAAATGAGACAAGCTCATCTTTGTATTTCCCAGCATCTCCACATATCACACATAATAAATGCTTGAGTCAACATATGAGTCAAGAAAACAAATGCTGGCGTCTTACTGGATTCCTGGAAGGGAAGTGTGTGCACCACATCAAGGCAAGGCATGGTCGTTCTCACAAAGTGAAAGTCATCTTCCCGCCGCATCGGCTTAGCAGCTGCAAGCTGCTCAGAGAGCCACAAAACAGCCTTGAGGGTGAAGCGGTGAAGGAAGTTATGAGGGCAAAGTTGACAAGGAAGAAAAAGAGAGATTGTTGTGAGGGGCTCTGGAGAAAAAGACAGACGAAGCCTCAGACTACTTTCTGGTGAGCATGCAAAAAAAGAAAACAAGATAAACAGACGACGCTGCTGCTGCTGCTGCTGCTGCTAAGTCACTTCAGTCATGTCCAACTCTGTGCGACCTATAGACGGCAGCCCATCAGGCTCCCCCGTCCTTGGGATTCTCCAGGCAAAAACACTGGAGTGGGTTGCCATTTCCTTCTCCAATGCATGAAAGTGAAAAGTGAACGTGAAGTCGCTCAGTCGTGTCCGACTCTAGCAACCCCATGGACTGCAGCCCACCAGGCTCCTCCGTCCATGGGATTTTCCAGGCAAGAGTACTGGAGTTGGGTGCCATTGCCTTCTCCAAGACGAAGATGAGATGGTACCAAGTGACTCAACCGTGTCGGACTCTGTGCGACCCCATAGACGGCAGCCCATCAGGCTCCCCCGTCCCTGGGATCCTCCAGGCAAGAACACCGGAATGGGTTGCCCTTTCCTTCTCCAATGCATGAAGGTCAAGTGAAAGTGAAGTCGCTCAGTCGTGTCTGACTCTTAGCGACCCCATGGACTGCAGCCTACCAGGCTCCTCTGTCCATGGGATTTTCCAGGCAAGAGTACTGGAGTGGGGTGCCATTGCCTTCTCCGAATAGAGCCATAATGGCTACTTACTGTAAAAGGAGTCTGTAAAGCTCTCCAGAGTGACTTACACACTTAAAACACAGCTTGAGCAAACATTCCAGCATATAAAAGTGGCATGTTTGCAAAAAATAATCTTGTCTTGGCCACTCAGGTTGTATCTGATTCACTCACAGAGAGGTAACATCCGTTAAAAAATCAGTTGTCAATTGCTGTGTCAGGTGCTGACCAGTTTTTTCTTTTTTCAGTGAATAACTGTTACACTATGGGAATATAGCTTCACAGTTTATTTACTATATTATTTCTGAATTTGTACTCAATTATTTCCTAGTTGGCTGTGACAGTGAGACATCCTTAAATACTTCTCATTTGTGTAGGATGTTACCATTCACTTTTGCATCTATTATCTTCTCATGATTAAACTCTCTGGGACATTTTGTGTCACTCCTCAGGAACGTTCTGTTGAGAATTTTTTCAATCATACAACCAAAGTCTCAGGATCAAAGTCTCAGGCTGTTGATTTTGGAAATTGTGTTAATTCATAGTTTCCAAGTGATTAAAAGGCAGTCTTCTTTAAAACCAGAGCTTTCCCTGTAAGTACATATGGGTTTTTCAGGGCATACAGGTGAATTCAATGCAGAAAATCCTCAGATGCTGCTTCTGCCTCTGAAGTGATAAGGTTTGGAAAAGACATTTTCCCATGTCCTCTGGTTTCCAGCAAAAACATGTAGGACTAAGACCATCACCAGCTGAGAGGCCGCTCATAAAATATGATGAGGCCCAGAAGTTCAGGAATTTTTAATGTCAGGAAACATTCTCCTTGGAGTATCAGCCTCACAGTTATGGTCGTTTTAAGAGGGGGCGTGAATCAGGTAAGGAAACCTTTGGACGTTGTTGGCTGGAGCAGGGCTTCGCCTGAAATCTTCTCTCAGAGCTGAGTGAGGACACCGTGTCCTGAATTGTCTCTCTCTGTGGCCGTACCATGAAGCGACTACCAAGTAGCTCAGTCTGCTCAAATGGGTTTTGATGGTTGGTAACAGAAAAATAAGCTATGAAGCAACTTCTTTTTTTCTTTTTCAAATCTCATGCTGATTTATATTCAAATTCTTTTAAGCATTCAGGGTTGAAGAGAAGTTTGTTCTTTCATGGGGCGATTAAGAATGGGGTGTGGGTTGGGTTCCATATGCCCTTTACACCCTATTAAGTTTCTACAGAACTGAGCTCCCAGGAGCCTGCTAGTTTTAAAGCCTATTCCACCTCCTTTGGTCAGCATTTGAAATGGGCCATTAGACCTTCAGTCAGTATCAACCCAAGATGTTATGGTTTTAGTTTAGCCAGAATGGAGCCTGTTTCTAAAGGTGTGTCTAACAGGAAAAAAAATACGTTATCTAAAAAAATTGAATAACATTCTAAATTCTATATCAAAGGATATTGCCTGTAGGGGGGAAGTGGAGAGTAGGCGAGAAGATTGTGGGAAAATAAGAGAGCCCTTGAGGGCCATGGTTTGCTACCCTTTTTGATCAAACATCTCATTTTTATAATAAGTAACTAAGACTGCCACCTTGGCTATCCTGAAATGAAATGAAAATCATCTTTTCTAAAAATCCAGTGTACTTCCATAACTGTAGTAAAAAGGAGAAATTAAAAGGAAACAACTTATGACATAAATAAAAATACATATTCAGGATGCAAACGTTTGGCTAAGAGGACACTAGAGAATCCGTAGTGGAATCAGATGGCCACACTGATCCTAGGATCCAGCAAACATAGTGGTGACAACTGCACTCTGAACCAATGTGTGTTGCTTTGAGCCATATTGCCATCCTGGTGCGATGTCCCAAAATAGTGAAAAACTCCTGGGGAAGTTCCAAACCAAATGCAATCGTCCCTCAGAAAGTCCCAAATAGGTTGTTTTTAATACATAACTCAGGGTCAGCTTCTAAGTTCAGATAACAGGATTTATTTTTTGCCTATATGATTGTCCAGGGGACCTTGGAAAGTGGCATGAGATTTCTCATTGTGTGAGACTGTCTGAGCACCTCTGCCACCCTCCCGAATGTCAACATTACCCGGCTAAACTTTGCAACATCCAAAAACGTTGCCACAAATCCCTCTGCAGGCAGAGACCTGAGGAGAAAGAAGGCCTGTGAACGTGGCCAAAGGGAAGAGTCTGAGGAGAAAGACAAGCAGTGAGCAATTCCCAGAGAGACCTTGCATTCCAGTTTAAGCTGTTTCCTGCTTTATACTATGCTGAAGTCTCCTATTCTTAGGCCCAGACTTATAGCAAAACTGGAGAATCGGGCTTGGAGAGGACCAGTCATGAACAGTGCCCCAAATCATGCCATGGAGCTAGTCTGGTGAAGACCCTGCCACTGCCACCATAGGGCACAGGGCAGTCAGTGTGGGCAGCTCCCACCACTGACCTGGGAAAGAGAACACAGGTGTCTCCCAGGTATCCCTCTGCACTGCTTGAGGTCTGCATGGTAACTCTTCTTCGTGGCACTGGCCTTCCCTTCCAAGTATAGTGAGTGCACCTGATGGGTTCAGCCTCTGTCAAGTGTCCGTGTCTTAACTGAAAAGGAGATGGGGAAAGCATACAAACATCTTCAGCCTCTAGAGTGGGAGTTAGGCTCTACTTCCTCCAAAATAGGGAAAGGGTTCAAAAGCTGGGCACCTGTCAGAAAGACCCATGCCCAGTCTAGCTGGTCAAGTGAGTTCTGCAGAAGAGAAATACCATGGAGTTTTGGAGCAGAGAGTGGTCACTCTGAGAAGTGATGGACAAGGAAGGTTTTTATACTGGAAGTGAGATTTCATCAAAACTTGAAGGATAAGGAAATTGGTATGGCTGTGTGTAGGGATGGGAGGAGGAATTCTCTAGAGCAAGAATGCAGAGCTAGGAAAACAAGGCCAGGCCGAGAGTCCAAGTTCACTGGAGCTGAGTTGCATGGGGAGTCATAGTGAAAGACTGGAAGGGGCAGGAATGGCATGAAAGAGTTTGGAGTGTTTGTTTAGTGGTGTTTTGATGTCATCAAAGGGGTGTTTGATGAGAGTATTTGCGTATTGTTTTTGTATTGACTTTCGTTGATTTATCAAAAAATAATGGCCTTGGTAATTTGATCTCAGTCTTTAGGAGAACAGACTTGTTTTTATGAACTGCTAGGAGCTTGAAGGCTTTTTGTTTGTTTGTTGTTTGTTATTTTTGTCATTGTTGTTGCTGATTTTTTCTGATAAAAAGGATAACTCACTTATAATTTTAATTTGTATTGCATTGAATCCACAGCAGAATTTTTTTTAAATTTTAATTTTATTTTATTTTTAAACTTTACATAATTGTATTAGTTTTGCCAAATATCAAAATGAATCCGCCACAGGTATACATGTGTTCCCCATCCTGAACCCTCCTCCCTCCTCCCTCCCCATACCATCCCTCTGGGTCGTCCCAGTGCTCTAGCCCCAAGCATCCAGTATCGTGCATCGAACCTGGACTGGCATCTCGTTTCATACATGATATTTTACATGTTTTTAGCTGATTCTAAGAGTGACCCCCACCTGCAATTTTTAATCAAGCTAAGTGTCACAATCCATTTTTTCCAACACTTAGTGCATACCTAATATATGCCAGGATCACTACTTAATGCTTGCATCTACACATTTAATATAATTTTCAAATTATCCTTTTTACTTATGAAGAGATAAGATCTGAGAGAATAAATGATTTGCCCAATGACACACAATTCATATGTAGTGGGATAGGAGTTACAACTCATGTCTGTCTAATCTAATTCCTACATGATCTAGTGGCTTCTGTCATCAGAGTACAATCTGAAGTTATTGGCTGTGCTATCTAGATCTGTGATGTTTGGTTCTAGCCATTCTGAAATAAAGAACCTCTGAGACTCAGTTTTAAAGAATTCAAAGGAGGCAGAACTTTTATTATTATTTTTATTGAAGTATAGTTGATTTATAATATTGTATTATTTTTTGGTATACAGCAAAGTGATTCAGTTATATATGTATTCATATATGTATATAACTTTCTTCTATGCTGTGGCTGTTGCTGCTAAGTCGCTTCAGCTGTGTCCTTACCAAATATTGAGTGTAGGTCCCTGTGCTGTACAGGAGGTCCTTGTTTGTCTATTTTATATATAGTAGTATGAATGTGTTAATCCCAAGCTCAGTTTATCCTGCCCCCTTTCCCATTTGATGACCATAAGTTTGCTTTCTATGTCTGTGAGTCCGTTTCTGTTTTGTAAATAAGTTTTTATTATTTTTTTCTAGATTCCACATACAAGTGATATCATATGATATTTTATCTTTGACTTCACTTAGTATGATAATTTCTAGGTACATCCATGTCGCTTCAAATGGTAATATTTCATTCTTTCTTATGGTTGAATCATATTCCATTTATATATGTACTACTTCTTCTTTATCCATTCCTTTGTCAATGGACGCTTAGGTTGCTTCCATATCTTGGCCATTGTATAGTGCTGTAATGGACATTGGAGGCTTGTATCTTTTTGAATTAGAGCTTTCATCTTTCCTGGATATATGCCTAAGAGTAGGATTGCTGGATCACATTAGTAGCTCTATTTTTAGTTGTTTTTTTTTTTTTAAAGGAGACTCCATTCTGTTCTCCATAATGGCTGCACAAATTCACATTCTCAAAGGAGACAGATCTTATTGGACACCTCACTCCAGATTGGATCACCTGGCTTAAATCAACAGATCCTTTGTCTTGCCAAGGATGCCCTTTGCAGAGTGGAAGTCATCTGTGCCACTATAGTCTTTATAGTGTTTCTTTGGCTGTTGGACAACTCTGCCTTGAGGTGACATAAACTGCCTTCCTTGGTTTTCTTGGCAGTACATGGTACATCCTTGTGTACAGAGTTACCTGTTAGAGGATGTGCCACACTCTTGTCTCATCCTCTGAACCGGGGCATCTAAGTCCTAGAGAGGTAATTAAACCAACATCCATGTTCTAGAGATCACGATGGAGAAAAAGGGATGACAGAGTGCAATAATGAATGATCTAATACCCACTTTTTTTGTCCCCATCCCTTTCTCCAACTCCCCCCCAAAGCTTAGCAGAAATTTTAAGGAATGGCCATTCAGTACTACCTGTAACATTTGGTTTCCAATTTCCATTTTCTTTCTTTGCTCACTTTGAAAGAGAGACCAGTAAGCACTAAAATGTCAAAAAGAAAAAGCATACAATGGGAGGGAAATAGAAAAAAATAAGTAATCTGTGTCTTCAAGTTTGACTTCTTCCTGCTCTGCTCTCCTTAGAGAACGGACCCTGTAGCAGGTGTCAGAGGCATTCACCACCCACCTCCAGCCCTCACTCTCTAGATCCCTCAATCTGGAGGTCATTTTGTCTCATATTGCACTGAGTAGAGGCCATCAGTTTGAAAATATGTCCTTTCCCTCTCCCTGCAAAGTGTTAGTCAATCAGTTTTGTCTGACTCTTTGCAACCCGTGGACTGTAGCCCACCAGGCTCCTCTGTCTATGGAGTTCTCCAGGCAAGAATACTGGAGTGGGTTGCCATTCGCTTCTCCAGGGGATTTCCCAACCCTGAGATCCAAGCCAGGTCTCCTGCATTGCAGGCAGATTCTTTACCTTCTAAGCCACCAGGGAAGGCTCTGCAAACCTCCCTCTATTTAGAAAAGTGTGCCTCCTACGCTTTACAAGTAAGGTCTCCTTGTGTGCTCTTAACACCAGTCCCACATACCTTCTTCTGTAACTTGCTCCATCAACTACCTCTATTTTTGTCTCCTATGTCTCTCAGCCTTCAAATATGTTCAAGGGAACCATATCTTAAAGAAAACCAACACATGCAAAGGCTTTTCTACCCCTAACTCTCATGCTACCACTTCAGTTCTTGTTCCCAGTCAATAGACTTGTTGAAAGGGTAAGGCTTCGTGTACTGTGTGTACTATTCACCTCCCCAGAAACTGTTTCCCCCAGACCCAAGTGTTGGACATCTGAGGTTTTATTATTGTTGTTTGCTTGTTTGTTCTGACTATCATTCCTGACCAGAGTTCCTCTGGTGGTCACAGTTAGAGGGGCCATATACAGAAGTCGATCTAGATCTCTTGAGTTTCCTTCTTTGAAATTTGACACCGGAACAGAGACACACAGGGAAGGTGTGAGTGCTGAGCATCAGTTGGCATCACAGTGAAGAAAAGTCCACTTGTTTTTCTGCTCAGCATCCTTTACTATCTAAAAGTTCATCCTGTTTTCCTGCCCTTCTTGAGACCTGGAAGTCCAGCTCTTCGTGAGACTCTGGCAGCTATGCTGTGTCCTGAAAGCTCCTCTTTTCTTTTTAAGTTAGTGAAGGGGAAATGGGGAGTGAAGACTAAGAAGCATAGTTTCTTTCAAGAGGTGTCTTTCTCACCTACATCCTAAGATTATGGGAATATAAGGATATAAATCCCTGACATCAAAACTCCCTACAAGCCCAATATAGAGCAAATTAGCATGAAGCCATCAGACCCCACATCCCTTGAGCTGTCTTGAACAGATTTCCTGTTACAAGGGGCGTTCAAGGGAGAGTGGTGATAACTGAAAAAAACAAATGGAGCACAACAGGGGTGCTTATTAATTAGTTAGAAGAATAACGAATCAGGTTGGCTCGTCCTCAATCCTAGGAGGCCTAGAGATGAGCACACATAAAATCAAGTGGACCTAGATCCACGTTTTGGTGGATCCAGCTTTAAATCCAAGCTCCACTACTTACCCTTGTCTTAGACTCCTTAACTTCTCTGAGCCTGAGTTTCTATACCTGGTAAGTGCAGATAATAAAACTATCTACTGTGTAAAGTTTCTGTGAAGATGAAATGAGCTGTAAGAAATTTTAAATGATTAGCAGAGTGTCTGTTAACCAGTGAGTGATCAATAAACGTAACTTACTACGACTATGATTTTTTCTAAGTTCACATATAATCTCACTGCTTTGCCATGTGGCACCCAACTCCAGTACTCTTGCCTGGAAAATCCCATGGACGGAGGAGCCTGGTGGGCTGCGGTCCATGGGATCGCTAAAAGTCGGACATGACTTCACTTTCACTTTCACTTTTCACTGTCATGCATTGGAGAAGGAAATGGCAGCCTACTCCAGTGTTCTTGCCTGGAGAATCCCAGGGACGGGGGAGCCTGGTGGGCTGCCGTCTATGGGGTCGCACAGAGTCCGACACGACTGAAGCGACTTAGCAGCAGCAGCAGCAGGCTATGAATGGATGGTTATAAATAAATATATTTTAATTGCATTTTTAAATTATGTTAAAATCATCCTTAAGTTGCCCATAAGGAAAAAATATTGGTTTGGATCCTTCAAGAAGAAAAGATAGATTTGAGCATTCAGTGACAATAGTTGAGCTTCTTCGAACGGAGCAGCTTGGTTACTAGGGATTTTCTTTAACTGAGGAAGACACAATTATGTGTTAACATATTTTAGATGTGTATTATATTTAGGGATTCTTACTCTTCAAGGAAGTAAAGGAGGGAGGCAGTCTCTCATGGTACAAAATAAGGCAAAAAGAAAGTATAATGGACCCTTGAACAATGAGAGGGCTGGGCATACCAATACTCCCGATAGTGGGAAATCCCTGGATAATTTATGGTCAGTCCTCCTTGTACATGATTCCTCTGTATCTACGATCCCATATACACAGATTTAACCAACCTGAGATTTTGTAGTACTCCAGTATTTACCGTTGGAAAAAACCTAAGGGTAGGTGGCCCCAAGCAGTTCAAATCTACGGTGTTCACTGCTCAACTGTACTGAACTGAGAGAGAAGCTGAAGGTTATGGTGGCAGTTGACACCTCGCCTAACACTGCAAAGCATACAGGTGATGCTACGTGATTCAGTGCTAAACGCAGAGCACAACTTCAGTAGTTTCCTGAAAGCAATAAGGAGCATGATAATTGAGTAAAGATTCATAATTCCAGGCTTTAGTTCCGCGATTTACAGGAAATGTACCTAAGGTTGTTCAGGCCCCTACAGCACAGCATTAAACAGGTTGCTTGGAAATTAAATCAGAGCACTGGGTCTTATACCCCTGTTCTACTACGTAGTACCTGTGTGACCTTAGTTATATAAAGCGTGGCCATCTGTAGAGTGCAGCAAATAAAAACACCTGCCAAAGTGACTTCAAAGAACTATTGGAAACATCAAAAGAAAGAATGTGAACACACTTTGGAAATTTGAGGGCAGGATACAAATGTTCGTTGTGATTACGTAAAATCTAGTGGTTAGTAAATGATTAAACACTTTACATTTTATTTTAAAGGCACTTTTTTTTTAGAAGAATATTTATTTATTTCACTGTACAGGGTCTTAGTTGTAGCATGTGGGATCTAAGTTCCCTGACCAGGGATCAAACCCAGGCCCCTTGCGTTGGGGGCATGGAGTCTTAACCAATGGACCACCAGAGACGTCCCTTAAAGGAACATGTTTTTTAAAAGATTTATTTATTATTTATTTGTGGCTGTGCTGGGTGTTCATTGCTGTGCGGCCTTTTTCTCTAATTGTGGCGCGTGAGGGCTACTCTTCGTTACAGTGCTCGGGCTTCTCTTTGCAGTGGTTTTGCTTGTTGTGGAGCACAGGCTCAGTGGGCATATGGGCCCTGTGGTTGTGGCTCCGGGCTCAGTAGTTATGGCTCCAGGGCTCTAGAGCACAAGCTTTGTAATTGTGGCACATGGGCTTATTTGCTCCACAGCATGTGGGATCTTCCTGCATCAGGAATTGAACCCGTGTCCCTTGCATTGCAAGATGGATTCTTAACCACTGGACCACCAGGGAAGTCCTGAGGTACATTTTTATAGTGGAAAAAAATTGACTTCGTCAAAAATTCTTTTAAAATACAATTTACAAAATTATTTTAAAATAAAAAGTTGAAAAATTCATCTGTAGGCTCCGGCCTCAGACGCCACCTGGTGGCAGTTAAGAATAATGCAAGTGCATTGCTGAGCTGCCGCGCGAATGTCACGGGAAAATGTTAGACCAAGAGGCTCAAGAAGGGCTTGGAGAAGGAAATGGCACCCCACTCCAGTGTTCTTGCCTGGAGAATCCCGGGGACAGAGGTACCTGGTGGGCTGCTGTCTATGTGGTCGCACAGGGTCGGACATGACTGAGGTGACTTAGCTGCAGCAGCAAGGAAGGGCTTAGACTGAAATGAGCTGAAATGAGACTTGGCATACTTGGGATTGGGGCTTCTGTGGTGGCTCAGATGGTAAAGAGTCTGCCTGCATTGAGGGAGACCTGGGCTCAATCCCTGGGTGGGGCAGATCCCCTGGAGAAGGAAATGGAGGCCCATTCCAGTATTCTTGCCTGGAGAATCCCATGGACAGGGGAGCCTGGCAGCCTGGGGTCGCAAAGAGTCAGACAGGACTGAGTGACTAACATTTCCACTTCCATACTTGGGATTGAAGCTAGAAAATTGCTCTAGGTTTTCATGTGCTATAAGTTGCAGCAGTCAAGCCACTGCTTGCCTCAACTGTAAGTAAATTAGGGGAAGAAAGTCAAGCCTTTTCTTCATTCTTGACTTCCCACTGACGAGCACAGTAGTGCTCAACACATTTATTAAATGAAAAACGAAGAATAAGAGAAGAGGAAATAGGGAGGGAAAATCTTAAACTCTGTAAACTAGCCCATTCTGTGTGTCTTTGTTAGCTTTTTTTTTTTCCCCTTCTATAATAGTTGGTGGCTTCCCTGGTGACTCAGATGGTAAAAGAATCCACCTGCAATGCAGGAGACCTGGGTTCAATCCCTGGGTCAGAAAGATCCCCTGGAGAAGGCAATGGCTACCCACTCCAATATTCTTGCTTGGAGAATTCCATGGACAGAAGAACCTGGCAGGCTACAGTCCATGGGGTTGCAAAGAGTCGGACATGACTGAGTGACTAAGCACATTAGCACACTATAATAGTTGCCATCTAATTTCTTTTGAAAAATTCTAAATGAACTAAGTTAAATGGTACTGACTTGGGATGAATGAAAAGAAACAGTGAACCTTTTTTTCAAAATGTATTTATTTGAAGTATAGTTGATTCACACTGTTGTGTTAATTTCTACTGTACAGCAAAGTGATTCACATACACAAATGTGTATATATATATATTTTTTTCATATTCTTTTCCATTATGGCTTATCACAGGGTATTGAATATAGTTCCCTGTGCTATATAAATAGGACCTTGTTGTTTATCCATTCTCTGTATAATAGTTTGCATCTGCTAATACCAAACTCCCACTCCACCCCTCCCCCACACCCCTCCCCCCTTGTCAACCACAAGTCTAGGAACAGTATATCTTTAAGACAGGACGAATCCCTTTGTGATAGGACAAATCTGCCCTGAACTGGAATGCTAGGAATAGTCCATGAATCAGGGCAAATAAGGCTGAAAATTTGAGACCATTTGTGGAAATCAGCTAACGTCACAAATAAGCAATTCCTTCTTGCTTAACTGATCTTCATAACACCAGCCCCCAAATGCTACCCGGATTTGGGGGGTTGGTTGCTACCTGCCTTTTGGTGCTGGCATTCCCTAGCAAAAACAGGGGAATGTCTCCACTTAAAAACCATAGTCTTCATGCCTTGGTCTTCCTCCGTGTTCTCTTCTCTAGAAGGTCTCCACTATGCTCTCAGCAACAGAGCATGCTCAGAACATGACTTGTCCATGACTACTTTCCCTGCAGTGTGAGAAAGTTTACAAACAGACTATGGCTACTTCATACCAGCTTCAGAGACGACCAAGAACTCAGGCTTCAATTACAGATCGAAATGATAGAAATCTTCCAACAAGCTAGATAATTCCAATTTTTCTACATAAAAATCCATTTAGTTTACCTAATACTGTGAAGTACAGAGTATTATGACCCTCACTTTGTAGCCCATGAAAATAGAGGACTCTTCCTTGATGAAGATGCAGAAGATATGCCCTCCTCCAAAGGTGATGTAATATAGAAACTTGGGAAAAATCATAAAACGTTTGTTAAAGTCCTAATAGGATGCCCAGAGTCATGCCTATTATAACAAGGGAGTGGGAGTTCATAAAGGAAAGTCAAAGATACAAATTGAGATGGCTGACCTTTTTTTATAATGAAAGCTAGGTTTTGAAAAGAAGGGTATTTAAAGCTTCTGATATATATATTGTCAAATTTTATGTCAAAGCAGAGTAATAATATATAATTGTACATAAAAAAATCCTGGGAATGTTTATTTTATTTTATTAGGCATTGTACATTTAAGAGGCTTTACTACTTTCATTGACAAGAAAATAATATTTAAGTAATTTTATATGTCTGAACATTTTCTTTTTAAATTTCTATTGGTGTGTAGTTGATTTACAATGTTGTGTTAGTTTCAGGTTCACAGCAAAGTGAGTCAGTTGTGTGTGTGTGTGTTTGTGTATGGGGCTTCCCAGCTGGCAAAGAATCCAGTGGTAAAGAATCCATCTGCTGATGCGGGAGACACAAGAGATGCAGGTTCAATCCCTGCATCAGGAAGATCCCCTGGAGGAAGAAATGGTAACCTGCTCCAGTATTTTTGCCTGGAAAATTCCATAGACAGAGGAGCCTGGCAGGCTACAGTCCATGGAGTTGCAAAGAGTCAGACATGACTGAGCAACTGAGCACACACACACACATGCACACACGCACACCCACCTACCCCCCTCATATATATACATACATATTTTTTCAGATTCTTTTCCCACATTGTTACAGAATACTGAGTAACTACTGTACGACAGGTCCTTTTAATTATCTAATAAGATCTCTTTACTATACAGTAGGTCCTTATTAGTTATCTATTATTCTTTCTGGCCATGCCACATGGCTTTGGGGATCTTAGTTCCTGGACTAGGGATTTAACCTGCGTCCCCTGCAGTGAAAGCGTGGAGACCTGAAAGGGTTAACGGCCTTGTTAGGGAGGCCAGAGGTCCCCAAGCAGCAGAAGAAAATAAACTGGAAGTGGCAGAAGATTTTTTCTTTCTTTTCTCTTCGAATCCTGTGCTGTCATGACAACACCTGGTTACACCTGGTCCCACACTTTCTTATGGAAATATTTTTCTTAAGCTATGTTAATGAAACTATATATTTGCTTGGAAATCTATTTTTCTTCAAGATGAACATCGTTTTATGGCAAGAGATGACACCCCTTGTGCCAATGCTATCTCAAAATGCATGAGGTGGGAGAGGGCCCTGGTGCAACTCTCTCAATCTTGAGGTGTTTCTTTTATGATTAGCAGCTTGCTAACAGTAAAATGCCTTGTTAAAAACTAGCAAGGGAGCACTCTTTCTGTCTCCTTCTGATGTCTATGTCAGAAGCTTTTCTATCTCTTTTTATACTTTAATAAAACTTTGCTACACAACAAGCTTTGAGTGATCAAGCCTAGTCTCTGGCCCCGGATCAAATTCCTCTCCTCCAAAGGCCATGAGTCCCCGCATCGTTCACAGCTCACAGCCACAGCCTTTCAGTCCTAACCGCTGACTACCAGGAAATTCCCAAGTTATCTGATAGTGTGTATATGTTAATTCCAATCTCCTAATTTATCACTTCCCACTACATTTTCCCTTTGATAACCGTAAATTTGATTTGGAGATCTGTGAGTCTGGTTATGTTGTATAATTAGTTCACTTGTATCACTTTTTAATAGATTTCACATATAAGTGATATCATATGATATTTGCCTTTCTCTGACTTACTTTACTTAGTATGAAAACCTCTAGGTCCATCCACGATGCTGCAGATGGCATCGTTTCATTCTTTTTTATGGCTGAGTCATATTCCACTGTGTCACCACATCTTTATCCATTCCTCTGTTGATGGCCGCTTAGGTTGCTTCCGTGTCTTGGCTATTGTAAAGAGTGCTGTATCTGTGTGTCTTCTTTGGAGAAATGTCTATTTAGATCTTCTCTTCTGGAGAAATGTCTATTTTTTAAATTGAGTTGTTCTTTTTTTTTTTTTTTATAATGAGCTGCATGAGTTGTTTGTATATTTTGGAGATTAATCCCTTGTTGGCCACTTCATTTGCAAATATTTTCTCCCATCTGTGGGTTGTCTTTTTGTTTTGTTTAAGGCTTCCTTTGCTGTGCAAAAGCTTTTAAGTTTAACTAGGTTCAATTTGTTTATTTTTGTTTTTATTTTCATTATTCTAGGAGGTGGATCCAAAAAGACCTTTCTGTGATTTATGTCACAGTGTGTTCTGCCTATGTTTTCCTCCAAGAGTTTTATAGTATCTGGTCTTATGAACACTTTCTTACATGTGGCTTCTTCTGTATAGTATCTGTTGTGTCTTTTTATATTTATTAAGTTTTAATGTTTTAAACTATTTTATAATAAACATTAACTTTTAAAAAGAAAACGAATGATAAATGCAGCTTGTTATCAATTATATTGTGCATTAGAAGCAATAAGTGTTACAGCACTTGAATCCATGAAGTGGAATAAAGTGTTGAAAACTCTGTAGGATTTCATATAAAAAGATAAAGAGATGAGAGATGTTGATCCCAAACAGGATAGAGAATGAAAATCAATCCTAAGAAGTAGAGATACATGTATGGCTGGATTTAACAGTTGTGGTAGGATGGGAGGGGTAGATGCGAAGACTTCATATAAAAGAAATAAACAAAGATATATTTTAAGAAATATGAGTTGAAATAAAAGCTGGAATAATATTAACCAGGTGATTCTATTGTGCAACCAGGTTTGAAAACCACTGATCTAATTCATTTGTGCAGTTTCTTCCGACTAGAACCCTCTTTGAATTTAAATTCCAGCAATGTATTTATTGTATCACATCCACTTCCTTTCTGTCCACACTCACTTTGGAGGGAGAGTGGAGGAAAAGAGTTTCATCAGAATTTTTGGAATTTAGTGATTTCAAAACAACATTTGATCTCAATGGCTTCAAAGAAAAACGTTTGACTTGATAAAAGATCAGGTGAATTTATGAATATTTTTTAAACAAAGCTCTTTGAGGAATTTTTACTGTTAACAGAAAACATTATCTTGAACAAAATTTCTTAAACTTTTACTATACTTGGACTTTACTTGCCTTAATTTTTTGTGTATGAGGGTTTTTTGAAAATTAGAAATGAATAAGTTAATGGACAGAAATAGCCCCAAATTCTCTCACACGGATTAATCTGGATAGGCTTGGGGGCAAATGAAAGCAACTTAAAATGACACAGAGAGAGAAATTTCAGACATTCAGGGGATTTTTCTGTGAAACTCTGACTAGGAACTAACTCTTCAAGAGCTGTACAACAACTTTCCCTGCAAAAATAACCTTCTTTTTGGGGTTGCCTATTTTATTTTTAGAGGGCTTTTAAGGCAAAGGTCAAGGGAGAATTTCCCAGTGAAGGTCCAAATGAATTGTAATAGTTTGCTTTATGTTCTGTTTTGATTAAAGTTGTTTTGCTCTCTTTTAAAGACCATATTAAATTATAATCAGATATAATTCACAAGGTTTCCCCTTTTACAGGTGAATTTTCTCTCTCCTGGATCCCTAGAAGGTCTTCTTCCCTAGTCCAACTTTTCCTCTTCTCCTACCTCCCCAAGTTTGGAGAGATTGACAAAAAAAAAGAAAAGGTTCACCATTCATGGTGATGTATGGGAGAAATCAAACCAATATTGTAAAGCATTTATCCTTCAATTAAAAATAAGTAAATTTAAAAAAAAAAAGGTTCACCAGATTGAAATGTTGGTGATATGACTTTGTCCCTCCCAACACACCGATGGCGTCCAGTCCCAATTTTCCTTTCTCATTTGGGGGGCACTGGAAGCAGAATGTTCTCTATTTCCTAATAATAAAGCAGGAAGCTTGTAACAATCCTCTTGACCTTGCAAAAGGCCAAGACTGAAGAATGTTGTTATGCTTTCATTCTCTCTCTATTATTACTTATGTAAATTATCTCTTGGGAATAGAATGCCTTAGGCCTTCTCTTCCATTCTTTCTTAATAATAGTGTACCATTCTGGGTTTCCAGATGAAGAAAATATCGAATGACAAATGGTTGTGAAGGCCCGTTGGCCAGATTATCGAATAGTCCAGTCATACGCAGTCCTTGTGGGCTCTGACATTTTAGAGTTTGCATTATACCTTTAACAACACTTAAAAATACCTTTTAAAAATTCTACCTGAGCACTTTAGAATAGGCCTAGTGTTGTATTTGCTCCTTGGATGAGCTCCTAAGAGGCATGTGCATTATGGGAATTTCATGGTTCCTCCACATGCACTTGAGGCCCATCACATTCAGAACCATCTCTAATAAGTTGGAGGGATACAGAGTGACCTTGCTTAGTGTAAGACTCCACCCTCAGCTGCTGGTGCCCTCTGCCTAGATCTTCAATGCATAGTTCACAGACTCGGACTCGCGATTTTATTTCTGTTTGTCCAGAACTCCCAACTCCTTCACTTGTCCTCTTTGTAGGCCCTCCTCTGTTAATCTAAGCACCCCATCCTCGCTGCTGCCTTCCCCAGACTTAAGTAAAAAACTTAGTTGGATGGCAATGTGCATTTTCAGGGGTGGAAGAGTTGGAGGGAAAGCTACTACTGCCTTTGATCACATTCCCCCAAAGTGGCACATCTTCAACAATTTCTCAAATTAAATATGAGCATGACCATTTTAATACTGAGAAGTAAAACCCCGGTGACTCAGAACAGTGAAGAATCAGCCTTCAAGGAAGACAACACAGGTTCGATCCCTGGGTCAGGAAGACCCCCTGGAGAAGGAAATGGCAAAATATTCCAGTATTAGAGCCTGGAAAATTCCATGGACAGAGGAGCCTGGCGGGCTACAGTCCAAGGGGTCACAAAGAGTTGGACACACCTGAGCAGCTAACACTTTCACAAAGCCTTTTGAGAAGTGAATATGAGAATAAAACATGATGATCAGACCATGAGTTGCATAGAGAAGGTGGTTTAAAGTTGAGCTCACTTATCCATCATTCCACAAACCACCAGGCCCTATGCTGTGGCAATTAGATCAGGCACAGTGCCTGCTCTAAGCCTTTTCCCTGCTAGACTTATGGCAACTTTTCTGCCTCCCCCTGACTTATGTCATCTTTCCTGAACTCAGATTTTCCATCCAGTTGACTTGCAGTGTATGCCAATTCTCCACTGGTATCACCAGATTCCTCCTGTTGTTCCCCTCATCCTCCTGATTTGGACAAGACAGTCATTCTGGAATCTCACGTAGTCCTCCAAGAGCAGAACTTAAAAGAATGGGCAAAGGGAGGGCTGCCAAAACAAGTCCACTTGGGCCTGATTCCTTATTCACAAGGGGCTCAACTATATATTTTTAGCCTTCTATTGAGATGTTTCATACAGGGATACTAATAGAATTAAGAGACAAAAACATTTGTTATAGAACTTTATGTTTTTGTTCCTTCATTGGAACAGATTTCCATAATGCAATATGAATTGATTTTTTTACATGATTTTTAGTTGTGATGACTAGCATACTTACATTTATGATCATTTGTGTTAAAAGCACTATTATTAATTATCAACTTATATGTTTCTTGCATTTCATCATTTTTTTTTAAATGTACTGGAGTCTCAGAAAAATAGAAGTGGCCCATAACTCTGTTGGCCTCTGAGAGGCTCTAAAATCTTATAATGACATGTGATGGATGCTTGGTTTAATACTCTACTGTTGTTGCTCAGAGTTTTGAAGTTATCATGAACTGGTGTAGCTCAAGAAGACTTTCTGGGGTGATGGACTTCATTCTTTCCTTCTTCCACCATTATTATGCCTTATCAGAGCTTTTCACCTTTTTGCCATCTCACCCAGAAAGAAGGCAAATATTCCATAACAATGATGTCTTACCTAAGCCTCAAGGGACTGACAAATCCTGCTTCGTTTGTTGTTACGTCTATGCTCTGCCAGATGGACTTGTCTGCAGGGGTGTAGGGAGAAGTCTCTGAGGATAACCTTTCTCCCACCTCTCTCTTTCCCTCCTCCTGCCCCCTCCCACCCCCACCGTGGGAATCAGGTCCTTCTAAAGAATTCAGGGAATTCCCACAGTGAACTTGGCTTTTGGACCTTCTCTTCTATTTTACTTCTCTTACTTAACCAGAAAGATTGCCTAATTCATTTCAACAGACACTTTTAGAAAAGAAAATGTCAAAGACATTTGATCTGCATGTTTGCATTGTATGAGAAGGAACTAAGAAATACATTTTTAATAGTGTGCTTAATTTTAAGAGAGTCAAAGGAGAAAACATTACCAAAAGTAATATAGCAAATATCTCTTTCAGTCATTCTGAATTAAACATTGTCAAGATTTTGTCTTGACACTCAGTTTTTTGTTTATTGGTTAGCTGAGAAATGATACACCATAAATGTAGGTCAGTCTCCCTTAAACTAAACCCCCACGATTGTTCCCTGCCACTCCCCGTACCTCTGTCTTCTGGTGCGCTTGAAGTGCTGGCTACTGTCTTTCAGTGTGTTCTCAAATAGTTTGACATATCTCCACAGGTAGAAGTGGGCTTTCCTGGTGGCTCAGATGGTAAAGACTTTGCCTGCAATGTGGGAGACCCAGGTTTGATCCCTGGGTCAGGAAGATCCCCTGGAGAAGGGAATGGCTACACCCTCTAGTATTCTTGCTTGGAAATTTCCATGGAAGACGAGCCTGGTAGGCTGCAGTCCACGGTGTCACCAAGAGTCATACATGACTGAGTGACTAACACTTTGCATATAGAAGTATATACATATGTCTATGCTTTTAAATGCTATGTGTATGTAAAAGATAAGTATAAAAATACATGTAAGGTTATTTTCTCTGTGTGTGTATATTTTATATATATATCTCAATATCAGTCAAGTTCAGTCACTCAGTCGTGTCCGACTCTTTGCGACCCCATGAATCAGCACGCCAGGCATCCCTGTCCATCACCAACTCCTGGAGTTCACTCAAAGTCACATCCATTGAGTCAGCGATGCCATCCAGCCATCTCATCCTCTGTGGTCCCCTTCTCCTTCTGCCCCCAATCCCTCCCAGCATCAGAGTCTTTTCCAATGAGTCAACTCTTCGCATGAGGTGGCCAAAGTACTGGAGTTTCAGCTTTAGCATCATTCCTTCCAAAGAAATCCCAGGGCTGATCTCCTTCAGAATGGACTGGGTGGATCTCCTTGCAGTCCAAGGGATTCTCAAGAGTCTTCTCCAACACCACAGTTCAAAAGCATCAGTTCTTCGGCACTCAGCCTTTTCCACAGTCATCTCTAAGACTGGATAAATCCCAGTGATTCTCCTTCCTCCTCATCCAGTACACTGGCACATCATGAAAAATTAGGAAAGTTTTCTAAACTTAGCAACTAATGTTACTAAAACAAACACACCACCTAGTAGTTATTTTCTTCAGTTTTTATCCATGGGAAATTGTACATTCACAAGCTTCAATGTGTCCTACAAACCAAAGCACAATTAAGCAATGATTGTTACTCAAGAGTTGGTAAACAATGACTTTTCAAGGCCAAATGTAAATGTGCCAAAAGCCAACTCTGGGTGGGGACCTCCAGACCCTTAGGGATTAGTCAAATAGAGAGAGGCAGTCAGCCTTTCACACCACAGCTCCCTGGAAGGTCCCAGACAGTCTGTGGACAGTTTCTGTTTCACTCATCCCCTTTCTCACCAAAGGGTCCTAATTTTCAACACAATTATTGACATTGAGGTTAGTTCCAAACAGTTTTTAACAGTTGACTAACGTTAATCCTGTTTCTTTGCCAACTATTACATCTTTGAGGAGGTTCTAGGAAATTATGAAAACTTTTTTTTTTTCTGATTTCTTGGTGTGTGTGTGCTCAATCATGTTCGACTCTTTGCAACCCTTTGGACTGTGGCCTGCCAAGCTCCTCTGTCCATGGGATTTCTCAGGCAGGAATACTGGAGTGGGTTGCCATTTCCTCTCCCAGGAATCTTCCCGACCCAGGGATCAAACCAGCATCTCCTGTGTCTCCTGCTTTGGCAGGCAGATTCCTTGGGGAAGATATCTGAGTACTTAGGAGCACACATGTCATCATTAAGAAGAGTAATAGCCACCTTTTGCCAGTAGTAACGTTTTAAAATGAATTAATTTTACTTTACTGATATTCAAAAATAATTGAAGGTAACTGTAAATTTCTACCAATCATTAGGCTACTAACAGCAGTTTAAATTATTAAATGCATTGCTAAAATAACATCATATTCAAAATTTGTCAATTTTACAATTCCAGCTTACAATTAAATCCTGGATAAGTTGTCATTCAAAAGGTGCATTTTTTAAATGAGCAAATTCATCTTGTTCATTGACAAAAGTAGAATTTGTTCACTGTAAAGATGAAGCCTTTGAATGACAACTTATTCAAGACTTACTGTGGGTTGAAAACTATACTCCGTGCTGGGCACAACGTATATTTCCAACCTGCATGAAACTTACAAGTGAATCAGGGAATGGATAGTTTTGTACTGTATCAACTTAGCTTCCCCTTCTGTATATTATTGTTGTTTAGTTGCTGAGTCATGTCCGACTCTTTGTGGTCCCATAGACCGTAGCTTCCCAGGCTCCCCTGTCCGTGGGATTTCCCAGGCAAGAATACTGCAGAGGGTTGCCATTTCCTTCTCCAGGGGATTTTCCTGACCCAGGGACTGAACTCGCATCTCCTGTGCTGGCAGGCAGATTCTTTACCACTGAGCCACCAGGGAAGCCCCCCGTTTGTGTGTAGTCCTGGTTTAATGTTGGCCACAAGGAACATCATGAAATTTTATCATTGTGAAATTTGGAAGGGGAAGTTGGTGTAAGGTACCAGGGATCACTGCCCTCATACACAGTCACTGCTCTGCTGGTTTAGTTTGGTGGCATCAGGTAGCAGCCAGCCTATAGCTCCTACCACTCCTGCCCCATCAACTCCCTTAGTTTTTCTGAGTCCTGGGACAGATATTCATGTGTTTCCCTGGTGAAGAGTACCAGGTTCTTCTACATGTTACTCACACCACCACGGTTAGAAGTTTCTATAGATGGAATGTGTTCCTATAAAATCCATATGTTGCAATCTAATCTCCAACTTCATGAGTATGAAAGAGATCCCAGAGAGTTTCCCCATCTCTCCACTGGGTGAAGTTACAGAGAAAAGATGGGAAGCTGTGAACCAGGAAGTGGGCTCTCACCAGACTTTGAATCTGTTGGCACCTTGATCTTGGACTTCCCAAAGACCGGAACCACGAGAAATAAATTTCTATTGTTTATAAGCCACTCAGTTTATGGCATTTAGCTGTAGAAGCCTGAATAGACGAAGACAGAGGTGGTGTGAGATGAACATGGGCTCCAGTTGTCCTCATGGATTATTGTTTGTTCTTGCTCTCTGCATTTCATGCCTAGCATTTCTTCCTAACTGCTAATCCTGCTGATCTGTGGAGACTTCAGGCACACCACCAGAGGCAAGGCAACAGCCTTCCATAGACTCCACCAGCACCCACAATTGCATAAGTTCTAATCTCTATAAACATCTTGTTCTTGCTATCACTCAAGGTGGTTCTATTTCTCTGATCAAATCTGAGCGATAAAGGGAGACAGACATTGCTCAAAGAATCATGCGACATACTCTACTGATTGTGTTAAGGCCTCTGATGGGAGAGTATGAGCTACCGTGAGAGCATATAAATACAGTGCCTTAATTTATATTAGGGAAGGAGTGTCAGGGAAAGCCTCTTGAAGAAGTGATATTTTACCACTGATCTGGAGTTTGAGTAGACACTAGCCAGGTCAAGAGTTAGACAAGAGGAACAGCAATGGGTAAGAGCTCTGAGGTCTGCCCCACTGCAGGAACTGAAAGAAAACCAGAGTGGCCAGGGCAGAAGGAAGGAGGCAATGAGCGGCAGAGGGACCGGGCCATCAGGGCCCTGTACTTAGTTTAAGGTCTTCAGGCTTCACTCAAAGGGAATATGACAGGAGCAGATTTCTATTTTTAAAAGAGTACTCTGGCTGCTATGCAAACAAACTGATTATCTGTATATCTGCAAATAATCATCTGATTATTTACAATTAAGCATTATTCTATAATGGAATTCAAAATTCAGCACTTGGCTGCCTCTTAAAATAAAAGTTATCTGCCAAAAACTCACAGCATCGAGGAAAATAAAGACTCTGGCCCCAAAATAAAAAATGGCCCTGGGCCATTCAAAGCTGGACTATCACATATGTGGAGGGTGGCTTAATTGTTATTCTTGATAATTATGTGATTGTAGTATCATAGATGCCTTATGCCTTCATGTTGTCAGCAGGAGTAAGCAAGGCAAGTTCTACAATGTCAAGCTCCTGACTGCAAAAGTGAATTAGAAAGAGAAGATTATTTGATCCCAAGTTTAAAAACGTGCTGACCTTATTCTGACACATAGGTCTTCTTAAATATCACAAAATCTCTGTTAGATCTCAAGTGATATCTCAATTATCACAGGGTGATAATTTTGCCTGCAAAAACCATCTTGTTCCAGCATTGGAAACGCCTTCCACCACCTTTGTTGCACTGAGGATTTTTCTTGTTCATTTTATTTCTCCTCAGGAAGGAGATTTGAGGCAATGATTAATCAAATTTCAAAAGTGTATTTCCAGGACTCATTGCTAACTTAAATGGCCAAAGTATGAGTCATGTAAAGATAAAAAGTAACCGAGGTAATGATGATGACGGAATATGGAGAGGTAAGGGAAGACCGGCTTAAGAACAAGTTCTTTAAATGGAAAGGCTTAAAAAATGTAAGTATGGGTTTGGATTGGTTGTTTTACCCAAAGAAAGAAAGCTCCCATAATGAAGATGGATAAATACTGAAAAATAAAGAGTAAGAGACAGGAGGGCATTATAATGGGTCTGATGAATGCAAGGGTTGTAGCTGTGGGAACAGAGTGTAAGTGCTAGAATCTTTTAAGAAGTAGAGGCAAAAAGCCCTGGAGTTTGCTGGAACATTATTAGCAGGATAGCAGAAATGGTGGCTCAGTAAGGATAATAAGGTTGAAACTGAGGGTTCTGGGGGAAGGTAGAGATATTTTTATTTCAAAAAAAATTTGAAATTGTATAGTGTTAATGAGGAAGGTGGTAACTCTGGGCCTTTTCTGTAGATTAAACAGAAGAATCAAAACTTCTTTTAAACTATAACAGAATTTCCATATTCCTCAGATATTCAAATACATTCAGACTACTTCAGTCTAGAGACTATTGAGACCTAGATATCTGAGAAGGGAAGGCTTTATTTTCAAAGTAGCACAACATACAGACACAGTCTCTCAGGCCAGAATGGGTATGGCCTTTACTGGTCTTAGGTCTTCCCTTTTCTGTGAAGTTTGTAGCCATGGTGAATTAATGCAGAGGGTAAGTATTTCAGAATGGAATTGTCATAAGATGTGATTGGTATTTTGGTTCTGCATATTCACCTAAACTGCCTGTAGTTATATCTAGGACAAATATGGTTGTAAGACTGTGACCAGGCACTTGGACCTTCTCCTATTCAGATTACAGGCTGCCCTCAGTAGTCACTGGAACTAGTGCTTATGCTCTGGGGGAAAAAGTGCAAGGAAGAGATGGTACTTGCTGCCAGCCTCCCTCCCCACACCCAGGCTCCCCCCAGGCCCCCTCCCCTCCCCCCACCCAGATCCCCTCCTCCCCCCCTTCCCCTACCCAGGCCCCTCCCCCCTCCCCCACCCAGGTCCCCTCCCTGGCCCCCTCCTCTACCTAGTCCACCAGTCCCAGTTTGAGTGATCCTTTTCTCTTGCACCTCCTGGAATTCTCACTCACCTCTTCCTTATCTGGTCCTTTCTCTGCTCCTAGACGCTGTAAGTAGAACAGATCCCATTATTTATGTGTTGGCAAGGGAAAAATAGCGATTCTTATCTGTGATGAAATTTCCTCAGATGAGGGAGTGGTGAACATTCCATTATATCACTCAGAGCAAAATATGGGGCTGAGAGTTATATTTTTCATTGTAAAGCATATTCTGCTGGAGTGAGTTTGGAGTCAGTTTCTAAGGGCTGGTGCTCCAACTTTAGAGCCCGAAGGGGGAGCTGGTAGAGTCTGTTGTGCAACATATGCCTTGATTCTAGATAGCTTCTGGAGACAGACTTCATTGGCACTTTCCAGTGCCAGGGGTTCAGAGTCCATACCCCCTTTTTTCAATATCAGTTTGAAAACAATATCAGTTTCAATTTTCATTCTCTTTGATGGCTACCATGGATATTCAAAATCTTCAAATTTTTTCCTCCCATCTTTCACCCTTCAACTGCTAAGTGCACAAATCACCTTGTTGTTCAGTCACTCAGTTGTGTCCCACTCTTTGCGACCCCATGGACTGCAGCACAACAGGCTTCCCTGTCCTTCACCATCTCCCGGAGCTTGTTCAAACTCATGTCCATTGAGTCAGTGATGCCATCCAACCATCTCATCCTCTGTTGTCCCCTTCTCTTCCTGCCTTCAGTCTTTCCCAGCATCAGGGTTTTTTCCAATGAGTTGCCTCTTCACATCAGGTGGCCCAAGTATTGGAGCTTCAGTTCCAGCATCAGTCCTTCCAGTGAATATTCAGGACTGATTTCCTTTAGGATTGATTCATTTGATCACCTTGCAGTCCAAGGGACTCTCAAGAGTCTTCTCCAATACCACAGTTCAAAAGCATCAGTTCTTCAGCCCTCAGCCCTCTTTATGGTCCAGCTCTTACATCCACACGTGACTACTGGAAAAACCAGAGCTTTGACTAAACATGGTCTGACAAAAAGTCACTGGGGAAGGGAATGGCAAACCACTTCATCATTCTTGCCTTGAGAACCCTATGAATAGTAGGAAAAGGCACAGATCACTATGTTGTTTTAAAAAGTTTTTGTTTTGGGAAAGACTGGAGCTCCAGAAAATCTGCTGCTGCTGCTGCTGCTAAGTCGCTTCAGTCGTGTCCGACTCTATGCGACCCCATAGTCGGCAGCCCACCAGGCTCCCCCGTCCTTGGGATTCTCCAGGCAAGAACACTGGAGACTATCCCGAGAGTTACTGTTTAATAGATACAGAATTTCAGTTTGGGATGACAAAAAAGCTCTGGAAATGGGCTGTGGTGATGATTGCAGAACAATGTGAATATACTTAATGCCACTGAATTAACACTTAAAAATGGTTACAATGGTAAATATTATATATATTTTACCACAATTTTTTAAAAAATCAGGCTAGGGATTCCCTCAGGGAGCTATGGTTGGGAGCGTATTTTGGGAGGGCTTAGCATTTATCTGTTTTTCCTCTAGAGATTATATGTCTGTTTAGAAATTATTATATTTACCTTTATTTTGTTTATACCTTTACTATTCTAGCATAAAATTATATTTCTTGGTAAAAAGAATAATTAAAAGGTTTTTTAAAAAAAAAACAACTATCCCAAGTAGTAAGAACTATGAGGACTTGGAAAATCCCTTCCCCTACTTTGGGCATCATTTTTTATTTTTAATGTAAAGTGAATGAGTTCAAAAGGTCATGGAAGCCTTTCTGGTGCTCACATCCTGTAATTGTGTAAAATAACTGCTTGTGAATGAAATGACAACAAAAAGCAAACATTCATGAAGTATTATCTATTTTGGCTGTGTTTTCCTTCAGAGAAATAGAAAATTCAAGGGGAAAAAATAAACCCTGGTGGCAACGAAACCCACTGACTAATATGAAGGATTTTAGATTGTCTAATGTAGCGTATAGATCAAGAGGGCTGCCCTCTAGGATACAAAACTTGTAGAGAATGGAATGTTTGTCACAGTCTAAGGCAGGAGGGAAAAGAAAGTTCCACAAGTGGTCAGATAGGGGCAGGTGTGGGGAGGAAAGCCTGAGTTGGAGAGATTGGCAGCCCTTCTATGATCTCCAAGGAAGAAGGGGCCAGCACCCACACGTGCCCTCATCACTTCCACATGTGGGGCTCTCCAGTGTCAGCTCTGCTTCTGCGTAAAATCAGCTTCCTCCCCATGAGTCTTTAATTTCCTCCATCCAAGAAGCCTCAGTGGGCAATATACCTCATGAGTGCCTTTTTATTTATTTATTTTCTTATTATCTTTTATTTATTTTTTTTATTTAGCTTTACAATATTGTATTGGTTTTGCCATATATCAAAATGAATCTGCCACAGGTATACATGAGTGCCTTTTTAATGATGTTCTATTTTCCTAAACACCTGCTCATCCTTTGAGGCCCACTTGGAGGCTTCACACTCCTCAAGGCCTTCATGAATCGCACCATGCCTGTCCTTTGATTTCCATGACACAACTGTCTCCTTCTTCTCTTACTGCTTCTCACCCGCTCCTTTTTACTTCTCTGACTCCAATTTTTCTCCCACCTTCGAACTTCTTAGAGCACCTAATGTCTCAAAAGCTCATTTAGAAATGTACCATATATTGTCTCAGAAATTTTTCACTAACAAAAGGGCTGGCAAACCATGGCCTGAAGCCCAGTTGTTTTTATAAATAAAGATTTATGGAAACATGGCCACACTTATTCATCGATGTGTTGTCTCTGGCCTCTTTTCTGCTCCAATGGCGGAGATGAGAAGTTGCCACCCAGACTATATGACCCACAAAGCCTAAAACATTTATTATCTGGTCTTTTACATTCACTGATCCTTGCTCTAATGAATGAAGCTGTTAATATTTCTTTTGCATCACTACCTTTATTAAATCCGTGTTTTATTTATCTCCAACTTGAGGACAGGGACCAAGTCTAAAATATTTCTGTGCCCATTCAAGCCTCATCTCGCTGTCTTGTACTTTGTTAGAGTCTCAGTAAATAATGATTACTGAATGAATCACTTCATGGATGAATGAACAACTGAATTATTGAGATAGCAAAACTACCAGTATTTTTTATTGTTGTTGAAATCAGATTGAATCTCTAAACAGAAGCGATATCTTCTCTTAGCTCTCTGCCTGAGGCACATCTGGCTTCTTTTCATCCTCTGTAGACATCAAGCTAGCACAGTGATTGGGCACAGCTTTCCTCGTGGCTCAGACAGTAAATAATCTGCCTCCAGTGCAGGAGACCTGGGTTTGATTCTTGGATCAGTCAGATCCCCTGGAGAAGGGAATGGCAACCCACTTCAATATTTTTGCTTGGGCAGTCCCATGGACAGAGGAGCCTGGTGGGCTATAGAGTCCACGGAGTCACAAACAGCTGGACTCGACTGAGTGACTAACACTTCTGAGGCCAGAGAGCTTGGGGTTTGCGTCCTGGCTCTGATGCTTGCAGCTGTGTGACACTAAAGGCGTTGTTAAAGTTCTAGGAGTCACCTCCTCATCTGTAAAATCATGAGAAGAGCAGTAACTTCATTATCAGGCTGATGTGAGCATTTTTAAGTAAAATGATGTATTTTAAGTGTTAGCTATGGTGCGGGGACACAGTAAACTGTCTAAAAATGCTTGGCAATTGTTATTGCCTCGTTGTAATTGCAACTCATCCCCCTCACTCCCCCTTCCTATACCTAATTCAAATTCCTTTAAAACGAAGGTGTTTTCTCTACATTTCTTGTGCTTTGGATTCTAGAGTTAGAAAGTTAGGGTTCTCTTGGCAGTGAAAGAGGGTGGCAGTGGACAGATATGTTCCTATTGACTTGTCTGAGTTCTCTTGCCATTGAAAAGCAACAACCACCTTTGCTTAGTAATCAGTTTAGAACCTCAGTAAATGCAATAAGTAGTTTTTGTAAAATGGTAGCCAACTAGAGAAGTCAATGAGTGCAGTCACTTACAGTCTGAAATAGCATATTTCATCAGGCTCAATTCCTGATGAAAAATAAACATCAAGGGCTAACTTGAAGGCAAATATAATACCCAAAAGTCAATGGACTAGGAAAAGAAAGTGGAGTAGTATTTTACTTTGATAATGGCAGTGGACAAAATCAGTTATTCCCTCACTTAACAGCACCTTCATTGCTTCAGGCTGTTTTGGATACAAAGCATACATCAATCAAAATAATCAGATAAAAATTCTGCTCTTGTGGAGTTATAGCCTGGTGAGGGATAGATAGATAAATTTTACAACATTAAAGGTGATAACTGCTACAGTGAAAATTATAGAATAGGATAAAAAGGATCAGAAAGAGAAAACAGAATGAACTGATGTTTGCATCTTTAAATAGGATGGTCAGAAGACATTTGAACAAAATTGTGAAGGATCTGAGATAGTGAACTACAGGGACATCTGCTGCTGCTGCTGCTGCTGCTAAGTCGCTTCAGTCGTGTCTGACTCTGTGCGACCCCAGAGACGGCAGCCCACGAGGCACCCCCAACCCCCACCCCGTCCCTGGGATTCTCCAGGCAAGAACACTGGAGTGGGTTGCCATTTCCTTCTCCAATGCATGAAAGTGAGAAGTGAAAGTGAAGTCGCTCAGTCGTGTCCGACTCTTCGAGACCCCATGGACTGCAGCCTACCAGGCTCCTCTGTCCATGGGATTTTCCAGGCAAGAGTACTGGAGTTGGGTGCCATCACCTTCTCCATAGGGACATCTGGAGGAAAAAAATTACAAGCAGAGGAAATACAGTGTATAAATTCCCCCAAAGCAGAAATGTGTCTGGCTTGGGCAAGGAACAATAAGGAAGCTAGTATAGAGGCCAGAAATCATAATAATAGTAATAAAGTAGCTGACTTCTGCTGTGCCCTCAACTATTCTCTGAGCAGTCTTCTAAGCATTATTATATATAATCTGCAAAACCTTCTCACAATGTCAGCAGAGTTATTTTTTCCATTTTATCAGTAAATAAACCATGATTGTTAAAATGTTGAATAATTTGTATGAGATTACACAGCTAGCAACCAGAGGAGCCAGATGTCTCCAGTTCTAAAGCTCATGCTCTTTCTTAATTTTAAATTTATTTATTTTTTAATTGAAGGATAATTGCTTTACAGAATTGGTTTCTGCCCAACATCAACATGAATCAGCCATAGGTATATATATGCCCCCTCCCTCTTGAACCTCCCTTCCACCTCCTTCCCCATCCCAGCCCTCTAGGTTGTTACAAGAGCCTGGGTTTGAGTTCCCTGAATCATCTTTGCCATGACACTTTTTGCTCTGTCCAAAGTCTTTGTCTGTCTTGGAGATCAGGACTGGATTAGCTCTACTCTGTTCCCTACCTGTCAAAACTGCACAGTTCTTTGTTCTAACCTCTTTTACTGGTTAAATTGTCCTTTAGAAGTGTTTTAATTCAAGTACAGAGTAAAACATGTTAGCAGGGGTTTTCCATGGCCCCTTGACCTCCTTGTGACATTTCCTCTTCTTTCCCTATCTAATCCTCCATAATTTTATCAGTTCTGCCTTTGCATACAAACCAGATCAGCCTCAAGGAGAAATCTCTACACCAGAGGATAACCACATCCTTTCTGGCCTTCTCTTATAGATCAACTGATGTCTGGTGGAGCCTCTTAGAATTAACTTTTACTTCATAAATATAGGACTGTGGGCACTCATACTCAGAGACATTGCCTTTGCAAGTTACTTTGGTAAATCCTTTTTCCTTCCTCTTTTGTTTATTTTTGTATACAATTCTAAAGATGTTTTGTATACATCTCAGCCTTTGACAGTATTATTTTAAAATTTTCTAAATTCTCAACCCAATTTTCCACTTTCTTAATCAAATGCAAAGTAGATTAAAAATAAAGCCAGGAAATACTGCTGAAGTTTTAGAAGTCTGTTCATTTCTCTGTCCATTGATGAATGTTTCTCATCAGAATTCCTTTGAGCATCATCCTTGTCCAGATTAAATCACCTCCTCCTCTCTTCAAAGAAAACACAAGAGGGTTGAACTACTTTTCCTTCTTCCATATGTATAAAATACTTTCTCCTGCTAAAATTATGTGTCAAATTTCAAACCAGAACCAGAAGGACAGAATGTTCATTCCTCTATTAGGTTATAAAATCCTTGAGCTAAAAGGACAATAATCTTGACAAGGAAGAAAATGATCTTTTTTGTATTAGTATCTGAACAAAAATGGAAAAAAGAAAGTGGAAAATTTGAATATTTTCCCTATAAAGAATTTCAAATAGAATGCAATGAGAAAAACTTCAACTATTACGTCAATAGAATTGCTCCATGATTATTCAAACTGCTACAATGATATGTTTCTACCAGCTTTTTGGAAGATGTTCTTCAAATAATTTTTGGCCTCCTCTCTATTTCTTTTTTAATTCTTCTTGTATTTTAGGGTCCGTTTGAGGTGTTTATTTAAAGTTTTACATATATATGTGTGTATATATATATATTAAACAGTCATCACACATTGGCTGCAGGAGTAAAAAATGTGGGGGAAAAGGTCAACTTCAATATCCACCAGTTGGATTGGCCCCATTAAGACAAACTCTGCAACAACGCTTGTCTCTTCCACTGCCCATCCCTCCCCATCTTCTAATAAAAGTTAATGGTTTTAGAAAAACGTCAGCGACACAATTTTAAGTTTAAAAAAAAAAAACATGAAAAAATGCAACATCAAGGTAGATAGAACAGTCGCAGGTATAGCCCCATTTCCGAAAGGTGCATGTTTGTTGTTAGTATATGCAATATGTAAAGATAAACACAGCAGAACTAGATGAGGATCCTCAGTGGGAGGCAGAAATAGATGATTTTTGTTTTTTTTCATAAGCTTTATGTACTAGCTTCCTACTGCTGCTGTAACAAATAACCACAAATTTAGTGGCTTAAAACAACACAGATTTATTATCTTATACTTGTGGAGGTCAGACACCTGAAATGAGTCTTACTGAGTCAACGTTAAGAGGTCAGCAGTGCTGTTTTCCTTTTGGAGGCTGCAGGAGAGAATCTGTTTTCTTTACCTTTTCCATCTTTTAGATGCCATCCACGATCCTTGGATCATGACTCCTTCCTCCATCTTCCAAGTTTGTTGCTCCAACTTCTGGCCCCTCATCACAGCTCCTTTTCTGACTTTAATCCTCTTGACTCCCTCTTTCAGAGGCCATTGTGGTTACATCAAGCTCACTTGGATAATTCAGGAAAATCTTCCAGTCTTATGACCCTTAACTTGATCATATCCTCAGTGTTCCTTTTGCTGTGAAAGTTAATATAGTCATAGGTTCCAGAGATGAAGACATGAACATCTTTCAGTTCAGTTCATTTCAGTTCAGTCGCTCAGTGGTGTCTGACTCTTTGCGACCCCATGAATCGCAGCACGCCAGGCCTCCCTGTCCATCTCCAACTCCTGGAGTTCACTCAGACTCACGTCCATCGAGTCAGTGATGCCATCCAGCCATCTCATCCTCTGTGGTCCCCTTCTCCTCCTGCCCCCAGTCCTTCCCAGCATCAGAGTCTTTTCCAATGAGTTAACTCTTTGCATGAGGTGGCCAAAGTACTGGAGTTTCAGCTTTAGCACCATTCCTTCCAAAGAAATCCCAGGGCTGATCTCCTTCAGAATGGACTGGTTGGATCTCCTTGCAGTCCAAGGAACTCTCAAGAGTCTTCTCCAACACCACAGTTCAAAGCATCAATTCTTCGGCACTCAGCTTTCTTCACAGTCCAATTTTCACATCCATACGTGACCACAGGAAAAACCATAGGCTTGACTAGACAGATCTTTGTTGGCAAAGTAATGTCTTTAGGGGACCATTATTCTGTCAATCACACTTTGAAAAACAATGTAACATTATTGGGAGTTTATTTTTTCCCCAGAAGTTCCTTGTTCTCAATAGTTTAATAGTTTCATAGTGCAATTGTAAATTTTCTAGAAAGCTTCAACCAGAGTGTAATATTCAAGCCAAATAGATTAAATGATTAACTTTAGTTTTTGTTACTTTTGTTTTTTAAAAAGACACAAAAATAATATGTTTTTTTCAAGGCCAAGATAATGCTAGAAATTAGTGAATTTATAGTTCCCCATATTTTCTTTTTTTCATTATTTGTAGCTTTTTTTAACCACAGTTGCATTTTTTTATTTGACAAAATGTCTTGAAAATATTATTCAGTGCAGTTATGGTTGATATTGAATCTATTTTTTCACTTTTTAACATGAGAAAAGATAGATATTGTGTTAAATGTCAATGAATTATACCAACAAATGCCATTAACCATAAAATAAATAACAAAGATATTAATTTATTTTAAATAATTTCATTAATTTATTTAGGCTGTGCTGGGTCTTCATAGGTGCACAGGCTTTTTTCTAGTTGCGGTCAGTGGGATCTCCTCTCTAGTTGAGAAGTATGGGCTTCCCATTGCAGAATGAGAAGCTTTTCTTGTTTCGGCTCTTGGGCTCTACAGCACAGACTCAATAGTTGTAATGCATGGGCTAGTTGCTCTGCAGCACGTGGGTTTTTCCTGGATCAGGGATTGAACCTATGTCTCCTGCTTTGGCAGGTGAATTCTTTGCCACTGAGCCACTAGGGAAGACCCAAGATACTAACTTTTAAATAATAATTCATCAGTGGATAAAGAAGATGTGGTGTGCGTGCGTGTGTGCGTGTGTGTGTGTGAATACTGTTGTTTAATGGCTAAGTCATGTCTGATTCTTTTCAACTCCATGGACCATAGCCCACCAGGCTCCTCTGTCCATGGGATTTCCCAGGCAAGGATACTGGAATGGATTGCAATTTCCTGCTCCAGGGGATCTTCCCAGCCAAGGAATCGAACCCATGTCTCCTGCATTGGCAGGCAGATTCTTTACTACTGAGCCACCAGGGAGAATACTACTCAGCCATAAAAAAGAATGAAATAATGCCATTTGCAGTAACTTGGATGGACCTAGAGATGATCATACTAAATGAAGTAAGTCCGAAAGAGAAAGACAAATACCACATGATATCACTTACATGTGTAATCTAAAATATGACACAAATGAGCTCATTGGCAAAACAGAATCAGTCTCACTGATGTAGAAAGAAAATTTATGATTACCACAGGGGAAAGGAGGTGGGGAAGGGATAAACTAGGAATTTGGGATTAGCAGATACAAACTACTACATATAAAAACAAACAACAAGATCCTACTGTATAGCACAGGGAACTATATTTAATATTGTATAATAAACCATAATGGAAAATCATATGAAGAAAGAATATATGTGTGTATGTGTATAACTGAATCACTTTGCTATACACCAGAAACTAACACAACATTGTAAATGAATTATACTTCAATAAATAAATAAATGATCAAATTCTAATGTTTACGTTAAAGATATATGGCTTCTGATGCTTTTAAAACTTGGCCCACATGGTGGATAATAACAGAATAATTTCTAGTTCAAGTGTGCCCTATGCTTGTAAACAGAAATTTATGATTAATATATTTTTGTTTAACTACCTATTAATGTTAATGGTTGGAAAAGAAAAATTTCTTCCAATGTAAAAGGATCCTCAGTTTCTGTGGTTATACCAAATAACATCAAATCTCCATCTCCTGATTTATAGAATATCTGATGAAAAATAATCACTGATAACAACCTGTACAGTTGGGGATGCTCTCTCCAAGGATAAATGTGATTAACAGGCCTGGGAAATAACTCAGCCAGAAAAAAAAAAGACAACATAGTTTTCATTTGTCAGCCAGCCTAAAAGCAAATGACAGGAGCAATTTCTCTTATTCTTTTACTAGCCCGACATGAATTCATGGTTATTAGAGGGCTGACTGTGCAATGCCTTGCAGGTGTTCCTTTGTACCATAGGAATATTCATTAAGTCTTTGCACAATATCCAGTCACTAATTACTATTTAGCTCCACAAGTTCATGTCTCAGAGTCTTTGTGTGTTGCTGTTTTCCCTCCCCAGCCAGCCTCCTTTGCTTGGCAGTATTTTGTATCTGCCTTGGCCTTGTGTGTTTATAACTGTTTCTCTGGTGTAAGTCATTCTCCTTCCTTCTCAGAACCTCAGCAGCACAGTGGGTGTATTTTGACTCCACTGAATTTCTGTTACAAAATTCTCTCTCCACTTCATCCCACCGCCCACCATTTTCATGTTGTTTCCAATGATATCTTGCCAACCTACTTTCCTGGGAAACTTTATGAAGACAGGTTTTTTTTTTCCTGAACTCTAGAGTCTTGGCAGAAATTATCATAATGTTAATAAGGTGGCTCTGTTATCATAGGGAAAATGTAAGGAGTGGTTTAATTCATAGGGGAGAATGTGATGGTTCAGATATTTTCTTATTAGAATATTTTTCTCCCAATGGTACAGTGATTACAGATCAGGTTTCTAGAGAGGTGAAATTCCTCCAAGATTATTGCTTCATACCTTGGGCTTTCCCTGCACACTCTGGGGAACTGCCCAACCAGAATGATTTCAGGACTCTGAAAAGTTATATGGCCCCACATATTTCTCTGACCAAGGTTCAGAAGAACCACTCCTTAGGGGCTTTCAGGTAAAGATGTTTTAGAATTAATAGCTCATCTCTGAGGGCTAGTTAAGTCTATCATCATTCACATTACCTAACAGAGAGTAGACACTAAAGGTATGAGAACTTAAGACACACTTTTTTTGATGGAAAGGACAAATTAAGAGAAGTGGTAGAGAAAATGCCTGGAGGGCAGCACAGTGTAAACAGATAGTTCATAGTTTGAAATTCACCAAAGAAAAGCAGCAGGAAAGCTTTAGGGAATGTTGCTAGTTTTCCATATAGATGTGTTTATTCAGTATTTTACAAAGTCTTATCAAGTGTTTATTGGTTATAGTCCAATTAAAGCATTTGGTATCAGCTAATTGTTCACATTTTTATTTTATTAGCCAAAATCTTTTCCAATAAAAAATTTACATATTCCCAGTGTGTGAACCAAATGAGAGGAGAGCTCTGCTGATTGAAGAGGGTTGGAGTGTTTGAGGATTGCTCGTCCCCACAGCACCTGGCCTCCCCTTCCTCTCCCCCAGCAATCCTTGAGGCATCTCTCTGATTAAAGCCTGTTTGAGCAATCAACATCCTTTGAAATTATGGACATTTATTCAATAGATTTATGATTGAAACCACCGCTTCAGGAAGAAAAACTCCTCTTCATTTAAGTTGACAAACTGAAGAAATTGCTGATACACTCACTTCATTAAGTCATTCACTCATTTTTTTTTAAAGAACATGACTGATAACCTACTATGCTCCACTAACACACAGTTCAGATAGAAGAGTGACCAGTGTAGACACGGGCTGTGCCTCATGGAACGTACATTCTAATTAGGAGTCAGCCACTTGCAGCAGCATGGATGCGCCTAGGGATTAGCATCCTAAATGAAGTCAGTCAGACAGAGAAAGCCAACATCATATGACATTACTTACATGTGGCATCTGAAATAAAAACGATACAAATGAACTTATTTGCAAAACAGAAACAGGCTCCTAGGCAGAGAAAACAACTTTATGATTACCAGAGGGGGAGAGGAAGAGGAATAAATTAGGAGTGCGAAATTAACAGATACACACTACCATAAATAAAATCAACAACAAGGATTTACTATAGAGCACAGGGAACTATATTTAATATCTTGTAATAACCTATAATGAAAAGAATATGGATATAAACTTATAAATACATATAACCATATCACTTTGCTGTACACCTGAAACTAACACAATACTGTAAATAAACTATACTTCAATCTAAAAAAAAAGTCAGCTATATGCCATCACATGCACTCTTTGAACAAATCATTTGCCCAAGACTTTTGCCCTCTGTCTAACCATACTTTACTCAAAGCGTATTTTCCCATAGATAATATTCTTAGATGTGTCTTGTGACAACCTGCTTACACTGTCTAAAGTTCCAAAGCTTATCTAGGTTGGGCAAATACAGCAATTGAGAACATTATTTGCAATATGTTGAAAGATTGTCAAAGCATTACCCCAAAGACATTATTATTCTATCATCAAAATGCTCACAATTAGAGGAGGTTTTTCCATTCATCCATCCTAATGTTTCTCAGTTCTTCCCATCTATGAAGTTCTTTGGGACATTTAAATTCATTCTCTGAACACTCAATAGCCTATTTCTTTTAAGCTTTTCTCTTTTTCTGTCACCAGCAAATCATAGGAAAATGGGAGAGTTCCACACCCTGTTATCTCAGGAAGCTGTTTCAGGGGAGGCATACTGACTGGCTCCATAGAGGCCAGTGTGTGGTCCCCAGGGTCTGCGCTTCCGGATGCGCTGTATGCACTGATTCACTTTGCTGTACACCGAAACTAACACAACATTGTAAATCAGCTATCATCATGTGCTCAGTCACTCTTTGCAGCCCTATAGGCTGTAGCCGACTAGGCTGCTCTGCTCATGGGATTCTCCAGGCAAGAATACTGGAGCAGGTTGCCATTGTCTTCTTCAGGGGATCTTCTCAATCCAGGGCTCGAACCCACATCACCTATGTTTCCTGTATTGGCAGGCAGATTCTTTACCACTGAACCACCAGGGAAACACATAAAAATCAACCAGACTCCAATATAAACTAAAAATTTAAAAAAAAAAAACCTTTCTGAAGTCCTTTTTTTTTGGGGGGGGGCTGTGTGGCATTGTGGGATCTTATTTCCCTGACCAGGGATAGACCCTCACTCCCTGCACTGGAAGTGCAGAGCATTAACCTCTGGACCCCCAGAGAAGTCCCTAGAGTCAACATTTTGTATCATGCTGTCCCTCCTCTTTGTAAACTCTCCAACCTACTGCATGTCACATATTTTCTTTTAAAAACATTATTTAATGTTATTCTGAAAACCCTTGAAATAGCTAGAACCACTCTAAAGCAAGGTAAGACAGCACTAGTAAAATCAATGGCATAATAATAGCTAACATATCAATAGCACTAATTCACTACTAGTTATTCATAATTAATTTGATGCTCACCATAACACGGCAAGGGAATTATTATAATGCATCTCCTCTAACAGATGAAGAAACTGAGCTTCAGAAATGCAAAACAGCTAAAGGCCACCCAGTTAGCAAGGGTCTGAGCTTCAACCCAGTGCTCTGTGACAACCTAGGGGGTGGAATGGGTGGGGAGTGGGAGGGAGGTGCAAACGGAGGGGACATGTGTATACCTGTGGCTGATTCATGTTGTATGGCAGAAACCGACACAACATTGTAAAGCAATTATCCTCCAATTAAAAAATTTAAAAAAAGAGAATGTCTGAGCTTAAACTCAGAAATTGGTCTTCTGATGCTTGAAACAGAGTTGAATTGGCACCTGCTGCTCTGCCTATATTTCTGAACATGGACTCATCCCTGGCCTCAGGCCTCCCCGTTGTCCCACTTTTAGATTCTGAGGAAAACTCATAAGAAGGACATTTTAATCTTGATTTCCTGCAAGAAGGGGGTGAGGTCACAAGGAATTCGAAGCCCTCTATGAGAAGGAGTGAGGACAGGGTGGTGAAGAGAGTGCCAGCTGCTGAGGGGAACTGTGTGCCACTCAGCGCCCTGGGCCAGGCCCATCCCACCTCTCTCTGCCTTCTTTCTGTCTCTCAGGCACTCAAAGCTCTTTCCCACCTGGGGGTCTTCACAGTGCGGCCCCCTCTACCTGACGTGCTGCCCCAGACCTTCCAAAGGCTGGTGTCTTTCCATGATTCCCATCATGTTCGGTGGCCTTTCTTTGGGAAGGCCTCTTCTGACCCCTCTGTATGACCCACCCGTTTCTCTCTGTCCTCATTGTCTTCCTCACATATTGTTTTTTTTTAATTAATTTTTATTAAAGTATAGTTGTTTTACAATGTATATTAGTTTCTGCTGTACAGCAAAATGAATCAGTCATATATATACATATTATCCCCTCCCTTTTGGAGTTCCTTCCCATTCAGGTCACCACAGAGCATTAAGTAAAGTTCCCTGTGCTGTACGCTAGGTAATCATTCAGTTCAGTTCAGTTCAGTTGCTCAGTCGTGTCCGACTCTTTGCGACTCCATGAATCGCAGCACGCCAGGCCTCCCTGTCCATCACCATCTCCTGGAGTTCACTCAAACTCACGTCCATCAAGTCAGTAATGCCATCCAGCCATCTCATCCTCTGTCGTCCCATTCTCCTCCTGCCTCCAATCTCTCCCAGCATCAGAGTCTTTTCCAATGAGTCAACTCTTCGCGTGAGGTGGCCAAAGTACTGGAGTTTCAGCTTTAGCATCATTCCTTCCAAAGAAATCCCAGGGCCGATCTCCTTCAGAATGGACTGGTTGGATCTCCTTGCAGTCCAAGGGACTCTCAAGAGTCTTCTCCAACACCACAGTTCAAAAGCATCAATTCTTCGGCTCTCAGCCTTCTTCACAGTCCAACTCTCACATCCATACATGACCACTGGAAAAACCATAGCCTTGACTAGACGGACCTTTGTTGGCAAAGTAATGTCTCTGCTTTTGAATATGCTATCTAGGTTGGTCATAACTTTCCTTCCAAGGAGTAAGCGTCTTTTAATTTCATGGCTGCAGTAATCATTAGTAATATATTTTATACGTAGTATCAATAGTGTAAAAAAAAAACCTAAAAATAGATCCACCATATGACCTGGCTTATTGCTTTTTAAAAAACTGTGGCAAAATCCAGATACTGTGAAATGTAGCATCTTAAACATTTTCAAGTGTACAGTTCAGTAGCTTGAAGCACACGCACAAAGTTGTGCTGCCACCATGGTCATCTGCCTGCAGAACTCTTTACCTTGTAAAACTGAAACTCTGTACCCATGAACAAAAGCTCGCCATCCTCCTTTCCCCAGTCCCTGGCAAGTGTAATTCTGCATTCTGTCTCTTGAAATGTGACTATTCTAGGTACCTCATGTAAGTGGAATCATACAGTGTTTGTCTATTTGTGGTTGGATTATTGCACTTAGTATAATGTCCTCCATTTTCACCCATGTGGTGACATATGCCAGTATTTACTTCCTTTTTAAGGCTGAATAACATTTCATCGCACGTATGCATGCTTAATCACTCAGTCTTGTCTGATTCTTTGTCCCTTTGGAGTGTAGCCCGCCAGCCTCCTCTGTCCAGGGGATTTTTCAGGCAAAAATACTGGAGGGGGTTGCCATTTCCTTCTCCAGGGGATCTTCCCAACCCAGGGATCAAACCCTCATCTCATATGTCTCCTGCACTGCAGGTGGGTTCTTTACCCACTGAGCTATCAGAGAAGCCCTGTTGTATGTACTGAACATGGTTTTTTTTTTTTAACCCATTCATCCAAATTAACTGACACTTCAGTTGCTTCTACCTTTTGGCTATTGTGAATAATGCTGCTGTGAACATAGGTATATAAATGTCTTCCAAGCCTCTTTCAAATTTTGGGGGAACTATACCTAGAAGTAGGATTGCTGGATCATATGGTAATTATATTTTTACCTATTCGATGGTGAGTGGCATACAGTAAGTACTTGATTATTTTTTGATTGAACAAATGAAGGCCATTTGATGAGAGGGCACATACTTTCTCATAATACATGTAAATGTTAAAAAAAAAAAAAAGAAACTTCAATGTATAGTAGAGTTTAGTTGGCAAGTAAGTCTCTTTTTGTCTCCAACAAAATAATTTCTCTTGTTAGAGGCAACAATTTTATTAATTTCTTATATGTCTGTCTAGATATATTCTATGAATGTACATATATATATATATATATATATATACACTATCTTTCTTTATTTAATGGTAGAATACTGACTTATGAGGGCTTCCCTGGCACCTCAGATGGTAAAGAATCCGCCTTCAATGCAGAAGACATGGATTCGATCCCTGGGACAGGAAAATCCCCTGGAGAAGGGAATGGCTACCCACTCCAGTATTCTTGCCTGGAGAATTCCATGGACAGAGGAGTTCTGGTGGGCTACAGTCCACGGGACCACAAAGAGTCAGTTGTGACTGAGCAACTAACACACACACTCACTCACACACACACACATACATATACACTGCCTTACAAACAAAGTGAAGAATTACCAGGCAGGATCAGATCAATCATGGATTGATTCTGGGAAGAGTTAAGACCTCAAAGTAAAAAGTCAACCCACAAGATCAGAGTCAGGAGAGAGAAGTAGCACCGAGGCTCAGGATAAGAGACTGGGAAAAGACAGTTATCAAGCAGCAAGGAACATTCTGCCGTGTGCCAGTGGAGTCCATGCCTGTACCTGGCAACATCTCTCTGCCCCTTGTACACCAATTAACTTCTGGATGTCCTACCTACTCACCATGGAGAAAGCGCACATGGCAGGAGGGAAAGATGTGATAAGAGTTTGATTGAACAGTTTGAGGTCCCAGCACAACAGGGGAGTGGGAAATACCTACTAACTATCACAGTTATGGGGCTGGAAGTGGTGGGTATGGGTCTGGACTAGAGGTAAAGTCTTGGGTGTCAATGATAGAGCACAGGGTGCTGAATTTTGTCGGCAACAATGAGACTTCAGAGAGAGTACATCAGGAGGGAAGAGCAGGGACTTCCCTGCTGATCCAGTGGTTAAGCATCTGCCTTGCAATGCAGGGGACACATACGAGTTTGATTCCTGGTGAGGGAACTAAGATCCCACATGCCCCGTAGCAACATGTCACGTGTAGGCACTCCGTGTGTCACAAGGAAAGATCCCACGTGATGCAGCAAAGATCCTGTGTGCTGCAACTAAGACCCCACGCAGCCAAATAGCATAAAATAATAAATGAAGGAGGGAAGGGCAGTAAGCCAAAGACCTGGCTCTGCCTATGGCCCCGGACGGCAAGGAGGGTGAGGGAAATTATTGAAGACAAGGATGATCAGACAGCATCTTCAGTAACAGAGGGAATTTAGACATGGGCATGAATGGTGACATTTCCTCCTTTAAGAGCTTGGAAGTTCACTCTGAACTGTGTGAGGTTTCCTCTTTTTAGCCTTTCCAGTAAATCGTTTGCTCTGAAACCAAATGCTTTCCTGTAAAAATATGTAACTCTAAAAGACACCATTTGCCAATGAGGAACAAGAAAGAAACTGTATTCTGGCCACAAACAGTGTTCTTACCATGTTCCTCTGATAAGATACTTGCCATATTTCCACTATTCCTTCCAGTCCTTCTTTTCTTCTTCAATCTATTTTAAAATATCGTGTTTCCTTTCTGACTTATCTACTCATTTCTAGACCTAAAAGGATAATTGCTCTGTCTTCTGCATTGTCATACCATTTTTCCTTATGTGGGTGAAAATGAGCTCTTTCTGAATCTTCAGTTAGGTTCTTGATGACTTACCTATAAAGCTATTTGTAACTTTCTTTTAGGAACACTGTCCACAGTGACTTGTTTATATCTTAGAATTAAAAACTCTGAATCTTCAAAATTCTCTTTTCCCTTTCCCTTCTGTTTCTTTCAGGCCCAAATATACAAGATAGCTTTCTGAATAGCCAGTAAATCGTGTGACAACTTCAAATGAAACATTTTTAAAACAGGTCTTTTGTTCTAAAGGAATAATAGGAATCCTGATTCTTCGGTTGTTTTTGTTTGATTTTGGTTTTTATTGAAGTATAGTTGATTTACAATATTGTGTTAGTTTCAGGTGTACAAACAGAGTTCCTCAGGTAAATATAGATATATAAAAAATATATATATATTTATATATATGTAAGAAAGGTAAAACGAGAAATATTTTTACTGGAAAGCAGCACTTAAGTTTTAACTAGAAAAAGATAAGGAGATAGAATTTTATGTTTACTTCCAAGGATTTTAGAACTTGATCATATTTTTTTATAATGTCTACTTTCAGTTGCTTAATAATTTGATCCATTTGTTAATTTAATGTAAGCTCGAGGAGTCTAGGGACTTGTCAATTCTGTCATTGTATCTCAGCACCTAGGATTATATCTGACATATAGCAGATGCTCACTAAATACTGCATTCTCTCATTCATTCAGCAAATATTTATCGAATATCTGCTATGTGCCTGCCACTATATAGAAGCTAGAAATATAATAAAAAGAAGTGAGGAAAAACCAGTCTCCACCTTCATGAAGTTATTCTCCTAATGGGAAGAGAGAAACTCACTAAAGAATCTCACTAATGAATGTAAACCTGGGTTCAATCCCTGTATTGGGAAGATCCCCTGGAGGAGGGCATGGCAACCCACTTCAGTATTCTTGCCTGGAGAATCCCTTGGACAGTGGAGCCTGGGGGAACTACAGTCCATAGGGTTGCAAAGAGTCAGACATGACTGAATGACTAGGCAAGCATATACAAGCAATACATATATATATGTATATGTATATACACACACACACCCATGTGTGCTAAGCCGCTTCAGTCATGCTACAATCCTTTGCAACCCTATGGACTATAGTTCCCCAGGCTCTACTGTTCATTGGACTCTCCAGGCAAGAATACTGGAGTGGGTTGCCATGCCCTCCTCCAGGGGATCTTTCTGACCAAAGGATAAAACCCTCTTACGTCTCCTGCATTGGCAGGCAGGTTCTTTACCACTAGTACCACCTGGGAAGCCCATATATATTTTTCCCCCAGATTCTTTTCCCGTATAGATTATTACAAAATATTGAGTGTAGTTCCCCGTGCTATACAGTAGGTGCTTGTTGGTTACTCATTTTATATATAGTGATTTTCCTTGGCTGTTTTATGATGAAATTTCATCACTGGCCTTCCATGTAGGGTTCCTGAGTCTCAGTACCATATTATTCTTTGAGGATAGCAAGAAGGTACTTGTGAATCCTAGTAAGCCCACAGGCACATATTAGGGCTGCAAACACAATTTCTGGAATCTATAAACTCATAAATGTAAGTCCATGACATACAGAGAAAAGAAAAATACCAAAGGGGGAGCCTAATTATCCTCAAGAATATACAGCTAGGGGAAAGTATTAAACATTATCTAATGCTTCATATGTGTCTTTACCTACTTATTTCTATTCAATTCACCTTTATTGACTACTTATCCTGTGTCAGGCACTCATTAATGTGGGTGATGTAAAGAGAAATAAGTTTTATAGAGCATAGGTAACAGGTGAAAAGCATATGACCTTTTCACAGAGAATAGTAAATACAATACCATTGATATTACAAAATCCCAGTGAAATAGGCTTTCAACTAGGAATGGGGCTTTGGAAGGGAAATCTAGTTGGAGAAAGCATCTAATGGAATGAATCTGTCAAGAAGGAATAAAACCGTACATGAAATTCAGAAAGACACATCGACACAGCTGTATTTATTAATAGAGAGTTAGAAAGTACTATGCCTCTGTATATCTCATCCCAGCCAAAGAGGACCATCTAATACATCCTTGGCTTAGCTTTCTTCTGTTAGGGTAGGGAAAACAGCTAGGCTGGTTGAACTTCTAGCCAACCTGGAAGACTGGTCAAGGGTATGGACGTGGCAGAAGTCATGATAAAAAATGGTCTCAGGAGATCATGATAACAGAGGGGGAGACATTGTGAGTAGCAAAGCACTTTCCTGGACTGTAAGAAAGCAACTTGTAGAAGGTCCAAAGGAAATGTACATGTGACCCATCATCTGAGACTAAGACTATAACTAAAAGAGATACGGAGGTTCTACCAAGTTAAGCACTGAGAGTGAGTTGCTCAGTCCTGTCTGACTCTTTGCTACCCCATGGACTGTATAGTCCATGGAATTCTCCAGGCCAGAATACTGGAGTGGGTAGCCTTTCCCTTCTCCGGGGGATCTTCCCAACCCAAGGGTTAAACCCTGGTCTCCTGCATTGCAAGCAGATTCTTTATCAGCTGAGCCACAAGGGAAGCCCAAACACTGAGAAGGTCATTAGTCATCAGAAACAATCTCGGGCAGAAAGAGAAAGACACATGGGTGCTCTGAAGATTTCTGACTTTAAAAGGCTACGTGGAAAAGATGCATGCTGGAACACAAAGTGAAGGGCATCTAAAAAGCAGCACAATCCACATATATGCATTAATAAATGATATTTGTTTTTTTCTTTCTGACTTACTTCACTCTGTATGACTTCTCTGCAAATGACCCAATTTTGTTCATTTTTATAGCTGACTAATATTGTGGGGTGGAGGGAGGTCCAAGAGGAAAGGGATATATGTATACATAGCTGATTCACTTCGCCGTACAGCAGAAATGAACATAACATTGTAAAGCAAGCAATTATACTCAAACAAAAAAGGTGGCAGAATCTTGAAAGACTAGCAAGAATCAGCTTATATATCCTGATTGGGAAAGACACTATTTTGACACATTAACTGTGACATTTTCCCGGGAGAGTTCTTGCTAGATTTTGACCATTTCTCATAACAAGTTAGGCCAAAGGCCCCTGTTATCTCAAGGGAGAATTGAAACAGCATATAACTAGAAAAAAGTATATAGGTAGTTCAATTCTGTGACCTGCTTTGTCACACAGCTTGGTCGAAATGAGAGATAATCTCAAACCCCATACTCACCCTCTCTGCTCCTTGGCTATGCCAAGTTTGATTCTCTTTTAAAATCGATGAGATAATTTCAGAAATCAGTATTTTTTTCTTGAAGAAATGAGTAATTTTCTATTACCTTCCTTTTTTCTGTAAGGCTATGTTAACAATAATAAATATTACTCAAACTACTTAATGACATTTCTACCACGGGTCAATTTTTTCATTAGAATGTACACGAAGTCCAGGAGACTACACATTGTCCAGGTTACCAGCTACAACGCTTACCACCAAAGGAGATATTTGACTCCTTTTATTAAGAGCTCTGGGTCAGAAATGGTGAGCTATAAAGCCATCATTACCTATTGTCAACTCAACTTAGGCATTTTCAACGGGTAAGTCCCTCACTATGCTTTATCAAACTCAATTCAGGTGACCTTAGACAAAGGAATTACTCACAGAAATTTGGTGATCATTACCTTTCTCTTCCATTTTTTGCAACATTAGGTTTTCATCTCCTGGAAAAGGACTTACAGATTTTACCGTGACCTACTTTAGAATCATTGTCAACATTATAACCTGCTAATACTAGTTGTTTCTCAGAGGAAACAAAATCCTAGTCATATTAATTGCATACAGTTCTAGACTATTGTCTAAGAAGTAAATACAGTTGGCTATGACATTGGTCTCTCCTGATATCTTTATGCATAAGACAGAGCTTCTGCATAATAATGATGCATGGACTGGATTTGTAATGACTTGAATACTCATTGGGAAGGATAACGACATAGGGATGGATGGCAATGTCAAAAGAAGTTTCTAAGAGGATCTCAAAGGCGGATGTCCTATTAAAAATTGTTTAATGATGACTAAGATAAAGACTTGAAAAGCATAAAAAATTATAATATATAAGCAAAATAAAGATGGTGGGAATAATATACCAGATAGCAGAATCAAAATATTAAAGTGTCACAATCAATTGATAAAGTGGGGTGAAATAAATAATAACTGAGAAAAGAAATATAAATTCCCACATTGGCACTAAAAAAAGTCAACTTCTTCAAATCCAGATCATGGGGAAAATATGTTAGTAGTAGATCTCATGAAAAATGGTGAGTGTTTATATTGAAAAGAATATCAGCATGTATCAGATTAAAGAAGCCAGTAAATTTGGGACCATGTGTGGTCAATGCATTTTAAAGTTGCATTAAGAGAATAATGATGTCCGCACCTAAGGAAGTACTTGTCTCAATTATACTTTGCCTTCAACACAGCTCATCCAATGTTATGTTTAATTCTTGGCACCTCATTGAAAGATCCCCTGGAGGAGGGCATGGCAACCCACTCCACAATTCTTGCCTGGAGAATCCCATGAACAGAGGAGCTTTCAGGCTAGAGTCCATAGGGTTGCAAAGAGTCAAACACAAATGAAGTGACTTAGCATGCACACACTTCATTGAAATCATTTTGGAGTAAAGTAAATAGAATTGCAATCAATTTGTATATACCCAGAACCCTTTTTTACAAGAAGGGAAATAATTGCCCCTTTATTCCATGTGGTCCTAGTGAGAGTATCCATCATTGTATCCTCCCTATTATTTGGTCCAAAGAGGTTAGTCCAGGGACTGATTAGATTTGTGTATCTGAAGTTCAAGAGTTTTTTTTTTTTTATGACAGGCAGTAAAATGTAGGTTTGCGGCAGTCAGGTACCAATTATCTGGCCATAAGGAGACTGTTGCCTGCAGAAGAGAGCACAGTTAGCATGTGAAACAGAGGCAGTGGTGTGCTAGCGCCAGCTCAAACTGTGTCAGGAGAGACAGTGATTACATTTTCATGAAATTTTGTGAACCAGTAGTTAAAGGCAGCCATTTAGTTTTATTTAAAATTTTTTAAACTTTATTTTTAAATTGGAGGATAATTGCTTTACAATGTTGTAACTTCTGCCATACAGCAGCATGAATCAGCCATAATTATATATACAGATCCCCTTCCTCTTGAGCTTTCCCCCGACATCCCACACCTCTAGGTTGTCACAGGGCACTGGGCCAGGCTCCCTGTGTTATATAGCAGCTTCCTGCTGCTGCTGCTGCTGCTGCTGCTAAGTCGCTTCAGTCGTGTCCGACTCTGTGTGACCCCATAGACGGCAGCCCACCAGGCTCCCCCATCCCTGGGATTCTCCAAGCAAGAGTACTGGAGTGGGGTGCTATTGCCTTCTCCGAGCAGCTTCCCACTAGCTATCTATTTTACACATAATAGTGTATATATGTCAATTCTGCTTTCTCAGTTCATCCCAATGTCTCCTTCCCCCGATTTACAATGCTGTGTTTCTGGTGTACAGCAAAGTGATTCAGTTTTATAGATGTAGATATGTAAATAATATATATATACTTTTATATTATAGATTATTATAGAATATTGAATACAGTTAATATAGTTCCCTGTGCTATACAGTAGGGCCTTGTTGTGTATCTATTTTATATATAGTACTTTGTATCTACTAATCCCAAACTGGAGAAGGCTATGGCACCCCACTCCAGTACTCTTGCCTGGAAAATCCCATGGACCGAGGAGCCTGGTAGGCTGCAGTCCATGGGGTCGCTAAGAGTCAGACACGACTGAGCGACTTCACTTTCTCTTTTCACTTTCATGCATTGGAGAAGGAAATGGCAACCCACTCCAGTGTTCTTGCCTGGAGAATCCCAGGGACGGGGAGCCTGGTGGGCTGCCGTCTAGGGGTCACACAGAGTCGGACACGACTGAAGTGACTTAGCATAGCATAGCATAATCCCAAACTCCTGATTTATCCCTCCTTCACCCCTTTCTCCTTTGGTAATTTAAGTTTGTTTTCTATGTCTAAGAGTCTGTTTCTTTTTTGTAAAAAAGTTTATCTGTGTTATATTTTGGATTCCACATATAAATGATATCACATGGTATTTGTCTTTCTCTGTTTGACTTAGTTCACTTAGTATAATAATCTCTTGATCTATCCATATTGTTGCAAATGGCATTATTTCATTCTTTTTATGGCTGAGTGGTGCTCCACTGTGTATATATGCCAATCTTTTTATCCATTCATCCGACATTTAGGTTGCTTTCATGTCTCAGCTATTGTAAACAGTGCTGCTATGAACACTGGGGTGCCTGTATCTTTTTGAATTATAGTTTTCTCTGGAGATATATATATATATATATATATATATATATGGGGGAGATTTTTGAATCATATGACAGCTCTGTGTTTTTGTATTTTGAGAAACCTCCATACTATTTTCCACAGTGGCTGCACTAATTTACACTCTCACCAATACTGTAGAAGGGTTCCCTTTTAAAGACAGTCATCAAAAAAAAATTATATAAACATATCCTGAAGTAAATTATAATAAAAACAAAGGTAATACCTGTTTAAAACTCATTATCTCCCAATTATCATATTACATTTTATTATTATCCATGCTATCGAGACAATTTATGGCTATTGTTCCTACGACGGGGGAGCCTGGTGGGCTGCTGTCTATGGGGTCGCACAGAGTCGGACACGACTGAAGTGACTTAGCAGCAGCAGCAGCAGTGGAAGTAATGGATAATGATGCATTACTGAACATCTCTTCCCAATTCTGTGTTCAGTGCTATAGTTGAAATCCCAACATGGATGTATTTACATTAACTAATAAACCCTACAAATCCAGGTTGGAATTTTTGTTTGATTGATTTTCTAGATCAGAGGTCAGCCAATTTTTTCTATAAAGGACCAAAATAGTAAACATTTTACAGATTTTGCAGGCCATATCTGGAGACCTGGGTTTGATCCCTGGGCTGGGAAGATCCCCTGGAGAAGGGAACAGCTACCCACTCTAGTATTCTGGCCTGGAGAATTCCATGGACTCTGTAGTCCATGGGGTCACAAGAGTCGGACTCGACTGAGCGACTTTCACTTTCACTTTCATCATTGTCCAAAAGGGCTTCCCTGGTGGCTCAGTCGGTAAAGAATCCGCCTGTAATGCAGGAAATGCAGGTTTGATCCCTGGGTCGGGAAGATTCCTGGAGGAAGAAATGGGCAATCCACTCCAATATTTTTATACAGTTATATATACCACATCTTTTTGTCCATTCATCTGTTGATGGATATTTAGCTGGCCTCCATGTCTTGGCTATATAGTAAATACTGCTTCTGTGAACAAGGTGCACGTATCTTTTGAATTATAGTTTTGATATGCCCGGGAGTGGGATTGCTGAATCATATGGCAACCCTATTTTTAGTTTTTTGAGGAACCCATATACTATTTTCCATAATGACTGCACCAATTTACATTCCCACCAACAGTGTAAGATGGTTCCCTTTTCTCCACACCCTCTCTGGCAGTTATTATTTGTAGACTTTTTAATAATGACTATTCTGACTGGTGTGATATGGTACATCATTGTTGTTTTGATTTGCATTTCTCTAATAATTAGCAATGGTAAGCATCTTTCCATGTGCCTCTTGGTCATCTCTATGTCTCTTTAGAGAAATGTCTATTTAAGTCTTCTGCCCATTTCTCATTCTTTTAAGGCTATCAGATTAGGATTGATTATGACCTCATTTAACTTTCATCACCTCCTTGTAGGCCCTATCTCAAAGTACAGTCACACTGGGAGTTAGGGCTTTGTCTTGGTTGACCAGGCTGCTATAACAAAATATCATAGACTAGTAGCTTAAACACTATTTACTTTCTCATGCTTCTGGAAGCTAGAAGTCTGAGATCAGAAATCCCGCACAGTCAGGTTCTGATGAGTGCTGGGCTAGCAGATGGCCACCTTCTCATGGCATCCTCACATCTGGTGGAGAGGTAGGGGTTGGGAGGGGGGATGGGGCTCCAGTCTCTGTTTTCTTATAAGAACACTAATTCCATCATGAGGCACCTTCCTGACCTCTTCCAAGCTTAGTTACCTCCCACAGGCCCCACCTCCTAATTCTATTACATTTTGAGGTTCATACTTCAACATATGCATTTTGGGGAGACATATTTAGTCCATAACAGACTTCAAACATGAGTTTACGGTGGGGAGACACAATTCAGTCCATAATATTGTCTTCTCTGTAAATGAAAACAGCAATTAACATTCAAGTCCGAACTACACTCATTCTTCAGTAATCACCACATTTGGCTATGGGTATAAAAGCCTGGCAAAAATCAACAAAAGCACTTTATAGAATAAAGTAGCTATATCAAGTCTATGTAAAAAGGATGATATATTTTGTTTTTAGTAGTAAATTGTGCTGAATATCCTTCAGAGTGATGAAGTTTACAATTAGCCGATGTATGTATATACATACGTTCATTTCTTTTTTTCAGAGACCTAGTTGTTGAACATAACCAGCCCACCACTGCAGAGACAAGTAGAAGTAAATGATGAAAAAGAGCTCCAGGGATAGTTTTTAAGCCCCTGGATCCAGAAGTATTTATAACTGCCACATCCACCCTTGCATTCTCCAGTTGCATAGACCAGTCAATTCTTCTCATTGTGATTGCCTAAAGCTAATTTTAATTGGATTTTCTGTCACTCCCTTCCAAATATCCCCACTGATGCTATATGTGCCTTAGGCAAGTTCAGGGAACCAAATAAATAAATAATTAATTAATTAATTTAAGCCCTGAAAAAGAAGTTTCTGCAGGTCTGAAGGCGCAGTCTTTACTTTTCAGAATCAAATCAGACTTCAAGCATATGGGATTGACGAGCTCTGTTCTAAAACTCTGAATTTTGATTTTCTGGCTTTGCTGCTCTCTGACTCTGCTCTCATGTCCCACTTTAATAACAGGATCCATATCTGAGCCCCAACTCCCAGTTTCCACCCAGTTCTGAAAACAGGGCTCTTCTGGTTCTAGTACCTGACCCACTTGCCTGGCCCAGGTCCCTTTAGACCTGGCTCTGTCGTTTCTTTCCCAGATGTTCCAGGGCCTAGCTGGAGGAAGACAGCATCCTGGCCACCGGCCTGTGCGTAGCTGTGTTAGACTTGTTGCTGCCTGATTTCCCGTTGCATTTCTCTCGTGGGGACGTGCTCTGCTGGCCCTCTCTGATGTCATCTGCTGTTCTCTGCAACACTTGCCAGCTGTCCCTCGACCCACAGGTCACAGTGTCCTGCCCGCCATACTGGATCCTTCCCTGAGTCTGTTGCTTCCTGGAGCCCATTTGGCTGGCCCTTCCCAGCCAGGGCCCTCCTTAGAGAGTGGACTTGTCCCAGACCTCCACTGTAGTCTCTCAAGCCTGCTACTGCTAAGTCACTTCAGTCATGTCTGACTCTGTGCGACCCCATAGGCGGCAGCCCACCAGGCTCCTCTGTCCCTGGGATTCTCCAGGCAAGAATGCTGGAGTGGGTTGCCATTTCCTTCTCCAATGCATGAAAGTGAAAAGTGAAAGTGAAGTCGCTCAGTTGTGTCCGACTCTTAGCGACCCCATGGACTGCAGCCCACCAGGCTCCTCCATCCATGGGATTTTCCAGGCAAGAGTACTGGAGTGGGGTGCCATCACCTTCTCCAAGCCTCTCAAGCCAGGCCCTGATAAATCCCTTCTCAGAACTGCAGATCCTGATGTCAGCTTGTAGGGAAAACAAACCACACACTGCAGTTTAAAAACCATGTGCACAGCTGCCTTTCAACACAGGCTTGGCATTCCCCATAAATACTGAGAACAACTCTACCTGTAAAACAGAAGTGTTAAATATTGTTTAAATTCCTCATTAAAAAAATTAATTATAGGTAGTAGGTTGGCATGTACTTAGGTGGTACTACAAATAAGGCTAAAGACCATTTCCACCAGCCTGTTTTTAACTTTTCCTGCACCCATCCCCTCACCTTCAGCTGTTCTTTTCAGATGTCAAAGCCACTATCAAGGGAGGAAAGAGAAGCATTAATCCAAATACTTAAACAACAGTAAAAAAAAAAAAAAAGCTCAGTTATCCAGTCCTCAAGACAATAAACACATGTATCTCTGATCTTTGTTGGTGTGTTCCTTTGCACATTGGGTGCAGATACAGTCCAGTATCTTAATAATGGGTCCCATTAAATTGCATTTTCCTCTTTGCTTGAAAAAAGATTAATGTCAACATACACATTATGTTCAAGCAATTACAATGTGTCAGCATCATAAAGTCTGGACTGATGAGTTCAAAAGATTGAAAATAGGGTAATTTACTTTGTTCCATTTGAGAGAAAGTAAGAGATGAAGCAAAATAGGACTAATTAACAACCTTAGCCTGTTTGGATTTTTTTCAGATACTACAGAAAAAAAAATGGCCTTAAAAAGCAAATATAGCATGGAGAAATGATCTTCAACAGATAAGATAGGACCCATTCAAGATTCATGGATATAATAATGCAATTATTACAATAGAGAGTTTCTCTTTCAAATCATATCAAGGCTTCCACTGGGGGTTTCCCACAGTAATGGGATTTGTCTTAGTTGTTCCCTGGAGCAGCTCAACATTTTTTGTACTACAAACTCACTTGAATGACATTTAAATATTTGACACTCCCACAGGCATCAGTTCAATTCAGATCATGTCCAGCTCTTTGCCCCTCCGTGGACTGCAGCACACCAGGGTTCCCTGTCCATCACCAACCCCCGGAGCTTGCTCAAACTCATGTCGATCAACTTGGTGATGCCGTCCAACCATCTCATCCTCTGTCTTCCCCTTCTCCTGCTGCCTTCAATCTTTCCCAGCATCAGGGTCTTTTCCAATGAGTCAGTTCTTCACATCAGGTAGCCAAAGTATAGGAGCTTCAACGTCAGCATCAGTCCTTCCAATGAACATTCAGGACTGATTTCCTTTAGGATTGACTGGTTGGATCTCCTTGCAGTCCCACAGGCATGCTTAGTTTTTAATGAATCAAAAACAATTTTTGTGTGTGCCAAAATAAAGCATACAATTATTTGTCATTGACAAAGCTATTAAATGTAGATCAGTAATAGATAAGCAAGACTGCTAGTTATGCTTAATTCCTAATATGTTAGTGGTAATTCCAAATCTTACTCTCCCACTCAAGACAGCATTATGGATTTTAGATGATTGAGAGTTATGTTATTTGGGGGAATAATTTGAATCCACTCACATGAATTTTTTAAATTTAAAATGCTTGCAAACGAGAACTTTAGTTCCCATTGGTTATGCCTTCCTGTGATAGACCTCACATGTGATTGAGACAGCCTTGGAATTTGGTCATCAAATAGTAAGAGCAGAATTACAAGGAAAAGGAAGAAAAACCACTTTTACAGAAAATCAAAAGAGGTGGGAAAGAGAAGAGGGGTGAAATGGAATAGAATTTGGCAAGCAGTATGCAGGGTTAGAATGGGTTTCCCAGGTGGTGCTAGTAATAAAAAACCCACCTACTAATGCAGGAGACATAAAAGACATGGGTTTGATACCTGTGCTTCCCTGGTAGCTCAGATGGTAAAGAATCAGCCTGCAATGCTGGAGACCTGGGTTCAATCCCTGGGTTGGGAAGATCGCTTGTAGAGGGAAATGGCAACCCACTCCAGCATTGTTGTCTGGAGAATTCCATGGACAGAGGAGCCTGGCAGGCTACAGTCCATGGGGTCAAAGAGTTGGACACAACTAAGCAACTTTCACATGAGTGACTTTGACATCCACATTCATTTGGTAAGATCCCCTGGAGGAGGGCATGGCAGCCCACTCCAGGATTCTTGTCTGGAGAATCCCCATGGACAGAGGAGCCTGGCAGGCTACAGTCCATGGGGTTGCAAAGAGTCGGACAGGACTGAAGCAACTTAGCACACAAGCGTGCATGCAGGGTTAGAATACCAGCTTCTTTGACTTCCCCTAACTTAGCAAATGTGTTTGGAAATAAAGAAAACATATTGATTTTGTCCTTTATCCAAGGTCCTTTATCACATGAGTGACCTTTATCCAGAGGAGTCTTAAGGAGAGGTGGGGAGAAGATGGTCCAAGTTGAAACCAGCGTGCCCCAGAACTTTTCATGAGTGTATTCTGAAAACTAAGAAGACAAGATACTCTTTGGACAGTCAGTCTAATTAACTGAAATATGTTCCCAAAACTCACTGAGAAAAAAGACAATAATTCATCATTTTAGTATCAAATACCTTCAGTCATGTTAAACTTCTACATTTTAAAAGGCTTCTCTTTCAAAGCAGGACCTCTAACTTGAAAGACTTTCATATCCCAACTTTTAACCATAACATGATGCTGAGAAATTTGGTAGGAATCTTGACATCAGAACAGAAGTATGTGTCAGAATAACAACAGGAAACTGCTGGCACACTAGGGGTAGAAGGTTAATAGGAGGACGATTGACAGAGGTGAGATCAAGGGAAAAGCTGAGGGATGGTGAAGCGCCTAGGATTAGCAATGCTGGGAAGCCATGTCCATCGCTAAGTCTGAATGGCGAGGTGAAGGAACCAGAGCCTTAGCAGAGCTGTGCAGCTGTGGGAAGGTGGTGGCCCAAGAGGAGTGTGGCTGAGGGGAGGTGCAGGCAGCCTCAGCCGATAGCACAGCCAGGCAGGGAGGGTGACCGGGGGTAGCAGAAGGAGTCCCGGGTGTGATATCTCGTTGCCCATTGGATCTTGAGAGTCCCTGGGACAGCCAGGAGATCAAACCAGTCAATCCTAAAGGAAATCAACCCTGAATATTCATTGCAATATTGGAAAAGACCCTGATTCTGGGAAAGATTGAAGGCAAGAAGAGAAGGGGACAACAGAGAATGAGATGGTTGGATGGCATTACCAACTCAATTGACGTGAGTTTGAGCAAACTCTGAGGATGGTGATGGATAGGGAAGCCTGGAAAGCTGCTGTTCATGGAGTTGCAAAGAGTCAGACATGACTTAGCGACTGAACACCAATCTCAATTAAAAGCCAGAGGGAAAGAGAACAAGAGTGATGAAGTTGGTAGAGGCCAACCTCCTTGGACACAGAGCAGGAGGGAGAAGACAGAGACTGGGTCTGAAATGACAAATGGAGAATAACCTGCTCAGAGAGTTCCTTTCTACACAGGCTTCCCTTCTGCCCACCTCTTTATCACTCTGTGAAGTCATTGAGAGTGTGGGTGGACAGGAAGAATTGCTAAACTAATTCTTCCTGGGTTTTGCAATATTCTCCATTTAGATTTGGGGGCAAATTCCTTTATGGAAGGAAAAATCACAGTCAAAACAAGGACAATAACAGGTTAAAGAGGCAACCTGGGCCTTGTTTCTGAAACAGAAATACAACCTGGAACATGGTGTTTAAGTAGAATCTGGTCCCTGCAGACAAAGACCATTGAAATAGGCAAATTGTTCTTAACTCTTTCAACTTCACTTAATTGCATTGAGGCCCCGTGATATACAAGAACTCAAGAGAAGACATGTCCTTCCAACTTAACAGTTTGTTCATCAGCTCTGAAATGCGTTAAAGATTTTCTTTCTTTTAGTGAAGTTCAAAATGTCAAAGAATAACTCAGCTTGAAATTAACAAGCCCCAAAAGATTTTGGTTCAGTATAAGAATAAAATTATTTTATTCTGATATCTAGGCAATCAATACAGGAATATCACTTTAATGCCTGAATTTCTTTCTTTCATGGTTCCTGAAGGGCCAGGTAAAATAAGCCTGTGCTGTTATCATGACTAGCAAATCCTAATTCAAATTTCATTAAGTTAATCACATCTCTAACACATGTTTATTATTGATACATATTTAGAAAATAGTTGACTAAACAAATATAAACAGGTCTTATTACTACTCCATCTTTGGGAATGGAATAGTTAGTTATTCTTATCTCACCAGGCCATTTAGAAGTTTCAAAAATGGCTTGGCAGTTTCATAAAATGTTAAATATACACCTAGTATATGATGTATATGATGTAGCCATTCTTCTCCTAGGTATTTATTCAAAAGAAAGGAAGGCATACATCACAGGGGAATCTTCATAGCATCTTTATTTGTAATAGCCCAAACTGGAAACAACTCAAAGTATCCATCAACAAGCAAATGGATAAATTGTGGTATATTTATAAAATAAAATCCTGCTCAGCAATGAAAAGGAGTAAACCATTCATACATACAACATGGATAAATCTCAAAATATAATGTCCAGTGAAAGGTGTCAGAAAAAAAGCATACATACTATATGATTCCTTTTATATAAGATCCTAGAGAATGAAAACAAATCAATTGTGACAGAGAAAGGATCCGTGATTTCCTGGGGACTGAGGACAGGGGAGTGACTGGCAGAAGGGAGGATCTAAAAATCGACGAGTAAAATTTTGAGAATGATAGCTATATTTACTATATTTTTCTGCATATAGAATTCTAGGTTGACAGGTTTTTCTTTCTCTACTTTAAAGATGTTACTCACCATCTTCTTGTTTACCCTGTTTCCAGTGAAAAAATACCATCATCTTTATCTTCTTTCTTAACACATAACATATCTTTTATCCTCCAGTCTGGCTGTTTTAAAATTTCTCCCTTTGTTGCTGACTTTGAGTAATTTGATTATAATGTACTTTGATGTGGTTTTTTCTTTTGCTTAGGATTCACTGAGCTTTTTGAAACTATAGTTTATAGTTTTCATCAAACTTGGAAAATTTGGAGCCATGATATCTTTAAAGATTTCTTCTTTTCCACCTCTCTCTTTCCTCTCCTTTGAGAACTTCAATTTTCAGTCCAGCATTTCTCATGATGTGCTCTGCATATAAGTTAAATAAGCAGGGTGACAATATACAGCCTTAACATACTCCTTTTCCTATTTGGAACCAGTCTGTTGTTCCATGTCCAGTTCTAACTGTTGCTTCTTGACCCACATACAGATTTCTCAGGAGGCAGGTCAAGTAGTCTGGTATTCCCGTCTCTTTAAGAATTTCCCACAGTTTGTGGTGATCCACACAGTCAAAGGCTTTGGCGTAGTCAATAAAGCAGAAGTAGATGTTTTTCTGGAACTCTCTTACTTTTTCGATGATTCAGAGCGTGTGTTTAGTCTAAAGCTAATTATTTTCTCCTACTGAGATAATGCCAAATATTTTACTCCTTTACTCAAGGAAACCACCAAGATTCACCTGGCTCTACTCTCCCTGACCTGTGGCCTGGAAAGTCTCTCAAAGTAATCTCAAAGCTGTGACAATTGTAGCATTCACTTCATTTGTTTGCCATCTCTTAGAGAAGACTTATGCTTTGTTTGATGTATGCTGTCTTAATCCCTTAGCTTTCCACTTGTTTTAGCAATCATTGATGTTCAAGTCCTAGAGCCATTATCTTATTAGGGGCTATAAACTGATGATACTTAATTCTCTCATTATTCCTGCATCTCTTAGATGGAATTATTTTAAAAGAACTTTTCTGCATCATTCAGTTTGTTACCTCAGAGTATAGTTTGTTTTTTTTAAAAAAAGAAAGAGCAAGTACTGTTTCTCTATGCTTATCAGTTTTCAGAATACTTAGCTGTTTCACTAGCATTCTCTAAAGGTAATCAGTGAGCTTTAAAAGTTGTGTTTCAGAGTTTCCAGCTTGGTAAATGCGTGGGGATTTGGGCAGAGTGGCAGGCTTAGAGAAGGCATGGACACCGCACTGTATCCTCAGACTTTACCCTAGGCATCTCTTCTGTCTTGTGTTATATCCTTTCATAATAAGTGGTGATCTAATCTTACAGAGTAGCTGTGGAGGGGAGAGACACAGGTACAAGGCCAAAGGCTAAAGAGAAGCAGAATAGTGCCCGTCCACTGGCCTTCACGTCTCCTGGCCCACAAAGAGGAGGATCTGATTAAGGGGGAAGTTGGAGGAGGCCCTCAATTTCTGTCCTTCTGTCCTAACTCTTTATACTTCCTGTCTGCCCCAATTATTCTGCTCTTTTTCTTGTTAAATCTCATTTTCACTCTAAAAAAAGTTTTTAAGTTGTTATTATGAGCTCATTGAACTGAATATATTTAATGAGTTTTAATGTATTTAAATTTTTTTCAATGTTCAAGCTGTTCTACCTATGCCAAGAAGTCCCTACAAATTGGTTTCTATGTCCTTTTGACTTATTTTAGTAGTCTTTGATAGCTTTATTGCTTTCTGAAAAAACACAATATCCCAGGTTCATCCTGGATATTTCTTGACCCAGCCATGGAACAAACTATTTGTCTAGATTGCCCTCAATCTTTTCAGTAGGAAATAATATTTAGAGATCATAATCTGGGTGCTAAGGCTGCTTGTTTCTCCTGGGTTGTCATTGCTTCTGAGATATTCAGTGGGGAGCTTAGAAATGGGTATTTATGGAAAGAGAAAAACACATCATAAATTCAATCTGATATTTGCAATTTAAGTTTAAGACTATAAGTTTTACTTAATTTTTTGGCTTTATATTTGTATGTCTTTCCTTTTATGCTAAAGAAATATCATGTGTATATATATACACACAACACACATATATGTACAAATATACTCATATGTATGTTTAAGTGGTCTTATTGTTAGTAGTAATAATTATATTGTTACTTTGAAATTATTATATATGTATGTGATAGTTTCACAGTAACAGTATGATTATTACTAGTAGCAATAAGATTACTTAGTGCAGATTAAGAATTCTTTGCACTTGTTTTCATTTAAGATATATTCCAGTAAGAATTTACAGTCAAAACACCGTGTTTTAAAGTCACTTGAAATAATTTTTCATTCTATTGTTATGGCAGCTAAATGATATACATGTGATAAACTTGTTTATTTCAGTTTGATTTTTATTTTTAGTGATTACTCTTTTTAAAGTTTACTTTTAATTTTAAATTATGCAAAATAGTAACGTGGTTCCAAAGTAACAATGTGCTGTTAAATATTTGACAATTGGCTCCCTGGGATAAGTGTTAGTCGCTCAGTCGTGTCCAGCTCTTTGTGACCCCACTGACTGTAGCTCCTCTGTCCATGGGATTTCCCAGGCAAGAATACTAGAGTGAGCTGCCATTTCCTCCTCCAGGGGATCTTCCCAACCCAGGGATCAAACCTGTGTCTCCTGCATTGGCAGGCAGATTCTTTACCACTGAGCCGCCTGGGAAGCCCTGGGATAAGAACCCTAATTTTGTTAATTTCTATGATGTAGACTGTATTTTCTTGGGCTTCAAAATCACTGAAAATGGGGACTACAGCCATAAAATTTAAAAATGTTTGCTCCTTGGAAGCAAAGCTATGACCAACCTAGACAGCATATTAAAAAGTAGAGACATTACTTTGCCAACAAAAGTCTGTCTAGTCAAAGCTATAGTTTTTCCAGTAGTCATGTATGGATGTGAGAGTTGGACCATAAAGAAAGTTGAGTACCAAAGAAGTGATGCTTTTGAACTGTGGTATTGGAGAAGACCCTTGAGAGTCCCCTGGACAGCAAGCAAATCAAACCAGTCAATCCTAAAGAAAATCAGTCCTAAATATTCATTGAAAGGACTGATGCTGAAGCTGAAACTCCAATACTTTGGCCACCTGATGTGAAAAACTGACTCATTAGAAAAGACTCTGATGCTGGGAAAGATTGAAGGCAGGAGGAGAAGGGGATAACAGAGGATGAGATGGTTGGATAGCATTACCGACTCGATGGATGGACATGAGTTTGAGCAGGCTCTGGGAGTTGGTGATGGACAGGGAAGCCTGGAGTGTTACAGTCCATGGGGTTGCAAAGAGTAGAACATGACTGAGCAACTGAAGTGACTGATGGTGTAGCTATTAACACAACCGATTCCAAGTTACCAAAATCACATTATTGATGCAGAGTTTGGGAGATATGCAGTAGTAAATCATTATATAATATGTATTTATATAACATTTCTACCATACAAATAGAATAATCTCAGTAGCATAGATAATAGTAAAATAATTACAAAGTGGTGAGTTTTGAGAATGTATTTTTAATGTAATTTATTTAACATTAAGTCTATGTAGTTTAATTTTTAATAGTGGTGATTGACTAACTGGCTCACAAAATGCTTGGAAATTTAACAATTGATTCTTGTTAGCTGATGTGACCTGGCTCTAGCACATCTCTAGAACATAGCACATTCAGGAAAGGATTGCTTCTACCTATCCTTTCCATCTGGTTCCCTCTCTTGCTCTATAGGTAACCATTTTTATTAAACTTTTGTCTCATCTTTCATTGTGTATTTTTGCAAATAAAGGCATAAAGGATCATATATTTTCTTACACAAAAAGATAGCACACAAATAACACTGTTTTGCTCCATGTTTAGCTCAGAATTGTGAGTCCTGTTTAACTGTAACTTCCCTAGGAGAGGGAAAGAGCTGCTATTTAAACTATTTCCAGCATCACACTTTGGTAAAAATTAGTTTTCTTGAGAGCTGAGAAATGTCTGAGCAGGTCCAGAGGGTTCCATCAAGAATACTGGTGAAACCAGAAATCTGAGAGCTTCCTAGAAAAATTTCACAATATACCTCAGGATCAGAGAAGTGAGGAGCCAGGTTGTGGTACGAGGTGGTGAGGCTATATGAATGAATGCTCAAGTTCTGGCTCGGCTCCCACTACATAAATGCACCTACTTTCATTGACGTCATCCAACCTGCCTGTTATAAATCTTACAGCCATCAGAAGGGGTCATTGGTGTTTTAGCTGGATTATTCAGCTGAGTTGAAGGGAACAGAACTATGCTTATCATCCCTCTGAAAGTCGTTTCTACAATATTTATAGACTTATACTCTATGAGACTGAAATCTTTTATTAATATTCTGTTTGTTTCTAATAACTTTCCACTGGAAAGAAATGACTGAGATCTTGGAATTCACATCGTTATTACGTGACTTCTTTGAAAGTCTTGTGATTTAAATAAACCCCTTTATTTCCTACTGTGACGATGATATCTTGCATTTGCCTTAATAGATATCATTAGTGATTATTAGCACTTAGTAACACCATCATATTTGCTAGATGAAGACCAGAGAGATGACAGGGCTATTGATATGAGTTGCTGGCCATTGTTGTTAATCAGAATGAGCTCTTTTAGTCTGTGTGTGTGTGTGTGTGTGCGTGTGTGCATGCTCAGTTGTGTCCAACTCTTTGTGACCCCATGGACTGTAGCCCACCAGGCTCCTCTGTCCATGGGATTTCCCAGGCAAGAATACTGGAGTGGGTTCCCATCTGCTCCTCCAGAGGATCTTCCCAACCCAGAGACTGAACCCATGTCTCCTGCATCTCCTGCATTGGCAGGGGGATTCTTTACCTCTGTACTGCCTTGGCCTGTGAGACTTCTAATTATTTCTAGATTTTATTACATTTTCCTGTGAATTCTAGGGGAAAATATGTAATAGTGATTATGACAAGAATACACATGGTAGCTGGTAAAGCCAGCCTGATATAGTGGTTTTAATGAACATTTCCCAGCTTAAGGTTAATGGACCCGTGGCACACAGAGCCTTTATGTGAAATCATCATGGAAGAAATAAATCCAAGATATTGTATCATGCTGCCAGATCAGGACAGAGAGGAGCCTCAGAAAAGAAAACTATGGTGACTAATAAAGGCAACCTTTTATGCCTTACATAGTGCTCTAATCTTTATAATGGTTGTGCAAAGTTACCTGAGATTGGTTGTAATTTAACACCCAAGTACCAAAGGCATGGAATTTGTACAGAAGTCTTTGAGCCCTGGAATAGAACAAAGAGTCACCAGACTCGTTTCACTAATCTGCTTCTCTAAGATGTATTTCAACCAGACACAATCAAGTAAGAGCAGAGACTCTGTACTAGAGACCTAGAGTTTCTGTAGGAGACAACCAAGGACATTAACTTACTGACATGCGGAAGACTCGGTATCACATGATCTGGCCTAAGACTTTAACTCAAGTCCTGTCTTGTCTACTTGTGTATCCTTAGATAAAGTACTGTGGAGACAATAATCTCTATTACACAAGGTTCTTGTGACAACCAAAGACCATATTTGTGAAAGAAAAACTCCTAAAAATATTATAGAGCTAGAAAAACTACCATAAGGAAAAAATGAATCAGGAAAAATACACCCAGTGACTTATGGAGACAAGAAGGATGCTTTTCTGTCTTGGTCTGGCTCTGTGGACAAAGTTTCCCTGGAGAATTTGTAACCATGGGTCTGTCATTACATTAGTTCCAACAATACCCAAGCTGAGAAATTCTCATAAACCAAGGCACAGGAGATGATTCCCCTTGGTCAGCTAACAGAAACAAAGGCAAAGCCCACTTGCTTTGGAAAATGAGGCTCTTGTCCAGAACTGTCAGAACTTCTTTTAGCCACTCATGGATTTGAAAATGCTTCTTATGTTCCCCCTAAATCCTATACTCTCCAGTTGAAATGGTCCTAACTCGGTCAAATACTTTTCATACAACAGTTTTCAGAACCACCGCTATTCATTTTCTTCTGTGTTTTAATATTCCATTTAAAATGTGCCCTCTTCGTCCAGTTCAGCTCTAAAGGCAACACTCTAGAAATTTTCTAGCCTGTGTGGGAATGATAATTCATTAATGTAATGTCACTGTCATAAACCTTACAGTATAATAGCAAATACTATTGAATGTGTTTTATGTGCCAAACACGATATACTTTACATGAAACACTAAGACAGGTTTTATTATTATCCTCATTTCACAGGTAAGGAGAAAACCTAGTAACTAGCCCAAGGTAGCAAAGATGGTCCCTCGTCACAGAGATAGTGATGTGTATCTAACCAAAGCCAGGAGGCAAACCCAGACCTGTCTGCCTTCAAGGCCCTTGCTTTAAACCATTAAAACTCTACCTACCTTAATATGAGTCCTGGCTGGGCATCTGAAAATCCAAATGCCATTTTTAATAACTCTCATTCTCTTGATCATGTGGACAGTAAGCTAAAATTGCTAGGATTTTTATTTCTTTAAAATAAATCAGTTATTTTTCATGAAGATACATTTTCATAGGATAAGGGGACAAAAAGAAGAAGGAATTAATAGGGAGAAAGGGAGCAGAGAACCGGAAGGCAGAGATAAGGATAGTTGCTGCTGCTGCTAAGTCACTTCAAGTCGTGTCCGACTCTGTGCGACCCCATAGACGGCAGCCCACCAGGCTCCCCCCTCCCTGGGATTCTCCAGGCAAAAACACTGGAGTGGGTTGCCATTTCCTTCTCCAATGCATGAAAGTGAAAAGTGGAAGTGAAGTCGCTCAGTTGTGTCCCACCCTTCGCGACCCCATGGACTGCAGCCTACCAGGCTCCTCCGTCCACGGGATTTTCCAGCAAGAGTTTTGGAGTGGGGTGCCATCGGCTTCTCCGAAGGATAGTTGACGGCACTAGTAATGACTTTTGCTTATTTCCCAATCTTGTAGTCCAACTGACCTGGCGGGTAACAAGGAGCCCCTGTGGTCACACGTCCAGGAATTCTGCTGGGTCTTAAAAGTGTTCCGGTGTTTTTTATTCCTTACGTTTCTTGAAGGCAATAGTATTATTGCATTCCCGAATGTTAACAGTTGCTATACCGAAGTCGCATCACTGGAATCACCTTTGCTTTTCACGGAGCTGTCTCTTTGGTACAGATCATTTATGTTTGCGAAGCCTGCCCCCTGCTGGATTAGTGAAATATTACATACCATATTTTCAAAGCTCTCCAAAACGGGGTCTAAAAATTTGTAGATGCCTTAACCGCTGTTTCGGAGAAGGCGATGGCACCCCACTCCAGTACTCTTGCCTGGAAAATCCCATGGATGGAGGAGCCTGGTAGGCTGCAGTCCACGGGGTCACTAAGAGTCGGACACGACTGAGTGACTTCACTTTCACTTTTCACTTTCATGCATTGGAGAAGGAAATGGCAACCCACTCCAGTGTTCTTGCCTGGAGAATCCCACTGACGGGAGAGCCTGGTGGGCTGCCGTCTATGGGGTCACACAGAGTCGGACACGACTGAAGTGACTTAGCATAGCATAGCATAGCATAACCGCTGTTTAGAACTTTGACAAGTGTGGGGGGAATAAATATAGCTTTTTGAGACGATTTCCCTGAGTTTCTCAGATAAGTTGTATAAACTTTGGGGTGCGGTTTATGGATTTTCACATCATATCTGTCCCCAAACCTCAAAATAAATGGTTTAACTACTCAAAGAAATAACAATAATGGTAAACATATTCAGTCTTTTCTATGTGCCAGAAATATGCAAAATACTCTGTGATCCCTGCTCCTTGTAACACTCACCAACAGCCTAAGAGATAAGTTCTGTGCATTCCCCACCCTCAATATACAGAAAGGCTTAAAGAAATTGAGAGCACCTTCACCCCCACCATTACCCATCCAGCCACAGGTTGGGAGCCCCTGAAGCTATTCTTGAACTTCTTCACCCCATTACTTGTCCAGAGTTGGTTATACCAGAAAGAGTCAACCAAACTGCTTTACCCAGATTTTTTTTTTTCTTGGTAATTTGGAATTGGATTCAAAGAGAACCTTCGGTCTGGCTGGTTACCTAAATGGTGGTGGTGGTTTAGTCGTTAAGTCACGTCCGACTCTTGCAATGCCATTGACCATAGTCTGCCAGGCTCCTCTATCCGTGGGATTCTCCAGGCAAGAATACTGGAATGGATTGCCATTTCCTTCTCCAGGGGATCTTCCCAAGCCAGGGATCAAACATTGCATTGTTCTCCTGCATTGCAGACAGATTATTTACCAACTGAGCTACCAGGGAAGCCCTTACTTAAATAGAGGTCATGTATATCCAGGGGGCTCTGTGAGGAGTCGTGTGCATGGAGAAACAGAAAAAAATGTGATCAGGAGAAAGGAAAGAATAAAGTAAAGCACAGAGAAAAGCACAGAGGACAATTTTCCATTCTTGGTACAAAACCCTCATAAGGTTCCTCTGCTAGTTTCATTGGCTTGGTTTATTGAAATATGTCTTTTTCTCTATTAAAAAAAAGTGTATAAAACCAAGTCATGTGAGTAATACTATATAAAAGTGAACCAAATCTCGTGTTATAATGAAATAAAATCTGAAGTTAATATGGCACATTGAATGATGTGCCTAATTTTTATTGTATTGCATGGCAATTAGATTCAAATAGGGAGCAATTAATGAAAATGACTGTAATTATTGTCGTGTCAACAGAGCCAAACCAAGTGATTCCACAGTCAGCTGTAGGGAAGACAATTTAGAGAGAGCAGGAAGTTGTTCTGCAGTTTCCACAAAGGACCCTGGATTGAAAAATCAGGAGGTCAGGTCTTTTTATTGCCACCACTTCTCTGGCAACAATCGTCCAGGTGGTGGAAGAGGCTCCAGCTGACAAGCGTGTGAGCCCCTTGGAGCTCCTGACCCCTGTCCCTGCCCTGCCCCTTCCCTCACTGCGTCTCCAAGGAAGAGAATGCTGAGGAGATTGTGCGGGAAGGGCAGCGTCTTCTTGGGAGACTCTCCTTTCCTCAGCATTGGATGGTGAGACACAGAACATGGAGAATTTGAAGCAGATCTTAGGAAGAAGCTGCCAGCCTGCCTCCCATTCATTACCACTCAGGGCATCATCAGTGTGGTCCGGGGGTGTGTGTGGAGGATGGAGGTGAAATCCTTATGGCAATAAAATGTGTGAAATTGTACGAATTTTCCCTCTGTACAGATGCCTATCTTGCTCGGTGGCTGGGATAGGGAGTGACACACGGTTGAGGAAGAATCCTATTTTTGTCATTGAGATTGGTGCATGCTTGGGTATGTGCTCAATTCCTCGGTCATGTTCAACTCTTTGGGACCCCATGGACTGTAGCGCGCCAGGTTCCTCTGCCCATGGAATTTTCCAGCCAAGAATACTGGAGTGGGTTGCCATTTCCTCCTCTAGGGGATCCTTCCCAGGGATCAAACCTGCAGCTCCTGCATTGGCAGGCGGGCTTTTTACCACTGAGCCACCTGGGAAGCCCATGCGGTTGATGGTTCCCAACCAAATGCCATCCTCACAATCTCTTTTCCACTGGGGCAAACCAACATGAAACACTCAGAAAAGTTACCATAAACCAGAATCTTAGAGTCTTGGGATTGGTTTAGCTTAAAGCAGCCATTATTTACAGGGATGAAGATTCAATGACTCAGAAATATTCCATTTTCCTCCTTCCACACAAGGCTAAACCAATATCCTAGTCTGGACTTTGACCAATAAGTGCATTTGTGCTAATAAACAAATGGTTGTTTATTGTTGCTAAGTTGTATCTGATTCTTTGCTACCCCATGGACTGTAGCCCTGCCAGGCTTCTCTGTCCATGGGATTTCCCAGGCGAGAATACTGGAGTGGGTCGCGATACATCTCGAATATTTTAGATGTGTTATTTCCTTGAAAATGTTTTTGTCGTATAATTGGCAGTGACTCTGGCATAGAAGTCATGAGAATATTATGGAAAGGACCAAGAAAGGTTTTTTTGGGATTCGTTCAATATATGTTATTGGGTAAATGCCGTGTGACAGGCACAGTGCAAGGCACCAGAGGAAAAAATTACAAAATAATGTCTATACTCTTCAAGAGCTTAATGGGTCAGGCATTCACCATTAATTAGTGTGATAATTTAGGGGAACATAAAAAAGAGGCTATTCCTATCTAGAACATTTTAATAACCTTGGAACATTTTACACAGATAATGTTGGGTTAAGATAAATACGAAGAGGTGTCTAGAAGGGAAAGGAGTGGGAAGAAAATTATAGGAAAAGGGAGGCTGTGATCTCGGGGCTGGAGATGACTGCATACATATGTATGTGAGGGCTGTTTTTAAACACTGTCTGTCTGGAGCATCTCTCCACTTTCCACCCTCCAACTCACCCATCTTCCTGAGTCACCCAGATTGCCATTTCTCACTAGGAAAAGACGAAAAGGAAAGGATGCAATTTGTCTAAAATCCTCACAAGCTGCTAGAATACATCCGTGCCTTTCATCTGCATAGCCCACCACGCAAAGGGTGGGAGTTCTAGTGAAGATGGGGAAACCAAGGCCCGGAGAGGTTGCTGGGCTTCTCCACGTTACACGGTTTGGAAAAGGCAGTGCCAAAATGCAAATTCACATTTTAAAACGATAACTAAGACATATGTGTGCTTTTTCAAAAGAACAAAATAATAGAGAAGTATGAGATGTAAAAATGGTGGCTCGGCTGGTAAAGAATCCGCCTGCAATGTAGGAGACCTGGGTTCGATCCCTGGGTTGGGAAGATCCCCTGGAGATGGGAACAGCTCCCCACTCCAGTGTTCTGGCCTGGAGAATTCCATGGATTGTATAGTCTGTGGGGTTGCAAAGAACCGGACATGACTAAGCAACTTTCACATCTCTACATTCCAAACTGGGGGTATATATATCCCTGAAGACATTTTTCCCTGTATGTGCAAATGTATTATTTACACACATGATATATGACTGTGTACAAGAACATCTATAATTTTTACATAAACAGATGTTCTAGCTGTATCATTCTGTAACTCTTGTCCATCACCTAACATTACATCTTGTATATCCCTCCTTGTCAGAATCTATACATTTATTTCATTTTTACCTCAATATGTATATTCATTTGATGAATATATTACATCTTATTTCAGCATTTCCTTATTGATGAATCTGCCCTTGTTTTGTTACATTTTGAAATTCAGTATTAGTGTTTTCTAATTAAAGTAGTTTCTGCATGTGAGTTTTCAAGTCTAAACCATGAAGAGTTCTGACATGGAAATTGAAGACTCTTCTCTCACCCTCCATTCCAGTGCCCGCTCCCTAGAGTTTTGTTGTTGTCATTTTGTGTTACTTTTGGTTTTGCTCTTCTAGGTACATCACCTTCTCACTGAACTAAATACAGATACTTTTAATTCTTGATTTCTCGGTATTAGAATGTGCCTCAGTGATAGCTGGGAAGTTTAACATACTTTTGATGTCTTCCTCTTTTAATTATTAACTATATTATGATTATTACAATTTTTAAGTTATTCAGGTTAATCACATTTATGTGCCTGGTTGCTCAGTCACGTCTGATTCTTTGCGACCCCATGGACTGTAGCCTGCCAGGCTCCTCTGTCCATGGGGATTCTCTAGGTAAGAATACTGGAGTGGGTTGCCATGTCCTGCTCCAGGGGATCTTCCCGACCCAGGGATCGAATCCAGGCCTCCCACATTGCAGGTGGATTCTTTACCATCTGAGCCACCAGGAAAACCCAATTACATTTATAATTTTCTCTAAATTTCTGCGTTTGTTAGAGGTTTCAAAAAATTTAACACATTTTTATATAATCATTATAATTATATTAATAATACAAATATATTCTGATTATGTGAACATTATATACTGAACTGCCAAGTAGTATGCTAGGATCCATAGAGGAGGAGGTGTTGTCCTCTCTGACTTAACCATGCTGATGACTCAAAGGAGAAGCATTAAGGCCCCATGGATTCTCTTTCCATTTCTTTTCCATTTCCTTCTAGGTCATACTGGGCTTCCACTTTTCTTTGTAGATCATACCCAAGTTAATGGTTCCAAGCCAAAGGGCATCAAATTCTCCAAAACTTACAAGAAGCGTGCGGGGCTGGGGGGAATACAGAACTTCCATTGTGTCCCTGCCGAGGGGACATGGAAGTCCTAAGGGAGCCCCTGAAGTGCCAGCAACCACAGGTTGTATCCAAGAAGCGGCCGAAGGCAGAGATAGGCTAGACCATCAGCTTTAGCTCTGAAGTTGAGAACACAGCAACCGTAAGTACCAGAAAGGTCAGACTCTATGCCAGTGTTCTGGTTCTACATGTAAAACAGCAGTTCTCACTAGAACCAGCATGTGCTGAGCTGAGGCCTCCTTATTCTCAAGCCCCAAGGTGACCTATTCCCCAGGCCCCAAAACCAAGATACCATTTTGGTAAGGGGCAGCAGAAGGGAGAAGAAATATAATCTAAAAGGACTGTTTGAACCAGAAAAGGTTCAAACTGAGAGGGAGACAGATTGAGATTTGTCTCGTTTAGTTATTTCTACCCCCTTACCCAGTGGGAAGGAAACCCAGGAGGAACATGAGTTCAGGAGACAGAGAGACCAACCAGCTTGTGCACTTAACCCATTTCCCTTCCTCATAGACTGTATTTCCCAGCGTTCTGTGCAGTTAGGTGCAACCATGAGAATGAGTTTTGGCCCCAAAATGTGGGCGCAAGTGATATATTCCATTTCCAGATCTGGTTCCAGAAAGATCTCCCTTGCATTATTCTTCAGGCTCTTTTCTTTTTCACAATGATCTTGGAAACTCTGTATTGAAAATGGTAGAGTTGCATATGGAAGACCTCTGGGTCATCAGAGGATTACAACTGCCTGCCAACCAGAAACACTTTACTGGGCCCTGAGGTTGTGTTACTATCTCTGCATAACAAACCACTTCAAGACTTAGTAGATTAAAACAACAGTTTATAATAATCTCTATCAGCTTTGTGGATTGACTGGGCTCAGTTGGGTGGTTCTCACTTGGGGGGCTTCATTGGATTGAGGTGAAATGGAGGCATCTTTCTTTTAATTTGGAATTCATTCACTGCCTAGATCCTTAACTAGCTCCTTGGAAATTTGTTAAGAATTCAACTTCCCAGGCACTGTTTCTGAGGAGTCTGGAGATCTGCATTTTAACCAGCACTGTTTGGAGGATCTTTAGTCATCTTGTCATTCTCTCCATTTCCCAAGTCATTAATTATCTAGAGAATAGAGGTCAGCCTCTCTGTAGACCTAATAAGCCTTACTTTCCCCAACTCTGTATTTCACAACACACTTAGAAAGCCTTTGATTTTGTGAATCACCAGGAATTGGAGAAGTCCTGGGGTCCTTTCAGTCCCACCCTCCAGAGAGGAGAAAAATGAAATTGTTATCAGAGGATCATTGATCATATTTCTAAAGACCACCAGGGATGAAAAGTGTCAGAGATTAGACTGCTCAAACACCAGAATTAGTTTCTGCTGTGATTAGATTAACCTAATCTAATTGACATACAATTATTTGAAATCCAGAATCCTAATCACAAAGCAAGCTTCCCCCCAACTTTCTTGTCATTTTTTTTTTCAATGCTTTGATCTTGGTCACTGTTTCTCTGAGCTCCCCACAGGCACTTGGCTCCATTACTTAAAATTCTCACTCATGCTCTCTGCAGCTCCTCCAGGCTCTGCTTAGAGGCCATGCTCCTTGCCTGGGAGGTGGGTTTCCCACCCTGGCCCTGATACCTTTTTACCCTCCTTGAAAACATAACTAAAATAGACCTGGCTCTGGAGAATGAGAAGAACTGTGTTCAAAGTCTGGCTTTGTAGCCTTCTGGCTGTATTACCTGTTGACTAAAAAAAAAAAAACCCACAATGTGAGAGTTGTGAGTTGAGTTTTATTTGGGGCAAAATAAGGACTACAGCTTCACATAGTTTTGAGAAAGCGCTCTGAAGAGGTAGAGGGGAAGGTCAGTGTCGACGTGATTTTGTTGAAGGGGGAGGACATGCAACTAAGCACATATTTTTGCAGAAAGTTACTGCTGGTCTCAAGGAGCAGACATCACCATGAAAGATTTTAGTGTTTTTCCAGATACAAGGTGATATGAGAACTGGGCTTGTAAAATCTTCTCTTAAAACTTTCTGACTATCTGAAGACCTATTCTGCCAGTTTTCCCCAGAGCACAGAGTGCCTGATCCCTATGCTGAATGCCTTTCACGGGGTATTTCAGGTCAGCAGCTGCAGCAGCTCATGATTTAATCCTTGTAGAGGTAGATGGCAAGTGCCAACCTTTGGCTGGCATATCAGACAAACGAAGTTCAGTAACTGGCCTTCATTTTCCTTATCTGTGAAATGGGTTTAGTATCGACCCTGCTCTATGGGGCTTGTGCTCCAGGCACACGAGCTTTCTTTCAGTTCTGGGAAGGCACCATAGGTTTTTGCAAAATCTGTTCCCTCTACCCGGAACATGGTGCCCCTCCCCACCCCTTCCCCTGATAGATGCCTACCCTTTCTTCAGGTATCAGGTCAGAGATCATGTCCTCAGGGACAAGGCCCATTTCCCTCTCCTACCACTATTACCTCACCTTTGGGCCACAGTTCACAGTTATAAATTTATATTGCTTTGTGAGATTCTTTAGCATCAATCTCCTGTAATAGACTATACGCTCCCTGAGAACAGATACATCTGTTTCCTCTCACTCTTTTATCTCCAGCACCCAGCACTTGATAAATCAATGAATGAATATGAGTGAATGGACTATAGGTGTGAAAATCAAGGGGCATTTGGGCAAAACAAGCACTGTGCTCCAAAGGGTACAGCATGCTCTTAAGAAAGGCTTAGGCAGTCATCCATCCTGGAGCACGACCTGCTAGATGCAGCGTGGGCATAACGGGCTTCAAGCACAGGTGATCTAGTGGCTCCTAATCTTATCCATGGGGAAAGTCACAGGGACTTCAGGGGAAAGGGGTCAAGACAGATTAGAGATGGCCTCAAACTCTTTGACAATCCTGCCACTGAGAAGTAGCAAGTAGTCCCTTCCCCTTGAATCCGGGCAGACTCTATGTCTGCTTTCGCCGATAGAACCTGCCAGAAGTGATGCTGTGCCAGTTTCTGAGCTCAGGCCTTATGAGACTATACAGGTCTATATGAGACTATACAGACTATACAGGTCAGAATACTGAAGTGGGTGGCCTTTCCCTTTGCCAGGGTATCTTCCCAACCCAGGGATCAAACCCAGGTCTCCCACATTGCAAGTAGATTCTTTACCAGCTGAGCCACGAGGGAAGCCTGCCCTCTTATGAGACTGCTGCTTCCAAATCCTGTCTCTCGGAACACTCTCTCTGAGTAAGCCAGGTGACATGTAGGAAATCTATATACTCTGAAACCTTCATGATTTTTACAAGTTGTAATAAGTTTATTAAAATAAATAAATTTTCATCTTTACAAAACTTGATGTCTTTATAAGATTTGATGTCTTTATGAGACTTGGAGTGTTCATGTATAAGTACTATTTATTTTTTCTTTTAAATTCCAAGTTTATTGAAGGCAATAACTGTTTTGCTTCCTTTTTTTCTCTCTCAAAATGTAGAATACATATGTTAATGGGGTTAATGTGATTTTTTGTTACCAAAATCCAACTTTCTTACAGCTTCTTTGAGCACCCACCTGCTTCTGGAAATCATAGGCGTGAGACACGAAACAGAGAATTGAAGATGACTGAGATCCCAAGGGAGGCAGAATTCCCAGGATCAAGTTATTTATATAAAGAGTAGGCAGGAAGAAGACTAGTTTAGTTCACAGTATTAGACAGAATTAAGATGAAAACAAAAGAAGTTTTTGCGTAGCCTGCATTGTTTTACTTACTAATCTACTGCAGTCATTCTCATAAAAAATGTTAATTACAAGAGGCAGTTCAATAGCATTTTCAAATAATACAAAATTATCCAATTCAAGAGTCCAGATCAGTAATATGCCAGTTCAGTGGAGAGCTGGTTTTGCTGTTTTCTATTGCTCTTCCTTGTTTTGTGATCAACCAGGCTGAAAAAAAAAAAAAAAAAAAAACTTTCCAAATTTAAATGACTAGAACGCCTTAGAAAAAGATCTGAAAGCATGCATTCCCCATCATTTAAGGAATTACTTCCTTCTTGTACGACATAAAGGGTCTGGAGAGTCAGAGGTGATTCTCCTGGATTCTCATCTGAATGTACCTTTTCTACCAAGCCCTCCTATCTAGTTGTTTCAAGTAAGCAAATCTTACTGTGTTCACTAGACTATAGGATTCATAAGGTCACGTTCTATATAATAACTTTTAAGTTTTAAAAGATGTTTATTTTTTAAATACAGTTGAAATACAGTTGATTTACAATGCTGTATTAGTTTCAAGTATACAGCAAAGTGATTCGGTCACACACACATATATATACATACATGAACTTTTAAAATGTTCATCACAGACGTCAAGAGAATAATTGACACACTATAGAAACCACGAATATGGTTGTATGCCAAGTAGCTTCAGTTGAGTCTAGTTCTGCAGCCTGCCAGACGCCTCTGTCCGTGGGATTTTCCGGGCAAGAATACTGGAGTGGGTTGCCATGCTCTCCTCCAGGGGATCTTCCCGACCCAGAGATCCAACCCACATCTTTACATCTGCTGCAGTGGCAGGCAGCTCCTTTACCACTAGTGCCACCTAGGAAGCCCATGAATATGGTTGAATTAACTTAATTTCAAGGAACTCTTATAAACCACTAGTGATTATGTAACTACAGTTTTATCATAATAGAATACCTTATCATAATAGCTATATGCTTTTAAAGAGTAATTGTTCCTTCAATTATTTTAGCTCTAAACTTGCCTACTACAGAGATTCATATTTCTTGCATTGAACAATATTAATACTCTCTCTTTGTAGCTGAAAGTACTAAGATCATTGGAATTTATAAAAACCCAACTAAAAATCTACCTTCTACCCAATCAGATAAATAGGAAACAAAATGGTACTTTCAAATGCAAGTAAGGTCCACACCAGATTGGCTAGCTATCCTTGGTAGTAATTGTTAAGAATTGTCAAAATCCACGTTTTATGACTACAATAAAAAGAAAGGTTGGAAAAAAACAGAAAATAGTCTTTGGAATTAACTATTTACAATTTGCTAGCTTCATGCATTGGAGAAGGAAATGGCTACCCACTCCCGTGCTCTTGCCTAGAGAATCCCAGGGACGGTGGAGCCTGGTGGGCTGCCGTCTATGGGGACGCACAGAGTCGGCCACAAACTGAAGTGACTTAGCAGCAGCAGCAGCTAACAGCTAACAAATATGTATGAGAAATTAAGTTTCTCTCATCTTCCAGGATTATATCCTTAAAGATTCCCAAAGTAGAAAATGTCACTGAAAAGAATTTAAGAATCAAATTAGGCGCCAAGTTTAGGGGTACATTTATAAATTCTATAAAAATTTCTTGAAGTTCACTAAAATAAAGGAATAGATTCTACAGCTAAGTAAATGAGAAATCAGTGACTTTTATACATTTTAAATAGTAGTAGCATTGTTTCAGTGACCTCTTGCTTTATAACAAGCTTCTTCCCTAAAACTTAATGACAAAAAACCATTTTATTGGCGAGAGCATGGAAAGGGGGAACCCTTTTACACAGTTGGTGGGAATGCAAATTGATTAACCACTATGGAAAGCAGTATGGAGATTCCTTAAAAAACTAGGAATAAGACTACCATATGATGCAGCAATCCCACTACAGGGCAAATACCCCGAGGAAACCATAATTGAAAAAGACACATGTACCCCAATAATAAAGATCATGGCATCTGGTCCCATCACTTCATGGCATATAGATGGAGAAACAGTGGAAACAGTGGCAGACTTTATTTTTTTTTGGCTCCAAAATCACTGCAGATGATGACTGCAGCCATGAAATAAAAAGATGCTCATTCCTTAGAAGAAAAGTTATGACCAACCTAGACAGCATATTAAAAAGCAGAGACATTACTTTGCCAACAAAGGTCCATCTCATCAAGGCTATGGTTTTTCCAGTAGTCATGTATGGATGTGAGAGTTGGACTATAAAGAAAACTGAGCACTGAAGAATTGATGCTTTTGAACTGTGATGTTGGAGAAGACTCTTAAGAGTCCCTTACTTCAAGGAGATCCAACCAGTCAATCCTAAAGGAAATTAGTCCTGAACATTCATTGGAAGGACTGATGCTGAAGCTGAAAATCCAATACTTTGGCCACCTGATATGAAGAGATGACTCATTTGAAAAGACCTTGATGCTGGGAAAGATTGAAGGCGAGAGGAGAAGGGGACGACAGAGGATGAGATGGTTGGATAGCATCACCGACTCAATGAACATGAGTTTGAGAAAACTCTGGGAGTTGGTGATGGACAGGGAGGCCTGGAGTGCTGCAGTCCATGGGGTCACAAAGAGTCAGACACGACTGAGCGACTGAACTGAACTGACCGCAATATTCATTGTAGCACTATTTACAATAGCCAGGACATGGAAGCAACCTAGATGTCCATCAGCAGTTGAATGGGTTAAGAAAGTTGTGGTACATACATACAATGGAATATTACTCAACTATAAAAGGAAGTTTATAGTTAAAAGTGCATTTGAATTAGTTCTAATGAGGTGGATGAACATATAGCCTATTAATCAGAGTGAAGTAAGTCAGAAAGAGAATGACAAATATTATATATTAACGCATATATATGGAGTCTAGAAAGATAGTACCAATGATCCTATGTGTAGAGTAGCAGAGGAGACACAGACGTGAGGAACAAGCTTTTGGACACAGTGGGGGAAAGAGAGAGTGGGATGAGAAAGAACAGCATTGAAACATATACATTACCATATGTGAAACAGCCAGTGGGAATTTGATGTACAATGCAGGGAACTCAAACCTAGAGCTCTGTGACAACCTAGAGGGATGGGGTGGGGAGGGAGACAGGAGGGGAGTTCAAGAGGGCAGGACATAGGTATACCTATGGCTGATTCATGTTGATATATGACAAAACCATCACAATACTGTAATTACCCTCCAATTAAAAATGAATTAAAAAAAAAGACTATTAAGTCCCTGGATTCTGCAGACCAAAAACTCAGGAAGGATGACCTGTCTCTCATCACAGAGTCTGGGCCCTCACCTGGGAAAACTAATAAGTGGGTGTGCTAGAATCCCCTGAGAACTTCTTCAGTCTGGTGTTTGGCACGTGGGCCATGATGAACTGAAGGCTGGGCACAGCTGAGGCTGCCACCAGAGACCCTACACAAGATATCTTGTCATGGCTTGAACTTCCTCATAGCATGGCAGCCACAGGATGATCAGAGTTCTTTCATGACCCCTCAGGCTCCAAGAGCATGTGTTCAGTGAATCAGGAGTAAGGACTGCATGGCTTTTATGACAGAGCCTCCGGTGTCACACAGTGCAATTCTGTGATACTTTCTGGTCAAAACAGTCCAGATGCACCCAAGATTCATGGGGTGGGAACATATACCCATCTTTTGTTGGGAAGGATATCAAAGAGCTTGTGACTGTTTAAAAACCACAACAATCATACATTTCACCCCTCCTAACTTACTAGAAACAGTTACAGATCTCATCTGCCACCTGTCTTAGTAAGTGTTCTCCAGAAAAACAGACCAACAGCATGTGCATATACATGCACACTGTAGACCCTTGAGTCACACGGATTTGAACTGTGCAGGTCCACTTATAAAAGATTTTTTTTTTTTTACTAAATATGTACCACAGTACTACACAGTCTTTGGAGGGCTGACTAAAAGGGTATATGAGGGTTTCTGACCGCACAGACTGTGTCTCTAACCCTTGTGCTGGGGACTGTTTCAGAAGGAATTGGCTTACACAATTATGGAGGTGACCAACTCCAAAACCTTCAGTATAGGCCAGCAGGCTGCAGACCTTAGAGCCAATACTGCAACTTTAAGTCTGAAGGTTGGCAGACTGCTTTACTTGCTCCAGGGAGGCCTCTTTTAGCTCTATCCAGGTCTTCACTTGATTAGATGAGGCCTACCTATCACATGAAGGGCAATCTGCTTTACTCAAAGACTACTGTCTTAGATGTTAATCTCATCTAAAACGCCCTCACAGAAATACCCAGTATAATGCTTGACCAAATATCTGGGCACCCTGTGGCCCAGCCAAGTTAACATAAAATTAACCATCTCACGAGCCCTGTACCACATTTTCAGTTTTAAAAAGTACTTTAAAATTCCTTTTGTTTTATTGCCAGATAATATGCATACTAAGTCTCTTCTTTTTTGTTGTCTGCCTTTGAAACCACCTGTGTGGTTTCATCACAGTTCCTAAATTACTAAATTTTATTTGAAGTATGGTTTTTTTCCCTAAATTACTATGTGGAGCAACTGGGAATCAAATATATCAGATCCTATAATTCTCAGGTCCTAAAGAGACTCTCCCTTGGACTGCAAGGAGATCCAACCAGTCCATTCTGAAGGAGATCAGCCCTGGGATTTCTTTGGAAGGAATGATGCTAAAGCTGAAACTCCAGTACTTTGGCCACCTCATGCGAAGAGTTGACTCATTGGAAAAGACTCTGATGCTGGGAGGGATTGGGGGCAGGAGGAGAAGGGGACGACAGAGGATGAGATGGCTGGATGGCATCACTGACTCGATGGACGTGAGTCTGAGTGAACTCCCGGAGTTGGTGATGGACAGGGAGGCCTGGCATGCTGAGATTCATGGGGTCACAAAGAGTCGGACATGACTGAGCGACTGAACTGAATTGAACTGAAAGAGACTCAAAGAAGTAAATATGCATTATACTTGAATTTATAATGCACACATTCAGGCTGGGGAGGAATAATCTCTGTGGTCTCCAGGTTTCAATCATCAGACAGCAGCTGAGATGACATCTCCATTTTGGTCCTAATGCAGATCCTAGTTCACATTTGTTATCCTGCTTCCGATCCTCACCTATGTTCCATTCTGTCTCCTGCTGGGCTATTTCCTGCCTCACGTTAATTAATACTCATTGTAGAGCGCTCTCAGCCAGTCAATAATTGTACAAAGTTCAAGCCATAAAATTCAGGCATTCTGCTGCAGCTACAGAAAGTGCACCATCTGTGTTCATGTGGCGTTCTTTCTACTGCTAGCAGTCATTACAGGAAACATGCAATTCGAGAATCACAGGAGACGTGACTCTCCCGTGTGCTTGCCTTCAGATGAGGAGCAGAGCCCTGGACAAAGGCTTCTATTCAGTTTTCTCATAGTCAGAAATGTTACGCCCTTCTGTGACCTTGCGGGGAAAAAGCAGCTTCTGGTCTAAGTGGCTCCTGAGAAATCTCACATTAAGTAAACCCCTCACTCACATAAGGCTTTACTGCAAAGGAGCTGTTTTTTTCTAGAGCTGAGGTGGAGAATGTATTCTTCTGACACTTGTTTTGAAGCACGCTGGGCTAGATGTTCAAGTGCAGTTTCCTAGGCCCTGCCCAGACCCATTGAATCACAGTCTGTGGTTGGGGGACTGCCTCAGGCATTTGAGTTTTGTCTGTGTGTGTGTGTGGCGGGGGGCTGTGTGTTAATATATATCTGTGTATAATGGTATATACAAATTTTAAGTGTACAGCTAAGTGGCAAAAATAATATATTGATGTCCAACCATCACCACAGCTCATCTCTGGAAATTCTTCATCATCTCACACTAAAACTCTATACCCATGAAAAAGTAACTCCCCTTCTCTTCAACCCTCAACCCTTAGTAATCTCTATTCTACTTTCTGTATTTATGAATTTGGGTGCCTCACATAAGTGAAATCATGCAGTACTTATTCTTTTGTGTTTGGCTTACTTCACTTAGCATAACGTTTTCAAGTTTCATCCATGTTGCAGCAGGTGTCAACATTTTATTCCTTTTTAAGGCTAAATAATATTCCTATATATATGTGTCAGAGAAGGCAATGGCACCCCACTCCAGTACTCTTGCCTGGAAAATCCCATGGACTGAGGCACCTGGTAGGCTGCAGTCCATGGGGTCGCTAAAAGTCGGACACGACTGAGCGACTTCATTTTCACTTTTCACTTTCCTGTGTGTGTGTATATATATACACACAGCACATTTGTTTATCTATCAATAGACATTTGGGTTATTTCCTCCTTTCAGCTGTAGTGGATAACGTTGCTATGAATACATGGGTACAAATATCCGCTAGAGTTCCTTTCAGTTCTTTTGTGTATATATTGAGATGTATTTTGCATTTTTAACAAGCATCTCTCGTGAGCCTCTTGCCCTGAATTTTGACGCCACTAGCTTAGAGACTTTACTAGTAAATTGTTTTGTCAAATCTTTTGCAAATGTATCTTGAAATTTAGTTTAAAGAAGGATGAATGAATGGGCTTTTGCACCATCTCTTTTCTTTTGCTATTCGCTCTTGCACATTCATGTTCAGGACCTAAAGCCTTGGGTCTCACTTCCTATTAGATTCTCCTGTGATGAGTCTTATCCTTTTCCAAGTTATTCTCAGCACAGTGGTCCAAGGACACTTTCTAAAGCACCTTTCTCACCTTTCAGATACATCCCAACTTCTTCCAAAACCATACAACCATTCAGAGTTGGGCTCCATCTTCAGCCTCATCTTCGCTTGGAAATTCTACCCTTTTACTTAGGGATTTCTTGAGTATGCTCCCTGGACCACCAGCATCAGGATTACCTGGGGATTTGTTAGAGATGCAAATTCTCAGATCTATTCAATGAGGAAGAGGGGGCTTCAGGTCTATTCAATGAAGACGAGGGGGCGGGGTGTGGAACCCAGCAACCTGTGTTCTAACAAGCCCTGCAGGTGATTCTGAGTATGAGATCCACTGTTGCTGCCATGTAACTTGCAATCGTCTTCCGAAAACACGCCACCCATGAATCTGTCTTCACACTATCCCACTCGGCAGAGATTATCCTCTCTTCCTGCCCATTCAAATCCTGTGTGGCCTCCAAGCCCCGAGTCATTTGCTACCTTCTTCACTGACCCTCCACTGAATCCCCAGCTCTGCTGGACCCTTTTCTGGGAGCCCTTGGCAGTTCATCCTGTACTGGTCTGTATCCTCTGTGACTTGCATGTGACATGTAATACTGCATTTCTTGATTCAAGTGGATTTGCTTTACCTCTACTGAATTTTTTTAAAAAGTTTTGTTGAAGCATAGTTAATTTACAATGTTGTGTTTAATTTCTACTGTAGAGCAAAGTGACTCAGTTATACATACATATATGTTTTCATATTCTTCTCCATATGGTTTTCCACAGGATATAGGATATATTTCCCTGTGCTATATACAGTAGGCCCTTGCTGCTTATCCATCCTTTTGCTGTTGTTTAGTTGCTATGTCCAACTCTTTGTGACCCCATGGACTAGAGCTCTCCAGGCTCCTCTGTCCATGGAATTCTCCAGGCAAGCATACTGGAGTGGGTTGCCATTCGCTTCTCCAGAAGATCTTTCTGACCCAGGGATCGAATCCAGGCCTGCTGCACTGCAGGCAGATTCTTTGCCTTTAAGAGGAAGCGGAGGAATTCCTCAGACTGTAGCCCAGGTCCCTTCAGACCAGCTGGGGTGCCATGTTGTCAGTCCTAAATCATGAATGAGGAGAGCCAGACCCATCAGACAGAAATCCCACCATGACTAACCAGCCCTTGAACCAAAGGTGGGTGGTGTGAATTGGTGTGCACGCCAATCAGGTGGCACCCTGATAAACATTTCCTTCAGGAAATAAGGGTGACTCAGCTGTAAGGGGCTTCCCAGGTGGTACTCATGATAAAGAATCCACCTGCCAATGCAGGAGACATAAGAAACACGGGTTCAATCCCTGCATCGGGAAGATCTCCTGGAGGAGGGCATGACAATTCACTCCAGTATTCTTGCCTGGCTAATCCCATGACAGAGGAGCCTGGTAGGCTACAGTCCAAAGGGTTGCAAAGAGTCAGACACGACTGAAGCGACTTGGCACTCACAGTTGTAACCACAGATGAGGAGTGGGAGTGGGAAACTGGAGCTGCTCACATCCACCAGAGGGAAAGGGCTGCAGCCAAGCACAGGTGCAAGGCTTTTGTTCCTTAGCTTGCTCCCTGTGGGTTTCTGGAGATGTCTTAGAGCCCTTCCCCTTTCTTTCAAGCTTTATGGCCCAAAGAATCTAGAGGATGCATTTGCTTCCTTGCCATTACTCAAAAAGGAATAAGTAGTGAATTATGTGTAGAAAATCTAGCAGAGTGTGCCAGATTCAATTAAAGCTTCTACAAAGCCTGTGAGAAGCAACGGTGGGAAGGCAAGATTTAATTTTTCCCCCAGATGCTGAAGAGTCTCTGTAGTCCACAGGGAACGCTGTAATGTGTTCGTAATGGGAGTGTCTTTCTTTATTCAAGTGCTGCCTAATTCACTAGAAAATGGGGAGGGAAATGCTTTTCTACACATAACTTGATAAAAGGATTCATTAGAAATACTGTTGTAGAATTAATAAAATGTTGAATGATTTTTCCATCATTTTTCTTCCTAATAGTTGGTTAATGAGGATGAAAAGCAATTATTTTTATAATACATTTTCATGTAATGACAGCTAAGTGTACTCAATAGAAAATAATGAATGTACTCATTTGCAATGAATTCTTTAAAAGGAAAGAAGAGAATTGGGAAGATTCTGAAAACTTTTACCCTTTATGCTACAAACACAGATTTCCCATCATCCCTCATTACATATAATTTACAATATTTTAAACACTGAAGATGGTGTTTATTTCTTTATAAAGGCGTAATTTTTCAAGAGTTCTGAATTTTGATGGGTTTGTAGTGTGTTGTTTCAAATTTGCAAGCTGTGTATAGTGACAGGAAAAACATGTTTGTTTTTTTAAGTTGGCCGTTTTTAGCTATACAGGCTAAATGGAAAAAGCAATCTTATTTAAAATTATGCTACAATTTCCTAATACATGAAAAGAAGCTGTTTTCACTATATGAAATTTAAAAACTACTCAGTGCATACAGGGAGCAGCGAGTATAAAAACTAAGAAAATTTTAAAATCCTCTGTTCAAGAAGCTCATGACGGAAATCGCCCCCTGTTATTTATAGATTGTGGTCACACAGCCAACACCGTTTAGGACTTCTTAGAAAACTACTCCAGTTGATGTCTCTAGAGACTCAATAATTTCTGGGTGTTAGGAAGAAGTCTCAAATACACATGAGACTGTTTGGAGCACTCACTCATTTCTGTTTATCATTTTAATAAAACTATTTTCACTATCAACATTTCTCTGTTATATACATAGCTATAGGGTTCTCCTTCACCCCTCTACCTCTGTATTCCCTTCAAGTTCTTTCTGATGTTGATGAAGAAGGTTCTTCTTTGGGTGCTGTCTGATTCAAGGTCGGGTTGGGAATTATACAAGTAGTTTCCATGGGCAATTATTGTAGGCGATGGCAGAACAGTGCTGGCAAGGAGCTTCTGTTCCAGAAGGAAATGCTTTGATGTCTGTGAGGCAGGTTGGGATTGCTCAGTTGTCCTGTGGAGATGTCAGACTTTGCTGGGGGTGGGGGTGGGGGGGTTCTCAATTTTTATTCATTTTTTTCTGTACAGTTTTGCTAAAGAGAAGTTGTTAGTTTTCTTTCTTTCTTTCTTTTTGAAATTGAAGGATAATTGCTTTACAGAATTTTGTGGTTTTCTATCACACATCAACAAGAATCAGCCATAGGTATACCCAGAAGTTGTTAGTTTTGTGAATTAATTCCAGTAATGTTAATTCAACTGCTTTCTTCTTCATATTTAAGAAATGCATTTGAATTTCTCTTTCTCCCCCGAACTTCTTTTCCTACATGTTTCTTGTGTGCTCTTCTCCGGACATGGCATCTCACATGACAAATATTCTTTAATAACTCCTTGGTTGACCACCCAATAGGAGATCTCTGAAAGAATCTCTCTGAGCCAGGTGTCAATTTGACAGGAAATTACTTTGCTGCTTTCAGCAGCTTGATAATCAAAATTTCAATTGGTGAAGTCAAACTTGACAGTGACATTGTGAAATCTTGTTTGACTAATGACGGTATTCATGATTTATTTGGTTCTGCCAAGTCCTGCATCCATCATGCCATGCTTTATTTATGCAAATATACTTCCCATAACAATTGCTGATTTCTTTTCTTCATAAAAAGGCGCCTGGCCCCTCCCGTTTGTCTCCATCTTTCAAACACTCTACCATCTAATACCGACCCCATTTGTTCTTCCTGGTGTACTTCATCTCCCCACACGATTCCATCCTGCATATGCTCATCAAATTAAGCTTCCAGAATTGAAGCTATGTCATATCATTTTCCTTGTTTGGAAACTTTCAGCTTTTCTCTCATGCCTGATGAACTTATATCAGCATCCAAGACTCGGCAAACTAGAGCTTTAACCAACGTTTCCCATCCTATTTCCCACTCTCCCTGCCCCAACTTCCATAACCTTCAGCCAAAAGAAAACACACCGCAGCTCCCCACAGCCACCGCTCTGCTCATGTAGCTGACGACGGGGGCTGGCACACTATGCCCTGTGGGCTCGGGGCTGCAGCGTGTTTTTCTGCAGCCCATATGCCAAGAATGGCTTTTCCATGTTTCAAAGGTAGAGGAGGAGGGGGGAAGGAGTAGGCAACAGAGGCAGGATGTGACCTGTAAACCTTAAAGTATTTATTATGTGACCTTTACTGAAAGTTTGCCAGCCCCTAGACCAGACAGCACCCTTCCCTCTTCTACTGCTGCAGTAAAAATCACACTGGTCACTGCAGCCCTGTGCTAAATGCCAAGTACAGCCCCGCACATCCCTTTCTGCCCAACTGCCCAAATGTCTCCTTTCTTCAAACCAACCTAGGGCCTTCTTGGGCTCTCAGAGCCCTTACTGGTCTCTATTATACAATAATTATGTGTATAAATTTGTATTAAGCTGAAAGCTCCTTGAGCATAGGGATCATTTCTTATTTACTTATTTCTTTTTACCAAATTCTTCCCTGCATTCCAGCATCTGGTAAAAATGAGTTATAGACAAAATAAACTGACTAAATATTTGTAATTGAATTCAATTAGGGTTAAATAAATATAAGCCATTTCCTGGGTTCCTAAAAATAGATGAGAAATTTCCTCTTTACCTGGGTCTCAGGTTAAGCTGTTCCAATGAGCCGGTGTCCCAGAATACAGTGGAAGGATAAGCCAGGAGTTGAGTGAACCCACAGGGGCTGCTGGAAATGCTCCTCTGGCCAAGGGAAGAACACAGGTGAGTTAGTGCCTGAAGATGTCACTTACTCCAAGATATCCTCACGTGTATGGAGTTGAGTAGTGAGTGATAGATTTAGATCATTCTTTACATGAATTTTCATGTTGGAATTTGGGAGTTTATGCTCCAGATTCGTGAGGATCAGAAGTTTCCCTAGCCAGGAACTCTCTTGAGAGACTCTCTAAAACTACTGCAAACATTTAGGAGAAGTTCTGGCATGACTCAGTGATATTCAAGAGCAAAGTGTAGAGGTGGGCATGTGGAGTAACATGCCTGATACGTTGTTGAAGAAATATGAGTGGGGTTGATCTTCCAGGACAGGATAAATCTGGTCATTTACTGAATTTCATATATGTCAGTCATTTTCACTCAACAATAAGTTAAGTATAGGAAGCATCCTCTAAACAGGAAGCAAACCTAGTGGGTGGTCTAGGGAGGGGCATGGACTTTGAAACAGGAAAAGAAAAACTAACGTATTTCACATAGGTTTCAGGCAAGGTAGCATGGTCATCAGTGTGAAGATCTTGTCTCACATTTGTGACGAATCCACCAAGGACACACACTCCAAACAAAGAAAAGTAAATCCAAAGATATAGATTGGGAAAACTCAGGTCAAACTAGAAGGAGAGTTCAACTCATAGTTGAGGAAAGAAGAAAAATACTGAAGGTGCCATTGCCTTCTCCGAGCCAGAAATGGAGTAGCGCCTAATTTCAGGTCTAAGGAGTGAGGTGAGACCATCATTAGCTAACAAGTAACTACGTCAGAAGTTAGAAGACTAACCAGAGCTCCAGAGTCAGGGAGTGAGACAGGACAAAGGGAGTGGATCATGGTGAAGACTGCTTGGTATGAAGGGGTCAGATATATGGTGGTAGAATTTCAGATCAAAATCACTGAAAAGTAGTACTCTTCTAGTGAGATTGTAGCCGGAGTCCAAGCTGGGGCTCTCAAACGTTAAGCACCAATGACATTTTCCTAAGTAACCACAATACTATTGTCACACATAAAAGAAAAAAAAAAGGAAAAAAGAAGTATTACTTAATATTTTCTAGTACCCAGTCTAATTTTTCAAAGGATAGATCCAACCAGTCCATCCTAAAGGAAATCAGTCCTGAATATTCATCAGAAGGACTGATGTTGAAGCTGAAACTCCAATACTTTGGCCACCTGATGTGAAGAACTGACTCATTTGAAAAGACCCTGATGCTGGGAAAGATTGAAGGCAGGAGGAGAAGGGGACGACAGAGCATGAGGTGGTTGGATGGCATCACCGACTCAATGACATGAGTTTAAGTAAACTCCGGAAGTTGGTGATGGACAGGGAGGACTGGCGTGCTGCAGTCCATGGGGTCAGAAAGAGTCGGACAAAACTGAACAGTTGAACTGAACTGACTGACTGACTGACCCAGCCCATTTTCTAATTTTCAAAGACTGTGATGGATCCCAGTGTTTACTGATTTTCTGTTCTGTCTGTGAGGGTTGTGAATAGATATTTTCAGGATCCCATGGTGGCCGACTCCAGCAAGATCAGGAGCTGGACCGTGGGGGTGTTAATGGAAACACAAGAGAGAAGCAGGGCCCACACTAGCCGAGGGTGAGCAGTCAACTGTCTACCAAGGGATGCTGTCAGGGTGAAAACTCCTCCTCTTCTGAACTTCCTCCTAAAACTCCTTCTCTACCTCTCCCCAGCTCTAACCCCTCCCTAATACCTGGGGGGAGCAGGTACAAGCACTTGGAGCAGCTGAAAGCCCAAATCAGGGTGCTCTGGCTGGCGTTTCCCAGCCTGGTTCTTTTCTCACCATGCGATTGGCCCGTCCTACCCTATCCATTCCAAGTCATGGACTATCTGTTTGCTCCTTGGCTCACCCCCATTCATCTTCATTTGGCCTTGACATTCTGACTCCTCCTAGTGCTTTTCATTATATAGTTCCATTTCCTCTGACCAAATTTCACATAACCCTCAATTTGGGATTTCCACCCCTTGCTTCGTTGTGCTTGCCCCCATCCCTAATCATTGCCCTTCGGCTCCCAGACTCCAGTAGCAGAGACGCCCTAGTCTCTGCCTCCACAGCCCAGCCAACATTTTGACTGCAACTCATGAGAAACCTTGAGCTAGAACCACCAAGCTGAGCCATTCCCAAATTCCTGATCCGCATGAACTGTGAGATCATAAATGATTGTTTTAAGCTGCTAAATACAAGGTACTGTTGTTGCATAGTAATAGATAAATAAGTTCCTTATTTCTTCCTGCTTTTATTCAATTGACCCAACAAATAACTATTGAGTTCTACTAGCTCAGTTGCAAAGCAAGGTCTGTGGCAGAGTACACAGCAAAGGAACACCTGGGGAAACGGCTATATCTCAGACGTATAGCCCCACACAGACAACTCCCAGCCTTAGTTGTAGAACAGCCCTATTTCCAGAGAAGTGCATTTAAGATCCTCCTATCAGACAAATGAGGAGTACCCTATTTTTTGACATATTTTAGGGACAGGGATTGTATCAATTCTCCAAGAGTTGTCTTTGCATCTCATTACTTCCTTTAGGAAGTTAATTTCCCCCCTTCAGCAAAGTTCTTGCTATGATAGGAGTCCCTTTATTTCTATCATTTATTTGGTGAAAACAGGAAACATGCTCAGTATAACAAACCCTTCACTGACTCCAAGTTACCCATCTCAGTATCTACGTAATTAATTTTTAAAGGGCACAGATCCCATTCTGCTAAGTACACTAGAAATAAATAATTTATATCTATGCGTTTCTCATGTGCTTGTCCCTAGTCGTAGAGTGGTGTGGATGAGAGATTTAATCAATCCCAATTTGGGCTCAGAGACCAACCCAGGGATGCAGTGTCACTACTGTTTGGTACAAGTATGCTTCCTTCAGTATGTCATTTTTTTTTTTAACACTCAGACCCACAGAAGAAAACTTCTAAAGCCTCAGCCTGGATTTCCTGGCATTTGTGCAGTACACATCCCTGTTGGTACACTGCTGATGCACACTCATATATGTATGACTTTTTCAACACAAGCATTTTAAATGAAGTATAATTTTCCATGATACTTACATAGGCTATACAGCAGCTTTGAGTTCTTGAATAAATTATTATTATAGCCATGGTGCATCCCCCAGGTGACTATATTAGACAGTCTGAAGCAAAATACATTCTTGAAATCAACTGTAATCTTCCATTCCAGTAGAAAATAATTTGTTGGGCAAATGAGTAAATGCATTTGAATTGTAATTCTATTCCAACAGGTTTCTCAGAGCTAGCATTTTAAATCACATTAACTGAAGACTTAGGTACGCCAATTGTTTATTAAAAGACCTACTGACCACAAGTTGCATAAACTAGACTTCCTAAATATAGACATCTTTTCCAAGTGAAATTCCTTAGCCTTTTTGACACAGAAGCAAAAGTGAATCATTCTTTTTTTGCAGATTCACTTTTCAGCTACCCCAAAATGTATGATGTTTGAACACTGGAGTTATTCCTGAGTGGTCAGACACTTAAGAAAATAATTTTAGAGACTGAGGGCCCAGTGAATGAGCGGGAAGATAAATGGATTTTTGGCAGCTAACTTTAGCCCCTGTGGCAGAGTAAACAATTGTCCAATATGAACAGGCTTCTAAAAATAACCATGGGCAAACTGTGGGCTTGTGGTAAATTAAAATACCTCCTGCTGAAGACAATTGAGCTTCATATATATTTAGTTTGGGGGTAGGACAGAAACCCAAATCTGTTAGATGAGACTCTTAACCAAATTCAGTCCTATTTAAGTTGAAGGCAAGTTGTCAAAGAGATAGCCCAAAGAAATAACATCAGTTCACATTTATTTTTAATATCCAATTTCTCTACACAGTAGAGTCTTATTCTTAAGAGGCAAAAAAACACATTCATAAGTGAGTCAATTCATAGAACAGCTTTGTGAGACAGGTTATGTTGACAGAAAGATGGGTTGTGGGGGTGAAGAATGTCCCTCTACACTTGAAATTCAGTGTGTGTTAATTTTGGAGAGAAATTATTTATGTTACCACTGCAAATGTTTAACTTATAAGAGGCATGCTGTGGAAGAGGGAAAGGCTGATGGGTAAGGCTTATCCAGCAAAAGTATCTGGTTCTAAAGTTTATAATAATCTTTTGTTTTGATAAAAGAACAAAAATACATATTTCCAGCATGTGTGTCTTTTTAAAATACCAGATGAAGTATTTGTTTGGCTTGATTTGAAGAGGAGTTTCAACTTAGAGCTCAGAAAAAAAATTCACTCTGGAAATGAATTTTGATTCGTTTCTTTCATAAAGAGTAATTAAGGCAGATACTTTGTTCAATGCATTAGCTGTTAGCCATGCATGCCATTTACATTTATTTAAAATCAAGCAAAATTAAAAGTTCAGTTTCTCAGTTGCATGTGCCACGTGTCAAGTGCTGAATTGCCACATGGGCCTAGTGGCTACCATATTAAATAGCACAGATAGAGAATATTTTCATCATCACAGAAAGCTCTACTAAACAGTACTACTCTAGTTCCTACCTGGAGAACAGATGAAAAGAAATTGTTATCTAAATTCATTACTTAAGAGAAGATACAGGTGATTCATTGGAAACAGTAGAGGTTTTAAAATATAGAGAGGCATTGTGATACTCATGCTACACAATGGCATAAAAGTGGTCGGGTGGCCACCGAAGATTTAACTTCTGTTTTGAATTGTGCTGCTGTCGGTAGTAGTGGTGGTTATGAATTTGTTGTGTTAGCAAGATAGATGCCAGAGATTCTCTTGGATTATCCTAGGCAGGATGACTGATCAGGGAAACAGAGACTGTATTTCTCATTAAAAATAATCTCGGCCCAACTCAAAGGCAAACAAGTTCTGTTTTCTGGTAAAGGATGTGGAATAAATACTCTGTGTCTTTGGAGCTAGAAGGGAAAGGAGGCTGGTCAATGCCTCCAGCAGGCTCTCCAAATTTCTGAGACTAGAAAGAGCAACAGTAATTGCCTATTCTGTGATGGGCTGACCCTCTAATGGGAGAAGGCGATGGCACCCCACTCCAGTACTCTTGCCTAGAAAATCCCATGGACGGAGGAGCCTGGAAGGCTGCAGTCCATGGGGTCGCAAAGAGTCGGACACGACTGAGCGACTTCACTTTCAATTTTCACTTTCATGCACTGGAGAAGGAAATGGCAACCCATTCCAGTGTTCTTGCCTGGAGAATCCCAGGGACGGGGGAGCCTGGTGGGCTGCCGTCTATGGGGTCGCACAGAGTCGGACACGACTGAAGTGACTTAGCAGCAACAGACCCTCTAATCAGCTCAAGCACAGCACCTCTGGATATTTAAGTGATGTATAGAGAGCCCAGGGAAGAAACCCTGGATAAAGTGAAGCCTCTTCCAGATGTGGTCTCCTGTGAAAGCTTAGGATGACCTGCATCAGCCATTTGTGGAGGGTGACTTCCCTGCAGCTCTGGACAGTCAAGTGGCCATACCCAAGGGACAGTGTGTAACAGCAAGGAACAATGACCACAAAACAACAGCAGCTCTTAAGACACAAAGCTCCTCTCCAGATAGAAGTGAAAGTGGATGGACCTCTTTGTTGGATAAAAAGCCACCACAATTTTTGGATGAGCAAAGGGGTTGAGGGAACACCGAGAGTGTACTGTAGGATTTCCTTCCCATCTGGCTTGAAGGGGTTCAAGCAGGTTCCATTTTAAATTGGGAAAATGGAAATAGACTTGATGTTATTTGCACCTCATGTGGTAGAGTAGTTTATCTTTGAAGACATGGGCAGCTGAGGGCTAACGGCTCACCCCTGAGCAGTTTGTATAAATAGCCTGTATTCAGAAATACTTCAGTTGGTGAGAGACCCAAATAACTGGTAAATTAGAAGATGGAATGTGCCCACCTGCTAAGAAAACTTAATTCAGGGAATTAAATGATAAAGTTAATTTTAAAACACTTTTTAAGTAAATAAGAAAAAATTTAAAGATGTATTTAAATTCCTGTGTTATAATTTTATTGACAATTTTCAAACCCATAATATCTCAATGAATAGCATATTTGCAAATATTGACTTTTTGTTTATTAAGTTCTTAATGAACATTTTCTGTTCTTTAGGCAGGTTTGATCTGCATTGCAAATAATTGGTTTCCGAATATGATTCTGTATGTTAACAGATTTTGTGTTAAAATTCCTGGCAAAAACTGTCCTATTTTCAGATGAATTAACTCATCTTCAAAATTGCAATGGGGATTTTTTTTATTGACTTAGACTTTGGAAAATAGTTCTGCTAATTTAAAATATTTCCATAATTGTCACAATGACTTTAAAAAATATGTATTTATTTGGCCACACTGGGTCTTAGTTGCAGCACACAGCATCTTTTAGTTATGGCATACAGTCTCTTAGCTGAGGCATGCAGGATCTAGTTCCCTGACCAGGGATTGAACTTGGGGCCCCAGCATTGGGAATGCAGAGTCTTAACCACTGGACCACTGGGGAAGTTCCAAGATGACTTTTTAAAGAATGGTGATCTGAAATATTTGACTCCTTTGAATTCACATGATTTTCTTAGAAATTAGGTCCTTTATTTCATAATCATAAAATTATGTTCACTTATGTACTTAGATTATTAATGTCACACATTTACAAATGAATCAGATTGATATTAATGTGCATAACAATTCAATGCTTTCTCACTCCTCCATTACATATTCCAGTTCTCCAAAACCAATTTATTAGCTGTAACTATTAGACATTGCCCTGCCCAGTACCATATGAAAGTTTTTAATCGTTCAGTTCCCTGGTTTCCCAGAAGAAATATTTATCAAAATATGTTTTCAGATAGGGTATGCTGAGCCTCATTCAACCCCACCTAATCTCCAAAGCCTGCTGCTCCCACTTTAAATCATGGTTTCAGTTACAGGATATGTATGATGATAAAATACAAAAGAGCTAATGTAATTCTCTTTGAGCTTTTTTCCAAGTTTACAAAATTAAGCGCTCTTGTCTTGTGTGTATGTATGCTAAGTCACTTCAGTCACGTCTGACTCTTTGTGATCCTATTGACCATAGCCTATAAGTCTCCTCTCTCCGTGGGATTCTCCAGGCAAGAATACTGGAGTGGGCTGCTGTTCCCTTCTCCAGGGGATCTTCCCGAGGAACCTGCATATCCTGCATTAGCAGGAGGGTTCGTTACCACTAGTGCCATGGGAAGCCCATCCTTGTCTTAGCATAGATACATACTCATACAACTATTCAGTTTTCTGTGGTGTTGAGAATGACTGGCAAATAAGCTCAAGAATAAAATAAAGATGGGATATGGGAAAAAAGTTCACATTTGAGCTGGCTGGTGAACTCTGCTGAATTACTAAATGGGTAGACTAAACATGCTTCAGTTCAGTCGCTCAGTTGTGTCCGACTATTTGCAGCCCCATGGACTGCAGCACGCCAGTCTTCCCTGTCCATCATCAACTCCCGGAGATTACTCAAACTCATGTCCGTTGAGTCGGTGATGCCATCCAACCATCTCATCCTCTCTCATCCCCTTCTCCTCCCGCCTTCAGTCTTTCCCGGCATCAGGGTATTTTCCAATGAGTCAGTTCTTTGCAGCAGGTGGCCAAAGTATTGGAGTTTCAGCTTCAACATCAGTCCTTCCAATGAATATTCAGGACTGATTTTCTTTAGGATGGACTGGTTGCAGTCCAGGGGACTCTCAAAAGTCTTCTCCAACACCACAGTTCAAAAGCATCAATTCTTCAGTGCTCAGCTTTCTTTATAGTCCAACTTTCACATCCATACATGACTACTGGAAAAACCATAGCTTTGACTAGATGGACTTTTGTTGGCAAAGTAATGGGTCTACTTTTTAATATGCCGTCTAGGTTGGTCATAGCTTTTCTTCCAAGGAGAAGTGTCTTAATTTCAAGGCTGCAGTCACCATCTGCAGTGATTTTATAGTCCAAGAAAATAAAGTCTGTCACTGTTTCCGTTGTTTCCCCATCTATTTGCCTTGAAGTGATGGGACCAGATGCCATGATCTTCATTTTTTGAATGTTGAGCTTTAAGCCAACTTTTCACTCTCCTCTTTCACTTTCATCAAGAAGCTCTTTAGTTCTTCTCTGCTTTCTGCCATAAGGGTGATGTTTTCTGCATATCTGAAGTTACTGATATTTCTTCTGGCAATCCTGATTCCAGCTTGTGCTTCATCCAGCCCGGCATTTTGCATGATGAACTCTGCATATAAGTTAAATAAGCAGGGTGACAATATACAGCCTTGACGTACTCCTTTCCCGATTTGGAACCAGTCTATTGTTACATGTACAGTTCTGAGCACTGTGCCTCTATCACTAGATTCTCTAACAAATAAGATGAGCAATTCTCTTCTGGGGGCTTTTAACACATAGAGTTCAACCACTAAGATTCTATGTGCTGAAAGGAAGATTTGTCTCCTGCCAAGAATTCAAAAAGCATAGCTACTTTCCAAGTCTCTCAACCTCGAACCCTATAAGGAAAGATCAGATTTCTTTCAGTGAACCAACCTAGAACTTTGTTTTCGTTTAAATAGACATGAACAATGTCTTAAATAAAGCTATTGTGATGCTAGCAAAATCATCAGTTTTTTCAACCCAAATTATACTGTTGATGTGAATGACCACTTCTGCCCAAAAGCTAGCCTAAGTTACAGGATATGTGTGATGATACAAATTTTATACAATGAATGCAGGCAACATTCCAGTTGACTTAATCTGGCAAGATCTTCCTTAGGTATGAGTATGAGTTTGGGCCTTGAGCCAGCAATCAAAAGGGATTGTAAATGTAAATGATTACCTCATTTAGTGAGGTCTGCTTTTTGGCTAGGTCAGAAGCACCTTCTCCAAAATTTATTCAGAATATATTTGAACCATTCTAGCTGTGTGACCTTGGAAAAATTATTTAATCTCCCTGTAGGTCTGTTTTTCCATCGGCAGAGTAAGTAAATTATAACATTTACCTCATAGGCTTATTAAGCAAGATACATATTAACATATATAAAGCACTGGGCTTCCCTGGTAGCACAGTTAGTAAAGAATCCACCTGCAATGCAGGAGACCCCCTTCGATTCTTGGGTCAGGAAGTTCCCCTGGAGAAGGGATAGGCTCCTCACTCCAGTGTTCTCGGGCTTCCGTGGTGGCTCAGATGGTAAAGAATCCACCTGCAATGGGGGAGAACCAGGGTTCTATCCCTGGATTGGGAAGATCCCCTGAAGGAGGGCATGGCAACCTACTCCAGTATTCTTGCCTGGATAATCCCCATGGACAGAGGAGCCTGAAGGGCTGCAGTCCATGGGGTCACAAAGAGTTGGACACGACTGAGCGACTAAGCACAGCACAGCATATAAAGCACTTGGATTACCTGGGACATAATAAAATATATATAAGTATTAGCTCTTATTAGTAGTATTATTATCAGGTTGATAGAGGGAAGCTGGACTTTACATTTATTCTGAATCCATGTAATTATCTAGCCAATGCAATTTCCACTTAGAGAATAATTTAAAATATATTTTTTGTACTTAAATATTCTCCAAATAACTGTCTTAAATCAAATATAAACCCCCTTTTGAAATAATTTCTTTTTAGAAGAAAAATATTTTGCACATGAATGGCTTATCTTTAGAAGATGCAGGAAGAGATAAAAACGGGAGGGAAATTCACTGAAAAATCTTGACATAAGCTCCTAATTACTCTTTCAGTCAAAGTTTTGCTTTTTTACTGCCCTCCATTAAGGTAACTACAAAATATTACAAAATAACTACAAAATACCTTGCTGATTTCTCACACTTATTTTCAATTTACTCTAATATCCCTTTATTTTAATATTCCAATTTAAAAATCATTTAAAAATACTTTTTAAAGTGATAAAATATCTATTGGAAAAGAAATTTCTGGTTTAAATATGTACAGTCTTGGAAGTTAAAAGTTTTTGCCACGATAGTGTGCTGGTACTAGACTAACTTTCTTGTGGTAAAACACTAGAAAACTGGGTAAATTGTTTGAAACAACTATCTTCGGAAATTGGATTATAGGCAGTACAGGACTATTATCTCTGAGAGATGGAAAACAAGCAAAGTAAACCTACAGTTACTCAGAATGACGGCATGGAAGCAACTTCCAGGCCATGCAGGAGGAGAGAGAACCTAAGCAAAGCACAATTGTCTCACTGAACTAAAAGACAGAGATCAGGGGTGAAGGGGGCTGAGGCAGCTAGAATCTGTGGCGCAGAAAACAAGAGAATGGGAGGTGCACAGAATAAGAGCTCCAGAAATCTTCATAGGGATCCCTTTGAGTCTTTGGTGCAATACTTCCCTGCATTGCATGGGGTGACACTCAATGAAGCCATATAAGGACAACTACCAGGGCACCACAAGCTGAAAAATTTAGAAAGGGCTTCCCTGGTGGCTCGGATGGTAAAAAAAATCTGCTGGTAATGCAGAAGACTTGGAGACTATAAGCTGAAAAACCACTAGAGTATCCACAGAATTAGAAGACATTCAATGTCTGTACCTGAGCGAGTAGAGAAACATCCTTGAACAACTGGGCATTCAGTAGAGGCTCCAGATAGGCTTTGCCAACGCTAGAGCTAAATTACCACTACATATTGGTTATGCTGCACAAGTACTAGCAAAGCTTAGAGACAAGTCTCAGAAAGATTAAGGGCATCTGCAATAGCGTAACTGCTCTCAGGAATAAAACGCAACCTTCTTCAAAAAAGGATTAAAAAAATTAATATACTTATACGATGACATTCACAATAGAAGGGACACAATAAAAATTTACTGAAAGTACAAGAATCAGGAAGATGTGACCCATAGCCAGAAGAAAATTAGTTAATGGAAGCAAACCCAGAATTAACAGAAAAGGACTACAAATCAGCTTTAATAACTGTAAAGATTTAAGGAAAACATATATAAAATGAAGAAAGAAATGGACACTATAAAAAAAGTCAAGTCAAACTTCTGGATCTGAAAATTAAAATATCCGAAATAAATTCACTGGACTTAGTATACTAGACACTGCAGAAAAACAGAATAAGTGAACTTGAATAAGGAAACTCAAAGCTGAGGGAGAGCTCGGAAAAAAGGGTATTAAAAAAAAGAACAGACAAATCTCAAATAATAGTGTATTTTCTGAAAGAAGCCAGACACAAAAGAAAAAATGTGTGATTTCACTTATATGAAAAGTCGACAAGGCAGATCATAGGAATAGAAAATAGACTAATGACTGCTTTGGGCTAGGGGTATAAGTAGAATGTGGAGGTATAATTCAGTAGAGAAGACTAAACAAACTTCTAAGATAATTCAACTTAGAAAAAGGCATGGAATAAAGGAAAAAAAGAAACAAAAAACTAGAGAGCTAAAATGTATAGAAAGATGGTAGTATTAAACCATCTTTAATGTATGCTAGAGCTGATTGACATCACATCATGAAAGAAAATCTCAGTTGTCTTCTTTTTCTGCAGAAATTGACAAAAATTTCTAAATTTTTCATCCTAAAATTCATACAGAATGAAGAGATTCAGATTAGACAAAACCATCTTTAAAAAGAACCAAGTTAGAGGATTCACATTCCCTGATATCAAAACTTTCCTCCTGATATCAAAGCAACAATAATCAAGACAATATGGCACTGGCATAAGGACAGACAGATCAATGAAATGGAATTGGGAGTCTAAAAGTAATCAGTTGACTACATTTATGGTCAACTGATTTTGATAAGGATACCAAGACGATTTATTGGGCGAAAATGGTCTTTTCAACAAGAAGTACTGGGCTAAATGTATGAAAAGTTAAAGTGTTAGTCACTCAGTTGTGTCCGATTCTTTGCAACTCCATGGACTGTAGCCCACCAGGCTCCTCTGTCCATGGGATTCTCTAGGCAAGAACACTGGAGGCATAGCCATTCCCTTCTCCAGGGGATCCTCCCAACCCAGAGATTGAGTTAATGTCTCCTGCATTGCAGACAGAATCTTTACTATCTGAGCCTGTAAAACCACAAAGCTGAACTCCTAATTTATACCGTCCACAAAAATGTAACTTAAAATGGATTATAGTCCTGATATTATTCAGCCATAAAAGGAATAAAGCCCTGATACCTGTTACAACATGAATAAATCTTGAAAACATGCTTAATTATAGAACCAGTCACACTAGGCCATGTATTGTATGATTTCATTTACATGAAATGTTTGGAATAAGCAAATCTATAAAGACAGGAAGTAAATTAGTGGTTGCCAAGGGCTAGGTGGAAGGAGGAATGATTGCTAATGGGTGCATGGTTTCTTTTTGGGGTGGCAAAATGTTCTAGTATTAAATAGAGGCAGTAATTGCATAACTCTGAATATACTAAAAGCCACTTGTATACTTTAAAGGGGTTACTTTTACAGTATGTAAATTATAGCACAATAAAGCTAATTTTTAAAAAAGAATGGAAGGCTATATTATGAAAACTTTAATCATAAAAAACTGAAGAAGCTATATTAATATCAGACAATATAATCTTCAGTACAAGAAATACTCCTAAAAATATAGAAGTATTTTACATAAAGATTAAAGATGAATTTCTCTAAAAGATATAAAAATCTTAATATGTATGTATCTAATAACAAAGTTAAATGACAGAACTGAAATGAGAAATAGACAAATTTAAATTATAATTGGTGATTTCAACTTTCCTTTCTCAGTAGCTGATAAACAAGGAGACTGAAAATTGTTAAGAATAGAAGTAACTTTACCACACTACCAATTTCATCTAATTGATAAAGAAACAAAATACATCCTTTTGAAATGCACATGGAACATTTATCAAAAGGCATATACTGAAATACAGAACACATTTCAAGGAATTTAAAATGAAAAAAGTCTCATGGAGTGTTTTTCAGTTACAATAGAATTAGAAATTAATTACTAACTTAAATATCAAAAAGTTTCCAGTTGGAAATGAAAAAACATTCTAAACATCAGACAAAGACGTCATAAAGGAAGCTAGCAAACATTTGAACCAAATTATAATGAGAACACAATTTACCAAAATTTGTGGGATTAGCAATAACTAGAGGGAAGGAAGTTATAGCTTTAAGTGCTTGTGTAGAAAAAATCTTTTCTTTCAAACCTAAGATTCTACCTCAAGAAGATGTAAAATACGAGCAAAGTAAACCAAAAAATAGAAGGAATAAATTGAAAGAGGGAATTTGTGAAACAGAAACAGGGCAAACAATAGAGAATGAAATTAAAAAATGGTTTTTGAACAGGGAAAGAGGAAAGTTAAATACATTTATTAATCATTGTGTAAGCAATAGATGTGAATTAAATTATATCAGTAAAAACTGACAAAGAAAAGAATAAAACGTTAAAGAAGAGAAAAAGAGGTGGGGCATATGTAGATAGAGAGCTAAGTTTGTATTTTTGTTCTAATATATAGAAAGTGTGTATGTGAGTGTGTGTGGATATAAATTTATATAATTATAGCCAGGCTTATTATTTATATAGCACTATAGCCAGCTTTCTCATTGTTGGAAGACTCCTTGAAAAAATGACTGATTGTAGGACTTGGGCAGGAAGGGCACAAGGGAGGGTGGAACCTTGTATTAGTTTGCTATTGCTGCATAACAAATCACCACAAACTTAGCATGTAAAAATAACAGCCATTTGTTGTCTCACCATTTCTGTAGATCAGAAGTCCAGGTATAGCTCAAATGGATTCAGTTCAGTTCAGTTCAGTTGCTCAGTTGTGTCTGACTCTTTGCGACTCCATGAATTGCAGCATGCCAGGCCTCCCTGTCCATCACCAACTCCTGGATTAAGGCTCAGCATATCGCTAGGCTGAAACCAAAGGACCAGCCAGGCTACATTCTCATCTGGGGTTAGAGTCCTCTTCCAAGTCTGTTCAGGTTATTTACTTGTGAGTGAGGACTGAAACCCCCATTTCCTTTCTGGCTGTCAGTGGTGCTTTCTCTCACATCCCAGAAGCTGCCGGAAGGTCCTTTATGACCCTCTTACTTCCTGATAGCTTTCTTCTTCAAAGCCAGAAGGACAATCCCTGCAGAGAGATTTATACAATGTAACAGTTTTATACCATATAACCCAATCATGGGAATGACTATTCAGCTTCCCTCTAAGGAAGGAAGAGATTCCTTAGAGGATTATGCCAAGAGGAAGAGAGGATTATGCCAAGTTTGTTCTCACCAGGCGGCAGAAGTCTCAGGGACCATCTTAGAATTCTGCCTCCTCAAAACAAACATCTTGTACAAAAAGTAAGGAGGTTCTCAAAATAGGATACCAGGTGGAGAGAACAGCCATCTTGAAGAGACTTCTCCTCTTATCTTATCAGTTTGAGCAAAATAAATAAATAATGAGAGTAATGGGCTAAAATCCATAAAATAAGAACACATGAATCTGTGCTGATACACCATATCTATTGATATGTATATATATACTGAAATATATCCATATATATTGTTATATATATATTGTTGGATCCATATATATTGTTGTATATGGATATATATGAATAAATAGGGAACAGAAGAAAGTTCTTTGTATGGTGGATTTCAGACACTGTAAAAATGTTAGAAAATTACTATTTGTCAACCATCACAGTAGTAATTGCTTCAGGCAAGAATCACCAATGGATGATAAAGTTAGTGGCCAAAAGTATGGTGAGAAACAGATTATTCACCAAGTCTCTGCAAGATACAAATTAATGATAAGGAAAAATAGTCACTCTACGGTGGAGGAATCTGGAAGTCACTAGTTAACATCACCAATAATAGGACAATTAACATCATATTCCTCCTCAAGTGCTGACTGGGGTGGCATAATATCCCTTCTTTAGCATCCTGTCCAAAATGCATAACCTGATCAAACCATAAGGAAACACCTTGTGTGCGTGCTCAGTCATGTCCCACTCTTTGCGGCCCCATGGACTGTAGCCCACCCGGCTCCTCTGTCCATGAAATCTTCCAGGCAAGAATAGTGGAGCAGGTTGCCATTTCCTTCTCTAGGGGATCTTCCCAACCCAAGAATCAAACCTGTGTCTCTTGTATCTCCTGCACTGGCAGACAGATTCTTTACTACTAGCACTCTCTGGGAAGCCCAGCAAGGGGGTCTGGGAAGTATAGTTACTAGTTTTTAAGGCTGCCACAGTACAGGAAGATGAAACAGACCTTAGGCACCAATCTGCCATATTTACTCAGATAGTTCATTCAATTGTTCCTTATTCTTTTTTGTGTGGACATATTGCAGCCATCAAATTAAAAGACGCTTATTCCTTGGAAGGAAAGTTATGACCAACCTAGATAGCATATTCAAAAGCAGAGACATTACTTTGCCAACAAAGGTCCATCTAGTCAAGGCTTTGATTTTTCCTGTGGTCATGTATGGATGTGAGAGTTGGACTGTGAAGAAGGCTGAGCGCTGAAGAATTGATGCTTTTGAACTGTGGCGTTGGAGAAGACTCTTGAGAGTCCCTTGGACTGCAAGGAGATCCAACCAGTCCATTCTAAAGGAGATCTAAATCCTGTCTCTATGAGTGAGGATGCCTGGGTTAGAACTGCTTATAAATGGAACCAAAGCCTGTTGCTTTTATAACTGAAAAGTCAAGGGCGTAGTTCTGAATTCTAGAAGTGTTCAATTCTTTTTAATTAAATTTACAAATTTAATCAGGAATTGATCTTTTTCTCAGCTCTTCTTCCTCCTAATTGACTTTATTCACAGCAGATCTTCCTTTAGCAGTGGCAAATCTGGCAAGCAGAAGCTCAAGTACTATGTTCTGTTTAATAATCTCAGTGTAAAAAGAATACTTCTTTCTTTCTATGTAATTGATAGGTAATTGTAGCAAAAGTGCTAAGTGTAATTCTTATTACATTTACCTGGAGAATATGCTTATCCCTGAACTATGGCCAGGGATATGAGATATGCTGATTGGTCAAGCCAGGGCCACGTGCCTCTGTCAGGATCTAGGAGATGACTCTAGCCCTGTGTGACCCCCATGACTGAGAATAAGGAGTAGTGACATCTCCAGTTATTTTCTCAGGAGACTGATGTCCACTGCAAAGTAATAAACCAAGCATCCTAGATTCTAGTCCAGTATTCCTAACACCACAGTACTATAATTCAGCATCTGGGACAATGCACAGTATCCCAGAGACAATCTGGTCCTCCGTTGCCAGAATGTGATTACGATATCCTATAGCTACAGGATGGAGGGACTCCAGCCCTACTGACAGGGAATACCGGTGGCAGAGCTAACTGGATGAGACAATTTCATTGTCATGAAGATTAGCAAGCAGAGTATTCGCATCTTTTACTCCATTTTCTAAAATTTGAATTTACACAATTAAGCAAAGCATCAATGAACTTTGAACAGTAAATAGAGGGAAGCCACAATTCCTATTCATCTGTAATTGTTTCATGTCCATAAGCACAACGAATATGAAGAGAAAAAGAAAAGTAAGAAAAATGGGAGACTGGAGAACTATGTAAAAGAACAGTTTCTTACTCAACACATCACTGACAATGTCGACAAGCAGTCATTTCTAAATGTCAAAAATGTAAGTAGAACAGCTCGCTTAGGAAAGAGGAAGGCAGGATTATTAAGCCTAATCTGTCAATCAATGCTTGCTTGATTATTGGTAGAGAAATACTAGAGGAAAGGTTTTCAAATTTAAAAAATATATTCAGGGGGCCTCCCTGACCAACGTAGGAGACCTGGGTTCAATCCCTGATCAGGGAACTGGATTCCACATGCTGCACCTAAGGATCCTGCATGCTGCAACAAGAATAATTCAGCCAAATATATATATATATATATATTCATATTTGCAATAAAATTAAAAACCAGGACTTTGAGAGTATTCTACTTCTGTATTTCTATGAAAATATAAAATACATTATATTTAACAAGCTGGGATTCTATTCTTGTTTTTTTTTTAATCTATATTTTATCATGGAAATATAAAAGCTGTTACTAAATGAGTTACTTCCCACCAAAAAGAACTATTAGTATTACTATTTTTTCATATGGTAAACATAGATAGCAGTACCCTTATTTCAGGCAAGAAATACTAGAGAAAAGATATAGATCATGAAACTAAACTCTACCATCAATGAATTTAAATCTAAATGATTTCATAGAACTGCACAGTTTCTAGAATAAAGAAAAGTGAAAATATTTCAGAGGTTCGAAGGAGGGATGGGGGAAAGTTGCCTGAAGTTAAGGTTTGATGGTTTTGAAACCTGACTGCAATCTTGAACACTTCACACACCAAATGATGTGAATGATGAGGTCCATGTTTCTTCTACTTGAATTTGAGTGGGTTTGTGATTGATTCAACCAATAAATCAAAAGGGAAGTTGGACTTCCCTCATAGCTCAGTTGGTAAAGAATCTGCCTGCAATGCAGGAGACCTGGGTTCTATCCCTGGGTTGGGAAGATCTCCTGCAGAAGGAAATGGCAACCCACTCCAGTATTCTTGCCTGGAGAATCCCATGGACAGAGGAGCCTGGCAGGCTACAATCCATGGAATCACAAGAGTTGGACACAACTTAGCAACTAAACCACCAACCAGCACCAGGTTGGTGGCGGATGGACTAACCAATAAAAGACAGCAGTCACAAGGCTGTGTGACTTTCAGGTCATAGGAATTCTGGGGTTCTCAGAGCATCTATGAAAGACCAACTACGCTGAACCTACCTTGTTGCAAGGCCACTTATAGGTACTCCAAACACAGTCCTAGAGGGGCTCAGACATCCAGCTGTCCTCATCAAGGCCCTAATCATAGAACTGAAACTGTCTTAGGTCTTCCAGGCTACTGAAAGACCTTTATGATACCATGTAGAACAGAAGAAAGACCCAACCAAACCCTGCCCAATTTGTGACCCACAAAACCATGAAATATAATAAAACAGTCTTCATTTTAAGTCACAAAATTTGAGGGTAGTTTGTTATGCAAACAAAAGAACAAAGGGGAAATCATTTTGGAATAAGTGGTATAATTACTTTTCTTATAAAACAACATGTTCTTAAAAACAAGAACACAATAATTCTTGGTAATGGTTAAGGACAAATGATCCAGCAAAATACTATAGCAATAAGCTGATATGGAGTGTTTTTGCTTTGCTTTCAGGATATTTTTGGCCCTAAGGGACACCTTCAACTATAAGAAGAGTAATTTGAAAAGGAAATATGGGGGAGAGAATACAGTACAATTCCTTAATATAACATACAATTAACTGAAACTTCTACGCATCTAAAGTTCAAGCAATCAAAAAGCTCAAATAGCAGATAAATTGTGTCTTGTTCCTTGTCTCTCTTTTTATGAAAAAGAGATGAGAAACAAGTAAACAGCTGATATTATCATTTTATTGGGAAAAAAAAATCAAGCAGTGTCAGGCCTTCTCACCATGACATAAATTTTAGAATCCTCATATTAGGTAAAATATACCAGAAACTTATTTTTGAATAACTGGAAAAACAACAAAATCTGAAACTATAGCTATACCTTCCACCTCCGTAGTACTACATGTTGGCAAGATGTGTTTATTTCCCTCAGGACTTGCCTCCTGGTCTAGTAGCTGGGACTCCACACTTCCACTGCAGGGGGCCCAGGCTCCATCCCAGGTTGGGGAACTACGATCCTGCATGTCACATGGAGTGACCAAAAGGATAAATAAAATATCTTTTTTTAAAAGCCCATTATTCTGATAAAAATAAAAGAGAGATGTTTATTTCCCTGAAGATTTATACAATTCTGGGGTTCAAAAAGAGCCAGTAAAGATAATTAGAATAGTTTCCAGAATTATCTTAACATAGGACATTTATTTTCCTAATCTTTTTCAATTTACTCGTTTCGCAGACTCTCCATTTGTTTAGTTTTCAATTCAAACATTATGTTGAATCCACTGAAAGATAATTTTTATTTGTTGAACTTGGCTTCTTAATATGAAATGCAATACTGCACAAATACACATCTGAAACCTTCTAATCTTCTGCAAATGAAAGCATGACAAGTTATCTAAACACAAGAATGCATAGGAGAAAAAGCCAAAAAATATTACATATATTTTTTTTTTAATCAGAAAATTGAAAAATACAGAACACACAGAAAACACTATGTTTTGGTTAAGGATCAAAACAATTCCACTAATAAAACAAACTGCCTTCCATGCAGAAGAGATGCTATAGATAATGGTACCATTGAGTTGATTAAAAATAATAGTTACAGGCACTAAAACCCTGATTAAAAAGCAGTCAGTATGACAATACTATAATTCTCACCTCCAAAACAATATTAAATTTTACTGATAGAATGTTAGTTAAGAAAGCTAATACCTATCGCCTTCTACATTTCAGTTCAGTTCAGTTCAGTTGTTCATTCGTGTCCGACTTTTGTGGCCCCATGGACTGCAGCATGCCAGGCCTCCCTGTCTATCACTAACTCCCGGAGTTTACCCAAACTCATGTCCATTGAGTCAGTGGTGTCATTCAACCATTTCATCCTCTGTCATCCCCTTCTCCTCTCGCCTTCAATCTTTCCCAAGTCAGGGTCTTTACAAATGAGTCGCTTCTTCGCATCAGGTGGTCAAAGTATTGGAGTTTCAGCTTCAACATCAGTCCTTCCAATGAACACTCAGGACTGATCTCATTTAGGATGGACTGATTGGATCTCCTTGAAGTCCAAAGTGAAAGTGAAAGTGAAGTCGCTCAGTTGTGTCCGACTCTTTGCGACCCCATAGACTACCAGGCTCCTCTGTCCATGGGATTTTCCAGGCAATAGTACTGGAGTGGATTGCCATTTCCTTCTCCAGGGGATCTTCCCAACCCAGGGCTCGAACCCAAGCCTCCCGCATTGTAGACAAACACTTTACCGTCTGAGCCACCAGGGAAGTCCAAGGGTCTCTCAGAAGTCTTCTCCAACACCACAGTTCAAAAGCATCAATTCTTCAGTTCTCAGCTTTCTTTAAAGTCCAACTCTCACATCCATACCTGCTATGGAAAAACTATAGCTTTGACTGGATGGACCTTTGTTGGCAAAGTAATGTCTTTGCTTTTTAATATTGCTATCTAGGTTGGTCATAACTTTTCTTCCAAGGTGTAAGCATCTTTAATTTCATGGCTGCAGTCACCATCTACAGTGATTTTGGAGTCCCCAAAAATAAAGTCTGCCACTGTTTCCTCATCTATTTGCCATGAAGTGTTGAGACCGGATGCCATGATTTACTTTTCTGAATGTTGAGCTTTAAGCCAACTTTTTCACTCTCCACTTTCACTTTCATCAAGAGGCTTTTTAGTTCCTCTTCACTTTCTGCCATAAGGGTGGTGTCATCTGCATATCTGAGGTTATTGATATTTCTCCCAGCAATCTTGATTCCAGCTTGTGCTTCATCTAGCCCAGCATTTCTCATGATGTACTCTGCATATAAGTTAAATAAGCAGGGTGACAATATACAGCCTTGATGTACTCCTTTTCCTATTTGGAAACAGTCTGTTGTTCCATGTCCAGTTTTAACTGTTGCTTCCTGACCTGCATAGATTTCTTAAGAGGCAAGTCAGGTGGTGGTATTCCCATTTCTTTCAGAATTTTCCAGTTCATTGTGATACACACAAAGACTTTGGCATAGTCAAGCAAAGCAGAAATAGATGTTTTTCTGGAACTCTTTTGCTCTTTTGATGATCCAATGGATATTGGCAATTTGATCTCTGGTTCCTCTGCTTTTTCTAAATCCAGCTTGAACATCTGGAAGTTCACAGTTCATGTATTGTTGAAGCCTGGCTTGGAGAATTTTGAGCATTACTTTACTAGCGTGTGAGATGAGTGCAATTGTGTGGTAGTTTGAACTTTCTTTGGCCTTGCCTTTCTTTGGGATTGGAATGAAAACTGACCTTTTCCAGTCCTGTGGTCACTGCTAGTTTTCCAAATTTGCTGACATATTGAGTGCATAACTTTCACAGCATCATCTTTCAGGATTTGAAATAGCTCAGCTGGAATTCCATTACCTCCACTAGCTTTGTTCATAGTGATGCTTCCTAAGGCCCACTTGACTTCACATTCCAGGATGTCTGGCTCTAGGTGAGTGATCACACTATCGTGATTATCTGGGTCATGAAGATCATTTTTGAACAGTTCTTCTGTGTATTCTTGCCACCTCTTCTTAATATCTTCTGCTTCTTTTAGGTCCATACCATTTCTGTCCTTTATTGAGTCCATCTTTGCATGAAATATTCCCTTGGTATCTCTAATTTTCTTGAAGAGATCTCTAGTCTTTCCCATTCTATTCTTATCCTCTATTTCTTTGCGCTAATCACTGAGGAAGGCTTTCTTCTCTCTCCTTTCTATTCTTTGGAACTCTACATTCAAATGGGTATATCTTTCCTTTTCTCCTTTGCTTTTCACCTCTCTTCTTTGCACAGCTATTTGTAAGGCCTCCTTAGACAGCCATTTTGCTTTTTTTGCATTTCTTTTTCTTGGGGATGGTCTTGATCCCTGTCTCCTGAACAATGTCATGAACCTCCATCCATAGTTCATCAGGCACTCTGTCTATCAGATCTAGTCCCTTAAATCTATTTCCCACTTCCACTGTATAATCATAAGGGATTTGATTTAGGTCATACCTGAATGCTCTAATGGTTTTCCCTACTTTCTTCAATTTAGATTGAGTCTATTCACTTTGGACATGATCGATGTTCTTAATCATTATAAGATATTTCACGGAATGTTTGAGATGTTCAGAGACCTGGAAAACTGAAGAGATGTTGGAAATTCTTGGGCTTACAGAACATTGCTGTGAAACTTTGTTGACTCAAAGCCATACCATGCCTGACACAAAGAAGAAAGCTTTCATGACACTGTTATAGATGAATGCCTACCAGATGGTACTACACTTTCTTATGAGTCCTTCCATAACCAGTCAGTTTATCATCTGAAATCCCATAATGAATAATAGAGAGAGGAGGAATGCTTGTGATGGCTGATTTTCCTGGGGCTCTAAGCATCTTTCTGGAACATATCAATGCACAATCCTGGCAGTAAGTTATTCCAACCATTCTAAACATTACAGGGCAGCCTGGGTTTATATGAAAACTTAACTATTAGCTAGGAGGAGAGGAGCCTTAGGTGGTCACAGTCTCTTAGGGATGATGCAAATCCTGAATTAGGACAAAGAAGACTAGGTTTTTAAGTTTTCTGTCAACATGGTTTTCTCCAACTCTGATTTAACATTCAGTTCAGTTCAGTTCAGTCGCTCAGTCGTGTCTGACTCTGCGACCCCATGAATTGCAGCATGCCAGGCCTCCGTGTCCATCACCAACTCCCCGAATTCACCCAAATTCATGTGCGTCGAGTCGGTGATGCCATCCAGCCATCTCATCCTCTGTCGTCCCATTCTCCTCCTGCCCCCAATCCCTCCCAGCATCAGGGTCTTTTCCAGTGAGTCATTCTTCGCACGAGGTGACCAAAGTATTGGAGTTTCAGCCTCAGCATCAATCCTTTCAATGAATACCCAGGACTGGTCTCCTTTAGAATGGACTGGTTGAATCTCCTTGCAGTCCAAGGGACTCTCAAGAGTCTTCTCCAACAACACAGTGCAAAAGCATCAATTCTTCGGCACTCAGCCTTCTTCACAGTCCAACTCTCACATCCATACATGACCACTGGAAAAACAATAGCCTTGACTAGATGGACCTTTGTTGGCAAAGTAATATCTCTGCTTTTGAGTATGCTATCTAGGTTGGTCATAACTTTCCTTCCAAAGAGTAAGCATCTTTTAATTTCATGGCTGTAATCACCATCTGCAATGATTTTGAAGCCCCCAAAAGTAAAGTCTGACACTGTTTCCACTGTTTCCCCATCTATTTCCCATGAAGTGATGGGACCGGATGCCATGATCTTCATTTTCTGAATGTTGAGCTTTAAGCCAACTTTTTCACTCTCCACTTTCACTTTCATCAAGAGGCTTTTTAGTTCCTCTTCACTTTCTGCCATAAGGGTGGTGTCATCTATATATCTGAGGTTATTGATATTTATCCAGCAATCTTGATTTCAGCTTGTGCTTCTTCCAGCCCAGCATTTCTCATGATGTACTCTGCATATAAGTTAAATAAGCAGGGTGACAGTATATAGCCTTGACATACTCCCTTTCCCATTAGGACTCTAATAGAAATGTTTCCCTCGCAATTATTATGTCTTTTTTGATTGTCCTGGGTCTTCTTTGCTGCATACAGGCTTTCTCTAGTTGCAGTGAGTAAGGGCTATGCTTCACTGTGAGGTGTGGGCTTCTCACTGCCATGGCTTTCTTGTTGCAGAGCACAGGCTCTTAGTGTGCAAGGTTCAGTAGTTCCAGCCCACAGGCTCAGTAGTTGTGGCTCTGGGCTTAGTTGCTCCTCAGGATGTGGAATCTTCCCAGACCAGGGCTTGAACCTGTGTCCTTTGCATTGGTAGGCTGATTCTTATCCAGTGTACCACCAGGGAAGTCCCCTAGCAGTTATTCTTATAATTATTTTAAAGCTATTTCTTTACTTTTTATTCTTTCAGTTCAGTTCAGTTCAGTTCAGTCGCTCAGTTGTGTCCAACTCTTTGTGACCCCATGAATCGCAGCATGCCAGGCTTCTCTGTCCATCACCAACTCCTGGAGTTCACTCAGATTCACGTCCATCGAGTCAGTGATGCCATCCAGCCATCTCATCCTCTGTCATCCCCTTTTCCTCCTGCCCCCAATCCCTCCCAACATCAGAGTCTTTTCCAATGAGTCAACTCTTTGCATGAGGTGGCCAAAGTATTGGAGTTTCAGCTTTAGCATCATTCCTTCCAAAGAACACCCAGGACTGATCTCCTTTAGAATGGACTGGTTGGATCTCCTTGCAGTCCAAGGGACTCTCAAGAGTCTTCTCCAACACCAAAGTTCAAAAGCATCAATTCTTCAGCGCTCAGCTTTCTTCACAGTCCAACTCTTATTCTTTACTCAGTATCAAAAATCTGCATTCTAACAGCATCTCTAGCAAAGTCCTAGTAAAGCTGACAGGCCAGGGACAGTGGAGAAATGCATAAAAACCCTCCCTGTTCCTAGCTGGAGCTGATTGAGTACCAGCCCAAGTGACTGTCCTTTTTGTGCTGCAATCTCATTTTAGCAGCACTCTCTGGCCATTAATAGTCTTTTCTGGTCACTGTGGTGAAGAGGACACCTGGAAAAGGAACTTCACATCCATTATGCATCATGAATTAGCTCCCTAGAACCTAAGACTGAGGAGTTAGTACATTAGAATCTCATTTTGCTTAATTTAAGGGGGTATGCCTCCTTAAATGTATAAACCAAATTCTAACATTGCTATCCTTCAAGACACCCCACTCAAAACTTCATATACACTTTCCTGTAAATACTACCCAGCTGAGACATATTCACTAAGTCCTGTCATCTGACCTTAAACATGATATGAAAGAAAATCAAACAAATAAATAGGAAAAGAAAATTTTCAACACAGATGTCCGTAGAACTAAATATCAATGAAGAAAATGTTTGTAAGATTAGTAGAGCATCTAACAGGCATTTGGACGTGAAAACCTGACCTTTAGTGTTGGCAGTGTGGTTTTGTAGACCACTTTAGACTTTTTACACGGTGGGTGTGTGATGCTGTCTAAACTCTGACTCTCTTAGAGTAGGAAATGTGAGGGTCTTAATCTACTTCATTAATTGATTTCTAAATTTCCAATAAATTATTTTTGAGCTTTTTCATAAGCATTATAGCTATTTGTTTAACATAAATAACATTCTCATGTAAAGACATGACTTTTAAAAATGTGAATGTCTTAAAGAGAAGCTGAGATACTTAAATTACAAAGTAGATTGAAACTCAGAGTACATCCATTTTTAAACAAGGTGATCCTTAAATAAATTGTGATGTAGGCTGTTTGCCTTTGGAGTTTGTTGCAAGTGACAGAAACCTAATGGCAGATGTAACTTAAGGGAGGATGAACCAATACAAACATGTGAAATTCATTGATACATCTGGGCCTCAGGGACCAGTAACCAGGGATTCTCCTCAACAGGGCACTTCATCTTCCATCTTGGCTTCCTTCTGAGTGTTGACTTTATTGTCTGACACCAAGGACTGACTTTCTCTGCTTTAGAATAAGTGTGTCTTATGGCTTCCCAAATGTTAAATATTTCATCTTCCATTCAGGAAACACCATCTTCAAGTTCTGAGTTTCAGGTGCCAAACCTGACCAGGACAGTAGCTTCACATAAGGACATCACCCTCTCCTAAAAATAATTAATTGCAGAAAAAATAGAACAGTCACTTGTCAGGAGGCTTGCAGTAGTTCAGTGGGGCATAGGGTCAGGCAAGAGTGCTAGATAAACACAGCACAGATGCTTATCATCTATTTTCTGCTCTCTCACACTTTTAAAATACCCCTCCTAACACACTCAATCCCAGGGATATATCTTTGTGTTATTTCCCACTATCCGTCAACTTTCCCTCAACTCCCTCTTTTCAATTTTCTTTCATGATCCTTATACTCCTTATGTTAAGTGTGCTGGTGATTTTTAAGCTATATGTTGTGAATTAGTGGTGAAAACTCTACTTTTTAAAAAACAGTTTTATTTATTTAGTTTTGGCTGTGCTGGGTCAGCACTGCTGCGTGGTCTTTTCTCTAGTTGCCTCAAGCAGGGGCTGCTCTTTACTGGCAGTGCAAGAGCTCCTCAGTGGTGGCTGCTCTTGTTGCAGAGTATGGGCTCTAGGCGCGGGGGCTTCAGTAGCTGTGGCATGTGGGTTTAGCTGCGCCGAGGAATATGGAATCTTCCCAGACCAGCGATCGAACCCCTGTCCCATGCATTGGCAGGTAGATTCTTCTCTGAGCCACCAGAGAAGCCCTGCTTTTGCTGTTTAAACTACTGAAATGAGACCTTGAGATGAACTGCAGTTTCAAGCTATTGTTCTCAAGAATCCATAATCTTACCTTGAAAGAGAGGTCAGAGAGCCTGCATAGGTCCTCAGTGTGTGTGTATGTTAGTCGCTCAGTCATGTCTGACTCTTTGCAGCCCCATGGACTATAGCTTGCCAGACTCCTCTGTCCATAGCATTCTCCAGTCAAGAATACTGGCGTGGATTACCATTTCCTTCTCAAGAGGATGTTCTCCATCCAGGGACTGAACTCGAGTCTCTTGCATCTGCTACGTTAGCAGGCAGATTCTTTACCACTAGTGCCATGTGGGAAGTCAGTGACCAAAGTTACCCTGAGAACCCTTTTGATTTTGCCTTCTGATGGCCAAATCTTTGCCTCTGGGTGTTAATGTTGTAAGCTTTATGGATTAAATATTTAGATACAATGTGTCCATCGCAAATTTCTCTCAGTATAGGATAAAGTACAATTTCTATGAAGTGATTATGAACATTTTATGCAGTCGCAACTAACTAGGATATTTGATCCATTTCTCTGTCACCTTTGGAAATAACTATGAAATAAAATTTGTTGTACGGGACAGAAGAACAATAACAACCTGGGCCTCCCTGGTAGCTCAGTAGTAAAGAATCCACTTGCCAATGCAGGAGACACGGATTCAATCCCCAATCTGGAAAGATCTCAAATGCTGCAGGGCAACAAAGCCCGTGTGCCACGACTGCTGAAGCCTGTGCACCCTAGAGCCTGTGCTGACAAGAGAAGCCACCGCAATGCGCAGCCCCTGTACCACAACTAGAGCACAGCACTCACTGCAACTAGAGAAAAACCCACACAGCAGTGAAGACCCAGCACAGCCAAAAATAAATAAACATTACATTTAAAAAGCCCTCAGAAATCAAAAACAAAATAAAAACATTTTTTAGAATGATTTTTTTCACCTAAAACTGAGATTTTCAGAGACTTGGGAAAATGACAAAAATTTATTTTTTCATCTTATAAAAAGAGGGGTATTATCAACATTTAGGCGCTTTTTATACTCCATACTTCTTAACTGACAAGATAATTTAAGAATTGTATGAGAAGAATTGTCAAATCTACCAATACTTCATATTGGTAGAGTGCATTTAATATAAATGTTGCAAAGATCGTACACTTTGCAAACTAGAAAAGAAAGCCTTTGAAGATGTATCAATGTCCTCACCGCCCATGATGCTTTCATCCTTAGGAGAATTCTTGATCTTATTCTTAGGAAATAGTCACGTATTTTTACCCCAATAGGGGGTATTAATCCTCTTTATGATTTTACTAGCTACTGTAATACATTAAAGGAAAGTGAAGTCGCTCAGTTGTGTCCGATTCTTTGCGATCCCATGGACTGTAGCCTACTAGGCTCCTCTGTCCATGGGATTTTCCAGGCAATAGTACTGGAATGGATTGCCATTTCCTTCTCCAGCGGATCTTCCCAACCCAGGGATCGAACCCAGGTCTCTGGCATTGTAGACAGACGCTTTACCGTCTGAGCCACCAGGGAAGGCCATTGTAACACATTAACCACAGCCAGTTAGTTGCATCACTACAAGGTAGTTCTTTTCCTGAATGCTTCCTGAAGGTTCTGCTATAAGCAAAAAGATGGGAGTTGAGTCCTCAACACAGTGCAGTCTCAGTATCTTGGGAAGGACTGTACAATTCAAAGCTGAACCTCTGGGTACTAGCTTCTGAGCTGTCAGTACTTAGACGACTGTACTTGAGGACTGGGCTGAGATTTCCAAGGCTCTTTGAAGTTCAGAGGCAGGTGACTTCAGGAAAGCAGAGTGGTGATTCAAAATCCAGAGGTACAAGAATTCATTATAGAACTGAATGAACTAATGAGAGCCATTTAATTGTCCTGTGGTCTGTGCTTTAAAAAAAAAAATTATTGGTATTCTTCATATATACTTTTTCTTTTCTTATTGTGCTTTTAATATTTAGTTTAGCTGAATGAGAAAGCACATTCAAAAGAATCCAATATTTTTTACTGTGTCTTATTGTTTTTCATGGTATTATAGTTACTTCCATAAGCTCAGTAAGACTCTCTCTTCCTTTTACCAGATAAATTTGGACCAAACATTGGTACTACTGAGGCTTGTATGTGGGTTGTCATACTTGAGACTAGTTCTTGACCAGTTATTGTAACTAGTCCCCCTGAAGGAACAAGGGTTGTACTTTCTAGGTGGAATCAATACCCACAAAGCCAGTGCAGACAAATGGCTTGATCTTTTTCCATGACTGTCAGAATCCCAGCCTCACAGGTGGTAAGCAGGCCAGGGACCTTGGCAAACCTGGGGAACTTGAACAAAGATGAGGTAGTGTAAGTTGGAGAGAGTTTCATGGGCTTGGTTTCCTAGCCTTGGAATAGATGAGCAAATAATAGAGACCTTTTCAGTTCAGTTCAGTTTCTCAGTCGCGTCCGAGTCCTTGCAACTCCATGGACTGCAGCACTCCAGGCTTCCCTGTTCATCACCAACTCCAAGAGTTTACTCAAACTCATGTCCATTGAGTTGGTGATACCATCCAACCATCTCATCCTCTGTCGTCCCCTTCTCATCCTGCCCTCAATCTTTCCCAGCATCAGGATCTTATCAAATGAGTCACTTCTTCGCATCAGGTGGCCAGTTTTGGAGTTTCACCATCAGTCCTTCCAATGAATATTCAGGACTGATTTCCTTTAGGATGGACTGGTTGGATCTCCTTGCAGTCCAAGGGACTCTCAAGAGTCTTCTCCAACACCACAGTTCAAAAGCATCAATTCTTTAGCCCTCAGCTTTCTTTATTGTCCAACTGTCACATCCAAACATGACCACTGGAAAAACCATAGCCTTGACTAGATGGACCTTTGTTGGCAAAGTAATGTCTTTGCTTTTTAATGTGCTTTCTAGGTTTGGTCACAACTTTTCTCCCAAGGCGTAAGCATCTTTTAATTTCATGGCTGCAGTCACCATCTGCACGGATTTTGGAGCCCAAGAAAATGAAGTCTGTCACAGTTTCCACTGTTTCCCCATCTATGTGCCATAGAGTGATGGGACCAGATGCCATGATCTCAGTTTTCTGAATGTTGAGCTTTAAGCCACCTTTTTCATTCTCCTCTTTCACTTTCAACAGGCTCTTTAGTACTTCTTTGCTTTCTGCCATAAGGGTGGTGTCATCTGCATGTCTGAGGTTATTGATATTTCTCCCAGCAATCTTGATTCCAGCTTGTGCTTCATCCAGCCCAGCATTTCTCATGATGTACTCTGCATATAAGTTAAATAAGCAGGGTGACAATATACAGCCTTGACATACTTCTTTCCCTATTTGGAACCAGTCTATTATGCCATGTCCTGTTCTAACTGTTGCTTCCTGAGCTGCATATAGGTTTCTCAAGAGGCAGGTCAGGTGGTCTGGTATTCCCATCTCTTTCAGAATTTTCCACAGTTTGTTGTGATCCACACAGTCAAAGGTTTTGGCATAGTCAATAAAGCAGAAATAGATGTTTTTCTGGAACTCTCTTGCTTTTTCCATGATCCAACGGATGTTGGTAATTTGATCTCTGTTTCCTCTGTCTTTTCTAAATCCAGCTTGAACATCTGGAAGGTCACAGTTCATGTATTGTTGAAGCCTGGCTTGGAGAATTTTGAGCATTACTTTACTAGCGTGTGAGATGAGTGCAATTGTGTGGTAGTTTGAACTTTCTTTGGCATTGCCTTTCTTTGGGATTGGAATGAAAACTGACCTTTTCCAGTCCTGTGGTCACTGCTAGTTTTCCAAATTTGCTGGCATATTGAGTGCAGCACTTTCACAGCATCATCTTTTAGGATTTGAAAGAGCTCCACTGGAATTCCATCACCTCCACTAGCTTTGTTCATAGTGATGCTTCCTAAGGCCCACTTGACTTCACGCTCCAGGATGTCTGGCTCTAGGTCAGTGATCACATCACTGTGATTATCTGGGTTGTGAAGATCTTTTTTGTACAGTTCTTCTGTGTATTCTTGCCTCCTCTTCTTAATATCTTCTGCTTCTGTTAGGTCCATACCATTTCTGTCTTTTATTGAGCCCATCTTTGCATGAAATATTCCCTTGGTATCTCTAATTTTCTTGGAGACATCTCTAGTCATTCCCATTCTATTGTTTTCCTCTATTGCTTTTGCACTGATTGCTGAGGAAGGCTTTATTATCTCTCCTTGCTATTCTTTGGAACTCTGCATTCAAATAGGTATATCTTTCCTTTTCTCCTTTGTTTTTTGCTTCTCTTCTTTTCACAGCTATTTGTAAAGCCTCCTCAGACAGCCATTTTGGTTTTTTGTATTTCTTTTTATTGGAGATGGTCTTGATCCTTGTATCCTGTACAATGTCATGAATCTCTGTCCATAGTTCATCAGCCACTCTGTCTATCAGATCTGGTCCCTTAAATCTATTTCCCGCTTCCACTGTATAGTTGTGAGGGTAGGGATTTGATTTTCTAGCTTCAGTAGTTACTTAATAATGCCTGGTTCTAGGTTTGCTGAGGAAAGTCAGGAAAGGAGGCTTTTTTTAAATTGCTCATTAACACCATTGTTGCCCCTAGATTAAAAATATAGCCAAACATAAGGAAACTAGAGTTTTTTTAAGTAAATAATTATTTTTGAATATAACTTATGATAAAAGACGGGGTGGGAGGAATGTTAAGTAAAGTTATCCCAAACATGCCTGTGTTGTGCTGTGCTGTGCCCACTCACTTTAGCTGTGTGTAACTGTCTTGCAACCCTGTGGATTGCAGCCCACCAGGCTCCTCTGTCCATAGGATTCTCCTGGCAAAAATACTGAGGTGGGTTGCCATGCCCTCCTCCAGGGGATCTTCCTGACCCAGGGATCGACCCTGCATCTCCTGCATTGCTCGTAGAGTCTTTACCGCTGAGCCACTGGGCCTGCTAAGTCGCTTCGGTCGTGTCCGACTCTGTGCGACCCCATAGACAGCAGCCCACCAGGCTCCTCTGTCCCTGGGATTCTCCAGGCAAGAACACTGGAGTGGGTTGCCATTTCCTTCTCCAGTGCATGAAAGTGAAAAGTGAAAGTGAAATCGCTCAGCCGTGTCCGACTCTTTTGTGACCCTATGGACTGTAGCCCACCAGGCTCCTCCATCCATGGGACTCTCCAGGCAAGAATACTGGAGTGGGTTGCCATTTCCTTCTCCAGAGGCACTGGGGAAGCCCCTCTAAACATGCATATTCTTTTTAAAAATATCATTGCTGTGGAAATTTTTATTGCAAAATAAAAAGGATTGTGAAACAATAAAGCAAAGTTAGTCATAGATTTATACTAAGAAAGATTGTTAAATTACCTGCTATGTTCAGTAATAAAATGAGGGCCCATTTCAACTTACTACGTATGTTGCTATACTCTTGAACTATAATTTCCCACATGTCCTCCTCTTCCTGCCATCTTTCTCCTGGAGGCCTTAAGCATCAATGATTGGTAGAGCCACAGACACAGCCTGACCAACTAGAACACCAGGTAACTGATTGACCAGGAACGGTGTAGGTGGGGATAGTCCTCCCTTTTCTAGCAGAGGATAAGCAGTTGGCTTGTTCTAGCCACCCATGTCAGGTATCAGTGAGTGCCCACCTGTTGTTGAAAGGTGATTATTTTTACATTGCTTCAGGGGAGGGTCTAGAAGATTATCACTGGTCTTCTTTCAGACTTAACCACATGGTGAAGTGAGAACTCAGCTTTCTTTACATGTATCTCTCATGTAGAAGCCAGATGTGCCTGGCGGGGTTCTACCGAACCTGTCCTGGCTTATTGTCATGCAACTTTAATAAGAATGCTTCATTGAAAATGAAAAATCAAAGATTAATGTGAAACTGGTCAGGACGTGGTTCTCCAGAGCAAAAGGAGACAGAGGATCTCCCTTCTACTCTGACCTTATGAGAGCATTCCAAAGTTATTTTCCAAAGTTCAGTCCCGGGTCTGGGATGTATAAAGGCTGGCCTTGGGCTCAGTTGGGAGGAGAGATCCAAGAGAATTGAAACACAGACACAGATAAGAGCTGGGGGTGGCAGAGTGGTAGACTTTTATTTTATTTCTTGACCCTGTGAGGAATAAAGTGAAGTGAAGGTGAACCAGAGAAACCAGAGAGATGAAGGTTGAATAAGATGACAGGAGACAGGAGCCCATTTTTGTCTGTAGAAATGACAGACTTCTTTAAAACACAAGATTTTCTAATAGCCACTTAAAAAATTTATTACTCTTCAGTAAATCTCTGTTCCTGTCAATCTTTATAGAAACAGATACATTCACCAAATGCCTTAGCTGTAAGTTTTCTTTTTAATTTTGTTTTGTTTCATGAAAAGTAAGAAAAGTTTGTATGTGGGTCAATAGGAATGGCACATCTAGGATGCTGAGATGATTTCTAAACCTAACAAAGTCAGTGGGAGGAGAGTTCAAAGCCAAGCGGGTCTCCTGGGAATCCACAGGGCACTAGCAGGGGAGGGCAATGGGATTTTAAAGTGTGAGGATGGGGAGGGGCTCCCCAGGTGGCTCAGTGGGTAAAGAATCCACCTGCACTGCAGGAGATGCAGGAGACACAGGTTCGATCCCTGGGTCACGAAGCTCCCCTGGAGGAGGAAATACCAACTCACTCCAGTATTCTTGCCAGGAGAATTCCATGGACAGAGGAGCCTGGCGGGCTGCAATCCATGGGGTGGCAAAGAGTTGGACATGACTGAGCCTCTGAGCACAGCACAGGATGGGGAGAGGGAGCCCTTCCTTTAACTTCCCTGCTCCATGCAGGGAGAGGCTGGCTGTAAACTCCATTTCCCAGGCTGTTGTGATGGCTGTTGATAGATGGGGTCACTGATAGGAAAAGCTGGAGGAACTTAGCGACTGAAGGAAGGAGAGACCAGGCTCTTTCTCCCCTTCACTCTGCTTTGGGACTCACACTGTCAGACCAGCATGATTCCACTTTCCTTAGATGATCTTGCACCCCCGTGACACCACATCTTCCCTCTGTCCTTCCAGACATGGCAGAGGCAGAGGTTTCCTGCTGTTGTTCATCTCTAGGTTGCTTTGGTGTCCCTATTTTGGCTTCTCAGCTTGTTTTCTCCCCTGTGGATAACCAATTCTCTGCATTGAACACTCATCTAAATATCCAGGGGTTTCTGTTTCCTGGTTAGACCTGGGCTGAAACACCAGTTACCATGTGGATTACACACCAAAACAAAAACTGCTATCTGCTTTAGACTTTGTGAGTTTCACCATAATGGACTGCAGGTGCTGCAGGACTCAGGGGAGGCACAGCGGAGCCCAGCAGCTCCTCTGAGAAATACAGTGGGCACCTGGGGGTGATGATTCTACAGGGAGACTTCCTATAAGTAGGGCTGGAACACGATATTAGGGGGCCTGTCGCTGTTCTGAAATAGTTTGCCCATCGAAATGAATTTCTATTGATTGGCACCTACTTTCAGGTGGGATTGAGTATTCGATGAACAAAAGACAGAATGGTAGCCATACTAAGTCTCTTCTCTCTCCCGCCAAGTATTTGTCTCTGGTCCAGACTCTCATATCGCACTCTGTAAAACAAAACATCTTTGGTTTACTTGACATCCCTCTTTGTAAAGTAGTTTAGTAATTAGCTAGTTTCTCCAGTACTCTTGCCTGGAAAATCCCATGGATTGGAGGAGCCTGGTAGGCTCCAGTCCGTGGGGTCGCTAAAAGTCGGGCACAACTGAAGCGACTTAGCAGCAGTAGCGTGCAGCAAGCATCTCAAACCTGAAGTTCTGAAGGATAGCAATATGTTACTCCAAAATATGCCACTTTGACAAAAGGATTATTTTGAGCTGAAGTCAACTAAGAGGAAGCAGATATAAGGAAAACTGTCTGTCCTCTATGTCCTAAAATCAGGACATATATGTATAAAGTTATGCCCTCCTCCCTCCTTACCAGGAAGGACAGAAGTAATCACTAGTAATTATAGATTCTTATCAGCCCAGAGATGGTGGCACCAGAGGAATCAACGTACCAAACTTTAATAACCAGACCTTATTTTCCATTTCACTGTGTGACAAACAAATAGAGTTCTCCCATATATTTTTTCCCATAATTAAGATACTCAAAGTCCTTTTCCTTTGTTCTGTCACTTTTCTAAAAGTTGATTGTTCTTTTGTTAGGATGCTATGAAGCCCAAGCTCTAACCATCCCTTTGAGTCACTCATCACCAAGTGTTCTCATGTGTATACACATTGTACATGTTAATAAACTCCCATCTGTATTTTCTCTTGTTAATCTGGCTTTTGTTAGTCTAATTTATAGGACTCCAGCCAGAGAACCCAAGAGGGACAGGCAAAAAATATTCTTTTCCTCCCCTACAGTTTCTTACAAAGTTTAGTTTCTAAACATATAAAGTATTCTGTTTAAAAGGAAGTCTTGATAAATCCATTTGCAGTGATGATTTGGCCCCTGAGCTAGATTTCACTATTAATTAATGAATACTGATTCTTTACCCCTTTCTGCAACTACACCCTTCCCATAGCCTCAAATGTCTGTGGACCATCTTGCATGCCCTTGTCTTTGAGCTCATCATATGACTCATTATGGGCAGAACTGACAGTGTACTTGTTTTAAGCTTAGGCCACAGGAAACTGAATCTTTATGCATTTCCTCTTGCATCTCTTCCTTCAGGCTACTAGCCCACTGACCCAAGAGAAAAAGAAACAAATAGAACAATCTCTCCTATCAGTTGATCAACAGATTAAAGAATAAACCCAGCCAAGAGTAATGGAGCCATTAAACTAACACAGCATAGATAAGAAAATCCCCACCAACCTTCAGACACATAAGTGATAGTAAGTAGTTGTCATTTTTAGCCACTGAGTTTTGTGGTGGTTTGTTACACAGTGAAAGCTGACTTATATCACCCTGTATGTTGGCAGCCCAAACACCTGCCCAGCTAGATTACCCATTAATCTAGCTTGAATTTGGGCTTCAAATGAGAAGGATGGCAGGGTCAGGAGAAGAGAAGGGATCCAACCACGGCTTACTGATAATGAGGGCAACTATAGGAGGCAACAAAATGGGACAAAGTCCCCCAGGGATGTTCATGCTGCTACAGGTGATGTGGAATGCAGGCATCCTGCAGTAGCTTCCCCGTTATCACTCTACATTCCCAAAGAATGCTGGCCATTCTAAGCTGACTGGGAAACACAAGTACCACAATATTACTTGTTCCAGGTCTGAGGCTTTGCAGTAGGAACCAACACAGAGAGATGAGCCAGAATTTGTTCCAGTGCTTCATGCGTGCATGCTAATCTCTTCAGTTGTGTCCAGCTCTTTGTGACCCAATGGTCTGTAGCCTGCCAGGTTCCTCTGTCCATGGGATTCTCTAGGCAAGAATACTGGAATGGGTTGCCATTTCCTTCTCCAGGGGATCTTCCTGACCCCAGGATCAAACCCATGTTGCTTACATCTCCTGCACTGGCAGGCAGGTTCTTTACCACTAGCACCAACTGGGAAATCCAGACGCCAGTGCCTCAGTGATATAAATTGTTCATAGAAATTTTGTAAGTTTGAAAAACATATAATATTGCCTTCTTACGTAAGTCTCTAAAAGACATGTAAGGAAGGTTACATCCTGTGGCTGGGATTGGCAGGAAGATCAAAGCATAACTGCCAAGCTAATCCTCAAAAGAGCAAAGCAAGATAGAATACAGCTGTGAGGGGAAGAAAACTTTTGACTCAGAGGGAGCAGATGAGAAACTAAGATTCATACAATGGTCAGGGGTGTGCGGGGGGATCATCTCCTTTTGCTTAAGTGTTTGTTCCTTGTAGGTGGGTAGATTGGAATGTGAGCAGAATTCTGTGTGAAGCAGCCTTATCCTTGAAGAGGGATAGAGAACTTGCAGTGGCCATGGATAATGAGGATGATCTTATGTAGTTCCTAGTTGTTGTCAAGATTAAATAAAACGGTATGTGTAACATTTAGCACAAACCCTGCTTCATAATAAGTGCACAATAAGCATTGTTGGGCTTCCCTGGTGGCTCAGAAGGTAAAGCCTGCAATGCAGGAGACCCAGGTTCAATCCCCGGGTCAGGAAGATCCCCTGGAGAAAGGAATGGCTAGTCACTCAATATTTTTGCCTGGAGAATCCCATGGACGGAGGAGCCTGGTGGGCTACAATCCATGGGGTCACAAAGAGTTGGACACAACTGAGCAACTAAGCATAGCACACAGCACAGCAATTTGGCTAGAATCCTTTCTGTTAGTATGATTCAATAGAGAAAATCAACTATTGAAAACTACATACAATTTTAAAAAGCTGGAGCCAATCTGAATTATCATATTAAGTTATTCTGAAGAAATAAGAAGATTTGGAAAATTATATGTATGCTTACAAAATTCATAAAGATAATACATTGATGAAACTGTAACAGGTAATGATGAGAGAATAGGAAAGTGCTCTTAGAAATGCAAATCACAACTGTTGAATTACAAAAAGTAAGAAGCAATAGGCTTTCCAGCTGGTGCTAGTGGTAAAGAACCTGCCTGCCAATGCAGGAGACCTAAGAGATGTGGGTTCAATCCTTGGGTTGGGAGAATCCCCTGGAGGAGGGCTTGGCAACCCACTTCAGTAATTTTGCCTGGAGAATCCCATGGACTGAGGATCCTTGCAGGCTGCAGTCCATAGGGTCCCAAAGAGTCAGACATAAGTAAAGCAACTCAACACACACACACACACACACACACACAAGAAGCAATAGAAAACATAAAATAAATAAAAAGTTAAGGAAGCCAAATACATTCATTTTTACAATAAATGCAAATTGTTTGAATTTTACTATATAATGAAAAAGATCCTCAGATTGGATTAAAAAGATCACCTCTGAGGGAATTCCCTGGCAGTCTAGTGCTTAGGACTTGGTACTTTCATTGCTGGCACCTGGGTTCAATTCCTGGTGGGGGAATTAACATCCCACAAGCTGTGCGGAGTGGCCAAAAATAATAAATAAATAAGTACACCTCCAAGTATAAGCTACTTAATGAAAGGTCCAATTGACTCTCACAAGCCATATGTGCTGGCTCCAGCCTATGACTGATGCACTCAATGAGTTATTTAAAAAAAGCACAGATTCCTTTTTAATGAACAAGTTTAACAAGCTTTGCGATCATCAGGTCTCATGGATAAACAATGCATTCTTAGGAGACATAACTACAAGTTGGTAGGAAAACAGTTAAGTATCACAAAAATCCACATGCTCTTCCTTATCATCAAACATAAAAACAGGAACTGATAACAATGCTAACAAGAAACAGAGTATATATATATATAAGCATATGGCTCCCCCTGTCTCATCTCTAATGGTGCTTCTTGTTTACTATTAATATATTAATATCTTCATGGCTACCAGAATATAGCAAAAGGAACAATTTCAGCCTACCATTTGGGCATTTATACTTACAGATTATTCTCTTTTTGTCAGATACGATTGTAGCCTAAAATCTTTCATTTTTAATTTATATGTTCACATCACACATAAAGATTATTTATACCCTACTGAGTATATATTTCCCCTGAATATTAATTGTTGACTCATATGCAATTTAACAATCAAAAATGGTGAAAAAAATTTAGAGGTAACCTAGTAAGAGTGAATTTAAAAATACATAAAGATATATTTATAAATATATAAACTATTGTTATTAGTTTTGTGGTAGGCTAATACTGAATAGGGGAAGAAGAGAGGGATAGAGGAAGACAACTTCTATGGGGAGAGAGAAAACAGACTCGTGTAGGAACAATTTAATGTACAGAAACAGAGGACTGGTTAAGTATTACATATACTAGGAAGAAATATCTGAAATATTGTTAACAGGATGCCATTTTGTACAAAAATGTCTTTGAAAAGTATTTATACTCATGCACTATGAAATGCACAGACCATCTCTGTAAGAATATACAAGAAACTGCATGATAGAGTAAAGGCCAGGACAGAGACTTACCTTCTAGTATAGTATTTTGCGCCTTGTGAATTTTGAATTAGATGACTATGGTAACATTCCTCAAATCTAACAGTTAAAAAGTAAACTGGTTATACATCCCCAGAATGGTTAAAATTAAAAAGACTGACAGCCCCAAATGCTGGAGAGGGTGTGAACTAGCCATAATGCTCACACACGGTTAGTGGGAGGAACTGTAAAATGATAAACCACTTTGGAAAAAGTTATGGCAGTTTCTTATAAAACAAAACATATGTCTACCCAATCATCTAATAATTTCATTTCAAATTTCAAGTTGAGTTTACCTAAGAGAAATGAAAGCATATGTTCACACAGAAAAAAGAATAAGGAATAATCGCATGAACTTTCTGTAGTAAATATGGTGGATTGGTACTTAGGGTCTGTTTCGTCTTCCTGTACTGTGCGGGTCTGGAGAACCAATAACTATACTTCCAAGACTCCCTTGCAGGGTTCCCAGGTGGTGCTAGTGGTAAAGAATCTACCTGCCAATGAAGGAGATGCAAGAGACACAGGTTCAATCCCTGGGTCAGGAAGATCCCCTGGAGAAAGGAGTGGCAACTCACTCCAGCATTCTTGCCTGGAAAAACCCATGGGCAGAAGAACCTGGCAGGCTACCGTCCATGGGGTCGCGAGTGACTGACTGAGCACGCACACAGACTCCCTAGCAGCTGGAATTCTGGATGTGATGTAGGATTGACCTGTCAGATGGTCTTGCCACTCTGAGGCTGTGCTCCTCCTGCATTTTCTTCCTCCACTGCTGGATACAATGATGATGAAGTGTTTGTTTTTTTCTGTATTAGGAGTATTAGCTAAAGTCCTGTTGTTCAAGGAACCCCACATTATACCCTATGACAGAGTGTAGACTGCTAGCACCAGATGTGCCACAGTTCTGGAACCAGCAAGAGGGATATTTTCTGACCACCTCAGGTTGCCTGGGCTCTTGACTGTAGTAGTTTCCTGATCTTGAAACTTTATTAATTACTGAGGCAGAAGGGTGGTTCTAGAACTGGAGCATCCCTGATTATGGAAGATTCAGCAGATCCCTTGGCGCTTATATTAGTTTCCCAGGGCTGCCCTAACAAAGCCCCACAAAGTGGGGCAGTTTAAGACAATGTGCTGGTGCACTGGGATGACCCTGAGGGATGGGATTGGGAGGTGGGAGAGGGGTTCAGGATGGGGAACACGTACACTCATGGCTGATTCATGTCAATGTGTGGCAAAACCCACTGCAATATTGTCAAGTAATTAGCCTCCAATTAAAATATATAAATTAAAAAATGATGATAATAATAATAAAAATAAGACAACGTGAATGTATTCTTTCACAATTCTGCAGGCTACAAGTCCAAAATCAAGTTATTGGTAGAGCTCTGCTTTCTCTCTGAAGGCTCTAGGGACAATCCTTCCCTGACTCTTCTGGATTTTGGGGGTTGCTGACAATTCTTGGCTTTCCTTGGCTTGTAGATGCCTCACTCCAATCCCTGTCTTCAGCTTCAAATGTCCTTTTCTCATGGGTCAGTGTCTCTTCTGCTTTGCCTCCTTTTAAGGATGCTAGATGTTCACTTAAGGCTTGCCCTAATCCAGTACAACCTCATCTTGATAACATTTGCAAGATCCTGTTTCCAAAAAAGGTCACATTTACAGGATTCAGTTAAACATGAATTTGAGGGGATACTATTCAACGCAGGTTAATGCCCCAACAGTGAAATATGGCTGTGGGAAGCTTTCCTGAAACTTCAACCCAGACTAAGTCCCGTTATCCCTTTCCCCAAATCTGAAAGTCTTTTAATGTCTTGTAAACTAGCTAAACTGAATTCTATTCTTTGCAAATAAACTCTGACAATATGTCTTTGTATATTATTTTCCTTAAATGTTCCTATTAAGGTTTGTTTTTTTATCACAGGTGTTGGTAAAAGAAAATTCTTCCTAATTTGAAACCTAAATCTTTCATACTCAGTCCTTTGAAATCTCAAGAGTTTCATTTTTAATTGTTACTTCTGGGTGTAGCAACAAATCCTAATCAAATACCAATGTGTGGAAGTGAACACACATTTTTTTGAGAGACTACTATATACCAGAGACTTTATTAGTTAATTAGGCACCACAATTTGTTATAGGAATTCAACATAAAACTGATGTCCAAGAAAGAGAAATAAATTTAACAATACTCTGCAGCTAATGAGTGGGAGTCTAATAAATTAAGGAATAATTTTTTCTGTTGTTCCATTGTTCCATGAAATACTTTATAGGAGAGAGGAAGGGTAGCTGAAGGATTTTAAGTATCCCTGATTGATAGATTAACATGGCATAAATAATTATCCAGCAATGGAACCAACTTAAAATAAGAATTTCTAAATCTAGAAGAGTATTGTTTCCTTCAAACAAGTCACATTGGAAGCTATGTAGTGATTTCCAGTATTGTCCTAAGTATTTTTAATCTGTTCTGTTGGAACTGCCATTAGAATTGAAGTCACTGTCTTTTTAATATCCTTCAGTTCAGTTCAGTTCAGTTCAGTTACTCAGTCGTGTCTGACTCTTTGTGACCCCATGAATCACAGCACGCCAGGCCTCCCTGTCCATCACCAACTCCCAGAGTTCACTCAAACTCATGTCCATTGAGTTGGTGATGCCATCCAGCCATCTCATCCTCTGTTGTCCCCTTCTCCTCCTGCCCCCAATCCCTCCCAGCATCAGGGTCTTTTCCAATGAGTCAACTCAGTGGTGAGTTTTCTTTCTTGTTTGGGTTGCTTTTTTCCTTTCAGAATGGCTCTGATTTTCAAAGGTTGTCCAAAGCAAAGTGTAGTAAATAGAATGGATGATCAAGCGGTGATTTGTATGGTACACAATCCCACAGATGTTTTAGAATTTCTGCATAAGAAGCCTGTTGTTGTTTGACTTTGTTGATTAATTCAGCTTGGACAATAACATTTATGTTGAGGAAACAAATTAACATTGTCCTCATTTGTGATTCTGACAGGCATACTTTCTTAGAACTTTGGTTTCTTGAACTTTTCAATTCAAGATTTTGGCATCTCCTTTTCAGGTCATACTGAAAATATCAAGTTTCCTCAAGTTTCTACTGTCCTCAGAAACACATTCCTTTGTCCAGCTTCTCTTGAAAGGTCAGAATAAATGTTAAGTCTTCTGTGTTTCTGTTCACCACTCCATACGCATCGCACAGTCTTCACGGCACCTTTGCTTTGGCTCAGATTTTCTTTTGGAATGAAGCTGTTTCATGGTTTTTAAACACAGGGAAAGATGCTCAGCATCTTCCTAATGAGAGAAACAAAATTAAAGCTACAATCATACTTTTTCACCTACCAGTGGACAAAGATCAAGAAGTTTACTAACCACAGCATACTGCAAAAGAACTTTCATAAATTGTCAGTCAGAACGTAAATTAGTACAACCCCTATGACATGTAATTTGTCAATATCCTTCCAAGTTAAAAATGCATATACCCTTTGATCTAGCAATCCTAATTCTAGGAAGTTTCTCATAGGTGCACCTAGACATATACAATATCATACATATATATATACTATTCACTGCAAGCTTGTTTATAGCAACGAAAGAGTGCAAAAACAGAGATCTAGTTAAATCAGTCATGGCACATCCATGCAAAAAAGAATTATGAAATGTCCTACGTCTTGCTTTGAGAGATGGTTACGCCCTATTATTCAATTCTCAAAATGCATCAAAGTGAATCTCTGTATCTTACAAAATGAAAATTATACCTCAGTGAAAAGGGGAACATGGACAGCATAGAGCTAGGTTAAAAAAACAACAGCAACAATTAGGATTCCCTGACACCTTTTCCAAGACATTTGTTAAAGTAAAGAAATGGGACTATGGATCAGTATGTATATTATGATTAGTATAAAAAACAATGTATAAATATGGTTGTATATGCATAGGATGCAAGAACAAGGTAATAATTGTTGCTTCTAGGAAAGAGAAACACATGGGTGAAAGATAAGGGCAGGAGAGAGATGCAATTTTCACTTTATGCCCTTCCTACTTTAAATTTTTAGAACTTGTACAAATATGTATTCAAAATAAAAAATTAACGAAGCTCTTTCATAATCTAAATTTGTCATCAGCCACTGTTCCCATGATTAATTGCTTGTTTGAAAGAACAAAACTCTGTCAACAGATACATGAACTCTTTGGGTTTCTACTGTGCTACTGCTTCCCACCACACAGTAAACATTCTTGCTATCTTTGAACAAAATGTTTGTGCCAATAAAATAATATTTTCCTGACATCATATTACTCCCATGAGCCCTTTCTTTCAGGGTAGCGAGTACCTCGCTTGCTGAATTAAATCCATGCCATATCCGTGGAAAATACAAAATGGGCCATGAATTTTCATGAGGGAGGAAAACATAATGGCCTTTCTCTATGCACTCAAATGGTTAAGGCAATGACAGGCCTGCTTTGACAGCCCAGTCACAGGAACACAAAGTGGTAAGCCCACTATAATTTTCAATATTCAATGTGAATTAATTGGCTTGAAAATAACACTAAAACACAGTGATTCTTTTCTCTTTTTTCAAAAATTTATGTTTTTAAAGAATTGAACGCATGAGAATGAAAAAATTATTGGATTATCTATTGAAATATGTGTCAAAATTCTATAATATTACCTAGCCTTTTCTAGTCTCTTGAATTACTTAGCTATACATCACTTTTTTTTTTTTTTTGTATTTGAGGAACAATTGATTTGAAGATTATTCACTACTTGACTAAACTAACTGCTTCACTGAACCATGAAATACCGTCATGTAGCTTTTACTTGATTTAGAGACCAAACTAATAAATTATTTATATTGATTATTCAGACTGTTACTTTAGCATTTTTAAAACAATGATTAACAATGGCCATTGTTCACAGGGTATTGTTGAGAGCACAAAAAGGTAGTTTTGGAGCTAATATTTACAATATTCTGGTGGAGGAATAGAGGCACATACGGAATATTTGTCTCCAGACTCAAAATTACCAAAAACTGATGCCTGAAGAAGGAACACACCACTCTCAGTGATTGTCTCTTGGCTATTTACAGCCTGACCTTCTCGCTTTAAATGGACTTAAGCCACATAGTCTATCAGCTGGAGTTTTTAATTAAAATTAAATTGAAATTTAACTTAATAAAACTTTGTTTAAAAGTTTTAATGTAGGGCAGTGGGAGGGTGGGTTTCTGGCCCCATCTTTGAACTTGTCGAGGGGAGGTTAAAATCTCTTCTGGAAACTAAAAAAAAAAATAAAATAAAATAAAAGTTTTAATGTAATAATAGCAAATACTCCTTGTCAAGTAGCGCTGAGTTAGAGCGTGTTTGAATCCTGGCTCTGCTGCAAGTAAAGTGAGATGTGGTTCAGTTTGTTGTTTACCCATTGTGACCTCCAGTTTATCCATCTATAAAAATGCACATAATGTGACCTACTCCAGCAGGTTGTAGGTGAAGATGAATCACGATAATGCACCTAAAATGCTTAATATAATGTACCCATAATCTGTAGCTACTGCTATAAAAGGAAATGCTTTGAATTATAGACATTCCTGAAATTTATCCTAAAAGAGTATATTATGATCCAATGCTATCTTGGTTATGAGGATTGAAATTCTATTCATTCACCCAGTGATTCATTCACATGTGGGGTTCTGAAAGAGAAAGTCACACTGATGTCTTCTTTATTGCAAAGGACAAAAATCTCTTCATATCAGGAAAAAGGCTTTTGTGGATAAACCTGATTAATTTATAGTAAGAACAGTTTTTCAGGACATCATTTTAAAAATGTATATTGAAGTAAATCAACTATGCTTACTGGATACTGAATATAGTTCTCTGTGCTATACATCCTATATATAATAGTTTACATCTGCTAATCCCGAACTTCCGACCCATCCCTCCTCTACCCGCTCCCTTAGCAACCACAAGTCTGTTCTCTATGTCTGTGAGTCTGTTGCTGATTTGTAGGTAAGTTCACTTGTGTCATAGTTTAGATTCCCCAAATAAGTGACATCATATAGTATTTGTCTTTTTCCAACTTCATTAGTATGATAATATCTAGGTCCATCCATGTTGTTGCAAATATCATTATTTCATTCCTTTTTTATGGCTGAATAGTATTCCACTTTCTATGTTCCACATTTTCTTGATCCATTCTTCTATCAATGGACATTTATATTGTTTCCATGTCAACATATCATTTTTGAACTCTTTATGTAGGTAATGCCATATGAAATTGAAATCATTTTAAGATGACTCCTTTCCATTCTGCTCTTCTTCCCCAGCTTCTAAGGTCTCTGTACCAAACCCAGGCCATCAGAGAATGGTTAAAATAAGACTGCTGCTGCTACTGCTGCTAAGTTGCTTCAGTCGTGTTCGACTCTCTGCGACTCCATGGACTGCACCCTACCAGGCTTCTCCGTCCATGGGATTCTCCAGGCAAGAACACTGGAGTGGGTTGCCATTTCCTTCTCCAGTGCATGAAAGTGGGAAGTGAAAGTGAAGTCGCTCAGTCGTGTTTGACTCTTAGTGACCCCGTGGACTGCAGCCTACCAGGCTCCTCCATCCACGAGATTTTCCGGGCAACAGTACTGGAGTGGGATGCCATTGCCTTCTCCCTAAAATAAGACACTGTGGCCCAATAACTTGAATGCTCTAGTTTTGGAATCTTTGAGGCCAAACTAGAATCATGTAATACCAGTTTCCATCTCCCCAAGGGACAAATTATTTTTTGATATGTCTGTCTGTCCCATTAGCTGTTAAGTTTCATTGAGAGTTAAGGGATGGCGCTCATCCGTCTTTCCATCATTCCACCGTCCCAAGCTTTGCACAGGTATACAGTTTGTGTCTTTAAAATAATGCACTGAGTTAAACTTTCTTCTAACCATTTCAATGAAAATATTTGAAAAATACTTTTTCAACAGTTCTTCTTTCAATTTTCTTGTTACAAAAAGACTCAGTCCTTTTAAATGAGTACTTTACTTTCATTGTCATTTGTTGTGTCTAATTCAGGAAAGCCATCTGTGACCACTGAGCCTTTAGAGTTGTCATCTCACTGGGAGCCCCTGACTTGGTTGCTTTTCTTGTTGCTGTGGCTTTCCTGTGTCACAGTCATGTTCTCAGGACCATCACAGTTATTTTCAACTCTGGCTACACATCAGAATCTCCTCGCTGCCCAGTTTCTAAATGCAGGTTATGATTTAGTAGAATCTAGGTGACACCAGGCATGGGAAGTTTTAACAAGCTGAGCAGGTGACTCTGATGTCCATCCAGGTTGAAGCCCACCAGGACCACCTATGTTTTACTCAGGGTGGGAGGGGTGGCCAAAGTGTTATTTGGCCTGCTCTAACCTGAGTGTGGGCTGTATGCCTTTGCAATCGTGCTATGCAGATGCTGCAAAACTCTGCTCCACTGGTGCAGCGTGGACTAAAACTGTTTGGCCTGTGCAGTATTATTGTTTTATAATGGTGAAATATTTCAAATGTATGGAACAGTAGGATCACTAATATAATAGTGATATAATATAATAGTCCAGAGTTGAAAGTCATGGACATACCATCTAGTCTAACAAATCTTTTCCTGTTGCTATACTTATTACAGATTTTTATTAAAGTAATAAAACATTGCAAATGCTATAGAACCCCTTTGCATGCCTCTCCCCTCCCTGTCCTCTCCAGGGATAACCTCTATCCCTGTTTGTCATTCAGACCCATGTTTCACTATGTATTTATTAAAGAGTGTGTTTAGCATTTCTTGTTTTAAAACATTATGTATATGGTATCAGATTCTGTGCAGTATTTTATCAAGTCAGGCCAATATTTAAAAATGGAAAAATTTTGAGTGAAATCGTTGCATGAGATCTGTTGGCTTCTCCTAAAGCAGCCGGAAGATCTGGCAACCCTGGGAGAGCTTTCTGGCATGCCGGCATGCCGGGCTGGGCCAGCGCTGGTCGGTGTGACACCGTCCCGCTGCTCACACTGTGTAGACATATGTGCTTGCACCTGGACTGTGTCTCCTTGGATTCAGGTCTGGCCCTGACGCTGAACTTCCTTTCCTTATGATTCTTTGCTTTCTTCAAGGCCATTTCTGCATCTTCACCTAACTGCTTAATAGCAAAAGCATCTACCTCTCTGCTGTTGCTGCTGCTGCTGCTAAGTCGCTTCAGTCATGTCCGACTCTGTGCGACCCCATAGATGGCAGTCCTCCAGGCTCCTCTGTCCCTGGGATTCTCCAGGCAAGAATACTGGAGTGGGTTGCCATTTCCTTCTCTAAAGCATGAAAGGGAAAAGTGAAAGTGAAGTTGCTCAGTCGTGTCCGACTCTTAGCGACCCCATGGACTGGAGCCTACCAGGCTACCTCTCTAGCTGCCTCTAATATCCATCTCTTCTTCTGCTCTCTATTTGTTTTGTCTTTTTTTTTTTTTAATCACGCATGGCTTGTGGGATCTTAGCTCCCAGATCAAGGATTGAACACAGGTCATGGCAGTGAAAGTGCTGAGTCCTAAGTGCTTGACCACCAGGGAATTCCCCTCTTTTGTCTGATTTTCAGTTTATTGTATTTATTTGACTGACCAGGGATCGAACCCAGGCCCCCTGCATTGGGACCACAGAGTCTTAGCCTGGACCACCAGGGAAATCCTAAGTTTTCATTTTTATTTTCTTGCTATTTCCTGCCATTTCTCTTAGAATTCTTGACTTTAGTGCCAGTAGGGCATGGGTTCTTTGTTTTTGTCTTTTAGACTTTTCCAGTCAACGGTAATAGAAGTGATTTATTTTGATCAAGAAATCAACCCATCATATTACATCTCTGTGACTTGTGGTTTGGGCTATTCTCCTTATTTTAAGTGTTGTTTACATGTTTCAGTAACTTGTGGGCAGCTGGGATGCTGGGAGATTGGACACTGGATAAAATGGGATTGTATGGGTTATATAATTCTTAAGGGCTGAGAAAGTTTTGTCTTTTATTTTTCTAAAGCATTAGGCAAAGTGTCATGAAAATTATAGTCCCTAAAATGTGTTTACTGAATGAAAGAAAATTAATACGTTAATTATTAAGTGTTTTACTTCAAACCCCTTATAAGCCAGGGCAGCCCCTGACCTTCCTTTGTTTTTCAGAATACAGGTGACTCAAGGTGCCTCTCCTGATAAAGATCTGAATCTAGCCGCGAGGCAAGAGAGGCAGAGATGAAAGAGTATTCAGGGTTTGTGGATAGTTTTGGTGGGAAGATTTTTTAATAGAGAGGAAAAGAGAGCCTTGGCGTTTGGAAAAATTTAAAGCTGAGAAGGGCTGAGCGAATTTTTTCAGAAAATGCTGTTTTGTGTAATGAATGGGATTCATTGGAGAGAGCAATAAAGAATCAAATTGCTTTTAATTACATTTTTATGTCAGTCTGCCTGGAATAAGACTATCAGCTTTTAGACAGATTACATCATAAAAAACATATATACATATGCCACACAGATTTACTATAATGCCTTTAGATGTTTTAGCAAAGGGCAAGCCTTGCTAAATATGGAGGGAGGGCTTCCCCAGTGGATAGAGTAGGGCTTCTCTCTTTGAGGGCCCAAATCATGGTCAGAAACCTCTGAGATAAGTAAGGAGGCATTAACTGTCACCATTGCAATTTTGTCTGTAACATAAAATGCAATAGAAAGTCAGTTTCAACAGTGGGTTGGGAAATAAATGAAAACACATGTCTGGACATTATAATTCATGTAAGTTTAACACCTTAAATCACACGAATTTTGAAAGCAATGTCTGTAATAATTCAGCTAATATAGATTCAAGCTTTTCTTTCCATTATAGTTGGGAAATAGGAGCCAATGACCCCTTAACACTAAATCACATTAATCTAATAAAATTGGGTCACACTGGCTCTGGACTTTGAGAACATCAGCTGTGTCAGTGGCAAGCACATGACATCTCTATGGGTATGCTAAGTGTAGGATGCCTTGGTCTTCAAAGTTGGAAAGGTTCATATGTTCTCAAATGCATTTTTTTAAATGGCTATTTGACATCTCTGCTGAAAACTCATTTAGATATTTACTCTGCTTTTTTTTTTTTTTACTTAAAATTATATTAAAAACAACTTACAGGGACTTCCCTGGTAGTTCAGTGGTTAAGACTCCATGCTTCCAATACCAGGAGCATGGGTTCTATCCCTGTTCAGTGAACTAAGATCCCACGTGCCTCTCAGTGTGGCAAAAACAAACAAACAAACAAAACAATCAAAATGTTACAACAACCAAAATACCAAAAAAAAAACCCCACCAAAAAACCCACACAAAACAAGCAAACAATAAAACAAACAACCCCCCCGACACCCCAAACAACAACAAAACCTCAAACCACCCCCTCCCCCAAGTTGTAGTATAAAGTCCAGGGCTTTGGTTAGAGTGATGGCTCCAAAGGAGTGACTATTTCTGTTGGTGCTCACTGCTAAAGTTGGTCCAGATCAAACATAATTGACTAAAGAATGAATTCCATAATCCCACTGTATTAGTTCCCTAGGGCTGCTGTAACAAAGTACCACAAACTGAGTGGAGTAAAACAACAGAAATTGATTCACAGCCTGTAGGCTAAGAAGTCCAAAATCAAGGTGTTAGCAGGGTTGGTTCCTGAGGGAGAACCTGCTCCATGCCTTTCTGCTAGCTTCTGGTTGCTGTAGGCAATCTTTGGCATTCCTTGACATGTCACTCCAATTTCTGCCTCCCTCCTCACATGGCATTCTTCCTGGGTGTGTCTGTGTCCCTGGGTCCAAATTTCCTCTTCTTGTATGGATGCCAGTCATTGCAATAGACCTAATCTTAACTTGTCAAGACCCTATTTGCAGATAAGGGTCTGCAAATATTGGGATTTGGGCCATTGACACACCTTTTGGGGTGATGTATTTCAATCAATAAGACCCACATCTCCCTGAGACCATCACCCTTGAGTCCTTCCTGGGAGGAAGTTCTGGAGCCATTACTATACTGCTAAAGAGTGTCCTGTAGGTAAGGTGTATTACACATACCAACTCATTTCATCCTTACTGCAACCCAGTCATTCTGGGAGAATTATACCTTTGAAGAAAAGAGAAGCTCAGAGGGTCTAAGCCACCAGCTAGTAAGTACAGATCAAGTATGTAAACCCAGCTGCTGCTGCTGCTGCTGCTAAGTCGCTTCAGTCATGTCCAACTCTGTGCGACCCCATAGATGGCAGCCCACCAGGCTCCCCCATCCCTGGGATTTTCCAGGCAAGAATACTGGAGTGGGTTGCCATTTCCTTCTCCAATATATGAAAGTGAAAAGTGAAAGTGAAGTCGCTCAGTCCTGTCCGACTCAGCGACCCCATGGACTACAGCCTACCAGGCTCCTCCATCCATGGGATTTTCCAGGCAAGAGTACTGGAGTGGGGTGCCATTGCCTTCTCTGGTAAATCCAGCTATTATAGACTTAAACTTTGCTCCTATGCCCTGCCATTACCCTAACTCAAAAAACACTGGATCCCTGTCTTTGGAAGCAACTGATGAAATAAAAATTCAACTATTTTACAACTTTCCCCTCAAACATAGTTACTAATACAGGAATTATAAAAAGAGTTGGAGATGGGAAATATGGTGATAGATATTCATACCCAAGAATATCTGGCTTTTGCCCACCATGCAATAGGAGTGACTTTCCAATAGACAATATGTTAGCCATGGGAGAAAGACCATCTGTCAATCGAGAGAGCCTCTCATTCCTTCAAAAAAAGTATTTCTAAAACACTTTAGAAATTGTACTTGTATACATCTACTTTTTTAATGCATTTGGGAAACTTTACTTTTAAAGGCATCTCATCTGTCATCAAGTTCCATTTTTCTGTTCCTTAAATAATTCTTAAATCTACCCCCTCATCATTATCCTCAATATCATGACTTTATTCACATATACATTTCTCTAACTTGACTATTTCAGTGGCTTCCAAATAGGTCTCTCCGCCTTCAGTTTCCTCCCATCCAATCCACCCTTGACATGGCTGACTCATTAGATGCTTAAAAGCATGTTTTTATCCATTTTGAAAGTGTTATATTCATTCAACAAATACTTACTGAGTATGTTCTGTACCAGATGTTATTCCAGGCACTGGGATACAGCAATGAACCAAAGGAACAAAAATGCCTGCCCTCGGAATGCTTTTGGTCTTCCCTGGTGGCTCAAATGGCAAAGAATCTGCCTATAATGCAGGAGACACAGGTTCAATCCCTGGGTCGGGAAGATCCTCTGGAGAAGAAAATGGCAACCCATTCCAGTATTCTTGCCTACAGAATCCCATGGATAGAGGAGCCTGATGGGCTACAGTCCATGGAGTTGCAAAGAGTAGGACATGACTGAGCAACCAACATACACAGGGAGAATTCTGTACAGTTCATGGTCGGCATTATTGTAAATCTTTCTCTTCTATGTTTTATTACAAATCTTGGCAGGTAAGAATAATGATGATGATGGAACTTCCCTGGCAGTCCAGTGGTTAAGACTCTGCACTTCCACTGCAGGGGGCAAGGGTTCTATCCCTGGTCGGGGAACTAAGATCCTGCATGCTATGCTGTGAGGCCAAAAAAAAAAAAAAAATGATGATGATGATATTGAGGGTTTTCATTTTATTGAATATTTACTATGTGTCAGCCATTATGTTAAATTGTTTACATATAAATCATGTTTTAACAACCCATGTCAAAGTTATGATGTTACAGAGACTCAGAGGGTTAAAGTCAGTCCAAAGTTGGACATTATAAAAAAAAGGATGGTAATGGTAAGATTTGAATCTGGCACATTCTTTCTTCAAGGTCTTGGCCATTACACTACACATCTTTTAGGTATTCAAAAGGTTGTACAGGAGGAAAAACTTTCCTCTAACTTCTCAAGTTTCATAACTGGAGGCCTGTGAATTAAACTGACAAAAGACAGATTAGCAAGAGAAAAAAAACAAAGTTTATTTGCATGTGAAATGCACAGTTGTACAGGAATACTCAGTGGTTAACAGAGTCGAACAGGACTGAAGCAACTTAGCAGCAGCATCAACATTGAGTGAAAGGAGGTGGTTAGAATTGGGAACTTGTATACCATTTTAACAAAGGGTGATAAATTATGGAGAAGTGACTGGACAAGGAAAAGGGAGTTTGGGCTTCTGGTGTGGGGGGCAAGTTGTAGGAAGGTAACTAGGAAATGTATGGGAGAAACAAATGGTAGACAAGAAACTGTGCAGACTCATCTCAACACCATCTCCATGATAAGAGTTGTTCTTCTCTTCCTGGTATGGCAGAGGGGGCACCTTTGCAAATGAAAATTTCCTTTATAAGTAGAAATTTCATTTACAAAAGGGAAATTTATGTCCTGCTTTTAGGCAGTTTGGGGAAGGAAAGAGATCTCTTCCTGTGTCTATTGTATTGTTTCTTAATTGGTTTTAGCTCAAAATAATTCTTATGCCAAAGTGGCATATATGTTGGGGTAGCATATTCTGATCTTCAGGTTTTATGAATAACTAAATCTTAAGTTCTTTATAAAGCAAATAACTACTGCATTTATCTATTTTGATGTATAGAACAGTCTTATGGACTCTGTTGCAGAGGGAGAGGGTGGGAAGATTTGGGAGAATGGCATTGAAACATGTATAATATCATGTATGAAACAAGTTGCCAGTCCAGGTTCGATGCACGATACTGGATGCTTGGGGCTAGTGCACTGGGACGACCCAGAGGGATGGTATGGGGAGGGAGGAGGGAGGAGGGTTCAGGATGGGGAACACATGTATACCTGTGGCAGATTCATTTTGATATTTGGCAAAACTAATATAATTTGTAAAGTTTAAAAATAAAATAAAATTAAAAAAAAAAGGATAATTTTGTATATTCAGTTTACCTAAAGCAGTGATTTGCTCTTCGGAGGACATTTGGCTATGTCTGGAGACCTTTTTGGGCTTCCCTGAGGGCTCAGAGATAAAAGCATTCACCCCAACTGTAGGTTTGATCCCTGGGTCGGGACAGGAAGGTTCCCTGGAGAAGGAAATGGCAACCTACCCCAGTATTCTTGCCTGGGAAAACCTATGGACAGAGAAGTCTGGCGGGCTACAGTCCATGGGGCTGCAAAAGAGTCGGGCTCAACTGAGAGAAGACCTTTTTGATAGTCATGACTTGAGAGTGAGGTGCTACGGCATCTAGTGAATTGAGGCCAGAAAAGACCTCTACAACACAGAGAATATCTGGCACAAAATATTTGAAGTGCTGAAGTTACTATACCCGGGCATATACTGAGGTAGGTGTAAACACTTAACAAAGTTTAGCCTCTTTATTTTTTTCTAATGTTTTACAGTCTCTGACTGAACGTATTCTTTATGTACTGAAATGAACCTTGTTATTTTAAAGGCTTCCTCCCCTGTCATCTTTCAGTTTAAATTTAGAAATGGGATTTGAGGGAAAACTGCATATCAGTTGAATACTTTTTAAATACACATATTTCCAAGTTTTAAGTGCCATTTTACTCAGTTGTTTATGGAAACATTAACTTAAAATTCTAATCCAGTGCTTCTCTAAGTTAAAACTATAAATCATGCTCTGTTCTTCCTATATAAAAATGATGCCAAAGGCCACTGATAGTAAACATTCTTCTTCAGACCGACTTACTGGTAATAGTGATGGGTCTGCATTGAGTCATCAGTTCTTTCAAGTCATCTTCCTGGGAGCCACGTGGAAAGTAGTCAGCTCGGTACAGATATCTGGTATATGACTACAGAACCTTGTTCTTTGTGAGAAACTAAGCGATATAATTTAAATCTGAGCTATTAGTCTTGACAGCATTATATTTTCTTATTAAGTTCCAAGAACTTTCCTGGCCTTCAGAGTTTCCCGGCCTTCATGGTTCGAAAGTCAAAGTAAAAATTTATATGATAAAATGGAATTCATATTCATTTAAGCATTTTTCTTTTCCCTTAAAAACAGTCCTTAAAAGTTCTTCAGGTAGGGAACAGCACTCGAAGAGGTGAACAGTTGGAGCATTCCTGTTCCCTCTTATTCCCCTGCTTAAAACATCAAAGGCTAGAATTTAATTGTTCATGAAGTTGTCTGTTTCCTGACAGACATTAAAATCCACACACCGCTTTGGAACATTCCTTCATAAAACAATGTACAGCTTCTTTGTTCAGCATACAGCCCTGTGTGCAGACCAAAGCACCGAATCTCCTTTACCCCAACTGTTGCATCATGCTGTGAGAGACTAAGCATACTCATGTTCAGTTTCCATCAATATTTTGATTAGAACTTGTAACATTTCTCCTAATGAATTTCTGGGTTTCATCTGAATTATCTTTTAAAAAGTTTTAAGGAGATTTTTATATGTAAATAGAGGAGACAAAGTATCACGATTTTTCTGTTTTCTTTAAAAAAAAATGCTCATTTTTCTTATCCGATAGTTCTCATCACGACAACTACACACGATAATTTTGGCCCAATGACCATTATGACCATTGGGTCACTGCACCGTTTCAGCTTAAGAAAAGGATGGTGCAATCGTGGTCATCTCTACCAGGGGGAACACAGAGAACACTCAGTGTTAAATATGACACCTATAATTAGGAAGCCCTATGGTTATACCAGAGTAGTTTTAAGGATGAGGTAATTTTAGGAGCGTTGAAAAAGCAGCAATTAATTAAGTTTTCAACGCAGCTTGTGCTGCGGTACATTCTTTGACACCCAGTTATGCTCTGTAAAAGAAAAGCCTGCTATCTCTTGACCTATCGGGTTAGCGTGGCTTTGTTATTAAGGGTCTAAAATTTGAGATTTAGAGTTCAAATCTCTTACACTTATTCTAACTTTTTAGGCCCTTACATCACCTTCCTGGGATCCAAGCGGCTTGGAACTAATGAAGTCTGTGAACAGCCAGAGACCTAAGGCATCACGTTTCACTAAGAAAAAAACCAGAAGGTCTGCGATTAGATTAGGCAAGGTGGGGAATGGGTTATTGGCAGGTAGGGCGCCGGAAAGTTACAACTCGGGTTATTTTTTAACCGGCGCCCTACAAACGGCCGGCGTGTAGGTGGCTCACTCGCTAACTTGTAAATGAACTTCAGGTTCTCTTCACTTGGGGAGCCTTTCTGAATCTGAGAACCTGGCGGCGGTTCAACGACCCCGCCCTCGGGGTCCCCAAGGGACATCTTCCGGAGAGCCCGATTGTCTGGGGCGAAGGCTCAGGGCAGGGAGTGAGGGGCGAGGGACGCGGGTCCAGAACGCCAGCCCAACCCGGCCTCACTCTCCTCGGGTGGAAACTTCCCGGCAGCGAGTTAGGCGGGAGGGGGCGGCGGGGCGGCGGTTCCCCTCGCGGAGGCAGAGAACTGCGCGCGCGAGGCTCAGGGCGCGCGGCGAGCGCGGCGACCGGGCCGCCTCCTCCCCTCCCCGCCTCCGCCGGCGCTGCCTCCTCCCTCCGCCCGGCTCGGCCTCCTTCGCTCCCTCCCCTCGTGGCTGGCTCCGGCGGCGGCGGGCGCGGAGGGCGTGCGCCGGCCGAGAGGTGTCGGTGGCGAGGGAAGGGAAGTTTCAAGTGGAAGGTCGTCCGCCGGCTGACGCGTCCTCCCGGTCTCCTCCGGCAGCATCATGGCGGAGCCGAGCGGCTCGCCCGTGCACGTCCAGCAGCCCCAGCAGGCGGCCCCGGTGACAGCGGCGGCCCCGGCGACAGCGACAGCAGCGCCGGCTCCGGTGGCTCCGGTGGCTCCGGCTCCGGCCGCGCAGTCGATCGGCTGGCCCATCTGCAGGGACGCGTACGAGCTGCAGGAGGTTATCGGTCAGTGCGGCGGGCGCGGCGGGGCCGGTCCAGGCCGGGCGGGAGGCGCGGCAGGGGACGTGGGATGCTGGGCTTGTCTGCATGCACGCCCTGGAGGCAGAGCGGTCGGCTTCTGGGCCTACCGGCTTCAACAGTTTTTTTTTTTTTCATTCGTTCGGTGAGCGCGGGTGCTGCAGGAGGTGGCGCGGCGGATGTGACTCGCACTGCAGACGAGCCGCATGCTGCAAACTTTTATCTCCCTGATCGCTGGGGCGGCGGAACTGGGGACCCGGCAACGCCGCCGCATCTCCCTCCTCCCGCGTGCCGGGCCCGCAGCCTGTGGTCGGTGGCCGCGCGAGCAGGCAGCCGCGGTCGGGGTGGGGTTGCGGGGGCGCCGCCCTGGTCTTCCAGCGCCCTCGCGCCGCGCCGGGGGGCCGCGTCCTGGGGGACTCAACCGGCGCAGCCGCGCCTCTGCTCTCTAGCTCCGCACCACTGCCTCCCATCAGCAACCTCTCGCCATGGGTAACCGGGCTACGTAGGAGTTCCGGGGGCCCAGGTTCTTTCCTGAGGCCAGGGAGGATGCTGGCCTCCCTTCCTGACAGCCCCAGCTCCACGCCCGCCTTGCAGCCTGGCTTTCCGCGCCGCCTGCTGCCCAGCCCGGTCGCCGGGAGAAAGAAGGCGCCCTGGCCTCCTGCCCCGTGCTGGGCCGATGCTTCCCCTCTGGTCCAGGGCCGAACTGCATGAGTGAAAGCCGAGGCTCTCGGTGACCTGCTGGCTTGCCTGTCGGTGCCTTCTAGTTGGCTCACCAATATCCCCTTATCTTAGATTTTAAAAAATCTGGGAAAGTCGAATGGCAGGAAGCCGCCGTTACTTTTCCCTGGGCCAAGCACGTGAAGGACCAGATTTGTGTTGACCGTTGTTGGATCATCTCGTCTGAGAGGCTTGTTAAACCCAGTTAGGGCACCCTCCAGATAAAGTGGGCCCTCATTATTGGCGGTGGGATGGGATGCTGCCTTCTGATATCTTGATGTTTAAGTACATGATGAAAAAGGAATTCAGGATATTTATTTTAAACTTTTCCCCCTTCTTTTCATTATAAAGAATGCGGCCCTCCCTCCCTCCCTTTAAAAAATTAAAACCGGTAATAAGAATTTCATTAGGTGTTTACCCTTTATCACCTGCTACTGTAGGAATGGAACATAGCATAGACTGAAATAAATAGACAAATGATGGGCAGAACAGTAACCTAGGATATGAAAGCAAAATTCTTCGAAAACCCAGGCCTTTTATAACTTTTTGCCAAAGACTCTCGTAGTATGTCTTCCTGTCCCTGCATGAATTATGTATCTTCAAGGGGTTTTTTAAGCCTGTTCAGTGAAAACTCCTTTCACCTGCTAGCTAAGCCCCTTCCTCTTCCCAGTTTTACCGTCTGCTCTCAACCTACTTGCCCCCACCCATATTCTGATTGCACGGGTTGCACACTGAATAGTCAGCTGTCCTGGGATACACCTGGCCTTCCACTCCTTGCTGTCTTTCACAGGCTCTTCTCTAAGTGCCCATCTTTGTAGTTAATCTCACTCAGCTTGCGGTGAATGTTCTTGAGACGCCTTCTGCTTCTTCCAAGGCAAAGTATGGTGGCTTTTTCTGCTCCTTTTTTTACACGGCTCACAGCATGTAATCCCATAGTTTTTATTTGCGCAACAAAATCTAAAGGCCTACTCTTTCCCAAGCATTGTGCTAGGTTTTTTGCGTTTAGAAATGAATAAAATGGTCCTTGCCCTTAGGGCTTCCCAAGTTTAAGTAATTGATTCTATAGGATGTCATGAGAGAGTACTGGTGGAGCATAAAGGAGGGACTAACTGCTTGCTTGAAGAAATAAGGAAGCAGGGTATTCCACAGAAGACATCTGAGCTGACTTTTGACGTCTGAATAAGTTTATAAGTTGCTTGATTATTTCCATTGCTGCTTTTCTTTGTCAGCTGTGAACTCCTTTAGGGTCTTATTTATCCCTCTTACTCCAGTACATAGGGATGGTCCATAAAAGTTAATTGATGGTAACCTGCCACATGTTTCCATAGGGTCTAGGACCAGCATTTAATTATAATCAATTTCTAGGCTTATTTTGTCAATTATTAGGGTCAGTATGCAAGTTTGCAATATGGAAGACATATGCTTGTCTTTGGAAAGCAATGTTTTGAGTTGACCAGTTTTATGAACTGAAATGAATAAAAGTTTAATTAAAGAGAAAGGATTGATTTCAGGGCTTCTTTCTGCTTGCAGTAGCAGCATTGTTAATTACGGTTGGTCAATTTCATTTAAAAAAAATTTACCTGAGGAATTTTCCAGCAGAAATGCCTGCTTATTACTTCTACGCTGATTTTTGTACATTCACACTGCAGGAAGGGTTTTCCTACATTTAAAATTATCTCGTATTTTTCCAATTGAAAGAGACGGTCTGTGTGGTGGCCGTGTGATTGAAAAGTCACATTGCTGGAGTAGGGTTTTCCAAGGGTTTAATGGTGTAGGGAATTACACACCCATTTCCATTTAGTGTTTACTGCTAGTTAAGTAATGAGTGAACTTGCGGTTAAGCACTTCTGCTTAAACATTACACGCAGAAGTTTGTAGTTCAAACATGGAGCCAGTTTCAGTGTGAACACAGGTGGACAGCCTTGGCCTCTTGGGGCCACAAGGCAGGTGACATGTGATGGGACCCCGGCAGTGTGAACCGTGAGCAGCAGGAGGCTCAGATGTGCCTGAGCAGAAGGCCAGGGGAGGCCAGGTGTTTTAACTCTCCAGCGTGGCATGGAGCACTTTTTCTTCTTTTCCTTCTGGCAGAGGTTGGGGCCTCAAGATTAGGAGAGAAGAGGTTTACTGAAATCCAAACAAAGCAGGTTCAGTTGTTTGATTTCTGTTTTAGAAGAATAAACACAGGATTTTGCAAGTCTAAAAATAAACTTTTCTCTTTGTTATTTCGTTCTTGCGTGATGAAAGATCAGTGGAGAATTTGTAATGGTAATCTGGTTCAAAAGGTTATGGGCAACCTGGAAATGATGCAAAATCTGTTGGAGAGAGGTTAACTATGTTGTAAAATGATTAAATTCCTTGTTTTAGCCATCAGTAGATTTCAAATATTTCTGTCTCCTATGGAGAAGTAACTGCTCTTGTAAGGTGTTCTAGCCTGTTTAATACCCTTCAGCCTCATTAATCTTTGTTCCTCACCACCCCCAACTACCCCCATCTCATTCTCCTCAGATTCTTTCTTTAGAAGTATATGGGGCACCCAAAGATATGCCAATTGAAAAATTAGTTTATTTGTTGGTGGTATTAGTATTATCACTTCAGTTTGCTAAACAAAGAACAAAAGATGAATCATGAAAATGTTGACTTGGGTATCCTTAATTGATTGAACAACCTCAAGGAACTTTCCTGTCAAAAAGTTGTAGTCAATGCAGTATCATTTTCTGTATTTGACTCAGATAATTTCAGCAGAGGCTGGTATCTTTGTTGGTTTTCCTGTGAAAAACACTAAATAGACTTAGGCCTCAGAACATGTTTGATTTTTCTTAGTTTTTTTGCAGTAGGAGGCTTTCTGTAGTTTTGCACCTTATTTCTAAGCATTGCTTCACTTTCATCCTAGACAGTCACTTGGAATCATCCGCAAGGGCCACCTACTTCATTTCTGGTCCTTGTCAACAAAAAGAATTTGGTTTCTCGTCTCCTAACTGTAGTTTGACAGAGGGCTTCTCCAGTACTCAGGTTTCTTTCTCTCCCAGGGGCTTTGTTTAACCATTCCAGTGCATTTCCCCCAGGTGCAGCTAACAGGCAACTGGCCAGGTCTTTAAGCAGCAGCAGCCGAGAGCAATCCTGCTCTGTGCTATCGGAAGTTCTGTGGAGCTCTATGGTTTAGGGTTTAGAACTGGTTTTATAGGTGTCTGAAGCATCATGAGGACGGTGGAGCTACACTTGTTTGCCGGGGACCTCAGAGGCATGGAGCACTGAGTGCCGGCATTCTGATCTCCCAGACTTATAAACCGGGCTGCTTTGCCATTGCTGTCAGTTGTTAATTTTTTTTTTTTTAAACTAAAAGAGTCTTGAGATGCTTAGCTTTGTGCAGGGGTTTCGATTTTCATATCATGTCACTTTTTTTTCTTCTTGGTAAGGAGAATAATGTATATAGAACTCTCCTCGTGTTTTTTCATTATTGTGATGAAATATACGTAACATGAGATTTACCATTTTCTAAGTGTACATTTCAGCAGTGCTAATTACATTGACAGCAGAAATGCTTTTAAACCTGTTGTTCAAACTAGCATGTACGAAAAATCTCTAGGTTAAGAGAAATGCATGGTAGAATTTCCATAGTATTTGCTTTATTTATGTATTTGATTTGTGACCAGTAACATGAATTTCCTTCCATCTATTGTAGTCTATTGTGTACCACATTTTTGATGGTGTTGGAGAGTAACTTGAAACGTGGTGGGCTCTGGAGTCGGGCAGTCTGGTCTGTTTCATGGCCAGGCAATGACAGTTGCTGGCCGTGTGATCTCAAGCCAAGTTGCTTAGAGGTGTCTGCACTTGGTATCCTCATTCAGGACTTGGAGATGCTAACAGTAGGGTTTGACTGCGGAGCACTTAGAACAGTGCCTGGCTCAGGGCGAGCTTTCCGGGAGCCTGAGCCCACAACTGTTGTAGGCTGCGCCGGCTGATCAGATCCGCGTTACCCGGAGAGAATCCTGCCCAGACTCTGGAGCATCTTGGAGTTTCTCTGCCCAGGAGAGTTGGCTCTCGAGTCCCCGCCTTCCGGTGGGCGGCTGGCTGGGGAGCCCGAGGGCCCTGCGGGGAGGAAGCTGCAGAGACCTGTGGAATCGGACAGCTCAGGGCTTTGGGTGCCAGATGGCTCTTTGACAAGTGTTAAGGGCATCCTGCAGGAAGATTGGTGGAGGAAAGGCCCGGCTCAAAGGGCTTCATGAGCAACCTGCTCAGACTGCACTTTTCCCCCACCTCTGGAGGCTGCCGCGCTGGCAGGAAATGCTGCTGACTCAAAGAAATCATCCCTGTGTGCCCCAGCAAGGCAGAGGGCATTTGTCTGCAGAGCAGGTCATCACTGTGGCTCCCCTGTCTCCTTCCTTGCCTCGCTGCCCTTCCCGCCACTTATGAATACTCTCAAGTCTCCCTCTTAACAGTTTCACAGCCAAGGAGAACAAAACCAGGGCACTTTCACTACTCCCTCCTCTAGCACCTGCCTTATCTCTTTCCTTCCCTTCCCAGTGGAGAACCTCCCTTCCACTGCTTACTTATATCTGGCCTCTACCCCCTTGCTAAGAAGCCAAAGTTGGAATCTCCATGATCACCATGGCTTTCTGTGATTGCAGCCAGTGACACCGCAGGGCTTCCTTCTCTTCCTCTCTCTGCAGGAGTTGATGCCACCTACCATTTCTCCTCCTACTTTCCTGACTGTGCCTGCTCCAGGATCCACTTCTTGGTGGCTCTGAGGCTTTAACTGCAGCCTAAAATGCCCAGGGCCTGCCTGGTCTTTGGACTGGTGTGAGAGCTCCCTTTCAAACGTCTTTTTGTAGATACTTCACAGAACCTTATACAGTGAAACTCACTGTCCCTCCACCTTTGCTTCAGTCCTAATCCTGTTCCTTCTACATTCTCCATCTTCCTGAAGACCCTTGAGTATGAAGCAGAAACGTGCTGCTCATCCCACCCTTTCCTGGCTTCCTCCATCTCCCGCATCTGATTGGTATTCAGCATTTTGGATCCCGTCTTTGAGGCTTCTCTCATTCTTCCTCTTGGTCATCGTTGGTTCAGTTCTTACTTGAGTGACTGTAATCTCTTCATAACCATGTTTCTTGTCTGCAGCCTTGCTTCCAGCTCTAGTAAGCATTGCTACCAAAGTGATACCCAAATTTTTATCAGTTACCACCAGACTTAGATCTTTTTAAAAGTGGCTCTTCTATGATGCTCAGGATGAACTCCGAGCAGGTGTGTAAGGCCTTCTGGAATTGTCTTTTGCCTTCCATTCAGTGCCCCCCAACCCTTGTCATTGCAATTCTCAGGACAGACTCCCAGCCAGGGGGAACGTTTTGCAGCTGCTGAAATGCTTCCTGCTTTCCCAGCCCCTTCTAGGCAAGTTTTCTCTCTGCCTGCAACACCATTCCACCTCTCTTCCATTGTCATATATTTAACAGAGAGCTCTGTCTCTCCTTTTAAGCATTACCTTTACTGAAGTAAGTATAAGAGGCACACCGAAGAGTACATATCATAAATGTATAGCTTGATTCGTGTTCATAAACAGAACCCACCCAGATCCAGGCTCCCCTTTAAGACCTGGAATAAACGGTTTCTCTTCACAGAAACAGTCCTCTGCCCCCAAATCTCCTTCCCCTCTGCCTCCTCTCTTGGCCCTTTCATCCCTGGTGATCCTCATACCCTTGCGGCTTATTGCCTCCTTGCCCATCCTGGCGCTAGATGTCACTCCTCCTTGAGGACAGGTCTTTGGCCTCCGTTCCCCATACCGCCCACTAAAGATTTGATAAATGTTTTCTGGGTGAAAGTCTGAATTTTAGGGATAAACACTCCCTGCCCCCCACCTTGGAAGAGGAACATTGCCTCACTTCTGAATATTAGCCTCCTTGGATCCTGAAGATTTAATCTTGCCTGTGGTTAATGATGATGCTCATTTCGTTGTGTTTGGGCCAGTCAGCTTAAAGGGCTCTGGAGAAATTAGCTCGTTAATCCTCCCAGATCAAGAGTAAGCACTTCGAGTACTTGCACCTGCCTGTGCTGGGCAGGTAGGCAGGCAGAGGCCTGGCTCTCCTGAGGTCATCGTTCTGCGAGGTGGCCTGTCTGGATTAAAGGATCCAGAGAGCAGTAACGGTGCCCTTTTTTTTAAAAAAAAAACTTGGGCATTGCAGAGCAGGGTGGGGAAGCCCTGGCACATCTCTCCTCTCAAACTTTCCTTTCTTGAGTGTACCCGTGACCTCTCGCTGTTTGTGTAGTTATATATAACCCAGTCTTGAAGCTCTGTGGGGCTTCTTGCTGTGTAGAAATCAGGACTGTTGAAGATCAGGGATACAGGTGAAACACCGCAGCAGACTATCAGGACAGGTGGTTTTCAGAGGTTGTCATGAAGTCAGGAATTATATTTTTTAGACAAGGGACTGAGGGATGATAGGATTGGTGTGGTACATGCTGAGACTATGGAGGTAGGTCTTGTAAGCCCAAAGCAATCTAATCTGTGTTATAATTCCTCTGTGCTGTATTTTTGGGAAAGTTATTTTTTTTTCCCCATTAAATGAAACTGTCCATGTAATCAAGTGAAGTTTTACATTTTCCTCCAGGACAGTTTTGTTTAAATTATCCCCAAACAGCTCCAAGATGGCTGCAGTGATTCGAGTGCTTCAGGTGTTTCTTTTTCCAAATGTGCTGTTCATTGCAGTTTGGGCTACGAAAGAAGAATTGAGTATAGTAATTAAAAAAGGCATTTTAGATTTGGGTTAACTGGGAAACAGAGGAGAAGAAGCAGTCCTTTAGAGAATGGATTGGCAAGCATGTAGTTCAGAATTGATTTAGAGAAACACTTTGGGAATCTGATGTGAGTAAATGCTGACGTGTTTCACGTTTCTTCTCATTTGCTGAACAGTTATTTGGGAATAAATCTCTTGGACACTGAGGGATTAGATGAATTGATCTTTTAAACTAACTGCTTATTTTGATACATGGGAAAACATCTTTTTAAGATAGAACTTAAAACATCGTTTTAAGATATTTTATTTTCAGACTTCTTCCAAGGAAGTGGCATTTAGTGTGAGTCAGAGGCAGTCCTGAGGGTGTTCATTCAGTTCTTCCCTTAGGTGAAAATGTGTACTCTGGTGACATTTATGGAGTTCCGGTTTCCAGCATTAAGTCACAAATTTACCAGAAGAACTAGTATGGTAAGTAGACATTGATGACTTCCTCTCATGTGAATGATAGATCTTCATTGGGGGAGTATTTGAGAAGCCAGTGACCTTTGACGATTCTGAGACTTCTCACAATGACTCTATTGATGGTTGAGATCCTAGAAGATTTATGATCGTTTTTGAACAGGTAGCATTAGTTTGTAGCAGGGTTTGTGATAAGGGGCATTCCAATTATGTTCTTTGCTGCTCTGTTTCTTTTGGGGGTTGAAAAGGATTAAACTTAGGGGTTGATGCATTTGGTCTGCCTTGTGTTGTTGACATTTTACTTTGAATTATTTGGTCTGTCCTTCCTCCCTCCCTCCCTCGCTTCCTCCCTTCCTTTCCTTCCTTCCTTTGAAACTGTCGGTGTCGCCGTCACCTTTCTCAGTTATGGGCTGACTCGAAGAAGAAGAGGAAGAGAGTGCTCCAGGGGAGAAACCACAGGTTGGTTGTTGTTGTTCAGTCGCTCAATCTTGTCCAACTCTTTGTGACCCCGTGGACTGCAGCATGCCAGGCTTCCCTGTCCTTCACTGCCTCTCGGGGTTTGGTCAGACTCATGTCCATTGAGTTGATGATGCCATCCAACCATCTGATCTTCTGCTAGGTCAGTGCTGGTTTATTAAGGTCAGTTCCTAAGAATTACCACATAAGAATACCGGGGAATAATGAAGTTTAATTTAGGAGGAAACCGAAGAGAAAGTTCATTCCTGTTCCTTTGTTTCTACAAGTGAAGATTCTCTCAGCCTGCCTGAAAGTAATTTGCCTGTGGTCCAGAAGTTCTTAGAATCTCAGGCCATTTCTTCCTATTCATTTCAGTGTTTTCTTCCACTTACATCACGTTGATTCCTCATTGGTGGGAAGGAGGAAGTTAGAGATATTATTGACTCAGTGAATTTTATACCTACCGTTTTAATAAAGTACATGTATAGTTTATCTGGGAACATATTTACCATATAGATGTTATAGTAAAAATCTTATGTATTGCATTGCTGCTGCAGCTGCTAAGTCGCTTCAGTCGTGTCCGACTCTGTGCGACCCCATAGACGGCAGCCCACCAGGCTCCCCCGTCCCTGGGATTCTCCAGGCAAGGACAACGGAGTGGGTTGCCATTTCCTTCTCCAATGCATGAAAGTGAAGAGTGAAAGTGAAGTCACTCAGTCTTGTCCGACTCGTAGCGACCCCATGGACTGCAGCCCACCATGGACTCCTCCATCCATGAGATTTTCCAGGCAAGAGTACTGGAGTGGGGTGCCATTGCCTTCTTGGATGTATTGCATTAGAGGGGATCAAATGATCTCTATATGTATTTCTTTCTTCACCAGGGCATATGTATTTAACATGTAAATGAAGGTGATATATAAACATAAAATAGTTTCAACCATCATCTTTTGCCTGGGTTGTTGGAGTAGATTATATTTTTAATGATTGGTTAGAACCTGTTAGTGACATGGAAAGGTGTGAGAGTGTGTATGTCTCTGTGTGTTGGCAAATAAGAGGCTGAGGAGCAGCAAGTAGATGTATTGATCCTTCAGGGCTGATCATTCGCTGGAGCAGAGCTTCTGCAGGGCAGCTTCCCTGCTGCCAGGCTCATAACTTTATTATAATCAGCAGCAACAACATTCCCAGCAGTGTCTAGTTTGGAACCATCCCCTGTGGTAACCACTAGCCACATGTGGCTATTTCAATTCGAATAATTAAATAAATTTTCTGGGTGACAAGGGATGAAGAGGCTGAGCATAGAGGATGTTTAGGACGGTGAAACTGCTCCGTGTGATACCATAATGATGGATCCATGTCATTATACATTTGTCCAGACCTATGTGCAAAAAAGCAAAATGGCTGTCTGGGGAGGCCTTACAAATAGCTGTGAAAAGAATAGAAGCGAAAAGCAAAGGAGAAAAGGAAAGATATAAGCATCTGAATGGAGAGTTCCAAAGAATAGCAAGGAGAGATAAGAAAGCCTTCCTCAGCAATCAATGCAAAGAAATAGAGGAAAACAACAAAATGGGAAAGGCTAGAGATCTCTTCAAGAAAATTAGAGATACCAAGGGAACATTTCATGCAAAGATGGGCTCGATAAAAGACAGAAATGGTTTGGACCTAACAGAAGCAGAAGATATTAAGAAGAGGTGGCAAGAATACACAGAAGAACTGTACAAAAAGATCTTCAAGACCAAGATAATCACGATGGTGTGATCACTGACCTAGAGCCAGACATCCTGGAATGTGAAGTCAAATGGGCCTTAGAAAGCATCACTACGAACAAAGCTAGTGGAGGTGATGGAATTCCAGTTGAGCTCTTTCAAATCCTAAAAGATGATGCTGTGAAAGTGCTGCACTCAATATGCCAGTAAATCTGGAAAACTCAGCAGTGGCCACAGGACTGGAAAAGGTCAGTTTTCATTCCAATCCCAAAGAAAGGCAATGCCAAAGAATGCTCAAACTACTGCACAATTGCACTCATCTCACACGCTAGTAAAGTAATGCTCAAAATTCTCCAAGCCAGGCTTCAGCAATATGTGAACCATGAACTTCCAGATGTTGAAGCTGGTTTTAGAAAAGGCAGAGGAACCAGAGATCAAATTGCCAACATCCACTGGATCATGGAAAAAGCAAGAGAGTTCCAGAAAAACATCTATTTCTGCGTTATTGACTATGCCAAAACCTTTGACTGTGTGGATCACAATAAACTGTGGAAAATTCTGAAAGAGATGGGAATACCAGACCACCTGACCTGCCTCTTGAGAAATTCGTATGCAGCTCAGGAAGCAACAGTTAGAACTGGACATGGAACAACAGACTGGTTCCAAAAAGGAAAAGGAGTACGTCACGGCTGTATATTGTCACCCTGCTTATTTAACTTATATACAGAGTACATCATGAGAAACGCTGTGCTGGAAGAAGCACAAGCTGGAATCAAGATTGCCGGGAGAAATATCAATCACCTCAGATATGCAGATGACACCACCCTTATGGCAGAAAGTGAAGAGGAACTAAAGAGCCTCTTGATGAAAGGGAAAGAGGAGAGTGAAAAAGTTGGCTTAAAGCTCAACATTCAGAAAACGAAGATCATGGCATCTGGTCCCATCATTTCATGGCAAATAGATGGGGAAACAGTGGAAACAGTGTCAGACTTTATTTTTTGGGGCTCCAAAATCACTGCAGATGGTGATTGCAGCCATGAAATTAAAAGACACTTACTCCTTGGAAGAAAAGTTATGACCAACCTAGATTGCATCTTCAAAAGCAGAGACATTACTTTGCCAACAAAGGTCTAGTCAAGGCTATGGTTTTTCCAGCGGTCATGTATGGATGTGAGAGTTGGACTGTGAAGAAAGCTGAGTGCTGAAGAATTGATGCTTTTGAACTGTGGTGTTGGAGAAGACTCTTGAGAGTCCCTTGGACTGCAAGGAGATCCAACCAGTCCATTCTGAAGGAGATCAGCTCTGGGATTTCTTTGGAAGGAATGATGCTAAAGCTGAAACTCCAGTACTTTGGCCACGTCATGGGAAGAGTTGACTCATTGGAAAAGACCCTGATGTTGGGAGGGATTAGGGGCAGGAGGAGAAGGGGACGACAGAGGATGAGATGGCTGGATGGCATCACTGACTCAATAGACATGGGTTTGGTAGGACTCTGGGAGTTACTGATGGACAGGGAGGCCTGGCGTGCTGCAATTCATGGGATTGCAAAGAGTTGAACACGACTGAGCAACTGAACTGAAGTGATAGAATGTAATGCAAAGAGAGTAAACTGTGGACCTTGAATGATAAGGATGTATTAATGTAAGTTCATCAGTTGTAGCAAGTGTACCACTTGGTCGGGGGATGTTGATAATGGGGGACGCTGTGCACATGGAGGAAGGGACAGGGGGTTACAGGGAAAATTCTGCCTTCCTCTCAATTTTGCTGTGACCCTAAAACTGCTTTAAAAATAAAGTAAAATACAGTTCTATAGTGACACTTGCCACATTTTAATCAGTAACCAACTGTGACTAGTGCAGCTGAGGACTGTATTTTATTTAGTTCCTTTAAGGTCTGTAAAACCTGCACAGTCCAGTGAAGTGGGCTTCCCGGGTGACTCAGTGGTAAAGAACCCGCCTGCCAATGCAGGAGATGCAGGTTTGATCCCTGAGTCAGGAAGATCCTCTGGAGAAGGAAATGGCAATCCACTCCAGTATTCTTGCCTGGAAAATCCATGGACAGAGGAGCCTGGTGGGCTACAGTCCACAGGGTCTCAAAGTGTCAGGCACGACTTAGCCACTAAACAAATCCAGTAAAGTACCTTTTGGATTGTGCAGATACAGACTATTTCCATGACCACAAAAAGTTTTATTGGACGGTACTGGATGTTAGATTCTCAGAAATGTTCAAAAACTGACTAAATATTATGTTGGCTGTAAATATTCTGAGGCCACCTCCTGCTAGCACGCAAAGCATTGCCATTTACTTAGAAGTATGAGAGGAAACAGACAATGCTAACCTCAGTTAAAATAATTTTTTTTTTTTACTATATGCTCTATTAGAAAGCTGCTGCTGCTAAGTTGCTTCAGTCTTGTCCGACTCTGGGCGACCCCATAGACGGCAGCCCACCAGGCTCCCCATCCCTGGGATTCTCCAGGCAAGAACACTGGAGCGGGTTGCCATTTCCTTCTCCAATGCATGAAAGTGAAAAGTGAAAATGAAGTTGCTCAGTCGTGTCCGACTCTTAGCGACCCCATGGACTGCAGCCTACCAGGCTCCTCCGCCCATGGGATTTTCCAGGCAAGAGTACTGGAGTGGGGTGCCATTGCCTTCTCCATTGGTTGTTATTTCAGAACAACAGTTACTCTTTTTTGTGTGTGGTAGAGCAGATGCCCCCACTGACGCAGGAAGATAGTTTTGAAGTTTGAATTTTATCTTACCCACTTAATTCTTTTAGGATGTTCTTGTGATTACTGTAAACACAGAATCCTCCCAAATGAAATCCAGTATTTTTAGAAGTATCAAAATGTTACATTTCCTCAAGAGATCTCTTCAGAGTCTTGGGGTTGAATGCCATAGACAGAATCACTTCAGTTTATCTTCTTTTAGGTAATGAAGTAAGAAAGAACCGAGTAAATAGGTTTTTTTTGGTGAAATTAACAAAGACCTTGTCAAGTTAACTCCACTTACAAAAATGATAGCTATATCAGTTTTAGTCACTTCAATGGTGAGTCTGAATCATGGTCCTTTTTTTCCCCCTTGGCTTTAAAACATTTTGGTGGTTGAGTGATTAAAGGATTTAATGGTTTCGTCTAAGTTTTATACCACAAAGCAAATAAAACATCCAGTATTGAAGTCAGAACCTTAATAGAAATTCAAACTCAATCACCACTGTTTGGGTAGGACACCTGCTTTATTAGGAGAGGGAGTTAATGACTGAGGGATGAAGAAAGTATCTGTGTAGGGAGATTAACTGGGTTTAATTTGGGGCAGTTCAGGAACGGTTTGTACTTTATCACCTTTAGAGTCCCTAGGGTGACCGGGACAATCACAGAGAATGTTTTACTATGTAATCCTTTTTTATTTCTTTCCTTGTAGATGCCCTTTCCAGTTTCTGGAGTCCTAAATCCAGTGCCTGACCTTCATTCAGCAAGGGCTGTTGTGGAAACATTTTTAATGTGGCGCCTTTCCTGGGCGTATGTGTGGCTGAAATAGAAGGAGGGGAAGTGTCTCTGTGTATTTTCAAATTTTGATCATTGGGGCAAATTTAAGAATAGTGATCTTTTTGGCACAGGTTTTTTTTAAGTCAAGATCAGGTAAATTGTTTATCTTTACTAAGATAAATGCTCTTTGGTTGTTTAAAAAGTGACAGTCTCTGGGGCGGAGAGAGAACGAACCTCTTAGTTCATCTGTAGCCATCTTTCCAGTTGTTTCCATAGAAGCAGCAAGGCTTTTTAAAGGCTATAATTTTACATCCTACACTTTAGAGCCCTCTAGAAATAGACAAATGGGCAGCTTTGTAGCTTATATATTTGCTTAAGTAGTCTTTAAAGGCAAAGAGAGTAACTGCCTTGCAGTCGCTGGGATAGGGAGAAGTTGCAGTCAGGCGCTTGTTTGGCTTCACTTACAGGGGACGGTCCATTTAGGCTGTTGTATTAAGAGTGACATTGTTGGGAGTTCCCTGGTAGCCTCATGGTTGGGACTCTGCGTTTTTACCGCTATCGCCCAGGTTCAACCCCTGATTGGGAAGATCCTGTACACTGTGTGTCTTGGCAAAAAGAAAAAAAAAATGGACATTGTTTTCAGCTGTATGTAGCTGTTTAAAAATGAAATATTCTCTTGGAGCTATTACACTTGAAAGAAAAGGAGTGACAAAAATGTGAAAAGGTGATATTGATGAGGTCTGACCAACTTTAAAATTAATTGTATCAGAACTGATATACACAAAAAGTATTGTTTCCTTCAAGGGGACATAGTGGGATGGGGTCCACTTTTTGTTTATAGCCATCTTTTATTTTTAAATTCAAAAATTACCCATTTCCATCAGGCCTCATGTGAAGAAAGAAGACTGATTTTCTGATGTGACAGTAATTTGCTCTTAAGGTCTTTCCTAGGCTGTTTTTAGCAGTTTGCAGCCTGATCAGAATCATTATTTAACCTTACAAAATGACCTAGCCTTCACAGTGCTTTTAGTTGTTTAAAGGCAGATTATTTATTTTTTAATAGATTCTGCACCACTACTTCATAGCAATAATGAGATTATCCAGGACTGTGGTTTGCCATTACAATGAGCTGTTTGTCTAGAGGCAGGAGTAGCAATAGCAAAAGCTGAGGGCCTGAGAGGATGCGTCATAGAGTGGGGAGGGGGGTGGGTCGTGAGATTCTAAAATCAGATCTGTAAAGCCAGAGGCAAGATGGCATCACTGGAAGGCAAAGACTAGCACAGGCAGCAAAAGACCTCAGACCCTGGCAGGAGTGGATAAAACGGAGAATAAGGACGCAGGGAACTATTCAGGTTCACAGGGGTTCAGCAAGGGACCAAGGCAAGTGGGGACAACGTAACTTTTCCCAGAAAGTTTCAGTGGCTGTATCTTGCTGGGCTGGGCACCGCATTTGAGGCTCTGCCTTCAAGGGTGTCTCTGACCATCAGAAAGGCTCAGTTCTCCAGGTGCGGATTCTCGCGGTCTCTGCATCGGCTATGTATAACTGTGTAACAAACCATCCCAAAACTTAATGTCTTAAAATAATGACCTTTTTATTTGCTTACAATTCCATGGATTGGCCATTTGGGCTGCACTGGGCCGTTCTGCTGGTCTCACCTAGGGAAAGTCCGTGGCTGGCTGGTCTGGGCTGCCTATTTTAAGGTGGCCTCATTGTGTGTGTTGTGGTTGGTGCCAGTGGGTGGCTCGCCCTCTCTTTCCGTTGAGTCCTTCCCAAGGAAGTCCACCTGTACTTCATCCCTTGGCTGCAGTTGCTTTCCAGGATTGCTGGAGTGGAGCTGCAGGGGCCTTGAGGCCTAGGCTTAGTGGTCACGAAGCGTCAATGTGCCTCTTTCAGTTGATCAGAGCATATCACAGGGCTAGCTCAGATTCAGGCCAGGGGGAGGTTGATTTTCCTGCTTGCTGGAAAGAATGGTTAAATCACATGGCAAAAGGAACATGTGTACGGAGATGGGAGGAATCCTTATTGCCATCTTTTGTAAATTGTCTACCACAACAGCTTTATTTAGCTCAGGGGTGATGAATGCACAGTGTTTGTCAATCACTGAACATTTGTTTTTTACTTGTGATTGGGGAGCTAATTACCTGACTACCTTCCCCCTGGAGGTTCTAGTCTGGTTGACTACAGGTTTCATAAGCTAATATGTTGTATGAACCATCCATCAGATTCATTTTGGCAAGAAGAGTGGCTTTAGAAATGTATAACTTGCTAAGAAATCTAAACATATCTATTCTAATGTAACATTTGAAGGGCAGAGGGTTAAGTGTGTGTGTGTGTGTGTGTGCGCGCGCACGCGTGATGCTGATCCTTTTTTAGCCTTCAGGTATTTTATTCCAGACTGACCTTCTTAAAATTCAGCAGCACCACATTAAAAATATAGATTGTTTGCATGCATATGTAATTATTTCTCCTGCCACGTAGAAGTCAGTGAAGTAGGTCTGTCACAGCTCTAAAAATAACGTTTTCTCTGTATCACTCGGTTTAAAGGTAGATTGTTGCCTAGACAATCATGAAAGTTTCTTTACTTTGAAGTCAATCCAGTGATATTGTACTCCCTGTTTTATAAATCAGTTTTCAGAAAAGAATTGCCAGCCTATTAGGATAAAAATATTAGAAACCCATTAACAGTTATCAACAGAATTTGCCCACTTTCTTTAGTTTATCATATACTAATAGAAATCATAGAAGGATGGGAGGTATGCATGTATACCATTTATTAAATTGAAAAGTCTTTCTGGTAAAAGCCCTTGTCATAAGATATTATATGCTTTTAGATGTGGAAAGAGGGCTGGTGTTATCTTTTTAGGTATTTAAATGTTAAGTGGCTTGCTGTTCATTCCAAAGGGGCGACACATCTGTACTGGATAAGATATGTGGAAATGTGACTGGCTCACACCCATTTCTCATTAGAAGAGGATATTACCTAGAAACAACAACAACAAACCTCCAATTTTATTTATTTTAAAGTTCCCAAATATCATGTAAGTAATAATAGATGGTCATTATAGAAAGTTTAGATAATACAAGTGCGTGGAAAGGCGGAAAAATCACCAATTACATAATGGCCCAGGAGTAGATGCTGTTTGAATTTTGCCATAGGAGTGTAAGTTTAAATGGGACAGGACTGTAGATAAAAAGCATAAATTGATGTTTTTGGAAATTGATACATTTTAGCATTCCCAGTACTTTCACACTCTGTTTGGAGAAAGAAAAATAAACTAGTCTTAGATTAATACCTGCTTGGCAAAAGTGATTTGTTTCTTGAGAATTTGGTACATACAGAGAGTCAAACGTGAAACTTTGGAACTTTCCAGGTGGCTCTGTGATAAAGAATCAGCCTGCCAATGCAGGAGACTTGGGTTTGATCCCTGGGTCAGGAAGGTCCCCTGGAGAAGGAAATGGCAACCCGCTCCAGTATTCTTGCTTGGGAGATTCTCTGGACAGAGGAGCCTGGTGGGCGACAGTTTATGGGGTCACAAAGAGCTGGACATGACAGAGCACACGTGAGAGCACAAGAGTCAAACATACTTGATGATTACTGGACAGAAAACATGTGTGTATTTTTCTCACGTATTCTCAGAATGCATTTACAATCTAGTCTTAACGTCTGTGTTACTGTTTGTTTCTTAGAAGTATCTGTTCTGCTTTGTCTTTGTCCTCTGGGTGTTATGGATCACCTTATTCTGGTATCTGGTACTTGTCTGATGGAAAGTGAAAACATTTTACAGAGTTCTGGGACAGAGGGAAGTTAAGAGTAAGTAACTTTCCTGTTGTTTGTGGGTGTGTTTGAGCACAGTAATGATTTTGAGATTTCACATTGGCCTTTCATATCAACCCTTGAACTGGCAGCGAGAATTTTCTAGATTGGTTAAATACCTTTTTGTAGAACTAGCTTTTTGATTTCAGGGATATATGGGAGAAATGAATCTCTAGGAATTTAATTTAATGATCTGAAGGTTGAGTGTTTTGGTCTTTTAAGTCTGGATTTCATAGCGTTTTGAACAAAAGGATGAAATCCCCATTGGCACTTTTTATTTTCTTTAAAAAGTTTTAAAATTACAAAGATACAATGAATACTTAGGTGTCATGCTGGTGAAAAATAACAGCCCTCAATTTCATTTCCCAGCCATAGCCTGTATGGTCAGTGTGATGTGTATCCTTCCACATTGTTTTCCTGTGTATAAATACACACATCAATTTTTTCTCAAATGTAAATATTATACATGAAATGTGGTAACTGTGCATCATATTCTACAACTTACAGACTTTACTTCTACAAATAATATATATTATGTAATATATATATAATATGTAATAATATATTACATGTATATTTTACTTGCATGTATTTTTATATGTATTGGAAGGAATGATGTTGAAGCTGAAACTCCAGTACTTTGGCCATCTCATGCGAAGAGTTGACTCACTGGAAAGGACTCTGATGCTGGGAGGGATTGGGGGCAGGAGGAGAAGGGGATGACAGAGGATGAGATGGTTGGATGGCATCACTGACTCGATGGACGTGAGTCTGAGTGAATTCCGGGAGTTGGTGATGGACAGGGAGGTCTGGCGTGCTGCGATTCATGGGGTCTCAAAGAGTCGGACACGACTGAGTGACTGAACTGAACTGACTGATAGTAAAATATTATAAATGTTCACAGCTTTCATTCTAGGTCATTTCTTACAGATCCACTTCACTTTAAAACATGCCAGTTTGTTTCTGTTTGGGGTCCATTTCTATTATAACCAGTCCTTTAACAGTTAACTCATTGGTTGTCTCCAGGGGTCCGTATTTCTGTAGATGGAGATCCAGAAGTGGGACTGCAGGGACTTGTGGCATTGCATTTGTACTTCTGATAGATACCATGAAAATTTTCTCCACTTGTTATGTTAATTAACTGCCCTCTTGGTTGCTTCGGTTTCTGGTCTTAAAGATAAAAGAATGTCAGACCCAGAAGGCAGTGGCACCCCACTCCAGTACTCTTGCCTGGAAAATCCCATGGACAGAAGAACCTGGTAGGCTGCAGTCCATGGGGTCACTAGGAGTCGGACACGACTGAGCAACTTCACTTTCACTTTTCACTTTCGTGCATTGGAGAAGGAAATGGCAACCCACTCCAGTGTTCTTGCCTGGAGAATCCTAGGGACGGGGGAGCCTGGTGGGCTTCCGTCTATGGGGCCACACAGAGTCAGACACGACTGAGGCAACTTAGCAGCAGCAGCAGCATCTTGCCTTATTTCCTACTTGACTGAGACCTACAATATCTAAGATCTGGAGGAGAAAATGGTGGATGGAGGGATAGGGTAGTGATGGGTTGAAAAGAGGAAAATTATCACCCAAGTTTAAGAAATCAAAGTTGCTTCACTTTATTAACTAAAAAAGTGAGATGTTGTGAAGTGTGTTACTATGGACAAATTTATGGAAAGAATTTCAGAATTGGTAAAAAGTCTGGGCTATACAGTGTAACTAAATTGATTAACATATCCTTTTGGTTAGAAGGACTGGGGACTCATTAAAATTACTCCCACATTACAGGGCATTCTTTATAAAAGTAGATATGGGAATGGGGAGATAGGAGTTTCATCCATCATCCCAGGTTTTGCCCAGGAAAAACTGAGCCTCTAGGTCTTTGGGGATTGCAGTCAAGCGTGTTCTCACGAACCCTGGAAGTGGACAAGACCTTAGCAGCAGGAATTTTGGGATTCCCCAATTCCAGATCCTCTAACCTTGGTATGACGTAGCCCGTCAGTAAGCATGTGCTTTTGCTTGTGTTTACCTGCTCCTCTGGGCTTCCCAGGTGGCTCAATGGTAAAGAATACGCCTGCCAATGCTAGAGATGTGGGTTTAATCCCTGGATCGGGAAGATCCCCTGGAGAAGGAAATGGCAACCCACTCCAGTATTCTTGCCTGGACAAGAATCCCATGGGCAGAAGAGCCAGGTGGGCTACAGTCCCCAGGGTCACAAAGAGTGAGACACGACTTAGCAAGTAAAACAACAGCCTGCTCCTGTCTTCTGCTGAGTCAGGATTTTGGCTCATTCATAACCCTTATGGCTCTTTCTGCTTCTCTTTTCCTCTTTAGCCATAGCTTTGGCTACTAACTGCCAGATTCTCTGCTTCTCAATTTTAATCCCAAAGGTTGAGAATCCAAATTTTAGCTAGTGGCTGCGTAGGACATCTCCCAGCCTATAAACTGCTGCCTTAAACTCAGGCGCCCTCCTCGGGTACGGGTGTAGCATCTCGAGCTCCCTCCTGGGAAGAAAACTTGGATGTGGCTGGAACCTATGTAACATTACTCCTAGGTAAGTAACCAGTCTAGAATGTAATCCTTAGTAATGCACTTTTTTTGTTGTTGTTAAAAAATATATACTTTATGGTGTGCTTTAAAAGCAGTTTATTCATTTAAGTCAGTAAATACTTCCCTGGGATGCAGCCTTCCTTTTTCCATATGGAACGTAAGTTGGGAAAGTTTCTGCCCTGTCTTAGTTGTAAATTGTCTTCAGTTCTGAAATATTGATGCCTGGATCATGAGATACGGTCTTGCCTTTTCTGCCAACTCGAAAGTGCTGTGAAATAGTTCATCCTGTTTATGTAATGATGGTGAAGTTATGAAAAATATACCTGGAACCTGAAACTCCTGGAATAGCTCATTTTCCTATGTGAATAGTTTAATCTTAACTGTATCTTTTCTGCACACATTGGGAAGAGTGTCTGGTCCTTCTTAATTTCATTAGGTGTTTGGTGCTCCAGTGTTTCAAAGGTGACCAGGTATTAATAGTTCTGGAAGGTTTCTCTAAGCCGCTCTGTCTACTTCCTAAGAGTCACTATTTATTAAGTATCTACCCACACCTTCTTTTCCTTGTTTTCTTCCCTCCTTGACCCCAGTTTCCTTCTCTTTCAAGTAAATGCTGGCAGGCTGAACATTTCAGTAACTGTTGAATGCCTGAGTCCTTAATTTGGTGCCCGTGTCTCCCAGTCCTCGAAGAGCAGTTTCCCTGTTACTTTTAAAAATCAGAACCATGCTCATAAAATGCCATCTTCGTTTGCCCTCAGACCACTTGAAATGTAATCTGATTTGCAAGGCAGCACTTAAGCTCCTGTTTGATTATCATTTTGTAGGAATTTTTGTTGGGTCAGAGAAAGATGAACAACATATTTGCCTTTAGGAAAGACAGCCAAGTGGTTTTCTTTCATTTGGGGATGTTTCTTCTGGTGGTCTTGAATTCTGTGTTTTAATCTGCTTTTAAAAATGCCTTTTAGCACATAAGCAAAATTAAACATTATTTTATTACAGTGTGCACAATACTCTTTATTATTTAGGAGAAAAATCTTTTAAATACTTTCTGGTAAGGCCATGTGTAATTTAAAGCCTGCATTTTGACAGCCTGGCCTTAGCTGATAGGCATGCTGATCCGTGTTTGATTGCTTTGGTGGGAGCTGGAGATCACCGAGTACTGGCTTTAGAGTGCATTTATAAATGTGCTTTCTTTGGGTTTTCATTTTGTGAAACAATAAAGTGGATTTTCCTACATGTTTTATTATATTTGACTGTTCATCTGATTACTGGATTTAAAAAAAAAGTTTAGCCACCTTTCCTTTTGGTGACGTGTCCCATTGTTTATTTTTTTTTTGATGCTCGTGTATGTAGTGTATGTGTAGAGGCCTTTCATCAGTTACTTTGCAGCAAGATAGTGCTCTAGGAAAATGGACTTGGTGTGTGTGTTTTAAGAATTTCCCATTCTTTTCTATTTTGGTTTAGTTTTTTATTACATTCTTTTCATTCTCCTTTGAAAGCACCAAAGCTTGGCATAAATACAGTTATGTATAGAATAGGTGACTGTATCACTTTCTTTCTTTATATGTGTGTAAAATAACAAAACTTACATATGACCAAAGAAAAATTAGGGGTAATAAAAGTTACTTGAGTCTTGAGGGAGAATTTCATTTTATACTCCGTGAGATACAGTTATCTTTGGAAAAAAATATTGAAAATTAAAAATCTGGGAGATTTAAAAATTTTCTCTATACCATGAAGACTTAAGTACTTGTAAAAGTGATTCAAGTCAATGGGATGATTTTGATACCAATCTGTGGAGCACCCCTTGTGTGCTGAGGACTGGACCAAGTACTTTATGTGCTTTATATTGTGTCTTTAGCTTATTCCTGCCAGGATTGGTATAATTATCCCAATTTTACAAATTAGGAAGCAGAGGCTTGGGTGATCGCATCACTTTTTGAAGATCACACTGCTGGATCTGAACCCAGTGACATCTGGTTGCAGAGTCTCTGCTTTTTCCAGGGTTCCCTTTGCCTCCTCAGCTTTTGTTGTGTCGTCTGCCTTTAGGATTTTCAAGCTATCACGACAAGGAGTTAACTTCCAGAAGAAAGGTCCATACTTTAGAAGCAACATCACGTGACATTAGAGCTAGAACTTGCACATTACGCCAACTTGGCTTGGATCTCATTGGCATCATTTACCAAGTTTGAGACTGCAAGCCAGTGTCTGGGCCTTATTGGGCTTCACAGTGTTTCGTCATCCAAATCAGGACCATCATGTTGGCCTTGCAGGATAATATAATGCATAATGAGGCTTCCCAGGTGGTTCAGTGGTAAAGGATTTGCTTGCAATGCCAGACACGCTGGTTCAGTCCCTGTGCTGGGAAGATCCCCTGAAGAAGGAAATGGCAGCCCATTCCCGTATTCTTGCCTGGGAAATCCCATGGACAGAGAAGCCTGGTGGGCTACAGTCCATGGGGTCATGAAAGAGTCAGATACTCCTTAGCAACTAAACCACAACAACAATAAGAATGCATAATGAGTAATATAATAATAAAGGTGATTATAATAGTAACAGTTAGCACTGGGGAGCTATTATGTCAACCCCTGATATAATACTTTTCATAGTTAGTCCATGTAATCTTCACATTAACCCAGTGAGGCAGCTTCAGTTACCCTTGTTTGACATAGAAAGTTGTCAGTATGTGAAGACTGTTTTTATTATTTATATTTTCTTTTTTTAGAAAAACTTTTTATTGGAATATACTTGCTTTACAATGCTGTGTTAGTTTCAGGTATACAGCAATATTATTTATATTTTCCATTCCAGTTACCCTTCCATTGGTATGAATAATTGAGTATCCAATAACTTAGGAAATCCACTGCCATTTAGTAAACTTTAATATTCATTAAAATAATCATTAAAGTAGATCACGTGATTTTATCAAGCCCTTATTTATCAAGCCTTTTATTTTAGTAGTAGCTGTTTCATATATAACAAATGTTTTAATAGATTTCTTTCTTTGTCATACAGAGTACCCCAAAATTCAGTCAGTGACTATTTGCATAAAGCAGCAGTTCTCATGGCCTGTCATCTACCTAAATCAATGATGGGGGTTTGGGAGGTTTAAGAAAGTTACTAACATTAATGCTGAAATGTTGACAGCCGTAGAGAACACAGAATTCTGTCAGTGAACTCCAAGACCTTTCATTATAGAAGAGAGAAAATTATAGAGCTTTGCTCACGTACTTCCCAACATTGAAACCAGACAAAAAAATTCAGCCAAAATAGCAGACTGTTAAACGTTTAAAAGAAAACAAAACTAACCTGTGCAGATATCCTACTTTTTAAACACGCCTGTAATATCCTGGAATCCCTTGCCTGGTGGTTAGAGGCCTTATGGGTTAAGAAGATTGTTCCTCACGTGTTATAGAAAGTGGGATGATTGTTCTCAGGATCCAGAGAAGAGGATGGGAATGAGTCTGTTCTGTATAGAAAGACCTGAGCCAACTTGAGCTGGCCAAAGGTCAGAATTTATACACCTCCCTGCTTTTACTTGATCAGAGGGTGGGTTGATTATCCTCAGTCTATTTATTTGGTGTTTGCTCAGCTCAGGTGTGTGCCAGGCATTGCTACATCTTGGTAATATAAAGAGGAGCTCCCTTTGAGGGTTGACCTTGAAGGAACTTAGAAAGTCTCCAGGAGAAAACAGGGAACCGATTACATCCCAGTGAGGTCATTCTCTAGCGGAGCCGTGTAACTAAGACTCAGTGCTGATCACCTTTTCTCCAAAGTCCTGTCTCTGCGCCAGCATATCATATTGTTATTGTTAGAATTCTGAAGGAAGGGATTGCAACTCCAACTTGTGACATTCCTGCCATCCACTGTGTGTTGTAAAGTTTATTCCAAGGCAGAATTGTGGTGAGAGATAGAGCTAATGTTTTGATGAAACTTGATAATTCTCTTCATAAAGACAACTTCTGAAATTTAGTACTGTCTATACAAACATGGTTTAAATGCTAACATTAGTTGAATATTTGCATATATAAGTATGTGTATGTATGAATCTATGTTTAGCTTTTTGATGTGCATGTATTAACATCATGCTTTTATCTTGACTATAAGCTGTAGACTTTTAGACAATCAGTGTTTAAACTTTTGACAAGGAAGAGAACTAATGAAAAGGAACAATGGTTTTTCTGTTTTCCCAGTAACTACATTTACCATTGTTCTGAAAACTCAACAAAGGACCACAGGATGTGAATTTAATCAACTTGTGCCTTTAAACAAAGATATCCTGGTTGTAGTGGAATTTTTTTACTTCTCATCATCCTGCTCACATGTTCCCTTTCCTCTGAAATCAACCGCAGTTCATTATGATTTAACCAACTCAACAAATAATTTCAGTACAAAAGAAATGGATTTGGGAAGCAGAAGGAACCATTATTTCTGACTCCGTCTCCTAGATCAGCATTTGAAGTCAAAGATTTTAACTTTCTACTGGAAAAATATTTTTGTATGTAAGCTGGTCCTTCATTTAAAAATACAACCTCTTCTCTGTAGCCTAGATTTAATTGGAGGCGTTATTTGGTGAGTGAGGCAGGGTGTATTGTCTTAATTCCCTCCGTTGCCCACAACTACAATTATATTATCTTTGACAATTTAAATAAGTTTTTTTTTTTAATCTGGAAGAAACTAAAGCGTTTAGTGGAGACGAGTTTAGAACCAACACTTTAACTAGAAATACTGGCTTTCATTTGATGGACTGTTTTTCTTGATGCAGTAGAAATGCCTTGCCTTTGATTTCGATGTCTCCCTTGGCATTGCCTATTATGTGTCATCTCTGAGGGAAATAGCTCTGAATCCACGTTGTTGGTCATCAGCACTTCATCAGTGCTGTATTAGTGGCCACTCTGCCCAGGACTTTACATGCGTATTTTATTTAGTTCACATATCAAGCCAATGAGGAAACCAAAGCTTAAGATTACACAGATTTGCCAAGGACAGATTTAGTTTCTCTTCCTTCAAAGTCCATACTCTTAACCATCGTTGTTGTACAGCTTAGAATGGCTTTCTCTTCATCCCAGAATTCTCACCTAGTAAGCCAGCTGCGCCACTGTCAATGCTCTGTGGAGACGCTTTCTTTGGCATCTATTGCCGTTGCTAATTGAGCTGTTTAGTTTCATCCCATTACTTTTTCTCACAGTGAAACCTGTTAACAAAGAGAAACATTGATTGTCACGATTGTTCAAGTATGCAAGGAAACGAAGACTTCATTTCTTTTCTTTGTGAGTGTTCCATAGCACGCCAGCATGTTCTGAGGTGCATTGCACAATAAGATAAGCACATGATGCTTACATGATAAAGTTTAAAGAAAACAAGTCAATCAGAATTAGCAATAGGTATGTAACGAGGAAAGCAGGTGAAGGAAACTTGACTTGTCCTCCATCAAGACATCAAAGTAAGTGAGAGTCTGGAGGGCTCCCTGTGAAGTCTCATCAATTTAAAGGTTGACTCTAAGAAATGGCTACTTATGTTCCTAAGGCTGCATCTTTAGGTGGTGCCAAGATTGCTAGGAAAGCAGTTGAGAGACCAGAGCTTTTGCATTGAGAGGGGAGTGCTAGCTTGCTACTGACCACTCAGAGAAAAGATGAGGGATGGGCTAGATAAGTTTTCTTCTGTAGCTGAGGGCATCTTTCTGCCAGACATTGGGTTTAGACAGTGGAAGGACAGAGGCCTACAAACAACTCTGTGATGTGAGAGGGAGGGAAGTAAAAGGAGCCATAGGAAAAGCCCTCCCCTCCCCCGGAAGGAAGGGACAAGGCCACGGGCCATCTCACTGTGTGGTGGAAGTCCTCCTAGTCATGATTAAGCTACACAGTAAGTCCCCTACGTGTGAACCTTCAAGTTGAGAACTTTGAAAGATGCGAATATATGTTCCGGCAACATCAGGCTGAGTATGACTGCTGCCTGCCCTCCGGCTCCTCCTGCTGACGGTCCTTCAGCTCTGCTGTCTCCTCCCCCTCCTCTCGTCAGTGTCTGTTCACTCAGTGTTGACCCTGTGTGTCAGCTGTTGTATTATTGTCCTTTTTGAGGTATTGTACTGTCAGATTAAGAATATTTATTTTTTGTGTTTGTTTTTATGTATTATTTGGGTGAAAAGTATTATAAACCTATGACAGTACTATATAGCCGATTGTGTTAGTTGGGTACCTAGCTAACTTTGTTGGACTTCCAAACATGCTCTTAGAACTGATCTCATTTGTATGTAGGGGACTTATTGTACTTTGCAGGGCAGCTGACCAACAAATTGAGAAAGTGAAGTCGCTCAGTCGTGTCTGACTCTTTGCGACCCCATGGACTGTAGCCTGCCAGGCTCCTCCATCCACGGGATTTTCCAGCCAAGAATACTGGATTGGGTTGCCATTTCCTTCTCCAGGGGATCTTCTTGGCCCAGGAATCGAACCTGGGTCTCCCATGCTGCAGGCAGACTCTTTACCGTCTGAGCTACCGGGGAAGCAACAAATTGAGAGTTAAGTGTACAGGAAAAGATCTGAACACATTTAAAATTTTGAAAAAACTTTTTTTCACTTACTGGACACAAAGAGACATGTTTGGTCTACCAAGGTGCTATAGTTAGTGTTGGTCGCTTGGTTGTGTCCAACCTTGCAATCCCATGGAACATAGCCTGCCAGGCTCCTCTGTCTATGGGATTCTCCAGGCAAGAATACTGGAATGGGTAGCCATTTCCTTCTCCAGGGTATCTTCCCAACCCAGGTCTCCCCCTTTGCAGGCAGATTCTTTACTGTCTGAGCCACCAGGGAAGCTCTAAGGTGCTTTAAATACTACATAAGTCGTAAGAGAATTGGGAGTTTGCCTGGCCAAGGTGATAGTGCCCCCCCTCCCCCACCACTGAGGACTGGGGTTACCTTCCTGGATACCTGGGATCATTGCACATCTCTTAGACTAATTGGATACCTCTTCTCTCATAAACAAATAGTACTTGATGGAAAAGGAACAGACAAAAGCTGTCATCATCCCACATTTTGTGCCGCTCTGTTTGATTTCACTTTGAAGGCAGGGCAGTCAGTGATCATAGTAGGTGATGTCAGTTGCCCTGATACATCTCTGCTGCTCTTACTTCCAGCCCTGCTAGTGACCTGTTTCAGTATTTCATCCTTGTTTTGTTTTCCTTTCGTTATTTTTCACCTGTTGTATTTTTTGCTTCCTGAAAATAAATGGTTCATCCCACCTTTTTGCCTTCATTGCTCCTTTGGCTACTTTCTAGAGTGCTAGTCTCTCTCTCTCTCTTTTTTTTCTGCTATATAAGTTACATGTATCATTCAGGTTTCAACCCAAATGCCTATCCCAAACTCTTGATTTATTCAGTTCTTAGGGAAAATCACCTACAACTGGGTAATGCAGCTGTGTGGGCATAAAGTTTATTTGCCCTGGTAACTTTCAAATCCTTGAGAAGAGGAAACATGCTTGTCCCATGTTTTATATCCTGAGTAACATTCAACAGGGTTCTTGCCACTTGGCAGGAGCCGGTGGTTATTTGCTGAGAGGCTGAATGGACATCAATCTTTTGACTGTTCTGAGAGTGTCCAGTTCAGGCTTTCCCACCTCCCTTTTAGACCTTCTGGGATCTGTTTTTACTTATTTTACTTTTGGGGGGATTGGCGGGGGAGGAAAAGTCTGTCCTCTGCTCTTGCCTGCTCTCTGGGTGGAGTTACCTCTAGAGAAACGTGACACTTCCTGATTTTGTCTCAGGCCTTCCAGGCTCACGATGGGAAGTTTCTGTCAGTATGGTCGTGTCTTTTAAGTTGAGTTGGCCCGTGTTTTTGCTCACTGTCTTTTGGGAGTGTTGGGGAGGACTGGGGGGCAGAGGACAAGAGCTCCCCTGCCTTCATGTTGGTACGTGTGGTGCCTGCGTATCCCACGGTCATCATTTTTGGTGGTAGGACTTTGACCTGACTGGTCAGCTTCCCAGGAAAGATGATACATGTTGATGCTGTGAAAGTGAACTTTCCCAAGACATCCTTTTGGGAATTTTCTCCGCTTTGGTGGCTCTGTACAAGTCACTTGCCTACTGTGGACATTCAGGCCAGGCTGCAGGACCCTCTGTACAAATGAAACACAGTCCTGTCTGTCCTGTGGGACTTCCGTCAGTGACAGGGGTAGTGCCGCCGATTCCAGAGAAAGGCTTTCTGGGGCAGAGCACAGGACTCGTCTGTGGCACCCTCTTCCCCATGTGTGGGCTGGTGCTCTTTCAATCTCTGCTTTGTCGGGATGCCCATCAGCAAGAGTAACTTCCGTATATTTCCTCCTTAATGATGACACAGTATTATGTTTTATTATCCCTATGAAAAAGTGACAGTGAAAACGTATGTCACTTAGTCTTGTCCAGCTCTTTGGGACCCCTAGCCTGCCGAGCTTCTCTATCGCTCGGATTTCCCAGGCAGAATACTGGAGTAGGTTGCCATTTCCTTCTCTAGGGGGTCTTCCTGAGCTAGGGATCGAACCCCAGGCTCCCACATTACAGGCAGATTTTTTTTTACTGTCTGAACCACCAGAGAAGCTCATATTGTCCCTATACATACTGTATTTTTCAAAGTGGAGAGAATTTAAGTGATTTGCTTCTAGTAAGCTTTTTCTAAGTTGTGATGCTAACATGGATTTGATATTAAAATCAGTAATTGATGCTTTTTCTTTTATAGAGCACATTTGTTTCCTGGGCTGGCTTTGATACCTATCTATATCCATATCTCTATATTATTCATTGACTATATTAATGAAAAAAATTTTTTTCATTCATTGTATATATGAAGGCCAGTAGGAAATTGAACAAGGTAGATCTGTAATGGAACACATTCCCATGTAACTTAAGGAATTCCAATATATTACTTTCCAGGCTTCCTTTGTGGAATGTTCTTAGATAAGCTGGAGGAATGGGATGCTTTTGAAAATATTGGTTAAGTTGCAGTGAAATACATCCCCAAGTTGGGTTTTGGCAGTTGGTTCAGATTGATAGGAAGTGCCTTGTGGCAGGACAGCCCTGGCAGGCCCGAGAGAAGTCTCCTTTACCTGCCACAGTGCATCTGCTATTGCTGAGAACTCAGGGCTGGAGCTGACCTCATCCCTCCTCCCAGTCAGCTGTCCCCTCTCACTCCCCTGCAGCACCTGGACTGAGGGATACTTCCTAGCACCCTGAAGGGGTTGGGTTTCCCTGGTGGTTCCGATGGTAAAGAATCTGCCTGCAGTGAAGGAGACCCAGGTTCAATCCCTGGGTCGGGAAGATCCCCTGGAGAGGAAAATAGCAACCCGCTCTAGTGTTCTTGCCTGGAGAATTCCATGGACAGAGGAGCCTAGTGGGCTACAGTCTATGGGATTGAAAGAGTTGGACACGACTGAGCGACTACACTTCAGACTTCAGACCTAGAAGGGGTGGGCTGTGTAGGTAGCCGCCCAGCTAGGGAGACCTGGCTGAGACCTGCTCGGGAGAGGAGGGTTTTCTCTTGTTCACAAGCTCATCTGTGGATAAGAGGTGCTGTGGTGAAATGGGCTTTGCTTTTAGAAGGTTGAAAGCACCTGCATCATGTCTTCTTTTGAAGGCAACCTATAATGTTTCTCAGCCTAAAGACGCGCGTATCTGTAAGGACTTCCCTGATAGCTCAGTTGGTAAAGAATCCGCCTGCAGTGCAGGAAACCCGGTTCGATTACTAGGTCGGGAAGATCTGCTGGAGAAGGGATAGGCTACCCACTCCAGTATTCTGACCTGGAGAATTCCATGGACTATATAGTCCATGGGGTCCCAATGAGTGGGACATGCCTGAGCGACTTTCACTCTGCTCCAGTTAAGAACAGTGATTCTTCTTTTCATTAGATGGCTCACCTCCCTGAAAAAAAGACATTTAGCTCCTTCTAGAGTGCCCAGCGGAGAAGGCAATGGCACCCCACTCCAGTACTCTTGCCTGGAAAATCCCATGGATGGAGGAGCCTGGTGGGCTGCAGTTCTTGGGGTGGCCAAGAGTCGGAAACCACTGAGTGACTTCACTTTCACTTTTCACTTTCATGCACTGGAGAAGGAAATGGCAACCCACTCCAGTGTTCTTGCCTGGAGAATCCCAGGGACGGGGGAGCCTGGTGGGCTGCCGTCTATGGGGTCACACAGAGTCGGACACGACTGAAGCGACTTAGCAGCAGCAGCAGCAGCAGAGTGCCCAGACCCAGGAATGTCTTGTCGGAATTCCAAGATCTTTTAACAGCCAAACACAACTTTTGCCTTGGTGTGTAGACACACTTCTGTTTCTGTCAGAGTAAAGCAGGCTGGTAAGTCATAAATGAGGAAAACATTTTGAAACTTGTGTTTATTATTTAACAAGTGGAGTAAATAGCTGGCCTCAGAAAACCCCAAACAAAAACAAAAATCCAAACCAATCTCAGGTCAGTTGGCAGGGGACTGTTTCCCTGTTTGTCAGCAGTGAGGATGTACCTTCTCTGGAAGGTGGGAGGCCATTCCTCTGTCACCCTCTGACTTTATTCGCTCTCCCTTATATCCCTCTCACTTATTGCCTCAGCCCACATGTCGGGTTGGGAGATGAAAGCCTCCGAGGGAAGCCTGGGGCCCTTTCCTCCTCTCCACTCTTTATTTCCCATCCTTTCTCCGGGTTACAAAGTTTTCCTTGCTTTGCTTTTATCAAGTCTATGAATGACTCCCTTTGTCAAGCTTATTGGAATGCCCCGTGGGAGGGATGCTATGCAAAAAAAAATAATTGTATTGTATAACTGCCCAAACCTTAGAGATGCCAGATAGCCCTTGGCCCCGGAACAGACCCTTCTTGCTGGCAGGTCCTATGAGAACAGGAGGCAGCGCCTGTGAGAGGTGGTTCTGTCCTCCACCCTGGTACCTCGGGGATGACCTTTACACCCCCCACCTCCCCCATCCCCACCCCCCACCCCCACCCCACCTCTGATAAATGGCTTGTTTTAGGTTTCTAAAATGCCTGTCTTTCCTTAAGCCCAGAAGGGGCTGTTTCCTTGAGTGTATGTGTGTTTTCCCTGTGTGATTGTTTCCAGCTGCTGTTTCTTCACAAATCTCAAGTTTGTCCATCCTGTGTCACCTCGGGGCAACTGACATTTGTGACTAATTATTAAAAAGGGCAGCCTTTTATACCAGTTTATTTTGATGAAAACAAAACCCCAGAGAACTCTGTTCGATACACACGAGCAGGTGAACATGTTGGTGTTTGGGATTTGGAAAACAGATCCAGAAAACAAGGTAGTGTGTTTGGCATGGTCGTCAGAGGAGCCAGAAGCTCCAAGGTGAACTTCACGGATTTGTTGCTGACACTGAGTGTATCCTTTGAACGAATTCCAAGCCTTTAAACTTAATACCAAGCAGCTTGGGTCAAAGAATCATACAATGAGCTCCTATCCAGCTAAGATTTTTTTTTTTTTTCTTCCCCTATGAAATCAGATCAAATCAGCCTCAGTTTGGAGGGTGTGGAAGTGGAGGTGGGGGGAAAATCATTGTACCCTTGGCTGTTTGGTTGTAGCATTAATGATTTGTGGGAGGCATTTGTCTCTGAAGGATGCATGTAAGCTAGCTCTAAAAGCTAACCGTATGTCAGGGTTTTGTTTGGTATAGGCAGTTGCATACCACGTTTAACTTTTCTTTATGAAACTGTCATTAACTGGCATGCTATGTATGCTCAAGGGCAAAATACCACGTATGATCAAATAAAGCAAGTTAAAAGTGTTTGGATCTTGATATTAATACATCTGTAGTGCTTTGAAGCAGTGACAAAAGATGATATGTACTAACATGAGGAGAGCTCCAAGATACACACCAGTAGGTAAGAACAGCAAATGGCAAAATGAAGAATAGAGGTGAATACCATTTCTTTTTTAAAAAGGAAGTGGCAGCAGACCAAGACAGTGTTTTGGCCCCAGGTGATGAAGGTTAAGCCACGCCAGAGTCTGTTCAGGGAACACTCTGTCAGCAGGGCTTGTTTTTGAGTTATGCTGCGTCACATTATTTTTTGGCTTGCGCTTATTCTTAATCCCCTTAATCATTCTTTTCCCCCTTTGAACCTTTATGACTATGTATTTTCATCTTTTATTAATTTATATGTATTCCTGACAAATGTTGTTTTGTGTTCATGTTTTCCCCCACCAAGGTGAAACTCACATAAGCAGAATTATATAAACATAAAATTAACCCTTTAAAAACGATCAGTCCAGTTGCATTTAGTACATTCACATCATGCAACCACAGCCTCTGCCTGGTTCCCAAACCCCCATCAACCACAATAAAGCCCCAGCCCCGTCAGCAGTTCCTCTCCCTTCTCCCTTATCTCAGCCCCTGGCAACCACCAGTGTGCTATTCTATTTTCTAAATCATGCTGCCTGGCTTGTGGGATCTTAGTTCCCCGACGAGAGTTTGAACCCAGGCACCGGCAGTGGACGCTCGGCGTCCTGGCCACTGGGCCACCAGGCAAGAGCTCCGCTTCCCATTTCTAAGAGTTTACCTCTTTTGGATAGTTCTTACAAATGAAATTACACAATATTGTGACCTTTTGTGTGTGTGCGTGTGTTTTTGAATCAACTTTATTGGGGTTTAATCTCCATAAATAGAAGGCAGACATTTCCTAGTGGACCTTATACATACTTTTTCCTGCTTGTTGTGCGTATTTTGCATTTATTTACAGCAGCCTCATGAGAGGCACTGTCATCATCTCCATCTTGCAGGAGATGTTATCCTGCAGGCAGAATGTGACCAGGGAGTGGGCCAGCTCCAGAGCCCATTCTGCTGACCACTGTTGTCCGTGTCCTTTCAGATCTCTTACATGTGCAATTCCAGTGCCTGCTTTTTTCCATACAACAGTATATGCTGTTTCCCACATTGACAAAAAGTGGCTATAAAATATTCTGCTTTCGGCTTGTACCATGATAGAAGTATTTCCCCATTGATGGGGTGCATTTTTGAGATATTTCTACTTTTTTGTGTGTCATGAATCATACTGAAAGGGACATTAAGGACTAAAGACAATTCTAAAGTTACATATGTTTATCCATTGTAGAAATAGAGCCAAGCAAGGAGAACAAGCTAAAACACATATACAAGTCTCCTCAGAGGTAACCACTGTAAACATTTTTAAACATAACTTTCTAATCTCTTTTATGCATTTTTTAATACAGGAAAAGAAAGCCCTTTAGGAGAAAGGAGGATACATAGATGAAGTTTTTAATAGAAGGTTTACAATATGTTGTGACCATCTTTTTGTCTAATAATAGTTGATATTTATTAAGTGCTTAAAATGTGACAGACTGTTTTAGGTGTTTTTTACCATTTCACAGGAATCACATATAGAGTGTATGGTTATTATAGCACATGAGGACATTTGTTCATGTCTTAAGTTCATATTGTATGCTAGCTTTTACTATCTTTTACTGTTTTTAACTCAGCACTATGATCTTATGATTAATCTTGCTATGTTTACCTAGACATCGTTCCTGTCTTATCTCTTCCTCCAGCTCCAGGCACAGGTCTGTAGGGCACACCCTCATCGTGCCCTTTCAGACCTGCGGGAGGACTCATGGGGACGTATGTCTAGGAACGGGATACATGGATCATGGGAGGATGTATGAACTTAGAGTCTAGATAGACCGAGGTAGATTCTTCTCCAGAATGCCTGTGCTGTAGTCTGCACTTCCATGCTTTACGTTTCCTGTGGTCTGGAAACCTGATCTTTACCTAAAGTGTACTGCTTTATTCTGTGAATACATTTTGCATTGTGATTGCGTGCATGAAGATTAGTCATAGCACATGGATGAGATCTTTGGCGGCTCAGTGCTTTTTGAGACCTGCTTTGAACAGTTATTCTAGTACAACCTGTAAGCCTGGGCTTCCCTGGTGGCTCAGATGGGAAAGAATCCACCTGCAATACAGGAAACCCAGGTTCAATCCCTGGGCTGGGAAGATCCCCTGGAGAAGGAAATGGCAGCCCACTCCAGTATTCTCGCCTGGAGAATTCCATGGATAGAGGAGCCTGGCGGGCTACAGTCTATGGGGTTGCAAAGAGTCAGACACGACTGAGTGACTACACTTCAGACCTGTAAGCCCTCTTTAGACATGTAATCCAGGCCATCCTCACCCCCACGCTGCCCCCCGGGCAGGTAGCTCAGAGAGAAGTGATTTTCCCAAGGGCACAGGGTCAGGAGCCTTGGCCAGGTTTGCTGTGGAGTTGGAGAGCTGGGCTACTGCAGAAGACTTGGGGAGGAAGTCAATAACTACCTTCCTGCAGGTAAGGTGGGGAGGGAACATTCTCATGAACAGTGAGTTTCAGTAACTTCCTTGTACAAACACTTAACTGAATGAAGGTATTAGTTTGGTCTGTTTGCTAAGCACAGGGTATATTAGTCCTCTGTAGAGTGAGGGTGTGTGACCTTCATGTTGAACTCAAGCTTCCTTCTTTCACCTCTTCTGAAGTCGGGGAAAGAAGAGTTCTGGGTGACTGAAGAGGTACTTTTTAAAGGGGCCATTGTGTTTCCTCTGGGATAGTATTTTCAACTTGTGATGCCTCATTCTTTCTAAGGAGTGCAAACGCATAGCGAGCAATGTCACCTTTTGCATAAGGTGTGGTCAAGCTGGGTGGTTATCTTCAAGGACTTCTCCCGGCTCTGTGTCATCACCTTCACCCACATCCTAATCATGGTGCACAGCTTGGTTTATACCCAGTTTATTCACAGGTGCAGAACCAGTGAATGTTTGTGTCTAAATTTTACTTTCAGAACCTAGAATAGGAACATTTACACCAATGCACTGCCCAGAAAGAGGAGGTATTTGCACACATCCACAACAATAGGTTCTTTTTTTTTTAAACTATTGCCCACTGATAATAACCAGTTTCCTCTGATGATCTACCTGGAGTCAGAAGACAGCATGTTTTGGATGGTGCTTTATGAAGCAGACACATGTTTACTACTTATAATTTAGTAAAATTAAAAAAATATATATATTGAAAGGCAGATGCAGATACAAAGTCACAATTTTAAGACAGGAATATTACTCTCTACATATTACCCAAAACTCACTGGTATGGAAGTTAAAAGAGCAGAGCATGGTTCAGAAGGCAGAACTGCAGGCTTCTCTTGTCTTCCTAGGGTTGGTGAACTCTCTGTAAACTCTAGAACAGAAATGACCCTTGTGAACAGGTGTGCATGTGTGGTAAGTATCTGATGGGTGTGTGCTGACCAATAAATAATACTACTTTCTCTTGACTCATTTGGCTAAAATGAGGGCTGCTCCTTCTCACTGCAACATAGACTTGTGTTGAGCAATCCTGCCACGTTAAGTAACAGTCTTGAGACAGAAGAAGGGCATTGGGGGAGAGAACAGTTGAGCTTTGCCTTCTGGGTAAATCTAAGTTAAAACTTTCCTATTAACTAGATTTATCGCTACTTAGTAATCTTTTGCCTAGAATATTGAAGGTGTGAGATTTTTAAGTTGGCTTGAGAGGAACTAAACAGTTTGTTCAGTGGGATTAGATGACCATAGAGAGAATGGCTGATTAATTACCCTTCCTTTAAAATTATATAATGCCTCCTCATGCTTGAAATTTCAATGAGAACATTTTCGCTTTGTTTCAGAAAGACCAGTGGAATAATAATTATATTGTATATCATATTATGTAGATTGCCTTTCAGATGAGAAGAAAACCTTCCCTGGTGTTCCCACAGAAAACAAGGAAATTAAAGTTTTTTTTTTCCGAGTGTGGATTTAAGATCCATTATTCAAGTGTGACAGTTGCTTAACTGGTAGATAAACCAATGGGACTGCGTGTCTTGATGTTTTTGTGCAGCTTATATGATCTGGGAACCGGTAATGAAATTTGCAACACCTATAAGCTAGAAAAATTTTATGAAACCGCAATACATATTTTCTTTCATAGCTCTATTCTGAGCCAGCATGTGTGGGCCCCTTTCAAGAAGGGGAGGGAAAAATGGTGATAAATGACCTTTGAAGTGAACTTTTGATATTTGCGTTACAATTCTGTGGGTTTAAGCTTTTAATTTTTACAATTGTGGGCGATATTTGTGAAGAGTTTCCAGTATGTTCTGAGTAGTGGCATTCTGACCCTTAAAAAATGTAAAGCACATTTATTTGCCTATTTTATCTGTTTGGATGAGTTCAAACTTGGCATATCCTTGCAGTAAGGGTGATGAGGGTGGGGAATTGGGATTTTTTTTTTTTTCAGTTACATTAGTTACTCATGGGAGGAGAAAAGTGTATATCTAAGCAGACATTCAGTTTCATGGTTGAGCCTTATTTTTTCCCCCAAAGATTTTTCTGGTGGTTTCTTGATGATTTCCATCATTCTTTTTAAAGGCTAACTTATTAAAGCTCATTTGATTTTTGCCCAAGACTTTGATCACCAACAATAATAATTTATCAAACTGCTTTAGTGCAATTTCTTCATCCAGGCCTGGGGAATGTAGAGGAAAGGGGCAGACCCTGAATTTTGGGAGGATTAACCAAAACAGAGCAGGCAGGCTTCTCTGGAGTCAGGTGGAAGATGGTGGTGATTTAATTTTAGATGGATTTTTGGTGCCCTTGATATGTCCACTAAGCTTGTTCTCTCAGGTAAGCTGGGCGTTGAGGTTGGTCACAAACAATCCTGAACTCACAGGAGCTTAACACAACAGAAGTGTACTTCTTGTTCTCAGAGTCTTCTGAGTCTGGGAGACGCTCCAGGTCAGCCGTCCTTCCTGCAGCAACTCAGTGATCCAGGCTGCTTCAGTCTTGTGGCTCTGTCATCCGATTGCTGCAGGACGGGGAGGGGCTGCGGGAACTTTGCTCTGCCTCAGCCATGATGAGTGACTCAACACTGCCCACATTTCACTGGCCCCACCATTCACGTGGTCTTGTCAATCGCAAGGTAACGCAGTGCTGTTGTGCTTAGAAACGAGATATTGGTGAGCCCTTGTAACATCTGTCACATGGGTCTCAGAGGAGAGATTGGAACTAGATGTGAGGATTTGAGAGAAGCCATTGACAGCACAGGAAAAAGGTGGAGTGAGTTCATAAGGGAACATGTGCAAAGAAGAGGTAGTTTTCCATGATGGTTTCTCTGTACGTATCTTTCTTTACAACCTAGGCTGTGTTAGGCTGTCCTAAAAGAGTGTAAAGGTAGCTATTGCCATGTCAAGAAAGTTAGTTCCTGTTGGTCCTTTTGGGTTTCTGTGCTTTATTGACATTGTCTGCCTCCCAAAGTTTACTTGCACCAGATCGATTGATCATTTGGGGTGGTGCAGTCTGGTAGGTTAGCAGGTCCTTAAATCTTGATGACAGTTTATCTTGGCCAGAGTTTAGGTAGAAAGCTGGTAAAAATGCTTATTACTACTATTATTACTAATCTCAGTAGGATTAGGAGAGAATTTGTGTGTGCTCTTACTCATATTAAACATTAAAAGGATGCTGGTTTTCTATTATCTTTTTTTCCCAAGAGTGTTCATCACTTGCCCTTGATATCAGAATGAAAGCTTGCTTACTTCATTGTTTCACTAGGCAGTGGATATGATATACTCCGTTGAGTTGCCAAAGCACTTGAGATTTGCTGACAATACCTTTTTGTTTATGTGTACTTGTGTACTGGGACTTACCTTTCACTCATTGCGGAATCTGCTGCATCACCATCATTGTGTGGTGCAAGTAACTGGTGTCAATTAAAGGCTAAACTGATCCAAATGAGGTAGAAGGGGAGAGTTACTTCTCTAGTTAGCATGTATGTATGTGTGCATGTGTGTATATGTATACATACACACATACATGCATATAAATACATGTGATCGTCACTGTTAATGTAATTGAAACTAATAAAAAAGAGAAAATAAAATAATGAAAATGCAAATAGCATAAAAGATAATCACTGTCATAAAGTAGCAATTCACCAGTACTCAGAGGAGAACTTAATATGACCTTGGTCATTTATATCACTGAGAAGGTGGCTTTCATTTCTCTGTGCTCAGCTGCTTACGGGGCTCATAGCATTCTGACTGGTTGTGCCTATGGGAAGGTGTACCTGGTAAGGAAAAAGAGAGGTGTCAGATGAGTCTCTCCTGAAGCTTCACACTCACTGTTGTTCAGTCGCTAAGTTGTGTCCAACTCTGTGACCCAATGGACTGCAGCATGCCAGGCTTCCCTGTCCTTCACTATCTTCTGGAGTTTGCTCAAGCTTGTGTGCATTGAGTCGGTGATGCCATCCAACCATCTCACCTTGTCATCCCCTTCTCTTCCTGCCTTCAATCTTTCCCAGCATCAGGGTCTTTTACAGTGAGTTGGCTCTTTGTATCAGGTGGCCAAAGTATTGAAACTTCAGCTTCAGCATCAGTCCCTCCATTGAATATTCAGGATAGATTTCCTTTAGAATTGACTGGTCTGATCTCCTTGCAGTCCAAGGGACTCTCAAGAGTCTTCTCCAACACCACAGTTCAAAAGCATCAATTCTTTGGCGCTTGGCCTTCTTTATGGTCCAACTCTCACACCTGTGCGTGGCTACTGGAAAAACCATAGCTTTGACTATATGGACCTTTGTCTAAGTGATGTCTGTGCTTTTTAATATGCTATCTAGGTTTGTCATAGCTTTTCTTCCAAGGAGCATGGACTCATTAAGTGAGTGGATTTACCTGAAGTTATGCTTGTATTGTTCTTTTAGAAGGACCTCCTTGGTCGTCCTGCCTCTGCCTCCAGGGCATGGCCTTCCCTTGTGGCTCAGTTGGTAAAGAATCTGCGTGCAATGCAGGAGACCCAGTTTGATTCCTGGGTTGGGAAGATCCCCTGGAGGAGGGAAAGGCTACCCACTCCAGTATTCTGGTCTGGAGAATTCCATCGCAAAGAGTTGGATGTGACTTTCACTTCACTTCACTTCTTCACTTCAGGATTAGCGTGTGAGTTCCCTCTCCCCTCCTTACGTACCTCAGATTGATCACCGTCTTTGAACACTGGATTCTGAAAGACATCCTTACAAAAACTCTTGTTTTTCGTTCCTTTATTCTCTTTGGAAGTGAGTGAGCTGTTGGGGGTCTGCCTTGTGGTCTGTAGCGCTATATAGTGTTAAGAACACACAGAGACCTTGGAGTGGTGAGGCAAGTACTCTTATTTCACAGTTAGGGGTCATGTGCTTAGCTCGACGTCCCCCAGGGAATCAATGGTCTCATCAGGTGTCTCTTTTGTTTGTGCCAGTAAGTGTAGGTATCATGCTGTATGGATGGGGCAGGGGAACTCATGTAAACATACTGTGGGACTTTCTGGAGCCCATTGAAGGCCCCTGTGAGGACATTGATGTCCTGTGTTTTGATTGGGATGTGCTATATGTTGATGGCAAATCAGATGGATGTGATGGGACTAGTGAGTGAGTGAGTGAGTGAAGTCGCTCAGTTGTGTCTGACTCTTTGCGACCCCATGGACTGTAGCCTACCAGGCTCCTCCCTCCATGGAATTCTCCAGGCAAGAGTACTAGTAGTAGCAGTATATAAAATTGCAAATCCGCTTAAAAGGAAGCGAAGTGAAGTGAAAGTCACTCAGTTGTATCCGTCTCTTTGCAACCCCATGGACTATATAGGAATTCTCCAGGCCAAAATACTGGAGTGGGTAGCCTTTCCCTTCTCCAGGGGATCTTCCTAACCCAGGGATCAAGCCCAGGTCTCCCGCATTGCAGGCAGATTCTTTACCAGCTGAGTCACAAGGGAAGCACTGACTGCTAAAACACACTGCCTCATTTATTGTCTTGTCAAAAGTAGGGCTTATGGGATTGCCCTCTACTGAGTTTGTTTGTTCAGAGATCTGGTACTTACGGAGCTGCATGTCTATATTAAAAAAACCCACAAAAATAAAACTTATTTCAGTCCATATAATTCTCAATAGTAAGTAATTGAGATTTGGCTTCAGAGATTTTGTTTAAACTTTAATGTAATAAAGTAAATTTTTGATTGCAAAGCAATACATGCTCATTGAAGAAAAATTGGAAAATGTAGAAAGGCACAGAGAAGAAAGTATAAATCACCCGTAATCCTGTTTCCAAAAGAGAAAGCAGTATTTTGGTATTTACTGTTTATGCACAAAATTGGGATTACATTATACATGGTATTTTATAACCTATTTTTATTAAAAAATATAGTATTAATTTGCCCTTGTCCTTACCTATTATTCTAGGGTAAATGCAGGGTTCTTTAAAAATTGCTTTCAACAATTTCTTCTGAAAAAATTTCAAGCATGCAGCGAAGTTGGAAGAAATTTACAGTGAACACGCATATGTTCCTCACCTGTATTTTAGCATTAATACTTTACCATACTTATTTCATCACTTGTCCATCTCTCTACCTTTTCTGTCCATTTCATCAATCCATATTACTACTTGCCCCCTGCATTTCAGAGTAAATTTCAGTGCCGTGTATTGCTTTTAACCTTCATAATTCTTTTTGGTTTATACCAATATTCAGAGGGATTTGTATTCTCTGAGCACACATGAAGGAAAGCCCAGACATCATGCCGGGAGAATTTTGTTGAGCGTAGTGAGAAAGGACATCCAGGGATTTAAACTTTGCCTTGTAGCAGAGTGCATCATTAGCATCTGAGGTGGCAGATGAAGAACCAGGGAAAAGGGTCTCCATCCACCTCACTCACCTGCTTTTATGCCTAAAGCAGACTTCAGCGTGGGGACAAGGCCAGTGCTTCTTTCACTTATGGTTCCCTATGCTGTCAGAGCCCCCGGCGCTGGGTGAATAGTGATCGTGGACGGCCGAGTTAGGAGGAAAAGCACTTTGGCTCCTGGTGGGGCGGCCGACTCCCAGCTGCCCTGTGGCCCCCGAACGCTCTTTCCCTGTTTGCTTTTGCCTCCGACTCTGAGGGCAGAGCTTCTGTGGCCTTCCTGTTTGAATGACATGTTCTTTCTCTTGTTTAGGTGGTGGCGGTGGAATGTTGAGGTGGGCACAAAACACTTATGGCTTGTGTCTCTCCGATGCCTGTTTTTAAAGCTGTACAATCCAAGGGGCAAGGCCAGGAGCGGCGGCCTTGCTGTGTGCCGTTCCCAGCACAGAACACCTGTGTGTTTAGGCCTTAATAAACACTGATTGCCAAGTAGCCTGTTCTGTTAAACTCTCCAGAAACGCTGTAGTTAGTTGTTCTGCTCTGCAGGCACTGCCTTTCACAGGCATTTTAAGAACACGGATTGGTTGTACAGACCTTGTCACCTTTTCTTGTGTTTGCAAGTGGCTGTGGGCCCCGGAGAGAGCAGGCTCTGTGCCTTTTCCTGCGCCTTCTCCTTTCCCCTGTGTCACATTCCAGGGTGTTCAGTCTCCGTGTCACGTCAGCATCGCTGAAAACGATAAGAAGCCTCGGTCTTGACATTGGCGACAGCTCTCACCTGTTCTTTCTCATAAACTCACCCGTAGCTAAACTGCCTTCCTGGGAGCTGGGGGCTGTGGAGTCCTGACTTTATGTAACTGGGCCCCACAAGGCCATCCCACTTCCCTTTTTCTGTGGTCTTCATCTCTTCCTTCTTTTTCTTTTCCTTAGGGCAGTTGATTCTTAGCACTTGTCTCAGGCACACCATCTGGTTTCTGAATTACCCAGTTTCCTCGAATTTTTTCCCCGCAGGCCATTTCAGTTCTCAGTGCCTGGGTTGGCTGGGACCTTGATTCTTGGAAAGAAGAGCTGGTTTCTCTTGCACCCCCTCTGCTTTCTCTCCCTTCTGATTCAGGGAGGTTTGGCCCTCTTCTCCCGCCATCCTCAGTGTCTTCAGAGATCTTGGGTTGTCCCAGCTGTGGAGGGCTGAGGAAATGCTGCTCACCTCTTGAGGGTAGAGGCCAGGGATGCTGCTAAACATCCTACATCATACAGGATAGGCCCCGAAAACAGAGAATTATCTGGTCTACATGCCAGTAGTGCTGAGGCTGAGGAACCCTGCCCTAGATATAAAGGTGCTTTGGGGAAAATCTTCCCATCAATGGCATTATATGACCTCTGTGGCTGAGACGATAAAGAACCCACCTGCAGTGCAGGAGACATAAGGAACGCAGGTTCGATCCCTGGGTCAGGAAGATCCCCTGGAGGAGGACACGGCAACCCATTCTAGTATTCTTGCCTGGAGAATCCCATGGACAGAGGAGCCTGGTGGGCTACAGTCCGTGGGATCGCCAAGAGTTGGACATGACTGAGCGACTAAGCATGAGCATGACGCCAATATTGCATTGTCCCTTATCAGAAAGTTCATCTGTACATCCAGCCTAAATCTCTCGTGCTTCAGTTAGTTGCTCTGAAGTGGAGATGAAAATGTGTGCTCACCGTCTTCTGAGTATGATCACACTCTCCCAAACTGATCTCAGTTAACTTTTAAAGTTTATTCTCTTGTAGCCTATTTTATCTCATTTTAATCTCTCGAGATGTTTTCCAAAACTTTCATGTATTATGTCTCTTACATTGTGGCAACTCAATCCAGAGGCCACATTCTAGCAGTTTGGCCAATGCCACATGCGACGAAAGTGGTTATCTTTGAGGTGGAGCTGGTCCGGGTAGGAGGAAAAGTCATGACCAACCTTGTAAATGACCTCTAGGAGACTTAAGAAAAAGTTACTTCTGCTCATTAGAGGGAGTCCTTTTCCATGTAATGGACAGCAGGGTAAAAATCTTTACAGGGCCACATGCAAAAAGTGGGCCACAGGCCTCAGTTTTCTGAGCCATAATATGAGGATGAATACTTCATAGGGTTGTTGCGAGAGTTAAGTGACTGAGACTCTGTTTGAATAATCATGAGCACTTTGGGGTAAGTAGGGACTTGTTTTAATTAACTGCATCCATGGTTTTCCTTGGAGAAGATACTCAAAACTTTGGGACGTCTACAGACATAGTTTGAATTAGATGGTTGTTTTCAAACTTTGTCATGCAGGGGAATTTCCAGGGTGATTGTTCAAGAATGTAGGTCCTCAGGTTACAGCCCCAGAAATTCTCTTCGGGCGTTTGTCACAGTAACAGAGGTGCTTCTCATGTAGGTGGTGCACAGGTAACACTTGTCGAAATCCTGGTTTATGGCTACCAGCTGAGCCTAAAGGAGGAGCCCCGCCTTCTCAAGAAGCCTGCCTCCAACTAGTTGTTTTCTGTTTCTCTGGGGCCATTCAGTTCAGTCTCACAGTTGTGTCCGACTCCTTGCGACCCCATGAATTGCAGCACGCTCCCTGTCCATCACCAACTCCCGGAGTCTGGGGCCATTAGACAGAGAATAATCTTTCCAAGCTGTTTCAAGCAGGACAAAGCTGTTCTTTGTTCTTCCTTTTAATGATAACTAAAGGTGTCTTTGTGTTGGGTGGTCACCTTGAACATTGTTTTGACTCAGAGTCTTAAGTCTCGTGGGAACCCGCTCAGGAACCCAGGCAGGGGAAATCGCCTTGACCATTGGCTGATGGGATTGTGCTTTGGGGTGGGGAAGGAGCAGGTTGGAGGGAGATGGTGTTTATTCTCTACAGGGGTTTTGGAAGGCACTGGGGGAAAGAGAAGTGAGACATGGACTGGATTCCTCCCAGCTCTAAACTGCATTCCTTAAGGAATGGGATGAAACCGACCATGTTCTATCTGCTTGCAAACTGTTTGTGTCTAGTGTATCTCTTCTTTCATTGCTTTATGCCCGGTGATCTAGAATATTGACCGTGTTAGTATTTTAAAAACAGTTTCTTTTTGCAGCTGTGTTTCGAAGGTGGGAGGCTGACTCATTGAAAGGACCCCTAATGACCAGGATTGCTAAGTCCTGACATGAATGTTTGAAATTTCCTGACATGAGGACAGAATCAACATCCAAGGCCTGCCCAGGAATATATTTTAGTGCTTCCCCTGTGCCGCAACTTTGGGTCTCTGTGTGTTCTCAGATCTCTTTCTGCGGGGTGTGTTTTAGCCACACTTTCAGTCAGGCACAACTTCTGGCTGCCAGCTGAGGTTTGGCCTCTGCAGTGTGGGCTGCGAATCCAAAACATTTATAAAGAAAACCTTGGAAGGAATTTTCATCATTTATTTAATAAATGAAAGTGTGAGGTAGAAATCAAAAGTCAACTGGAGAGTGTAGTTAGAAATGTAAACCATGTGAGATGTGCCTTTAAAGTTTAACATCCTTGTTAAACTCCTCCCTCCCCCCTAGAGCTCCCTTTAAAGTTGTGTCTGTTGGATTTAATGAGTTTGAAGCTGTGAATATGAATCTTACATGGAAAGTATATAAACCAAAGAATCAGGTTGCTCTGCCTTGATATTTTTCAGTCCTGAATAAGATATTTGTTGAATAAGTCCTAGCTTCCCTGAATAAGCAGAAAATTGTTTTGTTTGATAATGTTGGGTGTCTGAGCCCATAGCAGGTAGACATTTCTGTGTATTTTATCATAATAAAACTAAATAGAGGACATATAATTATTTATGAACTGGTAAAATACTTTGGCCACCTCATGCGAAGAGTTGACTCATTGGAAAAGACTCTGATGCTGGGAGGGATTGGGGGCAGGAGGAGAAGGGGACAACAGAGGATGAGATGGCTGGATGGCATCACTGACTCGATGGACGTGAGTCTGAGTGAACTCGGGAGTTGGTGATGGACAGGGAGGCCTGGCGTGCTGCGATTCATGGGGTTGCAAAGAGTCGGACACGACTGAGCGACTGAAATGAACTGAACAAAAATAAAAGTTGAATGTTTAATGGCAAAATGTAATAAAAAACGAGAAAGAAGGGTTTGCATCACTGAATGGTTTTTTTTTATTTTTCTTCATTCTAATTTTAACTAGTGATATCCTCTAAATCCATTTGATTTTGAGTTGGGAGTGAGGTTAGATAGTAGTTGGGTGTGTGTGCCTCTTGTCGATTTAAAATGTGCTGATCTCTAAGACTAATGGTGTGGCATTTAGGATTTCCTTGGATTTGGTTTGGAGGAGGTCTCATCAGTCATTGTCTTTTCCCACTTCTTAAATATTTTGATATGGCTTTTGATACACAGATGAATAAAAGCATGGAAATGTTACTTTAAGGTTCAAGAGAGAAAGGAAGGTGAATGGAAAAGAAACATTGTTTTGCCAGCCCTATTTGGTCATTTTGGTTCTGTCTAGCGACTGTGAGGAATTGTAATGCTGATCAGATACCATCATGAAACATAATAAGACATCTAGATACTCTTAAAGCCCCAGCATTTCGAAGGCCCTGCTGACAGCTTAATTATTTCAAACAGTATTTGATATGGCTGAATACCAATTGTCCAAAGAATTTGGACATCCTTTTGGAGTCTTTGTCCAGGGTGAACCCTGGCAGAAGATGTGAAAGTCTGCACGGACAGAATGTTGAGATGCAAGGGTTCACATTTCCCATTTCCCTTTACAAAGGGAAGAGCATAAAGTGGTGCTTCTCCACCAGTGGCTTTGAAATATGATACAGTTTGCAAAACTGAACAACTTCCTCAGTTTTCTAGGACGGAGTTCAGATTCTCCCAGGATGGGATCTGATCTGTAGATGGCCATCTCCTTTTTTCTCCTTCAGACATTCTCCCGAAATGACTGGCCTCGTGAGTTAAGGATGGGGCATGAAACTGTGGAGGAGGTGACCCTTGTGGTCTCCATGTCTGGAGAGAGTCTTCACTGAGAGGCTGCTGCTGGCCTCCTTTAAAAGCTGAGAACAAACTTTAGTGGTGTTAGCCTCTCGTCTGCTGAAGGGTATAACCTTGTCAAGGATCAGGGTATCAAAGGATATGGGATCTTTCTTTTAAGCATTTCCTGAAGCTGAAGCCCCTGAAGGTCACTGAAGCCCCTGCCCCTCTGCTACTTTTAGCACTGCTAAAATACAATGGCTTGTGGAGAATCTGGAGGACAGCTGGGAAGCTGTCAGTTGCTTGAGCTTGTTCCACCTTTTTAGGCATGCCTTGGGGAGTTAGGAATCCTTAAAGGAAAGACACCTTTAGAACACAGTTCTGTATTTTCTGGGCTTCCCAGGTGACTCATTGGTAAAGGTGAGCCACGTTTACCATTCCCAGGTGGCACAGCTGCCAATGCAGGAGATACGGGTTCGATCGCTGGAGGACGATCCCCTGGAGAAGGAAGTGGCAACCTGCTCCAGTATTCTTGCCTGGGAAATCCCATGGACAGAGAAGCCTGATGGGCTACAGTCCATGGGGTCACAAAGAGTCGGACACCACGGAGTGACCAAACAACAACAGTGTTCTCTCTATATACAACATTTATCTCTATGTGTATAGTTCTAAATTACCCTTACGTATTTAAATGTGAACTATTTTAATGCACTATTCTTAAAAAATTTTTTAACAATTTACTTATTTTTGGCTGTGCTGGATCTTCATTGCTGTGTGGGCTTTTCTTTAGCTGTAGTGAGCGGGCTCTACTCTCTAGTTGCGGCACGTGGGCTTCTCTTTGCGGTGGCTTCACGTGTTGCGGAGCACGGGCTCTAGGGAACTCGGGCTTCGGTAGTTGCAGCTCAGTAGTGTGGCTCCTAAGTTCTACAGCACAGGCTCAGTAGTCGTGGCACAGAGGCTTAGTGGCTCTGCAGCGTGGGGGATCCTCCAGGATGAGGGATCAAACCCACATCTTCTGCGTTGGCACTCGGATTCTTTACCGCTGAGCCACCAAGGAAGCCCAATGTAGTACATTTCTTAAAACATTCAGAGAGTTGCCTCCTGCAGCGTTTCATCTGTGGATTCTTACCTATAAGTACTCAGCCACCTACTGAAAGCTAAGACTTTGGCGAAATTACAGTGCAGAGAATGTGATGTCTCCTCCAAGTCCATATTCCATTCACTTATTAAAGAAAAAAGTACACACTCTACGGTGCAGGTTCAGCTAATTTCCTGTTGGGTTTGTGTGTTATTCTTGTATCCTAGGTAAATAATCCCTAAATGAAATTGATGTATTTCTTTTTACTCACTTGATTTGGCAAATCATTGACAGATGAATGATTTTATAAGCAATTTAATGAGTTACTGAATACAGCAATTTTATAAGAGCCTTGAAATTTATGCATTTGGCTTTGTTTTAGCTTTTATTTGCACAAAAGTTGGGTTATCTCTTTGAAATTGTAAGACAAAACTGAGAGAAAAGAGAATTCATGTGCCCAATTTTAGGGTTAAAGGCAACAGTTTATGGTTCAGTAATATTTGGGATGTTGTGTTGCAACTAATATAATTATAAACATTTTAGAAACATGAAAAATGCTTATGATCTAATTCACAATGCAAATAGCATAATACAGAGCTATAATTATTGTGACTATGCATGTGAATGCATATAAATGTGTGTATGAATAAGGATTAGACTGTAATATGTGACTATGAAAATAGCTGTGTCTGGCTGGATAGTGGGATTTTTAAAAATTTAGATTAAACACTCTTAGTCACTGTTGTTTAGTATGGTTTAATTTTAAGGAATGGCGAGAAAGAGCTTTCATTTAACTGGTTAATTATTTCTTGTTAGCCTCCAAAAGTAGAAAAGTGAGATGGGAAAAATACCTTCAAATACCAAATGTTTTTGTTTTTTCTTTTGGTTTTACAAAATGCTTCTTCATAGGAGGCAGCACCCACAAATATCCAGTTGTAAGAGATGACTGAAAAATTGTTTTTCCCCAGAACTCTCTCTCGAATATGTAGAAACACACGCCCCACTCTTGCTGGGCTCTTCTCAGTTAGTAGATGGAGAATGACGGCAACTTGGTTTTTATGTCTCTGTCCTCTACATTCTCAGCCTTCTTTGTTCTTCCTGTTAGAGGTTGATTGAGCAATGCATGGTAGCTCAGGGCTTTTCAATTGTCATCTGGAGTGAGTAGAATTTATTCTGGTGGACCGACCAGTCCTGGTGTACAAGTTTTGAAAGGGTAAAGAGAGAATCAGGGTTATTCATTATAAAATTCAGTGATGACCAGAGTAGAGGTGATACATATTTGGTTTTGGTACTTCAAGGTTTCCCCTTGCCAGATAACTTCTAATACATCAGCGCTCATCCTAGCTGATCCTTATTTGGTCCCTGAGCGTTTATGGCAACTCCCAGTCTTGCCACATCTACTCTTTCTTCACTTGTAGCTGTATCTCCACAGAGGAGCCAGAGGGAGCTTTATAACACGTGAGCCAGATCATCCAGTTCTTCTTTTCAAAATCCTCGAGAGCACTTATTTTGGTTCACTTGTCTCTCCTTCTGGTCCCTGCCTACCATCTGAGCATCCCTTTTCCCATCTGCCTTCTTAGTCCACAAGCTTTGATTATACTGCCTTTGTATAGTCGAACAAAGCTCTCCAAACTCTTCCCTGCCCCAGGCCTTTGCAGGTGCTGCCCCTCTTCTTGGCACGTCTGCCCACAGATCTTAGTGTGGTGACTTCTCCTTGTCCACCCAGATGTCAGCACCTTAGAGAGGCTTCCTTGACTGTCCCAGCTCCAGGACTCCACCCACCAATCGATATTACGCATGTCTTTCATAGCACTTACCACAAAATAAACTTATGTTGTTCACAGATTTTAAAAAATCTAGCCCCCACCCCGATTAAAATGTAAACTCTAGGAAGGAGGCACTTTTTGCTCTCTGCCTCCAGCTCCTCAGCTAGTGCCTGGCACATACAGGAAGCTCAATAGAATCTGTTGAATGAATAAACACGTACATATTCTCTGTCCTTATATGATTGTGTGACCTATAAATAGAAGTTCTTTCCAGCTCCAAGATGCTGTTATTCTTCATGTGCTGAAGGCATTATTATAATTGTTATTAAATGCTAGTAGATCAGGCTTTTGGTTGCTCCTCCTCTCCCTAACCTCCTTGGTGGTGGAGTTGTTATACGTATCTATCCATTTTATTCTTACTGGGACTGGATGGAGTAAAACAACAGAGTGAAGCTAAGTGACATGTGAGGAGATTGAATCTGAAACTTGGGCCTTTTGGGGATTTTGGTCCACATACTGTGGTCCTGAAGGCCTGGCCATTATCACCAACAGGTTTTTCATTACATTAGGCACAGGAGGGGCTGTCTTGGTGGTGAACAAGGCTAATCAAGAAGGCACGTAACTGCCTTCTGAGAGCTTAGAGTTTAAGGTAGAAACACTAGTTAACCAAAAACTTGACAGCAATACATAAAACTAAATACTTCCTATCATTTGTGAAGTAAATGAAACAGAAAGGAAATAAAGAGGTTTATCTATTACAAGATCAATTTAACAAGCACTTATTAATCCAGTTCAGCCCAGCTCTTAAAAAAGGTAATAAACGAGTGACTACAAGACATATTAAAACTCATGCCATCCTAAGCGGATCTCCATAGGATACACGTTTGCTTTCAGTTAGAGATACTGTATGGATATGAGGATCTGTGCATCAGGCTGTAAGAAAGTTTCAGTTAAACAGTTAATATTTGTAATGATTCTTTTTCTTGAACTGTCATCAAAGTAATCTGTTGAATATCAACACTGTATTGTTATTGTAAAGACTAATCATTTAATGTGAGTGTGACTAGGGGTGAATAAAAGCATTTATGGCAATCTGGCTGTTTACCTTTGTTTACTGTGTATAGTTAATGATAATATTTGAGAAATTATGTTTTCTGGATTAATAAATTTCCAGACAACTGAAGCCCAACTTAATTTCAGCCAGAGTTGCTGGAAACAATTCTAAGTTTCATTGCACTTTGTTTACTGAGGCAAGGAAGCAGCATTGTCCTCATCTTTTGTGGTGAATTTCTGAAAATATACCTAAAAAATGATAAACTTAGGTGTCAAGGGGAGGAGTGTTGAGTCTTCATTTTTGAAGAGCTAAATATGCATAACATTCCTAAATGTGGTTCCTTGGAAAGGGATTTGCTCCTTCTGGTTTCTGTAGGCTGGGAGCCCCTTCACCACACTGGACCTTCTTTTTTTTTTAATTGAGGTGTAGTTGATTTATAACATTATGTTATTAATGGTTTCAGGTATACAACATAGTGATTCAGTTTTGTACAAATGTATGTAGATGTGTGTATATAAGTATACCTTTATCTATCTATTCTTTTCTATATACATATTGAGTATAGTTCCCTGCACTATAGAGTAGGCCCTTTTTGGTTATCTGTTTTATGTATGCAAGTGTGCAAAGTCACTTCAGTCATGTCCAACTCTGTGGCACTATAGACTGCAGCCTCCCAGGCTCCTCTGCTTATGGGATTCTGCAGGCAAGGAGTGGGTGGCCATGCTTTTCTCCAGGAGACCTTCTTGACCCAGGGATTGAACCAGCGCCTCTTAGGACTTCTGCATTGGCAGGCAGGTTCTTCACCAGTAGCACACCTTAGTCTGTATATGTTAAATCAAAACTCCTAATTTATCCCTGCCCCCTACTTCTCCTTTGGTAACCATATGCTTCTTTTCTATATCTGTGGATCTATTTAAGATTCCACATATGAGTGATATCATATGATATTTGTCTTTCTTTGACTTAATTCACTTAATGTGATAACATCTAGGTCCATCCATGTGGCTACAGATGGCCTTAGTTCATTTTTTTCATGGCTGAGTAATAGTCTGGTGTGTGCGTGTGTATGTGTGTGTATATACACACACACACACACATATATATATATATATACCATGTCTTCTTTATCCATTCATCTGTTGATGGACATTTAGGTTGCTTCCTTGTCTTGGGTATTGTAAATAGTGCTGCTGTGAACTCTAGGATGCATGTATCTTTTGCAATTAATTGATTTTCTAGATATATCAAGCTGGTCCCTCTTATCCCTGACTTCCCAGGCATCTGCTTTCCCATAGCTCATGCTTCCCTCCCCATCCAGCCACAGGGGACCAGGAAGTGGGTCAGGCAGATTCTAAACTTTCTACTTCCTTATTAGGAGGTCAGTACTTAGAACCTTTGGGGTCAGTTTGGGGAAGCTGTGTCCCCTCAGTTCAGTACAGTCACTCAGTCCTGTCCAACTCTTTGCAACCCCATGGACTGCAGCACACCAGTCTTGTCCATCACCAACTCCCGGAGCTTGCTCAAACTCAATTCCATAAAATCAGTGATGCCATCCAACCATCTCATCCTCGGTCATCCCCTTCTCCTGCCTTCAATCCTTCCCAGCATCAGGGTCTTTTCAAATGAGTCAGTTCTTCTCATCAGGTGGCCAAAGTATTGGAGTTTCAGCTTCAACATCAGTCCTTGCAATGAACATTCAGGGTTAATTTCCTTTAGAATTGACTGGTTTGATCTCCTTGAAGTCCAAAGAACTCTCAAGAATCTTCTCCAACACCACAGTTCAAAAGCGTCAATTCTTTGGCACTCAGCTTTCTTTATGGTCCAACTCTCACATCCATACATGGCTACTGGAAAAACCATTTCTTGGACTATATGGACCTTTGTTGATGAAGTAATGTCTCTGCTTTTTAATATGCTGTCTAGGTTTGTCATAGCTTTTCTTCCAAGGAGCAAGCATTTTTTAATTTCTTGACTGCAGTCACCAACTGCAGTTATTTTGTAGCCCAAGAAAATAAAGTCTGTCACTGTTTGCATTGCTTCCCCATCTATTTGCCTTGAAGTGATGGGACCAGATGTCATGATCTTTGTTATTTGAATGTTGAGTTTTAAGCCAGCTTTTTCACTCTCCTCTTTTACTTTAATCAAGAGACTCTGTAGTTCCTCTTTGTTTTCTGCCATAAGGGTGGTCATCTGCATATCTGAGGTTATTGATATTTCTCCCGGCAATCTTCATTCCAGCTTGGGCTTCATCCAGCCCAGCATTTCTCATGATGTACTCTGCATATAAGTTAAACAAGCAGAGTGATAATATACAGCCTTGACATACTTATTTCCCAAACGGAACCAGTCTGTTGTTCCATTTAACTGTTGCTTCTTGACCTGCATACAGGTTTCTCAGGAGATAGGTAAGGTCGTCTGGTACTCCCATCTCTTTAAAAATTTTCCACAGTTTGTTGTGATCCACATAGTCAAAGGCTTTAGTGTAGTCAATGGAGCAGAAGTAGATGTTTTTCTGGAACTGTCTTGCTTTTTCTATGATCCAGTGGTCTCTGATTCCTCTGCCTTTTTCTAAATCCAGCTTGAACATCTGGAAATTCTTTGCTCACATACTGTTGAAGCCTGGCTTGGAGAATTTTGAACATTACTTTGCTAGCATGTGAGTAATTGTGCGGTAGTTTGAACATTGTTTGGCATCGCCTTTCTTTGGGATTGGAATGAAAACTGACCTTTTCTAGTCCTGTGGCCACTGTTGAGTTTTCCAAATTTCCTGGCATATTGAGTGCAGCACATTCACAGTATCATCTTTTGAAATAGCTCATCTGGAATTCTATCACCTCCTCCAGCTTTGTTCATAGTGATGCTTCCTAAGGCCCACTTGACTTCACATTCCAGGATGTCTGGCTCTAGGTGAGTGATCACACCATCGTGGTTATCTGGGTCATGAAGATCTTTTTTGTATAGTTCTTCTGTGTATTCTTGCTACCACTTCTTAGTATCTTCTGCTTCTGTTAGGTCCCTACCATTTCTGTCCTTTATTGTGCACATCTTTGCTTGAAATATTCCCTTGGTATCTCTAATTTTCTTGAAGAGATCTCTAGTCTTTCCCATTCCATTGTTTGGAGAAGGAAATGGCAAACCACTTCAGTAATCTTGCCTTGAGAACCTCATGAACAGTATGAAAAGGCTGTGTCCCCCATGCTTTAGCAATTCAAAGAGGGCTCTGTGGACCAGGTGCATCATATGTATCATTGGGAACACAGAATCTTAAACCCCACCCCAGAACTATGTCAGCATCTACATTTTCACAGGGTATTCAGGTGACCTGCATATCTTTTTAATTCCTGTATAGTCCTAATCTTTGGCTCCAAGAATGAGAGGGCAAGTTGTCCTGAAGTCCTGCCAGGCCCGACCGATGAGAGGGGGATCCTGCAGGAAGACCTGAGTGGTAGGGCCAGTAGAGGCAGGCGCTGACGGCATGCTACTGCTTCCAGGGGTCCCTTCACGGGGCTCTTCTTCAGCTCCTGCTCATGTAGCTGTGCTCTCGGGCCCCGATGGGGTTCCCAGCACACTGCTGTCCCCGTGCCTCTTCTGCTGTCAGTCAGACTGCCTACAGCATCATCTTCCTGCTGCTGGGTGAGACTGCAGCAGGAGAGAGGCAGGGGACGCCCTCTCCCTGTAGGGGTGCCTGTACTTCCCCTTGGGTGATGTAGCTTGGGGGGAACCTCAGGTGACTGAGGAGACCAGATAATTGAATGATTATGAGTGAAGTCAAATCAGACAGAAAGATGGGGAGCAGTGGGTGGCCTTAGTGAAATGGACTTTTTTCCTTCTGTCCTTGAGCTAGGAGAAATTTTTTTAGTTTCTTGCTGCTTCATGGGTGTGGTAGCCAAGGATATTTAATTATTAGAGGAGTGGAGCTGGAACAATGAATCATTTCCCTCCACATAATTTTCTGTATACCCAGTCACTGATATCAAGACTACCAGGAGTCAGGTTCGGCGAGGTGGGGTTGAGAAGAAGCAGGCAGGAGCTGGGGCTCCGAGCGAACAGAGGTGACCTCAGGGAAGGGCATTTTGCAGCAGCTTGTAGTTGGTCTTGTTTTAGTTTCCATCCGGGTATCTGGGGTAATCATACTGTTGAAAATATTCACAGTCAAAACATAAACACTTTAGTGCCAGGCGTGTTTCTTTGTATTATTACATTTGTGTGTATTGTCTCATTTAATATTTACAGCCATCCCGTGAGGTACATATATAACTGCTGCCATTCCCTTTCTGTAATTGAGAAGAAAGAGGCACGCGTGCCGAAGCAACTTGCCCGAGGTCTCATGGCTGGTTGGGCTGTGTGGCTAATTGTGGCTACTCCTAATTTCTACATGACCAGGAAGACACAGAGTGGGGCCATGTTGGGCGTGGAAGTACAGAGTGAACCTTTGAGGAGTGTTAGATGTTAAAAAGGGCCACGATAGAAGCTGTGTTTGTGAACAGAGTGAAACGAGACAAAGCTTTTGTTGGGGGAGCTTGGAGTAGACCCCGTCTTCTGTTGGAGCTGATGCACAGCATACTCCCTTGGCTCCTCATTAAGTGGTGGTCTCTAAACGCTAGACATACCTTTCTAGATCTGGTCTGGTACCCAGCAAACCATGTTCCTCCTTTGCCTGCTCTTCCCTGTTAAGCTTTGCTAATTGGGGATGCTGGGGGACTCTGGGAGGCTGGAGGAGGGAGAAAGGACTTCATCCTGCTTGCTTCTGGTTCTTTTCAGCTTCCTTCCAGAAAGGGTCTTTCTCGCCCTAGCAGCAGTTGGTTCTGTCCTCCAGCTTCTTTCTACATCCTGGAACCAGCCTCCTGGCATCCCTCAGAGATGCCCACACCAGCCAGTCCTCCCTTGGGAGGATGTTGACCTCCCAGCCCGCCATGGACCCTTACTGAGAGGCCCTCCTTGGAGCCCCTGAGGTGTCAGCCCCTGTCCCTCAGAGGTCTGGGTCCCAGCTCTATGGGTCTCCTCCTCTGAACTGCCAGATTCTGATAACCCCATCCCTCCTCTGATTTTCCTGGCTCTTGTGGATGAAGCTGCTTCCTGCAGTTACTGTGGCCCTGATGCCTGTGGAACCAGTTCTTTATACTAGATAACACCTGTTACAAGATTTAGTGTACCTGATTTTCCTAACTGACTGCTTGCTGATAAAATTTCCGAGGACCTGGTGTCCTGGCTGTGGAGCGGGCAGAGAAGCCTACACCCAGTATCCATGGTTTTCAAATTTAAGGATATAGAGAAATTGCTAGAGAAGCTTATTAAAAATGCAGATTCTAGTCTTTCATTTGCAATAATTCTGATTCAATAGATTGGATATAGGCTTAAAAATCTGCTTTTTGAACAGATACACACTACTATATAGAAGATAAATAGGCAACAAGGACCTACTGTATTGCACAGGGAACTATGTTCAGTATCTTTTAATTATCTATAATGAGGTCGCAGAGAGTCGGACAGGACTGAGTGTGTGCACACATACACAAATGGAAAAGAATCTGAAAAAGAATACATCTGTATAACGGTACACTTTGCTGTACACATGAAACGCTGTAAATCAACTACGCAGTAGTAACTAAATCAGTTCATCATGAAAAAAGAATCTGCATTTTAAGCATCTTTGATATTTCTGAGATGAGTTCAGATACTAATTACTGTGTCTCACAGGCTTTCAGAGAAATCGGCTGAGACTCAGGACTCCGCATGGGGGCTCTTTCTTGGATATGAAGTGAGACTTAGAAACAGACTTTACTTATATTTTCACAACAGGCTGGGGGCTATGGATGTGCTAAATTGAAACCAAGGGGCTGCCCCCAGGTTGTACCCTGACCCCTGGAGGCTGAACACCAAATCATTGTTCAGCCCAACAAGTTCTGATTCAATCAGCTGGCGAGAAGAACTTTCCCCCTAGTCATTATCCACTTGGCCAGCCCTTGGGCTCCAGGTCGGCACCCAGTGAGGGGCATGCCTTTTTGTTATTTATACAAAGGCAACGTGTCCATGGCTGAGATGGTTAAATGGTACTGACTTTGAAGTAGATACTGGCTCTTCTTTTTGCATTTAGAGCTGTTCCCACTTTTGGGGGCCTTAAGGTTGGAGCAATAAGGAGCTGGAGACCAGGAGACCACCCCCATACCTTGTTTAAATACTGTTTGAGAACCAGGGCACTCATGTCTTTTGGCCTTTACCAGTGGGTGTATCTGTTTATCTGTGTGGATAGCAGTGGACATTCTTTTGTGGAATGTTGGCTTCTATTTGGTTGATTTAATCAGTGAAACGAGTGGGTTTTGCTGGGAGGAGTTGCTACCCCCTCAGAGAAGAACAGGAAGTTTTTCAGTCTTGCTGGATCATGGGGCTTTGAGTTTGCAGGGGGCGAGGACTTCAAAGTGACCTTTTACTGAGTGTAAAAATCCAGCTTGCTCTGTAGGAATGTGGAGTCCAGGGCCTGATGCCGCGTTTCCTAAGATGTATTTGGAGGATTGTCATCAGCCCCTGTCTGTCACCTCTCTACAGTGCGAGGTGTTTTGTATCACCTCTTTTTCATCAAGTGGAATCACTGAAGGCCCTACCCTGTTTTAGCCTGCCTCATTTTGCATGATATCTGTATGCTGAGCAGGGGCCAGGGGATCCAGTTTTTAAAAATTGAGGGTCCCAGCCTATTCTGATGGAACATTGCTCTTCGGTCTGAGCTTTGCTGTGACACTCAATACCAGAATGGAAAGGGATGTTCTGCAAATCAGAAATGCCTTCAGGCAGATGGCCTTGCTAGGCTTCTTCCTTGACATTAGCTGCCAGGTCCTCCAACCTCTGCCTACTTACAAACATACGCAGTGAGCAGATGGTGTAAAAATGCTCTGCTTCCTTGCCTTTGGGTTGGTTATACAGCCTATCTGGGCCTAGACTCCTTTGTATGCAGCCAGCTTTGAGCACAGCTACATAGTAGTCATGTATGGATGTGAGAGCTGGACCATAAAGAAGCCAGAGCACCGAAGAATCGATGTTTTTGAACTGTGTGCTGGAGAAGACTCTTGAGAATCCCTTGGACTGCAAGGAGATCCAACCTGTCAATTCTAAAGAAAATCAGCCCTGAATATTCATTGTAAGGACTGATGCTGACCTGCAATACTTTGGCCACCTGATGCAAAGAGCTGACTCATTGGAAAAGACACTGATGCTGGGAAAAATTGAGGGCAGGAGGAGAAGGGGTGGCAGAGGATGAGATGTTTAGATAGCATCATCGACTCAATGGACATGAATTTGAGTAAACTCTGGGAGATAGTGAAGCACAGGGAAGCCTGGTATGCTACAGTCCATGGGGTTGCAGAGTCAGACACGATTTAGTGGCTGAGCAGAACAGATCACCTCCCTTATTTATCTTGTCAACCCAGGGAGAGGTTGATGTATGTGCGTTTCGTCCACTTAGCAAGCAATTATTGAATATCTCCTGCGTTCCAGGCAGGGCCTCAGTGGAAGGGTTGGTTCTAGAGTCCTAAGACTGTCATGTTAAGTGCTGAGATGAGGCTGTACTGAGTCCTTGAGAGCAGAGAGGAAGTGACTAACTCTGCCTGGAGTTGTTAGAGAAGGCAGCATCTGAAGAAATGATTCATAGCTAACCCATGGGGTTGGGTTGTCAACCCTCCCCACCCTTCCTCACCCCATCAAAATAGGATGATCTTTTTCTTAAACAATGAATACACTTTCACGGACAGAGAGAGCGTATGTTTTACTCTACATTTCCTGTTGGTCACTGTCAACGTTAGAACTTGAACCTTGAAGCGAGTGCTTTTTAGACTACAGCTGTTCCTCCTTATCCACAGAGGATATTCATTTTCAAGACCTCCAGTGGATGCCTGAAACAGCGTGTATATATATATATACACGCTGATTTTTCCTTTACACACCTACCTATGATAAAGCTTAAATTATGAGTTAGGTACTGTAAGAAATTAGTAATAGAACAATTACAGCAATATACCATAATAAAAGTTAGATGAGTGTAATCTCTCTCCCTCTCACAATGTTTTAAAAATTTAACGCCTTTTCCACCTTAAGTAAATACTTATGCACTGTGGTGGCAGTTTGAGGTGAGACAGTGAAATTAGCACAAATTTCTTTTTCCTTCACGATTTCACAGACGGAAGATTAGTTCTTACCGTATATCTTAGCAACCTCTGCATTATGATTTTTTTCTTTCCTTATGAAGTTGAGAACTTTCACCTTTTCGCTTAAAGAAAGCACATGACAGCCTGTCTTCGGCAGACCCAAATTGCGGCATCACTACTCTTGCTTTGGGGACATTAGTAAGTAAGGCTTTACCTGAACACGGCACTGTGAAACCTTGGCAGTCGATCTGATAACCGAGATGGCTAGGTGATTTACAGGTGGGATATGCTGGACAAAGTGATGATTCAAGTTGAAGGTGGGAGGGAGTTGGATTTCATCACACTGACCAGAATGGCTCAGAATTTAAAACTCCCAAATTGTTTATTTCTGGAATTTTCCATTTAATATTTTCTGACAATGATTGACCTTGGGTAAATACCATCACAGAGAGGGAAACCACAAAAAAGGGGGGAATGGCTGTAACTGATTTTTTTTTTAAGTGGCAAGCAGTCATATTTACAGAGTGATTCTTTTATCTACTGTGTATCTTTAAGAAAACCAAAAATGTCTAGGAGTGAATTGCAGTATGGATCACATTGATTGAGATGCACATTAGAGCCTAATACTTAACAGCTTTTTATCCTATACATACCACTCCTCTTTAGTCAGGTAACTAGACTTTACCTGATCCCTTAATCATAATTTTCTTTATGTTAGATAATCCCAGTCTGCCTTCTGAGTTTAGTAAATGTACAGAATTGTGTAAAATTAAAAAAAAAAAAAGATTAATTGTTGCTTTAGGTGTAGCTTGAGGCCCAAGGTGAGCATATGATATTAATTCCAATTTGATTCCACACACCAGTTTCCCTCTATCTTCCCTGCAATCAGAGCCCGGGGTGCCTTTTTGTTTTTCTGTGGTTATTATCAGATGGTTCTTGCTGAGCTGCAGGTAAGCCTTGCTTTTCTTCGGTGAGATCTGTGACCTCTAAAGGTTTTAACAAGGTAGGCTTTCCCAGTGAAGGTAGTTTATCCAGGTCAGTGGTGAAATGCAAGTTCATTCACTGAGTAGCCATTTCTCCACCTCACCCTGTTTCGTTTTAAAAATACTTTTATTTGTTTATTTTATGTTTTGCCTGTGCTGGGTCTTAGTGGCTGCACAGGCCTTTCTCTAGTTTTGGCTAGCGTGGGCTACTCACTGTAGCAGCTCCTCTTTTGCGGAGCATGGGCTCTAGGGTGTATGGGCTTTAGTAGTTGCAATGCATGGTCTCAGTAATTGTGGCTCCTGGGCTCTAGAACACAGACTCAACAGTTGTGGCTTCTGGGCTTAGTTGTTCTCCGTATGTGGAATCTTCCCAGACTAGGGATTGAACCCCTATTTCTTGCATTGGCAGACAGATTTTTAGCCATTAGGAAACCCCTCACCCTGAGCTTGATGATTTTTTAATAGTAAGCTCTAAATCTCCTCCCACAATCCCAGAAAGAGGCTGTACTCACTGGTTCTTTGGACAGAGGCAGAAGGATATAACTCAACCAGCTTGGCTGTTACACAATCCAGGTCACTTAGGAAGGTCACCTGTGTTTGTAGCTGCTTGAGAAATGCGGCCTTGCTGTGCCTGCCCCCTGTACCTGACAGGCAAGCAGTAACATCTGTTTTGCAAAAGAATCTGTCCGCCAAATGGCACCTGACACTTGTCTCACAGTTCCTGTTCTCTGTTTGAGGAGTTTGTGTTTACCGTGTGTTTACTTGGTGTTTGCTGTACCTGGGTTCCTTTCACATAAAACACCTCGAACCACCAAACAGCACTGGTAGTTTTTTCTTTGTGTGAGCTAGCAGGATGAAGTGGATGGCAACATGCTGACCTGTGGTAAGTCAGCGTGGTCCCATGTCCTGAGTACATTCACATATTATGTTGAAACGTAGGAAATGTGAACATTTTGATCTAGAAGAATGACAATTTCATATGGGTAACTGAATAATTTGAAATTTGTACACATAGGTAAGAAAGGATACATTTTTGAAGCCAACTAGCAGTAACTCCGGAGAAGGCAATGGCACCCCACTCCAGCACTCTTGGCTGGAAAATCCCATGGACGAAGGGGCCTGGTAGGCTGCAGTCCATGGGGTCGCTGGGAGTCGAACACGACTGAGCGACTTCACTTTCACTTCTCACTTTCATGCATTGGAGAAGGAAATGGCAACCCACTCCAGTGTTCTTGCCTGGAGAATCCCAGGGATGGGGGAGCCTGGTGGGCTGCCGTCTACGGGGTCGCACAGAGTCAGACACGACTGAATCGACTTAGCAGTAGCAGCAGCAGCAGCAGTAACTCAAATACAGGAGGCAAATACAGCCTGTGATGAGCTTTTATATCACTCACAATGTTTTTATATTTTTACACATTAATTGCTAACCTTAATTCAGGGGCTCTCACACAAAATTTTGAATTTGCAACTTGTCTGCAAGAGTCACAGTCTCACCCCGCCCGGCAGGTGATGTCACCTGGTGACAGTGGACCAAGGCAGAGTGGCAGCTGTGTCCCCATGGGGCTCATGTGTGTGTGTCCATTCATACCCTGGCCAGCTTCTGACCCTCATGTGATCTGACCTGATTGGCCTCTTGGACTATGAGGTTGCTCATGTGATATAAATAGAGCACCTTGAGTAAGATGGATAAAGAGATTTGGAAGAAATTATCAGCTGGACCAAAGTCATTTGTTTTGTTTACTACACACCAGCAGCCAGCCTCTAAAAAGAATGCCTGATACAGCTCTGGACTCTGTTTGCCAAGAAAGACAGCTAAGCAAGCATACTTAAGGAGCTCGCTCATTCATGTGCTAAGAGATGGGCAAACTCTGGTTAAAGCTTTGGCTTGATGCTCTTCATTTGAGTCGGATGTGATGATAGATTGCTTCCCCACCAACCATTCACGTCACAGGCTAATGTCATGCCTTGTTTTGTTTATCTTTTTGCTTTTTAAATCCTGACTTTTATGGAAAGTGACTACTGACCACGTCCTAACTTTAACATGAAAGTTCTTGTCCTCGACTAATGTATATTTTAAAAGTACTAGATGTTTATGCTACATTGTTTGTAAAGGTGGGGGAACTGAACACAAAAGAGAATATTCATCAATTAAAGAAGGGCTGAATGAATTGTGTACATAGACATTGTGAAATGCTGTGTGGTATTAACATAACAAATTGACAGGACACCAGTTGACCCGGAGGGTTTTCCCTGAGGAGAAGTACTAGCTGAGATTTAATTAGTGCTTCCTATGTGGTAGGAAGTACTTTGAAAAAGTACAAAGTACTTTCTCACTTTGATGAAAGTGAAAGTGGAGAGTGAAAAAGTTGGCTTAAAGCTCAACATTCAGAAAACGAAGATCATGGCATCCGGTCCCATCACTTCATGGGAAATAGATGGGGAAACAGTGGAAACAGTGTCAGACTTTATTTTTCTGGGCTCCAAAATCATTACAGATGGTGACTGCAGCCATGAAATTAAAAGACACTTACTCCTTGGAAGGAAAGTTATGACCAACCTAGATAGCATATTCAAAAGCAGAGACATTACTTTGCCAACAAAGGTCTGTCTAGTCAAGGCTATGGTTTTTCCTGTGGTCATGTATGGATGTGAGAGTTGGACTGTGAAGAAAGCTGAGTGCCGAAGAATTGATGCTTTTGAACTGTGGTGTTGAGAAGACTCTTGAGAGTCCCTTGGACTGCAAGGAGATCCAACCAGTCCATTCTGAAGGAGATCAGCCCTGGGATTTCTTTGGAAGGAATGATGCTACAGCTGAAACTCCAGTACTTTGGCCACCTCATGCGAAGACTTGACCCATTGGAAAAGACTCTGATGCTGGGAGGGATTGGGGGCAGGAGGAGAAGGGGACGACAGAGGATGAGATGGCTGGATGGCATCACTGACTTGATGGACATGGGTCTGGGTGAACTCTGGGAGTTGGTGATGGACAGGGAGGCCTGGTGTGCTGCGATTCATGGGGTCGCAAAGAGTCGGACACGACTGAGCGACTGATCTGAAGCTCATCACGCTGTATCAAATGTTAGAAATCATTTATTCTTCTAGTTTCCCAGTTTAGCCCACCTCTTCCTCCTTTTAAACCAGCTGCATCTTCCTGGTAAGCATAATGAAACTGAGTCCCGACCTGCGGCTGCTTTCCCCAGTATAAACTACGGATGTATTCTGTCTCCACGTTACAGATGGAGAAATGAGTCCTAGAGAGAGAGCCTTACGTTTATTGAGTCGCTGTTTTCCAAGGATGTGTTTTCCAGACAATTGTGTTATTTGGTGGTGCAGGTCATTTTATTATGCCTGTTAAGGAAACGGAGGTATAGGTAGGAATAGGCCCAGTATCACTGAACCCTGGGAATCAGAATCAGGATTGGATAGAATCTCTGACCAACCATCCTTTCAAGAGTCTTGAGGGTTACAGAGGCCTACCAGAGGCCCTTCAGTTGAATCTTTTCTCTTAGTGCTATTTGAATTAATTAGGAAGTTTTGGGGGGATCCCCTGGTAGCTCAGCTGCTAAAGAATCTGCCTGCAATACAGGAGACCCTGGTTTGATTCCTGGGCTGGGAAGATCCCTTGGAGAAGGGACTTGCTACCCACTCCAGTGTTCTGGCCTGGAGAATTCCACAGACTGTATAAGTCCATTGGGTCTCAAAGAGTTGGACACGACTGAGTGACTTTCACTTTCACTTAAGGAAGTTTTTGAGAACTTCTGAGTTGTATAGCATAATTAGCATAGGTGATTGTGACTTTAGAACACACAAGGAAAGTCTTTTGTATGAATCAGTGGGGCTGCCCTAACGAAATACCTTAAGAATGGATGCCTTCAACAACAGAAATTTATTTCTCACTCTGCTGGAGGCTGGGCAGTCCAGTTCAAGGTGCTGGCTGATCTGGTTTCCGATGAGAGCTCTCTTCTCTTCCCTTCCTTTCCTTACCTGTTAAGTGAGGGGTTGGACTCAGTGATGATCTTTGAGGCTCCCTGCACCTCTAATGTTGTTCCTGATCTCTCTTATAGTTGAAGGAAATCTTTGGATTCAAAGTAGACTGTTCCAAATTGTCCAATGAGTGGTTAAATCCTTACGTGAAGTGACAGTCACCTCAGGTTCTAAAGCTTCACATTTATTCTTTATCAAGATGAGAAGCTGCCAGCTGTTCTTTAGTCAGCTGTATGTATGAAGCAATAACGGTCCTCTGGTTGTATGGCTCTAATAAAAGATTTTCCCACCACTCCCTCCCCTTTAAAAAAAAAATAAAAGTTTTTATTATTTATTATCACTTTTTAAAGGTGACTTTCCACCTGTAACTGTTACACAATGTTGACTGTATACCCCATGTTGTACAGTACATCCTTGAAACGATCTTATACCCAGCAGTTTGTATCTCCCACTTCTCCACCCCTCTGTTGCCCCTCCTCCCCTCCCCACCAGTAACCACTGGTTATATAGCGTAACCTCTATATCTGTAAGTGTACGTCTTTTTTGTTATATTTAGTAGTTTGTTGTATTTTTTAGATTCCACATGTAAGTGATATTGTACAGTATTCATCTTTCTCTCATTTATTTCACTTAACATAATGTCCTCCAAGGCCATTCATGGCGCTTGCTGCAAATGGCAAATTTCTTTTCTTTATGGCTGAGTAATATATCTATTGTGTGTGTGTGTGTGTGAGAGAGAGAGATCTTCCGTCTCCATATATCTGTTAATGGACACTTAGGTTTCTTCCATATCTTGGCAATTGCAAATAATGTTACTATGAACATTGGAGTGCATATATCTTTTAGAGTTAGTGTGTTGGTTTTTTTCAGATACATAAACCAGGAGTGGAATTACCAGGTCATATGGTAGTTCTATTTTGAGCTTTTTGAGACACCTCCATACAGTTTTCACAGTAGCTGCACCAATTTACATTCCTATCAACAGTGTACAAGGCTTCCTTCTTCTTCACATCCTTGACAACCTTTTGTGCTCTTTTTGATGATAGCCATTCTGATGGCTATGAGGTGTTATCTCATTTTGGTTTTGATTTGCATTTCCCTGATTATTGGCTGCGTTGAGCATCTTTTCATGTGCCCGTAGGCCATCTGCACGTCCTCTTTGGAAAAATGTCTATTCAGTTCTGCCCATTTAAAATTTTTATTTATTTATTTTAAAATTTATTTTTTTCCCTGCCCATTTATCAGTTTGTTTTTTGATGTTGAGTTGTATGAGCTGTTTATATATTTTGAATATTAACTCCTTTTCAGTCATATCATTTGCAAATGTCTTCTCCCATTCAGTAGTTTGTCTTTTCATTTTGTCAGAGGTATCCTTTGCTGTGCAAAAGCCAACTCAACATCCCTCCCCCTTTATAGAATTCTTCTTTGTGTCCATGTTCTTGCATTTGTCTGTGGAAGCCAGAAGACTTTTATAGTCAAGGAATTAACTGACTCTGAATGGTAGCCCCATATCACATATGCTTATTTTATCCTTTCTGGGAATTTGTTGTCTTCTTTCCTGTTTTCCAGTTTTCCCAGTTTGAAAATGGTCTGAGATGTGGATGGAGAATGGAGGGGTGGGACTGGGGGGAGTTTTGTAATAGATAGGGCTGAGCTTCCCATCAGCAGCTCGTTAAAGGTGTTTGTTGATGTCTCTGCTGGGTACCAGGCCCAGTGCTAACTAGCTACTTATCACTTTCTCTGTGGGCTCCCTTCAGCGATGGGCTCTTGTTCTGGAGACCTTGACTGGAAAATGCACTCTGCTATCAGCAGGGCTCTTTGTAGTGTTTGGCTCTGGTATCTGGAACATTCTGGATTGAGCCCAGCATGCTGTAATCTGCACACTGGTGAGGTTGATCCAGTGGGACTTGGAGTAACAGTTGATGGAGAAGCACTGAGGTAAGGGAGAGGGTGGTGGTGGTGGTTTACTTACTCAGGCGTGTCTGACTCTTTGTGACCCCATGGACTGTAGTCCATCAGGCCCCTCTGTCCATGGGATTCTCCAGGCAAGAATGCTGGAGTGGGTTTGTCATGTCCTCCTCCAGGGGATCTTCCCAACCCAGGGATCAAACCAGAGTCTCCTGCATTGCAGGCAGATTCCTTACCACTGAACCACCAACTGACGAATTGATAATTCTGAGAACTGAGAACTGAGCTCTAGAGAGAGTGTGGCTCACTCAGACCCTCCCTCTAGGTTGATTCTCTTGTCTCTAACAATATAGGACAATGTAGAAGATATTTTCTTAGCAATGGCAAAACAAGGCTGCAAGGGAAAAGTGTGCTTCTGGCTTGTGGGTAGAAGGAAAAAAGCATGGACCTGGGAGTATGGCAGACCTGACTCAGACCCTGGCTCAGGTACTTGTTAGCTGTGGGGGTCCCAGTTTTCTCACATGTAAAACGAGGCTATTAACAACACCAACAACAAAATGCACAGGCTTGTAACAACAATTATACAAGGAAAATGCCGACTGTATAGTGGGTGATCAGTATATGTGGATTTACTCCACTGGTGAACACAGGTGGGGCTTCCTGCAACAGAATCCTTGAAGTTGGACACCTGTCTTTGGAGCATTTGGGTGACCTGATGGGTCACCAGGTCAGGGGGCCAGAGCTGATGGTGAGACCACAGGGCAGAACCTTTGCACCAAAGACACTCATTTGGGCACTTTGGTCGGGGTGGGGAAGCCTTGATTTGCACGGGAAATGTCATGCCTCTATCTCACATGTATCAGGATAGCTGATACTGGTCTCTCCTCTTTTTTGACAAAAATAATCTCCCCTCCCCCATTTGGATGATATTTAGCAACTCATTTGGGAAAAAGTACCCAAAGGAAAACTTGAAGGAGAAGACGGTCATATCCGCCCCCTTTTGCACAGGCTGTTTCTCTTCTTGGCAGTCTTGCAGTGGGAGAAGATATATGTGATGAGAATGAGATTTTTGATATTCTTTGCAGAATTGAGATGCCTTAACCTGGAGGTCTTTTTGCCCCTTCGGAATATAAATTCGATTAGAAGCTCTTTGTGCTCTGCCACAAGTCATTACACGTCTACATTTTGTTCTTATAAAATATGGATAATGACATGACTCTGTCTCCTAGGAGTTTGAGTGCATTAGCTAATGATCATGAAACCTTAGAAATGGGAAATGCATATGAATGCTGAGAGCTTTTGTAATTACAGGTTTGCATCATTTTGCTTGGCATCCTTGAAGAGGCCTGCTTTCAACATGAGAATACTCGGGTTGATTCCTGTTCTTCTAATTGTAGACCAAGCTTGAAAGAGATAAACTCAGAGAGTGTTCAGAGCAGAGAAGTCATAGCATCTGGTGGAAGCCCTCAAGTAGCTTAGGCTGGAGTGGTTTGGTTTGCGCTGAAGTGGGAGAAGAGCTTGAGATATTGTAGTCATCACAATGAGAAAATGCCAGTACCCGAGGATGGTAATGGCTTCCACGCAGGGTTGTAATGAACTGCTCATGTCCTTTATTCTTGTGACATCAGATATATTATTTTCTCAGCCTTTATTCTAGGCAGCCGTGAACACGCTGTATTGCAGTGGGCTGTTTTGATGTGGGTCACCTTCCTGGATTGTTAAGCCTCTGGAGTGTAGATACTGTCTTTGTATCCTCTAGAAAAATCCAGATTTTCCTTTATCTCATCCAGATAATTATTTTCGAACTTAAGAAACTCTTTAAAAGGATGTCAGATGGTAATGGGTTGAATACCCAAGTTACAGAAACTTAAAAAAAAAAAAATTTATGTGGGTAATCTGACAGTGTGCCATTTGACAGCTGACGTTGTTTTCATTTCCTTTCAGGCAGTGGCGCTACAGCTGTGGTTCAGGCTGCTCTATGCAAACCCAGGCAAGAACGTGTAGCAATAAAGCGGATCAACTTGGAAAAATGCCAGACCAGCATGGATGAACTATTAGTAAGTCAAAGTGAATGGGATATTGCTGGTTGCTTTTCTTATCTTATGTAGAGATGGGCCGGAGAAGCAGGAGAGGAGAGAGCAGAGGCCACTTGATGTTTTCTCCCATTTGGACACATGTATTTCTTGGAAAGCAGCCCACCTGGCTTTTTCCTCCTTATGACTGTGTTGTGTAATATACAGCTTACTTTGCTTTGACAAATAGAATTTTACTCAGTCCTCATAATCCCCAGGTGGGGATGGTCTCAGTGTTGACACTGCTTTATGAAATGAGGGAATAGACTCAGATGACCTAAGGTCATGTTATACTGAATTGGATGACGAGCTTCTGGCCCTCCGTCTCGAGTCGTACACAAAGAGGAATTACTCCCTAAACAATTTGCTGGCCCTTCTGGCTTTCATAAATCACAAAATCTCCTATAAATTTCAGTTATTCAAAAATACCACAGGGTAGCTTGCATTCCTATTGGCGAATGAGAAGAGTTTTTTTTTTTTTTTTTGGTACAGGCCAACTTGTACTTCTTCTCAGTAAAGTATGTTACATAAATAACTGGAGCTTGTCAGTGTGGCTGTGACTATAGTAGCACTGGTTGGTTGGAGGATCATTTGCTTTGGATTTAGCTGACTCATTATTAAATGAACAGCTTGGCAAATGGTTATTAGTTGCCCGGCAAACTGTGAAGGGTTTGAGAGTTTAATCTCATAAATATAGTTGTCATTCCACCTGCCAATTTTCTTTTTTTTTCCTTTTGGTCATTTGTTTGAGGATAATGGAAAACTGCAGTGGAGGAGTTGACTGATTGGTTATCCCACCACTAATCCCAGGACAAATATTAGTCCAATAGCTCCATACAAGCTACAAAGTATAATGACAGTTGGCTCCAAATGAAGAGGCCTTTTGTCATAGTCTACATTGGGAATGGAATGTCATTAACAAGAGCCTTTTGTCTTTACTCAGAATATAGCTTTTATTTCAGGCATAATTACAGTACACTATAGTATAAATTAAGTACAAGGATAAAGCTGTACTTTTCCAGATCGGTTTGGTCTTACATTTTAAATCAGGCTCCATAAAGCATAGTTTTCGCTGGGATTGAAACAACAGATTGCTGGCTAAAAGTTCAATTAAAGGAAGGGGGCTTCCACAATTTAATTAAAAAAAAATTTTTTTTTTTTTTGCATACATTTAGCACTTTTACCCTCCTCAGAATTTCAGCTCTGCTCTGCTCTTACTGAAATTATTACTGCATACTTCTGTTGCATGCTATCACGGTGACCAATAAAACTGTCTTTGTCATCTGACCAGTTTTCAAGGTCACTTTCTGGCATGGAAAAAGCTTTAAACAAACTGGAGAGAGCTGTGTCCTGCCTTTGCCACTAATTTTTTTTTTTAGTCAAATTACCTAACAGCTCTGCACCATGTAAAGAGAATTGAATCACAAAATCTCTAAGATCCCATTGTTTATTGCCATTGTTCAGCTACTAAGTCATGTCTGACTCTTTGTGACTCCATGAACTGCAGCACACCAGGCTTCCCTGTCCTTCACCATCTCCCAGAGTTTGCTCAAGCTTGTGTGCATTGAGTCGGTGATGCCATCTAACCGTCTCATCCTCTGTCATTCCCTTCTCTTCCCCTCAATCTTTCCCAGCATCAGGGTCTTTTCCAGGATCCCATTAGGAGTCTCAAATTCTGTGGCTATACTAGGTACATAATAATTTTTTAAAGATCTACGCCCTGTTTGGAAATATTACTCTTGAATTTGCCTATGGCAGTTGTATTGGATTATGGTGTTCTGTTGGAGGTCTCACAGTCATCTTTTTGCCACCAGCAGAATATTTAGACAGAATATGTACAAGGCTTGTATGTACTTGTATCTGATAGTTCTGGAACCAGCCTTCAGGGCTGATGCTGTGGTCTCTGGTTTCTAACAAGCCCTCTAACAAACCCTCTTTTGGGTTGCCCAAAAGAAGGCAGTGGCAACCCACTCCAGTACTCTTGCCTGGAAAATCCCATGGACGGAGGAGCCTGGTAGGCTGCAGTCCACGGGGTCACAAAGAGTCAGACATGACTGAGTGACTTCACTTTCACTTTTCACTTTCATGCATTGGAGAAGGAAATGGCAACCCACTCCAGTGTTCTTGCCTGGAGAATCCCAGGGACGGGGGAGCCTGGTGGGCTGCCGTCTACGGGGTCGCACAGAGTCGGACATGACTGAAGCGACTTAGCAGCAGCAGCAGTTGCCCAAAGTCTCCATGTTTTCCCGCTGCTGACTTTTTATCAACAGTCGGCTGCCAGTGATGACACCTAGGTAAGGGTTCTCCTGGAGGCACCAGGACTACTGGCGTTCCAGGCCCTTTCCTCTATTACCTGGGACCAGGAGCCATATCAGTGTCATTTGGAGTGACTCAGAATTTAGCCAGAGCTGTCAGTGTAAGGACTAGAGCTTTTCTAGCTTAGTGCTTGGCTACATTAACCTGAAGTTTTAAGATTTACAAGTTTGCTTGTTAGCAGTTAATTTTTTCTTTCGTTTTCTACCTGCTCCCATGCCCATGTTGTGTTAATGGAATTTAGCATAATTATCTATTTTTCACTTTAAAGGATGTTTGATTTGTTGCTCTAATCTTTCCTTAATTTTGAGTCTTTGGCCTTTTGATGTCTTGATATTTCTAGGGATGGAGGGAACGGCTATGGTTCTGTAGGACACACAGCTCCCAGGTTCTCTGCGAGCAAAAAGAAATAGAACTGACAGTGTAGGCTCCTGCTGTTGCCAGGCTTTTGTGGTGGCCGAGCTCTCGGCACATGACTCGTGCGGAGCAAAGTTGCCGTAATCCTTTCAATGTCTAATCCTGCTGCTGCTCGCGCTTTTATTATCTCTGTGGGTTCACATTTTGGCAGTGTCTGGACATCCGCTATCCTAATAATCCTTTAATTCCGTGAGTGTGTGTGTATTATATACAGGTCAGTGCTCGGCGTCATTTCACAAACTGTGTCATGTGTTAACTGGAAACCATTGTTCTTTAAAGAAACAACGGCCACTGGAATCCTTATCTTGTGGGAGTGTTATGTCATGGAAGTCACAATTACCAGCTATTTGCTGGCTACTGGAACAGCTGCCTCCCTTGCTGAAGCTCTGTCAACCTCCCATGCCTGCTGTCTGCCCTGCCCCTACCCACCAGCCCTGACTCCCATAGTAAGCTGGATTTATCCTCACAGGTTGACTGTGATGGCAGAGAATGGTTTGGACAACTGGCCCTGGACTTTGCTTCTTTATGTGATGGAGGCGCTCTGTAGATTTTTGTATGGTTGTGAAGTTTATTCACGGTTTGACTGAAGATTTAAGTGGTCATGATTTTTTTTTTTTTTTTTTTAATTTATTTTTAAAGTAAATGGAAGTATTGTAGTAAAGTATTGAAGTATTATAGTAAAATTATTTTTAAAGTCATATTGAAGTATTATGATTTCTGGGCTTCCCTGGTGGCTCAGCTGGTAAAGAATCCACCTGCAATGCGGGAGACCTGGGTTCCATCCCGGGTTGGGAAGATCCCCTGGAGAAAGGAACAGCTACCCACTCCAGTATTCTGGCCTGGAGAATTCCATGAACTGTATAGTCCATGGGGTCACCAAGAGTTGGACATGACTGAGCGACTTTCATTTTTTATTATGATTTCTAAAGCAAAGTGATCTTTAGTATCACTTCTGAGAGTGAAGGGAGGAAAAGAAATGTTCAATGAGATCACTGGTGCTAAATAATTGGTAATTTAAGTAAAAATTATGCTCTTCAAATGAGTACTGTGATATCCTCAGAGATTCTAATTATTTGGTAAATACCTGAGTTTCTACGAGCTTCCCAGGTGGCACTAGTGGTAAAGAACTTGCCTGCCAATGCAGAAGAGACACTGGTTCAATCCCTGATTTGGGAAGATTCTCTGGAGAAGGGCATGGCAACCCACTCCAGTACTCTTGCCTGGAGAATCCCATGGACAGAGGAGCCTGGCGGGTTACAGTCCATAGCATTGCACAGTTGGACGCAACTGAAGCAACTTAGCACACACACACACACATGAGTTTCTACATTGTGCTTAGGCCCACAAAAAGGATGAGTTTTGGGGGTATACGTGGGAGGACAAAGGTATGTGCTCACTAAAAATTCATTTTGACAAAAATTAGATTAGAGCACCCTTAAATGTTTTCCTTGGCATGAATAGCATTTAACCTTCTCAATCTAAACTAATTTTCTATGCATTCTTATGAATTTTCATTTGTGTTTTTGGCTTTGGTCTTTAACTACATCCTAATCTCTCTGGGTATGATGGTCTTGGTTGTTAATTTTCCAGGAGCTTAGGAGTGTTACTGGTCTGTTCTATATTCTTAACCATCCCAACCTGGATAATGCTGAGATTTGTTATCCCACATTTGTTGTTAACTCCATATTTGTTAATCCCACTCCAGTATAAATGACTAATTATAATTAGTGTAACACCCTCTGGGAGATAGTTACAGTTTTAGAGCAGAGCTTGTTAACTCCATAGTTAGGAGAACCTTACTAGATGCTGGGCCCTGGACTAGGTGGTGGGAAAACAAAAGAGAGTCTTCTTTTTTGTGGAGCCCGGGACTAGCCAATGAGTCTCTTCATATTTGCATTGGGTTGGTGAGATGTTTGAGTGAGGAATATCTTTCTGCACTTTTCCTTCTTCTTGTCTAGAAACAGTTTATCAGATTGATAGGCAGATTCTCTAATGTGTACCCCACTGAGGAAGTTTTCGCTTTCCAGTAGGAATTTAAAGTTTCCTAAGTGGGTCTGACCCACAGTCATGCAGACTAGTATATTCTGGTTAAGGATGGCCTTGGGGTTTTCTTGAAGAAACTTGGTTCTTCAGTTTGTGGTCAACCTCAGAGGTCAGGGATGCTACTCGAGGGCACTCTTGGCTTCCCTTAAAACTCATTACATAAGTGAAGCATTAATCTGCTTGAGTCTTTTTCAGTCTCTGTCACCAGATGACAATTCCATAGATGTGACACGGCCCTTTCTTTTATTTACCCTAAATCCTACATTTTTTAGCCTCTGGAACACACTCTTTAGTTTTACCCAAGGATTGATGAATGTTTTGGTTCATCACCTTGTTTGACATTTTGATCCTTAGACTTTAATCAATCATATCTTTCTCAACTTTTTTCCTCTAGACTAGAATTCTCGTATTTTCAGTCTGTCCTTGGTACTGAGTCACAGAAAAGTCAGTACCATTTTCTCATTCTTTCATATACATCACATCTTACAGTTTAATTCTTAGGGGCAGGAGTGCCTTAGGTGTAGGAAAAATCATGGCCCTGGAATTGGGCAAAATGCTTATTTCGTCTTTTTTTAAAGAAATGTATGTGTTTATTTTAGTTTTTCGGCCGTTCCAGGTCTTAGTTGTGGCATGGTGAACTTTTTGTTACAGCGGGTGGGATCTAGTTACCTGCCCAGGAATCAAACCCAGGCCCCCTGCACTGGCAGTGCAGAGTCTTAGTCATTGGACCCCTAGGGAAGCCCCCAAAGTGCTTATTTCTTAAAAATAAAAGAAGGAAAAAATGTCTAGTTAACTGATTATATTATACAAAACTGATTATATTACACATTTTCCAGAAATCTATGGGGATGGCAAAAGTGAAGTATAAAAAAAGAGAGACACAACTGAAGTTGTATTCAAACTGGGAATATTTTCACCATTTTGTCCTACTCTGAAAATACATATATGTTCTGGGTCTCTTTGTTACCAAACACATAAGTCCAGAAATCTGAGTGGCCTTGTAATGTTAATTTCTCCTTATTTTTCTTTTTCTTTTTTTAAAAGGATGTTAAAACATTTAGGCAAGCCGTTTCTAACAAGTGCATAAGAATCAGTCAGTTCACTCGCTCAGTCGTGTCCGACTCTTTGTAACCCCAAGAATTGGAGCATGCCAGGCCTCCCTGTCCATCACCAACTCCCGGAATTCACCCAAACTTGTGTGTCGAGTCGGTGATGCCATCCAGCCATCTCATCCTCTGTCGTCCCCTTTTTCTCCTGCCCCCAATCCCTCCCAGCATCAGGGTCTTTTCCAATGAGTCAACCCTTCGCATGAGGTGGCCAAAGTATTGGAGTTTTAGCCTCAGCATCAGTCCTTCCAATGAACACCCAGGACTGGTCTGCTTTAGAATGGACTGGTTGGATCTCCTTGCAGTCCAAGGGACTCTCAAGAGTCTTCTCCAACACCACAGTTCAAAAGCATCAATTCTTCAGTGCTCAGCTTTCTTCAAAGTCCAACTCTCACATCCATACATGACTGCTGGAAAAACCATAGCCTTGACTAGACGGACCTTTGTTGGCCAAGTTATATCTCTGGTTTTTAATATGCTATCTAGGTTGGTCATAACTTTCCTTCCAAGGAGTAAGCGTCTTTTAATTTCACGCCTGCAGTCACCATCTGCAGTACAGTGAATACTTCAGTGTAAATTCAATTAGGATATTTAATTAGCTGAATCAGCTACGATAAAACTTTAAAATTGTTTCCAAAGTGAAATTTTCTCTAGCCAAATCATACATATTCCTAAGCAAATGTAACTTTAGAGCTGTAAAAATAAATTACTTTTGCGTATATGATAGTCTCCAATTCCTTGTAAATGGTATGTCTTCAGTTTATCCAAAAATTTCCCATTTCTGGTCCTGCCCTCAGTTGGACTATATTTGAGTAAAGCACGGACACAAATCATATGAAAATAATTACAAAGTCAAATGGGCAAGGGGCACATGACAGTATAAAATTTGATATTCGAGACTGAAATCCTCAGAACAGTACTATTCAGCAATGTGGGCTTGTATTTTAATGCTATTCTCTTGATATAAAAGATTTTACAAGAAACAGACAAATGCAATTTGTTACCACATATGTCAAGGGATGTGCTGGGATATGAATCATTTATTTACTAATTAGAAAGTTCTTCAGTTCAAAAAGAATGAAAAATACTTTCACTGATACAATAGACAAAACACACACATGCACATTATAGCTTCCAGTTTTTTAAGCTGATGTCCTCAATCCAGTATAATGTATAATTTTTGTCTATAATAAAAAGACTTGCAAAAATATTTTGTAATTGTGTTAACAGTTATAGAGATTAAGTTAAAATGCACCAGAAGAAATTTTTTCTTAATTTTTAAAAATCTCAATTTACAAAAACAAAACTCTTCTGACAAGAGAAACTGCTTAGAGGTCCCCAAATACTATAATTAAACATTAAAAGAATGAGAGAAACCTATGTCAGGTAATAGGAGATAACTATTCTACTAAATGAACATTAGGCAAAATAAATATCTAGCTTTATTCTCCAAAATAAGCTACAAATCATAGCTAATTCATTCCTCTAGAGAGGAAGGCAGTTGTGGAAAGAAGGAGGGAGCCTGTGCAGGGCAGGGTTGGCGGGGAAGGTGGAGTGGAAGTATGGAAGGAAATGCAGATCAAGAGAAGCGAAATAATCAATAAAATCACACTAGAGCAGAAAGCAAAATGAGACCAAGGCTTCATTCTGAGGAAAGTGAGCCCATGTTACTTAAACATACTGTCAGTGAGAGCAAAATACCTTTATAAAGATGATACAAGGAGAGAAGGGCAAATGCCAGAATTTTTCTAGTTCAAGACTGAGAAATTTTTTCATTATGTACACAGGAGAAACAGATGGCGCTCTGTGTACCCAAACCTACGAATTTACAGTGGATTTTTATTGTTACACCACAATACTGGAGTGATTTGACACTACCCCAAATTGTAAAGCACAATTTGCTAGTAATTAGTGTTTCTATTTAAATGATCTTAAAAGGGGATTTCATTTAAAAAATTAATTTTTAAATTCATAGAATCATAGAACTTTTGGTGGTGGAAATACATTTTTGCCATCGAGTATACTTTCTTACTGAACAGTTGAGGAGGCTGAGGGCCAGAAGTGGAAGTGATTCATCCCAAGTCCAGTTCCCAGGTGGAGAACGCAGGCCATCTGACCCAGGAAGCAACCAGCCCTCTGTCACAAGTTTCAGTATTCCTCACTGGTGCAGTTGTTTTTTGAAATGATTTTGCTCACATCTGTCACCCACCACAAACTAAAATATTTTAATAATCATGACATTATTTTCATGGTGGGAGTTGGTGATGGACAGGGAGGCCTGGCATGCTGCAGTTCATGGGGTTGCAAAGAGTCGGACGCAACTGAACTGAACTGATGTTATCATCTTATTTTGGTTATTTCCACAGTTAATTAAGCTGCCTCTGAAAGAGAAGGACTCGGAAACACTGAAGGAGAAGGCTGGAGAGAGATTGGTGGGGTTTCTGCTACTATTCCCTGGCAAAACCCCAGACTGTAGTTGTACCCAGGGTAGGCCACACAAAACAAAAAGATATGTTTCACCTACCATTCTCGTCATTTGGTGATGAAGCCAAATGTAGCCGTGGTGTTGAAAGCTGGCCTCGAGGTTTCCAGCAGCATAAATTGGCCAAAAGGAAAGAGTCTCTGTGTTTCTGTTTTTAATGAAGTCTTCGACTTTACTTTCCCCAGTAGTCCCAGTCATGGACCATTAAAGGCTCAAACAGCGGTTGTTGATAGCTCAGCCTGGTTTGGATTCCTGATGGCCAGCTTTAGAGCTTTCAGAACCCATGAGGCGTCCTTGTTACTGTTTGCTGAAGAACTTTTTCAGTCAGCTCTGAAAGAAAATGGCTCTTCCCCATTGAGTTTGCCTGTGTGATTTCAATGTCACTCCTTCTTTGCTTTCTTTCCTTGTTAACTATTTCAGCAACTTCTTCATTTTTAAGCAAAATTCTGTAGTTTTTTTTTTTTTTTTTAAGACCAGTTTTTGCAGAAGGCTCATTGTCATGATGTCATAACCAAGCACAGAGGCCCAGAGATGGAAGTTGTGTTCTGTGGGAAGGAGCTATTTACCCGTTGTGATTTCTCTGCTGATCTCCTGGGGTTTTCCAGACCTCCACCTCCTCTGACACTTGACCTTTTACAACTGCTCTTTTTAGTTTACGCCCCTGGTGGCTCAGACAGTTAAGCGTCTGTCTACAATGCGGGAGACCTGGGTTCGATCCCTGGGTCGGGAAGATCCCCTGGAGAAGGAAATGGCAATCTACCCCATTTCTGTTGCCTGGAAAATCCCATGGACAGAGGAGCCTGGTAGGCTACAGTCCATGGGGTTGCAAAGAGTCGAACACGACTGAGTGACTTCACTTTCACTTTCCACAGACATGATTAAGGCTGTCACAAAATGTGATTCCTTTTCCTAAATCTTGCATGTGTTTTTCCCTGACTTCAAAATACCCAGACCTTCCCATTTCTAATCTTGTCTTCAGTTTGACTGTACTTGGATAAATAAGTACTAAATCATAGAAAAATAAAACTAACTGGCGAGGCACACTGGTTGATATATTCATAAATAGTACAGGTCAGAATATTTGACTTAACTCTTCCTTGAGTGGGTTTTTCTTCCCATTGGTACTCTCGTTCTAAAAGAGGTAGGAGTTTGCTGTATGTGTGCCATTTGATTTTTTGTAATTAAAAATAACATTTTTCATGATTGAAAGTGACAGTCCAAAAAAATGTATTGCTTTTAGAACTTTGTCAATCTTTTCCTTCCATTTCTTGGCTGACATTTGAAATCATTGAAGTTCATGGGTTTTTTTTTCTTGTTTTAAAAAAAAAATTCAGCTACTTACAGTATTGGGTTATTTGTGAATATGGATGAGATTACCCTTCATAATGATGATGATGTTATGGCAGTGCAAGCTGAATGATGACTTTTTGAAGAGTGTTTTCAATTAACCCGGTTACCCTCATATCATTAAGGCGGCGGTCCAACCTTTTTTGGCACTAGGGACCTCTTTTGTGGAAGACAGTTTTTCCATGGACTGGGGAGGTGGGGGGAAGATGGTTTCAGGATGATTCAAGTTCATTACATTTATTGTGCCCTTTATTTCTATTATTATTACATTGGCTCCACCTTAGATATCAGGCATTAGGACACAGAGGTAGGGGACCCCTGATAAAGAATTATTTACATGCTTAGAGGGGCGTTGTTAACATTTTAAAGATATATTTGGTTATCTCTCACATTTGGAAATATACGTTTTATTTGCTGCTATTCATGAATCACATCCCTGGAGGAGGAAATGGCAACCCACTCCAGTATTCTTGCCTGGGGAATCCCATGGACAGAGGAACCTGGTGGGCTGCATCTGCATGGGGTTGCAAAGAGTCGGACACTCCTGAAGTGACTTAGCACATGGGTCATATATTTATTTTTAAGATGAAATTCCAGTGTGGAAATGGTGCTTTGCCACAAATGGAAAATGTAGGAGGTTGATGTTCTCTCAGCATTCTGTTGAAAGAATTGGTGCATGTCAGTGCTTAGCTGAAAAGCAGTGCTTCGCAAACTTGGCTGCACATTAGAATCACCTGGGAGCTTTTGAAAATTTTCATTCCCAGGCTGGGTCCTAAACCAATTTATATCAGTGTCTCTGGGTCTGAGATCCAGGTGTTGGTATTTTTTAAAGGTCCCGAGGCGATTCCACTGTGCATCCAAGGTTGAGAACAACTGCTTTAGAATAAAGTTAGAAATAGCACCTCCTCAGATTTAACTGCATATGATGTTGGAACTTTTCACTTCTCTTCTTTTCACAGCTATTTGTAAGGCCTCCTCAGACAGCCATTTTGCTTTTTTGCATTTCTTTTCCATGGGGATGGTCTTGATCCCTGTCTCCTGTACAATGTCACGAACCTCTGTCCATAGTTCATCAGGCACTCTATCTATCAGATCTAGTCCCTTAAATATATTTTCACTTCCACTGAATATTCATAAGGGATTTGATTTAGGTCATACCTGAATGGTCTAGTGGTTTTCCCTACTTTCTTCAATTTAAGTCTGAATTTGGCAATAAGGAGCTCATGATCTGAGTCACAGTCAGCTCCTGGTCTTGTTTTTGCTGACTATATAGAGCTTCTCCATCTTTGGCTGCAAGAATATAATCAATCTGATTTCAGTGTTGACCATCTGGTGATGTCCATGTGTAGAGTCTTCTCTTGTGTTGTTGGAAAGGGAGTTTGCTATGATCAGTGCGTTCTCTTGGCAAAACTCTATTAGCCTTTGCCCTGCTTCATGCAAAGGAGAAAAGGAAAGATATAAGCATCTGAATGCAGAATTCCAAAGAATAGCAAGGAGAAATAAGAAAGCCTTCCTCAGCGATCATGCAAAGAAATAGAGGAAAACAACAGAATGGGAAAGACTAGAGATCTCTTCAAGAAAATTAGAGATACCAAGGGAACATTTCATGCAAAGATGGGCTCAATAAAGGACAGAAATGGTATGGACCTAACAGAAGCAGAAGATATTAAGAAGAGGTGGCAAGAATACACAGAGGAACTGTACAAAAAAGATCTTCACAACCAAGATAATCATGATGGTGTGATCACTGACCTAGAGCCAGACATCCTGGAATGTGAAGTCAAGTGGGCCTTAGAAAGCATCACTATGAACAAAGCTAGTGGAGGTGATGGAATTCCAGTTGAGCTATTTCAAATCCTGAAAGATGATGCTGTGAAAGTGCTGCGCTTAATATGCCAGCAAATTTGGAAAACTCAGCAGTGGCCACAGGACTGGAAAAAGAAAGACAATGCCAAAGAATGCTCAAACTACCGTACAATTGCACTTATCTCACACGCTAGTAAATTAATGCTCAAAATTCTCCAAGCTAGGCTTCAGCAATACGTGAACCGTGAACTTCGAGATGTTCAAGCTGGTTTTAGGGAAGGCAGAGGAACCACAGATCAAATTGCCAACATCCGCTGGATCATGGAAAAAGGAAGAGAGTTCCAGAAAAACATCTACTGCTTTATTGATTACACCAAAGCCTTTGACTGTGTGGATCACAATAAACTGTGGAAAACTCTGAAAAAGATGGGAATACCAGACCACCTGACCTGCCTCTTGAGAAACCTATATGCAGGTCAGGAAGCAACAGTTAGAACTGGACATGGAACAACAGACTGGTTCCAAATAGGAAAAGGAGTACGTCAAGGCTGTATATTGTCACCCTGCTTGTTTAACTTCTATGCAGAGTACATCATGAGAGACACTGGGCTGGAAGAAGCACAAGTTGGACTCAAGATTGCCGGGAGAAATATCAATAACCTCAGATATGCAGATGACACCACCCTTATGGCAGAAAGTGAAGAGGAACTAAAAAGCCTCTTGATGAAAGTGAAAGAGGAGAATGAAAAAGTTGGCTTACAGCTCAACATTCAGAAAACGAAGATCATGGCATCTGGTCCCATCACTTCATGGGAAATATATGGGGAAACAGTGGAAACAGTGTCAAACTTCATTTTTTAGGCTCCAAAATCACTGCAGATGGTGATTGCAGCCATGAAATTAAAAGATGCTTACTCCTTGGAAGGAAAGTTATGACCAACCTAGATAGCATATTCAAAAGCAGAGATATAACTTTGGCAACAAAGGTCCGTCTAGTCAAGACTATGGTTTTTCCAGTGGTCATGTATGGATGTGAGAGTTGGACTGTGAAGCAAGCTGAGTGCCGAAGAATTGATGCTTTTGAACTGTGGTGTTGGAGAAGACTCTTGAGAGTCCCTTGGACTGCAAGGAGGTCCAACCAGTCCATTCTGAAGGAGATCAGTCCTGGGTGTTCTTTGGAAGGAATGATGCTAAAGCTGAAACTCCAGTACTTTGGCCACCTCATGCGAAGAGTTGACTCATTGGAAAAGACTCTGATGCTGGGAGGGCTTGGGGGCAGGAGGAGAAGGGGACGACAGAGGATGAGATGGCTGGATGGCATCAATGACGCTATGGACATGAGTTTGGGTGAACTCTGGGAGATGGTGATGGACAGGGAGGCCTGGCGTACTGCTATTCATGGGGTCGCAAAGAGTCAGACATGACTGAGTAACTGAACTGATGTTGGAACTTGGGTGGATTTGATTTCTCAGCTAAGGCTGAATAGAATATTTTGCTACCAACATCAGATACAGAAGAATTTATTTAAGATTTAGCTAAGGTGTGAAATTATGCTAATTTGGTTAAGTATAGTTTAATATTTTGAATTCAGGATCCATTTAAAGCATTTTCTTTCATAAAAGAAATTTCTTTCTTTTTAGTGCTTTGTAAATCATATTGTCTTCAGGATGAAAGAAGCGTGGCTTTACGTTTTCCCTAATTCTTAGTCCTTCGGACTCTTTTTTGTTTCTCTTTGTTCTGAAAGCTTTGCATAAGTATATGTTTAGACATCTTATTCCAAAAGCTTTTGAGGCAGTATTCCAAGATACATGAAATATGATAAGGTGGTATTAATATAAATTAAACTCAGAGTGTAGTAATAAGGGAAAACACAGGTGAGGATGATGTAGAGTTAGGAATGAAGTGAAGAATTCATGGCCCAGTTAGCTGACCACGTGTCACAGGACACTTCTTGAGCCAGCAGCGCACAGAGCACATTTGTTAGGAGATCTTTCTTTGGGAAAGGTGTGTGCTGCTGCCAAGGTCTGTCTCTGTGCCTGAGACTTAGTTGGGAACTTGGGACCTTTGAGATTAGTGATCAGTGTGGGGATGCTCGTTTGGGAAGAACTGAGACGTCGAGAGGGTGACTGCAACATTCATGTTAGATGCTTGACCTTCTGCAAGGAGTTGTGTAGATCTCATTTTGCTTATTTCACAACAGTCCTATGTAGATGGTATTTTTTTAAAGCATCTTAAAAAAACATGGAGTATAATTGCTTTACAATATTGTGTTAGTTTCTGCTGTACAATGGAGTGAATCAGCTACATGTATACATATATCCCCTCCCTCTTGGACCTCCCTTCCCCCCAACCAATTCCACCCCTCTAAGTCATCACAGAGCACTGAGCTGAGCTTCCTGTGCTTTATAGCGGGTTTCCAATGGCATCATCAAGCTCATTTTACAGAAAAGGATACTGAGTCTCAAAGAGACTGGGTGACCTGTCCAGGTAACCAGTCTGTGGTCCATGGCAAAGCCAAGCTTCCAAGCCAGCTGTGACTTAGCATGCGGCCCTTCTTCAGTGGCTCCTGCTGGCTTACATCCCTGTTAATCACGCTTCCTGCTTATTCTCAGTAACAGTAATAGGAGACAAAAATTTTGGGGGGAAGTAGGACAAAGTCCATATAGCAGTATTAGAAAATCGCTCTGCTGCTGCTAAGTCACTTCAGTCGTGTCCGACTCTGTGCGACCCCATAGACGGCAGCCCACCAGGCTGCCCCGTCCCTGGGATTCTCCAGGCAAGAACACTGGAGTGGGTTGCCATTTCCTTCCCCAATGCATGAAAGTGAAAAGTGAAAGTGAAGTCGCTCAGTCGTGTCTGACCCTTAGCGACCCCATGGACTGCAGCCTTCCAGGCTTCTCCATCCATGGGATTTTCCAGGCAAGAGTACTGGAGTGGGGTGCCATTGCCTTCTCTGGAAAGTCGCTCATAAATATTTAAATATTTTGTTGTTCAGTTGCTTAGTTGTGTCCAACTCTTTGTGACCCCATAGACTGCAGCACACCGGGTTTACCTGTCCTTCACCATCTCTCAGAGCTTGCTCAAACTCATGTTCACTGAGTTGGTGATGCCATCCAACCATCTCATCCTCTGTTGCCCTCTTCTCCTCCTTTGTTTCATGTAACAGGCACGTGTCATGCCCTGTTTTGGCAAATTCGTCCAGGTTGGCCCAGCCGCAGTATGTGGGTGTCCCTCTTTGATCTGCCTGCCTCCCACATCACTCCCAGCAGAGATGCTGCTGTGACTGCCACTTTGGTGTTAGCAGATGGAAAGGCCTTTTACTCAATAACCCATTTTAGGTTGGCTTTCCCACTCTTGAGAGAGATCACTTGTGCTGCAAGAGCAGATCCAACCACAAGGAAGCTTAAATATTGTGCCGTAGCTTGGTTTGGCACTTGATGTATCTGAGTCTGATTTCACAGTTCTGTCAAGGGAGCCACTGAATTGTGCGTGCTCAGTCACTCAGTCGTGTCCGACACTTTGCGACCCCATGGACTGTAGCCCTCCAGGCTCCTCTGTCCGTGGGGATTCTCCAGGCAAGAACACTGGAGTGTGTTGCCACGCCCATGTCAATCTACCCAACCCAGGGATTGAACCCAGATCCTCCCGCATTGCGGGTGGATTCTTTACCACCTGAGCCTCCAGGGCAGCCCATGAATACTGGAGTGGGTATCCTATCTCTTCTCCAGGGAATCTTCCCATCCCAGGAATCGACCTGGGGTCTCCTACATTGCAGGTGGATTCTTTACCAGCTGAGCTGGTTTTAGCTGATGTGTTGCCTGGATTTCAGAGGTCTGTGAATTCTTCCAGTTTGACCTCATGCTTTTTTCTCCCTTTGAAGTTTTTACCCTTTCCTGTGGCTGTGAAATTCAAACCCTTTAATCCCAGAGTCTCTGATTTCCAGCTTTGCCTCCTGCCTGTTCTACAAGGTCTCAGTCACCCTGGCAGCACCACCGGCTGGCTCTTCTCCATTTCCAGCCCCTGGGCCTTGGTTGCAACCACTTGTCTGTGCTCCTTCCTTTCACATCCCCTCCACCCAATGGCCTGTCTGCCTGCCTTCCACCACTTTGTCATTGCAAGTCTGGTTTCTGGACCTGCAGCATCAGCAGCAGTTAGAAGCCTCAGGCCCCGCCCCAGACCTACTGGATCTGAATCTGCATTTTCACAGGGTTCTCAGATGATCTGTGTGCACATTCAGATTTGAGAAGCGCTGCTCTAAGTCACACATCTTCCATGGATTGTGTCCTAAATAAGGGGATAGAAATGAACCCAGTCATTCTGTGGGAAGAATTGGATGAAAAGGTGCTTTTGTTTTTTCCATCCATTTATTCAACTGTGGGCAATACTTTGATCACTTCTAGGGATAGGAATGGAGAAGGCAATGGCACCACTCCAGTACTCTTGCCTGGAAAATCCCATGGATGGAGAAGCCTGGAAGGCTGCAGTCCATGGGGTCGCTAAGGGTCAGACACGACTGAGCGACTTCACTTTCACTTTTCACTTTCATGCATTGGGGAAGGAAATGGCAACCCACTCCAGTGTTCTTGCCTGGAGAATCCCAGGGACGGGGCAGCCTGGTGGGCTGCCGTCTATGGGGTCGCACAGAGTCGGACACGACTGAAGCGACTTAGCAGCAGCAGCAGGGATAGGAAGAAATGCGTATGTTTGGGGATAAATGGCTTTACCTACCCATATGGTAAAGTTAAGGCATTGGGAAAAGCTTGGATAATTAGTTGACAGACTGTTCCAACAAGGAAGGATTCAAATAACCATCATCACTGTGTTGAAAGTTCTGTGGAAAAAATATTTGAATCAATAAATAAGTTATATTTTTCAAATTGAAAAAAAAAGTTTATACAATTGTTTTGGTCTGTCTGGGACTCTAGAACAAAGATGCCATAGACCAGGTGGCTTATAAACAAAGAAACTTGTTTCTCACTGTTCTGGAGCCTGGCAGTCTGAAATCAGGGTGCCAGCATCACTGGGTGGGTGCGCTCTCCCAGTCCACAGATTTCTCTGCTGTCTCATGTTGAGGAGGCAGTGAGCTGGTTCTCTGGGGTCTGTTTGATAAGGGCACTAATCTCATTCATGAAGGCTCCACCCTCAGGATTTAATCACCTCCCAACAGCCTCACTTCCCAGTACCATCCACTTACGAATGTTTCAGGGATGCAAGCATTCAGACCATAGCAAAATTATAAATACAGTTGACCCCTGAACAATGCAGATTTGAAATGTGGAGGTCCCTTTATACTCAATTTTTTTTCAGTTTAAATACTGTAGCACTACACGATTATGGTTTGTTGAATCCAAGGACACTGAGGAAACAAATCTTGGATACCTAGGGAGGATTTTCGACTGTATGGAGGGTTGGTGCTTCTAATCCCCGTGTTGTTCAAGGGGTGCTTGTGTAAAAATTTTGTATCTCTCTAAAGGCAGCTAGACAACAAGTTTATGTATAAACTAAATTAAGGATTGGATAGGCCGCATAACACCTATTTTTAACTTTTTAAAAGTGCATTTCTACCCCGTGGTGGAAATATTACTTAATGTGGGGTTCAGTGAAAGTACAGGTCATTTCCCAAGGGAGAGTGACCAGTGTTTTTCCTTAAGGCAAGTTTCATCATGTCTTTACACATTAGCCGCTCCACTGCATGGAAAGGCTGTGCAGTAAAATGGGTGGTGTGGGAGTTGGGGTACGGAGCCCTAGCCAAGTGATGCCGAGGGCAGCGAGATGGTGAGTAGCCAGACCGATGCCAGTCCTGCCTCTTCTCAGAGCCCGCCTCTTCTGTGACCCACCCTGACTCTGCCCCTGCAGGTCTGTTAGCAGCAGCAGCAGCATCTGTGTCTCTTCTTTCTTTTCTTTAAAAGTCCTCAGGACTTTTAAATACCTGGCTGGTAATTTTAAGGCCCTGAATTTTGAAGGAATAGAATTTGGTAAGTTATATCCATATACTATCTAAAATAGTTTCTCCATAGGTTACTTACAAGAGTCCCCTCCTACCCCCGGGTCTTCCTTTCTCACACACACACCCACACAGTTGTTCACTGCTGTATCAGAGAACTTGATCCCCAGGTAGGGAGTGATACTGGCCATCTAAATACAAAGGTCTTAAAAGTGTTTTTCCAGGCTCTGACCCACTTTGCTTCCATGCAAAAGCATTTCCTTTCATAAGAGCACCAGTGGTTGACTATATGCTTTAATGATTTAAAAGTTTGGTGTTCGAAAACTAGAAAGGCATTCATTTACATTGGATATAAAACTGAGAATGTAGAACACCCATACTTTGAAGAAACATCGTTCTCATTTCTGTGAACCACAGGGGCATCTGTTTAAACTGGACCCTACCTGGAGCTGCAGGCCTTCAAAGTGGGCCATGCCCACAGGAGCAGATGCTGGCCACCTGAAATAGGGGTGCTGGGCAACGTTCCAGTTCTCCTTCAGAACGTCTGACGGTATCGAAACCTAACACTCGAAACGGATGGAAACTAGGGCTCAGGTTTTAGATCTTCTTCAAAGGACAAAAGGTGCAGAATCGAAAAGTGTTAGATTTAGAAAACCTGTGATCAGTTAAATGGATTAGGAAAATGATGGGAAAGTGTTACTGTATAATGAAAGGAAAACAGATGATGGGTGATTTTTTTTTTTTAAATAGGAAAAATAGTTTTTTTTTTTTTTTACATGGATGAATTAAGTTCTTTTATTTTTTATTTTTTTATTTATTTTTTTTATTCCTTTATTTCTCATGTGTTCCCCATCCTGAACCCTCCTCCCTCCTCCCTCCCCATACCATCCCTCTGGGTCGTCCCAGTGCACCAGCCCCAAGCATCCAGCATCGTGCATTGAACCTGGACTGGCATCTCGTTTCATACATGACATTTCACATGTTTCAATGCCATTCTCCCAAATCTTCCCACCCTCTCCCTCTCCCACAGAGTCCATAAGCCTGTTCTATACATCACTGTCTCTTTTGCTATCTCGTATACAGGGTTATCGTTAACATCTTTCTAAATTCCATATATATGCGTTAGTATACTGTATTGGTGTTTTTCCTTCTGGCTTACTTCACTCTGTATAATAGGCTCCAGTTTCATCCACCTCATTAGAACTGATTCAAATGTATTCTTTTTAATGGCTGAGTAATACTCCATTGTGTATATGTACCACAGCTTTCTTATCCATTCATCTGCTGATGGACATCTAGGTTGCTTCCATGTCCTGGCTATTATAAACAGTGCTGCGATGAACATTGGGGTACACGTGTCTCTTTCCCTTCTGGTTTCCTCAGTGTGTATGCCCAGCAGTGGGATTGCTGGATCATAAGGCAGTTCTATTTCCAGTTTTTTAAAGAATCTCCACACTGTTCTCCATAGTGGCTGTACTAGTTTGCATTCCCACCAACAGTATAAGAGGGTTCCCTTTTCTCCACACCCTCTCCAGCATTTATTATTTGTAGGCTTTTGGATCACAGCCATTCTGACTGGTGTGAAATGGTATCTCATAGTGGTTTTGATTTGCATTTCTCTGATAATGAGTGATGTTGAGCATCTTTTCATGTGTTTGTTAGCCATCTGTATGTCTTCTTTGGAGAAATGTCTATTTAGATCTTTGGCCCATTTTTTGATTGGGTCATTTATTTTTCTGGAGTTGAGCTGTAGGAGTTGCTTGTATATTTTTGAGATTAGTTGTTTGTCGGTTGCTTCATTTGCTATTATTTTCTCCCATTCTGAAGGCTGTCTTTTCACCTTGCTAATAGTTTCCTTTGATGTGCAGAAGCTTTTAAGTTTAATTAGGTCCCATTTGTTTATTTTTGCTTTTATTTCCAATATTCTGGGAGGTGGGTCATAGAGGATCTTGCTGTGATGTATGTCAGAGAGTGTTTTGCCTATGTTCTCCTCTAGGAGTTTTATAGTTTTATATAGTTTTATATGATTTTTTTTTCTTACGAGTTTATCCATGATAAAAAGCATTTAAAAAAACATGTATTGAGACACATGTATGTGTTACATGTCATGATATTTAGGCCAAGTTAATTGACACCTAGGGTTGTCTTAGTAATTTGAGGATTAAAATAATACTGGATATATAAAGGTAATGTATAGGTGCACAAATATACTTTTTATGTCATCATAAATACACAATCATATAAGTGAGGTTTCTGTGATGACTTAGGTTATTCTGGTGGCTTTTGGTCAGCACCTTGAAATTGAGTTATGCTGGTTTGGTACCTTTGATTGAGGGTCAGCATTTGACTTACGGTTTTTATAGGCATCACCTGACCTGGCCATAACAAAACAGCAAACCAAAACCAATATGAACTTGAGTACTGCAGAAAAATGTGTCTTACGGAAGTTGCTCATTTGTTTGATTTCAGAGCTTCGTGATTTTGTCTCTTGATAAAACTTTTTCTCCTGCAGCAGTGTTTTCTAAGCCGTGACCCACAAAGCATTATTTTCCTGCATTGTTAATATGGATTCAACTATGACAGCTTATCTACCGCAGGACTTCTCAGAGCCTTTGACAGAACTAATGTAGCCTGTGATGCCTTTAAAGTGAGATATAGTATCTGATGTTTCCCAAGCTTATTTCATTTTACCAGCTGTGTCTCCCACCACTACTGTCTCCCGTGGAAGATAATGTGGAAGATGATACTCTAGCGTTTTTATATGTAGTTTTTCATTTACCGTCTTAGCAGACCTGAGAAACAGAAGCAACTCTGTTGTCCCTTTTTGGATGAGGGAGGCTCTAAGAACCACTGGAGCTCAGGTTGGCACCTAGACTTAGGTGTCCTAGTAGCTCACCCATCTTTTGTCTCTGTTGATGCTTTCAGTTCAGGTCAGAGACACTTGTCACGTATGGCGGGCAGGGGAGGAGGGTTATGTGGGCTGCGTGCTGATCTGATGTTTCTCTGTTCCTCGGATGGTCCACAGGGCTCTGTGGTCTCCTAATTCTAGGGAGGCTTCCCTAATTCTAGCAAGTGGATGATGCGATTGAGGGAGTTAATTCTCATGTGGTTTATATAAAGTAATGGTCTAGGCAGCCCCACCCCCTCACCCTCGCCCAGGTGTGCTGTAAGTAGGAACGTTACCTGAATACTCAACCAGGTTCGCTTGTTTTTACTTCCCGGGTTTCACCCGATGGTACTATGTCATGTTTTGCTCTTTTTATAGAAAGAAATTCAAGCCATGAGTCAGTGCAGCCATCCCAACGTAGTGACCTATTACACCTCTTTTGTGGTAAAAGACGAACTTTGGCTGGTCATGAAATTACTAAGTGGAGGTAAGTGGGTTTTTTCATTATTTGCTTGTTTTTTTCTTTTTTTTCCTTTTGTGTGAGTCAGTATATTGAATAAGATTTCAGATTTGATCCCCTTCCTCCTGTATTTAAAAGTTTTCTTGGTTCATTATTTGCCTAGAGAGTAAAGTCTGGATTGCTTCATGTTCATATTCAAAGCCTTCCATAATTCAGCGTAACTCCTGGACTATCTGTGTCCTCTTCTACCTCAGCCTTCTTGGCGTGGGTGAGACTTCCCAAAAGTCTTCTGCTGTCTGAGGTCTCTATGCTGCTCCTCAGCCCTGGATGTCAGTCTGTCCTTCTCCATGTGCTCATGTCCTGCAGGATCTCATCATCTTTGTCTCTTCGGAAAAGTTAACCAGGCCTTTCTCTTTTAAAGCATTCATTTTTAACATTATTCAAATCTTTCACACCTTGTAAGATAACAAGTTATTTCACTGCTGTTTGTTAAAAGGTCTGTGCTGATGGAAATGTGTGCTGTGCTCTCCAGTTTCTTCTGGTGGATCGAGTATTTGACATGTGGCTAGTGTTACTGAGGGACTGAATTTCTATTCAATTTTAATCAACTTTATTTAAATAACCTCAGGTGGCCAGTGGCTACGGTATTGGACAGGGTATTTTCAGATTGTGGGTTTCATGAAGGAACACGTGGGAAAGGAAAGGGAACTTTATCTTTCCAGCCTCAGATCACGGAAGTTAAAAAAGCCACAGACAAGAGTCAGACATGACTGAGCGACTGAACTGAATGTAATTTGTAAGACACTTTCCCATGCCCATTTTTTTTTTTCCCTTTCATCTTCTAGCTTCACTCTTTGATAGGGAAGGATCATCATCACGGTTAGTTTCCTTGAATGCTTTCTCCATGGTTAGATCCCTTGCAAGGTGATTTATTGCCTTATTTCATGTAATCCGGGCAACACCCTCGAATGGCAGGTGTCATCATCCACATTTTTCAGAAAGTACACAAGAGCCCAAGAGAATTAGACAGCTTGCCCAAGGTCACACACGTCATAAGTGTTGACGCTGGGAGCTGTGGACCTACAAGCCACACTGCCCTAAAAGTATCATCACCTTCATTGTACAGAGCTGAAAACTGGAGCTGAGAAAGCGCAAGCATACCCAACACCCAGCATCCCTTCCTCCCTGTATATCTGTCTTTCTGAGATATGAAGTATATTACGAGCAGGGGAGAACGTAGGGTAGTGTCTGAATGCAGTGAGAACGGACAGAGTGGGGCTGATACTGTGGAGGCCACTTTTATTTGCAAGCCCAGTTCAGCTAAGGCTGAATCAGGGAAACATCTCAATTTTTATTTTTTTTTTTAAGAAGAAACTGTCTTGGATCCAGCAAGGCCCTGCCATGAGATGATGAAGGCATTGTAATTGCCTCGGGTTTGCTTGTGTAAGTCTCGGTAGGGAGCCCGGGAGAACTTAGTTCGGTTCTGTTCCCGGTCTTGTCAGTCCTGTTAGTCATTGTTTCCTCGAGTGCCGACTCTGGTTTTTAATTAAAAAGGAAAGGAGGAAAAGGAAGCCCTTGGAGCTGACTGCAGTGTTGAGCCTCAGGACTGCGTCTTGGTTCTGCTGAGGGTGGTGCTTTATCAATGATGACCTTAACCAGGTCTCTTCCTGTGGGGTCCACTAACGAAGGAAACAAGAAATTCTGGTAACCTGGGACCTTGCAGGTTTTACTTCCTCTCTTTATTTTTAATCCCAATTACTTTTTGTAAGCTTGAAAGTATCCCCTGTGCCCTTCCTTGTGGACTGGATAGAAAATTTCATTGTCTTTTTAAAGGAATTAAATTTAGCCTTCCCAGGCTTTAGGTAAGAGGAACAAGTTTTAAACAGGTTTCCACAGGTAAGGGGAATGTGGGCAGACATGGCCCACTTTTCTTTCAGCAGTCCAGAAATGCATGGGTGTGTGCGTGCTAAGTCCCTTCACTCATGTCTGCCTCTTTGCAACCCCGTGAACTGTAGCCCACCAGGCTCCTCTGTCCAAGGGATTCTCCAGGCAAGAGTACTGGAGTGGGTTGCTGTGCCCTCCTCCAGGGGATCTTCCCAACCCAGGGATTGAATCAGAGTTTCTTATGTCTCCTGCATTGGCAGGTCTGTTCTTTACCAATAGTGCCACCTGGGAAGCCCCAGAAATGCATCCATGCCTGGTATGATATATCCCTGTAAGACTAAAAAATAAAATGTTTTTGGAAATGTTATTTCTAAATAATCCAAAAATCCAAGAGTCAGCCAAGAGGTGTTTTGTTTCTCTCAGAGAGGGGAAACTCTGCATTTGTTTTCTTCTATACTGTTTCATCACAGCACATCTCTTAATGAAGGGCAGGTGGCTAGTCTGCTGTAGTAATACCTGATGGGGAAACTCAATCCTCCTAGTTAATCAGAGAGAGCTTGGAGCCAAACTCAGGTCCTGAGGTGAGCTATTTGGTAACTCTTCAGAAATGTTGAACCCCCAGGTAATTATGGCTCTTAAAATGCCCAGGAGGTTTAGAATATTAATTCACATGTGTTGAAATATGAATTCAGAGTGCCAAGGATACTAATCTGTGTATAGTAACAAAGTAGTATGCATTCATTTCTTTATTATTAAACTCAGTGCATCAGTGTCAAGTAAATGGAATAAAGATTGCCTAGCGTCACAGAAAGAAGTCTTCTCGTCACAAGCAGGGGTCTCTAGAAGCAGTGTACTTTCTTCTCGCTTCTGCTACCTGTGTCTTAGGGGTTACAGAAGAACTGTGCTCCTTTCTCTCAGCAGTTCCCTGCTATCTTTTCCCCTGGCTTCCTGTTCCTTTCTTTTTCTGTGTAGACATCCTGAACCTCCTTTTAATCTGTAACCAATTGCATGTCTTGGGGAAAGGGACTAACTGCAGTGGTCATGCGCAGGCTTCTGGTTCTTGACCCAGAACCCCTCTCATTAAGTTCAGCAGGTTGTGGGCTTGCAGACTTGGATTTAATGTTTTTCTGGCCATGGGCTGCCATGCAGTTGTTTGTATGCCTTGGGAATATTTGTGCTAAATAAACAACAACAACAAAATATTTAGTTTTTTAAGTAGGGAGTCCTGTTCTGGAAAGATCGTGAAGGTGCTTATACAATTGTTTAATTCTTCTGTCTGTCCACTTAGGTTCAATGTTGGATATCATAAAATACATCGTCAATCGAGGAGAACACAAGAATGGGGTTCTGGAAGAGGCAATAATAGCAACAATTCTTAAAGAAGTTTTGGAAGGCTTAGACTATCTACACAGAAACGGTCAGATTCACAGGTATGGCTTCTGCAGAGGTGTTTCAATTCAGCTGTCCATAGCTTCAGTCCTAGTTAGTAGAGGATGTTAAGGAAACACACCTCACAGTTAAGTATTGATATATGTCTAACTTGCATGTGTATGCTCAGTCGTTAAGTTGTGACTGTCTCTTGGCAACCCCATGGACTGAAGCCCACAAGCCTCCCCTATCCATATGATTTTCAAGGCAAGATTACTGGAGTGAGTTGCCATTACCTTCTCCAGGGGATCTTCCCAACCCAGGGGTTGAACCCATGCTTGCTGAGTCTCCGATTCTTTACCACTGAGCCACCTAGGAAGCCTCATTTCTAACTTAGGTCGGCATCTCTAGCTTTATAACGCAGGCAAGAGTGTTCCAAACATGTAATATGTTAATTATTTTTGACATGGTGGTGGGAGAGGAGGAGAGGCACTAATTTCATCTCTTCTGTGACATACAGTGCTAATTCTTTACACAGCGAAATAGCATAGAATGCGAGCACTTGATGTTTCAAATGGGTTAGTGTTACTTGGGCTCTTAGAAATAGTTGCAAGTAAACCACCATTAACCATAATACTAATATTTGTAATTCCCCGGCCCTGAACCATGAGTGAACTATATGGTTTATGATATTTACTATGTCTTTTAATGATTAGAAAAATATTACTTTAGAAATCAAACTTGTAAATTGTCATTTTTCTTAAGTGTTAAGGCTACTGAGCACAACTTTTATATAGTGAAGAAATATAGACTATTATAATTAGTATTTGTAATCAGGATCTCCCCAGAGAAGAGACTGATCAAATCCATTGTCTAAGAGTCTGATGGGTTTGATTTGAAATTGTACCACAGACAAATTTAAGTTGAAGTAAAGCAGTTTTACATAGACTGGGCTTTAATTCTTGATAAAATGATAGTATTGTGAGTATGTGGACAGTCTCTAATTCTGTAACATAAAGTATCTACTCACTGTTTTAATTAAATCTGGATAATAGTATCACAAAAACTAAGTGTTATAATATAAAACCCTAACCATCCTTCAGGAGCAAACTATAAAATCACAGTGTGCCCTTGTAACTTTTTAAATTTGTTTTACAAATATTATATTTGTAAAATAATAATTATGTCAAACAGCTAAATTATATGATATGTTTTAAAATCTCCCTGAGTGAATTAATGCAATATATTGTCTGTACTCTAGCATTAAATTCTGTCTTTTTCCTAATAGGGATTTGAAAGCTGGTAATATTCTTCTGGGTGAAGATGGTTCAGTACAAATAGCAGGTAAAGCTGACAAAGATAAAGCATTCTCTGCTTGTTTATGGACGTGTTACAACTTCAAAGAATGTAGAGTCCTTCCTAAGAAATGAATAATGCATGTAGTCTTTTTTCTTTTTTAACTTGATGTATAGTTGATGTATAATATTATGTAAGTTGCAGACATACAGTGTAGTGCTCCACAGTTTTAAAAGTTAGTATTCCATTTGTAGTTATTATAAAATTCTGGCTACATTCCCTGTGTTGGATAGATGTCCTTGTAGCTTGTTTTGTGCATGGTGGTTTGTGCCTCTTACACCGCCCCTCCCTACTTCCCTCTCCTTATTGGTAACCACTAGTTTGTTCTCTCTGTAAGTCTGCTTCTCTTCAGTTATATTCACTAGCTTGTTTTATTTTTTAGATTCTGCATACAAGTGATACCATACAGATGTTGTCTTTCTCTGACTTACTTCCCGTTTATTGTAATGCCCTCCGGGTCCACCCATGTTGTTAAAAATGGCAACATTCTTTCATTCTTTTGAGTGGCTGAGTAGAATTCCATTGTAGGTACCCCAGTATTTGGGCTGCCTTATTATTGAATGTTTTGATCTGAGGTATAACATGTTTTCCTATTGTTTTGATAGATCTTTGTTAGATCTTCCTATAAATTGCTGTTTTAGAACACAGCCTTTTAATAAAGGACAATTTTAATTTTATTTTCTACCTTCCAGATTGAATAATGGTGATATTTATATAAATGCAAGAAGCACTTTGGGAAGTTTTTTTCAATGAGTTTGAAAGTTTAAAACACCGTACACATTAATTTTAAGCCCTTTATTTCTCAAGCGATGGCTGAAAGATTTGTGAATTCTTGAAACCTAGGGCTTAATTTACTCTCAAATTTGACCCTTCATTTCGATTCTTGACAGTTGATGGGGCCTGGCAGTGTAGTAAAGATCAAATGAGAGCATTGACAGGAGCCTTCTCCATGCAGAACCTCTCATTTTGTTAATGCTCCTAGAATAACTTGAAAGGCCTGGGATAAAATGTAGCCATGTGCATATCCACTCTTGTTTTATCCCCCTTCTGTGAAGGGCTGTCTCAGCAATCCTCTCAACCAGCAGCACTTTGGGCATTTTTGGCTCCACAGTCCCCTCTCTGTACTAGACTGTCCGTGTCATTACAGGATGTTCAGCCTTCTGGCTTCCAGGCATGACATGTCACTAGCAGCACATCCTAGCAATATCCGTGGTGACAATCAGTCACCCACCTGGCTTGTGTTATTGAAAAAATGTTGAAAACATTTAGTCAGTCTGATCTGCTTCTATTTGAGTTGGATGGGAAGAGTCTTACCTTCTAGGATAGGTTTAAAGTCTTTGCATATCTAGTTATTAGAATGAAATTGATGGCAGTCCTTGGTCCCACTCTTGTTTCTAGACAGATCTGAGGATCTGGGGATATTATTCAAAAAGTGAGAGGTCAGCAGAAAACAAACATACCCCCAACACAAAGGATGAGCATTGAGTCATCTCTTTGATTCATTGTGCCCCTTCTCTGGGTACCAGAGGACCAGTCAGGTGATGTCCCAGCTATATAGTGAGCACGATGCTGACCTTAGGCTCTGGGTTTAGTTAGATACACTTACAGAGACTATTACCAAGTTTTTTTTTTTTTTTTTTTTTTAAAGAAAGATGTTTTGAAAATATAAAAGGGAAACTGAGGATTTGTTTGAGATCAGATGTTTCTTCCTTAGGGAAGTAATAATGGCAATGTTATCTTTTATTAGTCTTCTCTTTTGAAAAGATTAATTTAGTCGAGTTTAAGACCACCGGGAAGGCACGCAGTGTGTCAGTCAAGCACAAAGGCTTTGGAATCAAGCAGGCCTGATTTAATACCGCTGTACAACCTGGGGCAAATCACTGCATCTCTAAGCCTCAGTTTCCACATCTGTGAGACCGTGATGATATTGCCTGTCATTCTCAAAGACAGGGACTTCCTGTGCAGCTACTAAATGGTAGGATTCAAGCCCCTATAAGTGCAATACAGTAGGTTTTGGAAAGTTACAGAGTATTCTAGGTGTCTCCACCCAGAGATGTCAGTTTGCAAAATGGGGAGGTATTTCTGTATAAACATTTTTTGTTAAGTTGTCTAAAAAGATCCTGGAAGAAAGGACCTTAATCTTTAAGACTCCAGTGAATTGGTAAGAATTTTTAATTTAAAAGAAATACACACATTTATATATCATTTTGTACTCATGATTTTGTATTCTCTGTTTTAAAGAGGATCTTTCAAATTGTCTAAACTTTATGCCCCATGAAACCTGGATCCACCCCTGCTTACTGTTTTGGCAGTAAGTAAATAAATGTGAGAAATGGTTAGTGTGACCCTCAAAATGGGCAATCGACAGAAAAAAGACAGTATAGGCTTATTTATTGTGGTAGCAAAAGATTAGGAACAGCTGAGGTGTCCTGGTTAAGTAGGTTTATGGTATATCTATACTATGGAAGACCCACCCATGGAGAATGAGAAGTTCTCTGTACACCAATGGGGGAAAATCACTGGGTTACGTGGTTAAGTGAACACAAGGTGAAATACTTTGTATATAATATGCCACCTTTTGTGAAAGAAGTAGAAATAAGAATATCTCTGTATATTTGTGCAAAGAAGTATTAGAAGTATAATGGCAGTGGGGGTGGTAGAGTATATACCTTTTAAAACATTCTGAATTTTGAACCATGTCAATATATGACCTAGTAAAACAAATGAAAGGACTCCACAAACTTAATGAACTGTCAATAAATCAAAGCCATTTTAGAAGCCATTGTGAAAGTTATCAAACGTAGCCCAAAGTTGAGAAGAATAGGAAGAATCCTCTGGTATGCATCACCTGGCTTCAGTACTCAGCAGTCTTTGGCCAATTCATCTCTCATTCCCCTCCCTGCTTTGGAGACTCTTATCATTATTGATGCTGACTATTGTTTTTGAGCCAAGTCAGTGGTTTCTATATGCACATCTTGTCCTTCCTTTAGAGAGTGGACTTTATCCCACAGGCTAGGGGCATTATGAAGAAAAGACTTCAATTAAACAACTGAAAAAAAATGTGTGAACAAAAGCTTCGAACCTTCCAGCATCAGATAGTCTAGTTGTTAAGAAGAGGATATCGGAGATCAGCTAGCTTGGTTGAAGGCTTGCCTAGTAGCTCAGCTGGTAAAGAATCTGCCTGCAATGCAGGAGACCTGGGTTTAATTTCTGGGTTGGGAAGATCCCCTGGGGAAGGACTAGGCTACCCACTTCAGTATTCTTGGGCTTCCCTAGTGGCCCAGACAGTAAAGAATCTGCCTGCAATGTGTGAGACATGGGTTTAATCCCTGGGTTGGGAAGATCCTCTTTCTCTGAGAAGGGAATGGCTACCCACTCCACTATTCTTGCCTGGAGAATTCCATGGACAGAGGAGCCTGGCAAGCTACAGTCCATGGGGTCACAAAGAGTCGGACATGACTGAGGAACTTGCATTTGGTTGAAATTCCCAGGTCAATTCTCAAGCTCTGGGACCTTGGTCAGTTCTCATGCTCAACATCTTAAAGACTCAGTTTCTTTAAAAGGAGATACAGGTATAAGCCACTTCATCTTTTTTTTTTTTTTTTAAACAAGTTCATTTTCTAGACTTTTAAAATTTTATATATATGTATTTATGTATTGGCTTGGTGGGTCTTCACTGCTGCAAGGGCTTTTCTCTAGTTGCAGAGAGAAGAGGCTAGTCTGTAGTTGAGATGCAGGCTTCTCATTGCAGTGGCTTCTCTTGTGGAGCACAGACTCTAGGCACTTGGGCTTCAGTAGTTGCTGTTCCCTGGGCTCTAGAGCACAGGCTGTCTTGCCTGGAGAATCCCAGGGATGGGGGAGCCTGGTGGGCTGCCGTCTATGGGGTCGCACAGAGTCGGACACGACTGAAGCGACTTAGCAGCAGCAGCAGCAGCAGCAGAGCACAGGCTCAGTAGTTGTGGTGCACGGGCTTAGTTGCTCTGAGTGGAATCTTCCTGGATCAGGGATTGAACTCGTGTCTCCTGCACTGGCAAATGGATTCTTTACCGCTGAACTACCAGGGAAGCCCTCTTCATCTTTTTTTCCTGAAATCAGATGAGACTCTTTGTATCTAGTGATCTTCCAACAGCTGCTGGCACATGATTGGCACGCAGGAAATATCAGCAGCTGCCACTGCTAATCTTGTTGCTGTTACTACTGTAACTCCTACTGACAGACTTGCGCCTACCAGCCCTTCCACTGCCTGAAGATCACATGTACCTCAAATTTGTCTTGCAAGAGGTTCAGCTCTGAGGGGCTTTATGAGTTATAAAAAGGAAGTGCTTATTAATTATGGCACTTGGAAGCTAACTTGTTATTACTTTTGCTGTAAGCTAATTAAAAAATACAACGAATTTTTTCTGTTTTGTGATGAAACCATCATTTCTCACTGAGAGAGTCAAGGTGGCAGCGAACTGCTTTTGAAATGCTGAGGGGCGTCAGCCCCTGGCTTCTGCGCCACCTGGTTCTCTGCCAGTCATTCTGTCCCGGTGTTCCTGTCAGACTAATGAAGCCCAGCTCGTGCTCTGGGCCCCAGGGAGCACATTGCCCTTTTTCTTTTTTTCTCAGTTGAGATCCCCTGAGGTAAGATTTCCCGACTTTTCCTCTCCCTCTCAGGACTGGGTTTTTTTTTCCCTCACTGCGGGTGGCGGTGTTGAGTGTAACCCAGCAGGTGTGTGGCAGGGACTGCTGCATTTGGAAGGGCACTTGCAGGAAGCCCCCACTTGGGCTATCATGAGGTTAAATGGATCCGTGTCTATAGTGCTTAGGACGGTGCCCAGCACATGGTGAGGAATTTGTAGACAGTCAGTCTGGGCTTTCCCCCCAGCTTTTCTGGGTGTCATTGTATGTGCGTCTTCGTGGCTCGTGTGGTGATGAAGTATGAATCTTCATGAGCTGTGGTGGGTTATCAGGCATGTGAGTGTACACTGTCTCCATCTCTGCAGCTCAGCTATAGCTTTCTAGAATTCACGTTTAATGTTTTTCATATCCTCTGACTTGAGCATAACATTGAGTTTATACAGTATTTCAAATTAAATTTTTTATTTTAACTCTCAAGATTATTGCCTTTAAAAGAAAAACATGCAGTGATTCCTTGGAAAAGCTGGCTGCTGCTGCTCTCGCCGGGTACAGGATTTTGACACTCTCAGTCAGGCAGTGGCTTGCTGTCTGAGCAAACTTGGGCCAGGGGTCCTCAGGTCTTTTGCTGGTACCTTGTGTGGGCAGGGTAGGGCAAGAGTGTGGCAAAGCTGAAGAAGACTCAGCAGCAGCAGAGCTAGACTGTCTCTTTGTTGCTGTTCAGTTCAGTTCAGCCTCTCAGTCATGTCCGAGTCTTTGTGACCCCATGAATTGCAGCACGCCAGGCCTCCCTGTCCATCACCAACTCCCGGAGTTCACTCAAACTCATGTCCATGGAGTTGGTGATGCCATCTAGCCATCTCACCCTCTGTCGTCCCCTTCTCCTCCTGCCCCCAATCCCTCCCAGCATCAGGGTCTTTTCCAATGAGTCAACTCTTCACATGAGGTGGCCAAGGTATTGGAGTTTCAGCCTCAGCATCATTCCTTCCAAAGACCACCCAGGACTGGTCTCCTTTAGAATGGACTGGTTGAATCTCCTTGCAGTCCAAGGGACTCTCAAGAGTCTTCTCAACACCACAGTTCAAAAGCATTAATTCTTCAGCACTCAGCCTTCTTCACAGTCCAACTCTCACATCCATACATGACCACTGGAAAAACCATAGTCTTGACTACATGGACCTTTGTTGGCAAAGTAATGTCTCTGCTTTTGAATATGCTATCTAGGTTGGTCATAACTTTCCTTCCAAGGAGTAAATGTCTTTTAACTTCATGGCTGCAGTCACCATCTGCAGTGACTTTGGAGCCCCCCAAAATAAAAGCATGCCACTGTTTCCACTGTTTCCCCATCTGTTTGCCATGAAGTGATGGGACCAGATGCCATGATCTTGGTTTTCTGAATGTTGAGCTTTAAGTCAACTTTTTCACTCTCCTCTTTCACTTTCATCAAGAGGCTCTTTAGTTTCTCTTCACTTTTTGGACAAATAATCTACTTCTTGTACTTAAGAGTGTTTGTACTCTCTTCCCTTCATGTCTTTAAGCTCCCTAGTCTCTGTTTTCTGCAATACAAGTTAAACTGGGAGAGGTTTGCATATACTTCTTTGAATGCTGTGTTTGTTTACCTTGAGAGTATTATGAATATTTTTTAAAAGAGTTTTTTTCTGCTTTTTAATAGAAACATAACATTTTTATTTAAAAAGTCACATATTCTATGTGTGTATATATATATAAAATATATATATATATATATATTTCCTTTCTCAAAACCTTTTTTTATTAGAAAAGGGAAAATGAAGGGGCCAGGTTCAGATCACTAGAAACTCTTGCCTAAGATGCAGCCAACACGTGTGGTGACTAAGGCTGGAATGCTTGGCTCCATTTCCAACAGTAGCAATTCCATGGGAATTCCATGTATTTTCAGTGAGTGTGGCTGTAAAATCAGCACCTGATCTTGTCAAGTGTTTCCTGTGTGCCAGGCCTGGTTCCATGTGCTGAGTGCGCTGACTCAGCCTCACAAAGTGGGTAGGCTGTAGTAGAGCCCCATGGGCCGATGCTCTCATTATGCTCACTTTACCCGCCAGCTGCTAAGATAGAGAGGGGAAGTAAGTGGCCCAGATTACATGTGGAATAAGTGGTAGGGTCAGGCTTCAGATTTGGGCAGTCTGGCTTCCAAGCCTGTGACCCCCTAACTGTGGGATTTCCGGGAAGAGAACCCTAAACCTGGATTTGAATGATCTCTGTTTTGGGTGGAAGACCAACAGCGATCGCTAGTGCTTCTCCCTCTTGGCGTAAATTGATTCTGTTTGGGGCTGGGAAACATATTCAGCACCTTTTCCCTCCTTGCTCACAGCATCACTGGTGAGGTTTCAGGGAATGGGAGAAGCCATCACCTTAAGTGTCATTTGGTGCAGAATTACTCATGGTAGTGACGCCACACTCTTTTCAGACTAGAAAACTTCAGGTTTCATGTAGTGAATTAAAACCTGAGGATGGCCTACTCTGGGTTTAATAGAAAATGCTTTACTTCTTAGTGTATTTTCTGTGCTCAGAAAACCTGTGTGTGTGTGTGTGTCTGTCTGTCTGTCTTCCTGGTAATAAACTTGGAGAGGATGCCTTAGTGAGTATAATAGTCTTTGCTACAATGTGATAGAAGGAGTGGTTATTTGAATGTCATGTTCTTCCCACGGCCTAGCATTTTATTTTCCCATTTGATCTCTGTCATGTAATGTCAGGAAGGGCTTAGTGCCTTGTCTGGAAAGTGACTGAGCCTGTTCGTCTGGAATTAATGAGATGCTATTCTAAAACTAAAATTCATATAAAACAGGTCCCTTTGGGGGTGGTCACTACAAGTATATTTATGTTAGGCTTTTTAAAAAATATCGACCACTCTTAAACATGAAGAATGTTGATTTAAAAATGGTTCATTTCTGAAGGGCTTTCCAGAGACATAGGACTGCGTGTGTAAGGGAGATCTCGGGAGATCTCAGGTTCGTGCCTTTTAGGTGTGCATGAGTGAGTGTGAATTTCCCATCCCTAGTTTTTCATGTCAGAGATTGAACCTGGAACCCAGTTAACTAAGGCAGCCTAGAACTTTAGAAAGTTATCCTCCCATCTGTCTCAGAGTATCTTAGCCTGTACAAATCAAGCTTACGCCTTGGGTGTCTCACTGTCTAAGGCACAATGGTGTCACTTTGGGTAGCATCTCTGCTTGTTGGGAGGGAGATTATTTCCCTTAGTTAACCATGGAAATACATTTTCAGCTTTAGTCAGCTCCTTGAACACTGAAAACCCTATGACTAAAAACTTCCTCCAGGACAACTTGCGACTAGACTTAACTTGTTCCCAGTACTCAGGTATTATTCTCAGGGACCCAGAAAAAGGTGTGCAAGGTGGTGGAGTTTTATACCCATAGCTGCTGGATTCCTGTGTGTTCTCTCTGTGTTCTTTGGCACTGATGAGGTGTACTTCAGTGCGAGAGAGGAGTGTTTCTCATGTTATAGCGAAGAGAAGCTGCTGCTTCAGGCAAGCTGGTTTGGGCTCCCTTGGTGCACCAGATGTAGCCCTGATTCATATGAGAGAGTTCTGAAGTCCACAAGGCATCTGAATGAGGAAATGATGATGTCACTGTGTTCATGGGTGCTTTGATTTAGAGGGTGGGCTCTGGCACCTGACTGCTGTGGCTTCAATCCTGGCCCTGTAGTCATTTAACCTCCCTGCGTCTCAGTTTCCACTTCTGTGTAATGGGAAAATACCAGAGGGCTAAAGGAGTTAACACACATTCCATGTTAGAATTAGTTAGCTCATATTGCTTTCCTATTGAAATAGGGGACACCTTTAATTATTTAAGGCATCCTAAGATCAATAACCCTATGGCAGAAAGTGAAGAGGAACTAAAAAGCCTGTTGATGAAAGTGAAAGAGGAGAGTGAAAAAGTTGGCTTAAAGCTCAACATTCAGAAAATGAAGATCATGGCATCTGGTCCCATCACTTCATGGGAAATAGATGGGGAAATAGTGTCAGACTTTATTTTTTTGGGCTCCAAAATCATTGTAGATGGTGACTGCAGCCATGAAATTAAAAGATGCTTACTCCTTGGAAGGAAAGTTATGACCAACATAGATAGCATATTCAAAAGCAGAGACATTACTTTGCCAACAAAGGTCCGTCTAGTCAAGGCTGTGGTTTTTCCAGTGGTCATGTATGGATGTGAGAGTTGGACTGTGAAGCAAGCTGAGTGCCGAAGAATTGATGCTTTTGAACTGTGGTGTTGGAGAAGACTCTTGAGAGTCCCTTGGACTGCAAGGAGATCCAACTAGTCCATCCTAAAGGAGACCAGTCCTGGGTGTTCTTTGGAAGGACTGATGCTGAGGCTGAAATTCCAATACTTTGGCCACCTTATGTGAAGAGTTGACTCATTGGAAAAGACCCTGATGCTGGGAGGGATTGGGGGCAGGAGGAGAAGGGGACGACAGAGGATGAGATGGCTGGATGGCATCACCAACTCCATGGACATGAGTTTGGGTGAACTCCGGGAGTTGGTGATGGACAGGGAGGCCTGGCATGCTGCAATTCATGGGGTTGCAAAGAATCGGACATGATTGAGCGACTGAACTGAACTGAAGATCACAGGGGGAGAAGGAAATGGCAACCCACTCCAGTGTTCTTGCCTGGAGAATCCCAGGCATGGGGAAGCCTGGTGGGCTGCTGTCTATGGGGTCGCACAGAGTTAGACATGACTGAAGTGACTTAGCAGCAGCAGCAAGATCACAGGGATGTGGCTGGGAAGGCGAGGCTGAAGGCAGCCTGTGACATCCTGCTCTAACATTTTGCTCTCCTTTTATTCTTCTTTCCATCAACTTCCTCAGTGTCATCAGAGAGAAGAATCCACAGTACAGATCTGACCACTTGATTTCCTGGCATAAAGTCTAAAACTGTTGCTGAGGGAATAAAGCCCCAGCTCCCTAATGTGGCATATGAAGACTGATTTTCCAGCCTTGTCTGCCAGTGCTTTCTCTTCTTTGTCATCCCCCTTCTTTACCTGGCTCACTTCTTCTCCTTCATGACTCAACCTGGGGCATTCTTTTCTTGAGAAAGCCCTTCCCAGCCTTTCCTCTACCACCCACATCCTCGCCACATTAAGCACCTTAGCTTCATAGTTTGAATGTGTTCTTAATACACTCCGGCTAGATTACCTGTTATGGGATAGTGAAGTCGAGTTTCTACGTCCCCTTTTTCCCTACAGACGATATGCTTACCAGCGGTAGAAACGCCATGGTGCTCATCTCAGTAACACCCAGCAGTGCCTGGCATGTGGCAGATGTTGATGAACTTTTGGCCAATGTGATCTGAGCTGTCTCGGCTGGCTTTGCACACACAAGCACCGCTCAGTGATGGGTTGCACATGTGAGTCACAGCTGAAAGTTCAAACAAGCAAGAATATATCAGCTTGACAGAGAGGAAGGTGAAGATATTTAAAATATTTAGGCATGTATACTATATATAATGCCTATTTTTTAAGGCTGAGATAGTTTGCTAACAAACATTTTTCAGCTCTGATTTTAGACGAGCTCTGCCTTAGCCAGCTAGCAATGAAATGAGTAATTAAATCAAGAAAGAGTAGAGCTATAACATGAATTGAGAGACATGGGAGCACATTATGAAAATAGAGTACAGGGCAAATGAAAATCTTTCAGAGGGGTATAAATTGTTTTATAGTGAACCAAAATATGTTTTGAGTTTCAGGAAGTTGATAGTTATGTGAATTATGGTTTAGCAAATTATGCCAAAACTCTCATTTATTCATTTTTAGGGGGGTTAAGTAAATAAAGGCGACAAATTCATGTGACTTCCTGAATTTCATGATCTTGACAGATGGTACCATTTGGTGAACTCTCTAGTGTGAACCACATATACAATGAGTTCTGGGAACTTAGTTTTCCTTTCTATCTGTATACCATCCGGGAGAAGTACTTGGGGAGACTTTGAGCAGCGTCTCATCCTTTAACAGCTGCTAGCAGTTATTTGAGCAACAGTCTAAGGAAATCTTACTGGCTGAACACAGTGGGGGAGAACCGCTTTGCTCTGTGCTCCTACTGGAATTTTTCCTCAGCTGTGCACGTTCGGCTGCAGGGGGACCGGGCTGGGGTTGAACTTTAGGAAAGCATGTAGGAGGACCCTTCTCACTCCCTCCCTCTCTCTTCATCCCTTCCTTTCTTCCTGCTAAAGGTCTGCACTGTCCTTATTAAATTTTTATGTATTACTGCAGGCTTACTGAGGTCTAGAAAAAAAATAGTTTTTAAAAAGTTTTAAACTTTTAATTGAAGTATAGTTGATTTACATTGCTGTGTTAGTTTCATAAATACAGCAGAGTGACTCAGTTATATATATATATATATTTATTTATTTATTTCAGATTCTTTTCCCTTAGGTTATTACATGGTATTGAGCATAGTTCCCTGTGTTATACACTAGGTCCTTGTTGGTTATCTGTTTTATGTATAGTAATGATGATGATGTGCTGTGCTTAGTCGTGTTTGACTCTTTGCGACCCCATGGACTGTGCCTGCCAGGCTCCTTTGTTCATGGGAATTCTCCAGGCAAGAATATTAGAGTGGGTTGCCATGCCCTCCTCCAGGGGATCTTCCCAACCCAGGGTTTGAACCCAGGTTTCACACATTGCAGGCAGATTCTTTACCATCTGAGCCATCAGGGAAGCCCAGTATAGTAATATATGTACGTTAATTCTAAACTTCTCCTTTATTTCCTTCTCCCTTTCCCCTTTGGTAACCATAAGTTTGTTTTCTGTCTGTGGGCCTATTTCTTTTCATTTGTAACAATTTGTTTTTTTTTTAGATTCCACATATCATATGCTATTTGTCTTTCTCTGACTTATTTCACTTAGTGTAATAATCTCCAGGTCCATCCGTGTTGCTGCAGATGGCTTTATTTCATTCTTTTTTATGACTGAGTAATATTTCACTGTATGCATGTACCACGTCTTCTTTGTCTATCTGCTGATGAACATTTAGGTTGCTTCCACGTCTTGGCTGTTGTAAACAGTGCTGCGGTGAATGTTGGGGTGCGTGTATCTTTTTAAATAATTTATTTATTTTTATTTTTGGCTATACTGGGTCTTCTTTGCCGCATGAGCTTTTCTCTGGTCACGGAGAGTAGGGGCTCCTCTCTAGTTGTACTGCATGAACCTCTCCTTGTGGTGGCTTCTCTTGTTTCCAAGCACAGGCTCTGGGCATGTGGGCCTCAGTAGTTGGCTTGTGGGTTCTAGAACACGGGCTCAATAGTTGTGGTGCACAGGCTTAGGTGCTCTGTGGCATGTGGGATTTTCCCGGATCAGGGATCAAACCTGTGTCTCCTGCATCAGCAGGTGGATTCCCACTGAGCCATGAGGGAAGCCCACATGTATTTTTTTAAGTTATGGTTTTCTCTGGATATATGCCTAGGAGTAAGATTGCAGGATCATATAATAACTCTGTATTTTAAGGAATCCCCACACTGTTCTCCCTAGTGGCTATACCAGCTTAATTCCCACCAGTAGTGTTAGGCATCTCCCTTTTTCTCCACACCCTCTTCAGAATTTTTAGACTGAGAGCAGAGCAGTTCAACTCAGTTTTTTGCTGGCTCATTTTTAGTTTTTTCATTGATTATTTTTGTTTCCCAGAGCCTCCATTTCTTCTAACAATCAAGGTCCTTTCCTGTTAAAAGGTGAACATTAGGTGTTTGGGCTCAGTGCCTCTGAGGCGGTTAGTTGACAGATTTTTTTTTTAATTAATTAATTTTTTATTGAAGGATAACTGCTTTACAGAATTTTGCTATTTTCTGTCAAACCTTAACATGAATCAGCCATAGGTATACATGTATTCCCTCCCTTTCAAACCTCCCTCCCATCTCCCTCCCCAGCCCACCCCACTAGGTTGATACAGAGCCCCTGTTTGAGGTTCCTGAGCCATATAGCAAATTCCCATTGGCTATCTATTTTACATATGGTAATGTAAGTTTCCATGTTACTCTTTCCATACATCTCACCCTCTCCTCCCCTCTCCCCATGTCCATAGGTCTGTTTTCTGTGTCTGTTTCTCCATCACTGCCCTGTAAATAAATTCTTCAGTACCATTTTTCTAGATTCTGTATATACACATTAGAGTATGGTATTTATCTTTCTCTTTCTGACTCACTTCACTCTGTTTAATAGGTTCTAGGTTCATCCACCTCATTAGAACTGACTCAAATGCATTCCTTTTTATGGCTGAGTAATATTCCATTGTGTATATGTACCACAACTTCTTTATCCATTCATCTGTTGATGGGCATCTGGGTTGCTTCCATGTTCTGGCTATTGTAAACAGTGCTGCAGTGAACAGTGAAAGTGTGTCTCTTTCAATTTTGGTTTCTTCAGGGTATATGCCTAGCAGTGGGATTGCTGGGTCATATGGTGGTTTTATTCCTAGTTTTTTAAGAAATCTTCATATTGTCTTCCATAGTTGCTGTATCAATTTACATTCCCATGAAAAATGCAAGAGCATTCCCTTTTCTCCACATCCTCTCAGCATTTATTGTTTGTGGACTTTTTGATGAGGGCCACTCTGACCAGTGTGAGGTAATACCTCATTGTAGTTTTGATTTGCATTTCTCTAATGATGAGCGATGTTGAGCATCTTTTCATGTGTTTGTTAGCCATCTGTTTCTTCTTTGGAGAAATGTCTGTTTAGGTCTTTTTCCCACTTTTCGGTTGGGTTGTTTGTTTTTCTGGTATTGAGTTGTATGAGCTGCTTGTATATTTTGGAAATTAATCCTTTGTCAGTTGTTTCACTTGCTATTATTTTTTCCTATTCTGAGGGTTTTCACTTTGCTTATAGTTTCTTTTGCTGTGCAAAAGCTTGTTAAGTTTAATCAGGTCCCACTTTACTTTTGTTTTTATTTCCATTACTCTAGGAGGTGGGTCACAGAGGATCTTGCTTTGATTTATGTCATCGAGTGTTCTGCCTATGCTTTCTTCTAAGAGTTTTATAGTTTCTGGTCTTACATTTAGGTCTTTAATCCATTTTTAATCCATTTTAATACATCTTTGTGTTTGGTGTTAGGAATTTCATTCTTTTACGTGTAACTGTCCAGTTTTCCCAGCACCATTTATCGAAGAGGCTGTCTTTGCCCCATTGTATATTCTTGTCTCCTTTGAGTTGACAGATGTTTATTTAACATTTACTGTGTTCCAGGCACAGTCTGAGCTGGTCTGTGGTCAGGAATGGAGACATCGTGTCCACTCTCTTGGAGTTTACATTTCAGGTGAAACAGACAGCTATTAACTGTTTGCGGTACAATTTAATTTGAAAAATTCGTGAGTGGGAAGAAATGCATATATCCATGGGATCTAAGTTAGCTACACACTAGGTCTAGTTTAATGTGTTGTCCTGGGGACCAGTCTTAAATATGTAGTATTGTAAATACGTATGATTTGGGATGTGATATTTTTGATCAATAACATGTATCATATGTAGATTAGAGATTTTTAGGAAATTTACATAGATTTAATGTGTATTTATACTCTGTGGAATATAATTTATATTACTATGTGTTTTTGGCTGTGATAGATCTTCATTGCTACACCGGCTTTTCTTCGGTTGCAGCAAGTGGGGCTGCTCTCTAGCCGTGGTGCGTGGGCTTCTCATGGTGATGGCCTCTCTTGTTGCCGAGCGTGGGCTCTGGTGCACGTGGGCTCTAGTAGTTGCAGCTCCAGGGCTCTAGAGTGCAAGCTCAGTAGTCGTGGTGCTTGGGCTTAGTTGCTCTCAGGTGTGTGGGATCTTCCCGGATAGGGGACTCAACCTGAGTCTCCTGCTTTGGTAGGTGGATTCTTTACCACTGAGGCACCAGGGAAGCCCATATGGAGAATAGTTTAACACTTGGTTTCCCAGAGTACACTTGAGAACACAGTAGCCAAGGGTTATCTAGCCCACAGGTCACTAACTTACCCTGTGCCCTCCTTGCTTGCCATATGTCACCTATGAAACGAGGCTCTTAGGCTCTCAGGTTTCCTTTCAGTTCTAAAACTTGTAGAACTGCAGTACAGAAGAACTCTATGACGCCCAACAAACTGCCCTTCTCATAGGCTTCCCTGCTCCTTTTAATGGCAATCCCATCCTCCTATGTAGTAGATTAGAAGTCTAGAATTCCTGATCCTTCTTCTCTTATACCCAATGACCTGTTCAACTTGTCAGCACATGCTGTTGTGAACCTTGATTCACCACCTGCCCTGCAGTCATCCTGGTCCAAGCCACCATCTATCAGCTCTTGCCTGGATTATTACCGTAGCCTCCTAAGAGATCCTTCTGCCCATTCCCCTGTGTGCTCATTTCTCTGCATGGCATCCAGAGTGATGCTGTTGGAGTAAGCAAGCTTGTATCATGGCTTTACTATAAACTTGGCAAAGCCTTTTCGTCTCAGTCAAAATCCTAATGGTGGCCCTTACAAGAGCTAGCTCCTCATTATCTTGTTGACCTCATTTCCTACTTCTCCGTCTCCCTCACTCTCCTGCAGTCAGAAGGGCCTTCTTGCCATTGTGCTTCTGCCTCAGGGCCTTTGCGTGGGCTGTTCCTCTTCCTGGGATGCTCTTCTCAGGACCTCACATGTCCCATCAATGATGGATGGCATCCGGTGGTGAATTGCAGTGCTTCTTCTCAATACTCCCCATCCCGTGATCTTTTTTTTCTTTATTGTACACATCACTGTGGTTTTCAAGATGTGCTTCTAAATCAGCAGCAGCAGCATCACCTTAGGAGTTTTATAAAAATGCAGATTCTTGTGCTCTTTCATCTCTAGTTCTGCCGAATCACAAACTCTGGGGGTGGGACCCAGCAGTCCATATTTTGAGAATCTCTCTAATGATTTTATTGCACACTAAAATCTGAGAATCACTGCTGTCTGTTGTGCTTCATAATTGTATTATCTGTTTTTAATCTTTCCTCCCCACACCTGCCCCAACTTAAGGGTTGGGCTCTATGAAGGCAGGGGTTTTGTTCTACAGTCCTGGAGTTGAGAATGGAAATGGTACTTAGTAAGTGCAGTAGATCGTGGTTGAATCAGTTAATGAATGGGCTTCCTTGATGGCCCAACAGATAAACAATCTTACAGGAGACATAGGAGACAAGCGTTCAATCTCTGAGTCTGGAAAATCCCCTGGGGAGGAAATGGCAACACACTCTAGGATTCTTGCCTGAAAAAGATACCATGGACAAAGGAACCTGGTGGGCTACAGTCCAAAGGGTAACAAAAAATTGGACATGACTGAGGGACTAAGCACGAGTGTGACTATGTAGTAAATTTAAATTTAAAGAATACTGAGCAATAGAGTTTATTGTTATGTTCCTTATATTTTAGTCACTCCTAATGTTGAGAGTTTTAAATGTGAAGTTTTCTTTATCACAGATTTAAAAATCTGCAGATTCTTTGAAGATTGCATTATCCTCCACTAATCTGTCTTGAAACTTTGTGAAAATGATGTGAATTGTTGCTTTAAATACTTCAGGCAAATGGAATTGTACTATTTTAATCATCTCCCATAGGGACCATCTCTTTTAAGAGTGTACAGATGGGTCTTTTTGGTTTATTAGAAGCTTCTGATGGTAGAGCTAGTTGAGTGGAGGTTTGTATGAAAAAGGCCGCCTGGAGGTATATGAATATTGCATTGGAAATTTAGACTCATTAATATTTGATCTAAGTTGCCTGTGCCTGTCTTTACAGGTATGTCCAGCCAGGAGCCCCCAGAGACTTCAGAGTTTGCCTTTGACTCGAGGAATGATGATTCCTGTGTAATACGCTTACCTAGGGTGTTCCTCTACTCTGCTGTCAGCTCAGCCGAGTTGGTCTTACAGATGAGGGGACTGAGGACGACTGAGTGATTGTGGCCTCTCTTGAGGTCATTCTGAAGGTTGTAAAAGCTCCTCCCTCCCAGACCTCCCCAGACTTCACTTTTTATCCTCGGGTCACTGTCCCTGCCATTAGGCTTCCCACCCCCTCCCTGTTTGCCTCTTAACTCTATGCTTTTTGACAGTTTGGCTGTCCTGGGGCCGATTTTTTCAGCTGTAAAATAAGGAGAGTTGACAAGATGTTCTCTGAGGACCTGTCTTGCATCAGAGTGTTTGAGTGTCCCTTCATTAACCTCACTCACTAAAGGCACCCTCAGTCCTGTTTGAAAGCATTCAAATCAGAGGGTGGTCTTGGGCGTGGAGCAGAGAGAAAGCCATGCATGTGTCCTGTGACTTCTTTCACCAGAGCATCTTTCAACAATATCCCTCCCTCCCTGATTGGGGAGCCAGGGAAGAATGGTTTTTGTGACTTAGGGTTTATTGGTGGTTTTCCTTTGCTCACTGTAATTATCCTAGTTGATAGAAAGCTGATCACTTAGTGAGCTCTTGGTCATGTCTGTCTTTAGACTTGAGAAAGCTGGCTCATGCCTCCTGCACCACAGCTGGTCTGGGATTACTGCTTCTTCCTTCTGCTGTTGCCTCACCAGTGTGGCCTCTGGCTCCGCTTCTCCCCAGAAGTTCACCTGCTTTGGGGAAGGTACAGTGGCTCTGACACAGATGGGCAGATTTATCAGTAGTTTGCCATCATCTTAAAGTAGTATTCTTCATGCTGGGGCTGATTGGCTGTATTGGTCAGCCACACTGTGAGCCAAATGGGAATTGACATTAGCCACCACTTAATCTTCTTCTGTGGTTTTGTCTCAGTGTGTGTTGTCTTGATTGTGAGAATGGGTGAGGAACTGGGGAGGGTTGGAGCTTGTGTAGCCTCTGAATTCTCTGTTGAATTTTTAAAGTCATTTGTCTGTGTCATTGTGGATTCATTTTGATTCCATCTACAAAGCAGAAACCAGTGCTGAGAACTTTTCCTTTATAAGTAGAAATACAGCACATTTGAGGGAACCTGTTGATGGCAGTTCTGAGAGTCTGCCTACATGAAACACCTATCATGGGAAGGTTTGCTTCTTTGTGTGTGTGTGTGTGTCTTTTTTTTTTTAAAGGTGAAACTCTAGCTTTAGGGAGTAAAATGATATCTTCTGATTTCTCATTTTGCTGTCAGAAAAGTCTATGAAATTGTCATTCTGTGATGTTTCAAAGACAGTCAGGACCGCCTCTCCCCACTAATGGGAAACATGGACTTGAAAGCAGCTGCAAGTGTCTGTCTAGGGCCCAGGCTCCAGAAACGTGGCAGGGCCTATCATCTGATCATGAATGCCTTGGATATCATGCCATGTGTGGGTGGGGGCTGCATCCTATCGAACCAGCCTAGGCCACTGAGTACCGTTTGCTTACAAGAAGGACTAGATAGAATTGAAAACCGGGAGTCTGATTCCGGGAAAGGAGTGTGGGTGGAAAGCAAATTTTTCAGAAAACTCTTCGGTTCTATCAGGTTTCTCTTGGGGTCTGTCCCTCCTGAGCAGGACAAGTGGTGTGTGAATAATTGATTACTAGTAGTAGATAAGGTGGCGACATATTTATTATTGCCTTGCCTGAAAGATGAGCAGATCCAGTGTTATCACCTCGATGATATAAATGCCGTCACCCTCACACGATTGCATATCAGAGGTTTCACGAGTGGTAAGGGAGGAATAGTGTTACACAAGTCTGTGCTGAGGCTGACGCGTACTCACAGCCCTTCTCCTCTGGGCCTTGGCACCTCCATCGAGCAGCTGTTACAGACGTACTGCTGATAAGCATTGTGATGATAAGTTATGTAAATGTATTATAAAGAGATTTTGTACAAACCTGAGTATTCCCCCAAAGCTGTGCCACGCGTGTGAATTTGTCTTGCGTGACACATTAGAATCACTGGGCCAGACAGTTCTGTGTAGGACATGATTGTCGTTTTTAGTGTTGACCTTGGACTTGCCTGTCATGAAATACACTATTGTGTGCTCAGCTTTTTCCATGCCACTCTCTTTCTACCTCTCTGGTTCTCTTCTCCTCAGAGATGAGGGAGGGACGCCCTGGAGCTGGCTGTACTTGGCAGGCTTCTGGTCAGACTGAATCATGCTGCATTGAATCAGCTGGGGCTCTTCCTACAGTGCAGATTCTGATCCACTAGGTCAGAGGTGGGACCCAAGATTCTGCCTCTTCCAGTGGTTTCCAGATGGTGATGTTTCTGGTCTGTGGACACCACCTTTTTTTTTTTTTAAAGTTTAAATAGTGTCTGTTTATTAGCTGGCTTGAATTTTTTTTTTTAATTGGAATATAGTTACTTTATAACGTTGTGTTCCACAACAATGTGAATCAGCCATAAGTATACGCACATATGTTCCTTCCCTCTTGAGCCTGCCTCTCACCCTGCTCCCCATCCCACCCCTCTAGGTCTTCACATAGCACCTGGTTGAGCTCCCTGTGAGATAACAGCTACTACCCACTAGCTGTCTGTTTTACATGTGGTAATGTATATGTTTCAGTGCTACTCTCAATTCATCCTGCCCTCTCCTTCCACTGCTGTGTTTGGACCCCTCTTTGAATAGCAACAATCTAGGTGAGAATTTTGAAGATTTGCCTCACTTCTATTTTCCTAGAAGTGTATTGTTCCATTTCTGGAATATTTATGTAAGCATCGCCCCAAACAGAAACTATTGGCAAAAAGTGAATTAGTCACTTCTTGCAGTATGTTTTTCTCCCCTTGAGACGCCTGTGCATTTATTTGTTTTGATTTGTGCCTCTGGCATTAAAAGCCATGCTTAATGCTGGAACTGTTTAAAACTCCAAAACTGCACTATGTGCTAAATTGTTTTTCTTGCTGATTTTTACTGAGTCCACTTGGGGATTGCATCGATTTTGGCCTCTGATGCAATGGTTAACCCTTAGCAGCCAGGAAGTTTGAATAAACATGGCTGGGCTGGAGAAGGACCGGGGATTGTAAGAATTAAGTAGCCTTTGGGTACAAATACCAGAGTACTGTCCGGGGATGAAGCAATACGGACATTTAACGATCTGTAACATTAGTCAGTTTCAGGGTTGGTGCAGAAGCCCATGGGTAGCACAGAGGTGACGGGCTCTTTCCTACTTTTTGTTCTGCACATCCTCATGTGACAAGGAAAGGAGCCTTTGTAGGGTGGTTCTGTATTCAGGCAGAAGATTTTCCCACAAGGGTCTGTACCATATTCCCTTTGGATCCCATGAGCCAGGACTAGGGGAGACCCTCAGACCAGTCACCAGAGGCCATGATTAACTTAGCTCTTGTACAGTTGATCAGAATACTGGTAGAGAACGGGGTATGGGTGTTGGGTAGGCAGCCAACAACGTATGCTGCCAAGGACTCATATTCTGAAGAAACTACTGCATGCTTTCTGTGCCCCTCATTGTATAGCTTGTGCAACTGTTGCTCAGAGAAGTTAAATGGATGAGCAGGGAGTGTAAATGGGATCACACACAGGCCTGTTTGATTCCAAAGTACCTTGTCAAGGTAGAAATGTGGCTGCTCCCTACTCACGGTGCCCTCCCTCGGTTCCTGTACTTTTCCCTGCAGTTCGGGGTACTTGATGGGGACTCATCAGGACCCCATGGTGGGCCTCTGAACAGGGGCCATGTATTCCTCACCAAGTGTGTCACTGTTTGGCCTCTAACTTAGTTATGCTGATACTCATGGTCCGATGAAACACCACTGTTGGAGAGAAGACTTTGCCTTTGAGCAAAGTGGCATTATTTCAAGAAGGAAACCAGCCCAGTGAATGTTGGCGGCCACTGTGAATGTAGGTCTTGCCACATCCTGCCTTGGCCCCCCGGGTCCTGGGCTGTGCTTCTTGCCCTGGATTTGCCAAGTGCTACACCCGGAGGTGCAGCATCCCCTGGAGGACTTGAGGCATCCTCTCTGCCCGTCTGAGTCCATGCTGACCCTCTCTTTCTCTTGCCTGGTTTCAGGGATTCCCAGCAGGCACGAGGCGATGCTTCCCTCGGCGGCCCCTCCCCTTCCCCGCTCTCTTTCCACACAGACTTGGCTTTTAGTGCCTGGAGCTCTGATGACGCTCTGAAGATGGCAAACCTCCAGGAGAGTGAAAAGTTGTTCCTATTTAATTTACAAACAGAAATAAAGCAAGCAGAAAAACTGGTAGAAAAGGCTGGGCTTAATTATACATTAAAAAAAAAATTGAGAAACAGTAATTTGGGCAGTTAAAAATGTGAAAAGCGCAGTGCTCAAGGATGTGATAATGGGGTAAGTGTCGCAGTCAGAAGGGAACAATACTGGAAAACTGTTGGCTTCCACATACAGGATGAATTATGTCTGAGGATTTTGCCTTGTTTTACTTCGGATGCCTTGTGGGGAGAGAGTTTAGTTAGAGAGGGCTGTGATCAGAGCAGTGCTTCAGAAAGACAATTGGATTTGCAGTTGGAGGAGGCATGCCTCTGATTCTGTAATCGCTAAAGCCTTCACTTACTCTGATCTGTGTTTTTACTCTCTCACCAAGAAAATCAGAGGGTGGAAAGGGCACCTTGGAATTACTAGCAAAGAGAGGATGATGCCTTTAACATAATTTTTCTATTCATGTTGTTCAGTCATTTAATAGTCACTCTGTTTGATGTCATATTTCCCCATGTTAGCTCTCACTAGAAGACTGATATTGCGTTTAAATCAAGGCTCTGTAAAATTAAAGCTACAGCCACTCCAGTTGGACATCACTGTGCTTACCCGGTGCTTCCTGAACATAGATGGGGAATGCACCATTGACACACATTTTACTATTGGGTTGGCCAAAGCATTCGTTTTTTTCCATAAGAAGGCTCTAGTAGTGCTTTGTCTTTAACTTCATTTGAAATAATTTTGTTAGCTTGTATTATGACTGCTGTTATATCAGTGTGTATTAAAAAAAAAAAAAACTTACCAAAATTGAACTTTTGTGTAGCCATTTTAACATTGAAGGTGAAATAAAAATAGCAACATTTTCAGTATATTATGCTTTATTATTTCAAGAGAGGTTAACAATGCAGCTGAAATGAACCAAGAAAGATTTGTGCAGTGATGGCTAAGATACTGTGACTGATCAAATATGTCAAAAGTGGTTTGCAAAAGTTTTATGTTGGAGACTTGTTGCTAGATGATGCTTCACTGTTGGGTTGACCAGTTGAAGCTGATAGTGATCAAGTCAAGATGTTAATTTTCTGGAAAAAAAAATCAACATTATATCATATGGGAGATAGCCAACATACTCAAAATATCCAGATGAAGTGTTGAAAATCATTTGCACCAGCTTGGTTATGTTCATCCTTTTGTTTGGGTTCCACATAAGCTAAGTGAAGAAAACCTTCTTGACCATATTTCTGTATGTGATTCTCTACTTAAATGTGAAGAAAATGTTCCATTTTTTAAAACAAATTGTGACGGCAATGAGAAGTGGATACTGTACAGTAATGAGGAGTGGAAGATGATGGGGTAAGTGAAATGAACCACCACCAACCACACCAAAGGCCAGTCTTCATCCAAAGAATGTGATATTGCGTGTATGGTGAGATTGAAAGAGAGTCCTCTATTGTGAACTCCTTCTGGAAAATCAAACAAGATTAATTCCAGCAAGTACTACTCCCAATTAGGTCAACTTGAAAGCAACACTCGATGAAAACCATTCAGCATTAGTTAACAGACAATACATAATCTTCCATTAGGATAATGCAAGACGGCATGTTTCTTTGATGACTAGGCAAAAACTGTTATAGCTTGGCTGGGAAGCTCTGATTCATCCACCATATTCACCAGACATTGCACCTTCAGATTTCCATTTATTTTGGTCTTTACAAAATTCTCTTAATGGAGAAAAAATTCAATTCCCTGGAAGACTGTAAAAGATACCTGAAACAGTTCTTTGCTCAAAATAATAAAAAGTTGTGGGAAGATGAAATGATGAAGTTGCCTGGAAAATGGCAGAAGATAGTGTAACAAAACGATGAGTTCATTGTTCAATAAAGTTTTTGGTGACAATGAAGAATGTCTTATTTTTACTTTAAAACCAAAGGAACTTTTGGCCAACCCAATAAAAAAACAATATACAAAACTAAATACCTTGTTTAAAACAAAATAACTGTCCATACAATTCCTAACAATTAAGAAAATATTTCTTAATTCTGTATTATACTCATTACTGTATTTTGCATAATTTAAATCGTAATGTGCTTCTTTGTATGTTCTTTATTCACCAATGTTGGTGGTATTTCATTTTAAGGAAACCTGTGGGACTCATGAAGACTGAATGCTGGCAGCCCTGAAAATGTTCCTGGGTGTTTAGAAGTACATTTCAGTTTCAGGAGTAAAGTTTTGAGTCTGTCATGAGAAAAATAAAAACAAAACTGGGAATCAAACCAAATTATGATGGGATTGTTTTTGATGATATAAATCTGACATTCAGGATTAACCAGAACACCTCAAACTAGTTTTTCTATGTTGGGTAATCACAACTAGATTTTTACTCAGAGATGAGCTCAGAAGCTGTTCAGTATTAACCCTGTTATTCCTTTTTTATATTTTCTCTTTGGTACTGAAGAATATACTCAATTTCCCCACAAAGGAGCCTGGGGCTGTGTGGCTAAATCTCCTCTGTGAAGGACTGTGCATTTTATTCAGACTTTCAATAACTTGCTGCGTGGTCATTGGCAAGTCATTTCACGTTTTTTATTTTTTCCTTATCGTCGGTTCCAATACTCATTAAATTATCACATTTTCTTAAGAATTTGTCTCATCCTGTCCTTTTACAATATCTCTGTTCAAATATAGACTCTGTTGATTTTATTCTTGGGCAGTGCCTGTGGTCTTCCCTGTGTCCAGTCTTTCTCCTTTCCTGAACATCCCTGCAGGATTTCTTTTCCCCAGTTCTCCTCTTGACTGGAGAGAAAGCACCAGAAGTCTAGGGTGGTGACTGGATCAAGTACAGTTTCCCGTACCTAGAACTCAGACTGTGTGGTTGGGCTCTTTGATAAGCTCAGTGCCTCTTGGCTTTTCCAGACCTCGAGGAAAGAGGTTCCAGGGCCTGCTAGCTACTGTGCTAGCCTCAATCCCCCAGCCAGCCACTTGGAGATCTGCAGGAATCAGTATCTGTTGCAACCCATTTGAATACATTTTAGGAAGCTCTGAGCTATCAAATGTTGATTCCATTACTCTCTAGCCAAGTGTGGAGTGGAATTAGCCTTTTTTTTTTTTTTTTTTAAATGCCCAACTCAGGTTCCCTTTTGCACATGTTAGTAGGTATTATAAATGTTAGGGGTAGGTTCGGGTGGGCTTCTCACCCATAATGTCATGCCCAACTTTTAAGGAAATGAAGTTTCAGACCAAATTTTGCCATTCGTTAGCAAGCAAGAACCCTAAAGATTCACAGTTCCGTAAAATCAAGGAGATTCCTGTTGTCTGGCTTCCTGGGTGAAAAAAAAACTTTACCTGAAGCAGACATGCCAGCATTCTAGATGCGGTGTCCTTGTACACTTGTTCTTGGCATCTAGAATCTAACTAGACAGGATACTGGTTAGGGGTTTAGCTTACAGTCGGGCCAGGCTGGATGCTTTCTTTCTGTTCATGTGAGACGGAGAGTATATCTAAAATTTTCTAGCCACTCTCTTTGTGCTCACTACTTTGACTTTCACCAGTGAAAACCTGTTTCTAACATGCATCATGCCTGTCAACAGGTGACTGTTTTCCCCAGCGATAGCCCCTTTTGGGCATTCACCTGGCCCCTACTCATCTATACTTAGATATGAGTAACAAAAATAATTCTAACAGCTGCCTCTGGCATCCTGAGTCAAGTGCTGCCAGACCCTGGGCTCAGAATGCCAGTTGACCACCTGGGTTGCAGTACCACGAATATAGCATCGCATGGTGTATACTGAAGTATTGTGGGTAAATTTTAAACATAACACAATCAGCAGATTAGGTTTTTTTTTAAATTTATTTATTTACGGCTGCGCTGGATTTTTGTTGCTGCATGGGCCTTTCTGTAGTTGTGGGGAGCAAGGGCTACTCTGCACTTGCGTGCTCAGGCTTCTGGTTGTGTGGCTTTGTGTTGTGGAGCGTGAGCTCAGGGCACACTTGCTTCAGTAGTTGCAGCTTTTGGGCTCTCGAGCACAGGCTCAGTCATTGTGGCTCATGGGTTCAGTTGCGCGTCATCTGGGATCTTGCTGAATCAGGGATCGAACCCGTGTCTCTTGCATTGGCAGGTGGATTCTTTACCACTGAGCCACCAGGGAAGTCCCTGCAGATAAGTCTTGCAGGTTAAATCAGGCAGATAGAATTGCTTTAGTTTACTTTTCCATCTTTTTTTTTTACGTATACTGAATTTGTGGTCAGTAACAGCAACGACAAGAGTAAAATTATTAATATATCAAGATTGTGATGTTTTGCTTTCTCTGGGAAAATGGGGGCATCTGCAACACCAGGGCCCTTTTCCTCTATGACAACTTTCTTCTCCAGCTGAATAGTGGAGGCTTGATTTAGAAGACACTGACAGTGGGCTGCTGGGAAGGGCCCTGGGCTTCCTATTGCCCTCCTCCACTGAGACAGCTATCAAGTGCCTTTCATCACTGGGATCATGCTGTTGGTTTTCAGGACCCTCTCCCCTCCTATTCCTGCCTGGGCTCCTGTGGGTGTTTGGGTTTTTGAGCCTTGCAGCTGTCAGAGAGTTTTTCTTCTTGGCTCAACACTTGCGCTTTGCTCATTGCTGCTTTGTCTGGAATGTCATTTCCTTTTGGGCTCGTCTGTCCAGATCTCAGACCCATCTCCAAGGCCAGGTCCAAGGCCCACTTTAAGATGGAGACTTGCATGACTATTACGATCCTGGCTCCTCTGCTTTTACACAGACCGCAGAGCACAGCATTTGGTTCTACATGTTGTTCTGTTTCCTGTCTTCTCCCTCCTTGATGGTAATATTCCTAAGGTCAGGAAGCTTAGCCTTCCTTTTTTTCCCTTTGCCTGAGTGGCGTGTGGGATCCTAGTTCCCCAAACGGGGTCTGGGGTTGAACCCGCGTGCACTCTGCAGTGGAAGTGTGGGGTCTTAACCACTGGGCAGCCAGAGAAGTTCCAGCATCACCTTCTTATATTTTATACCCACCACTGTAAAATCATTAATGCTTATCTCCTTAGCCCAGTTAAAAGGCAAAGAACAGTAGCTTATTGATCTACCTAAAAGACGCTTACTCCTTGGAAGGAAAGTTATGACCAACCTAGACAGCATGTTAAGAAGCAGAGACATTACTTTGCCAACAAAGGTCTGTCTAGTCAAGGCTATGGTTTTTCCAGTGGTCATGTATGGATGTGAGAGTTGGACTGTGAAGCAAGCTGAGTGCCGAAGAATTGATGCTTTTGAACTGTGGTGTTGGAGAAGACTCTTGAGAGTCCCTTGGACTGCAAGGAGGTCCAACCAGTCCATCCTAAAGGAGACCAGTCCTGGGTGTTCATTGGAAGGAGTGATGCTAAAGCTGAAACTCCAGTACTTTGGCCACCTCATGTGAAGAGTTGACTCATTGGAAAAGACCCTGATGCTGGGAGGGATTGCAGGAGGAGAAGGGGACGACAGAGGATGAGATGGCTGGATGGCATCACCAACTCGATGGACATGAGTTTGAGTGAACTCTGGGAGTTGGTGATGGACAGGGAGGCCTGGTGTGCTGGGATTCATGGGATTACAAAGAGTCGGACACGACTGAGCAATTGAACTGAACTGAACAATTATTTTACAGTATTTTTATCCATGGTAAAAAGAAATAGGGGAATGTTGTAAATGTGAAAATAATGTAAAAACAGACATTACCAAGAAGCCTGAAAACGGAGATCCAGAAAGATTAAGTGCCTTGCTGGAGTCACACAGTTGGGGAATAGCTTAGTGTTTGGTCTAATCACTTACCTATCCTGTACCTGGTCCCTTAGAGCTGGGCTATTTCCTGACAGCTCTGCCACTTTCTAGATCAGGTAGTGGCAGCCCAAAACCTTGAAGATCCTCCCCAGGGCTCAGCAGTGTTCACGTATCAAAACACGACAATTCCCAAAGTCACTAAAATTATACATCACAAATTAGGCAAAGGTGGTGAATGCATATTAAACTAACCACACCTAAACAGAGCAGCTGTGGAAAAGCCCTGTGGCATCAAGAGTTAGGATGCTAAAGATGGTTCTGTCATTAATGAGGACCAGCAGAGTGTCCTCTGCTGATGGTCCTGCCCTTAGTGGAGGGAACATTGTGTCGAGATGATGATGCAGAGGCAAAGGCATCATCCAAGCGCAAAGGCTGCACTGCTGAGCGTAAGGATGGTGGTGGGTTCAGGCAATTAAAAGTAGGTAGTTTAGGAGGGCTGGGCTCAAGGCTGGACTTCCCAGGTGGCGCCAGTGGTAAAGAACCCACCTGCCAATCCAGGTAGACTTGAGACTTGGGTTTGATCTCTGGTTTGAGAAGACCCTATGGAGGAGGGTACAGCAACCCACTCCAGTATTCTTGCCTGGAGAATCCCATGGATAGGGGAGCCTGGTGGGCTATGGTCATGGGGTCGCACAGAGTGGGACATGACTGAAGTGACTTAGCAAGCATGCACAGGCTCAAGGTCGTAATTTGGGAGTAGTGATAGATGAGGTGGGAGAGGAAGGGACAGTCAGAGTTAACGTGTTGTGCTGAGGGATTCTAACTTGATCCTGGGAGAGCAAGGAGCCTTTAAGACTTTTAAGGAGCCTTCAGGTCTGAGACATAGAAGGGTCTGGTTGCTGGAGGCTGGATCTGGGGAAAGCAGGCCACTGGTGAATTAGAAGGTAGCCACAGGAATCTTGGCTTAAACCAAAGCAAGAGCAGTGGGGAAGGAGAGAAATGGATGGATTCAAAAGGCGTGAGAGCCTTTCGTTACCAGGATGACAGCATTCTTTCTGGTTTGAGATGCAGTTATTCCTGGAGGCTGGTGAACTTTATGTGTAGCCTTTGATTCCACGTTGCCAGAGCAGTGTTCGTGGTTTCTGACCCACGTGTATCTGGCTCCACTCCCTTGAGCTGTCTAGCGGTCTCTCAGCAGTCAAGGGCCCTGTTCACTGTTAGTGCTCCATCCCCTCCTTCCACTTGTCTCCTGTGAGCTGCTACACAGAGTATACCTGCCTTCCTGTTTACACTAGCACACTGTATACTTCAGTCCAAAAGTTCTCTTTCTCAGTACATATAAATCTTTTTCTATATACCTTGGCCATGCTGCTGCTAAATCACTTCAGTCGTGTCCGACTCTGTGCGACCCCATAGACAGCAGCCCACCAGGCTCCCCTGTCTCTGGGATTCTCCAGGCAAGAACACTGGAGTGGGTTGCCGTTTCCTTCTCCAATGCATAAAAGTGAAAAGTGAAAGTGAAGTCACTCGGTCGTGTCTGACTCTTAGTGACCCCATGGACTACAGTCCACCAGGCTCCTCCGTCCCTGGGATTTTCCAGGCAAGAGTACTGGAGTGGGGTGCCATTGCCTTCTCCTACATTGGCCATACTTAGGAGCAAATTGTACCTTTATTCTGTAGTCATAGGGTGAGCAGATGTTAGGATTGGTGTTTTCTGCTTGTGGAATTCTTCTGAGCTTTTAAGACGTTTAATGATCTGTTTATAACTTATAAGGGAGTGTTCTAAATGGAGGCTGTGAGTACATATGTGAATCAGAAAAATACATTGAAGAGGTATTGTCAGTAATGAATTACAACTGTACATCTCTCTCAGCTATTTTTGGAGCTTTAAAAAGATCTAATCAGATGGTATTTTTAAGGAATTAAAAAATTAATAATGGATTTTTATCTAGATTATATCTTTTAGGAAAATATATGTTTATTTGGGTGTAGAGTTGCTTCAACACCATGGAAAAGAATTTATTTTTCCTTAAAGCAACTTCTACCCATATCTTATTTACAGATGGTATGTATTTATTTAACATTATCATATTTCAAAATTAGTTTAATAAAAATGGAATGTTGGATTCACTTTTAAACTACTTTTCAGAAATACAGGTGAAGTTGAAATTTATATTTTCGAAAGCCTTATCTCGTATTGTCTCTTCCTCTAGCCAATATGGTAGATGCTTACAAATGAATAACTCCATCTAGCTCTTCTGTGAGAGAATGAATGTTATCTCCTGCTACTTGCAAGAGATTGGTTCAGTGGTTTTAGAGGTTTCTTTTCACAAAGTTTGATTTTTTTTTTTTCTGACTATAATGTAAGAGTTAAAATAGAGTTTGGCACATGTGTGCAAAGTAAAGTATATGACATTTTCAGAATATACTTTTGCTTACTATTAACATGAAAATAGCAGTTGGAATAAAGACTCCCTTTGTCAATTTTTGTCCTTTTACTTGAAGTTGTAATCCTGTTGAGAGTGAAGTACATTTAAGTGTAAATAAAACGAAACAGTCAACAGATTTCAACTCAGAGAACTGGTTCCAGTATTATTGCATAACTCAATAATGTAGATCTAACACAAATGCCAGTATTTGACCTTGGTTTGTTCTTGATGCTGTTCTTTGGTAATTGCCGTCATCCTGGCAGTCACTAGAGGGCCCAGCTATGGAGAGTTATGTGAGAGCAGTTTGAAGGGGCTCACACTGTGTGATCTGCTACAGTGTTTTGAAGTATTGACCCCCTCATTTTTATTTGTTGTTGTTCAGTCACTAAGTCTTGTCCGACTCTTTGTGACCCCTATGAACTGCAGCACGCCGGGCTTCCCTGTCCTTCACTTTTTCCTGGAGTTCACTCAAATTCGAGTCCATTGAGTGGGTACCCTTATTACTATTTACCTGTCCTTGAATTGGCTCTTACTGATAGGTCTGCATTAGCTCCAGATAGTTGATCCTTTAGCTTATTAACTAATTTTAACCATTAGTAAAAATCTAAGCACAAATTCATGAATTAATAATCATGGGGTGTTCCATCTCTATGAGCTTCTCAGATGCTGCAGTGGTAAAGAATCCACCTGCCAATTCAGGAGAGGCAAGAGATGTGGGTACTGCTGATTTTAAGATCAAGTCCATGTTAGCATCATGACCTAGAAAAAGCTTACTAGCAGCAAATCACTTAAGTTCTCTCCACTTTGAAAATACAATATGTGTAGGAATATACAGGCTTCCCTGGTGGCTCAGACGGTAAAGAATCTGCCTGCAGTGTGGGAAACCCAGGTTCGATTCCTGGATCAGGAGGATCCCCTGGAGAAGGAAATGGCAACTCAGTCCAGTATTCTTGCTTGGGAAATCCCATGGACAGAGGAGCCAGGCAGGCTGCAGTCAATGGGGTCACAAAGAGTTGGACACAACTGAGCAACTAAGCACAACAATACAACATTCCCTCTCTACTTTTACATATAAAACCGTTTTTGTATAAATGCAGACACATATACAATATGCTTAATTAATTTATCACCTCACGAGAAGAACTTCCAGTATATGATGGATATCAAGAAGAGTATTATTTCATTCTACAGACCTTTCTGTCTACACCTATGAAAATTATCCAGAAAGCACACATTGGGGAAAAAAACAATCTTTGCTGACTGGGCTTTTCGTTTGTGTTGATGGCCATATGTAGACAAACCTGGGCATGTTGGCTTTATGTATCTGGGTTTGTGGATTTGCCATTATGTTTTTGGCTAGAATGTTACAGAGCACTGTTCAAGCAAGGGCATGGGAATGTGGAAGTTGGATATTATTCATCCTTTATTTCAAAAAATAAATCCATTCCCCAAACATTGATGATGTATAGAGAGGCTAGAAAATAATCATAATAAAAGAACATAAAAAGAAACACATGCTGGTTTTACTGTCTTCAGTGTTATAAATGATTTTCTAAAATGAATCATAGCTAAAAGCTAAGATCCTTTTTCTAAAAGCTAAGATCCCTTGTAGTTAATTTAGGGCTTTGAGAAGGTGTTTATATTTTTACTGTAAACTTTTATGTTTGGTTAAGACTTGTGATGACTTTCTGGTAGAAAATATAACTTGATATGCTGAGCTTTTGGACTGGGCTTGCTGACCTGTGATGAGGGCATACTCTGAAGTGTAGGGAGCGGTAAGTGGCAGGAGTGCCCTGGTGTGTGGCTGAGACAACTCCATCACCATTGTGAGGCCCGCCAGGAATAGAGATGTTCATAAACTCAAAATTTATAAGCCATAATGTCTTATATAAAATAAGGGTGATTTTTTTTTCCCTTTCAGATTTTGGGGTAAGTGCTTTCTTAGCAACAGGGGGTGATGTTACCCGGAATAAAGTAAGAAAAACATTCGTTGGCACCCCGTGTTGGATGGCTCCTGAAGTCATGGAACAGGTAAAAAAAAAAAATAATAATAATAATGTTTTGATTGACACAGTATAGTTGTACATATCATTACTCCACTAACATTTCATTCAAATCAGTCGTTTTACTAGAATGAATCATGTAAGGTTTAATTCCCGATTGCTGAGCCTCAGCAAAGTAATATCAAAGTTGAGCACACAGAGCCGTGGACTTCTGACATAATGTTGAGCCCCCCGCCCCCATCATGTGTAACATGCCTGCCATGTAATTGTGTTTTTTTCCTGCTTCCTTTCTTAGGTGAGAGGCTATGACTTCAAGGCTGACATGTGGAGTTTTGGAATAACTGCCATCGAACTAGCCACAGGAGCAGCGCCTTATCACAAGTATCCTCCTATGAAAGTAATTACTCTCGGAAATAATATGTCGGGTTTGAAGGATGATTTAACAGAATCCATTCGCTAATTCTCTTTAACATAGTCATTTTTTCTGAGGCCCAAGGAGAATTAATGGAGGGATGCAGCTGAGTTAAATGCTGTCTGATGTTCTCAGTGGACAGAATGGAACAAAAGCAGCCTGGTCCCCAGCCCTGAAGCCTGCTTTACATTCATAGCACAGAGGAATGTGGTCAGATTGGCCGGTGGAGGCTGAGAGCTGTGACAAATGCTGGCCATTACTCTCTGAATGGTGGAATACCCCAGACTCCCCAAGAAAAATCTAAAAATAGATTATAGTGATATCATCTTTACAGAGGATTTCCAGATTTTCAGGCCTTTTTTTTTTTTTTTCCTTTTCCATGATCTATAACATTTCACTCTTGTTCTCATAGTGTCCTGTTGGTAATTCATCTGAAGTAAGGGAGCCCAGTGTTTTTAGGAACTAACATACATTTGGATACTACTTTTAGATTTTTTTGTTATTCTTTTAACTGGCCTACATCATCATTTCTGTTAGTTTTGAGGCGGTGGTATCAGGACTGTTTTATCCAACTGGATTTTGTCTTGAGGCTGAAATAGCTTGAGTGGAAATTATGAAGGTATTTTACAGAGAATATGGTGTATGTTTGTTTCAACTTTTTTCTAGGATTTTATTGGAAAAGCTTAGGAGGATTAGAAAAAAAACAAAGCAGGATTAAAAAAGTTAAATAATCTTACTGATTAAAAAGTTAATAACATTCTTGTTGGAGATAATGTTGAAGTACAAATAAATAAAGAAAACAGCCATCCATAATCTCATCAACCACAGATAACCCCTATTAAAATTGTAGCATAGTTCATTACATTGTTTTCTCTATACTTAATATACATATTTTTAATGTAAATAAGATTCAGGCATGTACACACCTGATTTTGTTAGCTGAAAATTTTTTTTTTTGGCAGGAATCTCTCTTTTATTTTTGATTGAAGTATAGTTGATTTACAATGTTATGTTAATTTCTGGTTAGTTTCTTTCTTTTTTTTTGCATTGATTGATTTTATTTTTAAACTTTACATAATTGTATTAGTTTTGCCAAATATCAAAATGAATCCGCCACAGGTATACATGTGTTCCCCATCCTGAACCCTCCTCCCTCCTCCCTCCCCATACCATCCCTCTGGGTCGTCCCAGTGCACTAGCCCCAAGCATCCAGTATCGTGCATCGAACATGGCCTGGCAACTCGTTTCTTACATGATATTTTACATGATACAGAGTGAAGTAAGCCAGAAGGAAAAACATCAATACAATATACTAATGCATATATATGGAATTTAGAAAGATGGTAACAATAACCCTGTGTACGAGACAGCAAAAGAGACATTGGTGTATAGAACAGTCTTATGGACTCTGGGAGAGGGAGAGGGTGGGAAGATTTGGGAGAAAGACATTGAAGCTGAAAATTTAAAATTGAGGTGTAAACAATGGAAGTGACCTTTCAGGGAAAAAGTACTGAAATAACTCTGAGGACTTTCCTTCTATCTGGTTTTTCTCTATTATTTTTTCTTAGGTCTTTTTTTTTTCCCCCTTACTTTTTAGTGTTTTCCACTTGAATCCATCACATTGCTAATCCCAGCCTGAAGTCCTGTAGGACTTCTTCAGATCTGACAGATTTTCCACTTTTCTTCGGGTTGCTATTATCCTCTACAAACAATAAACTGTCACTTTAATCCTTCATCTTTTCCCACGTCTGAAAGCACTTGAAGAGAGTCTTGGCTATACAGTATTTGCATAAATTAAGGCTGATTTATGCATTAATGAGTTTTTTTCATTTTATAGATCAATAGTTTGCTACAAAGTCTACTCTTTTTTTTTTTAAGCAAATAATTTTGACGTTAGTGTGAAAGAATGGAATTTTTTACCTTTCCGATGTGAAAACTGTATTTTCACTTAGTTTTGTCCCTTTCCAGAAGCAGCATGGCCTTTTCCTGGTTATGGGTTTTAGCAACTCCGTTGTATCCTGGCTATCTTTCAGTGTCTCTGTTTTGCCAAGCCGTTAAGCATTTCTGTATGTTTTTTCATTAAGAAAAAGAAGGAAATCGTGTGTTACCTCCTGGGATGTTGTGGATTTGTTTCTAAGGCTGGTAATGTGTTACAGAAGCCTTGAGCATGGGCAGTTCCTTACTTGGGAACAGCCTGTAAGCATGAACATTCCCTGCTGCTCTGGACCTCTCTCTTCCCCCTCCACCGCCCCCTTTCCCAGACAGAGCCCCTGTCTGCACTAAGCTGGTGCTGGAGCTGTGAGGCTACGTGCTCCCGCAGGCTGTGTGAGAACCAGTTCCCAGGAAGCTCTGCCCCGGCCCCTTTGGGAGATCACATTAACACATAGAGCAGATTTTGTAAGTTTTGTCAATGGAATAAGAAAAAAGGTTAAAGGGCACGTGAACAGCTTTGCAAAGGGAACTGAATACTTTGAATATACATTTCTTAGAAAATGAAAATCATGGGGAAGCACTTAATGTGTACCTACTGGAGGAGGGTCTTTGAGACTTTGATGAAGAAAACTCAGTTGTAGCAAGCAATGCCTGTCCTGAGATCATGTCTTCCCACTTGTTTCTGCTGCAGGTGTTGATGTTGACTTTGCAAAATGATCCACCCACTTTGGAAACGGGAGTAGAGGATAAGGAGATGATGAAAAAGTATGGCAAGTCCTTCAGAAAGTTACTTTCACTGTGTCTTCAGAAGGATCCCTCCAAAAGGTATGTCGAACGGAGTGACAAGTGAGTGGCCATGGCTGGGTGGAGTCCTGACGAAGCATGGTTTGTGGATGGGGAAAAGGCTGTGCCCGGATGGGACTTCTAGTTCAAGGAGATCCAGCTCTGGTCCCCGAATTTCCATTCAGCCTATTAGTAGAAGCTGGGATCTGAAAGGGACAGAAGTGAGCGAGGACCAGGGAGAGACAGAGGGAAATTTTCAGTGTTAATAAGATTGGCTGTGCTTGTTAGGTGTGGGCTCTGTCAGCAAAGGAAATGAAGTAAAACAGAAATCAGAAGCAGTTGGCAGCGGCACATTCAGAAGCTGAGCTAATATTCTGCACTGTGTAGGTTGAGCTGACCTCTCAGGATTTGAATATCCTGCCAGCTCCAGTCTAAACCAGGCAGAGCTATTGAATTTTGCATGAGCTTCCTTTGAGTTGCAGAACAAGTTGTTTGTGCTGTTTTAAAAGATTATCAGTAAAGAAGATTAACATTTTTACATTCAAAAGATTAATCATATAAACAGAAGCAAATGGTTTTAAATTAACTTTAGTATTTCCTCTTTAGTCTTGGGACTAAATACCCTGCACTGTGGTATGTCTGTTTTCTGAGTTTGTCTCTTCCTTCTCCCTTTCTGTGATTTTGAAATATCCTGAGTAGTGAAGAGTAGAGCCCAGTGTCCTTTGTCACTTAGAGAAGGTTCATGACAGGAAGGGAGCACACTCCTTCGCTGAATAGCCTCCCTTTGTGGTGCTTGGCTGTGTGTGGCTTTGTCCTCACACACCGTTAAATGGATTACACACCTGTGGAGGCTGCTGAGAAGTTTCTGGCTACCCTCATCCATCCAGCACTCTGATTTGATACTCATATTCCAAAATGTCGAAACTGGCTTCTCTTCTGGAACTTTCTTTTTCAGGGCAGGGCCTGCTTTTCGAAGGATTCCTTCATTTTTAAGTTCTTGGTGAAACTTGAGCCTTTGCTTTTACACAGTGATCTACTGTTTGAGTTGGCTACCTTTCTCTAGAATAAACACACGTTGCATTATGTTACCTGTTCTTTGCAGTGACTTCTTTACGTTCACTGAATTTGCCTTGAAAGAAGAAAAGGACAGTGAAAGTTGCTCAGTCGTATCCGACTCTTTGTGACCCCATGGACTACTTAGTCCATGGAATTCTCTAGACAAGACTAATGGAGTGGGTAGCCTGTCCCTTCTCCAGGGGATCTTCCCAACCCTGGAATCGAACCCAGGTCTCCTGCATTGCAGGCAAATTTTTTATCAGCTGAGCCACAAGGGAAGCCCAAGAATACTGGAGTGGATCTCTATCCCTTCTCTAGCAACTCTTCACAGCCCAGGAATCAAACTGGGGTCTCCTGCATTGCAGGTGGCTTCTTTACCAACCGAGCTACCGGGGAAGCCCTTGAACTTGCCTTGAAGCTTCTCTCTGCAGTCACCTTTCTCTTGAAGCCAGGTTCAAAGACTCTGCTGTTAAGCATCTTGAAATCATTTATTGTAACAGGGATGCAAGGCTTGCTTACTTTCTTCTTGTATTTGGTGTCATCTGCAAATGTAAGTTTTATCTGCAAATGTAAGTTTTTGGCAAGGAAAACAGAACTTGATCCTGCAAACCCAGTGAGAGAAGAACTTGTCCTCCCCTTTAGCACTAGATTATAACTGATGGTCTTTGTGATTCTTAGTTGAGACCCCACCTAGTGGTAGTGATAGGTAATCACAATTCCAGCTATGTTGATAAAAGATTCTGGAGGGTAGAATTGTTGGGCTTCCCAGGTGGCTCAGTGGTAAAGAATCCTCATTCCAATGCAGAAGACACGTGTTTGATCTCTGATCAGGAGGATCCTCTGGAGGAAGAAATTTGGCAGTCCACTCCAGTATTTTTGCCTCGATAGTCCCATGGACAGAGGAGCCTGGCAGGCTACAGTCCATGGAGTCACAGAAAGTCAGACAAAACTGAGCGACTGAACATACACACAATTGTTAGTGTACTTACTGATATGAAAATATATCCCTTTAGGAGACTCATAATTTTGTCAAAATAGACCATCATACTTTATATTTAACATTCCATCTATTTTTCTCAATAATCTTGAGTGTTTCCAGGTTTAATTTGTTATATGAACTCAAATGTCAGGTTCCCATCACCCCACTAAACAATAACAACAAAACTGTTAGAAAAGACATGTACAGCAGATATTCAAAACGTCTTTCCCTCAAAGTACTCTCTTAGTAACGGTATTGATTTACAAAGTATGAATAGTTTAAGGACTTTTTAAAAGGTATTTTTCTCTATGACAATCTTCTCACTGTTGTACAACTGTCCTCTATAACAGAGTATTATTGGTGCATAAACTTCCCAGGTATTTCATTCTTGTAATGAAAAAAACACAGTGTAGGAAGTTTGGGTAAAAATGATTTGGGAGATGTGAGGGTAGAAAAAAACAGTATTATGATAGGATGCAATTAAAATACATATTCATGACTGAATTAATAAGTAAACATTTAATTGTTGTGCAAGTCTGAAAGTGTGAATATTTCCTGTCTTCTCTGCCTTTGCTTATATTGTCCAAATATTTTTCCTCTTCTCCTCTCCCCTTTCCACCTGTCTTTCACCACTTAGTTCAAAGGCCCCATATTCTCAAAGTTAGATACATTTGGGTGAGAGTCCTAGCCCTTCTTCCTCATCATCTGTATGCCTCAGTTTCCTTGTCTGTAAAATGGGCTTAATAACATCAGGTCATAGTGTTGCTATGGGGATGGAACAAGATAATGCATTTAAAGCAGAGAACACAGTGCCTGAGTATTTCTAAGTATTCATGAAATTGGGATTACCATTTTCTTTCTTTCTTCATTATTTACCTGTCTTTTCCTGACCAGCGGAGTCATTGCAACTTCTGGTTTCCTACTTCCTATTTGAAGATATGTCTCTTGTAGCACTTACTGCACTATGTAGATTAATTGACTTACATATCCAGTTTCCTCATGAGTTCCTTAGGTTTTTAGAAGGAGAGTCTGTGTGTCTCATCTTTCTGTCTCTCTGTCTTTCTGTCCACAGTGACTGGTCTGCATTACATACTCAGTGGTATTTCTTGAACACCTGGAAGCAATGGGGAGCTTGCAGTTTGGGGATGATTTAGACTCACTGAAAAGAATTTCAGAGCCAAACCAGATTGTAGTGGGTTGAGAGAGGGGTGAAGGCAGGAATTTTGATCCTTATATTTATTTCTGTTGCCAGCATATAGATCCTCTGCTTGTGGTCTAAAAGCAGTTAACTGGTACCAACACCTTGGTTTTACTGAGTGCCTTTTTTTAGCAATGAGTGAAAACATATCACTGGGTAACAGTGACCAGACGGAATCATTGCAGTGTGAGAGCCCTCAGGCTAGCTGAGAAGGAGCTGTGCTTTCTGTCAACCTCAAGAACTCTTGGAACTTCCCATTGCCTGAGAGCTGGGTGTCAGAGTTCTTTGCCTCATCCAAGTCTGTGCCCTGCATTTGCATAGACAAAGATTTGCTTGTATTTGCATAGCAGAACATTTTGCTATTCTTAAAAAAATCCTTTCTCTTAGAGGCTACATATTTTATATGGATGGCAACTATAAAAATAACTAGCATTTTTTGGGCACATTTTTCCATCCACAAAGGAGTGGATGTTGCATAGATGAATCCATTGGAAGCAAATAAAACTTAAATATTTCTTTGGGAGTGGGGGCAGGGTGAGAAATACAGCTCTGCCGGAGGTGAATGTATTGTTAGAAGTTAAAATACAAATTTTCAGAACTATTTAAACTGTATCATATTCATCCTGAATCCTTTGAACATTATTTTAAGTCTTGGTGGACTTTGGCTTATCCACATGTATTTGAATCCTTTAAGGGATTTTCTTCTGAGAATGTTGCTGCTTGCAGACTCCTTCTGCATTGTTTTTAAGGATTTAAAATTGAATCATTATTCAAAGCCTGGGACATCATTACAGTTGCTGGTATAGCAATTTAGCATTTCTTGTAATATGCTGTTTGCTTGTAATATTGTATTGCTTGATAATTGTTAGTGGCCTTGTAAGACATAACAATGCTTGCAGAATTCTTTCTACTGTAGTACTCGGCTAAGAGGCAGGCAGCATTGATGGTTCCTGCATTAACCCTGCACTGGTCATTTCCATGGGCTTCCCAGGTGGCTCAGCGGTCAAGAATCCGCCTGCCAATATAGGAGATGTGGGTTTGATCCCTGGATTGGGAAGATCCCCTGGAGAATGAAATGGCAGCCCACTCCAGTATTCTTGCCTGGGAAATCCAATGGATAGAGGAGCCTGGCAGGCTGCAGTCCATGGGGTCGCAAAGAGTTGGACACGACTGAGCACGCACACATAGTAATCTCTATAACATAAGCCCAAAACGTGAAAACCCTAAAATCAAATGGGCAACGTGCATCTTGATTTTTCTCATACCTTCCCTCACTTTCTTCCCTTCCTCATTTTCATCATTCCTCCTACTTTTCCAAACTTTTTATGGAGGCAGTTTGACATATGTAGAATTCAACTCCAAAGGGATCTGCTATTTAGCTGTTCTCTTTTATAGAGTCAGGGTTACCTATTATTTAAATATTAATCCTGTTAAAAAAGGAGTGTGGCTTTTTAAACGACTTCTCATTTCTCATGTCACTGTGCTTCTGTGTCTGTTGATGAAGTTAAGAGTAGAGCTCAGAGAACAGAGTTTTCTCTTCAGCATGCTTTTCCCCTTGACAGTCTTGATGACCTCAGAAATGACCTTGCTGGGGAAGGAAACACAGTCCCAGGCCTGTATCTCCAGGTTGTTGTTGTTGTTCAGTCACTCAGTCATGTCCAGTGCTTTGCAACCCCGTATTGTAGGCTCCTCTGTCCTCCACTTCTGGAGTTTGCTCCGATTCCTGTCCTTTGAGTTGGTGATGCCATCTAAGCATCTCATCCTCTGCAGCCTCCTTCTGCTTTTGCCTTCCTTCATCTCCAGGTATATCTGGCATTTCCCAGCCTTCTCTTTACATGGGTCCTACACTTGACCTTGGTAAGCTAAAGCGAGGAGGTGGGGGTTTAGGGGAGAAAGAAAGGAAGGCATTTGTGACTTTGCTCCTCAGTGCCTCCATCGCACGCAGATACACCTCTTTCCTTTTGTTTCTTGTTAGCCTGAGTCTTGTCTTCATTACATCATTCTCCTGTTCTCTACTATATTGAATAGATGCTTAGAATTTGGTGCTAACTCTAGTTCCAGAAGTTGTAGTTTGGTGCTCAGATGTCTAGTAACATCACTTTTACCCTGTATTTGATTCTGGCATGAAATTGAGCTGTAGCAGTTTTGTGGTCTGTGTTAGGCTTTGGGGCTATGAAAAAATGAACACTGTGTGGTCCCTTCCTTGGAAGGGCTTGTAACCTAGTGAGGTGGAGCAGGGAGATACAGAAACAGATAATTGCAAAATGAGTGTGGGTGGATTGGTGTGTGAGCAATGAATTCTACTTGTAGGAGCTGGGAGAAGTATCTTTGAAGATGGATGCCGTTTAAATGGGTTCTTGATGGATAAGCAAGGGTGTGCCAGTTGGTTACAAACAATTCTGAAGCACAGCAGTGTGCTTTGCCATGAAAGAGCAAGGCGTGGGTGAGACCGTCACTGTGTTTGGAGGATAAGTTGGTGTGGGGCATGATTGGAAGTGAGGCTGGAGGAGTTGGGATCTCAGGACACTAAAATCCTTTAGGAGGGATAAGAAAATATTTTTGCTTAGAAGCCAGCTAGGGAGCAGTGTGGATGGTGGGTTGGAATGAGGAAGAGAGAAGTGGCAGAGAGACCAGCCAGGAGACTGTGTCAAAACAGTAATGACCAGAAAAAAAATGAGAGTGTTAGTGGCTCAGTCGTGTTCGACTCTCTGTGACGCTATGGACTGTAGCCTGCCAGGCTCCTCTGTCCATGGAGTTTTCCAGGCAAGAACACTGGAGTGGGTAGCCGTTCTCTTCTCCAGGGAATTTTCCCAACCCCAGGATCCAACCCAGGTCTCCCACACGGCAGACAGATTCTTTACCATCCGAGCCACCAGGGAAGCCCTTTGACCAGAGAGAGTGGAGGCTTTCAACCAAAAGAGTAGCCTTGAGCTCCTTCATCATCTTAATTTTCTTAGGTTTCTTTTCTTTTCACTTTGAAAAATTAAATCTAGGTTATTTTGTACGTGTCTTGGTTTTTGAAATTTGGTTTCACAGCGTAAGTTGCCAAACATACCCAGTCCCTTGTGTAATGGTTCTGAATGTTCTCTCAGTAGCCGTCTCCTTCCCACAGACACAACCCATGTGTTAGGATGTTCTGACCATCCTCTCCCTGCCCGACAGCATAGTCTCTTATCTGGCAGATTGTAAGCCGACGAGGGTGGTGTTTATGCCTGTCATCGTCATCAGAGTGTGCCTAGTATTAGCATGATACCTGACAAATAGCAGGTGTTCGTTGCATACTTACTGAGAGAGTGAAAGGATGAATTTGCAGTTGCTGAAAGCAAAAAACTCTACCAGTGATCTCTTAAAAGTAGTCTACGTTAAAAAAAAAAAAAAAAAAAAGCAACCAAAGTTAAATCACTTGAGTTATCCTTTTTAGTTCTAGTTGCCTGGTAAGCAAAGAACAGAAACAAGGTCCAAGGTAAAAATTGCTGAATTTGAATCGACTTGCCAAGGACTATGGAACACAGAATGTAAAGTGTGGCCCGCCTGTCATGTAGACCTTTGTTTACTCAAAGAAATTAGCAATTAGAGGCTGCTGGTTGCAATGGCTATGGCCGTTTGGGGTTCTTTATTAGGTACTTGTAACCAGTGTTCCACTTGAAATTGAGGAAAAGCACAGTAACAATTTAAAGAGAAAATGTCTTTGCACAGAAATGCAGTCTATGGCCCCTGTAGACTGTCACAGTTCACCATTGCACCGAACGACGTTCCCTAATTCTTTTGTATGCTGGGTCCCTGGAAACATTTTAGTGGGGCTTCCTGGTTCAGAGCCCTGGTTTCCAGTCTCTTCAAGTGTGAGGGCTCCCTGTAAACTTGGATTCCATAGTCTTAGGCACTTCAACAATCACTGCCTGAGAAGAGACCTAATGATACTCAGTCAGGCTTCCTTCCCCCCTCCCAGTTTTTTATTATGAAAAATTTAAAACATACAGAAAAGATGATAAAATAACAGTGTTTACGTCTTTGTAAACTCCTAGATTCAACAATTATTCACCTTTCTCATATCTGCTGTCCCTATTTATCTAAATTTTATTGGCTGAACAGAAAATAAGGAACAAACTTACGACGTCAGCATGCGTTTCCTCCAAATAAAGACACATTCCTCCATCACCAAAATACTTTTCCACGCTGAAGTAAATGAACAGAAATTTCCTAAAATTGTCCGCTGCCTAGCACATTCACCCATCTCTGTTTCTCAATGTCTCTTGTAGCTTCTTCTCCTCTTAAAATTCAAAACTCAGGAGAGGGTCACACGTTGATTTTAGTTTTATGTTTAAATCTGTTTTCATCTAAAACAGTCCCCTCACGCCTCCCCTTTTCTTCTACGACACCAGCATTTTTAAGAGAGGAGCCCAGTTATTTTGCTGTCTGTCTGTCCTCTAGGTTTATGTGATTCTTCCTGTATGCCTGCAGGACCTGTTGATGAAGGGAGTGGTTCTTTGTGGAAGAGTGCCAGTTATTTAATGTAGAAGGAATGATAGAAGTAGAAAAATCAGTGTCCTGCCACCTCCAATGAAATAATTATTTAAGGCAAAGATGCTACAACCAGCAGGTGAAAGATTCTCCAGGACAGGATATGCATATCATGGCAAAGTATTATCTAACAGAAAACTTGCTGGTTGCAGTGGGGCAGACTTACCTTGGAGAGATCTCGGGCCTGGGGACCAAGTGGTTCAACATAACATCTGTCCCAGTGAAATAACCTATCATCATGTGCCTCCCAGTGCTGCAGTAATTACAATGTGCATCATCTATGAAGTGTTCTTCCCCCAAATACTTGTGTCAGCCTAGCCAGTCCTTTAGACCCAACTGTCAGTTTATGGAAAATACAGGACAGAGAAACAAGTGACACATGAGGAAACAATCAGACTAGTCTCGTAATGCTTTTAAGTGACTTTGCATTCTATTAGTCACTGTCACATTTATGTTTCCTTGAAAAACAGTAGTCCAAGTACACTTTAGACAGGGTGACTCGGTGGGTGGATAGAGCCTGTACGCATGCGTGGTCCCCTTGCAGCCACCGCCGCTCATGGAGAATCGTAGAACACTGTGGACATAGTTTCCTTGATAGGGTCACACTGCCGCTTGTCCTGCTTCTGAATAATACAGGGATTTAGCTCACGGACGTGTCAGTCTGCCACCTTTTAGAAACCCTGCATTCACTTAGTGAAGTGTGAGGATGGAGGATGGAAAGCTGATCATGCCCCACATATTTAACTTACAGGAGTGTGTGTGTTTTGCAGTCGAGGTGTTTGAAAAGAACTGGAAAATCGGCGCCAGTTTATTTGGTGCCGGCTTACGATGAATTTAGTCTGTGGTGTGCTATTCCTGAAACTGGTCTTCCAGAAAGACTCTAGGATTAGGTTGTTTCATCAAGGCAGTGTCTTTATTGAGTGGTCATTGTTTCAACTCTAATTTATTATTGATCTTTCAGGCCCACAGCAGCAGAACTTTTAAAATGCAAATTCTTCCAGAAAGCCAAGGTAACATGCTTAAAAACCCAAGTAAATCTGCTATTTTTAAATCACTATGAATTTCAGTGTATCATATTTGATGTCAAACATTGGGAATATTTGTTTTGCAGAACAGAGAGTACCTGATTGAAAAGCTGCTTACAAGAACACCAGACATAGCCCAAAGAGCCAAAAAGGTAAGTGCCATGAGCACTCTGGCCCCAGTGGGAGCCTCTCCCGCACCCAGGGAAGTGGAGCCTGTAGAAGAATAAGAAAAAAGATTTCCACATAGTCAGGGTGTGTATTTAGAGATTACTGGGTTAGTGATTACTCAGATAACTGCATTTTGCCTTTTGGTTACCTCAGGCTGCAGCTATGTGTTTGGGTGTAGAAACAATGTGAAACTCAAAATGATTTCATTTTTCCATTTATTGGCTTTGCTTAAAGAAGTTCGGAGGGGAGGGGCTTGTGTTGAGACTAAAACACTGGAGAGGTAAAATATCTTTGAATATCTTTTTTGGGGGGTGGATTTTACCAAAGATGAACAGTCATTTGTAATCAGCTTGAAATGACAAAATGAAAAACAAAACTTTCATTTTTAATGGTTATTTTGAATATCTGAGTGACATAGTTTCTTTTCTCATAAAAGACCTTGATTTTTTCTGTAGTCTATGCTATGTTAACTAAATTATGTTAATAATTACCTAAAAAACTGGATTTAAAATTTTTTTAAAAATGGTATGTATGTGTGAGTGTATTTATGTTTGACCCAGAGTTTTTCTTGCTTGTAATGACAGATTTTATTATGGTATGAAACTTAACAAAATTTAACCTCAGATTTGATTTGGTTTAGTTTGATTTTAAAATTGTATTAGATATTTAAATTTAAAATATTGATGTAGGCACAGATTTAGAAAGGGGAAGGTTCTTTTTATTTCCTTTTTACAATTAATACTTACAGGGGAAGTTGACATGAATCTAAGTTGTCTGCTCTGTAAATAAAATTGGCCAAGAAATACATGCATGAGAGGTTGCATCTCAGGATACCTAAGTGTTAGTAACTTGGACTGTTAACGTCTAGACACTGCTTTTTCTAAATCACTGGGTATGAAATACATTTAGCTGATGCTTTCAAATTGCTTTAAATATTAGATTTTAAAATAGACTTCAAGAAATGACCCATCTTGTGCGGGTATCTGAGCCCGTCTCCTAGACCTGCAGAATTCTTTGGAATGGGCTGGTTCTCAGGCTGTGAGTCTGGGCAGGTGATGGGGGATCACTATCCTGACTGTGGAGATGTGAACCAGGGCTGGTCTCTGGGATGGCTCTGAAGGAAAAGTGAAAATTTAGCAATATTCCATCAGAGTGACTGGAAAAGGCAATGGCACCCCATTCCAGTACTCTTGCCTGGGAAATCCCATGGATGGAGGAGCCTGGTAGGTTGCAGTCCATGGGGTCGCTGAGGGTCAGACACGACTGAGCGACTTTGCTTTCATTTATTACTTTCATGCATTGGAGAAGGAAATGGCAACCCATTCCAATTTTCTTGCCTGGAGAATCCCAGGGACAGGGGAGCCTGGTGGGCTACCGTCTATGGGGTTGCACAGAGTCAGACACGACTGACGTGACTTAGCAGCAGCAGCATCAGAGTGAGACCTCCCAAGGGGCAGCATAGAGAAGCCAGAGCTTCAGTTTGAGGCAACAGAAAGTCGAGAGTACCCACCAGAGTGCGGGGACTCCGTCCAGAACGCTTAAGGAGGTGCCTGGAGTGTTTGCCTGGGGTGTTGGGGTCTAGCATGGGGTCCTCTGATCAGATAACTAGAATGTCAGCCACAGGTGAAGAAAGCTGTTAGAAAGCCACTACCTTTCACAGTGTGTGCCCCCAAAGGCCTTTGCTTCGGTTTCCCTCTGATCTCATCCTGTAGCTGCTCCCAGAAGGGCTTTCCCAAGCCTGCGTCCTGCCCAGGCCTCCCCCTCCGGCCTCCAGCTCGGCTCCTTATACAGCGTGTTTCCCCTCCCAGACCGCACCTGCCTGTGTTTGGTGCTACTCCCTGAGCCGCCTGACCTCAGGACCCTGGGCTGCTTTTTGTATCAGACGCCACCTTCTTTGTCTTCTGAGTCCTCTCCATGTTTCCCTCTGCACCGTTTCTTGGAATGTTTCCTCCTGTTTTTAATTGAACATTTGCTGTAGATTTCTGTTAATAACTACTCTCCTACACCCATTCCACCTTGGGCACTAGTGCAAGATTAACTGTCTAAGCATGTCACTTAATTGCTCAAACGTGATTTCCAAAATTAAACAAAAGCAAATAAATGGGGGGAAACAAGTTGCCTATCAAATAAAGTGCAAGCTCCTTAGCCTTAAATTCATGGCACCATTTCAACTTCCTGCCTTATACCATTGACCCTTGAACAGCACGCCAGCCCTCTGTGCAGTCTCAAATCTGAGCGTTAATTTATAGTTTGCCCTCGGTGTATATGGTTCCTCTGTACCTGCAGATTCACTGAATTGTGGATTGTGTTGTACTGTAGTGAACACTGAAAAAAATCCATATGTGAATGGACTTGCACATCAAACTTGTGTTGTTTAAGAGTCAACTCTATTGTATACCAAACTTAAAGCACCTCTAGTTCTTACTACATAACCCGTACTTTCCTTTGACACTCCATCAGCAAAGACTGTTCAGGCTGTCACTTCCCTTTTTTTAAAATTTAGATTACATATTGTTACATATTATTGTGCTGTGCATTCCAAATTTCATTTTGAATGTATCTTAAATAACAAAGAGCTCCTTTTGGGAGATGATTTTCCAACCATGTCTTCTGCCCTTTTGTTTGCTCCTTGATCTGAGACTTAAACCTCAGGGCTTGTCTTTCATTCCTTTGAAAGGAAAATGGCCACACATTTCAAAGTCACACAGAATGTGAATTAGTTCTTTAAACATCATAATAGAAAAGAGAAGGGCCCCATAGTAATGTTATTCTGACTCTCCAGCTTCATTACGTTGGCTGTTTTCCTGTCATAATTCTCGTTTTACAGTGTAAGTTGGTTCTCAACTACACGCCATTCCTTGCCCGTAGGTTCCATGGCAGGTATGCCAACCAGGACAGCATCCATCAGAATGCGTGTCTTGTTCATAGTAAGTGCCCACAAGTGTTTGTTGACTCAGTGAATGCATGCTTCAGTGGGCCAAGGAAAAGCCATTTGAAACTCGTTTGTCACTCTCTTGAACCTCTCACATGCTTGGCATATACTTGTTCCTGGGCTTCCTGTTAATAATAAACCACCCTCCTTCTCCTGGGCTCGTGATGTTGATGAGCATCCCTGCTGTTCCTCATTCGAAACCCTCATGTGGGCGTGGCCACTAGGAAGTAAATACTATTTTAATCACTATGTGAATTGAAAACCCTTGTGGTAAGATGACTCTTTACATGTAGGTTCTTAAAGTGTTTAAGTAAATGTAATTTAAAATCGATACAGAGGAGCCGCTAGTGCTCTCTGTGTTACTCTTTCTTGGACTTGTCTTGATTGGCATCTTCTCAGCGGTCTCCCTTCCTGTGTGCTGTGGTGCCCCTAGTTAACTGTACTCTAGTTTCTTGGTTGGGGATATGTTCCTCACAGGCTACTCTTTGTTAGTCCCTTGATTTTTGTCTCCTCAGTTTGTTGTTTTTAAAACAGAAACAGTTCATTGATATACCAGTGTTTACATGACAACTGGGTGTGTTGACCAAGCTTTGGACATTTTGAGAACCAAGCTGTTTGAAATTCGTTGTCATAAACCATAATCTCTGCTGCTCCTCCCTTATGGTAATCCAAGTTAAGAGCTGTTTTTCAATACGTGTTTTTCTGTAACATGAACAACCCTCATATTTAAGAGAGAGAGGGACTGGTATTGTAGCTGCCCTTAGGACTGCCCATGGAGCCCATCAATGCAGTCTTTTGATGTGAAAGAAAGAGGCTTCTCATATTCATGATTGCCCCAAATGTGAAGCATTCGTTGAGAGCCACATAATTCCACGTGGGTAGGTGATCTTGTCTGCGTCCAGAATGACTCCTCTAAATCAGGAAAAGCACATTAAAAAATAGAGACAGACCAGTGCGTCTTCTCTGGTAATTTAGTGACATAAAATGATTTTGTTTTTTTGGATGTAAAAGTAACTTCAGAAATTAAGGATATTTGTTTTTGTTTTTTTCCCCTGGAGGCAGAGTATTTGGTCCATTCAAGGTTCTTTTGCTGAAAGGTAGTGTTGTTCAGAAATCAGTTTTATTTATTTATTTATGTCTGTGTTGGATCTTTGTTGCTGCCTGTGGGCTTTCTCTAGGTGCAGGGGCCTCTGGTTGCAGAGCATAGTCTCTAGGTGTTCGGGCTCAGTAGCTGTGGTGCATGGGCTCAGTTGCCTCATGGCATGTGGAATCTTCCCAGGCCGGGGATCCAACCTGTGTCCCCTGCATTGGCAGGCAGATTCCTAACCACTGGACCACCAGGAAAGTGCTTAATTTTCTTTCACCTTGATTTTTCTGTCTATGAAATGGAAATTCTTTCTGACCTCAGGAATGTGGAGAAGGGGTAATGAGAGATTTGGTGTTTCTGGACCATCAGTTCAGTTCAGTTCAGTCGCTCAGTCGTGTCTGACTCTTTGCGACCCCATGAATCGTAGCACGCCAGGCCTCCCTGTCCATCACCAACTCCCGGAGTTCACTCAGACTCACGTCCATCGAGTCAGTGATGCCATCCAGCCATCTCATCCTCTGTCGTCCCCTTCTCCTCCTGCCCCCAATCTCTCCCAGCATCAGGGTCTTTTCCAATGAGTCAACTCTTCCCATGAGGTGGCCAAAGTACTGAAGTTTCAGCTTTATCGTCATTCCTTCTAAAGAAACCCCAGGGCTGATCTCTTTTAGAATGGACTGGTTGGATCTCCTTGCAGTCCAAGGGACTCTCAAGAGTCTTCAACACCACAGTTCAAAAGCATCAATTCTTCGGCGCTCAGCCTTCTTCACAGTCCAACTCTCACATCCATACATGACCACAGGAAAAACCATAGCCTTGACTAGACGAACCTTTGTTGGCAAAGTAATGTCTCTGCTTTTTAATATGCTGTCTAGGTTCGTCATAACTTTCCTTCCAAGGAGTAAGCATCTTTTAATTTCATGGCTGCAGTCACCATCTACAATGATTTTGGAGCCCAAAAAAATAAAGTCTGACACTGTTTCCACTGTTTTCCCATCTATTTCCCATGAAGTGATGGGACCGGATGCCATGATCTTCATTTTCTGAATGTTGAGCTTTAAGCCAACTTTTTCACTGACCATAGGACACTGTAAATTCTAAATGAGAACATGCTAATAATGACCCAGGAGGACAGAGTAAGTGCAGCTGTATAACTTCTTAGCTTATTCCTTATCCTCGTGCATGAGAAGAAAAGGCTTTATTTTCTTCTCATGTGGCTTTTTTAGGGGCCTGTCTCCAGCTGTCTTTTGGTGTTTGAAAGCTTGGCCAAGTATTGTTCCATCATTAACATTCCTGGAATCGCTGGGTGGAAAAGGTGTAAATCATTCTGTTAGAATCAGATGCAGATGCTTAGAACTCTGTGCACTTCCTGCAGGAGCATCTGAGTATCAGAGTTGGCTGAAGTCTTTGCTTTATGTTTGTGAAATAAACCTTGGGTCCCCACACACTCACACTCATATTCATATACTTGGTGTGGCTAAAGCTCACTGATGGCAGGACAGGGGCACCCTGTCTAAATGCCAACTGCTTAGCTAAAAAGTATGTTGGCCAGAGAAGGGATGAAGTGGGGAAACAAAACACAGTGTATCTTTTTAATATGGTTGTCTGTGTTTTCATGGGGAGTAGACTCACTGGAGGATTTATGGTTTGAATTTTCTTAATTATGAAATTGAGAAGTTAAAAATGGTTAGTGATTATCAGGAGGAAGGGGGTATTTCATCACTACTACATTTGGGTGAAGCCCTTGTGAATTCAAAGAACTCGGATGGTGTTTGTGGGTACCGGAATTTGTTATATCAGGCTCTGAGATTGGTTTTATATTAATGACCCAAGGCTGTTGGCTCCATGTGGTCTTTCTGTGTATTTAGGAATCAGTAGGTAGGAATATTATAGTTCACATTTGAAACTTGACATGTATTGATAACTGGTACTGTTTTTACTTTTTATTTTGAAATAATTTCAGACTTACAAAAATGTTAGCAGAATAGTATAAACATTTCTCTCTATTTTCTCTCATGCTTTCTTTTGGAACGTTTCAAAGCTATAGACATGATGCCCTTTATCTTCAAATATACTTCAGTGTGTATTTTCTAAAAACAAGGACATTCTCTTATATCACAGTATGATTGTCAACATCAGGAGACTAACAGTGGTGCAAAACTATTACTTAATTTTCAGATCTCATATAAATTCTGCCAATGATAGTTTGCCTGGTGTAGGACCCAATCCAGGATCGTATAGTTTGATCTCTCCTTTAGTCTTCTTTAATCTGGAACAGTCTTTCTTTTTCTTTTACAACTGTGACACTTTTAAAGAGTAAGGACAGCTATTTTGTAGTTTGGGTTTGTCTGGTAATTCTTCATGATTAGATGCAGTGTGTGCATTTTTGATGGGACTATCTTGTAAGTGATGCCATGTTCCTCTTGGCGTATCATATTACAAGGCACATGATGTTGATTTAATCCTTTACTGGTGATGTTATCACGTGCTTAAGGAGCATCTGTCAGCTTCTTCACTGTAAACACAATTAGCTCTTAATAGGAAGGACGCATTAATATTACATTCCCTCTTTATATTAAACATTAAAAGGTAAAGTGAATATTTACTGGGTCGTTAGTCCTTTTTCGAGGAAACATTTCTGCTTTGTGGCATTGTGGTTGTACATTCAGAGGATATAAATGATAGGAGTTCTCTGTAATTTCCCAGCAGCCTTGCAGACAGTGAACATTGTGCTAGCATGTGGTGTTCAGATCGAGGTGAGTGGTGGCAATGGTGCTGCTCCAGCTTCTGTACCAGGTCTGGAAGCGGAAGCATTTGAATCGGTGTCCTTTGTTGGCTGTGCTGCCTGATCTTTCAGATGCAGCCAAGGACACTGACATGGTGCTGCCCTGGGGGTGAGAGGATCTGCCCAGGGAGTCTGGTGCTGCGTTTGACTCACACTGGGCGCTCCATTCAACAGTGGCTGCTGTGGATATCATGTATTGATAAATAAGGAGAATAATTCTTGTGGTTACCGCAGACAGGCAATTTAGAAATATGCAGTGAAACAGGAAGCAAGGAAAGAGGCCTTAAGGCAGGTAGGGGAGGAGGAGTGATGTGGGTGGCTGTTGCCATTGCTCTGGGTAGAATGGAGTAAGAGCCCACGGAGGCCTGCCAAAAGAAGGAAAGAATGACCGTCGTTATTTCATCGCCATTGTCCCAATGTTCTCTGCCTCATCAAGGCACTGGCAGTGGGTGCGGGCCAGGGCATCCCTCTCCACAGCAATCCCCTCCACTGTGTGAAGTGGGGGACTTGTTTGTGAAGAGCCTAAGAACACTAGGAATTAAATACACATAGAGCTGCTATCCTTTCACACCTGTTAGATTGCTTTCAGATATGCTTCCTTATGTATTTGAAACAATTGTGCTCCAAGACAGGTAGGCAGGGCAGGTGTTATTATGTACTGCGGAGGAATGCATGAGAGCTGAAAAGATTTGCTTAAAGTCGCATTGCTTAAACAGGCAATTCTTATTTCTGCTTCGGTGCTCTTTCCACTGAATTGTACCTCAGAAGAAAGAAGAAGGAAAGGGAGAGGATAGGAAGGAGATACAGATGGAGAGGGTGGGCAGGATTAAACAGCACAAATAGGAAAGGCAGGGGCTTCCCTGGTGGCTCAGATGGTAAAGAATTTGTCTGCAGTGCAAGAGACCTGGGTTTGATCACTGGGTCGGAAAGATCCCCTGGAGAAGGGAATGCCCACCCACTCCAGTATTCTTGCCTGGAGAATTCCATGGACAGAGGAACTTGGTGGGCTACAGTGCATGGGATCGCAAAGAGTCACACATAACTGAGTGACCAACACTTTGCTGTCAGGAAAAGCAGGCTGTTGGGGAGGCACAATTGTCATTCTCAGAGCCCACAGTCTGCTGTTTAATACACATGAAGGTGGTGCAGGGGGAGTCCATGCCATTCGTGGGCGCAGGGAGAACCCTGTAAATTTCATCGTAGGAATGTGGTGAGTTTGCCAGGGTTCTTGCAGATGTGGAGACAATAATGTGATAAAAGGGCTTTGGGGATTCTAAAGGGAAGAGAAATGGCTAGTAGGAGTTTGGTAGCATTAGCAGTTGTTAACACCTGCCAGAGGCTTAGTGTCTCATTCATAACATGGGGGAGGTAATAACAACCCACCTCAGGCTTTTGAGGACGAAATAAGGTAAGCATAGGAAGTGTATAGCACAATAGTTGGCACAAAATAGTAAATGACTCTATAAATCTAGTTATTATCATAATCATGGTAAATTTTATTATTTTTATAATCATATATATGGCTTTACTGGGCTTCCCTGGTGGCTCAGATGGTAAAAAAAATCTGCCTGCAATGCAGGAGACCCGGTTTTGATCCCTGGGTTGGGAAGATCCCCTGGAGAAGGAAATGGCAACCCACTCCAGTATCCTTTCCTGGAGAATTCCATGGACGGAGGAGCTTGGCAGGCTGTAATCCATGGGGTCTGGAAGAGTTGGACACGACTGAGCGACTAACATACACACACACACACACACACACACACACACACACACACACACACACGGCTTTACTATTACAGTTTTGTTATTTTAATATCACTGTTGCTTTTCTGTAACCTTTTTCACTCCGGCCGCTGGGGATACCACTGCTACCATTGCTGTTTCTGCTGCAGTAAGGGCTGCTGCCATCACAACCACTGCTGCCAACAATGGACACAGGGTGTGCAGACAGATAAAAGGATACAGTGCAGCCGTTGGGCTTGCCTTTCAGTGGGGAATATAGTGCCTGCATCACCAGACCTGGAAAACTCAGAGAGCAGCAGAGAACAAATACTTAAGGATATGGGTGTAGAATGTCCTACAAGAATAGAAAATGTCTTGGAGCTGGTCCCAGGGGGAACGTGGGAAAGGGAGAGAGGGGGACTCATACTTACTGTGGGTCTTCATGCAATGCAAAACCCTTGGTTTACATCTATCTCATTACTAAGTTCAGTTCAGTCGCTCAGTCGTGTCCGACTCTTTGCAGCCCCATGGACTGCAGCATGCCAGGCCTCCCTGTCCATCACCAACTCCCAGAGTTTACTCAGACTCATGTCCATTGAGTCCTTGTAATAATCAGTGAAGTCCTGAGTAACAGAATAGAGGTATAATATGTTAGATTATTACAGCTTTGTAAGAAAAAGCTATACATTTTGAAAAATGAATGAAAAAGAGCAACCAGGACCATAAATATCTCCTGGCTTGTGATTCTTCCGTTTGCAGACCTGAAAATTGAGACCTAGGTTGGTTGGGCCCTGACCAAGTTCATGCTGTCATATAGTAGCCAAGTCTGAAGCCAGGCTCCCAGTTTGCTACCATTTTGTCGCTTCTTTTAGTTGATAAAGAGGGAAAATGGGTCTGAATTTTTGTAAAATTGCTCCCCCACTTCTTGGAAGCTTATCATTAATTTATAAATGTTGAAATTTATACATTATCAAGAAACCAGAGAAGAAATTATGTGATTTCAAATACTTGATGGGTGGATGTTAGTTTTGTTCCAGGTCTGCCCAGTAGAGGGCAGCAGTAGGTTTTAATTCTGTGTGGTTATGAACTGCAGGCTGGTCCAGCTTGGTTGAAGGTCTCAGGTTTGGTCAGAATCGCTAAGTCTCTTCAGTCATGTCCGACTCTGTGTGACCCCATGGACTGCAGCCCACCAGGCTCCCCCGTCCCTGGGATTCTCCAGGAAAGAACACTGGAGTGGGTTGCCATTTCCTTCTCCAATGCATGAAAGTGAAAAGTGAAAGTGAAGTTGCTCAGTCGTGTCTGACTTAGCGACCCCATGGACTGCAGCCTACCAGGTTCCTCTGTCCATGGGGTTTTCTAGGCAAGAGTACTGGAGTGGGGTGCCATTGCCTTCAGAATAGAAGGATCTAAAGTATGTTAGGTCTCTTCTGAGCTACTAGGTACTAGTACTGAGTACTAGGCACCGCTATCAGATGGTTTTGTTTTGTTTTGTTTTTTATTGGGCAGGAGGTTGAAGGGTGATGGTTTAGGTATTTCTTGTTATTACCACTTCTCACTTTAAATTACATTTCCTGTTAACAAATCACAGTAATCTGACATGCATTTTATAAAACTCATCTCCAAAAGAAAAATCTCAGTTTTGAAGATGATTGTATTTTGTGGTCAAATTAATACAGTTCTGGGCGATGAAGAAATTTCCAGAAAGTTCAGTGGTCCCTGCAGTTCTCCTCAGAGCCAGATCAGTAAAGAAGGGGGAAGTCGAAGTGCATAACTGGGAAGAAGTGAACAGAACTCTGTGTGTGTCACCACATACATTGTGGATTTAACGTAAATACTCCTGATGATCTAAGTAGGTTTGAGGATGCATGTTCAATTACTGCTTTGTGTTTCTTTCTGTATTCCTCTTGTTTAAAAACAGCCATTATGTGAATATGGGCTGCCCAGGTGGCTCAGTGGTAAAGAATCCACCTGCCAAACAGGAGACCTGGGTTTGATCCCTGGGTTAGGAAGATCCCCTGGAGAAGGAAATGGCAGCCCACTGCAGTATTCTTGCTTGGGAAATCTCATGGATAGAGGAACCTGGCGGGCTGCAGTCCATGGTGTCTAAAAGAGTCAGACACAACGTAGGACCAAGCAACAGCGGCAGCAACTGGGAATTTATTGTATTGAGGAGCTCATGTTCACAGGGAGGAGATTGGTGATTGGGGGGTGTTACTTTTCCTATTTTAAAGCTGAAAGAACAGTTGGCCAAAGGTTACAGTTATTGATTTAACTGGACAGATGTTCCCAGAGTATAACGTCATTGTTTTCATTATTTAAAAAAATTTTAATTCGTTGCTTTTAGGCAGGTTAGAATGCAGTCTCTTTGGCCAGAAAAGTGCTTTAGGCCACTAGAGGGTGCCATCAGAATAGTTAATTTCCTCAGAATCTGGACAGGAATTGCTTCCCAGCGTGTAAAAACCCTTGTAGATGTTTTCCTTTTGCTCTATGCCTGATATAAGGAGCTTGACTGGTGTTTATGCTGTGAGTGAATTAGGCAGAGCGGAGGATAGAGCAAAAACGAAGAGGAAAAAGCATCATACATCACTTTCAGTTCAGTTGGTGAATTGAATTTAAAAATTCATACATTCTGGGTAAGTGGCCTCTTTCTGGTGACATTTGATTTAGAGCAGAGAGGATCCACTCTGGAAATTGTGATTTGCTAATCCCACCGGCCTCATTTAAGGGCGAATGTTTGTATTTTCAGATTGAGGTATCTTTTAAAAATACCAATGGCTTAAGAGAGCATTTTAAACTTTTGCTCATCTTGGAGATCCACTTTTAGAAATTTAAACATAATGACATTCTCAAAATATTATCAGAGATAGTGTTCATACAGATGAATTTGTAGAGAACTGATTGTTTTCTGTTACCAGAAATGAATCGGCGGAATCAATGGCCTTATTTCACATCCAATTGGATTTCTGAGATCTGTGTGTTCAGATGCATTATGTGCGTCATTTTTGCCTTTCGGAAATTTGACGACTTTTTCCAAAGCTTGTGTGCATCTGCTAACTTTTTGAAACTTAATTGGCATGCGTGTGCCAGGAGAAGAGCCCTGACTGCCTGCCTGTCTAGTATTCACTGAGTGTTACTGATAATATACTGACTACCATTAAGAAAGTTTGTCTTTATTCACTGTTACAACTCACACTAATACCATTTCTTTTAAAAGTAGCTGAACCGTGAGGAACAGAAAGGAATTTGGCTATGGTTGCAGAAAAGCTAGTATAAAAACTTGGCAGATGCCTTTTTGAACTTGTGAGAATTCTAATATGATTGTTCTTTCTCCCTGGTTTAAAACGTCAGTGGCCTCTTGTCAATTACAGGGTAAGTGTCAAGTTCCTGCCACTGATTAAGTTCCATGTTACTTGTAGGGTTGGGCTTCCCTGGTGGCTCAGTGGTAAAGAATCTGCCTGTAATGCAGGAGACGTGGATTCAATCGCTGGGTGAGGCAGATCCCCTGGAGAAATGGCAACCCATTCCAGTACTCTTGCCTAGGAAATCCCATGGAAAGAGGAGCCTGGTGGGCTCCAGTCCGTAGGGGTGGAACAAGCATGACTGAGCGACCAAACAATGACAACAACACTTGCAGGGTTAGGGCCACACAAAGCTCCTGTGATCTGTGTTTGGCTGCCTATCCAGCTTTTCATGAGCCACTCCATCTCACCCTGGACACACTCTTACAGAATTATGATTCTTCTACTTTCCAATCAACACACTCCTGAAATCCCATGCGTGTTTTCCATGAAGGTACATGTACTGGTCACTCTGTTTTGGCTTCTCCCAGCACTGTCACCTCCTTAGTGGAGCTTTCTCTTAGCAACACCTCAGCCCCTCAGCCCTGCACTGCAGACAGTTCATCCTTCCTTCACTCCTCCTGCTCTGGGCCTTGTTGCACTTGGCATCATTGGTAGTTTATTTCCTTCCACTTTTGCCTTCTAGACTGTGAGCTCCTTGGGTGCAGGCATGGTGTCATATTGTCCCCCAGTTCCCAGCATAGTATCTTGGTCAATCAGTAAGTATCTTTGGAATTAACGTTTGGCAAGCAAGGTTGTGAAGTTACGATGACAGACTTTGTGGGAGTTGGCGTGAGAGCATGAGCGGGGACAAAGTAAATCTGCTTTTAGTTTTGCAGGAGAATTGTTAAGCTGTTTTTCAGTTGGTGCTCCATCCTTGTATTTCAAGTCTATGACTTGGAGTTTATCTGATCTTAGGTTGAAAATCCTTTGTTATCTCCAATTTGCTGAGAGTCTTGGGTGAGCCAATTAATTGTATTTACCTTTGCCATCTTATCATAAAATGGAATGGTTAGATTTTATTGTCTAACAGTTATGTATTATCCACTTTGGACTATTCGAGAGCAAAAATGTAGTCCCTGGCACTCAGCATATTTCCATATTGTAATCTTCCTCACCCAGTCAGTATGCATATAAGGTTTCCTGTTACCTGAAGCCACATCTAATTAGGAACATATTTTGAAACTACATTTAAATTGGTTTTTAGTATTCTTTCATTCTGGATTACCTGTTACTTATTTCCTCATTTTAGGGGAAATAATTAGATTGCACCCTTACATCATGATTCTGTAAATCTTTAAAACAAGGCTGACATTATGGAGAAGGGAAGGTGAACGAGACAGAAAATGACAGAATTTTGTACTTGGTTCAGAACAAGAGAACTCCTTTTCAGTGGAAGGAATGCACTTGTTTTGCCCTCTTTCCTCCCTGTGCTGAGCTGTGCTTAGTTGCTCAGCCATGTCTGACTTTTTGCGACCCCCATGGACTGTAGCCCACCAGGCTCCTCTGTCCATGGGATTCTCCATCCAAGAATACTGGAGTGGGTTGCCTTGCACTCCTCCAGGGGATCTTCCCAGCCCAGGGATCGAGCCCAGGGATCGAACCCAGGTCTCCCCGCATTGCAGGCACTTTCCTCCCTAGCCTCTTACCAAGTTGTATAATGAAATGAGAGGCCAGCAGAGGGTGTGGTATACATGCTTAAAAAATCATGGAGAGTCGGGTGTAGGGCTCTGCTTGTTTTATGTTAATCAAATTTGACTGGCATAATAGAGATGGATGACTCTTTTTTTTTTTTTTTTTTTTTTTTAATTGAGTAGTATTTTTAAAAATTTCTTACTTTGAAATTCAGTAATTTTAAAAGGAATTAAAATTCAAGAGGCCCAGTTGCGGTTGTGCTTTGATATAGGATTTTCTAAGCTTCCCATTAAAATTAGTCCCACAGATTCAAATACTGATTTTAAAAAGTATATAATAACTTTAAAAAATTGTTTTTCCTTACATACACACATACAGAAAGGAAAGGAGCGTTTGTAGAACTTACAAAGCAATAACAAAGCTAAGAGATTCAAACAACAGCCTTTAATTAAACCCAAATTTAAAAGACCATTTGAAATTGTTTTGATTGTTGTGCAACCAGCTTGCTGGCTGATTATATCAGTTGGGGAGGAACTGGGAAGGTCCTGCTTTTTTTGTCCAGACCAGAAGGACCCCTTAGGGAATAGAACAAGGTACTGAGTGGTGGGCTTTTCTCTGTGACTTTATGGAAAGCAGAAGGAGGTAGATGACGCAGAGAAGGAAAGAGGAAGATGAAAAACCAAGCTTGGAAAGAGGCAGAAAAGGCCCGGAGAGGGGAAAGCATTTGGTCAGAAAGCAGGGATCCATGGAAGTCTGTGATTGAAAGTTCACGACCAAGCGTAGGCTGAGCAGACAGGCCCCAGCCTGACCCTGGCTCTGGTGCTCACTCCAGGGTAGCCTGGAGCATCCACTGAGCGCCCTGTGCTGCATCTGTGAAATGCAGACTGTTCAGGGGCTTCCCATTGGTGGTCCAGGGTGAAAACCCGAGTCCTTCATCAGGCCTCTAGGGTTTGGAACGGTCTAGTCCCTGTCTCACCTTTAGCACTTCTCTGCATTCTCTCCTGGTTCTCCATGTGTCTGCTGGCCTGAGGCTTTTAGAGGAGCTGCTTGCCCCTGTGTTTGGAGGTGTTAGGCTTTCCATCCTTAGCTGACCTCAGTCTCAGGTCCGTCATTTCTCCAGAAAACAAAATTGGAATTATGCTGTATTTACTGCTCTATGATCTACCTGCATTTTCATTTAAGATACCTGTGGACATTTTTTGATGTCAACAAAGATTTATACAATCATTTTAAATGACAGTATTATATTCTGCTACAAGAATGACTGTGATTAATAATGAGTTATTTCTTGATGGACAGTTAGATCGTTTCCTTTTTTTTTGTTGTTGTTGTTGTTAACCATACTGGAATGATGGAGAAGGAAATGGCAATCCACTCCAGTATTCTTGCCTGGAGTGTTCCGAGGACAGAGGAGCCTGGTGGGCTACAGTCTATAGGGTCACAAGGAGTTGGACACGACTGAGCAATTTTCACTCACTTCACATACTGGAATGAACATCATTGTACAAATGAACATCATTGTACGTGTGTTACTGCGTGTGATATTACCTATTTTCTTAGGAAATGTTCCTAGGGGTGGAATTGCTTGCTAGGGGTGGTCGAAGAGTATATGCCTTATAATGATCGATGTCTGGTGTCTTATTGATGTCTAAAGTGGGAGTCTTTGTAGTTGAAATCTTACACTGAGCCTCAGGTCTCTCATCTGCAGAGTACTATATTACTTACACCATGCTTAGTCCAGTACCTAGAGTTTGATATTCAGTATTATTACTTATTTACTTTTGGTATTGAAATGTTTTCCCTGTACATTTATTTTCAGTCTTTCTTAGATCTGCAGTCAGCTGTTTTGTAGAGAGCGTGAGAGAACTTCCAGCAGTTTTGCAACCTTGAGACTTTCAGTAACTTTAGGAGACATTAGAATTCACCATGATCGATAGAGAGCCTATTATGGAGGGCCCAGCTTGGGAACCTAAAGTCTTAGAGCCATTAAAGGTAGTTCAGAGAGAGCTGTTGTTGGCGAGAAGCATGACAAGCCCTATTCTTCTTCAGTCTGCTCTTGGGTAAGGAATTATTTTCAGTGTGCGGACGAGGCCGAGCGTGCCTTGTTACAAGGTGTTTCTGCCCGTTATTCTGTCACTTCGATCTCTTCTGTCCAGAACAAACAAATGATAAACCAGCTGCCAGCCTGTGAGTAATGATCAAACCATTTCCATCACCCCTGGGTGTATGGTTTGGAATTCTCGTTACGAGGTCTGATGTCAGCCACTTGCACCTTACCAGGCGTCGGCCATGCCCAGCATCTACGCTGAAGGGTGGTACCACGCCGTTTGGATATTGAGCTTTGCCTCTTTTTTTTTTTTGGCTTTTGTTATATACTCATGTCCTAGTTCAGATCCCCTATGATCTTAACCAAATTATAGCTTTTAAAATTGTAACCCCCATTTTTTTCTGTATCAATTGCATAGTATTATTATTTTTTAAATAATTTTATTTATTTATGGCTGTGCTGAGTCTTTGCTGTGGTGTGGGCCCATAGGCCCACTAGGACCACAGCCTTGTCTAACTCAATAAAACTAAGCCATGCCTGTGGGGCAACCCAAGATGGGCAGGTCATGGTGGAGAGATCTGACAGAATGTGGTCCACTGGAGAAGGGAATGGCAAACCACTTCAGTATTCTTGCCTTGAGAACCCCATGAACAGTATGAAAAGGCAAAATGATAGGATACTGAAAGAGAAACTCCCCAGGTCAGTAGGTGCCCAATATACTACTGGAGATCAGTGGAGAAATAACTCCAAAAAGAATGAAGGGATGGAGCCAAAGCAAAAACAATACCCAGCTGTGGATGTGACTGGTGATAGAAGCAAGGTCCGATGCTGTAAAGAGCAGTATTGCATAGGAACCTGGAATGTCAGGTCCATGAATCAAGGCAAATTGGAAGTGGTCAAACAAGAGATGGCAAGAGTGAATGTCGACATTCTAGGAATCAGCGAACTGAAATGGACTGGAATGGGTGAATTTAACTCAGATGACCATTATATCTACTACTGTGGGCAGGAATCCCTCAGAAGAAATGGAGTAGCCATCATGGTCAACAAAAGAGTCTGAAATGCAGTACTTGGATGCAATCTCAAAAACGACAGAATAATCTCTGTTCGTTTCCAAGGCAAACCATTCAATATCACAGTAATCCAAGTCTGTGCCCCAACCAGTAACACTGAAGAAGCTCAAGTTGAACGGTTCTGTGAAGACCTACAAGACCTTTTAGAACTAACACCCAACAAAGATGTCCTTTTCATTACAGGGAACTGGAATGCAAAAGTAGGAAGTCAAGAAACACCTGGAGTAACAGGCAAATTTGGCCTTGGAATACGGAATGAAGCAGGGCGAAGACTAATAGAGTTTTGCCAAGAAAATGCACTGGTCATAACAAACACCCTCTTCCAACAACACAAGAGAAGACTCTATACATGGACATCACCAGATGGTCAACACCGAAATCAGATTGATTATATTTTTTGCAGCCAAAGATGGAGAAGCTCTATACAGTCAGCAAAAACAACACCAGGAGCTGACTGTGGCTCAGACCATGAACTCCTTATTGCCAAATTCAGACTTAAATTGAAGAAAGTACGGAAAACCACTAGACCATTCAGATATGACCTAAATCAAATCCCTTATGATTATACACTGGAAGTGAGAAATAGATTTAAGGGACTAGATCTGATAGATAGAGTACCTGATGAGCTATGGAATGAGGTTCGTGACATTGTACAGGAGACAGGGATCAAGACCATCCCCATGGAAAAGAAATGCGAAAAAGCAAAATGGCTGTCTGGGGAGGGCTTACAAATAGCTGTGAAAAGAAGAGAAGTGAAAAGCAAAGGAGAAAAGGAAAGATATAAACATCTGAATGCAGAGTTCCAAAGAATAGCAAGAAGAGATAAGAAAGTCTTTTTCAGCGATCAATGCAAAGAAATAGAGGAAAACAACAGAATGGGAAAGACTAGGGATCTCTTCAAGAAAATCAGAGATACCAAAGAAACATTTCATGCAAAGATGGGCTCGATAAAGGACAGAAATGGTATGGAACTAACAGAAGCAGAAGATATTAAGAAGAGATGGCAGGAATACACAGAAGAAATGTACAAAAAAGATCTTCACGACCCAGATAATCACGATGGTGTGATCACATCCTGGAATGTGAAGTCAACTGGGCCTTAGAAAGCATCACTACGAACAAAGCTAGTGGAGGTGATGGAATTCCAGTTGAGCTATTCCAAATCCTGAAAGATGATGCTGTGAAAGTGCTGCACTCAATATGCCAGCAAATTTGGAAAACTCAGCAGTGGCCACAGGACTGGAAAAGGTCAGTTTTCATTCTAATCCCAAAGAAAGGCAATGCCAAGGAATGCTCAAACTACCGCACAATTGCACTCATCTCACATGCTAGTAAAGTAATGCTCAAAATTCTCCAAGTCAGGCTTCAGCAATATGTGGACCTTGAACTTCCAGATATTCAAGCTGGTTTTAGAAAAGGCAGAGGAACCAGAGATCAAATTGCCAACATCCGCTGGATCATGGAAAAAGCAAGAGAGTTCCAGAAAAACATCTATCTCTGCTTTATTGACTATGCCAAAGCCTTTGACTGTGTGGATCACAATAAACTGTGGAAAATTCTGAAAGAGATGGGAATACCAGACCACCTGACCTGCCTCTTGAGAAATCTGTATGCAGGTCAGGAAGCAACAGTTAGAACTGGACATGGAACAACAGACTGGTTCCAAATAGGAAAAGGAGTACGTCAAGGCTGTATATTGTCACCCTGTTTATTTAACTTATATGCAGAGTACATCATGAGAAACGCTGGACTGGAAGAAACACAAGCTGGAATCAAGATTGCCGGGAGAAATATCAATCACCTCAGATATGCAGATGACACCACCCTTATGGCAGAAAGTGAAGAGGAACTAAAGACCCTCTTGATGAAAGTGAAAGAGGAGAGTGAAAAAGTTGGCTTAAAGCTCAACATTCAGAAAACGAAGATAATGGCATCCGGTCCCATCACTTCATGGGAAATAGATGGGGAAACAGTAGAAACCGTGTCAGACTTTATTTTTCTGGGCTCCAAAATCACTGCAGATGGTGACTGCAGCCATGAAATTAAAAGACGCTTACTCCTTGGAAGGAAAGTTATGATCAACCTAGATAGCATATTCAAAAGCAGAGACATTACTTTGCCAACAAAGGTTCAACAAAGGTTCATCTATTCAAGGCTATGGGTTTTCTAATGGTCACGTATGGATGTGAGAGTTGGACTGTGAAGAAGGCTGAGCGCCGAAGAATTGATGGTTTTGAACTGTGATGTTGGAGAAGACTCTTGAGAGTCCCTTGGACTGCAAGGAGATCCAACCAGTCCATTCTGAAGGAGATCCAGTCCTGGGATTTCTTTGGAAGGAATGATGCTAAAGCTGAAACTCCAGTACTTTGGCCACCTCATGCGAAGAGTTGATCCATTGGAAAAGGCTCTGATGCTGGGAGGGATTGGGGGCAGGAGAAGGGGACAACAGAGGATGAGATGGCTGGATGGCATCACTGACTCGATGGACGTGAGTCTGAGTGAACTCTGGGAGTTGGTGATGGACAGGGAGGCCTGGTGTGCTGCGATTTATGGGGTCGCAGAGAGTCGGACATGACTGAGCGACTGACCTGATCTGGGCCCATGGGGGCTATTCTCTATGTGTGACGCATGGGCTTCTCATTACAGCGGCGCCTCTTGTTGCGAAGCACAGGCTCTAGGGCACTTGGGCTTCAGTAGTTGTGACACATAGGCTCTAGAGCACAGCCTCTACGGTTGTGGTGCCTGGGTTTAGTTGCTTGGCAGCACGTGGGATCTTCCTGGATCAGGGATCGAACCCACGTCTCCTACATTGGCAGATGGATTCTTTACCACTGAGCCACCAGGGCAGTCCCATAGCATGTCTTTTAAAAAGTATAGGCTTGAGATTATACTTCCCCCTGGCTGATGTTAAACCTTGGGGGAGTTACTCAGGTTCTCGGAGCATTGCTTTTCTCACCTTCCCAAACTTCAAGAGTTTTGTGACATTTAAATGTGACAGTTTATCCTATCAGATGCTTTTACAGCATCTGTAACATAGCAGGGATTCATTACTGCCTGTGCCTTCATCTCCTTCCCTTGCTGTGCATCAGGGGACGTTTTGTAAGGAAGGAGGGTGTATTCCACGAGTGAGCAGGAGGAAGTATTTAAATGTCATGTGAGGATTGACTTTTATTTTCTCAAGGAAATTAAAGTCTAAGGTTAGTGAATTGGATCCCTCTGTTTCCTTCCCTCTTCTTGTCTCTGTAGAACCTCAGCTGCTAACCCTTGTTCTTCAAATAAAACTGTTCTTCTGACAACACACGCAGTCTTTCTAGTTTCCTTGAGGACTTCAGATTACTGAAGTTTGACTGGAACTCTATTATTTGTTCCTGTTTTAATATTACAATTTCTAGTTCCTGTGTTTACTTACGAAAATTTAAGTTACAGTTGGAAAGCTTCCCTATTTAATGTATTTTTAACAGCTATAATGAGTTTATCTGTTAGAATAAAGTAAAAGTTTTGTGAAATAAATGACTTCTAAGCCAGCCTCCCCCACTGAAGCTTCCCGTGATAGGATAGTACTTCCTGGGAGCCTCTTGCTTTTCTCTTATTCACCACCTTGAGTGATATTCTTGGTCATTTTTCCTTACAGAAGCTTACTACCTAGTTGATCTGATACCCAGATACCCAGGCTCCTTAACCAGAGATCAGCATTCAGTGGGTCTGGGGCCCTGACCCAGGACTCTGCAATTTTCATAAGCAGGTCAGTCAATGGTTATACTGGGGATTGAGACAAGTCTTCTGCTCTGTCTCAGGTTTGGAAGGAAATTATATTGCTAAGCTCACTTCACAAAAAATTAATAGTCCTTCCCCCCCCGCCCCCACCGCCAATTATTTAGCCACACAACTAAAATGCTCCTTTTTCTTACTCACCTTTGGGGTATGTGGTCCCTTCCTCTGTGTCATTTATACTCTGAACTCTGCTGGAGCAGCCCCTTATGGTTGTTGCTTGTAGGACCTATCTTAGCAGCATCCCATCACTTGCTCACTGGGCTATCCCTGTGAAGCAGGGCTTCGATGTCTTCTTAAACTGGTGTCTTGTGTTGCTTAATAGATCTTGTATTCCCTATTCAAGTGGGCCTTCTGTCTTGAGAGTGCTCTCATTTTACTGGCGTTATTAGGTACCAGTTTCTGCCTTCCTCCTAATGCTGGTTTCTTCAGTGCATAATATAAGAAGGCGTGGGGGCAGTCTCACATGTTGAGGTGGCAGGATGGATGGATGAGCCTTTGGCATACCTACGTGCAGAGTTGTTGGGGAGTTCATATCTGGGCAGTGAAGAGAAGGTCAGGAAATAGCCGTGGGCTCACACTATAGGAGAGTTTCTAACAGTGGAAACTGTCCAGAGATTAAATAGACTGGAATTAAAACCATGAAGGACCCACAGGACTGGAAGAGACCCTAGCTGTCATCTCCACCAGCGCTTCCCGACCAGTGGCCAGAGCACAGCAGTGGACGGTGAGTGGGTGACCGATGAGCCATGCTCCTGATCACCCCATCACTCAGGGCAGTTGAGCAGGGCTTGGGATGGCTGGTGTTCTGGGGCCAGTTGCTGTAAATCAGTCTAGCATGTCATCCCGTGAGCTGTATAAATATTGTTATTTTCTACATGTGCCATAAGGTGACTAGTTTGTGATGTAATCATCCAAACTACTGAATATTAAAATTCTGTGAACCATCAAAAAAAAAACCAAACAAACAAACAAACAAAAAACTTCATCTGGAAGTTTAAAATTTTGGTATAGGAGATTTTGAGGAAGCTTTGGAGTTCATGGAGACTGCTGGCCTGAACCTGTCCTCCTGGTGTAGAGACCAGATATTGAGTTCTCTGGAGATTTAATGGATTTTTCAATCAGTGACCAAGATCTGGATCACTGCTGTTGGCTGCTGGTTTCGTTCTATTTCTTTTTATATTGGATATACTGAAGCCAGCTGACGAAAATAAGATGAATTAGTAGGTTAAAGCTTCATTGAGGAGCAGGGACCGTCTTACTTGGCCATCTTCACTGCTTACCGTGTTCTGTGACAAACTCCCTGCTTCGTAGATGCTGGCCAAATGAATGAATGTGGTGAGATTTATTTTTGACTCCACTGGGAAGTTGGGCCAGATGTCTTTCAACCCTCCTGTAATGACTATTTATTTCTTACCAGTGTTTGGAGGGAACAGGGCAGGTTTGTTTGTTTCTGTTGGAATTGAGCATGGTGCAAGGTCTGACATCACATGTTACATTTAAACTTCCAAGAAGCTTAGAAAATACAGAATAATATAAAAGGGGAATTCAAGTAAATACTGAAAACTTCCCTTTGAATTTATAAAGGGAAAATCACTAATTTTTGGAGTGAATTTTTCTTATTTTAGAGTATATTTTCCCCTTACTGTGTGCATCTGAGAAATAAAATGAGTATCCCAATAATGGGATCCTACCTTAAGCATAGATTATACTGCATTTCTGGGTTCAAAGAAAGTGAAGACAATTATATAAGGATCCAAAAACAGGGGAAAAGAAACAGCTGGAGGTTGAAAGGTAGGTGGGTGTGACCTGTGAGGGTGAATGACTGTATTAACTCTGCAGCAACAAGGGAAGAGAGCTAACCCATGTTTGTTTAGCCTGTGCACTGAGTTTAATTTATTTTGAAGTTTGACAACTAAAAGTTGAGCCCAGGACTCTTGAATTTAGCTGATAAACTCCTGACTTGGAAGATGGGTAAAATGTAGTTGGTGCCTCTTGATTTCTGGTAGAAGCAAACACAAATACTCTTTGAAGGAACACTTTCCTCCAAATCAAAATAAAACATTAAAAATAAGTAATTTAGCTGCCACCCCAAAGAAATTCAGATATGGGAATTATATTATGCTTTCTATTTAAAAAGACTGTATATGAAATATTTAAAGAAATAGAAAATAGAATCCTGAAAAGGAACAAACAAAATATCAAAAATGATCAGCAGATCTGAAAAATAAACATATTTTAGATATGAATTTTATAACTGTTAAAGTAAGAGAAATAAAAATCATTAGTGGAAGGTCTTAGATGAAAAAATTTTTGAAAATTAGACACAGATGAAAAAACAACTGGTAAACTGAAGAAATTACCAAGAATGCAACACAGGCAGATAGAAAGATGAAAATAATCAGACAGAGAGGTTAATAATTCTGCATTTAAGTGCTTTACAGAGGCCCACAAACACGTATATGCCACACACAAAGTATCCGTTCAATTCAGTTCAGTTGCTCAGTCGTGTCCGACTCTTTGCGACCCCATGAATCGCAGCATGCCAGGCCTCCCTGTCCATCACCAACTCCCGGAGTTCACTCAAACTCAGGTCCATCGAGTCAGTGATGCCGTCCAGCCATCTCATCCTCTGTCGTCCCCTTCTCCTCCTGTCCCCAATCCCTCCCAGCATCAGAGTCTTTTCCAATGACTCAACTCTTCACATGAGGTAGCCAAAGTATTGGAGTTTCAGCTTTAGCATCAGTCCTTCCAATGAACACCCAGGACTGATCTCCTTTAAGATGGACTGGTTGGACCTCCTTACCGTCCAAGGGACTCTCAAGAGCCTTCTCCAACACCACAATTCAAAAGCATCAATTCTTCGGCGCTCAGCCTTCTTCACAGTCCAACTCTCACATCCATACATGACCATTGGAAAAACCATAGCCTTGACTAGACGGACCTTTGTTGGCAAAGTAATGTCTCTGCTTTTTAATATGCTGTCTAGGTTCATCATAACTTTCCTTCCAAGGAATAAGCATCTTTTAATTTGATGGCTGCAATCACCATCTGCAGTGATTTTGGAGCCCAGAAAAATAAAGTCTGACACTGTTTCCACTGTTTCCTCATCTATTTGCCATGAAATGATGGGACCAGATGCCATGATCTTTTTCTTTAAGCCAACTTTTTCACTCTCCTCTTTCACTTTCATCAAGAGGGTCTTTAGTTCTTCTTCACTTTTTGCCATAAGAGTGGTGTCATCTGCATATCTGAGGTTATTGATATTTCTCCCGGCAATCTTGATTCCAGCTTGTGTTTCTTCCAGTCCAGCGTTTCTCATGATGTACTCTGTATATAAGTTAAATAAACAGGGTGACAATATACAGCCTTGACGTACTCCTTTTCCTATTTGGAACCAGTCTGTTGTTTCATGTCCCATTCAAACTGTTGCTTCCTGACCTGCATACAGATTTCTCAAGAGGCAGGTCAGGTAGTCTGGTATTCCCATCTCTTTCAGAATTTTCCACAGTTTATTGTGATCCACACAGTCGAAGGCTTTGGCATAGTCAATAAAGCAGAGATAGATGTTTTTCTGAAACTCCCTTGCTTTTTCCATGATCCAGCGGATGGTGGCAATTTGATCTCTGGTTCCTCTGCCTTTTCTAAAACCAGCTTGAATATCTGGAAGTTCACGGTTCACATATTGCTGAAGCCTGGCATGGAGAATTTTGAGCATTACTTTACTAGCGTGTGAGATGAGCACAATTGTGCGGTAGTTTGAGCATTCTTTGGCATTGCCTTTCTTTGGGATTGGAATGAAAACTGACCTTTTCCAGTCCTGTGGCCACTGCTGAATTTTCCAAATTTGCTGGCATATTGAGTGCAGCACTTTCACGGCATCATCTTCCAGGATTTCAAATAGCTCAACTGGAATTCCATCACCTCCACTAGCTTTGTTCGTAGTGATGCTTTCTAAGGCCCATTTGACTTCTCATTCCAGGATGTCTGGCTCTAGGTCAGTGATCACACCATCATGATTATCTGGGTTGTGAAGATTTTTTTTGTGTGTAGTTCTTCTGTGTATTCTTGCCACCTCATACTATCTTCTGCTTCTGTTAGGTCCATACCATTACTGTCCTTTATCGAGCCCATCTTTGTATGAAATGTTCCCTTGGTATCTCTAATTTTCTTGGAGAGATCTCTAGTCTTGCCCATTCTGTTGTTTTCCTCTATTTCTTTGCATTGATCGCTGAGGAAGGCTTTCTTATCTCTGCTTTCTATTCTTTGGAGCTCTGCATTCAGATGCTTATATCTTTCCTTTTCTCCTTTGCTTTTCGCTTCTCTTCTTTTCACAGCTATTTGTAAGGCCTCCTCAGACTGCCATTTTTCTTTTTTGCATTTCTTTTCCATGGGGATGGTCTTGATCCCTGTCTTCTGTACAATGTCACGAGCCTCTGTCTATAGTTCATCAGGCACTCTGTCTATCAGATCTAGTCCCTTAAATCTATTTCTCACTTCCACTGTATAATCGTAAGGGATTTGATTTAGGTCATACCTGAATGGTCTAGTGGTTTTCCCTACTTTCTTCAATTTAAGTCTGAATTTGGCAATGAGAAGTTCATGATCTGAGCCACAGTCAGCTCCCAGTCTTGTTTTTGCTGACTGTATAGAGCTTCTCCATCTTTGGCTGCAAAGAACATAATCAATCTGATTTCAATGTTGACCATCTGGTGATGTCCATGTGTAGAATCTTCTCTCGTGTTATTGGAAGAGGGTATTTACTATGACCAGTGAGTTCTCTTGTCAAAACTCTATTAGCCTTTGCCCTGCTTCTTTCTGTAATCCAAGGCCAAATTTGCCTGTTACTCCAGGTGTTTCTTGACTTCATACTTTTGCATTCCAGTCCCCTGTAATGAAAAGGACATCTTTTTTGGGTTTTAGTTCAATACACAAAGTATAGTTATCCCTAATGTCTTTTAGGACAGATGCTTTCTTCTTTTAAGTAGGCAGGTAAGTGAGGTGAGTCATCATTCTGGAAAGCTCCAGATTCCTAAAACCTTTCAGAAGATTTTCCTATAGGAGGTTCAGTCCAAGACCCATGGGTTCTTAAAAAACTGATTCATCGTGTTGTGAAATGATTCATCTGGGAATTAAAATGAGAAAAAAGCCAAGTGTAGAATATCTGACAATAAGACCTGAGGTTAAAATCGTAGTCACTTCTGATGTTCTGTTTAATTGCCCTGAAGTTAACTAATGGTTATTTTTAAGATATTTTGTCAGCTGTGCCATTAATGCTGAGTAGATGTATATGGTAAAATAACTGAGATAATTTTTTTATGTTTACGGCTGTGTTACTGTGAAGCAACTGCCCTTCTCCAGATGATCCATCTGTTGTCAAAACAGTAGATTATCAAAAAATGGTTCTTTAATTTTTCTGAGTGAGTTTTGTATTATGTATTTATTCCATGTAATTCTGGATTATAGTTTAAGCTTCAACCTAGATGTAACTTAATCTGGATATAGTTTGTTCTTCTGAGTGTTAGTTCTAACATATGTATAGCTCTCGGAGAGGAAGTACTGGTAACAGCAATAATAGTAACACGAATCATAACCATGATAGCTAATCTCTGTTGAGCTTAATTTAGGCAAATACTGTGCTAAGTGCCTGACTGATATTTTCTCATTGTATCATTACAAAATCCTTACAAGGCCGGTACTATTCTGTCTCCATATTGCAGATGAGAGACTGAGGTGCATAGAATGTAAGTAATTTATGGGGAGTCTGACAGCTGTTAAAGTGTAAGTGTAGGGATGTGTATAGAGGCAGTCTGACTCTAAAGCTGATGCTTAAAAATAGTGTTCATTCCTGCCTCCACATTATATGTTGTTACTTTACAAATATATTGGCGTCAGGATCTATTACTCTTTTCAAGGTCTGTACACTAAGACTGCACGGCAACACTGCCTTCCATGAAACCATCATTGTTCTTTAGAGGAAGATGCAATTCTTATCTTGAATTTCAGTGCTAGCCTAAGGTTCTGGAATCAGCACAGCCCTTCAGTAGGGCCCGGCCGATTACATTTCTCCCAGAATTGGAGTCATTACTCACACAAAGTTTTGCCCTTTTGGTTATGAAGCCTGCAAATCCTGGCTTTAAAAATCTCAATTAAATGTGATCATCTCCACACAATCCCTCTCCAACATGACTGGTATTTCTTGTAGATATAAGCTCCTCAAAGAAATGGCGTTTGCTTATTTAAAATTTTCCCTTTCATTTTCCAGGTTTTACAGCTGCACTCTGTCAGCTTAAGCTTGCATTTGAAATTGACTTTAAAAGCCCAGATTCCCTTTTCCAAGACTTCTTATTTCTAAGCCAATTAGATAACATCATACTGTGGGGATTTTCTGAAGTGTGCCCACTGAAACAAGGCAGCCACCTGCCTTTCTGAGGTCTAATCTGCTGGCTTTCATTGTTTCGTAAGATGACTTCAGGGTACCGACACGGTCTGGAGCTGTGTGCAGATTGCTCAATCGTTGAGTTATGTTGTCCCTAGTGGAGCCTAGGCCACATGTTGTTCCTACTGAATATCAGGTTGCAGGAGAGCATGGGAAGCGGTCTGAAGTTCTTCGGAATCACTAGGGTGGACTGAGTTCCCTTTCATTCTCATACTAATGAGTTTTCTGGAAGTTATAATGAAGGAGCACTTTGAACATCCAACCTACGTAACCTCTGCCAGAGTCACCTTTTTAAAATCGTTTTTCATATGTTGTTTATCTGCCCAGTGTGAACACACAGTCCCAGTTTTCACCCGTTTTAATGCAGAAAGGCAACATGTTATACGGTTCTTTATCTTGGGTTTTTTCACTGAATTTATTCCCATGTGTGTATACAACTTCCCCATCCTTTTGTATTGCTACCTAATATTCTTTTACAAGACATATGATTCATTTATCCAGTTCCCGATTATTGGAAATCTGGATGCTTGCAAACTTTTGCCATACAAACATCGTTTCATTAATTTTTTGTGTATACATGTCATGTTTGCATGTATTTTAAGTTTTTCTGTAGGCTAAATACTCAGAAATACAGGGTCAGAGGGTGTATGTGTATATATCGTGGGTAGATATCACCCAGTCATCTTCTAAATCATTGTGGTTTTTAAAACTCTCATCTCTCATTACTCTGCAGTCAGGATGCTAGGCTTCAGCTAAACTAATTAGTGGTCCTGGTAAATAGGATAAAGATTTTCACCTGTTTCCTAACTTTCTCAAAACATCCTTTCGTTCTGTTCCTTCCACTCTGAGGCCTGAGTTCAGCTGCTCAGTCATGTCTGACTCTTTGTGACCTGGTGGACTGCAGCATGCCAGGCTTGCCTGTCCTTTACTATCTCCTGGAGCTTGCTCAAACTCATGTCCATTGAGTTGGTGATGCCATCCAACCATCTCATCCTCTGTCACCCTCTTCTCCTTCCACTCTACACCTTCACAAATCCTTCCCAAACACTCAGGAAACCCTTCTCTCTTATGGGCTCACAGTTGCACAGTTTGCCGTTGCTCTTCTTTTCTGATTTATGGCATGTGCACACTCGACTCCCTTTTGAAGCTCCATCTTATGCTGCTTGCAACTGAATTGCTTCTTTTGCAAAGTCTGACCTTTCCAGCCAGATTATCAGCAGGTTGAGGGTTCTTAGCTTTCATTTTCACATTTTGTGTACTTCTTACTGCCTAGGACAGTGCTCTGCACATTGTGGGCTTCTTTTCTAAGCTTCTGACAAAAACAGATACAGTGTTTCAGTTAAAAGCTAATAACATCTGCTTTTTATGAGAAAAAAATGAAAAGCGCCAGATGTAGAAAAACTCCCTGACCTGTCACTGCCCAGTGATAACTACTCTTGACGTGTTGTTACACATCCATCCTGCTTATGAATAAATATACAGATAGATGTGATGTACCGTTTTACACATGACCTCACACTATTCCAGTGATGAAGTACCTTGGTTTTCTTCAATAAAAAATTTGTATCTTCTCCCATGTCAGCTGGTAGCATTCTAATTGTTAACAGCTGTATCGTAGTTTCTACACGCACACAGCTTAGTTCATTTAAGCAGTACTGAACTGATGGACACTTGTGGCTTGTAGTTTTCTCTCTGGGTCAATGCATCTGTCAGTACTAGTGTGATGATCTCTTGAGATAAGGTAAAGTCTTGGAAATGAAAGAACTGCATTAAAGCATGGATATACCTTATGGGATCTAAATAATTACCTTTAGAAGAGAAGAAAATTTAAAGCAGTGTTGAATATTTTCCTAGACACCTGTCAAATTCTAATAGTTAGCTGTGGCCTTCAGTACAGCATTCAGTCATCAAAAAGTATCATGAAATATTAGACATAAATCAAAGGAAAAAAATCTCAAAGAGGTACTCCAGGAGAAACAACCTTTGCATGTATTTGTGAGTGTACAAATGAATCATTGCTCTCTGCCTTTCTTCCTGCTGGGCAGTGAGTACCTGTCTTTCTCCTTCCATAAACTATTTAGGGAAGCTTGTCTAATTTAGAATATCATAAAAGCATTTTCTCTCCTGTCAAGGTACAGAGAGGAGCAGTGTTTTCTGTTTCTTGGAGAACAGTTTGCTTAGGAAAGTACACAATCTGATGAAAGAGGCTGCAGCTGTGGGCTATTTTGAAGCTTACTTGAAAACACTTTGGTATGTTTATTTCTTTACTACTCCACTTGATTTCAGAAAAGATTGAGATATTTTGCAAAGATGCAAACAATTGACCAGATAAAATTTATTTGGTAGATGACTAAAAGGAGGTAAAGGGAAAGTGAGGGTAAGAAAATACATAGAAAGCCAAGAGTAAGGTTAGTTCACGAAATACACACAAGATGAAATTGCCATCTTTGAAGTTCTAGAAGAGTTGCACGTGGGCAGTTTGGTATGGTTCAGTCACAAGATTAAGTCCTGTGTACTCACTCCAGTTGGCCTCAGATTTGGCCTTGAGCTGGCACGTTGGGTTGTAACCTCATCTTATTATGATTAGAACACAACCCTCCTACTCAGAAGAAGTTCAGATGTTACTGATTTGGGGGCCCAAGTGACAGTGCACCTAGAGAAGAGACTTACGCAGTGTGAATTCATGAAGTAGAATTTCCCATCTGGAAAGGCCTTTAGGAGGTCATCCGGTTCTCCCTCCTTAGGATGGTGTGAGGCCTTGCAGATGTGTCGTGCTCTTAAGGGGGCTCTGCGGGGCGCCGAGTCTGCACACGACCAGAAACTTCAGCCAGTTGCTTCTGCTCTCCAAGCCACAGTTTCTTTGTGTACCAAACAGGAGTGAGGGCTGGTTCTTACCTCATGGGATCGCCATGAGGATTAAGTGAGATGATGCTAGAGGGGGAGGTGTAAATCAGAACAGTGAGACCCCACCTGGTGCCCAGGAGGATGGCTGTAACCAGGAAGACTGATGCAACAAGCTTTAGTGAGGATGTGGGGCCATTGGAAGCCTCAGACGCTCCTGATGGGCATGTAAAATGGGCAGCTGCTTCGGGAAATCCTCAGAACTTAACACATGATCCAGAAATGCCACTCAGATATGTGGTGAGGAGAAAACACCAGAACTTGTACACAAATGTTCATGGCAGCATTATTCTTAAGTGCCCAAATTGGAAACAACCCAAATGTCATCAGCTAATGAATGGAAAAAAGGGCAGTGTACTGCATGTTTCTGTTTAGGTGAAATGCCCAGAAAAGGCAAGTGATTCGAGACAGAAAGTAGATGAGTGATTGTCTAGGACTGGAGGCTGTGCAGGAAATAGGGAATAACTGCTACTGGACATGGAGTTTCTTTGGGGGGTGATAACATTTGCCTAAAATTGATTGTGGTGATGGTTGCTCTATGACTTATACTTTTTAAATAGATGAATTGTGTCATAGGTGAATTATATCTAAAGAGAAGGAAATGGCAACCCACTGCAGTATTCTTGCCTGGAGAATGCCATGGACAGAGGAGCCTGGCAGGCTACAGTCGATGGGGTCACAAGAGTCAGATATGACTTAGTGACTAAACCACCACCAAAGCTATATGTATATGGCCACATGCACACACACACAGGATAATGCACAGCAAAGTTCTTAGTGTAGTGAAATAAGCCGTATACTAGGTAAATACTCAATAAAGGTAGGCTTTTCTTTTTCGAACAAGTGATGAAACTGTTTGAAACACCTTATCCTGGATCGGGTGGCTCCCCGGCCTAACCCAGAGCCCAGTTCTCCTAGAAGTAAATCAGAGTTCTCTCCTTCTACAGGAGAGCAGCTGTAGAGGCCCTGTGGCTCCATCTAACATGGTCTTGGATTATTTTGACTTCAGATGACTTTCATTTGGCCTTGAACCTTGCCACTGTAAAAAGACTTTTGAGTTTCCCAATTGTGGATGCAATATAAACCTTGAAAGAGTCAGCAAATTTTTCAATTAGCCATGATGAACTGCTTGAATTGATTCATGGCTCTGTCTGCTATTGACTTTTCAGAGACTGATTAGCCTGCCTCAGAGTTTCCAGGCTCTCAGCTTTTTAACTTTTTCTCCATGCAGGCTGTCTTTGGCCATTTCACTTTCCAAACTTCTCTCTCAAAATACGCTGGGCAATCAAAAGCATTGGAGGTTTCTCCATCGTCTCTCAAGGTTTCTTGGTAACAAGTAGAGTCGGTATAAAATGAAATTTTGGTTTCCTATTACAGTTTTTTTTAATGTTTATATCACTTTTTTAAGTTTTTTTTTTTTTTTTGGCCTCTGCATCTGGATATTGCCAAGTCATTGTGACATGAAGAAATTATGAAGCTTGTTATCAACCTGATATTCTCAATCCAGTGAAATTTTTCTTTGTGTGTGAAGCATGCTAACATTTATTCACCAAGCTGATAGATCAGGGTTTAGATGCTCCCTACCTGATTCTACAATGGGATGCCAGGAAAATAAAGCAATGGGCCTCTCCATTCTCCAGAATCTGTCAGGGCAACTTAGATTATGCTCTAGGGGTACAAAGAAGAGACAGGAGAGAATACACTGGCCACATCAGACTTTCAACCTCATGGAAGCCTCCCTGTTTGGTTCAGATGTTCGCGGTGAAGACACATTGAGAAGTGAGCCAGGGGAAGGCAAAGGGAAATCCAATCAGTTCTAGGCACCACTGTGACCTTTTTCACCCCCAGGACCTCAAGAGTAAAAGGGCAGGGCAGGCAGAACCTAGATGGGAGAGGGAACTTGCTGATTGTAGCCACGTCACTTAAACTCTTCAGACTTCAAGATGTGCAACTCCCAAGTTCAAAGCACTGGTGGTTTTCCCTTCAAGGATGCGCTGGGTAACCTGATTCAAACTCAAAATACCTTTCTCCAGCATGAATGGCTAAGTAGGGTGGAAGTGGGGGGATGGTCCAGAAGTCGTCACTGTCCAGGCTGTGCAGGGACTGCACCAGGATGGTGGCTGACTGGCCAAAATCCACGAATATGACCACTGCCCAGGAGTCCACATGGTCCAGCACCCTGCACCTGTTCTAGGCTCGTCCCTAATCGCCCAGGTGGTACTCGCCAGACCGGGGGTCCTGTGATGTACTGCCAAGTCGTGCAGGTAGGTCTGCTGCTGCTCCGCCTCGGCCAGGGCGCTGAACAGGGCCTGCATGTTCTGCTGCAGAGTCTCGGTGATGTGCATGGCCCAGAAGAAGGGGGTTTGAGGGACAGTACTGGTCACCAGCAGCCCCACCTCCCTGCTGATGCTGGGGATGGTGGCCAGCCAGCCCAGGTCTCGGAAACATTCCCTCAGGAACAGCACCAAGAAGGACCCTCTCATTTCCATGGGAACTGCAGAGAAGCTTGTCTTGGGTTTCTCTGTCTCACAGGGCTCAACAGAAGCCTTAGGAGTGAGCTGTGGACAAGCAGTGGTTCTGGCAAATCTTTGAGCAGAGGGCGTCTCCGAAATCGGCAGTGCATGGGGCCGCTCAGTCACGGCAGGGATCCTCTTGGGAGACCTGTTGTCAGGATTCACGTACAGCTTTCGTTTGTGGCAGTGCTTCCCATTCGGTACCTGGATTGCAAGTGCAGTCTGTGCACAGAGCCCAGATCTATGAACGCGAAGCGTGTGCAGCCATTCTGGACTCTGTGGACAGGGAGAGGGCTGAAGTCCTTTAGAAGGCATTGGATTTCCTCCTCAGAATATTATGTGTGTATATATATTCTTCTCATATTCTTTTCTGTTATGGTTTATTATAGGATATTGACTATTGTTCCCCATGCTGTACAGTAGGGTTTTGTTATTTATCCATTCTATATATATTGGGTTGGCCACAAAGTTCCTTTGGGTTTTTCTGTAATATCTTACGTAAGAATCTGAATGAACTTTGTGGCCAACCCGGTAATAGTTTGCATCTGCTAATTCCAAACTCCCAATCCATCACTCCGCCACCTGCCATCCACCTTGGCAGCCACAAGTCTGTGCTGTATGTCTGTGAGCCAGTTTCTGTTTTGTAAGTAAGTTCACCTGTGTCGTAGTTTCGATCCCACATATAAGTGATGTCATGTGGTATTTGTCTTTCTCCTTCTGACTTATTTCATCTACTGTCATATCCATGTTGCTGCAAATGGTCTACTGAGAACGTGTCCTTGATGGTATCCCAGTCAGGAGTACAAGGCATATCCACCCCTCAGGTTCAGCATCTGGGAGGCAGCAGGCCCACAGTCTTGTTGCCATGATAAACTAGCCAAGATAGCATGTGATGAAGTCCAATAGGTGTAGTTTCAAAATCACCTTGTGATAGGTGGAGATTTCTAATCTTCCTGTAAGAGGAAATAAAAGATACTAGATAACAATGATTGTGCAGACCTTGAATGAGAAAATTCAAGTGTACCTTGAGTGTATACTTAACAGTTGTCCTTTCTCATGCCCTCTTTCCTTTGCAACAAATATTTATTTCGATTATTAAAATAAGTGCACTTGATAAAAAAGATCAAACATTTGTTGATGCTTACAATGTGCTAGCCACTATTCTAGGTTGGGATACTTGAAGAGTAAAGATGAATAAATCTGGTGAGGACTTCGGGTTGTCTTACACAGTTGTTTCAATTACTCTACATGAATTTTGAGAAAGGGTTAGTGTTAGCTTGCTGTGAGACTTCCAATAAATATTATAATTCAGCTTTGATGAGGCTCTTATTTTTGAGACTCTTATCCATTGTACCTATTTGCACAGCTCTTGTAGGTGTTGGAGACAGGTTTGTAAAATGAAAAGCATACAGGAAGAACTCAGTAAATGCTGAATTTAGCACCTTTATTGACCATGATTCTATTGCATATTGCAAAGCAGAATCATTGGACATAAATTCTGGCATAAATTCAAGCATTTACTGACTGTATGACTTCTTTCATTCTACTGCTCTTGGTTGGATATCTAAAGTGTGCCAGTTAGGGTCCAAGGTTCTGGAATTCAGGGATCAACAAGCTGGGCAATGTGTCTGTTCTGTGGAACCTACATAAGGAGGACTCCTCTGTGAAGAGGATCTGAAAATGCATGTGATTTAGTGAAAATGTGGTATAGACACATGAATACTTATGTGCGTGTATATTTTTGGAAGGAGTATTTCTGTTTCAGATAGATATGGAAGAATTTTTGTGTCATTAAAAAGCAGTCAGCAATGATGTAGTGGGCTTCCCTTATAGCTCAGTTGGTAAAGCATTTGCCTGCAATGTGGGAGACTTGGGTTCAATTCCTGGGTCAGGAAGTTCTCCTGGAGAAGGAAATGGCAACCTACTCTAATATTCTTGCCTGGAGAATCCCATGTACAGAGGAGCCTGGCAGGCCACAGTTCATGGGATCACAAGAGTTGGACATGACTTAGCGTTACTTTCTTTCTCTCTTTAATGATGTAGTAGAATGCTAACATTTTCAAAGACGTTATCTCTGGTTGCATTGTATCACCTGGATAGTTTCGAGTGCTGGAGAAATGGTCTACTTGGTGGTACTTGTCAACTTTAACCCAGGCTGGTGTTAGGAAACCAAGCTTAGTAGGTCAAGGACACAGAGGCATGTGTTAAGACATGGTCCTACAATAATAAGTTTATAGCTTGTTCTCTCTCCCTTGTGGTCATTTGGGGCACAGTTATATCCTTTGCAAGATTTTTTCTATGCTCACTGATTCAACAAAGATATTTATAAGAGTATAATTCAGAATTTAAATATAGAAAAGTTCTCATAAGGGAGTTTATCTTTAATTCAGACATTGTATCATTAATACTTTAAATCTCATTATAACATTATAACCTGAGTGCCACATCTTTCTTCTTGTATGGAGACTTTAGAGAACAGTTCTGGCCTGATGCCATCTTCATCCACTCATTTATTAACTGTGTTCATAATGATGAGCTCACATATCCAAAAATAGTCATATCAGGCTGGATGTTTCTAAGAAAATTGGTAAGTCTGTGGCAGGTTTTAAAACTCCTTGTATTTGGATAGAGTCTACAGTGATTCATTTTCTGGGGGTTCTTGAGGCTGAGGACATGCCCAATTTTTGTTTTTTTCTGGAGTAGAATTCATGACCAAGCAGCCTTTTTTGAACACCTGCTAAATCTGGAAGCACTGGACTAAAAACGTTTTATACATGTCGTCTCCTTTGTCCTCATTATAACCTAATGAGGTAGGTGTTGTGACTCAGTTTTGCCGGTGAAGAGAGGGACCTTTAGGGTGAGTATTGATATCCAGTGAGTGGTTGGGTTGGAACTAAGCCTCAAATCTGTCTGATACAAAAGCCCTTTGGTTGGCAACTGCTATGTTGTGCTGTCACCTAGTGGAAAAATACTAATTTCATCTTTGTTCTTTTCTTTATTTCCCAAATTTTCTATAATGTGAATCAATTTTATATTCCAATAATCTCAACCAATATCATTAAAATGTGTATTGTAGTGAAATTAGATTAAAAAACATTCTTCTCTGTGATGTGAAAAATATAAAACTACATGAATCTTAATATTATAACCCTATATTTAACAGTTAGATAATATAATTAATGTTTAAAATAAAACATAGTAGATACACATTAAGGTTTCTGCTTCAGTTATTTTTCTTGGGAAAATAGCATTTATTGATTAAAGAGCTTTATCCCAGATAATAAAATTGATTATTTTATTTCATTGTCATCATGATTGGGACAAGGACAAGAAAAGCATTTCCTTCCTCTTTGTAGTAGACATTTATGTATATGGAAAGATTATGGGTAATTGTAAGGGAGTTTTGTGATTAAAGGGAGAGCATGGCTAGAGAACTCAGTAAAGGTTTCTGATAATAGTGGGGATTTGAGCATTTTTCCCCCCTCTTCTTTCTCTTGCCCTACCAATATAATTCCCTAGAGAAGGAAATGGCGACCCACTGCAGTATTCTAGGCCTGGAGAATCCCGTGGACAGAGGAGCCTGGCGGGCTACAGTCCATGGGATTGCAAAGAGTTGGACATGACTGAGCAGCTAAACCACCACCAGTATAATTTGATCTTAGGAGCAGTTATCAATACTATGGGAGACAAATTAATTTAGATAATTAAATCAGCTTATTTTAGGCTGTTTATTTAACCTTCCACTCCACCACCACTGGAAAGAGGAACCTGGTGGGCTGCAGTTCACGGGGTCGAGAAGTGTCAGACACCACTGAAGTGACTAAGCACACACACATGCACACACACGGAGCACGTGCCTCCCCACTCCCAAAACATCCATCCTTTTTGGCTAGTCACAGTGAATCCTGGGAGTTTTTGCCTCATTTGGTCTTGAGTAGGACCTGACAGTCTGCATTTTTAATGAAGGATCTAGGTAAGTTGTATGATCAGGCATAAAAAAATGAAGAGAAGCAGTAGAAAATGAGATTTTAAAGTTGGATTAGGTCCAGAATCTTCCCTGGTGGCTCAGAGGGTAAAGCGTCTGCCTGCAATGTAGGAGACCTTGGTTCGATCCCTGGGTCGGGAAGATCCCCTGGAGAAGGAAATGGCAACCCACTCCAGTATTCTTGCCTGGAGAATCCCATGGACAGAGGAGCCTAGTGGGCTACAGTCCACGGGATTGCAAAGAGTCGGACACGACTGAGCGACTTCACTTCACTTTAGGTCCAGAATATGAAGAGCCTTGAGTCCTAATCCATGGATTTTGGAGGTGGTGCTCTAAGGTGTGAGGAGCCAATGAAGGGCACCCTGGAAGCAGGGAGGCAGCTGTGAAATTTGGATTGGAAAAGTGGAGAGTCGTGGGCAGCCTGAAGGAGGAGCCATGGGCCAGCAGAAGCTGTTAAAGACCTTGAGGCATGAGTCAGTGCAGGTTTCAGCTAGGACCATGGCAGAGGTGTGGGGAGGAAAGGACATGAGTCAGCACTATTAAAACATCAGAGTTGAAAGATCTTGGCGAATGATGGAGAGAGGAGCAAATCACACAAGGGAGATGCTGGAAAGACACTGAGGCCATGTGGGCAGAAGGGTGGAAGTTGAGGAGGGGAAAGAGGTGCCAGGCTTGTTGCCATCTATTGGAGTGTGAAGCTCTATTGGGACTTCAGTTTGAGGAAGACAGAAATGTGGGACTCAGTAGAGACCACGACCGAAAGAGCTGTATTTAGCAGTCCTCTCCATGGAGGCTGTTGTGGAGACCACGTGGTCAGGTGAGATTGCTAAGGAGGATGTTACAGGGACCGTGGTGAAGTCCTTGGGGAGTAGTAATGGGCCAGGTGGAGGACAAAGGGAAAGAAAGTGCCATCACAGGAGCCAGGAAGGTGGAAGTGGTCAGCGGTTTTGATTTCTGCAGTGAGGGGAAGGAAAATGAGGTCTTCTCAAAGGACATTGGATTTAGCTCAGTTTTAGCAGTAAGGGGAGAAGCTGGATATTCAGATTTAATGAGTAAAGAGATGGTAAGGAAGTGCTAGTGGGTAATTTTTCAAAGCTTGATGGGAAAGGGCAGTAGGAGTCTGTCATAGCTTGGGGGTTGAGAAAATTTTGAGGTCAGTGGAGACTTGTGTATGTTCAGAGGCTCCATGCAGAGGAGGCATGGTGTACGACCCAGAGTACTCTAGAGGGTGGTGATTCTAAAGACACTGGCTTTTCATGTATCAAGTTCCAGGACTGTGCTGGAGTCCATAGGTAAGACAGCCATCATCTGTAAGTATCCCAAGAGAAGAATGAAAGTTGATAGTAAGGGGGAAGGGATAGTTAGGGAGTTTGGGATCGACAGGTCCACCCTGCGATGTTTAAAATGGATAATCAACAAGGACCTACTGTATAGCACAGGGAACTCTGCTCAATGTTATGTGGCAGCCTGGACAGGAGGGGAGTTTGGGGGAGAATGGATACATGTCTGTGTATGGCTGGGTCACACTGCTGTGCACCTGAAACTATTACAACATTGTTAATCGGCTATACTCCAATATAAAATAAAAAGTTAAAAATGTTGACAGTGAGATTTGAGCCTGGGCGACTCAGGGGTGGTGGCTGCACAGTCGAGGGGAGGCCTTGGACAGGAAACCACATCTGGAGCATCAGGGTCAGCACTGGGAGGGAACGATGCATGGACGCCAAGGTGTGTTGAGGAGAGCGAGGTGGCCGAGGACTTCATCGAGGACACAATGCTTTCATTGTCTTGTGGAGGATGTGTGTTCTTTTGCCAGTCAGCAAGGTAGCTTATCTCAGGTGGGGAGCCTTCCTGGGCAAATGCTTGAAAATGTATTGGAAAAGCAAAATTGTTTGTGTGATTGAAGTCGAGGAAAGTTGGAGGGGTGGATAAGAGCCAGAACAAAAAATGTCTGATGTGTCTTGATGAGTTTAGGTTTTTGCGTTTTTTGCCTCCCTCCCCCTACCCCCTGCCAGCTTTGGGGAACTTTTGTTAAGAATTTAAGCAGAGAGGGAATTTCCTGGTGGTCTAGTGTTTCAGACTCAGTGTTTTTACTGCCGCGGCCTGGGTTCAGTCCCCAGTTGGGGAACTATTATTATAATAAGATCCCACAAGCCCCCGCACTGCAGCCAAAAAATAAATAAATAAAAAGAATTTAAGAAGAGATGTGCAATGATCTAGTTTGCCTTTTAGGAAAACCATCCTGGCCGCATTGTGGACAGTGGTTTAGGAGCAAGACTGGCTGCAGCAGCCAGGTTGGAAGGCTGGTGTTTAGTCCAGGTGAGAATCAGTGGAGGATAAAGGTAGATACTTGGAAGCAGGAGATACTTGGATGGAACTGAGGATTTGCAAGGTTTCCATGAAGATGGAGCTTGAGAGGGTGGGAAGGGAGAGGAGGAGATGTCAGGAAAAGCTGAGGTTGACTTCCTTTCTGACGTTGAGTTTGGCAGGTAGGAAACCTTTGCTGGGAATGACACCAAATGTTTAGAATGTGGTAAACCTTGTGGGATGTCTCGTCTCAAATGGAGGGAGAGTAGACCAGGGTCTGTATCTGCAGATCACGGGAGGGTGTGGCCTGGAGAGAGAAACATGGACACGCTGAGCACAAGAGCAATGGCTGAGACCAGCATGCAGAACAAATCCCAGGGCATGGCTCCTGCACATGTGCAGAGCCTCTTGCCTCAAGCATTAATGATCCATTTTCTGAGTGCCTTCCACCTTTCCAGTCTTAGCTGTCTTCCAGGTTAGCCACTGGACTCTTAGTGGCATTAGGCAGGAAAAGAAAAACAATGATGGCATCCACATATACTTCGTTTTACTACCGATTAGCAGATGTGATGAGAGGTTTGGATCCTTAGAAGAAGAGCATCAGATCCCATAGTTAGGCTTGGATTACTTGTTAAACTCATTTATATTTCACCATGTGGCCCCCATCTAGCCCTAACCAAGGAAGCTGAAGTTCCAAATTTTTTTTTTTTAAAGTTAACCCAATGAGAATATACAACCATTATGTATCTTGGTTTCTATTTAAATTCGGTAGTTGGACAGTGTTGCCTTTGGCAAATACAAGAATTAGAATATATAGTTTTTCCGAATCTATTGCAGGGAAATCTATGTAACTTACTTTACTGCTCTGACAGCCTCTTCTTATTACTGAATTGACTAACAAAAATAGAATTTATGGCCCTTTTCTACCCTGAATTGAAACACAGTTGAGACTTTGCCCCAGAAATAAAACTCCTGTCTGGAGCATTTTTACACTGGAACCTTCATCGTAGCTTTCAGTTATTACTGAGAATTAATTTTCCCAGTGATATAAAGGAAGTGAGTATTCTCCCTCTGGAGGTGGTGGGTGTTTCTTGTTAGCAATAAGAAAACAGGCTCTTTCCATCTAAGTCAGAGCCTACTTAAATGGTTATGATGGCTGGCTTTTAAGCAAAACCCTAATGAGAACTATTACAGATTTAAGAGTATGGATCACATGTGGGTCTTGTTTAGATCTTGTTTTGAATAAATAAGCTGAAAAGACATTTTGGAGACAGTGGGATAAGAATCAACATCGACTGATAACTTAATTCTCCTGAGAAATCATTGGTGATTTTGTTGTTTGTGAAAACGTCATGATCGTGTTTTAAAATGTCCTTCTCTATTAGAGATGTGTGCTGAAGTATTTACAGGTAAAATGATCTGAAGTCTGAGGTTTGCTTTCAGAATACTGAAGCATAAAGAGTTAGAGTGTAAAGATGAAATCTCAGTGGCAGGGCAGTTCCAGTTTAAAAAAAAAAAAAAGACTTAAAAGTGAATGTAGTAAAATGTAGTAGCCAGGAACAGGAGGGAGTTGAAGGGCTGCTGCTTATTTGGTTTTGACACGTCTGTGGACACCGGTACTCTTTCCACACATAGAGTGACAAGGTTTTTGCCTTTCTGACCCTCGAATCAAGGAGTACTGCACTGCTGTTAGACTGTGCCATTGTGGCTGACACACCCCACCACCCAGGAGGGCTTCTCTGGTGGCTCAGACTGTAAAGAATCTGCCTGCAATGTAGAGGATCAGGGTTCGACCCCTGGGTTGGGAAGATCCCCTGGAGAAGAAAATGGCAACCCATTCCAGTATTCTTGCCTGGGGATGGAGGAGCCTAGTGGGCTATGGTCTGTGGGGTTGCCAAGAGTCAGACACACTGAGCAACTCATGGTGACTGACTGACTGACCGACCACCTGGTACTCGGGCGGTGGTCTGGGCAGTTCCTGTCTTGTCCTCCTCAGAGGCTTCAGCCACCTGTGGAAGTAACCATGCGGGGGATTCCTTGCCCCCTGTTACGTTTTTGAGACTTTTGACTGAGATAACAACTTGGGTGGGGTGGTTTGTAAAGACAGCTGGAATGGGAGCAAGTAGAGATTTCAATAGCAGGCGTATTTTCACATAGAGACCTTATGATGTCATTGTTGGCTCTTTTCTCTAATCAGTTCAATTTTGAGCTGGAATCAGATTCTTCACTCTTTCAACCCAAAGTGCAAGTCAGTGCTGCGTATGTACTTTTTTTTTTTTTTTTCATAACTAAACTCCCATCTGAAGTCTCTGCCCTTTGCAGACACAAGGATAGGGAATGGAGTCCATCACAAAGGGGACATAATTGCAGTGAACCACCACAGACTTGTTTGCTTCTTTGAATTACTCCCAGCACAGCAAGACATTAATACGTCGTCTCTGCGGCAGATGGGCCCATGCATTTTGATCATCCACTTTGCTTTGATTTGACGATTATAACCATGCTTTTCCTCTCAGGATCTTCAGATGCTAGGAGGAAAGCCCAGAGTTTTCTCGACAGCAGCTGCTGCTTTGCTTAAACTGGTAGAATAAATTAAGCCCTTTAGCTTCCTCATGTGAAGTGAAGTGTTAGTTGTTCAGTCGTGTCTGACTCTTTGCAACGCTATGGACTGTAGCCCACCAGGCTCCTCTGTCCATGGGATTCTCAAGGCCAGAATACTGGAGTGGGTTGCCATTTCCTTTCTAGGGGATCTTCCTAACTCAGAGATCAGAACCTGGTCTTCCACATTGCAGGCAGATCCTTTACCATCTGAGCCACCAGGGAAGCCCTAGCTTCCTCAGACTTGTCTATTAATCATGTCACCACAATAACAGGGTCCCTGATGGCAAAGGGTAGTAACTGTCTAAGGACATGGTAAAATGCCTTTGACTTGCAAGTTGAGATGATCTGGCCCAGAACCTGTGTCTGTGTGTTTTAGCCAAGTGTGGCTTATTCATTCATGCATCCAACTAACAAGTTTTAAGTGTCTGTTACCTGTTAGCAGCCTGTATTGAGTGGTGGTTCCCAGAGCTGGATTTTGTGTTCATTGCAGCAAATTTCAAGTGTGCTCTGACTCTAGGGATTATGGATATGAGAAGCTAAAAGGATTTCAGGATGTAATGGGATCTTAACTTGCCCCTCCCCTCATATCCCTTCAAAATCCCTGTGGTGCTGTATCTGCAGCTTCTGACTTCCTTCTCCAGGGGCAATGGTGAGAGAAGTATGGGGAGAAGTTCCTCCTGATACAAAGTTTGCTTTGGAAAATTTTTTTCAGGCAGCAGGAAAATGTTATTCACTCATTTAACAAACACATATTAGTTAGCCGTCACCAAAAACTCAATGGATAAGAGTTTGAGCAAACTCCAGGAGATTGTGAAGGACAGAGAAGCCTGGCATGCTATAGTCCACGGGGTCACAAAAAGTCAGACACAACTTAGCAACTAGACAACAACAAAACACAAGATACTCTAAATGTGAGGACTCAGAATATATTGAACTGTGTCTTACCCCCAGGGCATGTGCTTTCAGAGCTCCAAATTGTCATGCATGTTAGAACATCTTCTTAGTATCTTTGGATTTTGTAGCAAGATACCAGGTTAAGCAGATTAACAAAAACAACAGAATCCATTACTCTGTAACAAACACAGACTCATCCATCTGGTGGAGAGAAGTGTAAAGGCAGAGTACTAAAAAGCACCAGCTCCTGTCATTGCACGCCCTGTGTATTGTCATCACACGCCCTATGTGGTCGAAAGTTTGATGGTTGTTTCATTGACCAGACCAGGACTTTAATGGTGAGTCTTCATTCCAGAATTCGTTGCATAAAAATCAAAAAAATGTTGGAAATCCTAAATGGTACACATATTGTGGCAAATGCAGGTGAACCATAAGTTGACCTCATGGTCACATCAAGATTTTAGAAGGTTTCATCATTTTCGTTCTTAAAAATTTAGTAGCTCATCTTACTATCACTTCCTCCCCTCCTAGAAAAGTCATATCTTTGAATATTGTTTTGAGGTAGGAGGTGGTTACTTTTACTTTCTGTTTTATTATTATTTTTTTAATAAAAAGAATTCTGTTGGCATTTTTTAACAAGAGGTATGTATATCTTTAATTTTTAAATACCTGATTTTTGACTGACAGCATTGTACATAATAATGATAAAATTACAAATGATGCCAAAAGAGGAAGAGGCAGAGGGAATGTTTCTTCACTGCTCGTGGGGTGAGCAAAACATTCTTGGCCTGTCTCTACCTAGCAGTGTATCTGATTGGTGAGTTTGGAGGGAGGAAGTGGGCACGTGTGGCCCAGCCCCTTGCCCTCCCTTTCTGAGGGAGCTGGACTGCTCATAGAGAGGTGCTATTGGTCAGTCACCGTGGCCCTGCCTGGGGGAGGTCGGAATGCGCTGGACGTGCTTGCTGGGGACAGGATAGGTAAGTCTTGTCTAAATCCAGGGGTCGTTCATCAAGGAAGGCTGGTGGCTCAACATTTAAGCCACATTCTCAAGTTATCACCTTTGTAAAAAGGGTGATGTTTTGACCGCCCCCCACCCGAACTTACTGGTCATACTTCTAAATTAGTTCAGAACTGGGTTGGGCGGGGCATGGGTGATATATATTGGGGTTCCTTAATGTACATGACCCAGTGAAAAGAAGTCCCTCTCTCAATTCAGAGCCATCACCAAGTCCTAATAAGTTCTTCTGGAAATGCTCTGTGCATATGCAGATGCATCGAGAAATGTATATATGCGAACCCCCTTCTTATGTTCAACAGTGATGAGTACTCTGTTCTACTAGCGTCTTCTTGTGTTTTGATGATCTATTTGATACTTGCTGTTGGGTGCATAATATTTTACAATATGATGTTGTATTTAGTTTACAACCAGAAAGAATAAACATGCCTCCATTTGAGCCTCACGCCCTGATAAACAGTGAGAAACTGTAAAGTTCTGCTGGTGACCAATAGAGATAGCAACTCTTTCCCATTCCTTTTCTTTCCCCACACAAAAGAGGTATATCATGTATCTCACCATAAGACGACTTCATCCTCGGTAATGGAGAGCATGCTGGAAATCTGTGTAGGGATCTACTTTTTCAGAGAACCTATTCAGTTCAGTTCAGTCATTCAGTCATGTCTGACTCTTTGTGACCCCATGAATTGTAGCACACCAGGCCTCCCTGTCCATCACCAACTCCCGGAGTTCACTCAGACTCACATCCATCGAGTTGGTGATGCCATCCAGCCATCTCATCCTCTGTCGTCCCCTTCTCCTCCTGCCCCCAATCCCTCCCTATTACTGGTATTTAATTAGGAACTTTAAGCTGAGTATTAGCTGGAATGCATCTTTAGGGCAGTTAGTCATAATTGTTGTGAAGGAACTCTTTGGCACTGACATCTAAAAATTATTCAGAAATGTTTGTATGGATGTGTATATTTTTAAGCAGATACTTTGGTGAAATTATATGACAAATATTTTCTATATTGCATTCTATATAACAGTTGCTGAGTCTGGATGAGTTTCCATTCTACCAGACTCAAATGCACTTGAGTATCTTTCATGGATTGTTAATCCCTGAGCAAATTTAGGTCTTGGCAGAACATTTTTCAAGGTGCTAGCATTGCTTGTACCACTCAGAGTTCACATGAATGGTGTTTAACGGGTAACTCACCCCTGATCTTTATGTTGGCTGTCTTTACAAGGTTGGAATCCAGTCCACAGTCTGCAGTAAGTTACGATCATCCAGTCCATCTTAGTTATTTTTCTTCTCATTGTCCGTTCTATGCAGCTCTCTTTCTGTTTCATTTGGAGACGTTAACATGCGCCATTACCAAAACCCAGTGGATGCTCTTGTTGGCACTGCTCTTCTGCTAGCTAGTTTGCCTTTTATTTTTTAATACCACTGTGAGGCTGCTGGATTTAGTGTATCAGTCAGGCTTCAACCAGAGAAACAGAACCAGGAAGGTAAAGAGATTTATCGCAAGAAATAGTCTGACATAAGTAAGGAGTAGAGCCTATAGGGTTGAAGGATAGGAAGAGCAGGCCACAACTCTTGGGCATGGCCAAAGCTGTTGTCCACAGGCGTTGCAATTTCTTCTTCAGAGAAGCCCTAGCTCAACTGTTCAGGCCTGTCAGCGACTGAATCAGGCCCACCCAGGTTATCAAGGTATAATTTCCCTGCGGTTAAAGACAATCATGGACTTTCATTATGTCTACTGTGTCTTCACGGCAGTGCCTACATTAGTGTTTGATTGAATAACTGGTGGCATAGCCAAGTCGACACCTAAACCCGACCATCACAGTGTGTCTCTAATGCTTGTTACGGTTCTGCTGGTTTTCACGGTCCTTTCTGCCGCCTGCCTGGAGCAGTATGCTGTTAGCTGTGTGCTCTTCTTTCTCATTCCCATGCCTCCTTCCCCTGCAATTAAGTTAACTTGGTAACTCACTGCTGTATCCAGAGCATCTTCGGCTCTGCTCCGCTGCTAAACGTTTATTCTCCCTTTTTACCCTTTGGTTTTATATGATGTGTGTTTTCTCATCTATGTTATTTGTCTCACCAGGACAGAACGTTGCCATTGTTTTCTTCATTAGCTGAAATCACAGATCAGCTTGGCACCCATTCCAGCAGGAGCGTTCGTTCTCAAAGACAATAGTTGAAAAATTGGATGCTGCTTTCTTGGCTGCTAGCTGTTCTCATTGTTCTTCGTCACCCTGTCTTGGGAAATGCCATATTGGAGGTTTGATAGGACTAAAACCGAACAAGAAATCTAATTACTTCTTGTTTTGTGCTGCTTCTTCAGAATAGCTCCCTTCCTGCTTCCAGAACATTCTCTTTCACGGCATTGCCCTTTCAAGTTGGATTTCCAAAGTTACAAAGTTCCATTATCCGAAAAGCAGCATTTATCAGATTTGATTCTTTCACATTAGAAAATGTTAAAGCATTATAAGGAAGTTGCTATACGTGTGTCCTTCACTGATCTAGCTTAGTGTTTTGAATTGTTATTATTGAATTATAAGAGTCTCTGTTTCTCTAGAATCTCTTCCAATTGCCTATAGAACATTTTAATATTCTCATTCCTTTGTTGTCTTTTTATATTCTGGAAAAAGAGAATGCCAAATTTTAGCAGAACTAGGTAAACATTGAATTCCAAGAGGTCAAAAAAAAGTAATGCAGATCACTGGCAAAAGGGCCAAGATTTAGCTGGAGCCACTTATCTATAATTGATAGAAATGGACTTTTTTCTTCTTGGTATTTTAATAAGTAATAACATAGTCAGACAGAAAAAAAAATGTGGAAGTATAAATTAAAATCTGAGTGTTTAGTTGCCCAGAAAATCCACAGTCAGAAAACACTGACCAAGAAGCAAAGCATGGTAGAGCATGTTATTTGTCATGGGAAGGGGTATCAAATGACTTCCCTGGTGGCCCAGTGGTAAAGAATCCACCTGCCAATGCAGGAGACATGAGTTCAATCCTTGGGTTGGGAAGATCCCCTGGAGGAGGACATGGCACCCCACTCCAGCATTCTCACTGGGAAAATTCCACGGACAGAGGAGCCTGGTGGACTGCAGTCCACAGGGGCTCAAAGAGTCAGACACGACTGAACACGCACGCACGCACACACACACACACACACACACTCATAGGATATCAAATATGACCTACGAAGTTTTAAAGAATTCCTGACTATAAAAAAAATGGAAATGAAATTCCATAAATAACCTCATCAACATCCTTATTCTGGTTATCTATAGCAGCTTCAGACAATAAGTCGTTTTAACACGCTTTGGTGGGTCAGGGGTTCGGAGAAGTCTGAGCAGGCTGCTTTCTGGTCCCGTGCAGCTGCAGTCAGGTGGTCAAGCCCTCTCCTCATGGGTTCTCCTGCCTGCAGCATGGAGGCCTCAGGGCTGCCTGCACTATACTGCCTATACGGTGACTGCAGCATGCTCTGCTTGTATTCCACTGAGCTCGGTGGAAACCACATCACCTTCTCTGGCACTTGACTCTGTTGGTTATGGGCAAGGCAAAGACCCACCCAGGTGTAAGAAGGGGGCACTGGACTCCATCTCTTGATAGTGGGGCTGGAAGGATTCTGGAAGAACACTTGGATCAGGAGGTGTTATTATGGGCATCTTCGGGGGTGGGGGGAAACCTGCCCTGCCCTGGTCTACCCTCTGGCCACAAAAATCCACATACCTCCCACATGCAAAATACACTCTTGCGTTTCCAAGACTCTCCAGAAGTCTTGTCTTATGGCTTCAGGCTCAGGCCCAAAGTCAAGGGCCTTGTCCCAGTCATCTTCCTGACACACAGCCAGAACAAAGTAGGAGGGCAGGCTTCTTAAAGGCCTGTGCCGAAGTGGGAAAACCAGAGGCCCTGGGCCCACGACATTTGTGAAATTTGGCCTGTTGCCTGTACCTCTATGAGGGTTCTGTTTGTCTCTCGGCTCCATGCTCTGGGCTCTTGCTTCTGCTTTTTAAGTGACCCTTCATTTTTCTGAAGGAGTCAACGTTTGTAGCTGAGTAGCCTTCTCAGACTTTCCTGGCCCTAAAAGTTTTGGGATCTGAATGCTGTTTTCATTTTGTACTCTCTGTTATAATCTAACCTGGCAGTAATTTCACAGTACAAGTATCTGTAAAACTGTGGATTTTCTTGAATGTTGATAGGTTCACGTATTAGACAGAAGTCATGACCTCAAGATGCTTTGTCTACCTTGGACTCCTTGTGACACTGGCAGACCACACCCTTAAGATTCTCAGAAGGCTTATTGTGTAACGCAGAGATTCTACAAGGTCTGCTCTTAAGATCTTTAGAAAGCCTGATGTATGTGTATATGCGTGTGTGTTCCGTTGTGTAAGCCCTGTGACCCCATGGACTGTAGCCTGCCAGGCTTCTCTGTCCATGAAATTTTCCAGGCAAGAATACTGGAATGGGTTACCCTTTCCTTCTCCAGGAATCGAACCCATGTCTCCTGCATCTCCTGCATTGGCAGGTGGATTCTTTACTGCTGCACCACTTGGGAAGCTTAGAAAGCCTTAGGTCTGTTTAAAAGCTTCCAGGAAGCATCACCTTAGATCTTTCTAAAGTCTTAACAGAGTGTCACTGGTCACAGCCTGAATTTGATCTTTGCTCTGAAGCCGGGGCTGGGTTTGAGACTTGCTGGATGTCTAGAGAGGCTGTGGATGAGAAACCGGTTTGTATTTAACAGTGAGTCCTTTCGCTCATCTCTCAATTCATGATTTATCACAGGCAGCAAGCAGAACCCAGGTGTCCCTTTAAGCTCTTTGCCTGGAAATGTCTTCTGCTAGATCATTAGATCCATTTCTGTTCCTGCTTTACCATAGATATCAGCTTTGCCAAACTCTGTCACTGCACAGCAGGGTCGTCTCATCCTCTAGCATCCAGTAATAAGCTTCTCACTTTCCTGTAAGCTCTCACTGACGGCCTTCTTAAAACAACAGTCTTTTCTTCATCTTCCATTATCTTGCGTGTCAGGAATTCCAGAAGTAGGGTCAGAGGGGAAGCACTTTTGCTAGTACCCCAGGCACCAAGGAAGCTGGTCTGACTGCCCCTGGGCTGCTGGGATTGTTGTTTCTTTAAGTTGCCTAGTTTGGGTGTGGCTAGTGATACCCCACTCCAGTACTCTTGCCTGGAAAATCCCATGGACGGAAGAGCCTGGTAGGCCGCAGTTCATGGGGTTGCTAAGAGTCGGACACGACTGAGCGACTTCACTTTCACTTTTCACTTTCATGCATTGGAGAAGGAAATGGCAACCCACTCCAGTGTTCTTGCCTGGAGAATCCCAGGGACAGGGGAGCCTGCTGGGCTGCCGTCTATGCCATCTATGCCGTCACGACTGAAGCGACTTAGCAGCAGCAGCAGCAGTGATATGCTAGTAATACCAGGAACCATTACCACTGCTTCTTTTCTTTCTGGCCGTGGTCACCCTCAAGTCCCCGTACGTCTGCTCTGCTTTCAGAAATCCAGATTCCACACTCCCCTTACCCCATAGCACTGGAGAGCCTCTGTGCTTCTCCACTGTCTGAATTCCAAGCCCCTTGACTTGGTGGACCACAGAGGCTGCCTGTCACGGGCCAGATTTGTCCCACAGACACATCATTTTTAGGCTGTGTAGAAGAATTTTACTTTCACTTGACATAAACGTGTTAACATGAAAAAAAAAAAAAAGCATTCACATAAAAACCCAAGCTATCCACTGCTCTGGAAGAATTGGAAATTCTGGCAACACTGGCTACCTTCTTGTGGCAGCAGTCTTCTGTTCTGGGCTCTCCCTCTGCGGGGGCGGGGCAGGTCCTGTCCAGACCACCCAGCTCCCTACTGGCTCTGCTTTTCATGCCCTACCTTCCCACTGGGTGGAATAAGGTCTTTACTTCCTCTGCCTGGTGAGCTCCACAGGTAGTCATCCTCTCTCCTGAGATCTCACAGCATTCATATCTTGGTTACATAGCATTCACATTTTATTGAAATTATTAGCCTAAATGTCTGTCCATCTCTGGAGTGTGGACTACTCCAAGGTGTAGGCTTTGATTTTATTCATCTTTTGTCTAGAACTTGTCACCAGGCAGGTATTAAATAAGACTTTGTTGACTGAATGAGAAAATAAGTGGTTCTTTTAAAAGGCTGAGGCTTGTTCTCTGCCCTGCAGGAGTATACAGTTCAGTATGTCACCTGTTATATGTAACACAGAGTAGAGTGATATAAAGGTGCAGATGAAATACCAATTGGGAGAATTGGCCGACACTTCTTAAGTTAGAAGAAAAGAAGTAAGTAGAAATTTTGAAAGGGCAGATCAGGCTGAGATATATATGTGATATAAAAAGTAGAGTTGTGAAGTTATTTAATTTGTATAAAACTGGGTTGTGGGTGTCTGATTGAATATGGCGGGAAGTAAGTCTTGGAAAACTAATTTGGGGCAAGGTTATGGAGAGACTGAACTCATTCTGTAGGCTATAGTGAGCTCTTGTGTTTTTTTCTTTTGGAGAAAGTTCTAGTCTATGACTCATGGCAATATGAAGGATAAAATAGTAAGAGTTTAGAAGCCAGAGATGAATTAGCAGTTTGTTTTAATAGGAGAGACAAGAGGTCAACGTTGAAGGGGCCCTGTCATCTAGCACAGTGGCAGCTGAGGAGGTAAACTTTGCAGAATATAGTGTTTGATAGATTTGGGTTGTGAGAAAGATGGAGTGTAGTCACGATAATAGCACCTGTCATGTCTTGGCTGTTTATGTGCCAGGCGTCATGTTAGGAACCTTAAATGACTGTGCCCTTCGGTCAAAATGACAGGGGTAGGGAAGTTTGACTTTTTTAAGTCAAAATGGAATTTTATTTTAAAAATGTCTTGTTATCCAGTGAATGCCCCATGCATAAACTTTATATGTATATACAAACACATGCATACACATGCGTAGTAGAAATAATACTTGTGTGTATTAGAAGGTACAGGCAGAAACGTCAACTAGGCCAGTAGTTCTGCATTTTTCACGTTTTACTTTTCCCAAATATCCTATTGGATAATTAAAGTTCCAAATTGTTATAAATAAAATGAATATTATTTTTTCCATGACATTTAAATTTAACATTGATCTGTTGTCATACTAATAATTACAGAAAGTTCGAGGACCTCACTTCATGCTTTAATGAGAAGGATCTTTATTTCTATTTTGCAGGAAAATCAATCACAGGTAAAATTTATGATCCTGTTTGTAAAGTTTATCATGTATTCCTAAATATAAAGGAATCTTGAAACTATTGTGACACTTTATTTTCTGAATCTAAAATTAGGAAAAAAAAGAGTTTTCTGGTCAGTTTGAACTTACGAGCATTTATGGAAATAGATGAAATAAAATATCTACTTATAATAATGGATTAGTATAGTTATATATAACTTAAACAATTTATATAAAATATTTCATTTAGAAGTACACAGTTTTCCTTTCTTACTTTGTATCAACAGTATTATCTAGGCTTTGACTTTCAGTATTGGCAATAACCATCAAAAAACCAGTTTTTTGTATCATGTAAAACAGTTTTTCAGAGGATACCCTTTTCACTTCTGTCTGCATTTAAAAAAATATATATCCCTCTGTGTTTCCTCATGATGCTTTCATAAGAAATGTTATCCCAAGCCATAGGTGTCAGTTTGAGAAATATTAAGATAGTTTTCTACATCCCCGTCCTTCCAGTAAAGTATATTACTAATGTTTGGTACGTAAAAATCAATTAGTGTGTTGCTTTTAAAGGTGAAATGTGAGAGGCTTATATCATAAAATTGAGATATTTGCCATTGTAAATCAAAGTATTCTCAGGAATTATTACTAAATTCATGTGAACTACTAAATTCACGTGAAATGTCATCAAATTTTACAGTGTTTCCATGAGCTGAGTCTTTTGATCAGTGGTGTGCTTGTAAACCTTGAGAACTCCTATTTTGGCCTTAAGTGGGGAGTTCAATGCCTAATTTGTACTATTTTCCAGTTTTCCTTTGTGTAAATACTCCTATGATATGCTAAGTCGCTTCAGTCGTGTCCAGCTGTTTGTGACCCTGTGGACTGTAGCCCACCAGGCTCCTCTCTCCATGGGATTCTCCAGGCAAAAACGGTGGCATGGGTTGCCATTTCCTCCTCCAGGGCATGTTCTTGACACAGGGATTGAACCTGAGTGCCCTGCATTGGCAGGCAGATTCTTTACACCTGGGAGTGACTTAAATCCGTTAATATGTTTCAGGTGCAAGTCACTTTTGTTATATGTGTAACAGCTGGTATCAAGGGCTGGTGAGACAGACTAGAACAACAGTGGGCAAGGCGCTTCTCCAACCTGCGTGCCTTGTCAATCACCCGAGTTTGCAGGAAGGAAGATTCTGACTGGTGGGTCTGGCTTGGGGCCCAAGATTCAGCCTTTTTAGATGATGCTGTTGCTGCTCGTCTGGGGGCGAGGGGCAAGGTTGCAGCTGGACTGTGTCAGCCAGGAGCACCACCGATCACCTGTGATGGCTCCAGGCAGTGTGCCTCCGTTCCATTGGCTCGGGCTGAGCCCGCAGCTTTCCTCCAGGTGTGGGTTGGCCAGGAGTGGGCACGAGGGCATCGGGGGCTAATACGTGCAGCATCAAGAGCGTCAGCTGTGGCCTCCAGGCTTTCTATGATAGGGGAGAAGCCAGGAGGGACTGATGGGAGAGGCAGAAGAGGACAGAGGGCCCAAGAGCACAGGGAGGCCAGGCAGTAGGCATGGGATGGAGGTGCCAGAGAGCTGGTGGGCTCAGGGGAAATGTCGGAGTATAAGCTGTGGGGACAGTAAACTATTTACTACTGAAAATTTGGTGAGTTTAATTTTAATTTTTGATGATTTAGAAGGCTCTTTTGTTTGCTTGGCCTTGCCTCAGGGACATTATAAGTAACAGTAGATTAGAAGCATGTTTTCTAGGTCTGGTTAGTAGAATGCCTGGTAAGAGAAAAGTTACTGAGTGTTGTTTTCTGCCATGCCCAGAGTATTCTCGGTGTGTGGATGTGAGACGAGTTCTTGGGTTCAGGCTGCAGTGGGGCAGGCAGTTTGTCCAGCCAGTGAAGGGGAAGTGGAATACACAATTTCCAGGGGCAGGAAAATCATTCCAAGGAGATCCCCAAATCCACTCCTGGAGGAGTTACTGTGGCACTGTAAGCAGCTGGCCAGTGTCTCTAAGACAAACTGAAATAAACTGGGTTTCTTTGGGTCACGTTCATCCTTTATTCAGGAGTTTGTTAGAGAAACATACCTCCATTTCTAACATTTAACACCTTGTGCAGAAAGTGCTTCCGTTGGCTTTCTTGTATGCTCCTGTACCCATGCTTCCTCCTGTTTTTATGTCTGGAGCCAGGTGGCAATTTGAGATACTGTATGGAGGTCCTGGTATTTATAGAAAGCTCCTGTTCCGAGCAGCAACCCTGGCAAGATGAGTCAGGCGGCTCCAGGGACTGTTTCGCTTGTCGCTGCCATTCCCTCTCCCTAGCCAATCTGTCCTAGCTCTGCTTCTGACACCCGACCCCATGGCCACAAGAACTGGCCTGGGAACCACACTCTTGTTCCCTCTGTCTGGTGGAGCCTGACTTATTTTTTGTGGGAATTATAACTTCATTTCTTTAATGGATTTTCATAAAAATACTGTTTTGAGAAAGAGAAAATAATATCACTTTCCTTCCCAGAGGTTTGGTATAAATAGAACTGCTCGGTTGTATTTTATTCCCAGTTTGGGCAATGAATGTTATTGCATGTAAAGGCTTGTCTAACCTCGCTGTTGCCAGCTCTGACCTGAGGAGTTTGTGAGCTTATGAATACCTCTAGCTATGACTTAAATTGAGCTCATTTCTCTGAGAATCATCGGGTTATTTTTTAAACCCCTGACAGAGGAAAAATTTCATTCAGTCACCTCTTGGCTTTACTAAGTGAGTGGGCCATTTAATAGAATAAGAACAATGTAACTGGCATGCAAGCATTGTTCTAAAGGTGAGTAACCTCCATTTTCATCATTGTAAGGAATGGGGCGAGATAGAAGCTTTTACACATTTTGATTTTTGAAGCATCTGTTTTGTAGATTATTCTTCAGTTCCCTAATATATTAAAAAAACAAAACAAAACTGTTTAAACTATGTGAAACTTAGTCGCCTTAACTCTAAGACCTCTAAGACCTCCAAGTTTCCTGTCATCCTTATAAACTCCCTACAAGGCTGTAACTTTGTAAAATTGCTTTCTGGTCTCTTCCTTAGAGGTCAGTGTCATATAACTACACCGTGAAACCTGGGTTTCAAATTATGCTTAGAGTTTTTTCCTTTCCAGTAAACCAAGATAACATCCTTAAGGAATATATTTGTGTTCTTATTCTTGCTACACTATACGAACATTTTATGCTACATAGATTTTTTAATTGTTCTCTGTCCTAATTTCTGCATTCCATTTGTTTAATCACTATTTATTGCTTAAAGGCCAACGCCACCATTTCTTTCAGTATCCGAGGCTATAATCCTAGACATTTTGCTTTATCTTTTGCTCTTCCAGCAAATAAAACCAAGAGGAGGGAGACAGGGTTCTAAAATGAAATAGAAGCTGGCCATTTTATTGTCTGTAGTTGGATGCCTCTTGTAGAAACAAAATGGACAGATTTTCTAAATGTAGAATGAGAGGGACGAGAACATCAACTGAATTTTAGGGTGGGAAGCTGTACTATCTGGCTGCTTTCAGAGAGATTTCCGTGGTATGCTCTTTTAAATGAGCGTGTGAATGTTAGTAATTGTCAACCATGTTTGAGTTTTACAGTCTGAATGAAGGTATTTTTCTGTTTATGATCCACAATTTTACTTGTCTTCTCACTTCTTAATTAATAGTATGTTTTGTAGTAGATGTGGCTTTAAATGCTTTCTTTTAATGTAGTCATTAACAGATTTTCCTCTGTTGCTCTCATCATGATTAGTGTTGCTAAGAAAATAATTAATTTTACTGTATACGTCAACAGAAAATTTTCTTGTTATCCCTTTCTTTGATATAGCTTTAAAATGAGCAATCTGTTCTGAAAATCCTGAAGTGCATTTCAGCATCTTTTCTGCAGTACTTTGCCAACATCTATGAGCATCATTAAAATCACCATCATTAAATAGGTCTTTCCAGTGACTCAGAATGCAAGTGGAAAAATATATATGCCAAGCACAGAGGGAGTTTTACTAAGTGCTAAGTGTTTTGAAGGTGACTTAGAAAAAAATTTTTTGAAGTGGAGAAAAAAGTTTTTTTTTTAAAAAATTGAGCATAACCGTTTGTGATTATGAGTAAGAACCTTTTGGTAGTTTTTCAAGTTTCCATGTTGCAGCTCAAGACAAAGTGATCAGGCTTGCTTGTACAGGATCCACATGGTAATGCCTTCAAATCGAACCCACCCCCGAGTCTGCATTGTTTATGACTTCACATTGATCCAACGCGTGTAAATGCTTGCTTTACGTCTGAAGTCTGTGCTATTTCCCTTGGGACTCATGAACTTCCCACAGTAAAAGTGAATAGGTTCTATTATGGAAAATAGTCTTTCCTCATGTCATACTCTTTCAAAGTCTTCCAAGAACATTTTTAGATAGCTGCTTTTTCACAGTTACTATTCATTGGCATAGAAAGACTTGAATTTGAATGGGCGTTTTCATTTTGTCCTTATACCTGTGTGATCTTGGGTCACTTCTGGGCCTTTGTTCTCCCATCTGTGAAATGAGGGGGTTTGACTGGGTAGTCTCCAAAGTTTTTTTTTTTTTCACTTGTGGCTTCTCTGAATTGACGGACCACAGGTTATTATGTTCACTTGCTACATTGCTTAGTTTAAATAGATCTGAGTGTGTTTTTTTTTTTAAAGCAAATTACTTTGGTCAGAGGCTCATTATTCTCAGTCATCCTCTCCTTTGAAAAGTTTTGCCTTTTCAAACACAGACACTAGGAAAGCATACCCGCATGGACCACATCTCTATATTTTTGAGCTAATTGCTATCTAGTTTTTATAGATATAATAGATTGTTATCTATTAAGGTCATCTGACGTAGTTGCTGATTATCTTGCTGTGTTCCTAGCAATCTCACAGGCCTCAAAAGGGCTATCAGGTGTGTTAAGAATAGTACTGTTTTGTTTTGCTCAAGTAGGTTGGGCAGAATCCTGGGAAAACAATCATGATGTCAGATTCTGAAAAAGAGCAAGGTGGCAATAGAGGGGTACTTGCTTCTGTGATGTAGGTTGTAGATGGCAGGTGCCTTAGGCTAGTGGCTGCCCAGGTCCCTCACCTTCTCTTAATCAACAGTCTGTTTGCATGCATGCATGCATTTCCTTAAGCAATTTTGAAACCTCCCTTGTGGCCTTTCCTGTGTAGTGATTCATAAAATATGAACTGAAGCCAGAGTGAAAAAAGGGTTTGATCCTTCATGGCTGACATGTGTGGTACTCTTCCAAAATATTTTGTTCTACACACATTTAGTAACTCATTTCAAGAAACAGTATCTTTGGATAGAGAATGCGTGTGGGTGGCTGTGGGTGGCTTTTGGGGGCAATCCTTGCTAGTTACCCCTGAATTCATAACCACTGAGGTTATTTTCAGGGTCGGTGTATGCTTTGTGACTCAAGTGGCAGCACTCGCAAGCACTGTTCACTTTCGACTGGTGAAGCTTTGAGTGGATTTCTTTTGATCCAGGTGAGACGAGTTCCAGGGTCAAGCGGTCACCTTCATAAAACCGAAGATGGTGACTGGGAGTGGAGCGACGACGAGATGGATGAGAAAAGTGAAGAAGGGAAAGCAGCCTTTTCTCAAGAAAAGGTAGGTCACATTGATGATGGTTAGCTGACTTGTGTCAACTTTTATTTTTGTGATTTTCTTGAGGCATGTATGTATTAATAAATATGTATTTGTTTTACAGTCACGAAGAGTAAAAGAAGAAAATCCAGAGGTGAGTGTGGTTACTTGTTTAGTTCTTTGCCTCCTCTCTCGCCTTTACCTCTGCCTGCCAGTATTAGAGTCTGAGCTGTTTGGGGAAGAACCTTCAGAATTTTGTTTTTGTGGTATAGGAAAAAAAGAGGCACATAAACTTGGCAAATCTTCATGCCTTCTGACTTATTGGGTTGGCCAAAAACTTCATTCGGGTTTTTCCATAACATCTTACGGAAAAATCCAACAGAATATTTTGGCCAATCCAATACTTTGGAGCTGTGTATATTGGGGCAGATTGCTGTACTCTCTGAACCTCAGCTTCTTACTCTGTCAAATGGTGGTGATCACAGTACTTATTGAATTGCTGTGAGACTGATAAAATCACTTAATAAAGCACTCAGTGGGGTTCTTAGCACAAATTAGTTGCTCACTTAATCTTAAATTCTTATGTCACTTAGGAAACAGAGTAGGCATACAGGAAAATTTCTCCTTGATTTTTGGTTTACCATAAAGCAAAATATTCAGATGGCTAGAAACTCTAGGTTGAATTTGTTGGTCTTAATTTTTAAGTCTTCTGGGCAACTTAGTAGGCAATACACACTCTTTTATCCTCTTCCCTTTGAGAACTCGGAGAGGGCAATGGCACCCCACTCCAGTACTTTTGCCTGGAAAATCCCATGGATGGAGAAGCCTAGTGGGCTGCAGTCCATGGGGTCACTAGAGTCGGATATGACTGAGCGACTTCACTTTCACGTGTTGGAGAAGGAAATGGCGACCCACTCCAGTGTTCTTGCCTGGAGAATCCCAGGGACTGGGAAGCCTGGTGGGCTGCCGTTTATGGGATTGCACAGAGTTGGACACGACTGAAGCGACTTAGCAGCAGCAGCAGCAGCTTTGAGAACTGGTTATCTTTTGATTAACTTTATTTCCTCCACTGGTTAATTATCCTAATGACTAATGATGACTGTAGTTCAGAGAACTTGCTAATTCTCCTAGAGGAAGTTTGAACACATTTAAATAGCTCCAAATATTTACAAAGCTAGTAATTAATATATTCTCAGTAAGAAAACTGAAGACTTTGGGTTACACGTGATATCCATTCCAACTCTCTAAATTTCGCAGACATTTCCTTTTAATTAAAAGGAGTAAATCTTAGCATTGTGCTTTAAGTGGAAATAACCAGATGGACCATCTAAGAAGAGAACATCAGAGACACAAGCCATTCTTTCCCTTCTCATGTCTCATTGACGGGCCTGCCTCCTATTGGTAACTCCTTCAGATCCTGTTTCCACCTTTATTTATCATGTGAATGAATCTATTTTATACATAAAATATAAGCTTTGATCAAGGAAGTTACATAGATGGTGGTAAGTCTCATAGAAGGACACACTGGCCACACACATATCCTGCCATGTTTTTGGAATGATCTTGACCTGTTGTCATGAACTCTGCCTTCTTCTTGCCCACTTTTCTGTTTATCTAGAGTGAAGTGCCGATCAAGGTTTTTCAACTAAGAGTTTCTGTGAACAAGAAGTGTCAGTTCTCCCTGGAAATAGAACACAGTAACTTGATTCGATAGCATTCTTGACTCAAAAATCATTCGTTATTGGTTCACTGCAGGACATCTTCTTTGGATGGTATTCACTGTAGTCATGCCTTACTAGTACAGACAGATGGGTACTTTCTAGATATCTATCTAGATATACTATCTAGAAACCTAGCATTTCTTTCTTCATGAGGATTTGTTAAGTTTACTTTGAGAATATCTTACTATGTGCTTGTTGAAATTGCTCTGAAAACTGATCTGTTATTTGAATAAAAGCAATATCTTTTTGGCAACTGTATTGTCTTCATAGCCAGGAAAGAGAGCGGTGTATGGCATGCTGTCAGTTTGTCATTAAGCATTAACCTTCTTGAGTGGGATTTGAAGTCTTGGGCACTTCACTGTATCTAGACTCATTTGATTTCCCAGTGGCATCTGTGCCCATCTTGGGAACTTGGGCATAATTAAGGAAGTGTATCAGATCAGATCAGTCGCTCAGTCGTGTCTGACTCTTTGCGACCCCATGAATCACAGCACGCCAGGCCTCCCTGTCCATCACCAACTCCTGGAGTTCACTGAGACTCACATCCATCGAGTCAGTGATGCCATCCAGCCATCTCATCCTCTATCATCCCCTTCTCCTCCTGCCCCCAATCCCTCCCAGCATCAGAGTCTTTTCCGATGAGTCAACTCTTCGCATGAGGTGGCCAAAGTACTGGAGTTTCAGCTTTAGCATCATTCCTTCCAAAGAAATCCCAGGGCTGATCTCCTTCAGAATGGACTGGTTGGATCTCCTTGCAGTCCAAGGGACTCTCAAGAGTCTTCTCCAACACCACAGTTCAAAAGCATCAATTCTTGGCGCTCAGCCTCAAGATAGGCTTATTTCTGTGAAAGTATACATTAGTTTGGATGTAAACACTCCTACCAAACTTTAGAAATCACCAGCTCCACCTCCTGTTATACAACTTCCACCATTTTTGTTTGTTTCTTTTTTTTGTTGTTTGTTTATTTGCTTTTGGCAGGGCTAACATTTCAGTATCATGTGCTATGTTCATTCTCTCCAATGATGGTTCCTGTGTCCTTTCAGCTTTTAATTAAGGTAGCCCTGTGATTTGCCAGTCACACCAAATTGCTGTTTGGATGTGAAGCAAAAGCTATTTTTTAATTTATTATAAAGGAAATTGAAATTGTTGAATATATTCAACAAATATAAGTAAATTATATAAATATAAATGATATAGTAAATATGTGTAATGAGCATATGATGTGCACTGTTCGATGTGCACTGTTTTAGTAGGCACTGGGGGATATGTCAGTGAGGAAAACAGAGTCCTTGTGAAGCCTCCATTCCGGTGGGAGTAGATAAATTATATCCAGTAGTGTTCATAAGTAAATTATGTGGTTTGTTACAATGGAATAAGAGTAATGGGGAAAAAATCAAATAGGGTAGAGGGTGAGCTATGGTATGGTCGGAGTTTATGATTTTAAATGTGTGGGTCTGTGTAGGCCTTATTGAGAGGGACATGAAGACTTGTAAAAGGTATGGGAGAATTAAAGAGAAATAACTCTAAAGGACCATTTTATCTTGCTGCCCCTCAGACCCCTGTGACTGTCCTGTCTTTCCAGAGGTTATCAGTTTGCACTGTTTTCTTCCAGAACTTTTCTTGTTTGTTCACATACAAATATGTATGTAAAGAAATCTAGCATATCATTTTAAAAACATTAAGATCATAAAAACTATAAAGTGTTGCATCTTGCCTTATATCTTGGAAATCTTTCCACAGTACTTGCTATAGAATTGCCTCTTTATTTTTAACTGCTGAGGGGTATTCCATATCACAGTGGTTTAACCATTTCTTTCTTGGTGAGAACATTGAGGTTGCTATTACAGACTATATTCCATTAACATTTTTTGTGTATGCATTTTGAGGAGTGCACATATAAATAAAGCATAAGTACACAAAATTGTGATAGAATCTGCTGACTTTGGATTTTTATAGCTGCTATTATCAAAAGCTGTGTCATGCTAAATATCTTGTCATCTATACCTCAATAAAACTGGGGGGGAAAAGCTATATACAGTCTCAGACTGTGTACCATTTACCTTTAAACATCTTTTAGAGGGAAAACGCTTAGTCTGTACTAAATGGTACATTGAAATGCCACTGTCTTTACATGTTAATAAGCTTTTCAGTAATACTTATCATTTAAATTGCAGTTGAGTTGTTTACTTGACTATAAACCACTGGGTGCCTGGGGTGGTATTTTATTCCTGTTTTCCCTTAGCATCAGGTAGGTGTGCTGTACATTTTTGCTGGTGACATAGATACCCACGTACTGAAAATCAAACATTAAACAAATGTCTGAATACTTCTATCGTATTTATGAATAGATGAGAAAGGGAGGAAGAGACAGAAGACGTTTTATAATCGAGCTGAAGTTTAGAGAAAGTAATCTTAGTAATTCCCTATTTAGATTGAGATGCTGTAATAGATGAGGGGCATTTTAGAAATGCTGGTTTTGTGAGGGACTCTTTGGCTTCCCAGGAAGCATAAGACAGAATGTCCAGTTATTAATAGCATTAGTTGGAGAAAATCGAGAAGGCCAGAGTTGGGTATTTGCCAGAGGGACACTGGTAGATGTGCCTGGTAGTGGGCCGTATTTGGAGATGAGACATTCTGGTATAAACTGTCAAGTTGCAGAGTTACACCACTTATCTACTGAGATTTATAGCCAGACTCAGTGAGAAATTTGTCCTAGTGTGTCCCTAACTTGGTTTTTTAGAAATAGCCTTGCAAAGTTTTAGTCACCTACTATTAATTATTAATTTGTAGTAAGTAAATAATTCATATGTTCGGTGACATGAAAACTTGATTTGCAATCCTGGCTCCATATCAGAAAAACTGAGAGCTTTAAAAATGCAGATCCCTAGACCCAGCAAATCAAATTACAATTTGGTGGTTTGGAATGATGTCCGGGGCAATTCTGATTTATAAAAAGCTGCTCGCATGATTCTGACATGTGGCTAACTAGGATCAAGGACCACTGACTAGGAAAACCACACCAGCTGCTCTGAATTCAGAAGTCCAGACTGGAATCCAGGAAGGTTGTGTGCTCCACATCCCTGAAGATTTGTTTTAAATAACTGCCTATTAGAAGTCTCAAACAAGCCTCCCTCCTCCCAAACAACTGTGACCCTTCAGACATCCTTTTGGGAAAGTTGTCCTCATTTCTTAATGATTGAAAGCAATGATGCCAAGTGGGCAGATTTGATGACAGAAGCTCTGTAGGGCCCACAGCAGGTATATTGAAGAATTTTGTCATGGAGTCTAGGCTAGGTTCATCGTTTCCAAACTCTGATATTTCGTTCTGAAGAGAAAATACATTTGGTGTGGATTTCGGGTAAGTGAGTTGCACCACAGCTTAGACACCATGTAAAAGCTAAATTCATTGCATCACTGGATGATTGTTAAAACTGCCTTTAGCTTTTTAAAATTACTTCTGATGACATTGCATTTTCCAAAAGCCTGTCAGCTCTCATGTTGTTGGTCTTATATCCATTTGTCGTGGGAGGCCAAGATTTGATTTCTCCCTCCAAATTGATTGTACCGAGCCGTAGTCATCACAGCTGGCTTTAACTTGATGTTTTTATGATATCACTTCCTAAAAGGTGTTCTTTTTGCAGGTGACTGGCTTTCTTAGTTGTGGCTAAAATTAGTCTTCTGTATTTCTGAGAATAAACCTTTTGCTTTGGAGTGATTTTAGGTTTACAGAAAACTTGCAAAGATAGGTTGGAGTTCTCATCCATTCCTCCTCTGTGTTCTTTCACTGTTAATTTTTTTTGTAGCCTTGGTACATTGGTCACAACTAAAACTCATCAGTGATCTTTTGTTTGTCGTCGTTTAGTCGCTGAGTCATGTCAGTGCTGCGTTATTGTCTGCCAAATCTCAGATTTTATTTGAATTTCACTGGTTTATCCACTGACATCCCTTTTCTGTCTCAGGATCCAATCCAGGATAACACATTGCATTTAGCTATGGCCTTGTTAAAAACAGAAAATGAGAAGATTAGACAGAGACTATGAAAAATTAGAAAAACAGATGTGGTCACTTTTTTCTCTCCATTCCAAGATCTTTTCCTCTTTCATTCAGTCCCAGAGTCCTGGCTCCAGGGCTGTGTCCAGTATTAATCTATGATTTTTCTTTGCTCTTCCTATAAAAACATTCATTTTCTCAAGTGTCCATCTTAAAGCGAACTGTTCAAAAGCAAAAAAGAAAAAAAAACTCATTAGACAAATATATATTTTACTGTTAATGAATGACAGCTGCTTAATGTGTTAGCTTTCTTGTAAGTTTTGACATTTGAAAATGTATACCCAGAAGTCATGCCCTAAACTAATAGAACGGGATCTTTGGTGGTGAGCTCTAGCAGACTAGAGTTGGTTGTCAAGGAAGAGATTTTGTGCAGGGACACCCTCTGTCCACCACTCCTGTACATCTCTGCATGCTTCGTATACCAGTGGGGGCTGCAGACTGGTTTTTTTCTCACATGCAGGGTTATACCTACACAGTGAGGCTATGTGGTATGCATGGGGTTCCAGCCCCCAGTCCAGCTAAGTAGTTCTCAGTGCTCCTGATGGTTCAGGAGTAAGGGTCAGGGCGGGAGATGGACCTCCCCAGGGACGAGAGAAGCTGTCACCTGTAGTAAATGCCATTAAGAATTTTCCAGATTACAAAACTTCTTTGACAAAAGGTAGAATATTCTGTAGGTGCTCATGTGGCTTTTGGTTGTATCTCAAACCTTAACTAAGAATGAACTTTTCACTGGGCTTCCCTGGGAGTCCAGTGGTTAAGACTTTGCCTTCCAATGCAGGGGGTGAGGGTTCAATCCCTAGTCAGGAAGCTAAGATCCCACATGCCTCGGGATGAAAAACGAAAACATTGAAAAAAAAAAAAAAAACTTATTTACAAAACAGATACAGACTCACAGACATAGAAAACAAATATAATTAGCAAAAGTAGGGGGGTGTTAAATTAGGAATTTGGGATTAGCAGATACACACTAGTATATGTAAAACAGATGAACAAGATGCTACTGTATAGCACAGGGAACTATATTCAATATCCTGTAATAAACCATAATGGAGAAGAATATGAAAAAGAATATATATGTGTAAGTGAATCACTTTGCTGTATACCAGAAAGCAACACAACATTGTAAATCAACTCTACTTCAATAAATATTTTTTTTTAAATTTAAAGATAAAGAAGATTGTGGAATTGGTCTGGAAAATTCTTTACAAGAATTCATTTGGGGTGGGCGAAGGTCCTCTGGCTGGTTAGTAAATACTGGTTAATTGTTCTTCTAAGATAATCGTTTCACCCCAACATTTTACTGTGAAAAATTTCCAAAATATGACAACATTAAAAGCATTTCATAGTGAACATCTGCCCAGCAATTACCTCAATTCTGCCATTGCTGTACTTGCTTCATCTCACAGTTGTCTATTCATCTGTTGGTCCATCTTTGATTTTGGATGCAGTTCAGAGTAAATTGCAGATGCAGGTGCACTTCCCCCTATTTCTTCATTACTAACACAAAAATAACTATTGTTTGTGGAAACATGCACACAGTTATCTTTGCAAAAGCATACAAAAATTTTATGCTCAAACTTTAGAAAACTCTTGGCACAAAGAATTTCTGATGACTTCCGATAATTTTAGAATTGGTAGTAAGTTTAGGCAATAATATGTATTTTTCATTCTTTTTTGCTGCTGTGTCTCTTTCAGTTTGTCTTTCAAGTTGTGTTCCAGGGCAGAGTTCACAAAAGTGGGGCATGAGGCAGAAATATTTGGGGTATCACATTGGGGTCAGGTTTCTAGCTTAGAGGGAGAAATATAATCTCTCGCTCTAGATTCTCTTCTGGGGAAGATATTTTTTGAAATCCAGTGCTGCAAATAAATTGTTCAAAGTAATGATTAAAAGGGGCAAGTTGTGCTAATCCTAACATCCTTTCATTAAGGGGCTCCCATCTTGAGATGAAGTTGTGCAACGAGAAAAAAAAATGGTCCTTGAGCATCTTTCTGTTATCAAGTTTAAAATACCAAATTGTCTGTGTGTTTTCACTTAAGCTCAGTGGTTCTCTAGAAGCATAAGGGTCACCCGGGCACCTTATTAAAGATGCAGATTCTCTCCTGTCTCAATGAAATTCTGAATCCTAGGCCAGGTGGTGTCCTTGGTGATCCCAATGCAGGTTGTCAAAGGACCACACTCCAGGAAATGGTGCTTTAAAATTACTTAAATTATTTAAGATTTTTGTCTCTGATAACTGAGACTTAATGTAACCACACTGACCTTAATGTCCCATTTTGGTGCCCTAACGTGCTGTCACGGTGGCTCTCTTAACAGATGGTGGTGAACGCCAGCAACATCCCCGAGCAGATACAGTCCCTTTCTGTGCAGGACTCTCAGGTACGTTTCTCTGCCTGTCATTTACGTTTGAGATGCTTTGCAGACAGATTAAAAAAAAAACAAACCTGACGTTTTAGGAAGATAGACAGTATCAGGGTAGTGCTTCCAGAGCAGGGGCTTGTAAACTCTCTTTTTTAATGGGTATGGGAAAATAGAGGACTGTCACTATTGACCATGCTTCTCAGGGCCTCCAACCTTTAAATGATAGGTTCAAAAGCAAGAACTGATTACCAGACTGCTTCCAAAATTGCTGGTACTGTGTGAAATGGGAAAAGGATTCTACTAGGTTCCAGTCACAAAACATTATAGTTAATTGATGCTCCTGGTTGGATTTCTATGACGTTTTTGTAATTCTTTTATCCTTGAATTTCATGAGCCAGTTTATCTCTACAACTTTCCTTGTAAAAATAATAGTTCAGTGACTGTGAAATGAATTCATATTAAAAATTATATGACAGAACTCGTGTGCCATGAGTTGTGTTGGGTCCTGATGAAGGATGCTGACCTATCCAGGGTAGGGACTATGCAAACTCAGAGTGTAGGCCCCCCATTTTGATTTTGCCACTTAGTTAATAGTAAGCCCTTCGGCTCTCAAAGTGGTTATGTGCTATGCTTAGTCGCTCAGTCATGTCTGACTCTTTGCAACCCTATGGACTGTAGCATGCCAGGCTCTTCTATCCATGGGATTCTCCAGGCAAGAACACTGGAGTGGGTTGCCATGCTTTCCTCCAGGGGATCTTCCCAATCCAGGGATCGAACCCAGGCCTCCTGCAGTGCAGGCAGATACTTCACCATATGAGCTGCCAGGGAAGTCCAAGAATACTGGAGTGGGTAGCCTATCCCTTCTCCAGGGGATCTTCCTAACCCGGAATGGAACCGGGGTCTCCTACATTGCAAGTGGATTCTTTACCAGATGAGCTATGCGGGAAGCTCAAAGTGGTTATACTATCAAGTATTACCAGCCCGGTGATCAAATTTCCCCCTGAATCTGCATATTCCATTTAAATTTATTTCTATTCCACCTGATCTCTATTTTATGAAATAGCTATATGCATAGGAGAGGGAGTGATGGGCTTTCATGGTTGCAGGTCAGACATCTAGTCTTTGACCTTGTTTTATAGATGAGGAAGCAAAGATTTGCAGAGGTCAAGTGGCTCATCCACGGTTGCACAACAGCTTAGAGGTGGAACCAGGATTCAGTTTATGTCTTTACTTTGTATTAAGCAACTTAGCTTCCTAGGTGGCGCTGTTGCTGCTAAGTTGCTTCAGTCGTGTCTGACTTTGTGCGACCCCATAGACGGCAGCCCACCAGGCTCCCCTATCCCTGGGATTCTCCAGGCAAGAACACTGGAGTGGGTTTCCATTTCCTTCTCCAATGCGTGAAAGTGAAAAGTGAAAGTGAAGTTGCTCAGTCGTGTCTGACTTTTAGCGACCCCATGGACTGCAGCCTACCAGGCTCCTCCATCCATGGGATTTTCCAGGCAAGAGTACTGGAGTGGGGTGCCATTGCCTTCTCCGAGGTGGTGCTAGTCATAAGTAAAGAACTTGCCTGCCATTGCAGGAGACATAAGAGACATGGATTCGATCACTGGGTCAGGAAGATTCACCTGGAGAACGAAATGACAACCCACTCCAGTATTCTTGCCTGGAAAATCCCATGGACAGAGGAGCCTGGCAGGCTACAGTCACACAGAGTCAGACACAACTGAAGCAACTTAGCAGGCAACTTAGTATAGCACCTTGAGATAAACTGTAGGGATTGGTTGAATGATGAAAGGAGATGTAGGAATAATAAAGGATCAAAAGGCAAAGAATAAAGGAAATGGAAAAAGGAATTAGGATACCTAGTATTGTATAACATGGTATAGTTGGACTCCTTTTCATATATAGTATTTGTTCTCCCAGGAAAGTTTCGAGGCAAATATTATCCCCATTTAGTAGATGAGAAAATACGTTCACAGAATGACTTGCCCACGTTTGCAAAGCTGGTCAGTGGCAGAGCCAAGTCTTGACCAAAAATTCCTTATTTTTTCTGCTCTGATGGGAAGGTCTCATGTCCAAGGATTCATAAAGTAGGAAGGGCCTGTTCTGTAGAGGCATTCATGACTGATGATCTGTGCTCAAGGAAACAGGCTCTAGGTGAGAAAGGCAAACTGGCCTCATCTGCTACGTTCCTTCTTCCTCTGCATCTTTGAAGTTTAAAGTGCCCAACCTCTGTGCATCCCCAAGGCCCAGTAGATGCCGTCCATGGCTCAGGTTGCAAGGTGCCCCTTTAGATGGCTGATCTTTCTTCTTTGGACTTACTGCAGCATATACCAATTGTTCACAGGGCCCATCCTCCTACTGAGGCTTTCTATATGAAACATTCAGATCCACAGTTGTGATGGGAGATAAACATCATTCCAGCCTTCACACAGAGGTGTTTTGTGCCCAAATAATAGGCCTGTAATAAAAGGCCTAGTATTGAAATTTCCAGGAAGAAAGGACTTACGAATCAATGGTTATCATGATTTTATGCATTTGTTTCCCGAGTTTATAACTGTTGGCTGTTTTGTTTTTAAAGGGCCTACCCAATGCTAGTGAAGACTACAGAGAAGCTTCTTGTGCCGTAAACCTCGTTTTAAGATTAAGGTAAACAATGTTGTTTGTTTTGCGTCGTTTTTCCTATAGTACAATATTCTAATCTACTTCCTTAGCTTTTCGTAATATTAGCATAAAATAAAATGATCTTATTTGATTTCCTGGGATAGTCAGTGTGGGCTGTATTCCCAGGACTAATTGCTCTCTTGTAATTGTTTCCTCAAGAAGAATAAGAAAGAAAAGCACCATATGAGTGTATCTCAGTGTACCCTTCATTAAGTTTTTCTTTTTTTTTCCTTCCTTTTTCTTTCTTGGGTTTTTCTTTCTCTTTTCCCCTTTTCTTTCTTTCTTTCTTTTTTTTTAACAATGTAAGTTCACAGTAAGAGATTTTTAATGAGTTTCTTTCACACTTCAGCAGTCAGCCTCTGACAGAAATAAACCTTGCTTGTACTACAAGTTGCCTGTTCAGAACATTCTTCAGTGACAGGTTTGATCAGCCACTGTGGAGAAATGATAGATATATTTTGAAAGAACCCTCAGTCTTCTAGGAAAGGGATACAAATATAGTATCTGACAGTCTAGTCTTTGTATCTAGTGAAAGAAAGCTTTCTATTTTGAGAATTTCTAAATATAAGGTTGATTTAATGTATATTCTTTGTTGAGAATTTGGTGTCTCATGACTAAAGAAATTTGCTTAGAGTTAACTATAAATAGCTTAACTTACCAGGTCAATTAGAACACCATCACATCTTTGAAGGTGTTTTAAAATATGCCCTCCTTTGACAATTAAACAGAACACATGGCTAATGGACCTTTTTCAGACCTGTGGCTATAAAAGTTGGTTTCATTTTCAAGGTTAGTTTCCAGCCCTCTGAATTATCATAATCTGTCGGGCTGGATTATTATTACCGTAATCACCCCGTCCTTCTGATAGTCATTTACAATCTGCAGTGCATTTTCACATATTTACTGTGGGAACCTCACAGCAACCCTTGGTGTGATTTAATTCAGAGTTGATTTCCAAGTCAAGATGTGAAATTATTACAAGACTATTTCCTTATATTTATGAGTAACCTTGATTGTGATTCACAATTGGTGTATTTAGCAATCTCCAAAAAATGAAATAGCCATTCTCTTTTCATTTGACTTTGGAGCCAGACACTTTTATTTTTCACTTCATTTATTCACACATTGCACCAGTATTTCTGAGAGAGCCATTCTGTGCTGGGCTCCATATTTGTCTTTGAGACATAAGGGTGAGTGAGACTGTGGAGGTTTCAGACTAGCCCCCTGAGCATGTGCTGTTGGAAGTGCAGTGTTGGAAGTCATCCGACCTCCTGCTTCACGAATGCAGGTGTCTTTTCTTTGATGTCCCTGCTGGGTATTAACCAGCCCCTGTACATACTTCAGCTCACTCTTGTTTCCACCATCATCCCTGTGATAGTAAAAAGCTTTAATTGCAGTGGTCTTCCTGAAGATTTGGCTGACCATCCTGTTCTGGACTCTATTTCTGACCCTTAGAGCAACTATCGGGCCCTCTGGATAAAAATCTCCTGAAGAGAGTGTTAAAAAGCATATTTTGAGCCTTTCTTGGAAATACTGTATTGCTCTAGGTACCAGGACAGTACAGAACAACTGCATTCCCTCATTTTTCTGAGAAGTGTTTGTTGGTTGCCAGGCTTACTCTTCACCCTTCCTCGGCAAAATAGTTTTGGCCTTGCTTCTCATGATACAGTTCTATATCCCCCTTCTACTCCTCCTTGTTTATGGCCCTTACTGACATTTAGTCTACATCTAGTCTACATTTTTTTAATTGGAGTATAGTCGCACCACAACACTGTGCTAGTTTCTGCTGTACAGCAACGTGAGCCAGCCATTTGTATATGCGTGTCCGCGCCCTTCTGGATTCCTCTCCTATCTAGATCACCACAGGTCACTGAGTAGAGTTCTCTGTGCTGTACAGCGGGGTCTCACTGGTTACCTGTTCCAGGCATGGTAGTGTAACCTGTTCCATGCATGGTAGTGCATACATGTCAGTCCCAGTCTCTCAGTTAATCTTGCCTGCCCCTTCTCCTTTTGGTGTCCATTTGTTAGTTCTCTACGTCTGCGTCTATATTTCTGTTTTGCAAATAGGTTCATCTGGTGGCTCAGATGGTAAAGCGTCTGCCTACAATGCGGGAGACCTGGGTTCAATCTCTGGGTCTGAAAGATTTCCTGGAGAAGGAAATGGCAACCCACTCCAGTATTCTTGCCTGGAACATCCCGTGGATGGAAGAGCCTGGTAGGCTACAGTCCACGGGGTCGCAAAGAGTCGGACACCACTGAGCGACTTTACTTTCATATATTTTTTAGATTCTATATATATGCGTTAATATACAAAATTTGTTTTTCTCTTTCTGACTTACTTCACTCTGTATGATAGTCTCTAGGTCCATCCACGTCTCTACAAATGACCCAAACTCATTCCTTTTAATGGCTGAGTAATAGTCCATTGGGTATATGTACTACATCTTCTTTATCCATTCATCTGTTGATGGACATTTAGGTTGCTTCCATGTCCTAGCTCTTGTAAACAGTGCTGAAATGAACATAGGGGTGAATGTCTTTTTGAATTATGGTTTCCTAAAAGTATATGTCCAGTAGTGGGACTGGTGGGTCATGTAATAGTTCAGTTTTTAGTTTTTAAGGAGTCTCCAAACGGTTCTCCATTGTGGCTGTATCAATTTACATTTCTACCAGCAGTGCAGAGAGTCCCCTTTTCTCCACACCCTCTCCAGCATTTATTGTTTGCAGATTTTTTGAAGATGGCCATTCTCACTGGTGTAAGGTGATACCTTATTGTAGTTTTGTGTTTCTCTAATAATTAGTGATGTTGAACATTGGGCCTAGGTGGTGGTTTTCCTGAGTTTACGGCTTAGATCACTAGTGTTATAAGATTCTCCATGAAGAAAGAGTTCCATGTTCAAATAAATTAAGAAACAGTGTGTCATATCCATCTATCACACACACACACACACACACTTTTTTTGAAATCACAAAGAACATTAACATTAAAGGTTCTAAGAAGTTCTGCAGGATAGGAATTCATTTACTTTTGTTTACTGCAAGACCTCTTTGACCTCTAAAACTCTTTTCCATTTAACCGTGTTCCTTTTAAATGTAGCACTCATATTTAAATGCAGGACTCCAGGTGGGAGCTAAGCAGACTGGAACAGTAGATATATCATGTGATTTTTGGCAATTTGGACTCTATTTCTCCTAAATCAGCCCAAGTTTTCATTGCCTTTTACAATAGCTGTGTAATTTGGTGATGAATTTAGCTTGACCCATCAGTCAAATTAAAAAAATCTCTGTTCTTGGTTGTTTTTTTTTTTTTTCCCCATTTGAAATGCTACCAAATCTGATTCTGAATTGCTACTTGTGTTGTAAAACTCTGTGTATGTCTTACCGTTTGTCAGTATAATAATGGACCTGTTGATTTTGACTCATTGCTTGCCCTCTGTACATTTCGCTCCTGTCACTGTGTCTGTCTTTATTAGAGACAGTGTTTGTATATACATCATTTGTCAGTTTGATGACCCTATCTTTTGTGTCTTTATTCAAAACACTGATCAATGTGTTCAACAGTTCAAGTAGGACAGAACTTTCTGGTATCTCTTAGAAACTATTTGCTTTCTGAATGACTTTCAACAATTAACTAGTATTTTTTGGTATAGTTGCTCAATCAAATCCCATTGATTCTACTGCCTTTTAGTCAACATTTAACTAGCTATTGAGAAGGCTAATGTAAAAGGATCTATTAATAGTGTTCTGAAAATGAAATGAATCAATGATACTTTCAAAAAAAAGTGAATTTTAATAGAGCTTATTTTTAGCAAACATATGTTTATGTCTAATTGTTTACAGGGTATTTGTTTATACTAGTGTTTTTCTTTTGATTTGAGAACTCACAAATCTTTCAGAATATATTGTTGGATTCCTTCAAGGGCACTCCTTATACAGTAATGAACAGTGTGGGGATTAGGGGCACTGACTCCCAACAAAGTAGAAAATCCACTTTTAACTTTATAACCCTCTGTATACACAGTTCCACATCTACAGATTTAATCAACCACAGGCTGTGTAGGCCTGTGGTATGTTGGGAAAAAAAATCCATATATAACTTGACCAGCACAGTTCAAATCCCTGTTGTTTGAAGGTCAACTGTAATTTGAGAAGTAGCCTTTGAAACTTAAAAGTTAAATGCTGTTAAGTTTTTGAGATCACTCTGTGCTGATGTAAACATAAACAGCAGATACACTCATTCATCCTATAGATGTTTATCGAGCACCTGCCTTGTGCACGCCACTGTTCTAGGCCTCATGATGCAACAAGGGAAGAGACAGAAGACAAATTTCTTGCCCTCCAGGAGCTTACATTTTAGAGGTAGGGAACGAGTCCAATAGGAGCATTACTGATATGATATCTTGATTTCTCTGATGGAAAAGCTGCCATCAGGAGGCTAGAAAGTCTGATGGTGCTATTCTCTATTAAGGAATGCGTGTTAGTTTTCTACTGCTGTGTAACAGGTTACCAAAAACTTTGTGGCTTAAAACAATGTCAATTTATTATCTCACAGCTTCTGTAGGTCAGAAATCCAGACATAGTCTACCTAGGAGACTGTAGGAGAGTGCCATGTCTCACCAGACAGCAGTTAAGGCCTGTTCACCTGGAGCTACAGGCTTCTTTCAAGGTCATCTGGGTGTGGGCAGAATTCAGTTCCTTGCAGGTTCCTTCCTTGGCTCTTGTAGGCCAACCCCAGTCTAGACAGTTAATAGCGTGACTGCTTTCTTCAGAGGCAGCCAGAGACCAACTCCCCTCCCCTCCAAGGGCTCAGTCCCTCTGTTAAAGATTTTTCACCTAATTTAGCCAGTCTCATCTAGAATAATCTCCTGTTTTAAAAAATATTTATTTGGCTGCACTGGGTCTTGGTTGCAGCTTGTGAGATCTTCAGCTGTGGCATGAGGGAACTAGTTCTCTGATGAGGTCAAACCCGGATACTCTGCACTGGGAGGGCTGAGTCATAACCTCTGGACAACCAGTGAAGTCTCTAGAATTAATCCTCTTTTTGATTAAGTAAAAATCAACTGATTTGGAATTTGAATTATATCTGCAAAATCCCTTCACTTTTGCCATAAAATGTAACATAATTACAGGAGTGAGAGTCCATCGTATTTAAAGCTGTGGGTCAGACTCAGAGGAGAGGATTACACAGGGCACTTACACCAGGGGACAGGAAGGTTGGAGGCCATTATAGAATTCTACATACCATAAAAGTGCTGTTTAAGTAAAGGGATATTTGAGCAGACCTCTGACAGAAGTGAGGAATCAGCCGTAAGGTTGTGTGGAGCAAGCGACTTTTAGGCAGAGCAAAGCTGATTGCAAAGATTCTGAGCAGGAAGCATGTCTTAAGCAGTTATAGAAACAGCCAGGGAACTAGTGTGGCCAGAGTGGTAGGGAGTGAGGTCAGAGGATTATCAGGGGCTGAATCATGTAGGGCCATATAACCTGTGGTGAAGACTTTGGATTTCACTGTTTGTGCATGGAAAACCATTGAAGGTTTGTGAGCAGAAGAGCTGCATGATCTGAGTTAAATTTTAAAATAAGCACTGTGATTACCTTATGGAGAATAGATCCCATAGAGAGACTTTAGGGTAGAAGCAGAGAGCCTGTTGTCAGGCTATTGCTGTGGTGCAAAAAATGATGCTGTGACCTGGACCAGGGTGGGGAATAATGGAGGTGGCGATTAATAAACAGATTGATAATCTGGAGACTTCTGGATGGAGGAGAGAGAACTCAGAATATTATTCAAAATGCAAGTCTGTGTACCCAGTGAGGCCAGACACTGGCGTTTGGAACATAGTAAGGTTTATTGCAGGACCATGCAAGGAGATGGGTGCCTCATGTCTTAAAAACCCGAAACTTCTCGAAAGCTTTCAGCAAAGACCTTTTATAGAAAAGGTGAGGGAGGAGGTGTCATTAGTTGTTGCAAACTTCTTGGTGTCAGATTCTTTGTACTTGAGGTCAGGTTTGGTAGGGTAACAAATGAATGTTAGTCCGTGTCCTGACAAGAAAGGGACAGCTTTCCCCCTTCAAGGTCCAGATCCTGACTAAGAGCAGGCTGATCTCAGTTGGCAGCTCCCTGAGGTCCAGGTCCACAGACCTGCCCAGCTGTCATTGCTGAGGAAGCCAGGAGCCCAGGACCCAGCTGGTCCTCAGGTTCCCCGGGCCACCTGTATGGTCCCACAGACTGTATCCTTTGCAGACGGCCACTGCCATTAGGTCTCAGAGGCAGGGATGGGGAAAAGGTTTGCTGTCACCTCAAGGGCTGGACCCAGGCAGTGGGTGGCCCTGATGAGGGCTCTGGAGCTCTGCAGGACACAGCCCCAGCCTGTTCCCTGGGCTCCCCAGCTCACCTGCTGGTCCAAGGCTGAATGAGCTGGAGGGCCCCAGGGAAAAGGTTGGGATCTGTGTCTTAACTCACTCTCCATCTCACAGCTACCACTCCCCAGTTGGCTGAATCCCCTCACTAACTGTGGCTTTTTGACAGTTGGTAGCCTGTGGGCAGGGCCCACTGCAGCAGCGACCAGTGACTGAGCAGGACCACCGGTGGTCACTCATTAACACTTTCTTGTGGGAGGGGCCTGTAGCAGCACTGACCTGTGGCTGAGTGGGACCACTGCCTGGTGAAAGGGCACAGGGGAATGGCCTGCAGCAATACCTGCACGCTAAGGGCTGTCCTCACTGTGCTCTAGTACAAAAAGATTACTCAGGGTTTGGGCCTGAAAGTACAAATGAGTGGAGTTGCTGTCTCCTGAGATTGGGAAGGGAGTTGCAGGTTTGGGGCAGAATCAAGAATTCAGTTTTGCATGTTCAGTTTGAGTTGTCTAGTGGAGATCTATGTAATGATGTCAAGTAGGCATTTGGGTACATGAGCTGAGATTTCAAAGGAGATATATTTCTGGGCCAAGATAAATTGAGAACTGTTTGGTGCATATAGTTTTTAAAGCGATAGAATTGCATGAGCTTACGTAGGAGGGGAGTGGTGAAGAGAAAATTGGTCTTGCACACTCGGGTGGTGCGTGGATAAGGAGCAGTCAGCAGGTGGGTGAGGACAGGCTGGTGAGGTCAAGGAGAGAATGGTGACTCATCTGGTAAAGAATCCACCTACAGTGCAGGAGACCTGGGTTCGACCCTTGGTTAGGAAGATCCCCTGGAGGATGGAATAGCTACCCACTCCAGTATTCTGGCCTGGAGAATTCCATGGACTGTATGGTCCATGGGGTCTCAAAGAGCTGGACACGGCTGAGTGACTTTCACTTTGCCTTATACTTTGTCAAGCCAAACAGAGGAAGTATCTCAAGAAAGAAGGAGTGGGAAGCTGCATCAGTTGTTATTCGTAGATCAAGTACAACGGGAACTGAGAATTCATTATTGTATTTGGCAAAAGGCAGCACATTCTTGACCTTGGCAAGTTATTTCAGTGGAGTGCTGGAGACAAAAGCCTGATAGTGTTATGGAACATCACCAAGTCTGTGTGCCCGATGCACAGTTAGGCCAAACAATACCAAAACAGTGGAGTTTGGAACAGGGAAAGATTTATTACAGGGCCATAGAAGGAGGTGGCCCTTCCATGGAAGGAGATGGTTCTTAAGGCCTGAGCCCAAAGCTACTGAAAGCTTTCAGCAAAGCCTCTTTAAAAGCAGAAAGGTGAGGGAGGGGTGTGGTTAGTTGTTGCAGACTTACTGGTGTCAGATCCTTTGTTTTTGAAGTCAGGTCATGATCAAGTAACAATGTTCCTGTAAATCTCTAGCAAATGAATGTTATTCTCTCTCCTGACAAGAAAGGGCGAGATCCCATGGTACAGCTTTCACCCTCCAAGGTCCTGTCTAAGAGGCAGCAGAACTCAGGTGGCAGCTCCTTCAGGGCCAGGTTCCCACATCCTGCCCAGCCGTCGTCGCTGAAGGAGCCAGATGTCCAACCCAACTGACCCTTAGGCTCCTCAGGCCACCCAAAAGGGAGAGACCAGGAGGTCCCATAGACTGTGACCCAGGCACACTGCCTCTGCTCTTAGGTCGCAGAAACCAGGATGGTGGCAAGGTTCACCACTGCCTCAAGGCCTGGGCCAAAGATGGTGGGTGGCCTTGGTGAGGATTCTGAAGCCCTTTAAGACACAGCCCCAAGCCTGTTCTCTGGGCCCCCCAGCTCACGGGCTGGCCCAACGTTGGGTGAGCTGGAGGGCCTAGGGGCGAAGGTCGGGATCTGCCTCTTACCACACTCTCCACCTCATGACCACACTCCACTGTTGCCTGAATCCCCTCACTAACTGTCTTTTCTTAACTGTTGGTTGCTTGTGGGCGGGGCCCACTGAGGCACTGACCAATGGCTGGGCCGGACCCATTGCCTGGTAACAGGCTGTGGAGTGATGATGCAGAGCAATGGCTTCTGTGCTAAGGGCTTGGGCTTACTGTGCTGTGTTACAATACTGGGTTCAGGGCAGAGTGGCAAGATAAAGCATGATGTAACAAAGATAGATGACTTACGAGTATGGATGACTCTTCTAGAAATTTTCTATACAGGGGAGCAGAGAAATGGGATGATAGCTCAATGAAAATAAAGGATGAAGGGAGGTTGGTTGTTTTTAAAGCTTGTTTAATGAAAATGATCCAGTAGAGTAGGAAAATGAAATAAGAGAAGGGACATTGGTAAGCCTAATGTCCTCAGATGGATGGGAAGCAATGATGACCAGGCATCAGAGTAGATGTCAGCCTTAGACAGGAGAATGGAGAGATGACTGTTCGACATGCAGCCACAGTGATGGGAGGGCAGGCAGAAGTTCAAGGAGATTGGTGGGTTTAGGTACAGACTTGTAGAAGTCTTTTTCTGTTGATTCTGCTCTTTCAGTAAGGTAAGGAATGTCATCATTGACAGAAATGAATGAAAAGATGTTTGAGGTTGGAGAGATGAGGAGATAGTTGTATAGGAGACCTGGAGAGTAAATTCACCAGGGAAATGTTGGTGGGATGAATAGGCTGCACCAGTGATTATCACTTGAGGGTTCAGTTCAGTTCAGTCGCTCAGTCGTGTCTGACTCTGTGACCCCATGGACTGCAGCATGGCAGGCCTCCCTGTCCATCACCAACTCCTGGAGTTTACTTAAACTCATGTCCATTGAGTTGGTGATGCCATCCAACCAGCTCATCCTCTGTCATCCCCTTCTCCTCCCGCCTTCAATCTGTCCCAGCATCAGGGTCTTTTCCAATGAGTCAGTTCTTCACATCAGGTGGCCAAAGTATTGGAGTTTCAGCTTCCAGCATCAGTCCTTCCAATGAACATTCAGGACTGATTTCATTTAGGATGGACTGGTTGGATCTCCTTGCAGTCCAAGGGACTCTCAAGAGTCTTCTCCAACACCACAGTTCAAAAGCATCAGTTCTTTGGTGCTCAGCTTTCTTTATGGTCCAACTCTCGCATCCATACATGACTACTAGAAAAACCATAGCTTTGACTAGATGGACCTTTGTTGGCAAAGTAATGTCTCTGCTTTTTAATAAGCTGTCTAGTTTGGTCATAACTTTTCTTCAAGGAGCAAGCGTCTTTTAATTTCATGGCTGCAGTCACCATCTGCAGTCATTTTGGAGCCCCCAAAAATAAAGTCTGTCACTGTTTCCCCATCCATTTGCCATGAAGTGATGAGACCAGATGCCATGATCTTAGTTTTCTGAATGTTGAGTTTTAAGCCAACTTTCTTCTTTCACTTTCATCAAGAGGCTCTTTAGTTCTTTGCTTTCTGTCATAAGGGTGGTGTCATCTGCGTATCTGAGGTTATTGATATTTCTCCCGGAAATCTTGAGTCCAGCTTGTGCTTCATCCAGTCCAGCATTTCTCATGATGTACTCTGTATATAAGTTAAATAAGGAGGGTGAACAATATACAGCCTTGATGTACTCCTTTTCCTATTTGGAACCAGTCTGTTGTTCCATGTCCGATTCTTAACTGTTGCTTCCTGACATGCATACAGATTTCTCAAGAGGCAGGTCAGGTGGTCTGGTATTCCCATCTCTTTCAGAATTTTCCACACTTTGTTGTGATCCACACAGTCAAAGGCTTTGGCATAGTTAATAAAGCAGAAATAGGTGTTTTTCTGGAACGCTCTGCTTTTCTGATGATGCAGCGGATGTTGGCAGTTTGATCTCTGGTTCCTCTGCCTTTTCTAACTCCAGCTTGAACATCTGGAAGTTCACAGTTCATGTGCTGTTGAAGCCTGGCTTGGAGACTTTGAGCATTACTTTGCTAGCGTGTGAGATGAGTATTGTGTGGTAGTTTGAGCATTCTTTGGCATTGCCTTTCTTTGCGATTGGGATGAAAACTGACCTTTTCCAGTCCTATGGCCACTGCTGAGTTTTCCAAATTTGATGGCACTTTCACAGCATCATCTTTTAGGATTTGAAATCACTCAACTGGAATTCCACCACCTTCACTAGCTTTGTTCGTAGTGATACTTCCTAAAGGCTCACTTGACTTCACATTCCAGGATGTCTGACTCTAGGTAAGCGATCACTTGAGGGTAAAGATTGTGAATTCCAACTGAATCAGTAGCTTAGCTCCTGAAATAGACATTATCCTGATGTTTGAATATAAAGACTTCCCTGGTGGCTTAGCGGTAAACAATATGCCAGCAATGCAGGAGACGCACGAGACACTGGTTGGATCCTTGGGTTGTGAAGATCCGTTGGAGCGGGGCATGGCACCCAACTCCAGTATTCTTGCCTGGAGAATCTCATGGACAGAGGAGCCTGGTGGGCTACAGCCTATAGGGTCGCAAAGAGTTGGACACGACTGGAACTGAACACGCACACACACCCAGAATATAAGTGTGCACGTGAGTGTAATTACCGTTGAAATGGGAACAGCATATAAAAACACTCCTAGAGGATTCTACAAGCACACCCTTGCAGGATTTAGAGTGATGGCTTCAGATTTAGAGTATGAATCATGGAGCATATATGGGTTATAGAGTTGCCCTCAGTGATCTCTTGTGTGCAGGGTGAGTCTCCTGCCCTCTTCTGTTACCACCAGCACCCCCTTATAGGTCTGAATTCTCTCAGAACCTTCAAAGTTGCATGCGCATAGCATGTCAAAATCTGCAATCTAGAAAGCAGCACAACATTGTAAAAATTAAGAAACAGCAGCAAAAGTACAAGGAGAAAATCTGCCATCTAGTGTTGGTCCCTGCCAGCAGGCCCTTTGTTCTGAGCCCGACAAGCTGTCCCTCTCAAAGCAGCCTGTGTGAGGAAGCTAAAAGATTGTTCTGGCCAAGTGTGGATCAGATTTGAGAAAATCCATGTGCTGCTTTGTACCCTTTTCGCATTTCCATCTAGACCTTAAGATTCAGACATATGTATGTGGATCATTAGACAGCACATGGCTGCTGGGTGTCAGGAAGCAGTGTGCCTGCCTGCCTTATCCCCTGAGATGACTTGAGCATGAAATGTATGTGTGTCATGCTCCACAGGCTGGTGAGTAGACATCAGTTCAAGCAAGCATTTCATCAAGTACTAACTAATACTATATGGGTTCTTTTTCACCTCTTAAAAAGGTGACTCTTCCTTTTTTACGTAGCATTTTATAGACCTACCTGCTGGGAATATGCTTCCTTCCTCCAAGATGCCAGATAAAGCTCACCTTCCTGAGAAATTCTTCTCAAAGCATCACATTCTGTAAATTAAAGACAAATCCATTTTAGCTACTAGGAATACATTTATTTCTCAGTTACTCATGTCTAGTGATCATAGGCACATAGGCAAAAGACTGAGAAGACAAAGGTTAATATCTTCTTTGGAAAAATACAGTATTGTTTTAATTTGCTTTTTAAACTGAGCCGTTATATGTAAGGTTGGAGAGAAAGGATTAGACCTTAGATCTCCATGTTAAGTGCTGGAGATAGTTAACATGTAGGTTTTTCTTTTTCTTTGTATGTATTTTTCTGCTGCTTTGTCCATTGTGTGTAAGTAAGTAAGTAAGTAAATCACCCGGACGTGTCTTACTCTTTGTGACCCCATGGACTGTAGCCCACCAGTCTCCTCCGTCCGTGGGATTTTCCAGGCAAGAGCACCAGAGTGGGTTACCATTTCCTGTATGGTAATGTCAAAAAAATTGAGTATCAATTAGTAAGTATCAATCTTACACTAAAAAATTAGTGTAAGATAAGGAAATCCTGTTAAACACATCACTGGAGAAAATTACCAAGTGAGCTACCTCATAATTTATATAACTGTCTGTAGATGCGATTACAGTTTCTGTTTCGAGTTAGGCATTGCACAAATATTTTGTCACTAGTATATTTTTCATAAAGTAGAATAGTCATATTTGACATAAAACATGTTTTTGGAGTCAGGCTCAGTGATATGGAAAAATGATAAACTTAGTCAAACTGTTAATTCCTTTGTGTTGGATGCTGTTCATGGTTTGACAGCTCAGCCCCGTGGGTTGCAGTTAGTTTAGCTGAAGGCAACTGTGACAGTTGCGACACATATGCTTTGATCTGTTCCATTAATTTGCTAATAATGAATTTACCTGGTTATTAATCAGCAATACCATTCGACCTTGATGGGTCAATTAAAGACTGTACACCAACAAAATAGCTTTCCTGTTTGTAGGGGGAAATGAGCTCTAGAATTGGATATTTATTTTACAGAAATCCTTTAGCATGACAGTGTTACTGAATTTGACTTCCTAATATTATTTTAGTTTTTCTATTAATAGGTAAACATGGATATGGGTGAAGTATAGACTTAGCTTGTTATAATTTCATACAAAAGCTAACACTGTTAAAAACAACTTTGCTCACCATTTTAGTATCAGTATGCCTGAATTCTAATTCCATGTTATCATCATGCAGCAGGAATTAGAACTCTTAAATGATTCTCTAGCCTAAAATCTGGTTAATTGCATAATTCTTACTAGTCAAGTGGTTGGGAGGCTTGATTAACTTTTCCCCCAAGGGTTAAATAGTCTAATCATAGTTTTCAATTGTGGCAGTGCTTTTTAGTATGTGCTCTTCTTCCCCCCTCAACAAACTACTTATTTATGGCTTTCTTGTGCAAGGCTTTGTTGGAAATCCAAAGATGAATATGACACGGTTTCTGCACTCAAAGAGCTTACTGTGTAGGCGGATAGATCAGACCCTGCACAAATGACTCTAACACAAGGTAGAAAGTAATAAATGGCATAAGAAGACTGGTGAAAAGAAGAGCTCTGGGTAGTTAAAGGAAGGCAAGGGCCCTTTTGTCTAAATGTTATCTTTGGGTTCCTTGTTCCCATAGTAACCAGTGTTTATTTTTTTCAACGTTCACGTTTTAAGAAGAGTAATGGTTGGGTTGAATCCAGAGACTCTGTCAGGCTCTGGTCTTTGGTATGGGCTTTAACAGACTTAAATGATTTCTGACAAGACTACATTTTTAAGTAGAGTGGTATGGATTATTATGCAGGCACCAAGTTATTACAAATTCTATTCTTTAATATGAAAAATAATTAGCATTTTACTTTATTTTTGGAAATATTCTCCTCTGATCATTTGCCTTCCTCTGAGAATTGGAATCACTGTTGCACATCTCGGCTATATTGTAAGTGAGGTCCTCCAGAAAGATGGGGTTCCTACCATGGTCCAGGCACCAAGATAAGCACTGTGTGTGCTTTGTCCTGTTTAATCATCACAGAACCTCTACAACTTGTTCCTAATATCTCACTGGTGAAAAACTAAGATGTAAAGTCATGGGGGTTACTTGACCAATATCTTCCAGTCCAGATGAAGCAGAGATGGGTCTTGAATCTGGGTCTGTTGAACATGCTGATCAACACCACTTGATCCTGTGGCTGTGCTCTATTCAGCTCCATTCTGAATGCTGTTAGAAACTCGTGTTCTCACAGGATTGTTATATTTACCTGTCTTCTCATTGACATTTTACCTAAGTAGTCTTTTAACAGTTTTTCACGATAGGCTCATCATTAAATATTGTGACAGGAATACCTGAAAATATTTTGGAGGAGACACCACAGATGATGATGAAAATAGCAGTTAGCATTTCTAGTGTCTTAAAATTTTAAAAGCACTGCCGCATCACTTGCCTGATTTAATTTTTCCTTTCATCCTGTGTTGGCTACTCACAGGTGGCAAAGAAAGATCAGGGATGTTAAGTAACTTTCCTGCCGTCACAGAGACAATACACTTAGGCTGGAGACTGGGTGTTTGGATGTTAATCCAGTGTTATTGATGGTGTGGTCCAAGGAGATGGTGTAAGTGTAGATGGGTAGTGCAGGCTGTTGGTCTTTTGCATTTACAAAATCCTTCTGCTGGTAAATGTGCTAAAGGAAGGTTTGTATTCAGGAAAATTTGGTCAAGTAAGGGAAGAAAAATAGAAGAATGAAAAACCATTCATTGTGGGATGTGTGTGTTGTGGGTGTGTGCATAGTCACGTTTGCCTTTTTTGAGACCCCATGGACGGTAGCCCACCAGGCTCCTTTGTCCATGGAATTTTCCAGATATCCCTGGTGCCTCCCGCATTTTCAGACAGATTCTCTACCACTAGTGCCACCTGAGAAGACCCATTGTGAGATAATGCCCTTTTTTCTGAGAGCAAGAGGATGTTTGTGAGTGCAAATACTTTCAGCAATAGGGAGTGTGTAGAGTTCTTTGTGCTCAGTCCCCTCAGTTGTGTCTGACTCTTTGCAACGCTATGGGCTGTAGCCTGCCAGGCTCCTTCCTCCATGGAATTCCCCAGGCAAGAATACTAGAGTAGATTGCCATGCCCTCCTCCACGGGTCTTCCTGACTCAGGGATCAAACCCGGGCCTCCTGCATTGCAGGAGGATTCTTTACCCACCGCTAGAGTTCTTTACTTTCAAGCAATATATGGGCATCTTAGAAATTTAGAAAATGAAATTAAAAGAACAAGAAATAAAGTCTTCCATAATCATTATGGAATCTCATAAGAGATACCCAGAGATACATCATTATTAGCCTCTTGACAAGTATTCTTCTACTCTTTTCTACACTTATGTTAATTTACACTTAAATTGTTTAATGTTATATTTTATTTCACGTAACACATAGTGTTTCAAGATCTGCTTTGTTTGTAATGTCTTTGATATCTTGTCATATCCATGAGTATAAATCTACACAATCCTTTTAAATAACTTCCTTATATTTTGACTGAATGAATCAAAACATATTACTTTAAAAGTATTATTTGATATTTACGGAGTTCTCAGCTCTTCAGAATGGCAGTATATGAAAGCTTATATGTGCAAAAATGATGGTTGAAAACTGCCCAGTAGAAAAATCCCCTCTAGCATTGGATTTAGACCTTGCTGACTTTGCCAACAAAGGTCCGTCTAGTCAAGGCTATGGTTTTTCCTGTGGTCATGTATGGATGTGAGAGTTGGACTGTGAAGAAAGCTGAGCACTGAAGAATTGATGCCTTTGAACTGTGGTGTTGGAGAAGACTCTTGAGAGTCCCTTAGACTGCAAGGAGATCCAACCAGTCCATTCTGAAGGAGATCAGCCCTGGGATTTCTTTGGAGGGAATGATGCTTAAGCTGAAACTCCAGTACTTTGGCCACCTCATGGGAAGAGTTGACTCATTGGAAAAGACTCTGATGCTGGGAGGGATTGGGGGCAAGAGGAGAAGGGGACGACAGAGGATGAGATGGCTGGATAGCATCACTGACTTGATGGACATGAGTCTGAGTGAACTCCGGGAGTTGGTGATGGACAGGGAGGCCTGGTGTGCTGCTCGATTCATGGGGTCGCAAAGAGTCGGACACGACTGAGTGACTGAACTGAACTGACTGACTGAGATGCTCTCAGACTTTGATAAACCTGGAGAGACATAGCTGAGCAAGCCCAGTATCAAAGCACATGGGGTGGGTTGTGGCTCTTGGTCATCAGGAGACGTCACTGATCACATAGTAGCTACCTTACTCTGTTAAATCTAAGTTCTTAGGGTTTTAACTAAGCCATTGCACCGAGAAGCCACAGAAATGAGTGATTTCTGGGTGTAATGTGCTCACAACAGTAGAACATAAACACCAGGCTCTACTTTGCAGCTGTTCTTTTGGGTTCTTCCCTCCAATGCATGTTCTTTAAGACATCCTCCCTTGGTTGCTTGCTGTGAGCAGCCTGGGGTTAGAGGAAGTGACATGTGGGGCATATAACCATTAGAGGAGATGAGAGATTTGCCTTTATTGTCTTAGAGCCTTACACACCGCTTAGCATGTGCTAGACCCTTAATATTGTACATGTGTATTGCACAAATGCCAACTGAATGATTCTTAACATTTTCCACAAACTTTTAATATCACAGTGCCTCATAAGTTTTTTACGTATGTATATGGCTAAAGATCGGAGAAGGCAATGGCACCCTACTCCAGTACTCTTGCTTGGAAAATCCCATGGACGGAGGAGCCTGTTAGGCTGCAATCCATGGGGTCGCTAAGAGTCGGACACGACTGAGCGATTTCACTTTCACTTTTCACTTTCATGCATTGGAGAAGGAAATGGCAACCCACTCCAGTGTTCTTACCTGGAGAATCCCAGGGATGGGGGAGCCTGGTGGGCCGCCATCTATGGGGTCGCACAGAGTTGGACAGGACTGAAGCGACTTAGCATAGCATAGCATGGCTAAAGATGTTATAGTGGAACAATAGTTTTTGATGTTGTAGTGGAAATGTGTACAAAAATACTTTCTTTCTTTTTTTTTAAACTAGATTTCCTCTATAAAAATTCCTAAGTAAAATAATACTTTAGGTATAATCTCTAGTTTATTTTTTAAAATACATACAGGCTACATACTATAAGAATTGTGAGATTGTTTTTGTGGCAGAGATATGAACAGTCATGCTGAATGAACATCCCTGCAGTTTGGGTTTTTTTTAGAATACATACAGACTGTATGCTATAAGAATTGTGAGATTGTTTTTGTGGCAGAGATATGAACAAAATCATGCTGAATGAACATTCCTACAGAAGTATCCTCTGCCTTTCCTATGTGTCCAGCTTGGATTACTTCCCCAAGGGTTTGTTACCAGCATCCTTTGACTGTACTGCCCCTGGGTCTCATGACCAGTTCTCAGCGTGTGAGTTTTGAAGTGTTGGCATGAAATGCTATTTCCTCCAGACCCTTCTCTAGTAGAAGTTTCCCTAGTTTAAAAAAAAAAAAAAGATGTCCTCAGTCCTGCGTGCAGCTTAAAGGTGGCAGCCAGCATGCCTCGGTGGAGCTTACCCATGACTGCAGTTCCGATGCAGAATGTCTTCAGGGCATTCCTCATCCAGCCTCCAAAGGGCAGGGAATTGTGCAGTATCCCAGGCACCATCAGTGCCCGGAACCAGAGCCCCCGATCAGCCTGTGGAGGGTTAGCCCCTTTGCTATAACTCTCTCTCACTGTAAGTCCTGCCATCCTCTGGTCAGCAGTCAGTCAGTCTTGCTAGACTGACTGCATTTCTGGGACTTTCACATTTTCTGTGTTCTCCTGCTTCTTCTCTTTTTTTTTTTTTTTTAATGTCATCACACAGATTGGCATGAAGAGAAAAATGTCTTAAAAATAGTGAGTACCTTAAATTTTGGCATCATTTAAGTCAATGTTAATTACCTGATACCTTGGCTGCAAATAGCCCAAAACTTTAGCAAACAGCTACGTATTTTAAGTTCTCCTTTCTGTCACTGGGCAGAGGCTGTCTCTCTTATCCTTTTTTATATTCCACCTTTCCTAGCTGCTGATGAGGTAACCTGCTGCTCTTAGCATTCTAAAAATTCTCTCCAGTTTTCTCAGGGAAGGGTGTCTCTTAGGACTCGTCCTCTTGATCAGAGCTGAATAATTCTGAGGTCTGTTTGCAAAATTATTCCAATTCTCAGTTACCATATCCCTGGAGATAATGAACGGTAAGATTTCTTCCTCGAAATGTTGAGTCTTGGAAAGGTAACAAGCATATTTAAGTTTGGGGCCTTTCTTTGCACTAACATTTCTTTCCCTATTGAAACCAGACTCCCTGGAATATACTTTCAACTTATTTTGCAATTCCCAGAGTGCTAGAGTTCTCTGTTCCCTTTGGTAAAATTCACATAGTTGTTAGCTGGTGGTATAGTGGGAAATCTCTGCTGTCCAGTGAATTGCATTGGTTGGTCTTTGTATTAGTTTTCTATAGCTGCTATAATAAATTACCACAAACCTACTGGCTTAAGACAACACGAATTAATTATCTTATAGTTCTGCAAGTCAGAAGTCTATATGGTCTCACTGGGCTAAAATCAAGGTGTCAGGAGGACTGTGTCCTTTTAGGAGCCTCTAGAGAAGAATCTGTTTCCTTGACTTTTTTTTTTTTAAGACTTTATTTTTCAGAGCAGTTTTAGGTTCAGAGCAAAATTAAGAGGAAGGTATGAAGATTTCCCATTTATCGCTCGTTTCCACACATGCATAGCTGCCATGACTATCTACACCCCCAACAGTGTGGTACATTTGTTATAGCCTGTCAGCCTACACTGACACATCCTTATTCTTCTAAGTCCACAGTTGTATATTACAGTTCACTCTTGGTGTTACACATTCTGTGAGTTTGGATAAACGTATAATGACAGGCACCACCATTATAATACCATATCGAGTGTTTTCACATCCCTAAAAATCCTGTGTTCTGCTTGCTAACCTCCTCCCACTTGCCTGGCAACCACGGATCTTTACTGTTTCCATGGTTTTGCTTTTCCTAAAATGTGCATTGGAATGTGCATTTAAGGTTTCTCCATGTCTTTTCCTGACTTAATAGCTCATTTCTTTTTAGCTATGAGCACTGTGCATTTTCTGTATGTTTCATAGTTGGTTTAGCCATTCACCAACTAAAGGACATCTTGATTGCTTCCAGGTTTTGACAGTTATGAAAGAAGGTGTTATAAAATATCCGTGGGCATGGTTTTTGTACAGACAAGTTTTCAATTCCTTTGGTTAAACACCAAGGAGCATGATTGCTGGATTATGTGGTAAGAGTATGTTTAGTTTTGTAAGAAATTACCAAATTGTCTTTGGCAAAAAGACTGCCCAAAGCGGGTGTACCGTTTTGTGTTCCCACCACCAGTAAGTGAGAGTTCCTGCTGTGCTGCATCCTCGCCAGCGTTGGTGCCGTCCGTGTCGGTGTGGCAGATTTTGGCCAGTTCTAATGGTGTGTGGTGGTGGCTGCATTTTAATTTGCATCTCTCTGATGATATGCAATGTGGAACATCGCTTCATATGCTTATTTGCCATCTGTGTTTATTCTTTGATGAAGTGTGTTAAAGTCTTTGTCTCATTTTTTTTTTCTTTTGGTTTCCTTATTGTTGCGCTTCAAGAGTTCTTTGTATATGTTGGACAACAGTCCTTTATCAGATACATCTTTTCAAGTATTTCCTCCCAATCTATGGCTGTCTGATTCTCTTGTCATTGTCTTTCACATAGCAGAGGGTTTATAACTTAATGGAGTCAGATTATCACAGTTCTTTCATGGATTATGCCTTTGGTATTGTCTTTACATAGACATCACTATACCCTAGGTTATCTCTGGTAAGCAAAATAGTAAACAAAATAGAGACTATCGGGACTTTGACTTACTCAGAAATTGGAGTTTGTTTTTCATGCTGCCTTCAATATGTCACTACCCAGCATTACCTGTGTTTCCTAGGCGTTAAGTGGTGGCTGGGAGGGAACTGGTTAACTCAGGGAGTCTTTGCCTTCTCCAGTTCACTCTGACAGACCTGGAGTATTTTGCAGGGCTTGTTTAACACCGTTTCTCCTTGACTCAGCATAGTTGACAGTTCGCAGAGCTTCTGGGCAAGTGCCTGACTGTTTATAAGACACTCAGTCACCGTAGGGTATAAGGGCTGTCGCTAGTCATTGGTTTTGCAAGTGGTGAGAAAAATCATCTTCTCAAAAGCATGATGCATTGGGTTGTTGCAGGAGCTGATGAGGGCTCCAGCCTAATGTGAGAGATGCTGTTGATGGTGTTAGATGGGTAAAGGAAGGTGTGTGCCTGGGGGTTGGAGGTGGCCTTGTGCAAATGGCTAAACTTGGCCCAGTGTTTATAAAAGAAGATGAAAAACATTGATTTACCTGAACTTGAAAGCACAGACTTGAGAAAGAGGTAGAAAATGCCCACTAGATTTTAGGGAACCACAGCAAAATGAAAACCCATCGCTCAATAAGGATCTTAATTTAATCAGAATTTGGCTGCATAGAGCAACACACGATTTTCTTTTGAGTTCCCAGCCTCTGGGCCACGTGGAAATCACACCATTACACAAATATAGACACTATTCTTTTTTAAGATTTTTCAGAAAATAGAACTCTACCCTTTCCTCTGGCAATCTTCGTATCTTAGTGAGTTGTCCCAGTGAGGTATGTACTTAAGTAACTTTAATCTCCAAAAGAAAGTATGAATTTTGGTGGAGTTTTAGTGAATTTGGACACTGGAGATGCTTATAGCATCTTTTGGCATGCTTATAGGCAGGTACACCTGGCCACAAAATATTTATGTAAGTCTTCTTTAGAACCCTCAGCTCATTTTTATTTGCAGAAATACATCTTTTATTAAGGAAGAGCTGGAAGGGCTTCCCTGATAGTCTAGTGGTTAAGACTCCATGCTTCCAAAACAGGGGGCACAGGTTCAATCCTTAGTTGGGGAACTAAGTCCCCACATGCTGTGCAGTGTGGCCAGATTTTTTTTTAAATAAATAGTAAAAGAATAAATATTACTGGAGGGCTTCTGCCCTGGGTAGGAAGGGAAACCACTTTCCGTGACATGGGGTCAAGGGTTGCTCCTCTCACATCCACTGGTTTGGGGCCCTGTGTCTGTGCTGGTCATGTAAGTCAGCATGTACTTCAATGGGTACTTGAAGATGACTCGTCCATGGAACTTACTTCATGAAAGTTCCCTACATGGAGATTTGCTGACTTTCCAGCTGATTGCTTTTGTTGTCTTAATGGAGAACCTCTGGGGGTTCAGTCAAATCAAACTGTGCCCATTTGTCTGGAGTTGGTTCTAGATTTTCATGCAGTGGAGTGAATTTCAAGGTTTGCTCAGTGAAAAAGCTATTGGAATTTCTGTACTTTGATTCATTCTCTTTTTATGGCTTGATTGAACCATTTTGCTCCCTCCCTCAAGTAGAGAGCTTTCTTTAAGAATGTTCAGATGAAGTATTAGTCCTTTAAAAGGCTTAAAATGAATGTTTATTACCACAGCAAGAGCTATACCATTTTAAATGCTTACATTGTAAATCACACCAAGGATCCTCATCAGGTTGACCTTTTGACTGCATTAGGCTAACTGCTGTGTTGCAGGAAAGTGTAGTGTTTGCCTAGAGTCCTTTGAGCAGTATCCAAGTAGCTAAGATAAATCTTTTTCCTTTCTCAAAATATTCTGTTTCCCTTACCATCCCATTCTCAGAAAATCTAAAAGAAAATAAGGAACTGAAAAAGGCAGGGCTGTATACTTCAAATGGGTAACCAACAAGGTCCTACCGTACAGCATAGGGAACTCTGCTCAGTGTTACGTGGCAGCCTGAATGGGAGGGAAGTTTGGGGGAGAATGGATACTTGTATATGTATGGCTGAGTCCCTTTGCTGTCCATCTGAAACTATCACAATATTTTTAATCTGCTATGTACGTGCGTATGTGTTAAGTTGCTTCAGACACGACTGAACAGAGTCCTGTCTGACTCTTTGCAACCCCATGGACTGAAGCTTGCCAGGCTCCTCTGTCCATGGAATTCTCCAGGTAAGAATACTGGAGTGAGTTGCCATGCCCTCCTCCAGGGGATCTTCTCAACCCAGGAGAATTCTTTACCCTCTGAGCTGTTAGGGAAGCCACCTGCCCCCCAAAAAAGCAGAGGCTAAAAGATATTTAATAAATCATTCCTTCATTCGGTTTGTTGAATAGTCAGTATTATCTGGGGTAAAAATGGAAGTTTTAGTTTTCTTTAGTCACCAGTTTCAAACAGCATTGTTCAGTCTTCCTTTCCCATCTTACAATGGCATCTTGGTTATTAGGCCATAATTCTCTGGTGAGTCTAGTCTTAACTTCAATCTTCTATTCATTTAACCTTTATGTCTCCTCCCCTCCCCCACCAGCCTCCTCTGGCTGAGCAGGGGTCACATTCCACTCTTTCACCTTCTTCCACTCTCCCCTTTCTGTGCTGCTTTCTCCTCTTGGATGTCAGTGCTTCTCAAAGACTGACTGGCTGCCAGTGTTCTCTGTACCAAGTGTGCAAGGCTGACTCTGGCGGCTCGGATGATAAAGAATCTGCCTGCAGTGCGGGAGACCCAGGTTCGATTCCTGGGTCAGGAGGATCCCTAGAGAAAGGAATGGCAACCCACTCTAGTATTCTTGCCTGGAAAATCCCATGGACAAAGGAGCCTGGTGAGCTACAGTCCAAGGGATCACAAGAGAGTAAGCCGGACACAACTTAGCAGCTAACAATTTCACTTCACTTTGACTCTTTGGTGAGGAGCCTGCTGGGAGACTCTGAAGACTTCTGGCCCAGCCCCTTCTTCCCTTCACCTGGGCAGGTGGACAGGAGGTCCTCAGAAGTAGGATCATAGCAAGATGCCTTGGCTTTGGCCACCTTCCACTTGACTCCTTTGGCATACCAAGAAGAACAAGTGTGGACATAGGCTTTACAACTGCTCCTTCTCTCCCCTCTGTTGTGTCTTACCAGTTTTCTTCTCCTTGCTCTGGTAGTTAGGGGGTAAGGCCAGATGATAAATTTGCCCCATAAGCAGATAAACATGTGGGGAGTGAGATGCCAACCTTCCCTCCTTGCAGGCACCTCTGATGTGTTAAGTGATGGTCTGGGAGACTCCTGCAGTTGGCTTGGCTTGGGGTATCCCATCTCTCATCCCAGCAGTAATTCACCACTGGAGAGTCTTTGTCATTTGGCACCCTGACCCTCAAATTTTATTTATATAGATAAGGGTTGATGGAGTCTGAGGTCATGTTTGGTGCTAGCATAGCAATTTTTGCAAGTTATTAATAAGCATTGGAGTGCTGACCTCTAATATTTGTGGCTCTGTTTGGAATATAGGGTTCCTGATGCCTTAGCATCTGAGAACCAATGCTAGGGTAACAGGAAAAGGGGCACTCAGCATCTGCTGATATCGTCATTCATCTCCACGTAGAACTACTTCTGGGCAAATGACGCAGGGAATATCATGAAATATAACCCTGGGCCTTTAAGGATCATACTACATTTTAGTTTAAGGAAATAAAAATATAAACATAGGGAATATTAAATAGCTGTATCAGGCAGCATGTGGTGAATTGCTCCAGTAAATGTAATAAAAGGATAGATGGTATAGTTTTTCAGGTATTAGTGTCCACTGGAGTAGTCCCCAAGGCCACATCTCTGACCCATGGCAGGGACTGTGGGAGGGGGTGAGTGAGGAGCAGCTGAGTAGACTGCCTTCCTGCTGTGCTCCGTGGCTCCTCACTGTGCTCTGAAGATTGCAAGGAATGGGAGGAATGGAAGAGGAAGTGTGAAAAGGTACTAATACACAGTTCTAAGACTAACTTAATTAAAAAAAAAAAAAAGTTGAATTTTGAAATTACATTATATTCTTGGTTATAACTTTTTTGGGGGAGGGTTTAACTGTTCAGTTCCATCGCTCAGTAGTGTCCGACTCTTTGCAACCCCATGGACTGCCAACATCTGCTGGATCATGGAAAAAGCAAGAGAGTTCCAGAAAAACATCTATTTCTGCTTTATAGACTATGCCAAAGCCTTTGACTGTGTGGATCACAATAAACTGTGGAAAATTCTGAAAGAGATGGGAATACTAGAACACCTGATCTGCCTCTTGAGAAATTTGTATGCAGGTCAGGAAGCAACAGTTAGAACTAGACATGGAACAACAGACTGGTTCCAAATACAGAAAGGAGTTCGTCAAGGCTGTATATTGTCACCCTGTTTATTTAGCTTCTATGCAGAGTACATCATGAGAAACGCTGGACTGGAAGAAACACAAGCTGGAATCAAGATTGCCGGGAGAAATATCAATCACCTCAGATACGCAGATGACACCACCCTTATGGCAGAAAGTGAAGAGGAACTAACAAGCCTCTTGATGAAAGTAAAAGAGGAGAGTGAAAAAGTTGGCTTAAAGCTCAACATTCAGAAAACGAAGATCATGGCATCCTGTCCCACAACTTCATGGGAAATAGATGGGGAAACAGTGGACATAGTGTCAGACTTTATTTTTGTGGGCTCCAAAATCACTGCAGATGGTGACTGCAGCCATGAAATTAAAAGATGCTTACTCCTTGGAAGGAAAGTTATGACCAACGTAGATAGCATATTCAAAAGCAGAGACATTACTTTGCCAACAAAGGTTCATCTAGTCAAGGCTATGGTTTTTCCTGTGGTCATGTGTGGATGTGAGAGTTGGACTGTGAAGAAGGCTGAGCGCCGAAGAATTGATGCTTTTGAACTGTGGTGTTGAGAAGACTCTTGAGAGTCCCTTGGACTACAAGGAGATCCAGCCAGTCCATTCTGAAGATCAGCCCTGGGATTTCTTTGGAAGGAATGACGCTAAAGCTGAAACTCCAGTACTTTGGCCACCTCATGCGAAGAGTTGACTCATTGGAAAAGACTCTGATGCTGGGAGAGATTGGGGGTAGGAGGAGAAGGGGACGACAGAGGATGAGATGGCTGGATGGCATCACTGACTCAATGGATGTGAGTCTGGGTGAACTCCGGGCGTTGGTGATGGACAGGGAGGCCTGGCATGCTGCGATTCATGGGGTCGCAGAGAGTTGGACACAACTGAGCGACTGATCTAATCTGGACTGCAGCACACCAGGCTTCCCTGTCCATCACCAACTCCTGGAGCTTGCTCAAACTTATGTCCATTGAGTCAGTGATGCCATCCAACCATCTTATCCTCTGTCATCCCCTTCTCCTGCCTTCAATCTTTGCCGGCATCAGGGTCTTTTCAGATGAGTCACTTCTTCACATCAGGTGGCCAAAGTATTGGCATCAGTATTCAACTTCAGCATCAGTCCTTCCAATGAATATTCAGGACCGATTTCACAGTTGCAAAGGTGCAAATGAGAAATTTGTCTTTGAGAGTTGCTTTTACTTTTAAGGATTAAATAGAAGTTGCCAGAAGCTTGCTATTTACTGTGTTATTCTTTCTTGTCTCTGTTGTTAGCTTTATTCCAATTCAGTGTGCTGGTTTATTTTTCACTGTATTTAATTGATAGGAAATTAAAAATACCCATCCTCTTTGGTAATGGTCCTGTTAGAATTGTTACTATGCTTGGGTTTTCAGATGTGGTTGGTGGGTTTGCCTCTGGTTTGCAGCGTGCTGCATTCTCAACCTCCTCCCCTCTGTCTTGTCTTCCGTGATCCATACCCAACATGCTTATCACCTCTCCTTTCACTCTAGACAGTCTTTAGTCTCCTTCCCAAGAAAGCCGTCACTGTCTCACTGAGTCTGTCCCACCACAGAGCAATAGAGAAAGTGTGTGAGTTTGAGGTGTTGATAGATTTGGTAGCAGATACATTTTAATCTTCCACTTTCTTCCCTTTCTGTGAACTCCTGGTCTTTCTATCCTTTCCTTTTTGTTTCTTAGAGAATTATTAGAGGCTTCTCTCTTCCTTGTTGTCATCTTTTATATAAACAGCCTTTGGCTCATGTTCCAGTATTTTATCCAGATTACCTTAACGACAAATCAAGCTGATACTGGGTAACCTCTCTAAGGCTAGAACTGAATTTATGGCATTCACTAAATCACCGAGTTTTAAGGACTCCAAATTTATCTTAGTGGCCTTGGACTTCAAGTTGCGTATTGAGTGATAAAGAGAAGACATATTTTTTCCCATTTTATTTTCTACTGTATTACTACTGTTGAAGCTGGAAGTTTCGTTAAAGTCTAAGGCTACCATGATGGGAGTCTATCTCAACCATTCACTTGACAATACTATTCCTTAATGTACTCAATAGTATTGCAGAGACCTTTCCTCTGTCCCTCAAAAGTCAGCTATTATTTCTTTATGCTCCTGCTAACTCAGAAAAAAAAGGAGCTGTATAAAAATGATACATTTTCCATAGCCTGTAGATACATTTAGTGTCCTGTGGAGCTGGGCTGTGGACACAGTCCTAGCACACTCCCACAGCCTTATTCCAGCTTGCCAGCAACACCCACAGAAGAGCTTATCCCATTATCTGGAGCCCTAATTTTTGTGACTGTTTCCCAGGGGACACCTCTGATCGTCTGGCTCAGGTAGCCAGCAGGGCTTTACGCTTGGGTCCCCTCAAGATTGTATATATTTATATACTTTTTAAAGCTGCTTCTTGTGGATCTGGGTTATAGTCAACCTGAACCCAGGTGGTGGTGAGACACTGACAGGTCTCGGCACATCTTCAACTACTGAGAGCTGTTAAAATATAATGGGCTGTTTTGACAAGCACAGAGGTTTGAGAAATGAAGAGCTGGGTCATGACTGGACAGAAAAGTTCATCTCCTACTCCTTCAAGATGGGAAGAGGTAGCTGTTTCATCTACTGTATACATATAAAGTCAACCAAAACAAAGAAACAGGAATATGTTAATGAAAGAACAAGATAAAACCTCAAGAGGACAAAAGTACCCTTAATAAAACAGAGATAAATTAATTTACCTGATAAAGAATTTGAAGTAATGGTCATAAAGATGCTTACTGAACTGAGGAGATTGATGGATGAACACAGAACTTCAAAAATGAGGTGAAAGAGCAAGACATCAGTGAAAGAGAAGATGTGAATAAATGGAAAGATATCCTGAACTCTTGAATTAGAAGATATGGAAACAGTCTTGGTGCCCATCAGCGGATGAATGGATAAAGAAGATGTGGGATATACGTACAGTGGAACATTATTTAGCCCTAAAAAGAATAAAATATTGGTATTTGTAACATTTGCAACCTCCAGAGCATTATGCTGAGTGAAAAAGTCAGAAAAAGACAAAGACTATATGATTTTTCTTACACGTGGAATCTAAAGCAAACAAACAAATAATATAAACAAGCTCAAAGATATGAAGAATGGATTGGGAGTCTATAGCCCCTGATTGAGGGGGCTAGAAGTGGGTGAACTCTGGTTTTGTCTTGTTTTATTAGTTTAAATAAATTGAATGGAAATTTTAAAAGTAAAGTCTTGAGTCAAAGAGAAATAAACATAATGCATTTTAACACGTTGCAGATAAGAACAAAGGCTTTAAAACAGCGTCTCCAGAGAAAGGTATAATAAGAATTTTTATAAAAATGGTGAGATCCTCATCCTAGGGGATTTCTATACTTGTTAATCTGCAGCCTCCTGAGCTCACATAAAAAACGAAAATTAGAACCCTCTAGTTTTCATGTATACATGATAATGCTGCCAAAAGTACAAGGTCAGAAATTGGGAGAAACTAAAAATATTCGCAGAGTAAGTAGCATGTACTTTTGAGAAGAGTGGTCCAGGGAGAAACCAGGGAAAGGCTCGCAAAAGGACTGTGGTGGTCTTAGCAGTGGCCCGCATCTTTGGCAGTGATGAGAAGTTGTGCCTGCTTTGTGCTTCTGACTTCGCTGTGACTCATGAACTTCTTCCTGCTGTCTCATTCCTGCAAGGAGAATTTGCAGAAAAAATTCCACATTTGCATTGCTTATGTGTTTTAAGGTTTGGAAACAGCTGCGATACGATTTAATCAAGCAGGAAAAGAAATATTGTTTAGTTATATCTGGGGGGTTGTTTGTTTGCCTCTTTTCTGTACATACGCGCTTAATTGCTCCTATTACTGTGGTTTATATTTATTTTCAATTTAAAAAATTAGGATTCTTTGGCCTCCAGATTAGATTTACTACTGTTAGTTATTGGTAAGTGTTTTTTTGCTATCAATGAGTAATAGATACAACAACTCCTCAGATTAAATATATTTGCTCAACAATTTTTTTGTTATTTTCACCATATGTCAAGCACTGTGCTTAGGGTATAGAAATGAATAAAACAAGCTAAAAGATAAAGGGAAACATACTCTGTTTATGAGTCAAAAGTACTCTTTGAGCTGTGTTGTGCATTTGCGGTCAAGATTCTGTAGCCGAAGATTGATTAGGTGGAGTTGGGCAGTAGGGTCCAGTGGGTCAAAAGGGTACTAGCTTTTAACCATGTGAGGAGGTGGTTGTTCTTTTAAAAATCAGACTAAAGCTATGGGCTGCCTCCCTGTATACAATTTAACATTTACACAGCATTTTGCATGCAGTTTAGGTGAGTTTGCTGTCTCCTAGATTAGAAAGCAGGGAGCTAGAATTGGAATCCTTATAACTCATTGTCTCTGTTGTTAGTATTTTCCCATGAATGTCCAGGCTCCATTATAACCCTATGTTTGAACAGTGTTAACCTGACTTGAAATATGAATTTATGTCATAACATGTTTGTCTGCTGTTTTGAATGTACAAAAGAAAGATTGCTCACTTTTACCATGGAGTATGGGCTACGTTCAAGGGCAATTTCTAGAGGGAGAACTTTTCCATAGGTAGGTAGGTAGGTAGATAGCAAAGGTGATTTCTAGAGGGAGAACTTTTCTGTAGGTAGGTAGGTAGATATAGCTGATGCTAATCTAGTGGCAAAACAGATGAATGAAAACTGCCATAAATGTTCAGAAAATAATTTGTATTCATTTGACCCCTTTGCAGTGTTAACGTCTGCTTATTACTCATTGAAGCACTTAGGTATTTGTGAGAAATGAAGCGGTGAAGGTGGTAAGCCCCGATTCAAGCCAAGATACACGAAGAGAGATCTAAAATCCTCCACTAAAACCCATGCATTTAAACACTGCATCGGGGCGCCTGCTGAAGCCCCATAAGCTTCAGTCAGTGGTCTCCACTGTAGGCCTTTGCTTAGGATCCGTCCTCGTTGGCTTTTCGTCTTCTGCTTGCTTCCCTGACTCCATTCCCAGAGCCCTAGTCCACACTCTGGCTTCTCAGCTTATTTTTGGTTGATCTGATTTTGGGGGGCCCCTTGTATTTCCTTCCTCTGTTGCTTTTGGTTCCTGCCTAATTCTCCTCTCTGGGTCCATGTTGTCCTCTGCCAGAGAACAGAAACCTCTCAGAGGGGCCAGTCACCAGGTTCTGTATGGAAGGGGTGCTGCTGGACTTGGACGTGTAATTCATATGAAAATTCTGAATAGTCCCATATGTTCCACATATTATGTTTTGAGAGTATGCCGCTTGTTGGAAATGGGGGAGTAAACATTGTGAGGGAAAAAAAACAAACAAACTTAAATTGGGTTGTTTTAAGCCAAGCAAGAATTTCTTAACTAGAAGAGCTTTGTTGATGTGCATGGAAAATAACATATTGATTAATGACTTGGAAAAGGGGAATTGGTGTGATATGCCATAGAGATGTTTAGAGGTGCCAGAACTCAGGTAAGCATTGTTTAATCACACAATGTACATGAATGACTTATTTCTACTTTGCCTTTTTCCAGAGAAGATCTGAAATGATTTCCAATAGGAAAACATCAAGCAGGAGAGAGAAAATGAAGCTAAAAAAATGAGCTTTTTTTCCTTTTTATTTTTTTATTGAAGGATAATTGCTTTACAGAATTTTGTTGTTTTCTGTCAAACCTCAACATGAGTCAGCCATAGGTATACATATATCCCCTCCCTTTTGAACCTCCCTCCCATATCCCTCCCCATCCCACCCCTCTAGGTTGAGCTCCTGTTTGAGTTTCCTGAGCCATACAGCAAATTCCTGTTGGCTATCTATTTTATTAAAGCTATTTTGAGAGTGGAAAGAGAATTGGCCCAGGAACCCAAAGTGGTATAATTACAGTCACTGAGAAGTAAATTTAGCTCCCAGCTTCTTAGCAACCAGGAGATTGTAGTTGTCTGTGTAGTTTTTGTTTTCTGATAAAACAAACCTGTACCATTAAAAGATTACATAGAGGGGCAAACTTTTGCTTGAAACTAAATTCAAGAGAAATTTACCTTGTGGTTTTTTTTCTATAAAGCACTATGGATAATATAGCAGAAAGCTTGACTACCTGTATATTTGCAAAAAAAAAAAGTGCCGTTTAATTGTTTTTCCCTTAGATTGACCCTCCTTAAAGGTCAAGGGCTTGTCCTCATTGAACTACAGCATAAAGCAATCTCTTCAGGGGCTAAACCAGGTTCAGATCTCTTGTTTCTGCTCAACAACTCTGAGAGGGCCCTGAGCTTAGAGAAGTTAAGGAGGGGCTGTAGGCAGGAAGAGAAGAGCCGTAACTCCAAGTTACGAGTCCGACAGCCACAGTGCTCCTTTGCAGGGCATTGTTCAAAGAAGAGTCTTGTGCAGATCCTAGGTGAGCAACTAGCGCTCTTTCCATTCTCACAGGAGCATTCAAGAAGCTGACCTGTACAACACTCAGATGGCGGCGTCCTCCTCTGCACACCTGCTGCAGAGAAGGAACTATGCGGATAGATCACACAATCACACACAGGAAGGCCTCTAGTATTTCCCCCAGGTATTTGGTTTACACCCCGTGATTCTGAACCATACAATACGAGAAGTATTTTTATCTTGAGCAGAAGTGCTTTAGGGCTAGATGTGATTAATGGCTTCCTCTTCTGTAAGCCTGAGGTAAATACATCCTTTAGAACTTTGATTATATTAAATGCTGTGTTTTCAATACATCTCTAAGAGTTTTGCTTTGGAGTTGGAAGGATTGCCTTTTTTTTTTTTAGTGTTAGCAAATGTGCATCACAAACACTCATGTTAGGTTTGGGCATGAATCACTTGCTCTGGGAGACTCCTGGTGATTTCGATCCTGGCTTCTTACTAGGTAGTAAGGTCCCAGCAGACAAGGACCAGATCTGTGGTTTTTTTCTTTTTTAATTAAATTAAATGCCTAGCCACTTCTTTATTCAACCATGTATATGATCAAAATTCACTTCCTTTTCTTATTGCAATATAATTGACATATAACATTATATTAGTTACAGGTATACAACATAATGATTCAATATTTGTATTAAAAGATGATCAGTAAATCTAGTTAGCATCCATCACCAGACAAAGTTACAATTTTTTTCTTGTGATGAGCACTTTCAGGGTCTACACTCTTATCACTTTTCAGGTATATAATACAGTATTATCAATTGTAGTAACCATGACTGTGTGTCTGTTTTGTTTATCTCTGTATGTTCTATGTCTCATACATCCCTCCCGTTAGAAGAGCTTATTAAATACTTATTAAAAGGATAAATGAAGCAGATTCTTACCATTGTGTATGCTATGTAATTTAGAAACCAAGACATTATTTAGATTTATTAATGAAAAAGAAATTGGATAGAAGCCCTTTTGAGAGTGGACTCAATGTTAGGCTATATTAGGAGGTGTATTGTACCCTCCATTCTGATAATGCATAAAATTTAAGGGGGGGATGCATGCATGGGGTTTGTGTATCTTTACCAGGTGGCGTTGTCATGTGCTGAAAGAGGGACCTCTCTTAACCTAATTATTTTGAGATTCCCCATTTTGTTGCACATATAAGCAGTTTACTCCCTTTTATTGCTGGGTAGTATTTCATTTTATGGATCTACCTCATTTTGTTTGTTCACTCACCTACTGATGGATGTTTGTTTTATTCCCCACTTTTTTAACTATTATGAGTCAGGCTGCTGTGAATATCCATGTACAAGTCTTTCTGTGGACTATATTTTGATTTCCCTTGGGAAAATACTTAGTTGTAGAATAGCTGGGTCAGATGGTAGGTGTGTGTTTAACTTTTTAAAGACACTGCCAAAACAAAAGTGGATTCTCCACCTTCAGCAGCAGTCTACGTGAGTGCTAGTTCCACTGCCACTTCTGAGTGTGCCACATACGGTGCCAGCACTTGGTATGGTCAGTCTTTTAAATTTTAGCCATTCCAATAGGTGTGTAGCCGTCTATGGGGTCACACAGAGTTGGACACGACTGAAGCAACTTAGCAGCAGCAGGATCTCTTTATGGTTTTAATTTTCATTTCTCTTATTAGAGACATTTAGCATCTTTTCATGTGTCTAACAGCCATTTGTTTATCTTTAAAAATCTTGTGTCAATATCTTATTGAACTGTCTTTTTATTACTGAGTTGTAGGATTCCCTTTTATATCCTGAATGTGTCCTTTGTCAGATGTATGTATTGTGATTATGTATTCTCTCATACTTTGGTTTCTCAATAGTGTCCTTTAAAAAGTTTTAAACTTTGATTTTAAAAAGCTTATTGATTTATTAATGGTTTGTGCTTTTCATATGCTATTTAAGAAATTCTTACCTCAAGGCTGCAAATATTTTCTTTATTTTCCTCTTTTTTCCCAAAAGTTTTTTACCATTTTGGATTTTCCACTTAGATTTGCTTGTATTTTAAGCTAATTTTTGTGTGTGGCTGTAAGGTAAAGGTCAGTGCTCCTTTTTGTTGTCCTTACAGATACATAGTTGCAGCCTTATTTGTACAATGAACTGAAAACTTGTCAAAAGTTTGTTATAATTTAAATAATGTTTTGGGGAGGGCTCAGAAGAATAAACTCAAATTATTTCCCACCTAAACCATACACCTATTGATTCTTTCTTTCAAGCACTTTCTCTGTGCTTATGTATGTATTTGTAATTATGGTAATTATTGCCATAAACATGATTTTGTAACCTACTCTGTTTAGCTTCAGGTAACATTAGTCTATTTGTTTTCAGATTATCATCTAAACCTCACCCAAGGATCCCTGTTTCACTGTTTTTTCCCAAAAGCACTCACTAGTTGTTGCTTTTTTTTTTTTTTTTTTTTGAGCTCAATTCTCTCCTTTTTCTTTTAAGTCTTTTTTACCAAATGATGTTGAATCATTGTAGCACATCTTCCCTTTCAAGTCTTAATGGATCTTTTTAAAGAGATTCCCCCCCCCTCCCCGCCCTGCATTATGAAAGTAATACCTGTTCATTAGAGAAAATTTGAAAAATACAGAACATTATAAAGACGAGAATGATTACCCGTTGAACCATGACTTGAGGTAAGCACAGTGAACATTTTGGTGTATTTCCTTCTATTTGTTTTACTCTGCGTATATATTTTTTGTTGTTCCAATTATACTACATATGTAGTCTTCTGCTTTTTATACTTAGTATTACATTAGAACCATTTTCTCATGTTATTAAAAATCCTTTATAAATGACATTTTAATAGCTACATAATATTGCATCTGGTGGTTATCCCACTGCAGTTTATTTAACTGTCTCCCTATCATTGGGGATTTAATTTGGTTCCAGATTTTTGTTACAGAATTAATGCTGTAAAGACTGGCCTTATACAGAAAACCGTCAACTTTCTCATTTTATATGTCAGATTCATAGACGTACAATTAGTAGATCAAGGGGTATGACTACTTTGAAATTTTGGAAACGTTGCCAAACAACCCTGTCAAGAGAGAGTGTATTCCCAATAGCAGAGAAAGTCGAAGGCACTGTATCCTTGTGAGCATTTCGTGTTTCCTATGATCATTTTGTAGTCTTTGCTAATTTAATTTGCGAGATTAAAAAAGTAGTAATTGGATTTTTAGTTTGCGTTTCTGTTCAGCCGAATCTCATAATCCCCAGATAGACAAAGTCAGAGAGGGCATGAAAGACCCTTTGTTATAGGATGTCCAAGCTCAGTAAAATAACTTACCCCTAATAAGAAGAAATTGAAATTTCTATTATTACCTGAAAGAATTCACACTATGTCCCAAAATGTGTGAGAGTCTTAACAAAGCAAGCCTAAGGCTTTCCCTTGAAATTGAAAAGTTTATTAAAATAGCAAAGAAAAGAAATTAGGTTATTCCGAACTTATTTGTTCTTAGTGATTACCTGCTGCAGCCTGGTGATTATTATTTCCTCTTTTGAGTGCTCTCAGATCGTCCCTTTAATACTGAGATGTGGAGGAGCAGCCTCTTCACAGCAGCCTGTTTCCTCTCCTTTGCTAAGTTCTCCCTAAAAAGACAGTGCGCATGTTCTCGCCCTTACTCCTCCTCTATAGTGGCGGTAGGAATCTGGTCGCTGGGTGTCCCTACTGGCTTTTAGGGAGCAGAAGCAGGGCGTCTGCAGGAAACATTTCACTTACGAGTATTCAGGGGGTTCCGCTCTTCTGAGCGCTCAGCCAGACAGAGATACCCAGACAAGCCTGGAACTATATGTCGCCTTCTTCCATTCACATCTCTGCTCCAGGATCTGTTGTCTGTTGACATGGGTAAACAATATTGTGCCACTTAAGAATAGTAAGCCCAGTTACAGACAGAGCTTAGCAGAGCTCTCAAGTCTAGGGCCAGTATCATCAGGCTTGCCGGATACCAAGGGGAAATCAATGCTGTGACATCTGTTTTCCCACAAAGGCACATGGTGACATGTTTCTGCCTCAGATGGGGTCCTGGGGTCATGTATGCATGACTAAGAAGCACTGGGGTGAGTTAATGATGGGGAGCCCACTCTGAGCCTCCTTTGCCCGCTTCACCATCTTCCCACCAGGGCGGCAAGTCCTCTCCCTGTCCAGCCTTCAGAGAACTGTGGCTTTGGTCTTGGCACAGTAGACACAAAGATCTGGGCTAATACCACAGAAAAATATTAGGAATTATACATTGATCTTTAGTAAATGTGCCCTTGTCTGTTTTAATGTAAGAAGCACATAAAGGGACATTGACATTCCTTAGTCATTTTTTCCTTTCTTGAGAGATTCGAATTTTCTCTACACTGAGCATTTACTTGCCAGTTTATTTTAGGAAATATCAAGTCTGAGAGTGACCTCAGTTTTGTTACTGCTTCCTTCATAATATAAGCAGGTCGCTTGTTCTCTAAGTGTGCGTGTTTAGGGAGAGGATGGTGGGGATGGAGAGTCGCAGGATGGGATAAACATTTGAAGGTAAAGAAAGAGGTGTTTCTGGTCCCAGTATCTGAGACAGGACAGCAGAGTAGACACCTTCGATGAGCATCAGTTTGCTCACACGTAGAGTTTCTCTCCAGCTCTGAATTCTGTGACTGGTCATAAACCCACTGGGCACAGTCTGTATATCATTTTGTCTGTCTGCTCTTTCCTCCCAAGACTTGTGTTGCCTACATGTGTCATATATGTAAGTTGAATGAGTTTCTCTGTTTGCCTCATTTAAAACTCACTCAGATAGATTTGATCTCATCTTCCCAGTTAAATGGCATGTTATGCATGGTGCTTGAAATTTAAATAATTATATTTGATGCATATTTTTACTTTGTTATTCTTGTCAGTAGAAAGGGAGGACAAGGTAGGAAAGGATCCAACTCTTCTCTCTGATTTGCTTTCAAAAACTACCCATTAGAATATTTTAGAATTGAAAAAGTAGTAATATTCTTTGAAATTACTATTCTAACATTGAAAAGAACTTATAAGAAAGTGTGTTGGTGCTCACATTCAAGATACTGAAGTGAAACTAAATCAAGTCTTTATGTGTCCCAAGCAAAGCAAGACTGTCATCAGGCATCCTTATTTCTAGCTCTACAAAATCCTTAAGAGTGGGACTCTTTTTTTTGTCCATAACCAATCAGAAGCACAAACAACATTCTGGGCACAAGAGGTTCCTAGAACAAGCTTGAATCATCATCAACAGCCACCTTTGGTACCAGCTCCAAGTTTTCTAAAATACACAGCTGTTTGGCAGCCAGCTTCAGCCTCTAGTTCATAAAAAACCTTTTGGGTCATTTTTAAGTGTTTTTATTAATGGTCACATCAACGGGCTGAGAGGAGATCAATTTGCTGAAGCAGAGACAAAAATGAGTATTGTATTTTTCCCCTCCCAGTTGGCCCAGTAGGAGATCCTATTAGTGTTCTAAAGAGTTATATAATTAGCATGGCACCCGCTGCTTGCTCACTTGGTGAACCAAACTGGTTTTTAATGTTCAGAACACAAAACACGGAAATGCCATCTTCATAATGCGCCATGCTCTCTCTAATAGCCGAGAATGTTTCTGATGACAGATCTGTAATAACAGTGATGATGAGAGTCACAATTACACAGCACTCTGAGCTTGGAGCACTGTTCCCTCAGGCCTTCATGAGTCCATGGAGGCCCTTGATGGTGAAGAGTATATAATATGAATGATGTGTGTGGGGAGCAGCGGGGGGGACCTCTGGTGCAAAGGAGAGTAAGTCGTCAGAAATGCTGGTCAGGCCATCAGCAAAATGAGTGCTTTTGTTGTGTCTCTTTCCTCAGGGAATTCCCCTCATCTGGCAGCTGGGATTTTGTACCCCAGGCATTGTTTCAGTCTTCTGCTAAGCCTCTCTACCTTAACATAAACCATGGTCTTTGATTGGACCAAATGAAGTGGAGAATTTAAATTATTCATAAGATGAAGGGTGGTAGGATGGGTCGTCAGAATTCTCAGCTCGTCGTGGATTTATTTCACTTTCTGAAGGTCATCCAGGAATCCAGAGCAGCCCGTTTCCGTCTCTTCAAACTCTCAGATGGAGAGTGTCATTCTCCACCTTTCCATTCATTCAGCCATCCCTGGGATTCTGAAGGAGGTGCAGAGGCCTTTCCTCCCGGACCTCTTGTTATGTATTGGCTCTTGTGGTTAGAATCTACTGTAGAGGACTCCGTGGAGGATTGGATGCCTGCACTGCTCAGGTGAAGGGTTAAGATCTCAGGGCAGGGGCCAATATCTGATATGAAGAACTCAAAGGCTAAAGAATAAATTTGTTGTTACTGTTGTTGATTTTTAACAAATACCGACTAGAATGCTTGCTGTGTACCAGGTACTCCATGCCTTCTTTCTGATCCTCTTAGTTACCTATGAAGTTGTTAAGTCACTCAGTCGTGTCCGACTCTTTGTGACCCCATGGACTGCAGCACACCAGAGCAGTCCTTCACCATCTCCTGGAGCTTGCTCAAAGTCATATTCATTGAGTCGGTAATGCCATCCAACCATCTTGTCCTCTGTCATCCCCTTCTCCTCCTGCCTTCAATCTTGCCCAGCATCAGGGTCTTTTCTAATGAGTTGGCTCTTTGCATCAGGTGGAGCTTCAGCACCAGTACCTATGAAGTATTTTATGGCTTCCCTGATAGCTCAGTTGATAAAGAATCTGCCTGCAATGCAGGAGACCCTGGTTCGATTCCTGGGTCGGGAAGATCCGCTGGAGAAGGGATAGGCTACCCTCTCCATATTCTTGGACTTCCCTTGTGGCTCAGTTGGTAAAGAATCTGCCTGCAATGCGGGAGACCTGGGTTCAGTCCCTGGGTTGGGAAGATCCCTTGGAGAAGGAAAAGGCTACCCACTCCAGTATTCTGGCCTAGAGTATTCCATGGACTGTATAGTCCATGGGGTCACAAATAGTTGGACACAACTGAGCAACTTCCACTTCACTGTATTTTACAGATGAGAATAGTAAGACTCAGAAAATTAGATGAATTGCCAAAAGCTGTCATGACTAGTCAATGTTGCAAGTCAGTGTTACAGTTGGCGTATGCACTCAAGAGTGTTATCCTCAGAATTGAAGCTATGATAGACCCGCCAGGACCCGGCAAACAAGTGTGCTTTGTGTCCTTTGACTTCACGTGAAACCAACTCAAAGATTTTAAATAGAAGGTAGGAGAGGACACGAGGTAGAGAAGAAGCTGGTTGTAAGGGGATGTGCTCCCTTGCCTTCTTTATTGAAATACAAAGACGTGTCATGTAGGCATTACAGCAGCCTGCAGCACGGTGCACAGGTGACATGGCAGCAGCATCTCCTAACTGGATTTTTAGCCACCCAGCGCCTTGGTGCTCAGTAGCCCAGCCCACAGCTTATATTTGAGTCTTATCCAGATTGAGCCCACCACCCTGGATGCTGACTGTTGGCTCACTGCTTATGACAAGTGGCTTTTTGGCCAGAAATCTCTTCAATATATTGGGTTGGCCAAAGAGTTCGTTTGGGTTTTTCTGGAAGATGGTATGGGAAAACTCTCATGATCTCTTTGTCAACTAAACAACAGACCCCTCTTCCCTCTAGGATTCATTCCTAATGTGACATCTACTCTGTTTGATCATAGCTGTGGTTCACATAGCAACTTAAATGCCCATAGCCCAGAAACACAGTTTTTAGCTTATTTGGGTATTGATGTAGGGTTGGTTACCTGCATACCTAAAAGTTTTGTTAAGTGTGCTTTTGTTTAATGCAATGTCATGCAGCTGGGCTCCCCTGGTGGCTCAGATGGTAAAGAATCTGCCTGCAATGTAGGAGACGTGGGTTCGATCCCTGGGTCAGGAAGATCCCCTGGAGGAGGAAATGGCAACCCACTCCAGTATTCTTGCCTGAGAAATCCCATGGAAGAGGAGCCTGGTGGGCTACAGTCCATGGGGTCACAAAAGAGTCAGACACGACTGGGCAACTCACTTTTCTTTCATGCAGCTGGGAAGGAGCTGTACCCATTTACTTCAGTTTGATTTCTTGAATATTTATTGAGAACTTACTATGTGGTGGATGCCCTGCTGGGCATGCTGGGGAAGACATGACATCACCTTATGGCTCCTCTGGCCTATCTTTTGGATTCTCTATTTTTACTTAGAGTGCTCATGACCATTCACCTTGACCAGCTGTTTATTTTCCTTATGGATATTTAGTGGCTTGCATATTTTTTTAATCAACTAATTATCTGAAATTTTATTACACTTGACAAATAATCAATAATTATTTTATTTTGCCTCAAACCAGTGGAAGAAAGAGTCTCTCCTGATCGTTTTGGAAAGGGCCCCTGACTTTTCTTTGTGGACTCCTATCCCCTCCCTAGTGTAGCAACACTACGTTTTGTGCTTCCTTTATGAAAAGCATATCTGTCAACTTATTAGTTCAGTTCAGTCACTCAGTCATGTCCGACTCTTTATGACCCCATGAACCGCAGCACACCAGGCCTCCCTGTCCATCACCAACTCCCGGAGTCCACCCAAACCCATGTCCATCAAGTTGATGATACCATCCAACTGTCTTATCCTCTGTCGTCCCCTTCTCCTCCGCCCCTCAATCTTTCCCATCATCAGGGTCTTTTCAAATAAGTCAGCTCTTTGCATCAAGTGGCCAAAGTATTAGAATTTCAGCTTCAACATCAGTCCTTCCAATGAACACCCAGGACTGATCTCCTTTAGGATGGACTGGTTGGATCTCCTTGCAGTCCAGGGGACTCTCAAGAGTCTTCTCTAACACCACAGTTCAAAAGCATCAATTCTTCGGTGCTCAGCTTTCTTCACAGTCCAACTCTCACATCCATACATGACCACTGGAAAAACCAGAGCCTTGACTAGACAGACCTTTGTTGGCAAAGTAATGTCTCTGCTTTTTAATAAGCTATCTAGGTTGGTCATAACTTTCTTTCCAAGGAGTAAGCGTCTTTTAATTTCATGGCTGCAATCACCACCTGCAGTGATTTTGGAGCGCAGAAAAATAGTCAGCCACTGTTTTCCCATCTGTCTGCCATAAAGTGATGGGACCGGATGCCATGATCTTAGTTTTCTGAATGTTGAGCTTTAAGCCAACTTTTTCACTCCAAGAGGCTTTTTAGTTCCTCTTCACTTTCTGCCATAAGGGTGGTGTCATCTGCATATCTGAGGTTATTGATATTTCTCCCGGCAATCTTGCTTCCAGCCTGTGCTTCTTCCAGCCAATGAGTACATCAGTTTCTCATGATATATTCTGCATATAAGTTAAATAAGCAGGGTGACAATATACAACTTCGACGTACTCCTTTTCCTATTTGGAACCAGTCTGTTGTTCCATGTCCAGTTCTAACTGTTGCTTCCTGACCTGCATACAGGTTTCTCAAGAGGCAGGTCAGGTGGTCAACTTATACTAAAGCAGTAAACAGCAAACAATTTGCTGAATGTACTGTATAAGTACTTCTGAGGAGTGAAAACTCCTATATCCAGCCTGACCTCCTTTATTAAATTTTCGCCTAAGTCAAGAGATCTAGAAAGCTCAGTCAATCCCAAACACTTATCAAAGATCAACCGACCTGGTTTAAAGACCAGTGACTGAAAAAAAAACAAAAAAAAACACAGTAAAGGAAATCCTTGGGTATATTTTTTATTAGTGATTTTTAGATAAGTGCATGAAGCGTGCAATCGTACTGAGTCCTTCACTTTGTGGTGCAGCAACACTCATGGGCGTTGATTACTAAACATTCTCAGCATGTTTTTCAAAATCACTGGAATTTTGAGTTATGGCTCCAAATGGTTCCACAATTCACACATGAAAATCAGTTTTATTATTTGATGATTGTACAGCATGTGTTTGAGCATAGGCCAGCAACTGTTCTGAGCATTTGGAATAAGGTTAATAGATTATGTTACACAATCTGCTTTTGAACCGTGCCCTCAGATATGCCATTCATGGAGGAGGTGATGTACACCATTGGAGTATAATCTTCATGATTCAGCCATGGGTCTTTCCAATTTTGGTGAACTGAGTGGATACTTGGAATTTTCCAATATGGATGGTTTGATTTCTACGTCAGGTCATCCATGCCATTTTATTTACTTTATCTAGGATTGTTGAAGGGATGGTTTCTTTCTGAAACATTTGTAGTGAGTGCCATACATTAGTGCTCCAGAGGCCAAAAACAAATTTAGTGTTTGCTAAAGTTTAATGTAAATGTTGACTTTCAAAGATTTGCCAGGATCCAGTAAGAAGGAAGAAGGCATCACAAGGTGGCTGTGTTTTAAAGGCCATTTTGTATTAATAGTAATAGTCATGCATTTAGAGCAGCAGGCGGGTTTTCGAAAGGGCGTCCAGGGAAAGCAGAAAAGACCAAGCTTCAGATTTCCATTCTCCTGCTCATGGTGATCTTCAGATTTAAAAAGAAAATCAATTTTGTTAAAATACCTGTAAATATTTCCAGGTATTTGTCCTCACTTTAAATCATATGCAAATAATGAACTCCTTCGTTTCAGTCCTGCTAGTGCCAGGAATTGGAGAATCACTTGATACAAGTCTCAAAAACAAGTTTGTTGGGTTTTTTTTTTTTGGCCTTGAGAGAGGTTTTGGATTTTTTAAATTTTTGTCTTCATATTACTCTGAATAAAGGTCCTGTCCTAATCCAGCCTCCTGACAAGTATGGCTTGATGTGCTCCAATATACATTTATTTCCTTCAGATGCCCATCAGCAACCTATCAAATGCTTAGTAACAAGGTTATTTTCTGTGCAACTGCGTATTTTATAAATAGCCATTTGCCAAAGTAATTTCAGAAATGTCCAACTTGAGGATTTATGCTGTCTTTGCCAAAGGGTCATCCACACTAGCTTGTAAATACATTTAATTATAGGCCATTTCTCTGAAATGGATCAAAAAGGGGAAATACTTGCTCAACCTCATTTATCATTAAATTTAATTGTCTTCAGATCTCACCTGTGGAAAAGCCAAGGAGAACTGTGCTTATGTTTCTACCCTAGAGGACACTGCTGTTAACATTTATTATTCATTATGCCTTTATAGTTTTCTCCCTTATTGGATGGGTATTTTATTTTTATTGAAGTATAATTGACATACATTCTATTAGTTTCGGGTGTGCAACATAAAGATTCAATGTTGTATGTTTTGTGAAATGTTCGCCACAGTAACATCTGTCACTGTACATAGTTACAGAGTTTTTTTGTGATGAAAACTTTTAAATTTATTCTCTTAGCAGCTTTTAAATATACAATAGAGTATTATTATTTTAAAAATTTTGTATTAAAGTACACTTGATTTACAGTGTTATTTCTGGTGTATAGCAGAGTGATATCAGTTACATATATATCTATATGTATTTTTCATATTTTTTTCATCATGGTTTATTATAGAATATTGGATACAGTTTCCTGTGCTATACAGTAGGATCTTGTTGTTTATCCATTCCATAGATAAAACTTTGCATCTGTTAGTTCCAAACTCCCAATCCAATTTTCCCCCCTTGCCCTCCCCCCTTGGCAACCACAAATCTATTCTGTATGTCTCTGATCCTGTTTCTGTTAAGTTCATTTTTATCATAGTTTAGAGTCTACATGTAAGTGATATCCTATGGTATTTATCTTTCTGACTTAGCTTTGTTATCTCTGGGTCCATCCATGTAGCTGCAAATGCGATTATTCTTCTTTTATATTGCTGAGTAATATTCCATACAGTACAGTATTATTAACTATAGTTGCCTTACTATGCATTATACCCCCAGGCATATTTACTTCATAACTGGAGGGTTGTCTTTTTTGACCCTCTGCCCATTTTCCCCACCCCCATCTCTCGTGACCACCAATCTTTTCTCTATATGCATGAACTTAAGGGCTTTCTATTTGTTTTGTTTTTTGTTTGTTTCACTTATTTTTAGTATAGCTCTCTCTGGATTGGGTTATACATATAAATCAATAGGGAAATTACAGGAATGGGAAAGTTAAAGCATGGTTCTTGCTACTTTTGTAATCATTCATCTAAGGTTTAAAGAATTTTATTATCGTCTGCTCACTTTACATTATTGCAGCTCTTCTAATGTTCTTTTATGTCTTCTCCCTTGATTAGTAGCACAAATTCTTTATAAAGCTTTTAAACAAAAAGATATCCTTTCTCTGTTTTGAAGCAACATAGTTCAGTGTTCAGCTGAGTACGTGTGCAAGTTTTTGGCCAGCCACAAAGCCTCCTTTTGACCTTCAGACACCCTGCAGCCCACCTCCCTTAAGCTGGTTAACCAGCTCTCCAGGAGAGGACATAACATAATTCAGTCTCCTACAGGCTCACAGCAGAATGTTACCTCTGCTTCCCACATATGTTTTAGCTAAAGTGAAAGATCTATGTTTCATCATCCCACAGACCATCAGACTCCTTCTAATACTTGTCAGAGTTCAGTCATGAAATTGCCCATAGCAGCACTTGGCAAAGACACTTTGGGGGTTTCAGGAAGCTGTCTGCTTAGGCCATTAATTTCTCCAGGTTCTCTGAGCTCCCTCTATTGAGGTAAATCATCAGGAAACAATGTACCTTGGCTGTATTATTTCAGCTCCCAGCAGAAATGCCATCATTCAGGTAAGATTTAATATTGTGCCTTCAGCACATGGGGGGAAAAAAAATCCCATCTTTTGTACCACATAGTTGAAGACATTTATATGAAAAAAAGTTTGTCTTTTTACACCATAGATTTGAAGACATTACTCACTTTCCCTTATGAAGGGGCTTCCATAGAAAATTTCTCCATGATACTAACGCCAAGGTGGGGAAATGTGCCTTTCATGTTTCCTTTTGACAAATTAAGAACTGTATCATGCAGTATTTCCTTTTTTGTCTTAGTTGCAAGCAAACAGAGCTAAATTTGGTGCTCATTTGGAGTACTTGACATCTCAAGCATGTGTAATGTCTCTTTCTGTGTTCATTTTAACTAGTTTCTATTATTTTTAGTAATCAGGTGTTTGGTTATGTATTTGATTTAATTTTAAAAGTACTTACCATCCTTTTTGCAAGGATTAAATGAACCAAAGAAGTAGAAAAGGAGATGCTACTTGCCCATAATAGAGTTTGTAATGGTTTATGCCTTAAAGAAATAAACTTCTATTGTCTTGCAAATTAACTCTTCCTAGAATCCCATAAATATGTTGAGCCCTCCCCACCTCCCCATATACTATGTCTGCTGCATAAATATACCAACCCTGACACAATGTCCAGAGCCTAATTGGACTTTCACTGAATCCATGTCTTAGAGGTACCTTGATGTTTTTATTGTATAATTGACTTGGCATGTGGAAGCAGGATCCTGATTCACTGAAGAGAGGTTTCTATCACAGAAACATAGATGAATCTGGGTTTTTTGCAGTAAACCCTAGCATACTTCAAACTTTCATATACGATTGTTCATGAAGTCTGCTTCTTTTATCAGTGGTTTGTCATCAAGAGAGAGGTTGCTCAGTCATGTCCGACTCTTTGTGACCCCATGGACTATAGCCTACCAGGCTCCTCCGTCCATAGGATTTTCTAGGCAAGAGTACTGGAGTGGGTTTCCATTTCCTCCTCCAGGGGATCTTCCCTACCCAGGGATCAAACCCAGGTCTCCCGCATTGTAGGCAGATGGTTTACCATATGAGCCACCAGGGAATTCATAAGGCATACACAAGACCCTAAGTAAGAAATGCATGTTAAAATTTTTCCTGCTACTAAAAATGAGCTCCAGGGGACTTTGCTGGCGGTCTAGTGGTTAAGACTCTGCACTCCCTCTGCAGGGGTTATGGGTTCAATCCCTGGTCAGGGATCTAAGATCCTGCATGCCCATGGTGTGGCCAAAAATAAATAAATAAATAGAAATGGTTTAGTCCAATCCTTTGATAAAAGGGATGAAGAAACTGACTTTTAGAGAGGTGAATTTTGAGTAGCCAAGATTGCTTTAGTCCGTGAAAAGCAGTGCTGTGGCTGGCAGTTTAAAGGGGATTTGGAGCTGGAAAAAAACAAACAAAAATGTAAACTCCAGCTTGACTGTGTTAACTGCTCTCACCAGCCCTGCACATGAGCTGGTTTTTGTGCAGTCACTCTGTCTCCCTTTTGCCCTGTAGGTGAAAATGGGTTCAATAAATGCGTTCACTGCGCATTGTGAATGCTGAAAAGAACTGCTACCCAGGAAACAGTTCCCTAATCTTGACAGGAAGCAGAGCCCTTACACAATAATCTATTTGCTCATGATTTACCACAGCTCAGATGTAACACAACTGATTTTATATTGTGTAGGTCAAACATTTTTCAAATTTGATGTATTAAGCTCTGAAGAAAATATGGCAGAATGTTACCACTTTAAAATTTCTTGGTGGTAGGTACATATGTGTTTGTTTTATTACTTCTTTGCATTATGCTGTATGTCTGTCATGATTTTTGAAAGTGTGTACTGGAGAAAACAGGATCAAACGTGTTTCTTTACATTGGAGAGTGGATCAGGTAGAGGAGAGGAAGCAGTGTATCTTCTTGGCAGGCATGGAGATTTTCAAGAGGTTTCTGTGAAAGAAGCACAAAACCTTAACCCAGTTTGGATTATTTCCAGATGAAAACTATTTTTTGTCAATGGCAAGAGGCGGTTATTTATCATTTTTGCATGTGATTTATTCATAGATGTCAGCATGGTACAGAGCATCAGAAATTTCTGTATGCAAGGCTCTGCAGATGCAGCTCTAATTTAAGTGTCCGCTGTGTGGAATCACAGGTAGCCAAACTGCATGCTTCCTGCAGGCTGCAGATCTGAAGTGTTCTTTAGGCTGCTCCACGGCCAGCAGGGCGCGGGGAGGGCGGGGACGGTGCTTCCGAGTCTGTAGCCTGTGGTTCTAGTTGCAGAAAAACCTCCAGACAACCATCATGTAAGGTCACATTTTTGGATATGTCAAGATAACTGCCTTAAAGAAAACCTTGTGAGTGAGTGTGTGTGTGCGTTTGTATATATACACACATCACTGCTCTTGTTTTTTTTTTGTTTTTTTCCTTTTTTTGTTGTCATTGTTTAAAGGAACAGTGTGATGTCCTGATCTATCTGACAGTGATCACAGGCTGTGTGATGCTGCGTGGCTTCACGTAGACCAGATAGAATTCTGGAGGTTACCAACTTATGCTTTCTAGGCCATTGGCATATTTCTGGGTGCCTGGAGGTATAATGCTGAAAGGTATTTTCACTTTCACTTTGTAGGACACTCATAGATCCAGAAGGCTCTTTTGAGGCAAGGGGTTGGGGGAAGGGGAAGTATAGAACTCAGTTACTGTTCTCACACTCCTGAAACGTGGCTTGTGGTACATGGAGATACATGCATGTAGGAGAACTTTGATTTCAGGCAGGGTTTGGGACGCGGGGCTGGTGGGCACAGCGGTGGCTCTCACCTTTGTTTCTGCCACCACATCAGTCATGTGTGAAGTGTGTCCATACCCGTCGGTAACACCTCTCATTGCATTCAGTCACTCTTAACTAGGGGCAGGAGTGTACTGGGGCGGAAAAGCCTGTTTCTTTAGAGAGTATGCCTCCACCTCCTGCCTGCAGTTTGAGAACCACCAATGGAGATTAAAAGAGCAGTCATCTAGGAACTTCAGCCCCTGGTTTGAGTGTCCTTTGTAATGGCTACTAAGATAGGACTGACGCCTAGTAGGCGATCAATAAGGATTTAAGGAGTGTTGGGTGAATTAACCAGCTGTGTAGTCTTAAGCAAGCCACTTAATCTCTTTGGCTTCTGTTTCCTCACCCGAGGAATGAGGGAAATGGACTAGATGACCTCAAGGGCCCCTTTCGGTTGTAAAATTATATGATTCCGTGATTGGACCTTTACCTCAGAGGAAGATTAATTTGACAGGAGTATGAAGGATGGATAGAGTGAAAGCCAAGAAAGAGGGAATGCTCCTTTATCTGAATTAGTCTAATATTTCCTCCTCTGCGACTGTTGTTAAAGCGCACGTTTACCTTGGGGTCTTCCGGGTGCTTTTACATAGGCCAGCTCTCATTCTCTTCATTCTCTGGGAAGATTGCAAGCTCGTTCAGGACTGGAAGCATGACCTACTGCTCACCTCGGAATTTAGGGCATCATGACGCCTGTCTGTGTGGTGAGGGGGCCACACAGTGCTTTCCCTCAGCTCGTGTCGTCTGTGAGGGGAGCTGAGGAAACTGCACCTGAGACGGGGAAGAAGCAGGTGAGGGTCTGGACTAGACAGTGAGCTCAGGTGAGTCCAGCTGGTCTCACTAGCTCACTGGCAGACCCTGCTCTGGGAAAGCCCAGAGGCTGGCCGCAGTAAACTTCTCTTTTCTCTCCCTGATTCTTGAGTTACTGGCCTTACGTTGTAGGTGTCCGTCATCTTACCACTACTGTGGCATTTTTAACATCTCACGAAGTACATTTTTCTTCCTGGGCTACACATTCATCTACCAAGGGTTGCACCGTTACCTTTTACGGCCCTTCTCCCTTCTGCTACATCTTTAGCTTTAACTGGAGTTTCTCTATGTCTGCATGGCGTCTTCTTTGGTCATTAAATCATTTGTTGTTGTGCACAGCAGATAACGGTGACCTACCCTCCGTCAGTAGTAGTGGAGCTGTAGGGAAATGGATGATTGGAGGAGTTTAAAAAGGGCATGGCCCAGAGGTCATGGTAGGTGGATGATGATGGTGGGCACAAGCAGGTCTTGGAAGGTCATGCTAAGGACTTGGAATTTTGCTTTAAGAATAAAGGGATGGAAATGGAGGCTTTCAACAAGGGAATGACAAGATGAGGTTTCCAGGAAACAAGTTGACTGGATCCTCTGGAGCAATGAACTTGAACAAGAGACCAGTTAGGAGCGCCTGCAAATTAAGGGGCTGGTAGAGCCTCAGGTTAAGGGTTGTGCACTGGAGAAGATGATATGTGATGTTGATTAAGTTCTAGATTTAGTCCAGATCTGTCAGACACCTGGTTTGGGACATATGCTTCACCCTTTCTAAGCCTCCTCCATTTCCTTGTCTGTCAAGTAATAGGGGATAAGAATCGTCCCTACTTCAAGGGTTGTTTTGACCATGGAATGAAGTAATGATGTGAAGTACCACGTATGTACCAGCAGATTGGAAATGCTGTTCATTATTTTCCCCATCTCACAGCTGAGCAAACAAAGTAGAGGCCAGACGAGTAGAGGGTGGATTTGAAGTCGGACTTCTTGCCACCATCCATGGTATTTTGTTATCCATGCCAGCTCGCCTCCTGGTGTGGAGAGAGTCTGTGTCTCTTCCTAAACCCGTGGGAGAGGACTTCAGTCCAGTGCCAAGAGTAGGAAAGAAGCTGAATGTTGCCCCCCAGTGATTCCCGGCCTGACATGTTTGAAAGGTCCCCATCCTGCTCCTGATAAGGGGAGACACTCCAGGAGTGCCGGAGTGTGTGGCTGTCTCACAGCTTTGCCCTGACCTGGAATCTTGGGGAAGAGTAAGGAAGAAGAGGGCTGTCGGTGGTTATGAAAATCCCCTGTTGCTTAGGAGAGAGGGGCACCTCTGGATCCCGGGAAACTCTGTCCTTCCTTCCCTTACAGGGGCTCTGAGTGGTGTCACCCCAACTGTATCCTTCCCCCTCAGAGCTTGAGAAAATGGTTGGCTTTCAGCCTCACTCCAGAGCACCCTGTGGTGGAGGGCATGCAGTGCCAGTGCTTAGAGTTTATGATGCCCTTTGACAGCGAGCGGTCTTTGGACTGCTCAGCCTCTTGCTCAGATCCAATTCTTGGGGCTCATGTGTCCCTGAACAGTTGTTGGCATAGGCTGAGAGACATTACCATGCAGCTGAGGGATGCATATAGTCCTGAGCTGGCCTTTTAGTTTGGGAGTCCTCCAAGAGCAGTAAGTCTTTCAGGCTGTCTTGACATGGTAAATTAAGAGGTGCAGAAAAATGCTACCCCCTGTAAAATATATACTTCAGCTGTCCGGGCCTCCTGCACCTCCCTCACCAGGAGGGGTACGTGTTCACTCCCATCTGTCTTCACCACCCTGTTAGCCAGCTGCCTCAGTTAAAGTGTTCACTGTGTCCCTTGCAGATGACTTGAAAGAGCAAAAAGAAAACTCCTGTACTTACCAACCTGTATCTTGGAACCCCTCGCTTGGAATGGATGTGGAAAAATAATATTTAACAAAATTAAGCTCCAGTCCTACTTGACCCTAACCAGCTGGTGCTGGTTTCCCCCTTTCAATGGGGAATATGTTTTTCAGCTGGCAGAGTCCCTGCATCTCCCTGTCTTTTGGTTGTTGTTTTTTTATATATACTTCCTGCCATACTCGTTTAAAAGTGCCTGCAATGGTGCTTTCAAATTGCTTCTGAGAGTATAAATTGATGCAACATAAATGAAGAGGAATTTGACAGTATCGGTCAAATCAAATGTGAATGCATATATCCTTTGACCAAGCAATTTGCTTCCAGAAAATTTATTTTTATACTCACATATTTGCCAAGGGACCTAAGAACAAGGTTATTCATTGAACCATTGTTCATAATAGTGAAAGACTGGAAACAATCTACCCACAGAATGGGAAGTGGTTAAAGAAGGATAGAGCAAACAATTGAATACTGTGTAGCTATAAACAAACAGAAAAGAATGAGAAAGCGCTCTGTGAAGCAATATGAAGAAATTCCAAGGTATATTATTAAGTTAAATAAAAGGCAAGAGGCAGAACAGTGGATATAGAATGCTATTGTCATCTCCCACTGTATTAAATAGGCTCGTGAGAACGCTGTGTAGTTGCTAGTGCATATGTAAAACATCTCATGAAGCATACACAGAAAGCCTATAGCATGATTGCCTCAGTGAGGGGGACCAGACGGATGAGCAAAAGGAGCTGAGAGGGCTAGATTTCACAGAATACCCACTGAACCTGCCTGTTGCTTAGTCACTCAGTTGTATCTGACTCCTTGCGACCCCATGGACGGTAGCCCACCAGGCTCCTCTATCCATGGAGTTCTCCAGGCAAGAATACTGAAGTGGTAGCCATTCCCTTCTCCAGGGCTCTTCCTGACCTGGGGATTGAACCCAGGTCTCCTTCATTGCAGGCAGATTCTTTACTGTCTGAGCCACCAGGGATGCCCATTCTATACCGTACTTTTTGATCTTTAAACCATGCTATCACCTATTTTAAAAAAGAAATTTCCTGCCCGAGCCCTGTAGGTATTTGCATTTGTGATGCAGAGGTGTTGTGCCTTAACCAATTTGAGTTTGTTCTTTGTTTTGTTTTGTTTTATTGTTTTTAGGATTGAAAGAGTTTTTAAGTTACCAGAGGTCACCTGGGTCTTGAAACTCTCAAGTTATTAACATTTGCCCTGGAAAGTTGCATATAGTTTCTGGCCTTAAATCATACCTATTTTCAGCTTCCCTGAAATTAGGAGTATCCTGTGCCATATCAATTAAAGTAAATGTACTTTCAATTAAAGGTGTTAAGTATGAGTCTGAAAAGATTAATTCTTTATAAAAGGATGACCTTCAGTAGTCAGATCCAATTAGGCATTTTTCCAACTATATTTCACCCTGATGGGAGATGTCTACTACACATACTCAATCACTGTGATCTTTTCAAAGGTGGGTATTTTTGGTTCAGAATTAAAGGAGAATGACTTGGCTAGGCAACCTCCATAACTTGAGCCACCATTGATGTGCACAGAGATTATGGATGTTGGATATTAACTTCGTGGGATTAATATTTAAAGAATCAGAATATGCATGATGATTTGGTTACAGTTCTTATACCTCTCTTCCATGACCTTAGTAGTAATGTTAGTCACTCAGTTGTGTCCGACTCTTCTTGACCCCGTGGACCCCAGAGGAGCTCACCAGGCTCCTCTGTCCATGGAATTCTCCAGGCAAGAATACTGGAGTGGGTTGCCATTTCCTTCTGCAGGGGATCTTCCTGACCAAGGGATCAAGCCCAGGTCTCCTGCGTTGCAGGCAGATTCTTTACCATCTGAGCTACAGGGAAGTCCATGACCTTAGTAGAACAAAATAACTTAAGACAATCTGATCAGAGGAAAGAGGAAAGGAACGGTGGGATACATTAGCATCAAACCTAATTGATTCTCATTTTCTCCCTCTGTCATTTCTTTATTACTTATACACCTTAAATACTGGCTTTCCTGGTGTTTCCCACCCCCCTCATTGAATTGTTTTAGTCCTAATTCAATCTTTGCTGATACATAACTCACAAGACCAAGGTTGTAAAGTAAGTGAATGCTTACTAATCTTCTCATGGTAACGTGCAAAATGTTGGGGACTACTTTGTTTTCTCTCAAAAAGTAAAGGGAATCAAACATTTCTATTTGCAGTAGGTATTTACAGTATAGAATTGTTGGTCCTCACTCTGCCACTCATTACCTTTGTAAACTTGGAAAAGCCATTGAATGTGCTCATCAGAAGTGGGAAACAAGTAATACCTACTTTGCATGTCTCAAAGATTGATTGCTGGGATCCAGTGAAATCTGTTATCACTATTTCTCAAAGTGTGGTCCTGTGATCCCTGGGAGGTCCTTGAGACCGTTCAAGGAGCTTATGAGGTGAAAACTATTTTTATAACAATATTAAGAAATTATAGGCCTTTTTCACTCTCATTCTTCCACATACGTATGGTGGAATTTCCAGTGGCTGGCGCCACAATATGTGATATTGCAGCAGATTGACTATGAAGGACAACATATACCAGCTACCTTAAGCCAGACAATAGAGAGGTTTACAAAAATAGAAAACAAGGCATTCACTGATTTGTTTTTCTTTTAGAAATTAAAATAATTGTTCATAAAAATTCTTTTACATTAACATGTGATATGCTAATTGTTTTCATGTAAATTAATAAATGTTTTTTAATGAATTAGTTTTAATTTCCGATCAGTAAATATTGATGGACATAATCAGCACAAACAAAAGCTCTTTAGGGGTCCTTGATACTTTTTAAGAATGTGAAGGGGTCCTAAGACCAAAACATGTGAGAACTGCCGATGGATATGAAAGCGCTGTGCAATGTGTGATGACACTGTCGTGTTAAGAAAATTTTGGCAACGTGCGCATAGTCCTGCCGCTGCAGGCACTGGTTGGTGCCCACTCCATCTTCAGGGCAGGTTTATTTAGTCTGGGGTCCAAAATCTCTGAACTATCTATATAATAGTTGCCTGCAATTTCACATGTTGATCATGTTTCTACTTTTTTTTTAGTGTGAACGTCCACAATTTTCACAGTGTTCAGATCCTCAGAAGGTCCTAAATGAAGCCCAGCTGTAGCAATTGCTAATTATCTGCTGGCCCCATTTTTGTCTCCCAGAGAAGTAATGATAAAATCATGGTGCAGGCACCAGAGAGGATATGCCGAGGTTCAAGGCTCCCATGTCGATACCGTGGGCTTGGGTATCTCTAGAGTTCTTGCCCCTTTTCCTCCCTGCTTGTGGGAGGTGTTAAACGGGTTAGCTTCCCTAGGCACTAGGAGAAGGGCTTTCTGTCGGTCAGTACGATGCCTTTGCCATCTTTCTGAGCCTCCTTTCACCTGGTGTCATAGGGTGTGGTAGGACATAACCACCGTCAGTTTAGGGAACAAAGAAGGCTCGGAGACTGATGTCATCAAGATTCAGGCACTGTACTGAGTTACCCAAAGTTTTAGAGATTCAAACTGCAGTATTAGAAGATTTAATCAAACTGTCCTGGCATGGGAAGGAGAATGCTCATGGCTGGGTATTCAGACTGTCTCTGTCTCAGCCTTGGGCACCCTTGGCAACAGAGCAGAGTTGAGTGCATACAGAAAGTACTATTTCATATGTCTTGTTGCGGTTTCTTAAAGTTTTTTTTTTTTAATTAACTTTAATTCTAGCAGCTGTTGAGAGTTACTCATAATATTTTAGCGTTCTTAAGAGAATTTAAGACCATTCTAACTCACTGGCCCTTATCGTATCTTGATATTATTATGAATGGAAAACTCATATATATATATTTTAATATAGCAGTTGTGTACATTTCAATCCCAAACTTCCCAACTACCATTCCTGCATGGTTATCATAAGTTTGTTCTCTATTAATCTGTTTCTGGGAAACTCATATCTTAGATATTTACTTGTTCCATATTTCCTCAGTGTCATTTAGCTTTTTGGTTGCATGTACATATATGTGTCTGTTTTACTTTTATGTAGTCATTTAAAATTGTTCTCGAATTTTGTATATTCAGTGGGCAATTTTGCAACATTCACAGGTCCTGTCTATTTAGATAAAATTTTTAAAAGGAAACTACACACCTTATTCCAGCTGTTTGTTGGATGGTTTAGTGTATAGTGCTGTCATGAAATTACCTCTAAGACTATCCCCTTTGTTTCACTTTTAAAAATAATTTGATAAAATGGTATTTTCCAAGGAAAATATGAAAACTGTATTGAATATTATTTTGCTAGACTAAAAGCTCCTGAAAATTTTAATTATAGAATTAAATTTAAGGTTACTGATCTAGTGTAGATTTTATAAAAGGAACATTTATTTTTAGAATTTTGTGATATAATCATGTTTGTATAAGGTAAATTCAATCAGTTCAACAAAGACTTTCCTTTGTTATTGTCACAACTGCCTCTTCTAGTTAAAGAAGTATTAGAGGTAACCCTAAAACTGTTAAATGCTATCTGTGTGTCAGTAGCATCTTATAAAAATTGCAATACATTTATTTTGGGTAAACTCTGCTTCATTAGAGTTTAATATGCTATATGTTATGTATTTCAGAAACTCCAGGAAGGAACTTAATGACATACGATTTGAGTTTACTCCAGGAAGAGGTAAGTTTCAATTGAAATTATTATTTTATTGCTACAGAGAGCATTTCAGAAATTGATTATAAGCATGTGGTTATAATTTGGTATTCAAAAATGCATTCTCTAACAATAGAGGAGGGAAGGAAGGAAGGAAGAAAGGAAGGATTTGTAGTAATTGCAGAGAATCCAAACCAAACCTACTACTGATTGTATGAATTCTAATGACACGTGCTGCACAGAATACACACACTTATAAATTAAATCTATTAGCTCAAGCGTGAAAAGAAGTGCTGGCATGGTGATGCAGGGCCTAAAGGACATTATGATGGGTGTGATGAGATGCGCATAGCAATCCTAATTATGGTTGAGCAACAAACCATGACATCAGACCAAAAGGTAGCATACTTGGCCTCTCTGTTGTCCGTTCTGATTATACAAAGCCTGTGTTGAGCAGTGTCTGGGCTGCTGCTTGCTACAGGCACCACTAGGAGGCTTGGTAGGAACAATGCCAGTCTGGCAGCAGAATGTAATTTTAGTATTTTGAGTAGTTACTAAAATAGCGTCAGGGCTAGACTGGTTGCTCTTTTAGTGCTGGGATGCATGGAAGTCATCGAACCATGTCCTGTTTCTAGGTGTCTCTAGCACCTGGCAAGCACCTGGTACGCAGGAGAATCCCAAGTCATTTTGGTTAACTAATGGATTCAGGCTTTAGAGATCACAACACTAGTTGTTAAACAAAATTGCTATTTCCACTCTTTAGTTCATAACCAGAACAGTCTAAAGAAGTGAAAATCAGGTGCTAATGCTATGACTGTACTGTCCTTGACCTCTGGTTTCAGACTTTTACATGAAAATAGCCTTGATATTTCATTAATCTCATACATTTGAACATATAACACGCTGTAATTATTTTATGTATTAGAACGCCATGTCAAATTTGACTTGATTAAATAAGTTGAAATTCTATGTGCTAAAATTTTGAAAACCTGAAACTTTCCTGACTTGATAGCTGGTCAGTCAGTTAATGGCTTGATCTCCTTGCTGTTACCACCTGTAAGAGGACACAAACTCAAATGCTTACAGGAGCCAAAGTGAATTGTGGGAACCAGAGAGTTCAAAGTACATTCCAGTTCAGTTTTGAACAAACCCTGCCCACCAAACAAAATATGTTCCTGGGCCATAGGTGGTTATGGACTCAGTGGCCCCGATCTCTAGTCTCCTGTAAGCACAAAGATTTCAAGATTTCCAGAGGGCTCCCTGGTGGTCCGGTGGTTAAGACTCTGTGCTTCCAGTGCAGAAGACACAAGTTCAGTCCCTGGTTGGGGAACTAAGATCCCTGCATGCTGTGCTGTGTAGTCAAAATAATCATCATCATCATCATGATTTCTAATGTATTTAAATTCAATATATCTTTTTACAAAAAAACATAGTAGGTTTCCTAACTGATCTTTCTTTCTGGGGGCAATCTTTGACAGCTTAGAGTCAGTCTGTGAAATTGAACTGTTGCCGGTTGCTGTTATCTAAAAGCTATTTCGTCATAAAAATGTTGACTAGCCAATTCTGTGATAAAATCTAACAATTATATAGTAAGAGTTTCAAGTGTAGTAAATAGAAAGAACAGATTCTTATTTTAACAGTATTTTTTTTCATCTGATTGTTTAAGATTGACAGTGGCAATAAAAATCAATTTTTTTCAAAGGAAACAAAGAAATGAATTTCTGAGTTGAGGATTGCTGGGGATAAGACAGCCCTATCTGCATGACCTGGCCCTTTGTGCTGGCTTTGGCAGCCTCGTTTGCCACGGTTAGATTCAGTCTCTGCTTTTGTTGCCCAGACAGAGACCACAGTGCTGACTTCCCGATGATAGCTGGCCCTCCCTGGGCAGTGAGCACAGCCTGTTATTAATAGTTTCAGAAACACCACAGTTGAATCACTGTACTTGTGTGATTACTGATGCTGTCAAGCATTTCAGATGTTGTTTGCACTCCATCTGTGCATGCATACCACATGTACTATGTCTCTGCTATATACACACGTAAATACACATGGCATTGAATATATATATTGAATATATAAAGTGAACATATCAAATATTCTGTCCTCATTTGAGGGCAAACCCTTTGTGTTTATTATGTTGCTGTAATGGTCTAGAAAGCAGAGCATACATGATCATTTATGATTGTTTATGCATCAGGACTGTTAGCTTAATGAAAAATAAGTTATCAGTTACCTCAAGTTTTTGTTCTAAACTGTTACTGACATATTACTTAACATGCATGAAAAATAACTGCTGAATGGCACACACACACAAACCAGGAACATTTCCATTTTTGACCAACGAGCACCACCCATGTGCTATTTTGATATGACTCATTTGGTACCCAACAGTCCTGAAAATAGTCAGAGATGCCACACACTTTAATGATTTGGGAATGTTCTTTGCTTCAGTACTGCTTTAGTGCTAGCCCTTAATGTGGCTTTGTTTGATTATTCCATTCTCATCTGACTTCTTTGATTATAGCTCCTTACTGAAGTGTAAGATCTGATTGGTAACTTTAGAGATGGTGGTATCACATCCAGTTGCTTTAACAGATAGTAGCATGTAACCACTACCTACTGTATGCCTGGTGTCTATGAGGCAGGCACTTTAATTCAATATGCTGCTTTTCCTGAAGTTTCTAGTGGCTTCCAGGAAGATGGAGATTGAGGCTGAATATTCTAGCTGACTTTATAAAGCACATCATATTCAGACTAGAGCCTTTTGTTATGCTGTCCTAGGTTCATGCTGTGGGCTTCCCTGGTGATAGAATAAATATTGCTGGCTTCCCAGCAATAAAGAGTCTGCCTGCCAATGTAGGAGCCATGGGTTTGATCCCTGGGTCAGGAAGATCCCGTGGAGAAGGACATGGCAACCCACTCCAGTATTCTTGCCAGGAAATCACATGGACAAGGGAGCCTGGCAGGCTACAGTCCATAGGATAGCAAAGAGTCGGATACAACTTAGCAACTAAACAACATCAAGGTTCATGCTTTGAGATTGTTTTATCTCTGAGAGAATTTTGTAAGGTGTTTCTTGTACTTCTAATAGTGAGGACAAGGTCCAAGATAAGCCCACCTTAAATGGAATTTCATTTTTTAGTAAGATTCCCGTGTTTTTCTTTTCCATTTCCTTCTTTGATTTCATTTCATCGGATGAGTAAAGTGATAGAATACCACAGTTTCTCTGAAAGTACAAAGAATATACATCAACTCTCAAAGTCTTGTTGGCAGTTTGGAAAATTGAGCCATGTATGAGAGAGAGAAAGAAGGTGCATTTCAAATGGTCTCTGGTTGCCTCGTTATCATCACAGTTACCATATGCTGAGTAATTACTATGAGTCAGACACCAGGCTAAACATATTAAAGCCCACTATGAAAGGTAATTGTACCTTCAGCTACGTGCTCATGTTGAGTATGAGTACACACTTAAACACACAACACACACTAAGCCCACTTACATAGTCATCATATTTGAAACCCATTTTGTGATGAAGGCAGCCTTTGGCATAGCAAACTGTAGTTCAGCTTAGGTGGTTACTTGATTCAGGAGCTGTACTTTCCCAGTTTCTTCTTATCTAACTCTAGTACTGTGTATTTGTAATAATATCAGGCTGCCATGGAGAGCATGCAATCTCCCTTGTGAAAACATCAAGGTTCATAATGGTTCTTTGAGCACGTGGCAATTTATCAGTTTCCCTTTACAAAGTCTTCAAACAGACTTCTCACTATTGTCATGTTCACGATAACCTCTCAATTAAGTAATTTCTGTTATATTCACTTGCTACAGCCTGTTCAATCTCATCTTTATGAGATTGCTAATGCCTGTCAATTATCATTGAGAGGCTACATTCTTTTATTCAACCACATTTTCTAAGAGAATGAGTCTTGCTATCGAATGATCAATGTCATGTTAAAGGATTTTCTTAATAGCATTCATTTAAATAGCTCATCTTAATAGTCCAACAAGCTCACAGGCTGTTTGTACCAAACATAAGGTTGTATCAAACGCTACCTCTTCAACCTTTGCCATAAATTATAACTCAGTAGCTACTAATGATAGGAAAGGATTGATGGTGGCTGGAATTAACCTTGGCAAGAAAGAAACACATTGTCATAGGGACCAGTTATGAGCTAACTTCTAGAGGTGCATTTGAGGACTAATTCAGGTAGTAGACAAAAGGCAAAAATTTCTTGGCTCACCAAAAATGAAGCAGTGATTTTGTAGAACCTCTTTTGAACAAAGACAGGATGCAAATTGTATGTGGCAAATGTATTTCACATTGCTTCTGATTTTTCCTCCTGATAGAACCTGAATTGTTGAAATACACATGAATGATTTTTCTAAATGAAAAGTATATATATTTTACATTGTACTAGATTGTTAATTTTTATTGTGTGGTTTCTGATCCACCTTCATTTCACATTTGGGCAGATACTGCAGACGGCGTTTCTCAGGAGCTCTTCTCTGCCGGCTTGGTTGATGGGCATGATGTAGTTATAGGTGAGTCATTTTTTAATGCATGTAGTGTCATGCATTTTGTTTATATATCAAATGGAACTGCACTTAGAAACAAAAGTTTTCAGAAGGGAATAATTTATTCTGTGAATTTCTGAAATTTCTTCAATTCCTATCTTTTATGTGAAAGAAGTATATTTAAGAGTCATATTTAATTTTCTGTTCCAAAGGCACTTAATATAATTCTGTCCCATTTGTCCAGACATGATTTATCCAATGCAAAACCTCACTTACTGGAGATAAAACAAAGAACCTAGAAAACCGAAAAGTCCATGACCTAGCAAGCCCAAGATACTGTAAATTCCATACACAGAAGTGTGGAAACTTCTGAGGTCCTTTCTCTGAGTTTCTCTATTCTTTGTTTGGACACAGTTCTAATAAACTTAGGTGGTGGACTTCCTAGCTCTTAGAAAAATTCATTCATTATGAAGTTTCAAGGTTGGATGAAACTTAACCATCATTCAGTCCAGTTCTTTCATTGTGTGAATAAGGAAACAAATTCCTAAAGTGATTCAGTGGTTTGTCGAGGGCCTGCAGCTGGGCTATGGCAGAACCACCACACTTTGAGACTGTGGCTTTTTCTACTACTGCTACTTTTTAGAATCAAGAAAAAGCTGTGTGAAAATTGGGGAGCCTGCTAGCTACAGACACACTAATAGGAGCAAGAAATGACTGCTGGCCTCCTGCCAAGGCAGGGAAGGCAGAAAAGCTGTAAGAGGCAGACGGTGTCATCTAAGAAAAAGTGTAGCCTGCATCTACCTGGGGTGGGGGTGAAGGGATCCATATTCTGCAACAAATTCTGAATTTATGAAGATCTTATAATGTAGCTTATTATTGCATATTTATAATGATGACCCTAAGTAATTGAGATGAGTTAATATTTTAACAGTGTTAATTATGACATTCATTATATTTTTAATTATATAATTATAATACTATAATAGTATTATGATAAAACTTTCTTTAAAGTCAAATCAAAACCAGTTCTTGAAATGACTTGGGCCCCTTAAGTGATAGGTTTTAACTTAAAGAAAAATCACTTTATTTTTTTAAGTATGAAATGCTTTATACTTTGCTTCACCTTGCTATACAGCTAGAAACTAACGCAGCATTGGAAAGCAACTATACTTTGATAAAAGCTAATTCCAAAAAATCACTTACTTAAAATAATTTCTTCCTCAGTAATGCTGGAGTGTGTCACTAAGTTGGAGCTTGAGGTAGATACACTTACCCATCAGAATAATTTGTTCCTAGAATCTCTGTAATTTACATCATTACAAAATGAGTTGTTTTATGTAAAAAAGAGTCATAGGGATTTTAGTGAGATGTTGAAATTCTGACTAGAGAATCAGTATCTAAGTTACTGTTATACAAGTATTCATAAATGTAAAGATACAAAGTTATCTTTGTAATTAGAAAAAAGTAAGCTCTTATTCCTCTTAATTATACAGGAAGTGTACACATTGATTTTGCAAAGAAGCTGTTTTTAAAAAATATTTATTTGGCTACATCAGGTCTCAGTTGCATCACTTGATGTCTTCCTTGCATCATGCAGGGTCTTTCTTTGTGGTGCAGAGATTCTCTAGTTGCGGTGTGCCGGCTTCAGAAATTGCAGTACCCAGGCTCTCCAGTTGGGGTGCACAGACCCTGGAGCACGCAGGCTCTGTAGATAGAGCATGGGCTTAGTTGCTCCGTGGCATATGGGATCTTAATTGTCAGACCAGGACCAAATCCGCATCCTCTGCATTGCCAGGTGGATTCTTAATCACGAGACCATCAAGGAAGTCCCCACAAGGAAACTCTGACTCCTCTGCCAAGTGGTGTATATGATTATATAGACATATTTTAAAGAAGATATATATGTGCACACATACATAGAGGGGTGTGTGTGTGTGTATTTTCTCATATATTCTGTCTTTCATACACTTTAAAGCCTTGTGAGGTCCCATGGCTAGCTGAGTTCTTTAGTTTCTGATCAAATGTGAGGGGGAGCTGAGCAATAAGGTCAGTTCTACTTTGGCATTTATTGTAAATTCCATATCAGAATTCTTCATGTTAATCATTCTTTGATAAAGGTAGATTTTTCTCATTTGAAAAAATGAGCACACACCTTTGTGTTTTAGTTCACACTAAAGAATTAAGAGAAAAATTAATGGCTAGATCAAGATACCCTGTAAAGAATATCTTCCTTAAAGAGAGCTATAGTCCATATACAAAGCAGGCAGAATTAAAAATTAATTAACAGATAAAAATTAATCAAGACACCTGCTAGTATCTATTTGACAAAAAGTCGAGGAGCACATAGTCCTTTTATTTAACATGATCTTGGCAGGTGGATGGCTCAGATGGTAAAGAATCTGCCTGCAATGCAGGAGATGTGGGTTCAATCCTTGGGTCGGGAAGATCCCATGGAGAAGGAAATGGCAACCCACTCCAGTGTTCCTGCCTGGAAAATTCCATGAACAGAGGAGCCTGGAGAGCTACAGTCCATGGGGTCACAAAGAGTCGGATACCGCTGAGCAGCTAACACTTTCACTTTCACTTGGTAGGTGGCAGGTAGTGTGGAGAATAAAAGAGATTGATGGGAGGTATTAAGTCACATCTTTATTTAAGCATGATCTTGCTTCAGATCTACAGTCAAATTTAGTGTACTTCTTTTGTTTTGTTTTGTTTTGTTTGCCCCAGGCTCAGCTGAATCTAAACCAGAGGATTTTTGGTCATTGAGTTTTTTTTAAAAAGTGGAAATTAAGGCATAATGCATGTCCAGCTTATTGAGTGTGGTTTAAATATATAACCAGAAAGCTTCTACTTTTTGATGCTTTATTTATTCTTCCCCCAGTTTTTCATTTTGCCTTTTCCCCTTCTTGGAACTGGAGTGTGGAGTGTTGGAGTGAGACTCAGGGGTGTGCAGTTGTTCCTCGTCTAGTAGCACTGAACATCCCTCACAGGGACAGCACACCTAAGGGTGACAATGTCTACGTTTTTCATTTGATCATTGTATCAATTATACAAGGTAGAGAGGACTTGCTGCTTTTAATAAGCATTTTATGAACAAAAGAGGGAGGTCAAAAGAAGTTTCTGGGATACTGTAACTTATCATGGTCCTTGAACTTGGATCCTGTGACTCCAAGCCTAGAGCCTAAGCTTGAATCTGACCCTGTGTATACAGTTAATCCAACATCTTTAGCCTTGAAGAATGGATCCAGATAACTTTAAGTGGTTTCTGTGTCTCTGGAAAAAAATAACTTGCCCTTATTTGTTTTTCTTGTATGAGTAGATGGTTTATGTTGATTATTTGATGAGCAGATGATATGTGTTTAAGTCTGTCCCCTATCTCAGCCGTTCTGTGTTCCTTCTGGCATAATTTTCTTCCCTTTCTACTGATTTGTCCCACCAGCACACGAACATATCTTTATGTCTCCCATTTTAAAGCTTTTTTACTCCACCTCGCATTTCAGCTGTTTCTCTTCATCCCCTTACAATTAAACTTCTCAAAAGAATTGCTGCTGACTTCACTTCTTTTTCTACCACTGTCTCTTGAAACCACTCCAGTCAGACTTGTGACTTCCTCACTCCACTCAGACTAGTTCAGAGCCGTATCTGGGGAAAGCATACACCTAGCAGATGAAATGGGAAATGCAAAGGTAGATATGGCTGGAGTGGAGTGAACAAGATGGAGGAAGAGAAAATCCATGGACTGTGAATGACCACCTGACAGGTTCCTAAATCCAGTGGCTAATTCTCAGTGATCTGTCAGCAGGATTGGGCAGAGTGGACAATGCCCTCCACCGTGATAAGTGGTTTCATTTGATGTTTAAGACTCTTTTCTCTCTTGGTCTTCTCACCTTTTTTGTGTTTTCTTCTTAGTCTTTTATGTCCATTCCTTTTCATCTCTCTGACCTATGAATATTGACATGTCCATAGGCTCGTTCACTGTATTTCTTCACTTTTCTCTAATCACTCACATCCTTGATGATGTCATCTAGTTTATGATATTAACGTCTCCCACTCTCAAACTCCCACATTTCTGTCTCTAGCCCAGATGTGTCCTTTGAATTCCAGACTCATATTCATCTCTCTCTGTGGCATCTTGACACAGAAGGCTCATCACCATCCCAGATTTAATTAACATCAAAAACATGCCCCTGTGGTTTCCTCTCAGTCTGCAACCCGCAGAGGCCTTGCCCCCTAGGTAGGTGTCAGCCCCATCTTTTTAGAATGGAGACAAAAACCAGAGTTGTCTTTTCCTTTTCTTTTTCTCATTCTCAATATCCAGCCTGTCTAAATGACTCAAGATCCAGCCGTTATTTACCATCTCACCTCCCATCCTATTTCAGACTCTTTTCATCTCTCAGTTGAATTACTGCATTCATCTCTTCACTGGTCTCCCTGCTTCTGACTTTGCCTCCTTTCAGCATGTTCTCGTCACAGCAGCCAGAGAGATCCATGTAAAAAGTAAGTCAGATACAAAAGGCCACACACATTATGATTCCATATATATGAAATGACTACAGTATGCAAATCCATAGAGAAAGTAGATCGTGGTTGCCAGAGCTGGAGAGGGGCATGGGAAAGGGGAGTGACTGCTTAGGGGTCGAGGGCTTCTTTTTGCAGTGATGAAAATGTTCTGGAGTTAGAAGTGGTTGCACAACGTTGTGACTATACTAAAAACCACTGAATTGTGCCCTTTCAAAGGGTGAGTTTTATGATATGTGAATTACATCTCAATAAAAAAAATGTAAGCCATATCACATTAATGCTTTAAATAAAACTCTGTAATAGCTTTCCATCCCATATCTCAACGGCTTACAATCCTCTGTATGATCTGTCCCCTGTCATTTCTCAGACGTCTTCCCTCTCTGTGACTGCCCCTCCTCCCCGTTTCACCCCAGCCACGCTGGCTTTTGTACTTGCTCTGCCCTCGGCCAGGATGCTCATTCCCCAGGTTCACCTGGGTATCTCCTAGTGCTTAAATGCTGCCTCTCAAAGGGGCCTTCCCTGACCGGCCTATTTAGAATTCCAACCTGTCCCCAACTCTCTACCCCCATCCTTAAAGTACTTTTCCTAATCTCTCCCCATCTAATTGGCTGTATTTCATTTATTTATTTATTTTTAACTATATAGGATCTTCCCTTGAGCATAAGTTTTTTGAAGGCCAGGATTTTTGTTTTATTAAATGCTATGTTTCCAGTTCCCCAAACTCTACATTTATATAGTTAACCGCTAGAGATAAACATATACCACCTTGAAATATACAAATATCTCATAACACTTTCTAAAGAAGGCTATATGGGATTCTACTATTTTAAGAATCTTACTTTCAAGAGTACAGAAATCAAGTAGCATTTTACAAATATGAAATATAGTCCCTTGACAAAAAGGTTGTACTAAAATATAGTCCAGTTCAATGTAGAACATTGGCATATAGAGGTTTGAGTGATATTTTGAATGTGTATTTTTTTCAGTTTCCATAATATAAAACAGCTAACATTTAAATAGTTTTTAAAATCTTTTTTCCCTATCAGAATTTCCTCTTGAATCAGAGTAAATGCTTAGGGCAATATAAAAATCTGAATAAAAGCAATAGTGTATGTTATGGAGCAGTGAATGTTATGACTTTTACTATAATGTAGTGAACATAATGTTACAAAAAAATCTTCAGTACCCAGCTTCAGGGTAATCTGTCTTTAGTGTACGAACCATCACAAAGCAGAATTTAGACTGAGGGACCAGTGTAGTGACATAGAGTGATTGCTGTCATGCAGAAGCAGAGCAAAACTTAAATGCAGTGTTTATGGTCTGAAATCATGAATTCACTTCAGTTGGGCTTCAGTGCAGCACTACCTTAGGCAGGAAACAAAGTACGCTTAGACTTGGTGTACATCAGAACTGAGATTGACAAGGCTTTGGGTGGATGTTGGTTTAAAAATATGAGTTAACTTTGCAAGATGCAAGACAAGATGCGTGTATGAATTTGCTTCTCTTTCCAGACTGGCATGGATGACAAGTGGAAATAAACCAGATCTCAGTACCCAACACAGTTGTTTCAAAGATGGACCTCCAGTGAGACAGCTGAGAAGGTTGCTTCCTTAGCCTCCTAGCTCAGAAATGGTCCATTGGAAGTTTTGTCAGCAACAGAAGCAAAGGGGAGAAAACACATAAACAAACTCATATGTACCAAAGACAGCAAAAGTTCTGAATCCTCTTCAGGTCTTGTGATACATGGTATTTTTGAGTCTTTCTTGGATAAGTGTTAGGACCTCAGCAATAGAAGGAACACTGATGCGTACGTTCAGCTGGCCAGTTAACCTTTGCTGCCCAGCCACTCCTGCTCCTGATGTTCGATCTGCAAGGCCTGATGTAGCATCCAGGGTGTGACAGTGAGTGAAGCGCTTGGCAGCTGCCTTTTGGGAAAGTGCCCACTGACAGCTCTTTGCTGGGTTTTTAATACCACCGTTTCCTCGCTTTGTAACAACATATGTCTATTTTTTTTTCCGCTTTAAGTGGGGTTGAGAACCAGATGTTGGCATTTCTGTTTCCTGAGAAGGGAGATGTGTTTCTGCATTTATTTATACAATTTTCCTTTGAGAGATTTTGAGCCTAGCTGACTAGTTAGGACTCAGTGGAAGCTAATATTAGCTATATACATTCTCATAAGGTCTCTCAGTGCACTTTTGGACATTCTGTGCATGTCCTTGGCATGCTCTTTTGCTGCACATGGAGAATCCTGTTCAAAACCTGTCTGCCTTACCGTGTGTAAAATAGATAGCTAATGGGAAGCTGCTGTATAACACGGGAGCCCAGCCTGGCACTCTGTGACCACCTGGATGGATGGGATATGGGGGTTGCTCAAGAGGGAGGGGATGTGCACACACATACATGCAACATTGTAAAGCAGTTATCTTCCAATTAAAAAGAAAAGACTTCCCCAAAAACCTGTCTGCCCTTTAAGAGTCACTGTGAATGCCACCTCCACGAAGCCTTCTCTGATGCTCACCTCCTCCCTAATGAAATCTGAAAGACAGCTTTTCCTCGCCAGAAACCCCAGAGAATGGTTTTTACCTTTAACGACACATGTCTTTCATCCTACTGTACTCCCAGAGCCTACTTTCTCTTTGTGTGGAGGTTGAGTGCACCTTTACAGCAATGCCTGTTTTTCTGGGGGTGGGGGTGGGGGTTGTTTTTTTTTTTTAATCTCTACTATGCTTGCCACACATAGGCATTTAAATATACTTCTGTATAAATCAATACATTTAATTCCATTTGGGAAATTTAACACTGGAGTTGTTCATGAATTGATGACCTGGGCAATATAAATATTATGGCACCCTCTCAAAACTGAACAATAATTCACCATGATTGATTTTTTAAATTTAGTTTTTTTAAAATTTTTGTTTTTTAACACCAAAAACATTTTGTATTGGGGTATAGCTGATGAAGGGACTCAGTCATACGTATAACATGTATCCATTCTTCCCCAAAGCCTGCTCCCATCCAGGCACATACCATTGAGCAGAATTCATGTCCTCTACAATAGGTTTTTGTTGGTTATCCATTTTAGAAATCACAGTGTGTACATGACCTTCCCAAAGTCCTTAACTATCCCTTTCCCACTGGCAACCATGAGTTCATTTTCTAAGTCTGTGAGTCTCGGTTTCGTAAGTAAGTTTATTTGTATTATTTCTTTTTAGATTCCACATATAAGGAATGTCATGTGATGTTTCTCCTCTGTCTGACTGACTTCACTCAGTATGACATTCCAGGTCCATCCATGTTGCTGCAAATGGCCTTATTTCATTCTTTTTAATGGCTGAGTAATATTCCATTGTGTGTATATCTCTGTGTGTGTTTACAATAGTCAAGACATGGAAACAACCTAAATGTCCATCAACAGAGGAATGGATAAAGATGTCGTGTATATATATATATATATACACATATATATATATATATACACACACACACACACTATTGTAAACAGTGCTGCTGTGAACATTGGGTTGCATGTATCTTTTGGGGCCCTGTTTTTTTCTGGATATAAACCCAGGAGTGGGATTGCAGGGTCATATGGTAGCTCTATTTTTAGTTTTTTAAGGAACCTCCATACTGTTCTCCATAGTGGGTGCATCAATTTACATTCTCACCAACAGTACAGGAGGGTTCCCTTCTCTCCACATCCTCTCCAGCGTTTGTTGTTTGTAGACATTTTGATGCTAGCCATTCTGACCAGTATGAGGTAATATTTCATTGTAGCTTTGATTTGCATTTATCTAATAACTAGTGATGTTAAACATCTTTTCATGTGACTATTGGCTATCTGTGTGTCCTCTTTAGAGAAATGTCTCTTCAGGTCTTTGGCCCATTTTTTGAGTGGGTTGTTTGTTTTGATACTATCAAGGGTCATAGTTCAGTTCAGTTCGGTTGCTCAGTCCTGGCCCAGTCTTTGCGACCCCATGAATCGCAGCACGCCAGGCCTCCCTGTCCATCACCAACTCCCAGAGTTCACCCAAACTCATGTGCATCAAGTTGGTGATGCCATCAAGCCATCTCATCCTCTGTCATCCCCTTCTCTTCCTGCCCTCAATCCCTCCCAGCATCAAGGTCTTTTCAAATGAGTCAACTCTTCACACGAGGTGGCCAAAATATTGGAGTTTCAGCTTTAGCATCATTCCTTCCAAAGAACACCCAGGACTGATCTCATTTAGGATGGACTGGTTGGATCTCCTTGCAGTCCAAGGGACTCTCAAGAGTCTTCTTCAACACCACAGTTCAAAAGCATCAGTTCTTTAGCGCTTGGCTTTCTTCACACTCCAACTTTCACATCCATACATGACCACTGGAAAAACCATAGCCTTAACTAGACGGACCTTTGTTGGCAAAGTAATCTCTGCTTTTGAATATGCTATCTAGGTTGGTCATAACTTTCCTTCCATGGAGTAAGAGTCTTTTAATTTCATGGCTGCAATCACCATCTGTAGTGATTTTGGAGCCCCCAAAAATAAAGCCAGCCACTGTTTCCACTGTTTCCCCATCTATTTCCCATGAAGTGATGGGACCAGATGCCATGATCTTAGTTTTCTGAATTTTGAGCTGTAAGCCAACTTTTTCACTCTCCTCTTTCACTTTCATCAAGAGGCTTTTTAGTTCCTCTTCACTTTCTGCCATAAGGGTGGTGTCATCTGCATATCTGAGGTGATTGATATTTCTCCCGGCAATCTTGATTCCAGCTTGTGCTTCTTCCAGCCCAGCGTTTCTCATGATGTACTCTGCATATAAGTTAAATAAGCAGGGTGACAATATACAGCCTTGATATTCTCCTTTTCCTATTTGAAAACAATCTGTTGTTCCATGTCCAGTTCTAACTGTTGCTTCCTGACCTGCATATAGGTTTCTCAAGAGACAGGTCAGGTGGTCTGGTATTCCCATCTCTTTCAGAATTTTCCACAGTTTATTGTGATCCACACAGTCAAAGGCTTTGGCATAGTCAATAAAGCAGAAATAGATGTTTCTCTGGAACACTCTTGCTTTTTCCATGATCCAGCGGATGTTGGCAGTTTCATCTCTGGCTCCTCTGCCTGTTCTAAAACCAGCTTGAACATTTGGAAGTTCACGGTTCATGTATTGCTGAAGCCTGGCTTGGAGAATTTTGAGCATTACTTTACTAGCGTGTGAGATTAGTGCAATTGTGCAGTTTGAACATTCTTTGGCATTGCCTTTCTTTGGGATTGGAATGAAAACTGACCTTTTCCAGTCCTGTGGCCACTGCTGAGTTTTCCAAATTTGCTGGCAGTTGAGTGCAGCACTTTCACAGCATCATCTTTTAGGATTTGACATAGCTCAACTGGAATTCCATCACCTCCACTAGCTTTGTTTGTAGTGATGCTTTCTAAGGCCCACTTGACTTCACATTCCAGGGTGTCTGGCTCTAGGTGAGTGATCACACCTTAAGGGTCATAAGCTGTTTGTAAATTTTGGAATAGATAAATCCCTTAACAGTTAAATCATTTGCAAATATTTTCTCCTAATCTGTGGGCTGTCTTTTCGTTTTGTTTATTTTTTCCTTTGTTGTGCAAAAGCTTTTGAGTTTAAGTAGGTCCCATTTGCTTATTTTTGCTTTTTCCATTATTCTGGGAGATGGATTAAAAAAGATGTTGTAATTTATGTCAGAGAGTGTTCTGCCTATGTTTTCCTCTAAGAGTTTTATAGTGTCTGGTCTAACATTTAGGTCTTCAACCCATTTTGACCTGATTTTTGTGTATGGAGTTAGGGAATGATCTAATTTCATTTTTTTACATGTGGCTGTCCAGATTTCCCAGCACCATTTGTTGAAGAGATGGTCTTTCCAACATTGTATAGTCTTACCTCCTTTGTCATAGATTAATGGACTATAAGTGCATGGTCTTATTTTGGGTTTTCTATCCTATTCCATTGGTTTATATTTCAATTTTTGTATGATTGATTTTTTTCTGTCTTTGCCTACCTTCCCCTCTTTTTTGTCTTTCTTAATTGACTTTTCACCTGACTTTTGAGTCTTGCCTCCTTGGTAAGGAAATGTGGTTGGTCTAGAAGGCCTTCTATCTTCCAGTGCTTGCTGGCATTACAGTATTTGTCTCAAAATACAGAGTGTGAGTTGCCTGCATCAGCATCTTGTCTTGGGTGTGTATTAAAAAAATGCACATTTCTTGACTCCAGCCTAGAACAACAAAATCTGGAGTCTTAGGTGTAGAATGTGGAAACTTGCATTTTTTTACCAAGCTTCCCAGGTGATTCTTAAATGCAATACAATTCTGTGGCCATCATGTTATCATCTGTATATCCTTTTCAGTCTCACTCATCTCCTTTGCTTTTCAGCCTCAATTCTTTTCTCTCTTTGGGAATCTCTTTTAAAACTGTGCCAATTAACTTTTAAAAACTGTGTGTCTAAATGGTGTAAATGTGCGGAGGAGCCTCATCAGTATAAATTTTTACCATAATGAGTCATTACAGTTTTTATTAAAACTACAATTGCTGCTCAGGGTGCAGTAGATCCTCCAGGTGGCCTTCAGCTTTTATGTTTCCCGACAATGGCAGAGTATCTTTAAGCTCCAGAGTATGCAAGCAACAGAATATTTGCTCATTTGTGAGCATATGGTTGGATGTGTGAAGTGTGTTGTTCCCCCAGCTATAGCCAGGGATATTTAAGTCTTCTGTGAGAAATCTAGGATTTATTGCACCGCCATGCACTTTTACAATGGAAGTCTTGGAAAAGAGTGAACATCTTTTCCCTTATATTCAATTCAGGGATTATGCTGTGATGTTTATTGATGTTGAAATTCAATGGAGGAAAATTTTCATTAAAAAAAAAATAGTGTCTCTATGAAACAATTTTACTATGCTTTTAAATGATGACTGATAATAAAAAAAAAAAAAGGCAGAAAATTCCGTTAGCCCTTCCTGGGTTTAGAAAGGCTTGGTGTTAGTTAAATGAAGTCAATAAATACAGTTGAGTGACTCCTGATTAAAAGTTGTCTGTATGTTAATTTTAATAGTCTAGGGAATTAGGGACTATAAGTGGCTTGGGAGAACTATACTGATTACTTTCCTTGTTTATATTTATCAGAAATAAATGTTAATCAGTTTGATATGGCATAGCATTACCATTTTAAAAACTGCCACTGCCATTTGATTGTAGCTCATTGCTCCTGGTTTTCCAGGTACCATTTTTTCTTTAAAAAGTCTTTATTGAGGGATTTATTCCCTAAATAGGAAAATTTATTAATTTTAATGTGAAAAATAGTATATAAAAATTATTTTAAAATATTTGCAAGTGATAAGCTGAATCATCTAATATATAATTGAAAAGTACCATGCGTTAGATGACTCACCCTCATATTCAGCAATTGTATGCTTTGGCAGGGTGGTAGAGTCATAGTTTTGCTGCTTAAATATACAAAAAGCTGATTGTTCTGTGGAATGTTGGGAGCCAGGCCTGAATAAATATGCAAAGAGCATGCAGTATACGCGTACACACACACACTCAGCATTAATTTAGTCTCAAACCTAAAAGTTAATATATCTTTAAGTTTATTTAATTGCATCAGAAAGATAGACTGAAATAAAATAGAATTTTTGTTGTAACAGAGCTATCATTTCAATAATCTTTTGACCATACTCCTCCCACCCACCCCCAAAATTCAAGGAAATTCAACAGAAGAAATGTTTTCCTAGAAAACCAAATTTCAGAAACCTAAAAGAGGCTGCCTGCTCCTGTGATTGAATCCACTGCCAGCCCCAGCCACCCTCTGTGCTTACTGATCTGCAGATTCTAATGCAAAATGATTGACTATCCAGATAAGAGTTCACAGACTTATTGTTTATGAAGACATCTGATTTGGGAGGAGGGGGAAAAATTCAAAATTACCTTTCAAAATGTGAACAAAGGTTATTTCCAGAAAGTTCTAAAAAGCATAAAATCTGTAATCTCCCCCAAGGTGTTCTCCGTTTCTGTGTCATATGATTATGAATCTGTGCAGCAGTAAACCACACTGCAAGCCCTGGTTTTCTAATTAACTTTGTCATTTTTATTTAGTTAGGAGTTGTGGATCCTCTTTAAAACCACTGATAGAGATAGACTCCATTTAAAGTCTGTGCTTAATTTCACTTATGTGAAACAAGAGCTTGCTAGTGGATTAGTCTCAGACATCCTCTGTCAGTGGAGTCTTGCTTTTTTCAGTTACTTTCAATTGTCCTGTTGTAATTCATGTTAATCTGTCTCGTAACTCTGGAATCAGATACAGTTGAGGATTACATTCAATTCAGCCAAAGTTTCTGATTATAGAATTATAATAAACCCCAACACCAATCCCTGCTTACAATGAGAATGTCTTTCTGGTGGAAGGATAGTAGGTTTACTCTGGTACAGGAAACCTAGTTTTTCTGATGTATATTTTTCTAATGCTTTTAAGTGTATAGGACTAAAGGAGATGGCTCTTTTGCTGAATAGTCTGTTTCATTCCTAGATTTCTGTTTTGGGTTGTTAGTATGTGTGTGTATGTGTTTACCTACTTCAGAAATCTCTGGTCCACGTGAATTTTAACTATTCCATCAGCAGTACAATACTGTAGATAAAGAAGGCTGAGTGCCAAAGAATTGATGCTTTTGAACTGTGGTGCTGGAGAAGACTCTTGAGAGGGGGGATTGCAAGGTCATCAAACCGGTCAATCCTAAAGGAAATCAATCCTGAATATTCATTGGAAGGACTGATGCTGAAGCTACAATACTTTGATCTGATGCGAAGAGCCAACTTATTACAAAAGACCCTGATGTTGGGAAAGATTGAAGACAGGAGGAGACGGGAACAACAGAGGATGAGATGGCTGGATGGCATCACTGAATCAACGGACATGAGTTTGAGCAAGCTCCAGGAGATGGTGAAGGAAGCCTGATGTGCTACCGTTCATGGGGTCGCAAAAAGTTGGACATGACTGAGTGACTGAACAAGAACAAAGAAGCTGCTTAGAAGCTTGTTAGTAGATTGACAAATAGATCTCTTAATCCCAAACCAAATCTCTCTGCTTTTTTTTTTCTTGTATAACAGAAGCTCCTTACATAGCCAATCAAAAACATAGTAAAGCCAAGAAAGAAAATTCGGCCAACAGTTTTGATACAGTGTGGGCATATTTTCATTTTATTTTTGGCTTTATATCTAATTTTAACCTGGATCCTATATCTTGTGTTTGGTTGCCAGTTTTTTTTTGTTTGTTTGTTTTTTTAAGAACAAAGAAGTCCTTCTTGCTGACTCTTAAGAACACCTACTTCTTAATCCTACACTATTTAATACTGCAGTATTTAAGTTTAGCATTCAAAAAGTGTATGAAAATGTTTCACCTCGGACTCGGACCTCAGACAAGGAGAGACTGAGTAGTCACATTCTAATAGGCTGCGAAACACGCCCTTGTCTGATGAGCCGTAGAACCATCCAAGGGGAATTTGTAGTCAGGGTAGCATTTGAATAGCCATGGGTATAAAAGCCCATGGCTCTAAAAGCCCCTTCTGGCCAGAGTACCCTATGGTAGAAAGTGAAGAAAGGCTGGCTGTCCCATTAGATTTGGTGGACAGGTTTTGGTGGGGTTTTTTTTTAATTGCTAAATATTTAATAGAAAAATGCCTTAATCTTCACCCTTAGGGAACTTGATCCGACATGAGAAGTTTGTTACTTGAAATGAGAACATTAAATTTAAAGCATCTTTTCAGTAGTAGGCCCCCTGGTGGTCTAATTTGTAATAGATTTTGAGATTCCTTAAACAACGGACTGGTTCAAAATTATGAAAGGAATACGTCAAAGCTGTGTATTGTCACCCTGCTTATTTAACTTATATGAAAAGAACAACATGCGAAATGCTGGGCTGGATGAAGCGCAAGCTGGAATCAAGATTTCTGGGAGAAATATCAATCACCTCAGATATGCAGATGACACCACCCTTATGGCAGAAAGTGAAGAGGAACTAAAGAGCCTCATGATGAAAGTGAAAGAGGAGAGTGAAAAAGCTGGCTTTAAACTCAGCATTCAAAAAACAAAGATCATGGTGTCCAGTCCCATCACTTCATGGCAAATAGATGGGGAGACAATGGAAACAGTGACAGGCTTTATTTTCTTGGGCTCCAAAATCACTGCAGATGGTGACTGGAGCCATGAAATTTAAAAAACACTCATTGCTTGGAAGAAAAGCTATGACAAACCTAGACAGCATATTAAAAAGCACAGACATTACTTTGCTGACAAAGGTCCATCTAGTCAAAGCTATAGTTTTTCCAGTAGTCTTGTATGGATGTGGGAATTGGACCATAAAGAAGACTGAACACTGAAGAATCAGTTCTTTGGACTGTGGTGTTGGAGAAGACTCTTGAGAGTCCCTTGGACTGCAAGGAGATCAAACCAGTCAATCCTAAAGGAAACCAATCCTGAATATTCATTGGAAGGACTCCTGCTGAAACTCCCAATACTTTGGCCACCTGATGAGAAGAGCTGACTCATTTGAAAAGACCCTGATGCTGGGAAAGATTGAGGGCAGGAGGAGAAGGGGACGACAGAGGATGACATGAATGGCATCACCAACTCAATGGACATGAGTTTGAGCAAGCTCCAGGAGACAGTGAGGGACAGGGAATCCTGGCGTGCTGCAGCCCATGGGTTTGCAAAGAGTCAGACACGACTGAGCGACTGAACAGCAGCGACCAGTTTGTAATGATGAGCTGGATCTTTAGAAACTCAGCATGCTTGTGATCCTTGATGTCACTGAGTAGATAGATCTGGGGTCAGAATTCTGTTTCCAGTTCTCTGCGCTTTCTCATCTGTCTGGGATATGCATGGTCAGAAGGACAGGAAGGGCTTCCAAATGGCTTAGGAGTAGCCATTCCCTTCCACAGGGGAATCTTCCCTACCCAAGAATTGAACCTGGGTCTCCTGCATTGCAGGTGGATTTTTTTTTTACCAACTGAGCTACTAGGGAAGCCATAGAAAGGTAGAATACAGGTGAGAGGACATGGATTGGACAGCACAACTCTTAGGAAGGGGGAAATGCTATAGTTTATCTGACTCATGGGCTTCTTGGCCATTGGCACAGCAGACTGGAGCTCTAAGTAGGTTTTTAAAACTGAAAAGTTGGTTTTCTTATTTAGTGCTCATGAACATTGTTACTAGTTAAGCAGTGGGGATAAGAAATTAATTTTTTTCAGGATGAAATTTTTCACGTCATAAACAGAACTCTACACTTAAGAGAACTTTTAGCAGTGGCTTTACATGATTAATTTGCAATAATTAAATGTTAACAGCTCAGGCTTGCTGGTATGACCTGAAATACCCATGCAGTTTAGATGTATGCAGACTATATAGGTCTTCAGTTCAGTCACTCAGTCCTGTCCAACTCTTTGTAACCCCATGAACTGCAGCACGCCAGGCCTCCCTGTCCATCATCAACTCCCAGAGCCCACCCAAACCCATGTCCATTGAGTCGGTGATGCCATCCAACCATCTCATCCTCTGTCGTCCCCTTCTCCTCCTGCCCTCAATCTTTCCCAACATCAGGGTCTTTTCATATGAGTCAGCTCTTCGCATCAGGTGGCCAAAGTATTGGAGTTTCAGCTTCAACATCAGTCCTACCAATGAACACCCAGGACTCATCTCCTTTAGGATGGACTGGTTGGATCTCCTTGCAGTCCAAGGGACTCTCAAGAGTCTTCACCAACACCACAGTTCAGAAGCATCAATTCTTGGGCACTCAGCTTTCTTTATAGTCCAACTCTCACATCCATACATGACCACTGGAAAAACCATAGCCTTGACTAGATGGACCTTTGTTGACAAAGTAATGTCTCTGCTTTTGAATATGCTGTCTAGGTTGGTCATAACTTTCCTTCCAAGGAGTAAGCGTCTTTTAATTTCATGGCTGCAGTCACCATCTGCAGTGATTTTGGAGCCCAGAAAAATAAAGTCAGCCACTGTTTCCCCATCTATTTCCCATGAAGTGATGGGACCAGATGCCATGATCTTAGTTTTCTGAACGTTGAGCTTTAAGCCAGCTTTTCACTCTCCTCTTTCACTTTCATCAAGAGGGTCTTTAGTTCTTCTTCACTTTCTACCATAAACGTGGTGTCATCTGCATATCTGAGGTTATTGATATTTCTCCCAGCAATCTTGATTCCAGCTTGTGCTTCCTCCAGCATTTCTCATGATGTACTCTGCATGTAAGTTAAATAAGCAGGGTGACAATATACAGCCTTGACGTACTCCTTTTCCTATTTGGAACCAGCCTGTTGTTCCATGTCCAGTTCTAACTGTTGCTTAGCCGACAATAATATATATACTCCTCTGGGATATTACTGGGAGTCTCAAGAAATGTCCCCAGGGTCCCTTGAATCACTTTGTTGGTGCTGGTTGCCATGTGGCACCCTCACTGGCTCCCACTTTTTCATGCCCAAGAGACTCTTAAGAAGCCACACCAGTGTCACCAGCCAACACGAGGGCCCTAGTGCCCAGCTCAGGAGTGCTGCTTCTGGAAGGTCCTGGCGGGCTTCCTATTCTTCGGCCACAGTGGTCTTGCTTTCATGCAGAAGTGGGGAGACTGGCCTTCTACCACACTTGTCATCCAGGCCCTGAAATTTCTCCTTCATTTACTCCATGAATAAAGCACTCAGTCTGTGCTGTCCTGAGTTCCCCAGGTGAACCAGAGAGACAGAGTTCTTGTCCCTCTTGAAGCCTGCAGTCTCACAAGAGAAGCAGACATAAATGAGTACACTGGTAGACGTGAACTTACAAATTGTGAGAAGTATGCAGGAAAAAATGTGTATATAGAGACAGTAACAATTGGGGGGTGCTCCTCATTGAGATTCAAGATCAGAATGAGCCCCACAGAAAGAAATATTTGGGTGAAGTCTTAGATTTTGCCTGGCTATTCTGGGCAGACACACAAGTGTGCAAGTGTGCAAAGTTCATTAACTTTGTAAAAGAGGACCAACGTGATCAGGAGAAGGGAGCAAAGAGAAGGTGGTATGAAATAAGGCCAGACAGGAGCGGGCCGCACAGTGCAGGGCTTGGTAAGTAGGATTCGCCGCAATGCCTTGTGAATGCTATTATAAGTTCTAGTTGTTCAGCTTTCAAGTCTCTAGGTAAGTCCCGTAGAAATCTCGCACCTTTTTTGCCTTTTTCCTATCAGGGCAAATAAATGCTTTCCCTTAGCCTCATTCATTCTGCTAGAGAATCTTTAGTATTTAGTTTACACTGGCTTGGATCCCTTTGCTGCCTAGACCTGATGCCTGTTTGACCGAGGTGAGGAGGAATTACGGAAGGAAAGGGCAGTTGCCCTAGAGGAATTGAGAAATAAAAGCTGAAGTGATGTCTCAACATTCTAGGTTCATTTAAGTTTGAGGGCGTTGAAAAGTGACTTGTGATTTATTGTTTGGGGATCAGGAGAATTTCAGAGATGCCTTCCAGTATTTCTGAATCCAATTACACTATCAAAGGGAAATTAGGATTCCTAGAAAACGCAAAACTTCGACATTAATGGCAGGCATTTTTTTTTTTTAATTGATTGCAACCAGAGGGCCTTCATGTATATTCCCAAAGAGGATGAAGTATATTTTCCATTTCAAAATATTGCTTAATTCTCACACAATTTATGGAGTGGGCTAAGGTACTGCTATACCTACAACAGGATTATTATCATTATCATAGAGCACAGAAGACATAAAATATTCATGTTCGTTGGGTTAAAGCAAACTTGCCATTTCAAGTCCATTCATTAATTAGTCAGGGACTAATATTCTCATTACCTGAAGGAGACTTTCAGGTGACCTCATATTCAGAAAGCAGACATAGTAAAATGTGTTCTCGTTTGGCTAACCTTTGTCCTAGTAAACCGGATGTAGAACCAGGACAGTGTTTTCTCACAGTGGTGATTTTTAGAGTGTTGATAAGCTAGTAAAGCTGTCTGACAGGGATGGTCATGCCTTTTTTTAACCCGTCTCCCCTTTACTGGCTTTATTCTCTATGCAGTTCTTTTTAGGAGAAAATCCTTTTCTAACTTCTGAAGGGTAGAGGTAGTAAAAGCATTCAATGGCATAGAAATTTCTATACAGCTTTCTAGGCTCCTTTAGCTGTCATTTCCTGTGATTATTTAAATAACTGATTTCAGATTCGTTATTAGTAAGTTTTGGTGAAATCAAATTGTACATATCCCTTAAATGGCTGCTTTCCATGTTGCTCATTGCTTCTTATGATTATACTGATCAAACGTCCGCTGGTTGGTTTGTTTTTGTTTGTTTGTTTGACTGTGCTGAGTGTTGGTTGTGGCATGTGGGATCTAGTTCCCCGTCCAGGGATCAAACCCAGGTCCCCTGCGTTGAGAGTGCAGTCTTAACCACTGGATCACCAGGGAAGTCCCCAAACATACTCTGTCTTATTTCTTAAGACTCTCCAAATCTGAAGCATGTAGAGACTGTGTGGTGTAGGGAAGGAGTGCCCACTTTTGAATCAGACAGCTTTGAGTTCAGATCTCAGTTCTGTCCGTTATTAGATGCGACACTGGGAAGTTAGTTCGTCTCTCTAGGCTTCAGTTTCTTCTTTCCCTGTGGAGGGAGCCACTTAACTCATAGAGCTGTTCTGTCTTACTCGATGACGTGGAGAGGCTGATGTGACAGCCGGCCCATAGAGGGACTCAGTGAGTTCTTTCCTCTTCTGTTTTGGAGCAAGTTCATCTGGCCTCCTCTCCACTGTAACTCTTTAGTGAAACAGCGCTGCGGTTTCCCAGAATACAATGAAGCTCAGGTCCTTAGTGGGAAATGGAGGTAGGGACTCCCACTGGGACGGAATGACCACAGCACTGTGGTCCACGTAGAGTTTATGAGAGTCACCGCGTCACCTCTGCCGCCTCCATGCCAGCCGTGGGAGTTAGTCTCCCATGACTCCTCCAGTCCAAGCAGTGCTGGGAAGTGGTATGAAAACAACTAAATGTATAAAAAATAACGCATTTGAGTCAGTTCTAATGAGGTGGATGAAATTGGACCTTATTATACAGAGTGAAGTAAGTCAGAAAGAAAAACACCAGTACGGGGTATTAATGCATATATATGGAATTTAGAAAGATGGTAACAATGACCCTATATGTGAGACAGCAAAAGAGGCACAGATGTAAAGAACAGACTTTTGGACTCTGTGGGAAAAGGTGAGGGTGAGATAATTTGAGAGAAAGCATTGAAACATGTATATTATCATATGTGAAATAGATGAACAGTCCATGCATGAAGCAGGGCACTCGATGGCCAGTGCACTGGGACGACCCTGAGGGGTGGGATGGGGAGGGAGGGGGGAGGGAGGGTCAGGACTAGGGGCCTGTACATGTACACGTACATGTATGTGTACACCTGTGGCTGATTCACATCAATATATGACAGAACCCACCACAATATTGTAAAGTAATTAGCCTCCAATTAAATAAATAAATGTAAACAACAACAACAAAATGAACATGGACACTCTGGAGCAGGCAGCTAGATAATTGGTCCTATCCAACAGTTTACTCGGAGAAGGCGATGGGACCCCACTCCAGTACTCTTGCCTAGAAAATACCATGGATGGAGGAGCCTGGTGGGCTCCAGTCCATGGGGTCGCTGAGGGTCAGACACGACTGAGCGACTTCACTTTCATTTTCACTTTCCTGCATTGCAGAAGGAAATGGCAACCCACTCCAGTGTTCTTGCCTGGAGAATCCCAGCGACGGCAGAGCCTGGTGGGCTGCCGTCTATGGGGTCGCACAGACTTGGACACGACTGAAGCGACTTAGCAGCAGCAGCAGTTTACTGGTAGTCAGACCAGAGCTGTGACTCTCAGGATGCCTCCCTGTTTATAGTTTTCTGCCTGCTTCCCTGTGACTGAAGTTTCTCTTTCCTACTGTCTGGAGGACCTCTCACACGTGCATACTGTGTAGCTGAAGAAGCGAGGTCTGGAGAGAAATGTGACTCCCCTTGTCCCCCATGAGGCCTGCCTTTGAGTCCTACTTCCATAGCCACGAGCCACCGCTTTCCCCCTCGCCTTTGGAGTTATAGTTCCTTCACCACAGACCCGCCTCTTCGTCTTATACTTGGCAGCAGCAGTGTCCACCAGCTTCAGGAGGCGTTTACACCTCTGTCTCAAGGAAGCTCACACTTCTTTGTCACAGGCGTGTGGCCGTGCTCATCAGCCTCAGAAGGACAGCTCAGACAGAACACAATGCAATAAGCCTGGTATTTCTACAGAATAACCAACTTCCATGAACTTCACCTCCTAAATTCAGTGGTGCTCTCTATTCCCTCTATAAAATGCACTGGTGAAGCCCAGGGCGCTGGGAGATGACCCTCCAGTCTGCCCTGCCGCCACCCTCACGTCTCCTCCCACCAAGGAGGTTCCATGTTTGAAAAGAATTTGTTCCCACATTTGTTTATGCGGGTTTGAAAGTGAAAGTTAGTGGCACCGTCGTGTCCAACTCTTTGCAGTCCCTTGGACACAGCCTACCCAACTCCTCTGTCCATGGAATGCTCCGGGCAGGAGTACTGGAGTGGTTTGCCATTTCCTTCTCCAGAGGATCTTCCCAACCTGGGGATCAAACCCAGGTCTCCTGCATTGCAGACAGATTCCTCACCAACTGAGCCACTTCGGTCAGTCAATCAGTCAGTTCAGTCACTCAGTCATGTCCGACTCTTTGCGACCCCATGAATCGCAGCACGCCAGGCCTCCCTGTCCATCACCAACTCCCGGAGTTCACTCAGACTCACGTCCATCGAGTCGGTGATGCCATCCAGCCATCTCATCCTCTGTCGTCCCCTTCTCCTCCTGCCCCCAATCCCTCCCAGCATCAGAGTCTTTTCCAATGAGTCAACTCTTCGCAGGAGGTGGCCAAAGTACTGGAGTTTCAGCTTTAGCATCATTCCTTCCAAAGAAATCCCAGGGCTGATCTCCTTCAGAATGGACTGGTTGGATCTCCTTGCAGTCCAAGCGACTCTCAAGAGTCTTCTCCAACACCACAGTTCACTTACTTCTTATTAAAATCATATCATTTAAATAACTCATAAAAGATGAGTTCAAAAAGTGAGTTGTTTGTCCGAAAAACAAGTGGCATGCTTTGGGAAGTCCATTGATAAAGGCAAATTGTTAAACACAAACTATTGTTACATTCAGTATGGAAAAAGATCGTTGTGAAAACAAAAGAGATGTTTAAAGTCTATAATTTTTAAAATGGCCTTGATCCTGTATCACAATATTGGTAAAGGAGTGTACATTCATAAGATTTAAGTTAAAATATTAATTTTAAAGGTTTTTGTATTACAGTCTTATGTTTCCCTGTTTGAACTGCCTTTCTACGCTAACCAACCAAACACTGCTGCTGACTTCATCAGAGAAGAGTGTTTCTTCTATATCCATACACAGGACTGGCCCAGTCCAAGATGAAAATGCAGAGTCCCTTGTTCTAAAGTTAGCAAGTTCAGAATGGTTATTGCACAGTGTTAAATCCAGCACAGAGCCTTCTGAGCCTGGGGGCCTGTGTGTCTGCACAGGCAGGGGGCTGGGAAGGAGACATGGGGGAGGGTTACTAGCTCTCTGACTGCCTCTAGTGCCGAGGAGCTTCTCCTGGTGAGAGGCACCAGTTGTTGTGAATTACTGTTTGGAAGGTTTTTATCCTGAGCCAAATCCACTCTCTTTAATTTCTGGCCCCTGAAACAGTACAGAACACATCTAATCCCCTTTTCAAATATTTGAATAAATAATGCCAAAGCTTTGCCTTATCTTCTCTCCTTAATGAACTTTCTTGCATGGCAATATCCTTTTTAAACCCTCCATCTCATCTCTCTCAATGTCCTGTCATTTTTCTGACCCCTCCTAAAGGCTTGTGCCTGTCAACATTGTATACAAACTCCAAATTCCTAATGCGACGTGGGGGCTGCAGGGCTTAGGGACCCCCTCATTTGTGAGAGGAGTATGACCTTTCAGCTAGTGGCATCAAATACTATATGATAATTTTAAATAAAATAGATGGCATTCTTTTATATTGAACTTCTCAGCCAGAAAAAAACCCACTTTTTAAGCTTTTTCATGTTTTTATTATTAATATTTCAGATATCCAGAGAAGTCTGTAAAGTACCGTAGACTCACAGGCTCATTACTGAGATTTAATTGTTGACATATTTGCTGCTGGTCAGTCCCTTCCTTCATCCCCCTTCCCCTCTGGATGCTGCTTATCCCGTGTGCTCTTATTCTGTGTTTGTATAGTTGATTTTTATGACCCGAAGGTTTTAACTTTGTTATTATTTCTCTTTGCTTGGGCCTGTACGCGGGGTCTCTGTAGCTGTGCTCAAGATCTCTCTCCAGGGAGTGCTAAGTTGAACACTCTGGCATAATTTTTTAAGTTTATTAAAATTCTTGAACCTTGAAAGCATTATGCTAAGTGAAAGAACTAGACACAAAAGGTCACATATTGTACAATTCCATTTATATGAAATATCGAGAATAGATAAATCCGTAGAGACAGAAAGCGGATTAGTGGTTGCCAGGAGCCGGGGGTACGTGAGGGTGTGGGGTGACCAGCTGATTGATGGTATGGGATTTCTTTTGGAGATATTCTGGTGCTAGATGGAGATGGCAGTTGTACAACATTTTGAATTTACTGAATGTCCCCAGATTATTCACTTTAAAAAGAGGTACTTTTTTGTTATGTGAATTTCATATCAATAGAAAAACAAAGCCCATAAAATGATATTTAAATATTAGCATTGAGCCTTGCATATAAATATTGAAATCAGTAATGCAGTACAAGTAACTACTATGAGTATCGTTCACTACATGCCTAACTTCAAGTGCTGCTTTTTTCTTGGTAAGTGGGAAGGTGGTTATCGACAGTGGAGCAGCTCTTATAGAAAGTGTTTTAAGAACAAATTAAGTTCATGTAATACTTGAGACTGGTTTCAGTGTGCCCACAGCAGTGGTAAGTTCTGTACATTTTTAGAAATGCCTTAGGTACTGGTATGGACTCGTGCCATTCACTTAAGCTCGTCACTGGTTGGTGTGAGGCTGTACTCCAGAAATGGCAAAAGAACGTGGTTGGGTCAAACCCAGACAGTTTTTCTTTGGGGACACTCCAAAGGAATCTCTCCTAGACAGAATGTAAAAACTGCTCTATTGGTGTTTAGCCTGTTGACATTCATTTCCAGATAAAATACATCATTCCTAGCAGACGATGATGTTTTAAGAGACTGCTAAGACAAAGGGAATCTTTTTCTCTAAGTTCTGTGTTTTTGCAGGGATACAATCAGTGCCTACCAGGAAACCACACTGAGTGAAAATGGACCTTAGCACTTTGAAGAATTTGAATGATTCTGCAGGAGAAAGCGCTTTTTCAGTTGGAGTGGTTTAAGCTACAAGTAACAGAAAACTCTCTTAAAATGGTTTTAACAAGAAGGACTTCTGGAAGTGGAAGTGCAGAGAAGGGAAGGCTTCCGGGTTGCTCAGCATCTTACCAGCATCAGTCAGGACCCGAGCTCTTTCCTTGCTTAGCCCAGTTCTCCACAGCTTTGACTTTTTATCCCAAGGCTCATTACCTGCACTGTCCTAAGAGGCTGCCAGTCACAAAAAGCTCTGCGTGTTTCCTGCTTCATATTTGGCTTTTTGTGGTCCTTACTAAGGAGCAAGAAAGTTTCTCTCTTAGAACCTCCCCACAAACCTTTCCCCCTGTGCTGCTGTCCACCTTGGCTTACACCTGTCTGCCTAACCCTGAACAGGCCCTGTGGGGTGGGCACTGAGACCCCCCTAAACCCATTGTGGAGGATCAGCCACTGCTGGCCCCGTGGGCTTTTTACCCATCTTTTATCTTTTAAAATCGTTGTCTTTTTAAACTGTCTTCATGTAGACAGTCTTCAGAAATATTTATTGTGCTGTGTTTAGGTTATGCCATGGCAGCATAACATATCTTTCAAATGTTCTATTGAGGTGTGCTATTTGCAGCCCATTTTCAAAAGCAAGAAATATTAAAGAGAAGGAAAACCCAAAATATGCTACCCTTTGTGCTCATATTTCATGGGCAAGTACCTTGTCAAGATACTTGACAGAGAAGGAAAATCTAGGTTGTTTCTGCACCCCTTTTCTTGGGTTTTGCAGGCTGGTTAAGTTTGTTTTGAATAGGCAAGCCTGCTTTTCAGGTTGAGGTACCCTTGGTGCTTCATTGCTGATGGTGTTGTTTTGTTCCATTTCTTTAAGTGCATTTGGTATGCAGAAGTTCAGCCTTCATTATGTATCATAGATTTTCCCCCTGACTTTAAGCCATGACTCCTTTTGTTTGACTATGTAAAAAAAAATATAAGTCCCCAACTGTGAAAAAGTGATTTTTAAAATCACTTCAGCCTGCATTTTCTATCTCAGGTCTTAATTTAATCACAGTTCTTGAGGAAATGAGCCTAGGCAGTCTTAATTGAGTGTTTCTATGCCTGTGGAATTTTTTTCCTCTGTCGGCATACCAAAATTGAAATCTGTTGAGCTTCAAGTTTTTACCGCCACGCCTCAGAAGCACATTTTAGTCTATAATCCATCCCACATCCTTTCTTCTGCCCTGACTCCGATTCCTGACAGTTCCTTTTTTTTTTTTTTTGGCTGTACTCTAGGGGTTACCACCTGGTGGCCCTCAAGGCTTGGATATTCTCTACTGTATTTTGCCTGGCCTAGACAATGTTTTTAAATTTTGGAATTAGTTGCCAACATTTAAAAAGGAAAGAGTAGACATTAACATCCAGCTCTGGCTTGTCTTAGGAAAACCAGAAGATCTGAAAACAGCTGGACTTACAATCCTAATGGCAGAAAGTTCTGCTCCCTTCTCTCTGAATGATTTACAAGACCTGCTGGCCCTTGAAGACACTGGAGTGTCTGCCCCCTGCAGAGTGTTATTAGTGCTAGCTGGGGCTGTCTTGTTTTCTGACACACAGCACGTCATCTCTGCAGACCTAGATAAAGTTAGCTTAAGAATATTTTTCTGAGCAGAATACAAGTACGGTTGTTTCCTCTTGGATTAGGCTATTGATGTAAGGCTCTCTAGCTTTTTAAAGATTCCCATCTCCCATATATCTCACTGGAAATCAACAGCACACTTAGATATGACCTTGGACCAGAAGAATTCAGTAGATACCTAATTGGCCAGTTTAGGAAAAGATTTACTACCAAACCAGTAGAGTAGGAAGACCTAAAACCACTTCCTGTAAGAGAGGCAGGGCCATCTGTACTCAGGACTGACTATGGGTACCTAAGGAGACATGGACATCTCAGGGGGCCAGGCCGTGGTCAGTTGCAGCTGGTGCCTGCAGGAGCATCCCCTTTAACAACACCTACTGTGGGGTCACTCCTGCTGGGATTCTGTCTCCTGTACAGAGTCCTTCCTCGTTTATTAATTCGTTATTGATAGAGCTCATCAGGGCTAAACTCTGTCAATATGTGCTCCCACCTGACATGTAAAACTGCAGCATGAATGTACGTGCCCTATTCCTATGACCAGGTAATCAACACTGGCATTCTTCCTCAAAGGTGATTCCAGTGTCATCCTAACATCCCACATTCCTCTTGAGCATTATAATTTTGACCTAACTCCAAGACCTCTTTCACCCCCATCAGACGAACTCATTTAAAAACTCTAATTCACATTCCTTTAGGTTATCTTTAGGGAGACTATCACTCATTAGGTCACCATTTTCCCACTTCCGTACATCAGTGCTGCCCAGGGCTGAATATTCCAACACTAATGGTAGCCTCAGAGCAGATACACATCTTAAAGTAATGCTCTGTTCTTGGCTTTGTTTTTCTAGTCTGGTTTAGATGTTGATAGTGGAAAGTTCCATCACTGGAGAAGTGTGTAAATTGAAAGAAACTCTTTATGTTCTCTCAGTAGTAACTTATGACACTTTTATGATTAATAGGATTTTGTAGACCAGCAAGGTTGAGGAGTGTTTATAACATCTACTAAGGATTCCCAGGTGGTAAATGTTTGTTACTTGGCCCAACTGGGTAATCTGGATAGTCCTTAAAAGTGAAGCTAGCTAGTCCCCAGGGCCTTCCCTTCTGGTCCAGCTTCCTAGGTTGTTGCCACTTTGGACTCTATTTGAGCACTGTAGCTAGTAATACCTGGTAAAGTGAAGTTTCTGGGAAACGCTGGCCATTCAGTGGCTCTGTTGAGAGAGTATACTAATCACTTGATCAAGCGTCACGCACACAGGATTTTTTCACTCTGCTTTATTGACTGGTGTATCCTTGTGTTGTTGTTCAGCTGCTCAGTCGTGTCCGACTTTTTGCAACCCCATGGACTGCAGCACGCCAAGCTTCCCTGTCCTTAACTATTTCCTGGAGTTTGCTCAAACTCATGTCCGTTGAGTTGGTGATGCCATCCAGCCATCTCATCCTCTGTTGCCCCTTTCTCCTCCTGCCCTCAATCTTTTCCTTAAACTAGAACACTAGAAGAATAAAATAATACTAAGTGCTTAGTTAGATACTCAGTAAATATCTGTTGAATTAATGAATGATGGGTTCACTTAAAACATACCCTTGTACAGACTATAAAAATGTAGTCAAATTGCTGGCATGTGTTAGCAGCCAAAATTGGGGTCTGCATTTGTACTGTTTAGATTTATAGACTAAGCAGGATGGGCATTCCAGAGCTTTCTGTCTTCCAGAATTATGTCTCGGAAACCATAAGCTGGAATGCAGTCATTTTTTTTACTACATTACCCAGGCAAGAATGAATTCATCATTTTTATCTCACCATTTCTCATTAGAAGCCTAATGCCAATATCTCATCTAGAACACTGCCACGTTTCAGATTCTGCTAAACTAAGAATTGAATGCATATTTGAACAGTACACGGTGGGCCTATGGCAGATTAACTTTTAAGAGATGGAAAATATATATATTTGACTGACCTCTCAGCCAGTCAGAAATAAATCCTGTGTCTAATCCTTGCCCAAATGTCATTTGGTTGTGAACAGAGCCCCTCATTTGTCTTAAGAGAGCCTGCATATCAAATACCAAGCCATTGCGGTCTTTTCTGCGTCTCTTTTGTAATCCCAGGCAGTTGCATCTTGGATAAGGTGGATTGGTAAACAGATATAACTGTCATCCTTTGTCATTAGCATTCTTACCTTACTGAAATATCTGAGTTTTGGTTTTTTTTAAGTTTTGTTTCTGTTAACCATTTAGTTTGTGTTTGATTATGTTTCTATAATTTGTTCTTAAGTTTTCAACCTCTTTCTTCTTCCCAGTTGGCCTCACTATTACATCTAACGTTCAATTCTATTCTAATAGCCACTAGAAATTTTAACCTACCATCACTATACTTAAAAATAATTTCTCTTCTGTATCTGGGTGGGCAACTTGGATCATGACATTCCTGTTGCCTCACACCCTTTTTAGTTATTGCTTCTGATGGGTGATGGGTGTGTTTTCCTTTTCTAGTTCAGAATTTCCTCCAATTAAAAAAATTCCCTGTCCATAATGTGTATGATGGAAATAACACTTAATTGGACCAAGTGACTATTTCATTTTTGCTCTTCTTTGAAATATGTTTTTAGATATAGAAATAAGGATGAAAACTTACAAATAATATCCTTGTAAAGTTTCTTGAATGATTATTCTGCACTTTGGAGTCCAAACCTTCAACTCAGCCCGATTCAGTCCATCACCCACTCAGTGCTGCCTGGCTATCCTCACCAAGGACCTCCCTTCCAGCAGTGGTTGACTATTTAGCATCTTGGTTTTGTTTTACTTGTTCTTTCATAAAAATCAGGTGAATTCCCTGAGCCAGGTACTGTTGGTTCCTGAGGGACAGTGGGTAGGAATGCATTGGGTAGAAGGGGAATGCTACCTGAGGACAGCTATTTAGTAGAGACAGCTTACCTGACACCTTGCTGTAAGGATCAGTTCCCTGAAGTTATTGTAACCACTGGACTTTCAAAGCCACATGCATGGTCCCACTTGACCACATTTTTTTTTTCATTCCTCATTTTAGAGAATGACTGGCTCTATTTGTTAGAGGATAGAGCCATCCATATAGTGGTTCATTATGATGATGGCGAGTGGGTTTACACCCTGAGTGATGGGACATTGATCATAGCCCTGCCCTGGCGTAGTCCCGCGGTGTTAATTACGGGGTGTCAGTATTAGGAAGAAAAGCTAACACCTGGGAGTGCCGCTTATCCTGGGTCCCTGGTCTGAGGATGGTGGTGTCTTCAGGGACGCTCTCGGTTCAAGCCATGGGTTATTCATTGTACCCTATTTGTCACCATGGCTGCCCCCACACACAAAGCATAAACCATTCGCAAGCCGTGAAGTGGCCCATCTCCTCACCCACGTTGCCTGCTAGAGACATTTTCCCTAATATATCCGGATACCACAGCTTTGGGTTTTTTGTTTGTTTGTTTTTAGGTGGTCTTAAACACACTCGTCATTGCCCAGGAATTTTACTTGAGAATTTCTAAAACTGTCATTTAATGTAAACTAACTCCACTGTCTCCCTATTCTATTCCAGCAACACTTTCCCCCTGAAATTAACAAGATGAAGTCTTCACCTTAGAAAACATTGGTTGTTTGTTTTTCCTCAAAGCAGGAAAAAATACATAAAAGCACCAATAACCCAGTAATCCTCAAAGCTTGCTTTTTTATAGCTTTGACTGGGACCAGCTGGCGAGTGTTTTCAGTGTTGCGGCATCTGGAAAAATTTGGTTGAAGGACACGAAGATCAAAATGATGATGTGATGATGTTCTGTTATGCTGGAAAATGTTAGTCCCATTTCTTTCTAAAAGAGTCAAGGTGGAGAACACAGGGCTTTGTGATGTATGTTTCACTTCGCTTCTTCTCTTGGTTCACTCTTTGGATCCCCAAGGAGATCTTCGTAGAAACCTGGTAGTTGCTTTGCAGTGGCAAAATTGGCTTTTAAATAAATCGGAAGCTGTGCTGGCACCTATTCTTTGATGTAGGGGAGAGGACCCATACGTGAAAGGCACCAGCAGTGCTTCTTAAATCCCAAATTTTAACTGTCTTCAGACAGTAACTGACTGTTCTAAGGAGGCAGCTGTCTGAGCGGCAGCATGCACTGGGGTTGTGTGTACAAGCTCTGGAGAGCCAGACTGCCAGCCTTTGGGTACTCCCCACCCCCTTCCTAGCCATGTAACCTTGGACAAAGTGCTTCATCTCTCAGTTTCCTCTGTAAAATGGGGCAGATGCTAGTTCCAACCAGGCTGACTGCAAGGATTACAAGTTGATACACATAGAACATGGTAAATTTCAGTGAACATTTTATCGATCATTGATAAGAGTTTACAAACAGAACCACTTCATTATTGCAGTTTGCAGAATTCCTCAAAGTCGAACTGGCAACTGAGGGACATGATCAACCATTGGTCATTCGCCATCAATGAAATTAAAATCTCATTAAAAGGAACACAGAAAGACATGATTAATTGGGTGTTATTTGGAGGCTTCAGTATTCCCTGCGTGACTAGTTGCAGAATGCTTTCTGATTGTGAAAACATCAGGCTCTTAGCCAGCTGGGATCACTTCTGCTTGTGCCCTTCCCAGGATCTGATTAGAAGTTCAGTGATCATCTCCTTAATGATTGGTTTTATTAAATGACTGGACAGCCATGGACAAAATACACCAGTAAGAAAGAGAAATATTATTTACCTTTTGCCTCAGGATTAGCAAATCTTATTTTTCTCATAACTGCTTTGCTGCCATAGAAGTGTCTGTGAAGAGAAGTGATGTTATCGCAGAGTTTACAAGGGCTGCAGAATCTATACATCCGCACTCTTCTCACAGTTGGCTAATCTAAATCTGTTAATCCTCTTCTTAACATCCTGAAAGTATAAGATTATGATAAACCCTGGAAGGGGAAAAGAGGGCTTTAGTTTTGTAGTGGAACTGCTGTGGAGCTGGGAGCTACATTGTCTTCCCTTGAACCCTCCCCCCCCCACCCCCATCTTTTCAGCTCGGAATGGACTTCAGTTGCAGCATTTTATTCCATTTCTTCCAGTGGGTAGGAAAAGCCAGATCTGCCCAGAGTTAAGGAGATCTTGCTGCCTTCAACAGCCTTGGAATAAGTAGCCTTGACTTGTTCTCTGATACTGCACACACAGTTCAGTCTTGTTTTCCTTTTTCACTGCTGCCAAACATTCTTCTGATTTTTGTATTCCTTAGTGCATTACTGGTGATCATCTCTGAGTCAGCATCTCTTTCCTGGCCTCTCTTCTGTGTTTTGATTGCTTGTGCCGCACTGCAAGAGGGCCCTCCATGTCCTCCAACAAAAGGGTTCCTTCCCGAAGATAATCAGCAGTTTATTTACGTGGATAGTGAGCTACCTGTGCCTTCTAATAACCTGACCAGTGTTCCTTTCTTGTCTTTTCCTTTGCCAGAAGTGTTTCGTTTGTCTCCCTCTGATTTTTGTTCCCCAAATCAACACGCTATCTATTCCTCTTATTTTTTACTTGCTACCTGCCATAAAGTCTAAATCCATTTTGTTGGGCTTAGGTATCTAAGGCAGGTTGATCTCTGTTTATTAGCGATGGGGGGTGGAAATCTGAAATTCAATTCATTTTATTATGTTTCATGTACATGCAAAGAACTTGTGGTAACTGACCCCTTTATAAATATATAACATTTCTGAAAGGTTGCTAATCTCGTTCTGAAGTTCCACTATCATTGCAAGGACCAAAGCAAAAATTTCAGTAGTTGTTTCTTGGGTTGCTTTAGGTTGGTGTTTTTAAGCATACGAGTGATTTAATCCCCGTTCAATCCTTAGAGACCCAGCACATCCTCCCTGCAGGCTGTCTTACTTCCCCTGCCATTCTTTCACATAATTTCTGATAACAGCAACAAAAAGTATCTTTTTGATAATTATTTCGACTGATGCTGGCATTAACGGCAGTGTTCCTAAAGCATATGTTTAAGATGATCTCTGCTTTCTCCATCCCAAATGGGGTTGGAGTGTCTTAATATATTGGTGTATGTTCAACCAGATGGTGCTGGCCATGCACATATAACTGGTGAATTCCAGTCGAGAGAGATATTAGTGGGGTATTTGTAAGACTTAGAAAAGCTGTGACTACAGGTTCTGTGATCTGAATGTCTGGCATACTCTGTATTTTCTTTCTTTCCCCAAATACTGCATTTTACTTAATGAGTAAGTTAGAAGTTCAGGCCTGTTGTAACAGAGTCTTAGGCTGCTAAGAATTTTAAATGTAAGGTTGTTTTGAAGCTGTTGAATTTTTATGCTATTTCCTTTTTTAAAGTACCTTCTTATGATTTATAGTAGGCGCTGAACAAATGTCTTGATACCCCAAAGCATGCGAGTTAATACTTATTATTGATAATAGTAATACACTTTGGAGTCCTTGAGGCTATGTTTTACTATTTAGAGAGACATTGTTCCCTCTAAATTAATGTCCTTTATCCACCAAAAGTTCAGTAAGGCTACTGGTTTCAATAAGATGAGCTACCATGTAATAATATCATAACTGGTATGCTATGAAAATGAGTAATAAAGAAATATCAGAATGTCCTTCTGTAGACAATCTCAGATAAAGGATAAACAACTTCCTCCCGGTCTTGAATGATGTACAACAATCCTGCCTGAAGAAGAAAGGCTGGAGTTGATGTCCCTGGATGTCCCTCCTCACATCGGGACACAATGTCAGATGCTTTTCCACTGATACCTTTATTCATACAGTGTTTTGGTAAAGTACACAAATGTACAAACAAAAATGATCAATTCTGAAGTTCTTGCACTGGTTTTTTTCCCCCCCACTGTTTTTTTTTTTTTTTTTTAAATCTGTTTGTAATAATAGCTCTTCTCCATTACCCTAGTGGTAAGAAAACAGTAACAGGAAAGAAAAATGAAGTCCCTCTTAGGGGGGTTTCTTATCTGTTCAATTAGGGCAATTAACATAGCGAGATACAGTGATTTCTCAATTAATGAATCATTGGGAGGAAAAAGCTCCTCTATGTAAGGTTAGTTGCATTAAAACCCACATCCCATGCACCCAGGCATCTTAGAATGTATGAGGCAGAGCTGCCAGCATGAGAGTCCCAAGTTGGGTATTTTAAAGCTCACTTTAATTTATCTTAACCCAGACAATATTTTTTATTTATTAACTCCTTTCACAGTCTATGTGAGGACATCACTTTACATGAGCAGTAAATATGAATACTGGCTGTACATGTATAAAGCTTTTCATTTAAAAATGTATTAATAAGTTGTCAGAGCTTCCCAGGTGGCTCAGCAGTAAAGAATCCACCTGCCAATGCAGGAGAGGCGGGTTTGATGAAATGGCAACCCACTCCAGTATTCTTGCCTGGGAAATCCCATGGACAGAGGAGCCTGACGAGTTACAGTCCATGGGATCACAAAGAGCCGGACACAATTGAGTGACTAACACGCACACAATAAGTTGACATATATAATGATATTTTTAGTTCTAGTCAGCATGTCACTTGACTGTTAAGATATTTTTACTTTTACAAAGCCAAACCCAAATTTTATTTCTCCAAGCTTTCATAAATAATAACATCCCTCAATATGTATACTTAACATCATTATTACCTGCTGTCATGTTTAAAGCCCTGTTCCTGCAGCAGAAAGTCCGCACTCCCTGGTGGAAGCCTGGCATCAGCTGGCTCCTCACCTGTGTCTCCCCTCATCCCTGTTTTGCCGAAAGTTTTCACATTTGTCTGAGGTTCAAAGGATTTGTTAACAAAATAAGCCACTCATTATATATAAATAAATAATACCAATATTTATGAGAGAATTATCTAGCTTACTTTTAATATACTCAAAAGAGAAATAGACACAGCAGAGGATACATCACCAAATTAGGTTTTGACCACCATCCAGATTCAAACAGTGCGGGGAGGTCCCGTGTCACAGCACATCTGGAGTCCCAATTGGCAACAGGTCCCAGGCAGCGCATCCGCTCCGTGGGTGAGACTTCAAAGATGGCAGTTTAGTCCCGGGTTATAATCCCAGGTTGAAAACTGTCGTCATCATAAATCTGTGAGCAAATTGCGGCTCTGGTTTCATGTTAATGCTGTTTGTTTTGTCATGTAAAACTTGGAATATTGTTAAACCTGGAGCTTGGTTGGCCAGATCCCCTCCAGGGGCTCAACAGTCTCAAGATTCCTCATATCTTACCTGTGGTGCTGGAAGTCTTCCTGCTGGAAGTCAGCAGGCTGAAGCTCACAGTCAGGGCAGTGTCCAAGCAGGTTAGCAGCAAGGTCAGAGGCCTGCTCTGCTTTGTCTCTGAAGCCTGCTCTGCTGTGCTTAGTCACTTAGTCGTGCCGACTCTTTGCAACCCCATGGCTGTAACCCGCCAGTCTCCCTGTCCATGGGGATTCTTCAGGCAAGAATACTGGAGTGGGTTGCCATGCCCTCCTCCAGGGGATCCTCCCAACCCTGGGATGGAACCCAGGGCTCCTGCATTGCAGCGGGTTCTCTCTCTGGGCAGTGCCTCTGTGCCGTCCTCGCTCCATATTCCTACCTCACCAGCAGCGCTCATGTGCTTATTCCTCTATGAATCCACCCCACAGTAAGCAAGGCAAGGTTTGCAATACTTGCATTTGCATATCCCCTAAATCTAGCAGGAACACCAACTTAGGGTACACACTCTTGTAAGATTAGTTTAATAATTAGTTTAATAGCTGGATGCTTACAGTATACATACGAGAATGCACACCTGCTTTTAAGAAGTAATGGGTTTTAACAAGCAATAGCTTGAATGCTCTTGAACCCAACTTCTAACACGCTGTGCTTTCTCTCCCCAGCCTTTGCCCTATAACTCAGAGGAGCTGAGCTCTCAGTGATCTCATCAGCTCTTAATATGTCCTCATGATGAAATAGATGGCTGAAGGATCTTTGAGTTAGTACTTCTGCCCACCCCTCCCTGCCTTGAGACTCTGGAGGGTTGGAAACAGCAGAAATTAAAGAGTCCAGAAGGCTCTGAGTTTTCAAGTTGGGATGGGAGCAGGCACAGGAAGGCAGGAGAACACAGTCTGCGTCCTACAGTATACTTGAGGGAGAGGAGTCATAGGGCATTATTTTGACCATCTCGTATAATTAAAAGATGGGCCAAGTGTGAGTTCATACCCAACCTCCAGCCTCTGAAAGACCACAGGAGGCAGGAGTGAGGATGTCTCAAATTAAATGTGCTTTAATCAGAAGGTATACACCTGAATGCCTGAACTCCTTATAAGTTTAGTCAAATTTTAGGGACAGAGAGACTTCACCCCTTCCTTCCACAATAAAGGAGAATAAATCCATCTGCACTAGTTTCTAATGGCCCAGCCTTTCCTTCTGTGAAACAGATCCTATCCTAAGGAGAGATTAAGTCTCAAATTTAATTGCAGATGCCTAGAAGAGTTAACATGTTATCTTTGAAAATAATATACCACTAGTTTCTTTTCATTCATTCCATCTTGAGTTATGTATGCCTCCTTTGAGGCAGACCCTGTGCTGGGTATTGGGTGTACAGCAGTAAGCTAAACAGACAAGGAGCCTAAGCGCCTCCTTGGCCTTTGCCGCTTGGGGAGAGGGAAGGTTGTCAGGGAGGTAGGTGACTTCTGCAGGGTGAGATGGTCCTGTTCAGTGGAGGGTGGAGTTCTCATACAACAAGCTTTTGTAACTTCACCCTAATCAGCTCTGCTTATCTTCTTCACCTTTGAGGTGAGGTGATGTCAGCTTCTGATAACAGTGCTTTCTAATCTTGGCAGCCAAGTACTTGCTGATCTTTTCTTTGTTAACTTGTCCAGTGTCTGCTGGGGGCCAGGCCTAGTGCTGGATACTAACAGGAGATCTCAAGGTGACTGGTGGCGTCTGCTTTCAAGGAGCCTCAGCCTGGTCCCTTGTAAGTAGGGTGACCATGTCCTTTGTTTTTTAGGCCATGAACTAACCTAGAGTGAAGACTCGGGCAGCCCTTGTTTTGATTTCTTATTATTAAAGAAGATAACAATTCAGCCTTGCTCCGTACCACTCACTGGCTACTAAACCCTTACTTGAAAGGCTTTGGAATATAGCACGAGAAAGAAAAAAGAGACTTCAAGTGGTAAAGATAAAAGAAGTATCCTTCTCTGGGGCAGTGGCAGGAGATGTAAACAGAAGCCCAGCTCTCTCCTCCACTGTGTGGGTGGGCCCCCAGTGTGAGAACTGCTTGTGTCTGGCAGGCTGCCACCACGTGCCAGGCTCAGGCCTTCCGATTTCTCCTCTCTGTGCTCAGGCCAGGTGATTTGGCCTCAGTTGGCTGCATTGGCCTGTAATTTAAGTAGTATTCCTCATATCAGGGTGTTTACTGTCTCATTAATCTTAACTTTTCCAAAGTTTTTCCCAGCCCAGAAGCCACTGGGTTAATCATTAAGCCTGTGTGCATTTTATTAATACATGGCTATTGCAGAACCTCTTTATAAAACAGAGTAAGGTAAAGCGAGAGTGACAATAAGAAAAAATAAAAATCCATCCTGTGAAGTTCATTGTGTGATTTCCCTTTGGCATCTTTCCTCTGACTGATCAGAATTTTCCTAAAATTTATAAGATTTTACAAGATTGTAGAGATGGCTTAAAGACTTATACAGACTTAGGTTGTACAGACTTATTTGTGTGAGTGTTTTTGTCTTTAATCAAGGGATTATAGGCACCAAGAGGGAGACAGATCGTTTTTAGTCTTATACATACAGTACACTGGAGAGCAGTCAGCTTTTTGTCTTGGTTTGTGCTTAGTTAATGCAGGTGTAAGTCTTCCCTCAACAGTGGTTGTGAGATTGTCCTCAAATTCCCAGAGTATTTTCTTGGCTTCATGCTTTTGATACAGGTAGTCCTGTTAATATTTCCAGAATGTGCCTCTGGGTGTAAGACTCTTCTCTTGGAATCTAGATATCTAGCATAATTAAATAAAACCTTTTTGCTGTAGACATGGAAAAGCTTTTCTTAGTGCCTCCAGAAATCAAAGTTGGATGAATTTCCTATGTCTTATCTCTTCTCCCTTCTGTGATATCATTTCCTTCTTTTCTTTAATTCAACTCAGACTTGAGACTTACACGTTCACAAACCCCTAAGGGAAGAGAACTGAGGTATCTGAACAGTACAAGAAGCTCTGGGAGATTTTCCCAGGATGTAGGCAGATGCTGCCGGAGCTCTGTCTGATACCTGTATAAATGTGTTATTCATTGGCTACATGATCTAGAAGATCTAATACACACTCTCAGAACATTTTTCTTCTTAGATGAAGAAATGCCTAGGGTTCCTCATAAAAAACTTTTGGTTCTTTGTAGAAAAAAAGCCTTCAACTTAGAAAAGCCACACTTGTTTTTGTGGAACCTCTTAATACTTTGTCAGAAAGTGGCTATAAAAAGACTACCAAATATGAACATGGAAGGATGTCCTATTAAGGGAATGCAATTTAAAACTATGGTGGAACTTCACTACGCATTAATTAGAATGGCTAAAATTAAAATGACTGATTGTACTAAGTGCTGGAAAGTGTGTAAGAAACTGGATCTCTTTTGTACACTGCTGGTGGCATTATAAAAATGGCACAATCACCCTCAGAAGCATTTTGGTAATTTCTTTAAAAGTTAAATATATATCTACCATCTGATCTGAGCTTCCCTTGTGGCTCAGCTGCTGAAGAATCTGCCTGCAGTGTGGGAGACCTGGGTTTGATCCCTTGGCTGGGAAGATCCCCTGGAGAAGGGAAAGGCTGCCCACTCCAGTATTCTGGCTTGGAGAATTCCAGGGACTGTGTAGTCCATGTGGTCGCAAAGAGTCGGACACGACTGAACGACTTTGACTTTCACTTTCACCATATGATCTAGCCATTCTACTCCTAGGTATCTACCCAAGTGAAAGGGAGACATATGTCTATACAAAGACGTGTGTATGAGTGTTGATGACAGCTTTATTTTTAATAGCAAACCCTGGAAACAGTCCTAATGTCCATCAAGAGGTGAACACAAAAACAAACTGTCATATACTCGTACAATGGAACACTTCTTAGCAAAAAAAGAATTTTTGATACACCTGCAACATGGATAGATTTCAAAAGGATTATGATGTGTGAGAAAAGCCAGACAAAATGAGTACAGACTTTATGACTCCACTTGAATGAAATTTCAGAAAATGCAAGCTAATTTACAGTGACAGAAAATGGAATAGTGGTTTCCTGGAGAGAATAAAAGGGAGGGGTAATGGGGTTGATTATAAAGGGTCTGAGGAAATTTGGGGATGTGAGGAATATGTTGATTATCCTGCTTGTGTTGATGGTTTTATTAGCTTATAACAGCCTGTCAAAATCCACCACATTGTACTCTGTAAATATGTGCAGTTTATTGTATGCCACCTGTACTTCAGTAAGACTGTTACAGAAAGAGACAAAGGCCCACCCCCGAGTCGCTTGCATTAGTGTCAGAGAAGATGGTAATAAATATTTGGAACAAGGATTATTAAGGTTATTAAGGACATGACCCCATAAGAATCTGGTAAAAGCTACACGCCCTTTCCCCAGTAATGTGAGGACAAAATTTTGCCTACAATTTAGAGGGTTCCAATATTAAAAATCCCAGGCTAATAGAATTCCAATTTTTTTTTTTTTTTTAAAGAACTAATGTCCTTTCAACAACTGTGTCTCCTAAGCAGTAATCCTCTTTTCTTTTCCAAAACAAATAGATAAATTCTTATCTTTATCCCAGATGAACCTTGGGTATTCTTGGCAAGCACGACTTTAAAGTTTAGCCATTCTTCACAGTGAACTATAAACAGAATGGTACAGCACCTCTACCAGCTAAATGAGGCTGCAGTTTCATTGATTATACCATTTCATTGCTTTCAAAATGAACAATAATAACATAATGATTATTGGACACTTTGATTGCCACGCTGTGGTCCAGTTCATAAAACTATACCTTAAGCACAGTAAAGGAAGTTCAGGATAAAAATATCAGGTTTATTATTATATTTTAGAGGACACATTCAATACCAGCCACTTTAGCTATTCCATACTGTTTCTGACTTTCCCATTATACCAGGATAATAGTAATTAACTGGAATTTGCCCAAACCTTAATGAGACTGGCAAGTGGATTTCTGTGTCTATTATTTCCCCATAATCCCTTCCTGCTACATGTAAATAATAGTAATACTCAACTCTGTTTAAAATTGTGATGTCAAAGGTTGCTTGCTTATAGTACCTGTAACATTCCTAAAATCTCTTCTAAACTACTGCTTTTTCCCATCATCCAGGATCCCAATTTTGAGCAAAATGCAAAGAAAAATGTCATATGATACACTGATTTCCCCCCTTTTTCCTGAACATTTCATTTATCATTTGTACTGTCCTAAAATTTCAATAATGAGAACACCTTCTGAGATGATTGTACAATGTCTATCCATGGATAGAGTCCTAAGTTTTCCCAGGGAGAAGACTCAGAGCATACGTTTGCATGCAGGTGGTTTTTTGAGGAGTACTTTCATGGTTGACATCTGTGAGGGACTAAAGGAAGTAGAACTTTGCAGATGGAAGAATTAAAACTAGGATTCAACCACAGCCAAAGCCTTTGCTAATCCCATAGGAGCTTTGGATCAGAGCTGACCCTTGGAATGGTCCTGCCTTGAGGCACTGGGGCCTTTCTGCCCTCATGACCAGTCCATGGACGCAGGCTGCCTTTGGGGAGAGACAGCACACTTTGGTGAAGGGAATCTCCAAAGAGGGATGAAGCTGAGACTCATTAGCCACGAGAAACCCCTGCAGATTGCAGGACAGTTGCCTCGTTCCTGAAGAGAAGGCCTGGGCAGCACCTATGGCGCTCACTGCTGTGGTCCTGCGTGGACCCATCTGGGGACTGTTCCTCCAGGAGCAGGCGCTCTCATTTCCCAGGGAGCTGGACCAGGGAAGGTCAGTGGTGTGACCTTTGGTCCCTACTGTGGCAGCTGGCCTTGAGGTCACGCCGATACTCACCATGTCCATCCTCTACTACCCACTGAGGGTTCTCTTTGTCTGGGGACCACCTATGCTAGTCTGGCTGGTTTACCTGGAGAGTGAGCTAGGCTCTCCTCTGAAAAAAAGGAGTGAAATTCAGTCAATCTTGGTGGTTCCTTGTGGATTAAATAGAAGGAGATAGAGATGAGAAGAGATAAATCACTGCAAATCTATATTAAAGGCAAAACTGTCGGAAATTGCAGACAGATTTGCAGACAGATGAGAGGTAACAGATGAGAGAAATAGGTCAAGATAAATTCTGGGTTCCAGTTCAAGATGTTGACACAGGAGGATGCTGAAATCAGCCATGGACACACTGAATCTGTAGCTATGTGTGGGATAATTTCCTTTGAAAGAAACCCCCAAGTTAGCTGGGCAGCTCCTTCATATCGGGCAAATGAGAAAAAGCCCACATTGAAATGAGTGTAAGGGGCTGAGACACAATTGTGCCCTAAGCATGCCCACCATGGCATGATGTCCCACATTGGGAGGGAACTCACTCCAAGCTTCTCCCTGAGGAGGGTTTGAACCCCACCTCTAGCTCCCCAGCTTTTAAGACCTGCACCTGAGAGATGAGCCCCCAACCCACCTAGCTTTGAAAGCCAAAGGGGCTCGTATCCCCAGAATACACAAGGCTACGGTGGGCTGAGCAACAGCTGTCAGTGGGCTTCTGGGGACTCCCTGTGGCTACACCCTGGGCCCGGCATGTGGTGATGGATGATTAGACCTGATATGGGGCTCACACATAATATATACATACATAAAAAATATATTGTACACCTGAAACTAATACAGTATTATGTGTCAATTACATCTCACTTTTAAAAGAAACATGGCCAGTCTTTATCATTTTTTTTACTCAAGTATAGTTGATTTACAATGTTTTGTTAATTTCTGCTGTGCAGCCAAGTGATTCAGTTATACATATATATACACTCTTATATTCGTTTCCGTTATGGTTTATTCATAGGATAGTGAACATAGTTCCCTGTGCTGTACAGTAGGGCCTTGTGGTTTATCCACTGTCTGTGTAATAGTTGGCATCTGCTAACCCCAGCTCCCAGTCCATCCCTCTCCCACTGTCCCCGCCACCCCTTGGGGGTCACAGGTCCGTTCTGTGTCTGTGCGTCTGTTTCTGCTTGTGGACAGGTTCATTTGTGCCATATTTCAGATTTCCACACAAGTGACATTACATGGTATTTGTCTTGCTCTCTAACTTACTGCACTTAGTATGATCATCTCTGTCCATCCATGTTGCTGCAGATGGCATTATTTCGTTCCTTTTATGGCTGAGTGGTTTTCCATGATGGAAAACTACTCAGTAGATAGCCATGTCTATCCACTGCATCTTCTTTATCCATTCCTCTGTTGATGGACATTCAGGTTGCTCCCGCATCTTGGCTGTCGTGACTAGTGCTGCAGTGAACACAGGTGGGTGTCTTTATGAACGGTGGCTTTTTCTGTGTATATATGCTCAGGACTGGGATAGCTGAGTCATACAGTAGTTACAGTTTTACTTTTTTGAGGCACCTCCATACTGTTTTCCATAGTGGCTGCATCAACTTATATTCCCACCAACAGTGTAGGAGAGTTACCTTTTCTCCATACCCTCCCCAGGATTTGTTATTTTGTAGACTTTTTAATCATGGCCATCCTGACTGGTGTGAGGTGGTCTTTCATTGTAGTTTTGATTTGTATTTCTTTAATAATTAGCAATGCTGAGCATCTTTCCATGTGCCTGTTGATGGCCAGTCTTTAAAGTCATGGTTGCCTAGGATACTCAGTATTCATTTGGGATGAGCCAAGAGTTAATTGATTTGCTTTGGGAAAATAAACTAGGTTGCTGCTTAGGAGACACATTTGTAGAACTCCTAAGATATGAATAATTCTTCTGTAAGAGGGTATTAACCCAAGATGTTTAGAACCTTAGAACCCTCTGTTTTGACACTAGTGTCAGGCACTAGGAACGTAGCAATGAACAGACAAAGTTCCTCCAGTCACTGGAGTTTCTGTTTTTGTGCCTTGTTGGCGGTGAGGTGGTGAGTGAAAAGCTGTATCCAGAAGTTCATAAATATATAGCAGGTCTGGTGATGATAAATACTATGAAAAAAATTCTAGGTAAAGAAGTAGAGAGTGGGCTGTGTAGGGGTATTGATAGGGTAGCCAGAGACATGTGAGCAGCAACTTGGAAGGGGGAGTTGTGGAGAAGCAGAGAATGGCATGTACAGAGGGTCTTGAGGGGAAGCTGGCTCTGAGCACCTGAGAAGCAGCCCTGAGGCTGCTGTGGTTGGAGCAGGGGCAGCTGGAAATGGAATGATGTGGGATGAGGTCAGACGTGGACTGGGAGGCTTCCTCCTTATAGACACTGCTTTTTTACTCTGAGCTCTAAAGCTGGCAGGGGACTTTGAATAGAAAAGTCACATGCTTTAATTATATGTTAGAGGGCTCATCTGATTGCTGGGTGGAGGTCAGACCTGAGCGAGTGGGATGGGAGCAGGGAGACAACAGGTTATTGTACAAATCTAGAGAAGATGGTGGAGGTTATACTTGTGTTCTAGCAAGTCGTGTTTCTCACGACTTGTGAGGTCGTGAGAAATTATCAGTTTCTGTGTAGGTGGATATGTGTCTCATATACATATGAAACATATGAGACATATATATATATATATATGACATATATGGCTTTTCCAGTAGTCATGTACGGATGTGAGAGTTGGACCATAAAGAAGGCTGAGCGCTGAGGAATTGAAGCTTTCTAATTATGGTGCTGGAGAAGACTCTTGAGAGTCCCTTGGACAGCAAGGAAATCAAACCAGTCAGTCCTACAGGAAATCAGCCCTGAATACTCATTGGAAGCACTGATGCTCAAGCTGAAGTTCCAATGCTTTGACTACCTGATGTGAAGAGCTGATTCACTGGAAAAGACCCTGATTCTAGGAAAGACTGAAGGCAAGAGGAGAAGAGGGCGACAGAGGATGAGATGGTTGGATGGCATTGCTGACTCAATGGACGTGAGTTTGAGCAAACTCTGGGAGATAGTGAAGGACAGGGAAGGCTGGCATGCTGCAGTTCATGGGGTTGCAAAGAGTTGGACACAACTTACTGACTGAACAACAGGAATGAATGCATGTATGTCCAAGTTAAACCTTTTGCGTAGAAGGCTAAGATTTTATCTGAGTTATCAGTATATAGTGGGGAAATCACTATTAAAAAAAAACACAATTTCAGTACTTGGTGGTAGAGATGTAGAGGAGAGTGAGGGTTGCAGAACTTTTCCTGGGAAAATTTTAGGGTAGGAAATGGGAAAAAAAACAAAAAACAAAAAACTAGGGAGGTAGGTGAAGCTGGACCGTGGAGGGTCTGATGGACCACATTAAAAACTTGAGCTTTATCCCAAAGTTGATGGGAACAGTTCAAAAGTATTACCTAAGGAGGCAACATGTTCCATTTTATGACTTAAATTCTCCAGGTAACTCTGGTGTGAGAAACGGGACTCTTGAGAAGTTTAGACTGAAGGCAAGGAAACCAGTTACGATTTGCATGTGTCCCGGGTAGAGGCAATAAGCTAATGTTTATTACGCACTTGCTACACATCCTGCACCATTCTAAGCACTTTGTTACTAACTTAATCCTAAGAACAACCCTATTAGTAGGCACCGTTACCATCCACCTCTTACAGACGCATAACTTCTAGCACAAAGAGGCTAAGGAAACTTGCCCAAGTTCATGGGGCCACACAGCTCTAAGGAGGGGGATTTGAACGCAGACACCCTGGCTGGAGAATTCAGGCTGTTGCAGACTGTGCTGCACTGCATCTCCTGAAGATAGGAGCCCAGACATTTAGAGAAAATTATAGGGCAGATCTCTTCCTTTGTCCCGAACTGAGTTGTTAATTAGCCACAACTTTGCATTAGTGTTACAGCAGTATCTCAGAAACCCAGCCTCCCAGCCTCTCCTCTTCTCCTTATTTAGGGCTTCAATTCTCTTTTGGCACCCATGTCTCTGTCTTTGTAATCTCATGCCACCTTTCTGTACCCATGCAACCTACAGGGTGTGTCTTTGAGTAAAACATATTATGATGTTATTATCATCTTGTCAGGTAACCCAAGTCTGTGCCCTTGTCTTAGAATTTCTTGCTAGGGGAATACATCAGCTTTGGGGTTCATTTGGTGTGCTTTTCCCCAAAGCTTTTGTTTGAGGATAGCTCCAATTAAGTCACCTCCATTAGAACATCACTACTATATGAGATTAAGGTGAAACACACTAGCATGGGGGGAGAAAAGTTCACGTTTTGAATAATCACTCAGAATACAAACACAAACTGTAAATACTCGTTATCTAACTGTGATTTTGCTGTCAAAGTGTGCAGAATTTGAGTAGTACAAGGAAATTATGGAGAAGCTAGTGTCTGGGAAATGCCTGACTTAGTTTGCCAGAGAGATATCAACTCCATTATCCCCTGGGACAGTCCTATTTCCTTCTCTGTTAGATTCACGGGAGTATTGAACATTAGCATCCTTCTCCCATGTGGTTAATGTTATTATTACAGCTTTATAAAGGACAATACTTAGGCCAGATGTTATCCGAGAGAGCAGACAGAAACTTCTAGCCCCGATAGAGATTCAACCCTGAAGTGTGATGCAGGGACACAAGAATAGGAAACAAACAAAAAAAATAGACTGTTCACAAAAAGGTGTCACGTACCCCAGTGTAGGCAAGAAGGCCTCAGTGAGTATCACCTGTGTCTTGTGTGGTCAAGACACAGAGAAAGCACCAAGACCAAAGACAGTGGGCTGGGGAGGAGGGAACGGACAAGTTCAAGGAGTAACAGAGTCTGCCTCAGAAACTAGGCGCGTGAGTCTTGGGAAAGCTGAGAGGGGTCCGAAATGAGTTGACAGTCACTGAGTTCAGGAACCTCCCCGCCGCCCCGCCTTTTTTTGTTTTTGGAAACTAGAGTATCTTAAAACATGAAGTTTCAGCACATACTTGAGGAAGTCTAAAGTAACACCCAGCCCTTCCTTCTCAGCTCACGTTCCAGGTAAGGAGCATTTTTTTATTTTAGAACTCCAGGTGCAGTCAGGAGAAGGGAGAAAACAGTGACACCCATCTTTTTAATGAGCATTGCTACTAGAAGAGAAATTAGCATCACCCTGAATTTTATGTGATGTCAGTTAAATGAAGTTATTTTGTAGCACTTTACAACAAATTAGAATCAACTAAATTGAAAATAAGCCTAGCAGCTGGGATAAGTAATCAGGTAAGTGGCCAGTTTTGCTATTTTTGCTTTGAGCAGAAGACAGAATTTGAATTTCTAATGTTCTTCGAGGTGCAGGGTTCACAACTGGGGATGTGGTTTCTGGGACGATTGTTTAAGATGCCAGCAGCTCAGTGTTGCCCTCTAGGCTATAGCCTGCTTCTAGCCACGTTCCTTGGAAACTGGCCCTAGTGCAGATGTGTGTCCACCAGAGAGAGGGCTGTGAATTAGTGTAGGACGCAGCTCTGCTTTTGGCGGAACGTTAGAGAGCAGACTGGAAATAGATGACCCAGAACAAGGCAGTAAATCATCTACATTAATGGAGAGACTCTAATGAAAGGACTGAAATTCATGTGGAGACTTTATGGCCACTCATGAAATCAGCTCAGATCCAAAGAACTATTAGAACACTTTTATGCTTTAAAAAGAGGGTGACTCTGTTCAGTTGCTGCAATCTGTATATAGTCAGAACGCCCTGACATCATCAGTACTGGCTTTAGTGGGCAGAATTTTACAGCAGAGCTTTGCACTCCATGAGCTGGTATTTTTTGTTGATTAGCAGATGATTTTTGTATCTGAGATAAGTTTGGGAAACTGTAGAGGAAGCCAAAAGAAGATGGAGGTTGGTGGCTCAGGATCTCTATGTGATATATGTGTACATTTGCTTGTGTGGGCAAAAACATGGGAGAGAAAAAGATGAATGGGGGTGAGGGGTGTTAGCACAAATGAAACTTTGTCAGTTACTTGGGAGTATTAAGAGGTCAAGATGAAGATAAAACGGTGTTTGCAACGGTTTATGAAGAGAAACAGGCCATAGTGAAGATTTAATTTTCTTTTTTTTTCCTCTGCAGCAGATGGATTAAATGAAACTATTCAGTCAAAAATCCATGTATCTAGGTTGTTTTCAGCCTACCTTAGAGAAAAATAAAATTTGCACAGATTTTTTTTCTACTTAGAAACTTTATACTTGAAACATTTTTCTCAAAATATCTGTATGTTTACTATTTTTCTCTTAAATTTTTTCTTCAAGTATTCAGATAACTTTTTAGATGGCTGATTATTGAAGCAGCAGGGGATTTTCCTCTTGGAAAATAAAAATGATGGACAGGACTTTCTTAATTTCTTCAATACCAACTTCTCTTTCTTTGACCAACAGCACGTACTTGACATTCAGCTTTATACTTTGGGTTTGGAGGTAGAAGGAGCAAGGTGTTAAATTTTTATCAGCATCATCTCATGAGAATCCTGTTCATAAACAGGACCCTCTGCAGGGAAGGCTGACTTCTCTATGAAGCATCATGGCACCACAGAGAGCAGGACAGATCTCTGATGAATCTGGCTATTACTAAAAACGTATCTGCCCTGCTGAGCTCCAAATGGACAACCTTAGTGCTTGGCCCTGTGCACCCAGCTCAGGTGTTGCTCAGGGTGGTATCACTGCTTTGACAGATCGCCATGCTCTGAAAGCACTAAGACACATGCCTGAGTTGTGGAGGGTATCCACTGTATTTTATTACTTTGAGAAAAATGGGTGCAGAGAACTGAGTGAATTTATAGGGACAGGAGTTCAAAATGCTGACCTATTATTTCCAGAGAAAGCAGTTTCCTCTTTGTTTTGAACTGCCCCGTCCTGGCTAATACATCTCTTATTAATGAGTGTTGAGAAAGTCCAGGTAGTGGAAACACTGGGGGCTACTATCATTTTCTACTTTCCACTAGTAAGTAATTTCTCTTTTATTGTAGAAAATGTGGGACCAGTGTATACTGATTAATTGATGCACTGAAGATGCAGGTTGTGGTAGAAAATGTCTTTATGAGAGTAATTTGGTCATTTATATGGACTTTGTAATGTCTGTGAAAGAAATTATTTTGCAGGTTATTGCATCATTAGTCAAATTTTCTGAAGCACTGATGTGAAAATCCAGTGTTATTGGAAATAATCTGGACACTTTTTCTCTGTGTTTATATTTTACAGTGGCTGCTAATTTACAGAAGATTGTAGATGATCCCAAAGCTTTAAAAACATTGACATTTAAGTTGGTAAGTGGAAAGTTACGGAATGAAGGTAAAGATTTCGCCATGCTGTGCCAACAAGTAATAGTAATGTCATTTAATAACCTGTTCCATAATTCTGTTGTTGGTTTTGGGGGGTAGGGAAGTGGGAATCCATTTTTGGATTCGTTATTTGGCTGGTCAACATGAGAAATTTTTTTTTTAATTAGAATATAATTGATTTAGAAGGGTGTGTTAGTTTCAGGTGTACAGAAAAGTGAATTGGGAAACAGCAAAGTGAATCAGTTATACATATATCTACTTCTTTTTTTCAGATTCTTTTCCTGTATATGTCTGTACAGGGTATTGAGTAGAGTTCCCTGTGCTATACAGTAGGTCCTTACTAGTTATATATTTTATGTAGTGCTCTTGCCTGGAAAATCCCATGGACGGAGGAGCCTGGTAGGCTACAGTCCATGGGGTCGCTAAGAGTCAGACACGACTGAGCGACTTCACTTTCACTTTTCGCTTTCATGCATTGGAGAAGGAAATGGCAACCCACTCCAGTGTTCTTGCCTGGAGAATCCCAGGGACGGGGGAGCCTGGTGGGCTGCCGTCTATGGGGTCGCACTGAGTCGGACATGACTGAAGCAACTTAGCAGTAGCAGCAGCAGTGTGTATATGGCAGTTTCAGTCTCCCAATTTATCCGTCACCTTCCCTTTCCCCACTGATAACCATAAGCTTGTTTTCTACATGTATGACTTTATTTGTTTTGTAAATAAGTTCATTTGTACCATTTTTTTAGGTTCCACATATACATGGTATCATATGATATTTGTCTTTCTCTGACTTACTGTAACTCATTATGACAATCTCTATATCCATCCACATTGCTGCAAATGGCATTATTTTGTTCTTTTTTATGACTTGGGAATACGTTCTAATCATGACTGGAAATTTCCTCTTCCATAAGTGTGGTTTGTTCTTTTACCATCATATCTTTAACCATTTGAGAAGTCTTGAAGTCTGTACCCTTTTGCTTCCAGTTTGTACGGCAACTTGACCAGAAAGACAAATTAATCTGAGTTTGAAGCAACACTTTTAACAAACCTTTTCTGAAGCAAAAGCCAAGTGGTCCTAACTTTTAAAAATGGAGGCCGATTGTTGTAGAAATGGTTTAAGTAATTGGAAGCGATTGTAGAACTGCCCTCTGAAAGCTAATGAACAAAGACATGACGTTTTAACTCCACATTTCAAATCACAGTAACAGATTCTCATGGAGAGGAAATATTCCAGCAGTTTTTCTGCACTGGTAGATTTTAGGTTTATAAATAGGGTGGCCACAGAGATACAGATATGGAGCATTCTGGGGTCTTTGTGAAACTAAGAGCCTGTGATCCTGGCTAGAAATGGAGAGAAATCCAACTAGTCAAAAGTGATGCTTTTCTGGAAAGTTTTTGCAGACGGTATAGTAAATGACAAATTTTTTAAACTATAAATTAATCTTAGCAAGGGCCAGCCAGAGTGCTAAGCAGTTTAAGATCTAGATGACCAACACTTTGCTGTGCACAACATATTAATGGTCTTTTTTATTTCTTGTGAAAATTTAATGGAAAATGTGCATGGCCAAAAAATGCTAAATGATTCGTTACAGTAAATGTTAGCCTAGTGCTAATTAACTTTCTGGACCTTGCTCCTCATCTAATTTCAGATGGCCAGGCTGGGTGATAAAAGAAAAACACAAGGATTTTCACAGAAAGAATTCAGCTGAAGAAATCAATTTTGTTTTGATAACAAAAGAACATTTTAGTCAGACAAAGAGTGAGAAATTAACAAATTGGAAACTTTATCTTCTAGCTTAGGACTCTTCTTTTCACTTCTGTTATGTTTCTAATTCACCTGCATCTTGTAAACATATTTCATTTATATGAGGATATATGGACGAGAAAAATGGCACCCCGTGTCTGCATTTCGAGTCAGAATTAACGTTTATTTATTTTTTATTCTGCAAAAAAAGAAGTTACAGCATATAATACCTCCAGGACATTTTCCAAACTTTGAACACGTAAACCTAGGGACAAGAGATTAAAACTTTTATGCTGGTGTATTCCCATTGTCTCTAAATTCACTTACCTATAAAATAAGAGTGGCTACCCCAGCCCTTTCACAGTACTGAAAGTGAAAGTGAAGTCGCACGTTCGTGTCTGACTCTCTGCGACCCCATGAACTGCAGCACGTGAGGCCTTGCTGCCCATCACCAACTTCCGGAGTTTACTCAAACTCATGTCCATTGAGTCCGTGATGCCATCCAACCATCTCATCCTCTGCCGTCCCCTTCTCCTCCTGCCCTCAATCTTTGCCAACATCAGGGTCTTTTCACATGAGTCAGCTCTTCACATCAGGTGGCCAAAGTATTGGAGTTTCAGCTTCAACATCAGTCCTTCCAATGAACACCCAGGACTGATCTCCTTTAGGATGGACTGGTTGGATCTCCTTGCAGTCCAAGGGACTCTCAAGAGTCTTCTCCAACACCACAGTTCAAAAGCATCAATTCTTGGGCACTCAGCTTTCTTCACAGTCCAACTCTCACATCCATACATGACCACTGGAAAAACCATAGCCTTGACTAGATGGACCTTTGTTGACAAAGTAATGTCTCTGCTTTTTAATATGCTGTCTAGGTTGGTCATAACTTTCCTTCCAAGGATTAAGTGCCTTTTAATTTCATGGCTGCAATCACCATCTGCAGTGATTTTGGAGCCCCCAAAAATAAAGTCAGCCACTGTTTCCACTGTTCCCCCATCTATTTGCCATGAATCCTTAATTCCAGAATGCCCACAGATACTTGACTGGCTCTCCACTGTCCTTTTCTGAAACTCAAACAATGTGGCTAAGGAAGTACACCCCAATCAAACCTCCTTTAGATCCTGCTCTGCCTTTCTTTACCCCACCCCCCATTCATTCATTTTTTTCTCTAGTCCTGTTCCTATTTTCCTCCACTGACCCTTTGAATGTACTTTTCCATCTTACTAAAATTTCCTTGTCTCCCAACTTTACCCAGCCTGGTCTCTGACTCACAACACCTAGGCACGTTCCAGTTTTCTGCTTTAATTTCACTTATCCAGCAAGCTCTTTTGGACATCCAATTCTGGTCTTGGTTCTCCTCCAGTATTCTCTCTCTGGAAGGTTATATTATAGTGAAACTTTTAGGTTGGTGTATTTCTCTCCCTCAGTTCTAGTCTTGTTACAGCTCAAGCAGGCAGGATTTCTCGGCTCCTGTCTCATCATAGCAAGGGTTTGAAACAACAGACTGGTTACAGTTCAAGTTCTTGTATTAAATAGGATGAAGATGGCCAGCCCTGAAGGAGTGGCAATGATGCCTCTTGACTTCCCTTTTTATACTCCCTGTCTTCCCTTTTTATACTCCCTGTCTCCTCCTCTTGGTTCATGCCCTGTGCAGAATGCAAATAGGTACACTCGAGGACAATCAGGGAATGGGACATGTCTGGGCACATGCAAAATAGTCATTTTACATATTCATCTAGATGGGTGTGGACTGAGTTTTGATTGACAGTTGCAAGTTGCACAGCAGGCTCTATTACTTATGTCTTTCCCATAATTCAGTCTGTTATAATCAAATGTATGTATGTATAGAATGTTTATGAATCCTTAACAGACTGCTAGCTGCCTAAGGTTACTTGACACAGCTGTGCATGTGTGCATGTGCTGGAGTTGGAGAAGCCCCTGTGGTTAGTTTGTATCCACTGTGTGCCTAGGGCCTACTTGCAGGAGTTAGAAAAATCTCTTGAGGTTCTTTTTGTAGCATATCTGTGAGCTCTCCTGGGCGTTTCTGGGGTAGGGTTTAGAGATCAGCTTGCATCCTTTTTGGCTAGGTCACCTTCATCCCTCATCCCTTAACTTTCTACCTAACAAAATTGTGTAGAATCTTATTTGTGTCTCTAATGTACATCTAGAGGCCCTTCTGTCTTGGATCTCCTGGACATGGAACAACAGACTGGTTCCAAATAGGAAAAGGAGTACATCAAGGCTGTATATTGTCACCCTGCTTATTTAACTTACATGCAGAGTACATCATGAGAAATGCTGGGCTGGAGGAAGCACAAGCTGGAATCAAGATTGCCGGGAGAAATATCAATAACCTCAGATATGCAGATGACACCACCCTTATGGCAGAAAGTGAAGAAGAACTAAAGAGCCTCTTGATGAAAGTGAAAGAGGAGAGTGAAAAAGTTGGCTTAAAGCTCAACATTCAGAAAACTAAGATCATGGCATCTGGTCCCATCACTTCATGGCAAATAGATGGGGAAACAGTGGCTGACTTTATTTTGGGGGGCTCCAAAATCACTGCAGATGGTGATTGCAGCCATGAAATTAAAAGGCACTTAATCCTTGGAAGGAAAGTTATGACCAACCTAGACAGCATATTAAAAAGCAGAGACATTACTTTGTCAACAAAGGTCCATCTAGTCAAGGCTATGGTTTTTCCAGTGGTCATGTATGGATGTGAGAGTTGGACTGTGAAGAAAGCTGAGTGCCCAAGAATTGATGCTTTTGAACTGTGGTGTTGGAGAAGACTCTTGAGAGTCCCTCGGACTGCAAGGAGATCCAACCAGTCCATCCTAAAGGAGATCAGTCCTGGGTGTTCATTGGAAGGACTGATGTTGAAGCTGAAACTCCAGTATTTTGGCCACCTAATACAAAGAGCTGACTCATTTGAAAAGACCCTGATGTTGGGAAAGATTGAAAGCAGGAGGAAAAGGGACGACACAGGATGAGATTTTTAGATGGCATCACTGACTCAATGGACATGAGTTTGGGGTAAACTGCAGGAATTGGTGATGAACAGGGAGACCTGGCATGCTGCAGTCCATGGGGTCGCAGAGTCGGACACGACTGAGCGACTGAACTCAACTGATCATAATTAAAATACATCAGAATAACACAAGCCTCATTTTAAAAACTTGAGCCATCATTCTTTTCTTTACCTTTGTTTTGATTCCTGAAAACTAAGATTGTGACCTCAGCTTCATGTCCTCTTTTGAAGTCTCTGTCAAAATCCGTTGGCCTTGCCTGTAGAAATGACAGGAATCACTGCTGTTTCATGTGCATCCACTGTTTGCAGAACAGAGCATGAAGTATTTTACATCATTTCAGTTAATTTAGTCCTCATGATCCCCCAAGATGGTGATGTCATTGGGTCCATTCCATGTTTGGGGAATCAGAGGCTCTGTGAGGTTAACTTGCCCAAGATCATATGGTGCAAAAGCTGGGAGTTCAACTCTGGTCTAGCATCATGGCCCCATGCTCAACAACTGTTCAGTCTTACAGTCAGGACCTCGCACCCTTATGGTATTACAGTTTTCTGGTTCTTTACGGATTCACCTTTTGGAGGACTGGACACACACTGGTTGAGACCGGATCTCCTTTGTCCCTTAAGCAGAGTAATATCGGCCTGTCTGGTGCAGGAGACCTGCAGGAGAAGCATGCAAGTCTTCCTTCTCCCTTATGGCTTGAGAAGGCGGTAATGTGCGGCATTCCCGGTGAATGAAAAGTGATGGTTTTTCCTCAAAAGATAAAGATGTTAAATAAAGCCAAACTCAGGAATGACCTTCTATTTCTGTCATTTAACTTTCCATCTAGCTCTAGTTAGTTAAAGCCTGAGAAGGTTTTCTTTGTGGTTCTCTGTTGCCAGCCAGTTTGAGACCCACTTGACACAGCTCGTTTGAACTGCTTTTTGGCTTAATCGTCTGTGGGACACTTAACATCCTGGTAAAACCACAGAGATCCAGTCTGGTTATTTAGATCAAAGTGTTTTGGAAGCATTTTTCCTCCTAAGCTGCTACTGCTTATAGTCCTGTCAACTGTTCATCATTTTAATCTCAGTGCTTTCTTTGCTTTCTAAAGGAGAATGTCAGGGACCTGAAAATGATGTAATTATTAATACTGTGGTTCTTCAACTGGCTGCACAGTGGTTTCACTCAAGGGATGGTGAGGACACTTTAGAAAATTACTCATGCGTGGGTCCTATTCCAAATAGCCTAATTGTTCTTCCTGCAGCCTGGGCTTTGGGAACTTTGAAAGCACCCTCTGGTGGTCCCAGTGTTTAGCCAAGGCTGGAAAGCATGTTGTATGTGGACAACTCATTCTCCAGTCTCTTTCCTCTTAACTCCCACCGCTATTAAGAAATATTTGGCTCAAGCTTAAAAAAGTGTCTCTTGTATATCTGTGTATATATTTTAACTTTAAAAAAAAATGGCCTTGAGGAGCAAGAATATTGTTATTTAAAGAAATACATTCACTTTTTTTCCTCCACCCAGTGAGATCTCTAGCTTCATTTGACAGGAAAGATAATAAGTGAAGTATGATTTTCATTGTTGGCACTGCTGGGAACTGGGAGATCAGAAACCTTTTCACTTTCAACAAAGCAGTTCAGGCATAGAGGGCATTTCAGCTCAAGTAGTACGTGCTTTGGGTTTGACATTATCAGTATGGTTTTATTGTTGTAAGCCTTGAGGCTAGTTTTCATAAATGTTTTTTAAGTCATTTTTTAATTTGCTACCTTGCAGTTGTGTAAAGTAGGTAAGTCTTGCTGCTTTCAATGTAGAATTTTTGAAACTGCGTTAGTGACAATACAAAATATTTAATTTCCCCTTGAAGATAGAACTGGAGAAAGAAATAGCAACCCATTGTTGCCCAGAGAATCCCATGGACAGAGAGAGGAGCCTGGCAGGCTACAGTCCATGGGGTCGCAAGAGTAGGATATGACTTAATGACTAAAGAGAGACAGAGAGAAGATAGAACACAAATTGTAAGTACAGCTGACCCTTGAACAACATAGGTTTGAACTGCATGATCCAATTAGACATGAATTTTTTTCAATAAACAGGTAATAACAATCTGTGGTTAGTTCAACTTGCAGATAGAGGAACCATATTTAAGGAGGGACAAATGTAAGTTATATGTGGGTTTCTGACTGCTTGGAGGGCTGGCACCTCCAACCCCTCCATTGTTCAAGGGTCAACTATACATGTAATTAACACCCAACTGGTACCCACATGAGCAGTATGAACTTAGTTTCTAAAGTTTACTAACGTGCATTGCAGATAGCAATTTTTTATTGACGTCTAGTTGATTTGCAGTGTGTTAATTTCTGCTGTACAGAAAAGTTATACATATACTTCAATGTTCTTTTTCATTGTGGTTTATCAAAGGGTACTGAATATAGTTTTCTGAGCTATACAGTAGGACCTTGTTGTTTATTCCTTCTATATATAAAAATTCCTTCTATATATAGAAGCTTACATCTGCTGAATCTGCTCACCCCAGCCTCCAACCCTCCCCCAACTCATTGTCCCTTGGCAACCATCAGTCTGTTCTCTATATGCCTGATTCTGTTTCTGTATCAAAGATACGTTCGTTGGTGTCATATTTTAGATTCCACATATAAGTGTTACAGTATGGTGTTTGTCTTTCTGACTTCGCTTAGTATGATCATCTCTAGTTCCACTCATGTTGCTGCAAATGGCATTCAGTTCAGTTCAGTTCAGTTGTGTCTGACTCTTTGCGACCCCATGAATCGCAGCACACCAGGCCTCCCTGTCCAACACCATCTCCCGGAGTTCACTCAAACTCATGTCCATAGTTCATTCTGTCTTATGGCTCAGTAGTATTCCATCGTGTATATGCACCACATCTTCTTTACCCATTCATCTGTCAGTGGACATTCAGGCTGTTTCCATGTGCTGGCGGTTGTGAATAGCAGTGCTCTGAACCTAGGGGTGCAGGTATCTTTTTGGATTAGAGTTTTGAGTGGATTTGTACCCAGAAGTGGGATTGCTGGGTCACATGGTAGTTCTATTGTTAGTGTTCTGAGGCCCTCCATACTATTTTCCATGGTGGCTGTGACAACAGCATAGGAGAGTTCCGTTTTCTCCACACTCTGTCTAGCATTTGTTATTTGTAGGCTTTTGAATGATGGACATTCTGGCTGCTGTGAGCTGGTACATTTCTCTAATAATTGGTGATGTTGAACAGATAGCAGTTTTATATGCATTTTGGTAATTAATGGCCAAAGAGCCTGATTTATCAAGGCTGAGTGATTAAGGTGATATTTCCCAAAGTACACGTAAAGCCAGGACTCAAATGATATAAAAAGTAGCTGAGAGTATTAACTTACTCCTCCTGCTGAAAGTGTCAGTTCAAGAAGGTCCATGTAGCAGCTCTGTGTCCTATTCCGTCTGAAACAATGGTTCTGCAAAGTGTGGTCCTCAGACGGATAGTGTCAGCTTCACCTGGAACCTTTATAAAAATGTGAATTCTGGGGTTCCATCCCAGGCCTGAGGAATCAGAATCTGGAGGGAATCAGGCACAGGAACCTGCGTTAACACACTCTGGGGTGATTCTGATGCTAAAGTTTGGGAACCATGGCTCTAAAGGAAAGGGACGCTAGGGTAAAACAGAGGTTCTCAAACTCCACTGACTCACCTGGGGAGCTCAGAAAATCCCAGTGCCTAGGCCACACCCCAGACCAGTTCAGTCACAACTTCTGGAGTGGACATGGGCACGGGTATGTTTTCAAACTCTCCTGGTGGTTCCAAAGTGCACCCAGGCTGGCAGTGGAGGGAATTCTTAGGATTGACGTTGGACAGCCACATCTTAAGCTCCTCTACACGATGAAGGCCACACCTGCTGGTCTGGTGGGCACGTTCAGGAATCAGAGTTCAGACACTTGAGTGACAGTGGTATTACACCACCACGGTAAGTTCCTGATAGCGTGTACATTTTCCTTTGAAGTGGAGGTTCTTGAAACGTGGGTCTTGAACTTCTGGGGTTCCTTGAGACTTCTATTTTAAGGGATCCTGAATGTTCATAAGAACACTAAGATGTTACTTGGCTTTTTCCGTAGTGTTAACATTGGTGTAAAAGCCACTGTGGTCAAACCTAGTAATGTTGGCAGAAACCAAAGCAGAAACATCAAACTGTAGTAATAGCCATCATCTTTAAAGCACTCACTCTATCACTCCGTAAATAAATAAAAATTTAAAAAGTGCAACTGGCTTAAATCCCCACTTGAGAACACATCTTTTTAATATTCTGTGCGATGAGATGGGAAGCATCTCTTCAGTACTTAAGTGTGATGGTTGTCTCTAGGGAAAGCACTGGTGAGATTGAGTTGTGAGCCAAACTAGCTTTTTTTTTTTTTTTCATGGAACATCACTTTTACTTGGAAGAACAGCTGAGAAACATTGGCTCTTCAGACTAGGGATCTGGCAGACATTTGTTTCAAAATGAACCCAGTAAGCCTGACACATCAAGGAAAACAATGGACAGTATTTGTTGTCAATAAGAAATTTCACATTTCAAGCAAAAAACAGGATTTTAGAAAACTTGTATCTGCCGTAGTAAGTTTGACAGACACCCACAACCCTACCCCCAGTATTTAAAGCCTTATCCGATGAGATTGGTAATAATAATGTATTGATACTGTGTAATATGTCAACATTTGGAACATTTGCTAGCTCAGTGATGCTGAAAAATTATACATGGGTAAAAGATCCATCAAAATAGACCAATGTTTACCATAACATTTATGAAAAGTTTAACATGTTGGTTTTACATTTTATATTGCAACTAAGCTTTATGAAAATAGCACTTGGAAAGTTTTGGCATAGTGACAAATGATGTCCACAATTACTTGGAAAGGCTATTAAGATACTCTCCCCTTTTCCAACTAGATATTTGTGAGAGACCGGATTTTCTTTGTATACTTTAAGGAAAACAGCAGTGGAGTGACTGCGCATGCAGGTGTGAGAATCTGGCCATTTTTATTAAGCAAAACATTTGAGATTTGAGAAAGTGTAAAAAGCAGTGCCACTCTTAATTTTGTTTTGGGAAACTATTAGCATGCAGTGGGCTTATTTCTGTGATGTTTAATGAATCAGTAACTGAATACTTTAGAAACACCTTTTATTTTCTAAGACAGTAAATACAACATAACCTAAACATATTTTGTTTTAATATAGATTCAATACTTTAACATTACTAAAAATATTTTTATTGAAGTTGATTTACAATGTGTTAATTTCTGCTGTACAGCAAAGTGATTGAGTTATATATACACACACACATTCTTTCCTATTATGGTTTATTATAGAATACTGATTGTAAGCTCTCTGCTATAAAGTAGATCCTTGTTTTTCTACATGTAGTAGTTTTGCTAACCCCAAGCTCCCAATGCAGCACTCCCCCACCTCTCATTCCCCTTGGCAACCACAAGTCTTTATGTCTGTGAGTCTGTTTATGTGTTGTAAATGAGAGACTGGAACTGGTATCTACAATGGTGGGAATGGGATTGCTGGATTGTAGGGTAGGTAATTCCATGTTTGCTTTTCTGAGAACCCTCTGTACTGGTTTCCACAGTGACTACGACAACTTATATTCCCACCAGCAGTGTAGGAGTGCTCCCTTTCTCCATACTCTAGCATCTGTGGCTGTTCTGACTGGTATGAGGTGGTTCATCATTGTAGATTTGTTTTTCTCTAGTAATTAGTGATGCTGAGCATCTCTTTGTGTGGTTATTGGCCATTTGTATTTCTTTGGAAAAATCTCTATTTAGGTCCTCTGCCCATTTTTTGATTGGATTTTTTGTTTCTTTGAGTTCTTTGTATACTAGAAATTAAACCCTTGTCGGTGGCGTCGTTTGCAAATATTTTACCCCGTTCCGTAGGTTATCTTTTCATTTTGTTTATGATTTTCTTTACTGTGCAAAAGCTTCTAAGTCACATGTGTTTATATAAATATTTAATATTTCTAAGTACAATAAATACAATCCACGTGGACATATCATTTGGAGTTCTTGATAAAGTTTGAGAACTGCTGCCTTAAGGGTTTCTGGTCTCTTTTGTGGAGATTTCAGTATCATTTGCTTGTTGTCCTCATGATCATTTTTCAGGCCACAAAGAGGTAAGGATTTAAGAGGATTTGAGGCCTCTGATTTAAGAGGCTTAAATCAGAGCTAGCAACATGGAGGAGGGAAGGCTGAGTGTCCTGAAGCAAAGCCAATCACCTGGCCTGTGCCTCTTTGCCAGGAGACAGAACCTAGAATGGGACATGACCTCACTGTACCCACATAATCACTGCTTTGGTTACACAAATTCTCACTTTCATTAGTCTTCACCACAAGACTTAGTTTTTATTTCTAGCTATTTTCAGCTCCTGCTAGTCACAGCTAGATACAGCTTTCAAATGCATGGATGTGGCTTCACACTTGTTAAAAGCAACAGTTTGGCCTCAGATGTTTGTCAGTTTTCTACACAGGTCATCTCTGCCCCCATCAGTGAGCTGAGGAAGTGCTGTTAGCAATAGCTACAAGGAGAGAAGAAGGGAAGGTTTAGAAAGATGTCAAGAAACAGTGGTAGTACGAGAAGAATGGTCGGGTGGCAGGGGAGGGCGGGGTGGTGGTGGTGGTAAAGGTCACAGTGTTGGTGTGATAAACACCCACCAGAAATCTCAGCTGAGAAGCCGTTTCTGCCAGTGCTGCTTTGTTAGCAGTGATAAGGAGAGCTTCTGATCTTTCTGCCCCTGGCAATGCAAACAATGAAAATTGTACTTTATCTGTCAGTTGAAACTAGAGACAGGCACAAAGTAAATTATTTAAACGTTATCTAATATTCCTACTCTTTACGCTATGGATTTTCTTATTAAGCATAACTGCTCACACTGAATGTTAAGGATAATTATTTCAAATATTCAAGTTATATGTTCTAATTAGCTGCCTATTTTAAAGGAAAATGCTGGGGTTGGCAAAGGGCTGAGTTCTGTAGTGTTTTGGAACGGTGCTAAGCGGCTTCACTGTGAGGATTGGAAAGGGCTTTGGACCCTGGGAAACTAGCTGTTTTCACCATTATTTAGCAGGCGGTCAGCCAAGAAAAGGTTCCTATGTCCCTTTGGTAATTAATTGCCCATTCCCAGACATTCAAACTTTTCTCACCCCACTTTGTGGTGCTTACGTAATGTCCAGTTCTGATTTATGTACTGTAGAGGCAATTTAGAATGGTGGTCTGAGTACTCTGTGTGTCTATAGGTTAGTTCCTCAGTCGTGTCCGACTCTCTGTGACCCCATGGACTGTAGCCCACCAGGCTCCTCTGTTCATTAAATTCTCCAGGCAAGAATACTGGCAGTGGGTAGCCATTTCCTTCTCCAGGAGATCTTCCCAACCAGGGATCGAACCTGCGTCTCCTGCATTGCAGGCAGATTCTTTACTACTGAGCCACCATATAGGAAAGGGAGGTAAAGAGGAGAATAAGTTGTCGATTAGGGCCAGTGAGAATTTTGATGGGCAAGGGCTTATTTACAGTTTCTTTGAATTTTGACATGATAAAATACTTTGCATTCTGTAATCTGGGCCAGTTTTAAGGCACTAAATATGTCCTAAAGTTTTACAAATTCTGTTATAGAAAAAAACATATGGTACCTTTCCCTGTAAAAAGTACTCATATTTAAACAACAGTTGTCTATCATGAGCCATTCTACTACTTGGTGACCTTTTTTTCCTGACCAGTTTGACAGAGATGATGATTTTGGTAAAAACCAACTTACCCTTGAGTGTGGCCTCTTAGATCTCTTCTGCTCATTTTCATAATAGTCTTTTAAAAGTAGGCATATTTAAAACTACATTTTACATAGTAGTTGTTGAGAATGTGTATGTACCTTCCCGGCAGTCCTGTGGCTGGCTCACTGGCGGTTCCATTTCATGGGCAGCAAAGCCTCTCGCCTCTGTCCTCAATGGGCTTGATGATCAGATTTCTCAGAGCAGTTGACACCCAGGAGTCACTGAAGAAAGGGATTCTTAGCATGTCTGCTGGCGGAGATGGAACCCCTGGCCCCATAGACTGCACATGGACCCGCCTTCCCACGAACAACTCCGTAAAAGGCCGCTACCAACCAGCCGGCACTGAGGCTTTCTTTTTACCTTTTCAGGCTTCTGGCTGTGATGGGTCGGAGATTCCCGACGAAGTGAAGCTGATCGGGTTTGCTCAGTTGAGTGTCAGCTGATACCTGTCCCTTGATGTCGCCCTGATCTGTCATGCCTCCCCTCGCCACACCCTCCCTCCAACCTTTCCTGCCACTTCCTCCCACCCCCTAGCAAAATCAGAGGATTGTGAAGAGGCCGGCTTCAACGTAACGGGATAAAAGAGTATTTTTTTTAAACTTAACAACACTGAGTTCTGCTTTATTCTCTAGCAACCCACAGTATGAGAACAAGCAAATGCCACAGCTGCACGACTGTTGCTCAGTTTTTCAAAATCTATTTAATATCCTCAGCAACCAATTTGGATCTCCCTTAAGTGAAAAGAAGCTGAAACACTCAGGTGGCCCGATTTATTGGCAACAAAAGGAATCTTTTCTATCAGAAGCCTATTTCTTCTCTCTTAGTTGTCCTTTCTGTTATAATACTTTAATTGTACATCTGACAATACTGCCTCTTATGTTGTATTTAGAAATTAATATACTTATAAAATTAAGATTTATTAGCCAAACTTGAATTCTAGTTTTAAAACTGACTGTGAATTTTATTTTTCATATATTTATGCATTACACACCTTAGCTATAAGAAAGAAAAAAAAAGTTTTTGATTATATATGCTTCCTGCAGTTACTCTTGTTATTTCAACAAAAAATTTCAGGTCTATCTTTCGAGTATTTATAACTTGTGATTTTTGAAATGACTGAATTAGGAACTAGGATGCTTACTCTCTTGGTTTGCCTGAAAACCAGTTCACAATCTGATTGTCTCCTGGGAGAGGGAGGTGCCTTGTGGGAAAAAAAAATTCATATTAAGAATGTGCCTGAGGCTGCTTTACTCTGGAATAGTCTCAGATCTAAAATTTCCTCTACATAAAGTGGCATATGTAAGTTTTGCTTCACTGGAACGTTTAGGATGCTCTATAAAATGGCGCCATTCTGTTAGATTGCTAATTCTGTACCCACCTCTGATTTGATGTCTCCTGAAATGATAGAATCTGTCGTTCCAAAGGCGATAAACTTGAAAAATACCAGAATCCGTGTTTTACTTGAAATTCTGCAGAATACCCAGATGGAGTGAAAAATAATAGAAAGGGTTTTGTGCAATGACTAAAAGGTAAAACGCTGTTAAGTTTCAAGAATACATACTTTCAACCCAAATCGCCCTCTGCTTGACTATACATTATGGAATAGTACACCATCAGATTTTCAAAATTGGAGTCTAAACTTTCAGGGTAGTGGCTCCCAGATGGTACCATTTGCTCTTTCCTAGCTAACCCTAGATATGGCAGCTCTTTAATGTACTTTAAAAAGCAAATATATATTACTAAGGAAAAAAGTTATTTATAATTGCCTTGTCATAATTGTTAAGGTGTTCTAGAGCCATTTGCATACAACTTAATGTAATTTCATTCCATTCTATTGTTTACACAACAATTACTCAAAGATGACTGCAGAGGTAAAAGGACAATAAACGTGTATTGTTGCACAAAGAGAGAGCGTGGCATTGTCTCATTCCTCCCGCTGCAGTGACATTTAGCACTTTCGTAAAAGGCCTAGTGAGAATTACCTGGTGAAAAGTGCCCTGGAGGAAGACTAAAGCATCCAGCTAGTCGCGGAGAATCAGGTTTGACAATTAGCTTGACAAAAAGAATGCGAGACGTTCACTCTCAATGTAGACAGTCTATCTTTACGTCAAAAACAAAGGGCTGCCACAGACAAGTGGGAAGAATTCCTTCCAACCACTAAGGCCAGAACGGTTAGGGGACTTGGCCAGGGCCTTTCACAGCTTCTTGGCCTCCTGACATCTGCTGCACAACTTGTGGCCAAAACAGTGCAAGAAAAAACCCACACATTCTATTCAGAGTAAAACATACATGAGGAACTATATAGAACTCTGTTTTGCGATACATTGATGAATAAATGCTTAATTTTTTTATGCTCATATTCCCATATGTTTTCTAATGGTATTTGAAGGAGCTTATATACCAGATACCAAGATAAATATTTTTTTCAAGTACATAAATTAAGATGAAGGGTCAGTAAGAACTGGCTACCAAGATAATTGCAAGTGTAAAATTAGGGCACAGAAGCTCATGACGAGGTCCTAGTCAGTCAGCACACAGCCTGGGATTAGAGCTCCCAACCCACCAACGGTGAAGAGTAACATCGTTTCTCCTTCAAGTAAGGATGAACGCTGATTTTTCCTAGTACTAATGCCTGGAATGAAATTCTTCTAGGAAGTTCGAGTTATGAATTTAGAAACTTAGAAACTCTCAAAGCATTGACCCATATATTCCAGGTTTTGAACACTTACCCTTTCCAGTGCTTTCTGTGGGGGCTCACATGCAGGGTATGTGATAGGAAGTGCTGGTCAGCTAGGAGCTGAGATCATGATCCAAGCAGTTGCTCTCACGTGTGGTCTAGAAAGATACAGCAGTTAAAGTTGGGTGGAATGAGTAGGGTACATTTCCTTTAGGCAATCCTGTGTGACTATTTCTCCTAATCAAGCTTTTGATTAAACATGACACATTGTGATTCTGCTCACTGGCAAAAACCTAAACTTCGCTAAACACAGATACTTGGCATTATTTATTTGGACAGCTCACATGCTCTGGCAAACAGGAGGGTTTACACTTCTTCATAAAATCAAGGGACTCATTTCATACAAACAAAATCTGTCCAGCGTCCCCTGTGCTCCGACTGTGGTCAACTTGCAGAGATCTAAAATGGAAGGACATTATCATCTCATTTTAATGTCCATATATTGTTCTTATTTGAACAACCTGGTTTTCTGTATATAGGACAACTTTCAGAGACACTTCTAGACTGTGTGTGAAAACAATCTTTTTCCAAAAAATTATTCTTGGAAAGTTAACCCATTTTCCTATGTGTTACATATCTTGCTGCTGCTGCTAAGTTGCTTCAGTCATGTCCGATTCTGTGCGACCCCATAGACGGCAGCCCACCAGGCTCCCCTGTCCCTGGGATTCTCCAGGCAAGAACACTGGAGTGGGTTGCCATTTCCTTCTCCAATGCGTGAAAGTGAAAAGTGAAAGTGAAGTCGCTCAGTTGTGTCCGACTCTTCGCGACCTCATGGACTGCAGCCTACCAGGCTCCTCTGTCCATGGGATTTTCCAGGCAAGAGTACTGGAGTGGGGTGCCATTGCCTTCTCCCATTACATTTCTTATATGCTGGTAAATATGGTAGCTCTTCATGCCTCTTCATGTCGGAGTAGGTTGAAGTAGTAGTCTTTTGGGGAAGAGTCAAGAATTCCCTCAAAAAACAAATCTAATCCCATATAAAATCCTAGCATAGGAATTTTTTTTTTTCAATCAGAATTTTCACTCATCTCAACAATGCACCTGTGACCTGTTTCATGTTAAGCAACATACTTTCCTGGTTAACCTTCCAAAGTTAAGTTGGCAAGCAGAATCTACAAGTAATTACAGAGATGGTGAAAATAACCAATTAGCACTGGAGGGAGGACTTTGCCAGAAATTAGGATTCATATTTGACAGTAAATGATCTGAGGTCTTTTTTTGCCCTAGAGATATATTGGATAAGAGAAGCTATTGCTTAGGCCCATTGAATTTGTTATAGTAAAGTCATGATCAGCTTAAATTTATCCATACCTACAGTAGAAGTATAGAGAGCATACTTCTGGCTTATCCAAAAGTGGCTTTATCCAACTATGATACAATTAAAGGAACTCAAACATACCCTCATTTTTCTGTTGCACACATTTGTCTAATCTACCCATTTCATACTCTCACCAGGATATTAAAGGGCAGGGTTGGGCGTTAAGTGGTGTGCCAAGGTGGGTGGTGCTAAAACATACCCTTCGGGCCAGAATGTCCCAACCTAGAAAAGAGGTCTACCACTAGGCAGAATTGCCATAATCAGATGGTTTTCAAGTGACAATTTCCATTGCATATTGGCATGAACTAAAATTTTAAGTAATGAGGTTTGATCATAAGAGTATTCCCTTTAAGTGGATAAAATACTTCCTGGAGTTAGGTATTTAGAATGTGTACTACCAAGAATGAGTAAACTGTTTAATGCATATAAAGAGTGGAGACTGTAAAGGCATATGTTTAAAATATGACTAAATGACTGACTCCCTCAGGGACCTGAGATACAATATCAGTTAACACCCAAAACATCACAAAAAAGGAACTGGCACTCCACTGGAATAGACAAGCCATAAAAAATAGCAAAAAGTACCTGTTTCCAAAATGTCTCAGTGATTGCCTCAATGCTTTTTTACCAGAGAGAAAAAGCATGGTCCAATAACAATGCTGCTTCTTTACCTGTCTTCTTACACCTTATTCAACAACCCTAACCATGGCTAGTTCAGACACCTAAGAACAGAAGACAAATTGGCACAATTAGCTTATCAGGTACTGTGCATCTATGCCAAGCCAATGGATGCTTGAAGAAAAGTACATAATACTTCCCCTACATGAATTACAGCCTACAAAATGAGCATCATTAGCTGAAGGGGTTTATTGAACCTGTATAATTTAGCTCATAACTCAAAGGGCAAGGAATATTATTAAGAATTACACTCTTATGCTATTATTTGAATTTGTTACAGAATGAAGAAAGGTCAGTAATAGAATAACGATTCCTGTAGTGTATTTATCGCTTATGTAGAATACTGGCTTGAGAAACCAAGATTTGTATTTTATCACAGAAAAAACCAGCTTATTGTTTAGGTAGACCGTTCAGTAAACTAATGAGTCTATAAGAGGAGGAGATCAAGATGGTGGAGTAGGAGGACATGGAGCTCACCTCCCCCCATGAAGACATCAAAAATGTGAGCAGTTCTCACTGGAAACAAACTAGAGACTGGCAGAAGGAGTATTCAGCATCCAAAAGGCTGTAAGAAAGATCCACACAGAGTCGGGATCAGGAAGGGAAGAGAAGCAATCAGGGCAGGACCTGTGCCCCTGGAGGGGAACACAGAAGAGGAGGGGGCTTACACCCTTCCTGGGGAGTGAGGAGTTTGAACCATGTATCAGACACCCCATCCCTGGGATCCAACACTGGAAGGAAAAGTCTCATGGCAGGTTTGAATATCAGTGAGACTGACAGTGGGGCTGTCAGAAACCTAGACCACTCTTAAGAAATGCACACACACTCTTACTCCCTCAACGAGGCAGAGGAAGCAGACTGAAAGGACCCCAGACTTTGCCTGGTTTTCTGTAACTGCCCTTGTGCAGGCCCAGGCCAAGCTGAGCACCCACCGTGGTTCCTCTTGCTCTGCATAGCAGCAAGCTCCATACTAAGCTGCAGAGCAGCTCCATACTAAGGCAAAGGCTACGGCAGCCAAGGTGAGTGCCCAGCTGTCAGGAACAGAGTCGGCTCAGACCTGGCAAGGCATCCACCCTGGTGGTCACAGGGGTGAAAGGTCAGTGCTCTGGCCAGAGGTGGGATCACTCCAGCACATGCTGTGGCCCCTCTTGCTCCACAGCACAGCTTCCCACTAGAGCAAAGGCTGCTGCTGCTGGAGAGTGCTTTGCCATGGAGGATGGTGCCAACCTGGATCCAGCACTGTACCTGAATAGGGAGAGGGTGACCATTATCGGCACCTGCAGAGGCAGCAGTCTGGAGCTCTGACTGGCATGCATGGACCGTGCCAACTCACACCCTGGCCTGCACAGGGCACATGCTCCAACAGTGCTCCCTTATGGGGCAAAGGTGCCACTGCTGGGAGGGGGAGAGCACACACTGAGGGAACAGAAGCAGCTCTGACTTGACCCTCGGGGCTTCTGGTGTAGCAACTTTGGACGCGCTCCTATCCCTTGACAGGATGCTGTTGGCTACTGAGCAGAGAAGTCCCCCTCTCGCATCTGGCTCTAGCTCTAACCCTCCCCCATCTCTGCCATCTCCAGCTCCACCTCCTAGCAATAGTGATCACTGCCAGCCTACCCAGAGGAGAAATGTGACTCGAACGCACTTCAGACACAGCTCACCCATCAAAGCCACCAGGCACATGCAGACTGCACAAGGATGCTCCCACACAAGGACACCCCATTCAGGACCAGGATAGGTAACCTTTATCTAATTTCATAGAGAAAAAGATAAGCAAAATGAGAAGACAGAGAAATTTGTTTCAAATAAAAGAACAAGAAAGGGGAAAAAAACCCTGAAAACCCGAATGAAACAGATACACAATTTACTAGTTCAGAGAATTAGTAATAATGTTAACTGAATTAGGGAAAATAACAGATGAACATAGCGTGAACTATAACAAGGGACTGCTGCTGCTGCTGCTAAGTCGCTTCAGTCATGTCCGACTCTGTGCGACCCCATAGACGGCAGCCCACCAGGCTCCCCCATCCCTGGGATTCTCCAGGCAAGAACACTAGAGTGGGTTGCCATTTCCTTCCCCAATGCATGAAAGTGAAAAGTGAAAGTGAAGTCACTCAGTCGTGCCCGACTCTTAGTGACCCCATGGACTGCAGCCTACCAGGCTCCTCCATCCATGGGATTTTCCAGGCAAGAGTACCAGAGTGGGGTGCCAGTGCCTTCTCCAAACAAGGGACTAGAAAGTAAAAAAGAACCAATCAGAACTAAAGAATATGATAAATGAAAACACACTAGAAGGAATTAACAGCAAACCAACTGATACAGAACACCTGATCTGGAAAATAGAATAATGGAAATCACTCAATTAGGATAACAAAAAGAAAACAAATTTTTGAAATTAAAACAGTTTAAGGAACATTTGGGACAACATCATGTGTATCAACATTGGCATTATTAGGGTTCCAGAAGGAGAAGAGAGAGCAAAAGGGGTTGAAAATGTATTTAGTGAAGTTATGGTTGTAAAGTTCCTGAATCTGAAGAAGGAAACACATCCAGGTACAGGAAGAACAGAGTCCCAAACAAGATGAATCCCAAAAGATTCACATCTAGGCATCAAAATTAAAATGGCAAAAGTTAGTGAGAGAATTCTAAAGACAGCAAGAGAAAAGCAAGGAGTCACATACAAGGCAACCCTCATAAGGCTATGAGAGATTTTTTCTGCAGAAACACTGCAGGCTAGAAGGGAATGGCATAACATGTTTAAAGTGTGGAAACGGATAATCTCAGCAAGATTATCATTCAGAAGAGATAGAGTTCATCAGTACTAAACCAGCCCTAAAAGAAATGTTAAAGGGTCTTTTATAAGTAAAAAAGAAAAGGTTACAACAAGAAGAATCTATAGGAAAGGAAAAATCCTACTAAGTAAAGAAAAATTCATAGTAAAGATTGTGGATCAACCACTTTAATAAGCTAGGACAAAGATTGAAAGAACTGTAAAATCAACTATAACTACAAAGTTAAAAGATAAACATGATGATATAAAATATGGCATCAAAAATACAAAACATGGGGGAGGGGAGTAAAAAAACGTAGATCTTTTAGAAGGTGTTTGAAGTTAAATGACTTTAAAACAAGTAGATAATAGGTACATATCAACATATATGAGCCCCATAATAATCACAAATCAAAAACCTACAGCAGATGCACACAACCTAAAGTGAAAGGAACACAAGCATACCATTAAAGAAAATCATCAAACCATAAGGGAAGAAACTAAAAGAAAAACAGAACAGAGAAGAACTATAAAACAACTGGAAAACAATTAACAAAACGGCAGTAAGTACATATCTATCAATAACCATTTTTAAATGTCAGTTGACTAACTGCTCCAATTAAAATGGCTAATTAGATTAAAAGATAAGATATACTGCTTACAAGAGACTCACGACAGAGCTAAAGGCACACAAAAAATAAGGAGATGGAAAAACATATTTCATGCAAATTGAAATGACAAGAAAGCCACAGTAGCACTAGTCATACCAGATAAAGTAGACTTTAAAGCAGTCTACACAATTAAAATAAATATAAATAAAACACAGTCTACAACAAAAGACAAAAACAGAAGGACATTATATAATAATAAAAAGATCAATACAAGAAAGGAATAAAACATTTGTGAACAGCTATTGTAAGAGCACCTAAATATATAGAGCAAATATTAATGGACATAAAGGGAGAAATTGACAATAATGCAATAATTGGGGAAGATTTTAATACCCCACTTACATCAGTGGATAGATCAACCAAACAGAAAACCAATACAAAAACAGTTGCTTTTTTCTTAAATTTTTTTTAACATTTAATTTTATATTGAGGTGTAGCTGACTAGCAGTGCAGTGACAGTTTCAGGTAAACAGTGAAGGGGCTCAGCCATACACATGCATGATCCATTCTCCCCCAAACTCCTCCCAGACTTAGAGAACAAACTTATGGTTGCCTCTACACACTGCTATATTTAAAATGGGTAACCAAAAAGGACCAACTGTATAGCACATGGAACTCTGCTCAATGTTTTGAGGCAGCCTGGGTAGGTGGCAAAAACAGTAGTTTAAAATGACACATTAGACTAGCTGGACTCCATAGATGTTTACAGGGCATTATATCCCAAAACAGCAGAATATACACTCTTTTTAAATGCATGTGGAATGTTGCCCAGGATATATCATGTCCTATGCTACAAAACCAGTCTCAATAAATTTAAGAGGATAGAAATTCTATCAACCATCTTTTTCCTGACCACAATGGTATGAAACTAGGAATAAATTACAGGAAGAAAAATGGGAAAAACACAAACACATCAAGACTAAACTACATGCTACTAAATTAGATAAGTGATAAGGACCTACTGTATAGCACAGGGAACTCTAATCAATACTCTAATGGCTTATAGGGGAAAAGAATCTTAAAAAAAAAAAAAAAGAGTGGATACATTATGTGTATAACTGATTCACTTTGCTATACACCCAAAACTAACACAACATTGTAAATAAACTACACTCCAAAAAATGAAAACAAAACTCCAGACCAAGTAATGAGTACATGAAGAAATTTAAAAGGAAATCAGAAAATACCTTAAGACAAGTAAAAATAAAACACAACTTTCCAAAATCTATTCGATGGCAGCAAAAACAGTTCTAAGAGGGAAGTTTATAGTGATACAGGCCTACCTCAAGAAACAAGAAAAATTAGAAATAAACAACCTAATATAACTTGTAAAGTAATCTGTAAAAGAATAAACAAAGCCCAAAGTCACCAGAAAAAAAAAAAAAAAAAAAAAAACCAAAACAGTTTCAGAGAGAGAATGAATAACAGAGAAACAAAAAATAATATAGAGGCCAAAAAAAAAAAAAAAAAAAAAAGATCAGTGAAACTAAGAGCTGTTTTTTTTTTAAAAGATAAAATTCATAAGTCATCAATAAAAACACAGGATCCAAGTAAACTGAAAAAGAAATGAGTCAATATAATGGAGATAAGATGGGTAAGTTTCTAGAACTATACAATCTTCCAAGATGATTGTAATCAGGAAGAAACAGACAATCTAAACAGATCAATCAATAGTAGTAACCCAATTAAAAAATACCTCCCAGCAAACACAAGTCCAGGATCAGACAGCTTCACAGGAGAATTGTACCAAACATTTATAAAAGAAATACCTTTCTCAAACTCATTTTTGAGACCCTCATACCAAAATCAGTTCAACATCCCTGATGAAAAGAGATGCAAAAGTCCTCAAAGAAATATTAAGCAAACTGAATTCAACAATACATTACAAGGATCATACACCATTATTAAGTTGGATTTATCCCAAGGATACAAGGGAGATTCAAGCTCCACAAGTTAGTCAATGTGATATGTCATATTAACAAACAGTTAAAATCATATGATTATATCAATTGTTGCAGAAAAAGTATTTGACAAAGTTCAACATCTATTAATGATAAAAACTCTCAACAAAGTGGGTATAGTGGGAATGTACCTCAACATAATAAAAAACAAACCACATTATACTCAATGGTGAAAAACTGAAAACATTTTTTCTAAGATCAGGAACAAGGAAAGGATATCTACTCTTGTCACTTTTATTCAATATAAGAGCAATTAGGCAAGAAAAATCTAAAAGGCATCCAAATTGGAAAGAAAGAAGTAACACTGTCACTATTTGAAGATGACATAATACTATATATATGAAACCCTAACAAAAACTATAAGAACTAATAAATGCATTCAGTACAATTGCAGGATACAAGACATACAGAAGTCTGTTGTTTTTCTATACACTAATAATGAACTTCCAGAGAAAGCAAGAAAATAGTCCAGTTTAAAATCACATGAAATATAATAAGGCACCTAGAAAGAAACTTAACTAAGGAAGTGAAAGGCCTATGTTCTGAAAACTAAAACATTAGGGACAAGTTGAAGATGATACAAAAAAATTGAAAGATATTTCATGTTCATAGATTGGAAGAATTAATATTGTCAAATGTTCATACTAACCAAAGCAATCTACAGATTTAGCGAAATATCTATCAAAATGCCCAGGGCATTTCTCACATAAGTAGAACAAATCATCCTAAATTTATATAGAACCACAAAAGTCCCCAAATACCCAAAGAAATGTTGAGAAAAAGAACAAAACTGGAGGATCACACTCCCTGACTTCAGACTATACTTCAAAGCTATAGTAACTGAAACAGTATGGTATTGGCACAAAAACAGATGTATAGATCAAGGGGACAGAATAAAGAGCCCAGAAATAAACTCACACAGTTTGGATCAATTAATCTACAACAAAGGAAGCAAGAATTTACAATGGGGAAAAGACAGGCTTTTCAGTAAGTGCTGCTGGGAAAACTGGACAGCTACATGTAAAAGAATAAATTAGAGTATTTTCTCACATCATATACATAAATAAACTCAAAATGGATTAAAGATCAAAATGTAAGACCAGAAACCATAAAACTCTGAGAAGAATACACTGAACAATCTTTGACATAAACAGTAATATTTGGATCTGTTTTTAAGGTGAAGGAAACAAAAGCAAAAACAAACAAATGGGACCTAGTTAAACTTAAGAGCTTTTGCAGAGCAAAGAAAACCATCAACAAAATGAAAAGTCAATCTACTGAATGAAAGAAAATATTTCCAAATGACATGCCTGATAAGGAGTTAATATCCAAAATATATATGAAGAGCTCATACAATTAAATATTTAAAGAAGCAATTAAAAATGGACAAAAGATTAGAACAGACATTTTTCCAAAGAGATATATGGATGGCCAACAGGTACATGTAAAGATGCTTAACATTGCTAGTCAGAGAAATTCAAATCAAAACCACAATGAGATATCACCTCATACCTGTCAGAATGGCTACCATCAAAAAGTATACAAATTACAAATGTTGGTGAGGATGTAGATAAAAGGGAACCCTAATATAACATTGTGGGATGATAAATTAGCGCAACCACTAATGGTTGTGCATATGGAAACCATAATGGATATGCACTATGGTGCATATCCAAAGAAAACAAAACAATAATGTGAAAAGATGCCTGTTCATAGCAGCTTTATTTATTATAATAGCTAAGATATGGAAGCAGCCTAAGCGTCCATCTATAGATGAATGGATAAGTGGAATATTAGTCATGAAAAAGAACAAAAATTTGCCATTTGTGGCATATGGCATTTGTAATAACTTGGATGGATCTGCAGAGTATTATGCTTAGTGAGATATATAAGACAGAGAAAGACAAATACTGTATGTTATTCAGTTCAGTTCAGTCGCTCAGTCGTGTCCGACTCTTTGCAACCCCATGAATCGCAGCACGCCAGGCCTCCCTGTCCATCACCAACTCCTGGAGTTCACTCAGACTCACATCCATTGAGTCAGTGATGCCATCCAGCCATCTCATCCTCTGTCATCCCCTTCTCCCCTGCCCCCAATCCCTCCCAGCATCAGAGTCTTTTCCAATGAGTCAACTCTTCGCATGAGATGGCCAAAGTACTAGAGTTTCAGCTTTAGCATCATTCCTTCCAAAGAAATCCCAGGGCTGATCTCCTTCAGAATGGACTGGTTGCATCTCCTTGCAGTCCAAGGGACTCTCAAGAGTCTTCTCCAACACCACAGTTCAAAAGCATCAATTCTTTGGCACTCAGCCTTCTTCACAGTCCAACTCTCACATCCATATATGACCACAGGAAAAACCATAGCCTTGACTAGATGGACCTTTGTTGGCAAAGTAATGTATGTTATTACTTGTATATGAAATCTAAAGAATAAAATGAATGAATATAACAAAACAGAAATAGATTCACAGATATATGGAACAAACTAGTGGTTGCCAATGGGGGGAGAGAAAGCAGGAGGAGCAAAACAGGGGTAGGGGATTAGAGGTACAAATATTATGTATAAAATAAATAAGCCCCACAAGTATGCTGTACAGCACAAGGAATACAGTACAATATTTTATAATGACTTTAAAAGGACTACAGTCTATAAAAATATTGAATCACTCTTATACACCTGAAACATATAATGTAAATCAACTGTACTTAAATTTAAAAAGTAAATTAAAGTGATATAGAAGATAGAAGAAAAATACAAGCATGTCACATATTGGGATACCAATGCTATTGTGGCATATTTTGGGAAATGCCTGAATTTAGATACCACGCTCTTATTTTACCATTCTAAAATACTATATGAAGCTTGATCATATACATAATCAAATTTGATTCACATGTTAGTCCTGTGGTAATGTGTATTTTTACACTGAGGAACAATTTAAGATCTATTTCTTATTGTGGGCTGTAGTCAAAAAGATGAAAAGTCACTGTTTTAAGCTATTTTAAATATTTGTTCTTGATGTTACTTGCAGGCAAAATCAACTCTGATGAGCAATTTAAATCATCTCATTTAATCTCAAACTACTATATTGATTAGGTTTTAGTATCCTGTCTTAAAGATGAAAAAACTAGGGCTCAGAAATACTAAGTTGCCCAAGATAATACAGTAAGTATTGTAATATAAAACAGGAATTTGAATACAGGTATACCTGGTTCTGGAGAAAGCAATGGCACCCCACTCCAGTACTCTTGCCTGGAGAATCCCATGGACAGAGGAGCCTGGTAGGCGGCAGTCCATGGGGTCGCTCAGAGTTGGACATGACTGAGCGACTTCACTTTCACTTTCATGCATTGGAGAAGGAAATGGTAACCCACTCCAGTGTTCTTGCCTGGAAAATCCCAGGGACGGGGAAGCCTGGTAGGCTGGCGTCTATGGGGTCACACAGAGTCGGACACGACTGAAGCGACTTAGCAGCAGCAGCAGCAGCATACCTGGTTCTAACGCCCACTTTCTTAACTGCTATATCCGACAACCTCCCTCCATAATACAAAAGCCCCCTTATTGCAGGTTTGTTCTGGGCCAGGCATTAAACTGAAGACTTTTCCTACCTTACTTTGCTTAGGGCGTGCAACAACTCTAGGAGATCAGTTTCATTATCTGCCTTTTATAAGTGAGGAAACAGATATACTAAGATCTTTAGTGACCTCTCCAAGGTCAGCCAGGTAGCAAGTGACAGAGAACTGAATCCAAATCAGTAGACTCCAAGCATTCCTACTATGATCCCTTAGAGAGTTACCCAAGGGCAAATCAGATTTTGTGGGTCCTTAAGTTTATACAGGTTGGGGTAGAAAACTAAAAAATTTTCTGTGCAAAGTTATTCATAGAAAATTAGGTAGTCTTGCAAAGGCACCTGAAGATTAGTCCTGGTAATTCTTCCCCTAAGCCATAGATGTTGCACTTGCTTTACATTCATGATTTGTATTGTAACTAACTTTTATGTTCATTAGAGCCTTTTGGGATGTGGCTTCCAAACTCAGCAAGGTAAGTACAATTTTCCCAAGATCAAAGAATCAGAAATAGTTGTTTGAGAAGGGACAGTTTCAGTTTGATTCTTTATCTTAAATGTCTTTAAAACCCTAAAATTAAAAAAAAATTACATCCTTTGGTAATAAAATATCAAAACCAAAATGGCTTCTGCTCAGGCTTTGTTGCTGACTGTCAGCGTGACCTCACCCAAGTTCCATTTCACTAAGCTTCAGTCTACTCAATTTTAGACTGGGGGGGGGGATTAATTAGTTGATCATTAATTTCCTTTCCAACATGAACATTCTAGGGACCTAATTGAGCAGAGGAACGAATAAACCACTGGCTGCTTGAGTGAACTTGCCATCCATTCAGCTGTAACAGTTGAGCTGTTGGTGAATAGGGTTTTTGAAATTCCAATCAGCTAATTAGCATCTTTTGTTACAGCAAAGAGTTGTACAGGGAATCAGGACACATCTACTAGAGGTTTAAAAGATGAATATGTTAATTAACTTGATTGTGGTGATTATTGCACAATGTATGTGTATATCAAAACATCAAGTTGTACCTTAAATATATATACTTGTCAGTTATAGCTCAATAAAGCTGGGGGGAAAAAAGAGGTAGAGGGTCATAGCTCTACAAGGCAGCTTTATTGCTTTCTGATTATTTTCCTGGAGCCTCTTGAGAGCTGATGCATCAGTGTGGGAAGGAGACAGCACAGTCTTCAGGCTGCAGGAAGCCATCAGACAGTTCTGGGCTCCATACCTATCTTCATAGGCATTTTTTCTCAATGTTATATTAACCAGGGGACATGGTCTTAAAGTATTATCTAAGTTTCTGGGATTATACCCTAAGCACACAGCACTCTTCAAGGGCCATTCCTCCAAGCTCTTTCCTTCTCCACAGAACTCCCCTTAAAGGAAAAGGGGCAGAAAGTGTGGTAAAGGGAGAGGCAGGGAGGGAGACCCCTAACAAATGATCCTAACCACGCATCCTGTCAAACCTGAATAACTGCAGCCATGGCGTCCTCAATGATCCTAGGATCTAAGTCAAAACCAAAGTCTAGAAGTTGCATATTCCCAATATCTCTCGCATGTTTGTTCTCTGACTTGTTAATATTAAAATTATTTTAAAATAGTTACCATTGACTTCCCTGGTGGCTCAGACGGTGAAACGTCTACTTGTAATGCAGGAGACCAGGGTTCGACCCCTGGGTTGGGAAGATCCCCTGGAGAATGAAATGGCAACCCACTCCAGCACTCTTGCCTGAAAAATCTCATGGACAGAGGAGCCTGGTAGGCTACATACAGTCTACGCGGTCGCAAAGAGTCGGACACGACTGAGCGGCTTCACTTTCACTATTGCTAAAAACAGTAACCTGCATAACTATATTCCAGGTGCTTTTCATACATATTATACCACCTTATAAGCCAAGCAGACTTGCCTGTGTCCACCTTATGGATAATGGAAACGAAGTTCATAGAAGTAAAGTATTAACTTACCCAAGGTCAACAGCTAATAAATAGCAGTACTGGAATCTGAACATGCCTGTATCTTCCTATCATATCACTTTGCTTTCCCTGTATTGCTTATAATGTTATTTGATTGCCTTTCAACCCAATAAATAGAGTATAAGTTTCTCATAGGAGCTGTTTCAAATGAAGCTTGTAATATTAAATCATCTGGTACAGGCCCTCATTCAACATGTGTTGGAAAATTAAAAAAAAAAAAGTCCAACAGGAGAAATATATTGTTGAAAATCAATGACTGCAGTCAGACCAACAAAGAATTCAAGCTATAAAAAGTGCAAATGGTAGTTACAGGCTGATCATGAAAAGGACAGTCTGACTGGGAAGTCGCATTTTCAAGCTATTCCTCTATATTGGCAGCCTTTCAAAGACACAGAACTCCTAAATGCATTAGTATAAGGAAGGCTGTGATAACACCACAGTCAGCTGTGCAAAATGAATTTAACAGTGATTGACAGATAAGTAGACTTGAAGTAGCAAATTGCTAAAAAGATCAGCCCAGAACTGAGAAACACAGAATGATACCTCAGTGTGGGTTAAGAGAGAATGAGTTGACTTCTCCATTGCTACTGCCACTTTAGGGGAAATCAGTCAATTTTCTTAAACTTCTGAGAACCAGCAGGGATATCTATACCAGATAAGGTTAAACTTCTCCTTGAAGTATCACCTGGACAATGCTCACTACCATAGAACATCACCTTTGAGTCTAAATCACTTCTGTATTCTGTATATAGTTCTTTCACTCCATCAGAAGGATTTCCAGGTGGCTCAGTGGTAAAGAATCTGCCTGCCAGTGCAGGGTCAGGAAGATCCCAAGGAGAAGGAGACAGCAACACATTCCAGTATTCTTGTCATGGAAAATTCTATGGACAGAGGAACCTGGTGGGCTATACAGTTCATTGGGTTTCAAAGAGTCAGACACAACTGAGCATGCGTGCATGCATGCACGCACGCACGCACGCACGCACGCACACACACACACACTCCATCAGGAAGACAGGAGACTGGTTTTTAAACAGTGATATAATGTTGGGCCCTTGGTAGAGTTCTGTAATTTTCAGGAAACAGTTTTGGGTTGCCTCTGAAAAAGAGAATCAAAAGTGTCTGGGCTCCATTTATGCACAAGACTTTGCTTTTACTCATACTGGACATCGCTAATCAATCACCAATATCTTCTATTGAACCTCAGTATTTTTCAACACAGCAATCTAGACAACCCTGACTAATTAGGCACTTGTGAAGTAAGCTAAGTCATAAAAACAAGAGCCTCATGCCTATTTTATTAACAACTTTGCACACAAAACTTAGAGTATTTATTGTTGAATGAATGAATGTTATGGCTGACATACCAATTCTCTCAAATCTGGACTCATTGATCATATTTCTTAGAAGATCACAGGATTTCAGAATCATATGATCTAATCTTGCAATCATCTTTGGAATCCAAGCTTTCTAACTGCCAGCACTGTATTTCTTATACTCCACATGAAAAGAAATTCCCTTAAACTCCTTTTAAAGAAGGAGTTATCTTGAAAATAGAGAATAGATAGTTTTCTGAGTGGGTTTTGGAACATTTTAATCAGAGAGCATATATTAAATGCAAGGTGATCCCCAAAAACCCCTAGTCTGGAATATACATATAAGTACACAGGGAGGTAATTTGATATATAAACTTAAAGTTTCAACAAATCACCTTGCAGCTTTCAGCTGCAGGGAAATGATTAATTTAACAATAACTGAACAAGGGAAAGTTCTCTACACCTATTTCTATGTTGAAGGCTGTCAAAGCTGTGTATTCATTCCTTGTCCTTCACTTTGCAAACTGATGCCTGTTGACTAAAAAAGATGTACAACTTGAGAGTTGTGAATTAAGTTTTATTTGGGGCAAAATGAGGACTGCAGCCCAGGAGACAGAACCTTAGGTAGCTCTAAGAGACTGCTCCAAAGAGGAATGGGGGAAGGTCAACATATAAGATTTTGGTGAAGGGGAGTTCAATGTAATCAAGTGCTTACTTTACAAAAGGTTCTCTACTAGTCACAAGGAGCTGATGTCACCACGAAGGGATTTAGTGATTTCTTAGATATGAAGAGATGCAAGGGTTGGGATCATGAAATTAGTTCCTGAAAATGTTTAACTATCTAAAGACTTGTTCCACCAGATTCCTTGGAGCATAGAGTGCATCTCTCCAATACCCCTGGAGTTCAGACTCCCTCTGGGGGTGTTGAAGGTCAATAGCAGCAGCAGGGCAAGGTTCAATTTCCCCAGAGGCAGATGGCAAATGCCCTCGTTGTTGTTGTTCAGTCACAGGCAAATGCTCTTGGAAGTGCCAATTTGTAGTTGACATGTCAATGAGGTGGTTGTATTTGGAACGCCAACCTCAAAAGAGCCCTTTGACCAAAGTCAATCCAAAATGAGGAAAGAGAGCCAAGTGTTCATCTGTGATGACTTTTTCCTCAAACATATTATTCAAAGAGCATCATTTTGTCCACCTGCTCAGAACACATGAGGATGAGAGTGTAGATTTCAGTATTTTTTTTCAACTTCCTTTTCTTAGTTAGATATAAAGCTCCTATTACCTTACACTGATCTTGAGAAGACACAGTCACTGGTCTACAAAAAAAATTCTTCCGTACAAGTTGAATCGTCTGTCTCCCTTTCCCCAGTCTTGTTTTCTTCCACAGATGCCCTTGCTGTCTTGGGAGTGTCAAGGACAAACTGGCACTTGCCAAGGGCATTTGCCATCTGCCTCTTCGGGGGTTGAATCCTGTGAGGCTGCGGCTGTTGACCTTCGACACACCCTGAAGGGAGTTCAGGGTGGAGAAGGAGGCACACTGTGCTCCAGGAACTCTCAGTTCAGTTCAGTCCTCGGTCATGTCCAGCTTTTTGTGACCCCGTGGACTGCAGCATGCCACGCCTCCCTGTCCATCACCAGCTCCCAGAGTTTACTCAAACTCATGTCCATTGAGTCAGTGATGCCATCTGACCATCTCATCCTCTGTCATCCCTTTCTCCTGCCGCCTTCAATCTTTCTCAGCATCAGGAAATCTTTAGATAGTTAGATATTTTCAGCAACTGATCACATGATCCCAATCCTTGCATCTCCTCATATCTAGAAAAGCACTAAATACCTTTATGGTGACATTAGCTTGTTGTAACTAGCAGAAAGACTTTTGTAAGATAAGTGCTTAATGGCGTGAACACCCCTTCAGCAATATCATATATATTGACCTCCCCCTACTACCTCTTTGGAGCAGTTTGTTAGAGCTATCTGAAGTTCTGTCTCCAGGCTGCAGTCCTCATTTTGCCCCAAATAAAACTTAACTCAAGACTTTCATGTTATGCATCTTTTTTAAGTCGACAGGAGTAGGAGCAGAGAACTAAAGATCCTTCACTTGTCCAAGGATGATGGCTCCCATCATCTCCATGACTTCTCCTCTATGTTCTCTTGACTTCAGCCTCACTGGCCTCCCTCTAACAGAGCAGGCACTGCTTTAGCCATTCCTTCAGAAACAAGATTCTCCCAGATCCCCTTGGCTAATTCTCTCTTCTTCTCTAAGTCTTTGAATAAACATTACTTTCTCAATGAGGCCTTCCTGAACTCCACATTTAAAATTGCAACCTTCAACCCAATTACCCAGCACTCTTAATCCCCTTTACTCTGCTACTTTCTCCGCCAAATAACACATCACTCTCTAACAGTCTATAAAATGTACTTATTTGGTCTAATATATACTCTCTCATTCTGTACTCCGAGGTTAAAGATCTTTGTTTTGTTTACTGATGTTTTTTAACTCTCAGAAGAGTACTAAGGATATTATACGTTCTCAAATACTTGATGATGAATAAATGAATGAATTCTTTAGAAAACGTCTTCAGAAAAGCTGTGAAACAAAGCAACAGCTCAGAGGAGCTAATCACAGATGCTGTGTTCTGGAGCTTTTTATGTTCTCTTTTCACTTAGCCTCAAATTTTACTAATTATAAATTTGTTTGACATAAGGGATGTTATCTTTTAAAATGCAAATACTGTGGTATTGGCCTTAAGGATTGTCAGTTACAAACACATCATTGTGAATCAGTTTGAGTTTAGTCTCTCTCCCAGTTTCTAATGGATACTAGCTTCCTGACGAGGAAAAGAATGACAGAGGAAGCTAGGACATTTGGAAACACAATGATTTTACTGAGTATGGACATCCTGGGTGGGCACCAGAGTGTGTAGATTTAAGGCAATATAACAGGGCTCAGCCTGGAGAGATGGGAATGGTAAAGCCACATTTACATATTAATGTTTAGTTTCTGTGATGATCTTTTCAAAATCCCTCCAAGAAAAGTTTGTTTAGATCAATGACCTCCTCCCTTAAATCAATAAATTCTGTAGGGCAAGTAGAACCTACTTCCCAAAATAAACCCAGCAGGAACTTGTTTAACCGAGTAAATGGGAACAGGAATGGGCATTTGGTTTCCTGGAGCTCTCACTGTGTCTCTTGCCAAGAGGCTAAAAATGCTTATCAGATTTGCTTCATCTAGAAAGAATGGCTCTATGTTTCCCTTGCAGCTCTCTACAGGCTGGTCCAGCTGATTAGCACTCCAGATTTCACTGCCCAACATTGTGGCACTTCCATCATTTATTTGGCCGCCATGAATAACATCAATATTACAGCCTACACAAACATCACTTTATGGCTATTTTATGACTGTTAGATTGTTGATGGTCAAGCTGTTTTCAGAGTCAACACATCATCCCTTAGTGTCCAGAGGTCTCAGATCCAATCAAAGGCCTGAACCAAACCAACTTTGGAATAATGGTGAGGGCTGTGTGGGGCTGGTATGAGCAGTGGTGCATTGAACTCAAGCTTAAGTTTGTGGCCATTAAAGTTATTCATATTCTCAGGCTGCAGAAGTTTAATCAAATCATTTTCCTCCCACCTTTCTGGGATACCAAATGATCCTTTGTAGCACAATTTGAGACTTGAGAAAACAAAGGACAGGATGAGAAAGCTATTGACTCTTACGGCACTGTGTCCCTGTGAGCTAAATGGAGCTATGTCTACAGAAAAGCTAAAAATTCCTCTACAGACTCTTCTGGATTAAAAGTCTTCTACAATAAATAATAATAATAGCTACCATTTACTGCATGGGCACTCCTTGTCAAACACTGTATATGTAACATCATATTTAATCCTCATACTAGCCTGAAGGATGGGTGTTATCTTTTGTTCTACAGATGAAACAAATATCTCATTGGATATCTGCCCAGGCTCCCAAAATATGAAAGGGTCAGAATCAGAGCACAAATCAGTTGCCTGAGCTAACACACATGTGCTTCTTTACTTTATTATACTGTCCCCAAAGAGGAAGCATGAAGGGCATGTGGGTCTCCTGGCTCTGTCTGTAGAGAGAGTATTTCAAGATATTTGTTTTACATTTTCCCCCTTAGAGCATGGTGTCAGGTTTTAGACTGAGAATTCCCCTGTCTCTGTCATCTTATCAATATCTGAAACCAAGAGAGAGGTTGTGGGCTCCACCTTTTCCTCCACCTTTTCCTTTTCCTGGTTACCCACCCGGGTAACCAGCTGCCCACAGGAAGCACACATTTTTTTTTTTTTTTTTGCTGCTCAGTGCCGTAAGCAGCACATGGAAAGACCTGCAGGTTATACCGGGAGAGTGAAATCACCAAGATGGCAACCTAAGTCATTCCCGACTCTGCTTCCCCTCGCAAAAACAGCAAGTCTTCATGAACAAGACTGCATTAAGGGAACCCTAGAACAGGGGTGTGAGGCAGAAGTACCTTCCTGTACCACCAAGACCAAGACAAACCATATTAGAAGGATAAGAACAGTCACACAGTCCTGCACCGCCTCCCCCTCAGGTCAGCACAGCACCCTGCTGAGCGGTCTTCCCGGAGTCTCTGGTTCCTCCAATGGGAAAAGAGATCCCATGGGTTTCAAACAGCTACCCCAGCGCTGAGGGGCACTTTGTGGGATTGCATGGAGCATCACTGGGATCTGACTACAAGAGAGAAGTGGGAAGGAACTCCCCAACACCAGTCCACGATCTTGGCAGATGGAGCTCATTACCACCCAGAAACTTTGATCCCCTGCAGACCCAAGTTGATAGTCCACTCTGACCAGGGAACCCACTGGGGTGCACATTTCCCTGCCTTTGATCCTCATATAAGTTTTGCCAGTCTTCTAGTTTGGTTTGCCTACAACCATGAAAAAAGCTGAGTCATAGCCCAACACACTGGGGATAGTGTAGCCTGACCTCATCTGGCCAGAGGGCCTAGTGACAGCACCTAGAAGCTGTGTAGTCCAGGACTGTTCTAGCTGAGAGGTGAGCGGGAGCTGACTGCCCACAGAGCAAAGTCAACATGGGGGTCTTGGAAGCTCCTCTGATATGCCCATGCAGAAGATTCATTCAGTTAAGGCCGAGGGTAGCTCAACCCCTTCCGACCAGAAAGCCTACTTGGAAAAAATTGGAGAAACCTGAAATAGCCCCTCTCTCTTCCACCAGACTAGGAAATGAAGACCCAGCAGCCCGACCTGCTGTGGAAGGTGTTTCCTAGTCTGATCTGTCAAGAAGGGTTGGTGACAACACCTGAAAGCTGCATAATTCATCAGTGTTTGAGTTAAGGAACTGGCAGCATGGCCGATAGTGCAGACTGAAGCTAGTGACCCTTTTTGGCCATGGAACTCGGGGCATGGATTGGCTTAAGAAAACAAAGACTTTTACCAGTTTCAGATTTTCTCTTCTGATGCTACAGGGCAGGGAAACAAATTCATAGCCATGCTCATTGCTGTTTCCACTCATTGCCTTTAGCCTGCCTGGCCAAGACCTAACTAGAACATGTGGGAAAGCTGTGGGAAAGCAGTGTAGACCATACAACAGCCCTGCCCACACTGACACTTGAACAGAGAGCACTGTTTATGGCTTTCCCTATCTACAGACTAAACCAAGAGGCACATCTGACAAGGTATTCAGTGCACACTCCTGCCTAATATGAATCTCCAACAATAAATATTACAGACCCTGGGGCCCATCTTACTGCCCTGCCATAGCAGGAAAGCCAAGGTATAGCCCCATCTACTAATGAGTATGAATATAAATACAGGAGTTAGCCCTAACCACCTAGAAAGCCTGACTAGAGAATTCAGGTAACCATGGAGCCCATCCTATAGTAGAGAACCAAGTTACCAGTACTCAACCAAACAGAGTGCCTATCTCTGATCAAAGAGCTTTAAAAGTTGCTTTATTCGGGGTGGGGGGGGGGAACGCAAAAAAAAAAAAAAAAAAGGTAGGTCCCACCTACCCAAGAATATTACCAGCAAACACACCCACAAACCCAAACTGAGCTGACTAGTGAAAATCTGTCTCTGCCAAAGCAAACCTGTAGTATCTAAGTACTCAAATGTGCAGATGTGGACATAAGAATTCAAGGGTCACAAAAGAATCAGGTAAACATGACACCAAAGGAAACAAATAAAGCACCAGTAACTAATGCTAAAGAAATGGAGATTTATGCACTTTCAACGAATTCAGAATAATCCTCTTAAGCTTAGCAAACTACAGAAAGATTCAGACAGTTTAGCAAAATAAGAAAAATAAGGCAAGAAGAAACCAAAGGAGTTGGACAAAGAAGTAGAAACCAGTGGCGGGGGGGGGGGAGGGGGAACCCAGAAACCATAGAGATGAAAAATACAGTAATAAACTCAAGAATTCAATAAAGGGTTTCAAAAGCAGACTTGAAAATGCAGAAGAATTGGTGAGATGGAGGATAAGGTATCTGAAATTATCCTATCAGATGAACAAAAAGAAAAATAAGAAAGAATGATGAAAACTTAAGGAACATCTAGGACACAATTTTTTAAAAATATTCATATTATGGGATTTCCAGAAGCATAAAATCTAAAAGGACATAAAGTATATATAAAGTGATAATAGCTGAAGACTTCCCAAACCTAGAACCAGAAGCTAGAAGCATCTACCTGCATGAGGTAGGGCCTCGTAACAACTGGGCTGGCAGACAGTGACACCTCCCAGACCACCCACAGCAGTCAACCTGCCACAACAGACTGACCCATGTAGTCCACACAAGGCATATCCCAAGGGCATATAGCTCTGGTGACCAGAGAGTGTGCTGCTGGTACCAATAGGATGTCTCCTACAAAAGGCCACTTCTCCAAGGTCAGGAAATGTAAAGCTACCAGATACATAGAAATAAAAACAGCCAGTTAGGTAAAATGAGATAATAGAGGGACATGTTTCAAATGAAGAAACAAGATAAAACCCCAGAAGAACAACTAAATGAAGTACATATAGGCAATCTACTCAATAATTCAAGGTAATGACTGTAAAAAAAATCAAAGTACTTGGGAGAAGAATGGATGAACAGAATGAGAAGTTTTTAAAGAATTAGAAAATATAAAGAAGAGCAAGGCAGAAATGAATAATAACTGAAATGAGAAATACACTAGAATGAATCCACAGTAGATGAAAAAACACAGAGGAATGGATCAGTGAGCTGGAAGAAAGAGAAATGGAAATCACTGAAGCTGAACAAAAAAGAAAAAAAGAAAGAAATGAGGACCGCTTAAGAGACCTTTAGGACAACATCAGGCATAGCAACACCTACCTGTAGGGGCTTGGAAGGAAAAAAGAGAAGGACAGAAAATACATCGAAGACATACTATCTGCAAACTTCCCTAACCTGGGAGAGGAAACAGGCATCTAAGTCTAGAAAGCACACAGAGTCCCAGACAGAATCAACCCAAAGAGGACCATACAAAGACACGGTGTCCAAAACTGTCAAAATTTAAAGGCAATGTGAAGAGCAGCAAGGGAAAAGCAACAAGTTCATGTACAAGGGAACTCTGAAAAGGCTGTCAGTTGACTTGTCATCACAAGCTCTGTAGTTCAGAAGGCAGTGGCATGATATAAAGTAATGAAAAGGAAAACCTATAGCAAAGAAAACTCTACCCAGTAACCCATTTAGATTGAAGGAGAAATCAAAGTTTGACAGACAAGTGTTCATCACCACCAAATAAGATTTATAAGAAATATTAAAGGGACTTCTCTAAGCAAGAAAGAAAAGGACACAACTAGAAACATGAAAATAACAAAGGAAAAAGCCCATTGCTACAGGCAGATATACAGTTGCTGCTGCTAAGTCGCTTCAGTCGTGTCCAACTCTGTGCAGCCCCATAGACGGCAGCCCACCAGGCTCCCCCATCCCTGGGATTCTCCAGGCAAGAACACTGGAGTGGGTTGCCAAGATATACAGTAAAAGGTTATAGATTAACCACTTACAAAGCTAGTAGGACGGCTGAGACAAAAGCAGTAAAGTCATTTACACATCTGCAATAGGTAGTTAAGGGATACACAAGACAGGAAGATGCTGGATTTCCCTGGTTAGAACTCTGCATATTCACTGCTGGCACCTGGGCTCAATACCTGGTCAGGAAACTCAGATCCCACAAGCCACACACAGTATGGCCAAAAAAAAAGACAAAAATATGTAAAATGTGATGTCAAAAATAATCATGGAGGGTGGGGAGTAAAAATGTGGGGATGTTAAAAGATCTTTGAAATTGAGAGATATGCAACTTAAAATAATTGTGTATGTAAACCTCATGACATTCATAAATCAAAACTCGTAAAACACAATAAAGATAAAGGATTCCAAACACAGCAATAGAGATAGCTATCAAATCAGAAGAGAAGAGAATAAAAGAAGGGACAAGAAAGAACCCCTAGACTGACAAAATGGCAATAAGTATCAATACATATCAAGAATTACTAAATGGACTAAATGCTTCAAACAAAGAAAGAGTGACTGAATGGGTACAAGGACAAAACCTATATTTATGCTACCTATAAGAGACTCATATCAGATCTAAAAACATACAGTCTGAAAGCAATGGGATGCAAAAAGGTATTTCATGCAAATAGAAATCAAAAGAAAGCTGGGGTAGCAATACTATCAGGCAAAACATTTTAAAACAGACTGTAATAAGGGACTAAGAAGGACATTACATAATAATCAAAGGATCAATACAATAAGATACAACAGTTACAAGTATATACGCAGGCAATATAGGAGCACCTAAATACCCTGGGTGGCTCAGTGGTGAAGAATCTGCCTGCCAAGCAGAAGACACAGGTTCAATCCCTGCAGTGGAAGATTGCCTGGAGAAGGAAATGGCAACCTATTTCGGTGTTCTTGCCTGGAAATTCCATGGACAGAGGAGTCTGGCAGGCTATGGTCCATGGGGTTGCAAAAAGAGTTGGACATGATTTAGAGACTAAACAACAACAAATACATAAAATATTAACAGATGTAAAGGGAGAAACTGGCAGTAACACAATAATTGTAGGGGACTTTACCACCCCACTTGCAATGCACAGATCATTCAGGCAAAAAGTGGAAAAAAGAAATCAAGGAAACACTGGCATTAAATGACACATTTGAGCGAGTGGATTTAATACTTCTAAATAGACCATTCCGACCAAAAGAAGCAGAATACAGTTTTTCAATTACACATGGAACATTTTCCAGGATAGAGAACAAGCTAGGCCACAAAAACAACTTAGGAAATTTTAAAAAGCTGAAATTATATAAAAGCATCTTTCTGACCACAACGCTATGAACAGGAAAAAAATTGCAAAAATAAACAAGTGGAGGCTAAACTACATGCTACAAAACAACCAATGGAGCACTGAAGAAATCAAAGGAAAAAAAATTTTTTAAATCAGATCAGATCAGTCGCTCAGTTGTGTCCGACTCTTTGCGACCCCATGAATCGCAGCACGCCAGGCCTCCCTGTCCATCACCAACTCGAGTTCACCCAGACTCACGTCCATCGAGTCAGTGATGCCATCCAGCCATCTCATCCTCTGTTGTCCCCTTCTCCTCCTGCCCCCAATCCCTTCCAGCATCAGGGTCTTTTCCAATGAATCAACTCTTCGCATGAGGTGGCCAAAGTACTGGAGTTTCAGCTTTAGCATCATTCCTTCCAAAGAAGCTGGGGACAAATGAAAATGAAAACAACAATCCAAAATCTATGGGACACAGATGAAAAAGTAGTTCTAAGAGGCAAGTTTATAGCGATACAAGCCTATCTTAGGAAATAAAAAAAAAAAATTCAAACAACCTAAACTTACATCTAAAGGAACTAGGAAAAGAACAGGCAAAACCCGAAGTTAGTAAAAGGAAAAAAAATATCATAAAGATTAAAGTGGAAATAAATGAAATAGAGACTAAAAAATCCATAAAAAAGATCAGTGAAACTAAGAGTTGGTTCTTTGGTTCCCTAAAGAACTAAAAACAGAGCTACCGTGCTGCTGCTGCTGCTATGGAGAAGGCAATGGCACCCCACTCCAGTACTCTTGCCTGGAAAATCCCATGGACGGAGGAGCCTGGTAGGCTGCAGTCCATGGGGTCGCTAGGAGTTGGACACGACTGAGCGACTTCACTTTCACTTTTCACTTTCACGCATTGGAGAAGGAAATGGCAACCCATTCCAGTGTTCTTGCCTGGAGAATCCCAGGGACGGCTACCATATGATCCCGCAATTCCACTTCTTGGGGTTATATCTGGAGAAAAACATAGTTTGTAAGGATACATGCACTTCAGTGTTCATTGTAGCACTATTTACAATAGCCAAGACATGGAAGCAGCCTAAATTTCCATCGACAGAGGAATGGATAAAGAAGATGTGGTACATATATACAATGCAATATTACTCAGCCATTAAAAACAAATGAAATAATGCCATCTTCAGCAACACGGATGGACCTGGAGAATATCATACTAAGTGGAGTAAGTTACACAGAGAAAGACAAATAGCATATGATATCACTTATATGCAGAACCTTAAAAAAATGATACAAATTCACTTATTTATAGAACAGAAACAGACTCATAGACTTAAAAAACAGACATGATTATCGGAGGGGAAGGGTGAAGAGGAGGGAAGATTGGGAGTTTGGGATTGACATGTATACACTGCTATATTTAAAACAGATAACCAGCAAGGATCTACTGCATAGCACAGGGAAGTCTGCTCAATATTTTTTAACAACCTAAATGAGAAGAGAATTTGATAAAGAACAGAAGCATGTATGTGCATCACTGAATCACTTTGCTGTACACCTGAAACACACTGTTAATCTACACTCCAATGTAAAGTTTTTAAATTAATAAAATAAAAATTAAGAGTTGGTTCTTTGAAAAACTAAACAAAAGTGATAAACCTTTCACCAGACTCATCAAGAAAAACAGGCTGCTACTGCTACCAAGTTGCTTCAGTCGTGTCCGACTCTGTGCGACCCCATAGACGGCATCTCACCAGGCTCCCCCGTCCCTGGGATTCTCCAGGCAAGAACACTGGAGTGGGTTGCCATTTCCTCCTCCAATGCATGAAAGTGAAAAGTGAAACTGAAGTCGCTCAGTCATGTCCGACTCTTGGTGACCCCATGGACTGCAGCTTACCAAGCTCCTCTGTCCATGGGATTTTCCAGGCAAGAGTACTGGAGTGGGGTGCCACTGCCTTCTCCAAAGAAAAACAGGGAGGGGCCCCAAATCAATAAAATCAGAAATGAAAGAGAAGAAGTTACAACTGACACCACAGAAATACAAAGGATCACAGGAGATTATTGTGAACAACTATATGTCAATATCCTGTGAAATGCCAGGCTGGATGAATCACAAGCTGGAATCAAAATTGCTGGGAGAAATATCAACCACCTCAGACATGCAGATGATACCACTTTAAAGGCAGAAAGTGAAGAGGAATGAAAGAGCCTCTTGATGAAAGTTAAAAAGGAGAGTGAAAAAGCTGACTTAAAACTCAACATTCAAAAAATGAAGATCATGGCATCTGGTCCTATCACTTTATGACAAATAGAGGGGGAAAAAGTGGAAACTGTCAGATCTCACTTTCTTGGGCTCCAAAATCAATGTGGACGGTGACTGCAGCCATGAAATTAAAAGATACTTGCTCTTTGGAAGAACAGTTATGACAAACCTAGACAGTGTATTAAAAAGCAGAGACATCACTTTGCCAATAAAGGTCTTTATAGTCAAAGCTATGGTTTTTCCAGTAGTCATGTATGGATGTGAGAGTTTGGTCCATAAAGGAGGCTGAATGCTGAAGAACTGATGCTTTCAAACTGTGGTGCAGGAAAAGACTCTTGAGAGTCCCTTAGACAGCAAGCAGATCAAACCAGTCAATCCTAAAGGAAATCAACCCTTCCAATTCATTGGAAGGACTGATGCTGAAGCTCCAATACTTTGGCTACCTGATGCAAAGAACTGGCTCGTTGGAAGACCCTGATGATGGGAAAGATTGAGGGCAAGAGGAGAAGGGGATGAAAGAGGATGAGATAGTTGGATGGCATCACTGACTCAAGAGACATGAGTTTGAGCAAACTCACGGAGAGAGTGAGGGACAGGGAAGTCTGGTGTGTAGCAGTTCATGGGGTTGCAAAGAGTCAGACACCACTAAGTGACTAATAACAACAACATATGTCAATAAAATGGACAATCTAGAAGAAATAGATTCCTAGAAATGTACAATCTTCCAGGACTAAACCAGAAAGAAATAGAAAAACACGAATTGATCAACTATCAGCATTAAAACTAACTCATTAAAAAAAAAAAAAGGCAAAGCAAACAAAACCTCCCAACAAAAGTCCAGGATTGGATGGCTTCACAGATGTATTCTATCAAACATTTAGAGACGAGTTAACACCTATCCTTCTCAAACTATTACAAAAAAAATTTCAGAGGAAGGAGGAAGACTTACAAACTTTTTCTATGAAGCTTGCATCACCCTGATACCAAAAGCATAGATATCAAAAAAAAAGAAAATTACTGTCTGATATCACTGATGAACACAGATGCAAAAATCCTCAACAAATTAACAACTGAATCCAGCAATGCATTAGGGTGATCATAAAATATGATCAAAGGGGATTTATCCCAGGGGTGCAAGAATGGTACAATATCTACAACTCATGTGATACACACTGCATAAAAAATTGAACAAAATACTAGCCAGAGCATCCAGAGCCCCATAGGAACTGAACTGGCAACTAGCAGCAAATCCACAGAGAAGGAAATGGCACCCCACTCCAGTACTCTTGCCTGGAAAATCCCATGGATGGAGGAGCCTGGTAGGCTACAGTCCATGGGGTCGAGAAGAGTCAGACATGACTGAGCGACTTCACTTTCACTTTTCACTTTAATGCTTTAGAGAAGGAAATGGCAACCCACTCTAGTACTCTTGCCTGGAGAATCCCAGGGACAGGGGAGCCTGGGGGGCTGCCGTCTATAGGGTCACAGAGTCGGACCCGACTGAAGCAACTTAGCAGCAGCAGCAGCAAATCCACTCTAGCGGCTAAGATGGATCTTACACTCAATGCTATAGAGTATTGTCTGTTTGTGCTATACATATATCCTGCCACATAGCCAGAAGATGACATCTTCTGACAAGTTATTAGCCTCCCGATTATAACATCTCAGGATGTATACCTTTTATTCCTTCTTTGCAACACTGAGTTATTATGTTGTCTATGATCTTTCCTTAATTAAAGACAATTTTTAAAGAATCAAGTCTATTGATAGATTATGCATTCTGTCCAGCCAATGCCATGGATCAGCATCCCCATATTTCCTCCTTTCCTGCTAGAGGTGACAGGTTACAGCAAATTGTATAATGGCATAGGAGAGTTTCCATATAGTTGGTTTCAACTCATTGCTGGTATCTATTTTTCTCTTTTTCACTGACATGCTGATCTACTGGATTCACAGAGGCTTTCATCAGAGACTTGTATATATAAGCGCTTACACAAACCTCATCACATCTGGAAGGTTCTGACTTCATTTGTAAATCATGCTTTTCACCTTCTGGATGATGTCCTTCAGAGTCTGCCTTACCATAGATATCCTTTTATCTTTCCTTTAAACATGGTAATTTATTTAGGTTCATATATCCTGGTCAATATTTATAGTTTCTATTCATGATGGTGATATTCACATTCCTTAAATCTTAAGGCCTTAATTATTAATGGCTCAACTCATCATACAGACTACCACATGCTCGTTGACTATAGTTATGGACAGTATTTCACATTGTGGGATAGAATTGGAGGCTTGTTAAAAAATCCCTCCTGCTTTGAAGGCAATGGACCACTCAGTTACGTGAGGATGACAAGAAAGCAAAAGTCATGTAGGAAATGCTTGTAAAAATGAAAAGTTGTTCAATATAGAGTTCATAAAGACTGAGTAGATGACTGCCCAGTTGTTAAATACTTTTGATAAAGAAAGATAATCTACATATGTTCAGCCAAGAGGCATAACAATTGAACAGTATTATTTGAAATTCAGTACTGTTGGTACAGCTGAGGAATGATCACAATGATAGGTCAAGGGAATGTGATGTGAACACCAAGATTTTAATTAACTTGATGGACAGCACTTTTGATATGTTTCAAAGTTATAATTATACGATGTTCTATAAAAGGAAATAACTGCCAAATATTTAGGTCTATCACTGAAGATTAATTTTGAAATCTTATTTTCCTTCCTTTTTCTCCATTTTTCTCCACTTCCTCTGTAAAAGAAGATTTAACAAATACCTTCATAAAGAAATGTCATGTGTTGTAACAAATGTTAGGAAAATAAGGTTTGCAAAGTCATTCTATAAGCTATTTATGTAAAATCAATAAAAGCTGATTATGAATGTTAAAAATTGAATAAAATAATCTCATCTGAACAGATGCAGAAAAAGCTTTTGACAAAATTTAACATTCACTTATGATTAGCTCTTTATATTAACTCTGTGAAGTGGTAACACACCTCAACACAATAAAATCCATATATGAGAAGCCCACAGCTAACATACTCTACAATAAAAAGCTGAAAGCATTTCCTCTAAGATCAGGAACAAGACAAGAATGTTCCCTCTCCCCACTTTTATTCAACACAGTATTGGAAATCTTATCCACAGCAATCAGATAAGAAAAACAGGAAAGAAAGAAGTAAAATTGTCACTGTTTTCAGATGACATGATAGTACACACAGAAAATCCTAAAGACATCACTGAAAAACAACTAGAATTCAATGAATTCGGTAAGGCTGCATGATATGAAATTAATATACAGAAATCTGCTGCATTTCTATACACTGATAATGAATTGTCAGAAGTTTTTTTTTTAAAGTCTCATTTATCATATAAAAAAGAATAGGATACCTAGGAATAAGTCTAATTAGGGAGATAAAAGTACTTGTACTTGGAAAACTATGAGACATTGTGAAAAAACTGAAGATGACAGAAACAGATGGAAAGATATATAATGTTCATTAACTGGGAGAAATAATATTATTAAAATGTCTATTTCCCAAAGCAATCTACATATTCAATGAAATTCCTACTAAAATACCAAACATGTTTAACATAATTAGAATAATTCTAAAATTTGAATGTAAACACAACAGACCCCGAATAGCCAAAACAATCTTGAGAAAAGAACAGAGCTGGAGGTATCATGTTCCCTGGCTTCAGACTATAACAAAGCTACAGTAATCAAAACAGTATCAGTTCAGTTCAGTTGCATCTGACTCTTTGTGACCCCATGGACTACAGCATCCCAGGCTTCCCTGTCCATCACCAACTCCCGGAGCTTGCTCAAACTCATGTCCATTGGGTCTGTGATGCCATCCAACCATCTCACCCTCTGTCCCCTTCTCCTCCCGCCTTTAATCTTTCCCAGCATCAGGGTCTTCTCCAGTGAGTCAGTTCTTCACATGAGGTGGCCAAAGTACTGGAGTTTCAGCTTCAGCATCAGTCCTTCCAATGAACACCCAGGACTGATCTCCTTTAGGATGGACTGGTTGGATCTCCTTGCAGTCCAAGGGACTCTCAAGAGTCTTCTCCAACACCACAGTTCAAAAGCATCAATTCTTTGGCACTCAGCTTTCTTTATAGTCCAACTCTCACACCCATACATGACCACAGGAAAAACCATAGACTTGACTATGGACCTTTGCCGGCAAAGTATAGTGCTGGCACAAAAACACACAAATAGATCAAAAGGAAAAGAATAGAGAATCCAGAAGTAAACTCACACACTTATGGTTAACTAATCTATAACAAAGGAGGCAAGAATTTACAATTGGGAAAAGACAATCTTTTCAATAAGTAGTGCTGAGAAAACTGAACAACTATAGGTAAAAGAATGGAATTAGAATGTTTCCTCACATCATATACAAAAATGAACTCAAAATGAATTCAAGTCCAAAAGGTAAGACCAGAAACCATAACATTCCTTGAAGAAAATATAAGAATACTCCTTGATATAAATCATAGTAATATTCATTTGCTTCCTAACACAAAGGAAAACAAAAGCAAAAGCAAACAACGAGGATCTAATTAAAGTGGCAAAGGAAACTATTAACAAAATGAAAAGACAACCTGTAGAATGAGGGAAAATATTTGTAAATGATGACCACAAAGGGGTTAATATCTAAAATATATAAAGAGCTCATACACAACTAAATATTAAAAAAGCAAACAATTCAACCAAAAATGGGCAAAAAACCCGAACATTTTTCCAAACATACTGATTGCTAATAGGAACATGAAAAAGATACTTAACATCACTAATCAGAGTAATGCAAATCAGAATCACAATGAAATACCTGCACACCTGTCTGAATGGCTATCATCAAAAAGGACCACAAAAAACAAGTGCTGATGAGGATGTGGAGAAAAGAGAACCCTTGTCTACTGGAAATTGGTGCATCCATCGTCAAAAAGGATAAGGAATAAACTACCCACTCCAGTATTCTTGGGCTTCCCTTGTGGCTCAGCTTGTAAAGAGTCCACCTGCAATGAGGGAGACCTGGGTTCGATCCCTGGGTTGGGAATATCCCGTGGAGAAGGGAAAGGCTACCCACTCCAGTGTTCTGGCCAGGAGAATTCCGTGCACTGTATAGTCCATGGAGTTGCAAAGAGTCGGACACGACTGAGCAACTTTCACTTCTTCACTTGTCAAAAACAGTATAGGGGTTCCTCAGCAAACAAAAAATAGTACTAAATAATCCAACAATTCCACTTATGGAAACATAAAAAGTTTAGCATAAAAATCACTAGCTATGATAAATAGCAAAAGTTAGAATCTATAATATAGTAATGGTAGTGTACAATAAAATTAAACACTAAAAGTGTAGTGAAGTCGCTCAGTCATATCCGACTCTTTGCAACCCCATGGACTGTAGCCTACCAGGCTCCTCTGTTCATGGGATTTTCCGGGCAATAGTACTGGAGTGGATTGCCATTTCCTTCTCCAGGGGATCTTTCCAACCCAGGGATTGAACCCGGGTCTCCTGCATTGTAGACAGATGTTTTACCGTCTGAGCCACCTAAAACTAAAAAAGCCTTCTTAGTTACATGTAATGTAAAAATATGCAAATTTTAACAACAATAATCTAAAATGTGAGGGGTAGGAGAAGAAAAAGTGTAAAGTTTAGGACTTCAACTGAAATGAAGTTGTTATCAATTTAAAATCAAGCGTTATAATTTTAAGATATTTTAGGTAATCTTCATGGCAATGATAAAGTAAAGACCTGTAACAACTGAACAAAAGAACAAGAAAAAGAAGTCAAAGAATACTGATGCCAAAAGACATCAAAATATGCAAAATGATGGCAGGATAAGAAACAAGGAACAAGGGATCTACAAAACAATCAGAAAACAATAACAAAATGGCAATAGTAAATTCTTGCCTATCAATAGTTACTAACATATGAAATTCTCCAATCAAAAGACACAGAATGGGGCCTCCCTAGTGGTCTAGTGGTTAAAAATCCATCTGTCAATGCAGGGGACATGGGTTTGATCACTGTCCTAGGAAGATCCCACACGCCACGAAGCAACTGAGCCTGTGCATCACAACTACTGAGGCCCCTGCCTAGAGCTGGTGCTCTGCAGCAAGAGAAGCCACGGCAACGAGAAGGCCATACCTGCAACAAAGAGCAGCCCTGCTCCACACCCTTCCCTCCCCGATTCCCCTACCACAACTAGAGAAAGCCCATGCAGCAACAAAGACCCACCCAAATAAAAATAAATAAATAAATCTTAAAAAAAAAAAAAGACAGAATGGCTAAATAGATAGGAAAACAAGATCCAAAAATATACTACCTTATAGAGAGTCCCTTTACCATAAAGACATAAACAGAGAGAAGGGATGGAGAAAGACATTTCAAGCAAATGGTAATATCCCACTGTCTACAAATAAGGCAGGGGGAGCTATACTTACATCAGACAAAATGAACTTTAAAAACAGTTTTTCTTAAAAAAGGCCATTACATATTACATAATAAAAAAGGTAAATAACAACATCATGTTATAGCAATTGTAAATATCTGTGCACCCAAAAAAGTACCTAAATGCATAAAACAAAACTAATAAAGCTAAAAGGAGAAATAAACATGAATACAATAACAGTTTGTGATTTTAATACTCTACTGTCAACAATGGATAGATCATTCAGAAAGATAATAAACTGAATTTAAACATTACACACCAACCTAGATAGCATATTAAAAAGCAGAGACATTACTTTGCCAACAAAGGTCCATCTATTCAAAGCTATGGTTTTTCCAGTAGTCATGTATGGATGTGACAGTTGGACTCTAAAGAAAGCTGAGCACTGAAGAATTGATGCTTTTGAACTGTGGTGTTGGAGAAGACTCTTGAGAGTCCCTTGAACTGCAAGGAGATCTAACCAGTCCATCCTAAACAAAATCATTCCTGAATATTCATTGGAAGGACTGATGCTGAAGCTGAAACGCCAATATTTGGCCACCTGATGTGAAGAACTGATTCATTTGAAAAGACCTTGATGCTGGGAAAGATTGAAGGCGGGAGGAGACGACAGAGGATGAGATGGTTGGATGGCATCACAGACTCAATGGACAGGAGTAAGCTCTAGGAGTTGGTGATGGATAGGGAAGCCTGGCGTGCTGTAGTCCATGGGGTCGCAGAGAGTCAGACACGACTAAGCGACTGAACTGAACTGATCAAATAATATAACAGACATATATAGAACATTCTAGTCAACAACAGCAGAATTCATATTCTTAAGTGCAAATGGAACTGTTTTTTAGGACAGCCCAAATGTTAGGCCATGAAACAATTCTTCAAGCAAACTGAAATCATAACAAGAGGTAAACTGGAAAAGGTTCATATATGCATAGAAATTAAACACTTTACTGAACAACCAACAGATTGAAGAGGAAATTAAAGACAGTAAAGTTTTGAGACAAATTAAAATGGAAACACAGCATACCTGACCTTATGCGATGCAGAAACAACAGTTATAAGAGCAAAGTTTGTAGCAATAAACACCTACACTAAAAAGCAGGAATGATCCCAACAACCTAATTCTATTCCTTAGGAACTAGAAAAATAAGGTGACCTCAAGTTAGCAGAAGGAAGGAAATAAAGATTAAAGCAGAAATTAAGGAAATAGAGAACAGAAGAATAGAAAACATTAAGCAAACTTAAAGTTGGTTCTTTGAAAAGAAATAAAACCGACAAACTCTAAGGTAAACTAACCAAGGAAAAGGAGAGAAGACCTAAATCAAAATTGTAAATGAAAAAGAAGACATCACAACTGATATAAACAGAAATAAAAAGAATCATAAGATGCTACTGTAAACAACTATATGCTAACAAACTGGATAATCTAGAAGAAATGGAAAAAATCTTAGAAAACATACAACCTACCATGACTAAATCAGGAATAGAAAATTGAACAGACCAATTACTAGGAAGGATATTGAATCAGTAATCAAAAACCTCCCAGTGAAGGAAAACCCAGGACCAGACTGCTTCACTGGTGAATTTTACCAAACATTTAGAGAATAATTAAGATAAAATTATTCTCAAACTCTTCCAAAATATTGAAGAGGGAAGACTTCCAAACTCACTTTACAAGGCCAGCATTCTCCTGATAATCAGATATCCTGATATCTGATTGACATCAAAGTCAGATAAGGACACTACAATAAAACTATGCCCAACAGTTGCAAGAAGTCTCAATAAAATACTAGCAAAACCAAATTTAGCAGTACATTAAAAGAATCATTCACCTTGATCAAGTGGAATTTATCCTGGGATGAAAGGATTGCTCAACATATGCAAATCAATGTGATACATTACATTAATAAAATGGAAGAAAAGAATCATATGATAATCTCAATAGATACAGAAAAGCATTTGACAAAACTTAACATCTGTTCATGATAAAAAAACACTTAACAAATTAGGTCTAGAAGGAACATATCTCAACATAATAAAAGACCACAAATGACAAGCCCACAGCCAACATTATACTCAATGGTGAAAAGTTTAAAGCTTTTCTTCTAAAATCAGGAACAGAACAAGTGTGCCCACTCTCATCACACCTAATCAATATAGAACTGTTAAGTCTTTGCTAGAGCAGTTGGGAGAGAAAAATGAAGGTATCAGAATTGGAAAGGAAGAAGTCGTACTGTCTCTATTTGCAGATGACATGATTTTATACATAGAAAATCCTACAAATTTCACCAAAAACCTGTTAGAACTCATCAGTGAATTTGGTAATGTTGCAGGGTACAAAATTAACATGCAAAAATCAGTAGCATTTCTACACACTAACAATTTTATGAAAAATATGTCAATTCCATTTATAATAGCATTAAAAATGATAAAATACTTAGGAATAAATTTAACCAAAGAGGTAAAAAATTTCTACTCTGAAAATTACATTTTTATTGATGAAAGAAATAGGAGACACAAATAAATGGAAAGGTATTTATGTTCATGGACTGGAAGATTAATATTGTTGAAATGTCAGTACTACCAAAAGCCATCTATAGATTCAATGCAATCCCTGGAGCTTGGGATTAAAATATACACACTACTATATACAAACAAAATAGATAACCAAAAAGGACCTATGGTATAGCACAGGGAACCACACTTAATATCTTATAATAAACTGTAATGGAAAATAATCTAAATATATTTATATTACATATAAATAAAAATTTTATATATCTATATGTGTGTTCATATATACAAACACACCTGAATCACTTTGCTGTATATCTAAACCTAACAAAACATTGTAAATTAACTATATTTCAATAAAAATTGAGAAATAAGATTTTAATGACACTTTTACAGAAACACAAAAAACACTTCTAAAATTAGTATCTTAAAGTATTCTAAAAATATCACCAAAAACCCTGAATAGCCAAAATAATAAAGAAGAACAAAGAAGGAGGTATCACACTTCCTAATTTCAAGCTCTACTATAAAGCTACAGCTTTATAAAGTAGATCAGATCAGATCAGTTGCTCAGTCGTGTCCGACTCTTTGCCACCCCATGAATCGCAGCACGCCAGGCCTCCCTGTCCATCACCAACTCCCGGAGTTCACTCAGACTCATGTCCGTCGAGTCAGTGATGCCATCCAGCCATCTCATCCTCTGTCGTCCCCTTCTCCTCCTGCCCCCAATCCCTCCCAGCATCAGAGTCTTTTCCAATGAGTCAACTCTTCGCATGAGGTGGCCAAAGTACTGGAGTTTCAGCTTTAGCATCATTCCTTCAAAAGAAATCCCAGGGCTGATCTCCTTTAGAATGGACTGGTTGGATCTCCTTGCAGTCCAAGGGACTCTCAAGAGTCTTCTCCAACACCACAGTTCAAAAGCATCAATTCTTTGGCGCTCAGCCTTCTTCACAGTCCAACTCTCACATCCATACATGACCACAGGAAAAACCATAGCCTTGACTAGATGAACCTTTGTTGGCAAAGTAATGTCTCTGCTTTTGAATATGCTATCTAGGTTGGTCATAACTTTCCTTCCAAGGAGTAAGCATCTTTTAATTTCATGGCTGCAGTCACCATCTGCAGTGATTTTGGAGCCCAGAAAAATAAAGTGTAACACTGTTTCCACTGTTTCCCCATCTATTAAAGCTTTAATTAAAGGAGTGTGGTAAGGGCATTAAAAAAACACGAAGAATCCAGTGGAACAGAATCCAGCACATAACTAATAAATAGGCACAGAAGGAACATATCTCAACATAATAAAAGCCATAAATGACAAGCACCTGGCCAACATCATAAATCATACAAGGTCAAGTAATATTTGACAATGTTGAAGCTGAAATTCCAATACTTTGGCCACCTGATGCGAAGAACTGACTCACTAGAAAAGACCCTGATGCTGGGAAAGATTGAAGGCAGGAGAAGAAGGGGATAACAGAGGATGAGATGGTTGGATGGCATCACCAACTCAATGGACATGAGTTTGAGTGAACTCCGGGAGTTGGTGATGGACAGGGAGGCCTGGCGTGCTGCAGTACATGGCGTCGCAGAGAGTCAGACACGACTGAGCAACTGAACTGAATATTTGACAACGGAGCCAAGAATACTCAATGGAAAACAGAAAGTCTATTCAATAAATGCTGGTGGGCAAAGAGGATAGAAAATGAAAGTGAAGTCTCTCAGTCACGTCTGCCTCTTTGCGACCCCATGGACTGTAGCCTACTAGGTTCCTCCGTCCATGCAATTTCCAGGCAAGAATACCGGAGTGAGTTGCTATGTCCTTCTCCAGGGGATCTTCCCGACCCAGGGATTGAACCCGGGTCTCCCTCATTGTAGGCAGATGCTTTACTGTCTGAGCCACCAGGGAAGTCCCAAAGAGGATATTCACATGTAAAGGAATCAAATTTGACCCCTATCTTATACCACTCACAAAAATTAACTCAAAATGGGTGAAATACTTAAATCCATTAAGTACTAAGTAGTAAGAACTGAAACCATGAAACTTCTAGGAGAAAACATAGCAAAAAAAGCTTCATGATATGAGTCTTCTTAATATGTTTTTTTGAAATCATACCCAAAGTACAAGCAACAAAAGCAATAATAAAAATGTGGGACTACATCAACTAAAAGGCTTCTGCATAGCAAAAGAAACTATCAACAACATGAAAAGAAAGTCTATGGAATAGCAAAATATTTGCAAACCATGTATCTATTATTTATAAAATATAAAAAGAATTCATACAATTCAGTAGTAAAACATTGAGTAATCCAATTTTAAAATGTGCAAAAAAACTCAAAATATGTTTTTTTTTTTTTTTTCAAATAACGTATACAAATGGCCATAGGCACATGAAGAGGTACTCAATATAACTAGTCATTAGAGAATTGCAAATTAAAACCACACTGAGATATCACTTCTTTTTTTTAAATTAATTTCTTTTAATTGGAGGCTAATTACCGTATTGTAGTGGTTTGTGCCATACATTGACATGAATCAGCCATGGGTGTACATGTGTTTCCCATCCTGAGCCCCCCTCCCACCTCTCTCCCCATCCCATCCCTCAGGGTCATCCCAGTGCACCAGCCCTGAGCACCCTGTCTCATGCATCAGACCTGGACTGGCGATCCGTTTCACATATGATAATATACATGTTTCAATGTTCTCTCAAATCACCCCATGATAATAATCATGATTATTTTGACACCTTTCTTTGATACGTCAAGAGTTGTTTTAAGTGTGTTCTCTGCAGCAGCCCCTTGCAGAGCCACCTGGCAGGAGGGCCAGTGCCATGGGCTTTAACACATAGCTTCTTACTTCCTATGGGGAAACAACTTTGACCTGCATGTCAGCTTTTTTGATGTGATAAAAACCAATACTCGTAAACATTTTACTAAGTGACTTTTTAATTCCAACTATATTAAAGACAATGTCCCTGCTTAAAAAAAAGAAAAAAAAAAGATATCACTTCTTATAATGGTCTTTATCCAAAAGACAAGAAACAACAAATATTGGTATGGATGTGGAGAAAAGGGAACCCTGAGTGATATTGGTAGGATTTTAAATTGGAGCAGCCACTATGGAAAACAGTACAAAATTTCCTCAAAAAATTAAAAATAGAGCTATTATATGATCCAGCAATTTCACTTCTGGGAATATATCCAAAGAAAATGAGAACATTAAATCAGATATCTGTAGCCCCTAGGTTCATAACATTATTTACAGTGGCTAAGACATGAAAACAAGCTAATGTCCATCAACGGATTTGGATAAAGAGGATGTAGTATTATAGAAATACAATGGACTATTAGTCAGCCATTAAAAACGAACAGATTCTACCATTTGTAACAACACAGATGGACCTTGAAGGTATGTTAGTTGCTCAGTTGTGTTCTGCTCTTTGTGATCCCATGGACTGTAGCCTGCCAGGCTCCTCTGTCCATGGAATTCTCCAGGCAAGAATACTGGAGTGGGTAGCCACTCCCTTCTCCAGGGTATTGTCCTGCCCTAAGGATCAAACCAGAGTCTCCTGCATTGCAGGCAGATTCTTTACCATCTGAGCTACCAGGGAGTGAAATAAATCAGCAAAACAAACACTATATGAGTTCACTTATGGAATCTAAAAAACAAACATACCGAACTCATACAAAAAGATCAGAGATCAGGCTGGTTATTAGAGCGGGTGGTGATGGGGTGAGGAGAAGGGGTAAGTGGGAAGAAATTGATTAAACTGTACAAACTTCCAGTTATAAGTAAGTACTAGGAATGTAAGCTACATGATACAGTTAACACTACTGTATGATATATAGGAAATTTGTTAAAAGAGCAGGTCCCAAGAGTTCTCATTACAAGGTGAATTTTTTTTCTTTTGGGATGTTCAGTCATTTCAGTCATGTCCGATTCTGGGTGACCCCATGGACTATAGCCCACCAGACTTCTCTATCCATGGGGATTCTCCAGGCAAGAAAACTGCAGTGGGTTGCCATGCCCTCCTCCAGGGGATCTTTCCAACCCAAGGACTGAACCCACATCTCATGTCTCCTGCATTGGCAGGTAGGTTCTTTACCAACTAGCGCCATCTGGGAAGCCCCTTTAGTATATCTATGAACTGATGAATGTTAACTTGATCTACTGTTATCATTTCAGAATCTATGTAAATCAAATCATGTTATACACTTTAAACGTTATACTGCAGTGCATGTCAATTATTTCCCAATAAAACTGCAAAAAATAGTTGAATGAATAAAAAAAAGTAGTGGATGTTTGATGGGAGACCAAAGGGTTCACATGAAAAAGAATTCACTGGGTTGTGTATTTTACTAATTTAAGAAGAGTACGAAACTTTGTTTGGAAATAAAAAATGTTACTCTTTGTCTAAGGTCTACAGTTTCCTGATCACAATTTTTGTCTCACTTTTCCATGAAGACATGATGTTCTTTTGACAATTTTCAGAGTTAACCTTTCTATTCTCATTTAGCAAAGCACCCTCACCATTCATCCTTCCAAGCTTTAAGGAATAAAAGGTCAAGCAGATGAGGCAAAGTCTCAGATTGTTTCCTTCACAAAATGAACCAAATGTTTTCTAAAGCAAGAACCCGGAGAGCCGTCATTAGTGGGTAGCGCTGATATGGAGATTAGGGGGCTCATATCTCTTTAAACATTTTCAAAATAGATTAATGTGAATGAACATTACAATTCTGTTGCCAAATGCCTTCAGGTGTGTGAAAATTAATAATTTAGGTAAAAATTGAGAAATCTCTCAGATAAACACTTCTCTTTGATTGAACACAGAGCAGATATAACAAATTACAGTGTGCTATAATTTGGAAGGGCTTCTTGAGAAGACACATGTCTTTAAAAATTAAGTATATGTTCAGCTTTAATGGTAAACTTTATAAGTACTCATGCCATTGAGTAGCACAGAAGGCAAGTTGAATTAGAAAGGCTATAAAACAAGACACGAACAAATGAAAATATAAAGAGTCAAAGTTCTCACTTTTTTTCTGTTCCCATAAAATGCCCTGGATCTGTTTGATTGTTTCTTGAAGAGTTTCTTTACTCCATATGCTTCTCTTGGTATTTTTTATGTGGTATAGTTGCCACAGGGTGCTTTCCTTTACTATTGAACCAGATATAAAAAACAATCCGTAATGAAAACCACAAAAGCCCACAACTCAGAAATGAAGCATATACACTTCCAAGTATATTAATTTTACTGAAAAGTTACCTAAGTACAATATTTCTCGACTTCAAATGGGCAAACTAACCCTCTGGTAGCGAAAGACTTTTCTCGAGTGAAAGCATTAAGCCTTTTGTCTGTGACAATCCTAAATGGAGAACACTGTTCACTTATTTTATTCCCACTATCCTAGCCTGGAACCAGGACTTTGTACATCTTGGTGGATATATACTTCTGCTATTACAATGTGTACAGCCAAGAATTATGTTTATAACAGTGCCTAAACTGAGTGCCAAGAACCGGTGATGCTTTAAAAGAAACTGATATAGTGAACTTTAGGAAATACAGAATACCTAGCCAGAAAATCTCTCCATTTAACTAAAAGGAACATTAACGTTTAGGATTTTCAGTTCTGACTAAAAGAGTAGGAAAATAAAAAATTCTAAACTGGAAATGCTCTACCATAAACCTGCTTTTCTGTTAAAGATATTTTGCTAGAATCATGCATAAAGGGAATCGAAGCTAGACACCTACTTTTTCCTCCACAATCTCAATTACCAATAGAAAACCAAAGCAAACTTTGGAAACGATATAAATTATTCACATAGTAATTGAGTTTTTCCAAGTCAATTATGGGCTAAACTAAACAAGCAGACACCCAACAAACATTTGTCCATTCCTCCTTTTATTTGCCAACAGTGAAGACCCAAACTAAGCTCTTTTAAAAATGTTTTCCCTATTTCTGGCTCTGAGAAAAACAGATACATTATAATATCTGAGAGCTTACATTCAGGAGAACATTTCAACAGAAGCCACGAATGTGAGAAATTCTACGCTCCAGTCACGTCTGTTTGCATATGGAGAAAGCAGGGCCCAGAGAGATGAAGTTCTTGGCCTGTACCGCACACAGCTTGGTAGTGGCAGAGCCAAGACAAGAACTTAAATAGCTTTACCTCCAGGCTCACGATCTTCCCATGGTGTCATGCTGCCACAGATGCTGCAACCTTAACTATCTATCCCTCCCATACTACTCCAATGATTCTCTGGGCTTCTATAAATGCTAATTCATCTGAGGAATTAGTAAAGGGAATACTTCAATTATATACGAAGGCAGTGTATGATCATGCATCAAGTTAACTGCAATTCTTTCAGAGTCCTGAATGACAGACCACTGAATGAACCCCCACATTGGCCACTGGTACCTGGTCAGTTTACAATTGACCTGCTTTTTATAGCTGATTACATGGTAAACATTTTTCCTTTTCTTTTCTAGCTTTGAGGTGTAACTAACAAAAATTATATGTGTTTAAGTCTGCAACTTGATTCTTTGATAACATATACCTTGTGAAGTGAGCTACGTGGTAAGCATCTTTATGCTGGCTTAGGTGAAATTATAATTTACATAATAATTTACTTATAAGTAAAACCAGCATAAAAATGCTTACTATGAAGCTCAATTCACAAGGTATATGTATATCAAGAATGCTTAGGAAACACTACTATGAATAAAACTAGTGGAGGCGATACAATTTCAGCTGAGCTATTTAAAATCCTAAAAGATGATGCTGTTAAAGTGCTGCACCCAACATGTCAGCAAATTTGGAAAACTCAGCAGTGGCCACAGGACTGGAGAAGGTCAGTTTTCATTCCAACCTCAAAGAAAGGGGGTCAGTTTTCATTCCAACCCCAAACTACCACACAATTGCACTCATTTCACATGCTAGCAAGGTAATGCTCAAAATCTTTCAAGCTAGGCTTCAACAGTATGTGAGCCAAGAACATCCAGATGTACAAGCTAGATTTAGAAAGGGCAGAGGAACCAGAGAGCAAATTGCCAACATCTGTTGGATCACAGAAAAAGCAAGGAAATTCCAGAAAAACATCTACTTCTACTTCATTGACTATGCTAAAGCCTTTGACTGCATGGATCACAACAAACTATAGAAAATTCTTAAAGAGAGTCTAAAGCCTTTGACTGCATGGATCACAACAAACTATAGAACATTCTTAAAGAGACAGACCACCTTACCTGTCTCCTGAGAAACCTGTATGCAAGTCAAGAAGCAAGAGTTAGAACCAGACATGGAACAATGGACTTGTTCAAAATTGGGAAAGGATTACATCAAGGCTATATATTGTCATCAGGCTTATTTAACTTATATGCAGAGTACATCATGCAACATGATAGGCTGGATGAATCACAAGCTGGAATCAAGACTGCCGGGAGAAATATCAACAACCTCAGATATGCAGATCATACCACTCTAAGGGCAGAAAGCAAAGAGGAATTAAAGAGCCTCTTGATAAAGGTGAAAGAGAAGAGTGAAAAAGCTGGCTTAAAACTCAGCATTCAGAAAACTAAGATTGTGTCATCCAGTCTTGTCACTTCAAGGCAAACAAATAGGTGAAAAGTGGAAGCAGTAATAGATTTTATTTTCCTGGGCTCCAAAATCACTGCGGATGGTGACTGCAGCCACGATATTAAAAGACGCTTGCTGCTTGGAAGAAAAGCTATTACAAAACCTGCTGCTGCTGCTAAGTTGTTTCAGTAGTGTCTGACTCTGTGCAACCCCATAGATGGCAGCCCACCAGGCTCTCCCATCTCTGGGATTCTCCAGGCAAGAACACTGGAGTGGGTTGCCATTTCCTTTTCCAATGCATGAAAGTGAAAAGTGAAAGTAAAGTCGCTCAGTTGTGTCCGACTCCCATGGACTGCAGACCACCAGGCTCCTCTGTCCATGGGATTGTCCAGGCAAGAGTACTGGAGAGGGGTGCCATTGCCTTCTCCCATGACAAAACCTAGACAGTATATTAAAAAGCAGAGATATCACTTGGCCAACAAAGGTTATGGCTTTTCCAGTAGTCATGTACGGATGTGAGAGTTGGAGCATAAAGAAGGCTGAGTGCCAAAGAATTGATGCTTTTGAACTGTAGTGCTGGAAAAGACTCTTGAGAGTCCCTTGGACAGCAAGGCGATCAAACGAGTCAATCCTAAAGGAAATCAACCCTGAATATTCATTGGAAGGACTGATACTGAACCTCCAGTACTTTGGCCACCTGATGCGAAGACCCAACTCACTGAAAAAGACCCTAATGTTAGGAAAGATTGCGGGTAGGAGGAGAACAGCAGAGGATGAGATGGTTGGATGGCATCACCGACTCAATAGACATGAGTTTGAACAAATTCCAGGAGATAGGGAAGGGCAGGAAAACCTGGTGTGCTGTAGTCCAATGGGTCACAAAGCGTTGGACTCGACTTAACGAATGATCAACAATTTCACAAGGTTAAACCACAAAGAACTTACTTTGTTAAAAAATATTATTGATTCTAAAATGACAGCACAAAGAAGAAGAAAAACATCTTACCAGACACATTCTCATGTACAGAAAGAGTCTATTTATTTTTGCTTTGGAAGCTCAGTTATGCTTGTTTAATGTAACATGTTTATACTAAGAGAGCAGTTAATATATTAGTATCCATTACATTCCTGACAGGGAATTGAGTGCAAATAAATGGGACCTTAAGGAGACTTCTAATTCCTGCATTTATGCTTAGTCCGGGAGCCAGAGAAGAGACAAAGCAATGTGCAAAAGTATAAATATGCCTGACTCCTAGTGGGGTGATGTTCAGATGCCGTTTTGGCATCAACAAGCTAGTTCAACACATACAGATGTTAAAGACTTTTGTTTGTAGCATTGAAGCTTCTTTCCTCCAATGCACCTGTGCCATGTCTGGCTGTTTCACTAGCTGAGTGGCCAGTTTTCTTAAGCTACTTTATGTTTTTTTAAAATTTTATTTATTTTAATTGGAGGCTAATTACTTTACAATATTGTAGTGGTTTTGTCATACATTGACATGAATCAGCCATGGGTGTACATTGTCTGTATCAGTTTGCTAGGGCTTCCATAATATACCACAATCTGGGTGGTTAAATAATAGAAGTTCATTATCTCGCAGTTCTGAAAGCTGCTGCTGCTGCTGCTAAGTCGCTTCAGTTGTGTCTGACTCTGTGCGACCCCACAGACAGCAGCCCACAAGGCTCCTCCGTCCCTGGGATTCTCCAGGCAAGAACACTGGCGTGGGCTGCCATTTTCTTCTCCAATGCATGAAGGTAAAAAATTAAAGTGAAGTCGCTCAGTCATGTCCGACTCTTCGCGACCCCATGAGCTGCAGCCTACCAGGCTCCTCTGTCCATGGGATTTTCCAGGCAAGAGTACTGGAGTGGGGTGCCATTGCCTTCTCCTGTTCTGAAAGCTGGAAGTCCTAAATCAAGGTGTCAGGAGGGTTGGTTCCTTCTGAAGACTGTGAGGAAAGGATCCATTTCATGTCTCCCCTAGCTTCAGAGAGCCTGCTGGCAATCTTTGCTGCTGCTGCAAAACTCCAGTCTTTTTCCTTACAGGGCATGGCCATGGGATGATATTCTGGCCAATGAGATGTGAGAAGCAGCACTGAGAGCAGGTTCTGGGCAACATCCTGTTGAAAGCGGCTTTCCCTCCTCTTTCTCTGCCTCCCTTCCCTTCAGCTGGAATGGGAGCGGAGTAGGAGCCAGCTTCAACCTTACAGATGAGGGCAACACCTAGGGCAATAATTTTCAAACTTTGCTTTCTGGATTCCTTTACACTCTTACAAATTGAGGACCTCAAAGAGTTTTAACTTATCTATTGATATTTAGTGATGTTTAAAATGAAGTGAAAACATTTAAATACTTATTCTGAAAACACCAATACAGTATACTAACACATATATATGGAATTTAGAAAGATGGTAAGGATAACCCTGTATGCGAGACAGCAAAAGAGACACAGATGTATAGAACAGTCTTTTGGACTCTGTGGGAGAGGGAGGGGGGCATGATTTGGGAGAATGGCATTGAAACATGTATAATATCATATATGAAACAAATTACCAGTCCAGGCTCGATGCAGGATACAGGATGCTTGGGGCTGGTGCACTGGGATGACCCAGAGGGATGGTATAGGGAGGGATGTGGGACGGGGGTTCAGGATGGGGAGCACGTGTACACCCGTGGTGGATTCATGTTGATTGGCAAAACCAATACAATATTGTAAAGTAATTAGCCTCCAATTAAAATAAATAAATTTATATTTAAAAAAATAAAACTGAAATGATCATAAAATAAATAAATAAATAAAAATCACATATTCTTTTCAGAAAAAAAAACTTATTCTGAAGTAACAATCAATCTATTACATGTTAATGTAAACAAAATGTTTAGTGGAAGATAATACATGAAGCAATTCTGTTAAATGTGTGGCAGGTGTTTTACTGACATTTTTGTAAATCTCTTTAAAGTCTGACAATAGAAGACAGCTAGACTCTCATATTCTGTGTTTAATTTATTGTTGTATCATATGTCATGTAATCTGTGGAATATTTCCGTGCATACACATGAGAAAATGAAAATGACAAAATGCCTTCATAGTCTTCTGAAAATAAGTTCTTATGAAAATAAGATCACTGATTAAAAATATAGAAGATGACACAATCAGATGGAAAGATAAATTCATAGACTGGAAGGATGTTGTTAAATTGATCAGACTATCCAAGGCAAACTACACATTCAATGCAATCTCTATCAAAAAACCAAAGGTATTTTTCGTAGAGCTAGAACAAGTAATTCTAAAATTTGCACAGAAGCAAAAAGACTCCTAATAGCCAAGGCAATCTTGAGAAAGAAGAACAGAGTGGAGGGATCATGCTCCTTGACTTCAGACCACACTGTCGACACAAAACTACGGAAATTAAAACAGTGTGTACTGGCACAAACCACGAGGATCAGTGGGACAGAAGAGTCCAGAAATGAACCCACACACTTACAGTTAATTGATCAAAGCAGAGGAGGCAGGAAAGCATATTGGGGGAAGGGGCATCTCTTCAATAAGCAGTCTTGGTAAAACAGGACAGCTACATGTAAAAGAAAGAAATTAGAACATTTCCTCATACCATATACAAAAAGATATTCAAAAGAGATTGAAGACCTAAACGTAAGACCGGAAACCACAACTCTTAAAGAAGAACATAGGCAGAACACTGACATGAATCATAGCATTGTTTATTCTGTCTAAGGCAAAAGAAATAAAAGCAAACATGAACAAATGGAACCTAATTCAACTCAAAAGCTTTTGCACAGCAAAGGGAATCAACAAAAATACAACCTGCTGAATGGGAGAAAATATTTGCAAATGACATGATCAATAAGGAGCTATATCCAAAACATATAAACAGCTCATACAGTCAGTCAGTCAGTTCAGTCGCTCTGTCGTGTCCGACTCTGCAACCCCATGAATCGCAGCACGCCAGGCCTCCCTGTCCATCACCAACTCCTGGAGATCACCCAGACTCACGTCCATCGAGTCAGTGATGCCATCCAGCCATCTCATCCTCTGTCGTCCCCTTCTCCTCCTACCCCCAATCTCTCCCAGCATCAGAGTCTTTTCCAATGAGTCAACTCTTCGCATGAGGTGGCCAAAGTACTGGAGTTTCAGCTTCAGCATCATTCTTTCCAAAGAAATCCCAGGGCTGATCTCCTTCAGAATGGACTGGTTGGATCTCCTTGCAGTCCAAGAGATGTGTAAAATAGAGATTTTTTTAAAATAAGGCATACAGATGGTCAATAAGCACCTGAAAAGGTATTCAGCATCACTAATTGGAGAAAAGCCAATCAAAATCACGAGATCATCTCACACCTGTCAGAATGGCCATCATCAAAAAGACCACAAATAACAAACATTAGTGAGGGTGTGGAGAAAAAGGAACCCTATTACACTGTTAGTGGGAGTGCAAATTCATGCAGCCACTATGGAAAACAGTGAGACGGTTTCTCAAATAACTGAAAATAGAAACTACCAGGAAGATCAATCAGGATGGCAAAGTAGGAGGATGTGGAAATCACCTTCCCACAAACACTTCAAAAATACATCTACATGTGGAACAATTCTCACTGAAAACTAACTAGAAACTGGCCAAGAGACCAAGACTGTAAGAAACAGCCATAAAATCAAGTACAAAGGGGCAAGAAATGACCAGGTTGGAACCTGTGCCCTTGGGAGGGGACTCAGAGGAAAAGTGAGATTACTCGGGAGGGGAGCCACCATGGTGAGTGAGTAGTTTAAGACGCATACTGGGCACCCCAGTCTTTGGGCTGAAGCTGTTCTGCTTGACCCAAAACCTGGGTGGCAGTATTAATAATAATACTGAGTGGTGTCTGCTCTGTCTCCCAGGAACCAGAGTGAAGCCGTAGGCCCACCCTAGGAAAGGCATGAGTCCAGATCCCTTGGGGCTAAATGCTGCTGAGTGGATCTTGTTTTTCACCTGCAAGGATGCCCTGCTGGGGCCTGTAGCCAGGCCAGTGCCTCCACTGGCCTGGGCAAGGTAGCTGGGCAGACTGGCTGCAGGCCTGGAGAGGAGCCTGTGTGGAGTGAGGCTAGGGGCCCACTATTCCTGCAGTCACGCAGGTTATGCAACCACCACTTCCACTGGCACAGACATCCTCTGTGGCCTGGCTGCACTGGTCAAACCGGGTAAGTAGGACCTCAAACATGGCTTGGAGGCAGAAGAGCTCAGGTTCCCTTTGGTGCTCTGGATGGCCCAGGCCCATGCTCAGCCCATCTAGCCGGCTGGAGGAAATGGAAGGGTTTTGGAGTTTCTGGTAGGTGGGAAGATGAGCCCCCTGGACTGGTTGGAATGCTGGTGAAACTAACAGGAGGGTGGTAGGAAGCTCAGACTCCACTCAAGAGAAACACATGCATGTTTGCTTGCTGCTGAGATAGGGCAGAGAAGCCAGACTAAAAACTCCAAGGTGGCTGCCTGATTCCCTGTGATCAGCCCTGTGTGCACCCCAGCCTGAGCCCAGTGAACTCTTTAGCCCAACGTAGTAAGGCACAACTCCACACTGAAGCAGGAGCCATCATGACAAAGAAGAGAGCTGGGCCCTGGGACGCACAGGCAACTCAGACCTAAAGTAGCATCTAAGCAGGATGATGGCAGCCCTTACTGGTGCTCACACAGACAGCACTTCAGAAACATTCTTGATCTCTGATGGCAGCTGGACCACCACAGGGCATGCACCAACACATGCCAAGTTCACACAGCTCTGCCTGCCCCACAGTGCAGCTCCACACCAGGGTGGGGGTGGCAGATGCTGAGGGAGAGATCAGATGTGAGGGATGAAGACACTCAGGCCCGAAGCACTGTCTGAACAGGGCTGAGGAAGCTACTACTGGTGCTTGCATAGGCAGCACATCAAAAGCAGCCTGGACCATTATCTGAGGCTAGACCACCACATCCCATACCTTGTCACAAGCTGAGAGCCCTCATGGTCCTCATGCTTCAGCACTGCTCCTGCCAGGGCCAAGGATGCCGGTGCTGGGATGGAGGGGAGGTCACATTTAAAGAGAGTGGAGCCAGCTTGGACCTGACCCTCAGGGCTTCTGCTCCAACAATTTGAGACCAGGGCCTGGATCTTCCTTTGATAGGTAATGACCCCTGAGCAGAGGGGCCTCCTTGCCTCACCCCTGGATCTGGCTCAAGTACCCCTCCATCTTCAGCCCCACATCGTACCAAGGTGATAGCTGCCAGCACACCCTGATGTAAGATGTGACTTGTGTTCATGTCAAATCCAGATCTCCTACCAAAGCCACTGGGCACAGGCAGACTGCATAGGGATGCTTCCACATATAGACACCACTACAAGACTGTAACTGTTAACTGTTTCACCTAAATTCAGAGAGACAGAGAAAGTTAAGCAAAATGAGAAAACAGGAAACTAGTCTCAACTGAAAAAACAAGAGAAAAATCCCTGAAAACATAATGAAACAGAAACAAACAACTTACCAGATAAAGAGTTCATAGCAGTAGTAATAAGAATGCTAACTGAATTAGAGGAACACAGTGAGACTTTTAACAAGGAACTAGAAAATATTAAAAACAACCAGTCAGAATTGAAGAATACCATAACTGAAATGAAAAACGTACTAGAAGGAATTGACAGCAGAACAAGGGATAAGGAGGAATGCAAAAACGACAGCACTTCAGAAACATTCTTGATCTCTGATGGCAGCTGGACCGCCACAGGGCATGCACCAGCACATGCCAAGTTCACACAGCTCTGCATGCCCCACAGTGCAGCTCCACACCAGGGTGGGGGTGGCAGATGCTGAGGGAGAGATTTAAGCTAAAATATCTTAAAATATCTCTGGGATAATACCAAGCATACCAATACTCCCATTACAGGGGTCCCAGAAGGAAAGGAGAGAGAGAAGGGGTAGACAGAATATTTGAAATTATGGCTAAAATCCTCACAAGCCTGAAAAACTACATTTAAGTGCAGGAAGCATAGAGTGTCCAGAACAAAATGAATTCAAACAGACCCACACCAAAACATAACAGCTAAAATGGCAAAAGTTAGAGAATTCTAAAAGCAGCAAGAGAAAAACCAAAGTCATGTGCAAGGAAGCTCCCTAAGGTTATCAACTGGTATCTTTACAAAAGCTTTGCAGGTCAGGAGGGAGTGCTGATATATTCAAAGTGCTGAAAGGGAAACATTTGCAGCCTAGAACACTTTACCCAGCAATACCATCATTCAGAACTGAGACAGAGAGAAAGAATTTCTCAGACAAACAAAATTAACAGTTCATCAATACAAAACCTACCCTAAAAGAAAATGTTAATGGTCTTCTCTAAGCAGAAAAGAAACTGCTCTAACAAAAAGTAAGGATCTAAGGAAAGGAAAAATTCTATTAGGAAAGGCAAATACATAGTAAGGGCTGAGGCTCAAACACTTAAATAAGCTAATATGAAGATTAAAAGACAAAAAAATGTAAAAGTGTAACTGCAAAAAATAATGAAGGGATAAACATGAAGATACAAAATATGACATCACAAAATGTGAAGGAGGGGAACAAAAAAACATAGATCTTTTAGAATGTGTTTGAACTTAAAGTAACAGTCTAAAATGAGTAGATATAGTTTATAGGTTAACATTTATGAACCTTGTAGTAACTACAAGTCAATACACTACAATACTAAACTAGAAAGAAAAGAATACAATCATATCACTAATGAAAATCAAACTACAGCGAAATAAATGAACAGAGAAGAACTAAAAATAACCAGAGAACAAGCAATAAAATAGTAATAAGTACACACTGGTGAATAATTACTTTAAATGTCAATGGACTAAATGCTCCAAAAGACATGGGGTGGCTGATTGGATAAAAAAACAAAACCTATCCATACGCTGCATACAAGACATTCATTTCAAAGCTAAAGACACACACAGGCTAAAAGTGAAGGGATGAAAAAAAGATATAAAAAGACAGCAGTAGTAACATTCACACCAGACAAAATAGCTCTTAAAGTTTATAATAAAGACAAAGAAGGGCATCATATAATGACAAAGGGATCAATACAAGAATCAATACAAGAAGAGGGTGTTATACTCAAGTATGCATCCAGTACAGGAGCATTTAAATATATAAAGCAAACACTAACAGACATAAAGGAAGAAATTCACGATAATACAGTAATAGTGAAAGTGAAAGTCGCTCAGTTGTGTCCGACTCTTTGCAACCCCACGGGCTAAACAGTCCATGGAACTCTCCAGGCTAGAATACTGGAGTGGGTAGCCTCTCCCTTCTCCAGGGGGTCTTCCCAACCCAGGGATCAAACCCAGGCCTCCTTCATTGCAGGCAGATTCTTTACTAGCTGAGCTACAAAGGAAGCCTGCAGTAATAGTAGGAGGCTTTAATATACTACTTATATTAATGGAGAGATCATCTAGGAGAAAAAAGTCAGTCAAGAAGGTCTTAAATAAATGACATAAATAATGTAAATAAAATGTAAATAAATGACTTAAATAAATAAATGACAAAATAGACCAGTTACACTTAGATATCTACAGGATCTTCCATCTAAAACACAGTAGAATACACATTCTGAAGAACACACTATGTGCACTTAAAGGATAGATGACATGCTAGGCCATGAAACTACTTTTGACAAATTTGATAGCACAGAAATTATATCAAGCATTTTTTTAACCAGAATGGTATGAAACTATGTCAATTACAGAAAGAAAAATGGGAAATCACAAACCCATGGATACTAACAACATTCTATAAATACTATAAAACCATTGGATCCCTGATGAAATCAAAGAGGATATCCAAAACCACCTTGAGACAAACAGAAATGTAAACACAACTTTCCAAAATGTATCAGTTCAGTTCAGTCGCTCAGTCCATTCGGACTCTTTGCAACCCCATGTATTGCAGCCGCGGCACAACAAAAGCATTTTAGGAGGGAAGTTTACAGAAACATAGGCCCGCCTCAAGAAAAAAGAAAAACTTCAAATACACAATCAAACCTACCATCTAACTTTCTACCATCTAATTTCTAAAGAAATTAGAGAAATAACAAATGAAGCCCAAAGTCAGCAGAAGGAATAAGATCAGAGAGGAACTAAATAAAATGGAAACTAAAGAAACAACAGAAAATGATCAGTGAAATTAATAGCTGTTTATTGGAAAAGATAAACAAAATTGACAAACTTTAGCTAGGATCTTCAAGAAGAAAAGAGAGAGGACCCAAATAAACAAAATAGGAAATGACAGGAAAAATAACCACCAACACCAGAGATACAAAAAATCTTAAGAGAACGCCATTCACAGTTACGTGCCAACAATTTAAACAACTTAGAAGGAATGTACAAATTTCTAGAAACATTCAACCTTCCAAGACTGAATCAGAAAGACAATTTGAACTGACTGATCACTAGTAGTGAAATTGAATTTGTAATTAAAAACAACTCTCAGCAAAAAAAGGCCAGAATTCTATAGCTTGACAGTAACTTGTAACAAAATAGAGCTAATATTCTCAAACTATTCAAAAAAATTGAAGAGGACAGACACTCCCAAATTCATTCTGTAAGTCCACCATTATCCCAATACTCAAACCAAAAAAAGACAACACCAAAAAAGAAAAAAGAGAAAGAAAATTACAGGCCTATATCTCTGATGAATATGATGCAAACATCCTCAAAATATTAGTAAACTGATTTTATATATAAATATATACTGGTATATACACACACACAATATACAAAAAGGATTATACATCTTGATTAAGTGGGATTTATTTTAGGGATGCAGGGATAGTTCAATATTCACAAAAAAACATTACACACCAAGCCAACAAAAAGGATAAAAATCACGTGATCATCTCAACAGATGCAGAGAAAGCATTTGACAAAATTCAATATTCATTCATGATAAAAAAAAAAACCCTCAAAAATCATGTAAAGGGAACATATCTCAACAAAATAAAGTCCACTTATGACAAATGGACTAATACATCCACAGCTAACATACTCAACGGTGAAAAGCTAAAAGTCTTTCCTCTAAAATTAATAGCAAGATAGAAATGCTCATGCTTGCCACTTCTATTTAACACAATATTGCCAGTCACAGCAATCAGACAAGAAACAAAAGGCATCTAAATTGGAAAGGAAGAAGCAAAACTGTCACTATTTGTGAATAACATACTAAGTCTTTCACAAAACAAAAACTGACAGAATAAATGAATTCTGTAAAGTTGTAGGATGCTAGATTAATATACATAAATCTGTTGCTTTTCTATGAACTAATAATGAACTATGAGAAAGCAAAAAAAAAAAAAAATCCAAAACAGTAACTTTTAAAATTGAATTAAAAAAAAAAAACAACTAAGGAATAAAACTTAACCAAGGAGGTGAGCCATCTATACACTTAAAACGTGTACCCCAGTGTTCATCGCAGCACTGTTTATAATAGCCAGGACATGGAAGCAACCTAGATGTCCATCAGCAGATGAATGGATAAGAAAGCTGTGGTACATATACACAATGAGTATTACTCAGCCATTAAAAAGAATACATTTGAATCAGTTCTAATGAGGTGGATGAAACTGGAGCCTATTATACAGAGTGAAGTAAGCCAGAAAGAAAAACACCAATACAGTATACTAACGCATATATACGGAATTTAAAAAGATGCTAACAATAACCCTGTGTACGAGACAGCAAAAGAGACACTGATGTATAGAACAGTCTTATGGACTCTGTGGGAGAGGGAGAGGGTGGGAAGATTTGGGAGAATGGCATTGAAACATGTATAATATCATGTATGAAACGAGTTGCCAGTCCAGGTTCAATGCATGATACCGGATGCTTGGGGCTGGTGCACTGGGATGACCCAGAGGGAGGGTATGGGGAGGGAGGAGGGAGGAGGGAGGAGGGTTCAGGATGGGGAACACATGTATACCTGTGGCGGATTCATTTCGATATTTGGCAAAACTAATACAATATTGTAAAGTTTAAAAATAAAATAAAATTAAAAAAAAAAAACACTATAAAACATTGACGAAGGAAACTGATGGTAAAAAGGGAAAGATATCCCATGCTCTTGGACTGGAAGAATCAATATTATCAAAATAGCTATACTATACAAAGCAACCTATAGATTTAATGCAATCCCTATCTAAATACTGAGGACATTTTTCACAGAAGTAGAACACATGATCCTAAAGTTTATATGGAACAACAAAAGACCCCACATTTCAAAGCAATCTTGAGAAAAAAGAACAAAGCTGGAGGTACCATGTGCCCTGACTTCAGACTATACTACAAAGTTACAATATTCAAAACAGTATGGTATTGACACAAACCCAGACATATAGATCTATGGAACAGAATCGAGTCCAGAAATAAACCCACACACTTACAGTCAATAAATCAACAAAGGAGGCAAGAATATACAATGCAGAAGACGGTCACTTTCATAAGTGGTGCTGAGAAAACTGAACAGCTACATGTAAAAGAATAAGCTTAGAGCATTTCCTCACACCAATACAAAAGTAAACTTAAAACTGAGTAAAGATCTAAATGTAAGATCCGAAGCTCTAAAATTTCTAGAAGATAACATAGGCAGAGAACTCTTAGACATAAATTTTAGCAATATTTTTTGTGGTCTCCTAAGGCAAAGGAAATAAGAGCAAAAATGAACAAATGGAACCCAATTAAACTTAAAAGCTTTTATTCAGCAAATGAAATCTTTGACAAAAATGAACAACCTGCTGAATGGGAGAAAGTACTTGAAAATGATATGACAAATAAGGAGTCAATATCCAAAGGATATAAACAGGTCATACAATTAATTTAAAAAAAAACTTGATTAAAACATAGGAGGAACTCAAAGAAGACATTCAGATGGCCAACAGGCACATGAAAAGATTCTCAACATTACTAATCATGGATATGCAAATCAAAACCACAGTGAGAAATCGCCTCACACCTGTTACAATGCTGCTGCTGCTGCTGCTGCTGCTAAGTAGCTTCAGTCGTGTCCGACTCTGTGTGACCCCATAGATGGCAGCCCACCAGGCTCCCCCGTCCCTGGGATTCTCCAGGCAAGAACACTGGAGTGGGTTTCCATTTCCTTCTCCAATAAGTGAAAGTGAAAAGTCAAAGTGAAGTCACTCAGTCATGTCCGACTCTTAGCAACCCCATGGACTGCAGCCTACCAGGCTCCTCTGTCCATGGGATTTTCCAGGCAAGACTACTGGAGTTGGGTGCCATTGCCTTCTCTGACCTGTTACAATGGCTATCATCAAATCCTGGAAATGGTGTAGTGAAAAGGGTTCTCAGTGTTGATGAGAATATAAATTGGTGCAGCCACTATGGAAAACAGTGTAGAAGTTCCTCAAAAAACTAAAAATAGAACTATCATCTGATTTAAGTAATTACACTCCTGGGTATGCAAAAAAAAAACAAAAAAAAAAACCTTGAAAACACTCATTCAAAAAGATATATGCACGCCAATGTTCATAGGAGTGTATTTACAATAGCCAAGATACAGAAAAAACCAAAGTGCTGTTGACAGATGACTGGATTAAGATGTGGTATATATACACACACAATGGAGTATTACTCAGTCACGGAAATGAATGAAATTCTACCATTTGCAACAATGTGCATGGACCTAGGCTGCTGCAGCCAGCACAGCAGGTAGGGATTGAAAGTGGTCAATGCATAGTTTGGGAAAAAGAAACTAGAGACAGAAGTAAAGTTTTAAAGATGGGACTGGGGGACTCAAGACCTCTTGGTCAAGAGCCCTGTTGCTTGGAGCCGCATCACTTTTATTTAGTGTCTTGGCAAGCAGAAAGCATATGTTGTGTTACAATGAAGTCAGCCTCCTGTGTCCCTGGTCACGTCTCCCATTTTATTGATTACTTTAACCTATCTTTGTTATTTTCTTGTACAAGGGCTCTCACCTAGCCGGAGGTCATAGACCGACATATGCCTTGGGAAAACATCTTCACGTGTGCACAGGCAGTGCTCTGAACTTGCACTGACCTGGCGTTCCAAGGTCCACACTATGTTTTGCCTTAGCTTAGCAGGGCATGACAACCCCAACTGATCAACCCAATGTACTTTTATTTGGGTTATGCTGTATTGCTATATTTTGCTTTTATTCTTTTCCCATGGTGATTTTTTTCATGGCTTAGCCAGAGCAACAGGCAGCTAATTATTAACCCTGGCACTAGGCAGCCCATGCTTACTGAGTAAGTTACGCTTATTGAAATAAGTCAGAGAAAGACATATACTGTATGCCATTACTTATATGTGGAATAAAAAAACACATATATATAGGAAAACAGACTCAGATACAGGGAAGAAACTAGTGGTTACCAACAGGGAGAGGGAGGGACAAGGCACAAGATAGGGATAGAGGATTAAGAGGTAGGAGATACTAAATACAAAAAAGCTACAAGCATATATTGTACAGCACAAGAAATATAGCCAATGTTTTATGATTATTTTAAATCGAATATAATACATAAAAATTTTAATTAGTACATTGTATGCTTGAAAATACTATGTATCAACTATACCTCATTAAAATTATTTTGATATTATAAACCCTTGAAACTCTCAGGGATGCCCCAAAAGTCCTTGATTAAGACATCGAGAACCACTGCTGAGAACGAGAGAGACTAGAGTCCCAATATAACTGCATGGAACAGAACATGCTAATCCCCATAACCAGACCACCTACCAACATATACCTTCATGTGAATTATAAATAAATCTCCCATCTTCAGTTAGCCACTGTACTATGATCTCCATTTATGCCATCAAACCAACATCCTAAAACAATCATTTGACTGGCAGGGTTGTTTTTCTTAAGACAGTTAAGAATGAAGTGATATTTCTCATACAAAGTGTGAACTAAAAGTGGGATGTAAACTGCAGATTTAGAAAGCCTCCACTATCAAAATAAATGGGAGGAAGTGCCTCTCCTTATGGAAGTTAGGAATGTTCCCAAGCTTTCAGATCTGAAGCGTGCCTCTTTCATCTTGTCTGGTCCACTTTGCTCACTTAGGATACTTGCTGGCCCAGTAGGTAAATAAGTCCATGAAGAAAAGGAAAGTTTTTAGTAGAAAATTGATGTGATCAGAACAATGCTCAGAAAGATCCATCTCACAGCCCTGGACAAGTGGACTGGAAGCAGAGGGGCTAGCACTGGAACAGCCAGGCAGATAGAAGGTGCCCTAAGAGTCTGAGTGAACTCCAGGAGTTGGTAATGGACAGGGAGGCCTGGCGTGCTGCGATTCATGGGGTCGCAAAGAGTCGGACACGACTGAGCGACTGAACTGAACTGAAGACTCTAGGGGAATAGTAAGTCAGGATTAAGTCAGTGGAGAAGAGGAGGAGGGGAACGGATTGAAAGTATTCATGCCTGGATCACAGGTCCTGCACCGCAACAGAGAGCCATGGCACAGAGCACAGGCCAGCTCTGCACACAGAATATTCCTTAGGATGACTTATCTTCAGAACCCTGCCTGCTGGTCCGGATCATATCAGAAGATGCAGGATCCCTTTAAGTCTTTTCCAAAGCTGCCTAAAGCTGATCCCATGTTTCTCTCCCCGTAGCTGAATCAGTCCATTCTCCACCTACCCACACCAAGGGATCTGAAGCAGGTGGCACACTTGGTCACATCTTACCTCATAGGTGGCAGCAGTAAAAAGAACTGCCCCTCTCAGGCTGTCTGCATTATAAGCTCACCGAAAGTTCCCACCTCCCAGTCCTGAGGAGGGAACAAGGGGGTCATTGCCCTTACCTGGGTCCAGGACATCCTTGGTGGTTCTTTGAATTTGTCACAGGTCCTCCTTCCTGCAATCTGGAATGAAATATTAGTGTGCTCAGCAGTTGGAAGGATAAAAGTCAACTGTACAGACTGTTCACAATCTACCAGGTACACCTTTAAGTGCCTTATATATGTGAAGTTGTTTAATCCTCACAACCACCTTTTAAGACAGGTAGTAGTATTGTCCCCATGGTACAGATGAGGGACCCTAAGCACGGGATATTGAATAACTTGCTGAGACTGTATATCTAGTAACTAAAGGGCTTGGATTTAAACCAGGTCATCTGTCTCCAAAAGCCTGCATGCGGTCTTAACCGTGACATTCGACCATCTCAAATATGGTATCCAGGGATCAAGCCTGGGTTCCAGAGGATAGTCGTTCCCAAGAATGTGAGAAAAAGAAAAGGCAGGGAGGATTTGATATTATATTCACAGCACCTAATACCCAAGCAAACAGAAGTGGAGGGAAAAATCAATTTGATTCTTTGTGCCTTTATAGCACACGCCCCAATTCATCAGATCTCCTGTGTCAGAGATAGGATGGAATTGAATGCAAGTCTAAACTGATGAGTCTGGACTGCTGGACTATTGGTTTTAAATCCAATCAGGAGCTCTCATTTATAGCCTGCTGAACATCTGGAAGAAGTATTCCTGGTTCTAGGTTGCTACTGGGCTTCTAACTATGAAACAGAGCAGGACCCTATGGTTCTTTCCCTGACCATGTTTTCCCACCTGCCTTCTGTCTGTGAAAAAAACTTTAGCCAGAGAATAAGTCTAATCAGAGAAGTGAGAAAATGCACAAAGGAAAACTGTCCAACAAGAATAAATAATAATAGTTTAGTCACTAAGCACAGTTAAGGACCTTTAGTTCCTCCTCAAGGGTTACAGATGATATTCTGAGCCATATCCTGTGAGCTGTCTTATGGGTTCTGAAACCCCTACCAGATGAAAGCAGTTAACTGACTACATGATGACCAAATCGAAGCCATGACATAAACTACTTCATTTTACACAGTTCTGAGGCCCCAAAGAAATGGGAACAAACCGACCCTGGAACTGAAAATTAACTGTACTTAAAACAATCAAGTTGATGCTGGTCAGACCACTGATGACCAATTTCAAGATGACTATCTGAGCTGACTGTGCTATTTCTGCATGTAGTCCTCTTTCCATCTATAAAAGCTCTTGTTGACTGACAAAGTGTGAAGGAGTCAGCTTTTGGACAGGAGTCTGCCCCCCATCCCCATGCTAGCATCTGAAATAAAGCAAACTTTCCCTTCCACCAATCTTGCCTCTTTATTGACTTTTGAGTGGTGAGCAGCCAGACTCCACTTTCAGTTACAATTACACACTCAAAAACGAATCTCTCACCAGGGCCAAGCCCTCAGCGTGCTCACAGCCCAGCCTGTGTGCTCTGAGGACACCAGCAAAACCCTCTACTCTCTCTCCACCGAAGAGCTGCCTGATAGCCAGGGTCCTCAAATCTCTAGGTTTTATCAGTAGATGAAATAATTTGGCACAGTGGGTCAAAGGCCAAAGGCCAGTGGGTGTTTTCCTTCCAGAATGATCTTGAGTTACTTGCTGAATCCATGTTTACGCCCTTAGCAGCCAGGCCAATTTTCTACGTTTTAAAAATACTGACTCAAATCTTAACAACACTCATATCTTTTCCTCCTGCAAGAGACAGAATTTCCTTTCTGGAGTTTTCATGAAACCCTGACCATACTTTACTTTAGCACTTACTAAATCACCCTATTATTGATTGTTTAAAGAGCTGTTTTTCTACCAGATTATGAGCCTCTCTAAGGCAACTGTAACCAAACCAGGTGCTTTTTTGCTTGACAAACAGCAAGCCCACACTCTGATACTGAGGTTTGCAAGTGAAGTTAGGGTCTATTTACAAGGCAGCCAAGCAAGGACACAGGAGAACAAATCTCAAAATCAGCCTGCCCCAAGGTAAATTGGCTCGGGGTTCTATGCAGGTGTAACCAGGCTACAGGCCCATACATGTTCTAAGGGCAGAGTTTGAGGTTCTTTGATGTCAAAGGTCATCGAGCTCAAACACTTGTGTGTGCCCAATTGGAGGGTCCGTGTTGCTATAACCCTAATATCTACACATAAAATTGATGCTAAAATCAGCACCAAGATTCCAAAAAAGCATCAGTGGGATATGCAGAATAATCACACTTTTAACCAGTTCATCTTGATCAAGACACAGCTGACTTCAAGTTCCCAGAAAACAACACAGACAAACATCTTATTGTTTATGTGCCGCTGGGAGGACAGGCAAGTCTTCACACAACCTTCATTAGTGAAGGCAGGTGAAATGGATTTCACTAATTATTACCCACAGTTTCACAAAGACTATGCTCCATCTATCTTGGAGGCTCTGTGGCTTTATACATAGTAGGTTCCACAGCTAATGAAAAAAAGAATGAAAAGTGAGAATGAGAGGCAGATAATGGTGTTCAGACCTTTATATGATTCAAAATGTCCTGAGAATAACCCTCCTGTCCCCCAAAATCTCCTTCCTGGCCCTGCTTCTTTCTGTATGTGACTTTCTATCATAATTAAGGAGCTTTGAAAACATAAATAGCACTGGGAAAATAATTCCTCAACCCATAGCTATTAATATAAGATGGAAATATTTTTAAAAGGTGATTTGTGGGGTAGAGACTGTGAAAGATTGGGCTGTGATGATGCCCACACAGGTTATGTCAGGCAGAAGGGAAAAAGCCAGAGATGGTAAATGTCTCAGTAGGTGGAGGGGAAGAGTAAGGGGAGGGGATGAGGGAATTTAAGGCAAATTTCCTTACATCATAATTGTCTCTAGAGCTAGTAGTCCAGAAAGTAAAATATTATTCTGCATATCTCATTGATGCATTTCTGGAATCCTGGTGCTTATTTTCATGTCAATTTTATGTGTAGATATCAGGGTTATACCAACTAATCTAATTCTCTTGGAAATGTGGGACAGAGTGAACCAAACTGTTGAAGTGTATAATTCAGCACTTTCAAGGCCAAAGCAAATGCTCCTTAATTTTTTCTGAATAAATTCACTAATCAATTCACTGGATGAGCCACATTTCCTTTTCACAGCCAAATTCCAAACAGCATGATGATTCTTCAGTTCCCATTGGTAGTTTAGCCTGGATTGGGTTATGCTATATGACTTTGTGGCCTAGTGGGCACCTGGAGACCTCCATGACTGCAGGGACCTGGAAAAACAGAACATGGAGCTGCTGTGCGCTGGAGATGGGAGGCTCATTTCTGCAGACTGCCTAGCCACCACTTTCCGCCCACTGTCATTTGCTTCTCCCCCTCCCTGTTGCTTACCTTCAGGGTCATTTACTCTTCCAAAGCCACCTGCTCCTCCTTGCCTTGGAGTTTCTAGGTGCCAGCTCTCTAAGGTTTGACCTCAAGACCTGCCAACTCGGAGCTGGGATGGCATTTCCCATCTGCAGCAAAAGCCATTTCAAAAAGCAGAGTGAGAGAGCCCTGGGCTTCTCACATCTTCCTTGATGGATGTGTTTGTGGCTGCAAAAACCAATTACTGAAGCTCAGCTGTAAGAAATGAAATGTATTTAGTCACAGGTAAAGTTCATGAACACGGTATTAGCTGCAGAATGTGTGTGGTGGCATCTTTTACAAATGAATGCATAGCCTTGATCCTGCTCCTTTTACAAATAAGCCATCTTCAGAGCGATACTGACGGCAAAAACAGAAGTGAGTCTATTGTCCTGGCAGCCTCAAAGCTGCTCAGAATAACGAACTATGGTGCATAGCACTTTATCTTCATCAGAATTTTCCTCTGCTTGTTTATAGCATCTGACATGCCCATATTCCCTTGGGATCAAACGGGCTTATAGCCCGGCAGGACAAACTCTTTCCTCCACACTTTCTGGTTTAATATTTGAAGCTGTTGCACCAAAAGAAATTTAATTTATTTTTATTCTTAATTTAATTTAATTTATTGCAAAGAGAGAACGCAGAAAGCAGGTGAGGGCACATACAGCTACCAATCTGACTCTCCCAGCACCAGTCCGAAAAATGACTGTATGCTCTCTTTCGACTACCCCAGAATGATGATTTGGGAAACCAAGGACCAAACTATCAGACTTAGTTCCCCTGTTTACCCTAGATACAAACTTTGGTGAAAATTTTTTTTTTTTAATTGAGAAAGCAACATTTCACAAAGACTATGCTCCATCTATCTTGGAGGCTCTGTGGCTTTATACATAGTAGGTTCCACGGCTAATGAAAAAAAGAATGAAAAGTGAGAATGAGAGGCAGATAATGGTGTTCAGACCTTTATATGATTCAAAATGTCCTGAGAAATTGTGCTTCCCAAGAGAAGTTAAACCTGGCAGACTACTCAATATCAAATGTTACTCTAGGTAAAAAAGAAAAGCTCTTTAAAACCTAAAAGGACCTTGAAGAGGCTTTGAGAAGCCAGCCTTTTCCTCCTTGGTTTGCCTCCCAACAGAAGGGTCGTGGACTTACCAGGCTGAGGGCTGGTTTCCACTGCCAGCTCTCTTATCCATACTGCTGGATGGTACTAGACTAATCCTACAATATTTTTGAATTGCTTTTAACCCTTTGTTCTTTACTTTCTACTTGGAGCCACTATGGAGATTAAAAAAAAAAATGTCTGAAGAAGTTTAAACTTGAAAAGAGAATGTTAACGAAACTTTGCAAATGCTTGCAGAGACCTTCATCCACTCAATTCTTCTCACTTTTGGCCAATGCGTCAGTGCTTCCTTTGCTGGGTGGGAAAAAAAGCTTGTGTGTTTTCTTGTTCTCCCTCTAGTCTCTTCAAAATTCCATCTCTATATGAGTAGACTTTTTATGAGCTCAGGTGGTGTCTAGCCCGTCTTTCCCAGGATAATTAGTCAACCTGGATCCTGAAATCCACACTCTCTTCTTTCCCTCCAAGACTCTGCTCCATCACATTGTATCCTCCCTGGTATCTTCAGTGTCTACTCCTGCCTTGTCTCCCCTTCCCAACTGCCTGCAGACATGTACACACCTGTGCCTGGGAAGCTCTCCCAAGCTATCCTGCTACTGTACTTCTGCTTTTCCTTACCCAGACTCTTGACCAAATGCCACCCAGTATCCGCTTCCTGTAACAGTAATGCTAATAACAAGAAATGGTGTTATGGAACCAGGTTCATTTTGCCTGATGTACAGCAAGCTAAAATGCTAGGGTATCAAGCTCTGCGGCAGAGGGGGTTTATTCACAAGGCAAGCCAAGCAAGGAGATGGGAGACAGTCTCAGCTCTGTCTTCTAGAAATCAAGTGGCATGGGACATTTATGGGATAAAAAATAAAGAATCATAATGGTCTGGGGTGTGCAAAAAGGTGATTAGGAAAATGCGCGGTCATCATTGTTGTGCACAGGCTTACCTAAGCTACAAGCCTCTGCATGTTTAAAAGAAAAAAAAAATAAAGGCATTTAGCATGATCTGAGGGTGGAGTTTTTGGCTCTCTAACATCCAAAGATCACTGAGCATACACTCACGCATGCCCAGCTGAAGGGTCAGTGGTCTTATCCAGTCTTACCCAGTTCAGTTGGAACCAGACACAGCTGACTCCAAGTTCCTGGAAAACAACTCAGGCAAATATCTTATTGTTTAGTCTACTTTCCACCTGGAGGACACGCAAGTCTACTGTAGATGACATTGATTAGTAAAAGCAGGTGAAATGGATTTGATGAATGACTACTCACAGTTTCAATGATAAATAGCATTTGAGTGCCTACTCTGTGCCTATACATTAGGCAATGTATATACATTGTCCTTTAGCCTCACAAAAACCTCGAGAGTTAGCTGCTATTTTTATCATTATTATCTCCATTCTAAAGATGGAGACATGGAGGCATAAAGGAGTTAAACAACTTGCACAAGATCACACAGCAAGCCTGGAGACTCAATTGAAATCCAGGTGGTCTGCTCTCAGGACCCTCAGTTTCCACCACTATCTTGTACCTCTCTTTTGTTCTGCAGTCAGCCCTCCCAGCATTCTGAACCCATAGGCAGGAAGAGCACTGGTCTCATAAGAGCTGAACCCACTGACATTATCAATTTCTCATTCTCATCAATCTTTCTGCAGTATCTGACGTGGTTCATCTTCTGTTCGCATCTTCTTTTTGACCCTCTTCTCTCATTTGGCTTTCGAAGCACCGTATTATTTAGTTCTTATCCATTCTCTCTGACCTTTATTCTCTTCACTAGCTCCATTTTCTGCTCTTAATAATTACAAACATGCCAAGTTTTAGTCATTGAGACTTTGCCACTATCAATAGAAAGTCGCTCACCCCATGTCTTCGACTGTGTTAGCTGCCAATGAATCTTAGTTCTATAGCTTCAGTCTCATCATCCCTCCTGGCACCAGGCTTGAATGTCCAACTGAATGGGGAACTTTTCCACTAGATTGTATCACCTCTATTTTAAATGCAGTATGTTAATATAAATGAATCATATTTTCTCCAAGTTGCTGGAGCATTGTTCTTCTCTGCTCTTTTTCAAATGGTGCTATTACTTGTCTAGTCACTGGGCTTAAAAATGTGGATGTCATCTCTGAAGGCTCCCTTCTTGTCACCACTTAGCATTATCTACTCAAAATTAAGTCTTTTCAGTTCTTACTTTCATGATGAACACAACTTTCTCTTCTATTCCATTCTCTTTCCAGTGTCAGCACCCTAAAAGATGTCCTTATTAGCTAATGTTTATCCTACAGTTTAAGACAGTCTTTGACCTTCTTGTCTCTCTTGCAGACCCCAATCCATATGGCTGGCTGCCAAAATGTCATCAATCCAAAACACTATTTGCATCACATTATAACCCTGTTCGTAAATCTAAAGAGGCTTCCTATGAGAAAAGCCCAAACTCATTAGCCTGGCATTTAATGCCCTCTCTGCTGCTGCTGCTGCTAAGTCGCTTCAGTCGTGTCCGACTCTGTGCGACCCCATAGACGGCAGCCCACCAGGCTCCTCCATCCCTGGGATTCTCCAGGCAAGAACACTGGAGTGGATTCCTCCTCCATTGGAGGAGGACATTTCCCCCTCCAATGTCCTCTCTAATTTGACCATAATTGGCCTTTCCCATTTTCTGTCCTCTACTCCAAGTCAGTTCTGCCTATATCCAAATATTTTCAGCTCACACTTGTGTCCACATCATGGCTTTCCTTTCCTGTGGTGATGCCCTTGCTTTTCACAGACTACTACCCTTTCAGGATTCAGCTTTGGTTCTTGTTTCTTCAATCAATATGCTATGACCACATTCTCCTAGAAATGATCTCCTTCCTCTGAATTCTACAGTAATGATCATCTATGTTATCAATTTAGCACTAAGCATTTCCTGCCTATATTTTCATAGGATATGATCTCCTTGCCAACTTTTTTTTTTTTTTAACACATTGTGCAGGTGTTAGATCTAGGTACTAAAATAGGTATTTTAAAGTCATATTTTAATAATATATTGAGAATTCGGTATTTTCTCAGGGCTGTACAGATGAAGCAATTGAGTCTCTGAGAAGTTAAGTAAATTGGCTAAGGAAGCTGCTAACATGAATCTAAGCAGGGATTTTAACCAGGGAATAAGACCCTGAGGCCCATTCTCTTTCTGTTGCAGCATACCATGTCCTTTCAGCTGCCTGGAGTGCAATGACCCAATTTTATATCTTTTTGTATATTTCATGGTACCCAGCAAAGGTCTTGAGTATACTGCTCAAAAATGTTTCTGTTTGAAAGATGTGCTGCCAAAAAATAAAATTACCTGACATAAAAAGCATTGATCCTCCATAGGAGCCCCACTGTCAACACAGGGAAGAAGGAGCCTGGATCTGTCATAGCATCCTCCTTGTCAGTGGGCAAGGCTGCAGCCACAGTGGGTTCTATTAACTTTGTGGGCATGAACACACAGAAGTAGGGCTAAAACCTGAGCTAGTTACCAGCAATCCACTGTGGGCCCAGGGAGGCAGCTCTGTTGGGTTCTCCCTCTGGCAGATTTTGGGACCAGGACTTTGTACATGGTCCTGAGTCTGTGGGTTCAGGAGATGCAGCTCCCGTGGATTTATGTGCTGGTGGCTTTATGAGCATGCATGCATCCAGTAACTTCATGAAAAAATTTGTATCACACCAAGTCAGCTAAGCTGCTACTGAATTCATGACCCACAGAAATAATGAAATAATTAATATTTGCTGTTTCAAGCTGGGGGGGGGGGGGAACCTCCTTGCAAACAAAAATCCAGGACTGGGGAATTCTACCAAACATACAAAACAAACAAACAAACATACTCTCAAACTCTCGAAAAAGGTTAAAGAGGAAGGAACACTCTCAAAGTCGTTGTATGAAGCTACCAAAACCCTGATAACAAAACCAGACAAAGATACTACCAAAAAAGAAAATTACAGGTCCATATCACTAAGTATTTTTTTAAAAAGTAAGATTATAGCATCCAGCCCTATTATTTCATGGCAAATAGAAGAGGAAAATGTGTAACTAGTGACAGATTTCCTCTTTTTGGGCTCTAAAATCACCACAGATGGTGACTAGAGTCATGAAATCAGAAGACAATTACTTCTTGGCAGGAAAGCTATGACAAACCTAGACACTGTGTTGAAAAGCAGAAACATTACTCTGCCAACAAAGGTCATATAGTCAAGGCTATGGTCTTCCCAGTGGTCACGTATGACTGTGAGAGCTGGAACATAAAGAAGGCAGAATGTCAAAGAATTGATGCCTTTGTACTGCGGTGCTGGAGAAGACTCCTGAAAGTCCCTTGGACAGCAAGAAGATTAAACCAGTCAATCTTAAGGGAAATCAACCCTGAATACTCATTGGAAGAACTGATGCTGAAGCTCCAGTATTGTGGTTATCTGATGCAAATAGCCAACTCATTGGAAAAGTCCCTGATGCTGGGAAAAACGGAGGGCAGAAGGAGAAGAGGATATCAGGGGATGAGATAGCCGGGTCGCACCACTGATGCAATGGACATGAACTTGGGCAAACTCTGGGAGATGCTGAGGGACAGGGAGGCTTAGGATGCTGCAGTCCATGGGGTCTCAAAGAGTCAGACGTGACTGGGCAACTGAACAACAACATCACTGATGAATATAGATGCAAAAATTCTCAACAAAATATTAGTAAACTGAATTTAACAACACATAAAAAGGATCATATGCCATGATGAAGTTAGATTTACTCCAGGGTCACAGGATGGTTCAACATATGCAAATCTATGTGATACAGATCAGCAAAAGACAGATCAGCAAAAGACAAAAGCCATGTGATCATTTCAACAGAAGCAGAAAAAGCATTTGATAAAATTCAACATCCATTCATGATAAAAACTCTTACCAAAGTGAGAGTAGAGGAAACATATCTCAACATAATACAAGTCACTTAGGACAAACCGCAGCCAACATAATACTCAATGGTGAAAAGCTGAGAGCCTTTTCACTAAAAATCTACAACAAGACAAAGATGGCATTTTACCACCTCTATTTAACAAAGTATGAGAAATCCAAGCCACAGTAATCAGACAAGAAAAAAAAAGTATCCAAACTGGGAGGGAAGAGGTAAAATTTTCATTATATGAGATGACCAGTACTCTATGTAGAAAACCCTAAAGACTCCACACACAGAAAATTATTAGAACTGATAAGTAAATTCAGCATGGTAGCAAGATACAAGGTTAATATACAGAAATTTGTAGAATTTCTCTATACTAACAATGAGATACAGAAAGAGAACATTAAAAAAAACCCTTTTAAAATCACATCAAAAAAATAAAATACTAGGAATAAACCTAACCAGTGAGGTGAAAGACTTACATGCTGAGAACTATAAAACACTGATAAAGGAAACGGAAGGTTATTTAAGGAAATGGAAATATATCCCATGCTCTTGGTTTAGAAGACTTAATATAGTTAAAATTGACATACTACCCAAGGCAATCTATAGATTTAATGTGGTTTCTATCAAATTACCATGACATTTTCCACATAACTAGAATATATAATCCTAAAGTTTATACAGAACCACAAAAGACCCAGAACTGTCAAAGCAATCCTGAGGAAAAAGAACAAAGCTAGAGGTATCACCCTTCCAGACTTCAAACAATACTATAAAGCTACAGTAATCAAAACAGCATGGTATTGGCACAAAAACAGACGTACAGATCAATGGAACAGAATAGAGAGCTCAGAAATAAACCCACACATCTTCAGTTAAAGGAGGCAAGAATATATAATGGGGAAATGACAATCTCTTGAGCAAGTGGTGTTGGAAAAGCTGGACAGCCAAATGTGTTAGAACACACCCTCACATCATACATAAAAATAAACTCAAAATGGCTTAAAGACTTAACTATAAGACACAACACCATAAAACTTCTAGAAGAGAACATAGGCAAAATATTCTCTGATGTAAATTGTAGCAACATTTTCTTATATCAGTCTCCCAAGGCAATAGAAATAAAAGAAAAAATAAACAAATGGGAATTAAAACTTACAAAACGTTTGCACAGCAAAGGAAACCATAAACAAAACGAAAGGACCACCAATGGACTTGTAGAAAATATGTGCAAATGATGTGACCAACGCAGGATTAATTTCCAAAATATACAAACAGCTCATACAACTAAATAACAAAAAACAAACAACCCAATCAAAAAATGGGCAGAAGACCTAAACAGACATTTCTCCAAGGAAGACATATAGATGGCCAATAGGCACATAAAGAGATGCTCAACACAGTAATTACTAAAGAAATGCAAATCAGTGCTACAATCATATACCAACTCACATCTGTCAGAACGGTCATCTCAAAATGTCCATAAATAATAAATGTTGGAGAGGGTGTGGAGAAAAGGAAAAGTGAGCTCTCCTACATTGTTGGTGGAAATGTAACTTGGTGCAATTGCTTTGGTGCAAACACTTTGGAAAACAGTATGGAAGTTCCTTAAAAAACTAAAAATGGAATTACTATATGACCCAACAATCTGACTTCTGGGCATATATCCAGAAAAGACAAAAGATCTAGTTTGAAAAGATAGAAGCACCCCCAGTGTTCATGAGGGTGTTATTTATAATAGCCAAGACATGAAAGTAACCTACGTATCTATCAGCAGAGGAATGGATAAAGAAAATGTGGTACATATATATAATAGAATTCTACTCAGCCAAAAAAAAAGAATGAAATAATGCCATTTGTAGCAGCATGGATGGAACTAGAGATTATCATACTAAGTGAAGGACACAAAGACAAATACTATATGGTTTCACTTATACATGGAATCTAAAAAAATAGTATAAAGGAACTTATTTACAAGAGAGAAACAGGATCACAGGCACAGTACACAAATTAATAGCTAGGAATGCAAGAGAAGTATAAATTAAGAGTGGAGAATTATTAAAGACAATCTCTTTAACAAGTGGTGCTGGGAAATCTGGTCAACCACTTGTAAAAGAATGAAACTAGAACACTTTCTAACACCATATACAAAAATAAACTCAAAATGGATTAAAGATCTCAACGTAAGACCAGAAACTATAAAACTCCTAGAGGAGAACATAGGCAAAACACTCTCTGACATACATCACAGCAAGATCCTCTATGACCCACCTCCCAGAATATTGGAAATAAAAGCAAAAATAAACAAATGGGACCTAATTAAACTTAAAAGCTTCTGCACATCAAAGGAAACTATTAGCAAGGTGAAAAGACAGGCTTCAGAATGGGAGAAAATAATAGCAAATGAAGCAACTGACAAACAACTAATCTCAAAAATATACAAGCAACACCTACAGCTCAACTCCAGAAAAATAAATGACCCAATCAAAAAATGGGCCAAAGATCTAAATAGACATTTCTCCAAAGAAGACATACAGATGGCTAACAAACACATGAAAAGATGCTCAACATCACTCATTATCAGAGAAATGCAAATCAAAACCACTATGAGGTACCATTTCACACCAGTCAAAATGGCTGCGATCCAAAAGTCTACAAATAATAAATGCTGGAGAGGGTGTGGAGAAAAGGGAACCCTCTTACACGTTGGTGGGAATGCAAACTAGTACAGCCACTATGGAGAACAGTGTGGAGATTCCTTAAAAAACTGGAAATAGAACTGCCTTATGATCCAGCAATCCCACTGCTGGGCATACACACTGAGGAAACCAGAAGGGAAAGAGACACGTGTACCCCAATGTTCATCGCAGCACTGTTTATAATAGCCAGGACATGGAAGCAACCTAGATGTCCATCAGCAGATGAATGGATAAGAAAGCTGTGGTATATATACACAATGGAGTATTACTCAGCCATTAAAAAGAATAGATTTGAATCAGTTCTAATGAGGTGGATGAAACTGGAGCCTATTATACAGAGTGAAGTAAGCCAGAAAGAAAAACACCAATACAGTATACTAACGCATTTATATGGAATTTAGAAAGATGGTAATGATAACTCTGTATACGAGACAGCAAAAGAGACACTGATGTATAGAACAGGCTTATGGACTCTGTGGGAGAGGGAGAGGGTGGGAAGATTTGGGGAAAAAAAAAAAGAAAAAAAAAAAGAGTGGAGAATTAACAGATGCTCACTACCATATACAAAATAAACAACAAAAATTCATTGTAGAGAATTATGTACAAATATTCTGTAATAAACTATAAATGAAATAGAATTTTAAAATGAAGAAAATAGATATATACATAAATATGTATAACCAAATCACTTTCCTGTACACCTGAAACTAACATAGCATTGTAAATTAACTATGCTACAATTTAAAAAATCATTATTAAGTTATTAGTTAACTTATGGAAAATTGATACCTTTATTTTTGATGTTGAATGTTCTATCCCAAAACAAGTTATATTTTCCTAGTAGTTAAAAAAATTTTACTTGCTCCTCTTAAAGGATTTTAAAGTTTTACTTATAAAGATTTTATATATTGTTAATTGCAGCATGAAATTAAAAGACGCTTACTCCTTAGAAGGAAAGTTATGACCAACCTAGATAGCATATTCAAAAGCAGAGACATTACTTTGCCAACAAAGGTCCGTCTAGTCAAGGCTATGGTTTTTCCAGTGGTCATATATGGATGCAAGAGTTGGACTGTGAAGAAAGCTGAGTGCCGAAGAATTAATGCTTTTGAACTGTGGTGTTGGAGAAGACTCCTGAGAGTCCCTTGGACTGCAGGGAGATCCAACCAGTCCATTCGAAAGGAGATCAGTCCTGGGTGTTCTTTGGAAGGAATGATGCTAAAGCTGAAACTCCAGTACTTTGGCCACCTCATGCGAAGAGTTGACTCATTGGAAAAGACTCTGATGCTGGGAGGGATTGGGGGCAAGAGGAAGAGGGGACGACAGAGGATGAGATGGCTGGATGGCATCACGGACTCGATGGATGTGAGTTTGAATGAACTCCGGGAGTTGGTGATGGACAGGGAGGCCTGGTGTGCTGCAATTCATGGGGTGGCAAAGAGTCAGACATGACTGAGTGACTGAACTAAACTGAACTGAATGTCCCTTCTAATTATTAACTTTACACCTATCATTTTTGTGTTTAATTTTAATTTTCAATTTTCAGTTTAAATTATAAAATGGGATCTTTACTTCCATTATATTTTCTACCTAGTTCTTGTTTATATTCTGAAGACTGTTAACTTCTGTATATTAATTTTATGGTCAGAAATCTTATTGAAATCCTCATTGTTTGTAGGCAATTTTAAGTTTATTCTCTTATATATGTCAGGTATAAATTATACCATGTATATTTAGTTTTATCCCTTACTGCCTAGTTTATATATATATATATATGGTTTATGGTTTATTTTCATCTCTAATTTTTTAATATATGCAAAAAAATTTTAAATTATAGTGATGATAATGAAAATATTTGTTTTATCTCTAAATTTAATGGGGATGATTTTAGCATTTCTGATGGCCTAATGATAGGCATATTTTAACTAGTGAAGGAAACAGCCATCTATTTCTAGTTGATTAAGATTCTTCAGCATCACAAATGGACTTTGAAACTTAAAAAATGCATTTCCAGAAAGGCTAGAGGTGTTTATATGATTTAGCCACTCTTAGATCTATTACTATGGGGCTTCCCAGTAGCACTAGTGGTAAAGAACCCACCTTCCAATGCAAGAGACATAAGAGACACCAGTTCCATCCCTGGGCCAGGAAGATCCCCTGGCAACCCATTCCAGTATTCTTGCCTGGAGAATCCCATGGACAGAGGAGCCTGGCGGGCTACAGTCCACAGAGTTGCAAAGAGCTGGACACAACTGAAGTGACTTAGCATGCACACACGTGGATCTATTACTATAGCCAATTACTTTAAATAGCTTTCCTAATATTGAAAATTCCTACATTACTGGAAAAATCTTAGTTGGTTTGTATGTCATTTTCTTATAATATGGTGATTAGGTCTGCTATTATTTTATTTGAAAGTATTTTGCATTGATAATCATAGGAGACATTGCCCTATAGAAATTTTATCTTTGGAAATTTTTGTTAAATGTTGGTATTAATTCCTGCATCATAAAAGAAACCACTAAAGTTTTTCTTTTCCTTTACTATAGAATTGTTTTGTCAAAATTTGTTAGAAATCTATCACAAAATCATTTGATTTTGGTCTTTTGGGGAGTAAGATAGGGATGGCTCTTTGAAAATTTTTTCTATTTCTTCTATTTAATTGATATGTTTATATAGTTTATCTGTACTTGAATTTGTTTTGATATAAAACTTACATTTACTTAGCAGAGTATTTGCTTTATTTGGATTTTTTAATTTAGTTGACTATAATTAATACTGTTTTATGATGCCTGTAATTATTTCTGTAAATATAACTCCTTCCCACTTATTCCATACTGTCTGTATTTGTACTTCCTCCTACTTTTGATTACATTTGTTATGAGCATACCTACTTTATAGCTCCCAAAACTGGATTTTGTATTTGTATTATTGTTTGTTTAACTTACTACTTTCTATGTTTACCTTTATTGTTCTGTTCTGCTTTCCTTTGATTTATTTTATCTTGTTGCTCCTTTTTTAAACTCTTCTGTTGGATATTTAGTGGATTTGTTTTTATTCTACTTTTATTAATAACTACTGAAGTCCTTGTATTTTCTTCTGAGTGCTGCTTTATCCAATCACATGAAGTCTGACGTGTAGTACTTTTTATTATTTTTTTCCCCAGATACCTTAGAAAGCATTACTATGAACAAAGCTAATGGAAGTGATGGAATTCCAGCTGAGCTATTTTAAATTCTAAAAGATGATGCTGTGAAAGTGCTACACTCAATATACCAGCAAATTTGGAAAACTCAGCAGGGTCACAGGACTGGAAAAGGTCAGTTTTCATTCCAATCTCAAAGAATGGCAATGCCAAAGAATGTTCAAACTACCACACAATTGCACTCATCTCACACGCTAGCAAAGTAATGCTCAAAATTCTTTAAGTTAGGCTTCAACAGTACGTGAACCGAGAACTTCAGATGTTTAAGCTGGATTTAGAAAAGGCAGAGGAACCAGAGATCAAATTGTCAACATCCTCTGAATCATCGAAAAAGCAAGAGAGTTCCAGAAAAACATTTACTTTTGCTTTATTGACTAAGCCAAAGCCTCTGACTGTCTCGATCACAACAAACTGTTGAAAATTCTTAAAGAGATGGGAATGCCAGACCACCTTCCCTATCTCCTGAGAAATCTGTATGCAGGTCAAGAAGCAAGTTAGAACTGGACATGGAACAACTGACTGGTTCCAAACTGGGAAAGGAATATGTCAAGGTTGTATATTGTCACCCTGCCTATTTAACTTATATGCACAGTACATCATGTGAAATGCTTGGCTGGACGAAACACAAACTGGAATAAAGATTGCAGGGAGAAATATCAATCACCTCAGATATGGCAGATGACACCACCCTTATGGCAGAAAGTGAAGAGGAGCTAAAGAGTCTCATGATGAAAGTGAAACTGGAGAGTGAAAAAGCTTGCCTAAAGCTCAACATTCAAGAAACTAAGATCATGGCATCCAGTCCCATCACTTCATGACAAAAAGATGGGGAAACGATAGAAAGTCATGTATGGGTGTGAGAGTTGGATGGTAAAGAAAGCTGAGTGCTGAAGAATTGATGCTTTTGAATTGTGGTGTTGGAGAAGACTCCTGAGAGTCCCCTGGACTACAAGGATATCTTACCAGTCCATCCTAAAGGAAATCAGTCCTGACTATTCATTGGAAGGACTGATGCTGAAGCTCCAAATACTTTGGCCACTTCATGTGAAGAACTGACTCCTGGAAAAGACACTGATACTGGGAAAGATTGAAGGCAGGAGAAGAAGGGGATGACAGAGGATGAGATGGTTGGATGGCATCACCAACTTGATGGACGTGAGTTTGAGCAAGCTCTGGGAGTTGGTGATGGACAGGGAAGCCTGGCATGCTGCAGTCCATGGGGTCACAAAGAATTGGACACAACTGAGTGACTAAACTGAACTATATATTAAAATCATATTGAATAAAAATACTAAATGACTTAACAAAATGTTTAAAATATATTTTATATGCTTTATATTTTCTGACAAATTACCAAATAGATTGTATAGTCTGATCTTAACAAATATTAATTTCCATATTTCTTTAATCATTCTTATATATCTATACAATATAGTTATATGAAGACTGGACAATGTATATAAAATATTAAGTTATTGTATCTAGGTAGTAGTAGTAATGGGTTTAATTTTCTTCTTTATGCTTTTCTATATTTTCTGATTATTTACATTTTATTTTATAATCTCTAAATACATAATTATTTTTTCTAAAAATGAAAAAATTTAAAGTTCATTATCTAATAATTTGACACTAAATAGTTCAGTGTCAAGTTTTCTTCTTTAATTTTCCTCTTTATGCTTTTCTATATTTTATTATTTACATTATATTTTTTAATCTCTAAATTTATTATTTTTTCTAAAAATGAAAAAAAATTTAAGTCCATTGTCTAGTAAATTGACACTAAAAACCTGGCAACAGTTAATGATAGGTCTCCTTATTACCTGTCTTATACCCCCAGCGTTCTGAGTAGAGTTCTAGAAAGTATTTGGTTTTATCCCCTGGAGAAGGAAATGGCAACCCACTCCAGTATTCTTGCCTGCAAAATTCCATGGACCAAGGAGCCTGGTAGGCTACAATTCATGGGGTCGCAAAGAGTCAGACACGGTTGAGGGACTTCACTTAAGACTTTGGAAAGGAAACTCAATCACTGTTCTCTCTTTGTCTCTCTCTATCTCCCTCCAGGCTTCCCTCTGCCTCCCCGGAACAGGGAGGGCTGGCTTTTTCCTAGGGTTCCCTCTGGCCTCAAGGTCCAGTGCGTGTAGATTTCTTTGACCTATGAATTTCTGTAGCTGCTAAGAATTCCTCACAGAATAGCTCCCCGAGGAACCGGGTGTTCTTTTTCTTCCTTTCATTCACTCCCTAGTCTTTGTTTACTTGGGAGACATGAACATTCCTTTGACTAAAAACCTGTCAATTTTGCTTTTCAGCTCCTTCAATAGGTAATTTAACTGTCTCATTAGTGTTTTTAGTGTGGATTTTACTAGAATCCCTTTTGAGTTTTTGTTGTCCTTTTACCAGTTGATGTGGAGACACAAGCTGTCATTATAAAGCCTCTTAAGAAATTAAAACCATTTCTCTGAAACAATCTCCATAACAAACTCCCAGGATTTGTGTTTTACATCTCAGGCAGAACTTCTCTATGATTAAATTCTTCATTTGTCAGCTTCTGAGGCTGAAATGAAGTTTCTTAAAGCTTCGGTTATATCTCCAATTTGAAGAGGGGTGTCATGAAAGTACTTGCAGTGTGTGGTTTTTGTTTTTTAGATTGATTTTAGCTTCTTCTTTTTTTTTCTTTTTTTAAAGATGTGGCTATTTCCACAATGGTTTGGGCAATTACATAATCACTGAAGGAGAAGAATAGTCTAAAAACAAAACTAGGCAAAACAAAATGCAGTCTCTCAAACCATTAATTTCAACTTCTCGCAATATAATTTGAGGCTGAGGTGATATTCAGAGTAAAAACCTATAATTTTGTTGTAAGTGTATTATACTCCTTTCTCTTGTTAAATTTCTATATTCCATTTCTCAGTGAGTTCTTAAGGCAAGTACTATATTGATTAGGTTTTCGTATCAAATCTACTGCTACACTGAGATAAAGCTGACCTAGCTGATAAAACCAAAGACTTCCTTCTTTTTATCTCATAACCAGAGTCAATCCTAGGAAAAAATGTCAAGTAGGCACAGAATGCCACTGTCTCTCCTCCTATTTTGGTCCTTACCAGAGGTCTTCAGCAATAAACTCCAAGTGTCTGTGTTGACATGGATAACCCCTAAAGAAAACACTGCCCACAGGCTGCATTTGCCTGGCAGATACATATTTTATGAGGCCTACTCAGAGTTATTGAGTGCAGCACTTTTACCGCATCATCTTTCAGGATTTGAAATAGCTCAACTGGAATTCCATCACCTCCACTAGCTTTGTTCATGTGATATTTTCTAAGGCCCACTTGACTTCACATTCCAGGATGTCTGGCTCTAGGACAGTGATCACACCATCGTGATTATCTGGGTCGTGAAGATCTTTTTTGTACAGTTCTTCTGTGTATTCTTGCCACCTCTTCTTAATCTCTTCTGCTTCTGTTAGGTCCATACCATTTCTGTCCTTTATCGAGCCCATCTTTGCATGAAATGTTCCTTTGGTATCTCTAATGTTCTTGAAGAGATCTCTAGTCTTTCCCATTCTGTTGCTTTCCTCTATTTCTTTGCATTCATCGCTGAGGAAGGCTTTCTTATCTCTTCTTGCTATTCTTTGGAACTCTGCATTCAGATGCTTATATCTTTCCTTTTCTCCTTTGCTTTTTGCTTCTCTTCTTTTCACAGCTATATGTAAGTCCTACGCAGACAGCCATTTTGCTTTTTTGCATTTCTTTTCCATGGGGATGGTCTTGATCCCTGTCTTCTGTACAATGTCACAAACCTCATTCCATAGTTCATCAGGCACTCTATCTATCAGATCTAGTCCCTTTAATCTATTTCTCACTTCCACTGTATAATCATAAGGGATTTGATTTAGGTCATACCTGAATGGCCTAGTGGTTTTCCCTACTTTCTTCAATTTAAGTCTGAATTTGGCAATAAGGAGTTCATGATCTGAGCCACAGTCAGCCCCTGGTCTTGTTTTTGCTGACTGTATAGAGCTTCTCCATCTTTGGCTGCAAAGAATATAATCAATCTGATTTTGGTGTTGACCATCTGGTGATGTCCATGTGTAGAGTCTTGTCTTGTGTTGTTGGAAGAGGGTGTTTGCTATGACCAGTGCATTTTCTTGGCAAAACTCTATAAGGCAATGCCAAAGAATGCTCAAACTACCACATAATTGCACTCATCTCACACGCTAGTAAAGGAATGCTCAAAATTCTCCAAGCCAGGCTTCAGCAATATGTGAACCGTGAACTTCCAGATGTTCAAGCTGGTTTTAGAAAAGGCAGAGGAACCAGAGACCAAATTGCCAACATCCGCTGGATCATCGAAAAAGCAAGAAAGTGCCAGAAAAACATCTATTTCTGCTGTATTGACTATGCCAAAGCCTTTGACTGTGTGGATCACAATCAACCATGGAAAATTCTGAAAGAGATGGGAATACCAGACCACCTGACCAGCCTCTTGAGAAATCTGTATGCAGGTCAGGAAGTAACAGTTAGAACTGGACATGGAACAACTGACTGGTTCCAAACAGGAAAAGGAGTACGTCAAGGCTGTATATTGTCACCCTGCTTATTTAACTTCTATGCAGAGTACATCATGAGAAACACTGGGCTGGAGGAAGCACAAGCTGGAATCAAGATTGCCGGGAGAAATATCAATAACCTCAGATATGCAGATGACACCACCCTTATGGCAGAAAGTGAAGAGGAACTAAAAAGCCTCTTGTTGAAGGTGAAAGTGGAGAGTGAAAAAGTTGGCTTAAAACTCAACATTCAGAAAATGAAGATCATGGCAACTGGTCCCATCACTTCATGGGAAACAGATGGGGAAACAGTGTAAACAGTGTCAGACTTTATTTTTTGGGGCTCCAAAATCACTGCAGATGGTGACCGCAGCCATGAAATTAAAAGACGCTTACTCCTTAGAAGAAAAGTTATGACCAACCTAGATAGCATATTCAAAAGCTGAGGCATTACTTTGCCAACAAAGGTCCATCTAGTCAAGGCTATGATTTTTCCTGTGGTCATGTATGGATGTGAGAGTTGGACTGTGAAGAAAGCTGAGTGCCAAAGAATTGATGCTTTTGAACTATGGTGTTGGAGAAGACTCTTGAGAGTCCCTTGGACTGCAAGGAGATCCAACTGGTCCATTCTGAAGGAGATCAGCCCTGGGATTTCTTGGGAAGGAATGATGCTAAAGCTGAAACTCCAGTACTTTGGCCACCTCATGTGAAGAGTTGACTCATTGGAAAAGACTCTGATGCTGGGAGGGATTAGGGGCAGGAGGAGAAGGGGACAACAGAGGATGAGATGGCTGGATGGCATCACTGACTCGATGGACGTGAGTCTGAGTGAACTCCGGAAGTTGGTGATAAGACAGGGAGGCCTGGCGTGCTGCAATTCATGGGGTTGCAAAGAGTCGGACACGACTGAGTGACTGAACTGACTGACTGACACAGAATTAACAATTGCAAAATGTCATATAAAAATTCAAGTATCAGAATCTCTTAGAAAACTAAAAAATGTGGTGTACAGAACCTTGAGTCTTACAAAATAGCAGCTCACTTCTTTTTCATTTTTAAAATTTTTATATATTTGGACAAACAAAAGTTTCATATATTTAGGCTATACAGTGTGATGTTTTCATAGAAGCATACATTGTAAAATGATTACCATAATGGAGCCAGTGCAGGGAGATCAGCCACCGCCGGCACTACCTTCCCAACGAGTAATGAAACGAACATATCCATCATCTCTTACATATATGTTTTGTGTGTTGTGTGTGTCTGGTAAGAACCTTTGAGATCTATTTTATTTTTTCTCAATATAAGCATTTATCTATACACTTTCCTCTTGGAACTGCATCTGTTGCATCTCATAAGTTTTGGTATGTTGTGTCATCACTGTTGTTTGTCCAGAGATATTTTTTGTCATTTTCAGCATCTTTGACTCACTCTTCAGAGACATGTTGTTCAACCTACACATATTTGTGAACTTCCTGTGTTTTCTCCTGTTATTGATTTCCAGTTTCAGACCATCGTGATCCCTTGGACTGCAAGGATATCAAACCAGTCAGTCCTAAAGGAAATCAACCCTGAATATTCATTGGAAGGATTAATGTTGAAGCTGAAGTTTTAAAACTTTGGCTACCTGATATGAAGAGCTGACTCACTGGAACAGACCCAGATGCTGGGAAAGATCGAAGGCAAAAGGAGAAGGGGGCAGCAGAGGATGAGATGGCTAGATAGCATCACTGATTCAATGGACATTAATTTGAGCAAACTCCAGGAGACAGCAGAGGACAGAGGAGCCTGGTGTGCTATAGTCCATGGGGTTGCAAAGAGTTGGGCATGAAACAGTAACTGAACAACAGCAACTATTGTGATGGGAAAAGATACATAATATGATTTTAATCAATTTTCCTAAATGTGTTAACTTGTTTTGTATCCTATTATTTACCTTGGAGAATGTTTCGTGTGCACTTGAGAAGAAAGTGTATTCTGCCACCAGTCTGTAAGGTGTGTGCTGAGAAACCTGCTGATACACTCATGGGGGGTTCTCTTGTATGTGATGAGCTTCTTTTCTCTTTCTGCTTTCAAGATTCCATCTTTATTTTTCGCAGTTTTATAATAAAGTGCCTCAGTGAAGTCTTCAGGTTGAACCTGATTAGAGACTTTTGAGCATCATACACCTGGATATCGATTTCATTTCCCAGATTTGGGAAGTTTTCGGCCATTATTTCCTTAAATAAGCTTGCAAACTGTTTCTCTTTGTGCACCATCTAGGACTTCCATATTGTGAACATTGTTTTGCTTGATTTTGTCCCACATGTTCTATGGGCCTTCATTCTTTCTGCCTTTTACTCCTCTGGGTATTCTCAAATTACTTGTTTTCAAGCTCACTGATTCTGTCTTCTACTTGATGGAGTCTCCTATTGAAACTCTTGCATTTTTTAGCTCAATCATTGTATTCTTCAGTTCTAAAGCGTTTGGTGATTTTTTATGTTTTCTCTTTATTGAACTTCTGATTTGTTTTTGTATTTTGTTCCTAATTTTGTCAAATTGTTTATCTGTGTCTCTTGTAGCTCTCTGAGCTTCTTTAGGACAATTATTTTGTTCTTTGTTGGGAAATCTGGGGATATCTATTTTCTGTGGTCAGTTACTGAACATGCATTGTTTTCCTCTGGTGGTATCATGTTCCCCTGACTCTTTGTGGCCTTGTGTAGTTGTTTGCACATGGAAGAAGCACTCACCTCTTTTAGACTTTATGGGCTGACTCTGATAAGAAAAAACCTTCCCTGGTCGGTGGGGCCATGCTGGAGTGTGCTGTCACCCTGGGTCTGGTTGTGAAGGGTGCGAAGTGGATGAGTGAGTGGTGGCACAGGGTGCAGGGGACTGTGCTGTCTTGTCGGCTCAAGTCGCTGGGGTCTCCAACATCAATAACTGCTTGATTCTTGTCAGCAAGAGCTGCACGGCTTCCTCCATGGCTGCAAGGACTGCTGGGATCCTAAATGGTGCCTCCAGGTTCTGTGTGGTGGGAATGGGGAGGCTGCAGGGGTGGCTGGAGCCCATGGTGTGCATGCATTCAGCTGCAGGGGTGGCTGTGGTGCCTGGGTGGTGGCAGGGTTGACAGCAGACACACTCACAGTGGCAAGGGCAGAGCACTGGCAGGGCCTGAGGTCAACTACAGACGCAACAGGGGCCAGGGCTGTCGGTGTACACTTGTGGGGCTACAAAGGCCAGAGCATGGAGGCCAGTGACAGGGTCTGGGGCTGGAGGCATGCAGGTGTGGGTGCCTTCATGTGTTACCTGTGGGCACTGGTAGTGCAGGCCAGCGACAGGTCTGGCTCTGAGCCCTGAAGCAAGTGCATAGTCCTGGACTGGCACTGCGCATGCCAAGAGCTGCAGAAACAGGCTGGCTGCGGGTGGAGAGGTTGTGCCAGATCCCAGGTCTCAGCTCTCATACAGTGGGTAGGGAGGAATTCCGGCAGCTGGAGTCTGTGAATGCTAAAATCTGGGGGTCCTTCAGCAGTGAAAGCTGCAGGGGCATCTGCATCGGCTGTGCTGGCTGTCAGCTTTCTCAGTGGCAGAGCTGTTGTGTTCCTCTGCAGAGCAGTTTCCTGAGCTCCGTGTCAAGATCCTCGGTGGTAAAAGCTGTGGGGGTCCATAGCATCCACCAAGGTTGTTGAGATTCTCAGTGATGAAGGCTGATGGGGTCCTCCTCTGCAGAGGCGGCCACTGGGAACTCCCAGCAAGCGGCTGATACTTACACCCTGCCCTCTTTTGTTCATAGCTATCTCCAGATGTCTCAGTATGCTTGTCTCTGGGTGGCAGTGCCCCAGTAGTCTGGGGAAGCTGGCCACTGCCCCCGCTTTTCTTTTTTCAGGGAGAGTTCTCTCTTGGGGCTGATGGGGGAGGGATACAGGCAGAATGAAACTCTTCTTCCTACCCATTCTGTGTAGTTATTCCCTGGTTGTTGCCCCACTGTGTTGTTGCCCCACTTAAGAAGTGAACCCTGTGCTCTCTTTATGAATGAACTATCCTCATTCATGGATGTGCTTACGTGCTCAGTCGTGGCTGACTCTTTGCAACTCCATGGACTTTGGAACCTGCCAGGTTCCTCTGACCATGGAATTTTCCAGGCAAGAATACTGGAGTGGGTTGCCGTTTCCTTCTCCATCATTCCTGGATAGCTGACTGCTGTTCTTTGTGGGGGGACCAGAGTGGGGTCTCCTATTCTGCCATCTTGGTGATGTCACTCACAGACCTCTTCCTAGGCTGGCCATTTGTTCTCGCTGTCTATGTTGGTACAGTCCCCACCACTCTTTGTTGTTTTATACCTGTTCCCTCTGTCATCTGTTTACACAACTTTTCATTATTCCTGTATGCATTTGAGTCTGTGTCCCCTCCCCTGAAGCAGAAACTGATTAAAACTTAACTTTAAGGTTGTGGTTCTTAAACTGTAACACATATCAAAATCATCTGAAAGATTTGTTAAAGCATTGATGGCTGGGCTCATTTAGTAGGTCTGAGAATGTGCATTCTGACAAATTCTAGGATGATAGAGATAGTGCTCTTCCAGGGATCACACTTGGAGAACCACTGCTTCAAGGTATTACTTAGATTTTCATTCACTCACTCATTCATTCAGTTCAGTTCAGTCGCTCAGTCATGTCTGACTCTTTGCAACCCCATGAATCGCAGCATGCCAGGCCTCCCTGTCCATCACCAACTCCCAGAGTTCACTCAAACTCACATCCATTGAGTCGGTGATGCCATCCAGCCATCTCACCCTCTGTCGTCCCCTTTTCCTCCTGCCCCCAATCCCTCCCAGCATCAGAGTCTTTTCCAATGAGTCAACTCTTCGCATGAGGTGGCCAAAGTACTGGAGTTTCAGCTTTAGCATCATTCCTTCCAAAGAACACCCAGGACTGATCTCCTTCAGAATGGACTGGTTGGATCTCCCTGCAGTCCAAGGGACTCTCAAGAGTCTTCTCCAACACCACAGTTCAAAAGCATCAATTCTTCAGTGCTCAGCTTTCTTCACAGTCCAACTCTCACATCCATACATGACTACTGGAAAAACCATAGCCTTGACTAGACAGACCTTTGTTGGCAAAGTAATGTCTCTGCTTTTGAATATGCTATCCAGGTTGGTCATAACTTTCCTTCCAAGGAGTAAGAGTCTTTTAATTTCATGGCTGCAATCACCATCTGCTTTATATTTATTACAGAATACTTTGTATTGAAGATTCATTACTGATGAAATATATATGATTCTTGATAATCAGGCAAAATTTTAAACTTTATTATCTATATGTGCATGGTAAGTCACTTCAGTCATGTATGACTCTTTGAAACCCTATAGACTGTAGCCCACTAGGCTCCTCTGTCGGGATTCTCCAGGCAAGAATACTGGAGTGGGTTGACATAACCTCCTCCAGTGGATATTCTCAAGCCAAGGATCAAACTTACGTCTCTCACATCTCCTGCATTAGCAGGCAGACATGCTCTTTACCACTAGTGCTACCTCCACCTGGGAAGCCCCCTATTATGTATACATATATATATGTGTGTGTGTATAATATATATATATATATATGTATGTATGTATGTATATTTCTAGCTGTGACAGTGCTGTGAAGAGTATATAGTGTGGTTTCTTTGAAGAATGACATTAAGCTAACTTATACCAGTCTTAAGGAGGCTTGGTCTTAAGGAGCCAGTCTTAAGGAGGGCTTGGTAAGGTTAGAGGGGACCTTCTTAAATCACAGGAAGAATATCTGTGAAGGAAGGCAAAGCAGTCTCTTGGATCTAAATGATGAATCTCTGATGGGGATTTGAGAGACTATGGGAGATATTTCAGGTTGGGATACTGCCCAATCATCATTCCAAGGAGCCAGGTGCCTATTCTGTTGACTTCTGAGGCTGAACGTTTCTAAAATTTCAGGGAACAGAGCCAGGAGAGAAGGAACCAACAGTCCTGGCAACCTGATCCATCAGTCCTAATGAAGTGGGTTACACAAGGAGCAGTGGCCAAATTATTTTGAGATCCTCCTGTTTGGTTGGAAATCCCAGTGGCATGTTAGTAACTCGACCCAATTTCTCTCTACTCCAGTTTCTGGAGCTCAGAGCATTTCCAGGGGGTGGGGGAGATAACTTGCAAGATCAGATCATTATAATTTCAGGCTCAGCTCACCTGAGCCTCTGCCCTGGCTCATCATGGAAGCCATGGATGCCAGTTTCTCCTCACATATCCAGTCTCATCCCCTTCCTCCCACCTGGGCTTGGTGGCCTCCCATGCCATCTGTAGATTCTCCTTCTGTGCCATCTGAAAGCTTTATTATTTTTTTTTTTTATCTTATAGCCCTTTTTTTCTTATTCTCAGATGTCTAAAACACTTTTTCTTTGCCTTCTGTTTTTCCTTTTCCCTTTTTGCTAAATCTATAAACAAGAATACCTTCTACTTCAAAAACACTCTTCTATATTTCTTCTTGAATTTCTTCATCTATTTTTTCTATTTATACATATAAAGTTTATTTGCAAATAAGAATATCTAATTCTGATCTCTAAGCCTTTGTTTTTACTCTTTGAGAAGACAGAATGATTTTTGACACTGTTGGCTCTTTTTGAGACTGATTTGTTTTCTGTCCTTTCATTATTCCTTATACATTATCTGATGCCTTTATTTTCTAATACAGCAGTCATATGAAATTTTTTAAGGTCATTTTTAGTTCTGAAATAGGAATATAATAAATTTGCTCCTCTTCTACATAAATTTTTATTGAATCCCCAGCTTTAATTGTGGTTGCTTTCATAGCATCATCAAACTCACATAAAAAGACATGTCTTCACTTTACATTTTACAAACTCTCTTTCTACCTTGCAAATTAACTGTATTGGTGCTACCAGTCAATTTCTTTTTTTTTTTGTGATTTTATTCTGGACTCTTAAAGTGAATTCCTAAAAATGAGTCCTCTCCTAAAAGTGTGTCTTACATGCTTTAAAAAAAACATTTAACTTTAGAGGTTATTTTTATACCCATTCAGATTTTTTCTGAGGTGATAGAATCCTTATGCAATTTTTCTTGTTGAAGAAAACACAGCAGGGCCTTAAATAATTTTCTTCTTGCATTTCTTTTGGGGTTACATGCATTTCACAGGTCTGATCTTGTGTCCTTCCCAATTCATATCCATGCATTCTCTTTCCAAGACAGATATCATGGATCTTCCTGTATCTGACTGATAATGTAAAACTTCACCCAGAAATAAGCTTCCGTGGTTCTGGAAGAGGTGCAAGTCCCAGTTCTTAGTCCTCTTGTATCTGGTAAAATTTTCTGTCTCTTTTCTCAAATATGATATTTGCCATTTTCTTTTCTCAAGGTCTAATAGCACTGACAGTTTTGAGTTTTGTTTCCTTATTTTTCCAATTTAGGTAATTTTTATTTATTTGGTTAAGATTTCCATTAACTGCACTCTTTTAACTCCTTCAGTTGTAACTCTTTGCCTTACTGAAAGTACTGTGTCGTTTCCTGCTCCTGTGTTTGAATTTCTATTATAGCCTGTCCGATTAGCTCTATTTTCTTTTTTTGTTGTTGTTTTTTAATGATTTTATTTATGGTTGTGCACGGTCTTCATGCTGCGTGGGCTTTTCTCTAGCTGTGGCTCCTCTTGTTGTGGAGCATGGGCTCTGGTGCCCACAGACCTCAGTTCTGCGGCTCCCGGGCTCGAGAGCCCCGGCCCAGTGGCTGTGATGCATGGGCTCAGCTGCTCTGCCACGTGTGGTCTTCCCAGACCAGGGGTGGAACTCACGTCCCCTGCTTTGGCAGGGGGGCGATTCTTTACCACTGAGCCGCCAGGAAAGCCCTCAGGCGTATTTTAGACTAGTTTTCCACGCTCCTATCTGGTGAGAGAGGCCTGGGAGCCAGGAGTCCTCAGCCACAGTGCTGGCTCTGCCATCAAAAGCTCTGGGGCCTCTAGCGAGCGCCTGCCCCTCCCTCAGTGTCTGACTCTTTGCCCACCAGGTTCCTCTGTCCATGGGATTTCCCAGGCAAGATTACTGGAGTGGGTTGCCATTTCCTTCTCCTCTATTTTCTTTGATAATTTTCTCAGTGTTCTTAACTTTTCTTTCTCCTCCATAAATTTCGAGTGGAGATACATCATTATTCTCTGATAACTTGTAATGCATTCATATAATCTTAAATTATATTACTGCTAATCTTTATGTTGACATGTTTTCATTTACATTTCTTAAACTGTCAAAAACAAGAAAAACATAAGGACTTTTGACTCTTGTCTACATACACTAAGTAATTTAGCAAATTCTTAGTTCTCATCTTTTAAAAAATACACTCTTGTATTTGCTATAATATCTGAACTCTTTAATTCAGATTATTTTCAAATCACTATTTAGTATCATGTGTCTTAATTTCTATTTTTGAAATATGTGTTTAGTCCTGTAGTCATATTATAACAATTATTTTATTTAATATTTTTTAAACATATCCAGTGCTTACCATCAAGACTTTAAAATCATGAATTCAGTATTTTATTCATCTCTAGAACAACTAGAATATATCTTTATCAAGGAACTTTAGTCAAAATACCTGGGAATCTCTTACTGTTAATTTCTAAGAAAGATAACTTGCATATGAATAAATTTTTCACCTTGAAATCTCTACTAGGTGGAAAGAGTCTAGATGTTTATCAGCATGGAGTTAGTTAACTATACACTGGTCCATCAATACAACAAAATACTATGACTATGATACTATTTTTCTTTCTTTCTTTTTTTTTTTCTGCAACAGAGTCCATAAGACTGTTCTATACATCAGTGTCTCTTTTGCTGTCTCGTACACAGGGTTATTGTTAGCATCTTTCTAAATTCCATATATATGCATTAGTATACTGTATTGGTGTTTTTCTTTCTGGCTTACTTCACTCTGTATAATAGGCTCCAGTTTCATCCACCTCATTAGAACTGATTCAAATGTATTCTTTTTAATGGCTGAGTAATACTTCATTGTGTATATGTACCACAGCTTTCTTATCCATTCATCTGCTGATGGACATCTAGGTTGATTCCATGTCCTGGCTATTATAAACAGTGCTGCGATGAACATTGGGGTACACGTGTCTCTTTCCCTTCTGGTTTCCTCAGTGTGTATGCCCAGCAGTGGGATTGCTGGATCATAAGGCAGTTCTATTTCCAGTTTTTTAAGGAATCTCTACACTGTTCTCCATAGTGGCTGTACTAGTTTGCATTCCCACCAACAGTGTAAGAGGGTTCCCTTTTCTCCACCCCCTCTCCAGCATTTATTGCTTGTAGACTTTTGGATCGCAGCCATTCTGACTGGTGTGAAATGGTACCTCATAGTGGTTTTGATTTGCATTTCTCTGATAATGAGTGATGTTGAGCATCTTTTCATGTGTTTGTTAGCCATCTGTATGTCTTCTTTGGAGAAATGTCTATTTAGTTCTTTGGCCCATTTTTTGATTGGGTCATTTATTTTTCTGGAGTTGAGCTGTAGGAGTTGCATGTATATTTTTGAGATTAGTTGTTTGTCAGTTGCTTCATTTGCTATTATTTTCTCCCATTCTGAAGGCTGCCTTTTCACCTTGCTAATAGTTTCCTTTGATGTGCAGAAGCTTTTAAGTTTAATTAGGTCCCATTTGTTTATTTTTGCTTTTATTTCCGATATTCTGGGAGGTGGGTCATAGAGGATCCTGCTGTGATGTATGTCAGAGAGTGTTTTGCCTATGTTCTCCTCTAGGAGTTTTATAGTTTCTGGTCTTACATTTAGATCTTTAACCCATTTTGAGTTTATTTTTGTGTATGGTGTTAGAAAGTGTTCTAGTTTCATTCTTTTGCAAGTGGTTGACCAGATTTCCCAGCACCACTTGTTAAATAGATTGTCTTTAATCCATTGTATATTCTTGCCTCCTTTGTCAAAGATAAGGTGTCCATATGTGCGTGGATTTATCTCTGGGCTTTCTATTTTGTTCCATTGATCTATATTTCTGTCTTTGTGCCAGTACCATACTGTCTTGATAACTGTGGCTTTGTAGTAGAGCCTGAAGGATACTATTTTTCAGAAAAAGAAAGAAAAGCTCTCTGCACATACTATGGAAAGATCTCAAAGTTCTAACAATGATGAAATGAAAACATTATGGCACACTGCATATCCGTGTTCATGGCAGCACAATTCACAATAGCTAAGAGGTGGAAGCAACCCCAAAATCCATCCATGGATGAATTAACAAAATGTAATAGAATATTATTCAGCCTTTAACAGAAGGAAATTCTTATACATGCCGCAACATGGAGGAATCTTGATGATATTAGGCTAAATGAAATAAGCTTGTCACAAAATGATGCTGTATGATTCCACTTATATGAGGTATCAAAAGTAGTGAAATTCATGGAAGTAGAGACTGAATGATAGTTGTCTGGTGCTTGAGGATGGAGAGAGGAGGAAGTTGTTTAATAGCTATAGAGTTCAGCTTTGCAATGAAAAAATTCTGGGGATTGGCTCCATAATAATGTCAATTCAGTTTTCATTCCAAACTCAAAGAAAGGCAATGCCAAAAAAAGTTCAAGCTACCATACAACTGCACTCATTTCACATGCTAGCAAGGTAATGCTCAAACTCCTTCAAGCTAGGCTTCAGCAGTATGTGAACTGAGAACTTTCAGATGTACAAGCTGGTATTTAGAAAAGGCAGAGGAACCAGAGATCAAACTGCCAACAATCATTGAATCACAGGCAAAACAAGAGAATTCCAAGAAAACATTTACTTCTGCCTCATTGACTACACTAAAGCCTTTGACTGTGTGGATCACAACAAACTATGGAAAATTCTTCAAGAGATGGGAATATCAGACCACCTTACCTGTCTCCTAAGAAACCTGCATGTAGGTCAAGAAACACAGTTAGAACCAGACATGAACAACAGACTGGTTCAAAATTGGGAAAGGAATACATCAAGGCTGTATTCTGTCATCCTGCTTATTTATATTTATATGCAGAGTACATACATCATGTGAAATGCTGGGCTGGATGACTCACAAGCCAGAGTCAAGATTGCCAGTAGAAATATCAACCATCTCAGGTATGCAGATGATATCACTCTAATGGCAGAAAGCAAAGAGGAACTGAAGAGCCCCTTGATGAGGGTGAAGAAGGAAAGTGAAAAAGCTGCCCTAAAACTCAACATTCAAAAAACTATGATCATGGCTTCTGGTCCCATCACTTCATGGCAAATAGATTTCTTGGGTTCCAAAGTCACTGCAGATGGTGACTGCAGTTATGAAATTAAAAGACGCTTGCTCCTTGGAAGAAAAGCTATGACAAACCTAGACAGCCTTATCAAAAAGCAGAGATATCACTTTGCTAACAAAGGTCCATATAGTCAAAGCTATGGTTTTTTCAGTAGTCATGTACAGATGTGAGAGCTGGACCATAAAGAAGGCTGAGAGCCAAAGAATTGATGCTTTTGAATCATGGTTCTGGAGAGACTCTTGAGAGCCCCTTGGATAGCAAGGAGATCAAACGAGTCAATCCTAAAGGACATCAACCCTAAATATTCATTGGAAAGACTGATACTGAAACTCTAACACTTTGGCCACCTGATGTGAAGAGCCAACTCACTGGAAAAGACTGTGATGCTGGGAAATATTGAGGGCAGGAGGAGAAGGGGACGACAGAGGATGAAATGGCTGGATGGCATCACCGACTCAATGGACATGAGTTTGAGAAAGCTCAGGAGATAGTGGAGGACAGAGGACGCTGGTGTGCTGCAGTTTATGGGGTCACAAAGAGTTGGACGTGACTTAGCGACTGAACAGCAACAGCATTACTAAACTGTACACTAAAAATGGTTAAGATGGTAAATGTCATGTTGTGTTTTTTCCACAATAAAATCATCATAGTATAGAGTATGAAAACTTCAAGGTAAAAATGCTGCTGCTGCTTCTAAGTCACTTCAGTTGTGTCTGACTCTGCGCAACCCCATAGACGGCAGCCCACCAGGCTCCCTCATCCCTGGGATTCTCCAGGCAAGAACACTGGAGTGGGTTGCTATTTCCTTCTGCAATGAATGAAAGTGAAAAGTGAAACTGAAGTTGCTCAGTCATGTCTGACTCTTAGCAACCCCATGGACTGCAGCCTTCCAGGCTCCTCCATCCATGGGATTTTCCAGGCAAGAGTACTGGAGTGGAGTGCCATTGCTTTCTCCAAGGTAAAAATAAATGGGTTCAAAATATAGATGGATTTGTAGTTACTTGAATTTGCACAAATGGTATGATATACATAGGAATATATCAATAGTGTGCATACTCAGTCACTCAGTCATGTCTGACTCTTTGCAATCCCATGGACTCCAGGCTCTGCTGTCCATAGAATTTTCCAGGCAAGAATACTGGAGTGGGTAGCCATTTCCTTCTCCAGGGGATCTTTCCAACCCAGGGATCAAATCTGTATCTCTCACATCTCTTGCATTGGCAGGTGGATTCTTTTACTACCAGCACCATCTGGGAAGCCCCATACCAATAGTAGTCCTAAGTGGGTAGAATTTGGAACCCGTAGATGTGGGAATCAGCACTGGGAGGGAGATTTTACACTGGAGAGTTGTTTTATATTCCATTTTTTAAACCATGAGGCTGTACTACTAATTCATTAAAAATAAAATGAAGAAATTCAAACAGTGAATAGATGGTGTTTATCCTCCCCAGAATCCATCTCACATTTCTCAGTAAGACAGGTTATGTGTCTGATAGAGTCCAAAATATTTCTATTTACCAATAGAACCTATTTACTGACTAATACGCGGAATAATGACTGCCTCCTCATCCTAGAACCTGTGACTATGTTTCTTTCCAAGACAAGCGGGAATTAATTGTGGATGGAATTAAGGTGACTTAAGATAAGGAGGTTATTCTGGATTATCCAGTGGGCTTAATATCATCACAAGTTCTCTTACAAGGGGAAGAGAGGCAGGAGAGGGAGACAGAGGGACATGATGGAAGACTCTACCTGCTGTTGCTGGCTTTGAAGATGGAGGAAGGGGCCACAATCCAAGGGATGGGGAGGCCTCCAGAAGCTGGAAAATGAGAAGGAATGGAGTCTTCTCTAGAATTTCTGGAAGGAACCCAGACCTGCCAACACCTTGATTTTAGACCAGTGAGACCTGGGTAGGACTTCTGACCTACAGGGGTACAAGATAAAAAACTTGCTTTTTGTTTTTGAAGTTTGAACTTCTAAAAATTTATTTATTTATTACTGAAGTATAATTGACTTACAGTGTTATTTGAGTTTCAGTTGCACAGCAGTGATTCAGATATGGGTATGTGTGTGTACGTGTATACATACATATATATATATATGCTTTTTCAGATTCTTTTCCCATATAGGTTATTACAAAATATTGAGTATAGTTCCCTGTGCTATACAATAGGTCCTTTTGTGTATCCATTTTATATATACTTGGGTATCTGTTACTTTTAAGTCATGAAGTCTATAGTCTTTTGTTACAGCTCTCACAGGACACAGTGACTGTGGAGTGGTTTGAGGGCACAAAATTACAACTCTGATTAGTCTCTCTAGAAATTTAAGTGTTTATTCATTTTATGCCAATTAAATTTGGACAAAGATGAATAGAAAAAAATTCCAGGGATATTGGCACATCGTCATCTATTCTTGCCTGGAAAATCCCATGGATGGAGGAGCCTGGAAGGCTGCAGTCCATGGGGTCGCTAGGAGTCGGACACGACTGAGTGACTTCACTTTCACTTTTCACTTTCATGCATTGGAGAAGGAAATGGCAACCCACTCCAGTGTTCTTGCCTGGAGAATCCCAGGGACGGGGGAGCCTGGTGGGCTTCCGTCTATGGGGTCGCACAGAGTCAGACACGACTGAAGCGACTTAGCAGCAGCAGCAGCAGCAGCATCTATTCTTTAATTTAGGAAAGAAAACTGAAATCAGAGGGATTCTATCCCTTTGAAAATAACATCACATTTTCCTATTCTCCTAATTGTGTGATTTTACCTCTTCCTTAATCCTTGGGTGGGGGGGGGGGGGAATGTGTCACTACTCAATCAACAAATAGAAAATACAAAGGAACAAGAATCACCTTGAAATTAAATACAAATCAGGACATGTCTAGGTTGGAATCTTTTTTCACAAATTGAGCTAATTTGTAGTTTTTCCTTGGTGTCAGACACAATGCTTTAATTCCGAAAACCTTATCAAATAGGAATGATAGTATCCCCACTTTATTGATGATAAACCCAAAGCTTAAAACAGCTGAATAATTTTTCCGAGATACTCAGGTTTAAACCCATGTCTGTTGACTCAGAGCCCATGTTCTTAAGCACCGAGGTTCCCTGCTCTTGCACCCTACTTCCTTTCCTCCTGGCTGTCCCCAGAAGCTCTGCCATTCGCATCTTGCTTCTCTAACACCTGGCCTCTCCCTATGATGTATTTCTCACCATAGATTTTATCACGTTATCTTTTTCCATCACATTTAGTCTCTGAAATCGTTGATCCCTATTTTGCTAATATCACCTCTACTCTTTACTGCTTTCAACATAGATTTAATATACTATTGTACTTTCAGTGTTCGTGAGTGAGTGATCGTGCTTTGCTTTCTTTGTTTGTTTGCTTGTTTTTAAGTCTGATCATTTAAAATAATTCTATATTGAAGCTTATTTGCCCTTTCATCTCGATTCATAGAAACATAGGAAAACACAAAGTAAATACTTTCTAATTTTTTCCTGTTTTCTGTGTCAGATTCCCTCTCTCACTCAAATTCATGGCATCTTTTGAAGTCTCTTGGGTTCTACATTCCACAGAAGAGAAGATAGCTCTATTAGTACAAAATGTTAAGAACTAACAATTCCCCAACTTCCACATGGAGAGTGGAGGCATCTCCCCAGTGGATCCTGACTTACAAGGACCACCCAGGTCTGAGTCTAACCAGCATGATCTAATGAAGCTTTCCTGAACTAAAAAAAGGACTGTGTACTGCTTCCTGCTCTTCTGATTCAGTGCAAAGCAATTTGTCCTTTCATATTAGAAGTTGTTTGCACTTTTTCCTCTTTAATTTTGTCAAAATTTTAGCAGAAGCATGAAAAATATAGTCGCCAGAGTGCATTAATTACTGAAGCTTTCTGTTTATATGCCTTCTTGAAGCCTACTTCACATACAGCAATTTCATTGACCGTCTGTCTGCTTTCAGCCGTTGCCTCATTGCCCAACAGGACATCTTTAAGGACATGGGGAAAGAAGGAGTGATGAAGTTTCTATAAATGGATGCACACTGTGTGTGTATGCTCTACTCTGTCTTAGCATTTACTAATATACCTTTGAGGTAAGGATCCACGTAGGACAAAGGGCCCGGGTAGGTGTCTCTTACTCCCCCTCCTCCCCTCCACTCCTCTCTCCTGCAGGGCCAGGCTCTTCTGACTCACAGGGTGCAGTCTTCACTTGCCACTGTTATTTTTACCACATGCTCTTGTCTGGGCTTGGTTTCTAGACAAATTCAGACTATCAAAACGTTGATAGTTCTTCTTGCTTTTTCGTGCTCTCATTACCTTGTAATTCACTGTAACCTTTCATTGTTCTTGCAATGAAAGTGAGAAGAGGGAATGAGGACCACTCACAAAAACCAGAAGTCAGCTCCAGGAAGATAATCCTTCTCATCTTCAGCAGGAGCTGCCATCTCTGAACACCACTTTTCCATCCCTAGCTACTTGCTCTATTTTCTCTTATCTTCCTCTTCACTCCTTTTTCCATTTCCATTTCTTCCTCTTCTTTACTCCTTGTCCATTTCTTTCTGAAGCCCACGTAGGCTCTGTCCTCACAGCAACAAAGATTTTCTGTGTTTAGGTGGCAATTCTGTTCTGTTCCCTATTGCTTGTCATCTTGAATTGCAGGCCTCTGAAACTGGCACTGGTTGCCTGTCTCCCATTCAGCACCGTGAGCACTCTGCTTATATGTAACCCCCTTTCATCCTAAAGGGTGCACATGGTGTTCCTTCCAGGAGGTCCTGCTGTACTCTTTTCTCCATCCTACTGTGCTTTTCCCGACTGTAGGTTATATTCAGATGATTTACTGAGCCTCATCTGTAACCTATGATTTCTATATACTCACTGAGAACCTTCTGTATCCCTAAATGAAAAGCACTTGGCAAGGAGTTAACCTTATCTTTCCTTTGCCACAATTCTATTTCATGCCTGTGTCAATGAAACCAACTCCTCAACTGTCTGCTCCTTTTACTGAACCATCCCATATGTCACAATATCTTCTTAAGAGATCATAGAATCTCTGATCCTTAGGATTGAAAAGGATCTTAAACTAATTTAGTTATATATAATGACATGAGGATAAAATGACATAAACTTAAACAATTATGATGTGAAATTAAATATACAATATGACCTTGTGAGTGTGTGTATGTGTGTGTGTGTGTCCTGAAGGACGCAGACATCACAGTGGTAACAGGGTTGTCTGCGGGTGGTACAGTTACTGTCGTTATTAACCTTCTTTCCTACACTCACATTTTCTTTAATAAGTAATACAATAAATAATAGGAAACACTGGAGAATCATTTTTTTAATTCCAAGGGGACATTTTTTCCACCTAGAATTCTATACCAATCAAATTAATTATCAATAGCACACTAGAATGCAGACGTGTCAGACATGAAACCACTGAAAAATTTATCTTCAATTTGTCCTTTTAGGAAGCTCGGTGAAAATGATTACAAAACAAGGGCGTAAGCCAATGAAACAGAAGACATAGGATGTAGGAAACAAACAAACAAAAAAAACTGAAAAAGTCTTTGAAAAAATAACTATTAATAGGAAAGGGGACATGAAAATAGTCATGGAAAGAAATCACCTTAGAAAGAAAGGAAAGCCTGAAAGGGAGAGCTTTTGTTTTGCTTTTTCCTTAGGAAGAAATAATTACGAAGAAATTAGCTCTGTGTCCCTAGATGTCATTTTCAATGGATAGAGTCAGTCACATGCTTAGTCATGCAGCATGTATTATGTGTCACAGGACTTGCTGCTCAGAACAGAGAACTAAAAAAAAAATCTGTTTTTATGTAGCATAAGAAGATAATGGCTATTATCTCCTTTAACTGCCCCCACAGCCCATTTTACAAGTGAAATCTTTTCTAATTCAGAGGCTTTGCTCAAGGTTGCCAATCAACAAGTGCCAGGGGCTGACACTGAAACATGGACTTAAAGCCTGTATTGTCTTTCCTCTGTTCAAAGTTTTTTGTTTCTTCTTTGGGTGGGGGTGGGAGAAAAGTCTTTGCTAGGAAATCTGCTTTCTTAGAATTGTATACTTAGCAAAAAGGGTGAGGAAAAGAATTTTTAAATCTCTCCTGGCTGACCATTTTGCAGACGATGTGTCTGGATAAATCTGCACCTGATCATCTATGACAACCCGCTCTTGTACAGATGGGACGCCCAGCAGATGATGCTGTGGCCCACAGCCTGAATTACTGCCGCACTTCCCAAAGTGTCTGCTCAGCACAACTGCAAGTGGGAAATAAACTTGTAAACCATTGTCAGTGATGTAGCTCAAAGACTTTATATACTGAAATATCTTTAAAGTTGTTTTTCATTGCAGTCTGCCCTTTTTCAGTGGGCAGAATTCATTTTCTCTTTAAGTGTGCTCGGTGAGGGCAAGACAGAAGGTGAAAGGAAGATGAGGGTCTGATTTCCTGGTGTCCTGTGTGAAATATTCAATACACTCTCTTCTTCAAAGTAAGGATCACTCTCTTTTTTCCTTTCTTCACCTCACATGCCCTCACCTCACCACACCACACAAAACACCTTCTCCAATAGTCTGTCACTCTCAGGCAAGCCACTCCAAGGTACCAAAACTCTGTATCCAACTGGGAAAGACTTGCTGGGTATGGACAGGTGTGTGGCCTCACTGGTGTTAAGTTTGGCACAAGCCCCCAGCCAACCTCAGGTTAGGTTAGCACAGGAGTTTCAGGTTTCAACTCTGCAAACCAGGAACTGCCTGGGTTCTAACCCCCAGCTGCATCTCCACGAAGCTCTGTGACTCTAAACAAGCTATGTAATTTCTCTGTGCCTTGACTTTCTCTAAAGTAGGAATGATAACAATAGCCCTTTCTTTGTAGGATTTTCAGTTCAGTCCAGTTCAGTGACTCAGTCGTGTCCGACTCTTTGTGGTCCCATGGACTGCATCCCGCCAGGCTTCCCTGTCCACCACTAACTCCCAGAGCTTACTCAAACTTGTGTGTCCATTGAGTTGGTGATGCCATCCAACCATCTCATCCTCTGTCATCCCCTTCTCCTCCTGCCTTCAGCCATTCCCAGCAGCAGGGTCTTTTCAAATGAGTTGGTTCTTTGCATCAGGTGGCCAAAGTATTGGAGTTTCAGCTTCAGCATCTATTGATTTCCTTTAGGATGGACTGGTTGGATCTCCTTGCTGTCCAAGGGACTCTCAAGAGTCTTCTGCAACACCACAGTTCAAAAGTATCAATTCTTCATCACTCAGCCTTCTTCTTTAGAGTCCAACTCTAACATCCATACATGACTACTGGAAAAACCACAGTTTTGACTATATGGACATTTGTTGGCAAAGTAATGTCTCTGCTTTTTAATATGCTGTCTAAATTGGTCATAACTTTTCTTCCAAGGAGCAAGGATCTTTTAATTTCATGGCTGCAGTCATCATCTGCAGTGATTCTGGGGCCCCCCAAAAAAATAAAGTCTGTCACTGTTTCCACTGTTTCCTCATCTATTTGCCATGAAGTGATGGGACAGAGAGTGTAACAGGCAGGAAGGCCAGGGGGGTCTCCAAAGGGATGAAATAGGCTTCTAGACATTTTTCTCTCTCCCTTAAGTGGCAGGAGGAAACAAGTATTAGATTTTTCCCCCCTTTCTCTATATAAATTTAAAAAGAGGGTTCTCTTAAAATTCTATGTTGCCATGATGACACCTGGCTCCAGCTGAACTTAACTTTTCTCAACCTTGAGCTAACCAATGCATTTTTTTAATGGAAACGTTTATCTTAAGCTTTGTTAATGAACTATGTATTTATCCTAGACTCTGTCTTTCTTCAAGTCAGTTCCACCTAAAACTCAGAACCCACTTGACAAATCTGTATGTTTTACTCACACATTGTTCTCCTAATCTATGTTAATGAAACTATATATTTACTTAGAAACCTGCCTTTCTTCAAGATTCATGTCAATCAATTCATGGCCCGGGATGACTCACCTGGTGCCAATGTTCTCTTAAAATGCATGTTGTAGGTGTTGGGCCTGGTGCCAGTCTCTGAGTTGTGAAACATTTCCTTTCTCTAATTAGCAGAATCCTATATAACATCTGGCTAAAGACTAGCAGTGGGGCACTCTTTATGCCCCCTTCTGATGTCTATGTCAGAAGTCTTCTCTATTTCTTTTATACTTTAATAAAACTTTATTACAAAAAAGCTCTGAGCAATCAAGGCTTGTCACTGGCCCCGGATTGAATTCTTCTCCTCCAGAGGCCAAGAATCCCAGCATATTTCGTGGTTGAGCAATAACCTTTCAGGACCAGATGCCATGATCTTAGTTTTCTGAATGTTGAGTTTTAATCCAACATTTTCACTCTCCTCTTTCACTTTCATCAGGTTCCCCAGGTGGCACAGTGGTAAAAAATCCACCTGCCAATGCAGGCGCTGCAGGAGACTTGGGCTCAATCCCTGGGTTAGGAAGATCCCCTGGAGGAGGGCATGGTAACCCACTCCAGTATTCTCATCCGGATAATCCCATGAACAGAGGAGCTTGGCTCAGCTACCGTCCATGAAGTCGCAAAGAGACACGACTGAGCCGCTAAGGACACGTGCACAGATGCAAAGTGAGGTCGTATATGTAGAGTACAACTGTTAAAGCATGTGGGTGATGGGGGGGAGGGTAGCAGTTAATCAACTTTCTTTTCTCCTGCCATCCTAGCCTCAAAATAACATGCCCTAGGATTTCAACAGATTCCCAGAGTATGATCTGTCTCCATGTAATTGACTCTGGATTTGATAAGCAATCAGTTTTCATTCTCAACTCTTCTCCCTGATCAGACACCATGTCCTCTTTAGAAACACACTCAGCTCTAAGGCCTCAGGTCAAGTCCCCTGACCCTGCTGGCACTAAACCAGCAGACTCCAAACACTTCTTTCCTGTCCAAGAATGAGCACCTTTTTCATTCTATAGCTGTTCCTCCCCTGGTACTTCACAAAACTGCTAACTTGGAAATCTGTGGCAGGATGCTGGCAAAAATTTGTTTGGTAACTTCCTCAAACTTATACATTATTAAGAGTTTTGAAATGGCCAAATGAGGTTTCCAAAAGGAAAATATTTTCTCTTCAAAGCCAGAAAATTGCAACTATTGTTCTATGTCAGCTGTCTGGGCTACTGTGTCTTCAGCTTGAACACAACAGATGATTCCCCGATTTACAAACCTCCTCCGTGGGCCTCCAGGGCAGTCTGAATCCTCTGGGTTTGCTAATTGGGGATTAGGAGGTAAACCGGTGTCCAAACTGCTTTTAACCTACAAGGACTCCGAAAACCAAAACCAACAATACCTGTGAAGGAAAGGAAACCTACCTTTTCTTTAAAGATTGGCGCTCTGCCAGAATCCAGCCTAGGCCTGTCTCTATCTTCCTCCGTTTCTCTTTCCTCTACTCTTCTCTCCTCACTTTACACACATTCACGGCTTAATAACCAACTCTAAACGCAAAGACCTGTGGGAGAAAGGTAGCCCCCACCCTCTCCTTCCTTTCCAAGGAAGAGGAACGCTCACCTCAAGAATGGCGCCCCGCCGTGAGTAAGCAGAATGATGGCGTCTGCAAAGACCAGTTCCCTGGGAGACTCATGGTTTCTTTCTTTCTCTTGGCTTAACTGTTAAAGACCAATTGGCCGTCACTGGGGAGGAGAGGCTTGGAGCTTTGGCCCCTTGCTCTGCCTCTCCTCTCCGTGCAGCTGACCTGGTCCGTTGCTGCAAGGCCTGCCACTTTAAAGTAGCCCAGGCCTCGCCCTGCTGCTGCTGTTGACTTCCGTCTTCCGCCGGACTTTCACCTTTCTCTTCACTCTGATTGGCCCCAGGTGTAGATACTTAATGGCAACCCACTCCAGTACTCTTCCCTGGAAAATCCCATGGACAGAGGAGCCTGGTAGGCTACAGTTCATGGGGTTGAAAAGAGTTGGATACAACTGAGCGACTTCACTTTCACTTTCTCTCTGAGCTTCTCTCCTTTTCTCTTTCTGCCATAGGGCACCTGAGCTATGGCAGCTACTAAAGTTGGGTCCTTGTTTGGTTAAGCAAAAGGACTTGGGGACAAACACCATTTAAAATATTTTTCTTTAAAGTTTGATTTTCAAATGTCCTTTTTACTGCTCGTTCTTTCTCCCTCTGGATCTGATGGATGTTTTCTACTTGTATTTTGCATGAAACAAATGGAAAATTATTAGCTTAAAAGAATATGGTTGCAGTGGAAACCTCTGAGATTTTTACTTCCTAGCATCCATTCGCTTTTTTCCAGGAAAGAGTTATCTAGTTTATCTCTGGGAAGCTACCCTCTTTTCTACCCTCCTATTCTTGGGGTGGGGCTCCTGTTTGCTGGAGCAAATGGCTCAGTCCTAGGTGATGAGTATTGCCCAGTCCTGGCCTCAGTGTTTCAGGGAGCACAAACCAATGAGACTTTTTTCTGAAACTGTTAGAAAATGGCTCTTTTCCACTGGACTTGAGATGGGAAGATACGATGTTAGAACTTTGACAGCCATCATCAATCACAAGGAAACAGACCGCCTGAGAGTGGAGCCAGTACACAGGATTATGTTAAGATATGGATGGAAAGGTACCTTGAGATTGAGCTACAGGACAGAGCATCCCTGCAGACAGCTCCACCTTTGAGTTTTTCATTTACAACCCATTAAATTCTTTCTTCTTAGGCCAGTTTGGATGAGATCACCCATCACTTAGAGCTTCCCTGGTGGCTCAGACGATAAAGAATCTGCCTGCAATGTGGGAGACCTGGGTTCGCTCCCTGGGTTGGGAAGATCTCCTGGAGGAAGAAATGGCAATCCACTCCAGTATTCTTGCTTGGAGAATTTCATGTACAGAGGAGCCTGGCAGGCTACAGTCCATAGGGTCGAAAAGAGTTGGACAGGATTGAGTGACTAATACCTTTTCACTTTTACTTTCTTTTCACTCAAAACTTAACAAGGGAGACTGCCAATTAAATAAGAGGGGTTCAATTCTAGTGTCTCTTGTTCAGTTTCCCAGTCTTCATCATTTAGTTTTGGGGTCCATGTCCACTTTAATCACAAGGGGGGCTGTGATTTTCTTTGGCCACTGTTTCTTGGGCTTTCATCTTTCCCACGTACTGTGAATGAAGCAGGGTCTGAGTATTCCTGGATTGCCTGGTGACAGTATCTTCTGGATACAACCAAAACGCCATTCCAACTTGATAATTCTTAGATTCACTTTTTCAGACCAGTCTTTCAGCTCTTACATTAAGATCTGTGATCCATTTTGAACTAATTCTTGTGTGTGGTGTGAGATATCAAGTAAAACCATTTTGTTGCTGAAGATATCTTAGTGTTGCAGATCATTTTTTTAAAAACAGGATTTTTCTTTCCCTATTCAATTGTCTTAGTGAAACCATTTACCACAGATTGGGACCTGAACCCATGTGCTGGGACTTGAATCCAGCCAAAACCCAGTTTGGGACTTGAACTCACATGGCTGGGACTTGAACACAGCCAAAACTCTGCCTGGGACTTGAACCCATGTGGCTGGAACTCAAACTCAGCCAAAACCTTATTTGGGACTCAAATCCACATAGCTGGAACTCAAATCCAGCCAAAACCCTGCTTGGGACATGAACCCACATGACTGGGACTCAAACCAGAACTCATGGTACCTGGTTTTAGGACCTAATGAAGCTCAGGTTCTTGATGTCTCATCACAGAAAGAGTTCAGTGAGAGACAAAGTGATAGGTAAGAAGTAGATTTATTCAGATTCAAAGAGAAGCACACTCCATAGAGTGTGGGCCATTGCAGAAGATGAGTGCAGCTGTGAAATATGGTGTGGTTAGTTTTAACAGGCCGGGTAATTTCATATGTTAATGAGTGGGAGGATTATTTCAACTATTTTGGGGAAGGGACTGAGATTTCCAGGATTTGGAGCACCGCCCACTCCTTGGTCTTTTAATAGTGCCTTGGAACTGTCATGGCACCTTTGGGTGTGTCATTTCACTTGCTGATTGAAGATCAAGGTCTACTCTTGTCTGGTCCCATTTGATTCTAATCAGTTTATGTTGTGTCCTTGGGCTATGTCATTCTTTCAAAAGTTGTGCCCTGCCCCTCTTCCTCCTGTTACATTAGCACCTTTGTTGAACATCACTGAATCATAAGTGTGAGCCTTTATTTCTGAACCCTCAATTCTACACTACTGATCTATAGTTCTATCCTTAATGTCAGTGACAAATTGACATTTGCCAAGGGCATTTGCCAGGCTTCTCAGATGGTGCTAGTGGTAAAGAACCCACCTGCCAATGCAGGAGACATAAGAGATGTGGATTTAATCCCTGGGTTGGGAAGATCTCCTGGAGGAGATGGTTGCATGGCAACCCACTCCAGCATCCTTGCCTGAAGAATCTCAGAGGAGATTCTTCCTCTGAGGAATCTCAGAGGAGCCTGGTGGGCTACAGTCCATAGGGCCGGCCACGAAGAGTTGGACATAACTGAAGTGAGAGACTTTATTTTTGGGGGCTCTAAAATCACTGCAGATGGTGACTGCAGTCATGAAATTGAAAGATGCTTGCTCCTTGAAGAAAAGCTATGACCAACCTAGACAGCATATTAAAAAGCAGAGACATTAGTTTGCCAACAAAGGTCCATATAGTCAAAGCTATGGTTTTTTCCAGTAGTCATGTATGGATGTGAGAATTGGACTCTAAAGAAAGCTGAGTGCCAAAGAATTGATGCTTTTAAACTGTGGTGTTGGAGAAGACTCTTGAGAGTCCCTTGGACTGCATGGAAATCAAACCAGTCAATCCTAAAGGAAATCAGTCCTGAATATTCATTGGAAGGACTGATGCTGAAGCTGAAACTCCAATACTTTGGCCACCTGATGCAAAGAACTGACTCACTGGAAAAGACCCTGATGCTCAGAAAGACTGAAGGCAGCAGAAGTGGGCGTCAGAGGATGAGATGGTTGGATGGCATCACTGACTGGATGGATATGAGTTTGAGTAAGCTCTGGGAGTTGGTGATGGACAGGGAAGCCTGGCATGCTGCAGTCAATGGGGTCGCAAAGAGTCAGACATGACTGAGCAATTGAACTGAAGTGACTTAGCAGCAGCAACAAGAGCATTTGCCATCTGCCTCGGTAGGGATTGAATCCTGTGCTACTGCAGCTCTTGACCTTTGACACACCCTGTAGGGAGTCCAGGGTGGAGAATGAGGCACATTGTGCTCCAGGAAAACTGGTGGAATGAGTCTTTAGATAGTTAGATGCTTTCAGTAACTGATTTCATGATCCCAACCCTTGTATCTTTCCACTTCTGGAAAAACAGTAAATTCCTTTGTGGTGACATCAGCTTCTTGTGACTAGCAGAAAAGAAAACCTTTCATAAGATGAGAGCTTGATTGCATGAATTCCCCCTTCAACAAAATCACATATTGACCTTTCCCTCCTACCTCTTTGGAGCAGTTTCTCAGGGCTATCTGAGGTGTTGTCTCCTGGGCTGCAGTCCTCATTTTTCCCCAAATAAAACTTATCTTGCAACTCTCACGTTGTGAATCTTTTTTAAATTGACATGACACAAGTACCCCACCATATTGATTTACTTTGTATTAAGTTTTGGAATTGGGTGATGTAAACCTCATTGGAAGGATTGATATTGAAGCTGAAACTCCAATACCCTGGCCACCTGATGCAAAGAGTTGACTCATTTGAAAAGACCCTGATGCTGGGAAAGATTGAGGGCAGGAGAAGAAGGGGACAACAGAGGATGAGATGGTTGGATGGCATCACCGATTCAATCGACATGAGTTTGGGTGAACTCCGGGAGTTGGTGATAGACAGGGAGGCCTGGAGTGCTGTTGTTCATGGGGTCTCAGAGAGTTGGACACAATTGAGAGACTGAACTGAACTGACTGAAACCTTTCAGGTTTTTCCTTTTTTTTTTCTCCTTCAAAATTGTCTTCGCTATTCTGGGTTCTTTGCATTTCTGTGTAAATCTTAGGGCCAGGTTGTCAAGTGAAAAAAAATGCCTGCTGGAATTTTTGAATATTGAATCTTCTAATTCATGTACATGAAATGTCTCTTTGTTTTTAAAGATCTTGATTTATTTCAGTAATTCATTGTAATTCTGTTTACAGATCTTGCACTACTTTTGTTAAATTTATTCCAAGTCTTTTTGATGCTATCATAAATGTTTTTCTTAATTCCAATTTTGAATTGTTCCAACTTTATATCTTTTAAAGTCATCAAGAGACAAACAAATACTTATATAGGCTGTTACTAGTTTCCATTTCTTTCTGTAGAACCTCCTCAACATCTGATGCCATTTTCTATCCTTGAGAAAGACTTTAGTATTCTTGGAAGAAAAGACTGCCAGAAAAGTATCTTGGTTTTCATTCATCTAGGCATGTTTTTATTTCATCTTTATTTCTGAAGGATAGTTTTGCTGAATATTGATATATTCACTGACTTTTTTTGTTTTGTTTTTTTTTTTTTAAGAATTTTGAATGTCATTGCATTGCCTTTTGGTCTCCACTGTTTCAGATAAGAAGTCAGCCATTCATAATACTGTTGTTCTGAGATCTCTCTATTAAAGTCCTGCATCGACTATTGTGACTATGGTCACTCTATTCTCACCAACTGGAACTGCAACTTCAGGCGAGCAGAGCAACTAACTTTACTTGCAGAAATGCCAATTAACAATAATGCTACTTCTGAAATAGTCTGGTGAAACATGGATTTTCACATTTTACTCCAAATAAAGCTAGCACCCTCCAGCAACAAAGCTCTCACTTTTCATGACTAGCCTTACCCTGCAAAATTACATTGACTGAGCCATCCCAGGAATGAAAGCCACAAATGCCCTCTGTTCTTATATACAGTTCTAGCAGATTTTTGTGAAGCAACTTTCCTCAATTTGTTGTTTGCCTTTAGTCAATTTCCAGAACCCTGAAATGGGTGTTTACAAGAATTAAGTTGACTTTTATAGTTGTTTTTTGAGAAAAGGATTTGCCAACCTCTCCACTCTACCATAAGCACTGGTTGTCTGATTTGAACTGCTATTATTTTATCCACTTATGAATATACTCATATCCTTAATTTTCTTTGAATCAATAGGAAATAACTGTTGGCCAAAATCATTCCTTTGTAACTGTTGCTGCTGCTAAGTCACTTCAGTTGTGTCTGACTCTGTGAGACCCCATAGATGGCAGCCTACCAGGCTCCCCTGTCCCTGGGATTCTCCAGGCAAGAACACTGGAATGGGTTGCCATTTCCTTTTCCAATGCATGAAAGTGAAAATGAAAGTGAAGTCGCTCAGTCGTGTCTGACTCTTAGCAACTCCACATACTGCAGCCCACCAGGCTCCTCCGTCCATGGGATTTTCCAGGCAAGAGTACTGGAATGGGGTGCCATTGCTTTCTCCATCGTAACTATATAAAGGCTTTAAAGATTTGGAAACTCCCAGACAATCTGCTTGTCATAACACCCACCATACTCAACAGCAAACTATCTGTTTAATTATCCTTAACCCTCACTAAACTGTAAGCTCTGTTACAATAGGGAGTATGTGTCTTTTGTTAATGAGCTATATGCCTAGCACAATCTGATGTATTAAGAGGTGCTTAGACTTAAAATATTTGTTAAATAAACAAGTAAATTTCCCCTACCCTGTTGAGGTAATAGGGAAGAGCCGAGGCAATGTAAAAAGCATTTTAACTACAATTCTATGCTTAAATAATTAGTCACTGGGGGTCTTCTTTGTTTATAGGAAAACAAAATGCTTTGTTCTCAAAATAAGTGATCTTTAGTTTTTTAGAACTTTATTCCATGAGCCCTCAGTTGGTATTTGAAAGTACTTAGCCCATAGTTGGGGCTTCCCTGGTGGCTCAGATGGTGAACAGTCTGCCTGCAATGCAGGAGACCTGGGTTCAATCCTTTGGTTGGGAGGGTCCAGACCCAGGTTTGATCCTTGGGTGGGGAAGATCCCCTAGAGAAGGGAATGGCTACCCACTCCAGTGTTCTTGCCTAGAAAATTCCATGGGCAGAGGAGCCTGGTGGGCTACAGTCCATGGGATCGCAAAGAGTTGGACACGACTAAGCGACTAGCGTGTTTACTTTTCACAGCCTGTAGTTACAGTTTTAGGAAGACAGTGTAACAGAATGTAAAAACTAGGATGGGGAATTTTGATTTGCCTTTGTCAATGGCTGCCTGACAAATAAGTGACTGAATGTTATTCTCTCTGGGCCTTCATTTTCTCATTTAAAAATGGGTCGCAAACATGACCAAATAGAAGTATCACTCATCAATATTGTTCCACTGTTAGAATCCCCAGAGTTGAGAGGTGATAACCTATACTATTAAAAGCTCCAGTGGTAAGATTTTTGTAGTCAGCTAGACTGGTAAATGATGGCCTTTGAGAATTGCTGAACTAGATGCTCTCAAAGGCCCCTTTCAGTCCTGAACTTATTTGCTTCCATTCCTCTCAACACAAGTGAAACTCTCTTTGGGTTATACACCTGCATCACCCCAGACCTCTGAGTGAAAAGGTAAGTCTTTGAAGATGTAGTTTATTCAGGCCGAAGCAAAGACAGTCTCTGACTTGTTTCTGTGTAGTTACTCGAAATGTTGGTGCATATGAAACAGGAATTGGGGAAAGGAAACTTACACCTCCTTTGGCTGACGGACAATTGATACAGGAGGAGAACTGCTAATTGTCTAATAATGGAGGCTGGTAGGGTATTTTGCTCATTTCATTCTTTCTGAACCTGCAAGTGAGCAGCTGCTACTGTCTCTTGCATTTCACAACTTTTAGAAAAGCAGCCCTTCCCAGCATGAGCTTATTTCAAAATAAACTGAATAAGGCTTCACATGTAAAAAGGCTGTTCTGGGTACTGTGAATAGGACTCTTCTCAACCAACTCCACAGACTGTTTTCCTGGGAATAGAATAAAGTAAACTTTGAGGAAAGGGTGGCAAATAGCTGCCCAGACCATGAAAATGTTCCTGCTCAAACACAGGCATTTCATCTCTTTTGGTCTGTGAGAAATAAAGGCCCACCTAGGTCCCTAAGAGGGAAGTTGAGAACCCTGTGATGATCTGAAGAGGCTGGTGCTCTCTGTTTCTAGAGGAGTGCTTCCGCTAGATGCCAAAACTCAGTATTCCCCTTTTCATGGGGAAAGCTTAAGTGCATGGAAGAATGACTACTCCCAAAGCACCAGAGATGTGCTCTGATCTGCAAGAGAACCACAGCCTGCGCCTTCCTCACAGATCCCAATGAACTTACTGCTTGCTCTGATAGATAACAATGCTAGGTAGCAATTCAATTTAGAAATTGAAAAAAATAATTTTCACATATCAATTTATAACACTAAGTCTGTGATTCTCAGTCTTCTTACAATGATGTCACTTTGTTTGACAGAAACGTCTGACAGTAGCAGACATTTTAACTAAATTATAATATGTTCCTCTGCAGAAATGCAATGTATCCACTGAAAATAGAGCAGAACAAGACAAATGTTTGTAACTTTAAGTAACAAAGATAAGATTCCAGATAGCACGGCAAATATTACTAACATGTAAAAATAAACACAGGAGAACTATTTGAAGGAAACATAGAATAATAATAATTGCATTAGAATGGTGTGATTAATAGCTGATTTTTTTCAAACTTTCGGATAATTTTTAAAAACTAAAATATCACGGTGATTAATGAAGAATAAACGCTGTTGAATGAAGATCATCCATTGATCTAAGCAGCCACCTACACTTCCCTGTTTTCCTCTTCCCCATAAAATCCTTTAGTCACAGTGACAAAGGAAGGGACATGAGTTCATATAGGGAAAAAGAGTGATGGTGTGAGTGATTGGTGGTGTGAGTCGATTGCAGGCTTAGAGTGAGCCTGCAATCCCAAGCTTAGGTGATTTAGGGATGCTGGACTATGGTCTAGCATCTGTAAACCTAGACTATGGTACTGAGTATAAGAGCATCTGTTTCAAACAATATTGACCAACTGTATTGACAAGGAGGAACTCTGATAAATGAATGCTGAAAGTGTTACTCCACCTGCTCCCTCCATCTTACACTTAAGTGGTCATCTATACCTGTTCTATTTGAATCCAAACGTGGCTCTTCACTCTAATCCAATCCCCACTGCCTTGAATATTCCACTGCCACTAGCTATCTGCTTTAAAACCTTTTCAGTTATTCCCTATATTCCATGGAAGCCACCTTCTAACATGCTTCAGCTATACCTAGCACAATAATTTTTGATGTATGTTAAATAACAATAAATATTTGTTGAATGAAAAAGCATTCCTTTATCAGTAACTATGTGAGTGACAGAATGAATCTATGAACTGCCAGTAATCGTTTTCCAGAATAGTAGAATAAGGACCTCCGAAAATCTGCTCCTCCATGAAAAGAATGTAACTATTGGGGGGGAAAAAAAAAACTCTCACTGTCAAACTTTATCAGAGCTCCATAAATAAAGTCTTGCAACAATCTGAGGAGTGTTTATTTAAGAAATATGGCTGGACCTTTACCAGAACAGCAAGTTCTGTGGGTTTTTAATTTTAATCTTATCCACCTCCCCCTAGCTTTGCAATAGTCTTGAAAACAGCTATGGAAAACTGGAAACCAGCAGCCCAAAAGCTGCTAGAAGAAGCATGATGGGTTTGGAACTCCTTAAATACCCTGCTAACTGGAGAGCTGTCACTATTTGATATTTGTCACTATCACTCCCTAGATAGCTCTAGGTTGTACCTGCCTTCTAAGGCAGAGAATGAGTATCTAACTATCTCTTTCTCCACTGAAAATGGTAGGTAGGTATTTCACTTATTAATTAATCCAGGCCCGTGGAAATCCCAGGGTCTAATCTTTGGGGTCCAGGCCGTAGTAATCCTATAAAATTTAATGCAAAACAAAGTAGCATTTCCGGCGTGGGTATCAGAACCAACTGAGAATAATTTTAAAGCAAAAGTAAGCAAAGCAAAACAAACAAGCAAGCAAAAATCAAGCTGATACACAAGAGAATGTGAATTGACAAACACATTACCTTAGAAAAAAGCACGACTGACAATTGCCTCTGGGGAGCCTCCCCGCTCTCTCCTTTTTCTGTACGCTCAGCTGCAAGAGAATTTGCTGGAAAATGGACTGAAATCCATAACACTTACTTTGCACGGTAGCAGCAAATGCAGACACATCGGTCAACATAAAATGAAAACAGGTGTGACCCTTCCCTCACCTTCCACCTGACCTGAGTGGCTGCTTTCTCTTCTCTTCCCTTTCTTCCTGCTCTTTGCTCCTCATTTCCTTTTAAAGTTTTCATCGTCTCTGTTTCTGACTCTTCTCTTTTGTCACCTTGGAGTCATTTTCTCCTCCCTCCGTTTGACTTGGAAATAAAAAAGCACATGCAAAGCCTTTGCAAAGTGTGCTGTGTGTTCCTATTGAAAAACATTTATTTGATTTGTGGCTACATCTGATCTAGGTTGCTTCCAGATGCAAAGTAGAGGTACAGCCCACCCCCCAAGCCAACCCAGGATATAGCAGTTAAAAATATTGCTGGATGAGAGTTTCTGCCTGAAAAATCTGGTTCTCTTTATTTTTTTGCCACTTAATATTAAGTAATTCTGATGGATGTTCTGAACCTATTTCTTTGACTCTGTCACAGATTCAAAGACTGATTCCCCAGGTATCTTCATACTCTTTGGGCTGCATGTTCTGGACTCTGGAATTTTTTTTTTTTTTTTCCTATGCTGACTTTTAAGCACTTTTAGCACTGACTACCCTTTTGGTCTTGGATATAATGCTACTTGTAACCTTTAAAACCAGCATTTTCCCCTCCTTTGTTTCCAAAATTCCAAATGGAATCGAGAAGACTATAATATAATGGAAAAAAACATTTGGACTCCAGTCAAAAGACATAGAGTTTGAATACTATATTTCTGGTTATCAATCTTTGACACTGGACAAGTCACTTACTTTGACTCTTGGATTCTTGGTCTCCAAAGTGGTACCCATAATAAATACCAGATTCCTCATTTAGGAGGGACCACCTAGTTTCTGATTTCATGCCAAAAAACTTCCTTTCTCCCACACTACACATTGTTCCTCCTCAGATTACTAATCTGAATGGAATGGCCATATTCCAAGTTTAGGCTACATTTATGCCGGTTTGGGGTCACCGGTGGCAAATGTTTCTCTCTCTGATGCTTTCCTTCTGCTCCTGTTGTCTCCATACTTCATAACAGGAGACCTGTAGCCTGGTTGTTCCAAGGACAAGCAGCATCAGCACTGAGAGCTTGCAAGAAAATAAGAACCTTGGGTTATACCCCGAGCTATTAGCCTGCACTTTAGCAAGACTCCCAGGTAATCACAGGCACGTCACAGCCTGAGAAGCACCGCTGTAGACCACGCACGTCCCCCATGCTGGTCTTGCTCCAGCCTGCTGTTTCTCTCCCACAGCTATGCTGCCTTTAGCTTGAATGGTGTCGCAGATGGAGGGGCATAGTGTTATCAATACCATGCTTTGCAAGTCAGCTCAGATATTTCTGTCGATAAAGTTTGAAGAGAAGCTTATAGTGGTGAAGTTACCTTTTCCTAAAGGAAATGTGAACTAACATACGTTGAAGAAAACCATAGAAAGGAATCACAGTCAGGTACTACTAGTAGCGGAGTTCATGAGGGTGGTTGGAGACAAATCCCAGAGGGCAGAGAGGGCTTGCCTTTTTAATGAGCTTGCGAGTGATGGATGCCTCTCCAGAGGATCCTCTACTTCTAAAAGGGAAAAAGGATAATTGAACTTATAGATCGTTCTCTCCACTTCACAGAAATGTGTGTGAGCTCTGAAGGAGAGAAGCTCTATTAAAGTTCCCGGTGAGTTGGGCTAGATCAGAGTGAGTGGGGTTATAGATTTTTGACTTGCACTTCTTATTAATATTCATTAGATTTGGGTATTATTGAATCAATGGTGGTTTATTTCAAAAATTTCTGGATCTTTTACCTGTACTTTCGTGTTGTTTAACTATTATCTTAAGATCTTTTTGTCTTTTTCTATTCTCTTCCTCTACAGATTTCTCCTTGTCTTTATACTAAGTTGTCATAATGGGTTACTCAAAGAACATTTTTCTAAAGCAAAAAAGTAAGTAAAGCAAAACAAACAAGAAAATCAAGTTGACACAGAAGAGAATGTGAACTGACAAGCATGTTACTTTGGAAAAAAGCGTGATTGGAAACAAACAGTAAACATATATATGGTGGGTACTGAATTAAATGCAAATCTCATGTAAAATGGAAGTTTGCAAACAGACCAGTGATAGACACAGGGTAGAGAAGGGTACTGATCACAAAGAGCTGTGAGAGAATTTAGGGGGCAAGTGGTGATTGCAGCCATGAAATTAAAAGACTTTTACTCCTTGGAAGGAAAGTTATGACTAATCCAGACTGCATATTTAAGAGCAGAGACATTACTCTGCCAACAAAGGTCCGTCTAGTCAAGGCTATGGTTTTTCCAGTGGTCATGTATGGATGTGAGGGTTGGACTGTGAAGAAAGCTGAGCCCCGAAGAATTGATGCTTTTGAACTGTGGTGTTGAGAAGACTCTTGAGAGTCCCTTGGACTGCAAGGAGATCCAACCAGTCCATTCTAAAGGAGATCAGTCCTGGATGTTCTTTCGAAGGAATGATGCTAAAGCTAAAACTCCAATACTTTGGCCACCTCATGTAAAGAGTTGACTCATTAGAAAAGACTCTGATGCTGGGAGGGATTGGGGGCAGGAGGAGAAGGGGACGACAGAGGATGAGATGGCTGGATGGCATCACTGACTCGATGGACGTGAGTCTGAGTGAACTCTGGGAGTTGGTGATGGACAAGGCCTGGCGTGCTGTGATTCATGGGGTCGCAAAGAGTTGGACATGACTGAGATACTGAACTGAACTGAACTGAACTGAATGAACGGTCCTGTATCTTGACTATGATGGTCGTTACTGGAATATGTGCAGTTATCAAAATTTATAGAACTGTATACTTTAAAAGGGTAAGTATGTAAATTATATACTTCCCTCACAATAAGAATGTGGGGGAAGTTACAATCTGAAAACAAATTTAAAAATTAAAATAATGACAGCGTGTCGCATAGGACGTGGGTGGGCGTGGTTGTATATGTTCTTACCTGCGAGGGGCAGCTGTATTGGTTAAGAACATGGCCTGAGAGCCAGAGGACCTGAGTTCACCCTGGAACTTTATAACCCTGGAAGTTATAAAATTCTCTGTTGTCTCAGTTTCCTAACCTGTCAGCTGAGCCAGCATCTACCTCATGGGGGTTACTGTTAGGAATAAACAACAACAAAGATAATGACAAAACGGGAATGGGAACTGAAAATTTAAGGCTTCACAATGGGAGAAAGTCTCTAATGTTTTCTTTTTCCTCACCTCATGCTTGGTGGGGTCATCCTTGTCTCTGCTGAAAAATAGTCTTCATCACAAAACCCCCACACGTAAGTCTGCCCAGCCTGCCATATCAGGCAGCCACTGCTGAGGAAATGCTCTGGAATAAACCTCAGAGAGAGAATAAATCACCTCTCATGCCACGCTCCCTCCAGGTGAGGACTGAGGTCATTGCAAAAGGCATAACAAATAGTCAACATAATGTACCAAACTAATAGATTCTATAAGGAAAACTAAATGGAAAATTTTTCTTGAGCGCTAGGCACCTCTGGCTGAAGAGACAGTGGAGCCTGTGTTATTATAGATGTAGTTGAATCAATAATACTTTTTCATTCATTTCTTTTTCATTTCACAAAAAAGCCTCTTTTAACCAAAGAGGTAAGGAGATATTATCGAGGGCAATTTTTCATGCTCACCATGGATTATATTCTGAGATACCTCATTTTTCTAAATAGCCTCATTTCTGGTTTTTCCTTTCTTTCAGAGATGTATTCAATTCTCTTCCAGCAGCATGAATTCATCTGGAAAGCTATGACAATCAATTAAGTAAATGAGAAAATAGAATGCTTGTAATTATGATAATCGAGCTATATGAAACCCATGCTCTTAGGCCTACTACCCACACATCTTTAAGCAATATATTAATTAAGCTTTGGATAATTGTTACAATTAGGATCAAGCTTTTATCAGTTTTAAAAATCACTTTGAGAAAAATGAAATATTTTAAAAATACATGCAGCTGTCGGTTTTTAATGCAATTCATTATTACGACTCCATTGTCATTTCCCTGGCTGCATGGAGACAATTCCAGGATGCTTTTCTGATGTGACTTTTCATTGACAAGTGGAGGAATTTCATATGTTGCACCTTTTTCAGATGTTTTTCTCTTTCTCTAAGCCAGAGGTTGGCAAACTTTTCCTGTAAAGAGCCAGATAATAAATATTTTAAGCTTTGCAAACCAAGAGGCAAAGTTGAAGATACAGGAAAGTACTTATATAACAAGCAACACATTTTTTTCAGTTTGTGTATTGATGGTTTGAAAACATAATAAAATAATGATTGAGTATATTTTTAATTTTTTTGTAATACACATCTACTAATGAGAAAAGTGGAAATCTTCCTGTTGAGATATTTTGCTTAGTTGGGGTTCAATGTTAGTTTCTCCTATTGATGAGTCATTGCAAATGTTTACTGTGAATCCATTCTTAGTCAGCTGTGGTTCACAGAGTGTAGCTTGCCAATCTCTACTCCCGATCAATGTTCTCAACTATAGGGTGCAAGAGAATCACCTAAAGGGCTTATTAAAACATAATGCTGAGACACAAGCCCGCTTTTCTGGGGGAGCCCAAGAACTGGCATTTCTAACAAATCGTTATTTGTCACTGATGCTCCCAGTCTGAGACCATACTTTCAGAGCACTGCTCTTGATGTTGGTCCTTGTAACAAGTCACATTGGTTCCACATGTATTTGTTAACATATGGTATTTGTTTTTCTGACTTCACTCTGTGTGACAGATGCTAGGTCTGTCTACATCACCACACATGATCCAATTTCATTCCTTTTTATGGCTGAATAATAGTTCACTGTATATATGTGCCACTCTTTGCAGGGCAGAACAGAGATGCAAATGTGGGGACATGGGGACACAGAGTGGGAAGAGGAGGGTGGGATGGATTGAGAGAGTAGCACGGACATATGTATAAATATATGTTACCATGTGTAAAACAGATAGCTGATGAGAAGCTCCTGTACAGCACAGGAAGCAGCTTGGTGCTCTGTGATGACCTGGAGGGGTGGGGGGGAGGTTCAAGAGGAAAGGGATATATGTACACATATAGCTGATTTACTTTGTTGTACAGCAGAAATTAACACAGCACTGTAAAGCAATTATACTCCAATTATAAAATTTTTTAAAAGTCACATTGAATACAAGTCTTAATTCATGTTTTTATGTTCTACTCACATTTCAACTCACCTGATAGACTTTACCTTTTGAGCTATTAGTCTCTTGCTTGCAAAGTCAGGTATCAGCAATCAGCACCTACTTGTTAGCTGCAAAGAATGCCTGACTGATATTTTTCCAGTCTCATCAAACTTTTAAGAGTATGCAATATTCCAAAGGATACATGTGTGTGAAATGTAAGGATGACACTTTAGCCTTGGATTTGACATGTCCTGATTCACTGCACATTATCAACATAATGCTCTTTGGATTTGAATTTGTTGGCATGTTTAACCATTACATTTAACACAGACTTATGTAAAGTTGCCAAAGGGCAAGGAAGATAGTAGTTTCCTAAATCCTGGAGTAGTCCATAGCCTACTAAACCAAGTCATCTCTGAGTTGACTATCAAGTTGCTATGGGCTCTTGTGCACAAGCTCCAAGTGATTTGAACTGTCACTGATATTGAGGTTGTGAGGAAGGTTAACGAGACAACAGGACATCAGCTAATCCCAATAATCACATCTCGCCAAAGAGATTCTTTCAGAAAAGAAGCCAAGTGGAAAGTCTGTTCTGCTTCTGTTTATTTGTCCCCATGGTTTAAAAAATCAGCTTTATGGAGCCATAATCTTCCTCATGACAGATGGGCTTATACATTAGCATCGTGCTTTCAATCAACACTTTACATTTCATAAGGAAGGTGAAGAAACTGAATGTAAAGACATTTTCAGCATCTATTTTTCAGTTTTATAACACTGATACAAAAAATAGTATTCTGATTAGCAGCTTGATTGGCAACCCATGTAACCCTAAGTTGTACTACAAAACTGGAGAGTGCACTTTTACAGACAATTACATTTGGTGAAACAGTATGTACAATTTTGACAAATAAATACATAAATACAATCATTCATATATAACGACATACCTAAATGTCAATTATCATCAACAAGCGTTTCTAGTAAATTGCTTCTTTCATTCACAAGTTACTTTGTTGCTTATAAAAACTATCTTCACCTTTACAGAAGAAATTACATAATCAATTCCCCCCTAAACCCACATATTAGGAAAGGTAGAAAATGAATCCCAGATGTTTTATGGAAATATTTCAGTCTTTTAATAGAAGAGATTTGATTGAAAAACTCCTTCCTTAGCTTCTCTGTAAAGAGTTTCTTTTCCCCATGTCATGTCACACAAAGGGGTTTTGTTCTTCTGAATTTATTTCAAATTGAAAACGATCTTCATTTTTTGATTTTGGTTTTTAAAAATACAATAATATATATTGAAACTGACATTTGCTCCAATATAAGAAGACACAAAGCCACACAAACTAGCCACCAAAGACAGATTCCCCCCCCAAAAAAAATTTTTAATGAAAATTTAAGAGTATAGACATGAAGTATTGATATCTTTTGTTATCTGATACATAATGAACAAAACAAGTGGGGGACAGTGAGAAGGTTTTCCTAAAATTGTCTGAATTGACTTCTGGTAAAATGCTGTCTGAAACACTATTTTATGTCAAAGAAATAATAATAAGTTTAAAAATGGCTTAACAAATCACTGATTTGTTAACTAATACTAATTTGGCCAGTGTCATAAAATTAGCAAAAGTAGAAAATTAGAGCTTTTTCCTGATCACTTGATTTAAACATTTTTGGAACATTCAAAAAACAAAGGGCAACCATGCTTTAGGCTATTGAAACTGGACAAATGACCTTGCCTCACCAAGTTCCATGCAGAAGGAAATGTACATAGCAAGCAGATTCTAGCAATACATACAGCTGGGAAGAAGAAAAAAATGCCTTTTAAAATATATACATATGGTTTTTGATGAATATTTACATGTTTGTCACATGGGTACTACTTAGCATAAAAAAGTTAGGAAATAGTTCTTTAAAACATGATTCTCGATTTTTGCTCCTTTTCAAGACTAGGGCTCTATTCATAATGTACTCACACACACTTATAAGTGACCCACAGATGTATACATGTGATGTTTATAATGTGCAGTTCCTTAACACTGAAGGTGGCTCGACTGAGCACAAGGTAAACGCAAGACGTTGGCATAAGACTGGGCCTTGATTCGACTACATGATGGACAGGCAAACTAAGTTCAGAGTTGTGAGACTTTTCCAGTGATTGGAACTCACAGCAGTTGCGACTTGGGGGTTTGAGGGTGGCTCACCTTGTGCTGATCCATCTTTCTCCAGGCTACCTAATGTTATTATCTAATCAAACTCAGTGGTCCTGCTGACTTGAGATGAAGATGTATTAAGGGACAGGAAGGTCTGTCTCCTATTAGGTTCTCTTGGGCTGGAGATGAGAGATTCAGTGTTTTCAAGAAATAAGCCTTGATTTCCATTTGTACATTTCATCTGCTTATTTGCTATGAACTCCCAGAGGGGCTTGCAAAGGGCAGGTTTAAAAAAAAGGTATACTCTTTCAGTTGTGGTGCTTTCTTTGAACAGAAGCAAACAGAAGTTTTCTAATGAGTGCTGGAAATGTGCAATGTGTGGGTTTGCTGAGTGTCTATTCTTCTGCCAGAGGTGGACTACCTCTGCCAGGCTTCAAAGTTCTTACTGAGAACCCAGACCAAATGTTTCCTGAGATCTAACTGGATGTGATACATTTTGCAAAGCGTGTGCTTCAGTGACTATAATGTACCTGCAGCCAGAGGCTCCTCCCTCAAGAAAGGCAGCTGCCTTTCCTGTCAGCACCCTGGGATATCAAGGCAATGCACTGAAGTAATAACTTATTCATTGAAACCAGAAGAAATGACAGAGAAATCGAAGCCTTCCCAAACACCTAACATATTCAAGGAAAAGTCAGTCTTAGAAGAATCAGGTGCACTAATTGTTATATTTGATCTGTATTTTGGCAGATATTATACTACAATGATGTTACTACTACTGATGACCATCATGGCAATTATGTAGTTATTTTAACATTTAGCATAATGCATGATACACTGCTTTAAGTAGCACCTTTAAAACTAAGGATCCCCAAATATTTAGCAAATGCAATTTGCTCTCACAGCACCTGTAAGGTAGGTGTTTTTTCCAGCTGTTTTATAAATGAGTGTATGGAAGCACAGCAAAGTGAAGCTGCAGGCTTACATGATTCACATGATGGCAGCCATAGAACCTGAACTCAAGCTTCCCCACCCTTCCTTCCCATAATCCTCAATCACAGAGCTTCCAGAATACCCCTGAACAGCATTGCTGTTAGAGATACTTAAATGTATCGGATGTTAAAGAGATTGCATCTATCAACAGTAGACCTAAATCCTTCAGTAACATTGCTCCCTCCTCAAATATTTTTTCATGAGCTTTGTAAATGTATGGAAGGGGCATTTGACACCAGTGCTAAGCTCATGCTAATTACAATGCACATGTAAATTTCTATTTTTTCTCCGTGTCATTTATCATCCTTCTGGCCTCCTACCGACATTTCTACACATGTGCCTGTCTGAACCAGAAACTGTAAAAGGTATTTAGTGACATTGTACGGAAGGAAGCAGGTGAAATTACATTTGGCAAAGTCTCCTTGGAGGCACCAGGTAATGTTTGTTCTGAAAGAGCAAAAACAAATCTCCTGTTTATTTTTTAAGTAGCATTTTATATACATTCCACCTGCTGACCAGGTTTAATCCTTGGATCAGCAAGCAGAGTTGTCTTCCAAACAGAGAGAATATTTGATTCTCAAGTATAAATTTCCATTTTACTTAACTGCAGCCTCTCTACCAGTACTAAGTTCATTTCTTGGTGGAACTGGAAATACTGTACACATTCCATGGCAATATATGTAAAAGTTCAATGTAACATCACATGCAGTATGAATCATCACATCCAGTGTGTCTCCCTGACTGTGCTGTTTCTGAATTGTTTTTGATAAAGTGTTATTTACTTTTGCAGAAAGAATATGAAGACATTACAATGAGTTCCAGTTTCCCAGAACCAGATTTTTTTTTTTAATCTCAGATGCACAGTATGTAAATCCTAGCCTTCGTTAGGAAGTTGCTTTTTGAGATAAATGCAGTACCTTAGGACCTGAGAATGAAATCTGGCCTTGTAAACCCATGTATTATTTCTATGAGCATAGCTTAACGTGTGGAAATTGGCGATTCAAAAAAGGAACTAGGATTGGGAAGAAAAATACTTTTTATAAACCCCTTCACCAGTTCATTTCCCTTGGTTACACCTGTAAAATACCTACACCCTAAGCCTCATCTCTTAAAAAAGAAAAGAAACACATATTTACATTGGTAAAAATCCTAACATCTGAGATGTTTCTTGCTTGACATGTCATTCCAGATTCTGTGCATTTCTTCTGGAGAGATCTGATGCACGGTGATCACTCGGCGGTACCTACACAAACTATAGGCCATTTTCCAGTGATTGAAGCCACTGTTCTGGAAAGGATGGATGCCCAGCTTTCGAAGACACAGTCCCACATACACATCCTCCAGGTGAAGCAGCCTGGTGTGGAGTGAGGTCTTGTAAATGAGCTCAGCCACATCAGCTGAAAAGATATAGCCGGTCCCCGAGCAGAAGGGCGGGTAGTTGCTGTCAGGGTACAAATCCCTGGGCATATACCACTTACTGCGGACATCTCGGATGGGCCCTCCGTTGATGACATAGCCAGTAAAATACCTTCTTCGTGGCTTGGTGGAGGGTTTTAAGAGTTTGTAAATAAGATTGTCCATGTTGACAAAAATGTCGCTGTCTGTTTTCATGACATACTTGGCTTTCGCACAAAAAGTGGCCACCCATCTCATCCCCATCAAGGTTTTGAGGGTAAGGTTATGGTAGGAATCAATGAAGTCCTCCACGATGATGTCGTGAAAGATTTGGCTCTCTTGCTCCACCATCTGGTTGAGAACGGGATCGGCGTTCTTGCCCAGGAGGAACAGGGTGGCTATCTTGATCCCTTTGAAGTTGTTCTCGTCGCCCCAGGTCTCTCGGATCGCCTGGCGGGCATCGAACTCTTTATGGGTGGTGCTGATGAGGATGACAAGGAAAGGAATGTTTTTCTCACATTTGGTGGGCTCGTTTATCAGAAATTCAAAAGAATGGGGGTTTATAGGTCGAGTTCTTATGTTGCCAAAGGTGAAGTTTTTCCTTGCAACCGTCAGATGGCTGAATGGCTTGGAGCCCGTGTAGGAGGAAGTGGGGCGAGTTACGCTCAAGTACCAGAGAGCGCTGGCCCAGCACACCACGGTCAACACGTACAAACAGGAGACCTTCGAAGCCATTGTCCCGAGAGCACGTCTATTCCCAGTATTGAAGAGTATGCCTTCTCGGCATCAGTTTCTTTTCGTCTGGCAAAGGTTGCATAGTACTAGGAACTTTTAAAGTTCGACAGATCAGCGTGAGTGCAGGACTGTCCATGGGCCTCAGTGGCTGTCTGGCATCTCTGTATTTAGTCTACTTGCCTCCAAACCTGAAGCAAGGGTCCAGCCTCATCAATCTTCCTCTAAACTCTGCAAAATCAATAAAGTACAGTTGTCGTTCAGATTTATTTAGTCATTTCACATCCTCAGATAAACATAATGAGCCTGTAAGAATGACCCATGCTGATTAAAATAAACATAGGCATGCATTTCCATCAGTATTGAAAACTCCCTGACACAAGCATTCTACCTTTCTTTCCTTGCTGGAAGGTGTTTATGGATATTCATACCTCCGTGGCATTAGCAAATATACTATAAAGATGAATGTGAAGGAAACAGAATATTCGTAATTGTCATAAAAGATTCCCTCTTCACAAGAGGCCTTCTTTGCAGTTAAATACTTTTGATGATAAAGTCTTCTTCTAACCAGGGAAGTCTCACACACAGTCTCATATTTTCTCAAGTCTAAGTTATTGTTTGTTTGACTCTGATGAAGTAATCATTCTGATGAGGTTAATCTCAACATCTCCTGGCTTTCTCTAGCTCCATTCTTGAAAATGGATTGCCAGTAGAAAATCTCTGCTGATAGTATCTCCCTTGCCTTTGCCTTTTAGAAGTCATTCCCAACTTCTCCTCACTTTCCCCTTTCTTTGGGTCTCACAAATATTACTTCCTCATTCTTTCCATGACACTTCATACGGAGAATATCCTTACTCCTCATGCACGGAGACCGTGGCTCTAGTGACCTCCAGACAGTGAGCAACATTCATTTTGGAGCTGATCTAAATGGTACCGCTTTTTGTGGTTTTTAACAATTCACCCTTACGTCTCCTTGGTGAAATTATACCGTCTCCTTTGTAATTCTTTTTACTTAGTTACACTTGCCTATAAACACAGTGGGAGTGTAGTAAGAGAGACCATGGAGCCTGGGGGCCAGAAATTCAGTGATGTGGCAGAACTCTTTAACTGGTGTTCAAATTAAAATGTTGCCCTTCAAAAGCCTAATCCCTTCTAGACCTTCAGCTGCTAGCATGTCAGTTATAAATATATGCCAGGTTACAACATCCATTCATGTAAATAATCATCTCTTCCTTCTTGGTTACAGCAAAATGTGTCTTAGAAGACAGAGACAGCAAATAATGGAAATCAGTTTCACCAAAGTCTGCTTCAAAGAAAACTGTGCTCTTGGATGTATAGACTGTATTGAAAGAACTCAGGCAGGAGGAGAAGGGGACAACAGAGGATGAGATGACTGGATGGCATCACCGACTTGACGGATGTGAGTTTGAGTGAACTCCAGGAGTTGGTGATGGACAGGGAGCCCTGGCATGCTGCAATTCATGGGGTCACAAAGAGTCGGACATGACTGAGCAACTGAACTGAACTGAACTGAGATTACAGACTGAAAATCATTTTTCCAAGCACAATAGTGATAATGAAATGAAAAGACCTGATGGGCAACAGTGGAGGCAACACACACCTTCTTGTCTATGCCAAGCACTGCTGTGAGTATATGATACGTATGAGGCCAGCAATAACTCAGTGTAGTTATGGTTCTAACTAAATGAACATCAGAATGGCTTCAAGCAGCATGACTCCAGGCACAGTCAGGCCTCCATCCAACCCATATTAAACACTCTGTAAACATAGGCTCCAGTATCCCTGGCCTTCTGGAGGGAATTTCTGCTCTAAGTTGCACTGAAGGTGATTAAAAAAAAAAAAAAAAGGTGAGAAGTACAACAAGCTTTGAAACTTTAAGCAGTAAGTCAAAGGAAGTGAGAGAAATCAGCAATAGAGAATTTAGTAAAGGACTTCTCACCTTGGGATATACAGACATCGCCTCCATTTGAATGCCACAGGGATGTGAGTGAGTCTCAAGATGGGACTAGAAACCAAACTTTCTCCACCACTGTCCTAGCCTAGGATCTGATTCTTAGGAGCTTGCCTTTATCATCATATATGATGATATAAGCCCTTGTCACCTTTCATACTTTTCTATTAAACTGTGAGCCACCTATCATTGAGCTGTTAAGGGACTACCCAAAAGCATCAACTGGAAGAGGCTTCTATCCAGTTCTCTTCTGGAGTCACTAATCAAGCTATCAATGGAGGGGTGGGTTAAGAATGGGGCATGTGACATGCTGGAGAAACAGAAATAGAACCCAAATGCCTCCTCAAGGAACTCATAATCCAGGAGGAAAGACTTCAAGTAAATGATTAGAACAGTGGGATAAACATTTTCATCATAAGGCTAATGGAATACACAGGACAGCTGGGCTGACGGACAGGGCCTGGGAGACCTAGGTATGGTCCTGCAGAATGTGCAGAGTTCTGCTCCAAAGGGCACCATTCTCCTTATACTGCAAAATCAATCCCACTCCTCCATCTCCACCCAGAGTTTAACAAAGAGGTTGCCTTGGGGACAATGGCAAGGAAAGCTCAGAAAAGCTATCCAGTCTGAATCTTCAAGGACATCTAGGAATTATCTGGATGAGGGTTGGGCATTTTAGGCAGAGGGAACAGCACATGCCAAGTCAAAAAGTGAGAGAGCCTGTCACATGCCAGGACTGTAAAGGAAGAGGAGACAGTGATGGAGGTGGTACTTACAGAGACAGGCAGGGGGCAGATGGTGAGTGGCACTCAGAAACTGTTTGAGCTGAGGAGCTGGTTACCCATCTTTGCAGTCTAAAGGGTGTAAGGGAGGATTTTTACCTTCCCCAAATCCTGTGCACTGATTTTCAAGAGCAATTCATTCCTCCACATAAAGGATATCTATCTCCCATAGTTCTATGCCCCAGAAGAATTAGTGAAAATTCATTTTATCTGGTAACTTTCTGCTAAGATTTTCTAGCAGAAGAGACTCCATAAATATAGGTACCTGAGCAGTTTAAAAAGAGCTAACAGAGGGAGAAACAGAAGAGGAATAGGCGAGAACATGAAGTGAGTACATGTATTTACATACATTTTCATAGAAGAATGAGCATTCTTCCCTATTCAGCTAACGAACATGATGCTTCTTACCACTTATTGTAGGTCTCATTTAAAAATGTATATAGTGCACCAGGGGCCTCTCTGGTGGCTTTTCAAGATGGTGAAGAATCTGCCCGCAATGTGGGAGACCTGGGTTTGATTTCCTGGGTCAGGAACATCCACTGGAGAAGGGAACAGCTACCCACTCTGGTATTCTTGCTTGAAGAATTCATTAGACGGAGGAGCCAGGGGGTTGCAAAGAGCCAGACTCGACTCAGCGACTAACAATTTCACTTACTTTGGTCTTCCCTGGTAGCTCAGCTGGTAAAGGATCTGCCTGCAATGTAGGAGACCCCAGTTTGATTCCCCGGTCAGGTAGATCCCCTGGAGAGGAGTTAGGCTACCCACTTCAGTATTCTTGGGCTTCCCCAGTGGCTCAGATGGTAAAGAATCCACCTGCCATGCGGGAGACCTGGGTTCAGTCTCTGGGTTGGGAAGATCCGCTGGAGGAGGGCATGACAACCCACTCCAGTATTCTTGCCTGGAGAATCCAATGGTCAGAGGAGCCTGGTGGGCTACAATCCATAGCGTTGCAAAGGGCTGGACAGGACTGAGTGACTAAGCACAGCGCACAGTACACCAGGCACTGTGCTGCGTGCTGCATTTGATGTCATGGATTTCATAGAACTTTCTTGCTCACAGTGTTCCAAGAGAGGGATTTTCTCCATTTTATAGATGAGGGGATGGCAACTCAGAGATACTAAGTAGCTTGTTCAAGACCACACATCAGGTGAGTAACCAGGCAAGTAGTCTCCCCAAGCTTCCTGAGGCCTGTTAGGACTACAGGCAAAATCCTTGGCACAGGAAAGCCCAGGGTGGAAGGGAGCATCTTGGGCTGCTGTCCTCCCAGAGACACAGGTTTATTTTCTTAGATGTGTGTCCATCGCTTGAATTTTTTTTTCTTAATTCATTTTGGTTTGCTACACATCACACCACATCAGTTCTGTGGGGCTCCCCAATCAACAAAAAAATTCTGATTTGCAAAGAGCAGATTGAAGGTGAAGATGCTGGGGGTAGGGGTACCAGCTGTAGATGTTGAAGAGGTTCAGAAATACTGTAGTTTCTTTTCTCTGAAGTCCTGCAAAAACACACACACTGAAAGAATCACTCTTTCTATTGACTTTTTGTTTTTTTTCAGACAAGAACAGAAGTAGGCACAGTGCTACATCTCGGTCCCCCATAAAAGAGAGGCTTTGAAATGGGAAAAGAAATCAGCCAGAATCTAAGGAGTAGCCAAGGATACTGTGGACCCACAGCAAGGGGTGCTCAAAAATGTCCTTTTTGCTCATAACCAAACAGATTTCCCAGGTGGTCAAGCAAGCACAGAGATATGCCTCTGGACCAGAAAGAGTAATATAAGTAAAGAGAGGAGAGAGTAGCCTGGTGCATTGAAGTCTAAAGGGTAATTTCCTGTATGTTGGATGAAGTTGTTGGTAACAGGCCAGATGCTCTTGTTTTACTCCTTGAGTAACTTGCTCTGTAGTTTACTGTGTCTCAGTGGCCTTGGGTGTAAAATAAGGGCAAAAATAGCATCTGCTTTGCTTCCAAATCCATTATAGGTATTGAATTGCTGGGGAGAGAATGCTAGGCAAGCAGATGATATTGGTATACAAACAGCACGTTCCAATGGGGCGAGGGGCTTCTGTCAGTCCATGGGTTCAGGATTTGGGATCCAAGCACATGTATTGATCGATTCTTCTAAATACGTAGGATTGCCTGTAAAGATTTTCCTGCTAGAGAACTCTATTTTCTTCCTGGAAAACTCAAGGCTGAAAGTCCACTGAAAAGTTAAGAAAATTCATCAGCTTAATAGTTCTGGGGAAGGAGTGAGTGGAATCCTCCAGACAGCAGAATCCTCCAGAGAGCTCCTTCAGTTTTACAAAATTGAAACAAAACAAAACAAAGCAAATCCCTGTTTAACAGATACCTTAATGGTATAAGTAAAATAGCAAGTGGCACAGATAATATTTGTTACTCCTTTTAAGCATCCTTCCTTCGTGGCTCCGATGGTACAGAATCTGCCTGCAATGCAGGAGACCTGGATTCATCCCTGAGTCGGGAGGATCCTCTGGAGAAGAGAACGGCTACCTACTCCAGTACTCTTGCCTGGAAAATCCCATGGATAGAGGAGCCTGGTGGGCTACAGTCCATGGGGTCACAGAGAGTTGGACATGACTGAGCAAAGAGTCGGACACGACTGAGCTACTAAACTGAACTGAACTGAGTGACTAACACAGACTATAAGGACTGACTACACATTAACTTGTCATCCATTAAATGCAAATCCCTCCATGTAGAAACATTTAAGTACAATATTTAAAAGATTCCCACCCACCCCCACTCCGGGGCCTTTCTGTATCACAGGTTACCTTCATTCACAGAACTTCTGTAACCATCCACCTTCACGTTTCAGGAAGTTAATGGGGCAGAATTTTCAATTTGAGAGGCACATGTTTCTCCTAGAAATTGCATCTTGGATAGTCTGTTATTTTGAATAACTTATTGTTTTTAAGTCTCTGAATTTGTGAAAAGTTCTGTTGTATAGCCAGAGGTCAGTCCTAATAACAAGTGGGTAGTGTCCCTTGGGTGATGTATGCATGGTTTGGGTGCCACGTTCATGTCCTCCATCATAGTTCAAGCAGGCACAAGTCAACTCTGACTTCCTAAACCTCAGTTAGCACTGAGCTGGTTTCACAATTATTTTGGCTGCCCTGCACCCACGGGTAAGCTGCTAAGTCACTTCAGTCGTGTCTGACTCTGTGCGACCCCATGGACTGCAGCCTACCAGGCTCCTCCATCCATGGGATTTTCCAGGCAACAGTACTGGAGTGGGGTGCCATTGCCACAGGTAAGGGGTCCCAGCAAATGGCCTGCTTTCATGTCCTCTGTCTTAAGGAATATAACAGCTCCTTCACTGGCTCAGCAGAGATGCACTGAACACCTGCTGATGCCAGGCTCTGTTTTCTAAGATGGTAAGATGGATGGAGAGCTTACTTTCTAGGAGAGGTAGGCAGATATTAAACACATGATAAATGAAGGAAAAAATACGTTCAGATAGAGATACATGCTGTGATACAAATAAAGTGATGCGGCGGGGGATGGAGACTGAACAGCGCTGCAAGGGGACAGGGCTACTTTGGTTAAACTGGTCAGTCTCTAAGAGGGGGACAGTGGAGTTGAGAATAGAAGGTCTCAAGTATTTCTGATTTAGTTCTTGAGTCTTTTACTAAGTTTTTGTTTCTTTGCTTGGCTCTTTGGGATAAATGCTTTCTTAGGAACATCTTTTTGGTTTTTGATCTCTGCCCTTCTCTTATTTTTTGGCTTCATGTTCCTCAGCTATGGCCTTTCCACACACTCTTGCAAATGTCCTACATGCCTAGAGATGTAGGTTAGCTACTGTATTCATTGGCTAGGGATTCTGTGACAAATAAACACAGAGTAGGAACTTAAATGAGGTACGTTTATTGCTTCACAGTCCTAAAGGCTGGAAGTCTGAACAGATGTTGGCTGGGTTCACTTCTTCCAAGGGCTCTGAGGGAAAATCTGTCCCATGGCTGTCTCCTAGCTTTGGGCATATTGTTGGCCATCTTCGGTGCCCCAGGGTTGTAAATGCATCACCCAGATCTTTGCCTTCATCTTTCCTTGGCGTTCTGCTTGTTTGTGTCTCTGTGTCCAAATTTCTCCTTTTTATAAGGATTGTCTGTGCTCATACTCAGTCGTGTCTTGGCAACCCTTTGGACTGTAGCCCACTAGGCTCCTCTATCCATGAGATTCTCCAGGCAAGGACACTGGAGTGGGTTGCCATTTCCTCAGGCAGGGGATCTTCCTGACCCAGGGATTGAACCTGTGTCTCCTGCATTGCTGGCGGATTCTTTACCCACTGAGCCATCAGGGAAGCCCCTTTATAAGGACACTAGTCGTATTAAATTAGGGTTCACCCTCATGACTTCATTTAAAAACCCTGTTTCCAAACAAGGTCACCTTCTGAGGCCCTGGGCTAGGACTTCAGTGTGTCTATTTGGAGAGACATAATCCCATTCATAACTACTTTCCTGGGTAGCAAGAAAATGAAATATTTTGCTCCACAAGAATTCACTACTCCACACATTTTATTTTCTTGATTTAAGCACAGAAATTCTTGGGGTTTAGTAAATTAACTTTAAAAGGATGAACGATTTGTAACTGTTACAGCATTCAAAGGACGATGGAACATGCGTGTGTAATGGGACACAAACTTTGGTTTGCTTTTACATTAGAAACAAAGCTAGCTCAGATTATACGTTAAGAGCACGTGAAGAATATGACACAATTTGTTTATCTTACTTAAGCAGCCTTTTGTTCCTGCCACTTCTCTTTCCCTGGAACCTTCCTTAAAAACTAATTAGTTGAGAAAGCTAAGTCAGGGCTGTGGCGAATTTTCCAAAAGCTTGGGGGCCAACAGTTCTTGAAATACTGATCTGGCTTCTAGAAAATAAGGACAATTCTCCAGTGTCACCTCAAATTAACAGCATTTTTATTCTTCAGAACAAATTTTGAATATTTAGAGGCCATGGAGGAGTACAAAAATGGTCTTAATGTTAAAATCTACATAGTAACTTTAAATTCATGGTGCAGAAAGATAAACCGGTTGAAAAGAAAAAAAGCCCACTTGTAATTAGTTAAAATAGAGGAATGAAAACAAGACAAATTCAGAGAGAGAGAGAGAAGGCTAAATACTAGTGCTTATAAAATGCTCTTGAAATGAATGCGAAGCTGGCTGTACAATGCATCACGGTAGTGAGTAGGTAAGAGATTCGTTCTGAAAAGTGTTTTGATCTCAGATAACTTTGCTCACAGCCAGTGAATCAGTGAAATCAAAGAATCTTCGCTCTGTGGGGAAATTCAAGAATTCAGACCGCAACAGAACTAATTGATAAACGAGCCCCAAAAGCCAGAGAGTCGACTCAGCTGCATTAATTTAGCGAATGGTTATCTTGATGCCATGCTCCCTCCCTTCCTCTCGTTCTTATAATTATGCTCTAAATAAGCACAGGAGAGGAAGAAATAAAGCACTATTAACACCAGATAATGGTCCTTGAAGGCAGAATTTCATAAACCATTATGTTATACAGCTTGCTAACTTATTATCTTTCCAAATCACAGAGGGCTGGCTTTCTCTCCTGGCCTTTTCTCTCAAGTAAGCCTCCTTGGCCGTGGAAGGCAGCATAGCCATACAAGCTGAAATCCCTGAACACTCGTAGTAACTGTAACTGTTCTGACTCTTCTGCCTCAGGAAGACAAAGAGCTAATTTGTTCCTTAAAAAAAAATTAATTATGAAGCCTTTCAAGGAGACCCCATAATTGAACTTAGCCAACAGATCATTTGCAACGAGGATGTGGCAGAAAGCAAAAGGTAATATTCATCATGACTTGGCAGTTGAAAATCATTTCTCTCTCAAATCTGGAAGAAATTATTTGAACCTTTCTTTCTTCAGTTCAATATACCTTGAAATTTATTGCAAAGGGCCTTTATAAATCCCTGCACTGAGAAGAATGGGGCCAGCTTGAAAGAGGAGTACTTGGGATGAGGGTGCCTTTGTGTGGGCTTAGGGCTCTTGCTATTCTGAAAGCTACACTCTATTTCACTGCAGAGAAAGTACACTTCAAATTAGAAGGGAAGATTATAGCTTTCTTCAAATCAATGTGTTGCCCTAGTTCTAGAATTCAGGAAAATTTTAAGCATTGCTACAATCCTCTCAGGGAAAAATGAAAATGAGGATATCTCATTATTTTAAATAAATGCTTGGCTTTCCTTTGCAGTGATGGATATTCTGTCTCGACTGCCTCATATGAGACACATTTTTAAAGATGGGCAGAGCGATCACTTATTTAATCACAGGAGCCTGGGAGGCCGGTAATGCGGTTGGGCCTCAGATAGGGCGTCTCTACTGGGAGAGGAAACGCTGGGATGTTTTATTACAGATTTGGAAGAGCACACGAGGAAAGACATCCTGCTAATATAAACAGCAGCTGGGAGAATTTAAAAATGATGAGCTATGTGATACCAAAAAGAGTTTTCACTTGGCCCATTATTTTGGGGGGAAGCTGACAAAAATGGGTATTTTTAGAAGCTAGAAAGATGTTAGTGTATTGCCATCTAAAATTTACAAAGTCTAAAGAGCAATATTTCTTAGATAGCTCATGACAGACAGACGATATTATTTTAGGTCATATTTCAAAGAAAGATATAAGTACCATAGCCACTGATAATATGTGGATGAGAATTTGCAATTTTTATTTTCCTTCCCCCCTTTTCTAAACTGAATGCCCCTTTATGCCATATCACTTCACCAGAATACATAATAGCCCCACATAATCTCATGTAGACGCTGTCAATGGAGATTATTCTCCAGGCAGGCAGTCTTACGGCGCTAGAGGTGCTGGATTCGACTCCCAGGTTTTAGTCATTGCTTCTGAACTCAGTGCATCTCTCTGCCTTGTTTCCTCATCTGTTCAGTGAGAATGATAATATCTGGATATTCTTTTCAGGGTCAGTGTTAAGGATCAAATTTCAAAAATTATTTGAAAGTAATTTGTAAGCTGAAGACTGCTACATGAATTACAAGTATCATCACTGTTAATATAAACATGATAAAGACGAATCCTGAGAGGACTGTCTAGAAAAGGTTTCCTGAGCAATGATCGGTCAGTGCATCTTGAGTATGTGGTGCAAAACCAATTTTCTTACTTGGCTGTTGCCCTCAAAAGCTTGGTGTTTCCAGATGATTCTTTTCATAAGAAGTTTCAATGTCATTTTATAATACCTATATTAAAAAGGTCTTGCACTTTTGAAAAAAAAAGAGAGGGAGAGGAAGTTTGCAAGTTGGAGAGAATGTCATTATTGGTATTACTATTGGCACTAATGTGAGATAGAATTAAATGTTATCAAATAGGACTTGAGAATATGAAAAATCTACCAGATTTTATTAGCCCTTTGAGTAGCATTTACATAGCCATAATTAATATTCTATGTACATGAAGATAGGCTGAAATGACTATGTCGTGATTCTTTTCCAGATGCTTAAGACAAAGTCAATACAAAATTCATGATTTTTTTCTTTATTAGGTTGTCAAGGTTTTTACTAGAACTTAATGGAAAGATGAAGAAGGTCTATACAGTCAGTCAAAACAAGACCCAGAGCTGACTGTGGCTCAGATCATGAGCTCCTTATTGCAAAACTCAGTCTTAAATAGGAAAAACCACTAGGCCATTCAGGTATGACCTAGATCAAATCCCTTATGATTATACAGTGGAGGTGATGAATAGATTCAAGGGATTAGAAACGGTAGAGAGTTCCTGAAGAACTATGGACAGAGGTTTGTAACATTGTACAGGAGGCGGTGACCAAAATCATCCCCAAGAAAAAGAAAAATAAGACAGCAAAGTGGTTGTCTGGGAAGGCTTTACTAATAGCTGAAAAAAGCAGAGAAGTGAAAGGCAGGGGAGAAAGGGAAAGATATACCCAGCTAACTGCGGAGATATAGAGAATAGCAAGGAGAAAAGAACAATGCAAACAAATAGAGAAAAATAACAGAATGGAAAGACTAGAGATCTCCTCAAGAAAACTGCAGATATCAAGGGAATAATTCAGGCAAGGATGGGCACAATAAAGGACAGAAATGGTATGGACCTAACCGAAGCAGAAGAGATCAAGAAGAGGTGGCAAGAATACACAGAAGAACTATACAAAAAAGATCTTCATGATCCCGATAATCACGATGGTGTGGCTACTCACCTACAGCCAGACATCCTAGAGTGTGAAGTCAAATGGGCCTTAGGAAGCATTACAATGAACAAAGCTAGTGGAGGTGATAGAATTCCAGCTGAGCTATTTAAAATTCTTAAAGATGATACTGTGAAAGTGCTGCAGTCAGTGTCAGCAAATTTGGAAAACTCAGCAGTGGCCACAGAACTGGAAAAGGTCAGTTTTCATTCCAATTCCAAAGAAGTTCAATGCCAAAGAATGCTTCAACTACTGCACGACTGTACTCATTTCACATGCTAGCAAGGTAATCTCAAAATCCTTCAAATTGGGCTTCAGCAGTAGGTGAACTGAGAACTTCCAGATGTACAAGCTGGGTTTCGAAGAGGCAGAGAAAACAGAGATCAAATTGCCAATATCCGTTGGATCATGGAGAAAGTAAGGTAGAAAAATACCGAGCTCTGCTTCATTGATTACGTGAAAGCCTCTGTGTGGACCACAGTAAACTTTGGACAGTTCTTAAAGAGATGAGTGTACTAGACCATCTTGCCTGTCTCCTGAGAAACCTCTATGGAGGTCAAGAAACAACAGTTAGAACCAGATATGGAGCAATGGACGGCTCCAAATTGGGAAAGGAGTACGTCAAGGCTGTATACTGTCACCCTGCTTATTTAACTTCTATGTAGAGTACATCATGCAGAATGCCAGGCTAGATGAGCCGGCCACAAACTGAAAATATCAACAACCTCAGATACGGGCTTCCCTGGTGTCTCAGATGGTAAAGAATCTGCAGCTGCATTGCCTGCATTGCAGGCAGCTGCAATGCAGGAGACCCAGGTTCAATCCCAGGGTCAGGTCGAGAAGATCCCCTGGAGAAGGGAATGGCAGCCCACTCCAGTATTCTTGCCTGGAGAATTCCATGGACAGAGGAGCCTGGCAGGCTACAGTCCATGGGGTCGCAGAGTCAGACACAACTGAGCTACAAACACTTTCTTTCACTTTCAGATATGTAGATGCTATCATTCTAATAGCAGAAAGTGAAGAGGAACTAAAGAGCCTTTTGATAAAGGTGAAAAAGGAGAGTGACAAAGCTGGTTTAAAACTCAACACTGAAAAAACTAAGATCATGGCTTGCGGTCCCATTACTTCATGGCAAATACAAGGAGGAAAAGTGGAAGCAGTGACAGATTTTATTTTCTTTGGCTCCAAAATCACTGCAAATGATGACTGCAGCCATGAAATTAACAGATGCTTGCTCCTTGGAAGGAAAGCTATGACAAATCTTGACAGCATATTAAGAAGCAGAGACATCACTTTGCTGACAAAGGTTTGTACAGTCAAAGCTATGGTTTTTCCAGTAGTCATGTGAGAACTGGATCATAAAGAAGGCTAAGTGCTGAAGAATTAACTGATGCTTTTGAACTGTGGTATTGGAGAAGACTCTTGAGAGTCCCTTGGACTGCAGGGAGATCAAACCAGTCAATCCTAAAGGAAATCAACCCTGAATATTCAGTGGAAGGGCTGATGCTGAATCTGAAACTCCAATATTTTGACCATCTGATGTGAATAGCCAACTCATTAGAAAAGACCTTGATGCTAGGAGAGATGGAAGGTAAAAGGAGAAAGGGGTAGCAGAGGATGAAATGGTTAGATAGCATCACCAACTCAATGGACATTAATTTGAGCAAACTCCAGGAGATAGTGGAGGACAGAGGAGACTAGTGTGCTACAGTACATGAGGTTGCAAAGAGTTGGACACAACTTAGCAACTGAAAAACAACACTGGAAATGTACTATTACACAGTAAGTCATCACTGTGACACAACTAAGAGACAACCAGTTTTCATCATCAGAATCAGCTTTATGAATTGTTCCATCGTCACCCAAAGGAACCTCTGGGTGACAATGATGCTTTTTTTTGGCAGAGTAGCTTTTTAACTATGTGCTTCAGTCCCTGGGTTGGGAAGATTCCCTGGAGAAGGGAACAGCTACCCACTCCAGTATTCTGGCCTGGAGAATTCCATGGACTGTGTAGTCCATAGGGTCGCAGAGTGTTGGACATGATTGACTTTCACTTCTGTTTCTGAAATCCTGTTTTGTGTACAATATTCTTATTGTTTAATTTAGTTTTGTCTGCATTGGGTCTTCGATGCTGTGAGCTTGCTTTCTCTAGTCCCGGCAAGTGGGAGTTATTCTCTAGTTGCTTCTCATTACCGTGGTTTCCCTTGCGGAGAATGGGCTCTAGAGTGTGTGGGCTCAGGTTGAGGTGCGCAGGCCTTGTCGCTCTGCAGCCTGTGGGATCTTCCTGGGACAGGATCAAACCTGTGTCCCCTGCATTGGCAGGCAGACTCCCAACTACTGGACTACCAGGGAAGCCCTATAATATTCTTAATTTAGTACCGACTGGCCAATCAGATGGAAGTGCTGATGTTTCTTTCATTCTCCTTCTCAGTCAACTGCCTTGGTCCTTCACAGTCCTTGCCTCTGCCAATCCTCAGCCTTGCTTCTCACAGTTCGTTCACCAAACCCTTGCTCAGCTTCATCCTCACCAGACACTCTTTTATGCCTGAGATTTCCATTTCTACACATTTTCTTCTGTTTACAAGTTCCTTTTCGCTGAAGATTCTTATTTCCCCAACGGTTAGACAGCCAGCCTGCTGATATTCATTCTACTGCCCTGTTGAACTCTTCACCACAATCCGCCTTACCTATACAGCTCTACAATCTGTTTGACTCCTCTAGTTTGGATTCCATAGGCAGGGTTTAGAATATTTATCTTCCCCATGGGCTTTTGGTTCAGTTCTCACTTGAGTATCATTTCTCTTTTCTCTCTCCCTACTGCATAAATCTCCCACTGTTGCCTGTCATCTTTCTTCTGACTCCTGTGCCTTTAAATATTGTGGGGTAAGGTCTGATTATCAAAGAGACTGAGACAGTTTGTCTCTTGGACAAAACACAGGATTGACAGTCGACATGAAAAGATTCTAACTGTAGCTCTGCCATGAAATCTCTTTGGAAACCTACCCCCATCCCCTGGACAACTCTCTCTTAATTTAAAAACTGCATTATCCTGGAACTTCATGGTGGTACAGTAGCTAAGACTTTGAGCTCCTAATGCTAGGGAACTGGGTTTGATCCCTGGGTGGGGAACTAGATCCCACATGTTGTAACACAGAAGGTCCTGTATGTCATGGGCAGCCAAATTAAAAAAAAAAAAAAAAAAGTGTTTAAAAAAATTTGCATTAATCCTCAGTGATTGGAAGTCCTGCCACTAGTCCATGTTTTCTCAGCCCATTTGGTGAAGGACTCTTCCAGATTTGGTGTTTTCAGCCTCTCCATTCCCACTGGCTCCTCTTTTGTTTTCAGAAGTGCTTATCTGCCTTTGCTTAAAAAAATGACAAGAGTAAGAGCAAAACCTTCTCCGATATCACATTAAATTAGCAGTACATTTTTCTCCTTCATGTCATATCCAGAGCCCCTAAATGAGTGTTCTTGCCTGTTTTCCTCGATTTCCTCATCTGTTCAAGTCTTGCAATTTACCAGCATGCCCGGTGCCGCCCTCCCCGCTCTCAGCTGCCTTTGACATTCTTGGTCCCTCTCTACTTTCAGCTTTTGTCTCGGCTTCCTTCTTATTCATTCCTTCCTTCTCGCTGCTCAGCTTTCTGGTGGTCCTCTGTGTTTTCTCCTCTGCACCTCTCCTCTGTCTGCTCTTTACACTCTGCAAACCAGTCCCTGGGCCTCCCTGTAGTCTCCTCAGCATGGGGAGCTCATTCTTTTGAGAAAAGGCTTCTGCTGTCAACCTTCCAGGAGTGCTCTCACCAGAAAGGTGAACCAACTTTATCTGTCTTCCCATTTTCAGAACTGTTTTATTTGTAGCAAAGCAGGGAGACATGTGCTTTCCATCTGCCTTTTGCTTCCCCCTACCCCCACTGAAGACAATTTATTTCAGAATGTAAGTGTCCGAGTCCAAGTTCTTAAACAGGGAAGTCTGTACCACAGACAAACTCAACAGGCTAGGATAGGTTTTGCTAATGACAACAAGAAGTAAAAAATGATTCTGTGCTTCCTGTCCACCTACATATATGAGAGGTTTTACTTTTCATTATATTTGAGATGTCAGGCTGTTTCTGAAACTGTTAAAATGTTGTAAAGTCCTATTCAAAGCGTGTTTTTACTTGGCCCATTAAAGATGACTGTTCATGAAATTCTGAGGCTATTTTTTGTTTAAGGACTGCATTTTAATAGTCATTTTTTCAGTAAGTCATAGACAGATGGCACCAGTGACTTTTCTAAGAGATTTCAAGCTATTTGCTTTCCTTTTCCTTTATTATATAATTTGAAAACCCATCAGACAGTTTGAAAGTTTTACAAAAGTAGGATTTAGGAAAGGTCTTTACGTATAATTGGAAACAGTCATTTGTGAGAGAAAATAGTCTTGGAAAAAAATTTCACTTGCCATTGAACATTATGTTTCTTCAGTCAAAACTAATACCATTTTCATGAGTGGGTAGATTCTCAGAGCACATCATTATTAAGATTTGTTAAATCAAAATTATCACTTTAAGTAATTATTTTGAAATAACATTTTAAACAGTAGTCATTGCTTAGTAGTTTCTAGGACTATACTAAGTGCTTTACAAATAACTATTTGTTCATCTAGTTGACGTATTTAGAAGACACACCATTGCTTCCCCACCTCTACTCACATCATGTTCTCTACAGTTTACATAAAACCTTCCTAACAATTTTCAGTAGCGAAGACTCCATGCTTCCCATGCAGGGAGCCTGGGTTCAATCGTAGGTCAGGAAGCTAGATTTCACTTGCTACAACAAAGACTTCACATGCTGCAACTAAGGATCCATGTGCCACAAGTAAGATCTGGCACACATAAATCAATGAATATTTTTTTAAAAAAAGAAATGGGTATTCTTGTTCCTATCTTATACAAGAGGAAAAAGACCCAAAGAGATTAAGCTTGCTCCACCAGCATCTTATAGCTAGTGATTAAACCTGGATTTAAACACAAGTCTATTAAACTGTCATGTGGGGGTCCATACAGTGTATTCTGCATTTTACTTTTTACATGGTAGTCAGATTTTAAAAGTTTGTTTTCATATTTTCTGTAATATAAAAATTATCCATGGACTAATGTGAGAAATAGGGAAAACTGATTCAGAAGTGCTACAAATCTTAACATGGCTTTAAGGGTTTTTCTGGCCCTGAGATCCTTAATTTTATAATGTAGATGTGTAGTTATTATTTTTTTTAATGAGAACTGGAGAAAGGATGAAGGACTCATCACCATTTACAAGGCTACTCCCTTTACAATATTTAGATATCTAGAAAACTAAACCAATAACGATGCTTAGAGCGCATGCAATTCAATGTCAAAAGGAAATAGTTGCTCTTAAGGGATATTTTAATTAAGCTCTGAAGGCCAGATGAGCTACTTACTCATCTCTACCATAACGAAGCAGTCATTTTTATCTCATGGAGAGTGTAAGATCTGGCATCTGAAGCTCTGTTACTTACTAGCTATATGACTATAATCAAGTCAAGTCTCCACTTACGGCAGATTTGGTAGATTAGCTAACTGATTTCCCATTCCAATCCCCCTTTAGCTTTTCTTCCAGGAAATAGGTCATCTGTAATAGAAGATGAAGTCCAGACTACATTTCCCAGGTCCCTTTACAACTAGGAAAAACGCATATGACTTAAACTCCACCAATCAGAAGCCTCTGGGCAAGACAAAGCTGCAGGAGTGAGCACCATAAGATGGCAACTGCTTTCTAGTTATTTGGATTGACTGGAAAGCACATGGAGTGACAAAGTTGTTTCTTCTGGACCACTGTGATGGAATTTCCTCCAAATGTGAACATTGTAGGAGTGGGCAGAGGCAGGGGCAGCCTTGCTGCATCCCCTAAAAGCGCTCCAAATAACTGTCAGGCACTGTATGGGCTGTGTTGTTCATGCCCTGCTGTCTGGCTGGTTAGGAGCCAAACCTGAGTCTTGCCCTCCCGGAGATTGCACGAACTACCTAATACTCCTTGACGAGTTCCCTTCTTTTTAACCTGGTTAGAGTGGACTCTGTTGTCCGTTACAAAGAACTCCAGACATCATTCAACTTCTTTAAGTATAAAATGAGATAATGATAATCTAGTTTTGATTAGAGGTACATGGTTGTGAGATACGGTAAGCTTTAAAATGGCATATACATTTTAATTTCTGTTATTATTAATTGTTGGCCACTCACGTTTTGCTGGAGAGAACTACCAACCACCACAAAATAAATCAGTCCCTGCTGTATTCATCTGGAGAAATGCTACAGAGCTTTGCCCATGTGAGGTGCAGCCTTTTGAATTAAGGAATATATTTGAAAACTCTATTTTCCCTCTCCATGCTGTCTAAGAATGTATAGTATGTGTCTTTGTGGACTAGATGTCACCTGGCCCTCTTATTGTGATATTGCTTAGGAAAAAATATCCTGGATGACAACTGATTATTTCTTTATTTCTCTTGTGCCCCTTTCTCCAGGGTCAATTCACAAAACTACACAGCCTTCATTTAAAAACAGGACTCCAAAAATGTACTGTCAAAAATTGCTGAAAATTCATTTGGGTCTTTTTTTGTGAGGTGTTAATTTTACTTATATAATTATACATGGCATCATACATGTGTCTACTTTTGAGTCTGGAGACGTGCTGACAACTTATTTTCTGTCCTTTTTTTTTTTTTTCTTTCTTTTTTTGGTACTAAAAAGGACCATTGTATTTTTGTTTGCACTTATTCATTATATGTGACAATTCCATGATTAAAATGTATAAATGTTACATTAAGTATACAAATTGAAATGAAAATCCCCTACCTTTAAGGAGCTTATAGCTATATTAATTATAATCTAGAAGAAATAAATAATTAGTTATGCTACCTTAACTGAAATAGTTAACTGTTGATGAGGCTGACTGGGTTAAATTAATGGAAGAGACAACATTTTACTTAGATTAAAATTTTTTTAAATGGACTCTCAATAGAAGAAACACTGGTTGTGGGGCAGAGGCATTCAATGATAAGACGAAAGCACTTGCAAAGAAACAAAGGTGTTAAATTGTTTGGTTTGTTTGGAGAACAGGGAGCTCTCCAGTATGGCACATTCTTGGATTCATGATAGAGTGTAGTTAAAATTAAGAATGCAGAGGAAGTCATTGCTCAGGAGTATATTTCTTCCCCACCATACCTTTTATCATTTCTTCCTCTTCAATATACTTTCCTAACTTCACTGTTGATTGTATTTTAGGTTGACTGTTTCATATGGCTGCTGCTGCTGCTAAGTCGCTTCAGTTGTGTCCGACTCTGTGCGACCCCATAGATGGCAGCCCACCAGGCTCCTCCGTCCCTGGGATTCTCCAGGCAAGAACACTGGAGTGGGTTGCCATCTCCCTCTCCAATGCATGCAAGTGAAAAGGGAAAGTGAAGTCACTCAGTCGTGCCTGACTCTTAGCGACCCCATGGACTGGAGCCCACCAGGCTCCTCTGTCCATGGGATTTTCCAGGCAAGAGTACTGGAGTGGGGTGCCATTGCCTTCTCCGCTGTTTCATATGGAAAACCCCCTTAATCCAAAGACCAGTTTCTTTGTTTTTTAACTGCGTCTCTTTGATAAACTGTAACTTCTATGAGGGCAAAGATTTTATCTGGCTTTATCACTATTTTTATTACTCTCATTATTATGTCTGTCTCTATCACTATGCCTAAGCATAAAAGCACAGTGCAAGAAATACTATAGTTGATAAATAAATAACTGCTGAGTAAATGGCTTCTAGACAGCCATAAACAGTAATCTATCATCCAACAGGAGCATCAACAAGAGCCCTTTGCTGAGGTGTCATAGATAAGTGGACCATATTCAATAGCAAGTATTTATGTGATGTGTAAAGATACAGAAGAAGGTGTTTTGTAGTCTGAGTGTTAACTTTTCCCATGGTAGACCTTTTCATTATGCCATTCAAGGCAAATTTTTGCTTCTGACTGAATTCTTGCACTCATGGCTTAGTTATAATGATTCTAGATTAAATTTCTGGATAAAAGATAAAGTTTCTGTAGGTGACAATAAAATATATACAGACAGTAACTCTGCATTAAGAGAAATTCAGGAAACAAAGAATTTGCAGCTTTTCTGGGTGAATATCTTGCAAAGTTTTCCACAAGTTGTCAACTGTCAAATCCTTGAATTATTCTTTCTGGAATGTCTTTCTGAACTGATTTTTTATAAATTATCTGGCTTGCTGTGGTGGTCATTTGTGATTACATCTATCTTGTCCAGTTACAGCAGTAACATGTGTAAATTGGATCTCTAAGGAGTGATAAAGTGATGCAAATAGTGCTTTTCACCTTGGGTTACCATAGCCACAGTCATTATTTGCAATCGCTACTGTGCTGTGTTCTTCTATGAAATCCCTTAACAAGATGCTTCACCTCATGTCACATCCAAGCTACTGATAAGAATATATTCATTGAAAAGTTTGGAGCTGACATCATTACACTGACAAAATTCCCCTTCCACAAAATTATTTTCAGAGCTATTGTTAGGTTGATTTTAATATGCTTGGAAATTCTTGATAGAGACCATATGTTGCCAGATTCAAGAGGATAAGTTTCACTCTGAGTAACAGGAGTGGGGTGAAGAATAACCCTCTAATGACTGGAAGGTTTTCAAGGCATGAAGCACAATAGCAGCAATGTGCTCCCCCGTTCCCTGGGCATATGTCAGTCTCAGAAAACTAGCAAAGAAGCCTTAGTCTCTGGGGAGCTCCAGGGCATGGTTATTGTGGCAGTTGTTAGAAATCAAGATGATTTATTTTCCATTTGGCTCAGAGAGCTAATCGAATAAGTAAATTTCTGCTATGAGTAATGCATTCTCCTAAACGGAGGAGGTTTTTCAAAGTACTGCCTTATAACGAGAGGTATTCCAATATATTACTGTTAGGGTTGTATGATGCTAAAGGGTGGGAAACACTGCGTTAGATGAGGTTATTCAGATTGATTCACTGCAGGACGGCTCACGGCCTTCACTACATTCTATTTCTTTGGGAATCTCAATATAGAGACATAACATGACTCACTGAATTCTGTTATTACTAGGAGCTTCTTGGCACAGTTAGGGATGCTATGGTCTACTGGACAGTTAAGATGCTCCATGACTTCCTTTTTGGCATGGTAAATGTCTATCACCATTTTTTGATACAGTATTTCTTGTTTCTTAGAAAAAAAGTTATCTATAAAAAGGCAGACTGGTCACAGCCTTTTGGTTACTTTATGGGGTGAACATAATCCTATTAGAATTTCTATTTTTTTTTTTAAATCTTGTTAGCCTAATGCCTTATTACTCTTAATTTTCTTAGCTTTTCTCTTTCTAATAGTGTATTTTAAAGCTTTATTGCTTTGGAGAAAGCTTTTTTTTTCAGAAGCAAAAAATAAAAATAAAAAAAGATGCATACTCAAGACAGAAAATTTAAAGGCTCAAACTAAACAAAAAGAAGAAAATGAAACTCACCCATAATACTATCAAGCAGATATGAGCACTGTTGACAAGCAGATGTAGATCTTTTCTTTATTTGCATTTTATGTATTTTCATTTATAAATATAGAAAGATGTTATGTGGACATTTTCATATGCTTTTCTCCACTTGGCAAGCAGCAGCAACACTTTTGCATGCTATTACCTGCTCTCACACCACTTCATTTTCAATGACTGCCATATTTCATTTATGAAATCACTTTTCTGCTGTTGGATGTTTAGTCTTAACAAGCTTCCTGTTCTTCCCTAGTTCACTCTGCTAGCATTCACAGAAATTGCAGTGATGTGAATATCAGAACAGATGACAGTGTTCTCAGTTCTTTAAAGCCTTGTCCTAGAAACTTCACATGTCTTAATTGCCATGTCAGAGGATAAGGCACCGACAATGATCTGCCACCTGGAGTCCCTGAAATCATACTCACGGTGCTATTGATGGTCATAACTTCCCAACCTGGCTCATCAATCTTCAATTACAGCTTATTCCCGGGCCACTAATATTTCAGAGGAACAATACAAGCAGTTTATGGGTCAAATCCACAGAAAAGCACTAAGTCAATTCCTGTGGCTCTTGGGATGAGAACTGTATGGATCTAAGGGTCCTTACGATGGTAGCATGAGACAGTTTCCCCTGTTTTGTTTGAAGTCTTCCAGGTTACTTATAACAGAGCTTGATCTGGAATGAATGCCCAAATCACTTATACCATAGATAATACCTTCAGTACCACAGAAACAATTATTCAAAGGCTAAAATCATCATATCCCAGTAGTCTGTTCAGTAAGCCAACTTCAATAGTGATTTGAATTAACTGTTAAGTGCGGGAGACCTGGGTTCAATCCCTAGGTTGGGACAATCCCCTGGAGAAGGGAAAGCTACCCACTCCAGTATTCTGGTCTGGAGAATTTGATGGACTAACCCAAGTAAGACGGTAGGTGTTGCAAGAGGGCATCAGAGGGCAAACACACTGAAACCATACTCACAGAAAACTAGTCAATCTAATCACACTAGGACCACAGCCTTGTCTAACTCAACGAAACTAAGCCATGCCTGTGGGGCAACCCAAGATGGGCGGGGCATGGTGGAGAGATCTGACAGAATGTGGTCCACTGGAGAAGGGAATGGCAAACCACTTCAGTATTCTTGCCTTGAGAACCCCATGAACAGTATGAAAAGGCAAAATGATAGGATACTGAAAGAGGAACTCCCCAGGTCAGTAGGTGCCCAATATGCTACTGGAGATCAGTGGAGAAATAACTCCAGAAAGAATGAAGGGATGGAGCCAAAGCAAAAAGAATACCCAGCTGTGGATGTGACTGGTGATAGAAGCAAGGTCTGATGCTGTAAAGAGCAATATTGCATTGGAACCTGGGATGTCAGGTCCATGAATCAAGGCAAATTGGAAGTGGTCAAACAAGAGATGGCAAGAGTGAATGTCAACATTCTAGGAATCAGCAAACTGAAATGGACTGGAATGGGTGAATTTAACTCAGATGACCATTATATCTACTACTGCAGGCAGGAATCCCTCAGAAGAAATGGAGTATCCATCATGGTCAACAAAAGAGTCCAAAATGCAGTACTTGGATGCAATCTCAAAAATGACAGAATGATCTCTGTTCGTTTCCAAGGCAAACCATTCAATATCAGAGTAATCCAAGTCTATGCCCCAACCAGTAACGCTGACGAAGCTGAAGTTGAACAGTTCTATGAAGACCTACAAGACCTTTTAGAACTAACACCCAACAAAGATGTCCTTTTCATTATAGGGGACTGGAAAGCAAAAGTAGGAAGTCAAGAAACACCTGAAGTAACAGGCAAATTTGGCCTTGGAATACGGAATGAAGCAGGGCAAAGACTAATAGAGTTTTGCCAAGAAAATGCACTGGTCATAACAAACACCCTCTTCCAACAACACAAGAGAAGACTCTATACATGGTCAACACTGAAATCAGATTGATTATATTCTTTGCAGCCCAAGATGGAGAAGCTCTATACAGTCAGCAAAAACAAGACCAGGAGCTGACTGTGGCTCAGATGATGAACTCCTTATTACCAAATTCAGACTTAAATTGAAGAAAGTAGGGAAAACCACTAGACCATTCAGGTATGACCTAAATCAAATCCTTTGTGATTATACAGTGGAAGTGAGAAATAGATTTAAGGGCCTAGATCTGATAGATAGAGTGCCTGATGAACTATGGAATGAGGTTCAGGACATTGTACAGGAGTCAGGGATCAAGACCATCCCCATGGAAAAGAAATGCAAAAAAGCAAAATGGCTGTCTGGGGAGGCCTTACAAATAGCTGTGAAAAGAAGAGAAGCGAAAAGCAAAGGAGAAAAGGAAAGATATAAACATCTAAATGCAGAGTTCCAAAGAATAGCAAGAAGAGATAAGAAAGCCTTCTTCAGCGACCAATGCAAAGAAATAGAGGAAAGCAACAGAATGGAAAAGACTAGGGATCTCTTCAAGAAAATCAGAGATACCAAAGGAACATTTCATGCAAAGATGGGCTCAATAAAGGACACAAATGGTATGGACCTAACAGAAGCAGAAGATATAAAGAAGAGATGGCAAGAATACACAGAAGAACTGTACAAAAAAGATCTTCACGACCCAGATAATCACAATGGTGTGATCACTCACCTAGAGCCAGACATCCTGGAATGTGAAGTCAAGTGGGACTTAGAAAGCATCACTACGAACAAAGCTAGTGGAGGTGATGGAATTCCAGTTGAGCTATTCCAAGTCCTGAAAGATGATGCTATGAAAGTGCTGCACTCAATATGCCAGCAAATTTGGAAAACTCAGCAGTGGCCACAGGACTGGAAAAGGCCAGTTTTCATTCCAATCCCAAAGAAAGGCAATGCCAAACAATGCTCAAACTACCGCACGATTGCACTCATCTCACACGCTAGTAAAGTAATGCTCAAAAGTCTCCAAGCCAGGCTTCAGCAATATGTGAACTGTGAACTTCCTGATGTTTAAGCTGGTTTTAGAAAAGGCAGAGGAACCAGAGATCAAATTGCAAACATCCACTGGATCATGGAAAAAGCAAGAGAGTTCCAGAAAAGCATCTATTTCTGCTTTATTGACTATGCCAAAGCCTTTGACTGTGTGGATCACAATAAACTGTGGAAAATTCTGAAAGAGATGGAATACCAGACCACCTGATCTGCCTCTTGAGAAATCTGTATGCAGGTCAGGAGGCAACAGTTAGAACTGGACATGGAACAACAGACTGGTTCCAAATAGTAACAGGAGTTTGTCAAGGCTGTATATTGTCACCCTGTTTATTTAACTTATATGCAGAGTACATCATGAGAAACGCTGGACTGGAAGAAACACAAGCTGGAATCAAGATTGCCGGGAGAAATATCAATAACCTCAGATATGCAGATGACACCACCCTTATGGCAGAAAGTGAAGAGGAACTAAAAAGCCTCTTGACAAAAGTGAAAGTGGAGAGTGAAAAAGTTGGCTTAAAGCTCAACATTCAGAAAACGAAGATCATGGCATCTGGTCCCATCACTTCATGGCAAATAGATGGGGAAACAGTGGAAACAGTGTCAGACTTTATTTTTCTGGGCTCCAAAATCACTACAGATGGTGACTGCGGCCATGAAATTAAAAGACGCTTACTCATTGGAAGGAAAGTTATGACCAACCTAGATAGCATATTCAAAAGCAGAGACATTACTTTGCCAACAAAGGTTCGTCTAGTCAAGGCTATGGTTTTTCCTGTGGTCATGTATGAATGTGAGAGTTGGACTGTGAAGAAGGCTGAGGGCCGAAGAATTGATGCTTTTGAACTGTGGTGTTGGAGAAGACTCTTGAGAGTCCCTTGGACTGCAAGGAGATCCAACTGGTCCATTCTGAAGGAGATCAGCCCCGGGATTTCTTTGGAAGGAATGATGCTAAAGCTGAAACTCCAGTACTTTGGCCACCTCATGCGAAGAGTTGACTCATTGGAAAAGACTCTGATGCTGGGAGGGATTAGGGGCAGGAGGAGAAGGGGGCAACAAAGGATGAGATGGCTGGATGGCATCACTGACTCGATGGATGCGAGTCTGAGTGAACTCTGGGAGTTGGTGATGGACAGGGAGGCCTGGCGTGCTGCGATTCATGGTGTTGCAAAGAGTCAGACATGACTGAGCGACATTCACTGAGAATTCATATCTGTAGACTGACCATATAAGTTCTTGTCAGGAATGCCATGAGGGAGCCCGGTGATTGAATTTCACTGATCTAAATGGAACTCTTATACTATGCATGTTATTTTCGGAGGATAAGATCCTGACTGCCTTTCATCCTATTTTCTCTAAGAAGCACCTTGAAGTAATCTTTCACATAAAGGAGGTCAAATTGGACTAGGAAAAACCTTGGCTCTCTCTACAAGTCAAATGTTGATGAAAAAGTGCAGCAACAAACTTTTAGTTTTTAATTCCCAGGATTTTGGAATTTGCCAGTAATTCTGAAAAACATTTGTTAAGGGATTTGTCTCAGGAGGCAGTATTGTGAAATGTTAAAACTACAGATCATATAGTCAGATAACTTGAGTTCAAATTCTGCCATTTACTAGCTGTATCACCATTCTGCAAACATTTCTTCAGCTGGAATATACGAAAAGTGTATCGACACCAGATTCATGAAAATTAAATGAAATAAACATGAGGAAAACACTCAGTATCTGTCTTGGCACACAGAAATGCTTAACAGATACTATTACTAGTTATAATATTGAGAGAAAATTACAAATATATTTAAGTATTTTAATATAATTTATTATCAGTAAGGATGTTATCATTGTCTCTTTTATGTGTGGGTGCTGCGCTAATTCTGGGGGATAAAGCATTAATAACATACTGTCCTCTAAGAAAATAAAGTCTAGAGAGTAGCCACCTGCAGTTTATTTCAATATAGTGTTGTAAGCAATGAAATGAATGGTGTAGAAGTAGGTATAAGATGTGGAGATGCATTGTTCAGTGTAGACAGATATAGGGAAGACCTAGTGGAGTCACAGGGGGCTTCCCAGGTGGCTCAGTGGTAAAGAACCCACCTGCCAATGCAGGAGATGTGGGTTCGATCCTTGGGTCGGGTAGATCCTCTGCGGAAGGAAATGGGAACCAATCTATGGACAGAGAGGAGCCTGGTGGTCTCCAGCCCATGGGGTGGCAAAAGAGTCAGACTTGACTTAGAGACTAAAACAATGATGACAAAGTGGAGTCACGTGGCATAAGCGGTGAAATTTTACTTGTGGGGCATCAGCATGAGTCACTGAAACATTTCGTTTGCTGCTTCCCGCTGGAGCTTTCAACCTGGGCTTAAATCACAGGAAATGAAGAGCGCACAAATATTCTTGTTTTATTTGTTTTAACTCTGAGCTTTCATTGTCTGACAGAAGATGTGAGAAAACAATGCTATTCTCTGTACAAAACAACTTTTGAAATATTATATATCTTTAGATAGCCTAGTACAGGGAATACATCTTAATTCATTTTTTTTTTTTCCAGCTTCTTTAACATGTACCACAAACCACATTCTATTCAAGTGTTTAAAACCCTAGACCAAATCAAGTTAATAGTTTCTGGTGTTTAATTAAGCAAAAACAAGCAAAGAAAAAAAAAGTTATATTTTAAAGGAAACATATTAGGTTAAGGAAAATTACTTAAATACATTAGCTGTTCATCCTTATTTCCTGTGGCTTCCCATGTTTTTCTTTCTCCCTGAGATATTCTCTTGGCAGCAAATACAGAATTTCAAGATCTATACTCACTGTAGACATCTGGATTTCTTATACCTTTGTCAGGGGCATTTTACTCTCCTAATTAGGACCAGGGCTTCAGTGGCTGCAGGCTAAAAATCAAGCCCAGTATAGCTTCTCACACAGTGTGAGGAAAAGGGGGAGGGTGAAATGGGCCTCCAGTCCTCATTAGATGCCTGATGTATTTTATTTGTACATTTTGCAGAAACTGCTTGGCAAGTGTGGCAATGCCACTGTGGCCACATCTGCTAACTGGAGAATGTGAAAGAGTAGTCCTATAAATGCAGGGTCTCTGGGGGATTTGCCAAATTGGAGGTTTAATCCCATTGTCTTTCTAATCCGAAAGGCATAAAAAGACACTGTCTCAAACTGTGGTCTCCTGATACCACCGTGGCTTATAACGATTAAATGTCAGATGTGAATGAACCACAAAAGCCAACCTTGTCTTAAGGATGAAGACCTTGAGTGGATCCATATTGTGTTCTAACCCTGGACAGAGGAGATTGCTGCACAGTAACTTTTTTGAAACGCTTTAAAAAAAAGCTGTTCAAGAAGGTTCTGAGTATTACAAAGGTATAGAGTTGACCCTTGAAAAATTCAAGGGTGAGGGGTGCTAACCCTTGGGTAAAACCCAAAATCAATGTATTGCTATCTCTGCCTCAAAAACAAAGAAAATGTTAAAAACAGTTTGATTTGATGAATCAGGATTCAAACCCTAGTGCTTGTGATTTCAAATATAATGCTCTCTAATTGAATACAAACTTTTCTACACAGTTCAAGATCTGTAAAATGAAAATATACTATATTTGCTGAAAAATACCCACATGTAAGTGAACCCATGCAGTTCAAACCCTTGTTGCTCAAGGCTCAAATGTATTGATATATCAAGTTGCCATTCTTGGTAAATAAATGACAGAATTCAGGTAGTGGCAGAGTTTCTTAACTTGCATAAAAAAAAGATTTCAATGTTGAGTCACTTCATCACTACATTTTATAGGGAGAAAGTCTGTAGAGAGACGAACCACTGTGACTCAAGTAAAAGAACCAGTGGTATCTACAACTAGAACTCAGGTTTCTGACTGTATCAAGAGCCTTCTCATTTTCTAGAAAAGAGACCACATTATGCCTTTCAAGGATGGACAAGTCAGGGTAAGTCAGTCTTCTTCTGTCTTCCTGCCTTACGCACTTCAAAGGATGTTCACTATGAAGATAACATCATTATTCAGACAGGGCTGACTCTCTCTAGAAAAAAAAAAATCTAGGCTTCACCTGAGTGGTATCTATTTGTTTTTAAGTTTTCCACTGTGGGCACAAATGTTTATATTAAAGATCATTACACTTACTAAGTCATTATACAAAATGGCGGCTTCTTGTAGTCTGAGAAGTTATAACGATTGATACTATGGCCACAAGAACACCATTGCCCTGAAATGATTCCCGCCCTCTCTTTTTTTTTTTTCAGTTCTGACCAATATTAGAGGGTATTTTTGAAATGGTGACCAGCCCAGCACACCCTAATTTGTCTGGCAAAGTTCTCATTTTAGTTAATAATCCACTCTACAATCGAGTTCAGCTCTTCACTGATATAGAAGTCCAACATTGAACTTGTTTTGTTAAAAATTCTGATTTCATCCTTATAGTCTAAATTTCAATGTTGGAAGTAGTCTTAAAAGATGATTTAAGACAATCATCTACCCCAGGGATAAATCACATATTAGATATGAATATATCTTAGGAACTCCAGGAAGACCTTCCAGAATCCCTTGGGAATTTGTACTAAAATCTGATCATGTTCATTTAAAGATGTCATATTTCATGTACAGACTAGCTGTTTCTATAATTCCAGCACGTGTCTTCTAGTTTTACACCAGGACTTCTCTGGGGGAAGGCGGTGTTGTGGGAGAGTCAAATCAATTCTCTTTTAGAGTATTTATATGAGGGTAAATCAGTAACTGTCAGCTTTCCTTTCCCCAGATTAGACATGGTCTTTTCAGTGGTGGGGAGAAAGAAGAGCTTACATCACACATAGCTGTTCCATCATTGCCCAGAATTACTTTTCCATGAGCAAATCAGGAAATAGCTCCTTTTGGGTAGCAGTTTTCTTCTGACTCATTGGTATTGAAACATCTGCAGTATCTTTCTAAATGTAGTGTGTGTGTGTGTGTGTGTGTGTGTGCGTGCGCGCGCCCCCGCACGTGCCACTCTTAGTCACGTACAACTCTTTGCAACCCCATGGACTATAGCCCACCAGGTGCCTCTGTCCACAGGATTCTCCAGGCAGGAACACTGGAGTGGATTGCCCTTTCCTTCTCCAGGGGTTCTTCCTGACCCAGGGATCAACCCCGCATAATTTAAGGACCTGGATTTCCTTGGGAGCTTCTCTGTATGATCTACAACAGTCACTGGCACCTCTGTTCTTGCTTTTGTGAAATTAATTTCCAAGTCTGGGAGTTTTGAGCTCACCACCTTGCAAGGAGAGATGGCCACTGCCATGCAGTTTAGGCTCTGAGCTGCAGGCTTGGAGAAAGCTGTACTTCACAAGGACAAAGAAGCCAAGGAGGGGAAGGGGGGCATGTTTATTTTCACTTTTCTCAGACAACAGTGGGAATGAATCTAGACTCTGGCAGGAGACCATTAGGTGCCAAACTGCCACTGTCATTTGCATAATGTGTAATCTAAGGTGTTGATTCATCTCAGATAGACAGGCATGTTCAATGAGGGGAGGTGCAATTACCCATCACTCCTCTGTCTGCCCTTTAAGAAACCAATCACATTGCTTCTCTCCATCAATTCCACAGAGGCAAGGACCTTTCTGCGCCACTGAACTTGCTTCCTGTCTCTACTGAGCACACTGACTAATGCTGCTAGCTGTTTCCTGCGGCTGCCTCTGATGCCGTGAGTGCTCTGCTGCTCCCATGCAAACGAAAGGAACAAAACCGACATTAGCACAACTGGGTGTTTGGTGTGCATTTTGGTTTTTTACTTTATTTTGTAAAATTGCATCCCATCTCTAAATGGGACTTACCTTTTGAAAACTGAAGTATACACATTTAGAAAGTGTTGTGCTGTTAAAACGGAACCACTTAATGTTAATATAATTACAGAATAACTGATTCTAATAGACTGTTGCAGTGGGCATTTGGCATAGAATTTGGTTTTAGAGATCAGATATACCCACTCCATATTCTTGCCTGGAGAATCCTATAGACAGAGGAGCCTGGCGGGCTATAGTCCATAGGGCCACAAAGAGTCGGACACGACTGAAGTGACTTAGCATATGTGTGTTTTTTCATGTTTATGTAGTAGCAAATGCCTTTGTTTTAACAAATGAATCCTCTCATTTTTATAAAATTCCTTTCATTAACTATTTAGTGAGACTTGTATTTTTAAACATACAGTGGTCAAAAGGGAGACTTATAGCTCTGACTTTTGCAACACTGTCTTAACTTGTCTGTCCTATTTCCACTACACAGTAATGATGTTTAGTGCCCTTGGTGACCAAGGGTAAGATGCTTCTATATCCCTTCCACCATAAACAAGCTCTAAACATTTATACAAACATTATAAATATTTTATAAATACGTTTTCTAATCCTCAAACTTGTAAGAGGCATTTCTAATTCCTTTTGGTTGAATCGTATAAAATTGCCAGGTACATAGCTTAAAAATGATTGAACATCAGCAGCTTCATATGGCTCAGTCCCACAGCTCATGATTCAAACTCAAGTCAGGAAGGATCTCAAGCTAGCCTTTCTTCCACTATGCCATGCTGCTGCCTTATTTATTTATATTCCAGGTTGCTTCAAGCATGTAGTCTAATACATATTTCATATTCCATATAACATGTGGATGATAAATATTTGTTGACTGACTTTTCAAAAACAGATTTAGAGGAAGCATAGATCTATGTTTTACAACCATTCAGCAAAGTCTTAAGTCTCAGTTTTTAGCCACTGTAAAGCTGGTAGTTATTAAGGACTATTAGATATGATCTCTTAAATCATTAATTCTCTACTTTCTACATATGGTACAGTTTCCCAAAGTCCAAATAGCTATCACTAGTAATGGGCTCTTCATGAAGCAGGAGAAATCCTGCATCACTGATCTCTCCTCTTGTGTTTTCTTCTGCCAGCAAGGCTTAGCAATTTCACAGGTTTTACGAAATAACTGAGAAAGACTTAGATACTCTTCAAAATATCCTTCCCCTTTCTTTCTCACTCTATTAACATCTCCTTTCCACACTTTCATTTTCTTCCTTCTCTAACACTCTTTTTTTTCTAGAGATAATCCTTTAATTTTTTGGCCACAGGTGTTCAGCTCACATCCTTATATTGACCATTTTAAGAACAGATCTGCACATCTTAGAAGAACCCAAGTGGCTGTCATAGTGAATATGTCCGAAAGATGAGTTTTGAGAGCAAATCATTGACTGCACAATTTATAGTGTAATTACATAGTAATTACTCAATTTGCTGTGAACACTGAATCCTCTCCATGGGTTTTAAACAGATGTCACAGCAGATGCACCACACTGAAAGGAGAATTTCTATTAACTGCAGCAGTAGTTGGGCAGATTATTTTCAATGGTGCTGCATTAAATTGGTAGCAGAGGGTACTGTTAGGAAGGAGGATTCAGACTTCAGACAGGAGAGGGACAGAAGCTGCCAAACATGAGAAAGTTTCTATGAGTAAGTGTGTCAAATATAGCAGCAGCATTTCAAAGGACTGATGGATACGTGGCTTTGGGATTAACAGTTATTGATAGCAGTGATGGAATTTTGGAGAGAACGTCTCAGTGTGCAAAATTATTTCTACCTATGTTACCTCATTTGATTATCACCAGAATCCAGGATGTAGGTACGGTGTCCTGGGGCTCAGAGGTCAGCCAGGTTCTTACAAGGGATGTGAAATGGAACCCAAACCGGAGCACAGACTGCCTGACTCCCAAGCTACTTCTCTTAGCATCACACCACTGCTTCTTCAAGCGTATAGTTCAGTCAGTCAATCAACTGGACTATGCACGTGTTTATAACCAAACTGGCTGACTTTTTGATTTGTGAATTTAAAGTCAAAGTGATTAAATCAGTTGTTTGTGAAAATACAGATTAAGAAGCCCTTGTTTATTTTTATATCAGTCTCTTGGTTTTGGTAGTATTTATTTTCAAATAGCTAGTTTGAAATCAATTCTTTGTGCAATACAGGAGATTGCCAGGCATCCATTCTTCTTTTCAACTGATTCCATAGTCATTCAGGAGAATCACCACTGGTAGCATCATCTTCAAATACTGTATGGAGAACAGTGCACTATCCTGATACTGATGCTTTTAAATTGTGGGCGAGTTTGAAATAAAAGAACGTACAAACTCCTCAGTGATAACATTTCACTGACAGATAGGATAAACTTGAATATGTCCCTGAGTTTCCTCTCTGACCAACACTTTTATGTTTTTTAAGCATGAACTGATCCCTGTTCCATCTCATTCCAGCTGAATATCTTTCCTCATTCAAATCCGGACAACAGAATGTTTGCTCAACAGCCTGCCCACTACTGACCCCCGCTCCCTGGTGTGTGAAAAGGTCTCATTAAGTTTCTTAGTAAGGCTCAGCATTCAGGAGGCGGCTCAAGGGGGGAGGGCTCCAGAGCATTTACTTTTCTGAGTCCTTGAAGGCATCTCCCTGGGGCAAGACTTCCAGACACAGGTGGTGACGGGTGACAGTGACAGGGAAATGATCTGATTGTCTGTCAATAGGACTCCCACACACATGTCAGCTCTGGGCTGGGAAAAGCTGCTGCTTCTCTTTCTCCTTCATAAAAAAAGATTCTCAGTGCTCTCCAGAGATCTCTTTCCCTTTTTCTCGCCTCCCAAAGACTCTGTGGCGCTTGCAGCCCCTTCTTCTGCCTCCTCCATTTTCTCACCGGAATGATGGCTGCCCCACCCTCACTGTGCTGTCTCCCAGCTCACCTCTCTCCCCACTCTCCTCTCTTCTGCTGGGGATTTATACCCACCTTTGGAACACTTTCCCTCCTAGGGATCCTCTTGCCAACATTTTCTGTCCTGTTCTCTCACCTTCCTCCTGAAACGAAGTAGGACCCTGTGGGGCTCCTGGCCACAGAGGCTTTTCTGCCCTCCTCCCCTGCTGTTTCTTGTCTATAGGGAATAGACTCCAGCCTCCATGACCTTCCATGAATCCCAAAGGAAGATTTAAAGAACTGCTGTTAATCAGAGAAGGGACGGGATGCTGAGACAAGGGAGGAGCAGCCAAGAAACAATACTGCAGCCTTGAGACAAGGTCCTGGTTCCACCTCCAGTTCAGCTCAGTTCAGTCGCTCAGTCGTGTCTGACTCTTTGCGACCCCATGGACTGCAGCACGCCAGGCCTCCCTGTCCATCACCAACTCCACCTCAAGGGATACACATAAAATACCCAACAAATGGAAGATGTTAGCATTCCAGAGAAGATCGCAAATTGGTAATCTCAAGAAGCTCATCGGGAGATCACCTGAGGCAAGATTAAAGGAACCAGAGCAGCTCCTAAAGAAACCACCTGAAGCTACAGAAACAGAAGATATTAAGAAGAGGTGGCAACAATACACAGAAGAACTATATAAAAAAGACCTTCACGACCCAGACAACCACGATGGTGTGATCACTCACCTAGAGCCAGACATCCTGGAATTCGAAGTCAAGTGGGCCTTATGAAGCATCACTATGAACAAAGCTAGTGGAGGTGATGGAATTCCAGTTGAGCTATTTCAAATCCTAAAAGATGATGCTGTGAAAGTGCTGCACTCAATATGCCAGCAAATTTGGAAAACTCAGCAGTGGCCACAGAACTGAAAAGGTAAGTTTTCATTCCAATCCCAAAGAAAGGCAATGCCAAGGAATGCTCAAACTACTGCACAATTGCACTCGTCTCACACGCTAGTAAAGTAACGCTTAAAATTCTCCAAGCCAGGTTTCAACAGTACGTGAACTGTGAACTTCCAGATGTTCAAGCTGGTTTTAGAAAAGGCAGAGGAAACCAGAGATCAAATTGTCAACATCCACTGGATGACTGAAAAAGCAAGAGAGTTCCAGAAAAACATCTACTTCTGCTTTACTGACTACGCCAAAGCCTTTGACTGTGTGCATCACAACAAACTGTGGAAAATTCTTCAAGAGATGGGAATACCACACCACCTTACCTGCTTCCTGAGAAATCTATATGCAGGTCAAAAAGCAACAGTTAGAACCTGACATGAAACAACAGACTGGTTCCAAATTGGGAAAGGAGTACATCAAGGCTGTATATTGTCACCCTGCTTATTTAAGTTCTATGCACAGTACATCATGAGAAATGCTGGGCTGCGTGAAGCATGAACTGGAATCAAGATTGCCAGGAGAAATATCAATAACCTCTGATATGCAGATGATACCACCCTTATGGCAGAAAGCGAAAAGAACTTAAGAGCCTCTTGATGAAAGTGAAAGAGGAGAGTGAAAAAGTTGACTTAAAACTCAATATTGAGAAGATAAAGATCATGGTATCTGCTCCCATCACTTCATGGCAAATAGATGGGGAAACAATGGGAACAGTGAGAAACTTTATTTTTGGGGGGTTCCAAAATCATTGCAGATGGTGACTGCAGCCATGAAATTAAAAGACGCTTGCTCCTTGGAAGAAAAGTTATGACAAATCTAGACAATATATTAAAAAGCAGAGACATTACTTTGCTGACAAAGGTCCATCTAATCAAAGCTATGGTTTTTCCAGTAGTCATGTATGCATGTGAGAGTTGGACTGTGAAGAAAGCTGAGTGCCAAAGAATTGATGCTTTTGAACTGTGGTGTTGGAGAAGACTTTTGAGAGTCCCTTGGACTGCAAGGAGATCCAACCAGTCCATCCTTAAGGAAGTTAGTCCTGAATATTCATAGGAGGGACTGATGCTGAAGCTGAAAGTCCAATACTTTGGCCACCTGATATGAAGAATTGAGTCATTGGAAAAGACCCTGATACTGAGAAAGATAGAGGCAGGAGGAAAAGGGGATGACAGAGGATGAGATGGTTGGATGGCATCACCAACTCTATGGATATGAGTTTCAGTAAGCTCCAGGAGTTGGTGATGGACAGGGAAGCCTGGTGTGCTGCAGTCCATGGGGTCACAAAGAGTCTGACATGAATGAATGAATGAACTGAACTGAACAAAATAAAAGAGACTCAATAAAAGATGGTTATTATCTTGCTGATTTTTAAGATACAAACTGACTCCAATAATTGAATTGAGTTCAACCCAGGGAGCAAAATCCAGTTTTGATAGAAGCAGCACTCTATTTTTGGTAAAAAAAGGTTCTTCATGTCATCATATACAGATTGTGGCAGTCATTTGTGAGGGATGTCACAGGAAATTTATAATAATAGTCACCAGGTGCTGAAATTTGGGGATGATGATTTTGGACAGGCAAGTGTAAATGTAAAGACTTGGATTTCAGTCCTAGCCATGTATTAAGTCTTAGAAACACTGTATAACCTCCATCAGTTCGTTTTGTAATCTGCAAGATGAAGATGCTATAGAACCCACTGTGCAGGGTTGTTCCTAGCTCAATTAAGATCATGTATGCAAAGCTCATGGCACAGGACTTAGCATGCAGTAAGCACTCAATGAAGGCTGCCCATTACCGGGTTCCACTTTTCAAATTAGAGCAGATTCAAATGCATTCTTACAAAAATATTGATTTTACTGCCTTGCCGTCTGATTTACTTTCCTGCAAGGGGTGTGGGCCTGGATGGGAGTGGAGTCTAAGGGAGAACGGATATGTGTATATGTATAGCTGAGTCCCTTTTCAGTTCACCTAAAATCATAACAACATTGTTAGTCAGCTACACCCCAATACAAAATAGAAAGTGTTTTTTTTTTTTTTAATGAAGAAAGAGGTGTGGCTGGACTACCTTGTTGGGAGTATGTGATGCATGAGAGGTTCATCTCCTATGTGGACTGTGATAGGAAGTATATCAGGAACCATTGTGGTGGCTTTCACATCAACTATATGACGACTGCCTATCATATTTCTGGCCATTGCCAATGCCTATAGACCACCTGGTTTACAGGGTGGTGTTCATTAATTTATAAGGCAGTTCGTCTTGTGCTAGACTTATTTCACTAGGGTCCAAGGGATATTTTGTGCTATTAGGAAAGACATGAAAAGCCATTTGTTGGATCTCAGGTAGCTTGTATTGGTGAAGGAGGATTTGTTGACCATTTCATGTTACAGGGTCTTTTTCAAATCCTGGAAGTAAATGGTTTACGCTAATTTATTTGTCTAACATCTATAGAGGAGTACTTTTTGGCTCTGGGCTGGGTGCCAGGGAGCCAGAGATATGCTGGCATGTCAGAGGCTGTGAGAAAGTAGGGGGCCTTGCACACAGCAAATCAATATTGAGGTGACTGGGAAAGAAGTTCTTCATCATAAATGTAGCAGAGAGTTAAGAGTAAGCTACCCTAGGAGGCAGGGGAAGGAGCATCCACTCTGGGCTGTGACACCTTTGCTGCCTGGAGAAGTCTTTTCTGTCCTCAGGGATCCCTTTGTGCTGTGTCTCCAGGGCTCAGTGAAATCCACCAGGAATACCTGTCACAAAGTCTCAGGATGGGGCAACCTTGTGATGTGGCCAGTCCTAACCCAACTTCCACCCTTGGGGACTTCTTTTTTCTCCCTTATTTTTTAACCTAGGAATTGTGTAATTTCCTGATTTCCATTCCAGTGTGTTCAGTGGCTAAGGCACAGCTTGAGAAGGACTCTGGTTACAGCGCATCCAGAGCCATCAACAAACACAGCATCAGCAAAGACAACTCCTGCACAGCAGCCCTGCAGAGAAGAGGAAGGGTCAGGTCTGTGGCCAGAGAGAGGGCAGGGCGAGTGTTATTTGCACCGCACAAGCCTGGCTCCCTGCTCCTTAGCCCCGCTCTGTGTATGGGTGGGTGGGTAGGCATTGCCTGCTTCCTGTTGTTCTTCACTCTCACTGAAGTATCTTCTAGGCCAATCCAGCTAGCAGGTCAGGGGGCACTGAGAGGGCCTGGTCCAGGAGCACAGTGGCTGAGGAGCTTGTCAGATTCTCCACGGACTCTGTGTCAGCCTTTAGGAGTGGAAGCACTGCATTGTGACTAAATGAACCATCTCAGTTCCTGCTTCCTCAAAGAGTCATCTGTGCTAGTCCACGTACCTCACTCTGGCAGGTGAATGAGCAAACACCTACCTGCAGGGCCATCTTGAGCAATGAATGAGAACACCTGTGAGGCACCGGGCCTGGGGAAGGTGTACACACTGCGCTGGTGTCTGAGCCTTGGCCTCTGTGCAGTTTATCACATTGGTGTCCCTGGGGCCTGGGGTTGTGCCTCTGAAGGTGAAGTGTGATGGTTATGGTGGGGAGGACACTTGGTAGACCACGGTACAAAACTGTGTGCTTTACTGCCCAATATTCCTGTGCACTACTGGCATCCCTGACTCTCACCCTATCCCTGAACTTCATCCTTTCTCTGGGCTCATTTAGTACCAGACCAGCACCTCATTCCTCACCTTTACCTCACTCCTGACAGGGCATCTCCTAATCAGTTTCCTTAAGGTTCTGTGAAGGTTTGGGACTCAGAGACCTCCATAGGGGCAGAGAGAGGTGACAGTCACTCAGCTGAAGTGTAGGTACCCAGTGTCTCCTGGGTCTCCTCTCCTTCACCTCTGGCTCAGCTGCCTGCGGAGTTGTTCTAGAAGACATCCATCAGAAGCCAAAGGACACTGGCTCCTGCCCTTGCTATCAGTTCCTCTTCCTGGGGCTTGAGAGGCCTGAGGGGAAAGCTTACTGGTTTTCAGGCATAAGCAGAGTGTGCCGTGAGCCCTGGAGGGCGGAGTGGTAGAGTGGAGAGAGTATGGGCCTGGGAGTTGAGGGACAACCCATTCCCAGCTGTGTGCCCAAGGCCATTCTACACAAGGCACGTAACTGAGACATGGAACCAGATGCAGATGGACCTGCAACTCTGCCCAGATTAAGAATGTTCAAAAAAGCCCATCTTGAGGGAAATTGCAGGGCCCCCATCTTTAAGTAAAAAGAAGCGCCTAAATTAATGCCTTAGCTTGCAGGACTGAAAGAGAAGGAATCATCGGGTAATAAACACTCGAGTTTAGCTCTGAGTTAGTCACGGTCCAAGATTTTTATCAGTATTTCATTTAAAAAGAAAAATAAAACAAACGCCAACCTCACAGTGAACACTGAATTGTTGTTTAGTTGCTCAGTCATGTCCAACTCTTTGCAACCCCATGGACGGTAGCCTACCAGGTACCTCTGTCCATGGGATTTTCCAGGCAAGAACATTGGAGTGGGTTATCGTTTCCTTCTCCAGTGGATCCTTCCTGACCCATGGACTGGACTGAATCTACTGCATTGGCAGGCAGATTCTTTACTGATAAGCCACTAAGGAAGCCCTGGATACTAAATTACAAGCTGGATAATACATCAAACAACTTAGCAATGTCTACAGAGGTTAGAGAGTGGATCCAAGTGCTACTGCACAGACCCTCTGCACAAGCCCAGGGCAAAGACAGAGGAGCAAATGCACAGTCAGCATTTCTCCAGTTGATATAGGTCAAGGGCACTGTACTTCCTGAACTACTGCCCTGAGTTAGGCAAAGAAAAGGGGTAGACTGTCATTCAGAAGCAGAAATGAAAAGGATGTCCCAAGGGAAAAATTATTATGGTGTACTCTGAATATGATGACATAGAATTAGCAAGAGACTTGTCTTCTACTGGCAGCCTGTCTCTAGAAAACTACTTTGACTCATAGAAGAGACAAAAAATAGAACACAAACCTTAAAATTAATACTTATTTATGAGCTTCCCTGGTGGCTCAGTGGTAAAGAATCTGCCTGCCAATGCAGGAGATACAGGTTCTATCCCTGATCTGGGAAGATCCTACATGATGTGGACAGACTAAGCCTGTGAGCCACAACTACTGAGCCTGTGCTCTAGAGCCCGGGAGCCACAGCTCCCGAGGCCCATGCGCCCTAGAGCCCTTGCTCTGCAATAAGAGAAGCCACTGCAGTGAGAAGCCTGTGCACCGCAACCAGAGAGTAACTTGCACTTGCTGAAACAGAGGAAAGCCTGCGCAGCAAGGAAGACCCAGAACAGCCAAAAACAACTAATTATTTAAAAAATTAATACTTATTTAAAGCAAGGAGATGAAGGATTTGGGACAATATTTTAAGGGTCCCAGGCATGAGTAGGCACAAGGTCTCGAGGAGAATGAACACCAGGGGAACCCCAGGTGTGAGTAACAAGAAGGGCCCTGCTGTCCTTTCTCCTCCCCCTTGATCTTTCCCTCCCCTGGCCTTCCCATTTGCCATCTTTAATTTTCCCAACTCCTTCCTAGCTTCCAGGGGCCTCCTCAGTCCTGCCTCAATCAAATGAAGACAACCTCCCATTAGAACCTGAGTAGTTTATCTGAGAAGGAATCTACCTTAAGCTAATGGGGGCTGATACTGACAGTGCTTTTGGTAACATTTACATTTCAACAGGAAGTTCTTTAGGGTCTTATTTGAAAAGAGTGAGTTAGTTCAGTTCAGTTCAGTCCCTCAGTCTTGTCCGACTCTTTGTAACCCCATGAATCGCAGCATGCCAGGCCTCCCTGTCCATCACCAACTCCTGGAGTTCACTCAAACTCATGTCCATTGAGTTGGTGATGCCATCCAGCCATCTCATCCTCTGTCGTCCCCTTCTCCTCCTGCCCCCAATCCCTCCCAGCATCAGAGGCTTTTCCAATGAGTCAACTCTTCACATGAGGTGGCCAAAGTACTGGAGTTTCAGCTTCAGCATCATTCCTTCCAAAGAACACCCAGGACTGATCTCCTTCAGAATGGACTGGTTGGATCTCTTTGCAGTCCAAGGGACTCTCAAGAGTCTTCTCCAACACCACAGTTCAAAAGCATCAATTCTTCGGCACTCAGCTTTCTTCACAGTCCAACTCTCACATCCATACATGACCACTGGAAAAACCATAGCCTTGACAATACGGACCTTTGTTGGCAAAGTAATGTCTCTGCTTTTGAATATGCTATCTAGGTTGGTCATAATTTTCCTTCCAAGGACTAAGTGTCTTTTAATTTCATGGCTGCAATCACCATCTGCAGTGATTTTGGAGCCCAAAAAAAGTCTGACACTGTTTCCACTGTTTCCCCATCTATTTCCCATGAAGTGATGGGACCGGATGCCATGATCTTCGTTTTCTGAATGTTGAGCTTTAAGCCCACTTTTTCACTCTCCACTTTCACTTTCATCAAGAGGCTTTTTAATTCCTCTTCACTTTCTGCCATAAGGGTGGTGTCATCTGCATATCTGAGGTTATTGATATTTCTCCCAGCAATTTTGATTCCAGCTTGTGCTTCTTCCAGCACAGCGTTTCTCATGATGTGCTCTACATATAAGTTAAATAAGCAGGATGACAATATACAGCCTTGACATACTCCTTTTCCTGTTTGGAACCAGTCTGTTGTTCCATGTCCAGTTCTAACTACTGCTTCCTGACCTGCATATATGTTTCTCAAGAGGCAGGTCAGGTGGTCTGGTATTCCCATCTCTTTCAGAATTTTCCACAGTTTATTGTGATCCACACAGTCAAAGGCTTTGGCATAGTCAAGAAAGCAGAAATAGATATTTTTCTGGAACTCTCTTGCTTTTTCGATGACCCATTGGATGTTGGCAATTTGATCTCTGGTTCCTCTGCCTTTCCTAAAACCAGCTTGAACCTCTGGAAGTTCATGGTTCACGTATTGCTGAAGCCTGGCTTGGAGAATTTTGAGCATTACTTTACTAGCGTGTGAGATGACTGCAATTGTGCAGTAGTTTGAGCATTCTTTGGAATTGCCTTTCTTTGGGATTGGGATGAAAACTGACCTTTTCCAGTCCTGTGGCCACTGCTGAGTTTTCCAAATTTGCTGGCATATTGAGTGCAGCACTTTCACAGCATCATCTTTCAGGATTTGAAATAGCTCAACTGGAATTCCATCACCTCCACTAGCTCTGTTCATAGTGATGCTTTCTAAGGCCCACTTGACTTCACATTCCAGGATGTCTGGCTCTAGGTCAGTGATCACACCATTGTGATTATCTGGGTCGTGAAGATCTTTTTTGTATAGTTCTTCTGTGTATTCTTGCCACCTCTTCTTAATATCTTCTACTTCTGTTAGGTCCATACCATTTCTGTCCTTTATTAAGCCCATCTTTGCATGAAATGTTCCCTTGGTATCTCTAATTTTCTTGAAGAGATCTCTAGTGTTTCCCATTCTGTAGTTTTCCTCTATTTCTTTGCATTCATTGCTGAGGAAGGCTTTCTTATCTCTCCTTGCTATACTTTGGAACTCTGCATTCAGATGCTTATATCTTTCTTTTTCTACTTTGCTTTTTGCTTCTCTTTTTTTCACAGCTATTTGTAAGGCTTCTTCAGACAGCCATTTTGCTTTTTTGCATTTCTTTTCCATGGGGATGGTCAACATTTTTTGCATTTCTTTTCCATGGGGATGGTCCAAAGAGTGAAGGGGATGCTTATTTCACAAGTTCACATGCCATTCAAATGCCTGGTATCTTCACAGGGAGGAGAAAGGATGGTTAAGTTCCAGATTTCCCCAAAGCACTGCAGGGGGCCTGCTGCCTCTTCCCGCTGTAGATCAGGCCCTCATCTAAAATGAGGTCATGTATTTCTATCGCCTTCCTTGACACTGTTGTCTGCTCATGATGCTTTCTGTCACTTTGTGGGGAAAAGACCAGGTCTGCCTTAAACATAAGAGCAAATGTTTATCTAGCTCTCACCATGTTCAATCAGTTTTTTAATGCCTTTATGTTTATTACCTGATCTAGTTTTTACAATCAACACAGGTGGGTTATTCTGTGCCCATTTTAAAGATCAGGCATTGAGTGATTTGCCTAAGGTCTCAGGGTAAGTAAAAGGCAAAGTTAGGTTTCAAACTCAGCTGTCTGGCCCCTGGGCTCAGACTCTAAACCATGATGTAGATTGTATTCCCAGCAACTAGTATAAAGCCTGGAAATCAATCACTATTTCTGCTTGTCTTTGTATATCCCTATGATGATTAATTTTATGGTTCAACTTGGCTGGACTGTGGTGCCAGATACTTGGTGAAACATTATTCTGGATGTTCCCATGAGGGCATTTGGATGTGATTTACATTTAAATCAGTGGACTTTGAGTAAAACAGAATGTTGGCCATAACAGGGGGTGTTGGGAGGTGGGGGTGGGGGAGAGGTTCATTCAATTTGATGGAAGTCCTGAACAGAATAAAAGGCTGATCTTCCTGAAGCCAGAGGGAATTCTCCAGCACTGCTTTTGGACTTCATCTGCACTGTTGACTGATCCTGGTTTTCCTGATTTTTCAGACTCAAACTGCAAATCTTTCTTGAGTTTCCATCCTGCTGGCCTCCTCTATCAGATTTTTGGACTTAGAAAGCTTCCACAATCACTTAAGCCAATACCTAATAATGCTTTTCTAATACATACACATCTCTGCTTAATTTGATAACTAGTTCCTTCAGGCTAGGTCCCAGGCCCTCTTTTATTCTCAGTTTAAGTTTTGCCCATTCTTTAAGCAAGTTCTCTACTCCTTGGTCTCAGTTCAGTTCAGTTCAGTCACTCAGTCATGTCTGACTCTTTGTGACCCCATGAACCACAGCACACCAGGCCTCCCTGTCCATCACCAACTCCCAGAGTCCACCCAAACCCATGTCCATTGAGTTGGTGATGCCATCCAAACATCTCATCCTCTGTTATCCCCTTCTCCTCCTGCCCCCAATCCCTCCCCTCATCAGGGTCTTTTCAAATGAGTCAGCTCTTGGCATCAGGTGGCCAAAGTATTGGAGCTTCAGCGTGGTCTCAGTTGCTATCTATATTTATTCCAATAACTTTTATATTCACACTCTAGCTCAGATGTATCCATGGAGCTCCAGACCAATATATCCAACTGTGTTGCTGCTACTGCTGCTAAGTCACTTCAGTTGTGTCCGACTCTATGCAACCCCATAGATGGCAGCCCACCAGGCTCCCCCGTCCCTGGAATTCTCCAGGCAAGAACACTGGAGTGGATTGCCATTTCCTTCTCCAATGCATGAAAGTGAAAAGTGAAGTCACTCAGTCGTGTCCGACTCTGTGCGATCCCATAGATGGCAGCCTACCAGGCTCTCCCATCCATGGGATTCTCCAGGCAAGAACACTGGAGTGGGGTGCCATTGCCTTCTCCATCCAACTGTGTATTTGACCTATTTTCTTGGCTATCTGGGCGGCACCTGAATGCAGCATGGACAAAGGTAAATTCATACCCTAGCAAGGCTCATTCTCTTTTAGGGTTCCCTATTTCTATGAAATGTGCTTGTAGATACCCGAAACAACAGGAGCCATTGTTAACAGCTCTCTTCCTTTCATTTCTGTACTTAATCATCACCGTGTCCTGCCAATGTCACTTCAGACATTTCTCATATTTTATGACTACTCTCCATCTCCACTACCACCACCATATCCAAACTTACAGGTATTTCTTATCTTGACTCTCCTATGGTAACTTTTCAAGTGGTTTGCCTATGCATTCCAGCCATAGTGATTTTTCTAAAAAAAAAACAAAGATGATCATATTCGTTGCCACTACGTGTTTGAGACCATTCAGTGACTTTCTCTTGCACTAGGAAGAAGGCCAAATTCTTAGCATGGCTACATGGCGGTCCCAAGGCTCTGCATGGTCTCATCCTGCCTCATTTTCCTCCTTGATCTCTCTACTCCTCTATTCTTACTTTCTCAGTTCCCAAAAAATGCTTCCTCATATCACTGGTCCTTTGCATATACTGTTTGTTTGTTTGTTTGTTTTAATGTGGGACATTATTCCCAATCCCTCAACTCTCATATCAGAAGTCACTACAAAGGGGAAATTATATTTCACGTAGTCTCTTTCAGGCAGATTTTTTGTTGTTGTTGTACAATCTTATGAAATTAATTTAAATTAATAAGAATAATAATAGCTAGGATTTACTGAGTGCTGATCAAGTTCCAAGTGTGAAGCACAGTGCTAAAAATTTTATAATCATTATATTTAGATCATTATCTCATTAAAAATACAACACAATTGTGAAGTAGATAATATTATTCTTTACTTTTATAGATGAAGAACCTGAAAACCTGGGTGAGAAGCTGAATGTACCTTTGGTAGTCTGATGACTTGCTGGATAGGTGGAGTATATATTTGGAGTGAGCTGGGACTAGATCTGTGATTGATCAGTACTGTTATCGGACTGCCTGGCATGTAGAATATGTCCAGTATCTACTTGCTGATTGAAAGAATGACGAATATTTGAATGAGTAATGAACTAGGACACATTTTAATATGGAAACTAACTGGGTATCCCTTTCATTCTCTACCCTAAGTTAGTTGCCTATGAGATTATTTTCAAAATTCTAGTCGGTTGCTTGCCAATGAGAAAATGGCATTCCCAATACTAGATATGATTTAGAGACCCTCCATTCTTCATTTTGATGACCATCTGCTTCATTTCCAAATAAGACTCCCAGTAAGGGGTGATTTTTTGGTTGTTGTTGTTCCCGTCATTTGGGGCTTCTGAAATAGAGGGAGTCACAAAGATATGCACAAATGTGCACACATTGTATTAGGTAAGTCCACACCAGCTGCTATAACAAACTCTAAATTTCCAGCCTTAACACAATAGGCGGTTCTCATTCAACCTAGTGACGCTATTCCTGTTTGGCCAGACAGCTTTCTACCTAGTGATCTAAGAGCTCTGACTTGCTCCATCCTTGAGGGCATCAGACTTTTCTCATGCAGATGTCAACAGGGGAGGGCGGGCATGGAGCAACCTACCTCCTAAAAATTCTGGCCCCAAAAGGAAACATGTCACTTCATTTGTTTTCCATTGTGAGAAATTCATCATCTGATCACACCCAACTCTAAGGCAGGCAAGGACATACTGCTGAGTTATATGCCCAAGAAAAAGAGAGGAAATATATTTGAGTAAGTTACCAGCCATCTCTGCCCTATTTCTATCCCTATAATACAAAACAGAGAGATTCTATAGGATTAGTATCCTAGAGTATGGAAGACGAAGCTTAATTTTAATGATGGATATCTGGAAAGACCTGCAAAGAAGGGGATTTTGGGTAGATCTTGAAGAAGAGGTAACTTTTTAATAGAAGGAGATCCTAACAGGCATAACTGACTCTGGTACCAAAAATGATGAGGTTTGAAGTCAGGAGGGAGTAGGCAATGAGAAAAAATCTCAGAGTCAAGTAGAAATTATTTTAATAATCTCTTTTTCCTGAACTCCTCTATAACTAATTAAATAACAAACAGAATTACCCCCTCCACCACAAGTATCTTAGTCCCTAATGTGAAGATATGAAATAATTAGAGGGTGTGCTGTGTAAGAATTTTAATGTCATGGAAAACTTCTATTTTCAAGACGGCACTAATTATACAGGATAAGGTGAAACAAAGGGAAGATGTACAATTAGCGGAGCACAGCTTATTACAACCAGCTCTGTTTAGATATGTAAACATAAGAAATAAACCAAGGCTCTTCCAGATATGTAATAAGTTGAGAGTGATCTGTATTTATCTTTTAGAGGACAACTCTGGAGATTACAGAAATGCAGGACATGGCCATTTTATATTTAACCATGGTGATGGTATAGGGAGACTTTTGCATTCTAGACTTTTCCTCTCTAGTGGCAGAGATAAATAGAAGGGCCTTGGGAGGGAGAAGACTGTTCCTTCTTTGGTCTGCCAGTCACTGGCTGGGTGATCACAACCTTTCTAGGTTACTTCCTCCACGGTATGGGGATAGTAATACTATATATGAAAGCAATCGGCACTGGGATTGGACTATATTAGGACCCTGTTTTTATTCTAGATCCATTTCCCTTCCCTCCTCTGATTTTTTCTTAAGCAGGATTTCATTCACCTCAATAAAAAATCCTTAAGACTGTAAGGACTGTACAAGAATGACTGTAATATAAGATGGATGTACTTCCTCTAAATCGACCAAACTTCAATAAAGGCAGTTATAATGTCAGTGGCTCTATCTGAGCAGTGTCAAGGATAAAGAAATACCTTAGTTGTCAAACCCCAGGAGGGTTGACTCAGCTCGTCTTTTCTTCCAAGGAAGATAAACTGCATCTCATGCAATTTGCTTTTTGCTAAGGGGTTCTTGTTTTGGTTTCAAACAAGCTCTTCAGTGCAAAAGACAATCTCTCCTACATATACATTAAATGGGCTATGACGAGGCACCTGAAAATGTGGGCTTTTCCCTAGATTCTGTTGCTGGAATATTAGAAATGGATATGAAAACTGAGACCTTAAAAACTGTACGATATTACACATTATTCAAATGCAGAGTGCTGTGGGCTGCCCATCCCAAGTCACAGCTCAGTTTTGAATGGCCTACACACCCAAGTGCATCTCAGCACTGACTGAAAGGGTAGAGGCCCTCAGCTTCAGGGACTGCATTAGGATTGTACTATCATATCAATCACCCACATGCCAAGTTCTTGATAAAAATGATCATAATCCAGAAGCGAAAGATAAAGTATGAGAGTTTGATTTGTGTAAGCAAATCAAAAGCATTTAGACTCAAGCTACTTGATCTATCTTAAAGCCTTGCCAGGAATATAAATACAAGAACAGCCTTAGAACCAGAACAGGCAAGAGTTGATAGAGTAGAAACTAAAGATTATTTGCTATTTTTTCCTGATTTACTCTAATCCAGCCATACTGGCTTTCATTTAATTCTGTGAACTAGCCAAGTTCAAGGCCTTCTGTCTTAAAGCATCTGTAAATCATCCCTCTGGCTCTTCAGAGATGCCGTTTGTAATAGGCAGGATTGTTTTCCTTAAGCTATGCTAACAAACGACTTCCACATCTCAGTGGCTTAAGACAATACAGTCAGTTGTTTCCTCACGCTACATGCTACACGGCCAGTGTGAGTTGGTTGAAGGAACTCTGTTCCTTGAAGTCACACAAGATCCAGGCTAAGGGAGCAACCACATCTTGGAACACAACACTTATTAGACTGCCTCAGGGAAAGGGGTCTACAGAAGCAACACTTAGATGCTCCGATATGGAAGTGACACATATTTCTGTGCACAACTGATGAGCCAGACCAGATCCCATGGTCCATGGAACCGCGGGCAGACTAAGGCGATGCAGTCCTATCGTGTGCCTGGAGAGGGAGGGGAACCGCTCTCTTGACTCTTACACCCTCTGTGACCACTCCATGAAGCAGTTTCTCACTCTCCACTGCCTTAGCATCCCTTTTGTTGTCCATAATGCTTTCCCCAATTTGTAACTGTATTATTTATTTACTTTCTGTTTTAGTTTTAGATGTTTTACCTCCATTGAACTATAAGATCTCTAAGAGGGGGACTTCCCTGGCGGCCCAGTGGTGGACTCCGTGCTCCCAATGCAGGGGGCCTGGGTTTGATCCCTGGTCAGGAAACTAGATCCCACATGCCACAAAAAAGAGTTTGAATGCTGCAACTAAAGATGTCACAATGCCATAACTAAGACTGGCACAGATGAGTAAATGAATGAATAAATACATCATACATCCCTACATCCCTAAGGGGAAGGACCATGTCAACAGGCTAATTCCATGAAACAGTTCTCAAAAACAGTTAATCAACCTAATATATTTAAATACTGAATCTAACATTTGTCTTCAACTAGGAGAATCCTTGTGATACCGTCACGTCTCTGTTGCCATCCTTTGTGGCTGTGGACTATCACCTCTCCATCGCCCCTTATCACGGGATACTCCCTCTGTACAATGGTGGGGGCCAAGACAAAGACAAACGGGGTGTTCTTTCAAATGCTGTTAGCGATTGGAAAACTCTCAGCTAAATCCTTACAGGAATCTTCAAAAGTGGCGAAAACCAGCACATTCAGTACACACTGCTGTAAACTTTGTAAATACTGAAAAGAAGAAAGGAATGTGGTGAATGTGCACTGTGTTGAATTTACTTTCGGCAAATTATCTCGTAGAGAATTAGTTCAGAGCTGTCACCTTGCCCTCCGCTCACAGTTGTGCTTCGCTGTCAAACTCAATCAGTATTTAAAAGGCATTTCGAAATAACTCTTCACTTCAGGTGCCAGGAAACAGTTTGTTTAGAGAGATTAAGTTACTGGCCCACATCATAGAGGTGATGGTGGGAAAGGTAAAATTATGGTTCAAGTTACCTCTTGCCAGTGTGGTGCTGTGGTCCTTCTTTTTCTGAGTCATACTCCAGGAAGGCTGCAATCATTTTTATAAACTTAGCATGTTATTTACCACAAAAAGTTAGTGTATAAAGAAATATTCTGAGCATTTATCTTTGCTTTTTATAATTTTAAATAAAAACATTGTTATGATTACCTATTTTAGACACTTTTTATAACTATACCATCATTTTCTATATGAAATTCTATTATTGTCAAGTGAAATGAGAAATAATTGAAGTACAATTGCCTGTGGGACAAGGTTACCTCAGCAAAGAAAATTTAAGAATCAGTTAGCTATGACCTTGGAGAAATGGATTTTTAAATAGGCATTGTCTCAGGTCACCTAAGGCATCTCTTTATAGTTCCCTACAATTTCATCTTAAAAGAGGCCATCACTAAAATCAGCCAAAGGTTTCATAGACACTTGTGAATATGAACTTTTAAAAAAGGATACTTTTTTGAGCTATCAATTTTTTCCTCCTGCAGATATTTATGGCAAGGTTATTTTACAAACCATAATAGGTAAACATTAATAAGAAAAATGAAATTTTTTCTGTACCCATTAGTTCTTAGATGTTGATTTCTGATTGTACAGAATTGCTATTATTTTTCCACAGTGATGGGCTACCTAACTGAGCAGTGTATCCTCCTACCTGTTGGACCAACCTTGCTGTGTTCTCCTTACTCCAAGTGCAGGGCACACAGGATAGTCTCAGCCCGTCTGATGAGGAGATCTGCAGTGGCTCATGCCAGGAGAAGCTGCTGCTTAGCAAACTGAAGTCACCTAGGTGGATAAGAAGAAGAAAGAACACTTTAGGAACACTGGAAATTAATCAGGCTCAGGGGAATGAAGGCAGAATACTATCATATAAAAAGAAAACTTTATATTTAGGCTATAAATACAGTACATAGAAAGGCAAGTAAGTAAGCACTGAATAGATGTTGATCAAATAAAAAATAATAATAAACAAATGATCAAATAAACATCAGAGCTGGTCTTTGGATTGCAAACCTATATGCCTACAAGACCAGACTGGTAGGGTAAGTGAGGGAGCAGACTGGGTTTGAGACATCAGGGAGAGGTGGAGCCATGCTCAGCTGGTGAACACACATCCCATCTGAGGCCACAGCCATGGCTCAGGTCTGCCTGGTATCTTCCATTGATGCCATAAGGAAAACTAGGCTCAATAATGCCATGACTTCAGGTTCTCAAGGGAAGACAGAAACACAGAGTTTTATGTGAAACCTTTGGAATTTATATTTTAAAATTCAATTAAACAAAACAAAACTTTGTGCAGTTCAAAGAAGGCTAAAGCCAAAGCCCACAGGAAGCTTAGGATTAGCTCCTGAGTAGCCATGAGATCTAAGATGTAAGGCAACATCTTTAATTTCCAATGATGAAGAAGGATCCAGAGGGTTGAAGCCACTGTGCAATGACACTCAGCTAATTAGTGGCAGAGCTGGGCTTTCTAGGTATGAGTATTCTCCCTTTTATTTATGACTCATGACCACTCTAAGACTGGCTGAATCTGATCAGACTTTTTCACATAACAGACTAGGAGCCAACCAGAAGTTGCCTTTAGGGTATCTGACCCTTGGGTCTCAATCTGTATTTCTATAAACCTTCATAATGAGAGGTACAATTTTCTCTCCTCACCATTCACATTATGGAAGGATTTCTGGGTAAAGTCAAGTGACTAAAATACAGTGGTCCCTCAGTGTAGCCGGATGTGAAGAGTGGGAGACAGTTATGGGCACAGGCACCACTGGGTCCCATTGGATCCATCTACTGGTTCCAGTTTCTGCTAAAAGCCACTGTTTATATGATACGTGGTATTGTGTGATGGTTAAGAGCAAGAGATGGGTTTAAATATGGACTTAGCTGCTTATTGTGATATAAGCTCTCAAAGTTCCATGTGTAAAAACAGTGATAACAACAGTACCTGAATCATAGAATTGTACTGAGGTTTAAATGAATCAGTGCATAGGAAGTGCTTAGAATGGTACTGAGATAAGGTACATACTCAGTAAATGTTTGCTACGATTTGTATTTAATGTCAGTATTTACTGAATGCCTACTGTATGTTAATTTACTTCCGTTTATTATCTGTAATCATCACCCCAACTCTCTGTTTCATGTTGTCACCTTTTCAAAAAGGAAAATCAGGACTTAGGGAGAGTCAGCTTCTTGTGTAATGACACCCGGGTAGGAGTGGAGCCAAGTGTTTGAACGTAGGTCTACTGAGCCTAGCTACTTTTTAATGCACTACTCTAGTGCCTTCTCTGGAGAAGGCAATGGCACCCCACTCCAGCACTCTTGCCTGGAGAATCCCATGGATGGAGGAGCCTGGAAGGCTGCAGTCCATGGGGTCGCTGAGGGTCAGACACGACTGAGCGACTTCACTTTCACTTTTCACTTTCATGGATTGCAGAAGGAAATGGCACCCCACTCCAGTGTTCTTGCCTGGAGAATCCCAGGGACGGGGGAGCCTGGTGGACTGCCGTCTGTGGGGTCGCACAGAGTCGGACATGACTGAAGCGACTTAGCAGCAGCAGTAGCAGTAGTGCCTTCTCAGTGTTCCATTGAATATACTATTCAGATCTTTAAAGAACAGATAACTAACTCTGCTCAAACATCAAATACTTATCAAGTCAGGTACCAAAGCAAAGGAGTCTCAAAGTAAACAATGAAAACACTGCAATGTGTAGTAACTTGCTGCCTTAAGTGAAAATGTATAGTTCTAGATTAGAAGCGTTCCACATGACTATGAATAAGACATGAGACCATGTGGTCCATTTTCAGCCTAAACCAGCCCTCATTTTTATCCTTTAAAATGTTAGGGCTCTTAATAGATTATATGCTTATTATTGATAAATCTAGTTCCATGGAGGTAGCTTTTAGGAAACACATATTGAATGTCAACATAGGGAAAATAAGACCTGGAAGATTTCATTCTAGCCTATTAAAAAAAAATCCTTGCTTCTACAGATTTTTTTTTATACATAGTGCAATAAGATATAAACATTTATTAAAGTATATGGAGCATTAATATGAAGCATCTTATATAAAATATTGAGTGAAGAAAAGGAAGGAAGCAAGAAATATAGGGAACAAGCAGCTACCGACTGCTAACATGTGCCAGATCCTATACCAGGTTATTTATATATACTGTTATTTATATATTAGTATTTAATGAACACAAATTAATAAAGGTAGGGCCAAAATACATGTGAAAAATGTATATACAGCCAATTCAACTTTTTAGGGTCAGATATTTCAATTTAAACCTTAAGTCTTACTTAGATATAACTCTTTCTAATTTTTTTTTAACAGAAAATGTTTTAAAAATAATTTTAGCCAAACAAGGACAGGAAAGGAGGGTATCTTTTAAATTAAAATCAGTTCTGGGAAAATAAAAGCTAGGAAACACACAGAGACAAATTTTCTCTGCTTTCAGAAAAAGTTAACATTATCCTAAGAGTTGACATCTATTCTCAGCAATAATACAGAAAATAGAAATGCATTACACAAAGTCAGATGAAAAATATAAGCCACTTTCTTTCTTTAGTCTGATTTCTAAAGTACAATTTCAGTATATAAGTTAGAGTCAACACAACTTTCCAGAATATAAAATGCATCCACATTCAAATGTTTTTAGAATACAAAACAATATTTCAAAGTCTGATAGAAATGAATTTGTTCATTATCTACTCTTTTGGATAACTGCCATTATTACTATTTCTCCTTGGGCAGATAATTGAAAATTACTATATAAATTGTTGTGTTTTTCTGGGAAAATAGCCTAGACTCAAAATTTGTCACCCACATTTTAATCTAAGTTATAATTTTACCAGGCCTAAAAATTATAGTTACTCTAGTACATTATTCTATTACACCTCATTAATATCTTTTCTTCTTTTTATATTCACATGGCAAAAAGGAATTTTGCCAATGCCATTTATTCCAAAGAGTCCATTCATTTTGTTTTGTCTCCACATCAAAGTTAGCTATGAAGTATTTTAGTGATAGAATAGTACAAATAAGATAATAAAATATTTGGACATGAGATTTAGTTCCTCCAGTTTTGCTACAGTCCTCTTTATGGCAGCAAAGTAATTTACAGTGTGAATTTCTAATGGCAGCATCTGGTCACAATTTGATCCTGGTTTGTGTGTGGTCTGTCTGCAATCAAGGACTTGAAAAAAGACCCACAGAGCAAAAGAGAAAGCACCACTGAGCTGCCCATTTATTAGCTTATCAAGATATATTCTGTGATTCATGGGGAAACCAAGAAGAGGTAATAGTTGATGTACTTTGTTAATGAATTTAAAAGAAAGAACAGAGGGTTTTCGTTCTCTAATCTCAACAATAATGAGCCTAATTTTCCTTTTCTCTTGTCACAGGTAGAATCCTTGGGAAACAGACTTTGAGACACTCATGTGGGAAGCTGATCAGAACATGTTCTCAGAAGCCACACCTATTTTGGGATAAGAGGAAAAGGAGGAAGGGGAGGGAGAGGTTTACTGTGATATAGGCACAGCAGAAGCCTGAGACCAGCTCACAGGGAGCTCGGGAACCAGGGGGTTAGCCAGCACATGTCCACTGTCCTGGAGCTGGCTCCCCTGGGCTTGGGCAGAGCGGGCTTCACACAGCTTTTCCCAATTGTGTGGTAAATGACATCATATTGATACTTTGAAATTGGAGGTATGCATGTGAACTATTTACAACACAGTACCTGGCTAATGCAAACAATCAGAGCTCTGTCACTTCCCATTCCCAAATCTTCAACCTCCGTTAAGAAAGACTGAGGTACACATCTCAGTACTCAAATCCATGTGATAAGTTCTTAATTGCACATGATGCTACATAGAGGGAATGACGGCTATATTTGGATGGCTAGGTTCTGGATGGCTATAACTTCTCTAGGCTAGGTCTCCTCTGTTCTACCCAGAGTATCATTCTAATCCCAGGATTTCAAGTCTCACTGCATTATCAGGGTCTTTACTGTTGCCTTCTGGAGAGAGGCAACTAGCTCCCATAGAAATGGAGTCATTCCTATGAGATAGAACGTGGTGATATGACTGCCAAGGCCCAAGTGACAGACTTATCAGAGGAGTAAGTTCTGACAATGATCAAAGAACATCCTAAGTCTAATACTTAGAAAAAAAGTCAATGGAAATGACTTTATTTAAAAATACTTGGGAACTTCCCTGTCAGTCCACTGAGTAAGACACCACACTTTCACAGCAGGGGGCACATGTTCAATTCCTAGTCAGGGAACTAATCCTGCATGCCTTGCAGTGCAGTGAAAGAAATAAATAAAATAGACATAATTTTAAAGTACTGCCATTTCTTTACTTGCAATTATGTCAACCCTACCAGTAGAGAGATAATCACTACACCATGTCTTTGTTTAATGAAGTCACACAATAAGGTGGGAGAAGATTTTAAATATATGAGCCAAGCCACACAAAGATTTTGGGATAAAATCATTCCAGTTTTTTAAAAATGGAATTCCACACAAAATGAACTAAGACAATTTCTGTTTGCAAATAACAGTGTTTTTGGAAATTCAGAGAATTGGTATGAGAGAATTCATCATTAGCTGGGGTAGCAGAAAAATGTAAAGGAACCATCCTGAACAAAGCTACACATCTATTAAAGTTCTTTCTTCTTTTGAGCCCTTTACTCAACAGCAGAGAAAGACCATAACAGAAGATTCAGAATTTGACAGATTACAGAGAAACTCCTCTTCTCAGCTTTGCCCCTTATATTTTACACCCACACTAATTCTTAGCACTTTGGCAATTGCAAAAACACCCCTTAGGCATCCAATTCAGGGAAAAAACAAAACACTAGCCATCAAATGCAGAAGAACCTGTCATGATTTTAGTACATGAGGTTAGACTTAAGGAGACACAGTCAGAAAAGTGTGGATGATCCTGAAATTCAGTGATTAAAAAGTAACTCAGTATTGACTGTATCTATTTTCCAGCACTGATCACATTTCTGTAACAGGCATCAAAGCAATCAGGATGTGAGGTTTCCAACAAATGCCCTGCTGCTACTGCTAAGTCGCTTCAGTCGTGTCCGACTCTGTGCGACCCCATAGACGGCAGCCCACCAGGCTCCCCCATCCCTGGGATTCTCCAGGCAAGAACACTGGAGTGGATTGCCATTTCCTTCTCCAATGCAGGAAAGTGAAAAGTGAAAGGGAAGTCGCTCAGTCGTGTCTGACTCTTCACGACCCCATGGACTGCAGCCCACCAGGCTTCTCCGTCCATGGGATTTTCCAGGCAAGAGTGCTGGAGTGGGGTGCCATTGCCTTCTCCGAACAAATGCCCTATGATGACATAGAATCACTGGTTGCAAACTCAGTCTTATACATCACAACTCAGTACAGGGCCTACCACAGGGTAGGAACTTAGCCTCTCTCAGCAACTTGGACAGGGGAGCCTGGCGGGCTGCAGTTCATGGGGTAGCCAAGAGTCGGACATGACTGAAGCGACTGAGTGCACACAACACCTTGCTCGAAGATGAAAGACAGCCTAGCCACGTTTGGATTCTCTAATCAGCTACTTAATTCCTCTCCTATAGTACCCATTGTTTCATTCAACAAAACTATGTTGAATGTTTTCTATATTGTGGTATTCTAGGAGAAGCTGAAAATATAGAGGAACTCATATTCTTCTTGAGACAGATAAAATTCAGACAGTACAGTAATGGAGCTACTAAAGCACAGAGGAGAGACCTTGCACTGTAACTGCCTTTGTCTTCTGTGTGATCAAATGCCTTTTTCTCTCAATAGGTGCTCAGACTATTAATAAATAAGAACAATAACTTCACTTGACTGAAGAATATGAATGCAACTAATGTTTCAATGTTCAAAAAACTAAGATCATGGTATCAGGACCCATCACTTCATGGCAAATAGAGGGGGAAAAAAATGGAAACGGTGACAGATTTTCTTGGGCTCCAAAATCATGGCAGATGGTGACTACAGCCATGAAATTAAAAGACGCTTGCTCCTTGGAAGAAACGCTATGACAAACCTAGACAGTGTATTAAGAAGCAGAGACATCGCTTTGCTGACAAAGATCTGTATAGTCAGAGCTATGGTTTTCCCAGTAGTCATGTATAGATGTGAGATTTGGACCATAAAGAAGGCTGAGCACTGAAGAATTGATGCTGTAGAACTACGGTGTTGGAGAAGACTATTGAGAGTCTCTTGAATAGCAAAAAGATTAAACCAGTCAATCCTAAGAGGAATCAACCCTGAATATCCATTGGAAGGACTTATGCTGAAGCTGAAGCACCAATACTTTGGCCACCTGATGCTGGAGAAGACTGAGGGCAAGAGGAGAAAAGAGTGACAGAGGATGAGATGGTTGGATGCTATCACCAACTCAACAGGCATGAGTTTGAGTAAAATCTGGGAGATAGTGAAGGACAGGGTAGCTTGGCATGCTACAGTCCATGGGGTCACAAAGATTCAGACATGACTTAGCGACTAAACAACATCGTTTCTGTTAAATAAACGGGAGACTGTGAGGCTGAAGGAATGTAGTATGGAGCCTTAAAAACAATCCGATCTTTCCCTGATTTTAAGCTGGAATGCATCTGAGTTAGTCTTTCAGTAGTTCAACAATATTTTCATTTTCCTTTTATGTACAATTCACAGACTAGGTCCTGGGGATATGAAGAGCAATGAAGAAAATTCAAGTGGCTTTCCCAAAAATCTGATATGTTATGACCCTTTCAAAAGTTTGATATAATTTCATGATACTTTTCAAGAATATAAATGCTCTAATTTATGTCTATTTATGAAATGTTAGTCTATATAAATGAGTTACTTCACAAATGATTTCGGTAGAAAGTGAATTTGTAACAGGCAAAACAAAGCAATGGGATGGATCCCTGTTTGAATTTGGTGTCAAACTTTTTAGCTACAATTTTAGGTCTTTAATTTATGGATAGAAAAAGCTGGTTCTGAAAATTAAGAACAGTCCAGGGCATATGTGCAAAGGAATTCAGCAAAGTTTGCATATTGACTGAACCAACTACTGCCTTAGCTGGACTTTTCCGGCCATGCACTGCATATCTTGCAAATACTGTTATAGTAAATCATTCCATATAAGCTCATGGAATTTGAACATGTCTTCTGGTTTTGACACAGACTGTCTACAGCCGGTTAACAACAATGAGCCTTGAATATGACCCATCTGTGGGCAATTGCTTTGCTTTTTTTTCCTTCTTCTTTTTCTATAGGCGTTTTATTCTAGATCAGTATTTTTAGCAATGGGTATGGCGTCTGCCACTAGAGACAATGGATGAGACAGTAGGCCAGCATCTGTACAAATATTTCACCACCATTAAAAACCAGCAAAACAAAGCCAACAGCTTAAAGTATATGCCCTGCAGACGGTTGAAGCAGCAACAGCATCCTTTAATTCAAAGGGTAGCATCTTGACCTGACATGCACCTGGAGAATGATCCTCCTCCTCACTTCAGTGGTTCTCCATCATCCCTGGGCACATGTGGGGCAGACACTCACAGCCATATGGACCAGGAAGAGGCATGATGGAGGTTCTGCAGCAGCACCTGCAGAGGGTGGGAGGTGGGAAGTTCCCTTTGCCCTGATTGAATCATACTCAGTGGGGGTTTCTATATTCCATGATCAATATGACTTAAAGTTGTGGCCTGGCAAGCAACAGGCCCAGTATGGGAAAAGTGCATCTTTCCCTCGGAAGTATAAAGCTTCACCCTAGGTTTTCACACCAGGTTTTTATTGATGGATACTTAGATGTGAAAGGAAAATGCACATCTGTTACTTCCAAACTGGGCACATTTTCCTCACTAGACCTTTGAAAGGAATGGGGAGCTAGGCCTGACACTGTGAAAGTGTTTTCCACGCCTTGGCTAAGCTGTGAAAGAAATCCACTTAGAAATGTTTTGAATAAACAGGGTATCAGTTAGGACACTTGTTAAAAAAACCCACAAGTTCTTTTTGGAAAACAAAGATGGGGGAAGCCTATAGATTAATGATGTCATAGAAAGACTAAACACAAACATCAGACACTCAAGAAATAGGTTCATAAGAAGCGGCTTTGTAACTGGGCAGGGTCCTATGGGGCATTCCTGGACAGACACCTCTTCCAGATCCTTTGCTTTAGTTACTCTCTGATGTACCTAGATAATAAGTGTCCACTGCACACTTCCTGAATTGTTTTATGGATGCTAAAACTTCCACCAAGGAGAAGAGATTAACTACTTGATCACCATAAGCATGTGGCCCCCAGACCTACTGGTACCTAAGTAGTTATAATGTTAACTCCTATTACACTACCCTGTTACCTCATCATGAACCAATTAGAATTGTGTCTGAGCTGGTCACATACCCTTGGGTACCCCTTGCCTAACCTGGCCTTTACAAATGCTTTAAAAAAATTTTTTTTTTAGATTACACATTTAAGCAACATCATATGATATCTGTCTTTCTCTGTCTGGCTTACTTCATTTAGTATGATAATCGCTAAGACCAACCATGTTGTTGCAACTGGCATTACTTCATTCTTTTTTATGGCTGAGTAATATTCTGTTTTAATCTTTTAAAATGATACAAATGAGCTTATATGCAAAACAGAAATAGACCAGAGACATAGAAAACAAACTTATTTTATTCAAAATAGAAGAGAGAAATCAGAAGAAGGGGAAATAAATTTAGAGTTTGGGATTAACATATACATACTATTATATATAAAATAGATAACCAACAAAGACCTACTGTATAGTACAAAGAATTATACATAATATTTTTTAACCTAAAAGGGAGAAGAATCTGAAAAATGGTACGTATATATACAACTGAATCATTTTGTTGTACATCTGAAACTAACATGTTATAAATCAACTATATTTCAATGAGGGGGAAAAAAAGCTTTGCTAAAACTAATAGGGGAGTTTGGGTTTTTTGAGTCCTAGCTATCCCAGACTCCTTGTATGATGCCCTACAGTAAAAGCTGCGCTTGACTTCACCACACTTGGTGTCAGTAGACTGGATTTACTGTGTGCAGGCGAGAGGGCCCAAGTTTGGCTCAGCAACGGTTTCCAACCTGGTATTCTAATACTCTGATTAATGCTATTATTTTTCAAGTTAAAAAAAAATACTTTATACAATAACAGCTTTTTATACTTCTTTTTAAAATTATTTTAAATTCTATCTATTTGTTTATTTTTGTCTGTGCTGGGTTTCTGTTGCTCTGCAGACTTTTCTCTAGCTGTGGTGGAACTAGGGAAACGCTCTAGGTGTGGTGCGGAGGCCTCTCTTTGAGGCGGCTCCTCTTGTCGTGGAGCTCCGGCAAGGGCTCTAAGCTGGGTGTGCCTCAGTAGTCCTGGCGCGTGGGCGCAGTGACCGGGGCTCACGGGCTCTAGAGCACTGGCTCAGTAGTTGTGGTACATGGGTTCAGCTGCTTTGTGGCATGTGGAATCTTTCTGGACTAGGGATTCAACCTGTGTCTCCTGTATTGGTAGGTGAATTCTTTACCACTGAGCTGCCAGGGAAGCCCTATTTTTCAAGTTTTGAGATCTCGACTCTCCCGCTCACCAAGGGTCCTGGAAGCCACTTAACGCCTCACTCCTTTAACAACAATATCACCTGGACTGCTTGCCGTTCTCTGTTGCTGGGACCTTGTCCAAGGTTTAGGTAGCCCACCCTAGCACTGAGAAAAGGATGAGTGAGCTACATCCTCATGTTTTCTCCCTGTGTTGTTATTTTTTTTGCCTGATTTCTTCCCAGGAGGAAGTTGCACATTTTAACCAGATAGATATGAGGAAAAGAAACTGTTTTTCTCCCAAGATAGCAATCAAGGACCTTGGGCAATATGTGCAGAATTTTCTGGAATTCTATTAAAAATTATCTGATAAACTGCCTTTGGGTCTCTGCATTGTTTCCTTTGTGTGGGGTGGGATGTGGGACCAACTAGGCTTAGCAAGCTTAGCTGGATGTTACTTAAACTTTAGGCAGTAAACAAAGACGTGCTCTGTAGTGCACAGATGGCTGGAATGATCAATTTGAGAGCTGAAACTTACCATAAGAATTACCTGGTTCTACCTACATTCATTAAACTCGGTGTAATAGTAGCCCCAAAGATATGGTACCTTAAGTAGTCCATCTGTTCCCTCTATTAAAACCTTCTTGGTCTAGCTTCTAAAAACCAATCAGTCTACTTTTCTCTTTGAGCGAAAAATAAAACAGATATTTTGAGAAAAGTCACAAATCATCACCACTGTATATATACTCTTTGTAATATTACATTTTTTTCCTGGGAAAAAAATGATAATAAATACAAAAGGGATCTGTGAAATATGCCTCCATTAAAGTAAAATACAACTCTTTTATCAGGTTAAATGCATACCTATAACGGCGTACTTCTCCATGGAACTGTGATACATGTGATGGAATGAGAGTGGAAATGGGTCACACAGAGTATACTTTATTATTATTATTTTTTTAAAGTGTATCCCTTGGGGGAGTTTTGGATAAATGGACTGAGTGTTATTTCATTTCCAAGGTCTTTGCTCAGGAAGCCAATGAAGCCAAGTATGCAGAGCAAAAGACATCTGCTCAAGGTCAAAGAGATGGGTGAGCTGCTGCGAGATCTCACTCCATTCCCCACCCCAGACAAGGCCCTGCCAGGTCCACAGACTCCAGCTCATTTCCTCTTGTTTGTTACCTGGCAAACTGAAGATATCTGCAATCATGCAGAATCAAACAGCGTATTTTACCAATCAACAGAGCTCAGTACACTGTGAAATCTCTAGGATGAGAGAAGACACCACACATGCCCACACTATACCACCACCACAGCAACAGTTTTTATTTTTGTAAAGCAATTATCAACTTATGTATAAATGATTACAGTATCTGAGATCCAAGATCTCTGGAAAAAATCAGATGTTGCAATCAAAACATAATTGAGCTATTTTGGAACAGAAAGCCTACTTGCTCTTCAAAACATATAAATATCTAAAAATTAAACAATGACCCACTTAGAGCAGAACTGCTTCACTGAGATTTTTTAAGGATACATTTTCTGTGAACTTCCCTCCTTGATGAAAAGTTTCTATAGTTTAATACTGGAATTTCCCAACCTGGGATGAATGTGTATCTCTGGGTGTATGTGTCTCTGTGTGTATGCTGGGGGGTGGGTGGATGTGGTCAGTAACGATGAGTTAATTTCCTCAAGTGATCTGATCTGAAAATCCATCTGTGATCATTTACAGCCTAAAAGAATAATGTCCTGTACATGTAGGCACTATTATTTTTTCAAATGTGGACATATGCTTTCATAAGAAAAATGCTAATTCATTTTAAAGCGTTGTCAACTTCTTTGTAAATTTTTGTTATTACTATTTTTTAATTTCATGGAATAAAAACATAGCAATTACCTATAGGTAGCTGCAACATTTTAAATGTTAAGAAGGAGTTCTTCTGGAGTAGATGTGCTGAGATAATGTATTTCAAGAGTTACTGATAAAAATACTTACAATAAGGACTTACTAGAGATATAAAGTAATGGTGATATGATAGATACAATGGATTTTCAATTATGTATGAGTCACATTAGAAGAATCACTAAGCCATTTGGTTATATTAAGTCTAAATATTTAAATCTAGCCTCAAAATTAAACACTCAGAAAACAATTAACAGCCATTGCCACTGGGAAAAGGAATGAGCTTGTGAGCAGCTGGTGCAAAGGTCCCTCTTTTTATTCTCTACACATCTATACTGTTCAAATTGTTTACAACAACCATAAATTCAAGTCTTCCTTTTATATTTTGAAAAATAATTAAAAGGTATAATTGAATCACTCTGCTGTACAGCAGAAACTTAATACAACATTGTAAATCAACTATACTTCAATAAAAAATATAATAAATTTAAAACAAACACGAAAGCAATTAAAAGGAAAGCAACCACATAAAATGAGATCAACAGTCTCTTTGAAGACCAGTGAGGTGCTGGCTCTGTCCCCTAAACACCCATTCTCTTGCCCCAGGCTTGCATTAGGAACAGAGAATTGCTTCTCATTCCCTGTAACTTTGGAGGCTGGTCCCAAGTTGACAAACATCTTTACCAGATGCTGCGCCCTGGGCTGCAGGCTTCACATGGAGTCTAAGAGCTCCCAGGGAAGACTGTGAGCAAGCTCCATAACACCATGTCCGTATGTTTGGGGGTCACAGGACTACAGTATATTCCCACCCAGCTGGATTTGATTGTGCAGCTGCCTATGGGTGCAGAGAGGAAGATTGAGTCTTGCCTCCTCCGACCAAACAAGTGCTGGCATACCCCAGGGAGCATGTGTGAAATCCTAGTCTGTCGTACACCAAGAGGAGATTATAGCTGCCTGATCCATGGTGACTTCTGCCCTTAATAACTCTACGAGAGCTGGTATTCAGTGTTAGGGATGCATGCAATCATGCAATACTTAATGCGTTTAGATTCAAAAAGCTGTAGCAAATTCCATGCAACACTTGCTAATATGCTAAGTTAATCTAAAATATTTTCAATTCTGTCCAAAAAAATACTGCCACGCTAAATTACCTCAAGTTAAGTAATGTCATGTTGTATTATGGCATGACATTCAGGTAGCTCACTGTAACAAATAAAAACATTTATATCCTTTACGGAGATTTCATGAAAAGCAGATGCACTCTATTTTTTCCCTAAGGAATTTAGTTCAATTTTAGTAATGCATATGTGAAGTGGATAAAACACTACAAATAAAATATTCTGGCTTTTATTTTATGTATAAATTAAACCTTGATATTTTAAGAATAGTACAGGGGAAGTGAATTATTTAAACCTAAAGCTCACATTTTCATTTCTATCTGTCATATCTACATAGATTTTCCTTATTCATTCAATGGGAGGAAAACAAAATGGGGTGATTTTGATTGATTTTTTTAAAAATTTAGGACCAATATATACTAACTGGCTTTGTGTTCACACACACACACATGCATATACATATATACACACAGACGATATATATATATATATACACACATATATATATAGGTATGAGAAATATATCTATATTGGAGAAGGAAATGGAAACCCATTCCAGTACTCCTTCCTGCATGGAAAACCCCATGGACAGAGGAGCCTCGTGGGCTACAGACCAGGGAGTCGCAGAGTCAGACCCGACATAGTGACTAAACCCCACCACCATGTATACACACACACATAGTTTTTATTACTTTACTCTTTCAATTCTTTCTCTCCCCCACAACACCCCCCAACCCATATATATATATTCAGATCCGATTTTGACTATATAATCTAGCCAAGCATGTGTGGACCAAGAATGCTGCCTGTCACTTCAGTGAACAAAGAACATCGTGGCCATCAAACCTCCAGCTATTGCAGCCACCTCTGATGGTGCACCTTGGGGAGAACACAGGAGGGAGTTAAACTGGGTATTGGCCCTAGATACTTAAGGTGCATATCAAAGGAACACTTTAATGAAGCCCAAGCTCTTAGATTTTTCCATACATAGAAAATCACTAAATTCATTGACTTGAGATATTTGTTTTTTCTTTAATTAGCAGTAATCTTTTGATCTTCAACTTCCCCCCACCCCCAGAAAGTTTCTGTATATCTTAGCTCCTCCCTAATCTCTTCAGAACAGTCCCTCAGAGCTATCTGAGAAGCTGGATCCCAGGCTACAGTCCTCAGTAAAGTCCTCAAATAAAACATAATTCTCAACTCTCAGGTTGTGCATTTTTTCCAGTCTTTGTCAAGTATCCAGTGCATAAACGCACTGTTCATATGGTTAAGTGGCTGTTTCACCTTTTTTCTCCTTTATGGATTTTTGTCACATAGAAACAACCCTCAATGAATATCAGTGAGTGGCTCTTCTGTGATAGTTTTTCATGTATGGTTTCTAAATTCAGGTCCAGAACATGCCTCCTTTACACAAAGGCTTTCTCTAGACTCCATCTCTCAAAGCTAAATGAGCTGAGGGCCGCTAGCTAGTTTAGGGCATAAAAGCTGTGCATCTAAGCTCTTCCTGGTCTAGAAGGACTTGTCAAGATTAGGTCTCCTTCATAGAACTGCCCACTCTCAAGCACAAAGACAAGGATCAACAGACTCCTTCCTTTTGGTAACTCAACATAAACTTCTCTTTTTTGAGGGTGAAAAAATAAGCTTAAATGTTTCCAGAAAAAATTTCAATACTAAGGAATAATTTCAAAGTCTCAACGATCTATGTTAGGTAAGGAAGCTGAGTTGCTGATAATATTTTTAGTGTATTTACTACTTGCATTTTAGTTTGGAACTTGTAAATATACATCTTTATGTTTTGCTGTGTTGTGGAGGAGGATTTAGCAGGAGGCTTGTGAATAAGGTGTAGTGATAATGAGTCATGGGGAAGGAAGGTACAAGTGGCTTTTTTCCCTTCCTAAGCATCTGATGTAATGGTAAGAAAAGACTCCAGAGGTTGTTTGATCATGGGAATAGATAATCTTGAGGTTCCAAAGTTTAAAAGGAATCAAACAAGAATGCTTAGCACCAACCACCCTCGAAACTGCTTTAATGCCCAGTGCTTTACCTTCTGGACTTCCTGTCTCAATGATTTTATGTCCATGAAATAAAATAATGGGAAAAAATTCAGCAGGATGGAAACAGAGTTAATCATGAAATGGTATCATTCCCTCAGCATGAACTTTTTCTCTTCATTCAACAAATGTCTAATGAGAAAAGATTTGTATTGGGCCTATGGGCTTCCCTGGTGGATTAGATGGTAAAGAATCCACCTGCAATGCAGGAGATGTGGGTTCAATCCCAGGGCTGGGAAAATCCCCTGGAGAAGGGAATGGCCACCTTCCAGTATTCTTGCCCGGAGAATTCCATGGTTAGAGGAACACGGCGGAATATAGTCCACGGGGTTGCAAAGAGCTGGATATGACTAACTAACACTATTCTAGGCACTTGGGAACACATTAGTGCACAAAACAGATGAAAATCTCTGCTCTGGTGAAACGTATGTTCTAGGGCAAGAAACTACACATGCACACCATGTGTATATACATAATGGGTTAATAGAACTTTCACTGAAGTCAAACAGAAATTGTATTGAAACTAAGAGCCACTGTCTGCGGGTCTCGTACACACTTTAGATTTCATAAGGTAATTAAATTGCCCTTTAACATTCGCTTTAAACTTCCCCCCCAACCCAATTCTTAATGAGATTACAATCTCTTCATAGTTTGACAAGAGCAGGAACCAAGCACAAGGAATAGAGCCATAAAGAGTCATTTAGAGTGTTCTACAAAGCGAGACTTCTCCAAACTCAAAATTGGGTTTAATGATGTGGATGGAAACAATTGTTCAAACTCTCTCTTTACATTTGCTGGATAATCACTTTTAGCAAAAGTTAGTAAATTAAAAAGAAATCTTCCCAATATATTTGGCAATTTTCCTTTATTTCTGCAAATGATGGTCTGCTTTTGAGAGTTTTGATACATTTCATCATCAGTGAGACAAATGCTAGGATGTTTCATTCACAATGAAAATTATTACAGAATCAAGAGGCTGCATCAAGTGCCATATTAGGGAAAAGATGTCTATGGCAATGTAAATGAGAGTGCATTCATTGAAATCATAGAAATGGAAAGCCCTTTGAAATTTTTCTTTACATAAGAGTGCCTCTAAATAGATAAAAACTCATGTGGCATTAAAAAAATATTTGTTGAAGCCTGACTATAAGTTGGGCTTCCCTGGTTGCTCAGCTGGTTAGAATACACCTGTAATGTGGGAGACCTGGGTTCGATCCCTGGTTTGGGAAGATCCCCTGGAGAAGGGAAAGGCTGCCCACTCCAGTATTCTGGCCTGGAGAATTTCATGGACTGTATAGCCCAAGGGGTTGCAAAGAGCAGGACACGACTGAGCGACTTTCACTTCATTACTATGAGTCAGGTATCGTATTACGTATTGGGAACAACTAAGTCATAGGTCATATTCTCAAGAAGCCAATTGCAAATAAGGGAGTCAGAAATATAGACAATCTAACCATAAATCAATTTTATAATGATGGCATATTTAAGGTGATGTAAAAAAATTGCCAAGATAATCCTATTCCATGGCCTCTTGAAAATGCTCCTTCAACTCCTTTATCGACCATGCTCACTAGAGAAAAAGCTTTATTTTTACTAATTTCTGCTTAATGTTTGGCACAATCCATAAGGTTCTTCTGTTTTACATATTCTCAAGAGACAAAGATAAAATATCTGGTTACCAAAAAAAAAGAGTCTGACAATAATTTCTTTATAAGACCCTTCATGTATTTTAGAATAAATTATTTTTTGAAAACTATTTTAATTGTTAAATTTACTTAAATACCATCACTTTCCAGCAAAGGTTTTAGGGGTATAAAGTAAAAGATATAATCATAAGACAAATAAAAAAGAAATAGAAAAATGGACCCATGTTATAAGAAATCAGATAAGTTAACCATAAGAGTTACTGTTATTAATAGTTGGAGGCTTATTTAGATTTGCATTTGAGCTTCCTGGCAGACAGTGCAAAGATGAGAAATGTGACAAATTAGTTACATAATTTAAATAATGGAAAGAATAATCACGCCAATTTTTCAGGGGAGATCAAGTTATTTTGACATTAAAATCTAGAATAGTTTTTACATGGAGAGAGAAGATTAAATTATAAAATGGCCACTATCCAAATACTGAAGCATATTTCATACAACCAGTCCAATAAAATCCAAGGACAAATATTAAAACAAATTTAGTGATGGCAGTTCCAGAAGGAAGCGGATCATTATGATATAAACACATGGCTCAGGATATGAATACATGGATAGATCAATTGCCCTCCATTTTCCCCCAGAGCACTCTTTCATCTGGCATTGGAAATATCTGCATTGCCAAACAAGTCAAGGTTAATTCTTTGGAAAAAAACCTTGGAGAGCTGGCTTCCTATAATGCTGCTTCATGGTAGATGGATGGTCTATAAGCTTTGAAATTTAGTTAGGACTGTTAGTTTACTGTGAACGATGAGAGAACAAGCCAGCCTGGATCTTTGCTTGTACAGGATATAGAAGCCCTTCCATCTTAACACAGAAATGAGCTGACAGAAATCAGGATTCTCCGGAGACATAATGTGGACTGATTCTAAGATTTGAACAAAGATCCCAAATGTTAACATAGAGCACAGAAAAAAATGCTTTTATGGGGGAATTCTTTTTAAGATGGATATAAGAAATTATTTCAGTTAATTCAGGCAAGTAAATGGGCAATGGAGCCTTAAAAAGCAAAATGACTCTAAGAAGGACAAAAAGAAAGCAATGCACATGCAAAATAGAGTTCTTCAAAGGCTCCCTCCCCACCCTAACTGAAATTTTCAAAAGGGAGCCTTGGTTTTTTCTTCTTATTTCTGTTCTATAGCACTATAGCATCAAACTGTTTCTTTCTTTCCTAATAATCTTGGATCTCTTTGGATAATCTTTTAATTCTCTTTACCATCTATCTGCTACACAGGTTCTTAGGAAAATGCAAATTACATTTTGTCAGTGGAATTTCAACCCCAATACTCAGAAAAGTGAAGGAGAGCTGAGTTTGATGGTAGAAACCTGGCTCTGCTTATCCCAGTGCTCACTGATGCTGCCTCTTAACCGGGTTACCCTTCCACTTCCCACGTTTATTTGTTCTTGTTCAGAACCCATTGTTTGCAATCAGAGAGCAAGCAAGTACTTGAGGCTCTGAAAGCTATTTTACATCAATCCATAGATAATTTTAAAGGTGGAAAAGGAAAGTCATCTCCTCTTTATCTTGATATTCGTAATTGGAGCTCTGTGAGACTGTTTACCTTCCATCTTCCCCGGAAGCCATGAGATGAAAGCAAGGTGCGAAACAGCAGAGTCTTTGATCATTTTGACTTTGTGGAACTGGGTGGCCAGGATGAAAGTCCACAGTTGATCACATTAGTGAATTCCCTCTTAAACTTTTTAAAAGAGAGAAATAAAAAGGATTTGTCCAACAAATAGCATGTTAGAAAAACAGTGGCAATGAAGTTGACCTTTCTGTTATATCAAAGGGACCTTACTAAGTGCCTTATGGATAAACGTCAAGGTTGAGGAAAATAACTGCTACACAAGAAAGCTTTTTGCTTATTTATTTTTTCTGTTGGCTTATTTAGAGAAGCTCAAAATCTTAAACTACCAGTTAAATTGGGTGCCTGCTAATGAGAAAATTTGCAACATATAGTTTATTAAACGCTCTGGTTCATGTTACACAAGGTATAACAAAGGAGCTGGTACTCCTACTAGTTTTTTTTTTTTTTAATGCAATGGTAAATCAACAGAAAAAAAAAGTTTTCTTTAACTTTATTAACTGAGGCAATGTATTCTAGCATGTATGTTTGTTTATTAAAAACATCAAATTCAACCAGATTTATCTGAATAAGACACATTCATTAGGTTCACTGCAAAGTTTTAGTTTATTCAGTGATAATAGAGCTGAAAAAAGTCATTGAGGTGGATGAGTAACAAACACAGGAGAACAAATTTCTGTTTCAAGAAAATTAGAAATATTTCTCAGCAGTTAGAGACAGACCTCCAGAATACGAGGAGGATGGGCATTTGACGCAGCAAAAATTGCATAACATGCCCACTGAGGCTCCATCTTCCTACTGAAATATCTATGGCGGAGAATTTTCAAATTTGGGGAAAATCTCACTTGAAAAACAGGCTGGTTTTGAAGTAAAAAGGGAAACAGCTAAGAGGTAAAGTCTAAGGCTGATTTCTTCATCTTTCCCCTAGTGGGATGAGAGTGAAGAAACCGTACTTAAAAGAGGAAAGAAGTTCAAGGAATTGAGAGAGACAGAGACAGTTTGTAGCCTATAAAGAACTAACATTAAAAAAAAGATGAATGAATATCCATCATTCAGATGTCTGTCAACTTGATGCCATGCAGGTCAAACATCAGGATGGGAGTTAAATTCTTCATTTCTAAAAATAAATGATAGAGGATATCTGCTTTATCCTTGGAGTCTTCAAAACATTGATCATTTAGGTTATTTACACTGGAGAAATTTTACTTACCACCTTACTTTTATAGTTTGTCTTTTCCCTATACATCTTGCCTCTACAACTAGATTGGAAGAAAAGCCAAACTAATCATCTTCTTAGCAGCAATGTTAGTTCCACCTGGTCCCCATTCTTTCCGGACTTTTCCTTAGTAAAAGGATTTTGCTCCCTTCTGTACCCTTCACATACTAGAAGCTAGAAAGGCAGATTCTAGCTTCAAATGAGTCACTGAACTGAGCTGCTCCATGGTGGCCTCATTTCCTCTGTCAGTGATTAGGTTAGGCAGGCACACTTGATTTAATCCTGACTGTGAGACTTGAAAGAAGATCCGCTGAGGGTTTCTGGGAATGGGGTGTCTTCACCCTGAGAAGGAGGCATTCTGAGTATCAGTTCAGTTCAGTTCATTTCAGTCACTCAGTCGTGTCCGACTCTTTGCAACACCATGAATCGCAGCACACCAGGCCTCCCTGTCCATCACCAACTCCCAGAGTTCACTCAGACTCACATCCATCGAGTCAGTGATGCCATCCAGCCATCTCATCCTCTGTCGTCCCTTTCTCCTCCTGCCCCCAATCCCTCCCAGCATCAGAGTCTTTTCCAATGAGTCAACTCTTCGCATCAGGTGGCCAAAGTACTGGAGTTTCAGCTTTAGCATCATTCCTTCCAAAGAAATCCCAGGACTGATCTCCTTCAGAACAGACTGGTTGGATCTCCTTGCAGCCCAAGGGACTCTCAAGAGTCTTCTCCACACCACAGTTCAAAAACATCAATTCTTCGGCGCTCAGCCTTCTTCACAGTCCAACTCTCACATCCATACATGACCACAGGACGAACCTTTGTTGGCAAAGTAATGTCTCTGCTTTTGAATATGCTATCTAGGTTGGTCATAACTTTCCTTCCAAGGACTAAGCGTCTTTTAATTTCATGGCTGCAGTCACCATCTGCAGTGATTTTGGAGCCCAAAAAAAGAAAGTCTGACGCTGTTCCACTGTTTCCCCATCTATTTCCCATGAAGTGATGGGACTGGATGCCATGATCTTCGTTTTCTGAATGTTGAGCTTTAAGCCAACTTTCTCACTCTCCTCTTTCACTTTCATCAAGAGGCTTTTTAGTTCCTCTTCACTTTCTGCCATAAGGTGGTGTCATCTGCATATCTGAGGTTATTGATATTTCTCCCGCAATCTTGATTCCAGCTTGTGCTTCCTCCAGCCCAGCATTTCTCATGATGTACTCTGCATAGAAGTTAAATAAGCAGGGTGACAATATACAGCCTTGATGAACTCCTTTTCCTATTTGGAACCAGTCAGTTGTTCCATGTCCGGTTCTAACTGTCGCTTCCTGACCTGCATACCGATTTCTCAAGAGGCAGGTCAGGTGGTCTGGTATTCCCATCTCTTTCAGAATTTTCCACAGTTTATGGTGATCCACATAGTGAAAGGCTTTGGCATAGTCAATACAGCAGAAATAGATGTTTTTCTGGAACTCTCTTGCTTTTTCCATGATCCAGCGGATGTTGGCAATTTGGTCTCTGGTTCCTCTGCCTTTTCTAAATCCAGCTTGAACATCTGGAAGTTCATGGTTCACGTATTGCTGAAGCCTGGCTTGGAGAATTTTGAGCATTACTTTACTAGCATGTGAAATGAGTGCAATTGTGCAGTAGTTTGAGCATTCTTTGGCATTGCCTTTCTTTGGGATTGGGATGAAAACTGACCTTTTCTAGTCCTGTGGCCACTGCTGAGTTTTCCAAATTTGCTGGCATATTGAGTGCAGCACTTTCATAGCATTATCTTTCAGGATTTGAAATAGCTCCATTGGAATTCCATCACCTCCACTAGCTTTGTTCGTAGTGATGCTTTCTAACACCCATTTGATTTCACATTCCAGGATGTCTGACTCTAGGTCAGTGATCACACCATCGTGATTATCCGGATCGTGAAGATCTTTTTTGTACAGTTCTTCTGTGTATTCTTGCCACCTCTTCTTAATATCTTCTGCTTCTGTTAGGTCCATACCATTTCTGTCCTTTATCAAGCCCATCTTTGCATGAAATGTTCCCTTGGTATCTCTAATTTTCTTGAAGAGATCTCTAGTCTTTCCCATTCTGTTGTTTTCCTCTATTTCTTTGCACTGATCACTGAGGAAGGCTTTCTTATCTCTTCTTGCTATGCTTTGGAACTCTGCATTCAGATGCTTATATCTTTCCTTTTCTCCTTTGCTTTTTGCTTCTCTTCTTTTCACAGCTATTTGTAAGGCCTCCCCAGACAGCCATTGTGATTTTTTGCATTTCTTTTCCTTGGGAATGGTCTTGATCCCTGTCTCCTGTACAATGTCACGAACCTCATTCCATAGTTCATCAGGCCCTTAAAGATCTAGGCCCCTAGATCTTATCTATCAGATCTAGGCCCTTAAATCTATTTCTCACTTGCACTGTATAATCATAAGGGATTTGATTTAGGTCATACCTGAATGGTCTAGTGGTTTACCCTACTTTCTTCAATTTAAGTCTGAAGTTGGCAATAAGGAGTGCATGATCTGAGCCACAGTCAGCTCCTGGTCTTGTTTTTATTGACTGTATAGAGCTTCTCCATCTTTGGCTGCAAAGAACATAATCAATCTGATTTCATTGTTGACCATCTGGTGATGTCCATGTGTAGAGTCTTCTCTTGTGTTGTTGGAAGAGGGTGTTTGCTATGACCAGTGCATTTTCTTGGCAAAACTCTATTAGTCTTTGCCCTACTTCATTCCATACTCCAAGGCCAAATTTGCCTGTTACTCCAGGTGTTTCTTGACTTCCTACTTTTGCATTCCAGTCCCCTATAATGAAAAGGACATCTTTGTTGGGTGTTAGTTCTAAAAGGTCTTGTAGGTCTTCATAGAACCATTCAACTTCAGCTTCTTCAGCGTTACTGTTGGGGCATAGACTTGGATTACTGTGATACTGAATGGTTTGCCTAGGAAAGAAACAGAGATCATTTTGTCATTTTTGAGATTGCATCCAAGTACTGCATTTTGGACTCTTTTGTTGACCATGACGGCCACTCCATTTCTTCTGAGGGATTCCTGCCCGCAGTAGTAGATATAATGGTCATCTGAGTTAAATTCACCCATTCCAGTCCATTTCAGTTCGCTGATTCCTAGAATGTCGACATTTACTCTTGCCATCTCTTGTTTGACCACTTCTGAGTACACATCCTCTCTTTTACGCTGTCACCTGTTGATGTGTCTGTAAGCAATGCCTGCAACCACGAGCAGGGAAAATGGAAAGATGGAACGAATAGGAATCACAGTTCCAATGGATGTGGATGAATTGACCAATCCTGGGCTTACTTGACTTCCACACACGCGTGGTTATCAGAGATAATAAATTCCCTGAAAGCACCTTAACTGATCAGTTTCTAGTCCCTTCAACTACACTAGTGAGTATGCAGCTTCCACTTCTTTTTCTTCCTCATCCTCCAACTCTACCTACCTATCATTTATCATCAATCTATAATTCTGTTCTCCTGTCTTAGTTTCATTTCTGAAAGTCTTTCTTTTCAGCTCTTAAAATAATTTATAATTAATCTCCCTGTCTGTAGCACTGGTCTCTGACTACATCCAGCAGACTGCAACCATCCTGCCTTTTCTAGAAGGGAAATTAAATCACATTATCCTTTCACTTAAATTCTTAAATAGTGTCTTATTATTGGGAGATAAGAAAGCCTTCCTCAGCAAGCAATGTAAAGAAATAGAGGAAAACAATAGAATGGGAAAGACTAGAGATCTCTTCAAGAAAATTAGAGATACTAGGGGAACAAACATATCATGAAAAAATGAGCACAATAAAGGACAGAAACGGTATGGACCTAGCAGAAGCAGAAAATATTAAGAAGAGGTAGCAAGAATACACAGAAGAATTATACAAAAAAGACCTTCATGACCCAGATAACAACGGTGGTGTGATCACTCACCTAGAGCCAGACATCCTGGGATGCCAAGTCAAGTGGGCCTTAGGAAGCATCACTACGAACAGAGTTAGTGGAGGTGATGGAATTCCAGTTGAGCTATTTCAAATCCTGAAAGATGATGCTGTGAAAGTGTGGTACTCAACATGCCAGCAAATTGAAAAACTCAGCAGTGGCCACAGGACTAGAAAAGGTCAGTTTTCATTCCAATCCCAAAGAAAGGCAATGATAAAGAATGTTCAAACTACTGCACAATTGTACCCATCTCACACACTAGCAACCTAATGATCAAAATTCTCCATGCCAGGCTTCAACAGTATGTGAACTTTGAACTTCCAGATGTTCAAGCTGGATTTAGAAAAGGCAGAGGAACCAGAGATCAAATGGCCAACATCTGTTGGATCATTGAAAAAGCAAGAGAGTTCCCGAAAAACATCTACTTTTGCTTTATCGACTATGCCAAAGCCTTTGACTGTGTGGATCATCATAAACTGTGTAAAATTTTTCAAGAGATGGGAATACCAGACTACCTGACCTGCCTCCTGAGAAATCTGTATGCAGGTCGAGAAGCAACAGTTAGAACTGGATGTGGAGCAACAGAGTGGTTCTAAATCAGGAAAGGAGTACGTCAAGGCTGTATACTGTCACCCTGCTTATTTAACTTCTATGCGGAGTACATCATGAGACATGCTGGGCTGGATGAAGCACAAGCTGGAATCGAGATTGCTGGGACAAATATCAATAACCTCAGATATGCAGATGACACCACCCTTATGGCAGAAAGGAAAGAACTAAAGAGCCTCTTGATGAAAGTGAAAAAGGAGAGTAAAAAAGTTGGCTTAAAACTTAACATTCAAAAAACAAAATTCATGGCATCTGGTCCCATCACTTCATGGTAAATAGAGGGGTAAACAATGGAAACAGTGACAGACTTTATTTTTGGGGCTCCAAAATCACTGTAGATGGTGATTGCAGCCATGAAATTAAAAGACGCTTACTCCTTGGAAGAAACATAGACAACCTAGATAGCATATTAAAAAGCAGAGACATTACTTTACCAACAAAGGTCCATCTAGTCAAGGCTATGGTTTTTCCAGTAGTCGTGTATGGATGTGAGAGTTGGACTATAAAGAAAGCTGATTGCTGAAGAACTGATGCTTTTGAACTGTGGTTTCGAGAAGACTCTTGACAGTCCCTTGGACTGCAAGGAGATCCAACCAGTCCCTTCTAAAGGTAATCAGGCCTGAATATTCGTTGGAAGGACTGATGTTGAAGCTGAAACTCCAATCCTTTGGCCACCTGATGCGAAGAACTGACTCACTGGAAAAGACCCTGATGCTGGGAAAGATTGAAGGCGGGAGGAGAAGGGGATGGCAGAGGATGAGATGGTTGGATGACATCACTGACGTGAAGGACATGAGTTTGAGTAAGCTCCAAGAGTTGGTGATGGACAGGGAAGCCTGGCGTGCTGCAGTCCATGGGGTTGCAAAGAGTTGGACACAACTGAGTGACTGACTGAACTGATTACTGGGAATGGTGACTATAAGTCCAAACTATTTTCATGTTTCAGGGTATTCTATAATCTGGTTCTTCCCAAGTTTTCTATCCTGGAGTACTCTTTTTAAGGTATTGTTTAGCTGGCTCCTATTCATCCTTCAAGACCCAGTTTAAAAGCAAGAAGTCCACTCTGCAGTACAGCTGATCCATTATGGTCAGTGATCACTCCCTCTCTGTGCCACCTCAGTATCTTGTACATAATTTCATCAGAACTTTCATTACTATGATATTGTAATTGTTTATAAACCTAACTTCTTCAATAAACCACAAACTCTTGAAGCCAGAGACCATGCCTTATTTACTTCTGAATCTTTAGAGCTCAATCCAGTGATTTGCTCATTGTAGCTGTTTAAGAAATATATTGTGATTGATTCTAGAGGGAGGTCTTCAGTGCAAAGGTGGGACATTTTAACTCAAGAGAGCTTAACTATCAGCCTGAGAAATGTATATAGCATCTCTTCTATCTTTACCTTGAACTGATAATGCCTACGTCATAATATGGGGGAGATCAATGTCATAATCACCAGGATCCTGTCAATGAGATTAGAATAAATTATTATTTTTTTTATTTGCATTTTTTTTGGAAAATGATTCAGGAGTTCTTGATAAACACTCTCTCAGAAGTAAAAAAAAATTGCTTTAAATAATGACCTAAGTATGACCTGTTCAACAGATCAATACATAAAGAAGTAGTTACTGCGTGTATAAGATCCAGTGATCCAAAGGGGAAAACAATGTGATTTTTATCCCCATTCACAAGGAAAAATACAAATTTGGCTTAGGGTATATCATATTGTTCACAGAAATAAGGCAGCCTGATCCATGCTCACTTCATGTGGAGGTAATTTATGGCTTTCTGCACAAAATGTATGAAATGGATTTATTACACGACCCTCTGGGCATATGTGCTTTATATTAAAGGACTGATCAAATGATCATATTGACAGCCAAGTGAACCAAGGAATAAAATTCTACAGCAAAAATTCCTCATAATCATTCTTCAGAGACTACTCAAGTAGTCCCAGTTCAAGCAGAAGTCAGTATATACTGAAACCAGATTTTAAATTTAGAAGACTTCTCTGATTTTAGAATCTGCCTAATTTTGACCTGGAAAAGCCTACAGGTTAAAGCATAGTCCCCCGAGGAAGGTCACCCAGGTAGGAATCCTACTACTCACTGGCTGTGTACCCTTGATAGAGTTCCCTGAGCTTTCATTTCCCCAAGTGTAAGAGGGGGTGATGGTAATGCCTATCTATAGAATTGTCAAGAGGATTTAAATGCGTTAATGTGTGTAAAACACACTTAGAACACTGGCTGGCACATAGGAAGTGTTAGGCAAGTGTTTGATGGATAAACAAGAATTTGTATTCATCTCCTGACACAGCTCCAGCAAATAATCTAAAGTGGGGATCTTTGCATTTATGCTACATTTACACAAAAGGGCAACTAGAAAAAAAATAATGTAGCTAGGAAAAAGGGGAGGCACTTAAGAATTTAGTTAGGTCAATACAAATCATAATCTCAAAGCTCTGGTTAGGCATTTCTGTAATTAAGGGAAAGGTAGAAAAACTGCTATTTAAAACATCTCCTTATAGAATAAGGATTTGCACAATCTGACAGGAAAAGGAAGAACACAGGGCTGATGGAAGGAGCTAACCAGGATTTGCTCAAGAATGTGGACACCAACCCTATTCAGGGAGGGGTTGAGAGAGATGGGGTCTTTCTACTGGAGATATACTTTTCCTCCTCTGTATCAGTTTTAAATCCTTGCCTCTGATGTTGTCCTTGAGAAGTGTGTGGTTGTATGGGTCAGGGAGCAATGGGAATGGGGGCTAGGGATGGGTGGTTCAACAACAGTCTGTTAGAGATTTAAGAATAGGAAAGCTTCAAGGAGGGAGAGGGGAGATGGGATGAATGGGGAGATTGGGATTGACATATAGATACTATTGATACTATGTATAAAATAGATAACTAATGAGAACCCACTGTATAGCTCAGGGAACTCAGTGCCCTGTGGTGACCTACATAAGAAGAACAATTCAAAAAGAGAGAGGATATATGTCTATGTATAGTTTATTCATTTTGCTGCAGCAATAGAAACTAACACAACATTGTAAAGCAACTATACTTCAATAACAATTAAAAAAAAAACATAAAAAAAGGAAAGCTTGCCCATAGCTTATCCAAGTGGTGACATCTTAGATGGAACCAGACTCACAGTGCTCATCCTGGCCTCGTAGTACCAGTGGGCAGAGGCATTCAAGTTCACTCCCATCGCCTAGTTGACCCCAAGTGGGGTGTTAGTCTAGACTGAACATCTCAGCTTAGGAGAAATAGTTTTTCAGGAAAAAAAGGTGCTACAATCTCAGCTGAGACCAACTCACTGGGTGGAATTGGATTTCCCAATCGGTAGGTTAAAATGGTCTTAGCAGATGTGCAAAAGGAGCAGGAGTCAAACCTGAGTGCCAGGGAGCAAGCCTGGGACTGAGCGTGCCTTCAAGGGGATACCCCTGAAAGGACTGACTTTCTTCTAGTGATTTATTGTACTAGATGATGGTCTGATGAAGTACAGAGTTAAAAAGAAATCCCTACCTCTTTCGGAATTCTCTTTAGTTATTGCTAACTCCAGAGAAGTCTGAACCACTCGTCCATACTTCCATGGTGGTGGTTGTACAGAAAACAGAGGAGGAATGCAAAGGGAAGTGGGCCCCACCTTCACCCTTCTGTTTGCATCTGTGTAGATTGTAGCTGTGTAGATTCGATACCATCTGTGTCTATAATTTCCACACTGTAACCACTTGGCACAGAGTGATTCTTGATTCATGGTGAAGCTGGGAATTACAGGAGCAACAGGGAATTTGGAGAAGCAGAGGTGGAAAGCTCTGAAGGGATTTACAATGACATTCACCTTCCTCAATGTATACTACAAGAAAGGGTCTTTTTGATGTTGTGGTAATAATATGTTTTATTACCCAATAATAAAATAGCTGTTTTCTTTGAAAAAACCTTTTCAATAGTATTGGTTATTATTACCATCACCATCATTATTATTTGGACTCTATCATTACTGAGCACTTATGTGGCAGGTACGGTGCCAAAGGCTTTATTTACACCCTTCCATTTTATCCTTAAAATATTATGCCCATTTTGTTGGTGAGAAAATCAAGGCCAGAGAGGTTAAGAAACACAATAGCATTGCAAAGTTAGTGACAGAGTCAGGATTAAAACCCAGATCAGTCTGACTTGAACAAGGGTAGTAAGAATGCAGCCAACATAGAAAATGAACACATTAACTACCAAACATCGTTTATTTAAAGAGAATCAAATAATGCTGTAGAGCTTCATTATCATTTCCCCATATTTATTTAATTTTACCTTATAACCTCCCTGTAAGGCAAGTGATGTATAACTCCTGTGTAGCAGACGAGGAGCCCAAGACATTGTGTGTGAACAACTAACCTAAGGTGAAACTGACAGGTAGGCTTCCTGGCTGAAAATCCTCCTCTTCCCACTCGTCTGCACTAATAGGAACGATCTAGATTCAACAGATCTTTTATGATGTCGAAGCCCATCCAAATTCAAAGAGGCAGACCTGCCATTGCATCTGTGTTGATTTAATAGCTATAGTGATTCAGAAAAGCTGACTAGTGGGAATGATTGGAAATGAGCAGGGGAAATTGCTTTCAATGTATCACTCATGAATCAATGGTTCTTGCTGATTTGAACAGTTGGAAAAAACTTTACTGATATGAAATTGGAAAAGCAGTTGTGGAGAAGCCCTGAGGCTGAACAGAGCTTTGTCAGCCTTCACAGAGGGCTTTTATCTTCTCATTTGACTTCATGAACAGTGAGCACAATGAAAACGGATGCTACCTTCTAAATGAGAACTCAGCAGCAAGAGGGAATCTGAAGTTTGGCCCCTGAATTCATAAGGAAATCTTTACATGATTCCTTTACATGGTAAGGAAATCTTTACATAAACAATTCTAGATCCAAGCACTTCTGTTAAATGCTCAGTGAAGCATGACATTCAAGGATTTTATACATTTGTTCCAATTAGCTAGTTGATTTACTCCAGCAATAGGAAATAAAATATTTCTAATAATATGATATAGAGCAGTGCACTGTGGTATCGATTAATGAAAATTATACTGCATTCTCATAGCTTCTTAACTATAACACAGTGAAGAACCTGACTGGAATGGCATGTGAACTCTTTCTAGATGACCAAAGAGAAGTTCTGTCCCGGCAGAGCTGTGTCACTATCAGCTGAAATCTGAAAACAAGGACTAAGGAAAATAAAAGCTGCTCGGGAATGATAACCTGGTACACAAAGCCCTTTTTGGAATCTGCTTCTTTGTTGATAATCACAGGCTGTGTGGCTAGTGGTTTTCACTCTGTTCGGCACTGCTGTGACCATGACCACTTCCCCCAGATCCTTCATTTCTGCTATTAACAGATTTGGTCCTCTGGCTCAGATTCTCCCTTTATTATTCAGCTATGGAAATTTTGACCTTGACGTATACCAAATGGCAATCATTACCTAAAACAAAGTGCTTACTTTTGGGTGAAAGTGAAAGTGTTAGTCACTTAAGTCATGTCTAACTCTTTGTGATCCCACGGAGTGTAGCCCACCAGGCTCCTCTGTCCATGGAATTCTCCAGGCAAGAATACTGGAGTGGGTTGCCATTTCCATCTCCAGGGGATCTTGCCAACCCAAGGATCGAATCCAGGGTTCCTGCATTGCAGACAGCTTCTTTTACTGTCTAAGCCACCAGGATAAGGCCAATTATATATTGTTTTAACACACGAACTTCCTCAGGGCCACAGATTATGTTGACCATGTGGTATAAGTCAGAAGTGCACAGGAAATGAATGGGCAGACTAATACATGTTGATGATTCAATGCTTCTTATACCACGGTAATAAATATTGTCTTTAAATACTGCATTTTAAAACAGCTTAAACAAAACAAAACAAAACCTTAAACTGCCATAAAAACACTAAGTCCTCATTCACTCAAAGCACTAGTTAGATACAAGAGGGTGACCACTTCTGTTATCACTATTCACATGTGGTTTTCACACTGTCATACTATCAATAACACTGTGTCCTACTGTGCTTGAAATGCACTGTAATCTCCTTTTTATACATCATTGTACATAGGCTTTCTAAATATTTACACAGTCCAGGGAGCCATAATTTTTATTGTCAGAGATTTATCACTGTATTAACTTTCCAAATTTTGTCTCACCACTCTTAATTGTTGAGCATTCGGGTTGTTTCCAGTTGTGTGCTTTTACAAATAAGGTAGTTATAAACATCTTTGAACAAGTAGGCTTAAAAGCTACTTTCTTTAGATAATTCCTCAGGGTGGGGATACCAGCTCAAAGGTCATGATCATCTCATTTAGCTCTTGCAGCTCCGAATGCTCTCTAAAAATAACGTGCTAATTAGCATGGCACCTGGGCAACTAAATCCTATTTTCACCTTCATGAATGTTTATACCGTCATGAGAAAAAGGATATAGCTTCAGAGCTCTCCAAAAGCAACAGGCTATGAACATTGTCTGCAGCTATGCATGCCCACAGGACTCCTCAGAGGCACATATTAATATGTCTCCTTGTGGTTGGCCATCAATCTGTGGGCCCAGCGACAGGGGCCACCATGTATGACAATGTGCTCCATGCATTTGAGCTGGGCTGCTGGAATTCAGTACTTGGGCATCTTGGGGAACAGAGTCAGGGAGCAACGGAGTTTAAGAAGGAAACTGGCTAGATAAGGTGGCTTGGATTACTCTCAGCTAGGAATTCCTCATGTCATCTTTTTCATGCCGATTTACATCTACCATTGCTGGTTACTCCTAAGACCGACCCTCTCCTGTTGCCACTGCTAATGGTCATGCTTATTTCTGCTCTATGCAGTCATCAGCCCCGGCTTCTGCCAGAGGTTATTAGCCTGGAAAAACTGCTTTTAAATCTAATGAGATGGGTGGTGTCCTTAAGTCAGAGGAAGTTAATGACCACAGAAACTTTGCTGAATTTCATTTCCTCTGACTGCAGGACTTGGCATTTGAAACCAAGATTAGCTAGAAGGGCATATTGTCTCTTTGACCTCTATTCCTGACCTCGCCAGAGTCTCTGTGCAGCCATCTGGGCGGGATCAGACAGTTTCTTCTCCATCCCCACCCCATGCTAAGCAGTCACCTCACCCTTAGTGATTATTTGCTCTTAAAGGCATCAGTTTTGTTGGGGATAAGAAGATGAATTCCCAACTAGCTTCACAGTAAGAAAATGTGTGGCAAATGATTAAACTTTCTTCTTTCAGATTCCAGAAAAATAACTCCCACTCTGCTGGTGGAGGCATCACATAATGACTCAGAGGCAGGCGTTAGCGGGAGGTGGGAAGGGAGTATAATGGATCTCACACCTCACTTGGCTCCAGCGAATAACAATTGCATGGACTCTCAGCTTTTACCATTTTCTCTCTCATCATCATCAGATGCAGTTGACACAAAGATAAATAGAGAAATGGCCCCTGGTGGACCACTAACGTTTGGGATTTTTTTCCTCTGTTGAGTTCAATGATTAAACCTCATTGAAAAAGGTATTACATTTTTTGGACCCTCTTTATTCTTTCTAATCACTTTTCTTTTTCTTTCAAACTTAACTTGTTTAGTATGAGATGGGGAGGAGGGTGGGTATAACTGAAGATAGAAATGGTAAACTGAAAACTCTACCATATTTCCCCATGAGTGCCGACCTACAACACACAGCCTGCTCCTGTTTCATGTTCTCCGCCATCCACTATAAATTACACATCCCACCAGCCTCTGCCCATAGCTTAGGGGGAACTCTCCAGTAATCAGAGGAGTCACACAGTCAAAAGCTCTGTTATTTAACCTAAAATGTTTCTTTCTTTAATGTATTCTTATTATTCTCTCTTTATGGTTACTGTTAAGATAATTTCATGATCTTGTAAACAGAGCTTTTAAAGGGACTTGGATAGGTACCATAATTAGATTCGCCTATTTAGGAAGGCTTCACAGACAATTTAAGTTTTTAGAAATATATTTAGAAAAATACTTGCATACTTTTCTACTGAAAATCTTTAAGTGCATGCTCTGTTAAAATAAATTTCCCTCCAGGAGTGGGGAAGGGTTTATAATTACTTATTTATGGAATAATTAAGATAACATACTACATTCATTTGGATGAGCAGATCCTTTCATAGTGCTGTTGTATCATCTAATATTGCAATTCTTTGATTCTGAACGTGTGTACATTTTTAATTTTTCTTAATTGTTCTGAAATTCACATGAGAGACTACTAACCATTTTTAATGGAACAATGCAGTGTCATTTAGTATATTTACCATGTTATACACCATGACCTCTACTGACTTTGGAAATCTTTTCATTATCCCAAAAGGAAACCTTTTACCCATTAAGCAGTCACTCTCTGTTCTCCTCTCTCTTCAGCCCTTGGAACCACCAAGGGCTTTCTGTTTCTCTGGATTTATCTATTCTAGAAATTCTATAAATGGAATCAAACAGTATGTGGCCATCTAAGTCAGGCTTCTTTCACTCAGCATAATGATGTCAAGGTTGGTCCACGTTGTAGCATGTATCACTACTTCATTCCCACGTATTTTCTTTTTTAATATTTATTTATTTATTTTTGGCTATGCTGGGTCTTTGCTGATGTGGGCTTTCCTCTAACTGTGGCCAGCAGGGACTATTCTCTAGCTGCGGCGTGTGGGCTTCTCCCGTTGCACAGAACAGGCTCTAGGGCATGCGGGCTTCAGTAGCTGCAGCTCCTGGGCACGAGCGCACAGGCTCAGTAGTTGCGGCACACGTGGTTAGTTGCTCTGTAGCATGTGGGATCCTCCCGGACCAGACATCAAACCCATGTTTCCTGCATTGGCAGGTGGACTCTTCACCACTGAGCCACGAGGGAAGCCACCCTTGTGTGCTTTTCACAGCATCTGACTCGTACATTTCCAGACTCTAATGCTTTCAAGCTAATGTTGGCTTGAAAAATAACTGCAAAGGTAAGCAATCCATGGGGTCATACTTCATAATCAGGTTCTAGAAAACCGAAGTGTTATAGAACACACAGGTTTACCCAAGAGCTACAGGATGCCTCCCTCCATCACACGGCATCACATTTATCGAGCCACTCTGCTGTTACTAAAAGAAATGAAGAGCCTATACTCTTTTAGAGATCTTCAACTCTGAAATGCTTTTTTTTTAATTTGAAAGAAGTTTCTTCCATAGTCTTCAGTTGTGTCATTAACATACAAGAGCACAATTTTTAAAAAAAATAATTTTTAATTGAAGAATAATTACAATGTTGTGTGTCTACTGAATATACATATGGGAAAAACCAACACAGCAGCTTTTGTGGTTGACTCTGAAAAGCCCTGGTGCATCCTGTCAATGACCATAAGACTGACACGTCCACTCTAACCCAGTCTGCCTGTCAGGTCAATAACACCTGTAGAGCTAAAATAGAGTGTAAGTCCATCACTGAAACTTCAGCATGGATCACTTTTCTGGTTTCAGAAAAGTGGCATTTTGTAGGAGCAGGAAACAATTCCAGGGGACAACTAAGCTTCCAAAGTACAGCAATTTAGTCAATAAGTCAGGCTTTATCAATGAAGTGTGCATTTGTAAGAAAATGTCAAGATGTACTAACAAAAAGATGTGAAAGAGTCCCTGGGAGCTTTATGGGCGTAGAATTGTTGTTGGAATTGACTATTTACTTGAAAGTGTTTGACAATGGAGAGCTGCATAGAGATGTCATCATGATAGATGTCTCCTCTTTGTTAGTGAGTTCTTGCAATTTTAGTGAGCCTTGCAGAGTACAGAATATGCTCTTTAGAACATGATTACTAAAGTTGATTGTTAAAAGCAGTGCTCTCAACTTTTTGTACACACAGGAAAAGATTTTAGCACAGCACGTTAGGGTCAACGGTCAAAGCTCATCGTGACTGAAGGTGACTGGAACAGAGGTTCTGGTCACTCTGGATCTCATGAGTCATCCCTTGGGCTCAGAGTTCAAGATTTCAGCACACCAGCTTGGAGGCACTTGTATGTAATGTGATATTATCCATAAACATTTTTCATTCAAGATTCTTTTAGTCACAGGTAGTCTGTGTTAGGAAAAACTGCTTTGAAAACTAGCTTGCCTTTCTTGAGGTACTATCTTAAATATAGTGGATGAAACATGGCAAAGATAACAAATGAACTCTTTCGTGATGTTTTCCTGAGTCACTTTGCAACTTGTCTGAGATCTGTGATCCACATAGTGAGACAGACCTTGGTAGTTAGCAAGCAAATACTTTTCCTAACATTTGCGTTGACATTTTGATATACATTTTAAAAAGCTGAATGTTTTAAGATGTGTGATATTAAGTGGAAGGGATTACATATGTGGTAAATTCTTTTAATAGCTTCCATAATTCTCTGAACAGATGGATCCAACTCTCTCATCCAGTGATTACTCTGAAATTAATAACAGTTATGAGTTTGAGTGGCACTGTGAGAACAATACAATATGTGATGCTCTGGTTCTTACTGTTCTTTTTGATGGTTGTTTTCATAAACAGACATTCATATTTGGCCCTGCCTGCTGGGCACTAAACCACAGAGTCCCTGGACACATGAAATGACCAGTACCTACAAATGAGGAGAGGTTCTAACAGCTTCTCTGAGCATGCAAACCAAGGGACTTGTATTTCAACAATGCTCCATGTAGTAGCTCTGATCAATAAATACTAAACAAAGAAAAAATGCACACTGATCAGGACTAACTGCATCAGAAAAACAGGAAATCACTGTGAATATATTCTGTGCAAGCTGAGGAGCCTTTCCACAATAGAAAGAAAATGGAACTCTCATAGCAGGTAACTTAAATAAATCTGTTGGTCTTAAAATATTTACCAGCCTGAAATAGTTCTACTACCTTCCTGAGTCTGCCATTCCCTTCTCATCATGCAGATCATTAAATTCAGATAATCTACATATGGCAAGCAATTCCAAATGGCTCCAAATGTCTTTCTTCTGCTATGTAGCTTGTTTAAAAAGATTGAAAAAAATGTGTGGAGAGAAAGAAAAAAAAACCTGAACATGATGGCCAAATACTTCACTTATGTCTGACATCTAGTAACATTCAATGAATGAATGAAGAAAAGATGCATTTCTGCTGGGTAAATCTCTCTTAATGTTCCTCTGGACTCTCAGGTGAGAGTATACCTGTACAGATCTAGCCGCCTCCCAATTCTGTGACCAAAATCCTTTCATTAGATGTCACTGTTAATTGGTAAGTGTCTCCTAAGGAGATAAACAAAGATGGGTATAAGAATCAGCCCAAGTACCCTCGCTTTCCAAGGAGGTAGCACAGACTTGCTCTGGTAGGCCCACCCCTCAGTCTAGCAGAAAGGGATAAATTAGAGAAAATAGTTTAACATTTTAATCAATCCCTAGAGAATTTCACTCAAAAGGATTTGCCACCCCACTCATTTGACACTCCTTTATAAGCGTTCTTTTCCTTATGCGATCCATAAGAAACCATAAGATTCTGCTTATTAGAAGGACACAAATTACTTTAATGCCGAAGTTCTCTCCAAATCCTAAGACAAGGAGAGAAAAGACAAAATACTGAAGTAGCTGTTGGGTCTCGATTTTACCTGCTAATGGAAGAAGGATACAGACTCTTTTCCTTGTATCCAGTATAAGTACAACTTAGTTCTGTTTTTCCACACAATTTATGTATTGATAAGGAAGAATGTTCAAACACTTCAATCTTAGAGCAAAAAAAAAAAAAAGACAGGAAGGTGAAAAGTATAGTGTGGGTCATAGGGAAACAAGACAATGGACACAGAGGAGTTGACAGAAGGGAGAAGCAGGGAAAGGAAAAGGAGAAAAAATGCAGAGGAGAAAAGTAGAGAGAAGTAAAGTAGAACGCAAGCAAGTAAAGCAAGTAAATGGTGAACTGATTTAAAGAGGAACACCTGTTTCGTTTATCCTTCAACTACAAATATTCATCCACCAAATGCCTACGTTTTTCGGGGTCCCTAGCTTTGGTATTTAAAACATATGGATTGGATGAATGGACAGATTATCCCCACATTCATGCTTATTCTAGACCAGTGGTTCTCAGCCTCAGAACTACTGACAATTTGGGTCAGATGATTTTTCTGATGTGGAGCCTGACTTATGCATCACAGGACGCTTAGCAGCATCTCTGGTCTTCACCCACTACATGCATGCATGCATGCTAAGTTGCTTCAGTCGTGTCCAACTCTTTGCAACCGTATGGACTGCAGCCCAGCAGGCTCCTCTTTCCATGGGATACTCCAGGCAAGAATACTGGAGTGAACTGCCATGCCCTCCTCCAGGGGATCTTCCTGAACCAGGCATCTAACCTATGTCTCTTGCACTGCAGGCGGGTTCTTTACCACTGAGCCACCAGGGAAGCCCTCACCCACTACATGCTCCCAGTCAATTGTGACAAAAAAAGTATCTTTGTTTATTGCCAAATGTCTCCTAAGGCAAAACTGCCCCCGGTTAAGAACCACTGTTCTAGGCTTATGGACCCACTCAGTGCTGGAAATATACTTGGTAATTAATGACAATATACTGGATAGACATCACAATAAAACGTCTTTTTAAAAATTGTTCTTAGGAAATTATAAATGTCCTCTTTTGGAGGAATGCTATAACAGTTTCATACAAGGTTTTATTTTCTCTAAGGAAAATAGTTTTGTTGGTAGATACAATGATTCATAATGATCATGAGCATTAATAGATGATATACTACTGAATGTCATCAAGTTTCATGTTCATATTATATATGTAGTTTACCTGTTCATTTTAATTTCTGTTATTACAAAAACTATTATAAACTCTGTTTTCCCCCAACTCAACTCTACTGTATTTTCCAAATTAGATCCGGTATGTGCCTGAAATTCAGAAAAATTCAATGTGATTTTAATTCTCTCTTACTCTTCTTCTCTCCAGCAGATTCTGGGAAGTTACTATGATCAACTTTTATTCCATATAAGAAGACAAGTTGATGTATGGCAAAACCAATACAATATTGTAAAGTAATTAACCTCCAATTAAAATAAATTTTTATTAAAAAATTAAAAAAATAAAATAATAATAATAAAAAAAAAAAATTGTCTCAGCTGAGGCCCAAGGCTCAGAAGGCTTTATCTGAGTCTCTTTCTGTTTTTTTTTTTTTTTAAAGATCACTGCTGCTGCTACTGCTGCTAAGTCGATTCAGTCATGTCCGACTCTGTGCGACCCCAGAGACAGCAGCCCCCCAGGCTCCCCTGTCCCTGGGATTCTCCAGGCAAGAACACTGGAGTGGGTTGCCATTTCCTTCTCCAGTGCATGAAATTGAAAAGTGAAAGTGAAGTTGCTCAGTTGTGTCCAACTCTTAGCGACCCCATAGACTGCAGCCTATCAGGCTCCTCCGTCCATGGGATTTTCCAGGCAAGAGTACTGGAGTGGGTTGCCACTGCCTTCTCAGTTTTCAAAGACAAAAACAAGCCAAATAATACCAGACTTAAGGTGCAGAGGCAGAAGATATTAAGAAGAGGTGGCAAGAATACACAGAAGAACTGTACAAAAAAGATCTTCACGACCGAGATAATCACAATGGTGTGATCACTCACCTAGAGCCAGCCATCTTGGAATATGAAGTCAAGTGGGCCTTAGGAAGCATCACTACAAAGAAAGCTAGTGGAGGTGATGAAATTCCAGTGGAGCTATTTCAAATTCTAAAAGATGATGCTGTTAAAGTGCTGCACTCATTATGCCAGCAAATCTGGAAAACTCAGCAGTGGCCACGGGATTGGAAAAGTTCTATTTTCATTCCAATCCCAAAGAAAGGCAATGCCAAAGAATGCTGAAACTACCGCACACCTGCACTCATCTCACATGCTAGTAAAGTAATGCTCAAAATTCTTCAAGCCAGGATTCAACAGTACGTGAACCATGAACTTTCAGATGTTCAAGCTGGATTTAGAAAAGGCAGAGGAACCAGAGATCAAATTGCCAACATCCGTTGGATCATTGAAAAAGCAAGAGTTCCAGAAAAACATCTACTTCTGCTTGATTGACTATGCCAAAGCCTTTGACTGTGTGGATCACAATAAGCTGTGGAAAATTCTTCAAGAGATGGGAATACCAGACCACCTGATCTGCCTCTTGAGAAACCTATATGCAGGTCAGGAGGCAACAGTTAGAATGGACATGGAACAACAGACTGGTTCCAAACAGAAAAAGGAGTACGTCAAGGCTGTATATTGTCACCCTGCTTATTTAACTTATATGCAGAGTACATCATGAGAAATGCTGGGCTGGATGAAGCACAAGCTGGAATCAAGATTTCCAGGAGAAATATCAATAACCTCAGAGATGCAGATGACACTACCCTTATGGCAGAAAGTGAAGAGGAACTAAAGAGCATCTTGATGAAAGTTAAAGAGGAGTGAGGAAGTTGGCTTAAAGCTCAACATTCAGAAAACTAAGATCATGGCATCTGGTCCCATCACTTCATGGCAAATAGATGGCGAAACAGTGGAAATGGTGACAGACTTTATTTTTTGGGCTCCAAAATCACTGTAGATGGTGATTGCAGCCCTGAAATTAAAAGATGCTTACTCCTTGGAAGAAAAGTTATGACCAACGTAGACAGCATATTAAAAAGCAGAGACATTACTTTGCCAACAAAGGTCCGGAGAGTCAAAGCTATGGTTTTTCCAGTAGTCATGTATGTATGTGAGAATTGGACTCTAAAGAAAGCTGAGCGCCGAAGAATTGATGCTTTTGAACTATGGTGTTGGAGAAGACTCCTGAGAGTCCCCTGGACTGCAAGGAGATCCAACCAGTCCATCCTAAAGGAAATCAGTCCTGAATATTCACTGGAAGGACTGATGCTGAAGCTGAAACTCCAATACTTTGGCCACCTGATGTGAAGAGCTGACTCATTTGAAAAGACCCTGATGCTGGGAAAGATTGAAGGAGTAAGGAGAAGGGGACAGCAGAGGAAGAGATGGTTGGATGGCATCACCAACTCAATGGGCAGGAGTTTGAGTAAGCTCTGGGAGTTGGTGATGGACAGGGAGGCCTGGCTTGCTGCAGTCCATGGGGTCGCAAAGAGTCGGACACGACTGAGTAACTGAACTGAACTGAATTAAGGTGCACAATAGCAAGAGGAATTCAAAAAATTCTCCTAAATATTACTCCTAATTGTCTTAAGATTTAAATCATGTTTGTCACTGTAGACTCTCAGATATTTAGAAAGGAGAAATTGAAGTTGCATAGTGTCCCATTTCACAGACCAGGAAACCAAGGCAGGGAGCTGATGAAAAGTAATTCATGTGTTTGTTAAGGAGTATGTTGGATACAGAAAAGCACTGCTGCTTAATCCACACGCAGGCTCTGACCCAATTTCCACTGAGCTTATCCAGTGCCTCTGATGGGGTCAGTGATGCACTGGCTCATTCACCCGTGTTCTCTAATCTACTGCTCAGAAAGCTGTGTGTCATCAGTTCTGTCATTCACACTTCAGAGGAGAGAGGTTTCGTAAGGTAATGTAATTTTCACAGGTTCGAGAAAGTCAGTGTCAGGATTGCGATGTGGACAGGGTCTTCTAATTCTAGGATTACGGCTTTTCCTCTATACTGTGTTAATTTCCATGAACGGATGGTTGGGGCAAAAAGGGGTGGAATTTTCCCCACAAAACACCCCCCAACATGCTTTTCATGTCCAGAATCCCCCATCATTCACATCTATATTCTCATCATGTGAATGACATAAACTTGCAAAGATGGGAGAGATAACATCTGGGTCTGGAGGTGCTGAGGGTAACTACAGAGGTCAGAAACATCTCTGGAGGTGGGAAGCGTCTGAGATACCTGTAATTGTGTTTGTGTGTGTCCAGAGTTACATAGCCATCTCTTTGTACAGCTGCTTAATACATTTTCTGATGTTCTTTTTGTACTCTGGTTTCTTTCATTTGATTACAGACACCTAAAGGATAAGGACTCTGTTGACGGTTTCTCTTGAGTCTTTTAACAGTACCTAGAGCAAAGCTGCGGAGAAGGCAATGGCACCCCACTCCAGTACTCTTGCCTGGAAAATCCCATGGACGGAGGAGCCTGGAAGGCTGTAGTCCATGGGGTCGCTGAGGGTCTGACACTATTGAGCAACGTCACTTTCACTTTTCACTTTCATGCATTGGAGAAGGAAATGGCAACCCACTCCAGTGCTCTTGCCTGGAGAATCCCAGGGATGGAGGAGCCTGGAAGGCTGTAGTCCATGGGGTCACTCATCTTTCACTTCATTTTCACTTTTCGCTTTCATGCATTGGAGAAGGAAATGGCAACTCACTCCAGTGTTCCTGCCTGGAGAATCCCAGGGATGGAGGAGCCTGGTGGGCTGCCGTCTATGGGGTCGCACAGAGTCAGACACGACTGAAGTGACTTAGCAGCAGCAGCAGAGCAAAGCTGTTTTAAGTTTCCTAAGATGCCTGTGAATACTACTAAATTATAAAAAAATCCAATGTTGCATGATCTTACTTATAGTCTAAATAGCAGGGAACTTGGGGAATGCTCAAAATAGACTATTTAAAAACTCCTTTGGTAAAACAGTGCTTGAACCAGAGGAAAGGAGACCTTAAAAATTAGAATTCTGCTTAACACTGTATCTCACAGCCTTCCTTTGAATTGATTCTCCTCCTATTTTTGTGTTTTGGTAATGTTATATTCCATGTCACTCATTTATAGCATGCTGGAGTCTCATGCATACATGCACGCTCAGTCGTGTCCGACTCTTTGTGACCCCATGGACTGTAGCCCACTAGGCTCCTGTGTCCATGGGATTCTCCAGGCAAGAATACTGGAATGGATTGCCATTTCCTCCTCCAGGGGTATCTCATGAGCTAATTAAAAATAAATGTTTTGCAAGTATGTATGTTATAAGTTGATGGTAGGAAATCTAGAAATTATAGAAAAGTATAAGAAAGAGAAGAATATCATCCATAGCTCAGGGATAACTACTATATCCCTGGTTTTGGGTACTCTAACTTTGAGTTTAGTTTCCATATGTATATGCATATATAATCTCTCTTTCTTCAACTGTGTGTGTGTCTCTTTCTCTCTTTATATGTGTTTACTTTAAAAAATTGCACTCATCTCACACGCTAGTAAAGTAATGCTCAAAATTCTCCAAGCCAGGCTTCAGGAATATGTGAACCGGGGACTTCCTGATGTTCAAGCTGGTTTTAGAAAATGCAGAGGAACCAGAGATCAAATTGCCAACATCCGCTGGATCATGGAAAAAGCAAGAGAGTTCCAGAAAAACATCTTTTTCTGCTTTATGGACTATGCCAAAGCCTTTGACTGTGTGGATCACAATAAACTGTGGAAAATTCTGAAAGAAATGGGAATACCAGACCACCTGACCTGCCTCTTGAGAAATCTGTATGCAGGTCAGGAAGCAACAGTTAGAACTGGACATGGAACAACAGACTGGTTCCAAATAGGAAAAGGGGTATGTCAAGGCTGTATATTGTCACCCTGCTTATTTAACTGATATGCAGAGTACATCATGAGAAATGCTGGACTGGAAGAAACACAAGCTGGAATCAAGATTGCCGGGAGAAATATCAATAACCTCAGATATGCAGATGACACCACCCTTATGGCAGAAAGTGAAGAGGAACTCAAAAGCCTCTTGATGAAAGTGAAAGTGGAGAGTGAAAAAGTTGGCTTAAAGCTCAACATTCAGAAAACAAAGATCATGGCATCCGGTCCCATCACTTCATGGGAAATAGATGGGGAGACAGTGGAAACAGTGTCAGACTTTATTTGGGGGGCTCCAAAATCACTGCAGATGGTGACTGCAGCTGTGAAATTAAAATAGGCTTACTCCTTGGAAGGAAAGTTATGACCAACCTAGATAGCATATTGAAAAGCAGAGACATTACTTTGCCAACAAAGGTTCGTCTAGTCAAGGCTATGGTTTTTCCTGTGGTCATGTATGGATGTGAGAGTTGGACTGTGAAGAAAGCTGAGTGCCGAAGAATTGATGCTTTTGAACTGTGGTGTTGGAGAAGACTCTTGAGAGTCCCTTGGACTGCAAGGAGATCCAACCAGTCCATTCTGAAGGACATCAGCCCTGGTATTTCTTTGGAAGGACTGATGCTAAAGCTGAAACTCCAGTACTTTGGCCACCTCATGCGAAGAGTTGACTCATTGGAAAAGACTCTGATGCTGGGAGGGATTGGGGGCAGGAGGAGAAGGGGATGACAGAGGATGAGATGGCTGGATGGCATCACTGACTCGATGGATGTGAGTCTGAGTGAACTCCGGGAGTTGGTGATGGACAAGGAGGCCTGGCATGCTGCGATTCATGGGGTCGCAAAGAGTCAGACACGACTGAGCGACTGAACTGAACTTTAAAAGATGAACTGGAATTATATTCTTTACAGTTTATACTTTTATGCAACATTATATCATGAACATTTGAGCATTTTTTTGTAAACATACCTTTTACTGGATAGAAAATATACCATCATTTGTACATAGTATAATTTAACTGATTTCATACTGCAAATATTTAACTGGTTTAAATTTTTTGTCTCAAGTAACAGCATAAAGAATTTCCTTATTTCCAAATCTTAATCTGTACCTATATTTATCTTCCTTCTTACAGAGTTCCAGAACTCACATTACTGGTTATAAAGGCAGAAACATTTTAGGTTTTCTGGGAAGGTTAAATTTCCTACTACAAATTACACATGGGAATGGTTATCTAAAGGAACCTCATCAGCATTAAACTGTATCATTTAAAAATTAGTGCTTCTGCTCTGAGAGGCAAATGATAATATCCTATTACTACTTTAATTTGCAATTTTGATTGTTAGTGAGTTTGGGTTTTAATAAATTTATTAATGTAATTAAGGAAACCTACTTCATTAGCTTAAGTTCAGTCTTAAGAATAAACAGAGAGCTACAGAAGCAAATATCCAAAGGCCAATGATTTCTTCAGTTTCATATAGAAAAATAAAATTCTGAGAATGACAACAGCAAGGAAAACTGTTCTTCATTTTTTCCGTAATATTCTTATTTTAATATGGGTTATAGGTGCTTGCTGGGATCAGGGTATAAAAAAGGTAGGGGACTTTGGCTCTTTAATCCATGTTTATTGTAATGCTAACAAATATTCAAATGATGATTATAAGAATGATTGTTAGAAAGTCTGAACATACTAGCTCACATAGTTTACTGTAACATGGGATTCTTTTCTTCAATTTTTAAATTATTTTTTGTTTTACAATGTGTGTTGGTTTCTACTACACAACATGAATCAGCCATAATTATGCATATATCCCCTCCCTCCATCCTACCCCTCTAGGCCATCATACAGCATCAGACTGGGCTCCCTGTATTATACAGCAACTTCTCACCAACTATCCATTTTACACACAAGAGTGTGTATATGTTATGCTACTCTCTCCATTGGTCCTGCTCGCTCCCTCTCCCGCTGAGCCCACAAGTCCATTCTCTATGTCAGCAGCTCCATTCCTCCCCTGCAAATAGGTTCATCAACACTACTTTTCTAGATTCCATATATGTGTGTTAATGTATTTGTTTTTCTCTTTCTGACTTACTTTTCTCTGTATAACAGCTCTAGGTCCATCCACCTCACTAGAACTGACTCAAATTTGTTCTTTTTTGTGGCTGAGTAATATTCCATTGTATATATGCAACACATCTTCTTTATCCATTCATCTGTCGATGGACATCTACGTTGCTTCCATGTCCTGGCTATTGTAAATAATGCTGCAATGAACATTGGGTACAAGTGTCTTGGAATGTGGTTTTCTCAGGGTATATGTCCAGTAGTGGGGTTGCTTGGTCATTTGGTAGATTTATTCCTAGTTTTTAAAGGACTCTCCATGAGAAATTACTTTTTCAGTGATTTTATTATTACCCTGCTTAAACAGTCACATGGTGGTTCAACAAAAGAACAACTGAACACTGCTGCTGCTAAGTCGCTTCAGTCGTGTCCGACTCTGTGCGACCCCATAGACGGCAGCCCACCAGGCTCCCCCGTCCCTGGGACTCTCCAGGCAAGAACACTGGAGTGGGTTGCCATTTCCTTCTCCAATGCATGAAAGTGAAAAGTGCAAGTGAAGTCGCTCAGTCCTGTAAGTCTAGGCATAAGTAATAGTCTTTCAATAGTTCAAAAAATAGGACACTATTTCAATTTCAATCTGAAGCATGGATCTTTCAACTGAGTATTCGGAATAGCTAGCTATCAGTTTAAGGGGAAGGCAATGGTACCCCCCCTCCATGGACGGAGGAGCCTGGTAGGCTGCAGTCCTTGGAGTCGCTAGGAGTCGGACACAGCTGAGCAACTTCACTTTCACTTTTCACTTTCATGCACTGGAGAAGGAAATGGCAACCCACTCCAGTGTTCTTGCCTGGAGAATCCCAGGGACGGGGGAGCTTGGTGAGCTGCCGTCTCTGGGGTTGCACAGAGTCGGACATGACTGAAGCGACTTAGCAGCAGCAGCAGCAGCTATCAGTTTAACCATACTTTCTGGTGTGGATTGGGACCTTTTTATGTCAGAAGAATAAATCTCCTCCAAGTTACTAGATTGATAAGAATAAATGACCACCTGGACTTGGGTATGGTTTCCCCAAGTTGTTTTACTTTGGAATCAGCTAACAAGTATGCAAAAGAGTGGTAAGAGATAAAAAAAAAATAAATAAAACAAACACATGATTGGATATGGTTCCCACTGCTTTTGAAATTCTTTCTAGAAATACTGAAGTATAGTACTTTAGCAGCCTATGAGGAGTGATGAATCTGCTAAAGGAGCCTAGAATTTTGTGCTCACTGAATTTTGTAACCTTTGCTTAGGAAAGTTCATGCAGAATTGGAGAGTCTGACCACTACCATATAGGCAACACCTTGTTTTTCTGCAGTTAATTTCTTCTTCCTTCTATTTTTCACTTATCATTTGGCCTAAATAAGGATCCAAACCTAACATGCCTCTGCTGCATGTGACTTCCATTATTTCATGCATCTTCTTATGCAATTCTTTGTAGAGTTTATGGTAAATCATTTTAAAGTGCCAGTTATGGAAACATATCCATGAACTATAAATTTAATATCATGAAAATGCACAGTAAATTAGGGCAAGGTAAACTTGATACTAATGTTTTTCTTATAAATAACACACACATACACATATATGTACCATACATATATATGTAAATATTATATGGTTGAATTATACCTTCAAATATAATATTTTATATATATATATATATATATATAATTAAAAGTTGCTTCTAAATTACCTGGTTCTAGAATCCATTCTAAATGGGCAAAAAATTATTCTATGAGCTAAAATTTATATATAGATAAATTCATTAATTGATTTATTCATCCTAAAAACACTTATTGAGTTAATATTTGCCAACTGCCCCATTCATTCATTCATACCTCAACACAACACACATTAATTCCTCCTCTCCTCAAATCAATGCACTATGCCACAGTGAACAGGCTATTGTCCTTTCACTAAGAAGCTCAGAGAAACTTTTGCTAAAACTGATAGTAGAGGCTTCAGATCGCCTCTGTCTAGAAGACAATTTTTTTTTTTTTTTTGGCTGGGAAAATTCTGCATTTAAGAAATTAGGAAACATTTGGACAGCTCTATTAAGTGATAATTATCTTTTGACAGGTATCAATAAAATTTAATCAGTATCACTGCATATGTTTAGATGAGCTTTAGAAGAGTAGTATATTTGGTAAGTTATATATTTGCAAGTGCTAAAATGTTTAGGAGATTAATAAGGAAACATAAAACTAGACTGACCTTTAATCTTGTAATTACAAATGGAAATGCATATGTAGCTAATCAAAAGGTCTTGTGCTGCATATCTAAAAGTAAGTTACCTTACTGATTCACTGGGTCTCCAAAATTGAGACTCTCTTAGAGAGCATTTCTGCTTCCACAAGTTGTAAGCCATTCAGGGTTACATGATAATGGATAGCAGTTAAACACAGGGCTTTCTAGTTACACAGACTTGAGTTCAAATTCTGAGTTAGCCATTTATTAATAGTGTGACCTAGGGTAGATATTTAACCTAAGCCTGCGATTTCCTTGTTCATAAAATAATAACAGTCACTTTCCATGGTTGTTATAACAACTAAATGAGATAATGTATAAAAAGCTTCAGTGACACTTCCTGGCACTGAGCAAATGCTTAATACATAGCACTATTATTACACAAAATATCATTATGACTTTCTTCTCAGGTCAGCTTTAAAAAATAACCAATTTTAAGAGCACGTCAAGATACTGTGTTGTTCAGGGCTTCTAAACCAACTCATCTAGGGGCTTACTTTGTAGCTTGTCAATCAAGCAACATGATTCTGATTATCCAGTTTATCAACCTAATGTCTAGGACTAGAAACTATGCCAGCCTTTTTGGTTTCCTCTGTCAAATATTAATGAGCTATTTTACATAGAAAAATCCTTTTTGTCTAACAGAGAGTTGAGGTATTAATAAAAGGTAGCATAACTTCCATGCACTAAGTTATTGGTAAAGCTCTGGCAAGCAAATCCTAAGCAGAACCATCTTTCTCCCATTTTTATTTAACTATTGGTTAAATTATTGATTTCCAGGTTCTGATTAAAAACTGCCTGGCCAAATTCCAAATATGAGTGAGACAGGGACTCTCCAATGAATGCTATACTTCTGGGCTTTCCCTTTGACTTGTTGTTTAGCTGTTAAGTTGTGTCCAACTTTTTTCCAATCCTGTGGACTGTAGTCTGCCAGGCTCTTCTGTTCATGGGATTTTCCAGGCAAGGATAAATAGAGTGGGTTGCCATTTCCTTCTCCAGGGGATTTTCCTGACCCAGGGGTGGAAACTGTATCTCCTTGTGTTCGTAGGCAGGTCCTTTGCCACTGAGCCACCTGGGAAGCCCTTTCCTCTGATTACTCCTCATTTTAACCTGGCCTCTTTCCATTCCTTCAATTTGTGTACAGTAAGAGGTGTTCTAAGAAGAAATGTCTAAGAGGTGTTTCTAAGAAGAAAATCTGTTGAAGGTGGCCATGTGAAACCACTTTAGTCATCTTTGCTACAAATTCATGCATACATGAAAAAATATATTCAAATGACAGCTAAGGAGTATATTTATTCACAGCATGTTGGAGATATCAGTTACTCAGAACCAGAGCTATTTGACTGTAAAAAACAGACATATTTAGGGTTGTATGGAAAAAGGAAAAAGGGAGAAAATAAGTCTTTATGGTATTTCCAGAATAGATAGGTACTACAAAGACACTTCCACGAGTTATCACATTTAGTTCTCACAAAGATCCTGGAATGTATTATTAGTCCATATTTTTAAGTCAGGAAACAAATAACTGAAATAAAATGCTTTCCCAAGATTGTAAAGCCAACAAGGCGTGGAACTATAATTTGAACACAGAGCTAATTGCAAAACCTATCCTTATTGCACTACTCAATGCAGAAAACAGCTTGCTTCTCCAAAAGGACTTATCAGTTCTTAATAAATGTTTACTGGACCCCTAGCTGCTGTCAAGGATGGGGCTGGGGAGAGGCACAGTGAAGGCCCTGGGAGATCGAGCTTTTGACTTAAGGAACTAAACATCTAATTGGGCATTTATAAATTTCTCTGACATCCTAAATTTTCTATGTCCATTTACAATACTCAGAATTCACAGAGTACTTCATGGCCTAATTAAAAGGGGCCCTGATGTAAAAAATGATACACTTTTAGCATAAAACTTAAGAGAAAATCTTTGTGACTCTGGCTTAGGTAAAGATTCTAGACTTAGTACTAATAGCGTGATCCTTGAAAGATGAAAGTTGGTAAACTGGATTTTATCAGGATAAAAACTTTGCTCTGAGAAAGACACTAAGAGAATGAAAAGACCAGCCACACATAGAAGGGGAATATTTTCAAACCACAACGCCAACAAAAAACTGATATCCAGACTATATAAAGAACTCTCAAACTCAGCAAGGAAAAACCCAATTAGAAATGAAACAAAGATTTGAATGGACATTTGGCCAAAAAGGATAGGATATACAAGTGGAAAATAAGTACATGAAAAAATATATAATCTCATTAGTCTTTCAGTTCAGTTCAGTCGCTCAGTTGTGTCCAAGTCTTTGTGACCCCATGAATTGCAGCACGCCAGGCCTCCCTGTCCATCACCAACTCCTGAAGTTCACCCAAACTCACGTCCATCGAGTCGGTGATGCCATACAGCCATCTCATCCTCTGTCGTCCCCTTCTCCTCCTACCCCCAATCCCTCCCAGCATCAGGGTCTTTTCCAATGAGTCAACTCTTCGCATATTAGTCTTTAGAGAAATGCAAATTAAACCTACAATGAGATATTATTGTATCCCTATTAGAGTGGCTAAAACAAAAACTAAACAAGCAAGCAAAGAAAGAAAGAAACCCTGACAACAGCACTTGTAGAGGAAGATGTAGACCAATTGGAACATTCATGCACTGCTGGTGGAAATGTCAAATGGTAGTCATTCTGCAAAACAGTTTAGCAGTTTCCCACAAAGTTCAACTTATACTTATCATATGACCAGGAAATTCTACTTCTAGGTATTTCAGATGAAATGAAAATTCATGTTAACACAAAACTCTGAATGCATTGTTTGTATCTGCCCAAACCTGGTAACAAGCCAGGTTCCTCAAACAAGTCCCTCAGCTGAGGAATAGATTAACTATGGTATATCCATATAGTAGAATACTACTCAGCAATAAAAAGAAATAAACTATTGATATGTGCAAGAGTATTTACCTGCCTATCTATTTACCATATGTACTGCATTTGGATGAATCTCCAATGCATTATGCTAAGGCAAAGAAGGCAGACTCAAGGCTACTGTATGATTCCATTCATACCATATTATGGAAATAACAAAACCATAGAGATAGAAAATAGTTCTGTTCTCTGTTATGGATGGGGAAAGAGTTAAATTACAAAGGGGCAGCAATGGATTTTGGGGAGTATAATGATGGAACTATTTCGTATGTTAATTGTGGTGGTGCATTTGTCAAAACTCATAAGAAATACATGCCACAGAGTGAATCTTATTGTACACAACTTTTTAAAAGATGAAAATTAAATTTCAAAATAGTGAAAAAAGAAGACACTGAGATTTAGGAAACTCGGCAACAGGCTCTACTCTTCCCTAGTTAGCTTTGGAGGAAAGCAGAAAGCATCTGCAGGGACTGGGGTCTCATTCTAGGCTTATTTCTCGCGTCTGTCACATCTGTACTCTCCAGAGCTGTGCAGACCAAAGTGACAATTTACAAGGTCTGGGAGTTCAGAGGCTTCTTTTGTGTCTAGTGGTGTTGGCCTGGGATCTCAGAGCTGCTAGACTGCCTGTCCATGGGCACCAGGTACCCTCAGGAGAACCTAAGTAATTCAATGCAATTCCAAATACAATCCTTTTTTTTTTTTTGCTGCCACTTAGCTCTTTAAAGATAGATTTAATAGAAAAAGTTCTTATAATAACTAATCCTTTAAAGGTGAGAAAATTAGGCAATTTTGGAAGTATATTACCTTTCTAAGCTGACTAGGATCCTGTTAAGCAATAATTTTCTAAATGGAATAGCAAATGTAACAAGACTCTAATTTATGATTAAGACATTAGTAAAAGCAAACAGGATCCAAAGGCACCTTGGCTATTGTTAGAATCTCCCCATACTCACTACCAAGTGCTACCAAACTTTGCAATTTCCAAATGCCTTTCATGTACTCCAGGGAACTTTAAGTGCATTTTCAAGGTAGGGAGATTTGAGGGGTCTGAGAGAGTCGCTGGTGACACCACCAAGGAAAAGATGAATTTATGAACTTTTCGGAGGCAAATATCTACTATACACACTGGGAATAACCTTTATTTTTCCAAGTGTCAGTCTGAGTAGCTAACATTTTAATTTATGGCCTGATATATTTGAGAATAAATGTGTTCCTGTCATCAAAATAACTGCCTCTCCTGTGAGTGGAATTTGCAATTGCACCATCATTCCACATCCTCTAACCCAGAGAGGATATGTCTTACAAGTTAGCAGGCTTTCCTCAGAAGGCGATGTTGTAGACACTGAGAGCGGAAGTCGTTTTACCCACCAGTTTTCAGACCACGATGGCTAATTTCATTTAAGGAAAACAAAACACCACCAGTCAGAAGCAAAGGTTCGTAATCCTACCATTCAGGGTAAAGATTTTAGTTTCTGGGAACCACGGAGTGAATAAATTATTACAATGTTTAGAAACTTCTTCATATACTTAACAAATGCCTTTCTCATTAGAACTGTAAAGATTAATAAAACTTTCTCATATAATTCTCCTTTTGAAAAGATTCTAAATTTACCCCATTTAGCTGGAGAAGGGAATGGCTGCCCACTCCAGTATTCTTGCCTGGAGAATTCCATGGATAGAGGAGCCTGGCGGGCTACAGTCCACGGGGTTGCAAAGAGTTGGACAGGACTGAGTAACTAACACTTTCATTTTCACCTCATTAAGGCCAAGTGTAACTGAAATGCTCATTTTTCTCCTTAACCTGGCAAGCTGGCAAATACCCAAAGACAGTCATATGACTACATCCTTGTTTGCTTTCTCTGGTCTTTTTAAGGCTCAGACTACCCAGGCTTCCCTGGGGGACACCCAAGCAGCCGGTCTTCTGGTGTGGATCAAGATTCAGTGTAGAAAGCCATTACTTATTTTCACATCTTCATGTTCTAATAAATCTGGGGCTGAAGGAAAGCAATATGTGGAGTCTTTCCTTATTTGCATTCATTATTTGCTCTACTATGTTTTGGGCCCTTTAGCTAATTTGGAATGAATTGAGGAATAATTATTTTTCTTTTTTTTTCTTAAAAGTATGTTTATCTAGGAATAAAATTATAAAACTCATTAAACTCTCAAAGTGTGTTCACTTTACATATTTATAAAAGCATACTCAAGATGCATAAATAAAAATGAGTGTTTTTTGTATTTATGCCAACCTAATTTAGACCTTTATAAAACAATAACAGGGTAAGGTTATTTCTGAGACTAACCCAATCATGTCTTTGGGTTTCACTATGTATCTGCATGCCTACACCTGGGTATGCACTTCCTTCTCAGCTGTGTAGGCAACTGCTACATATTTAATGTAGATTACAGCACTATTTGGAGCTCTTACACCTGAAAAAAGAAAATGTTTATACTGTTAATAATTCTAGTGAAAAGTATAAACTATACTATAGAATTAAGAGGGAAAATGAGAAGTCAACTTTGGAATATTGTAATCTATTTAGGATTAATTTATAAATATGATAATGGGGATTAATGCTGGAACCCTAATGATTCTTTGGAATTCAGTGATGAAATAGAGCAGAGGAGTTTTGTGAAGGAAAGGAGCACTGGATATTTAATGTGGACTACAGTGCTACTTGGAGCTCTGACACCTGCAAAAAGGAAAGTTTTCTATTGAAACAAATCTTGCTATTGAAATGAGGTAACTGTATGCATGAATACAAGGTATCTCTTCCCATAACACTCAAAAATGGAGTGTTTTATATTCCGTAACTTTTAAGCTAGAGTGATTTCATTTTCAAAAGCATCTCCTCTACTTCCATGTAAATGACTCTTGGCTGCATTCTATCCCAAACCTTTGGCCTTCATGAAAACTCATCAGGACTAGGATCCTTTGTCTTCAAGGATGTGGGTGCAGCTTCTATTTTCCTTTGTTCCTCTTAAGACTATTTAGTACTTTTCTTTAGGGGCTAATAAGGAATCCAGTAATCAAAAGACTTTCTTTCTTTAAACATAGATACACTATGTTTCTATTTTCACACCTGAATAGTTTTCAAAATACTAGAGTTCTCAAAATGCCTCTGTTGGACACAGACTACTGAGAAGGAGGGGCAGACCACAATTTATCTTCTCTCTTGTCTCAACAGATGCTGTCCACTTTGTTTAAAACATGCAGTTGTTATGTTCATTCCAAATGGTTTATTTACTCTTTTATTGATAAGCTTATTAAACCAAGTTGTTCCTTTTGCCCTTCCTATCACTAATAATAGAAAAAGGCAACTAAAAGTGGAAAGGAAATATTAGTTTCCCCCATCTTTACTTTCATGAATATTTTCAGCACTTATTTTATTTCAAGATAAGAGTCTGCTGACTTATCCACTTATGGCATTTTCGTAACAGCTAGTATCATTCTGTAAACCTAGGTACTTGGTAAACATTTGTTGTTTTTAATTATTTTAACCACAAATGCAGCTTAATTATTATGAAACCTAGAGGTGACTTTCCGAATATATAGTAGTAGTTTCTATGAAGAAAATAATGTATTTTATTAACAGATTTAATTTCACTACATGGCTGTTGAGTTTTTATTCACCCTGTGGGCAAGAATGATAGCAATTGTTTTAAAGTCACAACTCCAAGAGTTCTTTTTGGGCTTGAAAGCAAACATTTCTTAGCAAAAGATGAATTCTTACAGAAGAAAGAATTTTGCCTTTGGGATCTTATTGGTTTTCTCACTATTTCAACTTTAAGCTAGCTAAATTGAGCCACTTCTGAAATCCTTCACACAAAATGTTCAACCTAAATTCCTCTCTTGCCTCTCAGGTAAAATTTGGTGGAGTTCATTCTTCACAAAGGAGCCTGGATACATCTCAAACTCTGTACGTGAAAGGTCATCAGCCCAATTAGCACATAAATCATTAAGCAAGAAATAGGCACCCCACTCCAGTACTCTTGCCTGGAAAATCCCATGGATGGAGGAGCCTGGTAGGCTGCAGTCCATGGGGTCGCTAGGAGTTGGACACGACTGAGCGACTTCCCTTTCATTTTTCACTTTCATGCATTGGAGAAGGAAATGGCAACCCACTCCAGTGTTCTTGCCTGGAGAATCCCAGGAACGGGGGAGACTGGTGTGCTGCAGTCCATGGGGTCGCTAAGAGTCAGACACGACTGAGCAACTTCCCTTTCATTTTTCACTTTCATGCATTGGAGAAGGAAATGGCAACCCACTCCAGTGTTCTTGCCTGGAGAATCCCAGGGATGGGGGAGACTGGTGGGCTGCCATCTCTGGGGTCGCACAGAGTCGGACACAACTGGAGCGACTTAGCAGCAGCAGCTGTGTTAAATTTTACCTTTTCACTAGATAGTTTTTCAGTTCAGACTTCCTTTATTGTCACAAAGCCATTTCTTTCTTTAAAAATGTCTCAAGATTCCTAGGGCATTTGATTGACCTGAGAGGCAGGAGAAGTGGTCTGCCCCAGAGGAAAAAGATCCATTTCCATCTTTTTGAAAATTTTTGAAGTTACAATCTCAGCATTGTCACGAGGATGTACATTTTCTTTCAAAAGATAATTGCAACTACAAAGGAATGGAGTAGAAGAAGGAGTAGTTCTTTTTAGAAACGCCTATTCATGACATGCTGCTGCTAAGTTGCTTCAGTTGTGTCTGACTCTGTGCGACCCCATAGATGGCAGCCCACCAGGCCCCCCCCGTCCCTGGGATTCTCCAGGCAAGAACACTGGAGTGGGTTGCCATTTCCTTCTCCAATGCATGAAAGTGAAAAGTGAAAGGGAAGTCGCTCAGTCGTGTCCGACTCTTAGTGACCCCATAGACTGCAGCCCACCAGGCTCCTGAATCCATGGGATTTTCCAGGCAAGAGTACTGGAGTGGGGTGCCATTGCCTTCTCCGATTCATGACCTAGTAATGTGAATTTCACTGATACTGTTTTAATGGATTTATATGAAAATATTTTAAGTCACAATTTTCACTTAAATATCAGTTGACACATTATTGTGCTAAGAACTATAGGGGGAAAAATGAAACATTTTGAATCCAGAACAAAGGGGGTGAAAACTACTGAGTGGGGATTACTGAGGTGTTTGCTTTTTAATTACCTGCTAACCTGTGCCTTTCTTTACTACATGTATATTTTTTAGACTATTAATAGTAAAAAGGAAAAGTTGAATCTGATAATTCCCCTCTCATCTGGGCTTCTCCACGCCCTCAAAATTCCAAGTTGATTCACTAACTAACATGTATTGTGTACCTGCTGTGTGCTAGACATTGTGGTGGTGAGTCAACAATGGACAAGGGGCAGATTGATTAGAACTTGGTATTCAACAGACATGAGAGCCCATGAGATCTGACCCCATTCTTAAATCTGTGTAGAATAAATGTCTTGGTTGAACGCATTTGTAGGAATCAGAGACTTTTTAACCTGTGATGTTGGGTGTAGAGAGAATCAATTTCTTATCTTTATTTACAGATGTTGAACTTCCTTGTTTGGAAAAGACTTTAACCTCTGAACAAAGAGCCAAAAAGATGCTTGTGAAATGACAGAGGTTTGTTTCGCTTACCCTAGCTAGTTACAAAGCTATGAAGCACTTGTTCACGGCCTTGGGTTACCATACAAGATCTCTTTCAAGCATCTCTTCTTTCTGTTGCTTCTACTTCCCCTTGAACATCCAGTGGACAATGGAGAAAAACACTCTGATTTATAGTATTACCAAACAACACCATGAGAATGAATAAATTTAAATTAATACATACAAAGAGAAAAGGAAGATATAGTGAATCCACTGACTTGAAATGCATTCTTCCTAGCAACACACGTTCAACCTGTAACTGTATTTCTTTGATAAATGCGTCCTTTAAAACAAAAACAAAAACAAAAACAAAAAACACATGCTGTTTCCCCAAGGCAGAAGGACCTGATAATGACAATAGCAACACTGTTCTGATGGAAATGGTGCTTTGTATCAATCCAGCATCATATGAAAATCTATCTTTTGCTGCAGAAGAAAAAAAACTGCTTCTGAACTTTTAACTTGAACTTTTTTTTTTTTTTTTTTAATTACAGAGAAGGTGCTGAAAACAGGCTAAACGACCACTAGATGACCACTGTTTCACTATTCTGTATTATTTTCTGTTACATTTTCATCCGGAAAAGTTATCTAGAGCCCTGGAACAATGTCGCTGAGGAATGCACAAGCAACCAGAGGTTGTTCTCAGGGAACTCGGCCAAATCGGCACACATGACATCGAACTGTAAAGCTCTTGGCACTCCAGTTCAAATACACTGCATCCCAAACCCTTTCTTGAGTGCGTGGAGTGAACTCTTTATACAGCGTTCACACAGTTAAATTAAAGACAGTGTATTATGAAAGTCAAATGGTGACATCGTTCTCTCTTTTTTCCTTCTGTAGAACATTAAATGATCATATGAGACTTATTAAGCATCCTAATTTACAGATGGTAAGACATAAGACTAGAAACAAGGTAGCTTAAGAAACTACTGGAGATGTCAAAGGCTTAAGTGTCACCTGCTATTCTTTAGATTGGCTTACTTACAAGAGGCTTAATACATGTATAAGGCAAAATTAACCTGCCAATAGAAGATAATTTCCAAATGACTAAAAAGGAAGATGCCAAGAACTGAAAAAAATCCAGCAGTTCATTTTAATCTCAGAAAAAAGGGTGACTGTGGCATCATGGGCCTGATTTCTAGCAGGTCCTTCCTGGCCCTTTAATGCACAGCAATGTCCTGATTTCCTCTGTGTTCATCATGTTACAGGCAGTAGGCCGGCATGATGATTACTACCGTGAGACCCAGCTTCCGGCATCGGCGCCAACAATTCGCCTTCCCGTACCCGGGGTCCTTATCCTCTCAGAGACTCACAAAACTGCCACTGTCATCATAATTCTGGGCACGTTAATATTATAAATTGTGACCTCTAGACCAAAAATAGTTCTCTTCATTTATTATGAAAGAGGATCTTTTACTTTCATTAGAAGCTTAAATAAGTGTAAGTCTCCCCTCTCTAGTCTAGGACGAACACAGCAAAAACAAATCTTTGAGGCTATTAATTTTGTGCTTAATTTTTCATGTGACAAACTAAGGATGGCTATAGCCTTAAATGAATTCTCGAGTCCTTCTCAAATGACCTTCTTGGCTGTTAATCAGACTTTCAAACTAGTACCCTGGGTTCAGACTCCAGTGATGAGAGAAAAAGTTGGGCGAAATAAATCCAAGAGCACAATCATGTATTTTTCATTCTGTGCTTTCCCAGGAGCAGTTCAACTTAAGTAAACAAACCCTCAAAATGGTGCCTCAGCTATAATAACATCCTAATAGCCCTAGATGGACACAAAATCAATGCAGATCTATAGACATTTTGAGTTCTCCCTTTATAACAGGATATGCACTTTGTAAGGTAAAGGAGTAGCTTATTACAGATGGGGCTGCGGATGTCCTGAGCACGTTAGCATGCTTCAGTGTTTCCCCATGTGGTTGCCTCTTGTTTCCTGTCAGGTTGGAGAGAAATGCCAGCAGCTCAGGACAGCACAGTGGAAAAAAGAAGCACTTTGGTCCTGGGATTCAGCCTTGACCCTGCCAACTACTGGCTTGCTCCAAACAACCAGCTCTCAGTAGGGGCTTCTTTGACCTCCATTTTCTCCTTTTTTCCTTTCTATGATACCTTATGGATGCTTCCATTTTAACATTTGCATGACATTAGAAAAACATGGACTTCCCTGGCAGCTCAGTGGTAAAGAATTCACTGGCCAAGCAGGAGACCCAGGTTTAACCCTGGATCAGGAAGATCCCCTGGAGAAGGAGATGGCAACCCACTCCAGTATTCTTGCCTGGGAAATCCCATGGACAGAGGGGCCCGGTGGGCTACAGTGACTTAACAACTACAAAACAAGAAAAATAGATGACTATCCTTCAGTAAGATTTCCCTGTGTTCCAAATGAAGTGATTTACGTACAAATTTATATACTAGAACTTCATGCAGGTAAGTAATACTATCCTCATATTCCAGTTTTTCACAAAGCACCAGGCTGTGTGCTGGGCATTCTTTCCTCCCTGTATAGTCACAGTACAAGGCTGTACATTATAAATGAGGAAACAGAGGAAACTGCAACCCAGGAAAGTTAAGGTCACTCAGCTAGTAGACAGACAACATGTGATCTGAACCGGTATCCAAAGCCCGTACTCTAGCCATGGTCATACTCTCCTGCTCCCAGAGACTTACATATCTGTCTTTTGCTACTAGTCTGTGGGCTCTTTGAAAATGGGGACAACATTTGAGTCACTCATTCTCTGTGTGCCTTACACAACGTTGGAATTGAGCAGTTATATACAGTTATATTGCGCTCATCTTTTCAAAAAAGCTTTTACTTTCTCTGCCTAAAGCAAAAAGCCCAGCCTCTAGCGTCAGTTGGCCATTAAGGAAACATTTCAGGAGGGCATCTTTCCTGGAGGAAAAATGCTGCAAGGCTGAGAGCCTACCACACCTACCGCTTCTCTCTGTACAGAGTGGCCACCCACAGACGCCCTGGGCCCAGGTGGACATGTTTGTCTCAGGCAACACAATTTTCCTCCAACTCGGCTGACTAGGTCAGAGATCTAGGCCTGGCCATCTCTAGACTGGCTTGTGGCACCAGAGATAACTTGCCTGAGAGCCTGTGTAGTAACTAAACTAATCAAATCCTCTCCCTGAGAGATTACATGCGAGGCACACAGAGAAGCAAGGGGCTGGAGTCACTGACTGGCCCGGCAGAGGTGCTGGTGCACCGCCCACGACAGGCCTACAAGGCAGCTGAGCCCACCTCCTCGGCTTCCTCCCTTCTTTTGCATCTCTACCACTGAGAGAGTCTCAGAATATCTCAGAGCCAGTTGCTGAGGCAGGGTGGAGGAGGGGCCAAGGGTTAAAAAACTGATGAAAACACATGATCCCAAGCTTTAAGGAGCTATGATCTAATGAGGCAGACAGAGATGTTCATAGGTGATTATAATCCAAGAGTAGATAGCTTGGCTGGACTGGACTCTGCATCCAAGGGCTCTCTAAAAGGGGGTCCTGGGATATCACTACCCACCTTCATTACAGGTCTACTTGACAGCTGGGAGTGGAGGGAAAGAAGAGGAAGGGAAAAGGGTGGAATCTGGGAAGATGGAAAAGAGAAAACCCATTATAATTCTGCTCCCATTTGAATTCATATATTTCAGTAATTGCCTGCAGTGCTTATTAATGTCATGTTTAATAAAAACTCTGAGTATATTTTGAGTGAGTTTGGTGCTGAGGGACAATTAGTAGATGAGTTACAGGACTGCATCAGGAAGTGGGGACCGAGGATGACTTCTTCAAGCCTGAGCTGAGACATCTGCTCCTCTCCTTCATCTGAGGGGGGTGAAATCACACCCTGAATTATGAGCTGGCTTTAACGCACCCTGGATGTCCCAGTGCTAGACCTGCCCCACAGTTAGAAAGTAAATAGGGAGCCAAATCAAATCAACCAGACTGACCTTTGTACATGTACAAGGCCTGGGTAAGGGGACCCTTTTTTTCAGATTATGATGGAGAAGGCCATATCCTTCCAGAAACTTAACTGATCATTCTTTTCTAGTCTGTGACCAAGCTACCTAAACAAAAACTTGAGTTTGCTGAAGGGCAGCTTTGAGAAACAGTGGCTCTTGCTCCTCTAGTCTCCCAGGGTGATGGGGGTTGCTCAGCTGGGCCGTAGTATAATGGTTTTGATTGGATGGGTAGACTAGGGTTTTATTTCACACAGCTCATTATTATACTGAACTGAATGGCCACAAAGGCAAATTATGTCCTTCAGCCTAATAACAGCTGACTCTCTGTGAATGTTTATGGAGTAGCAGGCCCCTTAAAGCTATGCTTCTTCTTTATCATCTCCTCTGAGGTTGTGAACTATGCCTATTATTTAGTCTGATATTGCAGATGAGGAGGGAGATACTTAAGGAAATAACTAACTTGACCCAAACAACGTGGTGGTTAGTGGTGAAGACATGGGATTTGAACCCCCTCCTTTGGACATAAGAAATCCTTCTATTTATTGCCCCAATATTCTGCTTCCCAACATTCAAATGAAGCATTTCATGTGCTTACAAAGAGAATGGGAGTGAAACAATACATGTCGTGTTTCTGGAATAAATGCCAGTAAATTGGTCAGCCCTTCTGACTGATTTCTGTTCAAGCACCAAGATTTTCTTGGATATCTACATGGTTGCTTTCTCTTCCCACTTCTGGAATTCTCTTATAGTGATTTTTTTTTTCATCTCTGCAGAAATTTTCTAGTTGAAACACAACAGTGGAGAGGAGTGATGTGAAATAATTTCTTACGCTGCCCCAGCTTAGCTATTCACTAGTTTAGTCCACAAGTAAAGCAATGCATATTTCAAATGCCATCCCCTGAGTAGCCACAGTCTTCAGCTTCAGCCTGCTGAGCCAAAATTAATTAAGAGATGAATATCATAATAGAACAGTATTGATCATAGCATATTACTAAGAAGTGTTGGTCTGTGTTAATTTACATGATTCAGCATCAGCACTTGGTATATTTACATACAGTTAGCACAGGTATTTTGTCTGCATAGACAGATATATTTTTGAGTGGTGGCAGAACTCACCTCAGAAATGATCCATATATTCAATTGCTTGTACCTTTTGTCTCTACCCACACCCTGCCCACCACACACACACACACACACACACACACACACAAATACACACACTGCTGGCCTCACCGCTTCCATATTGGCTACTTGAAAACATGTATAGCCTTTGAAAATATGAATATTTGGAAGAAACAGAAATGTTGGCATAAATGTAGGAAGCATCCTGGGGAACAGACTTAGGGTGGATGCCTGGGCAAATCCAACCTTCCTATAAACTCCCTTTCTGCACAATGATCTGAGTATTTCTCTTTTATTTTCGTGCAGGCTAATATGCTACACTGCCTGCCATTTCAACAATCAGAAATTCATTAAAAAATAAACAGCCTCTTTTAAAAGACAAATTATCTCTTTGAAAGTTAGGGGGCTGTTGGTCATTTATCTACTTAATCAAATTTTCTCAAATTTCTTTTTATACCATTTATTTCAGACAAATTGAGTTTAAGAATGTGAGTTTTGACTGAGCACTGGGGAGGGAGGAAGTATATTTTCTATCCCAGGCTCATCCTTGACTCCAGGAAAGGGAAAAAATTCTTTGTCTTCCCTCCTCCTTCAGAGGGCTTTATGGGGACATTCAACTTGCACAACTCAACTGGCTGATTTTTTCTATTCCATATCTTAGATATGTTAAGGATTAAAGAGCCTTCTGTGGACTGGCTTGGCAGTTAACCCCTGTGTGTGTGACACACGGTTTCCAGAGGGAACCATGCTCTGAAAATCGAACATCTAAGCTGCAAACCGATCTTTGGGACAGAACTGTTTGAAATTGGGGACTGTGTGTGCATGGCTTCAGGCTGTCTCTCCCCTCCACCCCACAGTACATTCATCAGACACTGACTGTTCAAGCATGGAAATGCTTATCAAAACAGACGGCTCGAATGCAGAGCATGGCTCTGTACACAAAGCTGAAACATCTGGATGAACTGTAGACTAAGCATGCTACTCCAGATGTCTTAAAATAATTAGTAGGGCAGGCTATACATTTCTATGATTGATTTTGTTTTCTTTTTGGTATTGAGCAGCCCTAGTCTTTGTAACTGCAATGTTCCTTACTAAAACCCACATTTATTCCAGAGAGGCAGGGTGCATTGAACTCAGTGGGTGCATTAGAGACTGGGGGGAGATTAGTTCTGGGTTCTCTTGTAAGATGCAGACTTGGTGTAGATCAGGAAAAGGGGAACGAGGTGAATGGCCCGTCTGTATAAATTCCTTTTTATCCTTTTCCTCCCTTTTGGCACTCTACTCTGAACCAGAGGCTTGATCTCAGTTCGATTCCAGCTATTTTAAGCCTCTTAACTTTCTGTCCTCTTTCTAATGTGTGTCCTGTGAAGCCTGATTCAAAAGCAGGATGTACTCTATTGCAGTTTTTCTCAAAATGAGATCAAGAGCCTCAAGCAGAGAAGCACATTGACTGTTTAGTGTGAATGCTGATTTCTAGGTCCCACTTGATCTTCCAACTCAAAGTCTCTGGAAGACCTGTCCTGGGAATCTGTCTTTTAAATAAACTGTCCAGGTAAGTCTAGTGCAGGCTTAAGAGAACTACTGCATTATAGCCTTGTTCTGATTGCTTCAACTAATGAAACTTTCATTTCAATGGTATTAACCTAGAGAATTTAGATATCAAAGCAATGAAAGAAAAGTTATAAGTCAAAATATCAGGGTGCTTCTAAAAATGTAATGCAAGCAAGTTAGGAACTTGGTCATTTATCACAGATACTTGCTTTAGAATCTATTTTGAAGTATGTCGGGCATTCTTCTCTCTGAAATCTGATTTCCATCTAAGATCAATAAGGGAATATTTATATTGCCAATATGGTGACCATTTATTATTTGATTTTTAGAAAATCCTTGCCTCTAAGCAATTGACATTCAAAACAAACCATTCCTTCATTAGCCATAATAATGCTTTATTGCCTTTGTTCTGAAGTATTCATTTTATTTCCATTATCCCTATTGCATAAAGCAGGCACAAAACCAGCAGAGCCCAGTTTATCACAGGCAAATTGAACAGAGAGACTAAGTGAATATGATTTGCTGGGTTTCCCTTTCAGATTAGCAACCAGAAGAGTTCATCTTCTCTAAGAGCCCTCAGTTGGTCTGTGGGAAGCAGTTTGAATGAAGAAGGTCTGCAATATAGAGCTACAACTCTTCCAAAATCATTGTTCAGCTGATTTATTGCAGTCGAACCAATTACCAAGTGAGTTGTTTGGCGTCGAGGCAAACCACTTGGTGAGGAAGGAGCTTTTCCACGTTTTCAGGGGAAGGGCAAAGGGAGAATTACAGAAACAGTGAGGACAGAGTGCATTTCAAAACCTCCTCAAGAGAGCTGGCTCTGAGGAGGTTCTGAAATACAGACAGACACAGGTGCTCCTAGAGATGGGAAAAGCTTCACCAGGCCATTTCTGGCGTCCAAACTCAACTGTCTACATGGAGAATGGGAGGTTAAATGAGTGGCTTACAAACCTGGAACCTCACAGCCAGAGCCGAGGTTTCACATCTCAGCAGCTTGTGTGGTCGGGTTTCCTCTGCTGGTGGTGACTCTCCTAGCCTCAGAGGGCTGTAGGTCAGTGGCTGGAACACACTGAGGGACAGGTTCAGGGTATTCCTCAACTCTGGACAACTGTGAGTGGCCTCTGCTATCACCGTAGTTTTCCTGTTTTTTTTTTTTTTCCCCTCCTGATTTAAAATGAGTGCTATTCTTTCTTATTGGAAATGTAAATTTCATAAAGAGCTGGCCATATCGTGGAAACTCAATATATCAATCAACTTCAAAATAAAATAAGTGCCACTCACCTTCCTGTTTCAAATTCAAGTATTTAGTTGCATTTGGATTCCATGAAATGGCTCTTGTCTATAATGCAATAGGATCTCCACTGATGCTGATGGGCTGCCTGGCACAAGGTTCTTTTCCAGAATCAGCCTTGGGCCCACGGTTAGGTAGATTTCCTAATATTTACCCTGAGAGTCAGGAGTGCTGAGGACAGTCAGTCTGCTTGCCTTCAATGACCTCCTCTCTCCTGGCTCCCTCAGGAAGCATCTCAGTTCCGTTTATCTCAAATTAAGCTCCTCTGCTTCCGTTGGTCACAGCAGCTCCCCGAATGTGAGTGCCGAAGAGCCGTGTGACAGAGCCATCAGGCCCGCTGTTTCCAGCTCTTGTGGGGCTCTAAGATGAAGTCTGTTTGGTATTCAATTTAGAGCTTTGTTCACCTAGGCGATATTAATTTCTCTGAACTGGAATGCATTTATCCTTTCAGGCCAATCTTATCTTAGAGAGAAGCCACTAATTGTGAAATTAAAGGGTGGTTATTATTCTCCACCAGTGGCAAAACCCACACTTTATTAAAGAACAAACAGAATATTACTTTATGGGAAATTTACAATAAACCTACCCAAATGGTATATATGGGTTGACGCATGGCTATAAAAGCAATGTGCTTTATATATTCACGCTGCCTTTACATAATTAACACCAGGCATTCTTCTTCCGTTTGTAAGTACATCAAAATTTTTGTCGCAAAAAGTAGAAATGCTTTATGAGTGTTTAAATATACACATAAAGGTTAAAAACATTGTTCTCTGTATTTTAAAAATGCCTACAATAACTCATCTTAAAATGTCTACCGAACATAATACCTATAATGCTGTTCTTTGTTTCCACTCTTTATCTTGAAAATGCTTCCATTTTCAAGTTAAACTCTCACTGCATCTTTAAAAATCTTTTTTACCATGTAAAAGTTCTTTATGTGTCAGAAAAAAAAAGGGTTAGACAATATGACTTTCAGTAGCTAAGACTCTCATGGAACAATGCAGTGTTAGGCATAAGTGTCTGATTTTTCTGCCGAGGTATAAATGAGACTTTATAAAGACAGAGTTCATTTTTGGCCTCGCAGTTTTTGTCCTATGGAAGCATAATACATGCAACCCTAATTCTGTCAGCTGCTGCCTGGTTCCTGGGTCTTGATTATCTCCTTCCCTAGTCTTTGCTGTGCTATCTGTAGACATCTACCCAACCTGTAGGTCAGAAACTCGTCACATGTTCCAGTGGTCCCTTAATTAAATCTTGTGATATTCCAGGAATTAGGTTGTTCGGGAGAACTTGAGTGTCTAAGTTAACTTCTGAAAACAGAAGTTTCCATTTTTTGAACATCTCATTAACTACTCTCTGCTTCCTCCCACGCCCTCGCTTCCATCAGCTCCCCCAAAACAGATAGCTTCTCATAGTCCAGAATGGTGCCTACCAAGCAGTCCAGTGTTCTTACGAGAATTTACTCTTGTTTCTGAATTGTCCACAAGGTTAGGGCCCCATTATATTATTATTATTTGGTCATACGGTGTAACATGTGGGATCTTAGTTCCCCGACCATGGATCAAACCCGTGCCCCCTGCATTGAAAGCACAGTCTTAACCACTGGACTGCCAGAGAAGTCCCAGGGCCCCAATATCTTGGTAATTCCTACTTCCTTAAGGTTTGGATGGATTCTGATTTGGAACAGACATACTAGCAAGTTCCTGGTCCAAACTTCTCCTACAACCAGACTCCTTCCTCTATTCTCACTTCAATGCACCCCACCCCACATTACCAGCACCTGGGAAAACATACTGGATGGATCTGACTCTCTGCTGCCTCTGCCTGGTCTCACCTGGTCCTTTTTGGGTCATTTACTCAAGCACTTGTTACCTTGCATCCTGCAAGCCTAGAGAAAGGGTTTGCCGGTATTAAGATACCATTTTAAATAACTCATCAGTGTCTAAAAGAACCCCAACACTTTTCCCACATGAATGTGTAAAGAAAGTTTCTGTGATCGCTATTTTTTAGTACTGTGCCAAAACATGATCCCAGGAAGCTGATTTACACTAGGGCAATCCTTGTTTTGAATGAAGTTTTATTTGAACACTACCATGATCTCTGCTCATTCAGTTATATGTGGTTTATATCTGTTTTTGTGCTACACTGGCAGACTTGAGTAGTCATGACAGAAACTGTACAGCTCACAAAGCCATAAATAATTACTACCTGACCCTATATATAAAAAGCTTACCAAACTCCACCTTATACTCATCCATAACTTCATCTGTTTGTTTGTATCCTAAATAGACTCCTACCTGAAGGACTAGTACCTAGGTACCAAGATGTCTACTTTGTTGAACTCCAAATTATTTTCACCAAAAGGGACAAAACCTATTTCAAATTTGTGACATCTAACTAAAGACACTGGCACACATGGGGAGAAAACCTCCAAAGCTAATCAGCTCAAAGACTCCTAGAGGAAATTTAAAAATGCAGACTAGGATGGAGGCAAACTTGAGATAAATTATTTACAATTATTGTAGTCCATAGGAATTCAGAAATACCAATTCCACTTCTCAGTTAGTGTTCTCTTTGCAGTTCATTTATTCTGACCACACCCTACTGCAAGAAAAATTCAGCCTCACTGGAGTGGAGAGAAAATTGACATTGATTTTCTCCCATTAAATAAAATATTACTTAGGCATACTTATAAATGGTTATATCACCAAGGCTTGCAAATAGAGAAGATAATTTTTTTTTCTTAACCTCATTTGCTACACTGAACCTGATAGAAGGAAAGTAAAAATTTCTCATGTAAATCAAATGACTAGATATGCTGACATTTTGTTGCACAAAGTCATCCTACAAGGTTACACATAAAACTACTACATTGCAAATGGCAGAAGGAAGGGGTTTTACACCCCACTGTGCCAAGTTTTACTTTTTTTCTCTGCACTGATTAAAATAAAGGAGCCATCACTGTCAATAGGCAGACTCTGCTACCTTGCTTTTATCAAATGCAAGGAGGTGTAAATACAAATGTAAAGTACAAGTAAAGATCACGACTCACTGTCTGACAGCAAAACTATTAAACAGAATCAAAGACTCAGATGAACTCACATTGCCTTTCAACACATTGCTAAAGAATCCTTTTCACTGTAAAATTAGCATAAAATGTCACAGTTCTGACACTGCTGTTGAAGAAACTTGGTTTAAGGCATTTAAAACAACTTTAAGACTTCAAATGAAGAGGAGTTACTCACCAGAGAATAAGTCACATGGCATTTGGCCTGGACACAAGGCTTCTCAAATTGTAATTAGTAACTGATTAAAAGTTGATCTCTCAGGGCGTTAAAATCCAAAATTTTAGGGCACTTGTTGATTAAAATATATAGTTTGTTGAATGAATGCAGGCTCATACATACTAACAACAAAATCAATGTTTGTTGCTGCTTATGAAATACAAAGACAATGATTTATTCTCAGGAAGTCAGTTGGACCATGAGGTAAGGTACATGGGTTCTATATTGAGAAGTGAAAATCCTGCCCATGGTGTAGGATTCCATCATCAGAAGTGAAAGGAACAGATGGGAAGGAGGATGGGACCTGCAGGTACAAGAGAACAGATATGAAATCCCAAAGTTTCCTGAGTGTCAAGAGCTTTCCTATTTTCTGCTAATCAGTCCTTTAAAGGCATGTGTCTTCAAGGTCAGTGTTACAGTATATTAAGCTATGAAAAGGCTGTGATCCAAAGGATTTTTATGATTAATAATATGAGTTCTGTGAAAAGCTTCATCTTGACTATTTACATGTTGAAGCTAGACTTCTAAAACCAGCTCTTGGCCAGCCTCACAAAAATACATGCAACTTAGTTCTATCTGGCTTGGGGGTGTTTTATACATGCCCTCTGGACTCTACATTCTTTTTTTTTTTTTTTAATGTTTCATCAGAGAAGATTTATTTTTGCCTCTGAGAGTACAGCTGGGTGTTTTAACATGTCAGGATAACCTTATTTTAATCAGAGATGAAGCTGATTTGAAGCTTGGTTTTACTTTATGAAGAACTTATCTCTCTAGGTTCTCTTTTAAAAAAAAAAACAAAACATTTTTAATTGAAGGATAGTGGCTTTACCCCTCTGGACTCTAGGTTCTGAAGCATCAGCTATGTTCACTCGCCTCTCCATGTATACTTAGCATAGAACCTGGAACACAGCTGTTGCTTAATAAATGCTTGAGGCACACTGAAGACAGCAAGAGCGATTCTCATCACTTATTATTAAGTAGTGTGAGATCACAAGGATAGAGATGCTGATCTGTCCAAGGAAGACTGGCTTTGGCTGGCAATATTCACTCAGCCCCAGCCCAGTAAGTTTGACCTCAGGCTTTTCTCCCATGCACTTCAAAAAAGCAAGCCACAAAACGCTGTCACTTACTGTGGGATCCAGTGTGACTAACTGATAGAATTCTGGCCTCATATCCTGATTTCTGTATTTTCCTCCGGCTCCTTCAAATTTGTGGTCCATTAAGTTTCTCCTTCCGAAATTCCGGGCCATAGTTGTCCAACTTCCCCACAGTCGTCCACTTTTCACCTTCCCTTAGCTGTGGTGCTTTCTGTGACCTCAGCTTAAGAAGACCCTGTTCTAACCTCTAACACTTGGGCGTCTCCCAAACCCTAATCATACTCTACTATACCAAGGAGGAATTCTGATCTCAGAAAAAGCCTCAGGGAAATACTTTAATTTTTGTTTCCTTCCCTAAAATCCTTACGGATCTTTGAGAATTTCTAGCAAAGGTGGGAGTGGGCGCTCTTTTCCTCTATGATAAATTCCCAGGATTTCAACCCTCATCTCAGTGGATAACTGAAGGCTTGCCTTGGGTGATCTGCATGCAAGTACTTCTCACCCCCCAACTGCCAATCTTTAGAGCAAAGGCTGAACAGGTTATTTATAACTTAAAGGGGTACTGAGTATTATTTAACACCCTCTGTATACCATATTGTGCTTCCTCTGCTCTTCCTAAAGAAATCATATCATGGGACTATATTTATTGCTTAATTTTCTTTTTTGTAACACTTTGATAGCTACTTGGGAGCAGCTTTTTTGTTTTCCTTATTCATTGTATTCCCCAGAATATTAACAATAAAACGTGTATACAAAAGGACACCAGGAATGCTTAGTAAATGTAGGAAGAGAAAAAGTACGCATTTGCAGCTATATCAAATCTAGTTTGGTAAAACAAATATTAAACTATTAGACTGAAATGAGACTTCTGACCAGTTTTTGTGTCTAGTTTTAATAGTCATTATCAGAATTACGTATGTATTCTAAAATCCTGTAAATGCAAAATAAATAACCTCTTTCTACCCCTCCCCCCACTTCTTCATCCTTTGATCATCTACAATTTCTTTTCTATTGATGCTTCCCAGTCTCCATGACTCTTGCCTCTTGTGATCCCAAATGAAATTACACAAGAAACTATGTCCCTTGCTCTAAGTTTCTAAGATGTTTGTGTGGATGTTTTTATTTCATTCATTTAAAAAATATTCACACTTAGGAGTAAGAATGGGTAAAAATGGAAGTCAGAGGAGCCTCTCTTCAACCTCTTCAGCCTCTGGTTGTTCTTTCTCTCTGCTTGCAGTGGTCTACTGTTCTTAAGATGTTTGGTGACCTCATCTAGTTCTGACTCTCTCTCAGACTCTAGTTCTCCTTACAAAATCTGCTCTCAGCCTAGTTTTGTTGGAAATATCCCAATCTATGAATTAGTCATATGATGTTAATGGATCACAGCAGCTTATGGCATTTTCTGGCTCAGAGGGATTTGCATCTTGATAAGGGGCAGTGCCCTAACCCTGAGGATCAAATTGCTAATGGCAGAATTGAAGTCTTTGGGAACGGCATCAAGGGTCAGAAAGCCTTCCAACCCTTTCAGATTGGCTGCCGGCTCTAAAAGTGCAGAGAACTTCTACTCCCACAGCGCCATCTCCCTTTATTACCATAAATAATGAAGAAGTTATTTTCTATATAAGTCCAAATGCTGACACTGACCCTGCTGAACTCATTATAAAGGGGAAAAATGTCCACATAGTGACTCCAAATAATTTTGGATTTGGTGGAGGGGAAATGAGAAGCAAGGAAAGCAGGAAGGAAGAGGGAAAGACCGGAAAGGAGGACTGTCAACACAGGGAATGAAAGAAAAATCTCTTTAATTTGTATGCTGTTATATTATCAGATATGCAGTAGGCATGCATTTTAATGCCACTTCTGAAATCAATTGTGTGTGCTAATTTTTTCATACAATAAAAAAGGAGATTGATTTACGATCTGTGGGAAAGAAGACTTAAAAGACATAACAAATTTAGGGGCCACTAAATGTAATGTGTAAAAACTGAACAACAAATTTCATAATTGAAGCTCAGTATCTTAAATTAGTATGTAACAAGGAATACTAATTTTGGTACACCGAGGCCTCAGTGCTATCTACAAGTTATTATTAATCGAAGTGTATGACCAAGATGTTACTGCTAGGAATAGTGGGAAAGCAGTTCTATAGTCACATATTTTTGAAGAAAATCAATAGGAAATGGATTTGTTCAACTGCAGGAGAATTCAGCTGCATTCATTGAACTCATGACTCTTTTTGATCTTTTTGAAAAACAATAAATCACACACTCACAGAATACAGTGCTGGCCTTGCGTTAGGTCACGCATATCCTCTTAGAGACATGGTCAAAAGGCTTGAGAGGGCTTGGAAGATGATCCCATACCAAATAAATCAATACAGTGAGTTTGCAAATGCATGTTACTGCACTGACTCTTAAGTTTCTTAGTGAAACTTTGAAACTTAATAAGGTCTCATTTTATTTGTCTTTTAAAAAGAAAAATTAATGCAACAATTGGAAAGATGAGTTAAAATTTCTTTTAAAGTGAAAATTTCAGTTAATTGTATATCATGAATTTTATAGATAGTCTAAATCAAACAGAACAATAAAGATAATGTTCATTAATATGAACTACTTAGGAAAGGAATTAATCTGTCCCTTCTATCTTTGAAATGACTGCCACTTACTAAATCATCTTTTACTCTACTTCTCTATCTCTTCAAACAACTGATAAGATTTAGCAGATAAGATACAGATTAAGACTGTGATTAGATACAGTTAGGAAGACATAGGAAGATGTAAGTTATTAGAGAAAAAAAGACATAGAGGGTAATATGAGAACATATATACGCACAATTATTGTCCACTGTGAAAGACTAGAATAATAGAGGGGAAAAATATTTAAATCACTAATTAATAAACAGAAAACTCAAGAAAATAGTTGGGAATCCAGAACAGGAATTTCTCACACCCTACAGCCCAACAGTAAAAAGGAAAACCCTCTCTTCTTGCTGGGCAGGAGGTCAGCTAATGAGAGCGTCACAACTCAGCCAATGAAAAGCCACACTATACTTCAAACTTTCAACTCCTCCAATGGACTCTTTGTTTACCACGGTCCTCCCAACTTCCTCTCCCCTCCTCTAAAAAAGTTCTCCTCTCCTTGCTGTGCGGGGACTCACACGTGGCTAGTCAAGGTTGCATACTTCAAACTGCAATATTCTGCTGATCCCAAATAAACCCATTTCTGCATTTCTGCAGGAGAAATAACTGGCAGTCTTTCTGTTTTAGGTCAACACAGTGCAATCTGTACCCATTAGGTAGGAAATAGCCAAGCCCTAATGCTGAAGTCAACTGTCTTTCATACTACAATGGATAAAGACTACTATTAAAGCTATTTTGGAGCAACCATTCATCGGACAGTGAGGTCCAGAGCACCGATCCAGTGAGCTCTTGATAGGAACTAGATCACAGCAAGAATGGGAGATGCACAGAACAGGACTGATGGATTAAATTACCTTAGTAGAAACTTCCAGAGTCCTTTCTGAGTCTGTTCTCTTTGCCTCACCTGGCTGAGAGATATCAATTTCTCAGTAAGGACAATTGGAAGTATATATCAGCTCTCCACTCTTTAGCATTAATATTTTGTGGGCATATAATTTTCCTTACCACATTATGGTACTCATATAGCTTCAATAAGTTCCTGAGTTGCCTTCACACAATACTGAAATACTCCCTGTTGCCAACCTTGTTATAGTTTGATACCTCTTCTCCATTATTGCAATCAAGATTTTTGGTTGCCATATAATCAAAGAACAGATTTCTTTAGAAGTCTTATTTCTGAAAGAGTGAACTTCAGGCTACAAAGATGATTTAGTGTGATTTAAGAGGTAGTCATTTAACAATGATGCCCCAGGTCTGGAGGCCTAAGGCAGTGGGTATGGTCCATCCTGACAGGGAGAAATATTCTATCACTGTATCAGCATTATTTAAAATTGACCGTGTGTGGTCATAATTAAAAAAAAACACTTTTAGTCAATTTTATAGTTTTTAAAATTGTCTTTAAACTCTGAACCCCCTTATTGCCTGCATCTATGATGGACATTCTCAGTATATCACCACCGACCTGGGTATTCACTTTCTGTTTCTCTTACCAGATTGCAACTTCTTTGAGGGCACGAAAGAGATGTAAATTACCTTTGGATAATAGAGCCTAAAATTTAATGGATTCTTAGTATCGGTTTGTTGAAGAAAGGAATTTCACTTATTATGATCCGTTTGGTGACACACAACCAAACATCCAGTTTACACTGATATTAACAACACTGCAGATACACTGAATCACAAGAGAAATTTGGTTCACTGACCCAACAATGTTCTCAAATACCCACTCTTTTTTTCCTCTCCACTCTGCTTTCTGGGGTGTCACATCACCCACACAGACAAAAACTGGCTTCCAGTAACTCTAAAGACGACAAAAGTCTTCCTCCATGACTGGAGAAACCCAGGAGTAATTCTAGAAACATCTTCATAAAGGCAAGGAGGCTTGATTTCCAAATCTTGCTCTCCATTCTCATTGTTCTGGCCTGGGTCACGTGCTTACCCCTGAATCAATGGCTCCTAGAGCCAGGGAAGAAGCGAGCTCCTCCCAGAAACTGGAAGGAAGGCTGGAGTGTGTACCAGGGGAAGTGGGCATGGAGGTTGAGAAGGCCTGACAGTGCCTACCCAAGGGATAAAGTATAATAGGTTGTATATTGGGGGATGAATGCAGGCTTTCACTTGGAACAGAGCTTATGATATTGGGCAAAATCTAAAAATAATCAGCTGCATATGAACCATTTCTAAACAAATTTTTATTATTTACATATTTGATTATTTGTATTGCTAGTATTTTATTTTCAGAATATTTGCATGAAACTGATCTTATCTACTCCTTGTTATCATTCAGAGGGCTAGCCAGGTAAGATATTTCTACTCCGTACCCTTCTTATTCTAATTTATCATATGGGCTATTCTTGTAAAGTATTTGCAAAGTATTGAAAAAATAAGAAAGCTATTTATTAGCATGCTATAGTAATATTGTTTTACCTGCCACATTTGACTTTGACTAAAAGGAAGTCCACCAGAGTTTTATTGACGATTATTTTGCATCCAAGTGACAAAAGTAATTTTCATATATTGAGGTATGGGCAAGACATTCTGGCTCATATATGAGTTATCTTGAATTTTATGCTGACTAAAACAGCCTATTTGTGGACTTTCAAACATACACTGTACATCTGCCTTAATTATTAAAGAAAAGGACGCACTGACCAGAAGTAAAGAAAATCCATATTAAAAATAAAGAGTAAATGCCTCCCTCCCTGGAACAGCCATGCGGGTTCTCCTCCAGTGATAAGACTCCCTTCCCAGGTGCCAAGACCACACTGACTCACTGGTAAGTGTTGGTCTGTTTTTGCTGAAACCTTGAAGAAATATATCCATGACTTGTTTAATGTTCTTTGTTCTGACAAGATATAAAACCATGTTGAAAACCATGCTTCCCTGGAGCAGTTTCTTAGAGTAACCTGGGAAGCTATCTTCCAGACTATAATCCTCAGTTTGGCTCAAATAAAACTCTTCTCTACTTTTACTATCGATAGTTTAATATTTTTGTTGACAGAAGTTAAGAATGCCAAAGAAGCCAAAGACATCTCACTACAAGGTGTTTTCACTGGTGTTCAAGAGCAGTATGTACTAACATTTCTGGAAAAAAATTAGGTCAAAGAACTCAGGAAATTCTACATTTATACATTAAAATACATGTTCCACTGTCAAGCATGAAGTTAGGAAGACTGTACCTGACATCCATCTTTACTGTTGGCAAAAAGTGGATCCCTCAGAGAAGCTATTAAATGTGTTCCATTTACCCAATCTGACTAGCCCAAAATACATTGATTTACAAGGTTTCCCAATGGAATCACTTTTAATACAATGTGGACTATAATAAAAAGGCTGTTTCACTGTTCATTCATTCCTTCAGTTCACAAATATTTATTGAACTCTTACTAAAGGGTTAATCTTTGGAATGACAAGGAGCTTATAGTCTAGTTATATGGAGGCTGATAATAAACACAAATATATAATGTGAAGTGGAGAAAAGCACTTAACATATTCTATATATGAAGAAAATAAGGTAGGTTAGAACCAGAAGGGAGAAAATGCTAAATACCTGGAAAGGATGTAGTTGAAGGGAACACAAATCATGTCCCTACATTTTTCTTAACATGGGAAATAAAGCCATTTGGACCACAATCCTTTCAGCAGTAGCTTTCAGGAAGAATTCTTAGCTTTGGCACTATGGACAAATGTTTTCTAATTCCTATCTCTGCCATCTGACCCCATGCTTTCTTTATTTGGATTAAGGAAGCTACTACCTCTTATGGATGACTCTTTGATTTTTTATCTTAGGGAATTATTTAAATTTTCATCACTATATCAAGCTGTCCTGTAAGTTACATCACAACTATATGTGAATCATAAATTTAGAAATTACAGTTGTTTAGTAAAGTCGGGAACAACTTAATTTAAAAATCTCCCCATTTGCTAGGATGCAATTTAGAATCAGAGCTATTTTATCCTTCATTGCACACCCCTAATTGTTATAGCTTAGGCAGCTGAAAGAAAAAAAAAATCAATCCAACCTTGAGTAAGAGGGCAGGAGGAATAAAATCTGGACTGGAATTAACCATCAAGAAACTTAAAAATATAGAATAGGTTGAGCTTAGGGAGACACACTATTTCACATCTAAGCATAAAGGAAGGGCTACTTATAATACTGTCTTAATAGTTATACATTTCAATCCAAGAGCTATCACGGGAAACCTGGAAAGACAGTGAATGTCAGAAAATGGAAGATGTCAAGGATACACAGAGTTCAAAGGCAACTGTCTCTTCGTTTCAAATATGGATAAGAGTAGGTCCCACAATGGAAAATACACAGACAACAAGGCAATCAGAAGGGAGAGTTTGACTTTTCTCTGAAACTTCTAGCTATTCTGAAAAGCTAAGAAATCTTGAGGTGTTATATGAAATCTCTCTTTTCAGAGGTCTGAATTATAACCCTGTTTGTCTAGACAGGGATTCTTAAGTATTTTTTGGTGTATCCATATTACGCGTGTTTCACATAGAAGATATTAGGGGTATTTGAGGCTGAAAAAAAAAAAAAAGTGCATCACTGTAGTACCTTCTTTTCTAGGAAAATATCACTTGAGAAAAGCCAAACATGAAATTGACCCTAGCTTCAGGGATTTGCAGAGTAGGTCCAGTCATTCTCTTTGTGTCCATCATGATGTCTGAGTTTACTGCATTTTAAAAATGAATTTGATCTTACCACCTAATTTGAATTTTTCACTCATTAACCCATACCCATATATATTTAACCAAGGAATCACGCAATATTTGTCTTTTTGTGATTGGTTTATTTCTCTTAGCCTAATGTCCTCAAGGTTCATTCATGCTGTAGCATATGTTAAGATTCCATTCTTTTTTAATGCTGAATAATATACCATTATATATTCACCATGTTTTGTTTATCCATTCATCTGTTGATGGATATGAAGGTTGCTTTCACCCCTTGACTATTGTGAATAATTTCACAGATTTTCTTACCACCTGGTATATGTCATTTTAGAACTCAAGTGCAAGAGCTGAAAGCTGATGCTACTGTCATTATAAATTCTTCTCTGTAGTTTTCCCTTTCTACTGAAGGCTTCTTGAGGTGAGCACAGGAAACATGGGATCCCACACTCAGGAATCTTAGCTCAATGATTTAGGGGTTTGTAATCATGAAGCCTTTATGTGTTAATTCACGGCCTCTCTAGTCTAAGAAAGACAACTCATTTAATCAATCACCCTATGTTTAAATTGCCTTTCCAAAATTCCTGATGAGTATTTTTCTGACCCATACTGGTAACTGCAATGATGGATGAAGTCTGAAGCACAACTGCCATCTTTCGACTGCTCTAGCAGAGAATTCTTTTTCGAGCTAAACTGACATGCAACTTGGATTGGCTCTACTCTGCTATGTAATGAGTGTTTGTGTCTCCCCTCAATCCCAAATTCATACGCTGAAACTCTAATGAGATGGCATTCAGAGATGGGGCTTTTGGGAGGTGATTAGGTCTTGAGGGGTGGAATTCTCATGGTGGGAAAAGAGAGCTGGCCCTCTCTGCTCTCTGCCATGTGAAGATACAGGGAGAAGATGACCAACAGTAAACCAAGAAGAGTGTCTTCCCCAGACATCAGATCTGCTGGCATCTTGATCTTGGACTTCCCAGCCTCCAATACCATGAGAGGTAAATTCTTGTTCTTTAAGCCCCTAGTCTATGGTGCTATGTTGTAACTGCCTGAATGAACACATACGCTTTGGATTCATGAAGAACGTATCATAGACTCACCGAATGTCAAACAACCTGGAAACAGTCTCTTCCAGGCACCTCTGAATTATAGGCTCATTTCACTTCCTTGAGGGAAACTCTTCAAATCTCTGAAGATTGGACAATATTATGTCTTCCCTTCTTCTGGCTAAACACTGCTGGCTCCTAAGATCCCTTTTCAACTGAAGGGGTTGTGGACCCTCTGCCCTTCAAGTTGTTCTTTTCTAAGCCTACTCCAAGTGACCTGTATTTCATTTAAACTCTAAGACCCAGAAATGGAACTTATATAGCTCTTTATGCTAACAATCATCTATTGATCTACACCTTTTGAATATGATCATTTGTCCAGCTATGAATTCAATGACTACTGATGAAGAGCTCAGGCTCTATGGTCAAGAAGATCTAGATTTAAAGCCAAGCTCTTTTCAGTTATGTGATACAGGGAAATTAATCTCATTAAGCCATTGCTTCCTCATCCATTTAACAGAGATTACCTAGTATGTATCTCACATAGAATGCAAGCTAAAGTACTTAGGACAATGCCTGGCACACAGTAAATTCTGAATTAATCTAAGTTTCTGTAAGCCCATACTTTCCCATCTATTCAAATTGCCATTATAAGAGGCAAGGAGATCTAAATAAAGGGGAAAATAATGATTGGAATAATAGATCTTTTCATTTGCATTACTTATAATGATACTTTTATCAAAGCAAAGAGTTGCTTATCATTAGTTGCTTCAGCCCTGTAAAAAAGATTTGTTAGAATGAGTTACTAGGTTTTGTTCAGTTTGGAATCCTAAAATCTGAAATTTATTCTAGCTGAATTCATGCACTCTTTGAATTTATTAATCCAGTTCAACAGCAATCTGGTAATTCTTTTGAGCAGTACAGTTTAACTGAGTTTTAGACTGCTCTCTCCTCATACCATCAATACTACCTTGAACCTCCAATGCCTTTTGAAGGAGGAGTCCTACATGTATTGCAGTGACAACAAGGGTTGACAAATATTTTACAGACATGCTGAATTATCTTTTGAGATAATCCTTTTAGCACTTGGCTACACTGTCGTGCTAGTCACATTTTGAATGATACAGAATTTTATTTGTCTTAAACATGGCACTAAAATATATTTTGGGGGTTGAATTTTCATATCATGTGTCTCAAAAGACATGGTTGGATATGAAAAGCACGTGGATGATATGAAGGCAGTCAGTCGGCTATGGGTCAAGTTCTGGAGCTTTTACCCATGGATTCTGTGACTTGGACAAAGTATTCTCCTTATGCTACTCTTTGGTCTCTCATAACTAAATGGAAGTACTGATACTAGCTACTTCAGAGAGTTGCTGTAAATGAAAGAATTATATGAAATACTTAGGGCTTCTCTGGTCGTCCAGTGGGCAAGACTTCTCCTTGCAAATTAGGGAATGCTGGTTTGATCCCTGGTGAGGGAACTAAGATCCCACATGCCACAAAGCGACTAAACTCCTGTGCTGCAACCACTGAGCCTGAGCCACAACTAATGGGCCCACACTCTGGAAACTGAGAGCTACTGAGCCCATGTGCCCCGACCACTGAAGCCCGCACACCCCGGAGCCTGTGCTTGCAACAGGAGAAGCCACTGCAGTGAGAGGCCCTGGAACTGCAACTAGAGGGTAGCCCCTACTTGCCACAACTAGAGAAAGCCTGCACACAGCAGCGAAGACCCAGCACAGCCAAAAAATAACCGTCTTATTCCTACATTTTCTTTTTCAAAAGGCATAGCTTGTAAATACTTCATAGGATAATTGTAAGATGAAATGGGATAATACAACCAAAGCACTTGGGACAGAGTAGAAGCTCAGTGAATGGTCATTACTTTTTTCCCCTCCTGTCCTCAACTCTTTTTTCATCCTTCACTAATACGTACCTTTATCTATCCATACCTGTAGGAATATATGTAGGAGAGATGTATTTATTTTTGCACAACTAGCTTTGAGCCAGTGAAAATGCTTCTGCAATATTATGCTGTGCTGCATGCTCAGTCGCTACAGTTACGTCTGACTCTTTTTGAGACCCAGTGGACCACAGCCCTCCAGTCGTCTGTCCATAGGACTCTCCAGGCAAGAATAGTGGAATGAGCTGCCATGCCCTCCTCCAGGAAATACTATGCTACATATTATGGAATATAAGCAGTCCCTGCTAAGCTAGCAAGGGTAGAGACAGATCGAAACTCACACGCTCATTACTCTTGCTCTGTGGTTGGCCCTTTGATATGTTCAGCTGCTACTGGGCCAGAGGTCTCTAGACAGTCTATTGGAATTTCATTTGCTAAATGCTGGAGATAGCAGAGACCAAGGAAATATAATAAAAAAGGCATGGCTCCTAGAATTTATTGGCAAATCCAAAGAAACAAAAAAGCAAAATTTGATATAACCAGGGGCTCTTCATACTCCTGTTTTCCACCTTTGCCACATGCTGTCTAGCTAACCTAAGCTATTTTTCAGTGTAGTTTTGGAAATCAGAGGGGGGATTTAATGCCTTGCTTGAGCATGCTTTTGTTTGGCTCAGACTGATTTATATTTAAGACTGTATTCCTTTCTTCAAAGAACTTTGTTAGAATGAGTGTTTAAAAATATAAAACCTTGTGCAAACTCAGTCACTTGAAAAGAGAGTGAGAAGATGATGGCATCATAAGCAGAAATGGAAGAGAAATAAAACACTTCACATATTAAAAATAGAAGAGGCGGAAGTGGCCGCTGTTAATGAGGTATTTGAAAAAAATCAAGCAAAGAAAGATGGATGGAAAAACACACACACACACACACAAAATGGGAAGAATCAAAGATGCAGACACAACACAATAAAAAGAAGTCAACTCACTTTGAGTATATTGTCTGTTTTCTTCTTTTCTATTATCTGCTTGATTTAATAGCAAAGAGGTCCAGCAGTGAAACTGGAGGAACTGGCTTGTTAAAGAAGGAGATTTTAAAAGAGAGCCTTTCATAATTCATATTCCATTCTCTAAGATCCATATTTGAATGCTTCTAAAGAGGAATCACTGTGGTTGTTAGGGCAGCCTGTGTTACTTTCCATGACCTCAGGAATAAATGGATTGTGCCTTCCAGACCAAGGACTCACATGGTTCATGGAACTCTCACTCAAATAATTAGTTTTTTGCTGATGTCTGAGTAATCTCTGAAGTTTTCCCAAACGTACAGGCCATGATGACAGCAACTGAAAAGTTGCTTTGCCTCAGAGCAATAATGGCCTGGAAACTGGGTTAACTTGATGTTACAGTCACAGCCACAAGCAAATAAACTTGTAAACTGGTAGAAAATGAGATCAAAGACTACTGTTCCTTTTTTTTCCTTTCATCCCTGTTTGGGTAAATAATGACTGGGCCAACATATGTTTGCTTTTTTTACTGACTGGGTTCCAAAAAATATTTACAGGGGAGTTTATTCTGTAGAACAGTCCCTGGATTCATGTTTCTGAATCTCTGTAGTCAACAATAATTCTTGTAGACCCACGAATATGACTCTTGGATGTCAACAAACCAAAGTGTGAAATGTCCTGTCTGTGCACAAGAAGAAGTGATGTTGCTTAAGAACTGGCACAGCCTGGGCTCTTTTTTGATTCCCTCTATGACCTTGAACTTGCACTGCCTGCCTTTTACTTTCCTGGACTGGCGAGCTGGGTAATACGACTTACTTTAAACCAGGAAATGGCAATATGCCAGGTGCCCTTAGGTGAATTTAGTCCAATAACATCACCATGTCAGTGGCCTTTGCCCAGCACACGGGGAGAAGAGGGGAGGACAGAGTCTCCTGGATCCTTTCAATCACCACAGAAGCTCCCCTCACACCCATCAGAGAGATGATGTAGCACACCATTAGCTGCGTTTGTGGGAACCTGAGCCAAAGATTAATGGGTTCTAAAGATTGTTGAGCTCCAGAGTAGCATGCTGTTCCTTCGTTCTCATATTTTTCACTAGCAACTAGCTTTGCACTCTTGGCAAATCATTTGAAATCTCTCTGTGCCTCTGCTGTTAGTCTGTACAATGAAGCTAGTATGTCTTACAGGACTGTGGCAACCAAACTGTATTGGATTGAAAGTGTTTTGGAAACTTAGGAACTATTTAAGCAAATGAGACACTAAGAGGTAGGTTACTATGAAGGTTAAGAGCACACTGCAGCCAAAATTCCTGGATGAGAAACAGGCAGCGTGTCATCCATGTAAGTGAATGTGTAAGTGCCCCATTCACAGACTCTGTTAATAAGAAACTCAGGTTTTCTTCCCACTCTTGCCCAACAACTCTCTTAAAGCTGCCCTCATTGGGGTCACAGATAAGCCTCCTCATGGCTAGATTCAGCAGACCTTTTCCAATCATCTGGTATAAAATGGGAACGAATAGTTCCTAATAATAGTAGGTGCATATCTTTATACATTTGTCCAAACCCACAGAATGCACATCAGGAATGCACCCTAATGTAAACCATGGATTTTGGGTGATAACTCTGTATCGCTGTAAGTTCATCAACTGTAACAAATGTACCACTCTGGTGGCAATACTGATAGTGGGAGAGGCTGTGCATGTGCAGGGGCAGGGGATATGTGGGAAATCTCTGCACTTTCTGGTCAGTTTTGCCATGGATCTGACACTGCCTAAAAAATAAAGTCTACTAAAAAAGAAAAGAAAAACAGTATCTATCTCACAGGGTGTTATGAGGATTAAAAATCTATATAAAAAGCATATATTATACCCAGACAGCTTATATTACTCAACCAGCTTGTATCCAACCAGTCCATCCTAAAGGAAATCAGTCTGAATATTCATTGGAAAGAATGATGCTGAAGCTGAAACTCCAATACTTTGGCCACCTGATGCGAAGAACTGACTCATTTGAAAAGACCCTGATGCTGGGAAAGGCTGAAGGGAGGAGGAGAAGGGGATGACAGAGGATGAGATGGTTGAATGGCATCACTGACTCGATGGACATGAGTTTGAATAAGCTCCAGGAGTTGGTAATGGACAGGGAAGCCTGGCGTGCTGTGGTCCATGGGGTCGCCAAGAGTCGGACACAACTGACCGACTGAACTGAATATTATACCCAACATAAACATTCAAAAAAGGTCAGAAGAGTTTTCATGAATCTCTCAAAGAATATTCTTTTCTTCCTCTTTTTGCTTTCATTTAATTATCTTGAATGAACTGATTCATTTGCCTTCCCCCTTTTCTATCTGTTTCTCCCTACTTCATTCAATTATGGGTGTCCCACCAAACTGACCACATTTTAGTTCTACACAAAAACATTAGGGATTTATAAAGGAAGCAGCTGTTTTGCTAAAGTTACAGCCACAGTATTATCAGATTCAGCAGTTTCCACACCGGCAGCTTATTTCCAGGTGAAGCTAAACCCTTGCCAATGGCAGATCTTCCTATGTGTCAGCTTCACTGCTGTGGAAAGGCTCTGCTGCTGCTGCTGCTGCTGCTAAGTCGCTTCAGTCGTGTCCGACTCTGTGCAACCCATAGACAGCAGCCTACCAGGCTTCCCGTCCCTGGGATTCTCCAGGCTTGCCAGGACTTAATTCAAGCCACCTGCTGAAGGTTGAACACCAAGTGTCTGGAGTAAGCGCTATGAATCCAAAGAGAGTCCGTGTCAATTATGTCAGTATTACTCACAACTCTCACTGTTTTATTATTATTATTATTTTAATATTGTGTGACAAAATGAGATTTGACAAAAAGTTTTACCATGACATTTTATAATATCAATAAACCTCATCCACATGAGCAATTTACAATTTTATGCCTCACTGTATTCTACTTTTGGCTACATGGGCTGTGTGGTCTGAATTTACATAAATATTCAGATAATAAAACATCTGTTCCAATTAAAGGCATTTTGCATTTGTCTTATCACAATCGTATCAGGTCTGACATTGAACTTAAAGAGTTTTTGTTCTTGGCCTTATAAGAAGAGCATTATGTAAGCTACAATTCTATGTATAAAAACACTGCCCTTCCTGCTGAGCACAGTGAGACTGAACAAGTGTTTTTACCAAATCCTTGCAGGTCAAAAGGAAAATGAAAGTTTGCTGAGTAAGTTTTAAGGGCTGAGGAAGGGGGAAAACAAAAATCTTAGGGAAAGACAATTGACAGTCAGGGCTAAGGGGCCTGGGAACAAATCCACTTAAGGGTAGAGAAGCAACCAACAATCACCCTTCTGACTCTGAGGCATTAATCAGCCCATGGTTTTCTATAAGCAGAAAAGAAAGAGAGAAGGGCCTCAAGATGGAAGCTTTTGGTTTTAAATCATGTTTTGTAAATGGGGGATGTCTGCAGTGAAACAGACTGATGTTCCTCAGAGAGGGTGTACTCAATTATCCCTGGAAAATAGTCATAGGAATTCCAATGATTTTAAGAAGGAGCATTAGGCAGAGATACAATGTTGCAAAACAAAAGATGATGGAGTTACCAACTCATTCTCAACAACAGCAATGACAGGAAGCTACAAGTGAGTAACCTGACTCCATATGGTGAGAGGATCCTTCAAACAGCAAGAAGGAAGGGAAAGCGCCTGGTTAACCTTGGGTGTGCTGATCTTGGGGGTACTGAGGAGATGGAACTTGTAAACAATGAATGTGCAAAGGAAGTCTGATGCACAGGGCAGGTGTTCAGTATGTAGTTCAGAAATAAAGGAAGCTGTGTGTAGCATCAGTAGAACAATACTAGCTCCCACTTATTGACTCCTAATTAGCCGTCAATTTTTGTTAACTTAATGAGTCATTTGACAGATGAAAAAAAAAAAACAAAAAACACACCAGCTTTCAGAGAGATTAAATATTCACCCAATTTAATACAGCCAGTTGCCTGTGCAGCTAAAACTCTAACCTAAGCTTGATTATAGAACCAGACATCTTAATCCTTATGGTTTAGTGAAGACTCTGCTCATAGGAGCCATTTTTTCATGGGTTCAAGTTCCCAGCCTACTACTTACTAGCTTGAGTGACTTACACAATCTCTTACAACTCATTTGCTTGTCTACAAAATGAGGATAATCCTGGTTGCTATGGTCTGTTCACATTCTTCTTTCAAATTCATATGCTGAAGCTGTAACCCTTAAATGTAATAGTATTTTTGAAATGTAAGGTTTGGGAGGTGGTTAGGTAATAGGGTCATTAAGGTGAAGCCCCAATGATGGGACTAATGTCCTCATAAGAAGAAGAAGGGACCTCTTTCTGCCATGTGAGAATACAGGGAGAAGGCAGCTTCTCTGCCAGGAAGAGGGTTCGCAACAAGAACTCAATCATTCTGGCACATCTGTGATCTTGGAATTCCTCCAGAATTGTGGGGATAAAATGTTTAAACTATCTCCTTGGTCTGTAGGATTCTGTTAGAGAAGCCTGAGCTAAGACCCTAGTGCTTCCTTTCATGGGTGTGTGTGAGTATTAACTGAAATAGTATTTGGAAAGTTCTGAGCGACTGAACTGAATTGAACTGAACTGAGTGTATGCTAAGTATGGTGTATGGTAACTACTCTGTAAATGTGAACTATTAATATCTTTAAAAGCATCAGCTACTGCTTATGTGTGATTTTCATGTGAACAAGAGCAAAATGACCCATTTTTGACCAAAACTAATATTTGGAACATCTTTCTAGATGCTGAGCTTTATTCTCTTGTTGTTGTTTAGACACTCAGTTGTATCCAACTCTTTGCGACTCTATGGACTGCAGCATGGAAGGCTTCCCTGTCTTTGACTGTCTCTCAGAGCTTGCTCAAATTCATGTCTACTGAGTTGGTGAAGTCATCTAACCACCTTGTCCTCTGTCATCCCCTTCTCCTCCTGCCTTCAATCTTTCTCAGCATCAGAGTCTTTTCTAATGAGTCTGCTCTTAATATCAGGTGGCCCAAGTACTGGAGCTTCAGCTTCAGCATCAGTCTTTCTAATGAATATCCAGGACTGATTTCCTTTAGATTGGACTGGTTGGATCTCCTTGCTGTCCAAGGGACTCTCAAGAGTCTTCTCCAACAACACAGTTCAAAAGCATCAATTCTTCGGTGCTCAGCCTTCTCTATGGTCCAACTCTCACATTCATACACGATTACTGGAAAAACCCATAGCTTTGACTATATGGACCTTTGTATTCTCTTACATGTTAAATAATAACACTTACATTTTCTATATATGATGTCTCATGTGGAAACCCATGGACAGACACTAGGGAGGCAGTGCTATGTGATATGAAGGGCATGACATTTGGAGCCAGAAGACCTGCTTCAATCTCAGCTCTGAGTGGCTGTGTACCCTTCAACAAACCAGTTGTATCTTTAAGCCTCACTCTGCCTTGGTAAAAGAGTTCGGAATAATACTCCCTGTCAGACGATGATAGGTTTTAAAGTATTTCATAAACTGTAAAGCACTGTACAAATATTAGTTATTATGTTAACACCATGAGAATGTTTGAAAAAAGAAAACAACACGTCGCTAGTGAAATCTGAAGAGCTTTTTAATTTGGGAATTGTTGCCAACACCATTAAGAACTTAGACACACTGTACTAAATTTAGCTTAAAACAAACAAAAAAATGAAATGTGATTCAACCCCAAAAGATGTATCTCATTATACATGAAGAAAGGACTCTGAAATAGAGTCAGAGAAACCTAGAGAGGAACATTGTGGACACATAACCCAGAAGTTATAGTAAATTAGAAGACAAGAGTTGCGTTTTTCCAATGTCATGCAGCATTGAAAAGGGGAGTTCTATTTTAGGCTTTTATCAAGAGACAATGGACTCCTTTCTTCTTTTTGGAGCCTGAACAATGCGGGTCTAGCACCCTTCTGGGTACTGCAGGTCAGATACAAGAGCCAGAATGCCTCACACACACCATCCATACACAGGAGTCTGTCTTTGAAGAAGAAATTGGTCTAATTAGACACCTCAGTGGGGGCACTCGGCCACCACCCACAGCTTCGTCAAACCAGTGGATGCCCCTCCGCTCTTCTCATGCTTTTTTTCCTCAAAGGGATTTTGCCTGCTTCACCTCTGTACGTGACTTTTTTGGATCAGCTTGAATCTGATCTGAATCTAAGTATACAGGAAGCAGACTGGACAAAGAGACCATTGAGAATACATTGGAAACGATGGAGGAACATGGTGACTGATCAAAATGAATCGTAGTATTTGGTAAAGCAACATGTTGAAAAAATAAACCCGGACCTATAGTTCCCAAGGAGTGGGAGTAAAGGAGGGAAAGATTGGGAGTTTGGGATTAGCAGATGCAAACTACTATATATAGAATGGATAAACAACAAGATCCTACTATATAGCATAGGGAAAACTATATGCACTATCCTGTGATAAGCCATAATAGAAAAGAAAATGAAAAAGAAAATATACATGTAACTGAATCACTTTTCTGTATAGCAGAATTTAATACAACATTGTATATCAACTATTTCAATTAAAAAAAAAAAAAACTCTAAAAAAAAGCTTGAGATAATAGGGAGAGGGGAAAATATATGGATCAAATGATTGTTACTCTCAGAGGAAGTTTCCATGGCTGCCCCTGGTGAGGTGCGTCCCTACACACAATTCCAGGCTGTCACCCTCCTCTTCTACTAATGAATACAAACACTGAGCCTGTGACTCAGGGGCCCACACACCCCTACTTTCCAGAGCTCTTCCCTCTCTGGCATCATCCTTTTGTCCACTATTTGCACCTGCCATCTTACAGCAGAGAAAGGGTAGTGGTGAGGGTGTAAAATTACGTGTCTTAATCAGTTGAATCCCTGGTGTATATTAAGACAACATCCTCTATCATTCTTTTCAGCATGTGTCACCACCTGCCCATTCAACAGGTATATTCTCTACTGATTCTTATGTGGCCCTCTAAGTGGGCAGGACTGGACTTCAGTGACCCTCTCTCATGGTCCAGGCCTTTCCCTTTAAGCTCTCTTTTCTCATAGCCACCAAGTCCAAGCCTCTTTCCTTGGGTCTTTCTAGTGCATGCAGCCATGAAATTAAAAGATGCTTGCTCCTTGGAAGAAAAGCTATGACCAACCTAGATAGCAGAGACATTACTTTGCAGACAGAGGTCCCTATAGCCAAAGCTATGGTTTTTCCAGTAGTCATGTATGGAGGTGAGAGTTGGACCATAAAGAAGGCTGAGCACTGAAGAATTGATTCTTTCTGACTGTGTTGTTGGAGAAGATTCTTGAGAGTCCATTGCACTGTAAGGAGATCAAACTAGTCAATGCTAAAGGAAATCAACCCTGAATACGCTTTTGAAGGACTGATGCTAAAGCTGAAGCTCCAATACTTTGGCCACCTGATGCGAAGAGCTGACTCATTGGAAAAGACCCTGATGCTGGGAAAGATTGAAGGCAGGAGGAGAAGGGGTGACAGAGGATGAGGTGGTTGGATGGCATCATTGACTCAATGGACATGAGTTTGAGCAAACTCCAGGAGATAGTGAAGGACAGGGAAGCCTGGCATGCTGCAGCCCAAAGAGCCGAAGAGTTGGACACAACTGAGCAACTGAACAACAAGTATAAGGATAAGGTATGAGTAACTGATGAACTACCTAGTTAATTTCTCCAAAGAACACACTGGTAAGTTAAAATGAGAGTAATGAAGAAAAACAAATAAGGAATTGAGATAAAAATGGTATTTTTTTTAGCATACTAATCCAGAATACTTAATTCCCATTAAGATATTTTCTGGAATAAATGTTAAATATCTGAGCTCCATTTCAGTGCCAGGATAATTACTACAAACTTCAGTAATAGAAAGATTGAAAACAAACTACTTAATAAGAGATGAGTTATATGCATCCAAACAGTAAAAGAATATGCAGCCATTAAAAATGATACTATAAAAATATTAAATTATATGGGAATACCATATCCTAAAGTCTAAGATACACATAGTTTGCTGTTTGACATTTCTGAAATTGGGAAGTATCTCACAGTCAATCTTGAGTCAATTCAACAGGTACTAAGCAGATGAGTAAGTTGTCACTTATTTTGCCTGGGCATGCAAGTGTGTGTGCGTGCATATTCAATTGCTAAGTTGTACCCAACACTGTGACCTCATGGACTGTAGCCTGCCAGGCTCCTCTGTTTACAGGATTTCCTAGGCAAGAATACTGGAGTGGATTGCCATTCCCTTTTCCAGAGGATCCTCCCAACCCAGGGATCAAACCTGGGATCAAATCCACATTGGCAGGCGGATTCTTTACCACTGAGCCACCAGGGAAGCCTTAGCTGTATGTTATCTGTTTCTGTTATCTGTGTGCCACTTCAGTTGAGCTATTTGTAATAGTACCACCATATATGTTTCATTTTTAACGTCTGCACTTCTAATTGTAATTTTAGTTGTCATTTTAATTGTCTACAAATACACTTTGATACTACTTTGACATGTAAAATATTGTGTGCACAGAAGATTGTGTCTGGCTGCATATCAGATGATACAATTAAAGGCACTAAAAATAGTCAAATCTTAGGAATACAGGACAGAATTTTCCAAGCCAGGAGAAGCTAGTCTGGCTGATTCATACAGCATGGAGGACCCTCACTCAAGCACTAATTTATCAAAAGCTTCTGACTGACTTTCAAGAGAAGCTGTTTAACTTTCATTTATTTATAATACACGTAAGAAAACAACAAAACTAAATAGAGTGAAAAGAAAACCTATATGGCTTTTGGGGTCTTTTGATTTGCCTCAAAAATTTAATATCAACCCTAAGAGTGGGGAAACATCAAGATAAAGATCCCATGTTATGAGAAGTGTCATGTCACTGGGAAAAAATGCAGAACTATTGATGGCCAGCAAAAATGTATGACTATGAATGATGGACACCACATTCTTTCATTTTTTCCCTTACGGAATGGAAATGTCCCTAAGATTATTCTATGCCTGTCCCACCACTGTAATTTGGAAGTAAATAACTTTACTTATAGTTTAGTAGGTCCACAGATAGAAAAGAAGTCTGCCCCACAATGAAACATACCCAGCTCACACCTACTTGATTTAGGTGATTTACACAATGAGACTTAGGACTTCTGAGCCAATAATCCTTAGATGTAAGTTTTAGGCTTACACTGATGGTATGATAAGTTGAGACTTGGGAGGATATTGGGATAGGATATAGGTTGGATGTGAATTTTGGGGGGCAAGAAGATGGACTGTGGTAAGCTGAAAAAAGATGCCACTCCCCCCAAATGTGTATTTTCTTTCTAATCCTCAGAACCTGTGAATAATACCTCATGTGGCAAAATAGTGATTATTACCTTAGATGGCAAAAAATGTGATTAAATAAAGGATCTTGAGACTAGGTGTTTAGCTTGGGTTATTTTAGTGGGCCCTAACATTTTCACAACTATGCTTATTCAGGAGGGGCAGAGGGAATTTTGAGATAGACACACACATACAGTGGAGAAGGCACTATGAAGATGAAGGCGGAGTTTTGCAAGTGACATAGCAAAAATCCAATGAACAGCTGCATCCTCCATAGGCTAGAGGAGGCAAGGAACAGTTTCTGCCTAGAATCTCAGGGGACAGTTCAGTCCTGTCAAAAGACTTGATTTTAGACTTCTGGCCTCCAGAACTGTGATATAATAAATTTCTATTGTTTTAAATTATCAAGTTTGTGGTAATCTGTTTCAGTAGCCAGCCCCAGGAAATTAATGCAAAAGACAGGGGCATATAATAGTATGGTATGGCATCATCAGGAGTTATGAAGGAGAAACTGTTAAAAAAAAAAACATGTAGCACAAATGTGATTTTAATTTTAAAGTAGAAGAATGAATAAATAAACAAAGAAATGCATATGGAAGATAATATGTCTTGGTTTGCTTGGGTTGCCCTAACAGAGTACTATAAAATAGGAAGCTTGAAAAACAGAATTTTTTTTTCTCAGAGCTCTGGAGACTTGAAGTTCAAAATCAGAGTGCAGCATGGTTGGCTTCTGGTGAGGGCTCTTTTCCTGACCTGCAGTTTTCTTCCTGTGTCCTCACAAGGGGAAGAGACAGACAGCTCTGATTGCTTCCTCTTCTTACAGAGACACTAATCCTGATAGGAGGGCCCCACCCTCAAGACCCCATCTAAAACTAATTAACTCCCAAAGACCCTACTTCCCAACCTCATCACACTGAGGGTGGGGTGTGATTAGAGCTTCAATTTTGGGGAGATGTAAACATTCATCCTGCAATACCATATAACATGGTGTTCTAGGAAACTGAGAATTTACGTGATATTTAATCACATTCTTTCATATGTATAAAGTGTGGTATAAACATTTAACCCTTTGCTGATATGAAAGGAGCCCTTAACCTTGAATTGATAATTAGACCTATTCAGGGTGGGGAATATAGTACTCTGTAGGAAAGAACACAGGCAATTCTCTTGCTTTATAGGGATTAAAGGGTGTGTTCTGAAAGAAAGAGTTCACTGCCATTCAGAAGTGAAACATTCTTTTTTCGTTGTTAATGGTGTCAACTTTGGATTTAAGAAAATTTTTTAAAATTTCCAGATAATCCAAGAATCACTAATGATAAGGAAATATGGCTTTGATGGGAAGGGATTAAAGGAATGAAAGAGAAACAGAAGGGGAGGCTGAGGAAGAAGGGTAAAGACAGGAGTCCCAGGGGGGCCAGTGGTATGATAAGGTCCACTGCCAGGGGACAAGGCTGAGCCAGCGTGCTAAAGGCATGACCACTACCTACAAAGAGGCACTTAGATCCCAGGAACACTTTGGAGCAGGTCTGGAGAGCAGGCTTAAAGGTCTCTGGGTGGGTACTTGACCATCATGCCTAGCAGTTACCAAAAGTCCTTGTCCCACCACCATGAAGTGACTTTGGGACATGCCTGGGTACTTTAAAACTGAAGAGGACCTTTGGGCCTTGTGGGAATGGTGAAGACAACCTTTGACTGCTGTACCGCACAGTTAAAATGAAGTCCTCAACTTGGAATAAAACAGGATGAATGTTCTTTTTCATGTTTTATTTTGACAGTAAATATGTAATACTGTAAACAGTACAAAAAAAGAAAAAGTAAAGTCCTATGAAATGACATAAAAGAGGAGTCTATATATCTACCAAAAGCCATCTGTTGAGTATCTTAAAAGAAGGATGAGGTAAACTTATCAATGGCATCATATCATAGGTAAAAGACTAGTTGGCTGGTCAACCAAGTGCTTAGCCCAGCGTTAGTTCTCTGAGCCCTGGGACTTTGAAATTAGGAGAGGCTGAAGATTAAGTGAAAACAGAAAATGAACTGGAAAAGTGCGAAAAGCTGATGGAGATAATCACCTCTACCTCCCAAAGAACAAAGCTTAACTCCATCACTTACAAAATTTCCCTTCACATTGGCTTTGGGGCTTTGTGTTGTTAATGATATCTCTTAAGCTCAAAAAAAGTATAGATGCCTTGTGATGGTCAGTGAGCTTCTGGCCTAGAGCAAATCACTGTGACTTAATTGTCTGTTACATGGTATAGAGAGATGGGTTAGATGTTTATGATGACACAGCTTTATACCTGCACTCAATCAGTTGGTTTGTAAAGAACATACATCTTCTCTAACCTTAGTTAGAGAAGGGTGAATGAACATGTGACACAGAAATGATGGAGTGCCTAAATCAAAGAGATATTAATGTCAATTAATACAATACGAATGTCAATTACATGTAAATAACAATGAATTTAAAGATACCTGCAATTCTTGTAGACTGCATTCAGCCTTGCAGAATGCACTGGGTGCAGTCAGATAGAATGAAAGACAAAACTGCCTCTGCCACATACTAGTTCTGCTAAGTTAGACATGTTATTAACCTCTTGGAGTCTTGGTTCTTTTGACCATAAATTGGGGATAATGATATTTATCTCAAGGGGATGTTGTGAATGTTAATTAGGTAAAGTATCTAAAGTGTTTAACCCAGTGCCTTTGTAAATCCAGTCCCTGTTGTTCTTTGATCTGCATCACCAAATATGAGCTTTGTCAAATTGCAAGTCTACAAGGGAAAAAGGCTCTGGGGCAAGGTGGTTTCTCCTGTCATCATTAAATCATGCTTACTGTTTACTCTTAAGATGAGTCTTGGCTGCTGCTTTGTCTCAGGCAGGGCAATGTGCCTGGACTAGTGGAGACCAAGCCAGGAGCAATAGCGGGGCTGAAAATTCATGAAAAGATAAAACTGCCACAAAGAAAGAGAGGAACAGGTAGGGAGCAGGGATGACATTATTAACTTGCAGCACAAGGCCTCTGGGTATGAAAAACATAGGCGCTGCTTCAAGCAATAATCACAAAACTCACAAAGGAGCTTGAAATTCTAGAACTACTTGGAAGTAGTAGACCTAAGCTGGCAAAGCAGGCTGAAAAAATGATGTCCTGAGATGAGCACCATGGATAGCTCCCAGGGAAGTCATTTTTTTTCCTCCCTGAGGAGGAGGCAACTAAGAAGTACTCAAACCTGTTTCATGGAGAAGCCAACATCTCTGCCTTAAAGAATCAAGATCTATTAAGGCATATTTGATCCCTAATATTAGAAGAACTTTTTACCCATTCGATATTCCTAAATATAAGTCAATTCAGTTCAGTCGCTCAGTCGTGTCCAACTCTTTGCGAACCCATGGACTGCAGCACGCCAGGCCTCCCTGTCCATCACCAACCCCCGGAGTTCACCCAAACTCACGTCCATCGAGTCGGTGATGCCATCCAGCCATCTCATCTTCTGTCGTCCCCTTCTCCTCCTGCCCTCAATCCCTCCCAGCATCAGGGTCTTTTCCAATGAGTCAACTCTTCACATGAGGTGGCCAAACAAAGTACTGGAGTTTCACCTTTGGCATCATTCCTTCCAAAGAACACCCAGGACTGATCTCCTTTAGGATGCACTGGTTAGATCTCCTTGCAGTCCAAGGGACTCACAAGAGTCTTCTCCAACACCACAGTTCAAAATCATCAATTCTTTGGCGCTCAACTTTCTTCACAGTCCAACTCTCACATCCATACGTGACCACTGGAAAAACCATAGCCTTGACTAGATGAACATTTGTTGGCAAAGTAATGTCTCTGATTTTTAACATGCTATCTAGGTTGGTCATAATTTTCCTTCCAAGGAGTAAGCCTCTTTTAATTTCATGGCTGCAATCACCATCTGCAGTGATTTTGGAGCCCAAAAAAATAAAGTCTGACACTGTTTCCCCATCTATTTCCCATGAAGTGATGGGACCAGATGCCATGATTTTCATTTTCTGAATGTTGAGTTTTAAGCCAACTTTTTCACTCTCCTCTCTCTCTTTCATCAAGAGGCTTTTTAGTTTCTCTTCACTTTCTGCCATAAGAGTGGTATCATCTGCATATCTGAGGTTATTGATATTTCTCCCGGCAATCTTGATTCCAGCTTGTGCTTCTTCCAGCACAGCGTTTCTCATGATGTACTATGCATAAAAAATTAAATAAGCAGGATGACAATATACAGCCTTGACGTACTCCTTTTCCTATTTGGAACCAGTCTGTTGTTCCATGTCCAGTTCTAACTGTTGCTTCCTGACCTGCATATAGGTTTCTCAAGAGGCAGGTCAGGTGGTCTGGTATTCCCATCTCTTTCAGAATTTTCCACAGTTTATTGTGATCCACACAGTCAAAGGCTTTGGCATAGTCAAGAAAGCAGAAATTGATGTTTTTCTGGAACTCTCTTGCTTTTTCGATGACCCAGTGGATGTTGGTAATTTGATCTCTGGTTCCTCTGCCTTTTTTAAAACCAGCTTGAACATCTGGAAGTTCACGGTTCACGTATTCCTGAAGCCTGGCTTGGAGAATTTTGAGCATTACTTTACTAGCGTGTGAGATGAGTACAATTGTGCAGTAGTTTGAGCATTCTTTGGCATTGCCTTTCTTTGGGATTGGGATGAAAACTGACCTTTTCCAGTCCTGTGGCCACTGCTGAGTTTTCCAAATTTGCTGGCATATTGAGTGCAGTGCTTTCACAGCATCATCTTTCAGGATTTGAAATAGCTCAACTGGAATTCCATCACCTCCACTAGCTTTCTTCGTAGTGATGCTTTCTAAGGCCCACTTGACTTCACATTCCAGGATGTTTGGCTCTAGGTGAGTGATCACACCATCGTGATTATCTGGATCATGAAGATCTTTTTTGTACAGTTCTTCTGTGTATTCTTGCCACCTCTTCTTAATATCTTCTGATTCTGTTAGGTCCATACCATTTCTGTCCTTTTTCGAGCCCATCTTTGCATGAAATGTTCCCTTGGTATCTCTAATTTTCTTGAAGAGATCTCTAGTCTTTCCCATTTTGTTGTTTTCCTCTATTTCTTTGCATTGATCACTGAAGAAGGCTTTCTTATCTTTCCTTGCTATTCTTTGGAACTCTGCATTCAGCTGCTTATATCTTTCCTTTTCACTTCTCTTCTTTTTATAGCTATTTGTAAGGCCTCCTCAGACAGCCATTTTGCTTTTTTGCATTTCTTTTCCATGGGGATGGTGTTGATCCCTGTCTCCTGTACAATGTCACAAAGCATGGCCAAGAGGAGCTACCCCATGCCCAAGGTGAGGGGCTGTGACCGAGAGTGCCAGGCTGCAACGGTGCAGGAGCGGCCAAGAGGAGCTACCCCATGTCCTAGGACAGAGGCGGCACCTGATAGGAGCTACCCCACGTCCGAGGTCAGGGGTGACGGTGGAGAGGAGCAAACCCACAACCAAGTAGTGGCAGCTGCTCAGGCGCAGAAGGGCCGAGAGGAGCTATGCCACTTTCAAGGTCAGGAGGGGTGACTTGTCCAAGGTAAGGAGCAGCGGCTGTGCTTTGCTGGAGCGCCATGAAGAGATACCCCACATCCAAGGTAAGAGGAACCCAAGTAAGATGGTAGGTGTTGCGAAATGGCATCAGAGGGCAGACACACTGAAATCATAATCACAGAAAACTAGCTAATCTGATCACACGGACCACAGCCTGGTCTAACTCAATGAAACTAAGCCATACTGTGAGGGGCCACCCAAGAGGGATGGGTCATGGTGGAGAGGTCTGACAGAATGTGGTCCACTGGAGAAGGGAATGGCAAACCACTTTGATATTCTTGAGAACCCATGAACAGTATGAAAAGGCAAAATGATAGGATACTGAAAGAGGAACTCCCCAGATCAGTAGGTGCCCAATATGCTACTGGAGATCAGTGGAGAAATAACTCCAGAAAGAATGAAGGGATGGAGCCAAAGCAAAAACAATTCCGAGCTGTGGATGTGCCTGGTGATAGAAGCAAGGTCCAGTGCTGTAAAGAGCAATATTGCATTGGAACCTGGAATGTTAGGTCCATGAATCAAGACAAATTGGAAGTGGTCAAACAGGAGATGGCAAGAGTGAGTGTCGACATTCTAGGAATAAGTGAACTAAAATGGACTGGAATGGGTTAATTTAACTCAGATGACCATTATATCTACTACTGTGGGCAGGAATCCCTCAGAAGAAATGGAGTAGCCATCATGGTCAACAAAAGAGTCTGAAATGCAGTACTTGGATGCAATCTCAAAAATGACAGAATGATCTTTGTTCGTTTCCAAGGCAAACCATTCAATATCATGGTAATCCAAGCCCATGCCCCAACCAGTAATGCTGAAGAAGCTGAAGTTGAATGGTTCTATGAAGACCTACAAGACCTTTTAGAACTAACACCCAACAAAGATGTCCTTTTCATTATAGCAGACTGGAATGCAAAAGTAGGAAGTCAAGAAACACCTGGAGTAACAGGCAAATTTGGCCTTGGAGTACGGAATGAAGCAGAGCAAAGGCTAATAGAGTTTTGCCAAGAAAATTCCCTGATCATAGCAAACACCCTCTTCCAACGACGCAAGAGAAGACTCTACACTTGGACATCACCAGATGGTCAACATCGAAATCAGATTGATTATATTCTTTGCAGCCAAAGATGGAGAAGCTCTATACAGTCAGCAAAAACAAGACTGGGAGCTGACTGTGGCTCAGATCATGAACTCCTTATTGCCAAATTCAGACTTAAACTGAAGAAAGTAGGGAAAACTACTAGACCATTCAGGTATGACCTAAATCAAATCCCTTATGATTATTAAATATAAGTCAGCAATATCATAATAACTGGACACAACTTTTCAGAACTGCTTCTTCCTTGGAGAGATCTTCTCTGACCTTAATTGGTTTGACTCAGGGTTGCCCTTCATTCTTAGAGATCCTGAACAATTTATGGATCTAAAAGGAAGGTCCCCACCTCCCTTAACACTAATACAATGTTGGCCTTTAGGGTTAGTGGTGGGGCAATTATAGAATGTTTCAACTCTGGGAGGTCATGAGCGTGGCTCCCATTATAGGGCCATATTTAGTTCAGTCCACTAGAAAGTCTAGCCACGCTATTGTTAAGAGTTCATAAAGGGATAGATATAAATTCTGTTCTACTCTCTGTGTACCCTAGGGAAAGTCATTTGGTCCTTCTTAGTGTCATCTCAAAGATAAAGGAATTGAACTGTAACATCTTAAGGGAGATAAGAAGTTCCATTATGAAGAAGTAATTTGGTTTACAATGATTTGTTCAGAGACTCCAGAGATGCAAAATATATCCCCGAGGAAAAAGACAACAGCTGAAAAGGTATATATATATAGGATCAGGAGTCAACCAAGCACTTTCAGAACCACAAAAAATTAAGGTATTTATCATTGGCAAGGGAATGAAAGAACCATACCCATAATGTGTTTGGTTGCAAAGTACTATGGTATCTCAGAACTGGGACACGTCTTCTCAGATATTTTATACCAGAAATTGGTAGAAACACCAAGGCTTTACATAAGAGGTTTGAACTGACTATTGTCCTTCAAGTTTCAAGGCATCTAGATGTCAGAATGTAGGGTTTTATGAACTTTAAAATGTTTGAAGGGCAGCATATCAGAATATAGGAGACGGCTGTGGGCTAAAATGACTCTGCTGGGCCACACAAGCTTTGAATTACAAGAACACGTCTCACAAAGCAGTGTTTGCTGATGGACTTTTGTGATTCTTGGAACAGAGTCTCATTGTAATTTCTGAATACTGAAACTGGGGCTCTTCAGTTGTTAGTTTCTCCAACCACTGGATGAAATAAGACCTTGTATTTTCTGGAGCAGAGATTCTCTAAGTGAGGTCCTTGGATCCCTGTATGTCTCTGATATAATTTTAGGAGGTCAATAAGATCCTTTCCTCTCCAACTACTTGTTTCTGTGGGGCTTGATTTTCTTCTAAAACTTCAAACAAAATAATCGATCACAATAAATTGATTGCAAGAGCAGATATGAGAATCCAGTTCTTTTCTATTAGGCCAGACAGTATTGAGATTTGCTAAAATATAAAACTATGCCATCACCTCATTAACTTGTTTAGGAAAATGTAATTATTTTCTTTTAAAAGGAAACTATTTCTTTTTAATATATAATGACTTTATTCCTCCTAAAACTAAACAAAAATGTTATACATCTTTCAATTTTAATATCTAATATGGAAAAATTCATAAATACAATTCACACAATAAAAAGCCCTTTGGGAGGCTTCGATAATTTTTAAGAGGGTAAAGAGATAAAAATGTCTTACAGCCACTGTCTCAGAGGCATCAGAATTCAAGTGTTTCTGAATAAGTAATCAGTCTTTTAATAACAGAGTAAAAGTGATCAAAGATTCTTGCTTTCTAAGTTTCTATGAGATGTTGTCTGGGAGATATGGGGGTTTAGATATTTACTTGGTTTGATGTACAGTGACCCATCTGGCACGTGAGGGTCTCCCTTCAGGGTCTGGACTCTCTCCACCCTGGATTGGCTTTGAGCTTGGGAGTAAACCTTGAGAGAGAACACTAGTGAGGATCATACTGTTCACCTACATTTCCACTTCTAGAATAACCCAGTGATGAAAGTGCCCTATGCTAAAGTCTTTGACTGTGTGGATCACAACAAACTGTGGGAAATTCTTTAAGAGACGGGAGTAACAGATAATCTTACCTATCTCCTGAGAAATCTTTATATGGGTCAAGAAGCAACAGTTAGAACCGGACTTGGAACAACTAACTGGTTCAAAATTGGGAAAGGAATACATAAAGGCTATAAATTGTCACCCTGCTTATTTAACTTCTATGCAGAGTACATCATGTGAAATGCCAGGCTGGATGAAGCACAAGCTGGAATCAAGATTGCCGGGAGAAATATCAACAACTTCAGATATGCAGGTAATACCATCCTAATGGCAGAAAGAGAAGAGGAACTAAAGAGCCTCTTGATAAGGGTGAAAGAGGAGAATGAAAAGACTGGCTTGAAACTCAACATCAGAAAAGATCATGGCATCTAGCCCCATCACTTCCTGGCAAATACAAGGGGAAAAGTGGAAGCAGTGACAGATTTTATTTTCTTGGATTCCAAAATCACTGTGGATGGTGATTGCAGCCATGAAATTAAAAGATGCTTGCTCATTGGAAGAAAAGCTGTGACCAACATAGACAGCATATTATAAAGCAGAGATACACTTTGCCAATGAAGGTCCGTATAGTCAAGGCTAAGGTTTTTCCAGTAGTCATGTACAGATGTGAGAGTTGGACCATAAAGAAGGCTGAGCACCAAAGAATAGATGCTTTCGAACTGTGGTGTTGGAGAAGACTCCAGAACATCCTTTGGACTTCAAGGAGACCAAACTAGTCAATCCTAAAGGAAATCAACCCTGAATATTCATTGGAAGGACTGACATTGAAGTTAAAGCTTCAGTACTTTGGCCACCTGATGTGAAGAGCTGACTCACTGGAAAAGACCCTGATGCTGGAAAAGATCGAAGGCAAAAGGAGAAGCGGGTGGCAGAGGATGAGCTGATTGGATGGCATCACTGACTCAATGGACATGAATTTAAGCAAATTCCTGGAGATAGTGGAGGACAGAGGAGGCTAGCATGCTGAAGTCCATGGGGTCGCAGAGAGTTGGACATGACTAAGCATCTGAACAACAACAGCAACAACAGAAGTGCCCTGCAGCAGGCATGATCGGATTAAATGAAAAACTTAGGATAAATGCAAGGAAAATCTGTTGATATTAGTGAGAAATATTACATTTTAAAATATTATCTTTAGGTAACTGATTGAAGCTTTATCACTTAATGTATCAAATACAAACATTCTCTGTCAATATTTCACTGGTCTGCAGTTTACAGGAAACAATAAACAATACTGTTAAGCTTTATCTTTGGAGCAAAAAGATTTATGAGGATGGAAAATCTCAGTATAAGTTTGGCTAATTGCGATGAATTCCAACTAAATGTATGAAAATAAATTTAGAATGGAAATACTTTCAAATAAAATATTAAAAGATGAAATTTTAATGCTTTGGAATATACTTCATATTTCCAGCTAACCCATAATGGACTTTTTTATTTATATATATATATATATATATATATAACTGGACTTACTAAATGAAAGCAAAACTCTTGCTTTGCAATTTTGAACAAGTTGTTTAGTTTTCTAGTTAACACTACTATCAAATAAGGAGAGTACATCAATAATCATCAGTTTTAACATAAGTAGGTTTCTTAAGTATATTTTGTTCTCAGGTAATAAAACATGTCACCCGCTGCCTTATAATTCTTTTTGTTTACCCTTTAAACTATTTTTACTATAAGGTTCAAAGGCAAGATTCATCACAATCTTAGATCAATCATCACAAAATGGTGAATGGCGACATCAGTTCAGTGACATTTTATAGAAGACCTCAACAATATTATAGAAAACTACAGTATTTCAGGCAAGAGTAGAATTTTTACCTTTAAAGAATTTAGATTTTTTAGTAAAAAAATTTTTTGACTCACTAGCTCATTGAGTATGTTCTTCCCCACATTGTGCTGGGCTCTCTTGGGGGTGGTGGGGGTGGAGTAGAGATGGAGGTGAGGGATAGAGGTAATTCTTGGGCCAGTTCAATTTTTACTTATCTGGTTCACTAATATTTGTGTCACATGATTTAAGAACTCGTTTTTTGCTACTTCTGGGTTTTATACAATTTTAAACAACTCTTTCTTAAATTTTCTGGTTCCCAAAGCAGTGGGATAAAAACTTTGTCAAAGAGCATGCTAATTCAAAGCCATAGACTTATAGCTTATCTACCATGGTACTATATTTTAAGTAACCAATTATTATTTAAAATTACGGTTTCAGTGGCATTAAGGAAGCATAGGAGTCACGAACTCTGTATGATTACAAAGAACTGGGATTCTCATTAAAGGACATAGAAAGTTAATTAAAAGCTAATTAAATGAAAAATTTCAAATATCTGATATTCTCTACTTATTCAGTACATCTGGAGAATTGTAAACTGTGATCAATGACAAGTAAAAGACACAAGTCTTTCTCTTGGAATAATCTCAGCCTCTTTGAGAAAAAGGGTCAAATGTTTATATAATATAATCCACTCACATCACATCAAAAAGAGGAAGAAATACTCAGTCTGTGATGTATTGTACAGATTCATTAACTTCAGAGAAGCTGTGCAGGGAATTCTCTAATACAAATGGAATTTATATTTACATTACAGTACATCAATACTGTAGCATACATCAAAGCTTGTGATTATTATGCAAAGATTCCAAGTAAATAAGTACTGGTAATACAATTAACATCTGAGAAGAGTAATTAGTAAACTTCTTTTTCTCTTTTACACAAAACAGATTTCTTATTTTCAATAAAAGCAACATAGAATACTGGGCTTCTCTGACAGCTCAGTTGGTAAAGAATCCGCCGGAATTGCAGGAGATCCTGGTTCGATTCCTGGGTTAGGAAGATCCCCTGGAGAAGGGATAGGCTACGCATTCTAGTATTCTTGGGCTTCCTCTGTGGCTCAGCTGCTAAAGAATCTGCCTGAAATGAGGGAGACCTGGGTTTGATCCCTGGGTTTGGAAGATCCTCTGGAGAAGGGAAAGGTTACCCACTCCAGTATTCTGGCCTGGGGAATTCCATGGACTATATAGTCCATGGGGTTGCAAAGAGTCAGACACGACTGAGCAACTTTCACTCACTCAGAATACTACATCCAAGGGTAATATATCCATGAAGAAGGCAATCAAAATATCAAAAAAGAATTTACCATTATCAAAAGATGAGGCATATAAGTCTACCCCCAAAGGGATGAGAAGTTGAAAATAATGTAACTCATATGACAAACCCACCCTGGCCTGCTCTCAGCTACGCTGGTAGCTCAGCTAGTAAAGAATGCACCTGTGATGCAGGAGACCCCAGTTGGATTCCTGAGTCAGGAAGATCCACTGGAGAAGAGATAGGCTACCCATTCCAGTATTCTTGGGCTTCCCTGGTGGCCCAGATGGTAAAGAATTTGCCTGCAATGTGGGAGACCTGGGTTTGATCCCTGTGTTGGGAAGATTGCCGGGAGAAGGGAACAGCTACCCACTCTAGTATTCTGGCCTGGAGAATTCCATGGACTATACAGTCCCTGGTGTCACAAAGAACCTCTATTTTACTATAGGACTGAATTTCATCTGTCTACAGGACCAGGGAAGGGTGTGTGTGTGTGTGGTTGTCTCTCCCTGGAAGCTGTCAGCCCTGAGATGTGTCAGTCACCAGTAGATCTCTGAGAATGTACTGATTCCCTCTTCTGCCCTGAGTAGGATCTTTCAAGTCTTGAAACCTTGGCTTGGGCCCTGGCACTATGCAAAGCTTTCCCCGATTTTCTCCTCCCTCCCCCATTTTGACTTCTGATTCTTGTCCTACCAATTCCCAGCTGCCTCCTAGATTCTAGTTCCCATAGGTTGTTGCTCATGCAGAAAACACACACTGTTATACTTCCCTTAAGATACACCTGTCGCTTTCTGACAAGGGATGAATTCTAATTTATACTGTCGTTTTCTGCTTCTGCCTCTGTCTGTCCACAAAAATAATTTCTACAATGGAGAATGATCAAAGGCAGTACAGACAGTGAGAGACACAAACTCTCCCTTTTCTGCAACGCTTCAGCTGCTCACAAACTGTCTCCCTTTCTTTTGCTTTAACTGTACATAAACCTGCTGAATCCTTTTCTGTTGTCCTTAGCTCCTCCAAGTAGGAGCTATGATCCTATACGAAAACTTCCTGGTTGCATGAAATAAATTGTCTGTAACTCTGCATTTGCTCCAGCACATAAACTAAATTGTCTGTAACAAGAGTGTATTTTCAATGATGAATCACACCTGCAGAGCACTTTGTGATTGAAATGACAGTGAGAAGAGGGAGAAGGAGAGAGAGGGCAAGGTGTGGGGGAGGGGGGGAGAGAGAGAGAGACAGAGAATGCTCAACAATAACAATGTATGCTCAGTTGCTCAGTCGTGTCTGACTCTGCGACCCAATGGATTGCAGCTCATCAGGCTTGGACTGCAGCCCATCAGGCTTCTTTGTGCATGGAATTTTCTAGGCAGGAATACTGGAGCGGGTTGCCATTTCCTCTTCCAGTGGATCTTCCCAACCCAGGGATTGAACCAGAGTCTCTTGTGTCTCCTGCATTATCAGCAGGCAGATTCTTTACCACTGAGCCACGTGAGAAGCCCCAACAATAACAAAGCACAAACAGAAAGTTAATCTCACAGGATGGCTCCAGTGAGGATGGCTCTTCAACACATCTTCCAAGTGGATGGTGTATTCTTCACTCCCCCTCTCTAGAGTAACTTTTAGAATAATGTGCTCCCAGTACACAAAAGGCAGGGACTGCCATTTCAGAAAGCCCCATACAATACACTTGGTCAAAAATAGCCAGAAGTTTAAGAATGGCAATATGGAGGGTAAATGGGCAGCAGAGAAATTTTCTCTAGAAGGAAATTTAAATAATACTACTCCAGTGCATCATTTCCAGAACCAAAGTGTGTCTGTAACAGCACTGCATATACTTATTGGGTAAGTGGGAGAATGAGTAAGTGAGCAAGTGAATGGGCTGAGAGCCAAGAATTCCCAGGAATTCTGTGTACTGTCCTTGGAATTCTTCCTTAGTGACTATGCCACTGTGTATAACAGCCTTTTTATTTTTGTTGTTGAACTGCACAACAGGGATTCACTTCATGGATACCCTGCAAGTTGAAGGATCTGAGTTGTTTTAATGCAAGTGGTGTCTGAGAGTGATTGAGTTTAGTATCACTTCAGTTCAGTTCAGTCACTCAGTCATGTCTGACCCCATGAACCTCAGCACGCCAGGCCTCCCTGTCCATCACCAACTCCTGGAGTTCACCCAAACTCATGTCCATCGAGTCGGTGATGCCATCCAGCCATCTCATCCTCTCGTCCCCTTCTCCTCCTGCCCCCAATCTCTCCCTGCATCAGGGTCTTTTCCAATGAGTCAACTCTTCGCATGAGGTGGCCAAAGTATTGGAGTTTCAGCCTCAGCATCAGTCCTTCCAATGAACACCCAGGGCTGGTCTCCTTTAGGATGGACTGGTTGGATCTCCTTGCAGTCCAAGGGACTCTCAAGAGTCTTCTCAAACACCACAGTTCAAAAGCATCAATTCTTCAGCACTCAGCTTTCTTCACAGTCCAACTCTCACATCCATACATGACTACCGGAAAAACCATAGCCTTGACTAGACAGACCTTTGTTGGCAAAGTAATATCTCTGCTTTTTAATATGCTATCTAGTTTGGTCAGAACTTTCCTATAGTATCACTTATAGTCATCCAAATAGAAATTGAGAATAATTTCCAGTATCCAGATGTCAGGCATGATGTAGGTGAACTATTCAGATAATTGCATTGTTTATTCAGATGTTTTAGCTGGTTATCTCCATAATATACCCTCTACCAGCAAAAAACAAATAAGTGAGTAAATTAATAAGTAGCTCATATAAAACCACAAAAATAAACAAAAAGTAATTTTACCACTAAAAAGCTAATTCCTAAATAGCAAATGTTGAGATAAAACAAGTACTATTTTTATCAAAATGGCCTATCCTGATATATCGTCAGAGTTGCATTCATAATTAAAAAAACTCATTAAAAAAATCACATTTTAACCACAATGTCAGAATGGAAAAGGAAAATAGGTGCTAGAAGTTTAGGCTTGGAGAAATACTGTTGGTTTTCATTCATGAGTTTCAGTATGCAGTTGTATTGACAGTACAATTCATCTGGCAAAGCGAGAGCAGAAGTACAGCTCACTTTGGCCAAGCACTGTGGCTACTTCCCATTCACCAAGGAAACTGTCAAGCAGACACCTTACACGTTCTCATCACCTTTATCACTCACTGTTCTGATAAGAACCAGGTCTCTCAAACAGAGCGGATTTGCACAGTGTTCCTTTATAGGTAAGAGGTAGGGAATAGGATTCTAACAAATAGTGATCACAGAAATGAATCTCATTCTTTTAGATTCAATAAGTTTATATTAAATTAATTATGTGACATGAACTTGAGTGCAAAAAACATATTTGTAATCACGTAGTGTTTAAGGAAATGGCAACCTACTCCAGTGTTCTTGCCTGGAGAATCCCAGGGATGGGGGAGCCTGGTGGGCTGCCGTCTGTAGGGTCACACAGAGTCGGACACGACTGAAGTGACTTAGCAGCAGCAGCAGTGTTTAATATTACTCTTATAGTACACCAAGAAGAAATTCACCGGATCTGCCTGTATATCAAATGTTACATTATTTGATAAAATAACTAAAGTAGCAAAACATATGTCATTTAAAAAAATACCTCAAAATGGTGCAACTAGAGATTAATATACTAAGTGAAGTCATAAAGAGAGAGACAAATACCATATGATATTACTTATATGTGCAATCTAAAAATGAACCAATCTATGAGACAGAAACAGAGAACAGAGATTCACAGACACAGAGAACAGACTTCTAGTTGTCAAGAAGGAAAGGATTAGGGAAGGGATGGAGTGGGAGGCTGGGGTTAGCACGTGCAAACTACTATATACAGAATGGATAAACAATAGGTCCTACTATATAGCACAAAGAACTATATTCAATATCCTGTGATAAACCATCATGGACAAGAATTTAAAAGTGTGTGTGTGTGTGTATATACATACATACATATATATATATATTTGAATTGCTTTGCTATACAGCATAAATTAACACAACACTGTAAAGCAACCATACTTCTATTTTAAAAAAATCCCCAAACCAACATATACACACACACACACAGGATGTGGGTCACACACACACAAACACACACACAGATGAGGTCACTCCCAACAGGAAGTGATACTTTTTTTCTAGAGTTTGAAATGGAGACCACCTTACCCTTCAACCAAAAAACATTAGTTAAAGCAAAGTTATGGAGCCTGGTATAATTTCAGACTTCCTCTGAGTAGGGATGCTTTGACAGTGAAAATCTATATATGTATACATGTGAAAACATGCTTGAAAGATGTATAACACAGATAACAGATTTGTTGGGATGATGAAATTGTGTTTTCTGATGTATTTTCCACACACTATACAATTTTTATGTCATAACAATAATTAATTATAAAATGAATTGGAATTCATTTTTAACTTCCCAGTTCAATTAGTCCTCTTTCCAAGAAAACTTTCATAATATCTTATTTATATATTATTTTTGGAATTTGTGCATGTTCTAGAGTTACAGTTTCCAGTTTGCTTATAATAAGCTAATAAGCTGTGCATTAATTTGGTCCTAGATTTTGGGGATGGGTATAAGAATTTGTAAGTAAATTCTGGATGTTGTTAATAATAAGTCTTTTAACTAAAATTTGGGAATGCAAATACTTGTTTTACTATTCTGCTCAGAAAGGATAACAATTGCCATGTGCATACGTGCAAAAATCATGGAGCTTCCTTCTCCAATGACTAACTTTTATCTAATATTTTCACATGGGCATTCTTTATTCTAAATGGTCACTAATTTCACCCTTTGATGTAGTATTTTTTTTTTTTACAGAAAATTATCAATTTGTTATTTAAACAAATTTAACTCCCAATCTACTACTTTCTTAAATCTTTGTTACTAGAGATGGGTCATTCCCATCAGGAAGTACTACTTTCTTCTAGAGTTTGCAATGGAGACAACCTTACCCTTCAACCATGCAATCTTCATGGCTCAAAGAAACCCATCTGCAATAGAAACCACAACAGGATCTGGAAGAACAACAAAAGGGAAGGGACCTTGATGCAAGTCCAAGCTTTTCCAAGTAAGCACAGAGTAATCTAATTTGTTAGAGATTAATTTGATGTAGCTAGTGAGCTTGTACACAGCCACATTCAGGTTAAAAGTTATATACAACGACCACGTGCTTCAACATTTGAAAATCAGTTAATATAATTATCAACAGCCTAAAATAGAAAAATCACATCATCATATCAGCAGATATAGAAAAAACCATTTGATAAAATGCATGTTCCATTCATGATTAAAACTCTCAGGAAACAAGGATTAGAGGGGAATTTCCTTAACTTATAAACAATACCCACAAAAATCCTACATCTAAACATTATATTTAATGGTGAGAAACTTGAAGTTTTCTCACTAAGATCAGGTACAAGACAGGGTGCCCCCTTTTACCTCTCCTCTTCAACACTGTATTAGAAGTTCTAGGGAGAAGGCAATGGCACCCCACTCCAGTACTCTTGCTTGGAAAATCCCATGGATGGAGGAGCCTGGTGGGCTGCAGTCCATGGGGTCGCTAAAAGTTGGACACGACTGAGCGACTTCCCATTCACTTTTCACTTTTATGTATTGGAGAAGGAAATGGCAACCCACTCCAGTGTTCTTGCCTGGAGAATCCCAGGGACGGGGAGCCTGGTGGGCTGCCGTCTATAGGGTGGCACATCGCACAGAGTCGTACATGACTGAAGTGACTTAGCAGCAGTAGTAGTAGTAGCTAATGCAATAAGATAAGTAAAGGAAATAAAAGGTACACATATTTGAATAGAATAAATAAAAATGTCTTTGTTGTCAGATGACGTGATCAACTATACAGATAATTTAAAAGAACTGACAAAAAATCTCCCAGAACTAATAATGATTATAGCAAGTTTGTAGGATAGGATGTAATTACATAAAAAGTAATTTCATTCCTATATACCAACAGTGAACAAGTGGAATTTGAAACAGGCCAGATGATACAAAAGGCTAAATACAACTTGATTGAATCTCTATAATATTCTGGAAAAGGTAAAACAATAGAGAAATTAAATCTGTGTTTGTCAGAGGCTGAGAGTGGAAGAAGAAGATTGAGTACAAAGGGACAAGGAACCTACTGGCATGATGGACATATTCTGGGTCTTGATTTTGGTGGTGATTAGTTTGATACATCAGTATCAATCAAATTTAACATTTAAAAGGAGTGAATATATCATGTTTCAATAAACATTCCTTAAAAAACAGTACTGTTTACATTAGCACTACAAATATGAAATATTTAGGAATTTGTAACAAAATATATGCAAGATCTAAGTGAGGAAAACAATAATACTCTGATTAACAAAGTCAAAGAACTAAATTCATGGAGAGGTAATACATGTTCATACTTAATATCATCAAAATATCAGCCCTTCCCAAATTTATCTATAAATTCAATTGCAATCCCAATCAAAATTGCAGAAAATTATTCTATAGGTATTAACAAACTGATTCTTAACTTATATGAGATGCAAAAGACCCAGAATAGCTAACACAATATTCAAGGGAAGAACCAAGTCAGAAGGCTGATATTACTTGATTTCAAGACTTAAGACAAAGCTGCAATAATTAAGACAGTGTGGTGTTAGCAAAAGAATAGACAAATAGATACATGGAACAGAAGAGACAGCCCAGACCCCCATACAGATCTTTGACAAAGAAGCAAAGGAAATACAATGACGCTGCTGCTGCTGCTAAGTCACTTCAATCGTGTCTGACTCTGTGTGACCCCATATAGTCGGCAGACCACCAGGGTCCCACGTCCCTGGGATTCTCCAGGCAAGAACACTGGAGTGGGTTGCCATTTCCTTCTCCAATGCAAGAAAGTGAAAAGTGAAAGTGAAGTCGGTCAGTTGTGTCCGACCCTCAGCGACCCCATGGACTGCAGCTAGTTTTTTTCAACAAATGTTGATTGAACAACTGGACATCCACATGCAAAAACACAAATCTAGACACAGACATTATACCCTTCACAAAAGTTAATTCAAAATGGATCACAGACCTCAATGTAATACATAAAATTATCAAACTCCTAGAAGGTAACTCCTAACATATTTTAAGGTGAAAATCTAAATGACCTTGTGTATACTGATGACTTTTTAGATATATCACCAGAGGTATGATCCATGAAAGAAATAATTGATAAGCTGGGCTTCATAAAAATTAAAAACTTCTGCTCTGCAAAAAGACACTGCCAGGAGATTGAGAAGACAAGTCACAGACAGTGAGAAAATATTTGACAAAGTCTATCAGATAAAGGTCTATTATCCAAAATACATAAAGAAATCCTAAAACACTCTAAAATAAGAATAAACATCCTGACTTTAAAAAAATAGTCCAAAGACCTTAACAGACACCTCACCAAAGAAGAAATATGGATGGAAACTAAACATATGAAAAGATGCTCTGCATCATATGTCATCTGGGAAATGTAAGTTAAAACAACAGTCAGGATTCACTAAGACGTATTAGAATGGCCCAAATCCAGAACACCAACATCACCGAATCCTGGTGAAGATGGGGAGCAACAGTAACTGTCATTAACTGCTGATGGAAATGTAAAATTTCCAGAGACTTTGGAAGACTCTTTGGTACAGAGACCTTGGAAGACAACTCGGCAGTTTCTAAACAAGTTCTTATCATATGGTTCAGCAATCACACTCCTTGTTATTTACCAAAAGTAGCTGAAAAATTTGTGCATGAAAAACTTGCACAAAGATGTTTACAGCACCTTTATTCATAATTGCCCAAACTTGGAAGCAACCAAGACATCTGTCAGTTGGTGAATGGATCAATAAACTATGGTACATCCAGACAATGAAATACTATTTAGCATTAAAAAACAAATTAGCAACCAAGCAGTGAAAAGTCACAGAAAAGCATTACATGGATATTAATTAAGAGAAAGAAGCCAACCTGAAAAGGCTGCATGCTGTATAATTCAAACTATATGACATTCTAGAAAAGGCAAAACTATGGAGATAGTGTCAGACTTTATTTTTTTGGGCTCCAAAATCACTGCAGATGGTGACTGCAGTCAGGAAATTAAAAGATGCTTACTCCTTGAAAGGAGGGTTATGACCAACCTAGATAGCATATTAAAAAGCAGAGACATTACTTTGCCATGGTTTTTCCTGTGGTTATGTATGAATGTGACAGTTGGACTGTGAAGAAGGCTGAGTGCCAAAGAATTGATGCTTTTGAACTGTGGTGTTTGAGAAGACTCTTGAGAGTCCCTTGGACTGCAAGGAGATCCAACCAGTCCATTCTGAAGGAGATCAGCCCTGGGATTTCTTTGGAAGGCATGATGCTAAAGCTGAAACTCCAGTACTTTGGCCACCTCACGCGAAGAGTTGACTCATTGGAAAAGACTCTGATGCTGGGAGGGATTGAGGGCAGGAGGAGAAGGGGACAACAGAGGATGAGATGGCTGGATGGTATCACCGACTCAATGGACGTGAGTCTGAGTGAACTCCGGGAGTTGGTGATGGACAGGGAGGCCTGGCTGTGATTCATGGGGTCGCGAAGAGTCGGACACGACTGAGCAACTGAACTGAACTGATGGAGACAATAAAATCAGTGGTTGCCGGAAGTGGAGTTAGTAGCAGAGCAGAGAGTTTTTAGGGCAGTGAAACTAGGTCTGCATGATACTGTCATAGTATCATACTGTCACAAGCATTAAAACACTTGTTTAAACCCATAGAAGGTACAACAACAGGAGCGAAGCATAGTTTAAACTACATACTTGATTATGAGGTATCAATCTAGGTTCATCAGTGGTAACAACTGTATCACTGATGGCAGATGCTGATGACGGAACACACTATGCACGTATGGGGGTGGGGAACACGTGGGAAATCTCTGTACGCTCCTCTCCATTTTCCTGTGAACCTAAAACTGCTCATAAAGCTTTTTAAAATTTTGTTAAAAAATTTTTTTTTTATAAAATAGCAGAAAGAAAGCACAAAATGTAAGACGAAGGAAGGATTATTCAAGCTAAAGTTTAGGTTTCTAAGGCAATGTGCTTCCAAGGCTGTTGGTTGGCTGCGGTCTATGATAGGGCTGGTTGTTGTGTGATTCTGAATGTGAGGTGCTAGTTGCAGGCAGGTGGACTCACTGGATTCCACATTATTTTTATTCTCGTTTCTTCATCTCACTTGTTAATCACATGTGTTGGCTTGTACTTTGAAACCATCTCTTAGATATCATTTCATTCTGCAGCATATTTGGAGGTTTAAAATACAAACAGTAGATCACCTCAAGTAGGTGAATCCAGGTTTGGGATTCTATTTCCTTGATCTCTTTCTGTTTTCCCACTGACCCATTACTAAAATTTTGATTAAAAGTTGGAAATTGACCCACCATTGAAAGCCATAAATGTTCAGAAAGGAATGTTTATGAAAGGCTTAAAAGAAGTAAGAGATGAAAGCCAAAAAACATAAAGTGAACACTGCAAAAATGTTTGTATGGATGCAACTAATAAGCTTTACATTTCTGAGGGAATGTTGAATATTTTTAAAAATTATGATTTTTATTAGTAATGTTTAGGCTACTTCTCTAAAACTGGTGGTGAGGAAAATTCTTACCACTTGGAAATCTCTTACCTCTTTCTAAGCCTAAACCTGCTACCAACTGTCAGCAGGATTAGGCTTAGGAAGAAAAAAAAGAAAAAAAACAGTAATTTTATTTTAACCCTTAAATCAACAAAATCCTTCGGTAACTAAGAATACTTACCTATATCACCCTTTTCTACCTGTACTGCCATTCATTCATTCACTCGCTCATTTTCTCATTACAACGTTTACTGAACATCTGCTACTGCCAGATACTGAAGTAGGTGCTGGGAGTATAAATGATAATCCAAACAAATAAAATATCAAGTTATCAAATGCAACCATGAAAATAAAAGAGGGATGTGACAGAGTGTGATTAGGGTTCTGTTGGACTGGATAGTTGGCATCTCTGCGGAGATGACGTGTAAATGGAGATGTGACTGACAAGTAATTAGTTATGGGACACTTGGATGGAACAGCACTCCAAGCAGGAGCAATACAGTGCTAGGGCTGTAAAGGTGGGAAGAAACTGGGGATGCTCAAGGAAGAGAATAAAGGCAAGCTTGGCTGAAGCACAGGACCAAGTAGAAGATGTGGAAGAGATGAGTTTGAGGGAGACAGGGCTACATCACATGGGGTCTCGTAGGCAGTGCGAGGCCTTTGGATATGATTCTAAAAGCTGTGGGAAACACAGACGGCTCCACTCAGCAGGACCCCTACAATCTCATCTGCAGTTAGAAGACTGGAGACATCAGGTGGCTGGGAGGCGACTGTCTTAGTGCAGCCGAGAGATGATGGTGTCTGACGTGGGTGGCTGATGCCTGAGGAGATGCGTATGGAGTGGATGAATTTGCTGTGTGTATTAAAGACAGATTCAGTGGGGACTGATGGTGGATTTGATGGGGTGAAGGATACTGGGAAGAGAGGAGGAAAGGGTAATCATGTTAAATAAACATTGAGTGTCAGCAAAGTATTCCCAACTTTCCAAAACTAATGGGCAACAGAGAGCTGCACCTGCTTGAACTCCAATGAAGTGATATCTGGATTGCATTAGGTACATGCATTTTATACTGGACATTAATGCCCAGGAGGTTGGTCTACCACCTGCTGAGAAGGACCCACAGACAAAGTTTTGCATAGTTTTAAGAGGCAGGCAGGGCCAGGTCCTGACAAACTCCCTCAGGGCCTTTGCCGCCCCGTGGGTTGCTCTGGGGCACACCTAGGGGTTTCACTGCTGAAGAGCCATGGCGTCTCTGCCAGCAAACAAGTTTTAAATTAGATGTTCTCTTTGGCCGCTTCCAATTTTAAAATTCTCTGTCTTAAAACCCCACTGGGTCTATTCTAGGAATCTTGAATATATAAGTCCTAAGCAAGATATAGTCATAAAAATTCTTCAGGTGATTTTTACTGTTTCATTCCTACACTTAATTCTGGAATTAAAAAAAAATGTGTTTTGGTTTAGTATTTACAGTTCTTTTGAAGTGAGAGCAAGTAAGTCCTTTTGCTTGAATTTTAAGTCTACCATTTATACCTGGGACAAAACTATTTTCTTTAGAGGTACATAAGCCCTAGTTGGAAAGCCCTAGTTTCCTTTATTCTAATAAGCAAAACGTTTTTTTCTTGCAGGATCACCCCTCCTGGGTGGAAAACACATTTTACCTACACTTACTTACATAGACTTACATAGGCCATTACTGAACATGTGCTGTGGGTCACATACTGCATTATGATAAGTGATCTTCACATATAAATGTATTTAATTCTCAGAAGTAGAAGCAGTTGATATATTCGTCCCACTTCACAAATGAGGTAACTGAACCCTAGTGGGTGACAGAGCTTGGATTTCAGGTCACTTCAGGCCCCTCCTCAGCCCAGGCTCACCCCCAAGCCCCAGGTGGACTCCTCCAGCTGTTCCCAGCTGTGACCTCATGTGCAAGCTCACCACACTTTTTATACTATTGGAGGCTACAATCTAAAATTTTCAAATTATTCATAACTCTGCCTCATTAAAATTGGCTATCAAAGCTGGATATATCTTCCTAAATAAATATTAACACAATTTTCACATATGCCAACCCCCAGGGACTTTCTGAGCCCTCGGGCACCAGTTAGAACAGTTCCTACTCTACCTGTGGCCTCTATGAAAGGCTGGTTTCTTTTCCTGGTCACCCTTCCTTCTCTCACTTTCTCACTGTATCCAAAATTCAGCAGAAGTCCACAGGGCACAGAGCTCAGAATGTATTATCTGGCTACCAGTTTTTAATTTTCCTTGGAAAGTCTGAAGAGCTCCTGCGACTCTGGGTTACATCTGGGCTTGTTAGCCTTCCTGCCGGTGGCACCATTCAGCTCTGGGCTGAAGCCAGCTTCTGGCAAGAATGTCTCCTTTTGTTTCTCAAACACACATTACCATATACTTTGCTGTGTTGATGAGCAACCTCGTTACTTGCTCCTGCTTTTTGGTCTCCAGGTCACTGAAGGGTAGGAGATGATCAGGAGGAAAAAACCCAGAAAAACATTTATCCTGAGGTCCCTGGATCCCTGAATTCACAGAATTTACTAAACATCAGTGTTACATAAATATTTTCTTAAGGTTCATATTACTGAATGGAGAAGAGTTGATGCTTTTGAACTGTGGTGTTGGAAAAGACTCTTGAGGGTCCCTTGGACTGCAAGGAGATCCAACCAGTCCAGCCTAAAGGAAATCAGTCCTGAGTATTCATTGGAAGGACTGATGTTGAAGCTGAAATTCCAATACTTTGGCCACCTGATGCGAAGAGCTGACTCATTTGAGAAGAAGCTGAAAGACTAAAGGCAGGAGGAGAAGGGGACGACAGAGGATGAGATGGCTGGATGGGATCACCAACTCAATGGACACAAGTTTGAGTAAACTCTGGGAATTGGTGATGGACAGGGAGGCCTGGCATGCTGCAGTCCATGGGGTCACAAAGAGTCAGACATGACTGAGCGACTGAACTGAACTGACTGAACTGAATGGAGGAGAACATACATTTTAAGGCAAAACAGACAGTAACCTTTGCTGCCTTCTAAGAGGTTAGAGGGAAGTGGTGATATTGTTTCTATTACTTTGGATATAAATCCCTATTTCTCTCTCTCTTTCTCAAAGATATTGATGAGGGAAGGAGACATGAGAGTGGGGCACAGCAATGAATTTTGTGTATATAATGCGAGTCTTGAACCTAGCTTGGGTCAGTGGCTGCAGGGAGTTGCCCTGTTCTGCATGAGTCAATTAAGATGACCCCGTGTTGTTTTGTTTTCCTCCAGAAGAGGGAGCTGTGCCACGGGGTAGGGGGAGGCTGATCTGACTTGGCAGAACTCGCATTTGACCAAATGTCTGAAGTATCACTTTAAATTTCCCTTGTGATGGGCACCCTTTCCATCTCCTCACACTTTTATATTTAAAAAAAAAACTTTTTATATTTTAAAATCTTTCTATGTGCTTTATTGTTTGTCATATTTGGTTTGATTTGATTTGCTCTTTTGTGGCAATCCAGGAAAGGAGGGATATTATATCTAAGATACAGTGTAGACCAAGGACACTGCATGTGGGATGGTGAGAAAATTCACAAACTTAACAAATTTAGGAGATGTGGGAGTATAAAAATAAAGGTGACTAAGAACAATGTAAGCCATCCTCTCTCCACCAGCGTTCCTGGCATGACTGGGAAGAATGCGAAGACTTCACTAAATATGATGTTTGAACCAAATGCACTTAAGTCTCAATAGATGGGGTGCTCAGCTGATATCTAGAAGTCATTTTAACCAAAGTAACTACTATCTTAAAACTATAATTCAGATTTCATCGATTCATGTTCATACTTATTGTGGTAGCAGAGTAAACAGCCTTCCAAAGATGCTCACACTCTAAACTCTGGAACCTGGGAAACGCTGGGTTAGAGGATGAGGGAGATTTCAGGTTGCAGTGGAATTAAGGCTGCTAATCAGCTGATTCAACTTGAAAATAGGGAGATTATTTTGGATTATCTGGGTGAGCCCATTGTAATGACAAGGGTCTTTAAAAGTGGGAGAGAGAGGGGCAGAAGCAAGCGTCAGGTGACATTATGAGAGAAGGACTCCACACCATTTCTGGTTTCCAAGGTGGAGAAAGGGAACATGAACCAAGGCATGCAGGTAGCCTCTAGAAGCTGGAAAAAGCAAGAGAATGGATTCTGCCCTAGAGATTCCAGAAAGGAACCCAATCCTGCCACCATCCTGATTTTAGCCCATGAGACTCATGTTGAATTCTAACCTACAGAACAGTGTAAGATAACAGATTTGTGTTGTTGTAAGCCACTCATATGGCAGCAAAAGTATATCTGTATCAGTTATCTATTACCACATAATAAACTACCTGAAAATGTAGTGATCTAAATAACAATAATCATTTAGTTTGCTTCTGAACCTACAATTTGGCCAGGATGCAGGAGGGGCAGTTTTTGTCTCCGTTCTACACACCACAGGCCAGGAGTGTGCTCTCAAGATGGCTCACTCTCACGGGTGAGTAAGTGGTAGCTGTTAACTGGGAAGCTGGCTAGGAGCTCAGGTGAGGCTGCAGGCTTGGGGACTCATTCCCTTCTCACATGCGTCTCTCCACAGGCTGCCTGGGCTTCTTCACAGCACGATGCAAGATGATTGTGAGATCAAGCAAATTGAGAAAACAAGGGAGAAGAACAAGGCAGAAGAGCAGGATATCTTTACGACTGAGCTTGGGAAGTAACACAGTTTCACTATGTCATATACTACTGGCCTGTTCAAGCTCAAGGGGAGGGGACCCAGATTCACCTCTTGATAGGAAGTAGCACATTTCTAGTGGAGTATGAAGGCAGGAGATATTAATGAGGCCATCTTAGAAAGCTGCAATCTGCAAACCTCACGCGTGAAATCTCAACCTTATGCAATACCTTCCAAAATTATTTCTGGAAGCCCACAGTATGTATCTCTGTGTGCCTGTGTGTCCAGTTGTGTTTGACTCTTTGTGACCCCATGGACTGTAGCCTGCCAGGCTCCTCTGTTCATGGGATTTCTCAGGCAAGAATACTGGAGTGGGTTGCCATTTCATCCTCCAGGGAATCTTCCTGACCCAAACATCGAACCCCCATCTCCTGTGTCTCCAGCATTGCAGGGGGATTCTTTACTGCTGAGCCATCAGGGAAAAAGTGTATATCTCATGAGTATTTAAAAATAAGCTACGTATTTACCACTGAATATATGCAGTTTTATTTCTTTTGCTCCGACGCTGATTTCTGAGTACAGCTATGTCTTCTGGATAATGGAAGGGCTGTTGTTCCCTTTTTCCCACTGCACCATCACTCTTAGGAACCCAATGCACAGGATGTGCACTGTGCTCAGTCACTCAGTTGTGTCTGACTCTTTGCGACCCCATGGACTGTAGCCTGCCAGGCTCCTCTGTTCATAGGGATTCTCCAGGCAAGAATACTGAAATGGGCTGCCATGCCCTCCTCCAGGGGATCTTCCCAACCCAGGGATCGAACCCAGGTCTCCCGCATTGCAGGTGGATTCTTTACCATCTGAACCACCGGGGAAGCCCAAGAACCAAATGCACAGGATAGGCTATACAAAAGAACGGCAGCTTTGGTCCCTCTGCTTTTGGTGTTACACTGTTAAGGAACACCCACATGGACAGTATTTCTTTAAGAAGCTCTTCAGTCCCTTATGCAAATGAAATCTAGCAAATCAAGACCTAATTGAACGCCAAAGTAAATATATTAGCTTCAGAATAACAGAATTAAAATTGAGATAGCCTTTGCCGTTTTTTATTACTGGAGGTACATAATCCCACATAGCCTTAGTTGATTGGCAATTATAGTAACTAAGGTCTCATCTGCCTTCTTTGCACAATATCTTAATTTCTATCTTTTTTATCTGTAAGAAAAAGCTTGGTTGAACAACAGATATAATAGGTTAAATAGTATATCCCATGATTTATAATTGCTCCTTCTTTTGGGATTTTTCTTTTCAAAACAAGGGCCTACAACATTTTGGACCCAATACCAAATGGCTTCAGCCTTCAGACTATAGAAGATGACTAATGAATGGATCCTCTTGCCTGAAGTCAATGCTGTCCAATAGAAATTGTCTTCAATGAGAATGTGCTGTATATCTGAGCTGTCCAGTATGGTGGCCATTAGCCACATATGGCTATTAATATCATATGTGGTATTTGAAATGTGGTTACTATAACTAAGGAATTGAATTTTTAATTTGATTTCATTTAATTTAAAGGTAAACAGCCAGATGTGGTTAGTAGCTACCATACTGGAAAAGTATAACTCTAAATGATGGAATCTTAGTGTGGCTCTCAGGTCTTCAGTTTCTGAAAGCGCCTTCATAGCCAAGGAAGGTGTTCTGAAGCAATCAGAGCCCTATGAGATATGGGGGACTATAAGGCTTTTATATGTGGCTATAATTCTAGTTGTGCTGCTGGATTTAAAGGCATGAGAAGTTCAACAGGACTCTGGCTTTGTTTCTGAACAGTTTTATTTTGTAAGAAAACAAAGACATAGCTATGTCAATTATCTTGTATACATGGATCTCATAGACGCTTTTATTAGAAAGAGCATCTAAATTCCTCTCCCAAGGCTCCCCAAATCTTGCTTTGATATTGGCAAAGTCTGCCGCATGCCTATATCACCTTTCTCTCAATTTTTCAAACATGATAAATAGCTCAGCAGAGTCCAAAAGAAGAGTTCTTCAGGGCTTAAAGCTGAGACAAGTTCTTATTTTGGGTCAGTTATAATTACCAATAAGTCAGCAATTGCAACAACAATGCTGTGTAACAATCAACCTCCCAAACTCAGTGGCTTACAACAGAACCAAGTACAGGCTGGCTAGGTTCAGCTGATCTAGGCTGAGTAGAGCTGAGTGTGCCTCCAGGCTACAGGATAGGTTCAGGTCCATGTATTCCAGACCTGTATTCATAAATATGGGAGAAGCTCAAGAGAGAAAACACATTCTTACACGCACCTTTCAAGGTTTTCCTCAGATCACATAGACTGACATCCCATTGGCCAAAGCAAGTCAATAGCCAAGCCAAGCCTCAAAGGGTGCGAGGTACACTCTTCCCACGATGAGGGCCTGGAGAAGATTTTGATGTAGAATATTACTATGAGAGAGTGAAGAATTAGAGCCAGAAATTTAATTTATCACACGTACATCAGACTCAATCTTTCCATCTCCCTTCTCTATGTTTCTGTCTGTCTGTGTCTCCCTGTCTCTCAAACATGCACACACACACACACACATTTTTGGTAGAGATACCAACATCAACATTAAAAAAAAAACCCAAAACCCCTTTCTATACCTGGAATGCTTTCACTCCTCTTTTTCACTTCCATCTTTGGGCAAGTTTTTTTCAATCATTTTTATAATGGTAAGTACCTCAACAAATTTAGTTATCTGGAAAACTATTAATAGCTTACTGTGATCTTTAATAACTTTTTGATGGTCTAACTGTGATGTGGTAGAAGACGTCTTGATGCATCAGTGTTGTTACTTTTTACTTTTTCTTAAAGCCACTGATGTTTAGTTAAAAACAAACCAACTAATTTAGTCCCCAATCTCTCTGAAATTATTCCACTTAGAGCTCTATGGCATCTGTCTAGAATAATTCTGGTTTAGTATAAACCAGTAAAAAATTTTAGGGGCCAACTTTTTAATATGAAAATATATTGCTATTTTTAAAAGTAGATTAAAGAATAAGATAGAACATACTATTTATATAAGTAAATATGTGTGTTTATATGTCCTTAGAAGGGCTAAGGAAGGCAAGATTACCTCTAGGGATAGGTACTAATTTCTCATTTTCACTGTATCCTTCATATACTATCATATCATTAGATCATTATTAAGCAAGAATTATTTTTATGACAAAAATTGTTAAAAATAAAACCCATATCATTATATCTTGAATATTTTGACAGGCTGTCATAGCTGGCAGTATAGAAATAAACTTCATATTTCCATGATTTATGATTTTCTTAACAGAGGTGAGAAAAAAATGTGGGTGCTTTTGAGGGGTCAGGAGGTGTCTTCTGGGTTCAGTTGGGGTGTTCATTTGCTCTGCTCTAGTTTCAACTGTATTTATCTTTAGTCCTTGATTTCTAAATATCTCTTCCTGTAAAAGGATCTGCTCTGGTAACCATTTCTAACTGCTCCAGATTGAGTTCAGCTTCCCATACAGAAGTCACTTAGAGAAAAAGTGACCAGGAGTTTCTGTTTTCTTATGAAAATGCATTGTAGTCTCTGTAGCATCATTTTGTGTCACTGTAAAATGAATTGTAGCCAGGAAACAGATGTTACCTATTCTAACAGCAAAAGCTTCTCTTTGCATCATTCATATAGTTCTCTTTTTACTTTAACATAATCTCAACCTTCAAAACCAACTCTCAAACAGAAAATATTATAAGACACAAATAACCCAGGACCAGGCTCCTCCTGGGTCACTCTGGGACATGTCAAGGTTTCACAAATCAAGGTCAGAATGATTCACAGAAGGCAGTCCCCTCACTCTGGCCATTTGTATCCTTTCTGGGCATCTTATTTTAAGGACAGTGGTCCAGAAGTTAGAGCAGGTCCTTTGATTTCTGAGTTTGAAACTTGGCTCTCTCCATTACAATACTGTATAATCTCTCACAAGCAACTAAAGCCTTACTGAGCTTCGTTTTGCCCTGTTGCAAAGTACAGATAAAAGTGACATTTCCTCACTGGGTCCTGTGAGTTTGCAATAAAGGGGCATGTGAAAGCACTTAGGACAGTACTTGGATGGTAGGGGGCCCGCAATAAAGCTTTATCTTCTAACGCTTCTCTCAAAGAATTAGTACAAATCTACCATGTGAATCTTTGCTCTCTAAAAATGAATAGGAACAAGTATAGCATTTTACTTTATGACAAAACCTATGAGTGTCTGGGATCTAAGCCAGATCCACTTCTGTAAGTTACATGAGTATCTCACAACCACAGGAGAGAAGCAAGAGCAAACTTCATGACACATCTGTTTTATAATGCTTATTTTGTAGATTTTTCAGATGTCATAGAATATATACATGATTGAGTAAAAAGGGGCTAGGATCCCTGTTTCTGACATGAAAATCACTTTTAAAGGTCAGATTTAAAACACTATAAATCATGTAACATCGTTTCAATTTTATTATAATGTACTTCAGGGAATTAATCTGATTTTCTGAAATATTTTGTCGGGAATAGCATCATTTTTCACCTTCCAGGGTTCTCGCTATATTGAATTACACATCATCACATAATGTTACCAAATTTTATTTTCATATTATATATTATACTTCTAAAATCAGTATCTGGAACATTTAATTCCTGTAAGTGGGAATTTGCTCATTAAAAATGCATAGAATGTAAAACAAACCGATGACTATTTCATCTATATTGCACAATACCTTCGTTTGCCCTTCAACATATATGCACATTATTTTAATCACTCTTTCCTGGAAATTGAAAATAGAATATTGCTTCACTGAGCAAAACATTTCTCAGAAAAGATAATATACTGCAGAGACATAATACACAATATTTGATGGATACAGGAATGGATATGAATTAGACATTAAAAACGGAAATATTTTCTCTTTTGCTCTGGTTGCTTTTTCACGGAGTCTTTGGTGAGGGATAAAAGGAAGACTTTTGGCTTATGGCACGTTGGGTTAGTAAGTAGCCTAAGGATTCTCAGGGAGCCACTAAAAGGGAACTTCCTATAGAGAGATGACTATATCACAGTGATTCCTACAAGTCACTGCTATGGAGTTTAGTTCAAAGAATTGCAGGTCCTAATTATGAATGCACAACTTTTATTCTGCACAAATTCTGAAAAGCCTCAACTCCTTTAAAAATAATAACTCAGGTTGGTAGTTGACAGGCCACATTTTAGTGGGCATAATTTGAAATGGATGAGAAATTATCACAAGTGTTAACAAGTTCAAATGCAGTGCAACAGTAGAGCGCCAAAGCTCTAACAAAGGACCTGAAAGAGGTTTGATACAACGTGTTGATGTCTGCCAAATAGCATCTCTGCTCAAAATGTCTGGCCAGAAAACTTTTATGTGAAATAAAAAGCATAACTGAATGTGAGTCCAAGAAAAAGACAGCCTTGTACACTGCAAGTAATTTGTAATTATCAAAACCCACAGATTTTTATTGTAACTAATTAATCTTTGATCGAGGATAACTGCTTCAGAAAAAATAAAGGAACACAATGAAGTCAGAAGCTCTGAAAGCTTTTTTCAATTTAACAACTCCTAGGGGGGAAAAAAAAACAGATTCACAAACTAACTTATTTTTATGATTATGAAACCCAGCATCCATTACTATGTCAATGCACTTAGAAAGGAAACTTTATGACTGTCATAGGTATCTTCATGGGAACTCTTCATATTCTTACCATGCTGATGGCTTTGGCTACTACAAACATGATTATCTGTGGTCTCTTTCCCTACCGGATGCTACACCAGAGACCCTCAGTTAGTCACTCTACCACAGGGAGTGCAAAGCTATTCCTGATGAATTCCTTCCCATTCACAATCTCTGGTGGCCCAACTCCTCATCCTCTAGAGCAAGGGTAAGGAATCAGTGCTTTAGTATCTGCTATCTCCATGCCCCTCCCGCCCCAGACACTTAAGAATCTCCATCCAGCCAGAGTCCTGGTAGGACTCACGGTACTCTGGGGGCCTTGCCGAACTGTGTGACCTCTGCTTGTCCTTTTCCTAACGAGGCTTCCTTTTCTTTTTGGTTTGTTTTCTGTCATCTATAAGATGAAGACAAACATAGTGTTTATCTCATAAAGCTGTGAATATTAAAGTCGCTGGGCACAATCCATGATACAGGCTAAAATTTCAAGGAATTATGATGATGATAAAAGCAGATATAGAATCTTGATTCTGAGAAAGGATAACCTATTGAATCACGGTGCTCATGTTTTGGTTTTTTTAGGGTCATTTTTCAGAGTACTTTTTACTACTGCAGTCACTATTTTTTTAATTTTACTTTTTTAACACCAAAAACATTTTGTTTTGAGTTGTAGCTAATTAACAATATTGTGATATTTTCAGGTGAACAGAGTCACTGTTACTTTTAATATTTACGATCATCTCAAAAAAGACTGCTGTAATGAGTAGACAACCTAATTTGAATCAATTATTTTGCATAATGTATGTAATCAAAAAGCTTTAAGGGTCTATTTACCAATAAATACTTTTTTTTACATTGAAGAAACAAAGCATTGCCTCTGTGACTACAAATGCCATGCTTTCTTGGAGATACTTTCTTTTGAACCCCTCTTTCTTTTCACCCCTACCCCTTGATAAACCTTTGGGATATCAGTGACAACTGGAAATCAGGCTGGTTCCTGATTTAGCCCATGGGTCCTTTTCCACACTCTACTGAGAATCCAAAATGCTTTTTGAATCTATGTGAGTTATGACAGTAAACAAAAGTTCCATTACTTTATTATTTCTTTTGTTTTGCTTTGAATACATTTTTGACTAAAATAAAGTTTAGAAATGCATCCATTGAGAGTTAAATGTTAAGTCTCAGAAAAATACACATTTTTCTAGGCATATCAGTTCTCAAAATTGTTACTTCAAAAGGGGATTATATTTTTTACATGAGCAACAATGAAGATAATACTTTTGAATGAAGAGAAATTATTTTTTCAGATTATTTCTTTAGCAATGACAAACTATGCAGAAAAAAATCAAGATGTTCCAGAAAAGCTGACATTTCCCCTACTGGTTTTTACACTAGCTAATGTGATATTTGATAAAACCTTCTGTGACAAAAGCCGTATTAAACTTTAATTAAAATTTTGTCTAAAATACAGTTTTATAACTTGCCTTTCTAAATTAAGTGTACTCAACGTTCCCTAATATTTTTTGATAGTCTAGATGCTACAGTGGTTACAAATAATTTTTTTGTGAATTTAATCTTACTTTTAAAGATTTGGGCAAAGAAATTACAGCAGATTACATATGTCCTTGTGATGGTATATTTGAGAGATTTACTTCAAGTTTTGTAAACGTTGCCTATTCACCTTTTTAGGTCATTTACCTTTTCACTCAAAACCACTGTAGATCACATGCTGGTTAATTATAGTTTTAGCTTTAGTTAAAAGATGTTTTTAAAAATCAGGTATAGTGGCAAAAATAATCAACAACAAAACACAGGTTTTAAGTCCATCAGCAACTTTGCTGTGTGCTGTGCATAGCTGCTCAGTCATGTCTGACTCTTTGCGACCCCATAGACTGTAGCCCGCCAAGCTCCTCTGTCCATGGGGATTCTCCAGGCAAGAATACTGGAGTGGGTTGCCATGCCCTCCTCCAGGGGATCTTCCCAACTCAGGGACAGAACCCAGGTCTCCAGCATTGCAGGTGGATTCTTTACTGTCTGAGCCGCCCGGGAAGCCCAGCAGCAAATTTAGCAAGCTGATATTCTGTAAATGATGCTTTACAGATCTATCCTTATAAAGATCTACTTCTATTAAACAGTCATTATTTTTTAATTTTGTGAAAAATAAAAGTTATTACTATTATAAGCACAGTAAAGGCTTACATCTAAATGAGAAAAAAAAAATCCAGATCTCGGCACCGTCATAGTAACTCTATGGTATATTATTTCCCCCATAACTACAAATGTTAGAAATACCATTTGGCTTCTGATAAATACCTAAATATAGAATAAAATAATTTCAAAGTTATTTTAAAGCTAAGAAGAATCTTTTTTAAAGATCTCTTTACTCTCTCTTCATTTTCATTCTTAATATTAAAGATGGATTCTCTCTGGGGTTTGAAATTCCACAAATAATATCCTTAGAAGATTCATTGTGTATTCAAAGATAAGCAGAGAAAAACACAGCTCTATTGAATAGACCCCAATTCTTGTCTTTGACCATGTTATGGGCCTACAGAATCAAAAATACAAATGGTTAAGGCCAAAGACTTACTGACAAAAGCTTCGTTAGTTTGTTTTATGTGTGTGAATGATCATCCTCTAAAATTTATTTCAATAAGATTTTCTTAGAGTGGTTTACCCTGAATGAACTTATCAAAGTCCTACCCTTCATGTAACTTTCAGAAGCTCTAAAATAAAAGCCAATGAGTCCATTTTACTTTTCTTTCTTCCCTAATACAGGAAGGCAATGATCTTGGGGGCTCATCCCGTCTCTCCCTGCATTAACTTTGAATTTGTAAAATAAGGGACTTAGAGGAACATAATCTCTAATGCCCTATTTTTTCATATTTTTATGAAATCTAAATCCATTTACACACTAATGGATTGCAGAATAGAAAGCAGATGACCTGAAATAAGTGCTTTAAAAATCATTTTCTATTTTTTCCTCTTTATTTTTCAGAACTTTTTTGAACCCAAAAGTATGGCTTAATGAGCCATAAATAAAATTCAAACCACGAAACTTTGTGTTGCTTGTAAACAAATCCACAATGACCAAGATGTTTCAAAGCACTTTCCTTATTTCCATAAAAACTACTAATTTGCAAAACCATATGACTAAATAACATCACTAAAGCCCTTTGAAACTGTAAAGCTTTCTAAGACCAGCCCAGGAAAAACAAAGCAGGAAGAAACAAACATGGTCTTTAAAAATTGCAGTTAAGAAATGTGATCATGATACCCAGGAAACAAACATATTTCAATGCTGCATAATTTAATAATTTTAAAGCTTTTACCTAGAAGATAAAGCAAGACTGAAATCACATAACTTAAATGTTTCTGAAGCAAAGTTAATGATATTTATAGGTGAAATATCAATTCAATTGGTAAAATGATGTTTTCCTATGTTCAATTTGATTTAATCCACAGCAACTTGCCAGTATTTTGGAATCTCACACCTGAACCATCCTACTGAAGCAGTATCTCTTATGAGAGCAATGCATGAAGACTGCTACCAGCAGCAATGATTGCTCAGTATTATTAAGACCTTAACTGTGTTCAAGGCACTATACAAAGTGATTTATGTGCATTATCTCATTTAATCCTCCCAATAACCCAATATATTATGAAGCACTATGCCTGATTTTGGAGAAGGCAATGGTACCCCACTCCAGTACTCTTGCCTGGAAAATCCCATGGATGGAGGAGCCTGGTAGGCTGCAGTCCATGGGGTCACTAGAGTCGGACATGACTAAGCGACTTCACTTTCACTTTTCACTTTCATGCATTGGAGAAGGAAATGGCAACCCACTCCAGTGTTCTTGCCTGGAGAATCCCAGGGATGGGGGAGCCTGGTGGGCTGCCGTCTATGGGGTCGCACAGAGTCAGACACGACTGAAGTGACTTAGCAGTGGCAGTATGCCTGATTTTATAGATTACAAAACAGAGGCCCAGAGATATTAATTCAATCCCTATTATTATACATACTAACTAAACTCAGATTAAGCAAATCAAAGATCACTGTTGTCAACATTTTTTAATCTCCTAGTAAAAGATATTAACACTTTCTCCTTCAAAGTGTTAATACTTATAAAACCCTGCTGTACAACACTGTTCATACTTATATTCCCATTTATATCAAGAGGTCAACATGTGTCTCAGTATACTATGGAAAACCTATAAATGTGGATGATATTCTTATCTTTTGATCCCAGCTTAAAGTTGCTCTACACTGACCTTGATTATGAATTCACTGGACCAATTATTTCAATGAGGGGTGGGCAATATAGGGAGAACCTCTAGAACAAAAACATAACATGGTTTCTATTTTCAGAGACAAACACAACACAGGAAAGAAGGATGAATCTGATGGCATGGAGCTAATTGTTATATGTGTGAAACAGGATGTAAAGACAAGGGGTTGAGGCAGTCAGAGAGCTTTAATGAAGGAAGTAGAACAACATAATCAGCATGGGAACTATCATTTATTGAGCACCTTCTACATGTAAAACACAGTGGTAGGTGTTTTATATTCACATTCCTCCCACTAACCTTCAGAGAAATGTACTATTTTCTACACATGCCAGTGAGACTAGAAAGGTTAAATAATTTGCCTAAGACCACATGATCAACAAGAGGTAAAGCTGGGATTTGAACATTGCTCTGTCCAATTCCAGAACATAGGTCAGGTTTTGAAATATGGAAATAAGAATGTGGCAGAGACAACTTTTTTTTGTTAATTAATTTTTTATTGAAGGATAATTGCTTTACAGAATTTTGCTGTTTTCTGCCAAACCTCAACATGACTCAGCCATAGGTATCCCATTGTTCATTGCAGCTCTATTTACAATAGCTAGAACATGGAAGCAACCCAGATGTCCACTAACAGATGAATGATAGAGAAGTTGTGGTATACATACACAATGGAATACTACTCAGCCATAAAAAAGGAACGCATTTGAGTCAGTTCTAATGAGATGGATGAACCTAGAACCTATCATGCAGAGTGAAGTGAGTCAGAAAGACAAAGATAAATACTGTATTCTAACACATATATATGGAATCTAGAAAAATGATACTGAAGAATTTATTTACAGGGCAACAATGGAGAGACAACTTTTTATTCGCAATGTCCATTCTCTCCTTCTTTAGAAACAGAATCCTCAAATTGTTGCTGGGGACATGGATGCCAGTTAACACCTACTTTCCTTCCTCTCTCTTTGTAGGCAAGATGTGGTCATGTGCTGGTACTTCAATCAGTGGAACATCAGCTAAAAGATGGAGGCAACTTCCTAAAAGAGAATGTATACAAGCTTCACTTCCCCTGGCTCCTTTCCCTCTGGGTGGAATGTGGACTTAGTGGTGGGAGCCAGGAGCCCATCTAAGGTCATGAGATGAAAGCTGCATGTGGAGAATGGGTTGGGGGGAGAGAGAGGTTTCTAACACCATGGGGTTGTGATATCAGCCCTGTAATCATTATATTTTGTTATTACGTAAGAAAGAAATAGTTTTTGACTTAAGTCACTGTCATTTCATACTGGTATTCCTCAGGGCTTTGTATCTGAGATAATTCATTGTATACAGCTACACAGGATAAGAGGCAGAAGCAGTATAAACATAAATGTATTTGGTAAAAAAAATTAAGGCCAAGGGTATATTTGATAAATAGCAGGAAATATTCTTAGATTTATAGAAAGGTCAGGTTGTGAAGGGTTTCCTTGATCAGACTATGGATGTACCTTTCAGTAAACAAGAACAACTGAAGATTTTGAGCAAGGGTTTGTAGATTGATTCATTACCTCCTCCATTCAGCAAATATATGTTGATTTTCTATCCTGTGTGATATAGGAAGAACCGATTTTAAAGAGTAACCATTGATTAAAGATAACCAAGAATTAACCATTTGGATAATGACTGGTAAGAAATAGCCAGAAAATAGAAAAGAAGGTTAGGAGAACCTGAATACAAAGGATATCTGCTAGGGAATGCTGATCTACAAATTAGAAACTTTTACCACTGAGAATCGAATTCAGGAATAAGAGAGAAGATGGAAGGTTACTGGAGTGCATAGGACACAGCTTAACTCTGACTTGGATGATTAGAGAACACATTCTAGAAGTGAGGCTTAATTTAAGACCTACAGAGAGATTAGGGGTAAATCAGATGAGGAAAGAAAAGTGACAAGGTAGGAAATCTTCTGAGCAGAGGTCAGGTCAGACAGCACAGCTCATTCTGTCAAATGAACAAAAGCAATCAGTAGGGTCAAAACATAGAAAGTGTCAGGGGATAGTTGAAGGACTTCCAGATGAAGTTTTCTAAAAAAAGAAAATTTAAAAGACAGAAGCAGAGCGTTAAGGTCCAAATCTTCAGCAATAGAAACACTAATTGGCTGAAAAGAAAAAGAATAGATGGATGTGCTATATTAATGAGGGCTGCAAATTCTTTGTCATTCTTTTCATTAAATGATAGAGTCTATGGTCCCTTACCCGGCATCTTGGCTGCCCCTTGAACTGATAACTTGCTTTTACCAACTAAATGTAGTAGAAATGACGCTGGAGCATTTTCAGACCTAGACCTTGGCAAGTCTTGCAGTTTCTATTTTTGTCATCTTACAGGCTACACCACCATTCCTGATACTTTGATGGAAAGAAAGGCCCAGCAAATCTTAACCAGTTCCAGTCACCACAGATGAGACTCCAAAGATGTAAATGAGGTCAACTTGAATATTTCAGTCCCAGTTCAAAGTGTAGTGGAGCAGTCGTGTCCGACTCTTTGCAACCCCATAGACTATACAGCCCGCCAGCTCCTCTGTTCATGGGATTCTCCACACAAGAATAAGGGAGGGGATTTCCCTGCCATTCTCCAGGGGATCTTCCCAATCCAGGGACTGAACCCAGGTCTCCTGCATTGCAGGCAGATTCTTTACCATCTAAGCCACCATGTTAAAGCAGTCCCAGCTGAGCTCCTAGTAAATACAGCTACATAAGCAATCCCGGAGAAGGCAATGGCAAGCCACTCCAGTCCTCTTGCCTGGAAAATTCCATTGTCGGAGGAGCCTGGTAGGCTCCACGCGACTGAGCAACTTCACTTTCACTTTTCACTTTCACGCATTGGAGAAGGAAATGGCAACCCACTCCAGTGTTCTTGCCTGGAGAATCCCAGGGACAGGGGAGCCTGGTGGGCTGCTGTCTCTGGGGTTGCATAGAGTCGGACACAACTGAAGTGACTTAGCTTTTGTCTCAGCCATCCTACTAGCTTTGTACGTGGTTAATCTATAACCTTTTACTGTATATCTTGGCAACCCACTCCAGTGTTCTTGCCTGGAAAATCCCAGGGATGGGGGAGCCTGGTGGGCTGCCGTCTATGGGGTCGCAGAGTCGGACACAACTGAAGTGACTTAGCAGCAGCAGCAGCAGCAGCAAGCAACTCCAGCCATTATCACATGGAAAAGAAGAATCACCCAGCTTAGACCCGCTGACCAAAAGTATTGTGAAGAAATTGTTGTTTAAGCCCCTGTGTTTCGGGGTAGCATGCTACACAGCAGGAGCTAACTAACGCAGTGGAGGAAACAGAAATCTAGGAAGGCTGGAGATAGACTGGTCATGTGGCGCTATGAAAGCAGAGGAAAGAGACATCTCAGTTAGGGGACAATCTACATCACCAAACACTGTAAAGAAACCAGACAGCATCTTACATTTAGAAAGTATAGGCATTATCCATACTGCCAATTGTTGGTGTTCAGTTGCTAAGTTGTGTCCAACTCTTTGTGACCCTATGGATTGCAGCACACTGAGCCTCCCTGTCCCTCACTATCTCCCAGAGTTTGCTCAAGTTCACGTACATTGAGTGGGTGATGCTATCCAACCACTGCCAATTAGCAAGGTGGAATAGCTGAACTTGTTATTAATGTATTCAGTCTATGGTGGTGATTTAGTCTCTCAGTTTGGTCTGACTTTTGCAATCCTGTGGACCGTAGCCCGCCAGGCTTCTCTGTCCATGGGATTTCTAATGCAAGAGTCCTGGAGTGGGTTGCCATTTCCTTCTCCAGAAAATCTTCCTTACCCAGGGATTGAAACTGCGTCTCCTGCATTGCAGGCAGACTCTACCACTGAGCCAACAGGGATTCCATCTATAAAACGGGCATTTCTTTTTGTTACCTACTGAATGAAGCATCACTGTGAGAATTCCTTTTCTCCAAATTACGCCACTGCTTTCAGAGGGGAATATATATAGATAGAGCACACTGAAGAACAGTCCTTTTCATTATTTGCCACTCTTTTTTTAAAAGAAATATTTTAGTATTGAAGTATAGTTGATATACAATGGTGTGTTAATTTCTTATGTAGAGCAAAGTAATCCATTTAACATACATGAATTCATTTTCATATTCTTTTCCATTATGGTTTATCACAGGTTACTGAATATAGTTCCCTGTGCTATAGATTTGGACTTTGTTGTTTATTCATTCTATCAGTGTATATAATAGTTAGCATCTGCTAATCCCAAACTCCCAATCCATCCCTCCCTCTTTCTCCCTCAGTAACCACAGGTCTGTTCTCTGTCTGTGAGTCTGCTTCTGTTTCATAGATAAGTTCATATGTGTCATATTTTACATTCATTTATAAATAATATCATATGGTACTTGTCCTTCTCTTTCTAACATTATTTGCCACTCTTCATAAAGCTGCTGCTGCTGCTAAGTCACTTTAGTTGTGTCCGAAAGCTGGATGAAGCCCAATGTTCTACTGATTTATCTTTTCAAGGTCACTCAAGTTCATTCATAATTTTTCACTAAGGGGATTAAAGAACAGATGAGCCCAAGGGTTTGGGTCTTTTAAATATTTGGTGGCTCAGACGGTAAAGCGCCTGTCTACAATGCGGGAGACCCGGGTTCGATCCCTGGGTCGGGAAGATCCCCTGCAGAAGGAAATAGCAATCCACTCCAGTACTCTTGCCTGGAAAATCCCATGGACAGAGGAGCCTGGTAGGCTACAGTCCATGGGGTCGCAAAGAGTCGGACACGACTGAGCGACTTCACTTTCACTTTCCCTTTCCCTTTCTTATGCTTAGAGAGACTACCATGCTCATTAGCATCTAGTACAACATCTATGAATATCTTTTTTGTCTGTCTCCCACTTATTTTCAAGTCAGTATTCAATTGGGAGTCTGACTCTCTAAAAATAAAGCCTTTGGAAATGACTGGGATTAAATAACCATTTAGTCAAACTCTCTGCAGGGTTTTGCACCAGGACCTTGGACATTCTTGGGCTGTGAATTCTCATTTGGTTTACCAGCATCTCAGTGCTCCCAATGAGAGCCTCAGATAATTCAGCTGCAAGTTCAGCAACTCCTTATGGGGCTCTTGCTTCCTTAAGAGCTGTAATTCCACTTATCAGGCTGTTAGTCTGCACTCCTGAAGACTTTCTTCTTTTCCTTGGCTCATCAAACTTCTTGAAAATTGGCCTGAATTGCATATCTAGGGGACTTGAAAGAAGAGCCCATCTCATGAGTTTTCTCCTGGCTTACCCACAGGCTATGATGTCTTCACTGAGTTAAAATGATTTAAAAAAAATAAAGATATCTTATTTTAGAATCATTTATTTATAGTTATCAACCAGATGACACTTGGTATTCGATTTTATGATCTGGGATAATTTTAAAACTCTTGAAAATTTCTATTATTTTAAAATTATTATTAATTAGAAATACATCCAAATCCATTAAAGTGAAAATATCTGTTAAAGTGCAAAGAAAGACACACACTTTATACTATGGGGCACTTACAAAGCTTATACCACCTATATTAATAATAAGCAAACTTTGATTTTCAAACCAACTCAAAGAGGGAAAAAAGTGGGAATTGTGCTGAGTTCTAGATTTTTAAAAATGAGTATGCATGCCCTTTTTCTTATAAAGCAATATATTCACATATACTGATGTTACAAAAGTTATGCCATATGGATATGATGCAAGGTAGACTCTAAGTGCATGATTAAGCAAATTACCCCGAAGGCTAGGGAACAGAAAGGCTCACAGACCAAATTAAGATATTTGAATTACTTGGTTCATTAAATGAATTTAAATACATAGCAAGAAGAAAGAGGCAAAATATGTGACAAGAACAGTGCAAGCTGAGCAGGAATTTTGGGATACAGTTAAAGGGTTAGCCTGATGAGCAGCAATATGTTTTATCTGCCAGGGTGTATGTCATTAAACAATGGTCAACTTAATGACCTGCATATGGAGCATCCCATACACTTCACATGTACTTAGCATATGATACAGAAGAGGTGCTTAGTACATACATGCTTTACTTACTTTATTCATGACCAATTTGTCGGATTGGTAACTAACACCTACATCTATATCCATGTCTACAGGCCTTACAGTTCTGCCTATTTTACATGCTGTATGCTGTGCTTAGTCTCTCAGTTGTGTCCAGCTCTTTGTGACCCCATGGACTGTAGCCCTCCAGCCTCCTCTGTCTATGGGGATTCTCCAGGCAAGAATACTGGAGTGGGTTGCCATGCCTGGAGGGTTGTTCCCTCCAGGGGATCTTCCCAACCCAGTGATCGAAGCCAGGTCTCCTGCATTGCAGGTGGATTCTTTACCATCTGAGCCACCAGGGAAGCCCATGTTTCGTATACTACTATCTTATTCGTTATCTTTAGCTAACACAATTTATAAATTTTGCCTACACCTTATAAATACATTAAGTTACTCATATCCATCTCATTTTCTTGTATTCCATAACAGAATTAAATATTCTCAAATACATAGAACTCATATTACACATTTTTTAGTAAATATGTATTGAACATCAACTATGTACTAGGCAAAATTCAAGTGCTGATGATACAGCAGGGAATGAAAGAGCTTTTCTAAAGAAGACATACAGATAGCCAAAAGCACATGAGAAGATGCTCAATATCATTAATTGTGAGAGAAATGAAAATCAAAACTACAACGTGGTATCACCTCACACCAGTCAGAATGGCCATCATCAAAACGCTACAAATAATCACTGCTGCAGAGGGTGTGGACAACAGTGAACACTCCTACATTGTTGGTGGGAATGTAAACTAGAACAACCATTATGGAGAACAACATGGAGTTTCCTTAAAAAAACAGTATAGAATTATCACAGGATCCAGCAGTTTCATTCCTGGGCATATATCTGGAGAAAACCATAATTCGAAAAGATACACGCATCCCAATGTTCACTGCAGCACTATTTATAATTGCCAAGACACGGAAGCAACCTAAATGTCTATCAACAGAAGAATGGATAAAGATGTGTTCAGTTCAGTTCAGTCGCTCAGTTGTGTCCGACTCTTTGCACCCCATGAATCGCAGCACGCCAGGCCTCCCTGTCCATCACCAACTCCCGGAGTTTACCCAAACTCATGTCCATCGAGTCGGTGATGCCATCCAGCCATCTCATCCTCTGTGGTTATATATATACAATAGAAGATTACTTAGCCATTAAAAACAGAATGAAATAATGCCATTCGCAGCAACATGGATGAACCTAGAGATTGTCATTCTGAGTGAAGCAGGCCAGATATAGAAAGACAATAATCATATGATTTTACTTACATGTGTAATCTAAAAACAGGTACAAATTAACTTATTTACAAAACAGAAACAGAGATGTAGATAAAGCAAACTCATAGTTACCAGGGGGGAAAAGGCGAGAGGGAAAAATTGGAAAACTGGGATTGACATATATATGCATATATTAATATATACTCATATATTATACTCATATACTCATATATTAATATAAAGTAGATAACTAATAAGGACATCCTGTATAGCAGAGGGGAATGTACTCAATACTCTGTAATGATCTATACGGGAAAAGACTCTAAAAAACAGTGGATATATGTATAACTGATTCTCTTTGCTGTACACTTGAAACTATTGGCAGGCAGATTCCTTACAGTGGAGCCACCAAGGAAACCCCAAATCAACTGTACTCCAATAAAAATTATTTTTAAAATTTACATTTCCCTAAACAAAAAATTCTGCTTGTTCAACAGAGAACAAAGAAAATCTTCTAATGTATTCTAAGTGGTCAAACCTTTTTATTTATGGCAATGCTAGGAGGAGGGCATGGCAACCCATTCTAGTATTCTTGCCTGGAGAATCCCCATGGACAGAGGGAGCCTGGTGGGCTACAGTCCATGTGGTTGCAAAGAGTCAGACATGACTGAAGTAACTTAGCACACAGCACATACAATCTATTAAAATTTTTTTTTCATAAAATGACCTTTATTTTATTCGTGTTAACTTTACTGAATGTGGAAAAATAAAAGTTAACCCATTTTGAGTAGGTTTTCATGGCAAAAACAAAGTGAATACACAGTTAAAAGAAAATATAACTTTTCAATTGGACCGGTAGGCAATATAGAGAAACATAACACTTGTAGATGGGATGTTTAGGAAAGAGCCCCCATTCCGTGTGGGAAGGATTAAGTGGGCCAAAGTCAATTTTGCATTCAGTGTACTTTGAAACAAAGTTATATTGATGCAAATATAAAGCTAAGTTCTAACTAGTTCTGAAGAACGAAAAAAAAAAAAAACCAACAACCGAATAAGACCTTAAACTACTTGTGAGAATTCTAGGCTTTTTAGAATGTAGCTATAATTACTTAAAAAGATACTAGAACAAAGTTATTTACTAGTGAATTTATATATAGATTTCTTTCTGTGTTCGGCTCTTCTGGCATTTTATGCCATTTAAAATAACGGAAATGGTGATATTTAGGTATTCTTATTGTTATTTCAGTTCTTTGAAAAAATCTGAAATTTGAATAGTTTTCATGTGACAATTTAGTTAGAAAGTGCTAAACTTTTATATAAACAAAGGTACATCTGCTGAGAAAGCTTTCTTCCATATGTAAATCATTCATTTCCAAAAGGAAGAAAACAATGGAAATCAACAGTGCACAGCTTCTAGTGCCCAAATAATTCTTACTTTAGTTCAAAGCCTTTCTGAAAAGTAAAATCTCCATCTGTAGATGATGAACCTAAACAAAGATAAGTTGGTAATACATTCTTTGAAACACAAATTGCAGCTTTCACTCAATAAAAACATTTCAGCTCTTGCAAATAACAAAAACTTGTTAAAACAATCTCTAAAGGTATCAAATAAGGCACACAGTTGTTTCAAAATGGGAGTGGAAGGAAAGTACTAGGGGTTGGTTTATAATTATGTTCTCACTCTTGCCTAAACCCTTTTAGATTCAAAGGGTTTTATGCAAGAACTAGAAATTGTGCACCAAAAATATACTTGAAACTCTAATCATTAATACTCCTTGCTTTTTAAAGATCTCACTTTGAAAAACATTATTTCATTTTCTTTAAACATCTTCAATGACATAAATCAAAGTAAGATCCTCTATGACCCACCTCCTAGAGTAATGGAAATGAAAACAAAAGTAAAAAAAAAAAGTGGGACTTGATTAAACTTAAAAGCTTTTGCACAGCAAAGGAAACTATAAGCAAGGTGAAAGAAAACCCTCAGAATGGGAGAAAACAATAGCAAATGAAAATAACTGACAAAGGATTAATTTCCTAAATATACAAGCAGCTCATACAACTCAACACCAGAAGAACAAACAACCCAATCAAAAAGTGGCAAAAAGACCTAAACAGACATTTCTCCAAAGAAGACGTACAGATGGCTAACAAACACATGAAAAGATGCTCAACATCGCTCATTATTAGAGAAATGTGAATCAAAACTACAATGAGATATCACCTCATACTGGCCAGAATGACCCTCATCAAAAAGTCTGCAAACAATAAATGCTGGAGAGGGTGTGGAAAAACAGGAACACTCTCGCACTGTTGGTGGGAATGTAAATTGATACAGCCACTATGGAAGACGGTATGCAGATTCCTTTAAAAACTAGGAATAAAACCACCATATGACCCAGCAATCCCACACCTAGGCATACATGCTGAGGAAACCAAAATTGAAAGAGACACATGTATTCCATTGTTCACTGCAGCATTATTCACAATAGCTGGAACATGGAAGCAACCTAGATGTCCATCGACAGATGAATGGATAGAGAAGTTGTGGTATATATACATAGTGGAATATTACTCAGCCATAAAAAGGAATGCATTTGAGTAAGTTCCAATGAGGTGGATGAACCTAGAACTTATTATAAAGAGTGAAGTGAGTCAGAAAGAAAAGATAAACACCGTATTCTAACACATATATATGGAATCTAGAAAAATGGTCCTGTAGAATTTATTTATAGGGCAGCAATGGAGAAACAGACATAGAGAACAGACTTATGGACATGGAGAGAGGGGAGGAGAGGGTGAGATGTATGGAAAGAGTAACATGGAAACTTACATTACCATGTGTAAAATAGATAGCCAACAGGAATTTGCTGTATGGCTAAGGAAACTCAAACAGGGGCTCTGTATCAACCTAGAGGGGTGGAATGGGGAGGGAGATGGGAGGGAGTTTCAAAAGGGAGGGGATATATGTATACCTATGGCTGATTCATGTTGAAGTTTGACAGAAAACAACAAAATTCTGTAAAGCAATTATCCTTCAATAAAAAATAAATTAATTAAAAAACATCCTATTGGTTATTTTTTTTTTCATTTTTATACTATAAATAGTTTGTTAAATTTGAACATTATAATTAATTTTACCTAGTAATTATATTCATTGGAATATTAAGGTATGCTTATTCATATTTTATAGTTAATTTTTATTTGGCATTTTATAATGTTTACATATTTTCATGTTAAATATTTATTTTCACTTTTTTATATCATGGATTTTTAACATTCAGTTATAATTTTTGTCATTTTTCTCTTGTATTGCATCATTGGGTATATTTCACTCAAGTCATAGTTAATGGCTTTGAATATTTCCAAATCTCCAAATTTGAGAGTAGAATTAATATGCAAGTAGAGTAATGTGGTTCTTTGGATGTTTGTGTGAGAAGATAATCAGGGAATTCAAATATTCCCAAATTTTAACTCTCATTGGCTTATTACTAAACTCATGATCTTCCCCCATTGTCTGTTCCACCAGCAGTCTTTTCCATTAGCTGCTAGCAATGCTTCCAGTGGTTGTAAACAAAAATCCTGGCATTGTCCTTCATGAACTTGCTCTTTTCTCTTGTTTTTCAATAATTGACAGCAAATCCTGTTTACACTAACTTCAAAATGTATCCAGAAATAGATCACTTCTTATCACCTTTACTGCAAATACCCTGGTCCAGGTCTCCATCATTCACTCTGGATTACCACGTCCTGGCCTCCCTGCTTTCACTCTGGCATCCCTACAACAGCAGGAAGTTCCTCTTAAATGTCAGAGCAGATCTCATCACTCCTCTGTACCAGGTCTCCAATGAATCTCCATGTCTTTTGAAGTCTGGAAGTCCTTATAAGGAAATTAGCCTTCATCCCTTTCTGAAGACTCAGTAAGAAAAGTAAATTTTACTATATTTACCCATATTTTCGCTTACCATGTTCTTTCTCCCTCCCTGCTGCTGCTGCTAAGTCGCTTCAGTCGTGTCTGACTCTGTACCACCCCATAGACGGCAGCCCACCAGGCTCCCCCGTCCCTGGGATTCTCCAGTCAAGAATACTGGAGTGGGTTGCCATTTCCTTCTCCAATGCATGAAAGTGAAAAGTGAAAGTGAAGTCTCCCTCCCTGCTTCTGCTGCTAAGTCGCTTCAGTTGTGTCTGACTCTGTGCGACCCCATAGACGGCAGCCCACCAGGCTCCCCCGTCCCTGGGATTCTCCAGGTAAGAACGCTGGAGTGGGTTGCCATTTCCTTCTCCAATGCATGAAAATGAAAAGTGAAAGTGAAGTCTCTCAGTCGTGTCTGACTCTTAGCGACCCCATGGACTGCAGCCTACCAGGCTCCTCCGTCCACGGGATTTTCTCCTTTTATTGTCTTCTTTCTGATTAGAGAAATTTCTGTAGCTATTCTTTTAATGTAGGTCTGTGGTCACAAGTTTTCTTGGTTTCCCTCATCTGAGAATGTCTTAATTTTCCCTTCATTTCTGAAGGATACGTTTTGCTTAATACAGGATTTTGGGTTGGTAGTTCTTTTTTTCCCCGAGCATTTAAAAATGCTGCACTATTTTTTTCTGGCCTCCATGGTTAAATAAGGTCATTTTCCTTGGTGCTTTCAAGATTGGGGGGGGGGGGGGTTGTGTGGGGAGGGTGTCTTTATATTTGAGAAGTTTGAATGTTCCTTGGTGTGGATTTCTTTAGACTTTGTTTGGGGGTTGATCTGCTTCTTGAATTTATAGGTTTACTTTTTTGAGGTCAAATTTGGGAACATTTCAGCCATTATTCTTTTGAATATTTTTTCAGTACTACCTACTTTCTCCTCTCCTTTTAGGAATCTAATGATATGGATATCAGATCTTTTACCTTAATTATAGGTCCCTAAGGCCCTATTTTTTTTTTTTTTTTTAGTCAATTTCTTTTCTATTGTTCAGATTGAGTAATTTCTGTTGTTCCATCTTTCATTTCACTGATATTTTTTTCTCCACTGCCCACTTCGTTCTAGTCTTGGGCCTATCTTCTTAGTTTTAAAATTTTCAGTTATTGTATTTTTTCAGTTCTAAAATTTCCATCTGGTTTTTCTTTACATTTTCTATTTCTTCACTGAGATTCTGCCTTTTTTTTTTTTTCATTTAAGTGTGGTTCATAATTGTTTGTTGAAGTATTTTCATCATGGCTGCATTAAAATTTTTGGCAGAAAATTCTAATATTCGGTCAATCTATTTTAGCATCTATTGATTGTCTTTTTTTAGATATCTCCTGGTCTGAAAATGGTCCTTTGCTAGAGGTGCTTTTATTCTGTTCTTTTTTCACTTAAGGGAGTGGAAGCTCAGACAGGCTTCAAAATACACCTTTGGAAATAGGACTGAGAGGTGAAACTAGAATCCAAGTGTGTCCGACATAAAAGCCAGGCTCTTAGGCTTTCAAATTACAGACAAATAAGTACAATGCAGTTCTATTTTCACAAGACAAAATGTACAGCTAGATATTTCCAGCATAGAAAAAGTTTAAGAGTAGACCTCAAAATGCTGGCTTGTATTTTTTATGAATATAGTATTTGGGTGATTCACATTTTTGTCTTCTGTGTCTTTAATTATCTACAATAATCACAATTTAATCACCTGATTTTGAATGAAGCTCTGAATATCTCATGTTTGTTTAAAATTATTTAAAGTTGTATTTTTGAGGTTTTATTTCTCATATGAATAGTCACAAATTAGGTGCTCTAAAAGCAACTCACTTAAATCTTAAAAATATGAAATTACTTTTCCCTTCTAAAAGCTTACTTGCAGGAAGTAGATTTAATACATTTTTGTCAAGCAGCAGATTTGATATCTGTTTATTTTCTCATAGTCTTTATTTTTAATATCAACTTTGCAGCTAAATTTATTTAGAATTTAGATCACATTATTTTCAAGCTAGCATTCTTGTAACAAAAAAATTAAAAGATTTCATGGCTCATCTATTCTTTCATCTTCTTTTCTTTTTTCTTCTACAGTCAGTATTTAAAGTAGCAACAAAAACCTTTGCAATGATAATGTTTTTTTCTAATAGACTTGAATGACATGGTATATTTTCATATCATGTTGCCATGACTACCAAACCCTTTAGCTCATCTTCATTTAAATATGTTCACTGTTAAATTAGAGATGGAGCTTAAGCAATTCAGGATACTCTGTAATTTTGTTTAAAACACTGGTTATATAATAAGTCTCAAGTTCACTCTTTCAAAAGAATAATGCAACAGAGTTGCTGACTATAGAACATCTATTCTGTTTCCTAATTCCTCCAGAGGAAGTTTGGAAAAAAGAAAAAAGGCCAACACTTATCTAAGAGAGCTTTTCAAGTTCTGTATAGGAATTTGACACTCAGATACAGAGCAAAATTTATGAATATCATTAAATAAATCTGAAGGCTTTTTCTAAATTCCAAGATGTCTGAGTTGACATCAAGACCTCTTAAGCACACCCACATCAGAATACTGAAAAATGCTCAAATGGTAACAAATGTGTCTTCCTGACTGATTTAAAAATGTCTGTCTAGACGAGGCACCCCTTCATCCTTTCTCTGTGTGAAGATGAGATTGCTGCACACTGCAGGAAGCCCAGGCTGACTTGCTTAGAGGTGAGCTTTGCAGAGAGACGACGCAGCGGCCCTAAATGAAGAAGAGTCAGCATCCCAAAATTTATACTTGGTCACCACTTTTCTAGGAGCCCCATGTATTAGGGAATGAAGATAATTTACTTGTATGTGTGTGTGTGTGTGTGTGTGTGCGTGTGTGTGTGCATGTCTTAATGTGTGCAGCCATGTTGGAATGAGCCATTACGGGACCAACATAAGAATTTGTACACTCTGGATTGCATAAATACTATTTTTTAAAGACATTAAGCTTTGAGGAGGAGCTTGATTTTATTCAAATATTGTTCTTTCCAATTAAAAATAAAAGCAAAATCTTTAAATAACAATATACCAAGGAGAAAGAATTGATTTGACCCTGATAACTTTGGTTTGACCTTTAAAGTCATATTCATTAAAAATTTTATGGAATTAAAGCACAAAAATATAGATTCTTCTAATGGCTAATCAAATAGAAATACACATGAATTAATAAAGCTTTACTGAATTTTCTAATATCATGTTTCATTTATTATTATTAAAATTTTAAATGCAATTTTGCCTAGTGCTGTGGCAAACAGATGGGGAAATAATGGAAACAGTGACAGACTTTATTTTCTTGGGCTCCAAAATCACTTCAGATGGTGATGCAACCATGAAATTAAAAGACGCTTACTCCTTGGAAGAAAAGCTATGACCAACCTACACAGCGTATTAAAAAGCAGAGACATTACATTGCTGACAAAGGTCCATCTAGTCAAAGCTATGGTTTTTCCAGTAGTCACGCATGGATGTGTGAGTTGGACCATGAAGAAGTCTGAGTGCTGAAGAACTAATGCTTTTGAACTGTGATGTTGGAGAAGACTCTTGAGAGTCCCTTGTACTGCAAGATGATCCAACCAGTCCATCCTAAAGGAAATCAGTCCTGAATATTCATTTGGAAGGACTGATGCTGAAGCTGAGACTCCAATACTTTGGCCACCTGTTGCGAAGAGCTGACTCATTTGAAAAGACCCTGATGCTGGGAAAGATTGAAGGCAGTAGGAAAAGGGGATGACAGAAGACGAGATGGTTGGATGGCATCATCGACTCATTGGACATGAGTTTGAGCAAGCTCTGGAAGACGGTGAAGGACAGAGAAGCCTGGCGTGCTACAGTCCATGGGGTCACAAAGAGTGGTCATGACTGAGTGATTGAACAACAAAGTGTATAGCACAGGGAACTATATTCAATATCTTGGGATAAGCCATAATGGAAAAGAATATAAAAATGTATATATGTGTATAACAGAGTCACTTTGCTGTACAGCAGAAATTAACACATTATAGATCAACTACACTTCAATAAAAAATTTTTAATTAAAATTTTAAATAGAGGTTTTTGCTTGAATTAAAACTGTAAGATGAGATTCTAAATAAAATATAGAATAGAAGGCACATGGCATGCAGAATATGTTTTTATTAGTAAACCTAATTTTGCATAAAGTCTTTAAATATTTTTATTAAAATGGGCTTTTCATAAATCCTAATGCACTGTTTAATCTTCCTGCCTCAGATTTCTCTCAAAACAGAATATTAAAAATAATTAACAAGTCAAAGCAGGGAAAGAATTCTAATAATCCTCCACTTTACATTCCAGGATCACAAACTGATGGTCACTACTTACTGCAAACGACTCCTGATCTTATTTTGATTTTCAGTAAAGCAAATCAATAATAAAATAATTAAAAGTGACTTTTTCATTTAAGTGAAGCAGGCAGAATAAAATATTTAACTGGTTTTAGAAAGCAAACAAAACAGTATGCATTCTTATTTGGTTTAATTTTGCTGGAGAGACTGCATAAAATAAAACCCAAACTCTTTTCCTTGGCCCCTTCCTCGCTCTGTGCATCTTCTCTAATTTTCTAGCTTCAGCAGCCTATTCCACTCTTTAAACATGACAAGCTCATTCCTGCCTCTGGGGCTTTGTACCTGCTGAGGGGGAACTTCCTCAGATCTGAACAGCTCTCACCTCAAATGATATCTTTTAGGTCTTTCCTTGAGAGTCTTGCTGCCCTCTCCAGATGCTCTAAAAATTATTTTAATAATTTTCTAATTTGTCTGCTTATTTATTTTTCTGTGTTTATTTTCTGTTTATACTACATAGAATAATGGATAAGTTTCTTTTAGCACCATGCCTAGCATTGTATCTGACACACATTATGTGCTCAATAAATATTTATAGACCGTCTGACTCTCAGGGTGTTACAAGGAAGGCTCTGTGACAGTCTGATTTTGGGTAAGAATATTTGCATAGTCATTTTACAACTTATCAAGATTTCCATGTACCTTATCTTGTGATGTTCTTAGACATGTACATAAATTGAGAGGAAATGAAGGTCAGGTGTTGTTATCCTAATTTCTACAGTTTAGAGAAGGAAGTGGCTCTGTTGTGACTCCTCTCCAGTGGTGTGGTTGATGGTGAGTTCTTGCTTTTCATTGTCATTTGTCCACTGTTCACTTTTCATGAGCCCCAAATGGCTATGATGAAGCTGATGGGGCAGCAACACATGTACCACAGATGGCTTTGCGGACTCTGTTAACAGATCCACCCGCATCTGGTACCAGTGCTACCTGATCTGACCACCAAGCTGCTGCCACCACCATCAGGCACACTCACCTTTTCCTTTTCACATTAATTCTGCTTAGAATAAAGGGAAAAAAGGCTATGGGCTTAAAGCCACTGGATCTTTGTTAGTATTACAAACTACTATTGAGAAAACTTCTCAAGCATGGCTGGAGAACCATCAAGGCTTAGGCTGAAAATTGGGAGTAGGTATTTTGCCTGAAAAATGATTTACTTTATTGGACTAATGGAATCTTCAGGCTAGAAATCAGCTCTTCTAAGTGAGAAATCAGCTCTTCTAAGCTCTTTCTAAAATAAAGAATAGAAAGACCCAGTGATCCAAAGAGATCACTTCACGAGTTGGTGGGAGACAGGGCTGAAGGCAGACCGTTGCCCTCTTAGACGCAGTCTATACAATTTATGCCTCTTTTGAAATTAAATCTGACACTGGCTAATTTTTAAGGGCTGGAAGTATGAAAACAAGAACAAGATAAAAACCAAAATAAATTTTTTAAGCCATGATGATACTAATAAATCTAACAAATATATATAAATCAGTGATTCACTTGACAATTGTTTACTCCATGACTATTTTATCGTAGGCTCTATTCTTAGACAGTGGGGTTACAACAGAGAGTATAACAGCCTTTCTTTCTCATGGTCAAATGGTGAGGCCAAGCAAGTGTTTAATTTCAACGTATGTTACTAAATGCTATGTTAAAGACCAGAACCAGGGAATGCAGAAAGATAGCATTCAGGAAGGGTTATCAACCCATGTGGTGGTGGCAAGGAAGGGTTCCTGGGAAATACTGCATCTGAGCTGATATCTAAAAGATGAGCAAGAAATAGTTGTGTAAAGATGCAAAATGTTCCAGGCAGAGAGAAGAACATGCATAACAATGTGGATGCATTAATGTATCTTCCCATTCACCATGGCCAAAACACAAAGTAAAATAACAATTATTTTTATTCTTCTGTGATTTTTCAAATCACAGTTCCCTGTGTGGAATCACACATGGCACTTCAGTATGTGGATCACCTAAGATGTATTTCTATCAGCACCATCACTTTACAACAGATTCAACACCCTGGAAAAGTGGGTTACAGTGAGATTCCCCTGACTAGAACTATACAGGAGCAGGGCTTTATAAACGCCTTTGAAGAAGGCCAGGTTCACATTCATCTGGATCACCCCACACCTTCCTCAGAAAGTCTTTGGTGCCTACCACATCTATGTATGGGCTTCCCTGGTGGCTCAGCTGGTAAAGAGTCCGCCTACAATGAGGGAAACCTGGGTTCTATCCCTGGGTTGGGAAGATCCCCTGGAGAAGGGAAAGGCTACTCACTCCAATACTCTGGCCTGGAGAATTCCATGGACTGTATAGTCGATGGGGTCGCAAAGAGTTGGACACGAGTGAGCGACTTTCACTTTCATCACTATGTAATTAAAAATAAGCACGTTAAGAAGATACTGTGCCTGATAACATGAATACACTGTCACAAATGAACAATACAATTTTATTCTCGCTCTAACTGCCTTAAAGCATTCAGGGCATCTTTGTAAATTAACCACCCTGAATATCAAAAGCAAGTAAACTGTTTTTCCCCAAATCTGCATGTTTATAAATCATCTTCACAATAATCACAATCATCATAAATTAGAATTTTCCCCCAAGAACAATCAGGAATAGATGTTAATTAAAACCAATGTTGAATGCTCTGTAAGTTTTCTTTCAGTCTTTGATCAATTGATGCATTCATTTCAGATATTTGTCAAAATCTCACATTTCCAGCTTTATCAAATCAGGCAGAATAATTTTGAGTCTATATATTGCTTCTTTCTTTCATTTAAAAGTAATTATGGAAAGCCATCAATTTCCTGAGCCATCCATTTTCTGCTAGGTACAGGGACACACTAGGTTCCTATCCGCAAGGAATTTACAGGAAGGGGAGAGTAGAGGTGGAGGAGATGTCAGGGAAGAGGGCACTTGTGCCATAGCGGAGGGGATCCTTTAGGCTCTGCATCCCAGAACTACTAAATTAGCACCTCAGGAGGGTTTAGCCTTGAGACTCAGTATAAAAAAAGCAAAACAAAACGACTCGTTAGGTTAACCCCACACATGTTCAAGTTTGAAAACCTTTTCTTTGGCAGTATCAGATGTCATTGAGTTTCAAGCAAACAAGCAGGATGAGGGGGTTAAGTTTTTCAGGAGATGTGCCCTGGTAGACATGTGGAGGGAGACAGGACATTTTAACTTTCCAACGCAAAGTGGATCATTTTGATCAATTAAGGGCTGAAGGATGGGCTGATTCACAGAGATGAAATTACATTTAGAACTCAGATGAAGAATTAGCTTCATATCTTATTTGATAATTTTAACTAGTTGAAAGTTCAACATTTTATCTTTTTGTGAAGGCTTGTTGATTGGGTCAAATAGTTAAAATATCAGGTAACAAAAGCGATAATGAATTGGAGCCAGGTAAGCACAGACAGGGAGGGCATAATAGTCAAAGCAAGAGATAAGGAGAACGAAATCTTGGGCAACAGGAACTGCATGGTAAGACGGGAGTATTAACAACAGGGGAAATGCTAAAGGACTTGGTCCTCAATCGGATGGAAAAGATAGGTAGCACAAGAGCTGTGACTTTTTTACATGAAAATTCATTATTCTGGAATTATTCAAATATAGGACCAATTCAAAATTATTTACCTTAATGAGATCACTTTACAGAATGCTTCAATGGAAAACAGAAAAAAAGAAAGCACAGTTCAGTGTCATCCTTCACTGCTCTGAAAACCAGCTGTACCGATGACAGAGTTTCTGCATTGGCCGTGGATTCAGGGCTGGCTCCTCTTCTCTGGGCCCCTCCACGCTGTGTGGCAATTGTATGCTGTGCACCTGCCTCTTACATGGTGCTGTGAGCGTATGACAGTAAGACCCACGCTCTTCCTCTGTTGCTACAGTGATGCGCAGAGAGTAGGCCCCCCAGTTTTGGTTTTAGAAAACACAAACTGATTAACTGTGGTGCTGACTGGAAGTAGCACTTTCCAGCCTAAAATAACTGCCAGAGAAGCCCTGCTGCATGCCTTTGCTTTCCACGAGGGCATCCCTAAATACACTGTCCTCTGGCAGTATCCTTGTCCCCGGAAATCCGCGTGAAAGGTACTTGAGGCAGTCACACAGTTACTTAGGATACTGAATGTCCTGTCAGGGAATAGATTGGATGTGAGAGCCCCTGTGTGAACTGCACCAGATGGCTTTCCAGATGTTTTTCTTGGTCAACAGCCACCATCAGTTTGACTTTGGAAACATGACCTGGGTTTGCCCTTGGTCCTTCAGATTGCATTCTACAAAGCTTTTGCATAAGAGAGTGAAAGGACTGCAGGCTGGAAAGATTCCAGTTACATTTGCTTCACAGAATTTAAAGACAGAGGAATTTTGAAAGCTTTGTATTTGCTTTTAAGATGCAAGTTGCTAACATTCTCCAGTTTAAAACAGTTCTAGAATATTAGCCCTGAATGGGACCTGGAAGACAACTCAGTTCAGTCCTTATATTATAAATGAGCAAACTCGGTCCCACACAAGCTGAGTGAGGTGTCTAAGGTCTGTGGCTCAGGACTTGACTGCAGAGTTTGAGAATCAAGCTCTTGGAGTAATTTGTCTAATATGCAAGGATTCTCCTTTAGACTTATTTTGATGAAGTGCATATTTTCCTTTCTCATTTATACCTATTGTACATTTCTTCTCAAATTCCTTCTATTTCTTTGCTGCTCACCTCTATTTTCTCAGTGATTTACGGTTAATAAAGCTCAGTAAATGGAATGACTCTACCATAAACCAGCCAAAATCATTATTGGTTATTTGGAGAACACCAAGTCCATTTCTATGTAAATCAATTATGTCCATAATGTGTACAGTGAAATTGAGAAAGACATTTCTATGGTCCATAATGTGTAAAGAGAAACTGAGAAACTTCCATGGTTCAATGAAAATGACTACTCAGTGGGACTGATCTTGAGTTAGTGGAGAACATTTGTAGCTACCACTTGTTTAAACGTCAGGACGGTGCTAAGCCTTTCACATGTTATCTTCATATTTAATCCTGATGGTGAGCATACGAGGTAAGATTATCCTGCATACGAGGTAAGATTATCCTCATTGTACAAATTAATAAACTGAAGATCAGAAATTTAACTTGCCAAGGTCATATCATTAAAAAGTCAGAGAGCTTGGATGATGATCTGGGACTCGAATATTTGTGACTTTGTAGACCAGCCCCCTCCCCATAAGCATCATGGAAACTCCTGAGAAGCCCAGGAGTTTTCTCAATGGTTTCATGAAGAGTGAGAGGGTTTGGAAATATTTCACAATGGAAATGGTTTCAGACTCTTGGGGGTCATTAAAACAAAGAGGAAAGAATAATTTGACTCAAACTCCGCTTGATCCAGGAGAAAATACCTACTATTTAAAGCAGATTTGGGGGATGGATGGAAAAATACTGTATCCAGAGGTGGCAACTTCACTCCTTGAAAGCGAAACAGTGTGATCGGGTTACATCACGTGGCCCTCTCCCGAGCTGTGTGCTAACCACAGTGGAGTCCGCTGGATCTCTCCTCCTCACTCTCATTCCGTCCCCTAACTTTCTGGTAGTGTCTGGTAATGCCGCACTCCTTGTCATAGCCTTTGTTGTCATGTTTTATGTCTTCAGGTTAGACAACAACAGCAAAAACCTTGCAATTATAAATTTTAAAAATAATTACTTAGCTTTAGGATTTTTAAATGGCTGAAAACATGCATAGAAAAATCATAAAAGTAGTATATTTCTATGCATTATATTAGACTTCTGCAACTATGTGCAACTTTGTATTATATTCATTTTGATTTTTTATATTTTATTTCATCAGAAATGTAATGAGATTTTCTTAATGCTCTCAGTTATTTGAAAAAAGTAAATTCTTCACCAGTAAACAGAGAAGATATGATAAAGTTCTCCAAGTCCAGATTCTAACTCTGCCCCTGACATTTTCTGTTTTGGCTCAGTCTTGGCTGAGACAAATCTGAACTTCTTAGGATACCTGTTTCACTCACTAAAACCTACATGAATCCTAAATATCTAGCTCTTTCAGAATCAGTGAACTAGAGGATACTGGAAAAACATTTAAACTACATAATAACACAGGACAAAAAAAAAAGAGGAAAAAAGTTTAATTCCCACATCCCCTTTAAAAAGCCCTCATCCAGTGACCTGAATGCTTTGGAAACCTGGTCATTTACTTATTCAGTCATTAAAAAGGTTGCCTGCCCATCTGCCCCTGTGTACCACGCAAACCACTCACAGATGTTGATGTGTGCTTATGAGGGCAGGCAAAGCACTGAGTGTATGTGGGGGAATGGGGGGCGAGAGAGAGACATGAAGAGGGATCAGATCTTCATTCTTTTTCTGGATTTTAACAACAACAACAAAAACCATCTAAACAAATTGACTTGTGAATGTCTTTTTACATATCAGCCTTTTTACATACAAGGGCTTCCCTTGTGGCTCAGCTGGGAAAGGATCCGCCTGCAACGCAAGAGACCTGGGTTCGATCCCTAGGTTGGGAAGATCCCTTGGAGAAGGGAAAGGCTACCCACTCCAGTATTCTGGCCTGGAAAATTCCATGGACTGTATAGTCCATGGAGTCGCCAAGAATTGGACACGACTGAATAACTTTCACTTCACTCCTGAACTGTAGAAACAGAAACTCCCTCTTCTTGGGTTTTGAGCAATATGGTGACTCTAAATCCGATGTGTATTTATAAATCTTCCCTACATCCAGAATAAAGGTTTAACTTTTTATGTGATATTTTTTCATTCACAAGGTATTTATACAGAACTAATCCTTCATCAAAAGTGTGTGCTGGGATGAATTACCAGAGTGAGGAAAGAAAGCAATTAGCATTTAGAAAATGCCAGGCTCCAAGGTTTCACCAAAGAACAATTAAAAAAAAAAACTGTAATTTAGGCACTAACATGGTTTATGAAGTAGAAAGAGCTCATATGCTTATGAATTAGTAAGACCAACAGGAGATAACACATTCTATCCATAAAGGGCAACTAAGAAAGAAGTCTGTGCTAGTTGTCACAAGGAAATTAACAGGGGTACTTGGTCTAGAGAAAGTTGAAACACTTATTTTTAAAAGAACAGCCTCTCCCCCCAAGATAAACATGAAAGCTAAAAACAACTAACATTTATTGAACATATAGTATGAGTCATTCATTGAGGTAAGTGTTTTAGAGACAGAGACACTGAGCAGGAACAAGTGTGATCCAGTTTTACAGATGAGAAAGCTGATGCTCAGAGATGATGAGTAATTTTGCTCAGTGTCATCCAGCTAGTAAAAGGCAGAGCCAAGAATGACAGATTCTGAGACCCACAGTCTTAACTACTAGAAGCTCTGAAATCTCAAGATCAGGAAAATTCTTAGTTCTATGAAAGCCTGAATTAAGACAATATGCTGGGGAAAAAGAAATATAATTGCATAAGCGAATGAATAAAAGAATGGGTATAAAAAGGTTGGAAATACTTGAAATTACATATAATTAATATAAATAAAAATAAAGATGAGTCTTTGGAAAAACAGAAATAGAAATACATGCATTCCTATGAATATATTCCTATGAATTATTATGGGCTAAGGTGATCAAAAGGCATAAGGTTCCAGTTCTAAAATAAGTCACAGGGGTGTGAGGCACAGCATGGTGACCATACTTCATAACATGTATTGCACATCTGGGAGCTGCTAAGAGAGTAAATCTTCAAAGTTCTCATCACAAGAAAAACATTGTAACTATATGTGACGATGGATGTTAACTCGACTTACTGTGGTGATCATTTTGTAATATGCACATATTGAACATTATGCTGTACACCTGAGACTAATATAATGCTACATGTCATTTATATCTCAATTTAAAAACTAAAAAAAGATAGAAAGCTCACCTCTGTCAAAAGAAGTATATTTATTGCTTATTTTGCGACAGGAAACAAATCTATTTAATATAGCAACACAAAAACTATGTATTACATGAAACAGATTCCTGATTCAATAAGCATATTTAATATATTAGTGGAAAGTTTATTCAGAGAACAGTTATAAATCTATAAATTAAGCTTTCTTTCAAACATTTCCAGTTTCTATTACCATTTGAGCTACACGCTGCTTGGTGCACTGTGATTGAACACTGTTCGCTTTATCAGCTTATAAGAAGGTAATGAAAGTGAGAAAAGGAAAAGTCATTATAAGAAGCCCAGTAAACATTTTATGAATTTTTGAGTTAAAATATCTCACTGTGCTGAGTCTATGAAGAAAGCACTCATTTGATTCTCTGAAAGTAATTTTTTTTTTTTTTTTTTTTGGAGGCTTATTGAGTGCTGAGTACAGGAAGATGAGTAAGATGTGGTTGATGTTTTAAGGAATTCCCAGTGTAGAAGATGAAAGTGGAAGTGTCAGTCGCTCAGTCATGTCTGACTCTTTACAATCCCTGTAGTCTGCCAGTCCCTGTAGTCTGCCAGGCTCCTCTGTCCATGGAACTTTCCAGGAAAGAATACAGGAATGAGTTGCCATTCCCTTCTCTAGAGGATCTTCCTGATCCAGAGATCAAACCCAGGTCTCCCACATTACAGGCAGATTCATTACCATCTGGCCACTAGTAGAAGAAGATAAGGGGTGAAAAATAAAGGAAGGTATGATAATCAGATCACATAGATAACCTAAATTCAGATTGTGGTTCCTCTACTTTCTAGTCATGCACAACCTTGGGAAACTTATTTAGCTTTTCTGGGTCTCAGTTTTCTCATTCATAAAATGGGGACAACTGTCAACCATTTCCAGCTGCTGTTATTAGACCCATGATGGATAGAGAACAGAGCAGGAAGGAAACACAAAAAATAAATAGCCTGATTATCTAGCTGTGTGAAGGAAAACATCCCAGAGAAATGAGAGCTGAGAGAATATGGACAAGCTTGGTGTTAAGATGAATTCAGGGGAGAAGGAGCAGTGAAAACAAAGGTAAAGGGCAGGAGACCATTTGGAGGCATTTAGCAAACAGCCCCAAGCAGGTATGTCTGGATGCTGTAGTATGAAGAATGTCTGCAGTGACAGAGGGGTTCTGAGGCCAGAGCCTGGCAATCTTATAGAGCCACACTAATAGTCTGAATCCTGTAAGTCAGTGCCTTCCAAACAGTGCTCCCTAGAGCCTTAAGGTGAAAGGTTTTGTGAGACTGCCCCAGGCATTGTAAGGAGAGCCTCGGGTGGGTATGGTGTTGGGTTCCCTCCCAAGCAGAGCAAAACTGCTTTTATCTCTTTTATATGCCATGCTTTCATGTGCAACTTTTGTTTGAATACAAAGATCTGCTCCTTAAAAAGTATTTGAATTTAAAAAATGATCAAGGATGGATAAATAAGGTTCTACTGTACAGCATGGGAACTATATTCAATAACTGTGGATAAACCATAATGAAAAAGAATATGAAAAATAATGTAACTATGTATAATTTTACATCTTAAAGAGATGGGCATACCAGACCACCTGACCTGCCTCTTGAGAAATTGGTATGCAGGTCAGGAAGCAACAGTTAGAACTGGACATGGAACAACAGACTGGTTCCAAATCGGAAAAGGAGTACGTCAAGGCTGTATATTGTCACCCTGCTTATTTAACTTCTATGCAGAGTACATCATGAGAAACTCTGGGCTAGAAGAAGCACAAGCTGGAATCAAGATTGCCAGGAGAAATATCAATAACCTCAGATATGCAGATGACATCACCCTTATGGCAGAAAGAAAAAAAGAACTAAAGAGCCTCTTAATGAAAGTGAAAGAGGACAGTGAAAAAGTTGGCTTAAAACTCAACATTTAGAAAACTAAGATCATGGCATCCAGTCCCATCACTTCATGGCAAATAGATGGGGAAACAGTTGCTGATTTTATTTTTTGGGGCTCCATAATCACTGCAGATGGTGATTGCAGTCATGAAATTAAAAGACGCTTACTCCTTGGAAAGAAAGTTATGACCAACCTATACAGCATATTAAAAAACAGAGACACTACTTTGCCAACAAAGGTCCATCTAGTCAAAGCTATGGTTTTTCCAGTAGTCATGTATGGATGGATATGAGAGTTGGACTATAAAGAAAGCTGAGCACCAAAGAATTAATGCTTTTGAACTGTGGTGTTGGAGAATCAGTTCTGAATATCCATTGGAAGGACTGATACTGAAGCTGAAACTCTAATACTGTGGCCATCTGATGTGAAGAACTGACTCATTTGAAGAATCTGATGCTGGGAAAGACTGAAGGCAGGAGGAGAAGGGGATGACAGAAGATGAGATGATTGGATGGCATCACCGACTCAGTGGACATGAGTTTGAATAAACTCCGGGAGTTGGTGATGGCAGGGAAGCCAGGCGTGCTGCAGTCCATGGGGTTGCAAAGAGTCAGATACGACTGAGCGACTGAACTGAAGTGAACTGACTGACTGATATATAACTGAGTCACTTTGCTCTATGGCAGAAATTAACACAACATTCTAAATCAAATATAAAACAAACAAATAAATAAATATCCACTGACAGTTTGACCAAGGAAGAAATATGATCAGGCGAAGAAACACAAACTGGAATCAAGATTGCGGGGAGAAATATCAATCACCTCAGATATGCAGATGACACCACCCTTATGGCAGAAAGTAAAGAGGAACTAAAAAGCCTCTTGATGAAAGTGAAAGTGGAGAGTGAAAAAGTTGGCTTAAAGCTCAACATTCAGAAAACGAAGATCATGGCATCCGGTCCCACCACTTCATGGGAAATAGATAGGGAAACAGTGGAAACAGTGTCACACTTTATTTTCCTGGGCTCCAAAATCACTACAGATGGTGACGGCAGCCATGAAATTAAAAGACACTTACTCCTTGGAAGGAAAGTTATGACCAACCTAGATAGCATATTCAAAAGCAGAGACATTACTTTGCCAACAAAGGTTTGTCTAGTCAAGGCTATGGTTTTTCTTGTGGTCATGTATGGATGTGAGAGTTGGACTGTGAAGAAAGCTGAGGGCCGAAGAATTGATGCTTTTGAACTGTAGTGTTGGAGAAGACTCTTGAGAGTCCCTTGGACTTCAAGGAGATCCAACCAGTCCATTCTGAAGGAGATCAGCCCTGGGATTTCTTTGGAAGGAATGATGCTAAAGCTGAAACTCCAGTACTTTGGCTACCTTATGTGAAGAGTTGACTCATTGGAAAAGAATCTGATGCTGGGAGGGATTGGGGGCAGGAGGAGAAGGGGATGACAGAGGATGAGATGGCTGGATGGCATCACTGACTCGATGGACGTGAGTCTGAGTGAAGTCTGGGAGTTGGTGATGGACAGGAAGGCCTGGCGTGCTGAGATTCATGGGGTCGCAAAGAGTAGGACACGACTGAGCAACTGATCTGATCTGATCTAATTTCTTTAGGAAAGAGTATAAAATCACTTGGTAAGGAAGTCAGTAGGGCTATGCTCTAGATTTTAACAGTACTGGGGTTGGTAGAAGTTATGAGTGATTACATGCCATGCTGAGAACCAGGCAAAGCTCTCAACAGCATAGGTACTGCCCTTTGGGGTTGCCCTATTAATCTCTGCAGATGGTTTTGGTTGTTTTGGAGAGGGTGCTACTGGCATACTGGCAACTAGTAGGTGGAGACCATGGATAATAGACACCCTGCAATGTATATAGTAGTCCCTATCTAACCTGGCTTTCACATATGCATGAAGGTAAAATATCTGGGTATAATTAACAGAAGCCTGTAACCTAACTCTTTTTATACAAAGTAAAACACAAAGTATTTCTGGCATGGTTTTAGTATATGCTGAAATTTATCAAGACTGGAGTTGCTGTGTGAATGGAGTAAATATTGTATTTTATTCAGTTTTTAAGAATTTGCCAGGAGCTGTTCATTATTTGAAAAATAACTTCACAAGGCATTTGAGTTCCCAGGATACTCACCCTTAATAGCCAGCCTTTGGAGCTCCAGACTCACTATGAGCTTCCACTGAGTCTAGTGCTGGATAGATGCAAGTGTCTGATTACTTCATTATGTCACCTATGCAGTTGTGCTCCAGGGTATTTATATATATTCCCCTTACACCACATGCAGGTTCCCCTGGTGGCTCAGACACTAAAGAATCTGCCTGCAATGCAGGACACCAGGGTTCTATTCTTGGATTGGGAAGATTCCCTGGAGAATGGAACAGCCACCCACTCCAGTATTCTGGCCTGGAGAAATCCATGGACTGTATAGTCCATGGGGTCATGAAGAGTCAGACATGACTGAGTGACTTTCAGGACACTAGATTCAGGGCATTATGTCTGTTCTTTAGTCTGTGCAGGTAGTTTATCTTGGGAATTTCTTTGAGGCAAATCAAGACGTCTCATAAAATATTTGCAATAAAAATGGGGCTTGGAGTATGACACAGTTGAGAGTCAACGGGTCAAAGTAACACAAAAGCATTTTTCAAGCCACTCAGTCTCTTATACTATGGTAGATTGGGAATCAAGTTCATTTCTTGATTTGACTTTAACCTTTCCAAGCAGAGGAAAGGTTTATTCACATGCTGTAGAAAATAATGGCGGGTATAACACACTTCAAAGGCAAGAAGAGGGGCTCGTTTGGGCAAGATGCTTCAGGTCATTGCATGTCTACGGTCTGGGAAAATATACTTCTAGTATCAAGTCCCACCCCAGCGGCTTGTCTTGACAGCAGTCAAAAATAATTTCAGGAAGTGATGTATTAAACTTTTCTTTTTTGTTTTGGAGGCAAATAACTTTCAATAATCTATTCACATATGTTGTAGACATTTAATCACAAAGATGCAACTATTCATTACAGGCCAAATTGCCCAGCATTTAAAAAGAGATAAAATATAAATTCTTTCAGAAAACTACATCTTAAAAACCAGACAAATCTTGATTTTCTTCTTCAGTCCTTCCTCTCTTTGAACTAACATTTTCATCAAGTTGTGCCAGTTCACCAATAATGTATCTGCCAGCATATTATTTATATATGTTCAATGGATGTTGTGGACTTCTTTGCATCCACCTGGGCCTGTAAACAGCTGAACAAACTGAGATCAGGATGGACTAGTTGGTAATGTCATATGTTTGTTATTCTTTGACACAAGGTTCTCAGGCAGCTGCATCAAAATGCTTTTTAGTCCAGACACGGCCCCACACTTACTAACTGGGAATTTTTATATTACAAATATATTTCTAAGTGTTAGTCTTTTGCTTACATAAAATAAACTGGAACACTATTTTTGTTTTTCCAAAGAAAATGAAGATGTGGATCTATAATGGGATAGGAGGCAGGAGAAGGAGAGATAGAGACCATGCTTTCTACTCATTAAGTTTCCATTAATAAACTAAAATAAATTCTTGCTTTATAGCTCTAATGGGTATTTCTGAACAGCTGGTTGGCAGGCACCATCTTAATAATAAGTAAAAAATATTTGATTCACAGTCCTAGAGGCCTTGAATACAAATGTAAATTTCTGTCCTCTTAATACCAATATTAGTTGTGTCTAATTTATATGCAATCCTGTTATTGGTAGATTATGTAGGTCCTGAGACCACTTACTACTGTTCACTGTGGTGGTGTCTTTAATTAAAACAATAATTTCCATGGATAAATAAAATAGCAAAGCTTAATTTAGAACTAGTTAATATCCTACTTCCAATTTATCTATTAGGATTAATTGTACAAAGTAAATATTATAATAATCAGTCATTACTTTTTAATCTTTCTTCAGTAATGTAATGTAATGAGGGGAACAATTCTTCTGATTATTTAAAGGTCCTTAAAACTGGTTTACCCCAAAAGGCTTTTCTAGATAACTAACTATATCATAATATCTAACTATATTCTAATTACAATACAAATATCTAATGAAATAATTCTGAAGTAGACAATTCTTGGGACTTTTAAGAATTCAAATTAGGCAATTTGGTATTTTGAAAAAATGCATTTGTTAGACCTTTTTTGAGCTCTCAATATAAGGATTTTAGTCTTAACTTATAAATATGTATTTGAAAAACATTCATTCTGAGCAAGACATTGCACAAGGTGCTAATCTTGTACAAGTGTATCTCTCAGTGCTGGGTTTACTGGGAGTCCTTGGGAAGAACTACAGAATCTAACCTGATTAACAGCACTTACTCTTTTCAGAGGATCACAGATTCTAACAAGCATCACCTGAATCCTTTACAAGTGTCAGTTTCTCTTCTATCAAGGTGTAACTAATTTCTGCCTGGGAGAGCATTTTTTCTGTCTTTCAGCATTCTCCACACCTCACGTTAGTAAGCACAGTGCCTTAGTTTACCATTTATGGCTCACAATAAGATGATCCAAACGCTGCCTTTTCATTCATTTTCCCTCCTCTTCTCTCATATTCTATGCCATCACCTTCACCATGAAGCCTTCTCTGAGGTCTCTTAGTACAAAGGGATCTTTTCTCTCTTGATCCTCTGTAACATTCTCCTATGTCCCCTTCTTCAGTTCAGTTCAGTTCAGTTCAGTCGCTCAGTTGTGTCCGACTCTTTGCGACCCCATGAATCTCAGCACGCCAGGCCTCCCTGTCCATCACCAACTCCCGGAGTTCACTGACTCACGTCCATTGAGTCTGTGATGCCATCCAGCCATCTCATCCTCTGTCGTCCCCTTCTCCTCCTGCCCCCAATCCCTCCCAGCATCAGGGTCTTTTCCAATGAGTCAACTCTTCGCATGAGGTGGCCAAAGTACTGGAGTTTCAGCTTTAGCATCATTCCTTCCAAAGTAATCCCAGGGCTGATCTCCTTCAGAATGGACTGGTTGGATCTCCTTGCAGTCCAAGGGACTCTCAAGTCCCTTTCTCAGTCCCCTTCTTAGGAACCCCTATTTTTGATCTAGTTTTCTAATGCTTCATGTGTCCATATTTCCCAATTTCTATCTGTTTTGTTTCTGGAGGGCTACACTTTTTCTGTGTGTACCCTTATTAGACATCCCCTCCAAGCGTGCACACACACATACTTCCTCTTTCTTTCCTGGCCCATTCTCAATAAAAAACTGATGTTTTAAAGAAGTTCTCTAAAAAATTTAATTTTCAGATGCATTATTTAGTATCAAATATTTTCTTAAAATCTCAATTTCCATGATGACAGTTTCAGCATCATACTGAAACTATTACATCCTCATCAAGCTTTAGGGCCTTTAGAGTTTGAAATTAAAAAATGAGACAACATACCAAAGAAAGTGTAACGGATGTGTGAAAGTGAAAGTCGCTCAGTCATGTCCGACTCTTTGTGACGCCATGGACTATATGCCAGAATACTGGAGTGGGTAGCCTTTCCCTTCTCCAGAGGATCTTCCCAACCCAGGGATCGAACCCAGGTCTCCCGCCTTGCAGGCAGATTCTTTACCAGCTGAGCCACAAGGGAAGCCCAACAGAGGTCTACTGCTGCTGCTGCTGCTAAGTCGCTTCAGTCGTGTCCGACTCTGTGCGACCTATAGACGGCAGCCCACCAGGCTTCCCGTCCCTGGGATTCTCAAGACAAGAACACTGGAGTGGGCTGCCATTTCCTTCTCCAATGCATGAAAGTGAACAGTGAAAGTGAAGTTGCTCAGTCGTGTCCGACTCTAGCAACCCCATGGACTGCAGCCTACCAGGCTCCTCCGTCCATGGGATTTTCTAGGCAAGAGTACTGGAGTGGGGTGCCATTGCCTTCTCCAACAGAGGTCTAGGTATGATTAAATTAGTAAACATTTTTAAATGTGACAATAGTTTCCAAAATTCCACTGACAACTTTAGGCATGTTCCATTTAGTGACATTTATAGCATGTGTTCTGACTGACTGCTACTCATGCCTCACCATTTGCTAAGTATTTGGAACACAGCCCCATACCGACCAACGTTTGCTTCAGTTTCAAGTCACAGGCTCACTTTTCCCCACTCTGATGTTTGCTTGAGCAGATTACTGGGCAATACAGAGAAGAAAATGAGCACCCAGTTGTCTCTGTAGGGTTAACGGAGCTTATAGTTGACTCTAAGATCAAGGCATTTTATGAAAAAAAACAAAACAAAACTGTATCAACTAAACAAACAGAACGAACACTGAAGATAATATGCTTATAGGTGAAGTTAAACTTTGTGTAATTCTGAAGTTGTGAGAATGTATTTGTCTTGGGGCCACTGAAATCATTCACATATTTCACTGTCACTACTTTAAAAAAGTAGTTCTAAAATTTGTTTCATTTTGTTTCTATCATTGTCTAAAACATGAAATAAAAGAGACACACCCCCCAAAAAGAAGTGTTACTTATACTGCTTTCACAGGGAAATAGAAATGTACTCTTGAAGTTGTTATAATCCTTCACCTCAGAATCTGCATTCTTCTTTAAAGGGAGGGTTTCAGTAGAAAATTCATAAGAGATTTTAAAAAATACAAGTTTTTGACATTATGTTGGATAGTTTTTGAAATATTCATTTCTCTCACATAACTAATTCTCTCACATATTAAACTACTACATATAAAATAAATGACAACGTATCACTGCATAGCACAGAGAACTATATTCAATATCCTGTAATAAATCATAATGGAAAAGAATATGAAAAAGTATATATCTCTAACTGAATCACTTTGCTGTACAGCAGAAACTAATACAACACTGTAAATCAAATATAATTTAATAAACCCCCCTCCCCTCAAACTGTATTGCCTTTATTTTTGAAGACAATGAAGATATATACTTTTATCCTAAAGTCATTTTGAGGAAAAATATTTAGTACTTAGGACATTCGGAATACAAGGCGATGTTATATTTTATGTGCCAAACTAAATGGATCACAGGGTGTTCAGATATTTAGTTAAACACTATGGGTGAGTCTGTGAGGTGTTTTTGGATGAGAATAACAAAATCTGTAGACTGAGTAAAGCAGATTGCCCTCTGTAATGTGGGTGGGCCTCATCCAATCAGCTGAAAGCTTAATGAAACAAAAAGTCTGGCTACCTCTCAAGTAGGAGGGAAGTCCTCCTGCCAGACTGTAGCTAATACATTGATCTTTATCTTTTCCTGCTTTTGGATTTGAACTGAAAATGATGTCTTTTCTTTTTTTTCACTTTCAGTCCTCTGGTTTGTTTTTCTTTTTTTTTTTAAAAGAATTTTTATTGGAGTTGATTTACAATGTTATGTCAATTTCCAGTGAACAGCAAAGTGAATCAATTATACATATACGTTTATCCACTCTTTTCTATTTTTAGATTCTTTTCCCACATAGGCCGTTACATATTAAGTAGAGTTCCCTGCGCTATATGGCAGGTTCTTATTAGTTATTTATTCTATATATACTAGCATGTGTGTGTGTGTATATATATATAATTTTATCAATCCCAACTTCCCAATTTATCCCTCCCTCCTTATGCTCTGGTAACCATAAGTTTGCTTTCTATATCCATAACTCTACTTCTGTTTTGTAAATAAGTTCATTTGTATCCTATTTTTAGATTCTACATATACTTGTCTTTCTGTCTGATATTTGACTTACTTCACTCAGTATGACAATCTCTGGGTCCATCTATGTTGCTGAAAATGGCATTATGTTGTTATTTTTTATGGTCAAGTAGGGCTTCCCAGTGGAGAAGGCGATGGCACCCCACTCCAGTACTTTTGCCTAGAAAATCCCATGGATGGAGGAGCTGGTAGGCTGCAGTCCATGGGGTCGCTAGAGTCGGATATGACTGAACGACTTCACTTTCGCTTTTCACTTTCATGCATTGGAGAAGGAAATGGCAACCCACTCCAGTGCTCTTGCCTGGAGAATCCCAGGGACGGGGAAGCCTGGTGGGCAGCTGTCTATGGGGTTGCACAGAGTCGGACACGACTGAAGTGACTCAGCAGCAGCAGCAGCAGCAGCAGCAGCAGGGTTTCCCAGGAGGAGCTAGTGGTAAAGAATCTGCCTGTCAAGGCAAGAGACACTAGAGATGCAGGTTAGATCCCTAGGTTGGGAAGATCCCCTGGAGTAGGGAATGGCAACTCACTCTAGTATTCTAGTCTGGAAAACTCTCTGGAAAAAGGAGCCTAGCAGGCTACAATCCACGGGGTTGCAAAGAGCTGGACACGACTGAGAACTGAGCACAATACTCCACTGTGTCAAACTGATTTTTCTTGAGCCTCCAGCCTGCTGGCTTTCTAAACCTTTTTTTTTTTTTTTTTTTTTTTGAAGTTTGAAGTATAATTTTATTTTATTTTATTTTTTTTTAAATTTTATTTTATTTTTAAACTTTACATAATTGTATTAGTTGGCTCTCCTGGGTTTCCAGTTTGCTGACTGTAGCTCTTGAGATTTCTCAGCCTCTGTAATTACATGAGCCAACTCCCTAAGATAAATCTTTATAATAGTAAATATAAATGTCACTATGGGGGGACATATACATATGTGTACCTCCCGTTGGCTCTGTTTCTCTGGAGAACCTTAATACACACAATGAAAACTGAAACGTGGAAACACTGACAGAAGATCCCTTGTTACTATCTAACTTGATTTTTAAAAAGTCATTTGATTAAATACATATATATATCCTGAAAAGTAGTGAAAGTGAGTCCCTCAGTCATGTCCAACTCTTTGCAACCCCATGGACTATACTGTCCATGGAATTCTCTAGGCCAGAATACTGGAGTAGGTAGCCTTTCCCTTCTCCAGGGGATCTTCCTAACCCAGGAGTCAAACCCAGGTCTCCCTCATTGCAGGCAGATTCTTTACCAGCTAAGCCACCAGGGAAGCCCTAGACAGAATCAACTGTTGATCATCCTCATAATGTGTTTTTCAAAACATAAAACAGTTAAATTAGAGATCCATCCCCTTTTCCTTAACTTGACTCAAGGCAAATTACAATAATCTAGTCATTGACATTTCCCCACAAAATTTATACACACTTCAAAATCAAGATGTTTAAAAGTTAATAGATTTCATATTTCATAATGAGAAATTCTTTGACTTGTAAATTAAACTTCACAGATAACTGCTTTGTATTTGCAGGGAATAGCGATTTTAAAGAGACCACATCCTATATATGTATACACACACACACATATACAATGGAATATTTCTTGTTTAGTCACTAAGCTGTGCCCCATTATTTTGCAATCCCATAGACTGTAGCCCTCCAGGTTCCCCTGTCCATGGGACTTCCCAGGCAAGAATACTGAAGTGGGTTGTCCTTTCCTTCTCCAGGGGATCTTCCCAATGGACTATTACTCAGACATAAAAAAGAACAAAATGCTGCCATTTTCAGTAATGTGGATGGACCCAGAGGATAGTATGCTTAGTGAAATAAGTCTGACAGCAAAAAACGAACACTCTACATAAATCACTTGTATGTGGAATCTAAAAAATAAAGGGATGTATACAACAAAACAGACTCACAGATACAGAGAACAAACTATTAGTTACTAGGGTGTAGAAGCAAGCAGGGGCATAAGATAGGAGTGTGGATTTAAGAAACACAAACTGCTATGTATAAAATAAGCAAAAAGACATGTTAACAGCAGAGGGAAATATAGCCATTATTTTGCAATAACTTTAAATGAAGTATAATCTATAAAAATATTGGATCACTATGTTGCACAGCTGAAACTAATTTGTAAATCAACTATACTTCATTTTTTTAAAGTTAAAAACTATATTCAATAACATCTGAAACTTCATTCAAAAAAAATCAAGTATCAAGCTAATCTTGAAATGATCTTTCAATTTATACTTTGAAAATAAATTTTGCTTATAATACCTTTTACTTACTTTCATGATTATAGATCCTTTCAATAGACAGTTATATCACCAGCCCTTATTAGAATCTTGTGACATAATAGAGGATTAAACAGTAAAAATTCCTTGTCTTCACTGAATTTTTGTTCTTTCAAGGAGTGGAGAATACAGACCAAAATGAAAAGGAATTAGTATATTAGAGAGAGAGATATCATGATAGTACACAAAAAGCAGCAGCAGGAGAAGGGCAGTGGCAGGGCAATGTGGGTGAGATAGCAAACTTAAACAGTTAGAGGAGGCCTCTTGGAAGAGTTGCTATGAAAACAGACTTGAAGGAGATGAGGGAGTGATGCATGTATATATCCTTGGAGAGCATCTCAGGCAAAGGAACTGCAGGTACAAAATTTCTGAGCTAGAGCTGGTGAGTCCTCAGGCCATCGAGGAGGCCGATGAAGCTGTGGTGAGGTGCACAATGGAGAGAAAAAGAGGAGATGAAACCAGAGGTAGGGCCTTGCAGACCATTTTTACAGTCTTTAGCTTTTACTCTAAGCAACATGGGGAGCCACTAAAGGGCTTTGAGTAAAGGATTTACACGATCTCAATGATGCTTACCAGGACTGCTCTATTTGCTACAGTAGAGAGAAGAAGACGTTAAGTAGCAAGGCGGAAGCAAGGAGACTACTAAATGGGCTACTGCAATAAGCTACGTGAGACAGATGCCTTTCCATATTGGTGCCAAGTGAGCACTGATCTTTGCAGATGATGTACTTGGTTTTTCCCATTAAGGAACTGGGGAGAGAGCACTGCCTACTTTTCTGAAGCCAACTCTCAGAGACTTTTCCTGAATGTGTAAAATAACAGTGTACTTTTTGTTTTGACATACTTTTAAAATAATTGCTTTAAAAAGAAGCCACAACCACTCATGGCTGAATTACTAAAGAATACTAAAAAATAAGCCATTTATATACAAAAGGATGTACTTCTGGGCAAGCATGGAGGTGATAAATATTTTCAAGGCGATGAGCCATGCACTAATGAGGTGGGAGGAGTGATTATAATAACAGTTTCATTTGAACTGTACCACAGAGTTTGTTTTTCTTTGTTTTCATTATGATGTTTATAAAAAACTTAGAGTTTTTTTTTTTTTTCACTAGAAAAAATATAGGACCAAGTCTACACTGAACAGAGCTGATTTTGTGTGCTTTTGCAGTTTCCTTACACTTCCGAAAACTTGAAATTTTCCATTACAGACAATGTTTGAGAGGGAGAGAGGTATATGTCATCCTTTCTATCTTCAAACTCACCCTGACACTAAATTATCTCACAATGTAGCTTCATATTACAGTATTGAGCCCATACGTTGAAAGCTGCTGATTTCTTTCTTTTGTGGCTTTTATATAACCTGTGGCTAATTCATCCTTTGGTTTCACATTTGAACATCATAATAACATGGATGAGAACTAATTCTTGAAGCATCTGATCCCTGTCTTTCCAGAGTCTCTGTGGCTTGAAAGAGAATTCGAGAACAATAGTTCTCTACCAGGGTGGCTTTGTGCCCCAGGGGACACTGGGCAGTGTCTGGAAACATTTTAAATTATCAGTTTTGGGGAGAGGATGTTTTTGGCACCTGGTGACTAGGAATTCTGCCAAACATCCTACAGGGCACTGCACAGGTCCTTTGGACATAGAATTATCTAATCCCAAACATCCATAGTAGTGAAATTGAGAAACCCTCTTCTAGAAAAAAAAGCCGAGAAACACGTGAATGAGGTGGATGGCATTCTCAGTGGATAGAACTTCTTCATCAGTTTGAAGACATCAAACTGTACAGGCCAGTCCTCCTGGGGATAGAGTGAGTTAATGCTCCTCCACAAGGGGCTTTTCCATAGAATAACTCAAGCAGCACTTCAGCACCTGCCACAGTATATATTACAGAAACTGCTCTGTGCTTTAATGAAATACAATATCTAAATAGCATCTTAAATAAAATACTAATGAGATTTCACACACTGTAATTGAGGGATCAAGGGCGATGACATGGCTTCCCAGATTTAAAGGAATATTTCACCACTTACTCAATTAATTTCTTTTGTAGCCTGAGTGATGATGGTAAGCATGCATCCTGGCTGGAGGACTTAAGTCCCAATACACAGTGAAGAAAATACAGAGATTATGACATATCCTTCTTTCTTTTCATTCCAGTTGATCACATACACACCTGAAAGCTACAAATTGCATTAACAATGACAAAATATCAGGAATAATTCTTCAAAGGTTATTTCAGTTCAGTCACTCAATCGTGTCCAGCACTTTGCAATCCCATGGACTGCAGCACGCCAGGCCTCCCCATCCCTCACAAACTCCAGGAGTTTACTCAAACTCATGTCCATTAAGATGGTGATGCCATCCAACCATCTCATCTTCTGTCGTCCCCTTCTCCTCCTGCCCTCAATCTTTCCCAGCATCAGGGTCTTTTCAAATGAGTCAGCTCTTCACATCAGGTGGCCAAAGGATTGGAGTTTCAGCATCAACATCAGTCCTTCCAATGAACACTCAGGACTAATCTCCTTTAGGCTGGACTGGTTGGATCTCCTTGCAGTCCAAAGGACCCCCTAGAGTCTTCGCCAGCACCATAGTTTATTTTATTTTTTAATATAAATTTATTTATTATAATTGGAGGCTAATTACTTTACAATATTGTATTGGTTTTGGCATACATCGACATGAATCTGCCACAGGTATACACCTGTTCCCCATCCTGACCCTGCCCCCCACCTCCCTCCCCATACCATCCCTCTGGGTTATCCCAGTGCACCATCCCCAAGCATCCGGTATCATGCATCGAACCTGGACTGGCAATTCGTTTCACATATGATATTATACATGTTTCAGTGCCATTCTCCCATATCATCCCACCTTTGCCCTCTCCCACAGAGTCCAAAAGACTGTTCTATACATCTGTGTCTCTTTTGCTGTCTTGCATACAGGGTTATTGTTATCCTGTTTCTAAATTCCATATATACGTGCTAGTATACTGAATTGGTGTTTTCTTTCTGGCTTTCTTCACTCTGTAAAATAGGCTTCAGTTTCATCCACCTCATTAGAACTGATTCAAATGTATTCTTTTTAATGGCTGAGTAATATTCCATTGTGTATATATGTACCATAGCTTTCTTATCCATTCATCTGCTGATGGACATCTACATTGCTTCCATATCCTGGCTATTATAAACAGTGCTGCAATGAACATTGGGGTACATGAGTCTCTTTCAATTCTGGTTTCCTCAGTGTTTATGCCCAGCAGTGGGATTGCTGGGTCATAAGGCAGTTCTATTTCCAGGTTTTTAAGGAATCTCCACACTGTTCTCCATAGTGGCTGTACTAGTTTGCATTTCCACCAACAGTGTAAGAGGGTTCCCTTTTCTCCACACCCTCTCCAGCATTTATTGCTTGTAGACTTTTGGATCACAGCCATTCTGATAGGCGTGAAATGGTACCTCATTGTGGTTTTGATTTGCATTTCTCTGATAATGAGTGATGTTGAGCATCTTTTCATGTGTTTGTTAGCCATCCGTATGTCTTCTTTGGAGAAATGTCTGTTTATTCTTTGGCCCATTTTTTGATTGGGTTGTTTATTTTTCTGGAATTGAGCTGCAGGAGTTGCTTGCATATTTTTGAGATTAATCCTTTGTCAGTTGCTTCATTGGCTATTATTTTCTCCCATTCGGAAGGCTGTCTTTCACCTTGCTTATAATTTCCTTTGTTGTGCAGAAGCTTTTAAGGTTAATTAGGTCCCATTTGTTTATTTTTGCTTTTATTTCCAATATTCTGGGAGGTGGGTCATAGAGGATCCTGCTGTAATATATGTCGGAGAGTGTTTTGCCTATGTTCTCCTCTAGGGGTTTTATAGTTTCTGGTCTTATGTTTAGATCTGTAATCCATTTTTAGTTTATTTTTGCAACACCATAGTTGAAAAGCATCAATTCTTCAGTACTCAGCTTTCTTTATAGTCCAACTCTCACATCCATACGTGACTACTAGAAAAACCATAGCTTTGACTAGACGGACATTTGTTGGCAAAGTAATGTCTCTGCTTTTTAATATGCTGTCTAGGTTGGTCATAACTTTTCTTCCAAGGAGCAAGTGTCTTTTAATTTCATGGCTGCAGCCACAGTGATTCTGGAGCCCAGGAAAATAAAAATCTCTCATTGTTTCCACTGTTTGCCCATCTATTTGCCATGAAGGGATGGGACCAGATGCCATGATCTTAGTTTTTTGAATGTTGACTCTTAAGCCAACTTTTTCACTCTCCTCCTTCACTTTCATCAAGAGGCTCTTTAGTTCTTCTTTTCTTTCTTCCATAAGGTGGTGTCATCTGCATTTCTGAGGTTATTGATATTTCTCCCGGCAATCTTGATTCCAGCTTGTGCTTCCTCCAGCCCAGCGTTTCTCATGATGAACTCTGCATATAAGTTAAATAAGCAGGGTGACAATATACAGCCTTGATGTACCCCTTTCCCTATTTGGAACCAGTCTGTTGTTCCATGTCCAGTTTGCTGGACGGTTGCTCCCTGACCTGCATATAGGTTTCTCATGAGGCAGGTCAGATGGTCTGGTATTCCCATCTCTTGAAGAATTTTCCAGAGCTTGTTGTGGTCCTCACAGTCAAAGGCCTTGGCATAGTCAAGAAAGCAGAAATAGATATTTTTCTGGAACTCTTTTGCTTTTTTGATGACCCAACAGATGTTGGCAATTTGATCTCTGGTTCCTCTGCCTTTTCTAAAGCCAGCTTGAACATCTGGAAGTTCACGGTTCACGTATTGCTGAAGCCTGGCTTGGAGAATGTTGAGCATTACTTGACTAGCATGTGAGATGAGTGCAACTGTGCAGTAGTTTGAGCATTCTTTGGCATTGCCTTTCTTTGAGATTGGAATGAAAACTGACCTTTTCCCGTCCTGTGGCCACTGCTGAGGTTATTTATCAAATTTGTAAATGGGATAAGGCAGTCCAGAAAATTCCCCCTCAACTACCTTATTTCATCAACCCTCAGGTACACTGTATTGTCACTTTTTAACCTTTCTGAAACAAGGTTTATCTTACAACGCAATGCATAATGCAGGCAGCCAGCCAGGGAGCAGTCATGCTGTAGCTATGTGAAAACCTTCTGACAAGATAAAGAAAATGTCATCATCCATGTATCATTCATTTGAGAAAACAAAGGTGGTTCCTTAGAAGTCAGTAAACAGAGGCATAGTCAATATTTTCTGGCCACAGTAAGACTTACGTGAGTCCTGAAAGAAGGATCCAGACCCTCACAGATTGTGTTTTGCAAGATCCTTTATAGGTATTAATTCACATAGCCCCTTTATGAATTATTCTAGAAACAGTAGGCAAGTAATTAGAATATGGAAAGTAGTCAGGCCCCTGAGGCCTGAAAAGCCAAATCACAATAAGAGTCTTTTCTCAAGATACCTTTGCCAACCTAGCAGAGAGAGCAAACTGTTCCTTCTACTAAATCTCCCTTGAACTGTTTGCACTAACATTCTTTTCTAACCTACTGGGCTGTTTCTGGCCCCTCAAAACATAGCTTCACACCACAGTACCCATCATTGTTCACATTTCCATAGAGCCACACAGTGGGAGGGAAGACAAAATAACAGCTAAATTTAATTTCTTCTAATAACTTCTAAGGTCTGCACCTTTGACTTAGGAACGGCTTAGAGGTAAAGAATCCTCCTGCACAGGAGACACAGGAGACATGGGTTCGATCCCTTGGTCTGGAAGATCCCCTGGAGAAGGAAATGGTAACCACTCCAGTATTCTTACCTGAAAGAAGCCTCAGAGACAGAGGAACCTGGCAGGCTACAGTCCAAAGGGATGCAAAGAGTCGGATATGACTGGAGCGACTAAGCAAGCAAGCAAATGAGGAGTGCTCCAAATACTCAAGTGACAAAGCCCACTTCCCAAATATGCTGCATAAATTTAAAATTTCCCTGTCATGGAGTACTGCTATGTTTATGAAATCCCAGTTAGTTTACAAAATAAAAATACCATCTATCTGGAGCTGGGCCAATGATATGTGGGGCAGTAGTATGCCAAGGGCTTGTTGGAGCCCAGGGCAGACCTCCCTCCAAATATGCCTCAGTGGCAAACTGATCATTTTGAAAGAAAGTTACTTAAGAAACATCTGATGCAAGAGGGACACTCTGACTCTCCCATCTGTCTCCCTGAAGGCAGCAAATAAATCTCTCACGTGAAAGGTACACCTCCTGCATCTGGAGGTAGAAGGGACACTCTTCACCAGAGAGAGAAACTTTGGGGCCAAGTAGTCTGTATAAGCAAGCCTTGTTGATACTTAGTGCTCAGTCGTATCTGACTCTTTTGCAACCCCATGGTCTGCCCATGGAATTCCCTAGGCAAGCATACTGGAGTGGGGATCTTCCCGACCGAGGACTGAATCCTGGTCTCCCACATTGCGGCAGACTCCTTACTGTCTACGCTACTAGGGAAGCCCAAACAAACCTCATTACTTCTTTAGTTTACTACTCGAAGCCCAAATTCTAGATTCTTCACTAATTAAGCACCTGAAGCCTCTTTCTTTGTCTTGTTAATTCCTCACTTACTGTTTATTTGTCTTAAAAATATAAAATCTGTCTTCTCTGGTCACTTCTTAGGTCCCATTACCTTGCACATGAGTTAAAATGTATTTCTTTTTCTCTTGTTAATCTGTCTTGTGTCTATGTATTATGAGTCCAGCCACAAGAACTCAAGAGGGGTAGAAGGGGGAATTTCCCCCTCTCTGACAGGCTGTTTTCAGAAAATAACCTTCCTGGGGAAGACCAGACTCAGAGAAAGAAACAGGCTTCTGGGAACTGGGATAACAATTGGAATTAGGTACCACTCACTGCTGGAATTGGGGAACCATCATTACTGGTCATCATTCTCAAGCAGGAGCAGTTGAGGCTCTGGTTGCAGGGTAGAAGCGAAGCTGTTTTCCCTCCACTGTAGGAAGAAAGAAGGAGATTTTCTCTCTCTGAAATGCCCTAAGATTCAACTGTTGCTGATCTGACACACTTATCAACTCACTAGTGTCTCCCTGCAAAAGAGCATAAGTAATACACATCAGACTACAGAAATACTTTACAATAAAATGGTTGATACAATCTCTTCAGAAATGTCTCTCTGGCTTTATCATAGGCTGGCAGTGGAGCAAGAAGAGAGAACCCAGCACAGGCACACTTCCCTAAAATCCACCGAAAACAATATTTTCCTTTACATTTTTTCCTTCGGCATCTGTACAACTGATGCAAATGTCTGAGGAAACAAAGTCATCAAGAAAGTGACAGAGAAATAATAAGTAAAACAAATATTACACAACGTGGTAGGACAAACTTTGAATATGCATAGTGACAGTTTTAAAGTTTCCCTTACTGTTTATTTTGATAAAATTTCAATGTTTTTATCTAGTAAGAGTTCACAGTTGATGTTTTCATCTAACTGGTCAATGAAGAAATGGATAAATTTCTAGAAATATAATCTCCCAAGACTGAACCAGGAAGAAATAGAAAATATGAACAAACCAATTACCATCAATGAAACCAAATCAATTAAAAAAAACAACAAAATCTCCTAACAAAAGTTCAGGACCAGATGGCTTCCCAGGTGAACTCTATCAAACATTTGGAGAAGAGTTAACATCTATTCTTTTCAAAATTTCCAAAACATTTCAGAGGAAAAAATGCTTCCAAATTCATTTTATAAGGCCACCATCACCCTGATTCCAAAACTAGAAAAAGAAATAACAGATACAGAAAATCATAGGCCAATATCATTGATATTGATACAGATGCAAAAATTCTGAAAAATATTAGCAAACTAAATCCAACAGTACATTAAAAGGATCATACACTATGATGAAGTGGGATTTAATGCAGCGATATAAGGATATTTAATATCTGGAAATCAATGTGATACAGCACATTAACATATTAAAGAATGTAAATTATATGATCATTTCAATAGAAGCAGAAAATGCTTTTGTCAAACTTCAGCATCCATTTATGATAAAAATTTTCCAGAAACTGGGATTCAGGGAACATATCTCAACATAATAAAGGGCATATATGAAAAAAACAAACCTACGGAATGGGAAAAAATATTTGAAAATGACAGGGCAAAATAGGGTGTTAATATCCAAAATATATAAACAGCCCATACAAGTCAACATAAAACAAACAACTGGATTAAAAATGGGCAGAAGACCTGAATAGACATTTTTCCAAATGTCTGTTGAAAGATACACAGATGGTCAATAGGCACATGAAAACATGCTCAACATCATCAATCATCAGAGAAATGCAGATTAAAACCACAATCAGGTATCACCTTACATCTGTCAGAATGGCTGTGATCAAAAAGAATACAAAACAAATGTTGCCACACACCTACAGTCAATAACTCTTTGACAAAGCAGGCAAGAATACAACATGGAAAAAAAAAAAAAAAGACTCTTCTGCAGGTGGTGTTGGGAAAGCTGGAAAGTCAAATGGAAATCAATGAAATTAGAACACTCCCTCACACAATACACAAAAATAAACTCTAAATGGGTTTAAAGACTTAAATATAAGACGTGTGTATCTGTGTGTGCTAAGTCGCTTCAGTTGTATCTGACTCTTTGTGACCCTATGGACTATAACCTGACAGGCTTCTTTGTCCATAAGATTCTCCAGGCAAGAATACTGGAGTGGGTTGCCATGCCCTCCTCTAAATATAAGGCATGACACGATAAAATTCTTAGAAAAGAACATAGGCAAAACATTCTCTGACATAAATCCTATCATTTTTTTCCATAGGTCATTCTCCCAAGGCAATAGAAATGAAAACAAAAATAAACAAATAGGACCTAATCAAACTTATAAGATTCTGCATGGCAAGGAAAACTATAAACAAAATGAAAAGACCACCTAAAGACCTGGAGAAAATACTTCCAAATGATGTGACTGACAAGGGGTTAATTTCCAAAGCATACAAACAGCTTATAAACTCAATAACAGTAACAACAAAACACCCACCAATCATAAAATGGGCAGAAGATCTAAATAGATCTTTCTCCAAAGAAGACATGAAAAGGGCCAATAGGCATATAAAAAGATGTTCAACGTCACTATTATTAGAGAAATGCAAAACAAAACTATAATGAAGTATGACCTCACACTTCTCAGAATGATCAGCAAAAAATCTACCAGTGATAAATGCTGGAGAGGGTGTGAAGAAAAGGGAACTCTCTTACCCTGTTGGTGGGAATGTAAATTGGTGCAGCCACTATGGAGAAAAGTATGAAGGCTCCCTAGAAATCTAAAAATAGAGTTACTGTATGGTCTAGCAATCTCACTCCTGAGCACATATCTGGAGAAAATTCTAATTTGAAAAGATACATGTAACACAATGTTCATAGTAGCACTATTCACAATATCCAAGACATGGAAGAAACCTAAAGGTCCACCAACAGATGAATTATTGAAAAAGATGAAGTATATACATACAGTGGAATATTACTCACCCATAAAAAATGAAATAATGCCACTTGCAGCAACATGAATGGACCTAGAGGCTACCATATTAAGTGAAGGAAGTCAGACAAAGATATATGATATCACACGCAGAATCTTAAGGAAACAATACAATGAACTTATCTACAGATTCACAGGCATAGAAAATAATGTATAGCTACCAAAGAGGAAAGTAGGGGAGGGGGATAAATTAGGAGTTTGGGATTAGCAGACACAAACTGCTATATATAAAATAGATAACAAGAAGGTCCTACTGTCAGTATCTTTTAATAAACCATAATGGAAAATAATAGGAAAAGAATATATGTATGTATAACTGAATCATTTTGCTATACATCAGAAACGAACACAACATTGTAAATCAGCTACAATTGAAAAAAATTAAGAAACAAATAACAAATGTTAGTGAGAATATAGAGAAAAGGGAATCCTAGAACACTGTTGGTCGGAATGTAAATTGGTTCAGCCACTGTGGAAAACAATATGCCAGTTTCTCAGAAAACTAAAACTAGAATTACCATACGATATAGCAATTCCATTTCTGGGGATATATATACCCCCCACATGAAAACACCAATTAAAAAAGATACATGCACCGGTGTCCACAGCAGCACTATTTATAATTGCCAAGATATGGACGCATTCTAAGTGTTCATCAACAGATAAATGGATAAAGTAGATACGGTATACATAATGGAATACTGTTGCTGCTGCTGCTGAGTCGCTTCAGTCGTGTCCGACTCTGTGCGACCCCATAGACTGAGCCGCCCACCAGGCTCCCCCATCCCTGGGATTCTCCAGGCAAGAACACTGGAGTGGGTTGCTATTTCCTTCTCCAATGTGTGAAAGTGAAAAGTGAAAGTGAAGTCGCACAGTTGTGTCCGACTCTTAGCAGCCCCATGGACTGCAGCCTACCAGGCTCCTCCGTCCATGGGATTTTCCAGGCAAGCGTACTGGAGTGGGGTGTCATTGCCTTCTCCGAATGGAATACTACTCAGCTATAAATAAGAACAAAATTTTGTCATTTGCAATGACATGGATAGACTTCAAGGACATTATGCTAAGTGAAATAAGTCAGACAGGGACAATATTGTCTGATATCACTTGTACGTGGAATCTAAAAAATACAACTAGTAAATACAGCAACTTAGACTTACAGATTTAAAGGACAAACTAGTGGCTACCAGGGGGAGAGGGAAAGCAGAAGTAGCAAGATAGTGATAGGGGATCAAGAAGTACAAACTACTGTGTACAAACTAAGTAAGCTACAAGGATATATCGTATAGCACAGGGAATGTCACCAATATTTTGTATTAATAAATGGAGTATCATTTTTAAAAATTTGTGAATCACTGTGTTGTCCATCTGAGACATACTGTTCAAATATACCCTCAATAAAAAATGTTTAAACAATTTTAGCCTTTCATGTAGTAAGATTTCAAAGTTGAAGTTTTCCTCTGACTGGTCACATGTCAAAAGGCTTCTGTATAACCACACACACTGAACTACTCTATAGTACTTGTAGTACTTGCATTGCAACTCTGAGTCAAAGAAGCATAACAGAACAATGGTTGACAAGGCCAAAAATTAAAATATTATAAAATTATAAACAAATACTACATTAAATAGCCCACAATATTTTCTAATTAAAGCTCTTATACCAGCTCCACAATTTCATCCATTCAGATATACTTTTTGTCTCCATCTCTGATTTGGTTCTTTCATTTTTCCAAATTGCAATCAAATTCCAAACCACAGAACTCTGGACTTTTTAGAATGAAATAATGAACAGTAAATAGTACTGATAAAAATACCTCAAGAAGAAAAATGACAAATGATTCCTATGTTTACAACTCTGGGCAAAAATCTGAAAACTATCTTAAAAAGATAAAAGTAAATTAGAATTTGTTGCTTCTTAGCAACCAATTTTATAATATTATCATGTATTCTTAGGGTTGAGTGGGACTTTTGGGATTATCTAGATCAAACTCCAATCACTTAAATCCGTATAGCATCCAATGACAGCAGCCATTCAGATTTTCTTTAAACGCCTCAAATCTCCTATATACTATTCTGTTGATGAACAGGCTTCATACTTCATAGGAGTAAATAGCTATCATCAGGCAGGAAATGCCTTATCCTCCTATGATGAAATGTATCCACCTATTCATACACTTTGCCAGTGATGTGCTGGTAAAATGTTTCACAAACAGGAGGCATGAAAAATAAAAGCCTTGATTTGTATCATTTGCTGATTCCCATGGTGAAAATACCTATGTCAGGCTGTCTAGCAGTGTAGTTCAGAAGAGGTGCACATTATCTATTCTCATGAACAAATAGTCCTTCCCTTTTGTTACTTTGATAAAGATGTTCTGTCAAAGGCCACTCCCTCAACTTTAGCTCTGGATCCAATTCCCCCTTATTTTCTCAAAACTTCACGCACAGATAAACATCTCTCTTCTGAATCATCAATTTATTTATTAATATTCCTGGAGGAATTTTCCTCCCAGTATCTATCATGATATGTACAGTACAGCATTCTCTTTTATTCTTTAAATAGCACTCATTGCAACTTGATAGTTCTTATATGTTTAAATTTTTAAATGTATTCATATTCTCCCTCAATTAGAATATAAGTCTTACATGTTCTGGGACCTTTTCTGGTTTGCTCACAGCTGTATCTCCAGGACCTACAATAGTTCTAGGCACACAGTTCATACTCAACAAATAGTCACCAATTTATGGAAAGAATAGGAAACTTCATAGTACAGTTGTTGGGTTTTGTTAGAACTTACTGCTAGCAATGTCTTCTTTATGTTGATGGGGATGAGCCTTCGAATGTTACTGGCTTCAGATATGCTAATTAAGATAAACGAATAGAGTTCCCGTGTTGATTCTCTAAAGAGTAGGGAAAGGACAGTGTATGCATAAATCATCAAACACCTTCACCAATTACTTGAGGGAATCATACAAGTTTGAAAGTAATGAAATACATGCTCATCTATCCTTATGTTATACATTCTTATAACATACACCATGTTAATTGAAATTGCTGTTTATTGATAAATGTCCTGAGCATTAATGTTAAGGAAGGGTAGAAAACCCTTATTACTTGTTCCTTGGTTATAACTCCTGGTAAATGAGTTATGAGATATCCAAATTTAATGTCATATATTTCACATTAGAAACTAAACTTAACTGATACGATTTTATATGGATTCCAGGCAGATGGTCTGTCTTAAACATTTTGATAATGATTACAGAACTTACCAAAATGACCTCTACTCCCTTTTGCCCTGGACATATACATCTTTTAGCACTGATACTGCCCCTTACCAGACTGTTATGAAGGCTTCCCTGACCTATCCTTAGTATCCCTGGTGTTAAGTCCCTCATTGAGTCTGACTCTTTGTGACTCCATGAACTGTTGTGCACCAGGCTCCTCTCTCCATGGAATTCTCCAGGCAAGGATACTGGAGTGGATTGACATTCTCTTCTCCAGGAGGTCTTCCCAACCAAGGGACTGACCCTGGGTCCCGACCCCAGTCCAATCCTTAAATTTTGACCCTTAAGACTTCTTTCCTGGGCCCTCTGTTTTTTACTCTCTACACACCCTCTCCTGTAGATCTCAGCCAGTCCTGATGTTTCAGTGAAAAAAAGTGGACAATTCCCCAGATCTCACTCTCCATTCCAAATCTTTCTTGAGATACAAAATTTGCAAAACCAAATGCCTATCAGATTTTGCCATTTGAATAAAACAGGTATCTCAAAGGAACAGGTTCCCAACTGAATATAACTTCTTTCAACTTCCCCTTCCAAGGTGGCCCTAGTGGTAAGGAACCCCCTTGCCAATGCAAGAGACATATGAGATGCTAGTTCCATCCATGGGGCAGGAAGATCCCCTGAAAGAGGGCACGGCAAACCACTCCAGTATTTTTGTCTAGAGGATTTCATGGATAGAGGAGCCTGGTGGGCTGCAGTCCATAAGGTTGCAAAGAGTCCGACACAACTGAAGCAATTTAGCACACCAACTCCCCCAAGTACTCTTCTAATCCTCCAACTCAGACTGTCTCAGAGAATGATACCATTCTCTACCCAGTTGTAAAGCCATTTTCTCCCCCATCGTAAACCTTTATCAACTCATTCTGAGTTGCCTCTTCTCTTCTTATCTACCTCACTAGAGGGTGAGCCCAATTTTCACTGAGGTGAAGCACCCAGCAGTATACTTAACAAACTTAAGTTCTCAGTAAGTATTTATTGAAACTTACTTTTCTCTAAGATATTAGAGAAAAGACCCATGAATCCTTTGAGTATTTCATCCTTCTCTACAGTCAAGACACTTATATCTATTTAGGCAAGTGCCAAATTGAGTATTTATTAAGTGAATGTGGTCAAGTTCTGTAGAGGTGATACACTATAATCAGTTTTCTCTTTGTGGCACCAACAATAAGCTTTAGGACGGCTAGTCCAGTGTAAGTCACAACTTTCAAATATGCCAGTTCAATGCCTGAATGCCTTGTCATTATTCTCATTTTTGATGCCTTTTTCTTTCCAATTACATGCTTGAAGCACAATACAATGAACTATAATTCTTATTCCTTAATATCATACTGGTTTAAATTTAGGTTCCTTAGAATTTTAAGGGAAATGCATACAGAAGAGGATTGAAAGGTTATTAAAACTTCACAATAAAAGTCAACACTGCTAAGTGCAATTCTAAAAGAAAAAAGTCAGACCTTAGAGATTTCTCCATTCAGCAATGAGTTTTATAATTAAATTTGTTGTGGTTACTTCGCTTGTGTTTGCTCTTTGTTATAATTTCTCCTTGAATCCATCAAGTAATTAAACCCAAGTGTTGAACTTTAAGGAAAATTTTTGAATGATCAGCTTCTCAAACTGAAACTGGGCTCTATTCTAACCTGGACAGGGTGAGAGGATACCATTTGAGTGGGAAAATTGTGGCAGGAGGAAAAGTGTGAAGTGGTTTTCAGTCTGGAGATCTCTAGCACATTAGGAAGCCAATGTTCTTCCCTTACATAAATCTGGAAGGTGTCTATGGAATGAGAATTGAAGACAACTGTAGTGTTATCTTGGAGAAGGCAATGGCACCCCACTCCAGCACTCTTGCCTGGAAAATCCCATGGATGGAGGAGCCTGGTGGGCTGCAGTCCATGTGGTCGCTGAGGGTTGGACACGACTGAGTGACTTCATTTTCACTTTTCACTTTCATGCATTGGAGAAGGAAATGGCAACCCACTCCAGTGTTCTTGCCTGGAGAATCCCAGGGATGGGGGAGCCTGGTGGGCTGCTGTCTATGGGGGTCACACAGAGTTGGACATGACTGAAGTGACTTAGCAGTAGTGTTATCTGAGTCCACTAGACTGTCTACATATACTAAGGTGAGACCACTGTCTGTGTTATCAAGGGAAGAGGAGCTCCAGAGTGGCTAGTCCAGTGGAGAAAATATTTTGACTCTTTCTAAACTAAGTACTGTATTTATGTGAAAGAAAATATTAATGGGTGAGCATGGATATTTATATATGCAGGCATTTGTATTAGTTCACTAGCATTTGATCAGGTATTTAAAAATCTTTTGTAGTGACTAACTCACAAACTACATTGTCAATTTTCATAAGTACTAGACAATATAAAATCAGTCCTAATAACAGCTTTGACAGGATTTAATAAAGCATACACAAGAGACTTGTAATTTGCACAGGCTAATTTACACATGTGTATAACTGAGAAATGAATTTGGAAGATGTTAGTTTCCCATCTGTACCACACAGAGAAAGATGGGAAAAAATGGTTTACCAACTGTCAACAATCAGTTTTAAGTGTATTCTTATCCCAAAATAAAATTTCCAGTGTCCAAAATACATCTTCTAAACTCTCCTTGCAAAAGTGGTATTTTATTTCCATTTCTATATAAGTGTCACAATATGTTGATTTTCAGGAGCTAAATTACTTTTTCTGGAGACTGCATAATCAAATTTAGTTAGTGCTGTTTGTGGTTAAGAAAGAAAAGACAGTGATTTGGTCAGGTCACAGGCATGGGGTATTTCTTTACTTTTATTTTTTACTGTGAATTCTTGAATGCTCACCTTCTTCCACTGAGTTTCTAATTTCTACTCTCCTGAGTTATATTATGGATCGCAACATACACCACCTTGCCTTAGGCTTTAACAACTCTCAACACTGTTTAAGTTGAGAGTCTAGATTACACAGCTAAGTCATCTATTACTCTTCCTACTCTAACTTAAAATCATGTATGGTCAATCATTTCTGCCAGCATTCAAATGGGATTTGTGTAGCTCATTGGGTATGATCAAAATTGTTTAGAATTAAGTAGGCTTGAACAAGATATTAGTATAAATTTCTGGGTAATAAGTATAGTTCCAGATTTACATGATAGAATACTATTTTCAAGAATATTAATCAATTCCCTTGACTCCCTTTACTCATGGAATTTGTTCACTGATTCTGATACAGAGGCCCTCTCTACCTTGTTCCATTAGAGGCAATGATTGCTAATTTAGTAGGGAGTTACTTAGGGTAGGAAGAATATGAAAGGGGTCATTATAGAACCTGAGAGTCAAAATGACAAAACCTTAAGCTTAAAAAAAAGGGGGGAGTGGTGATCTAGGGATAGATAGAAGAGAGAAATTTTTGATGCAGATTTCCAGAGTTAAATTTTTAGCTTCCACTTCTAACTCATTCCTGAGCTGGGAGAAGCGGGAAGTAGAAAGGCTGGAAACATTTCACGGGGTCTGATGTCAGAGTTCAGCTTGACCAGCCAGCATCAGAACTGACCAATAGCAGAAATGGGTAATAAAGAGCTCTAATGTCTGTGCCTCTCAGTTCCAAGAGAAGGAGGTTGATAATATAGACAATACTCTTACTACGTATCCACTAAGTGCTATTCAGTCTAAGTGCATGATGAGTATCAATTCACTTAATCCTCACAGGAATCCTATAACAGGTACTATTATAATTATTTCAATTTTATAAAAGAGGAAATGGAGGGACAAAAAAATGACATGCCCACAATCACTCAACAAATAAGCACCGAAGCCACAATGTCAACTGGCCAACCTGACTCCGAAGGCCACACTCTTGACCACCACTCTACTGCCCTTTCAGAAGGGTCCATTAGTAACCAGCTCATGTGTCATCTGGCAGGAGTGGTACCCAAGACTGCTCACCAGCCCCACAGATGCACTGTGCCTTCAGAGCTCCCATTTCAGTGACCCAAGATAATCACTCATAAGCCCTCAAGAAAGCATTTTGGGACTCTGGATAACTGGGAGTGGTAATAAACTGGGTAAAGAGGGACTAGATGGAACCAACTGATGAACTGCCACCAGGGCAATGGCATCAGTGACACACACAGCTTTTGCTTACTAAAATAGTTTTAGATCCCTTAATTCTCTGGGTTTTAAGGAGACTCGAACATAGATTCCTAACACTGGATGCAGGCACAGCTCAGCACATGGGAAAACCAATTAGGAGCCTGAGCCTGCAGCATCTCCTGTAAATTACCTGGCAGAGGATGTTGGAGCAGGGCAGGGAAGCTGAGCCTGCAGACTTCTAAAGCTCCTGCGTTTCAGAGGCCTGACGATTTCAGGGAGATACTGCTGCTCTTTCTGCAGTTTCTATCTTTTAATGTTGGCAGCTCAAACAGATTCTGGGATGCTGGAGTGAAGCTACTTATTAAAAAATAATTAACAGGGAGATCACACAGGCAAGGCTGAGTTTTAACAAAAGAGCTCACGAAATTTTCAGGGTTTCAAAACTGCTATATGTGAGCCTGAAGCCTAAAATTAACAATACATAGCAAATGAGGCAAAATGGTTAATGTCCACATTGGGCACAGATGGGTAACTGCCTGCTGTTTTGAATCCTAAAGTTTCTTAGACCTTCTTGTGTTAAATACTTTTTGAGAAATAAATATGCAAATAGTTACACAGATTAAATTGACTGGATTTAATTTTGGAAGTCTACCAGGGAGTCTTCTTCATATAATTTTACTATTGCTAACATTTATATATATATACATTACATTTATTATATATATATATATAAACATTTTTAAAGTCTCATTTGTAAGTTTTTCCCTCAATAAAAAGGAAAGACATTCTCCACAAATCCTTGGCAGGTGTAGACATCCAGCTATTAATGAAGGTGAGGTGGTTTCCCATTTTCTACACCCAGAAATATACATACACATATACATGCTCATACACATATACAATACTTCACTTTTCTTATGATCTGACTTTTGAAGCCAAAAATGAATGAAAATGTGGCACAAAGTGATGAAAGAGAGGCATACATAGGGTTAAATTTTATTGTGCTGGGTGCTCAGTCTCTTCGGTCATGTCTGACTCTTTGTGACCCCAAGGACTATAGCCCGCCAGGCTCCTCTGTCCATGGGGATTCTCCAGGCAAGAATATTGGAGGCAAGAATACTTTGTTGCTGTACCCTCCTCCAGGGCATCTTCCCAACCCAGGGACTGAACCCACATCGCTTACATCTGCTGCATCGGCAGGGGGGTTCTTTACTACTAGCGCCATCTGGGAAGCCCCGATTTTATTGAGTACTTACCATATATAAAAACTATGACAGTCACTGAGGATTAATATGAACGAGCCATAGGTTTGACCCCAAAGAGCTTCTAGTATGGAGAGGACACAAGGCAAGTAATGCTAGGGAGACAGAGAAATAGATAAGGACTATGCGCTAAGGACAAAACCAGGTGTACCACATTTAGGCACAGGTAAGCCATTTAAATGGGGAAGGCGATGGCACCCCACTCCAGCACTCTTGCCTGGAGAATCCCATGGATGGAGGAGCCTGGTGGGCTGCAGTCCACGGGGTCGTGAAGAGTCCGACACGACTGAGCGACTTCACTTTCACTTTTTACTTTCATGCATTGGAGAAGGCAATGGCAACCCACTCCAGTGTTCTTGCCTGGAGAATCCCAGGGACGCATCATCACCAAGGCAGGAACCTCATCTGACACCGGACTTTTAACAGCAAATGACATGCTGGAACTTTAAGAAGACTATCAAGGGATTCATTTTAATGACTGAATATACATTTCAAAACAAAAGTAGCTGCCATTTATTGAATGCCTACTTTACATTCAGTTTCTCTAATTCTCATAATCTTGGAAACTTGTTTTACAGGCAAAAAAAATCTAAGCTTCAGAGAGGTTCAGGGACTTACACAATGTCACAGCAGGATAGGGACAAGCTGGAATTGAATTCTAGGTCTAGCCACAATTCCACACTGCTAAAGTAAGAACGGGCCTGTCCGGCCTTGGCTCTCCTGATCCTCTTTTCTGTAGCCAGGGCCACTTTTTTTCCCCAGGCTGTCTGTTTTGACATTGGCTGCTTTTTCATTTCTGAACTCTGAGCTGTTGGTAGATTATCTCACTCTTGGCTGTTGAAACGGTGCTGGATACAGCTTCGATCAATGGCTTCAAGGCTTTGCTTCCCCCCAATATGCTCAGCAAAGTGTTGGCTTCCTGCTTTCCTTGTTAACCCCTGGTGTGGCGCTTGTTGGGTTGGTCGACCCCACAGCCTTCTGTCTATCGTGAGCATTCAGCATTCTCTGCCGGATCAGTGGTGTGGGGCGTGCTGGGGCAAAGGGAAGGGGTTTATTCTACTCCCTTTGGCAAGAAGAATTGCTTCTTTGTCGAGGTTAGAGTTGCAAACAGATGCCCCTTTGTGCGGTGTCATGATACTTCCTGGGTAATGCCATTAAATGTGTCCCCGGGCAGCAGAAGCTTAGGGCTCCTTGCTGAATTACCATTTAGCTCCCACTGGTCTGTGAGCCTTCAACTGTTTTGTTCAACTGCACTATTGAACTCCGCACACGATAAAAGCAGGATTCTTATGAACTGGATCTTTGACAAAAAGAGTCAAAACTCGAATCCTTGACAAAAACATATCTGTTTTGTTCATACTGTGTACGTGAAGTCCAACATAACATATACCTGACACATAGTAGGTGCTCAATAAATACTTACGGAATAAATAAACTCGGAGAAGCCATTGGTATGTGTTGGTCTGTGTTTTGGCAGATATCTCTTTTTTCCCCTCAATGAAAAAGCATAATTATTTATGCTGACAGCGTAGATTAAAAGATAATTTAAGTGATTCCAATTAAAAGAGGTATAAATGTATAGGGAAAGTAATGAAGATGTAGGTTCAATCAGAGGACATTTTGTGGTGTAGTTTACTATCCTGACTAATCTCTACTTCTTTTCAGAGAACTAATAATCATAAATAAAGTGGCCATTTTACCCTTTCTCTTAAACATATACACAGCCCTTTTTCGTTCTTCCAGGAATACATTTACTGCTGCTACTGCTAAGTCATGTCAGTCGTGTCCAACTCTGTGCGACCCCATAGACGGCAGCCTACCAGGCTCCTCCGTCCCTTGGACATGCATATAAAGCTGATATGCAATTCCTAGAAGAAGCAACACAATAAGACAAAAACTAGAGAGCAACTTTATTGTGAGTTCCCTAGTAAAATTTCACTGCACAAAATACTAGAGTACTCTTTTCATTTAGAATCTCAGGACAAATCACCTTTTTGGAAAGAAAAAAATGGGTCTTACAAAGGCTTTGAGAAATCAAGCCTATCACTGGTTTTCCTTAGGAATTTTTTTCCAAAACACAGAAAAAATAGTAAGAGCCATTTATTACATGGAAGGTAGAGATATTTTTTTCTCTCGTTTAGTTAGTTTTGGTGAGGAGCTGGCTTAACTCTAGTTAATGTATTTTCATTTAGACTTACTTTCAAAGGGAGAACGTCTTTCCACTGACTTCAGCTTGATTTAATCTCCAAAAATGGAAAGAAAAAGAAAATGTGCTTAAGGAAAGTAAGGGATCCAAGAAACATGGAAACTACCAACTTGGCTTAAGAAGAAATAAAAAATCTGAGCAGATATATCACAAGTAAACAAATTAAATCAGTTTTCGAAGGATTTCCAACAAATACAAGTCCAGGACCAGATGTCTTCACTGGTGAATAGAAGAGGGATGTATAGATCATTGTGGAATATGGACAGGTGAGATTATTTCATGTAATAATGAAATATACTTATTTCAGGTATATACTGAGGACTTATACTGTATCCTAAAAAGTGGGTAGAAATTGATCACAGATGGAAGGGGTAGAGATATTACTTGCAAGTAAGGATCAGAATGAGTGGACATGGAGAGAAGATAGATGAGACAGTGAGGACTTTATTAAGTGTAACACTTAAATTGTACATGGAAAGAAATTAAGATCATATATATATTTTAGAACCAAAGAAATGTAGTCCTTAAATGCTGATGTGGAAAGTTTGGACATTATCCCACATGCAGATGGGATCTATTAGAGGATTCAGAGTAAGGCTATACTATTATAAGAGCAGAATTTTAGAAGGTAAATTTAATTGTATTCAGGATAAACTGAAAATACAGGAGGTCACAAGAGGAAGATGATTGGTTAGGAGGTTTGACAGTAATCCAGGCAGGATTATCCTGAGGCTACAATGATTACACTGAGACTGAAAGGATTATATGGACATGAAATTTGGTGACTGATAACTACAAGGGATGAATGAGATTAAAAAAATCCTTAGATGATTTCAAGGTTTCTAAGATGGAAAGCTAGAAGGCCAGTGGAAACACTACAAACCATGGAGTAACTGGAAAGAAGAGTTAGATCTGCGGGCATGAATGTCCAATGGGACATTCAGAGTTTGAAATTCCAGAAACAAAGCAGCGTAGAGATTCCCTGCAGGGCAAACATTCTGGACAGAAAGTAAAAACAGAATCTGGGTCAGGATATGTAGATTTCTAAGCCATTGTACGGGACACTTGTAGTACTCTCTCAAGGGGTCTCAAGTTTTAGAGATACTCTGGATAAATTATTTAAAATAGTATATCACAGCACTATTTAATGAAGGAACTCTTTGCCTTGCCTGTTGATTTTGTGTATTCCATCTAAAATGATGAGGAAAGAGATGTATTATGAGATGAGAAGTGTGGTCACTGAGTACAGCCACAGGGGTAAACTGCTCCTCTTCTGAATGATTATTTTCATGGGCGTCCTTTCTTTACTTATCATGCCTGGCTCAGTTTGAAGACCTGGCAGAAGACGTAAGAAATATAAGCTAAGTAGGAAATATATATGCAAACGTGTGAAAATCTAGTTGGATTTTCAGGAAAACTTGAGAGTGTGTTTCAGGTCCCACTCGGCCCATCATGCCAGCTGCGCGGAGTGAATTCACAGGGAACATTGTCACTTCCTCTCTGAGGTGCACACTGTGGGTGGCTGAGACAGTTCACATCCAATTGCAACCTGGCTTACCTGGGAGTCTTCAGAACAATCTATTTAATAAATGCAATTTTCTGGTTTAGAAAGTAAGTGAAGACACTGAGTATCAAAAGCAAATACAATAAGGCAAACTAAACTAGGATAAATAAACCTTACACTGATGTTTTCAAAGAAGAAATCTCTAGAATACGTTTGAGGATCCAATGACACAACGATGCCTATTGAGTGAATGAAGAGAAGACAAAACCTTAAACTTTTAGGTTAAGACCTTAGGGAGGATGCAAAACAAACCCACACAAATCTGTTAATAAAATCCCCTAGCTTTCAAAAGTCACTGCTGCAAAAATGTTACATACATTTAGCTAGCAAATTATCACTGACAACCCTACAGCTATTCCTTTCTTTCCTGGGCATTTTAACTTCTTTTTTCTTCTCACAAGGCTGAATGTGTCCTCACTCATTCTCAGTGAATGGATGGCTTCAGAACTGTGCCAATTCAGACTTGTTTGGTAAATGCATTTTTACAAGTATCTGATTTTTCATTGCTGCAGCTAGGGGTTTAAGTGGATCACGTAATGGTGGCTGAAGTCAAGGTGGAAGACAAAGCAAAAACAACAACCAAAAACTCACAGAAGGGTAGGTAGTCTCAGTTGTGTCAGCAGCTATACTGCAGGGTTAGACCAAGAGAATGCCAGGTAGGCAAGAGAAGGCAGGGGACAGGGAGGAATGGTGATAATAGTTCCCTTTTGCTCCCTGCACCCCAAGGAAGAGCCCCTTTCTGACTGACTTAGATTGAGGTAAGCCTGGCAGACACCACGGGTCATGCCCATGAGGAAGCGCAGGGTCTAAAACAAGAGTCTACAACAAGGAGACTATTCTGCTTCTTTACCCAACCTGTGTGGTCTACTTAGAACCGCTTTCAGATCATTATTAGGCCTAGGGTGACCCTCATTGGCTTTGCCGTAGCCTTTCACAATGTATCTTTGAAAAATCTAATTCACTTTTTGCATCAAACCATTTCTTTCCACCAAGCCTCATGTGCTTTTCTATAAAAATAAGGGATGAAAAGAGATAATCTTTAAGCTTTCTTCCAACTGTAACCTTCCATGATTTCAGAAAAGCTACAGAAAACTGTTCATGAGGAAAGCCAGGTATAATTTACCTGTAAGTTACTTCTACAGCTTCATTCATGGTTTTTGAAGTCATTCTCCCAATGGTGAACTCACACAGATATTTCACAACTGTCGCAAGTCCCCAGTTATACATTTTTATTGGCAGTGGTCAAAGAGAGAACAAGTACAAACACTACTAAAACCCTGGAAGCATCATGATACTTGTTGACAACTTAGTTCGCAGTGAAGCAGTGCTTCTTATTTCTGATAATGTCCACAGTTTTCTCCTGAGCTTATCATTGGGTATTTAAATTTTGTATCTTGCTTGCTTCACCCCGTTTCTCCAAAAAGCTATTAAGTGACTTTTTAGAGAAGAACTGCAAAATATTGTCAAGAATTTTCAACATTATGTTTCATTATAGCCATTCCTTTAAAGAAAAAAAAATTATTGGAAGATCTGGAAGAGCTTTGAAAAATAAATCAGGATGATAAGCATATGGTGGCCAGTTCAGCAGGCAGCTTTTCTTAAATAACTGTGGATGGCTGAGTTCAATTCAACTCAGCCCCTAAAGCCTTGCCTGCTTCAATAGGAGTTTTGCTTAAAGATAACAAGAGAAGAGAATTATGGTGAAAGATAAAGAAAGCTCTTGGCCTAGTACTCTCTGTAGGGCTGTACTCAGAATAAATGGGAAACATATTGGAAAATATTCTCAAAGTAAAGTTTCGAATATTCTCCATAAATATTCAGCTGCAATTAGGCACTTCAGGTAAACATGGCTCTGAGTCTGAATGGTGCTATAGCTTAGATAACAAAATCAATATGGTAAATTCAGGAAAGAAGACTCCTATTTGGAAGGGCATAGAAAATCTATTAAGAATATATTAGTCAGAATAAAAGCCAGTAAAATATTTTTAAGATCAGTTCAATACCTTGAAAGAGATTTATTTTAGTTATCTTGTGTATAGCATCTATGGGGCTTTTTGTTGGAAACTGATGTAAGTCAAATCAATGACAGCACTCCTCTTAAGACCCCTAGAACTAGGATCCCCAACCCCCGGGTCACAGACTAGTCCTAGTCCATGGCCTGTTAGGAAGCAGGCTGCACATCAGGAGATGAGTAGCAGGCAAACAGCGAAGCTTCATCTGTATTTATAGCTGCTCCCCAAGGCTCACATTAGCACCTGAGCTCTGCCTCCTGTCAGATCAGTGATGGTGGCATCAGATTCTCATGGGTGTGAACCCTAAATAATGTGCTTATTAAGTATTAGTCGCTCAGTTGCATCCGACTTTTTGCGACCCCGTGGACTGTAGCCCACCAGGTTCCTCTGCCCATGGGATAATGTGCTTGAATCATCCCAAATCATTCCCTCCCCCACCATCTGTGGAAAAATTGTCTTCCACGAAACCAGGCCCTGGTGCCAAAAAGATGGGGACAACTGCTCTTAGAAAACAGCCTTCTCCCCTTTTAAACCAGATAAGGATTTTTTTTGGTTCTTTTGGTTTGTTTAGGTTTGTATCCTACCAGTAAGAACCTGTTCTCCCTCATTTGAAACAGCTCGATTAAATTCATTTATAAACATTCTTACTTTAGGTTCAACTACTATCTGACTTTTGACCATTCACTCCAAAACTGGAATGCCAACGACTGTCCACTTCAGCCAGTATCAAAACAAATAGTGAAGATGATAGAAAATAATTATTGTAAACAGTTTTAAACCCAACCTGCACAACTGTGAACACTAGACTCCGGTGGTTATTTTGTGCTCTTTTATCTTCGGCTTTAATTTGTGTTTTGCTCCTTTCCTCTCTTTCTGCATAGATAATCCCACCCAGTTTAGAGACAATGACAATGTCTATACACAAAAGCGGGCTTCCCTAGTGGCTCAGCTGGTAAAGAATCCGCCTGTAATGCTGGAGACCTGGGTTTGATCCCTGGGCTGGGAAGATCCCCTGGAGAAGGGCACGGCTACCCACTCCAGTATTCTTGCCAGTATTCCATGGACTCTATAGTCCATGGGGTCGCAAAGAATCAGACACGACTGAGTGACTTTCACGCTATACATAAAAGAGCCGTGGAAGTGATGGCAAAACAGTTCCAAACAAGTGCTGCAGTTCTCGAATTCACTTTGCACAAAGAACTCTAACCATAAATAATTTCCACAATAATACAGAGCAGTGTGCATATGACACCTGAGATTCTCAATCTGTGTTGATCATACTGCCATACACCTGCATCTTACACATTTGTAAATAAAGTTCAGTTCAAATGAACCTCATGAGAGGGAGGCTGCATTACATTTGGAAGAATTAGGTATGTGTGGGAATCTCTTTCATTAGCATGACGACTGCAGGGAAAAGGGTTATGGCATGTTTGTTTAAGTCTTGAGAAATCTGGCATTACTGCTTTTTTCTTTCCCTGTTTCTGTCATCAGGTTTCCTGGGTCACCATTCCAAATTTAGGTTTTGGTATGATCACCCCCATTTCTCCATAGACAACTTCAACATTTTTCTTTCCCTTGCCTCTATCATTCTCAGAGATAGAAGCATGAAGCTGCAAGTCATGCAGTGCATCTATACGGCCAGGAATGCCAATAAATGGACAATGATGTAACCATGGATGTCATGGATTTTGATTCAATCCCAATCTGTATGTCACTTACAAATGTAATTAGTGGCAGCAGAGATAAAAAGAATATATCAATAATATCTGGGTCATCAACAAGCAGTAAAAAGAACAACCTTTGAATTTCTCATTCTTAATGTAGACAAGTCACTTTCCCCTAAATTATCAAAGAGATTTAATGCATTCCCTGGTGGCTCAGATGGTAAAGAATCCACCTGCAATGCAGAAGACCCAGGTTCAACCCCTGGGTCAGGAAGATCCCCTGGGAAAGGAAATGGCAACCCATTCCAGTGTTCTTGCCTGGAGAATTCCATGGACAGAGGAGCCTGAAGGGCTACAGTCTATGGGGTCACAAAGAGTCGGATAGGACTGAGTGAATAACACATGCTACATTAAACATTAGTTTTATATATGCTATTTATATATATATCTGAGAATTTTTGAAAAAGTATGTGCACAAAGCTCACTGCCTAAAGGTTCATTTTCTTGTAACTAACCCATTTCATGGTTATAAGATATGCCTTTAAAATACTATAAACTGAAGCTCCAACCACCTCTATAATGGGTAGATTCCTCATATCCTTACATATAACTATAACCTTAGATTCTTGTGTGGTGAAATGATACAGGATGAGCCCTCTGAGAGCACTCCTTGGGTTATACATTTTACACATTAATAGTAATTATTCATTTGTACATTTTCATGCTTGTCTATTGCATGTCTAATGTGAGCCAATATTTTAGGTATTAGAAATACAATAGGAGCACAAACATGAAGCCCTTCTTCTCGTAGAGCTTCTATTCTTGAGGACTGAGTCAGATAAAACAACTGCCACAGCAACCACAATGACAACTCAACAAATAAAAATATATTGAAAGTCGCTTAGTCATGTCTGAATCTTTGCGAACCTCTGGACTGTAGCCTGCCAGGCTCCTCTGTCCATGGAATTCTCCAGGCAAGAATACTGGAGTGGGTGGCTGTTCCCTTCTCCAGGGGATCTTCCCAACCCCAGGATCGAACCCAGGTCTCCTGTACAGCTGGTGAATTCTTTACCGACTGAGCCACCAGGGAAGTCCAAGAATACTGGAGTGGGTAGCCTATCCCTTATCCGGGGGATCTTCCTGATCCAGGAATTGAACCAGGGTCTCCTGCATTGCAGGCGGATTCTTTACCAGTTGAGCTACCAGGGACAAATAAAACAGAGAGAATGAGCATAGAGAGTGCCATTTGGTGCCATTTCCAATCAGGTGGATTGAGGGACAGCTTACCTAATAAGATGACATTTGAGTAGACAGTTGAATGAAGGGCTTAGAAAGAAGACCGATAATCAGGGAAAGAAGGTTTATCTTCTGATGGGCTGTATTTACACAACACTAATCCAACAACAAGGCCATCAAAAAATACAATTAAGTCAACTATTCGGTCTAATACTGCTGTTGCTTAGTTACTCAGTTGTGTCCAATTCTTTGTGACCCCACAGTCTGCCAGGCTCCTCTGTCCATGGGATTTCCCAGGCAAGAATACTGGAGTGCACTGCCATTTCCTTCTCCAGGGGACTGAACCCGTATCTCTTGTGTCTCCTGCTTGGCAGGTGGATTCTTTACCACTGAGTCACCTGAGAAGCCCTAATAAACATGGACAAAAAGCCCACGTTCTAATAAACATGGACAAAACAAGTAGTCTGTAGTCTGCGTATTTCACTCTATCAGTTATTTTTGTGGTATATAAATACAAAGTAAGATACAGCTTTAGATTCACTGGCTTTGAGCGCAAAATAAAATCCCTGGCTGGAGCTACTAATGGTAAATCATCTTTAATGATGATCATTCTTTTTTATTCTAGAATTCCAGCAGCAAGTGATAAGCCCAGGGGGTAGCTGGAAACAGTGACTGCTCTTGGATTCTGTCTCCCCAAGTCTGCAGTGAGAGTAAGCAGCTGTCACACACCAGGAGAGATGTCAGCAGACTAGGTGGGGCTCACAGCAGTCGCCAACTCACAGAGAAGCACTGAGTGATGTGAAACTTAATAAATCATTCTGCTGCTTCATGGAGAATGGACCCTCCGGAAAAAGAGTTAAAATGGGAGGATCAGATGTGTGAAGGGAATCAGGAGTTCAAGTTGCAGATGCTTGATAAGTATGTTGAGAAGGCACTTGGATATCCATGCAAGACTAAAGTTTATGGAAAATGTCAGTTTGGAGATACAAATATTATAGCCATGAGAACATAAATGGCATCTAAAGCTACAGCTCAGATATGATTACCGTGAATAGAGAATAGATAGGAAAGAGAAGGAAGCCCACCACCACACTCTGGATGACTCTGATATCTGCAGATTTGACAAGAAGAAGCAGTCAGCAATGAAAACCAAGGCCAGTCACATTCCAGGGAAACCAGGAGAGTGTGACACCGGGAAAGGCAAACCAAGGGAAGAAACTGTGACAAGAAGAAAGAAATGTCCATTTGTGTCGAGTACTGCTGCAAAAATGAGTAGTTATAATAGCAGTGTACTAATGATGGCAACATAGTAATAGTTAGCATATATTACACCCTTATTATATGTCAAACATTGCTTTGAGGGTTTATATAGATTATCCTGTATAATCCTCACAATACTCGTGTATAGTAGGTAGTTACTGTCATAATTTTACAGATGAGGAGACTATGGAATAGATTATTAATAACTTGCCCCTGATGCTGCAGTTTCACTAATGGATTTAGGAAGATGGAGACGGTTGATGACCTTAGAGCTGTTTCAGAAAAGCACCACAGAACCTGGAATGGTTTGCAGAACAAATGGGAAATGAGAAAGTAGAGGCTGTCGGTACAGACACGCACACAGTTACTACACTTGGCACCCAGAATATTCAACAATTGATGGCTATTATTAAAACAGTGCTGATAATATTATTATTTTTTTTTGCAATTATTCTTTCAGATAACTGTCTTTTCTGCTGAACTAAGCACTCTGAGGGCACACTTTATATTTTTTATCTCTGTTACTTAAGGCTTTACCATGGTTTCTCTCATCTGTTCGGTGTTCAATTAGTGTTAACCTGGGTTAGGATAAGGAAGAGGTTAATGGAGGAAATTAATTTGGGGATGGCTTTATAGATAGGTAGAGTCTGAAGAGATAGGAAGGTTAAGTATAATATCACCAAAGATGTTCAGACCACTACTGAGCTCAGTATGTAAAATTTTATGAAATGTTAAGTAAGTAATTTGTCCAAAATGTTCATTTATGGGATAGGTCTATCTGTCTGGATCAGAGATTCAAAGCTCAAAGGCCGACAGAGACCAGGCTGCAATGGAAATGAGTGAAATGAGCCAGTTGTAAGTTTTAGAAAAAGATGATGGGGGCATATTGGAAAGAAGCCAAAAATCAGGCTTTTTTTTCTTTTCCATAAAATCTCCCTTAGTTTCAAATGCTAGCATCTAATTTAACTTTTCGATAACTGTTCAGTGTAAACAGAACACACCTGTGGAGTGTACTGGCCCAAGGGGCACTCATTTATCATTTCTGGTCTGTACAATGTCAACCAGCTAATGAAAAGAATTGTTTTCAGAGGAAAAATCAGTCAAATTTTCAGTAAAACAAGTAAATTGAAAGACTTTTTGACATTTACCATAATTTTAAATAGCAGGACAGCTCAATGTTTAAAAATAAAATTCATAGGAGAAAATATATATTTCAAGGCCTTCAAAGAGATTAAAACAGAAGCATAGGTCTTAATTACTATCTAAAACAAATCTGCCTGAAAAGTTGTATGATCCAAGGAAAACCCAATATATGGGCATGGTGCTGGGAATCACTGTATAGTGTATAATGTATTATACTCCTCCCCAGTTGAGGTGACAGCCTTAGGCACCATTCACAGAAATGGCAGGCATGAGGTCAACTTCTTACAAAAAAAAATCTACAGTCAGGTAAATATTTTATAACTGCTTGGCACTCCTCATAGTTCACTGCCTAGATCAAACGAATATATTTAGAGAGATTCATCTGGAATATCATTTTACACAAAGTTATGGTCTGTTGCAATGCTGACAAATAATAGTCTAATCTATATTTATTTTAAAAGATTTTTTTTATCATCTTAAATTACAATGTATCCCAGGTAACCTCAAACAAAGTTTTCTTTCATCCACTTTCACATGTCACACAGTTTTCCTGATGAGGCTTTTGGCATTTGACATCAAGTAAGTGTGGAACTGAAGTGTTACATGCAGGGACCAGCTAATTTTTCAATGATTTGGATGTCAGCTAAATTATTTCTTTTGATCAGGTAGTAGAGTGCTTTGTTATCTGGAGCCATAGAATTATATATCATTTATATACAGACCAAAGAAAAAGATTACATATCCTAAAAAACCCAGTACTATTGAATTTTTCAAGTGTATTGGTGCTGCAAGGTTACTTCGTTTTCATGATAGGAAGCTAGTAAGAAGCTGATTAAACATACTATTGTCTGTTTATCCCTCTATCTAAGATTATAGTAACTGCTTAATACATAAGTCATGCATTAAATTGTCAATAATAGAACATAAACAAATAGAGAATTTCAACCTGCTTACAACTTTACTGTGAACAAGCAAGAAGTAGTTCCCAAAAGAATAGGCTTTCTTTCTTTAAGGTGTTTCTGTTTTGACTGAATAATGTTTATAGGTTTGTTACTTGATGTTTAAAAATAATTTCAATAAGACTCGAAATTCAAATTAAGGGTGCAAAATGACTACTAACATGCAGACTAAAAGTTCTCAAACCACAGATAAACGAAGTATCAGACATCTAGTACAGCACTGGGAAAACAGATGCACGAAATGGTTTACAACGTGTAACTTTCTATCTTCTTCTCTCCCAGAGAGAATGTATGTCTTGGAAAGAGCTAATATATGTAGACTTCTTATTTGGGTTCCTTTTCACTTGAAATCATTTTTAACCACATGTAAAACGTGCCTTGTTTAGAAGTTCAGACTTGTGAGAATATTAACTAAGCACAGCTCCTTGCTCTCACCACAGGCAGGCCGATAGAATTAACAAAATATGATCAATGCCATAGAATGTTAGAACAGAATTATTAGACCAGGAAATTGAGAATTATATACCAAGGGAAATTTTTTAAACTACATTTTAACAGTGAAAATAATCATTCAAACAATCTGCATTTTTAATCCTAGAAAATAAAGAGCAAGTATGTGGCTATTTCTTCTATTCACATAAATGACAAGTATTTTGGCACCAATAGTTCCTTTTCTTCGGGTATTTATGTCCTGATTAAATCTCCATATTTTTAATGATCAAATCAGTACCTTGGATGGTACTTTCTACAAAAGCACTGGTTTCAGAATATGGTGCCCTGATATACTCTACAGAAGATCTAGTTCAGAGAAATACTAATAATTTTGGTTAAATAGTGAATGATAACACATATAAACTTTTGGCTATGAGTTTATTTTTCTGCAATATTTTAAAAAGTTAATACATAATAAAAATTCAAACAATTTTGAAAGAAAAATTCAAACTACTTTCCCTAATTTCAGTTGTCTTCTGAAAAAATATATTGTAATTTAAACTTTCTCGTTTATTCTTCTAGCATAAGGAAGGAAAAATAGAAAGAAGGAAGCAAAGAAGGAAGAAAAAAGATGCATAAAATTGAATTATTCTGTACAGTCCTTAGCATTTGGCTTTATTTGCTCTATAGTATATATTGGAACCCTTTCTCTATTTAGATCTTTTTTCTATAGTTTATTATGAGAATTCTTAAGTATGCAGAAAAGTATAAACTTTGATATACTAAGCAGCCATGTATTTCCATATTAATTACAACTCCTAATATTTTGCCCAATTCATTTCTTCCGTCTTTCAATTATCTGTCTCACTTTTTTTTTTTTTTTCTGAATCATTTCAAAATAAATTGCATGTATCATGACACTTCATTCCTGAATGCTTGCAGCTTAAGAACATTATCCGGTGCAGCCATTTTGGTATTTAACAAAATGAATAATTCCCAAGTATATTTTAATATCCACAACTACTAAAGTGTCTGCAATTATTTTCTGAATATAATTAATAAATTCTTTGGTGGAGGGACTTGTATTTAATGAAGAATTCCACCTTGAATTTGATGTAAAATCTTTTAACTTGCTTATTGTCTAGAACAATGCTCCCCTACACCTTTTGTTCAAAATAAATTGCACTGGCTTCATGAAGAGATCAAACTGGTTGTTTCCTCAGAATGTTGCTCAATTTGTTTCACTACTCACCCAACTTCTTATGACTAACCAATGTGCCTGCATTCTGAAATTGAAAACCATGCATTTAATCTTGTTTGATTCTTAAAACAGTCTTCAGTTCAGTTCAGTTCAGTCGCTCAGTTGTGTCCAACTCTTCTCGATCCCATGAATCGCAGCACACCAGGCCTCCCTGTCCATCACCAACTCCCGGAGTTCACCCAGACTCACGTCCATTGAGTCAGTGATGCCACCCAGCCATCTCATCCTCTGTCGTCCCCTTCTCCTCCTGACCCCAGTCTCTCCCAGCATCAGAGTCTTTTCCAATGAGTCAACTCATTCCATGAGGTGGCCAAAGTACTGGAGTTTCAGCTAGAGCATCATTCCTTCCAAAGAAATCCCAGAGCTGATCTCCTTCAGAATGGACTGGTTGGATCTCCTTGCAGTCCAAGGGACTCTCAAGAGTCTTCTCCAACACCACAATTCAAAAGCATCAATTCTTCGGTGCTCAGCCTTCTTCACAGTCCAGCTCTCACATCCATACATGACCACTGGAAAAACCATAGCCTTGACTAGACGGACCTTTGTTGGCAAAGTAATGTCTCTGCTTTTGAATATGCTATCTAGGTTGGTCATAACTTTCCTTCCAAGGAGTAAGCATCTTTTAATTTCATGGCTGCAGTCACCATCTGCAGTGATTTTGGAGCCCAGAAAAATAAAGTCTGACACTGTTTCCACTGTTTCCCCATCTATTTCCCATGAGTATAAAACAGTCTTAAGATATTAATAATACTAGTACATCTATTTTACTGATAAGAAAATGGAGGCAAAAGAAGTGAACTCAGTTCTCGATGGTCACATTTTGTCTTCCCTGTTCTTCATATGTGAATCACATATATGTCTCACATAATTTCATTGAGTATTATAACATTTAGGGTTGGAAAAGTCTTACTTTTACATAGAAGAAAAAGAGGTCCAGACAGACCAGTAGCATGATATGCCTTGCTGTTGTTGTTCCATTGCTAAGTCGTGTCTGACTCTTTGTGACCCATGGACTGCAGCACAGCAGGTTTCCCTATCCTCCACCATTTCCCAGAGTCTGCTCAAATTCACGTCCATTGAGTCAGTGATACCATCCAACCATCTCATCCTCTGTTGCCCCCTTCTTCTCCTGCCCTCAATCTTTCCCAGCATCAGGGTCTTTTCCAGTGAGTCTGCTCTTTGCATTAGGTGGCTAAAGTATTGCAGCTTCAGCTTCAGTCCTTCCAATGAATATTCAGGGTTGATTTCCTTAATGACTGACTAGTTTGATCTTGATGTCTAAGGGTCTCTCAAGAGTCTTCTCCAACATCACAATTTGAAAGCATCAATTCTTTGGCACGCAGCCTTTACGGTCCAACTCTCACATCCATACATGACTACAGCAAAAACCATAGCTTTGACTATACAGATCTTTGTTGGCAAAGTGATGTCTCCACTTCTTAATATGCTATGTAGGTTTATCATAGCTTTTGTACTCTTGTAATTATTTAGTACCTAATTTTCAAATGTAAAAAGCACTTAATGGGCTGGTGTCACTGGGGAAGGTCAGCTGGCTTTTCACAGGGTTGTACTCATATGTGTAAATCTGCCATGGTACAGAATACTTACAAAGTGTGATGTGCAAGGTCATTTTAGGTCACTGTACAAACAATTTTTTTGTAGTTATTTATTTTAATTCATGTTAGGGAAATAATATAACTAACCTCAGGTATTTTTCTTTAGCCAAAGGTTCAATTAAAAATAAAGATGAGTTATTTTAAAGTCAACTTAAAGAAAAATGTTAAGAAAATAATGGGGCAGAGGGTATATAGACCAAAAAAAGAATCATGATGATGGAGGGGAATGACTCCATAAGTCATAGAGGAGTTCTGTCTTCTGGGGTGAGCTCATACTAACCTAATTCATGTACAAAACCAGAGTGCACATTTATTCATTTATGATGAGAAAAGAGTTGTATGCACAATAACTCTCTTATCTGTGTGACATGCAAATTATCTGCCTATAGGCAGACCTCAAAATAAAAACAAGAAAAGTTATTTAAATAATTCTTCAGTTTAATAACTTCAGGTCAAGTATGACTTGGGCTTCTTGGGTAGCTCAGCTGGTAAAGATTCTGCCTGCAATTCAGAAGACCCCAGTTCGATTCTTGGGTCAGGAAGATACCCTGGAGAAGGGAATGGCTACCCACACCAGTATTCTTGCCTGGAGAATTCCATGGACAGAGGAGTCTGGCAGGCTACAGCCCATTGGGGTCACAAAGAGTCAGACACAAATGAGTGACTTTCAATTTTACTGCACTTTCAAGTACGTCTAATTCATCCGTCTTCAGAACACTACTGGTCTTGGCAATGGGATCTTTACATCAAAGCTTCACTGTCCAAAATCTCCTATTGCTTACATAGCACAAAGACATGACAAGCTGACCAATTCTCTCTTCTGGTGGATTAGATATGTTCACATCCAATATGGTTACTGCAGAGTTGTGCCTGAGAAGATAGTTGCCTTTTTAAGGACTCGTAACATATCTCTGTGCCAATCTACCATCTGTTGTATATACCATAAAACTCTGAGAAGTTATTTTTACTTGTTTTATGTCAATTCATGGTTGTCTCTAAACACAAACAATTGTTACTACTGATCTTGGTTTCAATTGTTGGCTTCCCATCTCCTTACTCTGTGCAATCTCTTCTATATCACTTAGCACCATCCAAGTAATTTTCTCAGAATAAATAAATTTTCCCACATTAAGGAATCTGATAGAAAAATACATAATAAGTAAAATATATTCCCTTACTGCTTAAGTAATACAGTGAAATTAAAACATAGTTAACTTCCTATCAAAGTTCCCCAAAGTTTGAATAATTTTCCCAGTTATCTTTGCTTCCTCTACTTTCTTCACTGTTGTTGCATTTACCTGGTTCAGTGGCATTAGAGATACAAGAGGATTTTGATTATTTATACTCATTCAATGGATTGAAAAGTGAGGACTGTCAAATCCATTAGCTAGTTTTTCTTTTATTTGCACCATTCTAGATATATCTTGCAGGTAGCTGTGGATCCGGGTTAAACCTGGGGGCCAGGTATGTCCACCTTCAAAGTTTCCGTCTTCAAAAGGTTGATCACATATTCAGTTATGTTTAGCGTACGGCTTACAGGTATAATCTGAGATTTGACTGAATGGCATTGCATGGCATTGCAAGCCAGATTTCCAAATTAAAAAGCAACTGTCTCAGCTCTGTCCTTCTAAAGTTTATTCTCACAGACTTAAAAGGTGCTAAAGTGGAATCAATTTGTGTAATGATGTACAAATGGCCACCTCCACTAAAATAGTTTTTGTTTATCATCTTCACTTTACAATAGGATACCATGTTAGGAAAATCATTTGGGGTCAAATACAATGCATACTGTTAGGAGAATGAAAAGATAATCCAGGACTGGAATAAAATATTTGGAAATCACATATATAATAAAAAAACTGTTCATCAGAATATGTAAAAGATTCTCAAATATCAATAATAAGAAAACAACCATTCCGATTTTTAAAAATGAGCCAATGAGATAAAACGAAACTTTACCAAAGAAAGAACAGATGCAGATGGAAAATAAGCACATGAAAAGTTACTCAAAATTACCAGTCACTAGAAGAACCTAAAATCAAATCACAACATACCACCACACACTTATTAGAAAGTCCCTCCCAAGTATTTGTGCAAGAGAAATGATACATAGATCCACAAAAACTAAAAATTCTGACAATACCAAATGCTAACAAGGATGCAGAACAGCTAGAACTGTGCATTGCTAGTGGTGGGAAGACAAAGTGGTACAGCCACATTGGAAAATGGTTTGGTGGTTTATTTTTTAAAGTTCAGCATGCACTTATAAGACCCAGCCATTCCCTCCCAAGTATTTGTGCAAGAGAAATGAAGATACATACATCCACAAAAACTGGTATACAAATGTGAATACTAGCTCTATTCATAATTGCCTCAAACTAGAAACAATTCAAATGCTACAGCCGGTGAGGGTGTGGTGAAACCGTGGTATATTCATATGATGGTATACTACTCAGCACATGCTGATATATGCAGCCACACAGATCAATCTCAAGAGCATCATGCTAGAAGAAAGAAGTCAAACTCAAAAGGCTACATACTGCATGATTCCATTCACATGGCCATTCTGGAAAACAGCCATTAAAAAGAATACATTTGAATCAGTTCTAATGAGGTGGATGAAACTGAAGCCTATTATACAGAGTGAAGTAAGCCAGAAAGAAAAACACCAATACATATACTAACGCATATATATGGAATTTAGAAAGATGGTAACAATAACCCTGTATACGAGACAGCAAAAGAGACACTGATGTATAGAACAGTCTTTTGGACTCTGTGGGAGAGGGAGAGGGTGGGATGATCTGGGAGAATGGCATTGAAATACGTATAATATCATACATGGAATGAGTCGCCAGTCCAGTTTCGATGCACAATACTGGATGCTTGGGGTTGGTGCACTGGGACGACCCAGAGGGATGGTGTGGGGAGGGAGGAGGGAGGAGGGTTCAGGATGGGGAACACATGTATACCTGTGGTGGATTCATTTTGATATTTGGCAAAACCAATACAATATTGTAAAGTTTAAAAATAAAATAAAATTAAAAAAATTAAAAACTGCAAAATATATTTTCTAAAATATTTTTATTCAACAATGAGCAACTTTGTGTCCTTTCTTTTTCCTAACCCCTCTGCTGCCATTTCACTTGAGCTGAAGATTGTTCCCTTCAAAGGGAAATTGCTTGGAATTTACAGCAACCACTGCCATGGCTTAGATTTCCAAATTCCTTTAAAAAAAAAAAAAAAAAAAAAAAAGATTTCTAAATTCCTGATGTGGAAAAAAAAAAAAAAAAAAGGATCAAGGAGTCTAGAAGTTGATTTTTCTGTCATCCAGGTCATTTCTAATTTATATGATCTGGCTAAAAAGCAGAAAACAAACATTACAAATGTCTCTATACTTATTGATTTATACAGCCTCACGTTAATTTGTCACATTCAGAGATAATTTAGAAGTCAATAATTAGTTGTTACAGAAGATGGAGAAATTAAATGGGGGAAGGAAACAAAATCAGTCTCCAAAGATTAAAAAGACGAAAATTAATCACAAGCAAAGTACAGAGAAACTATATTTTGGAATGAATCATGCCATACCATTATAACACTAAAGCTCTCTTTTGACATGGAAAATAAAGAGTCTTAGAGGATTTTCCTTCTGATGTGAAAATATAAATCAGCCTGTGGGTTGGGTTGGTCTGAAGTTTAATATCCAATTTCTTTCTCTGACATTTAGCCTTTTTATATTTTTATTTTATTGATCAAATAATCACAGTATATAAGCACAGATATCTGCTTTGTACTACCCTGTTAAATACTGATGTTTAGTTAAATGTTTTAGCCTATTATGTGATATTTAGAAAACACTTCAAACAAAGGAGTTACTAAGCTGTTATAAAAGGATCAAACTGGTGAAAGTCAGAATGACTGTGGCCAGGTTGGCATTGCCTCAAAGGTTACCCATCCATTTTTATTTCTATGGCATTTTGTGGCCTTTCAACTTCCAGACTGGTCTGTACTTAAAAAAAATAAAAAGTACACGACTTGGATTTTAAGTTGTTTAAAATAAAAAGATGGACGGTTTTATACTTTTCTATTTTATTTGTACTTTAGTCTGCAGAACTCCAAAATTTTTCCAAAGTTCAAGGTACCTCCACGACAAGTTATTTATAGAAAAGAAAATAAAATCTATATTCCTCATGATGCATGTCTGAGATTTATTCTCCAATTAGGCTTGGCCCTCTGTTCCTTATGGAATGAAATTTGGCCCAAGGGAACGGTAAATACTTTATGCTGATAGAAAATCACTAGCTGGTTGATCAGTTGGGATTGACCAATCTTTAGATAGCTACTCAGTAATTTTTTAATGAAATAGGTAATTATAGGCTATTTCCTAGTAATAAATACTAAATGTTCCTCATCAACATTCTTCACACAGTTTAATGTAAATAGGACTTCACAAATGAAGCAAACAGGACTCTGTAAGAACAAATAAACTAAAAGAAATAGAAAAATACCTCCAGACACTTAACTAAGAGAGAAAAATTCTTCCAAATCCCTTACCCAACATGGCAAACCAAAGAGTGAAGCATACCTATTTAAAGCCACACTTGAAAAAGAGACTGGAACACAATATAATATGTGGATATAAAATGTAAGTTTACATTTTAGAGTTAGACTGACTTAGAGTCAAATTCCAGCTCTTATTTAATCATTGTTTGACCTTTGCAAGGTACTGAGCCTCAATCTTCTCCCAATAAAATGAAGATCATATCTAAGTCACAAGGTTGTTTGGACATTAAAATTATATGCAGGGCTTTCCTGGCGGTTCAGACAGTAAAGAATCTGCCTGCAATGCAGGAGACCCCAGTTCGGTCCCCGGGTTGGGAAGATCCCCTGGAGAAGAAAATGGCTAACCACTTTAAAATTCTTGCCTGGAGAATTCCATGGACAGAGGAGCCTGGTAGGCTACAGTCCCTGGGGTCTCACACAGTAGGACACGAATGCAAGACTTTCACTTTTCATAATTATATGTAAAATGTTAGCACAGTGCTGGCACGGAACACAAAAGAACTGGTGCTTTGTTTTCGTTTTACTTATAATTACGAGTGTTTAGTTGCAATTTCTTTTTTAGTTCTGCACTGTCCTGTCTTGTTTCTTGAGAAAAATCATAAGGAAGTATATGATAAAAAGATGAAGATCCAGTTTTTGCTTTTGAAGGGAAGGTAGGAAAGGTCAGGGGTCAAAGGTTAGAATTTCATTACTCCACCTTTTTAGCAAATCTAGGAGAAAAAACTTGGTGGTGAGCAAACAATTATCCTCTGCGTACCTGTCAACTCTGTTGCCAATTATTCTAGTGTTATTATTTTAGTGTGAGGTTTCACTTTTCTTGGAAAAAAACTCTAGCAATTATAGGTTTTAAAATTTTGTTTGGAGAGGTCTCTTTGTTTGAGGTATCCTTACCCCATTGCGTCTTGACATGTCCAAATTACACACATACTTCAGAATAAAGCTCAAATGATTATTCTGCATGAATACTTCCCAATACCCTTGTAGAGTATCTATTTTTACATTACTGGTGTTCTGACAGCAGTTAGTACTATCAGTGAAACACTGCTGTGTGTTATTGTTACTTGAGTGCATGTCTTATCTTCTCTAAAATGTTATGAGTGAGTAGACTTCATCCTCGTTGTTGTTGTTCAGATACTAGGTCATGTCCAACTTTTTGTGACCCCATGAAAAGCAGCATGCCAGGCTTTCCTGTCCTTTGCTATCTCCCATCATTAAATCAGTGATGCCATGCAACCATCTCATCCTCTGCTGCCACATTTTCCTCTTGTTCTCAATCTCTCCCAGCATCAGGGTCTTTTCTAATTAAGTCAGCTCTTCACCTCACATGGTCAAGGTATTGGAGCTTCAGCATCAGCTCTTCCAATGAATATTCAGAGTTGATTTCCCTTAGGATTGACTAGTTTGATCTCCTTGCTGTCCAAGGGATTCTCAAGAGTCTTCTCCAACATCACAGTTTGAAAGCATCAATTCTTTAATGCTCAGTCTTCTTTATGGTCCAACACTCACATCCGTACATGACTACTGGAAAAAACATAGCTTTGATTATATGGACCTTTGTCAGCAAAGAGATGTCTCTTAATGTGCTGTCTAGGTTTGTCATAGCTATTCTTCCAAGGGGCAAGAGTCTTAATTTTGTGTCTGTAGTCACTATCTGCATTGATTTTGGAGCCCAAGAAAATGAAATCTGACACTGTTTCCACATTTCAATTTGCCATGAACTGATAGGATCAGATGCCATGATCTTTGTTTTTTGAATGTTGAGTTTTAAGCCAACTTCTTCACTCTCCTCTTTCACCTTCATCAAGAGGCTCTTTAGTTCCTCTTCTCTGTCATTAAAGTAGTATCATCTGCACATCTGAGATTGTTGTTATTTCCCCCAGCAATCTTGATTCCAGCTTGGGATTCTTCCAGCCTGGCACTTCACATGCCTAATATAAACTTACTGTTACATAACAGTCATAAATTGGTATTTATGAATTTATGATCTATTAATCGCAAATAGCAATGCCAAAAATGTTCAAATTACCACACAATTGCACTCATCTCACACGTTAGCAAAGTAATGCTCAAAATTCTCCAAGCTAGGCTTCAATGGTACGTGAACCGTGAACTTCTAGATGTTCAAGCTGGATTTAGAAAAGGCAGAGGAACCAGACATCAAACTGCCAACATCTGCTGAATCATCGAAAAAGCAAGAGAGTTTCAGAAAAACATCTACTTCTGCTTTACTGACTGCTCCAAAGCCTTTGACTGTGTAGATCACAACAAACTGGAAAATTCTTCAAAAGATGGGAATACCAGACCACCTTACCTGCCTCCTAAGAAATCTGTATGCATGTCAAGAACTAAGAGTTAGAACTAGACATAGAACAACAGACTGGTTCCAAATCAGGAAAGGAGTATGTCAGGCTATATATCGTCATCCTGCTTATCTAACTTATATGAAGATTACATCATGTGAAATGATGGGCTGGATGAAGCACAAGCTGGAATCAAGACTGCTGGGAGAAATATCAATAACCCCAGATATGCAGATGACACCACCCTTATGGCAGAAAGAAAAGAAGAACTTAAGAGCCTCTTGATGAAAGTGAAAGTGGAGAATGAAAAAGTTGGCTTAAAGCTTAACATTCAGAAAACTAAGATCTGGCCCCATCACTTCATGGCAAATAGATGGGGAAACAGTGGAAACAGTGTCAGACTTTATTTTTCTGGGCTCCAAAATCACTGCAGATGGTGCCTGCAACCATGAAATTAAAAGATGCTTGCTCCTTGGAAGAAAAGTTATGACTAACCTAGATAGCATATTAAAAAGTGGAGACATTAACTTTACCAACAAAGGCTCATCTAGTCAAAGCTATGATTTTTCCAGGAGTCATGTATGGATATGAGAGTTGGACTGTAAAGAAAGCTGAGCGCTGAAGATTTGATGCTTTTGAACTGTGGTGTTGGAGAAGATTCTTGAGAGTCCCTTGTACTGCAAGGAGATCCGACCAGTCTGTCCTAAAGGAAATTAGTCCTGAATATTCATTGGAAGGACTGATGCTGAAGATGAAACTCTAATACTCTGGCCACCTAATGCAAAGAACTGTCTCACTGGAAAAGACCCTGATGCTGGGAAAGATTGAGGGCAAGAGGAGACGGGGATGACAGAGGATGAGATGGTTGGATGGCATCACTGACTCAATGGACATGAATTTGAGTAAACTCCAAGAGTTGGTGATGGACAGGGAAGCCTGGTGTGCTGCAGTCCATGGGATTGCAAAGAGTCGGATGTGACTGAGCAACTGAACTGAACTGAACTGAATCAGAAATAACTTTGTATTTCCAAAACAAATAGCTACATATTTTTTCAATATAAGTAACGTTGTTTAAATATTAAAAATATATTTGGGAAGAATCAAAAGATATTATAGTCTTTGATTGCTTTATCTTGACTCCATTATTTTAGTTCATGCTCTACGGTCATATTATTTTTTAACTAATATAATGGATGGTGCATTATTTCATTTTGGATCAGAATAATACTGACTGCTCTAGATTCTATTAACGCTAGATACCTTAAAATGTCACCAGAACACTATTCTTGAACACCATGCCTTTGTATATTTTAGTGTTGAATGTTTAATTTAGCAAAAAAAAAAAAAAACAAAACCATTTAGTTCACTGAATCTGATACTGTCAATTTTAAAGATACATCTCTTTTCAGATATTAAAGTGTACAAATATGTGCATCTTACATCTATGAACTATAAAACAAAAAATGCTTAATAGTGGTCCATATTAGGATGCAAATTACAGAAGAGTCAAATCATGAAGCCCTAAACATAACAATAATAAATTATAGATAAAATTTCCTCTGTAGGTTTGGTTAATTAAATGTCTCAGCAGTGACATCACATACTCAGGCTTTTAGCATATTTCCCCAAGGCCTCAGCTTTTGTCCTCATGCTTGAGCTACTGTGGCTGTCAGACGGCCTGCCCAACTTCTGGCACCACTGGTTCATCTAGCCACACATTCAGAAACGTGTTGTCCGTCCCTGTCTCTTTCTATCAGCAGAAAACCTTTCTCAGAAGTTACCCCCGCACACTCCTCCTCATAGTTCTTTGGACAGAATTGAATAAAGAAGGTTAAGTTTCAAACCTCCAGGGCTGAAGATAGCATCCTCTTTTTTGAGAACCTGGACATGCGGAGAAGATGGCATGCATAGTTTTGAGATGGTTCTAACAAGAATGGAGGGGTATCTATCTGTGTAGATACCAATGTATTCACTATAGTTTATTTATATATCTGCTTATGTAGGTATTTCTAAAGCCAATTGTTTGCTAAAGTAATATGTTTGCTTGAATTGTTTACCTTTATAACTTGAAGCTGTTGTATTTTATTTGAAATGAAAAGAGAGGTATCATGGGGGAAGGATAAATTAGGAATATGGGATTAACAGATACAAAATACTACACGTAAAACAGATAAGGAACAAGAATTTACTGTATAGTATAGGAAATCAGATCTAATATCTTATAATTACCTATAATGGAATTTCATCAGAAAAAAGTAATTGACTAAGTACCCCTAAAGTTAGTCCAATATTGTAAGTCAACTAAACTTCAATTTTTTTTAAAAAAAGGAAGTCTCATGATTTGTAGGAGAAAGACTCATCACTGACTACTTTCATCTTAGAAACTGCTCTGGTCAAGTAAATTAAATTTAAAAGTAAATTGATTTTTAATTTATAAAAATGTAAAAGACAGACACTATATAAATGTTACAATTGCAGCTAGCATTAACTAGTCTGCTTAATATGCCAATCCATTCACTATGGAAAGAAAATTCCCTTCAACTTGATGGTGAAAGGAGGTGAAACCTGGTTGAGGTTCTCTAGATGATGACAATGCAAAAATCTGTTTTTCTAGGCTGATTAATGTCAGTATTACAAATTGATGAAGAAGACATTTCCTCAGAGAAATGAGTTGATAGCCCTTGAAAGCCCATTAAATATATGACAAAGAATAAATTAATTAAGATCACACTAATTAAAAAATAATATCAACCATAGTCTGGATGATATGGTGAATATCAGTATCATTCTTTGAAAGATTTTTAAAAGAATCATATTTAAATACTAACTTAAGTATTTAGCTAAGTTATAAGCATACATATCATTAGTTGAAAACATAACAAATACTAATATATAGTGGAGACCTTCTTTTAGACAGAAGGGGTTGATAGAATGATGTACCTTGGGTATCTGCAGCAGAGAAACTGCCCCAGAGAAACCTTACTCTGGATCTTTACCGCCGGTCAGTCCTAGTCTCTCACATTTGTCTCCTCATAAGCCATATTCTCCGTATTCCCAGTACAGGCTGCTAGATCTCTCACATTTGCACTGAAATATTTCTATAGAACTTCCTACTTTTCCTTCTGTTCATTCTCCATATTCCATACTGCAGAACAGCAACTGTTTAAACTGATACAGTAGATTCATGATATTCATAGTAGTTCAGATCTATAAAGTTGCTGTGCTGTGTGCTGTACTCACTCACTCAGTCACATCCAACTCTTTGCAACCCCACGGACTATAACCCACCAGGCTTCTCTCTCCATGGAATTCTCCAGGCAATAACACTGGAGTGGGTTGCCATGCCCTCCTCCAGGGGATCTTCCCAACTCAGTGATCAAACCAGGTCTCCCGCATTGCTGGTGGATTCTTTACCGTCTGAGCCACCAGGCTACAAACAATGAATTAACAAATATGGAACAACTGCTCCTAGAGGACATATAGGGTTAGGTTCTTTCAATCCTCTGGTCAACTGATTGACACATGACCTTGTTTTGTGTGGGTTTCTGTTTCAGTTCAGTCACACAGTCACGTCCGACTCTTTGTGACCCCATGGACTGCAGCACACCAGGCTTCCCTATTCAACACCAACTCCCGGAGCTCACTCAAATTCATGTCTATCGAGTTGGTGATGCCATCCAACCATATCATCTCTGTTGTCCCCTTCTCCTGCCTTCAATATTTCCCAGCATCAGGGTCTTTTCTAATGAGTCAGTTCTTCTGTTTTGAGTCAGTCAGTGCTTCTATTTAAAGATCCCTTATTTAATATGTGTTGTTGGTTCATTACTACCAAATTCATGGTTACAGCACGATCATTTATACCTGAATGAAGCTTATCTAATACATGGATTTTCTCCACAAGACATATCACAGCTTTCTTGCACTTGGAAAACCCAGATAGCACTTTAGTACCTTGATTTAGGGGTCATTTTAAGCAGCAAAATCACAAATAAAAAGCATAAAAATGAACAAAACGTGGTTCTAAATACACTGTGAAAAAGATACTTGTTTACATTATGAGAGCTACAACAGGAAAGCAGCATCACCTTGTTTGACCTCAGCTGAGAACCTGTGTGTAGGGTAAATTGAATTTTTCACTATTCTGCACATTTCCGCTAATAACCATGAAGCTCCTCATATATTCATTTTGGGGTACAAATAAATGTTATTAGCAAGTAAGTGCAGAGAAGGCAGTGGCACCCCACTCCAGTACTCTTGCCTGGAAAATTCCATGGATGGAAGACCCTGGTAGGCTGCAGTCTATGGGGTCGCAAAGTGTTGGACACGACTGAGCGATTTCACTTTCACTTTTCACTTTCATGTATTGGAGAAGGAAATGGCAACCCACTCCAGTGTTCTCGCCTAGAAAATCCCAGGGACAGGGGAGCCTGGTGGGCTGACGTCTATGGGGTCACACAGAGTCGGACACGACTGAAGCTACTTAGCAGCAGCAGCAAGTAAGTGGATATGCAAATACAGAATCTGTGAATAATGAGTGACTATACTTTGAATCATGCAATGCCCTACTTCAAACTTTTAATGACTTCTCATTTGACTCAGAAAAAGAAAGAATCCCCAATCCTTACCACTATCTACAAGGACCTGACAGCTTGACCCCAGCCTCTGTCCAAGTCTTCTCCAGCCACTTCCTTCCTGCATACTGGAATTCAGCAACAGGGTTATTTAGCAGTCTTTGGACATCCCACTATTTCCCCAGCTGAGGCTCACACACACTTTTACATTTTACCTCCTCATTAGAAAGTTCTTCTTTTCTTCCTCTCCTCCTCATCCACACACACACATCCCTTTATCTCCTTCCACAATTTTTTCCTGTCCATCAGATCTCAGTTAACATCTCAAAAAGGATTTTTCTATCCATCCAATTTCAAGTAGGTCCCTCTGTTATTATCCCTTATAGCAGGGGTCACTAACCTCCAGGATCTAATGCCTAATGATCTGGGGTGGAGTGATGTAATAATAATAGAAATGAAATGTACAATGAATGTAATGTACTTGAATCATCCTGAAATCATTCCCCCACTTTTCGGTCTTCCAAGAAGATAAATTGTCTTCTACAAAACTGTTCCCTGGTGCCAAAAAGGTTGGAGACCACTACCTTATAACGTTCTCCTTGATCTTTTCATTAGCTTAGTACAATTAGTAGCTAGCAATCTATTAGCTTAATGCCCATCACTCTTTTTGGACTGCAAGTTCCCTGAAGGCAGCCTATTTGATGACCGGTATTCTTAACATCTGTGTGATCACTGAAATCCCTGAATAAATATTAATATTAGCTACCAACTGACTGACTTATTGAAATGAATAGTACTTTAAAGGATCAACTGTTTTTCACTACACACAAATTTGGCAATTGATGATGGTGGTGGGAAAAATTCACTTTTGTAAGACTTAAACCACTCACTGGGGCTTCCCTGGTACCTCAGCTGGCCAAGAATCCACCTGCAATGAAGGAGACTCCAGTTCAATTCCTGGGTTGGGAAGTTTCCCTGGAGAAGGGATAGGCTACCCACTCTAGTATTCCTGGGCTTCGCTAGTGGCACAGAGGGTAAAGAATCCACCTGCAATATGGGAGACCTGGGTTCGATCAATGGGGTGGGACGATCCCCTGGAGAAGGGAACGGCTACCCACTCCAGTATTCTTGCCTGGAGAATTCCATGGACAGAGGAGTCTGGTGGGCTATAGTTCATAGGTCGCAAAGAGTCAGACATGACGGAGTGACCAAGCATAGCACAGCACATACCATTCATCAAACCTAGACTTACTCCAGAATTTTGAGCTGGTGACATTCGTCTGCAATATATAACACTATGACACAACATACAACACGAAGCTAAATACTGTGGGCAGAAGCTTGCCATCACACAGGCAGCTAGCTCGCACTGCAACTGCACTGCTGTTATCAACAGTAAAGACCACGACTACTATAGCTGGGGAATAGGGTGCAGAGAACAGGATACAGTAAAAGTACCTGATATCAAATGCTTATTTTAAATGAAGACTTTCCTTCTCTACTTATCCAAAATGTTTTTCAGTCTCACACGCAAACTGAATCATTTAACAAATATTTACTGAGTATAATCCATCTCCAGACCCTGAGCTAAACATTGAGGATAGAATATATTATCAATAATTCACTAATATCACCATGCAATATCACAAGAAACAATGTTATTTCTGTATATTGGGATCTCTGCACATAAGCGTACATAGGACAATATCCACAGAGTACCTGGAAGATTCTACATTATCACTTAGCTGGAACCAGTTAATTAATATTACCTCTTAATTCGTCTCTTTATCCTTCAGGCTATACGTTCTCAACGATAGTGTCAGTAATTCAAAAGCACAGTGCAATGTACATGTGGGTTTACCTTAAAATATTTTCAAGGACAGAAATGTTCTTCTAAAACACAACTGTCATGATTAGGCACTCCACCGGATGTTCAATGATTGAAATAGTTCTGGTCCCTGCCCTCATGCAACTTAGTATCTAGTGTAAGGATAGAGGCAGCTATTAGACAATGATTATACATAAATACATAACTGCAAACTCTGGTAAGTGCTAGAGAGTAAAGTCAAAATTCTATGGGGGCAGTCAGTGGGGAGGGGATAGAGGAAAACAAAAATATTTCTGAATCAGAGTGGTACTTACGTGTGCGCGCTAAGTTGCTTCAATTGTGTCCAACTCTTTGTGACCCTATGGACCATAGTCCATCAGACTCCTCTCTCCATGGGATTCTCCAGGCAAGAATACTGGAGTGGATTGCCAGGCCCTCCTCCAGGGGACCTTGGTACCTGTGAGAATCATCAAAATCCAGGTGTGTTTTAAAGCCATGGGGGAGGGTACTTTCTCAGTAAATAAAGGTAGGACTCAACAGAACTAAGCCAAAAAATTCTCACCAGTACCCAAGGCATCCAAAACTGGACTGTAGTATTTCAACATCAATGGGTTTCTCTGGTGGCTCGGATGGTAAAGCATATGCCTGCAATACAGGAGACCCGGGTTTGATCTCTGGGTCAGGAAGATCTCTTGGAGAAGGGAATGGCAACCCACTCCAATAATCTTGCCTGGAGAATTCCATGGATGAAGGAGCCTGATGGGCTATAGTCCATGAGGTCACACACTGACTTTCATTCCAGTATCATTTTGCTCTAAAACTCTGAAAACCTACAGCACCTGAAGAGGAAGAAAAAAATCAGCCTGCTCATCCTTAAGCTGATTTTTTTGTTAAGACCAGATCCATTTCTAGAAAAATATCCTTAGAAAATAGTAATAATGGAGATTGGTGAACATTTGCATTGAGCCAGGTTTAGCACCAACACTTTATACGTATTACCTCATGTGGCTGCGCTATTTTGGTGAGATATTTTGACACACAGTGTCAGATTATACACCTTTGGGTCACTTTACCATTTGGAGAGGACTTTGAAGTTTAGAGAAGTAAGTTACCCCCAGGTCATAGCCAGTAAAGGGTACAGTTGAGACAAGAATCCATCCCCTGAAGATTCCACAACCCAGAGTTTTCAGTAATTTCAATAAATCACCTGAAAACTGAGATTTCCCTGCCATTTTCTTAAGGGGATATGTATACAGTATATATAGAATGTGTGTTTGTGTGTGTGTGTGTGTGTGTGTGTGTGTGTGTGTGTAAGAGAGACAGAAAGAGAAGGAGAGCATGCTGAATTACAGCTATCAACATGTCATCAAGTGCTATGAAACTGAGGTTTCAATATAAAGCATTAAAAGGAATCACACTTAAAAAGCTACAGTTCAGTAGCTTGGGGTAAAGAATTTAAACAAAATCGCAATGCTGAAAACCCAAAAATTAGATCTAAAAGATATTATTCTAAAATTAATTCTAGAGAGGGGGTATCTATCTATGTAAGGTTTTTTTGACACAGATACAAGTGTCTCAAGTTTACATAAAATTTTATTTTTTCCTGACATTAAACAATAAATAATTAAAATATAAGTGTATTTCTACTAGCTTTGAAGTTAGAGCCTACTATATTTGAAATCATTACAGGATCATTTATTATAATGCAAAGCGCAAAGAAATTTTTTATCTGAATCTCTGAAGCATTTTAACACTAATGCCGTAAAAACAATTTTACTTATTCAATTTTTAGTAGTGAAAAGAAGCAATGAATTCTAAGCCAATACTGGGGAAGGAGGACAAAAGAAGGACATTAGGCTATTAGGGACATTATGAGTTTAATCCTCACATGCTGATGAAGGAAAAGGGAAGAAATGAAAAGTACCCTACTGGTTTAGAGCTTGAGAGTGGTAATAGAGTTTTAAAGCCAAATTCTATAAAACATTTATTGTCCCCCCTTTTGCCCTTCCATTCATTTGTCCTTCTACCTCTATCCCATGATTAGACTCTGTAAAATTTGTGGACTTCTAATTGTCATGTTATAAAAATTTGAATGCATAAAAGTTTTGTCATTTATTAAAGACTTTTTTCCCTGTGTACTTTAATTTAAATATATTAACTATTTTAAGAATCTCAGTTGGTTTTCCATCGGTGTATTATACTCTTAAGCTGTACATGAGTAATAATACCCAAGTAACACTGAATACATCTAGGGACTGGATACTGGTCTAAATACTACCATTCTCTCCTGAAAAGAACAAAGAACCTTGAAAAAAGGCTGATTTCAGAAAGGGGGTTGGAAGAGGAAGTGTTCAAAGAATGATTAGGACATATAGAAAGGACATAAAAGCCAACATGAAAAAGATGATGCTGTGAAAGTGCTGCACTCAATATGTCAGCAAATTTGGAAAACTCAGCAGTGGCCACAGGACTGGAAAAGGTCAGTTTTCATTCCAATCCCAAAGAAAGGCAATGCCAAAGAATGCTCAAACTACCGCACAATTGCACTCATCTCACACGCTAGTAAAGTAATGCTCAAAATTCTCCAAGCCAGGCTTCAGCAATATGTGAACCGTGAACTTCCTGATGTTCAAGCTGGTTTTAGAAAAGGCAGAGGAACCAGAGATCAAATTGCCAACATCCGCTGGATCATAGAAAAAGCCAGAGAGTTCCAGAAAAACATCTATTTCTGCTTTATTGACCATGCCAAAGCCTTTGACTGTGTGGATCACAATAAACCGTGGGAAATTCTGAAAGAGATGGGAATACCAGACCACCTGATCTGCCTCTTGAGAAATTTGTATGCAGGTCAGGAAGCAACAGTTAGAACTGGACATGGAACAACAGACTGGTTGCAAATAGGAAAAGGAGTTCGTCAAGGCTGTATATTGCCACCCTGTTTATTTAACTTATATGCAGAGTACATCATGAGAAACGCTGGGCTGGAAGAAACACAAGCTGGAATCAAGATTGCCAGGAGAAATAGCAATAACCTCAGATATGCAGATGACACCACCCTTATGGCAGAAAGTGAAGAGGAACTCAAAAGCCTCTTGATGAAAGTGAAAGTGGAGAGTCAAAAGTTGGCTTAAAGCTCAACATTCAGAAAACGAAGATCATGGCATCCGGTCCCATCACTTCATGGGAAATAGGTGGGGAAACAGTGGAAACAGTGTCAGACTTTATTTTTCTGGGCTCCAAAATCACTGCAGATGGTGACTGTAGCCATGAAATAAAAGACGCTTACTCCTTGGAAGGAAAGTTATGACCAACCTAGATAGCATGTTCAAAAGCAGAGACATTACTTTGCTAACAAAGGTTCGTCTAGTGAAGGCTATGGTTTTTCCTGTGGTCATGTATGGATGTGAGAATTGGACTGTGAAGAAGGCTGACCACCGAAGAATTGATTCTTTTGAACTGTGGTGTTGGAGAAGACTCTTGAGAGTCCCTTGGACTGCAAGGAGATCCAACCAGTCCATTCTGAAGGAGATCAGCCCTGGGATTTCTTTGCAAGGAATGATGCTAAAGCTGAAACTCCAGTACTTTGGCCACCTCATGCGAAGAGTTGACTCATTGGAAAAGACTCTGAAGCTGGGAGGGATTGGGGGCAGGAGGAGAAGAGGATGACAGAGGATGAGATGGCTGGATGGCATCACTGACTCGATGGACGTGAGTCTGGGTGAACTCCGGGAGTTGGTGATGGACAGGGAGACCTGGCGTGCTGTGATTCATGGGGTCGCAAAGAGTCGGACACGACTTAGCGACTGATCTGATCTGATCTGATCTGATTATAGTAATAGCTTCAAGCAAAGGCAGAGGGTATTGCAATGAGAAACAGAATATTTACATAGTGTCAAAGCAGCTCCCCATAAGATGTTTATTAATTACAAAGGGGAAAGAAAGTAACTTTAGAGTCGAGAAATCTGGCATGACACCGCCTTCATTAAAGATCAACATTAACATCAACCATAAAGGAAAAAGTTGACACAATTTGCTTCCTGAAGCACCGAGAATGCTCACCTTGAATCTAATCATGAGTAACAAAGCAAACCAAATTGAGAGGGATTCTACAAAGGACCCATATGCTTCAAAAACACAAGCCATAAGGAAGCACTCTGGTGAAAAGAAGATTAAAAAGACATGACAACCAAATACACGTGATTCTGCAGTGCTTAGAACAGAAAACTTTCTTTTGTTACGAAGGAACGTACAATACTGGTGAAATTTTAAAAAGATCTGTAGGTTAGAGAATGATGCTGTACCACTGTTATTTTTCTGATTTTGATAATTTTTTGTGTGTTTTACATTATGTAAGACAATGTCCATGTTTTAAGAAATACATGCCGGAGTATTTTGAAAATGGAGTATCATGCCTATAACTTACTTGCAAAAGGCTCAGAAAAGTTTATATATGCACACATATACATGCATAAAGCAAAGCGTAAGATAAAATGTTAATATTTTGGTATTATACATGAAAATTCCTTGTGCTACTTTGCAATCTTCCTACGAGTTTCAATTTTAAAAATTTATAAATATAGTGTAGTCCAATACACTTTTGGAAATTTTGTGTTAGAGAAAATTATGGAAGCATTAACTATGAGGAATCTGAAAAGGTGGAACAGAGGTTCAAAGAAGAGTTTTTCATGGTGGGACAGGTAATAGGAAGAAAAAACTTCCAAAGTATTTCAAACTAACAAACTAGCAAAGTATTTCATACCTTTGCTTCCATTTGGTTTTTTGTCATGGTAAAATGTGACGAGTTTTCACTTGGATTTAATAAAGAGTAAATAAGGGAAAGCCATGAACTAGTAAATTACAAAAAAAAATCTTAATTCAACAGCAAAAAAGCAGATAAAACACCATAAATGAAGAGAAATCCATTACAACACTGCTTTTAATTATGTAGGCTGAAGCATGCTAGAGGCCAACATGGGTGGTCCTGTCTTGAAGAGGAAATCAACAGGCTGGGCTGGCTCCCTAATCACAATGTGGTGAAGATTATGACCTGCTGGACTCCACTTACCTCATTAATTAAGTGAATTAGGCAGCACAATTCTTAACTTCTAGCTAAATTTCTATGATTTTGTATCTCCCAAATTACAAATGATAAATGAATGTGTTAATTCGAAATGTGGGCTACACTATTTCTCCAATAAAAGTCTGACAAAGGTTTTGCTGCGTTTCGCTTTACTGTGTTAGCAAGGATTCAGTTTTTAGTTTCAGTATATATGGCAGACACTCCTTTGGTCTACCTAACAGCCTGCACCCTTTTTTTCACTGCTAACGGAGCCCTAATTTTGTATAATTGAGGGAGGAGTAAAGGGATTCACCCTTTCATACAGTGAGAGTAGATTCTCTTCCAGCCCTAGAGGCTGAGTCATTTGTTCTAAGCAACCAAAGGGAACTCTGTGCCTCTTTGCCAATGATGGGTTTAAGGGCGGAAAGTGAAAGTCATTCAGTTGGACTCTTTGCAACCCTATGGACTATACAGTCCATGGAATTCTCCAGGCCAGAATACTGGAGTGGGTAGTCTTTCCCTTCTCCAGGGGATCTTCCCAACCTAGGAATCAAACCCCATGTCACTCCTGCCAAAACAATAAAGGTAAGTTTGCTGAGACAGAGAGACTCTTAAGTATTTTCTTTTCAGGTAAAAAGAGGGAAACACACAAGGTGAAAACATTCATGTCCCCTCCCCATTATTTTTCCTACTTTTAATGTGGTGGTGTGTGATGAATGTGATGGTTAGTGCCGAGTCAACCATCTTATGACCATGAGGCATTAAGTTTAAAATGGAAATGTCAACATGTTGAGTGAGCAATAGAAAAACAGAAATAGAAAAATCCCTGATATTATAGATTGAATGTTTGTGTCCTCTCAAGATTTATATGTTGAAATTCTACCACCCCCAATATGATGGTATTAAAGGGTGATTAGATTATGAGGGTGGGACTCTAGTCAATAGAACTAGTGTATTTATGAAAGGAACCTCAGAGAGCTCTCTTCCTCTTCTGCTATGTAATGACTTAGCAAGAAGACAGTCACCTAAGAAGCAAGAAGAAAGCTCTCATCAGACACCAAATCTGCTAATGCCTTGGTCGTGGACTTCCCAGCCTCCAGTACTATGAGAAATGGATTTCTGATGTTTACAAACCACTCAGACTAGATATTTCCAATCATTTTATTGATGTACACTCACACACCCACAAGCAAACACTTGCTTAATAGATCCCTTAAGAACAGTTAGAACTGGACATGGAACAACAGAGTGGTTCCAAATAGGAAAAGGAGTTCATCAAGGCTGTATATTGCCACCCTGTTTATTTAACTTATATGCAGAGTACATCATAAGATGCTGGACTGGAAGAAACACAAGCTGGAATCAAGATTGCCAGGAGAAATAGCAATAACCTCAGATATGCAGATGACACCACCCTTATGGCAGAAAGTGAAGAGGAACTCAAAAGCCTCTTGATGAAAGTGAAAGTGGAGACTGAAAGTTGGCTTAAAGCTCAACATTCAGAAAACGAAGATCATGGCATCCAGTCCCACCACTTCATGGGAAATAGATGGGGAAACAGTGGAAACAGTGTCAGACTTTATTTTCCTGGGCTCCAAAATCACTACAGATGGTGACTGCAGCCATGAAATTAAAAGACGCTTACTCCTTGGAAGGAAAGTTATGACCAACCTAGATAGCATATTCAAAAGCAGAGACATTTCTTTGCTAACAAAGATCCGTCTAGTCAAGGCTATGGTTTTTCCTGTGGTCATGTATGGATGTGAGAGTTGGACTGTGAAGAAGGCTGAGCGCCAAAGAATTGATGCTTTTGAACTGTGGTGTTGGAGAAGACTCTTGAGAGTCCCTTGGACTGCAAGGAGATCCAACCAGTCCATTCTGAAGGAGATCAGCCCTGGGATTTCTTTGGAAGGAATGATGCTAAAGCTTAAACTCCAGTACTTTGGCCACCTCATGTGAAGAGTTGACTCATTGGAAAAGACTCTGATGCTGGGAGGGATTGGGGGCAAGAGGAGAAGGGGACGACAGAGGATGAGATGGCTGGATGGCATCACTGACTTGATGGACATGAGTCTGGGTGAACTCCGGGAGTTGGTGATGGACAGGGAGGCCTAGCGTGCTGCGATTCATGGGGTGGCAAAGAGTCGGACATGACTGAGCGACTGATCTGATCTGATCTGATGTGATTAAAAAATTTTTGGATATAGTTTGCAAAATTGCCCTCTAGATCTGTCATCTTTCAACACATACAAGAGGTCTGTTTTTCCACACCTAATTCCTCAGCATATCCAATCAACATTGTAATCATTACTAGTAGGAAACACTAAATATTCAGTCCCCTTTTATTTTTCATTATCATTATCGTTTAACATTTTCAAGAGTAACTATAGTATTTCTTTGGTAAATACCCATTTGTCCATTATTCTATTTGAATGCTTAACTTTATCATATTAATTGCAACTTTTAAGTGTTTAGTAGCAAACAGAGCAGGAAGAGCACAACCTTCATATCCAGGAGACCTGGCTTCAAATTCTGGCTCTGCTGTTTACTAATTGTTTAACTTTGTGACTAGTAAAAATTTTTCTAGATGTTAGTTTCATTGCTTATGAAATGAGGATAAAAAAGTACCATTCTCGTGGATTTCTTAGAATTATTAGTTAATACATTTAAAGCCCTTAGAATATGGCCTAATATGCAATAAGCACATATGAGAGCTAAGTATTATTATTACTAAAGATATTATTTTGTCCTAAATCTTACTAATATCTATTATTTGCTTTTTTAACTCTTTAAATTGTGTCATATGTGACACACAAAATTTTACATTTTGGGGTGAACAAATCAACAATCTCATTTATCATTTCTGGCTTTGGTACAATGCTTAGGAAGTTCATTCTCAGCCTGATACTTATTTTAAACTCTTATGTTTTCTTTCAGTATATGTATATTTTCATTTTCACATTCAAATTAATCTGGAACTTATTTAGGAGTAATCTGTGGGTACAACTATATGTCCATCCATCCATCATCTACCAACCTACCATTTGTTGGCCAATTATATCAGTTTAATATACTAAATATTTCATCCTTTTCTAATAGATTTAAAAAATATGTTTTTGAACATTCTTTTCAATTTGCAATGAACTATTTGAACTTTATTATTTTTTTTAATTATTGCATTATTTTGCCCCAATGATTTTGTTTTATAATTTTTTTTTTTAAATTCACCATTCCAATTTGATTTTATTTTATTTTATTTTTATTTCTTTATTACACACATTTTAATTATTAGAATTCTATAATATATTTTAACCAAGCCCATATGACATTTCACATGTTTTTTGTTTTTAAATGTTTTTAACTATTTTAATATTTATTTTGCTGGACAGATTTTTAGATTCACATTTTTCTCTAAGAATTCTGCAGTTCCCCACAATCCTTAGATGTCCATGAAGACTTTTTTACATTCACAAATAGATTCAGGGTAAACTGATAACTCTTAAATATTTGCATTTTCCATCCAGTTTTGCTTTTTAATGTCTGTCCTTGAGATTTTGTCATTTTCTTCACAGAGGCTTTGCCTTTCCTTTTAAGTATCTTGCTAGATTTTTCATATGTATAATAGTTATTTTAAATGGGAGATCTTCTTTTTCCATTCTCTTTTACACTGATATTATGAATGATATATACAAAGAGGCACTGGATTTTCATGTAGTCAAGTATGGTCAACTTACTAAATCACTTTAGAAAGTGCTGATTTTCTTAGGTTTTCCTCAGTGGATAATCATGTCATCTATAAATAACAATAATTATGACAATTTTGTCTCTTTATTTCCAACACTAATACATTTATCTATTCCTGTTTTATTTCATTTGCTAGAACTTCTAGAAAAATATAAAATGATAATAGAATTAGTGGGAGTTTGGTCTTATCCTTGCCTTTAGTGAACATGGTTTTTGACAGATTACAATTTCAAGAAAAGGCACATTTATTTTTAATTTACTAAGAAATTTCTTGGAAAAGAATGTTGATGTCCTCATAATTAATTAAAAATATCCTTAATGTTGAATTATTTTTTAAATTCTTAGATTTTTTGCATACAGTAAATACTTCTGAAAATAAAAACTGTATTGAAGCTCTGCAATATCTTAACCTATTTTGATTGCACCTCCCAAAAGATAAAAGTCCTGAAAGAAATAAGTTAATTGCCAATTACCAGTTCTGTCAAAACCTAGGCTACCCTCTAACATATCTGGACAGATATTCTCAGAGGAACACTGCTTAAGAATATTTTTTAAACATTTTTTCCACCTTTAGAGGTTTTATTTATTTTTATTTTTAAATTGGGGTATAGTTGTGTTACAATGTTGTGTTAGTTTCTGCTGGACAATGAAGTCAGTCAGTCATATGTATACATATATCCCCTCTTGGACTTTCCTCCCACCTGCCCCCATCTTTTTTCCTTGTGGAAGAAACACGTATCTATTATGTTTAAAAGTTAGAAATATAAACAAGACAAATAGAAGAACCAAAACTCTTATGGTAATAAATAGGAGACAGTTATCAGTCAATATGAGACAGGAAGGAAGGAGGGCAGGGCACGAGCTCTAAGAAGAACTGGACACAACAAAAACCAGTTAGAACCTACCAGGCTCAAGATGGTGGCAGATTTATTATACACTTATTATAACTCATTACCATGTTAAATTACACACCCACAGGTGCCATGACAGTTTTGCCTACCAGAAAGGCAAAAAGTTGGCAGTGGCCCACATCCTGGAAATCCCCAAAATAATTAGAACAATGAAATTACAAGCACATAAAAACTAACCATTACCACACCTTGGGACTGCTCTTGCCTTTGAGGCAGTTTGCATTCTGCCAATATATGTGAATAAAATACATTAAATAAAATTATGTATTATCCTGCTTTCTAAATAGGATAAAAATAGCAGTTATTGTAGAAAGTATAAAAAGAGGGTTTAGAATTACTCAAGTTGGTAAATCATAAATTTTCCATGACGCTCTGTCAGAGTCTAACAATCAGTTCAGTCGCTCAGTCATGTCCGACTCTTTGCAACCCCAGCACACCAGGCTTCGCTGTTCATCACCAACTCCCAGAGCTTGCTCAAACTCATGTCCATTGAGTCAGTGATGTCATCCAACCATCTTATGCTTTGTCATCCCCTTTTCCTTCTGCCCTCAGTCTTTCCCAGCATCAGGGTCTTTTCCAATGAGTCAGTTCTTCACATCAGGTGGCCAAAATATTGGAGTTTCAGCTTCAGCATCAGTCCTTCCAATGACTATTCAGGATTGATCTCCCTTAGGATTGACTGGTTTGACCTCCTTGCAGTCCAAAAGACTCTCAAGAGTCTTCTCCAACACCACAGTTCAAAAGCATCAATTCTTTGGTGCTCAGCTTTCTTTATAGTCCAACTCTCACATCCATACATGACTACTGAAAAAACCATAGCTTTGACTAGACAGACCTTTGTCAGCAAAGTAATGTCTCTGCTTTTTAATATGCTTTCTAGGTTTGTCAGAGCTTTTCTTCCAAGGAGCAAGCATCTTTTAATTTCATGGCTGCAGTCACCATCTGCAGTGATTTTGGAGCCCCCAAAAATAAAGTCTGTCACTGTTTCCACTGTTTTCCATCTATTTGCCATGAAGTGACAAATACTGGACTGATATTTTTCTAGGGAAAAAGTATTTTTTAAATTTTCCCTTTATAAAATTCACACACAAATACTACAGAATATCTGAAAGATAGCAAAAACATTCAATATTTTTGAAAAGCAAGTAGACAGGATGCAGGGTGCTTAAATATAAATATTAGACTTCAAGACACCTGCTCATTTACCCTATGTGAAACAAGTGTGGAGCCCAGTATATTCAAGGTTTTAATGGGAATTAGAGCATAGAGGATTATCAGAGAACAGGTTAGTTTGCACTATGGAATTCTATGCTGATTCATAATGCAAAAGCACAGTGATCAAGCTCTAGGATAAAGTGTATTTTGTCACTACAAAAAAGGGCAGGGGGCAGTAATATCTATTAAAACCAGTTAACTCTAGGTTTCAAGCAAAGATTCTAAAAGGTTAATGTCTCATTAGGTCAACTATTCATAAATTAACTACCTAGTGATAAAAGTTACAAGCTAGATCATTCACAGATTGGCAATTTTCTTAAGAGCCCTTTAACAATGAAAGATGGATTTGCATTTTGTTTTAGGATGAGGTGAGTTAATTCTTTTGTTTATCCACAGTCTATCAGCAACCACCTAGAAGAGTCTTATTGCTAATGATTATATAAGACATTTTTATCGGCCTTCTCCCAATAATGTCTGAAACTAAGGCAATACGTCAACAGGCCACTTGTTCCCTTTTCTGAATTAAACAATCTGTTAGTCTTTTCCACCAGAGAAGAAATATGATGGATTCTACTTCTCAGACTGCAAATGATTTTTTTGAGTCTCCATGTCTGAAATGTTTCTGCTTAAATCTGACAAGGGGAAAAAAATAACTTTCATAAGGCAATGCCATGCTTAAGGTTAAAACAGATCTGCTGCAGGGGCACCAGCCAAATTTTCCCGCTGCAGCAGTGGAATATGAGAACCAAGAGGTGGATATTAGATGCTCATTTTAGAAGTCATGGGTTTCAAACATTAAAAGATTAGGCTTCACAAGGTAAAGAAAATTGCACTACGGGAAACTGCAGGCCTGTGAGCTTGTTTGGCGAAGGTGGAACTATGTAACCCCAGGGCACTCCTCTACGTCAAATTTGCTTGATACGTTGAAATTCTCACAGATATTCCTCTTACTACAGGCCACCCCATTTCTTATCTACAACTCCCAGGCCATGTCTATGTACCACAAAAATAATCTTAACATATAAATATATAACAGATATATTTATATGTTAAGGTTATTATTATTTTTTTTGATGAAAGTGAAAGAGGAAAGTGAAAAAATTGGCTTAAACTTTTGGTTTAAACATCTGGTCCCATCATTTCATGGGAAATAGATGGGGAAACAGTGGAAACAGTGGCTGACTTTATTTTTTGGGGCTCCAAAATCACTGCAGATGGTGATTGCAGCCATGAAATTAAGACACTTACTCCTTGGAAGGAAAAGTTATGACCAACCTAGATAGCATATTCGAAAGCAGAGACATTACTTTGCCCACAAAGGTCCATCTAGTCAAGGCTATGGTTTTTCCAGTGGTCATGTATGGATGTGAGAGTTGGACTGTGAAGAAAGCTGAGTGCCGAAGAATTGATGCTTTTGAACTGTGGTGTTGGAGAAGACTCTTGAGAGTCCCTTGGACTGCATGAGATCTAACCAGTCCATTCTAAAGGAGATCAGTCCTGAGTGTTCATTGGAAGGACTGATGTTGAAGTTGAAACTCCAATACTTTGGCCACCTAATGCGAAGAGCTGACTCATTTGAAAAGATCCTGATGCTGGGCAAGATTGAGGGCAGGAGAAGAGGACAACAGAGGATGAGATGGTTGGATGGCATCACTGACTCAATGGACATGAGTTTGAGTAAACTCCAGGAGGGGTGATGGACAGGGAGGCCTGGCGTGCTGCAGTCCATGGGGTCACAAAGAGTTGGACACGACTGAGCAACTGAACTGAACTGACCAGGTTTGGTTCTTATTTTCCACTTGAAATGCTATTAGAGGAAATCTTGTGGTTATAGATATTTAACCAGGCCTGCCTTAGTGACAGTTCCTCCTTGGAACAGGGGAACTTGTTAGTCCCCTAGGGCTATATATTGATACATTTGGATAGTGAACATTTCAGAGCTGGTACCTGTACGTAATTTTGATTATGAAATAGTAAATCTCTCTCTAGAAGCAGAAATCCAGGAAAGGATGTGGAGATAGGTTTTCTATAAAGAATATGCATGTTCCAGTGTACACCAGAGAAGTCACTACGACTTATCACAAAGACAAGCTCATTGACGTTAAGTACAGTTGAATTTTTCATTATCTGTAGTCTTCCCACTTAAAACAAACCATCCAATATGTTGACATTTATATGGTTCAATCTCTCCATGCCGGAAAAAAAAAAAAAAAATCCACAGAAATAGGGTCAATAGGGTCTTTCTCATATACAACCCTTTCACAAGTTATGAGTTAATGTTAATTAAGAGAGCTATTGTTGCCTTATTTTTCCTTTATATTTTTAAAATATATCCTCATCATCTCAGAAAAATAAAGTATCTGTATGAATAATCATAAATTTTTGGAAAAAGTCTAGCGCTCCATTTTTTCTTTCAAATGAAACAGTTCTTACTGATTTTTGATTTGAGCTTCTCTGGTGGCTCAGTGGTAAAGAACCTGCCTGCCAATGCAGGAGACACAGGTTCTATCTTTGGGCCAGGAAGATCCCCTGGAGAAGGAAATGGCAACCCACTCTAGTATTCTTGCTTGGGAAATCCCAAGGACAGAGGAGCCTGGTGGGTTACAGTCCATGGGGTTGTAGAAGAGTCAGACACAACTTAGAGACTAAACAGCAACATTTTTGATTTGTCATTTCTCCTCTTTTATCTTCACTGTTTTGTTTGGCTTGTATTGTCTCTATTTCTGGCAAAAGAGTGGTCCTACTGGACCTCCAGTGCCTTCATTCCACATCTATTTCTCTATCATCTCTCTCCTCATTTATCCCATTATTGTAAACATTGTGACTGGTCACTCAACATCCATTCCATTCCTTTCCTACAAGAGAAGAAGAAGTGCAATTGGGGAGATTAACATTATTGTGATTGGCCTTTGGGCATTCTATCCCCCTGGAAAGTAGTAAGTAAAAGAAAAGCATGTGATACAAAAACAGACAACGCACAAGCTTGTGACCTCTGAGAAAATCCTCTCTGACTCTTACTAAAGAACAGTTCAAGTTAATCTCTCTTTTGCCTTCTTGACTTGAACAAGGGAGTATGTAGCAGCCACTGAAAGTCATTCTAAATCCAAGAGAAATCAGCTTCAAGATGAAGACATTCTTGATGGAGAGGAGAGAGATACAAACTCTAGAATGTGAAAATATTACTGAGTTGTTATACCCATCCTATTTTATGCTCTGCTTTCTTATTGCTACAATCTGCTTGGATTGGTCTGTTATCGATAGTCCAAAGGATCCAAACTGCCACACTTCACCCTATATACTTCCAATTAGACCAATAAAAGCTGTCACATTGATAAAGACTGTTGCCAGTGGGAGCTAAGTTTTTATTTCTTCAGTTTCCCTTTATGTCATGAAAACACAGATGAAAATAGATTCTTACTGGTTTCTATGTCTGCACAGCTATTTAGCTTGGATATAAATTTCCAAAAATATTTACACAATAACTGGTTGTATCAAAATAATCACACAGACAGTAGCCATGAGGTTATAAATATAGTATAGTAAGTCATGGGTCCTGTTTTCAATAAGCACATTTAGGATGGGAATGGGCAATAATATTTGTTCTCTAACCATAGATTACTCTAGGATTCTTAGAACTCAGTCCCATCACTAAGTCAATGAGGGTCATTCACCTGCCAGATATGACTGAATTCATCTAGAGGATATGTGTCACTTATATTAATGTGAGGGAGTGATTCTGGGATAATGATATTAGGAGGCAGTTATTAATCTCAAGATCATTATCCTTTAAATCTACTTCTATCATAGATAGGGGCTGTCTTCAGAATGGTTAACATTCTATCAGGGTTATTTCAATTCTAATATTCTGCCATTTCTCATCTACGGATCTGCACACATGTGTGCTCAGTCATGTCCGACTCTTTGCCACCTCATAGACTGTAGCTCAGCCAGGCTCCTCTGTCCATGGAATTTTCCAGGCAAGAATACTCGAGTGGGTTGCCATTTCCTCTTCCAGGGAATCCTCCTGACCTAGGGGTGGAACCCAGATCTCTTGTGTCACCTGAATTGGTAGGCCGATTCTTTCCCAGCTGAGCCACTGGGGAAGCCAGCTGCCCTGTTCCTTGGGGAAGCTATGGATCTGAGCACTGTCTAAAATTCTTCAGGGCCTGAAATTCAACGATAGTCATTTTTAGACCATTTGATTAAGATAAGCCTTCATTTAGCTAGTTATCTTTCCTATTTATCTACTTATATGTGTATATAATTACATTACAAATGCTAACTAAATAAATAATACAAAACTCTGAAGGCGATCAGAACATCCCCAAATTTGCCATCCCCAAATACTTTTTCATATGATTATTTTGAGCTCAAGGAGACTGAGATTCAGGAAGGGCTCCCTGACCTCCCCCTTTATATCAATAAGTAGGGCACACATTTCCCATGAGAAAGATGCCCTCTCTCTACAGGAAGAGGAGAAGATTCTTTTCACTGGGGACAGAGAGCTGACCCTAAGATGAATCTGTACAGATAAACCTACTAAAATAATCCTTATTTTCCATTAGTTTCCCTCATATATTTCCTGGTTGCTTTTCCACAATTTACTCCCCTTTTCCTTCACTTTGTCACATCTCCATAACTTATCATTCTTTATTAAAATGGTATATAAGTTCTCAAGCCTACCTGCTTATTTATTTCTTACATATGAAGGATTCTGTGTACATAAAATAATATTAACATTAAGTAAAATCTGTACGTTTTTGTCTGTTTGTCTCTCTTTTGTCAGTTTAATTCCTAGGCCCAGTCTAGAACATAAGAGGACAGAGGAAAAAGCTTTTTCTCCCCAGACCTCTCAGCTTACCAAAAATATGACTCTACATGACTCTAACATTTTCTCTTGAAAACTCTGATTCAGATTTAAAATGGAAGCAACTAGAAATTTTACTTAAAATTAATTAAAAATTCATTCTGATCATTTGAGGTCTAATGTGGCCCTTTAAATGTCTGATTTGATGATTTGTTTTCTATCACATATTTGCCATCATGTCAACAGGGTAAAGATGAGAAACAGAAGTGAACATGTACCTTAACAAATATTTAAGCATCACATCTTATACTTTTTCTTATCACTTAATAACAAATGAATGGTTTAATTGTAGAACTCAGTAAATTCAGGATGAGTGTTATACATACAACCACTTTGGAAAGGGATAGGTTATAGAATCACTGGCAGATTAAGCACATATACATAATAGTAAAATTCAGACCTTAATTTAAAAGATGAAGAATTCAACCTCAGATATAAGAATTTCAACTCTCTAAGGTAATCAAGGCATCTTATAACTCTAAAGACAAATTAATTTAAATCTCAACAAATACTAAGCTATGCTATAGGCCAGACGGATATACATTATGAAAAAAGCTTTAAATGCCTCCCATGGGGAAAAATAACTTCCTGGATCCCTATTAATGAAGCAACTTCTCCTATGAGTTATCCATTTATATTTGTTTAATTTTATTAATTTACAAGCCATGGTCGTTAATTTCTTTTTTTGTCTTAGGTACCAGGTAATCATAATATTAACAATTTATATATTTTGCTACACCTTATTTAATTTACATGGGCAGTTAGACATATCAGCATGTTGGAATGCCTTCTTTTCATAATTTTGTCTATGGGAACACTGTTGCATAAATCGTCTGCACTAGAAGTAGCCATGGGTGAAATGGCTTTTCTTATTAAATGTCACAAGATTTAATGTCACAGTATAATTGGGATGGAAGGATAACTGCACTAAGCTCAACATGTCTTTTTCTGCTAACACATTATTAACCCACAGGAGTGTTAAAATATGTTTAATAAAGGCTCCATTCACATGGAAATGGTTGGCACTTGCTAAAAGTTACACTATTTCACTGCTCAGCCCTAAGAATTTCTAATGGAATTCATAGCAAGTTTGATTTTTCAAGTGAAATTATATTAGAAGTCCACACTAAAAAATTCAACATTTGTTCCTAAATTATAGTTTTAAATATAAAAATATTTATTTTGTGCTTGAAGCACTAGAGCATTCTAGTATTAATTGGCAGTTTCAAAGTTCATGCTTAAGAAGAACGCTGATAGAACAAGTAACAAAGCCAATAACAGTAACAAACAGTAACAAACTTTCTGATAGAAAGTCTTCTGGGTCTGTTATTGGCTTTGTTACTTGTTCGCTTGTCTGGACACACATACAAAAGTCCTGGGCACACAGCTAAGCTTACATGTACTAACCTCACTCTCAGTAAGATAGGGTCATATGACTGAGTTTGGACCAACGACTCATACAAACATGACCCATAACAACCTGCTCCACAAATCTGTATGTACTCTCTCCATTCGCTCTGCTTGAAACAGGAGAGGGCTCCAAACCCTGATGCTTGCTGAATATCCACACTGGACTATTAGTGAGCAAAAACAGGAAAATTATACCACTAAATTTCTGAGGATGTAAATGAAATGGCAACCCACTCCATTACTCCTGCCTGGAAAATCCTATGGACAGAGGAGCCTGGTGGGCTACAGTCCTTGATTGAGGTCACAGAAGAGTCGGACATGAATTAGCGACTAAACACCAAGAAGTGACTACATTTAATGCAGTTAGATCATTCTGATTTTCTCTTCTTTCTTCCTTCCTTCTTTCATTTTTTTTCCCTTCTATCATTCTACACAGGGTAGAATCTACCAACTGAAGAGAGAAGGAAGAAAACATCTAATAATGTTTTGTTATCATTGATACAGCCAATGACTTTGAGGAAGCTAGTTAATTTTGTTGGGCTTCTTATTCCCAATCATTAGCCCAAGGATACACACTCAAGCATTTCATAAAATCATAATCCACAGTGCCTTTTGCAAGAAAATTCCTCTGTCTCCATGTGTTCATGCAGAACCTGTTCCCTCAATGCTAGAGATTATAAGAGAACCTTTATTGTCTTTAAAGGTGCTAGTGCTAACCCACTCCAGTACTCTTGCCTGGAAAATCCCATGGATGGAGGAGCCTGGTAGGCTGCCGTCTATGGGGTCGCATAGAGTCGGACACAACTGAAGCGACTTAGCAGCAGCAGCAGCAGTGCTAACAGTCTACATCCTTATTTCAAAATCTAAGCCAGGAATTTACAATACTGTTCCTGGTGAAATTTACCTGTAAAGAAGTCTCACCACCCCACTGTAATTTCAGCACATTCACATCTGTCTTACTTTAAATAGAGTGCACAAGTTCTCATCACTGAGCCTACTTTTTCCCAGTCTTTTCTTCTCAAGGCTAAACTACATCACACCAGTCTTTTAATCTTTCCTCACAAATGAGTTTCAAAACTTTAAACAGTTTCAACTTTTCTCTATCTCTTTTTCATAAGCCATAGTCGCATAATTGATCTATTTGGTGGAAAAGGAAACTGAAGCAGAAAAGAAATCCAACCAACCAACTGTTTACATAGACAAAACTACTTTTGATTGAAGGCTCCATTTTTCACACAGTTTTTATGGCCTTAAAAAGGATTCTGAAATATATAAAGGAAACTTGTAATGAGTGCGTTTAAGAGAATAATTTGTACAGGTTTAAAGTGTTAGATATCTATGCATATTTTACAGTACAGTTAGTTTGGATTTAAATTAGTTATAATAGTAGATTTTTTCAATTCAACTAGGCACATGCCCCGCAGGTTTCTATCATTAAGTACACTTGATCAGACCACAACTGCACTTGATTGAAAAACTTAGAGGCATGAGATTTGCCCTAATTTCTCTTTGTAATTTTCTGCGTAGCGAGAACTCAACACACTCATTTATTTGGAAGAATCCCTGGTGACTCAGATGGTAAAGAATCTGCTTGCAATGCAGAAGGCCTGAGTTCAATCCCTGGGTCAGGAAGATCCCCTAGAGGAGGAAACGGCCACTCACTCCAGTATTCTTGCCTGGAGAATTAAATGGACAGAGGAGCCTGGTGGGCTAGTCCATGACGTTGCAAAGAGACAGATACAACTGAGTCACAACACTTTCACTTTCAGAAGAAGCAAAGTGAATTAGTGTAGAAGATCGTATCTTGGAAATTTCTAGACAATTTAGTCTTATAGGCTTAAAAAAACAGTAAAACTTCATAATCTTAAAGGGAATGGGGAAGGGGACTCAACCAGCAATTCAGGATCCACTAATAGAGCCATACAACTGACTTAACAAATGCACACGCAGTTGTCACTCCTGTCCTCTTACTGGAGCTGTGGAGACAAAGGCACTAGCATCCAGATCCCACTTCACTCATTTATTAACTCTATAATTGAATATCTCTGATCTCCAAATTTCCTAAATGACAAACTGAGGATAATGATGTTTAACCGGCTCTATGGTTCTGAGGTTTATATAATGTACAGTGGACAAAGCACTTACCAGAGTACTTGGCACATAGTAGGTAGTTGGAGTGAAAGAAAGATGGTAGCACATTCTTCGCCACACCTCCCATCCAACAGTGGAGTCTACTTCTCCCCACCTGGAATCTGGGCCTCTCCTGAGACTCGCCCAGGTGAGAAGAATGCAGCAGCAATGCTGTGGTATAATCTCCAAGGCTGGGCCTTAAGAGATATGCAGCTTTCACGCACATGCTGGAAATTCAACTTCTTTGAGCCCAACCACCGAGCCACGACAAGCCAAGCCACATACAAAAGCCATGAGGGGGAAACGCAAAGAACTTGGTTTGACAGCCACATCTCCAGCACCAACCATGTAAGTGAGCCATTTGGATACTCCAGGTCACTCAAACTTCCAGAGAACTGCAGCCCTAATCAACCCTAAACACTAAAGGAGAATCACCCACTCACATATGCTTAGTCAATACGAGAGATAATAGTTTTGTTTTCCCAAGTCACAAAGTTTTAAATGGAGCCTTTAAGTTTGGGGTAGTTTCTTACACAGTAATAGCCAAAACAGGAGCAAAAATTGGAGCAATTATTATTTTTCTCCAATGATGACTGAAAATAGCATACACTGGAGCTTCTGTGCTCTACTTAGAGACCTTAGGGTCAATGTATCGTATACCACAGCTCACTACCAAAATATTGGGGAAGTCATAAATAGGGGACTTGACCAAAAAAAAAGAAGAAAAAAAAAGAAAAGAAAGTTCTTTAAGAGAACTAGTGCTTTCTTTCCATTGCAATCTTGTTTTTGTTGTTTAGTCACTCAGTCATGTACGACTCTTTGTGACCCCATGGACTGCAGCACACCAGGCTTCCCTGTCCTTCACCATCTCCCAGAGCTTGCTCAAACTCATGTCCATTGAGTGAGTGATGTCATCCAGCCATCTTGTCCTCTGTCATCCCCTTCTCCTCCTGCCTTCAGTCTTTCCCAGCAATAGGGTCTTTTCTAATGAGTTGGCTCTTTGCATCAGGTGGCCAAAGTATTGGAACTTCTGCATCAGCCCTTTCAATGAGTATTCAGGGTTGACTTCCTTTAGGATTGACTGGTTTGATCTTGCAGTCCAAGGAACTCTCAAGAGTCTTCTCCAATACCACCGTTTAAAGCATCAATTCTTCAGCACTCAGTCTTCTTTACAGTCCAATTCCCACATCCATACGTGACTACTGGAAAAATGATAGCTTTAACTAGACGGATCTTTGTCAGCAAAGTAATGTCTCTGATTTTTAATACACTGTCTAGGTTTGTCATAGCTTTTCTTCCAAGGAGCAAGCATCTTTTAATTTCATGGCTGCAGTCACCATCTGCAGCAATTTTGGAGGCCAAGAAAATAAAGTCCGTCACTGTTTCCATTGTTTACCCATCTATTTGCCATGAAGTGATGGGACCAGAGGCCATGATCTTTTTTGAATGTTTCTTGAATGTTGAGTTTTAAGCCAGCTTTTTCACTCTCCTCTTTCACTGTCATCAAGATGCTCTTTAGCTCTTTTCTTTCTGCCATAAGGGTGGTGTCATCTGCATATCTGAGATTATTGATATTTCTCTCTGCAATCTTCATTTCAATTTGTGCTTCATCCAGCCTGAAATTTTGCATGATTAACTCTGCATATAAATTAAACAAGCAGGGTGACAATATACAGCCTTGACGTACTCCTTTCCCAACTTGGAACCAGTCTGTTGTTCCATGTCTGGTTCTAACTGTTGCTTCTTGACCCGCATACAGATTTTTCAGGAGGCAGGTAAGGTGGTCTGGTAATCCCATCTCTTGAAGAATTTTTCACAGTTTGTTGCATCCACACAGTCAAAGGCTTTAGTGTAATCAGTGAAGCAGAAATAGATGTTTTTTCTGGAATTCCCTTGCTTTTTATATGAGCCAACAGATGCTGGTAATTTGATCTCTGAATGCTCTGCCTTTTCTAAATCCAATTCTAGATTGCAATCTTTACTGTACTGCATATCTGTTCATTATATCACATACCTGTGAGTTCTTATATGACTGTAAATTGTAGGACCAAGGAATGTTTGCCCCAAAATCAGGTCTCATGATCTCTGTACAGGGTACAGTTCTTAAAGACTCACTTGTTCTTCTTTGCTTACAGCCTTTGCAGATTTATACTCTCCTTTTGCCTCCCTGCGCCTTGTCCCATTTATTTTGGTGGCCATCATAGACCTAGCACCAAACTTATTTATCTGCCCTCATTTTCTTTGTAGGCTTCCTATGTCTTCCTTATGGTATTTTTTAAAATTTCTCCCCATGCTGTCTCTCTCTCCCCCCCATCCTTGACCTTGATTAGCTGTATCCCTAGAATCTATTAAATCTAATGAATATCACTTTTAGATTTTCAGTCTTGGCCCCACTGGGAATCATTGTTGCCATGCCCATTGTGGTAACAGATATGATATTATCTTAATTGCAGGTATATAAATGCAAAGTACCTTTTTTCCTTAGGGCACAAATGAAAGAAAATTATAGTAATTTACAAAAGAAAATGGTTATGTGTTTCTAGGTAAATTTCCTAATAGAGGTGACAATATAAAAATATATAACTGTATATTCAGTAACCAATCACACTCTTTGTTTTTGATATAAAGCCAAGCTCCTGAATCCTTTGAAAGTTCCTGCTTCCAGAGGAGCAAATTCTTGTCAGCCCTGGTGGAGTTTGTAATCAAATATAATAACATGGGAACTGCTAAGCAATTAATTACCACGGCATGCTTGGCATCAGTACATTCAAGTTGTTCTGCTATGGGGAGCTACCATTTCTTCACCAAAGAGGCCATACACAACCAATTTAGGAACAGAGCAGCTGCTGTGTATTTGTAATGTGAAGAAAATGATTACTGTATATTATATGATTTCAGATTTTTTGCATGAACAATATTCTCAATTTAGGAAATTTCCTCTTAAACATAGTAATTATTTTAATTATTTCTTCTCTGGCAATTTTTCTATTGAAATTTTCTCACTGTGTTTTTAATTGAGATAACTCAATTAAGCCATAGAAATGTTAAATTATTCAAAATTGTAGCAGTTTTTGTTCTACATGAGTTTGAAAAAAATTCTTTTCTTAAGTCTTCAGTTTGAAGAAATGTTTTTCATATTTATTCCTCAGCTGTTTCTCAGCTGTCTGGATCTACATGATGACACGGTGCAGTCTTTGCATTTCACCAGAGCACATTCTCAGTGAAGACAATTTAAACTGCAAAGAAAGGGGATTCAACCTGAGAAAACTAAGGAGGTAAGAATCACCTTTAGAGGCAACTGGCTGCAAATATAGATGTCAAGAAGGAGGCAAAGAAAGCAGTCCTAATAATTCATTAGTATTATGGGTAGACACATTTTGATAACTCGCTTGTGAGAGGTATGAAGAAAGTGGCTGCCCAATGAAGTTCCTTTTATTTTTACATTAGTGCAGTTCAATTTATAAAGAATTTGCATACCTGTTATCGCATTCAGTTCCTACAACAACCCTGTGCTCATCGAGGCCAGTAATAATAATGTTTTCCCTTTTCTACCTGTAAGAAAATTGAGATTCCAAAGTGATTTCTGACTTTCCTAATATTATTACTTTCACTAAGAGGAAACCTAATCCATGACTATTAAGACAGAGCTAGTAGTTATCTGGGTCTTCCATCTCTTGAGGGCTGATCCTTCTGCTACATTCTTCTGTGGCTTAAATTTTGAGACATATAAAGTTGTGAGTGTAGGTAAGTAAAGTTCAGAAATCACATGAAAGATTACATCTTTCCAATGCTAAAGAAGAACTAGAATTGGTTATCTTAATAGGTTGATTATGTAAATATTTCTTTATTAAAATCTTGATGACACATGCCCTGAAAACTACAGCTTATATGTAATCCCTATTTACTGTCAAGTGGAAAGTTGAGGAAGCTTTCCAAAGAGGAGATCTAGCAATAGTACCATTTTATATGACTGTGCTAATTATTGGTATAATAATAATTACTATAATTAATATAATATTACTATAACAATGTAAAGTATTATACTAATTATAATATAATTAATAACATTAATAATGTGGTGACTTTCCTCCCATGGATGTGAGGCGTAGCCAAACAAGAATAATTCTTGCTAAAGGAATATTATATCTGAGATGCTGCTTACCTTATCTGCCTACTTTGTGACAACCATTATTTGGGACCAACCCAACCAAAGAGTCATCCCTGAAAATATATTGATTTAAAAAAAAATTGTAAAGGCAACTATGGCAACTATGGGCTGAGAATTACAGTGAAGAGTCAAAAATAATTGAGTCTATAACTAACTATAGGTAACATATATATGGTTAAAGTAATATTCTCCATAAAATTTATGGACATCTTTAAAAAATACCCAGTAGAAATATTTCTCAACAGATTAGTATCAGTATGATACTTTTATCCTTGATCATTGATCATTTCTGCTTGTTGTGACCCTAAACTGATATATATAGTTGAAGGTCATTTCCTAATAGCAAGGCCTATCCCATAAATTGCAGATTATCCAGCAATTCAAGTCTGCAGTAGTTTACCATAAACTACATATTATTTTATAGTTCTTTGATTTTAAATTTGCACTTGTTTGAAAAGAAAGTCTTGGCCATATTTCTAAAGTGACTTTCCTTCCTTCAGTATGCTTTAGAAGTTGCTAATTATGTGCTGTTGATTACTCTGAAATTCTCCATTTGGGTACTATGGTCCTCTGTCTCTCTCTTCTCTTTGCTGGGCGCTCATTTATGCAAGCTGCAGCCTCTATAAACTACTGTGTCTCCAGTCGACCTGCCATCTTATGCTTGGCTGCTTCATGGCCCTATGGGAATGGGAAGGATTTTCATAGTTCCTGGCTATTTTCAAGAAAGAGGAGTAACTTTCAGATTAGTCTCTGATAAAAATTAGTCTGCCTCATTCCAGATAGTCTATGCCAGTGTTTTTAAAATTGTGCTTGGAGACCTATGGGTCCTGAAACCTGTGAAGAATATGAATTCATGCTTGAAATTTTATATATAAGTGATAACTGGGTTTTGATATGAGACATGTTCCTAATTCTGTATCATGATCAAAAAACTTTGAAACTACTCTTCAATATTGTTTAATGTATAATATATTAAGTTTAATGTATTATATATATAATATATTAATGTATAATATATTAAATATTGGCAGATATTTGAGATTTTACTCATTTTTCATGCTGTTTACTGTGGGTATCTGTGTTGAAGTGAATAGTTGAAACAACTTTATAAGAGCTGCAATAAAATTATTTTACTTGGTATTGTTGGTCAAAGACTTCTCAATATGGACAGCCTGTTATGTGAGAAGAACCCAGGCTTCTGGGCTGGATGGATGGCTTTTGGCTTCTAATATATTTCTATCACTTGCTTAACTGAAGGCCTTGGGTAAGTCACTTAATTTCTTTGAGTCTCAAGTTTCCTCAAATGTAATACTGTACATTTTCTCAAATGTAATACCGGAATAATAATATTTATCTCACATAGTTCATTTAAGAATTCCAGAAATGCACATAGAGCAATCAGCACAGTACCTGTACACAAAATGTAGTCAAAAAATCAAAACCTGTAGTTCTAAGCCTGGAAGCTATTTCAGTAATACTGGTTTATGAGAAGTATAAAACTGAGTAATGGAAATATTGGGGAATATTACATCAGTATCATGTTACAGTCAATGTGACTAACAGAACAGATTTTTAAAACACCTGAATTCAAATTGTCCTATATAGAATTGAGATAAAGCGTTAACTAATCTCTATAACTTAAGCATTAACCATAAAGGATCTAGTTTTCCTCCACAGAGGTCAAAACAACATAATCTGACAGTAAGATAATCTAGTTAGATAAGAAAATAAATGTTAAAGTTACTAAATTCTTCCAATATATCTATCTATCTTGGAGAAGGAAATGGCAACCCAATCCAGTATTCTTGCCCAGAGAATCCCATGGACAGAGGAGCCTGGTGGGCTATAGTCCACGGAGTTGCAAGAGTTGGACATGACTTAGCCACTAAACCACCACCACCATCTATCTATCTAAACTCAATAGAAATGGAAACATAATTTCATGTAGAAATTTGTACATGAGTGTTCATAGCAGTGTTACTTATAAAAGGCAAAAGTTGGAAATAACACCTTTTGAATGGATGAACAATTGATTAAACAAAATGTGGTATGGCCATAAAATAGAACATTGTCTAAAAAAAGGAATAAAACACTGATACACGCTTATATGAATCCCCTTGAAAAAGTTATGCTAAGCAAAATAAGTAACTCACAAAAGACCATGTATTACATGATTCCATTGGTATGAAATGCCCCAAATAGGCAAATCTCCAGAGATAAAAAGTAGAGTAGTGGTGGTTTAGGTGTGGGAAAATTGGAGAAAGAGGGTATAATAATGAAAAAGTATAGGTGTATTTTTCAGGTGATGAAAAGGACTGAAAATTGTGGTGATTATTGTACGACTCTGCAACTATTATAAACCATTGAACTGTACATCTTAAAATGGTGAATTATCTGATTTGTGAATTATATCTCAATAAAGTTGCCACAAAAATAGGGGTTAAACATTGGGAAAGGCTACAAAAGCTATGAAACCATAATACTTTACAGCACTGGTCGCTCTCAGTATCACAGTGGCCTTGGACTCATAAAAAAGGGGTGATTGATTCTGAGATGTTGCCACATCGTGACTGTTTCTCAGGGTTTTGCGATACTTCATCCTACTTTGGTTTTGCAGATCATTTCACTCTGATCATACTTGTAGAATTTTTCTTAAGAATTCTTATTATCCTCATCTGGCTCTCTCCAAACAGAAAAGAAAGAAATAATGCATCAAGTAACACAAAACTAGATTGGTACCTTACAACATCAGATGCTTACAAGGACATACATCATGGAGACACATTTCTGCTATATACAGATACAAGTGAGATAAATGCTCCATTTTTGCCTATTGCTGTCTTTTCCATATCTATAATTAATGATCAAAAACCAAGTATTTAATATCCTGAATACAACTAACTTTTCCACAGGAGTAACCTGTCAGAAAAAAAAAAAAAAAAAAACACATGTGCAGTTATAGTGCATGAGAATTACTATCAATTTTGTGTAGCAATAATAATTTTAACAGTGAAGCAGGGTACATTGTGATAAAGAATATGATCTGACTTTGTTTAAGTTTTATGTAAAATGAAATGTTCTAATACAAACTGCAATATAGTTTGGTGTCATGTAACAAAAATATTTAATTTGGGGATATTCTTATGCCATGTGGGAAAAAACACCCACAAAAATCACAGCTTTATCCAACACATCCATCAGGAAAAACTGCTCATCTTTGGCCACCTATGCAATATGAAGACTAATATATAACAAAACTTGTAATGGACTCTTAAATGTGTTGTACAGATGAAGATAACATCATTGAAAACCAAAAGCAGAAATGTGATCTGCCTGTTTTTGATTTTGTTTTTTTCATAAAATGGCATCTCATTATTTTTTACTTCTTTGATTATTCTATTTCTACTTATGGATGACTTATACTCTAGACCCTAAAAGTCACACAAATCATAATGAAAAAGCATGAAGTCTGTTCATCAAAAAATATTATTATAGTAATTTGCCTCCAATTAAAAAAAAAAAATAAAAAATTATTATAGTAATTTCTCAATCAGAAAGAATTGAGTATTTTTCAGCTAAGAACCAGTATCCAAAGCAAATGCAGAGGCAACTTCGGTTAAATTGAGACCTGGGAGCTGAGGAATCCTAATTCCACTTGCTGTTTGGCTCACTTTGAGCAAGTCATCACTCTCTGAGCCTCATTCTTCTCATTTGTTAAAAAAAAAAACAAAAAAAACAACTTTTGGAACAGATGGCCTCAATCCATATACAACAATTTTTAAAAGCTGTGGCAGTCTATGATTTTGTGATATGGCACTGGATAGTCCAATAGATTAACAGAATGTATGTCCTTTCTACCACATTTTAATTAAGTCATCTTTATAATAGTATCTTTTTACTCCTAACAATTTTAAACACTTATGATTTTAAGCCAACAAAAATGGAATAACTGAAGCCAGTTCAGGTATTGCTGCAATGAGGCCTATTATATATGTAATAAATACCCAAAGTTAATAAAGAAAACCGTATTATACAAAAGACTAATAGTGGACACATCACCTGAGAATGTGTTATAAAAACAACAGTTCACTACAGTTCTCCAGGATAGACTGAGTTAATGATGTGAGTCTATATGAGTCAATGACATTTTTTCAAATATTGCTTTTGAGGTGGGGTTTTGTTTTGCTATAATTTTCCTCTTCATTGTATGAGTACTGTTCTTTATTGGTGATGAAACAAAGTCTGTGTGACACCTAAATGAAGCAATTTACATTGAATCTACCTGCCAGTCACACTGGTTGTCTCTCCCTAACTTTGATGAGTTAATAATATGGACAGTTCCTTGGAATATTAAAATAAGTAAATATGTTCTATAATATACAGTATGATACACACACACACACACATACATATATACTAGATACAGAGTATATATGAGGCTTCCTTGATGGCTCAGCAGCAAAGAATCTGACTGCAATGTAGCAAACCACCTGCAATCCCAATCTGAGGGACACGTGTTCAGTCCCTGTATCAGGAAGATCCCCTGGAGAAGCAAATGGCCTACCCATTACAATTTTCTTGCCTGAGAAATCCTAAGGACAGAGGAGCCTGGCAGGCTACAGTCTATGGTGTCACAAGGTCAGACACAATTTAGTGACTAAACCACCACCACCACAGATTATATGTATACAGTATATATGTACACACATATATACCTACATACATGTGTGTGTGTGTACATATGTGTGTGTGTGTGTATATATATATATATATATATAGAGAGAGAGAGAGAGAGAGAGAGAGAGAAAGAACATATATGCAAAACTAGAACTGAGCATCTGAACATAAAGGTGGCTTACGTTGATTGATTTCATTTAGTTGGCCATCTATTTCAGCTTTGCTTCTGTTTTCCAATAACAGGATAAAAGTAATTCCATCTGTCATTCTACATCTAAATGCCATCTGTTAGAATTGTCTAGTTTGTATAGGCAGCTCTCAGTAAGCAGGCCTATCTGATATCCTAACTTCTTATCACTATTTACTCCTTCACATTAGTATCAAGAAATCCAGTGAGATTTAAGTTTCTGAGCACACCTCACAGATGCTAATTATTTAGGGAGACGAGAAGTTGTTCTTAATATTGAAAGAAGACACTACTGGACTTTCATTTTCATGCATTTTTGCCCTGGCAGCAGAGACAGTGATCTCGTGTATCGATCAAATAGCTGCTTCAATTTGGAATCAAATTTTTCTCCCAAATGAAACTGCAGAACCCTATGGCTTTAACTTCAGCAACACCTCATTCTGAAACAGTGCCAGACGACACATGGTAATGGCCTTGCAAACTGGAGTTGATTCAAGGAAGACAGGTGATGTGGCAAGATAGGGAAATCCCATAGCTCCCTCATTGTCTAAGACAGAACCAGATCTTCTTCGATGTCAGTTGGCAGTACTATATCATACTAATTTTACACATTTTACACATTCTGTACCTGAATGATAGCTATAGCAATGGAGCATTAGAAAGCTGCTGCTGCTGCTGCTGCTGCTAAGTCACTTCAGTCGTGTCCAACTCTATGCGACCCCATAGACGGCAGCCCACCAGGCTCCGGTTAGAAAACTAGAAGGATATTAAAGGCCCACTCAAACAGGACAATGAACACACATTATCAACATTAGTGGGTAATACTCTGGAACACTGGTCACTAAAGCTAGAGTTTTATTCTGCCACTCACTAATTATGTACCCTTGGATGAATCATACTTTCTCTAGTTCTCATTTTTATCATCCTTAAAACAAGGAGTTGGATGAACTCTAAAGTGCTTTTCAGGACCAGTGGACATTCACATAATTTTTTATAGCTTGCAGAATATTTCTACAAATCTTAGGCCATTTAATTCACACAACTCTGTTACTTATCAAATTACTATTTTATAAATAACAGCACTGAGGTCTACCCCAAGAGAACTTTGCAATAAATGTGTCACCCAAGTTTCCTTTAAAATTACTGATTGCTGTGGACAATAATGTGATCATTTTAACAAGTTACTAAAGTATATTATGTTCCTATAATATTTTCTGTTAAGTTTTAAATTATATATTAAAAGGGAAGAAAATGAAGGGGCAGAGAAATGAGGTCGATCTCGATAATATCAATCATAAAAATTCTATCATTTATTGAACATTTAAATGTGGAATACACTATACTAAGGATTATATACAGATTACTTCTAATTCAACTATCCTTCAAGGGTATAGTAATATTTTTCTTGTTTCGCAGATGAGAGGAATAAGAATCGGAACATTAAGTACGTCTTCAAAGGTTATGCAACTGCTAACAGGTAGTCATGCTTGGAACAGATACAAATAACTCCAAAGCTGGTGTTCTCTCAACTAGAACACACTGTCTCTCATTTTCAGTCAAATGAACACGTATGTAAAAATACAAGTATACGCACAGTCCACTGTTAAGTCCAACAGGTAAATCAGGCACCTAACACCTTAGGTACTTCTTGTTATAAATGGCGTACTCAGCAAATGGCTTGTCATCTTCTCTTGTTTCCATTCCATTCCCCTCAATAGATGCTTAAGGCAAGGCTGTAAAGTCTTAGTAAGATGAACACATTCACAGAATTCTATGCTCTTCTAGGTTAAAAGTAAGAAATGTAATTTCCCTCCTCAGGAGACCAAATTGCAAGTGCATACACTAATTAACCATTACCAACTGATATATGTTACACGACTGAAGGAGACCAGGAGTTCTGCACAATTATCTCTTCTAGGAAGGCTCCTCAGAGCTTTTCCTTCTCTTACATAACAGCAGTATTAAAGTTAGAAAAATTGAAAAGCTTAAATCCCTCTCTAATGAATGAAAATAACCATTACAAGCATATGTAACACAGAAAGAGACAGATAGAAAGAGTTATCAGTCTCTCTGGAACAGGTCTTTGATATTTTCAAAAAGGTAAGCAAGTTTCGCTTTTATTTTGCCAAAATGCACAAGCTTATACGTATCTCAATTAACTAAGTACTGAATACTTTGGCCAGTGCTGATTCTTTGGAAAAGACCTTGATGCTGGGAAAGATTGAGGGCAAGAGGAGATGGGCACAGAGGATGGGATGATTGGATGGCATCACTGACTCAATGGACACGAGTATGAGCAGCTCCGGGAGATCATGATGGAAAGAGAAGCCTGGCGTGCTGCAGTTCATGGGGTTGCAAAGAGTCAGACACAACTTAGCGACTGAACAACAACAACATATTGGTGGGATTTATGTTGAAAATTATATTTCTAAATTGAACAATTTATTCTTTTTTCTTCTTCCCCATGGTGAAGTCATCAGTGAAAGACATTGACTATTGCTAGGAGTTTGCTAGGAGTTTTCACAATGTTTTAAGTTTGGGCTGCAGTGATTCTCCAGTTTACTTTTCTAAATATAAGAGAGAATAAAGAGTTGATGTACATACATGTGTGGATAAAGCTACAATATTTCAACATATTCTTGGGGAATCTGAAGGCTTTCCTTACCTATGAGTTAACAGGACCATCTTCACTGTGAATGGTTTTACTTCTAAGAAGAATTATTATGGCAAAACAGATAAATAAGATAAAACATGATACAGGTTTTATCTACAGTTTTAACTACAGCAGACAGCCATAATGACTAACTTTAGTATATTTTTGCCCTATAACCCTCAGAGACTTTTAAAATCAGCTTTGGCCCCCTGGTGTACCTTCCATTGTCATCTTTATCCACCCTGCTCCCCAACATGGGCACCTGCCCTATCTCCCTTGCTCTGCCTGGAACTCCCAGCCTGCTGCATCCTCCTTATGCATGACTTTCAGCCCCATCTTTAAAGTTCAGAGCAAGGAGCTGCCTACACCTATGTTCCTTATCCAAGTTTTAAATAACATTTGTAATGCAAGGCTGTGAAGGCATGAGATTAAATGACTATTTGATTTTTAGAAAGTTTAAGAACACCCCCCCCAAAAAAATGTGTTTTGATGTGATAACAAATTGGGTTCAATCATACACATCAAATCATACTCTAGTCATGCCACATCAGGAAATATATGCATTATTTTACTCAGTCATGGAATTTTAGTCAATCAACTAATGCAGAATATTATTTACAACAATACTGTCTTGAATGAAAAGAGATGTATAGAAATTCACAATATACCCAGCAAAAGCAGACAACCTACAATTTATTGAGCACTATTCAGTAGCGACTTGTTTCACATCCAATCGTCTAATGCCACCCAAGCATGAAGTTGCAAAGTCTATCATTTTGATACCTATACTATATAGTGTCCTAAAGCAAAAGTTATCTTCACCCAAGTGAATCATGGGCTTCCCTGGTGGCTCAGAGGTTAAAGCGTCTGCCTGGAATGCGGGAGACCCGGGTTTGATCCCTGGGTCAGGAATATCCCCTGGAGAAGGAAATGGCACCCCACTCCAGTACTCTTGCCTGGAGAATCCCAAGGAGGAAGGACCCTGGTGGGCTACAGTCCATGGGGTCGCAAAGAGCGACCTCACTCACTTTAAGTTAATCATACTTAACTGAGTTCTTCTATCCTTCTACTCTTCTTCTGTTGTACATCTATAATTAGATGGATATTTTGGGGGCAGCTAGGTACATAATAAGTGCTCATTTTTATCTCAAATATGTGTAGATATAGTGCAAAATAGTAAGTGGAGAATTTCATTTGTTTGTTTCTTGCAATTTAATCCCTTGAGTGGTTCCTCCATTCTCATGGCTTCAGCCTATCTCCTCCTGGTAACTTCTCAATTTATATCTCTGATACTTTCTTCCCTCCGTTTCCTCAACTTCAGTTTTTCTCTATTGCTTTAAATTCATCATTCTTGTAAGCTTTCATGTCAAACTCCCATATCTGGCTTCTCCTCCTAAAGTCACTATGGTTGAACCACACCACCCATCATCCAGGCTGGGGACCCTGACGCTGCCCTTAGTGAATCCCCTGCTTCGTCCCTACCACCTCATGCTGCTGCATTTTATTTCAATTGCTTCTTCCACCTATTTATTCTTTTCTACTATCACCAATTCATGTTAATAGTTTTACTTCTGATTAATTTAAAAACACACAAGTGTACATATTTATTCCCTGATCTATTTAAAAATTTCAAATATATCAACAAAGTTGACCTATGGGTCAGATCAAGTGACTGCCCCACTTAATATCCTCCAGTGTTTCTCTAAAGGAAAAAGGGTTTATGATGGTGTTTGGTACCCCTCACTGTGTACTTATTAAGTCTTCCCTGGTGGCTCAGAGGTTAAAGCGTCTGCCTGCAATGAGGGAGACCTGGGTTCGATCCCTGGGTCAGGAAGATCCCTGGAGAAGGAAATGGCAACCCACTCCAGTATTCTTGCCTGGAGAATCCCATGGACGGAGGAGCCTGGTGGGCTATAGTCCTTGGGGTTGCAAAGAGTCGGACACGACTGAGTGACTTCGCTTTCACTTTCACTGTGTACTTAACCTCATCACCTAGTCCTCTGCCTCCTTACCTTATTTACTTCATCTAATTCACCTCCTCTGCATGTTACTGTGTTCCCAAATCAGAGCTTTTGGACAGCAAGTCTTAACTCAAAATACCACCCTCACAGTGAGACTTTCCAGTCTACTCTAATGTTTCTACCTTTTCATATATACTTCCTAGTAACTTCCTAATCTTCTATTGATATAGCAATATCTAACTTACTTATTCAATATCACGGTAATCCAGCCTATGCCCCAATCAGTAACACTGAAGAAGCTGAAGTGAATGGTTCTATGAAGATCTACAAGACCTTTTAGAACTAACACCCCAAAAAGATGTCCTTTTCATTATAGGGGCACCTGCTGCTGCTGCTAAGTTGCTTTAGTCGTGTCTGACTCTGTGCGACCCCAGAGATGGCAGCCCACCAGGCTCCGCCGTCCCTGGGATTCTCCAGGCAAGAACACTGGAGTGGGTTGCCATTTCCTTCTCCAATGCATGAAAGTGAAAAGTGAAAGGGAAGTCGCTCAGTCGTGTCCGACTCTTAGCGACTCCATGGACTGCAGCCCACCAGACTTCTCCATCCATGGGATTTTCCAGGCAAGAGTACTGGAGTGGGGTGCCATTGCCTTCTCCCATTATAGGGGACTGGAATACAAAAGTAGGAAGTCAAGAAACACCTGGGGTAACAGGCAAATTTGGCCTTGGAATACAGAATAAAGCAGGGCAAAGGTTAACAGAGTCTTGCCAAGAGAATGCACTGGTCATAGCAAATACTCTCTTCCAACAACATAAGAGAAGACTCTACACATAGACATCACCAGATGGTCAAAACCAAAAACAGATTGACTATATTCTTTGCAGCCAAAGATGAAGAAGGCCTATACAGTCAGCAAAAACAAGACCAGGAGCTGACTATGGCTCAGATCATGAACTCCTTATTGCCAAATTCAGACTTAAATTGAAGAAAGTAGAGAAAACCACTAGACCATTCAGGTATGACTTAAATCAAATCCCTTATGATTATATAGTGGAAGTCAGAAATAGATTTAAGGGACTAGATCTGATGACAGAGTGCCTGATGAACTATGGAATGAGGTGCATGACATTGTACAGGAGACAGGGATCAAGGTTATCCCCACAGAAAAGAAATGCAAAAAAGCTAAATGGCTATCTGAGGAGGCCTTACAAATAGCTGTGAAAAGAAGAGAAGCAAAAAGCAAAGGAGAAGAGGAAAGATATAAGCATCTAAATGCAGAGTTCCAAAGAATAGCAAGAAGAGATAAGAAAGCCTTCCTCAGTGATCAATGCAAAGAAATAGAGGAAAACAACAGAATGGGAAACACTAGAGATCTCTTCAAGAAATTAGAGATACCAAGGGAACATTTCATGCAAAAATGGGCTCGATAAAGGACAGAAATGGTATGGACCTAACAGAAGCAGAAGATATTAAGAAGAGGTGGCAAGAATACACAGAACTGCACAAAAAAGATCTTCACGACCCAGATAATCATGATGGTGTGATCACTGACCTAGAGCCAGACATCCTGGAATGTGAAGTCAAGTGGGCCTTAGAAAGCATCACTATGAACAAAGCTAGTGGAGGTGATGGCATTCCAGTTGAGCTATTTCAAATCCTGAAAGATGATGCTGTGAAAGTGCTGCACTCAATATGCCAGCAAATTTGGAAAACTCAGCAGTGGCCACAGGACTGGAAAAGGTCAGTTTTCATTCTAATCCCAAAAAAGGGGCAAGGCCAAAGAATGTTCAAACTACCACAAAATTGCACTCATTTCACTAGCAAAGTAATGCTCAAAATTCTCCAAGCCAGGCTTCAGCAATATGTGAACCATGAACTTCCAGACGTTCAAGCTGGTTTTAGAAAAGGCAGAGGAACCAGAGATCAAATTGCCAACATCTGCTGGATCATGAAAAAAGCAAGAGAATTCCAGAAAAATATCCATTTCTGCTTTATTGACTATGCCAAAGCCTTTGACTGTGTGGATCACAATAAACTGTGGAAAATTCCTAAAGAGATGGGAATACCAGACTACCTGACCTGCCTCTTGAGAAATCTGTATGCAGGTCAGGAAGCAACAGTTAGAAGTAGACATGAAACAACAGACTGGTTCCAAATAGAAAAAGGAGTACGTCAAGGCTATATATTGTCACCCTATTTATTTAACTTATATGCAGAGTACATCATGAGAAACGCTGGGCTGGAATCAAGATTGCGGGAGAAATCTCAATAACCTCAGATATGCAGATGACACCACCCTTAAGGCAGAAAGTGAAGAGGAACTAAAAAAGCCTCTTGATGAAAGTGAAAGAGGAGAGTGAAAAAGTTGGCTTAAAGCTCAACATTCAGAAAACTAAGATCATGGCATCCGGTCCCATCACTTCATGGGAAATAGATGGGGAAACAGTGGAAACAGTGTCAGACTTTATTTTTTGGGGCTCCAAAATCACTGCAGATGGTGATTGCAGCCATGAAATTAAAAGACGCTTACTCCTTGGGAAGAAAGTTATGACCAACCTAGATACTTTGCCAACAAAGGCCCATCTAGTCAAGGCTATGGTCTTTCCAGTAGTCATGTATGGCTGTGAGAGTTGGACTGTGAAGAAAGCTGAGCGCCGAAGAATTGATGCTTTTGAACTGTGGTGTTGGAAAAGACTCTTGAGAGTTCCTTGGACTGCAAGGAGATCCAACCAGTCCATCCTAAAGGAGATCAGTCCTGGGTGTTCATTGGAAGGACTGATGATGAGGCTGAAACTCCAGTACTTTGGCCACCTCATGGGAAGAGTTGACTCATTGGAAAAGACCCTGATGCTGGGAGGGATTGGAGGCAGGAGGAGAAGGGGACTAAAGAGGATGAGATGGCTGGATGGCATCACTGACTCGATGGACATGAGTTTGAGTGAACTCCGGGAGTTGGTAATGGAAAGGGAGGCCTGGCGTGCTGTGATTCATGGGGTCTCAAAGAGTCGGACATGACTGAGCGACTTCACTTTCAAAGTTTATGCAGGCACGAATGAATGAATAAATGAAGTCTGATCAACCAGATTATGGTATATATCTGGTATATACTAGATACCAATCTCTATTGTTTTACATTCTCTCTTTTTAAAGTTGAATAGTTTTTATTGCAGTTATCCTGAAACACAAGTGTTATGCTGTGGACTTTGTGGGTAGTACTTGATTTCAGCATCAGTCTTCTGGACATTAACAATTTAATTTCACATATGCTTCTTCAAATAATGTCAGGATCATTTAGGTCAGGTTGATTTCATAAAATAGCATGGTATAAAGAAATTTGTAAAATTACATTCAATTTTGGCCATTAATGAGCCACTTTAAATGATCTAGAACTGTGGTTTTTAATGTTTATGGTCATGGATTTCTTTGATAATCTATTAAAAGCTTTTAGTTTTACTTCCAAATCACTTTAAAACTGGAGGAAGGTAGTTAGCAGTTGTAAACACAATGCAAAGATTTTACAAAAATAAATAATTAAATTAGTCAATGGAGACAGAATAGGAAAAAAAGATGGGGAAAAATTAAGCTCAGGATAGGGCTGATATACAAAATGTACACCTTCAAGCTCTGCAGAGTTGATTGGAGATGGATTCCAATTTTGTTGCTGAGCTTATCATTCAGAGGATTATGGTTTTCAATAATAAATGAAAGTAAAATTCTTTATCTTTTGCTATTAGAAAACTGTCAGTATTTTATATCTATAATAAAAATTTAAAGTAGGTTATGGCAACTTTTTTCCAAAATAATATATTATTTTAATGCAATCCAATAAAAATCCCAATGAGTGGTACTAATGTCAGAATAGGAAGACAGATTAATGGAATGAAATAAAAGTTTAGAAATAGAACCAATTATATTAGAAGTGTTGTGATAAAATTGGGATATTAAATTTGTGGACAAAATGTAGATTATTTAATAAATAATATTAAAATAATTACATTGTGTTTTTTTAAAGAATAACTTTTCAATCCCTACCTTACACCTTGTAACAAAATAAATTTTGATTAGGTTAATTTTGAAGTAAAATCACAAAACAGTTACAAGTAACGTGTACTTTTATTAACACTTATGTAGGGAAGGCTCTCTTAAATAAAACAATAAAGACCAAAACCATAAAAAGAAAAGACTGAAAGGTCTAGTTACATTAAAGAAAATGACACCATATTTAGAAAATGGATATATATATATATTTATACATGTACCCATATATACATATAGATATAGATACATGTATAAATACATACATACACACACACAGGTGGGGGTGGGGAGAGTGAGAGTGAGCATGAAGTAAATGTGAGCTTACAAATTAATAAGAAAAGCTTCAATAGCAAAACAGGAAAAAAAATGACATAAACAATTCTAATTCTTCCCTGAAGAAATTCAAAGGCCAATAAATACACAGAAGCATTCAAGTTCCACAATTCTCAAGTGAAATAAACTACTGAGATGACATTTTATCTCATGAGATAATGATTAAAAAATGAGATGATGGTTAAAAAATAATAACCATTGTTGGTATAGCTATTGTTAACTGATGTTCTTATCAACTATTGTGGGCTCAATGTCACCAGTTATTAGAGAAATGCAGATCAAATCTACAATGAGATATCACCTCACACCAGTCAGAATGGTCGTTATTAAAAATCTATAAACATTAACTGCTAGAGAAGGTGTGGAGTACAGTTCTACACTGTTGGTGGGAATGTAAATTGGCACAACCACTATGAAGAACAGTATGGGAGTTCCTTAAAAAACTAAACACAGAACTACCATATGATCTAGCAATCCCACACTGCTGGGCATACATCTGGAGAAAACCATAATTTGAAAAGATACATGCACCCCAGTGTTCATAGCAGCACTATTTACAATAGCCAAGGCATGCAAACAAGCTAAATATCCATCAACAGAGGAATGGATAAAGAAGATGTGGTGTGTGTGTGTGTGTGTGTGTGTGTGTGTGTATGTATGTATATATAGATAGATAGATAGATATGCAATGGAATAATACTCAGCCATAAAAATGAAGGAAATAATGTTAATTTCAGCAACATGGATGGATCTAGGGATTATCATACTAAGTGAATTCACTCAGAGAAAGATAAATATATATCACTTATATGTGGAGTCTAATAGAAAATGATATAAATGAATTTATTTACAAAATAGAAACAGACTCACAATTCTTAAAATTAAACTTATCTTTACCAAAGGGGAAACATATGGGGAAGTGATAAACTGGAAGACTAGGATTAACATATAGACACTAGTATACATAAAATACATAACTAATAAGGATCTGCTGTATAACATAGGGAACTTTACTCAATATTCTGTAATAACACATATGGGAAAAGAATCTGAAAAACAACGGACACACACATCCATATACACACACATACACACATACACATACATATATATAGGATTCACTTCTGCTGTTCACCTGAAACTAACACAGCATTGTAAATGATCTGTACTCCAATGTGTATGCCAAGTTGTTTCAGTCGTGTCGGACTCTCTGGGACCCTATGGACTGTAGGCTGCCAGGCTCCTCTGTCCATGGGATTACTCGGGAAAGAATATTGGAGTAGGTTGCCATGCCCTTCTCCAGGGGATCTTCCCAACCTATGGATTAAATCCATGTCTCTTATGTGTCCTGCATTGGCAGGTGGGTTCTTTACCATTAGCACCACCTGGAAAGCCTATACTCCAATAAAAATTTTTTTAAAAAGGGAATGTAAACTGGTTCAAAATTTCAAGAAAGCAATTTATCAGTATGCATAAAAAGTCTAAAACTGCACTGGTTCTAGGGAGTTCTGCGGCATTTAATACATATAATTTGTCAATTATGCAAATATAAGTGGATGATAGTATATAAGCAATGATAGTATTTTTTTTTCTTACAGTTTAATTAACATAAAGATTAACATTTATGTAGGAAAAGAAGACAGGAAGTATACTTCACAATGTTATCAATGCTAATTATGGGGTTTGGAGATCTCAGGTAATTTAGATTAGCTTTCTATTTGTGTGCCCATGTTTTGACTAGAAGCCCTACTTGGAAACAGTCATATCTTTGGATATAATCCTGGGAAGGGTATTTTCAGAAGCACAGTGGGTTTCCTAAGCACATTTAATATGTGGCAGTTAAGAAGAGCAAAGCATATTTAAAGAAGTGCAATGACTTCATCGGTATCAGTGAGCACATACTCATTAGCGCCAATTTCTGGTTCTCCAATGTTTAACAGTGAACCTAACTTTCATCTAATGAGCCTTTGTGATGTAACATGGCAGGTATTTCTCTCACTCCACAATGGGACTTGTTTACAAAGGACAGCAAAATAATTCATTAAGACTCTTTCTCCAATTATTCTCACAAGGTTGTGGAAATTTTGTTTTGAAGATAACATAAATACATTGAAATACTAGAACAGAAAATCTGCAAATACAATAATTATTGGTGAACAGTTCAACATCAGCTGCAGAAATTCAGCCCTAAGTTTTAAGGACAGGATTCAAATAACTCTGTGAAGACCATACAAATTTAAAGACAATAGAGTTTATGTTAAGACAATTTTGTTTTAATTAAGAAAGTCAATACTCTGAAGAAAATGCTTTAGATTCTTGAAGCACCTTAGGAAGTTTCTTTCCCTACTCTACAATTAAGAGGCCAAATCAGGTAGATTTAAGAATTTAGGCCCAGAGCTCCTACACTTACTGTGTGACATCCTGCAACCTACTCTGTGTGCCTCAGTTACCTGATTCATAAAATAAGGATACTAAGAATGGCAAGTTCATATCGGTTTTATGAGGACTAAAGAAGTGAATGGGAATTTGATATGTATCACCTAAGGAGAACAAACCATGTTTGAAAAAGTTGTGGCAAAAAATAAGCATTCAATAAATAACCAATAAAATGATAAATCTGATAAACTGCAAATTAAAATATATATCATATTTAATATTTAGTCAACATGACAAGCTTCCTTGGCATGCGGTAAAATATTTCAAAATAAAAATAACATGCATAAAGACATAACAACTCCGGCAGCCCAGCACATAATACAGTGAAGATCAATGAAGTGACAACAAATAATAATTGAGTAATTGGGAGTTTAGAGGCAAGAGTAGTAATTAAGACTCCTTAGAAAAGGTGTGGTTAAAATAAGCCCTACAAACAGAAATGGGATTCAATTTGCTCAAAAGAAAGTAGGAGTAAAAGATGTCTAAAATTTGTAGCTGAAGCAAATCCAATTTTGTATAGGATTTATTTTTCTGACTTCTCTTTTTCATCCTCTGTGGGATTCCATTTGTGACATTATTTTTTGCTATCAAAGAAGCAGCTCCTTGTGTTTTCTTTCTTTATAAAAAGTTATAAAAAATTTCAAACATATACACAAATGGAAAAATAATACCATGAACTCCCATCTTCCTTAACTCAGCTTCAAACTGGTTATCAACATTCTGTCATTTTTACTCCATGAAATGTATTGATTAGCATATAACTTCAAACACTGGACTCTTTGTTATGACCAACTTTCAATGTGTAGTTGAGAGGCATCCATAAAAATATGACTTTTTTTCATTACTGTGTTGCATGCCCCCAAGGGACTTCTGGACTTTGCTCACTGCTTCCTGAAATGATGAAGGATTAAAGGAGTCTGTTCAAAAGACATAGTCTCCCATAAACTGGAAAAATATTTTCAAGCAAACATTTTAAAAATTGAAGTAGAATATGTACATACATACACACACACACTGAAAAATGCACAAGTCAAAAAGATACAGCTTCATTACTGAGGACTCCAAGACAATGTGCTATAAAAGTATCACCCACTTCAAGAAACAGTCCAAAACTGAGACCTTCCCTTGTGCTATGCTAGGTGTTACTTTTTGCCAAGTATAAAGTATCTTGGCCTCTCAACATAGACCAGCTTTGTCTGTTTTTGAGATCTTCATACACACATACACTACACATTCTTTTGGCCCTGAACAACAACTTCAGTTGGCTTAAAATTATGACCCTACTGGGTTGGGGGCACTGAGTATAGCAGTGCATGCCTGGGATCTTCTGAGGGAGGTCACCATTATCTTCATTACCTCCACCATAGTTTGGGCCCAGGTAAATAGCAGGGAGGGAACACAGCTCCACCCATCTACAGAAAATTGGATTAACCCATCAATCAGAACAAGACCCAGTTCCCCCCTCAGTCAGTCTCTCCCATCAGGAAGCTTCCATAAGCCTCTTATCCTTCTCCATCAGAGGGCAGACAGAATGAAAACCACAATCACAGAAAACTAACCAATCTAATCACATGGAACACAGACTTGTCTATCTCAGTGAAGCTATGAGCCATGCTGGGTGGGGCCACCCAAGACAGACGGGTCACGGTGGAGAGTTCTGATAGAATGTGGTCCACTGGAGAAGGGAATGGCAAACCACTTCAGTGTTCTTGCCTTGAGAGCCCCATGAACAGTATGAAAAGGCAGAAAGAGAAGACACTGAAGGATGAACTCTCTGGGTTGGTAGATGCCCAATATACTACTGGAGATCAGTGGGAAACTAACTCCAGAAAGAAGGAAGAGACAAAGCCAAAGCAAAAACAACACCCAGTTGTGGATGTGACTGGTGATGGAAGCAAGGTCCAAAGCTGTAAACAGCAATATCGCAAGGAACTTGGAATGCTAGGTCTATGAATCAAGGCAATTTGGAAGCGGTCAAACAGGAGATGGCAAGAGTGAACATTGACATTTTAGGAATCAGCAAATTAAAATGGACTGGAATGGGTGAATTTCACTCAGATGACCATTATATCTACTACTGTGGGCAAGAATCCCTTAGAAGAAATGGAGTAGCCATCACAGTAAACAAAAGAGTCCAAAATGCAGTTCTTGGATGCAGTCTCAACAATGACAGAAATCTGATATCTGTTCGTTTCCAAGACAAACCATTCAATATCATGGTAATCCAAGTCTATGCCCCGACCAGTAATGCTGAAGAAGTTGAAGTTAAATGGTTCTATGAAGACCTACAAGACCTTCTAGAAATAACATCCAAAAAAGATGTCCTTTTCATTATAGGGGACTGTAATGCAAAAGTAGGAAGTCAAGAAATACCTGGAGTAACAGCCAAATTTGGCCTTGGAATACGGAATGAAGCAGGGCAAAGACTAATAGTTTTCCCAAGAGAATGTACTGGTCGTAGCAAACACCCTCTTCCAAAAATATGAGAGAAGACTCTCTACATGGACATAACCAGATGGTAAACACTGAAAACAGACTGATTCTATTCTTTGCAGCCAAAGGTGGAGAAGGTCTATACAGTCAGCAAAAACAAGACTGGGAGCTGAATGTGGCTCAGATCATGAACTCCTTACTGCCAAATTCAGACTTAAACTGAAGAGAGTAGGAAAACCAATAGCCCAGTCAAGTATGACATAAATCAAATCCCTAATGACTATACAGTGAAAGTGAGACAGATTTAAGGGACTAGGTCTGATAGACAGAGCGCCTGATGAACTATGGATGGAGGTTTGTAACACAGAAAGACAGGGAGCAAGACCATCCTGAAGAAAAAGAGGTGCAAAAAAGGAAAATGGCTGTCTGAGGAGACCTTACAAATAGCTGTGAAAGAAGAGAAGTGAAAAGCAAAGGAGAAAAGGAAAGATATACCCATTTGAATGCAGAGTTCCAAAAAATAGCAAGGAGAGATAAGAAAGCCTTCCTCAGTCATCAGTGCAAAGAAATAGAAGAAAACAATACAATGGGAAAGACTAGAGATCTCTTCAAGAAAATTAGAGATACAAAGGGAACATTTCATGCAAAGATGGGTTCAATAAGACCTAACAAAAGCAGAAGATATTAGGAGGCGGCAAGAATACACAGAAGTCCACAAAAAAGATCATGATCTTCACGATGGTGTGACCACTCACCTAGAGCAAGACATCCTGGAATGAGAAGTCAGGTGGGCCTTAGGAAGCGTCACTACGAACAAAGCTAGAGGAGGTGATGGAATTCCAGTTGAGCTATTTCAAATCCTGAAAGATGATGCTGTGAAAGTGCTACACTCAACATGCCAGGAAATATGGAAAACTCAGCAGTGGCCACAGGACTGGAAAAGGACAGTTTTCATTCCAGTCCCTAAGAAACACAATGCCAAAGAATGCTGAGACCACCACACAATTGCACTCATCTCACATGCTAGTAAAGTAATGCTCAAAATTCTCCAAGCCAGGCTTCAGCAGTACATGAACCGTGAATTTCCTGATGTTCAAGCTGGTTTTAGAAAAGGCAGAGGTATCAGAGATCAAATTGCCAACATCTGCTGGATCATCAAAAAAGCAAGAGAGTTCCAGGTAAACATCGATTTCTGCTTTAGTGACTATGCCAAAGCTTTGACTGTGGGGATACCAAAAATTGTGGAAAATTCTGCAAGAGTTGGGAATGCCAGACCACCTGACCTGCCTCTTGAGAAATCTGTATGCAGATCAGGAAGCAACAGTTAGAACTGGACATGGAACAACAGACTGGTTCCAAATAGGAAAGGAGTATGTCAAGGCTCTATACTGTCACCCTGCTTATTTAACTTATATGCAGAGTACATCATGAGAAATGCAGGGCCGGAAGAAGCACAAGCTGGAATCAAGATTGCTGGAAGAAATATCAATAATCTCATATATGCAGATGACACCACCCTTATGGCAGAAAGTGAAGAAGAACTAAAGAGCCTCTTCATGAAAGTGAAAAGAGGAGAGTGAAAAAGTTGGCTTAAAGCTCAACATTCAGAAAACTAAGATCATGGCATCCAATCCCATCACTTTATGGCAAATAGATGGGGAAACAGTGGAAACAGTGGCTGATTTTATTTTCTTGGGCTCCAGTATCACTGCAGATGGTGACTGCAGCCATGCAATTAAAAGATGCTTACTACTTGGAAGGAAAGTTATGACCAACCTGCTGCTAAGTCACTTCAGTCGTGTCCGACTCTGTGTTACCCCATAGATGGCAGCCCACCAGGCTCCCCCATCCCTGGGATTCTCCAAGCAAGAATACTGGAGTGGGTTGCCATTTCCTTCTCCAATGCATGAAAGTGGAAAGTGAAAGGGAAGTCACTCAGTCGTGTCTGACTCTTTGCGACTCCATCAGCTGCAGCCCACCAGGCTCCTCCATCCATGGGATTTTACAGGCGAGAGTACTGGAGTGGGGTGCCATCACCTTCTCCAACCAACCTAGACAGCATATTAAAAAGCAGAGATGTTACTTTGCCAACAAAGGTCCATCTAGTCAAGGCTATGGTTTTTCCAGTAGTCATGTATGGATGTGTGAGTTGGACTATAAAGAAAGCTGAGCATGGAAGAATTGATGTTTTTGAACTGTGGTGTTGGAGAACCACTCTTGAGAGTCCCTTGGACTGCAAGCAGATCCAACCAGTCCATCCTGAAGGCAATCAGTCCTGAATATTCATTGGATGGGTTGATGTTGATGCTGAAACTCCAATACTTTGGCCACCTGATGCGAAGAGCTGACTCATTTGAAAAGACTCTGATGCTGGGAAAGGTTGAAGGTGGGAGGAGAAGGGGATGACAGAGGATGAGATGGTTGGATGGTTCACTGAGTCAATGGACATGAGTTTGAGTAAACTCTGGGAGTTGGTGATGGACAGGGAGGCTCGTGTGTTGCAGTCCATGGGGTCGCAAAGAGTCAGACACAACTAAGCGACTGAACTGAAATGATGACACTACTAAGAGTTCTTTTAGCCTTTTACCTTCAATGGAAAAAGAGCTTGTGTTTCTGTGTTTACTTTTCCTAAGAAATCTTCATTCTATAAATTCCTGGAATCCTTGGTTCCATAAATTCTATTAGATTTCTTAGAAATCTTAATTCTAATTTTCATCTCCTTGGCCTCTTGAAACTTTTGAAAGCCCACATCACCACATTCTGCTCCACCCCTAAGCCCGTGGGACTTAAGAATCAGAAAGTATCTTGACCTGAAAAGTGGGGGGAAAAAACTCCAAGTTCACTTGAATGCATTTTCCATCTTCATAGGCTCTTAGTACCCCTGTCCCTGGATATCTTGGTTGCTCTGCAATGCCTTCAGACACTTAGCTATTTTTTTATTACATTATTTTGCTACTGCAGCTGTTCTTAGAGGGGAGGTTAGTTTAATAGAAACTATTATGTCATGGCTGGGAGCTGACTCTAGTCATAGAACTCACAATCTGGATTTATGTCTTAAATTTAAGCAGAATCATGTGAGTGTGAAAATATTGCAAGGGAGGAGCAGAAAAATCCATAATTTTTCATCAGTTTTAAAAACATATGACATAAAAAAATTAAGAATCACTGCTGTAATTTCTAGGAGCCCAAGAGAGTATAAAAAAATGTTGGCAGATTGGCAGGAGGTAAGGAAAAGAAATTACTGCTGTGGATACTTCAAGTGGTTCATTAAGGTCTCACAAATTGAATATATATGATCAATACTACAGATTTTCAGGGTATGCTATCCCAACATTTGCACTCTGACATCAGGATTATTTTGAGCTAAAGGCCACTGGAAAGAAGCAAATACACAAACTTTCTGTCCTCCTTCCTACCAGGAAGAACAGGATGATTCTTCATCATCTGAGGCAACTCTAGATTTTTATCAGCCCAGAGACAGTGATGAGAGGAATCTACGCAGCCAACATCACCAAAACAACCCTTATCTTCCACCTGCTTCCTATGTATTTATCTTTCCGCAGTTTGTCACCCTCCAAGAACCTAAACCCCTTTTCCTTTGTCTTGTCACTCCTCTAAAAATATTGTTCTTTGTCCATATACTATATAAACCCTAAGTGCTAACCACCTTTTGAGTTTTCCTGGGTGTATGTGTAATACGCATGTTAATAAACTGTGCTTGCTTATCTCTTGTTAAATTGTGTTCCATCAGCTTATTTTGAAGGCCCAGTCAGGGAACCTGAGGAAATAGAGGAATTTTTTTTCTCCCCTACTGTTTTGTTGACCCAGATAGGATGCTTGAGACATCCCACCTACCCCAGAGGTTACAACTAAATCTTAGAACTGACCAAACCAGCAAGAGGTAAGAATTCTTACCAAAATCAGCCTCTAAGATTTCAGTCTGTAGAGTTTACCTGAAAACGGTAATAAAAACATGTTTTCCAAATTGAGATGAGCAGCAGAAAACATTTCTGTGAACTACTTTGGTTGTATGTGGCTTTGGCCATTTGTTATTGATCCATTCTTGGGTAGCCACAATTTCCCTCTATCATTGTCTTTTGTCATAAGGTGGAGAATCATAGGCATAGGGTAAAATCTGAAAAGCTTGTTGTTTGAATCAGCCTCACAAACTGGCGAGTTCATAGTTCTCACCATAGGGGAGTCATTTCGGACAAAATTTTGTTGTGAGTCACCAACTACAAAAAGAAAAAAAAAACAAAAAAAAACCATGAGATCTTCCTTCTCTCTTGCTTTTTGTCTTGAGAGCTGGGCTAGTATCCAGGGCAAGTGCACTCTCCCTGACTTTTATGCTTGCTGGGCAGCATAGGTTGTTGGGCATGCATCTGTAGGTGGCCATCTGTCAAGCTTGGGACCTAAGACATACCCCTACCATGAATGCCAGCTCTCAGAGGAATTTGTCTAAATAAGGGGGTCTCAATTCACAAGGGATATTTGCTGTCTTTTCCCTGCATTGCCTTGTCAGTGCTAGGAAAATCTCATCTCTGTATATTCTACTAGCTCCCATAGATTAATGGGTTGTGAGTGAAGTGTCCCATTTTTCTGGAAGCTCAGAGATTTCTAATTGCCTGTGGCAATGAAGTTTTTGCTTTTCTTTATCAATGCTATCTTTGGGTGGGAGTGATGTTTTTGGATTATTGGATTATTGCATTTGGATTATTTGTATTCATTCTAGAGACAGCTCTATCCTCCATGGTGTTGACTTAAACAGTCACAATCAAGAAATTGAGTTACATTTCATTTGGTGGGAATGTTAAAGACTTCAAGCCTGGAAGACAGCTTCTCAGGCGACCCTGAGAAAAAGGATTCAAGGAGTCAGGTTATAAAGAAGTTTGTAACAAAGGGGTGAAACAAACCTTGTGTGCACCAGGACCCAGAGACCCCACAGAGACTGGCCAGAAGTATGTTTGAGTGTTTCTTGCGAAGGTATGTGTCAGCAGCGGCCTGCCGCAGGAGCAGGGGCTCTGGGTGCAGTAGACCTGGGTATGCCATAAGCCCTCTTGGAGAAGGTCACCATTAACCCCACCATAGAGCCACAAGAACTTACAGAGGACTGGGGAAACAGACTCTTGGAAGGCACAAATAGAACCTTGTATGCACCAGAACCCAGGAAAAAGGAGCAGTGACCCCACAAGAGACTGACCCAGACTTGCATAGGAGTGTTCAGGAGTCTCCCACAGGGGCGTGGGTCAATGGTGGCCTGCTGCAAGGTCAGGGGCACTGGAGACAGCAGTGCTTGATCTTCATTACCTCTACCACAGTTTGGCCTCAGGTTGAACAACAGGGAGGGAACACAGCCCAGCCCAGCAACAGAAAATTGGATTAAAGATTTACTGAGAATGGTTCCACCTATCAGGACAAGATCCAGTTTGCCCCTCAGTCAGTCTCTCCCATCAGGAAGCTTCCATAAGCCTCTTATCCTTACCTATCAGACAGCAGACAGTCTGAAAACCACAATCACAGAAAACTAACCAAGCTTTTCACAAGGACCACAGCCTTGTCTAACTCAGTGAAACTGAGAGCTATGCCATATAGGGCCAACCAAGATGGATGGGTCGTGGTGGAGAGTTCTGACAAAGCATGGTCCACCAGAGAAGGGAATGGCAAACCACTACAGTATTCTTGCCTTGAGAAACTCATAAACAGCATGAAAAGGCAAAAAGATAGGACACTGAAAGATGAACTCCCCAGGTCAGTAGGTGCCCAATATGCTATGGGAATTCAGGGGAGAAATAATACCAAAAAGAATGAAGAGATGGAGCCAAAGCAAAAACAATACCCAGTTGTGGATGTGACTGGTGATGGAAGGAATGTCTGATGCTGTAAAGAGCAATATTATATAGGAAACTGGAATGCTAGGTTCATGAATCAACACAAATTGGAAGTGGTCAAACAGGAGATGGCAAGATTGAACATCGACATTTTAGGAATCAGTGAAATAAAATGGACTGGAATGCGTGAATTTAACTCAGATGACCATTATATCTACTACTGTGGCAAGAATCCTTTAGAAGAAATGGAGTAGCCATCATAGTCAACAAAAGAGTTCAAAATGCAGCACTCGGGTGCAATCTCAAGAACGACAGAAAGATCTCTGTTCGTTTCCAAGGCAAACCATTTAATATCATGGTAATCCAAGTCTATGCCCTGACCAGTAATGCTGAAGAAGCTGAAGTTGAACGGTTCGATGAACTAGAAATAACATGCAAAAAAGATGTCCTTTTCATTATAGGGGACTAGAATGCAAAAGTAGGAAGTCAAGAAACACCTGGAGTAAAGAAAGAGATGTTTATCTGGAACTCTCTTGCTTTTTCGATGATCCAGCAGACATTGGCAATTTGATCTCTGGTTCCTCTGCCTTTTCTAAAATCAGCTTGAACATCTGGAAGTTAACGGTTCACATATTGCTGGAGCCTGGCTTGGAGAATTTTGAGCATTACTTGACAAGCGTGTGAGATGACTGCAATTGTGCGGTGGTCTAAGCATTCTTTGGCATTGTGTTTCTTAGGGACTGGAATGAAAACTGTCCTTTTCCAGTCCTGTGGCCACTGCTGAGTTTTCCAAATTTACTGGCATATTGAGTGTAGCACTTTCACAGCATCATCTTTTAGGATTTGAAATAGCTCAACTGGAATTCCATCACCTCCAATAGCTTTGTTCATAGTGATGCTTCCTAAGGCCCATCTGACTTCTCATTCCAGGATGTCAGGCTCTAGGTGAGTGGTCATGAAGATCTTTTTTGTGCACTTCTTTTGTGTACTCTTGCCATCTCTTCTTAATATCTTCTGCTTTTGATAGGTCCATACCATTTCTGTGCTTTATTGAGCCCATTTTTGCATGAAATGTTCCCTTGGTATCTCTAATTCTCTTGAAGAGTTCTCTAGTGTTTCCCATTGTATTGTTTTCCTCTATTTCTTTGCTCTGATCATTGAGGAAGGCTTTCTTATCCCTCCTTGCTGTTCTTTGGAACTCTGCATTCAGATGTTTATATCATTCCTTTTCTCCTTTGCTTTTCTCTTCTCTTTTTTTCACAGCTATTTGTAAGTTCTCCTCAGACAGCCATTTTCCTTTTTTGCATTTCTTTTTCTTCAGGATGGTCTTGCTCCCTGTCTCCTGTACAATGTCACGAACTTCCATCCATAGTTCATCAGGCACTCTGTCTATCAGATCTAGTCCCTTAAATCTATTTCGCACTTTCACTGTATTATCGTTAGGGATTTGATTTAGGTCATACCTGAATGCTCCAGAGCCGCACAGCCCCTAGACCATTCAGGTATGACCTAAATCAAATCCCTTACTATTATACAGTGGAAGTGAGGTGGCAAGAATGCACAGACCTCTACAGAAAGATCTTATGACCTAGATAACTACGATAGTGTGATCACTCACACAGTGTCAGACATCCTGGAATGCGAAGTCAAGTGGACCTTAGGAAGCATCACTATGAATAAAGGTACGTGAGGTGGTGGAGTTCCAGTTAAGCTATTTCAAATCCTAAAAGATAATGCTAGTCCTACACTCAACATGCCAGGAAATTTAGAAAACTCAGCAGTGGCCACAGGACTGGAAAAGGTCAGTTTTCATTCCAATTCCAAAGAAAGGCAATGCCAAATAATGTTCAAACTACCATACAATTGCACTCATCTCACACACTAGTAAAGTAATGCTCAAAATTCTCCAAGGTAGGCTTAACAGTAATTGAACCCTGAACTTCCAGATGTTCAAGCTGGATTTAGAAAAAGGCAGATGAACCAGAGATCCAATTGCCAACATCTGTTGGATCATCAAAAAAGCAACAGAGTTCCAGAAAAACATCTTCTTCTGCTTTAGTGACTACACCAAAGCCTTTGACTGTGTGGATCACAACAAAGTGTGGGAAATTCTTAAAGAAATGGGAATACCAGACTACCTGGCCTGCCTCCTGAGAAATCTGTATGCAGGTCAAGAAGCAGGAGTTAGAACTGGGCATGGAACAACAGATTGTTTCCAAATTGGGAAAGGATTATGTCAAGCCTGTATACTGTCACCATGCTTATTTAACTTATATGCAGAGTACATCATGAGAAACGCTGGGCTGGGTGAAGCACAAGCTGGAATCAAGATTGATGGGAGAAGTATCAATAACCTCAGATACGCAGATGACACCACCCTTATGGCAGAAAGTGAAGAAGAATTAAAGAGTCTCTCGATGAAAGTGAAAAGAGGAGAGTGAAATTTGACTTTAAAGTCAATATTCAGAAAGCTAGGATCATGGCATCAATCCCATCACCTCATGGCAAACAGATGGGGAAACAACAGAAACAGTGACAGACTTTATTTTTGGGGGCTCCAGAATCACTGCAGATGGTGACTGTAGTCATGAAATTAAAAGACACTTGCTCCTTGGAAGAAAAGCTATGACCAATCTAGACAGAGAAGTAAAAAGCAGAGACATTACTTTGCCAACAAAGGTCCGTCTGGTCAAAGCTATGGTTTTTCCAGCAGTCATGTATGGATGTGAGAGTTGGACTACAAGGAAACCTGAGCACTGAAGAATTGATGCTTTTGAACTGGTCCTGGAGAACACTCTTAAGAGTCCCTTGGACTGCAAGGGGATCAAAGCAGTCCATCCTAAAGGAAATCATTCCTGAATATTCATTGCAAGGATTGATTCTGAAGCAGAAACTGATACTCTTGTCACCTGATGCAAAGAACTGGCTCATTGGAAAACACTCTGATGCTGGGAAAGGCTAAAGGCAGTAAGCTTAATGAGACAAGACTTAGTTGTAAGCAAATTAGTCCTACTTTGATTATTTTTGATAGAAAGCGGGAAGACTGATGGAAATTCAATGAAAAATTATAACCAATCTTTATAGATGTTCATTATCTTTGAGGTAATTTTATCTCTTTGTAAACTAATTTTGCATTTTGTGCATTTTGTCAATAATTGAGCTTTCAATTTTTCTCTCATCCCCTTGAAATGAAGTTCCCGAGAACTAAAACCTGACTCTCCAGATTTCTCCAATTGCTACTGCATGTTCTCACTCTACTATCTAAGTACATTTCAAGCCCAACATCTAGAAATCTTGACTGACTGCATTCTGGATTCAAAAACTGGGTTAATAGTTTGTTCCAACCATTAAACTCTGTTTTTCTTGTGTTTCCACAGAAATGAATCTCATAAAATGCCTGAATGATCACACAATATAGAAACCTAACTTAGGCAGGTTTCCTATTTTCAGTTGCATCACTGCCTTCAGCAATGAGACATAACTGCTTATCTGGATGGACCTATTTCCTGGAATAAGAAACTGGTTTGGTAAGATATGGAATGGTGTGCCCCATTTGTTCTTTTCTGCTTTTTCCAATTCATGTTTTCTCACCCTTTGCAGATCCTTTATCTCACAGCTTCTTAATCAAACCTCTGATTTTTAATATACAAAACTTAAAATTTTGAATGGAGAGTGAAATCCACTGACCTAAGGATTGTTTTGGGCTCAGGGTACGTGAAACAGATACACACAAACAAACCCTTCCATCTTCTCCCTCTCCACCAGGACGGGAAAGGTGATTCTTAATCATGAGAGAAAACTCTAGATTCTTACCAACCGAGAGACAGCATTGATAGGAATGTTCGTATCAGTTCAGTTCAGTTGCTCAGTTGTGTCCGACTCTGCCACCCCGTGGACTGCAGCACGCCAGGCCTCCACCAAACCTCACTAAAACAACTCTTACCTTCCATTGGCTTCTCTCTGAATTTATCCTTCCACAGTTTGTTGCCCATAAGAACCTAAACCCCTTTTGTCTTGTCATTTCTCTGAAACTTAATTTTTTTTTATTTTGTTCAGATGCTATATTAATCTCAAGTCCTAACTACCCCTTTGAGTTATTCATCACTGAGTTCTTCCACATGTATGCATATAACACACATTAATAAGCTCAGCTTTTCTCATATTAAGCTGTTTTTATCAGCCTAATTTCTTGAGCATTAGCTGAAGAACCTAACTGGATAGAAAGAGAAATTTTTATTTCCTTATGATACCAAGTACATTTTTCCAAGTATACTGATATTATCCCAGATGATGTTCAAACTATCTGAAGAAATGCAGAATATTTAATATATATTTAATATATAAATATTTAATATTATATTTATATTTAATATTTAATATATTAAAATGTTATATTTTAATATATATATTAAATAAATATATATATTTAAATGGACCTTAAAAAGTAGAGTAAGGTAAAAGTTATAATATTTCTAAAATTATACTAGGTGCATCGTAATATACCCTTTAAAAAACACTTCCTCAGTCTTCTATTAACAACACCCCAGAAAGGGGGGTACTTGATTGCTTTTAACAACAGAAAAATGACATTGACAAGCAAGAGAGAAAGAGGAGAGAGGTGAGAAAAGGGAGCAGGCAGGGAGGGAGGAAGACAGAAGGGGAGAGAGAGAGAGAGAATTTCTTAAATTTCTTCTCAAGCATACCTAATCCTGAAAGTGATGGATAGATCATAGAATTTCCTCCTTAATGTAGAGAAGATTCTCCTTTTGCAACTATTACATGAAGCTTGCAGTCATATGGTAGAAAGAAGAAATGACATGGGAAACCAAAGAAAAGCCTGCTTCTTGCCATGTAAGGGATAGTGGGGGCGGGGGTGGGAAGTAGGAAAAAACAATGATAAAGGCACTAGTGTCAGACTCCTGAGCACTATCTTGCTCCTTTAGCCGATGATGCAGGCGTGTTACAGAAAATTAAGACAACACTAGGAGCAGTTATTTGGAGAAGGCGATAGCAATTGGAGAAGGCGATGACACCCCACTCCAGTACTCTTGCATGGAAAATCCCAGGGACGGAAGAGCCTGGTAGGCGAAGAGTCGGACACGACTGAGCGACTTTGCTTTCACTTTTCATTTTCATGCGTTGGAGAAGGAAATGGCAACCCACTCCAGCGTTCTTGCTTGGAGAATCCCAGGGACGGGGGAGCCTGGTGGGCTGCCGTCTATGGGGTCGCATAGAGTCGGACACGACTGAAGCAACTTAGCAGCAGCAGCAGCAAGAGCAGTTATTAGTCTTGACTCCCTGATGCAAAGAACATAGTGTGAGGGCTGCCTCAATCAAGTCATCAGGGTGAGATGGAATAGCCAAGAACAGAGTCCATTCTAGACTCCTGGCTCTTCCCACATGGCAGGGATGCTGACTGAGAGCCTCAAAGAACATGGTGAAACCACAACATGTATTTGAGAGCTGCCCAGGGATCATCCCCGGGCTTTGATACACACAGGAGAGATTAGAGAATGGACGTGCCATTCTCTAACTTCAGCACATGTCCCCGTAGAATGTCCAGAAAGGGCTTGGATGCGTCATTCGTTTGTAGACTCCTGCCAGCACAAGCCCGAGGATCAGCAGGGGCCTGGAGGACCCCGGCTTCCCAAGGTACTAGATCACCTCCCATAGCTCACATACCATCTGAGGAAGAATCAGGAAAAAAGAAAATAGTGAAACTACACAAGTTTTCAAAAAACAGTTAAATTTAGAGAAACTAATTATTGGCTCAGGCTATGTTTCAGTTAATGTTACTATATCTCTACTTGCTACTCCTTGGAGGCTAGTGAAAAGAGATACGAGCCATTTTATAGAATAAAGGCACTGTATTTCTCTGGCACATCTGAGTACACTGTGAGTACATTTATGACCCCACTGCAGTATTAACCACAAAGTCAGTTGCATAATACTTATTACTACTGCTAAAACAATAGCATATCCAGTCTGAAAACCCATGGTAGGCAATGACACTCATTTTTCAGGACCATTTGAAAGGTTTTTTTTGCTCTGGGGTGAGTTTGGAGAGAGTGAAATTCTCACATTGGCTAAAAGAAGAGGATTTTAGCCAGGTTCCAAGATAATTACACTGGTCAACCAGCTCCAGGACATTAACAGCTGCTGTTTTAATCACCAATGAGATGGTTAGTTTCGACAATCTGGGAGGTGGACCAAAGGACGTGGCCTTGGTTCTCCTTTCACTTTTCATCAGTTCAGTGGAGAAAAGCTATCCTTCTGTCCTGATGCTCTCGCTCTGCAGGCTGCTGATAATCTGTGGCAGAGAGGGACCCCTGCACTGTCACCAGGAACACACTTGTCCAGGAGGAAGCACACAGGATTTAACGGTTAACAAACATTAACGTAACGTAGACCTAAGAAATTATTCCTGTCAATCTGATTTGTAGGGCCCACTTGACTCCCAAAGGACAAATTCTTCAATAGAAAGGGTAGCTACCTTCTTGATGGAACAGGTAATTAAGAGGATATGACCTGTGCTTGACCCTTGAGCTGGACCTGGGCAACTGGAGGCTCCCCAGCCCCTCCCCTGCCCTTGCAAGGTACACTTTGCCTAGTGTTCCCACAGGGGGAGCTGTTCCAAGGACACAGCCTTGAGAGTAAGGTGTGCTTGAGACCACCTGCTCTGAATGAATGCATGACTGAACCTAGTTAAGGTGTCTTTCAATCTTTTAAGATTCAGCTGGGCAAGTATGACAATTTACTCATCTTGCGACCACCCAGGAAAAACCTCACAATAAGTTTCTTTGCTTAATGAACCTGCCCCTACCCCTCTGAAGTGGCCTGCCTCTTTCTTCACTTTCTCTTTGCCCTCTGTGTACAGGGACCGGTTTGTAAACTAACACGCTTACGGAAATATTTGGAGTGTGGCTCCTCAAACAATTTGTAGCTCCCTTTATGGTTTTCCCAAAACCTCTGTGTTTCCGAAATTAATGTTCTGATTTAATAGATGTTACATTGGTCCTGCAATATAGCTAGGTCATTACTTTGTTATTCATGACTTTCACTTGATATAATTGCATGAATGGCACAGGAGGCTTGGCAGGGCTGGGAGCAGAAAACACCCAGTTCACAAGAACCATGAGATTTAATGGTGTCCAAATGCATCTGCTTGAGAAATATTCTAAAGCAACAGAAAATCCAGCAGAGATATTTAGGCTCTTTCAGTGCATTCAAGGCAAATACATTTTCTGTGAGTTAAAAACCTCAGTGGAAGAATAAGAGAACGAGTATAAATTGCTGACTAAATTAATAACAGAGCAGTCAGTTGGGCAAGCATGATTCTAATGATTATTGGCAATTCATTCAAACATTTCTAAGGCATAATGAAATGCCCTTAAATATTTTGTATATACCTATACTACAGCACATAATATATTATATTGAAAGTATTTACTTATATAGTGGTTTCTATTGGTAAATGCAGGAAAGTTTTGGGCTGGACCTATTTTAAAATCCTATTACAGTGTTGGAATTCAATCAATATTATTAAAAGATAACAAATGATCCTTTACTCTGTAGGAATGCAAAACCTTTAAGATGAATTAAATTGAAATACTATGGAATAAATTTAAATGTTTATTAGGATGAAATGTTTTGTAATAAACATAATATATTTTCTATTGAGCCTAGAATGAGGTGAATGAGGAAGATGAGCATAATTTATAACAAGAGGTTTAAAAAGATCTTTCTGATGGTCTCCCCTCCCCCCTTTTTTAAATGTGAATATGTATCAGTGTCTCTACAGATCTCCCTCTTTAAACTTGAAGCCTCCTCTCATCACTGAAAGGCTGGAAGGCTCCTAGGTAAACCTCTTACTCTATCTTCATCTGGGACCATTAGTATATTCTTCAAACAAGATTACAGAGATTTGATGAACAAAATCCAATCTTTCCCTTCCCACCCAATAAGCTTTTAATCAGTTGAAATGAAACTAATATAATTGAAAAGCAATGACAATTGCAAAATCTTATTAATATAGTGATGTCTATTCAGGCCCAGTGAAGAGTAGTTTGCATTTCTATAGGTGGTTGGGTGGGGAGGGTGCTGGGGCTTCAGTCTCCTTGTAAAGGTAGATAATTTCTCACTAGGGTTAAAATGACCTTTTCCTCAGAGTCCCAAGGCTGGGGAATGACATCAGGAAAGATACCAATAGAGTCGGGCCTTCCCTTCTAAGATTAAGAGAAGGAAATAAGAAGGGGGCAGTTAAATGCTCATTAGACAAGAAAAGCCAGAGAAAGGAGACAGTGTTGGATGGATGGACTACTTTTAACGCCTTAGTTTTATTTGAAAGAAACTGAAACAAAGCATGATTCTAAAGGCGTATTTGTTTCAATTTCATCATCTAAAAAGATTACAGGGATTTCTCTGGTGGTCCAGTGGCTAAGAATCCACCTTGCAATGCAGGGGACACAAGTTCAGTCCCTGGTGGGGGAACTAAGATCCCACATGCCATGGAGTAACTCAGCTCACATGCCGCCACTACCGAGCCCACACACCACAACTAGAGAGTCCGCACACCACAGTGAGAGATTGTGCATGATGCAACCAAGTTCCCACGTGCCGCAACTAAGACTGGAAGAAGCCAAATTAATAAATAAATATTTAAAAAATGAAAAGATTACACATTTTACTGTCCTCTTACTGTTGTTCAGCCGCCCAGTCATGTCTGACTCTTTGCGACCCCATGAACTACAGCCCTCCAGGTCTCCCTGTCCCTTACCATCTTCTGGAGTTTGTCAGAGTTCACATCCCCTGCTTTGGAGATGCCATCCACCCATCCCATCCTCTGATGCTCTCTTCTCCTTCTGCCCTCAATCTTTCCAGCTATCAGGCTCTTTTCCAATGAGTTAGCTATTTGCATCAGGTGACCAAAATACTGGAGCTTCAGCATCAGCATCAGTCCTTCAATGATTATTCAGGGTTGACTTCCCTTAAGATTGACAGGTTTAGCAATCCTACTGCTGGGCATACGCACTGAGGAAACCAGAAGGGAAAGAGACACGTGTACCCCAATGTTCATCACAGCACTGTTTATAATGGCCAGGACATGGAAGCAACCTAGATGTCCATCAGCAGATGAATGGATAAGAAAGCTGTGGTTACATATACACAATGGAGTATTACTCAGCCATTAAAAAGAATACATTTGAATCAGTTCTAATGAGGTGGATGAAACTGGAGCCTATTATACACAGTGAAGTAAGCCAGAAAGAAAAACACCAATACTGTATACTAACGCATATATATGGAATTTAGAAAGATGCTAACAATAATCCTGTGTACGAGACAGCAAAAGAGACACTGATGTATAGAACAGTCTTATGGACTATGTTGCAGAGGGAGAGGGTGGGAAGATTTGGGAGAATGGCATTGAAACATGTATAATATCATGTATGAAACGAGTTGCCAGTCCAGGTTCAATGCACAATACTGGATGCTTGGGGCTAGTGCACTGGGACAACCCAGAGGGATGGTATGGGGAGGGAGGAGGGAGGAGGGTTCAGGATGGGGAACACATGTATACCTGTGGTGGATTCATTTTGATATTTGGCAAAACTAATACAATTTGTAAAGTTTAAAAATAAAAAAAAAAATTAAAAAAAAAAAGAAAGAAAACTGCTTTAACACTAGTTGCACCTAAAAAAAAAAAGATTGACAGGTTTGATCTTCCCATTGCCGTCCAAGGAACTCTCAGGAGTCTACTCCAGCACCATAGTTCAAAATCAGGTTGATTATATTCTTTGCAGCTGAAGATGGAGAAGCTCTATACAGTCAGCAAAAACAAGACCAGGAGCTGACTGTGGCTCAGATCATGACTCCTTACTGCCAAATTCAGACTTAAATTGAAGAAAGTAGGAAAAACCACTGAATGGTCATTCAGGTATGACCTAAATTAAATCCCTTACAATTATACAGTAGAAGTGAAAATATATTCAAGAGATTAGATCTGATAGACAGAGTGCCTGAAGAACTATGGATGGAGGTTTGTAACATAAATAGGAGGTGGTTATCAAAACCATCCCCAAGAAAAAGAAATGCAAAGAGGCAAAATGTTGTCTCAGAAGCGCTTACAAATAACTAAGAAAAGAAGAGATGTGAAAGGCAAATAAAAGGGAAGATATACCCATATGAATGCAGAGTTCCAAAGAAAACCAAGGAGAGATAAAGCCTTCCTCAGTGATCAGTGCAAAGAAATAGAGGAAAAGAAAAGAATGGGAAAACTAGAGATCTCTTCAAGAAAATTAGAGATACCAAGGGAATATTTCATGCAAAGATGAGCCTAATAAGGACAGAAACAGTATAGACCTAACAGAAGCAGAAGGTTTTAACAGGTGGCAGGAATACATAGAACTAATATAAAAAAGATCTTAATGACCCAGATAACCACAATGGTGTGATCACTCACCTAGAGCTAGATATCCTGGAGTGAGATGTCAAGTGGGCCTTAGGAAGCATCACTACAAACAGAGCTAGTGGAGGTGATGGAATTACAGCTGAGCTATTTCAAATCCTAAAAGATGATGCTGTGAAAGTGCTGCATGCAATATGCCAGGAAATTTAGAAAACTCAATAGTGGCCACAGGACTGGAAAAGGTCAGTTTTCATTTGAGTTCCAATCCCAAAGAGAGGCAATGCCAAAGAATGTTCAAATTACTGCACAGTTGCACACATTTCACACGCTAGCAAAGCTAGGCTTCAGCAGTACATTAACCGAAGACTTCCAGATGTTCAAGGTGGATTTAGAAAAGGCAGAAGAACCAGAAATCAAATTGCTAACATCCATTGGGACATAGAAAAAGGAAAAGAATTCCAGAAAAACATCTACTTTTGCTTCATTGACTATACTAAAGCCTTTGCCTGTGTGGATCACAAAAAAACTGTAGAAAATTCTTCAAGAGATGGGAATACCAGACCACCCTCACTGCCTCCTAAGAATTCTGTATGCAGGTCAGGAAGCAACAGTTAGAAGCAGACATGGAACAACGGACTGGTTCCAAATTGGGAAAGGAGTATGTCAAGGCTATTGTCACCTTGTTTATTTAACTTACATGCACAGTACACCATGTGAAATGTCGGGGTGAATGAAACACAAGCTGGAATCAAGATTGCAGAGAGAAATATCAATAACCTCAGATATGCAGATAACATCACCCTTATGAAAGAAAGTAGAGGAACTAAAGAGCCTCTTGATGAAAGTGAAAGAGGAGAGTGAAAAAGCTGTCTTAAAATTCAACATTCAAAAAATGAAGATCATGACATCCAGTCCCATCACTTCATGGCAATTAGATGTAGAAAGAATGGAAACAGTGACAGACTTTATTTTCTTGGGCTCCAAAATCACTGCTGATGGTGACCACAGCCATGAAATTAAAAGACACTTGCTCCTTGGAAGAAGAGCTATGACTAACCTAGATAGCATATTAAAAAGCAGAGACATTACTTTACCACCAAAGGTCCATATAGTCAAAGCTATGGTTTTTCCAGTGGTCATGTGTGGATGTGAGAGTTGGACCATAAAGAAAGCTGAGCGCCGAAGGATTGACGCTTTTGAACTGCGGTGTCAGAGAAGATTCTTGAGGGTCCCTTGGACTTCAAGGAGATCAAACCAGTCCATCCTAAATGAACTCAATCCTGAATATTCATTGGGAGGACTGATGCTGAAGTTGAAGTTCCAATATTTAGCCACCTGATGTGAAGAGCTGACTCAATGGAAAAGACCCTGATCCTGGGAAAGACTGAAGACAAGGGGAGAAGGTGATGACAGAGCATGAGGTGGTTGGATGGCCTCCTGACTCAATGGACATGAGTGTGACAAGCTCTTGGAGACGGTGAAGAATGGGGAAGCCTGGCGTGCTGTGGTCTGTCAACACAACAACTGAACGACAGTTCATTGAACAACTGCTGAACAATATCAGCAGCAACTGAACAACAATAACAACAGTTTGAAGGCATCAATACTTTGGCGCTCTGCCTTCTTTACGGTCCAGCTCTCATAACCACACGTGATCACTGGGAAGTCCATACCCTTGACTATACGGACCTTTGTCGGCAGATTGATACCTCTGCTTTTCAACACACTGTCTAGGTTTGTCATAGCTTTCCTCCTAAGAAGCAACTGTCTTCTGATTTCATGGCTGTAGTTACAACCTGCAGTGATTTTAGAGCCCAAGAAGAGAAAATCTATCACGCTTCCATCTTTTCCCCTTCTATTAGCCATGAAGTAATGAAGCCGGATACCATTATCTTAGTTTTTTTAATATTTAGTTTTATCTTTCTTAAGCCCATTTATGGCTTACCATAAGGCTTGACAGGCTGAGAAAGAATTTGCAATATAATACTGAGAAACTACATGAAAATACATTTCTTTTAGTCAACACCCTGTTTCCTCAAATTGTAAAGTTGACTCAAGAAGGTTTGAAAATTGTGAAGAACTGATCTAACTTGTTCCTTTTAACAATTTAAGTTCAGTTAAAACAATTCAGGTCCACTATTTTTCAATCATGTACTATCAGTCATTTATGTAAGGTTAGGAACTTGAAGGAAAAGAAACAATATATACAAAAAATTGCCTAGCCTTGCCCTTTACGAGTTAGTTTTCAACAACATATTATGTAAAGGCTATAGGAACTTGAAAGATAGAGATATTAAATTCTAATCTCTGACCTCTATGAGTGGAAGAGACAAAGAAAGCAATCATTACGATAAAACAGGATAAGCACTATGATAAAATAAGCCCAAGGTACTGTAGCACCAGGAAAAAAAGAATTTCCAATGCAAATAAATTCTTTCTTTTCTCAGCAGTGCATCAAATGTCCAGCTACAACAGTTTGTATGAAAACCTCCCTATTTTTGAAGACTTTAACCCAGAGGTTATCAATTCTTACTGAGCAACAGCATCACTTGAGAACATTTTGAAAACATACCTATATATCTAGACTGTTCCAGCTAGAGAGATTTCTAGAGATTTAATTGCTTTTTAGGGTTAGAGACAGAACACCAATATTTAAAAGATAAGAACAAAATACAAGTCCCCAACTGATTCTGCTGCATGGTTAAGGCTGAGAACCACTTCTGTCCAGATTTCTCTGGTTATTATGCAAAATTTTAGAATAGTTCAGGGCAATGGTTGCTTTCTACAAAATTTCATTTTAAGACAAGAAAAGATTGAAAATAGGGTTCTGAAACCAAAATTGGGGTCACAGGGTTAAACAAATTCAGCATAGGCCATGTAACATTAGCAGAGGAAGGCAAAGTCGAGCTGCAAATTAAATTCATTCTTTGAAGACTTATTAGTAGGCAAAGAAAGTCAATGAGCAATGTAGAAAATGATTTAAGCCTGCCGCTGCCATTTTATCTAGGGGCAAGCTCTGTCAAAGACTATTTAGTGCTTCGCCCTATTACCACAAACTTATCACCATCTGTTCCTTTTGTACATCCCTCTCTTTTGGCTGAAAGGAAATGCTTCCCACTATATTATTAGGTTTCTTATTATACACATTCCATCCTGTGGCTTGAATATCATAGTTGTACAAGAAAAAAGCAGCATTTTTGCCCTCCAGATGTCCCCATAACTCTCAGTACTTGATTTTCAACTTCTGGGAATTCCTTGAAACATATTCAAATGAGAAAAAAGATTATGTTAAAGATTATGAGTATACCTACATGCTGACCTAGGCTATTTTGTTTCTCCACCTCCATCAGGATACCTGTTGTGATTTTAAGAGTAGTCTTATTAGAACATCTGATTTCAGTTGCTTTGTTTGCTGGAGAAAATATGTTTATTACCAAAGCTGAAGATATCTGTGCTTCATTTTCAAATATGAGCTTTTTTCTCCCTTGAAAAATGGCAAGGAAAATTTTGCTTGAATATACTGATACAAACAGGAAAAATCTTGACTTAATGCTTATTTAGACATCATTCTGGTGGCATTTTAAAATTCAATTTCTCATCAGAGAAATAATGGTAATGGAGAGAATGCAGATTCAGAGGACTCACATAAATATTACAACCTATTGCCACCATAGCATTTTAATTTGTCCTTGGATAAACTTAGAATTTTTCATTAACTAAGTTTTCACATCTGTAGTTGTATCAAATCTTCCTCTTATTTCATTGAGATAATTTGATTATGTTCTCTTTGCCAGGGAGGTAGGCCAAGTAATATCTGAATGGCCCCTTCCATAACTCAATGTTGTGCTTTATAAGCATACAGGACTGATTACTCACATGCTAATATAATGCTCAAAACTCATAAAAAGAGAAACAACTGATTCACTAGTATTTCTATTGCTTGAAATCTATAGCAGATAACATGACAAAATGGGCAGAAAGAGGAATATGTTTCAAACCAAAGAATAAGACAAATCTGGGAAAAATTTGTCGGGTTTGCTTAAAATTAAGATAAGCAACCTACCTAAAAAAGAATTCAAAAGTTGTCCACTCAACAGGAAACAAATGGATAAACACAGTGAGAACTCTGAGATGGTCTTACTCATTTGAGATGTACCGAAGTACCACACAGAATTTATACTGAACTGAAAAATACACTTGCAGGATTCAACAGCAGAGTGGATGAAGTAGAAGAATGAATTAGTGAAGTGGAAGAAAAAGCAATGGAAATCACCTGGATAGAGCAAAACAGGTTTTTTTTTTAAAGTGATGATATCTTAAAGGAACTGTGGGACAACATGAAATGAAATAATTATTGCCTTATACTGGTCCCAGAAGGAAAAGAGAGAGAAGAGGCCAGAAAAATTATTTGAAGAAATAATGGTAGAAAACTTCCTTAATATGGGGAACGAAACAGATATCCAGATCCAGGAAGCACAGAAAACCCCAAACAAAATGAACTCCATGAGAACCAGATCAAAACACATTAAAAATTAAATGGCAAAAGTTAAGAAGATAGAATATTTTTTAAAATAGTACATCAGTATTTATTTATTTTTATTATAGTTTCTTTACAATACTGTATTAGTTTCAGGTATACAATAAAGTGATTCAGTTATATAATATATAGAATACATTTGCATATATGTGTGTATGTGTGCATGCTCAGTCACGTCCAACTCTTTGTGACGCCATGGACTGTAGCCCACCAGGCTCCTCTGCCCATAGGATTTATCAGGCAGGAATACTGGAGTGGGTTACCATTTCCTTCTCCAGGGGATCTTCCTGACCCAGGGATTGAACCCACATCTCCTGTGTCCCCTGTGTCTCCCATCATTAAACCAGCCTTAAAAAAAATGTTAAAGCAACTTCTCTAAACTGAAAAGAAGAGGCACTAATTAATAAGAAAATATACAAAAGTAAAACTCTTACTGGAAAAGGCAAATATACATTAAAAGTAGTGGATCAATCACTTATAAGCCAAGTATGAAGCTTGAAATTCAAAAATAGTAAATGAAACTAAAATTATATAGAATAGTTAAGAAAGCATAAAATAAAATATGTAAGAGCTGTTATCAAGAACATAAAATGTGGGTAGGGGAGTAAAAATGTAAATTTTAGTACATATTAAAAGTTAAGTTGTGATCAACTTGAAAGAGAACGCCATATACATAGGATGGTTATGTGAACCTCATGGTAACCACACACACACACAATCACACACACATACACACAAATTTATAGAAAATATATAGAAGAGAATGAAACAGAAATCTCAATATTACACTAAGGAAAGTCAGTAAACCACAAGAGAAGAGAGAAAGAGAAGGACTACAAAAACAGCTCCAAAAACAATGAACAAAATGGCAATAATTATATCCTTATTAATAATTACCTTAAATTTAAATGGAGTAAATTTACCAATCAAAAGATATACAGTGGCTGAATGTATGTTGCCTATATATTTAAGAGACAGAGGTCAGAAAAAGGACACACACAGACTAAATGTGAGAAGATGGGAAAATACATTCCATACCAATATAAATGAAAAGAAAGCTGGTACAGCTATGCTCATATTAGACAAAACAGACATTAAAACAAAGACTGTAATAAAGGACAAAAAAGGGTAGCATATAATGATAAAGCGGTCAATCCAGCAAGAAGCTTCATCATTTAAAAATGTATATGAAACCGTTTGAGCACCAAGATATATAAATCAAATATTAATGTACCTATTGGGAGAAATTAAAAGCAATACAATAATAGTAGGGGACTTCAAGCTCCCACTTAAAACAATACATAGATCATCCAGACAGAAAATCAATAAAGAAACATTGTCTTTACATGACACATTAAACTAGATGAACAAGAGACATATATATATAGAACATTCTACGTAAAGGAGCAGGTTACACATTCTTCTCAACTTCACATGGAACTTTCTCCAGGATGGATCACAAGTTAGCCCCCAAAACATGTCTCAATAAATTCTAGTATCTTTTCCAATCACCATAGTGTAAAACTAGATATCAATTATAAAATGAAAACTGTAAAAACCATATAAACATGAAGATTAAACAACATGCTGCTGAACAACCAATAGGTCACCAAGGAAATCAAAGGAAGAGTCACAAAAAACCTACAGACGAATGAAAACCAAAAATACGACATTTCAAAATGTACAGAACGCAGTAAAAGCAATTTTAAGGGGAAAGTTCATAGTCATCAGGCCTACCTCAAGTAACAAGAAAAGTCTCATATAAGAAATCTAAATTTATGACTAAGAGAACTAGAAAAAGGAAAACAAAAGGAAATAATAAAGGTCAGAGTAGAAATAAGTAAAAGGCTAAATAGACAGAAAATGAAAAATGAAACTAAGACCTGGTTCTTTGAGAATATAAATAAGACACAGCTACACTAACCAAGTTAAAGAAGATAGAGGGCTTAATAAACTTAAAAAACCTCAGAAATGAAAGAGGAGAAGTTACAACTCACACCACAGAAATGCAAAGGATCATAAGAGAATACTATGAACTCATATGTCAACGAATTAAGACAACCAGGAAGAAATTTCTAAAAACATGCAATCTGCCAAGACTGAATTCTGAAGAAATAGAAAACTCAAATAGCCTGATTACTAGTAAGGAGACTGAATCAGTGATCAAAAATCTTCCAACAAACAAAAGTCAAGGACCAAATGGCTTCACCGGTGAACTCTTGCACACATTCAAAGATGATTTGATATCTATTTCTCAAACTCTTCCAAAATAGAGAATAAAAATCATAAAACCATCTCAATATATGCAGAAAAAGCACTTAACAAAATTCACCAACCATTTTTGCTAAAATGTCTCAACAATGGTGTATAGAAGGAATGTGCCTCAATGAAAAGCCATATATGACAACCCACAGCTAACATCATACTCAAGAGTGAAAAGCTTAAAGTTTTTTCTCTAAAATAGGAACACTACAAAGATGCTCACTCTTGCCACTTCTATTCAACATAGTACTGGAAGCCCTAGCCACAGCAATTAGCCGGGCACTCAAATTGGAAAGGAAGAAGTAAAACCATCACTATTAGCAAATGACATGATACTACATAAAGCAAACCTTACAGACTTCACCAAAAAAACTGTCAGAACTAGCAAATTTAGCAGAGTCATAGATACAAAATCATTATGGCATTTTTATGCACTAATAATGAACTCTCAGAAAGGCATTTTTAAAAAATTTTCATTTACAACTTCATCAAAAAGAATAAAATACCTAGGAGTAAATTTAATCAAAGAAGTGAAAGATCTGTACATTAAAAACTATATGATGCTAATGAAAGAAACCGGACACACAAAAAAGTGGCAAGATATTCTGTGCTTGTGGATTTGAAGAATTAATATTAAAATGTCCATATTTTCTAAAGCAATCTACAGATTCAACATAATCCCTATCAAATGCCAATGGCATATTTCACAAAAGCGGAATAAATAATTCTAAAATTTGTATAAAACCACAAAAGACTCCAAATAGCATCACCCCCAAAAAAAGTCTTAAGAAAGAACAAAGCTAGAGGTTTCCTGCACTCACATTTTAAACTATACTACAAGGATTTAGTAAACAATACAGTATGCTATTAACACATAGCCCAACATGGAATTAAGAGTCAGAAATAAACACACTCATATATAACAATTAATCTATGAAAAAGAAATGAACAATGGAAAAATAACAGTCTCTCAATAAATAGTACTGGGAAAATTTGGACAGAAACATTAAAAAAAAAAAAAAAAAAACTAGACCACTATCTTACATCACTTACAAATACTAACCCAAAATGAATTAAAGACTTGAGTGTTAGACATGAAACAATAAAAAATTTCTAGATGAAGACATAGATGGTAACATTCATGACATCTGTGTTAGTTTTTATGGTTCTGACTCCAAAAGAAAGGGAAACAAAACCAAAAAATAATAGATGGGATTCTATCAAACTAAAAAGCTTCTGCACAGTAAATGAAACCATCATTAAAATGAAAAGGCAACTTACTGAATGGGAGAATATATTTGCCAACCCTATATCTGGTATGGAATTAATATCCAAAATATGTAAAGAACTTATACAACTCAACAACAACAAAACTAATCCAATTAAAAACCAGGCTGCTGCTGCTGCTAAGTCACTTCAGTCGTGTCCGACTCTGTGCGACCCCATAGACAGCAGACCAGCAGGCTCCCCCGTCTCTGGGATTCTCCAGTCAAGAATACTGGAGTGGGTTGCCATTTCCTTCTCCAATGCATGAAAGTGAAAAGTGAAAAGTGAAAGTGAAGTCGCTCAGTCATGTCTGACTCTGTGCAACCCCATGGACTGCTGCCTACCAGGCTCCTCCGTCCATGGGATTTTCCAGGCAAGAGTACTGGAGAAAAACCAGGCAGAAAACCCAAATAGACAATTTTTAATAGGACATACACACAGCCAAGAGGCACATGAAAAGATGTTCAACATCTCAAATTACTAGGGAAATGTGAATCAAAATGAATGAGACATCACATTATACATATTAGAATGGCTGGTCAGGTCCATGAATCAAGGAAAATTGGAAGTGGTCAAACAAGAGATGGCAAGAGTGAATGTTGACATTCTAGGAATCAGCGAACTGAAATGGACTGGAATGGGTGAATTTAACTCAGATGACCATTATATCTACTACTGTCGGCAGGAATCCCTCAGAAGAAACGGAGTGGGCATCATGGTCAACAAAAGAGTCCGACATGCAGTACTTGGATGCAATCTCAAAAAAGACAGAATGATCTCTGTTCGTTTCCAAGGCAAACCATTCAATATCACAGTAATCCAAGTCTATGCCCCAACCAGTAACACTGAAGAAGCTGAAGTTGAACGGTTCTATGAAGACCTAACAAGACCTTTTAGAACTAACACCCAAAAAAGATGTCCTTTTCATTATAGGGGACTGGAATGCAAAAGTAGGAAGTAAAGAAACACCTGGAGTAACAGGCAAATTTGGCCTTGGAATATGGAATGAAGCAGGGCAAAGACTAATAGTTTTGCCAAGAAAATGCACTGGTCATAACAAACACCCTCTTCCAACAACACAAGAGAAGACTCTATACATGGACATCACCAGATGGTCAACACCGAAATCAGATTGATTATATTCTTTGCAGCCAAAGATGGAGAAGCTCTATACAGTCAATAAAAACAAGACCAGGAGCTGACTGTGGCTCAGATCATGAACTCCTTATTGTCAAATTGCACTTAAATTGAAGAAAGTAGGGAAAACCACTAGACCATTCAGGTATGACCTAAATCAAATCCCTTATGATTATACAGTGGAAGTGAGAAATAGATTTAAGGGCCTAGATCTGATAGATAGAGTGCCTGATGAACTATGGAATGAGGTTCGGGACATTGTACAGGAGACAGGGATCAAGACCATCCCCATGGAAAAGAAATGCAAAAAAGCAAAATGGCTGTCTGGGGAGGCCTTACAAATAGCTGTGAAAAGAAGAGAAGCGAAAAGCAAAGGAGAAAAGGAAAGATATAAACATCTGAATGCAGAGTTCCAAAGAATAGCAAAAAAAGATAAGAAAGCCTTCTTCAGCGACCAATGCAAAGAAATAGAGGAAAACGACAGAATGGGAAAGACTAGGGATCTCTTCAAGAAAATCAGAGATACCAAAGGAACATTTCATACAAAGATGAGCTCGATAAAGGACAGAAATGGTATGGACCTAAAAGAAGCAGAAGATATTAAGAAGAGATGGCAAGAATACACAGAAGAACTGTACAAAAAGATCTTCATGACCCAGATAATCACGATGGTGTGATCACTGACCTAGAGCTAGACATCGTGGAATGTGAAGTCAAGTGGGCCTTAGAAAGCATCACTACGAACAAAGCTAGTGGAGGTGATGGAATTCCAATGGAGCTATTTCAAATCCTGAAAGATGATGCTGTGAAAGTGCTGCACTCAATATGCCAGCAAATTTGGAAAACTCAGCAGTGGCCACAGGACTGGAAAAGGTCAGTTTTCATTCCAATGCCAAAGAAAGGCAATGCCAAAGAATGCTCAAACTACTGCACAATTGCACTCATCTCACACGCTAGTAAAGTAATGCTCAAAATTCTCCAAGCCAGGCTTCAGCAATACGTGAACCATGAACTTCCTGATGTTTAAGCTGGTTTTAGAAAAGGCAGAGGAACCAGAGATCAAATTGCCAACATCTGCTGGATCACGGAAAAAGCAAGAGAGTTCCAGAAAAACATCAATTTCTGCTTTATTGACTATGCCAAAGTCTTTGACTATGTGGATCACCATAAACTGTGGAAACTTCTGAAAGAGATGGGAATACCAGACCATCTGATCTGCCTCTTGAGAAATTTGTATGCAGGTCAGGAAGCAACAGTTAGAACTGGACATGGAACAACAGACTGGTTCCAAATAGGAAAAGGAGTTCGTCAAGGCTGTATATTGTCACCCTGTTTATTTAACTTATATGCAGAGTACATCATGAGAAACGCTGGACTGGAAGAAACACAAACTGGAATCAAGATTGCCAGGAGAAATCTCAATAACCTCAGATATGCAGATGACACCACCCTTATGACAGAAAGTGAAGAGGAACTCAAAAGCCTCTTGATGAAAGTGAAAGTGGAGAGTGAAAAAGTTGGCTAAAAGCTCAACATTCAGAAAACGAAGATCATGGCATCCGGTCCCACCATTTCATGGGAAATAGATAGGGAAACAGTGGAAACAGTGTCAGACTTTATTTTTCTGGGCTCCAAAATCACTACAGATGGTGACTGCAGCCATGAAATTAAAAGACGCTTACTCCTTGGAAGGAAAATTATGACCAACCTAGGTAGCATATTCAAAAGCAGAGACATTACCTGGCCAACAAAGGTCCGTCTAGTCAAGGCTATGGTTTTTCCTGTGGTCATGTATGGCTGTGAGAGTTGGACTGTGAAGAAAGCTGAGCGCCGAAGAATTGATGCTTTTGAACTGTGGTGTTGGAGAAGACTCTTGAGAGTCCTTTGGACTACAAGGAGATCCAACCAGTCCATTCTGAAGGAGATTAGCCCTGGGATTTCTTTGGAAGGAATGATGCTAAAGCTGAACTCCAGTACTTTGACCACCTCATGCGAAGAGTTGACTCATTGGACAAGACTCTGATGCTGGGAGGGATTGGGGGCAGGAGGAGAAGGGGACAACAGAGGATGAGATGGTTGGATGGCATCACTGACTCGATGGACATGAGTCTCCGTGAACTCCGGGAGTTGGTGATGGACAGGGAGGCCTGGTGTGCTGCGATTCATGGGGTCGCAAAGAGTCGGACACAACTGAGCGACTGATCTGATCTGATTATCAAAAGACCAATAACAAGAGTTGGAAAGGATATGGAAGAGAATGCTCACACTGCTGGTGGGACTGTAATTCATGCAAAATATGTAGGACCTATAGGAAATTCATTTTAATGACCGCAATCCCTGAAGCCATATTCCATATGAAGAAATACTGCTATGCTATGTACAAATCAGATATATGATTGAGCTTTTAAAGAAGTACAGGTGAGTAAGGAAAAGGAACATATTTCTTAGGAAAGATACCATGAAGCACAGTTAAGTGAATAACATATATGGATTGATTACTGAAAGCAATGCCTTATTGCTCCACCATTCTAAAGCTTCAGAACATGGTTCTGGCACTTTATACTGATGTTGATGGTGAAAATAAAAACAAGTGTGCTTGTTTTAATTAATATATCACTATTAATTTAGTCTGAGCTTTCCATTTTGTAAATAAGTATCCTGAGAAACAAAGAAGGACCTTTTTCAATGTAACTGACATTCTTTTGCTATTGTATAGTCACTAAGTTGTATCCTTCTCTTTGCGACCTCATAGATGGTAGACCACAGGCTCCTCTGTCCATGGGATTTCCCAGGCAAGAATACTGGAGTGGGTTGTCATTTCCTCCTCCAGGGAATTTCTTGACTCAGGGATCAAACCCTCATCTCCTGTGTCTCCTGCATTGGCAGATGGATTTTCTTTTTACCACTGCATCACCTGGGAAGGATAGGTATCATCATACAAATTCAGGAAGAGGATTTTCATTTATGGTGTTTATTACAAGTACAAGATTATGTAGAGATAATTACAGAAGATTGCAGGGGTAACTGAAAGACAGAGATACACAAATATATATTTCATGTGTATCCTAGAAATTAAAAACATGAACTCCTGTTTTTGAAATATCTGGGAAGCCATGAAAGTTATAATAATGATAATAAAATTATTTATTACATTGGTTTACCCATCTTTGTTCTTTGTATGTGGCAGATATATATGAGTGAGATAATTGAGTAAGCCTAGAGATGAGCCCTGGGTGTTCTTTGGAAGGACTGATGCTAAAGCTGAAAGTCCAGTACTTTGGCCACCTCATGCGAAGAGTTGACTCATTGGAAAAGACTCTGATGCTGGGAGGGATTGGGGGCAGGAGGGGAAGGGGATGACAGAGGATGAGATGGCTGGATGGCATCATCAACTCGATGGATGTGAGTCTGAGTGAACTCCAGGAGTTGGTGATGGACAGGGAGGCCTGGCATGCTGCGATTCATGGGGTAGCAAAGAGTCAGACATGACTGAGCGACTAAACTGAACTGAACTGAACAGACTGTCTATTTAAAACTTCAATTAAGAGGTGATTTGGAGAAAGGCATTGTTAGTTTTGTGTTTCAGAAAGTCATTTCATAGTATCTGTCATGATATTCTCATATACAAGATAGAGATGTATGAGCAGAATAATAATCTGGTTAAGCAGATGTAAAGCTGGTTGAACCACTGTATGAAGAGTGTGAGATTAGTGGCTCAGTTTTACGTTGGCAAGAAGACCTCTGTTGGTGTGCCAAAGAGCTCTGTACTCGGCTATGTCTCACTGAACACTATTATGAATGACTTGTATGAAGACATAAAGGCAATACTGTCATATTTGCAGATCTCACATATCTAAAAACTGTAAAACAACCAAGATCTAAGTAAACTGACAGGCTGGCGTGATGGGCTGCCAATGACAGAAGTGCATCGGCTTCTCAGAGAGACCATATTCAAGCTTAAACCAAGAAAGCAGTCAGCTTTTAACAATCTAATCTGTGATGTAAAAAGAATAAAAGCAATGCTAACAATGCCAATTTTTATTTAAGCCCTTATTATGTATAGGTACACTTCTACATGTTTTCCTGTACGTTTAGTCCTTAAAAAAGGGCAGTGAGAGAGTTTCATTCCTACTTTACAGATGACAAAACCAAGGTCAAGGGAAGGAAAGTTACTTTCTGTAAGTCACAGAGCTTACAGAGTTCTACTCTAAGTAGATAAGAGGCAAGGATACAGCCTGGGGCATCTAATTCAAGAAGCACTATGTCACAAATCCTATACTTCGCTTTCAAAAAAAAAAAAAAAGAAAACTTAGCACAGGTTGCTAAGGGTGACATTTTTAACAGCCCATAAGTGAAAATTTTCTTTGACAGAGAGTTCAACATGAGGCATCAGTATTGCCAGAATGGTTAATGGCATCTCCAGCAGCATATATCTAGAACAAGACAGATAACATTCTTGTTCTTCCATATGGTGTCATCCTGCTTCAAACTCACTCATGATCTAACTTTATGTGCCCTGAATTTCCTGCTTTTATATTGACACAGATAAAGAAACTTAACACATTAACAAACAATAATATAAAACAAAATATAGCATAATTTGAGCTCAAAATATATACTTTTAAAAATTGAGCAATATTTCAATAAATCACATTGATAATAAAGTGAAATCGAAACCTGTAAATAGTCCATTTATTTATTTTTTCAATCACATTAATGTACAAATACCACATAGCCTATTGAGCCAAAGTCATTTGGGTGAACTGGAACAATTTTCATGTTTCTCAAACAGCCAGACTTTCCTTTGACAATTATTTCATTTGATTATACAGTTTCTAATTTTCCTTTTTAATTGAATGCTACCAGTTCACTGATACTAAGAAAAAAGGAGTTGGACCTACATTTAGTGGATTTCAATCCACTCTGAATAGCTCTTAATAATTTTAATAGATTTTAGTTTTGAATTTAAATTTATGGTTAGATTGCTTAATTCTCCACCATCTACTTTTTGAAGCTTTATTTAAATGCTAAATACCCTATATATTGTTAATACAGTATTACTACATAAATTAAAAGCTTATATTTTATGGCACCAATATAGAAATTTATATGTTTTCTCTAATATTCTGAGGACTGATGAAATTCAAGTTTTTATTCTATAAGTAAAATAATGTTTGGAAGCAAATTCATAAAGATTCTAGAAGCAAAATAAAATTCAAGTAATCCTTTCAACTAGGAAGTTGTACTACATTCCACTTTGCTTCTCTTATATATGTCCATTTTTTTCTCACTTATAAACAACAGAAATATATTTTTAACAATTCTGTGGACTGAGAAGTCCAAGATAAAGGAAGTGACTCATTAGTGTAGGATATAATTACTTGAGATATATCCTTATTTTTATAAACTTGTAGGTCAAATAATTTATACAAATAGAAAATGAACTCTAACAGAGAGTTCAGACTACACACAGGATGCACAGAAGCTTCAATTCTTGATATGTACCTTGTCAGCTTGTGTTTACCTTCAATTTTTTTTTTCCCCCTCACTAATCAACCAATAGTCATGCTCCACAAACTTCCAAATTATTGGAATGGGTTATTTTTGAATCCCATTCCCTTATACGATGAACTTCAGAAACTATACATTAAGTGGAAAATTAAGTACAATTGTCTATTTTTAAACATGAAGACAATGCTAATTACAATTCTCCAGATAAACATACATAATTATAGTAATTACAATTCAACAATAACTCACTGGTACTTACTATTATAAACTCATAAACTATTATTCAGTACCCTATAAAATTCAAATTTAATTGAAAGTGCTAGTTTAGCATAATTCCCACAAGCCATCATCTTTAATATTCTGGAATGAATGAGGTTTTGGTTGAGCTATTAATTGATACTGACAAGCAATAACCACTGGAATGAAACTGCAATTATGAGTGGCAATTAATCACATTTGCTGTCATCTCTAGTGTCAAACAAAATTCAATAATATTTTAAATAGTTTTTAAAAGTTTATATCTTTTATGTTTCAATTCACTAACTGGAAACCAAAAGCAGTTTTCTGAGATAATCAAATAACATCCAAAATATGTCAAACATGTAAAATATGAACACTGTATTTCTTACCTCTAAAAGCTTTTCTTTTTTTCCCCCCAAATTATTTTCAGGATAAATCTTTGTCTTTGCAGACTAGTAAAAGCACCTCATTTCACCTTCCACTTGCCTTAATTCAGTACATCATTTTGACTCATAGATCACCCTCAGACACAGCAAAAATTGCACATGCAGAAGAAGTTCCTGAGAGCAGGAACTTCAGTAAGCATCGTTAAGGACTTGAGATAATTTGACAGCGAATTTTTAGAAGCTTCAATTGATCAATGTCTCTTTGAATCGGGGCAAGGAGGCAGCAGGATTTAATTTCTTTTCCCCTCATTATTTCTAATTAACAGGACAACTAGTGATGTTCTTTGCTGTAACCTAAGGCACGCATACCCCAGCATCCTTCACCAATTGACCAAGTCTGTTCAAAAGCCGCTGGAAGTTTCCTTTTGCTACCAAGGTTATGACCTCAAGAGTGAAACGAATGAATGTATTTGCTGTAAACTGAGCTAGGCCATCTACCAGATGATCACATAAACGGCAGTGTTAACAACACAAGATCTAATCCCAGACAAATGAAAACTTGATGCAAGGTGGAGACTGTGACCTCACTAAGTGGATGTGTACCAAATATTCAAGCAAGCACAGAGCCTCAACTTAAATATTCATAAATCCCAATCCTTGGTTGGTTGGTGAGATATAACTATAATGTCCTGTTTCCTTTTACATGCTTAGAGTTTATGGCAAGTTTATTGTACTGGGACAGTTAATCCTCAACAACGAAGAAAGGAAGTAAAGCATCTATTTGCTCTAAACTCTGAATCTGAAACATGTTTTCTGGAAGGGTTTTTCATAAAGCTGAAAATGTCAACAACTTAAAAATGGATATGCCCTATAATTAAAAATCTTGAATAGGTATAGCAAACTTACCTAATTAGAAATATTTCTAAATGCATAGCATTTGTATATTTTTCATAGAATATTATTAAAGTGAAGAGACTTACTGCAAGCAGACACTTAAAGAAGGAAGGAACATTATACTAATTGCATATACTGATTAATAATGTTCATGGAATGACCTTCATTTTAATTATTCTCTTTTTACTTCTGTTTCAATGAATTGTATTTATGCTCATTATTGACTTACAATAACATAATGAGTGGTCAAGGCTAGATTTCATACTGTTTTCAAACTGCATCAATGTAATTTGACCTTTTCTGTTTTGTTATTTATGGTTCTGACACAGTAGGTTATGATATCTTTCTGTCTGTGTCTTTCAAAAGTTAAGTTTACTCTGATTTTGGATTCATCTCTTTCTCTTTGTCTCCTATTGTGCTGCCAGGGAAGCCCATTCATAACTGCAGTTTTATAAGTCTCTGAGTTACTCTATTAGCAGGTCAATTATTTTCAGTTGTCTGGAGTTACAAGTTTTGCCTAACCCATGTTGGCCGGTATACTACAAAGAAAGCTTGCTTAAATTCAGAGTAGTGCCACAGGAGTAGTACTGAAAGTCTTATGGTTGGTTACAACTGCTAGTTACTACTGACCTTCAAAGAATCCAGGTGAAAAAGCCTGTTCCATAGCTTGGAAGTTGGGGACTTGGTAGTCTCTTAGTCATGTCCAATGCTTTGCAACTCCGTGGATCCGCCAGGCGCCTCTGTCCATGGAATTCTCCAGGTGAGAATACTGGAGTGGGTTTTCTTTGGGGACTTAACTGAATCCTAATCCATGCACCAGATCAGACCCCATGAGCTCCTAGAGGAAACTTTACAGCACATCTCTGTGTCAGGTGCTCTGGGTAAGGTTCAATTGAGCTTTATCTTCTTTTCTAATTAGGTACCAATTCTGCCTTTGTTTTCCTATTGCCCTTCCATCAGAAATACAGAAGACTCACGGAATATTTCTTTACCATTCGCTAGGGGTAAAGACGGAGAAGGCAATGGTACCCCACTCCAGTACTCTTGCCTGGAAAATCTCATGGACGGAGGAGCCTGGAAGGCTGCAGTCCACGGAGTTGCTGAGGGTCGGACACAACTGAGTGACTTCACTTTCACTTTTCACTTTCATGCATTGGAGAAGGAAATGGCAACCCACTCCCGTGTTCTTGCCTGGAGAATCCCAGAGACGGGGAAGCCTGGTGGGCTGCCGTCTATGGGGTTGCACAGAGTCGGACATGACTGAAGCGACTTAGCAGCAGCAGCAGCAGCAACAGCAGTGGTAAAGAACCCAGGTGGCGCTAGTGGTAAAGAACCGGTGTGCCCATGCAGGAGAAGTAAGAGATGCAGGTTTGATCCCTGAGTAGGGAAGATCCCCTGGAGGAGGGCATGGCAACCCATTCCAGAATTCTTGCATGGAGAATCTCATGGACAGAGGAGCCTGGTGGGCTATGGTTCACTGGGTCGCAAACAGTCAGACAAGACTGAAGTGACTTAGCACTCACACACATGCACAGAGTATAAATTTCTCTTTGCTGTCTCCAAGCCTATCAAACTCCAGGCTATCAGAAGTGATATTTAATAAAGAGACTTAAGGGAAGTCCTGTTCCTAGGTGGTCTAAGCTCCAGTCAAGTGTCAAGTTACATGTTTGGGAAGGTGCATGTCTAAATGATGTGAGATTCCTCCACGACAAAACTGTGGATATGGATTTATACATTCGTGTTCATGCAGAAACATTCACAGAGTGCAGATATAAGACATGATTACACAAAGAATTCTTCTGTGCTTTCTGCTTAAGTTCCTATTTGCTGTGTTAATGCCTCGCATAGAAATCTCCTTGCCTGCCATGGTGAATTTCTTTTACAGTGTCTTGGAGAAATATACCGCTTGAAGAGATAGAATACTTCCCTTCACCAGAATGAGAATTATGTAACTGAACAGATTCCAAAATAGTTTTAAAAGAAAATTATTGTGGAGGATGTTATTATGTGTGAAAAGAGAAAGTCTCTACCTGTGAAATTAAATTTAACAATTGAACCAAGATTCAAAAATTGAACAGGTTTCTTTGCAAGATTTTCTTAAGACTTTGACTTGCTAATGTGTACTGAGTGTCCAAGAAGGAGATTTAACAGCCACATTTCCCAAGCTCACTAGAAGACAGAATTCTTGTTTTCAAAACACTATTAAAATCTCTCTAAATAATTAAAGAAGCAAAGAAAAACCTAAAGAACATAGTTTTGAATGCTAGGATGTAATTTTTTGCATTCCTTTTTTGACTTAACTGCTAAGAAGCACAAAGCTAAATAAACCACTCAGAGTATCCAAAGTATCTCTTTAGTTAACATAATTATATTGCATTAAAGAGCATCATACTCTTATTGTTATCTACTACAATATCTTGGAAGCAAATAAAGCACAAATGCATGAAACTTTAAAAACACAGGTGTATTGAAAACACTAAAAAACATGCATTATAAGAGAGTTTTTTTTCCAAAAATCAATTTACTCATCATTGGCACTATCATTTTACTTTATTTCAAATACAAAACTTCAAGAATGATCCCTTTGTGTTCAAATGATTCAGGCTGCTTAATACATCCTTGAGATGGCCTTGGATTTATCAAAATCAAATAAAAATTACATGCATAATAAAAGGCAACTTCTATATTCAAATCAAGGGATTACATTCATTTGAACACCATTTGAAAAAATAATCAGGTCTTATTACCTACAGTCTTACAGATTAATTATATTTCTTATTTTTTAAGTTTTAAAATAAAGCTTCCTAATCGCCAAAGTCACTGTCCAAATATCAATTTTATATAACCACATTCTCTCCAGTATATATATATATATATTCAGATCCCATTCAGGGAAGGGAAAATCAATTCACTTTAATTCAGTTTCTTCACAAGTGGTTTCTCAAACCTGTGTCCATATAAATCACCAAAGAGTTTGTTTAAAATGTAGATTTGCTGGGCCAGTTCCCAGAGATCCTGACTCAGGAAGACTGCCTGAGGTCCTGGAATCTCCATCTCTGAGAAGTACCCCCAGGTGATTCAGACAGTGGCGCCTGGTCTAGTACTAAAAAACTGCTGTTGAAGAGCATGTGGCCAATGGAGATCAATTTTAGTTGTATTTAAACTCAATTGCCCTCCCACTCCAAGAAGGCATAGCCACTGGCAGTGTTCGGGAAAGGACTTATGGGTCACTTAGAAATTCAGCATAGAAATGCCCACCTTTCCTTATTTCATAAACCTCTCTAGCTCCTATTTCATCTACACTTGAGCTTGCTTTGTTCAGCCACTACAAATGTGGCTTCTAGTCCCAGTAATGCTATTAAATTGTATGGCCAATTAGCAAATCTCATAACTTGTTATTCAAATAGTAGATGGTATTATATTATTTCAAAAGTCACAATCCCCTTTATAAATTAGTGAATTAGGGGTAAACCTCAATTTTTCTTTTTATTTTCTAGGTTATTTTATCTAAGCCACAGGTTTTCAAAATGAGCTTCAATTTTTTTGTGATAACCTAACACCTGTGTCTTTCACAGTAGACCACAAATTGCCTCCATTTTCTTTCAGAAATAAGAAGAAACAATAAACATTAAAACAAAAAAGTGACTGAATGCACTGAGGGTAGTTCACCCCTTTTCCCTGAATGGATAAAGTAACTGAAGGTAGGTGCAACTCTTAGTTTGCAAAAGATTTAGACTGAATAGTATACAGACTCTTGAGAGTCCCTTGGACTGCAAGGAGATCCAACCAGTCCATTCTGAAGGAGATCAGCCCTGGGATTTCTTTGGAGGGAATGATGCTGAAGCTGAAACTCCAGTACTTTGGCCACCTCATGTGAAGAGTTGACTCACTGGAAAAGACTCTGATGCTGGGAGGGATTGAGGGCAGGAGGAAAAGGGGACGACAGAGGATGAGATGGTTGGATGGCATCACTGACTTGATGGATGTGAGTCTGGGTGAACTCCGGGAGTTGGTGATGGACAGGGAGGCCTGGCGTGCTGTGATTCATGGGGTTGCAAAGAGTTGGACACGGCTGAGTGACTAAACTGAACTGTGAAAATGATGCCAGGAAATAGCTTTGATACTTTCTTTCCAAGGCTGAAATTTCAATACACTCTCTTCTTGGCTTCTCGTCAAGCCTGTGAGGTCTGTTTACATGGAATATAAGAGTAGTCACCGTTCGTTTGTTTGGGGTAAGTTAAAGAAACCAACACGTGCCTTTTGTCTCCTACAGGAGCCACCAAGGAAAAATAAGAGGCATCTGTGAGTGGGGGATGGAGTATGGTCCCTGATCAGCTTCACTGTCAGAGTCACAGCAAGGGCTATAAAACACAGGTTCTCAGCTCCTATATTCTGCCCTCTGAAAAGGAAGGAAAAAACCGGTTGCCCTGAGTTTGCCAAATATTTGTTTGTTCTTAAAATCCAAGATAAAGTGTTTCTCTGTTCTACTGGAACTTTTAGAGCTGAACAATTTAGATATTAAATAATAAAATAAACATAAAATTTCAACCAGGTAGAGTAAGTCTATTCTGTAGCCAAGAATTTTATTACTGTGCATTAAGATGATACAGTTTTAGTGGAGAAGGTAAAAAAATACCCATAACTTTTTATTAGGAAAGGTGAAGTCCTTGGCAATCAAGGCTACTTGGTTTGTATTTGTAATTAATAAAAATATACAGATAAAGTATTTAGATGAAAATGTCATCGATCACATAATCCATTTTTAACCTCACCTTAAAATTTACTTTGTGGTATATGAACAAAATTTTTAATTGTGTGTGTTATGTAGATAACTAGCTTATATCATCAGTAATTCTGGCAGTAGGTACATATTATTATTCTACAATGTAAAAGCAATCTACAATGTGTAACCAAATGGCTTATTTTACAGGATAGACTCTAGAATTATAGTTTGGCTCTGGCCCGACCCCAGGGCACATTTCTTTATTTCTCCAGTCCTTTTCACCTCCCCAAGCATCAACTATAAAACAGGCATAAGATTACCCACAGGAATATTGTACTTAGTAAGAGATAAATCAGTTTTTCCACAAGAGAGTTATTATTCCTAAATGGCACCCTGAAGAGAGAAGCATACCTAGAATATTCACACTTTATTGAAGTTGCAGTGAAGGGAAATTTCACAACCAAGGGCACCACCGACTAGTGACGAGGAGAGACAAATAGTCTACTCACTACGTCTGTTTTGGTCATGCTTTGGTGAATATTCCCTCACTGTCTTAGCTCCAGACTTTAATAAAACAGATTCTTGAGTTTACATATTTTGGTCAAAGTAAAATCATTTTTTAAAAGAGTAGAATTTGAGAAAGACTCTGAAAAGACCTCGTTAGTTTACTTTAATCTCCCTGTAGTGTCCTTCAATAATTATATTTTTAATACTTCAGCTTGATGCTTGACAGTAATTGTTTCCAAGAAATTGTACATTCCCACTACATGCATTATTGATAAATACAGATAAACAGAGTGTTTTCACATTACAAAATTTTCAGTGCTTTGTTCGATTCCAACAAGAGCGTTTGGTCTCTTCTATTCCACTGCAGTTGGCATAATGGTAAAGAATTTGCCTGCCAATGCAGGAGACACAGGAGATGCAGGTTTGATCCCTGAGTCAGAAAGATCCAATGGAGAAGCAAATGGCAACCTGCTCCAGTGTTCTTGCCTAGGAAATCCCATGGACAGTGGAACCTGGTGGGTTATAGTCCATGGGATTGCAGAGTCAGACACAACTGAACACACACACACACACATTCCATTTCCTTCTCTGTACTAAATTTTACACATGATGATTAAATCAGTGTTCTTTCCATCTAACCTCTGAGTAGATGAATATCCCATAATTATGATTTTAATATATTCTTGACAATGTTGCTGATTCCTTTCATATGGAAAGAGATTTCTATTCATTACTTGTCCCTCTGACTATAGATAAAAATGTGAAGCTTTAGGAGTTATGATTATAAAAACAGCAATTCACAAACAAGTGGCATTTGACATTGGGCTCTTCCACGTTGTCCCTGGGATCCATGGAATAATCCTTGGAAATTCCATCTTGTTGAAATAATTCATATATGAGTGATGTCAATAGCTGCAGAATGGTGCAACATGTATTTAAAGAGCCTGGTATTTCATTATCCTCATGGAGTCGTTGTGCATGGTGGTATCATCAAAATCCATTCAGACTCAGCTGATTATTCAATACACTTTCGAAGGATCTCTTTCTCCTTTCATCCTCAATGCACTCCCCAAGGAAACAGGATATATCAACACACCATATGGTAAGTGGAATCAATCACAGCATCATATTGTATTTTCTATCACATGCTATTTGACAATATGACATGCTCAAGTTCTTTGCTGACGAACACTATAACTCTTAATATAGGTCTGTTAATATTGCTTCCTTCTCTTCCCCTCTCACAGTCATTGCTATTAGCCTATTTTTATGTCTGAATAAAATCCTGGGTTTCTTCCTGATGCAGCTTTTTTTTTTTTTTTTTATAACAGTGTATAAAAGTAAAATGTAAGCAAAAAGATGAAATAGCTCCAGATGTGGTAATTCAGTGACAAGCAGTTGAGCTATACACGGGTATGAAGTAAATGGCCATAAAATATTGAATTTTACTGTATCCTAGACACATAGTAGAACAGAAACAACAGGGGCCCTGCCATTCTTTCTCAGCTTATGACTGCTAGTGAGACCAAGGGGGAAGTGATTTCTGCACTCAGAGAGATAAGCACCCTCACTTCATGATACTGTGGTGAGATTTACGTAAGGTAACATGCGTAAGGTTCCCAGAGCTGGTGCCATGACAAAACATTACACAATATCTGAGACCTGTCTGTTCCCACGTTCTCCACCCCGCTAAAGCTCCCCTGAGATTTCCCAGACATCAGATAGAAATTGTAACTTTAAACATTGAACCGTACACATACTAGAAGCTTTTTATGCATCATATTGGCATAGTTCACTTAACTGAAATGTAAGTCTATCATACAAACTTGTATTTGTATATCACTCAACACATAATGGCATTTCTGCATTATTTATTTTATGATGGAAAACTCAGAAAGGAGGGCTATGGTTGTTACTGTGTGTTTCACTGCCTTTTATCTTATATGCTATTAATTAATAAAAGTTATGTGATGAATTGCATGATCATTTTTATGATGACCAAATGGTAAGATATAAAGGAATATTATGAAAGAATACAAGAAATTAGCTCAGTTGGCTAAAGTTACTAAGTACCTTGCAAGCAGCAAAAGATAATTTTACTGGTAGTATAGTTTTATAATTTGGTAAGGGAAAATAAAGAATAGGTTTAAAATAATTTTTAGGCAAAAGGCAAAAAATCTTTTATTGAAGATTTGCTATGAGTTTTAGGGAATAGCAATGAAAACCAAGTATGAAATCTAAATTTATAAAATAGTATACATCCTCATTTCACATACTTATTTTTCTTCACACCAGCCCTGTAATAAGAGGCAAAGGAAAAGAAGAAAACCACAAGGCTCGATAAAGGACAGAAATGGTATGGACCTAACAGAAGCAGAAGATATTAAGAAGAGATGGCAAGAATACACAGAACTATACAAAAAAGATCTTCATGACCCAGATAATCACGATGGTGTGATCACTGACCTAGAGCCAGACATCCTGGAATGTGAAGTCAAGTGGGCCTTAGAAAGCATCATTACAAACAAAGCTAGTGGAGGTGATGGAATTCCAGTTGAGCTATTTCAAATCCTGAAAGATGATGCTGTGAAAGTGCTGCACTCAATATGCCAGCAAATGTGGAAAACTCAGCAGTGGCCACAGGACTGGAAAAGGTCAGTTTTCATTCCAATCCCAAAGAAAGGCAATGCCAAAGAATGCTCAAACTACTGCACAATTGCACTCATCTCACACGCCAGTAAAGTAATGCTCAAAATTCTCCAAGACAGGCTTCAGCAGTACGTAAACTGTGAACTTCCAAATGTTCAAGCTGGTTTCAGAAAAGGCAGAGTAAGGAGAGATCAGATTGCCAACATCTGCTGGATCACTGAAAAAGCAAGAGAGTTCCAGAAGAACATCTATTTCTGCTTTATTGACTATGCCAAAGCCTTTGACTGTGTGGATCACAATAAACTGTGGAAAATTCTGAAAGACATGGGAATACCAGACCACCTGACCTGCCTCTTGAGAAATCTGTATGCAGGTCAGGAAGCAACAGTTAGAACTGGACATGGAACAACAGACTGTTTCCAAATAGGAAAAGGAGTATGTCAAGGCTGTATATTGTCACCCTGTTTATTTAACTTATATGCAGAGTACATCATGAGAAACGCTGGACTGGAAGAAACACAAGCTGGAATCAAGATTGCCGGGAGAAATATCAATAACCTCAGATATGCAGATGACACCACCCTTATGGCAGAAAGTGAAGAGGAACTCAAAAGCCTCTTGATGAAGGTGAAAGTGGAGAGTGAAAAAGTTGGCTTAAAGATCAACATTTAGAAAACGAAGATCATGGCATCCGTTCCCATCACTTCATGGGAAATAGATGGGGAAACAGTGTCAGACTTTATTTTTATGGGCTCCAAAATCACTGCAGATGGTGACTGCAGCCATGAAATTAAAAGACGCTTACTCCTTGGAATGAAAGTTATGACCAACCTAGATAGCATATTCAAAAGCAGAGACATTACTTTGCCAACAAAGGCCTGTCTAGTCAAGGCTGTGGTTTTTCCTGTGCTCATGTATGACTGTGAGAGTTGGACTGTGAAGAAGGCTGAGCGCTGAAGAATTGATGCTTTTGAACTGTGGTGTTGAGAAGACTCTTGAGAGTCCCTTGGACTGCAAGGAGATCCAACCAGTCTATTCTGAAGGAGATCAGCCCCGGGATTTCTTTGGAGGGAATGATGTTAAAGCTGAAACTCCAGTACTTTGGCCACCTCATGTGAAGAGTTGACTCATTGGAAAAGACTCTGATGCTGGGAGGGATTGGGGCAGGGGGAGAAGGGGACGACAGAGGATGAGATGGCTGGATGGCATCACTGACTCGATGGACGTGAGTCTGAGTGAACTCTGGGAGTTGGTGATGGACAGGGAGGCCTGGCGTGCTGCGATTCATGGGGTTGCACAGAGTCAGACACGACTGAGCGACTGATCTGATCTGATCTGACAAGCATAAAGAAAACTACAAGTATATATATATGTTTTGTGTGTGTGTGTGTGTGTGTGTGTGTGTGTGTACAAGGAGGAAGACAATAGGCAGATTATCTGCGTAACACTGGTTCCTAAAAGAGCACTGATTTTGAAACAATCCTTTAGGGTTACCTTGGTCTGTTTATCGGGCTATCGAACATGGGTTCATCCAGTCACTACCTACCAAGCACATCCTCAATGAGCTGGCACCAGACCAAGTACTTCTCTGCTTGGTAATGCTGTCTTTCTTCCCAGTCCCTCCTCATTACAGACTGGGAGCAATGTTTAAATTATTTAACAACTTGTACAGCATAGGAACTAAGTATTCAGAAAGAATACGTTGTGTTTACTACCTTAAATATGTTGCCAAATTTCATATACATTATTGCCATTTATTTACTTAACCACTATGCAGGAAGTACCATTCTTATTCCCATTTCACGCATGAGAAAATTGAGATTTAGAGACATCATTTCCTCAAAGTCTTATTATTTGTAGGTAGAAAGGCCAGGATTAGAATCTAGGCCAGTGATGGGAGGTCCTAATAAACAAAATTCAAAAAAAGAAAAAAATCCATAACATGGGGAGTCAGGGTACCATTAAAATGCCTGATAGAGGCCCTTACTTTTTGATATTTTATCTGCACAGTTGTTGACTAAATGTACCATATAATTATGTCTCTCCTATCTGTCCTTTTGCCTTCTTTTCAATCATTGGGAAAACTGATTGCAAAATTTGTTTTCTGCATTTCTGAAAATTGCATCAGCTTAAGTGTTTAGAAAAAATGCCTTGATGATTAAGAGCTTCATATCCATAGTTATAGTTCTGAAATTGTAAGTTTAAATTGTGCCAGAGAAAACGATCTGGTTTATACTGAAAAATGAACCATGGCAGGAAAGCAGAGCAATCTGGGGCTAACAGGGATCGTATCTCTTGTCTGGTCCAACCTTGCCATTTTATAGATGAGGAAGGAAGGCCCAGAGGGTTCCTGACTTTCCAGGTCCCTCTGTCAGGCGCAGCTGGGAGTGGATCGTGGCTCTAGGATTCTGCATACTTTCTCGGAGGTACATAAAATAGAACGCCTGACAAGGTCAGGCTCAGGGGACAAGGGTCCCCTGAGTCCAGGTTTTGACACTAAACAGCTATGTTCTCTTTAGAAGGTCATTTATGCTCTCTGAGTCTCATTTTCCTGGTGTGAAAAGAAAAGTTTCTTACTATGTAATCTTTTTCTTTGCTTTTAGCTTGAATATTTTTTTACCCTGCATTTCATTACATCATAGCTCATCGGGTGATGTTAGCTAGACATCGTTACTCATCACCTATGCTTCACCCGCCACCATTCTGATTCACAATGCAAATACTGCCCTCATTTGCTTTCCTGAGATGAACAGTTTTTATGCTAAGATCTAAGTTTTGTTGTGGAGTTGGTTAGCCTTGAAACCTTTCAAAAAATCTATTAGGGTAGCTTAAAAATTCTCTGTATAGGGATTATATATCTTAATAATGATTATACAATAAATATTTGATGATATGTTTTGGTCATGTAATCAGGGATAAGACAGTAACCCCCTTAAAGATGTTTAACAACACAATCAATTATTGAAGGCTTGATTAGGACTGTTATTAAGGAATAAGAAATGAGAGATAGAGGTGACCAGTAAAGAGATTCAAGGACTTGAAGCACGTATCTGAAAACAGCAAATATATATGGTACGACTAAAACATAAACAGACTATCTTTCCTGGAAACCCATGCTGTTTTAATATTCTTTGTCATTCTAAATGGTTTTTCCAAAGGGAAAATTTCAGTAAGGGCTCACTAATGCTCTTGTAGAAGGTCAAATCCATATCTGAATGAAGAAATACATTCCAAACTCCACTAAGAGTCTTGACAAATTTTTTTTTTATTACAGTTGGAGTGCTTATATTGTAATATTGGTCCCACTGAGGAAAGAGTATTAATAATAGTAGTAGTAATAATAACAATAGTGGTATATACGTATACTGTGCTTACTGTATGATAGGCACTGTTTTAATATATATTGTATATTCACAGACAAAACTTTATGTTGTATATTTATTTCATTTTATCTGCTTATAATCATGCTAAGTAGTTTACATAAGTTTTACAAAGGTATTTTATTTTTGTATTCTAAATAGGTTGTTTTATTTATTTTCATTAAAACTTACACATGCAAAGTTGTATGCTTATGGGTTTCCTAAGTTTTTATATGAAAATATCTTTGTCTAAACTGCTGTGCTTGCTATATCCCCTAGAATCTAGAAATGTCAGAACTGAAGGGGACATTGGTAATCATATTCTCAAGGAACCGTCAGCACTAACAAAATGAGAGTCGAGGCAAAGCAGGGTCCAAGACGTGCAAAGACTCTCAAGGTCACCAGGGTAGGGACAAAGTTGGATCTGCCTCTTTATTTTTTGACTTGGAGGAAAATTGATTTACAACTTTGTGCTTGGTTCCTGCTGCACAGCAACATGAATCAGTCATAATTGTCCTGGCCCTCTTGAGTCTCCCTCCCTTCCCTCATCCCACTCCTCTAGGTCATCGCAGAGATCTACTTCTATTCACTTCCAGCACTAAAAATGTTCCATTACTAGCAAAATCCGTGTGGCTACGAGATGCTAGCAGTAACTAGCAATGAAGGCAAGGTTTTAAGAACAACAAACAGCCTCCTCACAATAAGTCTATAAAACCTTGGAACATGACAGAATTGTTCCACAGTCTGACTATAATACTGGGAAAAGGAATAACTCAAATAAAATAGCAAAGCTATAATGTAAGGACCCAGATCTGACAACATGATGACCCTTCTCCAGTGTTCCTTCCAGAATGTTCCCAGACCCCCAAACAGGGGAGGCATGCTTCTCATAAATCTGTATAAGTCTGCATAGGTCACCCCTAATTTTGAATGGGGACACTGTTAACCCATATGGTACCTTTGTGTGAATTTAGGAAAAGGTGCCTTCTCTCCAGGTGAGTGGTAGCCCCTTAGGCAAAAGGAAATGGCAACCCACTCCAGTATTCTTGCCTAGAGAATTCAGTGGACAGAGGAACCTGGTGGGCTGCTGTCCATGGGGTCACACAGAGTCAGACACAACTGAAGAGACTTAGCATGCATGCATGCATCAGAGAAGGAAATGGCAACCCACTCCAATGTTCTTGCCTGGAGAATCCCAGGGACGGCGGAGCCTGGTGGGCTGCCGTCTATGAGGTCGCACAGAGTTGGACACGACTGAAGCAACTTAGCAGCAGCAGCAACAGGCACAAGAAGAGTTTGTGCTGAGGAAAATGCACCCCTCTTCCAGGAGGATGCAGACACCCCCAGGGCACACAGTTTAGAGATCTGACCAATAGCTGACTCTCATCCCTTCCTGCATTCTTGGCAGGATGCCTTTATGCAACACACAAACTCCACTCCATTTGGTGATCTTGCTTTTGGATCTGCTGTCTGTTTCATGACTTCCTCTGGAGATTAGAATAAAATGTTGTGGTTGTGGAGTCCTCCATACAGTGCCCATTAAAACGTATATGACCTCTCTCTAGTCCCAGAGGATGTGATCCTTTCCTCTTTATTTAAAGGCAACACCTCCATCAATGCCTTCTTACCTTACCTCCTACTGTCTTACTGAGCCCATTTTTTTGCTTATTTATTATACCTTTACCTTTTCCTCCTTTTCTGTATCCTGACTCCTTCCCTGCTCTTAAGTATTCTGGCAAGCTGTTCACCAAAACTCTTCTTTTCTTACCTCCTAGGCTCACAAGTAGAGCACATTTTCTATCCTTCCTTATAGTTAGGTGTGTGTTATGACTAAAGTCTGGCAAATGGGCAGGTGGACAGAACAGATAATCCATGTGTGTGTCTAGCCTACAAACTCCCTGTACAATCATCCATGTTCTCCATCTTTTCTTTTCTTGAAGCAGTAGAAGAGCCCTATACACCATGGTCAGTAGATCAAAGATACATGGGTTCCTGTTCAACTGTAGAGCTGAACCTCACTCCAGTCCTCACAGGACTGTAACAGAGGTGAGAGAGTTTCAGGTGGTAAGTCACTGAGACGTTGCAATTGTTTGCCACAATAGGTCACCAGGGCCCGACTTGGTAGGGTTTGGTGAAGAGTCAATAACCCCTAAATTCAACAACATCATATCTTCTCACTCTATGACCAAAGACATCAAGACTTCAGGATAATGAAAAATAGCTTCAGCTTTTCAAACTTCAGGAGATAACCATGCAATCTCTACTCTTCCACACTGATAATATATAATTGACTCAGCTATTTGGGTTTGAAATACCATCCCGATTACTGTACAAGAATACTTGGAATTAGTTTTGTGTTCTTGGTCATACTGGTACTGTTTACTATTAAAAGAAAAGTAAGTTTCCAGAGATATACTGCATTTCAGATCACAAAATTCAGTATGCATGCTTTGAACTCCATGACACTTCCCTTTCCCTCAGGACTCAGACTTTCATCTAAGGATAATAAATGTATTTAATAATTTTTTTTCAGAAAGTGTATGCACTGCACAAAATTACTGCATTATCTGAGATTATCTTGCCTATTTCATCTGCTTTCTCCCACTTCCTCCATGATTAGAACCATCTTCTGTGATTAATTTTGAGTAGATGGTAAGATATGTAGATTCATAATAAAGAAGAAAACATTACTGTAGATAATTCAAGACTGGAGTTGAAAATTGAGACTCAGAAACCCAAAACCTTAAAAACTATTGAAAACATATCCAATGGAAAGGAAGGTCTGATAGATCATTCATCAGCACAAAGATGAGGAGTATTGAAGAGTATTTTTCAGATATTTTTCTTTTGGAACCACTTCTGTTCTGAAATAGCTTAATACAAACACTAAAACAAAAAAAAATGAAATTATGAGCTTTAATGCTAGTAATATATGAGGATATAATTAGGTAGGGAGAAGAAGTACATTTCTATAAGGTTTTCAAATCACCTAGATTCACAATCTCTGACTATATAACATAGTCACTGCTTGGCATTAATGTCTACTGTGAGTGGACCCCAGACCACTTAAGTGTGAGAATGATGGTATCACAGGCAAGGAGAGAAGCTGGTTGTCACTTTCTAGTGATAGGTTCATGCTAGGGGTGGGGGAAGCACGTGTGCTGTGTTTGGCTAACTCACTCCGCCACCATGTCTAGGAATGAAGCTGAGAGCGAAAGACAGTAAGGGGAGGGGATAATTATTTGCTAATATGAAGGAGTGATCACATCAGTGTTTTTAATGTTTAGATCCAGACAGTAGGGACCACATCTGAGAATACATAAAACATTTGTAAATTTAAGGCAGCAGGGTGCAGTGGAAAAATCTGAGTGTCATAAATGCTGGGGTTTGCTTCTAGTTCTCTCTCTTTCAGAGCATCCTAGGAAAGCTATTTGCAGATTATGAACTTCTCTGATTCTGTTTCCTCCTATGTAAAATAGGGATATTTAATAACCTGCCTCGACTTCGTGAGCAGCACATACTTACACATACATGACTGGTTTTAACTACTATGAATAACTTACATTGATAACAAGCATTACTGATTCATTTAATACAACTCTCTGAAGGACAGGAAAGCCTGGCAAGCTGCAGTCCATGGGGTCACAAAGATTTGGACATGACTTAACTGAACAATACAATGCTCTAAATATTTACTGACAGGTTTATGCCGTAGTATTGAGTTAGAAACTATAAATAACTCTAAGAAGCAGCTGGATCTTGAAATCAAGGAGATTACAACTATTGGTGGATTTATACCTTTGGGAAACAAATACTAATATAAAAATCATAAATTATTCAGTGTGAACATGGGTTGTAGATGATGAATAACACAAAATGAGAGGTAGGACTGAACTGGATGAAATAGATTTCTGAACAGGAGATACTAAATGTTACTTAGGAAACAAAAGACAAATAACAATGATAATAATAATAAAGCCCATTTAAGTTTTAGATATACCTTGCCTTTTAGATTTACCTTAATCCTAGAAATTTAGTTGGATAGGTTTGGCTATGTGTAACAGAAAACCTAAATAAGAGTAAGTTAATTTCAGATTAGCTTCCCTGATGGCTCAGTTGGTAAAGAATCCGCCTGCAATGCGGGTGACCTTGATTTGATCCCTGGGTTGGGAAGATCCCCTGGAGAAGGGAAAGGCTTCCTACTCCAGTATTCTGGCCTGGAGGATTTCATGGACTTTACAGTCCGTGGGTCTCAAAGAGTCGGATACAACTGAGTGACTTCCAAAAATTCAATTTCAGATTTAAGATGAAAATTTCTCTCTCTCTCTCACACACACACACACACACACAAGGTATGGCATCTTCTCAGTGTCAGACCCCAGCTTCTTCCTGTCTGACGCTATCTATTTCCCAGGACACTAATGGCTACTACAGCTTCAATCATACATCTACATTACAGGTAACAAAAAGGAGGAAAGGACCAAAAAGGGCCTGCTCCACTTAAAAAGACATTCAAATTCTATTTACTTCTCATTTTCAGTACTTAGTCATGTGGTCATAGGTTTCTTGGAACTGGAGTCTTTAAGCATTTGTTAGAGTGAAAAAAGAATGAATATTGGGTCGCTGGTGGGCATAGGAGGGATGGGGAGTCTCGGCTAAGCTTGATTTCTGTTTTCTTTCTCCTTCTCTAGGCAGAGGATTAAAAACATGCCCCTAGAACACAGTGGGCAGAGAGAAAGGGGATCTGGGCTCCCACTCCAGCTTTCTCACTAATTAGGTACAATTGCTGTCTCTCTCTCCACTTCCTTTTCTCAGCTGTAAAATGAGAGCTAGCCCCTTTAACTGATCGAAAACTATAATTCTATCATGGGTAAAAGCAGACGGAGAGAGCCGGACCCAGTAACTTTATAAAATGGAAAGGGTTCAAGAGTTTAACACTTAAAAGATTAAATTAGATCACTGATCTAGAGAAAGGTTTACAGATCCAGAGTCATAAAGAGAGAGGTCTTCCTCTCTCTTCCTCAGGGATTTCTGACCTTGGTGCACACAGCCAGTGAAAACTGTCATTTAGAGGTTGTTGATTTGATGCTTCACGAGGCCCTGCCAGCAGAAAATTTCACCCAGCAAAGATGGCTGGATTCAACTTTTTGGCAGGCAGCCTAGGGAAAGCTGGCAAAGAAGTCATAGTACTTTGACTCCTCTTCTGGTATGGCCACTCACCCCTCTGGGGCTTTCACTCAATCACTTAATTCTTTGGGTCTCAGTTTTATTAAATGCAAACTTTTGTTTGTTTGTAGGAATCACAAGAAAATAACGTAGAGAAACAGAGGTCTCTCTTCTTCCTACTTAGGGATTTGACAAAGATTTCATTGTGTCGATGGACCAGACAAAATGACCACTGAATAATCTGGTAAGACATCTGGCAGCTCCCCAGGTGGAGGTTTTTGTAATAGCAAGAAAAGAGCATCAACAGCAGGATGACATCTGAGGCAGAGCAACGCTGTATGGCACTGACAAGAGCCAACACAGCTATAGCCCAGCTGTCCAGGTTAGTAAGAGATCATTGCCAGCAGCCTGTGTGCTCAGTTCACGGAGTCTTAGTCCCAGAGTCCAGGACTGATGCTGAATGCTGGGGCATGGCCAGATGAACGAGGATTCATCTTCACCTTTAGCAGGCATGGCCCAATGCAGAAATGCTCTGGAGAATTGACCGCTGTTTTCGGGTGCTAAGAATGCTTTACACTCCTCTACGCTGGTGATGTTGGAAGATGCTTGATTGCGCCACAGGGGAAGATGTGAGTGGTAGACAAAGTTCAAGGTCAAAAACAAAATTATAGCAGTGTCATGGAGAGGGCTGTTCTAAATTAAGCAGGAATCTAACACTATAAATTGGTGAAGTATCTGAATGCCAGAATTATATATGAGAGTTGCGTCAGACCTACATTTCAATCCCCTCTGTGTACTGAAGGATTTGGCTTCCCTGGTGGCTCAGCAGTAAAGAATCTGCCTGCCAATGCAGGAGACATGGGTTCGATCTCTGGGTCAGGAAGACCCCCTGGAGAAGGAAATGACAACCCACTCCAGTATTCTTGCCTGAGAAATCCCATGTACAGAGGAGCCTAGTGGGCTACAGTCCATGGAGTTGCAAAAGAGTCAGACATGACTTAGTGACTGAACAACAATCAGTTCAGTTCAGTCACTCAGTCGTGTCCAACTCTTTGCGACCCCATGAATCGCAGCATGCCAGGCCTCCCTGTCCATCACCAACTCCCAGAGTTCACTCAGACTCACATCCATCGAGTCAGTGATGCCATCCAGCCATCTCATCCTCTGTCATCCCCTTCTCTTCCTGCCCCCAATCCCTCCCAGCATCAGAGTCTTTTCCAACGCATCAACTCTTCACATGAGGTGGCCAAAGTACTAGAACAACAATAGTGAAGGATTAATTTAACCCAAGAGTGGTCCTTCCCTTACCCTTTGCTACTGGGAAGTTATCTCTGCCTGACAGGAGTATCTGTTTGCCTAGGAGCTTTGGTCACCAGATAGTCTAACAATGTGATACATTGGGCTTAGGAATCACAATCTCTCCCTCTGGAGGAATTAGAAACTAAAAGCATTATCCATAATCTCCAGGAGGGGTTAGAGACTAAAAGTTACCACGTGTGGCAGTATATGATTGAACCTTAACAAAAACTCCAGGCATCAAGTCCAAAGTAAGCTTTCCTGACTGGCAATACTATAAGTTGAGTTATGAAGTCTCACAGAGTAAGTAGGAGGAGGGAATAGCTTCCAATACTCCAGCGGGGAAGATGAGTGGAATCCTGGGTTTGGACCCCTCCCTGACTTTGCCTTATGTTTCTTCCTTAGACTGGTTCTAGTTTATATCCTTTTACTGTAATAAAATAGTAATTTTAGCTATAGCACTTATTTGAATTCTAAGTTATTCTAGTGGATTTCTGAACCCACAGGAATCTGTGGGGACTCTGAATTTGTAGCCAGCTGGTCTGAAATGAGATGGTCCTAAAGACCTCTAAACTTGTGTCCAGTTTTGAAATGAGAGCAGTCTTGTGAAGCAATGTTCCCTTTGACTTGCTGTTTGGCCCCCTCATTTCAGTTGGTATCAGATGCCTATAGACTGGGAGGCCTGTGCCCGTGAGTGTGAATAAATCTGGCTGGGTACCTCTCATTTACAATCCCCAGGTCAGGGTCTACTGGACCAACCATAAGGATGGTTGGTCATCCATAAGGTCATCCATAAGGTCAACCAACCATAAGGATGGTTGACAATGTTAATTGGCCATTTAAAAGCCACTGTTCTTTTCTTGACATTTGTAAGGGCAGACAATGTACCCATCTGGCCAGGCGTTAGACCAAATCTGGTCAAAGTCAATCACAACAATTCTGTTTTCTGCTAGTGTACTACAGACACTTTTGAGGCACTGCATTAGCCTTGAGATATTTGAGGACGTTCTTTCTAGGTAAGAAAAACAAACTTGCATTTGCTTACAGCAAGCTCTCCATTGCTTGTATCCAAATACACTTATAATAAGTACAGCCCCTACAGAAAGAAGAAAGCGGTGAAGCACCATGTTCGAAGTCACGGGTTGGACTGATACTGTTTGCTATTTTCCTGACTCCCAGTCAGCACCTTTTCTAGTACTCCTTTTTTTCCCTAGTCTGTCTCTTATCCTATGAATGATGATGAGTTAAATGGTCAGCTTCCCATTTTGGACGAAAATGAAACAATCTTTCAGGTACAGGAACCCTCAAAAAAACTTAAATGATCAATTTTCTTCTCCATAATTTTTATTTTCTTATTTTTTAAATATACATTTTTATCTTTTTCTCTCTTTGTTGTTGCTATTCAGATGCCAAGTCGTGTCGGACTCTTTGAGACCCCCATGGACTGCATCATGCCAGGCTTCCCTATCCTTCACAATTTCCCTGAGTTTGCTCAAACTCACATCTATTGAGTCAGTGATGCCATCCAACCATCTCATCCTCTGTCACCTCCTCCTCCTTTGGCCCTCAATCTTTCCCAGCATCAGGCTCTTTTCTAACGAGTCAGCTCTTTGCATCAGGTAGCCAAATTATTGGAGCTTCAGCTTTAGCATCAGTCCTTCCAATGAGTATTCAGGATTGATTTCCTTTAAGATTGACTGGTTTGATCTCCTTGCTGTCCAAGGTACTCTCAAGAGTGCTCTCCAGCGCCACAGCTTGAAAGCATCAATTCTTTCACACTATGCCTTCTTTATGGAGCAACACTCACATCCGTACATGACTATTGGAAACACATAGCCTTGACTATATGAACTTTTATCACCAAAGTGATGTCTTTGCTTATTAACACACTGTCTAGGTTTGTCATAGCTTTCCTGCAAAGGAGCAACTGTCTTCTAATTTCATGGCTGCAGTCACTATCTGCAGTAATTTTAGAGCCCAAGAAGAGAAAATCTGTCACTACTTCCACCTTTTCTCCTTCTATTTGCCATGAAGTACTGGGGCTGTATGCCATGATCTCAGTTTTTTGAATACTGAGTTTTAAGCTGGCTTTTTCACTCTCTTCCTTCACCCTCATCAAGAGGCTCTTTAGTTCCTTTTTCTAAAAGTCTTTTTAGTTTCTTTTTCCTCTTGACTTTGCCCAATTTCCATCTCATCACAACCACATATGTATTCATATGTGGTTCCTAAATAAGCCAATACCATTCATACTGAAATCACTTTATCTCACCCACCAAAACATTAACACTTTTAAAGAACTTCAAGTTTGTTAATCTGATCATACAGCTTTTGCTCAAAATGAATCTAGGTAGGCCTTGATACAGGTCCATGTATCCCTTGCTCAAAATTAATTTTTCTTATTTGATTTAAATAGTAAATTTACTGCATTTATAAATAATTATTATACAGATTTCCTTGACCATGATCTCAGTTCAGTTGCTCAGTCGTGTCCAACTCTTTGTGATGCCATGAATTGCAGCACACCAGGCCTCCCTGTCCATCACCAACTCCCGAAGTTCACTCAAACTCATGTCCATAGAGTCGGTGATGCCAGCCAACCATCCCATCCGCTGTCGTCCCCTTCTCCTCGTGCCCCCAATCCTTCCAGGCATCAGGGTCTTTTCCAATGAGTCAGTTCTTCAATGGAGGTGGCCAAAGTATTGGAGTTTCAGCTTTAGCATCAGTCCTTCCAGTGAACACCCAGGACTGATTTCCTTCAGAATGGACTGGTTGGATCTCCTTTCAGTCCAAGGGACTCTCAAGAGTCTTCTCCAACACCTCAGTTCAAAAGCATCAATTCTTCAGCGCTCAGCTTTCTTCACAGTCCAACTCTCACATCCATACATGACCACAGGAAAAACCATAGCCTTAACTAGACGGACCTTTGTTGGCAAAGTAATGTCTCTGCTTTTCAATATGCTATCTAGGTTGGTCATAACTTTCCTTCCAAGGAGTAAGAGTCTTTTAATTTCATGGCTGCAATCACCATCTGCAGTGATTTTGGAGCCCAGAAAAATAAAGTCTGACACTGTTTCCACTGTTTCCCCATCTATTTCCCATACAGTGATGGGACCAGATGTCATGATCTATTTATTTACAAAAACAGACACCCCTATTCTAGAGGATAAATCCCACAAATTAAAATATCTCTTACTGACCTTGCTGAGAGCATAATTAGTATATAGTTTTCTTCCAAAAATGTCTGAATTAAATAACAACTAATAAATCAATTACTTTTTAGTCTAATTTTTTTTTTAATTTTATTTTTAAACTTTACAATATTGTATAAGTTCTGCCAAATATCGAAATGAATCCGCCACAGGTATACCCGCATTCCCCATCCTCAACCCTCCACCCTCCTCCCTCCCCTCCCCTCCCTCTGGGTCGTCCCAGTGCACCAGCCCCAAGCATCCAGTACCGTGCATCGAACCTGGACTGGCGACTCGTTTCATACATGATATTATACATGTTTCAATGCTATTTTCCCTAATCTCCCCACCCTCTCCCTCTCCCACAGAGTCCATAAGACTGATCTATACATCGGTGTCTCTTTTGCTGTCTCGTACACAGGATTATTGTTAGCATCTTTCTAAATTCCATATATATGCGTTAGTATACTGTATTGGTGTTTTTCTTTCTGGCTTACTTCACTCTGTATAATAGGTTCCAGTTTCATCCACCTCATTAGAACTGATTCACATGTATTCTTTTTAACGGCTGAGTAATACTCCATTGTGTATATGTACCACAGCTTTCTTATCCATTCATCTGCTGATGGACATCTAGGTTGCTTCCATGTCCTGGCTATTATAAACAGTGCTGCGATGAACATTGGGGTACACGTGTCTCTTTCCCTTCTGGTTTCCTCAGTGTGTATGCCCAGCAGTGGGATTGCTGGATCATAAGGCAGTTCTAGTTCCAGTTTTTTAAGGAATCTCCACACTGTTCTCCATAGTGGCTGTACTAGTTTGCATTCCCACCAACAGTGCAAGAGAGTTCCCTTCTCTCCACACCCTCTCCAGCATTTATTGCTTGTAGACTTATGGATCGCAGCCATTCTGACTGGCGTGAAATGGTACCTCATAGTGGTTTTGATTTGCATTTCTCTGATAATGAGTGATGTTGAGCATCTTTTCATGTGTTTGTTAGCCATCTGTATGTCTTCTTTGGAGAAATGTCTATTTAGTTCTTTGGTCCATTTTTTGATTGGGTCATTTATTTTTCTGGAGTTGAGCTGTAGGTGTTGCTTGTATATTTTTGAGATTAGTTGTTGGTCAGTTGCTTCATTTGCTATTATTTTCTCCCATTCTGAAGGCTGTCTTTTCACCTTGCTAATAGTTTCCTTAGTTGTGCAGAAGCTTTTAAGTTTAATTAGGTCCCATTTGTTTATTTTTGCTTTTATTTCCAATATTCTGGGAGGTGGGTCATAGAGGATCCTGCTGTGATGTATGTTGGAGAGTGTTTTGCCTATGTTCTCCTCTAGGAGTTTTAGTTTCTGGTCTTATGTTGAGATCTTTAATCCATTTTGAGTTTATTTTTGTGTATGGTATTAGAAAGTGGTCTAGTTTCATTCTTTTACAAGTGGTTGACCAGTTTTCCCAGCACCACTTGTTAAAGAGGTTGTCTTTAATCCATTGTATATTCTTGCCTCCTTTGTCAAAGATAAGGTGTCCATATGTGCATGGATTTATCTCTGGGCTTTCTATTTTGTTCCATTGATCAATATTTCTGTCTTTGTGCCAGTACCATACTGTCTTGATGACTGTGGCTTTGTAAGAGAGCCTGAAGTCAGGCAGGTTGATTCCTCCAGTTCCATTCTTCTTTCTCAAGATAGCTTTGGCTATTCGAGGTTTTTTTGTATTTCCATACAAATTGTGAAATTATTTGTTCTAGCTCTGTGAAGAATACCGTTGGTAGCTTGATAGGGATTGCATTGAATCTATAAATTGCTTTGGGTAGTATACTCATTTTCACTATATTGATTCTTCCAATCCATGAACATGGTATATTTCTCCATCTATTAGTGTCCTCTTTGATTTCTTTCACCAGTGTTTTATAGTTTTCTATATATAGGTCTTTGGTTTCTTTAGGTAGATATATTCCTAAGTATTTTATTCTTTCTGTTGCAATGGTGAATGGAATTGTTTCCTTAATTTCTCTTTCAGTTTTCTCATTATTAGTGTATAGGAATGCAAGGGATAAATTTTTTAATAGCAAAAGCTTAATTTAAAAATCTCCTATGGGATTTTTTATAGCTCTATTTCCACACCAAGAACTTTGAACTCTCACTTAAAATGTTCTGTTCTGCTGTATGTTTTAAATGTAGAGTGTAACATTAAGAGTCAGTATGTATGTAAAACATGTCACTGTCAGTATTAGAACCTATCTGACTTTCTGTCGTTTCATGTTAAAAAAAAAGAAAAAGCCTAAAGACCAACTTATACACAGATCTCTAGGATGTTACAGTACTGAAAGGATTCCACCTACCCTATGTAAGCCATGCCTTTCAAAAACAAGATAGAAGAAGCAGAATTCTACTTTGTGGTTGTAATTTTCCATCAACATCCTGGTGACATCTTTGAGAATAAATTGCATTTATATAAGCAGACCAGTGATTACTAAAGTCATTCAAAATACTCTTCTTTTATAAAAGCATTCTGCTGAATTTACAACTCATTTTACTGGCATAAAAATAAGTAAAGCTTCTAAGTCACTATATATAGTTTTGTCCATAACAAGAAACTGTGCCAGTGCTTTTTCCTTCTTCCAAATACAGATATTTTCAGGTGGAAAAGACAGACTGACTTGCCCACATTTTAACAGAACACGCATACAGCCAAACCACCATCTGGGTTCCCCATCGCAGAGCTGCGTATGTTCCCTAGGGTAACACCTAGCAGAATCACATCTTAAGCCTTGTTTTAAATCTTGAAACTTGTGTTAGCAAAGGAAACTGAATACCATTGAAACTGTTGAAAATACCAATAGAATACAGATAAATTATGAAAGGGCCGATCCTTCCTTCCTCTTTTATCACAGCAGTCAGGAATAGCATCTTACAACAATTACATAAGATGGTAAGTGAAACGTGTTTGTCTCACATTTCAAAGGGGTACAAAGGAAAATGGGAAGCAATAAAAGCAGCAAAAACGGTTAATAGTCTGGATTAATTCAAACACTGATTCAGAAGAACTTATAAAAAAGCATTTGATGTCTTTTCAAAATATCCCTCAAGTTTTAGTGTCAGTGTTAACATGGCCATAAAAATAATGGAGCTCGAGTGGTTCCTTCCAGGACATCAATCACTGAATTGCAGATTCAGGACCAAAAGCCTCGTGTTATGACCTCTGAACCCAATTCTATTTCCACAAGATCACTTGTATTTTAAGGGAATGAGTCATATTAAAGAGATTCACTACTATGGAAATTCAATCATAGGTTAATTAGAAATAATGAGTTAAAGAACTGCAGTCTTATTGTAGCCACAATAAGAATTTGGTGAACTGGGAAATATTCATGGAGGGTGATACAATCATTACATGGAAAAGTCTAAGAGGCCTTTTATAAATGTTCTGCAGGTCTATTGCAGTTATTATAGAAGAATCTGTCAGTAAGGATAAAAAGAGAGCTGGGGATTTGAGGTGATTTCTAAATATTTCAAACTTTTCCAGATGTCAAACTGAAATACTCATATTACTCTAGAAAAATCTAAATTACTTCAAATCTGCATCGATTTCAGTGTGTACAGATAGTTTAAATCTTGTGTGAGACATATTCAAATACCTACAAAAAAGACGTGGGACAGGGAAAAAGCCAACACACAACTTTCACAACTTCAAGTTACCCAGAAAAAAATTAAAATTTTCATCTGATATTGTTTAAATATAAGTTGGTTGCTATAAAATAAACTAATACTTGGGGATGAGAAGGAGAATACAAACGAGAGAAGCATGGCTTGGACAGGCAGCAGTGCCTTCCATCAGAATGGGTCAGAAAGGCTAAAGTTGACAGTGCATCCTTCTGATCATATAATCAAAGCAAAGGCACAAAGGGGAGTATAAATTTTTCTACCTTAAAGGAGGGATACAGTTTAAGAAAGCAAAATAAGTAGTATATTTGAAAACTGAGGCCTCAGAACACAAGCTTCAGTTTAAAAAAAAAAAAGCACATATCTGAAGAAACTATTAAAAAATAAGAACTATTAACTATAAAAAATGGTAGTGCTCAGCAAAAATGAATAATCCTGTTTTAAAGTAAGTTCAGAATTTCACGCAAACAGAACATGACTAATGCTTTTATTTGGAGTTGTTTTAATAATTGATTTATAAGTGCCAAGACTGAAGACTGATCATTTCAATGACTTAATATTAACATCCATTGCTGCCATTTGGTTGGTAGTCTTGTTTGAATGAAGACACTTCCTATTGCAAGTATACCTGCTTCCTCTTTCTCAAGGTTTAATAGAGAAAATAAATTAATTCTTCAGAATTAGATTTAATGGGAAATGATAAAAAGTAAAACTAGGTTTAAGCACTTTAGAAATAACAGACACATGTCAGGTAAAACACACTTGTCCACTGAATAGAGCTAATGACATAAAAACAAGAAAAACCCCACAAAAACCAGATAGTGATGCCAACTGATATTAATCTAACCTAAGACATAACAGAATACAAAGAACTATACAAAAAAGATCTTCATGACCCAGATAACCACAATGATGTTATCACTCACCTAGAGCCAGACATCCTGGAATGTGAAGTCAAGTGGGCCTTATGAAGCATCACTATGAACAAAGCTAGTGGAGGTGATGGAATTCCAGTGGAGCTATTTCAAATCCTAAAAGATGATGCTGTTAAAGTGCTACACTCAGTACGCCAGCAAATTTGGAAAACTCAGCAGTGGCCACAGGACTGGAAAAGGTCAGTTTCCATTCCAATCCCAAAGAAAGGCAATGCAAAAGAAGATTCAAACTACCGCACAATTGCACTCATCTCACATGCTAGCAAAGTAATGCTCAAAATTCTCCAAGTCAGGCTTCAACAGTACATGAACTGTGAACTTACAGATGTTCAAGCTGGATTTAGAAAAGGCAGAGGAACCAGAGATCAAATTGCCAACATCTGTTGGATCATAGAAAAAGCAAGAGAATTCCAGAAAAACATCTACTTCTGCTTTATTGATTACTCCAAAGCCTTTGACTGTGTGGATCACCAGAAACTGTGGAAAATTCTGAAAGAGATGGGAATACCAGACCACCTGACCTGCCTCCTGAGAAATCTGTCTGCAGGTCAAGAAGCAACAGTTAGAAACAGACATGGAACAATGGACTGGTTCCAAATTAGGAAAGGAGTATGTCAAGGCTATATATTGTCACCATGCTTATTTAACTTCTATGCAGAGTACATCATGTGAAATGCTGGGATGGATGAAGCACAAACTGTAAGCAAGATTGCTGGGAGAAATATCAATAACATCAGATATGCAGATGACACCACCCTCATGGCAGAAAGTGAAGAGGAACTAAAGAGCCTCTTGATGAAAGTGAAAGAGGACAGTGAAAAAGTTGGCTTAAAACTCAACGTTCAAAAAATTAAGATCATGGCATATGGCCCCATAACTTCATGGCAAGTAGATGGGGAAACAATGGAAACAGTGACAGACTTTATTTTGGGGGGCTCCAAAATCACTGAAGATGGTGACTGCAGCCAGGAAATTAAAAGATGCTTGCTCCTTGGAAGAAAAGCTATGATCAACCTAGACATGTAATAGAAAGCAGAGACATTACTTTATAAGAAATGTCTGTCTAGTCAAAGATATGGTTTTTCCAGTAGTCATGTATGGATGTGAGAGTTGGTCTATAAAGAAAGCTTAGTGCTGAAAAAAAATTGATGCATTTGAACTGTGGTGTTGGAGAAGACTCTTGAGAGTCTCTTGGATTGCAAAGAGATCAAACCAGTTAATCCTAAAGAAAATCAGTCCTGAATATTCACTGGAAGGACTGATGCTAAAGCTGAAACTCCAATACTTTGGCCACCTGATGCGAAGAACTGACTCATTGGTAAAGTCCCTGATGCTGGGAAAGATGAAGAAGGGGACGACAGAGAATGAGATGGTTGAACGGCATCACTGACCTGATGGACATGAGTTTGGGCAAGCTCTGGGAGCTGGTGATAGACAGGGAAGCCTGGCGTGCTACAGTCCATGAGGTCACAAAGAGTTAGACACAACTGAACTGAAGACATAACAGAAAGTGAGGATGTGGGTTTTGCATAATTGAGATTAGAAGAGCATGATCCATAGCTTTAATACTTAAAGCGAATAAACATGAGAGTTATTACAGGAAGAATGCTAAGGCACTACATAAATAGCCTCGAGCATGCCCATGTATGCTAAGTTGCTTCAGCTGTGTCTGACTCTTTGCTACCTGAGAGGAGCCACTAGGATCCTCCATCCATGGGATTCTCCAGGAAAGAACACTGGAGTGGGTTGCCTACTCCAGGGGATCTTCCCAACCCAGGGATCGAACCTGTGTCTCCTACACTGGCAGGCAGATTCTTTACCACTAACACTAAATAGCTTCCAGCAGCACCTCTCAGACAATGTACACATGAATCAGTTCGGGATTTTTTGAAAATGCAGATTCACCTTCCATAGGTCTAGAGTGGGGTCTGAGATTTCTCTGTCTCCATCAAGCTTCCTCCAGGACAGAAGTCTGCTGCTAGTCTGGCATTCACTTTTAGCAGTAGGGCACTATTACATGGAGGAGGCACAGGTGGAAGTGCTTTTCTGGCCCGTGCGTTCAATGAGCTAACTCAGAATTGAGATAACCTCAGCAATTTCTGTTCTAAATGGTTCTCTTGTTTACTGATTTCACCCTAGGGTGCTCGTGCTCCCAGGAAAGAGAGTAAGGGGACTTTTAGGACATAGGAAAGCTGAGTAGGGTTCTACAAACACCAGACCGGAGAAATGACTGTTTTGTGACCTTTTTAATGTGTTCTAATAGATTCTACTTGTTCCTAATAAATGAAACCTGAATCATATTCAATACATCCTTTCTCCTTTAAGAGATACAGTTGATTTCTAACAGTTGGAGAAAGAGAAATTCCTTATTGATTTGATTATTAGACAAGGTTCAGAAAACAGAAAATAATGACTTTCCCCAAAGCTATTTGACTTAAATTTAGTTTGAAATTATATCAGATTACTTACCATTTTCATTTATATTTTATGTAAACCAAATGATGTTATCTGTGCTTCAACTCACCTTCTGATCATCTCAAAAATAAAGCTGTAAAAATAGAATGAAGGCTATTTTTTGCTTAACTACAAACAGCTATGCAAGAGGAGCATGGATATGGCTCTGCAAATCATTCAATTTCTGCATATTTAAATGATCTAGAGTTTATGCTGTAATGTCAGGGAATAGCCAGCGCTATTCTGTCCTCTCACAGAGTATATTAGTACCATAAATCATATCAGGTTGAGGTTCAAAATACATCATTTTTTAAAAAGAGGGCAATCTGTTTATGAAAAGTAATGCATTGTTCTGGTTTACTTGAGATAATGAATAATTTTTGTTTAACCTTTACTTGAAGTGTATACCTGTACCACTCTGGGAAATTACAATATTTGCATATTTGGATTTTTGTTTTGTCCTTGGAGGTCTCATTTGGCTGCTCTGAATTGAATTATATAAAGTTTTTTTCACCGATAAAGCTAACTCTGATCTAGTCCAGATCTTTTTTAAACAGAAAAAGAAATGACTATATTCTATTTAAGCTCTTTTTGGAATTCTAATCATGTTTATAGTATTGGGAAAAGACTAGAGACTGATTAATTCATATGAGCTTCAGGACATTAACCTACGTTTGTTACTCTTCTTGGACAGCTTTCATTTGTCATTGATTCTTAGCATGGTATCTTTAACAATTACCAAAAAAAAAGCAGTGTATTTATCTTTATGCCACTTTTAGATTAACTATTATTTTTTACTTTATTTATTTATTTTTGGCTGAGCTGTCTTTGTTGCTGGGCAGGCTTTCCTCCAGCTGCAGTGAGCCGGGGCTATTCTTCGCTGTGGTGCGCAGGCTTCTCATTGCTGTGGCTTCTCTGGCTGTAGTGCACAGACTCTAGGGAGCATGGGCTTCAGCAGTTGCGGCACGTGGGCTCAGTATTTGTGGCTCCATGGCATGTGGAATCTTCTTGGACCAGGGATCGAACCTGTGTCCCCTGCATTGGCTGGCAGATTGTTTACCACTGAACCATAGGGAAAGCCCTATATATTAAGATAGAATATTTCTATACAGAAAGTATAATCAATGTTGCCTGTGGATTCCTTTTTTCCCAGTAATAATAGTTTGGAATACAAGAAATATTTGTCACATAGATTTTGAGGTACTGTTAGACCTGATGAATAAATTACACTTACATTCTTTCATCTAGCATCAACCGTTTTACCTATCAGGGCTCTAAAAGCAGGGTGTAGAATTTTTGTGAAAGCTGAAAAGCCTCAGTTAAGTATTTTAAGAAGTTTCTGCTAGAAATCTCTTCAGTTTCATATTTAATTCAGCAGTTTCTATGATTAACATAATGTTCTAAAATACTATTTGAATTATACACGGATGAACTGGAGTTATTTTCTTTCTAAATTTTTCATACTGGTGAGCAAAGCAAACCCAGCCTGGAGAATGACCAAAGCTGCCTTCTGCAAACAATGTGATAAAATCAGGGCTCCACCTGATGGGGGTGGGGGTGTGGAACTCTGGGGATGTGCTCACTAATGAGTTAAAGTCTTAAGTAGTCAACTCAGTAACAGAACAAAGAGCGGAAGAGCATTGAGATAAGCCTACAATAACACCCTTCATGTATTTTCACCAGTACTACGGGTTTTATATACTCAAAAATGTTACAATTTGCAAGACCTAAATATATATATGTGTACAAATATATATATATGAGAATACATATATATGGATGCACACTTTAAAAACACATACGGACAGATACATGTGCTGTGCACTTAGTCGCTCAGTCATGTCTGACTCTTTGTGAACCCATGAATTGCAGCCTGACAGACTCCTCTGTCCATGGGGATTCTCCAGGCAAGAATACTGGAGTGGGTTGCCACGCCCTTCTCCAGGATTCTTCCCAACTCAGGAATCAAGCCCAGGCCTCCTGCTTCGCAGGCAGATTCTTTACCATCTGAGCCCCCAGGGAAGCCCACAAATACTGGAGTGGGTAGCCTATCCCCTCTCCAGGGGATCTTCCCTGACCCAGGAATCGAACCAGGATCTCCTGCATTGTAAGGCAGATGCTTTACCAGCTAAGCTACCAGGGAAGCTCTAGCACAGATACATACATATGTGTATATATGCACACATATGTAGTTTCCTCAGTTGTGTGTTTTTTTTTTTTTAGTTCTAAAAATCTTTTCTTACTTCTCCAGTATCGAGACACAGCATTAAGTCTTAGCATATCTGCATTAATATGAAGTAGATAAGAGAAGCAAGAAGCTGGATACACAGGTAACTTCAGAACATGTATCCAGGAATTTAAAGAAAAGTTTGGAAAGGGTTTCTGATTCCTAGATATCACAGATTTGATTACTTTGGACCATCAATAGAAGTAGAAGGAGGGAAACAATTTAGACAGGTGACAAGTAAAGGTCGTTAAGGTTTTGAGGTAGAGTGGAAAGAATCTGTTGATGTTTGGTAATGGGGTAGGGGAGGGGCTTGGAGACAGGGAAGGAGAGGAATTAGAATGCTCCTATATTTTGGCTTGAGTGACTGAGTGGGCCATTGTTCCATTTATAGAAATAAGGGAAGAGAGAATTGATGGGAAAACATGTATAGGTAATTAGCCACTGTCTCATCTAATCCTGAAGCTCCAATACTTTGGCCACTTGATACAAAGAACTGACTCACTGGAAAAGACCCTGATGCTGAGAAGATTGAAGGCAGGAGGAGAAGGGGATGACAGAGGATGAGATGGTTGGATGGCATCACCAATTTGATGGACATGAGTCTGAGCAAGCCCCAGGAGTTGGTGATGGACAGGGATGCCTGGTGTGCTGCAGTCCATGGGGTCGCAGAGTCAGACACAACTGAGTGACTGAACTGAACATTTGATTTTAAGTTCTTTTCTTTATTATATCTCTTCCTGCTAACACTTCATTTGGTTCTCTCAGAGACACACTGCATATATAGATACTAATTTTTTTTTCCCCTCTATCTTCTGGTTGACCATGTCAGCCTTCAATTACTTCCATTAGTGATCTGAGATTCTTGGTAGGCTTTTAGAAACTCAGGTTCATCCAGAAGTAAGTAAATCAAAACTACCTTCCAAAATAGGGTGTTGACAGTGCTGAAGGAAAAGGGCAGCTAAAATTTTCACGTTTTCTGCACCTTTGCTGGGTGGACTCCCAATTCTTTAGTCCCTGCAGTCAGGGCAGTAGGGAGCAAAAGCTTGGGTGTGGTGGGTCTCACAGGATTCTTAACACTCCTGGAGTCCTCCTCGTGCAAAAGGGACCAGAAATGTTTTATTTTTCTTGCATATTTTCCTTTCACATCTCCTTACTTTCAACACAGAAACAAATCCTTTTCTCTTAACACTAGAGCTGTTTTCTTTAAGGGCTGCAGGAAGGCAGGAAAGGAAGGGAAATGAGTGACCCTGAAGGATGATTCAAATGCAGTTCAGGAGATTTTATGGAGCAACATTAATGATGATGAGACTACCTATCTTTCTTTTTACACACTTACCACTTTAGGACAAATATACTCTTTTGCAGTCTACTTTACAAAAAATAAATTATGTCTTTTTTAATAACAAACATCTCAGTTGACTTGATACCATTTAAAAATTCTTTGATTATCATATTACTCTTCCTTTTTCTTTTATCCTCTTTCCTTCCCTAATTTCCTTCTTTCTTGTTCTCATTCTCCTTCCTTTTATCTTCTGTCTCCCCTCCTTCCTTCCTCTTTCTTTCTCCTTTTCTCTCTTCCTGGCATTTTAGAAACTGCATATATGGCATGAATTGCAGTATCTAATTGTACTGCTGCTACACTGAACAAGTTTTGTTGAGCAAGACATTTTCAAAATTGGACTTTTTGACCTTGCATCATACTTAAATGCAAAATACACTTTGACCCTTGCCCTTATTATTGTATTCTATAATAATAAGTATTATCTAACAGAAATGATGTAGACATTATCCTTTTTTAAAATACAGACAAAAAATTCCCTAATCTAATTGTTTTGAAAACACACAGCGCTGGCTAAATTTGGGGGGATGAAAAGGTATGCCTCTCCTTCATATCTCTGCATTTTTGTGTTTTTTGTTTTCTTCCCAGACTGAACAATTTCAAAGCACTAAGCTGCTTCTATGACAAGAGCTGGCCAGTACAATGATGAAGCACCAAATTAACTTTGTCAGCTGACCAAACTTGATTTTCCCTGAGATTCAGTCTCCCAGCTCTAATGCATTTCTGAAATTACATTACAGGTTGCACCTCAGAGCCAGGAAGACCAGATGGCCATGGTTTTTCCATAATGGGATGCTGCACTGTTTAAGTTATAGACTGGAGAACTCAAGGGACCAGCAATTACATCACATCCCTATGGATGTACAAAGTTCACCCTTTGCTCCATGGCCTTACTGCCAATTTATCCCTCTCCTAAGTGGAAGTCTCCTCTCATACAAAAACCAAACCAAACCAAACCTGTAATTCTATGATTTACTTTGATTCTTTATACTCTTCAGCTGCTTACTTTAGGATAATAGGATAATCTCTCTTTTTTTTTTCTTTCCTTTTTCCTCTGTTTCCTTGATGACTTGTATGATAGAATAGGACTTATGATAAAAACACCTTAGGTTTGTTAAGGACCATGATCCTTGGGGTTGGACCTGGGTATGAATCTGGATCCACCCATTGCTAGATTTGTAATCCTCTGTAAGGGGTTAAGTATTTGCAGTCCTTAATCGAGAACATCATAACTGATTCATAAAATTGATATCCTTCTTTCTTTATTTGCCAGTCTAGATTTGATTACTAAATCTGTAGGAAAGGAAATGCTAAGGTAAATATAAGATATCAATTTCTTCACACACATGTATTTTCTTTTTGCATTTGTGTTCATAGTTGACAGAGAAACTGGGGGTCCCACAGGTAGGTCATGAGTTGCTCCGTTATTCTCTAGGGGTTTCTCTTGATGATTCTCTATGGTACTCATTGTATCTGTACATTCCTAATTTAGAACAAGATTTTTAATTTTACCATAGTTCAAAGAGGATTTTCTATTAAAAATGCTTAGTCACAGAAATATTTGCAACTTATATATTTAACATATAGGAACAAGACAAAAACTCTCTATTCTCTAATTCTCCAAAATTTCAACATCCTCACCTTTATTCACTCTTCTTTCAAAATATCACATCCCTTCATTTAAAAAGAGAGAAGCAAACACATAAATTTTATATTAAGCATAACATTTATATGATTATTATTTTAATTTTTATCCTTTTCCAAAAAGTACAATAAGTAAATAAATGGGAAATTTGTGTGTATGTGTGTGTGACCAAGGTGTGAATTAAGAAAATATATAAAGTATGAACTGAGAACCATGTTTCACTTGATTTCAAACAACAAATACAAAAAGATTTATCTTATAAAATAAATCTAGGTTATAAAGAATTGCCTATAAAAAGATTCTTAGTATTTTATAGAAAATGTTTGAATAGGGCTTAAAAAAAGAATATTTTTAAAGCCATTGTATGCTACATGGACTTGACCATTTCTTTACCATTCTGTAGTACTGAGTTAAACTGATAAACAAGAAAATAAATGGATGGTGAACCAGACAGTCTTATCTTGACTGGAGAAACTATTTATGGAGGAATATAAATACTAAAAGCCAAATAAACTGACATATTATATGAAAACGTCTCCAAAGAAGTAATACAAACGCTAGTAAACACGAGAAAATGTTCAACACTGGTAGTAAGCAAAGTTAAATGAATCACAAAAATAATAAGATTCAAATAGCAATTTATATATTCAAATTGGCAATCTAAAATAAAATTACAAAGACTGCATGAGACCAAAATATTCACTACTTTTAAGAAGACGGGTGTTCAGAACATTTGCTTTACATTCTTCCTTTTAAAAAAGAAACTTCTTCTCCCAAATAATTTAAAGGTTTTATGCAAAAAAGTTTAACATTAAACGTTAAAAGTAACCAAAATATTCACAATAAGTAAATGGCTAGGCAAATTAATATACCTTGATAAATTATAAGATATTATGTGATTATTAAAATTAGGCATTTTTAAGGACTGAGTGCATATAGTAATAGTAACCAAAAGTCATGATCCATAATTATAGAGGATAATACTACTTTCATTATTATGTTAAAATATGCATAGAAGAAAGACAGGAAGAAGTACAAAGACAGTAACAATTCTATCTAGATGGTGGCATCACGGTGTTTTAGTTTCTTTTTTACAAAACCCACATTTTTACTTTTTTACAACATGTATTATTTTTATTTTAGTGTATTTATTACTTATTAAAAGTAAGCCACACACCATTCAAAGAAAAATACTGGATTAGACTTTCCTATCCTGGAAGTAGGCCTCTGTGACTGACTTTAGCAATGCAATCCCCAAACGGTAGCCCTACTCTCACCGTTATGGCTGATCATTTATTTGGGTTCATCTTAACACATTATAAAAAAATGAGTTATAGAGAGGTACCATCATCCCCTTAATCTTTTCCAAGGTGACAAACATACATAGAAATGACCATCAATTTCCAGACATGATTTTTCTCCTGTGTTCCTCTTCCATTTTCCCTGTCATCTTCATTCTAACCCATCCTCAAATAGATTTATGTTGAGGGTCTCCAGAGCCAACCAGAAAAGCTATTATCTAAAACTATAACATGACACTGAGAAGATCTATTACTTTGCCATGCAAAGCTTTGGATTATTATTTTAAAGTTAATGTTCATTTTCTATGTGAACATTTGATGTCTGTGTTTGGTAGGAAAAAGCACATAAAGCAAAAATAATTAAATGAACAGAAAGAAATGATAAAAACTTATGATAAAAAAATCTAAAATACATGAAATGGTTAAAAAATCCTTTCTTGTTTACATATGATTCAATCAACAACATTCAACAAGCATTAGTATTCCTACTATGTACCCCTGTACTGAATATTCAGGTTAATCTACCTAAGCATTTTGTACACAAAATTAATTTTCTATTTATCAGAAGATCTCCAAAAAGAATTAAGCTTAAAATGTAGTGATTAAATCTGATTTGCCTTAAAAAAAAAATAGATGCTCAATTGACAGAATAATTAAATATTGGAAAAGATGTCCTGTCAAGGTGGTGAAATGTTGAGAGTTGTAAAAATAAGACAAATCTTCAATAAAGATGGACGTTCCCTAAGTGCAGTGTAGGCTAGAAGGTGATAGCTGATGCAGATGGTTTTTATTTTCTCTTCCATCATTGATTCTCACATTTTTTAGTAGCTATTTCACAGCCTAACTTAAAACTAATATCAAATATCAAAGAAAACTAGTCATTCAGTCCAATCCAAAAAGACTATTACAATTTTATTTTAGAAATGATTATAGCAGCATGTATTATAGTGCATTTGTACAAAGCCCCTTCATTCTTTCTTTCCTTTAGATGTTTAGTAATCACCTTTTGGATTCTAAGCATTGATCTAGGACTCAGGAAATTAGAGAAAAGCTATGTCCTCATGACATGTATGTTCTAGTTGGGAAAACAGACTAGAAAAGAGATAAAAATTCATAACAATCAGGCACTGTGAGTATAAGAAATAAAAATAAAGCCAGGTAAGAGATGGAGGGAGACAAGGTACTATTGCAATTGCACTATCAATAGTCAGCAGTGAGAGGTAGTATCTATTTGAGAAGGTGAAATTTGAGCAGAGGTCTAAACAAAATGAGTGAGCAAGCTACGCAAATATCTGAAGGAAGACAGTTCTAAGCAGAGACAATAGCACGATGGACATCAGAGATCAAATGGGCTTTCATGTTCAAGGAAGGAATGGACAAAGGAGAGGCTGGCAGGAACTAAGCTCATAGAAGAAAACAGGGGCTAAATCAAGGGAAGACTCACAGGCCATAGAGTAAAGATTCTGGATATTATGTTATTTTAAGGACTCCACTAGAGAGGTAAGAGGAGAGTGACATGATATGATGGACAATTTAACAGAATTGCCTTAGCCACTATATGAAGAATAAACTTGACGGCAAGGGTGGAAAGAGGGAGACCCCATGAGAGGCTATGGAAATGATGCAGGTGGGGACTTATCTCAGTGGTTGCAACAAAATGTGACAGTAGGAGCAAAAAAGTGGATGAGAGGTACTTAGATTCTAGATATATTTTAAGATATACCCAAGAGAATTTATTTAATGACTGGATGAGAAAAAGAGAGGGGGCAAAGATTATTTCAAAATAATTTGGCTTGAGCTGCCAGACTGATGGAGTTGCTATCAACTGAGATGGGGATAACGATTGGTGTTCCCCATGCGGGAGGATATGGAATGAAGTTTTAGATATGCTGACTTTGAGACTTCTATTAGATGTCCTACTGGAGATGTCAAGAGATAAATGTCAAGAATGTGGCATCAACACTTCCCTGGTGGTCCAGTGGTTGAGAATCCAGCTGCCAAAGCAAGGGACATGCGTTTGATCCCTGGTCTGGAAATATTCCACATACCATTAGAAAATTAAGCCCATGTGTCACAACTAATGAGCCATTTCTCCCCAACAAGACAGTCACTGCAATTAGAAGTCTGTGTGCCTCAACAAGAGAGGTGCTCACAACAACTAAAGAAAGCCTGAGTCCAACAACGAAGACACAGCACAGCCAAAAACAAATCAATTAATTTAAACAAACCAACCAACAAACAAAAGAACGTCGCATTGGTGTAGAAGTTTGGTCTGGACATATTAATTTGGAGGCTGCCACTGCATAGACTTTTGTTTGTGCCCTCCAAGAGTCTGTTACCCCAGTCCTGTGTAAGGTCTGGCGGCTCTAGGGTGGGTTTAATGATGACCTCCTCCAAGAGGGCTTAAGCCATACCCAGGGCTATTACACCCAGAGTCCCTACCGCTGCAGCAGTCCATGGCTGACCCATACCTCCGGAGGAGACACTCAAACACAGTTCTGGTTCAGTCTATGGGGGTCTCTGGGTTCTGGTGAGCACAAGGTTTGTTTGAACCCTCCAAGTGTCTCTGGTGGGTACAGGGTTTGACTCTAAATGCAATTTAGCCCCTCCTTCCATCTTCCTGGGGCTTCTCCTTTGCCCTTGGATGTAGGGTATCTTTTTTTGGTGGCATTCAAGATTTTCCTGTCGATGGTTATTCAGCAGTCAGTTGTAATTTTGGAGTTATCACAGGAGAAGATGAGGGCACATCCTTCTACTCTGCCATTCTGGAGTCAAACCAGTCAAACTTTTCCCTTAGGAAGGATGAATTCACTCACTGGCCCTAGAGATCACTTCTCAGCTCTCCTGGCAATTCACTCAATGTCACAGTAACCTCAGTCTATGCCCTAACCAGTAATGCTGAAGAAGCTGAATATGAACGATTTTTATGAAGACGTACAAGACCTTCTAGAACTAACACCCCAAGATGTCCTTTTCATTATAGGGGACTGGAATACAAAAGTAGGAAGTCAAGAAATACCTCGAGTAACAGGAAAATTTTGCCTTGGAGTACAAAACAAACCAGGTCAAAGGCTAACAAAATTTTGCCAAGAGAATGGACTGGTCACAGAAAACACCTCTTCAAATAACACAAGAGAAGACTACACATGGACATCACCAGATGGTCAATAGGAAAATCAGACTGATTAGACTGTTTGCAACCAAACATGGAGCTCCTCGATACAGTTAGCAAAACCAAGACTGGGAGCTGACTGTAGCACAGATCATGAACTACTTATTGTCAAATTCAAACTTAAATTGAAAACAGTAGGGAAAACCACTAGACCATTCAGCTCATTCAGTTCATTACAGTCGCTCAGTTGTGTCCAATCCTTTGTGACCCGAAGGACTGCAGCATGTCAGGCTTTCCAGTCAATTACCAACTCCCAGAGCTTACTCAAACTCTTGTCCATCGCATCAGTGATGCCATCCAACCATCTCATCCACTGTCGTCCCTTCTTCTCCTGTCTTCAATCTCTCCCAGCATCAGGGTCTTTTCCAGTGAGTTGGTTCTTCGCATCAGGTGGCCAAAGTATTGCAGTTTCAGTTTCAATATCAGTCCTTCCAATGAATATTCAGGACTGACTTCCTTTAGGATTTACTGGTTGGGTCTCCTTGAAGTCCAAGGGACTCTCAAGAGTCTTCTCCAACACCACAGTTCAAAAGCATTAATTCTTCAGTGCTCAGCTTTATAGTCCAGCTCTCACATCCATACATGACTACTGGAAAAACGATAGCTTTGACCAGATGGACCTTTGTTGGCAAAGTAATGTATCTGCTTTTTAATATACTATCTAGGTTGGTCATAACTTTTCTTCCAAGGAGCAAGTGTCCTTTAATTTCATGGCTGCAGTCACCATCTGCAATGATTTTGGAGCCCAAGGAAAGAAAGTCTCTCACTGTTTCCATTTTTTCCCCATCTATTTTCCATGAAGTGATGGGACCGGATGTCATGATCTTAAGTTATCTGAATGTTGAGTTTTAAGCCAACTTTTTCACTCTCCTCTTTCACTTTCATCAAGAGGCTCTTTAGTTCTTCATTGTCTGCCATAAGGGTGGTGTCTTCTGTGTATCTGAGCTTACTGATATTTCTCCCAGCAGTCTTGATTCCAGCTTGCGTTTCCTCCAGCCCGTCATTTCACACAATCTACTCTGCATATAAGTTAAATAAGTAGGGTAACAATATACAGCCTGGACGTACTCCTTTATTGATCTGGAACCAGTTTGTTGTTCCATGTCCAGTTCTAAATGTTCCCTCTTGACCCGCATACAGATTTCTCAGGAGATAGGTCAGGTGGTCTGGTATACCCATCTCTTGAAGAATTTTGCATAGTTTTTTGGGAGCCACAGGGTCAAAGGCTTTGGCATAGTCAGTAAAGCAGAAGTAGATGTTTTTCTTCAACTCTCTTGCTTTTTCGAAGATCTAGCAGATGTTGGCAACATGATCTCTGGTTCCTCTGCCTTTCCTAAATCCGGCTTGAACTTCCAGAAGTTCATTGTTCATGTGATGTTGAAGCCTGGCCTGGAGGATTTTGAGCATTACTTTGATAGCATGTCAGATGAGTACAATTGTGCAGTAGTTTGAGCATTCTTTAGTATTGCCTTTCTTTGGGATTGGAATGAAAGCTGACCATTTCTAATAATGTGGCCACTGCTGAGTTTTCCAGATGTGCTGGCATATTGACTGCAGCACTTGCTTTTGGAAATAGAAAAATCATCTTTTCAGATTTGAAATAGCATCAGCTTTTCGGATTTGAAATAGCTTAACTGGAACTCCATCACCTCCACTAGCTTTGTTTGTAGTGATGCTTCCTAAGGCCCACTTGACTTAGCATTCCAGGATGTCTGGCTCTAGGTGAGTGATCATACCATCATGGTTTTCTGGGTCACGAAGATCTTTTTTGTATGGTTCTTTTGTGTATTCTTGCGACCTCTTCTTAATATCTTCCGCTTCTGTTAGGTCCATACCATTTCTGTCCTTTATCGAGCCCATCTTTGCATTAAATGTTCCCTTGGTATCTCTAATTTTCTTGAAGAGATCTCTAGTCTTTCCCATTCTATTGTTTTCCTCTATTTCTTTGCGTTGATCACTGAGGAAGGTTGTCTTATCTCTCCTTGGTTTTCTTTGGAACTCTGCATTCAAAAGACTATATCTTTCCTTTTCTCCTGTGCCTTTAGCTTCTCTTCTTTTCTCAGCTTTTTGTAAGGCCTCCTCAGACAACCACTGTGCCCTTTGCATTTCTTTTTCTTGAGGATGGTCTTTATCACTGCCTCCTGTACAACGTCAGGAACCTCTGTCTATAGTTCTTCAGGCACTCTGTCTGTGAGATCTAATCCCATTAATCTATTTGTCACATTCATGTATAATCATAAGAGATTTGATTTAGGACATACCTGAATGATCTACTGGTTTTTCCTACTTTCTTCAACTTAAGTCTGAATTTGGCAATAAGGACTTCATGACCTGAGCCACAGTCAGCTCCTGGCCTTGTTTTTGCTGACTGTGTAGAGCTTCTCCATTTTAGGTTTCAAAGAATATAATGAATATGATTTCAGTATTGACCATTTGGTGATGTCCATGTGCTGAGTCTTCTCTTGTGTTGTTGGAAGAGGGTGTTTCCTATGACCAGTGTGTTCCCTTGGCAAAGCTCTGTTAGCCTTTGTCCTGCTTCATTTTGTACTCCAAGGCCAAATTTGCCTGTTACTCAAGGTATCTCTTGACTTCCTACTTTTGCATTCCAGTCCCCTATAACAAAAAGGATATCCTTTTTGGGTGTTATTTCTGGAAGATCTTGTAGGTATTCATAGAACCGTTCAACTTCGGCTTTTTTCAGCATTACTGGTCAGAGCCGTAGACCTGGATTACTGTGATAATGAATGGTTTACCTTGGAAACGAACAGAGATCATTCTGTCATTTTTGAGATTGCATCCAAGTGCTGTATTTTGGACTCTTTTGTTGACTATGATGGCTACTCCATTTCTTCTAAGGGATTCCTGTCCACAGTAGTAGATATAATGGTCATCTGAGTTAAATTCCCCCAGTCCAGTCCATTTTAGTTCGCTGATTCCTCAAATGTCGATGTTCACTCTTGCCATCTCCCTTTTCACCATTTCCAATTTGCCTTGATTCATGGACCTAAAATTCCACGTTCCTATGCAATATTGCTCTTTACAGCATTATACTTTACTTCTACTGCCTTGTCACATCCACAACTGGGTGTTGTTTTTGCTTTGGCTCCAACTCTTCATTCCTTCTGGAGTTATCTCTCCACTCTTCTCCAGTAGCATATTGGGCACCTACTGACCTGGGAAGTTCATCTTTTAGTGTCATACCTTTTTGCCTTTTCATACTGTTCATGGGGATCTCAGTGCAAGAATACTGAAGTGGTTTGCCATTCAGGTATGATGTAAATCAAATCCGTTATACAGTGGAAGTGACAAACAGATCCAAGGGATTAGATCTGATAGAGTGCCTGAAGTACTATGGACAGAGGTTCATGACACTGTACAAGAGGCAGTGATCAAGACCATCCCCAAGAAAAAGAAATGCAAAAGGGGAAAATAGTTGTCTGAGGAGGCCTTACAAATAGCTGAGAAAACAAAAGACGCAAAAGGCACAGGAGAAAAGAAAAGATATACCCATTTGAATGCAGAGTTCCAAAGAAGAGCAAGGAGAGATAAGAAAGCCTTCCTCAGTGATCAGTACAAATAAATAGAGGAAACGATACAATGGGAAAGACTAGAGATCTCTAAAATTCTCTGAAAATTAGAGATATCAAGGGAACACTTCATGCAAAGATGGGCATAATAAAGGATAGAAATGGTATGGACCTAACAGAAGCAGAAGATATTAAGAAGAGGTGGCAAGAATATATGGAAGAACTATATGAAAAATATCTTCATGACCCAGAAAACCATGATGGTGTGATCACTCACCTAGAGCCAGACATCCTGGAATGCAAAGTTAAATGAGCCTTAGGAAATATCACTTATGAACAAAGCTAGTGGCGGTAAAGAAATTCCAGTTAAGCTATTTCAAATCCTAAAAAATGATGCTGTGAAAGAGCTACACTCAATATGCCAGATCTGGAAAACTCAGCAGTGGCCAAATTATTGGAAAAGGACAGTTTGCATTCCAATCCCAAAGAAAGGCAATACCAAAGAATGCTCAAACTACTGCACAATTGTACTCATCTGACATGCTAACAAAGTAATGCTCAAAATCCTCCAGGCCAGGCTTCAACATCACATGAACAATGAACTTCTGGAAGTTCAAGCCGGATTTAGGAAAGGCAGAGGAACCAGAGATCATGTTGCCAACATCTGCTAGATCTTCAAAAAAGCAAGAGAGTCGAAGAAAAACATCTACTTCTGCTTTACTGACTATGCTAAAACCTTTGACCCTGTGGCTCACAAAAAACTGTGCAAAGTTCTTCAAGAGATGGGTATACCAGACCACCTGACCTATCTCCTGAGAAAACTGTATGCGGGTCAAGAGGGAACATTTAGAACTGGACATGGAACAACAAACTGGTTCCAGATCAATAAAGGAGTACGTCCAGGCTGTATATTGTTACCCTACTTATTTAACTTATATGCAGAGTAGATTGTGTGAAATGACGGGCTGGAGGAAACGCAAGCTGGAATCAAGACTGCTGGGAGAAATATCAGTAAGCTCAGATACACAGAAGACATCACCCTTATGGCAGACAATGAAGAACTAAAGAGCCTCTTGATGAAAGTGAAAGAGGAGAGTGAAAAAGTTGGCTTAAAACTCAACATTCAGATAACTTAAGATCATGACATCCGGTCCCATCACTTCATGGAAAATAGATGGGGAAAAAATGGAAACAGTGAGAGACTTTCTTTCCTTGGGCTCCAAAATCATTGCAGATGGTGACTGCAGCCATGAAATTAAAGGACACTTGCTCCTTGGAAGAAAAGTTATGACCAACCTAGATAGTATATTAAAAAGCAGATACATTACTTTGCCAACAAAGGTCCATCTGGTCAAAGCTATCGTTTTTCCAGTAGTCATGTATGGATGTGAGAGCTGGACTATAAAATAAGCTGAGCACCGAAGAATTAATGCTTTTGAACTGTGGTGTTGGAGAAGACTCTTGAGAGTCCCTTGGACTTCAAGGAGACCCAACCAGTAAATCCTAAAGGAAGTCAGTCCTGAATATTCATTGGAAGGACTGATATTGAAACTGAAACTGCAATACTTTGGCCACCTGATGCGAAGAACCAACTCACTGGAAAAGACCCTGATGCTGGGAGAGATTGAAGACAGGAGAAGAAGGGACGACAGTGGATGAGATGGTTGGATGGCATCACTGATGCGATGGACAAGAGTTTGAGTAAGCTCTGGGAGTTGGTGATGGACAGGGAAGCCTGGCTTGCTACAGTTCATGGTTTGCAAAGAGTCAGACATATCTGAGCAACTGAATGGAACTGCATAGACAGTATTTTATGACATATGACAAAGAAATTACCCACCAATGAATGCAGATATAAATGGAATCAACGATCTACCCTTCAGGTATGACAGCATTTAGGATTAGAGAGATGAGGAGAAACAAGCAATAAAAACTAAAAAGCCAAAAAGCATTGAAATAGCAGGAAAACCAAGTAGTATACATCCTGGGGGCTAGGTGAAGGATTTGTTCAATAAATACCATATAATCTATGTGCTAAATCCTCTCGACAGGTCAAGTACAATGAAAACTGGGAAGTGACATGGATTTCAATGAGGTGGAGACCACTGGAGACATGGACTAGAGCAGTTTCAGTGGAGTGGTAGCAAAGAAAATCCAGTCCAAATGGGATCAGGACACAAAAGCAGATGAACAGGGAGTATAGGCAATCCTTTGGAAGAGTTTATTGAGGAGAGAAGCAGATTGAGAATCAAGAGCACAAAGCTAGAAAACAAGATACCTAGGAATTCTATAACTTTTTATGCTTAGAAAACAAAACAAAAAGCTGATAGCAACAATTACTGGAATAACAATGGAATAAGGTTTCTCGTCTGTACTTTCCCGTTCCACAGACCTGCAGTGACTGTAGAAGAATGAGCCAGAAAATCTGCATAGTTCATAGTTCTATTTCACAGGGGTTCATGCAAGAGTATTAGTTAAGGACATTCTATATGTTAGAAGATCCAGGCACAGAGACAGTAAGTGACTTGCCTAATGCCATACAAACACAAACAGCAAAGTAGGATTCAATCTGTGTTGTCTGGCAACAGGGTATACACTCTTGACATTAATCAATATCGCCTCACTCATGGAGTTAACATGGTTCCTCCCCAACTGATCATGGCAAGTGCTGAGAAGGAAGTAAGCAGGGGAATAAGACAGTGAACTAATGGTGGATGGGCCACCTTGCATGGCCTGTTTTTTTCCTCCAGGCACCACATAAACATAAAGATAAAGAGGAGCCAGATTTACAGAGGCCTTAGGATTGAGTCTGTCTAGTGAAGGCTATGGTTTTTCCAGTAGTCATGTATGGATGTGAGAGTTGGAATGTAAGGAAAGCTGAGCACCAAAGAATTGATGCTTTTGAACTGTGGTGCTGGAGAAGACTCTTGAGAGTCCCTTGGATTGCGAGGAGATCCAACCAGTTCATCCTAAAGGAAACAAGTTCAATATTCATTGGAAGGACTGATGTTTAAGCTGAAACTCTAATACTTTGGCCACCTGATGTGAAGAATTGACTCATTTGAAAAGACCCTGAAGCTGTGAAAGATTGTAGGTGGGAGGAGAAGGGGACAACAGAGGATGAGATGGTTGGATGGCAACACCAACTCAATGGACATGAGTTTGAGTAAGCTCTGGGAGTTGATGATGGACAGGGAGGCCTGTTGTGCTGCAGTCCATGGGGTTGCAAAAAGTCGGACATGACTGAGCGACTGAACTGACTGGCTGACTGAGGATAGAGTTCCCCAGATAAAAGAAATGCAAAGTTCCACCTGTAAAAAAAAAAAAAAAGCAGAGCTTTGCTTGAAATAGAGCAGAGGCCAGCTCAGGCAGCTTGGAGAACAAAGAAAGTTCAAGGAGAGACTATAGCAAATGGGTTTGAGAGACAGGCAGGGGCTAGATCCTGATACCCTATGGATCACAGAAAGCAGTGTGGCTTATATTCTCAGTACAGGGTGAAAGATCATGTTTACTTCAAAGCTGAGAACAAATGTATGGCCCATCTCTCTACTGCAGATGGTGTATTTTGCAGCATGCTATTTCTTTCCTAACCTTATAGCTGATTTAATCCTATCTTTCTTATTCAATTCTTCCTTAACCTAAAGTTTAAAAAGGACATCAATTTCTCAAACTGCTTTCTTTTTAAAAAACAATTCTGAGAATACCTTCATACAAACATATTTTTAAAACTGTTTTGTGTTTGTGTGGTGGGAGTCTGCAGATTCTAAATTCGAAATGCGCTGCAGGCAGTTAATCCTAAAAGCCACTTGACCATGGAATGCCTCAATTTCTTCAATTTTTAGAAATGAAAAGTACAAGGCTGTAGGGAACAGAATAGTATCATGAGTGAAAACTACTTTTTAAACTATATACAAATGTACACTATTATAATTACTATTGTGCTATAAAGTATCATCTAATATGGGGTCAGCACCAAAGAACTGATGTTTTGAACTGTGTTACTGGAGAAGACTCTTGAGAGTCCCTTGGACTGCAGGGAGATCAAACCAGTCAATATTAAAGGAAATAAACTCTGAATACTCTTTGGAAGGACTAATGCTGAAGCTGAAGCTCCAATAATTTGGCCTCCTGATGCCAACAGCTGACTCACTGAAAAGACCCTGATCCTGGGAAAGATTGAGGGCAGGAGGAGAAGGGGGCAAAAGAAGATGAGATACTTGGATGGCATCACTGATTCAACAAATATGAACTTGGGCAAACTCTGGGAGATGATGATGATTAAGAAAGCATGACGTGCTACTGTCCACGGGATCACAAAGAGTGAGACACAACTTGGCTACTGACAACAACAACAAATATAGGGTCAAATCAATATTTTTTAAGAACACACTTGTGTTTGAAAATAAAGGTCAATTATTTGTGGTTTTCTAAAAAGTAATTGACTAGTCAAAGTCATCGGAATAAATGAATCTTTTATAACTAAATGACAAATATGATCTTCACTTTTAGTGTGGCAAAGTAACCATAAATTTATTACCCTTTTTACATTCCTGTAAAATAAAGGTATACATCATGAAATAAGGAAACTTATTTATAACAAATTCAGATGACCAATAATTCAGATGACCATTACATCTACTACTGTGGGCAAGAATCCCTTAGAAGAATTGGAGCAGCCATCATAATCAACAAGAGAGTCCAAAATGTACTACTTGGGTGCAATCTCGAAAACGACAGAATGATCTCTGTTCGTTTCCAAGGCAAACCATTCAATATCACAGTAATCCAAGTCTATACCCCAACCAGTAATGCTGAAGAAGCTGAAGTTGAATGGTTCTATAAGGACCTACAAGACCTTCTAGAACTAACACCCAGAAAAGATGTTCTTTTCATCATAGGGGACTGGAATGCAAAAGGAGGAAGTCAAGAGATACCTGGAGTATCAGGCAAGTTTGGCCTGGGAAACAAATGAAGCAGGGCAAAAGCTAACAGAGTTTTGCCAAGAGAACGCACTGGTCATAGCAAACATCCTCTTCCAACAACACAGGAGATGAATCTACACATGTACGTCACCAGATGGTCAATACTGAAATCATATTCATTATATTCTTTGCAGACTAAGATGGAGAAGCTGTATACAGTCAGCAAAAACAAGACTATGAGCTGACTGTGGCTCAGGTCATGAACTTCTTATTGCCAAATTCAGACTTAAATTGAAGAAAGTAGGGAAAACCACTAGACCATTCAGGTATGACCTAAATAAAATCCTTTACTATTTTACAGTGGAAGTGAAAATAGATTCAAGGGATTAGATCTGACAGACAAAGTGCCTGAAGAACTATGGACAAAGGTACATAACATTGTACAGGAGCCAGTGATCAAGACCATCCCCAAGAAAAAGAAATGCAAAAAGGCAAAATGGTTGTCTGAGGAGGCCTTACAAATAGCTGAGAACAGAAGAGAAGCTAAAGGCACAGGAGAAAAGGAAAGATATACGCATTTAAATGCAGAATTCCAAAGAAAATCAAGGAGAGATAAGACAGTGTTCCTCAGTGATCAATGCAAAGAAAGAGAGGAAAACAATAGAATGGGAAAGACTAGAGATCTCTTCAAGAAAACCAGAGATACTAAGGGAACATTTCATGCAAAGATGGGCACAATAAAGGACAGAAATGGTATGGACCTACCAGAAGCAGAAGATATTGAGATGAGGTGGCAAGAATATACGGAAGAACTATACCAAAAAGATCTTCATGACCCAGACAACCATGATGGTGTGACTACTCACCTAGAACCAGGCATCCTGGAACTTGAAGTCAAGGGGGCCTTAGGAAGTATCACTACAAACAAAGCTAGTGGAGGTGATGGAATTTCAGTAGGGCTATTTCACTTCCTACAAGATGATACTGTAAAAGTGCTACACTCAATATGCCAAATCTAGAACAAATCTGGAAAATTCAGCTGTGGCCACAAGACTGGAAAAGGTCAGTTTTCATTCCAATGCCAAAGAAAGGCAATGCAAAAGAATGTTCCAACTACTGCAAAACTGTAGTCATCTCACACACTAGCAAAGTAATGCTCAAAATTCTCCAAGCCAGATTTCAACAGTAAATAAACTGAGAACTTTCTGATTTTCAAGCTGAATTTAGAAAAGCAGAGGAACCAGAGATCAAATTGGATCCAACATCCATTGGATCACAGAAAAAGCAAGAGTTTCAGAAAAACATCTACTTCTCCTTCACTGACTATGCCAACAGCTTTGACTGTGTGGATCATAACAAGCTATGGAAACTTCTGAAAGAGATGGGAATACCAGACCACCTGACCTGCCTCCTGAGAAATCTGTGTGCAGGTCAGGAAGCAACAGTTAAAACCAAACATGGAATAACAGACTAGTTCCAAAGTGGGGAAGGAATACATCAAGGCTGTATATTGTATCCTGCTTATTTAGCTTATATGCAGAGTACATCATGCGAAATGCCAGGATGGATGAAGCACAAACTCGAATCAAGATTGCTGAGAGAAATATTAATAACCTCAGATATGCAGATGACACCACCCTCCTGGCAGAAAGCAAAGAGGAACTGAGGAGCGTCTTCATGAAAATGAAAGAAGAGAGTGAAAAAGCTGGTTTAAAATTCAACATTTAAAAAATGGAAGGTCATGGCCTCCTGTCCCGTCACTTCATGGCAAATAGTTGGGGAAACAATGGAACAGTGACAGACTTTATTTTCTTGGGTTCCAAAATCACTGCAGATGGTGACTGCAGCCATGAAATTAATAGACACTTGCTCCTTGGAAGAAAAGCTATCACAACCTAGACAGTATGTTAAAAAGCAAACACATTACTTTGCCAACAAAGGTCCGTCCAGTCAAAGCTTTGGTTTTTCCAGTAGTCATGTACAGATGTGAGAGTTGGACTATAAAGAAAACTTAGCACCAAAGAACTGATGCCTTTTAACTGTGGTGTTGGAGAAGACTCTTTAGAGTCCCTTGGACTGCAAGGAGATCCTGTCCATCCTAAAGGAGATGAGTCCTGAATATTCACTGGAAGGACTGATGCTGAGGCTGAAACTCCAATACTTTGGCCACCTGATGCAAAGAGCTGGCTCATTTGAAAAGACCCTGATGCTGGGAAAGATTGAAGGCGAGAGGAGAAGGGGATGACAGAGGATGAGATGGTTGGATGGCATCATCTACACTTCGGACATGAGTTTGAGTACGTTTGGGATTTGGTCATGGACAGGGAGGCCTGGTGTACTGCAGTCCATGGGGTCGCAGAGAGTCAGACGTGACTGAGCGTCTGAACGGGACTGACAAATGAATAGCTGAATAGTAAATAATTAGTTTAGAGAATTAAATGACTCCATGGTAGTTAATTAACTGGCTTTATTCTTGAGCAGAAATAAAGAAATTTAAATTAAGTGTCTATATTGGAACCCTTTAAGGACTGTGTACTGCATAAGTTCGTGCTAACAAAAGAAGACAAGGTGGAAAAAAGATAATTCATAACTCACAATGAGCAATTAATTTTGTAATTATTTGCCTGATTCACAGTTCAGTATGAAGGCCATACATGAACACCTGACAGAAGCATAGCTTTGTTGTCTAAGGTAAAAAAGCCTATATATTTTATGTGTAAGAATAGCGATTTTCTTATTTTATATAAACAAAATTTTAAAACCCATTATAGTGACAGGAATGCTAAACATAGAAGAGATATCCATAATCTTAACCTACTTGACAAACAAGAAATCTCCCGCTGTTTCACCACAGCTTAGTCCCCCACTGTAATAAAATCAGCACCACAGCAGGGTAGCGCTTGAGCTCTAAAGTACAGTAACTGCAGTACTCATTGAGGAGCAACAGCTTACAGAAGATGCTGTGGCTGGCCCTGAGAATTCAGCAATTATGTGTAGAAGAAAACTTGCAAATAAAGACTGTCAGAAGTTCTCCCCCTAGAGACGGAAACTATCTCATTACATGCCTTAAGTCAATTATAACACTGGTTGAACATTTCCCTAAAACAATTTTGTAGTAATTTTTACTATTACTGGGACATATGCTAGGAACAAAGTCAAAAGAAACCAAAATACTGTACGTGAACACTGCTCCTCATTTACACAAGTGGGATTTTTTAACACACACGTGAAAACATGGAAAACATAGAAGCCACCTTGTGGCTCAGGCGGTAAAGAGTCTGCTTGCAATGCAGTAGACCCGGTTCGATCCCTGGGTTGGGACAATCCCCTGAAGAAGGAAATGGCACCCCACTCCAGTAATCTTGCCTGGAAAATCCCATGGATAGAGGAGTCTGGCAGGTACAGTCCATGGGGTCGCCAAGAGTCGGACACGACTGAGTGACTTCCCTTTCACTTTTGAAAATGTAAGATTTAGGCATAAACAAGAGGTAAAATTATTGTTTTATATTATTTGATTTTGAAATCAAATTATTATACACAGCAGTTTCATGCAACCATTCAGAGGATTGCTATTATTGATATTATTATTGTATATAATATCTTTCAAGTAGAAAAAAATGAGTTGAATTTTTAAAAAATATAGAGATATATATAAACCATATATGTATATATATGTAAACCGTATATATATATATAAGCTGTATATATATGCATATATAAACTACATATATATGAAAATATGGACAAATGACAAACTGCAAAAAGTTTGCAATTCACATTATGAATCAAAGGCTAATTTCCTTAATGTAAAAGATACTTACAAATGAATAAGAAAAGGCTAATAACTCAATTTTCAGTGCTTCAAGAATATAATAAACATTTCTTAGGAAAAAGTCAAATATTTCTTAAACATATGAAAATAAATTCAGTCTCATGGATAATACAAAAGGCAAATTAGAACTACAACCAAAAATTTAGTTGGCAAATTTGTTTCTCATATGGATATAGGTTACTAATTTTGAAACTGCTTCACATCAAACAAATAGCTAAATAGATGGTGGATGGTAGCAGCCTGGTTATTGGAGAGAGAAGTTACAGATAAATAAGAAAGGAAGACTAGAATAAACCCTTCACTATTTCATTTAAGTCTGAGACATGAACACAAACACACATTTACATTCATATATGTATGCTGCTGCTGCTAAGTCGCTTCAGTCGTGTCTGACTGTGCGACCCCATAGACGGCAGCCCACCAGGCTTCCCCGTCCCTGGGATTCTCCAGGCAAGAACACTGGAGTGGGTTGCCATTTCCTTCTCCAATGCATGAAAGTGAAAAGTGAAAGTGAAGTCGCCCAGTCGTGTCCGACTCTTTGTGACCCCATGGACTGCAGCCTACCAGGCTCCTCTGTCCATGGGATTTTCCAGGCAAGAGTACTGGAGTGGGTTGCCATTGCCTTCTCCCATATATGTATGAGGGAGAGATAAATAATTATAGATACATTACTCGATTCTGTACACAGAAAGGGCACCATTAACCCTTGAAAAGCAACAAACTTACTCAATGCCTCAATCTTCATTTCTAAATCCTATTCTCCACTGAGGAAACCAAGAGTTCTTGGAGAAATGACTGATTCTAGGTCTAGGCAGGGAAAATATGAGATAAGCCTAAAGCATTTTATACTAAAACACAGGATATACTCAACTAACAAAAGCTTAGGGCTGTGTCTAAGGGACATGGGAGTCAACTTGAAAAAGCTCTCAATGACTAAGTCTGGAAGAATCTGAATAAGAAAATAAATAAACAACATACTGTTATGTTCTTGTTCAGTTAAGTCATATCTGAACTTGTGACTCACCAAGCTCCTCTGCAGGAGCTGTAATCCACCAGGCTCCTCTGTCCATGGGATTTCCCAGGCAAGAATACTGGAATGGGTTTGCCATTTCCTTCTCCAGGGGATCTTCCCCACTCAGGGATCAAACCCATGTTTCCTGCATCAGCAGGCAGATTCTTTATTACTGAGCCACCTGGGAAGCCCCATTATTAGATAACACCCCAAAGCATAAAATGTACATGAATCCATACTGATATGGATGTGACTGAAAAAATAAATGATGAATAAAAGAACAATATAGTATCTTTGCAATGTTCCTATAAATTTAAAATTATTTCACAATCTTAAATTTATTACAAATAATGTTTATAAAGATATTTCATAAATAGAAATGTTCTCAACATTTTGCTAAGTATGCTGAAAAACTGAATAAACAATATAATTCCTATTTAGAAAATGTAAAGGAAAATATATCAAATTAAACCCCTCAAATCTACAGCAAACATTTTTTTTTTTTCCTCTAAGAATGACAAATGTTAAAATGTTGGTAATCCTGAGTTGTTCAGATTACAAAGAGGCAGTTTCACAGAGACACATGGAGGTAGAGGTGCAATTGGCATGAAGTATCTCTTGGAGGGCAATTTGGCAACATATAACAACTGAAAATGCACTTATTATTTTACTTAGAGGGTTTCCTAATAATTTTTCCTACAGAAATCTTTGTACATATGGAGAATGCCCTATGCACATGAAAACTCACTACAGCAACTTTCTAATATCCAGTGTTTGCAAATAATCTAAATGTCCATCATGATGACTAGAGTATATCCACCCAATAGAGTACGACATCAGAGAAGGCAATGGCACCCCACTCCAGTACTCTTGCCTGGAAAATCCCATGGACAGAAGGGCCTGGTGGGCTACAGTCCATGGGGCTGCTAGGAGTCGGACACGACTGAGCGACTTCACTTTCATTTTTCACTTTTATGCATTAGCAGCAGCAGCAGAGTACTACATAGCTGTTAAAGAGGTTGATTGTTGTTGTTGACCGGATGCCATGATCTTAGTTTCTTAAAGGCTTTATATACACCGATATGAAAATTCCTCCAAAATACATTGTTTAGGGGAAAAGCAGTAAGTTGCTAATGGTCTATTTGGCTTGATTACGATATATGTGTACGCACGCTCTCTCTCTCTCGCTCGTTCTCTCTCTCTCGCTCGCTCTCTCTCTCTCTCTCTCTCACATACAAAAACACAGACACTCGCACACATGTATAAGAAACTGGTTAAAAGTGTCTTCTGGAAGAATAACTGACTGATGGGGATTGAGAACTATAGGTGAGTTAATTTTACTGCACATAGTTTTGCACTTAAATTTTGTGCATAGAGTATCTACTTTCAGTTCAGTTCAGTCACTCAGTCGTGTCCAACTCTTTGCGACCCTATGAATTGCAGCACGCCAGGCCTCCCTGTCCATCACCAACTCCCGGAGTTCACTCAAACTCACATCTATCGAGTCGGTGATGCCACCCAGCCATCTCATCCTCTGTCGTCCCCTTCTCCTCCTGCCCCCAATCCCTCCCAGCATCAGAGTCTTTTCCAATGAGTCAACTCTTTGCATGAGGTGGCCAAAGTACTGGAGTTTCAGCTTTAGCATCATTCCTTCCAAAGAACACCCAGGACTGATCTCCTTTAGAATGGACTGGTTGGATCTTCTTGCAGTCCAAGGGACTCTCAAGAGTCTTCTCCAACACCACAGTTCAAAAGCATCAATTCTTTGGTGCTCAGCTTTCTTCACAGTCCAACTCTCTCATCCATACATGACTATCAGAAAAACCATAGCCTTGACTAGATGGACCTTTGTTGGCAAAGTAATGTCTCTGCTTTCGAATATGCTATCTAGGTTGGTCATAACTTTCCTTCCAAGGAGTAAGCGTCTTTTAATTTCATGGCTGCAATCACCATTTGTGATTTTGGAGCCCCCCAAAATAAAGTCTGACACTTTTTGCACTGTTTCCCCATCTATTTGCCATGAAGTGATGGGACCAGATGCCATGATCTTAGTTTTCTAAATATTGAGCTTTAAGCCAACTTTTTCACTCTGCAGGTCAGGAAGCAACAGTTAGAACTGGACATGGAACAACAGACTGGTTCCAAATAGGAAAAGAAGTACGTCAAGGCTGTATATTGTCATCCTGTTTATTTAACTTATATGCAGAGTACATCATGAGAAACGCTGGGCCGGAAGAAGCACAAGCTGGAATCAAGATTGCTGGGAGAAATCTCAATAACCTCAGATATGTAGATGACACCACCCTTATGGCAGAAAGTGAAGAGGAACTAAAAAGCCTCTTGATGAAAGTGAAAGAGGAAAGTGAAAAAGTTGGCTTAAAGCTCAACATTCAGAAAACTAAAAACTGAAAAACTCAACATGATCTTTCCCAAAATTTAATTAAATTATTTCATAAAGTAAATAAAGTTTTAATTAGTACACTGCCAATAACTGAGGAGACATTTTTTACATGTTAGAGGTTTTAACAGCCTTAACTAATTAATTAGCTATAAACTGAATAAAGTTAGCAGTTTATAGTCATTGGGAAAGATATTACATCTATCCCGGATTAGAAAATGTTGACCCAGCATTTTCATGTTATACAGAAATCACTAAACAGTGGTTACCCTGCTATGCACAATAGATCTGCATCCTTTCTATGGTGGTTAATGGGTATGTGGATTGCAAAAAAGGTCATGGAATTTTCTCCTTAAGGGGGAAGGGAATAAGTTTAGTTTAGTGTTGTGATTTGAAGTGGAAAAATGATATAAATTTGTCCAACCTTTCCATCTATGTCAGAAGTTTTACACTTGGTCATCTACAGGGTACTACAAGCTGGACTAGCTTCAGGAAAGTCAGTGTATTCCACGAATTGGGTCAGGTTCTACACCACTGAGAGGGTGGGTGGTATAACATATAATTACATAATACAATATATATGATATATATTAAGCATATATATCACATTAGATATATTTAAATATATAATATATAAGATATATATATTTTATATAAACCTAGATAGCATATTGAAAAGCAGAGACATTACTTTGCCAACAAAGGTCCGTCTAGTCAAGGCTATGGTTTTTCTGGTAGTCACGTATGGATGAGAGAGTTGGACTGTGAAGAAAGCTGAGCACCAAAGAATTGATGCTTTTGAACTGTGGTGTTGGAGAAGACTCTTGAGAGTCCCTTGGACTGCAAGAAGATCCAACCAGTCCATTCTAAAGGAGATCAGTCCTGGGTGTTCTTTGGAAGGAATGATGCTAAAGCTGAAACTCCAGTATTTTGGCCACCTCATGCAAAGAGTTGACTCATTGGAAAAGACTCTGATGCTGGGAGGGATTGGGGGCAGGAGGAGAAGGGGACGACAGAGGATGAGATGGCTGGGGTGGCATCACTGACTCGATAGATGTGAGTTTGAGTGAACTCCGGGAGTTGGTGACAGGACAGGGAGGCCTGGCGTGCTGCAATTCATGGGTCGCAAAGAGTCGGACACGACTGAGTCACTGAACTGAACTGAACTGAAAGATATAATTTTAGCTTGTCACTGGAAAAAATCACATTTGATATGCTGAGTTGGTGAGGGTAAAGACAAATGTTGGTGACCTACTGGTACAATCTATGGAGGGCAATTGACATTGCATAGTAAAAGTTTTTAAAATGTTCACATCCTATTATCCAGAAAATCCTACATATATATTAAGAGCGGTCATTGCAGTATTGTTCATAAAAGTCTGAAAATACCTTTAAAATTCTCTGTAATAGTGACTGACTAAATAAATGATGCTACACTCATCCAATGGACCATGGGGTCATGACAAAGAATGAGATAGCTCCAGAAGCAACAAAATAAAATATATTCATGATAGCTACATTTCTAAATAAGAAAGTATAGGTCATTTTGTATATAGGGCTAATTTATGTAAAAGTAAAAGGAATTCACATAAATGCTTACAGATGAGTGGATATTTCTGGAAGTACACAAGTGAAACTTCTAACAGTGGTTGTTCTTAGAGAAACTGAGTGACTGAAGACAAGAGTGAGAGAGAGAGTTACTTTTCACTCTTTGGTAACCGGAGTGATATGTCTTCAAGTATGAGATTATCATTCCCACCAAAGAAGTCATTCTTCTGGGGTTGGGACATTCTTTCTAAAAATCTAACACAATCTTAGTTTTAATAGTAGGAAGCAAATGAGATTAAATTGGGACTACATTTAAGCCTAGAGACAAACAGAAGAGATTTGGTGTATGGATGTTCGTGGAACAGTAGGTGTTTTCTAGGGAGAGTCACGGTGACTTGATGGCATGTGAAGGGAGGAAGGGTTAAGGAATCACCAACACGAATATCCCTGGTTTACTGTGCTTTAGGTTAATTCTAGACTGAAAATGTCTCTAAAGGGCATACAGAGTTTTTCCTACAGGAAAGTGCTATCTTGATTTATAGTATCTACCTACTATATATCCTGTAGGATGTAAAGGCACACCTGAAGGACTCCAGAGAACTCTACTATTGATAATTTGAAAAACAGTGAAAACCATTTAAAATCTCATATCAATAACAACTGATAAATACATTTTATTTTGAACTCAGGGAGATCAAATGAGACTTAATCTGTTCTTTTCCATATGCACTGTTTTTCTACTTCAAATTCTAAAACAAACAAACTGCTTAGGTTTCATCAGAAAGAAAATTTTAAAAACTGCTAATTGGTAATGTACTTTAATTTGTTAATTTAGTACACAAAAAACGTGGAAAACATATTACTAGGTAATCTTTCTCCCTTCTAATCAAATATGTCTCTGGATAGCAACAAATTAGCTCAACATTGAAATCTGCATGAAAATCTTAGGGCCTGGCTATGGAAAATTCTAGAGAACAGAAAATTTGCCAACCTGCTAATTAAGCATTTTTAATGAATAATGCTTTTAATTGCAAGTGAACACATCTGGGAAACAAGGCAAACCAGAGGAACATATGATTGATCAAATCTGGAGAAGAATTTATATATTTAGCTTTCCCCCTCAGACCTGTCCTCCAAGAGGCTAGGTAATGAATTACTCTTTAGAAAAAATGCCAAAACCTTATCTCATAAAAGTTAGATTGCCATTTCCTTTCTAGAATCTTATGGCAGAATTCAACTGTAATCTGTCATTATGGTGGTACAATGGTCATATTAATAACACTTATTTAATTTTGGCCAACATTTAAGTAACTTTACCATTCAAATCTCATGTATATGAGTTAGGAAACAAACAAAACTACTGATGATTTGTTTCTATTCATCAATTTACAAGACCTAACATTGCTTGGTGGCTAGAATAGACCTAAATAACACGTTTGATTTTGTTGTAATAAAATAAACATACATGAATTATATGTCTTTTAAGACATAAATTGGTCTAAAAATAAAGGGAGTTATGAAAAGCAAATTCTAGGAATTACATAAGATTGTAGCAATTAAGACTTCAATGTGATAACAGCAGATGTAGGGAAACTGAAGGATTGAGTGCCCTCGTAACCTGATGGTGGCAGCATAAATTGGGGCAATGTGCTAGGAGACGAGAAGAAATTTGGCTATTTGTGGTAGCTGACTTAAAAATATTCAAATCTTTTTACTCAACAACCTCAGTTCTAAGACTATTTAAAGAACCAAGAGACTATCCTGTCTTACAAACTGGCCAGAATGCAGACAAAGATGCTCACTGCAGCATTATTTCTAATAGTGAAAAAACAGAAATAACCATAAATTCTAAGATTTGGATAATAGTTAAATTATAGCATATATCTAAGAGGAAATCCATACAGTCATAAGAGTACTGCTTCTGAAGCACAACTGATGGGAAAGTTGAAAAAAATAGGCTACAATTTTGGATGTATTTGATTCCATTTTTCATATTAATTCTTTTTTTTAATAAAAGGAAAAGCATCATAAAAGGAAATATAATGACATGATTATGTTCATTGGCTGGAATTATGAATACTTCATGTGTTTATTTTACTTGAAATTTTATACATTTTCCAAATATTCTAAATGACCATTTCTATTAAAATAAAACTACTGAGTTTTCAAAGTAAAAAATTTCAATGACTAAAAAGTAACTTATTATATTCAACAAGCCTAAAATTAGGTTGGATTTTTCAATTTTACTTTTAATATACCAACATCTGGCTAATATGTGGAAAACATATGGTACATATAAAATACCCTTACAGTATCTATGTTGATTAGCTAAGATTTTCCATATCAGAAACAAGAGTAAAATGACAGTTAATATAATTGCGTATCTTAGTATATGTATCTAATGAAAATACAAATATTTTTCAGGTTGGTATTATTCAGCTTGATAGAACAGTTACAGCAATTATAGAATAACTTTTAATAACTTTTCTAGCAGGGGGCTATGTCTCAATTTCTCTGTGCATTCTGCAACTCTGATCTATGCTTGGTCCCACTGTTTCTAACTGATTTTCAATGGTGTGGAGCTAAAGGAGAAATGAGCTGAGTCCATACTCCGTTTAAGTGCCCATTTACATGATGATTTGTAGCCTCATATAAAATGATGATGCTCTTGGCCACTTGACATGCTACATGCTCTAAATTACATTAAATATTTGTATCTGTCATTTTTCACCCAAGGAGGAAAGCCTGCTTTGCCACAAGTCCTTTACAACTCATTACGTGGTCTTCCTTTCATAAGAACTCCACTGGGGATCAAAATTATGGCCTTTGAATAGCTTTCTTCCACATAAGACTAATTACCTTATACAGGAATCAAACCTGTAATTTTAATTTCATTAACACTATATTCTAGCTGATTTAGCTGACTCCTATTACTTATTAAAAAACCAGCAAATGGAAAATTATTTTCTTAAGCTAAATGTAAATTCACACCACTCATTTTATTATTTTCAGTAAAAGGTTTACAATAATGAAAGATATTGAAGTTATTAGACCCTCTCTCATGCAGTTTGGACTCTTACAAGGCATAAATGTAAAAATTGATTTTAGAAAACAACTGAATAAGAAAAAAAATCTTTAGGGTGTTAGCGTAAAATGTGATAGAGGTAAAATAAGTACTGAATACTGAATATTCCTTCAATCTATATAGGTAATAGAGTGCAAATTATTGGTAAGAAATCAGCATTCTATAGCTGATATAAATGTATCAACTTGGGAACTAGTTTCATAGTGTTTTATCTCTATCTGAATAATGGGTGTCTGTGTTACACTAAGTGAAAATATAGAACAAAATCTCATGATTTGTAGTCAGTCAGCCAGTTCCTCACTTTTCATTTGTTAAGGTTTCCTCGGTGTGCGGAGAAGGCAATGGCACCCCAGTCCAGTACTCTTGCCTGGAAAATCCCATGGACGGAGGAGCCTGGTAGGCTGCAGTCCACGGGGTCGCTAAGAGTCGGGCAAGACTGAGCGCCTTCACTTTCACTTTTCACTTTCATGCATTGGAGAAGGAAATGGCAACCCACCCCAGTGTTCTTGCCTGGAGAATCCCAGGGACAGGGGAGCCTGGTGGGCTGCCGTCTATGGTGTCGCACAGAGTCGGACATGACTGAAGCGACTTAGCAGCAGTAGCAGCAGGGTGTGCTAACTTGCTATAATGTACTTGAAGGAAAACAGTTAATGCCTGATCTCTTCTGTTCTTACAACCTTAACCTTTCTCCTTGCCCCAGGAACTTATCTTTTCCCAGAAAGCCACATATGATCAAAGTCCTATTGATAGAGGCACACTGCATCCTCTGACCAGGAAACCGCATGGCAAGGAGAATTCACAGATACTTGGATCAAATGGGATTATATTGGTACAATAAAATAGCTTTTATAGACTTGAGTGCCACACAATCAGAGGTATGGTTCACAAAATTGGAGAAAATGATTTTCTTCTAGGACTGTTTGGGACTGAGCAGTAGGCTAACATCTGGAAACACCTGCTTTGCTTATGTAAATCAAGCATTGGGATATCTGTGCAATTATTCATAAACTCCTGTCAAGGAACGTAAGAGTGCATAATGATAGTAAATGACAGAAGCTTATGTCCACTACAAAGCTATTTTAAAGTTTCATTTTTAGTTGTCTGGTGACTGTTGAATCTTTTGAGAAACTGCCAGTTCACCTTAATTACATTAGATAATGCAATTCATGGGTTGTTTCTAGGCTACTGGTCTCCTCACTATAATGGGAATCAATGCAAAAATAAAAAGCTTACTTATAAAATAGGAAATAAACAGTGCATAAAAATTTCAGAAAAGCAGTTCTTGATTACATGGGCAGCACACTAGCTGGCTAGAATTGGTTAACAGTAAAATTTACTTAAATAACATTTGCAATATTTTAACTCTTTCTAGACTGAAAAACGCTTTGAGAATATTTTCTTATCACTCTTATAAATGAACAGTGTCTCCATTAGAAAAGACAAAAGCTTGCTTTTTAGATGATCCAGCGTGGCTGCTATTGTTAACCCTGAAAGGATAAGGCAGCTTCTGCATATTGGGTTATTTCTCATAAAATGCACAGAATAAAGCCATCAATAATAACATCTTAATGAAGAAAATAATTTTCCTCATGTTTTAAAAAAAGAGAAGAAAATTCAAGGAGAACATTCCTCTTTGTCTCCATTTCACAAAAACAATTATTCAATTATTTATCACATAACTATTATATGCTGCTCTCTGTTCTGTCAGATACATAGATTTTTAAAAAATATCAAAACAATGAATTCTTGTCTTTAGAGTGTTTACAGTCTTACAGTAAAGCTAGTCAAGAAAGCTAATGTGAAAAGGAATATTTGGATGACATACAGGATGAGTGGGTAACCTATATAGAGTTGTCACAGTATTGAAAAAATGAAGTAGGTTATGAGAGCAAGTAGAAGCTAAGTTCTCAGTGTGTACTGTGGACAAAGAATGTTGACTTTCATATCAGTAAACAAAGGATACTGCAGTCATCAAGCTATTGGCCTGTGTGTGTGTGTGTGTGTGTGTGTATGTATGGGGGTGGGGGTGTCCCGACTGTGTACCTTGAAGGAATTCAGGATGGAGAAAAGCAAGATACTGACCCTAGATAGTTAAGGTGCATATCAAAGGAATGATTTCTATGAGCCAAGACCCTTGCATCTTTCCATACATTGAAAACCTTACTAAATACATTAATTTGAGATGCCTTGTTTTCTTTAATTAATGTTAATCTTTTAATGCTCCAACAACGTGTTTTGGTTTTTTGTTCCCCCAAAATTCCTATCTATCCTGGCTCATCCCTTATCTCTTGGGAATGGTCCCTCAGGGCTGAGAAGCTGTCTACCAGGCTTAAGTCCTCAGTGTAAGAAAGTGAAGTCGCTCAGTCATGTCTGACTCTTTGCGACCCCATGGACAGTAGCCTTCCAGGCTCCAAGATCCATGGGATTTTCCAGGCAAGAATACTGGAGTGGGCTGCCATTTCCTTCTCCAGGGGATCTTCCCAACCCAGGGATCAAACCTGGGTCTTCTGCATTGCAGACAGACGATTTATCATCTGAGCCACGAAGTCCTCAGTAAGTTCCCCAAATAAAATGTACTTTTTAACTTTAAGGCTGTGCATTTTTTTCAGTCCACAGAACAATTAGATCATTATGGGTACAGCATAAGAGGTGTTTGTACATGAGTTTGACAGGGCTGTGATAGGGGGGAAAAAAAAAAAAAAACAAGCTACAATAGGTTAAAAGTAAGAGCTGAAGTGATATAATTATTACTTTGTGCTGTGAACATTCTTAACATTTCACATGTACGCAGTCATTAAATCTTTTCAAAAATAATACCTTCTCAGTAATAATATTATTTCAAACATTTTACAGTTGAGAAACTAAAGGCACAGAGATGACATGACTTGTTAAAGGTGATGCAGCTAACCACTGAAACTCGAATTTAAGTTCCTTTGACACTTTCTTCAGAGTTCAAGGTTAGAGTGGCAAACATGGCCTTCTCTATCACAATAAAGTTTGGAATTAATACTGAGGTTGATATGCCAACACTGAAAATATTTAAGCTAAAAATAATTTCAAATCTGTATTTTAGAGAACTTTCGTAGGCAGAAATAGTAATGATGTTTGGAAGGAGAGAAGACACTGGCAGGGCCATCATTAAAGAAGTTTTTGTATCAGTCCAAACAAGAAATAATAAGGGCCTGATAGAAGGGAGAAGGCAGCTGACAAATGTCCCTTGGCAGAAAAAAAATTCTCTTGAATTTTTCCGCATATTGAACAGAATCTTCTCATTATGTATAGTATTTCAAATATTTAAATGGGGGAGAATAGAAAGGATATAAACTTGGCAAAAGGGAAAAATCACAAATGGCAACTACTATTAAAATTAATTGTAAGTAGAAGGTCAAGGGCATTCAGCCAAATCTTTGCTTCAGGATAGGTATTGCTAGAACATGTTGAATACATAGGCACATCTGGAAAATGTATGTAGTTTGTTTTTTTGTTAAAAAGCTGGTTTTTAAAAGTCAGTTTTCTATCAGAATATCATTTAACCATATAATATAAAGGTCTACTGCTGCTGCTGCTAAGTCACATCAGTCGTATCCGACTCTGTGCGACCCCACAGACGGCAGCCCACCAGGCTCCCCCGTCCCTGGGATTCTCCAGGCAAGAACACTGGAGTGGGTTGCCATTTCCTTCTCCAATGCAGGAAAGTGAAAATGAAAGTGAAGTCGCTCAGTCATGTCCGACTCTTAGCAACCCCATGGACTGCAGCCCACCAGGCTCCTCCATCCATGGGATTTTCCAGGCAAGAGTACTGGAGTGGGGTGCCATTGCCTTCTCTGATATAAAGGTCATTTAATATTAAATATTATTTAATTATTATTTTCTAATTTTAAATGTACTACTCTTAAAAGTGATACCTTAAAAAAAAAATGCTTGTTCAGGAAGGTTCAAGAGATTCAGTAGATAAATATACCTTGAAGAAAGTACAAAATTTAAGTCATCATGCATGTTATACTAAAATTTTTAGATGAACCTGCTTCGTGATAGATTTACTTTCTCTAGGGGAATAAAATCAGTGAAAGTAGTAAGACCAAAAACAAAACCAACATAAATATCCCATCCTAATAAAGAGTAATGGAGGTGGTCTTATATTCATTGTAATAAAAAACAGGGAGTACACATCATCCTTGAAACAATCATCTGTTCACAGAGGCACTCCTCAGCACTTTGACTTACGCTTCACTGTACCTGTATAGGTACAAGCTCAGTGGATGCTTGATCTCTGTGACTACACGGACCATCACTAATCAGTGGCCCATCATAAGAACTGCTTTGTAAGCTCAAACCTAAATTTGAGGACAATTTGAAGTGAGCACTTTTGGCATTTCTTCAAGGATGCTTGATTAGCATTAAACATACTGAATGAAATAACATTTGCAGTGGATGTGTACCTCAAACCTAGAGCCATCTAGCTGAATCAATGGATCTCCTTACATCCAAAGGAAAATCGCTCATGCATTTCTGTATTATCAGAGCTATAATAGGTTAGCTGAGGCTGAAGACATTAATCACTTTTGCTCCTAAGTATTATTTTGAATATTAAATATAATGTCCTTGAAGGTGGTAATGTGTAAAATGAACATATGAATGACAATATTGAAAATACTCTAATTGGCTACTAAATTATCAAAATATTTATGTTCTTGTATTTTTCACTAAATTTTTAATGCATTTTTAAGTTAAAAAACAGAAATCCCAATGATGATAATGATTGAAAGATGATAATTATAAAAGAAATATAGCAGTTTATACTTATTAACCAGGTACTATGTGCCCAGGCTACTCATTTTACATTTTATCTTTTCTTCACAACAACTTTACGAAGTAGATTTCATTATTAGCCCCATATTAAGCTGAAACTCCAGTACTTTGGCCAACTCATGCGAAGAGTTGACTCACTGGAAAAAACTCTGATGCTGGGAGGGATTGGGGGCAGGAGGAGAGTGGGACAACAGAGGATGAGATGGCTGGATGGCATCACTGACTCGATGGACGTGAGTCTGAGTGAACTCTGGGTGTTGGTGATGGACAGGGAGGCCTGGCGTGCTGCGATTCATGGGATCACAAAGAGTCAGACATGACTGAGCGACTGAACTGAACTGAACTGAACTGATGGGTGAAAAGACTATGGTGTGTAGAATTTCAGTACTTTATCCATATATATCCACAAGTAGGAATCAGGATTTATCTACTTAAAAAAAAACAAAGTCTACCTTGATCAGTCATCATTCTATGCAATTTACATTATTTGACTATAAACAAACAAACATAATACTAAACTTCAGTATTCAAAGCAACAGATATTCTGCTTGTCAGTTGTTGTTGTTATGTCTTGGTCTCAAATGTACTCATTTATATTCAGCTCTGTGACTATGAACTTTATTTCTCCTTCCCACATGACTCCCAGTTATATTCTTTCAATAGAGGACATTAAAGAGAGATTCAAAGGCATCATGAAGAGAGAAAATACAATCCTTGTCCTGTTTCCTGCAGCAAACTGTCGCTGGTTGACTACCATGTTCATAAAAAACATATGTTTAAAAACTGTTGTGATTCTTCTCATTAAATTCCAAACTTTTACAAAACTGGGACAACTGATATCCTCTTTTATATATGATTAAAATATCTATAAAAGGTAGTCAGTAAAATACATATCAACATTGAAAATTTTCTCAAAGTTTAATAGAAACCATGTATGATAGGGAAGAACAAGGAGTATTAGTTTACAGCAACAGTAGAAATTAGACTGAAGCAGATGTGTACATTTATTAGCTAACAATATCTTTCTGTTTTTCTTTTATAAACAATTAACTCTTTACTATAGACATTTTCAATATGCAAAAAAAAAAAAAAAAAGTGGTATAATTACCCTACACATTACACATAACCTAGTTTCAACAATGCTAATTTTGACTCATCTATTTCACTTTTACTTTTTTTTTCACTTTATTTAATTTTTTCTGAAGTTTTCTTTATCCCAGAAATCATATAAGTTAACTTGAAATCCTTCAATATGTGTCTCTAAAAGATAATCATTTAAAAAAATAATGGTCCCTTTAAAATAGGGCTTCCTAGGTGACATAGTGGTATAGAGCCTGCCTGCCAATGCAGGAGACACAAGTTTGATCCCTGTGTTGGCAAGATTCCTTGTAGTAGGAAACGGCAAAACACTCCAGTATTTTGCCTGGGATATCCCATGGACAGAGGAGCCTGGTGGGCTACAAGCATGGCATTGCAAAGAGTTGGACATGACTGAACAACTAAGCATGGACCTTTAGAATACCTAATAATATTAAACATAATTTATTCATGTCTTCTAATACTCAGTTGATGTTTAAGTGTCTACTTTGCTTCAGAATGGTTTCTGCTGTTGATTTGTTCAAGTTAAAACACACATACGGTCACACTTCCACTTGTAACTAACTATTCCTCCTTTCCTCTGCTTTATTGACTATGCCAAAGCCTTTGACTATGTGGATCACAATAAACTGTGGAAAATTCTGAAAGAGATGGGAATACCAGACCACCTGACCTGTATGCAGGTAAGGAAGCAACAGTTAGAACTGGACATGGAACAACAGACTGGTTCCAATAGGAAAAGGAGTACGTCAAGACTGTATATTGTCACCGTGCTTATTTAACTTATATGCAGAGTACATCATGAGAAACACAGGGCTGGAGGAAGCACAAGCTGGAATCAAGACTGCCAGGAGAAATATCAATAACCTCCAATATGCAGATGACACCACCCTTATGGCAGAAAGTAAAGAAAAACTGAAGAGCCTCGTGATGAAAGTGAAAGAGGAGAGTGAAAGTGTTGGCTTTAAGCTCAACATTTACAAAACTAAGATCATGGCATCCGGTCCCATCACTTCATGGGAAACAGATGGGGAAACAGTGCAAACAATAGCTGAATTTATTTTTGGGGGGCTCCAAAATCACTGTGGATGGTGACTGCAGCCATGAAATTAAAAGACACTTATTCCTTGGAAGGAACGTTATGACCAATCCAGGCAGCATATTAAAAAGCAGAGACATTACTTTGCCAACAAAAGTCCATCTAATCAAGGCTATGGTTTTTCCAGAAGTCATGTATGGATGTGAAAGTTGTACTGTAAAGAAAGCTGAGTGCCAAAGAATTGATGCTTTTGAACTCCAGTGTTGGAGAAGGTTCTTGGGAATCCCTTGGACTGCAAGGAGATCCAACCAGTCCATCCTAAAGGAGTTCAGTCCTGGGTGTTCACTGGAAGGACTGATATTGAATCTTAAACTCCAATCCTTTGGCCACCTGATGCAAAGAGCTGACTCATTTGAAAAGACCCTGATGCTGGGAAAGATTGAGGGCAGGCGGAGAAGGGGACGACAGAGGATGAGATGGTTGGATGGCATCACTGACTCAATGGACATGAATCTGGGTAGACTCCCAAGAGTTGGTGATGGACAGGGAGGACTGGCGTGCTGCAGTCCATGGGGTTGTAAAGAGTCAGACATGACTGAGCAACTAAACTGAAACCGATTCCTCCTTTCATGTTCCTTTTTGTACCAGGGGGCAGAAATTACAATTTGAAAAAGAAGCTGTGATACCAATATTTCTAGTGCTGCGATTCATGGGGTTGCAAAGAGTCGGACACAACTGAGCGACTAATCTGATCTGATCTGATCATTAAATATGATGAAGAAATCAGGTCATTTATCCTGTAAAATTGCTTTATTTTATACATGGTTAATTGCTTCTTCATGTGTCATTTAACTTGTCCTGTGCACTACTGCTGCTGCTAAGTCGCGTCAGTTGTGTCCAACTCTGTGCGACCCCATAGACAGCAGCCTACAAGGCTCTGCTGTCCATGGGATTCTTCAGGCAAGAACACTTGAGTGGGTTGCCATTTCCTTCTCCAATGCATGAAAGTGAAAAGTGAAAGTGAAGTCACTCAGTCATGTCTAACTCAGCAACCCAATGGATTGTAGCCTACCAGGCTCCTCTGTCCATGGGATTTTCTAGGCAAGGGTACTGGAGTGGGTTGCCATTGCCTTCAGATTTTTTTTGAACTGGTCATTAGGTTTAGAGATTTGAATAGATTCCTTTTTAATTTTTTTTTTATTTTGTTTTTTGTAAGAGAGTCGGACACAACTGAGCGACTTCACTTTCACACATTGGAGAAGGGAATGGCACCCCACTCCAGTGTTCTTGCCTGGAGAGTCCCAGGGAAGGGGGAGCCTGGTGGGCTGCAGTCCATGGGGTCTGGAAGAGTCAGACACGACTGAGCGACTTCACTTTTACTTTTCACTTTCATGCACTGGGGAAGGAAATGGCAACCCACTCCAGTGTTCTTGCCTGGAGAATCCCAGGGACGGGGGAGCCTGGTGGGCTGCCGTCTCTGGGGTCGCACAGAGTCGGACATGACTGATGCGACTTAGCAGCAGTAGCAGCAGCCATACACAGTACTGTGAAATCTTCCAAACAGTTAAGAAAGAACAATAGCAATTGTACTCAATTTTTTTGCACTGAATATAAATATATTAATTAAAATATGAACATGTGTATTTGTATAGTTATTTATTTACAATATAAACATACACAAAACATTATATAAATTTATAAATACAAACAAAGGCAGGTTTTTTTCATAAATGTATTGTTGCTTTAATATTTATTAATTAATTTATTTATTTTTCCTTATGAACAACAGAAATTTATTTTTCACAGTTTTGGAGGCTAGAGGTACAAAATCAGGGTAGCAGCATGGCCAGATGAGGGCCCTTTTCTGAGCTGCAGACTTCTGTCCTCTAGAAAGTCTCCTTAATATATATTAAGGCCCTTAACTAACATTTTGGCCCTCTCTCTTTTATTGATTCTAATATTGCTATTTTAAGTTTTAGTTTTTCATCCACTCTCATTCTTCAGATGATCACATGTTATCTCAGGGCTTTAAATACTGTCAACATACTATTGATTCCAAAATTTGTATCTATATTCCTGATTTCTCCCTGAATGCCAGATTCATATAGCTAATTAACATTTCTACCTAAAATGCCAAATTCATACCTTAACCTTAGAAGGTGCAAAACTGAGCTATTACAGTTTTACTCCATAGGACTTCTCTTCTCACTGTCTTCCCAATCACAGTTAACAACTCAGTCCTTGGTGTTCAGGACAAATTCCTGTACACCATATTTGACTCTCTTTGCTCCTAGAAAGCAAAAGTTAGTAACAGACTTGCAATCTGTTTGTTACCTTAATCCATCTGAGAAAGAAATGGATGACCTGGTTGACCTTTCATATTATGTAATTAACAAGACCTAATAAGAAGATGCTTCACAAATGAAATGACTCCTGTGCAAGCACTGTATCACCTACAGTATTTAAACTTCTCCTGTTAAATCTGAACCAGAGTATTATGTCCTCAGGCATGAAAAGATCATTTTATGGAGAGCTGTACTCACAGCTTCATACCTTTCCGATGGAAAAATGCTTGGCTTATGTTTAGCTATGACCTGTAACCAAGAATTACTAGTAAACTTGATAGTGGATAAGATCTGTAACTCATCTTGAGTCTGCTTTGACAATCTGACCCTTAATTTTATCACACTGTCCACAACTGACAGTCAACACCTTCTACTGAATCTACTATCAAAATTTACCTTCTATTCTCCTACTTCTCTCTATTTCCCAGTGTATCTACATCTTCTGTCTCCTGGACTATTTCATTCATTTTCCCAGTAGCATCCTTACCTCTGCTCTTGAGTTCTTTCATGTAGTTTTATACGTAACAGTCAGAGTCATAATTCTTAAAAAATGCAAATGGATCATGTCAATCCTTTGTTCTAAACCTTTCAAGCCTTCAGTATTGGAACCAAGTTCCTTTCAAAGAACAAAGCCCTATGTGATTTACTTATTTCCTCCCCCTTTTCTGACCTCATTTTCTGTTGCTCTTTCCCAGACTCACTCTGCTCCAGCCATACTGGTTCATTGACCAAACCAGGTACTGTCTCATATCACGGTCTATGCAAAGGCTAATGCTTTCTGCATGAATTGCTAACTGTCTTATTTCCTTAAGGACTTAAAAGAAACGTCTCCTACTCTAAAAGGCCTTCTCTGGTCATCTTAGTAAAACTGTAACTTCACCTTCAGTATTTCCTATCCAATCTCCCTTTTGTTTTTTTAATCTTTAACAATCAGCATTGCATTATGTGTGTATATATATATACACATACACACATATGTAGAGTATATATATGTATACTTTATATATATGTATATATAAAGTATATCAGCATACGTTAATATAACATATATTCTCCTTAAATATTAATTATCTCTTTCCTATAACACTGTAAGCTTCTTGAAAGTAGGGATTTTTGTTATCTGTTGTATGCCATATTATTTGTTATTTTCAGATTCCTAAAAAGTGCCTAATACATAGAAGTGTTCAACACTCTTGACTCTAAAGCGCATTCTTGGGAGCGGGGAGTGGATGAGTTCTGGGTAGCTGTGGATCAAGCCTCGATTGTGTGCTCAAAGTCCAAGCTGACTGAACACCTCATGACCAAATACACTGGCTCTGTAACTGGTCCTTTCCATCTTGGGGAGTCCTACGATTTTACTCTATTTCCCTCTTGAAATTCCTAATCCTATTTCTTGAGTTTGACACTGGAGCATCTGTGAGTGTTAACAAAATCAAAAAGAGGAGTTTGGAAGGCGTTTTTCAGATGCTTACAGGCTTAATATAAGTCTATTGTTTTCAGATAACTTTCATTAGCTCTGTCACGTTTAAGAAAATTATTTTTCCTCTTGTGTTTCCATTCTAAAATTTAAAATATTTATTTTTAACAGTTAATACAGTCACATGGCTCCACATTTAAAAAATACAAAATGTATTCAGTGAAATGTTTCCCTCTCATTTCTTCATTTTAATCATCTCCTTTCTCTTCCAAAGTCACTGGCATAATCAGCACACTGTATAATCTTCTTGATATACCTTTTACACACACACATAGACCCACCATATCCTTTTTTATTTATACTTATACAAATGATAGCATATATCACACACTGATCTGCACCTTGCTTTGTTCACTTCATGTATTTCGGAGATCTCTTTGTTTTAGTGCATAGAGAAACATACATTCTTTTTTTATGGCTGTATGCATTACATTGCATAGATGTACCTTCCTTTAGTTAATTAGCCAGCTATCAATGAAAACTGACTGGCTAGTGCTTATTTCCATGGTTAAGGTATAATAGGATATAATATCTAGTTCTAAGCAACTTATAACATAGTAGGATATGGACTATAGGCTAGAATTGTATCCATTCCAATTCAGTGATCTGAACAGTCTCCAGGAAACAAGTATCACTAAATAAATAAGGCCAGCTAAATAACTGTAGATACTCCATCTACAGGCTTGGCACAAAATTAGGAAACTTCATTATGATTCTAGTACAGCTTCTAAATAAGAGAGTATTTTAACTTCTTCATGATGGGTAGCAATTAATCCGTTATGGAATTGTACCCACAGCATATTAATCCACGGAGCCAGAAAGTTCCTGGTGATGACACAGCACTTCTTCTGCTTGGTGGTATTGCTAAATCTGTTCTTTTTCATCAACCCACCAATGTGCATTTATTGAACATTGAATATAGGCAGAGTACCCTGACTTCAAGGCTTTAAAGATAAGCTAGAAAGATGAATTTAAACTATGAAAAGGATCCCTGGAATTTAGGACAATACATAGATCTGTTTCAAAAATAGAAGCTATGAACAAAATAAACAAAGTGCACTAAACAATTTAACACAATTTTATAAGTGTTACCAAGCAAACAGGCACCCAGGAATATGGCAAGAGAGAGCTTATATGATTTTTAAAATTGGAATTCAGATTTAAAAAAGTACTCTGGAGCAATGATGACATTGATGAGTGATGATATTATGAAGACTGAATGGGCTTTTGAAGAAAATAAATGGTGGGGGGGGGTGTGTTTTGGTTGCCATGAATTTCTTCGAAGTGAAATAAGTTACATTAGGAGAAAAGTAAATGAACTGCTTTGGCCAAATCATACAATCTGTGTCAGGAAGCAGTAGGTGATGATGCTGGAAATGTAGGCTGGAGATCACGTTGACTTGAAAGAGTTTTTAGTGCCAAGCTACTATTTTTGACATTATCACATAAAATGCATCAGCTATTGGAAGTTTTAAAGAGTGTAATGCAATAAAGACTCAATAGTAAGCTTTTTCATTTTTTGCAAGTGTTGGGGAACCAATAGTAGCCTGGGTGATAGTCAAGTGAAGGGAAACTTCAAGGCAACCAGAAACTCTACAGACCTTGACTTGAAGAACATGTGCCCTTGAATTTTCTACAAATAATCACTTATGAATACCCATCAAATCTATTCACTATTTGCAAACACTTTTAATAGTGGAATCAAGCCATAAGACTGGAAAAAATGAAAGATGATGCAGAGAATTTTTAATAAGAAGTTTAGTGGACAGTGTGGCTTCCTAGGTGGCTCATTGGTAAAGAATACACCTGTCAATGCAGGAGATGCTGGAGATGTGAGGCCAATCTCTGGGTTGGGAAGACCCCCAAGAATAGGGAATGGCAAACTACTCCAGTATTCTCGACTGGAAAATGCCATGGACAGAGGACCCTGGTGGGATAAGACTGAGCTAGTGACTGAGCATGGATGTCAACAGCATCTTTCAAAGTATCCTGAGATAAACTACATGTTGTTGTTGTTTACTCGGTCACGTCTGACTCTTTGCAACCCCATGAACCGTAGCACACCAGCCTTCCTTGTCTTCACCATCTCCTGGAGCTTGCTCAAACTCATGTCTATTGAGTAGGTGATGCCATTCTACCATCTCATTCTCTGTCGTCCCCTTCTCCTCCTACCTTCAATCTTTCCCAGGATCAGGGTCTTTTCTAATGAGTTAGTTCCTCAAATCAGGTGGCCAAAGTATTCACTTCAGCATCAGTCCTTCCAATGATTATTCAGGATTGATTTCTTTTACGACTGCCTGGCTTGATCTCCTTGTGTTCACTTAGCCTTCCTAAGTGAACAGTGCAAAGAAACAGAGGAAAACAATACAATGGGAAACGCTAGAAATCTCTTCAAGAAATCCAGAGATACTGAGGGAACATTTCATGCAAAGATGGGCACAATAAAGGACAGAAATAGTATGGACCTAACAGAAGCAGAAGATCTTAAGAAGAGGTGGCAAGAATACACAGAACTATACAAAAAAGATCTTCATGACCTAGATAATCACGATGGTGTGATCACTCACCTAGAGCCCGACATCCTGGAATGTGAAGTCAAGTGGGCCATATGAAGCACCACTACAAACGACTAGTGGAGGTGATGGAATTCCAGCCAAGCTATTTCAAATCCTGAAAGATGATGCTGTGAAAGTGCTGCACTCAATATGCCAGCAAAGTTGGAAAATGCAGCAGTGGCCACAGGACTGGAAAAGGTCAGTCTTCATCCCAATCCCAAAGAAAGGCAATGCCAAAGAATGCTCAAACTACTGCACAATTGCACTCATCTCACATGCTAGCAAAGTAATGCTCAAAGTTCTCCAAGCCAGGTTTTAAGTGAACCGTGAACTTCCAGATTCAATCCAGTCCAAGCTGGATTTAGAAAAGGCAGAGAAACCAGAGATCAAATTGCCAACATCTGTTGGATCATAGAAAAAGCAAGAGAATTCCAAAAAAACAACTACTTCTGCTTCATTGACTATGCCAAAACATTTGACTGTGTGGATCACAACAAACTGGAAAATTCTTAAAGTAGACAGGGATACCAGAACACCTTACTTGCCTCCTGAGAAACCTGTATGCAAGTCAAGAAGCAACAGTTAGAACCAGACATGAACACCACACTGGCTCCAAATTGGGAAAGGAGAATGTCAAGGCTGTATATTGTCATCCTTAATATTTAACTTCTGTGCAGAGTACATCATGCAAAATGTCAGGCTGGATGAAACACAAGCTGAAATAAAGATTGCCTGGAGAAATAGCAATAAGCTCAGATGTGCAGATGACACCACCCTTATGGCAGAAGGTGAAGAGGAACTAAAGAGCCTGTTGATTAAAGTGAAAGAGAAGAGTGAAAAAGCTGGTGTAAAACTCAACATTCAAAAGACTAAGATCATGTCATCCGGCCCCATCACTTCATGGCAAATAGATGGGGAAACAGTGGAAAACAGTGTCAGACTTTATTTTCTTGGGCTTCAAAATCACTGCAGACGGTGACTGCAGCCATGAAATTAAAAGATGCTTGCTCCTTGGAAGAAAAGTTATGACAAACCTTGATAGCATATCAAAAACCAGAGACATTGCTTTGCCAACAAAGGTCCATATAGTCAAAGCTATGGTTTTTCCAGTAGCCATGTATGGATATGAGAATCTATATGTTATAAAGTATTAATTAAAATTCTAAGTCATTACATTTTTGTTGTTGTAGTTTTATCCAGGAAATATCCTGATCATTATAATATATCCCTAGAATACTCTGGTTGCTTTTCCTGAGATGTTCCCCTTCTCTTCACTTGTTTTTCCCCTGGAGATTCGTGATCCCTCTGACTACAATAAGGCATTGTAGTCATCCAGTTTTCTTTATGGCATTTCTCATAATTGTACCTATGGATATACTTGGCTTTTTAGGTGGCGCTAGTGGTAAAGAACTCTCCTGCCAATGCAGGAGATGCTGGAGATACAGGTTCAATCCATGTGTCAGGAAGATCCCCTGTAGAAGGGAATGGCTACCCACTCCAGTATTCTTGCCTGGCGAATTCCATGGACAGAGTAGCCTAGCAGGCTACAGTCCATGGGGTCACCAACAGTTGGACACAACTGATCGACCAACAGACACACATACTCAGAAATAGTTGTCAAATATTTTGTTTAGTGTATATCTCCCTCCAGCCATAAAATTCAAAGATGGTTGCTCCTTGGATGAAAAGCTATGGCAAACCTAGTTGGCATATTAAAAAGCTGAGACATCACTTTGCCAACAAAGGTCTGTATAGTCAAAACTATGGTTTTTCTAGTAGTCATATACAGATATGAGAGTTGGACCAAAAAGAAGGCTGAGCACCAAAAGAATTGATGCTTTTGAATTGTGGTGCTGGAGAAGATTCTTGAGAGCCTTTGGACAGCAAGAAGATCAAACCAATCAATCTTAAAGGAAATTAACCCTGAATAATCATTGGAAGGACTGATATTAAAGCTAAAGTTCTAATACAAAGGCATCTAATGTGAAAAGTCAACTCATTGGAAAGGCCATGATGCTAGGAAAGATTGAGGGCAAAAGGAGAAGGGGGTGAGAGAGGATGAGATGGTTGGATAGCATAACTGACTCAATGGACATGAGCTTGGGCAAACTCTGGGAGAGGGTGAAGGATAGGGAAGCCTGGTGTACACCAGTCCATGGGGTTGCAAAGAGTTGGACATGACTTAGCGACTGAAAACATCTCCACTACTAGAATGTAAGCCTTCACCACCTTATTCACTACCTAACACAAAGGAGACTTTTAGTAAATGCTCCTAAAATAAATGAATGAATGAATGAGTGAACCATCCAGAATCCTTTGTCTATTCCTTTTATTGTAAGAAAAATGAAATACAGAAGTGATATTAGACAAGTTTATTTCACTAGGATGCTTATAACTTCAAAGGGATCAACACTATAGAATTCAGAGTGGAAATGAGCCTCTAGAGTCTTGCTATAAATGTCACGTGTAATTCATTCATGTACTCATCTCAAACATAACACTACTTTGAAGGCTAAATGCCAAGAAATAAGCAGTCACTGCAAGGTAAAGTCCAAGGTATTTAATTACTCCAAAAGCAGTCCAGTGGTGGCCCAAACTCATTGACATTCTTTTGCTGTTGCGGATGAGTGAATTAACATTTCTGAGAGCTGCCTTTAGGGGCAAAATGGTTTCCAAATATTGAAAAGTTCTAATTGATTTTATATTTAAGAGGCAACTATAAACTATAATGTTTGAAACACTGGTTTGATCTTGAATATAAAATGTATTGCTATTTCTTATTTTGGTTCATTGTTGTCTTTTAAATTTTAACTTCAAGCTAAAATCAAGGGAAAAATTTTTAATAAACTCAAATGCTTAAGTAGAAAAAACTGAAAATTTCAGATTTGAAAACTAGAAATACTTATATTAGTTACCTAATGTATTCAGTTCAGTCCAGTCACTCAGTCATGTACGACTCTTTGCGACCCCATGAATCGCAGCACACCAGGCCTCCCTGTCCATCACCAACTCCCAGGATTCACCAAAACTCATGTCCATCGAGTCGGTGATGCCATCCAGCCATCTCATCCTCTGTCGTCCCCTTCTCCTCCTGCCCCCAATCCCTCCCAGCATCAGAGTCTTTTCAGTTTTACTAAAATATTACAATATAATTATAATGCTATATTAATATAAATGTTTTTATATTTAGTTAACATACATTTTTCTATTTGATTTCTTTTATTATTTAATAGATATGTTATCAGAAAAAAAAAACAAATTAGCTCAAAATATCCACTTTAAAAAGGTCTTTTCTAGTTTTGTAAATTCAAAGTCCTTTTCCATTTGCTATCACCATATAATATGTCATGAAGTTAGTTAAAAGGACAATAATTTTATAATTACTGTACTTTATTAAAATATATCATGTAATTAACATCACTGACTCCTTACATGTCAATTTTTAAAGGATATCCTATTATTCTATGTTAGGAATTCATCAGCAAACCAATGAAACAATCTTATTCAATTTAGAGTTGAAAGTTTCACTATCCCAGATAGCATGATAGACCAACCATCAATTAAGGGTTGCAGTTCAAACAATTATGAAAGAGGCTATAATCACCTTTTGGGGAAAATCTATTGCTACAAATCATTCTTCAAAAGATTCTTCTATTGCCGCCCCAGGAATAAGTTACAATCAACAAGTCAGTTGAAAGCTCCAAAAACATTAGCCAAGATGATGAGCCATATTCTTCTTTTAGATCTATGTATTAGCAATGTATTCAAGAATTACTATGCTCACACATAAAAAATGTAGCCATGGGTAAGCACTCTTGCCTTTACAGGAAGCACAATATGGGCATTTTTTTCCCCTCCTATGTCAAGGTCTGTCTGGGATCCAAGTGTGGCATAGAATCTCTAGATGTTTGTAGCTAATCTAGAGATGTATATAGCCAGATAACCCAATTACGGTCAAATCAAGAGAAGATCCCAAAAAACAAAAACAGAAAAAGATAGTTTTCTCCAAAGATCATATCAATGGCATTCCAAAGGAATTTTTCCTGATTACTTATCACTTAAAGTGATGAAATAAAACTAGGCATATTAAAGCCATGTTTTGGAAGTGCCCCTGAAGAAGGTTAACTTGTCATTTTCTGGTCATTATTTAACTAGCATTTTAACAAGTCCTAAAATAAAAGTATTCTTGCTTTTTATTCTCTACAACTGATAGTTTGGTAAATAAACCCATCAAGTTCTCAATTTGTTAAGACTGACAGAGGCTGAGAACACCTTTGTAAAACGGCATCTTCTATGCCAAGAGTTCTTAAAGGCTTTTAGCAGAAATTATTAAATTGTTCCTGTGAGGCTATTGTGACATTAAGTGGATGTTTTTCTTCAAAAAATTCAGATGCGAGAAGGTGAAATGATGTTTCCAAAGCAACAAAAAGCCATTTTTCGAGTGTCAAATCAAAAACTTGAAAGATAGTCGAATATTTCCTTCAGCTGGGAGTTTAAACTCTTCCTTCTGAGCTTCTGCTCTAGGTCTATCTTGTGCTGCCTCTCTTTCACACACACACACACACACACACACACACACACACACTCTTGACCTCTCCTCACCATCTCGAAGCCAGCCATGTATTCTCATTTGCTTCACTCATCTCCTCCACCCAACTTGCTGCTTTTTCTTGGCTAAAAGTAAACATAATTTCTTTCATCCTTTAAGAGCTTTGAGATGTTTTGACAAAGGGTTATTTTCTATCTCTGTTTCTATAAAGTTTATGTCTTGTGCATTTTTGAATATTGAAGGATTAAAAAATGATGCATACTTCTGTGCTTATAACAACTAAGAATGGTTTTTGATGCAATTATAATGACTAATTCAAATAAAAAGCTTCAGAAAAGCTTTTATTTCTAAGCAGTCACTTCCAGTGTTGTCAGATTCACAGTCAAATATAACAACTCAACTCTCTTCCTCTTAGCAAAATGTGCCAATTTTTTCTTCTGAAAAGATTTCCTTCTACTGCTAAATCCTTTAGTCTCATAATACTAAATATACCAAGATTACTATCTAATTATTCTGACTGACATATTTCTCCCTTCTGGGAAATGAGACAAATAGTACTACCTTTTAAAAACTCATTTCTGACACAATGCCTTCAAGGAACATGTGGTGATGTTTATCACAGAATATAAGATCTAGATTTCATTTAAGATTGTTCCCATTTGAAACATAATGATGGGAGTATCAAAGAATAAACGGTAAAAGCAACAGGCAGCTACAAATTTTTGTTTGCTAACAAATTTATCCAAATTGTGGAGTTGACAAAGAAAAAGGCAGGTAAATAAAAAGCCATGAGGATCTCATCATGTTGCAATTATGAGAGCTACACAGTTCCTTTAATATAAAATGGAAGCAAAAATAAATATAAAAGTGCAATCACCAAGTCAAAATTCCCTTAAAATTCCCCACATCTTACATGCAGACTGAGTAGACTGATTTGTAATTTTTTTAAATGGAGACACAACCTTCCTTTCCTTTTTAAAATGTATACACACTTGCGAGAAGTAATACATTGATTTAAATTCACATGAAGTTATAGAAGACTGACAGTAGATCCCTTCCTGAGACCAGTTTTTAAAAGAGGCAAGATGATGGAAATCTGAAAAGAAAAGGGAGAAAGAGATCAAGGAGCAAGAGGCTGGCCTTAAATAGGAATCTGATCTCCTTCAGAAAGTTCTTTACAATCAATCCTGAAATTCCATGTAACTGCCACCATCTATCACATCAACTTTAACACTCTTTCCTTATTTGTCTCCCAGGATAACAACCCATCCCTTTTCTTAGATTAGGATGTTTTTCCATTCTTTGAATGTCTAACCTCCCATTGCTTTAAAAGCACTTTTTCTGATATGCTCACTACATAACCTAAAAAAGATACTTTAAAAAACAAATTCTAGGTCATAGCAGAGGGAGCAGGAACCAGAGCTGAAAGCACCGATTTTATAAATCCCTGACTTCCGTGTACCTTTTTATTAACATTTTAACAGACGTGTATTGAATCACTACTTATGCTACGTTTTAATTCTTGCAAACTTTAAAAAGAAAAAATCCATTAAGGGAGCTATTGAAGAGGCTACCAAATATTGACAGGCTCAACTCTTCACCCTAGGATAACCCTGCGTTTCTGCTGGCCTTTTGAGAGCCGAACGTCACTGTGCCCCAGAAAAAGGCTTGACGCATTAATAAAATACAAGCTTTGGTGATGTCCTGAAGAAAACTTGATTCTTCTACATGTCAAAGCTGGGCCTCATTTTGAAATCAGAGCAGATGGAGGAGCAAAGAGGAAGAAGTTGCGTACTCCTGAAGTGAAGCCACACACACTGAATCTGAGTCTTTGAAGCTTGTCAGCACTTCTTAACAAAGACAGATTTCAAAACATTATTCAAGTACCTTTAATGCTGAGCTGAAAAACTCAACTTGTCTAGGATACTAATTCTTAACAGCACAGACGGTCACTGTACCTGGTGGAGGAAACAGAAATACCTGGATACACCATAATCCTATGCTTTCTTTCTCAGTCAATTGAAACTGTTTTCTGGAGTCATTAGTGGCCGTGGTAACCCAATGCCTCCTCTCCCAACCCCATCAGGGTTTTGTCCCTACAGTCTTTTAGTCTCCTTAATTTTTTTTTTTTTTCCCTGCATGTGGCACCAGGGGGCCTCCTTTTCTTAGCCCAACCCTCTTTACAAAGCTTTAAGGATAGACTCCATCCGGGTTTTCCTCTGACTTCACTTTCTCTCATTTTAACTATAGGCATGGCCTGAGGCTGACTCCTCAATTCACACTGCTTCTTTCCTTCTCTTTTGTCCCTTAGAAATTAAATCCAATCTGGCCTGCAGCAGAACTACAAAGGAGGAAGACTGTTTCCAGCAGCCAAATCCTCCATCTCAGTAGTCAGTGATGGGTGCCTTTTAGCATCTTGCTTGAAACAGATTTTAAATGTAGCTTTTCTTGGAATACCATAGGCACCCTCAAACTGAGGGCCTTTGCTCTCTTTCTTTGGCCTGGAATGCTGTTCCCTCTGGGGACTGGCTCACTCTTTGACCTCCCTCAAATCTTCAGCCTCCCCTGACCATCCTCTGTAATATCACGATCTGCTACCCTTCTCCCTCTTGGCTGTCCTTACTGTGCTCAAATTGGTGTTTTCCTATAACAGCTGCAACTTCTGACATGTATATACCTTACTGATTATATTTATTAGTTTTTTTAAAATTATTGTTTTATCCTTATAAAATATATGCTCTATTTTGTTCACTGATTGGTCCAGAACAGTGACCAGCACTTAGTAGGTGATTAATCAGTATTTAATTGAGTTGAGAAACTTCCCTATGCTATCCACTTCTTTTTTTCTTTTTACTGCCAACAGCCTCATCCAGGTTTCCTCTCATGGTAATTAGCTAATTAGCATGCTAATTACATTTCCTATTCCCCTCTCTTTAATCCATCTCCTTTACTGTTGGCTGATTTTCTTCTTCAAAACTCACATTTATCTTCTCATTATCCTTCTCAGAAACCTTGACTGTACGACCAAGTCCACATTCTTCTGGGACTTGAGGCCCTGCCCACATGAGAACCAACCCCATCCAAACTCATCTATGCCCACACCTCAAATGACTCTAGTCAAGCTGGTATTGGTTTTGTTCATTAAAGAAACATTCGTGGACCTCCGACTCCTAGACCCTATGTTGCATAAAACAAAGTTCAGTCAGTTCAGGCAACTGAGCTAGAAGAATATAAGTTTAAACAAAAGCATTTATGCTGCAGGGAGGAAGCCAGTTCTGGCTCCAAGTTGAACTGTTTCTTTGACTTTCTTTTCTTTACTTTTATTATAATCATACAGAATGGCCTGCCTTGGAGAATCCTGCCCCTCGGCCTGACTGTTAAACTAAAGTGCCTTTGTTCAGAACCCTGTCCACCCCACCCGTGGATGGCAGGAAGGAAGAAATGAACACATCCCCTGCCTGAGGTATGCCATTCTCAGAGACATTTGCAAGATTAATGGCCTTTTTACTTGGCTTCCTTACCTCCCCTCATCTCTAATTTCTAAAAGAATCTGACATCCAGACTCCAAGAAGATGGTTATTTTCACGGGCTAAGCCTGCTTATCTTCTCGGTCTGCTGGCTCCCTGGTTAAAATCTCTTCCTTGCCTCAGCACCTCATCTCTCGGATTCACTGACCTGTCGTAGGGCAAGCAGAGTGAGCTTGGACTCACTAACATTTGCGTTAAAGAAGAAACTGAGTCCTCAGAAGACACACATGTGGCCGACATCAGTACACGATGTCCCCATCACTGAAATGCCTCTCCTCTGCCTTTCCTGATTTGGGGAAACAAGTCATACCTATTCGTAAAGATTTAATTTCAATGTACTCTGTGACGGATGCCTTTTAAATGCCATCATATCTTTGACTAAACACACGCAATAAATGCTTTGTCCTTCCACAAATATTCTAAAGTTTCTTTCCTTGCCTTTCTTCTCATCTAAAGAAAACACTAATTTAGACTCACAGACTTCAAGAAACAGCTTTTATGGTTGCTGGGGGGAAGGATGAGGGGAAGGAATAGTTAGGGATGGGCATGTACACACTGCTCTATTTAAATGGATAACCAACCAACAAGGACCTACTGTATAGCACAGGAACTCTGCTCAATGTTATGTGATAGCCTGGATGGGAGAGGAGTCTGGGGGAGAATGGATACATGTATATGCACGGCTGAGTTCCTTTGTGGATCACCTGAAACTATCACAACACTGACTGTTAATCAGCTCTGCTGCTGCTGCTGCTAAGTTGCTTCAGTCGTGTCCGACTCTGTGCGACCCCATAGACGGCAGCCCAGCAGGCTTCCCTGTCCCTGGGATTCTCCAGGCAAGAATACTGGAGTGGGTTTAAAAAGTCTAACAAAAAGAAACACTGATTTCTAGACTCCATAGGACTCTCCCATCCCAAAGTGCTTCTCCCATGAGTGCTTCTCTGTGCCTCAGAACCTGGATCCAAAATGGGAAGAGAAGCTTGGAAAGGGATCTGAACCTCTAGGGAAGGGGTGAAGGGCTTGCACTGTGGATTGCTGAGAAAGCTGCTGTCCCCAAATGGTGCAATCTTTTTACAGCCATCTCTAAGCACTTCAAGGTCTCACCACTTCTCCTCTTGACATGAAGGTTGTTAAGTGATGAAGTTTGTGGTTTCTGCAGCATTATGCTACCCCACTGTTAGGGGAAGCACACTGACTGAAACCGCCCACCCTGGTCAGGCACCATAGAAACCATCTGCATGAATTGTTTTACGACAGGAGGTCCTGGTAAGGAATACGGAACTAATAAGCCACCACCAACCAGAAGAGTTCAGGAAGAGTCAAAAGGAGACACCACATGCCCAACCACCTCCCAGAATCCTTCTCTCTGGCATCCATCTTGGCTGAACAAGGTGTGCACCACCAGGAAGGACTCTGAGTCAGAATGATTGGCTAAAGACAACCCAGAAACTAACCCCATCACCATAAAACCTGAGACTGTGAGCCATGTGGCAGAGCTGTTCTCCTGGCTTCCCTTACCCTACTGCTCTCCACCTGGGTGCCCTTTCTCAATAAAATCTCTTGCTTTGTTAGCACATGTGTCTCCTCGGACAATTCATTTCCGAGTGTTAAACAAGAGCCCATTTCGGGTTCTGGAAGGGGTCCCCCTTCCTGTCACACTGCCACTAATGCTTCTGAGGTTCTTGATCCAGAATGCTCTCCTAAATTATCCTCCTCATGTTACTCCTTCCTGCTTCTGAATGTCTACGCTATTTACTATGATATATATATACATTAAACAATCTAGAATTTGACATTATTTGTCTTGAGTTTTGGGAGTTTTGGGGGGGAAGGGTGCCATATATTGATCATTGTGGAAATTCTTAAAGGCATAAATTATCTTTCCCTCAATAGTAGTTGCCAAACTTTGCTAATCAGTAAGGCCATCAATAGCATATTCTTTTAAAAATCAGATTCCAAGACCCAGACTCCAATCTGCAAAAATTGTAGCACTTGTCTAGATTCTAAGGAATTCATATTTTCAGAAAGCTCCCCAAATAACTGTTATAATCAGCCAGCTATGGGTATCCCTGTTATATATATAAATTTTCCTTGGGATAGATAGTAGCATAATCTCAAAGCACCTTGTGACCTGAAAATTATTTACTCTTTAACTATTAAAAATTCATGACCAAAGCCTCTGATTTCTACATAGTATTGTTTCACCTAGGTTTCAGATTCTAGTACTGATTTTGTGACTACCATGTAATATTTTAAAAATTTTAGAATTCAAAACACCTAAAATTTCATCACATATACATACATATTTTATATGGGAACAGCCATTCCAAGCACATATTTGTAGATTCTAAGTTTTCTTTAACATAATATTATGTTAAATACTTTGTAAATGTCATCATTCTTCAAAGTAGTAAAAATAATATTCCACTGAGATAAAGGCACTAATTAACTTAATACCCCACTTTTGGTTTTCGTTATTTATCATTCCCCTATAATTTTAAATATTTTTTAATTGATACCTGTGAAATAAACAATTCATTGATATAATTGAATTATATTTTATCTATTTAGAAATACTTACTATATTAACAAAATATACATATCACTCTTTTTTAAAATGTTCTAATACTTGAACATTTTGTCCAGGTTGTTTTCTTATTTTTGAACTTTTAAGACAATCCTTCATAAATGACACTATTGAAAGTCAGTCTCTGTAAGAGACTGACTCTGTAAAGTCAGAATCCGTACATTCTTGGGGTTCCTATATTTTTGCCCTAATTTCCCTATTATCCTGTTTTCAGGGGGTACTTTCTAACATCAGCCACACTACAGGGAGGAAAACTGTAAATATTATAGTACAGATTCAGTGTTTTTAAAAACAGGGCTTATAGGTCCCTTATTGAAGAAGACTCTTGAGATTCCCCTGGAAAGCAAGGAAATCAAACCAGTCAATCATAAAGAAAATCAATCCTGAATATTCACTGAAGGACTGATGCTGAAGCTCCAATACTTTGGTCACCTGATGAGAAGAGCAGACTCATTAGAAAAGACTCTGATGCTGGGAAAGATTGAAGGCAAGAGGAGAAGGGGATGACAGAGGACAAGATGCTTGGATGGCATCACTGACTCAATGGACATGAGTTTGAGCAAGCTCTGGAAGATGGTGAAGGACAGGGAAGCCTGGCCTGCCACAGTCCATGGGATCACAAAAAGTCGGACATGACTGAGCAACTGAATGACAATGATAATAGAGTATCCTGGAATACTTGTTAAAAGTGAGGAATCCTGGACACTTCAAATTACTCAGACATTTAAGTTTGGAGTCTGAGAGAAAGAAATTTAAATAAGAACTCCACGTTATTTTTATGCACACTAAAGTTTGAAAAAAGTCTTCTATACACCACTATATCAATGACTTTGCCATCTAGATTTAAGATATACCCAGTGCCAACAGACCTCTTATTCTACTTCTTTATGAAATTTTGTGTGTGTATTATATATATATATATATATAAATTCTGTGATCACTAACACAAAATAGTTCTCTTTCCTTCCCACCTGGAGCCTCCTGTAGTAGAGTGCGCCTTTTTATATCTTCACATTTCTGTCACTGTTCAGATTCTGTTTTGTACATAAAAGCTGCTCATACCTATTAGTTCTTTAACTTTTAAACCAGATCTATACTCCATTAAATAGGTTAGTCTTGAATATTACAGAAAACTATTTACATGATCTAATTTCCTTATTTTTTTCCTTAAATTAGAATCCTCATTTAAGTGTCTTCAAGACTTTGTTAATAGATTCCTACAGTATTTAATATAGGGCTATCTACATAATAACAATATAGGGTCACTGAAATTCTGTAATATGTCAGATGACAAAGACTCTCTTCCTTGACCAAATCTGGGTGAGGATTCTCTGAATCCTCTTCTCAACTAGGCTCTGACCTTGGGGTCTCTCCTTGGTCTGCTTAGTTCAATTCTAGCAAGAATTCTGCTGAGTCAGTTTAGGGACTCTTCCTATGGTATCTTTCATATTAGATCAGCTTCCACACACACACACACACACAAACACACACATACACACACCCATATCTTCTCTCCCTGACCTGCCTTCAGCAAGAATCCTGTTGAGTCAGCCTAGCAAGAATTCTTCTGGCCTTGGTAATTTTCCATCCATCCACTGATCCCCACTTTGCTCCTAGGCTATAAATCTCCCACTGTCCTTGTTGTATTGAAGGTGAGCCATTTCTCTTTCTCTTGCAGCAAAACTTCATTGCTATAGTCCCTCCTGAATAAAGTCTTCCCTACTGTCTTTAACAAGTGTCATGCATTTCTGTCCTTCACCCAGGCACCGTGCCATATTTCAGACAGAAAAATGAAAGGAGTAGTATTTACACAGGAGAAAGTCACATCCTAGTATGGAAGTCCATCTCATCAGAAATGTTTACCAAGTAATACAATCAAATCTAAAGCATGCACTTGGCATACAGAAAAAATAAAACAAACAAACTGTAACTTAAAAGGACTAAAAAGAATCTTTCTTGTGGCTATATCTGCATGGCTGAATTTAACAGGATAGAAAAATTAAGAGTGCCTAATTTGATGTGGCCTGTATAAACACTGTTATTCATGTCAAAAAACTAGCTATAAATAACATCAAGCATGGCCTATTTTCATGTTGGATCCATAGAATACTCATATTTCATTTTTTGAAACAAAAATCTCTTTGATATACTCTGTATATGTTCATTTTGATGGTGTATTTTTAGAAAAGTCTTTGCCCACTATGACCTCTTTCTATCATGGAGAATAAAAGGTATACACAGACACAGGTGCATAAACCCTTAGGTGTACACACACGCTTATCTCATAAAAATGCATGACCACAGTGGATATTGCCAGGGGGAAGTTCAGATTCTTAATCAATGTCATTACCAAGTAAATGCCAAAGAAATTTCTAGTGGCTAAATATCCAGAGTTTTCTGGGCAGTCACAATTTCCTTATAAATTAATTAAATTAAAAAAACCTAAGACAATGAGAAAACACTACATAATCACTTGAATGGCTAAAATTTTAACACTGACAACACCATATGCTGGTAAGGATGTGGAGCAACAGGAACCCTCCTGCATACTGAATGCAAAATTATACAGCCACTTTGGAAGGCAGTTTAGAGATTTCTTATAGAACAAAACATACTTAAACCATATGATGTAGGACTCACACGTCTTGGCATATACCCAAATCAACTGAAAACTTATGTCCACATAGAACTTTGCAGATAAATGTTCATAGGAGCTTTTTTTCATAACTGTCAAACTTGGAAATAACCAAGATGTCCTTTAGTAAGCTACGGAAAACCAAACTGTGGTACATCTGTACAATGAATATTACTCAGCAATATAGAGAAATGAGCTGTCCAGCTACAAATAGACATGGAGGGGCCATAAAGCATATTGCTAAGAGAAAGAAGCCAGTCTGAAAAGGCTGTCTGCTGTATGGCATTCCTGAAAAGGCAAAGCTGTGGAGGCAGTAAACCAAAGGCGGCCAGGATTTCAGTGAGGGGAGAGAAGGGCCAAGAGGGGAAGCACATGGAATTTTCAGAGTAGTGAAGATATTCTATGTGATACACTAACAATGAAAATGTGTCATTATGCATTTTTCAAACCCACAGAATGCACAATACAGAGAGTGAGCCTTTATGCAACACGTTAAAAGAAAAATGTATCAATATTGGTTCATATCAATCGCAGAAATTGTACCATACCAATAAAAGATGTTAATAATGGAACAAATTATGTGTGCTTTTCAGGGAGGATATGTAGGAGGAGCTCATTGCAGTTTTCAATTAATTTTTCTGTAAAACTAAAACTGCTCTAACAAAAATCTGTTAATCACTTAAAAAAAGAGCAAACTCTAAGACACAGAGGTTATAAAACCAAAGCAAAGCAAACCAAAGGTCCTGCTTCTACTGACAGAATTGTGACCAAAGGGTATTTATGCCCATCATTCATGGAAATAACACTGGACATCTCAGCTGTTACCTCTTAACCTTGAGGTGGTAACTGTGGTGGTACATGCGACAATACTGGCATAAGGCATAAAAGCAGCACCAGAGTAGCTGAGTCCCATCAGCCTGTATCCTCTAATTCTGCAATATTCGGTCTGGGTTTGAGTCAGGCCCCAAATCCGTCAAATGCTTACTCAGTTTCTTTTGAATGAGATAACCTAATTTTACCCAGACCAGACCAAATACGGAAGGGAGGACTAAAACTCTACAGTTACCTCAGGCTGCAGGGGCTCCTTCTATCCCTGGAGGAATATTTTGTCTTCTGTAAACTTGCCCAGATCCCTAGGAGAACAAGGAGTTCTGTGAAAACTGATGTGCCTATGTGGGTCCTCCAAAAGAGGACTTCTTTATCATTGTACAGATGGACATGGAAGGAAAACACTTGTTCAAGTGTCGTGATATAAAACACTGGGCAATCTTTAGGGAAAATGAACTTCATAGGAAAATTTAGAATGCAAAGTATCATTTTTTTTCCCTCTATGAAAAGCTTCTCTAAATCCACATTCTGATCACGGGGACATATAAAAAGCTGGGGATACACTTCAGAGTTTTCAAAAAAGCAGCATCTGTTGCTCCCCAGCAGAGCTCTTCTACACAGTGGTTTACAGATCTACTGAGATTCCATCCCTTCAGATGCTCCGGGGCTCAGCACCAGTTGTCTCTGGGAATGAGCAGCCTCTGCAGAGTACCACAGGGACATTACCATTTTCTGTGTGCCTGCAAGAAGGAAAAGGCCAAGAAGCACCACAAGAGAGAATCTTTGCTAACGATATTTTAATCCAAAGTGGCCAGACTGGTGCTTTGCAATTCCCACTGTGTCTACGTATCATCCAACTTCAAACATGAAGATAATATCTGCCAAGGAATTATTTCTGCACATACTCCACATGAAAGGTATAAAGCATGACCGACAACAAAGCTATAAATAAATTAGGAGCATCTTTAATACTTCTGATAGTATAGCCGAATTTTACACCACGGTTTCATTAATTTTCTAAGGTTACAAAAACCAAAAGTAGAAATTAGTTATTACCTTATAATGGAAACTTCTGCACTCGCCTCAAGGTAAAGCGACGGTGTCCTCAGGCAATCCCTCCTCCCCAGGACTCAGCAGTTCTTGAAGTGTCTCTACCAGGTCTAAAGGGAAAGAAAAATAGATAAATAATCTTCTAGGTGCACTTCAGCTAACACTCATACTCTGTTTCAGGTTATTCAGATTCTCTTTTTGCCATTTCATGAAATTTCCACATATCTTGCATCAAACTCTCTTGTACAAAATCGCACCCTTTACAGAAGACGTAATTTGACTGTGGGAATTTTCTTCCTTTGAATCAATAATCTCATCCATCTTTGAAAGGATGCCTTCTTTACCGACTGTAATACCGTATTAACTCTTTTTCAGCAACTACTAGACTTACTTTCCCTAGATCACAATTTTATACTTTTTGGTCTCCTTAGTAACAGCAAATGTTTCTACAAGAGAAGTTGAAAATTGTTAGACTTCTACAAGTCCTGTCTGTGGCTTTGCTAAGGCTGTTTTATTGCTTTACTCTGCTGTGAAATAAACTAACACATTTTGCTCCCTAATCTCCTATGTCTAATTTTTTTTTTCTGACCTAAAAATCCTTACCAGAGCCTTAAGTATCCCATCAAGTCTATAATAATACTGACTAGAGCCACTGAAAAAGTATGCTCTGCCAGCATGTTCTATAAGATAGCCTTCCATCACCACAAAGTTTCAGACATTCTTTTTTGGAACCAGCAAAGAAAATAAGCTGGCTTTGGCAGTCAATCATGGACTGCTCTAATTCGATGAATCCATTTTCTACAGGCTTTACTTGGCAAGCTCTTCCCACTGCCTGCAAAGTGACTAGTTCTTTGTAAACCTCCTTTGCAATTCTACATACCTTCTATATCCCCAAATGCTATATGTTATTGAAAATATATTTTAAAGAAGAACTTTTAGAGGATATATCTACTTTTGGAGATTTTTTCCTTTTTTTCACTTAAAAGTTTATTGAAATATAGTTGATTTACAATATTGTGTTAATTTCTGCTGTACAGCAGAGTGAATCAGTTATACATACATATATATATATATATATTCTTTTTCATATTATTTTCCTTCTACAACCTGTCACACACATGTTGGTTACTCACAGAACTGTCTTGAAGATAAGGGAAACCAATGGTTACTGCTATGTAGAGCGTAGAGGAGTCAGGAAGAAGGGCTATGTTCCTAGCTCTGAAAATTAGGATTATTTAGGTTATTTATTATAATATAATAAGTTCCATGTTATTTATTAGTATATTGTAATAGTATATATTACATACATATATTATTTACATAATAGATTATTAACATTGGAGTTATTTAGATTATTACTGATGGGTTTCACTTTTCAAATGGAGGTTCATAGTACAAAGTTATAAATTGAGTGGTACTTCTGAACTCTACATGTAAGAATCTTGTTCTCTATATTTTTGGAATTCTTAAGAGCAAATGGTTAGAGACTGGGGAAGATAGGGCCAGTAAAACCTCCAAGAAGAGACACAGAATAGTTTTTTAAATAATATTGTCCTTCCTTATTACTCTTATTATCACAGACACAAAAAAAGCACATACTTCATGGTTACATTTAAATGAAGTTCTAGAAAGGACAGAAAAGAGGCTGTAGTAATAATCAGAACAGTGGTTATGAGAGATTAACTGGAAAGTAGCAGGAGGGAACTTTCTAGAATAATGTGAAATCTATATATTTGGTTGAGATAGTGATTATATGAGTAAATAGATGTGAAAAAAAAGAAAAACAACTATGAAGCCATGTCTATAAAATCTACATTTTATTATAAGTAAATTATACCTCCATTTAAAAATTGGACTCAAAGAGATCTCTAGATTTTGCAGTGATTTTGAATCAGAGAGTTTTTAAGAAGGAGTCACTACCTCTTTCCTGGTCAGCAAAAAACATTACATCCTTTCTTTCACTCAAGTATCCACTCAACAAAGATTTATTAAGCACAAATATATCCAGAGCTAACACAATGGCAGTGAGTTAGAGAAAAGAATGGCTAGCAAAATAGACACTGCTCCTATTATGGAGTTTAAAAGTCTGTCACCAGAAAACAGAAAATGAAAATGCACAAAAACAAGCAGTTATGGCTGTGGCATTGAGGGAAAGCCCCATGTTTTAACAAAGGACTTGCACCAAAACAGAATGAAGTATTTTATGCTAAATCCCAAGCTAATCTGAGCTGAAAATATTGGTGTGCGCTGAGTCATTAAAAGCTGTTAGAGCAATCAGACCAAAGCAAACCAACTAACATTTTTTTCTATTAATCCAACTCTATATATTCTTAAAGCTACTGAATCAAAACATCAAAACACTTTTCACACCAAATTTCATTTTGACATTCAATGTTTTTTTTAACAAACAAAATTTAGGTCTTGCACACCCTAGGGCATCTTATATATACAGCTGTCCATGAGGATAACATGGTGTTAAATAACTCTCTTTCCCATGAGCAAATCCCAGCTGGGAAGACAGGTGCATCTACTTCTGGTGACTATTGCCAGTGAGGGATTTACAAGCTCTCCTAACAAGGAGTATTATGCATATTCACACGAAACCCAAGCTTGTGACCGGTGCGGTACTTGATATACAAAGTACAACCAAGAATAGATCAGCATTCCAATATAAAATGTTATCAGGTCAACACAGCTCCCTCCCCAAACAATTTTAAATGAGGTCCCTTTATGGGCAATCCAATTTTTGAAACATACAAAAATTTTCCTTAGCCTAACTGGTATAAAAAAATCTCCTCATTCCTTTTTATTAAAGGTTTTCTAACCTGTTTGTCCCAAATTCTTTCCAAAATGGGAGGAGCTGTTTATAAGATGAAAAGATACAATTAAAAAGTGGAAAAAAAAAAAAAACATGAACCATATAAGTTACTGAATTTCTAAGCTTCTAAGGAGGCTATACTACTTATTGTATGAAACCGTCTAGAAGAAAATCAACGTGATTTTTTCCCCAAAGACTGCTTTAAGAGAAAACAAAGCCTCCCAGGTGGCTCAGTGGTAAAGAATGCGCCTGCCAATTCAAGGAGACACAGGTTAGATCCCCGGGTCAGGAAGATACCCTGAAGAAAGTGACCATTAAAACCCAAGGTAACCGGGACACTGGATAACTATCTCAATCGTGACAGCCATGTCACGTATCTTCAGAAAATATTGCCAGATTGCTGTCGAAACTGTGGATAGACACTTTAATTACTTCCTTACTCTCATCGGTGATAAACTAAAAAGAAATGCTCTACTGCTGAAAAGGAACAACAGTTCCTGTTTCTGTAAGTTTAGCCTATTTAATATTTAAGAAGTGTGTATATTTTGCCCAATAATACATTGTTTTTAAATCCTACATTTCATTTTTATTCCTCAAACAGTTGATAGCACAATGAAGTGTTTTCCTAGCATTTTAGTGTAGTTTTTTCCCTCCACTTTTCTAATTTTCAGTCTCCAATCTCCCTTGAGTTTTGGTTTCTATGCCTTGCTTTTGCCAGGGGGAATATCAGCTCTCTGTGTTCCGACTTCCTTAGTAGTTCTTTGGTATTCACTCTTACTCTAAGAAACACTTTAGGGTAAAATGTGGTATGTGAGCATGGGAGGTTTGAAGGAAACAAAATTCTGGCATTTAAGACTTTCTTATTCTCCATTCATTGGATACATAACTGTGGTGCAAAATCCTAGATGATGTCTAATGGTTTTTGCATTGCCACAGCTTCCTTCACTCTCAAAGATGTCACATAATGACATTTAGTCTGCAAGCCTGTATCCAGTGATAAGACAAGGTTTTCCTGTGTCCCCAGAGCAAATTTTAACAGCTCCACATTTAACAAATCTATTAAACCCTAAAATCTATCTAGCAGTAGTGAAACATCTTGAGAGAGGAAGTAAAATCTTTAGAACTAGTGACTTAGGACAGAATTTTTCCAGAGGTTCAATTTTAGGCATTAGCTCTACTGTGTATGTGTACTTCAGATAAGCTCCAAAGTAAGTAATCAGCTCCCAGTATGTGCCTGTCACTGTGCAAGGAACCAAGGACACATGAATAAAACATGGCTCTTTTGCTAAAGAGGCTTGTAGCCTAGCCAAGGAAGGTAAGGGGGCATAAACACATTACAAGGTAAGTTAGTGCCATTTAGGCTTCCCCTGGTGGCTCAGATGGTAAAGAATCTGCCTGCAATGCATAGCCCGGGGTTCGATCCCAGGGTCGGGAAAATCCCCTGGAGAAGGGAATGGCAACCCACTCTACTATTTTTGCCTAGTTTTGTCCATGGAGAATTCCATGGACAGAGAAGCCTGGTAGACTACAGTCCATGGAGTTGCAGAGAGTTGGATACGACTAAGTGAATAACACACACACACATGTGCCAAATGGAAACACACGACTAGGGGAAAAAAAATGTAGGTTGGACACTCAATTTCCCAGATTAGGTGGGAAGTACTATGATGTGTAAATCTTTTTTTTAATATTTGTGCTGAGTATAATATTCAGGTTGAATTTTCTCAAAAATGCACATGCCAAGAGGCTTATTATGATATTTTATGAAATAACATATATAACATTCTCAGTGCAGTATCTGATATGGAACAATTGTGAAGGAAGGGAGGGAGGGAGGGAGGGAATATTAAACACTCCTACTGTGAATTTGACTTATCATTATAACTCTTTTGGGTAAATCTTTCATGTGTAAAACATCTGGGATTAGTTATCACAGTTCTCATTCCCCTAGAAGACATCTAACTCATTCAAACAGGTTGCTGGGTGTTATATCTGAGGGAAAGCTGTATATTCCGCTAAGACTAATGCTCACGTGGCTCACCTATCAGCCATTTGAGGGAGTGCTCAAGAGACAGATGAGCAGAGGAGAACTTCAGGCTTTTTAGAGAGGTCCATGAATAGGTCTGCATATCTGTCTTAGATATATGGGGTGGACGAATTGTGAAAGACTCAAATGAATCAAAAGAAGACCGGGTATCTTTAATGCAAAGGAGGCATTTACCAAGTATATCCTTTTTGGTTATCTGATTTTTTAAATGGCAATTTGAACTAGTTTACAACGATGTAAATTACAGATAACTCATAGAAGTTAAAGCAGCACTTATGCAAGGATATGCAAATTCCTTCTACTGGAGGGAAAATTCCTCTCCTCATACCAACTCTATGTAAAAATGCCAGTTTTGCATCTATCTGTAGATTCATTTCAACACTCCTGACTCAACTATGCACCTCTGGTGTTCTGAACTCTCTGCTGAATCAGTTGATAACATCTTATTAGTTTCCTCATTAATAGTGGAGTCAAATAAAATTTTCAAGTTATTTTCATATTTGTATAAAAATCTTGAGTTTGCTTTTAAACATTACATTTTAATAATATATTTATAATATTTGTATTTTGATTTTCCATAATAATAAAAGAAATAATGCAAGTGCTTTCTGGGTCTTCTGGACCACACTACCTTATCACCATGTGCTCTCATATGAACCTAGTGTTCATGTCTGTAAACACAATCATTTGGGCATCAAGAAGTATTAATAGGAACACAGACAAAAAAGGACAACGATGACACTGCACGGAATTTCCACAAAATAGGGAGAATGGTCACTAAATAGGGAGAACTGTCACTATACTACACTGGATTGTACACGAGAATCTGTACATTAGCAAGCCCATGTCTTCTTCACATGGTGAACAGACATTTCATGTCCACAAAACGCCGCCTCTACATTAAAAAACAATATTGTGACATTGAATTTCTCATATTTAGAAATTTGTTTGCATTCATTTGTAACTATGTTTTGTAAGAAGTATAAGCATAAGGTATTTATGCCTGGCTTTATGTTTGCATATTTTTAAGTAACACTGAAAAAAAAATGATTTAATGCCAGGGATCACATAGAAGATTTTTGTGCTTCTTTTTGTTTTTCCTTAAAAAAGACTTTATAGGTTATATAAGTTTAAGAAACACTGGCCGACAACATTATGGAAAATGTATATTTCAAATTTTGCATTTGTGGAAATTTAGTATAAAGCTCTGGTGTCCTGAAAGAGATTATTTCAATCTCATGATCAACTTTAATTCTTCCTGACTTTCCATCAGACCATACACTATAAGAATAAAGAAGGCTCAAAATAAATGTCATTATTTTTTAAATCTAGTCCTAATGAAACTTTCAAAGTTCTCCTGTGTAGGTGTAAAATATCATTACCTCTTTGGATTTTGATGTATTATTAATTTGAGCTTAGTAATATTAGAATCAGACTATGATATTATTTTATTAGAAAAGACTGTAAGGAGTGGCAGATTTATGCTGTATCTATTTTAAACCCAAGAAGAAAGGAAATATACCAAATATGCATTGTGTAAACTATGGAATCATTTTCTACTCTTCTAAAAAACAGAAGAAATCTTGGGAAATTACAGCTAGGAAGGAAGTATTTTTTTTTCTATTTAAATAAAAAAAAATTTTTATTTACAATATTGTGTTCATTTCTGCCATACAACAATGCAAATCAACCATAATTATACATACATCGCCTCCTTCCCTAGCTGCCCTCCACCCCACTCCCCATCCCATCCCATCCCTCCAGGCCATACCTATTTGCAGGGAAGGAGATGCAGATGTAGAGAATGGACTTGTGAACACAGCAGGGGAGGGACAGGGTGAGACAAATGGAGAGGGCAGCACCAAACACACATACACACACACACACACACACACACACTATCAGGTGTGAGCTGGACAGTTGGTGAGAAGTTGCTGCATGCATTCTGTGATGATCTGGAAGTATGCTTCAATTATTTAAAAAAACTTTTCTTTATGATATTATTCATTAACCGTTTATAGAACTCAGCCCCACCAGGGAAACCCTTAAAAGTCATGTATCCTGAGATACTTCTGGGGATCTAACGGAGTGTTCTCTTGAGAGGTAGAGAAGGAAATGCCAAATACGCAGTTAACTCTTCCATGAGACAGCACAAGTGCAGATTTCTAGATGTGGCTTTAAACTTGGAAAGGTAGGGTTCCGGTCCCACTACATGGGGTGGGAGCTTGCGGATTTTTATAGTTACTTTAGTGACTAAGGAAAATTCTCAGCATTTAGTAGATTAGGGGCATGTCCATTGTTTGCTTACTTATCCCTAGTTCCCAGCATACAGTAGACATTCAATAAATGAACCAATGATGTTTGTAGGTAAGAGGATTCAACTGAAACAGCAAGTTCACATTAGATTTTCAAAAACAGACTCAATTATAGCATGTGTTGCTCTATTATAGCAAAAACATCTTAGTGTTAACTGTATTTTAACTGGAGAACATTACTTCAGTTCAGTTCAGTCACTCAGTGGTGTCCAACTCTTTGTGGCCCCATGAATCGCAGCATGCCAGGCCTCCCTGTCCATCACCAACTCCCAGAGTTCACCCAGACTCACGTGCATCACGTTGGTGATGCCATCCAGCCATCTCATCCTCTGTCGTCCCCTTCTCCTCCTGCCCCCAATCCCTCCCAGCATCAGAGTCTTTTCCAATGAGTCAACTCTTCGCATGAGGTGGCCAAAGTACTGGAGTTTCAGCTTTAGCATCATTCCTTCCAAAGAACACCCAGGGCTGATCTCCTTTAGAATGGACTTGTTAGATCTCCTTGCAGTCCAAGGGACTCTCAACAGTCTTCTCCAACACCACAGTTCAAAAGCATCAATTCTTTGGTGCTCAGCTTTCTTCACAGTCCAACTCTCACATCCATACATGACTACTGGAAAGACCATAGCCTTGACTAGATGGACCTTCGTTGGCAAAGTAATGTCTCTGCTTTTGAATATGCTATCTAGGTTGGTCATAACTTTCCTTCCAAGGAGTAAGCGTCTTTTAATTTCATGGCTGCAGTCACCACCTGCAGTGATTTTGGAGTCCAAAAAAACAAAGTCTGACACTGTTTCCACTGTTTCCCCATCTATTTGCCAGGAAGTGATGGGACCAGATGCCATGATCTTCGTTTTCTGAATGTTGAGCTTTAAGCCAACACTTTCACTCTCCTCTTTCATCAAGAGTCTTTTTAGTTCCTCTTCACTTTCTGCCATAAGGGTGGTATAATCTGCATATCTGAGGTTATTGATATTTCTCCCGGCAATCTTGATTCCAGCTTGTGCTTCTTCCAGCCCACTATTTCTCATGATGTACCCTGCATATAAGTTAAATAAGCAGGGTGACAATATACAGGCTTGACTGACGTACTTCTTTTCCTATTTGGAACCAGTCTGTTGGTCCATGTCCAGTTCTAACTCTTGCTTCCTGACCTGCATATAAGTTTCTCAAAAGGCAGGTCAGGTGGCCTGGTATCCCCATGTCTTTCAGAATTTTCCACAGTTTATTGTGATCCACACAGTCAAAGGCTTTGGCATAGTCAATAAAGCAGAAACAGATGTTTTTCTGGAACCCTCTTGCTTTTTCAATGATCCAGCGGGTGTTGGCAATTTGATCTCTGGTTCCTCTGCCTTTTCTAAAACCAGCTTGCACATCTGGAAGTTCACGGTTCACGTACTGCTGAAGCCTGGCTTGGAGAATTTTACTAGCGTGTGAGATGAGTGCAATTGTGCGGTAGTATGAGCATTCTTTGGCATTACCTTTCTTTGGGATTAGAATGAGAACTGACCTTTTCCAGCCCTGTGGCCACTGCTGAGTTTTCCAAATTTGCTGGCATATTGAGTGCAGCACTTTCACAGCATCATCTTTCAGGATTTGAAATAGCTCAGCTGGAATGCCATCACCTCCACTAGCTTTGCTCATAGTGATGCTTACTAAAGCCCACTTGACTTCACATTCCAGGATGTCTGGCTCTAGGTGAGTGATCACACCATCGTGATTATCTGGGTCATGAAGATCTTTTTTTGTATATTTCTTGTTGTATAGTGTATTTTTGCCATCTCTTCTTAATATATTCTGCTTCTGTTAGGTCCATACATTTCTGTCCTTTATGGAGCCCATCTTTGCATGAAATGTTCCCTTGGTATCTCTAATTTTCTTGAAGAGATCTCTAGTCTTTCCCATTTAGAATAAATACAAAGACATGTAACTGGGACATTTATTATTCTTTGTTTTAGCTTGTGGAGATAAGTAAACATCAATAAATATACAGTACACCTATCATTATATTCCACTGTGGATTTCCTTCATAGTGGAGTATTTTGCTATTAAACTAAGTGCTGATTTTTTTTCAATTTCCTTTAGTTACATTATTCCACCATATTTAGGTAGCAAAGAGGACTTTCTCCATGCCTCAGGGTATGGTGATTCAGAGAGAACAAAGAATCATTATTTTGACCTTTGAGCAATTAATTTGACCTTTGTAAGTCAACAGTGCAGACAGTAGTCATTAAAACCATGGCTTTGAAACACAAGTATCAGCAGCCAGAGAGGAAAAAAATTCCAAAAGCTTGGATTTAAATATCAAGAAGCAAATCCTAGGGGACTTGGAGCAAGGGTTTACATCATAGAGCGGTGAAAAGCAAAAAAAAACTAAGAGATGCCAGAAGAGCAGTTTTCCCTACAAAACAGAGAGGTGATAAAAATACAGATCATTTCTAGACTAGAAAAGGAGAAAGAAATAGAAAAAGGAGAACAAAGAGAGCACAGACAATATGGTGGCTCTATTTCCTGAACCTACTTTGGGGTTGAAATTCATGAGTGGGATGACAGAAAATACCGCAGATATTTAGTAAATATCGTACTAGTGACTTACACCACATCTACTCTGGACCTTGAGAAGAAAATAACCTTGTGGGTTACCCTTCAACAAACTAGTCAGCTTCAGTAGATAGAAAAGTCAGCCAGGCAGATCTAGGTAACGTGTCTGAGATGGACACCTGTCCTATCCAAGTTTTATTCACCTCTCACAACATGTGGAAGAAATAGCAGAAATTCTCAAGATTATGACTACTGAACTAAGAAATAATAATAGCTAAGAATCAGAGAGCCTAAAGGGTTTGGCACAAGGTAATTCCACAACAGAACAAAATTTGCAAGATGGGCAGCTCCAGTTAGGGATCAGATGGAGGTTGCTGCTAAATCTCAGAGGACCAGGCAATCAGTAAAAGCCGAACCGAGTTAAAGCCAAACCCAGCTGTAGGGCTGCAGGGGCAGAACTTAATGTTTCAATAGAACAACTTCCATGTTGTCAATGCCTGCAATTGTTGTTTAGTTGCTAAGTCATGTCCGGTTCTTTTGTGACCCTAGGAACTGAAGCCCACCAGGCTCCTCTGTCCATGGGATTTCCCAGGCAAGCATACTGGAGTGGGTTGCCATTTCCTTCTCCAGGGGATCTTCCCAACCCAGGATTTGAACTGGTATCTCCTGCTTGGCAGGCAGATTATTTACCACTGAGCCACCTGGGAAGCACCACTGTCTATAGGGCAGGCATTAAATACAACCAAGAGCACAGATGACAGAGACACAATCATAGATGAGACAATTTTGACTCTGAGACAATTTTGATTCTAGGACAATATCTCCAAGGTGTGCCTACAGTACTATAAATAATATCTAAGGCTGTGCTTCTAAAGAGCTTGTTACATCTGCCCATTGTAAAGAAATTCTTTATAATGGCATGAAAACTACTATCCCAGACCTCTAATGTTTTATTGCAAAGCAGGTTTTTGCTATTTTAAAGTTCTGTTTTATATATATTCTATTGTAATGTTCTGGGCCAACTTGCACAATACTCAAAATGTAACCAAACATCAATTCCATTTGAAACAGTAAATAGACCTTCCAAATGCCATTCACAGTTGTTAGTATCTTCTATCCTTTCACAATTTGTTTTTGTTGTTTACTTTTCCATCAGCTTACTGAAAAGGCATGGGTGGACAAATAGATGTACTTGAAACTGATGATTCAATGGAATGTGTATAAGGAGAAATAATAACTTTAAAATGTTGAATAGTTTTCACAATCACTCATTCTTGAAAACTACTATTAGACACCAAGGTACATTGACAAATGGTTTAATAGTTTCTCAGCAGTGGTCATCATAGAAGAATTGGTAATGCACTCTATTATTTTGTTAGACATTCACTTCTAGTGCCATTACAGTGCCCATAAAATGCTCTGATAACTTACAATCAGGATGCAACTAAAGTAATATATTACAGGCTTCGTAAAAATGTTTCTTTGGAACTCGCTTCCACATTATTATAGCATCTCACTTATCAACCTGCTTCTTTTGTCTAATCATCTCCTCTCGTTTATTCTTAAGACCCTTAAACAGTTTGGGCAGCTAGTTTTTATTTGAAGATTCTGGTTCTATCACTGTATATGGTTGATTATCACTTGGGCTGGAGCAACAGATGTGTGGCTGGGCCAAGGATGTGGGTGCAATGGGGAAAGACAGAGTGGGTCACATAATGTCAAGGACTTCATTTCATCCTACACCTCTACTCTACTTGCTGACTTTTTAAGCATCTTTATGTCCTTCTTCCTCTTTTTCCAAAGACTAAACTATCACCCTCCTCTCCACGAACAGGGTTTAAATCAGATCAACACTCAAAAGCACATGTGCTCATAAGTGGGCAAAATCTCAAACATAAAAAGAATTTGCCCATGTCTTAGCTTTTGCTCCTCCTATTGAGTTATGCATTAGGATTCTTTGATGACTCTTAAAACTTGAATAATTAACAAAAACATGGATGTGATCAAACAGTTTGAAGGTAATTGGCCAATCTGCTCCTTTTATCTTCTCTAGACAGAATTATTTACAAAACTACAATACTTACTTAAGAAAGACTTTCTGAAAAGTTAGATGAAGGTCTTTTTTCTTCTTTTCTTCACATTTGGTCACCCGCTTTTCTCTCTTTTTCCCTCTTTGCCTCCTCTTAATTTCTTTTTGATGATTCCATTTTTCAATTAAAATTAAATATGAATCACAGGTGATAAAATCAATCGCTCAACTTTGCTCAAAAATTTAAGGAAGCCACTATTTCAGTGAGAGGTATAGAGGATAAAATTTCAAATTTTTATTTTGAATGCAGTACCTATATTTTTATATGAGGAAATACCCTTTAGAATAGAATGTTTTATTAAGATACTAAGACCCTAAATGGTCGAAAGAATTTCAAAAGTGTCAACGGTATTCCCCCTTAAAGGCAAACGCCAAAAGCTGTCAAGGTTTAGCAAGAAGGATCATTTTTTTGTGTCTTCCAATATCAGTTGCTTTAAAGATGCAGGCCCCAGAACTGAATGCAACTTGAAGCCACAACCTAGGGGGAAAGATATGATATTTTCTGCACTCCTGATCATAGCAATAATAAATACCTATAACTATTGTCCACTGACATTAGAAAAATGCTCAATACATTTAGCTGTCCTGGCTGGCTGTGCTATTGCAGATAAATAACTTAGATCTGCTAACCTGAATTCTAAGCACTGTCCACAATAGAAGCAGGCCAACTGCATGAAGGTCATATACTGTTCTTTCTGATCGTAATTTGCTATCATGTGTTGTTACTGGTCCCCCAGGATTCCTATGCTGAAGTCTTACCTCCCAGGACCTCAGAATGTGACCTTATTGGGAATACAGCTATTGTCCATGTAAGAAATTAAGATGAGGTCATACTGGAGTAGGATGGGTCCCTAATCCAATATGACTGCTGACTTTGTAAAATGGGGAAATTTGGACACAGGCACACACACAAGGAGAACACCAGGTGAAGAGGAAGGCAGAGATCAGGGTGATGCAGCAGAAGCCAAGGAACAACAGAGAATGCCAGCAAAAGCCTAGAAGTTAGGAGAGAGGCATCAAACAGACTCTTCCTCACAGCCTGCAGAAGAAACCGACCCTGCCAGAACCTTCTCACACTTCTAGACTCTCATATATTGTGAGACAATAAACTCCTGTTGTTCGAGCCACTCAAACTATGGTACTTTCTTACAGCAGCCTTACCAAACTCATACAGCTGTTTAGTAAGAAGACACATAAAATCTGATGTGATATTTACAATGCATAGCACGTATATTTATTTGTTACTATGGGGAGATAAAATCTTCAATCATCCAGTAATTATATCTGAATTGGCAATTCAAAATTTTTAGAATCACTCTAGAATCACATTTATGTACTCCCTTTGGAGAGCAAACCACATGATGCATAATTTACATTTTAACATCTAGGTCAAAACCACATCAAATTTTAGGAGTCTACCAAATACTGAGCATAAGAACTTACAATGTAGCTTCAAGAGCCAATTCAATTACTGTTGACTGCCATTTCAACCTGTGTCATGTCATTTGTATCTGAGATAACTATAAGAGTAGATCCAGGTTTTATGTGGCCTGAATCTTATACAAGTTTAGGATCCCTATTAAAAAGAAAAGGAGATAAGACTAAAAGTCCAAAATTAGATTTGTATGTAATAGACTCACAGAAATGACAGGCCTTGAAGCTTAGCTTCGGTTAACCTCACTTTATATACACCTCTGGAGATAAGACATTGACGACACAGCCAAGAGACAATACAACCAGTTTCACAGGGATGAAGTGATGCTTATATCAACACAATTTTGTTAGATTATAACTGTGAAATAAACAGAAGTGAAACACAAGAGAAAAGAAAGACGATGATGACAAAAGATACTGCAAATGTTGTTAGATAAATCCAGTGGAATCGCATGTCAGCATTTCTCAGAAAGCCACTGTGCTATACAAAGAGTAAGACTGTGTCAAATGAGAAGGCAAACTGGGGGCCAGTTTGGCAACTTAATGCAAACAGTCAAAACAGCTATTGAAGTATGAACTAACTGACTGATGAGAAGTTTTTCATATTCCAGAGATATATCCCATATCCTCATTCTGTCACATTCCCATTTCCTTTGTAAAGTATTCAGTACCAAGCTTTTCAAGAGCCATCAACTTTTGCAATTTCATGTGTTTATGAAAGAAACAGAGACACATGCCTCTGTCCATTATAGTTGATCTGATCCAATGTCATCCCTCTCTGACTTCCTAGTAAATATCTACTTTCCATTCTGTGTCTCATATGGTTCAGTCCCAGACCTTACAATAATGAGTTGAGCATCCGTTAGTTTGCACTACCCTGCATTATGCCAGGATATTATACTCTTGAACCCATAAATATGTTACATAGTCTGAGAAAAGGAATGTCTCAAAGCATCCACTTTCCCCCGTTTCTTTTTTCTGTTTTTTTCGTTTCTTTTCCTTACATACAATAGCCTCTACTTATTTTTCTTCTAAATGATCCCTAAACTCCTCCCTAAGTTCTGGTTCTCTCCCATAGTCCCTTCTTCCTTTGATTTGCATAACTGAAGAACTAATCAAACAGAGTGAAGAGAAGGAAACTAAGAAAACTACCTTTACCTCCAGGTGGAAAGGAAAGGCTGGGGATACTCTATGCTGGTAATCCGTGTTTCTTCCCTTTTCAAAACTCAGATACTCTCAGATATTCCAGGAAAACCTCCCTAGTGACCACTGCCTCTTCTCTCATCACTGACTGACTACCCCATCTTCCTTTTCTTTTCTTTTACTACCACTATGCCTTTAACATGTTTATGTTACTATACTTATGATGGAATATACTGAATTCTTTTCAAAGTCTGCTTCTGTCAGTGTCCAAACATCTTGAAATCAGAGATTTTATATTCTCAGCACCAAGCACAATAATAGGTACAGAATACATTCTCATGCTTGCAGGAAAACGAACTATTTTTACTGGTTGTTCCCAAAGTGTCTATTGATTTGGTTCATGTTTCTTTACAATCTACATGATAACTGAACATGTGGTGTACTAACTTTTAGAGTGATTGGCATATAGTAGCTGCTCCATATTTATTGAAAAAATGAATTTATAAGATTTGAGTTTGTGGATAATTAACTTCTACAAAAACACTTTAAAGCCTTAAGTAAAAACCCTTTTGGCCTTCTAAATACAAAATGTGCCAATATACATTTCTTAATTAATTATATAATTAAGTTGCCAAATTCAGGCTAAATTATTTTTTGGCAATGTTAATGTTCCACATAGAAAAGGATTTAACATTCCTCCCCCTTTTTTTTTTCATGAAAACATATGAAGGACATTTAGATCATACGTATATGGCCATTTGTCATAAAGAATTCTGAAAATACTGAAATTTCAACATCACTGCAGGTTGTTGCCATTTTTCACCATTCCACTTAACAGCTGACAGATTTGCTCTTTTGATGCTGCCAAATAAAGACTATACTTCCATTACAAAAATGAAGAGTGAGGAAGAGCACAGCAAGCAACAGGAAGAACAAGGCAAAGCCTTTGGAACAGGAGGAACTTGGATAGTTCAGAGCAAGGTTACCTGAGTGCTTCCTAGACAACAGTGAAGGCTTGGTGGACAGGGGAAAATCTGTGTAGGATCCTTTAGACTATGATTAGAGGTTTGCATTTTATTCTAACATCTCTTGGGATGTCACTGAATGTTCAGCAGGTGCAAATCACCGATCTGGATCCACTGGACCCAAGGGGTAGAGCCTACAGTGAGACTGGATTTTATGAGAAACACTGGATTAGACTCATGAGTTGGGAAGGTGCTGAGATGGTCTGGAAAGGCATGGTATACTTGGGAACTACAATATTTTGCAAAGAGATTCCTGCTTCTTCTTGTTAACACTTCTTATATCTACTTTTATTCCATACCCTTCCAAACACACATATTAAGAAAGTAGGACTCAATAACTGAAAAATGTGTATGGATGAATTCCGACTTGAAGTACCATGACAACATTTTATCAGCATCAACACATAAAGATTGCCTAATTTGTATATTCTGTAAAGCTACAACCAGGTGTGCCGGAATTGCATAGTCAAATAGGTACTAATTAAATTTGAAACATTGTAAACATACTGAAACATACCAAAATACACACTAAAACACTCAACACATGAAATTAGTTAGTTTGTATATAACTCATCAGATCAAGAACCAGCAGGAGAACCCATTACAGAAAGAGTTCCCTATTACAGAGTACAAGAACTCTGAGCTTTCATGGTCAGCTAGCACTTTCTCCTACTATCCTTCTGGGTTTTCTAACCTTTGGCTGAGGGCTCTGGGCCTCTCACTGAGAGTCCTTTAACTGGAGAGAATGCACAGGCTTGGCATAAATAGCCACCATGAAGGAAAGGCCATCCATAGTTTTATGGTGGCTAATGGACCATGTAAGGCATGCACCAAGAGTTTAAGGTATGCACAGTGCACTTTTACTCCTGCTTCAAAAGAAGTGTGTGTGTGGTATATTTATTAAGAGGAATGTAAATTCTGAACATATTGAATGATACCACCTTAGGTAGCTTTTTGTGATAAAGAGCAATCCTATAAGGAATTTGGAAAGGCTACCTCTGGTCAGTTTCCATGTGCCACCTTGAAGCCACTTCACTGTAGGCATTCAACAACCTATAGTTTTGACTGTAATCTACCCGAACTCCATTATCAGCTGGATTTTCCCAAAGCTCATTAGTTTCTGACTGAGCCTGCCAAAATCTCTGTTTCTACATCTGCTCTTTCAGATTTTCAACTGCAAAACCCATGTTTCATTTTCAATGGGAGTAATTTAGAAGATGGAGTTTGGTATATTGATTTTGTTTTGCATCTTAGCTAACTTTGAAGCGATGAAACTATCCCATCTACGAAAGGATAATTTGGATATAGGAACGTGTCTTCCCACAAAGTCTTAGTTCTATTTATGTGGCATAAATGAACCAAATGTCAATTTTTGTTTTCAAAATGCACATATATTTAATATGTGCTAATTAATTAGCAGGTCATGTTCAGAAAGAACATTTCCCACAGGCTTTTTCAAGAAAGGAACCTAAATAAGAAAGGGTCTCTTCATTTTGTTTACCCAGAATTCTGCTTATCTATTTTTAGCAGGTTCTTCTTTACTTTTTCTCATTGGACAGGATCAAGGAGCTGAAACTACATTATAATGAATCTCTTCAATCAGCCTGCTCTTTCCTACCCGTATAAAGGATAACAAAACAGCAGGCTGCCTAAAGTCATAAAGCCTATTTTCTATGTAGAAAAAAAATGAACCCTTAGGCCAGAGGCTCTGAATGCTTCTTTAACAATAGGTATATGAAACTGTCAAGCTACATGGAAAAGTAAATACATATTTTATTTCTAATTTTAGATTTACTCAATACTTTTCATAGTTCTTTAAATAGAAATTAGGTCCCAGAAACTGATGATTATCTCTCACAAAAGTAATATTTAAATAACTGGTGAATATAATCATAAGTAACTCTGTAAAATTTTCCACGTGAGTTGAATGGATTATGATAAGTAAGTCAGTAGACTAGGAGTGGGCTGTAGAGATTATGAGGATGGTGGCAACTTCAACTCATAAAGATGATTTTCAATCCCTCTCCAGCTCCTTCTGGTACCAACTGCAATTTAGATAACATGTTTTTTACAGCAGAAGACTCAATAACTATTATAGTTTTTTAAATAACCTCACATCACTCTAGGAAGTATTATTTAAAATCCAAATCGCTAACAATATTTTGATGAATTGGTTTACAAATATAGCTATGTATCTATATTGAATTAAAAATCTATTAATCTATATACAACTAAAATTAAGATACCCAGATTAAAATCTATCTTTGAATAAAAGAAAAAGAACATGTTCAAACTACTACTTCTATTTATATTTGAGTGTCAGAACCCTGAAAAATAAGTTAACCAATTTTTAGTATTTTCTGAATTGATCTGACAGCAGAAAATGATTAATGGTCCCATTTTCAAGGATGATTATACCAGTGAACTCAGTGAATCTTCTCGGTATTGTGAAATTAATGGCATCAAATAAACTCGCTTTGGGATAGAGCAGGAATCAGGTAGATGGACACTGAGTTTGAAGCTGGTGAGATGTATTGCCGAGCCCTTGGTCCTGGAACTCATGAATACACATCAGCATTATAGTTCAGAGGAAAGCTACTATGATGGGAGTTTATTTTTGAAAGTGGGCAAAATGAGTGTTCAGAAAAAAAATAACAACTCTACTCTTAAGACTCAACATTGTGGAAAGACAGTCTTTCATTGCAAATTCTACAGAAATAATTTTACACAATTTGCTATTAATAAGAAAATAGAGAATACTTGACAATTTGCAAAGGTGTTGGAGATTTAAAGGTTGCCATGTTGTGCTTAGTCGTTCAGTTGTATCCAACTCTTTGGGACTCCGTGGACTGTAGCCCGCCAGGTTCTTCTGTCCATGGGGATTCTCCAGGCAAGAATACTGGAGTGGGTTGCCATGCCTTCCTCCAGGGGATCTTCTCAACTCAGGGATGGAACTCTGGTTTCCCACATTGCAGGCGGATTCTTTACCTCCTGAGCCACCAGGGAAGCCCAAGAATACTGCAGTGAGTAGCCTATCCCTTTTCTAGGGGATCTTCCTGACCCATGAATGGAACCAGGCTCTCCTGCACTGCAGGCAGATTCTTTACCAGTTGAGCTACCATGGAAGCCTATCTAAAGGCTAACAGTTTTTAAATACTAGCAATAGTTCTTGCTTACCTGTTTTAAATTTTTAATAATTAGGTATATTAATTAAACTCATGCATTCATGTCTAAAAATGTGAATGATAATTAGAAACTGCTTTCAATACAGTTTCATCTTTTAAGGGAAATAACTATAGTTTAACAGTATGTTATCCAAGTCTCAACTCCATACAGATAATATTTTTAGCTGTTTTATTCTATAATGATTGCAAATGTCTCTTTAGATCACATTTTCAATACTATTAATAGTGATTTAAGATGCATTTAATTAAGATTTAGAATGTGCTCTTATCATGAACATATCTGCTCACATGTACTGCTTAATGCTTAAGTGTACTCACATACTGGGCTTCCCTGGTGGCTCAGATGGTAAAGAAGCTGCCTGAAGCGCAGGAAACACAGATTCGATCCCAGGTTGGGCAGATCCCCTGGAGAAGGGCATGGCAACCCACTCCAGTATTCCTGCCTGGAGAATTCCATGGACAGAGGAGACTGGTGGGCTACAGTCCACAGGGTCACAAAGAGTCGGATACGACTGAGTGACTAACACTTCACTAATGTACTACTTACTAGTTTGTACAGACTTAGCATAAATGGATAAAAACAATCTAATTCTAAACATGAGATTTCAAAATTACTTTGGCCACCTCATGAGAAGAGTTGACTCATTGGAAAAGACTCTGATGCTGGGAGGGATTGGGGGCAGGAGGAGAAGGGGACGACAGAGGATGAGATGGCTGGATGGCATCACTGACTCGATGGACATGAGTTTGAGTGAACTCCGGGAGTTGGTGATGGACAGGGAGGCCTGGCGTGCTGTGATTCATGGGGTTGCAAAGAGTCGGACACGACTGAGTGACTGAACTGAACTGAAATATGCAATAAAGATATAATACATACTAAATATAATAAATATATAAATTTAATTACATAAATTAAATATATAATATAAATATATTTAATAAATATATACTAAGAAATGCATATTAAATATTTAGGTATTATTCTAAATGTTTTAGAAGCTTTAATTTATTATATCCTTAAAACAATCTCCTAAAATAGATAATGTTGTTTCTATTTCATAGATAAGAAACTGAAACCTGAGAAGTAACTTACCTAGATTAACTTAGTAGCAAGTTGTGGGGCTGGCTTTTAAACTTCAGTAGGCTGGCTAGAGAGTTCACAATTTTTCTTAATGTATTTATTTTTAATTGGGGGATAACTGCTTTACAATATTGTGTTAGTTTCTGCTATGCATCAACATGAATCAGCCATAGGTATTCTTACGTCCCCTCCCTCTTGAACCTCCCACAATACTACGTGGTTCTCAGGATACCACGAAGTAGCTTATCTTACAATTTGGCTTCTGCAATTCTCTGGGTTGTAGAATGAGTGTTTCAGGTCATTTCAGCAACAGCAACACCAAGAGGACCTCTTTATGCCCAAACAAGTAATAATTATTCTGATCTAACACCAGGGAGTTGAACTAATTTTTACTTTATGCATGGACCTATCATAACTATCTACCTATCATCTACCTATCTGTATCTGTAGCAGTATTCTATTTATTTTTATTCTGACTCCAGTGCATGAATACATCTATTCCAGTATGTGAACATACCACCTTAAAAAAAAAAGTTCATGGTACTGTTGATGGATATTTGGGTTGTTTTCAAATGTTTTAACACAACAAATAATGTTGATATGAACTGTATTAGTTTCCTAGGGCTACTGTAACAAAGTTACCAAAAACAGGGAGGTTTGAAACAGAAATTTATTATCTCACAGTTCTAAAGGCCATCAGTAGGTTCATGCGCCTCTTGAAACCTTTAAGAAAATTCTTCCTTGACTCTTCCTGCTTCTGGTGGATTGCTGGCAATCTTTGACTTTCCATGGCGTGCAGCTGCATGACTCCTAACACACAGTCGTCGTCTTCCGTGTGTACTCATATTTTCCTTCTGTGAGTGTCATCAGTTATATCAGTTGGGTCCATGATAGTGACCTCCCTTTGACTCCCATGCAAATTTATTATTTATTTATTTCCAAATAAAATCACATTCTGAGGTACTAGAGATTAGGAGTCCAACATTTAATTGTTAAGTGATATAATTCAACCCATAACGAAATGTTTATACATGTCACATGTGTATCCATACATATATCTCCCCTCTCTCTCTCTCGCTCTCTCTCTATATATATGTATGTATGTATATGGTGACCATCTTTTTAAACCCATTACCATGTTATATAAAATGGTGATATTAATCTAATAATATATAATTATTAATATTAGATACTAATCTAATAATTTTGTTATAGATATTTTATCCTCTCTTCATATACAACATAGTAATCTTTTTTCTAATCCCTTGACATTTGTTCCTTTTCATTTTATTCACTGGGTAGACCCTTCAGTGCAATGCTGGATAGAAGTGGCTATAGATGTATTCTTGCCTTGTTTCTGATCTTATAGAGTGAGTATTAAGAAACTGGAGCCTATTATACAGAGTGAAGTAAGCCAGAAAGAAAAACACCAATACAGTATACTAATGCATATATATGGAATTTAGAAAGATGGTAATGATAACCCTGTATGCGAGACAGCAAAAGAGACACAGATGTATAGAACAGTCTTTTGGACTCTGTGGGAGAGGGAGAGGGTGGGATGATTTGGGAGAATGGCATTGAAACATGTATAATATCATATATGAAATGAATCACCAGTCCAGGTTCGATGCATGATACTGGATGTTTGGGGCTGGTGCACTGGGATGACCCAAAGAGATGGTACGGGGAGGGAGGTGGGAGGGGGGTTCCGGATGGGGAACGCGTGTACACCCGTGGCAGATGCATGTTGATGTATGGCAAATCCAATACAATATTGTAATCAGCCTCCAATTAAAATAAATAAATTTATATTAAAAAAAGAATTCTATCTTTAAGAATAATGTCAGAAATATTCTGTCAGATGGGAAAAATCATTCCTATTAGTAATATAACAGTTTTATTTTTTAATTCTGAAGAAATGTTAAATGTTATCAAGTTATTTTTCTGTATTTATTCAGAACATCTCATTTATTTTTTTAAATGTGATATAATATTGATTTAATTTTTGAATCTTTCATCATTGGAATAAGTCCAACTTGAGCAATATGTATTATAATTTTTATATATCATAGAATTTGGCCTGCTTATATTTGGATTAAGATTTTTGCATTTATGAGAAAGAGTAGTTTATAATCACCTCTTCGTATAATGCCCTTGTTAGATTTTGATTAGATTTGATTAGAAGACCATTTTGCAGTCTACTCTCAAAAGTAATCTATACAGAAAATTGCTTACCATAAACCTAAAGTCATGAAATATCTGTCTATAACATTATAGTCCTCAGACTGTGCAAATCAGTAGTCTACAGAATTTTCCCAAGATTGTCGTCCTTCTGGAAAGCTACGCTCTTAAGAGTGCCACTGAGCAATAAACGGCATCACTATCTTCCCTTTTTACCCCCTTTTGCTGTTGTTCAGTCGCTAAATTGTGTCTGACTCTTTGCAACCCCCTGGACCACAGCCTGACAGGCTCCTCTGTCCATGGGATTTCCCAGGCAAGAGTTCTGGAGTGAGTTGCCATTTCCTTCTCCAGGGGACCTTCCTGACCCAGCAATTGAACCTGCATCTCCTGCACTGGCAGGGGAATTCTTTACCCCTGAGACACCAGGGAAGCCCTTCTACCCCCTTACCACACTCTGTATATCTTCCCATTATCCCCAACTAACCATGTGTATTTGTTTGGGTGTTTATTATCTATTTTGTTCTACCAGAATGTAAACAGCATAAAACACGGTCTTTACCTTACAGCAGTACCGTAAACAATGTCTGTTATATACCACACATTAAATGCTGAATGAATGAATACATTAATCTCAGACTATACAGTCTAGATATTCTCTATGCATGTGTATTATATCAAGTTTAAAAGTATATGCTGAATTAATTTGCTTAATCGATTGCTTTTTTCGTGCTGTGAAAAACAATACTTTTGACTAACAAGATACAAGTGCCACACAAGATGGCATTGGGAGTTAGGAGTCAACGTATTTATCTGCTCATTATCTATACCACAGAATGGCCTTCTGCTCCCATCCTCTATAAGGAACACAGCCCTGCCAGTCATATGTCATCATGTCCAAACTCAGCTGACAGGACAAAACAAAGAAAAACTAGCCAACTGTTTATGATACAGGATTTACAAACGTGGGAATAATCACTCAAAGAAACAGGTAGTCATCTCTTGAGAAATCTTAATGGAACATTTTTGTTCTTTACTGTTTGTACTACTGAGTAATCCTATAGGGCTCAACATGGTTACTGAAGACTATGTATCTGTTATCAAAAGCAAGACCTGGGGGAGACTCTGCATCAGTAATAAGCCAAGGCAATACCTAGGTTACTGTATCTATTATTTTTTTCCCCAAGAGAACAAAGACTAGTCATAGATTACTTCTGATAAAGATGTATGCTATTAATGTGAACCTGAGTGGGCCAATCAGCTTTATTCTTTTCCTTGCTAAGCATGCCTCCCTTCCATTCAGCTCTGCTTCCCCCCAACCCCCCCGCCCCCAGAATGCGAAAGTCTCCTATCCCTCCCTGTTGGTCATTAGATGGACAAAAGGAAGGAGTAGCTGATTTTGCATCCATCAAAAAGTCTACAGCTACAGCATGATGGTATCATGTTTTAATATCAAGGAATATTATAGTAGGTAATAATTATACAAATAAGGTACACAGCTTACTGAGGTCAAGTTAATAGCCTTTTTTTCCAAGACATTCTGCTTAAAATATTCATAAATAACATGCAAATTTTTCTTAATATGTGCTAATATATCTATATTTGATTTTCAAATTTATTGCTTCCTTTTTTTGATAACTGAGCATCTTCTTTTTTTAAAAAAGTACATATCATGAAACTGGGCCATAGGTAATACCTCCTTTGAGTAATTCATTGAAATATTTCTATCTGTCTGTAGGAGGTGGGGCTGCATTTAGAGGAGGGTGAAGCTTTCTGAAAATGGTGCACTTAGGTATGATTGGGAGCAATGTGTTTCTTGCCTTGAAGCAAAACCTGTGACTGACTTAGAAGCAGCAGATAATTTCTGCAGGCAATGTCATTGAGCTTCTCTTTCAGAGGTCATTGTGAGAAAAGCCCTTGGAGATGGAAAGAAATAACCTTACTGAAGGGAAGAGAAAAAAACTTCAGTCACATCTTCATTAAATTTGCCATTTCCCTTTAGGTGATACGAAGTAGGTTTTTTTTAAAACCACTTAGCACTATTCCTTTTTACAGTTCAATCTCAATTACTGAACAAATAATTAAAAATAATTTATACTTGCTTTTTGGAATTCTTTTTGAAATACATTTGAATATATAGATCTTTGATCCTGTCATAAACAAATACTTTGTCATATTAAAAACATATACACGCAAACAAGTTCAGTGGAATTACTTTTTTCACTTAAGTATTTTACTCTTTATTAATATATAAGTACTTCTTAAATATTTTCCTTTTCATATTCCAGAACGGAAAGAAAATCTTATATTCATACATGTGACTGAAATAGAGAAGTTAACAGGTATCTCCAATATAACTACTGGAATGTCTTGTCTTGAAAAAATGAGGTATTTATATGTGTGTGTGTATGAATCTATTTGTTTATTTATATTGAAAAGACCCTCCCTCTCAAGAACCATTTGAATATTTTAAAGTAGTAACTTATTTATGTTAACACGTAAAGAACTGAGAAGAATAGACCATAATGCCAATACAAATTTGAAAAATGTTCCTGTGATCAATTATGCAGTGAGCAATACGTGAATGAAATGCAGTGTCGAGTTTACATCACAACACTGTAACTACCATTTATTGCACTTGACATGTCACATCTATTAGACCATCAATTTCCCAAATGATCCTTTAACTCAATATTTCCATTCATATCCATGTCTGAGATTTGGAAGTGGAATTTAGGGAAAATTATGGCAACCCACTTCAGTACTCTTGCCTGGAAAATCCCATGGATGGAGGAGCCTAGTAGGCTGCAGTCCATGGGGTGCTAGAGTCGGACACTACTGAGCGACTTCACTTTCACTTTTCACTTTCATGCATTGGAGAAGGAAATGGCAACCCACTCCAGTGTTCTTGCCTGGAGAACCCCAGGGACGAGGGAGCCTGGTGGGCTGCCATCTATGGGGTCGCACAGAGTCGGACACGACTGAAGCGACTTAGCAGCAGCAGCAGGTAACTTAAAGTCACTCAACTAACACTCAGAAAAGCTACATTTCTAATTTAGTATTATCTGACTTCAACCCTGCCCTGCTCATAGCCACTATCCTAAGTGGCCTTACTCATGTTTCCATGGGATGGATTCTGATTCTGCTAAATGAATAAGGACTGGCCACCATTAGCACTCTCAATTTTTTTTTTTTTCTATAATGAGGTTAGATTATATTTTTCCTCTTAATTGGAATGCCTTGGAACTTTCTGATGGCCAAATAAAATCTGCTGCAGGAAAGAACATTTTTATCTTCTTACAAGGAAAAAAAAAGCCCATTCTAAATATTATGTTTTATCCTTGTCTGAAAAGAATGATTATTTCATTGAGGCCAAAAATTTGCATTTCAATTGTCTTTATTTTCAAGTTATCTCCTTTAAGAAACAGCTGAAGCAGTGCAATAAAGGCATAATATGATTGTCCTCCTGATAGTCTAGGTTTTTCAAATAATTATTTCAAATGAAAAGAGATCCTTTTAAAAAAATCACATAGGACTCAGCTTCTAGTAATGAATTCCTCATATAAATCTTTTAAGGTAACTATGTTTCAGAAAGCCCATTTTTTCAGTTTGACTTTTTCTTAGAAATAAAGATTAAAGATGGAATAATTACATTTCTCAGACCAGAGTAAGGCAGAGCTTTGAAAGGATGGCCCAGTCCCAAGCTTAGTTTGTCTTTGCTCATGCTCAAGGCCTCTTGGTTAGACAGAGCTTGCCAAAGACATGAACTATAGTTCCAAAGTGTCAGTCTTATCTTATAAATGCTGTCTTGATAGTACGCTTTCAGTGGATTACCATACCCATCTTGTTTCTCATTTAAATCAAATGTCTATATTACTGTCTATTTTTATGCCTTCTATTTGCCACTTCCACATCTTTCACTGCATTAGCCTTAGAGAACTTCCCAAAATCTTAAATCCACTTTTTTATATAATCTTAAAAGCACTGAAATTCATCAGTGCTGGACATTTGAAACAGGCTATTACTGCTTAATCATATCTGGATGTAAAGGATGTGATCATGGAATTTTCTTTCCCCCTTTTACTTAGAGGTTGTGGTAAGAATTATATGAATAATTCATGAAAAATATTTGAAATACTGTTAAGAATTGTTAAGTACTAATTATTACTATTAATTGTTGTTGCTGTTGTTCAGTCACTAAGTCGTGTCTGACTCTTTTGCGATCCCATGGACTGCAACTCATCAGGTTCCTCTGTCCATGGAATCTCCCAGACAAGAATACGGGAGTGGGTTGCCATTTCCTTCTCTAGAGGATCTATCCAACTCAGGGATTAAACCTGTGTCTCCTGAATTGGCAGGAAAATTCTTTAGCACTGAGTCATTATATATTAATAATAAACTATTAGGGAGACAAAACTGTATGGACTTATGTGCAAAACTTCACAATTCTTTCTAATAAACTTTAAAAGGTATTGCCTACTACTATGTTTCTAATGCTAGTAAGGGGCAAAAATCACAAAATTTAGGGAAAGTCTACACCTACCTTTTGATATCAGATGGTTTTCAGCTCCTTTCTTCCCTTCAGTGCTCAAATCCAATTCATCAGTGTCTAAGGACAAAGATGGATTTAAAATCCTAAAAGATGATGCTGTTAAAGTGCTATACTCAATAGGCCAGCAAATTTTAAAAACTCAATAGTGGCCACAGGACTGGAAAAGGTCACTTTTCATTCCAATCCCAAAGAAGGGTAATGCTAAAGAATGTTCAATTGCACAATTGTACTCATTTCCATGTTAGCAAGGCAATGTTCGAAATCCTTCAAGCTAGGCTTCAACAGTACATGAACTGAGAACTTCCAGATATACAGCTGGATTTAGAAAAGCCAGAGGAACCACATATCAATTGCCAACATCTGCTGGATCATAGAAAAAGAGAATTCCAGAAAAACACCCACTTCCGCTTCACTGACTACGCTAAAGTCTTTGTGTATATTACAACAAATTGTGGAAAATTCTTAGAGATGGGAATACCAGACCACCTTATCTGCCTCCTAAGAAATCTATATGCAGGTCAAGAAGCAACAGTTAGAACTGGACATGGAAGGATGGATTGGTTCTAAATTGGGAAAGGAGTACATCAAGGCTGTATATTGTCACCCTGCTTATTTAACTTATATGCAGAGTACATCATGCAAAATGCCAGGCTGAATGAATCACAAGCTGGAATCAAGATTGCAGGCTGAAAGCTCAGTAACATATGGCACCACCCTATGGCAGACAGTGAAGAGGAACTAAAGAGCCTCTTGATGAAGGTGAAAGAGGAGAGTGAAACAGCTGGCTTAAAACTCAACATTCAGAAAACTAAGATCATGACATCTGGTCCCATCACTTCATGGCAACCAGACAGCTTGTTGTTAAGGATGTTATGTTACAACCTAGTAGCACATACATATGTAAACATGTAGATATAAATTTGAATCACAATTTCACATTGCTACATTCTATTTTCTATTCTATTCTATACAGTAAATCTACACATTAAAAAAATCTGGTCACTACTAAATAAATTGTATAATCACCTAAATGCATCACAATCTAGAGTATGAAAAATCAACCAATCCAAATAAATGACAGTTTACCTCATTTAAAAGATTCCAAAATAGAACACTATACAACTTTAATTAACTAAACATAATAAAACATGCTTCGTATATTTTGTATGTAGTTGGCTTTATGGCTATATCTATAATACATCTCACACCTTTCCAATTAATCAGTAGCTGTTTGAGTGTTTGGCTCCAGTTCTAGATGTGGTCTCTGATTAGTCAAAAAGTGGTATTCAAATGTAAGCATGTGAGCTTACATCTGTGGTGCTCCCAGAGATCTGGACAAAATACAGATGGCCAGAGCTCTCCCTCAGAGTTACTAATTCAACTGATCTAGAATGAAGACCAGGGAACTATATTTAAAGCAAATTCTCAGATGCTACTGATGCTGTCATTCCAAAGTTCACACTTTAAGAAATGTTGGGCTAAGTTACTCAGGGTAACTCCAGGCCACGTGTCCCAGCGATTCATTCAAGATGGGCAGCTTAAGTTCAGGCCCATTCAGTAACAAACATTTGCTCAAGAAATGGGTGTGCAATAGATTTCAGACCAAAGACAGGTAAGGGCAGGAATGAGAATAGGTTCTGGAAAAGCAGCTCCAATCATGGGCCAAATGTGAGAGCCACTGTCCCTGCCTTTGATCTACTTACACATGGGGAACTAGGAGTAGAGTGACGATCTCGTAAAGCACCTGACGAGGACACTGACACACAGAGGAAGCAGAACCACGAAACAGAGAAATGGACTTGCTTTCTGAAGCACTTCTGAGTGTATTCAGTTAATAACACAGCCCCCTAGAACTCTCAACATTGTTTAAGCTAGTTCGAGTTGAATTTTCTTTTCCTTAGACCAAAAATGCATTGTAGCTAATATACCTATATCCTTGATGGAGCAAAGTATTTAAAATTCCTTGGAAGTATATTTTAAATCTTTATGCCTTTTACAATAATCTCTCTGAACTGAAATGTTGCTGTGGGAAATCATCACAAGTAGATCCAAAATTGATATTTTACCCTGCTGCCATTAAGGCGAAGGGTGCACATCACATTCCAATCAGGAGTCAGCACTTTGCATTCCAAGAAAAAAAAAAAATCATGGTTGCCCTGAATAATTGAAATCTCCCAATAAATAAAAACTTAAGCATTACATACTCTAATAACCCGTGACTTTTGCAAATATATTCTGCCAGTGTGCCTTGCCTTTTCATTCTCCTTATCAGTATATTTTGATGAACTGATGTTTTTAGTCTTAATATGGTCCTATTTATCTTTTTCTAAAATTCCTTTATTATTGGGATTTTTCTGTTTTCCTATTTAAGAAATCATTGCCTATTTCATGGTCAGGAAGACTTTTTGTATATTTTCTTCTCAGAGTTCTATTGTTTCTTTTATCACATACAGATCTGAAGTATGTATGGTTTGAGTTAGGCATCAAATTTATTTCTCATATAGCCAACTAACAGTTTTTTGAAAAGATCATCTTCCTCCATTGCTCTGTATGGTCTCTTTGCTTTAAATTAGGTGATCATATATGTGTTGGCTGGACCTCATTTTCAAGAGAATGAGATGTGCTGTACTCCACAATTTTACAGATATTTATTAACAGTGTAGCATTTAGAGCGATCTATTACGAATTAAGAACTGAATTCTTCAAAATGAAGGAGCAATGGCATTTTTATTTTACTTCTCTATCTTGAAGTTCACCAAAATCAACTAAAAATTATATACATATATATATGAAATATATATCACATACTCATGTGAATATGAATAAGGAACTTGCTATTTCCCCCAAATGATATTAGGTATATTTTTCCAAATCTGGTGAAACTTGGGTTTAAGTCTGCATAAACACTAAAAAATAACCTTGATTCAGTTAGAATTTTCCCTAAAAGTAAATGTCAGCATTCTGACAAGTCTATTGCATGAACATATGTTTTAGAAGTTTTCAATCTAGGGCAATCATAGGACACAGGAAAGTATGGAATGTCCCATGCATGGAGACCCATGAGTGGATAAATTTTGATTTAGAAATGCTTAACTTAGGTACATGAAATTCTTGCAAATGGAATTAGTAAGTTGCAATAAGGCTTAGTATTTTAAAACTGGTTCTCTAGGGGGAGATTTCCCTGACTTATTCATGCTCTTTCTTTGATCTTAGGTACAGGAATGTATAACCTGCAGGCTCCTGTACATGCCTGTGGATCCTCAGGTGTGGATGAGGCCTGAACACTTCCTGGAAAGTGTAGGTATTCAATACATCTATGCTAACTTGATTGTTTTTAGCACAGTAAAAATTAACATTTATTGACTCTGATTTTATCATAGTAAAAACTGTCATCTCATTTCAGAGGGATGTTCTTAGTCGCAAATGAGATAACAGATGGGACTTTTGTTTATTACTGCAAAATCCTATTCAAAGGGGTTATCATTTCTAACATTGCTTTCCCCTCTTAACATATTCAGTTTTCCAACAAGGCTGACAATTAAATAAGCAGATGATATTTACAAGAGGCGTATGTCTAAGCATCTCTCCTACACTATCAATTGTATTTGAGAAATTGGCTTCTGAAATTTTAAAGCATTTTTCCTTCCACAGAGCTCCCCAGATTCCTCTTTGTTTTTAATGACAAGGTTGATTTTTTGTGTTTCAGTGTCACCAGATAACCGAGTGCAAAGACACAGGGGAGGCTGGGATGGAAGTGGTGGCTATGATGGTTAATGTCATGCGTCAACTTGACCAGGTCATGGGGTACCCAGATATTTGGGTGAACATGATTTCTGGGTGTGTCTGTGAGGTTATTTCCAGATGAGACTGGCATTTGAGTCAGACTGAGTAAAGCTGACTGCCCTCCCTAACATGGGTGGGCAACATCCAATCCACTGGGGGCCTGCAGAACAAAAAGGTGAAGGAGGGGACAGTGTGGTCCCTCCAAGTGTTTGAGCTGTGTCATGAGTCTCTTCCTGACCTCTCACTGGGATCTTGTGCCATCTGTTCCCTGGTTCTCAAGTCTTCAGATTTGGACTGAACTATATACCACGGCTCTCCTGGATCTCCAGCTTGCAAACAACAGATCATGGAACTTTTCAGCCTCTGCAAACATCATGCGAGTCAACTCCTATACACACACACACACACACACACACACACACGTGTGTGTGTGTGTGTGTACAATGTTTACTGTGCTAAAATCAATTCAGCATACATATATTGAATGCCTACTACTATCTAGGCAATGTTCAAACCTCCCCCGCCCCCACGGAGCCATATATTTTAGCTTTGTTGATTGTGGTGGGCTTCAAGATAACAGAGCAAAACAACACTATTGCCCCATTATATGTATTTGTTACTGGTTGTGTTCTCTAGAGAAATCTGATTTCCGTCCCAGACTCTATGACTATTTGATATGGCTTTTCCAGAAGATTAGTCCTGATATTCCAAGCTAAGCTAACACTCCACTTGCAGGCTGTTGACTTGTTGGTGGTTTATACACACAAACACACACACAATATTACTGTCATTACTGTATACAATTACTGTGGCTCATCTGCAGTTGTAGGTTAAGAATATACAAATATAATTTAGACATGGTTATAACTTAATAAAAATTCAGTGCACATTTACAAAAACCTTAGATAATTTTGGATAAGCCTCTGGTGTAGATAAATAAAACTCTAACGTGCAAGATTCTAGTCTAGATTACTTTAAAAAATTGCAATTTGTATGCCAAAAAAGTAGACGCTGAAGCTCATTTAAAGTCAAGGTAAATTACATCTGTTACTTCAACTGATATATCAGTCCTATCATTCTGACAGAGAGGAAAATTCAATTAGTCTGACAGAAGTTCACAAAGAATTCCTGATTACTACCTCCTTCTTTTCACATGTTCTCAAAATGATCTGTTGTTAAAACTTCCACTGAGTTTAATAATAGCAAAAGTTTACCCCCTCACAAAAAATGGTTCTGAGGTCAACTGTTCTCCCACTTAAAAGAGAAAGTCAGTTAAACACTCAGTTGGCACTTCTCCAGTTTGCAGGCTGAAATGGTTTTGCATGAAAGTGACTTTGTATCATTTCAATTTTATACTGAACAGTTTTTCCTAAGTGACAAATGAAGTCTTGTTCTATGAACCGAAACTATGTGCTACTCATTTTCATTTCATCTTTGTCTTAAAATAATATAACTCTTGCATTAAAAAACTAGTGGAATATAAATGCAATAAAACACTGCATTTCATATATTCATCTAATTGATACTGAACAAATAATTTAGCAATTATAAAATTGGAGGGGCTGTCTAGAATTTGGAACTGAGGCTCACACTCAAAGAAAGAAGCTAAAAAGCAGGATATATATAATAGGAAATATCAGAACTATATAAAGAAACTCTACCCTAAGGCATGAATGATAAAGTGAACCACAGAGGCAATGTTGGGACAAACACTTTCAATCAAGGGGAGTAAGAATTTTGCTAGAAAGAGAGGATTAAAATAAACAGGAATAAATGAATACAGCAAAAATCTGTCTTATATAAAGCATTTGAAATATCTTTTAAAGAATGAAGGAAAAAAACAGAGGTAGGATAGTCTTAGTATAGACTCAGTACAGAAAATGAAAATTAGATGGAAATACAGTGTAAGATTGTATCAATGGGAGAAGGGCACTGAAGGGTTTACTGCACACCCTCAACCATGGCAAGCATACCCAATGATAAAGGTGCACCTATCAAGCTTGCTGAGGCTCACATCATTCTACTTCTTCCCTGTGAGTCTACATTCCCCAGGCAAGCAACCAACCTAATCCTGGCTCCCTATGTAGACTTTTCTTCAAGAAACAGGATGTGATGGTCAACTACCATTGGTTGATCTACTGGCATTATAAATCTCAATGTAAACAGGGATCCTCACTGTGGCTGCATATCAAAATCAGCTGGAAAGTTTTAACTATGTATTTCAGGACCATTCCAGACCAATTAAATCAGAATTGTGTCTAAGCATTGGCATTCTCTGCGTTATTCTCATGGCACTCAGGGCTAAGAAGCCGTGCCATAATTAAACTGGTAATTTGGCTTGAACATCAGCCTCCTGTCTCTTTGGTTATTGTTGTGTTGTCTCTTCATGATCAAATTCAATATGAACTGGAAAAATTGAGACTTCTGTATTTGCAAAGTTGGAGACTGCTCTCAACTTGCTATGTGAAGCGTGGTTTCTCTGAATCAGCAGCATGGGCACTACCTACAAGTCTTTCAGAAATTCAGAATCTCAGGGCAGCCCCAAGACTTACTGAATCAGACTTTGTATTTTAACAAGATTTTTGGTTGATTCTTTTTCCTATTAAAGTTTGAGAAGTACTGTGCACTGATGTTTCTCAAAGTACAGTTCTTACACCTGTGTATCTGAATGATGCTAGAGACGCACATTACTAAACTTCACCCAGACTGAACACACTGTGAGCCCGACTCCTCTGTCACATCTTTCCATTTCATCATCATAATTTTTCCAAATACTCCTGAGAGACACAGATAATTATGATCATGAACTGTTTACAAAAGATGAACTTTTTTTATAATTAATCAAAATAGTAAAAAAAAAAAATACTAGAAGAGTGTTAATCTTTGATGAATCCATGCCACTTAGAAGTCAGAATGACAATAAAAGTCATTACTAAAAGGAAGAGAAAAATATTTTTAAAATATATTTTCCATTAAAAATTTTGTCATGGAGTTACAGTTATGCATGCAGCTGGCAGAGGCTCTATTTAGAAGAAAATAAACCATCTAGTATTCATATGGAATTGGTCATTCTACCACAGCATTCTGAATAATGTATGAGGAATCCAGGGAAGATTAATTTGAATGAAGGAATATTCTGAATAACTTTCACTTTTTAACTCACATCAAAACTGAAAACAATATTACTGCTAACTCATTCATTCATTTTTGTTTATGTTCTGAAGGTTGCATGGTTGGGAGTCTTTCCCAGGAAAGGATGACAAGCCTTAGAAATTATCCAGTGCACATTCATTTTTCTTTCTTCTTTGATAGATAATAATTCCCTAAATACTCATTTTTTTTTTTTTACAGGAAGTGCTTCAGAAAAAGAGAGCTATCACTGTAGAATGATTTGATAACAAGCTTTGAAGGTATGATTCCCCCAAACATATTGTTTGATAGAATAACTGTGTTGAGGTTGCCATACCATGACCATTTTCCAGGAGAGTTCCTACTTTAAATCATATCTTTAATGTTTGTTTGCCTTAATGGATTACAAGATGCAGCTATCAGGAGGGGTCACTGCCATTATTTGCTAGAAGTATCAAAAGAAGCATGACTCTCTCCACCTTATACACTCTGGCAATCTCCCTTGTTTGAGCAGGATGAAAGCGTCTGACTGCTATTTTGATCTGAATTCAGGAAGCAAGGCAATGCAGCTCATGTTCTTCCTCAGTATCTCTGCTTCTGAATGTGTTTTCCTGGCAGATTTTCAATGTCTCTCTCCAATAAAAGTTAACAAATGTAAGAAAGAGAAGCCATAAATAGCAAAACATCCTATTTCAACAATATATAAGTAAAACAATTTATAGAGAACTAGATATCAGAATCAGAATTGTTCCAAATGGTCATTTTGTAAATATTACAAGACACCTTACAATAAAAAAAAAAAAAACAGATGTACTTTTTTAAAAATAATCAGACATCTAAATCCAATAGTCTGGGTCATTAAAACTAGAAAAGCATCTGGCTATATTCATTCATAGATCCTAAACCACAATGAGACATTAAAATAAGTAAGAATAAATCCAGTATACTAAATAACTAATAAGAAAGGGTGCCATCAAATCAAATCTTGAAGATTTCTAGATGATAACATATGTATAAGATTGGTAGAAAAAAGCATGTAAAATGTAAGAATTCACAAAACTGCCAGTGACTTTTTCAGAAGACCTATTAACAAACCAGTACTTGGGGCAGCAAGAATTGAGGAGCAAGACTGAATGATGGGCAGTGTAAGTGGGCCCGTCAACAACAAAGGATGTACTAACAAGTCTAATTCACTTGCTTTCAGAATGGCTGGTTCCAGAGTTTGAGCTAAAAATGAAAGAACAGTCCTTTAAAGCAAACCTGCCACCAGAGATTCAGACTATGGGTGAAGACAAAAGCCAAAAGTGGGGTCATGGGCCAGGAAAGTTCTCAATCTCTTCATGAGGCTGGGAATTCAACTACTCACAGCATATAATGCAAGAGTCCACGTGACCAATCACATGCACAACCTACTCATACAGCTAGGGAGCCTACAGTTAGACTTCAGATTGCTGGTTCCTGAGAGCCAGTAGAGAGAAATTAATACAGTTTGGCAACTAGTACAGATCAATCCAGACTCTATCCTTTATATCAATGACCAACTTTGTTTAATTAGCATTCTCAAAAATTAATCATGATCATTATTTTTAAAGGCTCAATTAGAAGGTTAAATAAAACAATGGCTGTGACTGGAGGGAAAAAATAGAGAAAACAAATTTTTAAAAACAAACCGAAAAAGATCAAGGTTAAAGGTCTGAAAAGCTCAATCAGGAAAGTATCTCAGAACACAATGCAAAGGGAAAGAAAAAATACAAAAGAAACGCTGTAAGACACAGAGGATCAATTAAAAATAGCTAGCAACTAGCAAAATGGTAATTCCAGAACAGAGCTATGAAAAAGATAAAGGAAAAAAATAAAGGCCAATATTAAAAAAATAAAATAAATTACCAGGGCACAACTAAATTAAGAACCAAATAAAGAAAAAAAAAAAAAAAGCCATATAGGAACAATAAAAAAGTTATTTCCATAGACAAAAGAATCTCATATCAAACTTTTAACCTGTAAAATGAAATTTTAGGGAAATCATAGTGCAAATTCATAAGGCACAGGAGTGATGAATGAAAACGTCAACTCTTGTGCCCAGTTAAATCAGTATTTTGAATTCATGTTCATAATGTATTAAAAAATCTCAAACTGTTACAATGTATTGGCCTTAAATTTTTTCTTAGTGATGTCTGAGAAAATAAAACAAAATCCAAGATTCTAGAATACAAAAGATAAAAGAAAGGTATGCCAAGAGCTCAGGAAAATGTGTATTTAATTTCAAATAATTGTTTATATTGTAGTTGTAAAATATACTGCTTTTATTACATAAGGATTCATGAAAGAGGTATAATGGAAAAACATAATATAACTATTTCAATTTGGGAACTAAAATTGTAAACAATTAATGCAAAATCTGAAAGGCAATTAGTAGGGGAGAAGAAATAGGTAAAATTTTTGCTAAGCATCTTTTCTCATTCACAAGTGAGGTTATAGATTTAGGTTAGATGTTTCCATTAATAGCAGAACGTATGTTTAAATATTATCTGTGGAAAATAGGGGTAATTTTTACTAGTCAAAATAAAACTAGACTATGATGAAATCAATAAGATCAAAATATAGCTGTAACTTTAAATACTAATTCTAACATTACAGAGAGGGAAAAAGTTGGGCTTAAAGCTCAACATTCAGAAAACTAAGATCATGGCATTTGGTCCCATCACTTCATGGGAAATAGATGGGGAAACAGTGGAAACAGTGCCTAACTTTATTTTTGGGGGCTCCAAAATCACTGCAGATGGTGATTTCAGCCATGAAATTAAAAGATGCTTACACCTTGGAAGGAAAGTTATGACCAACCTAGACAGCATATTAAAAAGCAGAGACAGCATCTTAAAAATGCCAACAAAGGTCCGTCTAGTCAAGGCTATGGTTTTTCCAGTGGTCATGTATGGATGTGAGAGTTGGACTATCAAGAAAACTGAGCATAGAAGAATTGATGCTTTTGAACTGTGGTGTTGGAGAAGACACTTGAGAGTCCTTTGGCCTGTGAGGAGATCCAACTAGTCCATCCTAAAGGAGATCAGTCCTAGGTGTTCATTGGAAGGACTGATGCTGAAGCTGAAACTCCAATCCTTTGGCCACCTGATGTGAAGAGCTGACTCATTTGAAAAGACCCTGATGCTGGGAAAGATTGAAGGTGGGAGGAAAAGGGGATGACAGAGGATGAGATGGCTGGATGCTATCACCGACTCAATGGACAAGGGTTTGGGTGGACTCTGGGAGTTGGTGACGGACAGGGAGGCCGGGCGAGCTGCGGTTCAGGGGTTGCAAAGAGTAGGACACGACTGAGCGACTGAACTGAACTGAACTGAACATTACAGAAAGTATATACGTATAACCCAAATCCAACAACCTAAAACAAAGTAATATATAAACTTGAAAATAAGAAAATTTAAAATGATATATGAGGAAAATATCTGTAGAAATCAAGCAGAGTTGATAATACTGGTATGAAAATTAGGATTCAAAGGAATTTAATCAGTGTGAGTGAAGTGCTAGTCAGTCATTCGTGTCAGACTCTTTGCAACACCGTGGACTGTAGTCCGCCAAGCTTCCCTGTCTATGGAATTCTCCAGACAAGAATGCTAGAGTGGGTTGCCATTTCCTTCTCCAGGGGATCTTCCCAACCCAGGGATCAAATAAACCAAGCTCTCCTGCATGGCAGGCAGATCCTTTACTGTCTGAGCCACCAGGGAAGCCCTAAGGTTGTCTAAGAAGATATAACTACAAGACTTCATGCAATATAGCTTTCAAGTACAGAAGGAAAACCTGAGTACAAGAAAGATGACCAAAAAAATAATCATATTGAATACTACGAGTGTTAATCATTAACACAACTATCTCAGGTATCCATATATGAAGGTAAAACCCTATTCAAAGTTTAAAGAATTTGAATAACAAAAATGAATGACATTGATACATACATCAACATTATATACATATACATTATATGTATATATACTATATGTATAATACATATGCTATGGAGTCCATAATGTATACATAGTATATAGTATGTATGTATATGAGATATGTGATATCATAATATCAAAGGGCAGAAGAAAGGGGCAAAACAAGGCAATTTTTTTTTTTTTCCATGACTGCTTTTGAAAATTCACTCTGTGGGTCTTGGTCTTCCCTTGTCCTTAGATAAAATCTTAGGCAGATCTCCACCTTCTTTGGCCACTTTATGATAATATAAAGTCCTTCTGTTTCCTATAGATGGAAACACTGCAAGGGGAAAGGGTGACATAGTTAGTTTTTCTCTATTGACCCCACCTGAAGATACTGTCTCTCTTCCCTATATTAACTCAGTAGACTCCCAAGGCTCTTTGAATGTGGTGGGCAGAAGAAAGAAGCAGAGACTAGCTTCCTAAAGTTATAAGCTAGAATCAATAATTCCTTAGCTTCAGTTCAGTCACTCAGCCATGTCCAACTCTTTGTGATCCCATGGACTGAAGCACACCAGGCCTCCCTGTCCATCACCAACTCCCGGAGCTTGCTCAAACTCATGTCCATTGAGTCGGTGATGCCATCCAACCATCTCATCCTCTGTCATCCCCTTTTCCTCCCACCTTCAATCTTTCCCAGCATCAGGGTCTTTTCCAATGAGTCAGTTCTTCACATCAGGCAGCAAAAGTACTGGAGTTTCAGCTTCAGCATCAGTCTTCCCAATGAATATTCAGAACAAATTTCCTTTAGGATTGACTGGGTGGATCTCCTTGTAGTCCAATGGACTCTCAATGTCTTCTCCAACACCACAGTTCAAAAGCAGCAATTCTTCGGCACTCAGCTTTCTTTACAGTCCAACTCTCACATCCATATACGACTACTGGAAAAAACATAGGTTTGACTAGACAGACCATTGTCGGCAAAGTAATGACTCTGCTTTTTAATATGCTGTCTAGGTTGGTCACAGCTTTTCTTCAAAGGAACAAGCGTGTTTGAATTTCATGGCTGCAGTCATCATCTGTAGTGATTTTGGAGCCCAAGAAAATAAAGTCTGTCACTGCTTCCATTGTTTCCCCATCTATTTGCCATGAATTGATGGGACCGGATCCCATGATCTTAGTTTGGTTAAGTGCTGAATTTCACTTCTGAGTGTGCTTTGTGGGTTTTGTGAAGAGTATTCACTGCTTAGAATCTTTCTCTGAAATCCTCTGGTGCACTTTCCGGCTGCACGCTTAGGATGACCTCTCCCCACGCCCAATTCGGATTTTAGTTCTCAACAGTCTAAGCCTAGCCAACCCCTCAGAATTCCACCAAATCTCCAGGTTTCACTCCTAGAAATAATCCCAATGAGACAACCCCAGGGAACTCTCTGTGTATATCCAAAGGAAACATGCATTTCTTAACCAATCTTTGAGAAAGCAGTTATTCTCCAAATTATAGTCTTCTACTGGGCTGCCACAAGCAACTTCCATTTCTTGCAATTTGGTTCTCTCAGGCATATCAGTCACTAATTGATATGCATTGTTTGAACCTCCAAAGAAAACACCACACTTTCTCAGGTTTCTTTGAAACCTCCATCAATCTACTGGAGATTGGAGGAAAAGCACCTCCCTTTCTTAGTCATGTTGTATGTGGGGGTATGCCACAGCACTGCAACAAGTTTTTACAAGGAAATTCTCTCTCCAATCTTCAATTCCTTACCTATCCTCTTTTATAGCTAGAGGTTGACAATCTGCTCTGTAAGGCATGTGTAGGTGGTCTAACACCTTACTTTAGAACATGACAGAAGTTGTCACCTACTGTTTTCTGTCATTTTGATTCACTAGAAACTAAACTCATATCCCATTTAACATCTTGTTACACAAGAGGTTGGCATTGGAGGTAACAGGTCTACCCATGCAGACTATAATTTTCCAGTGTCTATCACAGATCAGACATCAGCATGAAGATGTGAATTTCTTCAGCTCAGGTCAAGGACACTGTTTCCCATGAGAGTCAAAGAAATCTGGGACAACAGTGGCATATGATACTCTTAAAGAAGGAACAGCTGAGTATTTGAGATTTAACTGTGGTCAAGAAGGCTGAGTGCCAAAGAACTGATGCTTTCAAATTGTGGTGCTAGAGAAGACTCTTGAGAGTACCTTGGACTGCAAGGAAATCAACCCTGAATATTCCTTGGAATAACTGATGCTGAAGCTGAAGCTCCAATACTCTGTTCACTTGATGTGAAGAACCAATTCATTGGGAAAGACCCTGATGCTGGCAAAGATTGAGGGCAGTAGGAGAAGAGGGCGACAGAGGATGAGCTGGTTGGATGGCAACACCAAATCAATGCACATGAGTTTGAGCAAACTCCGGGAGACAGTGAAGGACAGGGAAGCCTGGTGTGCTGCAGTCCACGGGGTCACAAAGAGTCGAACACAACTTAGCGACTGAATAACAACCAAGATATATGTGACACTGGGAAAATCGCCATTGCCTCCATTAGTTCAGGCAATAAAGAGAAAAGCAAAAATTCTTTCAGCACATGGATCAAGACCACTTCCAAGGCTTAAAATATAAGCTGAGTAGTAAATTCATAAATAAGGTGTGATCTTTTCAGTTTAAGGTCAGAGGATACAATTAGCCTTACTCCATGAGTATCTCCTTGACAAATATCATTTTGAATATGTGATTAGGGACAGAAATTTAAAAACTAAACTAGGCAGTGATTCCTCTCCCCTCCCAAACTGGAGAAGTTATCAGATCCAAATGGAAAACGTGTGCCTGCTGCTTCCAGCAGAATGTTCAACCCATTAAGTCTTCTTAACATGAAGACTGTTCAGATAGGAAGCACTGGAATTAAGTGTTCAGAGCTCTTCGTGTTTAACCAGAGAATATATCCGTAGTGGCTAAACACTTCACCCAACTTATCTCATTCAAGATTAGAAGGCACAAACAAATGCTCATTTATCCTAGCAGACTATAAGACAGCTTCAGACTCAGGGGAAGATTTCTAGAACCCTGTGTGTGGAATGTGCTCCACCTAGTGGGAGTTCAAAAATCTAGAACCTTCCATCCCTCAACAAGAGAGCCCTTCAAGAAGAGGAATTTAATGAAAATCTACTAAATATAACAGGGATACAATATAGACTGCTGTTTCATAATGCTACCAGGACAATCATACTGGTTTTCTTTTTTTCACACTGGGAAACGTATCTCAGTTGCATTATCTCTGTATTTAGTGTGAGTGATGGAGATTATATATCCAGAAGCCAGGATGCAGTTAACTGCAGGGACAAATTTCAGGTATAATACTTCTAAGTATCAAGATAAGAGTCAGGCTAATCATCAATGGTAACAAACTAGAGTGAATGTTCCCAAATCAGGGACTGCAGGATAAAAGCAAAATGGATGACTCTCAGAAGCCCACACCATGTCTAATACGGTGGTGCAGATTTTACCTGTATGTAAAGTGAGAGATGAAAATGGGTTGCATTCATTAACCAAGTATTTATTGGGTAAAGGCACTGTTCTAGGACACAGCAATGCAGTTTATGATTCAGTGGAAGGAGACAGATATTGAGCAAATATATTAAATAAATAATACATATGAAAGAAAATGAAAGTTATAATCTATATACCAATACAAAAATGTAGATTATAAATAAATATGTGGTGTTCTGAGTGGTTTTTAAGAGAAATGAAGTAAATTAAATCCAAGTAAGGGAATGGTTAGGGGTTATTTTTATTTGGTTGGTCCAAGAAAGATCCCTGAATAAGGACACAGATTAACGGAGACCTGGAAGTAAAGAGAGAACAAGTCATATACACGTCTGAGGAAGAGCGTAGTAGAGAGGGGAAGCCACACGTAAAACATGTGCCTGAGGGAAGACTATTCTTGGTGGGTGGAAGGATGGGCAAGGAGGCTAACCTGAGTGTAAAAAGGAGAAAAAAGGAGAAAAGTAAGGAGGAGTGGCCAGAGGCCAGATGGTGTAAGGAATTTCAGGCTTTGGTTGAGCACTGTGAATTTTGAATGAGTTGAAGGTTTTGAGCAGTGAAGTCACAGGAGTCATCTTCTAAAGGACTGTTCTAACAATGTAGAATACAGAGGGGCATGTGCTGGGTAGAGAGATTAGTTGAAGTGTTATTGTAGTAGTCATAATGGGGCATAATGATACTTGAACTGAGTGTGAGTATGTGTGTGTGTATAGAGATGGAGAGAAACAGAGACCAAGGCAGAGAACAGAACTCACATCCATCAGACAGAGACTATAGAATATTTTTCAAGGAATTATGAAACATTTTTAAAAATGAATCATTTATTAGGATATCAATTAGAACTCAACCAATTCTAACAAGTAGAATAGAAACAGACAGCATCTTTCAATCACAATGAAACTATACTCAGTAGACTAGAGTGATAGACTAGAACACAAAACTAACGCACTGGAAAATCTTTAAAGTCCTTTATATAACATTTTGCTTATAGCCTGATAGTCCTTACTAAACCAGGGTCAATCTGTAGCCAGTCTTCTTGTTTGCCCAGGTATACAGGAAAACTGAGAGGCTTACATTTCTCAGATATACATCTCAGAATAATTTTTCTCCAAGTCCAGGGCTTCTTGTGATTTCTCCCCACACTCTATCTCTGACAATTTTTTAAATTATACATCTTTAATTGCAAGCATGTATTTTTTAAATGTATGTCTCTTGGTAAAGCCTCTCCTGCTTCTTTCCTATTGTGTCACTCCAAGTCTGACTTGCCCTGTGCATACAAAGGCTGGAGTTCCACTGAAGGCCCCTTTACTGTGACTACAGAACAGGCTGCTGTCCAGTGGGAGTCTGCTCACATTAATTTTTAAAGGATAAACTATCAACAAAGGCCTTTCCACAATGACTACAGACATAATTTTTCAATCATGTATTCTCCGTGTGAATACAGGTTAGCTCTCTGACTGACATCTTTCCCACATCCATTATATTCAGTTTTTCCTAGTGTGAATTCTCTGGTGTCTGATACACACTCTGGAAGAAGACACTTCCATATTCATTTTATAGGGTTTCTCTCCAGTGTAGTTTGTGATATTGATAGGAGCAGAGTATGAGTCAAGGCTTTCCCACATAGAGACGTGTATGGTTTTCCTCAGTATGAATTCACTTTAGGTATTTGAAGGATGAAAAATTACTGAAAGCTCTATTGTGTTGCTCATAGACATCAACTTTCTCTCCCATGTGAGGATTCATGTCATGAATGAAGGGTATAAAATAGTATGTCACGAATGAAGGGATGTCTTAAATGATCATTTGACCTCTGGAGGTTGGTGGTTAGTCACTGAGTTGTGTCCAGCTTTTGCAACCCCATGGACTGTGGCCTGCCAGGCTCCTCTGTCCATGGAATTTTCCAGGCAAGAAGAGTGGAGTGGGTTGCCACTGCCTTCTCTAGGGGATCTTCCCAACGCAGGGATTGAACTCGGGTCTCTTTCACTGCAGATGGTCTCTTGTATTGCAGGTGGATTCTTTACCAACTGAGCCACTAGGGAAGACCCTAGTCCACATTAAAGATCTCACATTAGTGATATCAATTCTAAAGGAAAAGGAGAAAAGTGCAGCTGGAGTTCATATCAGAATATTCATATTGGGAAGATACACAAGAAAAAACTCTTTAGCACCCAAATGAGCAAGAGCATTAGACTTTCGCTGGATGACCTATTATAGAAAATATGCACAGAGGATAAAGATTTAGTACTCTTAAAAAGGTTGAGCCCAGAATTTGGCAACAAGTAATAAAACAACTAGATAAATCTTCTTCAGTAAATTTGTATTTGCAATTAAAATTAAGAAAAAGTTGTTGAAAGAACTAAAAGGAAAGTATCTCTCTCTACAAACTTGTTTTCAGTTTCTTAAATTTTGCTTTTCTAATTATACACTTAAAGCATTTAAAAAAAAAAGAAGTGTGTTGATCACCCACTATCAAAGTAAAAATTAATTTAAAATGGTTTTATTGAAATCATCGAAGAGGAAAGACTCATACATTATGTATCTTTGCTTTTGAGAATTAGTCACAATGTTTTCATTCTATTTTATAACGTAGACTTGTAATTTTAAGACCTACTCCTATTTTCATTACCAGTTCTATATCATAACATTTCCATTTGAAGAGTCTTTATTTTCACGGATTTTGTTGTTTGCTTACATTTAAGGAAAGGTACAAGGATGAAACATTTTTTAATCTCATAGACAAATAAGTGACTAGTTGAATAAATTTAGAACTTAATTAGAATTTAGAATCACAGCGCTTTCCCTCAAACTCTGTAGAACAGAAAAATAAATATCACTTCAATGAATTAAGTACAAGGAAAAAGAATGGGAGGAGATATTTACAGATTAAATTACATTTTAAAGATTTATTAACCAAACAATTTGTAAATGCAAATCCTATCCCAAATAGGATCCTGATTTGAATAAATCAAAAGTAAATGTATGAAGTTGGGATGACTGGTACACTGACTGGCTATTGAATGATATTACAGAAATACAGTTTTTTAGGTAGGGCAATGGACTGCAGTTAAGCTTTCAAAAAAGAGACTTTGTATTTTAGAGACATATATTAAAATATTTATGAAAGAAGTGATATGATATCTTAGAACTGCTTCTAAGCTCAGAGGGATGGTGGCTGGAGATACGAATGAAATCAGGTTGGCAATGAGTTGATAAATATTGAGCTGGGGAATGGGTACATATGGGTTTATTGTACAAATTTTCTCTAGTTATATATGTATTTGAAAGTTTTCATAATAGAACAAGAATGGGGAAAAGGCTAATTATAATTTATTCTTTTCTATAGTTGTGGAATAAAGATCTAAAAATACAGTTTCTTTGTCAAGAAAGGTGTTTTTTATTCACGATTTTCAGCCAGAATGCTTGCTGAATAGCTTTTCCTTAAATTCCAATATCCTTACTATTTCCACATCTTTATCTTTTAAAATTAACTCTATGAATTTTGTTAAATATCAAATTATATCTTTACCTATGAAATGATATTTATGTGTTTTAACATCATTTTAATATGTTTTTATTTCTCTGCCAATTCTATGTTGCTTTCCACATCATTTATCTTTTTTTCTGCTCAGTTAAATGTTTGTTATTATTGCATTCTGAGCTCTATAACATTTGCTCAGTTTCCTCTTGTATACTTTCTGCTCTTAATTGGTTTTAAAACATTTAAAATTTTTTCCATAACTTTACATTGCTGATCTCTCTTCAAACTTTGATTTGCCACTTGGATAGCTCCATTTTTTATAACCTCTTTTCTTTTATTTTTTATCTCTCTTCTTATACAGTCTATGATTTCCTCTTTTGTCAAAAAGGACAGAACAAATAGAATCTGAAATTTCTTGCTGCATATATAAAATATTTTTCAAGAAAATATATTTGTACTGATGGCCAATAAGCATTTGAAAAGATGCTCATCACTGCTAATTATTAGAGAAATGCAAATAAAAACCACAATGAAATACCATTTCACACCAGTCAGAAAGGCCATCATTAAAAAGTCGACGAATGATAAACTCTGGAGAGGATGTGGAGAAAAGAGATCCCTCTTACACCATTAGGAATGTAAACCGGTGCAGCCACTATGGAAAACAGTATGGAGGTTCCCCAAAGCACTACAAATAGCTACCATATGATCCAGCAATCTCACTCCTAGGCACATATCCAGACAAAACTATAATTCAAAAAGATATACACACTGCTGTGCTCATAACAGCACCATTTACAACAGCCAAGGCACAGAAGCAACCTAAGTGTCCATCAACAGATGGATAAAGATGATGTGGTATAGATTAATATACAATTAATCAAAGTACAGTGAATAAGTACTCAGCCTTAAAAATAAATGAAACAATGCTACTTTCAGCAACATGGACGGATGTAGAGATTATCATACTAAGTAAATGAGAAACAGAAAGACAAATAACCATATGATATCACTTATACGTGGAATCCAAATAACAACACAAATGAACATATCTACTAAACAGAAGCAGACTCACAGACACGGCCAAGCAGGGAGTGAGGTGGGGGAGGGAAGGATTGGGAGTCGGCACTAGTAGATGCAAACTATTATATACAGGATGGATAAACCACAAGATCCTACTGTACAGCATAGGGAACCATATTTGATATCAATGTTCATAGTTAATGTGATTTAAGCCAAATAAATTGATACATATTTTAACTAAATCACTTTATCATATAGCAGAAATCAACACAATACTGTAAATCAACTATACCTCACCAAAAGTTAAAAGAAAAATTAAGTCAGCAGATTAACAATAACAGAAAGAATATGGTTTTAGATGCTTTGGGGATCTTTATTCATAACTGCCAGAACTTGGAAGCAATCAAGATGAACTTCAACAGGTGAATGGATTAATCTGTGGTACATCTAGACCATGAGTATTATTCAGCACTAAAAGAAAATGAGCTATCAAGTGTCAAAAAGACACGGAGAAAACTTAAACACATATTAGTAAGTGGAAAAGCCAATCTAAAAGGGCTACAAACTATGTGATTCCAACTTGAAAAGGCAAAACTATGAAAATAATGAAAAAGATCAGTGATTGCCAGAGGTTGAAGAAGAGGCTGAGGATGAATAGGCAGGAAGTGGAGGATTTTTAGAGCAGTTAAAATCCTCTGGTGCACGTCATACATTTCTCCACACCCACAGAATGCACACCACCAAGAGTGAACTGGGATGGATTAATCAACTACACACTTTGGGTGATAATAATGTGTAAGTGTAGGGCTTCCCAGGTGGCTCCAGTGGTAAAGAATCCTTTTGTGTCACTGCAGGACACACAAGGGATCGCTGGTTTGATCCCTGGGTTGGGAAGATCCCCTGGGGAACGAATGGCAACCTGCTCCAGTATTCTTGCCTGAAAAGTTCCATGGACAGAGGAGCCTGATTGGAAACAGTCCATGAGGGTCGCAAAGAGTTGAACACGACTGAGCGCACACACGCAATGTGTAAGTGTAGACTCCTGGGTTGGGACCAATGACTCTGGTGCAGGGTGTTGATGATGGGGGAGTCTATATATGTGGGAAGGCAGGACAACTATGGGAAATCTTCACCTTCTGCTCCATTTTGCTGCTCTAAAAATAAAAGTCTATTTCTTAAAAAATGATTTCCCTCTGCCTCTTGAATACTTCATTTTTTCATAAGCCCTCTTGAATTTTTTTTTTCATTCTTCAAAAGTGGCAAGGCTCTCTATGCCTGGTATTTCCCAACAAAGCCATAGGCTTTCTCATTTTCTACTTGCATACTGTAAGAGAAATTCTTTTAAAGCTCAGTCCAGAGGGCTTACTGCTCATACGCAGACATCCATGTATAAGAGTAGTGGGGCCACTGAGGCTGTGAATGATCCCAGCAGACCAATTTTACCTCTGCCTGCTTTCCTCTCTGTTTGCAGAAGCTTCTTTGTCAGGAGTTAGATTGGGTGATACCCAGCTTTCTTCCAGGTGCAGCAACAGTTGTCTTTCTTTGGATCAATCTCACTAACTTCCCAGTCAACAGAACCTCCCACTCAGTATCAAGATACTATGATTCCAGATCCATAGTTCCTGAAATTGAATTCCCCAATTCAATTTTATCATGGAAGTCACTAAAGTGCTAAGCCAAAATCACAGCTGTCGTCATTACCGCACATTTTCTGTTTCCTTTACTTTTCTTTTTTTTTTTTTCTGATTCTTTTTTTTTTCTAATTTTATTTTATTTTTAAAACTTTACATAATTGTATTAGTTTTGCCAAATATCAAAATGAATCCGCCACAGGTATACATGTGTCTATTTCCCAGGTTTTGCACAACTACAACTTACAGGAATTCTGCTGATCCATGACAGTCCATAGGGTTGCAAAGAGTCTGACACAACTGAGCACACTTATACACAGTATGACTCATGAGGGCCCTCTGGGAGTTGCCAGATCAGTCTCTCAGGGCTTATATCTGCATACTTCCTATATGACAGTCCATCTCTTCTGGGCCAGTGACTTATGAGTAATTCCTTCTTTATTCATGCCGCATCTACCGTCATTCTAGCAGAAAGTATTTCAAGTCAGTGGAAGACTTACAGCTTATTCTCTAGTTTCCATTGTTGTTGCAGATTCCCCCCTATTATTATATTTCCTGGAAATTTTTCTTAGTATATGAATTACTCCTTTCCTAAAAATTCTCTAGCCGTCATCTTTTCTGGAGAGATTGACCACATTTCAGATGATAATTCTGAATTGCCTGAAACAGCAGTGTGCTTTGTCTGTCTTTTCTCAACAGGTGTCCTAATGACTTTAAACTGCTTCTGGTTGATCTGGAGACCCTTACCTCCACCATGGGCTTCCCTGGTGGTTCAGCTGGTAAAGAATCCACCTGCAATGTGGGAGACCTAGGTTCTATTCCTGCTTTGGGAAGATCCCTTGGAGAAGGGCACGGCAACCCACTCCAGTATTCTTGCCTGGGAAACCCCATGAACAGAGGAGCCTGGTGGGCTGCAGTCTATGGGGTCGCAAAGAGTCAGACACAACTAAGTGACTTTTACTTTTACCTCTAACACAGTAAACAGAAAGTTGTCAGTGATGTATTTTTATCACCTCAAATAAGAGAAGTCTCAATAAACAACAGAACATGAGGTCCAACTACTGTCAAGACAAATGATTTAAGGACTGATATCCTACAAGCAAAAATCTCTCTGAAGGAGATATTCTCAAACAATTGCTCTGCAATCATAACCTCTTACAGGCTAACCCACTTAGCTGCTCAGAGATGCATTTCTGCAACTTAATTAGTCCTGCTGAATTCATCAAAAAGTTATATTATTTTAAAATAAAAACTCTCAAGGGTCCATTAATGAAATTTTTCTATAGTAGGTGTTAGGTAATATTGTGATGAAATTTTACTAGGTTACAGTTACTAGAGAGATGCTCCATGGAAAAGAATCAAGGACTGGGAGCTTTATTTTCTAAGTGCTGTTCTCTGAGGAAAGTATTTATCCCTGACCATTTTCCCCCTCAACTTCTGCTATGTGAAGGGGAGATGATTCTCTCTTCAATTGTAACTCTTTCCGTCTCATTTTAGATAATTAATTATGCTAGCCACTCAGTTGACCATCAAAGCACATGGATTTTCTCCAGGCAGTAGCACAATGAACATGACAGTTTCATATGAAAGAATTCTCTGTTGTCCAAATATTACCAGCATTTCAGTTGTAAGAAATGACATGACAGGATGTCTGAAGGATAAGCAATGCATTAAGTCCTCTAATACCCTAAATTTTATGCTTGCTTTAGTAAGATCCTCAAAAAGCTGCACATTTACTCAACTTTCCTTCAGATCCCCACTTAAGTGCCTCCTCTGAATTATAATCTGGTGAAAGTCATCACTTTGCTCTGAGAAAGAGAGTAATACTATTAAAAGTAGCAATGATAATGTTGATACTGGTATTATTCTTCCTGAAGCTGGCTATTCCCATAACCTTCCCTCAATCCCTTTCTGACCTTAGCCAGTTAATGTCAATTCCATCCTTTCATCGGCTCAGACCAAAAGCTCTGCAGCCTTCACTGTCTCCTCTTTCCCTCTGATATGCCACCTGCAACCCTTCACATCTTGCTGCCTCTCACTTCAAAAGGTTATAGATGTCTCTACTTTTCACCACCTCCACTGCTTCCATCCTGATGCTAGCTTCTATTGCTACTCCCTCACCTGGCTAAGTCCAAAAGCCTCCCGACAGAGGAATCAGATGACTCTTTACAAATGTAAGTTAGATTATATCCATCTTCGACCTGGATTCTCCAGTAGCCTCATCACATTCAGAAGGCAACAGGGGTCGCAAAGTCCCAATGACACTGGTCCCTCATAAGCTCCCTGACTGTTGTCATTGTTTTTCAGTTGCTCAGTCGTGTCCAACTCTTTGCGACCCCATGGACTGCAGCACGCCAGGCTTCCCTGTCCTTCACCATTTCCCGGAATGTATCTTCTCCTCATTACCTTGTTTCTCCCAACTGGTTTCCTTGTTCCTCAAACACTCATGAACAGCCATCTGCTTTCCCTGCCTGGCCTTCTTTCCTCCTCCAGATACACTCACGCCTTCTCTCCAACTCTTCCAGGGAGGCCACTCCAACTATATTATTTAGAACTGAGACAACCCACACTCACTGTTGGCATTATTTAACCTCATTCCTATTTTATCCACAGATTCATGGTTTCATATCATACTATTCATTTTACTTAAATACTTTGATCATTGCCTGCCTCCTCCTAGTGTAATTCAAGCTCTCTGAAGGCAGGGATTTTGATCTGCATCTCCAGTGTTTAGAATGGTACCTTGCAAATAGCAAGCATTAAATAAAGACAGTGCTTCAATACATATGATACATTATTATGAAAAAAGATTACAGGCTAATATCAATTGCCTTTTTGTATTGGCCAGGCATCATCTTTATAGGAATTACTTATGTTCACAATTTTATGAAGTCAGTGGTTTTCCCTCCATGGGAGGAAACTGAGGTTCTCCACAGGAAAAATTTAACTGAGGTTACATAGGTATCAATGGCAGAGCTGAAAGCCAAACCCAGTGTCTTTGTCCTTTAAGTCTCCACTTTCAAATCACAACATTGTACTTGCTTTCATCAGAAACTCATTTGATACGTGTGTGTGTGTTTTAAGCGGAGAATACTGTTCACTACTTTGAGAAAGTTTCTCCCTAATGTATATCAATAGAAGAAATTTCTCTCAGTTCTCAAGAACAGACAAGCTATGTTTCTCAAGATACTTGGGTCATTTTTATCTTTTGGACACTATTAATTATGTAAATGTTTGTGTTTCCGTCTGGGTTGTTCATTAGGTAACTCAGAAAGAAAATGTAAGCTAAGTTTTACCATGTAACGTTGGGTGCTAATCTTAACCATGGCTTTATATTACCTTCCCAAAAGTCCCCATTCCCAAACACGTTTCAACTTCCCTTATTATGTATTTTATCTTTGTTGTATATGGTATTTATGTAAACATCCCATATACCTTTACAATGAAATGCCATGAAGATACATATATCTATTTAGAAATCAAATCAAAGAGTTGTGTTCTGGGCTGGGTAGATCCCCTGAAGAAGGAAACAGCAACCCACTCCAGTATTCTTGCCTAGCAAATCCCATGGACAGATGAGCCTCGTGGGTTACAGTTCATGAGGTCGCAAAAGAGTCAGACATGACTTAGCAACTAAACAACAAATAAACAACAACAAACATCTCCCTAAAAGAACATAAAGGTGTCTGTGGAAGACAGCAAAGAAAGGGAGGAGGCTTTTGTGGATGGAGAGGAGAGGATGGGGGAACCAGAGAGACCCAGGACAGCAGAGATGGACCCTACCTCTGTTAGCAACTCTGAAAAGTAACCCTTGTGAGGCTATGGGGAGCATCCATAGGCTAGATCTTAGGCAGCTGCAGAGAGAACACCAGGGTCCCCAGGTTTGCCCATAAGTGGTAAAGAACTGAGGGATTATGCAGCAGGGGAAATGGAGTTTCCCCAAAGCCATCTATTTAGACAATGATCTGGAAAAGAATGGCCACAGCACTCTGAAAGACAACAGAGCTGTGTAACCATCCTAGGGAAAGTAAGAATGCTGAAAGCAAAGAGGCTAAATTTTCCACCAGATCCTGAGGATCTGGGGTCAGAAACTGATTTAAATGAGAGAAAATAAATTTTTTTAAAGTGACATCCTTGCAAACCTTAGTTTGTGGACCTAAACATAATAAGCTACTTCAACTTCCTTTTGGAACGAAGCACAGTCAAACTAATCAATCAACCCAATGACAAATCAATACATCAACCAAGAAGAAAACATGCAAATACAGTGATATGAATTACAGATAAAAGAATTTGGAGTTCGAATGATATCATGTTCAAGGTTTGAAGTATAATCTCTAAATGATATTTAAATGATCTTGCTGTTGAGTACCCTGAAGGCTGAATTAAAAATCTGTTCTGTCAAATTTCTCTTTCCTACAAGATCTACAGTTTTGTTATATGTCTTAATGTAGGAACAACCAATAATTTTTCCAGCTTTATTGGGAAATAATTGATATGCATCGCTGTATAATTTTAAGGCATGCAGCATGACTGCTGATTTATACATGTAGTGAAATGAATGCAACAGGCTCAACTAACGATCATCTTCCTACAGATACAATGAAAAGAAAAGAAAGGGGAAAAAGAGAGGAAAAAACACAAATTTTTCTTGTGATGAGAATTCCTCAGATTCACTCTCTTAAAACTTTTCCTATATATGAAATGGCAGCATTGGCTACAGTTGCAACCCAACTACTTATACCTTTTGACCACAGTTTTCCAGCTCTCCCTCACCCCATCCTCTAGTAACTGCAAGTCTGATCTTTTTTTCTACGAATTTGGTAGGTTTCCCTTTTTTTTTAGATTCCACATATAAGTCAGACAGTATGTGTCTTTCTCTGGTTTATTTTACTTCGCATAATGCCTTCAGGGTGCATCTATGTTGTTGCAAATGGAAGGATTTCCACATATTTTATACTGAATAATATTCTTGTGTGCATGTTGTGTGGGTACACATGTACGCCACATCTTTATCCATTTACCTATTGAGAGCTGGTTAAGCTGCTTCCATGTTTTGGCTATTCTAAACAATGCTGCTATAAACATGAGGGTACATGTTATCTTTTTTGAAAAGATATCTTTGAAGAGATATCTCTTCAAGTTAATGTTTTCGCTTCCTTTGGATACATTCCCAGAAGTGGAATTACTGGATCATATGCTGGTTCTATTTTTAATTTTTGAGGATCCTCCACTGCTTTTCCATAACAGCTATACCAATCACAATTCCACCAACAATGTATAATGGTTCCCTTTTCCCCACATCCATGCCAACATTTGTTATCTCCTAACCTTGTGATGATGGACAATCCGAGAGGCCTGAGGTAATATATCATCGTAGGTTTAATTTGCATTTCCCCAATGACTAATATTCAGCATCTTTTCATACATCTATTGGCCTTCTGTATATCTCCCTTGGAGAAATGTCTATTCAGACCCTTTGCCCATTGCTACAATTATTTTGCTACTGAATTCTTTATATAGTCATCCCTTATCAAATACATGGCTTGCAATTTTTTTTTTCTAATCCTATAGGCTTTCTTTTCACTTTGCTGATTATTTCTTTGCTGTGCAAAAGCTTTTTAGTTTGAAAAACTCCCATTTGCTTATTTTAAATTTTGTTGCCTATGCCTTGGGTGTCATATCCAAAAAATCATTAGATCCCAGACCCACGTCAAGGAGATTTATTTCTCATACCATTACTGTTATTGTTGACATTTTTATGTTTTTATGATGTTAATTAGTGTTCTTTCACTCCCACACTAAGAGCCCCCTTCAGCATTTCTCATTAGGCAGGTCTGGAGCTAATAAACTCCCTCAGTTTTTGTTTGTTCAAGCAAGCCTTTGTCCTCCTCCATTTCTGAACGACAGCTTTACCATGTATAGAATTCTTGGCTTAAATTATCTTCTTTCAGTATTTTGAGTATGTCATCCTCATTCTCTCTTTGCCTGAAAAGTTTCTGTTGAGAAATCTGCCCATAGTCTTATGGGGACTCCTGTGTCCCATAGTCTTACAGGGACTCCCTTATGGGGACAACTCTTAAAATTGTCTCTGACTTCTGACGATTTAATCTTAAAGGGTCTCAGTGTAGCTGTATTCAGGTTCAAACTATCTGGGGTTTTTTTTTGGTTTTTTTTTTTGAGCCTTATGGATCTGGATGTCCATTTCTCTCTCCAGGTTTGGGATGTTTTCAGCCATTGTTGCTTTAAATATACTTTCTGTTCCTTTCTATTCTCCTTCCAGAATTCCTACAATGTAAATATGTTTTTTTTCATTCTGTCTCACAACCCTCTTGGGCTGTTTTCACTCTTTTTCATTCTTTTTGTTTTTGCTCTTCTAACGAAATAGTTTCCAATGTTCTATTGTCCAGGTTTGATCTGCAAGGAGGTCAAACCAGTCAATCCTAAAGGAAATCAATCCTGAATACTCATTAGAAGGAATGATGCTGAAGCTACAATATTTTGGCCACCCTGTGCAAAGAGCCAATTCATTAGAAAAGACCTTGATGCTGGGAAAGATTGAAGGCAGGAGGAAAAGGGGATGACAGAGAATGAGATAGTTGGATGGCATCACCGACTCAATGGACATGAGTTTGAGCAAGCTCCAGGAAATGGTGAAGGACACGGAAGCCTGGCGTGCTGCAGTCCATGGGTTCGCAGAGACGGACACCACTGAGCAACTGAACAATAACAATCTTCCAGGTGGCTAATTCTTTCTTCTGATAGTCTAGTCTATTTTTGAAACTATTAATTACTCAGTTCAGTTACTGTGTGTTCAAATCTTGAATCTTTTTTTTATGGTTGCTATTTCCTTGTTGAACTTTTATTTTCATCTTTGTTTTCCTACTTCCTTTTAGTTGTCTCTGTGTTTTCTTGTAGTTTGCTAAACTTTTTAAAGAGGATTATTCTGAATTATTTGTCTAACAGCTCCTAGATCTCCATTTCTTTAGGGTCATGACTCCAGCTTTATTAGTTTTCTTTGGTGGTGTCATGTTTACCTGAATTTTCGTGATCCTTGGTTCCTTCCATCAATATCTGCACATTTGAATGATCAGTCTCTTCTTCCAAACTTTTCAGGTTTTCTTTGGCAGAAACAACTCTTAACCAGTCAGCTCAGTTTGGGTTTCTGGGTGAGTCTGTTGATCATGTCTTTGGGTAGGGTGGGGGGGCGGCTGTTAACATTATGGCCTATTTTTTTGATGAGGCAACTGTTCAAGTTCTAAGGACAGGGAAAGGTGGGGGAGGGTGCCACTGGATGAGAACAGTTTGACAGGGCTGTTGGCATGGCTGCCTATCCAAGGCTGAGGATGGTTTCTCCATTTGTCTGGATTCTCTGGTCAGGCTTACTACATGGTTGGGACTGGGTACTACATTCAGTAGTAGGTGGAGTTTGGAATTAGCTTGCCTGTCCTGGCGGGGCAGCAAGACAGGACACAGTGCCTGAACAGCTCATCATTTGGGAACTTGTATCCAGCCAGAGTGTGCACGGAATCCCTGATCAGACACGGCCACTAATTTTGCTCTGCAGACAAGGGAAGTCACAAGCTGTGCTCTCTCCTCAAATGCCACTCTACAGAGGACTGCTGAATGGGCTGTGCAGCTTTGGGTAGTTTTCCTGCTTGGACACACTAAGGCTTATATTCTGTGGTGAGCAGGGCTATGAATTAGATTCCTTGCCCAGAGGGAGAAGTAGCCTAAAGCTGGTAAAGCTTTGCTGTCTTAACTCAAGCTGACCCACACCTCAAGTTTCCTGCTTAAACAGAGGCCCTGGTTTTACTCTGCAAACTGTCAGCTCTGCCTGCCCCTCTCTTGGCTTATCCACTGCTGGGCCAAACAGCTTCCAGGAGCTATTGTCTGCCTTTCTGGTCAGATGGAGCCAAAACTCACTCTTCACAGTAGATGAGGTTAAGTCACAGTTTCCTTAGCAAGGTGTGCGGGCAGAAGGGTGGGGACGGGCTCTCCAGGCTACTACCAATTTCTCAAGCTCCGCAGCTGGGAGTGGCCAAGGTCTATCCTCAGCCTTGGCCATGAATTAATGGCCAAGCATGGGACCATTCCTCACCCAGGACCTGCAGTACTGGCTCTACTCTGGGGCTGATCAGCTCTGCTCACTTACTCACTCATCCTACTGCTCAAGCACCGGTGGGCTGCGAAGCTTCCAGGATTTGTTGTCAACCCTGCTGTTCAGATATGGAAACACTCTCCACAGTGCGTGGTTTTGTGAGGAGCTGGGGTAGGAGCGGAGGAGTGGTTCTAGTCGACTCTCAATTCTCCACACAGTCTCTTCACAACCAATAATTTAATGTGAAATATTTTATTAGTTTAAGTCTTTGGTAAATAGTGTTACTATTATTAATTATGTATTTTCATGTCTGTATTCTGAATTTTCAAACATGATCACAGGCACTATTTCCCTTCATTTGTTAATGCAAAAAACTTAAATCATGGTTATAGCACATGGGGAACTGAATGACGATCACATCATGTTCTAAGTTAAAGTACATTTTACCATTAAAATAATCACATAAATGGCCTCCTGTATGTACAGAATAAACATTTTGCAAACTCATGACAGACTCTAGGGCCCTTCCAACTCCACTTCCAGTGTAATTCTGAGATATTATGTCTAAAATCTGGAGCAATTCCATTATTAAGCAGGAAGAGAACATTCTCAGAATGGAGGGTCACAAATAATAACTGCTTTTCCCACTGTTTTTCTCCCCGCCCCCGCTAAGGACAATCTGCCTTTGTTCCTTGTTTCTCTTAGGGACGTGGGATTGGAAAATGTAGCTATCATGGTACTGTCTTTTTTACCAGTGTTTCAAACTCTTTTTAAAGAAAATTGAGATCCATTGTCTTATATAGTACTTCTGAAATGCCCTATATTGATTTCCAGTTTACAAAAAGTATTGGCAAAAATAGTCTTTTAGGCAGAGTTCATTGTGACATTTCAAAGTTTAGTTTTAATTAAACAGCTGAACCAAAAATTATTAATGTTATAGAAAGGCTTTATAAAAATATCCCAAGTGATTAAAGTTTCAGGCCTAAAAACTTTTACTTATTCATTTATAGAAATTCTAAAGGAACTATGGCAGTGTAAAATGGCATTTTTGCTTTTAGTTTCTATGGTATGTGCCTTTTATAAATGTTAACATTTGTAATGTCATATTATAAATATTTCTGATATTCAAAAATAACTCAGAATTCATGTTAAAAAAGAAAAAGCTAAATTCTTCATTTTAAGGTCATTCTGTAACCTCATAAAAGTTTATGCTGAAATCTTCAATAATTCAGGGACAGACAAACTTTTTGTTCATGGTGGGTTCTTCAGCTCACTGTGTTTCATACCAGCTAAATCTAATCTGTTTCCTCCAGGCCAGAGCATCAGAATCCTACGGATATTTGTTCAGAAGCAAGGCTGCAGGATGGAATGTCAATGTACTCATTGCAACGTTTGGATTTTTGTCTAATGGACTTCTCAATGTTGAAGAACTCCTGCATCGATCTTAATCTTTCATAACAATCTCTATCTGAACCTCTTCTGTACAAAAACACTCACGATTATTTGGCACACAATTCAGCTCATCCTATCCATCCTACTGCAGCTAGACTACAAAGAGAAGCCAGTGAGGAAACAAAAATCAAAAGTTTAATGAAATGAATAGCCCACATGGCTTCAAAGAGAAGAAGCCTGGACTTAAACGGAGAAGGATGGATACATAATTTTTCCTTAACTTTATTGATAGGAGAGAAATTTCAGAATAACATGCCTTGGTATTGGAAAGAGTTAAGATTGGCACTTCTGGCCTTTAACAGTTGGATTTATCTAAACTTAGCCAATTCTTTTTGGCCTCAATGACATCATCTGAATTGTGACATAAAGGGTTGGACTACTGCTGACATTAATGGTTTATGATTCTAACAGTAAAAGTGATCATAATAACTTGGTGAGTATTAGTTATCATGAGAAAGTTATTAGTGATTTGTTGTTAGTGATCTACTATAGTTAACTATTCATGCTGTATTGTATATTTAGGCAAGTCCTTAAAAGTTCTCATCATAAAAAATATTGTAACTATGTGATGTGTTCACTAAACTTATTCTGGAAAACATATTATTTATACATATGGCTATACCTAATATATATGTATATAAAATCATGTTACATACCTGAAACATATCCACTGTTATATGTTGATTATATCTCAGCAAAGCTGGGGAAAAATGCTACTTTTTGCCAACAGCGCCTTGTGGGGAGAGCTCATAATCAATATACTGTCCCACTATTTTAAATAGACTCTGGTAATATAAGTTGAATTAAACTTTCTACCGGTTTTATCTTTTTTTACTGTGAGGTATACTTACAGAGAATACACGGAGCCTTCATAGAGTCTAATCAATAATTATTCAGTGACCACTAGTGTAATAATCAGGTTAGAAACAAAACATCACTGACACCCAGATCCCCACCCACATATCCTATTCCAATCACATCTCTTTCATCCTCATACAGGTAGTCATCACCCTGAACTTATAGTAGTAATTTTCATGTTATCTTAATCATGTTATCCCTGCATACTTGATCTAAACAATACAGCTTAGTTTTACTTATTTTTGAAATTTGGATAAATGAAACTATTTTCTGTTCCTTTCTGCTATACAATTTGATAAAGTATAATACTTGGAAAACTGACCCACAGCAGATCTTTCATTTTAATTGCCATTTCATATTCTACAACATGACTATATCACACTTATTTATCCATTCTGCGACTGAGGAACATTCAGGTTGAATCCAATTTGGGGATATATGAAACAATGATGTTATGAACTTATTTTCCCTTACAGCCTGCAGCACACAGCCATACATTTCTCTGGAACATATATTTCACGGTGGAATGCGGGGTCATAGATTAGGCGTACCTTAGCTGGTAATACCGCACCATTTTGCAAGGCGGTTTTGCCAGTTTCTACACTTACCAATGGTACATGCACATTCCTGAGAGCTCTGTCACTACCTAACTGTATATTACTTAGGCTATCATACTCATTTGCTCTTCCATCAGTCCACTCATTCATTTGATAACTTCTAAGATTATCTATGCCCCAGTTTGCTAGGAACAAGGAATAGAAAGATGAATACATGAGACACTCTTTCACCGTGTCCATTATAAAATGAAATAATGATAAACAAATCCTTCATGCACGTCAGGATTTAAATTTCTATCAGCACCCTGGCTGGCGATAAACTAGGAATATGATTTTTCAGGAAAGAATCTTATTGCAGAGGTAAAGAATCTAAGGCATCATCATGATCATGATTAACATCATACTCAGCCTGGAGACGGAGAAGGCGATGGCACCCCACTCCAGTACTCTTGCCTGGAAAATCCTATGGACGGAGGAACCTGGTAGGCTGCAGTCCATGGGGTTGCGAAGAGTCAGACACAACTGAGTGACTTCACTTTCACTTTTCACTTTCATGCATTGGAGAAGGAAATGGCAACCCACTCCAGTGTTCTTGCCTGAAGAATCCCAGGGACGGGGGAGCCTGGTGGGCTGCCGTCTATGGGGTCCCACAGAGTCAGACACTACTGAAGCAACTTAGCATCAGCATCAGCCTGGAGAAATATCAACAACCTCAGATATGCAGATGATACCACCTTAATGGCAGAAAGTGAAGAGGAACTAAACAGCCTCTTGATGAAGCTGAAAGAGGTGAGTGAAAAGCTGGTTTAAAACTCAACATTCAAAAAATGATTCTGGCATCTGGTCCCATCACTTCATGGCAAATAGAAGGGGAAAAAAGTAGAAACAGTGGGGATTTTACTTTCTTGAGCTCCAAAATCACTGTGGATGGTGACTGCAGCCATGAAATTAAAAGATGCTTGCTCCTTGGAAGGAAAGCTATGGCAAACCTAGACAGCATATTAAAAAACAGAGACATTACTTTGCCAACAAAGGTCCATATAATCAAAGCTATGGCTATTTTCAGGAGTCATATATGGAGGTGAGAGTTGGGCCACAAAGAAGGCTAAGCACGGAAGAATTGATGCTTTAGAACTGTGGTGCTGAAGAAGATGCTTAAGAGTCCCCTGGACAGCAAGGATATCAAACCAGTCAATCCTAAAGGAAATCAACCCTAACTATTCATTCATTGGAAGGACTGATACTGAAGCTCCAATACTTTGGCCACCTGATGCAAAGAGCCGACTCATTGGAAAAGACCCCCATGCTGGGAAAGATTGAAGGCAAAAGGAGAAGAAGGCAGCAGAGGATGAGATGGTGAGATAACATCACCAACTGAATAGACATGAATTTGAGCAAACTCTAGGAAACAGTGAAAGACAGGGAAGCCTGGCGTGCTGCAGTCCACAGGGTCGTAAAGAGTCGGACACAGCTTAGCAACTGACAACAACAGCACCAGTTCAAGCTGCTTCACTTCTGTTATGTTGATTTGGGATGTACATATTATATGGGGAATAATATGCTTCTTCAATGTCACAGGAAACAACTCCTAGATAGTTGCTTTGCAGGGTGAAGGTGAAAGAGGAGAGTGAAAAGCTGGTTTAAAACTCAACATTCAAAAAACGAAGATTATGGCATCTGGTCCCATCTGGTCCCATCCCAGGTTGCATGTCTTACCCTGACAAATCACAAATCAAATGAATAAAAGGTACCTCAAAGCAGCAATAAATGGTATATTACACTTCATGTCAGAATAATATTTAATCGGTTCAGTTTTTAAGGAGTCTTTAATTCTGATTTCATTTAAATTCAATGGACACACTTTTCTGAGTGCTTCTGTTTTTACACATGCATCTAATTTGTGCACATAATTACAAAATTAGTGCATATAAGTCATGTACAAAAGCATTGAATCATTATAGCTTTGGTACTCAGATACAAATATACATTTGTGTGAATAAATGCGAATGAAAAATGAAGAAGAACCAAAGAAAATCTGGTGCTGAATATCAAATAAAAGACCATGCAGCAGAGCAAATTCTCTTATTCCCACACTAATTTGCCAGAGGAGTTAATTCTGATAACCCACTTCTGGCAGTAGTCTGCACAGCATGCAACTGGAAAATTATATATCATCTTAAGATGTATGAGAAAGTGAATTTTTCTCAACCTTATTACTACATTGTTCTTAATCCTTTAAAACCCATATTATCTGAGATGAATGCTTCCTTTAAATAGGTGGCTTTTTTCCCCTTTGGTGGGATTCATCTAATAGTCCATGGTGGGCCTTTGAACCTGGGCAGACTCTCTTGGTTATTCTGTGTAACTCATCACTGCATTACATCAAGAAAAAAATGAAAAAAGTCTGAATCACATACAAAATAACAACTAAAGCAGTTGCTGCCTTCAAATTTAGTTGAAAGTGGTAAATGGCAACTGCCAACGGAATGTATAAAGCTCCCAGTTTTGGATCTGCACTCAATACAGGACACAAACAGCAGGGTTCTGTCTGCCAGGGACAAATAAAGACTCTGCAGGCTTTGTCAAGTGCCTATCATCCACAGAGGTTGCCAGCGCTGTTTACAGTCACAAATACAAATTATTTACTGCAGCATATTAAGTAATAGGGTAGATTTATTGTAGCAGGAGAGGCTGATAAAACCACTGGCAAGATGTAGCTTTCAGAAGTAAACAAATTAACCAGAAGGAGCAGCTGGGTAAAGAAGTGCAGGCATATGTGTGTGCATTTGGTGAAAACGCAATGCTGACTTCAAAATGATGGGCAAAGAATTCTCTTCCTTCTTCTCTGCTCACCCCAAGGCACAGATTCTTAACAGGATACATTCAAATTTCATTGTCTATCTGCTGTTGGAAACTAGGTGTAATATACGTAAGTCTTCTATTACCACTCATAAGTCCACTATCCTTCACAAAGACCCTCTTGGCTATAAAGGAGACTGGCTGTTACAGAAGTGTATATTTTCATTGTCAGCTATAGAAAAATGAGCAGGGGATGAAAAGAGCCCTAGTGCTTCCAGACTGGCTTGTCTCAATCTAAATATGGCTTGCAAAATATTTTTGCTTCATCATTTTGGAAATCACTACACACACAACACACATTCTGTAGACAACACTTTTGAAAGTTTCAAGTTGGAAAAAAAAAGACTCTTCCTCGGATTACATAATTTTAATTATGTCTTCCTTCTGGCATTTTAGCAGGTGGCATTTCAGTGATCAATGAATCTCTGGCATCTGGGCTTCCCTGTATATTTTGCTAGTCTGCCAGTCCACTGTTCTAGAATTACATTATTGTCACCATCATTTTTAGATGCCTATAAAAACCAGGTCTTCTGGCACATTTATTCATTTTGTAGCATGAGCATTATCCCAAATTCTCTTATATCTTATTCTTAGGGAACAAAATAGGAAATTCTGTTCCAAAATTTTTTTCTTTTCCTATTTGATTCCACTTAAGACCCTCTCACTTACAGCATGTGTGGTACTCAAGACAGACTGGAAGAGACACATCAAAGCAAAAAACTAAAGGTGTCAGACACCAATAAATTGTCACGGAATGATTAGAGATGCCAAATGTGCCTGGGAAAAGGTGACACCTGGATATTTCAAACCATTCCCATCCTGCACACTGACACCTGGATATTTCAAACCATCCCCATCCTGCACACTGATACTTGGTGTATACCTTTGGCTTCTGTCTTGCTTGAAACATGTTGTCACGTCTACCACCTCATCTGATCTTCACAGTATTGTGAGTTTGGCAGAAAAGCCACTCATTCGATGTTTATTATCTCTTATGTGCCAGGCACTGTTCTTGGCACTAGGAACACAGAGAGAAACAAATTAGATGCTCCTATTTTAAGGGAAGGGGTTTATATTCTAGACATTATCACTGCCAATCTGCAAATGTGGAAACAGCAGTGCCAAGAATGAAAGGTCCAAGGAAGCAGCTGTAGGGATATAACTAGTAATCAAGTTTTTTGGGTCTTGTTTGTGGTTCACAGGTTACTCATAATCCTCTTTGAATTAGTACTAATTGCTGCAAAGAATAACAGTCACAAGCCTTGGGCAGAAATATTCAGTTTGTTTATCTGAAAGGAAACCTTCAGACTTGCTTAACAATGTATCATGTACACTTTTAAAGGCTCTTTCAGTTCATTTCAGTCGCTCAGTTGTGTCTGACTCTTTGCAACCCCATGAATCGCAGCATGCCAGGCCTCCCTGTCCATCACCAACTCCCGGAGTTCACTCAGACTCACGTCCGTCGAGTCAGTGATGCCATCCAGCCATCTCATCCTCTGTCGTCCCCTTTTCCTCCTGTCCCCAATCCCTCCCAGCATCCAAGTCTTTTCCAATGAGTCAACTCTTCGCATGAGGTGGCCAAAGTACTGGAGTTTCAGCTTTAGCATCGTTCCTTCCAAAGAACACCCAGGGCTGATCTCCTTTAGAATGGACTGGTTGGATCTCCTTGCAGTCCAAGGGACTCTCAAGAGTCTTCTCCAACACCACAGTTCAAAAGTATCAATTCTTTGGCACTCAGCTTTCTTCACATCTTTACAAGGATTTTAAATGATTCATTTTACTGGAGAGAAATTTGTATTTGGTTTAATACAAATTTTTCTTATTTGTATTTGGTTTAATGCACAAACTAGTCTCAACTGGTTGAAAGCAGAAAGAAAATTATTTTGCACCAAGTCCCCTTCATAAATCTCTATATATCGTCCTTCCTTTCTGGTTGCTTTCTGGTATTGCAGAGATCAGTCTGGTTTAATGTAATCACTCAGCCAGTTAAAAATTTCTGTCCTTCGTTCAGCTGAAGCTTGGACTCAACGCCCCCTTGTGAACAGGGGTGCCATCAACTTCTTTACTCCCCACCCTTGGCTATTCTAGGCTTTTTACCCATTAACAGAGCTGCCTCTGGATTCCTCAGGTTGGACTAGAGAAACAAAGAAGCAAAAATCCAATAGATATCACTTGACTGATAGATGAATAGCCTAATATCTTTTGATTTTAGATTGGTCTATATCAAATCTATTGATATTTAGATTTTGATATCTGAATGCTGCTTTTCATCTTCTAGAATGCTTTTGGGATTTTTAGATTGCTGTTGGTGGGGTTTTTCCAGCTATAATTCTCTGACATAAGTTGTCTCCTCTGGCTTACGCTTCTGTGCTTTTCCTCGGGCCCATCTTGCAATAATTTATCCCACATCACTTTCTCAGTATACCTCACCCCTAAACTCTTGGGTGGGGATCACTTCAAGATGACCTAAACCTGGCTCTCTTCTGTAGAGTCCACATCAGGCTCATGGGGGAAGCACATCTTTGCCCTGCCATTCAGTGGAAAGGGAGACCATCCCAGAAGCAGAGCTCCCGGCTCTACCACACGTGCTTAGTACCCACATACCAGACAGTGCACTGCCACACCATTAGGAGCTCCATCTCTAATTTTTTCCTTTGTGCACCAGTACCCAGAATGATGCTCTACTTGTAGTCCATTATATCATTCTACTCAAGAAGTACTGAATGACTTATTTTCACATTATCAAAGATTAGCACTTAACTATGTCTAGTAGGTGATATTACTATAAGTCATTTTTGATAATATTCTAACACCAAATGACATCCCTTTCTATTTCCTACCATAACTCTGCCTATGCCCTTCTTCTACTTTATGTATAAAGTAGTTGTGGAAGCTAGGACTTAACCCAGTGTGCATCATTTGTCCTTCAAAGAAGGTTTAGAGCAATGACTACATGTATCCTGAGACTGAGTCTATGTGTAACTACTAAGATGGACCCAGCTAAGACAGTTCATGTGATTTGCAAAGCCAGTCATCATGGAAGATATGGACTGCAATGGCCATGCTGGGCATGAGGTAATTTATATGTATTTCAAAATACTTTAGAGATGCAAAGGACATATCTGAGTTAGGCAGCACTCACTAGTCTTCACTGGGGCTAACCCCAGAATATAGTGAATTTTTTCTAGTATTTGGATCTGTCCTTGTTTTTTAGAAACGCACTATGTCTTCATACAAACAACCTGTATCATCTCTGATAACTCTAGGTTGAACTAGACATTTCTGAACTTAACTATTAGCCCCGCATTACTTTCAGTTCATCTAGTAAATTTACACTATTTCTGCTTTTTTGTTAATTTTTGTGGTTATCATTCATTAGTTGGCCAAATCATCTATCCATTATTCACCAGTTTAAGTGGAAAATCATTGACACTGACCTTCAGTGAGTATGCTAAGGGCACATTCTAGGATTTCATCAGATACTAATTTTGTCATTTCAAACAATGGATAGCACATAAGAAATACTGATGCTGATTCATGGAACACTTACATGAATTTTGGATCAATTCTCAATCTGTTATATATATATTTATATATATGTATTTATACATATATAATATACGTATTTATATAAATTTATATAAATACATATATATATATATATATATATTTTAAACACTGCTACAAAAACCTTCAGTTTGCTCTAGAGTTTCACTTGGAGTTATGTTCTAAGGGACAGATGAAACCCAGGTATCAGTTTGCTGGGAATAATCTTATAGGAAGTATCCTATTAGGGCTTCCCTGGTGGCTCAGACGGTAAAAGCGTCTGCCTGAAATGCTGGAGACCCAGGTTTGATCCCTGGGTCAGGAAGATCCCCTGGAGAAGTAAATGGCAAGCCACTCTGGTACTCTTGCCTGGAAGTTCATTGGACTGGAGCCTGGTGGGCTTCAGTCCCTGGGGGCGCTGAGTCGGACACAACTGAGTGACTTCACTTTCACTTTAAATCCTCAGAACAAATCCCACAGGAAAACAAAAAACAATATGTTTTGTTTAACTACTATGGTTTTAGAATTGTTTTAGTTCAGTCTGATAATCTCAGGTGATGTATGTAGCATTGTTGGAATCTGCTGGGAAATAACATTATTATCAGACTCATTGGTTTTGACACAGTCAGGCCCACGGGACTGTTTCTGATTAAAGGTGGTGAACAAGGTCAACAGTCAGTGAAAACAGGAAGTACAATCTTCATTGTGTGTTTCCAGAGCTGAAGAGACTACAACAGATTAACTCAGGTATGATTTAAAATTTTTCATTCTTTGAGTATGAATGATAATATGAATAAAGGTATTCTGTCCCAACATCCCCCTGCTGATCATCCCAGATGTTTCACCTCATATCAGTCCTCCACATTTTCTAAATTCCTATGGTACTTGCTTCTATTACACATTTTAGCAATTTAATGATATCTATTATTATCTCACACACAGACTCTGCTTATGGGCAGAGGAATATGTCTCATACATTTTCTGTATTTTTCATGGTGCCTAGTTTCATGCTAGACAACTAGAAGGCATCTAATAAATACTTGCTTATCAGTAGTATGTACAATACCAAACATTCTTAGGAAGAAGAAACTGGATTTAAATATTGTCTTTTGCAGGCAAAGACTAAGCACTAACATCAAGTAGGTGCTCCATGCTTTAAATAATTTTCCCAATTTTTCTGTGTGATCATATTTGAAAGCACAGTAGCTCCTAATACATTATATTCTAGGTCTTATTTAGTTCTTTATTTGATAAGATTATAGCTCTCCTTTTCATTTAGATACATTGCCCTGAACTGTGGTTAAGCTTTTTTTTTTTCCCTTCTAGAATTCTTAAACCAGAGTCCACTGAGTCACTTTCCTAATGATTTTTTTATCCTGGAAAAGTAAGAAAACCGTTAAACACATAGAATCATCTCATTCCTGCAGTAGGACACTGACAGCAACCACAGCACCCAGGGGCTGGGTGGTATCTGCCACTCACCAAAAGCAAACACATAATGTTCGCCAATGGAGTAACAGCCACCACGGCAACTGCACTTTTCAATCAAATAACCTGCATCTCCAAGCTCAGATGGGCAGAAAAGAGAGGAGGAGGAGGAAGAAAAAGTGGGAAAGTAGCCTCAGCTCTAGCCCTTGGTAAAGTCACAGCCTTGTTTATGAGAGAAAGTCAGGAACCACTACCAAGTACAAATTCCATTCTACAACTCACTTTGAGGTCACTGGGCTCTATGGAAGCTCTGCAGTATCACTTAAGGCAATGGAAAATTGGTTTTCTCTGGCTCTGAGGTGACTAGCTTCAACCCTGCTAAGTTTTCTTTAACCACCATAGAAAAGACATTTGTTCTTCTTTCTTATCATTCTTTCCCTTCACTTCAGCCCTACATCTCTACGTCTTCTTGCCCTCAAGGTTTTAAAGACAACGTTAGACTTTGCATCAAGTTGTTTTCCTTTTAAGTCACAGCTTCCACACCTACACTGAAGGAGAGAAAGTAAAAGAAAGTAGGAGTAGTCAGACAGCTAATTCACACATTTCTAGAGATCTGAACTTTCCAGAAGCACTTGAAAAGCACCGGGCCTCAGAGCTGTGTGCCACTTACGGCATCAGTGGCATGATGGAGACAAATGTGATTCCTGAAAATGTCTTCAACCAAAAGAGCATAGTGGCCACAAGGTGGAGGTCCAAAATGGAAATAAATCATACGCAAATTCTAAGTGAATACTAAACTATGACCCAAATCTGCCATTTTCAGGAGCTAAAAACTCTTCTGCTGAACGGCAAAACACACGGACTTTTGTAACCACAATAAATAGTGCTTACCATCAAGAGAGCATCAGAAGCTGCTACTGCGATATACTGATCATGCCATGGAATTCATATCTTACACTTATTAGACCAAGGTCTACACAATGTTCATTAGAGCACTGAGTCACCACTGCAATAGGAAAACCATCATTTTGCCAGAGAACTTAGTATTTGTTTGAGCAGTTAATACTTGGAATAATCATGACCATGAATTTTTGTGATTCACTGGGCCTAATGGGTTAACTAAAATCATGTAGCTATTCACCATGATTAGACTAACTAATAATGGTAAGACTAACCATTATTCTTGACGCCATCCTTCAATGGTGGGCCAATGAGTCCTAGAAATTTCAAGGAAAACCCTAAATAATACTATTTTCCTCTAATTACTTCTTAAGAGATCACAGATGCTAACTTCACAGTTGATTGACTATGTAAGTCTGGCCACATGATGTAACCACTCTCAGATGCAGTTTCTAATCTGTAAAAGGAATGGGGGGGTGGGAGTGTAAAATATATCTATCTCATTGGGTTGCTACAAAATTAAACAAGATAATTCATGTAAGACATGTAATGAACACTCAGGAAGTGTGGATTTCCTTCTCACTTGAAAAGCATTAAATGTATCAGTTCAGTTGCTCAGTCATGTCCGACTCTTTGCAACCCCATGAATCGTAGCACGCCAGGCCTCCCTGTCCATCACCAACTCCCGGAGTTCACTCAGACTCACGTCCATCGAGGCAGTGATGCCATCCAGCCATCTCATCCTCTGTCGTCCCCTTCTCCTCCTGCCCCCAATCCCTCCCAGCATCAGAGTCTTTTCCAGTGAGTCAACTCTTCGCATGAAGTGGGCAAAGTACCAGAGTTTCAGCTTTAGCATCATTCCTTCCAAAGAACACCCAGGGCTGATCTCTTTCAGAATGGACTGGTTGGATCTCCTTGCAGTCCAAGGGACTCTCAAGAGTCTTCTCCAATACCACAGTTCAAAAGCATCAATTCTTCGGCACTCAGCCTTCTTCACAGTCCAACTCTCACATCCATACATGACCACTGGAAAAACCATAGCCTTGACTAGACAAACCTTTGTTGGCAAAGTAATATCTCTGCTTTTGAATAAGCTATCTAGGTTGGTCATAACTTTCATTCCAAGGAGTAAGTGTCTTTTAATTTCATGGCTGCAGTCACCATCTGCAGTGATTTTGGAGCCCAGAAAAATAAAGTCTGACACTGTTTCCACGGTTTCCCCATCTATTTCCCATGAAGTGATGGGACCAGATGTCATGATCTTCGTTTTCTGAATGTTGAGCTTTAAGCCAACTTTTTCACTCTCCTCTTTCACTTTCATCAAGAGGCTTTTGAGTTCCTCTTCACTTTCTGCCATAAGGGTGGTGTCATCTGCATATCTGAGGTTATTGATATTTCTCTCGGCATACTTGATTCCAGCTTGTGCTTCTTCCAGCCCAGCATTTCTCATGATGTACTCTGCATATAAGTTAAATAAACAGGGTGACAATATACAGGCTTGACGTACTCCTTTTTCTATTTGGAACCAGTCTGTTGTTCCATGTCCAGTTCTAACTGTTGCTTCCTGACCTGCATACAAATTTCTCAAGAGGCAGGTCAGGTGGTCTGGTATTCCCATCTCTTTTAGAATTTTCCACAGTTTATTGTGATCCACATAGTCAAAGGCTTTGGCATAGTCAATAAAGCAGAAATTGATGTTTTTCTGGAACTCTCTTGCTGTTTCCATAATCCAGTAGATGTTGGCAATTTGATCTCTGGTTCCTCTGCCTTTTCTAAAACCAGCTTGAACATCAGGAAGTTCACGGTTCACATATTGCTGAAGCCTGGCTTGGAGAATTTTGAGCATTACTTTACTAGCGTGTGAGATGAGTGCAATTGTGCGGTAGTTTGAGCATTCTTTGGCATTGCCCTTCTTTGGGATTGGAATGAAAACTGACCTTTTCCAGTCCTGTGGCCACTGCTGAGTTTTCCAAATTTGCTGGCATATTGAGTGCAGCACTTTCACAGCATCATCTTTCAGGATTTGAAAGAGCTCAACTGGAATGCCATCACCTCCACTAGCTTTGTTCGTAGTGATGCTTTCTAAGGCCCACTTGACTTCACATTCCAGGATGTCTGGCTCTAGGTCAGTGATCACACCATCGTGATTATCTGGGTCATGAAGATCTTTTTTGTACAGTTCTTCTGTGTATTCTTTCCATCTCTTCTTACTATCTTCTGCTTCTGTTAGGTCCATACCATTTCTGTCCTTTATCAAGCCCATCTTTGCATGAAATGTTCCCTTGGTATCTCTAATTTTCTTGAAGAGATCTCTAGTCTTTCCCATTCTGTTGTTTTCCTCTATTTCTTTGCATTGATCGCTGAAGAAGGCTTTCTTATCTCTTCTTGCTATTCTTTGGAACTCTGCATTCAGATGCTTATATCTTTCCTTTTCTCCCTTGCTTTTCGCTTCTCTTCTTTCCACAGCTATTTGTAAGGCCTCCCCAGACAGCCATTTTGCTTTTTTGCATTTCTTTTCCATGGGGATGGTCTTGATCCCTGTCTCCTGTACAATGTCCCGAACCTCATTCCATAGTTCATCAGGCACTCTATCTATCAGATCCAGGCCCTTAAATCTATTTCTCACTTCTACTGTATAATCATAAGGGATTTGATTTAGGTCATACCTGAATGGTCTAGTGGTTTTCCCTACTTTCTTCAATTTAAGTCTGAATTTGGCAATAAGGAGTTCATGATCTGAGCCACAGTCAATTCCCAGTCTTGTTTTTGCTGACTGTATAGAGCTTCTCCATCTTTGGCTGCAAAGAATATAATCAATCTGATTTCGGTGTTGACCATCTGGTGATGTCCATGTATAGAGTCTTCTCTTGTGTTGTTGGAAGAGGGTGTTTGTTATGACCAGTGCATTTTCTTGGCAAAACTCTATTAGTCTACGCCCTGCTTCTTGAACAATGTCTGTTAAAAATTAAAACAGCAGTTTGGGCCATGCATTAAGGGAATATACCTCACACTCCTCACACCTGTGGCTGCCAAGATTGTTAATACAGTATTTGTGAAAGCCTGGTGAGAGATGAAAGCATATTTGAATGAACCCATAGCACCGTTAACTTTCTAGTGGCATTAAAGTGAGCTTCTGATTGATGGCTTCCAGCAGTGTTTACTGTGGGCATTACCCGAGGTTCCTAAGAGTGAGTATGTATTCATTCAAATGTAATAAATCTTTAACATAACTTATCTTTTTAAGATTCCATAGTTCATATAAATGGCTTTTACTGAGAACGCCCACTTTGCTTTTCTGCACTGACATCTATGATTTGGCATCTTTAATTTACTGTGGTTCTTATAAAAAGCACTGAAACAAGAAGAGGACACATGGTTAATTATGTGCCACTTGAAGAGAAATGTAACACACACGGAACAAAAATGACTTCCATAAAGGAAACATTATAATCTAATTGGTTCCTTGGACCTTATAAATTAGAGCTAATTAGCAAAAAGAAATTTTTGCATCTCAGAACGCTTATGTTGCCTGGCCAGAATTACATGGTCAGTCAATTGGCAAGTCAAGATTTAAGCTTAAGTCTTCTAGTTTAGAAGTTAATATTCAATATATCTGCTGTTCTCTCCAGATGCAATAAGAAGAAAACTAGAGGTGTTCTGGGTTTTCATGGAAATCGCCACAACTTAATGACCCAAGACTGGACAAAAAGAAATTGTCTTCACTGTTTGCATTATCTATAAGAAAAGCAAGGCTGTTCTTTGAAAACTTGAATCTTTCTCTTTTTCTTCAGTTCCTTTATTTAGTAAAAGAGTTTTATAATTTAACCTATATGAGGTGGTATTGTGAAATTAATCTGTAGAGCCAACTTGGAAACATTCATGTTAATAAAGATACCTTAAAACATGTACAACAGAAATATTCACATTTCAAAACAGATATTGGGAGTATATAATTAAGCACTAGACTGAACAAGATTACCTTCAATAAAAACTTGTTCTAATTTTTAATTAATGCTACCAATTCCTAAAGTCAGTGAATTACATGTAGTGCAAAACCTGTTATGTAGATAAAGATAAGATTTTAAAATCATATTTCAAAATGAAAAAAATCAATGTAAGCATAATGCTCAGGCATCAAAAGTAAGTTTTCCTCATTCCTCTTTCATAGAAATTGTCCTCTAACCTGAATGGTGTCTTATTTCCATTAACAATTACTGATTAGACAGGAAGAGGTTGGCTATATCTTTCCTACTCTATCAGATCATTAATACAGAGAGACTCTTTTTTCTCAAAAGAAACATAAGAAGTAAAACCATTTTAATTTTTAATAACTCTTCCTTTTCTGTCTCTTTTGAAAACATTTCCCAAGATTAAAATAACTTGTCATATGCTTGGAATGTCTAGAGCACAGTTAAAGAAATACAACAGATTGATGATTGAGACATTCCTATTATAAGTTTTATACCTGAATGCTCTTTAATCATTCTGAGAACAACTCCTTGCTGGATGTGTGCTACAGTAAATACCTGAATAAAAATGATTTTGGTAATGTGCTGGGGCAGAGAAATAAACTGAAGACCTAAAAGAAATATGCTGACCTTTTTAAAAAAGGTCTACAGAAGAGACTCACAGCTTTCAATGTTTCTAAGTGTCAGCCACAAAAGAAATACATCTCACATTTAGATCCAATACACACATACGTCAATATTACATCATCAAAGAATACTTCCCTTAACTACTGAAGTGCTGTTCTTATTAGGGAGAGAAAGTACTATGTTAAATGCAACAATAAGGGTAAATAAACTGAATATGGTTCTTCAGTTTAATCAACTACAAAAATAAATGAAATTAGAAAGAATGAGTCATCAGGAAAAAACCCAACAACTTTAGCTGTTCTAAGAAAGCAAAAATATATTAAAACAAAACAGAATAATACTACAGAGAGTTGATGTGGACAAGAAGACAAAGCAAAGTCCTAGTAAAAGAGCAACTTACATATAAATGACATAAAACAAAAAGACATAAGAACTATAACATTAATAGACTCGAAAAGATATGTCAGACAAATACAAAACTCCCCCAAATCTCCAGTAATATTAATATTTGAAAATACAGAATTTAAGGCAAAAAATACAGTACAAACATGTTATGTACTTTAAAAATGAGCAACAGATAAATAAGATGCATTCATCACAAATACATATGCATCTAACAATACAACTTCAAAATACAAAAGACTAGTAAAACAAAAAAAGCAGTGATAAATAAAAAAAATTTGGATTGAAAATTTTATCATGCTGCTCTCAGAAAATGTCATGCAAAAAAAAAAAAAAAATTCAGTGATACAGACAACCTCAAATAGCTTTGCAGCCATTGCTAGTCTAGCCAGAAGACATATATGAAATTCTGTCAAATCAGAATGTACAATCTATTAAAACAAACATAAAATTTATAATATTGACCATTTATTAGGTCAAAAAATGCCTTAGAAATTCCAAAGAATGAATATAAAGCTGATAGTATTCTCCATTTTTTTTCCATTTTCATCTATTCCTTCTCTCTCTTTCTCTTTCTGTCCCTCCAGCCCTCTCACACTCATTCCATCTGTAAGTTTTATTGTGGCAAAATCTACATACAGAAAAGAAGACAAATCATAACTGTACACTCAATTAATGTCCAAAACATGAACAAATAGTGTAACCAGTCTTCCAAACAAGAAATAGGATATTACCAGAATCCAAGAAGCCCTTTTCTTGTCTGTTTCTAGATGTTAGCCTTCTACGAGGAATATTCTGATTTCTCATACAATAGATGAGTCATATAATACGTACTTTTTTGTATGATGTGTTTTGCTCAATATTATGCTAGAAGACCCATCCAGCTTGTAGCATTCTCATTTCTTTCATTTTCTTCTCATATTTGAAAAATACTTCAAAATACCACAATATACTAATGGGCATTTGAGTTCTTTATAGCAATTTTCAGATCCAATGTTACAGAAAATATACATGCCTTTTGGTGAGGAGATGTACACATGTTCTTTGGCTATATATTAGGAATGTTATTGCTGGGTTATGAGGGACGCCTCTAATGGTAGAAAGCAAAGAGGATCTAAAGAGTATCTTGATAAGGGTGAAAGAGGAGAGTGAAAAGAATGGCTTAAAACTCAACATTCAAAAGATTAAGATCATGGCATCCAGTCCCATCACTTCATGGAAAATAGATTGGGAAAAAGTTGAAGCAGTGAGATTTTATTTTCTTGGGCTCCAAAATCAGTGTGGATGGTGACTGCAACCATGAAATGAAAAGACTCTTGCTCCTTGGAAGAGCTTGAAATCTATGACAAACATATGGAGCATATTAAAAAGCACAGACATCACTTTGCTGACAAAGGTCTATATAGTCAAAGCTATGGTTTTTCCAGTAGTCACATACAGATGTGAGAGTTGGACTATAAAGAAGGTTGAGTGCCAAAGAATTGATGCTTTCGAACTATGGTATTGGAGAAGACTCTAGAGTTCCTTGGACAGCATGGAGATCAAACCAGTCAATCCTAAAGGAAATCAACCCTAAATATTCAGTGGAAGGACTGATGCTGAAGCTGCAACTCCAATGCTGTAGCCACCTGATATGAAGAGCTGACTCACTGGAAAACATCCTGATGCTGGGGAAGATTGAGGGCAGGAGAAGGGGGTTGACAGAGGATGAGATGGTTGGATGGCATCATCAACTCAATAGACATGAGTCTGAGCAAACTCCAGGAGAGAGCGAGGGACAGGGAAGCTTAGCATGCTGCAGTCCATAAGGTCACAAAGAGCTGGACAAGATTGAGCAACTGATCAACAGCAGTAACAAGGGATGATAAAATTATGGAGAAGAAAATGGCAACCCATTCCAGTACTCTTGCCTGGGAAATCACATGGACAGAGGAGCCTGGCAGAATATAGTCCACAGGTTAACAAAGAGTCAGACACAATTTAGCAACTAAACAACGAGAGATGGTAAACTTAAGTAAATAATTCTAAACAATTTTCCAAAGTGCTTACACCAGTTCATATACTCTTACTGATGTATGAGGGTTTCATTTGCTTCACAGCCTTGCCAACACTTAGTGTGGTTTTTCTTTTTATAGGAATCATTTGGTAAGTATGCATGGTGTTCTGTTGCAAATTAAATTTTTGTTTTTGTTATCAATTTATTAGTTGAACATATATTTAAAATATTGCTTACTTGGATTGTTCTCCTTTTTTGCAAAGTGCTTATTTAAGACTTTTGCCCACTTCTACATTTGATTGTCTGTGTTTTGAGTATTAATTTGTAGAAATTCATCACATATTCTGGATATAAATCCCTAACTAATTAAGAGATATTGCAAATATGTTTTGCAATTCTATGAGTAGGTTTTTTTTAACCACTTAGAAGCCATTTGATAAACAAAAACTTGTAGTTAAAATGTAATTTAGTTTATTTTACTTCTTTTTCATTTTTTCTAAATGGTTAGTGCTTTTTATATGCTATTGAAGTAACCTCTGCCAATAACATGTCATGAAAAGTTTCCTCTATGCTTTCTTTTTTAAAGCCTTATTCTTCTGCCTTTCATATTTATTTCTAAAATCCATCTGGAGTCAATTCACCTCTTTTTTGTAACTTAAATTTTCTGAAGTTGGAGTATAGTTTTAGGTATTACCTTCAGTTGCAAAGTAAATATTGCATGGTGCCACCAATACAAAATAAAAACATAGATGAAACCTAGAAATCGTTTTTTAAACTTCAGTATTCTTTGAACAATGACATGCTGTACTGTGTGGGACTGGAAATCAGGTGATCTGTAATCTACCACAGCTGTCAAATGGAAGCTAATCAATTTCTGGATATCATTCTCCTCAGCCAAAATGTATACTTTTTTTGATCCAAAGTCCCTGCTAGATCTTTTCTTCTAGTTCTCGTTCTTTCTTCCCTCTTGAATACTTTTATGCCATCCTGCTTAAAGGCAAGAAATTGCCCCAGGTGCTCTCTGTGATTATTTTCAAATATTTAAATTATGCTCATGCTTAACAAAAACGATTTCCCCAAATACCATCATTTCTTACTCAACAGCTTTTTCATTTCCCAGTGTTTACTTGTATTCTTTTTCTTCCTTTCTGTACAGTCATTCCCCTTGCTATTCACTGGGATTGGCGCCAGGTCCCCATCAGATCAGAAAATCAAAGTGTGCTCATGTGTCTGAAATAAACTGGTGTAGTATTGATATTTGCATATAATCTATGTACATCCTTGCATATATTTAAATCATCTCTAGATTACTTACAATACTTAATACAGTGTAAATGGTATTCTAATTACAATATAAACGCTATGTAAATGATTGCCTCTGCACCAAATTCAAGTTTTGCTTTTTGAAAGTTTTCACAATTTTTTTCCCCAGATATATTTGACCTGAGCCTAGCTGAAACTGTGGATGTGAAATCTGCGAATACAATGGGCTGACCATACTTAACCAAACATGTTTATGTACTTCATTTATTCAACAATAATTTTTGAATACAGGCATAACTTGTTTTATTGTATTTGTTCTGTGCATTTTACAAATTGAAGATCATTCACTTTATGTTGAATTTATAAAATTTGTATGACTCATTTTATTGTGATAGTCCCTTTACTGGGTAGTTTGGAAAGGAACCTGCAATATCTCTAAGGTATGCCTGTACGATACTACCCTTTGGGCATTAGAATGTTTAATTTACTATGGATTATTAGAGTTTTTCTGGAAAAGAGATTTAGTTCATGATTCTTCATGGGGAAGTTCATTTAAATCACATTTAAAATAAGGTTTAAAATAAAAGAGACTGAATTGAACTATGTAATATATATAATATTATACATTTTACATAAAAAGGGAAAGCACAAGTAATCCAATAATTAAGTATTCCTGTAACTGTATTTATGTGAAGTAAATCCTTTAATAATATAACAAATTCAGTAAAGATTATCTGGTAAGAGCTCATCTTGCCTTTCACATGAACTTTTAAATGATTTCCTTAGAAGGAATAACAACACCTCAGCTTCTGACCCTTTCTGACCCAACAGTAATATCCCAAGAAACTGGGCTTATTATAATTTAAAAAATTATTGCTTAACAATAGAATTTGGAAAATAATTATTGCACTGTGATAGTTAACATTAACGACCCTCAGAAACTCAACATCCTCTAAGCATTCCTAATGTAATAAATTGGCTATATTTCAGATCACTAAAGGAATCTGGTTCCATCACTTCATGGGAAATAGATGGGGAAACAGTGGAAACAGTGTCAGACTTTATTTTTTCTGGCTCCAAAATCACTGCAGATGGTGACTGCAGCCATGAAATTAAAAGATGCTTACTCCTTGGAAGAAAAGTTATGACCAATCTAAATAGCATATTGAAAAGCAGAGACATTACTTTGCCAACAAAGGTCCGTCTAGTCAAGGCTATGGTTTTTCCAGTGGTCATGTATGGATGTGAGAGTTGGACTGTGAAGAAAGCTGAGCGTGGAAGAATTGATGCTTTTGAGCTGTGGTGTTGGAGAAGACTCTTGAGAGTCCCTTGGACTGCAAGGAGATCCAACCAGTCCACTCTGAAGGAGATCAGCCCTGGGATTTCTTTGGAAGGAATGATGCTAAAGCTGAAACTCCAGTACTTTGGCCACGTCATGTGAAGAGTTGACTCACTGGAAAAGACTCTGATGCTGGGAGGGATTAGGGGCAGGAGGAGAAGGGGACGACAGAGGATGAGGTGGCTGGATGGCATCACTGACTCGACGGACGTGAGTCTGAGTGAACTCCGGGAGCTGGTGATGGACAGGGAGGCCTGGCGTGCTGCAATTCATGGGGTCGCAAATAGTCGGACACGACTGAGTGACTGAACTGAACTGAAAGGAATTATTAAAATATAATCCTTTTACTTGATAATATTTATTTAATAATACTGAATAGGATAAAATATCTGCCCCTGATGTAATTGAAAGCTACTTTATAACTTACAGATATTTTGATATTTGCATTTGAAAGCTGGTTGCACCCATAATACATCTCAAGAGTTCTTACTGTATAAAAATTATTATAGTGGTAGAATGCTTACTTATCATGGTCAAAGGGACACAGGCATGAAATGCCGTCACTCAAAGGAATCCTTTCTAAGAAGAGGGCCAAATGTACCTTTAGTAACAGCTGGCACAAAATTAATAAAAGAGTGACTTACTGACATTCAGGATGATTTACATGTACTCGTAACAGCAAAAATGAGTTTATAAATTACCTGTGCATGGTTTGAAATCTGCTCTTTACTGCCACAATCCAGTGGAAATAAAAGGACAGCAATTAAACAAGCATCCTAATTATCATACACTCTGAGGAATACATGAACTGAGCGTCAGTAGGCATTCATTTACTTTCAGGCCAGGATGTGCTTTCTTTAAGCACAGTACAAGTCACTGCAGCATTCTGGTAAGACATTCTTGGTTAATAGAGAGGTCTTTGAGCAAACTGCACTGAGTGAACAATGAGTATGCCACCCAACATCAATTCTCACTGCAAAAAGAGGACTTTCATCACAGCGAACATGTTGATAAAGAATGTAATGCATTTTCACAATTTCAAAATCAGTCAAGATCGGCATATTGGCCAAAAGCATCCAGCCAAAAAAACAGGGCAAACAAGTTGTATTGAACGAGAAGAAACAAAACAATAAAACCGAACAACCTGCTAATTACCTGAAATTTCTCCAGTTTAATACTTGAACAATTGCTAATCTCAAAGTCGGGTTTCCCAGGTGGTGCTAGTTGTCAAGAACACGTCTGCCAACGCAGGAGATAAGAGACGTGGGTTATATCCCTGGGTCAGGAAGAACCCCTGGAGGAGGGCACGGCAACCCACTCCAGTGTTCTGGCCTGGAGAATCCCATCGACAGAGAAGCCTAGTGGGTCACAGTCCATATGGTTGCAAAGAGGCAGACACGACTGAAGTGACTTAGCATAGCACAGCACAATCTCAAAGTAGTCTGTTCCACACCTTCTATTTCTATCCATCTCTCCTTACCTCTTGGGACAAAGCAGAAAATAAAAAAAATTCTAATCACTTTTCATGAATAGAAGTTAACCTTTACATTAAAAAATAAAATAAAATAAATAAAAACCTCATGTTCTCTCTTCTTCCCAAGGTAATAGTCAACTGTTCTTCACCAACCTGGTTTCTAATTCTCTTTATTATACACTGAGCTGTCTCCCTCATGAACATGTTCAGTTTGTCCATAATTGTGCAGTGTTCTAGCCTGGTCATTCCAGTATAGGTGTGGTGGGGTGTCTATTCCCTGATCCCAGTCACTCTTCTTACACTCATCTTCAGAAGTTCACTGGCCACATCATAATATTGATCACATAACTCTCTGGCCTGACTCAACCAAAGCCATATCTGTGCAAACCAGTATCTGAGTCTTCTACATTTTTTTTTCTATTTAACCAAATCTCACTCATTATTTACAGGCCAATGCAACGGGTGGGAGGTCTTGCCATTATTCCATATTGGGCTTTTCAGAAAAAAATTTAATTTAAATTATACCATGAGAGCTGCAGTGCTAAGTGCTTCCTAATACCTTTCAATCATCTTCCAAAATCTCATGCCATGGAAATGTGACTAACTCTGGGACTTCAGAAATCCATCTTAATGAACCCACTCAAATATCATGAAAATATCAAGAAATTGGGCTTATTTCTGCCCATTCTGTTTTTTTCCCCTGTCCCTGAATTGCCAACTCAAATATAATGAAAATTTTAATAGTTCACAAGGGTCCGGTCACTTCCACCAGCACAATGATTAAGAGTCCTGCCACTAGATGTCTTGATCCATAATTCAAGTTTTGTGTTCTTGAAGCCATATTGACACAATAGAAATGATAAAGTAACAACACTATCCCCTCACAGGTTTTACTTATGAGGTTTCATTTAATTAAAATATATTAGTTACTAAGAAAGCATCTAGTAGGTCCAGTTACACATTCCTTCAGATAGTGGATTTCAGAATATATAATGCTTATCAATGGCTTTGCTTAGATGCATATTTCCAGGCTCCACCTGATTTGTTTTTTGACATTTTATTTTGAAAGTAGGTTATTTATTGTTCAGTTGCCAGGTTGTGTCCGACTTTCTGCCACCCCATAAACTGCAACACACCATGCTTCCCGGTCCTTCACTATCTCCCAGAGTTTGCTCAAACTCTTGTCCATTGCATTGGTGATGCCATCCAACCATCTCATCCTCCAAAGCCCCCTTCTCCTCTTGCCCTCAATCTTTCCCAGTATCAGGGTCTTTTCCAATAAGTCAGCTCTTCGCATGAGGTAGCTAAAGTAATAGAGCTTCAGCTTCAGATTCAGTCCTTCCAATGAATATTAAGGGTTGACTTCCTTTAGGATTGCCTGGGTTGATTTCCTTGGTCTCCATGGGACTCTCAAGAGTCAGCTCCAGCACCACAATCAATAGAAATTTGTTGTAGTTACTAAATTCAGAATTATAAAACTTCTGAATTATTTAGGCTAATATTTCATCATTCGTAAATGTGGTAATCAAGCATAGTTCATAATTTTTTCTAGAAATTACAATTATCATATTAGTGGAAAAATTAATCGTAGATATTTTAACAACTCCTTCCATTTAGCTCTCCTAATGAAATTGTTTATATTTTCATCATGTAATTAAACTTTGAGCCAATTCTTACTCAAATATATGCTGTCTGAATTTATTAAAAGCCAGTCCAGTTTCAGCTTTGTCTGAGAACCTTTTATATCCGAATTAGTGACAATCTCAAATCATTTATTGGTAACAACTCATTTATTTCCACTCAATTTCTTGCTTTTTATGAGATTCTACTCCAGTTGCAGAATTCAAGCCTAAAGTTCATAGAGTTTTAAAGAATCATTCAAACTTTTTAGTCAATGCTGTGTTCAATTAACCTGTGCCTAACAGGGTTTTAAGACATGCCTTTTCCTGTCTCAGTTTTAGTTAAGGTGTGAAGGCCATAGGTGATGTTGGCCAAGGAGAATTTTGAGAGTAGTAAGCGCCTCGTGTCTGCTAAAATTAGGGAGGAGGATTTTTTTTTAAGAGAACAGGTCTGGGAGTCATTTCCCTGAGGCAGAAGGGGCAAGGAGGGGCCACACTCTAACTCCAAGCAAAAGTAACCAAGAATTCTAAGAGAGCACTCAGAGAAATTGATGTGTATTCCCTGCAGTTATGGACACAGTGGATTGGTGAAAAGATCCTTCTGAAAAGGATCTTGCCAAAGAAGATAGCCTGCCAAGACAAGAGGACCCCGATTGTAAAAGTTTGTGGATGACACAGTGGAGACTGAAGCTGGGAGCTCAGGAGAAGCTGGGCAAAGAAGGGGTGATGTCCACCTCAAGGGAGCTGCAGAGAGAAAACCCACTACAAAATTATTCACAGAATTCACAAAAGTCCCCATGAGAGAGCCAGTTTTAAACATTGGTTAAGCTCAGAAAACACATAAACATCCTTCCCTTTGCTTTCTTTAAACTCCAGTTGTTGATTAATCAACTGAAATTATCAAACTGAAGATTAATAAAATTGATATCATCCTGCTGAGAACAGAGGAGCAAAAAAGGATGGCAGACTAATCTTACATAAAGTTTAAAAATATTAAATACTATCTGGGACCAAGTAGTTATAATTATTTAATCAAGATTACTTTGGTAATTTAAAGTGACTTTTGGTTCAGCCAGGACTGTTCCAGTGGCAGGAACATAAAGTCACTCACCTAGCAGATTTAAAGAAAGAGTGGAAGACAAAAACAATGATGATATCTAAATATATCCTATGAGATCTGCCTATTCAAATTGATTACACATATGTCCATGAAAAAAGGGAACTAAAAAAGTAGACAAGCAAAATAAAATTCTCACCCTGTATTAGTCACTAGCAAGTCTGCTAGAAGTTCCAGTTATTGAAATTCTTATTTAATTCAGTTCTGTGAAGTTTAGGTTGTAGTCACTATTTCCTATCTGTGACAGTAATCTTTTTGGATAGATTTCTTACCAAAAGCCAGGTATTCTAGTTGGCTCTTTGTCCAGTTAAGCTATTGAAAATGTGTATCCTGTTCGGTTCAAAATGGCCAAATTGCTACAGATTTTTTTCCCTCTAACCCTTTCCAAATCCCACTAAATTGACAGAAAAAGTGTACAAGAGTATAAATCTGCATTAGTGACGGAAACAGAACTGAGAGAGGAGATCTTCAGTGAATGAGCTTACAACAACTTTCTGAAAATTATGTATCTCTAGGGTGTATTCAGGGTGCAGGAACCCACAGCTGTCCCCCAACTTACGCCACTGAAAAATCCTAGAAACCTGTTGCATTTATTTATACCAACAGTGAAATATCAGAAAGGAAAAAAAAAAAAAAAAAAAAAACCCTCTTAAAATCATATCAAAATAAGTTAAAAAAATTTAGGAATAAACATGATCAAGGTGAAAGACTTATTTGCTGCTACTGCTACTGCTAAGTCACTTCAGTTGTGTCCAACTCTGCACAACCCCATAGACGGCAGCCCACCAGGCTCCCCCGTCCCTGGGATTCTCCAGGCAAGAACACTGGAGTGGGTTGCCATTTCCTTCTCCAATGCATGAAAGTGAAAAGTGAAAGTGAAGTTGCTCAGCCGCGTCCGACTCTTTGTGACCCCATGGACTGCAGCCTACCAGGCTCCTCCACCCATGGGATTTTCCAGGCAAGAGTACTGGAGTGGGGACTTATTTGCTAAGAACTATAAAACACTGATAAAAGAAATTAAAGAAAATTGAAAGAAATGGAAAGATATACCATTCTCTTGGACTGGAAGAATTAATTTTGTTCAATGGGCATACTACCCAAAGCAATCTACAGATTTAACATTATCCCTATCAAATTACCTATGACATTTTTTACAGAACTGGAACAAACAATCTTAAACTTTATATGGAACCATAAAAGACCCAGAATTGCCAAAGCGATCCTGAGGAAAGAGAACAAAGTAGGTGATATAACCCTCTCAGACTTCAGATAATACTACAAAGCTACAGTACTCAAAACATCAAACAGCATGATATTGGCACAGACAGACACATGGATCAACGGAACAGAATAGAGAGCCAGAATAAACTCCCACACTGCGGTCAATTAATCTTCAACAATGGAGACAAGAATATACAATGGAGAAAAGACAGTTTCTTCAGCAAGTGGTGCTGGGAAAGCTGGACAGCTGCATGTAAATCAATGAAGTTACAACACTCCCCTATACCACACAGGAAAGTAAATTCAAAAATGGTTTAAAGACTTAAATATAAGACATGAAACCACAAAACTCCTAGAAGAAAAACATAAGCAAAATATTTTGTGGTATAAACCATACCAAGGTTTTCTAAGGCTAGTGTCCCGAAAGCAAAAATAGACAAATGGGATCTAATCCAAATTAAAACTTTTGCACAGAAAAGGAAACCATAAACAAAATAAAAAGACCACCTACAGACTGGTAGAAAATATTTACAAACCATGAGACCAACAAGGGCTTAATTTCCAAAATACAGAAATAGCTCATACATCTCGATAACAAAAAACTAAACAACCCAATAAAAAATAGGCAGAAGACCTAAACAAACATTTCTCCAAAGACATACAGATGGCCAATAGGTACAAGAAAAGACGCTCATCATTACTATTAGAGAAATGCAAATCAAAGGTATCACCTCACACTGGTAGGAATAACCATCATCAAAGAGTTCACAAGTAACAAACACTGGAGAAAATGTGGATAAAAGGGAACCCTCCTACACTGTTGGTGATAATGTAAATTGGGACAGCCACTATTGAAAACGGTATTCCTAAAAAACCTAAAAATAGAGTTGTTATATGATCCAACAATCTCACTCCCTAGCATAAATTCAGGGAAAACCATATTTTGAAAAGATACTGCACCACATGTGTGGTGAAGCACTATTTACAATAGCCAAGACACGGAAGCAACCTGATTGGCCAATGACAGATGAATGGATAAAGAAGATGTGGTACATATTTACACAAAGGAATAGTACTCGGCCATAAAAGAATGAACCACTGCCATTTGCAGCAACATAGATGGGCTTAGAGATTATCACATTAAGTAAGTCAGAAAAAGACAAAGACCATATGATATCACTTGCATGTGGAATCTAAAATAGGACTCAGATGAATTTATTTATAAAACAGAAGCAGCTTCACAGACATAGAAAGCAAACTTACATTTATGAAAGGAGAAAAGGGTGGGGGATGGATAATATTAGGGAAGTTAGATAATACTAAAATGAGGTGTTAATTTTTAAAGAAAATGCTTTTGTATTTGTAATTTTATGTCCAAGTTATTAATAAAGGTAACATAATAACACTTTCTGACATGAAACTACGTTTTACTTCTTTGCTCTTCACTTCATACTTCTAAGAAACTAACTAGAGGGTGTGTATGTGAGTATATGTTATATATATTTTTTTTCCTAGCAAAGTGAGAGCTAAACAAGATAGAAGACGGTATAAAATTTCAGAAAGCAATGTCTGTAACCTAAAAGAAATCCCATAATGACAACTATGAAGTACGCCTAAAAAAATCAAACAACTCATTGTAAAGCAGTAGATCAAGGACTATGGGAGAGATCTCACTGGGAGGAAAGAGAATTACCTATATAATTGAAAAAATAAACAATTCTGAAGAATAAAGGAATACGCTTTTCCTATGAACCAGCAAACATATAATGGCAATAAAAAATGCAGGGAAAACTGAAAGCAGAACAATGAGTATTAGAATATGAAACAAGTATATCACGATTTTAAACAGTTAAAAGAAAACTAGAATGAGAGAAAGAGAATGAGGATGAGCCATCTGGCCTCAATACTAGAAATATGGCACAGGTGTTACTATATTATTTATACTTTAGAGAAAAAAGAGCTGCTTAAATTTTGTTTTATCTAATTTATTTCTATCCATGCTATAAATTAACACATATTCTGACCTCTAAGAAACAGAAGACATTTGATACATTCTAAGAGACCCTTGTTGCTTGTTTTGAAGATGACCCTTGATGGGGTGCAGGGTGGGGGAAGTGTTCAACTCAATTATTAATTTGTGCTACTACTGCTGGCCCCTGTGTTTCTAGAATTTCAGAGGGCTGTGGCTGACTGCACTCTGTAAAACTCAACTAACGAAGCCACCTGCATCATATTTACCTAATGCATCTCAATTAAATGAGAAGTCTGCCCTGTAACAACTATAAAAAAGTTTCTGCCAGACATGGTCATGGCAGTCTGCCACATTTACAGTAGCTCAAAATTATGGGGATCTGTGAATGTTGACGACTGGAGTCAATAATGTAGCATATGAACGTCTGTGTTGTCAGATGTCACCTTGGTTTTTAGATATACTGGTGTTAGAACAGAGATCTCTTGAGACAGAGTTCAGCAAGGAATTGCAAAACCCACTATAGGACATAGGTTGCAATGGATGAAAACTAAGTTTCCTTTGTTCTGTAGCTACACTCATTAGCATAAATCTTGATATACTAATAGTAAGCACCTAAGATACGTTTGCTGAATGAAGAGAGGATGGATAAATTAAATAAAACTAAGCAAATGATATTCTGACCACTTAGTTTCATCAGACATATAATCTTAGTGGACATTTCTCTCATGAATATCCTTAGTGGGTATTCCTCTCATAAAACAGTCTTTTGGACTCTGTGGGAGAAGAGAGGGTGGGATGATTTGGGAGAATGGCATTGAAACGTGTATAATATCATATATGAAACTAATCGCCAGTCCAGGCTCGATACATGATAATGGTTGCTTGAGGCTGGTGCACTGGGACGACCCAGAGGGATGGCACGGGGACGGAGGAAAGAGGGGGGTTCGGGATGGGGAACACATGTATACCTGTGGCGGATTCATGTTGATGTATGGCAAAACCAATACAATATTGTAAAGTAATTAACCTCCAATTAAAATAAATAAACTAAAAAAAATGAAATGCATAGTGAAGTTTATTTTTCATAACTTTTCAATGTAAAACAATTGCTTTGTTTTCCATTTTATCATCCCTTCAAATCTAAATAAAATTCATGTAGATTTATAACTGGAACATGTTAAATACTCATTAAAGATTAGCTATTATTTCTTAAGAGTTGGGCAATAATAGAGATAGAAACAGAGAAGGCAATGGCAACCCACTCCAGTAGTCTTGCCTGGAAAATCCCATGGACGGAGGAGCCTGGTAGGCTGCAGTCCATGGGATCGCGAAGAGTAGGACACGACTGAGCGACTTCACTTTCATTTTCACTTTCATGCATTGGAGAAGGAAATGGCAACCCACTCCAGTGTTCTTGCCAGGAAAATCCCAAGGACAGGGGAGACTGGTGGGCTGCCGTTTATGGGGTCGCACAGAGTCGGACACGACTGAAGCGACTTAGCAGCAGCAACAGCAGAGATAGAAAGCAACACAGAAGTAGAGATAGAGAGGCATAGCTCTAGCAATAGAGGAAAGAAGGGAGACAGAAGAGAGACGACGAGAAAGGCAAAATAAATGTTTCTCTCATTACCTAATGGAATTTGTAACTGCCAGGTCTGGACTAACAAGTGAGGATCTAAGACTTTTGGTCATTCCTTGGAACCTGATCCATTCAACCTAATCCATTGGACTGACTGATTATATCCTCAAAGACTGAACCATAAACTGTGTTCAAGTTACTAAATCAGTTCAGTTGCTCAGTTGTGTCCGACTCTTTGTGACCCCATGGACTGCAGCATGCCAGGCTTCCCTGTCCGTCATGAACTCCCAGAGCTCAAGTCCATAGAGTCGGTGATGCCATCTAACCATTTTATCTTCTGTCATTTAGTAAATAAAACACACTATTTTTAGCTATAAACTAGTGAATTACATTTCAAATACAGGTGCATATCAAAAAGTTCCCTGTCATTATTTTGTGTGGGCAAAAAAGATTAACTGCTACATAACACTCGAGGTATAAGAAATGCCACACTATTTTGTGAGTCAAAGCTAATGCTGAAGCCGTTCAACCAACTGAATAAGAAGTACAATCTCAGAGTCTTTTGCCTTCTTTCTTAGATTGTAACAGAATGAGGACTACCCTCCCTTGAGAAAGAGGGAGAGAATATTTTGCTCACTGATACGCCTTCTTTAACTGATGAAGATGTTCTCGGATGGAATGAAGGTAAATTCCATTCACCCATGGGACAGCAAAATCCAGAAAAGGAGAACACAAACTGAAGAACATAAAGGCATGCAGGGGAAAATAAATGTTCATGTTTTAGGTGACAAATCTATAATATCAAGAAGACAAGACACCATTTCTGCATTATTCACTAGTTACTCGTGCAGTATGGAACATTTGAGTAGAAAACGATCACTCCCCCTTCATTCTCTTTCATTCCCTTTCTTAACTGTCCAAGAATCTGTATGCATTGAGGGATGGTTAGTGCAATCAGGGAGCCAGTGAGAACAGGATGTTCTAAGATATTTTCAAAATATATAAATGACATTCCAATACACTGCCTTCTGAGTTAAGAGGAAAATGTTTTTCCCTCACGTCTTCGATAACTTGAGAGATATTTAAAAAGTTTGCTCCATATTTGTCCAGAAAACAGGCTCAGCATTTTAGATTCAACTTTGACCAGTTAGGTACAGTAAAAGGAAGGAGGGATGGAAGAAAGGAAAAAAAGGATGAAGCGAGGGAAGGAGAGAAGGGAAGAATGAAGTAAAAAGAGAAAGGGAAGATGGAAAAGGAAGATTTTTAAAAATGGAAAAAAGAAGGGAGGGAAGAAAGAGAAATGAGGCAGGGAATGAAAAATCTTCATTCTAAATAAAAGATGATGAATAAACCAAAAATCAGATTTCACCTAGTAAAGAAACAAATTCAAATCCTATTCTAAACATTATATTGCCTTTAAAGAGATCCAATTCCTTTTAGGAAGACTTGAATTTGAAGACCTGGCATATTCTCATTAATAAGACAATTTTATTCAAACTTTACTCTGACTTTCTGCCATTAACCAATAAAGCCAATATAAAGGCTATTTATTTAAACAAACCTTAGAAAATCATTGGAATAATAATCCTAAGGATGCTGTTGAGACCTTTGCAGACTGCATTAAAACATGACATTTTAATGAAAACCTTCTAAGGGAATATAAGATAAGTCATATTTTTTATTCATACACACTAAATCATATCACCTTTGTTTCCACTACTTTTTAGAAAGATCACACTCATACTTGTGACCCTATGTAGGCATATTCTGGACCTCATATAGACTCGTGTTTTGCACATCTCAACAAGCTTATTCTTGTGTTCTTGAGCTTTGGTCCAGAAAAATAGTCTTATGGCTAATACAGTATCACTCAGGAAAAGTTCATTTGTATTTCATGTTATCTAAAAATCACAAAATATATATATATGATTTTATATATTGTAAGTTTCTTATAAATTGTTAAAGTCAAAAAATAAGCATATATATATAAATATATATCCATGAAGTACACACAAATACATATGACTTTTTGCTTAAAAGGAAAAATTCCATCCAAAAAATGTTTCAGTCTGAAACAACTTATTTGCTTGAGAGTTCCAGGTAGTAAAAGCTTTCCAAAGGCTCACTCTACTTAGTAAGCATTCCAAAACAGTACATCAAAACAGGAAATGTTCTGCAGAATAAAATTAATAAGTGATATATAGGCTTTTAGCATGATTAATCTTCAGATGAAGAAACTTTTGGATTCATAATAATCAACTCTGTTATCATTCAACTGTTTTCCATGAGAAATTCAAATCAAATTATGCTAAATAGCAATTAGTTATAAAGTCTTCAGAGGAATTATTTGGTTTTATTTCCAGTAAAAAGTCAAGTCTTCATAAAAGCCATTAATTAGTGTATCTTTTGTCTCAGCAGGGAAACTAAGAATGGAAGCCCTTGAACTCCATTTAACCTTCAAAAGGGTCCCTGCAGGTCCAACTTGAAACACTCTGGAGGAGTGGGGGTGAGTGACACAGAAGAGAAAACATCCAGGAAAACCAAATGAAAAGGGGTTTCAATGCAGGTTTTTTGTATACTAGACAAAATAGTCCTGTCAACCTGTAAAACTCTTCTAATTATTAGCCAGTAAGATACACAGTGAATATTCATGACCTTTACTTCTCCAACTCCCACCACCTTTACACAGAGTTATCTTCTGTATTTGTTTTTTTCCAGAAGTATAAAATTAATTATTTGGCCCATTTTTTGATTGGGCTGCTTATTTTTTTTGCAATTGAGCTGCAGGAGTTGCTTGTATGTTTTTGAGATTAGTTCTGTCAGTTGCTTCATTTGCTATTATTCTCTCCCATTCTGAAGGCTGTCTTTTCACCTTGCTTATAGTTTCTTTCATTGTGCAAAAGCTTTTAAGTTTAATTAGGTCCCATTTGTTTATTTTTGCTTTTATTTCCATTACTCTGGGAGGTGGGTCATAGAGGATCCTGGGCCAAGAACTAAACAGACATTTCTCCAAAGAAGACAGATGGCTAACAAACATATGAAAAGATGCTCAACATCACTCATTATCAGAGAAATGCAAATCAAAACCACAATGAGGTACCATCTCATGCCGGTCAGAATGGCTGCTACCAAAAGTCTACAAACAATAAATGCTGGAGAGGGTGTGGAGAAAAGGGAACCCTTTTACACTGTTGGTGGGAATGCAAACTAGTACAGCCACTATGGAGAACAGTGTGGAGATTCCTTAAAAAACTGGAAATAGAACCGCCATATAACCCAGCAACCCCACTGCTGGGCATACACACCAAGGAAACCAGAATTAAAAGAGACACGTGTACCCCAATGTTCATCGCAGTACTGTTTACAACAGCCAGGACATGGAAGCAACCTAGATGTCCATCAAGCAGATGAATGGATAAGAAAGCTGTGGTACATATACACAATGGAGTATTACTTAGCTATTAAAAAGAATGGATTTGAATCAGTTCTAATGAGGTGGATGAAACTGGAGCCTATTATACAGAGTGAAGTAAGTCAGAAAGAAAAACACCAATAATGTATATTTATGGAATTTAGAAAGACGGTAACAATGACCCTATATGTGAGACAGCAAAAGAGACACTGATGTAAAGAACAGTCTTTTGGACTCTGAAGGAGAAGGCGAGGGTGGGAAGATTTGAGAGAACAGCATTGAAACATCTATATTATCATATGTGAAATAGATCGCCAGTCCAGGTTCGATGCATGAGACAGGGTGCTCAGGTCTGGTGCACTGGGATGACCCTGAGGGATAGGATGGGGAAAGAGGTGGGAGGGAGGGTCAGGATGGGGACCACATGTACACCCATGGCTGATTAATGTGAACGTATGGCAAAAACCACAATATTGTAAAGTAATTAGCCTTCAATTAAAATTAAACCCCCACACACACAAGAAAAAGTGATATCTAAAAAAATAAAATTAAAAATAATAAAATTAATATCCAAGGAATATCACTTTTCTGCCAGAATCCATTATAAAGCAGTTTCATATGGACCCTCTGTCTTAGGTTCCTATTGCTGTTGTACCAAATCATTAAAAACTGAGAGGTGTTAAACAACATGAATTTATTATGTTTGAATTCTGGAAGTCAGAGGGAGTCTGCAATCAGTTTCACTGAGCTGAAGTTAAACTGTCAGCAGGGCCACATTCTTTCTGGAAGTTCTAGGGGGTAACTGGTTTCCTTGCCTTTTCCAGCTTCTTGTTGCCACTTGCATCCCTTGGTTTGTAGCCTCTTCTTCCATCTTCAAAACGTATTATTCAAATTTCTGCCACAATCATCACATCACGTGTCCCTCTAACTCTGACTCATCTTCTGACCCTTTTATATGAACCCTTGTCATTATACCAGACCCATCTAGATAATCTAGGATAATTTCCCAATCTCTAAATCCTTAATTTGATTGCTTCCCAAAGATCTGTTTGCCTTATAAACTAGCCTTCATAAGTTTTAGGGACTAGGACATGGAGGATACAGCCTACTACAGTCCTCTTCTGGCCCCCAGAGATTCAGATCCATCCCACATATAAGGTACTTTCATCCCATCCCAATACTCCCCAACTCATTACAGCATCAGCTCAAAGTGAAAGCTCATCTAAATATCATCAGCTCAGGAACCCCAAACCTCATCATCTAAACCAGATGTGGCTGAGACTCTGGGGATGAGCTATTCTGAGGCAAAATTCTGCTTTATCTGAAGACTTGTGAGATTAGAGGATAAATGATCTGCTCCCAAATACAACAGCGGAACAGCATAGGACAAAAGCCATAGACAAGTCCATTCCAACGAGAAGAAAATACAAAGAAGAAAGGATTTGCTGGTCCTCAACAATGTGCCAGGATTCCTTGGTGGCTCGGTCAGTAAAGAATCTGCCTGCAATGCAGTAGATAAAGGTTCAATCCCTGGGTCGGGAAGATCCCCTGGAGAAGGAAATGGCAACCCACTCCAATATTCTTGCCTGGGAAACCCCAAGGACAGAGAAGCCTGGCGGGTCACAATCCATGGGGTCACAAGAGTCGGACATGACTAAGCAACTAAACCACCACTACCAAACAATGTTCTATCCAACTAGGTAAACTCCATTAGGTTTCCATTCCTGGGAATAATTCTCTGTGGTTCAGCCCTGTGGGACATTTCTCTATCCCTAAACTACCTCATTTGCAATTTCCATGGTTGGGGAGTAGAACATATTTGGTGAAACGTGTATCAGAATGAAAGGAAAATATATTGCATTCTGTAATGAAATGCTGAAAATAATGTATATGTTTATATACATATATATATGTGTATATATATACACACACACATATGCTGAAAATATGTGTATATTAAATGTATAACATATAAAAAATATCCTCATACCAAACTCCTTTTAGCTAAAAGACCATTTCAAAGCATACCCCTCCTTAAAAAATAAAAAAGGTTCTTCCCTCAGTAGGACTGCATCAAAGCTGCAGTATCAAAATATCATGCACGCATCTGGAGTAATATATTTTAAAGAACCTCCTTTGCTACAATTACCTATTCAGTTCAGTTGCTCAGTCATGTCCGACTCTGTGACACCATGGACTGCAGTACACCAAGCTTCCCTGTCCATCACCAACTCCTGGAACCTACTGAAACTCATGTCCATTGAGTCAGTGATGCCATCCAACCATCTCATCCTCTGTCATCCCCTTCTCCTCCTGCCTTCAATCATTCCCAGCATCAGGGTCTTTTCAAATGAGTCTATAGTCTATTTCTGTACTGCTCCAGAAATACAGCAGAGCACATCTTCGGTTCAGTTCAGTCGCTAAGTCGTGTCCGACTCTTTGCGACACCATGAACCAGAGTGCACCAGGCCTCCCTGTCCATCACCAACTCCCAGAAGTCCACCCAAACCCATGTCCATCAAGTTGGTGATGCCATCCAAGCATCTCATCCTCTGTTGTCCCTTTCTCCTCCTGCTCTCAATCTTTCCCAGCATCAGGGTCTTTTCAAATGAGTCAGCTCTTTGCATCAGGTGGCCAAAGTATTGGAGTTTCACCTTCACCATCAGTCCCTCCAATGAACACCCAGGACTGATCTCCTTTAGGATGGACTGGTTGGAGCTCCTTGCAGTACAAGGGACTCTCAAGAGTCTTCTTCAACACCACAGTTCAAAAGCATCAATTCTTCAGCGTTCAGCTTTGGTTATAGTCCAACTCTCACACCCATATATTACCACTGGAAAAACCATAGCCTTGACTAGACGGACCTTTGTTGGCAAAGCAATGTCTCTGCTTTTGAATATGCTATCTAGGTTGGTCATAACTTTCCTTCCAAGGAGTAAGCATCCTTTAATTTCATGGCTGCAATCGCCATCTGCAGTGATTTTGTAGCCCCCCAAAAATAGTCAGCCACTGTTTCCACTCTTTCCCCATCTATTTGCCATGAAGTGATGGGACCAGATGCCATGATCTTCGTTTTCTGAATGTTGAGCTTTAAGCCAACTTTTTCACTCTCCTCTTTCACTTTCATCAAGAGGCTTTTGAGTTCCTCTTCACTTTTGCCTAAGGGTGGTGTCATCTGCATATCTGAGGTTATTGATATTTCTCCCAGCAATCTTGATTCCAGCTTGTGCTTCTTCCAGCCCAGCGTTTCTCATGACGTACTCTGCCTTTAAGTTAAATAAGCAGGGTGACAATATACAGCCTTGACATACTCCTTTTCCTATTTGGAACCAGTCTGTTGTTCCATGTCCAGTTCTAACTGTTGCTTCCTGACCTGCATACAGATTTCACAAGAGGCAGGTCAGGTGGTCTGGTATTCCCATCTCTTTCAGGATTTTCCACAGTTTATTGCGATCCACACATCTTGCATAATGAAAATCTGGCTATGGTACTTTTGTGTTGAAACTAAATGCGATGATTACTTCAGGATAATCTGGCTTTCGTAATGACAAATGAAATTTAGAAGAACTGCCAAATCTCTTCTGCATAGAGAAAACAATGCATGTCTGACCTGAAATCATGTGTGTTTAAATCAGCAGAAGGAATGGTTATTTTTTAACTTTTTTCCTGACCCCAAACTTTTGTTGGATACAACCGCATCAGAAATTCAGAGCATTTATTGTTAACAGGTACATACAAAGGCCGCAATTTATTTTTATAATTGTGTTTAGTCGCTCAGTCATGTCCGACACTTTACGACCTCATGGACTGTAGCCTTCCAGGCTCCTCTGTCCATGGGGATTCTCCAAGCAAGAATACTGGAGTCAGTTGCCATGCCTTCCTCCAGGGGATCTTCCCAACCCAGGGATTGAACCCAGTTTTCATGTTTACTTTGGATTAATTTCACAACTAAATTGAATATGACGAATGGCATGTTTATTTTAGATAAGAATTCTAAGCAAAAAAAAGTTGTGATGCCTCTGTAATGTTAGCCATTTCTGCCTTTAATTTAACAAACTAGCTCCAATAAAGGAAGGGGACATTTGGTAGTATGATAGATGCAGATTAATAAGCTATAAAAAGTTCTTATATTTAAGTATAATGATAAAGGACAATATTGTTCACTCCATGTCCAATTTAGAATAATTTGGAGCAAAGACAAATAGATGGTCTCTAAAACGTAAGGCATGTCTGTTCCATTTATGGCCTTAAAGTCCTGCCCTATGTAATGAGAATTCAGATCAGATCAGATCAGTCGCTCAGTCGTGTCCGACTCTTTGCGACCCCATGAATTGCAGCACGCCAGGCCTCCCTGTCCATCACCAACTCCCAGAGTTCACTCAAACTCACGTCCATCAGTCAGTGATGCCATCCAGCCATCTCATCCTCTGTCGTCCCCTTCTCCTCCTGCCTCCAATCCCTCCCAGTAATGAGAATTAAGAGTGACATTTGGAGGCCTACCACTGAAAAAATACCACATTATGTTGAAAAATTTTTCGAGATGATCTCCAAAATATTACACAATAGATTTGTGTCTCATTGAAAGCAGGGCATCTTTACTGACACAGATAGAATAATTCCTAATTTCAAAAAGAGAAATGTATGAAGTTAAATTGTTTTCAAAATTGTTTACTTTTAAAAAATACTGTGCAGTTGCATTTATTTTTAAGAAAAGAAGGCAAATGGCTATGTAGACTGATGTTTGGTTGTTTTGTTTTCTACGTGTAGTTGTTTCATGCAGGGCTTCTGTTAGGAGAGAGACACAATGTGAAACAGATCCCTGTCACCTCCAACTACTCTTAGCATGAAACTCTCCCTTCCCTTGAACACCTTGATTTTGCCCAAATCTGTTAAAATGAATCTCAGTTCTTGCACCAGATCACAGACTATAAAACAAACAAAATTAAAAAATAAATAAATATTTTGTAATGGCTCATTTTCAGCCCAGAAAATGTATGGATTTTTTAGAAGTGTTTATTCTAAAGGAGAGCATGTTATGGTCTATCCATCAATATCATATGCAATTTAAATTACTTTTGGCAAGGCTGATGAAATAGAATTTTGAAAATATACTGAGTTAAATGTATTATAATAGTGTCTCTGTTATTATCTTAAGTTTTAATATTCTTTTATGCTATTTCACGCCATCTTTCAAAAAACTAAAGTTGTCTAAGACAGAGTAGCTACTTTAAAAGATTTACTGACCAAGTGATTTAAATTACATCTTTTAATCGTTGTTGTTTAGTTTAAGTCAGTTCAGGTCAGTCGCTCAGTCATGTCCGACTCTTTGTGACCACATGAACTGCAGCTCGCCAGGCCTCCCTGTCCATCACCAACTCCTGGAGTTTACCCAAACCCATGTCCATTGAGTCAGTGATGCCATCCAACCATCTCATCCTCTGCCATCCCCTTCTCCTCTTGCCCTCAATCTTTCCCAGCATCAGGGGCTTTTCAAATGAGTCAGCTCTTCACATCAGGTGGCCAAAGAATTGGAATTTCAGCCTCAATATCAGTCCTTCCAATGAACACCCAGGACTGATCTCCTTTAGGATGGACTAGTTGGATCTCCTTGCAGTCCAAGGGACTCTCAAGAGTCTTCTCCAACACCACAGTTCAAAAGCTTTAATTCTTCAGCACTCAGCTTTCTTTAGAGTCCAACTCTCACACCCATATATGACCACTGGAAAAACCATCGCCTTGACTAGACAGACCTTTGTTTACAAAGTAATATCTCTGCTTTTTAATATGCTGTCTAGGTTGGTCATAACTTTCCTTCCAAGGAGGAACTGTCTTTTAATTGCATTGCTGCAATCGCCATCTACACTGATTTTGGAGCCCAAAAAGTAAAGTCAGCCACTGTTTCCGCTCTTTCCCCATCTATTTGCCATGAAGTGATGGGACCAGATGCCATGATCTTAGTTTTCTGAATATTGAGCTTTAAGCCAACTTTTTCACTCTCCTCTTTCACTGTCATCAAGAGGTTCTTTAGTTCTTCTTTTTCTGCCATAAGGGTGATATCATCTGCATTTCTGAGGTTATCCATATTTCTCCCGGCACTCTTGGTTCCAGCTTGTACTTCTTCCAGCCCAGCATTTCTCACTAAGTCATATGCGACTCTTTTGCAAACCCATGGATTGCAGCCTGCCAGGCTCCTCTGTCCATGGGATTTCCTAGGTAAGAATACTGACATTTCCTTCTTCAGGGAATTTTCCCAACCCAGGCAGATTCTTTACCACTGAGCCATTAGAGAAGCCAAATTATATACTATTTGATTTTTAAAATAATTCATCTTTAAAACAGTGATGATACATCTCAAGATATAACTAATGAAGTCTCTGGAGCTCCAGAGACTAAAAAGTCAAGTCTGAAAATGCTTCAGGAGAGGTCAACATTTAGTCACTTTAAAAATGTGTGCACTTTCTAATCAGATTCACCCTCACTTTATTCAAAGTGGGACAGTAGTTAAAGTTACATCATTCAATGGTATTTAATTCAACAGGTGTTTATTGCATGCTTTCCTTGTCTTAGGCTCTGCTTTAGGTACCAGAGATCCAAAGTTGAGACACAATAGATATTCTACCTCCTTATAGAAATTATAGCCCACTTACAATGGGATGTAAAATAAATCACAAAAACTCAAATTAAAGGCAGAAATGAAAATTAAGTTTTCATCGACAAAGAACCAAAAAATATAATGGTAGTTGGGAAGACAATGCTCAGACATTATTGATTCTCTAAAAACAAGAAAATGGAAAACTCACGTTTGCCATAAAAATCTACTCACTCAGGTTAATCTAGATTGAGCTTTCGCAAAATTACACCTACTAATGAAAGTTACCATTAAAGCAACCAGCAGTGGGTGTAATAGCATTCATTATTCTTTCATCAGTTATTCCCATGATTCATCAAAGTGTTCTTCATCAACCAATTTATTAGGCTTAACATCCAGTATTATGAGGTAATTCTAAGTCTTATCAAAGCACGAAGCTGTTATATAAGAGTTTCTGAATAATAAGTGAGCTATAATAAAGGAATGAAAAACAAGTTCCAGGGAGCTCACAGAATCAAAATATAATCATGATATAGTACCCACAGACTATAATTAAAATTGCCACATAAATATACTGTTATCCAGTGCATTCACTCATCTGTATAGTACTGCTTGTTTTGAGGAAACAGAATTTCTCTCATACAATAAAACTAGATGATAGTGGATCATAGAACCAAAGGAATCACCTCCATCTTTGGGAAGCCAATCCACTGGATTCTTTTCCATAGCATTCATGTTCTTCTCCCTTGAAGAATTCGAGGTGACAGAGATGAGAAATTTTGTCTCATAGCAAGTTTCATACTGTATTTCAGAATGAATATAGACCTGTCCCAACCTTCTATATCTATATCATCATCTCATCTAAAATAAGAAAGGAGGTTAAGAGGGAATATAACTTAAAAAAAAGAAAAAAAAAACTGTAAATGTTCTCTATGTTGTGGTTCTTTAGCAGGTAGGACGATGAATGTGTTGAATTAAAATAGATAAGTAAGTGGATTCACTCACTCCCCCAATTTGAATATTGACCAAATGCTTTCTCTACTTCAGACAGGGATTCTTCCCCTCATAGAAATCAGCAGCATGGCTCACATCCTCGCAGAAAATATGATAAACATCAATACATAGTCACAAATGTCATGAATGATGTGGAAGAGGACCTTAAGAAGATTTCTGCCTTGTGTACAGAATCTGGGGGTGGAGGAGCAGAGGGATGGAGAGAGAGGATATAAACAGAATTTCCAGCAAAATATGGAGATAAAGAGCAGGTTTAGTTTGGAAAAGATCCAGAGATAAGGTTACTATGTGTACTCCCAGTGACAGCCTCCACTTGGAGCCTAGGTCAAAGTCTAGGCAAAACTAATACAATTATGTAAAGTTTAAAAATAAAATAAAATTTAAAAAAATAAATAAAGTGTATCTTCTCCCAATATACCCAGTGTTCCACCTCCATCAGCAGTGAGGAAAATAGGAGAGGAAAGAAGTAAGTTATTAATATTAAGAATGAGTTCATTTTCTTTAAAGAAATGTGGTGACCACTGTAGGCAATTTCTGGAAATGGCATGATCAGGATCCCGTACACTGGGAATAACTCCATCAGCTGCGTAATTTTTCCTACATCTCTGTAGTCCTTCTACCTCAAACTTGAATCAACTATTTTGCCCCACCAGCACACCAGTCTAGCTCTAGTTCCCAACATAAATTCTGGCTGGAACAGCAAATATTGGAACAACCTTAGTCTTCCCTTCTATTGAGGGTTGGAGGCCAGCAATGGAGTAGTAATGATTTGGTCCAGGGCCCTACGTAGCTGTTACTTTACCCTTTCTCCTCCACAATGGCCTGGTTTATAGGTCTGAGCTTCTGCCTTGATCCCTCCTCAATATGGCTGAGGTCTCTCACAGACTGGGGTCATTACCAGGATCTCTTCTCATGGTCTATTCTCTTGATAACTCATCTGGCCATTGCCTTTTTCTGTAGGTGACTAGCCTTTGCTTCTCATACCACTGGTTTCTGACTGGGGTCCTTTGGTAACTAAGCAAATTTCCTACAACCACCATGCAGCTCTAGCTCACTGTACAACCACCCAGACTTTCCCTTTTCAGTGCTCTATTCATGTACAACCCATTCATGCCGCACTCTGTTAGGCCTTGAAGTATTCGGTTGTCCTCAAGGTAGCCTCAGCAAGCTGATTTAATTCACACAGTCTAGAGCAAATGCTCTTGGTGGTGGCTCCTCCTCTCCTCTTTTTTTTAATATTTATTTATGTGTTTTTGGCTGCTCTGCGTCTTCATTGCTGTGTGTGGGCTTTTCCAGTTGTGGCGCACAGGCTTCTCATTGTGGTGGCTTCTCCTGCTGTGGAGCACGGTCTAGCTTTTGCTGGCTTTAGCAGTTGCAGCACGTGGGCTTCACTGCCCCGGGGCATGTGGAATCTTCCTGCACAGGGGTCGAACCCATGTCCCTGCATTGGCAGGCAGATTCCTAACCACTGGACCACGAGAAAAATCTCCTCTTATTCTTAATATAGTTGTTTCCTACAGACATGTCAGTTACTCCAGCTGACACTGGAGTAATAAAATGGCACCAAATCACTGAAAATCATCTCGGTCCCATGATTGGTTGGTTGGTTCATTGGATTTTTATTTTTCTCTGCTTTCATCTAAATGAAACTACTAAGGTCTATACATCTGAATTTTCTCTCTGACTTGCAAACAAAAGAACCAGAATGCTTAACATAGACAAAACCTCAAATTCCTCGTATCCCATGCTTATATGCTGAGAACAAATAAGACTTGTCTTCCTCATCAGAAATATTCACGGGCACACCAGAATCACAGAATCAAGTCTATGACAAGATGTTCTTCTTATATAACATACTGGCTCTCTCTGTTACCGGATTGTGACTTCTTGCCAGCCAAAAGCTGATATATTCTTGGAAATGTCTCTGCCAGAATTTTTCAAAAAGATAATTTACACTCTAGGAAATTATTTTGTCCACAAAAGAAACAGATGCATTTGCCCTTAAGGGACAAGACTTCCCTGTCCTGCTGTTGTATTTACAAAAGTCAAATTTGCCAAATATCAGCATATGGTTTTATCAGGGAGATGACTCCTGGTTTCTATTGCTATTGTCTTCTTACTACACAGAAAGGAAGTTCTCAAGGCTGTCTGCATGTTAAATCACCTCCCCAGTTTTTAACAAATCCTTCTGATGTGCGTTTCATCCCCCAGGGGCCTTGATTTAACTGACCCAAGACGGGGCCCAGGCATTGGGATTTCTTTCTAAACTCTGCAGGCAATTTTGCTGTGCAGTCAGGGTGGAAAATCATAGCTGCAAGGTCAGTGTATGCATATTTCCTCGTTACTGTGCACCAAAATCCTGGATATCTGGGTAGAATATTAATCTCACGTGGTTTCACTTTTTAATTCCCAGGTAGCATCTCCTAGTCTGGTGAGGTTGGGATCAATAATGAACTTGAGTGAGGCTCAGAGGAGTATAAGCTCTGTGTGACTATTCCACTCCTAAATCCACAAGCCTTCTGGAGATTTCCCCAGCCTCTCTCTTTCTGCTGCTCTGGAACAGATGGTTTGTCTTAACAAAACATTTTGCTATTTTTAATTTGTTTGATGATTTAAGGCCAGATTCTTCCCTCAGACAGCACAGAAGCCTTCAGTGGTTGCAAGGCAATCTTAAATCCTACCCGGTAAAGGTTATTCTATCCTCCAGCGTGAGTTGCAAGGAAGCAAGTCCATTCTCCCTTGATTTTGTGATATCTACTTATTTCATCATCTTGCATCTCCCAATAAACAAAGGATTTAGTATTCTAATGCCTTAGTCTCCTCCATCTAGAAAGCTCCCTTACAAAATTATGTTTAATGCTGCTGAAAGGAAAGCTATCTTTCAGCCCAATGTCACCTGCTATTTAAAAATATTCAATATTTGTTTTACATTTTTATCCAAGTTTTGTTCTTTAGAAAATGCCACTAGTGATGTAATGGATGGCATTAAGTTACATATGTTCCTTTCAAACATGCTTCAATGCTACCATGAAATAAAGAAAATTGAATTCTGAAATGCAATATTCTGTATTCTGCCAGTACCAAAAAAATAAGGCATTATTAGCTTTTGGGGAGACATTAGGCAGCAGAGGTTTATGTTATCTTTTTTTCCTTTTCCAAATAAAATATCTACAGAATTATATAGAGTTATTCAACCTAAAGTAAATGCATGTATATCAACATATTCTATGATTTAACTAGTAAACAGGAGTACTGAAAAATGAAATGTGCAAGTTTAGTAACAAACTGAAGCAGCCTCTCTTTGGGAGCTTTCAAGGTAAGCCTGCTGCTGCTAAGTCACTTCAGTCGTGCCAACTCTTTGTGACCCATGGACTGTAGCCCGCCAGGCTCTTCGGTCCAAGGGATTATTCTCCAGACAAGAATACTGGAGTGGACCGCCATGCCCTCCTCGTAGGGGTCTTTCTGACCCAGGGACTGAACCCACATCTCTTACATTTCCTGCATCACCAGGCACCAAGGTAAGCCTGCTGCTGCTAAGTCACTTCAGTCGTGTCCAACTCTGTGTGACCCCATAGACGGCAGCCCACCAGGCTCCCCCGTCCCTGGGATTCTCCAGGCAAGAACACCGGAGTGGGTTGCCATTTCCTTCTCCAATGCATGAAAGTGAAAAGTGAAAGTGAAGTCGCTCAGTCGTGTCCGACACTTGGCAACCCCATGGACTGCAGCCCACCAGGCTCCTCCATCCATGGGATTTTCCAGGCAAGAGTACTGGAGTGGGTTGCCATTGCCTTCTCCTAAGGTAAGCCTAGTAGTTGCTAAAGTAAGGAGTTAACATTGAGTTAAATGATTTGCTTTTCTTTACCTTCATAATTTCCATTGGCAATGCCTATTAGTCTTTTTTTGACAGGAGTCAAAGGGATTCAACTAATTCCTACATTTTTCAGTTGAATGTATGCAAGAGGAAACCACCCCCCAGCCCCCGTCCCAAGACTTCATATAATGAGATAACATACCACCTCCACTACAGGGCCCTATCAGGATCCAATTTTACAATTTTGAAGCCTCATTATATTACTCTACTTAATTAATATCACATTTGATTTTACAGTATTTTTCCCAACTGACAAAATCAAATGATTCCTTTAATGGGATAGTAAATCTAATTTAACTTTTGATATATTTTTCCATTTATTTTAGCAATCATAAATTTGAGTTTAGGAATGGCATATTGTCAGTAAAAATGTTAGTAATGCTAGTAAGGACAATGGCAGCCTACATCTTTTAATGCCCTCTCTTAGGCAGAGTGAAGAAAAGTAATGATGTAGTGTGGTAGACTGACAGTGAGGACCCCCACGTTCTAACACTGGTTTTCACATCAAGTTGTTTCCACTAAGCCTCAGTCTCCTTATCTGTGAAATGGGACAGGTAGACTACCAGTAGTTAAAACTGTGGATCCCTAAAGGAATCAAGAAGGTCACACCAGTTCTAAAGGAAAGAGGAGGCTGTTATGCAGCCCCTACTTCATTCAACTGGTCTTCTCTTTCATCTATTATATAGTTAGGGCTGCTTTTGTTAGAGGGAAAAAAGATTTCATTTTTCTAAAACTAGTTTGAAACACTATTAAAATAAACATTGGCCAAGGTCTTGTCCAATTTAACAAATGGAGGAACACTTTGGGTAGGATTTAAGCTCCTCAGTCATGTGTCCTAAGCCTCTCACTAGAAATTTGAATTTGCATCTCAGTCATACTACACTGCTGCTGCTGCTGCTGCTAAGCCACTTCAGTCGTGTCCGACTCTTAGCGACCCCATGGACTGCAGCCTACCAGGCTCCTCCATCCGTGGGATTTTCCCAGGCAAGACTACTGGAGTGGGGTGCCATTGCCTTCTCTGCATACTACACTAGACTTTGATATTAGAAGATGAAATCCAGTTGCTATGTAAGGCTATAACATGGTTTGAGACTAGCATTCCTGTTTATAGTTCAGTATATTACACCAAAATGATTAAAAAAGCTTTTGGGAAAAAATTCAAAATGTGGCAGTATCCCATGCTTACTGAGTCAAAATCTGGAGAAAAGGTGAGATGGTTGTGTTGGTATGCATTTTGAAAACACATTCCCAAGTTCTTCTGCTGCTCACCTTATATTAAAAAACATTATTTATATGATTGTTTTGTGTGTTTTTATTCCTTAGTTTTCTCTTTGGCTCCCCATCATAAAATTAATACCACCATGTGTACCAATTTAATCAACTAGGTTTGGGAAGCAGAATTTTCATTTTACACTAAAGGACTTTCTTAAGAGGGAGCAATGCCATCTTCAAATGGCCTACCAGGGTACCCAGAAAGCTCTCAAAACCAAACTGAACTTAATTAGCATCTTCTAAGGAACAACAGTGGTAGGGTTCTGCTCAAGAAGAGATAACGGGATGAAGATATAACAGGATTTCCCACTGTGCATCTATTTCAATTCTAGACTATGTCAATTAGCAAAATTCTCCAAAGACTTACAATCTCATAGTAGGGAACCAATCTGCTTTGGCTTAACAGCTCTAGCCTGCAAGACAAATAAGAAAGGGAAGAGGAGCAAGAAACTGCAGATTATTTCCTTTACCTGGAATATGGTTCCCAAAAATATGAACAAAGGTTTATAAACAGTCTTCCTTTCAAACATTACTGTGTTTGCAAGATGGAAAATCTGGGAAATGGTTTGACAGAACTCTTAATGCTCATCCTCCAAGGAGTGTGAGATTAGGCTACCATAATAGTGAAATACTATGGTAGTCAACAAGTTGTCTTGAGTAGATTTTCAAACCTGGGCTAGTGGTGTCCATCAAATAACTATTTTGATGAAAGGAAAGCTATAGTCATGTTGTCTCATAATCTCAGTCATGTTATTTCCTCTCAGTGTGGCCCCTGGAATCTTCCATGACCCCTCTGCCAAGAGGAAGGTAGAATTTGGGCAGCATCTCCCAGGATGAGTTCAAGGTTGACAGGTAAGGGAGAGGAAAGAACATTTGTGGCAGAAGGGACAACGTGGATGGACAGCATTGGGGGAGAGTGCCTGCTTCTGGGAGGCAAGGAAGTAGTGGTTTCAAAGCTCTGGCTTCATGCTGCTGATTGCTAAAAAAGTGTAAAAAGGATCAATCACCTTTTTGGGGGGAACTGCTGGTCTGGATAGAGAAGAATGGGCTTTTAGCCCATGGAAACTAGTAAGACGGAGTTTTATATCTGGAGGAGGGGTAAAGCACAGTTAATGGTTTAGATAATAGAAAGGAAAAGCCAGATGCTTAGAGAAATACTGAGCTGGGGCTATGGCAATAATGCAGGAAAGAGATGCAGGCGGCTGGCCAGAGGCAGAGGTGGTGAGCGTGACTAGGGTGAGATAGTATGACAGACATTTTGGAGAAACCAGGGGACTGGCAGTCTGTGGGGAGGGACGAGACACAAGTCAGAGGTGTCTAGATAGGGCAGCTCACTGGATAACGATTCTGGCCAAGTGAATCAGGGAATACAGGAGTGTGTACGAGGAGATGAGTAGGTGGGGGCCTAGAGAGGGCTTTAAAATAAGAGTCTAGACTTTAAAGTGCCCAAGCCTGCCACAGGACCCCTGGAGCATCTCCTGGAGAACACACATGTTCACAACATACGCTAGTTTCTTGGAGGAAAACTGCAGCGTGTCCGTCGTCAAGCTCATCAAGCATGTATATGCACCATCCAAGGAGGGAGTTGCTTTCTAGTTCTGTTCCAAATCTCTGAGAATCTAAGAGAGATAATCAGCTGCATTTTACCAAGTGGTGTGACCTTCATGGTTTTCAAATTCTTCTAGATTCATTTCTCTCATTCAAGTTGCACAATCTTCCATCATTAAAGGGATAAGATTTTGTTGCTACTATTTCAAAACTGAAATGGAAAGATTTGCTAGAGTCCCAATAGCTGATTACCTAAGGAGCTGGTCCTCTTTACACTAACTCCTACTAACCATAGCTTTATATTTAACATGTAGGCAAGGATGTATATATAAACATTACACATTTTGAAAGTAAAATACCTATATTAAAAAGGGTTATAATGTTATACTATATTTCAAACAATAAAAGCTCTAGCCATAAAAGGCAGAACTTTAACCATTACACTTGAAACCTGAGAGAAGTCTGTATTAGAAAAATGTTAAGAAAAACTTTGCCATTGTCAATAACTGAAGGATTATACTGTAAAGGGCTATGAAGTGCTTGGTTCACTGTGCTGAAGTGAACTGTGAACTGTACAGAAGGGAACTGTGGACAGTTCTACCACCAGACAGAACATCTGCATACTCAGGCATTTGCTTTAAAAAATTTATTTTACATTTACAGTACATATCATACCATACTATATTCTGGTGTTTCAGCACTGAAAAATAAGATCCCCGATCCCATTCCAGTGGAGCAGTCAGAAACGCACACAGAAATTATTACTGTAATACCATGTGTTACAGAGAAGCAGTTCCTAACCTGGGCTCTTCAGCGAAGGCAGGCACTGAATCAAAGGATGTGTAAGAGTTACTGTTGGTGGGAGTGTAAACTGGTGCAGCCACTATGGAGAAGAGTATGGTGGTTCATTAAAAAACTAAAAACAAAGCTACCATATGACCCTGAAATCCCTGAAAGCACATATGCAGAGATAGACAAAGTCCAAAAGGATATATGCACCCCAATGTTCATTGCAGAGCTGTTTACAACAGCCAAGACATGGAAACCACCTGAATGTCCATCAACAGAGCAGTGGATAAAGAAGATGTGGCCCATATCTACAATGGAATATTACCCAGCCGTTATAAAGAATGAAATCATGCCATTTGCAGCAGCGTGGATGCACCCAGAGATTGTCATACTGAGTGAAGTCAGAAAGAAGAAATATTTTACAACATCCCTTACATGCGGAACCTAAAAAGTAATGATACAAATGAACTCCTCTATAAAACAGAAACAGACTCACAGACTTAGAACAAACTTATGGTTGCCAGCGGGAAGGATGGGGTGAAGGGCATAGTTAGGGAGTCTGAGATTGACATGTATACACTGTTATAGTTAAAATGGATAACCAACAAGATCCCGCTATATAGCACAGGGGACCCTGATCAACATCATGCGGCAGCCTGGATGGGAGGGGAGTTTGGAGAAGAATGGGTACATGTATATGCATGCCTGAGTCCCTCTGCTATTCACCTGAAACTATCACAACACTGTCCATTGGCTGTACGCCAATATAAAATAATGTTAAAAAGATACCTAAGAGTGAACCAGGATAAAAGCTGGGCAAGTGCATTGTTCTGGGAACAGTCTGGCCTCCTTCCCATTCTTCAGAAACTTCCTGCTTCCCAGAAAGATCTCTGATTTGGACCCTGCATATTGAATGACTCTGGAGCTTCTTTTTTGAACAGTTGTTTCTCCTAAGACTAGAAATTACTCAGAGTTGAATCCTAGTTGCCCCTGGCCTTTGTAGTAAACATGCGTTGAGTCAAAATAAGGCACTGCACACTATAATATTACAAAATGCTAGAGCTGGGAGGGAATTGACTCCAACTCCTTCAGTGAATATATAAGGAACCAAGGAATGTAAGGGTGTTTATAAACAAGGTGTAGAATATAGCATCTAACTTAATGTAGATGCAATCCTCCCCGGTGGTTTTTAAAGCAACATTTGGAACTTAGGCAAATTCAGGTATGATTTGCGCCCCTGCCTCCACCTGCCACCCCTGTTCTTCCTTCATTTCACCTGCAAAGGGTGGCTAGGCTTCCATACACCCTATTCACCAAGTTTAATTTCTCGATGCAGATTACTGCAGTGTCTTCTGCCTACTGTATTTCTAACAGTGATTGTTTTTAGAACTACTGGTTTCAATTTTAAGGTAAAACCCTTACCACTCCTTGAATAATTCTCATAGAGGAGTTCTTAATAAATACACACAGTGATGGAGAAAAGGAGGGAGGGAGAGGCAGGAACTCAGCTCAAAGACAAGTTTTAGCTGTAAGTGGCATCCTTAAGTAAAGAAAAAAGTAATGCAAAGGTAGTAAGGATGAGAGAGTTAATTAAAAATTTTTACAGAAATAAAAACTCAGAAGAGAGAAAGAAACTCACGCAGAAGGGCAGAATGAAAATATGAAAAAGCTTGCATTCCAAAATTATGTTTGGATCACCAAACCTAAATTACACCAATGAAGTGTTACAAATGAGCGAAAATTATTAAATGGTGGAATCACTGATGCTAAATAACTGGGACTTAAAGGTAACTTGATAATGGAGATATGGAAAAATGACATCCTGCAACTATAAAATGAATAGCCTCAATTTAAGCCCAATAACTTATTCCTGCTACTATTGTTGCAACTAGCCACCTTTGGTTCATACCCTCAACCTCCAACAAAACACATTTGGCAACACTGGTTACTGAAGTAATAGGCTATGCCCAATATATCTGATATACATTTAAAAGGATCCCGCTGTCTACATCATCAGAGTTAAGAAAGATAAATTGATCAAAACTGTAGGTAAATAAACCATTACATGAAATGCTGGCTGCCAGTTCTACAGCCTCAATACCACAAAGGCTTTTATATGATCCTTAAAACAACAGTCCCTGTCTGGTAAACAGTTGGTATTACTTGCTCCCCATCGGTTCCACTGAGTAATGCTCAATATATCTTCGAAATGTTGGCAATGGTAAATCAGGTTTTCATGACACAAGTGCAACACAGTCTATGTAAACTTCTCTCAATCCTCCAGTCAGCAGCATACAAATATATGTGTGTGTATATATTAGTTACAGAGAACTGGTTCTTTACTCTGACTACATATTACAATCACCAAAAGCTTGCAAATCATAACCAACATCCCCAGCAACTTCACCCCAATGGTTCTGGTCTGGGATGGAGCCTCGACAGTGCTTTCAAAGGCTCCCAAGTGACTCTAACATACAGTCAGCATTGAAAATCACTGGCCTAGACATTTCTGATGTCAGTACAATTAGGGGAAAAAATTACATTAAAACAAAAGCATTTACAAGGCAGCACTTGAATACTGATTTTATTATCACTTTTCTTTCTCAAATCATGATATTAAGCTTCTCTTATAATGTATCTTTCAAGTCCTTTACTCTTTTTTTTGGCCTGTTTGTTTTCCTAGTGATTTTATAGGAATTATTTGTTAATTATGGAAACTGGTCTTCTCTTTGTCATATATATTGAGTTCTTTCTCTCAGAATATTTTCTGCCAGCCTGTGACTTTTTTTTTCCTTTCATTTTTTTCTTAATGGTATCTTTTAAAACGCAGACATTTTAAGTTTAGATGAAGTTCATTTATAAATTATGTTCTTGTATGGCTTGGGCTTTGTGTCCTGTCTATCCCAAAGGTTTTAAATATAGTCTATATTTTCTAGTAGAAGCTTCAAATTAGCTTTTAAATTTAGGTTTATCATCTATCTTAAATTAGTTTTTGCATATGATGTGTAGCAGAGCTGAAGCCCAATATTTTTCCCCCATAAACTTATTGGATTGTTTCAAAACTATGTTTTGAAAAGCTATTCTTTCAAAATGGAATTATCTTGGACTCTTATTAACTGGTCATGTATGAGTAGGTAGCTATTTCTGGATTCGATATTCTACTCAGTTGATGTACTTTCCTATTGTTAATGCTAATGCCACTCTGACTTTATTATTGTACCTTTAAATAAATCTTGAAATCAGGTACTATGAGTCCTATAACTTCTTTTGCAAAATTGTTTTGGCTATTTTAGATCATATCATTTATATTTCATTTGCAGTTGTATAAATCTTACACATCTTATACATTTTACAAACAAACCTGCTGGGATTATGGTTGGGATTGTGTTGAATCTACAAATCACTTTAGAGAGAACTGACATCTTAACAATATTGAGTGCTCTTGTTGTGTCAGTCACTAAGTCGTGTTTGACTCTTTGCAGCCCCATAGACTGTAGCCCACCAGGCTCCTCTGTCCATGATTCTCCAGGCGAGAACTCTGGAGTGGGTTGCCATTTCCTTTTCCAGGGGATCTTCCTGACCCAGGGATCAAACATGGGGTCTCCTATATTGCAAGCAGATTCTTAACTGAGCCACCAAGACAGCCCTAATCCCAAATATGATACAGCTCTCCATTCACTTAGGTTTTCCGTAATTTCTTTCAGCAATGTATTCTAGTTTTTAGTTTATAGGCCTATGTTTTTTGTTAAGTGTTTACTAGGTGTGTTTTTACTTTGATATTATTGTAAAGGACTTCTAAATTTTTCATTCTCCTTTATTTGATTTTGATGTATAAAAATATAACTGATATTCATATATTTACTTGTTAAACTGTACTCTCACTAAATTAACTTTAGGAATTATTCTTTAGGTTCTTTAGAATATTCTAAATAAACAATCATGCTTTTGTTACTTTATTTCCAATCTATTGGCCTTTTATTATGATTTCTCCCCTTACTATAGTGGCTTGTGCCTCCACAAAAGTTAGGACAGCTCAAAGAATACGCTTGTTTGTTCTGGCCCCAGTGTTAGGAAAATCATTTAATATTTCACCATTTAGTATAATGTTAGTTATAGGCTTCTAATAGATTACATTTATAAGATTGAGGACACATTCATCCTCAGTTTTCTGACATCTTTTTAAAACAATAAATAGGTGTTAATTTGGTCAAATTCTTTTTCTGCATGTATCAAAATAATAATATTTTTTTTCTTTTATTCTGTAAATATAATAAACTATAAAAGTTATTTTTGAATGTTATTTTAGCCTCTCATTTCTAGGATAAACCCAATTTGGTCATGATGTTTTACCTTTTTATGCATTGTTGGATTCAATTTGCTAGCATTCTGTTATGGATTTTTTCCATCTATGTTCATGAGAAATATTGGTTTATAATTTTCCTTTCATTTAATGACTTGGTCATGGTTTGTTATGAAACTTATGTTGTCCTCATTAAAGAGTGATAGAGCTTATGCAAAAATAGTATTTCTTCTCTAAGTACGTGAAGAATTACCAATGAAACTACCCAAACTATGTGGGAATACTTTTTATTATAAAAGTAGTTACTTCAGTTGATATAAATTTTATCAAAGTTTTCCTGAACTTTATAATTTTAATACCTTTAAATCATTTTAGTGGTAGACTACCAATTTTTAAATATATTAGTATATATATAAAACTTAATGATCAAATTCACTTTATGTCAGCAAGTGCTTTAAAGCCTCTAATATTACAAAACTTTTCAACTGATTAAAAATTTTAGAATGGATATAGCAATAATATTGGTTAAATATTTCTCTTACTAGAGATTCAGAATTAACTCATAAGAAATTATAAAAAGCAATTAACTGATTTCTCTTAAGAATATATGTAATTTGGACAATTTATAATTTCTACCCTCATTCTTAGCTTCCTAATTTATGAAATGAAGGAACTGGATTTGATACTTTCTAAGAATTCATCCAGCTACAGCAGCCCATTACTTTCAATTTATGCTATTATATTCTTTAGATAAAGTATTAAGTGTTTTACTTAGAGTCTGAATAAATTTAGCCTGCCAATAATCTTAATTAAATCTATTTTTGAGAATTTCTAAAGTACGTCATAGGAACATTTTTGGACCTTATCGTTAAAAATGGGGTGGAGTATCTGTATTTTCTATTTAAACACATTGTTATTAAAAGGCAAACAAGAGCTTTAAGATCTAAACATTGCTCTTTTGTAAGTATGTATTCTTTGTTAGGAATATATGTGTTAAATTTTGAAAATGAGATAACAGGTTTGACTTATAAAGACTAAAGGATTTTGTGACATGCTGGGTAAACAGCTGAGAAAAATTTAAGTACGTACTATGCGCAAAGCACCCAAGATATAGCAGTAAACAAAAATACACTAAAAAAACCCAGCCCCCATAGAGCAAATATTTTTGTAATGCAAATGAGAAGAATGACATCACTGAATTGGCTTGGATGTTTCAAACTCACAGCAGAAATTTTGCAGAGCTCTTGGCATTGTCTGCTGCTGTATCTTCTTTTTCCTTCTATCTCTGCTACATCACTGCTGCCCTACTTCCTGCTTAGGCTATTTGGTGCACAGAATGGAAATTTTGTAAATCATGGTTGATGATTTTAACCAGTGCATCACTGTTTCATGCAATTAATCAATTAGGTATTTTAACAAATAATGAACACTATGGAAACAGAACCTAACCCCAACAGTTAGAATATTGCTGGTCTTAGCTACCTATGTGTCCCACTCCCTTTCCCCACATCAGTGCACCTCCACCAACAGCAGCCATCCTTAAACTCTCTAATTCTTCTAGTAGACTAATCTTCCCATCTTAGAAGCACCAAAACCTGAGTGTGTGTGCTCTACTGCAGGGCTAGCTATATCTTTATTTCTTCTCCACAGGGCCTAGCACTAAGCCAGTCAAGAGTATTTGTTTAGTTAATGTTTGTGGAGAGAAAGTACTACAGGAACTCCTGGTTCTGTCATTCAGTGCCTGCAGACACTGCCATTAGGTATAATATATGCCTGTGTGGGACTTATGTTTAACAAAATGAACTATCATGTACACAGACTTAACAGTTAAAGGGATACAACTGTGGCCATTACTTTGGAAAACTAAGCAGTGGCTACAGGACTGGAAAAGGTCAGTTTTCAGTGCAGTCTCAAAAAAGGGCAATGCCAAAGAATGTTCAAACTACTGCACAATTGCACTCATTTCACATTCTAGCAAAGTAATGCTCAAAATCCTCCATGCTAGGCTTCAACAGTACGTGAACCAAGAACTTCCAGATGTTCAAGCTTCATTTAAAAAAGGCAGAGGAACCAGAGATCAAATTGCAACATTCACTGAATCAAAAAAAGCAAGGGAATTCCAGAAAAACATCTACTTCTGCTTCATTGAATATACCAAAGCCTTTGACAGTGTGGATCACAACAAACTGGAAAATCTTCAAGAGATGGGAATACCAGACCACCTGACCTGCCTCCTGAAAAATCTGTATGCAGGTCAAGAAGCAACAGTTCGAACCAGACATGGAACAATGGACTGGATCCAAATTGGGAAAGGAGTACATCAAGGCTGTTTACTGTCACTGTGCTTATTTAACTTAAATGCAGACATCGTGAGAAATGTCAGGCTGAATGAAGCACAAGATGGAATCTAGATTGCAGGGGAAATGTCAATAACCTTAAATTTGCAGATGACATCACCCTTATGGCAGAAAGTGAAGAGGAACTAAAGAATTCTTTGATGAAGTTGAAAGAGGAGAGTCAAAAAGCTGGCTTAAAACTCAACATCCAAAAAACTAAGGTCATGGCATCCGGTCCCATCATTTCAAGGCAAATAGATGGGGAAATCCTGGAAACAGTGACATACTTTATTTTCTTGGGCTCCAATATCACTGCAGATGATGACTGCAGCCATGAAATTAAAAGGCACTTGCTCCATGGAAGAAAAGCTATGGCCAACCTAAACAGCATATTAAAAAGCAGAGACATCATTTTGCCAACAAAGTCTGTATACTCAAAGCTATGATTTTTCCAGTAGTCACGTATAGATGTGAAAGTTGGACCATAAAGAAGGCTGAGAGCCCAAGAACTGATGCTTTTGAACTGTGGTGTTGGAGAAGACTCTTGAGACACCCTTGGACTGCAAGGAGATCAAACCAGTCAATCCTAAAGAAATCAATCCTGAATATTGACTGGAAGGACTGATGCTGAAGCCGTAATTCCAATACTTTGGCCACCTGATGGGAAGAACTGGTTTGTTGGAAAAGACCCTGATGCTGGGAAAGATTGAAGGCGGGAGGAGAAAGGGGCAGCAGGGGATGATATGGTTGGATGGCACCACTTACTTAATGGTCATGAGTTTGAACAAGCTCCGGGAGATGGTGAAGGACAGGGAAGCCTGGTGTGCATAGAGTCGCAAAGAGTCGGACATGACTGAGTGACTGAACACCAAGAAACTGGGATCTAAACTAAACATCTATGTATATACACTAATGAGGTATTCACATAAGCATTCTAAAGCATATTAAAATCTCATAATACAAGCAATGGAAATTTGCTAACATTTGTACACAGATAAAAACTTTAAGAAAACAAACACTAACTTTCTTTGCACTTACAGTTAATTTCAACCATCACTGCTTCCATTATTAAAACAAACAAAAACAGATAGAGGCTTACGAAGTATCGGTAATGGAACTAAAGCTTCTGTTTTGTTTTGTTTTGTTAATCGAACTGGTACAATAAAAAACATTCAATATCTTCCGAAAATAAATCAATAAAATTTAAAAACTGCTAAGAAGGACAATGTTTTTTAACCTGGACTATGCTGAATTTCACTTTGTTCCTTGGTCCCCTGTTACCCTGCAAAGATACTCTATAAAACACAGCTTTTGTCTAATCACAACCACTTTTATCCTTCATATCATACATTCCTTTCCTTGCTGGCTCGGCAGACAAAGCTAAAAGCAATCCTGCTCCAGACCTACGAAATCACCCTAGCCTCATTTGCTCCACTTAATGTACTCCAATCTATGCTTCGATAGTTAAAATCAAATTGAGTATTACTATCACTACCTTTGTAAGGCATATACTTTTCTCAACTGTTTCACAGCTCGGTCAATTTGGTGGTGAGTTGATGTCAAATATTTTCCAATCCCTAGCTTACTCAAGTCAATACTTCAAACTTTAATCTTATCTGATATCACTCAAAACAAAACATCTTTATACAGCCCTTTCCTGAAAAACCTCTCCCATCTTTTACACAATTAGTAAATACAAAATACTGCAAACACTACCATTCTTAGCAATTTTTGATGTGATTCTCCCACACTGGGGTTCCAATTCATAGAATCCCATCCCTCACTCTTTCCCACTATTCTGAATATAGAGATAGCAAAAGGCAAGAGCTTCAAAACAACTTCACTATATTGTGTCACACCCATATCAGCACAAAGGACCCGCTGGGTGCAAAGCTAGGTCCATCTAAAAACACACTAATCTCTCCCCTATTCAAAGATACTCAATACACACACACACACACACATACACACACACACACATACATACACACACACACACACACGATATGAATAGTATATATCCAATACAAAACATCTTACTACTTTGGATTTAAAAAGTAAATCTTTTAAGAAAAAAAAGTATAGCTGATTCCTTATAAATAATCGCTTCAATGATTTAATTCCTCATTTTACACTGGCTGCTTTACATCCTCATATATTAACCTGGTAATACTGACATAATACTGTAAAATGTGTATATTACTAAAAAAAATGAAGACATTTACCCATAGCTTGAATAATCAAACAGTTGCAGCAAACTGTAACAGAAATAGTTTGGAAGACCACACAAATCATTTACTAATAATCAGCACAAAACTTATCAAATAGAAAATATGAATGAAAAGCTACAGAATTTAGAGAATCAATTAATAAATATAAACCTTTTCCATAGGAATTTAAGCAGAAAGAAAAGTAAATGTGAAAAGGTATGAACAATTCTAAGAAATGTTACTGGAAAATACTATGTAACTGAAGAAATATATATATATACACATAAAATTAAAGAGTCCACCAAGTGCCAAGCAAAACAGACCAAACAATCCCCATTGATGGCTTCTGGGAAGAAAAAAGAAACATGTATGAATAAGAATCGCACAACTAATTATTAAATCATATGCTAAAAATCAGTAGAATATCTATGCTGAGGGAATATAACCCTAAACTAAGATATGTCCACATAGCATAAGACTTACAGAAAGTTAAAGTGGTTAAAGATATTCTCAATCATTTTCAGACTCTCAAATTTCACAGAAATTTTACAAAATTAATTGTTTGCATACAGAGGACATCAGCAAGGAGAAAATAAACAGGATACTGATTAGATGGAGTGGAGAAGAGAAGCAGTAAATAAGGAGCACACTAAAATAACATTTTGTCCTGGGGCAGAAGGAGACAGGTTCCCAAGATTCAAGAGCATTAATTCACAAGCAGTCCTCTCAACAGTAAGGCAAGACAGCAAGGGTAACATTTATTTAGACATACACGATGTTAAATTTGGAGACTTAATTGTGAATCACATAAAGCCTTAATTAACACTTCCTAATCAGATGTTTCAGGGGAACGTGATTCCTCTTTGTAAATTGCCTAAGTAACAAAAGTGCCAGACCTTTGCAGACACAGAAAATGAGAGTTGTCAGAGTCATGTGCAGCAAATGGTGGCTGAGAATTTTATTTTACTTATATAGTTTCTGCATAAACATGAAGTGGTCACAGCAGTTTTACCTACACCTGTCATCTAGGGAACCAGGTATAAAGCAGAGGGGCAAAGTGCAATGGAAATCATGGAGTGGGGACAGTAAGATTTAAGGCTTCTAAAAGGCAAATATAACCCTCAGGATTTCTGCATCAGCACAAATAACAACTCTTTTTTTTTTCCTAATAGCATCTGGAATTAAGCTACATGTCTCTTATACTGCTAGGTAAAAGAATAAAAGTAAAAAGGACAAAACTTCAAGACACTCAAGGATGAAACATGTGAACATGAGCAGTCTGGTCACACACTCCCGAAGACAATTTTTCTCTCAAATTAGTTTCTTGGCTCCCATTTAACTGTTCTGAGAATCTTCACATTTCCTGGTCTACAGATAACTTGAGACGAAGGTGTCATACTTTTCTCATTCTTAGAGAAAAGTGTTCCTTATAGCTATTTGGTCCTCTTGCTTCTTAGCCTGGCTACTAAAGGAAGGAGCATTTGCAGCAGAGGGTTTAGTTTAGTGTCAATTCTTTTCCTGCTCACAAGATTGGTAGAAGAATAAATGGGAAAATTCTTACTTTTCAAGTTCTGTTATATTTGATTTGCTCTGCCTTGAAACACTCCAGAGATTCTTATTTATGATTTAAAGAATGACTAGACCACTGTAAGGCGATGTTAGCAAGGGAGCCATAGCATTTGATAAATATCCCATGAAGGAGGCCAGTCTTACTCAGGGAGCAGTAGGGTATTTTTTTATTTAGTTGGCAAATAAGTATTCAAATTCTTGATCAAACTCCTTCAGGGCCAGCCTATGTATTTAACTGGAAAGAACTCCACTATCTTTCCCAGCTGCAAAGTTGGTGACAATAGTTGATTTTTCCATTCTTAATAGAACTGCAGGTTCCACTTGCTGAATAGAGTTAAATACATAACACACAAACCAACATCTCATCTTTGAGGTATCTTCTTGGCTCTTCTTCAAAAACGTGTTTATGAAATATAAGTGATTTCTTTAGGGTGACATAGAAATATGAATGAGAGGCTGTACTCAGGACTCTATGTCCAGTAAGAATGCTAGAAAACATTGGACACTCTCACAAAGAAGATCCAACACTAAGCAATGGGTAATCCATCATCCTCACTGAAAAGCTCTATCCGAAATCAGATAACAAACTGCTAAAAGGAAAAAATAGTTAAGATAGATTATTTTAGAACCCTTTTCAAATTACAGTGGATTCTTTTACCTGGCTCGTTGGAGGAAGTAACAAATATTTTACATTAACTAAAGTTTATTTTTGTAAATACCTGACTCTCTAGAAACCTTTCTAAACGGTCTACTACATCTGTCCTTCTTAATCTGAATACTCTAAACTGTATGTGATGTAACAGTCAGTTACATCAGTGGTCCTCAAGAGACTGCAAGCCCCCACCCTCAATTTATTTGTGCACTTGTGGAGTCTCCTCCTCTTGAGTCTGGAAGTCTGGACTAGCTCTGTTATTGGCTTTAACCAGAAGAATGCCACAAACCTGATATTCTGCTAGCTCTAGGCCTAACACTTAAGAAGGCCTAGCAGCTTCTGCTTTTGTGCTGCATAGGAAGCCAGGAACCCCCATGAGGCACCTTGCATCTCATGGGGAGTCAACAAGGAGGTCTGAGGTCCCTGACTGACAGGCCTAGATGACCTTCCAGTCAACAGCCAAAATCAACTTGTCACACCTAAGAGTGAAGCACCTTATGAATGGATTCTCCAGTCTCAATTTAGTGGAGCCAGCTGACATTCTGTGGATATTCCGGGATATTCACCGTGGATATTCCCCGGGGACATTGCGGGGCTCAGAGATGAGCCCCCTCCAGGGTCATGCCCAGATTGCAAAGTATCATATGAGCAAATGACTGCTTGCTGCTGTTCTAAGCCACTGTGTTTTGGGATAACAAACAACTGAAACACTGTACTTGATCTTTTCTTGATGGCTCATGGTCATCAAATTTTTTGAAGAACACAACAGAAGATATCAGAGGATCTGGATTCTTATTCCAGGTCCACCACTTATGGTCTGGTCATTTAGCTGTTCATATTTCCAATTTCCACATGTATAAATTCTGATTATTCCATAAGACTGTTTGTAAAATGTGACCAAAAAACGCACTGCAGTGCTTTCAAAACTATTCCATACTTCTGAATCTATTCCATGTTAGTATATTACCTTTAACTCCCTATTCTAATTTTTATCTATTACTCCCAATACAAAAGTAAAGTTTTGGAGCCAAAGAGGTAATACGTATTTTGCAACAGAATATTTGATTTTGCACATGAGTTCAAGTTGGTGAACCTCAGTTGTCAGCAGGCTGAATACCTCATAAACAAGATGTTGCCATACTCGTACACATAGTGGGCCAATTTTCATTTTAGAGAAGAAATTACAGTGTTTCAAAATCATCATTAGTCTCTCAAATTCTTTTCTGCAAACTTTACAATGTGTCTTTGATAAGACATTTCCCAATAATGTTCTCTGCAAGCATTGCGCTCTTTCTTCTGATGTTTTCCAAATTGCTTCACAAAAGGAACACAGGAATCTCACATGTGTGAAGCCTTCAGCCAGTCACTTAATCATTTGGAGATGCAGTTTCGTTCTACATAAATTCAGGATAACTATTTCTGCCTTGCTGTTTTGCGTGAGTACTTATTGTTAGGGGCATTACAAAAGCATTCAATAAATTCTGGTCGATAATTATTGTCACTATTATCATCCTCGTTTCTTTCATGTGCCGCAGTAGTATATATGACTTCATTTTTATGGTTTAGAGATTTTAGGGCAATCTACTTTTATATCCTCACTCAGAAGAAATAAAATGAAAGAAAACAAAGATGCAAAAATAATAAAAATAAAGCAGTTTTTTTTCTTCTTGAGAATTTGGCAAAAGGCAATTTAGAGTGAGTGTGTGTTCATCTAATATTATGAATATGAGAGAAATATGATTTTCTTATATCTTTTGTTCAACATCCTGCAAACTAGGGGTGATTAAGAAAGATATTATCATGACAGCAGCAAAAGCAAGAAGAGATATGCAAGAGCCAGTATCTCTGATCCTTCCAAAGTAGAATAAGTTTTGGGGAATTTAGTAAGAATAATTGAAACATAACCTGAAGACTTCTGGCTAGCTTTGGAAGCCAAATTTCCAAATAGCTTTACCAACTGCTCCAGGCTGAAAGAGCAGGAAGAACGTAATTCTTTCTGATTCCACTCGGAGACTGTTCTTAGACTTCAGTTCCTTCTCTGCAAAGGGAGGTGAGCCAAGAAAGATCCTTGATGCAAGTCTCTCATTTTAATCCCTCAACTGTAATTCATTATCTGAAGCCCCAGAAACTACCTGTAGTCAAGAAATTCCACAACTGTTTTGGAGTCTGTTCTTGAGCTAATATAAAAAATAGTGTATAATGCCCATCAGGAAACCATTCCCATATAGCTCACATTTGATTGCTCCTGTTGTTACATTTCAGGCACTTCAAGTCCATCTAGATTGTTCATCAAATAATACCCAATGCTCCAAGAAATAGTGGGCTTTAAGAGGATCTCATGTATGTTTTGATTCTGCCTCGTCTAACGATACACATGGGATGCAAACTGGAAAGGACAAAGTAAAGAAAATGAAGATACAAGCTAACATCTTCCTGACCCAGGGGACGAACTGGGGTCTCCTGCACTGCAGGCAGATTCTATAGCAACTTGGCCACCAAGGAAACCCAACATCAACATTTATGCTAAATATAAAGCACAGTGATGTCCAAGTATATGTGTATATATGAGAACTGAAAGAGAACATTCAGCTATAAATGGATTCCAGTCTTCAGGCTGATGCAAACCACACCTCAGCTTCCCTCCCAGACCCCAGGGTGAAAATGTGCAGAATGGCAAAAGTGCCAGAGGTGGAGTTGGGTAGATATTCCTTCAGTTTTCATAGCAGGCAAAATAAGAGACTCACTCATTGGCTGTTATTTAGCAAAACTGTTTGAGAACTTCTGCTACATACTAGGTACTAAGATGTTAGGAGTCAGAGATGGAAAGCCTGCCCTCAAAAACCAAGGAAAAGAACAGCTGAGTACATGACAACTTGGCAATAATCGGTGCATGAGACATACAGGATGGGAGGAAATGCTACAGACAATATGGATGGGGAAAAGGTACTTTAATTTGGTTTCACAAACATTTATTAAATTCCTCTTGTGACCCAGGCACTGGGCATTAAAAAAAAAAGAAAAAACACACAAGTATGATCCAGGAAAGCAGGTAGGTCACTCCTGGCAAAACAACAGAAAATGGAGTAGGAACGCAACCAGATTTCAGGGCACTTGAAGGTTTACCAGGTGAGGGAGAGTTGAAAAATTGAGAAAACGTTATGACCAGTGGTGTCTCTTTCTTTGTAAATCTGGAGGCAACGCTACCCTCCAACACTAGAAAATGCTGAGACAGGGCTTGAGGGAAGACAAGAAAATAAGACCAAGTGTGAAAATGCCACAAGTAAGAATGAGTAAAATCATTACCACCAAGTACTGAGGGCCGAGCTGACAACCGACAAGACACATTTTAGAGGCCTGAGTCAAAGGCCATTGTGAATACTGTATTCTTTGTGAGCAAGAACCATGACTATTCATCTTCCTATGAAGAGTAGATATTTCAAGCTTTGCAGATGCTATGCATTTTTATCAGCGCATTAACTATTTTACTGAAAATGAGTGGAGAAGGGAGGGGGAAGAAAAAAACACACAGAAGGTTCTGAGAAGGGCGAGATCAAAAGACAGTTAAGTAAGACCCAGCTGAAAGAGCACAGACAACCAGCCAGAAGAAAGGCATGAAGATGAAGGAACAGGGACATGAAGAGATAATGAATATGTGAATGAGGGAATGAGACAATGCAGCAAAAAAGAACTGGGAAAAATGTTCATTTTAAAACAGAAAAGTTGAAAAAGGGGGAGAAACAAAGAACATGAGATAATGGTGTGAAAACTAAAGATAATATCCCCAGAGTTCCAAGAAGTAAGCGTGTGTGAACAAGAGAAAGGAAGAATTTGAGAAAAGAGAATAAAGGAAAGTACAGAAAGAGAGGGGAAAACAGTAACTTATTTTACTATGCTAACTACATTCCATTCACACTCCCCTGTATCACTACGTTTTTGTCAGTTTAAAAGTCTTTTAGATAATGCATAAATCAAAAGTGGAAAAACAATCCTTGATTCAGAGGATTTGCAATATATTATACAGCTTTGAATTGTGGAATATGTTTTTATTTTTTAAAACATCTCTGCTATGGTGACAGGTAATTTTCTTAGAACCTGAAACTCTGATTTGGGATAAAGAAGGTTTTAGAATGAAAAACAAAAGAGAGAGAAAAACAAGGAAACAGGAATAAGTGTTGATGGGTGCTGGTTGTCAACATGTTGACAAGAAGGAAACAGATGAATAGTTACCAAGAATGCTAAGCAGTAAGATGCTCTGAGAAAGGAAAAGCAGAGAGGATTTTTCTTTCAATTTGCCCTTTTGGATTTTTGCTCATGGATCACAACCTGCTGTGTTTACAGAGGCACTAAAACCCGTCCCCTGCTCACCACCTGACTTGAATTTCTGCTCCCTTTGACTTTGGTGGTTCACATTGCCATGTGGAAGCCTTCGCCTTTCCAATCCCTTTCTTCAATTTTGGCTGGATCACTGGATTTTTTTTCCTGAATGAAGAATTTTCTCTGCATCATTTAGGAGAGATGAGCCACTGAGAATTTTCTTGCTTTCATTTTTTTTTTATTCATTTATTTCACCATTTTGTGTGTATATATATATTTTTTTATTTTACAATATTATATTGGTTTTGTCATACATCAACATGAATCCACCACGGGTGTACAAGTGTTCCCCCTCCTGAACCCCTCTCCCACCTCCCTCCCCGTACCATCCCTCTGGGTCATGCGAGTGCACCAGCCCCGAGCATCCTGTATCATGCTTCGAAACTGGACTGGTGATTCGTTTCACATATGATATTATACATGTTTCAAGGTCATTCTCCCAAATCATCCCACAGAGCCCTCACAGAGTCCAAAAGACTGTTCTATACATCTGTGTCTCTTTTGCTGTCTCGCATATAGGGTTATCGTTACCATCTTTCTAAATTCCATATATATGCGTTAGTATACTGTATTGGTGTTTTTCTTTCTGGCTTACTTCACTCTGTATAATAGGCTCCAGTTTCATCCACCTCATTAGAACTGATTCAAATCTATTCTTTTTAATGGCTGAGTAATACTCCATTGTGTATATGTACCACAGCTCTCTTATCCATTTGTCTGCTGATGGACATCTAGGTTGCTTCCATGTCCTGGCTATTATAAACAGTGCTGCAATGAACACTGGGGTACACGTGTCTCTTTCCCTTCTGGTTTCCTTGGTGTGTATGCCCAGCAGTGGGATTGCTGGGTCGTATGGCAGTTCTCTTTCCAGTTTTTTAAGGAATCTCCACACTGTTCTCCATAGTGGCTGTACTAATTTGCATTCCCACCAACAGTGTAAGAGGGTTCCCTTTTCTCCACACCCTCTCCAGCATTTATTGCTTGTAGACTTTTGGATAGCAGCCATTCTGACTGGTGTGAAATGGTACCTCATTGTGGTTTTGATTTGCATTTCTCTGATAATGAGTGATGTTGAGCATCTTTTCATGTGTTTGTTAGCCATCTGTATGTCTTCTTTGGAGAAATGTCTATTTTGTTCTTTGGCCCATTTTTTTGATTGGGTCGTTTATTTTTCTGGAATTGAGCTGCAGGAGTTGCATGTATATTTTTGAGATTAGTTGTTTGTCACTTGCTTCATTGGCTATTATTTTCTCCCATTCCGAAGGCTGTCTTTTCACCTTGCTTCTAGTTTCCTTTGTTGTGCAGAAGCTTTTAATTTTAATTAGGTCCCATTTGTTTATTTTTGCTTTTATTTCCAATATTCTGGGAGGTGGGTCATAGAGGATCCTGCTGTGATTTATGTCAGAGAGTATTTTGCCTATGTTCTCCTCTAGGAGTTTTATAGTTTCTGGTCTTACGTTTAGATCTTTAATCCATCTTGAGTTTGTTTTTGTGTATGGTATTAGAAAGTGTTCTAGTTTCATTCTTTTACAAGTGGTTGATCAGTTTTCCCAGAACCACTTGTTAAAGAGATTGTCTTTTCTCCTTTGTATATTCTTGCCTCCTTTGTCAAAGATAAGGTGTCCATAGGTGTGTGGATTTATCTCTGGGCTTTCTTATGTCATAATTGGTCCCACGCTCCCTTTCATAGATAAGGTCTCCATTTATGCAGATCAATGGTTCACAGACTTAAATATACATCAGAGTTACCAGGTCTCCACTGCAGTTACTGACCCAGTAGGTACCAAGAGGGGCCTAGGAATCTGCATTTCTAAGACATTCCAAGGTGATGCTGATGCTACTAGTCTAGGGACCCACACTGTGGGAATCATTGATAAAGATCCTTCCTACTACTAGATCGTCTCAGAAGACTTAGTCTTATATGGTAAATGACAGCAAGTGAAAACTTAAGGTCCCTTGATTAGCAACAATGTTCTTTATTCCTAACATTAATTGAACACAATGATTAGAATATTCCTCACCACTAATGTGGAGAAGGCAATGGCACCCCACTCCAGTACTCTTGCCTGGAAAATCCCATGGATGGAGGAGCCTGGTAGGCTGCAGTCCATGGGGTCGCTAAGAGTTGGACACGACTGAGCGACTTCACTTTCACTTTTCACTTTCATGCATTGGAGAAGGAAATGGCAACCCACTCCGGTATTCTTGCCTGGAGAATCCCAGGGGCGGGGGAGCCTGGTGGGCTGCAGTCTATGGAGTCGCACAGAGTCGGACACGACTGAAGCGACTTAGCAGCAGCAGCAGCACCACTAATGACAGCAATATAGTTGCTTACATACCTATCTGTATTTGCCAGAATATGGCAGTTCCTAACCTAACTACAAATTCTATACATTAAAGTCTGTAAAACTCAACATGTATAGTTAAAATCTATGAAAATCCCATCTCATAATAGTGAACAGTGTTAATGATTCAGATATCACATCAAAATAAAGACTGTGAATGTATTAGTTAACGAATTTCAAGTTTGACAATTTCAAATTGAGCCTTTTGCAAAATTCTCAAGTTATTACTGAAAAGATGTTTACCAACATGCTCTACAAAATTGGATAGTTTTTCTTAGCTTTACTAATAATTAGAAATGAAAAAAATTTTATGTATATTGCCTGAACAAAACAAGATCTACCAAACAGAATAATGCCTGACGTTTTACCATTATGATAACTTAATCCATCCACGCACCTCTAACCAGTAGCCCATAAAGATAAGTCCTAAACTTTGATGCCATTCTTTAACCCAGAATCTTCTTCCCGAATTCCTTTTAAAAATTGTGCCTGCTGCTCACACATGCTTTTATTTCTGACTTTGCATGTATGAACTTACCTTGGTTCCCCTGTCTTGACCTTGGCTCTTTGTAAAGTGATGGCTCAGACTCAATTTTTGACCATCTTGGCTCTGGTTCCCATCAATCATCCAAGTCATCAGCACATCTAAAGATTTTGTTTTATCTCTTGCAAAAAAAAAAAAAAAATAGCAGATAGTAATTTTGTTATCAAATAAGTGGGCTTTAAAAACAGGTGTCTACATGTTAAAACCTATTAAAAATAGCTAGAGTTTGATGATACAAGGAAACCAAACAAAAATTCACTTTATCATACATTAAAAATGTTTTTAGTTTGATATCCTATAATTTTGGCAAGTGTTAAAAGTGAATCTTGAATTTAAGTTAGTTAATGGTTTTACCTATCATTTATATTACAGTTTAAAAAGAGGAAGGTGCAATGTTTTATTAAAAAGCTATGAACTGTGTCCAAACAGATATAAAAAAAATGTTCAAATAGGTTCCATGTAGAAGAGTGTACGACTGTTATTATCCGAACAGCAACTTCAATAAATTAAAGCACTCAATATTGTACCAGCCGGCTGTCAGAAATGAATAGTGAACCTGCCAGCAGAAATGTTTCCAATTTCTTAACCACCATCCTGGTCCCTGACAAAACTAACTGGCATTTTGACACAAAGTTGTCGTGGCAGGGATTAAAAAAAAGAATAAAATTTCTCTTTAACTACTCAAATGATGAATTATAGCCAAATGTAACTCAATACACCAAACATTCTATTTTAGGGTGAAGCTAAAATAAATGCCAGCACTGTTAAATATTGGCATTCAAAATAATAATAACATTGAAGTGAATTTCCAAGAGAAAAATACATTTAAAAATTAATTAAATGTTTGGTTTTCTTTTTAAAATGAAAAGTTTTTCTCCTGAATTTGCAACAAGAATTCAGTAAATATTTTATACTTAGTCTACTTCAAAAATTTTTTTTAAATAAAGAAATGCAAGTTAACTGCAGAGAGCTGTGAAATACAAAGAACTCAAGATAAATATTAAAATACATATTTTCAGTTCAGTTCAGTTGCTCAGTCGCGTCTGACTCTGCGATCCCATGAATCACAGCACGCCAGGCCTCCCTGTCCATCACCAACTCCCAGAGTTCACTCAGACTCACGTCCATCGAGTCAGTGATGCCATCCAGCCATCTCATCCTCTGTCGTCCCCTTCTCCTCTTGCCCCCAATCCCTCCCAGCATCAGAGTCTTTTCCAATGAGTCAACTCTTCACATGAGGTGGCCAAAGTACTGGAGTTTCAGCTTTAGCATCATTCCCTCCAAAGAAATCCCAGGGCTGATCTCCTTCAGAATGGACTGGTTGGATCTCCTTGCAGTCCAAGGGACTCTCAAGAGTCTTCTCCAACACCACAGTGCAAAAGCATCAATTCTTCCGCGCTCAGCTTTCTTCACAGACCAACTCTCGCATCCATACATGACCACAGGAAAAACCATAGCCTTGACTAGACGGACCTTTGTTGGCAAAGTAATGTCTCTGCTTTTGAATATGCTATCTAGGTTGGTCATAACTTTCCTTCCAAGGAGTAAGCGTCTTTTAATTTCATGGCTGCAGTCACCATCTGCAGTGATTTTGGAGACCAAAAAAATAAAGTCTGACACTGTTTCCACTGTTTCCCCATCTATTTCCCATGAAGTGATGGGACCGGATGCCATGATCTTCGTTTTCTGAATGTTGAGCTTTAAGCCAACTTTTTCACCCTCTTCTTTCACTTTCATCAAGAGGCTTTTTAGTTCCTCTTCACTCTCTGCCACAAGGGTGGTGTCACCTGCATATCTGAGGTTATTGAGATTTTTTCCAGCAATCTTGATTCCAGCTTGTGCTTCTCCCAGCCCAGAGTTTCTTATGATGTATTCTGCACATAAGTTATTTTAAATGGTGTTAAATATATATACAGTTGTGTATTCATTATCCACATTTTATATAATTTGCCTGTAATGCAAAGTTCCAGAAAGCACTAGAAAAGTAATTCTGTATACATGTATATTCACAAGTATATGTTTATGGTCACGCATCTGTGTATATATGCACACAACTTAAACTTGGGAAATTATCTGCAATAGTCATGTCAAGGTTAATGGTGTATCTATTTTCTGTTTAGTATTTTTATGATTTCTTCACTTAAATTTAAATTATGAACCCATTGAGAATTTGAGAGCATTATCAGTGTACTGAAATGCCACCCTAATGATGCTTGACTCATACAAGTTATTCTTTGGAAACTAGCAATATGTTATGTCATTATATATGTGACTATGTAAATTTTATTAAAATTAACCTTTAGCAATTACCTTAGAGCCAAGGTTTATACAAATCTATTAGAGAAGTCTGAAGTTCTAGGGTATATTAAATACAATATTTTTAGATTACCAAAAATTTCACTTTATAAAAGGATTCATAAGTAGCTTTCTTTAAATGTAGGACTCCCAACAGTATGTAGCATTTGTTTATACAGCACTATCTACTTAGTGTTGCAGACACAGAAATTTACCATTAGAATGATAGAAGCAAGAGATGCAATTTAGTACAATTATACAGTGTCTACCATGAAAAGTAGTACACCTTATATTACAGTTTTACGACAACAATGTGTGTGTGCTTAGCCACTCAGTCATGTCCAACTCTTTGCGACCCCATGCTAGTAGGCTCCTCTGTCCATGGGGATTGTCCAGGCAAGAATGCTGGAGTGACAACAGTACTTATTAACAAAAAAAACCCAAATGCATCACTCTAGTCTACATACTCCTCCAACTTTCATTCTCCAAATTTTGGCCAAGGACACACGTGTGTGTTGAGGGTCTATTTCACTTTCTTTAGTTGATACAGTCTGTATTAAAGAAAAGCAGCAACAGGTACAGAAATACATGCTCAAAATCCCCCTTTCAAACGCCACCGTTTATAATGTATCATACATGAAGCAGCAACCTTACCACCACGTGGACAGCAGTTTCTGCAGGGAGCAGGGGAGAGGAGCTAGGGTAGTACCTCTCTTGGAGGAGATTTAACCCAGTTTGGTCTTCACACTCCATCAGTTGTGCTTAGTTTCCCTGGAAAACTTGATATACTCAGTTGCTGTAAATAAAACTAGGTCGCACTTGGCAACTCTGCTCTACATGAGTCATTCTTAGCACTAATCATTCTTAGTCCTCTTTTTTCATATTGAAAACAAAAACATTTTCCTACCCTTATCACCCCAGCTGCATGTTTCAGTCTACTTACCATGAATTAGCCTTTTCGAAGAAAAGGAAAGCTATGAATATTCATCTTTCTACATCTTAGTACATCAAAAATGTACAGGGATTTCAGTACAATGTTCAAACTAACTGCACACAGTTTAAGCTTTGTCGTTAAGAAAAATCATTTGTTCTAAAAAACACAATAAAAAACTCAAAGAAAATATAGTCTGAATTTCAAAAATATTAAAACCAAGGACAGAAACTAATTTTAATAGAAATTTTTACGAAACACAAACTACTACTAGGCTAATACTGAACAACAAAACCAAGAGTGTTATAATGACACCCTGTTCAGACATTATTGATAGCTCAGACTGCATGAAAGCAAAAGACTGATAATTCTAGCTAATACTCTATTTATTGACCTGTTAAAGTTTTTAAATATAATACACAAGAATGTATTTGGCATCAAATTCAACTTTAAAGGTTAGGATTACCCAGGATATCCCAAGAGAGCACTGAGTCCACTCAGCCCTCACTCACTTCCTCACCAGTGTAATGCAATTTTAATCAATTAGGTTTCCACTTTTAGACTAACTGTAATTTGTAAATTACTTCTAGGTCTCTAAGCCTTTAAAAGTCCTTGAGATAGTTACCTAGAAGGTTAAACGAGAAGTGCATTATCATTCTGAGACATATGTTGGAAAGAGAGGAGTGAAAAAATACATGTTTATTAGTCACTCTCCATGTAACAAATTCACCTAGTCTCCCATCCTATTGTATTAAAGCCTACTATGAACGAAACTTTTGTTGGGCCACTACTGATGGATTTTGCAAGACTTTATGGAAGAGATAAGACTTGAGGTTAGCCACTGAAAATGGGGGAAATTAAAATATATTTTAAAAGAGGAGCAGAAGGTATTGAATGACTAAAAGCATGGTGATAGTCCAGACTCCATATGGCATGTTTCAGCAAACCAATTTTGGGGGAATCAATGATTGATGTAATGATATTTTGAGAGAGAAAGATGGGAAAGTACATTAGACTGGGCAAGTAGGTAGTAAATGTGGTACAGGCGATATAAGACAATTGAAGGATGGTGAAGCAGGGAATAACTTGCATGGAATACTGTCATGGACTGAAGCATAAAGTCCTGTCAATGGGCTCTTAATAAACTGTGAATGAGGTTGTAACAATCTTAGACCAAGCAGGGGCAAAGTAGAAAGAAAAGGACAGACACAAAAGATTTAAGAAAGGGAGAAACAACCATACTTGTGATGTACTACTATGAGAGGGAAGGAAATAAAAGTTGGCAATAACGTGAAGAGGCTTTGGCTGTTTTAGAGAGAGGATGGCACTATGGCATGGTGTAAGTCAGGAAATATATATATACACACACACACACCCACACAATTGAGAGCTATGATACAACCTGGCAGCTGGGGAAGGGTACTGTTGTAGAACATGCCTATCAGACAAAGGAGCTGACATACCATAGGTGGTGGACGATTTCTCACAACTTACAGCATCCTCAGATGGTGTGTCAAAATGGTACTATCTTTCCAAAAGAAGAAAAAAACTAAAACCTGTATTAGCATCCACATATCATGTTTTATGAATTGAATTAGCTCTGTAAGATTTCATTATTGTCACTGATGAATAGTTATATCATTTATTATCACAATAAATAAAAGGAGGCTTGAAATTTCATCCTTCAATACTGCAACACTAAATTCCTTCCCCAAACTTCTACGAGGTATCAGATAACCAACAAACACAGCACTTATTAGGCAGGTATTAGGTATTCCAAGTGACACATGTGGCCACAGTACAGTAAAAACACAAGCAATTGAAAAGTCATACGTCTTCTATACTGACATATTTCAATAAGGTTTTAGAATTTAATAAAGATTTTTATGTTATTAATTATTTATCTGATGTATTTGGATTTTGCAATGATACAAGGTATAGCAATAAAAAGTAAATCCTTCATGAAACTCTTATTTGCAGTTAGCTGCACTGCATACATACACTGATTGGATAAGATGCTCTAAGGCCTTGAATAATATCCTACCTAGCAACCTTTGAGCAGTGCTTACACAAAAATTGCTGAACATCACAAAACAGGGGTATTTGTCTACCTGAAAAACATCTCACTGGAAAAAATACCAGTAAGGTTCAACTTCAAGTAATCTTTGAGAGAGCTGTGAAGCAGCAAGTCACAGGTCACCTAACCCGCAGAACAGCCTGAGTTTTAGTGAACACTACTGAACAAACTGTTGACTCTTCCATAGTCGACAGCAATCCTGGCCAATAACCTTGCACCTCAAACACATCACCTCAAGACTTCAAATCACAGGTTCAAATTAAAATTCTAGGAAATAACTGTTGCCAAGTCATTTCATATGCAACCAGTTTTCATCCCCCAATTGAGAGAGGAAATAAAGGAGGAACTACTTTTCCTTTAATACCATTGAGTGAAACCCTAGCCTCAAAAAGAAACCCTTTTATTGAACTAGCTCAATCAAGATAGATAAACCAATAGATAGATAAACCTGGCATACTTACAATATGGAGATCCAGTCTCTGTCATTTTGCTTTCTCATCCTTAATTTCTCCCCACAGGGCTTCTTTTTTCATCTCCATTATAAATAAACCCTTGGCACACAAAATCCCACTGGGTTTACTAGTTATGATATTATGCCTCATTATCAGAATATTATAATTATTCTTATTATCCTAACATTCACTCTCCCAGAAGAAGAGAGATGTCTGCTCAACAGCAAATTCTCCTCTTGAGACTGTTGGGTAATCCATCGCTTTTCTATTGAAACCTCTATGCCAGGTTATTAAATGTGACTCCTGATGTTTGTTATGCAATTAGTTCTTCCTCTTCTTGGTACAGTTTCTACAGTTCCTGAACTATCTTTAATACTCTCAATCTACTCACATAGACAAACTCTATAGATATGTCTATGCCAAACAGAGAGCAAGCAACTCATCTATCTCTTCATAAATCAATGGTGTAGAGAAGCAACTAGCAATGGGCTGTTAAAATAATTCACAAGAAGCCTTCTTGTTGGGAGATTCTGTCACTTACCCCCAGTCATAGCTATTATTCACAACCACATCAACTTATCACTATCTTGAAGTAAAAATCAAATAGAGCAGTGATTGTGTGTTTTTGTACCCATGTTACTCAACATAGATAATGTTTTTAAGCAACCCAGGGAGGTATGAAAATGAAGAAAGCAAAGTGGGTCATTTCATATTCCTCCAACTTTTCAGTCCCCTTGACCTTCATCTTGTTTTACTCATATGTCACTCATTACACAGGCAAAATTCAGAAATACAAAACTATTCCTGAACACCAAACAAACCTCATATCTCACCGTTCCTCCACACATATCCTTTGGTTTGGCAAACCAAACCTCTTTTCACCAAGCCAAGTCTGCTTTCAGAAGCAAAACTGCCATTTCTCTCTCTTGTCATCAGTAGGAATTAATGCAAAACTACAAAGGGTGGTTTTTATCAAAATGAGATAGGATTTATTTTTGCTCCCCCCAAAAATTACTTGAATATCTACTTTATCTGCAACTATACAGAGAAGTTGTAGCACAGACTGTACAAAAATACCTCCAGAATGATGATAAATAAAATGCTGTAGCTTCACAGAGTGGTCAGGTTGTGCCCCAGGACAGAACATAGCAAGTGCAGCCCGGGTTGAAAGGCAGAGAAGTGCCATCTGGGGAAGAGACAAGTGTATGAGGCCCCAGAGTCAAACAGCAGTGCACCAGGCCTCAGTAGATCAGTGTTTATTTGCAGAAAGAGGAGAGAGAACACACAATATCTGGCCTCTAGCAACGCACTGGTCCCCCAAGGGCACCAGCTCCACGGTGTAGCAGAGTGTGGCCAGTGAAGCTGCATGAGCCTTGCTTCCCGCCCCAGTGAAAGAACTCCAACCTTGACCCTTTGGGGCCTGAAAAACAGAAAGCTGGAGGTGTGACCAACGGCCATTGCTTAGCTAAACAGTTCCGAGAAAAGTTTGCCTGCGCTGGATACAGATGGACCAGGAAAGTATACACAAGGTCAGTGCTGAGCTTTTTCCCTGAAATGCAATTTGTGAGCTTGACAGCATGTCACTTATTGAGTACAAGGTTTACAGAACTGGAGGAACACAGAAGACACGTCCAGTTGCACTGGGACCCTTCCCACACCGATATAAAGCTTTCTTTCAAAAGACTGAAATGTGAATTATAATCAATGATGCTATTTATATACACAAGCAATGCAAGATTTTACAAATTCCATTGCATATATAATCATGGTTGATCTTCTCAACAACCTACTGAGTAGGCAGGCTGTGTGCTATTATCCTCATTTTCAAATAAAAAATGAAAAAAAATGAAAAACTAACAACCAAAGAGATATAGGACTCTACCAAAAAGTCCACTCTAACAATGAGTGGTAGAATTACTTGAAGTTATGATTCTGGTCAGTTTACCTGCATTTAAAATCTTTTTTCAATTACCATGTTTTCCTTAAGGTTTAAAAGACTGGAAACAATAATGTTTTGCTGTCTCTGTGAAAATGCTGAGTAGTCATTATTGGCAATTACAAATGTGAAGCTGTAAGTTTAAGGTTTAACTTAAAGTTCTTTACATTGATATCAGATCTTTTATTAAAAAAAAAAACTTTTAAAAATGGAGTTCTATTTTTGTATTCCATATATGAAATTCATTGATTGAAGTTATAGCTTAACTGCACACTTTAAGTTCTTCAATATTATTTGTACAGGAAGTGAGGTGAATGAACCTAGAGACTGTTATACAGAGTGAAGTAAGTCAAAAAGAGAAAAATATCATATATTAACACACATATGGGCTTCCCTGGTAGCTTGGCTGGTAAAGAATCCACCTGCAATGCAGGAGATCCCAGGTGGATTCCTGGGTCGGGAAGATCCCCTGGAGGAGGGGCATGGCAACCCACTCCAGTATTCTTGCCTGGAAAATTCCATGGACAGAGGAGCCTGGCAGGCTAAAGGCCATAGGATTGCAAAGAGTCGGACACGACTGAACTGATGAAGCACAGCAACACATATGTATGGAATCTAGAAAAACGGTACTGAAGAACCTACTTCAGGGCAGAAGTAGAGACGCAAACATAGAGAACAGACTTGTGAACACAGTGGGGGAAGGAGAGGGTGGGATGGAATGAGAGAGGTAGCACTGAAACATATATATATATGATATATATATATAAAGCATATATGTTATATAACATATATATTACCATATGTAAAACAGATAGCTAGTAGGAAGTTGCTGAAAAACACAGGGAGCTCAATCTGGTACTCTGTGACAACTTAGAAGGGAGGGATGGCGTGGGGGTGGGAGGGGGTTCAAGAGAGGGGGGGCATATGTACACTTATGGCTGATCCACATTTTTGTATGGCAAAAACCAACACAACATTGTAAAGCCATTATCCTCCAATTAAAAATAAACTAAAAAAAAACTGTAACAGATATAAGTAATGCTCCATTAAAAATGTACACAAGAAGTTACAGCCTGTGTCTTTAAGGAATACTGGACACTGATACCACAAAAGACTGAAAGCAACAGAAGGGGGTGGCAGAGGATGGGATAGTTACATAGCATGACCGACTCAAAGGACATTAATTTGAGCAAACTTCAGGGGATAGTGGAGGACAGAGGAGCCTGACATGCTGCAGTCCACAGTGTCACTAAGAGTCAGACACAACTTAGTTACTGAACAAGTATAAATAATTATCTATCTCATCACTTAACAATTAGTACAACATCTCAATACCTATATCCTGACCTGAAAAATGTGAATTATGACCAGTTCAGCAAATATGGATGGTTGGCTTACTAGGTATAAAATCTCTGCTCACTATTGCAGGGACACAAAGATTAATTGAGCATGGATAGTACTTTCATGAGACTTTTAAAATAACAGGAAAGATAAGATATAGGGAATATGATTATATTACAATGCAGAAAGATAGATACTATAAAACCTCTGTAGAAAATAATAATAGGGGTTAGAGAAACAGCACATACTTTTAGTAAGTGAATCTGGAATAGAAAGACTTTGATAGAAGTCTTTTAGAACAAATGAAATGAGAACATAATGAGTTTGGTGGAAAGGCTTTACATTTTGAGTGAATAAAAAATCATTTATAATTCCAGAAAGTGAAATTCAGTGTATGTAATAAGAAGTGGATTCGTAGAAGGTAGGTTTGAAGATGAAAGGAGCAGTTTATAGTAGGCTTCGAATGACTAACCAAGAAGTTTGAATTTAGGTCATTTTATGTGATTAAGCATACCAAGTTCTATCAATTTCCTCAATTCTCTGGCAGATCTTAAGCCCTAAGACCTTCATCAAATAAAATTTGCTTTCTTGAGTTCTATTCATGAAGATATTCTATGCAATTAAAGGTAGTAGTGTCTATCAAGAGTATAAAGAAATGAATTTATTTCCAAATCACTGCAGTCTCATATTTCGTACAACATAGAATACTTTTAAATTTATTTAAAAAGCATCAGGAAAAATACTGGTTATGCTTATGAATGTATGCCAATATGACTTAAAACTTTCATTAAATTTACTGAACTTTTTGCCTTAAAAATCTATCACTGTTTCTAATAATGAGTCAACCTTTTCTAAATATATATTACATGCCAGTTGCTATGTAAAATTTAGATTTCACACACTATCTTGGATCATCACACCAGGTTTGTAATTTGAGGATTACTAATACTATTTTATAGAAGATAAAATTAACGTTCAGAAATGCCCAAGATCACACAGTAAAATAAGTTTGGGAGATGGGATGATTACCCAGGTCAGCCAAGCTTCAAAACTAGTGTCACTTCTTTCTGCTATCTGAAACACCAAACCAATATCTCTAAAGGTAAACCCGATCTCTGAAGATATTAATACATGTGGTTTTCCATATACTAATACAACTTTTCCAGGATAAAAGAATAAATGATTTTATATTTTCTTCTTTTACCTAGTCACAGGAAAAAAAAAAGTTATCTTTAAAAAGAAAAAAAAAAACAGCAAATTCATGGATTCTAAAGCAAAGACGAGTCAGGATTATAGATTCTGTAAGAAACCATTCTATCCACACTTTTATATAAACTCCACTGGCACTGATACTGATGTTAAAAAATATCAAGCCATTTTCCAGTATAATCAGTTCTTGTGAATCTCATCTCACATGGAGCTTGAAGAGTGCTACAGTACACATAAATTAAAATTTCCTATATTAAAAAGAAAACGATAAACCCTGCTGATGCAGAACTTCAAATACAATTCCTAGGACCCAGTTGGGAAGATGATCTGATAATCAGAGAGAGAACACTGGTGAGAAGGCCCCCATGGCAAAGGACATTTATTGCAGAACTTAATTTGTTTCAGGGATTCCTAATGGTCATTGGAAAAGGCCCTGATGCTGGGAAAGATTGAGGGCAAAAGTAGAAGAGGGCATCAGAGGATGAGATGGCTGGACAGCATCACCAATGTAATGAACATGAACTTGGGCAAACTCCAGGAGATGATGAGGGACAGGGAGGCCTGGCGTTCTGCAGTCCATGGGGTCACAAAGAGTCGGACATGACTGGGTGACTGAACAACAATGGTCATTAGGTAAAAGAGGTCTTATGTAATTTTACCAATCAGGCTCACCCTCTTCATCTCTAAGCTCTTAATCTATTAGTGATGGTATTTGGAAGCCTTTGGAAGCTACTTATGAGGGTGGACCCCTCATGAATGGAATTAGTGCTTTTACAAGAAGAGAGCCCCTTCATCCTCCCACCTCATGAGGACACAGCAACAGTCCAGCTGTCTAGGAACCAGGAAATAGGCTCTCATCAGACACTGAATCTGGCAGCTCCTTGATTTTGGACCTCTCAGCTTCCAGAGCTGTAAGAAATACATTTCTATTGTACTTAAGCCACTCAGTCTGTGGAATTTTGGTTTATAGCAGCCCAAATGAACTAAGACCCAGGACAAATCACAGTCAGGGTGGCCACATTATTGAAATGACAACTGGAGGGTCTCAAAGGACTCTGAGTTAACAACTTACTCCTGGCTGGGATTTAAATATGAAGACATCACCCAACTAGCATTTTTACTGCAAAAAATGCATAATTAATGATACTTATGTCTACAATGCATTTTTTTTTTACAATAGAAGAAAGTGACTTAGAATTTTATTTTAGATAACTTAGAAGGTTTATTTTAAATCATCTCAGTGTTTCAGCAAAGGTCTTTTGCTTAAATCCTAAAATATAATGGGAATTTGTTTATGTTATTTCACTCCTTCCTTATAAAAATTGACAAATACCTTACTAGTTAAATTGATGTAGATATTTCACTGAAGTTAAGCTTCAGATTATAGCTTAATCTTTTGAAGATCTTCCAAGTAAAACACTGAGGTTTTTATTCTTTTTCCACTCACATTTATCACATAATTTTCTAAAAAATCCTATAAAGTTCTTTAACAAATCTTCATCATGTGTTCTTTGTAATCAATTTTTATACAATATTTCTATGTCCTCTACTGAGGTTTCACTACAAAGATTATATAGTTAATCCAGCTCAAAAGGAAATAATAACTCCACCTAACGCAGTTGAAGAGTCAAGCATTTAACGTGACCCAAAAATCTTCTTTTATCTAATACTGGGGTCCATTCCTTTTTAAATTCGGTATAGTATCCAAAAGGATCAAAATATTTTTTTTTCTGTTTAGCTCATTGCTCTGCACCAAGATAGATTAATATCCCTAAGGAGACTCTGTCAATTGTCATTCATCTACCCAAAGCCCCAGGTTTATTTCAGAGTGTTTGATTAGTATGAGGAGAGCAAAAAAAAGATGCTGATTATAAGCACATGAGGAAAATTAAATATCAGCACAAGAAGATGTCAAATGGATTTAAATAACACAAAACAGTTTTTCAATTATGCTGCTTTTCTTGTCCATTCTCTTCACTTTTGGAAACGAGGTGAGTTTGTTTTGGGACTGAGTGGACAAAGTTCTTTTTTCCAGCTTTATTCAGAAATAATTGACACATAACTCTATGTAAGTTTAAGGTATACAACATGCTGATTTGATACTGCAAAATGATTACCAGCCAAGGTTCTTTTTGATGACACAAGAGTAAATTGTGACTCTATAGCTCATCTTATTTTTCCATCTTTTTAAATTTATTTTTACATTCTTGCTTTATTACAATTATAGTCACAGATCACATCCTCTGTCATATTGTTATTTATTCATCATATTCATTAATTATAATTTTTATGTATAATGCTTGTAATGATTTTTAAAAATGAAGAGATGGAAATACACTATAAACTGACCACCCCAAAGCCATCCAATACTTTCTTCTCCCTCATATTTTTCTATTACAGAGACAGGATTTAGAAATGTGTTTCAGTTTTGGCTAATTTTACCCAGTAGAAATCTGGGGTATACGAGAAGACATAGAGAAGCACTTTTGAAAGCATACCCTATTTTATCCTCTGCTTTTTAGCTTCTTCCATCCCTCTCCCCTTCTAACAAAGTCTGAAAAAGAACTGAAACCTGAAAACAGAGAAGTCATCTTACAATCATTCTGAGAAGGCCAGAAGGTGGACCACATACTCATAATCCATGCCTCCTTTTCTCCTTCTTTCATTACTAATAAAGTGCACTGAATGGAAACTTGGGGTTCTGGGGAGATGACTGGAGTGTTAATTGACAAGTTTCCTTTTGTGTGATACCATACAGCAAGTCGGCTTTCCCTCCTTCTTTGGATACTGATTTTTCTTTTTCACTCAACCTGCTCCACACCTAGGGTGTTATGATTCAAACACTATCAGAGAAAAGGTGAAACAAAAATATGAAGCTACTTCTTACCACTATGAAAGTGAAAGTGAAGTCACTCAGTCATGTCCAACTCTTTGCGACTCCGTGGACTGTAGCCCACCAGGCTCCTCTGTCCATGGGATTCTCCAGGCATTTTCTTCTCCAGGGGATCTTACTGACCCAGAGATTGAACCCAGGTCTCCCGCATTGCAGGCAGAGGCTTTAACCTCTGAGCCACCAGGGAAGCCTAGAATCTTCCAATTTATAATATTCACAGACACTTGACCCAGTGAGCAGGATAAGGAATTTCTTTCAAGAAGGAAAAGTGAATAAATTCTAAATGCCCCTTTGAGGTGACAGGTATGTGGACCACCTTAGGAGCTCATTTTGCTGTGGTTATTCTTTCTCCTTTGAGCAAATTCTTAGGACCCCAGAAGCATAATTAAAGATAATTTCAAGATAATGAAAAAGAAAGCAGTGAAAACATGTGTCAAACACTAACAACAGCCACCAAAAATGACGTCACCACAACCACTCAAACCCTTTATGTTCAGTACACATATCAGGCTATGTACTAGAATGGGAACTGTAGTTAAAAGAGCAGGAAACTCAAAAAATGGATTAAAGGGGAGGAAAAAAATTTAAGTACTAAATAGCCAGAGAAGCAATATAGACCCTTTTCCAGTATTTTACAATTTTTTTTCAAATTGAAAAACTCCATCTCTATTAAGAAATATCGATCCCAAGACCGTTTGTCTTTTCTTAGACATTTTCAAAATGTCTCTTTTTTATTGTTAATATTTATTTCATGTTGCATGTTTTATTTCTCCTTGGAGACTTATATCTTGGATAAGTGGTGATCTTATAAAGGTCACATTCAAGTAACAACAGGGTTGACTGACAACCTTCTAAAAATAGTGAGTTTGATGAAGGACATTTTCAGGGTTGAGTGAAGAATACATATTCAGAACCACAACTCAACTGTTCACTACAAGAGAGAAAGGGGTGAGCAGTGATCCTCTTGTTTGCCTTTTCTTGAATATCAGCCTCTCTTTCAAATAAACGGTAAACAAACACTTGAAGTGAACCAGACTTTAAATCATAACTCTGATCAGAACTTCCTCACATCTCAGTGAAGCATTCAACCAAAACCAAACCAAAACCTCAACACTAAAACAAAACAAAAACCCCAAACAAACAAAAACTACAGCCAAAAAAAAACACTATTCCTTTGCCTTGGTTAAGTTGTTTTGGGGGTCTTTTATTTGTCTCTGTGTTTCAGAATTGTTTCTGTTTATCCGTTTTATCTCTTTTATTCAGCTTGGACATCTTCTAATGTCCTGTCTTAAGTTCTATGATCCTATGTTCTGTTATTTGTTGTTAAATACATCAGTTCTTAATGTCAGTTTTCAATTGCTGAGTTTCTATTTGATTTTACTGAGAGATTCCTGTTTTGCTATAGTTCTCCATATTTTTCTTATTTTCCTCTACTATCATAACATATTAAACATAGCTATTTTCAAGTGAATACCTGCCAACACAAGTAATTGACTTGTTATTGTGTTTCATGATCAATTTCACAGTTCTATCTTTTCTTTCCAAGCCCATAGTAATTTTTGTTTGAATACAAGATACTGCACATTTTCAAGAAAACAGTAGAGGGTCCAGATGATGATATCTTCAATTAGAGAAGATTTATTCTTTCTTCTGCTAGTCAGAAACAGTGGGGTGGGGTAGAGTGATGCTATTAACCTTAAACACAGTCATGCAGGGGAGGGCAGCTACTTTGCTAAGACTCAGGCTCCACTTTGGTTTCCTTTCTTCTTACAAGATAGTCCTTCATGATTCTCCTTGGAATTTCCTATGAATCTTTGTCTCCTCAGCACTAAAAGACAGCAAAAAATTCACCTTTAAAAAAAAAAAAAAGATCTTTAGGATCTAGTTTTTTGGCTCCTGACTGTGCAGCTTCATATTTTGACAAATGTCCTGAGGTGGAGACTGCATGATGATGTTTTCTATGCTACTTTAAGTCACTTCAGTCGTGTCTGACTCTTTGCGACCCTACGGACTGTAGCCCACCAGACGCCTCAGTCCATGGGATTCTCCAGGCAATACTGTTGTGGATTGCCATTCCCTTCTCCAGGGGATCTTCCCGACCCTGGGATCGAATCCACGTCTCTTACGTCTTCTGAATTGGCAGGCAGGCTATCACTACAACTACCTGGGAATCCCCTTGATGTTTTGAGACCTCTTAAGTCCTTGATTTTGTAACATCAGCCCTGCTCCACTGTCACTATTTTTGTTAGCTTTCTGTCCCACTTAAGTGGTTCTCCCTTTAGGTAGAACCTAGATTATTATGAACCTCTATGCAGGATTTTTAAAAGACTCTAGGCATTATGTGGTTGAAGAGATCATCAAAGTCCATCTGACACCCCTTCAAGTCCTTCCAGCTTTCACCTGTTGTTCTCATTTACCTCTCCTTGCCTCCACCTACAGCAGGTCTTTATTTCCCAAACATGGATGCAAGGAACTCAGGTTGCTTTTATAAAAGTTCTGCTCAAAGCTTAAGCAGCTTCAGAACTCACTAAATGTCACAGTTGGAAACTACATGTGTTTGAGATGCCTCACGTTCCATTTCTGTTACTCTAGCCCAATGAGGATGTAAAAAGTTCTGCTAGATTCTTTGCTTCTAGGAGAGATCTTCTGTTTGGGTCTAGCTGATATCTACGATTTATAACTAGTGTGAAGGTTTAGTAACTGTCTCCAGAGGACTACTGCAGATCCTCGGCTCACTTCTGAAGGGTTCTCCATCTGTAATTTTACTTTTAAATTCTCACTGCTTTCATTGATCCCTAATGCCTTTACGTAGATCATTTTGTAATTCACTGGCTTGCTTGTTTTCAGTGAGAAGCTTGGCCCACTGTGAACCATTTCATTCTTTTTGAAAATGGAAGGCTCCCATTGTTTTGAATTTCTATTCTTCAACTGAAAACTTCATTTACTTGTAAAGTATTTTAAGACTAGCAAAAGGCATATAGAGAATAATGTATATCAAACACCAGTGTATCCTCTACTCAGCTTAAGAAGTAAATATTTGCAAATCAGCCCACTTTCCAACATCATAAACCACAGCAAGTACAATAGAAAAGCCCTATAAAATTCCCTCCCAAAAATGATCTTGAATTTAAACTTTATGATTCTGATAGACATCTTCATGCCCTTTATTTACACCCATTCATCACCATCACACATTTTCAAACCTCTACACATGTGCATTCAAATTCATAACGTACTACTTAGTAGTTTTTATGTATTTCTAAACTTTGTATTAAAGGTATCATGCATTCTATTTCCTTGTGCAACTTGCTTTTAAAAATTCAACTTACTTTTAAATTTGTGTTAATACTTGCAGTTCTTGTTATACACTCTCACTGAGCATTTCAATTTTTTCTTTCTTTTGCCATTGCAATCAAAACCACTATGAATATCCTTAAACAGTTTCTCCCTTCACAAGTATGAGAATTTCTATAGAATATATACCTAGAAGGAGAGTTGCTGGGTCATAGGTTATGCACATCTTTAAAGTGAGCAAGTTGCTCACCAATAAGACAATACTGATTTAAATGTATCCACATTTTATGGGAGTTTCTGCTCCTCTACATTCTCACTAGTACTTATTTAGCCTTTATAATTTTGACAATCTGATGGTATGAACTGGTATCTCCTTTTGTTATTTTTTTTGAGTTATGTTTTCTTATCTACTGAAGGAATTTTCATATATGCTAAATATTAATGTTTATTATACATTTTGCAAAACTTTTTCTTAGCCTGTGGTCTTTCTTTTTCACTTTGTTTTTTGGGTCTTTTAATGTACAGGCATTTACAACTTCAAAGTACTCATTTATAACACTTCTTTTTCTGTTCTTTTTTTCCATTTCTTAAAATTTTTAATTTGTTGATTCTTTAATTGAAGGATAATTGCTTTACAGAATTTTGTTGTTTTCTGTCAGACCTCAACATGAATCAGCCATAGGTATACATATATCCCCCCACTTTTGAACCTCCCTCCCATCTCCCTCCCCACCCCACCCCTCTAGAGGTTGATACAGAGCCCTGTTTGGCTTTCCTGAGACATACAGGAAATTCCCAATGGCTATCTAATTTACATATGGTAATGTGAGTTTCCATGTTACTCTCTCCATACTTCTCACCCTCTCCTCCCCTCTTCTGTCCATAAGTGTATTCTCTATGTCTGTTTCTCCATTGCTACCTATAACACTTCTTTCTCATTTTAGCTTATATATTTTTTCTTGACTAAGAAAGAAATTCTTTGTCTAAACTTTCTCCTAAATGTCTTAAATTCTTACTGTACACACTTTAGTTTTAAATCCATCTACAATTAATATTTGATTAAGGTATGAGGTAAGTATCAATTTTTTTTTTCATGTATGTAGCCAATGGACTCAGCATTCCTTCAGTGATTTACAATGCTACCTATATTATCTACTAAGTTTCAGGTATGCTTGTGTTGTTTTTTGAATCTCTGTTCAATGTCATTCATCTATCGGTTCTCTCACCTTATATTTATTAGTCTTCAAAATTAGCTACCTATTCCTGACATTTTTCTGCTTCATATAAATTTTCATTCATTCAGTCAGTTCAGTTGCTCAGTCGTGTCCGACTCTTTGCGACCCCATGAATCGCAGCACGTCAGGCCTCCCTGTCCATCACCAACTCCCGGAGTTCACTCAGACTCACGTCCATCAAGTCAGTGATGCCATCCAGCCACCGCATCCTCTGTCATTAGTAGCTGTATTAATCAAGATAGGTAAGGCCATGCTTAATAAGTAAAAAAAAAAAAAAAAGTTCACACAAAATTTTAATGGCTTAAAAAAAAAGTGCCTCTCCACCAAGTAATGAATGAGAGGTTTAGGTTACTTCATCTGTGACCTCATGGTCACTCTCAGTGACCTGAAGCTCACCCATGACACCTATCATTTTCTATAATGTTCTACTGGCCAGTGCTAATCATTTAGTTAAAATAACTACATGGGAAGCTGGAAAATGTAGAGGTGTACAGCTTCTGCTATACATATAAACATTCATGTAAAACCCATTGCAACTTTAAATCTATTTCAATGAAGTCAGATAAATTTTAAGAGAATTGATTTTTTTTAATGACAACTGTAATTATTTAGAGTGGTTTTAGGTGCACAGCAAAAATTGAGGGGAAGGTATACATTCCCTAAACCTCCTGCCCCCGACATGTATTGCCTCACCTGTGATAGATCATCAACTGCTGCTGCTGCTAAGTCACTTCAGTCGTGTCTGACTCTGTGCGACCCCAGAGACGGCAGACCACCAGGCTCCCCCGTCCCTGGGATTCTCCAGGCAAGAACACTGGAGTGGGTTGCCATTTCCTTCTCCAATGCATGAAAGTGAAAAGTGAAAGTGAGGTCGCTCAGTCGTGTCCAATTCTTAGCGACCCCATGGACTGCAGCCTACCAGGCTCCTCCGTCCATGGGATTTTCCAGGCAAGAGTACTGGAGTGGGGTGCCATTGCCTTCTCCATAGATTATCAACATTTCCTACCAAAAGAGTATATTTGTTACAATTGATGAACCCACACTGACACATCATAATCATCTGAAGACCATAGTTTACCTTATAGTTCACTCTTGGTACTATACATTCTATGTATAACAGCATGTATTAATCACAGACTCTCTTCACTGTTCTAAAAATCCTCTGTGATCTGCCTGCTCACCATGTCAACAACCTAATCCCTACAAACTACTGATAGTTTTTATTGTCTCCAGGATGGCATATACTTGAATTCAAACTGTGTGCAGCCTCTTTCAGACTGACTTCTTTCACGTAGTAATATGCATTTAAGGCTCTTCTGTGTCTTTTTATGGCTTTATAAGTCATTTATTTTCTGTGCTGAATAATATTCCATCACTTACCCTCTGAAAAGCATCTTGGTTGCTTCCAAGTTTTGGCAGTTTATGAACCAACTTGCTATAAACATTGGTATGCAGGTTCTGGAGTGCATGTAAGTTTTCAACTCTTCTGAGTAAATACTAAGAAGCCTGACTGCTGGACTATATGCTTAGAGAATGTTTAGTTCTGTTAAAAACCAACCAACTGTCTTCCAAAATGGTTTCCCCATTTTCATTACCACCAGCAATGAATGAGAGTTCCTGTTGCTCCACATTCTCATCAGCATTTAGTACTGTCAGTGTTTTCAATCTTGGTTATTCTAATAGATGTGTAGTGCTATCTCATTGTTACTTTAATTTGTACTTCCCTGATGACATACAGTGTGGAAAATCTTCTCACATGTTGATTTGCAACCTGTAAATTTGTTTTGGTGAGATATCTGTTAAGGTCTTTGGTACATTTTTAATCAAGTTGCTTGCTCCTTTATTGTTGAGTTTTAGGAGTTCTTTGTATAGTTTTGGATAACTGGGCTTTATCAGATGTATCCTTTGTAAACATTTTCTTCCAATCTATGGCTGGTCTACTCATTTTCCTGACATTTTCTTTCTTATAACAGATGTTTTTAATTTTAATGAAGTATATATACATTATTATTTCCTTCATGATCATGTCTTTGGTGCTAAAAAGCCATCACCAAACCCAACGTCATCTATGTTTGCTCCTATATTAACTTCTGGGAGTTTTGTGTTTTACATTTAGTTCTACAACCCATTCACAGTCCATTTTTGTGAAGAGTTTAAAGTCTGTGTCTAGATTGATTCTGACACCATCTGCATTGTCAAAGATCAGCTGGCCATTTTGACATGAGTCTACTTCTGGGCTTTCTATTTTGTCTGTTCTTTTGCTAATACCACACTGAACTACTATACTTTTATAGTAAGTCTTGAAGTCAGGTAGTGTCAGTCTTCCCACTTTGTTCTTCTCCTTCAACTTTAGGTGTTGTCTGTCCTGAGTTTTTTGCCTCTCTATATAAAGCTTAAAACCAGTCTGCTGATGACCGTAAAATAATTTGCTGGGATTTTGATCGGAATTGCTTTGAATATACAGATCATGTTTGGCATAACTGAATACTGGTCTTCCTATCTTAGGACATGAATTACTCTCCATCTATTTAGGTCGTTGATTTCATTCATCAGTGTTTTATAGCTTTTACATATTTTGTTAGATTTATATCTAAGTACTAATATTTCATTTTGGGGGTTGTTAATATACATGATGTTATGTTTTTAATTTCAAGCTTCATTTGTTCATTGCTGGTATATAGGAAAGCAAGTGACCTTCGAACATCAACATTGTATTTTGTGGCCTTAATATAATCCTTACTGGTTCCAGGTACTTTTGGTCAATTTTTTTGGATCTTCTACACAGATTATCAGGTGATCTGAGAACACAGAGAGTTTTATCTCTTCCTTACCAATCTGTACACATTTTATTTCTTTTTCTTATCTTACTGCACTAGCCAGAACTTCTAGTGTAACACTGAAAAAGAATGGTGAAAAGGGACTTAACTGATATCTTCCTAATATTGAATATTTATGCTTATAAATATAGTATATCTTTCTAATTTATTTAAACTTCTGTATAAAACCCCTCACTTCAGAGAAATGGAATTGATTACAGAGCTATAGAGCCATGTGAGGATGCAATGACTTAATTTTGCACACTGAGGCATTCCTTCTAAATACTTTGATAATCTATTTATTATCTGCCAAGCATGCCAAGACCAAGAACTAAGATTACTAACATTCTGTTTACTCTAGCTTAACATTTTGATAATCTCTGTACACTTTAACATATGATCTAAGAAATAATAGATTCTGTCCACTGTGTATAATCATTTTTACCTTATTCATTTTTCCTAAAATGGGAAAGTAGGTCACTTCCTCCAAAAATATCTTGAAAATATGCGATCTTACCATCATTTCATCCAAAATGTTCAGTATTTACCTTACACAGGAGAATGCAACAAGAGTTGTTAGACCCATTGTGTCTTGGGCTTCAGAGTTTTTCCAATTTAGCAAAATAAGGCAAAATATACTTGAAAAGGCTTCTGTAATTGATTTATGGGAATACAGAGAATTGGTCCAATGAGAGAAAGAACACTGATATTTCTTGTTAGTAACTTGAGAAAAACAAATGCATATCAATAATTGTTTAATAGATTACGTTTCATGCTTTTTTTCATAGTAAGTGCTAAAAAGTCATCAAATACAAAGGCATATTAGTTTTCCATGGCTATTATTAGCTAAAGTTCAAATTTAAATACCGACATCCCATGCAGCAACTATGCACTGACAACATTGTCTCTAGTAATAACTTACTCAAAGTAGAGGACATTTGAAACTAAAGGAGGTACATTCTTTGTTATTTTTTAAATTGTTAGGATCACAGCTACCAAATGAATACTCAAGTCTATTGCGGCAGCCTGAAAGAATTAATTATATACCCCACATGCTAAAGTTATTACAAGAAAATAAATTATACAGGAAACCCAGCTGGTCAGATATTTCTTCACAAAAGGAAATGTATTTTGGGAAAGGTTTTTATTGCAGAGTGTGTGTGTGTGTGCATGTACGCATATGTGAGTGAGTGTGGTGTGCATGTGGGTGTATGTGTATACATGGGTGTTTAAAAAGTGTAGCAAAGGAATGGATGAGAGAAAGAGACTCTCTAGAAATGACTTTATAAACTCCAATCCTCACAGCATATTACCTATATCCCCTGGTAAGACCTGCATTATAGGAAGCCACAGAAATGATATCCTATGACTTTCCTGTATTGAAGGCATTTTTCAGTTAAAATTAAAGGACAAGTTCACCTTCAACTAGAGTTTTATACCAGCCCTCATGTAACGCTGCTGCTGTTCAACATGCTGATCCTGTTCTAACCAGCCCTGGCTTCTCTGCATCCTAATCCTACCTGTGGCAGAAGGACAGGGAGCCAAGGAGGGAAGAAAACCGAGAGAGCTGGAGGGGAACTGTGCCCACCTAGCCCTACTGGATGACGAAGGGATTTCCAGGCAGAATTCGACCCTCAATTGTGGCTACAAGCTGAGGTTACAATTGGCTATGGATCCTTGAGAGAAAAGGCTTAAAACTTTTAAAATTATTGTATATCATTAAGTGATTTAAGACAAATAAAATAAAAATTATTACAGAGCCTATATCTTCCAGGTTACAGACGTTATGGTAGACTGGTAAAGAGCTAACAACAACAACAACAACAAAAACGTTTTAAAAGAAATTACCAAAAAGCATCTGTATTTTAAAGGAGACAAAGAAAGGGCCCAGGAAATGGAGTCATCTAGCTTAACTTCTGCACCTGTAAAAAGAACTGGACAAAATAATCCACAATCAACTGTCAAGTACCTAACAAGGAACTGAATGGAGAAAAATCATCAGCTTGCCTTGCTAAACTAACCTACTTTTATGTAAGAATGCCCTAGTTGACTGAACACTGAGCTCAAATTACCACAGTAGCAACATCTTTCAGAGATTAATTTGAATGCCAAGTAATTATTTAGAATGATCAGTACCTTTGTTGATGAGTATTAGAGCAAGTGCCTTCTCAGTGGTAGACATGTTTTTTGGAAAAAATCCTAACCTCCTTACCAAGCATGAATCCCAATTTCCACCCTTTAAAAGGAGGAGGAAAATGTATGTAATGTTTAAGACTCTACTTCAAGATGCTTACTTGAATAGATCTTAGATGGTCTAAAACCGTGGATCCAAGTTGACATGCAGAAAACTACTTCAATCTGCAAGTCACTAGAGCCGTAAATTTGTGGAAGCAGAATAAACTCCATCAGGTTTTCCTCTGGGGTTCCTATCAACAAGATACAGTAGGCCCTCCATATCTGTGGGTTCAACTTCTATAGATTAAACCAAAGGTAGATAGAATATATTTGAGAAAAAATAGTTCAGAAAGTTTCAAAAAACAAAACTTGAATTTGCCACATGATGGTAACTATCTACACAGCATTTTTATTGTGTTAACTATTATAATCTAGAAATGATTTTAAAGTATATGGGGATATGTGCATAGGTTATATGCAAATACTACTGCATTTATAAAAGGGACTTAAGGATCTTCAGGTTCTGGTATACCCTGGGAAGGTTGAGGGGTGGCCCTGGAACCAATCCTTTTGCTGATACCAAGGGATGACTGATTAGTAAACAGTCCATTACCTGGCAAACATAACTGAGATAAGGCGAGAATTAGCAATAAAGCAGGAAGAATATCTAGGTGTTTTTTTTTTTAATTTAACCAAAGCATTTTTATTTTTCTCCCAACAATGTAATCACCAAAAAACTAACAAATAAATCAAAATTTGCAACCATCTAGCTGGGAAACTTGGATAAAATTCCAAGTACCCTAGGTCTTTTATTTTCTCATCTCTAAAATGAATGTGTTAAATCATTAGATGATTTCTAAAAATCAATGTAGCACTGAACTATACTTATTGAAAACAAACCAGAATTGTATGCTTTCTTTTATACCTATATTTTACAACATATAAATTACTGTAGGCAAAGTTGAAAATGTTTATCTATGGACACTTCTCAGATGTCAAGATGGGGAAGGTGGATAGTATATTAAGAAGTGGTTATCCTTAAACAAATCAGACTTCTTAATTAAGTGAATAGATGGTCAAAAATATACCTGTGGTCACTGGAAGAACAGATAAGCCAGTGTACTTTGTTAGAATAAAGTATGCTGCTATTTTTTCCTTTTGAGAACATTTTGAAGAAAGCAGGCCAAGAACTAAAACATAAAAGGAAGTATTTTAAGCTTCTAAAGAGAATGGAGCTTAACCTAGAGACCCAACCATGTAAGCAAAGCCAAAAATTACACCTCAAGTTGAAATATAAAGGAGGAGAGCTTCAGCAGAAAATCTGAGAAATGAAGCAAGACTATGAACAAAGGACAAATATTAAGAAAGAAAGGAAAAAATAAAATTACAGAATACAAGTACTTGGAAATTCAGGGAAAACTGACCTCAGAAAAGAACTTTGCCACCATCAAAGTACAGCAATCTTATGTCTATGACATAAATTCTTAAAACATGATTCCAGATGAATCTGTACAAATAAACTATTGGTTATGCTAAAGTATTCTCTAAAATATCTCTGTAGTCACCTTATTCACCATATTTCATCTGTATTATAAAGTTTAAAATTCCTCATAAAGAATAGCACCCTATTAAACCAAATAAAAGAGGAAGAGATAGGGAATCTACCTGATAAAGAATTCCAAATAATGATAGTGAAATTGATCCAAAATCTTGAAATTAAAATGGAATCACAGATAAATAGCCTGGAGACAAGGATTGAGAAGATGCAAGAAAGGTTTAACAAGGACCTAGAAGAAATAAAAAAGAGTCAATATATAATGAATAATGCAATAAATGAAATTAAAAACACTCTGGAGGCAACAAATAGTAGAATAACAGAGGTAGAAGATAGGATTAGTGAATTAGAAGATAGAATGGTAGAAATAAATGAATCAGAGAGGATAAAAAGAAAAACGAATTAAAAGAAATGAGGACAATCTCAGAGACCTCCAGGACAATATTAAACGCTACAACATTGAATCATAGGGGTTCCAGAAGAAGAAGACAAAAAGAAAGACCATGAGAAAATACTTGAGGAGATAATAGTTGAAAACTTCCCTAAAATGGGGAAGGAAATAATCACCCAAGTCCAAGAAACCCAGAGAGTCCCAAACAGGATAAACCCAAGGAGAAACACCCCAAGACACATATTAATCAAATTAACAAAGATCAAACACAAAGAACAAATATTAAAAGCAGCAAGGGAAAAAACAACAAATAACACACAAGGGAATTCCCATAAGGATAACAGCTGATCTTTCAATAGAAACTCTTCAAGCCAGGAGGGAATGGCAAGACATACTTAAAATGATGAAAGAAAATAACCTACAGCCCAGATTATTGTACCCAGCAAGGATCTCATTCAAGTATGAAGGAGAAATCAAAAGCTTTTCAGACAAGCAAAAGCTGAGAGAATTCTGCACCACCAAACCAGCTCTCCAACAAATACTAAAGGATATTCTCTAGACAGGAAACACAAAAATGGTGTATAAACTCGAACCCCAAACAATAAAGTAAATGGCAACGGGATCATACTTATCAGTAATTACCTTAAACGTAAATGGGTTGAATGCCCCAACCAAAAGACAAAGACTGGCTGAATGGATACAAAAACAAGACCCCTACATATGTTGTCTACAAGAGACCCACCTCAAAACAGGGGACACATACAGACTGAAAGTGAAGGGCTGGAAAAAGATTTTCCATGCAAATAGGGACTAAAAGAAAGCAGGAGTCACAATACTCGTATCAGATAAATTAGACTCTAAAACAAAGGCTGTGAAAAGAGACAAAGAAGGTCACTACATAATGATCAAAGGATCAATCCAAGAAGAAGATATAACAATTATAAATATATATGCACCCAACACGGGAGCACCGCAGTATGTAAGACAAATGCTAACAAGTATGAAAGGAGAAATTAACAATAACACAATAATCGTGGGAGACTTTAATACCCCACTCACACCTATGGATAGATCAACTAAACAGAAAATTAGCAAGAAAAAAAAAAAAAAAAAAGAGGTGTGTAAGGCAACTGGAAATTTAAACATCACTGGATATTTGATGATATTAAGAATTTATTCTTAAAAAAAAAAAGAAACCAATATTCATTGCAATACTATTTATAATAGCCAAGAAATGAAAGCATGAATAAAGAAGATGTGGTACATGTATACAATGAAATATTACTCAACATTAAAAGGAGTGAAATAATGCCATTTGCAGCAACATGGATAGACCTAAAGATCATACTAAGTGAACAAAGTCAGAGAAAGACAAATACATATGATATCATATATGTGAAATCTTAAAAAATGATATAAATGAACTTATTTACAAAACGGACAGACCCAAAGACATAGAAAACAAACTTATGGTTCCCAAAGAGGAAAGAGGGAGAGGGATAAATTAGGGATATTAGATTAATAGATACACTCCTATATATAAATCAGAAAAGCAACAAAGTCCTACTGTATAGCACAGGGAACTCTACTCAGTATTCTGTAATAACCTATAAGGGAAAGAATCTGAAAATAATATGTGTAACTGAATCATTTTGGTGTATACCTGAAACTAAAGAACACTGTGAATCAATTATATTTCAATGAAAAAAAAAAAAAAACAAAACATCTGTATGAAAAATTAAAAGGAAAAACTTATGATAAAATCTGAAAGTGAAAAAAAAAAGTTGAACATACAAAATAATAGACATGAAACTCAGATAAAAAAAAAAAAAAAAAGAATAGCACCCTAAAATACCATCCTTTTCCTTAAAGAAGAGAAGCTATACTATCATCTTTAACTGAAGGACTGCAAACTTCTTTTTATTGCTGTTTAACATCCTCTTCCTTCAATAAGTATCCAAATAATAGTAGAAAATATTTCTATGTTAGTGTGTATATGTGTGTGTGTGTGTATCTGTAGCTATAGAAATATATCTTCAAATATCTTTGGCTCAAAGATGGTTTCAGAGGGAATTACAAACCTGAATGAATCAGCTCATGACCTCTTTTAAAACTACAGAAATGACTGCTTCATGCTTCATGAACTGTCTTTAATATAATGAATAATAAAGCATGGTGAAATCACCTTGCAGGGACTATTTAAAAGCGAATAGAGTCCCTTTACTTTCCACCATATTATTCCTCTTTGAGGAAGATTAGGAGGAGATACCAGATGGTTAGTTATCCATCCACACTAATCATAAAGACAGTCAATATCAAATGATCCACATTATCATTAAGTTCTTTAGTACATAGTGTATATGTCATTTTTGAGTATCACTAGTAGACTAATCATAGTAAGTAGGTATAATACTTGTTGAACTGCACTGTATTATGTTTATTATCCAATATAAATAGGGTCATGTTCTCAACTGTAGTCAATTATAATATAATAACTAATGCTAACTGATGTAGTAATAAAATAAAAATAAGCACCTGAATAAAAGTTTTAGTAAGCTGTTATCTGGAAACTAAGAAAATGATGAGACAAAAGTACAATGACCTTACACTATAAAGATAAAATAAAAAGCTCCTTAAACCTAAAGAGGAAGATTTCCCAATGCCATGAAACACAACCCTATGAAGGGAGGTCGTTTTTATATCTTTTCAATATGTCCTCAAACTTCCATTCCCAGTAACTTCACTACAGTTTGGGCCAGCCTAGTCCACTTCTTCCCTGAAATTCTACAATAATGTAAGTGATTTCTCTTCTTGCCTTCTAAATCTAAACTAGTGCATTCTACAAACCACCAATACATTATTTCTCACATGGTCTGGTTCCATATCTTGAGTTGTATATCCTGTTAACCAGAGGATATACCTATTGATCCAAAGCATTCTCTTGCAGAATCATTCTGGGTTAGCAAGTAGTTTCAATGTAGATAGCAAGAAATTCAGAACCTAGTTCTAATAAAGCCACGGTTATTAACTAGCTATTTGAGATCGAGGAAGGCCCCTTGGGCTCATGATTCAACTCCAATCTAACAGTGACTTTCAGATTATAAAATTCTAAATCTACAGCACTGTGGAAGACAGAAAGCAATAGGAGATCTGAGGATTGAACTTAAACAGAAATGCAATTAGTTCTCCTGGTTTTAGCTCTGCTTCACACTTCCCAGCCTATATATTATCTCGGCTTCCCTGGTGGCTCAGAGGTTAAAGCATCAGCCTCCAATGCGGGAGACCCGGCTTCAATCCCTGGGTCGGGAAGATCCCCTGGAGAAGGAAATGGCAACCCACTCCAGTATTCTTGCCTGGAGAATCCCATGGACAGAGGAGCCTGGTGGGCTACAGTCCACGGGGTCGCAAAGAGTCAGACACGACTGAGAAACTTCACTTTTCACTTTCACACTTATTTCCAGGAGTACCTCTTAGCACCAATTGAAGCCTTTTGGAGATCTATAAAATTAGCTATGTAGTTTCTTGGCTTTCTGTACAATTACTTCAGGACTGAATGTTTTGAGGACTGCTAGGTCAGCTACCACCTGCCCATCCACGTTTTTGGTTTCCAAAATTACGTTACTGTTGTCTCTTCTTTTTTTTTGGTCCTTGTGGCTTTATACCTTTAAAGAACAGTTACTATAATTTTAACAAGATTTCAGCAAACAGTGAAAGTCAGTGCACATGTTCAACCTGCCATCATTACTTAGAATTAGTTTTTCTTAAACTTGTTTCAAAAACGATATGCTGTGAGGACTAATTCCAACAGACCTGGAATGGGCCTCAGCTCTGCTACTAAAATTAGAGAAGACCCTACAGAACTGACACCTGGTGAAGGCATGACATGGACTGATTCACAGTGCTGCTTTATAACCACGGGTTCAAAGAGTTTGGGGAGGTTTGGTCTATTATGTCAAGATTGTTTCTTGGTAACAGTGAAATTGATGATCTGCATCTGGTCTCCATGAGACACTTCTTAGGACATTGATTATAGAGCAAAAAATCTGTCTCCATGACCAGCAGACTCATCTGGGCTCAGACTCCATTTGTGGCTTCCTGGCTCCAAGGAATTTTGTGCACTGTTTGTGGTTCCTTTTCTGAGAGAAGTGCATTTAGTATGGCCATTACTAAGGAAGGCAATCAGAGCTGGCACCTGCCCTCTCTTGAGCCAACAGTCTTTGGATGTGATGCATGTCCTTGATTAAATCCTGCTGCAGTATTTCACCACTTTTTCCTGCAATAAATTGCAGGTTTGCATGCATTGCCATTTTGGATCTTGTGACTCTTTCTAAGCAATTTAACACTATTTAACTGCCCCTATTAGTACAATAGGTAACCATATAATTTTAAATTTTTATAATACTGCTTCAGTAATTTCTGTACAACAAATTAGTGTGTTATATTAACTAGGTTAAAAACCATTTTCCTTGGTTTAAGGTCCTCATAATATAAAACCCTCAGGAATGAGTAAATTAAAGTTTATCACAGGGAAATCTCAAAACAAACAGAAGCTTTATAAACAGTAACAAACAAGCCAGCACCAGGCAACAAATTTAGGCACATTTTTGGTGCCACGTGGACCAACTGATAATGATAAATAACTGATAACTCATGATTACCATCCTGACACTCCATCATTTATCATAAAGGAATGTGCCTCAAATTGTGAACTGAATGTCATGAACTGATGCAGTCAAAACAGAGAATCCCAGAACTACAGATTTTTCATCTATATACCTAGAAATCTTTACAGAACAGCTGCTGTTAATTTCATCTATTAGGCTCACATAAAGGAAAAAGAATCATAAGTAGGGTAATTCTGGCCCATATCCTCTAGGAACGTCAAAACCCAACAGTGATCACTTGAATTGCATTTTGAATCAACATTAGTACTCATTCTGAAGCAGGGCACTAGTGCATTTCCAGCCAAAAGAGTGTAGCCAAATTCTGCACCTGCTGAAACCCTACTCATCAATCAGAGTTACATGTGAGCCAAGAAGCAATAAGCCACCATGGGGATTGTTGGTGGCCTGGATTGTTTCTATCAAACTCCCACAAGCAAGACAATATCACTGCCTGTATTTCAAAAAGAAATCAGGAAACTGAGCCAATGTTAACTTTTGAACTTGCAGAGTAACTTTGGAGCACTAGGTCCTAGACGTCAGAAGCAAAAACAAGTACGAGTTCTCAAATGAAATTTTTCTTGAAAACTTGAATTTCTGAGCAGTTACCAAATGTGAAGCTCTGATCTAGGTTTATACACAAAACCTAGTGAGAAAAACAAAACTATTCCCATTTTACAAATGAGAAAACTAAGGTTCAGTTTGACAAATGAGAAAAGCATATACATAACTGACACTCTCAATGCTTCAAATGTCATAAAACAGGATCTGAATACAGATGTGCATCGTTGCAACATGCTCTTTCTAATACACCCAATTCTCTCCTAAAAAACCTCTATTACCCGTCTATACTCCGTCTGTACATACTCAGTTATAATTCCCTTTGCATTTTCTAAATTTAACATGGCTGCCTATCTTACTAAGTTATTGAGTGTCCTAATAACCTGGCATTTCAGCAAAGTAGCCAACCATTCAGTCATTCATTCACTCATTCATTTAATAAGACATATGAAAATCAACACTAAATATTCATTGGAAGGACTGATGTTGAAGCTGAAGCTCCAGTAGTTTGGCCACCTAATGTGAAGAGGCAACTCATTGGAAAAAGACCCTGATGCCGGGAAAGACTGAAGACAGGAGGAGAAGGGGATGACAAAGCATGAGCTGGCTGGATGGCATCACTAATACAATGGACATGACTTTGAACAAACTCCAGGAGATAGTGAAGGACAGGGAAGCCTGGCGTGTTGCAGCCCGTGGGGTCACAAAGAGTCAGACACGACTGAGCAACTGAACAATCACATCAAATAAACATTCTGAGCACCAATCTATTCAAAGTCATATGTACAGAAAAGAAGACAGAGGCCCTTAACCAAAGATCTTCTAAAACAGAAATCAATTTGCATCTATGATATATACTTTACCACCTAAAATGAACTTTTCACATATCCAACACGCATGCCACATACAACCTTACACATGAACACTCTTAAATTTTCTCTCCTTTGCTAAATTATGACCTATATATCACAGGCTGGTGAACAAATACTTCAAGCTATTGAACAATGGGGCTATCTGCCTCCTTGCTTTGCATGGCTGTAGTCTCACAAACAATATACCTTGTCTATGCTGCGATAATAGAGCAATCGTAATAATGTTTGATTGTGCTTTGCCTTTACTTCATAAAAAAATGACCAGAAAATAGAAAATGAAGGTATTGTTTTGGAGATAACTGAGACAAAAATGGAAATGGTGAGTCATGCCACAAGTGACGAATCCTAAGCTTGACTGGCTGTGTTTCCAATCGCGAGGAAAAATAACACAATCCAAAATCATGAAGAAGAACCACCCTATTTCTATCAGAGAGGATTCTGTCTGAAAGCTTCCATTCAGTGATAGATGAAATAAATAAGCATTTTAGTTTATAAGTTTAAAAATCAAGGTTCAAAAGCTTGCCAGTAATTTGGATTCAGAGAGGGCTTTACCACCCTCAGACGGTAGCTACACAGCTGTTACAGGCCCCTTCACCAAGACAGGAAAACCTGGGAGTTCATATTTCTTATGAGAAATTCTTCAAGGAAGTTGATAAGAAGCCATCAAAGTGAACAGCATTATTTTTTATTCTTTTCCTTGCATAATCATCATAAAATGCTTCTCAACAGTCAAATCACTTATTTTAATTTTCCTAAAAGTCATGCAAGTAATGTGAACTTATCTAGCATGTTATAGGGAAAATATGGCACATTCAGGCATTCAGAGAGGTATATCAGGTAAATTTTTTTTTTATATTTGGTGTTTAATTCAGTTTTTAATTTTTAAGAATATTAAAGCTATAAATCATAAAATTTCCCTATTTATAGACTAATTATCAATTTTATCACTTTTTAACTTCCTGGGAGTTGAATCTCATCAGTGAGATTCTACTGTTTTTCCTCAAGACATTCAACTATTAAATGCTTTAACTGGAAGGTAGGGGACAGCTTGCATCAGGATAATCACTGTAAAAATATATCGGGGAAGAACTTTTCATTAAAAATTAGGTAACAATTTGATAAGTTGTATTTCTATTCACAGAAATTAAATAATACGTTTAGAAAGTAGAGAAAGAAAGCGTTAGTCGCTCAGTTGTGTCTGACTCTTTGCGACCCCATGGACTATAGCCCACCAGGTTCCTCTGTCCACGGAATTCTCCAGGCAAGAGTACTGCAGTGCGTTGCCATGCCCTTCTCCAGGGGATCTTTCTGACCCAGGGATCAAACTCAGGCCTCCTGCATTGCAAGCAGATTCTTTACTGTCTGAGACACCAGGGAATTTGTATTTCTCTCCATAAAACTAAATAATACATTTAACCACCATATTAATTTGTTTGGATGTTCAAAATAAGCAGATTCTAACTTTCCTGAGAATGTGTGTCTTTATTTTATATAAGTAGTACACGAGAGTCTCACCTTGAGAAAAGTGATCATTGGCTGGATTCTTGGAACCATTCAAAATTTTAATATTTTAAAAATTAGTCTCCTCTTATCTCAGATATAGCTCATTTCTCAAATGAAATATCCTTATATTTTTTCTCTCAATATTAGTTCTTTTTTGTTAAAAAGCTTATAACTATTAGATACCACACATTTTTTTAACTCATTAAATATATTAAGTTATCCCTGGGTAGCTCATTCTAGTGGAATTTATTATAAGTCTTTGTTATATTGAAGTCTTTGAAAGACATGCCTATGTCTTTATGGAGTGTTCTATGTAACCATCTCTGTTTTTAAGAGCAAACATCTCAAGATACTGAGTGTATTTCTGCTTATGGCGGGGGCATTGGTAGAGTTAATAAATAATTTTTAATACATTAAAAATTTTAATTTAAAATAGTTCACCTTAGTTTTTGAAAGATAGAAATAACCAATTCCTCAATATTTTATTCTAAAAGTGTGCTTCTTTTATTGTTTTTAAGACCATTAAAATAAAATAGCTTAATAGCTTTGCATATCAGTCCTTTTCTAGAAAATGCAGTCTTTTAAAATAGCATTTTATCATCTTTTAACAATGTAAATACCTGTCCTAAAACTATGGAAGAAGCAAAAATACATATATATCCTTAGAGGCACAAGGATATAACTTTAGTTTTTCCACTTTGGGGCTCCTATTTCTTCAAACATCTACCACCTTGCCAATGTTAATATGTATATAAAAGCTCTGAAATAATACATCACATTACAGGAAAAATATAGTACACTGAGGTACTTACATAATCCTGAATGTCAGATTTTAAGTCAGTTACTTTAGGTAGACTGTCAGGTGAGAGAGAAAATAATAATAATAATAAAGGAAGGAAGGAAGAGGGAAGGGAGAGAGGTGGGGAAGTGAGAAGAAAAGATGGAGGGAAGGAAGGTGGGAGAGAGGGATAAATTGTTCTGACACTTTAAGAATTTATATACCAGACAGCCTGGAAAATTGCTTACTAGGTAGATATTTAAATATTAGTAGAAAGAAAAAATGACTAAAGAATGCAAATATCACTTCATTCATTAAAGAGATTGAGATTGAACAACCATATCCTACGAAGAGTATTAAGAAATTGCAGTGTCTTAAACACCAAGGACACTATTTGAGAAGGAAATAGTAACCCACTCCAGTGTTCTTGCCTAGAGAATCCTGTGGATGGAGGAGCCTGGTGGGCTGCCGTCTATGGGGTCGCACAGAGTCAGACCCGAATGAAGCAACCTAGCATGCATGCATGCATTGGAGAAGGAAATAACAACCTACTCCAGGATTCTTGCCTGGAGAGTCCTGTGGACAGAGGAGCCTGATGGGCTGCTTATCCATGGGGTCGCACAGAGTCAGACACGACTGAAGCAACTTAGCATGCATGCATGCATTAGAGAAGGAAATAACAACCCACTCCAGTATTCTTGCCTGGAGAATCCCATGGACAGAGGAGCCTGATGGGGTGCTGTCTATAGGGTCACACAGAGTTGGACACGACTGAAGTGACTTAGCTGAAGCGACTTAGCAGCAGCAAACACCAAAGAAGAATTTCTAGACTAAGGAAGGAGTGGCCAAAGGTACTGAATGACGTCAAGATTTTAAACAAGAAAGGAACCAACAACTTCCCTGTATATTTTGCCCTTGGATTTAATGGTTAAAAGCTTCCAAGTGACTGGTAACTTCAAAAACTGGCATAAAATTGGCTGAGGAGTAAATGGAAATTGGGAAAATGGATCCCAATTTAGATTACCACCTGCACAAATTTATAAGCTGAGGTAGCAGTTAAAATAGGATGTGGGATAGCTACTTTGTTTCTGTTATTGTTTTCAAGATAGAAAGTCTTTAAATGCACCTAGAGAAGTACCATTAGAGAGGGAGGTAAGATTTTTAAGAAAATGGGAAGAAAAATTATTGACAGCCAAACGGAGGGATGCTTTTTCCATCTTGACCTGGTTAAAGGATCAATGAATTGGTGAGAATGTAGGTGTTTCACTAAATGTGGTGTCTGAATATTGAGGGTTTAGATATCAGTCTGTTCCTGACCATGATTTTCTTTGTGAACTGACATATGTTAGAAGCTGAGAAGGTGTGGGAAGGTGGAATTTAAAGCTGTGTTAAGTAGATGGTACAAGAGAAAAAATAAACATCATATATAGTAAGTATTCAGCTTAGTGGTTTAAGACAATCTTAAACCACTAGTTAATATGCTAAAACTAATCATTTTACATATACTAGAACAATTTTTTCTAAGACTACTCTGTCTGTAAAATGAAAATGCTCAGAGATGTATTTTCTTTAATAGGTTTGTAAGATTCACACTGATATTTGGTAGAAACCAATGCAATACTGTAAAGCAATTATCCTTCAATTAAAAATAAATAAATTTTAAATAGTGACACACTACCAAAAAAGAAGAAAATACTCAGATATATTTTCTTTAACAGGTTTTTAAGTATTAACATTCAGCATTTATTTATTTCACTGAATAAATACCCTTTTCAACACTTAAGTATACATTAATAGATTTTGTGGGTTACACTATATTAACAGAGAATCCACTATTTTAAAAGGATGCATCCAAAAACAATATTAAGGATAAATTTAACCAAGGAGGGGAAAGATTTGTACACTGAAAATTACAAGACTCTGATAAAACAGTTAAAGAGAAACAAAAAAATGGAAAGATACCCAATACTCATAGCTCATAGAACATTATTAAAATAGCCATACCACCCAAACTGTTGGTTGCTCAGTCATGTCTGACTCTTTACAACCCCATTAACTATATCCCACCAGGCTCCTCTGTCCATAGGATACTACCCAAAGTCATCTATAAATTTAATGCAATCCTTAACAAAATTCCAATGGTATTTTTTTCAGAAACAGAAAAAAATAATCCTAATACTTGTATGGTACCATACCCCTGAATAGCTAAAGCAATCATGAGAAAGATGAACAAAGCTGAAGACATTACATTTCCTGATGCGAAAGCACACTATGAAGCTACAGTAACCAGAACTGTATGGCACTGGCATTAAAACAGAGATTAATGGAACAAAACTAAGAGCAAAGAAATAAATACTCACATATATGGTCAACCAATATTTTACAAGGGATTCTTTACCAGCTGAGCCACAAGGGAAGCCCTTGACAAGGGAACTCTTCAACAAATGCCGTCTGTGATAGTCTCTTCATTAATGATGTTCAGTTCATTTCAGTTCTCAGTCATGTCCGACTCTTTGCAACCCCATGAACCGCAGCATGCCAGGCCTCCCTGTCCATCACCAACTGCCAGAGTCTACCCAAACACATGTCCATTGAGTCAGAGATGCCATCCAACCATCTCATCCTCTGTCATCCTCTTCTCCTCCTGCCCTCAATCTTTCCCAGCATCAGGGTCTTTTTAAATGAGTCAGCTTTTCACATCAGGTGGCCAAAGGATTGGAGTTTCAGCTTCAGCGTCAGTCCTTCCAATGCACACCCAGGACTGATCTCCTTTAGGATGGACTGGTTGGATCTCCTTGCAATCCAAGGGACTCTCAACAGTCTTCTCCAAAACCACAGTTCAAAAGCATCAATTCTTTGGTGCTCAGCTTTCTTCACAGTCCAATTCTCACATCCATACATGACTACAGGAAAAACCATAGCCTTGACTAGATGGACCTTTGTTGGCAAAGTAATGTCTCTGCTTTTTAATATGCTGTCTGCTGCTGCTGCTAAGTTGCTTCAGTCATGTCTGACTGTGTGCCACCCCATAGACAGCAGCCCATGAGGTTGCCCATAACTTCCCTTCCAAGGAGTAAGTGCCTTTTAATTTCATGGCTGCAAAATCACCATCTGCAGTGATTTTGGAGCTCCCAAAAATAAAGTCAGCCACTGTTTCCCCATCTATTTGCCATGAAGTGATGGGACTGGATGCCATGATCTTCATTTTCTTAATGTTGAGCTTTAAGCCAGCTTTTTCACTCTCCTCTTTCACCGTCATCAAGAGGCTCTTTAGTTCCTCTTCACTTTCTGCCATAAGGGTGGTGTCATCTGAATATCTGAGGTTATTGATATTTCTCCTGGCAATCTTGATTCCAGCTTGTGCTTCTTCCAGTCCAGAGTTTCTCATGATGTACTCTTTATATAAGTTAAATAATCAGGGTGACAATATGCAGCCTTGACGTACTCCTTTTCCTATTTGTAACCAGTCTGTTGTTCCATGTCCAGTTCTAACTGTTGCTTCCTGACCTGCATATAAGTTTCTCAAGAGGCAGGTCAGGTGGTCTGGTATTCCCATCTCCTGAAGAATTTTCCACAGTTTATTGTGATCCACACAGTCAAAGGCTTTGGCATAGTCAATAAAGCAGAAACAGATGTTTTTCTGGAACTTTCTTGCTTTTTCGATGATCCAGAGGATGTTGGCAATTTGATCTCTGGTTCCTCTGCCTTTTCTAAAACCGGCTTAAACATCTGGAAGTTCACAGTTCACATATTGCTGAAGACTGGCTTGGAGAATTTTGAGCATTACTTTACTAGCGTGTGAGATGAGTGCAATTGTGCAGTAGTTTGAGCATTCTTTGGCATTGCCTTTCTTAGGGACTGGAATGAAAACTGACCTTTTCTAGTCCTGTGGCCACTGCTGAGTTTTCCAAATTTGTTGACATATTGAATGCAGCACTTTCACAGCATCATCTTTTAGGATTTGAAATAGCTCAACTGGAATTCCATCACCTCCACTAGCTTTGTTCATAGTGCTGTTTCCTAAGGCCCACTTGACTTCACATTCCAGGAGCTACCCCACGTCCAAGGTCAGGGGTGGCAGCCGAGAGGAGCTACCCCAGGTCCAAGGTAAATGATGTCAGGAACCTGGGTAATCACATGTAGAAAAATGAAACTGGACTCTATTGTATATTGCTCAGAATGAATTAAAGACATAAACAAGAGACCTGGAGAAGGCAATGACAACCCACTCCGGTACTCTTGCCTGGAAAATCCCATGGACGGGGGAGCCTGGTAGGCTGCAGTCCATGGGGTCACTAGGAGTCAATCACGACAGAGCGACTTCACTTTCACTTTTCACTTTCATGAATTGGAGAAGGAAATGGCAACCCACTCCAGTGCTCTCGCCTGGAGAATCCCAGGGACAGGGGAGCCTGGTGGGCTGCCGTCTATGGGGTTGCATAGGGTCAGACACGACTGAAGTGCCTTAGCAGCAAGAGACCTGAAACCATAGAACTCCTAGAAGAAAACAGGGAAATATCTCATTGACACAGTTTTTGGCAATGACTGTTTAGGTATGACACCAAAAGCACAAGGAAAAAGGCAGCACGTGGGATTACATTAAGTTAGAAAACTTGTGTACAGCAAAAGAAACAGAGGAATTGCAAACCATATATCTGATAAGGGTCTAATATCTAAAATAAAAAGAACTAATATAAACCAATAACAAAAAACAAACAATCTGATTTTTAAATAGGCAGAGGAACTGAATAGACATTTTAACTTAGGAGACATACAAATGACCAAAACATACATGATTAGATGTGCAACATCACTAATCACCAAGAAAATGCAAATGAAAACTAAAAGGAAATATCATTTCACACCTGTGTGGAGGTTCCTGAAACAATTAAAAATAGGACTATCATATTATTCAGCAATCCCACTTCTGGGTATGTATCCAAAGGAAGTGAAAATAGAATATCCAAGAGTTACCTGCACTCTCATGTTTATTGCAACATTACTCAAGATAGCTAAGATATGGATACAACTACCTATCAATGAGTGAATGGATAGAGAAGATGTGATATGATACCATATGTATCATATAACATAATAATGGAATATTATTCAGCCATGAGAAAGATGGGATTTGGGACAGTATGGGTAGTCTTAAGGCTGTTACAGTAAGTGAAATAAGTCAAAGATGAATACTGTTTGTAACACTTACATGTGGAATCTACAAAAAGCACAGCAACAAAAAGAATGGTGGTTAGCAGGGGCTGGAGTGGAAAAAATTAGGAGATGATGGTCAAAGGGTACAAACTTCCAGTGAAAAGATAAATAAATTTTGATGTACAACATTGTGATTAGAGATGACAATACTGTGCAATAAAATTTAGAGTTGCTACGAAACCGGATCTTGAGTGTTCTTACCACAAAAACAGAAGTGATAATTATGTGATATGATGGAGGTGTTAGCTAACACTCTGGCGGGGTCATAATGAAATATATAAGTGTATCAAATTAACACGTGTACACCTTGTATGCTGTGTATGTGTTACTCACTCAGTTGCATCTGACTCTTTGCAACCCCATGGACTGTAGTCCACCAGGCTCCTCTGTCCATGGGATTCTCCAGGCAAAAAAACTGAAGTGGGTAGCCATTCCCTTCTCCAGGAAATCTTCCCAACCCAAGGATCAAACCTGGGTCCCTTCAAGGCAGGCAGATTCTTTATCATCTGAGCCACCAGGGAAGCCCATGTGTACACCTTAAAATTACACAATGTTGTATGTCAATTATATCTCAATAAAGTTGGAAGGAAAAAAATAACGATAAGGTAAATTAAAAGACAAGCTACAGACTGGAAGAAAATATTTGCAAAAGACACATCCAACAGAGTACAGTTACTCAAAATATACAAAGAACCCAGAACTCAACAACAAGAAAACAAACAACTCAAAAAAATGACCCAAAGAGCTTAACAGGTATCTCTCCAGAGAAGATACACACATAGCAAATAAGCCAAAAGATGCCCCACATCATATGACATCAGGGAAAACACAAATTAAAATATCATTAGGGAAATGCAAAAACAACAATGAGGTTCTACCACATACCTATCTGACTAGTCAAAATCCAGAACACTGACACCAAATGCTGGCAAGGATATGAAGCAACAGATCTCATTCATTGCTGGTGAGAACGTAAAAATGTACAGCCAACTGGGAAGAAAACTTAGCAGTTTTTTACAAAACTAAACATAATTCCTACCACATGATCATGCTCTGTACTATTTACCCAAAGAAACTGAAAACTTATGTTTAAAAAAAAAAAAAAAAGCCTGCACATGGATGTTTACAGCATTTACTTCCTAAGTACCAAATCTTTGAAGCAAATTAAGACATCCTTTAGTAGGTGAACAGAGAAACTGTGGTCTATCCAGATAATGGAATATTATTCAGCCTGGAAAAGAAATGGCATATTAAGCCATGGAAAAAACATAGAAGAATCTCAAATTCATATGGCTAAGTGAAAGAAGCCTATCTGAAAAAGCTGTTTGCTTTCAACTATATGTCATTTTGGAAAAGAAAACTATGGAGACATAAAAGAGATCCATGGGGAGTTGGGGGTAAGAGAGAAATAGGCAGAGCACAAGGATTCTCAGAGCAAATATTTTGCATGCTTTTATAATGCTGGATATATGTCTTTACAAGTAAACCATAATATATTCTGTGAACTGTGGATGGTCATGATGTGTTGATGTAGTTTCACTGTTGGTAAAAAAAAAAAGGAATGGACCATTTTGGTGAATGATGTTGATAATGGAGGAGGGGTACATTTGTAGGGACAGGGGTACATGGGAAATCTCTTTACCATACTCTCAATTTTGTTGTAAACCTAAACTGCTCTAAAAAACTGAGTTCTTTCCCTGGAGGAAGAAATGGCAACCCACTCCAGTATTCTTGCCTGGGACATCCCATGGACAGAGGAGCCTGGCGGGTTATAGTCCATGCGGTCACAGAGTTGAACACAACTTAAAGCCTAAACAACAACAAACCGAGACTCAGAGATGTGCAGTCACTCAGCTCCTTCGACCCCAGATGGGTCGAATTCTGAGAAGTAGTTCAAAAAAGTAAAGTAAATCTTCTAAAATACGCTTCCAAAAAGAAACAGATATAAGACTTTCGGGAAAAAAAAAAAAGTGACACAAAGGCTTTGGCTTAACTTTATTCTTCTACTTTAGGTTTTTCTCTATTTTTAATATATACTAGATTTTCAGCATAGGTTCATTTTTCTTTTCAATCACCTAATGATTTTCTTTCTGCCACAATTACCAAAACTCATTATAAAGATGTGACTCCATATTTTCCATTGTTTAGAATATTTGAGAGTAGGGGTTCTGTTTTATGGTGATTAATGTATTTCAACTTGGAAATCTTCCTTTCAACCTAAAAAGCAGACCTTAGGTGAACATTTTTCTTCAAGAGCTATTATACAATTACAATGCCCACTCCTGAATGGCTTGATTCCCATTTATCCACTTAAGTGTTTTCCATCGATTTTTTAAAAACATGTTGTTTTCTAAAAATACAGCTAAATGATATGCTTATAATCTATACAGGAAACACTAGTTAAACTGCTATGAAAAGGTTTTTATGCTCATATGTATATACTCAGAATGAGGATATTTTGAAGAGAGAAAAGAGGTGAAGAGTGGAAAGTGGATTTCACTGTTTTAACACAAACATGGCAATATCCAGCTGTGTGATGAACTTTGAAACCTAGATGTACAGGAGTCTTGAAATATAGTCCAGAATGTTGAATTGTAAAAATAGATAAACACTTAAAAGTTCTTAAAATCAAAACATTATTCAAACTAACCAGAAAAGGCAGGTTTTACAGCATTTCAAAAAGAATATAAGCCAAAATTTACCAATTTACAGTTATAATATGAGTAAGTTCCAGGCATCTAATTTACTGCATGGTAACAATAGTTAATAATATGGTACATGCATGAATATGCTGAGACTAGATCTTAAGTGTTCTCACCACAAACACAAAAATGGTATCAATGTGACAGTGATAAATGTATTAATTAATTTGATTGTGGTAATCACTTCTTATCCTTATCCATCAGAGGGCAAATAGAATGAAAACCACAATCACAGAAAACTAATCAAACTGATCACATGGACCACAGCCCTGTCTAACTCAATGAAACTATGAGCCGATGCCATGGTTGCCCAAGACAGACAGGTCACGGTCGAGAGTTGTGACTAAACGTGGTCCACTGGAGAAGGGAATGGCAAACCACTTCAGTATCCTTGCCTTGAGAACCCCATGAACAGTATGAGGAGGCAAAAAGATATGACACAGAAGGATAAACTCCCCAGGTCAGTAGGTGCCCAATATGCTACTGGAGAAGACTGGAGAAGTAACTCCAGAAAGAATGAAGAGACAGAGCCAAAGCGAAAACCAACGCCCAGTTGTGGATGTGACTGGTGATGGAAGTAAAGTTTGATGCCATAAAAAACAATATTGGATAGGCCATAAATCAACTCATTGGAAAAGATCCTGATGCTGGGAAAGATTGAAGGTGGGAGGAGAAGGGGATGACAGAGGATGAGATGGTTGGATGGCATCACCGACTCAATGGACATGAGTTTGAGTAAACTCTGGGAATTGGTGATGGACAGGGAGGCCTGGCGTGCAGCAGTCCATGGGGGTCACAAAGAGTCAGAAACGACTGACCGACTGAACTGAACTGAATCATTTCATAGTGTGAGTATATACACACACACATACACATACTTAAGTATAAAACCATCATATTGAAAATCTTTAAAAAATAGAAGGCAAGAAATGTAAGATAGTGAGTGATTAATCAAGCCAACACATGATTCTAACAGATCTGGGTTCAAACCCTAACTTGATCAATCCTAAGTTGTAGAACTGAAGGTGTGTGAGTAACTACATCACTTAACTACTGGGCCACAGTGTTTTCATCTGAAAATGAAATTAATGCATTTTCATCCAAGCCTGTTGGGATCCAATTGGTACCTGTAACAGAGGACTTAGCACAGGGCCTTGGCACACAGAAAATACTCAGTGATCCTGGTCATTATTATTCGTCATTAATAGACATTTTCTGTATGATTAGGTACCCATGTCTGAGGAATTACAAAAATCACATGTGTTATGATTCTGCACACCCCTCTTCTAAAGAAGGAGATAAATTTCTTCATTTGAGTTCCAACAAAATAGAGTGTGTTCTTTTTTGTTCTTTGTGTCAAACAATAAGCAGGACAACGGGGTAATTCTTGAAAGAGAATTCTTAAAACATCCAAATGAGTGACATCCAGAGATTCTCCATGCTCTTCTACTTTCGAATTACAGTGACCTCAGTTTACAGAAATGCTATCACTTGCATCAATGCAGAGGTATTTGATAACTGAAAATCATTTCCAGTTTTTGCTGTATTTATGCATGAGTACCATCTTCAGTCCAACAGGTGATGGAATTCCAGTTGAGCTATTTCAAATATGAAAAAGATGATGCTGTTAAAGTGCTGCACTCAGTATGGCAGCAAATTTGGAAAACTCAGCAGTGGCCACAGGACAGGAAAAAGTCAGTTTTCATTCCAATCCCAAAGAAGGGCAATGCCAAAGAATGTTCAAACTACCGCACAATTGCACTCATCTCACTTGCTAGCAAAGTAATGCTCAAAATTCTCCAAGTCAGGGTTCAACAGTACATGTACCGTGAATTCCAGATATTCAAGCTGGATTTAGAAAAGGCAGAGGAACCAGAGATCATATTACCAGCATCCACTGGATCATGGAAAAAGCAAAAGAATTCCAGAAACACAACTACTTCTGCTTATTGATTACGCCAAAGCCTTTGACTGTGTAGATCACAACAAACTGTGGAAAATTATTCAGGAGATGGGAATACCAGACCACCTTGACCTGCCTTCTGAGAAATCTGTATGCAGGTCAAGAAGCAACAGTTAGAACTGGACATGGAACAATAGACTGATTCCAAATTGAGAAAGGAATACGTCAAGGCTGTATATTGTCACCCTGTCTATTTAACTTACATGCAGAGTACATCATGCGAAATGCCAGCCTGGATGAAGCACAAGCTGGGATCAAGATTACCGAGAGAAATGTCAATAACCTCAGATACACAGATCATACCACCCTTCACTTCACTGGCAGACAGTGAAGTGGAACTAAAGAGCCTCTTGATGAAACTGAAAGAGGAGAGTAAAAAAGCTGGCTTAAAACTCAACATTCAAAAATGAAGATCATAGCATCCAGTCCCATCACTTCATGGCAAATAGATGGGGAAACAATGGAAACAGTGGCAGAGTTTATTTTCTCGGGCTCCAAAATTACTATAGATGGTAACTGCAGCCATGAAATTAAAAGACGCTTGCTCCTTGGAAGAAAAGCTATGACCAATCTTGACAAAATATTAAAAAACAGAGATATTACTTTGCCAACAAAGGTCCATCTAGTCAAAGATATGTTTTTTCCAGTGGTCATGTATGGATGTGAGAGTTGGACTATAAAGAAAGCTGAGCACTGAAGAATTGATGCTTTTGAACTGTGGTGTTGGAGAAGACTCTTTAGAGTCCCTTGGACTGCAAGGAGATCCAACCAGTCCATCCTAAAGGAGATCAGTCCTGAATATTCACTGGAAGAACTGATGCTGAAGGTGAAACTCCAGTACTTTGGCCACTTGACACGAAGAACCAACTCATTGGAAAAAGCCCCTGATGCTGGGAAAGACTGAAAGCTGGAGGACAAGGGGATGACAGAGGATGAGCCGGTGGAGGGCATCACTGACTCAATGGACATGAGTTTGAGTGAGCTCCATGAGTTGGCAGTGGAAGCGAAGCCTGGCCTGCTGCAGTCCATGTGGCTGCAAAGTTGACCATGACTGAGCAACTGAACTGAACTGACCATGTTCAGACCAACAGGTCAGAAGCTACCATCTTAGGCGTCCTGAAAGGAACTTTGCCTTCAGGGAAAAAATTACAAAAGGTAAACTAAAGTGAGGTAAAGATGAAAGGTTTAGAAGAGCCCTCTTAAAAGTTCAGGGATATTTGAACACACAGTTTCCTATTGCAGAAATGAGATCAAGGACATGGAGATTAACGGCAGCTTTGCTCCTAATGTGCTCCAGACATCATGAGCCTAAAGGGGTCAGTTTCCAGTTTGCCCTAAGCATTATTATTCCTCACAGAGAGTCCTAAAGTCCATCACAAGCAAGGAAATGGTGTCTCCTGCTGAATTCTCCAAGTCATCCTTCTTCACAGCTATAAATAGAAGCAGCTCAAACTCCTCTGAGAGCAAAGGTGATGAGAAAGGTGTTCTTGACAAAGAATGGCAGGCACCCTGCAGTCTCCAAAGGGCCAGATGTTTCCAAGGACCCCGCTATCCTGTTTGCAGCTGGCTCTCTGTGGCTGATTTTCATTTGGTCAGATAGACTTTTTGCAGCCTCTGTGCAGACAGGGGTCTCCCCGCCACAGCAGTTGAATATGTCTCTCAGAGAGGCTGGGTGAAAGCCCAGGCACCTCAGGGAATCCAGGAGGTTGGAGAAGGTATTAATATTTTTCCCTCTCCTTAGCTTGCATTTCTGAACCCAAATTGGATAATTAAGATCAACAAGCATTACACTTAAATATTTATGAAATCCTAATGAATTTTTAAAAAAATAAACTTTCTAACAGAAAATAATTACAGAAAACACAAGTTGGATTTTTTTGCTTATATCACAGTTCTTCACAGGATAAGGGCCTAGTTGGAAAGAGGAACTAAGGGTAGAAACCGAGGTCACTCATTCGTCTCATAAAACTAATCATTAGGAGGAGCCTGGTGGGCTGCAGTCCATGGGGTCACTAAGAGTTGGACACAACTGAGCCACTTCACTTTTACTTTTCACTTTCATGCATTGGAGAAGGAAATGGCAACCCACTCTGGTGTTCTTGCCTGGAGAATCCCAGGGATGGGGGAGCCTGGTGGGCTGCCGTCTATGGGGTCACACAGAGTCGGACACGACTGAAGCGACTTAGCAGCAGCAGCAAGCCCTATTTTATACCTAGACTTGCACAGGTAATGAAACTTGGGTAAATGTCTGCTACTAGGTTGGTGAAAAAGTAATTGCGGTTTCGGACCATGAATTTTAAATCATCATAACTAGGCTCAAACACATCTTTATCAATCAAAATAGCAACTATTACAATTAACATATTTTTGCTAATGAGAAATAAGTTTGTTTATCCATGTAGCATAAAAATCCATGCTTCAGGATTCAACTAACTCTTGGAAAGCATTTTCTGTCTCCTGGCAGTTGTGGAAGTGTGTTCCCTGCAAAAAGTTGTTGAGATACTTGAAGAAGCGGTAGTCGACTGGCGCGAGGTCAGGTGAATATGGTGGATGAGGCAAAAGTTTGTGGCCCAGTTTGTTCAACTTGTGAAGCACTGGTGGTAAAACATGCAGTCAGGCATTGTCATGGAGAAGAACTGGGCCCTTTCTGTTGACCTATCCTAAGTGCAGACATTGCAGTTTTTGGTGTATCTCATCAATTTTCTGAGCATTTCTCAGATGTCATGGTTTCACCAGAATTTAGAAAGCTGTAGTGGATCAGAACAGCAGCAGATCACCAAACAGTGACCATCACCATTTTTTTGGTTCAAGTTTGGCTTTGGGACGTGCTTTGAAGCTGCTCCTCAGTCCAACCACCGAGCTGGTAGTGTCTGGTTGTCGTATAAAATCCACTTTTTGTCACGTGTCACAATCTGATTGAGAAATGATTTGCTGTTGTGAAGAATAAAAGAAGATGACACTTCAAAATAATGATTTTTTTTTGATTTGCAGTCAGCTCATGGGGCAACCACTTATCCAGCTTCTTCACCTTTTCAATTTGCTTCAAATTCAGTATGACAGTAGAATGGTCAATGTTAAGTCCTTTGACAACTTCTCATGTAGTTTTAAGAGGCTCAGCTTTGATGATGGCTCTCAGTTAGTCACTGTCAACTTCCGATGGCCCACCATTTCTGCTGGCTCCTCATCATCAAGGCTCTCCGTCTCCTTGGCAAAACTTGAACCATCCCTGCACTGTACATTCATTAGAAGTTTCTGGGCCAAATGTGTTGCTGATGTTGTGAGTTGTCTCGGCTGCTTTCTGACCCATTTTGAATTCAAATAATAAAATCACTTGAATTTGCTTTTTTTGTCTAACATCATTTCCCTAGTCTAAAATAAATGTAAAATACACAGCAAGTAATTCGTTATTAGCAAAAAAACAAAGCACAAAATGTGCATTAAAATGATGTATAACATAACCACATTTATTTAGGAATGTATTTCAATATCAAACAACAAAGTTCAATAATGCAAAACCACAATTACTTTAGCACCAACCTAATACTACTCTGCCCCTTCAGGGATCACTGCCTCTTCATGGTGAAGGGTCTTGTGTAACTCAGTGAAGCTATGAGCCATACTGTGTAAAGCTACCCAAGACGGATGGGTCACAGTGGAGAGTTCTGACAAAATGTGATTCATTGGAGGAGGGAATGGCAAACCACCCAAGTGTACTTGCCATGAGAACCTCATGAACTGTATAAAAGAACAAAAAGATATGACACCAAAAGATAAGTCCCCTGGGTCTGAAGGTGTCCAATATGCTACTGGGTAAGAGTGGAAGAGAACTAGTAATGTCCAAGTTGGATTTAGAAAAGGCAGAAGAACCAGAGATCAAACTTCCTAATTTGCTGGGTCACAGAGAAAGCAAGGGAATTCCAGAAAAAAAATCTACTTCTGTTTCATCAGCTACCCTAAAGCCTTTGACTGTGTGGATCATAACAAGCTCTGGAAAGCTCTTAAAGAGATGGGAGGTAAGTATACGGGAGCTCGGCGCCATCGCTGTTATCCGATCCCATCTGGCTCCATCCGCCGTCCCCGGGGTATACCTGTCGCCAGCGGCATCGGGCCTTGGCCCGTGATCTGTGCGCGCGCCGACAAATATTTAAAAAAAAAAAAAAGAGATGGGAATATCAGACCACCTTACCTGTCTCCTACGAAACCTGTATGCAGGTCAAAAAGCAACAGTTAGAACCCTATATGGAACAACTGATTGGTTGAAGATTGAGAAAGGAATACGACAGGGCTGTCTGCTGTCACCATGTTTGTTTAATCAATATGCTGAGCACATCATGAGAAATGCCAGGCTGGATGAGTTACAACGTGGAATCAAGATAGGCGGAAGAAATATCAACAACCTTAGATATGCGGATGATACCACTCTAACGGCAGAAAGCGAAAAGGAACTAAAGAGTCTCTTGATGAGAGTGAAGAAGGAGTGTGAAAGAGCCAGCTTAAAACTAAATATTAAAAAAACTAAGATCATGGCATCTGGCCCCATCACTGCATAGCAAATAGAGTAGGCAAAGGTGGAAGTAGGGACAGATTTCCTCTTCTTGGGCTCTAAGATCACTGAAGATGGTGACTGCAAGCCATGAAATCAGAAGACAACTGCTTCTTGGTAGGAAAGCTATGACAAACCTAGAGAGTGTTGGTGAAAAGCGGAAACATTACTTTGCCGACAAAGGTCCATATAGTCAAGGCTATGGTCTTCTCAGTGGTCATGTATGGTTGTGAGAACTAGACCGTAAAGAGGGCAGAACGCCAAAGAATTGATGCCTTCAAACTGTGGTGCTGGAGAAGACTCCTGAAAGTCCCTCGGACAGCAAGATCAAACCAGTCAATCTTAAGGGAGATCAACCCTGAATACTCGTTGGAAGGACTGATGCTAAAGCTGAAGCTCCAGTATTTTGGTTATCTGATATGAACAGTCGACTCCTTGGTAAAGTCCCTGATGCTGGGAAAGACTGAGGGCAGAAGAAGAGGGCATCAGAGGATGAGATAGCTGGCTAGCATCACCAATGCAACGGACGTGAACTTCGGTAAACTTCGGGAGATGGTGAGGGACAGGGAGCCCTGGTGTGCTGCAGTCCATGGGGCTGCAAAGAGTTGGACATGACTGGGTGACTGAACAACAAAAAGAAATACTATTTGGATTTCACAGAATTTCTTTTAAAATGTAAGCATCAGAATATTAAAGTTACAAAAAGGTCAAATAGAGTAATAATTTTGGTATTGGGTATAACCAACTGCTTTTGAATATATGTACTCACAAAACTCTTGTCAAGTTTGATTCGAGCTTTTAATAATGAATTTTAGATCTTCATGTTTGGCTCTGGTCTATTTGCAATGTGAAAACTAACCTTTCAGAAATTCTGAAAAGAAATTTGCCATTTTTAGATAAAATAATCTCAGGATTTAAATTCTGCCATTTGTTTAGAAAACAAATTCTGTCATTCTCTTTATATACAAGCAGCAGCAAAGATTTTTGCATAAAAATCAAATGATACACTGATTCCTTTTAATATAATTGCTGTAATGGAAGTTATCCTTAATTATTAGACTTTTGATTTTTTTAAAGAAATTTCAAATATGCTGGATTGCAAATATGAAATATATATCCAACCAAATATGTGATGTCATCACTCAAGGAGAATGTAAAAGTTTCTGTTTTGTGTTTTCACACACAAACATTTGAAAATTCAAAGAATAGGGTAGGCTTCTTACTTATAGCTCTAAGAAGTCTACTGGACCATCTTGGTCTGGGCATTCGTGAGGTTCGTAGTTCACATGCTTCTAAATGTGTCCTCAAGTCACTCCCAGGAAGAATGTACTGTGTTGGCAGAGCTGAAGCAGTTTGGCTTTTCCTTATCCACACGTGGAAGGCTCTGGAGGTGGACTGAGTCCTATTAGCACAAGCTGGGATGTATTAAGAGAGTATCACTGACGTCTATACACTGCCATGTGTAAAACAGATAGCTAGTGCGAAGCTGCTGGTGGGAGCTGAGCTAGTGGGAGCTGAGCTGGTGGGAGCTGAGCTCAGCTCGGTGCTGTGATGACCTAGAGGAATGGAATGAGGGCAGGAGGCAGGCTCAAGAGGGAACGGTTACATGTATATATATAGCTGGTTCACTTTGTTGTACAACAGAAACCAACACAACATTGTAAAACGATTATACTCCAATTAAAAAAAAAAAAAAGCTTGTTTCTACACTCATTTCTCGTTCCACTGCCATCCAAGGTAGCTGAGCTGATTATCTGGATTCTCTAACATCATCTGCAATATTCATTTATGTTTTGATCAATAGTGGAAACGCCTGCATATTTCAGTCTATCCTCTGACATAAACACATTATTTATGTAGCCTTCTAATGCCTCCAGTGCTTCACAGTGAAATAATTAGAGCTGTTCTCCTTGTTTCTTTATTCCTCTCATCCTAAAATATCCAACCCACTTAATCCTAGGAGCCTGGGAAAATGAAATAGTTACATTAAGTCTCAGAGGATCGACAAAACTTGAAAATTAGTAAAAGAAACAAACAAAAAATTTAACTAGTGTATGTCTTTAGTATCTGTGCTATATTTACCTTGCTAGTGTCCTCAGAATTTTTTGGAAGGTGCTTATGTTAGTTTGGATGTCCCCAGAATCAGATCTTATGAGGAAGATTTGAATGCAAGTAGTTTATTTGGGAGCTCATCTCAGGAAGTATCAATGAGGGAAGACAGGTGCCAGATAAAGAAGCCAATACAGGGTGTATGGTTCATATGCAGAAAACAAACCTATGGTTACCAGGGGAAACGGGGGGAGGGATAAGTTGGGAGATGAGGATAGATATATACACACCACTATACAGAAACTGGATAAGTAATAAGGACCTACTGTGTAGCATAGGGAACTCTACTCAGTACTCTGTAATAACCTATATGAGAATAGAATATAAAAGAGTGGATATACGTATAACTGATTCATTTTGTTGTACAAGTGAAACAAACACAACATTGTGAATCAACTACACACCAACAAAAGTTAATTTTATAAAAAAGGGTGTGTGGTTGAGTAGGTTACTGCTTTATCCAATGGTCCTGCAGGGAATGCCAGGAGACAAGACAGAATATATCTCAGACTTAGCCCACATGGGGAGCGAAGAGGTGTGTATGTACCTCCAACTTCAAGATGCTATTAGTTAAGAATGTTCCTGGGAGCAGTAACCTGTGCTCTTGTCCAACCTGCCTTGTCTGAGGTCTGAAAGCCCTCAGCTGGAGATTACCAAGATTGGCAGCAAATGTTGTCAGTATACTAATGGTGAGCTTGCAGTATACTAATGCTGAGCTTGAAACAAGCAAGACCCTAAGGTCTCCCCAGCTCCATGTCTTCTGCCTACTTTTGTCTGCAGAAAAACTTTAGCCAAAGAATAAGTTTAATCAGAGAAGTAAGAAAATGCAGAAACAAAGGAAGTAGTCAAACTGGACAAAATAAACAGTTGTGTCCTTCAAAATCAGTAATAAACAAAGTCAAGGACATTTAGTTCCTTCTCAAGGGCTACAGATAAAACTGAGCCATATCTGGCAAGCTGTCTTATAGAGACTAACACCCCCACCAGCTGTAAGAACTTAACTACATGATGACCAGACTGTATCCATGACATGCAACCATATTAAGTCACTTCAGCTGTGTCCGACTCTGCGACCCCATGGACTGTAGCCCACCATGCTCCTCTGTACATAGGGTCCTCCAGGCAAGACACGGGAGTGGGTTGCCATGCCCTCCTCCAGGGGATCTTCCTGACCCAGCGATCGAATCTGTCTCTCTTAGGTTTCCTGAACTGGCAGGCAGGTTCTTTACCACTAGCGCCACCTGGGAAGCCATGACACAAGCTGCCATAATTCCTAGAAATGGCCTCAAAGAAATGGGAACAGATCAAGCCTGGAACTGAAGATTAACTGTACTCAAAACAATCAAGATGATGGCTGATCACACCACTGATGACCAGTTTCAAGATGACTGTCAGAGCTGAAGGTGTTGTTTCTGCGTTTAACCCCTCCCTCCACATATATATACCCATGAAACTCCCCTTTAAAAGCTCTTGCCCACTGATCATCAGTGGGGAGTTGCCATTTGAACATGAGCCCACCATCTCCCCTAGTTGCCAGCCTCTGAAATAAAGCAAACTTTCCTTTCTACCTGGCGCTTTCCAGGTGGCTCAGTGCTAAAGACCAACCTTGCCGCTTGAGTACTGGCTTCCCAGCAGTGAACAGCCGGATCCAAACTTTCAGTAATGAGCAGGTTATGAGCAGAAATAAAATAAAGGGTGGATGCAAATTTTCTTTACACAACAGGAGTGATGCTTGAAATATTCTGTCATACTGTAAAAGATATTAGCAAAACTGAGAGTTACACAATAATTATTTTTCAACAGCTTACTACAGGGCAGGAAGCACTGTGCTATGCAAGAATCCCAAGGTAAAAGTTTTTGTGAATCAGATGCCCATCCCCATTTAGATTTTGTTGCTCTTGTTATACACGCATTTTTCATATCTTCACTGTGCATAAACCATTCCTTACCATTTCCTCCCAAGAAACTTTAAGAAAAAGTTCTTAAGAGGCTGGTGTGGTATCCTCTGCACCAAATACTCGAGCTTCCCCACTCTCCCATTTATGTCTGGTCAAATCAGATCAGTCGCTCAGTCGTGTCCGACTCTTTGCGACCCCATGAATTGCAGCACACCAGGCCTCCCTTCCATCACCAACTCCCAGAGTTCACTGAGACTCACGTCCATTGAGTCAGTGATGCCATCCAGCCATCTCATCCTCTGTCGTCCCCTTCTCCTCTTGCCCCCAATCCCTCCCAGCATCAGAGTCTTTTCCAATGAGTCAACTCTTTGCATGAAGTGGCCAAAGTACTGGAGTTTCAGCTTTAGCATCATTCCTTCCAAAGAAATCCCAGGGCTGATCTCCTTCAGAATGGACTGGTTGGATCTCCTTGCAGTCCAAGGGACTCTCAGAGTCTTCTCCAACACCACAGTTCAAAAGCATCAATTCTTCGGCACTCAGCCTTCTTCACAGTCGAACTCTCACATCCATACATGACCACAGGAAAAACCATAGCCTTGACTAGATGAACCTTTGTTAGCAAAGTAATGTCTCTGCTTTTGAATATGCTATTATGTCTGGTAGCTCTCACAATTGCAACAGAAGTACAACTATGCTAGAAATTCAGCAGGACTTTTTTTATTTCTATTTCCAAGGCCTGAATAAATGTGAAAAAAAAAATCTTGATCACTTGTTTAATATTTCTTCTCACATTATAAGGAATTATATAAATATGTAAAGGACCAGGTATGTAAACACTTGCACTTTATTAATAAGTAAAATATATAAAATATACTTATAAATTTGATAAAATGGACAGAAATGCTTCAAAACATATCCTATCAAATCAAGCCAAGTAGAACACTTTCTCTACCTCTGTGGCAACAAAACTCACTTCACTTTCAAAAGATCTCTCAGCATAAAACTGTTGCCTAAGAAACAGAAAGGCTGTGAAGTCAGGTCAGCAGAGAAGTTAATTCTGCTCAACTAAGCTAAAATGGGATTGTGTTTGGCAATGAAGGGCAAGACAGGGGAGAAAAGACATTTTGAATTTTATAGTAATTATAAAGTATTATGTCCATCTAAGCTTTCAAGGCACAAATACCTCATTTTATCCTCATATAACTTTTCTGAGATGGGTAAGGTGCTACTTCCCTCTGTTTTCCAGAAAATGATGAGCAGTGAAGATCTGTCTTCCTGACAGTCCTGAAAATAGGAAGCAGAAAGAAGCAGAAGGTAGGGGATGACGGAGGTGGTAGTAGCAGCTATTGCTCCTTTGTCACAAGAAAACACATATCATGCCAGAGTCCAGTGGGTAATGCACTCTGAAAAAATCCCATCCAAGACTGAAAAAAGTTCAGAACATAAGAAGTCTTTATGAAAAAATTCTCTCTTCATTTTGTATCTAGATTGGCAACTATTCTAGGAGCCTCTTCATAGTAGGTGGATTTATACTTAGTCACGATGATATTAAACTGGGATTTTAAATATGGATTGGCATGGAGCAAAAGACAAGGTGTATTATTCTCTGCCTTGTATTTTATTATGTAGAACATGCTCTTCGTTTTTAAAAGTTTCTACTAATACTTCAATTATGTTTCAAGAATCAATGGATGTATATCATTATCACCACTTTTATAGAGCTTTTACTAAATATGCATGATTTATTTTAATAATGCTTAAGCGATATAATTTATTAAGCATTCCTGTTCTGGAGCTATCTGGTAGTCTAATGGACACACTGAACTGAATCAGGAAACAGCTCTCTAATTAGAAATGGATAGTCAATATGTAACAATTCATTTATGTAAATTTGAGAATTTTCCTAGGATATAAGCTTATGTATCCATATAATTTATGCAAAATATCACTTATGATCTTTTTTGTGAGAAATGGGAGGTCCAGAATCTTGAAGGGCTTTAAAATACAAAATAGAAATATTATTTTAGTCAATATAAATGTACCAAACCTTTCAGCAACCCATGTTAACAGCCTTATCACACTCAGAAAAAAAAATGTGTTCATATAAAAATGTGTCCTGTTTGTATACCAGCCAAGATAAAGTACAGATTCATAATGAAAATGACAATTTAAAGTGATACACAAATCACTATTAGTAGTGCTGAATATTTTACATTTAAAAACAACAAAATAAACCTATGGTTTGATTCCACACAAACAACTAATTTGGTAAAACCACAAATGACACATCAACTCTTGGCACAAATTATATCTTTATTAGAAGAGCTGGTGAACACACACAATCAGAGGAACACTTGTTAGTGTTGGCAAAATGTCAAATAGCTTATAGCGTTCCTACAATTGAAGTAAAATTGTACATGCTAGTCAAGTGACAGACCAACTCTGGTGCCGATAAGTAGCCAGCTTACATTATTACAGGACAAAGACAATATTTGAGCAATTTACTCTCCCCTCCCAAGGGACTCAGATACCTCAGTATCTAGGCCGGTTTTCCCCAACCTCCTTTTGAAAAAAATTTGATCCCTCCTCATTTTAAGTCTGGAAACCAATGCCAAGCAGCATGTAAATATACATGATTAGAAAATATTTTAAAAAGTTCACTAAGCTCAGTTCAAAAGCACATACGGCTAATATTGTTGACAACAATTTTTTGTGTGAAGGATCAAGACCCTCTCATCTCCCAGCAGTGATGTTAATACCATATGATCTTCATCAGGATATAACCTAATGGCAAAGCCATGTTACTCCTAGTGATTGCAACATGAGAAGAGGTACTCTTAATATGCTTTAGGACTTCAGAAATGCAATTTAAAAATATAAAGGCCCTTTCCTTTCCAAGGGAAACAATGGTAATGAAAACTAAGTGACTACAAGTGACATGGACTTTCAAAGTCTGAAAAGAAAGGATATTTTTATTAGGTATATTAAATTGCTGTGCATCCATCAGATGCACAATTATCATGTGATATTTATCAATAAATCAATTATCTTCTCAATAACTGACTGGCAGAAATAGGACTGAAGACCACCTTTCAGAGTCCCAAATCAAGAAATTCCCTATGACAGCATCTGAATGCTGGACTAAAAAGAGAACCGTTTTCTCTCCTTGCCTTGAAAGTGAAAGTTAGTTGCACAGTCCTGTCCAACTCTTTGCAATCCCATGGACTGCAGCCCGCCCTGCTCCTCTGTCCATGGAATTCTCCAGGCAGGAGTACTGGACTGGGTTGCCATTTCCTTCTCCAGAGGATCTTCCCAACCCAGGTCTCCTTCATTGCATGTAGATTCTTTACCAACTGAGCCACTAGGGAAGCCCCTCCTTGCCTTAACCATGTCGAAAAACAAACTGAATGCTTTGCATGAGAGAACTTTATCTGACCTCTGGTCACCAAAGGACCAGAGTACTTGTTTAAACTGCCCTGGATTGGGCGATCTGGCCTGGATTTAGATCCTAAAAATGCCCTTAAGTTTTCTATATACAGTTATCTATTTATGTTTAAATTAAAGTTGTTATATTCAGTCATTTAACACGTTGATCACAGTTAAGAATAGTCTGTTGATTTTTTAGGTAAGGTAATTTAAATCACAGTGAATCACTTACTAAAAGACGATTTAGGAACTAGGATATGAACTTTAAAATATTCCCTATGCTTTTCTCTATCAAAAGCAGAGAAAAGGCAGGCAAAAATATACAGCAAGTTATCCTGATAGGAGGGGTTTCCCAGGTGGCGCTAGTGATAAAGAACCCACCTGCCAAAGCAAGAGGCATAATAGACATGGGGAAGAAAAGAGCGAGTGACATAACTGCATCAGGAAGATCCCCGGGAGGAGGGCATGGCAACCTGCTCCAGTATTCTTGCCTGGAGAATCCCATGGACAGAGGAGCCTGGCGGGCTACAGTCCATAGAGTCGCAGAGTCAGACACAACTGAAGTGACTTAGCACATATGCATACATCCTGAGAGAGAGTTAGTTTAGTAAGATCCTCGTAGAAAAAAGGCAAAAGTGACAGCATACTGGCTTTTCCAGGAATAAAGAAGAAAATCTGGACTTAATAAAGCCAAGATACTGTACATTTAGCAAGATAATTACTCCGTTAGGCCACTATATTGGGACACTTCTTGACTTAGTTCACTGTACTTTGAGGGGCTGTAGGAGAAAGAAAAGTCATCTCAGGAAAATAGAATAAAACTAGAACAGAAATATAGTAATAATTTAATGGCACATATTTATGACTGCTCTTTATACTATTTTTAAACTAACCACTTTATATATGAAAGTGTTAGCCGTGTCCGACTCTATGCAACCCCATGAACTGTAGCCCACCAGGCTCCTCTGTCCATGGGATTTTCCAGGCAAGAATACTGGAGTGGGTAGCCATTCCATTCTCCAGAGAATCTTCCAGACACAGGGATCTAACCCAGGTCTCCTTCAAATGCAGGTGAATTCTTTACCATCTGAGCCACTACTAAAGCCCAGTTAATGTAAACACACACACACGCATATATATGTCAGTGTGTGTATGCATGTGTGTACACATACATATTTACATAGACGTTGTTGTTATTCAGTCGCTCGGCTGTGTACAACTCTGTGACCGCAGCACGTCAGGCTTCCCTGTCCTTCACCATCTCCTGGAATTTGCTCAGACTCATCTCCATTGAGTCAGTGATGCCATCCAACCATCTCATCCTCTGTCACCCTCTTCTTCTCCCGCCTTCAATCTTTCCCAGCCATCAGCATCTTTTCCAATGAATCAATTCTTCTCATCAGATGGTCAAAGCTTGGAGCTTCAGCTTCAGCATCAGCCAGCCCTTCCAATGAGTATTCAGTGTTGATTTCCTTTAGGATTGACTGGTTTGATCTTCTTGCTGTCCAAAGGACTCTCAAGAGCGTTCTTCAACACCACAGTTTGAAAGCATCAATTCTTTGGTGCTCAGCTTTCTTTATGGTCCAATTCTCACATCCATATATGACTACTGAAAAAACCATAACTTTGATTTATACATACCTTTGTCAGCAAAATAATGTCTCTGCTTTTTAACATGCTACCTAGGTTTGTCATAGCTTTTCTTCCAAAAGGTGTCTTTAATTTCATAGCTGCAGTCACCATCCTCAGTGATTTTGGAGCCCAAGAAAATAAAGTCTCTCTCTCTTTTTTTTTCTCTCCTGTTTCTATTGTTTCCCCACCTATTTGCCATGAAGTGTTGGGACCAGATGCCAGGATCTTTGTTTTTTGAATGTTCAGTTTTAAGCAAGCTTCTTCTTTCACTTTCATCAAGAGGCTTTTTAGTTCATCTTCACTTTCTGCCATTAGGGTGGTTTCATCTGCATATCCAAGGCAATCTTGATTCCAGCTTGTGTTTCATCCGGCCTGGCACTTTGCATGATGTACTCTGCATAGAAGTTAAATAAGCAAGGTGACAATATACAGCCTTGATGTACTCCCTTCCCAATTTTGAATCAGTTCATGTTCCATATCCGGTTCTAAACATTGCTTCTTCACCTGCATACAGGTTTCTCAAGAGTAAGGTAAGGTGGTCCAGCATTCCCATCACTTGAAGAATTTTCTACAGTTTGTTGTGATCCACACAGTCAAAGGCTTTAGTGCAGTCAATGAATCAGGTGTTTTACTGGAATTCCCTTGCTTTTTCCTATGATCCAATGCATGTTACCAATATGATCTCTGGTATCTCTGCCTTTTATAAATCCAGCTTGTACATTTGTAAGCTCTCAGTTCACATACTGTTAAAGCCTACCTTGAAGGATTTTGAGCATTACCTTGCTACATGTGAAATGAGTGCAATTGTGTGGCAGTTTGAACATTGTTTGGCATTGCCCTTCTTTAGGATTGGAATGAAAACTGACCCTTTTCAGTCCTGTGGCATATATATATATATATATGTGTGTGTGTGTGTGTGTGTGTACATTTATATATATCACGTGAATGAAATCTTATGCTTTATAATATTTTTCTAGTTTTATTGAAGTTTTATTGTGTAAATCTATTGTGTATAAAGTGATGATCTGATACATGTATATACTGCAGAATGATTACAACAATAGGGTTAGTTAAAACCTCCATCACCTTACATAACTGCCTTTTTTGTGTGTGGTGAGAACATTTAAGTCTATTTTCTAAGCGACTTTCAAATATATAATACAGTATTGTTAACTACTATTATCATGCTGGACATTACATCCTAGAACTTAATCATCTTATAAATGGAAGTGTGTATGCTGTGACCACCATCTCCCCATTTTCCTGACCCCCAGTGCCTAGCAATCAGCATTCTACTTTGTATGAGTTCAGTTTTTTTAGATTCCACATGTAAATAAGATCTTATAGTATATATTTTTCTCTGATTTATTTTGCTTAGCATAATATCTTCAAGATCCATCCATGTTGTTGCAAATGGCAAAATTTCCTTTTTTACAGATGGATAATATCCATTATTATTCATATCCATCCATGTACATCCCACGTTTCCTTTAGCCATTCATCCACTGATGACACTTCGGTTGTTTAATTATCTTGGCTACTGTCAATAATGACATAATGAATACTGGGTATAGATACCTCTTCAATACCCTGTTTCATTTCCTTTGTGTATATATACAGAATTGCTGGATCATATGGTGGTTCTATTTTTAATTTTCTTGACAAGCCTCCAAACCATTTTCCATAGTGACAATACCAATTTATGTTCCCACCAGTAGTGCACAAGGGTTCCCTTTTCTCCACATCCTCACCAATACTTGTTATCTCTTGTCTTTTTTATTACAGTCATTCTAGTAAGCTTGAGGTGGTATCTCATTGTAGTTTTGAAATGTATTTCCCTGATGATTATTTATAAAGCGATCACCACCAAAAAGAATTAATGAATAGTGATAGCTTTTCCAGTCCTGCGTAATTCAAATTCCACATCCTAAAGTTTCAAGTACTCCTTTGAAAACAAAATAGTTTTAATACAGTCTAATAACCTTGAGATTGAGATCATTTAATCAATTTACATTTTCTATCATTACAAAATATCCATTATGACTTCACCACCTATGTTTTTCTATTTTTCCTGGTTGTGTCATTACAGTTTCTTTCATTTTTTGGTATCTTTTCTACTGAATATTCCTTTAATTAGAATTTCACTTTTCTATTATATACATTTTTCAATTCTCCTAGATTTACTCTAGAATTTACAGCACATCATCAATTTATTAAAGTCTTATATCCCTCTTCAGACAATTAAAGGACCAAAATAACCAATTTATCTTCATTTAACTTTCCCTTGACTGATATGATACTGTTGTTGTTATCAGGTATTTTAATTCTCTCAGTTCAATTTATGCAATTTCATAATTATTTTATAAAATCAAATCTCATTTAGATTTATCTTCAGATTTATCATTCTCTTTGATCTTTTGGTTTCCTGTACCTGTGAGATCACTTTCCTTATACACAAAATAACTCTTTGAGTGCAGGTTTGCTGGTGATAAACTCAGTTTTTGTTTGGCTTACTTTATCTGAAAATCTAGTTTTATTCCACATTTTATTCACTTTAAGAATATTTCCATTAAGTACATTTTTACAGCTAAGTAGCTATTTTTAGTCAATTTATTAAATATAACATCTTACTGTCCTGCCTTCCACTAGGGTTCTGGATGTTGTTCTAATCTAACTATGGAAAGATATGTTTTTCTTCTGTATTATTATTTTTGCAACTCCATTATGAAGTGTCTAAGTATGGTTTCCTTTTTTTTTTTTAATTTCCTTTGGATTCCTTGGATTAAAATTCATGGTCACTTCTGGAAAAGGTTTAGGCATTGTCTCATCAAGAATAGCTTCTGTCTCCTCCTTTCCTTCCCTTCTAGAACTCCAACTAGATGCATGTAAAGACTACCCACTGTCTTTCTCATACCTTCATATCTTCATCTTACAATCACCATCGTTTCTTCTGCCCTTTCTTCTAGCTAGTTAAGTCTCTCTTCTTTATGTCTAATTTACTGTTAAACTTATTCCAGTAAATCCTTAGCTTCAGTTATTGTTATTTTCAAATCATGATTTCAAAATGATTCTTTTTCAAAGCTTCTATGTCATCCCTGTGTAAATTTTCAAGTTTGGTTTTTTCACATCAATAAAGATAATAAATACATATGATTTTTTTATTTAGTTAAGATATTATAGGTTATGTCTGATAATTTACATATTAGGTCTTGGTGGGCCTATTTCTTTTAACTTTCGTTTGGAAATAACTTGAAAATTATATGGAATTTCTAAGAATAAAAGCAATACACAGCATACCCAAATAACCTTTTCTTGATTCAAATATTTTTAATATTTTGCCCCTTTGCTTTATCATTTTATCCATAAATAAATATATATACAAGTCTATAATATATTTCTATAAGTTTTCTCTTAATCATTTGAGGATAAGTTGCATACATGACTGCTTACTGATATTTAATAAAACCTTTTGAGTTTAGTTTCTAAGATAAGGATATTACCTTACATAACTACAAGATAGTTATGAACTTCGGTTAATTTAACATTGTTATAACACTGCAGTGCACTGAATGCTTGTGTCCTTATGTCTGTGTCCTTATAAAATTCCTATGTTGAAACCGTAATCCCAAGTGAAGGTATTTGTAGGGCCTTTGGGAAATAATTAGGTCATGAGGATAGAGCCCCCATGAAGGGGATTAGCGTCCTTAGGAGGCCTGAGAACTGGCTAGCTCTTCCTGCCACAGGAGAGAACACCAGGAGAAGGCAGCCATCAGCAATCCAGAAGGGGTCTCTCACCAGAATGTGACAATGTGGCACCCTGATCTCAGACTTCTGGTCATCAGAACTGTGAGAAAGAGATTTCTGTTCTCTATAAACCACTCAGACTATGATACTTTGTTGTAGCCGTGCAAACTAATACAAATATTTTTATCTAGCCTTTCATCCAATATCCTATTTTGTGAATTGAGTCAATAACATCATTTTTTAGCATATTTTCCCCTCCGGTACAGAGTTCAATATAGGACAATGTGTAGGATTTAGCTGTCATGTCCCTTTGATATCTTTTAATTTAGAACATTACTACATCTTTTCTCCTGTTTTCCCTCTTTTAAATAAAATGACCTCATTAATGTGTTGTCTCCCAATGATTAGATTCACATTATATAATCTCAATCATAATATTATATAAATGATACTGTCTCATTCTCAGGATATTATATCTAGAGGCACATGATTACCATCTGCCCTGCATTGAAAAGTGTTCATTTTGATTCCCTGGTGAATGTATGTTTGGTTTAAATGTATACTGGCTATTATACATGAAAAATTATATGTTAAAGCATTTCAAACTTAGAATGATGATATTTCTTCTAGACAGGCTTTTCATTTTCTTCTTCCAGGCACTTGAGATTCCAGCCAGTTTGAGCCAATTTAATCTGATTTCAAGGCTTGTGGTTTTCCAGGCCACCCATATAACACAGAGGTGGGTTGCAAGTTGTGCAAAGACTGGTTTGCTTTCCATAAACTTACTCCTAAGCAGCCCCAGGTGGAGGATGGTAAGACAGTGAATCCCCCTGGGAAAGTTCTAGGGATTCTACCCAGACCCACAAGAGCACCAAGAGTTCAACTCACCCCTCAGACACTTCTTCCTGATGATAAAAATATTCTTTTTTTTTTTTATTTTATTTTTAAACTTTACAATATTGTATTAGTTTTGCCAAATATCAAAATGAATCCGCCACAGGTATACATGTGTTCCCCATCCTGAACTCTCCTCCCTCCCCATACCCTCCCTCTGGGTCGTCCCAGTGCACCAGCCCCAAGCATCCAGTATCGTGCATCGAACCTGGACTGGCGACTCGTTTCATACATGATGTTATACATGTTTCAATGCCATTCTCCCAAATCTCCCCACCCTCTCTCTCTCCCACAGAGTCCATAAGACTGTTCTATACATCATTGTCTCTTTTGCTGTCTCGTACAGAGGGTTATCGTTACCATCTTTCTAAATTCCATATATATGCGTTAGTATACTGTAGTGGTGTTTTTCTTTCTGGCTTACTTAACTCTGTATAATAGGTTCCAGTTTCATCCATCTCATTAGAACTGATTCAAATGTATTCTTTTTAATGGCTGAGTAATACTCCATTGTGTATATGTACCACAGCTTTCTTATCCATTCATCTGCTGATGGGCATCTAGGTTGCTTCCATGTCCTGGCTATTATAAACAGTGCTGCAATGAACATTGGGGTACATGTGTCTCTTTCCCTTCTGGTTTCCTCAGTGTGTATGCCCAGCAGTGGGATCGCTGGATCATAAGGCAGTTCTATTTCCAGTTTTTTAAGGAATCTCCACACTGTTCTCCATAGTGGCTGTACTAGTTTGCATTCCCACCAACAGTGTAAGAGAGATAAAAATATTCTTAAAGGCTGAACTCACTTCTATTGGTTCTTCCTTCTCCATATTTCAGCACTATAATTCTTCACACACTTGGTTGCATTTAAGAAAGTTTTGCTTTTCTTTTACATTCCATCCAACAACTTTTCTTGCTGCTCTTGGTGGAAAGGGTGGTTCAAATGAATGTTTGTATCGTAACTGGAAGCAATGTTTAACAGAAAATGATCCAATCATTATCTCATGGCCATTGGGCAACTTTTGCATTCACCCAAATATCAACGAAGTTTGTTCTGTTACCTCAGACTATTAAAAACCCTTTTCTCACATAAATTAACCCAAAAAACGTAGATTCTGGATTTCTTGGAAGCTGTTAAACCCTGAAATATATTTGAAGTCAATCAACCAAAGTCAATGTAATTACTTTTTGTCTCCCCATCAACTCTCCTTAGGGTCATGATTAGCCCTTATAAGAGGTTTCAGAAAAGCAAGGTGCAGACAAGTGCCGGCACTCACTCCTCCTGGTCACATGTGACTATCCTCAGCAAAGAAAATCAGTTCTTCCTTTCTGTCGTCTTTCATTCAGAGATAACTAGTTTAGGTGGGACAGAAGGGAGGGTGATGTTGGAGAAAGAGAAAAAAAGACAGAAATCACTTGAGAATGAAGCCAAGCAGAAGTTAGCAGCACACAATGATGCTGGGTTAAAGAATGTCCCATATCATTGGCTTAAATCTCTGATTCTGATATATCTGAATTTTCCCCCTTGGACTGTTCAGTTATGGAAGCCAATAAATTATCCTGAGCTATTTTGAACTGGGTTTCTGTCTTGCAACTCAGAGTCCAGATAAGTTAAAAAGTTTTAGAAGCTATGCACACAATAAAATGATGTATGTAACTATAGAATATCTCTCCTCTCATCCAGGTCAGTGAGCAATAATCAATTGAGAAGGAGAAGGTGTGTTAAATGATAAACAGTGTAGTAGGAATTAAACCTAAAGAAGAGAGAAGATGGAAATGCTAATTAGCACATTTAATTTACATGTCATCAAATCTCTTAGGGTTTTTATTATTGAAAAGTTGCCTTAGGACAGATAAGATGCACAAAGATGATAAGGGAAGAATACAGCTCCTAAATAAGTCTGCAGCACCTTGGTTTCCTCCATTATCCTTATATAATGTGTATAATCATAAGTGAGACATTAGCAAACAAAGATGAATCATTTTCAGAGGTTGGTGAATGCAGCTGGGGTGTTTCGATTCCATGCCTCCCGGGCCACCATTATTTCTCAACTACTACTCTAAAATAGCCTCTAACTCATTTCCTAGCAGGCTCTTTTTCTCCTGTTGGCAATTCTACACATGAGCAGCCAGAAAAGACATCATCCTACCTTTCCAATCAAAACCCTGCCATCACTGATATTTCAAACCTATTCTATGATCTTTCTTCAAGCCTCCAGGGGGCTCATTGGCAGGCTCTGGAACCTCTCCATCTTCACCTCCTGGCCTACTCCTCACTGACTTTTTGCAGTAGCACTGGGTTGCGTGAGGTGTCTCAACACACCTGGTTCGTTCCTCTTGCAGCATCTCTGCCTGGAGAATTCATCCCCAGAGAGTGTCAAATGGCATGGTCCTTCTTTTTATTCAGGTCTTTACTCATATATCAAATATTGGAAAAGATCCTGATGCTGGCGAAAACTGAAAGCAGGAGGAGAAGGGGACGATGGGAGATGAGATTGTTGGATGGCATCACCGACTCGATGAACATGAGTTTGAGCAAGCTCAGGGAGCTTGTGATGGACAGGGAAGCCTGGTGTGCTGCAGTCCATGAGGTCGCAAAGAGTCGGACATGACTGAGCCACTGAACTGAACTCAAATATTGCAAGTTTTGAGAAACTGTTCTTAACAACCCAATCTAAAGCATGCCGTCCACTCTTCTTTCTGGCTTTATGCCCTCCTGTGCCTTGTTCTCATTCATAGCACTCACACTCCCTGACACGTTACCTTACATTATCTGGTTTTTTGCTGCTCTCCCCCTCCTATACTCTCATCCCTCTTCCTTTCCTACTGCCTATTAACTCTCTCTTTTACAAGTTATTTTTGTTATTTCACCCTTTAGTATCAATAAATACTATTGCACTCTTGGAATTATAATGTGATTTGACAGGCATAAGACATCCGGACGCTAAGTATTTTTTACATCACCAGAGGACAGATTAGAAAACAGCCAAGAACTTTTATGAGGTAGGGCAATGTAGCAATAGAGTTCTACTAAAACAAGTAATCATGTGCACCACATACATTAATTCTGCCACACACAAATAGTGGTTCACAAATATGAAGCAACAGCCAAAAAGTGGGTATACCTAAGGGATCAGCAGATAAAGAACCTGCCTGCAATGCAGGAGACATAGGAGATGCAGATTGGATCCCTGGGTCGGGAAGATCCCTGGAGAAGGAAATGGCAACCCACTCCAGGATTCTTGCCTGGGAAATCCCATGGACAAAGGAGCCTTGTGGGTACAGTCCACAGGGTCACATAGAGTAGGACACCACTGAGCGACTAAGCACAGCATACATATAATTTTAAAGTATACAAACTCTAAGTTTCCATCTTTCCAACATTCATGCATTATCTATTTTCTCATTCTCAGAAATTTTGAATTCTGCTATTTGGGATTTTATAGTACATTAGTTTTGAGATAGCATGAAATGTATAAAAAGTAACTGAAAAGAAAGCAAAGCAAAAGTAAGAAAAAGAAAAACTGAATAATGGGGATTAATGCCAGATCTAACCCTTCTGCTCTGGAGCATCTAGCATCAATACAGACCAAGGTACATTTATGAGTCTTCTTCAATCATAATCTATGAGAATTCAGTTTCTTGAAATATAATATTAATATATTTAATGAAAAAAATTTCATGATTGTGATTCATGGCCTCTTGGCTATTAAGCCAAGTCCTGCTGGGAAAATTACTTTTGCAACTGGTAAATACATATAAATATGATAATGAATATGACTTTAAAATAGCTAGGAAACAAGGCTTCAGGTGTAAGTCCCCAGTTCAAACAGGAGTTAATGATTGAGTTGCTGTGAATTGAAATCACTGCTTTAGCTATTTTGGGCTATTTTTCAGGATTTTACATAGATGAAAAAGATCATCCATCATAAGTATCTGTCAAGCCTCTAATGGCATAAAATAGTTCTCACATCCTATCTGAGTTATAAGGGAAAATTAAGTATAGGATCCTGTTTTCCCATTACCAACCAAGAAAGAGAAATAACTATCAACTTAAAATAAGCTTTAAAAAAAAGTGATACAAACGTATTCAACTCTCAGCTCCCATACCCATCTCACAAAAAAAGCTTTGGTTAGAAGCCAAATATCTTGATTTCATTTTTAAACTTGACTACACAAAGGGGATCTTACAAATTTGATTTTAAAATATCACTTACTGCATTTCACAACTTTTAAATTGAGATGTGAAGTAATAAAACAGCATCGTAAATACATGACAGAGGACATGAATAATATAGACAGAAATTATAGCCAATGTCTGAGGAAGACGGGATGGTTTTCCCAGTTACTAGACCACCTTGGGCCTGTTCCCTTTTACTAACAAATATAGATATAAACATGCATATGTATAAATGCATGTGTGTACATCTAGGCATGAGAGTTGCGGGCTCAGTCGTGTCTCTTTGCGACGCCATGCACTATAGCCCACCAGACTCTGTCCATGGGATTCTCCTTGCAAGAACACTGGAGTGGGTTGCCATTTCCTTCTCAAGGGACTTTCCTGACCCAGGGATTGAACCTGCATCTCCTGCATTGGTAGGCAAATTTTTTACCACTGAGCCACCTGGAAGCCCATGTACATGTATAGATATATGTATATTTGAAATTTCACCTCCGTTATTGACTTTCTTCAGGAAGGAAAATTTGACTCTACAACAAAAGCCAGTAAACAAAAGTAGTTCACTTTTTGTTTGAGGTTCTGGAGTTAGATTCTTGACTCCATCAGAAAAAAATCATTTTTGAGTCTTGGAAATGTTATTTAACTCAATATCGTGTTCTTAATTTCAACATCTATAAAATATATTAATAACAACTACTTCCTCAGGTTTTGCTAAGTTATAAAAGATAAAATTCCTATGAAAGGATAAGCAATCCTATATCCAACACATGGTAACACTCTAAAAATTATATATTATTACTATTTCTATTATTCTCAATGAAAAGCTTAATGAGATAGGAACTATTGTACCATTTACTAAAATTATATTTTAACTTCATTTTCAAATTTCATCATATCATCCCTACTCCTAATCATGGGATAGACATTGAAATGGATATGTTTTTAGAGCTCGAGAAGTTGCTGAAGGACTTTTTTGTTTTATATTGGAGTATAGTTGGTTAACAATGTTGTATTAGTCCCAGGTGTATAGCAAAGTAATTTGATTATACATGCATCTATTCTTTTTCAAATTCTTTTTCAATTTAGGTTATTAAAAAATATTGAGCAGAGTTCCCTGTGCCATATGGTAGGTTCTTGTTGGATATCAATTTTAAATACAGTAGTGTGTATATTTGAAGGTCTTTTTAAGGAAGACACACACAATTTTTTTAAATTATCAACTGTGGGTGGTGGTGAGTGGAGGGGACTTTGGAATAGGTAAGAGTAAAATATCTGAGTTTAACTAGGAAGATTTAAAAAAGGATGACCGTGGCAGTGATATCCCTAACAGGTCTAGAGAAGGAGGATTTTTAGTACTCCATGAGTGAAACAGCTGTGAAAAGAAGAGAAGCAAAAGACAAAAGAGAAAAGGAAAGATACACCCATTTGAATGCAGAGTTCCAAAGAATAACAAGGAGAGATAAGAAAGCCTTCCTCAGCAATCAATGCAAAGAAATAGAGGAAAACAATAGAATGGGAAAGACTAGAGATGTCTTCAAGAAAATGAGATACCAAGGGAACACTTTATGTAAAGATGGGCTCGATAAAGGACAGAAATGGTAGGGACCTAACAGAAGCAGAAGGGTGGCAAGAATACATAGAAGAACTGTACAAAAAAGATCTTCACAACCCAGATAATCACGATGGTATGATCACTCACCTAGACATTCTACAACGTGAAGTCAAGTGGGCCTTAGGAAGCAGCGCTACGAACAAAGCTAGTGGAGGTGATGGAATTCCAGTTGAGCTGTTTCAAATCCTGAAAGATGATGCTGTGAAAGTGCTGCACTCAATATGCCAGCAAATTTGGAAAACTCAGCAGTGGCCGCAGGACTGGAAAAGGTCAGTTTTAATTCCAATCCCAAAGAAAGGCAACGCCGAAGAATGCTCAAACTACTGCACAATTGCACTCATCTCACACGCTAGTAAAGTAATACTCAAAATTCTCCAAGCCAGGCTTCAGCAATACGTGAACCGTGAACTTCCAGATGTTCAAGCTGGTTTTAGAAAAGGCAGAGGAACCAGAGATCAAATCGCCAACATCTGGTGGATCATCAAAAAAGCAAGAGTGTTCCAGAAAAACATCTATTTCTGGTTTATTGACTATGCCAAAGCCTTTGACAGTGTGGATGACAGCAAACTGGAAAATTCTGAAAGAGGTGGGAATACCAGACCACCTGACCTGCCTCTTGAGAAATCTGTATGGAGGTCAGGAAGCAACAGTTAGAACTGGACATGGAACAACAGACTGGTTCCAAATAAGAAAAGGAGTATGTCAAGGCTGTATACTGTCACCCTGTTTATTTAACTTATATGCAGAGTAAATCATGAGAAACGGTGGGCTGGAGGAAGCATAAACTGAAATCAAAACTGCCCAGAGAAATATCAATAACCTTAGATATGCAAATGACACCACCCTTATGGCAGTAAGCGAAGAACTAAAGAACCTCTTGATGACAGTAAAAGAGGAGAGTGAAAAAGTTGGCTTAAAACTCAGCATTCAGAAAACTAAGATCATGGCATCTGGTCCCATCACTTCATGGCAAATAGATGGGGAAGCAGTGGAAAGAGTGACAGACATTATTTTGGGGGGCTCCAAAATAATTGCAGATGGTGACTGCAGCCATGAAATTAAGAGAGGCTTTGGAAGAAAAGTTATAACCAATCTAGGCATCATATTAAAAAGCAGAGACATTACTTTGCCAACAAAGGTCCATCTAGTTAAAGCTATGTTTTTTCCAGTAGTCATATATGGATGTGAGAGTTGGACTATAAAGAAAGCTGTGCACCAAAGAATTGATGCTTTTGAACTGTGGTGTTGGAGAAGACTCTTGAGAGTCCCTTGTACTGCAAGGAGATCCAACCAGTCCATCCTAAAGGAAATCAGTCCTGAATATTCATTGGAAGGACTGAGGCTGAAGCTGAAACTCCAATACTTTGGCCACGTGATATGAAGAACTGACTCATTTGAAAAGACCCTGATGCTGGAAAAGACTGAAGGCGAATGAGAAGGGGACGACAGAGATGAGATGGTTGGAAGGCATCTTTGACTCAATGGACATGAATTTGAGTAAACTCTGGGAGTTGGTGATAGACAGGGAGGCCTGGCGTGCTGCAGTCCATGGAGTTGCAAAGAGTTGGGACACGACTGAGCGACTGAACTAAACTGAAGTGAAACAGACAGATTCTTTAAAATCCGACCCAATCTCAGATGACAGTCCTGGCAGACCACTGATGGGACTTGACCAAACCAAATCCTTTAGGCAGCAACACCATGCCTTTCACTGTGGCTTCAAAATGATCCTGTCTAGTCACTGGTGCATTGTCTCAGAAATTAACATCTTTACTATTAAGATATTCAAAATCAGTTCTCTTGACAGGAGAGATAAGTAGATGGAATTGTAAAATATAGTGCTTCCAACATGAGATGACACTCTTCTCGTTGCTGTCTCTTTGAAATTAACAGTGAGCTGAACACTTTGAAGATAACATGATAATCAACTGGGCAAAGATAACAAGATAGGCTATGATAAAACTCATTTCAATAAAGAGAGATAATGCCACTGCATCCATTTCCCAAGGAGTTAGTGGGGTAAAATGCATACCTCATGCTGTTTCCTAATTCACTGCAAGTTAACAAATTAACTCACATGTACAAATGTACTTACATGTACTCATATGTAACAAATTAACTCATACCATAAAAAGGGTATTTTTCTCACTATACTTTAGTTATTTGCTTTTTCATAAAAATATACAACTATCATGGGCAATCTTATCTAATGTCCATCTATTGCACAGGGTAAGTACATTGAAAGCATGATACCTGTGCTATGTTATTAGCCTTCCCTAAGTGTACTTTAATGAAATATTTAAAATTTAACAAAAATTAGGAAACAGTCTGATTTGGCCTAGTGTCGGAGACAGAAAAAGATCAACATGGTAAGAGCTTAGTGAGCACAGGAGAGGATCGTAGGAGGTTAAATCTAAAAAGAAGTAAAAAGCAAATTCAGTACTGCTTGAATTTTGAATATTTGAATGTTGCCTAAGAAAAAAATTATCTAGCATGAGAATGAGTGAAAGAAAGTTGAGTAAAATGTCTTTTGATACACAGATGGGATTGAGCCAAGAATCTCTGAAGATGGTAAGCGCTACATTCACCTGTGCAAAAAACAGAGGATGAAAAGCTCCTGTCACTGAATGGTAGCAAAGAATCATCAAAAGCTGTAACTCATGTTCAATACAAAATATTAAAAAGAAAAGGGGAAATCTAGTGTGTTTTCATTTTAAATGTAAAATGTGGTAAAACATTCTAGGAAAATGGAGATTAAAAAGTTAACTAAGGAAAAAAAAATAAAAAGTTAACTAAGGGATCACCACTTTTCCCACCATTGTGTAATACATTTATAATTTTAATGTTCACAGGCATAGGTTTTTATCTAGCTATGGTTGAACCTGTACCCTGTTTTATCCAAGAAACATTATAGCATAGGCATTTCTATTATAATCCTCATATTTAGTTTTAATGGCTACATATTATCCTCAAATACATGCATCTAAGTGTATTATTGGGCATTTGAGTTGCTTCTGAGTTTTTTATTTCACAAAATTTATCCATCAACATCTTCAAATATATGACCTTTTCCATATTTTATACTATTTTCTTAGGAGAGATTCCCAGAAGTAATATTAGTGGGTAAGACAGTATGAATATTTTTATAGTTTTTACCCCAATATACTGCCAAATTGCCTTTCAAGAGATCCATGCCAATCTTAATTGCAACAAACAGTTTCTGAAAGCACCATATTCACTGCATCCTTGCCAACACGGGACATGATTATTTTTAATAGTATCATTTAGTAGATGAAGAACATGTCCTCCCATTGCTCATATAATTGGCTTAGTCTAGTAGACCAAAGGATAGGAGAGGAGACTATCTGAAATTAAGGAATAACTTGACAAAGTCTGCCTATTCTAGTGACTATTATTGTGGTCAAGATGGTAAAGCAGATGCAGGCAGATCACCCAGCAAGATAAGTTCACAGTAAATTGCATAAACACAAAGCACACTGGTAGACCGTGGCAAACCTGGGGGAGGGTCTCTAGGAAAATTTCATGAATCCTAGTTTTTGGTCCAGTTCAATTCCGCACTATTAATCACGGGATGAAAAATAAGGAAAGCAAGGTAATCAAACGTAATATAAACAAAGACCCATACATTTTCAAAGTAAATAAATACACATACATTTTAATCCAGAGACTCCACTTCTATGTCTTAAAGATTCTTGCACACATGAAATAATGCTTACAAGATTTTGCATGACAGTATTGGTTGCGTTGGCTAAAAGATATGAAAACCACAATCGTTCATCAGGAGGCGACTGTCTGATAATAAATTATGGTACTTTCAATAAATGTAATACCATGAAGTTTAAAAATGAATGAAGAAACGATCAACTTTGACAGTCCTTCCAACATTGCTGAGTTTAAAAAGCAGGAAGCAAAACACATATACATACACAAACAACAATGTTAGCATCTGTATAAAAATTGGAAGAAAAAAGAAAACGTTGGAAAGCTTACTGTTTGTTTGCATGCACTTGGCAAGCCCTGAAAAGACACCAAGAAACTAGTAAGAGTAATTACCTCTTTGGGAAAGATGAACACTGGGTGTAAGGAGAAGGGATATGAAACGGAGAATTTTTACCATGTGTTTTCTGCCATGTGCGTACTATCCATTCAAAAAGTACATACATTAACAAAGGAAAATGACAACGAAATGGTCCTAGCCTGTGCCCTGGAAGGCACTAGCTGCTAGACTGCCCATCCCCACGAGCTACAAGGCAGCAGTGATTATTAGAGGAAACCAAAGATCAACCAATTTTCTTTTTCTTCTGTTCTTTTCCAGTAATTGCATTATTTGTTCAAGTATAATTCACAAGATCATCCCATACAAAGCTCCACCAATACACCACAGTAAACTGCCAGAGGAAAAATCTATGACAATAGAAACACATTGCTTTTTTAGGAAAATTCCACCCATTATTATATCCAGACCCCTTTGTTCTTCTTTGGAAACTATAATTTCTGAGCTGCAGGTATGAACAAGAGGAAAATAATATTCAAAATAGTCAGCTATGCGTGCTTTCTGATTTATGTAAGGAAGCATGGGTTTCTGCTTTATTACCATCAAATTGTATAGTATCTTTAATTTTATTTAATGAACAACCAAGCCAAACTATAGTTTATCTTAAGATATAATGTCTAAATTTAAGTATGAGCTTATGGGAATGAGCAAGGTAAACAATGAAATACACATATCAATATAAGTAATTATTTTTATCCTAACTTCCTATGCTAGTAAGAATTCTTCATTTGAACCATAAGATGAAAACACATTTTAAATTCTATTACATTCAGCTAAAGATTTAAAAAGCAAAGTCCATGATTGCTCCTGAAAAGTCACTCAGATGGGAATCTAGCCAAATTTCACTTGATATAGTGACTAACTTAATGTGGAAAAGGGAATGTTGTATTATACAAAGCTCCTTTCCTTCCAAAATTAAGAATATCAGTCCAATGTTTTGCATCCAATACAGCTGTCAAGAAGCTCAAAGCCACTGTCATTTCTCCAGTTATTTTTTGTCTTTTTGTTTTAGTATTGATTTTCATATGATTATTGAAGTAGTGCTTGTTCCTGCCAAAACTATTTTCATAGGCTTAAACACAAAATTCCCATAATCCTAATATCCCCCAAAACAAACATTAATATTTAAGCCTTTTTGTATATGTGAATGCAAGCTTCTCCTTCATATTAAATTTTGTATTCTTTTCCACTATGATTTCATCAGCATTTTTCAATGTTACTACCAAGCTTTCAAAACCATAATTTAATAATATATGCCATAATTTCATTACTCTGATGTTATTGGCCAAGTCGATTATATTTTACTACCAAACTACTACAAATGGCATTTTAATGAAATTGTGTGTTATTTCTAATTACATGGAATTAACTGCTAGAAGTGGTATTACTGAAACAAAGGCGATACCTTTAAGGCTTTTGATACACACACTATGGATACCTGTTGTTTTACACAACCAGCTCCTCAGTTAAGAGTCCCTTGATTTTCTTTTGAATGTGGTCTTGACAGCAGGGCAATCAAGGTGTCTGGTGATCTGCTGACCAAAGCCTAGGTATGAAACTGGAGCTAGGTCAGTCATGTTTCTCATTCCAGGAATTCCGGCTTGGAGCAAATTGACACAGGGACAGAAAAGGCCTGATGCTGAGTCATCCCAGTGACAGTTCCTGGCAAAGGCTTCAGCAGTTTCGCCCATCATCTCTGTAGCGATTGTATTTCCTCTCCTTTTCTTTTGATTCTGTGAGCTACAAAATACTTTCTTTTCGTTGTGGATCTTATTCCTTAAGTTAGTCATAATCAATTTCTGTAGCATGCAACAAAAGATTTCTATAACATCAATGAAGAGCCTTACCAAAAATGTAGGGGAATCTGCAGTTTGCCCCATCTTCATCTCCATCAAAGTTGTAAATGAATCAACCTTCACTTATGGTCTTTGCTACTTTGATAAGTTAGAAAATGTATCTAATTTTTTTCCTTTACTTTTTATCATTAAGTTAAAATCTTGGATGCTTATTGGTCTTATATATGTCCAGCTTTTATAGATTATCAATTTATTTCTTAGTTCACTTTTCTACTGGTATACTTGGAGAACTTTCAGTAGTCAATGACAATGTCTACTGTCCCTGATTATGTTGAAAGTACTAGGGATAGAATGATGATAATCACTTTCTTTAAGAGGTTTTCAATCTAGTGAGTAAGATGGATATAAGCTGTGAATCACAATATTTTGAGGTAAGTCTTCTAATAGAAAACATTGAAAGGTTATTATTAGAGTAATATTAAACTGTTATTCATAACGTGCTAAAAATATTCTCTTGCTTTACATATGGTACTTTAAGTCTGTTAAAATTTATGAGGTCAAATCTGTATATTTTCCCCATTATACTGTGTTTACGAAGTCTATTTTCTTCTAACTTGATTTAGGGTTTCTTCATCTGACATTTATTTCTAAATGCAATGTGAGATACAGAATGTACCTTTTTTGCAAATAATTACTCAATTTTCCCAGAACCACATATTGATCATTTTTTGTTTTCCCACAGATTCGTGCTTATTGCATGTTATGCTTTATTTTCTGTATTTTAGAGCTTGTATATTGAGGTTCTTTTCATTTCTTCTTCAGGTCTGTCTGCATGTTAACATACTATGTTAATTACAGCCATTTTCAATATCATTAGTTGACAGTTCAACTTTGTCTCAATGTTGTGTTATTTTTTTTGTATTTAAACATTCTTTGGCAATTAAAACTTATTTGCTGAGACTTCCCTGGTGGTTCAGTGGCTAGGACTCTATGCTTCCAATGCAGGGGCCTGGGTTTGATCCCTGGTCCAGGAACTAGATTCCACATGCCACATGTAGCTCTCCTGCCACAACTAAAGGCCCCCAAGTGCTGCAACTAAGACTTGTCACAGCCAAATAAATATTTTTTTAATATTCAAAAAACCTTATTTGCTATTCTGTGTGAACTTTCGAATCTCTAAATTTCCCAACAGTCTCTTTCTATTTTAATTTGGATTGTCTACATATGGATGTGTGTATATACACACACATACACATTCAACATTTCTATTTCAGAAAACCCTCTACCTTTTCTCAGTTCTTGTCAATATCCATTAGTAAAGGTTTGAGTTTTAATTTCTTCTGAGTCTTAACTTACTATAACAAAAAGTCAGTAGAAAATTTCAGGCAGCTCTGAAATAATTCCTTGCAACATTTAGAATATAAAATATCTATCTGTTGAGACAGACAAAGGGACAGAGAGACACAGAAGAAACCAATAAAGATGGAGGAAAAAAAAAGACTACTTCAGCTGCCTTCAAGACATTTCAGGATTGGCCTACTTTTTAAATTTTAATCAGCATGGTTAGAAACCAAAGATCATCTTTTTCTTTGAATAAAGAATAAGTCAAAATCCCCACTTAAAATGACTTTATCAGTGTAATTCATTATTTTTTAGTCTTGCTTATCAAATATAGCACTTCTCCTGTCTGTAATTAGATGGCTGTGTTCACTCAGAGAAATCAATATGTATTACTCACATTCAATTCATCTAACTCCTCAAAAATCGCAATTCAAGTAATCAGCAATGCTATTGTCATTTAATAGACATAGAAATAAAGAAGTGATAGACTGTGGTGGGAACTCACCAGCAACGGAGGGAGTTTATATTAGTTCACGTGCCTTATCCATGCAGTCACAGTGCAAACGTGCACATTTAGTGCAATTTTTCTTGTCTGCTAAGCCACGTCAGTTGTGTCTGACTCTGTGAGACCCCATAGACGGCAGCCCACCAGGCTCCGTAATCCCTGGGATTCTCCAGGCAAGAACACTGGAGTGGGTTGCCATTTCCTTCTCCAATGCATGAAAGTGAAAAGTGAAAGTGAAGTCGCTCAGTCATGTCCGACTCTTAGCAACCCCATGGACTGCAGCCCACTAGGCTCCTCCGTCCATGGGATTTTCCAGGCAAGAGTACTGGAGTGGGGTGCCATTGCCTTCTCTGGATTTCTTGTCTAGTAGCACTTAAATTTATAGCCAACCCAACTATACCTCTGGCAATTGTCTTTGATTGAGTACTAAAGCCCTAGTGAAGTCACCCACAAATTTTGTTGTTCAGTGAGGAATTGATTCAGTTCTGATATCATCTATATAGGTCATGAAAACATTTCTTAGTCAAAGAAGAAACAATGCTAACTGCAGAAACTCAGAACCAAGTGCAGTATATCAGTAACAAGCCATCTGATCAGTTGCAAATCTGCATCTTAGAAATTTGCAACACATTGTCTCTTCAAACCACTGCCCTGGTTGTTTTCTGATAAAATCTAGCAACAGGGTTTTTTTTTTTTTTCTTTCCCTTTTCCTTGAGTAATAAGAGAGGCATTAGTCCTTTAAAGGGCTTCCCTGGTGGCTCAGAGGTTAAAGTGTCTGCCTGAAATACGCGATACCTGGGTTCCATCCCTGGGTCGGGAAGATCCCCTGGAGAAGGAAACCGCGACCCACTCCAGTACTCTTGCCTGGAGAATCCCATGGAGGGAGAAGCCTGGTAGGCTACAGTCCATGGGGTCGCAAAGAGTCAGACACGACTGAGCAACTTCACTTTTACTTTCAGTCCTTTAAAATCCTCTCCTTATCCACACATGTTCCCTCCCTCTGTTGTGTTGTTTTGGTTTATGCTAATTGTCCAAGGAGCAGTGGCTGCACAGGCACAGGAGGGCCGAGAGGAGCTATTCCATGTTCAAGGTCGCCACCAGGAGGGGTGGCGGTGAGGAGATACCCCTCATCCAAGGTAAGGAGCAGCAGCTGTGCTTTGCTGGAGCAGCCATGAAGAGATACCCCACATCCAAGGTAAGAGAAACCCAAGTAAGACGGTAGCTGTTACGAGAGGGCGTCAGAGGGCAGACACACTAAAACCATAATCACAGAAAACTAGCCAATCTAATCACACGGACAACAGCCTTGTCTAACTCAATGAAACTAAGCCACCCAAGTTTTGGGTGGGGCCACCCAAAATGGGCAGGTCATAGTGGACAGGTCTAACAGAATGTGGTCCACTGGAGAAGGGAATGGCAAACCACTTTGATATTCTTGAGAACCCCATGAACAGTATGAAAAGGCAAAATGATAGGATACTGAAAGAGAAACTCCCCAGGTCAGTAGGTGCCCAATATGCTACTGGAGATCAGTGGAGAAATAACTCCAGAAAGAATGAAAGGATGGAGCCAAAGCAAAAACAATACCCAGCTGTGGATGTGACTGGTGATAGAAGCAAGGTCCGATGCTATAAAGAGCAATATTGCATAGGAACCTGGAACCTTAGGTCCATGAATCAAGGCAAATTGGAAGTGGTCAAGGAGATGGCAAGAGTGAACGTCGACATTCTAGGAATCAGCGAACTAAAATGGACTGGAATGGGTGAATTTAACTCAGATGACCATTATATCTACTACTGCGGGCACGAATCCCTCAGAAGAAATGGAGTAGCCATCATGGTCAACAAGAGAGTCCGAAATGCAGTACTTAGATGCAATCTCAAAAATGACAGAATGATCTCTGTTCGTTTCCAAGGCAAACCATTCAATATAACAGTAATCCAAGTCTATGCCCCAACCATTAACACTGAAGAAGCTGAACGGTTCTGTGAAGACCTAGAAGACCTTTTAGAACTAACACCCACAAAAGATGTCCTTTTCATTATAGGGGACTGGAATGTCCCCTATATGTAGGAAGTCAAGAAACACCTGGAGTAACAGGCAAATTTGGCCTTGAAATATGGAATGAAGCAGGGCGAAGAATAATAGAGTTTTGCCAAGAGAATGTACTGGTCATAGCAAACACCCTCTTCCAACAACACAAGAGAAGACTCTACACGTGGACATCACCAGATGGTCAACACCAAAATCAGATTGATTATATTCTTTGCAGCCAAAGATGGAGAAGCTCTACACAGTCAGCAAAAACAAGACCAGGAGCAGACTGTGGCTCAGATTATGAACTGCTTATTGCCAAATTCAGACTTAATTTTTGAAGAAAGTAGAGAAAAACCACTAGACCATTCAGGTATGACCTAAATCAAATCCCTTATGACTTTACAGTGGAAGTGAGAAATAGATTTTAGGGACTAGATCTGATAGACAGAGTGCCTGATGAACTATGGACAGAGATTTATGACACTGTACAAGAGACAGGGATCAAGACCATCCCCAAGGAAAAGAAATGCAAAAAAGGAAAATGGCTGTCTGGGGAGGCCTTACAAATAGCTGTGAAAAAAAAAGAAGCAAAAAGCAAAGGAGAAAAGGAGAGATACAAGCATCTATATGCAGAGTTCCAAAGAATTGTAAGAGACAAGAAAGCCTTCCTCAGTGATCAATGCAAAGAAATAGAGTAAAACAACAGAATGGGAAAGACTAGAGATCTCTTCAAGAAAATTAGAGATACCAAGGGAACATTTCATACAAAGATGGGCTCAATAAAGGACAGAAATGGTATGGACCTAACAGAAGCAGAAGAGATTAAGAAGAGGTGGCAAGAATACACAGAAGAACTGTACAAAAAAGATCTTCACGACCCAGATAATCACAATAGTGTGATCACACACCTAGAGCCAGACATCCTGGAATGTGAAGTCAAGTGGGCCTTAGGAAGCATCACTACAAACAAAGCTAGTGGAGGTGATGGAATTTCAGTTGAGCTATTTCAAATCCTGAAAGATGATGCTATGAAAGTGCTGCACTCAATATGCCAGCAAATTTGGAAAACTCAGCAGTGGCCACAGGACTGGAAAAGGTCAGTTTTCATTCCAATCCCAAAGAAAGGCAATGTCAAAGAATGCTCAAACTACCACACAATTGCACTCATCTCACATGCTAGTAAAGTAATGCTCAAAATTCTCCAAGCCAGACTCCAACAATACGTGAACCGTGAACTTCCAGATGTTCAAGCTGTTTTAGAAAAGGCAGAGGAACCAGAGATCAAATTGGCAACATCCTCTGGATCACTGAAAAAGCAAGAGAGTTCCAGAAAAATATCTATTTCCGCTTTATTGACTATGCCAAAGCCTTTGACTGTGTGGATCACCACAAACTGTGGAAAATTCTGAAAGAGATGGGAATACCAGTCCACCTGACCTGCCTCTTGAGAAACCTATATGCAGGTCAGGAAGCAACAGTTAAAACTGGACATGGAACAACAGACTGGTTCCAAATCGGGAAAGGATTATGTCAAGGCTGTATACTGTCACCCTGCTTATTTAACTTATATGCAGAGTACATCATGAGAAACGCTGGGCTGGAAGAAGCACAAGCTGGAATCAAGATTGCCTGGAGAAATATCAATAACCTCAAATATGCAGATGACACCACCCTTATGGCAGAAAGTGAAGAGGAACTAAAAAGCCTCTTGATGACAGTGAAAGAGGAGAGTGAAAAAGTTGGCTTAAAGCTCAACATTCAGAAAACGAAGATCATGGCATCTGGTCCCATCACTTAATGGCAAATAGAGGGGGAAACAGTGTCAGACTTTATTTTTGGGGGCTTCAAAATCACTGCAGATGGTGACTGCAGCCATGAAATTAAAAGACGCTTACTCCTTGGAAGGAAAGTTATGACCAACCTAGATAGCATATTCAAAAGCAGAGACATTACTTTGCCAACAAAGGTCCATCTAGTCAAGGCTATGGTTTTTCCTGTGGTCATGTACGGATGTGAGAGTTGGACTGTGAAGAAAGCTGAGCCCCGAAGAATTGATGCTTTTGAACTGTGGTGTTGGAGAAGACTCTTGAGAGTCCCTTGGACTGCAAGGAGATCCAACCAGTCCATTCTGAAGGAGATCAGCCCTGGGATTTCTTTGGAAGGAATGATGCTAAAGCTGAAACTCCAATACTTTGGCCACTTCATGCAAAGAGTTGACTCATTGGAAAAGACTCTGATGCTGGGAGGGGCTGGGGGCAGGAGGAGAAGGGGATGACAGAGGATGAGATGGCTGTATGGCATCACCGACTCGATGGACATGAGTTTGAATGAACTCCGGGAATTGATGATGGACAGGGAGGCCTGGTGTGCTGCTATTCATGGGGTCACAAAGAGTAGGACACGACTGAGCGACTGAACTGAACTGAATGAATTTAGAGCAGTAGCTTTTAAGGTTTTCTTAATCATTTCCAGCTAATTCGGAATATTCATGAATGGAAAGAACTTGCAAACCATGGTTATCTCCTGAAGTCCCTAATTCACCTATTGATCACTTTAAAGTCTATAGATTTCTGGAAGTAAGAAATCCTGTTTTAGAAATACTGGTAAATATTTTAAAGGAATCTTAGACAAAATGACTGTATTAAATACAAATATTTTACATGCAGACACACCTCTAGCCCTATAATCTTAGATGACATCTCTAAATGCCTCCCAGTTTTTCATTTCCTTGATCCACCATAATATTAATGTGATATATTATTTCAGATATTACTAGAAAATATTCAGATGTACAAATTGGTAGATGTAGTCATTTCTGCTTACATTACTGTTAGGTAGGAAGTTAGGTATGAGCAAGGATGGGAGGCTAAGGAAAAGGTTGCAAGCTGATCTCTAAACCCCATTCAGACACACCCAGGAGAGTTCACAGATATGCTACAAAAATAACCACAGGGGCTTTTCCAATTCCTACACAAGCACCCTAGGCACCCAGTGGATACAAACTTACCACAGGGGCTTCCTCAAGGAATCCTAGAAAGCTAGGAGCCAATCAAGGGTTCATAAATATTCTAAGATGCTGCTAAGTCGCTTCAGTCGTGTCTGACTCTGGGCAACCCTATGGACTGCAGCCTACCAGGCTTCTCCGTCCATGGGATTCTCCAGGCAACAGTACTGGAGTGGGGTGCCATTGCCTTCTCCAAAATATTCTATACATATACATATATTTGATTATAACAGACTGAATTATGGGAAGACAAATACAACTGTTCTGTAACTTGCAACTGTCAACTGGCCTTGGACATACACCTATTTGCATTCCCTTTCTTGATTGGTGGTGGGTACAAGCCCTATTTTGCACAGGGTACAACCAGGAGGAGTGTGAGCCATGCTAAGTCCCTTCCATTGTGTCAGACTCTGTGCAACCCAATGAACTATAGCCCCCCAGGCTCCTCTGTCCATGGGATTCTCCAGGCAAGACTACTGGAGTGGGTTGCCATGCCCTCCTCCAGGGAATCTTCCTGACCCTGGGATCAAACCCATATCTCTTACGTCTCCTGCATCCGCAGGCAGGTTCTTTAATACTATCCTGGGAAAGAGACAGAAGTATAAAAAGCGGGAAGCCAAAAGGGAATGTTAGGTCAACTCCTTTCCGGCTGGTCTACTCCCATGTCTTGGGAGTGCCTATCTAATAAAAGATCTGTCTGCTTCAGCTGTAACTTGTCTGTTGTTTTAAACCCTTTAGTCCACTGTTCCAAATTTTTGTTGCTATAAGAACTGAGGGAGAAAAATAAACCAATCTGATGTTGCTGCTGCTAAGTCGCTTCAGTCGTTTCCAACTCAGTGCGACCCCAGAGACAGCAGCCCACCAGGCTCCCCCATCCCTGGGATTCTCCAGGCAAGAACACTGGAGTGGGTTGCCATTTCGTCCTCCAATGCATGAAAGTGAAAAGTGAAAGTGAAGTCGCTCAGTTGTGTCTGACTCCTAGCGACCCCATGGACTGCAGCCCACCAGGCTCCTTCGTCCATGGGACTTGCCAGGCAAGAGTACTGGAGTGAGGTGCCATTGCCTTCTCCAATGTTACCACATTATAAATGCAAGGCTGTATAACGGGCAGCAGACATGGAGTCAACATGCCCACTTAGTAGATGACAAACAATGTTTCTAAACCTGGCTCTACTTTCAGTTGACCTTGGGCAATTATTAACTCCCTAAAGTTCTTTATTACACATAGGGGACCTTAGACTAATGACCTGGGTTTTCCCTGGGTCTAAATAGCTGACTTCTGGTAAGTTTTCATCTGTTTCATAATCAGCCAGAGCTGACTTTGTGTGCCAGGTACAATAACTGTTGGTTGCTTTACTTGCGTTTTTAAACACTGTTTTCCTAAAGTTTTGTATTGGGCAGAATAGAGAAAAGCCAGGGCAATAAAAGGTAAAGGCTTAAATGGGTGGTACATGGATTTTTGAAACTAAGCATATAGTGAAACAGCAGTATCAGAAGACATTTCCTCATCTGCTAAAAATGAATTGCAGAGCAGTAATCTCAAAAGATTTTCCTTGAATGATGGAAATCAATTCAGAAATTACCATTATTAATATTGTGTGCCCTGCACTAATATATAGTCATAATAAAACTTGTGAATAAGAGGGCATTAATTCATTATGTAACGTGGCTTCTCGAGACTACAATTTCAGTTTTCCTCTAATATAAAAATACTGTTCACAAACTAACTGTTGAAAGTCAAGCTAGGACCCATTCTTTACACGAAGGTAAACACACACACATTTATTTGGATATGTAAGCTAAAGACTCTAAAGAAAATAATGAAATGAAAAGCATGGAAAGTGAAACTGGAATCATAATTGCACACTTTCATGAGCAAGAGTAGAGAAAATACTGCAAGGTTTTATCTGTAATTGGACTGACTGGATAACCAAATCAATTTTGAATTAAAGATGAACTAATTTTGAAATTTTGAAGTGTTTTGTCATTTATTATTAGATGATCAGATTGTGAAGTTTTGGGGGTTTTTTGGGGGGGTGATGCATAAACTTTAGGAAAACTTTGACCTCAAACTCTAGGGGTTCTTTCTGATTGACTTTCACAGAGGTACATGAATACATTCCTTTCAATGTGGAAGAAGTAGAATGTTTCTCATTAAAATTATGTAGCTGAGTGCTTTATTTCTACTTCAAATTCACTCATCTCCTTTAAATGGGGTTATGTAGAAGGACCGTGAATAGTCATAAACACCCTTTAAAATGTTGTTAGTTTGAATGAAATATGTTAGAAGAGTATTTGTTAGGGGAAGCACACTGATTTAAACAGTCCACCCTGGCCAGGCACCATAGTAACCATTTGCATGAGTTGTTTTATGACAGGAGATCCTGATAAGGAATACGGAACTAATAAGCCACCACCAACCGGAAGAGTTCGGGAAAAGTCGAAAGGAGACACCGCATGTCCATCCATTTCCCAGAATCCCTCTCGTTAGCATCCATCTTGGCTGAACGATGCGTGCACCACCAGGAAAGACTCTGAATTAGAATGATTGGCCAAAGGCCACCCGGAAACTAATCCCATCACCATAAAACCCAAGACTTCGAGCCACGCAGCAGAGCAGTTCCCCTGGGTTCCCTTACCCTACTGCTCTCCACCCGGGTGCCCTTTCCCAATAAAATCTCTTGCTTTGTCAACACAATGTGTCTCCTCGGACAATTCATTTCCAAGTGTTAGACAAGAGCCCAGTTTCCGGCCCTGGAAAGGGTCCCCCTTCCTGCAACAGTATTTCCCACTTCAGTTCCTCTGAAAAAAATGTTATTTGATTTTAAATAATTTTTAAAGACAGGTATCCTGTCATATTTTGCTTAATTATCTTTAAATTGTTGACCATCTTTAAAGGTTTTTAAATAGTCTTAAACCGTCTTTAACTCCTTAATCATCTTTAACTGCCATCCTATGCAGTGTTTTCAGTTACACAGCTTCAGAAGTAACATGTATCAGATATTAACCATGATCATTTTCCAGTTCTTAGATTAATGTGAGTATATTTGTGTGGGTAGATGGGTATTGACTGGAGACAAAATGAGATGGAAAGAGACTGAGCCATGGATAGTGGATAGGCTGGTAGGTGATAAATCATTTATATACATATATAAATAAGTTACAAAATATATAGAAAGTTACCTACTTATATTTTTTATGATCTATTCTATTTTACCCCACAAAAATATAAGCTTTATGAGGGCAAGGGTTTTGATTTACTCTCTAATATTGTCAAAGCCAACTAGAACAATGTTTTGCACACAGCTGGAACACAGTTCAATTTGTTACAATTTACTTGAATAAACCAGTATCATTATTAATTAGTAAGACAGTACCTGAAAGGATGAGAATTATGCCTTATGAAGTATATTCATCACTTAGGATGGGTTGGTGAATTTGTTTCAAATTCAGGAGTAGTTACAGTTTTCCTGAGAGCCTTTCCAGTATGTGTACATGCGTGTGTATTTTGTGTGTGTGTGTGTGTGTGTGTGTGAGAGAGAGACAGAGAGAGAGAGAAAGACAGACTACGAGAGAATGCAAATGAATTTCGGGTTTACTGAACTGCTTGCAGTTTTTAATTCCCTGAAACATGTTAGTTTTCAAAAAACAAAATTATTTCACCATTAATTAAATGAATATAAATTACTATTAATTAAAATAAACTTCACTGTCTTACTTAACAATTTATTAATAGAAACTAATCATGACTATTTGACAAATTATGTTTCAAGAAGATCATGGTGTTTATTGTATTGCTATTCACAGTAAATGTGATCTTTTTACAAAAGTTATGCAGTATTGAAATTAAAATCCAGTATAGGTCAGAAAGTGAATTTGGTGGCCTGGAGTCTTGACAACTTGACATTTACTTGAGTTACTAAATTCCATCTAGAAAATAAAGCAATCTGAGCTCATGGGCTGCCCTGCAGCAAAACAAGTCAAAGCTAAAGTGAATTTGCAGACTAGGTAGAACTTGAATTGCTTGTATAAACTTAAGTTGCTAACTTTATCTATTATCTCCCCTAAACCTGAGTGCCCCCCTTCCCACACACTCCCTGCATGGTCACCCTCAGTGACACACAGACCTTGCTGCTTTATCCTAATATTTCTGTTCAATGTCACATTTCTCTGCACTTTGTTACATTTTGGTCTGGTGGTTTTGAAAATGTATTTAATTACCTGAAAAATACTCCCAAATAAAAGTCTGTTCCCTCCAAAAAAACCTCAAAACCCCTTAAAATTAATACAAAAGCTCTGTTTCTGCTTAGAAAGTTGTGACTTGCCCTGATATATAATGCAGTGGATTTACAAGATGTTATTTGTTTGCAAAGTGAAAACCCACATTCTTAGCCAAGTATTTGAAAATTTCCTTAAAAGTTCCATTTTGATAACTAGATGCTTTTAGTAAGTGGCTTTACGCTTATTTGAAAACTATTGATTAGTAATGCAACAACACGTTTATTGTGTTTAATCACCTTAATAAAGTCCTAAAAGTTACAACCAAATACTGTAATATTATAGTACTCACCTGGCAACAGGTAAATTTTGTATTGAAATGTAACAATCACAAGCTATACTCTCCTTAATGATATCTAAAAACTAGCCTTTTAAACCAGACGTGATGACTACTAAGGGGAAAATACTCGCTGCCAATTTTGTACTAACCCAAATGCAATTATAAGTGTTCAAGTAAAATAGAACGAAAAATTCCATTTACAGTTCATGCATTAAGTGATGAAAAAAATGTGCAACCATTCTCAAACATAAAATTAACATCATTCCTAGTTCACCAGTAAATTATTCATCTGCTCCATAATTATTTTAAATTACTAAATAGGGGGGAAGTAATCTTTAAAATTAAAAAAAAAAACAAACTTGTAAAAAATGCTGACATTTTGGACAGCTCCCTTCTGATTTCTACAACATTTCTATGAAGTGTTTTTACTTTTTTTTTTAGCTTTGCCAAATCAGAAATGAGCCCCACCAAAGTCGTTTCCGCCGCTGGGGTTTGGGTTTTATTTTTGTTGTGTTTTGCTGCGTTGTGTTTAGGGGCAAAATATTCTTCCAGTGAAAGGGATTAAGGATCTACATAACTGGGGAAGTGGTGTTCTCAGCTTAATATCCGGCTCCCTGTACTGAGCTAATTTTTAAATGTTTTCCAAAGGTTCTAGCTGGTAAGAAGGGAGCTGCCCTCTCCACTTCCATTCCCCGCTACAATTCATTCGCTTCTGTACAGGACCACCACAGCCTCTCCATCTATGCCAGGCAGGGACAGTTTGTCAGTGCCGAGGTATTTCAAGAACTTTCCAAGCAAAGACTCCTAGGAGACAAAAGACCACGTACAAAGCAATCGCCAAGAATAACTTTGTGCGTCCGGAAGAGGGATGGAGAAACCCCTGCACTGAGCTCCGGAGATCTGGACTTAGCCCGGTAGCACCATCCATTTGCAGCAGCGAAAAAAACAAAACAAAACAAACAAAAAAACAACAGCCTTCTGCGGAAAAGGTTTACATCGCTGGTGGAACTCCCAGTGGCTTTACAAAATAAGTTAATCTAATATATAAAATAAAAAACAGTGTAGGTACTGGAGGCAGCTGGGTACGTAACCCTGGTTACACTTGGGAGGTTAACCTGCTTTAGGTCTAGTTGCCCAGACCCCAGCGGGCTGGAACTTTCTCCGAGGGCGGAGCCACCCTACAGTTCGCAGCGGCCACGCGCGCGCCCGGCCGTGTCCGGATCCCGAAGATATCTACTAAGGTAGCTTGATGAGGTAGGGACTCCACCTGAACCGGCACTCGAGCCCCGCCCCGTTCCAGTGACATGCGTGCCCCACACTGGCGCGGGCCAGGAACACCCTCAATCAGTCCCTCAAAGCTTGACTCTCTCCCTCCCCAAATCTGCATCCCCGAAAAGTGTAGCGAGCTCCTCTTCCTACGTGGGGCGTCCGACACACAAAAAAGTCGCCACTCTCCAAGCCTAGCTCCATTCCCCAACCCTCGTTCCTCTCCCCCCTCTCCGTCATCCTTTTTTCCAGCGAAGCGGACCAACCTTTACTTTCCTCTTTCATCTCCTCCCCTCCAAAGTCCCCGGCGCAAAGTGGGAGTTTTGGGAGCCTCGGTGAATGTGCCTGTCCCCTGGCGCACTGACAGCTCCCTCTTTTCATCAAGGCAATAAACTTCAATTTGCCAGGCTCTTAAATGAGCCACTGAGGACTTTCCCCGTGCGTTCTCGTGCGCTCTCCCTCCAGCTGAGCCAAGTGCATCCAATTCACTCTATCCCAGCCTGGAGCCCTGAAGGACGTAGGTTCACGCGAGAGGGGACCCACCGCGCTCCCAGCAAAGTGCCCTAAACCGCGCGCTCACACACGCAAATGCATACACAATGCCATCCCCGCGCTATCAAAGTCAGCCGGCGCAGAGGGGAAAACGCACGAGCAGGAGTGGCACCCGGGCGATCATCAGCCTAGCCGCGCGTCCGGACTCGCTGCCCGGGTCCCAAACACCTTTGTCTGAATGCCCCAGGAACAATGAGCCTGGAAACCCCCAAAGATAACATCAGTGGCCCCGGGGGCGGCGCGCGCACTGCCGGGCCAGACCTTACCCGTGGGGCGCGTGGTCTCCCGCCGCTTGGCTGGCCCGCGGGCCACAGGGACGCTGCAGCCGGGGTCCCGTAGATGCTGCTGCTCCGCTGCCGCTGCCCCATCCCCAACGGCAGCATCACTTCGCTGCCGCCTCCGCCTCCTCGTGCTCCGTTCTCTCGACCGCCCCTCCCCGGCGTCCGCCTGCAGGACCGGCAGCGCCTGCGGCGCTGCGGGGTGGGCAGCAGCGGAGGCGGTGGCGCCCGCGCGAGCTCGCCCAGCTGCACCGGCTAGAGCAGCCGCGGCGGCAGCCGGAGCACCCGAGCCAGGCTGCGCTTCCCCGGCGAAGGCTCTGGCCTCGGCGACTGACAACGCTGGCTAGCCAATCGCTGCGTCGCCCCGCAAGGCGGGGGGAAACCAATCAGAGCGGAAGGCCCATGGCTTTCCTCCGCCTTTGCTCAGCAGGCTCGTTTCCGGGAGAGGCAGCGAGGCTGCTCGCGTTTGGGATGGGGGAGGCAAGGGAGGAGCGCGCGGCGGGACTCCTGGCTTTCGAGCCTTAGGTGAGGCTGAACGACCGGGCCCACTCAGGTGGGCCTGGCGCGGTTTTTGATGGTCCGGAGCCCGCGGCTTAGCAGAAAAGGGCGTGCTGGGGTGAGTCAGTCCCCAGAGCGTCGGCTTGGAGGGTCAGCTTCTTGGCATCCCTGCGCCCCGGCCATGGGACCCGAGTGGGACACGAACGGCAGTGCGGGAGAGCGCATCCCTGGAAGTGGTCGGCGCCTTGGAGAAATCATGCGAACAGTCACCAGACAGCGCCCCCGTCCTTCTCCCTTTGGTAGCTTTGGCATCTGAAAAGAGTGGTACTTCTGAGCCTCCGAACTGCTCCTTGCCATAGTAATCAGTCCAAAAGATTGCCCGAGCTATGAAAGAGGAATTTGGAGAAATGTTCTCAAAGTTGTAGGTGGAGGGTCCCTCCAGACCTTCCTTCCAAATGAACTTCCCCACCTCCACCCAGCAAAACAAAACACCTCAGGGAGCAAGGAGAAAGCTAATTTAAACAGGCAACGTAGTTGGTTTGTACCCCCCTTTTTAAACCTTTGGGGAATCACTTCTGAATGATTAAATGGGTGCTCTTTTGTTCGTGTGTGTGTGTGCGCGCGCGCGCGCCCACGCGCGCACTTGACACAAACACGAGAGAAATATTTAACAAGGAAAGAAAAAGAGAAAATGGCAAACTTTCCCCACATGACCATCTCCCAGAATTAATAATGAGCTTTCCTTATGCAGCATTATAAGTCCCTTCAGTGCAAATACGACTCAAAGGTCCAGAGTTCTAATAAGTCTATAATCAATTGCAGTAAATTATTGTTGCAGTAAGACAAGCTTAAATTCTACAAGAAGATGTTAATGTGTGGGTCATTCTTCGAGTAACCTTCTCTATCTTACAAAGTTGTTGCGAAAGTCAAAAATCACGTGTATAAATTAGCAACATAGTGGTCTGATTAGTTGGAATTCAGAATGCTGCTGCTGCTGCTAGTTCTAATTATATTTAAGTGATCTTTGTCTTCTTGCAACAATCACCTTTCTTCATTTGCCTTCCAAGATAATTCCGTGTAACCCATGATACCTTAAACAAACCCTGCGGAAATTTTGTGAGCACTCTAAGGAAAAATTTGATTGCAGAATAGACTTGTGTGTTGCAGTCTTCTAGTACTATAGAAAATGTATGTACATATCAGCACCATTCATCCAAATTTTCTTGTACTCGTCCCCCCCCCCCCCCACCCCGCGTCATGAGTCATTTGACCAATCTAGTTTGGGAGATAGACCATCTCTGATTATGAAAACAACAGTGCAAATAAAACATATATTATTTATTTTTAAGCCTGAAAACATGTATGCACCACATCACTTTGAATTTTTAATCTAGAGGAGGGTTTTGTTTGTTTGTTTGTTTAGCATTTTAAATTACTTCTGTAACTGTGTAACTTAAAATTAACACCCTCATTAACTACATGAAGTAATCAGTAGAGGAATGGAGTTTAAGTCTGGGAGAGAAAGGGAAAAAAAGGTGCTTTATTCAAACTGGGGGGAAAAGGGAGTTATTTGTAATAACTAGAAATATTAAAAAGTATATCTTAAAATTAGAAAATTTAAATGCAATAACAGTTTAGAAATATTTGTGATAAAAGATAAAATGACATTCAATCAAAAGACTAATCCTGACTAAAGAAAGCATGTGTAATATGAAAATGTTACCAAACTTTAGAATGCTAAAAATTTTTAGAGAGGTGCACATAATATCTACATAATTTTTCTAACTACCCCTCTGTGCCCTGCCTAATACAGTCTTTTCTAGTATCCTGTAATCTTTTCTATTATATCTGGTATTTTGCAACAGTCAGTCCTGAAAATATTTGGGTCCTAATGTATTTGGTAGTGATTAAGATGATCAAACAACTTCTTACAGAAGCAAAAATATTAAAGAAAATTAACAGCATACAACATACAGATAAAACAGCAATACTGCCTACCGCTAAGGCTGCAGTCCATGGGCTCGAAAGAGTCGGACACGACTGAGCGACTTCACTTTCACTTTTCACTTGTCCTGTGTTAGAGAAGGAAATGGCAACCCACTCCAGTGTTCTTGCCTGGAGAATCCCAGGGATGGGGAAGCCTGGTGGGCTGCCGTCTATGGGGTCGCACAGAGTCGGACACGACCGAAGTGACTTAGCAGCAGTAGCAGTGCTATGCATAAGCAGCTTTGAGCAAAAGAAACCTGTACACCATTAACAACTTACTAAGAATGAAAACCATTAAATATTTAAAATCGATTGAAAATTATAAAAAAAAGATAGCTGAAAAGATTGCATGCTGATTCTAGTTTTATGCATGGCTGTGAATTTCATCATCTATATTGGTCAGAAAGTCCAGTGTTATTTAAATATGCGTATTTAATGAGCTAATTCCTCTTTGTGTGCGTTTTTAAGTATGTCTGTTTTTCTCCCCATGCAATGAGAGAACTCACACAACTTGTTAGAGGAGGAAGAAATTTGCTTGTGTGCGTTCATGCTAAGTCGCTTCAGTCATGTCTGACTCTGAGATGCTATGGACTACAGCCTGCCAGACTCCTCTGTCCAAGGGATTCTCCAGGAAAGAATACTGGAGTGGGTTGCCACGCCCTCCTCCAAGGGATCTTCCTGACCCAGGGATAGAACTTGTATCTCTTGCATTGGCAGGTGGGCTCTTTATTGCTATTGTCATCTGGGAAGCCCAAACTTTAACATATATATAATAATTTTATATTAATTGATGCAAAAAAATCTATATTTATCAAGAATAGAAACTGAATACTTCATTGGAATCAATCCTGAATAAAAGCTACATCCAGCAGACACAAAACTGAATAAAAAGGAAAGAAATCAATCTAGTTCCAGCTCTGCTTATGACCAGGTGAAAAATCGCAGGTCAGTCACTTAAACTTACCCAGCATTTCTTATCTGTAAAATAGAGATTAAAAACAAAGTAAACCTATAGCTGATTTTCTTAGATGTGAGGATTAATTTATAATTGGAACTATAAGCCACAACGGGCTTTCTGCAGAAAAGATCTTCCAGAAAGGTAGCGCACTGGAATTTAATGATAATATTACCCTATTCCGAATGTGACTTAATATAACTCTCACAACAGCCCTGTTCATTGTGGATATGTATTGATAATACCTGTTTCTACAGATGAATGTAAGTTCAAAGAGGCTTTTTTTTTTTTTTTTTTTTTTTTACCAATTTTACAGTAAATTGACTGTCAGATACATTTTATTTGTTGTCATCCAGAGACTGTTTTTCTCATGGTTCCTTCACTATGCCATTTCCAATATGGTTGAAATATGCACATTTAAAGGCTGGTTCCTTCATTTAAATGAGAGTCAACCCATTTCATTTAGTATTGGATGTCAGTTGCACCTGGAATAAAGGGATTTCACCCAGTAATGTAATTAATTAGATAACTTCAAATACATAAGTTTTCTTTTTTCATATTTAGAACTCTGAAACATCTATAACAATGGATGCCATGCTCATGTTAGAAGATTACTATGTAAGTTTCTTGTGTTAAAAGATTAAAGAATAATCGAGACAAGAAAACAAAACCACCAGAAAGAAACTGTATTCTATTCAGGTCATCATAACTAGTATTTTTTTTTTTTTTACAAACTTTATACCAGCACCCCCATGAACACACATGGATACAATAAAGTCACTCATCAAAATTTAATAGGGAACAGGTCTCCAAACCAAGCAAATATTACAACACCTACCTTTATACTATTCCCCCTCATCATACTTTTCTCCTGAGACTTGGGAGTTGTCAGGAGAAAGGGAATCATTGAAACTAAGAGAATGTAAAAGATATCCAAGGACAAAGTACAGACAGAGCAACAAACGTAGGAAATTACTTACAATTAAGAGAACATAAAGATGGCAGGGTCTCTTTGCAGGGGAGGTAATTTAATATGAAGTCCCAGAAGAAACTGAAAAGTAATTTGGCACTGTAGAATTCAAGGAAAGATAAAGTTGTTAAAGGACTGGAGGTTAAATATGCCAACTCTTGACTCTAAATGTTGACGAGAGATATTATGGTAGGCTGATTTGAATGAAAATCATCTGAGCCACACAGAATGGGAAAAGGAGTTCCAGTGGGCATGCTTCTATCACGCTGCAAGTGTGCTAAGACACTTCAGTGGTGTCCAACTCTTTGCAACCCTATGGACCATAGCCCTCCAGGCTCCTCTGCCCATGGGTTTCTCCAGGCAAGAATACGGGAAGCAGTTGTTGTGCTTTCCTCCAGGGGATCTTCCTGATCCAGGAATTGGAACTGCATCTCTTAGGTCTGCTGCAGGTGGGTTCTTTATCAATAGCACCACATGGGAAGTCCCTACTATTATGTTAGAAAAGGGTTATGTTATTCATTCTAGGTTTAGTATTTTGAAATAAAGGTGGAGTTATGATTTATACAGAAGGCTGTATAATAATTTTAATTGACACAAAATCTCACAGAGTCTTAAAGTATGGACAGTCTTTATTGTTATCATTGAAACAAAACATTTGCAAAGATACACAATCCTTCAATGAGTGTGTATGTTACGGAAACCAAACCATTACCAAAATTGAAGAAAAAATCTTTCTTTAACTACCCTTTAGATTATCTTCAATTTTTATAATCTCGAATTAGGTTGTTTGCTTGACTAATAACTAATAATCCAATCTCTTGTAATAATGTCTCTTTTTTCCCTGTAACTTTAATCACTAAAGTTAATCTACTTTTCTATTTCATGCTGGACCTGCATGTTGCATTGATCCAGCCTCAAGCAGAAAAGTGGAAAGGAGATGAGGGGGCTTGTGGGGAAGGCTAGGCAAATGAAGGAAGAGAAGTGGGGGACGGAAAGAGTAGGAAGGAGAGGTGTAGAGGTTTTTCTTAGTTATTTGTGAAGCAGTTTTCCATGGCTTCATAAATCAATACTTCTCTCAGAAGCCACTTAAAGTAAAGGACACTAAAAAATTAATTTTAAAAAAGTATTGACTTCTATATTACCACAGTAGAATGCTGTTTAAGTGCCTAGCATAGTGCTAGGAGCTTAATAAATGTTTGATCAAGGAAAAAGGAATTTATAAATATTGCATGGGTTTTTGCAGGGGAAGGGGCAGGCTGCTGCTAAAAGTTAAAATCAACTGATAACATTTAACATGTCTTGTAATTATGACTATTTTACCTTATGTAAATGAAATCTTAATATGCAATATTACTTTGCAAGTTTTCCCAAAATTGCTGGGCAGATCATATGATGGGATACGTTCTCTCCTCAGTCTGAATCTTTCTTTTTCCTTAGCTTCCCAGCCCCTCACCCAAGTCAGGTGTAACTCTTTCTCCAGGTGGTTTTGGATGATTAGGAAGTATGCCTGGAGAATGATCCTGCTTGCTAGGGAGAAAAGTGTGGGTAAAAGGTCAAAGCTGAGTTCCTAGGGACTGGGGCAGATGAAGCTAATAACATGAATCATCATTAGCTTTTACTGATGCCAAGTCATGCAAGTCTGTGGAGTTCATACAGAAAGAGAAATTTGGATCAATAGGACTTTATGCAACCATGCAGCTTGATACTAGAAATTAAGTTTGTAAAGGTTTTTTCTTCCTTAAAAATTTTTTCTCTGTTGTGAAAGCCTGCCTTAGTTTCTGTACCTGTAGATAAACCCATAGTATTTTCTTTCAGCCCCCTTTTTAAATTTTTTTGATGATGCATTACTTTGGAGGTAGGCTGGATATGTCCTTTATAGTCAGTAACCTTTGGTGTCTATTTAACAGTGTACTGATAATGCACAATAGGATTGATTTTTTAAATCCACTTCTCTGAATGTTTAAAAAACCAAGTCACAAACATAAACAGCCTTTGTTTTGTCATTGGCTAGTATTATGGCTGGCAATGCTAGGGGTAGGTAGGTGCCATTGTTTAGTTGGTAAGTGAAGTGTGCAAGCCACTGCTGTGCTGTGCTTAGTTGCTCAGTCATGTCCGACTCTACAAGCCGATGGCCTGTATGTAGCTGGCCAGGACCCTCTGTCCATGGTTATTCTTCAGGCAAGAATACTGGACTGTGTTGACATGCCTCCAGGGGATTTTCCCATCCCAGGGATTGAACCTGGTCTCCCGCATTGCAGGCAGATTCTTTACCTTCTAACCACCAGGGAAGCCCACAAGCCATTGCTACTTCTGTTTCATTACAAGTTGACTTACAAAACCCAGTGAACACCATGGAACGCTTTTACATTCCCAGAGAAAACTATATAGACTTGCACATCTCAGTGTAGAAGGCCTTAAATAAAAATAGCCAACTAAATATTTTATGCCCTCACAATGTCAAAATTTTTGAGGCTTTAAAATAAACTGAGGAGTTGAGAGCATGTGTTTATAAGTGTAATACCACAGAATGTGAGTTTCTTTGCACATAGATTCATTCAAGCCCATCTACCTTTAGCTGCTAGTGGAGAGGACTTTTAGATAAGGTTAGAGAAAATTACTCAGTTCAGTCACTCAGTCGTGTCTGACTCTTTGTGACCCCATGGACTGCAGCATGCTCCGCCTCCCTGTTCATCACCAACTCCCAGAGTTTACTCAAACTCATTTCCATTGAGTCAGTGATGACATCCAACCATCCCAACCTCTGTCATCACCTTCTTCTCCTGCCTTCAATCATTCCCAGCATCAGGGTCTTTTTGGATGAGTCAGTTCTTCATATCAAGTGGCCAAAATATTGGAGCTTCAGCTTCAGCATCAGTCCTTCCAATGAATAATCAGGACTTATTTCCTTTACGATGGACTGGTTGGATCTCCTTGCAGTCCAAGGGACTGTCAAGAGGCTTCTCCAAAACCACAGTTCAAAAGCATCAATTTTTGGTGCTCAGCTTTCTTTATAGTCCGACTCTCATATCCTTATATGACTACGGGAAAAACCATAGCTTTGACTAGATGGACCTTTGTTGGTAAAGTAATCTCTCTGCTTTTTAATATGCTGTCTAGGTCGGTCATAACTTTTCTTCCAAGGAGTAAGCATCTTTTAATTTCATGGCTGTAGTCACCATCTGCAGTGATTTTGGAGCCCCCCAAAATAAAGTCTGTCACTGTTTCCCTATCTATTTGGCATGAAGTGAAGGGACCAGATGCCATGATCTTCGTTTTCTGAATGTTGAGCTTTAAGCCAACGTTTTCACTCTCTTCTTTGACTTTCATTGAGAGGCTCTTTACTTCCTCTTTGCTTTTTGCAATAAGGGTGGTGTCATCTGCATATCTGAGGTTATGGATATTTCACCCTGCAATCTTGACTCCAGCTTGTACTTCAGCCCACCGTTTCTCATGATGTACTCTGCATATAAATAAGCAGGGTGACAATATACAGCCTTGACATAATCCTTTCCTGATTTGGAACCAGTCTGTTGTTCTATGTCCACTTCTAACTGTTGCTTCCTGACCTGCATACAGATTTCTCAAGAGGCAGGTCAGGTGGTCTGGTATTCCCATCTCTTTCAGAATTTTCTACAGTTTGTGGTGATCCACACAGTCAAAGGCTTTGGTGTAGTCAATAAAGCAGAAATAGATGTTTTTCTGGAACTCTCTTGCTTTTTCCATGATCCACTGGAAGTTAGCAATTTGATCTCTGGTTCCTCTGCCTTTTCTAAAACCAGCTTGGAAGTTCACAGTTTACGTACTGTTGAAGCCTGGCTTGGAGAATTTCGAGCATTACTTTACTAGCATGTGAGATAAGTGCAATTTTGCAGTAGTTTGAACATTCTTTGGCATTGCCTTTCTTTGAGATTGGAATGAAAACTGACCTTTTCCAGTCTTGAGGCCACTGCTGAGTTTTCCAAATTTGCTGGCATATTGAGTACAACACTTTCACAGCATCATCCTTTAGGATTTGAAATAGCTCAACTGGAATTCCATCACCTCCACTAACTTTGTTCATAGTGATGATTCCTAAGGCCCACTTAACTTCACATTCTATGATGTCTGGCTCTAGGTGTGTGATCACACCACTGTGATTATCTGGGTCATGAAGATCTTTTTTGTATAGTTCTTCTATGTATTCTTGCCACATCTTGTTAATATCTTCTGCTTCTGTTAGGTCCATACCATTTCTGTTCTTTATTGAGCCTATCTTTGCATGAAATGTTCCCTTGGTATCTTTATTTTTCTTGAAGAGATCTCTAGTCATTTCCATTCTGTTGTTTTTCCTCTATTTCTTTGCACTGATCAGTGAAGAAGGCTTTCTTATCTCTCTTTGCTATTCTTTGGAACTCTGCATTCAAATGGGTATATCTTTCCTTTTTCTCCTTTGCTTTTTGCTTCTCTTCTTTTCACAGATATTTGTAAGGTCTCCTCAGTCAGCCATTTTGCTTTTGGCATTTGTTTTTCTTGGGGATGGTCTTGCTCCCTGTCTCCTGTACAATGTCATGAACCTCCATAGTTCATCAGGCACTCTATCAGATCTAGTCTCTTAAATTTATTTCTCACTTCCACTGTATAATTGTAAGAGATTTGACTTAGGTCATACCTGAATGGTCTAGTGGGTTTCCCCACTTTCTTCAATTTCAGTCTGAATTTGGCAATAAGGAGTTCATGATCTGAGTCATAGTCAGCTCCCAGTCTTGTTTTTGCTAACTGTATAGAGCGTCTCCATCTTTGGTTGCAAAGAATATAATCAATCTGATTTCAGTGTTGACCATCTGATGATGTCCAAGTGTAGAGTCTTCTCTTGTGTTGTTGGAATAGGATATTTGCTATGACCAGTGTGTTCTCTTGGAAAAACTCTATTAGCCTTTGCCCTGCTTCATTCTATACTCCAAGGCCAAATTTGGCTGTTACTCCAGGTGTTTCTTGACTTCCTACTTTTGCATTCCAGTCCCCTATAAATGAAAAGGACATCTTTTTTGGATGTTAGTTCTAAAAGGTCTTGTAGGTCCATTCAACTTCAGCTTCTTCAGCATCACTGGTCAGGGCATAGACTTAGATTACTGTGAGATTGAATGGTTTGCCTTGGAAATGAACAAAGATCATTCTGTCATTTTTGAGATTGCATCCAATACTGCATTTCAGACTCTTTTGTTGACCATGATGGCTACTCCATTTCTTCTAAGGGATTCTTGCCCACAGTAGTAGACATAATGGTCATCTGAGTTAAATTCACCCATTCCAGCCCATTTAAGTTTGCTGATTCCTAAAATGTCGTCATTCAATCTTGCCATCTCCTGTTTGACCACTTCCAATTTGCCTTGATTCATAGACCTAACATTCCAGGTTCCTATTCTCTGTACAGCATCAGACCTTGCTTCCATCACCAGTCACATCTACAACTGGGTGTTGTTTTTGCTTTGGCTTTGTCTCTTCATTCTTTCTGGAGTTACTTCTCCAGTGATCTCCAGTAGCATATTGGGCACCTACCAACCTGGGGAGTTCATCTTTCAGTGACCTATCTTTTTGCTTTTTCATGTTGTTCATGGGGTTCTCAAGGCAAGAATACAGAAAAGTGAAAGAAAGTGAAAGTGAAGTCTCTCAGTCATGTCCAACTCTTTGTGACCCCATGGACTGTAGCCCACCAGGCTCCTCTGTCCATGGGATTTTCCAGACAAGAATACTGGAGTGGGTTGCCATTTCCTTCTCCAAGAGATCTTCCTGACCCAGGGATTGAACCCAGGTCTCCCGCATTGTAGGCAGACACTTTACAGTCTGAGCCACCAGGGAAGATTTAAGAATACTGAAGTGGTTTGCAATTCCCTTCTCCAGTGGACCACATTTTGTCAGAACTTTCCACCATGGCCTGTCTATCTTGGTTGCCCTACATGGCATGGGTCATAGCTTCATTGAGTTAGACAAGGCTGTGGTCCATATGATCAGATTGGTTAGTTTTCTGAGATTTCGGTTTTCAGTCTGTCTGCCCTCTGATGGAGAAGGATAAGAGGCTTATGGAAGCTTCCTGATGGGAAAGACTCACTGAGGGGGAAACTGGGTTTTGTTCTGATGGGCGGGGCCGTGCTCAGTAAACCTTTAACCCAATTTTCTTTGATGGGTGGAGCTGTGTTCCCTCCCTGCTATTTACCTGTTAAACAATGGTGGAGGTAATGAAGATAATAATGACCTCCTTCAAAAGATCCCCAGTGTAGCACTGAGTAAATGTTTTAAAGAGGTAGAAAAACCTACCTTTCTTAATAGCATTATTTTAATCACAAACTGAAAATCTGGTTTTACATTTCAAAATCTTAAAATGCATCTTATGTAAACTAGAATATTAAAAATCTTATGTGTGAGTGTGTGTGAAGTCGCTCAGTTGTGTCCAACTCTTTGCGACCCCGTGGACTGTAGCCCGCCAGGCTCCTCTGCCCATGGGATTCTCTAGGCAAGAATACTGGAGTGGGTTGCCATTTCCTTCTCCAGAAATCTTATAGTCTATATATTTATGCCCCTGGCTTACAATCCTTTCTAAATTCTTATAACTCTATTCTCATACTGACTTTTCTTTCCCAAAAGATGTGAATTCCTAACAGTTTATGTGAATATCTCTGGAAAAAAAAAAAAAAAACTCATTATTTCATTTAATTTTAAAGACTTGCAATAATAATGGCTTTTATGCTTTTTTGTATCCTTCAGTGTTTGCCTGAGATTTTACATGTATACACTGAATTCAGGTGTTTTTTTTTTCCTTAATTATACTCACCAGTTAGACCTATATAGTACTTGACTTGAGTACCTCATTCTTAGAGAAGAAATCCTGATTATTATCAAGCACTTATCAATTGAGACATTAATTATAAATATTTATAGCAAGGACATTGCAAAGCATAACTGCACATAGTTAGATAAGTCAGATTCCCAACATGTTTGTAACATCCCTACCAGGTTTTAGGCACTCTATAAATAGGTTATATTAGAAATAACATTAATATGTATAAGGGAGAAAGATGACAAGGTATTTTACCTTGCTTTTATTTAAATAACACCCCCTACTGCCTCCTGGATGGTCAGGTCTCATAAAGCCACTGCCCTGTGGATTTTAATTCTTTGGTGTAAATCTTCCTGAATCTATCCAGTCCTCAGCCACATGTCATCTCAAACCCTTCTAACAGCATCCCAGCATTATATCCCCTAGTCCAGTACACCAAAATATTCTACAGTACTACCCATTAGACAATGTATAAAGTCTCAAGCCATTGTAGCAACTTGGAAATCCCTTAACAGAACATTTAGATCAGGTACTTTAATGTAACTAATTCGTGTCTTTTCAATCTTTGAAATAAATGTTGTTTCTGGGGGTTGAACAGTAGACCCTAAAATCTAAAAGCAACAGATCGAATTTGAGCTGGAAGATAATTTCCAACAGCTGGCACTGGTACCAGAACGTAGATCTTCTTTGTTGGGCTTTTGCCTCTGTGGGGCAAGAGCACCATCATTTTCTGAAGAGTAATAGGATAATTACACGAAGCACAGTTGCGAATCAACCACAAGAAGAAAACAAATGCAAGACCCCAAAATGTGCAAGTATTATTTTTTTTGCTTGACTTTGAATGAGAAGGTAATGAAAAGCAACCACTAAGTCATTAATGTGTCATGTCTATATTCATCGGAATGGAGAGGCTAGTATTCAGTGATACAAATACAAGAGAGGTATAATTTTATGCGATTTTCTGGGCACTGACTGAGTGACAGTGGAACAAAAAGATGAGTGCTGGTTTTGGTAATCAACTGAAAATGTACTTAAGAGAGACGCAGTTTGAGTCATTTTGGAAAACCCCACCGTGGAACCTCAATCATCCCAAGCATATTTTTATTTACATGGAATGGGTAAAGCAGGAAAGTTTTAAAGTGCTTTGCTTTCTATGATATACAAAGAAGTAATTCATATTGGGGAGTGTGGGGATAGACCAATCTGAGTTAAAATTCTAGGTCTACCTCTTATGAGTCAGTTACTTATAACTCAATGCCTCAGTTTCCTCACTTGTGTAACATAGAGATAATAATGTCTAGTTCTCAGATGGACTTTGAAATTTAAATGAGATGATGTGTTCTAAGTGCTTAGGTTAGTACCTGGAAGATAACTGCTCAATATATAGTAGCTATGTAGATCATTTTCATTGTTATTGATCAATATATTAGAGTGAAAATGAAGTCGCTCAGTCATGTCCGACTCTTTGCAACCCCGTGGACTGTAGCCTACCAGGCTCCTCCGTCCATGGAATTTTCCAGGCAAGAGTGCTGGAGTGGATTGCCATTTCCTTCTCCAGGGGATCTTCCTGACTCAGGAATCGAACCTGGGTCTCCTGCATTGCAGGCAGATGCTTTGCCATCTGAGCCACCAGGTAAGCACTAGACAAGTGAAAGAAAGTGAAAGTGAAGTCTCTCAGTTGTGTCCGACTCTTTGCGACCCCATGGACTGTAGCCCACCAGGCTCCTCTGTCCATGGGATTTTCCAGGCAAGAGTGCTGAAGAGGGGTGCCATTTCCTTCTCCAGGAGATCTTCCTGACCCAGGGATTGAACCCGGGTCTCCCACATTGTAGGCAGACTCTTTACAGTCTGAACCACCAGGGAAGATATATTAGAGTAGGAGTAACCAAAGTTGGGGTGGATGACTTACCCCAACTTTCAAGTATTCTTTTAAAGATCAATCTAGTCTTATAGTTTTTGCTCATGCTTTTCCCACTAAAGAGATATGTGTCTTCATTACAAATAAATTTCAGAGGCCATTTCACTTTTCTTTGTTTCTGGGAAACCTTTCCTAAAGCAGTTTTTGGGATACTACCCTGAAATGGATAAACCCCAATACATCCATGGCTTAACACAATAGACCTTTCTTTCCTACTCATTCTTGTTCTATTGGTGTAGTGAGAAGGAGAAGCGAAGGGCTTTGTTCCACAGGATTGTTCAGATGCTTTCATTGTCAACATAGTCTTCAGAATGACGCAGGGAATCATCATCCCTGAAATAGATGACATGTGAGACCAGAAGGATTGTTCAGGGGCCACATGTCACTTCTGCTGACATGTCACTGTTCAAAACGCAGTGAAATGGCTATATCAGCTTCAAGGGGGGCTGGGAATGCCAGTCTAGTTGTTCACCAGGAGTAAAGAGACTCAAGATTTTGGTGAACAGCTCCTCCATTTCTACCACAGGCTACCTTTTGGGGGGAAGGAGAAGGTAAGATGAATTGAGAAAGTAGCATTGACATATATACACTATAGTGTGTGAAAAAGGTAACTAGTGGAAAGCTGCTGTATAGCAGAGGGAGACCACCCTGGTGTTCTGTGAAGACCTAGAGAGATGGGATGGGAGTGGGGAGGAAGGCTCAAGAGGGAAATATATATACATGCGTATATATATATATACACACATATATATATGTATATATATGTATATGTATATGTGTGTGTGTGTGTGTTCATCACTCAGTCTTGTCGCACTCTTTGTGACCCCATAGTCTGAGCCCATCAGGCTCCTCTATCCATGGAATTCTCCAGGCAAGAATACTGAAGTGGGTAGCCATTCCCTTTCTCCAGGGGATCTTCCCAATGCAGGCAGATTCTTTACCATCTGAGTCACCAGCAAAGCCTATATATATATCACATATAATTATGGCTGATATGCATTATTGTACAGCAGAAACCAATACAACATTTTAAAGCAATTATCCTCCAATTACAAAATAGAAAAAAATAAATAAAATTTCACTTAACCACTACTATGGTCAGAAAGATAAAACAATTCCCATCCACTGATAGATACCACATCTGGCTCACCCCTCTTGTCCTTCTGGTGTGCTTCCTCATAAAGTGTAAATTAAAAGACTAGTTATCTACACCTTCTTCCCAATGAACAATGGTAAATATAGTAGCAATTAAATGCTATCTTCTTAGGAATGAGAGGACTGGGAAATGTCAAGCAGACTGGTCCACAGCAAACAAGAAAACATTATTGTGGGCTTCTTGAAAGCCCCCAGTCTGCCTGATAAAAGTTTCTTAGTGAGGCCCTGTTTCTAATTTCTGGGAGGAAGTCTCTTGTGCATATTTCTCTCTGGCCCCACTTCTACCTGCAGGAAGGAGTCTCTCGTGTAAATTATTCTCCACGATTCCATTTGAAGTTAGTGATGGGACACATACTCTGCTTCTGCAGTCTGCTTCTTGCTGGTTCAAGTTCAGAAACATGATGGTTGCTTTATACCCTGGAGAGTTCAAGTTTTGTTGTTGCTGCAGTTGTTTTTAAAGCCTGGACTTCTGATGTCTTTGACAATACAATTCATCAAAAATTTAAAAGGCTCCATCCTTTTTGTTTCCAGATAGTACTGTATGCTCATAATCGCATACTCACAAGTTCTTCCTTGGACATAATTCTCAAGCCTAATGTATTTGTTTTTATCCCTGTCTCTTGCCCTTCAACTCAATGGAAGCATCTTTGAGATAAATCAACAAAACTGGTGGGGTGGATATACTCATAAACCAATTTAATTGACCAGGTTTCTAAATCTATTTTTAAATTGTCTTTTCTAATATGCAATGGCCAGAGTCAAGTTTGTCAAAACTATAAGTCACCAATTTTTTAGTCTTCCGCTTTTCATTTCTACTTATGAAACAGTCAATTCATAACTTATTTTAGTACTTTGCCAAGTTTAGCTATAAGCAAATAATATACACTATTAAAACTGCATTTTCCAACTCTTCTTAGTTCTAAAGAAAACCTTAGTGGATGTTTGGTATTGTTTACTTGATTAATTACCAACAGCAATTTCCCCAAATATTCTGTCTGCAAATGGCATCGTTCTACATATTCAAACTCATAGTACTAATTTTTTGGTAACCTACCACCGAACTCTTGGAGGGCACAAACAAAACCCTGTGCACACCAGGACCCAGGAGAAAGGAGCAGTGACCCCACGAGAGACTGACCCAGATGTCCCTGTGAGTGTCCAGGAGGCTCTGGCGGAGGCGTGGGTCTACACTGGCCTGCCATGGGGTCAGGGGCACTGAATATAAGAGTCTGGGCATAAGTCCTTTTGAAGAAGGTCACCATTACCACCATTACCTCTACCATAGTTTGGTTTCAGGCCAAACTACAGGGAGGGAACACAGCCCCACTCATCAACAGAAAATTGTATTAAAGATTTACCGAGCATGGCCCAGGCCATCAGAGCAAGATCCAGATTCCTCCACAGACAGTCCCTCCCATGAGGAAGCTTCCACAAGCCTCTTATCCTTATGCATCAGAGGGCAGACAGAGTGGAAACCACAATTATAGGAAACCAACCAAACTGATCACTTGGATCTCAGACTTGTCTAACTCAGTGAAAATATGAGCCATGCCGTGTAGGGTCACCCAAGATGGATGGGTCATGGTAGAGAGTACTGACAAAATGTGGTCCACTGGAGAAGGGAATGGCAGACCACTTCAGTATTCTTGCCTTGAGAACCCCATGAATAGTATGAAAAGGCAAAAAGATCTGACATTGAAAGATGAACTCCCCAGGTCAAACAGGAGCTGACAAGAGTGAATGTCACACTTTAGTAATCAGTGAACTAAAGTGGACCAGAATGGGCAAATTTAATTCAGATGACCATTATATCTACTACTGTGGGCAAAAATCTCTTAGAAGATATGGAGTTGCCCTCACAGTCAACAAGAGTCCAAAATGCAGTACTTGGGTGCAATCTCAAAAAAGACAGAATGATCTCTGTTTGTATCCAAGGAAAACCATTCAATATCACAGTAATCAAAGTCTATGCTTCAACCACGAATGCCGAAGAAGCTGAAGTTGAATGGCTTTATGAAGACCTGCAAGACTTTCTAGAACTAACACCAAACACAACACACACACACACACACACACAAAGATGTCCTTTTCATCATAGGGGACTTGAATGCAAAAGTAAGAAGTCAAGAGATACCTGGAGTAACAGGCAAGCTTGGCCTTGGAGTACAAAATGAAGCAGGGCAAAGGCTAACAGTTTTGCCAAGAGAATGCACTGGTTATAGCAAACACCTTCTTCCAACAACACAAGAGACGACTCTACACATGGACATCACCAGATGGTCAATATTGAAATTAGATTGATTTTATTCTTTGAAGCAAAAGATGGAGAAGTTCTATAGTCAGCAAAAACAAGATCAGGAGCTGACTGTGGCTCAGATCATGAAGTCCTTATTGCAAAATTCAGAGTTAAGTTCAAGAAAGTAGGGAAAGTCACTAGGCCATTCAAGTATGAACTAAATAAAATCCCTATGATTACACAGTGGAAGTGACAAATAGATTCAAGGGATTAGATCTGATAGAGTGCCTGAAGAACTACGGATGGAGGTTTATAATATTGTACAAGAGGCGGTGATGAAAAACTTCCCCAAGAAGAAGAAATGCAAAAAGGCAGAATGGTTGTCTGAGGAGGCCTTATAAATAGCTGAGAAAAGAAGATAAGCTAAGGGCAAAGGAGAAAAGGAAAGATATACCCATTTGAATGTAGAGTTCCAAAGAATAGTAAAGAGATAAGAAAGGCTTCCTCAGTTATCAGTGCAAAGAAATAGAGGAAAACAATAGAATGGAAAAGACTATAGATCTCTTCAAGAAAATTAGAGATAGCAAGGGAACATTTCAGGCAAAGATGGGCTCAATAAAGGACAGAGACGGTATGGACCTAACAGAAGCAGAAGATATTAAGAGACGTGGCAAGAATACATAGAACTATACAAAAAAGATCTTCACGACCCAGATAATCACGATGGTGTGATCACTCACCTAGAGCCAGACGTCCTGGAATGCAAAGTCAAGTGGGCCTTAGGAAGTATCACTACAAACAAAGCTAGTGGAGGTGACAGAATTCCAGTTGAGCTATTTCAAATCCTAAAAGATGATGCTGTGAAAGTGCTGCACTCAATATGCCAGCAAATTTGAAAAACTCAGCAGTGGCCACAGGACTGGAAAAGGTCAATTTTCATTCCAATCCCAAATAAAAGCAGTGCCAAAAAATGCTGAAACTGCAGTTGTACTCATCTCACACAGTAGCAAAGTAATGCTCAAAATTCTCCAAGTGAGGCCTCAACAGTACTTGAACTGAGAACTTCCAGATGTTCAAGCTGGATTTAGAAAAGACAGAGAAACCAAAGATCAAATTGCGTCATCCGTTGGATCACAGAAGAAGCAAGAGAATTTCAGAAAAAAAATTTCCTTCTGCTTCTCTGACTATGCTGGTCTTTGACTGTGTGGATCACAAGAAACTGTGGAAAATTCTGAAAGAGATGGGAATACCAGACCACCTTACCTGCCTCCTGAGAAATCTGTATGCAGGTAAAGAAGTAACAGTTAGAAATGGACATGGAACAATGGACTAGTTCCAAGTTGGGTAAGGAGTACATCAAGGCTATATATTGTCACCTGCTTGTTTAACTTGTATGCAGGGTACATAATGCAAAATACTGGACTGGATGAAGCACAAGTTGTAATCAAGATTGCATGGAGAAATATCAACAACCTCAGACATGGAGATGACACCACCCTTATAGCAGAAAGCAAAGAGGAACTAAAGAGCTTCTTGATCAAAGTGAAAAGGCTGACTTAAAACTTGATGTTCAAAAACTAAGATGATGGTATCTGGTCCCATCACTTCATGGCAAATAGATGGGGAAACAAAGGAAACAATGACAGGCCTTATTTTCTTGGGCTCCAAAATTACAGCAGATGGTGACTTCAGCCATGAAGTTAAAACATGCCTGCCCCTTGGAAGAGAAGCTATGACAAACCTAGATACCATATTAAAAAAAGAGACATTACTTTACCGGCAGAGGTCTGGGTAATCAAAGCTATGGTTTTTCCAGTAGTCATGTATGGGTGTAAGAGTTGGACCATAAAGAAAGCTGATCACCAAAGAACTGATATTTTTGAACTGTGGTGTTGGAAAAGACTCTTGAGAGTCCTTTGGACTGCAAGGAGATCAAATCAGTCAATCCTAAAAGAAATCAGTCCTGAATATTCATTGGAAGGACTGATGCTGAAGCTGAAACTCCAGTACTTTGGCCACCTGCTGTGAAAAACTGACTCATTGGAAAAGACCCTGATGCTGGGAAAGATTGAAGGCAGGCGGAGAAGGGGATGACAGAGGATGAGATGGTTGGATGGTATCACTGACTTTATGGACATGAGTTTGAACAAACTCTGGGACATGGTAATGGACAGGGAAGCCTGGCGTGCTGCAGTCCATGGAGTCGTAAAGAGTTGGACACAACTGTTTAAAGAGTCGGCTGAGTGACTGAACTGAACTGAACTGCCCAACTGCTAAGCCAGTGCCACATATTTTAAGTTTTTGCTTTGTAGCATCCGGTAAAGTAATGTCTCTTTTTTCTGACACCAGTTTCTGTGTTAGTCAAGGTAACACCAGTTGCTATGACAGATAAATCTAGAAATATCATTGGCTTAAATTAGTGGATGTGCATGTCCTGCTCACATAAAGTTAATTAGGTGTGGATTATGGTGGAAAAGGGCCAAGAAGGAAAGGAGTATATTAGAAAGGATATAGATGAGACACTGGGTGCTGTTGAGCATGGAAACTCCTAAGAAGAAACCAGACAGCTCCCGTGCAAAGAGGGCCAGGGTGACAGAGAGTGCTGCCACCAGCCTGCAGAAAGGAATGAAGTTGGCAATACTGAATCCATTCAAGAATTCAGACTGATAGAAACCCAGGGGAAAAAAGGGAAGGAGATTACATAGCTGATGTTTATGAGCAAGGCCTGGAAGTAATATGTAGTCATGGCCTATAGCTCCGTTGGTAAAGAATCTGCCTGCAATGCAGGAGACCCGGTTTGATTCCTGAGTTGGGACGATCTCCTGGAGAAGGGATGGATACCCACTCCAGTATTCTTTGACTTCCTTAGTGGCTCAGATGGTAAAGAATCTGCTTACAGTGCAGGAGACCTGGGTTCGATCCCTCAATTGGGAAGATTCCCTGGAGGAGGGCATGGCAACCCACTCCAGTATTCTTGCCTGGAGAATCCCCATGGACAGAGGAGCCTGCAGACTATATACAGTCCATGGGGTCGCAAAGAGTTGGACACAACTGAGCGACTAAGCACAGCACAGTCTGAGAAATGTGGTCAATCTGTCCAGAGGAAAGGGAGATGGGTTTCCTGAACAGCTTACTAGTTCCTCACCAGTTCACTTCAGTTCTTACTGATTTCTCATTACACTCACTGTGACACCATAGCAGATGATTTTTCATCACACCAGGATCTATATTTGTGTCAATTCTTCCGCATCTCCATCCAAAAGAGAACTGTTTATATACAAACATAAAGCATATAGTTGGTTCCTATTTCTGTATTGATAGTTGAGAAAGCTTAGGCTCTTGAATCAGTTAGTCCTGTGTTCAAAATCCACCTACACCATAAATTAGCTGTGCCATTGGGTTACTGAACTTCCCAGAGTATCAGTTCTCATTTATACAATGGGAATAATAATAGCTACTTTGTAAGGAAATTGGGAAGATTAAAGGATATAATGGCAAAAGATAAGCCATATTTTTTCCCTAGGTGCAGAAAGTGAAAGTGAAATGGTTAGTCTCTCAGTCACATCCAACTCTTTGCGACCCCATGTACTCTAGCCCACCAGGCTCCTCTGTCCTTGGAATTCTCCAGGCAAGAATACTGGAGTGGGTAGCCAGTCCATTCTCCAGGGATCTTCCCAACCCAGGGATCAAACCTGGGTCTCCTGCATTGTAGGCGGATTCTTTACTGTCTGAGCCACCAGTGAGGTACAGAGTACGTACTAATTTACTTGATTAAATTATAAGAATTGAAAGGCATTTTGCGTATGTGATCTAAAATGGAATAAAAAATGTAAACAAACCTTTAATTTACAGTATATCTTTGCCCTATTATCAATCAAGGGTAATCTAAGGGACTCAAAAGACCCATAACCTTGATCTTGCTTATAAATTTTACCTTTTAAAGATAAAAATAATTCAGTGATGCTATGAATGAATGATTCAAATTCATTCCCAATTTTTTTTTTCTCTCTCTGAGGTTCCATTCTTAGATTTTTAAGCCTTCTATTTTATACCTCAAAGAACTAGGCTATACTTTTAGAAGCATAACCAAAGACATGTTGACATTCTGATAATCTTTAAGCATCCGGCTTGTCAGTGCCACAGTGGTAGCAGCGGAATAGAAATTAAATTAAGAAGAGATAATCAGGAAAATACAGAGACTATAATAGGAGTTGTGTGTCAGATGACACACTCATTTATTCATAAAACCAAAAACAATTTTTTGCACTAATTTTCTGTTTAATGATCTTAGAAAACATTTATTTAACACTCTTTTCTCTGTCTGAAAGTGTTTTGCTTTTTTACTCTGGATTTTCAAACTATAAGAGTATATTTATTAGCAAGGAATATGCTCAAAACATATTGTTAAATGAAAACAGCAGGTCAAAAACAAGCTTGATCCATGAAAGAGAAAAGTTGATGTTGGACTGCATTAAAATTAAAAACTCTGCTCTGTGAAACACACAGGAAAAAGAATGAAAAGACAAGCCATACACTGGGACAAAACATTAGTCAAACACATATCTGATAAAAGAGCTTTGTATGCAAAATATACAAAGAACTCTTAAACCTCAGCAATAAATTGATACCCCAATTTTTAAATGGACAAAGTTCTGAACAGATACCTCAAAGAAGATATACAAATAGCAAATAAACATTTGGAAATATCCTCAAGTCATTTGTAACTAAGGAATTATAAATTAAAATGATAAGGAGATGCCCGTACATGCATGTTACCAGTGATTAAAATCCAAAAACCAACTGCTGGTGAAGATGCGGCACAACAGGAACTCTCATTCATTGCTGCTGGGAATGTGAAATAGTGCAAGCACTTTGGAAGGCAGTTTGGCAGTCTCTTACCAAACCCAACATTGCTGTGCTTTGATGGTACGGTAAACCCCCATATGATGTTTGTGCTTACATACTGTGCAAATGTTGATGCTGACTTTATTCAGAATCACAAACACTGAAGGCAACCAAGATGTCCTGCAATAGGTAAGTGGATAAACAACTGTAGTAATCCATAAATGGAATAGTATTCAGAGGGGAAAAGTAAAAACGATGAACTACGATGATACACAAAGACAAATGAATAATGCTAAGTGAAAAAAAACCCAGTCTGCAAAGGTTACACACTGTGTTTTTCCGCTTATGTGACTTTCTAGAAAAAGCAAAACTGTAGAGATAGTAGACAGGTGAGTGGTTGCCTGGGGTTCAAGGTGGAGGGTTCTGAATAGTTGAGATACAGGGGGATTTTGGGGATGGTGAAACTATTCTGTATGATTTTATAATGATGGATATATGACATGATGCATTTCTCAAAACTCATGGAACTTTGTAGCAGAAAGAGTGAATATACTAAACTAAAAAAAAAAAAAAATCACTTTGGGGGTTGGCAGATCCCAGGATGAAAGGCATTTAAATATTTACCTAGAAACAGCAATGATTATCTCTTGACATTGACTTTTAAAGAAAGTTATTCTAATTATATCAAATGGGAGGAATGGACACCATTATAAAATTTCCAAATCTTGCTTCCTTGGCTTACACAACTTCTACCACTCAGAATGCAGACTTGAGGAGACTTCCCCAACCCCACATCCTTAGGTAAGTGTAACACATTTTATACCTTCCTCGCCAAGAACAACATGCTCCAAGTGAGTTTCCACGATCAGAGCCGCTGCACTCATTTCTGTCCACATCTTCAAGAACTGTAAACCAGAAAAGGTCTTCCGCCTCTATGTTGCCAGCTCTCACCACCTGGGGTCATTGTCACTGAGCAAGTTCTGTCTAGGCTGCCAGTTCGCTTCTGCTGCATAGCAGCAAACAGCAGTTGCCAAGGTCATCCTTGCTTTCCTTGGTGCGTGAGCTGCTGGACTGCTCCCTACTCCGATCTGTCCTGACTGCCCTGCTGCTTTGGGCAGGAAGTCCTCACTTCATTCAACATGTCCTCTTTACTCAAAGTGTATTGAATTTTCTTGACTTTTTCTGTTTCACTCTTATCTCTTAAAAATGACAGAGCTTTTTGGGTTGGAATGATAGAACACAGTCCCACTATTACTGAGAGTTCTTTGGCTTCAGAATTGTTCATCACATCTTTAAGACTAAAACCCTTTTCGGTGATTCTGTCAATTTTTTTGTGTGTGAATGTATTTATAGAAAACTCTCAAGGAAAACTTACGGAATAGTGGAGAGAAAGATTTATAGTTAGAAAACATGGTATTATATTTTAAATCTCGAATTCACTAGCTCTGTGCCTTGCAGCAAGCCACTAAACTCTTACAAACACATGCATAAACTCATCTATAAAATGGACATATCTCCCCTATCTCTTTCACAAGGCTATTTTAAGACTCAAGTATGATCATGAGTGTGAAAATGTTTTAAAGAGCGTGAAACTGTTAATGTAAGGGATTGTTTTTAAATGGAAAATAGACTCTCAAATGTTAATAAAGGAGTGAAATTCAGATATTTGCCTAATTTTTATGGTCTTTCTACTATCTATGTTAGGCAGAATAATGTCCCCCCAAAGATATACACATCTTCATCCTCAGAGCCTGTGAATATGTTATTTACATGGCTAAATAATATTTACATTTACATTTGCAGATGAGATGAAGCTAAAGATACTGTGATGGTGTGCTTATCCTGGATTGCTACTCTGCTGGCATGCATGAACCAAGGAATGCCAGAGGGCTATAGAGGCTGGGCAAGGCAAGGAAACTGCTTCCCAAAGTCGCTGGAAGGAACACAGTCCTGTTCATATCTTGATTTGGGGACTTGTGTCCTCCCGAAAGAAAAGATATAAATTGGTATTGTTTTAAGGCGCTAAGTCTGCAATTATTTATTATAGCAGCAATAAGAAACTAACACATACTAATTCATTCAGAGTCTAAACTTAAAAAGTGAAAGGGAATCATCCCACAAACATTATATCCCTTATTGTATTATTTGGACATTTGATGACTGTTGTTTTAGTCCTAGTCCCCCATGTTTTAGACACACTTATTTCAGCACCTTTATTCTTTATCTGATTATCCTACTCTGATTTTCATAATCAATATCCTATTGTTGGCATTCCCCACTCCAATACCTCATCCAAGTCTCCTCTTCTTGGTTTATCCAACTATTTCCTCAAACCTTGCTTTGTATTTTGTCAGAGTGAAACCAGAGTAGTAATCTCTACAAGACTTTGGATGCCTCTCATTCTTTATGACTTATGTTACTCATCGAGCGTGTGTATTTTCACGCTCCTGTTTTATTTGGTTGTGGTTTATTAGTCTGTCAACACCCAGTGTTGTTTGTCTTAAATCTTGAGCTCGTAGGTACTACACATAAAGCTCAATCATTTACTTTTGCACACAAAACATATTGTCATGCTCATGCACGATTCTAATGTTTTCAATTCATCAGTCCTTATATATTCTGCCTAGGCAGTTTCATCCATACCCATATCCATTTTGTGTGGATGAATTCCAATTTGATGCCTCCAGTTTTCAAGCCCTGACTTACTTTATTCCTATCACTGAGAATACAGACAGGATAAAGACACATTTTTCCAACCTCGAGATGGTTGACCATTTGTTTTAAGTCCACATACAGAAACAACAGGCTACAGAGGATAGGCACCTAAATCAGTCTAGGGTGGTAAGGATGTTTTCAAGTTGAAGTGAAGCTTGAATTAATCTTGAGAGACATGTATGAGAGATGGGTTAACCTAGCATAAGGCAGAGAAAGGGCCTCCAGGGGGAAAGGACAGCATGAGGAAGACAGAGAGAGGGAGGCAGACAGACAGACAAGACAGAGAGACAGAGAGGAAGAAACAAAGGATGAGCACCAGCTGGCTTTGTCGACTGCTAGCCATGGTCATCTCCCTCAATTAACACACCATGAAACACAGACACATAATCACATACACTAGAGGTCAATGTCCGGGCAGAATATACTGTGTTGAACGTCTTTGTGGAAGACCAACCAATTAGAGACAAGGTGCCAGAGCTCAGGAGGAAGGTCTGGTCTCGAGAGCTGGAGACACAGCTGTAGGATCTACTCATGCAAGGTGAATATGGATGTGAATAGACTGGTCTGGGCAGAATGTATAATGGAGAAAGCTGAAAAGTCAAGTCTGGAGAATACACATTCCAATGAGAAATAGAGGAGGAGCTGGGGAAAAGGCAAAGGCTGAATACCAAGAGACTGGGAACAGAACCAGGAGAGATGTGTGTTAGGGAAACTAAAGTAGATGGTGGTTTCAAGGAGGGAGATGTATTCTTGCCTGGAAAACCCCATGGAAAGAGGAGCCTGGTGGGCTACAGTCCAGGGGGTTGCAAAGAGTCGGACATGACTGAGTGAGCTCCATCAGAACAGGACGAAGATTAGGTAGAAGTTCTGGGAGATAGGAAGTACCACTGATACAACAAGATCCCTGGAGAAGCAGGAGGATGAAGACCAGAAGAGAGAAGGAAAGTTTAACCATAAATTAGCTTTTGAGATTTTTGATATGGGGCAAAAGAGAAAAACTTCATTTCCTCCACTTTTCCATAACAATGTTGAAATTAAGGAAAATATAAAAGCATAGTGTGAGAGCCTTGTCACAACCCTTAGAGAAGTTTATGCACAATATATTTTTACCTGTAGATACAGCGCAGCACGTTTTTCAAAAATTTAAGCTCATTCGATATGATAGATCAACAGTTTTAAAATCAGCACAAAGTCAACTTTCTAATAAGCTGACATCTGAATCTATTAATTATATTCTATTTCATGCATCCTGTCATATATTTACTTTATGGGGAAAAATAACTCCTCTTTCATGGCAAATTTATCCCTTTGTTTTTCCTAGATCCTTTCAACCTATTACTCACAGTGGGTGCAAGTAATTTCATATCCAATAGAACTGAATTAACTTGTTAGTTAACATGTTTGAAGTGTATTTCAGCAATGAGAATTCAAATAAGCTTTAGAAAACACCTGTGGCCTATAGATATGAAAGACAAGGATCTCTATAAACATAACTCCATTTAATACTTGAGAGGAAAGACAATGTATCCATGTACCTGCGGACACACACCCATACATACTCATATATATATAAGAAGAGTATGAATCTTTATTTGACACACACGAGGACCTGGATGGAAAGAAAAGATTACCCCTGCCAAAGTATTCCCAGGTTTTTGTATCCATGAAGCTTAACGAGGCACTGATTTGAATAACTGCCAGAAAAAAAAAAAAAATTATGAAGAAACACGCAAAACACAGAGAGAGAACTACAAGACTAAACTAAACTGCCTCAGATGGCCAAATACCAAGAGGTTCCCAGGCAGAAGGAGGAGGCAACAGCGGTAACTTGGTCTGTGACCCATGGGCCTGTCGTTTGCCATTGACCGTGTTCCCAAAGTGTGGAATTACCCATCGTTTACCCCAGCAACAATGCAGAGGTCAAGATAATGCAAAGTAGTAGATAATGCCAGTGCCAAACCCGTTCATTTTGGGATTTAGAATGCCTTCTGCCTAGCACATCTATCTAGAAACACTAATGATTGACTTTGGAAATTCTCCCTTTTTCCCTCAGAGATTGGAGCTGGCGCTGTATCTTTGCCAACCCATCTGTAATCTTTAGTCTCATCATTTTTTTTGCCTTTTCCATTCTTGTAGGTTTAGCAGCAATCCTCCAGTCTCTGGCAGGGCGTCTTGAAAAATGCCTGCAAGCAAGGCTGAGAACAGTAGTCAGTCTTTCCCAGGGCTCACACCTGGGCTCTCAGGTTGTTCTGAGTGAATGATATTCTGCTTTGGATCTTGGCCCTCAGAGTTGAGTCATTATTGTAGCGTCTGCCACGTGCCTCCCACTTGTGCAGCTTCTTAACCTTTCTATACTTGGGGGTGCTTTGAACTCTCAGATCTTCCAAAGACCCACGGTTGTTTGAAATGGCCCAGTCTGCATTCCTGCTTGAAGTTCTGTGCTGTAACTTTCCGGCTTGCTTGGTCTCCACTTTGCCTGCTCTTAACTCCTGAACCTGTGAGCTGCAAGCCTTTTGAGATGGCCCTGAGCCCAGTGCTCGACCTCCCAAAGGTGGTCTGCTTGTCTGTTTTGACTTAGATTCATCCATCCATATCATTACTGAGCCATTAAAAAGAATACATTTGAATCAGTTCTAATGAGGTGGATGAAACTGGAGCCTATCATACAGAGTAAATTAAGTCAGAACGAAAAACACCAATACAGTATACTAACGCATATATATGGAATTTAGAAAGATGGTAACAATGATCCTATATGCAAGACAGCAAAAGAGACACAGATGTATAGAACAGTCTTTTGGACTCTGTGGGAGAAGGAGAGGATAAGATGATTTGAGAGAATAGCATTGAAACATGTATATTATCATATGTGCAACAGATCGCCAGTCCAGATTCGATGCATGAGACAGGGTGCTTGGGGCTGGTGCACTGTGATGACCCTGAGGGATGGGATGGGCACGGAGGTGGGAGGGGGGTTCAGGATAGGGAACACATGTACACCCATGGCTGATTCATGTCAATGTATGGCAAAATCCACTGCAATATTGTAAAGTAATTAGCCTCCAATTAAAATAAATAAATTAAAAACAAAACAAAACAAAAAAGCCCCAAAATATTTATGGTGGATTTCTAAATGAAAGGCTGTAACCCATACAGGTACAAATTTTAAAGAATAACATTTAGTACAATGGTTCTGAAAAATAGATGTGATTGGGTGTCTGAAAGTCTGGACTTCCATTTATCTCATTGTGGCAGATGTTCAGATACAAGCATGTTTTTATTTTCTTCCTGGGCCCAAAGTTGAGTACATTTCCCAGGCTCCCTTACTAGCAGGTGTGGCTATAGCGTGGAGTTCTGGACAATGAAACGCAGGCAAAAGTGATGTGACCCACTTCCAGGCCTGGCTCATAGAAGCCTCCCACTGCTGAACTGCACTCCCCTTACCTCTCTGTCTGCCAGTTCACGACGTTCCAGGGCTGTGCAGGAGGGCAGAACCAGGACGCTAGGCTCCTGAAGGCCTGTTTAGAGCAGAGTTTCTTCCTCACCAGCTCACAGTGGATTGTGATAGAAGCAAGAATTAAACCGTTCTTACCTTACACCACTGAGATTTCAGGGTCTATCTGTTACACCTGGAGTCACTGACAGTAACCAATACGTTCCTCTAACTGCCTTCCTAGCTTCTGGGGTTTCAGTCCTAGAATCTGAACCAATCTGTTTTTACTGACTGGACCCCAGTTATGCTGCTAAACCTGTTATTTTTCTGTCATCTGTTCATGATCACCCACATTTAAGTGCAAAACAAATAAAAACATATATTTTTAAATTTGTTTATTGAAGGATAATTGCTTTACAGAATTTTGTTGTCTTCTGTCAAACTTCAACATTAATCAGCCATAGATATACATATATCCCCTCCCTTTTGAAACTCCCTCTCATCTCCCCTCGCCCATCCCACCCATCCAGGTTGATACAGAGCTGCTGTTTGAGTTTCTTGGCCTAAATTCCCGTTGGCTGTCTATTTTACATATGGTAATGTAAGTTTCCATGTTATTCTTTACATACATCTCACATACCCTGAGGAAACCAAAATACATATTTTTTAAGCTGTTTCCCTGACTAAGTTTCTCTTTTATTATATACCTCTACTTCTCGGCTCTCCCAAATTAGGTTTAGGAATACTAATTTTTGGCCAGTGTTCCCGAGATCTTTCATCATTTATTGTGATCTGCCACTTTCTGGATGGGTGACCTTGAGAAAATAGTTTAATTTTCTTCAAGATGTAAGTTCTTTACATAGAGATAATAATTTCATCTCAGAAGTATGTTGTTAAAACTAAATGAACCTCAATTGGTTACCTCAAGTATAAAAACATGATACTAAAATATAGGCCAGATATTTTAACATAAGTATCACATGGATATTAATAGATACTTATTTTGGAAAAACTGAACTTTGGCAAAATGTAGACATCCACCTGAGTTTCTTCCCTCCTTTTCTTCTTCCTGCTCCCTTAACTCTCCATTATTAGCTACATTGGGGAACAAAGATCTGAAGGTGCTTTTTCAACGAGCTACCATTTGCTGTCCACAGGAACATATGCCATTCATTCATTCATTCTTCTATCAAGTATTCACTGAGCACTCATCCTGTGTTAGTATTAAGGGAGACAGAGACAGGGTGCCATGGTTAATGAAAAAAGCTAGGAAAAGTGGTGTGGAAGTAAATGGCTGCATGCCCTGCGGGCAGGAGATAGAGGGAAAGGAAGTCCATGGGGACTGTCTTAGCAGGATCTTGTGTAAGATTGCCATTGAAAGCAGAAGCAGCAGAAATCCAGCCTGTGTCATTTATGCTCACAATTCTCTTCCTTCTGCCTTGGAATAAAAATATCAGAGGAAATTATTCTGTAAATGTGGCCATTATGTTTTACTTCTGCTGATACTGAAGTGCGTTCTTGTTCCTGGAGGACACAAGTAAAGGTGGCAGGGAGCCAGTGGTCTGGGTAGGTTGGAGACGCCAGCCTGGAACTGAACATTTTCTATAGGCAATCTCTTCATGGGTAATTGAAAGTGGGCTCTTTGAAATGCTAGTGATTTAATAACTTTCTTATGAATTAAAAAATAGGCACATGCTCTTCCTTTCTTCTTTATAAAGTAGCCATTTACACATCCTTCTGTGTTGGAAGTATTTCTAGCTTAAATATTTCAGAACTTTGAAAATTAAAAGGTTTGGGATTTAGGGTGAACAGTTCCTGTCCTGTTTCACATGGCCGAGGCTGAACCTTTTGCATCCTGACATTTCCTGGCACAGGAGAAAACGCTGCCATGTTTTACAGCCACACGGAGAGTGAGGTAATCAGTAGCAGCAGAGGCCTTGATGTCTTTCTCTAAGTTATTCAGTCTTCAGGTCCCGCATGTGCTGATTCCTACCTGACATCTCCTCTCTGCCACATGCAATTGCTTTTGTTAATTTCATCGATTTAAAAAGAGCAGTTCTGCTTGTTTCTCGCCTTTGAGGTAGGCGGGCGAATTGATGTATTTCCTTCACTTTCATTCCCTGAGGTTGATGACATTTTCCGTAAGTAATCTTTTTTTCTCTACTTTGCATTATAAACATGTCTTTGGAATGTACGGGCATAAGTACCTGGTAGTAGGCATGTAATAATATGTGTGTGTGTATAAACACAAAATTGTACATAGATACATTTATACAAAAAAATGCAATGAGTATAACACATATGTATACTCATTGTAATATCTAAATATAGTTATAAACATAGTAGTTAGGCATACTTGTGCTTATAAGTATGTATGAGAACATTTGGTGCATATGTTTTACTCACACAATAAAGGGCTGAAAGGCCAGAAGAAGGCGACAAGGCACAGTTAATGGACTTTTTAGTCAGTTAGGACTAATTTCAATCTGTGCCTCTGTACTCACAAGCTGGATAACTTTGTAAAACTCAGTCAAGAAACTGAACCGTCTTAAGCCACAGATCCTTATTTCATGTCATAATCATGAAACCTTATTTCGTGTCATACCCGTGGAACACTTGTGCGAATTAAATGAGATCAGGGACCATGGTGCTTGTCCTTGCTGTGAGGTTGGAGCACAGCAAAAGATGAATACTATCTGCAACTAATTTATATTATTTTTGTATGGACAAGCATAGCTGTTTATTTTCTAATTAATGGCAATTGCTTCTCTGCCTATCTCTAATTTCTGGTTAAATAATGGTTAGTCCATACTCTTTTCTTTTCAATGCTTGTTAAAATCTTCCAAAACGAATGTACTCCACAGATTATCTGAGTTCATTAAAATGATCAACACAGCAAAACCAATACAATATTGTAAAGTAATTAGCCTCCAATTAAAATAAATAAATTTATATTTTTTTAAAAAGTAGAACTCAAAAAAGAAATTTCTAAATATATTGAAATTATGAGCATTTATATAAAAGCTAATACTTTATAGCCAAATCATGTGTAGGACCTTGTTTGAGCAATAGATGCTTCAGATTTGGTTCTAGAACATTAGTATGTGTGCATACACATGTATATGCACACATGGATGTACATGTATGCACAAGTCACACACATATTACATACATCACCAATTACGTACAAAGATAAATGAAAGGGCAAAAACAAAGTCAGAATAAAAATTAAATGTTTGGTAGCAAAATCGTCAGACTTTCAGAGACTGTTTCAATGGAAGAAAGGGTATGGAACTTCAAACAATAACCTTTTTTATGTCCTTAATGTAATGTAATGAAAGTTGCTCAGTCGTGTCCAACTCTTTGCAACCCCAAGGACTATACAATCCATGGAATTCTTTGGGCCAGAACACTGGAGTGGGTAGCCTTTCCCCTCTCCAGGGGATCTTTCCAACACCAGGGATCGAACCCAGGTCTCCCGCATTGCGGGCGGATTCTTTACCAGCTGAGCCACCAGGGAAGCCCTTTTATGTTCTTACATTAAAGTACTGAACACGTAATCTTAGGTGACTCAATATCTCTAAATCTTGTTTTTCTCAAATATAAATTAGGAATACTAAAATCTCTTTCTCTTCTAGTTTACTGGGTTGAGTGCCAAGTTACTTCAGTCATGCCCCACTCTTTGCGAGCCTATGGACTGTAGCCCCCAGGCTCCTCTGTCCACAGGGTTCTCTAGGCCTGAATACTGGAGTGAGTTGCCATTCCCTACTCCAGGGGATCTACCCAATCCAGGGATAGAACCCCATCTCCTGCATCTCTTGCATTTGCAGATGAATAATTTGCCACTGAACCACATGGGAAGCCCTGAATTTTGGGGGGATAAATACATAACCTCTCTGAGCTGTAGTTTCTTTATATGTCAAATGAAATAAAGATTTACATACAGTGTAGGATTTTTGTGAAAATTGAGATAAATCATATTGACGTGATTTACAAGTTACAAGAAACTATATAAACTTCTATAGTTAGTCAAAATAATAGAGATATTACCATATACATTCTTATACTTTAAATATGCTTTTTTAAATTCCATCTTTAACAGCATTTTATTTATATGTGGGTATTTTTTTGAAATGTGACCTCCAAATCAAGGACTTATCATCATTCCAGCCTTTAACTATCCAACCAGCATATTCTATACAAGGTGTTGTACAAAGTTAACTAGTAATACGTGGGAAAATTCATACCTTAAAGCTAATATAATGAATATTAATACAGACTTTAAATATATGTATTTATATGAATGATTTTGTCTATCCTTAGGTATTGGATTAATTTTGTCAGTCTTTAAGAAAATAAACACATTTTCCTGTAAAAAAAATCAGCCTAGTCTTATTTGCAATAATAAAGTTTACCCATTCAGCTGTTATTCTAGAAACATGCCCAATGGTGCCACTGACATTTGGATATACAGTCTGGGAGTACAACTGCAGTTCTCTCGGAAGTGTTGCTTTTACATTACTACCAACATGGTCTGTGATTGATACTTTGTGTTTAATCCAAAAGTGATCCCAGAAAATATCTTTATCCATTTCCATATGTTATTCTAAAACAGTATGTACAGTGGCTCAAGTTTTAGATTTACAGTGGCTCTTTACATTTTTTTCTTCAAAATTTATTAAATGCCTGCTGCTGTTGCTGCTGCTAAGTCGCTTCAGTCGTGGCTGACTCTGTGCGACCCCATAGATGGCAGCCCACCAGGCTCCCCTGTCCCTGGGATTCTCCAGGCAAGAACACTGGAGTGGGTTGCCATTTCCTTCTCCAATGCATGAAAATGGAAAGTGAAAGTGAAGTCGCTCAGTCGTGTCCGACTCTTAGCAACCCCATGGACTGTAGCCTACCAGGCTCCTCCGTCCATGGGATTTCCCAGGCAAGAGTACTGGAGTGGGGTGCCATTGACTTCTCCTATTAAATGCCTACCATAGGCCTAACTTATTGCTGGAATTTTAGGAAATGTGGAGAGTGAAATTAGACCTACTCCTGTCTTTGTAGAGCTTCCAGTCAGTGTGGGAGGCGTGAGTGGAGTGCCACCAGCATTCATCAAATAATTTATTAAAAACATGGAAAATGATCAACACAAATGTGATTTGTGCTAGGAAGAATAGATGAGTTTCCTAAACAGTAAAAATCAATTGGATTTGGTGAAAGATTTTAATTGTGAATGGATTAAAAACTAAGAATATAAACTATGAGTCCTAGTTTTTTTTTTTTTTTTTTAGTAACTGGATGTTATAATAGAGTCTGAGATGGGAAATAGCAAAAGAGACCCAAGTTTAAGGCTGGAGGTATGGAGTAGGTAATGTTGTGATTTGGACATGCTGGATTTAATGTGCCATTGAAATACCCAAGAGAAACCATCAAACTGGCAGTTGTCTATGATTCCAGCATTCAGAGGAAAACTCAGGTAAGGTAATATAAATGTGGGAGTCACTGATACTAAGAAGATAATCGAAGCCTTGGGCATGGATAAAATTGCTAGGAATCATATAGGTGAAGAAATAAAATAAATTAGTAAAACATTTTGAGTAGCTATAGCATGGTTATACGAATTACGTTAATAGACACACACTTGCTTACCAGTACTATATCTACATTAACAATAAACCACTGAAGGTATTAATAAAGAAGAGAAGAGTAAAATGCATCGCCTGAATGTTACAATTGGTAACATAAATGTTATCCAAGTGATAAATATTTATCCAAATAATGTTGTTATTAACTTCTAACAATGGCATATTCAGAGTTGGTGATTTTGACAGCTTTAAGATTGAATGATCTGGGTTGCTAAAAACAGGCTGAAGAGCATAGAAAAGTGCTGATATTGATGGTTTTGAAATTTGGATATTAACTATTAAACACATATTCAGAGGAATCTTGCAACATTTTGGTTACATCAGCCAACTTATCTCCAACCATGTTCTGAATTCCATTTTTTTCCAAACAAGTCCCTGACCTTGGCAAACCTTTAAGCTTTCATAGGGCCCAGGTACGCTTACAATTAAGCTACATTTAGCCTTTAATTGTTGATTGATAATTTCAGGTTTTTGTTAATTCCCCCACAGAGTGACAGTGTTTAATAATGGCCACTCAATTTCATTTTCATTTTGTAGTTGCTACTTTTCCTGCACATCTCAAATATCTGACATATGGTACCAGTTAAGCGCTTACTTCAATTAGTACAGCCATTCTAGATCAGCAATGCTGGGATTTTTAACAATTGCACTGCCATCTTGTGCCCAGTGTCAGGCAGCAAATATTTCGGCTCCAAAATATCATGCCAGTGTCTGTGTTCTGGGGTCATTCCTAGTACCAGCTGGTCCAGGTGGGTTCTCAGAGACATTGATTCTGAGACAGAGATTGATGTGGTGATGGTTTATCAGGGTGTGCTGTTGGTACCAAGGGAAGGGAAGGGATGGGAAAGAATGGAGATTGGACAGAAGAAGGTGAGTTGTGATGCAGGCTCAGTGGAGAGCTCAGCCAGCTCTACAGGGAGATTCACACTGGAGTGGCTTTTCAGAGTTGTGCCAAGTTGTCCTTGAATTCATAACTTATTGAATACAGTCTGTGTTGAGGGAAGCGACTTTCTTTAGCTAAAGCAATCCTGGCATGGGACTGAAAATGGAGGACTTTCTGTGGGCAGTATTTCCAGCTTTGGGGGAAATAAGTCCTTCTTCCTGTAGGGGGAATCTTGGCTGTGCATCATAGAGTCCACAACCATATAATTCCATCAAAATAAATTGTGATTATGGCAATATGAAGATAGTTTACCTTTCAAAGTCCCAAATTTCTCACGTTTATTTACTATTATTTTGAAGTACTCTAATTTAAGAGACTCTTTATGGTTATACATTTTCCTGGGTTGGTTCCCTCTACATCTAAAACATCAGCTATAATTAGTGTTTTTTTTTTTTAATTCAAATCTGAGACCTTATATGGAAGATACCATGAGTTCTTCTTTAAAAAGTCACTCTGACACCATATACTGAGTGTGCTTGGTCATTCAGTTGTGTCTGACAGCCCTCCAGGCTCCTCTGTGCATAGGGATTCTTCGGGCAAGAATACTGGAGTGGGTTGCCATGCCCTCCTCTGGGGATCTTCTCAACCCAGGGACGGAACCCAGGTCTCCTGCATTGCAGGTAGACTCTTTACCAGCTGAGCTACTAGGGAAGTCCCAACATATACTGAATGTTCTATGATATTTGCAGAATGGCTGTTGGCTGGTCCTGCCACAGTATGTACTAGTCAGGCTTTCTATCCATCAGTTTACTTTTACAAAGAAGTACTATATGAAAAGATAATGACCACATTGTAAACATTCTATGACTATTACTTTCCCTCTACCACTTCATTTGCATATAAATACAGTTTTAAAATCTTAAAATTTCTCATGATATTTTAGGGGGGAAACATCCATGAAAAACGAACCTTGTTAGGGAGCTTAAATTAGCCTTTCCAAAGTACTCTGTCAAAGTTGAGATTAAATTACCTGTGGCTCAGATGGTAAAGAGTCCACCTACCAATGCACAGATCCAGGTTCGATCTCTGGGTCAGGAAGATCCCCTGGAGGAGGGTATGGCAACCCACTCCAGTATTCTTGCCTGGAAAATCCCATGGACAGAGGAGCCCAGAGGGCTACAGTCCACAGGGTTGCAAAGAGTCAGACATGACTGAGTGACTAACACGCACACAAAGTACTCTATCAAAGTTGAGATTAAGTTACTTTTAGATTACATTTATCCAAAAATATTTCTTGTCTTTTATTAGAGATAATTTCCAGGACATTGAGACTAAACTCTTCAGCACTCTCATATACTCTTGGCTCTTGTTTTGAATCTGAGAATTACATTCATGGTCTACTTGTCATCCCCATGTAAAATTGATTTTTCTAAAGTAAGATTTTATATTACTGTTAATATGCAGATTTAAAAATTTTACATCAGATGTGGCAATAACTCTTGGTTCTCAATAGCATTTCCAGAGAGAAAAAAATGCATTGTACTTTTCTTTCACTGCAACATCTATGATTATCTTTCTATAAATTCATTTTCTTAGAAATGGGGAAAGTTTTCTCCTCCTCCATTGGCTTATAACTAATAATTATTAAAATATAGCAGAGAAGGTATACTTTTTCTATCCTCAAGTTCCTTAAAAAATTAATGTCCCTTTAGAAATTACTCTAGAAATGTTTATAGAAAACTGTTAATCTAGGGGAAAGTATGGTGGATGGATACACATGATTGTTGCACATCAGAGATGGGGTAGTGGGTGTACATTCTGAAGTTTCATTGCACTGTGGGAAAATAATTGTACCAAACCAAAGAATGTGCTGCCCAGAGTTCCAAATATGTCACAAGGATTGATTGTGTGGAAGTTGAAAAAGATAGATAGTTCAGCACAGTTTTCTGGGTAACATAACATTTTTATAATATTCATTAGAAGGTCCAGTCTTGAAAAATGATGCAAAACCCCTTATATACTAAGCTCTGCCATCATACAGACTCCTTTGGTAAAGCACTTGTCTATCATAAACCCATTTTGATTCCTTTGAAAGAGAATTATATTCCTGGAAACATTAATTTTTATAGCATAAATTTATGAACAGTTCTTTGAAGACCTACAAGGCATTTTAGAACTAACACCCAAAAAAGATGTTCTTTTCATTTTAGGGGACTGGAATGCAAACGCAGGAAGTCAAGAAACACCTGGAGTAACAGGCAAATTTGGCCTTGGAGTAGAGAATGAAGCAGGGCAAAGGCTAATAGAGTTTTGCCAAGACAAGGCACTGGTCATAGCAAACACCCTCTTCCAACAACACAAGAGAATACTCTACACATGGACATCACCAGATGGCCAATACCGGAATCAGATTGATTATATTCTTTGCAGCCAAAGATGGAGAAGCTCTATACAGTCAGCAAAAACAAGACCGGGAGCTGACTGGCTCAGATCATGAACTCCTTATTGCCAAATTCAGACTGAAATTGAAGAAAGTGGGGAAAACCACTAGACCATTCAGGTATGATCTAAACAAAATCTCTTATGATTATACAGTGGAAGTGAGAAATAGATTTAAGGGACTAGATCTGATAGACAGAGTGCCTGATGAACTATGGATGGAAGTTCATGACATTGTACAGGAGACAGGGAGCAAGACCATCCTCCAAAAAAAGAAATGGAAAAAAAGCAAAATGGCTGTCTGAGGAGGCCTTACAAATAGCTGTGGAAAGAAGAGAGGCAAAAAGCAAAGGAGAAAAGGAAAGATATACCCATTTGAATGCAGAGTTCCAAAGAACACCAAGGAGAGATAAGAAAGCCTTCCTCACTGATCAGTGCAAAGAAATACAGGAAAATAATAGAATGGGAAAGACTAGAGATCTCTTCAAGAAAATTAGAGATACCAAGGGAACATTTTATGCAAAGGTAGGCTCAATAAAGGACAGAAATGGTATGGACCTAACAGAAGCAGAAGATATTAAGAAGAAGTGGCAAAAATACACAGAAAAACTGTACAAAAAAGATCTTCACGACCCAGATAATCATGATGGTGTGATCACTCACCTAGAGCCGCACATCCTAGAATGTAAAGTCAAGTGGGCCTTAGGAAGAATCACTACAAACAAAGCTAGTGGAGGTGATGGAATTCCAGTTGAGCTATTTCAAATCCTGAAAGATGATGTTGTGAAAGTGCTGCACTCAATATGCAAGCACATTTGGAAAACTCAGCAGTGGCCTCAGGACTGGAAAAGGTCAGTTTCATTCCAGTCCCAAAGAAAGGCAATGCCAAAGAATGCTCAAACTACCACACAATTGCACTCATCTCACACGCTAGTAAAGTAATGCTCAAAATTCTCCAAGCCAGGATTCAGCAATATGTGAACCATGCACTTCCAGAAGTTCAAGATGGTTTTACAAAAGGCAGAGGAACCAGAGATCAAATTGCCAACATCCGCTGGATCATTGAAAAAGCAGGAGAGTTCCAGAAAAAACATCCATTTCTAATTATTGACTATGCCAGAGCCTTTGACTGTGTGGATCACAATAAACTATGGAAAACTCTGAAAGAGATAGGAATACCAGACCACCTGACCTACCTCTTGAGAAATCTATACACAGGTCAGGAAGCAACAGTTAGAATTAGACATGGAACAACAGACTGGTTCCAAATAGGGAAAGGAGTATGTCAAAGCTGTGTATTGTCACCCTGCTTATTTAACTTATATGCAGAGTACATCATGAGAAATGCAGGGCTGGAGGAAGCACAAGCTGGAATCAAGATTGCTGGGAGAAATCTCAATAACCTCAAATATGCCGAGGACACCACCCTTATGGCAGAAAGTGAAGAACTAAAGAGCCTCTTGATGAAAGTGAAAGAGGAGAGTGAAAAAGTTGGCTTAAAGCTCAATATTCAGAAAATGAAGATCATGGCATCTGGTCCCATCACTTCATGGCAAATAGATGGTGAAACATTGAAAACAGTGGCTGACTTTATTTTTGGGGGCTCCAAATCACTACAGATGATGACTGCAGCCATGAAATTAAAAATGCTTGCTCCTTGGAAGAAAAGCTATGAGCAATCTAGATAGCATATTAAAAAGCAGAGACATTACTTTGCCAACAAAGGTCTGTCTATGCAAGGCTATGGTTTTTCCAGTAGTCATGTATGGATATGAGAGTTGGACTGTAAAGAAAGCTGAGTCCTGAAGAATTGATGCTTTTGAACTGTGGTGTTGGAGAAGCCTCTTGAGAGTCCCTTGGACTGCAAGGAGATCCAACCAGTCCATCCTAAAGGAGATCAGTCCTGAGTGTTCATTGGAAGGACTTTTGTTGAAGCTGAAACTCCAATACTTTGGTCACCTGATGCAAAGAGCTGACTCATTTGAAAAGACTCTGATGCTGGAAATATTGAGGGCAGGAGGAGAAGGGGACGACTGAGGGTGAGATGGTTTGATGGCATCACTGACTCAATGGACATGAGTTTGGGTGAACTCCGGGAGTTGGTGATGGACAGGGAGGCATGGTGTGTTGTAGTCTATGTGGTTGCAGAGAGTCAGACACGACTGAGCAACTGAACTGAACTGATAGCATAAATCTATATGTGACATAATTCTGTGATATAAATTAGAGAAAATTATTGGGAATTTTGAGTGAAAATTGAATGAAAAGGTTATTGGGAATTCATAATATTCATAGACATATTAAAAAAAAGAATCAAGGTAAAATGTAATAACTGCTGTTATGGACTGAGTTGTGTCCCCTAAGACAATATGTTGAAGTCCTAACACTCATTATCTGGAAAAGTGACTATATTTGGATGTTGGGTCTTTGAAGTGGTAATTAGTGTAAAATAGGTAATTAAGATGGACCCTACTACAGTATAAATGGAGTCATTACAAGAGGAAGAAATCTGGACACAGATCTATACAAAAGAAAAACCATGACAGAGAGAAGATAACCATTTAAAGCTAAATAGAGAGGCCTCAGGAGAGGGCAATGGCACCCCACTCCAGTACTCTTGCCTGGAGAATTCCATGGATGGAGGAGCCTGGTAGGCTGTGGTCCATGGGGTCGCGAAGAGTCGGACACGACTGAAGCGACTTAGCAGCAGCAGCAGCAGCAGCAGAGAGGCCTCAGAAAAAAAAATTGTTTCCAACTTTATCTTGGACTTCAGCTTCCAGAATTGTGAGATTTCTGTTATTTAAATGACTCCAGTCTGTGGTACTTAGTTATGGCAGCCCTAGCATACTAATACCCTGTTTGCAAAAATAAGAAAATTTATTGAATTTGGATTTGTGTGTTTATCTGTACTTTAGGTCCATTTATTTAGCTGAAACATTTTGTCATAATTAGAGTGAACCAATACTCATCACTAAACAAAGAAATATTTGGACTTCTTAAATATATCTGAATTAAAAAATTTTTTGTGTGTGTTTCTTTTCTTTTTTTATTGAAGGATAATTGCTTTACAGAATTTTGTTGTTTTCTGTCAAACCTCAACATTAATCAGCCATAGGTATACATATATCCCTCCCTCTTTTGAAACTCCCTCCCATCTCCCTCACCATCCCACTCCTCTAGGTTGATACAGAGCCCCTGTTTGGGTTTCCTGAGACTACTGCAAATTTCTGTTGGCTATCTATTTTACATATGGTAATGTAAGTTTCCATGTTACTCTTTCCATACATCTCACCCTCTCCTCCCCTCTCTCCATGTTCATAAGTCTTTTCTCTGTGTCTGTTTCTCCATTGCTGCCCTGCAAATAAGTTCTTCAGTACCATTCTTCTAGATTTCATATATGTGCATTAGAATACGATATTTATCTTTCTCTTTCTGACTCCCTTAACTCTGTATAATAGATTCTAGGTTCATCCAACCCCTTAAAACTGACTCAAATGCATTCCTTTTTATGGCTGAGTAATATTCCACTGTGTATATGTACCACAACTTCTTTATCCATTCATCTGTTGATGGACATCGAGGTTGCTTCCATGTTCTAGCTATTGTGAATAGTGCTGCGGTGAACAATGGGATACATGTGTCTTTTTCAATTTTGGTTTCCCTAGGGTGTATGCTTAGGAGCGGGATTGCTAGGTCATATGGTGGTTTTATTCCTAGTTTTTAAAGGAATCTCCATACCGTCTTCCATAGTGGCTGTATCAATTTACATTCCCACCAACAGTGCGAGAGTGTTCCCTTTTCTCCACACCCTCTCCAGCATTTATTGTTTATAGACTTTTTGATGAGGGCCATTCTGACCGGTGTGAGATGATATCTCATTGTAGTTTTTTTTGATTTGCATTTCTCTAATAATGAGCAATGTTGAGCATCTTTTCATGTGTTTGTTAGCCATCTGTACATCTTCTTTGGAGAAATGTCTGTTTAGGTCTTTTTCCCACTTTTTGATTGCATTGTTTGTTTTTCTGACATTGAGTTGTATGAGCTGCTTGTATACTTTGGAAATTAATCCTTTGTCAGTTGCTTCATTTGCTATTATTTTCTCTCATTCTGAGGGTTTTCTTTTCACCTTGCTTATAGTTTACTTTGCTGTGCAAAAGCTTTTAAGTTTAATCAGACCACACTTTTTTTTACATTTGTTTTTATTTCCGTTACTCTAGGAGATGGGTCATAGAGAATCTTACTTTGATTTATGTCATCGAATGTTCTGCCTAAATTTTTCTCTAAGAGTTTTATAGTTTCTGGTCTTACATTTAGGTCTTTAAACCATTCTGAGTTTATCTTTGTGTATGGTGTTAGGAAGTGTTCTAATTTCATTCTTTTACATGTAGCTGTCCAGTTTTCCCAGCTCCATTTATTGAAGAGGCTGTTTTTGCCCCATTGTATATTCTTGCCACCTTTGTCAAAAACAAGGTACCCATAGGTGCATGGGTTTATTTCTGGGCTTTTTATCTTGTTCAATTGGTCTATATTTCTGTTTTTGTGCCAGTACCATACTGTCTTGATGACTGTAGTTTGTAATATAATCTGAAGTCAGGAAGGTTGATTCCTCCAGCTCCATTCTTCTTTCTCAAGACTGCTTTCGCTTTTCAGGGAATTTTGTGTTTCCATATGAATTGTGAAATTTTTTGTTCCAGTTCTGTGAAAAATACCATTGGTAATTTGATGGGGATTGCATTGAATCTGAGAAGGAAATGGCAACCCACTTCAGTGTTCTTGCCTGGAGAATAATGTGGACACAGGGGCCTGGTGGGCTGCTGTCCATGGGGTCACATAGAGTCGAACACGACTGAAGCGACTTAGCATGCGTGCATGCATTGGAGAAGGAAATGGCAACCCACTACAGTATTCTTGCCTGGAGAATTCCAGGGACAGAGGATCCTGGTGGGCTGCTGTCTATGGGGTAGCACAGAGTCAGGCACCACTGTAGTGACTTAGCAGCAGCAGCAGCAGCATTGAATCTGTAGATTGTATTTGGTAGTATAGTCATTTTCACAATATTGATTTTTCCTACCAAGAAACATGGAATATCTCTTCATCTGTTTATGTTGTCTTTGATTTCTTTCATTAGTGTCTTATAATTTTCTGTGTACAGTCCTTTTGTCTCCTTACATAAGTTTATTCCTAGATATTTAATTCTTTTTGTTCCATTGGTGAATGGGATTGATTCCTTAATTTCTCTTTCTGATTTTTCATTGCTAGTATATAGAAATGCAAGCAATTTCTGTGTATCGATTTTGTATCCTGCAACTTTGCTAAATTCACTGATTTACTAGAGCTCTAGTAATTTTCTGATACTAACTTTAGGATTTTCTATGTACAGTATCATGTCATCTGCAAACAGTGAGAGTTTTACTTCTTTTTTGATCTGGATTCCTTTTATTTCTTTTTCTTCTCTGATTGCTGTAGCTAGGACTTACAAAACTATGTTGAATAACAGTGGTGAAAGTGGATATCCTTGTTATGTTCCTGATCTTAGAGAGAATGTTTTCAGTTTTTACCATTGAGGATAATGTTTGTTTAGGCTTATCATATATGGCCTTTACTGTGTTGAGGTAGGTTCCTTCTATGACCATTTTTTTGAAGAGTTTTAATCACAAAGCGGTGCTGAATTTTGTCAAAGGTTTTTTCTGCATCTATTGAGATTATCATATGATTTTTATCTTTCAGTTTGTTAATGTGGTGTATCACATTGATTGATTTGCATGTATTGAAGAATCCTTGCATTCCAGGAATAAACCCAACTTGATCATGGTATTTGAGCTTTTTGATGTGTTGCTAAATTCTGTTTGCTAAAATTTTGTTGAGGATTTTTGCATCTATGTTCATCAGTGATATTGGCCTGTAGTTTTCTTTTTGTGTGTTGTCTTTGTCTGGTTTTGATATCAGGGTGATGATGGCCCCATAGAATGAGTTTGGAAGTGTTTCTTCCTCTGCAATTTTTTAAAAGAGTTTTAGAAGGATAGGCATTAGCTCTTCTCTTCTCTAAATGTTTGATAGAATTCTCCTGTGAAACCATCTGGTCCTGGGCTTTTGTTTTTTGGGAAATTTTTGATCATAGTTTCAGTTTCAGTGCTTGTAATTGGGTTGTTTATAATTTCTATTTCTTCTTGGTTCAGTCTTGGAAGATTGAACTTTTCTAAGAATCTGTCCATTTCTTCCAGGTTATCCATTTTATTGCCATATAGTTGTTCATAATAGTCTCTTATAATCCTTTCTATTTCTGCCTTGTCTGTTGTAATCTCTCCTTTTTCATTTCTAATTTTATTAATTTGATTCTTCTCTCTTTTTTCTTGATGAGTCTGGCTAAAGGTTTGTCAATTTTGTTTATCTTCTCAAAGAACCAGCTTTTAGTTTTTATTAATCTTTACTATTGTTTCTTTCATTTCTTTTTGATTTATTTCTGCTCAGATCTTTATGATTTCTTTCCTTCTACTACTTTTGGGTTGTTTTTGGTTCTTTTTCCAGTTGTTTTAGGTGTAAAGTTAGGTTGTTTATTTGATGTTTTTCTTGTTTCTTGAGTTAGGATTATATTGCTATAAACTTCTCTCTTAGAACTGCTTTAGCTGCATCCCATAGGTTTTGAGTTGTCGTGTTTTCATTGACATTTGTTTCTTGAAATTTTCTGATTTTCCTTTTGATTTCTTCAGTAACCTGTTGGCTATTTAGAAACATGTTGTTTAATCTCCATGTATTTGTGTTTCTTACAGTTTTTTTCTTGTGATTGTTATCTACTCTCATAGCATTGTTGCTGGAGATTTTACTGAGGTTTGATTTGTGAGCCAAGATGTGGTCATTCCTGGAGAATGTTCTATGTGTACTTGAGAAGAAGGTGTATTCTTCTGCATTTGCATGGAATGTCCTGAAGATATCAAGGAAATCCGTCTCATCTAAAGTATCATTAAAGACTTGTGTTTCCTTATTAATTTTCTGTTTTGATGTTCGTCCATGGGTGTGAGTAGGGTGTTAAAGTCTCCTACTATTATTGTGTTGCTGTCAATCTCTCCTTTTATGTCTTTTAGCGTTTGTCTTATGTATTGAGGTACTCCTTTGTTGGGTGCATAGATATTTACAGCTGTTACATCTTCCTCTTGAAGTGATCCCTTGATCATTATGTAGTGTCCTTCCTTATCTCTTGTAATTTTTATTTTAAGGTCTATTTTGTCTGATATGAGGGTTGCTGCTCCAGCTTTCTTTTGCTTCCAATTTGCATGGAATATATTTTTCCATCCTCTCACTTTTAGTCTATACGTGTGTTTAGGTCTGAAGTGGGTTTCTTGTAGGCAGCATATATATGGGGCTTGTTTCTGTATCCATTCAGCCAGTCTGTGTCTTTTGGTTGGAGCATTTAATCCATTTACATTTAAAGTAATTATTGATATATATATTTCTCTTGCCATTTTCTTAATTGTTTGGGGTTGATTTTGTAGATCTTTATTCTTCTCTTTGTATTCTTGACTATATAAAAGTCCCTTTAACATTTTTTGCAAAACTGGTTTGAAGGCACTGAATTCTCTTAATTTTTGCTTGTCTGAAAAGGTTTTTATTTCTCCATCAATTTTGGATGAGATCCTTGCTGGGTACAGTAATCTTGGTTTAGATATTTCCCTTTCATTACTTCAAATATATCCTGCCAATCCCTTCTGGCCTGCAGAGTTTCTGTTGAAAGATCAGCTATTAAGCATATGGGGTTTCCCTTGTATGTTACTTGTTGCTTCTCCCGTGCTGCTTTTAATATTTTTTTCTTTGTGTTTAGTCTTTGTTAGTTTGATTAGTATGTGTCTTGGCATGTTTCTCCTTGAGTTTATCCTGTATGGGACTCTTTGTGCCTCTTGGACTTGACCGACTATTTCCTTTTCCAGGTTGACAAAATTTTCAAGTATAATCTCTTCAAAAATTTTCTCATACCCTGTCTTCTCTTCTTCTGGGATCCCTATAATTTGAATGTTGGTGCATTGACATTGTCCCAGAGGTCTCTGAGACTATCCTCAGTTCTTTTCCTTCCTTTTACTTTATTCTGCTCTTCAGAAGTTATTTCCACCATTTTACCTTTCAGCTCACTGATTTGTTCTTCTGCTTCAGATATTCTGTTATTGATTCCTTCTAGAGTATTTTTAATTTCAGTAATTGTGTTTTTGTCTCTGTGTGTTTATTCTTTAATTCTTCTAGGTCTTTGTTAATTGATTTCTGCATTTTCTCCATTTTGTTTTCAAGGTTTTGATCATCTTTGCTATCATTATTCTGAATTATTTTTCAGGTAGTTTGCCTATTTCCTCTTCATTTATTTGGACTTCTGTGTTTCTAGTTTGTCCCTTCATTTATGTAGTGTTTCTCTGCCTTTTCATTATTATTTTTTTAAAACTTATTGTGTTTGAGATCTCCTTTTCCCAGGCTTCAAGGTGGAATTTTTTCTTCCTTTTGGTTTCTGCCCTCCTAAGGTTGGTTCCTCCAGTACTCTTGCCTGGAAAATCCCATGGATGGAGGAGCCTGGTAGGCTGCAGTACATGGGGTCGCTAAGAGTCGAACACGACTGAGTGACTTTACTTTCACGCATTGGAGAAGGAATTGGCAACCCACTCCACTGTTTTTGCCTGGAGAATCCCAGGGACAGGGGAGCCTGGTGGGCTGCCGTCTATGGGGTCGCACAGAGTCAGACAAGACTGAAGTGACTTAGCAGCAGCAGCAAGGTTGGTTCGGTGGTTTGTGTAAGCTTTGTATAGGGTGAGATTTGTGCTGAGTTTTTGTTTGTTTGTCTGTTTGTTTTTCCTCTGATGGGAAAGACTGAGTGAGGTGGTAATCCTGTCTACTGATGATTGGGTTTGTATTTTTGTTTAGTTGTTTAGATGAGGGGTCCTGCATAGAGTACTATTGGTCCTTGGATGATGCTGGGTCTTGTATTCAAATGGGTTCCTTTGTTTGTGTTCTCACTATTTGATACTCCCTAGGATTAGTTCTCTGGTAGTCTAGGGTCTTGGAGTCAGTGTTTCTACTCCAAAGGCTCAGGGCTTATCTCTGGTCAGGAACAAAGATTCCAGAAGTGGGTTTTTTTTTTTTTATGGCATTAAGTGAGATTAAAACAAATATCCAAAAATGAGAAATCAAAGATGAACTCCAGACAAATGGCAGTTACAAAATCAGCAAATAATAATTAAAATAATGGAATATACACATATACATATACATTCATGAGCAAAGTCAAAACAGTCCAACAAAAATAAAGTACAGTAGCTTGGCCTGGTGAATAAAGGAAATCAGAAATTATATTTATCAGTTAAGAACAAAACTAAAGCACAAACTGGAAAACAAAGCTAATGCAAGGTGCCAAGTGGGGAATAAAGCAGTGAAAACAAAACTAACAAATATATTGAGAGGAAAGGAAAGAAAGAAAGAATAGATATGCAAAGTTAAATAAAGGTAGATGAAGAAGATTGATATACATTTAAGATTAACTACAAGGGGAAAAGAACAGTAGGAAAGGCAAACAAAGGAATAAATGTAGAAAAAATATAATAGATTTTTAAAAATTAAAATTATAAAAAAGAGAAAAAAAAAAACAGAAGAAAAAAAAAAAAAGGGAAAAAAGGAAAACTTCACAGAACTGCTAAAGCCCAATGTAGAGGCAGAAGTTTATAACAACAATAAAAAGTGTGACTGAATATACACATATACCTATACACCCATAAGCAAAATCAAAACAGTCCAACAAAAATAAAGTACAATAGATTGGCCTGGCAAACAAAGGAAACCAAAAATTATATCTACCAGAACAAAACTAACTAAAGCAAAAACTGGAAAACAAAACTAAAGCAAGGTGCCAATTGGGGAATAAAGCAATGAAAATAAAATTAACAAACATGTTGAGAGGAAAGGAAAGAAAGATAGAATAGATATGCAAAGTTAAATAGAGGTAGATGAAGAAGATTTACATACACTAAAGATTGACTGCAAGGGGAAAATAACAGTAGGAAAAGCAAACAAATGAATAAATGTAGAGAAAATAATAATAGGTTAAAAAATTAAAAATTAAAATTAGAAAAAGAGAAAAGAACAATTAAAAAAAAAAGGAAAACTCTACAGAACTGCAGAAGCTCAATGTAGAGGCAGAGGTTTATAACAACAATAACAAATGTGACTGAGGAAAAAAAAAGTTCAAAAGCTTAATTCGATTTCATAGTGCCAATAAAATCAACTACTACAATGGCGGGGCGGGGTGGGGGAGGTGGCGAAGGAAAAAAAAAAGTAACAAAATCCAAAAGAATCTACAGAAAAGTCAAAACATAAGAAAAATAGTTTTTCTTGAGTCGCTGCTTCAGAGTCCTTTCCCTCGCTGAGAGTCACAGTCCCCCTCACCTCCCTAGGATGCCCTCAAGCACTTGCTGATCTCTGGACCTGCTTTGGGGGGAGCTCAGATTCTAATCTGGTCCTACCCTCTGTGTTCTTGCCTCCAATGTCCACAGCTATCAGAACCAGTGCGTTTTCTTTTTGGGGAGCTCTCAATGACCTTTTTTATATTCTGTAAAATAGAATATAACAGAGTTTGCCTAGCTGATCGTGTGGATTTAATCTGTAGCTTGTACAGATGGTGGGAAGGTTTTGGGTCTTCTTCCTTAGCCACACTGCCCCTGGGTTTCAACTGTGGTTTTATTTCCACCTCCACATGTGGTTCGTCCACTGGGGTTTGCTCCTGAGGCTGCCCTGGAGGACTTGGGTTTGCCCCTGTGAGGGCCAGTTGTGGAGGTGCATCTGCTTGGGTCACAGGGCTTCTGGCAGCATCCAGTACTCAGGGGAGTTTGTGGCAAGGGAAGCAGGAAATATAGTTCTTTAGAAGGGTATAGGAACCAGTATTGGCCAATATGCTCCAGTATTCTTGCCTGGAGAACCCCATCCCTGACAGAGGAGCCTGGCAGGCCACAGTCTACAGGGTCACAAAGAGTCAAACACTACTCACTGTGTGCTTAGATGCAAGACTTTTGCTTGACTGTGGCAGCTCTGCCCCAGTGAGTGTTGAGTGTGAAGGTAGCACAGCTGCTTGGCTTGTGGGGACCCTGGCTGCACCAAGTGTGCAGGGCCACAGATTGCCTCTGCCACAGGAGTTATGGCCCTATCAGATTTTTAAGCCTCTTGTAGCTGGCGATCAGAAAGCCTCTTTGGCCAGTCTTTCTCCATAGCTCTGCCCATCCAGGCACTTAGAGTGCTCCCTTGCCTGGAGTCCTTCTCTGTTGTTCAGCATGTCAGGCACATAGAGGGCCCCTCCCCCCCAGCCCCCGGCCGGGGGCCTACTCTGTAGATCAGTGCATCAGGCACTTAAAGGGGAACCCTGGGTGGGGTCCTACTCTGTAGTTCAGTGTGTCAGGAGTTTGATGGGCCAGCCTCTCTATTGTCCAGCTGCTGATGCTGGCGCCTGGGGAGAGAGAGGCTATGGTGATGGCTTCACCCTTTATGTATGACTCAGCAGTACTGCCTTGCTTCCATGGCTGCCTGGCTTTCCTTAACTGGCATTTCCCACCACGATCTCCTCCCTCACATCCCATTGATCTGTCTCGTCTCAGTCAACAGCAGCCCCTGCACTGGGATTGCTCCACAATCCCTAAAATCCAGCTCCCAGCTGCTGTGCCTTCCAGGGGACCTGTGTCCCTGTCTGGGGTAGGTATGGCTGCGGCAAGGACTGTCTGATTCTCATTCCATTTAGGCTGCCACAGATCAGCTGTTTCACTCTTGGCCTTAATTGTTTCTCCTCTGACTCAGACAGTTGCCCCAATGTGGGGATCAGATCCCTGTTTCAGTTCCTCCACCGGCCGAGGGCAGGTCCAGTCCTACTAACACTCCTGTTTTTCCCCCTAGTTCCTTTGTCCTACCGAGTTTTGGGTGGTTCTATATATTCTTTCCCACTGGTCAGGTACTCCTGTCTGCTCTCAGCTGGTGTTCTGCATGCACTTCTGTGGCTGAAGGCATCTTCCTGATGTATCCATGGAGAGAGATGTACTCCACATCCACCTACTCCTCTGCCATCTTGTTCTCTCCCCAAATATATGTGAATTTTTAAAAAATCTTACATGTTACCCAAGGAAGGTGAGGCAGTCAATGATTATTTCTGATAAAGAAGGTTTTAAAACAATATGTTGTTGATTGAGTGAAGGTTAAACAAAAGAACAATTCATATTTTTCTATTGTCTTCCCTGATATCTACATTAGCTAATTTTAATCCCAAGTTTTAATGTAACTGACAGTTATGTGGACTGGGATATCAAAATTAAATGCGCAGAATCCCAAGGTAGAAATTTTGTAAAGCAAACCACTTTTGTAAAAGTGCAACTGACATTAATAAACTAAATCTCAAGATATTGCCATGATCATTTATAAATTATTTTTTCTCTACGGAAACTTTTGTGTAATCTTAGCATATATTATCTCACAAGACATAATTAAAGGTTGTGTGTGCCACAACTAAATCCCAGATGCCATAACTAAGGCCCAGAGCAGCCAAATGAATAATATGTGCATGCTCAGTGGCTCAGTCACGTCCAACTCTTTGTGACCCTATGGACTGTAGCTCACCAGGTTCCTCTGTCCATGGGATCTCTCAGGCAAGAATACTGGAGTGAGTTGTCATTTCCTTCTCTAGCAGATCTTCTTGACTCAGCGATTAAACTTGCATCTCCTGTGTCTCCTTTATTGGCAGGCAGATTTTTACCACTGAGCCAACTCAAAGCCAATAAATAAATAATAAAGATTCAAAGAGTAGATCAAAAGTGGAATAATTCCATTTAAACAGTAATTTTGCTATTGTAGTACCACAGTTAATGGTTTTCTTTGCAGATTTTCACAGTACTCCATTAAACTGGGTAAATATATTCCCACAAAATGTATATGTTGAAGCCATATCCCCAGTGTGACTATATATGGAGGTAGGGTTTGTATTAAAGATGATTAAGGTTAAATGAAGTTACTGGAGTGGGGCCCTAATCCAATAGGCCTAATATCTTTATAGGAAGAGGAAGAAACATCATCAGTACACCTGCATAGAGAAGAGGCCATGTGAGGACGCAGTGAGAGGGCAAGCTGTCTGCAAGTGAAGGAGAGAGGCCTTAGGAGAAACCAATCCTGCAGACACCTTGATCTTGAACATCTAGCCTTCAGAACTGTGAGAAAGTAAATTTCTGTTGTCTAAGCCATCCAGTATGTGGTTCTTTATATGGCAACCCTGGCAAATGAATAATGTCTTAGAAACCTGTTGAGAACATACTAATAAGAGAGAATTGTTATAATTCCTAAAAAGAATGAGTTTTCAACATTACATTTTGGTTTCATACTTGATAGAAAGACAATGGTCTGTGCTCATGTAGAAAAATACAGAATAAGGCCTATTTTATATATGTACATTTTACATCAAAATGCCTTTTCACATTCTTGACAACAAAGGACCTTTGCCAACAAAGGTCCGTCTAGTCAAAGCTATGGTTTTTCCAGCAGTCATGTATGGAGGTGAGAGTTGGACTATAAAGAAAGTTGAGCACCAAAGAACTGATGCTTTTGAACTGTGGTGTTGGAGAAGACTCTTGAGAGTCCCTTGGACTGCAAGGAGGTCCAATCAGTCCATCCTAAAGGAAATTAGTCCTGAATATTCACTGGAAGGACTGATGCTGAAGCTGAAACTCCAATACTTTGGCCACCTAATACAAAGAACTGATTTATTGGAAAAGACCCTGATTCTGGTAAAGATTGAAGGCAGGACGAGAAGGGGATGACAGAGGATGAGATGGTTGGATGGCCTCACACTTGATGGACGTGAGTTTGAGTAAGCTCCTGGAGTTAGTGATGGACAGGGAAGCCTGCGTGCTGCAGTCCATGGGGTCTCAAAGAGTCGGACATGACTGAGCGACTGAACTAAACTTGAAGTTAACATGCAGTGGCTCATTTATATTCACATTATTTTTCTTCTCAGAATTATCACATGTATTTGAGGAAAGGAAAAGTCAGAAGTGAAATTTTCGAAAGACAGTGTTTTGTAACAAAAAATTAACGTCCATTAAATAGGGTAAGAAAAAAATCTGACAAAATGTAATGATATCATTTATATGTCCACCAATTGCATATATAGTAAGCATTAAAAATGTGTGCCATAATTTTTTTAAGTAACTTCTAAAATCTTTCAAGTTCAGTTGATTTCTGAGTATGAACTTCACATTCACATTATTTTGATGCAAAGTGATATTTTTTTCATTAAATGTTTATAGGTATGTTCCATGATAGTTTAACATAGGTAAATAAACAACCATAATAGTTCTTGTATCTTTATAAAAAGAGGGAAAAAGAGGGTATTTATATTTTCTAATAATACTGTGGCTCTGGCTTAGTATTAAAATTTTCCAGGAGTGTGTGTTTACGTATTAAATGCTTGCTGCAAGACATATATTTCCTAATCATGATAACACACATGCTTAGAATGAAAATATACATGGAGAAAAGAGACACAAGTGTTTTGGTTTGCACCCCAGGTGATTCAATTTTATTTCAGCAGAAATTATAGAGAAAGTGTAAGAATGGTGATAAATATCAGAGTACAGAATGTCACCATGATGTTATCTGGCATGTTGAAAAAACAGAGCAATACACTTAAGTATCATTTGATAAGAAAACATTCAAGAATGTTTCATCTCTTGATTCCATTCAGACTAAAAGTAGATTCAAACCAATTATGAAAAACATCATCTAGTGTAATACAAGGAATTATTTTATCCATTATGGATCCAATGGATATATTATATCCATTGTGATAGACATGAGATTTCTGAACGTTTACAAATTCAACAAGAGGTTATCAAAACCCGCAAAGTCTTCTTTCAGAACACTGATATTTCTCAGTGCCTGCTGTGGACTGCAAGTGGCCAGAGACACTTACTCAGTGTCACTGTAGTGTCTGTTCCTTTTAATTTGCTCTTCCACTGTGAGTTGTTCAGACTGGACTTCCACTCTGGGAAACGGAGGCTTGGCTGTAAATTCACAGCTCGGAGCATCAAGATCTGTGACGTGTGCTGCTCCTATTGTTTGCCCATGCCAATGTTTGATGTCCTTCCCCAATTCTCTTAAATACAAACATGGCATATTTTTAATATGATCTACAGAATCTATTAAATTATGCGTAGAAATGTTCTCATTCCTTTTGGAAAAAGCAGCAATTTTCACCGTGTTCGAAAAGAAGAAATGTAGGTTTTTATTATTGGAGTGGTTTCCTTTGATGTTTAAAATGTTTGTCTCAGAAGAGGGCATTGAACTTTTCCCATCACCGAGGCCTGACCTGGAGACAGACTGCACAGGACTGCCAGCAGTAGCTCCGTCAGTCTGTTTATCTAGAGTCATAGGCAGCACGTTTCTTGAGTCAGTCTTTTCAGATTCAAATATACCAAGTAACTCCGAGAGTTTAGAAGCATTTTCTAAGTTTTCAATTTGATATTCATTTGCAGTGTAGTACACTTCACTTGACAGTGGCAATAGATTAGGAAATTCTAAAACAGATGTCTTCTGCCTGCAATTATTCAGATATGACGCTGCTACATAATTGTTATTATTATTCTTGTTCAAATTCTCTTTACGATTTTCTGGTACCACCTCATCATCAGTGTTAGTAACCTGTAAAACTTCTGCACCATCAGGTTCATTAGCTTTTTCATTTTTCTCTTTCTCAGCACTCTGCACAACCGCATTATTGTTGTCATTAAGATCCATTTCACTTTTCCTCTTCTTCGTGTCTTCAGCCTCATTCACCTTATCTTGTACATCCTTATTTCCTTCCTTCTTCTCTTTTCTTGCTTCATATGCTTCCATTTCTTTGATTCCTGTAACATCTTCTTTCTGACACATGTGGATGGACTGCAGGCATGGCTGCAGGAAAGAAATGTTATCTCGTTCTTGTCCTTTGTTTTCCACAGTTTTCATGTGTTCTATCAGTGATCCACTTTTAAATTCAGCAGATGTAGGGGTTGTCATTTCCGGTGGCCATTTAGGTTTACTCATTTTGAGCTCTTCCTCAAGGGGGAAGGTTTTCTTAGGTATCTCCCTGGAAGGAGGCCAAATGATTTTTAATTTTCCCCTCTTTCCACATTTTTTCAAACCATCCCTTTGCCCTTCACTGTTACCAGCATCTAAATGTTTATTAAGTTCTCCAAGCATGGGGGTATTTTCCACATTGTTTTTACACATATTTGGTTCTTCATTAGGAGTAAAGTCAACTGAGCTGCTTTGATTTTTGCACTTCCATCGATCTTTATGCTGTTTGTGTCCAAAACCTTCATCATAATTTCCTTTTGATTTGAAAAGTTGTTTAAAGTGAGGTTTACAATATATTTGTCCATGAAGTGAGGCATAATTTCCCAAACTGTCAAAAAGAAAAAACATTTTTAAACATTTTATGTATACACTGCAAATTCTTACAGCGTTAGGGAACTGATTATTTCGAGCAATGAATCAGAGATTGAGTACAATTAACTTACTGGCAATAGGAACGTGCCTATTAATTGAACATTCCTGTTAGATTATATTCACCACTAATGCCCTCTATAATACTTGTCTTGCAGTAGTCAGAATTTCGTGCTGTATGTCAGGTACCGGTACAAAAGGTGCTATAGTGTAATGCATATGTAGTTATAGATGATGTAAAATGGAAGGACTAAATCTTTGCTAACTCCGAGAATTGTGAGGGGCTGCAGTTTTCAGCAAATCCTGAATAGCATAAAAAATTAACTATTTGAACTTCCTAGTTAAGTGGACTTTGAATGAATGAATTGGAAAGCTTGTCTATGCAATTTTTTATCTTGTCTCTTTGGAAATATTAACAAATAGAAATGCCTGTTAAAATTAACATCAAATTTAGTCAAAGGCAGCAACATAATTTTTTAATATTTCTGAATCACTACATAAAAATGGAGAGAAAAACTAAAAACCCAAGGATAAAATTACAACAAAACTAAGTGACAAGGTATCCTCATCAACCTCAAAATACAAGGAGGGAAGGACAAACCAATATCAGCTACAAGACTAGCATAATAGTTGCATGTGTGTGGATGACAACAGAGGGAGAAAGGAAGGTGTCTGATGGACCTGAAAAAATGAGACTACACAATAATCAATATTTCCTGGAAAGTATCACATGCCAATTGGAGAGCAGCAGCTCAAATTGGGAGAGGTTTTGGCATTTCAATAGCCAGTGAGAGTGCAAAAGTCCTGTGGCAGGAAAGTCTGAAGAGGCTGGAGAAATTAAACTCAAAACTGACCCACTGGGATTGTTTAGATCCTACACTGTGAAAAATAAACACGGGAGTGGAATCAAAAGGGAGGAGAACAACGATGACAGAAATCAAAAGGTCCCAGTCAACATGAGGGAGAGAATTCAAGACAGGAAATCCCAGGAATCAAGGCACCACAGTTTTTTGAACAGTATAAGAAAATTAGAAAAGGTAGCCCTGTGAAGTTGGGAAAACCATCCTGAATTTTGCTTCCTTCCAAGATTTGTGTAAATTAACACCATATAAAAATAAGCAACAGCAAAGTATCAAGGCCAAACAGTATATAAAGTTATTATGAGAAGTGAAAGAATAAGGAGCATTATCACTGTAGGCAACGAAAACATGGTAGAAAAACATGTTCTTGAAACATCAAACTTTTAACCTATTTCAAAATGAGCTAAAAGACATTAAGAAAATGATAAAAGACCCAAAAGAACAGCATGAATTGTAATTAGAAAAAGTAATAAAGAAGGTGTCAGGTATCAAGAAGAAAACAGAAAAGGAAAAAGTCAAACATGTCAGCAATAAAAACCAAACTAAAAGAAAAACAAGAGCAAATCAATAGGAAACGTCTTAAGAAAAATATGGCTTTCCTGGTGGCTCAGATGGTAAATAACCTGCCTTCAGTGTGGGAGACCTGGTTTCAGTCCTTGGGTTGGAAAGATCCCTTGGAGAAGGGAATGGCAACCCACTCCAGTATTCTTGCCTGGAGAATTCCATGGACAGAGGAGCCAGGTAGGCTACAGCTCATGGGGTCACAAAGAGTCGGACACGACTGAGTGACTAACACTTTCACTAAAGAAAAATAGGAAAATTAAAAGATAAAAAATTTATAATCATAAATGAAAAATATATAATAGGAGTTCCTGAATGAGAAAATAAAATTATGAAACAAGTTAAATACTAAAAAGCTATAATTTAAAGAGCATTTCCCAATATAAAAAAGAATGAAATTACATACTGAAAGATCACAAATTGTTATCAGTATGTAAGAACTAAAGGAATAAACTTTCCATGAGCCTTTTCTAAGGAATCTACTTGAAAATAAGCTTGAGCAACCATAATAACTAAGGAAATGTCAACATAAGGACTGTGGGTTAGATTAAATACATTGTTATATATTAACTGGGATGAAATGAGGGTATAGAGGGGGGTACTATAACATGTAACAGCTATATATGATGACACCAAAGACTCAGTACACTATTTTAACAAAATGGGGTGTGAGTGATCAGCGGAGCAAATTCAATTTTTAATGCTTTGATAATCAAATTAGTGGTGCTGATAGCTTTGTTTTTCTAAAACTGTTGTTCAAATGAATATGGGATAGTCTAACTCTGTTATCTCCTTTGTCTTTGAGAACCAGAAGCCCTGAAGTAGAAGATACAGCTGTAACGGAGAAGAGGCTAAGCAAAAGCTATGAAATTCTGAATTCAATTTGGAAACATCCCTATGAATTCCTATTTTTTTCTGTATATATAAATATTTACTAGATCTTAACACTTAAAAGCTTAGAAATAGTGATCAACTCAGTAGAAAGAGTGTCAAGATTATAGTCTTGAAATATTTCACATTCTCACTAGAAGAAACCAAGGCTTAGAGAAATGACTGATTCTGCACCTGGGCCAGTAAATGTATAAGATGAGCATGGGACATCTAGTCCTATCAGATAAAGAGGAGGTTATCACAGACAACTTGGGTTCTGTCAAAAGGACTCAGGAGACAACTTGAAGTGGCTTCCACTGGCCAGGTATAGAGTAACTGGAGTTTCAGTAATGATGATAATTGTTTGTGTAAACATGTGTAAATCTGTAAGTTTATAAAGACATTAAAATATCTTAAAAGTGGTTATCTCTAGGAGATAAGAAACTATTATATGAAATTGTTAAATAAAAAATTGATACATTGACAACACTGATGAATAAAGGAAAAGAATTATGGACTTATTCTGCCTTTTTTTAAATTAACTGTATCACCGTGTAACCAAATACCAAATACAGGGAAGCATCTTCTGTGAAAGTATTCTAATAATAGGTCAAATGTCCTGGGTCTTTCACAAGTAAGCAATAAGGAATGAAAGGAATGGATGGAAAGCTTAGCCTAGAGATTATTTTTAAAAAAGACTTGAAAGACTTGAGAGAGTTTTTTAAAAAAGGATAAAACCAGAGTACAGAATTTAAGAAAGCACATTTGGGTAAATAAAACTATAAAATGCAAGGAAACAATTACTATAAAGGATGATATTTAGTCATAGGCAAGAGACTGGTTATGTTTGCAAAGGGCAAAGGGAGGAAGGAGCTTCTGGAATGGCTAACAATATTGTATTTCTTGATCTTGATAGTGTTTATGAAGTGTTCACTTTATAATTTAGTGAGCCACATATTTGCTTTGCTTGGTTTTCTGTATCTGTGGGTGTTATACGTGTTGTACTGTGTTTAATTGCTCAGTTGTGTCTGATTCTTTCTGAGCCCAAGAACTGTAGCCTACTAGGTTACCCTAGTCCATGGGGGTTCCCCAGCAAGAATAGTGGAGTGGGTTGCCATGCCCTCTCCAGGGGATCTTCCCAACCCAAGGATTGAACCCAGGTCTCCCGCATTGCAGACAGATTCTTTACCATCTGAGCCACTAGGGAAGCCTGGGTTTTATATAATGCTTTTTAAAAATAGCAGTCATTGAATAAATATTTTTGAGTCCTTATTGTATATTTGGGTTTACTTGGTACTGACAAGACAAACATTAACACATTTCCTACAGCCAGGGACAATTACACTAGACTGTGTTAGAATGGAGCGAGCACAGGAGATGCTGTGATCCATATACAGGGGTAAAAGCAGGTCACTTCAAAGACATAAAGTCTCAGTTGAGGTCTGAGGAATGATATGGGGGTGAGGCATGGGAAAACTCCTCCAAGGAGCAGCAACAACATTTGGAATCAGCTAGATGAGCGAGAAAAAAAAATGACTTCGAGGAACTGAAATTCAGTCTTCATGAAAAGCAACAGGCAACAGGAGGAAGGGGTGCTGGGAGATGAGAAGGGACAAGATATTGAATCACTTTTTAATTCATATTTATATGTTAATTTTGGGAATAGAGGAAGCCATTATATGTTTAAAACTGGGAAGTGATCCCAGATTTGCATTTTTAGAAAGATCATTCTTCTTACGCAATGGAGCATGGCATTGGGAACGGTTGGTGGTGGTGAGAGTTATTTCTCTTATCTATGTGATCTTCATGCTTGGACTAAAGGGCCCCTTCTGAATTTTATTAAGAAAGCAAAATGTCAAAAGGAAAAAGGTAACAGCCATTCCGAGCAACACAGAAAATGACCACATTTCCATTTGTTGTTTTAACTGATGGAAACAGGATTTGGAAAAACTGACATCTTTGAAGAGACATGATGTTATAAGTATACTGCAAGCTCTTTGACTATTTGTGCCCCAGGCCACAAAACAGTTTTACCTCAGTTTACTGTTGCAATGGTGGCAGCGGAAACAGGATTTATGAAAACTCTGCCTGTCTGCTACTAGGCACTCCATTGGATAAACCGTCTTTTGACAAAGTATGCATATTTCCTTGTCTTGGAGTTGCAGTTTCTAAAAATAAAAATGTATAAGAGCTTATGTAATACTGTTTTCAGTCACATTGTAAAAACAAAACAAACAGAACAGCATATTAACTGGCCATGCAGTTAGTGTAGAAAGTTCTAACACTACTGGTCTCGATGTTCCTTCTCTGGATGTAGGGCATCTACCATTAGGCATAAGGTTCTGGTACAATCAACCTTATTCTGGTTTCTCTACTATTTATACATGGGACAAGTTAATTTTTATTATTTTAGGGAATATACATGAGTAAAATGTGTTCACTAACTTCAATACACTGAAAAGGATATATAGGAAAATCAGCCACGAGGAGACCTCCTGAGACCACTTATCATTCTAAATGACTGAACTTTCTATGTATATAAAAGTTTATACCTAACTTGGTCTAAAGTTTTAGTCTTTAAAGTATTCTGTAGAGATTTTTCTAAAATATATCCATATATCTTTTCAGCTGATATTTTATTTGTTTAGGTATTTTCTTGATGACTTAGTGTTGACTCTGTGACACTAATTCTTAACAATAAGACGAGACTCCTAAATACACTGAACTATTCAGAACCATTTGTCCTCAGTCTAAATAGCTTAAGATTTCAGGGCTTTGGGGATTCTTATCTCTGCCTCTTATGATTTCCCTACCTCCACCAAAATTACATGTGAATGCCAGTTCCTATAAGTAGTTATATTACCAAGTGTTTGCATAGTTATATTACCAATGTTTGCCTAGTGGTTCAAAACTGACACAACTTTTGCCAGAGTATTGTTTTGATTCTCACAACTCATCTGTAAGAATAAGCTTTTGTAGTAGTTTTATATATGAGCATATATGTGCATTGTTTTTTATATAAATAAATATTATATACACACACTTTAATGTTTTGATGCTCAATTTGGGCTACTAAGAAATCTCCTTTATTTATTTTGTTCTAATAGGAGACACACTTCTATATTTAACACCAGTTTCCTTGTATTTTTTATGTCTTTAGTTAACAGAAACTCAGCATTTGAAATTAGACAGCTTTGCTTAATTATGCCAGAAGCCAGTACATTAAGAAATTATATTAACCTGATAAAGTAGACACATATGTTGCAAATATGATAAGGGCAGAATTATTAGTTTCAGCAGTTTTTATTTTTAGGCTTGCTATTTCTTTCAATCTATCTAAAATAATGGGCTACATTAATTATGTCAAATCTTTTTATTGTGAAGCCTCATTAATTGTAAAAAGGAGGAAAATATAAAGAAATGAGCTGTTCTCTGATGTTAAAAAAATCTGTACTAAGTTCATGTGTTTTAAATCTCTTTTCTTCCAAATATAATTATATTTTAAAATTATTGTCCACATTTATCTGTGAATGAGGCCAATTGAGCTATAATTTGGGGTTTAGGAAAGGCAAAAGAAAATCAATTACAAGGGGAAAAATAGCAGTGGCATTAGAGAGCCAATTCCATCCAACTCAACAACAATAATTAAATATACAAAAGGTCTAATTCCATACTACACTTTTGTCAGAGATCCCAATCAATGAAAATCCTTAAAGCACATATGCAGAGTGTAAATTGTTTCTTGGATTATTACCAGGTTGTATTGAATGCAAACTCAAACACCACTTAAGTCTGGTAGTTAAAAATCTATCAATAATAGGTCAAGAAATATTATCTCCTATTGTCTTTAACAAGTGTATAAAATAATATTTTAATAAGAAATACTCATAATGTACTAATGGTATACAATAATTAATAAATATAAAATCTATATAATAATTAATGCTATCACAATAGCAATTATTATTATACCTGCTGCTTTATCTAAAGCCTTATTTACCTTGACAAACACAGGTCTCAATAACCTATAGAGTAGTGTTTGTTACTCTCACACAGGGCTGGTGAATCATATTAAAAGCTTTTGTAAAGAGAAAGTAGTAAAAGCAAGCATGGTAAAGGGAAGGATAGCAACAACCAGGGAAAGCTGTTAGTTTTACGTTATGGTGTTTAGTTCTTTCCATGTACTCTTTTAATTGCAAATCGTCTTAGCTCTGTGCTTTTAAAGGGTTAATCTTACTTCACTCTTTGCAAGGTCATTTACCACGTATAAATGCAGATTCCTCTTGGAAGGTGGTTTCCATCTCAGTTGCAGAAGCATCTGAGGTTGAATATCCCAAGTTTTTAATAACTCTTTCACTCTCCTGCCAAGTCTGTTGAAAATTCCTCCTGAGTTCTTTAGGTGAATCAGAAACATCTAAAATGTGGCCGGCGATGACATCCTCATAGGTGGGTGGGGCGTGCTTGAAGTCAGAGCGAGATCTGCCAGCTTCTGAGCCATGTGACGAAGAGACTGTCGTCTTCGACCCAACAACCTGACTCTCAAATGCATCCACACCTGAGAAATGTTCACTGAGAGACCTTGTTTCAGAGCGTATGCTGGGCAGCTTAACGGGCATCATTTCTTGTAGCTCTCTAGGACGACTGTGAGAAAAACCCGTAAAGCTAGTGCTTTCTGAAGATGTTAATCCAAATTCCTCCTTAAATGAACGGCTTTCTTGCTTTATATTACGATTTGCTTCTCCATTTATATAAGCTCTTCTATTTGACTGTGTGTCAAAACTTAGGCCATCCTCAAATCCCCTGAACCACCTGTTTATTTCATGTTCATGGTCACTCATGAAATTTTCAGCCATTTCAACAGTCCTGTTGGCTGCTTCGTATCTCTGCGCGTGCTCTGACAGGCGAGGTCCTTCGACTTTGCGGATGATTTCCACTGAGTCAAAACTCTCAGTATCTGGCACTATGTCTGTAGCAGAATTTACTCCATCTTTGTGAACGTAAGTCGACCTATTCTCTACTTTCCTTACTTCCTCTTGAGCTTCCATGGATTCTTTGAAAGAACCACTGTCAGCATGATTTACAGTTATAGGTATTGTGATTGTAGGTGGAGAGTCCCTACCACGAGCCTCTATCTTAATTTGACGGCGAAGTGTTGCAGGAGATGTGATGATCTCAGACCTCTTCTCCACAATGGGAACCGGGGTTATCGATGAACATGGGATGATCCCTCTGGATAACTTCGCAGTGGTGTCTTTGAGTTTCACAAGTTGTTCAGAACGACTCTTGGGTGGCGAAGGGGAGGTACTTGCTTTGAGGATTCTAGTTGGTTGTGACGGCCTTGGTGATAGTTCAGCAAAACTGTCCTTTTTAGGGGACTGGGAAAGCTCATCCTTGGGAGAGGTTTGTGTTCGCCGGGCGGTAGACTCGATCGTTATGAAAGTTGGTGACGATGGGCGTGTTTTTAAAGATGGAGGAGGAACCTTGGCATCATCTAGTTTAATTTCCTGATGGGTTTTCACTTGATGATGAGCAGTAGTTTCTTGATGAGTTGCTACTTGGTGGTGCTCTGCTTTTTCCACAATTGTATTTTCTTTCTGCTGGGTATTTTTATTATAACTGACATTAGCATTAGACATTTTAGATAATGTTTCATTAAGACTGGTAGCTTTATTTCTCTGCTTTCCCGCTTTAGACGATATCATGGCCGTTTGAATTGTATTTTCACAGGACACAAGCATATCCTCTGCCTGAGTCTTAATGTGTGTTATTTCTTCTTTGATTTTTTCTGTGTTATTCTCCATAGCAATGCGAACTCCATATTCTCTTTTTTCTTCACTTAATAGCCATACTGGAATAATTTTTAACAGCATCTGAAATGTCTTAAGGCCATTTTTATCTGGCTCTGCTTCAAACTCTTTTACCCTAGACAGAATCTGTTGTAGTTCTTCACGTTTTCTCAAGAATTCCAATACATTTACAGCACGTTTTCCATCATCCTGCTGGGATTCTTTCGCAGAAGAGAATAAAGATTTGTTCTGTGTAATCTCTTGCTTTGACTCTTTAGTATTAGAAAAGACTTGTTTCTGTTGTATGCCCTTGACGCCAAGATATTTTTCTTCCTGAAGATTATTATTTGGCTGGGGCAATTTTTTATGTTCAACTTGACTTTCAAAAGACTGTGTATGTGTTTGCTGAAAATTCTGAGTCTGAGAATCAAGATGTGCCTCAGTAACCTTTTGTTCGACTACCTTCTGAGCTGATATATTCAAGTGTTCTTGTTTGTTTTCAGCTATTAGACTTTCTTTCTTTGGACCAATCATTGGTGGTCCCTGAATTGTTTCTTCACTTCCTAGAAATTTCCCACTCTCAGATTCTCTAAATTCTCTTTGCTTCTCATGAACTATTTTGAGCTTACTTTCATGGCTTTTCCCTGTGGTTTCTGTAGGCAATTGTATTGTTGCTCTCTTCTCCTTCGCAGGTAATTGATAATGTTTTTCAGTCACTGATTGCTTATAGCTTCTACCTTCAGTCCTTGCTTCTGTTCTCCCGGTTTCCTGGTACTGTTGTTTGGTAATGGTTTGAATATCAACTTCAGATTGCTTTTTATGACTTTCATAGCTGTGGTTTGTTTCATCTAACTTATGACCTAGAATTGGAACCTTCATGGTTTTAACTTTGAAACTGGGGGAAACTGGCTGGCTTTTGGGCAAGTGCAACTGCTCCAGATGCTTCTGTTGTGTTTGCTGGGTCCTATATTCTTGCTGACTCTGTTTAATTTCACAAGCTGATTTAGATTGGATCATACCCTTTGAGCTCTGCAAAACTTCCTTTTTCATCGTATCTTTGCCTTCCAAGGTTGCTGGAACATGTTGGAGCCTCTTGGCAGAGAATGTCACTGCCGGTGTTGTGGAAAGCTGGTTATCAGTACAGACCCTTAGATCTTGAGAAAGACTTTGAGAGACCGGGTTGGTTTGGGCTGCAGTCACCTCTGAATCCATTCCAGTTAGGGGGACCTCCTCCTTTGTTTTTTGTAACAGCACTTCCTTTTTCAACTCTGATATGTTTTGATTTTGGCTCTCTGTTCTAACTATGTTGTAGCCCGAACTCCCCTGTCTCTGTTTTTCAAGCTCTTCTCTTTGTTGTCTGTATTTTTCTTCAGCAATCATTAAAGGTGTTTTAAATTTTCTCATATAAGGTTTTGGACTTTGCTGCCCTGAACCTGCTGGAAATGAATGAGATTTTATGAGAGGTGCTATAGGTTTTTTCTTGGGTGGTGAACTTTCTGGAACTGCCTGTGAGAAAGACCTTGTAGAGTCCATAGATAGTTGTTTTCTTTTATCAAGACTTTTGCTAGATACATTCTGCATTGTCTCTATGTGTTCACTGCTAGTTGCCGTTATTACTCTTTTCTGATCCTTTGAGGGAGTCATTTTACATTCTGTATCTGGCAGAGAATTTTCCAAATCAACTTTTGGGGAACTATGATTCTTTATATCTTCTATCTGCTTGGGAAACTTGGGTTTGGGGAGTGTGGGAGGTGGCAAACGTCCTCCAGATTTTCCTGTTGTGATTTTAGCCTGAGAGCTTGAGGCTTCTTCTTGGGAGTATTGTATGAATGTTCCATTATGCTTTTCTTGAACAGAAGAGGAAAGGAGATGTGCTGGTTTTAGAGCTGGAGCTGGAGGAGGAGGGGGCGGTGGTGGAAACGTGGATAGACATTCTCTTTCAAATTTCTCATCTTCTGGTGGTGGAGGAAGAGGGAGGCCTGGAAAATTTTCAAATTCAGCCTGTATCTTCTCAGTGGACAGTGATGGAGGAAACACATTTTTTTCAGGCAACATCATTAAAGGAGGTGGAGGAGGAAGAGGAAATTCAATTTCAGATGATGCATTGGAAGGTAGAGGAGGAGGTGGAGATGGAGGTGGAAGAGGGAACTCATTTTCCTTTGCATTATTTTCAGGGTTAAATTTGATTGGATTAAAGGACATTTCCATTGCCATTTTTAAGTCTTTGGAGGTATTTGTCTTCATTAGAAAGTCCTGGCTCTTCAGATGAATATCAGTCTGCTTTTTGTCAATTGCCTTAAGTTGATTGTGGCTTTTTTGGGAGACTTTCACTTCTGTTACATTTGACATGTCTTGATTCACAGGCAAAGTCTGCCACCCTGGTTGAAGGGTCACATTCTTTTTCATTATATCTTTATTAGAATATTGCTTTTCTTGTTTTAACAGAGTCTGCTTCTGAAAGTCCTCTGAAACCTCACGTGTTTCTCCAGCCATCCTGTTGACTGGACCCTGGGTTAAACCAGGCCTAGAGCTTTGTGTATCTGTTGATATTTTAGTGTTTTTGGTATTTTTAGGACTCTTGACAGGGAAAGCCTCAATCTTCTGGTAGTCATTCCTCAGTTGGCCAGTTTCAGTCTGTTGCTTTCCAATTGTTTTGTCAATAGATTGCAAAAACACAGCCTCCTTCTTCTGTTCTCTCTCTGTCTCTGCTTCCTTGGTTTTTCGATGTTCCCTAACTGACAGGGTTGAAGTCAACTGTCCGCTTACATGTTCATCCCTAAGATGTTGCTCTGTCATGTTATCAGTCCAGATACCCACTTGGTGTGAATTAGATAGTTTTCTAAGGTTTTTCTCAAGAGCATCATTGTTTTGTTCACGATCTATGACAATCTTTACAGGGCCTTTGGGGGCTTTTGGAAGATTAACCTCAGTTCTTTCTTTCATTAAATCTCCATGACAAGATTTGTTTATAGTTTGATTGAGAATGTCTGCTCCCTCCTGCCACCTGGCTGCTGGCTCAAAGGGTCCTGGTCTTGGCTGCAGAATGCTTTTTTTGTCCCTCTGTACAGCCACCTGATGAGTCCCTGTTTTCTGCTCTTCTTTGGATCCTGCCATCACAGTCTGCACTTCATCTTTCACTGCACTTTTATTTACCTCTTTGAAAGCTGTTTGTGTTTCTTTTAGATTCCTTAATGATGCCTCGAGGTCATCTAGGATAAGCTCCTTTTTCAGTATTTCCGTCCTCGTATGTGCAGTCTTTTCAAGGCATTCAATAGCTTTCTCAATATCCCCAGGGACGACGTCAGGCTGTTTAGAATCTTTCCATTTTTGACTTGATTCCTTAAGTGACTTGAGGGTGGTCAGCATGTCACCTTTTATAATTTCTTCTGTTTTAGCCACTGTTTTCTGACTTACGGCCTGGCTGAGGGAGTTTAGGGTTGACTTCACATCACCTTTAATAATTTCTTCTTTGGGTAACTTACAAGATGTATTCTGAGGCTCTGTCAGAAAAACCTTAACTGTATTATGCACATCTCCTGGGATGATGTCAGTTTCATTAACAGTACGTTCAACCTGAGATTGCCTTTTCTTTAATAACAGTTTTGTGCCTTCTACATCACCACCAATGATTTCTTCCTCTTTTTCTTGTTTCCTACCTGTTAGTATCTCATTTGAGCCTGTCTGGAGTTGTCTGAGATAATCCAAAGCTCCAGTTTCTATGCATGTTGTAAAAAACTGAACATTTCCTCTCTCAGAGGCATCAATTTTAGCCCTTTCAGATATTTTATTGTTTGATATGGAAGATAGCAAATTATGAATCGTACGTTTTACATCACCCCCTACTATTTCTTCACGCTTAATTGTATCACCAGCATTTTCATGAAGAAGACAATAGATAGTCATGTTAATATCGCCTCTTTCATCTTCCTGAATCAAAATACCTTTCTTTACAGATCTTTCCTCAGAGAACAGGTTTTTTATTGCTTGTTGGACATCACCACTCACTATCTCTTCTTTTTCAGCATGAAATTCTGTTGATCTGTTTAATAACTGAGTTTTGGTCAGATTAACATTTCCCTTCTCTTCTTCACTGACCAAAATCTCTCTTTTCTTACAGTCTCTTTCAGAAAGAAGGTTCACCATTATATTTCTGAGGTCAACCTTGATAATTTCTTCTTTCTGTATCTCAGGTGATGCTTGATTCATTAGCTTGTATTTTGCCATTCGAACATCCCCAACCTCATCAGCTTCAATGATGATTCCAGGAGCCTCGATAACTTTTTGAGAGTACAGTTCTCCTAAGGTTTCTTTAATGCTCTTGCCAATAATTTCCACCTTTTCTACCCTATTTTCAGTAAATCTGTGAAGGGGTGTGGTTTCAAAGAGCCATGTAGTTGTCTTGACATCAGCAGGAGGGATTTCTTCCTTGGTGATTTTTGTGATGCTTTCATCTGCTTCCTTAATAGAATCCAAAGTTTGATTTTCAAAGAGCCATACTGCCTGCTTCACATCACCTTTCTGCATATCTTCCTGGGTGACTGTTTTGATATTTTCATATTCTGATCCTTCTCCTCTCAGTTCATCTAGAGTATGGGTCTCAAACAGCCAGGTGGATGTTTTAACATTGCCCTTCTGTATTTCATTGACACTTACTGTTCTTACATAAGTATTCTTATCCAAATTTTCAGACTCAAAGAATTGTTTACTTTTCCTTACATCCCCACCTTGAATACAGTCCACAGTGGGCACAATATCACGTGATTCCTTTGCAATCTGATCCAGTGGCTGGGTTTCAAATCTGTATCTAACAGAACTAACATCCCCCTTCTGAATGTCTTCTTGTGTGACAGATTTAATCACATACACAGTCTCAGATTCATTAATTGAGTCTAATGGTTTTGTTTCAAAAAGCCACCTTGTCCCTCGTACATCGCCGTGAATTACCTCTTCCTTTTTAACTGTAGTCACTTCATGATAAAACCCTTCTCGATCTTGAATTGCATAGAGTGGCTGGGTTTCAAAGAGCATTCTATAGCTTTTTACGTCGCCCTTTATTACTTCTTCAGTAATTGTTTTCTTGGTGCTAATATAGTCCAATTCTTCTTTAATCTCATCTAAAGAAAAAGTCTCAAAAATAAAGCACCCCTTTCTTACATTTCCACCTTGTATGTCTGTCACTGTCTTAACTAATTCATCACCTTCTTGACTTTCTTTTATCATATCAATTGGTTGGTTTTCAAAGAGCCACCTACAATTTAAAACATTGCCTTTCTGAATATCTTCAGCCTTTAGGGTTTTGATCTTTCTCAAAACCTCCTCTGAACCGGAACTTATAGAATCTAAGGACTGACTTTCAAATTTATGCCGCATGCTGGAGACATCCCCAGCTTGGATATCCATTTCTATGGCTTTGATCTCCTTTCCTTCTTCTCCTTGTATGCTGTCCAAATTTTCTGTCTCAAAAAGGAAACATGTTGTACGAACATCCCCACCATGGATTTCCTCTTGTTTCACAGTTTGCAATTTGACTGTTGCTTCAGAGTCATCTTTTATGGTATCAAGTGGCTGAGTTTCAAAGAGCCAGGTACAGGCTTTGACATCTCCCTTATGAATTTCTTTACTGCCAGTCATTAGTGAAACTTTTTCATAAAGAGATTCCATTGGCTGGGTTTCAAAAAGCCATCTACAGGTTTTGACATCCCCTTTAACAATATCAGTGACTTGTTCAGTTTTCCTTTCTACTTCTTCCATATTGCTAAAATATTTAATCGAATCAAGTGGTTGGGTTTCAAATAGCCACTTAGCAGATTTTACATTCCCAGTCTGTATTTCTTGAGCAGATATTCCTCTAATTATCTGATATTTATGAATGCTTTCATCAAACTGATCGATGGGCCTTGTTTCAAAAAGCCACCTACAGCTTCTTACATCACCTCTTAGGATTTCTTCTTGCTGGACTGTCTTTACTTGATGGTATTTTCCAAGGTGATCTTGAATGGCATATAATGGTGTTGTTTCAAAGAGTGATTTATTTAACTCTACAGCACCTCTTGTGACTCCTTCCACCTCTATTTTATGTGATGCATCAAATTTAATCAAGTTGTTTGATTCAAAGATATGTGTATAATTCCTTACATCTCCTCTGTCAACTTCTTCAAGTTTCACTGTTCGTATGTACTCTTTTTTATCTTCTCTAATCTCTTCCAGAGGTTGGGTTTCGAAAATCCATTTTTGGTGCCTGACATCCCCCTTTTCTTCTTCAGAAGCAGTAATTTTTTGAAGTTTTCCTACATCAGGGCTATCTTTTAAAGCCTCTATTGGAAGTGTTTCAAATAGTTGCTTAGTAGTTTGTACATCGCCCCCTATTATCTCTTCAGACTTTAGATGGTCTGCATCAGGAACTTCTTTCAGAATATCTAATGGCTGTGTTTCAAACATCCAACACTTTTTAGAGACATCTGTACCTATTACTGTTTCCTTTTCAACGATGACCTCTTCTGTCTCTTCTTTGATTTTCTCCAAAGGTTGAGTTTCAAACAACCACTTGGCCCTATGCACCCCACCTTTGACATTTTCTTCCATGGATATTCCTCTGACGACTTTAATTTCTGTTATATCTTTGTTAATTGTGTCTAGGGGCTGTGTTTCAAACATCCAACGTGCTGTTCTCACATCCCCCTTTTCAACATCTTCTCTGTGAACAGTTTTAATTTCTAGCATTTGACCTGAGCCATCTCTAATAACATATAATGGTTGCGTTTCAAAATATTTTATACTTCTCTTAACATTCCCCTTAATTTCTTTGAGCTCAGATCTGAGTTGCAGTAGGTGCATCTCATCTACTGAGTGAAGTTGTCCAAGTTGATCCAGATGTTGAGTTTCAAACATGTATCTCACAGTCTTGACATCCCCCCCAGTTATGTCCTTTATGGCAGTTGCTATTGATTCTTCTTGGCTTTGATGCAATTTATTCATCGAGTCTAATGGCTTTGTTTCAAACATCCACCGGGCTGTGTGGACATCTCCTCTGGCTAGCTCAGGAATTTTCTCAGCATGTTTCTCAGTGCCAGAAGAATGATCCCCCAGAGTATCGATGGGTTGGGTTTCAAACATCCATGTGGTATATTTCACATCACCACCAGCAATGATTTCTTGATCAGCAATGCCCTTGGAGATGTTGTCTTCATCTGGAGAGCCATTGTTGATGGAATCTAATGGCTGATTCTCGAAGATCCATCTCATGGACTGCACCTCCCCCTTCAGAATTTCATCCCACTCCACGTGTTCTCTTTCCGAGTTCAGACCTTTTTGAGAACTGTCATTCGTATTTTCAAAAACATACCGGGCTTGTTGCACATCTGCTGAAACTGAGCTCCCTGCATTCATTTGACGAGAAACAATCTCAGAAACCTCACTGATATAATCTTTTTCTAAGTTTTTCCTTAACTCGGGATGGATGTGTTTATATAAACGGTTTAATTCATACAAATTTCTTTGTTTGGAGTATAATTCTTTGGGGACTGGTGGTTTTCTAGGAGGGTTGGGGAGTTCAGGGGACTGGGAAAATGCTGTCACATCTACTGGAGGTTGAAGCATGTCGGGCGGGGGAGGAGGAAATTCTTCTGTCTTTTCCGAAGGAGTGGCATTAATTTGTGCCAGAGTTGAGGAAGTGGCACTGTGGTCACTGTATCTGGTGGTTGATGTTTCCTTCCTCTGGCTGGTTGAAGTGTAAGAAGTAGAAGAGGTACCCACAATTGATGATGGCTTTAAAGTCTCTTCAGATTCACTTTCCATCTTTAAGGGAGAGAAAATCAAATCTTATAAAGATGAGTATAGTGGTGGAGACTTTCTGGGCACTGCCTTTCACCTGCCCATGCTACGATATCTCCATTGGGAACAAGAGGTGATAGAGTCCATTTAGAGACCTACTTCAAAGCAACATTCAGTATATGTTGCTATCTTTCCTATAATCCATTTGCACTTTTTAGAATTATATTCCCTATTCAATACATCAGGAACTCAGTATTTTAACATTTACCCATAATCTTGACTGTCTTTCCTTCTTTACTTAATGTGCTATGCAGAGTAATCTAGAGGGAAAAAATTAAAATCTTAAAGCACTTTTGAGGGTTGTTTTGTTTTCCTTGGAATTTTAAACACAACAGAGTAAGTAGATGACATTTAAAAACTGGCTTTATTACTTTATCTAATGTGAATTATTAAACTTAAGTACATACATAATTTTTTCTCCCCTAATTTGCTTTAGTGAGAAAAGTTTTAATTCTCTCTACTGCTTTTCTCATGTAGAATAATATTCTTTGTCTGGAACAGAATAAGTACTGGTTCAGGATATTTTTTTTGCTATTGGAAAACCTCTTCATTCAATAATTTGAAAATGTTATGTGTTTACATGTGGTTTTATACTTAACATGTCTCTGTGCAGAGACATTATCTTACCTTAATCTGCTTGGCTGGGGTCAATTCTTTGTCAGAATAAAGGACCTTTTCCTGGACAGACTTTTCAAATTGTTCTTTTAAAAACTTAGTCGAAACCTTTGGAATCTCTTCCTCTTCAGGTGTATCTATGACTATAAACACAAAAGAACACCATGGATATTATGTAACTAATAAACATGATGTTTGAGAAGTCATTATAATACTATGGAAAACTTCTTATAATGTAAGTTAAGTAAAAGTATTCAGGATATAAGTGTATACATATGGCACTACTTCATTAGGTAAGTTAGTAATTGTCAAGAAATATAGGAAGAAAAATAATGGTGGTTACTGGATGGAAAGTCATAAGTTATGAAGCTGTTATTTATTTTAATTGCATATATTTTCCAAATTTTCTACAAGCATGTTTTACTGTTGTGCTCAAATAATAATAAAAGTTATAAAACAAGAAAAGAACAGCAGAAGAATAGAAAAGGATCTACTTCCTTAAGCAAAACTACAATAAAACAAAATTCAGATATAGTTAAGTAACATTTGGGTCACAGTTGGCTTAAATCTTCCCTTCTAGCACTTAGGAATAGCAAAACTCATTCCCCTTTTACAGGCAAGACACTCTGTACCCATTTTATGCAGATCCGCACAAGTTTGCCTGGAATCTAATCTCATATCTGGAGGTTGGAGAATTAGACTTAAACATGCTTGAATCTATCATTAAAAGTAGTACAATCTAGATAACTTTTCTGTTCCCAAGGAGCTTGATAAACATCAAGTTTATTCTAGATCCCTAAGGCAGAAACAATTCAGAGATGACTGGCTTATCACCTTCTAGGCTTTTGGATACATCATAAGGTTGAAGGGCAATGAACTATTTTAGAAGCTTATTGCAGCTCTTAGCATAGACAGAACCTAATTATATATAGAAATACTGCCCTATCTCCATTAGAATCATGAGTAATAGTTACTAACTTTATTTAGTGGGAAGGCTTGTACTTTAGAAGTTCTCTATTCAAACACAGACGCATCAACAGTAAAAAGGTATATTCAAATCAAATAATATCAGATTCTTACCTGTTTCTTGAACATATTGATGGAGCTTAGAAGCTTGGTTTATTTCCTCAGTGTGTTTTTCAAGATGAGAGACCTATGTTTAAAGATAATTTTAAATAAATAATTGTTTTTAAGAAATCAGGTCATTTCAGGATTGTACATGTATTCTTGGACTTCCCTGGTGGCTCAGACGGTAAAGCGTATTCTACATTGCAGAGTGATTTTCATCCAAGACTTCAGTACACATAGAGAGATGCAAATTAAACACTGATCATTTATTTTAATGCATGAGCTCATGCTATAACAGAACATATATGAATGGACATCTAAAGTACCCTTATATTTTCAGGGTGCTCATTTTATATTTCAAAGACTTCAAAGTTGGGAAAGAGACACTGATGTGTATTGGTATTAAATACATAAAGGAATATAAAAGCAATTGTTTATAACAAGATCAGAACGTCCACACAGTTCTGGAAACTGTGTGGAAAGTGTTTTTTCTAAGTAGTTACCATTTCTGTTCCAAGAACATCAATTTTGTGTGCTTCGGAAATTTCTGGTTCATTTCTTTCCATTTCCTGGCTGCATCTTGAAATGTCGACCTGGCTGCTACGGATTACCTCCTGAAAATGAATGAATGAATAGACAATGCCTTAAGAGAATTCTGAAATTTTTAACTTTCATTTTATCAGTGCAATTTCAGTGAAAGAGACTTCTGAAAAAAATTGTTTCCTCCGTATATTGCTTTGCTTGACTGTTGTAACAAATGACCACAAACTTAGTATCTTACAGTTGTATAGGTCAGAAACACTGAATGGGTCTTGCTGGGTGTTAGCAGGTGCCATTCCTTTCTCCAGGCTATAGGGGAGGATCCATTCTCTTGCCTCCAGCAGTTCTAGAGGCTGCCCACTTTCACTGGATCGTGGCCTCCTTCTTCTAGTTAAACTTTTTCTCACTCTGCCATCTTGCTGATTTTCTCTTCTGATCCCCCTTTCACTTTTATGGACCCTTGTGATTACATTGGACTAATCCACAGAATCCAGGATTATCTCCCTGTCAAAAGGTCAGCTACTTAGCAGCTGTAATTCCATCTTCAACCTTAATTCTTCTTTGTCACATAACTTAACATATCCACAAATTCTGAGGATTAAGATACAGGTATCTTCAGGAGCCAGTATTCTGTTTACCACCCTTAAAAAGCAACAAATGTTAACAAGGCAACTCATACCCCGTATGACAAGGATGACTCTCAAAGAGAAAATGAAAATCCTTGATGAAAAAGAAATATATTAATATTGTTGTTTATAAGCCAGATTTTCATGTTACAGAAAGACATTCCTGTGTTCAAGTTGACCTTCTGATTTGGTGGCAGATCTAGAGTCTAATTTAAGAGTATAATCATTACATAAAACCAATATAAACAGGCCATATTATGCTAGCATATCTCCATCATCACACATCAGGCTACTTTTGATTTTAGTTATGCCATTGCCTTCTCCAGTTAAGTTAGCATAGGTGATCCTGACTGAACTGGATGGTTGAAACTGCTACTAACTTTGGTGATCCATCCCTGCTGTTACTATGGGATGGGATCTGACAGAAATATATGATTGTTTGATTGATATGAAACATTTGGCATACTGCTAAAAATCTTACCATCAAAAAATAGAATGTAGACAGATGACTCTCCAAGAACACATCTATTTGAACACCTTTGAAGTTGGGATTTCACTTTACTTTTGATAATTTACATGACTAGCAAGTGCTGTTTTTGATATGGGATTTCAGTAATAAAAACTTTGTCTTACTAAAGTATAGTCAAGTGAGCAAAGGTGAATTATTATTATTAATCAAATAGAAGCACTAAAGTTTTTCTTTTTAAACATGGAGTTAAATAGTTTTAAGTGATTAAATTCTAAACCTTTAAACCAAGAATAAATTTATATTAAAGCTAATTCATGAGATCTTGACTTGTGATTTTTTTTTTCTTCTTGCTAGTATACTTGCAGTGTTTGGCTTTTTTCCCCCAAGTCTATTTGGTATATAGGGTCAAAGTTAATAAAGTGGCAGTCATATATTTGCACACACACACACACACACACACATATATATATATATGGTTTAGTTGCTAAGTCATGTCCAACTCTTGTGACCCCTTGGACTGTAGCCTGAAAGGCTCCTCTATCCATGGAATTTTCCAGGCCAGAATACTGGAATGGGTATTTCCTTCTCCAGTGGATCTTCCTGACCCAGGGATCAAACTCTGGTCTCTTGCATTGCAAGCAGATTCTTTACCAACTGAGCCACTAGGGAAGTTGTATACACACACACACACACACACACACACACACACACATATATGTATATAAAACATGACTTGATCTTATTACACTTCTCTGGGAAGGAGAATTAAGACAAAAAATTGATAACCTCTCAAATGTCCTACAGAGAATTGAAGCCAAAATCTAGGTTTGTACTTTAAAATGTAGATTATATTCCATTCACTTCAGTTCAGTTCAGTCGCTCAGTTGTGTCCAACTCCTTGCGACCCCATGAATCACAGCATGCCAGGCCATTCTGTCCATCACCAACTCCCAGAGTTTACCCAAATATTTTTGGGTAAACCTAATATTTACACCTAATATTCCATTAGGTGTGTTAATTAACTAGATGGGAGGAATCCTTTCACAGTGTATAAGTATACCAATTATCACTGTGTATGCTTTAAATATCTTATAATTTTTTCAATTATACTTCAATAAAGTTATAACTGAATATCTAAAAAAGGCATTTGAAAAGGTACCTGAAAAAATTTAAATTATACCTCATTAAATTAAAGACCAGTGTAATATTTTCCTAAGCAGAATGCGCTTCCAGCTCTAGTCATTTATCACATGATATTTATTAACATGCTTGATGCATAGTTTATGCTAAGGAAAAGTTTACTTAATGAATGAATGAATAAAACAAAATAAAACTTCCATTAACAAATTAATTTCATTCAACCTTCTATTTGCCTGAGAATGTCCTAGGACCTGGGGTTAGAACAATGAACGAATGTGTACTTTACTTTCTCAAGAGGGAGTATAGAAAGTAAATAATCCATATTCTTTCCTTTAAGTTCAGAGAATCATAATTCTATAATAAGAAGTTGTGCATAATCAAGTTTTATTTAAGGTTATTAATAACATTATGCTGGAGGAAATAATAAAAGTATTATCTTTTGTTGTCATCACCTAGGTTTCCCAGGTGGTGCTAGTGGTAAGAAACCCACCTACTCAGTTCAGGAGACATAAGAACCTCGGGCTCAATCCCTGGGTCAGGAAGATCCCCTGGAGGGGGGCACGCCAACCCACTCCAGTATTCTGGCCTGGAGAACAACGCTATGGAGAGAGGAGCCTGGCAGGCTGCAGTCCATGGGGTTGAAAAGAGTCAGACATGACTGAAGCGACTTAGCATGCATGGAGAGAATTAAAACTGTCATTGAAGACCACAGAGAGAAAGGAATGCACGGGTACAAATAACATTTCTTTGTGTAAAAACTGTTTGCAACTATGGCAGATCTTTCTATCTATCGACATATAATGGGGATATTCTATGGGTTTCTTTTGACACACTGAGAAATAGGAAGTACTGATTAAACAGTGAAAGAGCAAAGGACATGGGAACTTGATCAGTGACAAGATCCTTATGGAAGGGCACTTTGATCATTACTACAGAATGACATCTCTGCCTAGAGGCGCATATGACAAGCTGTGATCCAGAGACCCATTTATTTGACCCACTCAATGATTTTAAGGTTTTGAGCTAGTTAACGCCTACAAAAATAATCAAGATTCCTGCTTATGTTTGAAATTTTGAAGATCCGGCAACACTGGATTCACATTCCAGCATGGCAGTGGCTTGCTGGACAAAGAAGTGGCCACCCGTCTTAGTTGGGACATACACTTTTCAGTTGGTCCCTGTTCCCATCACTCACTAATGTTTCACACCAAACCTGCCTGGAACCATAGCAATTTGAGTTTCTGATACTTGCTGCTAACTGTCAGGCTGAAAGAATAAAGTCAGTAAGTTAACTTGGTGTGCTGAGAAAGATAAATGCAAAATGTTGGGAGTAGAAAAACAGTAAATAAATATATTTCAACACATTTTTTAAAAAATTATTATTTTCTGGGGCAAACACTTTATACTTAATGTGTATCTATTTGGTTTAAAAAAATCCAGGCCTATCATCTCTAAATATATTTTCTTGTGGGAGATGACACAACATAAACACATAAACAGTACAAGGATACATAAATTTAGTTTAGAGGTATAAGCTTCTACTTCAGCACTTACGTGCTATTATGAAACAGAACTATAATTGTTACACTAGTTCGGTATGTTAGTGTCAATGCATCAATTTTACTGCCCCCTGTTTTCTGTAACTTACATAAAGCCTGTCTTAAATTATTCCAAGATTTTGTTTCCATTATTTACTGTGTTTCATATTTTGTAACTAGTGGAGTTGGATTTTAAATCTGACTTTCTTTCTTCCCAAGTGTTGGTGTCTATAGACTGAAGGGTTAGATAAAAGGATGGATCATCATAATGATCAGGAAGAAATCCAATTATACAAATAAATGCAATAAAGAATTCTGGCCAGAACACCATACATAAATTCACATGAAACAATTCATGAAATTGGTATTAATACTTAAAAAATTAAATTCAAATATAGATTGGCTGCAAGAATAAAAATACAATTTTGGGTTCACAGGTGGATCAACCAAAATCAGTACTCACGCCCTCCTTTATACTAGGTATGTCATAAGTTACTATGGGTAACTTACTAAATCACACCTAACTTTTTAAAAAAAATCTCATTCATCCCTGAAAAGAAACATATGATATATATGCTCTAATTTTGGAATCTAGACAACATCGGGCAAAATAAAAAAATGTTATAATGTTTGCATAACTCATGCCAATCTGGTATCAGCTCATAGATTAATCAAGTATATTACAAAGTTTCCATGCATATACATTTCTCCAAAAGGGATTTCTCCAGCACAGAAAAGATTCCACACTTTGCCTACTTAATTTGCCATTGTTCTTATCACTGTAAGAAAAGGCATTGTACATTTCCAGTGATAAAAATGCAAACTCATGCTATCACAATGAGTAAGGGAAGAAAAAAGACAAGCTTTTTATGATGACTCACTATTATTGTGACTCTTAGAAGTACATCCATTAAAATAAAGTGTGATGTAACTGGCAGAAGAGTAGATAATAACTGCCTCACTAAAGTGGAAAAAATAGCTCATTTTCAATGCTAGTAATTCAGCAATTTTACCCATCACTAACCTCATTCTTAATAAAACCAGGAAGGGTTTGTACCATTGTCAAACAGGCAGAAATAATACCAAAAATGTGCTTTTTATGTTAACAAAGATGTCAGTTGATTCAAGACTTGAAAGAATAATCAGTTCTTTAAGTGACGAACATAAAAATTTGTGGTTGATATATTGTGTTTGTCTAGATTTGGATATATTTGAATTCAAACATGTTTTATTTTTGCCCTGAGTTTTTTCTCTTCACTTTTTAAAAAATTTACTTTAAAATTTTACAGCATAAAATTTGATATCCCTATAGTTTGAGCTTCATGTTAGGGTTTTTCCTCATTCACTACACACTTTTGAATCTTGGCTCAAAAATTGTTTTTTCTTTGAAACCTTTCCTGACTTTTCTATACAGAGGTACCTGTTCCTGCTTTTATTATCATATTCCTATATGGTCAGTACATATCTCTATTACCTACCTATCACATTTCTCATAACTGAACTCATGCATCTTCAAATCTTGATGTTTATCTTCCTGGTAGAGAGTAGATCCTCCCCTCTAAATGTCAAGAAGTGAATGCATGGATACAAATAACTTTTCTTAGGAATGTGAAAACTTTATGATTTTATAAAAATCTAGTTTAAAAATTAAAGTTCTATAAAATCGTATGATTTCATTTTTTGATATTTCAGTTGATAATCTTTGATACTGAACATTTCATAATTGGTAGGCAGGGTTACTGAAGCTGATGCATATAGCAATAATATGTCAATCACTGACAAAGTATACTTAGCAGAGTTCTCCTGGTAACACTCAAATGGTTGGAACGTTTACGGAAGAGCATGGGCAGTGCTGTTATGCTATAAAGAGAAATTGAAATCATTAGAGGGAAGAAAAGCCTGTATCAAGAAACCAAAAGATACACAAAGGCAGCAAACACACACAGAAACTAAAGAACCTTTCAAAATAGGAAAATTTATTTTCAAATGTTCTTTTTATAAAAGATCTTATTGGTGAGAAACTAATCTGTATGTTTTTTTTTCTTTTGTAAATTGTTATTATTCATTGGGTTGGTAAATCAATGCATTATCAAGCATTATGTAAAAACAACAGTAGAATGCTTTGGGCAGAATTACTACGACATCAACAAATTAAGTTGATATATTTGTGATGACAATAAAAGATACTATTTTATCCTTATTTTCACTATAAAGGGGAAAGAAGAGTCCAGGCAAATGTAAGTCATGATCCTTTGTATCCCTGTATATACTCGGAAGTGAAGACTCCAGTTTTACTTCATTTAGTACTAGGGCTGCCTGAAGCGATGAATGCTCCCTGAAGCTGGTTGGACTATTGGATCCTAAGAGACTGATGATGCAAAACATTTGTAAAAAAAAGTAAAGTAGCAACTTTTTCCTTTGAAATTACTGCATCTCTAAATGTGAGTGACCTCATATCACTTCACCTATATATTTATTTATTCTACCAACAGCTACTGAGCACCACCTATCTCTATAGCATTTTGCTAGGCATTGTCAGTATTGTTTGTTTGTTTTTTTTATTGTCACCCTGTTTATTTAACTTATATGCAGAATACATCATGAGAAATGCTGGACTGGATGAAACACAAGCTGGAATCAAGATTGCCAGGAGAAATATCAATAACCTCAGATATGCAGATGATACCACCCTTATGGCAGAAACACTGAAGAAGAACTAAAGTGTCTCTTTTTTTTTTTTCCTAATTTTATTTTATTTTTAAACTTTACATAATTGTATTAGTTTTGCCAAATATCAAAATGAATCCGCCACAGGTATACATGTGTTCCCCATCCTGAACCCTCCTCCCTCCTCCCTCCCCATACCATCCCTCTGGGTCGTCCCAGTGCACTAGCCCCAAGCATCCAGTATCGTGCATCGAACCTGGACTGGCAACTCGTTTCTTACATGATATTTTACATGTTTCAATGCCATTCTCCCAAATCTTCCCACCCTCTCCCTCTCCCACAGAGTCCATAAGACTGTTCTATACATCAGTGTCTCTTTTGCTGTCTCGTACACCGGGTTATTGTTACCATCTTTCTAAATTCCTTATATATGCATTAGTATACTGTATTTATGTTTTTCCTTCTGGCTTACTTCACTCTGTATAATAGGCTCCAGTTTCATCCATCTCATTAGAACTGATTCAAATGTATTCTTTTTAATGGCTGAGTAATACTCCATTGTGTATATGTACCACAGCTTTCTTATCCATTCATCTGCTGACATCTAGGTTGCTTCCATGTCCTGGCTATTATAAACAGTGCTACGATGAACATTGGGGTACACATGTCTCTTTCCCTTCTGGTTTCCTCAGTGTGTATGCCCAGCAGTGGGATTGCTGGATCATAAGGCAGTTCTATTTCCAGTTTTTTAAGGAATCTCCACACTGTTCTCCATAGTGGCTGTACTAGTTTGCATTCCCACCAACAGTGTAAGAGGGTTCCCTTTTCTCCACATCCTCTCCAGCATTTATTATTTGTAGACTTTTGGATAGCAGCCATTCTGACTGGTGTGAAATGGTACCTCATAGTGGTTTTGATTTGCATTTCTCTGATAATGAGTGATGTTGAGCATCTTTTCATGTGTTTGTTAGCCATCTGTATGTCTGTCAGTATTGTTTTAATAAAAGTTTTATCTACCAACCTATCTACATATCAATAATCTGTCAGTCTATCTCTATATCTGTGCAATATATATAAATATGTACATATATATCTAATGGAATAAAAATGGCTCACTTAACTTGAAATTCTCTTAAGATCTGTAATATATAGAAATGCACAAATTATGTAGGATTGTTGTATAAGTCTCTGAGAGAATTGAATTCATACTTTATTGAATTCATACTAATTCATACTTTAATTGAATGCTATCATTCAATTAATATCAACTATTTCCTGACTCAAAAGAATTATGCTTTGGTCACATCTAGCTATAAAGAGCAAAACTTATCATTTTTAATAAAAATACTTAATTTAAAAGTAGAAATATTTGACTTCAAAGAGAGGTTTCTGAATAAGTAATGCTGGCTTTCACTGCTAAAATTCTGTCCGCCTCTTTCCCCAAAGTGTTATTTATAGAGTCATATCTCAGCATCTAAAATGCTAAAGATTCATAAAAAGAACTTGTAAAAGATGTACTCTCAACTGAGCCATCAAACATATTAGTTATATAAATAGGATACTTATTTGATAAAGTAAAAAAACAGGATACATAAAACATTTGATTTTCAGTAAAAGACACCTAGAAGTATTATTTAGAAGTATAATATATATATTATATATTAACACACACACACACATATACATGTATACAACATTTCAGTCTAACATAGAAGTAAGGCATCTTAAAAACAAAAGGGCATTTGGATATAAATAAACATAAAAGTACAATAAAAGAGGCTAAAACATGGAGTCTCAAGGAGTAGTGAAATTGCAAGTAAAAAGCTTGCAAAAAGAATGAAAATAATTTAAAGAAAAAGAAAACCAGGGGTAACATGTATATTATGTTAATTAATTCAAACCAAAATAGATAAAAAGAAGAATTGTACCTTTTCATTACACAACTCCTCTTCACCAATATTCAGTTGATTTGACAGTAAAAGCCCTGCCAATTCTACCTTTAATTATCTTTTGAGTCGGTGTCCCCTTTATTCTAGAATTTCTGACCCATTTAAGCCCTCATGTATTTAATCTGCTATTTCAGTAGTCTCTTAACTTACCTTCTTCAATCTAACTTTTATGTCAATCCTATACAGCTAGGAAAAACATTACTTAAATGCATATCTATTCTTCTTTCTCCCTTGTTTGTTTCTTCAATGGGTTTTGATTGCCTTAGAATAAAATAAAAATTTTTTTTCTCTTATGCAGGCTTTGGCTACACTTCCAGCCCCACGACTCAATTATGTTTCACTATATTCATAAATATATGAATTTACCTGTGGCATAAGCTGTTTCTTTCACCTACAATGTAGTTCTACATTTATAAAAAAAAAAAAAAATTTAAGTCTCAGCTGAAGCATTCTCCACTCTCAGATTCCCCTCAATTATCCCTCATCCAGAGTAAAGTTTATCACAACCTTTGTGTCCTAACAAACCTCATTTATATTTTCTATCATAGAATCTACCATATTGCACTTGTAATCATTTGTTATGTGTCTGTCTTTCTGATAGAGAGAGCTTCTTGAGGGCAAAGTAATATCACACTCATCACGGAATCTTTTGTGCTTGACATATGGTGCATGCTTAATGACTATCAGCAGAATAAAAAAATTACAAGGCACAGACTCTGGAATTAGCCTTCTTGAGTTTGGATCACATTTGCTCACTTTCTTTGGACAAATTACTTAGCTCTTCCATGAGTTCATTTCTTGTCCAAAAAAGTGTGTGTGTGTGTGTGTGTGTGTGTGCGTGTAGGGGGCAGATGAAATAGTGCCTATCTTAGAAGGTTACTGCAAGGAGAATCAGAGTAACATTTGTGAAAACCTGGCTTATAAGTGCTACATGAATATTTGTTATTTGCTTAACAAATATTCATTGTACACTTACTCTGCATCAGCTATTTCCCAAGTAATTCAAGATATACAGTAAATAAGGCAAAAGAAAAAAAATAAAGATTGAAAGAAAGTAGATTGTCTCTGGTTATGTCAATATATTTTGCCATGAAATTTTTCATTATATAAATAAGTCCAGAAACAAAAGAAAAAACAAGTTTCAATATGTATATTCTTTATTCTACCAGAGAAGAAGTGGATTTGTGAGGTTTATTGAAAGAGAAGCAAAAAGGTGCCTGTGCATATTATAACCCTTCTAAATCATTCTGGCCCCCAGGACATAGAAATTTCTATAGAGGCATGGCCAGAGAGTAGCTTTCAGATCACTGATTTAGTTTTTCTCTGATTCATCTTTCATGAACTGATATCCAACGAAGAGTCAGTTCACAGGGATTTGATCTCAGTTCAGTTCAGTCGCTCAGTCGTGTCTGACTCTTTGCAACCCCATGAATCGCAGCACTCCAGGCCTCCCTGTCCATCACCATCTCCCGGAGTTCACTCAGACTTATGTCCATCGAGTTGGTGATGCCATCCAGCCATCTCATCCTCTGTCGTCCCCTTCTCCTCCTGCCCCCAACCCCTCCCAGCATCAGAGTCTTTTCCAATGAGGCAACTCTTCGTATGAGGTGGCCAAAGTACTGGAGTTTCCAGCTTTAGCATCATTCCTTCCAAAGAACACCCAGGGCTGATCTCCTTTAGAATGGACTGGTTGGATCTCCTTGAAGTCCAAGGGACTCTCAAGAGTCTTCTCCAACACCACAGTTCAAAAGCATCAATTCTTCGGCACTCAGCTTTCTTCACAGTCCAACTCTCATATCCATATATGACCACAGGAAAAACGATAGCCTTGACTAGATGGACCTTTGTTGGCAAAGTAATGTCTCTGCTTTTGAATATGCTATCTAGGTTGGTCATAACTTTTCTTCCAAGGAGGAAGCATCTTTTAATTTCATGGCTGCAGTCATCATCTGCAGTGATTTTTGAGTCCAAAAAAATAAAGTCTGACACTGTTTCCACTGTTTCCCCATCTATTTCCCATGAAGTGATGGGACCAGATGCCATGATCTTAGTTTTCTGAATGTTGAGCTTTAAGCCAACTTTTTCACTCTCCTCTTTCACTCTCTTTAAGAGGCCTTTTAGTTCCTCTTCACTTTCTGCCATAAGGGTGGTGCCATCTGCATATCTGAGGTGATTGATATTTCTCCCGACAATCTTGATTCCAGCTTGTGCTTCTTCCAGCCCAGCGTTTCTCATGATGTGCTCTGCATATAAGTTAAATAAGCAGGGTGACAATATACAGCCTTGACGGACTCCTTTTCCTATTTGGAACCAGTCTGTTGTTCCATGTCCAGTTCTAACTGTTGCTTCCTGACCTGCATATAGGTTTCTCAAGAGGCAGGTCAGGTGGTCTGGTATTCCCATCTCTTTCAGAATTTTCCACAGTTTATTGTGATCCACACAGTCAAAGGCTTTGGCATAGTCAATAAATCAGAGATAGATGTTTATCTGGAACTCTCTTGTTTTTTCCATGATCCAGCGGATGTTGGTGATTTGATCTCTGGTTCCTCTGCCTTTTCTAAAACCAGCTTGAACATCTGGAAGTTCACGGTTCACATATTGCTGAAGCCTGGCTTGGAGAATTTTGAGTATTACTTTACTAGCGTGTGAGATGAGTGCAATTGTGTGGTAGTTTGAGCATTACTTTGGCATTGCCTTTCTTTGCAATTGGAATGAAAACTGACCTTTTCCAGTCCTGTGGCCACTGCTGAGTTTTCCACATTTGCTGGCATATTGAGTGCAGCACTTTCATAGCATCATCTTTCAGGATTTGAAATAGCTCAACTGGAATTCCATCACCTCCACTAGCTTTGTTCGTAGTGATGCTTTCTAAGGCCCACTTGATTTCACATTCCAGGATGTCTGGCTCTAGGTGAGTGATCACACCATCTTGATTATCTTGGTCATGAAGATCTTTTTTGTACAGTTCTGTGTTTTCTTGCCACCTCTTCTTAATATCTTCTGCTTCTGTTAGGTCCATACCATTTCTGTCCTTTATTGAGCCCATCTTTGCATGAAATGTTCCCTTGGTATCTCTAATTTTCTTGAAGAGATCTCTAGTCTTTCCCATTCTTTTGTTTTCCTCTATTTCTTTGCATTGATCACTGAGGAAGGCTTTCTTATCTCTTCTTGCTATTCTTTGGAACTCTGTATTCTTATGCTTATATCTTTCCTTTTCTCCTTTGCTTTCGCTTCTCTTCTTTTCACTATTATACAATTCTTTTCACACTTAACTCTTCATTAAAAGGTCCTGTTTTTTGCCTCTCATGTAAATAACAAGTTGAATGTTAAGATTTGTAATTTCCCCTCATAGTTCAGTTGGTAAAGAATCTGCCTGCAATTCAGGAGATTCGGGTTCAATTCCTGGGTCAGGAAGATCCCCTGGAGAAAGAAATGGCAACCCATTCCAGTATTCTTGCCTGGAGAAACCCATGGACAGAGGAGTCTGGTAGGCTGCAGTCCATGGGGTTGCAAGAGTCGGACACAACTTAGTGACTAACTGAAAGTTAATTCTTCAGTCATGTCCGACTCTTTGCAACCCCATAGACTTAGTCTGTTGACTGTAACCAGACTCCTCCGTCCTTGGGATTTTTTAGGCAAGAACACTGGAGTGGGTTGCCATTTCCTTCTCCAGAGGATCTTCGTGACCCAGGGATTGAACCCAGGTCTCCCGCATTGTAGGCAGATGCTTTACCGTCTGAGCCACCAGGGAAGTTCAAAATATAGTGACTAAACCACCACATATATATGTATATTATCAGTCACAGCTCCCAGTGCCAAGCATCAGAGTCTAACTGATATAAATAGGAAAGGTACTTTGTTAAAGAAACAATTCACAGTAGAAGTGTATTTCTCAGACTCACCAGGAATATGATTCCTGAAATATTCTCAGAGAATGAGACTTGGAGGTTTTATAGCGAGAAACCATGCTGAATAAAGCTGCAGAACCTTCTGGTGAATCCACCCTTGCGGTTGACACTGGACACACCCACTGCCAAAGTCACTGATACTGTATCATGAACACTGTTTTTACAGTGACTATTTCTTGAAACTTGATGTAGCTAATCTCCTGTTACTAGCTATCACCAAAACTGTTTCTACATAGTTTTTGCTTCTCATGTTGTTTCATTACTTCCTCATGCAAAGCTTGAATTGGAAATGTCTGATTGGTGCAGTCCAGTCAACAAGCTTGAATCCTACATACCAGGAAGGCCAGGTTAGTGAGTGTATGGTATTTACAGCTTCTGCTAGTGGAGACTGGTTCTGCCTCATGGGATGGTGAAGTCCCCAGGGGTAGACGGAGGTGCAGATGTCCAAAAGAATGAAAATAGGGCATTATCTCTTCTAAGAAAGTGTTATTTATCAACACTGCAGTCTTATTAATCAAACAGAAACCCTCTAAAAACACAAGAAAAGGGATGCCATTCATTGTAGAAAACACTATTCATGTCTTATGATGAAACTGAATTGGGCTTATTTCTTGGCAATATATGTTCCATTTGACTTTACAAATTCCTTTGGGAGGACTGAGACAGTAAAATTTCTCTGCTAAAAGGATCATGAAGAGCTCCTGTTATACAAACCTGCCTCCTCCTTTCACCATCCCTCTGAGTCTTTATGGTCATCAGTCCTACTCACTGGAGCGATACATTTTAATTCCTTATATAAAAATCCAAGCAGAAGAAAGTGCAATAAAACAGATTTAGCTCTGATGTAAGCACTCCAAGATAATCTGTGCAAACCAAGCCTTTCAGGGTAATTATTAATTATGATTACAAATTACTCTGATCACTTGGGTTTTCTTCAAAATGAGGGAAACTTCTGAAAAATAGAAGGGTAATTAGTTGCAGTTGCACTAGTGAATGTATCTACTAGTAACATCAGGAATGGAAAGATAATGAAGTGGAAATAGGAATGGTAGATTATGAGCTGGAGTTTGTCATCAATTCAAGTGAGAAATCAGGTAAGTAAATGACAGCTAATTTCAGTCGCAGTTAGAATCCTGATTTGTAATCTGCCGGGATAGAGTGTAGGGAAGTATTGAAGGAGACAGAAAGAAAGACCTACCACTGACTGTTGTAAATGTCAGGAAATACACAAGGCCCTTCACACTTTATAACATCTGATTTGTTAAGAATTTTCCCATTTTTAAATTCTACATGTTGATTACCCATGGACTTAATCAGTAAAAGGAGTTAAAGGGAAAATGCTGCACAGGATTTGAAAATTCCAAACATATACCATGGTACAGAGGTTAACAAGAATTCCATCAGTATAGAATCAATGCTTTAACACCTAAAAGCAGTAAGTTATGTGCTCAACATGCACTTGTGATGTACCTAAAGTGTGTTTAAACTAGGAACAAGAAAGGAGGGTCGTTATCCTCAAGTAGCTAAATATTTATGCTGAAGAACTGCTCTGAAACACCTTCAAAGAATTAAAAAATTCATGTGCTGTAATTTTTATTGCACACTGATTTCAAAAATCACTGAGTCTTTTCCCCCTAATATGGTTTTCACTAGTCTATCAGGTAACTGCACAGTTTTATTTCTTTTAAGGTTGGTGATTCAGTGAAACATCTTTTCTATCAATATAATACTGGTAATCACGTGCAAAGATTTAAAAAATACAAAAGTTAGAGGGGTCTCAAAATTGAAAAGAGACTCTTACAAAAAAAGGACAAAGAACTATTTGCTTTAAGTAGATGTTTAAATAGTTTCATTTTGCCTAAAAGTATACATCTATCGAAAAAGCAAGAGAGTTCCAGAAAAACGTCTATTTCTGCTTTATTGACTATGCCAAAGCCTTTGACTGTGTGGATCACAATAAACTGTGGAAAATTCTGAAAGAGATGGGAATACCAGACCACCTGACCTGCCTCTTGAGAAACCTATATGCAGGTCAGGAAGCAACAGTTAGAACTGGACATGGAACAACAGACTGGTTCCAAATAGGAAAAGGAGTACGTCAAGGCTGTACATTGTCACCCTGCTTATTTAACTTATATGCAGAGCACATCATGAGAAATGCTGGGCTGGAAGAAGCACAAGCTGGAATCAAGATTGCCAGGAGAAATATCAATAAGCTCAGATATGCAGATGGCACCACCCTTATGGCAGAAAGTGAAGAGGAACTAAAAGGCCTCTTAGAGTGAAAGAGGAGAGTGAAAAAGTTGGCTTAAAGCTCAACATTCAGAAAACGAAGATCATGGCATCCAGTCCCATCATTTCATGGCAAATAGATGGGGAAACAGTATCAGACTTTATTTTTTTGGGCTGCAAAATCACTGCAGATGGTGACTGCAGCCATGAAATTAAAAGACACTTACTCCTTGGAAGAAAAGTTATGACCAACCTAGATAGCATATTCAAAAGCAGAGACATTAGTTTGCCAACAAAGGTCCATCTGGTCAAGGCTATGGTTTTTCCAGTGGTCATGTATGGATGTGAGAGTTGGACTGTGAAGAAAGCTGAGAGCCGAAGAATTGATGCTTTTGAACTGTGGTATTGGAGAAGACTCTTGAGAGTTCCTTGGACTGCAAGGAGATCCAACCAGTCCATTCTAAAGGAGATCAGCCCTGGGTGTTCCTTGGAAGGAATGATGCTAAAGCCGAAACTCCAGTACTTTGGCTACCTCATGCGAAGAGTTGACTCATTGGAAAAGACTCTGATACTGGGAGGGATTGGGGGCAGGAGGAAAAGGTGACAACAGAGGATGAGATGGCTGGATGGCATCACCAAGTCGATGGATGTGAGTTTGAGTGAACTCTGGGAGATGGTGATAGACAGGGAGGCCTGGCATGCTGAGGTTCATGAGGTTGCACATAGTTGGACACGACTGAGCGACTGAACTGAACTGAACTGATACATCTATAGCTTTTAAAAATTGAGCCATTTAACTCCTATACATATATAGAAACAAATCAGATGAATTGAAATTTAAGGACATAGCCTTTGACCTGTATTGGATTTTCCTCCAATCGTACTTATCAACTCCAGGGCAATGTAAAGGGTAGAACACCCACCCACTTGCTGGAGATTCATGACTGAAGATCAAATTAGTTCTGTAAGGAGGGGTCAGAGCAGATGAGATTCAAATAGACTTTGCTAAGAAGGGGTGATAGTCTTTAAAACTTCAAGTGTAGTGGTCTAGGAAACAGTAAAAGATAAATACTTGATTACATATCTCAGAATTATAAGAGAAATTTTACTGAGCATAAGTGCTAAACACAGAGACAATGATCATTATATTTAAATAAGTTAACCTGTATTTGTCTGAAATGATATTGTTTGTCTCACCACTATTTTTACAGGAGGAAATCAACACAATATATCTGATTCTGATATAGAAAAAGTAGTTGTGTATGTAAGTATCTCTAATTCTCTCACCCATATTTCCTTGCATTCCCTCATCTCCATAAATTACTGCTTTTTCTTTCTCTATTTTCTGTACCCAGACTTGATGGTACACCTTGTCATTGTCATAATCCCCTCTTTAGTAATGAAAGGGCTGGAAACAATAAAGACAGGAAAGAAAAGAAATTGAGGGGAAGAAAGGAATACTCCTTTTTTAGATCCTCTAAGAAAAACAAAACAACGAAAATGTGATTGGGGGAATTTGTTGTTGATACTTTTAGAATAATGATAAAAAATGCTTATGATAACGGGTTCACAAACTGGACCCCAGCCTAAAGTCTTGACTTCACTGAAGCCTCACAAATCTTCCCCAAATATATTTCTATACACTGTGCAATATGATGAATTGCATAATTCAATGGAGGGATTTCAAATACCAAAGCAGAATGATGTCTCTAGAAGACCATGGCATATACCCAAGGATAAGGAAGATGGATTGAGTACTTGGCTCCCTACTTTTGGTGTCCACCTAGTGGGTGGTACCTGAAATGCTCTGTCCTCCTGACAGGGTTGAAAATGAAGGCTCCTTGGGAGTTGGTGATGGACAGGGAAGCCTGGAGTGCTGCAGTCCATGGGGTCACAAAGAGTCGGACACGACTGAGCAACTGAACTGAACTGAACTGAAAGAGCTGTCTATTGGACCATGCTGAGTAGATCACTCAGGACAGAGAGGGATAAAGAAGAAGCAGAAGAAAAGCCTGTTGGAAGGAGATGTAATCTTACTTTTGGGTTCTGTGATGTTGAGATTTGCAAAGAAACTGAAAAAAAAATCAAGAATTTCCTAAAGACATCTCTGCAGAAGAATTTCCTCTTTATGCTGCTGCTTTGCTCATGCCTTGTGTTCTTCCAGTTTTGTTTTTGTAGCAGGATAATTCATTTGTAATTATGCAAACGAATGAATAAATGAACATCCAAAAGAACAGACAGGCTTGACTCAATCCAATCATTTTCAGAGCCCCAAGAGGACAGGTTTATTTTGAGAAATATCAGATCCAGAAGCAGCAGAAAAAGCTAATACTATATCCTCTGATGTCAAGTGCCCATTTTCATAAAAGTAATTATATGGAAAAAACCACATTTTTGCAGATTTTACTAAGTTCTGAAAACATAATGATTGTATAATGTTAATGATTTCTATTGTTGTTATAATTTTCCTTGCTCTTCACAAACTAGCATAATCTCAGAACTTAAAATACTGTATCTTACCATTTTATTATTAAATTTAAAAAGAAAGTGTATTTAGTAAATATACTATATTGTCTACATACTTGAGAAGCTTTTTAGGTGTAATTATACACAGAGCACAGTTATAATTTTAAACTAATAGGACACTTCAGATTGAAGAATGGGCTATACAAATATATATTCTTTTCCTATTCCAACTTTCCCTAAATGTCTACTGTCTCCCATAAAAGAAGACATACAACTTGATTATGTCTAAATAATCTTTACATCTTTATCAACATCAAAAGCTTTTTGAGATCATGTGTTGGAGCACCAAGAATATGAAATTCTGCCGTGATTTTGTGTCTTTGTGGAAAGGGTCCAGGTGACACTCCCTCAACAACCACAGGCCCTGTGATAAGCACAATGCCATTTCTTTCCTCCTGAGCAATCCTAACTCCTTTTACTTGAAAGAAGTGAAGGGTATATCTGTAAACACACTTGTCTTCTGTAAAAGAAATTGAAAATGGGTTCTATAAGAACAAAGAGGTTACAGAAATGGAAAACTCACAGTACCATTCAGAAGAAGAGGAACTATGGTCATAATATTCCAATAACTGGGATAAATCTTGTTCCTACAAATTTTGTTTTGGAGAATCAGTAAGATGATCATAGAAAGAAAAGCAACCAATTCAAGATATTTTGAAAGTGTTGAATCTATTCTTATAACTTACTCTTATTTATGAGTATTTGTACTATCCCCCAAGGTCCTGCCTGCCTAAGAAACCAGGGGATAGGGATGGGGCTTCATATGTTGATGCTTCTAAATCCGTCTAAGCCATGGGGAAGATTAGTTTCTTTGCTCATTTTCAGCACAGTAAAGGTTAACAGAGATTTGTCAAGAGAACACACTGATCATAACAAACATGCTCTTCCATCAACACAAGAGATGACTTGACACATGGACATCATCAGATGGTCAATACTGAAACCAGATTGATTATATTCTTTGTAGCTGAAGATGGAGAAGCTCTATACAATCAGCAAAAACAAGACCGGGAGCAGACTGTGGCTTAGATCATGAAGTCCTTATTGCATAATTCAGAATTAAATTGAAGAAAGTAGGGAAAACCACTAGACCATAGAGGTATGACCTAAATCAAAGTCAGGAATAGATTCAAGGGATAAAATCTGTAGACAGAGTGCCTGAAGAAATATGGATGGAGTTCCGTAACACTGTTACGAGGTGGTAATCAAAACCATCCTAAAGAAAATGAAATGTAAGAAGTCAAAGTGGTTGTCTGAGGAGGCTTTACAAATAGCTGAGAAAAGAAGAGAGGCAAAAGGCAAAAAGGAAAGACATACCCAACTGAATGTAGAGTTCAAGAGAATAGCAAGGAGAAATAAGAAAGACTTCTTAAGTGAACAATGCAAAGAAATAGAGGAAAACAATGGAATGGGAAAGACCAGATTTCTTCAAAAAATTGGAGGTACAAAGGGAACATTTCATGCAAAGATGGGCACAATAAAGCACAGAAATGGCAAGGACCTAACAGAAGCAGAAGAGATTAAGAAGAGGTAGTAAGAATACACAGAACTATACAAAAAAGGCCTTAATGACCTGGATAACCACAATGATGTGGTCACTTACCTAGAGCCAAACATTCTGGAGTGTGAAGTCAAGTGGGCCTTAGGAAGCATTATTATGAACAAAGCTATTGAAGGTGATAGAATTCCAGCTGAGTTATTTCAAATCCAAAAAATGATGCTGTTAAAGTGCTGCATGCAATATGCCAGCAAATTTGGAAAACTCAGTAGTAGCCACAGGACTAGAAAAAGTCAGTTTTCATTCTAATCCCAAAGAAGGGCAACGCGAAACAATGTTCAGACTACCACACCATTGCACTCATTTCACATGCTAGCAAGGTAATGCTCAAAATCCTTCAAGCTAGGCTTCAACAGTACGTGAGCCAAGAAACTTCAGATGTACAAGCTGGATCTGGAAAAGGCAGAGGAACTAGAGATCAAATTGCCAACATTCACTGGATCATAGAGAAAGCAAGAGAATTCTGGAAAAACATCTACTTCTGTTTTACTGACTATGCCAAAGCTTTTGACTGTGGATCACAAAAACTATGGATAATTCGTAAAGAGATGGGAATACCAGACCACCTTACCTGTCTTTGAGAAACCTGTGTGCAGGTCTAATAGCAACAGTTAGAACTGGACATGGTTTCACCAAGACATACAGAGCTATAGGAAGGTGGACATGAATAGGAAGAGAGGAGGCAGATGGAGACTGGGTAGCGGGAGGTTACCAGTTGCAAAGCATATTCAGGGATGTTAATTTTAAACTAATCTCGAATTGCCTAATGAGCTTCTAGGAAATGGTTCTGTCTCCCCAGGCCAAAAAGGCGAAAAGAAAGAAGGTGTGAGGCATAGAATAATGCCATCCTTCTTTGTCATTTTACTTATAAATAAAATAAGTTTATGAATCGTATTCTACTTTGAATGGCAAAGTAATGTCAATACTACTACTGATAGTAGCTGGTGTTACGGAACCGTTCATATCTGCTGGTCAGTTCTGGTAAGAATTTTACATGAACCACCTCATTTTATTCTTAACACATATGTTACTTAATCCTCATTTTATAGAGGAGGTTATGTGGTTAACTCAGGAGACTATAACCTGGGCTGTCTGATTCTGGAACTGATAGGCTTAACCATTCCTCTAAACTGCCTGTTTGATTGGGTTACTTTAGTTACAATAGTCATTTAAAAACCATGCACACAACTTAAAAAAAAAAAATTTTTTTTCAAGACATACTTTTGGTCACAATCCTGTGTGCTGATAGAGATATAGGTTAGGTTGGGGTTGTTAATAGCAATCCAGGCCCTTGAAAAATTATCTATGTGGCAGAAAGCTGAAGTCAGGCTTAAAACACTTTTTATGAGAAATGCTTTGCAATGTGGACATACAGTTGATAAAAATATGTTTAGCTTGCTAGAAAATAATTATGGGTCACCTTTAAAGAGTCTAAAACACACAGATGTCAGATATATCACAAGCTGTCAAAAATGTTTTCTATCAACCTAAAATTGTCTAGAGATTGCTTCAAATCCACATAATCTTAATAGAGTACGACTGTTTATGTGAGGCTTTTTGCAACAGCAGATGTGTGTGGAAAGATACACCCTGTCTTGCAGCTCCCTACTGGTCCACATCAGACTTGGCAGCAGGGAGTGGAAGTCAGGCATGCTTTAGACTCTTGACATAGATTCAGTGCAGCCGTTCTCATATGAAAGCAATTACCTAAGCACAGCATTGCACTGAGTACTTACCAGATTTTTGGAGCTCCATCTGTTCTTCCCTATGTAGAACACTTAAAATGAGGAAAAAAAGAAGCAACTCCAGAAAAGAGCTGCTAGGACTTCACAATTAATACACAAAGAGCTACTCAGTACTGTGTAAATACAAGAGAAAGAAGAAGAGGAAATAAGCATGAGAGGATGAAGATCAAATCCTGAATGTGAGAATATGGCTCAGAGAAGGAAGGTCCTAAGATTGCTAATGGGTCCAAGGTTTGGTTTTTGGAGGAATGGGAAAGTTCTAAAATTAGATTGTGGCGACACCGCACAACTTTGTAAATATATTAAACAGCCATTGAACTGTATACTTAAAATGGGTGAACCTTATGGTATGCAAATTATCTCAATAAAGCTGTTAAAAATGAAGAAAGAGAGGATGAAAGTCTTTAAAAAGAACAACAACCCAGCAACCATACAATGGGTGAGTGAAAATAAACTCTGACAAGCAGAATGACATTTTCCTACCAACAACACATTTATCCTAATATCTGCTCCATGTACTTCAAGATCTCTTTTTAAAGATGAGGGGATGGATTATTCAGAATGTTTTCCCAAATGGAGCCTGTTGTAGTGAGTGGATTAAAAATATCCCTCTTAAGTGGTCCTTTCCATTCTAGTATTAAGAACCTACTGCTTTTCACTGGCATAGAATTCTGAGAATTCAGTCCTAAGACAAAATGAGAAACAATGCTAATGTGGTATTTCTAATCTAAATATCAACAGGACACATGCTGAATGGCTCATAATCCCTTAAGGAGGGTTGGATTTCATTCTTATCTACAGGAATAAGTAACGGATACTTTGAAAAACAGGCTCTAAATGGGTGATATTAAAAACAGTACTAACTACCAGAACCACTGATAATAATAAAGTTTTCCCCAACACATTCCTCTAAGAAGCTGAACTCCACACCCCTGTTACCCAGAGACCATGACTGTCCAGAGTGGCTTTTTTTCTAATTTACATAAGGATATTCCCACAAGCTAGAAGTGATGTTGCTAACTGTTGCTGCTGCTGCTGCTGCTAAGTCGCTTCAGTTGTGTCCGACTCTGTGCAACCCCATAGACGGCAGCCCACCAGGCTCCTCTGTCCATGGAATTCTCCAGACAAGAATTCTGGGGTGGGTTGCCATTTCCTCCTCCAATGCATGAAAGTGAAAAGTGAAAGTGAAGTCGCTCAGTCGTGTCCGACTTGTAGCGACCCCATGGACTGCAGCCCACCAGGCTCCTCCGTCCATGGGATTTTCCAGGCAAGAGTCCTGGAGTGGGGTGCCATTGCCTTCTCTGAAGTCGAAGTCTAGAATACATAAATAGGACATTATTCCCAGTTTAAAATGTTTGGCATAGTGAGTGTTCCTGTATCTAGAACCTGCTTTCCCCCCACTATTTAAACCTCTTTTTCAATAGGTATAATCAATTAAAAAAAGAGGGAACTTTACCCTCAGAGATAGCTTAATTTTCAAAACCTGTTTAGTCCTGTTGCCTGTCTTCTAGACAAACTGCTTCCAAATAGCTAATTACCTTGAAACATCTCACTTCAATACATTAGGGAAAAAAAAGAGGCAGATTGGAATTCATATTACACCTTATGAAATTATTGGAGGAGGAAATGGCAACCCACTCCAGTATACTTGCCTGGAGAATTCCATGGACAGAGGAGCCTGGCAAGCTACAAGTGCATGGGGTCGCAAAGAGTTGGACACGACTGAGCGACTAACATTTTCACTTCACTATGAAGTTATTACTAATTGTGATGTTAAATATTGTCAGAAATCCAAAACAAATGTTCTTTCTTTTAACTCTAATTAAACTTGATTTCCAAGTTAATTTATATATGTTAGCAAACTAAATATTTTTCTGGCTATGGGCAGAACTTAGCAGAGAGATAAATCTCAAGTACTTTAAACAAAGAGACAGAAAACACTCTCAGGCATGACAACAATTTGGATAAAACAGAATTAACTGTTTGTCTACCAATAAATGTTTTGTCCTCAATCCCTGCTGATAAAAGAAGAGATTTTTAGAATGCATTCAGAACGCTTTAAACATTTAAGTGAATATCTAAAACATGAGTTTTCTGCATTTTCTGCCCTATAACCAAATTTGATAGATATCTCAAATTTCCATTAAGAATTATAAGTCAGTAATTTGACTTTTAAGGACAGATGACTTGTTTCTTTTATTCCCTACAGATTTCTGTGTAAGAGTCAATAAATGGTATTTACTTGTTCATTCTCCCACGTTTCCTTTCTATTTTATTTATATTGCATTGCAGTCCTTATGGAATTATGGGGTATTATTAGTATGTCTAAAGGCAGATAATGAAACTGAAGTTCAGAGAGGTCATTACAGGCTTAGAATCATGCAGCTATTCAGGTTTTTAGTGCATTTTTTTATTTACTCTTACACACTTTAGTATTTCATGTTCTCAGAGCAGGGATTACAGCCTATAATAGTACATCTGCAAAACACATACACACACATATTGCTTGACTGCTTTGATTTTTTTGATTGTTTTTTGATTTGATTGTTTTTACCCAGGTTTGATTTGTTTTTGATTGGTTGATTGTTTTGGTTTGATGGTTTTTACCCAGCCTCTATTTATTGTTTGTTCCTAAGGGGATGTGGAGGACATGCACAGAGGCTGCTCAGCCAATCAGCATCCTCTGGCTATAGTACTTTAGTTCTAGGGGAAGCACATGTATTCCATTTAGAGCCAATTAGATGTTATAAAGGCTTTTCCTGGGGCTTCTGGGAAAAGGATTCTCCTTTTTCTCCATCATTTTTAGTCTTTTCTGGGGAAAATTTGAGTGAAAATGGGGCCAACTCAGAGGAAGTAAGGCTGAGAGGTTAAAAAAGAAAAGAAATATGATCAAGGAGATATTCAGTTTTTAAAACAAACACTTGGAAAGTGTTTATAAGGTCCAAGCACAATCTTAAGTACTTTACAAAAACAGCTTTTTTAATGCTCTTAACAAACCTATCAGGTGGGTGCTATTCTAATCTTGGCTTTATAATTGAGGAAATTGAGACACAGAGATATTAAGAAACTTGCCGAATGTCACCAGCTAATATGTTAGGAAGGGCTTCCTTGGTGGCTCAGCAGTAAAGAATCCGCTTGCCAAAGCAGGAAATGTGGGTTCGATCCCAGGGTCAGGAAGATCGCCTGGAGAAGGAAATGGCAACCTACTTCCAGTATTCTTGCCTGGAGATCCCATGGACAGAGGAGCCTGGTGTGCTACGGTCTATGGGGTCCCAAAGAGTCGGACACGACTGAGTGACTAAACAACAACAACGAGTTAAGGAGCAGGGATATGGACCCAAGTGATCTGGCTCCATCCAAGTGCTCCTAGCTACTGTGCTAGAGACATACTGTGAATCCTTAGGTAAATCAATGGTAATGTAATACCTGCTTAACAATGGGTTCTCAAAGAAAAGACAGAAAGAGGAAAGGGAGGAAGAATAGAAGGGAAGGAAAGCAGGAAGGACGGGAGGAAAAATATTCCTGATTTGTTGCCAATTCCCTTGGTATTAATATTCATAATATGGCTGATATCAAGCTATTAACATGATATTATCTGGTTTTCAAAATTCCTAAAAATTTAATAATGAAAGGGTTGGCACAAGCCAGCTGCTCTAGTATACCTCTGGAGATTACATCAAATCTCCCTTCTACAAGATTGCATTTTTATGAATCTGTGATATGCTTTTTAGTTTAAGACGTTTGTGGTTGGGTTTTTGGTCTTTTGCAAAATAAAGTGTCCTAATTGATATCAAATTTTACAGATGATGAAATGCTTTCACGGAAATGCCCATTGTTATCTTTGACCACCACAATCACCTTGTGAAATAGACAAATCACTCATCGGTTTCTCCATCTTAACAGAAACTGACTTGAGGGGGTTATGAATTTGGACTATGTAGTACTGGCAACATAATTTGCGATACTCAGTGTAAAATGAAAATGTAATGTTCCTTGTTCAAAAATCATGAAGAATTTCAAGATAATAGCAGAGTATGAAACTAAATGCAGGGCCCTTCCACCCAAGGGGTCCTGTGTACCTGCTCCCCGTGAAGGCGGCCCTGGGTCTACGTGACTCAGCTGATAAACTTCAGAGGTGGCGCGTGAACTCATATCTACAAGTCTCATAGTTCTTACACTCTATCACACCGCTTTCCTGTAAGTTAAAGGATCTGTAAAACCTATACTTCTACGTAGGATTTATTTAAATTATTAATAATGACTATATATCATGTAGTCGATCAATTTCAAGTAAATACACATACTTGATTCACTTAGATTCCTATGTTGTAAAGCTATATTTTAGATCACAAGTATATCCAATCCCAGGTTTCCTTGGTGGCTCAGTGGTAAAGAATCCACCTGCAAGTTTGATCCCTAGGTCGGGAAGATAGCCCTGGAGAAGGAAATGTCAACCCACTCCAGTAATCTTGTCTGAAAAACTCCATGGGCAGTCCTTGAGGTCACAAAAGAGTTGGATATGCCTTAGCGACCAAAGGGCAACAATATCTTGTTGGTGGGAATGCAAACTAGTACAGCCACTATGGAGAACAGTGTGGAGATTCCTTAAAAAACTGGAAATAGAACTGCCTTATGATCCAGCAATCCCACTGCTGGGCATACACACTGAGGAAACCAGAAGGGAAAGAGACACGTGTACCCCAGTGTTCATCACAGCACTGTTTATAATAGCCAGGACATGGAAGCAACCTAGATGTCCATCAGCAGATGAATGGATAAGAAAGCTGTGGTACATATACACAATGGAGTATTACTCAGCCATTAAAAAGAATACATTTGAATCAGTTCTAATGAGGTGGATGAAACTGGAGCCTATTATACAGAGTGAAGTAAGCCAGAAGGAAAAACATAAATACAGTATACTAACGCATATATATGGAATTTAGAAAGATGGTAACAATAACCCTGTGTACGAGACAGCAAAAGAGACACTGATGTATAGAACAGTCTTATGGACTCTGTGGGAGAGGGAGAGGGTGGGAAGATTTGGGAGAATGACATTGAAACATGTAAAATATCATGTAAGAAACGAGTTGCCAGTCCAGGTTCGATGCACGATACTGGATGCTTGGGACTAGTGCACTGGGACGACCCAGAGGGATGGTATGGGGAGGGAGGTGGGAGGAGTGTTCAGGATGGGGAACACATGTATACCTGTGGTGGATTCATTTTGATATTTGGCAAAACTAATACAATTATGTAAAATTTAAAAATAAAATAAAATTAAAAAAATAAAACAGTAAAAAAAAAAACACAACATCCAATCTTAATTTATTTACATTTCCTTTAGGAAAAATTAAAAGAAATCTTGCCTTAAACTTGATCTACTTAAATTTTTTTTTTCAAAAAGCCAGAAAAAGAAAACAAATACTAATTCACATATCAGACTTTTAATTAATCTGATATACTTTCCCTGCTACCCTACCACCATACACACTCAACTGCCTTAATATTCAAAACTGAGACAACTCTAAATATCCTTGGGATTTTTCTGAAAAAAAAAAACAAAAACAAAAAAACAAAAAATACTTTTATGTCCTATGACAACATTTCAGAACTATCCCAGTTACTTTCTTCCTCATAGAAAGGCTATTTATAGTGCAATTACTATTTTTCACAGTGCCAGGCTCAATCTAATGAGTTTTATTACTAATGTTTTCACAATCAAAAATCATTATAACCCATGACAATATTTGGTGAAAAATGACAATGGAGTAATGAAATGGGAAAATAAATCTTTCATGTAAGATAACATTTAGAGGTTGCATCAGTAAGTTTCATATAACATCTGGGTTCCACTACTCAATTTTTGATGATTTTAAGAAAGCAGAAAACTCATCAGAATAAGCAGCTGAATAATGCTTCAAATTTAATCTATGCAAACAAATAACAGGTAGTTTATCATGAGTTATAATGTAAAGACAGAGGTTCAATGTAAATATTGTTCTCAACATTTCTGTTTACCTGTTGACTTAGACTATTTAATTTTCATTTTTGAGACAATACAAGCTGAGAAAAAAATATACCAGTATGATTTTCTAGAAACATGTCAAAATGCTCTAGTAAGTCAATATGCTGATATGCTTTCAGGATGATTTTCAAAACATTTCAAAATTACCATTCTTGATGAGTAATGTAAACAAATATACCACCAAAGAAGGCGGGTATGTGTGTTTTATATTAGCACTGAAATAAGAGCATTTCAGCCCTACAGGATTTATCCTTTACTGATAGTAGTATTACCTGCTCAGATCTGTTCTGGTGTTGGTATTGGTACTGAGTGAAGGTATTAGAGGAAGAAGCAATTTTGTCCTTCTCAAACTGTTTCTTCACTCTGGCCAAACCACCAGGTACTGTGCACATTTCTGATTCTTCCAGCATCTAAGACAAATTAAGAAAAAGGAAAATTCAACTTTACATCATCTCAGGGTGGGATTCTCAAGCTGTTTAAAAAAAAATCATTGACAGTTATTAATGGGTGGTATAATAGAAAGACAGTAACATAAACAATTATTTCAGAAGGGCTTTATTACAGAAAACCTTAATAAAAATAATCTATCCATATTGGATTTTCATGTGTCAGTCTTCTGATATAAAGTTAGAAGAATCTTCAAAGTATTGAGTTAATTTTCTTTATCTCAGATAGATTTTGATGTCTGGAGATTAGACCTATTAGAATATATTTCTCTCATACTACACAAACTAGCCAGATATTAGATAATGGATTAAATTTTAATCCATAATAAAGTCATTATTAAAATTCCAAATGTCTAGATAGGTAACACATTATTAAGAATATTAAAAAACATTTGACTTATTCCAAAATGTACTTAAATCATTAAGGATAAATAAAATAGCTTTGGAGTTATTTTAGGGGAGCATATTTTTAATCATACGCAAAAATGTTAAAGTTAATAAAAATAACCACTATTTAATACATAGTGCTGAGTGATTTTCTTCTATATGTTTACATATATTTTTTCATTTGATGCTTCTCCATATTCTGTGAGATATGAACTTTTATCATCCTCACTTTAAAATGAGGAAATTGAGGTTTGGGGAAGTAAGACATCTTGTTAAATTCTTACAACTAGGGTGTGAGTGTGGGAGCTGGAGTTTGAACCCACATCTGCCTGTCTTAATCACAGCTGTCTGTCTTAACACTAGCCTTTAAAAACTAGGCAGAAAAACAGATACTCCGGGCTGGATGTACCCTAGGACTCAGCTCTTAGCCTTGGTATATGAGACTCTGGGTTTGGGGGGAGGGTCTAAGTTTAGAAAGATCCTGGTCTATGGCAGTTTACGGATGAGAAAGCTCATTCTAGTAGGAGTCACTTGGAGCAAGCTGAACAACTTTGAGAAGTTGTCTCAGATACTCTGCCCCTGTAAGAAGCAGTAGTAACTCTAAGACTTTGGTTTTGACGATTCAGCATATTCCCCAGCCCAGCAGGCACTCAAGCCCAGGTGGGACGACAACTGTTAAGCAAACAGGCCCCAGGCCAACCCACTCTCCTCTAGGATGTGTCTCAGTATGAGACTGGGAGGAGATTCAGTGACACTTCATGCACAGAAGGTCTCCTGAGGTCTGGCCCAGTCCTGACATAACCCTGGAAGACTTGAGACCCGAGAGTAACTGGATACTTGTGAGCTGAGCTTCCCTGGACTGTGGATTCTTACGATCCTGAAATCTTGACTGAAATAGTTTCTCAAACAAGTACTAAAAGTACAACACTATATTGAGGTTTGCTATACGCTAAAGTGGGTTTCCAGAGGTGGGAGTGGTAAAGAATCCACCTGCCAATGTAGGAGACACAAGAGACGCGAGGGTTTGATCCCTGGGTCGGGAAAATCCCCTGGTGGAGTAAATGGCAGCCCACTCTAGTATTCTTGCCTGGGATATCCCATGGACAGAGAAGCCTGGCGGGCTGCAGTCCGTGGGGTCACAGAGTTGGACAGGACTGACCGTGCATGCAGGCACACACGCACGCAATACTCTAAGATACCGGAGATGAAATTAACATTCAGGATTGTCTGAATTACTGGCAGATACTCAAGTGGTTGCTTTATCAAGTTTATAACCTTTCCCCAGTTACAGGGCCTGCCAAATATTTAAGAATAGCACATTAGCTCAATGGAAAGAAGGGATACTTTCTATCAAACTGTAACAAACTTCATGCATAAATCCTGGTCAATTACTATCACTTGATACATGTTAAAATCATAAGAAATTATGGCATCTCTTTTGAAATTTAAGATAAAGAAAGGGAAGGGCAAATTAAGGCTACAGTATTTCTCTTATCCCCATCATTTAATTTACATAAATGACCTTTTTCAATTGATCATGTATAGATAATATATAAATATCAAATTACAGAAATCAAGCCAAATTTTGTTAAGAAAGTTACCTTTTCCAACAACTATAAACAATGTCCAAATGATGTGCAAATTAATCTGGTAGGTCTGATTAATTGTGCTAATGAATGGATACTTTCCTAGTATGTATGTTTGCACAAAAATATCAGTTCTTACACTGAATAGATTGCCTCTTGTCTACTAAACGAATTAGAAAAAAATGAATATATCCATTCATTTCCTTTAGCATCGTGCTTTGGAATTAAACCATGTTACACATGCAACAATGCATACAGTTTGTTAATATTTTCTAGTAATACAACCCAGTACTCCTGATGCCACTCGCTGGCCTAAGGGGGAAAGCCCTTTGAGCTATAGTTTAGTTAGTAGGACTGAAAAGGTTTTCTTGTTTACTTCAGCTTGTAAGTGCAAGTTTACCTATGTAAGATGGCAGGACTTACTCAAGAAGCAGCCTGTGACTATGAGCTGGAGTGATGTTTCTTTGCTTAGACTGAAATCATTTTGCCTTGGTTACCACCAGGTACTGACATCTCAACTACTCCATGTACTTGTCAATGACCATATAACTTAGATTGCTTTGCGTTGAACCTTTCAAAAAATGTTTATCCTTATTCTATGTTTCCTATTCTTGGACACAGCAACAAGATTTGGATTTTAATGGGTACACCAATAATAATTATTCTATTAACAAGTCAATTTAAATACCTAACACAAAATCTACCTAATGTTATTTTAATAGTAAGTTAATTTAAATATATAACACTTAAACCTAGGCGAGTATATTACATAGAGAATCAGCAATTTTGTTTACAAAGAACTGTTCTTGGTTTCTAGAGCATAATAGAAATGACATAATTTGGGGAGAGGACAAACAGTGATTCTGATCCCATGTATGAGCCTTAAAACCTTGGGCTAGAGTTCCTTAACCTCAGTTTTCTTTCTTATAAACTCGGAGGAGTAGCAACATATTTCTCACAGATTTTTTGCAAGTGTTGAAAAAGAAGATAAAGGAAATGAAACTGCACAGCACAAAATGTATTGTTTTGTTGCTTAATAAATGTTACTTCTCCTTTCTCCTCCAGGGGGCTTCTGTGGACTGATGCTTTTTCACAGGCAGGCCTTTCCTTTGGTGGTGGTGGTGTAGTCCCTAAGTCGTGTCGGACTCTTGAGACCCCATGGACTGCAGCCCGCCAGGCTCCTCTGCCCATGGGATTCTCCAGGCAAGAATACTGGAGTGGGTTGCCATTTCCTTCTCCAGGGGATCTTCCTGACCCAGGGATTGAACCCTGGTCTCCTTCTTTGCAGGCAGATCCTTTACCAACTGAGCTCTGAGGGAAGCCCCAGCCTTTCCTTTATGTTCAACAAAATACCATCTGGCTGATTCTAGGACAAAGAGAAACTGATCTAGGACAAAGAAACTATCTCAGTGTGATTCAAATATAATGGATTCAGTTTGGGGCCAAATCAATGACTTCGGAATTCTGCATATAAAATATTTGGTTTATTTATGTAGACAACACTTGGTTATAAGTAGTTTCCATGCTTTTTTGATTAAACAAACATTTGAAGCAATTGACCAAATGAGGCAGTTATTTTGCTGTATCTTAAATACTTATCAGGATTTCTCTGAGATAATATATGTGCTCATTTTTCTCAAAATATTAGCTTAGGGGCAAACCAAACAATAGGGCATTTTTTTTGGACCAAAGATGCTTTCCTGTATAAGAAGAGGCAGTTGAATATAGTTAAAAGAGTATTAGAGTCAAGAGACTTTGAATCTAGTCTGGCTCTGTTGCTATCTAATTACATGACCTCCCACAAATCGCTGTCCCTCAGTTTGTTTTATCTGTACATGGGCAGGAAACACAGGGACTTTTACATTCCTTTTATATAGACTTTCTTCAGAATAGCACTGAAATTAAAATTTTTTTATATGAAATAGTGAGAAATTTACTTTCTCATGTGCCCAATTTAAATGTTTTCCTTTTAACATACTATAAATACAAATCATGCCTTGTACACATTTGTTTTATGGTATAGTATCCTCGTGCCTAGCAAGATAAAAGTCTTCCTAGATAAAAGATAGCTTAGTAAATAGCTAGTCTTTATCTAGGTATTTTCAAAGTCAGCTTGTTTCCCCAAGAAACATTTTTCCAATTTATTATCTAACTTGTGGTGAAGTTGCTTAATGATCCAGCAGGGGGTGCTATGTAAGAAGGCTGGCAGGAGGTGCTGGAGGGATACTATTTGTTTTGGAAGTATTTAGATACTTACTTCTCTACATTCATTCAGCATCTATGCTGTGTCTCAAATGTATTTTAATTACGATGCAAAATCTTAAATGTCATCTAGAATTGCAGTATTGTTAATGAGTTTGGCACAGTCATTCTTGTCTCTGAATAATTTGTAAAGAAAAACGCTGCTTCACAGTAGCTATTTTAGAATACCACCCTTCTTGGCTATTCTCTCTCTCTTTTGGATAAATGAACATCTTTGCTAATTTGAAGATTATAATTATAAAAGAATATCCTTACATTCCATTAAACTATAAAGCTTCTACTAATAACATGACTTCTCAAATCCTGTGGCTTGAAGGCCACAGAATATGGAGCCCAACAAACTCTTTTGAATATGACTTTATTATGCACTGGCTCTAAAAATCGGTGGTCTTACTGAATCCTGCTGTTTCCTATAATCATAATTGGTTTAGCAGAGTGCCTACATTGCTAATCTCCCTCATTTCTATGTTGATTAAGCTACTCGTAATGGATTTAGTGCATACAGAGAAATGAAAAAAGCAAAAGAAATTATATTGCCAGTGAATTTAAATTAACTATACATGTGACCAAGGAGGATGGGAGACAGACCCACATTATTAAGATTTTGAAATTAATTCCCAACCTTCCTGAGGAGAATAGCTATAGGTTAAATGATAATTGTGGCAATAATAACACATTTATACAGTGCCTTACGGCTTACATGTAAATTATCTCTTTGACTCTTTGCAGAGACCCTCTGCAGTAGGTGGTTTTTCCCATTTTTCAGTTAAGGAAACTGAAGTTCAGAGAGGGGTTAAGATAGTAGCCCAAGTTTATACAAATGGTAAGTGGCAGCGTGCATGCTAATTGGCTTTAGTCTTGTCTAACTTTTTGTGACCCTAGGGGCTGTAGCCTGACAGGCTCCTCTGTCCATGGGATTCTTCATGCAAAAATACTGGAGTGGATTGCCATGCCCTCTTCCAGGGTATCTGCCTGACCCAGCAATTAAACCTTAGTCCCTTATGTCTCCTGCATTGGCAGGCAGGTTCTTTACCACTAGTGCCACCTAGGAAGCCCCAGCAAGTGGCAGAGCTGAAGCTTAATTTCAGATACCCTGAATTTGATACATAGTATTTCTGTTTTCTCTACTTTATCCAATTTATCCAGTAGTATTCTTATATTGCCATGTAAAGAGGGCATGTGAAAGGCAGACAATCAGCCGGCTTAATGCAGAAGCACCAGGAGCAGCTTACATTGGCGGAGAAGCTGCGGCAGTCGCCCCTGGAAACAGCTGCCTGGTACTTCGCCATCCGTTCCTTCAAGGACACCACCTCTTGGAGGTCTGATGCACTCTTGCTCTGCACGGCAGTGTCTTCTGCAAATCCACTTGCAGGCTTATTAGGGCCAGTAGTCACTAAAAACAAACGTAGCATGCTCAGATATGATTCAGGTTTTAAAAAGAAAATAACATCATCTTAGGAACAGTGAAGGCAGTTAAAACATCTGGTTTTGGAAAGCAGACTGTAATATACCACAGTATTGCCCATGTTTCATGGTCACCTTCTTTTTTTAAACTTTCAAGCAAAGCTACAAGCCCATAGAGAAGCATCTGCTTATGCAAACAGCAAATGAAAGTACTGCCCCTCTTTCCTGCCATCATTCCAATAAACAGTAAGTATTTATTAAGAGACACATAATGTTAATGAAACTCCTGAAGTACTATGTATTGGATTTATGCTAAATGCTATAAAAGCATAATCTCATTAACTTCTCTAACCACCTCATGAAGTATGTTCCATTATTTTCCAAAATTTACAGATAAAGAAAATGGAGAATCAGAGTAATTAAAAAACTTTCCCATGATCACACAATTAGTGTCAGATTTGGTGGTTTGACTAAATCTTTAGCAAGTCTAAAAATTGCTCTTTGCCTCTCACTTTACCTTTCAACCCTCAAGGAGATAGATCTAGAAAGATCTATTGAGATAGATCTAAAATATGTGAATGCTATGAGAATTATAGACTGGAGTTTTTCCTTTTATTTCATAGAGGCATGTGTTACATAAGACAGAATTAATAGTTCCCTTTAAAAAAACTTTTACCAGTCATTCCAGATCACCTGATATTTTCCCATGAAAGCCATCTACCTGACAAAAATATAGGGCATTAGATATTACATATTTGCAAACAGAGCAAAAGCCTGATTGCATGACCACAGGATAACAGATGTTAGAAGCAGAAACATCTTAGAGATACTGTAGTCTCATTTGGTCTAATTGGTTCCTTTTAGGCATAAAGAAACACATCTAAAGGTTTCTTGATGTGAAAGGAATATAAGGACCCTCCCTGGTTAGTGTGATTCTCCATGTTTATTTAAATATTGGTGCCAGAGTTGATTTCACAACTAGTTTTTGTTATTTAATTTAGTGTTTCTTTGTTGCTATCACTCTGCTGGTTTACTATTCACTCTTTAAAAATTGTAATTCCAAAATCATTTCAAGGGCTCCTTCTGGGGCCAACCAGTGAAAGGTGTGTGTTTTGATGTCTATCACTCATTCATACACCCTGCCTTTCTCCTTAGGGCTTGTTGATTTTTGGACTCATAGGGTAGTGGTTTTTGGTGTACTTTGTTATTTGAATTGGTTTACTAACACTGACTCAAAGCCCCAGAAAACCCCAGTTAACAGACCACCAAGCTGTTTCCTCCCTGCCTTGTTCCCCTATCTTCTCACCTTGTCCCCACACTGAACCATCTTATTACATTGTTTTTTCCATCAGCTACTTCAAAGTTTATGTACACACAGCAATTTGAGAATAATATGTGTGACCCAGGAGAGATTAAAAATCATTTGTAGTTTGACTCCGTGAGTATTTGGCTTTCCTTAAGGACTTATTATATTAAATTATGGATATATTTTAAGGTTTTAATTTTTTTATATTTTATTTCACTCATATCAAAAAGAAACAAAATATAAAGGAATAAGACATTGTATCATATGCATGCTGTGATTGTATAACCTGATATATTCACAATAAATGTGAATTAGTTTTTAAAATTTACCTGTCTTCCGAAAACTCTATATATCCACACAAAAGTATAACTCCTCTAGATAATCCTGATAAAAAGAGATTCCCACAATCTACTGAAAGTCTTTCACATGCTGAGGAAAATATATCTTTATTTTTCTCTGTGCATTGTCTATTTGTACAGATGAATTCTGATCATGTTCAGCCATACTCCTCTTGTTGTAAATGGTCACTATATAAATTTTATTGAACGTGAACCACTAAAGGTTTTCCACATTATGATATAAATTTCATTTTGTACATTATTCATAAAATATGTCATTCTTTTATCAGTCTTAATAGAAAGTCAGTAGTTTATTTTTGCAAAAATGTACAGAGTATTTACTTTCCAAATACTTCAATTTTTATCAATTTTTATCCTACTTACTGGGAAATGCCTAAGATTATTAATGGTCAGGAAATCAGTTGCCTGAGTATGAAAGAGATTTGGCTTCCATTGCCTTGTGGCTCTTTATTCTGATCACAGAAAAGACACTACATTTTAATCTCTCTGTTTTTCTCTCTCTCTCCCCCTCTCTTTTCCCCATCAGTGACTTTGCCTACACAGGCAGGGTAGTGGAGTAGAAAACCTACCTGGAGCAAATAAATTGTGTCCATGTTTTTTAACCTCCTAAGTCAATGTCTTTTAATTTCCTCATCTGAAAAACAAGGTGATGCTTCCTGTCGAATGTACTGTGAGGCAGCACACCCATCTGTTCCTATTCTGATGTTGATGACACCTGATGTACATTTGTAAGGTTCATAAAAAAGCTTCTTTTTTTATTTTTAACTTATTTATTTGTTGAAGTATAATTGCTTTACAGAATTTTATTGTTTTCTGTCAAACCTCAACCTGAATCAGCCATAGGTATACATGTATCCCCTCCCTTCTGAACCTCCCTCCCATCTCCCTCCCCATCCCACCCCTCTAGGTTGATACAGAGCCCCTGTTTGAGTTTTCTGAGCCATACAGCAAATTCCTGTTGGCTATCTATTTTATGCACCCCACTCCAGTACTCTTGCCTAGAAAATCCCATGGATGGAGGAGCCTGGTGGGCTTCCGTCTATGGGGTCGCACAGAGTCGGACATGACTGCAGTGACTTAGCAGCAGCAGCAGCATATATTTTACACATGGTAATATAAGTTTCCATGTTACTCTTTCCATACATCTCACCCTCTCCTCCCCTCTCCCCATGTCCATAAGTCTATTCTCTATGTCTATTTCTCTATCGCTGCCCTGTAAATAAATTCTTCAGTACCATTTTTCTAGATTCTGTATGTGTGCATTAGAATACAATATTATCTTTCTCTTTCTGACTCACTTCACTCTGTATCATAGGTTCTAGGTTCATCCACTACATCAGAACTGACTCAAAGGCGTTCCTTTTTATGGCTGAGTAATATTCCATTGTGTATATGTACCACTACATCTTTATCTATTCATCTGTTGATGGACATCTAGGTTGCTTCCATGTTCTAGCTATTGTAAATAGTGTTACAATGAACAATGGGCTACATGTGTCTTTTTAAATTTTGGTTTCCTCAGGGTATATGCCTAGGAGTGGGATTTCTGGGTCAAACGGTGGTTTTATTCCTAGTTTTTTAAGGAATTTCCATACTGTCTTCTATAATGGCTGTATCAATTTACATTCCCACCAACAGTGTGAGAGCATTCTCTTTTCTCCACACCCTCTCCAGCATTTATTGTTTGTAGACTTTTTGATGAGGGCCATTCTGACTGGTGTGAGGTGATATCTCACTGTAGTTTTGATTTGCATTTTTCTAATAATAAGAAATGTTGAGCATCTTTTCATATATTTGTTAGCCATCTGTAAGGACAGTCCCTTTCTTAGTGATGTGTGGCAAAGAAGATAGGAACATTGGTTGCCTGACCTCATGATATGCTCTTTCAGAATACGATTGAGATTAGAAACAGTGTTAACTGAGTTTAGGGTTACTTTAAAGAGAAAGGCAATACAGAACAAAGTGAGTGTAAGACAGACTCAAAGATATCCTGTACAACACAGGGAATATAGCCAACATTTTGTAATAATGGTAAATGGAAGATAACCTTTAAAAATTAAATAATTTAAAAAAATTACTAATAATTGACTGAAAACTAAAGATGCTATTGTCATAAAATACGTGCAGAAAATAGGGAATAATAGGACCTGTAAGTGTTCTAATGGAAAACAGAGGGTGGAGTAACATGTTATAAGGCTACAGTGGTCTGTGAAAAAGAGGAAGGGAAAATAAAATTTTAGATGACTATTTCTAATAGGAAGCATTATAAATATTTACATCACAAAACCATTGTTCTAGAAGTTATTTGTCTCTGGGATTTAGAGGTAATTCACTGTGCAGATGAGTAAATAAACTTTTTTAAAAGTTCAATGAATTCTCTCAAATCTCCAGTTAATGAGTTTTCCAGCCCAGCCTAGACTCTATTGTAACCCTATATATAGAATGTTTTATTTGCTGATAAGAAAATAATTGCTAATCCACCCCAAAATTAATTCTTTCTGCAATAGAATATATCCTGTAAAGCAGAAAGAGCATATAGGGAAGCACTTGGAAAGAATATACACCACTAACAAATCTAAGCTGTTATTATGAGACTATTGGAAACCAAGGGTAAGAATGCCTTTTCAAAGAATTCTGAGATTCTTAGGGAAAAGATTTCTATTATTACCTTTTGTAATATAAGAAGTTACATACTCCAGTTAGACCCAATTGATGTCCACTTCCTATTTTCTTAAATCATGAGAGAGTCTGTGACTATTTTTCATGTCTCTATTTTCCATGAGCCCCAAACATGCGCTTTTCTTCTGCAGTTTTTAAAAATGAAGAAACTGACTAAACCAATTGATCAATCAAGCAAATTTACCTAGGTTGCAAAATTTATTATGCTTCCTTGAGTTTTACTTCCTGTGGAAAGTCCTTGTTTAAGGAATTTTTAAAAAAGCAAAGTAGTACAAGGTAATGCAGAATGCCCTGATTTTGTTGAGCAATTATTCATCTGCATGTAATCAGTCACAGAAGGGTTTGCATAGTCAGTCTTCTGTGTTTTCTTGGAGGTGATAATAGTTTTAAGATATCAGATATACAAAATGATGAGGAATAGTCAATGTTTTGAATACACTTTGAAATTTTCTCCTAATTTCACAATTTCTGTTATCAGTGAAAGAATTCTTAGAAATATGCAGAGACTAATATCAAGAGGCATTTCAAAAGGGTCACTGAGACATTTGCTATGAACTAGTCTTTGAATTAGCTGTTCAGGAATTTTCAAAGATGCAATTCAGTATTTTTATTTTATAAATGATATATTCCTAGAGCATTAAAAAATGACAAATCTATCCTTATTTCTCATTAAAAAATTAAAAAATGACAAATCTATCCTTATTTCTCATTAAAAAATGTCTAAAAAGTAAAATAACAAGTTATAAATATAATTCTAGGGTCTTTTTAGAGTAATGACTTGGAAATAAAGGTTAATGCTAGATACATAGTGGTAGGCTCAGTGTATTGCTTCAAAATACTGTCAAAGTCATAAAAGTATTTACTTAGAAAACACCTAATGTGGCAGGATTCACACGGCCAAGTGCTTTGTCATGATCTTATTTCTAAAGCAAGATTCAATCTCAGCACATTTTCTAAATTTAAATATGTCTTCTTATTTTCAAAATACAAGAGGCCCGTTCCCAAATCGTAGTTGTGGGTAAAGTTTTATGGAAAAGACGATATGTCAATGGATGTTATTGGATGAAAGACTGATATTGAACACCAGGAGCTTCAAAACTGGCTTGCACAAGGATGGTGTAAATTTTTGTGAGTCACCTCTTTACTTCTCCCTTTTGCCTGCGCAATACGAGCTATGTGAAATAAAGTAAAAAAATACTTTGACCTCTTTATTTCACTAAGAGACTGTTTGCTAGAGTCTGAGTTGTAAAGCTGATATTTGGTCTCTCTGATTTAGAGCACAGGTATAAGCAGAGGTGTGTCTGATTTCCTAGCTGTGGTGAAATCAGAAGGAAAGTTATCAAAGGTGGGAAAAGAACTAAAGGTATAAAACTTTTTTAGAAGACTTAAAGCACACATTGAAGGCAGTTAATAGAGTTACTATATGTTGCAGAGGACTCCCCGGGTAGCTCAGATGGTAAAAAATCTGCCTGCAATGCAGGAGACCTGGGTTCCATCCCTGGGTCCAGAAGATCCCCTAGAGAAGGGAATGGCTTCCCACTCCAGTGTTCTTGCCTGGAGAATTCCATGGACAGAAAAGCCTGGTGAACTACAGTACGTGGTGTCACAAAGAGTTGGACATGACTGAGCGACTTTATTTTTCATATACTGCAGAAGAGAAAAACCAATAGCGAAATACTAATGACAATGTGAAAGAAGATGACAAAGATGGAGAAAAGACAGCAAAATTCAAAATGCTACTGCAAGATAGTAGCATTTCAGTGGGAAGGTGGAGGAATGAGCAGAACAAATGAAAAATAGAATTTTTGCTGAAAATAGAAGAAATATTTGCTGAAAATAAAAGTTGGGCATTGGTAGATTTAAAGTATTTACCATAATCCAGGATAAAAAGTAATTTTAAAACACTGATAGTAAATCCTGGTAAAACATTTCAGAATCAAGGAAAAGAAATCACCCAGACAGATGAAGGATTTCTGTGATGATGAGGCAAAATTCAGGATGTCTTCTTTTTAACACTGAACACTAAAAGCAGTTAGAGAACTGATTACTGAAATTTTAGTTTCCGTAGAGAACTAGAGTCTCTGTGAATTAGAGTCTATGTGAATTCAAGACTCTGAGAACTAGAGTCTACGTGAATTCAAGTTGGTACTCATGTGAAAAGTCAATAAAAATCAAGACACAATCCTTTGAACAAGTCAGCCAAAAAGAAAACACAGAGACTTAACAAAATCAAATGCAATAGTGTAAAACCAAATGTAAATAAACATGTGCCAAACTTCACCTAAAAGACAAAAGACAAATATTAATAAGTCCAGTCATACGCCACTTGCAAGACAAAATTTAAAAAGAAAATCTTGGGCAAGAAATTGCCAGGCAAAAATAAATGAAGAGGAGTTATCATGGCTATATTCCTTTCATGCAGTAGCATTAAAAACAAAAATATATTCAATGAAATAGAGAGCTATTCTATAAATAGAAGATGCCATCCCACTATGAAGCCATAGCAACAATGGGCTTCTGGATGCTGACTAGCATAGAACAGAAACATATAAAGGTCATCTGTAACAAAAAGGAGAATTTTTATATAATTGTTGTAAACATAATTGCTGTGGATGACTTTAATGTTTTTCCATCTTTGCCATATGAAACTTCAAAAATAAATTAGCTGAATTATACTTTAATAAGGTTTATTTTAATGTCATTTATGTATTATTTATTATTAAACAAATACTGCTTATAATAAATATTCATTATGCTCCAGAACCTCCAGTCTAATTGGTAAGAGAGACAGGCAATTTTAGTTTAGAGCGTTTATGGTTTTCCCTCAGGTTGAGTTGGGAGCCCCTGGGATGGGGAGAACCTAATCTACCTGGGTGTGTCATTGCGTTAGGTGTCAGGAAGGCATCCTGAGAAGTGGAATATCTGCCCTGAAACAAGAAAGAGTTGGCATGTGACCATGTGGAAGAGAAGAAGATGCAGAAGAGGAACGAAACAGCAGAATTACCAACAAATCGTGTTGGGAAAATTAGGCAATGCTTTTGAGGAAAACATTAAGAGTTTCTCACCACATGTCAAAGTCAGGAAAATATTTAGAAAACACCTAATATGACCAGATTCACACCACCAAGTGCTTTGTCTTGATCTTATTTCTAAAGCAAGACTTAACTGATTTTTAAAATGATGAAAATTCCTTAGAGAGATATAGCTAATTCATAAAATGAGTTCAGTTGGACTTTCTCAGCATAAAAATTCAAAGTGACAAAATCTTTCAAAATATGTATTGAGACAAAAGAAAACTGGAGGACAGACAAGTATAATAAATAGGCTGAAGTGTTAATTTTCTAATTTTCTGTAAAGAACACTGGTTGAAAAAAAAACCTAACATTATTGAAAAGACAAAAAAATGACTCAAAAGAATGATTCACAAGCAAAAAAACAATAGAAAATATGTATAAAGTGCTTTCTACATGTCAGACATTAGTCTTCCTAATGCTCTCAACTGCCTTATGAGGTAGAGACTATATTTATTTTTAATCTCCATTTTACAGATAAGGAAACAGAGACACAGAAAGACTGTCAAACTTGCTCAAGATCAGGTGGCTAGTAAGCTTCAGAGCTGGAAAGGAAGCTAGACAATCTGGCTCTGGGTTCTGTGACTTAAGTACAATTCTATGCTATATCTCAAGAAGTACAAATGTCCAAAAACCAAAAGACAAACCCAAACAATTACCTTCCCAAGGAAAGAGATGAAGTAAAATTCAAACAACAAAATGATGTTGTTTTTTTTTGCTAACTGACTCATTGCATATGCAATAAAAACATATAAAATAAACAGATAGACCTAGAATACTGATCTGATGTATAATTATGACTCAAAAGAAATTCTAAGGTTTAATAGTAATTTGAACTCTCAGGCAGAAAAATAAGAATTTAAAGATTTTTTTATTAGAAATTTTCTAAAATAAATTTAAAAAGCCTTTATTTAGTCCAAACTAAAAGCCAGGCAAAGAATGAGCTGGAGTGTCACAAAAGTCCACAAAGCTGATGCAAATACAGATGTCAGCTTCAAAAGGCAAGTGTACTTCTGGAGACATATTAATAGCCTTGCTATTATATTCTGGATGCATTCTAAAGAAGTCAACTACTTAGTACTCAGAAAATTGACTTAGAACTAAATTGGGAGAATGATGAACTAAATTCCATAAAATCTAAATATATGATTTATAACCCAGCTCAAATTTGTGTACACCAGATCAAATCTATGGACATACCATAGACTCAGAGCCATTAGCATGAATAAATTTTCTATAATTCTTAACATTTGCATATCCCTCAGCTAATAATAAAATTCATCTCTTTTAAGCATTCAGAATGCTGCTGCCAAGTCAAATTTGTACTCAATTTGAGTTTTATATATTTTACCCTTATTTGAATATTATAAAACCAAGAAATAGGTGGAGAATAAAATGAAAGAGCAAGTGTATAGCAAATCCTGCATTAATTTACAGTGTTTAAAAAAAACATGGAGAAGAAGGGCAGAGAGTTAACTGAGTAAAACTGTTTGACATGACGGCACGAAAGGCATGCTGTGGCATATGCACCCAGTAAATCAGATTCCACCTTTTAAACCAACCTCCCTCTGGCCCCATTCCCCCCAGAAGCATTGTGTCGTGTGTACTCTAGTCACCTCTCCAAAATCCATTCATTCATGTGATTTGCACGATTTATACATTAACAAGAACAGATCATCTCTCAGGGTAATAAAAAGGATTAGTTCTTGCCTTCTTAGTAAATCTTCCCTAACCACTCTTCTTCTTATTCAGGTACTGGAAGAGATCCTACACATCCAGTTGCCTTACAGAGGAGAAAGACAAGGTTTAGCAATGTGGTAAACAAAGTATAGTTTCTCAAAAGACGTGTACATCCTTATCCCCAAATCTGTGAGTGAGTGTGTGTGTGTGTGTGTGTGTGTTCAGTTATGTCCTGACTCATTGTGACCCCATGGACTGTAGCCCGCCAGGCTCCTCTGTCCATGGGGTTCTCTAGGCATGAATATTGGAGTGGGTTGCCATTTCCTTCTTCAGGGGATTTCCCTGATCCAGGGCTTGAACCTGTGTCTTTTGCTTTTCTTTCATTGGCAAGTGGGTTCTTTACCACTGCACCACTGAGAGGCCCCATTATCTGTGAATATGATATTTTATTGGGTTGACCAAAAGTTCATTCAGACTTTCCTGCAAGATCTTACAGAAAATCTTGAATGTACTTTCTGGTCAACCCAATACATGACAAAGGGGACTTTGCAGATGTGATTAAGAATTTTAAGGTGGGAAGATTATCCAGGATTGTCCAGGTGGGTTCAATGTAATCACAAGGTTTCACATGAGGGAAAGAGAGGCAGGAGAGTCAGAGTCAAAAAGGAGAGGTAATGACAGAGGTGAGAGAGGGGGAAGAAGGTGAAGAAGGAGAAGAAAAAGAGGAGAAAGAAGTGGAGGAGGAAGGAGAAGAGGAAGAGGAGTGAGAGGGAGGGGAGGAGGAGAAGGAGAAGACTGGGGTGGGGGAGAGAGAGAGATGTAATACAAAATCTAAGCTACAGGCTTTGAAAGCAGAGGAAAGATTCCATGAGTCAAGGAATGCAGGTAGATTCTAAAAGCTTAAAAATGTAAGCTCCCCCATAGAACTTCTAGGAGGAAGGGGTGGGGGGCATCCCAGGCAACACTGTGATGTTGATCCAGTGAAACTTGTTTTGGACCTCCAGAACTGTAATAGAATGGATTTGTGCTATTGTAAGCACAATTGTATGTATTAATAACTGTTTGCATTAATTTGTTACAGCAGCAATAGAAAACTAATACAAGCATCCACTATACATACATATATATACACCTCACCAAGTTGGAAATCACTACACAGTAAATTATTTTTATGGCATATTTCAGTTCTAGCTGCCCCAAATTTCATAGATTTATACACACAAACCATGCTCTGTTGGAAACATCTTTGAATTTCTTTGTGCCTCAAAGAATAAATGTTCACCTACTCATATATAAGACTTAGTATAAAAGTCCAATTAGATTCTAATCTCTCTGAGTAACAGAACTGCCATTTCTAACTGTAATAACAACTTCTTGTATAGATTTGTCTTCTCTTTTCTGCAGCCCCTAGCATCTCATAAGAAGTTCTCCTGGTACAAGAGCAGTTATAAATGTATAGAATTTAGATGGAAATTAAATAATCATTAGTGCTTACTATAGCTAGTTTGGACATATTTGAAAATTCAATCATATTGCTATTAAATATTTTAAATTGATTGCTTAAAGTATTGGCCAGTTAAAAAATCAATAATTGAATTAAATGACTTAAATTTCTTTGAAATGGTCAAATAAATTGAAACTATTAAATGCCTATAGATGATGCGTACTTTTACAAAATAAGTCTTGTTAGATATTTCCCTAACACAATGAGACTTATATTGCATTACAACAATAACTACTTGTTAATGAGTATCAATTATGTATTAGCCATAACCTTACACATCATTTTATGTCTAATTCTTATAACAACTCTACCTGATGGGTGGTATTATTTCCAGTTTACTAATGGCAAAAGTAACATTTAAAAAGATAAAATCATACAATACATGGCTGAGCTTGAAAAAGTTCTGGTATTTCTGAGTACAAGGCTATTTAACTCTGCACAGTCTTTTATGTAAGTGTTTTTCATTAACATATAACATTATAAAGTAAACTTTTAATGAAGGGTATGAATGTCCCTTTCTGCTTCCTAAACATCTACACACAAATCCTTTATTTCAGAGTATCTAGGGATAAATCAAAGGGAAACCAACAAAGTGAATTTTTGTGCCTCTAAGTGAATTCTTTTTTTGTCCTTATAAGCTTGAGTTTAGAACTGGAAATCAAGCAAATTCTTCATCTATATTTCTTCAGTCACTCATTGTGGAGCTCAAACTTGAGATAGGGTTAGGTATTGATCCAAGCCAGCAGGGACAGAGTCAAGCTTTTCTGTAAGGGAAGGAAATACAAAGCCAGGACTACTCTCATTGCTATTGATTTGTTTTGCCTCAGGGCATGGGAAGTGGTGGCATGATTCCATCAAAGTTTCTTCTTGTTTAAATCTGTATCCCAGGTATACAATAAGGGTATTTGATAAACTCTCCCCTTAAGGCTGTCAGCATACATTTGTTAAACATTTATTACTCATCTACTGTTGACCATAAAGAAGGCTGAGCCCCGAAGAACTGATGCTTTTGAATTGCAGTGCTGGGGAAGACTCTTGAGAGTCCCTTGGACAGTAAGGAGATCACATCAATCCTAAAGGAAGTCAGTCCTGAATATTTATCGGAAGGACTGATGGTGAAGCTGAAGCTCCAGTATTCTGGCCACCTGATGCTAAGAGCTGACTCATTGGAAAAGACCCTGATGCTGGAAAAGACTGAGGGCAGAGGGAGAAGGGGGCAACAGAGGATGAGACGGTTGGATGGCATCACCAACTGAATGGACATGAATTTGAGCAACTCCAGGAGATAGTGAAGGGCAGGGAAGCCTGGTGTGCTGCCGTCCATGGGGTCACAGAAAGTCAGACATGACTTAAAGACTGAACACCAACAACTGTTGACCACGCATAGTGCTCAGGGCAGGGCACAAAGTAATCACTGTTGTATTTAGTCCTGCTCTACTTGAAAAGAGAAGAAAAGAAAAACCCCAGAGTGATCCTCAAGAAACACAGTGTTCTAAGTGTTGATCTGGCCTTGTGTCTAAAAATAGAACTACAACAGCTTGCATCATTTCCACATGCTGACTTAGGAATAAAAAGTTCCCATATGGCTGGCCCTGCCAAGGAAGTTAGCTTTTGTGAATATGCAGCAGCTGGAGTCCTCCTGAGGTGGGGAATCCTAAAGGAACTTGGTGACACACATACCACATCCCCATCCCCCAAACCACATTCATTTATACTGAGATGAAACTGAAGTAAAATAGATCAAGACTAATCATATTGATGGGGTTGAAAAGTCCCTCACATGTATCCTCATAATGGCTTAATTTCTCTTCAGATTTTTCCCACTTAACCCAAGCAATGAGTAGCTCTCTCTACTGTGCTCTCCCAATGTTTGAAAATTACACTTCTGTTTGCATTATGTGTTACTTTTTATTGTATTGTTGAATCTCTCTGTCATCCCTACTTTTCTCCCCTTCCACCTGTATGCAAGTTCCTCCAGCACAGGGCTGGGTTAAGCTCATTTTGAAACCCGTTTTATATCCGTTCTACCTGGGTTTCATCCTGCATGAGGCAAACCCAAGGGAGATTAACCATCTACTCTGGACCCAGAAAGCCTGATATTTATTCTGTCTCTGACACTTACTTTTGACTTTAAGCAAATTTCTTAACCCCTGGAAGTCTTCTTCTTCCCTATAACAAGAAAATGATACCAGAACCCAAATGCCTGTAAGGACTGAGGGATATCTGATTAAAGCAATGAGTTTTACATAGTATCTTGCACATAGTAAATAATATATGTTCACTAGCTTCCTGTCTCCTTAGGTGGTGTTATATATCCTAGGTATTATTATCCAGATAATTTGAGATGATACAAGTCTGAGAATAATAAAAGTTACAAAGTTCCCCAAATCTCAAAGCTAGTAAGTAGAAAGGATAGCACTGGACTGATCCATATGAATCTCAAGGCTATTCCATTCCTTTCTAAAGTCAAGTATCTGTCATGTCACTTGAAACAAGGAGAATACAATAGACCATGAAAGAGTAGGTAATTACTGGGAAAGATTGGGGCAAAGAAGGTGTATGGTCATGTTCATATGGCCACAGGAATGGAGAAAGTATTTAAAAGAGAAGAATGTCGATGAATGTGATATCCAAAGTATTAGTCTGTCTGTGTTTTTGGCATTAGCCAATGAACCATCAATTTTTCACCAGGAAACAGGAGGGCAGTCCCCTAGAAAATGTGAAATGTGTGAAAATCACTCTAGTATATCACACTGTGGGGATGAATCTACTCCTTTTCTCCCTGCAAATGGTTCCTCACATTTCCCCCTTCCCTCTGTTTTTAGGTAAAATCATGAAATCATCACTCAAAGCTATTCACATGTTTTATTTCCCTGTAGTGTCTCTGAGCAGTGGGCTTAGCACAATGAACTCTGGCCTGGATCAGTTAGGTAGTGATGATTGGGCTGCTCCTTAAGATTCTGCCTTCCTTGTTTCTGCCTTCCAAAGGCAAAGAAAGAGAAGGATCCTGGATTCCATGTTTAACAATCCATTCCACTGCTGCTCTGGTAAGTACTTCTACATTGCTAGGTACCTCTGCTAAGTATCTCTTCTAAGTACCTTACTGAGATGTTTGATAACTGCTAAAGGAAGAGGGGTTTTTATATTTGGTTAGTTGGAATATAGGTATTCTTTCTATTTCATCTGTATATTCCTTTACTTAAATTGATTTCCATCCCCTTTTCCCCCTAAGGTCTTGGTCTAGAAACTCTCCAAAGTTGCTATGTTTCTGCATAATTCACCTCTTCCTAACTCATTTCCTCTTTGATGTAAGTTAACTTTTTCTCACCCATTATTTCCTAATGTATTCCTTTTATATTCCTACTGCATACTAGCTTAGAATATGTTCTTTCCCTAAAACAATCCATTTTTATTTTTCAGGCTTGGAAAAATTTCATGCAAAGCTAGTTCATGTGTACTGAACTATTTTATTTAGTTCCAAGTATGCTGTTGTATTGGAGAAGACTTTTGAGAGTCCCTTGGACTGCAAGGAGATCCAGCCAATCCATTCTGAAGGAGATCAGCCCTGGGATTTCTTTGGAGGGAATGATGCTAAAGCTGAAACTCCAGTACTTTGGCCACCTCATGCGAAGAGTTGACTCATTGGAAAAGACTCTGATGCTGGGAGGGATTGGGGGCAAGAGGAGAAGGGGACAACAGAGGATGAGATGGCTGGATGGCATCACTGACTCAATGGACATGAGTCTGAGTGAACTCCGGGAGTTGGTGATGGACAGGGAGGCCTGGCATGCTGCGATTCATGGGGTCGCAAAGAGTCAGACACGACTGAGCGACTGATCTGATCTGATCTGATGCTGTTGTCACTCAACAGATCAAAAATAAGCAACAGTAATAAAATGCAGATGAACCTTTAATCATCTGCAGCTTTGAAAAACATCTTCCCAGTATGCCTACCTTTAAAACAAGCTTGGGCAGAGTAAGAAACTTATTTTCTACTTAAATCAGTCTATGCTAGCTGCAATCTGGAAAAGCCAGACATTTCCAGATCCATTTTTAGGAATTCCTCAATTCTTCATCCTCTAAATTTCCCCTCTCCATTAAGGTTAGCATCTGAGATTTATTCTGACAGAGGGCATTAAAAGAAAGCCTGAATCATTCAGTTCTGATTCTCACTGACTTAGACAATTGATGCTGTGGCAGCTTCTTTCCTACTGACCATACTTTTCCTTTGAAAAACAAAATGCATTTTTTTCAGTCTGCTTTTCGTCTTAGAGAAATTCAGTCTCTGAATTTACACAAACTCTTTTCAATGACCTTAAGTAAGTCTTTGTTTAAAATACTTTCTCTGCCTAAGTCCACAAATAACAGCATACTTTGATATGGTTTTCTTTTGAACTAAATGGCTAATAGACTTCATCAAAGAAAGGAAACCTCACAAACTCCACACAGTTTCCTTACCGAACATTATTTGGAAAGGCTAAGCAATCAAGGAGAAAAGTGAAAATGCTTAAGTAATGCAACATTTTGCTTGCTAAATAACAGACTCCTCTGGAAGTAAATTCACTCTTTCAGAGCAGTGATATGCTAGAAAAATTCTACCTAAAGAAACAAACACATTCCAAACAATGTGATCTTTAGTCATTTAAATGTTTCCTGGGTAGGAAAATAAAATTGTGAATGTTAAGCAGAAATAATAAGAATCCATCCAGTCTATGGGGTTGCAAAGAGTCAGACATGACTGAGTGACTAAACACAGCTCTTACCAAAGTTCTAGGTTCTCCTAATATGTGATAAAATGAAAGGTAATCAGCACTTGTCAAATGTTTGTACTGCCATGACTCCTTTCTGATTATTGTCCCCCATAATTGCAAAGGACACTTGATAATACTGTATACATTTTGAACGGTCTTTTAATTTAGAACAAGGATGTTTATAAATTAAAACTATAATAATTTTAATTATGTCAAAACTGAATCAGCCAGGTGCTGGGTTACTGTCCCTGTCACCATTAACATGCCCTAAATACCCTTTGCATATCAACACAGCCTGTAATTTCAAAAGAAAGAGATGATGTCAGTTTCCTAATGATATCCTGGTCCTAGAACAGTCCAAAGAGTGGAAGTAATTTAATAGTCTTCCCTGCTTAAGATACACATGAGACACATAGTCAGTCAGTCTCATCATCCCTTAATTTATTTATAGCTACTATCCTTGAAAATCTGGCATTGGCATTTGTTTCTTTTCTCTCAGATTCAAAACCTAATCCTATCAGGCCCCATAAGTGGTGGAACTCAGTTTATGCTGCCTATTTCACTCCTGTTTTTAAAGGGCGAAGTGTAAAAATCAGTCTCTAAGTGTTATTTGGATTGAAACTCGCTCTTGTCTATGCACGATAAGACAGTAACATCTGTGAACAATGAATTTAATTAAAGCTTGCAAACAAAAGTTTTGATAGACCACTCAGGTGTGGTGGTAGGTAAGGGGAGGAAAGTTGTTGGGGGTGGGGGGGTGGGAAAGAAATGTAAAAAGAATTAAAAATTATATATTGTGCTTCTTTGTAAGATTCCACATGAAGCTAGGCTTTCACAGCTTTCAAACAGAATCACTTTCCAAGACTACTCCCGTTAGGCACCAAAAAACCTTAGGCAGCTGGACAAATCACTTCAACTTAGTGTAACCTTCCACTCTTTTAAGACAACTTACCTGAAAAGGAACTCAGACTATAAAGTTAAGTATGTCCTTGTTTATTTTTAAAGATTATTTAAAAATCTAGACACTTAACTACAGCTACAGATGGGAACTAACAATCACTAGTCAGGGACTCAGCATCAGTCTCCATCTCTTCAGTCTTCTAGTAGCATACATCACCATGCTTACCATTATTTCAGTCAAAGAATCTCTTAGCCTCATCAGTTTACAAAGTGGTCACACCCACAATGTGAATGTGAAAGTCTGGTCATCAAACAGTGGCCAGAAATGATCCCCATGGGCCTTTATATGGGAATAGAAGAAATACAATCCATTTGTAAGAATGATATTCTTGTGCTTTTCCTAACAATGAGTGCCAGAGCCTCTCCTAAAATTTTTTTGTTTTTGGAAGAACCGGTTATATGCAATTTTTATTATTACCAGGAACTAAAATTCCTAGATTGCCAAGAAGCAAATTGACAGTTGAGATGAATATGGCCAGCTTCACAGGTATTTAACATATAACATTATAACTTGCCCAGTAAGCATTTATTGAATGAATTTGCCTTGCAACAATACTGCAAAATTCAGTGCACATCCTTTTAGGGTTTCTGTTGACAGATTTTAATTTTTCTCTTGTAGTTCTTTTTAAAGAGTAGAAAACAAGTTCCCAATTCTGTAACAGAAGTTATTTAAGCAGAGCAGTGATGTGAAATTTGGGATTAGAGCTTCCAGGAGGGAGGAGAAATAAACTTCTTGCCTGTGAACCTGTGAGTCTCCCACAATGAAATCCAGCTCATCTCCCAAAATGCTCAGCAAGACACCACATGAGCAGGTGAAAATTAAAACTGCATAAAATCGTGTGTTCGGAAAATGAAACAAGTCAACTTTGGGCTTTCTGCCCAGTTTCATTTCTGTCAGAAATTCTCTTGTTATTACCTATCTGCAGAAAGAAATTAGAAAAGTGTTATAGCTAAAAAATTTCAGATACATTCATATCTCCATCACAGTTTGGTCCAGAAGAAGATAACTAGCTTCCTCATTCCAGTGGGTAAGTACAAGACTACAGATAGAACATGCAAGTACTAATACACACACACACATACACACACACACACACACACTTTTCTTTGGGGGACTATTTAATCACAAGTAGTATCCTGTTTGCTTTATGAGATCGAGGAGGAAGCCCTCCCGAGGTTTTCAGACTGTCCCAGTGCAGCTCTGAGTTGGAAGCCTGCGAAGGAAAACATATGGGGCAGAAATCCCCAGACCCCATTCACCAGCCGTGCAGGACCTGAGGAAAACATCACGAAACTCTCTGAGCCTAACATTTGCTATTACATGAAGTATCTCAGGAGAAGGAATTTAAAATGTTGATGCTTTGCAGCACTCTCAGCAGTGTGCTTTATAAAATCTTAAAACTGAGTGTGGAGCTGGTGAGTAGCTTAGACCAGACAGAAGTAATACTCATCTATCGTGACCAGTCTCCTGAAACACACACACACACACACACACACACACACAATTCTTGACACCCAATCATGTACATTTTTCAGGGTTCCATCCCCAGTCTTGTGTTTTTGTCTCACCACACACATTCTATTAGCTCTCAGTTTCATCCATATTATATCAATGTATATCTCTAGTAACTATTTAAGACTTAATCTTAACCTTGCCATACTTTTGAAAATTCAGTGTGACTTTTAAAAAGAATATTACTCGCAAACTTCTTTTCATTTTCAAATTTTCCAGTTGTATATTACAATGGAGAACATCTGGGATTGTCAGGATAATGGTGAATGTGACATGCAGTCAATTAAAAGTGAAGAAAATGATTGTTGGGTATTAGTATATATGCAAAACCACAAACCTTTAAATACACACACACACACACACACACACACACACAACCTGGGAATGGGGGCAAATATATCAGATGATGAGGAAAATGTCAAACTGGCTTCTGATAAGGTATATTGAGCTCAAGAATGTGGGGACAAATGAAATGGGAGATCAATGGAACTTCTAATCTTGCAGCTGACAATGGGCCCAGGCTGAGTGGGCATTGGGTCTGGCATGGGTCCTTTAAGCTTTAGCCCCATGCCTGAAGCCTGGAGTCAGGAGCGCTTAACACCAGGCCACCAACACTCCTGAACTGTTCTTGGCCTCAGTTGAAATGTGTGCCCTAATCCATCCTAGGTTCCATCCTGTCTTGTGCTTAGTTTTCCTTATTTCTGACCTTGTGGTTTATTTTTCTGTTTATAGCTTAGCTTCATCCATCAAACCTGATACATTGCACCATTTCACTGGCTCATAAACTTTTGCTTTCTCTTCCATTACTGGATTCCTCTTGGCCTTTTCTGCTTTAGATTCTCCTGATGAACAGGTGCCCACAGCTGCATCTTTCAATGCTTTCCTCCCAAGTAAGAGTTCTCCCTGCATCTTTACTCAGACACTGAGTGGATTCAAAATACAGAGAGATGAGGCAAAAGAGCAGAGGGGCTGATGGGCAGGATGTGTTGAGGATGGGAACACTATTCTGTGGGTCAAGAAGGTTCGTTGCAGCTAAAAGAAAAAAGACTGTGATCTAAGAGTATTTTGAGAGTTAAGAACTAAGTCAAAGTAATGAGGGGGTCCAGTGTGTGGCTATGAGCAGCTCCATCAGAAAGGAGACAGACTCATTATGGCTGAAGTGGTTCAAGAGTTCAGTTTCTTGAAGTAATGTAATATTGATATCACTGAAGATAACCAAAAAGTTATTAGTTTCAAGTGTTGGAATGATTATAATAGAAAAATGATATTTAATAGCTTTCTACAACTCCAAAGAGGACATAAATTTAATTTGAGCTCAAGAGTGCACCTTTGAAAAAGAAGGGTACCTTTAACAAGAGAAAGTGAAAGTAAAGTCGCTCAGTCATGTCCGACTCTTAGAGACCCCATGGACTGCAGCCTACCCGGCTCCTCCATCCATGGGATTTTCCAGGCAAGAGTACTGGAGTGGGAACAACTTATTAAATCGGGTAAATAATTTTCTCTCTTAAAAACGTTTTTATTTAGTATGGTGTTATTTTGAATTTGCAGTATCTAGGATAACTTGGTACTTTAAATTCTTAAGTTGTTCTCTGGGAAACACATAAATGTTATTATATGAACCCCATATATTAGACAGTAATAATAATGATAATAATAATAATAGCAAAAACTTATGTAACACTGTATACCAGGCACTGTTGTTTTAGTCATTTTACAAATATGAATTTATTTAATCCTCAAAACAGTAATCTATGAGATAGATTCTATTAGTATCTCCATTTTCAGATGAGGAAATAGGCACAGAGATGGATTAAGTAATTTGCCCAGGATCAACCAGTTGGTTAGGTTTAAGAGCCAGAATTCAAACCCATACTGTCTTGTTTCAAAGTCTGTGCTCAACTAGTTAGATTTTACGTGACACAGCATTTTCTGGTTTCCTAGTAAAGTGTTTGGAGAAGGCAATGGCACCCCACTCCAGTACTCTTGCCTGGAAAATCCCATGGACCGGGGAGCCTGGTGGGCTGCACTCCATGGGGTCTCGAAGAGTCGGACACGACTCAGCGACTTCACTTTCACTTTTCACTTTCATGCATTGGAGAAGGAAATGGCAACCCACTCCAGTGTTCTTGTCTGGAGAATCCCAGGGACGGGGGAACCTGGTGGGCTGCCATCTACGGGGTCGCACAGAGTCGGACATGACTGAAGTGACTTAGCAGCAGCAGTAAAATGTTATGTGGGTTTCCTTTGAGATCTCTTCTGGCTCTAGAAGGTGATGTTCTTGTGATTTTGGTAAACTGAGGACACTCCATAAATCTTAAGGATAATGATAGCCCTAGGGTTAAGTAATATATTCCACAGGTCTTTAAGAGAAATGAAAAAAAAGAAGGAAGGAGAAAGGGAGAGAGAGAGAGAACAATGCATACCATTTCTGAAATCTTTCTAATATTGAAAAATTTTCAAAAAGTTTTCTAATTTCAAAATATAAAGATGATTATCAATAATGAAACTTTATATATCAACTCCTAGAACTCCTTTTATACAGCTATCTATGGGAGAATAATCTTATAGAAAATGTTTATTATTGTTATAGTTTTTATAAAAATATAGCTTTGTACTTTATCAGTACAAATGCTTACAAAACGGAAGTTTTTAAAGCAATGTTACACAAAAGGTAAAGTGTCACTATAGATGATATTGTGGTTATTGGTTATTGTTCGAAGACTACTCATTTTTTTTTGAACATCTAAATGGACTTTGAGAACATAAAATAAAGGGAAAACAATATGGAGACATAGGTAACACTGTGCCTTGTGTATAATAATGTATACATATACATGTGCTCAGTTGCTCGGTCGTGTCTGACTCTTTGCAACCTCATGGGCTATAGCCCACCAGGCTTCTTTGTCCATGGGCCTTTCCAGGCAAGAATTCTGGAGTGGGTTGCCATTTCCTCACCCAGGGGATATTCATGACTCAGGGATCAAACTCACACCAGCAGGCAGGTTCTTTACCATTAAGCCACTGGGGAGGCCCATGCAGATACATACACATACATATATATACACATACGTGTATATACATGATCATAATGGAACACAAATTAAAAGAGATGGTAACCGTATAACAAAATGACATAGTAGAGAAGCTGGGATCAGTTGGGTTGAATGATGAATTAAAAGAAAAGCAGTGAAAATTGAAATTTGAGGTAATTTGTTGCTTCTAGTTAAAGGGTGGACTGTTAGAAACTTGGAGAAGGAAATGGCAACCCACTCCAGTACTCTTGCCTGGAGAATCCTGTGGATGGAGGACCCTGGTGGGCTGCCGTCTATGGGGTTGCACAGAGTCAGACACAACTGAAGCGACTTACCATGCATGCATAGCATTAGAAACTATAAATTGTAGTTTTGAGCCAACAATTGAAACAACTGAACTAGATCTTTACAGGAAAAAAAAAATAAAAAAGATTGCAACTTAAATACAAACACATGGCTTCCTTTCAAATTTCATTTCTCTGATACTTTATAGAATTAAACTTGTGGTTGTTGCCTAACTCTGGATGACGAAAGGATGATGAATCCTGAAATTATTCCCATTCCAGAATGAGTCAGTGACTGAAGCACACATGCATAACACAGTTATATTCCTCAAAATAAATACTTTTGAGTCCTCTGAGATCCAGAGGGCTAGTACAGTTTCCACTGAAGAAGGAAAAACAGGGCTGTAAAACAGGGTTCTGTTCTTACTCTGAGCAGTCTGGGTGGCACAGAGGACAGAGAGAGTGACCAAGCGGCTGATCGCCATCCACTGCTCTTCCTTGGCACCTCTAAATAATGTGAATGAACTCATTTTATTTTTGTCTCTTTCCAGGATTTTCCAACTTGATAATAAGACACTTGTGTTGACAATAAAAAACTCTAACTTACATGACAAATAAATTAAAAGCTGATCCTTAGCTTTACAAAAAGATTTCTCCCTGTTTCTCTGGAACACTTATTTACTGTAGTTACTTCTGAAGTCTAATTACTTGACAAAAAGGCTTAGTGGTTAGATAAGATAAAGCTGAATTCTTGTTATGACTGTATGGACTGAAAACAGTCAACAACAACAGAGATAGTGATAAAGCACCTGTGGATTTTAATGCAATCCAGTGCAGTCCATCGGGTCGCTAGAGTCATACACGACTGAGCGACTTCACTTTCAGTTTTCACTTTCATGCATTGGAGAAGGAAATGGAAACCCACTCCAGTGTTCTTACCTGGAGAATCCCAGGGATGGGGAAGCCTGGTGGGCTGCCGTCTATGGGGGTCGCACAGAGTCGGACACGACTGAAGTGACTTAGCAGCAGCAGCAGCAGCAGTGGGGAAATGTGACTCTGCTGCTGCTGCTGCTAAGTCGCTTCAGTCGTGTCCGACTCTGTGCGACCCCATAGACGGCAGCCCACCAGGCTCCACCATCCCTGGGATTCTCCAGGCAAGAACACAGGAGTGGGTTTCCATTTCCTTCTCCAATGCATGAAAGTGAAAACTGAAAGTGAAATCGCTCAGTCGTGTCTAACTCCTAGCGACCCCATGGACTGCAGCCTACCAGGCTCCTCCATCCATGGGATTTGCCAGGCAAGAGTACTGGAGTGGGGTGCCATTGCCTTCTCCAAATGTGACTCTACTCATCAAAATTGCATATATATAGCTTTAAAAAAAAACCCCACCACTTAATAAAGTGAGATCTGCCTACACCTTACTTCAGTGGAATTAACTTCTTATGAATTAAGTAAGAAAATAAAATAATTATTATCTGAACATTATTTTATATTTATAGTTCCTGTTTGTGAAAGTTTACATGAAAAGCATTGACATGTTTTGAAACCATTTATAACACTGAACTTAGCTTTTAAAATTAACGGTGATGTGATTTTTGTTTTTTTTCTTTTAGCTTTTCCATGTTGCTGACTACCAAGTACATACACTTAGAAACACATACGCTGATATATTCATATTTTGGGGGAATTGGGTCTTTGATAAACAAAAATTTCCTAAAATAAATTATTTTAGTATTATATTCATTTTAAGTCATATGTATGCCTGGAGCAATTTGGCAATTATTTATTTTTGAACAGCCAGACATATCTAAAGTGTTCAGTTAATCAGGCAACAGGATATATCCTGCATGCAATTAGAAAAATGCAGAAGACACAAACCTACTTGAAGGTCTGCCAAAAAGAACAGTGAAAAATGATGTGTCCAATGACAAAGTGATGGTGGAGGGCGGGGGACATGGGGCGGAAGTGCTGGGGAAGAGGGGAAGAGTTCATCTAGCACAGATGACAAGCAAACTTAGATGATTAGTAAAGCTAAAAAATAAACCAAGGATCATTCATTAAGTTGTCAATAAATATGTGGATCAGGTCTCCTTTTCCATAATTTACCCTAAATTTGAGAGAAATATGAAATGAAAAATGAAAAGAAAAATAATAACCTGGGACAAAAAGACTTTATCAAGTTGTACTTTGAAATGTATTCCAAGTCGTGGGGGTGGAGTGGGGATGGAGTGATGATTGCATGAAGCTTTGCAGAATAAAATACAGTCAAGAGAGTAGGTTTCTACTTCTCTCTTTCTAAATCTTGTAAGTTACTAATTAATGTTCTGTGCCTCAGTTTTCTTATCTAGAACTTAAAAGTGTTAAGTCAAATGAGTCAGTGGGGCTCTTTGTGTTATCTATGTGACAACTTCCTTTTATCCTTTGTGACATTTTCAGAAGTACAGCCACTCTACCAGGAATTTGGATTACCTATTGCACTGCTCACCACCAGATTATTTTTACGCCATCATTTAGGCCCATGGAGTCCCAGGAGTCATTAAATATAGCCATGCCGTCATTTGTTATATCCAACGGACACAAATAACGCATTGAATTTGCTGACTCTCAACTCTTTTAAGAAAGCAAAATCTTTGTTCTTTACATTGACTGTCTGATTGTCACTGTTCTTTGTGCTTTTCTTGACTATAATGTACAAATAGAAAAATACTCAGGTTAGTTAAATTTGCAAAAGAAAGATTTCAGTGATTTGGAAAATAAATACTGTGAATATTTCACTCTGGAATTCATAGGTAGCACTTCACAGAGGAGTAATATTGTGGGACATATGTGAAATAATAAAAAAAAAATATATTTGGCCTGTTTCCCTGATTCCTGGCATAGTGCTCCTAAAACTCTTGGAATTTGATGGTGTCTTTGGTATGCGAGCTAATGAAGTAACTCCTGGCTTCATGTTGCTTGTGGGGGGGAAATATAGATAGTTTCAGGACAGGGTTTACATTCAGAAAAACCAATTGAGTAATTAGAGAGTTGGAATATTCAGCTCTACTTTCTACTTTAAGAAAGGGGGAGAGGGATTAGGCATTGAATCCTATTACCAATGGCCATGATTCAGCCAATTTCCCCACATAATGAAATCTCAATTCTAAACAACAGCATGTAGTGAGCTTCCAGGCTGGTGGACACGTTGATTGATGGTCAGCCCAGAGAGGGCATGGAAGTTCTGTGCACCATCTCCACACAAACACTTTACTCTATGAATCTCTTCCATTTGACTGTTCTTGAGCTGTAACCCAAGTTCGAGGCTAAAGTGGGGTCAACCTGTGGGTTCTGCTCTAACTCTGGAAGTTAGTATGAGTATTGAAATGAATTGTTGTACACCCAGTTGCTATCAGAGAATTGGAGAACTGGTTGGTGTTAGAAAACATCAGTCATTTGGTATCAGGGAAGAAAACCAACAATATCATATCTTACACAGTCACATGAAAACCATCTACCTAGGGGAATTCCCTGGTGGTCCAGTGCAGGGGGTGTGGGTTTAACACCTGGTCGGGAGTTAAGATCCTACATGTCTCACAGCCAAAAAACACAAAACATAAAACAGAAACAATATTGTAACAAATTCAATAAAGACTTTAAAAAATGGCCCACATTTAAAAAAACTTAAAAAAAAAAGATTGAATAAATCAGTGTTCTCAAATAGCTATTCCTGAATCAGAAAAGTCTGAAGTTAACCACAGTCTGCAAAGGATGAAACTGTAATTTGAATGAGCAAGTGGTTGTTTCAGAAACAGGAAAAAACAAATTACAATTTAATTAAATTTCAAAGTGTAACTTGAATGCTTTTAAAGAGGAGGTGGAAAACAAAAAGGACAACGTATTGTCAATTAAGTACTGTTCCCCACAGACTGTTCAATCAGAAGTCTTGAAATTATACTGCCAGGCACTTATTAAGTTGCTGCCCTGGTCTATAAATTACTGAATTTAGACATGACTTTGAGCTAACAAATAAGTGTTACAAAATGGTCTCTTACTGCCCAGTTGCATACGTGCATGAGGAAGAAAGAGAGGAGAGAGATGGAGAAAAGTGAGAGAAGAACCAAGTATCAATTCCCTGTTCCAAGGTTATCACGGGAGTCCAACCCCAAATTGTCTCATCGTAAGTAATATTTTACCAGAAAAATAAAAAAGAATACTGATGTGCAGAAGCTTTTCAATTGTGGTAAACGTGAGAGGCAAAATGCTTGACTAGCAGACAGCTATCCATGGTAAACAACAATAAATTATATATGAACTTTGTGGTCTTTTTACCCAAAAGTCAACTTGAAGAAAGAGAACCAACCCTCTCTCCCTCTGTAATCACTGAAGACTTGAGGCTCGCCTGACATTTTCTAAAGTGATGCTCTCTGTGATCATTAAACAGTGCCTCTCTATTTTTTAGGTGGTTACAGGCAGTTGTATCAAAGATGCCCAGTACTTCATGCAGAAACATTCATGCCAAACTCCAGACTACATTTTCCCCAAACAGCTGGCACTTTGCCATATTGTAGACATTTGAAATGCTGACTGACTTTAAAAAAAAAGGTCTAGTTGTTTGTTTATATATTAACAGTAAAAACGGTAAAAGAGTCAAAGATTAGGCAGAGAAGTAGAGAAATACTTAAGCATAGAATTCAAGACTTTCCCATTTTTGATCCGGTATTTTTGCTTCTAAAACTCAATGGTAATAGCTTCTAAAACTCAAAATAGGTGCTCTTTCATATTAAAATTCATGGCTCTGAAGGTAGCTGAGGTAAATATTTTACTCGTCCTTTGGCACTCTGTACATAAAATTTTAAAATAATTCAAACCAACACCAACATGTCAGTGAGCAAATAGAGCTTTGATAAAAATAAAATATCTTTCAGTTCAGCACCAGCTGGCTAAATTTAAACCCTGCATTATGTAATCTTAAAGTGTCCTTGCTTTTAGTTGGTGTCTTAATTTAAGAGAATCTGTTATAATGTCTCTTCCAAATCGCTTTAGTTTCTAACATTCTAAACATTTAAGGCACAACAGGACCAAATTAAGGTGTTCACAGGCAACTGAAGACAGAAAAAGTTCATTTGAAACAGTATATAGGGCATGCTACTTTTAAAGTAAAATCTGTCTTCTCTCTTTAAGTTTATAGTTACTATAATTAGGGCTGGCAGATCTGACTGGCTGTGCTTTTCTTAATTCTGGAAAACATGTAAGAACCTGATTCTTTAATCCTTACTCCAGTAATACTCCCAGAGGAGATGAGACTGTGGCTGGGGCAAGAAGTACAAAATCAAACTAAGGATGGATAAAGAATACATTTCATACATTTCCCTGAGTAAGCTGCAACAGTTGAGAATATTTTAAGTTCTCTTTTTCCCTCAGCAAATTTTAAGAAATATAGTTTAGAGTTTTAAACATATTCATTGTATAGATTATCAATTTATGCTCATAAAAGATGAACTAATTTTTTCAGTTTTCTCTTTTGGCTATAACCTGAAGTATAACTTCCACTCATGTCTGTTTATCAAATTTGGCTTATTATTCTTTAATACTAAAAATAAAAAAGGACTAACTATTGATCTATAAAGAGATTAATAGATGAAGCCCTAAATGTAATAATCTGAAGTAATGCTAAATATTGTCATAAAAACAAAATCTGACTGAATATTTCCTCTGCTAACAAGTACAGTTTGACCTGTGGTCTTCATTGATCTTAAGCAATCAGTAAGAACATATTACAGCTATGGAAGTAGACATTTATCAATGGCGACGTAACACATACCTTCTGCAATATTTAGACTTAACCCCAAGTTCGTGGAAATATCATATATCTTTACAGTTCTTCACAGACTAGTTTCCTCCTTTGTACAGCAAATTTCCCAGTCCCCTGAAAGCAATCGGTGGAGTGGAGGCCAGCTCCACTGAAGGGTCTATCAAGCAAGTAGATGGGACGGCTGAATTTATTTTAGCCCTGCGTCTAAAGGATGTAACTTAGCACCTATTTTTAGGAACTGAGCTCTGTATAGGTGGAGCCTGAGTCAACTACTCTTTTCAGAAGTGTGTCTCTGAGGGCACACTGCCTCGTAGTTCCTCAGTAATGTATGCATGGTATTAACACATGTGCAGTCAATCAAACCTCCTTCTGCAGCCAGGACCATCAAGCCAACTCTCCACTTCCGAACAAAGTCTAAAAAATAACCAGCACTGATGAGGGAAAGGACTGACAGTCTTTGAATTAGTTTCATTTGTTAAATTTCAACCTTTTAAGAGTCAGGAATCTGAAAATAAAGCATAGAGGAAATGTTCCAATTTATTATGATGGAATTTGGGTTTTCAGGAAGCAGAAACACCATTTTTATTTACAAACAGCTCTTAGGTATTGAAAATATTGGATTGCTTTTTGCAGTTCACATACAAACAAAACACCGCTGTGGTATATTTGTAAGGAAGAAAGTGCTCTCTTGTTTAAAGAAAGTGAGAGAGGAAGGGGTGATAAAGCATTCTAGAGAGAATAAAGCGCACTTGGCAGAAGGAAGAGCAGGCCAGGAAAGGAGTCACCTCACATGCTCCTGAGAGAATCATATTCGGTGTCCTTTGCTGCCACTCTCCTTACTCAGCACAACCTGGAGACCTGACCCGGAAGGAAGTGGGAGAACTCGCCTAGAATTGCAATTTAGCTCCATAATGCCAACATCTAATACTGTCTAAGTAAACATAAACCAGGCAGCATCCTTATCTTTCCTCTCTTCTATTATTTGCCTCTGATAGGCTTACTGTGTACACTAATGGCCTCACAGGAAGCCCAAATAAAGAGAAAAATCAGCCTTAAAGAAATCACTTGACTCACATATTGTTTATTTCATACAAATGCTTACAAGTAAGCCATTCATATTGTTTACTAATAAAGACTAGTATATACATTACATTTTTCCATATACAATATTCCATATACATGTACTTTCTAATAAAAATAGGTCAAGGAGTGATATTCCAACTGATTAACTCTAGGAAAAAGCTTCGGAAACAGTGTTCTTGTACACCCAACAGATTTTTCAGGGCCAGGAGCCAATACAATCTAATTAGTTTACAATAGTGCTGTCCAGTGTGGGAGCTACTAGACACGTGATCAATCATTCAAAGTTTCAGTTTTAGTTTTGTCACTCAGTCATGTCTGACTCTTTGCAACCCCATGGGCTGCAGCAACGCCAGGCCTCCCTGTCCATCACCAACTCCCGGAGTCTACCCAAACTCATGTCCATTGAGTCAGTGATACCATCCAACCATCTCATCCTTTGTCATCCCCTTCTCTGCCTGCCCTCAATCTTTCCCAACATCAGGGTCTTTTAAAATGAGTCAGATGGCCAAAGTATTGGAGTTTCAGCTTCAACATCAGTCCCTCCAATGAACACCCAGGACTGAACTCCTTTAGGATAGACTGGTTGGATCTCCTTGCAGTCCAAGGGACTCTCAAGAGTCTTTACCAACACCACAGTTCAAAAGCATCAATTCTTTGGTGATCAGCTTTCTTCATAGTCCAACTCTCATATCTATACACGATTATTGGAAAAACCATAGCCTTGACTAGACAGACCTTTGTTGACAAAGTAATGTCTCTGCTTTTTAATATGTTGTCTAGGTTGGTCATAACTTTTCTTCCAAGGAGTAAGTGTCTTTTAATTTCATGGCTGCAGTCACCATCTGCAGTGATTTTGGAGCCCAAAAAATAAAGTCTGACACTGTTCCCACTGTTTCCCCATCTATTTGCCATCAAGTGATGGGACCAGATGCCATGATCTTCCTTTTCTGAATGCTGAGCTTTAAGCCAACTTTTTCACTCTCCTCTTTCACTTTCATCAAAAGGCTCTTTAGTTCTTCTTCACTTTCTGCCATAAGGGTGGTGTCATCTGCATATCTGAGGTTATTGATTTTCTCCTGGCAATCTTGATTCCAGTTTGTGCTTCATCCAGCCCAACGTTTCTCATGATGTACTCTGCAGATAAGTTAAATAAGCAGGGTGACAATATACAGCCTTGACGAACTCCTTTTCCTATTTGGAACCAGTGTGTTGTTCCATGTCCAGTTCTAACTGTTGCTTCCTTACTGCATATAGATTTCTCAAGAGGCAGGTCATGTGGTCTGGTATTCCCATCTCTTTCAGAATTTTCCGCAGTTTGTTGTGATCCACACAGTCAGAGGTTTTGGCATAGTCAATAATGCAGAAATAGATGTTTATCTGAAACTCTCTTGCTTTTTCGATGATCCAGCGGATGTTGGCAATTTCATCTCTGGTTCCTCTGCCTTTTCTAAAACCAGCTTGAACATCTGGAAGTTCACGGTTCACATATTGCTGAAGCCTGGCTTAGAGAATTCTGGGCATTACTTTGCTAGCATGTGACATGAGTGCAATTGTGCAGTAGTTGAGCATTCTTTCGCATTGCCTTTCTTTGGGATTAGAAAGACAACTGACCTTTGCCAGTTCCATGGCCACTGCTGCGTTTTCCAAATTTGCTAGCAAAAGTTTCCTTGATTAAAATGAAATAAAATTGAAAGTTCATTTCATCAGTTGCACTAGGCACATTTCAATACTTAATTTCCACATGTGGCTGGTGGCTATGTATTAGACATTGCAGTGATAGCACATTCCTATTATTGCAGACAATTCTATGCTGATTTAGAGCACGGGATTTTAACATAGCTTTGATGCCAACTAAACTCTGTGACCTGACAAATTTCATACATTGTTTATGTTTCACTTTACTTCTCTATAACTAAATGGGACTCAGTTTACCTACTTTAAATGGTGGTTGTGAAGATTAAATGACTGTGTGTGTGTGTGTGTGTGTGTATAATACTCAGGAGCTTCCTTAATGGCTAAGTGATAAAGAATTTGCCTACCAATGCAGGACATGCGGGTTCAGTCCCTAGGTTGGGAAGATCCCCTGGAATAGGAAAGGGCAACCCATCCAGTATTCTTGTCTAGGAAATCCCATGGATAGAGGAGCCTGGTGGGCTACAGTCCACTGGGTCGCAAAACAGTAGCACATGACTTAGCAACTAAATGACAACCATATATAATACACGTGAAGGTCCAAATCTAGGAAAAATATTTATTTAAAAATTATCATTATTATTATTATGAATTTATCCTGCATATGGTTAAGAAAATGGCACTGGACCTATAATCACAACAGTTCAATTTTAGTCATGAGGATATTGACCTACAAGGTAAATACAGTAATCTTTACTTTTGTATTTGAATATAGAAGCTAATGATGCTATCATGGTTTTAGTCTTTCAAAATATTGTCAGTTACTCAAAGACAGGACTTGCAGCTTTGTATTTTCTCTTCTTACTCAAAACTGCCTGCTTTCTCATTCCATTGTAGTGATAGGTTTCTTCACTTGTTTCTGTAAGTTTAATTCAAGAAAATATTTCTTCAAACTTTCACCTTTTGGCCCTTTCAGGAAAGAAATATATTTGATTTAAATACATAAATAAAATTATTTTTTCCATATTTTCTAGTGTTTGTTGTTGTTTAATTGCTAAGTCATGTCTGACTGTTTTGCGATCCAAAGCACTGTAGCCCTCTAGGCTCCTCTGTCCATGGGATTCTCCAGGCAAGAATACTGGAGTGGGTTGCCATTTCCTCCTCCAGGGGATCTTCCTGACCCAGAGGTCAAACCCGCATCTTCTGCATTAGCAGGTGGGTTCTTCACCATTGACCCATCTTGGAAGCCTTCCTTTAGGTTACTTGCTTTCAATGTGGCTACCAGAAAAGCTGAATTTGGTTTTGCATCTCCTTGCTTCTGTCATCGTTCCCTGTTATTGAATACTTTTGAAACAACACTTACTAGTTGAGAAGGATTCATTTCAAATACACAGTCTGACTTCTACATTTTTTAAATCTCTGGGGCACTTTGCATGATGAGGGTCATATTTATCATCGTTACATTCTCAGGGACCTCCAGGTCTGTTTGCATGTAGCACCTATAAACATGTTGTGGATCACAGCAAACTGTGGAAAATTCTTCAAGAGATGGAAATATCAGACCACCTTACCTGCCTTCTGAGAAATCTGTATATAGGTCAAGAAGCAACAGTTAGAACTGGACATGAAACAATAGACTGGTTCCAAGTTGGGAAAGGAGTACATCAAGGCTGTATACTGTCACCTTGTTTATTTAACTTATATGCAGAGTACATCATGAGAAATGCTGGGCTGGATGAAGCACAAGTTGGAATCAAGATTCCCGGGAGAAATATAAATAACCTCAGATATGCAGATGACACCACACTTCTGGCAGAAAGCAAAGAGGAACTGAGGAGCCTCTTGATGAAAGTGAAAGAGGAGAGTGAAAAAGTTGGCTTAAAACTCAACATTCAAAAGACTAAGATCATGGCATCTAGTCCTATCACTTCATGAGAAATAGATGGGGAAACAGTGGAAACACTGACAGACTTTATTTTCCTGGGTTCCAAAACCACTGCAGATGGTGACTGCAGCCATGAAATTAAAAGATGTTTACCCCTTGGAAGAAAAGTTATGACCAACCTAGATGGCATATTAAAAAGCACAGACATTACTTTACCACCAAAGGTCCGTCTAGTCAAAGCTATGGTTTTTCCATATGGTTGTGAGAGTAGGACCATAAAGAAAGCTGAGGGCCAAGAATTGACACTTTTGAACTGTGGTGCTGGAGAAGACTCTTGAGAGTCCCTTGGGCTGCAAGGAGATCCAACCAGTCCATCCTAAAGGAAATCAGTCCTGAACATTCATTGCAAGGACTGATGCTGAAGCTGAAGCTCCAATACTTAGGCCACTTGATGTGAAGAACTGACTCATTGGAAAACACCCTGATGCTGGGAAAGACTGAAAGCCGGAGGAGAAGGGGATGACAGAGGATGAGATTTTGGATGGCATCACCAACCCGATGGCCATGACTTTGAGTAAGCTCTGGGAGTTGGTGATGGACAGGGAAGCCTGGCGTGCTGCAGTCCATGGGGTCACAGAGAGTCAGACATGACTGAGTGACTGAACTAAACTGAACTGAACTGAGCTGAACCTAAAAGCTTGATAAATTCTTTCTAGAAACTCTGATGGATCCTCAGTTGGTTTTGTTTTTTCTCCTGAATTTTTAAAGCTCCTCTGTCTATGTATCCTTTTGGGTTTTCGTTCGACCTCCATACCGTAATATGGTAGTTCTCTGACTCCTTTTTCTCCTGATGCGATAGCGTAAATGCTTCTATATATGGAATCGCATCTCTTTTCTCTGCTCTTTTGCAAAACACTTTTGTGAGATTGTATGATAGCTGAGTGGAGGTTGGGAAGATCCCCTGGAGAAGGAAATGGCAACCCACTCCTGTATTCTTGCCTGGAAAATCCCACGGACAGAGAAGCCTGGCGGCTACAGTCCATAAGGGTCACAAAGAGTTGGACATGACTGAGCGACAGCATGCAATGTTCCCATTGAGAACAATTAGAAAAGTTGAATCAATTACAAAAAAAGTATATTAAAAGCATCAAGGATCAGCCAAACATAAAGACTAGAGGGAGTACCTTCCAAGAAATATGATTTTTCAAGTGTGAGCTAAGAATCTGAAGCTGTCCCTGGAGGTTATTTTTCATTTCTAGATGCAGATGAAGCTGACAATCCAGGCTAACTCAGGAAGAGCACTGAGGCTGAGGGACAAAAGAACAACAATAGTTTTGGCAGTTGCACGGGACTGGGATAACAAAACTGGAGAGGAGCAGGACCTCAGATTTATTTTGCTCCTCAAGACATTGGCTAAGTTTCAAAATTTCACAAGACAGCAGGCTATAGTCATAAGCCCAAACACAGAAAAGTGGGATAGCCTACATTTTCATGATCTACTAGAAGGGCAGGAGACAGCTCAAATCCTCAAAGGAAAGGGGAATTGACTTTTAAATAATCTTCAATAACTGCTTTGTCTCTGGGGGTGCTTGATAGTGCAGACTGAACTGGAGCTGAGTGAGGATCCTGTCTCAGCCCCTAGAAGACGGAGGACAGATGAAACAGCAAAGGAGGGACCAGTTTAGGCATAGGGTGAGAAAATTAATGACTTGAATTGACTTAACAAGAGCCAGTCTCTCTTCCTCAATTTACCAAACTCAGAAGCTTCACGGGGTGTGTCACTACATATCCAAGCTGAAGACCTTTGAAAAGTAGAGCAGAGATAGGATCTGACAGATTCTCCATAAAAACTTAAAGTAGTCAGCCTCTCTACTTCCTCTGCTCTGTCTGCCTAGCAGAGGAGAGGCTGACCTCTCTGATTAAAGTATATCATCTGGAGGTGTTTAAACCTTTGTTTTTTGAAAACACAATGCTTGACTTTCAACTAAAAAAAAGTACTTGGCATGAGAAGAGACAGAACATTGTCTCTACTTACAAAAGGGAAAAAAGCAGATATTAATAGATGGTTAATTACATAATAAGGACTTTAAAACAATCATGATTTCTATATTTAAGAAAATACAGGAAATATCACAAGATGTATATAAAAATATGGAGAATTTTGCAATAAAGTCAAAATTACAAAATAATAATGAAATGGACATTCCAGTGCTGAAAATACAGTATCAGAATTTAAAAACTTGAGGGATAGTTTAACACCAGATGGGAGACAGTGAAAGACAAGATTAATAATCTGGAAGACAGGTGAATAAAAAATAGAAAGGTTTTGTTTGGATATTTTATATTGAATATCAAAAAGTGTTCATGAGATTTTCTGTAGACATATGCTATTGTTGAATCATATAACTACCGTTCATTAAAATGTAAGCCTTTTTTTTTGCATATGTTACTGACAAGCCACATTACATTCTCTTATTTTTTAAAAATTTATGCCTAAGTGAATGGTAATGGCGCCATCCCATTAGTCCAGCATGCTTCTGCCATTTACCATAGTTTTCTCTTCACAAACTGCAATATATGTTTTATCTAAGTGAATGATAAAGAATATTGAACAGAAAAGAACCACTGACATATTTAAAGTCATAGTGCTGCTAACGACCTCCTTCTGAGGGGAAACTGATGTATGAGTTTAGGTTCATTTATGTATATACAATTGCATTGTTCTTGGTGGTTTGATATAAAATGTATTGATTAGGAGATTTCAAAATTCTACGTGCTTCTTTACTGGGTCATCAGTTATCTTGAATTTATTCCCTTATTCTACTTTTCCTGGTACCATTTGTTGGTTGAAGACTATTATCCTTGACAAAAAGTATAGACACTCTCTGGGAATTCATTTGGCTCACTTTCTTTTCTTGTTCATTAATAGTACAAATTTCCAAGAAAAGCAGTGAATCTTTTTTTCTTTAATTTTCTCTTAATAAATATAGACTTTATGAAAAAGAATTGTATCAGAGTGATTTACATATATTTTCTTTTATTGTTACAAAAACACCAAGATTTTTGGTATTATTACAACTTCATATTAGGAAACTGGGGGTCAGTGAAGTTAAGGAACTCCTTCAAAGGCAAAAGTTAATAATCAGCAGTATTGGAAATTAGATTCAGTTTTGTTGATTTCATATGTTTGGATCATTTGGGATATGTTATTTATCCTGACCATAATCTACACATTCTATCCAATCACTGTTATGTATGCTGGATGATATGCTTTGAGAGGGACACTTGTTCAGTTTAGTTCAGCTGCTTAGCAGTTGTGTCTGACTCTTTGTGACCCCATGGACTGCAGCACGCCAGGCTTCCCTGTCCTTCACCAAATCCCAGAGCTTACTCAAACTCATGTCCATTGAGTCGGTAATGCCATCCAACCATTTCAACCTCTGTCGTCCCCTTCTCCTCTCACTTTCAATCTTTCCCAGCTTCAGGGTCTTTTCCAGTGAGTCAGTTCTTTGCATCTGGTGGCCAAAGTATTGGAGCTTCAGCTTCAGCATCAGTCCTTCCAATGAATGTTCAGGACTGATTTCCTTTAGGATGGACTGGTTGGATCTCCTTGCAGTCCAAGGGACTCTCAAGAATCTTCTCCAACACCACAGTTCAAAAGCATCAATTCTTCGGCGCCCAGCTTCCTTTATAGTTCAACTCTCAAACCCATATATGACTACTGGAAAAACCATAGCTTTGACCAGAAAGACCTCAGTTGGTAAAGTAATGTCTCTGCTTTTTAATATGCTATCTAGGTTGGTCATAGCTTTTCTTCCAAGGAGCAAGCTACTTCTAATTTCATGGCTGCAGTCACCATCTGCAGTGATTTTGGAACCCAAGAAAATGAAGTCTGTCACTGTTTCCACTGTTTCCCCATCTATTTGCCATCAAGTGATGGGACCAGATGCCATGATCTTCGTTTTCTGAATGCTGAGTTTTAAATCAAGTTTTTCATTCTCCTCTTTCACTTTCATCAAGAGGCTTCTCAGTTCCTCTTTGCTTTCTGCCATAAGAGTGGTGTCATCTGTATATCTGAGGTTATTGATATTTCTCCTGGCAATCTTGATTCCAGTTTGTGCTTCATCCAGCCTGGCATTTCACATGATATACTCTGCATCTAAGTTAAATAAGCAAGGTGACAATATACAGCCTTTACATACTCCTTTCCTGATTTGGAACCAGTCTGTTGTTCCATGTCCAGTTCTAACTGTTGCTTCCTGACCTGAATACAGATTTCTCAGGAAGCAGGTAAGGTGTTCTGGTATTCCTATCTCTATGGGAATTTGTTGTGATCCACACAGTCAAAGGCTTTGGCATAGTCAATAAAGTAGAAGTAGATGTTTTTCTGGAAATCTCTTGCTGTTTCGATGATCCAACAGATGTTGGCAATTTGATCTCTGGTTCCTCTGCCTTTTCTAAAACCAGCTTGAACATCTGGAAGTTCACAGTTCATGTACTGTTGAAGCCTGGCTTAGAGAATTTTGAGCATTACTTTACTAGCGTGTGAGATGAGCACAATTGTACGGTAGTTTGAGCATTGTTTGGCATGCCTTTCTTTGGGATTGGAAGGAAAACAGACCTTTTCCAGTCCTGTGGCTACTGCTGAGTTTCCAAATTTGTTGGCATATTGAGTGCAGCACTTTCACTGCATCATCTTTTAGGATTTGAAATAGTTCAACTGGAATTCCATCACCACCACTAGCTTTTTCATAGTGATGTTTCCTAAGGTCCACTTCACATTCCAGGATTTCTGACTCTAGGTGAGGGACCACCTAACCATTGTGGTTATCTGGGTCATGAAGATCTTTTTTGTATAGTTCTTCTGTGTATTCTTGCTACCTCTTAATATCTTCTGCTTCTGTTAGGTCCCTACCATTTCTGTCCTTTATTGAGCCCATCTTTGATTGAAATGTTCTCATGGTATCTCTAATTTTTTTGAAGAGATCTCTAGTCTTTCCCTTCCTCTTGTTTTCCTTTATTTCTTTGCATTGATCATAGAGAAAGGCTTTCTTATCTTTCCTTGCTATTCTTCTGCCTTCAAATGGGTATATGTTTCCTTTTCTTCTTCGTCTTTAGCTTCTCGTCTTTTCTCAGCTATTTGTAAGGCCTCCTGAGACCACCATTTTGCCTTTTTGCATTTCTTTTTCTTGGAGATGGTCTTGATCACTGCCTGCAAAGTAGGTAGACTCTAGAAAGCTCCTTTGTGCATTGCAGCAAAGTTAACTAACAGTGGACACTCTAAAGACAAAAAGAGTGGATGAGTGAGAACTTTACAGCTGGGACATCTGCACTTCAGTCACCTGATGATAATCCCTGGACCAATGGGGCCAATCTAAGATTTTTAGAATTAACAACTAAATGTCTAGAATCTACAGAATTAAAGAACTTGAATATTTAAAGCCCCAAATTCTGTGTTATTATCTAGCATACATGAAGTACTAGTCCACCAGTTAGAGTTTAACAATCTGCTTTGAACATTGTTGATGACATGACCCATTCAGTTTTCATGCAAGCAGGATTAGGATATTAGTAACTAAATTGTAGCTCAATTTAATTAACAGCAATTTTCACCTGCTCAAGTTTAATTCCATTAAAATTACATCACAATATTAAGGAAGCATGAATAAGTCCTTCAAGGATATATAACTGACATTTAAATTGTATCTCATAGTGTCATATAGGATGATCATGAAATTTATCATGCAAACCAGAATGCTTTAGAGAGTGAACAGAACACTATAAATAATTATGATAACACAATAGCACAAGCTGTAACAGTCCAGGACAAACAGGATGGTGGAATGACATGACTAATAAGCCTAATGTGGACCCTCTTGACTCACCATCAGGGTCTGCATTCAAGAGACTGGTGACCTGGCTCCCAATATAAAATAGTCCTTTACTAGGTACTTCAGCATGTGAATCATCTCTACTCTTTAAATATAATTTGGATAAAACATGTTCCCTATAACAAAGATGGAGATGAATTAAAGAACTACAGGGACTCTATGAGATTTGATTCAGATAAAGTTAATATTAGGGTACAGTTTGGTTAAAAAATGACAGATGACTAGGTATTCCTAATAAGCCTCATATTAACTGTCAGTTAAAATAGTAAAAAAGAATAAAGCAGTCCAAAATATCATGGATTGCTAATAATGAGAGAGCTAGAATATTAAAGGGATGCTATGTTTGTGTAAGAGAGAAGATGAACAAAGAAGAAAATGAGAGAAAAGAAGAAAGAAAAGGAGAAAATATGCTGACTTTTGTATAGAATACCCAACAGTGGTTTCAGTCCGAGTGCATGAATCACGGTTTTGGATGACACATTGCATAGAGAACCCTCCGAATCAGAAGGCGACACATAATTCTCTCAAATAAGAGAGAAAGACTGACTCACTCCACAGTCTCATGTTGCTCTGACCAAGACTAGGAGGTCTTCTCTCAATATCATGTGAATACCTTCTGGCCCAAGCCGCACTATAGCCCTGACTCATCTCCACTCCTACCCCTCTGACAATACATCAGTACATACACTACATCTCTCAGAACAGAATGGAGAAGTGGGTGGGTTGTTAGGCTTCTAAAGCGGCACTTTAGACAGTAGATGGAGGAACTCTGTACAATTTGTCATGATTTGCACTATGCAAAGGCAAGTTTATACACTATACCTGATAATCTCAGTTTAATTCTGTAAGGTAGAAGGTAGAAGCTTCAACCTCTACTCAGCAAATTTGGATAGGAGTAAAAATTAAAGCTTTTCAATGTAGTTCAAAGAGAAAATGGAAAAATTATGGTAAGAATGAAGATCCAAGTGTTCCATGATGGCAAAAAAAAAAAAAAAAAAAAAAGAAAAAATTCACTCACCCTATGTGAAGGAAATGGCAAGCCTGAATCAATCTCAACACAGTGCAAGTAAAGTAAATAAGTCAAGATGTCATAAAGAGGCACTGCTGGAGGAAGGCAAAAGTGTATTGACTTGATGAGGCCAGTTGAAAGCATAATTCTGAGAATTAGTTTATTTTTTAAATAGCTGAAAAATTTACAGTTATATTCTTCATTTTAACATTTACATTCTTGATGTGCTCAAGCAGATTCATGAAGAAAAGCCTCTACAGAACTATAATACGTGTTATTAAGGAGAGAATAGGATGAAATAAAAAAATGGGAAAAGTGAAGGCTATAGTAGGTTGCAAGAAAATGCAAAATTCAATAGAAAATTAAAGTAGCAGTTGAGATAGCAAAGAGCATGTAAGAAAAAGATGAATCCAATTGATGAAATGGGAAAAGATTTGAGAAATTTTTTGTAATGCAGGAGTGAAATCAAAGAGATGAAAATGATGGCCTAGATAATGATGGATATGAAGGACAGAGATATGATCAAAGAAAGACAACTGTTTGGGGAAGAAAGAAAAAAATAGCAAGGACATAAATAATTAAGTTTAAAAGAAAAGAAAAAGTTTTCAAGCTGAAGAAAGATCTGAGAAGAGAAAACCAAAGGCTCATCAAGATACTTGGATATGCCCTTATAAATTTTTGAATTTTAAAGATAAAAAATAATGAACAAGGAAAAAGACAAGCTAGTCTCAGAGTTCTCACTGAGACATTATGTACCATGATAGAGTGCGATATAGTGTATGAGGGGTTTTGCTTTTGTTTGTTTTTATGATGGACATAGACTGAATGGACAATTCTCTTTATAGACAAGTACCTGTTATTTATGTATGAGGCACATAGAGACATATTTTCAATAAATAAAAAATTTCTCAAAGCAAGTAGTTAATATATCCTCAGTAGGGAAGCTGCTAAAATATATCTGTAAGCCTACAAAAGATGATTCAAATCAAGAATTAAAGAATGAGAAATTTATTGTATAAAAGCTTTATTATTTGAGTTAAAAGCAGACAAATATTGTAAACACAGTTATAAAACTGAATGTAAGGACTTCCCTGGTACTCCAGTAGTTAAGACTCATCTGTTCCACTGCAGGGGAGAGGGCAGGTTTGACCCCTGGTCTGGGAACTACAATCCCACATGCCACACAGTGCAGCCAAAAAAAAAAAAAAAAAATTGAGTGTAAACTTCCCCCACATCCTTGAAAAAGCATATATGGAAAACAACATTTTAGTATTCGTAACACCTTATTTTAAAATATAATAATTCAGGGTTCTAATCACAGATAAAATAAATTATGTGACATTAAATGTCAAGAGCAGAGAGAAAGCAGGGGAAATAAAATTGAGTGTGTATTTTTTTGGAATTTGATGAATTTATTCAAATCACTCACTCATACATTCATTCATTGAGTAGGTCAGTCATCAAATATTAATAGAGCAGCTGTATATCAAGCACAATAGATAGTGTTTATAGGATGAACAAAACATCCATGGGCCCTAGTAAATACACAAATAGATATACTATACAGGGATAAGTTGATGAAGGAGAAGAAATCAGCAGTATGAAGAAGAAAATACTTTGGGTTGAGTGGTCAAGGAACACACCTTAAGGTAGTGACCAAATTTCAAATTTTATCAGGAAAATAAATACAAAAATTAAAGAAAAAGAGTGAGTTAAAAAACATGATAAGCCAATATGACACACTAGCCCCAACAAAAATTACAATTTACAAAGCTACATTAACTCAAATATAGTGAAATTGGCATTGAAATCAATATCCTTTTAGTGGAATAAAAATAATCATTCTGGTCAAGCATACAAAATGGAATTAGTTTTCTAGAGCATAGAAACTCAACTAAATAACTGGAAAAAAGAAAAAAAGAACATTTCAAAGTCACACCTTATATTTCAAATATATATTCTAAGCTCATAAAATACTTAAGCCTAAATGCAACAAACAACCATAAGAAATAGAGACATGTACGTATTTTTTCAAAGTCATATATAGTCAGCATTTCACACAAGAGAGTAAGAATAAAATTAAATCTTCCTGTAGTCCAGACACCCAAACCTTTTTTATGTGGACAACACATTGTTGTCAAGTTTTTCATGTCTCCTGAAATGTTCTTTGTACGTAAAAAGACATTATGTGAGCGATAATATATGCATAAATACATATCTATTTGTGTATGTCTATATATACACTGGGTACAAAATTATCGCATTATTATAAAAAAGGAGGGTTTGAGATATATATATAGATTATATATCTATATCTATATCTATCTATATCTATCTATATCTATATCTCTATATCTATCTATCTATATATATATATATCTCCATACTCTCCTTTTTTATAATAATGGGATAATTTTATACCCAGTGGTTTATATTTGCCTTATTTTTTTGTGAAAAATGATGCAAATCCATTTATGTCTCCAAAGTAAAAAAAGTCAGTCATCATAATTGTAGACTAAAAATATTTTAAGTAATTTATCATTCCAATAACCAAGAACCAATTGGACAACATTCAATATGTGTTCATGATTAAAAACTTTTGATAAACTAAGAATAAAAAGATTTTTTACAGTTCATAAAAAGCATGTACATAAAATTTTGTTGCCTACATCACACTTAATGATGGAAAGTGAAGTTTTGTCTTTATTAAGATTGTGATGAGGATGTCTACTCTTATTCTTTCCACTTGGCATCATGCTGGAGCGTTTGCCAGTGTAATAAGGTAGGAAAAATAAATATGAGACAAATGATTAGGAAGAAGTAAACCAACCACTATTCAAATAGCATTACTATATACTTAAAAGTCTTCAAAAATTACTATAACTAATAAAAGCAAAACCAAATACCACCACACATCTAGTAGAATGTGGAATACCACTACACAGCTAGTAGAACACTAATTTCTAAAAATGTATATTTCTACGTGTTATTTTACATGTACATCCATTGAGAAAAAACTAGGAGGAAATATACCTGATTCTCCATGGTAGGAATATTAGTAATTTTATTTTTTTTAAATTTATCTCACAATGGAAAATCACATTATAACAATAACAAAACAATAAGCCTCATTAATGTTTTTCAAATAAACATGCTGTCATTTGGCATTGAAAACATAGAAGTGGAAGAACTTTTGTAGCTAGAATTTTTTATGTCTTTTTTCGTGTGTGTGTGTGTGTGAGATGTACCATGTGGCATGTGGGATCTTCCCTGACAAGGCAGCGAACCTGTGCCCCTTGCTTTGGGAACATGGAGTCTTAACCATTGGATTCTATTGCCTATATAGTCAAGATGTTAGAAACAACTAGATTGCTTATAGAATTATTTATTAATAATCTCTTCTCCCTCAAACCTGCATACATCATTCTACTGTTTTCTAGCAGAGCATAGGTTGGAGAAAAATTCAGTGCAGCTTGACAGTGTTACTTTGTATATGACTGATTTTCTTCTCAGGTTGCTTATAAGACTTTTTATTTTTTATCCTACATATTTAAGATTTGTAATGGAAGAAATAATAATATATGAAAATAATAGCAGCAAATAATAATAACAGCAAGTGAGCATATGTATGTGCCAGTTGCATTCCAAATATATTGCAAACATCGTCTAATATAATCTTCATAAGAAATATATGTAGTAAGTTCTGCTTTTTTTAAAGCAAACAAACCAAAATATAGAGAGAGGTTAAATATTTTTCCCAACATATTTTGCTCAAAGTCTAACAGTCAGAAATTGGATCCAAACAGTCTGGTGCCCAATTCAATGCTTTTGATTACCAGGTTGTAAGTCTTACTCTTTATAGTAATGGGCAAAGTAATTTCAAAATTTTTTATCTTTTAGAAATAAATAGATGAAATGTATTTAAAAAATTATTTAATCCATCAGGGAAGAATAAAATATGTATCCCCTTAGTGAACTGTGACAAATAAATGATATTATGTAATTCATCTAAATGTTCTTGATATACCAACGTGTCATTTATCATTTTATTCCTCTAAGCTCCAAATCTACCCTCGGTGGCTCTGCTTGCAATGCTGGAACATTTTTCTCTTGCCAGCTGGCAAGATGGTAAGCTTCATCAGTAGAGAACCCTGGAGGGATCCTGGAAGAGAAACAGCTCTTGGTTTCTGTGCATCCTTTCCTGGCAGGTTCCTATAATGCTTTGCGGCCAGGGCATATGGTACCTCTCCATGGTACCTCCCTCAGAGACCCAGAAGGTGATTCCCCAGTTTCCCAGTGCAGCCCCTCTATGAACCTCTCTGCCATCTGGTGGGCCTCAGTAGTGTGCTCTCCAGGGAGGTCTGGATCCCAGCCTTACAGGGCAGAGGACCCTTTCTATATTCGTTAGTTTCTTGGGTGATCCGTGTTACCTCTAGAGGTTGTGGCTGCTTTCTGTATCTTCTATTTCTATATTCCTTAGAGTTTTCTTTACCCCTTTATGTACCATTCTCTTTTGCTCCTATCTCCTGTTATAGCTAATGATTCCCTATTTTAAACTTTCCCTGTTAAATTTACTGTATGTTTCTTGTCTCCTGATTGAAATCTTACTGGAAGAACCATTAAGTGCAATAAAATATAAATGGATGTATCAATTTACATTCTCAACTGTGTGAGGGGATTCCCTTTTCTCTACATCCTTTCCAGCATTTATTGTTTGTAGATTTTGTGATGATGGTGATTCTGACAGGTGTAAGGGGATACCTCATTGTAGTTTTGATTTGCATTTCTATAATAATAAGTGATGTTGAGCATCGTTTCAAGTATTTGTTGGCCATCTGTATGTCTTCTTTGGAGTAATGACTATTCAGGTCTTCTACTCATTTTTTTTTAATTGGGTTGTTTCTTTTTTTGATATTGAGCTGCATGAGCTGCTTGTACATTTTGTAGATTAGTCCCTTGTCAGATGCTTCATTTGCAAATATTTTCTCCCATTCTGAGGGTTACTTTTTTTGTCTTGTTTATGGCTTCCTTTGCTATGCAAAAGTTTTAAGTTTAATTAGGTCCCATTTGTTTATTTTTGTTTTTATTCTCATTATTCCAGGAGAGGCATCAAAAAAGATCTTGTTGTACTTTATGCCAGGAGTGTTCTGCCTATGTTTTCCTCTAAGAGTATTATAGTATCTAGCCTTACATTTAGGTGTTTAATCCATTCTGATTTTATGTTTGTGCATGATATTAGGGAGTGTTCTAATTTCATTCTTTTACATGTGGCTGTCCAGCCACTAGGTAGAATAACATGGAGTTTCCTTAAAAGAACTAAAAATACAACTACCATGTGACCTACCAATCCTGCTACTGGACATATACCTGGGCAAAACCATAATTTAAAAAGAAACATGCACTCCAATGTTCACTGCAGCAGTATGTACAATAAACGTGGATGCCAAGGGAGAAGGCGGGGTTGGGATGAATTGGAAGATTGGGATTGATGTATGCGCACTATTGATACTATTGAGAACCTACTGTATAGCAAAGGGAACTCTACTCAGTGCTCTGTGGTGACCTAAATGGGAAGGAAATTCAAAAAATGACAGGATATATGTATACATATAGCTTATTCACTTTGCTTTGCAGCGGACATTAATACAATATTGTAACCAATCATATGCCAATAAAAAGTTTTTAAAGATATACAAATGGCTATTTTTTGAGATTGAATATCCCCTATACATATCTGTAGTTATCTCTGAACCTCCCAGCCTTAAAGTGTTCCTGTTTCAATAATCTCATTTACATGCTGGGAATAATAACATTTATCTCAAAGGATAAGAAGTAGGTGACACATATGTTTATAAAAATGCATTACATATTGTGAAAGCACAATAGAAATGTGAGTTATTATTACTACATGGTAAATGCTGTGAGGACAGGCGCATTTCTGTCCTGCAGTTACTGGATACCCAGTGCCTTCCACAGGGCTTGGTACACTGTGGGTGCTCCATAAATGCTGGTTTGGTGAACAGATGCATGAACACATCTCTATCATTCCATTTCATGTTTAAGTCCATTTGAGCTAAATTTTAAAAATGTCAGATAAAGACATTGAGCAAAAGGTAAATATTATACAACAAAAATTTACTTTGCATTCTTCAACAGCATCTCAAAATCTTCTTGACTCTTGACTCAAACACATTTGTAGTTATAAAAGAGATAGAAAACATGGGAAAAAAACCTATGTAGACCCAGAGATAAAACTGTGATGTACTGTTTAATTAATGATTTTCAGGTGTATTTTGTAAGAACAGTTACTGTTTGTAACCTGCTTTGGCCACCTGATGCAAAGAGCTGACTCATTTGAAAAGACCCTGATGCTGGGAAAGATTGAAGGTAGGAGGAGAAGGGGACGATAGAGGATGAGATGGTGGGATGGCATCACCGACTCAATGGACATGAGTTTGAGTAAACTCCTGGGAGTTGGTGATGGACAGGGAGGCCTGGCGTACTGCAGTCCATGGGGTCACAAAGAGTCAGACACGACTGAGTGACTGAACTGACTGAAAACATTTAATTGTGCATGAGTCTTCTTTTGTTATCTTTAAGCAAATTATAGGTTCTGATGCCAAACTGTTTATATTACAGCACAACTAGAACACTGTTTTAAGTTATTATGTAGATAAATAACTTCACATTTGATGCCCTTTATTTTCAGGGAGAAAAAAACAGCTTTCATAGATTTTTTTTCCCCCACTCTTAATAGTCTCTCCTACAATAGTTTCACCCAAAAGACTAGACAGATATCAAGTTAAAATATGTCACTATGGCCAAGATGAAGCTCTATAATTGTTTTCTTCTTACATCTGTCCATGGGCTTGTACACACATATACTGTTTGTTCGTCCCATTGCAACACTTTTCATAATGATCTTCAGCTGCCTTGTCAAGGAAGTTTGTTGCTTTTTTCTAGAGTATGGAATTAGTAACATTTCACAAGCTGCTTTGATCACAGGGGTGGATGGGGAAAGACAGGCAAAAATTCTGGATTCACAAAATTTTTTCTTAAAGTAATGAAAATCACTTATTTTTTGGTGGCCTTCCTTCTCTGTGTGTCTGGTGTTTCACAAAAAATGAAGACATAGGATAGTCTCTGAGCTGTTATATATCTACATGTATACCGTATACAGCATATGTGTAAGCTTCTTTCCTTTGCTTGCTGTAAATGAAGAGCAATGTCCATATAAAGTAGATACTGACTTTTTCACATAGGAACATCCCACTGAACACAGTAGGATGACATGTTATCCCAAGTATGTGCATGTGTGCTCAGTCATGTACGACTCTTTGTGACCCAATGGACTGTAGTCAGCCAGTCTCCTCTGTCCATAGAATTTTCCAGGCATGAATACTGGAGTGGGTTGCCATTTCCTACTCCAGGGGATCTTCCTGACCCAGGGGTCAAACCTGCTTCTCTTGTGTCTCCTGCATTGGCAGGCAGGTTCTTCACCACTGCACCACTTGGGAAGCCCCCCAAAGATAATGAATTAAGTCAAAAGCACACTGAAAACATGTTTGTTTTATACAGAATAAATAGATAAGTAAAAGAATGAATGAATGAATCAAAGCTGAGAAGATGTGATGGAAGAATTTAGTAATAAAAACTAGGATCGCTGGGCTTTCTCATGAATCTAACACTTTTTTCAAGCATGCCCTTTGGATGTCATAAACTGCTTTGTGTGTCTTTTGAGAATGCTTGTCTCCATGACTTTATTGCACTCGATGCATTTTGTTGTTGTTGTAAATAACAAAATATTTCTGAGCAACATTTGATTTGTTTATATTGGGAATTGGGAGAATGTGTAAGGATGATTTAGCATGTGCATTTTTAGACTGTGAGTTGGAAAAAAAAACATAAGCAAGATGAAAATAAAAATCTAAAAGAATATTCAGTGGAGCTTGGAAGAGGAAAATCATGAACAGTCAGTTTCATTGTCTTTGAAGTTTTAGACATTCATCTATTTTTATTGACTAACCAAAAAGCCATTTATGCTTTGCTTCAGATGTCATTTCAGGCTGATAGGTCAGTTTCTCTTACCCTTCAAGACTTAGTTATTAAAAAGTGTTTTTTCCTATTGACAGGTCATAAAACATGAACATAGCAGACTTTATTTGATACAAAGTTTTTTTTCAAAACTTATTATCTAAATTTATGCCTTAGAAGTGCAATCCATAGTCAACCACCTTGTCAAAAACTGGAAAATCATGTATTCACACAAATAAAATTCCTTGAACATCTATGTAGCACTGAGTACGCAAATACAACTTATCTTGCATTGATAAACTTACAATTGTTTATTGATGCAAAGAACTTGGAAACATCTTAGAGATATGTTTTAAATAATAATTCACTCTAATTATAAATATATCTTATAGAAGTTTTATGGACTGCACTTTCCTACTGCTGAACACTTTCCCTAGCTGGTAAACTATTTCTGTGCCATTTTGAGTGCTATGCAGAGTAATAGGTTATTTTCCTGTAATATTTTAGGCAATACTAACAATATGCCTAAGAGATACATATTATTAACTTTACTATTATTAACTTTACTGTTTTAAAGAATAGGAAACTAGAGCTTAGAGCAGAGAAGTAACTTTCTCAAGGTTGCACAATTTGTAAGTGACCCAAATAGGATTTAACTCAACTTGCCCATCACCAAATCAGCATGTTCAACTACTTTATCATGAGTCCATATATGAAACAGCATATTCTCATATGCTCACAATTATAACTATGTTCAATGATTCTTGGTATTTAAAAATTAATTTATTCATTCAACAAGTATTTTGAGCATATAGTCCACACCAGGCATATATTGCTACGTACTTGTGAATAACGCACACAAATAAATCATAACACAATATAGAATCATCATATAGATACTTGTAAAGGTTGCGTGTGCAATTAGGAAGGAGTTGCATCTGACGGAGCATCTGAAGAAAACATCCTGGGATCATTTTATCTGTTATTCTAATGCCAGTGGCTCAGAATACCAACTTCTCTTTAGGCTGTCTAGGTATTTTCTATTTTGTAGAATGTTGTACTTCTCAAAGTGATTACATGGGGGAGGGGCATCAATGTGGCAAACAATTCTCTATGGACCCATTTATTTACTTATTTTAAAAATAATTTTATTTATTTTTGGCTGTGCTAAGTCTTTGTTGCTGCTTGGACTTTTCTCCGTTTGTGGCAAGCAGGGGCTGCTCTCTAGCTGTGGGGCAAGGGCTTCTCATCGCAGTGGTTTCTCTTGTTGCAGAGCATGGGCTCAGGGTGGGTGGGCTTTGGTAGTTGCTGCACCCGGGCTCAGTAGCTGCTGTTCCTGGGCTCCAGGGCACAGGCTCACTAGCTGTGGCACATGGGTTTAGTTGCTCTGTGGCATGTGGGGACTTCCTGGATCAGGGATTGAACCTGCATCTCTGGCATTGGCAGGCAGATTCTTTACAACTGAGCACCAGGGAAGCCCCAGCCCATTTATTCTTAATGAAATAGCTATTCACCTTATCTAGAGTGGAGATTTCTGTTACATTGCTTTTCTAGCTTTAATTAAATATGATTTGACTTGTCCTCTGGCTCTTCAGGCCCAGGTTGTGTTGGGCATGAAGACATATCAAATTCATTGCTGTGAGGACATAAGTGATTATGTATATATATATAAATAAAGACTAACAATGTAAGCAATAATAACCAGCTGGTCTAAAATAAAGTAAGCTTAACCTGAATGAAATGAAAATATATGGTCAAAACATTTCTCTCACAGAACTGTCAGCCTCTGGTGCTCACTTTAGGACTAAGTTAATTTAAAAATACAACAGGAAAAGAGAGTTGATATCACCTTTATTAATACAATCATTTGACAGCCTACTGACACATAAATAGAAAATAACTTGTCAGATTTAGCTAATTCTTCTGAAATCTAGAGAGAAATTCAATTTTAAAGATTATGTGTAAATGGTTCCTTTGTCCCCAGTAATTCCACAGCCACCTCATACACCCAATTTTCTTCCTTTACTCTCAATTTGTCATTATTTATTTTGTTATCCCTTTATATACTTATTGTCTACTTTATTCACCAGCAGAAAAGATCCATATGGGCAGGAACCACATTTTTGTTCATCATGGTATATCTGGGGCCTGGTATCCAGTTGTCATTTTATTAATGTGTTGCTTGAATAAATTAATAATGACTTCTATAGCCCTACTGGGCTTTCCTGGTAGCTCAGATGGTAAAGAATCTGCCTGCAGTGTGGGAGACCTGGGTTGGGAAGATCCCCTGGAGAAGGGGATGGCTACCTACTTTAGTATTCTTGCCTGGAATATTTCATGGGCAGAGGTGCCTGGTGGGCTAGTCCCATGAGGGGTTGCATTTGTATTTCTATCCATCTTCTATAAATTCTGAGCTCCTTGAGAGCAAAATTATAGTCTTAATTCATATTTGTATCTTCTGAGCCTAGTCTATAAGAGATGCTCAATCATAATTTGCTAAATAAATCAACTCAACCCAGATGTTGCAAAACTGTTCCACTCACACAAACAACTGCAACATATTTCCTTGATTTATGGAGAGAGGGGAGAGATGTAGGATCCCAGGATCTGTTTGAGAATTTATTTCCCTGTTTCTCTCTGTCTAAAGAGAATTTTTGCTAATCTAAAATTTATGGTACTTTTTATTTGCATTCTTGTGTTTTATATTGTTAGTTATTTTCACATTGATTGGCCTGTGCCCAAAACTCAAACTTTGATCCCACTCCAGCCCAACTCCTGCTTCTCTCCAAATACAGGATCAGTCTTAGTACTGATGAGCTGCTAGAACTCAGTGCTATTTCCCTTAGCAAACAAAAATCCAAGATAATATTGTTTACCAAACTAGATCAGAGTGCAAAGAAATCACTTGGGAAGTTTATTAAAATGCATGGATATTCAGAGTCTAAATCAAAGAGGTAAGCTACATTTTACTGTAAGCTGTAGGTTGCACTGAGAAATCTGCATTTTATTTATTTATTTATTTTGGAAATCTGCATTTCAATAATCATGCTAGCAGGGTGATTTGAAAAACTCAAATTTTAAGACCAGAGTTGAGGGAGGATGTTTTATGCATCCTGACATTGTCAGTGCCTCTGTTTGACACATAATTGGTATTAACATCCTTCCTCAAAATGTAGATGCCTGTGCTTCCTGGACCATCAGTTTTATTCATGATCTGTCTTCTTTTGTTAACCTTTTTCCTGCCCCAGAATCCATTTCCTATCACTTCTTATCCTATGTTATGGCCTAGTCTCAATAGAAATTTAGCCTATTGGTTTATATTTAATGAGAACCTTCTCTATGCCATTAACAATTTCCAATATCACTTAAGATAACTGAGTTGTTTACTAAGAGCAGGTTGAAATGCAAACAACATCCCATAGCCACTGGGACCCAATCCAGATTGCTTGGTGATAAATGATGAACACTGAATTCATTCTTCTTTAAACCTATAAAAGAATCTAGACCTTGTACTTCACACAATGTCATAGATTGAGTTGTGTCCTAAAAAAAGATTTTATTTAAAGTTACAAGATTTTCCATTAACCTCTTCTAAAATACTTTATTCACTAATATTTGTTAAACTTGCAAATCTCTAAAAAACTTCCACCAAAGTAGAAATTGAAATAACAATAGTCTTTTACAAAATGTGGAATCAAATAACAACAAAAAGGCCAGTTCCACTGTCTAAACAGCCATATTTTAACATAATAGTTTTTCATTTATATTGCTATTATAAAACTTAAACCTAACTCTTTACAGCTTTTTACAATTCTTTTTGCTGCTGCCGGTGGGGGGTGGGCCTGCTGCCATCGTCCCTCAGCTTTTTACAACTCTTAAGCATATAGACATGCCACTCACAGTACTGAAACCAAGCAGGACCCTATGGGGCCCTCCCAGATACAAAAGATTTCCGTGTCCACTGTTTCTTGTTTGCAGGAAAAGATTTCAACCTTCCAGACATTCCCAGAGTTCTAAAGGGCAGATTCAAACAGTTACTAATTAGAAGGCTGAGGGAATGCAGAAAGAAAGGAAAGACTGTCAAGAAACAGTGCAGTGATGCAGCAGGGTTCTGGTTCCTCCTCAAGGGATATACATAACAATGTGATGTGTATCCTTGGGATCAACAAGTGTTATGGTTGTTCAGTCATCCTGTTGTGTTGACTCTTTGTGACCCCATGAACTGCAGTACCCAGGCCTCCCTGTCCCCCACCATCTTCTGGAGTTTGCCCAAGTTCATGTCCATTGCATCAGTGATTCTTCCAACCATCTAATCCTCTGTCACCCCCCTCTCCCGCTGCCCTCAATCTTGCCCAGTCTGCATCTTTTCCAATGAGCTGACTCTGCATGAGTTGGCCAAAGTATCGGAGCTTCAGCATCAGTCCTTCCAGGGAACACTCAGCACTGATCTCCTTTAGGATGGACTGGTTTGATCTCCTTGCAGTCCAAGGGACTCTCAAGAGTTTTCTCGGGCACCACAGTTTGAAAGCATCAATTCTTTGGTGCTCTGCCTTCTTCATGGTCCAGCTCTCACAACTGTACATGACTACTGGAAAGACCATAGTCTTGCTTACACAGAACTTTGTCCACAAGGTTATGTCTTTGCTTTTTAACATACTATTAGGTTTGTCATAGCTTTTCTGCCAAGAAGTAACTGTCCTCTAATTTCATGAATGCAGTAAACATCCACAGTGATTTTAAAGCCCAAGAAAAAGGAAATCTGTCACTGCTTTCACCTTTTCCCCTTCTATTTGTCATGAAGTGATGGGAACAGATATCATGATCTTAGTTTTTTTTAATATTTAGTTTAAAGCTGACTTTTTCACTCTCCTCCTTTATCCTCATCAAGAGGTTCTTAAGTTCCTCTTCTCTTTCTGCCCTTAGAATGGTATCATCTGCATTTCTGAGGTTCTTGATATTTCTCCTGGCAATCTTGATTTCAGCTTATAACTCATCCAGCCCAGCATTTCTCATGAGGTACATACAAGTTAAATAAACAGGGTGACAATAAACAGCCTTGTCATTCTCCATTCTCAATCCTGAACCAGTTATTCCATAAAGGTTCTAACTGTTGCTTCTTGACCAGTATACAGGTTTCCAGGAGACAGTTAAGATGGTCTGGTATTCCTGTCTCTTTAAGAGTTTTCCAAAGCTTGTTATGATCTACACAGTCAAAGGCTTTAGCATAGTCAGTGAAACAGAGGTAGATGTTTTTCTGGTTTGATGGTTCCTCTGCCTTTTCTAAACCCAGCATGGACATCTACGTATTCTTGGTTCACATCATGCTGAAGCCTAGCATGCAGGACCTTACTAGCATGGGAGATGAGTGCAATTGTTCAGTGGTTTGAACATTCTTTAGTACTGTTCTTCTTGGGAATTGGGATGAGGATTGACCTTTTTCAGTCCTGTGGCCACTGCTGGGTTTTCCACATTTGCTGACATATTGAGTGCAGCATTTTGATAGTGTCATCTTTCAGGATTTAAATAACTCTGCTGGAATTCCATCACCTCCACTAGCTTTACAGACAGCAGTGCTTCCTAAGACCTAGGAGACTTCACACTCCAGAAGGCCTGGTTCTGGGTAAGTGACCACACTATTGTGGTTATCCAGGTCATTAAGATCCTTTTTTGTACAGTTTTTCTGTGTCTTCTTTCCATCTCTTCTTGACCTCTTCTGTTTCTATTAGGTCTTTACCATTTCTGTCCTTTATTGTGCCCATTTTTGGTACTTCCAATGTTCCATCTTTGATTCCAATGTTCCATCTTTGATATTTCCAATTTTCTGGAAGAGATCTCTAGTCTTTCCCCTTCTGTTGTTTTCCTCTTTTTTTTTTTTTTTTGCATTGTTCATTGAAGAAGGCCTTCTTATCTCTCCTTGGTATTCTCTGTAATTCTGCATTTATTTGGGTGTATCTTTTCCTATCTCCCTTGCCTTTCACTTCACTTCAGCTATTTGTAAAGCCTCCTCAGACAACCCCTTTGCCTTCTTGCTTTTCATTTTCTTTGGGATGGCTTTGTTTGCTGCCTCCTGTACAATATTATTTGGAGAAGGAAATGGTAACCCACTCCAGTGTTCTTGCCTGGAGAATCCCAGGGGCGGGGGAGCCTGGTGGGCTGCCGTCTATGGGGTCGCACAGAGTTGGACACGACTGATGCAACTTAGCAGCAGCAGTACAATATTATGGACATCTGTCCATAGTTCTTCAGGCACTCTGTTTACTAGATCTAATCCCTTGAATCTATTCATCACCTCCAATGTATATTCATCAGATCAGATCAGTCACTCAGTCGTGTCCTACTCTTTGCAACCCCATGAATCACAGCATGCCAGGCATCCCTGTCCATAAGCAAATCCTGGAGTTCACTCAAACTCACGTCCATCGAGTCAGTGATGCCACCCAGCCATCTCATCCTCTGTCGTCCCCTTTTCCTCCTGCTCCCAATCCCTCCCAGCATCAGAATCTTTTCCAATGAGTCAACTCTTCACATGAGGTGGCCAAAGTACAGGAGTTTCAGCTTTAGCATCATTCCTTCCAAAGAACACTCAGGGCTGATCTGCTTTAGAATGCACTGGTTGGATATCCTTGCAGCCCAAGGGACTCTCAAGAGTCTTCTCCAACACCACAGTTCAAAAGCATCAATTCTTCGGCGCTCAGCTTTCTTCACAGTCCGACTCTCACATCCATACATGACCACTGGAAAAACCATAGCCTTGACTAGATGGACCTTTGTTGGCAAAGTACTGTCACTGCTTTTCAATATGCTATCTAGGTTGGTCATAACTTTTCTTCCAAGGAGTAAGCGTCTTTTAATTTCATGGCTGCAGTTACCATCTGCAGTGATTTTGGAGCCCCCCAAAATAAAGTCTGATATTGTTTCCACTGTTTCCCCCTGTATTTGCCATGAAGTGATGGGACCAGATGCCATGATCTTCATTTTCTGAATGTTGAGCTTTCAAGCCAACTTTTTCACTCTCCTCTTTCACTTTCATCAAGAGACTTTTTAGTTCCTCTTCACATAGGGGATTTTATTTAAGTCTTACCTGGCTGGCCCAGTGGTTTTCCCCACTTTCTTTGGCTTAAGCCTGAATTTTGTTATGAGAAGCTTATGATACAATACTATAAAGATTTTAACAATATTTTAGCAAGATTAAAAAAAATTCAACAATAATATTATAAAGATTTTAGTAATCTTAATCAAAAATTTTTCTCTAGTAAACTCAATTCTTCAATATATATTCCCCATCATTGATGATTGTACTTACTTCTAGTGTTTCTTTTAGAAAAATAGATAAAAGTTGGTAAGAATTTTTAGATTGAAATCTTGAATTTGATTAACATTGTTAAATTGTCTCTCCAAGAAAGAATACTTTTTTTTTTTTTTTTTCCCCCCACCACATCAACGTATGAGAGGGTCTATTTCTTTATAAAGCTTCCCTGGTGGCTCAGACAGTAAAGGATCTTCCTGCAAAGCAGGAGACTCAAGTTCATTTCCTGGGTCAGGAAGATCCCCTGGAGAAGGAAATGGCAACCCACTCCAGTATTCTTGCCTGGAGAATTCCATGAATAGAGGAGCCTGGCTATGGTCCATGGTCACAAAGAGCTGGACATGGCTGAGTAGATAACACACTTTCATTACCTAGTACATCCTACAAATGGAGGGGCTTCCCTTGTGGCTCAGCTGATAAAGAATCTGCCTACAAGGCAGGAGACCTGGATTTGATCCATGCTGGGGAAGATCCCTTGGAGAAGAAAGCAGCAACCCACTCCAGTACTCTTGCCTGGAAAATTCCATGGACAGAGGAGTGGGACAGGCTGCAGTCCATGGAATTGCAAAGAGTTGGACACAACTGTGTGAATAACTTTCACTTTTTCACAAATGGAAGTTTGTCGCAGAAAGTTTTTGCATTCTGATGGAAAATATTATGCCTAATTACTATGTCAATTTTATCAATAATTAATATTGCTGTTCACATTTTCATATGATCATTATAAATTATAGCTTTATTTTGCTTCCTACACACTTACTCCTTGGAAGGAAAGTTATGATCAAACTAGACAGCATATTAAAAAGCAGAGACATTACTTTGCCAACAAAGATCCATCTAGTCAAGGCTATGGTTTTTCCAGTAGTCAAGTATGGATGTGAGAGTTGGACTATAAAGAAAGCTGAGCGCCAAAGAATTGATACTTTTGAACTGTGGTGTTGTAGAAGACCCTTGATAGCCCCTTGGATTGCAAGGAGATCCAACCAGTCCATCCTAAAGGAGATGAGTCCTGGGTGTTCATTGGAAGGACTGATGTTGAAGCTGAAACTCCAAAACTTTGGCCATCTGATGCAAAGAGCTGACTCATTTGAAAAGACCCTGATGCTGGGAAAGATTGAAGGTGGGAGGAGAAGGGGACGACAAGGGGACGAGAAGAGGATGAGATGGTTGGATGGCATCACCGACTCAATGGACTGAGTTTGGGTAAACTCTGGGTGTTGGTGATGGACAGGGAGGCCTGGTGTGCTGCAGTCCATGGGGTCACAAAGAGTCGGACACGACTGAGTGACTGAACTGAAATGGAAACTGATACTTTTCCCAGTTTTAAATTTGGTTGTCTCTTTGATAGATGCTTCCCATATATCCTGGATATTAATGTTTTGTTGGTTATATGTCTTATAATATTTGCTATTTTTCTATTCTCTTATTTAGTTAATATATTGTTTTCAGAACCATAGACAAAAAATGTCACCTGCCATATAAGTAACCAAAGGACAATGGGGCTATCAAGCTATCAGCCATCCTCGATGACAGTACACCCTAGGGGGGTTCAGGATGGCGAAAAACAGGACACTGGCCCTACTTAGTTAAGAAGCATATCAAAGGAATAATTTCATTAAGCCCAGATTTTAAAAAAAGAGGAGACTTCCTTGATGGTCCAGTGGTTAAGACTCTGCACTTCCAAAGAAGGGGTACAGGTTTGATTCTTGATTGGGGAACTAAGATCCCACAGGCCCAGCAACATGATCCCCCCAAAAACACCCAGACTCGCATCTTCTCATACAGAGAAAAGTGCTAAATTCATTAACTTAGGATGTTTGCTTTTACTTTAATTAGCAGTAATCTTTTCATGTTCAACTCTTTTTGTTTGTTTGTTTGTTTTGCAAAAATTCCAATGTCCTGGCTCTTCCCTTACCTTTTTAGAACAGACTCCCAGAGATATCTAAAAGGCTATATTCTGGGCTTAGTATTGTGTATTCTAGATAAGTCTTCAGTAATGCCCCAACTAAAACATAATTCTCACCTTTTAGGCTGTGCAATTTTTTCATTCAACAGAAGTTTAAATATTTTTATGATATTGGGTCTCATACATTTTCTGTTTATTTTCCCTTCTCAAGTCATAAGCATATACTTATATTAATATAATTTTATACAGAGCTCTCTTTCTAAAACCTCTAATTCACATCTGATGTCTGTGTAGGTATAGTTCTGTCTTGTTACATATGCCTCTTACATAGTATTGCTTCTTGCCTGTACTGTGATTTTTGATTGTGAGCTCATGTTCATTGGAACTCTAACCCTGGACTTTATTGAGGCCTTAGTCAACTAAGAACATTCTGCCAGAGAGGATTTATATTTTGTCCCACCAACTGTTTACTAACCTGGATCCATTAAAAATTGATATTAAAATTCCTTAACAGTTTCCTATCCATAATATAACTAAAAGTAATGGGCTCCATGCTCTGACATCATCTTCCCACAGAGCACTTCATCATCACTAGGGATAGAGATTGAAGATACTTAAGCAATGAGTCGAAAGTATTGTTATATGATGATATAAAATAGGTTTGGCAAAACTAATACAATTTTGTAAAGTTTAAAAATAAAATAAAATTTAAAAAAAAAGAAAAAAGTAAAATAAAATAGGTTTGGAGGTGGTGTATAAAATTCTTCCCTGATGTTTTTGAAAGGCAATGGTCTTAACAAGTCACTAGAGAGTGATTACGCATCCCCTAATAAATCTGGCAGGAGGAGAAGGGGACGACAGAGGATGAGATGGCTGGATGGCATCACTGACTTGATGGACGTGGGTCTGGGTGAACTCCGGGAGTTGGTGATGGACAGGGAGGCCTGGAGTGCTGCGATTCATGGGGTGGCAAAGAGTTGGACACGACTTAGCGACTGAACTGAACTGAACTGAACTGAATAAATCTGGAACTACCTAGAATGTTACGTGCTGAAATATTAGACCTAGTAAACCATTAAACAGGCTGCTTCCTATTGTGTTTGGCAAGAACTGATTATTATTTTTTTTAAATAGATGATCTTCAAAAAACTTGAACAACTGGTCTTTTCTATTAGGCAATACAAAGTTATGTGTTATTCTTCAAGAATTCCTGAGACCCTCTGGCTGGGACTTTGTGTACTCTTCTAATTGAGGCCCCATATAGTGTTTCATCACTTTGGAAGTTGGAAATAAAGAATCATAACTATGACATGCAAAATTTATTCATAGAACATTATTTTAGCTCAATCCTCATATTTATAGATGTGCAAAAAAAGCCAAATATAGAAACATGTAACTCTTTGTAAATATAACTTCATATTCATGTGCTATTATTACTTGCTTTCATATTCCTTATTGATAAGTTTTTATTCTTCTAATTCACCATGGACACTAAATATTTTAAGGAGCATGTGAAGCTGCATTAAGCAGAAATAATAAGATATTATCTTTAAAAACATGCTTCTAATTAATTTTGATTTCAAATAAATGAGATGTTTCTTATATTAGATTGTCTGGAAAAAAATACACATTTGTAATAAAAATATTTGGCTCAAAATCTGAAAATACAAATATATAAAAAACATATATACTTTGAAAACTGAATTTTTAAAGAACTGCTAATTAGCTAATATACTTGGCAGCTTTTTTTCCCCACTCCTTATATCTAGGATGTCTAGAGCTTAGGATTATCCCTAGAATGTTAGTTTTTTATTGTGGTAAAAAATAGATAAATACTCCACTCCTTCACTTTTATAAATTTTGTTAAAACATCTCAATCAACATTTTAATCAACCCTGAATGCATAAAAATTGCCTTCCTTTTTCATTGAAACCAGCTTTCTTAACCTGGCAACTGAGTCATATTAACCTCAACCTAAATTGTTTCATTTTGGAATTGAGATCCTACTCTGGCACCACCTCACTGGGTATAAAGACACTCATTGACATGAACTGCTAAGTATAAAATATATGGAAGCTTTCCTATTGCCCCCAAATTCCTTACTTTCAATTGATCTACCTGGAATTTTCCCCCTTTCTCATATTCCTCCCTTTCAAACATCTTTGAAAAAAACATCTTCTTTACAAATCCCAATCATATTTCACGATCAGCACCATTCCCCTCTGCAAAAAGACTTAAAAAAGAAAAAGAAGAAAATCAGCACTTCTACAAAGCATCTTGGGTCCAGGGACACATGACTTTCTCTATGTCCTTCTACTAAACAACTATTCATCCTTAAAAGACAATTTTTGCTTGTGGATGTGCTTCCTTTCTTAAAAGTGGCTCAGGGACAGAATATGCCTTCATATACCCCACTCCCCAATACCAAATACAGAAGCAGGTCCATAGTACATGTTCAGTAAATATTTGCTGAATGTATGGATGTTGCTATTGCTCTCCCTCTGTGTTTGTCTCTGACGCCAGTTATTTAGTAACTGGATTCTAGATATTTCTCAAAAACTGTTTTAGGACTGTTTTCCCCTGATGCCTTTTCCTGCCTTTCCGCCTCTATTCCTACTTCTGTTTTGTCACTTTCTCTCTCTCTCTCCTTTCTTCGTTCTCTCTTTCTTTTCCCTCAAAAATCACTGCCTCAAAGTAATGTGTTTTCTTAGTCATGCATTAATCCTTTGTGACTAGCTTTGTGCTTAAACCCAGCTATGATTGCATCTTCAACACCTGTCATCAAACTTGTCCAATGTGGACCTACCACATTCGTGAACCTCTAACGTTACCTTTATTTTGAAACACTGACAGCCATATGAGCTGTGCCAACCTGGACAGAACATGAACTCAGGTTAAGATGTGGGGTTCTTGTGTTTCACCTTTGTACTGACATTCTAATTTCAAACCTATTAGGTAACACAATTCTCATGTCCCTTTCCCTAGAATAACCACTTCTTGGTTTAGGTCCCATTGTGAGCTCCAAGTCTTTAGCTAGTCCTGTGATTCTGCCTGAATCATTTGTCTCTTATCTTAGCCTGTCTTCTGGAGACCAAAAGTGAGCAATAGATATGCCAAATGTATAAGATGTGTACTGAGGAACAAAGGGAGGAACAGTCACACACTTTGCATGGTGACACTGGTAAGGTATAAGGGTATGTGTGTGCTTAGTTGCTCAGTAACATCCGACTCTGTGGTCCCATGGACTGTAGCCTGCCAGGCTCCTCTTTCCATGGAATTTTCCAGGCAAGAATACTGGAGTAGGTTGCCATTCCCTTTTCCATGGATCTTCCTGACCCAGGGATCAAACCCATGTCTTTTGCATCTCCTGCATTGGCAGGTGGATTCTTTACCACTAGCTCCATCTATGAAACCCCATAACGGTTTTACTGCCATGGTACCTGTGCATCAAGTAAATTGCATAAATACCAACAATATAGTCTACTCAGATCATGGAGACTGTCATCTCTCAAGGAGGATTCTGCTTCAAACCTTCCTGAATATATCTGTTTTTAACACATTAAAAACTATAACTTTGTATACTCCTAGGGATGAAGAAAGAGAAAAAATCTTTTATTTGAGTCTTTGCTTAAATGTCATCTTTTTTGTTGTGGCTCATCCTGACTATCCTAATTAAAACTGCAAACCTTCACAGTACCCTATCCAATTTATCCTGATCTATATCTTCTATAGTACTTATTGCCTTCTGATATATAATTTACTTAACTATTTTTATTGTGCATTGTATGTTTCTCCCTGTTAGAATACAAACTGCACGAAGGCAGATTTTTTTTTTCTTTTCCCTCATCTTAGTCTATTTTATTCATGGATGTTCCCAAGCATGTAGACTAGTACCTGGCTCAAATAAACAATCAAAAAATTTGATGAATGAATGAATGGACAAATTAAAACAGTGCATCAAAAATATTCTCCAGGAATAAATATACATTTCTGATTCTATAATCAGAATACTTAAAAAATAATATTTAGTTCTTCTAATATACAAGATGAATGAATGGTTCTCAAGTGGGATATTTATATTTGTTGTTCTCTTTCTTTGATGGCATCATGTTTTAAAATTAAGTATGACCATGTCCCAGCTCAAAATGATTTCCTGGGATTTTGATTATTAACCAATGGAAATTTTCCAGCATTCCAAGGTGCTGATTTATAGCTACCATGTGAAAGACCTCATGAATAGATCCTTCACTACAGTTTCCTCAGAATAGCAAACCCCCAGCTGCCCCTTCCAGCAGAGTCCATGATTTAACTCTGGACTTTGTTTTGACTCACTGACTATAAAAGGGACTAAAAGGAACATATGGGAGTCATTGAAAAACTGCAGGTGAAACCCACTTTAAGAAAGAAAAAGAGCAACCTCAAACTGAGTAAAGAGATCAAACATAGCAAATCCTTTTGATATGACAAAAGGAGCCTTCACTTTTGTGAAGGACGTCACTGTGAGATTATTTTAAATGGTGATTCACTGACAATATTTTTCCTGACGACATGTCTCCTGTATGAATTAAAATAACATGGCTATTTTATAGGAGATTACCTGGGGGCATGAAAGAAGGAACAGCAGGTAAGGAAGCAGGTCTGGGAGTAGAAGCCGGTGTTGAGAGTCTTGGGTTCACCACGGTGTGCCCAGAGACTAGGTCTAAAAGCCTGTATTTTGAGTTTCATTAGAGAGAACACATCAGAGCAGAACAAATGGTGCTGATGGCTGTCGCTGGAACTGCTCTGTGACTAAATGTCTAATTTATTTATGAGCTTCCAAATGAAGCCCCTTTTTATTGAAGGAATGGTTCTGTTAATTTTAAGGCATCCTGTTACTGTATTTCATTTAACTTTGTTGACCTTAGGTATTTAGAGAATGGTTTGCTTCCTGACCTGAGCAGATTCATATTCCTAAGACAATTAAGCTCTAGAAAAGGTATTATAGGAAAATCGCATAGCCTCACAGTAGAAATGTCTGTTCCTATAATAGTACCATTGTTTTATAGTGCGTTGAGAAGGGGACACACGTGAAACTATGTTTCTCTTAATTTTGTCACTAGGAAATACTGCACAGAAGAGACAGTTACTAAACCTCGTAGACAACCTTTTTATTATGTGGATTATTGCTACTTGTTTATTTTGCTGACATAGACTTTCTTTATACTTACCCACTTATATTTTTAGAAGGGTAAATTTGCAGAGAAAGGGTAAGTTAAAATTGACTATCATCTGGATCCCTTCCTATGAGAAAGGTGGATGATGAGTTTCTTGAAGAAATGACATCTACTAAAACTATAATGTCCAAAATGGTAACTATTTGCATTTAAATTGATTAAAATTCAGTAAAATTCACAAATTGCTCAATCTCAGCAGGTACTTTTGAAGTACTTAGTTGTCATTAGTGGTTATTTGCTACTGGTGTTACCACACTGAAGTGTACACATGTGGAACACTTTTACAAGAGACATGTGTACCCAAATGTTCATTGCAGCACTGTTTACAATAGTTAGGATATGGAAGCAACCTAGATGTCCATCGGCGGATGAGTGGATAAGAAAGTTGTGTTTCATATATACAATGGAATATTATTCAGCTATAAAAAAGAATGCATTTGAATCAGTTCTAATGAAGTGGATGAAACTAGAGCCTATTATACAGAGTAAAGTAAGTCAGAAAGAAAACACCAATACAGTATATTAACGCATACATACAGAATTTAGAAAGATGGCAGCAACGACCCTATCTGTAAAACAGCAAAAGAGACACAGATATAAAGAACAGAGTTTTGGACTCTGTGGGAGAAGGCGAGGGTGGGATAATTTGAGAGAATAGCATTGAAACATTTATATCACCATATGTGAAATAGATCACCAGTCCAAGTTTGACGCATGAAACAGGGCACTCAAAGCCAGTGCAGGACAACCCAGAGGGATGGGATGGGGAGGGATGCGGGAGAGGGGTTCAGGAAGGGGGACACATGTATACCTGTTGCTGATTCATGTCAATATATGGCAAAAACCACCACAATATTGTAAAGTAATTAGCCTACAATTAAACTAATTAAAAAACATTAAAACATCTAATTTTAAAGAACAAACGAGACACGTGGATAATAATCACACACAAGTATATGCAGTGCACATATATCAATATAGTAGAAACATTAATAACTGAAGGGATCCCACCACTTAGAGACTAGTGGAAGATTTGGACAAACAGAACCCAGAACTCTATCGGGGAAGACGAATGGCCATTATGAGAAGAAAAATAAATTTAGCTTTAATTCGGCATAATAAAAGGAGAAATATACCAGGTAATATCTTAAGGTTTATCACAAAAGCCCTTGAAAGAGTGCCTTTGAACGTATATTTTATCTGTTAGCATTTTACATGTTGATGATTTAAAAAATAAGTATTAAAATGATGGTTTAGAGAATAAAAGTGAAAAGTAGGCATCTGTCATATAAGAAAATCCCAATGAATTTAAAATTTATGAACATTACCCAATCACCTGTGATATTTGAAGCATCTCTTGGTCCAGAAATTTTCAGCAGAAAAAGTAGATAGTGTATACTATGTACATGTGGATCAAACTGAAGTAGATCAAACCGTGTAAATCAGTATCTAGGACCCTCATTATTTACTTTCCAACTTAGTGGTTTTTAAATTTCTGAAGGAAATTCCATAAATCAGGTTTTTAATAGCACCGGAACACTTCAGTCAAAACCCATTTATATGAATTTGTCTTTTCTCACACCTATCATATCACCCAAATTTGTCAAATTATGGATTTGTCATGCTTGACATTTAATTTCAAATGAGCCAAGTCTTCCTAGAAGCATTGGAACAGCTAACTACTAGAGTACATTCCACAGAAAATATGAACACAATGCACTAACATGTACACACAGCACTATATGTTGTTTGACCCTAATCCATCCATGAGGAATCTCAGCAACCTAAGAAGGGGTGGTGAGGGCAATTAAACACAACCCGGGACGGATCATCAGACACGGAGAGGAGTCTGGGGAAACCCCAGTGCCCTTCTGTGCTGCTCCCTGTGACCTGCAGTTGAGGATGAGGGACAGGGATAATCCATTCGGCATTTTTGTTCCTGAGTGCCGAGATGGGACTATCAATTTACATCGATTTTACTAAATTCTAACAATGCAGGCCATTAGGTAACTACATGTTCATAATCTATTGTTAGTTTATTTTAAAAATGCTACTGTCTATAAAAGAGCTATAAGTAAATGCTACCTTCAAGTATGAAATGCTTGAGGCTACTTAGGAGGCTTAACTAATATGTGAGGCCATTACAGTCACTCACATAATTGTATAAACTCTGATATCTTTCAGTTATTACAATTATTCAGACACTTGTGTTTACCTTCTTGGAATAAATTCTATCTCTGTGCAGCAGAACAACAATATGAATATATCCTTTGATTGTGTTGCCTTTGTCAAGATTATAAGTTAACTATAAGTATTAAAAGGGCTTATGACTATTTCATCAGAGAGAAAAATTTGGGGTACCATGGAAGAATTAAAAGGATCCTATAATGAAAGAAGTTTCTCTTAAAAAGTAGTGATGCAGAGGGATTAGGGTATTGTGCAAGGTACATATAAAATAAAAATTCAGTTAGTTGCTATGTTCGTCTTTAGTGCAATTTCTCCACTCTGGCTTTTGTTGTTGTTGTTGTTTTAGTTTAGTTGTTTGAGATTTTCAATATACCTAGAAATTTAAATCTGTGGTCACTCTAAAATTTAAGTCATACCTTGATAATAAAGAATACCCTTCAGTCTACCTTTTCTAAGCTTGTAAAGTTAAGAGGCTTTTGACAAGCTGTGCATGGAAATGAAAGAAAGCAAAAGAGAGAAGAAGTAAGGTGAGATGAGAGGAGCTGTTAGTTTGCCAGCCTCTCTGTGCTAAGATCTCCACAGGCCAGCATCATCAGAACATAAATCATTCACTAAAGCTTCTCTTTTTTTTTGGCCTCTGCTAATCTAATTCTTAGCATTCAGCCAAGTGCACACAAAGTTTAATCACAAGGCCAGAAATATATGGAGTAAATTCTTCAAGACTAATACCAATCATATTAGGATATCTATTGGGCATACCACAATGAATTGAAAATGAAAAATAGAGATTGAGATCCTAATTTGAAGGTATTTTGAAATCCATGCCTGGCCCTCATTAGAAAACTACCCACCCCTACTCCCCTCTACCCCGCCAAAAAAAGAAAGAAAGCTCTCTTTTATTCTTCCCACATCATCTCCCACTCCAAATTACATACTTAAATCAATTGGAAACAGAATGGGCTAAATCATATGTAAATTATTCTGAGGTTCAGTTTGTACTGTCATAGACTATAGCTTATCAAACTTTAATGTGCACACGAATCATTTGAGGATCTTGTTAACATACGGATTCTAATTCAGTAAGACTGATGAGGGGCCCAAGGTTCTGCATTTGTAATATGCCTCCAAGGGATGCTCCTGGTCTGATTCACAGAAGATACTTTGAACAGCAAAGTTTTAAAGTAGAGCATCATTTGCTTTCCCAAATTGTGACTTGTCTATCATATTCCAAAGAATATTCCACATTACTTTTGACTGGCATCTTGATGGTTGGCTATATATAAATATATATATCAAAAGTGTCCTAAAAGTTGTACTAATTGTGATTATTAACAAACATCACAAATGCTATAATATGCATTACTTGGCTAAAATAGAAAAACCCAGAATATGAGTAATCAGAAATGATAAATTATATCCATATTTTACAATAAATTATTTATATTTTGCAATTCTGTCATAGTTGAAATTATACTGATACTGTAATTTCTACCATATGAGCTATTAACTTTTTAATGACATTTGCAGAACACTGATCAAATTTATGAGGTTTTCCCTTAAATTATGACACTTTCATGTCACTTTTTATTCTGAATTCATTAAGCACATTTAGTTTAATTTTCTGAAAAAGAGATGTTGAAGGCTTTACATTTTTTTTTTTTTTGCCATTGACAATTACTTATATTTTATTCTTTTATTTCCCACAGACAGGGAGACAAACAATTTTTTCCTTTACAATAGGAAAAGTCAAGTGACGGTCAAATGCATGGCTCCAAAAGCCTAATACTGAAAACACGTATTGTACTGGCTTATAATCAATTAAAAGATATTTTATTTTTAAAAATCAAAGCGAATATGATATATGCTGCTGCTGCTGCTAAGTCGCTTCAGTCGTGTCCGACTCTGTGCGACCCCACAGACAGCAGCCCACCAGACTCCCCCGTCCCTGGGATTCTCCAGGCAAGAACACTGGAGTGGGTTGCCATTTCCTTCTCCAATGCATGAAAGTGAAAAGTGAAAGTGAAGTTGCTCAGTCGTGTCTGACTCTTAGCGACCCCATGGACTGCAGCCCACTAGGCTCCTCCGTCCATGGGATTTTCCAGGCAAGAGTACTGGAGTGGGGTGCCATTGCCTTCTCCAGAATATGATACATAGAGAGAAGTATTTAAATATGCCATTTCTCCCCTGAATTGTGAGCTGTTCCTTCCCAATTTTTAAACAAAACTTTTAAAGATTTTACTTATTAACCACTCATGCTATACAATGTATAATCCCAAGAAATATAAAAAAAATTATGCTAACCTTCTACGATGTGACTGTGACCACTTTCAGATGAGATCTTGTCATAAGGTGTTTCCTTGTCTTTCTTGCCTGAATCTTTCACAGAATCGTCGGACTGGCTCCCAGGGTGACTCTTAAATGTTGGTGAACACAAATTTCTCTCAATTTCCACTTCCTGTTAGAAGACATTAAAGGGATATGTGTTAAAAGCTATCAGTTGGAAACAGCTGTGGTTTTTAGGGGGTTTAAAAAGCGGGAGCGAGGGAGGGAGGAGGTTTCTACTAGTGATGCTTTCCAATATGCTTCGGGGAAAATGCTGATAACTTAGCCAAGCACTGTAAACGCATATCTGACGCTTACTTTACTTCTCTGGAAATAGTTCCACTTTCCAAATCAGCTTTGCTTTCATGTGGCTTGTTTTGCTCTCGTAAAAGAGAGAAAGTAGAAATAAGAGTCAAAATATAACCTAATACATGTTAATAGATGCAACTTCCTAAGGCCTGAGAAATGTCCTTAAGGGATTTTTAAAAATAGCTATATGTATCAACGTCATATGCTTAAGACAGAAGGAAATGAGTTTTTCTTTAATAACATGCTCATCCTATAGTGATAATCTTAGTAATTATAGAGCTCCCAAATTACAAACCTATTCAACTCCATACAGTAAGTACAGTTTGGCCATTCATAGAGATTATGAAATTACTTCTTTGAGACAGTAATTCAAAATTGGAGAGATAAAAATTTCCCAAAGGAAAAATGTGTAAAGGATATTTCAAATACAGGGAGTCTACTGTTCCTTGTTTTATAGATTAACACAATCCAACCAAGCAAACCCCATCAATTAGACTAATTATTTTGAATAAAAAATTGTGAAATGTAAATGAGCCAAGACAGCTTGAGAAGCAAAGTGTATTTTTTTAAATCAAGTAATATGTTAAAAAAACTTTAATAGCTACTCACAACTTTTATATTTTCGTACATGAAGTTGTATTTTCTAAACCATGACCATTCAGATAAAGAACTGATGAATTGCTCTTTACTTTTGTTACATTTTAAATACACTGGCATGAATGAGTCAAGTTTGAGAGACAGACAAAAACTCTAAAACATTTCTTAGAGTAGGTACATTTTCTGTGTCTATGATGTGGTTAGACAGGAAAGGCTTTCAGAAAAATAACCTTCTAACTTCTTAGCATGTTTATGTTTTCTAATTTTCACACACACATTATATATACATACATATACTACATTTATAACATTTATATATATACACTGCTGCTGCTGCTAAGTCGCTTCAGTCATGTCCGACTCTGTGCGACCCCGTGGACTGCAGCCTACCAGGCTTCTCTGTCCATGGGATTCTCCAGGCAAGGACACTGGAGTGGGTTGCCATTTCCTTCTCCAATGCATGAAAGTGGAAAGTGAAAGTGAAGTGGCTCAGTCGTGTCTGACTCTTAGCAACCTCATGGACTGCAGCCTACCAGGCTCCTCCATCCATGGCATTTTCCAGGCAACAGTACTGGAGTGGGGTGCCATTGCCTTCTCCCATATATACACTACATATATATAATTAGAAAATAGTGGTATGTGATTAACCATCTCATCTTTCAGTACCCCTCCTTCCAATATATGATATATACTGTCTTCCTTACTGTGAATGTTTAACTGGAACTAAAAACATTTACAGGCATCAAACAATGGTGAAGAAGCTTATATTTTTAAAAAAGGCATTGCCTTTAACATTTCTGTTTCCAACTATTAGCAAAAACCCAAATGCTCATAACTGTAGTTTGCTTTATGTCATCAAGATACAGTGTCGGATAAGCCATGTCAGGTGGCTTGGTTGCCTTAGCTAGTAGAGTAGCACAGAATGCTCTCCTCAGTTCAGTCTGGTGTCTTCCCCTACTGCCACATGAAGTGACTACTGTGAAATGGATGCAGCACATTTGTTTGCTCTTGTTTCAGCAATTTAATCCAGCTCCTTGCATTGGCAAAAACGAAGTAAGATAAGCAAAGAAAAAATAAAAATGCCTTAAAAGTCATGATTCTTGTTCAGAAAATTTTTGTTTTGATAATGGCCAGAATGCTGAAAATGGTCCGCAAACCTGTTGTGCACGTGTGCTCAACCGTTCAGTCGTGTCCAACTCTTTGTGACCCCATGGACTGCAGCCCATCAGGCTCCTCTGTCCATGGGATTCTCCAGGCAAGAATACTGGAGTGGGCTGCCATTTCCTTCTCCAGGAGATCTTCACAACCCAGGGATTGAACCCCTGTCTCTCATGTTTCCTAAAGGTGATGTGAAATTATCATCTCTCTGTTTCATATATAAAAACACAAAATGTGATTTGGTGAAATTGCTTAACCAAATTTCAGCCAGTGATAACTCTGATGTATATTACATTGGTATTTTCAACTCTGAATTCACAACTATCAAGAGTGCCTCATATACTGAGGCAGTAAAGGGCCCCACAGACAATTCAAATATGGACAAGTAGACACATTTCCAAGCCTCCATCATCAGATTCATGTCAGTGTGTGGCAACTTCCTTAGCACCCTGTCAAATGGTAAGAAGGGGCCTGTATAGAAAAGGACTTCTTAGATAAGGTTGAATTGAGTTGTCTTTAATCAATGATCTGCTGTAATCTCTTTTAATCTGTTTTATGCACTGTGGCCCAACAAAAGATTTACTGAGTAAAAATCCACAGGCTTAAATAAATGCACAGAACACCAGTTTAGAGGGGGAAAATACCCACAGCCTTTGATTATGAGAAACAGATTCAAGCCTTCCCTTCACTACTTATTAGCTGTGTGATCTTGTTCAGGTCACTTAATATATCTGGGACTAAGTTTTCTCATATATTATAGGAAAAGATTTAGTCACCAAACTTCTAATATCCAACAATCAACTATTTGTAGTGCAATTTCATTTGAAATAAAATAAAACAAAATTTTAAAATGTGATTCATTTTTTGTAGCTTCCAGTCTAGTGAAGGAAAAAGTGTGGTAAAGCACATAAATCAACATAAATATGCAACTGTATACAGGTAAGGAAGAAGAGATACATACACTCTGAGTGTCTGAAATAGAAGAATCCTCCTAGTGTGAGGAAAGTCACAAACAGTGTTCACCTCCACCCTTACCCCAGAAGAACTTTGGCTGATATTTGAAGGATAAACATCCTACTTTGACAAAACCTACTCTAGCTTTTCACATTGTAGCCCTGATTCTGTCATGTGTGCATATGTACACACACACATATGCAAACACACACACATACATACATTGCTTAAACTTCTTCAGTAACTCAGCTAAGGTCATAATAGTTAGTGTGGCCTTCCATTGGCATTGGCTCAGAGGTTAAAGCGTCTACCCCCAGTGCGGGAGACCCAGGTTCGATCCCTGGGTTGGGAAGATCCCCTGGAGAAGGACATGGTAACCCACTCCAGTATTCTTGCCTGGAGAATCCCATGGACGGAGAAGCCTGGTAGGCTACAGTCCACGGGGTCGCAAAGAGTCGGACACGACTGAGCGACTTCACTATTCACTATTCCATTGGCATTACTGGCATTTTGGACCAGGTAACTCTCTGCTGTGAGGGGCCTATGCTGTGCACTGTGGGATGCTTAGCAAGTCTTCTTCCATTTTACCCACTAGATGCCAGTAGCATGGCCCCCTGGCCGTGACCATCAGAGGTGTGTTCAGACATTGCCAAATACCCCATGGGGAGCAAAGACATCCCTGATTGACAGCTGCTGCTTCAGGATAGGCTGGACCAGAAGAAGATCAATATTTATATGAGAAGATAACTTATGAGACTATGGTAGTGCTCCAGGCAAGTGATGAAAAAGGGTGGTGATGGAAATAAAGATCAGTGAACTAAGTTGAATACTATTTAGGATGTAAAATTGACAAGGCTAGATGATGGACTGTCTGAGGTTTGAGAGAGAGAGAATTTCATTTTTCTTCTTTCTGGTGTACATAACTAAATGAGTTGTGGTATGATTAAATAATGTGAAAGCACCAGAAGAAGACTGGTTTGGCAGGAAAAAACAGACCATGAGTTGGGTACCAAGATATCCAAAGGGATTGCATTTGTAGCCCTGGAGCTTAGTGGAGAGGTCTTAATGAACAAGTAATCTGTGAGTCATCTGTCTTACAGTAATTGAAACAGCAGTTGTGCATGAACTTTCTTCAAGTGTGATGAGGAAAACATCCAGAATTGAGTCTTGAAAAATGCTGACATTTAATATTAGGGCAGAGAAGTAATATCAGGCAAGAAGAATGTTAGAAGAAAATTAGAAGGGAAGAGTATCTTTAACAGTATTACATTCTTATTAGGAGTAAAATTAGGTAGAAACTTAAATACATACTTTAAGTGTAGCAACATGGATGTAAACTGTTGAGCAAAATTGTTTTGGTGAAAGTAAAAAGCTGGGAGGCAGATTGAAATGGGTGAAGAGCTGACTGAGAGATAGTGGGTGAGGATAATTTCTTATATAGTTTAGTGTTAAAGTGAAGGGAAGAAATAGAGCAGTAACTTGAGAGACATGTTTTATTTTTGTGGTAAAGAGAGAGATGTGCATGTGTTGAAAAGTCAGCTGAATGGATTAAGTGAGATGGAGAAGATGGTTGGCTATGCTGCAGAGACAAGGAAAATCAATGATGTAAAATTTCTGAGAGGGGAAAGAGAATGGGACCCAAAACATGGGATCAGATATAACCCAAAGATACGAGAACATACGCATTCTGGTTGTTACTGAGGGGAAGGAAGGTGAATTTAATACAGATATAGATAATTTGTAGGCTTGGTAGCTCGAAGATAAACACATCCCAATCTGAGATCGTCTGTTTTCACTGTTAGAATGTGAGGTCTGATGCAAGTGGGAAGAGCATCGAGAAGACAATGAAAGAAGTTTAATTTCATTGCTGTGGGATACAGAGAAGTGAGATGAGCAGACAGATGGCCAGGCCTAACGCAGCCCTGGGTGCCCATTTGAGGTTGATAATATTGAGTTTACAGGGATATTGTTAGATGCTGTTGAGTGACTTTGTCTGAAAATTCTCCATAGCTCTACTTTAGACCATGAGAAAGTGGATAGTTGCTGACTTCAACCTGGTAGAGGTTATGTGAGGAAAAAATCAAAATAAAATGTGTATTGTAGGGTAGGCTAAGGTGTGAGAGGGGAGAGGTTTAGGGGTATTTAGGTTCCCATCAAGAGAAATAAGAAAGTGATTGAAATGAAACCATGGGAGGTAAGATGAATTGAAAGGGAAGAAAGTAAAGGAAGGGTGGATCGGAAGACAAAAAAAGATCAACAGATTAGAATCCTGGTGAATTTAAAGAACACATGTACTGTGAATATTTGGTGAAGCAAATTGGAAAGGAAGGTGAATGAGGTATTTGCTTCAGTGATTTAGGAAGTAAAATAGATACAGTTTCTAGGATCTAGTTGTGACCATGAATATGGAAGCTAAAGTAGAGTAGAGGAGAATCTTGTTAAAAAGGAGGAAAAGGAGCTCAGAGGCTATGCTTTCTCAGATTAATGAGAGGGCTTGGAAGCTTGAGAATAACTAAGTTAAGTTTCAACATCCCTGGTAAACAAGGGAAACTTAACTGAAATGAAATAAAACAGTAATGAAAGGGGACAAGAGGGTACATCCTGAACCTCAGATGATCGGAATTTTAACAAGAGAGTGGGAAAGGAGTGGCCTGAGAGAGCAATGCCTCCAAGTACACAAGGAGGAGGGTTCAGGGACGGTAGTTTTTCAGGGGAGAGTCATACTTCTGTCAAGGCAAGAAAGTAGAGAAAGCACATGTCGGGGAAGTTGAGGGTACAGAGGAGGTTGCCGATGATGGAGAGGTAGCTCCAGAAGTACTGGTGAAAGTTCTGGATTAAATAATATCTAAATAAATAAAATCTCTCAATAATGCTTACAACCTCTTCTAGCTTTAAAACACCTTGAAACCAGGAAAGCCATGGAAAGTAGGAGAAATTTAAGCTTAAAAGAGAATGAAATTTTTTTTGTTATTTATATACATTTATGTATCAACATAATGAATAATTTATCTTAGAAGATGAAATATATGTGTTTTAAATATGAGAATGGAAAATGCCAACTTTTAATCACAATCTAGCCATCTAGTTCCCAAGAGACCATGGAGCTATATAAGATCACCTAAAACAGTCAGAACATCTTCCCAGACATTTCAAAGGAAAGTGGTCTGCCTTATTACGTTATGATTTTTTCCTCTCAGTATGGATACATGAGTGAAAAGGTTGCTGAGGTGGGAAGGGGTGGAAGATAAGCATGGATTAATGAGAATGTTTAGACTTGCCAATATTTAAAGTTCTGAGCTTGCTTAAGTACATTCCTAGACTCAATGGATTCTTGCCTTTAGAGAAATTTTATTTTATTATTTTTTTTAAATTTTATTTATTTATTTTTAATTTTATTTTTTAACTTTACAATATTGTATTGGTTTTGCCATATATCAAAATGAGTCTGCCACAGGTATACATGTGTTCCCCATCCTGAACCCTCCACCCTCCTCCCTCCCCATACAAACAGGGAAGTTTTATGCCTTCACAAAGAAAAGCTCAAAAAGAAACGGAAATCATCAAACTGCGAGAGATAGGAGAATAAACCTCCTCATGATGAATTTTGCTAATTTGAGAGAAAAAGAGAACTCTAATCATGGCTTGAAAACTTCATGAGTGAACAATCCTCTTGAAAGTTTATAATCCCCTTTTCCTGGCCCATTTTTCTGGAAGCTTTTACCTTCTCCCTCTGTGTATTAAAAATATAATTTCCCTCATAACTCAGTGCAGCCTTCTGTATGAAGTTCCTCCAATCATTCCATTCCACAAGCATCTTTTGTTCACTCAGAATACTTTTGAACATTTAATATGTCTCAAGCATTGTTCTAGGCACTGTGAATCCAAAGATGATCAAGATGCAGCTTGGGTCCTCAAGATGCTTACAGTCTAGTGACAGATGAAATACATTAATTGACCCTTCTAACACAAACAGGAGTGTGTAATAATAAGGAAAATAATAAGGCATCCTGGACACACAGAGGGAGGATTCCTTTAACATGTGGTCAGAGAGAGCTTCCTAAAAAAGGTTATGTCAGAGCCAATTCATGGGCTGGAGTTGAACTCCATCCTGTAGGTAACAGGAATCCTTGAAAGTGAATGAAATAGGGGTGACAAGATTAGATTCATACTTTAGATAAACGTATCTGTCAGTTCTGTGAGAAATATACAATGGAATAAGATGATAGTATCTTACACAGTAAGTTTGTAAGGAAATCATTAAAATTTCCGTTTGGGGGACAGGACAAACCTACAACAGCATAGTGAAAAGGAAAGTAGAAAGAGAGCACATTAAACCATATTTTTGAATAAAATTAGTAACTGGTAGGCTACAGGAACAACAGACTGGTTCCAAATAGGAAAAGGAGTACGTCAAGGCTGTATATTGTCACCCTGCTTATTCAACTTCTATGCAGAGTACATCATGAGAAACACTGGGCTGGAAGAAGCACAAGCTGGAATCTAGATTGCCAGGAGAAATATCAATAACCTCAGATATGCATATGACAAAACCTTATGGCAGAAAGTGAAGAGGAACTGAAAAGCTTCTTGATGAAAGTGAAAGAGGAGAGTGAAAAAGTTGGCTTAAAGCTCAACATTCAGAAAACAAAGATCATGGCATCTGGTCCCATCACTTCATGGGAAATAGATGGGGAAACAGTGGAAACAGTGTCAGACTTTATTTTTGGGGGCTCCAAAATCACTGCAGATGGTGACTGCAGCCATGAAATTAAAAGACGCTTACTCCTTGGAAGGAAAGTTATGACCAACCTAGATAGCATATTGAAAAGCAGAGACATTACTTTGCCAACAAAGGTCCATCTAGTCAAGGCCATGGTTTTTCCAGTGGTCATGTATGGATGTGAGTGTTGGACTGTGAAGAAAGCTGAGTGCCGAAGAATTGATGCTTTTGAACTGTGGTGTTGGAGAAGACTCTTGAGAGTCCCTTGGACTGCAAGGAGATCCAACCAGTGCATTCTAAAGGAGATCAGCCCTGGGGTTTCTTTGGAAGGAATGATGCTAAAGCTGAAACTCCAGTACTTTGGCCACCTCATGTGAAGAGTTGACTCATTGGAAAAGACTCTTATGCTGGGAGGGATTGTAGGCAGGAGGAAAAGGGGATGACAGAGGATGAGATGGCTGGATGGCATCACCGACTCGATGGACGTGAGTCTGAATGAACTCTGGGAGTTGGTGATGGACAGGGAGTTCTGGTGTGCTGCAATTCATGGTGTCGGAAAGAGTTGGACATGACTGAGCAACTGAACTGAACTGAACTGAGGCTAAAGGAAGTTGATGAGTAAACAAAGTCTAGCATAACTCACAGATATTCTAATATGGATTGTTCTCCGAAACTAATAAAACAGGATGAATCTCTTCTTTAAACCAATCAGTGCCCCAGAGAGCTTAGGCCAATTTCAGGTTTCCTTCTGGACCCACTACAGTGAGGTATCCCGGGAGGAATCCTGGGAGATGAAACATACACCACACCTTCGCAGTTTGGGCACAATATTACTCTGGATACAAGTTGCAGGGGCAATCCCACAAACATGCTCTTCTTTTTCTCCCAATATATATTTCACACATGAAAGTGAAATCGAACTTTTTCATTAAAATAGGGGTAATAAAACAGTTATTTTGCTTTAAAAGTGAAGTCTGGGTTTCATTCTTGAGGGGTTGGTAGGTGCAGCCTCCTCTGTGAATTATGTTTTGACATGCTGAATATTAGTTTTACATGAGACATCCAGATGAAGACATCCAGGAGGCAGCTAGATTTCTCAAAAGAGAAGTCTGTGCTAGAGTGAAAGATTTAGGACTCACCAGCAATAAGGTGATAGTTATTATACTAAAAGTATATTAAATTTCCCAATCAGAGTATGTAGACTAAGTCCAGATAGCTGAGAAAGATCCTCACTGACATTTAGGAGACGGGCAAAGGAAGCTTACCTAGGGAAGGCAGGAGAGGAAAAACAGTCAGAAGCAGGGCCACTCTGGTCCACACGGTACCTTGTGTGAATAAAAAAAAAAAAAAAAGCCTCCCCTTCAAGATACTATTCCATCTGTCAGAAACTTGTCATAATACATGGATTTTGTTAGATCAGAACATGTTACTGCCACCTGCTGGAAAATATCATAATAGATGACACCACTCTTGTTTTGGGTACCTCTTTCCCTAGATGTGTGACTTGAGCAGATTATAACCTGTACAACTCCATGTGGCTGCCAGAAGCACCCAGTGATGATTGAAAGTCATAAAAGTCCAGGATGTGGGCATTTTCAAAGCAGCAGAGAGTTTAGAGAAAATAAGCAACAGAATTATACATATCCTTATTCTTAAGGATTTGAGTAATAATAAAAATAACAGCAATGACAAGAATAGCTAGAAAGCCTTGAACATGTTACATTTTAAGCATTTCATGTATATTACTCTTGCAAGCCTAATCTCAATTTATGAGAAGGTAAATTTACCCGCATTTTAGAGATTATGAATCTGTGATTCATAGGAAGGAGGACAGGGAACAGATAAAGAAGATGAGGGTGATATATAGATGTGTGGTGAGATGAATGGCAAAGAGATTATAGCTTTGAGCCTTCATGATCTCTCCCATCTCTGCAGAGAATTCACAATGGGATGTGTGAGGAGAGACAGATGGTTGTTTTCCCAGAAGATGCAATTTGGATTCAGAAGGCCAAATCCACTGTCCAGTTCTTTCATAAAGAATAATGTTCTCCCTGCTAACTCTAAATATCCCTTAGCCTTGGCTTCCTCATCACAGAAATGGAGACACCTCGCTGTCTACCCTATTTTCACAGTACTTTTTCAAAGACTGTCACAAAGCAGCAACAGTTTCCCCCTCTGCACATGTTATCTTCCCCTCCCTTGTCAATTTTGCCAAGACAAGTAAGGTCTACGTCTCTGCTTCTTTGAGTCAGGGCATACCTACTGGATATGGCAGGTGTGCTTACAACAGCGAACACCATGGAGCAAAAGGCCCTTGTGAATGAGATGGGGGAGAGAAGGGGAAAGGAGAAGGAGATCGCAAGCAGCGTGGGTGCTCAGAAATGCAACTGAAGAGTCTATACAGTTTCCAGCCAAGTCTCCCCGAATGGTTTCTTTCAGAAAGCATCCCTATGCTTTGGGATGTCCAAGCCACTTGGACAGATCATTTGTACATGCTCCATTCTACAACCAGGCTGCATTTCCCACGCCACAGGAGAATCAGCAGCTTGCAGTGTGTATGAGCCATCTTGGCTGTTGAGTGCTGTGGAATCTTCAGACACCTATAGCCTCAGACCATGTGTATAACCTCAGACCATGTGACATGAAAAATTCATGAAAGAGTCTGAGTAAGATCTGTTCAGTTGAATCAAACCAACCCACAGAACCATGACAGATAAAAATAAATCATATGAAGCCACCAGATTTGGGGACTGGCTTGTTATGCAGTAATAAACAACCAGAAAATGTATCTTCACCCACTGTTTCTCCTATTGTTCAGCTTCTGTGGCCTTCATTTTTTTACTCAAAAATAAGAAAGCTGGAGAAGAGAAACACTCCTTGAAGAAATCTTAAGGGCCAGGATTTCCTGAATATTATGTTATGCCATATGTTTTGCTCTACATGCATATTTTTATTTAATACTTTAATACTCTGAGGTAGCTATTTTTATTTTTTTAATATTTAAAGTTAAAATAATACATTTTTCATTGTTGCTGTTGTTTATTTCTTTTTTGGTCATGCCATTGGCATGCAGGAACTTAGTTCCAATTAGACCAAAGATGGAAACTGTGTCCCCTGCAGTGGAAGTATAAAGTCTTAATCACTGGATCACCAGGGAATTTCCAGCAGTAACTTTTATTTTGTAGTAAAGAAAATAAAGTTAGAGAACTTAAGTAACTAAAGTGAGTTGCCCCCATCCACACAGTAGAAAGTGCTAGATTTTCATCTCAAATGCTGGTGTGTTTGATTCTTAGCTGATATTTTAAATTGCTACATAAACCTGTCTTCCTAGTGTAACTTATTAATCAGTCCCCCAAACTGAAATAATATGGACTAGAATGGGATGACAGGCAAAATATCAAGTCCTTTACAGCTATAAATGGGTCTCATTCCTCCTTACGCCTTTGGTAGCATTATGCCTTATACACTGTAGGCATTTAACACATGTTGAGGTGAATTTTTAAAATCTCATGATGTTTTATATTCACATGGCATCCAGAAACAGACATAAAGAAAATAAGCAAATTCAATAGTTAGATGGGGAAAGCATGATGGACACTACTACAACATAATTTATACACTCTATTGCAAGCCATCACTCATGAAGGATCAAAAGAAACCATGGCTAACTCCCTCGTTTAACCACACTTGATTGATAATTTCAATGTTGGGTTTATCAGGTGAGTTAACTGAGCTGCATGATTTCCCAGTAACATCTCAGTAACTCTGCATCTAGAATCTTTCAATATGGCTCCACTAAATTCCATCTGCCCATGCTTGGCCATGTCTCTGGCTGTTCTCAAAGGTATTTCCTAAATCATCTCTGTACTTTCTGCTTCTTCACCTGTGTTCATACATGTTTCTCTAAAGAACACTCTCCCCCATGTCCCTACTTGCCATATTTACTATTGCAATTTCAACCGTCTTTTCACATGAAGGTTAAATGGCTCTTGCTTCAGGAAGCTTTCCCCTAAGACCATAGAGAGAAGCAATCCCTCTCACATCAGAACTCCTCCAGTATTTGCATCCTCCTTGATGCCTTTCATTCTGCTTTGCACTCTATTCATTTTTGATTCATCTTGTTTTCCCCATTACACCATCTGCTCATTAAGGATATGCTTTTTTCACCTTTAGAGCCCACATAGCATCTAACACACTGCTTTCCTTGAACATTGCAGATGCTTACTAAATGTTTGTTGAATGGATTCAAATAATTTTTGAATTTTATATTCAAATAAAAATTCAGAACTAAATATAATCTAGAAATGTCCAAAGAAGGTAAAGATGTGAGAGAGAGTGAAAGGAGCAGATATTAAGAAAAACAAGCTAACTCCTTTGGGAAGAGAAGAAAAAACAAAATTTATACCCTACACGTGACAACCCAAAACTTTACTGCCAACACTTTAAAATTACTCCTTTAGATACAACTCAGTGGTCTAATGCAAAATGGTTTTTTCACAATTTAAAACAATTCTAAACTTAAAAAAATCCATGACATATGAGAGAAACAATTGGGGTACTAAAATTATTGTTTATAAGCAAGAATATATGCATTTTTGCTAAAGTGCTATAAAATAATTTCCTTTTAAAAAATGGATCATAAGTTATCATGGTATTTCTATTCATCCTTCCAGAATGAGTTTAAATACTAAACAACAAAATAGAAGCTACCACTTCCCAGGGAAAAAAATGCATCAATAATTTTTATAATTTTCAATTTGCTGTTATAAATCCTTATTGACTGTATGGCCATAAAATCAACATCATCCTAGTCACTCCTGTAGGTACTTTTATCCCGAGTAGTCCCTATAGTCCCCTGTTCTAGTACACTACATACAGATACCACACCCAGCCATGTTCATGAATTCATTTCACTTACTACTGAACTGCGCTGAACTGTGTGACTCTCCCCGCTCCCCAATTCATACACTGGAGCCTTAATGCCCTGTAGCTCAGAATGTGACTGTATTTGGAGATAAGGTCTTCAAAGAAGTGATTAAGTTAAAATGAGGCCTTTAGGGTAGGTCTTATCCAGTCGGACTGGCATCCTTATAAGAAGAAGAAGTCTGGGCTCACTAATAGACACCAGGCGTGCACACGCAGAGGAATGACCGTGTGCAGAGGCAGCAAGTGGGTGGCCGTCTGCAGGCCAAGGAGAGAGAGAGGCCTCGGAGATAACCAACCCTGCAGTGAGTGGAGCTTGGAAGTCCGCCTCCAGGATTGTGAGAAGATAAATTTCTGTTGTTTAAGCTAGGGATCCTCAACCTCTGGGATCCATTGCCTGATGATTTGAGGTAGACCGGATGTAATAATAATAGAAATAAGGTGCACAATAGATATAATGTGCTTGAATCATCCCCACACCATCCCCTCCTCACTCAATTTGTAGAAAAATTGTCTTTCATGAATCTGGTCCCTGGTGCCAAAAATGGCTGGGGACTGCTGGTTGAAGCTACCCAGTCTGTGTTATTGTAGTCCTGGCAAACTAATATAGTATACTTAGAGTAATAGGGATATAATTGATTATTGCATGCTAAGTCACTTCAGTCATGTCTAATTCTTTGCGACCCTAAGAACTGTGGCTCACCAGCCTCCTCTGTCCATGGGATTCTGCAGGCAAGAATACTGGAGTGGGTTGTCACGCCCTCCTCCGGGGGATCTTCCTGACCCAGGGATCAAACCCAGGTCTCTTATGTCTCCTGCACTGGCAGGTGGGTTCTTTACAACTAGCACCACCTGGGAAGCTCCATGTCTCTATAGCTAGACATAAAAGTCCTTACTACCACTAATGTGGTCTCTCAGTCACACTTACTGGATGCATTTAACAGGATAACTATCAAAGTAGTTGTAAGGCTCACATGTGATATAATGTATGCAGACCCTCTCTTCTGAGACAAAGCCACAGGCAAAAGTTTTCCTAGCTATTTTATAACCTCCTGACCAAACTGAGATTCATTCTTGAAATTCTGACTTTTGCAAATATGTTTCCTCTGTGGCTTCCTGGTGGCTTAGACGGTAAAGCATCTGCCTGCAATGCGGGAGACCCGGGTTCGATTCCTGGGTCGGGAAGATCCCTGGAGAAGGAAATGGCAATCCACTCCAGCACTCTTGCCTGGAAAATCCCACGGACGGAGGAGCCTGATAGGCTACAGTCCATGGGGTCGCGAAGAGTCGGACACGACTGAGCGACTTCACTTTCCTCTGTGACTCTGCCTGCATTCTAGTCAATGTCATTAAATTCTGGCAGATTTTTAGGTCCTCATTTAGGTTGAAATGAATGTAACCGTTACCCAGTTCTTGACAAGCCAGCACAACTGAAGGCACAAAGTCCCATAGAATTCTCTGGCAGAAAGATCTAAAGCAAAAAACTATAATTGCACAAACAGCATTGACCCTCAAGATCATTCTCCCTGTGTTTTATTTTACATAGTGTTTATTTTCTTTAATTCTAGGTTTACCACTGAAGGCCATTCTTCACCTTGATTTTAGTTCTAGAATGATATGAAGACATCTTGAATTTTATCTCCAAGCCTGTGATGTATACTAAAATTCTCCCCAAATTTTCTTCTTCAGGATTCCTGAAATAGATGCTGTGGCCCTCAGGAATAAGGGTCTGTTTCTTCTATCTTTCATCTTTTCCTTTTAGTGTTCTCTACAGGTTAGGGTTGGAGAAGGCATTCAGTAAGAAATGTTCTCAAAATAAAAGGCAGTCTCTAGGATTTCTGTAGATTACCTAATGTAATGCACCTACCAATCTTCACTATATTATCAAAAAAATTAATGTGTTAATTCAAAAAGAGGCTTTTTGCTCATAAATGCAACTAGTGGGCAGTCACATAGCTGCAGGATTCAGCAGAGCTCAGCCACTGGGAACTTGGGTCTCCATGCAGCCACAGTCAGGTACTTTTCAGATGGTACTCTCTGGTGCCTGTGCTTGGCCAGAGAGGCTGGTGAGCCTGGACGGCTAAGTCAACACTGTTACAGTCTAGTCAGCACTGTCACCTATACTTCTGCAGCCTGGCATGTTGCAGTCCATGGGGTCGCAGAGAGTTGGACACGACTGGGTGACTGAACAACAACAAGCTTCTGGGGCTGGAAACAATGTCACTAGTAACTGTGGGTAGACCTTCAACCTTTCTCATGTCTTTTATGTTATTTCTCTGCAGAGTGAGTCCACTCCTCCTCTCCTCTACTAGAACACACTAATTCCCTTCTCCAGGGGATCTTCCCAACTCAGGAATTGAACCCAGGTCTCCTGGATTGCAGGCAGATTCTTTACCATCTGAATCCCCAGGGAAGCCCAGACCTTCAACCTTTCTCATGCCTGCTTTGTCATTTCTCTGGAGAATGAATATGCTCCTCCTTGCCTCTCCTGCGGCTGCTGCTGCTGCTGCTAAGTCACTTCAGTTGTGTCAGACTCTGTGCGACTCCATAGATGGCAGCCCCCCAGGCTCCCCCGTCCCTGGGATTCTCCAGGCAAGAAAACTGGAGTGGGTTGCCATTTCCTTCTCGAATGCATGCAAGTGAAAAGTGAAAGTGAAGTCACAGTCATGTCCGACTCCTAGCGACCCCATGGACTGCAGCCTACCAGGCTAGTCCATCCATGGGATTTGCCAGGCGAGAGTACTGGAATGGGGTGCCATTGCCTTCTCCCCTCGCCTCTCCTAGAACACACAAATGGGTATAAAAGAACTCAGCATATATTCACCTTCTTGGTGTGGAATCTTGTATTGTGCCCCATACAGAGAGTTAGATCTTGTCATCCCTGTTTTCTAAGTGGGAGAAATTAAGTATAATTATAATCCTGGTTCATAACCCCATTTTTGGTTGAGTCCAAAATGAATACTCCTATGTCCCAACTTTTTACTTTATTTTATTTTTTGCCCCAACTTTTTAAAGAAAATATTCAGTGTGTCATTATTTAATATTCTTAGAAGAAATATTCTTCAGGGAGGGGAAAAGATGATTCAGGTCTTGAATGCACATTTCCTTATTTCTTTAGTTTAACATATCTCATTTAGAAGCTGGACATGTACATGACTATTTTGCTGTTTGCTACTGACTGAACAGAAAGAATATCGTGAAATTGAAAGAAGTATGTTTCAAAGTCCACTGAAGTTCCCCATGTACAAAAATAAACCATGTCGTTATCTGAGCTTTGAGTGGCAGCGCGTATCATTATGTTCCTTTGTTTCTCACTTCCTTCGAGACCACGCTCATCTGACTTGCTGTGTGCCTAAGAGAGCCCGTGGCATTTTATGCTCCGGGAGAACTGAACACAAATTCCCAAAGATGCAGAATTTAGTGCTATGTACCCTTATTTTCATGCTGGTATCCCATTTAGGCAGTTAATTTTCCATAAAAAGCAGAAATACCGCCTTCTTTCTCTTCTCAGTCAAGAATAACAGCCTGCAGCTTGCCCCCAGTTGCTCTCATTTTGCTTAAATGGACCCCTGAAGTATTTTATGATTATCTTTATTAGTTGGAGACTATATCCAGGCTTGAAATAATTCTAATGAAAAGAAAACTTCTATTAAAATATTCTAACTAGTTTCAATTGGCCATATTACTGCAATGGAAAATTCCCTAATGGCCAAACCCTTTAAAGCTAATCTGCTTTAACATGTTTTAAAACTGATGTGCCTTTTGAGATTTAGGTGTTAGCATGCACAGTGTTTTCTTTTCCTAGTCTTATATTCACTCATTATTTCATTTTCCCTTAACTTTTTGAAAATGAGATAACCTAATGCTATTCCCTAGAGCTGCATGCTGAGTTAAGAGCAAATTTCTGTACTCAAACTATCATTCAAACAATTCACATGATTGTGTTGAGTTGGGGTGACAAGGTGGAAAATGGCCCAAAGCTAGTCACACCTGGGTTTAAATTTCAACTTCATTACTTTCTGGCTTAGTGAACTTGAGAAAATTAGTTCACCTCCATGAGCTCCCATTTCTTCCTCTGTAAAATTATGATACTATTGCTCATTTTGTGGTGAATATGAAATATGGCATTGGATAGAACAGGCATTCAACACCTGATAGCTACTCCATAGGTAATTCAATACACAGTTTTAACAGTCATCAATGAAATGCTAAGGAAACCGAGTTTTCAAAGTCAAAGAAACACTTCAGAGAAGATTTCTTGGGGAGTGTATTTGATTTCTGGCTGCAAATTTTCTTCTAGACACTAAATTGAATATTCAGAAAAATATATGGTCCTCATAAGGTATAAATATTTATATCCATGAGCTAATTATGTCCCATTGAAATTTTGTTAAGAAGACAGCCTGAGATACATGCTCTTGTGAAGCTTCTGACTATCCATGTTTTATGAAAGAATCTTCTAATTATCAAAAGAGGTGAGCTTTTATCTTTTTCATCCCTTATGAGGTACAGGAACTTGATATATCATAAACTACCTATAACTCTTACTTTACCATAAATGGAAGGCAATGATAGCTCAGACTTGCTGTACTGATGATTAGAATAAGTACTGAAAATAATGCTTACAAAATACCTTCAATGCTTCAGAGGCACCGTGCTCTCATTCAAAGTTCGAATTGTTCAGAAGCAAAAGGTAGAAACACTGAGACTTGTGAAGGTATAACACACCCTGACACCATTATGTGCAATTCTTAGGGAATAAAACACTCAACACCATGGAGGAACAGATGGCAAAGAAAGCTTGTTCAAGTCTGTGCCTCCTTGGAGACTGCTCTCTGCTAGAAATAATACTGTGGAGCTCTAGGAAGCCAGACACGGCCCCAGAGAGAGGAAGTTCATGAAGTGCAGAAAGGACCTCATCTTTTCTAAAGCTTTTCCTGGGAGAGTTCTCATTTCTGCATTTCTGGACTATAGATGGTCAAAAAAGTGTTAAGGGAAATCAGTCCCACTGTGACTGAGATAAATCCTTTCAAAGACTTAGGGAAAAGTAGAAAGTGTACAAGTACTCTAAGATTTCTTATCTCTTAGAAACTCATTTTGTAAATCCCCATGAACAACACAACTATTTTAAATATAGTAGCACAGAAGGGGAGGCTCTAAGTGGATTATCCATATAACATTTTTACGATGCTGAAAGGGAAGAGAGAGCTCTTATAGGCCAATTAGATGAGCACTTTGCATGCGTGACAGACTGATGTTTAACATTTGCAGCAATGAAGGAGAGAAGCAGAAACAAAATTGTCCTATAAATAAACTGCTGAACTTTAGCATGTGCCATATTAAGAAATTTTCAATCTTAACTCACAAACTGTGTGGTTTGAATTATAATTATTTCTGTAGTCTTTGGAACAATTGTGGGCATCATAAGTAAATTATATTTATTCATTCAGCAAATATTATTAAGCACCTATCAAATGCCAAAAACGTTATCAAACACTGAAATTTTAAAAACACAAACAGTCAAGAGCCTGTCTTTAAGAGCTCCCAGTCTGGCAGAAGTAACTGTAGGCTGGTGCAATGGTGCTCAGAGGTAGTGAGTCCTGAGATGCTACCCAAGTGCTGAACTTTCCAAGTGAATTACACATATTGCCTCTTCGTCTTGTTCCTGGTGATCCCTACAGTATTTTATTCTTGTTCTGCATATCAAAGCATTATCTTAATTAAAAAGGGGGTGCAAGTCCAACCAGGGCAGTATAAAATGAGGAGTTTGTTAAGGAGAATGCGTCATTCCTATTATGGAGAACACCTAAGTTAAATTAAAGAGGGTGAATGTAACAACTAAAATTCCATAGAGACCATTAATTTTACTTTAAAATATTGTTTCTGTCAATGAACACAAGGAAACTACAAAGAGTGATGAATCCATTCAGCACGATTAAAACATTATTCCATTTCAAAGAAACTGTATCTGCTTTCTCACTAAATTGTCAGAACCAGGTAAATGAAACAGGCATATCTTTTTCCTCTAAATTTATGATTTTGCATCTCCAGTTCACCCTTGCTTCTTTTCTATAGACCAAGTGGTATCCTCCTTTTTCTAGGGTTAATTCTCTCACTTGTGCCCCTATTATTATACCTTCTGCTACAGTTCTCACCTCTGGATGCTGTTGGGGCCCCACTCTGCTTTAATTAAATTAGGTTCTCTCCGACTAGAGCTAGGACTTAAGTATTCTAAGATATTTTGCAGGAGATTTCAGTGTTCAGCCAGGATGAGAACACTTTCTTACCATCTTTGAGATCTTACTCAACAGTTATCCAGTGTCTCTAACGTACCATGTCAGAAAAATTATCTAAAATTTGAAAAAAAGGCCAAAAAAGTGATGGTACATTTCAATATCACGTTGGAGCTACGTGCATATTGTCTTGAGGAATGTACTTAATCCACATCATATCTTTACTACTGATTAGAAGTCAGAATTGGAGACTTAGAGAAGACACATTTTAATCTGCAAATTTTTGTCCAATAGAGATGCAAATAATTTCTGACTGGTACAACCGATAACTTCAGTGACTTATGGCCTGTTGGACATGAACATGTTTTATGTCTAATCCAGTAATCCTATCATAGCATATCTTTGTTAGATTGCCTTTAACAATCTCAGCTTCTCAGCTGCTATAGGAACAGGTCATAGTATCACACTGCTTCCTTCATTAATTAATGTTACATAAAATCTTTGACTTTATATTGCCGTTTGTTAAGATATTTTACCTTTTTGAAAATTATATTTTAAACACTTTCAATTTCTCCCCAGTTATTAGATTCCTCCTAAAAGATGTTAATGTTTATCTAATGTTAAAATTTTAAAAAGAAAAATTTTCCTGGTTCCCTTTCAAGAAGTCCTTATCTTCCTTCTCCTTTTTCAAAAACCTGGAAAGAATTGTTCACTGCTACTACTGCCATTCTATTACTTCTCACTTGCTCCTCAACTCACCCCAATGCAGATTCATGCTTCCACTGATTCACTGCATTGATTTTATAATGTGGTCAAGCTCATCCATATCCTCTTTGCTGCTGAAATCAATGGACATGTCTCAGTCTTTAACTCACTTAACACTCTAGCCTCGTTTGTCCCCTTGAAATCATCTCCTTCCCTGGGCTTCTACAACATTATATTCTCTTGATTTTCCTCTTGTTTCTCTGGCCACCCTTTTTATAAATTGCTTTCTTTTTCAATTGTAGTCCTCTTCTCTCATTCTCTCTCATTTATGTACGTAAGTGCTCATAACAGCTTTACTTATAATAGCCCCAAGCTGCAATTGACACATGCCCTTCAGTGGGTGAGTCAATAAACTGATGCATCCATGTCATGGAATACTTTTCAGCAATATAAAACCAAATTATTTACACATATTCTCAACTACTTGGATGAATCATCAGAAAATTAGGGTGGATGAAAAAAGCCAGTTCTAGAAGGTTACAAACTATATGATTCCATGTATAAAATATCCTTGACATGACAAAATTACAGAAATGGAGAACAGATCAGTGGTAGCCAAGATCTGAGGAAGTGGAGGGGTTGGAAGAGAAGTGGATGTTACTCCAAATTGGAATAGAAAGGGTCTATGTAGTGATGGAAATATTCACTGTGGATATCCTGGTTGTGATACTGTGAGAGTTTTACAAGATGTTACAAGTTTTACAAGATGAAATTGGGTAAAGGGTGTAGAGGATCTCTATTATTTCTTACAACTTTGTGTAAGCCTATGTGAAAAAATGAAAGTGTTAGTTGCTCAGTTGTGTCCGACCCTTTGAGACCCTATGGACTGTAGCCCACTAGGTTCCTCTGTCCATGGGATCCTCCAGGCAAGAATACTAGAGTGAGTAGCCATTCCCTTCTACAGGGGATTTTTCTGACCAAGGGAACGAACCCAGATCACCTGCACTGCAGACAAATTCTTTACTGTCTAAGCCACCAGGGAAGCTCCAAGAACACCAGAGTGGATAGCCATTTGCTTCTTTGGGGGTTCTTCCTGACCCAGTGATTGAACCTGGGTCTCCTGCATTGCAGATGAATTCTTTACCATCTGAACCACCAGGGAAGCTTGGCTAAGACTGTAACTATCTCAAAATAAAACTTGATTAAAAAACTAATTTAGTTATGTAGTAATTAGTTATTAATCATAAGTAGATTTTGCTATTCAAATATATCAGTTCAACACAATTCATAGATTGGTTTAGCAGAAAAATTGTGTTGAGTAAAAAATTTTACTTTTAGTAAACACTTATATTGGATGATTTCATCATCTGGACTAGTAATTTGAATGAGCTAACAGGTATGTGCAGAATAAGGATAACTGAATGTTATTATATACTGATATTGTGAGTGATCAAGAAAGCAAATTGAAAGTAGCTTTGATGACATAAATCCATCATAACTATGTCTGTGGGTCAACTGATTTGAATCATAAATACATCTAATGCTACTAACGATGGCAAAAACTCAATTTCATATGGGAAGAAATAAATTAAGCAACACTAAAATAAAGCTATGAGAATACAATATTTACCAAGAGGTTACTAATTTGGCAACTACAACCATTAAGAATGAAGAAAGGCACATATAAACAAGTAAATATCTCTAAGAAGCCAATAAATGTCACTAAATTCACACAATAAAGCACAAGCATTTGGTTCAGGTCATTACTTTACTCATTTAATTTTACCTCAAAAAAAATTTAAATAGCTTGGTTATTTGATATGTTAGAAGTAGAAAAATAGAATCTGTGAGAGTATCTAAATATAAATTGAGAATATTCTGCAAGGATAATGATTATTTTGGGGAGAGGAATCCAATTAATATGTTGGGTTGGTAAAAGTGGGAAGGGGAATTTTTAATTTTTATTCTATATGCATTGATATTTTTGAATATTTTACCAGTATGCATTTCTTTATTTACTAATTTTATAAGGAATAAAATGGAAAATAAAAATTGGACATGAAAAAAAACACAGATAAATTCTATTGTAAGAAGTAAGAAAATTATTCCAATTAAGTAAAGATATATAAATCCTTCATGAGAAAAGCCAAGAGAATAAAAGACAGTAATTTCTTTTTAAGGAGAATTAATCACCAAGGAATGTCAGCTCCTATCAGCTGGTGTGCTGGTAGCTTAGTTTCTGTTCTCATATAAAACCCAAGTGAACACTTTGTAAGAGAAATTTCTAAAGGAGTCCTAACAAAAACTATAATGTGCAAGGCGTCACTGAGGAAGTCAGCTGACTTTTTTTTTTCTAACAGTAGGGAATATAGATTAGGGTAGAAAAAACAATCACTGTTTCTGGTAATAATGCAATAACTTAATAGAGTTTTGTGATAAGAGAAGCTACATTTAAAATTAGCTGCAGTTTGGCCTTGGCACTTCATTACTTTTTCTTTTCTTTTTTTAAAATAATGTGAAGTCATAAGAATGAGTTTTTACAAACCTGGGCAAGGATATAACCAGCGCTTGACTCCATTTAGCTAACGTGTTTTCTGATGAATGGATTTCTATATTTCCTTAGGTATAACTATTTTATAAGGTTTCTATAGAATCCAAAACATAAAGAGTAATCTGTTTTTCTACTCTGTAATAACATCTGGTCAAATAACAGCTTTCCTGTAACCTAGAGCATTGCTATAATATTGGCTAAGTCTGTTGCTGACTTTGGGGAACAAATTCCTGGAAGCAGAGGTGCCTTCCCAAATCTCAAGATTTGTTAGAAAAGCCTGTTTGGGTAAGAAATAAAGAAAGATCTTACCATGCAAACCCAGAAGACACCAATCTCAAAGAGCAACAACAAAGAGAAAAAAAGAGAGAGAGGAAAAAAAAGAACACACTGAAGCCAGTTTTATCTGTGATAGAACATTATCTTTTTCAAGTATCATAGCTGATGATTTTCAATTTGGAAAAGAGAAAAAGCCAATGCTCCATGAATGTACCAAAATAGGACACAATTCTTTCTTTGAAATTATTAATCTGGTAGATCACAGTAGGCCAATTCCAAAGCGTTTTTAGTCTTTGTTATTTACAGCAATTAATCTTTTATCTGACAGGCCAGTTATAGAAAGAGGATATTGTAATAAAATAACCCAAGAGATAAAGAAGACCTGAATCTCAAAGGAAAATTTTTTTTCATTTGGAAACCAAATAGAAGTAGAACAAAAAATTTGCTGCCAACAAAGTCTGCTGTATCCTGGAGAGAAATAGGAAACAGTGAATACTTGTGAGACACAGAACTGATAAGACCACATTCTGGTGCAGAGGAGAGCAATGAAACCCGCACTGGTGGTCTCTTCAGTTTTCTGATCTTTCTAAAGATAGTACTTTTATGGAGATTAAAGGATAGCATATCTTACCATTTTTATTCTGTCAAAAAACAATGGTATTGTCACCATTTTAATGTTAGATTTACAATGAAACTCTTCCTAGCAATAAATCTAGGTTAATGATACAGTAAATGCAGTTTTCACACAGCCTGTTTTCAAGCTTTATACATAATTCTTGGTTGTCATGACATTAATTGCTTCTTTACAATGTTTATTTGTATGTTGTTTATATGAATGCCAATATGCATACTTTTGCAGTTATTTTTCACAGAAAATGGTTCATAAATGGCCATGTTAATGTAATATAAAGATGGCTATTGAGAATGGCTGAGCTAGTCCTAAAGGAAATCAATCCTGAATATTCATTGGAAAGACATGCTAAAGCTGAAGCTCCAATACTTTGGCCACCTGATGCGAAGAGCTGACTCACTGGAAAAGACCCTGATGCTGGGAAAGATTGAGGGTAGGAGGAGAAGGGGACATCAGAGAATGAGATGGTTGGATGGCATCATTGACTTAATGGACATGAGTTTGAGCAAACTCTGGGAGATAGTAAAGGACAGGGAAGCCTGGTATGCTGCCATCTATAGGTCACAAGGAGATGGACATGACTGAGAAACAAAAATTGAGAGTGGCTAAGAAAGGCAATGCCAAAGAATGCTCAAACTACTGCACAATTGCACTCATCTCAACACGCTAGTAAAGTAATGCTCAAAATTCTCTAAGCCAGGCTTCAGCAATATGTGAACCGTGAACTTCCAGATGTTCAAGCTGGTTTTAGAAAAGGCAGAGGAACCAGACACCAAATTGCCAACATCCGCTGGATCATGGAAAAAGCAAGAGAGTTCCAGAAAAACATCTATTTCTGCTTTATTGACTATGCCAAAGCCTTCGACTGTGTGGATCACAGTAAACTGTGGAAAATTCTGAAAGACATGGGAATCCCAGACCACCTGACCTGCCTCTTGAGAAATTTGTATGCAGGTCAGGAAGCAACAGTTAGAACTGGACATGGAACAACAGACTGGTTCCAAATAGGAAAAGGAGTATGTCAAGGCTAAATACTGTCACCCTGCTTATTTAACTTCTATGCAGAGGACATCATGAGAAACACTGGGCTGGAAGAAGCACAAGCTGGAATCAAGATTGCCAGGAGTAATATCAATAAGCTCAGATATGCAGATGACAAAACCCTTATGGCAGAAAGTGAAGAGGAACTCAAAAGCCTCTTGATGAAAGTGAAAGTGGAGAGTGAAAAAATTGGCTTAAAGCTCAACATTCAGAAAACGAAGATCATGGCATCTGGTCCCATCACTTCATGGCAAATAGATGGGGAAACAGTGGAAACTGTGTCAGACTTTATTTTGGGGGGCTCCAAAATCACTGCAGATGGTGACTGCAGTCATGAAATTAAAAGACGCTTACTCCTTGGAAGGAAAGTTATGACCAACCTAGACAGCATATTCAAAAGCAGAGACATTACTTTGCCAACAAAGGTCCGTCTAGTCAAGGCTATGGTTTTTTCAGTGGTCGTGTATGGATGTGAGAGTTGGACTGTGAAGAAAGCTGAGCACCGAAGAATGGATGCTTTTGAACTGTGGTGTTGGAGAAGACTTGAGAGTCCCTTGGACTGCAAGGAGATCCAACCAGTCCATTCTGAAGGAGATCAGCCCTGGGATTTCTTTGGAAGGAATGATGCTAAAGCTGAAGCTCCAGTACTTTGGTCACCTCATGTGAAGAGTTGACTCATTGGAAAAGACTCTGATGCTGGGAGGGATTGGGGCAGGAGGAGAAGGGGACGACAGAGGATGAGATGGCTGGATGGCATCACTGACTCGATGGACGTGAGTCTGAGTGAACTCTGGGAGTTGGTGATGGACAGGGAGGCCTGGCGTGCTGCGATTCATGGGGTCGCAAAGAGTCGGACATGACTGAGTGACTGAACTGAAGCTTTAAAAGCTACCATACCAAAGGATTCCTTTTCTTTAGGATTTTGATTATTTCATCCTAGTATTGATAGTTTTCAACGCCCCTCCAGGTCTCTGATTTGGACACCTGTTTCCACAATCTCTAGATTTCTTCCTATTAATTGGTGTCCTAGCTAATCTAAATCAAGCTGTTATTATCAGGGTTCAATAGTTCTGTACGGGTAACCACTTACTGTAGGGGTAACCTACATGGGCAACTAAACCCTTCAGTGGAGACCTCTAATCTGCACTAAGGCCACCTGGACACAGAGTAGAAATTCATCTTGGCTGGATAACTGTTCATTTTTAATTTTCAGAAATGTCAATACCACCTATTCTACTCATTGTGTCCTGGAAGCACACTGACCACCCTACTCTCCACCTTCTTCCCCAACAACAAATCCAGTTTAATAGGCAGAACATTAAGGAGATTTCATAAATAGTTCTTAGATAAATGAATGAATAAATGCATTATAACTGTTGTTATAATGCATTATAAATGCAGCATACACTTGTTTGGAGAAATCTTGAATTGCGTCATTTTATTTTTAAAAATTGAAACTACCTGAAGCATTTCATAAAAATTTTGAATGGTACACAAGAGTGTATGAGTTAAAAAGTAAGTTTCCCTTCCACCAGGGAACTCAGAAACTGCTCTCTTCTGTATCTTTCCACTTACAATCAATGGAAAACAAAGTATGTATGTACATATCCAGACACTTTCACCATTTTTCACAAATAAGATTATATTCTAAACACACTACTACACCTTAATTTTTATTTAGTAATAAACCTTATGGATTATTTATAGCATTACATATAGATCTTCATTCTTTTTCATAACTAGATAGTATTCCAATGTATGAAGTATATTACTAATATTTTTAAATTATACTTGTGGATTTAGAATACAGGGAATGTAAGGTAAACCATAGTTTTGCAAGATTATAAACTCAAAGGGTTCAATAGATTTTTTCTTAATGACCTTGAGCATCTGGGTAAAGATATTAGAGAAAAAGAATAAACAACAATTGCAAAAACAAACAAAAAGTAGAACAAAGGATCCTTTTATACTTGAACCTCTGAGAAATAAACATCTGCTTTATCTTTTCCATAACTTATTTTTCTGGTAAGAAATGAGATGAATTAAAACATGACTTTATTCAGAGCTTGGGAGCAGGGAATTAATAATGATGGAAGGAGGAAAGCTAGAGATAGAGGACTGAAGATCAAAGTAGCATGCACAGACCTGACAAGAAGCAGGTCTTTGATTTCATGTCAACCACTATTTCCTGAGTGATTACTGCAGTCAAGATGCTTACTCGCTTTTAATCTGCAAAGACAAATGACAATTCAGCACAACATATGTTCAGTCCCAGGTGAGTGATTATAGATTGTAATTGCTAAAAGAGTCTGCTGAAAATATTAACACTGCATGTAGCTTCCTTCTAGGCCAAAGGGAAGTACTGTTGTTTTTAATGGTCTGCTGCTATGGGGGAGAGTTTGGTGCTGCTAAATGAGAGATTGTATCCTCAGAATAATAATCTAGATAGGCCAATATGTCACATGTGATTCAATAATTTCCATGCAATTTTTATATTATTTACTCATATAAACCCTGAGTTTTAGGTGTTTTATGTACTCTGATAAAATCAAATATTTGAAATAATTCTAAAGAAATAAATATTACTCAAACAACTGATTATTAATTAACCATCTTAGCCACAAACAGAAATCCTTGCACAATATTTCATAAATATTATATGTATGTCTGTGAACACTAGTATCATGTCTGATTTTGCATTTTTTTCTTCTACTTCATATGATACAGTGGGGAAAATATAATTTGGGGGATCAGATCAGCCGGTGCTCATATTTCAATTCAACTATTCAGCTACTAGTTGAGTCATTTCTGTGAAGGCTTTTGTGGTCCCAGTTTTTGGTGGTATTGTGGGGAGTAAATGAGGTAAACTGTGTAAGAGGTTTATTGAGCTAAAAATATAAAACAAAAATATGCATTGATATACATTTGTCAAATAATATACTTCATATTCTACTGTATTAAGTCATACATCTAATATTTATTAATATTTAATTTATTAATTTTATATTAACTAATATAACTATAATGTTATATTATTATTCCCAAAGCCTTAAATTAAAAATTTCTGGCACAAATTAAAGTTGGAATAGTAAAGCAGAGGAAAAGAAACAATTTTTACTTTTACAATTATTTTACTATTTGCACAAGTATGTTTTGCATTAACATCTATTGAAAAATAATGTTATTATAAGAAGTTAATAAAGTGTTTAATTCTGGTTGCTTTCTTAGACACTATATAAACCAGTAGATAAAAAATATATATGTGTATATATATACATTTTTAAAACTTCTGTTATAGTCTATTTACACTCCAGTTAAAGTTCTACCATTCTAGAGGCACTAGAGGTAAAGAACCTGCCTGCCAATGCAGGAGACTTAAGAGATGCAGGTTCAGTCCCTGGGTTGAAAGATCCCCTGGCAAAGGGCATGGCAACCCATTCCAGTATTCTTGCCTGAAGAATCCCATGGAGAGAGGAGCCTGGCAGGCTACAGTCCATAGGGTTGAAGAGAGTCAGACACAACTGAAGGGATTTAGCACACACACACACACATCCTTCAGTATTGTGTCTCCCTTTCTAGATCAGTACCTGGCTTGTTGTTTACTTAAATCTCTCTCTATAACTCATATATAATCATCATTTTCTATCACTAAGTATGCTTCTTCAAGTCAATTCCTGGATAACCACAGTGGAGCCATAGCACTTCATCATTAACTGTATAATCTGTACATGATATAAACAAGAAGTCAAGAAAGCTATTAAATATACTTGGTAATAGTTATTAGTCTCCAAGGCAAGACTATACAATGGGGAAAAGATAGTCTCTTCAGTAAGTAGTGTTGGCAGAACAGGATAACTACATGTAAAAGAATGAAATTAGAACACTTCCTAACACCATACACAAAGATAAACTCGAAATGGATTAAAAACTTGAGACCAGAAACTATAAAATGCTTAGAAGAAAACGTAGGCAGAACACTGTCTAACACAAATCATAGCAAGATCCTCTATGACCCACCTCCTATAATAATGGAAATAAAAACAAAAGTAAACAAGTGGGACCTAAGTAAACTTAGAAGCTTTTGCACAGAAAAGGAAAATATAAACAAGGTGAAAAGATAACCCTCAGAATAGGATAAAATAATAGCAAATGAAAGAACTGACAAAGGATTAATTTCCAAAATATACAAGCACCTCATACAAGTCAATACCAGAAGAACAAACAGCCCAATCAAAAGGTGCAAAAAAGACCTAAAGAGACATTTCTCCAAAGAGGACATATGGATGGCTAATAAACACACGAAGAGATGCTCAACATCGCTCATTATTAGAGAAATGCAAATCAAAACTACAATGAGATAACACCTCATACTAATCAGGATGGCCATCATCAAAAAATCCACAAACAATAAGTGTTAGAGAGGATGTGGAGTAAAAGGAACCCTCTTGCACCGCTGGTAGGAATGTAAATTGATACAGCCACTATGGAAGACAGTATGGAGATTCCTTAAAAAACTAGGAATAAAACCACCATATGACCCAGCAATACCACCTCTGGGCATATACCCTGAAGAAACTAAAATTGAAAAAGACACATGTACCCCAATATTCATTGCAGCACTATTCACAATGGCTAGGACATGGAAGCAACCTAGATATCCAACTACAGATGAATGGAGAAAGAAGCTGTGGTACATATATACAATGGAAAACTACTCAGCCATAAAAAGGAACACATTTAAGTCAGTTCTAATGAGGTGGATGAACCTAGAGCCTAATACACAGAGTGACGTAAGTCAGAAAGAGAAAAACAAATAAGGTACATTAACCTATATATATGAAATCTAGAAAGATGGTACTGATGAACCTATTTGCAGGGCAGCAGTGGAGATATAGACACAGAATACACTTATGGACAAGGACGGAGAGGAAGGGGAGGGTGAGATGAATGGAGAGAGTAGCATGGAAGCATGTATACTAACAGATGTAAAACAGATAGCCTGAGGAAATTTTCTATATGACTCAGAACTCAAACTGGGAATCTGTAACAACCTAGATGGGTGGGAAAGGGTGGTAGGGGAGGGAGGTTCAAGAGGAAAGGGGGCGTATTTGAAAATACCACTTGCAGATGGAGTGATTGAGAAAACTTATTTTTATTTAAATCTATAATATTAAACGGAGAAGGCAATGGCACCCCACTCCAGTACTCTTGCCTGGAAAATCCCATGGACGGAGGAGCTTGGTAGGCTGCAGTCCATGGGGTTGCTGAGTCGGACATGACTGAGTGACTTCACTTTCACTTTTCACTTTCCTGCATTGGAGAAGGAAATGGCAACCCACTCCTGTATTCTTGCTTGGAGAATCCCAGGGACAGAGGAGCCTGGTGGGCTGCCGTCTATGGGGTCACACAGAGTTGGACATGACTGAAGTGACTTAGCAGCAGCAGCAGCAGCATGATATTAAAAAAAGTAAGCATCAAAATATTATGGGATATGAACTGTATAGTACTCAAAAGAAAGAATACAAAAGTTGAAATAATGAAATGACATGTAGAATAGGCTATGACAGAGGTGTACCAATCCAGAATTTACTCCCAATAAGGGTAGACTAGGTAATTTGGTTTTATCTGCCAAACTATAACAATTATCTGAAAAGCTGAGAAGCAAAATCATTAATAATTGTATGAAGACACTGAAAAGCTTTAAAAGTAGTATCAATTTTTATATCTAAAATCCGGGAGAATAACAGAACCCCAAAAGGTGAGCCTCATCTTTGGGCTTCTTTTCTTCTAGAGTTAGCTGCTGATCCCATAAAATGTGACAGATTTTAAGAGGTAGAGCAGGGCTGTTGACAAACTATGGAGGCTAGAGTGACAAATAATTAGTTTGGAGGCTCTAAGGAGGGATTATCTAGTATATGTCCTAAGCTTTGAGACTCAACCCCAAGGTACTACAAACTAAAAGGAAGGATGAACTGACAATTGACTAGCACTAAAACGAAAGGAGAACCAGTGTTAAATGATCTCTGTTGGGATATAAGGATTTGGATGCCAAGTACTCATAGTAGCCTGCCAGATGTAATTATTAATTCCTACATATTTTCATATGCAATATTTAATTCAGAAGTAGTCAGGAACATAAGAATACAAACCCACAGGATCACAAAAGCAATAGACAATAAAAACAGAATGATCAGATACAGAATTAAAAGTATGATTTAATATGTTCAGGGAAATAAAAAGACAAATTTAAGAGTTTGAGGAGAGAAAAAGATATGTTTAAAAGAGCCTGCTGCTGCTTCTAAGTCGCTTCAGTCGTGTCTGACTGTGCGACCCCATAGACGGCAGCCCACCAGGCTCCCCGTCCCTGGGATTCTCCAGGCAGGAACACTGGAGTGGGTTGCCATTTCCTTCTCCAATACATGAAAGTGAAAAGTGAAAGTGAAGTCGCTCAGTCATGTCTGACTCCTAGCAACCCCATGGACTGCAGCCTACCAAGCTCCTCTGTTCATGGGATTTTCCAAGCAAGAGTACTGGAGTGGGGTGCCATAGCATTCTCCGTTAAAAGAGCCTAATGGAGAGTATATGGGAAGATGCCAGAAGAATAGGATGGGGAGACCACTTTCTCCCCCACAAATTCATCAAAAGAACATCTAAACACTGAGTAAATTCCACAAAACAACTGAATGCTGGCAGAGGACATCAGGCACCCAGAAAAGCAGCCCATTGTCTTCGAAAGGAGGTAGGAAAAAATATAAAAGACAAAAAGAGAGACAAAAACGGTAGGGATGGAGCTCCGTCCAGGGAATAGAGTCTTAAAAAGAGAGAAGTTTCTAAACACCAGGAAAAACTCTCACTGCCGAGTCTGTGGTGAGCCTCAGAACCACAGAGGGCAACATAACTGGGAGGAAAAATAAATAAATAATTAAAACCCACAGATTACGTGCCCATTGGTAACTCCCCCAGCGGAGAAGCAGCGCCACTAGCGAGCGGGGCTGGGCAGGGAGGCGCAGGCTGCATTGCTTAGAGTAGGGACTGGCCCTGAATGCCCTAAGGGCAATCTGAGGGAACTAACTTGGGATAGCAAACCAGACTGTGGGATAGCTACATGCGAAAAGTCCTAACCTAAGACACCGCCAGGCCTGTGCACAGAACAAAGGACTGAGCAGAGCTAGCCAGCTGCAAACCATCCCCCTCCGGTGACAGGCAGCCAGAGCCGGAAGGGGGCAATCGCGGCCCCAGAGAAGCATTATCTACCAAACTGTAAGCAGGCTTTGTTGCTAAGACTTCTTGGGATTCTGGATGGTCAACATCCACCTGAGAAGATGCACAGGTTGTACACCCAGAAAACTGAGCACCAGGGACGGGGGAGGCGATAAGATGCAGCGACCGTGCTCACCAAACACCTGATCACCTGAGCTGCTTGGACCTGGGAAGGGCACAAAACGCAGGCCCAACCGAGTCTGCACCTCTGAAGACTACCTGAGTGCCTGAACCTGAGCGGCTTAGACCTGGGAGGTACATGCAGCCCAGGGCTGGCCTCAGATGGTTCCTGGAGGAGCAACCTAGAGCCTAAGCAGTGTAGACAGGGAAAGCACAGACCCCGTGAGTGGGGGCAAACCCAGTGTGGCTGAGACAGTGTGAGCACACACCGGTGTTATTTGTTTGCAGCGTCCCTCCCTCCCCACAGCACGACTGAACAAGTGAGCCTAAAAAAGTGTCCACCACTGCCCCCTTGTGTCAGGGAGGAAGTTAGACACTGAAGAGACCAGCAAACAGAAGAAGCTAAAACAGAGGGACCCTCCTTGGAAGTGACAGGTGCAATAGATTAAAACCCTGTAGTTAGAACCGACTACATAGGAAGGTGCCTATAGATCTTGGGAAATATAAGCCAGATCAAGAAACTATCCGAAAATGAACTGATCCCACACTGCCCACAACACCACCAGAGAAAGACTAGATATATTTTTACTATCATTCTTAATTTTTTTAATTAAAAAAATTTTAAGTCCTCTATCACTCCTTTAATTTTCATTTTTATAACCTACTATTACTTTGAAAAAAAAAAGAGAGACCCTATTTTTTAAAGCAAACTTCATATATTTATATTTTATAATTTTTGTGACTTTTTTTCCCCTTTTCTTTAATATTGTATTTTTGAAAATCCAACCTCTACTCTAGATTTTTAATCTTTGCTTTTTGGTATTTGTTATCAATTTTGTACCTTTAACAACCCAATCTTCAGTACCCATTTTTACTTGGAAGTGAGATTACTGGCTTGACTACTCTCTCCCCCTTTGGACTCTCCTTTTTCTCCACCAAGTCGCCTCTAGCTCCTCCCTCCCCCTTCTCTTCTCTACCCAACTCTGTGAATCTTTGTGTGTTTCAGACGGTGGAGAACACTTAGGGAACTGATTACTGGCTGGATCTGTCTCTCTCCTTTTCATTCCCCCCTTTATCCTCCTGACTACCTCTGTCTCTTTCCTCCCTTTTCTCTTCTCTGTATAGCTCCGTAAACATCTCTGAGCAGTCTAGACTGTGGAGTGTACATAAGGAAGTGATTACTGGCTAGCTTGCTCTCTCCTCTTTTGATTCCACCTCATCTCATTCGGGTCACCTCTATCTCCCTCCTCCCTCTTCTTTTCTCCATGTAACTCTGTGAACCTCTCTGGGTATCCCTCACTGTGGAGAAACTTTTCATCTTTAACCTAGATGTTTTATCAATGGTGCTTTATAGATGGAGAAGTCTCAAGGCTACTGTAAAAATAAGACTGAAAACCAGAAGCAGGAGGCTTAAGTCCAAATCCTGAGAACACCAGAGAACTCCTGACTCCAGGGAACATTAATCGACAGGAGCTCATCAAACACCTCCATACCTACACTGAAACCAAGCACAACCCAAGGGCCAACAAGTTCCAGAGCAAGACATACCATGCAAATTCTCCAGCAACACAGGAACACAGCCCTGAGCTTCAATATACAGGCTGCCCAAAGTCACTCCAAACCCAATGACATCTCATAACTCATTACTGGACACTTCACTGCACTCCAGAGAGAAGAAATCCAGCTCCACCCACCAGAACACCGACACAAGCTTCCCTAACCAGGAAACCTTGACAAGCCACCCATACAACCCCAACCACAGTGAGGAAACTCCACAATAAAGAGAACTCCATGAACTGCCAGAATACAGAAAGGCAACCCCAAACACAGTAATATAAACAAGATGAATAGACAGAGGAATACCCAGCAGGTAAAGGAACGGAATAAATGCCCACCAAGCCAAACAAAAGAGGAAAAGATAGGGAATCTACCTGATAAAGAACTCCGAATAATGATAGTTAAAATGATCTAAAATCTTGAAAACAAAATGGAATCACAGATAAATAGCCTGGAGACAAGGATTGAGAAGATGCAAGAAAGGTTTAACAAGGACCTAGAAGGAATAAAAAAGAGTCAATATATAATGAATAATGCAATAAATGAGATCAAAAACACTCTAGAGGGAACAAACAGTAGAATAACGGAGGCATAAGATAGGATTAGTGAGGTAGAAGATAGAATGGTAGAAATAAATGGATCAGAGAGGAAAAAGGAAAAATGAATTAAAAGAAATGAGGGCACTCTCAGAGACCAATGGGACAATGTTAAACGCTAACATTCGAATCATAGGAGTCCCAGAAGAAGAAGACAAAAAGAAAGACCATGAGAAAATACTTGAGGAGATAATAGTTGAAAACTTCCCTAAAATGGGGAAGGAAATAATCACCCAAGTCCAAGAAATCCAGAGAGTCCCAAACAGGATAAACCCAAGGCGAAGCACCCCAAGACACGTATTAATCAAATTAATAAAGATCAAACACAAAGAACAAATATTAAAAGCAGCAAGGGAAAAACAATAAATAACACACAAGGGGATTCCCATAAGGATAACAGCTGATCTTTCAATAGAAACTCTTCAGGCCAGGAAGGAATGGCAGGACATACTTAAAGTGATGAAAGAAAATAACCTATAGCCCAGATACTGCACCCAGCAAGGATCTCATTCAATTATGAAGGAGAAATCAAAAGCTTTACAGACAGGCAAAAGCTGAGAGAATTCAGCACCACTAAACCAGCTCTCCAACAAATGCTAAAGGATCTTCTCTAGACAGGAAACACAGAAAGGGTGTATAAACTCAAACCCAAAACAATAAAGTAAATGGTAATGGGATCATATTTATCAATAATTACCTTAAACATAAATGGGTTGAATGCCCCAACCAAAAGACAAAGACTGGCTGAATGGATACAAAAACAAGACCCCTACATATGTTGTCTACAAGAGACCCACCTCAAAACAAGGGACACACACAGACTGAAAGTGAAGGGCTGGAAAAAGATAATCCATGCAAATAGAGACCAAAAGTAAGCAGGAGTAGCAACACTCATATCAGATAAAACAGACTTTAAAACAAAGGCTGTGAAAAGAGACAAAGAAGGACTATACATAATGATCAAAGGATCAATCCAAGAAGAAGATATACCAATTAAAAATATATATATGCACCCAACATAGGAGCACTGCAATATGTAAGACAAATGCTAACAAGTATGTAAGGGGAAATTAACAATGATACAATAATAGTGGGAGACTTTAATACCCCACTCACACCTATGGATAGGTCAACTAAGTAGAAAATTAACAAGGAAACACAAACTTTAAATGATACAATAGACCAGTTAGACCTAATTGATATCTATAGGACATTTCACCCCAAAACAATGAATTTCACCTTTTCTCAAGCACACATGGAACCTTCTCCAGGATAGATCATATCCTGGGCCATAAATCTAGCCTTGGTAAATTCAAAAAATTGAAATCATTCCAAGCATCTTTTCTGACCACAATGCAGTAAGATTAGATCTCAATTACAGGGGAAAAACTATTAAAAATTCCAACATATGGAGGCTGAACAACACGCTGCTGAATAACCAAATCACAGAAGAAATCTAAAAAGAAATCAAAATATGCATAGAAATGAATGAAAATGAAAACACAACAACCACCAACCTGGAGGACACTGTAAAAGCAGTGCTAAGAGGAAGGTTCATGGCAATACAGGCACACCTCAAGAAACAAGAAAGAAGCCGAATAAACAATCTAACTCTACACCTAAAGCAACTAGAAAAGGAAGAAACTAAGAACCCCAGGGTTAGTAGAAGGAAAGAAATCTTAAAAATTAGGGCAGAAATAAATGCAAAAGAAACAAAAGAGACCACAGGAAAAATCAACAAAGCCAAAAGCTGGTTCTTTGAAAGGATAAATAAAATTGACAAACCATTAGCCAGACTCATCAAGAAATAAAGGGAGAAAAATCAAATCAATAAAATTAGAAATGAAAATGGAGAGATCACAACAGACAACACAGAAATACAAAGGATCATAAGAGACTACTATCAGCAATTATATGCCAATAAAATGGACAACTTGGAAGAAATGGACAAATTCTTAGAAAAGTACAACTTTCCAAAACTGAACCAGGAAGAAATAGAAAATCTTAACAGACCCATCACAAGCACAGAAATTGAAACTGTAATCAGAAATCTTCCAAAATACAAAAGCCCAGGTCCAGATGGCTTCAGCTGAATTCTACCAAAAATTTAGAGAAGAGCTAACACCGATCATACTCAAACTCGTCCAGAAAATTGCAGAGGAAGGTAAACTACCAAACTCATTCTATGAGGCCACCATCACCCTAATACCAAAACCTGACAAAGATGCCACAAAAAAAGAAAACTACAGGCCAATATCACTGATGAGCATAGATGCAAAAATCGTTAACAAAATTCTAGCAATCAGAATCCAACAACTCATTAAAAAGATCATACACCATGACCAAGTGGGCTTTATCCCAGGGATGCAAGTATTCTTCAGTTCAGTTCAGTTCAGTCGCTCAGTCGTGTCTGACTGTTTGTGACCCCATGAATCGCAGCACGCCAGGCCTCCCTGTCCATCATCAACTCCCAGAGTTCACTCAGACTCACGTCCATCGAGTCAGTGATGCCATCCAGCCATCTCATCCTCTGTCGTCCCCTTCTCCTCCTGCCCCCAATCTCTCCCAGCATAAGAGTCTTTTCCAATGAGTCAACTCTTTGCATGAGGTGGCCAAAGTACTGCAGTTTCAGCTTTAACATCATTCCTTCCAAAGAAATCCCAGGGCTGATCTCCTTTAGAATGGACTGGTTGGATCTCCTTGCAGTCCAAGGGACTCTCAAGAGTCTTCTCCAACACCACAGTTCAAAAGCATCAATTCTTCAGCGCTCAGCTTTCTTCACAGTCCAACTCTCACATCTATACATGACCACAGGAAAAACCATAGCCTTGACTAGACGGACCTTTGTTGGCAAAGTAACGTCTCTGCTTTGAATATGCTATCTAGGTTGGTCAGAACTTTCCTTCCAAGGAATAAGGGTCTTTTAATTTCATGGCTGCAGTCACCGTCTGCAGTGATTTTGGAGCCCCAAAAAGTAAAGTCTGACACTGTTTCCACTGTTTCTCCATCTTCAATATCTGTAAATCAATTAATGTAATATACCACATTAAGAAACTGAAAAATAAAGGCTATATGATTATCTCAATAGATGCAGAGAAAGCCTTTGACAAAATTCAACATCTGTTTATTATAAAAACTCTCCAGAAAGCAGGAATAGAAGGAACATACCTCAACATAATAAATAAAAGCTATATATGACAAACCCATAGCAAACATTATCCTCAGTGGTGAAAAATTGAAAGCATTTCCCCTAACGTCAGGAACAACACAAGGGTGCCCACTTTCACCACTACTATTCAACATAGTTTTGGAAGTTTTGGCCACAGCAATCAGAGCAGAAAAAGAAATAAAAGGAATCCAAATTGGAAAAGAAGTAAAACTCTCACTGTTTGCAGATGACATGATCCTTTACATAGAAAACCCTAAAGACTCCACCGGAAAATTACTAGAGCTAATCAATGAATATAGTAAATCTGCAGGATGTAAAATCAACACAAAGTAATCCCTTGCATTCCTATACACTAATAATGAGAAAATAGAAAGAGAAATTAAGGAAATAATTCCATTCACCATTGCAATGAAAAGAATAAAATACTTAGGCATATATCTACCTAAAGAAACTGCTGCTGCTGCTAAGTCATTTCAGTCGTGTCCAACTCTGTGTGACTCCATAGACGGCAGCCCACCAGGCTCCCCCGTCCCTGGGATTCTCCAGGCAAGAACACTGGAGTGGGTTGCCATTTGCTTCTCCAATGCATGAAAGTGAAAAGTGAAAGTGAAGTCGCTCAGTTGTGTCTGACTCTTAGCGACCCCATGGACTGCAGCCTACCAGGCTCCTCCATCCATGGGATTTTCCAGGCAGGAGTATTGGAGTGGGGTGCCATTGCCTTCTCCGACCTAAAGAAACTAAAGACCTATATATAGAAAATTATAAAACACTGGTGAAAGAAATCAAAGAGGACACTAATAGATGGAGAAATATACTGTGTTCATGGATCAGAAGATTCAATATAGTGAAAATGAGTATAATACCCAAAGCAATCTATAGATTCAATGCAATCCCTATCAAACTACCAATGGTATTTTTCACAGAGCTAGAACAAATAATTTCACAATTTGTATGGAAATACAAAAAACCTTGAATAGCCAAAGCAATCTTGAGAAAGAAGAATGGAACTGGAGGAATCAACCTGCCTGACTTCAGGCTCTATTACAAAGTCACAGTTATCAAGACAGTATGGCACTGGCACAAAGACAGAAATATACATCAGTGGAACAAAACAGAAAGCCCAGAGATCAATATACACACCTATGGACACCTTACGGAGAAGGTGATGGCACTCCAGTACTCTTGCTTGGAAAATCCCATGGATGGAGGAGCCTGGTGGGCTGCAGTCCATGGGGTCACTAAGAGTCAGACATAACTGAGCAACTTCACTTTCACTTTCACTTTTCACTTTCATGCATTGGAGAAGGAAATGGCAACCCACCGCAGTGTTCTTGCCTGGAGAATCCCAGGGACGGGGGAGCCTGGTGGGCTGCCATCTATGGGGTTGCACAGAGTCGGACACGACTGAAGTGACTTAGTAGCATGGACAGCTTATCTTTGACAAAGGAAGCAAGAATATACAATGGAGAAAAGACAATCTCTTTAACAAGTGGTGCTAGGAAAACTGGTCAACCACTTGTAAAAGAATGAAACTAGAACACTTTCTAACACCATACACAAAAATAAACTCAAAATGGATTAAAGATTTAAACATAAGACCAGAAACTATAAAACTCCTAGAGGAGAACATAGGCAAAACACTCTCCAACATAAATCACAGGAGGACCCTCTATGACCCACCTCCCAAAATATTGGAAATAAAAGCAAAAATAAATAAATGGGACCTAATTAAAATTAAAAGCTTCTTCACAACAAAGGAAACTCTAAGAAAGGTGAAAAGACAGGCTTCAGAATGGGAGATAATAATAGCAAATGAAGCAACTGACAAACAACTAATCTCGAAAATATACAAGCAACTCCTGCAGCTCAATTCCAGAAAAATAAATGACCCAATCAAAAAATGGGCCAAAGAACTAAACAGACATTTCTCCAAAGAAGACATACAGATGGCTAACAAACACATGAAAAGATGCTCAACATCACTCATTATCAGAGAAATGCAAATCAAAACCACAATGAGGTACCATTTCACGCCAGTCAGAAAGGCTGCGATCCAAAAGTCTACAAGCAGTAAATGCTGGAGAGGGGGTGGAGAAAAGGGAACTCTCTTACACTGTTGTGGGAATGCAAACTAGTACAGCCACTATGGAGAACAGTGTGGAGATTCCTTAAAAAACTGGAAATAGAACTGCCTTGTGACCCAGCAATCCCCCTGCTGGGGATACACACTGAGGAAACCAGAAGGGAAAGAGACACGTGTACCCCAATGTTCATCGCAGCACTGTTTATAATAGCCAGGACATGGAATCAACCTAGATGTTCACCAGCAGATGAATGGATAAGAAAGCGGTGGTACACATACACAGTGGAGTATTACTCAGCCATTAAAAAGAATACATTTGAATCAGTTCTAATGAGGTGAATGAAACTGGAGCCTATTATACAGAGTGAAGTAAGCCAGAAATAAACACCAATACAGTATACTAATGCATATATACTCTTGCCTGGAGAATCCCATGGATGGAGGAGCCTGGTGGGCTACAGTCCATGGGGTTGCTAAGAGTCGGACATGACTGAGCGACTTCACTTTCACATCTCACTTTCATGCATTGGAGAAGGAAATGGCAACCCACTCCAGTGTTCTTGCCTGGAGAATCAGGGACGGGGGAGCCTGGTGGGCTACCATCTATGGGGTCGCACAGAGTCGGACACAACTGAAGCGACTTAGCAGCAGCAGCAGCAATGCATATATATGGAATTTATAAAGATGGTAACGATAACCCTGTATGTGAGACAGCAAAAGAGACACAGATGTATAGAACAGTCTTTTGGACTTGTGGGAGAGGGCGAGGGTGGGATGATTTGGGAGAATGGCATTGAAACATGTATAATATCATATATGAAACGAATCGCCAGTCCAGATTCAATGCATGATACAGGATGCTCGGGGCTGGTGCACTAGGATGACCCAGAGGGATGGTACGGGGAGGGAGATGGGAGGGTGGTTCTGGATGGGGAACACTTGTACACCTGTGGCAAATTCATGTTGATGTATGGCAAAATCAATACAATTTTGTAAAGTAATTAGCCTCCAATTAAAATAAATAAATTTATATTAAAAGAGCCTAATGGAGATTCTAAACAAAAGGAAGATACAATTCCTAAAATTAAGAGTATAATACAATGGTTTGAATTCTATTAGACAAAATTGAAGATGGAATTAGCGGAGAAGTCAGAAAAAATATACAAACTGAAATACAGATAAAAGTAAGGTTGCAAATACAGATAGGGCATAAAAGATAAAGGGGGTACTATGAAAAGTATATAATAAGTATAACTGGAGTCTTAGAAGGACTGGGAAAGGGAACATGATGGAAAAAAAGTTTAAAGAGATTAACTGACTAAAAATTTCCCAAGACTGATAAAGGCAGCAAACATTTCCACAAAGCAAAGAATTATAGATATAAGGAAAATGATACTCTTTAGAGTATCATCATAGAAAAATGACTAAAAAAAAAAGTCAAAAGCAAAGAAAGATCATTTTACAGGAACAAGACTGTCAGTTAATTCCTCATTGGAAACTATTTCAAACAACTAGCAATGGAGTCATAGCTAGCATTAAGGTACTTCATTTCAGCATATTGAATATACTATGCCTTATTCAGAAAAACATCCTCCAATATGAAAGTGAAATACAGATATTTTCAAGCAAATAAAAATGTAGAGCATATACTACAACCAGCCACAGATCAAACAAGATACCCTACAGTGTTTTTCAGATGATTGGCCAGTGATCCTTGAGAAAAGGTTGGAGATTTAGGAAGCAATATTTGAAAAGATATTTGAGTGATATTAACTTTTGCCTGCAATGCAGGAGACCTGGGTTCAATCCCTGAGTCAGGAAGATCCCCTGGAGAAGGGAATGGCTACCCACTCCAGTATTCTTGCCTGGAGAATTCAATGGACAGAGGAGCTTGGCAGGCTACAGACCGTGGTGTCACAAAGAGTCGAACATGACTGAGTGACTAACACTTCACTTCACTTCAATTGCTTAAAAACAATCATGTCTTGTAGAGTTTAAATACAGAGAAAATCCCTATCACAATGACATAACAATTGTGAATGGAATAAATGGAATTAAAATATTCTAAAATTTTGCATTGTCTAAGAAGAGGTAAAACTACTAATTTATATTAGATTCTGATATGAATGCACATTATAATCTGAGAATTATTCCAAAGTGTACTGTACTGGTCTAAGGGGTACCTAAGACCATTTAGTGTGTCCATGAAGATGGTTTGATTTTCATAATAAGATGCTATTTGCCCTTTTCACTGAGTTGGCATTTTATTTGACCGTGCGGAGGCCATGACAAGTAAAATTGCTAGATTCTTAGCCCCAAATAAGGCAGTGACACCAAACTCTACTAGTTTTTTTTGTACTTTTTTGTGCTAAATGTCAGTATTTTTTTTTTTTTTTCTGTAAGGTCCAGAAAGGAAAAGTTTTAGACTGTGTAGGCCATATAGTCTCTGTCTCAATGACTAAACCCTGAAATTTAAAAGCAAAACATCTGTAGACAATATATAAATAAATGGATATGGCTGTATTCCAAGAAATCGTCATTTTTTTAAAAAAGTAGCTATGGGTTGCAATTGACCTATTGACCATCATTTGCTGACCTCTGGTCTATGATTCAATTTGCAGTAAGAACAAGTTAACACACATACACACACATATATACACATACACATAGACAGGTTTACTTAAAAATTTCCCTTGCTGAAGGAGTAGGAATTATTGATTTTTTAAAAGCTTAACTCTTGAGTACATGTATATTCTTTGTGACATAGTGGGAAGTAAGCATAAAGCATATTGTCTACATGCTGAAGGAAACTGCGTATTGTCTTAAGGAAAGGTACTTACGTGACCCTATCATTCGTGTGCTGAACTAACTGCTTCCTTGTTGAAGACCACTGCTACTTGAAAGAACAATTAACACATCAACTATAGTTATTTAGATTTTGAAATTTGGTAGACCAGACAATGAGATGTGAAGGGAACTCTTATAAGGGGTTTTGGGAAAAAGCTGTTTTTGCTATCAAAAACAAAACAAAACAAAACAAAACACTCTAATAATTGCTTCTTCTCCACTGGGTCTAATCCTTTCTGCATGTGATGCCCAGAAGTATGACAACCATCTTATAAGGTAGAAGGCCACTTACCTGAGGGCAAAGCCAACGGCATCTTAAGTGCACACTGCTGGCATACTAAGTGGACAGCACTGCAGTACAAGGGTTACTCTTCCAGTTTGTCAGGTCATTAATCTATCCATGTATTTAACAAACATTTGTCACATGCTAATTATATGCCAAGTACAGGGGAAAATGGCAGAGTCCCTCAGATCCTAGATGCTAAATTCTAATAGGGAAGATGGAGAATACACTTGTAATTAAATGTGTGAGGAGAATTCAGAGGGCTATGGAAATGTGACCTGTCTGGGGTGCAGTGAATGGCTTTCTGAGTACAGTATAACCCAAACTTGCAAAATGAGTTAGAGTTGGCTAGGATAAAGGATAGAGAGAAGGGGTTCCAGAAAGGAAACCAATGCATTTAAAATATGAGAGAACAGGGAGCACATGGAAGGAAGTCAAGGGAGCCCAGTATGCCTAGAACACAAAGAACAAGGCATGGCAGTCATGAGGGCTGGAGGAGTGCTTGGGCACTCTGCAATCTTAGAATGTATAGACCACATTAGAGATTTTAAACCTTATCCTAAAAAATATGCCAGGGATACGAGGCTTTAAATCTGGGCTTTGGCATGCTCAAATTAGCATTTTAAAAGATCATTCTGGCTATGAGGTGGAGATAGATTAGATCAGGCCTGCATTGGAAGCCAGGGCCTCAGTAAAGAGGCACCCAGAGGAGACAGATGAAGCAGCTGGTGGTGGGGCAGTGGCAGTGGTGTTAAACAGGGAAATGTAACCTAGTCTGAGGTGCAGTGAAAGTGAGAATGTGAGGTTCAAGCAGGCACTTGAAGGATGCCAAAGAGTTGGCTAGAATAAAGGATGCAGTGAATTTTTGACAGTGCTTTTGGGGGTTGAGTCAGGGAAGGAGCATATATAAAATGTTATAGAATAAGTCCCAGATCAAAATTTTTATACTGTTTACCTAATTTTATAATATGTTGGATACTTTCATACACTCCAGATTTTGTCCATCTATAATTTATCTTCTTTCCAAAAGAAAAGTTTTAAGATCACTATTGTCAGAAATCCAGTAGTTTCTAATGAAATATTTTCACAGGACACATGATTTAAAATCATACAGCCAGTTATCTGATTAAAGTACATGGTTAAGTTGATGTGATCTCCACCCCTCCTAGCTAGCTATGTTTTCTCACATAAGATATCAACCATAATATCTCCTGAATATACTTAAAATATTTAAAGGAAATAATATTTCAAAGCAGGCATATTTTTTTGTGTGCTTGAATAGCTTTACTCCAATCTTAAATTAAGGGACCTATATTTAAATAATTTCTGGCTTCTGATCTAGTAATTAGAGATTTCTTATTTTAGTCATCGTAGATAAATAACAGAAGATAACACTCAGATTCTCAGAATCTGAAAACTCTTTGTGCATGAAGAGTGTCCAATTTATCATCTGATTATTTTAACAATATAAGACTTTTTCTTACTGTAAGTAATAATTATTATGTATTCTGATTCCTTTTAACTTAAGAATGAAGGTTCTTTGGGTTCTTTCTGAAGCTATAACAGTACAAGGTGACCTAAGCAATTTAATTTAGAAATTAAAATTGACCATTGTGTACATTTAAAGGTAGAGTCAAAACAAAGTCTACATGATTTCTCAGTTAAGTTGCTTCATTTCTTCTCTCTCTTTTTTTTTTTTAAATTTTATTTTTAAACTTTACAATATTGTATTAGTTTTGCCAAATATCGAAATGAATCTGCCACAGGTATACCTGTGTCCCCATCCTGAACCCTCCTCCTCCCCATACCCTCCCTCTGGGTCGTCCCAGTGCACCAGCCCCAAGCATCCAGTATCGCATTGAACCTGGACTGGCGACTCGTTTCATACATGATATTATACATGTTTCAATGCCATTCTCCCAAATCTCCCCACCCTCTCCCTCTCCCACAGAGTCCATAAGACTGATCTATATATCAGTGTCTCTTGCTGTCTCGTACACAGGGTTATTGTTACCATTTTTCTAAATTCCATATATATGCGTTAGTATACTGTATTGGTGTTTTTCTTTCTGGCTTACTTCACTCTGTATAATAGGTTCCAGTTTCATCCATCTCATTAGAACTGATTCAAATGTATTCTTTTTAATGGCTGAGTAATACTCCATTGTGTATATGTACCACAGCTTTCTTATCCATTCATCTGCTGATGGGCATCTAGGTTGCTTCCATGTCCTGGCTATTATAAACAGTGCTGCGATGAACATTGGGGTACACGTATCTCTTTCCCTTCTGGTTTCCTCGTGTGTATGCCCAGCAGTGGGATTGCTGGATCATAAGGCAGTTCTATTTCCAGTTTTTTAAGGAATCTCCACACTGTTCTCCATAGTGGCTGCACTAGTTTGCAACACTTTCTAACATCATACACAAAAATAAACTCAAAATGGATTAAAGATCTCAACGTAAGACCAGAAACTATAAAACTCCTAGAGGAGAACATAGGCAAAACACTCTCCGACATACATCACAGCAGGATCCTCTATGACCCACCTCCCAGAATATTGGAAATAAAAGCAAAAATAAACAAATGGGACCTAATTAAACTTAAAAGCTTCTCCACATCAAAGGAAACTATTAGCAAGGTGAAAAGGCAGGCTTCAGAATGGGAGAAAATAATAGCAAATGAAGCAACTGACAACTAATCTCAAAATTATACAAGCAACTCCTACAGCAACTGACAAACAACTAATCTCAAAAATATACAAGCAACTCCTACAGCTCAACTCCAGAAAAATAAATGACCCAATCAAAAAATGGGCCAAAAACTAAATAGATATTTCTTCAAAGAAGACATATAGATGGCTAACAAACACATGAAAAGATGCTTCATTTCTTTAAAAAAAAAAAACTAAATTGAATATCATATATTCAGATCAAAAAGTTATAGCATATTATTGTCCTAAAGCGTTCAAAATCTTCACATTCAATGTTTTGGAAATTACTAAATATTTTATTAACACAATCATAAATACATTTATTAAAATTATATATAAATTGGGAATAAATAAAAAATCATGATCATGGAAATGGCTACATTTGTCTCCAGAAATGGTTCTTTCATATAGGGAAAGGTTCCACTGTACTCCTAACTGAGAGAGAGAAATTATCTTATTCCAGAACTCCAAAGTATAAACTAACATTCATACAGTAAACACATTCATGAGTTAATTCATTTAGCCAAAAATATATATTTGGTTTTGAACTCGTCAAATGAGATTGGAATATTTCTGCTTTCCTTCCTTCCAACTCTTTGCTCAGTCCTCAGGGATGAGGATGACTGGGTCATCTTTAGCATAATAGAATTCTTGTCTTTCAGGGTTCTACTTTATTATACATACTATTCCATACTATCCCATAATGCATACTATTAAGGGTTCTTGCTGTTAATACCCTCTGGCATTCATTTCTACTCCCTCTCCTTCAGAGTCCATCAGCTTATCAGCTAGCCTACAGTATAAGTAAATGCCCTTTGGGCCATTGCATCTTAAGTGTCCTGTTTTACCTTTCTGGGATTTTTGCTTTCTCTGATAATTGTTTATTCTGAAAGTCCTTGCTATATGCTCACTTCCTAAAAGCTTTCACAGAACCATTTTTATTTTGTCTCCTGCATCTCTGTTTCAGAGTTGGTCTCTAAATAACCAATATCATCATTAGAGCAAAGAGTGCCACGTTGTAGTTCAGTCCCTAAGTTGATTGTCTGACACTGCAAACCTGAGAACTGCAGCATGCCAGGCTTCCCTGTCCTTCACTATCTCCTGGAGTTTGCTCAAACTCATTCCATTGTGGCTCAGCTGGTAAAGAATCTACCTGAAATGTGGGAGACCTGGGTTAGATCCCTGGGTTGGGAAGATCCCCTGGAGAAGAGAAAGGCTACCTGCTCCAGTATTCTGGCCTGGAGAATCCCATGGACTAAGTCCATTGGGTCACAAAGAGTTGGACATGACTGAGTGACTTTCACTTTCACTTTGGGCTTCCCTCATACCTCAGTTGGTGAAGAATCTACCTGCAGTGCAGGAGACCCGGATTCGACCCCAGGGTGAGGAAGATCCCCTGGAGAAGAAAATGGCAACCCACTCCACTATTCTTGCCTGGAGAATCCCATTGACAAGAGGAGCCTGGCAGGCTACAGTCCATGGGGTCACAAGAGTCGGACATGACTTAGCGACTAAAGAGAGAGAAAACTGTCCCCTGAGTTGGTGATGCTATCTAACAATTTCATCCTCTGCACCACCCCCCCACCCCTTCTCATTTTGCCTTCAATCTTTCCCAGCATCAGGGTCTTTTCTAACAAGTCAGCTCTTCATATCAGATAGCCAAAGTATTGGAGCTTCAGCTTCAGCATTAGTTCCTCCAATGAATATTCAGGGTTGATTTCCTTTAAGATTGACTGGTTGGATCTTCTTGCTGTCTAAGGTACTCTCAAGATTCTTCTCCAGCACCACAATTTGAAAGCATCAGTTCTTTGGAACTCAACCTTCTTTTTGGTCCAACTCTCACATCCATACATGACTACTGGAAAAACTATAGCTTTGATTACATAGACCTTTGTCTTCAAAGTGTTTTCTTTGCTTTTTAATATGCTAGGGTCTATGTTCATCACAGCTTTCTTCCAAGGAGTAAATGTCTTTAATTTCATTGCTGCAGTCACCATCCATGCTGATTTTAGAGCCCAAGAAAGCAAAATCTGTTACTGCTTCCACTTTTTCTCCAACTATGTGCCATGAAGTGATGGGACTGGATGCCACGATCTTAGTTTTTTGAATGTTGAATTTTAAGGCAGCTTTTTCACTCTTCTCTTTTACCCCCATCAAGAGAGTCTTTAGTTCCTCTTTACTTTCTGTCATTAGAGTGGTATCACGGGCATATCTGAGGTTGTTGATATTTGTCCTGGCAATCTTGATTCCAGCTTGTGATTCATCCAGCCTGGCATTCTGCATGATGTACTCTGCATATTGAAGTTAAATAACAGGGTATTTTAAAACAGTCATATTCTTTTCTCAATTTTGAAACACTCCATTGTTTCATGCCTGGTTTTAACTGTTGCTTCTCAACCTGTATACAGATTTCTCAGGAGACAGATAAGGTGGTCTGGTATTCCTATCTCTTTAAGGATTCTCCACAGTCAAAGGCTTTAGGATAGTCAATGAAGTAGATGTTTTCCTGGATTCTCTTGCTTTTTCTATCATCCAGTGAGTGCTGGCAATTTGATCTCTGGTTCCTCTGCCTTTTCTAAACCCAGCTTGTACATCTGAAGTTCTCGGTTCACATAATGCTGAAGCCTGTGTGTGGGCTAAGTCACTTCAGTTGTGTCCGACTCTTTGTGACCCTATGGACTGTAGCCCAACAGGCTTTTATTTCCATGGGATTCTCCAGGCATGAATACTGGAGTGTGTTGCTATGTCCTCTTCCAGTGGAATTTCTCAACCCAGGGATTGAACTTATGTCTCTTATGTCTCCTGCACTGGCACATGGATTATTTACCACAAGTGCCATCTGGGAAACTTAAGCCTAGCTTGAAGGACTTTGAGCGTACCTTTGCTAGCATGTGGAAATTAGCATGATTGTATGGTAGTTTGAACATTCTTTGGCATTGTCCTTCTTTGGGATTGGAATAAAAACTGACCTTTTCTAGTCCTGTGGCCACTGCTGAGTTTTCCCAATTTGCTGACATATTGTGTGCAACACTTTAATAGCATCATCTTTTAGGATTTTGAATAGCTCAGTTGGAATTCCATCACTTTCACGAGGCTTTGGTTGTGGCTATGCTTCCTAAGGCCCACTTGACTTCACACTCCAGGATGTCTGGCTTTAGGTGAGTGAGCACATCTTCATGGTTATCTGGGTTAGTAAGACTTTGTTTGCATAGTTCTTCTGTGTATTCTTGCCACCTCTTCTTAACCTCCTTTGCTTCTATTGGGTCCTTACTGTGTCTGTCCTTTATCATGTCCATCCTTGCATGAAATACTCCCTTGATATCTCCAATTCTCTTGAAGAGATCTCTAGTCTTTCCCATTCTATTGTTTTCCTCCAATTATTTGCACTGTTCACTCAAGAAGGCTTTCTTATCTCTCCTTGCTATTCTCTGAAATTCTGCATTCAGTTGGGTATATCTTTCCCTTTCTCCCTGCCTTTCACGTCTTTTCTCAGCTACTTGTAAAGTTTCCTTGGACAACCACTTTGCCCTCTTGCATTTCTTTTTCTTTGGGATGGTTTTGGTCAGTGCCTCCTGTACAATGTTATGAACCTCCATCCATAGTACTTCAGGCACTCTGACTACCAGATCTAATCCCTTGAATCTATTCATCACCTCCACTGTATAAATGCTTATACAGTGGAGGATTTAATTATGTCATATCTGAATATCCTAGTGGTTTTCTGTACTTTCTTCAGCTTAAGCCTGAATTTTGCAATAATTAGGTCATGACCTGAGCCACATTCAGCTCCATATCTTATTTTTGTCTCTGTATAGAGCTTCTCCATCTTTGGCTGCAAAAAGCATAATCAATCTGATTTCAGTATTGTACATCTGGTGATGTCCACGTAGAGAGTAGTCACTTTTGTTGTTGGAAGAGGAGGTTTGCTGTGACCAGTGTGTTCTTTTGATACAATCGTTAGCTTTTGTCCTGTGTTACACCAGGTACCTCTTGACTTCCTACTTTTGCATTCCAATCCCCTGTGATGTATAGGACCTTTTTTTGGTGTTAGTTCTAGAAAGTCTTGTAAGTCTTTATAGAACCATTGAACTTCAGCTTCTTCAGCATTAGCAGTTGGGGCACAGACTTGGTTTACTGTGGTTATGAATTGTTTGCCTTGGAAACAAACCAAGATCATTCTGTCATTTTTGAAGTTGTACACAAGTACTGCATTTTGGACTCTCGTTGAACATGAAGGCTACTCCATTTCTTTTAAGGGATTCTTGCCCACAGCAGTAGATATCATGGTCATCTGAATTTAATTCACCTATTCCCACCTATTTTAATTCATTGACTCCTAAGATGTCGATGTTCACTCTTGCCATCTCCTGCTTGACCATGTCCAATTTACCTTGACTCATGGACCTACTGTTCCAGGTTCCTATGCAATATTGTTCTTTAGAGAATCAGACTTTACTTTCACCACCAGACACATCCAGAACTGAGTGTGGTTTTTGCTTTGGCCAAGCCTCTTCATAATAGCTCTTTCTGGAGCTATTAGTAATTGCCCTCTACTCTTTACCAGTAGCATATTGGACACCTTTCAACCTGGAGGACTCATCTTCTGATGTCATATCTTTTGCCTTATCAATACGTTCTCAGGGCAAGAATACTGGGGTGGTTTGCCATTCCTTTCTCCCGTGGACCACGTTTTGTCAGAACTCTCCACTATGACCAGTCCATCTTGGGTGGCCCAGCATGTCATGGCTCATAGCTTCACTGAGTTACACAAGCCCCTTCACCATGACAAGGCTGTGATCCATGAAGGAGAAAGAGCACCATAGCCATTTTTTATCATGCTACCACTTTGGCACATGCCACCATTATATTTTGTCTGGACTGTTCCAGTACTTCCTAACTGTTCACAATTTTTATTTTCCTTGGGCAACTACAGTTATTTCCCACAGAACTGCTAAAACAATCCTCTGAAAACTTAAAACTTATTATGTTATTTTTTGCTCAAAGCCTTCTACAGCTTCTCATCTTACTGTGTAATGGGCATATCCTATCAATGGCCTATAGGTCTTTTCTGTGATACTCCAAATATGCTCTTGACTTCAGGCCTTAGTACTTTATGTGTGTTAGGCTGATTCAATGCTTTCCCAGGTATTTTTATGACTAATTTCTTCATGCCTTTCAGATATTTACTTAGATGTATTTCAGTGACTTTCCTGGGTTGCACTATTTAAACCACAGTCCTGTCTCCATCTCTTTTAGTCCTATGCCCTTACCATTCATTATTTTCCTCTATAGCCCTTAGGGCAAGCTGTGTATATATTTTATTTTGTGTCTCCTTACCTAAAAATCAGCCTTTAAGTGGAGGTTATTTTGCAATTTCTAAAACTCCTCCATCTTCGGTGTAGACTAGCACCTGCCACAAAATATGCTCTCAACAATGATTTATTGAGTAGTAGGTGATTCAATATATGGACACCAATATTAGAGAGGCAAACCATTAAAATGCTTGTACTACCAGTTTTCAAATGTCATTTTGCAAAGTTCATCTAACTACTCCATTTATACTGTCACAAAGGTTTTCCTTCATTGAATAATTGTTTTTCCCTCAAATAATTTAGGAAAAAAACAGAGCACAACTAAACAAATAAATAATCATAGTAACTGTCACCTTAGAATGGAAAGATACTTTCTCAGCTCTCCTGTTCACCACAAAGTCAGTATACATTTCATGCCTATGGATATAGTGAATCTTCCATTTCAAAAATAATTTTCTCTCTTTAAACATGTAATCAATTCACCTGGACCAGTCAACCTGAAGGGGCTAACAGACACTGCTAAAAGGCAAGAAAGAAGATTTCTGAAGCTTATTAACTGTAACGAAGAAAGAAGATTGTCTTTGTTTTTCTTGAACACATGTCTCTTCTCTCCCCAGTCTACATTCATTTTTCTGCATGTTAGTTGTCTTTTTTTCCCCCTCAACTCATCTTGCAAGTTCACTTTCTTCTCTTCAGTGTGTTTTCTCTTGCATATAATAGACACTGTTTTCTGAACATTCATCATGTCTTTGGTAACAGTTTATTCACCTATCTCCACTGTGTTATTTTAACTTCAATCGTAACTGAAAGCCTTCCAGCTTGAGGTGTCAGCATTAAAATAAAAAATTGAGTATACTCGAAGGCAGAAATTGCCTGGGTGCCATATAAATTGCTTCTAAATTTCTTTGGAAATGTTAGCTTAACTTTCACCTATGAGTTGAACACCTAATAATTTAAGATCATTTACATTTAAGAAAAATAAAAGCTAGACAAGTGAGCCACCATTTTCTATCATAATTAGCAAACATCTGTTGCCACTCTCACGATACCACCCTCTGCATGTTAAAGAAGGTTGTATTCTAGGGACCTATTCTCCTTTCGGTGAGAACTCAGTTAAGAACTGCCTACTCTGCAGGATTGGTGAAGTGAATACTCGTTGGTCCTTGTTGAAAGATAAATCTCAGTAAAAGAGATGAGACTAAAATTTCTTTTAAAATAGTGGCCCTGAATGTGAATGAAGTTTAAAAAAATGGACAGAGAAAATAAAACCCAGAGACACTAAGAAGCAAAAACTGTTAACAAACTAACAACAGTGCTCCTTGCTAAGAAATGAAAACAGTACCTCGATGGAGCACCTGTGAAATTGTTAGAAATGCTGTGCCTCAAATGTGAGTGAATTGTTCCAGATGTTGGGGGGGGGTGGCTAAATATAAAACAACAGCAAATATCTCCCCAAATCTTTCTGTGATATTGTTGCCTCGTGTTGAAAGGTCTACTTAATAGGCAGTCAGTTCAGTTTAGTTGCTCAGTCATGTCCGACTCTTTGCGACCCCATGGACTACAGTATGCCAGGCTTCCCTGTCCATCACCAATTCCAGAAGCGTACTTAAATTCATGTCCATTGAGTTGGTGATGCCATCCAACTATCTCATCCACTGTTGTCTCCTCCTCCCGACTTCAATCATTCCAAGTATCAGGGTTTTTTCAAATGAGTTGGCTCTTCATATCAAGTGGCCAAAGTATTGGAGTTTCAGCTTCAGCATTGAATGAATGTTTAGGACTGATCTCCTTTAGGATGGACTGGTTGGATCTCCTTGCTGTTCAAGGGACTCTAAAGAATCTTCACAGTTCAAAAGCATCAATTCTTTGGTGCTCAGCTTTCTTTATAGTCCAACTCTCACATCCATACATGACTAATGGAAAAACCAAAGCTTGACTAGATGGACCTTTGTTGGCAAAGTAATATCTCTGCTTTTTAATATGCTGTCTAGGTTGGTCATAGCTTTACTTCCAAGGACGAAGCATCTTTTAATTTCAAGGCTGCAGTCACCAACTGCAGTGATTTTGGAATCCAAAAAAATAAAGTCTGTCACTGTTTCCACTGTTTTCCAATCTATTTGCCATGAAGTGATGGACCAGATGCCATGATCTTAGTGTCCTGAATGTTGAGTTTTAAGCCAACTTTTTCACTCTCTCTTTCACTTTCAGCAAGAGGTTTTTTAGTTCTTCGTTTTCTGCCATAAGGGTGGTGTCATCTGTATATCTGAGGTTATTGATATTTCTCCTGGCAATCTTGATTCCATCTTGTGCTTCCTCCAGCCCAGCATTTCTCATGATGTATTCTGCATATAAGTTAAATAAGCAAGGTGACAATGTACAGCCTTGATGTATTCCTTTCCCAATTTTGAACCAGTCCATTGTTACAAGTCCAGTTCTAACTGTTGCTTCTTGACCTGCATACAGATTTCTCAGGAGGCAGGTCAGGTGGTCTGGTATTCCCATATCTTGAAGAATTTTCCATAGTTTGTTGTGACCCACACTGTCAAAGGCTTTGGCATAGTCAATAAAGCAGAAGTAGAAATAGTCTTTTTTAATTCCACATTTCTAAAAACACTTTTTTTCCTTCCCAACCGCCATTGTACCTTTTGATCCTTACTACTTTTATGCAAAACAAACAAACAAACAAACAAACAAAAATAAACAAAACCAATACCCCTGGGGACCAAACATTGTTCTAGGTTCTATGGATTCAAAAAATATTTACAGGCTGTATATTGTGCAACATACACCCCACACACAAACACAAACTCATTGTAGATGTTAAAGTTGGGAGTGCACATGAAGATAATTCATCCAATCCCCATTTTACAGCTGATGATTTGGGCCTCTTACGATTAGCTAAGATCACTCCTTCAATTAAATGGTGAAACTGTGGTAGTAGTACTGACAACTTCTGTTGCCTGGTTCAATTCATTTTCTCCTAAAGCTGCTGGCTTTCAAGGAGAACAAGCTCTTAACTAAGTAGCCAAATGAAAGTGTACAGTGAACAGAAGATTTAAAACATGCTAGGCTACACTATTAAAAAACTAAACTTACTTTGATATTCAAAGTTCTAAATCTAAGATGTTTACTGTTTAAGCTTTTTTGCTTTTATCCTGCTCAATATAAAGATTATTATTTAAATAGTTTTACAAATAGGAAATGAAAAACTGACCCCTCTATTTAGGACCATATATTCTAATACATAGAAATAATCTATACTTATGAGAATAGAGAACTTTTGATTGAAACAGTCAAGAAAATCCTTTTTCTAAATTTCATTTATCTATTTGTTCCTTACTCAAACCTTTAATTTTACCAGTAGGTTTACATAGGTAGACATTTGCTACAAAAGAAGAACTGTATTATAATGCATTAAATCATGAATGGGATGACACTGATATGTGGTTGCCAGGACTTGAAAGCATACGATAAAGACTGAGATAAGGTTAAGTGACAGATCTTGTAAAGTAGGTGAAAGAACACAGTGTATTATTGGACATATCAATAGCCTACTGTAGAACTCTCTTAAAAACAGGAACATGGATCCTACAAGAATAGAAGTTTATTTAATAGTTTTTACTACTTAATAAAAGAAAATAAATAATTGTTATTTACAAGTAGATTCATTTATTTTAAAAAAAGAAAAAATATATTTTAAATAACAATTCAAATTTGGAGGTTTAATTAATGATCATTTGACATGTGTTTAAAATAACTGTTGTAACGGTCTTCAATTCATTTTTAAAATAATTATTTTGTCCTACAGAAGGGCTTATGTTTTTAAAATTTTTTCTTTTATCTTTTTATTTTTGTTAATCAATAGAATAAAGCTAAACTGGAAAATGCAAAAGGCTTTTAAAAATTCATATTACAACTATGCTATGGGATTGACATGTACACACTGCTATATTTAAAATGAATAACCAACAAGGACCTACTGTACAGCACAGAGAACTCTGCTCAACATTATATAACAATCTAAATAGGGAAAGAATTTGAAAAAGAATAAATACATGTATGTGCATAACTGAATCACTCTGCTGTATACCTGAAACTATCACATTGTTAAGCAATTATACTTCAATATAAAATAAACAGTTAGAGCAATGAAATTAAAACATTAAGAATAAAACTATGCCATGAGATGTAAATATACTCTATGTAGAGTATGTGACCCTTGATGTGGTCTGACTCAGGAGGTGATGGCAGTCTCTCTTGGATCCTCAAATATTTCCTATCTGCTTTGTAGGATGGAAAATTTTAAATTGTTTGTATATAAGTGTTTTTATTTAAGCAAGATATCCACAATGTAAATATGATTGGAAAGGTGGTCCAATAATACACTAGGTTAATGTATAAGTCATTGTTAGATATATGCATCTGAGAGAAACTTTTGATTTCGGAGAACATAGTTCACATGAAGTATTTCTGAATGCTTGTCACTCTACTTGGGTTGAGGATATAGAGTAACACACAATTAGCCCGTGTATGCTGAATACTATGACATAGGTATTGCTGTATTAAAGACAAAGGAAATCCGGGTACCAGAGAATTCTAAAACAAAAGGATTTGACCTAATGTGAAGAGTGAAGGTCATCTTATCATGTGAAGAAAAAGTATAGTGTATCAGGCAATCCAGTCAGGGTTACATATTTACTGATTTAATGTTGGTGATTTTTTGCCTGATATTGAGAAGGGGGTGGAAACCCACTCCAGTATTCCTGTCTGGAGAATTCCATGGACAGAGACATCTGGCAGGCTACAGTCCATGGGATCACAAAGAGTCGGACACTACTGAGTGACTAAACTGAACTGATATATTTAAAAAACATTTACCCCATGGCGCCGTTATATTTAATGACCATTATTTTAAACACTGTACCATGTATGGCTCCAATATTCTTGTTGAGGAAATCTGATGGACAGAGGCTCCTAGAGGGCTACAGTCCATGGAATCACAAAAAGTCAGACATGACTTAGTGACTAAAGAGCAACCGCTGCCATGCGTGGCATATGGTATATCACTGATAGGCTCCTGTGAATTACTTCTGAGTATAACACCTCAAAGCGATTTATGAGCAAAGTCTCACCAAATGTGGGTTCAGTAGTGGCTGGATGTGTTCCTCATCTGGGCTCCTGATTCTTCACTCAATTATCTATGCCCATGGGGAGTGGCTGATGCTGATGATCTCATGGGAGGTGTCCAGCCAATGAGACACTGATACCAGCCACGCACCGCATTCTCAGAAGCTGGCCCGCGTGGAGGCCAGCTGACTTTCAGCAGGAGTGGGGAAAAGACCCTTTCCCCTTTTTCTTATCTCTTATGTTTTTGTTGTGCTGCCTTACACAGTTCAATGGTTATTCTGATTTTTTTTTCCTTCTTACAGATAAATCAGTGAGGAAATGGACCAGGAGCTGAATCTCAGTGACAGTTCCTACCCTCTATTTGAAATTCCCTTTCCCTTCAGAAAATGATTATTTTAACATGCGATCAAGCTTCTCTTACGAGTTTACTCCATATGATATTTTTCGGTCCAAAGTAAGACAGACTTCTGAAGAATCCTCTCCAGTTCCCCAGGCATGCTTACTTCAGATTTGTTACAGTCAACAGCAATGAATTCTTATATCTGTGACATATATTACGTCTAAAACGGACATTTTTCAGGTATAGATAGCTTTAGGAAAATGTTTCAATTTTATTAATTCATGAACTTTTCTATGTAAAATGGGGCCATTCATATTAATTTATGGTCAAAATTAATTTATATTTTATTAACCCAATTCAGGTCAACACTTAATCACACATGTTCATGCTATAATATTTTAATTTGATTCCTTCCTTCATAAATCATTTTTGGTGACTTTCCATCTCTTGGTAGAAGGCCAGCAGCTTATACGTTAAGTGTACCGACTTTGGAATTCAGACAAAATTTGGTACAAGTCTCATTCTGGCACTTGTTAAATGTTTGGTTTTCGGCAAACTACTTAATTATTCCAAGACTCATTTACAATGGTTAGTGTATAATTATAAATGTATAATTACAACAGTTATAAGGGTACCCACCTTATGAAGTTATTGTGAATTTTAAAGGAGATATAAACAGGAAAATTGCTTAGTACAGGGATGTCAACATAATAAACTTCTAAGAAACAATAGTTGTTGCCATTGTATATTGTTTCTTTAAGATATTTTTCCTTCTGAATCAGTTTAAAAAAAGGGTATCAAGATGAACTTGGTCTTTAAAGAAAAATGCTAAAACCATGTCATGGATAAAATAACTTTCTGTGAGTCTCGTTTGCTCCAACTTAAATCTTTAAAAATATTAATGGCAGACTTTTCACCAGCAGACACACTGTCCATCCTTATAATAAAAACTCATAAAGGGAAAGAACAGATAAAAGTGTTAATAGGAAATTCTATTTTTATTAGCTGATAAGAAATAGCCATCTGGACTCCTATGGACATTTTAAAGAATAATGTATCTGAATTTAAATTCCAAACTATATTAGTCATTAAATTCAGAGTACGTCAAAGATAAAGATTTTAATTTCTCTGGTCTGTTCAGTTACTAAAATTCATTTAGATATCGTATTTTCTGTTTATTTGGTTCTATATGGCTAACCTGAAGGTCAATGAGCTCAAAATCTGAAGTTTCACCAGGAAAAATCATAGCTGATAAAAGACTTATCTGGAATTGAACTTTCCTAGATTAATGGGTCATAGAAGAAAGAGCAGAGGGTGTCAAAATACTATATAAAGGCTACTCAAATAAGATCATCAAATATTTATTGGGTTCCTGCCATGCTTATAGCTCTGAATGATGAGACACCAGAAAATGTAAACACAAGCATTACTCATTCTGTCTAACTTCAAGGAGCATTTGACTACGGAGAAGAGTTAAGCAGATCTTACTTCTACAAGCAGGGATTCAGAAGAGGTTAGATTAAGAACTCTAACGAGTGATGTTGAGAGATTATTTGGAGCGCTTGCAAGTTAGAACAGAATCATGTCACTCGGGCATAGCTGAGATATGACTGGAATAAAGATAGAGGTCAGACTGTGGAAGGCTAAACTGATGGTTTTTTGCTTATTATTAGACCATCTTAAAGAGCTCTGCTACCAGGGGGATAGGGTAGCTCATGGCAGGGTAGCACTTCTAGAAAAACTAGGACAGCCAAATAGACTGTAGAAATCATCAGTTTGAAGGAGATGGAGAATAACAGAAGCCAATTAGAAACAGAATGGCTAACATGAAAAAGGGAATCACCCTAGAGAAGTGAGCCGAACTTTGCCAGCTTCTCCTGGGGAAATGCGCCCGTTCTGGGCATGAGCAGGGAACTGAGGATTCAGACCAAATTTTCTGGGCATGCCGATGGTGAGGATGGCCACTGTGGGGTGGAGGGCCACCGTGGACAGAGAGGCTTTGGTAGTTTCCAGCACAGAGCCAGTTTCTTTTCAGGATATTTTCCAAATACTGGGGATACCTGGTCTAGGAGACTACAAATCTGAGCAGAAAGCCCCTGGACAGCAGAGTAGAAATGTTGAAATTCTGACAAGACAATGACTAGAGTATAGGACACACCAGTAGGAGGGATATGCAGGTTATATACCATGCTCTTAATTAAAAATGCTGGAGGGCCAGGGGAATAGCAGAGATAAACAGAACGTTATCAGACTTCCCAGTTTAACTCTGCACAGTGCCTGTTTATATTAAGTGATCAACCACTGTTCTATCTACTGTTAGGAAGCGTGAACTCTCTATAATAGAAGATAAGACTCTCCAGAGTGAAGAAACAAAATATTTTGCAATAGTATTCAATGTCAAGATGTTTTACCAGGAAAATAGCTAAATATTAATAATAACAACTTCTACATAAGAAAGGTAAGACTTTTTTCCTATATATATATTCAAGATTAGGTTTAACAAATATCTATTTAAGCTGTTATAGATACTCATGCATTGGAGAAGGAAATTGCAACCCACTCCAGTGTTCTTGCCTGGAGAATCCCAGGGACGGGGGAGCCTGGTGGGCTGCCGTCTATGGGGTCGCACAGAGTCGGACACGACTGAAGCTACTTAGCAGCAGCAGATACAGATCAAAGGATCATGGTTGGGAAGCTACAGTATTTAATCTATTGAAAATAATACTGTGTATCATATGAATGTGTTTATTAACTTTTGAGCATTATTATTTACTTACTAGTCTATGATGACGTTGAATAATGTGCTATGTAAAAATATATTTAGTCATTTCAAAATTCATGTTATTATTTGATTGATTTTGTATCAAAACATGATATAAGAAGTGTTGTTTTTTCAGTGCTATTCTAAGGGCAAATCAGCAATTTACAAGTTTCAAATACACTTTTTACTAGTATTGCAGTTTGAAATTTTTTTTTACAAAATATACTTTGCTGCCTCAGTATAAACTCTGTAGAAGTTTTGTACAAATATATTTATCAAGAAAATAACAAACCTAATTCCTATTTTGTTCACTCTAGCTTTACCTTTGACCTTGCCCTAAACTGTCATCTTGAAAATTTCTAATCTTGACAGTGGTTGATTGTTTAGTTGCCAACTCCTTTCTTGCTTCTCTTCTAACTCTGTTCTCAGAGAGATGTCTACATCTGTACCATTGGCATCCTATTTCTTAGTTCATCATTTCCACCACCTAACCCCCAGCCTTTCAGGATTTCATAGCACTGAACTATTTACCAACACACCGCCTATCACCATGAGCACTGGTGGAGAGTTCTGACAAAATGCGATCCACTAGAGAAGGCAATGGCAAATCACTTCACTATTCAGGCCGTGGACTTGGCAAGCCATGGCTGCTGAGACACACTTACTGCTTTGCCCACACAAACTAAACTGTTTCTAAAGGGTTGTTACCAAAAATAAAGAGAAAGAAAAAAGAAACATATGAGATACAGATCATATATAGCCTTCAAAACCTAATATTTGCTATGCCTTTCTCTAGAACTTCTACAATTATTCATACACACTCTTTATCATTCAATTAAGAAAATTATTCTTGTGAAAGAAGGGGACACATGACTCGAAATCAAGACTGAAAACAAAGAAATGGAACAGATATAAAGGTGACTTAGATGCAGGTATTAGCTGAGGAAGACTAAAATAACTATAGTAATAAGCCTCTTTAGTTCTTCTTTGCTTTCTGCCATAAAGGTGGTGTCATCTGAGGTTATTGATATCTCTCTTGGAAGGCTTGATTCCAGATTGTGCTACATCCAGCCCAACATTTTGCATGATGTACTCTGCATATAAGTTAAAAAAGCAAGCTGACAATATACAGCCTTGACATACTCCTTTTCCGATTTGGAATCAGTCTGTTGTTCCATGTCCCATTCTAACTGTATGTAGGTCTAACTTTTTGACCTACATACACATTTCTCAGGAGGCAGGTCAGGTGGTCTGGTATTCCCATCTCTTTCAGAATTTTCCACAGTTTGTTGTGATCCACACAATCAAAGGCTGTGGCATAATCAATAAAACAAAAGTAGATGAATTTCTGGTACTCTCTTGCTTTTTTGATAATCCAGTGGATGTTGGCAATTTGATCTCTGGTTCCTCTGCCTTTTCTAAATCCAGCTTGAACATCCGGATGCTCATGATTCACGTCCTGTTGAAGCCTAACTTGGAGAATTTTGAGCATTACTTTGCTAGTGTATGAGATGAGTACAATTGTGCAGTAGTTTGAAATTCTTTGGCATTGCCTTTCTTTGGGATTGGAATGAAAACTGACCTTTTCCAGTCCTGTGGCCACTGCTGAATTTTCCAGATTTGCTGGCATATTGAGTACAGTTCTTTCACAGCATTATCTTTTATGTTGATGAGGCCTTACATATAGCTGAGAAAAGAGGAGAAGCTAAAGGCAAAGGAAAGATACCCATTTGAATGCAGAGTTCCAAAGAATAGCAAGGAGAGATAAGAAAGCTTTCCTCAGCAATCAATGCAAATAAATAGAAGAAAACAATAGAATGGGAAAGACTAGAGATCTCTTTAAGAAAATTAGAGATACGAAGGGAATATTTCATGCAAAGATGAGCACGATAAAGGACAGAAATGGTATGGACCTAACAGAAGCAGTAGATATTAAGAAGAGGTGGCAAGAATACACAGAAGAACAACACAAAAAAGATCTTCATAACCCAGATAACCACAATGGTGTGGTCACTCACCTAGAGCCAGACATTCCGGAATGCAAAGTCAAGTGGGCCTTAGGAAGCATGACTATTAGCAAAGCTAGTGGAGGTGATAGAATTCCAGTTGAGCTATTTCAAATCCTAAAAGATGATGCTATGAAAGTGCTGCACTCAATGAGTGCCAAAGAATTGATGCTTTTGAACTGTGGTGTTGGAGAAGACTCTTGAGAGTCCCTTGGACTGCAGGGAGATTCAGCCAGTCAATCCTAAAGGAAATCAGTCCTTAATATTCATTGGAGGACTGATGCTGAAGCTGAAACTCCAATACTTTGGCCACCTGATGCAAAGAACTCATTGGAAAAGACCCTGATGCTGGGAAAGATTGAAGGCAGGAGGAGAAGGGGACAACTGAGGATGAGATGGTTGGGTGGCATCACTGACACGATGGACATGAGTTTGAGTAGACTTCAGGAATTGCTGATGGACAGAGATGCCTGGTGTGCTGCAGTCCATGGGGTTTCAAAGAGTCAGATACGACTGAGCGACTGAACTGAACTGAATAAGCCTCTTATCCTCATCCATCAGAGGGCAGACAGAAGAACCAAGAACTAAAATCCCACAACCTCCAAAACAAAAACCACATTCACAGAAAGCTAACCAAAATGATCACATGGATCACAATCTTGTGTAACTCAATGAAGCTATCAGACATGCCATGTAGGGCCACCCAAGACAGATGGGTCATGGTTGAGAGTTCTGACAAAATGTGGTCCACTGGAGAAGGCAATGGCAAATTACTTCAGTATTCTTGCCTTGAGAACCCCGTGAATAGTATGAAAAGACAAAAAGATATGGCACTGGAAGATGAGACCCCCAGGTCAGTAGGTGTCTATTATGCTACTGGGGAAGAGTGGAGAAATAACTCCAGAAAGAATGAAGTTGCTGGGCCAGTGTGGAAATGACACTCAGTTTTTAATGTGTCTAGTGGAAAAAACAAAGTCTGATGCTGTAAAGAGTCTTCTCTTTACAGGATATTTAATAGGAACCTGGAATGTTAGGTCCATTAATGTTAGGTCCATAGTCAAGCAGGAGATGGCAAGAGTGAGCATCAGTGAACTGAAATGGACGGGAATGAGTGAATTTAATTCAGACGACCATTATATCTACTACTGTAGCCAAGAATCTGGAGAAGGAAACAGCCACCCACTCCAATATTCTTGCCTGTAGAATCCCATGGATGGAGGAGCCTGGCAGGCTATAGTCCATGGGGTTGCAAGAGTTGGACATGACTTAGTGACTAAACCAAAACCACCAGGCAAGAATCTCTTAGAAGAAATGGAGTAGCCCTCATAGTAAATAAAAGAGTCCAAAATGCAGTGCTTGGGTGCAGTCACAAAAATGACAGAATGATCCCAGTTTATTTCCAAGGCAAACAGTTCAACATCACAGTAACTGAAGTCTATGCCCCAACCACTAACGCCAAAGAAGATGAAGTTGAATGGTTCTATGAAGAACTACAAGACCTTCTAGAACTAACACCAAAAAATATGTCCTTTTCATTATAGGGGATTGGAATATAAAAGTAGGAAGTCAAGAGCTACCTGGAGTAACAGGCAAGTTTGGCCTTGGAGTAGAAAATGAAGCAGGGCAAAGGCCAACAGAGTTTTATCAAGAGAACACATTGGTCATAGCAAACACCCTCTTCCAACAACACAAGAGATGACTCTACATATAGATATCACCAGATGCACAATACCGAAATCATATTGATTTTATTCTTTGCAGCCAAATATGGAGAAGCTCTATGCAGTCAGCAAAAATAAGACTGGGAGCTGACTGTGGCTCAGATCATGAGCTCCTTATTGCAAAACTCAGGCTTAAGCTGAAGAAAGTACGGAAAACTACTAGGACATTAAGCTATAAGAAAGAAAGTGAAAGTGAAGTCGCTCAGTTGTGTCTGACTCTTTGCGACCCCATGGACTGTAGCCCACCATGTTCCTCCATCCATGGGATTTTCCAGGCAAGAGTACTGGAGTGGGTCGCCGTTTCCTTCTCCAGAGGATCTTTCTGACCCAGGGATTGAACCCAGGTCTCCCACATTGTAGGCAGACGCTTTACCGTCGAGCCACCAGACACGAAGGTATGACCTAAATCAAATCCCTTATGATCATACAGTGGAGGTGATGAATAGATTCAAGGGATTAGATCTGGTAGACAGAGTACCTGAAGAACTACAGATGGAGGTTCATAACATTGTACAGGGTAAAGTGACCAAAACCATCCCCAAGAAAAAGAAATGCAAGAGGACAAAGTGGTTGTCTGAGGAGGCTTTACAAATAGCTGAGAAAAGAGGAGAAAGGCAAAGGAGAAAGGGAAAGATATACTTACTGAATGCAGAGTTCCAGAGAACAGCAAGGAGAGATAAGAAAATTTTCCTAAGTGAACAATGCAAAGAAATGGAGGAAAATAATACAACGAAAAAGACTAGCTATCTCTTCAAGAAAATTGGAGATACCAAGGGAATATTTCATGCAAAGATGGGTATAATAAAGGACAAAATTCGAAAGGACCTAACAGAAGTAGAAGAGATTAAGAAGAGGTGGCAAGAATACACAGAAGAACTATACAAAAAAGGTCACAAGGACCCAGATAACCACGATGGTATGGTCACTCATCTAGAGCCAGACATCCTGGAGTGTGAAGTCAATTGAGTCTTAGGATGCATTACAACAAACAAAGCTAGTGGAGGTGACGCAATCCAGCTGAGTTATTTAAAATCCTAAAAGATGCTGCTGCTAAAGTGCTGCAGTCAACATGCCAGCAAATTTGGAAAACTCAGCAATGATCACAGGACTGCAAAAGATCAGCTTTCATTCTAATTCTAAAGAAAGGCAATGCCAAAGAATGTTAAAACTACCATACAATTGTAATCATTTCACATGCTAGCAAAGTAATGCTCAAAATGCTTCAAGCTAGGTTTCAACAGTACATTAACAGTGAACTTTCAAAGGTACATGCTGGATTTAGATAAGGCAGGAGAATCAGAGATCAAATTGACAATATTTGTTGGATCATAGAAAAAGCAAGGAAATTTCAGAAAAACATCTACTTCTGCTTCATTGTCTATGCTAAAGCCTTTAACTGTGTGGATCACAACAAACTGAATCAAAGTAAAATACCCTTGCTCCTTGGAAGGAAAGGTATGACAAACCTAGTCAGTGTATTAAAAAGCAGAGACTACTTTGCTGACAAAGGTCGGTGTAGTCAAAGCTATGGTTTTTCCAGGAGTCATGTATGGCTGTGAGAGTTGGACCATAGAAAAGGATGGTTGCCAAAGAATTGATGCTTTCAAATTGTGGTGCTGGAGAAGACTCTTGAGATTCCATTGGACTGAAAGGAGATCAAACCAGTAAATTCTAAAGGAAACCAACCTTGAATATTCATTGGAAGGACTGATGCTGAGGCTAAATCTCCAATATTTTGGCCACTTGATGTGAAGAGCTGACTCACTGGAAAAGACCATGATGCTTGGAAAGACTGAGAGTGAGAAGAGAAGGGGGCAACAGACGATGAGATGTTTGGAAGGTATCACCAATTCAATGGAACTGAGTTTGGGTAAACTCCGGGAGATGGTGAAGGACAGGGAGCTGAGCATGCTGCAGTCCATGGGGTTGCAGGAAGTCAGACAACACTTGGTGACTGAACAATAATATATTAATAAGATCAAGAAGTCAGAGAAAAAGATGAAACCACAGAAGGTGAGTTTGGGATTTTCACCAGAGAAAAGAATCTAATGGAAATTCTATAGATGAAAAAATCTATCAAGGAAATTTAGGGGAAAGAGCATATTAGGGAAGGATTAGTGATGTGTAATATAGAATATATTGAGTTTCCCTTGTGGCTCAGCTAGTAAAGAATCTGCCCACAATGTGGGAGACCTGGGTTCGATCCTAGGGTTGGGAAGATTACCTGGAGAAGGGAAAGGGGAAATCAGTCCTGAATACTCATTGGAAGGACTGATGCTGAAGCTGAAACTCCAATACTTTGGCCATCTGATGCAAAGAACTGACTCTTTTGAAAAGACCCTGATGCTGGGAAGGATTGAAGGCAGGAGAAGAAGGTGATGACAGAGGATGAGATAGTTGGATGGCATCACTGACTCAATGGACATGAGTTTGAGTAAACTCCGGGTGGGAATTGGTGATGGACAGGGAGGCCTGGCGTGCTGCAGTCCATGGGGTCACAAAGAGTCGGAGACAACAAAGTGACTGAACTGAACTGAACTGAATATAGAATATTAGAATATATGCATATTGAGCCATAAAGGAAAACATGTGAAAAATATAAAAGTATTTGAGACCTGTAGAGCAGAATAAATATGATTAAATTAACTTAAATTGGGGTCTCTGACAGAGTAAAGAAAGACAATGAACAGAAGCACACTTCAAGAAATAATAGCTGAGCAATTTCCAAAACTTATAAAAGGAATGGAGCTCTGGAGAACACAATTAAGGAGAGTTGCAGAGAAATGCAGAAAGGTTCCTCAAGGTTTTGGCTGAGTTATGATCTAAGATGAATAAAGAGAACTAAAAACTACATTGAAGCCTGAGATAGAACCCTTGGAAAGGACATGTCAACAGTCATTATAACTATCTTCATAGCCTCAAAATATGTATTATGAAGATATCTATACTTTTAAGATGGTAGAGGAAAATGTGAGTACCAGATATAGAGAAAAAATGGAAATGGTAGATATAAAACAAATTTAAATATGGAATTAAAAATGCGCTGGTTGGGATTAATAGAAAAGCACTGCAAAATAAAAGATCAGTGAAACCAAAGACAGCACTGGAAAATATTGAAAATAAAGCATGGATAGAAAAATAGACAAAAAAATCAATAAATAGGCTATCAGGGAACTGGGATATATTATCAAGCTGTCAAACATATACATATGTAACTGATGTCACAGGAAAAGAACACAGAGAAGGAAAGAAAACAGAGAAGGAATGCATATACTTGAAGAAATAATGACTGAAGAGTATCTAAGTTTACTGAATATATATACCCATAGATTCAATTCATGGAGTTCAATGACCCACAGATTTAATTCAAGGAGATCAATGACCCTTTGCAGAATAAAGATAAAATAAAACCACCCCAAAGTGTATCTTGGTGAAATTGCTTAAAGGTAGTAATTAAGAAATATAGCCAGATGAAAAAGACACATTATGTACAAGAGGCAAAGGTAAGAATTAGCATCAGAAACTATGCATGTGAGGATGGTCACCCATAACATACTGCAAGAAAACAAAATGCATAATCCATATAACATACACACAGAGATATACACACACACCCCTCTGTTGTTCCTGAATTCTTTAACCAGTGGAAAAAACTCTTTCAAAAATGAAGAAAAATAAAGAGTTTTTGAGTCAAACAAAGAAATCGTATCACTTGGAGACATGTATGACAAAAATTGTTATAGATTGATCTTTACAGAGGAAAAATAGCCCACAGAAATTTGAATCTTCATAAAGAATAAAAAATGAGCCAGAAGTGATAAACATGTAGGTTAACATAAAAACAAGTTTTCCTTTAAAATATTTTGAAAAATAATTTATATGACAATAGATTTGGCAATGATTTTTTTGGATATGTTACCAAAAGTACAGGCAATGAGAGAAAAATATTGATAAATCTGACTATATTAGAATAAAAAACTTATGTGCATCAAGGAATACAGTGAACAGAGTTCATGGAATGGGAGAAAATATTTGGAAATTATATGATAAGGGATTAATATCCAGTGTACATACCAAACTCCTAACACTCAACAACAAAAAGATAAATAACCCAATTTAAAAATGGGCATAGGGTTTGAATGGACATTTCTCCAAAGCAAATATACAAATAGCCAATAAGCACATAAAAAGATGCCCAACATCATAATCGTTAGGTAAATGTAAATCAAAACCACAATGAGATATTACCTCATACTGTTAGATTGGCTACTATTATAAAACCAGAAAATAAGTATTGGTTAGAATGTGGAGAAATTGAAATGCTTGTAACACTGTTGGTGGAAATGTAAAATGAGCATCTGCTATGGAAAAATGTACAGTCATTCCTTAAAACAATTAACATAGTATTGTCATATATTCCAGACATTCCTTTTCTGGGTTTATATCTCCCCAGATGAAATGAAGATATTTGTTCACCCATTATCACAGCAATAGGGCTTCCCAGGTAGCAGTAGTGGTAAAGAACCTGCCTGTCCATGCTGGAGACATAAAAGACATGGGCTCAATCCCTGGGTCAGGAAGATTCCCCAGAGGAGGGCATGGTAACCCACTCCAGTATTCTTGCCTGGAGAATCCCATGGACAGAGGAGCCTGGCAGGCTATGGTCCATAGGGACACAAAGAGTTGGACATGACTGAAGTGACTTAGTACATTCACAGCAATGTGATTCAGTATAGCCAAAAGGTAGAAGCAACACCAGTGGCTATCAAAAGGTAAATAGATAAGCAAGATGTGGAATATATACATGATAAGATATTATCCAACCTTGAAAGGAAATTCTGACACATGCTACAACATAGATAACTCTTTGAGAACATTGTGCTAAGTGAAAGAAGCCAATCACAAAAAGACAAATGCTGTATGGTACCATTTATATGAGATGCCTAGAGTAGTTAGACTTATAAAGCTAGGGAGCAGAATGGTAGTTGCCAGGAATGAGGGAAAAGAGAACGGGGATTTGCTGTTTAATGGGTACAGAGATTTAGCTTTGCAAGATGAAAGAGTTCCGGAGATGGGTTGCACAACACTGTGAATGTACTTAACACTATTGAGCTGTACACTTGAAAATGGCTAAGATGGTAAATTTTATGTTATGTATGTTATATCACAGCTACAAATGAAATTACAATTAGATTATACATGGAGATAATATGTGTAACAATTATATAAAGGACAGAAGGAAGTGAACTGACGTATACTGTTATAAGGACTTTATGCTACAAACTGTGTGTGTGTGTGTGTGTGTGTATTCAGTTGTATCTGACTCATTGCAACTCCATGGACTATAGCCCACCAGGCTCCTCTGTTCATGGAATTTTCCAGGCAAGAATATGCAAGTGAGTTGCTATTTCCTACTCCAGGGGATTGTCCCAACCCAGGGATAGAACTCACGTCTCTTGCGTCTCTTGCATTGGCATGTGGATTCTTTATTACTGAGCCCCTGAGAAGCCCAATGTGGTATAACTATTTGGAAACAAAGTGTGATAAATTGAAGACATATAACGTAAATCCTAAAGCAATCACTATAAAATAAAACAAAGAGGAATAGTAAGTGTGGAGCTAAAACAGAATCTTTTAAAAAGGCAAGGAAAAAAGAGAAAAAATAGGCTGATTGCAGATTTATCTAAACATATTGATATTTTGCAAAAGGTCAGTTGTTTACATACTCTATTTAAAAGTTAAAAAGTCAGATTGAATTAAAAAATTAAGACCTACTATAGATTATCTACAATGAGCCTATTTCAAATATAGACACAGAGATTAAAAGTGGGATGACGGAAAAATATAAACCTAGAAAATAAAAATTAAAAACTAAATAGGCTCTATTAACATCAAGACAAAGAACACTAAAACAGAATATTACTAGGAGTAAACAGAGACATTTCATAATAAAAGATGTCAATTTATTAAGACAGAACAATCTTGGGTGTGTATATCTTTCAAAAATACACGAAGCAAAACTGATAAAATTGAAAGAAGAAACAGATAAATTATATCACATACATCTATCCTACAACTACAGGTGGGGATTTCAACTGTTCTCTTTCTATAACTGTTAGAACGAAAACAAATAAACTCAATAAGGATACAAAAGTTTGGATAACACTATCAACCCATTTTGCTCCATTTTACCAAATTGAATTTTAGATTGCACTTCATCTCAAAGGAGGAGAATACACATTCTTTCAAGTGCATAAAAAACATTCTCCAACATAGACTACTTTATGAATCATTAATCAAATCTCAAAAAAATATGAGGATTAAAATCAGACAAAATACAGCCTCCAAACACAATAAAATTATAATTGAAATCAGTAACAAAAATATTTCTGGCAAATACTGAAATATTTGGAAGTTAACTTCTAAACAAAAAGGCATTCACAAGAAAAATTAGAAAATTTTTATTTTATTTTTTAACTTTACAATATTGTATTGGTTTTGCAGATTGAAAATAAAAATGGCATTTGAAGAATGCAGCTAAAGCATTTCTTGGACGGAAATTTAGAGCAATGCTTCTAATGCTTACATTAGAAAATAAGAAAAATCTCAAATCAATGTGGAAGCTTCCATCTAGAAATTAGAAAAATGAAGATAAAATGAAACTTAAAATTAGAAAATGATAAAGAACAGAAATCAACAAAATTAAAACCAGAAAGGTGATAAAAATCAATAAACCTAACAGTTGATTCTTCAGAAAAATCAATAAAGTTGATAAAATTCTGCTCAGACTGATGAAGAAGAAAAGAGAAGATGATATCAGAATGAAATGAGGGTATCACTTGTTTAGGCATCGTAAGCATTATACAGGAATTTTATAAACAACCTTATCACCACCAACTCAATAAGTTAGATAAAATGCATAGTTCATTGATGACATGTCATCTACAGCCAGAATCACCTAAGAGGAAAAGATAACCTGAATAACCCTGTAACATTGAGAGAGTTATTTCCTAGGCAGGTTGATAGGGAGTCTAGGGGTCCCCAAGGAGAGAAGGGTCTGGAATTCTCAAGGAGGAAGAAAGGACAAACTTTTTTCTTTCTCCACATTCCTTAGGATTATATAACAATAATGTATCCTGCCTAAGGACAGTCTTTGGATTCAACCTTCTGTTGTCTTAAAATGTAAATTATGGGAGTAGACCTGGTCTTTACAAGGATGTATCTTGCCTGAGGACAGTGTTATCTTAAAATGTAAATTATGGGAGTAGGTCTGATGAGGTCTTTACAACCTCCAGACAGTCTTTGGATTATATAACCTCATTGTTAACACTAGCAAGCGGGTACTCTTTCTGCCCTCTTCTGATGCCTATGTCAGAAGCTTTCTCTATCTCCTTTATACTTTAATAAAACTCTATTACACAAAAGCTCTGAGTGATCAAGCCTCGTCTCTGGTCCCGGATTGAATTCTTCTCCTCCGGGGGCCAAGAATTCCGGTGTCTTCGCGTGATCCAACAACAACCTTTCAACATCATAGTAAAATATTTTCCACAAAGAAAACTTGAAGTCCTGGTGTCTTCACTAGTGAACTCCACCAAACATTTGTGGCTAAAATAATCAATTTTACACAATCTCTTTCTGAAATAGAAGAGAAGGGGATAATTCCCAACTCATATTATGATGCCTGTATTTGTTATCAAAACCAGATAATGACGTAACAAAAATATTATATTGCAGCAGCCCCGATGAACAGGGAAACAACCAAACAAAACAACATAATTTCAGCAAATCAATTCCAGAAAATATTAAAAAAAAAACACATCATGAATAATAGATTTATCAGAAGACACTAAGTTGATTTAACAGAGTGGTCTGTTCATGTATTTGTAACAATAGGCTCCAGAAGGAGGAAAAAGAAAAACGAATAATTTGCAGCATTTGTCAATATTCCTGTTGCAATTCCCACAATGGACAATTTCTATCCAACTATCACTGTTATTTTACTGAATTCAGAGTTGGGAAAGATGCACACAATTGGCATTCTACTGATTTAATGTTTAAAAATCAATTCAAATAAATCATCATATTAACATACTATAAAAGGAAAAAAAACTATGCTCCTCTCAATAGATGTAGATAAATCATTTGCACATATCCAATACAAATTATGAAAACTGAGCATGTTAGTTTCTTAGGGCTTGCTTTCACAAATTACTACACATTCAGTTCAGTTCAGTTCAGTTGCTCAGTTGTGTCCGACTCTTTGCAACCCCATGAATCGCAGCACGTCAGGCCTCCCTGTCCATCACCAACTCCTGGAGTTCACTCAGACTCACGTCCATCGAGTCAGTGATGCCATCCAGCCATCTCATCCTCTGTCGTCCCCTTCTCCTCCTGCCCCCAAACCCTTCCAGCATCAGAGTCTTTTCCAATGAGCCAACTCTTTGCATAAAGTGGCCAAAGTACTGGAGTTTCAGCTTTAGCATCATTCCTTCCAAAGAAATCCCAGGGCTGATCTCCTTTAGAATGGACTGGTTGGATCTCCTTGCAGTCCAAGGGACTCTCAAGAGTCTTCTCCAACACCACAGTTCAAAAGCATCAATTCTTCGGCACTCAGCTTTCTTCACAGTCCAACTCTCACATCCATACATGACCACTGGAAAAACCATAGCCTTGACTAAACGGACCTTTGTTGGCAAAGTAACGTCTCTGCTTTTGAATATGCTAGCTAGGTTGGTCAGAACTTTCCTTCCAAGGAGTAAGCGTCTTTTAATTTCATGGCTGCAATCAAGATCTGCAGTGATATGGAGCTCCCCAAAAATAAACTCTGACACTGTTTCCACTGTTTCCCCTGTTTCCCCATCTATTTCCCATGAAGTGATGGGACCAGATGCCATGATCTTCGTTTTCTGAATGTTGACCTTTAAGCCAAGTTTTTCACTCTCCTCTCACTTTCATCAAGAGGCTTTTGAGTTCCTCTTCACTTTCTGCCATAAGGGTGGTGTCATCTGCATATCTGAGGTTATTCATATTTCTCCCTGCAATCTTGATACCAGCTTGTGCTTCTTCCAGCCCAGAGTCTCTCATGATGTATTCTGCATATAAGTTAAATAAGCAGGGTGACAATATACAGCCTTGATGTACTCCTTTTCCTATTTGGAACCAGTCTGTTGTTCCATGTCCAGTTCTAACTGTTGCTTCCTGACCTGCATATAGGTTTCTCAAGAGGCAGGTCAGGTGGTCTGGTATGCCCATCTCTTTCAGAATTTTCCACGGTTTATTGTGATCCACCCAGTAAAAGGCTTTGGAATCATCAATAAAGCAGAAATAGATGTTTTTCTGGAACTCTCTTGCTTTTTCCAAGGTCCAGCAGATGTTGGCAATTTGATCTCTGGTTCCTCTACCTTTTCTAAAACCAGCTTGAACATCTGGAAGTTCACGGTTCACGTATTGCTGAAGCCTGGCTTGGAGAATTTTGAGCATTACTTTACTAGCGTGTGAGATGAGTGCAATTGTGTGGTAGTTTGAGCGTTCTTTGGCATTGCCTTTCTTTGGGATTGGAATGAAAACTGACCTTTTCCAGTCCTGTGGCCACTGCTGAGTTTTCCAAATTTGTTGGCATATTGACTGCAGCACTTTCACAGGATCATCTTTCATTGGATAGCTTGAAACAACAGACATTTATTGCTTCACAGTGCTGAAGGCTAGAAATCCAAAATCAAGTTGTTGGTAGGGCCATATTTTCTCTGGTGCCTCTAAAGGAAACACTTCCTTGACTCTTAGATTTTGGTGCTTGCCAACAATCCTTTGTATTCCTTGGCTTGTAGATTACTCTGATCTCTGCCTCCCTCTTTAATGGTCTTCCTGTGTCTATTTTCATCTTTCTTATCTTCTCATGAGGACAACCCTAACCTTGTATGATTTTATCTTAATTATATTTGTAAAGACCTTACTTTCCAATAAGGTCACATCTACAAGTATTAGGTGTTACAATTTAGGCATATCTTTTGGGGAGATGTAATACAATCCATAATACTGAAAAAACTTGAAAAAATGACATCTACAAAAAATCTACCACAACATTGCACTTAAAAGACCAAACACTTTCTCCTAGGATCAGAAAAAGACTAAAATAATAAAATGTAAAGATGAAGACTTACGGAACAATATTTCCCCTTTGCGTAGGTTTAATTGTCAGTGGGGAGGACATATTGACAGGAGAATTTGCCTGAATTATGAAAGAGAGGCATGGAAATACCACTCCCACTAAATTGCCACACTAAGGAGAGGCTGTGGGGATTTTAGTGTTCTTCTCCTGGTGGATGTGGTTGCCCTTTTATCTTTCATTTATATGCCTTCCCTGAATCATGAATGTTCTATACAAAAAGAATTACACACATTTCTGTACTTTTCTCCCCCAGTCATCTATTTTTCTCATTTACCTATTGCTGTATAACATGTCATTTGAAAATTTAATGGTTTATAAAACAAGCATCTATTTAACTTGAATTTTGCAATTTGGGTAAATTTGGTGGGATCTGGTTCTCATCTTCATGTAACATCAACTGGGATCACTCGCGGCAGCTCAACTTGGATGGAAATGTCCAAGATGACCATGATTCAAGGTGTCCACTGTCTTTCCATGCGGTGTTTCTCTTATCATTAGAAACTTATAGCCAGAGTTCCTTAGAAGGCAGCAGGATGCTCTTAAAAGCTTCCCACATGGCTATACTTCACTGGGCAGGCTATTGTGAAGCTCCTGTATTACTCTTGCTGTCTCACGACCAGATTCAGTGTTGGCAGAGAGAACACAAGCTGTGTATCCTGGAGATGTGTTTCACAGGGGTCTCCAGAGTAACAGTCTGTCATGCACTGGGAACCCTGTCTACTAAGTAGGCAGCTCTTTTTAATCAGACTGCCACCACTGCCTACTGCTTAATATATTTGGATTTTATTTTGGTGGGAAGGGAGACATTTCCCTGAAAATTCCCCTCAAAATTAATCCTACTAATTCTATTTGCTCTCTCTTGAATTCTAGTTTTTTTTCTGGAATGAATGTTTCCTCTGCAGAGATATTTCCTAAGCTTCCTTTGAGCACAGTTCTCTCAAGTCAATCTAATCCTACCTATGATCTAAATCTTCTAGTGATATCTACCAAATTTTAAACTCACACTTTTCATCTTTATGACAGATTTATTATTTTTGTCCCCAATTTTTTTTTTCTTTTTTTTCCCCCTGAGATTTATGCTTGAAAGTAGACGTGTAGACTCTGTGCCCTATAATGTTTCATGGTGATGATAAGTGACTATGGTTGACTCTATCTTTCAATCCTTTCCATTAGAGCTGTCAGCATCTCCCATTCTCAATATATACACAAGTCACAACTCTCAGTATCTGTATCTTCCTGTGTTTCTCATATTGACTCCAGATGTTTATTCACATGACTTGCTTTCCTTAGTGGGGTATTAGCAACAATGACTCAAGCAGAGGCATATCTTTGTTTTTACATTGGGAGTAGCACTCTAGGCCATTTTGCTGGAGAGGGGTCACATGGAGAGAACCTGAGGTAGAGGAGACTTCATGTAATGAGAGAGAAAGATACGTCGAGGAGAATAAAGATACTTATGCCAGATTCCCCACTGAATGAAGCCACTTGAGTGACCCCAGTCAACACCTTGTGGATCAAAAGATCTGAGCAGTTAATTCCAGAATGGCAAGAAGTAAAAATCCCTGTTTTAAGATACTGTTTGGGGGTATTTCCTTATGCATCAATAAATAACTGAATTGGGTACAAAGGAGAGACTTGTTCCCAGACAAACTGGACTACACACATTTTCCATAAATTCTTTCTCATTTTCCTCCTTTTATTGTTGGTTTTCTCATGTTTTTACTTCCTTCTAGAATGTATGCCTGCCTATTGGAATCCTACACATCCTTCAAGATGTTGAAATATTAAGTATTGAGCAAAGTGATATAGGTATCCTGTATTTCTAATACGTTTTGACTTATCTTTCTTTACTTCTCACCGAGGAGAAAATCCCCCAGGATTTATGGTTGTCTCTATTTTCATTAACCAGGCTGAACTACAACACTATGTCATTATTTTAAACCCAAGTGATTGTAAACTGTCGACACGCCAAGAAAACCACTATTGTAGATGACTGAAGCTGTTTCAGGAGTTCATTTTCTTTTTCAGCTATCTGGCTGTTGCAGCGAGTGGAAAATGGACCCAATGATAATAATTATAGCAATCGGTTTTTTGAATGCTTACGGCACTGTGTTCAGGCCTTTGCGTGTGTAATCCAGGTGTCCTAAACTTCAGCATTCTGTGCTTACCAAAGAAGGTTCTCATCTGGAAGCTACCATGATATCTACTCCTGCTCTGGCTCCACTTATTTCTGTCTCTGTCCACAAATACATTTGGTGAAATCTCATAGTATCATTTCCCATCATGAAAATGCCAATCTACATGAGGAGTGTGGTCTCCCTATGTTCTCATAGTTTGGAACTACTTGGTTTGGAAGGTAAGAACACAGAGGGGAAAGTAGCTTCCTACCCAATTCTTTCCTATGCTTGTCATCTAGGTTCTGAAATAGGCTAGCTTGTATAGAGTCTCACAGATGATAAAAAAAATAATAATAGATATTTATTAATCATTGGCCAAACACTGTACTTTTACAGTTCCATTTAATACAACCAGCACCTCTATGAAATAGTATTGTTATCATCACCGTTCCTCAGATGGGTATGCAGACTTCAAGAGGTGAAAGCGCCAAAGATCAAACAAGTTTCCAAGAAACTGCATCAGTTTTTGTCTGATCAACTTTACTCTAGTCACAAGAGCACAAACCCAGTTCGAGAAGCTTTTTGGTTGTCATGTCCCATTTCATGTGTTTAACCAAGTCTGACTGACACCAGGAACTTTCATCCCATCCCTTATTCCACTGCCTTATTTTATAACCAAAGCTCCTCTCTTATAAGAGAATGAAAAGAGATATGGAGGAAAGGCAGGTTTACCAGGGGAGCCGCCTGCATCGACAGGTGTATCCTACTCAATCAGCCAAACTGCCCCATTACACCTGCATTATCGTGCTATTCTGAACAACAAACACAATATGTAGGGTGGTTAGCCTTGTTCCTGTTTTATAGCTGAGGAAACCAGCACTCAGCACTGTTAAGCCTTCTGCGCACACTCACAAAAGGATCATGTGACTATGAGCACGGGTGATTAGGAGTGCAAGCCAAGTTCATAATGAGCCCATCATAATATTTCCCAGAGAAGGCCTTGCTGCTGCTGCTGCTAAGTCGCTTCAGTCGTGTCCGACTCTGTGCGACCCCATAGACGTCAGCCAACCAGGCTCCCCCGTCCCTGGGATTCTCCAGGCAAGAATTCTGGAGTGGGTTGCCATTTCCTTCTCCGATGCATGAAAGTGAAAAGTGAAAGTGAAGTCACTGAGTCGTGTCCCACTCTTAGCGACCCCATGGACTGCAGCCCACCAGGCTCCTCCGTCCATGGGATTTCCAGGCAAGAGTACTGGAGTGGGGTGCCATTGCCTTCTCCGAGAGAAGGCCTTAGGAAAGTAAGAAAACAAAGTTTTCTTAATAAACTGGGAACTTCTAATATTTATTGAAGAGGAAACTTTTTTGGTATCACTTTGTACAAAGGGACTTCCAATAACTAGAGATGTGTGTTGAGACTCTCAATATAGAGAGAGAACATACAGACATGAACAAGTAACCACTTAAATCAATCAGATTTATATTCGTAAAAAAAGTAATTTCACATTTATGTTCTCACATTGATTTTTATAACTTCAGGTTTCTAGCAGGAAATGAGAGCAATGCCCTCTTTTTATTTTCCCCCAATGACATAGAAGCCTGCAAGTACTCAATCTCCTTAGTAAATGCCACCCTAGCTATTGCTTACTTATCATATTAAAATATTTCTAATACAGGTAAGGTTTATGCTTTCTCTAAGGAGAACTGGCTTTATTTTTATTATGTACTTAAGGAACATCTTAACTTTCCAGAAAATTAGTGAAGAAGGGAATATATTAAGATGAAATAGAAGGTATTTACTGAACCTGGTATATTTCTAAAGAAAAGTGTGTGGTATATCACATAATTATGAAATTAGGTCTTACTTAAAATGGCAAATGCTTAATGTGCTAATGTATTTCATATAAAATTGAACCCTAGAGCATACTGTCCAAGGCAGAAGATAAAACTTTTTTATCCCCCTAAAAATACATAAATAAAGATTCAGAAGAAGATGTTAGCAATCTAGTCTGAGATCAGGTTGCAATTTTATTATATCAATCAAATAGTTTTTAAAAAAATTTTTTAAAGCATCCCTTCCTCAATATATTTGGGGAATATTGTAAATCTATTCATTTTCCTGGGTTTCTTAATGTTAGGTGTAATAAACATATTCAGAGATGAAACTATAGCATCATTTCATGTTTTCACCCAGGAGGGGTGCAACGGGCTGAATATTTGTGTCCCTTGCAAAATTCAAATGTTGAAATCCTAACTTCCAATGTGGCAGTATTAAGAGGCAGGGCCTTATGGGAGGTGCTTAGGTCATGAGAGTTGAGCTTTACTGAAAGGGATTAATGCCCTCATAAATGGGATCCTAGAGAGCTTTCCTGCCCTCTCTTCACCACCCTAGAATACGAGAAGTTGGCAATTTGAAACCAGAAGAGGGTTTTCATCTAACCCAACCATGATGCCACCCGATCTCAGTTTTCTAGCCTCCAACAATGTGTGAATAAATTTTTATTTATAACCCACTCAGGCTGTGGGTATGTTGTAACAGCAGCCTGAGATGAACTAAGACAAGGAGTATGATTCATTAGTCATCAAGGAGAAAGGCTTATATTTCTGATAAACTTTAGTAAATAAGCCATAACATTTCTTATATTTACTCCTATAGCACTCAATTCATAGATTGTAATCTTTATATAAAGTGACCCATCCAATATTCCCAATAAAAAACACCTTGTGGAATCTCCTCCATCATTAAGATAAACACATAAAGTCTCAATGTTTCCCCCTAGAAGAATGATCTGTAGGTGGCAGGGAGCCGCTGGACTGAGTTACTCCACATCTGTTGCTCTTGAATTGTGCTTTCTCTACCTTCATTTAGTCCCCAGATAAAAGGTCCCCACTGCCTTTTTAAAAAACAAAACAATAATTCTTTTTCAAGCATCGATGCAGAGATTTCTCTTTGGTGTCCTTCTTGTGGTTGAAAAGGAAGAATTTTCAAAGATTTTATACAATACTGAGGTACAATAAAAATGACATTAAAATAGAAAGTATATGAAGCTTAAATGGGTTACTGATTCTACCATAACTAGTTTACCTGCAGGATTGTAAAGGCATGAGGAAGTACCACTGAGCTTAGACATCAGAGGAACCCTACAACTAGCTCAGATAAATTTTGATCCACAGAATTATAAGCTCAATGATTACTGATTTAAGACTAAGTTTTGGAGTTTTTTGTGTAATGACTAGGTAATGTATCATATTTCAACATAATCTATTCTGAAAGTAAATTCAAATATCAGTATCAATTTGGGGTTCTTATAGCACATGAATGAGAGAGAAAGAGAGAGACAGAAATAGACAAAGACAGAGACATAAAAAATTTCCACTTGGCTCCAGAAAAATCACACACATTATCACACACAAGAGCTTCCCAGGTGGCTCAGTGGTAAATAATCTGCCTCCAATGCAGGAAATGCAAAAGTCACAGGCTGCGAAGATCTCCTGGAGAAGGAAATGGCAACCCACTCCAGTATTCTTGCTTGGAAAATCTCATGGACAGAGAAGCCTGGTGGATTACAGTCCATAGAGTTGCAATGAGTCAGACACAACTGAGTGGCTGAGTGTGTGTGCACACATACACACATATCACACACAAAATTATGTTCACATACCAATAAAAGTTAAATCAAGTATGGTAAATTAACGCTAAGATAAAACTTGTTCCTGATCCCTTTAGATCTCAGAACACGTCAGCCATTAATAAGTCAATTTTAATATCTAATAATTTTTTTTGCTAAAGCATTAAGCAAAGATGTTCAATGCCTTCTATTAAGGTATGGATCATTAATAATCGAAAATGACAAAGCATCTATTGTAGTTGATGTAAAAAAGCAACTCTGTTCAAAATAAAGGTGCAATAACAATACTTCTTTGGGCATTTTGCACTTGATTTTTTAGTAGCAATTGTGATAAAAACTATGCTGGTGAATTTCTGAAGGCAGTCATGCAAAATATGATGCTGGCCATCTGGTCAAATCTTAAGAAGTCATAAGATTACCGAATTTTAGTCTGTCAACTTTAATTGTGAAAACTACTGTAACTGTATTCTCAATGTTTAGGGAAATTTAAATCCAAAATCAGGCAATTCTTCAACCATGATAAAGAACACTTCCCCGAAATATGACTTTAGGAAACTATTCAAAACATCACAATTATTGCTGTCGCTTCAGTCAACAAACTCCTTATCAAGAACATCTGACTACGAAATTCTTATTATTGTGAACATGTCTGGAGCAATGTGATTTTGTTGTCTGATATTTTGAAACTAAGAAAAATATAAGATGCCAAAGGTCAGTAATTGGAAGTTTCAAATTAAATGTTTAATGACCCTGTTACCATACAGAATTACTTAGAGTAAAACATGATAAATGATCAAAATATGTATGAAATACCACAACAAAATGAAACAAGAAAGTGAGTACAAAACATTTTTTCCTTCCCACATTTTACATAACAATAATTAGATTTATACCCAAGGAAATAACTTAGCACTCCCTTCTCGGATACAGAGAAGGCATCTTCTCACTTTTTATCAGATATTCATGTCATAGTTGCCTCTTGCAAGATGCTTACATAAAGAGATCTATAAAATGATCTATTAGCCCCATCCTCACAAGGATTAGGTTCTTAAAAATCATATCAATAATGAAAGATCCAGTGTTAAATAATGTATTGAAACACAATTGAACATCCTATTTTGTAAATGAAGAAAGTTAAGCTTATATTTATATATATGTACCATACATATGTGGAAACAATAGAAACAGTGACACACTTTGTTTTCTTGGGCTCCAAAATCACTGCAGATGGTGACTGCAGCCTTAAAATTAAAAGACGCTTGCTCATTGGAAGAAAAGCTATGACAAACCTAGACAGCATATTAAAAAGCAGAGACATTACCTACAAAGGTCTAGCTAGCCAAAGCTACAGTTTTTCCAGTAGTCATGTATGGATGTGAGAGTTGGACCATAAAGAAAGCTGAGCACCAAAGAATTGATGCTTTTGAACTGTGGTGTTGGAGAAGACTTGAGAATCCCTTGGAAAGCAAGAAAATCAAACTAGTCAATCCTAAAGAAAATCAGTCCTGAATATTCATTGGAAGAACTGATACTGACGCTCCAATACTTTGGCCACCTGATGCAAAGAACTGACCTGACTCAGTGCAAAAGACTCCAACGCTGGGAAAGATTGAAGGCAGAGGAGAAGGGGACACCAGAGGATGAGATGGTTGGATGGCATCACTGACTCAATGGACATGAGTTTGAGCAAGCTCTGGGAGTTGGTGATGAACAGGGAAGCCTTGTGTGCTGCAGTTCATGGGGTCTCAGAGTTGGACATGACTAAGAGACTGAATTGAATTGAACTGAACTGTATGTATTTGTCTCTTATACATTCACATGCATAAGAGCAGTGAAGAAAGAACTAGATATATTCTAAAGGGGCTTCCCTGGTGGCTCAGATGGTGAAGCATCTGTCTAATGCAGCAGACTCAGGTTCAATCCCTGGGTTGGGAAGACCTCCTGGAGAATGGAATGGCAACCCACTCTAGTATTCTTGACAGAGGAGCCTGGTGGGCTGCAGTCCATGGGGTTGCAAAGAGTCAGACATGGCTGAGTGATTAACATATATATATATACACTTATGTACTTGTTTAATAAGAACATATATATATATACACATATATGTGTGTGTATATATATATATACATACTTATGTACTATTATAACACATTGGAGACATGGATCCTCTTAGGTATATCTATAAAATGGGAGTCATGATTTGGAAAAAGTTTAGAAAATAAAATAGAAATTCATGCATTTGCATGAAAAAATAGTGATAAGATAGTTTCTTAAATATTGTAGGCTCTTACGAATTGTTTCTGGCTAGTGTGAAATACAGAAGGCTTCATGAAATTCCTACATTAGCTGGTAGAAGAGGTGAGATTTTGCTTTGATATGTAATGGAAGTCTGGTTTGTACACATATGAGGATGAAGGGAAAAGAGGCAGTATGAATTACAACTCTAAGAGAAGAAGCATGAGGTGTTTTCCATAGACAGACAATATAGTGCAGTTTAATTGATGCCAAGAATGCCTAAAGAGGACTAGTGAGAATTTAGAAAAACAACTTTGCGTATATATTGAGGAAGCTTGAATTCTAGGATGGATTACAGGAACACATTATGGTAGACAACAGAGTACTATTTCAGTTGTCTCAAACAACTCCTTTCAGTCTCTCCCCTTCTCTCAAACAAGGGAGTCAGCGTAATTATACAAGAAATGTGCTGGCAGATGCTCAATATTGATAGTGTCAGTCTTGACCCATTATTCTACTTTTCCACGATGTGAGCTTGCTGCTATTACCTTCTTTTTCAGCTTCATCTTCTGCTTAACTCTTTTGGTTTCACTAATAATTAACTTTAACCAGATTTTAATCTTTGGTTCAATTCTTCCAGTTTCCTAATGTTTTCTCTTTTCTGATATGACGTATATGGAACAGTCCTCAGGACTTCTCTCCCTAGGACTGTTCTCTTTAGCACTCCATGCTGGGTGCCATCAGGTCCTAAGTGTATTTCCATTTCAAAGATTCTAGGAAAAGCATCATTTAACTTAAATCCTTTTGTCTTCTAGTGAAGACATCTTTTGTCTTCTATTCATTCCAGGTACACAATTAACTTTCCATACTCTGAGTTAACTATCATTTTGGTTTCACTTGAAAAACACAAACAATGGAGCTAACTGTACTTATATTGCTTAAATTTCTCAAATGTATATTAAGTAGAACCCCTGTGTTCACAGACCTCATATGACAATCATGTAAATCTGTGATAACAAAATATTCTGGAGCCACTTGTAGATTTAGATTGAATTACTGCTAAAATCACCCATCACCCATCTGTATCACTGTGTGTGTATCTGTGCTCAGTCACTCAGTTGTGTTCAACTCGTTGTGACCCCATTGGCTGTGGCCTGCAAGGCTCCAGTGTCCCTGGAATTTTCTAGGTCAGAATACTGGAGTGGGTTGCCATTTCCTACTATAGGGGATCCCCCGGATCCAGGGGTCGAACCCATTTCTTGCATCTCTGGCAGTGAAAGGTGGATTTTGTACCACTGTGCAGGCTAGAAATCCCATCTATGTCACTGGAGTAAGCTTTCTCATATGTACCAGCTGAAAGATAGCTTCTACTTCTCAAGAACAGTATAGGTTTTTAGCAGTTACTCCATCACCAGTCACACTGGAAACTATAAGAAAGCAAAATATCAAGGAAACTGGCAACTGGCTATCAATGAGAATAGTATACAGTTTCAGTTAGAATTCCCAGTATTGTAGTAGAAGAAAAGTACCATATAACCATAGTGTCAGAATCCCAAACTCATTCTTGAGATTGTTGTTGTTTAGTCACTAAGTCCTGTCCAACTCTTTGCAACTTCATGGACTGTAGCACGCCCGGCTCCCCTGTCTTTCACTATCTCCCAGAATTTGCTCAAACTCATGTCCTTTGAGTCAGTGATGCCATCCAACCATCTTATCCTCTCTAATCCCCTTCTCCTGATCTCAGTCTTTTCCAGCATCAGGGTCTTTTTAATGAGTCGGCTCTTCACATTAGGTGGCCAAAGTATTATAGCTTCAGCTTCAGCATCAGTCCTTCCAAAGAATATTCAGGACTGATTTCCTTTAGGATTGACTGGTTTGATCTCCTTGCTGTCCAAGAGACTCTCAAGAGTCTTCCCAGCACCACAATTTGAAAGCATTAATTCTTTGGTGCTCAGCCTTCTAACAGTCCAACTCTCACATCCATATATGACTACTGGAAAAACCATAGCTTTGACTATATGCATCTTTGTGGGCAAAGTGATGTCTCTGCTTTTTAAAATGCTGTCAATGTTTGTCATAGCTTTTCTTCCAAGGAGCAATGGTCTTTTAATTTCATGGCTGCAGTCACTATCTACAGTGATTTTGGAGCCCAAGAAAGTAAAATTTGCCACTGTTTTCACTTTTTGCCCAGCTATGCGCCATGAAGTGATGGGACCAGATGCCATGATCTTTGTTTTTTGAATGTTGAGTTGTAAGGCAGGTTTTTCATTCTGCTATTTTACCCTCATAAAGAGGCTCTTTATTTCCTCTTCACTTTCTGCCATTGTAGTGGTATCATCTGCATATCTGAGGTTGTTTATCTTTATCCTGGCAATCTGGATTCCAGCCTGTGATTCAACCAGCCCGCAAAGAGTGGGACAGAACTGGGTGCCTGAACTGAATTGAACTGAAGACAATCAAAGCCCTACAGACTCAAGAGTTTTTTTTACCTCCCCATCCCTTAACTGCCTAAAAGAATGTACATAGGAACCCCTTATAAAGAAGAGAGCTTTTAGGAAAAGAATGTACTTTACATCAGAAAGACTTTAATCTCCATGTAACTTGTCTTCTTCCACTTTGAAATTCCAGACCCCTACCCCATTCTTCTCAGCTCAGGTTGGTGATGGGGTTTAGAACAGTGATTTTGGAGCCCAAGAAATAAAGTCTGTCACTGTTTCCATTGTTTCCTCATCTATTTGCCATGAAGTGATGGGATCGGATGCCATGATATTAGTTTTTTGAATGCTGAGTTTTAAGCCAGTTTTTCACTCTTCTCTTTCACTTTCATCAAGAGACTTTTTAGTTCCTCTTTGCTTTCTGCCATAAGGATGGCATCATCTGCATATGTGAAGTTATTGATATTTCTCCCCAGAAATCTTGATTCTGGTGTACTTTAGTCTCACACTATTATTTTTCATTTATCTTCTAATTCTGGTTCTCTCCTCCTTTGAGATGAATTGATACTGTGAAGATAAGTAATTTTTCCAAAATACGTCCAGCAAAAATAAAAAGGCAAAAAGGGAAAAAAGTTAATCCAAACATTCTAGCTTTCTTTATTGTGAATGCATAAAGATAATTTCCACACTAAGTATTTTCAAAAGATGTCCTACGAGGCTATAAATTTAGGGTTCGTGTAAGGGTTTTAATAGATTTTTGAGCTGAGGAAAGAACAAATTAAATTGTGCATTTCTTAATTATGTGCATTTTTCTGAGCAGAGTCTCCAGTATTTGAAAAAATATGTATCTGTGAAACAAACAAAAGCTCTTAAGAAATACAAATGATGACAAAAGACCCAGTCAGAAAATGAGCAGAAGACCTAAACAGACATTTCTCTAAAGACAACATATAGATTGATCAATAAGCACATGAAAAAATACTCAGCGTCACTAACTGCCATAGAAATGCAAATCAAAATTATAGTGAGCTCATTCTGACTTCACACTTGTCAGAATGGTCATCATTAAAAAGTCTATATATAAGAAACAAATACTGTTGGGAAATTAACTGGTGCAGTTGCTATGGAAAACAGTATAGAGGTTTCTTAATAGAGTTGTCATATGATCTGGCAAACTGCAGTTCTGAGTATATATCCAGATAAAGTATAATTAAAAAAGATACATGATCCCAGTGTTTAGAGTAGTTATATTTAAAATGGCCTAGATAAAGAAGCAAAAGTCCATTGACAGATGAATGGGTAAAGAAGATGTGGTAAGTATACAGAACAGAATACTACTCAGCCATAAAGAGAATGAAATTATGTCATTTGCAGCAACATGGATGTGCCTAGCATATCAAGTGAAGCAAGTCAGAAAGAGAAAGACAAATATCATATAACTACTTATATGAGGAATCTAAAATATGACAAAATGAATTTATTTATGAAATAGACTCACAGACATAAAAAACAAACTTACAATTCCAAAAGGGGAAAGAGGGTGGAGGAGGGATAAAGTAGGAGCTTTCAATTGGAAAAGACCCCGATGCTGGGCAAGATTGAAGGCAGGCAGAGAAGGGGACGACAGAGGATGAGATGGTTGGATGGCATCACCGATTCGATGGACATAAGTTTGAGAAAGCTCTGGGATTTGGTGATGGACAGAGAAGCCTGGTGTGCTGCAGCCCATGGGGTCGCAAACAGCTGGACATGACTGAGCGACTGAACTTTGAACTTTTGAGATTATCAGATACAGATTACTTTATACAAAACAGATAAATAACAAGGTCCAGCTGCATAGGACAGGAAAGTATATTCAATATCCTATAATAAACCATAATGGAAAAGAATGTAAAAAGAGCATATATGCATGTATATGTATTATATATATATATTACTATACATATATATAGCTATACTTCAATAAAAAAGAAATACAAAGTATGTTATTCTCTCCTGTTAACTATTTTTGTAACACATAAGCAGCAAAGAATATCTTTATCTTCAGCTGAATATAATGTTGGTTTTTGTTTGCTAGTAAATTACAGACAAAGTTTTAAAATAAAAACAAATTTAAAAATAAAAAGGCACTACAATTTCTAGCCAAGATGGCAAAGCTTGGCCAGATCAGTAAAGGCACTAACAATAAACAAACTGATAAAGAAAAGTAAATCTGTTTGAAAACTTCTTAGAGATTACTAACAGCCAGAAATGAAAAGAAAATTCTCAGGAAGAAAGAATGAGAAAAAAATAGCTCACTGAGGTAAGTTCAAATTTTTGCATACTACTTTACCCTTCAGGCATTGTCTGCTCTTAGTTTCAGACAAGGGGCCAAGAAGCTGGACAGAGGAAGCAGATAAGAAGCTGGGAGACCAGTAGGGCTTTCAGCAATCTTATAATCCTAGGGAGGAATAAAAAATTAAGGGATATGAAAGCAGTCAGATTTTCATGCCAAGACTGGGATCATGGGGGGGAAAAAAAGGAAGGCACATAGAAACAAGATTGTTTTCCAGGTTTTACCTCAATATAAAAAATAGAATATAATCTAAATAGAGTGCAAAAAGTAAAAATCATCATGTGCACAAAAAACACATAAGACATATTGATCAGAGTAAATAAGGATGTTGTTTGTATAACTGAGGCTCATAAAGGGAGGAAAAAGAGAATGATACAGAAGCAATATTTGGAGAGAAAATATTTGAGAATTTTTCCAAGACTGATAAAAAATGTAAAAATACAGATTTAAGAAATTCCAGAAACTCACATGGTATTAATAAAAGGAAAACCATATCTAGGAATATCACAATAAAACTACTTAAAAACAAAACCAAATTTCTAAACTTGACCAGAAAAATAAAAGGTTAATTATAAAAGGCCATCATTAAGTTTTTTGCTGACATCTCAATAAAATAATGGAAAATGGATAGCAGTGGAACAGTACCATTAAAGTGCTGAAATGAAACAATATTGAATATAGAATTCAATATACAGGGAAAATATTATTCAGTAATAAAAACAAATCAAAACTATCTCTAGATATATTTCTTTACCCACAAAACTCTTAAGAATTTATTACCGTAAGTCAATTCCAAAAGTGATACCAAGACAAATTAACTGGGGAAAAATAAACTAACAAAACTATTTTAGACATAAGCACAAGAATGCAAAAAAAAAAAAAAAAAAGTTTGGTTTATGCTTGAGAGAAAAAAAAAAGAATAATAAATGTTTAAGTCAATAAAAATAGTGACATGGGGTTAAAATAGAGCTTCTTAGGTGTCTCAGTGGTAAAGAATCTTACTGCCAACACAGGAGATGCAAGAGACGCAGGTTCAATCCCTGGGTCTGGAAGATCCCCTGGAGTAAAAAATGGCAAACCACTCTTGTGTTCTTGTCTGGAAAATTCCATGGACAAAGGAGCCTGGGGGGCTGCAGTCCACGGGGTTGCAAAGAGTCAGACATGACTGAGTGACTACTCAGGCACAGGGTTAAAATACATGTATATTAAAAACCATAATGTTAATAATAAACAGTTCATTAACAAAGGCTTACTCCAGGAATTAAATGGTGGTTTAGAATTCAAATATTAACCAGTGTATATTAATAAGATAAAAAGAGAAATAGTATGATTAAAAATTTTTATGATAAAAAAGTCACAAATAATCAGTGTGATGTTGTACAAGGCCCATCTAAGTTTACTATAGCCTAGCAAAGTGACTTTCACCATTTTTCCTTCTCTCCTTTCCCACATTCTTTCTATACCACATTTTTCATAGCTTCTTTCATAATGCTCTATTTTCTTGGAATCCCCTTTCCATAACCATTTAGCTATAGGAATGAGAAGTCATCCTGGACTCCCTTTAGATAGACTTGATTGTTCTTTCCTCTACCGTTTACTCTTCACTTTGTGTCATAATTATTTGATTATTTGACCTTGCTTGCTATTAAGCCCAGAGAAGGCAATGGCACCCCACTCCAGTACTCTTGCCTGGAGAATCCCATGGATGGAGGAGCCTTGTAGGCTGCAGTCCATGGGGTCGCGAAGAGTCGGACATGACTAAGCGACTTCACTTTCACTTTTCACTTTCATGCCTTGGAGAAGGAAATGGCAACCCACTCCAGTGTTCTTGCCTGGAGAATCCCAGGGACAGGGGAGCTGTCTATGGGGTCGCACAGAGTTGGACACGACTGAAGTGACTTAGCAGCAGCAGCAGCAGCTATTAAGCCTCTCAAACCTTTTTTCCACTTAAGTTCCTGTAGAAATTATAGGCTATATATTTTTTTAATGTGTGTTTTCACAGTAATGACCAGCAATGCCTGGCATATGGCAAATATTGTTAAATAAATGAGTGAATAACTGAATAAATGAATGAATCAGTAAAGGAAAATTTGAAGGCTTTATGTACAAAGAAAGTAGAATTACTGAGACAAATGTGTTTCTCATGCAAAAGTTGTGCCCTGCCAAAGCTAAATTCATTGTGGCTCTTTAGAATTATCTTAGACAGACAGACAGAGATTAGCTCAGTCACGTCCAACTCTGCAACCCCACAGACTGCAGCCCACCAGGCTCCTCTGTCCATGGGATTCTCCAAGCAAGAATACTGGAGTGGGTTGCCGTTCCCTTCTCCAGGGTATCTTCCTGACCCTGGGGTTGAACCTGGGTCTCCCATATTGTAGGCAGATTCTTTACCATCTGAGCCACCAGGGATTATTTTGTGACAAATCCCTCTTTTATAGAGGATAGGTAGATGTGTATATGTGTGCATCTTCTGAATTATATTTTTGTCAAGATAAAATCAAATAACATAGTAAATTTTTTTGAAAAATATTATACAAAAGTAATTTAATGAATTTATATTTTTATGCTGAAAACAAGTTGAGGAAAACAATTGGTGTGTTCAGCTATTTTGATTTCATAAGGAGAAATTTGATTGTACACACCAGTACATTTATTACACATCAATGACTGCACACATTGTATAAATCAGTTTCTTTTTTTTTTTAGGCCTTAACTAAAATAGATATTTAAGTGGTCCTGTATGTATTTATTCTATGATTGTACACAATTTCATACACAATTTTCAAACTCTTTAATCTTCCTGGTTTTATAATCAGATTAGTCAAAATTAATATTTAGACTCATGAGGCTCATGCCATAATAATTATCTATAAATCCCTTAGGTCACATTTTAGGATATTAGTATAAATGCAGTGAGGAATCCCTATTTTAAAATTAAATAATGAATATTAGATTATATTATTCTAGCCTTAATATTTGCATGTGTGCATGCTCAGTCGTGTCCAACTCTTTGTGACCCCATGGACTATAGCCTGCCAGGCTCCGCTGTCCGTGGGATTTCCCAGGCAAGAACACTGGACTGGGTTGCCATTTTCTTCTCTAGGGGATTTTCCTGACCTTGGGATCGAACCTATGTCTTGCTTACTATTTACATGGTAAAAAATGAAAGAAAAGAAGAATAGGATTTTTCTCACTAATTATTATATACTATTCCAATATTGAGGATAAAAATTCTAAAACTAAGATTGCTGTGAATAGAATTTATGGGTCAAGAGTTTAATCTCAATATGTAGGACAATGTTTATCTCCACTATTTATAGATTTAATGATTATATAATGATTAATAACTTTTATGGATATTGATTGGAAAAAGATACAAATAAAGTGCATTCTGAAGTTTGTACTTAACTTTAAGTAAAGCATATTTTATTAGTTTTTATGGTTTCTTAGAGCTTCATTAACAATTAGAGATATGATAAGAATGACAGCTACTAAATTTACATTCCCAAATCAAGAAATTTATAAAAAACAACTTTGAACTATAAAGATAGCAAAGCAAGACATTTACAATTTTAATTTAAAAATTCATATAAAAGATACTGTCAAATATTACATGGCTTATTAATGATTTGAAATTTATTAAATGAAGAAAAACTTTTTTATTGAAAACGTCTACATACAAATTGAAAGTTTCTCAAATTGTGTTTTTCTATATGTTGCCAATATTAGGTTTAATTCAATTGAATATTTTAGTTTACCTTGCTATTTTCATGCCATGGAAAGGATAAATCTGATTGAAGGAAAACTTTTAAATATAGAAACATATTATGAAAAATGAAAAATCATCAATGATTTCAACATTAGAAATAACAATGCTTAGTATTTTGAATAATTATAAATTTAGCTTATTACCATCATTATATATTTTTTGTGTATATGATCAGTTGTGTCTGACTCTTTGCAACCCCATGCACTAGAGCCCGCCAGGCTTCTCTGTCCAAGAAATTTTCTAGGCAAGAATACTGGAGTGGGTTGCCATTTCTTTCTTCAGGGATCTTCCCGACCCAGGGATCAAACCCAGGTCTCCCGCATTGTAGACAGACGCTTTACCATCTGAGCCACCAGGGAAGTCTTTGCAATTATGCTTATAGAAGTACAATTAATAAAAGATTTATGTGTTTATGGTTTCCTGTGGCTCATATGGTAAAGAATTCACCTGCAAGGCAGGAAACCTGGCTTCAGTCCCTGAGTCAGGAAGATCCCCTGGAGAAGTGAATGGCTACCCACTTTAGTATTCTTGCCTTGAGAATTCCATGGACAGAGGAGCCTGGTGAGCTACCATCCATGAGGTCACAAAGAGTTGGACAATACTGAGCAACAATACATGTATGCTTATTTTTAGAGGATTATCTGTGACCCTTGGGTTATAGGATTGTGAAAAGTCGAAATATGTTGGTTCAAACTTCGGCTTTGTTAATGACAGCATGATACTATTTATTCTAACATTTTCAGAACTCAGTTTTCTGACTCATAAGAATGAATACATAATATTGTGTGATCAGTATGTTGTAGGGAAATGAATTAACAATTAGAATAATAACCAGCAACATGTACCTAATAATATAAGGTGATATTGAAATAAACTATATCTACTTTTACATACATTGCAAAAATTACTCTCAAGTGAACCTGTATTTAAATATGATGTTGCTACTTGGAAAAATTTGATGCTGTCTTAGGAACACAGTACTGCTGACCCTCATAATTTCATATATTACTATTCTATTATCTATAAGAAAACTCTACCTTAACATTTGAAAATGTTATAAGAGAGAAATTAAAGGGCTATATTAAATATTGACTACAGAAATTTAGAACTGCTATGAAAAGTTCTTCAAGCATTGCAAACTACTATAGTGGTCATAAACACATTAGATGTGAATAAGTTAATATTTTATTTTTAATCCTATATTTTGGATCTTCCCTTTTGTAGGGATTATAACTTCAAAAAAAAAAGACATTAATATGATGATATATAGAAAATAAATCTAAAAATAATTAAGAAACGACACTAGTTTTACAGATTTATTCATTAATTAATTCTTTTTTAAATGGCAATTTTTAAAAATGAAAACTCCCAGTGAATTTTAGAAACCATCCATAGAAAGGGGAAAATTGAGCCTGAAAGTGGTATTCCAAAAGTAAAAGCTTTAATAAAATTTAACATTATTAATAATAATTTTTAAGTATAACAATAAACTAATATATCATTTGGAAGTAGAAATATCAGAATATAATAAACAGATAGTTATATCATCATAAAATATTTTCTTGAAAAAATTATGCAAGTTACTGACAAAGGAACTACATTTCAAATAGAGCAATGAAGCATAGGATTCTATTTTTTTTTTTACAATAAGACCATTTTTTCAAACAAAATCTTATGAGTAATTATTCTAAAACACATCTGAAACCATGGCTCCTGTAGAATGATAGACTCCAAAATATTGTATGTGAGAATTATCCAGAAAGTTTTAAAAGCATGCAGATTAGACCTCATCACAGATAATTAAAAATAATATGCCTCCCAAGTGATTCCAAAATAGCTAGGGGTGAGAATCAGGTCTCTGGACCACTGCTGTCAACTAAAGAATCCAAGAAATAGATTTGGAAGACCACTAGAAGAGCAAGTTGTTTTTATTTGGCAACCCACTCCAGTGTTCTTGCCTGGAGAATCCCAGGGACAGAGGAGCCTAGTGGGCTGCCTGCCGTCTATGGGGTCGCACAGAGTCGGACAGGACTGAAGCGACTTAGCAGCAGCAGCAGCAAGTAAATTATATTTTGAAGTAAGTAAGATTTTAATAAAAGTAATTTATGAAATAAAAACAGTAAATGTTGCTTAGTCTTTTGATGAGTTTCTGGTCACATGAAATATACCACACAGTGATAAAGTAAATAATTATAAAACAGGAAAGGAAGCCATCTACTATTGAAAAATATCTCATCAATTGAGGCAGTCAGAATGAAACTGAAAAAAGCAACAGCCTGGCTAAAAAGCACATGAAAAGATTCTCAACATCATTAATTTTTAGAGAAATGCAAATCAAGACTGCAATGAAGTATCACCCAACACTGAATATAATGGCCATGATCAAAAAAATCTCTAAAGAGTACATGCTGGAGAGGGTGTAGAGAAAAGGGAATCCTCCCACAGTGTTGGTGAGAATGTACATTGTACAGTCACTATGGAGAACAGTCAGCAGCAGAGCTACCGTATGATCCAGCATTCCCACTGTTGAGCATACAGCTGAAAAGTGAAAGTGAAAGTCACTCAGTAGTGTCCAACTCTTTGCAACACCATGGACTGTACAGTCCATGGAAATCTCCCAGCCAGAACACTGGAGTGGGTAGCTGTTCCATTCTCCAGGGGATCTTCCCAACCAGGGATCAAACCCAGGTCTCCCGCATTGCAGGGAGATTCTTTACCAGCTGAGCCACAAGGGAAGCCCAAGAATACTGGAGTGGGTAGTATATCCCTTCTCCAGGGGATCTTCCAAACCCAGGAATTGAACTGGGTTCTCCTGCATTGCAGGTGGATTCTTTATCAGTTGAGCTACCAGGGAAGCCCTGGAGAAATATATCCGGAAAAAACCATAATTTGAAAAGATACATGCAACCCAATGTTCACTGCAACTGTATTTACAATAGCCAGGATATGGATGCAGTCTGTCCATCAACAGAGGAATGGATAAAGAAGATGAGGTACATACATACATGTGATATTAATCAGCCATGAAAACTAGGAAATAATGGCATTTGCAGCAACAAGGATGGGCCTGTATGTAGTCTTACTGAGTAAAGTAAGTCAGACAGAGAAAGACAAATATATAATATTGCTTATATGTGGTATCCAGACAGGGTACAAATTAACTTATCTCCAAAACAGAAATAGGGTCATAGATGTAGAAAACAACCTTATGGTTACTAGGAGGTTAGAAGGGAAGGGATAAACTGGGAAATTGGAATTGACGTATACACACTACTATATATGAAATCAGTTCAGTTCAGTCGCTTAGTTGTGTCTGACTCTTTGCCACCCCATGGACTGCAGCATGCCAGGACTCCCTGTCCATCACCAACTCCCAGGGTTTCTCAAACTCATGTCCATTGATGTTGGTGATGCCATCCAACCATCTCATCCTCTGTCATCCCTTTCTCCTCCCACCTTCAATCTTTCCCAGCATCAGGGTCTATTTCAATGAGTCACTTCTTCGCATCAGGTGGCAAAACTATTGGAGTTACAGCTTCAGCATCAGTCCTTCCAATGAATATTCAGGACTGATTTCCTTTAGGATGGACTGGTTGGATCTCCTTGCAGTCCAAGGGACTCTCAAGAGTTTCCTCCAACACCACAGTTCAAAAGCATCAATTCTTCAGTGCTCAGCTTTCTTTATAGTCCAACTCTCATATCCATACATGACTACTGGAAAAATCAGAGCTTTGACTACATGGACCTTTGTTGGCAAAGTAATGTCTCTGCTTTTTAATATACTGTCTAGGTTGGTCATCGGAGAATGCAATGGCACCCCACTCCAGTACTCTTGCCTGGAAAATCCCATGGACGGAGGAGCCTGGTGGGCTGAAGTCCATGGGGTCGCTAAGAGTCGGACACGACTGAACGACTTCACTTTGACTTTTCACTTTCATGCATTGGAGAAGGAAATGGCAACCCACTCCGGTGTTCTTGCCTGGAGAATCCCAGGGACGGGGGAGCCTGGTGGGCTGCCGTCTATGGGGTCACACAGAGTTGGACATGACTGAAGTGACTTAGCAGCAGGTTGGTCATAAGCTTTCTTCCAAGGAGCAAGTGTCTTTTAATTTCATGGCTGCAGTCACCATCTGTAGTGATTTTGGAGTCCCCCAAAATAAAGTCTGTCACTGTTTCCATTGTTCCCCCATCTATTTGCCATGAAGTGATGGGACCAGATACCTAATAGTGACCTACTGTATAGCACAGGGAACATTACTCAATATTCTGTAATGGCTTATATGAGAAAAGGATCTAAAACATAGTGGATATGTGTATGTATAACTGATTCATTTTGCTGTATTCCTGAAACTAACACAACATTGTATGTAAAATATACTCCAATAATTTTTTTTAAAAAAAGCATCAGCCAATGAATTAACAATTACTTTCATTCAGTATGAGACACTTGGAGCTATATATTTTAGAGTAGACTTGATTTCTACTCTCAAAAAACATAATAAAAAAGAAATTTCCAGTTAGAACATATACCCATTTTACATAATACATGGTGTTGTATATTATATGTAATATGTTGTATGCATAATACTGTATGTAATATGCTCTACACATATACATGCACATAAGTCCATTCTGAAGGAGATCAGCCCTGGGATTTCTTTGGAAGGAATAATGCTAAAGCTGAAACTCCAGTACTTGGGCCACCTCATGCGAAGAGCTGACTCATTGGAAAAGACTCTGATGCTGGGAGGGATTGGAGGCAGGAGGAGAAGGGGACGACAGAGGATGAGATGGCTGGATGGCATCACTGACTCGATGGACGTGAGTCTGGGTGAACTCCGGGAGTTGGTGATGGACAGGGAGGCCTGGCGTGCTGCAATTCATGGGGTTGCAAAGAGTCGGACATGACTGAGTGACTGAACTGACTGACTAAACTGAAGTTCATTTTAAAAAGAGTAAATAATAATCTATGGTCTTTGTTGATGGTACAAGGAGATAGATTTAGAATATACTTTTAAAATCAGAATTGGTTATTTATATTTCATCATTATTTGAATATTGTTTAATATTATACAAACTTTTAAGCTACTATGTAAGTAACTAAAATATCTGTTAATAAATTTCAACCTGAAAGTTCCAGATAGATGAGATAACAGTGAAGTTCTTATTATCAATTTTTTGGATCATCTACACATTTCTTCAGCCTGATTATGACTCTATCTTTAATTTGGCTCCAAGAAAATTGAAGCAAATGCTTTAATACAGATGAAGACAAGTTAATTAGTATACTTTCTTTTTAAAGTTAATCAGTGGTCTTCATTATGCCTGAAAGAATGTGTGACATTAATATCTATCCCCTAAATTAAATAATGCACTTGTGAACCACACAATAAGTATATTGAAAACTAGATTATTAAAATATATGATTTTAAAAAGTCATCTTGCTACAAACAGAAGCACTTAGAGTGGCAAGACAAATGATTGCTATAAAATGTACCTGTTTCAATATATTAAAGAAAGTTATATTTTTCTCACTTGAGAAGTATAATAACTTTAGGGCTTCCCTGGTGGCTCAGAAGTTAAAGCATCTGTCTGCAATGCGGGAGACCCGGGTTGGATCCCTGGGTTGGATCCCTGGGTTGGGACGATCCCTTGGAGAAGGAAATGGCAACCCACTCCAGTATTCTTGCCTGGAGAACCCCATGGATGGAGGAGCCTGGTAGGCTACAGTCCGTGGGGTCGCAAAGAGTCAGACACGACTGAGTGACTTCACTTTACTTTTTAATAACTTTAGGAATTTATAATCCTTGAAGTATATAATTCATTTCCTGATACTTGGGCCAAATGTCTTAATAAAAATTCAAGGTTATGGAAATCATTTTAAAATTAAATTTTATTTAATCAATGGGAAATCTTCTGACCATATTGCTATTTCTCAGTAAAAAAAAAAAAAAAAAGAATGAAAACACTGAAAATCTGAGTTTAAATTCAAGACTGTAGGTCTTAACCCTGTCTGGCTAATTGGGCATGTCTGACATTTGTTTTTTTGCCTTGTTCTTTTTCACTTTGAATCTTTTCTTTAATGAAAGCAAAATTCTTGACAATCACACTGCCCCAGAGATTAGATTTGTAGCAAAGAAGTCAGTCCCTTTACATTTATATTTCTCCTAAATTCTCGTCCTTTTTAGTAACATTATCTATTTCTTTACCGTTTCGCAGTGACTTATTTCACCTGCTAATGTTTCTCATTCATGGTATTATTACTGTGATCATTATTGCTTGTAATCAGAACACACATCTTGCTGTTAGTTTAAAGCACAACTTTAAAAAAAAAAAAGCTGACACTCAGATTTTGATAACAGCAGGGACTGAATGGCACCTTGAGTCATTTACTTCTTAAATCACTTCAAAGTTTAAGTCTCCAAACCATTCCAGGAAATTGCAAATATTTCACTATTTACAGAGAGATTGTAGACAGGCACTTCCTTTTCATCACTGTTGTATATCAGTTTTTGAACATCTAACCTGAAGAGAGCTCCTTTGTCTCTTGTGCATGCACTTATTCACTCAGCAAACAGTCACTCAGAATTTGCCACATCCTAAGAACTGTACGAGGCAGTAAAAAGTCAAAAATTAAAAAAAGAAAAAAGTCCCTGCCTTCCAGGTGCTCATATGAAAGATCAAAGCAAGCAGACATTTGGTATACACTGGGATCTGGGGAATGGATTAAAGTTTTGCATGTTATAAGGACACGGAGAAAGGGAAGGGAAGAGAGAGGGAAGTTTTCCCAGTGGAAATAAACAGAAGCTAAATTTGAATTAACAGTAAATGTCAGCAAGTGGTGGGGGAATGGTACTTCAAGTCTCTGCTGGCCAAGAAAATGCACTGCTCAGGTCTCCTACGGTGGAGCACAGTTGACTGACAGCCCCGGCTGGACTCAATGCTTTATGAATATAGAAGCTATACTTCCCTTGGCTTGTTTCAGACCTAAAACTGAGAGCTGTGGGGTACTTGTGCAGGCCGTTCCTGTGGGATGGGGGACTCTTCTAATGGATACCTTTGGTTCCATCCCTCTTTGCCTGATAAAGCATTCTTTTGTGCTAAAGTCAGAATTTTCCTTCCAAGTCCTCCTACCTCTCCCCTCTTATTTATTTTATTTATTTTTTTTTTCAGGTCAAGTTTCTAGGGACTGATTGGTTTTTCTCTCTATTTCTTTTTCTTCCTTTTTATCTTTCATATATGTTCCCTTCCCTCACCCTCAATCTCTCTTTCATGACTAACCTAGGTTTGTAGACTGCTTTTTATGCTCAGATGCTCAGTCGTGTCTGACTCTTTGCGACCCCATGGACTGTAGCCTGCCAGGCTCTGCTGTCCATGGGATTCCTCCAGCATGGGGTGCCATTTCCTCCTGCAGGGGATCATCTGGACCCAGGGATTGAACCCACGTCTCCAGCATTGGCAGGTGGATTATTTACCAGAAGCTGCATGTAGAAATCCCCTGCTTCTTGGGAAACCTGAAATAACACAGTTGGTACCAAGAGTAGTCAAAAGAACATGGGGTTTTCTGACTGGTTCACTTGTTGTGTGGTGAGCAAGGAGGATACTATCTTTCGTGGTATCTGGGTATAGACAGCCCTGGGCAGAAGTGGTAGCCTAACTGCTGAAGATTTTAATGGAGGTAACCTGGGAAAATGTCCTGGTATAGGGAAGCCCCATGAAGGTGCAAAGATTGAGAGATTTTATATTTCAAATGACATGACCAATAATGGGCTAACATTCAAATATACAAACAGTTTATACACATCAACATCTAAGAAACAAAAAACTTGATTAAAAAAAGGGGCATAAGACCTTAACAGACATTTTCCCAAAGAAGACATACAGATGGCCAACAGAAACGTTAAAAGATGCTCAGTACTGCTAATTACCGCTGCTGCTGCTAAGTCGCTTCAGTCGTGTCCGACTCTGTGCGACCCCATAGACGGCAGCCCACCAGGCTCCCCCGTCCCTGGGATTTTCCAGGCAAGAATACTGGAGTGGGTTGCCATTTCCTTCTCCAATGCATGAAAGTGAAGAGTGAAAATGAAGTTGCTCAGTCGGGCCCGACTCTTAGGGATCCCATAGACTGCAGCCCACCAGGTTCCTCCGTCCATGGCATTTGCCAGGCAAGAGTACTAGAGAAATGCAAATCCGAACCACAAGGAGATATCACCTCACAGCTGTGAGAAGAGTAGTACAGTGTTAACCACTCAATGGCTGTTATCAAAAAGTCTACAAATAACACATTTTGGCAAGGTTGTGGAGAAAAGGGAACCCTAGGACACTGCTGGTGAGAATACATATTGGTGCAGCCACTGTGGAAAATACATGGAGGTTTCCCAAAATACTAAAATCAGAATCACCATATGATCTAGCAGTTCCACACCTGGGTATATATCCAAAGAAATAAAACACTGATTCGAAAATACACGCACCTAAATGTTCATAAAGCATTGTTTATGAAAGCCACAATATGGAAGCAATCTGTGTCTATCAGCAGATGAATGAATAAACAAGAGGTGTGTATATATGTATATATATACACAACAGAATATTACTCAACCATAAAAAAGAATGAAATGCTTCCATTTGCAATAACATGGGTGGACCTAGAGAGTATTATGCTTACTGAAATAATTCAGAGAAAGACAAATAATATATGTTATCACTTATATGTGGATTAAAAAAAATGAAACAAATGAATGAATATACCAAAACAGAAACAGACTCAGAAATACAGAGAAAAAGACACTGTTTGGCAGTGGGGAGAGGGGCATGGGAAGGGGCAAGATAGGGGCAGAGGATTAAGAGGCACAAAGTGCTATGTATAAAATAAATAAGCTACGAGGATATGTTGTACAACACAGGAAATATAGACAATATCTTATAATAACTTTAAATGGAGTACGCTGCTGCTAAGTCTTTTCAGTCATGTCCGACTCTGTGCGACCCCGAGCTGACAGCCCGCCAGGCTCCCCCGTCCCTGGGATTCTCCAGGCAAGAACACTGGAGTGGGTTGCCATTTCCTCCTCCAATGCATGAAAGTGAAAAGTCAAAGTGAAGTCGCTCAGTCGTGTCTGACTCTTAGCGACCCCGTGGACTGAGCCTACCAGGCTCCCCGTCCATGGGATTTTCCAGGCAAGAGTACTGGAGTGGGGTGCCATTGCCTTCTCCATAAATGGAGTATAGTATACAAGAACACTGAATCACTATGTTGTACACCTGAAATTAATATAGTATTATAAATCAACTATGCTTCAATTAAAAAATATTTGTCTCATTAGTAAAAAAAAAAAAACTAGATTCAGGAGTTTTAGAAATATGGGGTTAATGATTCCTACAAGGACCTCAGAGCTGGCTGGTTATTACTACTTTGAATTGACTTCTTGCCAGTGAGATAATGAGAAACTGAAGGATGTTAGCAAGCAGTAAAAGACAGTACTGTGAGGTGTCTCGAATGGTAAGCGCTATTTAGATATAACTTTTATTGTTATGATACAAAGAAGATTGACTCTAGAATATTAAAGATAGCTCAAAGTAAGGGAAATGGCATTCTTTACTGGTTTGTATTAACTGAGTAGCAATAATATGGACTTTTAACAATTCTGCAAAGATTTTAACACTATGGCTGTAAGTGTGTGCTAAGCTTCTTCAGTCGTGTCCAACTCTTTGCGAACCTATGGACTATAGCCTGACATACTCCTCTGTCCATGGGATTCTCCAGACAAGAACACTAGAGTGGGTTGCCATGCCCTCCTCCAGAGGATCTGCACAAACCAGGGATCGAACCCGTGTCTCTTATGTCTGCTGCATTGGCAGTCAGGTTCTTTATAACTACTGCCACCCGAGAAGCCCAGCACTATGCTTGTGCTGTGTGTGTGTAGTCGCTCAGTTATATCTGACTCTTTGCGACCCTGTGAACTGTAGCCTGCCAGGCTCCTCTCGCTATGGGAATCTCCTGGCAAGAATACTGGAATGGGTTGCCATGTCCTCCTCAAAGGGATTTTTCCAATTCAGGGATGAAACCAAGGTGTCCTGCTTTGCAGTCAGATTCTTTACAGTCTGAGCCACCAGGGAAGTCAACAATATGTCTAATAAATTTCAAATGGTCATCAGCATCAACCAAAGAAAAAAACATTTTGAATTTATGTTGAATTTATGTGGTAATGTCTGGTAGACTGTTTATGACCAACTTATATGTGGACTAGAGAAGGTGCAGTGAAAGAACTCATTTTCACAGAAAAAGAAACCAGTCATGCTGTGCTGAAACCAGCATGAATACTTTAGTCTTCTAAGAAAACTGGTGAATGTGCAAAATTATGGTTGATTGGACAATCTACCCAGTAGGTGAGATTAGGAGGCATAAAATATGTTCTATTTCTGTAGTGTTGAAGAGCAGGAGGTTTAGAGTGACATCTGAATCCATTAGGCGCTAGTCATGTAACAGTGAGCAAATAATTTAATTTCTACAGCCTCACTTTTCTGTAAAAAAGGAATAAATATTTGGCACAGAAAATCACACACAATAAACAGCCTAAGAAAACTAGTTATTGTTATGGTTACATCACTCGTTCCTCTTAACATTATATGGGTCCTTTTATTCTGAAGATATTTCCACCCTTTGGCTCTGGGAAATTAACTTTTATCACATTCTTCCTCTTGCTTCCTGTTTAGTTTTTGACCTTCTTTCTATTGTTCTGATATGTATTTAACTGTTCTTTTTCATTTTTCCTTTCATATTTTCACCTCTTGGTATGTTTGCTCTTTTCTTTGAAAAATTTCATCACATTCTATCCTCCAGTGCTTTTACAGATTTATAACACATACAGTCATATTTCAGATTTCAAGGCGCTATTTTCCCACAACCTTTCCTTTTTCAGAATTAAGTATTTTATTTTCAGAAACAATACATTCTTGATTTTTTTCAGTGTTATATTTAGATCTTTTTATATGTACCAATCTAGTTTGCTATTTTCACATTCCCTGAAAAATCTGTTTATTCTCTGTTTAGATGTTATTTTGTTTATTTTATTCTAGAAGTTGTCCTCAGAGGCCTGGTGATCCTTGTCCGTCCCTCATATTTTTTGTAATGTGGATTAGTCTGTTTCTTCTCTAAAATAGGAAGAATCACTGGATTAGCAGTGGACAGGAAGTGGTAAACAAATTTAAAAAAAAGGAGTGTGGAAGAGTTATTGTTTATATTACATCTCAACAGATAATTACCAAATTGACAATAAGTAAAAATTGGTACTGGTGGGTTAATTAAGAGCAAGACAGTTATGAAAGTGCTTAAATGTTGAATTCTAAACTGATTTTCATTCAATTTATTTCATAAATGTTAAGTTCTTATACTCTTTTAAAGAAAGTGAGACTCTATATTTAATTAATATCTTAGGATGTGGAACAGCAAGAACGAGAAAGGAATACTCTAATTAACTAATTCACTCAAAAGAAAAACTTTGGAATTATGTGGAAAGATTGTGTCTGAATGTATATTCATAAGTTTAAAGCTACAATGAAATATTTAAGATCGACAGATATTATTTCTGGGGTTTCTTGTTATAAGTGACTTTTTTGATCTATTGACTAAATACTAATAGTTTCACATTAGAAGTGTGAACTAAAATGGCAAATAAATTTGTCTTTAACAAACATAATTATAGTGGAATAGCATATTCATCTATATTTTCACATGTATAGTCTTTATATTAATTTAAGGATCCCAATATAATCAGTGTATTAGTATACACTTTGTTATGAGGGAGAGCTTTGCTACACAAAGAGAGATCCAAGCTGGAATCAGGATTCCTGAGAGAAATATCAATAACCTCAGATATGCAGATGACACCAGCCTTATGGCAAAAAGTGAAGAAGAACTAAAGAGCCTCTTGATGAGTGTGAAAGAGGAGAGTGAAAAAGCTGGCTTAAAACTCAACATTCAAAAAATGAAGATTATGGCATCTAGTCCCATCACTTCATGGCATAGATGGGGAAACAATGGAAACAGTGTCAGACTTTATTTTTGGGGGCTCCAAAATCACTACAGATGGTGACTGCAGCCATGAAATTAAAAGATGCTTACTCCTTGGAAGAAAAGCTATGACCAACCTAGACAGCATATTAAAAAGCAGAGACATTACTTTACCAACAAAGGTCTGTCTAATCAAAGCTGTGGTTTTTCCAGTAGTCATATATAGATGTGAGAGTTGGACTATAAAGAAAGCTGAGCACCAAAGAATTGATGCTTTTGAACTGTGGTGTTGGAGGAGACTCTTGAGAGTCCCTCAGACTGCATGGAGATCCAACCAGTCAGTCTTAAAGGAAATCAGTCCTGAATATTCATTGGATGGACTGATGCTAAAGCTGTAACTCCAGTACTTTGGCCACCTGATGTGAAGTACGAACTCATTGGAAAAGATTCTGATGCTGGGAAAGGTTGAAGGCAGGAGGAGAAGGGGACGACAGAAGATGAGATGGTTGGATGGCATCACCGACGTCATGGACATGAGTTTAAGCAGGCTCCAGGAGTTGGTGATGGACAGGGAGGCCTGGCATGCTGTTGCAGTCCATGGGGTGGCAAAGAGTTGGACACGTTTGAATGACTGAACAACTGAACTGAACTGAGGGAGTTTGTTAGAAATGAAGAATCTCAGCCCCTCCCAGACCTACTGAATCAAAATCTGCATTTTAACAAGGTCCCCAGCTCATTCTTATGCTCACTGAAGTCTGCAGTAGATAGGAAAGAGGATCAAGTTGAGGGTCTTTATTTCTTTTTCTAGAACTAGTTTTTCCTTAAAATGCATTTTACGTTGAAGACCTTATTTCAAAATCTTGGAAGCATTAGCATGATATATTTGGGGGGAGAGCTTAGAGAAGAACAATGAGCAGCATTTCACGTCAAAAATTTGCATGAAAATCCATGTACTTGGGAAAAGAAATATACTGAAAACCTCTGGCAAAAATAAAGGCAAAGAGAAAGTAACTGGCAAGGTCAAATCAGAGATGACCAGACTAAATTAGAGGTAAGATATGGTAACGGTGGACATTTTAGCTTGATAGACAGTTTCTGGATGATTCAGTGTAAAAGCAGGTTAGCAGATAAATTTTTCAATTTAATTGAGGACTTAATGTCGATTTTTCCACTGAGAAGAAAAAGCAAGTGACAAGAAGTTTTACCACCATTGTCCTACTTTTACCATCATGGACGAGCCAGTCGATGAACTGGAAATAATAGGAGGTTGGAGAATTGGAGTTAGCCATTTAAGATTCGGTGATAATGAAGAAATCTAGGAGAGCCAGTCTGACAGGCCAGATGATGGGAAGTTACATTTCAAAAGCTTGAAAAAATGTGTTGGTTATGATCCCATAGTCTGGGTCTCTAAAATAAAAATGGTTTAAAGGACATGCATCAAAAAAGAAGTCACTAACAATTCCAGAAAGAAAGCAGACAGCTGTAGCTTTAAGCACCATTGGAGCTGACCCAGCAAGTCTTATAAGATATGGATTGACAGAGACGAGGAGACATAGAGAATGAACATATGGTTTGGTTATGTCAGGATGACGACAGGAAAGTTTAAATCTAGAAAGACAAAGGCCCTTAAATGTAGATTATTATGTGGAGATTGTGATGTAAATTTAATAGTCATGAGAAGGAAACCAGACTACTCAACTCTCACTGGGTTTCTCTCTACTTGTATTATAATCGTTTGCTCACATCAGTTTCCCTTACTAAACTGAGGACAAAAATCCAATCTGGTTAACTTAGATATTACCAAATTATAATTTAAAGTACACTCATTTAACTCTGTTGAATGAATGAGAAATAAATATTGGTAATAGGGAGTTGTAAGAATGTCTGCTAAAAAGAGAAGTTATCTTTTAAAAATATTTTTATTTATAGTTTTAAAAACTGTTATTATGATGACTAAATAATCACTTCAGAATTTTATAAAATTCTATAGTTGGCAAAAGGAAGTTCTACTAAACTCAGGCAACAGGGACATTTAAGTACAGTATCCTGATCTGAAGTAAATAGATACAAAATGATTGAGGAAAACATGAAGAATATAACTCCAAATTGCCATTCTCCATACATGTTTTAATATTTGAATAGATTTTATATGAACGCAGCTAAAATACTGGAATTTACAAGGGATATAATTAAATGTGTTCTTTAATTTCATGTTGATGATTATGTTTAGTTTTCACAGTTGCATATATTAACAACTCATTTTTTACTTTTACTGATTTGTGTGATGTAAGTAAAATTAATACTATGTTTAAATTTACTACCCTGTCCTCTTCTGTAGCTAACCACTTCTAGGATTAGTTTTCTATGTCACTTTCCAGAGCTTCACTATATATCACTACAAGAATATGAATCTACATTTTTATTTCTCTTTCCTTGTATACAAATGGTAGCATAGTATACAAAATATTTTCCAACTAGGTATCTCCCAACTTTGTCGTATTTTGGTAATCTTTCCATATGCATACATAAAGAGGTTTTTGGTTCTATTCTATTTTCAGTTTTTATTATGGAAACTGTTGAAACAAATAAAGGTAGAAAGAATAGTATGATTCCCGAAATAATTATCAATATTCTGCTACTCATGCTTCATCTGTTTCCTATTTTTATTTTTTCTTGGTTATTTTAAAACAAATCTCAGATATCTCATCAATAAATATTTTGTTTTGTACAGCTGACCATTGAAAAATATGGATTTGAACTGTGAAAGTTCAATTCAACTGAATTATTTTTTTAACAGTAGATACATGAGTTTGAGCAAACTCCTGGAGATGGTGAAGGACAGGAAATCCTTGTGTGCTGCAGTCCACGGGGTCACAAATAGTTGGACATAGCAACTGCACAACAGTACTAGAGGATCCAAGGTTAGTTGAATCCATGGGATGGGGCACCTCAGATACAGAGGACCCTTGTATAAGGAGGGCCAACTAAAAGTTATACACATATTTCAGTACAAAGAGTCAGCACCCTTAATTCCCACATTATTCAAGGGATGATTGTATTTCTAATAGCTAAAAACATAATTTACTTATTTGCATAAACACATTGCCACATTCAATTAAATTAACAACTCATTTATATAATCTAAAACTCAGATCATGTTCAAGTCACTCCTCAACTTTGCTCAAAATTAGTTTTGTACAATTGGTTTATTTGAATCACTATTCGGACAAGTCTATATACTGCTTTTGGTTGATGTGTCTCTTAAAGCCTCTTTTAATCGATAACATCTCTCTTTCTCTTTTCTCTCCCTGGCCTGGATTTTTTTAATCGAAGGACCATTTGTCGTGTAGAAGTCCCCACATTCAGATTTAATTGACTGTGTCCTCCTACTATTTAACATGGGTCTCTTCCCACTATACTTCCTATAAAAGGACAGTCAGAACTAGAGGCTTTATTGGAGTCAGGCGCTTTATTAAATTCAGGTGTAATTACTTACAAGCATCTTTCATAAGTGAGCCTATCTTCTTCCTGATGCATCTCAGCAGGATGCACATATTACGGGATAGCTCACTTGCAGTGATTAATCAGTGGGTCTAGGTGGCGTCAACCTGGTTTATTCAGCACAAAATTCTCCTTCACTGATCCCCTGATGCTTGTAGCAGCCACTGATGATTGTTGCCTAGATTCATTTTTCATAAGGAATTACAAAATGATGCTTGTATAATTCTATCATCCCTCTTGCTTTAATTTGCTGTAATTCTTTTGTAACAAACCTTTATTCACCAACTTTTGGGGTACTGTGAAATACCCATAGGAAAGATAGGATATTTGTCACTTCTTGGGGTAATGAATTAATGTCCCAGCATCCTATAAGAGTGACTCATGGAGGTACATTTTGAACTCATGATTTTATATATTTAATATATTTTAATTTGCTGTTATCATAATTTTTTTAAAGCTTTGATTGTTCTGTATTTCATCATTTGACTACATTGCCATTTTTAAAACAGAGGCATATAATTCTGTTGCATGAATGCACCATGATTTATTTAACCAGTCCTCTACTGATAGGCATCTAGATTATTTTTTATCTTTTGGTACACTATGTAATAATGTAATAAATAATCTTATATGTAAGTTTTTCACACATATACAAACATATATGAAGGTAAATTTTCCAAAGTGAAATTGGTCATATGATAAATGCATGTATAATTTTGTTGAACATCACCCCATTGCCCACTGAGGATACCACTCACCAACAAAAGCTGATTTTTTTCAGTTATTTTATGAATAGGATCTAAAGTGGGACAGCAGAAATACTATTTTATTATAACAATATTTTATGACTTTATTAAAAATTCATCATATCGTATCTTGCTTATTATGATCTTAGCAACGCTTTAAGAGTAACATGAAGCATAGACAGAAAAGAAAGATCAGTTTACTATTTCCATATAAAAAGTAACTGAGGAAACAGGATACTGTCTAGCAAAAATAAGACAGAGGTTAAACAGAATAATCACTTTAGTTTGGAAAAAAAAAATAAAGGTTGCTCTTTTTTGGTTTTTGAGGATTGAGTCTTGGTGTATAGGAAAAGACAAAGGTTGACAAGTTTGAGTCAACATGATAAAACAAGCTACATGCCTTATAATGGAATGGCATTTGAGATAAAGTATATTAAATTGAAGGATAGCGCCTGACTTTTTGGAACCTAAAGATTTTGCAATTTGGTGGCACTATCTTTGTGAAAGTAAACAAAAATACATAACTGCAATAGAGAAATAGGTACAGCAGCACATGCTTATTTAGAGTGAGAAAATATCCAACCATGTACACATTTTCAAAAGATGTCCAATACCACAAATTTCATAAAGTCTAAAAAACAACTCAATATTTTAATTGAAGTGTCTGTTATATTTCTATAATACTCCCCCCGCCCCACATATTTTTGACTGCATATACTTACACATCTTTTTTGGATACTATTTCTGTCATGGGTCTTCCTTGGTGGCTCAGAGGTAAAGAATCCACCTGCCAATGCAGAGATGCAGTTTTGATCTCTGGTTAGGGCAGATCCCCTGGAGAAGGAAATGGCAACCCACTCCAGTATTCTTGCCTGGGAAATCCTGTGGACAGAGGAGCCTGGCAGAGTACAGTCCATGGGATTGCAAAGAGTCAGGCGTGACTTAGCCACAAAACAACAACAGCAAAATCAAATTCTGTCATATCATTTTCTCTTGGGTATTGGAAAGATAACTCAGTCTTTTCTCTGGCAATGTTGATTAATGTATATGTTTTTAAAAATAATAATTTAGAAATGTTTCTTTTAGCTTCACAACTCATTACTGGCAATGGCTTGCTTTTTTGTTTAGTTGTTTGTTTGTTGTTTTTCCTAAATCTGAGATTTCTGAATCTGTGACTATGTAACTTCTAACTTCATTTTAGTTCCTAGTCCTAAGTGTGGTTTTCAAGTGTATCTTTAACTTATTTTACAAAAAAAAGTCTTTTTTCTTTGTGATTATGTACATCCTATAGTAACATAGAAGTTATTGCCAACATCTTTGAAAAATCAAAAGAGCTTTAGAGAAATTAAATGTTGTTTTTTAATAAAACATTGCTCCTCATAAGTTGTTTCAGGTGATTTTCCTTTGGTGTGTTACATCTAGTTGTTCTAATTCTATACTCCATGAAAAATTATTGTTTCTATAGAGTTTCTTATTATTTTTCTGTATTACTTTAGTGAACGATGAACGTACGTAGTTCAAACACATTAAAGAAGGATGGGAAAAAAATGAAACTACAGGAAGGATGAGAAAGGTAAAACACTTAAAACTTAAATCTTTATGATGGTCAGACTTATTCAAAGAAAAAATATTACTAACAGAAGAAAACTCACTGACATGATAGAATTTTTAACAATGCTTTCAATTCATCCAAAGGTTTTTTTTGTCCAGCTACGGATATGAAAGTCATATGCATTTTTCTGGGATACTTGGTCTCCTTTGTATCTAAAAGATAGTACATATTTGGCTTTGGCTGTAAATAAAAACTGCTGTTTTTAACCTTAGAAGGGCCTGTCTTGCCTATCAGCTAGCTGAACACTCTCATGATAATATTATGCAGTACAGTTTAAAAGCAGAAAGGACACACTTTCTATTCCCAGAGAATATTCCTCCTCTGCAAATAAAGAGAAAAGGGTCTTTTAAAAATGCAGCAACTCATAGACAGTATTTTAGCTTTTCACAATGAGCAATACCACAATTTTTCCTACTGTTTCATCAAAGAATTTGAATCTTCTACAACCTTCATCCATTTTTTTCATGCAACTGTTGCCATCGACACTGTTCTTTATAACTCTCAGGAAAAGAAAATTCTAGACAGCTTATAACATCATACATAATTTGCAAAAAAAAGAAAAGTAGCAAGCTTATCAATATTTTTATTTCCAAATAACAGAAACATCTCCTCAAATGTTTTTTGTAACTTCTGTTTCAACCTCTCAATTCATTCATTCATTCATCAAAAATAACACTGAACATCTAAAACATGCCAGGCACAGCACTAGGTTCCGGAATACAGTGAGGAACAAAATTAACATAGTACATAGCCTCATGAATTTTACATTCTAAAGGGAAGACAGACATAATAGGCAGAGTTTCTTCCCCTTAAATTTATATGTTGAAGCTGTAATGTGAAAGTGAAAGTTGCTCAGTCCAGTCCGACTCTTTATGATTCCATGGACTATACAGTCCATAGAATTCTCCAGGCCAGAATACTGGAGTGGGTAGCCTTTCCCTTCTCCAGGGGGTCTTCCCAATGCAGGGATGGAACCCAGGTCTCCTGTATTGCAGGTGGATTCCTTACCAGCTGAGCCACAAGGGAAGCCCTGAAGCTGTAAGGAGGAGGAGATGAAGCTGCAAAAACCTCTAGTAACTCAGAACATTACCATGTTTGGATACAGGGCTTTTTAAATGAGTCAAAATGAGACCATTCTAATTGGTATCCTTAGAAGAAGAGGGAAGTAGACACACAGAGAGACACCAAGATTGTGCACATGGAGAGAAAAGACCATTTGAGAACACAGGGAGACAGTGGCCGTCTGAAAGCCAAGGAGAGATGCCTCACATGACACCAACCTGCCACCGCTTTGATCTTAGACTTCTGGCCAACAAAACTGAGAAAATAAATTGTGGTTTAAACTACTCAGTTTGGGGCATTTTGTTGCCTTTGTTGTTGTTCAGTCGCTAAGTTGTGTCCGACTCTGCATCCCCGTGCACTACAGCATGTCAGGCATCCCTTTCCTTCACTATTTCACGGAATTTTCTCAGACTCATGTACATTGAATCAGTGATGTCATCCAACCATCTAGTCCTCTGTCACCCCCTTCTCCTCCTGCCCTCAATCTTTGGCAGCATCAGGGTCGTTTCCAGTGAGTCTGCTCTTTGCAACAGGTGGCCAAAGTATTTGAACTTCAGCATCAATTCTTCCAGTGAATATTCAGGATTGATTTCCTTTAGGATTCACTGGTTTGATCTCCTTGCTGTTTAGCAAACTATTTAAAAAATAATTTTATTATAATCAATTAATTTTATTATATGCCTGAAAGTGAAAGTGAAGTTGCTCAGTCATGTCCGACTCTATGCGATCCCGTGGACTGTAGCCCACCAGGCTCCTCCATCCATGGGATTCTCCAGGCAAGAACACTGGAGTGGGTTGCCATTTCCTTCTCCAGGGGATCTTCCCAACCCAGGGATTGAACCCAGGTCTCCTGCATTGCAGGCAGATGCTTTAACCTCTGAGCCACCAGGATGCCTAGCAAACTAATAAAATAAACATTAAATTATCATATAAATACTTCTAAAGTTACAATTCTGACATGCATGCACCAGACCAAATAGATTTGGAACAACATTCCCACTCTCACATATATGCTAACTCAGAACTAGCAAGAAGTCAAGCTTTTTAAAGCTGATTCTAGTCCCTGGCTTAGCAAATAGCCAGTTGAATAACTGGTCAGTCCATTCAATAAAGAGATTCTTTTTGACGTACATAAAATTTGTCAAGTACTTTGCAAATGCTCTTCTTTGTAGCCCCCACCCCCATCAAATTTAATTTCATCCTGTTCTGTTTTGTTCTAACCTATGGTTAAATTGAGAACAACTACAGAACTTCCCCTACTGAGTAATCCCTATAACTACAAATTACTTATGGGGTCATTCATTCTATAGTCTTCTATACTGTACTCTTAAACAGTTGCCAAACCTTTATAATTGTTCTAGAAATTTTGATTATTCTAAATAATTTTCCATGGTTCTAAATCTCAATGTTTTCATTATTCATTAACTCACTGGGTGACTTTAATCTCTTTACATCTCAGTTCCTTCATCTGTGCATGATAGGATTGATCTACAGTAGTATCTCAAATGTTTCCTCCTGCAGGGCCATCCCTGATTGAAGACCTGTGGTGACTACACTTACAAACAAAATAGACAAAAGATAGTACCCATGCCCTAGGCTGATCTAGTCTCTGAAGAATGATATAAAAGTCAAGCTTGTTCCTTCTGAAGAGTAAAGGGGAAGAGTTTAGGATGAAAGTACCTCATTTCCTTATCATTTTATACATAGAATGACTCCCAGAAAAATTGGAAAATCTCCAAAATTGGTTCTAACTTGTTATCTACAAATGTACCACAACAAGAAATGGTGATTAAAAAAATTTCCTTAAATGGTACTTTTTATTTTAAAATGTTAGTTGTTTTCATTTTTGAATTTATCATTTCTTCTACATAGGAACTCTATTATATCAATGCCAGGTAGTAATACAATGCACTTCACTTATGAAACAAATAGGTAGCTAGTTATAAATGGAGATTGTATTGCACATGGAGAGCTAGTTTCAGAAGCTTCAAGTCTCCTACTTCTGTGAGAATCCAGCTACACATTTTTTCTAGATAATGGACATATTGCTTTTACAAATTACACTGTGTTCGTATTCAGTGTGTGATCTAATATCTTGCAATAAAAAACTTTTTAGCTGCATATACATGTAGCAGATCAAGTTCAGTAATACTGTCTTGAAAATAAATACTAGTTAAAGACTACTTATTGGTATTTTTAAAAAGTTAAATAGCTGTGCCAATATTATTGTCATGAACTCAGGGAAAGTAGTAAACTTCTCTGGAACTCTGCTCTCTGTGTCTGGAATTTCTTTCACTGCCTCTCTCCACACAGATTTGTCATTGTCTATTCACTAAGTCATGTTCAATTCTTTTGCGACCCCATGGGCTGTAGGCTGCCAGAACCTGTGCCCATAGGATTTTCCAGGAAAGAAGACTGGAGTGGGTTGCCATTTCCTTCTCCAGGGATCTTCTCAATCCCATGAATCCACATCTCCTGCATTGGCAGGCAGATTCGTTACCACTGAGCCAGCAGGGAAGCCCTCTCCATACAGATACTTATCAACAAAATGTGTCCTTTAACAACCAGTTCAAATGTCCCTCTTCTTCAAAGTTTCTTGACCAGTTCTCAATTTATTTTTAGTTGTGGCATCCGTTCATGGCATTTGCTCCCATCACCTCATGGCAAATAGATGGGGAAATGTTCAGTAGATAGAATAGAGAAAAGGGGTCCAAAATGGCGGTGGCTAAAAGACAAGGAAGGGAAAAGTCTGCGAAAATAGAACAAAGGAAGGTCAAAGAAAGGTCTGAGGACCGGAGTGAGGACTGCAGGAAGAACAAACAGCACTCCTGGCTAAGCCCAATTTGCATAGGGCAGGCCCAGGGGGAGGAAAAAAACATATAAAAGGAGGAGCCAAGCATTCTCTGGCTCTCTCTCCCCCGCGTGCCTGTGCTCTTTCTTTCTCTCTTTCTCTCCCCCATGTGCCTGCTCTCTTTCTCTCTCTCTCTCTGACCCCCTGTCCCCCACCATGTGTGCTGGCTCCTCCGCTCTTCTCTTCTTCGAGGATGGATTCTCCTGCTATCTTCTAAATAAAATAGAGCTGTAACACTGATTTATCTAAGAGCTATGACACGGTTTGTTCAAGACCCAAGAGCTGTGATGCATGGAGGGCTTTAATGTCCGTCGCCCCAAATCATTGTTGTGACGAGACAAGAACCGAGAAACATACACTTGCCTGACAGAAACAATGGAAACAGTGAGAGACTTTATTTTCTTGCACTCCAAAATCACTGCAGATGGTGACTACAACCATGAAATTAAAATATGCTTGCTCCTGGAAAAAGAAGCTATGACAAACCTAGCAGCATATTAAAAAGGAGAGACATAACCGACAAAAGTCCATCTAATCAAAGCTATGGTTTTTCCAATAGTCATGTATGGATGTGAGAGTTGGACCATAAGAAAGCTGAGCACTGAAGAACTGATGCTTTTGAACTGTGGTGTTGGAGAAGACTCTTAAGAGTCTCTTGGACTACGAGGAGGTCAAACCAGTTAATCCTAAAGAAAATCAGTCCTGAATATTCACTGGAAGGACTGATGCTGAAACTGAAGCTTTAATACTTTGGCCACCTGATGCAAAGAGTGGACTCATTGGAAAAGACCCTGATGCTGGGAAAGACTGAAGGCGGGGGGAGAAGGGGACAACACAAGACAAGATGGTTGGATGGCATCACGGACTCAATGGACATGAGTTGGAGCAAGCTACGGGAGTTGGTTGTGGACAGGGAAGTCTGGCATGCTGTGGTCCATGGAGTTGCAAACAGTCAGATGTGACTGACTGAACTGAACTGATTGTACTTAATTTTTTATATTTCTATCTTCTAACTTAACGATGAGAATTCTTCAAGGGAAGTGTTTTCTTGATTCATCATTTCTTTCTTCCTATACCAATCTTTAAAGCCTGTTAAATCCTTAAAGGTAAGATTAGGCCACACCAGGTGACTGTTCTCTTGCTCTCTATACATCCCATGCAGGACCAGTGCCTGTTTCACCTACACTATATTCACATGACTGACCTTCCTGCATACTTGCTTCAGGCCTCAGCTACTAGTGAAGGGCATGCCCCCTCTGCTAGTTTCCCTGATAACCAGTGAGCTAACCTAACATCAATTTCCTCTGTATCCTGTAATCTCCCCATTCCCCTGGGAGCAAAGACTGATGTCATACCCTGCCCCGCCACTACCTCACAGGGTAGGGTATTGCACCAGGACCTTGCTTCAGACATGTAATTTCCCCCTATCCCTTAAACCACTGATGTCTGTGATGCTTACTCTGGGCTCTGTCTTTGGTCTTGAAGATAAGCAAGTTCAGGCCTTGCAGGTCTGTGGGGTGTATCCCAATACCTACAGAAGTGTCTGTTAACTAGATAAATGAGATTCATTTACATGTAATGCTCACCTGCAACTAATGAATATTACATATGTTTTTGACTGTCAAATTACATCTCTATTTTCTTCTCTTTAATGCAGACATATTTTATCTTTTCTTGGTATTTATATTTTAAAACTAACTTGGTTTATTTTATGAATTATTCACTAGGAGAAACACAAGAAATAATGATTTTCAGAAATACAGGCATACCTTGTTTTATTAAGCTTCACTTTACTGTGCTTCACAGATTTACAGTTTTTACAAATTGAAGGTTCGTGGCAACCCTAAGTTGAGCATCTATTGGCACTATTTTTATAACAGCATTTTGTCAGTTTCTGTCTCACATTTTAGGAATTCTTGAAACATTATGGACTTTCCCACTATTATTTGATTTGTAAGTTGACCTGAGATTAGTGACTTTGATGTTACTTTTGTAATTGTTCTAGAGCACCCCAAACTGTGTCTGTATAAGACCATGAAGTTAATAGATGGATGTTGTGTGTGTTCTATCTAACTGCCCCACCAACTGGCAGTTCTCTCATCTTTCTCCCTCTCCTCCCAGCTCTCTATTCTCTGAGACACATCAATATTGAAATTTTGCCAATAACCCTACAACAGCCTTCAAGTGTTCAAGTGAGAAGTCTGTGTCTCACTTTAAGTCAAAACTAGGAATGATTAAGTGTAGTGAGGAAGCCATGACAAAAGTTGAGACAGACCAAAAACTAGGTGTCTTGCACCAGTAAGTCACATTGTTACTGCAAAGGAAAGACTCTTGAAGGAAATTAAAAGTCCTACCCCAGTTAACACATGAATGACAAGAATGTGAAATGGCCTAATTGCTGATATAGAGAAAATTTAATGATCTGGGTAGAATATCAAACCAGCCACAATATTCCCTTAAACCAAAGCCTAATACAGAGCAAGGTCGTAACTCTCTTAGATTCCATGAAGACTGAGAGAGGTGAGGAAGCTGCAGAAAAAAGTATGAAGCTGGCAGAAGTTGTTTCATGAGATTTAACGAAAGAAGTTGCCTCCTTAAAATCAAAGTGCAAAGAGAACCAGCAAGTGCTGATATAGAAGTTGCAGCAGTTTTCCAGAAGATCTAGCTAAGATAATTAATGAAAGCATTTACACTAAACAGGAAATGGCAATCCACTCCAGGACTATTGCCTGGAAAATCCCATGGACAGAGGAGCCTGGTAGGCTACAGCCCAGGGGGTCGCAAAGAGTCGGACACGACTGAGCGACTTCACTTTACACTAAACCAATGGATTTTTAATGTAAACAAAACTTCCTTGAAAGAAAATGCCATCTAAGACATTCATAGCTAGAGAGAAGTCAATTCCTGGCTTCACAGGATAGACTGACTCACTTGTTAGGGGCTAATACAGGTGGAGACTTTAAGTGGAAGCTAATATTAATTGACCATTCTAAAAATCTTAGGGTCCTTGAGAATTATGCCAGATCTGTCCTGCCTGTTCTCTACAAATAGAACAACAAAACCTGGCAGACAGTGCTTCTCTTTACAACACAGTTTACAGAATATTTTAAGCCCACTGTTAAGATCTACTGCTCAAAAAAAAAAAAAGATTCCATTCAAAATATATCTGCTTCTTGACTTGGTACTTGGTCATTCAAGAACTCTGATGGAAATGTACAGTGAGATTTATGTTGTTTTAAAGACTGTTAATGAGGCTTCCATGGTGGCTCAGAGGTAAAGAAATCTTCCTACTAATGCAGGAGACATGGGTTTGATCCCTGGGCAAGGAGGATCCCCTGGAGAAGGAAATGGCAACCTGCTTCAGTATTCTTGCCTGTAAAATTCCATGGACAGAGAAGCCTGGCAGGCTACAGTCCATAGGGTTGCAAGGAGTCAGACATGACTTAGCGAGTAAACAATGGCAACATGACTTCTAACACAACACCCATTCTACACCCCAAGAATCAGATAATAATGTAGACTTTCAAGTCTTATTATTTGAGAAACACATTTTGTAAGGCTATTGCTGCCACAGACAATTATTCTTCTGATGGATCTATGCAAAGTCAACTGAAAACCTTCTGGAAAGAATTCACCATTCTAAATGGCATTAAGAATATTTGTGATTCATGGGAAAATGCCAAAGTATCAACATCAACAGGAGTTTGGAAGAACTTGATTTCAATCCCCATGGATGACTTTGAGGGGTTCAAAACTTCAGTAGAGAAAGTAACTGAAGATATTGTAGAAATAGCAAGAGAACTAGAAGTGGAGCCTAAAGATTTGACTGTATTCTACAACCTTATGATAAAATTTTAATGGGTGAGGAGTTGATTTTTATGGATGAACAAAGAAAATGTTTTCTTAAGATAGAATCTACTCCAAGTGAAGGTGCTAGTATGGTTATTGAAATAAAAACAAAGGATATGGAACATTACATAAACCTAGCTGATAATGTCGGAGAAGGCAATGGCACCCCACTCCAGTACTCTTGCCTGGAAAATCCCATGGGCGGAGGAGCCTATTAGGCTGCAGTCCATGGGGTCGCTAAGAGTTGGACATGACTGAGCGACTTCACTTTCACTTTTCACTTTCACTTTTCACTTTCATGCATTGGAGAAGGAAATGGCAACCCACTCCAGTGTTCTTGCCTGGAGAATCCCAGGGACAGCGGAGCCTGGTGGGCTGCCATCTATGGGGTCGCACAGAGTTGGACACGACTGAAGCGACTTAGCAGCAGCAGCAGCAGCAGCTGATAATGTAGTGGCAGGGTTTGAGAGGACTAGTTCAATTTTGAAAAAAGTTCTACTGTGGATAAAATGCTATTAAATAGTACTGTGTGCTACAGACAAATTGTCTGTGAAAGACAATTGATGCAGCAAATTTCCTTGTTGTCTTATTGAAGAAATTGCCACTGCCACCCCAGTCTCTAGAAAAATTACCCAGTCAGTCAGCAGCCACTAGCATCAAGGCAAGATCCTTCACCAGCAAAAAGATTATAAAGAGCTGAAGGCTTAGACGATGGTTAGCATTTTTTAGCAATAAAGTATTTTTTTAGTTACAGAGTGTACATTGAGTTTTTAAACATAGTACTATGGCACAAGAAGCTATAATATAGTATAAGCATAATTTTTAAATGCATTGAAATACCAAAAACTTTGTGTGACTTTCTTTATTGCCATATTTGCTTCATTGTGGTGGTTCTGAACTGAAGCTGTCCATGATATCTCTGAGGTATGCCTGTATGCAAATACACTAGTGACTTTTCTTTCTCAAGCTTTATAAACTATAGGATTAATAAGCCATGAGCATCTGACAATCCAAACAGCAAATGGATGCAGATTATGCCCTAATGTTAATAGATTAAGACAGCACTGATACCACATTTGTATATTTAAAGAGCTATTTACCAGATAAAGATAACTTTATCATCTTTCCTTTCACTGATGCAATTCTATTATTTTTTCATTCATTCAACAAATATTTATTGAAAATCATTATGTGCAAGATACTAGACCTGATGCTCTGAGAAATAATTCTTATTCCCAGAGAATTTAAATTCTAGGAGGTAAGATAAGGCACGCACATGAAAAAGCCAGACATTGATAAATGACATGAATAATGAAATGCAATAAAAGTTCAAAATAAGGAAAGATAACTCCCTTTTAAAAATAGAAAAGAAAACTTTTGCGTTTTACCATAAGACATTAATAGGATATGGACATGTGATGATAGGAAATTATTCTCCTTTCAATTTTTCAGTATTTGTCCTTTTTTATTCTTGGTGAAGAAAAGTGCATAGATATAAAAAAAACCTACCATAATCACTCTGGGCATGCTTAAATTACAATAAAATAACATGACATCATGAAGACAATAACATGTGAAGACTAGATATTAAGTCAAAGCCCAATTGATTTGTCTAATTGTGAATTATTGAAACTTGATTTTTAACAGATCTGTCCAAACTTATGTTTGGCTCTCCTCTCTAGCTGGGGCCATTCAGTTATTTTTATCTGGATATTTAATAAAACTGGAATCTAATAAAAAGTTTTCAGAAAAATACTTAATATTATTATATAATCTTCCAATTATAGTTGGGCCACATTCAACCTTAAACAAACTAAGTGAACTTAAAAAGTTTTTCTGAAAATTATTTGTATTGCTGTATAGGAAGTCATGTTATTTTGCCAAGACTAGAGTATAACATTAGTGAGCAAGTTTAGTAGCATTCTTTCAAATAATATTTTATTTCAAGTGAAAATAAAATATTTTAAGTAAAGTAGCTGGAATTAAAAATATTTTTACAATAGTTGATTGACATAAAGGTACATAAAGAAAATAAAAAATGTCAACTAAAATGTTACATACTACTTTAGAAATATAAAGAAGAGTGTACACGTTCTCTACCAGTATCTCTTCCATGATTCTTTTAGCTAGTGCTACATTTCAAGAATGTAAAGTCTCAAGAAGAAGATAAGTATCACAAATATAATAAATCAAAGCTGAGTAAGCATATAGATACCTGAAAATCAAAAAATAAGTTTCAATACTAGGGGCACTTAGAATCTTAGGTTTTACAGCATGTATTTCCTTCTTCTTTTAAACAGTTGACTAATAGGCTATTTTCAAAAGGACAAGTTTATTTTGGTAAAGATTTCATTGATAGTAATGATTAGATGACTGGTTGAGTGATGGTGTTATTTCCAAAATAGTATTTCTTTTCCAGTTTTATACTTTATCTAATACTATGATTTAACTTTATGTTCAGAGCTTAAGATTTATGGTATACTTGAAATAGCAATAAAAGACAGATTGATAATATTGTATATTATAGACATGATTCGGAGAAGGCAGTGGCAACCCACTCCAGTACTCTTGCCTGGAAAACCCATGGACGGAGGAGCCTGGTAGGCTGCAGAAGTGATTTCACTTTCACTTTTCACTCTCATGCATTGGAGAAGGAAATGGCAACCCACTCCAGCATTCTTGCCTGGAGAATCCTAGGGGCAGGGGAGCCTGGTGGGCTGCTGTCTATGGGGTCCCACAGAGTCCGACATGACTGAAGTGACTTAGCAGCAGTAGCAGCAGCATAGACATCATTTGAATTGAGATAATAACTGCTTGTTAAAGATGATCTCTAATTCTTAACCAGTGCTTAGAATCTCTGAATCACTGAAGTTTCCATTCTTTATGGCCTGCCAGAAATGATTCAGGAAAGTGAGGTGAGTATTTGTTTTTCATGGGGAATATAGGTTCTTATGTTTGGGGAAGGGATGTGGAGTTCAACATAGAATTGATGTTATTCTTTTGGCACATATTCACTTTGTGTCAAAGTTATTTACCCAATAGGCTCAGAAAGCAAAGTTTAGTGTCTTTGCAAAACTAATTCATCCACCCCACTAAAACATTCTTGAAAGAATTCAGTATACAATATTTAAGAAAAAATTGAAGTGACCATTAGAAAAAACAATAAGAACTTGTCTAGACTCTCTTATATCCATTTCATTGTTTACTACTTCTGTTATTTGAATATTATATAGGACTGAAATCATAATCTTTAAATGCTAGATTATAAAAAAGAATAGGATAATGTCAAAATGGCACAGTGATCAATATGAAGGCACTCCCAATGTCCCACTTGAAGACAATTGGAACATAATTCAAGAAAATAACTGCGTGAATGACTGAAACACATAATATGTGTTTAAATTCACAAGCCCTTAGTGGTACTAAAAAAAATTAAAAACAACAACAACTATGAGTTAGTTTATTTATTGCCACAAAAATTCAACATAAAATCACATATAAACTTAGTGGGTTAAAGCAATAATTATTTATTATTTCCTGCATATATGTGGGCTAGAGGGGATTGACTGATCTAGGCTGGATTCAGCTGATTTTAGCACTAAGCTTCAGGCTGGTTTAGGATTTTTCACATCTTCCTCAGCCTCCTTGGATTAGCTGGTTTCTTAGTGCATGCTCTTAAAATAATGACAAATGCCAAAAAAGAAGCCCAACTATGCCAAAAACAAGCCTCAGCTTGTTTCATTTTGTTAATATCCTATTGACCAAAAGAAATCCATGGCTAGAGTCCAAATCAAGGAGTCAGAAAATATGCTTTGCTTTTATTAAGAGAAACTGTAAAGTCACAAGGCAAAAAGCATGGGTAATCTGAGATGGAGAAATTGTGGCCAATAATTATACTAGAGTTAAAATTAAAGATTGCTAAGGAAATGACTTATTGTTTGGAAAAATGATAAATAAAGAGAAAGAACCAAGTTTTATTCAGATCTCTTATAGAAACTATAGCTCTATGTAAACAAATAGATGAGATGCATTTCTTTATAACCAATATTTCAACCCTTAATGAATTTATGAAGCTGAACACACATGGCCACTGTGTGTGCTCAGTTGCTTCAGTCATGTCTGACTCTTTGCAACACTATGGACTGTAGCCTGTCAGCCTCCTCTTTCTGTGGAATTCTCTAGGCAAGAGTACTGGAGAGGGTTGCTGTGCCCTCATTCAGGGGATCTTCCCCACACAGGGATTGAACCCGAGTCTCTTATGTCTCCTGTATTGGCAGGGTGTTCTTTAGAGCCACCTGGGAAGCCCCATGGTCACTAACATACCAAAAGAGACACATGTTTCTCCTCTTAGAAGAACATAATCCACTGTTAAATTAGTCTTGGCCATAAAATAAACAAACCAACAAAAAGCCAAACTTGACTAAACCCTTGACTAAAGCCCAACTACAATTTTATAGGACTTTCAGAAATCAGAGGAACTCACATAATGCAAGAAAAGTATATGGAATAGGGAAAATCTACAGGAAAACTAAGTTTCTTCAACAAGCAATAAACAAACAAAAAAGATATTAAAGTGTCTTATGAAATCCATTAAATAATCACAAAATGTGGGGCTTTGTGGATCCTAAGTCAAGAAGAAACTGAAAATTTCCTTTTTTCCTTTAAAAAGAAGTATTATTTTTTAATAAATAATAAAGTAATAACTTAGCAAAGGCACAAAAACAATACTTCCAGTTTCATTAATGATGTTTCTCTAATACGTTCTCTGGTATTCCTCATCAAATGTTATTTTTACCTTTTCATACTGGAGCACTCTCATATTTATGACAGAAAACCCAGTGGGCAACTTAAATTTTACACTGCCATCAAGGTTAGGGTATTGTAAGCACACATTTCAAATGAGAATTAATTATCCAAGACATTTGCCTACTTTAGACCAAACATTCTAAGTTAGTGTAAAATTATTTATGGCTCTACTTGAGCTCTCTATACACTAAATATTCTTTTCTTAAAATAATATCCTTCTAGCTAACGGAAGGTAATAACAACTTGAAGAATGGCACTAAATTCTAATAGTCACTTTCATATATAACTTGAAATGCTCTTGGATTTTTAGTTGCCTGTGTTTGGAAGAATAAATGCTTATTACAATTTATTTATCCTTTACTGAAGTTTATCAATGCTGCGGATTTCCCTATGAATGTAGATTCAAAATTAAGTCATCTATTTTAAGTGAGAGGCAAATAAGGGGTTAATTTTAACTGAGAATCAAATAAGGGGTTAAAAATTGACAGTCTAAAATATTGGGTTAGTTAGAAACAGAAGAGTTCCTTGAATGATATAAGTGAAAGGATATAAAATATGTATCTTAAGATTTTTACAACATTAAATTTACAAGTAGAATTTGATATAAGAATGTGGATATATATTGCATATACATTGGCAATGGTGTCTTTGCTTTTGGTCAAAATGACAAGAAAGCAGCACTTAAACACAGTCATACATGGGCTACTACTCTTCTTTTTGCCTTTAAATTTTTTTCTTCATTTCTTAGCTTAGAAAGGAAATATATATTTGGCTTAAAATTTTGAAAATTGCATGGCAACGCAAAACACCCAGAGTAACCAAAGCTATCTTGAGAAAGAAAAAATGGAGCTTGTGGAATCAGGTTCCCTGAGTCCAGACTATACTACAAAGCTGAAATAAAACCATATGGCACTGGTGACAAAATAGAAATATAGATTAATTAAACAGGATAAAAATTCAATAAATATACATACATATGGTAAATTAATCTATGATAAAGGAATAAAGAACATAAAATGGAGAAAAGACAGTTTCTTCCATAAATGGTGCTGGGAAAACTGAACAATTACATCTAAATGAATGAAATTAGAACACTCTAACATCATATGCAAAAAACAAACTAAAAATGGCTTAGAGACCTAAATGTAAAAACAGATGCTACAAAAATCCTTGAGGAAAACAAAGGCAGAATACTCTTTGACATACATCCTAGCAATATACTTTTGGGTCTGTCTCTTACAGTAATTAATGAAAATAAAAATAATCAAATGGGACCTGATCAAACTAAAAGCTTTTGTACAGCAAAGGAAACCATATACTGAGCAAAAATACAACCAATAGAATGGGAGAAAATATTTGCAAATGATGCAACCAACAAGAATTAATAACCAAAATATACAAACAGTGAATAGAGCTCAAAAAAAAAAAAAAAACACAAAAACTCAGTTGAAAAATGGGCAAAAGACCTAAATAGATGTTTCTCCAAAGATGGCATACAAATGCTAAAAGGCACATGAAAAGATGCTCAGCATCACTAATTATTAGAGAAATGCAAATCACAACTTCAACGAGGTATCATTTTATACCAGTCAGAATGGCCATCATCAGAAAGTCTACAAATAATAAATGCTGGAGAGGGTATGGAGAAACAGGTACCTTTTATACTGTTGGGAAAGTCAATTGGTACAGCAACTATGGAGTAAGTGTGTGTGCGTGCTAAGTCGCTTCAGTCATGTCCGACTCTGTGTGACCACTGGACTGCACCCTGCCGGGCTCCTCCGTCCATGGGATTCTCTAAGCAAAATTACTGGAGTGGGTAGCCATTCCTTTTTCCAGGGAATCTTCCAGACCCAGGGATAGAACCTGGGTCTCATGCATTGCAGGCAGATTCTTTACCATCTGAGCCAGCAGGAATTATTATTATGCCCTTCTCCAGAAGAGCAGTATAGACATTTCTTAAAAATCTACAAATAGATGTATCGTATGATCCTGCAATCCCTCTCCTAGGCATAAATTTAGAGAAAAGCATACTTTGAAAAGCTGTGTGCATCTCAGTGTTCATTGTAACACTACTTACAATAGCCAAGACCTGGAAGTAACCTAAATCCCCATTGACAGATGAGTGGATGAAGAAGTGGAATAGTTACACAATGGAATATTACTCAGCCATAAAAGGAATGAAATAATGCCATCTACAACAACATGGATAGACCTAGTGATTATCACACTAAGTGAGAGTAAGCCAGACACAGGAAGACAAGTATCATATGATATCGCTTATATGTAGAAAAAATGATACAAATGAACTTATATTCAAGGCAGAAATAGCCCCCACAGACATAGAAAACAAACTTATGGTTACCAAAGGGGAAGGGGGAGGATAAATTCGGAGTTTGAGATTAACACTACACACTACTCCATATAAAAGAGACAACCAATAAGGAATACTATAGAGCACAGGAACTATACTCAATATTTCATAATAACCTATAAGGGAAAATTACCTATAAGGGAAAAAAATATATATATATGATTATCTATTTCTGCATTTTTCTCCTTGAAAAAAAATATTTTCTACCTATGCTTAAGTGAAAATAAATTAGTATACATATTTTTACTTGCTTCCCAAATTTTATTCTTTTCGTAATCTGATGCATTTTAAATTATTTTATTATTGTATATTGTTTGTATTATCATTAAAACAGTCTATGTTCGAAGCTATATTTACAATAATTACTAAAGTAATTTGATTCTTAATATAAGTTTCAGTACTAATACCATTTCATTATGTTAAAATTTCCTGCTAGGCTAGAGTTCTTCCTTAAGCAGTTTCTCAAGGGTGCAGTGTTACATAGTTCCTTGATAAGTTGGTATTTTAAAATTTATTTCTGTAATCTCCTGCTGTGAATGACTACTTGGCTGAGTTTATAAAAACCTCAGTTCAGTGCAGTTGCTCAGTCATGTCCGACTCTTTGTGACCCCATAAATTGCCGCACACCGGGCCTCCCTGTCCATCACCAATTCCCAGAGTTCACTCAAACTCTTGTCCATCGAGTCAGTGATGCCATCCAGCTATCTCATCCTCTGTCGTCCCCTTCTCCTCCTGCCCCCAATCCCTCCCAGCATCAGAGTCTTTTCCAATGAGGCAACTCTTCGCATGAGGTGGCCAAAGTATTGGAGTTTCAGCTTTAGCACCAGTCCTTCCAAAGAAATCCCAGGACAGATCTCCTTCAGAATGGACTGGTTGGATCTCCCTGCAGTCCAAGGGACTCTCAAGAGTCTTCTCCAACACCACAGTTCAAAAGCATCAATTCTTCGGTGCTCAGCTTTCTTCACAGTCCAACTTTCACATCCATACATGACCACTGGAAAAACCATGCTGCTGCTGCTGCAAAGTCGCTTCAGTTGTGTCCGACTCTGTGTGATCCCATAGACAGCAGCCCACTAGGCTCCTCTGTCCCTGGGATTTTCCAGGCAAGAGTACTGGAGTGGATTGCCATTTCTGTCTCTGGAAAAACCATAGCCTGACTAGACAGACCATTGTTGGCAAAATAATGTCTCTGCTTTTCAATATGCTATCTAGGTTGGTCATAACTTTCCTTCCAAGGAGTAAGCGTCTTTAAATTCATGGCTGCAGTCACCATCTGCAGTGACTTTGGAGCCCCAAAAAATAAAGTCTGACACTGTTTCCACTGTTTCCCCATCTATTTCCCATGAAGTAATGGGACCAGATGCCGTGATCTTAGTTTTCTGAATTTTGAGCTTTAAGCCAACCTTTTCACTCTCCTCTTTCACTTTCATCAAGAGGCTTTTTAGTTCCTCTTCACTTTCTGCCATAAAGGTGGTGTCATCTGCATATATGAGGTTATTGATATTTCTCCTGGCAATCTTGATTCCAGCTTGTGCTTCTTCCAGCCCAGAGTCTCTCATGATGTACTCTGCATATAAGTTAAATAAGCAGGGTGACAATATACAGCCTTGACGTACTCCTTTTCCTATTTGGAACCAGTCTGTTGTTCCATGTCCACTTCTAACTGTTGCTTCCTGACCTGCATACAGGTTTCTCAAGAGGCAGGTCAGGTGGTCTGGTATTCCCATTTCTCAGAATTTTCCACAGTTTATTGTGATCCATACAGTCAAAGGCTTTGGTACAGTCAATAAAGCAGAAATAGATGATTTTTCTGGAACTCCCTTGCTTTTTGCATGATTCAACAGATGCTGGCAATTTGATCTCTGGTTCCTCTACCTTTTCTAAAACTAGCTTGAACATCTGGAAGTTCACGGTTCAAGTTTTTCATTTTCCCTTCTATTACATGTTTCAGAGAATACTAAGGCCAACTTAATTTTTCTTTATTTTTTTCAATTAGCCTGTTGCTTTAAATCCCTGCATGGATGCTGCAGATACCTTGGTGATTTAGAAGCTTTCCAACTGCTAACATTCTTCCTATTTGGATGAAAGGAAAGGAAATCCACCTTTCGTGGTTTTTGTGGAAGACAAGCGTCCACCTCTCCGTATGAAACTGCATATCATTATCTTCCCTTTTTCTTCTCTTTAGTAGGTAGACCCCCTGCTCATTTTCTAAGATTGATTTTGCAGTATTTTTTCAATAAATTACCATTCCAAAAACTCTGAGACTTATCTCTCAGCTAGAAAAAGTTTGTGTTGCATACAGCTAAGAGACTGACAAACCAAGAATTTGCTCCTTGTCCTTTATATATATATTTTTATATGTAAATTTATATTTCTATATCACATATATATTTGTTGTTTAGTTGCTAAGTTATATCTGACTCTCTATAATTCTATAGAGACTGTAGCGCATCAGGCTCCTCTGTCCATGGGATTTTCCAGGCAAGTATACTGGAGTGAGTTGCCATTATTTTTCTTCCCAATTAAAGATTTCTGCAGGATATCTTCCCAATGCATGTTCAATTCCTGGGAATTGAACATGCATCTCCTTCATAGGCTGGAAAATTCTTTACTGCTGAGTCACCAGGGAAGGCCCGACATATATGTATATACATTTCTATGTTGAATATTGATTGATTGATTGATTTTGTTTTCAGATACCTCATCTTAATGTTACTAAAATGAGATTTTTTAAAGGTAGAGCTGTATTATAGTAATCGGGCATCCTTTCCTTCATTCTCCCCACCCCGCCCCACCCCTGCTTGCCACCATGTTCAGCAAAAGAGACACTGATGTATAGAACAGTATTTTGGACTCTGTGGGAAAGGGAGAGGGTGGGATGATTTGGGAGAATGGCATTGAAACATGTATAATATCATATATGAAATGAGTCGCCAGACCAGGTTCAATGCACGATACTGGATGCTTGGGGCTGGTGCACTGGGACGACCCAGAGGGATGGTATGGGGAAGAAGGTGGGAGGGGGGTTCAGGATGGGGGACATGTGTATACCTGTGGCAGATGCATGTTGATATATGGCAAAACCAATACAATATTGTAAAGTTAAAAAATAAAATAAAAATATATATAAAAAAAATTGGTTTTAGAGACCTCTTAGCATCAAAGACTCATAGATATTTGCTTGTTCTGGGAGCATGCATTAGGCAGGTAATGAGCAACCCTTAAAAAATAAATTCATAACTATGGTCTCTATTCTTCAAAATGCCAAACATAACGTGACATATTTTTCATGCTTGAAAAGTAATAGCTTTTATATTTTGTCCAATGTACCCAGATTCACAGGAAAAAATAAGTTCAGTGTTTTAAGAGACTATGAAGGCACCTGCTATGTCTTGACCTAAGCAAAGAACAGGGCCAGCTGCCGATATAGAGTGAAAATACAACCTGGTCTGTCCAGGAGTCCCCATGCCTGCTCACCTTGTCTAATAGTAAAACCACCTACTTTCACTCTTAAAAGTGCCCCAGTTTAGATGATACACTGGGTATAGACCTTGTGTGCACAGTGTCCAAGTCCAGTTTCAACAGCAGTATCACCAAAAACAAACAATTCCTGGAGATGGCACTCCTCCAGGGCTCCTGCCATCACAGCAGGCATCCAAAGCCCCCAGTTGCCATGAATACTGTATTCAGTCTTGGTTTCTACAGTCAGTTTCTCAGCAACTGGAACTTTTAAATCAAGCAGTCAATTGAATTGTCAGAAATAATCGCACTATTTCAGGGAAAAATCCATTGTAAATCACTTTAATGGCCACTAGGTGTTCCGCTCATCAGTGTTTTTTTGGTTCCTGGCTTTGCTGTTGTCCTGGGACTAAAAAGATTTACAGTGACAAAAATGATTTAAATTGAACTTTCTCAGCCAGCCTTATGAACCACACCTATTCCAAATCTAGCTATTGATATTTCAAGTTCAGTGTTGTTCAAGAGGTCAGAGGTTTCATTGATTTACTGCTGATATAGCAATGGTTTAACAGGAGACTTATAAATTGACCAGGCTCTTCTGTAATCTAGTGTTTATAGTATATCAAAGAGACATGTCTGAAATTTGTTGATATTTTTACAGCTATCTTCCTTAGATTAAAGGAAGAATGGAATTATTCCTTCTATATACCTATTCTGGACTAGTTCTGTTGTAATTGTAGAAGTGGGGAAAGGTAGGAGAGTTGTGAATTTAAAGCAATATGGATTCACCCACTGCATTATCTTTAAGATATTTTAAATATTTAAAGCTTATATTTAAATATTTTCAAAACATTTTCCTGTGTCTAAGTCCTTCCAATTCAGTGAGGCATATATCTTTGGCTAAGCAAGCAAAAATAGCACTTGAGTGGGACTCATACTTCATATATATATGAAGTGTATATATATATATATATATATATATATATATATATATATATTTAAGGTCGCTATTACAAATCTGCTATGTCTAGAGTTGAATGAAATAATCCACAGGTTTTTACTTTGAGTTTGTATTTAAAATTAGCCTTGCTTCACTTATCACTTTTTTTTTTTTTTTTTTGTATCTTTCTTTTTTTATTTATTTTTTTAAATTTTATTTTATTTTTAAACTTTACATAATTGTATTAGTTTTTGAAGTGAAGTGAAGTGAAAGTCATTCAGCCGTGTTAGACTCTTTGTCACCCCATGGACTGTAGAGTCCACGGAAATCTCCAGGCCACAATACTGGAGTGGGTAGCTGTTCCCTTCTCCAGGGGATCTTCCTAACCGAGGAATCAAACCCAGGTCTCCCATATTGCTGGTTGATTCTTTATCAGCTGAGCCACAAGGGGAGCCAAGAATACTGGAATGGGTAGCCTATCCCTTCTCCAGCAGATCTTCCTGATCGGAGAATTGAACCAGGGTCTCTGGCATTGCCGGTGGATTCTTTCGAAGGGAAAGGCTACCCACACCAGTATTCTGGCCTGGAGAATTTCAAGGAGTTACAAAGAGTCTGACAGGACTGAGCAACTTTCACTTTCACTTTTTTAGTTAGTTAGGTATTATTATTTTTTAATCAGCTATTTAACTTAAAAATTTAGATGTCAATTTCTTCAAAAATTCATTGAATGTTAAAAAACAACACTGAAAAATCTATTTTGAATAAAAGTTACAGATTTTAAAGTTGTTTTCTAGAGATAAACTAGGGATATACTTAAGTTTTGAGTTAATTCTAGAGGATAGGGTTCCGAGGCACATGCATTTGATGCTATGATTTATAAGGAATGTATGAAACCATTTATAACTTCATAATGAAACAATTTTATCTTTGCATATTTGTCAAGTTGGAACTCTTTAATATGACCTACAGAAATCAACATCTAAACCAAAAAGTCTTCCAAAAATTTTCAGGCATTTCAGCTGTATTTCATACAGAAATTCAATTTGTGCAAAGTCAAAGCACACATTTTATGCAAAAGTCACCTCAAAATGTCATTTCTGAGTAACTTACATTTATGGAGAGACAATGACTAGAAAAGAAATAAGTAGTTAAATGGGACTTACTCCCTATGTGACTGACATATTGAACTAGATTTTCTTGGCAACTAACCTACTTCCTGATTTAACCTTCTTTATGTAGCTTTTTAAAGCTACACAAGTTATTGATTTGCTCTAAGGGACTAAGTTAGGACCTGGAAAATATTGCACAATTATAAGAAGAGTATCTTTAGGTAAACAAAAATACAAAAATGCCTGTAATGTACAAGACAGAATTCAAAAAAATATAAACAAAATTAGGTTAAAAATATAGTAAAAACAAATGGTGGTTTTGGAAAACTAGAAATTATTCAAAATCCTTTAAAAATAATTTTATGTTCTTGAAATATATCAGAGCTAAAAATATGTTCTGATCATCACCAAAGATGTACAGATAATCCTGTATTTAGGTTGAGTGATATCCTTCCTAGCACAAGTAAAACAAAGCAAACTTACTTTCATTCATTACTCTGTGATATCTATCTTAGGTATATTTATCTTAGGTATATTTTTAATTATCACCTCTTGATTAATGTTTAAGTATTTCCTAGAAAGGACAAATATTACTTCTTCTTGAAGCAATTTAATTAGACTTTTGGGAATGGGCACAAGTGAGATTCATTTTAAAATGGAGATGGGACCTAGCCAGAATTACAGATTGGATGAATTCTTAAATTTAAGAGGTGAGTTTGTGTGTTTGTATGTGTGTTGGTGGGCAGTGGGGCTTCCTGTAAATTTGGGTTGTGATAAAAAGGGGTACCAAACTGTGAACAACAGTGAATCATTTTGATTTAGGCTGATTATAATCTTCCTGCATTACATTAGATACTTGGAATTCTAAAATACACTCAAAAATATGTCCAAGGAGACATTTTAGAATTTTGCTTAGATTAACAAATTTTATGAGCTTTTAACCTGGACTTGTTTATTCCTCCCTGAATTTGAATCATCAGTTTGTTTGTTTTTTCCTTCTCTATTTTCGGAGTGGGGGTGGGGGGGAGTAGATAGGTAGGGGGTCACTGCTTATATATAGCAGAATAGGTTTTTATTTTTTCCAGCTATTTATTGAGGTATAACTGACAAATAAAAATTCTATATATTTAAGGTAGACAATGTGATGATTTGATATATGCATACTTTGTGAAATGATTATCATAATCAAGCTAATCAACACATCTGTCACCTCACAGTTACCATTTGTCTTCTTTGCTCCTGGGTCATTTTATTGTTCATTCATTTCTCTGACAAATAATTCCTGCATATCTACTATGTATCAGGTACTCTCTTAAGAACTGTAGCTATGAAAAGAATAAGACTCAACCCTTGAATGAGATTCAAAGAGCTTACAACTTAGTGGGGGAACCTGAGACATGAAGTAATTATATTACACTATTCAGGAGCATATAAAAGGTAGGGGGTGGGAGAGGAGAAGAGGAGAGATATTAATGAGATTTAATGAAGGAGATGTATTGGAAAGTAAGGGATGATTCAAATCAGTCAGGTGACGACAGAAATAGAAACCTCAGAACAATGTAAGCATAGAATCTGAGACAGGAAGTACCATTTGATGGCTTGAGGGTTAATGCCAATCCTCTTAAAGGAATCATCCATGGGAAGAAATTTTCCAAAATTCTCAATCTGCTACAAATTTTATACTAGTCCACAGAAGTTAGTAATATGTGACATCTACTGAGAAATTTATATTTGAAAATTACTTTCACAGCAAAACTGTTCTATAGTAATTGTTCTTATTGCTTCTTTTATCTTCATACTATAAGAGATGAAGAGATTGAAGTCTCTTTAATTTTACAGTCAACTCAGAAGACACCTTTCTTCAATCTCTTTAAGATTAAAGGCAATAAAACAAATATCAGGAATTTGATAGATGATGGGACAAATTTAACAGAAAAAGTTATCTTTAAAGACATCACAATTGATTGTCATTGTCATTGTTCAGGCATTGTGTCCAACTCTTTGCCATGCCATGGACTGCAGTATGCCAGAATTCCCCATCCCTCACTCTCTCCTGGAGTTTGTTCAAACTCATGTCCACTGAGTCGGTGATGCGATCCAACAATCTCAACCTCTGCTGCCCCTTCTCCTCCTGCCCTTAATCTTTCCCAGTATCAGGGGCTTTTCCCACGAGTCGGCTTTTGGCATCAGGTGGCCAAAGTATTGGAGTTTCGGCTTCAGCATGAGTCCTTCCAATGAATATTCGGGGTTGATTTCCTTTAGGACTGACTGGTTTGATCTCTTTGCTGTCCAAGAAGTCTTCTTCAGCACCACAATTTGAAAGTACCAATTCTTTGGTGCTCAGCTTTCTTTATGATCCAACTCTCACATCCATACATGACTACTGGAAAAACCATAGCTTAGACTAGATGGACATTTGTCGGCAAGTAATGTCTCTGCTTTTTAATATGCTTTCTAGGTTTGTCACAGCTTTCTCCCAAGGAGCAAGTGTCTTTTAATTTCATGGCTGCAGTCAGCCTCTGCAGTGGTTTTGGAGCCCAGGAAAATAAAGTCTGTCACTGTTTCCACTTTTTCCCCTCTATTTGCCATGAAGTGATGGGACTGGATGCCATGATCTTAGTTTTTTGAATGTTGAATTTTAAGCCATCTTTTCACTCTCTTTCACCCTCATCAAAAGGCTCTTCAGTTCCCCTTCACTTTCTGTCATTAGAATGGTTATCATTTGTATATCTTAGGTGGTTGATATTTCTCCAGGAAATCTTGATTCCAACTTGTGATTCACCCAGCCTGGCATTTCGCATGATGTATTTTGCATATAAGTTAAATAAGCAGGGTGACAATATACAACCTTGACGTACTCCTTTCCCAATTTTAAACCAGCCTGTTGTTCCATGTCTGGTTCTGACTGTTGCTTTTTCAACTGCATACAGGTTTCTCAGGAGACAGGTAAAGTGGTCTGGTATTCCCACCTCTTTAAGAATTTTCCACAGCTGAAACAACACTCAGTTGCAGATATGTCTGGTAGTGAAAGTGAAGTCTGATGCTAGTTGCATAGGAAGCTGGAAAGTTAGGTCCATGAATCAAGGTAAATTCTACATGGTCAAGCAAGAGATGGCAGAATGAACATTGAAAATTTAGGAATCAGTGAATTAAAATGTACTGGAGTGGGCAAATTTAATTTATATGACCACTGTATCTGTTACTGTGGGCAATAATCCCTTAGAAGGAATGGAGTAGCACTCATAACAGAGTATCAATGCTAATTGATATCAATATCAATATCAATGCTAATTGATTCTGGCCAATATTTCTTGACTGTATAGCCAGTAATTTAGAAAGGCAATACTTGTAGTAAAGCATTAAGAAAAAAAAAAAAGTCACTAATTCTTTTTCCTTAAAAATTTACTAAAACTTGATCATGCCAACAAGTCATATATCCAAATGCCAGATGGTCACTTCTACCTTGGTATTTATACTAACAATTTCCTAGAATCAATAAAAAGAATGTCTGTTAAAACAAAAAAAAACAAAGTATACATTTTTCTTATGTTTAAACTTTTTATTTTGTAATATTTACAGACTTAAAAAAAGTAGAGTATATAGTACAAAATTTCTGTAAACACTTCAGCCAGTTTCCCCTAGTGACAGCATCATTTATATAATCATAGTGCAATGACTGAAACCAGAAAATTAACACTGATATTATACTAGCAACTAATCTACAAATTTTAATCACAGCTTCATGTTTTCTTGATTAAGGCTCTTTTTCTAGTGGAAGATCCAGCCTAGGATCTCACATAGCAGTTAGCAGTCATATCTTCTTTGTCTCCTCCACTTAATGAGAGTTCCTCTGATTTTCCTTGTCATTTTTAAAGAATATTGGCAATTATTTTGTAGTTGTCCCTCAAGGTGGGTTAGTCTGATGTTTTCTCATCATTAAAATGAATTTCTATGTATCATTGGCAAGAGTACAACTATGGTGATGTTGTCTCCTTTTCAATGTTCCCATAACTGGGGGCCCTTGATGTCAATATGTCTTAGTACTGCTGAAGCAAAGTTATTCCTTTTCCCTTTTGTTTTTCTTTGTAATCAAAAGAAATATCTTGTAGGAAGAGCCTCTGAGACTAAGCAAATGTAGTATTTCTCATCACATTGTTATTCCCAGGCTTTAGAACTCATCAGTGTTTCTTGGTCACCACAATTGCAGTAGAGTTTGCCTAAGAGTTGTCTTATATTTTCACCATGCCTTCCATATTAATTAATTAGAATTCTACTGTATGGAAGAATATATTTTTCCATTTTTTATATGTTCAATTCTTTATATTAATATGGATTCTTGGATGGATATTTGTTTTATTCTGTTGACTGAATTAGTTACTGTTTTTACTTACTTTGTTGTTCAAGTTGTCCTATATAGGGACATTGGGAGCTCCCTCAAATAGGATCCTTCATTCTTTATGTTCTCATCTTTTTTGCACACTTTACTTAATGGTACCTAAAAATGTTCCAGGTACATCTTGTCTTAATTCTCTAAACTCATTGGCGGGACCCCTGTTGAGTGGCAGAAACCCAACACTGATATTTCATGAGACAATTTTATTCAAAACAAATTAACAATAGCAACAACAACAAAAAAACTAACTAAAGGCACCAGAGAATGAATCAAAATAGGCAAAAACTTGAGGTAAGTTGGCACTTAGTACAAAGGGATAGCCTTGGGTGAGCTTCACAGTTTAACAGCTGTTAATAAGATGGAAATCCCCAGTCAGTGCCAATTCAGGAAAGACTACAACTCCAGTGGAAAATCTTGACTTGAAAAACCATAGCAGAGTCATTGGAAAAGGAATAGAGAGATAATACACATGTGGAATTAGCAGGCAAGAATTTCAAAGTAGCTATTTTAACTAGGTTCAAAAACAAAGGGAAAGTAATCTTACAAAAAATTAAATGACAGCATATGAAAACTCAAATCTTGAAGGAGGAATGGAGAGGCTCAGAAATTATACATATGTGGGTATATAGAGATTATTTTTCTTCCCTTGAGTTCTTTACAAGGAAAATGAATATTTAAAAAAAAGAATAACACTATAAGACGGGGTCTTTGATATATGTAGAAACAAAAAACGTAAGACAACAATAGCACAAAGGATGGGAGGCCATGCATGGGATGACGTTATCAGGAGGCTCTGGTGTGTGTCAAGAGTGACTTATGAGGTGGGAGGTGGGACTTGTCAGGTATTGGGTGGGACATGGAAAGTGGTACAATATGAATTTGAAGGATGTAACAATTTTAGGGTTGTCTTCATCCATTCAGTCTGTTACAACAAAGTGACATAGACAGGGTGGTTTATAACCAAAAGAAATTTACTTCTCACATTTCCAGAAGTCTGAGATCAGAAAGCCAGCATGGTCAGGTTCCAGTTAGAGCCTTTTTTTTTTCCAGATCACAGATTGCCAACTTTTCCTGTAACCTCACACAGAAAGATTTAGCTAGCACTCCAGCTATTCTCTTATAAAGTCTCTGATCCTATGCATGAGAGCTCCCCTCATGAACTAATTACATCCCAAAGGCCTCACCTCTGAATATATTCACATAGGGATTACAGTTTCAATATATGAATTTTAGGGGGACACAAACACTCAGTCCATTGCAAAGATGCATTTTGTAACCACTCCAGCAAACACTAAAAACACATTTAGAAGAGTGCAGCTAAAACTCTTATTGAAGAAAAAGCTAATAATAGAAAAGTTTTATTATCATCACCCTGCCAAAGAGGCAAAAAGCAGCAGCCAAATAATTCAGATACAATATAGATAAAAGAAATTTAAACTGCTAACACAGAGTGTGAGAGTGGAAGAAACACCACACAGCTGGAAAAGTTGGCCTTAGATAAAACAACTGACTTGCTTCTGAATATAATAGAAAAGATGGGGAAAGAATAACTGGGAGATGTGGTTAATGACGGTATCAGGATACTGATTTGTCTTATGTGATAGAAAACAGCATATGGGCCCAGTGAGATTGGAAGGTAATTATACACTTAGATGAGTTGAAGCGGCCAACTAGTTGTTAATGGTAGATCAAGACAATGATAGTATTTGTATGATGATCTAGGAAAATTTCTCCATTATATTCACCAATGTCTTGATCAATATAAAGTGGTGCTTTCAAAGCAACAACTTAATTTTAGCAGGTCAAGAATATTGCTTCTCTCAGACAGGTTAAAGAAAGCAATGCTAAAAAAAATTAAAAATTAAAAAAAAAACAAAAAGAAAGCAGTGCTTTTGTGAAATTATATAAACTTCAATATAAACTTCAATACAAACTATTGACTTATTTTTCTCTATTTTATAAGAGAATTGAATATAAATGACTATGTTCACATGTGGCAAGGGACTTACTTCCCTTAGCCATTAGAAAGTTTATCTTTCAATTCCCATTTTCCAAATTACTGATGGTGATTATCAGAGGATATCTGTCTGAGGACATTTAAGGCTCTGTCTACAACAGTTGTGGAATGATATTCTTCAATATACACTGAAATGCACAGATAATAACTCACAGGATTTTCATAAGTATATACACTTGTGTAACAATCAATTATGATGTAGGACATTCCTATCACTCTACACAATTCATTGCTGCCCTCTTACAATCTATCCTTGTTCACAAATAAACAAAGGTCTTGATTTCTATCAATATAGCTCTATTTGCCTTATTCTTAAAATTTATATAAAACCAATAATTGAATATGCATTCTTTATAACCTGTTTTACTTTGTTCAACATAATAATTACATGATTTATTCATGTTGTTATGTGTAGTAGTACTTCTGTTTTGTTTTGTTTTATTTTTGCTGAGTAGCATTCAATTATATGGCCCAATCACAATTTCTTTCCCCTTTGCATTTTGAACTCCAGGAGATGGTGAAGGACAGGGAGGCTTGGTGTGTTACAGTCCATGTGGTCGCAAAGTGTGGGACATGACCAGGCAACTGAAAATCACCAACAAATTTTGTTTTGTTTTGTTTTTTTGCTGTGTAGACATTGTACAGGAGACAGGGATCAAGACCATCCCTGTGGAAAAGAAATGCAAAAAAGCAAAATGGCTGTCTGGGGAGGCCTTACAAATAGCTGTGAAAAGAAGAGAAGCAAAAAGCAAAGGAGAAAAGGAAAGATATAAGCATCTGAATGCAGAGTTCCAAAGAATAGCAAGAAGAGATAAGAAAGCCTTCCTCAGTGATCAATGCAAAGAAATAGAGGAAAACAACAGAATGGGAAAGACTAGAGATCTCTTCAAGAAAATTAGAGATACCAAGGGAACATTTCATGCAAAGATGGGCTCGATAAAGGACAGAACTGGTATGGATCCAACAGAAGTAGAAGATATTAAGAAGAGGTGGCAAGAATACACAGAACTGTACAAAAAAGATCTTCATGACCAAGATAATGACAATGGTGTGATCACTGACCTAGAGCGAGACATCCTGGAATGTGAAGTCAAGTGGGCCTTAGAAAGCATCACTACGAACAAAACTAGTGGAGGTGATGGAATTCCAGTTGAGCTATTTCAAATCCTGAAAGATGATGCCGTGAAAGTGCTGCAAACAATATGCCAGCAAATTTGGAAAACTCAGCAGTGGCCACAGGACTGGAAAGGTCAGTTTTCATTCCAATCCCAAAGAAAGGCAATGCCAAAGAATGCTCAAACTACCACACAATTGCACTCATCTCACATGCTAGTAAAGTAATGCTCAAAAAACTCCAAGCCAGGCTTCAGCAATACGTGAACCATGAACTTCCAGATGTCGAAGCTGGTTTTAGAAAAGACAGAGGAACCAGAGATCAAATTGCCAACATCCGCTGGATCATCGAAATAGCAAGAGAGTTCCAGAAAAACATCTATTTCTGCTTTATTGACAATGCCAAAGCCTTTGACTGTGTGGATCACAATAAACTGTGGAAAATTCTGAAAGAGATGGGAATACCAGACCACCTGACCTGCCTCTTGAGAAATATGTATGCAGGTCAGGAAGCAACAGTTAGAACTGGACATGGAACAACAGACTGGTTCCAAATAGGAAAAGGAGTAAGTCAAGGCTGTATATTGTCACCCTGCTTATTTAACTTATATGCAGAGTACATCATGAGAAACGCTGGCTGGAAGAATCACTAGCTGGAATCAAGATTGCCGGGACAAATATCAGTAACCTCAGATATGCAGATGACACCACCCTTATGGCAGAAAGTGAAAGGGAACTAAAAAGTCTCTTGATGAAAGTGAAAATGGAGAGTGAAAAAGTTGGCTTAAAGCTCAACATTCAGAAAATGAAGATCATGGCATCCGGTCCCATCACTTCATGGGAAGCAGATGGGGAAACAGTGGAAACAGTGTTAGATTATTTTTTTGGGCTCCAAAATCACTGCAGACGGTGACTGCAGCCATGAAATTAAAAGACACCTACTCCTTGGAAGGAAAGTTATGACCAACCTAGATAGCATATTCAAAATCAGAGACATTACTTTGCCAACAAAGGTCCGTCTAGTCAAGGCTATGGTTTTTCCTGCGGTCGTGTATGGATGTGAGAGTTGGACTGTGAAGAAGGCTGAGCGCCGAAGAATTGATGCTTTTGAAGTGTGGTGTTGGAGAAAACTCTTGAGAGTCCCTTGGACTGCAGGGAGATCCAACCAGTCCATTCTGAAGGAGATCTGTCCTGGGATTTCTTTGGAAGGAATGATGCTAAAACTGAAACTCCAGTACTTTGGCTACCTCATGCGAAGAGTTGACTCATCGAAAAAGACTCTGATGCTGGGAGGGATTGGAGGCAGGAGGAGAAGGGGATGACAGAGGATGAGATGGCTGGATGGCATCACTGACTAGATGGACGTGAGTCTGAGTGAACTCTGGGAGTTGGTGATGGACAGGGAGGCCTGGCATGCTGCGATTGATGTGGTCGCAAACAGTCTGAGATGACTGAGTGACTGAACTGAACTGAGCATTCAATTATATGTCTCTGTCATAATTTCTTTGTTCATTCAATTTTGAAGGTATTTGCATTATTCACATTTTGAATAAAACTTCCATTAATATCTTTGTTGTTATATACCATCTTTTATCTCAGATAAATACCTAGGGGTTGAATTTTGATTAACAGGGTACACATGTATTTAACTTTGTATATGTTACTGACCAACTTGCTATATATATTCACTAACATTTAGTATTGTAAGTCAAAATAATTATAGATATTCTAGAAAGTATATAATTGTGTTTCAGTATTTTGGCATCTCATGATTTGGATATGGAGTTCTCTGATAAATAATGTTGAATACATTCTCATCTACTTTTTGGTCATTTATGTAACTTCTATAGTAAATATGTTTTCAAATCTTTTATCACATTTTAAAAAGGAAACATTTCACGCTAAGGTGGGCTCGATAAAGGACAGAAATAGTATGGACCTAACAGAAGCAGAAGATATTAAGAAGAGGTGGCAAGAATACACAGAACTGTACAAAAAAGATCATGATCCAGATAATCACAATGGTGTGATCACTCACCTAGAGCTAGACATCCTGGAATGTGAAGTCAAGTGGGCCTTAGAAAGTATCACTATGAACAAAGCTAGTGGAGGTGATGGAATTCCAGTTGAGCTCTTTCAAATCCTGAAAGATGATGCTGTGAAAGTACTGTATTCAATATGTCAGCAAATTTAGAAAACTCAGCAGTGGCCACAGGACTGGAAAAGGTCAGTTTTCATTCCAGTCCCAAAGAAAGGTAATGCCAAAGAATGCTTAAACTACCACACAATTGCACTCATCCCACAAGCTAGTAAAGTAATGCTCAAAATTCTCCAAGCCAGGCTTCAGCAATATGGGAATTGTGAACTTCCAGATGTCGAAGCTGGTTTTAGAAAAGACAGAGGAACCAGAGATCAAATTGCCAACATCTGCTGGATCATCGAAATAGCAAGAGAGTTCCGGAAAAACATCTATTTCTGCTTTATTGACTATGCCAAAGCCTTTGCCTGTGTGGATCACATAAACTGTGGAAAATTCTGAAAGAGATGGGAATACCAGACCACCTGGCCTGCCTCTTGAGAAACCTGTATGCAGGTCAGGAAGCAACACTTAGAACTGGACATGGAATAACAGACTGGTTCCAAATAGGAAAAGGAGTACGTCAAGGCTGTATATTGTCACCCTGCTTATTTAACTTATATGCAGAGTCATCATGAGAAACGCTGGGCTGGAAGAAGTACAAGCTGGAATCAAGATTCCGGGGAGAAATATCAATCACCTCAGATATGCAGATGACACCACCCTTATGGCAGAAAGTGAAGAGGAACTCAAAAGCCTCTTGATGAAAGTGAAAGTGGAGAGTGAAAAAGTTGGCTTAAAGCTCAAAATTCAGAAAACTAATATCATGGCATCTGGTCCCATCACTTCATGGGATATAGATGGCGAAACAGTGGAAACAGTGTCAGACTTTATTTTTTTGGGCTCCAAAATCACTGCAGATGGTGATTGCAGCCATGAAATAAAAAGATGTTTGCTCCTTGTAAGGAAAGTTATAACCAACATATATAGCATATTAAAAAGCAGAGATATTACTTTGCCAAGAAAGGTCTGTGTAGTCAAGGCTATGGTTTTTCCAGTGGTCATGTATGGATGTGAGAGTCGGACTGTGTAGAAAGCTGAGCGTCAAAGAACTGATGCTTTTGAACTGTGGTATTGGAGAAGACTCTTGCGAGTCCTTTGGACTATAAGGAAATCCAACCAGTCCATCCGAAAGGAGACCAGTCCTGGGTGTTCATTGGCAAGACTGATGCTGAGGCTGAAACTCCAATACTTTGGCCTCCTCGTGGGAAGAGCTGACTCATTGGAAAAGACCCTGATGCTGGGAGGGATTGGGGGCAGGAGTAGAAGGGGATGACTGAGGATGAGATGGCTGGATTGCATCACTGACTCGATGCACATGAGTTTGGGTGAACTCCGGGAGTTGGTGATGGACAGGGAGGCCTGGCGTGCTGCGATTCATGGGGTCAAAAAGAGTCAGACATGACTGAGCGACTGAACCGACTGATCACATTTTAATGGTACTTTTTATTCAATTATTAATTTTCAGAAGTCTTTTTAATATTTTTTCTGTGAGTGTGTGTGTGTGTGTGTGTGTTCAGTTGTTCAGTCATGTCCAATTCTTTGTGACCCAACAAACTGTAGCCCACCAGGCTTCTCTGTCCATGTTTTTTTCCAGGCAAGAATACTGGAGTGAGTTGCCATTTCCTCCACCAGGGATCAAACCCACATCTCAGTCTCCTACATTGGCAGGTGTAATTTTTACCACTGAGCCACCTGGGAAGTCCTTTTAATACTCTTTATGCAAGACCCTTTGTACTTGAGTCTATTGTTTGACTTTCATTTTACCTAAACCAAGGTATGCAGGTGAAGCAGCATCAGTTAGAACTGGACATGGAACAACAGACTGGTTCCAAATTGGAAAAGGAGTACATCAAGGCTGTATATTATCACCCTGTTTATTTAACTTATATGCAGAGTACATCAGGAGAAATGCCAGGATGGATGAAGCACAAGCTGGAATCAAGACAGCTGGGAGAAATATCAATAACCTCAGACATGCAGATGACACCACCCTTATGGCAGGAAGCAAAGAAGAACTAAAGAGCTTCCTAATGAAAGTGAAAGAGGAGAGTGAAAAAGCTGGATTAAAACTCAATATTCAAAAAACTAAGATCATGGAATCCTGCCCCATCACTTCCTGGAAAATATATGCGGAAACAATAGAAACAGGGAGAGTCTATTTTTTTGGGCTTCAAAATCAATGTGTATGGTGACTGCAGTCATGAAATTAAAAGACACTTGCTCCTTGGAAGGAAAGCTATGATCCACCTAGACAGCATATTATTTTTTTTTAATTTTTATGTTTATTTCATTTCTTTCTTTCTTTTTAAAAATATAATTTATTTTAATTTGAGGTTAATTACTTTACAATATTGTATTGGTTTTGCCATACATCAACATGAATCCACCACAGGTATACACGTGTTCCCCATCCTGAACCCCTCTCCCTCCTCCCTCCCCATACCATCCCTCTGGGTTGTCTTTGCTGAAAAAAAGTCAGTCTAGTCAAAGCTATGGTTTTTCCAGTAGTCATGCATGGATGTGAGAGTTGGACTATAAAGAAAGCTGAGCAGCAAAGAATTGATGCTTTTGAACTGTGGGTGTTGGAGAAGACTCTTGAGAGTCCCTTGGACTGCAAGGAGATATAACCAGTCAATCCCCAAGGAAATTAGTCCTGAATATTCACTGGAAGTACTGGTGTTGAAACTGAAACTCCAATACTTTGGCCACCTGATGCAAAGAACTGATTCACTGGAAAAGACCCTGATGCTGGGAAAGATCTAAGGTGGGAGGAGATGGGGATAACAGAGGATGAGATGGTTGGATGGCATCACCGACTCAATAGATGTGAGTTTGAGCAAGTTCTGGGAGTTGGTGATGGACAGGGAAGCTTGGCATGCTGCAGTCCATGGGGTTGCAAAGAGTCTGACCTGACTGAGCAAGTGAAGTGAACTGAAACCAAGGTAGAGGGAAAAAAGTGAGCTTAGTCAAAATTAAAAACATTTGCTTTTCAAAAGGCACAATTAAAGGACCAAAACAGCAAGTCACAGACTGAGGAAAATATTTGCCAGTTATTTATCTGAAATAGATGTGTATCCAGAATATACAAAAAACTCTCAAAATTCAATAAGAAATCAACCAACTCAATTTAAATATGGGCAAATGACATGACCAAACATTTTACCAAAGATGAAATATGGCAAATAAGCACATGAAAAGATGCTCAAGAATTTTAACCATCTAGGAAATTAGATCACTATATGACACTGATATTTTCACTTAGTTCAATCACTCAGTTGTGTCCATCTCTTTGTGACCCTGTGGACTGCAGCAAGCCAGGCCTCCCTGTCCATCACCAACTCCCAGAGCTTGCTCAAACTCATGTCCATCAAGTCAGTGATGCCATCCAACCATCTCATCCTCATTGTCCCCTTCTCCTCCTGCCTTCTAGTCTTTTCCAGAATCTGGGACTTTTCCAATGAGTCAGTTCTTCACATCAGGTGGCCAAAATATTGGAGTTTCAGTTTCAGCGCTAGTCCTTCCAATGAATATTCAGGACTGATTTCTTTGAGGATTGACTGGTTTGATCTCCTGCAGTCCAAGATACTCTCAAGAATCTTCTTCAATGCCACAGTTCAAAAGCATTAATTCTTCAGCACTCAGCTTTCTTTATAGTCCAACTCTCACATCAATACATGACTACTGGAAAACCATAGCTTTGACTATATGGACCTTTGTCAGCAAGGTAATGTCTCTGCTTTTTACTATGCTGTCTTGCTTGGCTATAGCTTTTCTTCCAAGGATCAAGTGTCTTTTAATTTCATGGTTGCAGTCACCATATGCAGTGATTTTGGAGTTCAAGAAAATAAAGTCTATCACTGTTTCCATACGTATTTTCCATGAAGTGATGGGATTGGATGCCATGATCTTAGTTTTTTGAATGTCGAATTTTAATACTATTAGATACTATTGATACTGTTGATACTATTAGAATATCTAAAAGTAAAATGATTTAGAGGAAAACAAAGGCAAAATGCTTTGACATAAATTGGAGGAATATCTTTTTTGATTCACCCTATAGAGTAATGAAAACAAAACAAAACAAATGGGACCTAATTATACTTAAAGGCTTTTGTACGTCAAAGAAAATCATAAACAAAACAAGAAGACAACCCACAGAATAGAAGAAAATACTTGCAAATGATGCAACCGACAAGGGTTAAACTCTAAAATATGCAAACAGTTCATGCATCTCTACATCAAAACAAAAACCAAACAACCCAATCAAAAAATGGGCAGAAGATTTTAATAGATATATCTCCAAAGAAGACATACAGATGCCCAAAAAGCACATGAAAAGATGCTCAACATCACTAATTATTAGAGAAATCCAAGTCAAAGCTACAGTGAAGTATCACCTCATACCAGTAAGACTGGCCATAATCAAAAAGTCTACAAACAATAGATACTGAAGAGGGCGTGGAGAAAGGGAACCCTCCTACACGGTTGGTGGGAATGTAAATTGGTACAACTACAATGTATAATCATATGGAGGTTCCTCAAAAACTAAAAATAGAACTATCATATGATCCAGTAATTCCACAGCATATATCCAAACAGCAGCACTATTTATAAGCTAAGACGGGAGACAAACTAAATGTCCATCAACAGAGAAGTGAATAAAGAAGATGTGGTACATATATACAATGAAATATTATTCAGCCATAAAAATTAATGAAATAATGCCATTTGCAACAACTTGGATGGGCCTAGAGGTTGTCATGATTGTCATACTAAGTGAAGTAAGTCAGACAGAAAAAGACAAATATCATTTATTACTCACATGTGGAATCTAATTTAAAAATGATCCAAATAACTAGTTTACAGAATAGAAACAGACTCACAAATTTCAAAAACAAATTTATGGTTACTAGAGTGGAAAAGGGGAGAGGAGGGATAAATAAGGAGTTTTGGGTTAACATGCACACTACTATCAATTCTTCACAGTCCAACTGTCGCATCCATACATGACCACTGGAAAAACCATAGCCTTGACTAGACAGACCTTTGTTGGCAAAGTAATGTCTCTGATTTTGAATATGCTATCTAGGTTGGTTATAACTTTCCTTACAAGGAGCAAACATCTTTTAATTTCATGGCTGCAGTCACCATCTGCAGTGATTTTGGAGCCCAAAAAGATAAAGTCTGACACTGTTTCCACTATTTCCCCATCTGTTTCCCATGAAGTGATGGGACCAGATGCCATGATCTTCGTTTTCTGAATGTTGAGCTTTAAGCCAACTTTTTCACTCTCCTCTTTCACTTTCATCAAGAGGCTTTTTAGTTCCTCTTCACTTATCCATAAATAAAAATACATTGTAAAGGGTACTTACTGAGAAATTGCTACATGATCCATCTTGCTTAAATGTTCATGGATTACAGGACAAACCATTTTCTCTCTCAGTCTTTGTTTCTTCTCTGTAGAGTAAGTTTCATGTCTAATAACCTAAGTATAAAGTTAGGCATACTGTGGAATTTTCATATTTTTTCCTACCTTGTATACAGGAAATAACTGAGACACTGTATTATTTGGGCCAAGGTTTATTTTCAGTGACACAACTGATCTAAAGCACTATGTCCTCGACTTTAATATAAAGTTATTACTAGAATGTAGATTCTGTTCAGTTGACTCAGATGAAGACTGAGATTCTGCAGTGTTCTGATGTGTCCATGTGAAACTGAAACTTCTGGTCTGTGAAACACACTTCAGTGAGAACCTACAATGCAGAGCAGCATGGCACAGATTTGGAATCTTTTAGCCAGACTGACCTGGGTACAGCACTCTGCCCTGTGATTTTGCAGCTGTGGGCGTGTGTGCTCAGTTGTGTTCAACTCTTTGAGTCCCCATGGACTGTAGCTCCTTAGGCTCCTTTGTCCATGGGGTTTTCTAGGCAAGAATATGGGAGAGGGTTGCCATTTCCTCTTCCACGGGATCTTCCTGAGCTGGGGATCAAACCCAGGTCTCCCACGTCTCCTGCACTGGCAGGCGGATTCTTTGCCACTGAGCCACCTGGGAAGCTGTGTGACTTTGGGCAAATAAATGCACTATTTTAGCTTTATATACTTGCCTTAGAAGATGGAGTAATTACACCATTTGGCAAAACTGTTGTCATACTTTAACCTTCAATATTGGTATAGGATTGGAACAAAGCCTGTAAGTTAGAGGATAATAGAAGAAGTTCTCACTGGTTGAGCAGAAAGTCTTAGCATGCTCTTCTAGTCAATGATATGAGGAAATATATTTTCTGAGATTTTCTAATAAACAATTCTAAATTAGCAGTTTATTCTTCACTTAATGCTTCCTTCTTAACATATTATATTCCCTGTAAAATTCACAATTACTTCTCTCTTTTCTGGAGAAATTTTCATTTGTCAAACTATCGCAAACTTTTAGAAATGGAAAATGGCCTATGAAATCCAAGTGGTGTGATATGCAGCAGTAATTCAAGTGAGATTCACTCAACTCTTTAGAGAATTTGATAGATAAAAGTAAACTAAGACAAGAAAGTTGTGCAAAATCTTCTTGGAACATTAAATGTGCCTTCAAAGTTCACATCTTGTCCAAAAAGTAATGACATATTTAGAAAGCATTATTAAAATATCTGGAACATGAAATAGTTGATTATAAAAATTGCCACTCTTCTTTTGACAATTCCCCTATTAGTCTGGAATTTATCCTTCCCATTTATCATTAGCTACACCTTAAGTCTGAATGACAACCCTGTGAAATAGGGATTAAAACAGTCCCCTGGAGGCAGCTGTTTCTTATGCTTCCCACTCCCCGTAAGGGTGCCAGAATTGTATATTTGAAAACATCTTCTGACTACATACATTCCTTTTGATATCTGTCAAGGAATAACTGTTTAATAGTTACATAAAGTTTGGAATTGCCTTCATTTTACTACAATCTATGAGATATATATTTTTATTCAAATAAATATGTTATGCTGGGGGTTGCAGAACATGAACTGTGTTTTATTGCCTAATATACAGTGGCCAATTAGAATCCGTCACTTTGCTCTTCCTTCCTAGCAGAATCATTTTGCTAGCAACACTGGGAAGGTGATCCAGTAAACAGGTATAAATAACAATTAGTTCAAGCCAGTGACCACCCACTCCAGTATTCTTGCCTGGAAAATTCCATGGACGGAGGAGCCTGGTGGGCTGCAGTCCATGGGGTGGCAAAGAGTCGGATGCGGCTGAGCGACTTCACTTTCACTTTTCACTTTTCACTTTCATGCATTGGAGAAGGAAATGGCAACCCGCTCCAGTGTTCTTGCCTGGAGAATCCCAGGGACAGCGGAGCCTGGTGGGCTGCCATCTATGGGGTCGCACAGAGTTGGACACGACTGAAGTGACTTAGCAGTCAGTAGCTACTAGCTCCTTCTGTGTTAACATCATTGAGCTGCTGATTGTTCATATCCATATGAAGATCATTCTATATGATATGTTGTACATAAGAAAGTGAGTGCTATATAAATACCATAGTAAAATACCATAGAATGGGTGACTAAAATAGCAAAAACAAATCTCATCTTGGAGGCTCTACCTTCATAACCTTACCTAAACTTAATCACTTCTCAAACGTCCCACCTGCAAATACCTTCATATTGGGGATTGGGGTTTCAACAGGTGAGTATGGGAGAACAAAAACATTCTGTACATAGCAAGTTGTCCTTTATGTTTGTATCCATCTACATTATGTATTTTTCTGTTACTATATTTAAAAGTCCCATGCAAATGTTAAGCTAATTATGGACACAACTTTATATAAAAGCAATGCCCTTCATCCAAGCTGTTAACTATTTCTATAATACTATATATGCCACGCTGTTCAAACATCCCTCCTCAGGGTTCAGTTCAGTTCAGTTCAGTCTCTCAGTCGTGTCTGACTCTTTGTGACCCCATGAATCACAGCACAGCAGGCCTCCCTGTCCATCACCAATTCCCAGAGTTCATTCAAACTCATGTCCGTCGAGTCGGTGATGCCATCCAGCCATCTCATCCTCTGGCGTCCCCTTCTCCTCCTGCCTCTAATCCCTCCCAGCATCAGGGTCTTCTCCAGGGAGTCAACTCTTCGCACGAGGTGGCCAAAGTACTGGAGTTTCAGCTTCAGCATGAGTCCTTCCAATGAACATCCAGGACTGATCTCCTTTAGGAAGGACTGGTTGGATCTCCTTGCGGTCCAAGGGACTCTCAAGTGTCTTCTCCAACACCACAGTTCAAAAGCATCAATTCTTCACAGTCCAACTCTCACATCCATACATGACCACTGGAAAAACCATAGCCTTGACTAGACGGACATACTTTAAAATCCTTTTCATAAGGATAATTCACAAAATATTTTTCATTAGATTTTCTAATATAACCCTACATTCAGTCTTGTAGATCAATGTCTGATTTTGTAGAATGACTTTGAGAAGCCACTGCAAAATGGCCACTTTGGGGAAAAAAATCATGGTATCAATATAATGTTGTACATTTAAAAGGGAACTGATTATGTTCGGCAAGTAAAATATTTTTCATTTATTACCTCATAAATCACAAGCTTGTGGAAGAGAGTGGCTGAACAGGGAGTGCAAATATCCGATGTAATTAATCCACTTTGTGCTCTAATGGACCAAAATACTTGAGTTTATAAAATCTCCTCAAATTAATATCATCAGAGCCTGACAAATTACTTAAATTTGCACACTTTCTTCCTTCATGCTATCTCCTAGAAACAACTGGATTTTTTATATCGGTTTTCATTTATGCACAAACATTTAGTGATTTTCTACAGTGAATCAAGCAATATATTTAGGTTCTTAAAAATAACAAATTAGCAAAAGTATCCACAGTTCCTGCCCTGATGTAGCTTATACTCTAGTAGAAGAAACTGAAAGAACTATTTAAAAATTAAAGTAAAATTGCAACTGTATTAAATGGCAAGAGGTAGAGCTTTTCTATTAAGAGAGTATGTGATGTGGGAAAATAATATCAATACACTTACCCCCTTTATTGTTCCTCTTAGTTCCTTGCTCAGTCAGGTTACTGAATTTTTTAGATAGATATTATATTATTGGTAGGAAAGTTATGATCAACCTAGATAGTATATTCAAAGGCAGAGACATTACTTTGCCAACAAAAGTCCATCTAGTCAAGGCTATGGTTTTTCCTGTGGTGAGTATGGATGCAAGAGTTGGACTATGAAGAAGGCTGAGCGCCAAAGAATTGATGCTTTTGAACTGTGGTGTTGGAGAAGACTCTTGAGAGTCCCTTGGACAGCAAGGAGATCCAACCAGTCCATTCTGAAGGAGATCGGCCCTGGGATTTCTTTGGAAGGAATGATGCTAAAGCTGAAACTCCAGTACCTGGGCCACCTCATGCGAAGAGTTGACTCATTGGAAAAGACTCTGATGCTGGGAGGGATTGGGGGCAGGAGGAGAAGAGGACGACAGAGGATGAGATGGCTGGATGGCATCACTGACTTGATGGACATGAGTTTGGGTGAACTCTGGGAGATGGTGATGGACAGGGAGGCCTGGCGTGCTGCGATTCATGGGGTCACAAAGAGTCGGACACGACTGAGTGACTGAACTGACTGAACTGATATTATCCAACAATTACATGATCCATCTTCCCTGAATGATATCTTACCATATATTTGATATATGTATTCGGTTCTATTCCTAGAGTTTTTATTTGTCTTCATTTCTCTATTTTGAACAGTTTCCATTTTTAAGGCCTTATAATATTTTAATAGTATAATAGCATATTTATTTTAAAATATGAACTTCAGAATCAGTTTTTTAAGCTATTGGCAAATACTGTTGATATTTTTATTGGGATCATTTTAAATTTATATGTTAACTTGAGGGAGATGACATCTCACCAAGGTTAAATATTCCTATCTGAGATCATGTCTTTTCATTTGCTCATGTCTTCCACGAGTCCCTCAGTTGCATTGAGAATGTAACTTATATGTGCTCCTTTAAGTTCAATTTAGTCTACAAATGGGATTTCACCACAATATTTGAGAAAAAAGTGGCTAGAGAATGAGAAACTAAGTCCAACCTGCCTTGTCAGATACCAAGATTGAACTGAACTCAACTGGGAAAGCAACAACAAAACAGCAACCCCAGAAAACATAGCAAGAAATCTTGGCGAGAACTCACATCATTTGAGAGATATATAAAATCAGGTAAAATTACAGTGATTTCTACACTCAGGCACGAAGTAAGGGTAGAAGAAATGCCATGTTATAACCCTAAAAGGTAAATCAAACTATTTTACATTATTCATGTCTCCCTCATCAAGACCTTTCAGACCCTAAAGACTGTTGTCAAAAATTAAAAGTGAAAAAGTTAAGCCTGAAAGTATATATAGTACCCAAGCAAATTTAAGTAAAATATAGATGCTCTAAGTTTCTAAAATCTGCCATTTACAGGACCCCCATGATATTCAGATTTATGTTTCCATGAACACCTAACATTATGTGGGCAGACTGTGTCCACTTCAATAACCTAGAACCTAAAATGAAAGACAAAATTATCCAAATGCTAACAGTTCATGAGACTGACCTATAGATTTTTTTTTAGTTGCCTCTGCTTTTAATTTGCTGTCTTAAATGTATACAAATGTTTCTTGGAGAGTTTACAAGAGTAAAGGGGGAGTTGCTGCTTATTTAAACAATTTTAATGAAGGACTAACCTTTTACATTTAACATTTATTCCCTTCATTTGCTTTCTGGCAGCAGTTCATAGTTTTTTACCCCTCCCAAAGGACATAGCATAATGAACATACACGAGATCATTTAAATGAATGTTTTTAATGAGTTCTTTGAATAGATTCTTTAAAAAGCAAGCATGAAATTGCTTTCCCAGTTGGGATGCTCTAAAATATTTTTAGAAGATTCATATATAAAGCCTTAAAATTTGAACCAGTTTTTAAAGGAACAATGATTGAAAAGGTTTTTTTTCGGGGGGGAAATATGATTTATTTTCACTCATACTGCAGAAGACATTACAAAACCCAGAAGGATTTTTGACTTATTTTAATGGATTATCACATTTCATATTAATAAGTAGTTATTTATCACATTTAAATCTATGAAAGTGAAAGTGAAGTTGCTCAGTTGTGTCCGACTCTTTGCGACCCCATGGACAGAGTCCATGGGATTTTCCAGGCAAGAATGCTGGAGTGGATTGCCATTTCCTTCTCCATAGGTCTTATATAATGCTTTCATATGTGGAAACATGTAATCTCTGTAGTTAGTGAATATTAGATGCAAATAAATTTACATTATATAATGAACATTGTTCCCGTAATCTCATTAAATACTTGCTCAAGGTGTCAGAGTTTTGAGTTTGGATGGAATTAACCCCATCCTCTCACCTCTGTGATTGTCTCAGTTGGGCAAATACTTTGTTTTTTCTCATCAAAGCCATGTTCAAAACTGCTGTTGACATATATCTCATTAGCTTTCATTAAAGAGATGTTCAAGACTTCTGTTTAATGATAGTATTCACTTCCTGGTGTGCAGTTGTTAGAACTGCACAGAAGAGGAACCAAAACTTGATAAGACTCTTGTTGACATGTGATATGGTCTCAGGCTTTTCTGTAATGTGAGAAAATGAGTTTTCTTTATTATTTAAGCTCCTCTGAAACTGAGTGATATGTATTACCTTTGGCAAGTATCATTCCCCTAATTTTGAAACCATTTATCCATTTGGTAGCATAGATTGTTTAACTGCCTCTGCTTAGATTCAAATTAACTGTCCTGATAGCTCAGACCCTTAAATCTGGCATTTTAAAAATTAAACCACCTTATAAATAACAAAAAGTTGGATGTTGATCAGTCTTGTGAATGTTGTTATTTTAACATCTTGTGTGTTTTGTTTCTGTCAGTTAAAAATATTCACACACATTATCCATCTTCTTTAGAAAAGAACGGAAATATTAAAATCAATTTTCTTATCTTTAAGAGTTAACTCAGTCCAATGTGATTTACATATACTTTTGAAAACAGAGCACATTTAGTATAAAGGAACATTGTGGCAAAATACATCCAGATAATTCCTTATATGTGAAAAGATATTTCCTTATATGTGAAAAGACTCTGTAACAAATAACTAGAAAGTTTCTTTCAGGCCTTAATATCCTGTGATTATATGGTAAATGAGATATTGGGAGTCTGTGAGGAAGGTGGTTGAAGCACACAGCACATGGCGATCATAAGGAAAGCAAGCATTCTCTTGCCCTTTATAAGCTGGTTTATTGTTTAACTACTTCAAGATCTTAAAGGACAGATTTTGTGTCTGTTTTCTGCATTGTTTTTCACACAATTCTCTTCGATGATGTTTAAATTTGTCATGTTCATTTATTCTTTATTGTTTTACATATTCAATTATATATATAAAAGAACATTGATTTGATGTTAAAGATTTTGAAAATTAAATCTAAAAGGTTCAGAACTAGGAATATTTCTTCACATGGGGAGGATATTTAAAGCATGTTTTCCAATCATGGTTGAGCCTCTTTGGAACTCCTTTGTTGGTAAAGAACTCATTAGTTCCTAAGTAGCTCATTTTATTTTCATATAGCTAATGCCTCCATCGATGTATTTAACCTTCATATATATACTCCTTGGATTCTAGAAACCCAATTGACATATTACTGTAAATGTCACTAAATATAACCTTTTGAGGAACACTGCTATACTCATCTGACTGTACTTATTTTTGTCAGATTTTTTAAAAACATGCAATCATCAATTGGGATTGACATATACCAAGTACTATATAAAAACTACAGTGAAATATAGCTACAGGACTGGAAAAGGTCAGTTTTTCACTCCAATCCCAAAGAAAGGCAATGCCAAAGAATGTTCAAACTACCACACAACTGCACTCATCTCACACACCAGCAAAATAACGCTCAAAATACTCCAGGCTAGGCTTCAATAACATGAACCAAGAACTTTCAGATGTTCAAGCTGGATTTAGAAAAGGCAGAGGAACCAGAGATCAAATTGCCAACATCCGCTGGATCACAGAAATAGTAAGAGAATTCCAGAACAACATCTACTTTGGCTTGATTGACTACGCTAAAGCCTTTGACGGTATGGATCACAACAAACTGTGGAAAATTCTTCAAGAGATTGAGAGAGTCCATTCTTAGGTAGGTTCATAAGTCCGGGGTCCCCAAGGAGGAAAAAGGGGTCTGGAGTTCTCAAGAATGAGATAGGGGTCTGGAGTTCTCAAGGAGGAGAAAAGGACAAACATTTTTTCTTTAAGCCCAGAGCTAATGATTGCACAGAAAAAACACTCATCTTGCTCAAGGATATATTTTTCCTTACACTCTGTACCAATGACTATATAACAATAATGTATCCTGCTTGAGGACTTGTTTATCCTTCTTGAGAAACTTCTGACTAATCCTGTCATCTTAAAATGTCTATTATGGGAGTGGGTCTGGTAAGACCTATACAACCTTGAGACATTCTTTTGATTTATTGTTAGTAACCAGTTGAAAAGTATATAACTTCCTTGCTAAGACTAGTGAGTGGGGCTCTCTCTGTGCCCCTTCTGATGTCTATGTCAGAAGCTTTCTCTGTCCCTTTTTCACTCTAATAAAACTCTGCTATGCAAAAGCTCTTAAGTGATCAAGCTAAATCTTGATCCTGAAGCTAAATCTTCTTCTTTGGAGATCATGAATCCAACACCATTCACCATAAGCTATCAAGATGGGAATACCAGACCACCTTACCTGCCTTCTGAGAAATCTGTATGCAGGTCAAGAAGCAACAGACATGGAATGAGACTGGTTGAAAATTGGGAAAGGTGTACGTCAAGGCTTTATATTGTCACCTTGTTTATTTAACTTACATGCAGAGTACATCACGCTAAATGCCGGGCTGGATGAAGCACAAAGTGAAAGTGAAGTCGCTCAGTCGTGTCCGTCTCTTTGCGACCCCCTGGACTAAAAGTCCATGGGATTTTCTGGGCAAGAATACTGGAGTGGGTTGCCATTTCTTTCTCCAGGGGATCTTCCCGACCCAGGGATCGAACCCTGGTCTCCCGCATTGTAGGCAGACACTTTACCGTCTGAGCTACCAGGGAAGCCCTAAGCACAAGTTGGAATCAAAATTGCTGGGGAAAAAATCAATAACCTCAGGTGTGCAGATGACATTACCCTTATGTCAGAAACCAAAGAGGAACCAAAGAACCTCTTGATGAAGGTGAAAGAGGAGAGTGAAAAAGATGGTTTAAAATTCAACATTCAAACACCAGATCATGGCATCTGGTCCCATCACTTCATGGAAAATAGATGGCGAAACAGTAACAGACTTTCTTTTCTTGGGCATGAATTTGAACAAGCTCTGGGAGTTGGTGATGGACAGGGAAGCTTGGCATGCTGCAGTCCATGGAGTCACAAAGAGTCGGACATGACTTAGCAACTGAACTGAACTATCATATAGCACAGGGAACTCAGATCAATACTCTGTAATGATCTGTATGGGAAAATAATCTAAAAAAGAGTGATGTAGGTATATGTATAACTTATTCATTTTGTGGTACACCTGAAACTAATATAACACTGTAAATAAACTATACTCCAATGGAGTATATTTATTGTTTAGTGGAAACCAGCAGCCTTATACATTATCTGTGACCCCTCTAACCAATGCATAGGATAGAGAGGCCTCCCTTAACCATGTAATTCTTCACATCAGCTTTCTGATCATGTAGTGCTGAATGTTGGAGAAGGCAATGGCACCCCACTCCAATACTCTTGCCTGGAGAATCCAATGGGCGGAGGAGCCTGGAGGGCTGCAGTTCATGGGGTCACGAAGAGTCAGACACGACAGAGCGACTTGACTTTCACTTTTCACTTTCATTCATTGGAGAAGGAAATGGCAACCCACTCCAGTGTTCTTGCCTGGAGAATCCCAGGGACGGGGGAGCCTGGTGGGGTGCTGTCTTTGGGGTCGCACAGAGTCAGACACGACTGAAGCGACCTAGCAGCAGCAGCAGCAGTGCCCAATGTGCTTTCTGATCATGTAGTGCCCATTGTGTCCAGTGATACAAGCATCTCTCCAGTACTCCTTCAGAAGAGCCTAGACTACTTTGTGCTGAAAATCAGAATCAATAGATGCATCAATATGATTTACCAATATGTACTTTGTGTTTTAAAGGTTCTATATGGAATAAATGGTTCATTAAAGATGCTTTGAGCCAATTTCATTTCACATAATTCAAGAAAATTTACCACCAAAGATGATTTCAAGTATGTGAAAGCAATCTGTTTTTCTTAAATCTGGGGAAAGTTTAACTCAACAGTGGGTCTGTCTTTCATGAAAATTTGCCAAAGGGTGTATGGAAACATTTCATTTTATTTATTTTAATGTTTTCTTAACAAAGATTATGAAATGGTTTTTCTCTTCCCACTGTTCTAGTTATCAGATGCTGGAAACTACCAATGGGAACTTCCCTGGTGGCTCAGATGGTAAAGCATCTGCCCGCAATGCAGGAGACCTGGGTTCAATCCCTGGGTCAGGAAGATCCCCTGGAGAAGGAAATGGCAACCCACTCTAGTACTCTTGTCTGGAAAATCCCATGGATGGAGGAGCCTGGTAAGCTACAGTCTATGGGGTTGCAAAGGGTTGGACATGACTGAGCAACTTCACTTCACTTCTTCACAAATGGAAAGGTGAAGATGCTGAGATGTTCATATTAATGTATCTTATTTCTGAGTGAATCTAGAGTCAAAGATACAACCCTGAATCTCTGCTATGCTGTATATACTATATTATCTGACTTCTAAATAAAGAATTAACTGAATAATCTCATCAGCAAGAAGAGGGATCTTTCTCTTTAACAATGTACCTTATATCCCTTCCTTGAGTTCTACACACCTAAAGTTATTTATGCCAATTTAAAAATGTACTTTCAAAAATGTCAGATTTTAAACATCAAATATTAATAAATCAGAGACCTGTGATGCTATGTTAAGTCATTTTGTGTGGAATGCAAAATGATGAGATTTCTGGGGACACAGTAGCAATTTATGTATATCCATCATCGTTGAGTATCAATGAAGCCCTATACTGCCTTTTATTTTTGCTGTTGATATTTTCTAGAAGGCCTAATACAACCATTTCTGTCTATGTGAAATTACAAAACTGAATAAACCATAGGGCACATGTGAAGGACAGTCAAAGCTATGGTGTTTCTAGTAGTCACAAAGAAGGCTGAGTGCTGAAGAATTGATGCTTTTGAACTGTGGATTTAGAGAAGACTCTTGGGAGTCCCTTGGACTGCATGGAGATCAAACCAGTCAATTCTAAAGGAAATCAATACTGAACATTCATTGGAGGGACTGATGCTGAAGCTGAAGCCCCAGTACTTTGGCCACCTGATATGAAGAGCTGACTCATTGGAAAAGACCCCAATGCTGGGAAGGATTGAAGGCATGAGGAGAAGGAGATGACAGAGGATGAGATGGCTGGATGGCATCACCAACTCAATGGACATGAGTTTAAGCAAGCTCTGAGAGATGGTGAAGGGCAGGGAAGCCTGGTGTGCTGTAGTCCATGGGGTCACAAAAAGTCAGACACTTTTTTTTTTTTTTTTTTCAAGAGTGACTCGAACAACATGATGGCTGCCTAAGATAACTTACTCGAAAATACTGTCCAACACTTCTGAAATATATTTGAACACTAAATATATATACAAACACAGCTAAATAAGAGGTGACAAAAGATTCACTCAGTCCAATTGGCTTATGAAGGTGGACATGTGGAAAGAAGGCTGATAGTTTTAGAGTCACAGGTAGGTAGCCACTTAGGAGAAAAAATAGTAAAAGGAGATCAGGACCAAACTTCTCAACTAACTTGTTAATGAATTTTAGTATGTAAGCTTTACTCTTTATTAAAATTCTTTTAAAACCTATTTGTGGTAATCAAGATAAAAGTGTTTTAGTGTGACAGTATCAATACAGATATCCATATTTAAGCATACATCACTGATGTTTCTTTTTTAAAAAGTGTAGCTAAGATGGCCTTAATACTGTATCAAACAGAATTTCAACTCTAATTTTTACTGATTATTATATTCTTCTATATTACTATATGAGAAGTACAATCTGCCTATATGTTAACAGAATGACAAGTGACCGGTAATACAATTAAATATTTGATTTTTTTTTTCCTAATTTTATTTTATTTTTAAACTTTACATAATTGTATTAGTTTTGCCAAATATCAAAATGAATCCACCACAGGTATACATGTGTTCCCCATCCCGAACCCTCCTCCCTCCTCCCTCCCCATACCATCCCTCTGGGTCGTCCCAGTGCACCAGCCCCAAGCATCCAGCATCGTGCATCGAACCTGGACTGGCAACTCGTTTCCTACATGATGTTTTACATGTTTCATTGCCATTCTCCCAAATCTTCCCACCCTCTCCCTCTCCCACAGAGTCCATAAGACTGTTCTATACATTAGTGTCTCTTTTGCTGTCTCGTACACCGGGTTATTGTTACCATCTTTCTAAATTCCATATATATGCGTTAGTTTACTGTATTTATGTTTGTCCTTCTGGCTTACTTCACTCTGTATAATAGGCTCCAGTTTCATCCACCTCATTAGAACTGATTCAAATGTATTCTTTTTAATGGCTGAGTAATACTCCATTGTGTATATGTACCACAGCTTTCTTATCCATTCATTTGCTGATGGACATCTAGGTTGCTTCCATGTCTTGGCTATTATAAACAGTGCTGCGATGAACATTGGGGTACACGTGTCTCTTTCCCTTCTGGTTTCCTCAGTGTGTATGCCCAGCAGTGGGGTTGCTGGACCATAAGGCAGTTCTATTTCCAGTTTTTTAAGGAATCTCCACACTGTTCTCCATATTGGCTGTACTAGTTTGCATTCCCACCAACAGTGTAAGAGGGTTCCCTTTTCTCCACACCCTCTCCAGCATTTATTATTTGTAGACTTTTGGATAGCAGCCATTCTGACTGGTGTGAAATGGTACCTCATAGTGGTTTTGATTTGCATTTCTCTGATAATGAGTGATGTTGAGCATCTTTTCATGTGTTTGTTAGCCATCTGTATGTCTTCTTTGGAGAAATGTCTATTTAGTTCTTTGGCCCATTTTTTGATTGGGTCGTTTATTTTTCTGGAGTTGAGCTGTAGGAGATGCTTGTATATTTTTGAGATTAGTTGTTTGTCAGTTGCTTCATTTGCTATTATTTTCTCCCATTCTGAAGGCTGTCTTTTCACCTTGCTAATAGTTTCCTTTGATGTGCAGAAGCTTTTAAGGTTAATTAGGTCCCATTTGTTTATTTTTTGCTTTTATTTCCAATATTCTGGGAGGTGGGTCATAGAGGATCCTGCTGTGATGTATGTCAGAGAGTGTTTTGCCTATGTTCTCCTCTAGGAGTTTTATAGTTTCTGGTCTTACGTTTAGATCTTTAATCCATTTTGAGTTTATTTTTGTGTATGGTGTTAGAAAGTGGTCCAGTTTCATTTCTTTTACAAGTGGTTGACCAGATTTCCCAGCACCACTTGTTAAAGAGATTGTCTTTAATCCATTGTATATTCTTGCCTCCTTTGTCAAAGATAAGGTGTCCATATGTGCATGGATTTATCTCTGGGCTTTCTATTTTATTCCATTGATCAATATTTCTGTCTTTGTGCCAGTACCATACTGTCTTGATAACTGTGGCTTTGTAGTAGAGCCTGAAGTCAGGTAGGTTGATTCCTCCAGTTCCATTCTTCTTTCTCAAGATCGCTTTGGCTATTCGAGGTTTTTGTATTTCCATACAAATTGTGAAATTATTTGTTCTAGCTCTGTGAAGAATACTGTTGGTAGCTTGATAGGGATTGCGTTGAATCTATAAATTGCTTTGGGTAGTATACTCATTTTCACTATACTGATTCTTCCAATCCATGAACATGGTATATTTCTCCATCTATTAGTGTCCTCTTTGATTTCTTTCACCAGTGTTTTATAGTTTTCTATATATAGGTCTTTAGTTTCTTTAGGTAGATATATTCCTAAGTATTTTATTCTTTCCGTTGCAGTGGTGAATGGAATTGTTTCCTTAATATTTGAAAATGTTAACAATATAATTTTAGATGATACTGATCTAAAATAGCTGCTGTAGTAAAAATTTAAGCACCAATTAATTTTTATCCATATGTTTAGAGTCAGCATATGTGTAGAATCAAATTACAGTGGCTAATACTCCACCCTTACCCCAACCTACTTAAGTCCTCAGAACATAAACATGTCAGTCATCTTTATTTCTCTACTTCAGTTCCTACATCCACATCTGCAAGTTTTGTCAAATCTATTCTGAAAATCTTCCTGGTGGCTCAGAGGTTAAAGCGTCTGCCTCCAATGTGGGACACCCGGCTTTGATCCCTGGGTTGGGAAGATCCCCTGGAGAAGGAAATGGCAACCCACTCCAGTATTCTTGCCTGGAGAATCCCATGGACGGAGAAGCCTGGTGGGCTACAGTCCACGGGGTCGCAATGAGTCGGACACGACTGAGCGACTTCACTTACTTACTTATTCTGAAAATATATCCTGACCCTTCTCCCTAAGCAGACCATCTCTTCTCCTGGACAGCTGTGACTGCCTCCCATCACTTTTGCTTCCAGGTATGCTGCAGTCCATGGGGTCTCAAAGAGTTAAACATGACTTAGAGACTGAACAACAAACTGTTGTTTCCATTTTCCTTAGAGTAGCCAGAATCATTGCAAATTAATTATCTCTGCTTAAAAGTCCTCAAGGACTTCCTGTTGATTTGAAAACACAGTAAAAAAAAAAAAAAAACTTTCCATCAGTTACAAAATCCTACATGACATAGGATTGACTTCTTTCTGGTTCCACATGTACTCTTCTTTGCTCTGCTTCAACCAAGCTGGCCTTTGTTCCATCAGGTTCCTAAATCCACCCTACATCCGCCTTAGGGCCTGTGCCATAACTTATACCTTTACCTGGAATTCTCTTAATCAAGACCTCTGTATGGATGACTCATTTATCTTAAGGAATCTGCTCACATATCTCTTCCTTAGACCTGCCATCTCTGACCACCCACTGCAAACATTTTCTCTTCCCTTCTTTATTCTTCATCAACGTTTACTTTATTGTCTTCATTAACATGTATTGCTTGCTGTCTACCTAAAATGATCTTATTTACTTATTTTACTGTACTCTTCTCTAAACACATAACGCCAGAGAAATGATAGACCTGTGAATTCTACCATCATCCGTGATAGAACTGTCATCTGTGAATTCCCATCAGCTTTAGTGAAGGAACGAATGAATAAGTGAGAAGGGAAAAAAAAACTGTCAAATGAAATGTAAATAACAAAATAGGTATTCAGTGCTAGTATGGAGCTGTTTTGCTTATGACTTAAGAAATTTTATTGATTCTTTTTGTGTTTGTATCTTTGAGTGGTTGGCATAGTATTAGGATTTTATGTGAGAAAGAAAATTGGCACACACTGGTCCTGAAACAGGAATTTTGGGGTCATTCTAACTCACAAATTCTTCTAGAAAGTGACAATATTTCTGATAAAGTGAATTTTTAATGTAATTTAATGAGATTAAGAACTACATTTAGAGTCACCTCTATTAAATTACTAACCTTGGATCATCCTTATGACAAGAAATGTTAACAAGACATTCTTCTATTGTATTGCCTTTTTTATTTATCTTGGCCAAGAAAATTCTTTTAATTGCTTTTTTATAGCTTTTTTTTTTAGATTTTGTGGCAGGTTCAAAATAAAATTTGAATATATGATTGTAATCAACTGTTTTAATAATTTCATGTTATAGATATGTACAGCAATGCTTCTGCCTCCCAAAATAATTCAGATTTAGCATTAACAAATCAGTGTTAATGAGGTAAAACTGCCCTCAATGAAGCCTACAGCAATACAATGTTCCCCCCATAAGCTTCTGTATGGATCACACATCATACATACAATTTCTGTGGTTTTACTTAGACCTACATGGATTTTCCATCCCACTTTTAAATGCTGTGCTTAGTTGCTCAGTCATGTCTGACTCTTTGTGACCCCATGGATTGTAACCCACTAGGCTCCTCTGTCCCTGGGATTCTCCAGGCAAGAATACTGGATCCCCTTCTCCAGGAGATCTTCCCAACCCAGGGATCGAACCCAGGTCTCTGATATTGAAGGTGGATTCTTTACCATCTGAACCCTTTAAATGCTAAGAACATCTTCAGTCTAAGGTCTATCTCTTCTAAAAGATCTCCTTTAAATCTTCTAGAAATATTTTATTTTCAATGAAGGCCAATTCAGGCTGTTTAGATGGCTTTTGGAAATGAGTGGATCAGTTCAGTTCAGATCAGTGAGTGGATACTTTTACTTTTTTAAGTTGTTGTTAGACTGGTGGGTGACAGGATGTCAGGGATTCTTAACACAATATTATTCTGGTCAAGATGCTGATAGCATTCCCATTGAGAGACTGAAAAAATCGTTTCTTTCTATTTAAACTCCCATGGTCTTTGATTGTTCATTTTCATCCTCTGGTCACCATTCAGGGGCATATTACAATCCTTTAACTAAATTAAAGATTCTTTGGCTGATAGACTTCAGTGTGATCCATCCTTACCTTTCCTACCAGGCAACTGTTCAATGATTTTTTTTTGTTTTTTAAGTAGATGATTAAATTGTATGTATTTTAATGTGTTCCATTAGCCATGACATATTTACATTTGCTAACTAATCAAAAAGCAGCAAAGTTAATAATAGAAATTTCAGGTATGTTGGATTAGAATCTGCTCTGTGGAGAAAAACTCTGTAAGATATTTTTAGGGGGATGGGAAATGAAGATGGTCACCTGGTACATTTATAAACAGAGTCATCAGAAGGTAGATACAATGTCCCCTTTCCAAGCCCTTACTTGTTAAACTTAGACAGAAAAATTCTCATATCTATTCCTGAAAAAATGGAAAAACATAGAAATGTAGTTGATCAAGGTTATTGTTACATTCCCTTGTTACACATAGCACATTTTATTTCATTTCCTTGTTTTCTAAATAGAATACAAAATAAGTAAATAGATATATTAGTTGTTTAAAGGATAATTGAACTGTCAGATCTGAGGTTACTCCTATTTGCTTTTACTTTTCTTTTTTTAATTAACTGATAATGCAAACTCAAAGTGATTAAGATGATTTAAAGCAACCCCATGACCCTAAAATTTACTAGACATCAATTGAGGTCTCTAAGAAACATTCTGATGCTTTAATTAGATGCTGTTCTGATGAATTTAGATGAAACATGTTTAAATGCTCTCTGGCATACCTCCTTTTGATGCTGGATGGGTCACTTTGTGTCCAAGGGAAGAAACAAGCTCTAAATGACAATTAATTCAAAATGACTTAATCATCATTGTTAATGTCTCTGATCCTCTCACCCAGAAGTGAGGGTTAACTCTGCTCTATGCAAAATATTCTCCTCCTAATTGCAAGTTTGCTAACACTTCCATGGAATCCCACACAGAGCCCAGAGAGGGGGGCTGTGCCGTTATACTTTACATTAAAAGCAGTCTTCAAATTCATGTCATGCTAATTAAGCAAGTACAACCATCTAATGCAATGATGGTACTTAAACTAAGCTTTCTAATAGCAATAATGTGTCTCAAAGGGCACAAGTCAGTGTCCTGCCAATGAGTTTAATCCATGCCTGAAGAAGTTAAAGGTGGAGAATGGTTACAGCATGCCAGTAAATGCTTCAAAGTAGGAGGCTTGGAATAAAGCCAATCCTAGTCTCTCTAATAGAGTCCTTATAAAAGCTCCTGACTTGACTTTCATTATCGAGTATTTTGCAAATATTAATTACGCTTATGTCTCCTTCCATTGAGATAAGTGATATTGATCCAAATTCTCTGATTTATAGGTGCACATAAACTACCTTAGAGTCAAACGAAGCTAGGATTCATACTAAGCTTCCCCCAGTAATATATGCTGCTTTTAATCTGAGATTCATAAGGACATTTGAAGCCAATCCTCAGTCTTCATGAACTGGTCCTCTCAAGAGACTCACAAGTTCAAAATGAACGGGGCTCATTCCTTCCCAAGATTCACTGCAATTCTGAAAACATCCAATAATATGATCACCAGACCATGGGTCTGCAAAGTGGGTCCAATTTGATCTTGGTGGGAGGCCCATGATCCTTACTTTTGAAACATTCACATGCCCTTTTCATAAGTACAACTAGCTGAGCTGAAATGACACATTCACATATTTGACCTTTTCTCCCATCCCTCTCTTCTTTTTCCCATTTTGCTACTTGCTCTGTAAGCTCTAGGTTGGAAGGATTTTGTTGTTGGCATTTTCTTTTCCACTCATTGTTTCATTTCTTTTCTCTCATCATTCAGCTAACATATAGCATAAAGGGAATGCTAACATATTGCCTTTCCACCAACTACTGACTCCTCCAAGGTTGTGATTTCCTTAGTTAAAAAACAATTCCACTTTTAGCCTAGTGTCTCACAATGAATGGACATTCTGCAGAGTAAAATGGATTTCCCTCTTAATAACCTCAATTTTTAAACAGTAAGCCTCGCTACACTGAAACATTCTCAAATTACAGACCATGCGACATGCAACTGGCAGGATAAAAATAAATGAAGCACTACTATAATTGTGATTTAAAATTATTTTTAATTTACTCAATTATGCTTTCCTATTTTCCTAAAGCTCAGCTACAATCCATCTCCATTTCCTTAAAGCAATTGTGTTTATCAGTTCCACTAGGTCAGCTGTGTGTTTAATAGACCTTGTTTGGAATCACAAAGACAGTCACTGGGATTGTATGCTCTGAAAAAGGAGATGTTTAACCTCAGAGCCTCATTCTCTTCAGTGCAATAACTTGTGGGCAAACTATCAAAAACACAATAAGAATGTCAAAATCCAATCCCAAGGAATGAACACCGAGAAATGAGGCCTCCTACATTGAAATTTCAGAGCAGTCAGGAGGATCTTTATATCCAAAAGCAAATCCAATCATCATAGATAGAGACTTTAAAACCCCCTGCCAGTAATTCTCCATAACTGGTTGCCTCTGCAGTTTTCCTTGCTTTTTCCTTTTTCATCCTGACTGAAGGAAACATTTAATCACTTTCCCTTTCCCCTGCATTTCTAAAACCAGACACATACTGTAAGTACACAGCTTCTGAGAAGCAATTAGAGTTAATGGGATTAAAAATCTAATCACACTGCTGCTCTTGGCTTGTACCTGCAGAACTGCATAGCAAAGCCTAAGCACTGCAAATGCACAAAAATGAGTTATTACACGGGTCCATGGAAGGTCTCTGTATCCCTTGTTTTATCTGGCTCTCTTCGGGGCAACTTTTCATGGTTTGATCAGAGAAAATGGCTTAGACTTATTTTTTATACCAGGGATATCCGCACTTTCTTGCTTTTTAAACTGATTTTGACATATGTTAAAGACAACAGTGAGAGAAGAAACAGGACAAAAAACAGCGCAAAAATACATTAAAAAGTGGTTTTTCCTGAGTCCAGAGAGATGGCAATCACCAAAGAGATTCTCCCCTTTCTTTCAGGAATGTTTCTACTTTGAGAAATTGGAAGAAACTGAGATGTTCCTGCCAAAGCCTTAAGGGATGTGGAGCAGTCATTGTAAAAGGAGAAGAGGCCTGTGCTGGGGTCCTCCTGACCCTCTGTGACCAAGTGGAGATTGGAAAATAGGCCCTTTAAAATTCCCCTTGCCGCTGAAATTCTACGAGCATATGATGTGAATGAAAGGCTTGGAATACATTTATGTTGTAGATAATTTAAGACAACCAGGACAAGAAGATAGCAGGAAGCAACTTCACCATAGAAAGATGAAGTGCTTACTCTTGATGTTTTTTAATCCAATAAAATAAAAATTAATAATAGTGATAATAATTATAACACTTACTGACTACATCCAACTCCATGGCACTACTCTACATTCTGTAGAGTATTACATATATTAGGTATTATTCAATCCTCATAACCTTATGAGGCAGCTTCTATCATTAATCTTTTAATTTTTTGTACACAGAGAAACTAAGGCATAAATGATTTAATAATTCACCAAGGTCACAAACTTCAGTGCCAGGGCTGAGGCTGGAACACAGGCAATACGGCTCCAGACCCAGCTGTTAACAACTATATATAAACAAGAATATTTGCTTGAAAAATCACCAGTCTGATTTTGTTCACATGGAGAGAACCCTTAAAAGCCCTTCATAAAGAGATAAACATCATTTAACAAAGAAAAACAAAATCTGCCCTAGTTTCTCTATTAAATCTGATAACTAGTTTCCTTGTGTAATTGAGTCAGCTTAGGTATTGCTGCATACTTATTTAATTCATATAATTATGCAAGCATTTTTGATGGTCACCCCCCACTACTGTCCAGTATATATCTAGTTACCTAACTCACAGTCAGTGGGTCTTGTCTGTCAGTGCTTTTCAAGGGAATGCAGAGGTAGCAAACTGAAATTTGTCATGATTTTAATCTAAGAAACACATAATTTGCAATGTTTCATATTTTAAGGGCAAATATAAAAATGACTCAGATTTTGAGATTGCCAATCATATAGGATTCTTAAGATTTTCCCCACTTCATTATTTTGAAATTATTTTTAACTATTATCAACATTCAGCAAGTAGCCACCAATCACAGTGAGAAAAGGATATGTTAACATAGGAAGCTCCTAATACAGTTTCAAAAGGAAATTCACTGTATGTAATGCAGGATACTTTCCAAGGCAGTTGTACCTCACACAGGGTTAGGCTGTCACATCAGTGATGAATGTGAAAATGACAAAAATTACCCTGGAAGATGTGCTAATCACTCATATGTGTTCGTCTACATGGTTTGTTTTAAATAGAGCTGTTTCTTGATAGAGTCTTCATGCTCAGTGTTCCCTCCATGCAGGAACAGACCACAGTTTCATACTCAGTTCAGGTCAGTTCAGTCACTCAGTCATGTCTGATTCTTTGCGACCCCATGGACTGCAACACGCCAGGCCTCCCTGTCCATCAGCAACTCCCAGAGTTTACTCAAACTCATGTCCATTGAGTCGGTGATGCCATCCAACCATCTCATCCTCTGTCGTCCCCTTCTCTCACATTGAATCTTTCCCAGCATCAGGGTCTTTTCAAATGAGTCAGCTCTTTGCAGCAGGTAGCCAAAGTATTGGAGTTTCAGTTTCAGCTTCAGCATTAGTCCTTCCAATGAATATTCAGGACTGATTTCCTTTAGAATGGACTGGTTGGATCTCCTTGCAGTCCAAGGGACTCTCAAGAGTCTTCTCCAACACCACAGTTCAGAAACATCAGTTCTTTGCAACTTAGCTTTCTTTAGAGTCCAACTCTCGCATCTATACATGACCACTGGAAAAACCATAGACAGACCTTTGTTGGTAAAGTAATGTCTCTGAATGTTGAGCTTTAAGCCAACTTTTTCACTCTCCTCTTTCACTTTCATCAAGAGGCTCTTTAGTTCCTCTTTGCTTTTGCCATGAGAGTGGTGTCATTTGCATGTCTGAGGTTATTGATATTTCTCCTGGCAATTTTGATTCCAGCTTGTGCTTCATCCAGTACAACTGGAACAACAGACTGGTTCCAAATAGGAAAAGGAGTATGTCAAGGCTGTATATTGTCACCCTGCTTATTTAACTTATATGCAAAGTACATCATGAGAAATGTTGTACTAGCTTTGTTCGTAGTGATGCTTCCTAAAGCCCACTTGACTTCACATTCCAGGACGTCTGGCTCTAAGTGAGTGATCACACCATCATGACTATCTGGGTTATGAAGATCTTTTTTGTACAGTTCTTCTGTGTATTCTTGCCACCTCTTAATATCTTTTGCTGCTATTAGGTCCATACCATTTATGTCCTTTATTGAGCCCATCTTTGCATGAAATGTTCCCTGGATATCTCTAGTTTTCTTGAAGAGATCTTTAGTCTTTCCCATTCTATTGTTTTCCTTGATTTCTTTGCACTGATCACTGAGGGAGGCTTTCTTACCTCTCCTTGCTATTCTTTGGAACTCTGCATTCAAATGGGTATCTCTTTCCTTTTCTCCTTTGCTTTTCACCTCTCTTATTTGCGCAGCTATTCGTAAGGCCTCCTCAGACAGCCATTTTCCTTTTTTGCATTTCTTTTTCTTGGGGATGGTCTTGCCCCCTGTCTCCTGTACAATGTCACAAATCTCCATCCATAGTTCATCAGGCACTCTATCAGATCTAGTCCCTTAAATCTATTTCTCATTTCCACTGTATAATCTTTAGGGATTTGATTTAGGTCATACCTCAATGGTCTAGTGGTTTTCTCTACTTTCTTCAATTTTAGTCTGAATTCATACTCATAAGGTGAACATAAAATGCAACACCTGATTTACATTTAGGGGCCCTAGTGTATAAAAAAATTCTATACCCCCCATTCTTGGAAACTGTGTATAGCTAATTTTTTGCATATAGTCAATTTTGTGTAAAAAAGGGTTTATTTTATGTGGAATCCATAAAATCCATGAAAACAAAGAGAATTATTAGTGTTAAGCCCTAAGTTAGTCTTTTTATTGAATCATAAATGTAAATCATAAATGTATATTTGCCTAGGAAAATAGTATAAAAAGAATTTTTCCAAATTCTAGCAAGCAAAAACAATGAAATTAAAAATTAATCAAATGATATTTTTATCTTAAATGACTATTGATGTTTGAAGAAAAATATTTTAATCAAAGGAGTAAGGAAAGTTAGATGGGAATTTTGGGAGGGACATTTTCCTACAAGTCCCTTGTAGAACTTGACTTTAATAAATAATGGTTTTTCCAAATTGACAATTATAAGAAGATCATAAAATGTCAATATCCTTTAAGCAGAAATTAAGAAAATTTCCAAATAAGGGGGAAAATAACCATAAACAAAGGGTACTCTACAAAATAAAAATATATATTATTAATGATTAATGAAATATATACAATTCCAGCACATTGCTTTTAAAAAAACAGCTAAATTGTAAAAATTCTTAATGATACAACAACAAAGTGAAACTACAAAATACTTATGTATTGTTACTTATCTATTCAATATCCATTCTACTTTCTTTTTCCTAATAGAATTCCAGTTTCTAAAGAGTAACCATATATAGTCAAAGTAAATTCAGAGTCCTGGAGAACAGGAAGATCTCCTGGAGAAGGGAATGGGCTACACACTCCAGTATTCTGGCCTGGAGAATTCCATGGACTATATTGTCCACCGGGTCGCAAGGAGTCAGACACAACTGAGCGACTTTGACTTACACTTACTTTTAGACTGCTGTGAGGCCAGAGCTGGTCGTGTGACACATTTCTGGTTGTTGAGATACAAGTGGAAGTCAATAGGAGGATTTTACAGGGAAGCTCATTTAAAAAGGGACACACACACACACACACACACACACACACAGAAGTCGCTCAGTTGTGTCCAACTCTTTGCGACCCCATGGATTGTAGCCCCCCAGGTTCCTCGGTCCATGGGATTTTCCAGGCATGAATACTGGAGTGGGTTGCCATTTCCTTCTCCAGGGGATCTTCCTGACCCAGAGATCAAACCCAGGTCTCCCGCATTGTAGGCAGACGCTTTATCATCTGAGCTACCAGGGAAGTCCATCAAAAACACAGAAGAGTAGTAGTAAGTTTCAAAAGGATGTCAGTTGAGATCTTTTATAGATGAAATCTACGTTTTAGAAGTCAACTCGCCAATTATATGCACAGCTGGTGACAAGAGGCTGCAAAAAAATGTCCAACTGGAAAATATATCGGGTACCAAGGGACAGAATCTGTAAATACTCGGCCTTTGGCCTTTCCCTTTCTTCCCACCCCAGTGTCATGCTACACACGGAGCAGCCATCTTGAATCCATGAGCTAGTGTCTGACAATAAAATGCTCCTTGGGAAGGATAGTGGACTATGAAGAGAAAGATCCTGGAAACCTAATCACTACCTACCCTGGACTTCTTTTATATGTGGGAAAAAATTACTATGTTTAAAACACTTTTTCTCAGGCTTTGCTTACTTCAATCTGAATGCATTTGACAACTGACATAACAAATTATATGAAATTGATCACACAGGCACATGGACCCCTCCCCAAACACACAGAAATTCAGGCAGTCCTTGCTATGTATAATCTTGACATAAATATATTTTAGTAACCATAAGTTAGTTAAATGACACAAGTTCCCCAAAACTACAGTTCAAATTTCAGTCACTATAGAACATTAGCAGTGGATTATTACATTAAGTTAAAAACTCCACTGCTATCTGTTTGTTTTAGAAATGACTACACACAAAAAAACACTCATTGTAATCAATAACCAATCATACCACTTCTTCAAAAGTCTGTTGGTGATTAGTCGATGCACATCTGTTTTTCATTCCACACAGGCAGCAAAGCATATGGTGGCATTGCCTTCCAGTGATAAATTCATGTGCATTTTTAAAAAATGAGTACAGAAAGACAAAGCTGGTCAATAAAGATGAAAATGCAGCACACACAGAAATGAAGAGAGAAATGCTGAAAGTAAAACTCCAGTCAAATGTGATGAAGTTATAGAAAAAAATAGCAGAAGATGGGAGTGTTAACACTACTCACTTGAGACAGCCTAGGTATGTAGCCATAGGAACTTAGTAAAAAGAAAGTTAATAACATATATGAGGAAAATGATTGTAAGGAAAAGGATCGAGAGAGCCCAGAGGAAACGAAGATGGCAACCACTGGCCTCTCCCTCCCTCCAAAACCTTCACATTAAGTGAATGCTCAGAAATATTTCACAGTACTGATAGTGGATAAATTCCTGGGCAACCTATTCAGACTTAGAATGGAAAATGAATGACAATTTACAAAGGCATAGAAAAGATGATTACTCTATACAGGATATGGTTAAGAAGAAGGCAAATGATACTCAAACTGCTCTTGACATTGCTTTTAAATATACCACTTTATTGAAGCATATTTTAAAATATCATATCATATCATGTAATTTGTTCACTTCAAGTGTATAATTCAATCATTTTTTAAAAAGTAAATTTACTAATTTTGGAACCATCACCATTTTGAATTTTAAGAACATTTCCCCTCGTCCCCAAAAGTCCTTCATGTTCATTTACTATAATCCTGTTACCCTCAATCTCTGCTCTAGGCAACCAATAATTATCTGTCTCCATAGATTTGCCTTTTCTGGATATTTTTAATAAATCAGTCAGTCAGTTCAGTCGCTCAGTCATGTCCAACTCTTTGCGACCCCATGAATTGCAGCACACCAGGCCTCCCTGTCCATCACCAACTCCTGGTGTCTACTCAAACTCATGCTATAGATTTGGTGATGCCATCCAGTCATCTCATCTTCTGTCATCCCCTTCTCCTTCCCCCAATCCTTCCCAGCATCAGGGTCTTTTCCAATGAGTCAATTCTTCACAGGAGGTGACCAAAGTATTGGAATTTCAGCTTTAGCATCAGTCCTTCCAATGAATACCCAGGACTGATCTCCTTTAGAATGGATTGGTTGGACCTCCTTGCAGTCCAAGGGACTCTCAAGAGTCTTCTTCAACACCACAGTTCAAAAGCATCAATTCTTCAGCGCTCAGCTTTCTTCACAGTCCAACTTTCACATCCATAGATGACCACTGGAAAAACCATAGCCTTGACTAGACGGACCTTTGTTGGCAAAATAATGTCTGTGCTTTTTAATATGCTATCTAGGTTGGTCATAACTTTTCTTCCAAGGAGTAAGCGTCTTTTAATTTCATGGCTGCAATCACCATCTACAGTGATTTTGGAGCCCAAAAAGTAAAGTCTGACACTGTTTCCACTGTTTCCCCATCTATTTCCCATGAAGTGATGGGACCAGATGCCATGATCTTCGTTTTCTGAATGTTGAGCTTTAAGCCAACTTTTCCACTCTTCTCTTATTCACTTTCATCAAGAGGCTTTTGAGTTCCTCTTCACTTTCTGCCATAAGGGTGGTGTCATCTGTATATTTGAGGTTATTGATATTTCCCCCCGCAATCTTGATTCTAGCTTATGCTTCTTCCAGCCCAGCATTTCTCTTGATGTACTCTGCATAGAAGTTAAATAAGCAGGGTGACAATATAAAGCCTTGACGTACTCCTTTTCCTATTTGGAACCAGTCTGTTATTCCATGTCCAGTTCTAACTGTTGCTTCCTGACCTGCATATAAGTTTCTCAAGAGGCAGGTCAGGTGGTCTGGTATTCCCATCTCTTTCAGAATTTTCCACAGTTTGTTGTGATCCACACAGTCAAAGGCTTTGGCATAGTCAATAAAGGAGAAATAGATGTTTTCCTAGAACTCTCTTGCTTTTTTGATGATTCAGCAGATGTTGGCAATTTGATGTCTGGTTCCTCTGCCTTTTCTAAAACCAGTTTGTGATTTCTTGTCTTTGCCTTCTTTGAGTTAGCACAATGGTTTTGAGGTTTATCCATATTATAGCATGTATCAGTAATTCATTCTTTTGCATTCCTAAATAATATTCCATTGTATGGATATACCACATTATCTATACACCCACCAGTTGATGGATATTTAAGTTGCTTCAGTTTTTGGCTCTTTTTAAATAACACCACTATGAACATTCATGTTTAATTCTCAATATTTCTAAAGTTTTAAATTATAGTTTACTGAATACATATATATGGGTTTCCCTGATGGCTCAGCAGTAAGAATCCACCTTCAATGCAGGAGACATAGGTTTGATCCCTGGGTCAGGAAGATCCCTTGGTGAAGTAAATAGCAACCTATTCCAGTATGCTTGCCTGGGAAATCCCATAGACAGAGGAGCCTGGCAGGCTACAGTCCATGGGGTCACAAAAGTCAGGCACGAGTTAACAACTAAACAAACAGAACACATATATAGTTCCTCTTTTAATTTCTTCATTTATTTATAATTGATAGCAGGAGATTTTATAGTATTTTGATAAAAATTTTATAGACTGTGGAACATTTGTAAATTTCCCCATTGATCATTAAGATTTTTATGCATGACTTAGCTCGAATGGCCATGTCTATGACCCCTCACTACCATGAAAAGTGAGATCTGTCTGTACACATACACACACACACACAGGATTAACAGGGTCACTCAAAAATATATTAGTTGCCTAGGATGATGGGCTTTTAGATCATATTTCTAATCTTCTTAATATTTTATTCCTTTTACAATAAAAAATTAAAATGTAAAAATAAATCAAAGGGGAATATGCTTAAAATTTCAATATATCTCAATATAGGGGTAATACTCATCATACTTTTATTCATAGTGGCATAACTGAAATTATGTTTGTCTTTTTTTTTTTTTTCTAATTTTATTTTATTTTTAAACTTTACATGATTGTATTAGTTTTGCCAAATATCAAAATGAATCCGCCACAGGTGTTTGTCTTTTAAAAAAAGTAAAGGCAGGATAAGAGAGAGAGGGAGGCTGATTTACTGACTTACGATCAGCACAAAAGAATTAGGACAGAAGAAAGGAAGGTGGATATTAGAGAAACAGTAAGAATGCCATGAGAATGTCCTAGAGTAGAATAAAGCTGTGTGTGGAGTAAAGGGTCTCTTGTGGTGGTGCAGTTGAGAGTTATCCTGAGTCCTCACCCTTAGAACCTATACTGGTTTCTAAACTGGTGGAACATTATAATTCCTTTCAAAAAGCAAGGCCAAACTAATGAAACCTTAGCAACAATTGCAACCTACTGCTGTTACTGTAATTTTGATTAAATCCAAAAATTCAGATATGTTTACATGCCTGATAACAGTTAGGCATCCTCAATATGACCATGTCTCCAAAGAATCTTCTTGATCAATGCTTAAGATGATATGAATAATTTCCTTTGAGGAGGCAATAGTATTATCCTAGGCTCTGTAAGTGACAATACAATGTACACCGTGTGTTTGCCATTAAGAGCATGTAACGTGTGTTACATCTAAATGACAGGACAGGAACATTACAGTACACTAGGGATATCCTGGCTTGCTCCTGAAGCAATAGTATATTTTAAGGAACAGAAAAATTAATCCCTTTAAAGTTATGTACATATTCCTTGACATATCTCTATCAACATCTGTAATAATAATAGTGTCTATGAAAATATTTAATTTTTAAATTGAATCTGACATTATCCACATCAATATAGTATAATTAAGTTAGACATGATAAAATCTGAGACTTTCTTAATCATTTGTTTTTATTGCAGTCTACCCTGGCTGTGAAGATAGTTGACAGTACAAAATTATTGTCCTTTATAATATTCGTTGAAACATGGCTATGGTCTAAAATTCAAGTTTTACTTGAAATGAGACTTTTATAACCAAAATCAAGGATAATCTGAATAAAAAACACAGGATAAAGTTGATTATAAATTGTTCTTTCATATTTAAAGATATGATTGATTAAAGTTGTGACAGAAAGAAACTAAACCTTTGGAAGACTAATATCAATTATATTCTTTTAGGATTCATACAGGAAGTCTAGGATTAATCACCATAGAGACCTAGTATTCATGGTGATAAAAACTACTCTCTGAATGTAGAGAGATGTAAAATTTGTATAATTCTAGACATGTTTGTCTTAACTGCAGAAGTCCTAGAAGAATAGATTTTCTCATGTCTCCATGGGGTGTTTCTTAAATCTATTACTTTATGAAATTAAATATTGGCATATGAAAACCTCAGCAGCTCACTTATTACTTAAATTAAAATGTGTTATAATTTGAATTTTGTTCATTTTAAATTGAGTGAAGATTAACAGCATAAAGGAGGTTTGGTAATGGAAGGTAAGAATGTAAAAAGATAAGGAATTGGCAGGATATGCGATTTTGTAAATGGTTCAGTGATTTACTCTTTTTGTCCCTTTTGTATAAGAGTGAATTGTAAACAGCAAATGATACTTAACTATTTTTTAGAGTTAGTTCTCCATAAGATTAGGTGTGAAAGCCCATTTCCTTCACACTGTAGGTACCACCTCAGAAACAGCTTAGTTTCAAAACGTTACTGTTCCAAGGTTAAAAAAATAAAATAAAACCTAAGAAAATTTAACTTCTGATATCCTATAAATGCCAGAAAACATGTTTCAAGTTTTAGAGAAAAAAATCAACAGTTTTGTCTCTGTGGGAGATATTATTTCATAAAACAACTTTCTACCACCTACACCTCTCTCTCTACCAAATTGTGGAGAGATTCAGGGCAACCTGAGGCTTGGAACATTCTATAGGGCCAGGTAGGAAAGGCATAGAGGTGGTCTCTTGTCGCTGGAGTGCCCAAGGCCTGGAAATCAGGTGCTGGAATAATTCAGCTACAGCAGAATATCAGCTGCTACAATTTCCTAGAAACACAGCAGGGGGTGAGAATCTTGTACAAGTGAAAAATGTTAGTAATGATGTCTCTGAACAACAATGTTGGTGCTTTGTGTCTTAAAATTTTTTATTTTATCCTCATAACAATTTGAGAGCATTAATTCCATTTTATGAATAATAATAACAACTTTATTATGTGCTATTTTGTCTGCATATATGGCTGTCTACATTTTCTCCTGTGCCAGTATGGTATAGATAAGCAAATGAAATGTACTGAGGCTAAATGATTTTCCAAAAATCACATTGATAACTAGTGGAGCCTGAGGATAAAGCATGGTATATTATGATCATCTCCTGCCTCTTATTTGAGAGGCTGTGAAATCAGATCTCAAGTCCATGCATTATATAGCAAGTACTTTTTGGGGGGGGGGGGTTACAACAAGTGGTTCAGTGTAGCTAAAACTTAAAATTCATGGGTAAAAATTTCAGGAAGTGTTAATCGCCTAGTCATGTGTAACTCTGCAATCCCATGGGCTATGGCCTGCCAGGCTCCATTGTCCATGGAATTCTCCAGGCAAGAATATTGGAGTGGGCTGCCATTCCCTTCTCCAGGGGATCTTTCCAAACCAGGGATGGAACCTCAGGTCTCCTGCATTGAGGGCAGATACTTTATCATCGAACCACCATGGGAGCTCTATGAAAAGTCCATGCACTATATTTTAACCTCTGGTTCAGGGATTCCTAAACCTTAATCAGTAATGGGGTTTTGACTAATCTATGGCAAAAGACAAAAAGAATAAAAAATTATACTATATTCAATACAAGGCATTCAGATTCCCAACTCATTTTCCTCCTTGCAAGTGCATGCAATTATCTGCAGGAAACTGGCATTGACAGGAACCCCCCACCCCTTTCTCGTCAATTTAGCAAAGCTATGTTGTAACTAACTTTAAATCAGGTGCCCCCTCTACTCATAACCATTCGTAGCACACCCATTACATCTTTTGATCACACAGTACCTTGCCTAATCTGTATGCAGGTCAAGACGCAACAGTTAGAACTGGACATGGAACAACGACTGGTTCCAAATAGGAAAAGGAGTACGTCAGGGCTGTCACCCTGCTTATTTAACTTATATGCAGAGTACATCATGAGAAACGCTGGGCTGGATGAAGCACAAGCTGGAATCAAGATTGCTGGGAGAAATATCAAAACCTCGGATATGCAGATGACACCACCCTTATGGCAGAAAGCAAAGAAGAAATAAGAAGCCTCTTGATGGACGTGAAAGAGGAGAGTGAAAAAGTTGGCTTAAAACTCAACATTCAGAAAACTAAGATCAAGGCATCTGGTCCCATCACTTCATGGCAAATAGATTGGGAAACAATGGAAACACTGACAGATTTTATTTTCTTGGGTTCCAAAATCACTGCAGATGGTGATTGCAGCCATGAAATTAAAAGATGCTTACTCCTTGGAAGAAAAGTTATGACCAACCTAGATAGCATATTCAAAAGCAGAGACATTACTTTGTCAACAAAGGTCTGTCTAGTCAAGGCTATGGTTTTTCCAGTAGTCATGTATGGATGTGAAAGTTGGACTGTGAAGAAAGCTGAGCGCTGAAGAATTGATGCTTTTGAACTGTGGTGTTGGAGAAGACTCTTGAGAGTCCCTTGGACTGCAAGGAGGTCCAACCAGTCCATTCTAAAGGAGATCAGTCCTGGGTATTCATTGGAAGGACTGATGCTAAAGCTGAAATTCCAATACTTTAGCCACCTGATGTGAAGAACTGATTCACTGGAAAAGCCCCTGATGCTGGGAAAGACTGAAGGCAGGAGGAGAAGGGGACGACAAAAGATGAGATGGCTGGATGGCATCACCAAGTCTATGGCATGAGTTTGAGTAGACACCAGGAGTTGGTGATGGACAGGGAAGCCTGGTATGCTGCAGTCCATGGGCTTGCAAAGAGTCAGACACAGCTGAGTGACTGAACAGACTAACCTACTGGTGAAATGGGAATCTGAGTTCTGTTCACAGAGTCGAAGAATGAACTTCACAAACATGCAAACCTTCATGGTAGCAAGTGAATAGGATTTACTGAAGAGAAGGAAAGTACAAAGTTCTCAGCATAGACAGTGAGAGGGGTTAAAGAATTCCCAAAGGCAACACTCACAGCAGTTTATATCCTCACCAGTACTAAATCTGAATGTTTTTGGTTGGCTCTTGTCCTTAAAATACATCATTCCTAACCAATCAGTTTAAAGGTCAAAATGTTTAAGTTAACATCTTTATGGCTTCTCTTGATCTTTGAATTAAGTCACCACCCTTCTTCATGCCCCCTGAACATTTTACCCTGGACCAGATGTATGGGCTCAAGATTAATGATCACTAATTCTTTCTCCCTCAGGCATATGGAACTGAAGTTAATTACTGCCCTTCCTTGGATCTGAGTGCTGATAATTTATCAGACCAAGGACACATTGCAGGAATTCAGGACAAAGTGTAGAACTTTAGGTTAATGGAATGAGATGTTTATTGAAAACAACCAAGGTCTCAGAATCCAACACTGACTGTCTAGCAATTTCTACCTCACTGGTTCTTTCTGTAGATCAAAGAGGTAGAAATGAAGAATAAGTAATTAACAGATGATTAGATATCTTCCTATCTTACCTTTCAGTAAACTCCAGAACAACCTGTGTGAAGGAGATGGCATCTAAAGAAAGACCACCAGGAGTGGCTAAGCCTATACAGAATGGTATATGGCAACAACTCTGACCCCCATCTCAGAGATTAATTCAGAATACTTCCCTTTAAACGTTTTCATGGCTAAGCAGAATCTTCTTTGGAGTCAGGTTTTTTTTTTTTCCATTCACTTAATCCACCATCTCCCCAGATTATCAGTATTCTGATTAAAAGCAACTTTCCTTTAACAACTGTCCCTTAGGTATTGATTTTTAAGCAGCAAGCAGCTGGACCTGAGTTAGGTGATGAAAGGACTCTCCCTTCATTTGCAATGATATCCTTTCTAAATTTAAAAAATACATTTATTTTGTAAAATAGAGAATAGAGTTGTAGTTTTTTTTTTCTTCTTCTAAGCTACTATTTTGCAAAATAATATATATATGTATATAGATATATATATGCATATATATGTATATAAAAATGTTTATTTCTATCTATTAACATACACTCGTACATACATATATTGGAGAAGGAAAAAATGGCTGCCATTTCTTCCTTCTCCAATATATGTATGTGCAAGTGTGGATAGAAATAAACATTTTTTCTTGTCTTATGAAATCTAAAAATCTAGGAGGCTCAACGCAGACCTGAATCTCTGGAAGCTAACATATTTTTATTTTTTAATCAAACTTAATTCATTATTATATCATGACTATTTAAATATATAGATATTTGTGTTTAAAATTAAAAAGTAATAATAACTCACAATTTTTGGTTTTCTTTCATTCATTATTCAGTTTTTATGGTCATATCCCTGCTTAGTCATGACTATTCGCAGATTATTTGGGAACAAATAAAGAAGAGAAAAAAATCCTAAGCATTTTTAGCTCTTCTAAGCATCTTTGGTTATACCAACCATAATACTGAGTGCCTATTCTGTTCTGTGAACGTATATAATAATTGCTCAGTTATTGATCAAATACATGATTGAATAACTTCTTAAGGAGAGCTTTGTTATAGTTATACTTTTAAAAAATCATCGTTATCCCTAGCCTTGAAAATGACTAGACAGCTTTCATCATACACATTAGGAGGAAATAATATTACTGCTCTAAAAATGCCTTAGGATATCATTCCAAACTGAAGTAAACAAAACGAATTGTAGTAACAAGCTTTTATTTTAGTACTCAGTTTTAATCTATGAAATGCAATGATGGGTAGTAATTTAGAGAAATTGCTTGTAGTGTAAAGCATGCTTTTTCCATCTTCAGTTGAAAAAATATTTTAATACAATTTAGACTGTATTCTACAATAACTCTCTGTAACTATGCTTCCGCTAATTAAGGCTTTTATAGTTTGAGTTTAATTCTGCCTTCAACCTATTTTCCATCATTTTTTAAAAATGTATAAGCTGTCAAAAGTAACAGCTCTACTCTCATTTTTTCTTGTATAAAAGTCAAATACTACTCCCAAGATCTCACCACAATTAAATACACATGACTGGAAAGGCAGATATTATAATGGGAAGCAAATTAGTTTTTTGCCTCAGTGACAACAAGTACTTGAGATTCTATGAAGATTCTTCAAATAGCAAAACAACCATGGAGGGCACTTAAATTGCTGCATAAACAAATACTACATGCAGATATTCTAATCAAGAGCATTGCCAATGCTACCTTTAGCATTTGGTTTGCATTTCTAATTTAAATTATTCAGCATGGAGTAATTTCTTAGAATTTTAAGGGAGTGCTAGCCATCACATTTGTAAAACTATTTGTATGTAATTAACTATCATTTGTACTGATGGCATATCTTTTATATCCAAATGTGAAGTCTGCTGCTCAGTTTCTACTCCTTAAAGGACAGAAAGTTGAAAATGGCAAGTAAAATGAAAAAGAAAAAGAAAAAACATGGATTTAAGATAGAGTCATCCAGATTTTTAAAGTACATACTTCATATGAAGTACGTTTACAGTTTTAAGATCAACAAAGAAACTACAGAATTATCTTAGTTATAAACACAATGTGTGGCACATTTTAATCCGAAATTCAAGGAATTTTGTACTATGTTAATGCATTGGTTCTAAAACCAATCATATAATCTTTTATGACCTGGTCCTGGAATCATGAATATGCTTATCTCATGTGTAGTGATATTACATTAATCACACTTGCTGATTGACTGTCTGACATGAAGGTAAATACTTAGAAATTTAACCAACTGGAAACACAGTTCATAAAATTTAATAGCATTAAGTGCAAAATGGTATTGACATAGAGAAATAAAAACAAGGTAATGAAAGAATGTCCAGAAGTGAACAAGTGAAACTGATACACAAAACCAAGTAATCCCCTCCTCCCACCCTGCAAAATTCTGACTGCTGAAGCCTCTTCTCAGGGCTACAATGAAAAAGGCCAAAATGAACTCAGCCTTGAATTATCAACCATGACTGGCTAGTTATTTGCAATGCACAAAGCTCCCTTAATTCCTATAACACTCTATAAAAGGTAAACTCCGTTATTATTTTTCCTCATTTTAAAAATTAGGAAATAAAGGCACAGAGAATTTAAATCAGTTGCTTAATGACACAGAAGTAGGGGGAGGACATAGCATTTAAACCAAACCAGTTTGTGTCAGAGGCTGCAATCTTGTCACTATATTCTGTAAAAAACATTTCAAAATGGGAAATAAACAAAAAATGCTATCTTTGATTTTTTAATATCATGCTAGACCATTGGCTAATAAATCTTTTTCACTCTCATCTAACTATTTGTAGGGTATAGTTCTGTTTTACTAACAAAAGCCCAACTGTTTATGTGCCTAAACAGAGGTTAACCTGCATAGGAAAAAGAAAAAAAAAAAAAGCTTATAAGGTATGATTTCCGGGGTGGAGGACTAGTAGGAAAGATAACTTCAAAAGTTATCATTTTATTCCCTAGCAGGGAATAACCAATTTTGTATTTAAGAATCTCAAGTTGATATTTCTTTCCTTACTGATCACACACAAGTGCGCTTTTCAAATACTCTTGGAATCAGCTCTCTTGTCTTTCTGTTGGTTACCTAATTAATTAATGTAATTTTGACAGATGGCCACTATCTATCTTTACATTTTTAGTGTTTTTTTTTTAACTTTCTCGTTGCAGATTAGAGAATAGAAAGTTTGAAATATAGAGGCATCATAGTGAAGTGTACAGCTTATTAGAGTTAGATGAACCTAGGAACAAGTACAGATACAGGCAACTATGTAACTCCTCTGAGCCTCAGTATGCTGCTGCTGCTGTCACATCAGTCCTGTCCAACTCAGTGAGACCCCATAGACGGCAGCCCACCAGGCTCCCCAGCCCTGGGATTCTTCAGACAAGAACACTGGAGTGGGTTGTCATTTCCTTCTCCAATGCATGAAAGTGAAAAGCCAAAGTGAAGTTGCTCAGTCGTGTTGGACTCCTCGAGACTCCATGGACTGTAGCCCACCAGGCTCCTCCGTCCATGGGATTTTCCAGGCAAGAGTACTGGAGTGGGTTGCCATTGCCTTCTCCAAGCCTCAGTATCAGTATCCATAAAATGATAATAATTTTTAGCACATAAGAATTATTGAAATGATTACAAAAAACATTCCTGAGGTAACTAAACTGGGCTTGACACATCATCCTCTCAAATTCTTGACTCCTTTTCCTCTCATTTTTTTAAGCTGAGACAAATGAATATTGTTAATTTTCTGCCACTTCACAACAGACCTTTGAACACCATACTTAAGTAAGCATGTGCTGTGAGGAGGTGGTGGGAGGGGAATTTGAGACTAATAAAAACAACAGAAAGGTGACCAAAATGAACACAAATGTCAAAACTAAACAGTATGAGGGAATATTAAAGAAATTTTTTTCTTTCTTTTTGAAAACAAGATTCAGTCTTTAAGCACATGAAGAAACCTTAGACCAAGGAAAGTGAATACTATGTGTTCTCCAGTTAAGGAAGTACTTGAATGAATGAGTTCATGTTACAGAATTCTCTTTCAATGTGCTCCCTAAAGAACTGGCTTCAAACCACTATGTATCAAACACTGTTTTAGATTTTGATGAAAGCAACTGTTTTCTTCCTACTGAGAATATAAATGCTGGTCATGTACCCTGGGTTAAGAACCCTTATTTTAAAAGAACTATGAAAAATGAGGCAATAATCATGGCTAAAGTCAGAAATGCTTTAGATGTCACCTATTTTATAATTAAAATGAATATGATATTAGCATTTGTCATTTTACTTTAAAGTATATCTATTCCTTTATATATCTACTTAGGTTTTTTTCAATAAAAATTATCAAAGACTTACAATGGGCCATTGAAAACTAAAAGTCTAGCAAACCCTTCAGTGTTATCAGATTCCATGGGGGTGCTATGTCTTTCATTGTTTTGAAGCTATTTCACAACTCTGTCATGAAAGGTCCTGAGAGAGTAAAAAAAAATTTGATTAAAAATTGTTTTTAAAAAATCAAGATATATATATAAAATATATATATTGATATATATATAAATATCTTGATATAAAAATCAAAATATATATATTTAATTATATATATGTGTATACATATAATTAAATTTTTACAAAAGTAACATTTGGAAAGATAACTGTGACTCAAGTCCACTCATATACAGATAAATTTTAATAGGTTTGGTATAAGAATGACTAAGTTCCCCAGAAGAATGAGACTCCTTGAGCCTCTGGAGGTCTGAAGAAGGCATAGTTCCACTAATATAGCTCTTGGAGGACCACAGTACCCAGAGGGATAAGACAAAAAATCGCACATTGTCACCATTCAGTGAAGTTCACTTGCCGTCTTTGATCCGTGTCACCTCTAAACAAATGGAGCTACTTAAGCTTTGGTTACCTTTTCCAAGTTTCTGCCAAAGTTCTCACAAATAAGAAATTCTCATCCTGTGTTTGCTCACAGAGTATAAAGATGATATTGATGGTTTCTCGAGCGGTTAAATATATTTATATTTTTAAACAAGTGATACTGATCTAAATGCAAATTACCCTGATTATTGCAGTTAAATTCGGAATTATTGTATGTACTGTTTAAGTAGAACATAATATTGAAAGTGATGAATTATTCTTTAGCTGTTGGATGTAAGTTATGTTATAATAGTGCTCTTTCCTTGGGCCACCAACCAAGCAAGCTATCTCTTTGCTTATCCTTTTCATATTTCACATAGACAAAGGAGAATGTGCTTTTGTTTTTATTGTGATGTTTTATTGTATTATTTTGACTGTTGCAGAGTTTTTAAGTGTAGGCTGGTTAGGCCCTATTTAACCCATATTTCTCCTTTTCAGTGGAGTATAAGTACATATATTTAGCAGTGATGTGTGAAGTGACATGGCATATTTGCCAATCTTCATAGAACATAATTTTGCCCAAAGATTTGGGGATATTTTTTATAAATATACAAACTCGTAAATATATACGGAGATAGATCAACTGACAGGTAAAGGATGATTTTCCAAAAAGAGTAAGACCATGATTCTCATACATATAAAAGGCATATATGCCAAATATTTTGTTCGACTCATTAATTAAAAGAGGAATCAGTAAGATGTTACTAATCAAAGAAGGACTCACAATATCATATATCGATAGATTAAAAATGGCTTAAATTAATTTATACATAGGTACACAACTTGCCAGTATTCAGGAGACAATGCCAGATTCCACTGATACAATTTGGACCTCTATGGGGGAAATATTATCTTCATTACTATCCCTTATCTAAAACTGACAGAGTTGGATGAACCAAGAAAGTCTTGCTGTCAAGTCTGTGTTTGCAGTTCCCACTGCATTTCCATTTCTGGGAACTACCTCGGCAGCAGGAGCATGAGTCACTCTAGACTGGGAAGTCAGTGCATGGCCTCTGCAACTGAGCTGCATGAGATCACATCCCAGCTCTGCTGCTTTTTAGCTCTTGTGTCCTGTTCACATTAGCTAATATATGTGTGAATTGAATTCTTCAAAACTAAAAGGAGAGTGATTATAATAATGCTAATAACACCTAGGCCACAGGGATATTTGTAAAGATAAAATGAAGTAAAGCATATAAAGCACTTAGAACCCTGCCTAGTTTATAGTGAATGGTATGTTAATTATTATATTTGATCACAGTGACATGAACAAATATACTGTTTTCTTTAGGGTAGTTTAAATAGGTTCCTGTAACAAACAATATAGCCATGATTATTAAAGGCAGGTCATGGTTCCTCCTCTCGTATGACATGGATGTTAGTTCCCACTACCTCTCTGGAAAGTTACCAGTTTCTAAGTAGGAATGTAATGTAGTAATTATTTGAGATTTCAGAAAAGCTATGGTGTTGGCAGCTCTTATCACTGACCCAAGCATGAAATATTCTTTTTTAAAATTACCAGACAACCTCATATTAACTTATCCCACATAATTTATAAACAGAAGGTAAAATTATTTGTTTTAGAGATCTGTCCAAATATACAACAAATCATAATTGGTCTTTATTTTTTTATGGAAATATGAATGAACTAGTGACAGTGTAAAAAACACATATATTTTAAGTAAAATAATCATTAGTATTACACATTAATTTGAACTAAAAGAGAAAGTAAAAACATATTAAAAACCAATAAACTAGAAGATACCAGTAAAGAAAAATGAAGGATTAAAATGTGGTTTAAAAATATCAATAAGCTTCATACCAGCTTTAATTGTACCAATTATTCATTTTTTGGTTGGAAAAAAATTCAGAGGGTCAGGGAGAAAAGGCTGCCATCATACATATTTCACTTCTCATTATTTGCCACTTTATCCAATTATATGCATCAGAACATTTTGTGTGTGAGGATTCCTGCTGAGGAGTATTTCTGAACTGGAAATAATTGAACTGGACATGAAATCAAACCCACTATGGAACAAGAGTCTGTACTCCAGAGGAAAATCATCTTGATAAAAAAGTCCAGGCTAAAGGTCACATCAATGACCCCAGCTCATCTCTTGGAGTAGCAGCTGGAGAAAAGGTGAAAAACAGGAGAGTCAAATGAGACTTTACAAATTTGAATTTGGGTTGAAAATACAAGGGTACAGAACATGCACCATTCTGATTGGCCTGAGGAGGCAGTCATATGCCTACCACTATCCAGTTTCTGTGACATGGGACAACCATGCTCTTTTTTGGCCACAGTCACATGCTCTACCTCAGAAGCTATCTACTATCCTCAGGTGAACTGAAAAAGAAGGGTATTTCTTGCTATAAGGAGTCAAGTATACATCAGGACAAATAGGTATATAATGACCAAAGTCTCTACAGGTCCACCACCATTACAAATAGTCAGTACTCTGTCTGATTCTATGAAAGCAGTAGCATTTTGAAACAGCTTTAAAGTAAAGAACAAATGAATCCTTTGAGCAGAGCAAGTACAGAGTAAAGGGAGAGCAAAGTTATTTCATGAGGGTCTCCATTAAGTGTTTCATCTTTGAACGTTTGGCTAACTTTTAAATTTTTATGTATTGTTACTATTTTTTAAATTAAAAATGAATTAAGAGTCAACGGATTATTTTTCTTCTATGTTTTAAAAAATAAAAAGTGATATATTATCTAAATTATTAGTCCTATGGCAAAGATCTGTAGCTGGTATGGTTTTGTTACTTTTCTCCTGTGAATCCTGAAGAGAAAATGCTTTTACTTTAAGTAACAAAGGAAACAATGTTTCCTACAGAAATATTTCAATTAAAAACATTTAATTATTCCATCTAGTAGCCATTTATTTGTATATAATTGTATTGAATTCAAATTTAATGGAACCATGTTTTACATTACTCATTTTCCTTAGATATTACTCCTGATGATTCATGTATATTTTGATGTTTTCATTGCTAACATAAAAGATGCCATTTGAGAATTTCTATTTAATTGGTAATATTTTGATGTTATTAATTATTTTTAATACTTATGTCAGCAATTTGGTTGATGCTACAGAGCTGAATATTCAAAACAGCCTCTCTTCAAAGCATTTATTTTGCATTTAAAAAATACCTGAAACTGAATATCTTTTTTAATACAAGTGAAATATAAAACTTTTCAATGAAAAGATCATATTTTTAAAATAATGATTATAACATTTTCTGTCTCCTCTTAGGAACTGTTTATCAGCACCAGTTTATAAAATATGCATAATCACAATGCTCCTTAAATAATACATAGAATTTGATGCTTGTGGCTATATTGGACAATATTTTTATAGAAAGAGCATAATGAACAATCTTGAACTCGGCAGTTGATTTGAGTTCTAGCTCTCTCACTTACTAAGTGTGTATCCTGAGACTGACTATAGCTGCAAAGGACCTTTTGCTTATATGAGATGAAGATCCCCTGAAGAAGGAAACGGCAACCCACTCCTTTTGCCTAGAGAATTCCATGGACAGAGGAGCCTGGAGGGCTACACAGTCCATGGGATTGCAAAGATTCAGACATGACTGTGTGACTATATTCAGTTCAGAGATGGAAAGAATGATATTCAGCAATGCAATTCTGTGCTTTTGATGTTTTTCATAAATATAGTGAGCCAGTCTCTGTGAAAGCATACTATATATTCTTAAGGGCTACATAAATTAAAGACAGTATTGTTTCAGGGGTCTATGCATGACCCCTAAAGCAATATTTGTCCTGGGATTGCAAAATACCCAAGAGGGTCAGGGATTTTTAAAGCCTGAACTGAGTCAGGGGAGTTTCATGTAGTAGAGAAGTAATATGAAGAGGGATTTGACTGCATTGCTATGGAACCTTCTGGCAGCTTTGGAAGCTTTGCTAGGGCATGGGTGCTTGTGACAGCTTTATAGCAGAACAAATGCAGAAAGCTGAGAAACTACTAACTATTGAGGAGAATATATTGTCCTGGAGAATTTCTGTATTAACTGGGACAAACTTGAAGTGTTAGAATTTTCAGAGAAGACATAAAACAGAGTCAGAGGAATATGTTTAATTACTGCTCCTTTATTATATCTTTATTACCAGACTCAGTTCAGTTCAGTCCTCAGTCGTGTCCGACTCTTTGCAACCCCATGAACCACAGCATGCCAGACCTCCCTGTCCATCACCAACTCCCGGAGTCCACCCAAACCCATGTCCATTGAGTCAGTGATGCCATCCAACCATCTCATCCTCTGTTGTCCCCTTCAGCTCCTGCCCTCAATCTTTCCCAGCATCAGAGTCTTTTCAAGGGAGTCAACTCTTCACATGAGGTGGCCAAAGTACTGGAGTTTCAGCTTCAGCATCGGTCCTTCCAATGAATATTCAGGACTGATTTCCTTTAGGACAGACTGGTTGGATCTCCTCCCAGTCCAAGGGACTCTCAAGAGTCTTCTCCAACACCATAGTTCAGAAACATCAGTTCTTTGGTGCTCAGCTTTCTTTATAGTCCAACTCTCACATCCATACATGACCACTGGAAAAACAATAGCCCTGACTAGACAGACCTTTGTTGACAAAGTACTGTCTCTGCTTTTCAATATGCTGTCTAGATTGGTCATAACTTTCCTTCCAAGGAGTAAGTGTCTTTTAATTGCATGGCTGCAATCACCATCTGCAGTGATTTTGGAGCCCAGAAAAATAAAGTCTGACACTGTTTCCACCATTTCCCCATCTATTTGCCATGAAGTGATGGGACCGGATGCCATGATCTTAGTTTCTTAGTTTCTTGAACTTCAAGCCAACTTTTTCACTCTCCTCTGTCATCTTCATCAAGAGGCTCTTTAGTTCTTCTTCACTTTCTGCAATAAGGATGGTGTCATCTGCATATCTGAGGTTACTGATATTTCTCCCAGCAATCGTGATTCCAGCTTGTGCTTCTTCCAGTCCAGTCTTTCTCCTGATGTACTCTGCATATAAGTTAAATAAACAGGGTGACAATATACAGCCTTGACATACTCCTTTTCCTGTATGGAACCAGTCTGTTGTTCTATGTCCAGTTCTAACTGTTGCTTCCTGACCTGCCTACAGGTTTCTCAAAAGGCAGGTCAGGTGGTGCCATGTAATTAGTAGTAACTTCTACTAAAGATTGGTATCAAAGGTGAAAATACTTTGCAAGATTCTCTGCTCAAAGTCAGACATGTAAATTCCTGAAATAACTTAAATTAGCATGTTTTTATGATTTCTTCTATTAATAGAATACACGTTCTATTGTTATTTTTCTTTTTCAAATAATTTTTATTTGGGGACATAAGAAAAATATTTCAGTGCTGACCATCTGGTGATGTCCATGTGTAGAGTCTTCTCTTGTGTTGTTGGAAGAGGGTGTTTGCTATGACCAGTGCATTTTCTTGGCAAAACTCTATTAGTCTTTGCCCTGTTTCATTCCATATTCCAAGGCCAAATTTGCTTGTTACTCCAGGTGTTTCTTGACTCCCTACTTTTGCATTCCAGTCCCCTATAATGAAAAGGACATCTTTTTTGGGTGTCAGTTCTAAAAAGTCTTGTAGGTCTTCATAGAACCATTCAACTTCAGCTTCTTCAGCATTACTGGTTGGGGCATAGACTTGGATTACTGTGATATTGAATGGTTTGCCTTGGAAACAAACAGAGATCATTCTGTCGTTTTTGAGATCGCATCCAAGTACTGCATTTCGGACTCTTTTGTTGACCATGATGGCTACTCCATTTCTTCTAAGGGATTCCTGCCCATAGTAGTAGATATAATGGTCATCGGAGTTATATTCACCCATTCCATCCATTTTAGTTCTCTGATTCCTAGAATGTCGACATTCACTCTTGCCATCTCCTGTTTGACCACTTCCAATTTGCCTTGATTCATGGACCTGACACTCCAGGTTCCTATGCAATATTGCTCTTTACAGCATTGGACCTTGCTTCTATCACCAGTCACATCCACAACTGGGTATTTTTTTGGTTTGTCTCCATCCCTTCATTCTTTCTGGAAAAAAGCAGAATGGCTGTCTGAGGAGGACTTACAAATAGCTATGAAAACAAGAGAAGCAAAAAGCAAAGGAGAAAGGGAAAGATATAAGTATCTGAATGCAGACTTCCAAAGAATAGCAAGAAGAGATAAAAAAAAGCCTTCCTCAGCGATCAGTGCAAAGAAATAGAGGAAAACAACAGAATGGGAAAGACTAGAGATCTCTTCAAGAAAATTAGAGATAACAAGGGAACATTTCGTGCAAAGATGGGCTTGATAAAGGACAGAAATGGTATGGACCTAACAGAAGCAGAAGATATGAAGAAGAGGTGGCAAGAATATACAGAAGAACTGTACAAAAAAGATCTTCATGACCCAGATAATCACCATGGTGTGAAAACTGACCTAGAGCCAGACATCCAGGAATGTGAAGTCAAGTGGGCCTTAGAAAGCATCACTACGAACAAAGCTAGTGGAGGTGATGGAATTCCAGTTGAGCTCTTTCAAATCCTGAAAGATGATACTGTGAAAGTGCTGCACTCAATATGCCAGCAAATTTGGAAAACTCAGCAGTGGCCACAGGACTAGAAAAGGTCAGTTTTAATTCCAATCCCAAAGAAAGGCAATGCCAAAGAATGTTCAAACTACCGCACCGTTACACTCATCTCACACGCTAGTAAAGTAATGCTCAAAATTCTCCAAGCCAGGCTTCAGCAGTACATGAACCGTGAACTTCCAGATGTTCAAGCTGGTTTTAGAAAAGGCAGAGGAACCAGAGATCAAATTGCCAACATCTGCTGGATCATGGATAAAGCAAGAGAGTTCCAGAAAAACATCTATTTCTGCTTTACTGACTATGCCAAACCCTTTGACTGTGTGGACCACAATAAACTGTGGAAAATTCTGAAAGAGATGGGAATCCCAGACCACCTGACCTGCCTCTTGAGAAATCTGTATACAGGTCAGGAAGCAAGAGTTAGAACTGGACATGGAACAAAAGACTGGCTCCAAATAGGAAAAGGAGTACGTCAAGGCTGTATATTGTCACCCTGCTTATTTAACTTGCATGCAGAGTACATCACGAGAAACTCTGAGCTGGATGAAGCACAAGCTGGAATCAAGATTGCCGGGAGAAATATCAATCCCCTCAGATATGCAGATGACACCACCCTTATGGCAGAAAGTGAAGAGGAACTAAAAAGCTTCTTGATGAAAGTGAAAGAGGAGAGCAGAAAAGTTGGCTTAAGGCTCAACATTCAGAAGATGAAGATCATGGCATCTGGTCCCATCACTTCATGGGAAATAGATGGGGAAACAGTGGAAACAGTGTCAGACTTTATTTTTTGGGGTCCAAAATCACTGCTGATGGTGACTGCAGTCATGAAATTAAAAGGCGCTTACTCCTTGGAAGGAAAGTTATGACCATCCTAGATAGCATATTCAAAAGCAGAGACATTACTTTGCCAACAAAGGTCCATCTAGTCAAGGCTATGGTTTTTCCAGTGGTCATGTATGGAAGATGAGAGTTGGACTGTGTAGAAAGCTGAGCGCCAAAGAATTGATGCTTTTGAACTATGGTGTTGGAGAAGACTCTTGAGAGTCCTTTGGACTGCAAGGAGTTCCAACCAGTCCATTCTGAAGATCAGCCCTGGGATTTCTTTGGAAGGAATGATGCTAAAGCTGAAACTGGTACTTTGGCCACCTCATGCGAAGACTTGACTCATTGGAAAAGACTCTGATGCTGGGAGGGACTGGGGGCAAGAGGAGAAGGGCATGACAGAGGATAGATGGCTGGATGGCATCACTGACTCAATGGACATGAGTCTGAGTCAACTCCGGGAGTTGGTAATGGACGGGGAGGCCTGGCGTGCTGCGATTCATGGGGTCACAAACAGTCAGACACAACTGAGCGACTGAAGTTAACTGAACTGAACTGAAGAAAAATATGTACAAAATTTTAAAGAAAGACAGCATAAAGCATAATATAAAAATCACTAAAAAATCCCAAAGACTTAGACATGAATATGGTAGCAGGTTGATTGTATTCCTTTCAGCCCCTCTCTCCAGCTATCTGTACTTGCACATGCTATTTATCTGATGACCTATTATTTTGCATATTTGCAAATATACTTTACATGTGGTTTTATCAATTGCATTATACATTATATAATCATCGTTTCCCCACATAACAGACTCATTTACTAACTAGAATAGTTGCTATTACCACCTATTAGAGATTTCTTAACTTCTTGAAACAAATTTAAAAAACTTTATTATTGTCTCATATATCATAGTTTGGGGTCATTCATGTCTTCAGTTATAAATGGGAATCCTCTGCAAGTATTTTAAGATAAGATTTCATAATTTAGGAAAAATGTCTCTGAAGACACATTCTCACTCAAGAAGATGCTTATGTATTACCTCATATTCAACAAATGCTCACTATTGAAGTATTCAGACACAATTCATGCGTTTTTTAAGATGTGGAAAAAGAAAGTGGAAGAAGCTGTGGCCATAAGGGACCATTGACTTTACTTTCTTTTTATGTTCTTTGTGTTCATTTTTCGATTGCCAGGTAACAAATTATTGTTAAAATTTCAGCTTAAAGCAGCACGCATTTTATTATCTCACAGATTCTATAGGTCAGAAGTCTGGACAGGAATTAACAGGAATTAACTGCTTCAAGGTCTCATCTGGCTATAATCGGTGTCAGTCACAACTGCATTCTCATCAGAGGTTTCAACTGGGGAAAAGATTTATTTCCAAGATCCTTCAGTTTCTTGGCTAAATTCATTCACTTGAAGCTGAAGAACTGACGGTTTTAGTTTTTTGCTGGCAGACACCCTCCCTTTTGAGACTGCCTATAATTTCTTACCATACAGCCTTCTCTAATATGATCACTTACATCATGGTGGCTTTCTTTTTCAAAGCAAGCAAAGAGAGACTAGCAAGATAGAGCCTTACGTAATGTTTAATACAGTCATGGGAATGACATCTTTGACTTTTGCCACATTCTGTTGATTAGAAGCAAATCACAGATCCTACTCCCACTCAAGGGTTTGAACACTAGAAGACAGAGATTATTGGGGCCATCTTAAGAGCTGTCCCCATAAATGATTTTTAAAATTTTAAGTGATTTTCAAAATTCTACAATAAATATGTATTATGTTTGCAACATGAAAAAGAATAAAAATAAAAAAGCAAAAAAAAGAGCCCACATACAAAAATAAACAAAGGAACTTATATCTTTAACACAACAATGAAATAATTTATAAGATGATAATGATATTAAAAAGTACCATTTACAAATAGCTTAAGAAATATCAAACACATAGGAATAAATCTAACAAATGGTATGATAGATAGCTACATTGAAAAATACAAAATATTACTCAGAGCAATTTTAAAAGACCTCAGTAACTAAAGATGTTTTACGTAACAGAATGGAAAAATTCAACATTTATATGTATAAATCTCTCTAAACTGACACATAGTTTTAATGCATATCAATTAAAATTTCAGAAGCAATATGCATGTATATGTGTATGAGTCTGTAAGTTAACAAACTGATTCTATAAACTTAAATGCAAGCATGAATAAATTGGTATAGCCAAGACAATCTTGAAGCAGAAGAACTAGATTGAGGAAGTTCACTAGACTCTAATATTTACTATAAAGATACAACAATGAAGATAATGTGGTATTGGTGTGTAGGTAAACAAACAGGCCAAAGGAATGAAATCATGAGTCCAGAAATAGACTTGTATGTGGAAGATAACTTGATTTGTATCAAATGCACCACAACACTTCACTGAATGTTGGGGGGTGGGAGTGGTCTTTTCAAGCCATGGTGCTGAAACAAATAGATAGATACTCACATGGAAAAATAAATGTCTTGACCTCTACCTTATTCCATACACAAAAAGTAATTCAAATTGAACCATATATCTAAAAGTCATGCTAATAAAGCTTTTAGAAGAAAACATTAGAATATATATCATAATATTGAGGAAGATGGAACAGAACATTAAAGTAAGAATTTACAGATTAGACTTCATTAAAATAAAGCAGTTCTGATGAGTAAAAGACATTATTAGGAAAGCAAATACACAAAGCACAAATAGGGAGATGAGAGATGGAAATCTGATAAATGACTTAAATACCTAGTGTGTGTGTGTGTGTGTGTGTGTGTGTATGAAAAGTGAAGTCGCTCAGTCGTGTCCGACTCTTTGTGACCCCGTAGACTGTAGCCTACCAGGCTCCTCCGTCCATGGGATTCTTCAGGCAAGAATACTGGAGTGGGTTGCCATTTCCTTCTCCAGGGGATCTTCCCGACCCAGGGATTGAACCCAGATCTCTCACATCGTGGGCAGACACTTTAACCTCTGAGCCACCCCAGGGAATCCTTAAAATTCCACCAGGGAATCATACATATATATATAAATGCTACAAATACAAACTTTCAAAACCTAACATAAAATGATAGGCAGCAGGCTTGAACTGACATCACACAAAATAAGATCTCCATATGGCTAATCAACATTGACAAGGTGGTCAACATTGTTAGTCACCAGGGGATTGCAAATAAAAGCATAATTAGAGCAGTATACATCCACTTGAATGGCTAACATTAAAAATACTGAAAGATAAATAATGGCAAGTTACTAAGTAATTAGAACTCTCACACATTGATAGTGGAAATGTAAATTAGTTCAATCACTTTGAAGAGCTCTTTGGTTGACTCTATGAAAGCTAAACATACATCATCAAACGTATCAAAATTTCTACTCCTATCTGAGATAAATGTGCCTATGTCTACCAAAATTCATGTGTAAAAATATTCCTCACAGTGTTATTAAAAAATCTTTAAAAAGCAGTCACAAAATGCAAACAACTCAAATGTACACCAAGAGGAGAATGGATAAACAAGTTGTAGAATACTTATACAATGGAAATTCAACTCGGCAAGAAAAACATACACACCACTATTATACACAGCAACGTGGACAAAGCTTAGAAACATTGTTAAGGGAAAAAGACCAAACACAAAAGAATACACACTGCGGTATTCCATTTATATGAAGTTTAAGAACACAGACAATCTATATGATAGAACTCATAATAGTGTTAATTCTGGGGAGGGTATCATTGACTGCTAAGGAGCATGAGGCAAACTTTTGAGGTGAAATCTTGGTCTGAGTAATGCTTAAATGAGTGAGTGGAAATAATCAAAAATCAACCAAGATGCACAGTTGAAACCTGTATACTTTACTGTATGTAAATGAACCACTTCAAAGTAAGAGACAAAACTGTCCATTCACATCAGTCTCCAGACATCACTGCATTACAAGTACCAGGGCCATTCCTCAGTCTTCACATTAATTTGTAATCTTATTTGACCTTCAACAGTCCTAATTCTTTTTTGAAAAGTCATAGTTTTCAATATTTTGCTAATTTCTGAACTTTAAGTTATCCTCTATGAATAAGACAATACTATGATTTGTTTTTCATCCTGGTGAAGAAAAATTGCATTGTATTTTCATCCTGGCTGTGCCCTACTGCTCAAATCCTTCCTGGCTTCTGAAATTAGTAATCATCTTCTCCATTCTTTCTACTCAACAGCTAAGATATCTGAGGTCTAAAAGCTTACACAATCAGTACAGACTAATAAGACAAATAAATTACAGGCAGGAAATAGGTATAGAATCCTGGTTAATTGAACTTTTGTGACCGATATGAAGCAAATCACATTTATTGAATGAATGGCAAGGCAGATGTATTTTAGAAATATATTATTTACATTTTGAATATTTTTTTAAAATGTCAGGAATATATATTAGCATCCATTACTTTTAGGTCAATTGTAAATCAGAAGTGGGATTTCCCTGGTGACTCAATGGTAAAGAATCTGCCTGCCAATGTGGGAGACATGGGTTTGATCCTTAGGTCAGGAAGATTCCCTGGAGAAGGAAATTGCAACCGACTCCAGTATTTTTGCCTAGGAAATTCTATGATCAGAGGGGCCTGATGTGCTACAGTCCATGGGGTTGCAAAAGAATGTGACACGATTGAGCACCTAAACAACAATACGACTAAGTACTCTCAAAATGTTTACAGAACACATAGCTCATTTTTTCAACAGGAAGGTCCTGAGATAATACAACTCTGCCTATAAAGTCTGGAGTAGAAGAAAAGAGAGCAGCAGAAGTACAAGAAAAGTAGAAGGGCTTCTACTATAATTTTAAGAGATCATCATTTTAGAGAGATGAAGCCTGGCATTTAGAAATTAAAATGAATTACTAATTTATCATCAGTAAACTATATTAATGTCAATCAAAGAGTATGTTCAAACACTAATTCTCCATGTTTCTAATTCAAACGTATCTATCTGAACAATACAAATAAATTATGTTTATGCAGTTTAATTTCTTTATCTCAAAACATTTTCCATACTGACATATATCAATTGTTAAATTACTCATTCAATAATTGATTATGTACCTATCGTCTGTCTTCCATGAATTTATAGAAATAAGCTGCTATAAATATAAATCTAAGATGTCTACAAGTGACTTCCATTCTTGGCAGCTAACGCAATATCAGCAATGACAATTAAAAAGAGTTCTTTGGTGTTCCCTTGTTTCAAGGAGGGAATCTGGACAGTTAATCAGTGAAGACTGGTGGTAAGTGGTGCGTTTCACCAAGGGTTAGATTACCCTTACTTCTGTAATATGCCCCATGGCAAACTAACAGGTGTCATTGTGTATCAAGTTAAAAATAAATGGAGGTGCCTTATGTTAAACATAATCTAGATATTACCCATGTTGCTGATGTCCTGTTCAAATCTAAAAAATTTCCATTATCAACACACAAAAAAGGTTAGAATCTAGTACGAAAGTGAAAGTCGCTCAGTTGTGTCTGACTCTGTGATCATATGGACTGTATAGCCCATGGAAATCTCCAGGCCAGAATACTGGAGTGGGTAGCCTTTCCCTTCTCCAGGGGATCTTCCCAACCCAGAGGTCAAACTCAGGTCTCCCTCATTGCAGGCGGACTTTTTACCAGCTGAGCCACAAGGGAAGCCCAGAATCTAGTATCATACCTCTGAAATTATACTCGGAGGAACTTGGACCCAAAGGAAAATCCATATCAGTGGGTCTCAAACTTAGCTATCCATTGTCATTATTTGGGCATTATTAAATTAGAATAAGTCTTTGTATCTCAACCATTAATTGTTTCTATTTAATTTGGTCTTGGATGAGGACCACACATCGATCTCTATTTTTATAATATTCCCATGCCAGGCCTGAGAATCATTTTTCCATGTGAAGAAAATGAAGTTAAAAGATTATTTAAACGGTTTGACTCAGGATGTCATATCAAGTAAGAAACCAAAAGTAACAAGGGCAGAAGAAACAAAGAAGTACATCTCCAATCATGTCCAAATCACCCTTTCTTTCTGGAAATCAGCAAAAACAATATAAGAAATTAAGTAACAGATATGCTGGTGAGTTTTTATTTTAAAAACATCAAACATAGAGCAAAGCAATAAATAAAAATGAAAAAGAGCACTGGTTTAAAGAAATATGTAGTCAGAAACACTCTAGTAATTTTTTACAGTGCTATAACCACCATAATCTAATAATACTACAATACTATGTGAAAGTCACTCAGTCATGTCCAACTCTTTGTGACTCCATGCACTATATGGAATTCTCCAGGCCAGAATACTGGAGTGGGTAGCTGTTCCCTTCTCCAGGGGATCTTCCCAACCCAGGGATCGAACTCAGGGCTCCCACATTGCAGGCAGACTCTTTACCAGCTGAACCACTAGGGAAGCCCAAGAATACGGGAGTGGGTAGCCTATTCCTTCTCCAGAAGATCTGCTCGACCCAGAAATCGAACCTGGGTCTCCTGCATTGCAGGTGATTCTTTACCAGCTGAACTACCTGGGAAACTCACGATACAATAAAGACTTAATTACAATAATCCCATAATAACACAATCTCCTCTAATGGGTATCTGTCAATCTAAAAAGAGAAGCAAGTAAAGCTAATTAAGGTTTTGACTAGAGCCTTCAAGAAGTACCATGGAAAGTTAAATTTAAATCCCTGAGGTGATCTTTTGACCTTTGGTTTTCAGAATTCTTATCAGTGTAATTGGAAGCAGGGTTTTGTGGACAGCAGATAAATTAGGAAGGATCCCCAAAGTGCTATATTACTAAGGACCACAGTCTGCACTTAACAAGGAGACATATCCAAGTGAAAATATGTCCTAACTGGCCTAACTATAAGTGTATTGTAGAGCAGGGGTTCTTATATTTTAACATGCATCAGAATCACCTGGAAGGTTTGCTAAAATGCAGATTGCTAACTCCAGAGTTTCTGACTTAGTAGGCACTGGTTAGACCCCACAATCTGTATTTCTGAAACGTCCATGTGTGACACTATAGCTGCTTATTGGGAGATCACTCTGACAGAGAGCATTTACAAAGGCTTTAAGCTGATCTCTGGTACTTGAGAACTAGAGCAACTTAATCCACTTTCTGTTTATGCTGAATCATGGAAATTCTAAGGAACTTCCACTATTCTAATTCCACAGTTCTAAGGAACTTGTGGCAAGACAACGTCTCCCATGGATGACTCCCCCTACAGACCCTCTGCTTATCCAGAAGATTATCCAGAAGAGCTCTAATTCATGATTAGCCCTACTGACCTGTACTCATATTTGCCTAGAGGATGAAAAGTGAGGAGTGTTCACTAGCATTATATTCCATCAGTTGTTTCTATTTCTTGTGTAAACAGAATAAGTTAAACATTTGGGAGAGAAAAAATTTCAGAAGGTCATTTTAATTCTATGAAGGAAATGTAACCAATGGCACCCAGATTCTTTAACGAGGGCAATGATCTTGGGTTAACCTTTCTCACAGTGATTTCCTCTTCTCTGGGAACAGCCCCACATTAAAGAGGAATGGATCCCAAATAGCCATACTTTTACCTGATCCTCCCCCTAGCTATATCTGATTAGTGCTGCACTGAGCAGTTATATATCTATCAGTAGATATTTTCTAGATTTTTAAATGGAACTGTGAGTCAATCTTTCTTTGAAGGAAAATGATGAAAGCTGTAAAACTCAGATGCTGAGTGAAGGAGGTTGTGTTTCCCAGCATGATGATCATGATGAACAGGATAGATGCCATATTCCCCAGCATGTGGTGGAAGATGGTTCACACTGATAAAAAACTGAACTGACAATATTGGGAAGGAAAACTATCCAGATAGGGAGGGAGAGGAAATGAGAGAGGAGGAGATCCAGCAGACTTCAATCATCTATTTGCAGTAGTTCATGATGTTCAATTACATAATTTCCCAGACTATCAGCTGATGATTTAACCCTTTTCTGAGCATCAGATTGTATTAGGTTTTTGTTTGTTTGTTTGTTTTTGAGTTGGTTGTTCTTACTTGCAATTTAATTCAAGAGATCCTTCATGTTATTAAGCTTAAGTCAAGAGGGCTTCCCCAAGCTTCCCTTATGGCTCAGACGGTAAAGATTCCACCTGCAATGCAGGAGACCTGGGTTTGATCCCTGGGTTGGGAAGATCCCCTGGAGGAGGGCATGGCAACGCACTTCAGTATTTTTGCCTGGAGAATCCTCATGGACAGAGGAACCTGGTGGGCTACAGTCAATGGGGTCACAAAGAGTCGGACATGACTGAGCGACTAAGCACACAAGAGGTTGCTGCTTAAAAAAAGAAAGTCGTTTAAGTTAAAGTTCTTAGAGTCAGTGGGGAAAGAAGAAAGAAAATAGAGGAAAATGGAGTAGTAGATCTGTGTTTGCTACATCTAGAAAAAAATCCTATAGATGAGTGTGAGACAAATGGAAAAATTCAAGAGCAGAAGGCCCTTTCTTGTTCCATAATTGATATTTTATAGAAGATTCTTTGTAGTGCATTGTGCATCAACTTGTTATGTGTGAAACAGGCTAAGGAGCAAGCAGCATGGCCAGGGATAGAAGGACTTTAGTTAGTCCTTCTGAACTTGATGTAGTTCTAGTGGGATATGGATAGTTAGTTGAAAGCCAGCAGACTTACCATAGATCTACTGCAATGAGAAAAACATGACCCTTTCCTAGATACTAGAGTTCCAGTCATACAGTCTGGATGGAAATAGAGATTCAGGTTAACAGACTGTGAAGAGTGAGCAGTCTCAAAAAGCGAATCATGACTATTGCTACCTTGAGCACTGTTTTAGCCAAAAGTATGGACTGCAAAGTAACCAGGCAAAGCCTATGGCATCAGAGACCAGTAGAGCACCCACAGGCAATCAAGGAAGACATGGTTGTTCACTGGGGAACAGAGCAGCAAGCCTGATAAGTTGTTCCTCTCCCTCTAGAACAGACATATTCTTGAAAAGAAGCTAAGAAGGGCACTGGAGTATTAAGAAATCAGAGCACTCGGGAGAGACTGCTTACATGATCAGAGCAGGATATGTTTTAACAAATATGTCTAAAATTAAATTGTCCCCTCCTCTGTCTACCTCTCTTCCCAATAACCAAGAGAAAGAAACTTGGGATAAAGTTTATATCATTTATATCATTCTACTTTGCATATGGAAATGTGGTGTGACCAAAAATCAAGTTGTTTTGTCTCTAATTTGATGTTTGTGATTGACTACGCTGCATGTTCTTATAGCAGTGTTTAATTTAAAACTGTCTGTTATGATAATCCAATGTATCTTTTGTGTAACACTCAGTCTCTTTTGGATAAAATGTACAGTCTCCTTGGCATCCTTTTCCTCTAGTCTTTCTACATTGATGGCATTAACTTTGCAGGGGAGGATGTATCTTACAAGTTTTCTGTCAGAACAGAATCCATAGGCACAGTGTGCCCTGGCTGCTCTTGTCACTAGGTCATGTCCCCTGACCACCTGGGGTTGATGCCACTCAAATTCTTGCCCTCCCCAAAGCTTTTTCAGAGTTTGGTGGTGATTGCTAGATGACAACATTTGACTTGACTCCCTACAGCTCTCTCTGACTTACCTGCCACCTTCTTGCCACCCTTTTACATCCTATCTTTTCCTTTTATCTTTTCAGTCTCACCTGGGTCTGGGGAAGGGCTAACTTTTCTATACTCCCATTGTATATACGTCTACCCTATAACAACACACCTCATGACTTTTCTGCCATAGGGGTAAAGAATATCTTCTTTAGCGTGATAGACCTCTTCAAGCTGGTTCTTTGAGCCGTGGACATTGATATATTAAAGTCAGAGCCAAAATATATTTTAAATTCTTTTAAACAGTTCCATTTTTGAATGTCAGAAGCTGAGTTTCTAAAAAGTCCTTCTTTGACATTCTTTAAAATTTGTAGTTTCCTTTGTAGCTAGATGAATGCTAGGGGCCAAATAGTAAAAAAATAATATAAGAAAAGGTAAAAGCAAAAGGCACATTCATGATTTGAAATATGATATTTATTATATTATTGTGGTGGCAGAATAAAAGACTCCAAGGATGTTTTTGTTCCAATCCCTAGAACTTGTGAATATGTTAGGTTACATGGCAAAGGAGAATCAAGGTCTCAAGTGGAATCAAGGTTGCTAATCAGATGACCTGAAAACAGGGAGACTATCCTGGATTATTTGGGTTATCCCAGTGTAAGAGTTCTTAAAAGTGGAAGGGGGAAGCAGAAGCTGAGGTCAAAGTGATGCTACGTGAGGAAGACTCAACCTACTACTGCTGGTTTTAAAGGCGGAGAAAAGGGCCATGAGCCAAGGGATATCGGCTGTCTTTCAAGGCTGGAAAAGACAAAGAAATGGGTTCTTCTCTAAGGCCACCAGTAAGGCATGTAGCCCTGTTAATACTTTGATTTTATCCCAATGAGATTCATGTAGGACTTCTGAACTCTAGAGCTGAACAGTAATAAGCTCCTGTTGAAGCCACAAAGTTCAAGATAATTTGATACAGCAAAAATAGAAAAGCAATATTGTTACTTAAACTGGAAACTGGACTGATAAGCCTAAAGTAGCTCTTATCCTACCTCTCAGTTACTTTGTATCCCCTGTTGCTTCTATTCTGACCATTTCTTTAATAATTAATTATAACTCCTAGATTTAAAGCCTATAGTAGTGAGGAGGAACACAAAGACTAAAATATTAGTTTTCTTGTTTGAAAGTAACTCCAAACAATAACACAGGGAAGAAAATATTTTAAACTGATAGTACACATGAGTCTTTTAAAATTACATCCTCAACTAAATGAGCCATGCCCATCTTTGTCTTCTGTTACCAGCAACAACTGAGAGCTGACATGGTTTAAAATAAACCATGTTCTCAGGCTTCTGAGCTACTGCTGACTATATTATGGCTGGTGTGCTGCTCCTGCTGGGTCAATGGACAGCTGCTATTTTATTATTTGCAGACTCCTGGGCTACATTTTAAGCATGGAAAACACTGTGCAGGGCTGATATTTTCTGTGCTCTATGATCTGTTCACTGAGTAAATTCTTAGACAATGAGATTGTATTTCTTTGGCAGAAAGTAAACATTCACGATAACTCATGTCAGGGAAAAATTCTGTACAAAGCTTGAATAGGAAAACGGTGGCAAATGAAAATGTGAGTCGGTCCTGCCAAATACAACACCAGTGTTAATGTGGATATAGAAGACAGCATTGCTACTGACTAAGTGGGCTTTATAGTGTAAGGCAGACTAATCTAGGTATTTGTTATAAAAGCAGAGATTATTGTGGTTGGCCTCTTATGCTCTTTGAATGCCGCAATAAAGTAGAGACTAGTGCTTAATGATTCTTTATAATGGCAATGACGAAAGTGACAGGTGGCAGCAAATTGGAATAGTAGCTATTTTAGATCAAGATGGATAGCTTTCTACATTTAGGTGGGAATGGATGTATAGATTATTGGTTTGGCCAGATTTCAATGATTATAGATTATTTTACAGTTGTTGTGATAATGAAAGAAGATAGGTAGGCAGGAAACAGTTTACAAATTTGAGAATTGTTTCAATGTGAAATGAGCAAATATATAACCCACGAAATAAACTGAATAGTAGAAAAGGCTTCAGAAAACCAAATAAACTCAGGCAATCATCCTTGAAATTTTATATAAGTAACTGTCAAAGGCACAGAATTGCTTCAAGATGGATTTATTTACTCAACAAATATGAATTACACACTTGTCCTGTGCCTATCCCCCTGCTAAACACTGGGGATACTAAGATGAATTCTGACAGGGACCTTCCCTATGAGAACAATGGGGAGGGATCAGACATATACATAAGTACTTTTTGGTATGGACATTGGGATATGCATTTATGCAAAGACAGTTGCATCAAGTGAGTTGAGATGACTATGGTGCATAGGGCACCTATGAAGTCACAACAGATGAGAAATTAAAACTAGGCTATAAACAAAGGAGGAATATAAATCTGGTGGTCTTTTTGATCAAAATTCTAAGAACATAGCTAAAAATGGGAAAGATAATATTCCTAAATGCACGTTCAATCATCAGCAATTATAGGAGTTTGATGAATTTTTGGCCTCAGAAGTTAAAATTCTACCTTAGAAATTGAATTAAATGGCTCAATGAAAACTGTATAAACCTTTGACACAAAGTATTTAAATGCATAATATTGAGCCTCCCTCAGATATTTCACAAAACAATACTGAATGCAGGCTGACAGCTCTCTAACTGCAGCGTTGACAAGATTTTTGACAAATATAGCTACTACCTATTATGTGTGAAAGTACAGCCTGCAATCCTTTCAGTACAGAGAAAAATATATGTAGTGAGGCAGGCCTGGAACAAGGTGTTGGGGAGTGGGAAAAGCGGGAGAGAAAGGCTTGGTAAGACTTAATATTAAAAATCAGATTGAAAGATTCATTTTCTGATCAAAACAAGATAAACTATCCTGTTCAATAAGGAAAAAGATGTCAACGTTTAAATGTCAGCTCTATGGAAACCTCAATATTTTTAAAATTTAAATGGTTCATTTAAATCTTGCAGTACTATTATTCTCCTATCACTCTTTAACCTGGAATCATAAACCATGATTAATATCAAAAGCTATCTACAGACTCAAAGCAATCCCTACCAAAATTCCAATGGCATTTTTCACAAAAATAGAAAAAAATCTGAAAATTTTCATGGAACCACAAAAGACCCCAAGTAGCTAAATTCTCAGAAAGGAGAACAAAACTGGAGGCATCAAATTTTCTGATTTCAAACCATATTATAAAGCTATAGAACTAAAAACAGGAATAGTATTGGCATAAAAGCAGACAAACAGATCAATGGAGCAGAACAGACAGCTCAGAAATAATCCTATGTATATACGGTTAATTAACTTTTGACAAAGGAGCCAAGAATATACAATTGGGAAAGGACAATCTCTTCAATAAACGGTACTGGGAAAATGGGACAAGCACATGCAAAAGAATGAAACCGCACTACTAGCTTATACCATACACAAAATCCAACTCAAAATAGATTCAAGATTGAATCTAAGACCTGAAGCCATAATACTCCTTGAAGAAAATCTATGGAGTAAGCTCTTTGCCATTAGTTTTGGCAATTACATTTTGGATTTGACACCAAAAGCAAAAATAAGCAAGAGAGACCACAAACTAAAAGGCTTCTGCTCAACAAAATGAAAAGGCAGCCCATGGGATGGGAGAAAATATTTGCAAACCACATATTAGGTTGATTAAGAAGTAACTGCAATTTTGGACTGTGACTTTTAAATCACTATAACCAGGCTCAAACACATCTTTATTAATCAAAATAGGAACCATACAATCAACATATTTTTGCCAACAAGAAATAAATTTGCTTCTTCCTGTAGCAAAAAATCCATGTTCTGAGATTCGATGAGCTCTCAGTAAGCTTTTTCTGCTTCCTGCTGATGTCGAAGCATTTTCCCTGCAAAAAGTTGTCAAGATGCTTAAAGAAGTGGTTGTCCATTAGCAAGAGGTCAGGTGAAATGGTAGCTGAAGCAAAACTTTGTGGCCCAATTCATTCAACTTTTGAAGCAATGGTTGTGTGATGTGTGATCAGGCGTTTTCGTGGAGAAGAATTAGGCCCATTCTGTTGACCAATGCCAGCTGTCGGTATAGTAGTTTTCAGTATGTCTCATTGATTTGCTGAACATACTTCTCATATGTAATGGGTTTGCTGGAATTCAGAAAGCTATAGTGGATCTGACAAGCAGCAGATCACCAAACAGGGACCATGACTTTTTTTTTAGGTGCAAGTTTGACTTTAGGAAGTGCTTTGGAGCTTCTCGGTCCAACCACTGAACTTGATGTTGCTGGTTGCTGTATAAAATGCACTTTTCTTTGCATGTCACAATCCCAACAAGAAATTGTTCATTGCATAAAATAAGAGAAGATGCCACTTCAAAATGATGATTTTTTTTGTTTGTTTGTTTTGATTTAGGGTCAGCTCATGAGACACCACTTAACGAGTCTTTTCATCTTTTCAATTTGCTTCCAATGCTGAATGATCACAGAATGGTCAATGTTGAGTTCTTGGGCAACTTCTCATGTAGTTCTTAGAGAAGCAGTTTTGATGATCCTCTCAACTGGTCATTGTCAACTTCTGATGGCTAGCCACTGCAGTCCTCATCTTCAAGGTTCTCATCTCCTTAGCAAAACTTTTTGAACCACTGCTACACTGTACATTCGTTACCAACTCCTGCACCAAATGCATTGTCGATGTTGTGAGTTGTCTCCATTGCTCTACAACCCATTTGAACTTGAATAAAAAAATCACTGGAATTTGCTTTTTTGTCTAACATCATTTCTATAGTCTAGATAAACAGCAAGTAATGTCATTAGCAAAAAAGCATAAAGTGAGAAATATGTACTAAAATGATCTATAACATAACCACGTTTATTTAAGAATGTGTTCCCATATCAAACTGCAAATTTCAAAAATGCAAAACTGCAATTACTTTTGCAGCAGTCTAATATCTGATAAGGGGTTAATATCTCAAATATACAATGAACTCATATAATTCAATAGCAGAAAACCCAATGACCTAATTTAAAAATGGGCAAAGGATTTAAGTAGACATTTTCCCAAAGAAAACATAAAAGTGGCCAATAGGTTTATGGAAAGGTATTCTATATCACTATCATCAGATCAGATCAGATCAGATCAGTCGCTCAGTCGTGTCCGACTCTTTGCGACCCCATGAATCGCAGCACGCCAGGCCTCCCTGTCCCTCACCAACTTCCAGAGTTCACTCAGACTCATGTCCATCAAGTCAGTGATGCCATCCAGCCATCTCATCCTCTGTCGTCCCCTTCTCCTCCTGTTCCCAATCCCTCCCAGCATCAGAGTCTTTTCCAATGAGTCAACTCTTGGGAAATGCAAATCAAAACCACAATGAGATATCGCTCACAACTGTTAGGATGGCTACTGTCTAAAAGACAAGAGATAACAAATACTAATGAGAATGTAGAGAAAAGGGAACTCCTACCTTTTGTACCTCGTAAAGGGAACTTTCTACAAGGTACAAAGTGTAACTTGTACACAGTTGGCAGAAATGTAAACTGGTTCAGCCATTACAAAAAATATTATGGAGGTTTCTCAAGAAATTTAAAATAGAACTACCATTGATCTAGAAATTTCACTTCTGGGTATACATTCAAAGGAAATAAAACCATTATCCTAAAGAGGTATCAGTACTCTCATGTTCATTACTGCAATGGTCACAATAGTCAAAATACAGAAACAATCTAAGTGTCCATCAATAGATGAAAAGATCAAGAAAATGTGGTGTGTGTGTACTGCTGCTGCTAAGTCGCTTCAGTCGTGTCCGACTCTGTGCGACCCCATAGACGGCAGCCCACCAGGCTCCCCCCGTCCCTGGGATTCTCCAGGCAAGAACACTGGAGTGGGCTGCCATTTCCTTCTCCAGGTGTGTGTGTACATTCAGCCTTAAAAATAGAAGGAAATCCTGTCATTTTTGACAACATGAATGAAACTTGGAGGGCATTATCCTAAGTGAAATAAGCCAAACAGAGAAAGACAAATATTCCATGATACCACTTCATGTGGAAGTTTTTTTTTTAAAGGTAAATAGAAACAGAGGAGAGAAAGGTGTTTGTCTAAAATGGAAAAAATATGGAGAGATTAATAAAAGATTACAAACCTGCAGTTATAAATGAATAAGGTCAGAGGATATAATATATGACATGGTGACCACAGTTGACAGCACTGTATTGTATAATTAAAATTTGCTAAGCATGTAAGCAAACAAAAGAGTAAATATGAGGTGATGGATGTGTAACTTAACTCAGTGAGGGGAATTCTTTCACAATACATACATATATCAAATCATCACATCACATAATTTAAATGTTACAACTTTATTTGTTATTTATACCTCAATAAAACTGAGGCTTCCTTGGTGGTTCAGGGTAAAATTCTACCTGCCAATGCAGGAGATGCAAATTTGATACCTGAGTCAGGAAGATCTCTTGAAGGAGGAAATGGCAACCCACTCCAGTATTCTTGCCTGGGAAATCCCATGGATGGAGGATCCTGGCGGGTTACAGTCCAAGGGGTCACAAAGAGTCGGACACAACTTAGCAACTGAGCATGCACACACACAAACTGGAAAAAAAGAGACACAGAGCTGGATGCTGAGAGACAGAGTTGGCAGTGTATGAGCTGGCTAGAGTGAATTGGAGGATTTATGTTTTGTTATTGGGCATCTATAGAAGAGGATTCTAGTTGCAGAAGCACGTAGGGAACCTCTTTTTCAACTCTGGTCCTTAACTTGCTTGCAATTACAAAGGAGATAACTATCAGAGGAAGAAGAGGATGTACACAGCATAATCAGTCAAAAATAGTTAGCATATATATATATATATTTGTGACTGAAGTCACTATTTTGAAGAAATTTTTTTCAATATAAAAATACAACAGTAAAGAAGATGAAAAGAATATATTTGGTATCTATCTATACAAATAAAAGGTGGCAGAGTGGTAAAACAGTCCACCTGCCAATGCAGAAGATGCAGGAGACACAGGTTCAGTCCCTGGATTGGGAAGATCCCCTGGAGAAGGAAATGGCAACCCACTCTAGTAGTCTTGCCTGGGAAATCCCATGGACAGAGGAGAATGGCAGGCTCTAGTCCATGGGCTCACAACACATTGGGCACAACTGAGCAACTGAGCACACATGGATACAAATAAAACTGCTACATGTCCTTGGTTTGAAGCCTAGCCAGAAAAAGCAAAGCCTCAAAAGGGACACAGTATGTCAGCACCACAGGGTACTAACAGCTTGGAGGAATATTAACTACACTCAAGAAAAATAATAAAAATGCTGGATGAACCCCATAGTGTCAAATTCTCTACTTTCCTTACCCAAGTGCTTGTTACATAACACTCAGACCAAAAAAAAAAAAAAAAAAAAAAAAATGACATCAGTTATCCACTAAAAAATAAGCATAAAACTCTCAAACATTAAAAAAATACCTTTGAAGCAAGATGCCCAATATATTGGCTGACCTCTGCAGTACAGATTCCTTAATTAATGTCCAAACTTTGTGTGATGTTGTTTTTGGGCATCTGTCTTTGCTTAGTCTGAACCTGCTGAGTCTTATCATGCCCTTGTCATGCACTGGTTTGGCCATGACTCTTCCTAAATCACTCAGGAGAATCTGAACCTCACCTCCTATTGCTAAGCAATGTCCTGATACCCCAAGGTTAGACATAGCCTGTCATTTCCCACAGTGACAAATGCAGAATATTATGTTGCTTCAAAGGGCAAAACTTTATTCAAAACGTGGATGTTCCCAGGAGACATTCTACTCAACATGAGGATTGACCTTCTATGAAAGAAAGTCATCTGACAGTTGAAAGAAATGCTTTGCAAAAGCATGAACTCCTTGAAACTGGAAGTATATAAAGGGAAGCTGGGTTGCCATCTGTCCAGGATATAATATGAATTCCAACCTTGGGAGGGAGTTTGACTCAAAGACATCTGAGTGCAGCTTTCTCCTTTAATAATTTTATCATTCTAATTCAATCACTTTAATTGCCATGTCTTTATGAAATCTGGATCATCTCTTATTTTTAATGATTATCTACTTTGGAACTGCACTTGCTAGTTAAAAGACAGTATAATCTCTTCACACTGGGAGAGGACTTATTAGTAACATTCATATTGAAACTGGAATAATTTCTTTGGAAGAATTTATAGTTTTTAATTTCTACATTTGGAAAAGCATCTCTCAGTATAAAATGATGAATGGGCAAGATTTCATTAGATATACTCGGTTGAGGCAACTCTGAGCAATATGCCAAAAAACTCCAGGGAGAACACTGGCAAATACATCACTACAGAGATGGTGTTTGTAGTAAACTGATTTTAACTTTGCAGTTACTTTTTCCTTTCAAACATTAAAAACCATTTAATATAGGTTTATTTTTGCTTATACAGCATCTATACCCTAACCACCACTCTGAAGTTATTATTAGTGGCATTACAAGAAAATAGGATCTGTGCTTTTTAGCAGCACGTTCTTCCTTCAGTTCCACCCCGTCATTTTCTCTGAAGTGATAGGAATGCTACCTATATTTTTTTTCTTTCAGCAGCAAAGAATTTCAGCTGCTGAACACCCTTAGGGCCCAAAGCATTGTTTTTATTCACCGATTAAGAATAAGAAAGAAAATATGATGATTCAGCACAACTGTATCTATGAACACTTCGCTTCGAGTACTAGAAAACATTTCACTTAGGTATATGTGCTATAGACTTCTGGTTACCTTTCTTTAAAAAAGAAAGAGAAAAACGGATTTTTCTAGTTGGTTCATTGTTGTATATGCGTATGTATGTGTGTAGAGCAGTATATTTTTATTATGTATTCTCAGTTCTGCATCTGCTGAATTTATTTTCTCCTGTTTTATGTTGAAATCTTCAAATATTATGCAAAAAGGGAATTTAGATATTAGCATAAATATAAAGCTGCTTTCTAGCCAAAAATATCTTTCAATGCCATGTGGTGTATACTTACAGGATCCTAGTACCTGAGAGCTTTATATGCTCAGCACTATACTTCTGATGTACAACTGCAAGAAGATGCAGAATACAGTTTTTTACTTATCTCTTTGGCTGAAATACTTCATAATTTAAAAGAGAAAGTAATAATTGATTATTACTTAACATTCTCTAGAACAGAAAAAAAACATGAAAAAAAAATAAGCCAAAGTACATTATGAGAAGCTTCCTGAGCTGGCAATGGCAGTGGGATTGGGTGTAGGTTAGCAGTCATGAGGTAGACTCTACCAAGAGAATCTATGCAATGCAGAGATGGGAATTCTCTCTGATATTAGCTGCATATTCTAGGTCACTGTTAATAACACAGGGCAAAATGGAATAAATATGAATCAGGAAGGAAATGTATCCTTTGATAGGCTGGTAGATATAACCTGATATCAAAGTAACCTCAGAGTTCAGAAATAAAAAAGGCTATAAAACAAGCATTAATTCCTTTATGTCCATTTCTTGCACAATTTCACTATAGATATGTCATCCATAGGGCATCGAGAATAATAACATAGGGTGTCCAACCCAGAGAAGCTGGCACGCAACCACTGAAAAGATTGCTTTGGCTGGGATGACCATATGCAAGGGACAAGTGACATCAGGTTATCAAAGACCTGCTGTCAAATAAACAGAAGGTGTGCAGCTATAGGCAGCGCAGGCTGAAGAATTCCTATAAGGTTAGGTTGAAGCTGAGTCCTATGGTTGAAATGCTACAGCACCTGACCTGGAAAGTAGAGCTTAAAAGAGCCAGCTCATTTTCACGAGGGCCTTCCAAACACCTATTCCCACGGCACTTAGTAAACACACCCAACATACTCCACACTCTGTTAAAAACAATGGAGGGAAGGAAAAGGAAGAAAAGATATGTTTTTGCCTTATGATCCAGGTGGATATTCAAATAGAATAATAATATAATTTACCACCCAAACTGGGACAAAGGAAAGGATTCTATTAATAACTGTGTTGGGGCAATACATGTAAACCAGGACCGTTCCTACATGGCAGGACATATGTTGCCATATAGATCAAACAAGTAAAATCCAGTCTGCAATGACAAAACATCTGGGGAACTGAACATGAAACGGTACAGAGTAAAATTAAATGTAAAATAAGACTAAAAGAGCATCCTGTCATAAATAAAGAAAACACACTTATGCCTCAAAGTTGGAAACACCCAAGAATAGTGAAAAATTAAAGTCATTTTAGCATTAGTGGGCGCAAGCAAGACATAATAGACAAAAAGCCAAACCATTCACTATATATTGATTAAAAAGTCTAAAGTTCAAAATACTGAGAACTCCAAATGCTGGCGATATATGGGCTTTAGTTAATAATGTATCAATAATCGCTCATCAATTTTAATAAACGTACCACACTAATGCAAGATGTTCATAATAGAGGAAAACTGGGGGTTAGAGGGAGAGGAGATATGGGAATTTTTTTCTCTAAACTTTCTTTTCTATAAAAATAAAGTCTATTATTTAAGAAAGTGAATATCAATATTTGGAATATTATCATGACCTGGAGGTGGCAGGAAATCAAAGAACCCTACTACAGGCATAAAGGGGCCCAAGGCAGCACCACAAGACAGGTGCTTGCATGGAATGAAGAGCTGGAAGAAAGGAAATAGATTATTTTTTAAAAGTTTTGTTAAATAAGACAATCCATCCAGGCATGACTGAGAAGATTCTTTTGGGTCCTATATAGGCTTATAATTAGTCCTAATATCATGCTCAGCATTCATGATAAATAAATTACTGTAAGCAGATTCATGTTGGACTGGCTTCTCCTTCCCTTGGGATTGCTCCTTGGACAGGCTCCAAAAATACAGTGTGTTGAGAATCCAGGGGAAAGATCAAAAAGAAAACGTTAGACAAAGTTCACCTGAGGCATTAGTATGAAGTAGAAATGCAGAGATATAGACTGGAATACACCAGAAGAACTCTAGAACACATACACCACTAGGAACATCTTTAATGGGGAAGTTGAAATTCTCTATGGGAGAACTAGAGTCCAATAGAACTTTCAGAGGTGATGAGACTCCTTTACATACATGATGTCCAATACAGCAAACATTAGTCACATGTAGTCATTGAGAACTTGCAATATGGCTAGAGTGACTAAGGAAATAAATAAGTCATGTCCCCGTGGACTATACAGTCCATGGAATTCTCCAGGCCAGAATACTGGAGTGGGTATCCTTTTTCTTCTCCAGGGGATCTTTCCAACCCAAGGATCCAACCCAGGTCTCCCACATTGCCTGTGGATTCTTTACCAGCTGAGCCACAAAGGAAGCCCCCAAGAATACTGGAGTGGGTAGCCTATTTTTCTCCAGCAGATCTTTCCGACCCAGGAATCGAACTGGGGTCTTCTGCATTGTAGGTGGATTCTTTACCAACTGAGCTATGAGGGAAGCCCTAATCTAATTTTAATTAATTGCAATTAAATTAACCACAGGTGGCTAGTGACTTTGACAATGCAATACAGTTAAATAGAATGCATACAGATGGCACATGTGAGTATATGATATGGCACACAAGTCCATGGCTGTGGGAATTAGAGCTATGATTGTATCACTGAGATCAAGCCTGGACAAAAAAAGATTTGGTCTAGAAGGATTAAGATACTAGACATGAAGGTATGTAATGAAATAGGTAACAAGTGACAAAGGCCAGGTGATAAATGAAAAGTAGAAAGAGACATTGAGAAATGTGGAGTTGAAGGCGAATAAGCAGGATAAATTAAACTATCAGAGAGAACTCTTGGTCACTGGACACTGGTGTTGTCACTGAAAACAAATGGACTTTGGGTAAGAAGTTGATTTACATGGAGAATAATGAGCTCAGAGTGAGGCATTCTGAGGTAGCTGAGGAATATTCAGAATGACTTAAAAATATGGGGAGAGAACTTAGGTAACAAGGTAGGAGTGAGATAAATATGTCAGCATTATTTACATAGGGTAAGAAATTGAAATCACAGAAAGAGAAGAATGAATCTGAGTGACTATCCACAGTAAGTAATTCAGAAAATTAAAAAGAAGCACCAAAACTGGAAAAAGCAGACTATATTCCTGTTCATTAAATTTTAAAAATTTTATCTGTCTTGACCTACTGTCTTCCTCCCCTCTGGTTGCCCTCTCCAGCAGCTTTTAGGCTTCTAAAATTCTTACAGTTAGACTTTTCCCCTAGATTTTGGCTTTATTTATCTGAGAATTTGCCTTATAATGAATATTAAATAAACTTCAAAGATTTTTTTCTTAAAATAATCTCTCAGAAGGGAACCCTCATACACTGTTGGTGGGAGTTAAACTGGTACAATCATTTAAAAAGATACATGGACCTCAATGTTCATAGCAACATTATTTACAATTGCCAAGACATGAAAGCAATCTAAGTATCTATCTATCAACAGATGAATGGATAAAGAAGACATATATGTATTATGCTGGGTGAAATAAATCAGAAAAAGAAAAATGCTGCATGATATAACTTCTATGTGAAATCTCAAAAATAAAACTAGTGGAATATGACAAAAAGGAAAAAAAAATCTCTCTTTTCCTTCAAATATCTCTAAATACCTTTCTCTGTGTCAAGTTACACTAAATTCATCTCTGCTTCTATTCGCAGCCCCTGAAAGAGAAAGAAGTCAAATAAAATGCTTGTTCTTCCTGCCAAATAAGCTACTGTTGATTGCTTTCACATCTTTATTAAGCTCCTTGTTAGTGTGTAAGTTATTTTGCACAGGGTTTCTTGTTCATTAGACTAGAAAATTTTAGCTTGCTCTAAACTCTACTAGCCAAATAAGCATAATACAAAAACTAGCCTTTAAGAATAAAGCCTCTGGACTCAGCCTGTTTGCGCAATTCCTTTTTCAACCATTTCTACACAGAAGGACCTTAGAACAAAATGTCTTATTTTTACTAAGCCTCTATTTTCTCATTCACATAATGATAGTGTTGTATAAGCTTAATCTATAGGGTAGCTATGAAAATTAAAAAAAGAAAATATATTTCAAGTGCTTAGTATATTCCTGGCACACAATGAATGGTTACTGACTTTTTAACTGCATTTATTCACTTTCAACTTTCGATTCAAAATACAAAGTTTATTTATGCTATCAAAGGAAAGTGATATTATTTTATGTACCTCTAAGAAAAGAGGAAAATTCTGGCAAACTATAAAATGCCATTGACTACCAGAAGCAGTCAATTTCAAAGGTTTAACATGTGAAGAAATATGTGTCTTAGAATTGAGTATGTCTAGTGGCATGACTGAGCGACTTCACTTTCACTTTTCCCTTTCATGCATTGGAGAAGGAAATGGCAACCGACTCCAGTGTTCTTGCCTGGAGAATCCCAGGGACGGGGGAGCCTGGTGGGCTGCTGTGTATGGGGTCGCACAGAGTCGGACACGACTGAAGTGACTTAGCAGCAGCAGTGGCATTTGTGGCTTTCAAAGTTTAGCAGTTGCTGTGATTTCTACGACTGACTAGGATCCATTTATACCAAAAACACAGCTGTAAGAGCCTGTATGAAAATGGACAATATGAATCCAGAGACTATCCATAGGGTTCTAGATTTAGATAGATGTGGGTTCAAACCCCTGCTCTATTAACTTACCAATGGTTTATGTACCTTTCCATAAGTTATTTAACTTGTCTACCCTGTAGCTGTAAAATGGGAATAATGATAGCTCTGAATTTCTAAGATGACTCTGAGTATTAAATAGGCAGCAATACCCATGAAGCCTTCAACAAAGTACCTGGGAAATACTCAGTGTTTAAAGAATTAGTACTTGCTAGCCATTAGCAGCCAGAAAAGGCAATGGCACCCCATTCCAGTACTCTTGCCTGGAAAACTACATGGACGGAGAAGCCTGGTGGGTTGCAGTCCATGGGGTCGCTAAGTCGGACACAACTAAGCAACCTCACTTTCACTTTTCACTTTCATGCATTGGAGAAGGAAATGGCAACCCACTCCAGTGTTCTTGCCTGGAGAATCCCAGGGACGGGGGAGCCTGGTGGGCTGCAGTCTATGAGGTCGCACAGAGTCGGACACACCTGAAGCGACTTAGCAGCAGTGGCAGCAGCAGCCATTAGCAGCAGCACAGTGCCTTATCCTCCAGGGTCTAGGGGCAGACCAATGTTGGGATGAGGGGAGGAATTCAGGGATAACCTCAAATATTTGTGGGACCTGCAAAAAAGACTATGCCTATAAATCAAAGAGAACTTTAAACATATCTCAGAAAAAACATACTTGCTGGTTCTGGAAAAATAAGTCATTTTTAGAGACACTGACACAACGTCCTACAGTCTCTCAATTTTACTTTTAAACATAAAATACTTTTTAAAAGCCAATGTATTTGTGTGTGTGTGTGTGTGTGTGTGTGTGTGTGTGTGTGTGTGTGGTTTGGGGTGAGGCTGGGGGAAAAAGAAAATTTGTCTGTGGAAGTTGGTTTTTTTTTTTTTTTTTTTTATACCTTGAATTTCCTTTCCTATGAGAATTTCAATCATATTTCAAAACAAGGAAAAATTGCTCCTAACACTCAAAAACAAAGGTAAATGGGAAAAAGATTAAATTACAAAATCATTATGAGCAGAAATGGATATATTTTATATCATCTTTATCATTAATAAAAGATTCTGACATCTAATCAAGGTTGAAATCAGAACAGTCTGATTAATTTAAATGTATGCTCCTGACATGGCTCCACAAAAGGTACTGAAGGGAGAAATGCATACATTATGATGCATTAGCATGCTTTAGAGTGATTTGTCTCATGGTACCCAATAAATGACTTTACATTGACATAAAAACAAGTTAGTGTACTATTAAGTACCATAAATCATCATATTTGGTAGTGGGAGTAGATGAGAAACATTAATGGAGCTTGAATTTGTTTCAGGTGTTTGAAACTCAATGCATTCACTCACTGCTACACATTAAACAGATAAAGAAATATCTTTCCAAGTAGGAAAACGGGTTAACCATTTGTTTGCCACACACAATATAGTGAGTGCTAAACAGCTGCTAAAATAAGGGCACAGTTTAGTGTCTAAAGGCTGGCTGGTGTCCAGGAAAAGAATACCAGGATGACTATACCTGTTGTAATAGCCACATTCATTCTGAACTGTCACTGCCTCCAGTGCTCTCTATGCTAAATATATTTAATTTCAAACCTGTCCAAAAATTCCAGACTTCTAAGTTCAGATAAAGGACTTCATTTGAGGAATAAAAAGAACAACTACATAAAGAAGGCTTTACTATAACAACACTCAGGCTTGGTACTCAGCAAGAAGAAGTAAACAAGGAGCCTAAGAAGTTAAGAAAGTTTGCATCAGAGGGGCTAGTTCCAAAGAGATGGCAGAAATTATAGGAGCATCTATCAAAAGACAATGTATTATAACTACCAAAAATAGGGTGAGGACTTTGGAGGGGCTGACAATGTATTTGAGAGATTGAAGTTTGCTGTCCAAGCAGCATCAGAAGGGCAATAGAGAGTTATAGTTCATGGAATTTGAGTCTGAGACCAGAGGTAATTTGAGTTTCTTGAATTTGAGCCAATGACTTAGGATTGTAATCAACAAAGAACCAATGGCTTAAATAACAGTAACAACTGCTACAACTACGAACAAGAAAAAAAAAGACAAGCAATTTACTTCTGAAAATGTAGTAAAACTCAGTGAGTGGAACTAGGGTATAAATTTAAAGCTGATCTAACTGAAGAGCTGGGGCTTCCCTGGTGGCTCAGTGGTAAAGAACCCATCTGCCAAGCAGGAGACACAGGTTTGACCCGTGGGTTGGGAAGATACCCTGGAGAAGGAAATGGCAACCCACTTCAGTATTCTTGCCTGGGAAATGCCATGAATAGAGAAGTCTGGCAGGCTACAGTCCATGGGGTTAGAAAAGAGTTGGACACGACTTAGCAACCAAATAACAATAAACTGTAGAGCTGTCCATTTATTCAACTTCTGAACTACTGACTAGGCTCCTTAAATTTCCTTGCTAAAAAACAATTAATTGCAGAGAACCTGAAATTATATGCAGAGGTTAAACGGCTGAAACTTCCAAAAGTTTAGAAATATAGGAGTAGGGAGCTAGGAATCACATTCTACAAAGGGATATAAAAATAATAATTTGGTGAGGTATGGAAAAATCAGAATAAAAGGGACCATAATCCTTCATTCCACAGTGCTAAAGTCTCAAGATTGATCATAAATATTTAAATTTTTATTTTGAAATAATATTACTTATTGAACAGTTGCAAGAAAAATATGGAGATTCCCATATACCATTTGTTCAGCTTTCTCTAATCTTAAAATTTTATTTAGTCATAGTATGATTGTGAAACCAAAAAATATTTAGACCTTATTAGAATTTCACCAACTTTCCCATTAATGCTCTCTTTTCTGGCCCAAGATTCAACAGACAATCCCATCCTCAATTTAGTTATCATGTCTCTAGTCTCCAGTCTGGGGCAGTTTTTTAGTATTTGTCCAAAATGACCCTACCAGTTTTGAAGAGTAATGGCCAGCTGCTTTATAACGTTCCTGTATATGTGGGTTTAAATGATGATCCTCATGATTAAACTGAGATTATGTATTTTGGTAAGAATACCACAAGGGTGGTGTTTTGTCCATTCAGGGGATGCATGATATCAGTATATTTTACTACTGGTGATATTAACTTTGATTTAGCTTTTTTTTTCTCCTGAGCTTCTCCACAATAAATAGAAATTTATCTGTCAGAGTGTTTTGGAAGGTATTCCTGTGTTGTTAGAGAGAAAGAGAGGCAATGCCCTGAGGCTGTTCTTCAGGGCAAACCCTCCAGGAACAGACATCACTGGTCTCCTGTGACAAATTCTAAACACACTGCAGATGCTGAGAGGAATAACTGGCCCCAAGGATAAGGAGTGGAATGATGCATTCAGGTTGCTGTAGACTTGGACCATAATAGACATCAGGTTGGGGCCCCAGGGTTCCGTGTTTAAAGCCCCAGTTGCTACCCTGGGGTCTTTCTTTTCCTGGAAAGCTATAGATTTTGAGCCCACACATATGCAGTTCACTGCTCTGTTTTAGCTTAGGGTAATCTCTCCTCTACACAGACTTTGGGCCACATCCAGTTTTTCGATATCTGGTTGGAAGCCTGGGATGAGACGCCATGGCAATACAACTCTGACTGAGGGACTGGGCTTAGTGATGATAAAGCCTGGGGTTTTGCTTGATAAATAGCTTGAGCCAGACTTTTCACCTCATCTGAAAAGAGGCACCCAAATGCCTTGTGGACCAGCTGTCTGTCAGGCACAGTCCAGCACTCTGCTTTGTGCTTTGAGATGCCAGATCAAGTGTGCATCCATTAACTCAGTTCTGATGAAATTGCTTTGGCATAAGTCTCTAGAGGTGGCCAGATGTGGGCTAGGGCAAAGGAGAAGGCAAGGATGAGATGGTTTTCAAATTGCTGATTAAGAAACTGGACTGTCATTTTCAAGGCCTTTGGTGGAGTTAAGGGCCCTGAATAAAAAACAAAATTCTATTTAATTCTCCCTTCCGAGGTAATGTTTTCTTTATTTTTCCTCTTAGCTTATCCTGATGGTGAGGTAAAATAACCTGCTAGCATATGAAAAGCAGGCATGGGAGGACAGGAAAGAGGAAAAAGAATCATGTATGAGACTCAAAGAATTAATTTAATCAGTAAATAGATATGTTGACTAAGCATCTGGGGAAGACAGAGTGGGTGAAAGAAGGTGGGTTTGCAGTAGAGGCAGCAGAGCTGGTATCAATATTCTTATAACACAAGGGTGAAAACCTTCACTAGCCTTTCAAGTAAAATATCAAAGAATGCCAATCCACGAACCGACAGCAGTTTTCCCAGCTGAAGGTGAGTCAATATTGCTTAACATTTTTCTGTGGTTACTGGCACTACGTTCTCTACAGTCATATTGGGACTGCATATGTCACTGCAATACCCAAATGAGACAAGATGGCAGTTTCCTCAGAAAGTCTTTAAGAGCATGCAGATGAGTTCATGCTCAAGTTGGGAACGTTATCATCAGATCACAGAACTATTTTTCCTTCAGCTAACATAAAACACTGGGCAGGAGGCAGCAAAATAACAAAGATATAAATGGAGAAAGAACAATCAAAGAACACTAACAATAATTGAAAAGCAAATTATATCACTAAGAAAGCGGCATAAAATGAAGCAAACCATCACAGCCCATCCTTGTGGTACCTTTGAAGTCGAAGTTTAATTTATTCTCTTTCTGTGTGTGAATACAATAAACACTTTCATACAATGTAAATCTCATCTTTTTTTGGATTTGGATTTGACTAAGTGCCAGTTACTTCTGTTAATCAGGACAATGAAGGTGCAAACATATCTCTGTCTAGGGCCTTAATAAAACTTTGAAAACTGTAGTTTAACAAACTGTCTTTTCATCTCAAAATGGGATTATAACTCATGGTGGAAAATTTCATTAGCATTTGCTCTACTTGGTGAGAGTGTGGGCTTCTGCCTTTATAGATGAGAAAACATAAGCTCATTGAGATTAAATATTTTCCCCCAAGGACATCTACTGAGTTATACAAATGATACTGGAGAAGAGAAAATAGAAGAAAAATTCATTCAGTTCTAGTTTAGTACTATTTCTTAAATTTCATTTGGTGCTACCTCTTAAATACCTCTTCCACTTCAGGTGTTATATAACTTTATCTTCACAAAAATCCTGTGCTATATTAATATACTCATTTTATAGGTGTGGAAATTAAGGATTAATGAGGTGAAATAATTCATTTAAGTTCACTCACTGAGAAAGTAGCTGAGCAAAGGTTTCCAACTGATCCTTTGTCACCAAATATTATGCTCTTATATTCTATGCTGAAATGAAAATTACAATTCTGTCTAACATATCCTCTAACAAAAATAAAGGAGTCATCTTTCTCATTATTTACTTCAGCTCTCCAAAATCTACTTGCTCACTTTCAGGCAAAGAAAAAAATATTTTCTTTCTTCAAAGATCCTTAAAACTTTTCCTATAGGGGAAGTACTTGAGAGTTTGGTGAACAAATTTTTCAGCAATGATTTTCAAGACTGTAATAACCTCCATCTCTTTAAATGCGTTTATAAAATACGTCATGCTTGACAGAAATTATCTCAGAAACACTGATGTAATGGAGGGTGGGAGATAGAGAATCAGAGGCTCTGACCGGGCAACTGCCTGTGAAGAGTAGTGCTTCCTGCTCCTTGAGATTAGAGATAAATTAATCCCTGAGTCCCTAGGTGCCCAAGTATAGGAAAAAATGTAAGTGTGTGTAGCTAATGAAGTGATTTTGTAGTGGAAGCAAATTGGAAGCCATGATTCACCTGTGCCTTTAAAAGTTTGATTTTATCCAGAACTAAAATGTAGGAGATGAAAAATTGGTCATTAAATGAAAAACCAGAGGCTTTGATTATTGGAAGGAATGAAAATAATATTCTGGAAACTAGCCCATATTTAATTGTTTATATCCTATTCAATCACTGATGCACACATAGGTCCACAGTCTGTTAGCCTGTGTCTTCATGTCCTTCTTTGAGCCTCCAATCATACAATCAGATCAGATCAGATCAGTCGCTCAGTCATGTCCGACTCTTTGCGACCCCATGAATTGCAGCACACCAGGCCTCCCTGTCCATCACCAGCTCCCGGAGTACACCGAGAATCACAACCATCGAGTCAGTGATGCCATCCAGCCACATACAATAGATGGAATCAGTGCATTCTGAGGCCACACAACTAGCTACAATAGGGTGACTGCGCCTCCTGAGATTGATCGAGTTCAGCTCAGGCCTGAATGCTCTGTGTCAATCTATAGCCTAAGTAAATGACAGAAACAGTTTCTGTTGGAGTGTTGGGTAAATTAAACGGATTGCGCAAGTGAGTGGGGTTTATGGCAAAGATCATACCTGTGCAATGAAAACAAGTAAATCATTAAGTAATCCAGTGTGAAAATAAAATCATTTAATATTTGGAATCTAAAGATATGAATGGAATAGATGAAAATTTAATTATTAATTGAATCAAGAAACCCTTTATTCACACTAGGATCATAGGGAAGGCTGAAGTGATCCTTCAGCGGCCCTTGCTTAGTGGTCTCACTGTTCTAGTGCTATGGATACCAACCGAGGACTGGGAAAAAAGACTAAAGAACTTGAACAAGCTTGCTTTGCTCCAAATTAGTCTAAACACTGCTGCTATTCAAAATCTAATACCCAGAGTTGTTTGTGTTGTTCAGTCGCTAAGTTGTGTCTGATTCTTTGCAGCCCCATGGACTGCAATACTCCAAGCTTCCCTGTCCTTCACCATCTCCTGGAATTTTGCTCAAGCTCATGGTCCATTGAGTCAGTGATGCCATCCAACTATCTCATCCTCTGTTGTACCCTTCTCTTCCTGCCTTCAATATTTTCCAGCATCAGGGTCTTTTCCAATAAGTTGGCTCTTCGCATCAGGTGGCCAATCCAGAGTTAAGTTTAAAATTGCATGAATATTCCACCTAAATATATATTTACTCATACAAGAAACATGATTTGAACCAAGTGTATCTCACAATGCTTTGTGTTTACTCGTTCTTTATAATATTCTTCCTTTTCTTTTTCTTTTGTTATTATTCCTTTGCCAAACTTCCTCTCCTAATAAATTCACCCTTTTAGGTGACTATGTGTTGCATATCAAACACAGATCATCCAAACCTAAATTTATTAATGTTTCTTGGTTACCTAAAGTTACAAACACGCATATCAACTACATATAGAAAAGAGTCAAAAACATGATTTTAAAATATGGGAATACGTTCATCAGGGAAGAGCAGAGGAAAACTCCAAAATCATATACTACCTACCATTTTTTAACAGATTTTGAAAAGTCTACAATATAACTGTATTAGTCTCTGTATAGCTGCTGAAACAAATTACCATAAGCTTAGTGGCTTAAAACAACACAAATTTATGACCTTATAGTATTGGGGATCAAAGTCCGAAGTTAGTTTCACTGGTCTAAAGTCAAGATGTCTTTAGGAAACCATGCCTTCTGGATGCTGTGGGCAGGGGATGGGGTGGAGGCGGGGGGCCTGGTTTCCTCGCCTCTGTTTCCAGAGGCTGCCCACATTCCTTGGGTCATGGCCCTGTACCATTCCCATCTCTGGTTCTGTCATCATATCTTCTTTGATTATCTCTGACTCTGACATTCCTGCCTTCTTTTTACAAACACCCTGTTTTCACCTGGTATACTTCAGGAAAACTTTTCCATCTCAAGATCCTTAACCACATTTAAATGTCCCCTTTGCCTTATTAGTAACATATTCACAAGTTCTGGGGATCAGGATGTGGACATCTTTGGGAGGCTATTATTCTGCCTCTGTTTTATCATCAGTGTAGTCAATTAATTGAATCTAAGAGAAGAATAAGAAAAGAGCTTTGTCCACAAATAGCTAAAATTATGTATCCTTTGTGTAAAGTCCTCTTCCTGATTTTGCATTTATTCATGATACATTAAACCATTTTGATTCTTGAATGTGTTTAGAAACTTGCTTGTGGTAGATTGTTTATAGAGTAGCTCCAATTATTCATCTCCTTGACTGTTTACCCTTGCAAATCAGTTCAGTGCAGTTCAGTCACTCAGTTGTGTCCGACTCTTTGCAACCCCATGGACTGCAGTATCCCAGGTCTCCCTGTCCATCACCAACTCCCAGAGTTAACTCAAACTCATGTCCATTGAGTCGGTGATGCCATCCAGCCATCTCATCCTCTGTCATCCCCTTCTCCTCCTGCCCTCAATCTTTCCCATCATCAGGGTCTTTTCAAATGAGTCAGTTATTCACATCAGGTAGCCAAAGTAATGGAATTTCAGTTTCAGCATCAGTCCTTCCAATGAATATTCAGGACTGATTTCCTTTAGGATGGACTGGTTGGATCTCCTTGCAGTCCAAGGGACTCTCAAGAATCTTCCCCAACATCACAGTTCAAAAGCATCAATTCTTCGGCACTCAGCTTTCTTTATAAACCAACTCTCACATCCATACATGACCACTGGAAGAACCATAGCCTTGACTAGACAGACCTTTTTTGGTAAAGTAATGTCTCTGCTTTTTAACATGCCATCTAGGTTGGTCATAACTTTTCTTCTAAGGACTAAATGTCTTTTAATTTCATGGCTGCAGTCACCATCTGCAGTGATTTTAGAGTCCCTCAAAATAGTCTGTCACTGTTTTCACTGTTTCCCCATCTATTTGCCTTCAAGTGATGGGGCCAGATGCCATGATCTTAGTTTTCTAAATGTTGAGCTTTAAGCCAACTTTTTCACTCTCCTCTTTCACTTTCATCAAGAGGCTCTTTAGTTCTTCTTTGCTTTCTGCCATGAGGGTGGTATCATCTGCATATCTGAGGTTATTGATATTTCTCTCCTGGAAATCTTGATTCCAGCTTGTTCTTCATCCAGCCCAGTGTTTCTCAAGATGTACTCTGCATATAAGTTAAATAAGCAGGGTGACAATACACAGCCTTGACGTACTCCTTTTCCTATTTGGAACCAGTCTGTTGTTCCATGTCCAGTTCTAGCTCTTGCTTCCTGACCTGTGTACAGATTTCTCAAGAGGCAGGTCAGGTGGTCTGGTATTTCCATCCTTTAATAATTTTCTATAGTTTTTGGTGATCCACACAGTCGAAGGCTTTGGCATAGTCAATAAAGCAGAAATAGATGTTTTTCTGAAACTCTCTTGCTTTTTTGATAATTCAACAGATGTTGGCAATTTGATCTCTTGTTCCACTGCCTTTTCTAAAATCAGCTTGTACATCTGTAAGTTCACTGTTCATGTACTGTTCAAGTCTGGCTTGGAGAATTTTGAGCATTACCTTACTAACGTGTGAAATGAGTACAATTGTGTGGTAGTTTGAGCATTCTTTGGCATTGCCTTTCTTCGGGACTGGAATGAAAACTGACCTTTTCCAGTCCTGTGGCCACTGCTGAATTTTCCAAATTTGCTGGCATATTGAGTGCAGCACTTTAACAGCATCATCTTTTAAGATTTGAAATAGCTCAACTGGAATTCTGTCACCTCCACTAGCTTTGTTTGTAGTGATGCTTCCTAAGGCCCACTTGACTTGGCATTCCAGGATGTGAGTGATCATATCATTGTGATTATCTGTGTCATGAAGATCTTTGCAAATGTGAGTCTGCAATTCCTCCCATCAAGAGGTGAAGTACATCTTAGCACATTATAATCTGGCTTATTTTGTGATGATTTTCACCAATACAATATGGAGACGAGATGGGCAAGCTCTGAGAGGAGACCTCCAGAGCCCTCAGGAAGTTCTACTGTCTTTCTTGATACTTCTATGACCTGAGCATAAATCTGGGCAACCCACTGGAGGAGGAAAGACCACATGGGGCAGAACAGAGTTGTCCTAGCCTTGGAACCATCCCAGAGTAGCCAGACTCCTGCTCACTTGGCAACTGACCATAGATATATGTGCAAAGCCAGAAAACACTAGATAAACTTCCCAGCTCACTAGAGAATTGTAAGCAATCACAGATGTATATTGCTTAAAGATTCTAATTTCAAGGTGGTTTGTTATGCAGCAAATGCTAATGGATACATCGCATGACATAATAACAATTTCTTATTGTTACAAGTGGATATGGCATTTTCTCTGAAATTTATAATCTTAGATTCTTATAAGTTCTTAAAAACTCTATTAAAATCATGTTCCATTTCATTTATTTGGGATAATGCCTGTTTGAATTTATGTCTTTGAATTATTGTCTGCCTCATGAGCATAAAAATCCTCAGTGCAAAAGTTCATTCTATGTTCCTTTTATAAGGAGTTTACAGTTGATAATAATAGGCTGTGTCTCTTTTGAAGTTACAAAGTGCCAGCAGGTAAATTATTTTAAGATTTTCTTATTAAGTTTCTATTACAATTATATTAGGGTAAATTGTTTTAACAAAATCTCTGAAATACAGTGACTACTTTTAGGGGTTAAGATCATCTCTATTTTATGAGCTTATATTCTTATAGAAACAATACTGGCTCATATAATTCCTTTTACCCATTAACAAATATTTTCTAAACTATCTGTTAATGGACACTTTTTAATAAAGACATGTTTCTCCTATGTTGACTTTAAATGTTTTAAACAAATATATTTGTGTGCATATCTGTAAATATGTGTACATATATATAAAAGATTCCATGCCTTTAAAAAGTTTACAAACTTACACTGAACCTCAATAATTTTATGAAATTTTTCTTAACAAGTGCCTATTGCTGAAGAGTTCCCCTCTACAACAAAACGAAAATGCAGTTCTTGTTTATTATTGTTGAGATGAATTCCTATTGTAATAACCTTTTTTTATCTGAAATTATTTTTTTGTCTTTACTTTATTTTTTTTTTTAATTTTATTTTATTTTTAAACTTTACAATATTGTATTAGTTTTGCCAAATATCGAAATGAATCCACCACGGGTATACCTCGTTCCCCATCCTGAACCCTCCTCCCTCCTCCCTCCCCCTACCCTCCCTCTGGGTCGTCCCAGTGCACCAGCCCCAAGCATCCAGTACCGTGCATCGAACCTGGACTGGCGACTGTTTTATACATGATATTATACATGTTTCAATGCTATTCTCCCAAATCTCCCCACCCTCTCCTCTCCCACAGAGTCCATAAGACTGATCTATACATCGATGTCTCTTTTGCTGTCTCATTACACAGGGTTATTGTTACCATCTTTCTAAATTCCATATATATGCGTTAGTATACTGTATTGGTGTTTTTCTTTCTGGCTTACTTCACTCTGTATAATAGGTTCCAGTTTCATCCATCTCATTAGAACTGATTCAAATATATTCTTTTTAATGGCTGAGTAATACTCCATTGTGTATATGTACCACAGCTTTCTTATCCATTCATCTGCTGATGGGCATCTAGGTTGCTTCCATGTCCTGGCTATTATAAACAGTGCTGCGATGAACATTGGGGTACACGTGTCTCTTTCCCTTCTGGTTTCCTCAGTGTGTATGCCCAGCAGTGGGATTGCTGGATCATAAGGCAGTTCTATTTCCAGTTTTTTAAGGAATCTCCACACTGTTCTCCATAGGGGCTGTACTAGTTTGCATTCCCACCAACAGTGTAAGAGGGTTCCCTTTTCTCCACACCCTCTCCAGCATTTATTGATTGTAGACTCTTGGATCGCAGCCATTCTGACTGGCGTGAAATGGTACCTCATAGTGGTTTTGATTTGCATTTCTCTGATAATGAGTGATGTTGAGCATCTTTTCATGTGTTTGTTAGCCATCTGTATGTCTTCTTTGGAGAAATGTCTATTTAATTCTTTGGCCCATTTTTTGATTGGGTCATTTATTTTTTCTGGAGTTGAGCTGTAGGAGTTGCTTGTATATTTTTGAGATTAGTTGTTTGTCCATTGTTTCATTTGCTATTATTTTCTCCCATTCTGAAGGCTGCCTTTTCACCTTGCTAATAGTTTCCTTTGTTGTGCAGAAGCTTTTAAGTTTAATTAGGTCCCATTTGTTTATTTTTGCTTTTATTTCCAGTATTCTGGGAGGTGGGTCATAGAGGATCCTGCTGTGATGTATGTCGGAGAGTGTTTTGCCTATGTTCTCCTCTAGGAGTTTTATAGTTTCTGGTCTTACGTTGAGATCTTTAATCCATTTTGAGTTTATTTTTGTGTAAGGTGTTAGAAAGTGTTCTAGTTTCATTCTTTTACAAGTGGTTGAACAGTTTTCCCAACACCACTTGTTAAAGAGATTGTCTTTAATCCATTGTATATTCTTGCCTCCTTTGTCAAAGATAAGGTGTCCATATGTGTGTGGATTTATCTCTGGGCTTTCTATTTTGTTCCATTGATCTATATTTCTGTCTTTGTGCCAGTACCATACTGTCTTGATGACTGTGGCTTTGTAGTAGAGCCTGAAGTCAGGTAGGTTGATTCCTCCAGTTCCATTCTTCTTTCTCAAGATCGCTTTGGCTATTCGAGGTTTTTTGTATTTCCATACAAATTGTGAAATTATTTGTTCTAGCTCTGTGAAGAATACCGTTGGTAGCTTGATAGGGATTGCATTGAATCTATAAATTGCTTTGGGTAGTATACTCATTTTCACTATATTGATTCTTCCAATCCATGAACATGGTATATTTCTCCATCTATTAGTGTCCTCTTTGATTTCTTTCACCAGTGTTTTATAGTTTTCTATATATAGGTCTTTAGTTTCTTTAGGCAGATATATTCCTAAGTATTTTATTCTTTCCATTGTAATGGTGAATGGAATTGTTTCCTTAATTTCTCTTTCAGTTTTCTCATTATTAGTGTATAGGAATGCAAGGGATTTCTGTGTGTTGATTTTATATCCTGCAACTTTACTATAATCATTGATTAGTTCTAGTAATTTTCTGGTGGAGTCTTTAGGGTTTTCTATGTAAAGGATCATGTCATCTGCAAACAGTGAGAGTTTTACTTTTTCTTTTCCAATTTGGATTCCTTTTATTTCTTTTTCTGCTCTGATTGCTGTGGCCAAAACTTCCAAAACTATGTTGAATAGTAATGGTGAAAGTGGGCACCCTTGTCTTGTTCCTGACTTTAGAGGAAATGCTTTCAATTTTTCACCATTGAGGATAATGTTTGCTGTGGGTTTGTCATATATAGCTTTTATTATGTTGAGGTATGTTCCTTCTATTCCTGCTTTCTGGAGAGTTCTTATCATAAATGGATGTTGAATTTTGGCAAAGGCTTTCTCTGTATCTATTGAGATAATCATATGGTTTTTGTTTTTCAATTTGTTAATGTGGTGTATTACATTGATTGATTTGCGGATATTGAAGAATCCTTGCATCCCTGGGATAAAGGCCACTTGGTCATGGTGTATGATCTTTTTAATGTGTTGTTGGATTCTGATTGCTAGAATTTTGTTAAGGATTTTTGCATCTATGTTCATCAGTGATATTGGCCTGTAGTTTTCTTTTTTTGTGGGATCTTTGTCAGGTTTTCGTATTAGGGTGATGGTGGCCTCATAGAATGAGTTTGGAAGTTTACCTTCCTCTGCAATTTTTTGGAAGAGTTTGAGCAGGATAGGTGTTAGCTTTTCTCTAAATTTTTGGTAGAATTCAGCTGTGAAGCCGTCTGGACCTGGGCTTTTGTTTGCTGGAAGATTTTTGATTACAGTTTCAATTTCCATGCTTGTGATGGGTCTGTTAAGATTTTCTATTTCTTCCTGGTCGAGTTTTGGAAAGTTGTACTTTTCTAAGAATTTGTCCATTTCTTCCACGTTGTCCATTTTATTGGCATATAATTGTTGATAGTAGTCTCTTATGATCCTTTGTATTTCTGTGTTGTCTGTTGTGATCTCTCCATTTTCATTTCTAATTTTATTGATTTGATTTTTCTCCCTTTGTTTCTTGATGAGTCTGGCTAATGGTTTGTCAATTTTATTTATCCTTTCAAAGAACCAGCTTTTGGCTTTGTTGATTTTTGCTATGGTCTCTTTTGTTTCTTTTGCATTTATTTCTGCCCTAATTTTTAAGATTTCTTTCCTTCTACTAACCCTGGGGTTCTTCATTTCTTCCTTTTCTAGTTGCTTTAGGTGTAGAGTTGGTTATTTATTTGACTTTTTTCTTGTTTCTTGAGGTATGCCTGTATTGCTATGAACTTTCCCCTTAGGACTGCTTTTAAAGTGTCCCACAGGTTTTGAGTTGTTGTGTTTTCATTTTCATTCGTTTCTATGCAAATTTTGATTTCTTTTTTGATTTCTTCTGTGATTTGTTGGTTATTCAGCAGCGTGTTGTTCAGCCTCCATATGTTGGAATTTTTAATAGTTTTTCTCCTGTAATTGAGATCTAATCTTACTGCATTGTGGTCAGAAAAGATGCTTGGAATGATTTCTATTTTTTTGAATTTACCAAGGCTAGCTTTATGGCCCAGGATGTGATCTATCCTGGAGAAGGTTCCATGTGCGCTTGAGAAAAAGGTGAAATTCATTGTTTTGGGGTGAAATGTCCTATAGATATCAATTACGTCTAACTGGTCTATTGTATCGTTTAACGTTTGTGTTTCCTTGTTAATTTTCTGTTTAGTTGATCTATCCATAGGTGTGAGTGGGGTATTAAAGTCTCCCACTATTATTGTGTTATTGTTAATTTCTCCTTTCATACTTGTTAGCATTTGTCTTACATATTTGCGGCACTCCGTGTTGGGTGCATATATATTTATAATTGTTATATCTTCTTCTTGGATTGATCCTTTGATCATTAGGTAGTGACCATCTTTGTCTCTTTTCACAGCCTTTGTTTTAAAGTCTATTTTATCTGATATAAGTATTGCTACTCCTGCTTTCTTTTGGTCCCTATTTGCATGGAAAATCTTTTCCAGCCCTTCACTTTCAGTCTGTATGTGTCCCCTGTTTTGAGGTGGGTCTCTTGTAGACAACATATGTAGGGGTCTTGTTTTTGTATCCATTCAGCCAGTCTTTGTCTTTTGGTTGGGGCATTCAACCCATTTACATTTAAGGTAATTACTGATAAGTATGATCCCGTTGCCATTTACTTTATTGATTTGGGTTCGAGTTTATACATTGTTTTTGTGTTTCCTGTCTAGAGAATATCCTTTAGTATTTGTTGGAGAGCTGGTTTGGTGGTGCTGAATTCTCTCAGCTTTTGCTTGTCTGAGAAGCTTTTGATTTCTCCTTCATATTTGAATGAGATCCTTGCTGGGTACAATAATCTGGGCTGTAGGTTATTTTCTTTCATCACTTTAAGTATGTCTTGCCATTCCCTCCTGGCTTGAAGAGTTTCTATTGAAAGATCAGCTGTTATCCTAATGGGATTTCCCTTGTGTGTTATTTGTTGTTTTTCCCTTGTTGCTTTTAATATTTGTTCTTTGTGTTTGATCTTTGTTAATTTGATTAATATGTGTCTTGGGGTGTTTCGCCTTGGGTTTATCCTGTTTGGGACTCTCTGGGTTTCTTGGGCTTGGGTGATTATTTCCTTCCCCATTTTAGGGAAGTTTTCAACTATTATCTCCTCAAGTATTTTCTCATGGTCTTTTTGTCTTCTTCTTCTGGGACCCCTATGATTCGAATGTTGTAGCGTTTAATATTGTCCTGGAGGTCTCTGAGATTGTCCTCATTTCTTTTAATTTGTTTTTGTTTTATCCTCTCTGATTCATTTATTTCTACCATTCTATCTTCTAATTCACTAATCCTATCTTCTGCCTCTGTTATTCTACTATTTGTTGCCTCCAGAGTGTTTTTGATCTCATTTATTGCATTATTCATTATATATTGACTCTCTTTTATTTCTTCTAGGTCCTTGTTAAACCTTTCTTGCATCTTCTCAATCTTTGTCTCCAAGCTATTTATCTGTGATTCCATTTTGATTTCAAGATTTTGGATCAATTTCACTATCATTATTCGGAATTCTTTATCAGGTAGATTCCCTATCTCTTCCTCTTTTGTTTGGCTTGGTGGGCTTTTATCCTGTTCCTTTATCTGCTGGGTATTCCTCTGTCTCTTCAACTTGTTTAAATTGCTGAGTTTGGGGTGTCCTTTCTGTAATCTGGCAGTTTGTGGAGTTCTCTTTATTGTGGCGTTTCCTCGCTCTGTGTGGGTTTGTACAGGTGGTTTGCCAAGGTTTCTTGGTTAGGGAAGCTTGTGTCAGTGTTCTGGTGAGTGGAGCTGTATTTCTTCTCTCTCCTTTCGAAGACTTGGGTTGCTTTTCTGGGTGCCTGATGTCCTCTGCCGGCTTTCAGAAGTTGTTTTGTGGAATTTACTCAGTGTTTAAATGTTCTTTTGATGAATTTGTGGGGGAGAAAGTGTTCTCCCCGTCCTACTCCTCCGCCATCTTAGCTCCTCCTCCCCTGTCTTTACTTTAAATATCATAAACATTGAATACCTTTCCCCACATCACCAATATCTCAATAGAGGGTCTCCATAAATATAAATGTCAGTTATAAAGTAGTTAGTATATTTTGGATAACTTATGCAAATCATATTATGCCATTAACTTATAATAATAACAAAGTATTGATATAAGAAAGAAGAAAGAGATCTATAGAAACAAAGGGTTAAATGCTAAGTTGTATAAAATTGCTAGCTAAGCTTTTGCATGAAATACATAATTTTAAGTTGAACTAGGACTCTTTTTGCATGCCTAGTAACAGAAAATGATTCATTGGAAGAAAGAAGTTAATTTCTCATTGGATTCTCATTTTTCTTTTCGTTTTTTCCTCCTTGTTTTAGAAGTCATATGGAATTTATATAGAGAGTTCTGCAACCATTACTAACATTCATTCATAAGAACTTATTCTAAAATTCATGTTCATTTCTACAGATGAAAACTTTCTAAACAGACAATCCATGTTTTATACATTTAGGGAAATATCATGTTATGGCATAGTACCTTAGAATAGCTAGAACACAGTATATTAAAGATGTTAATCAAATTTCATTTTTGAAAACCAAGAGATGTTTTCACATCTGATTTTTTTCCATAATTATTTTTATGGGCACCAGATCCAAAAATCACATACCATACCAAATGTGAGTAGTAATCTCATATTTCAACCAGAAACTATTATTAAAGTTTTGTTTTTTAAAAATATTGTATTTAAGCAGCTACATCTGTTCCAGATGAGGATAGGTTCTATTACATAATTTATAAGAATGGTGTTTTCTATCTTTAGCCAATTCTTTAATCAATTATATTGGGTAAATATTCAGAATTATAATACTAAAGTCAACAGAGATGAAACTCTTTTCTGTGACTTTACTTAATTCATTAAGGTAAGAATAAATGACATTGTAAGGATCTATGTTAAGTGTTCCCCAATCCCTAGACATCCAACTGTGTGTGTGTTGTGTGTGTGTTAGTCACTCAGTCACGTCCAAGTCTTTGCGACCCTATGGACTTCAGCCCAACCAGGCTCCTCTGTCCAGGGGATTCTCCAGGCAAGAATACTGGAGTGGGTTGCCATTTCCTTCTCCGGGGCATCTTCCTGACCCAGGGATCAAACCAAAAGAAATTATAAAGCCATAAACAAAAAATTTGCACCTATAGAGTAAAAAGGAGGGAAACAAAGTCCTCACATTAGAGATTGGCAAGTATCAACAGTTTGATTTTTTTTGAGACATTCTCTAGCTTCAACATAACCTCATACATATAACTTTATATCCCTTATTCTCATTAAACCAAGTTGAATTACTTGATATATAATGGTTTCATCATAACCACAATATGTCCCAATAAATACCTGAGAGCAAATATTAGCAAAATAATTTATTTTGAAATTTTTTATATTTCTGTGAAGCCTTCAACAAAGGCTAATTATCCATTAACAAGAATAGGACTGTGCCTCCCTGATAACTGTCACTAAGCTTAAAAAAAAGAAAAAAAAAGAAAAAAAAACAGAGCATGGAGTTTGCTTCCCAATGGAAAACCTGAGATTATTTATTAATTATTTATGAAATTCAACTATAATCTCTTTTATAGGGACTTTATTGAGTGTGATACATTCAAGCAATTTCAGTTTAAGCAGTAGTTGCTTTTAACTGACAAGAGAAATATAAATGCGGTATTTGTTAACAATGCTGCTAATCCTATTTCCTGTATTTGAATAAATGTCCCCTTTAGCTAATAGACATATTTTATAGGTGACATTACAGTACACCATGATCACTGCGACATAATCATCCTTTACCACAAAATAATCCAGACTGTATATAATATCAATAATTCTTACAAGATGCCTGAGAAGTAGCAGATTAAGACACACATTCACAATGTTAAGCTTCACACAGCTAGAAGTAAATGGCAGGTGTCAGGATTAAAATCTAGGTCACAGTTGGTTCCAGAGCCTTCCCTTGTTCCACTTCACCATCATTACTGATAAATCCTGATAAATCCTCATGGAGCTAAATGCAGCATCATTTCTTAGATGTTTGAAGTACAAAGATTGATGAGAAATTGTCCTTACCTCTAAGGAACTTACAACCTAGCTGCAGAAATAAGGCATATACGTAAAGAAACATCTACATTAAGGGCCCATCAGAGCTGTTTTTATGGGAGTGAAAGGAGATCAAGTTCCCAAAGGAACAGACCATAGAGGAAGTCAGTAACAGTGGATGCCACATTTCACACTGTATTACATGGTTGCTTCAGGATATCTGTCTAGAATAGTGGAGAGGGGGAAAAGAAAAAAAACAAAACCATATGCTTAGAAATGGAAGGCTAGGCAAGCTGCCTATCTTGTCTATTATAAATGTGGACTCTCAATCAATGGCTCCTTACCTTCCGGCTGTACTCAGCTGGTCCAGCTTGTCTGTTTCCACTCCGTGGAGCTTCAAACACACTCCTCAGCTCATCAAGGGCAATGGAGAACCGTTCAATCCTGTGCCGACCACTCAGGGAATCCTCCTTCAGCACTTCCAGCTGACCATAGTCCCTAGAGTAATCACTCTTGTCCTCAGGGCACTTCTCTTCAGGCTCTACACTCAATATCTCTTCTCTGACACTTCGGAGCAGACTTGGAGGATCTGGAGTTCCAGGTGTTGATGCTACCTCTCCTTCAGGTTCAAGCAATTTGTTTTCTTGAGGCTGGAAAAGCCTGCAACGACTGCCCCTGGGACTGTACTCGCTTTTCTGGTAATCGCTGGATTCCCATTTCTGCCGCAGGAGGTTCAAAGAGCCCTTCTGCATTGGGAACATGGATGATTCCAGGTTGTCCTGCAATATCAAAAGTCCTTTCATTAAAGATATGTGTGAATAATTTTCTAAACATTGTTTAGGCGTGCCAGATCTTGGATTTGTGTTCCAGTGTAGAAATCCAGCTTTGCTATATAATTTCTGGCTCATGACTTGACCCTTCAAAGTTATGTCAGTTAACTGAGAATTAGATTATGGAGAGGACTGATTTGTACAGCCATGGACAGTTGTGTCCAACTCTTTGCAACTCCATGGACTATAGAGTCCATTGAATTCCATAGAATTCTCCAGGCCATAATACTGGAGTGGGTGGCCTTTCCATTCTCCAGGGGATCTTTCCAACCCAGGGATCCAACCCAGGTCTCCTGCATTGTGGGTGGATTCTTCACCAGCTGAGCCACAAGGGAAGCCCAAGAATACTGGAGTGGGTAGCCTATCCCTTCTCCAGAGAATCTTCCTGACCCAGGAAATGAACCAGGGTCTCCTGCATTGCAGGCGGATTCTTTACCAACTGAGCTATCAGGGAAGCCCTAAGTCATGAACATTTGACTATAAGTGTTGATTTATAGGCAAAACTATAGAATCATACATATATATCAAAACCATATATAGACAAAACTAGGAAAACATTATTTTCTTCCCTTTTTTTTATGTTAAATCAGCCAATAATTACTTACAAAGTAAAATTTAAGCAATATTCTCTCATCATTTAGTATATTCTGTTAGTCATCCAGTCATGTATGTTCTGAGGAAAAAGCAATTTAACAAGTCCAATAGGAATGTCATTCCCAGGCGGTGCTAGGGCTAAAAAAAATCCATATGCCAATTCAGGAGACTCAAGAGACATGGGTTTGATCCCTGGGTGGGAAAGATCCCCTGAAAAAGGAAATGGCAACCCACTCCAGTATTCTTGCCCGGGAAATCCCATGAACAGAGCAGCCTAGCATGCTACAGTCCATGGGGTCACAAAAAGTCAGACACGACTGGGTGATTTAATAACAGGAAAAAAGGGGGGTTATTTTCTGCCTGTAACCATTCAGGACTTCTTTTGTAATTCTTGGTTTCTGCAAATGTATTAACTTAAAAGATTTGGACTAATAGCTAAAAGCTATTACACTTTTGCTATGAGAAAAATACTTTGATAATAATTTATATGTATACCTCATTTTAATTCCAACATTCTCAAAATGACTTAGTTGCTACTATGAATACTATTTCAGGTAAGGAAGTTGAGAATTAATTTGCCTAAGGTTCTGTATGACAGAGCCTGGATTTAAAATACAACTGTGTAACTGCAGAACCTTCCCTTTTAGCCACTGGAGTGTAATGTCTTCTTTGTACTTCAAGTGTCTAATTCATATCTCATTACGAAACTGATTAAATTTTAACTTTGATACAGAGTTTTGTGGTGAGTAGGAAAAAATCAAGCTGTAAAATGTACTTTTACCAGAAACAAATATATATACACACATAAACGAATCATAGGCATCAAAAGCTACACATTAGCATGAATTCTTGTCATAGAAACAGCAACTTTCTGCTGTAACCCAGAGATTCTACACAGTACATTTGGGGCTTCAAAAAATATATTTTGCTCTTAAAGGATGACGCTTTTTCTTAGAAAAGTATTAGCACAGTGGGTATCATAAACAATCTCACTTAGATTAAGTGAGAGTATCTCAAAAGGTCACCTAATAAAATGGCTCCAGACTTCTCTGTCCGCCAACCACACTATAAAAAATGTTTTTATGCACTGGGATTCAGTGCACATATATTAATAAATTTATTTATAGGTATACATACATATATGTATATGAAGTGAACTTGTTTTCATTAAATAATTTTTCACTTTACTATGTGAAATGTCTGACGATATTTTCTAATATCCTTCACTTAAGAAAATGTTTTCTAGCCACTAACTGATTAATGGTTGACTAATGGTTCATAGACTGCTGGCTAGCTCTATATGTGCAGTAGGAGCTCAATCCCAGGTTGGGTTTTACCAACTGTGTGACCTTGCAAAAGCTTCATTGGTAAAATGGACTTATATACATTAAGGGTTTATTTTGAGAAATGCACTAGATAATATGTAAAATGTCTAGTGTGAATTAGATCTTCTAGTAGCTGTTAGTTCCATTCCCAGATCCATCTCTGGCTAAATCATTTTAATCACTCAATCATTTATGCTAAGTGGGAGTCTCCTAGATAAGAAAGCTTTACAGACAGAGGTTATTTTAAACCACAAATCCATAGGCTGAACAGACTGGAAATTTTGGTTTTAATGATATTGCTAATTAATAAGTTTGGATTAGCCTCTTATTATAGAAAGTCTCAATAAAACAGTAGCACCCAACAAGACCTGAATATCTGTTTTGGAGAATGATCAACATATGGTGAGAGTCTGATCAACATATGCTGAAAATGTCTGTGTCTTATGTGTAGATGGACTTCAGAGAAAATCTTACTAGCAAAGGAAAGAATGGTGGAAACATTTCACAGCTGGTAATAGTGACCTCATGAGGTTATTTAATGAAAAAATTGTTTCTGAGTCAATCTTGCATAATTAGGAATGGAAAGCTGGGAGGGAAAAAAACTCGAAGGTGGAGAAGGAAAACCACTTTTCTCATATAGGAAAGGTGATCCTAATATTCAAAACTGACTTGGAAATTCTATCTCTAGATGAAGATGGAATAGGCACATTTTCTCAATTCCTCTCTCTAAATATAGCTAAAAATCCTGGAAATAATACATACAATGAAACATAAGAGGGCTTTGAAAGAGAAGGCAGACAGTCCAGGAACTTTTGCACTTGAGGAACAAAATGGTGGTGAATTCCTTGAGTTTTCTTTTAGTCATATATCCAGAACATGTTGCTCAAAGAGCCAGTAACCTAAAGACTCCAATAGGAGCAAACAGCCTGCTGTCTCTTGCAAAAGAAGTAGGAAAGGGGAAAGTTAGCAAAACTTTTAGACAATAATTGCCATACCTCTCTGGACTCCAATGGGGATTGCTACAATTCAGTTTAACTATCTGGCATTAGCACAGATTCCAAAGGTTAAGGCTTCAGTGCCACAAGACTTCCCCTACTTCAGAGGCCAGTTATAAGTCCCTGGTTGCCATGTGTACCATGGACAAACTGCTTATAAGTTGGGGGTTCTCATGATTCCCTACTCAGGTTTGTTAATTTTCTAGAAGGGTGTATAGAACTCAGAAAGTTACATTACTTAAATGTACCTGTTTATTATAAAGGATACAACCCATGGACAGTCAAATCTAAAAGATGCATAGGCCAAGTATGGGAGGGGTTGTGGAGCCTCCATGCCTTCTCCAGGCGTGCTATTCTCCAAGCACTTTGATGTAGTCACCAACCCAGAAGCCCTCCAAATCCACCATTTAAAGAGCTTTTACACAGGTATCATTATGTCAGGGGAGTTTGTAATTTCCTCAGTTCTGTCTCACTGCAGCAAAAATTTGAAGTGATGGGTGGATCGGTAATACAGCTCAGTTTTAATCGGCAAGCAGAAGGAAAAGACATCCTAGAGGTGTGAGGGTAGGCCGGCCCAAAAGATGTGAAGAGAAGAAGAGCTCCTGACTCAATTTTGGCTCCTCTTTTTGTATGTTTTTTCTCCTCCCCCTGAGCTTGCCCTCTGTAAATTGGGCTAGTCAGGAGGGCTGTTTTACCTGAGATTCTCAATCTGGTCCTTGGACCTTCCTTTGTTCTGTTTTCATGGGCTTTTTCCTTTCTTTGTCTTTTAGCCACCGCCATTATGGACTCCTTTTTCCTATTCTAACTATCTAACAATTACATAGGCATGATTGATTAAATCATGGGTGATTGATGATTAACTCAATCTCTAGCCCTATTCCCCTCATTGGAAGTCAGGGTGTGTGGTTAAAATTTCCATCTTTTAATCACGCTTTGGTGTTTCTGGTGAGTAACCCTCATTTTGAAGCTATCTTGGGCCCCCAGCCATCAATCACCTCATCATCATACGAAACACAGTCAGTCATCACATCAGAGATTCTAAGAGCTTTAGGAGCGGTGTGCCAGGAGCGAGAGACAAAGATCAAATATATATTTATCACAAATCCCTCACTGACTTCCCTCTCCTACCACTATAACCATGGTATCAGAGAAAACTGGGTGAAGGGCCAGGATTTTCATACCCATTCAATGGTAATAAAGTCTTCCTCCAAGATACCATTGGTGGCCATGTAAGGATCATGGACTTCCCTGTAGCTCAAATGGTAAAGAATCTGCCTGCGATGCAGGAGACCTGGGTTTGATCCCTGGGTTGGGAAGTTCCTCTGGAGAAGGGAATGGCAATCCACTCTAGTATTCTTGCCTGGATAATTCCATAGACTGAGAAGCCTGGCGGGCTATGGGGTCCATGGGGTCTCAAAGAGTTGGACACGACTGAGTGACTAACACACACACACACACACACACACACACACACACACACACAAGGATCATGTACTTTTGCACCACCTAGTGGCAATGAAACATTTTTCCTCTTCCTGACTGTATCAGAGGATGCTGGAGTTTGCAGCTACAACTTTCACCAACATTCACTGTTGGTAGGGGTTCTCTTCTAGCAGTGGTATCGGTGGAGGCTACAGGGGGAGCCATAAAAGGGAGCAATCCCCTCCCCAGCCAGGCAGGATGATATCAGTGAATCCCACCACCACATAACAGTAGTGGATTCCCTTCTCCAAGAAGTCAAAGAACACTAACTGGGGAAACTGGACTTCTACCTCAACTTGGCAATAATGAGGCAACTCCTCCCTTCATCTTCTGAAACAGATTTAGGTAAGATCCAAAGTTCATAACATAGTTTCCCAAGTATCCAGATACTGAAATGCCATGAAAACCTAAAAACTGAAGAAGAAAAACAATCAGTGGGTAATAACATTGAGGTCTCTCAGACATTTGGAATTACCTGACAATAATTTTAAAGTAGTCATCATAAAATCGCTAAATGAACAATTACAAACTGCTTTAAACATGTTCAAATGGAAAAGGCTTAGCAAATAGAAGATTAAAAGAAACAAATTGAGATTTTAGAAATGAGATATAAATAAAGCAAAAGAAAAGGAAACTTCACTGAATAGTCTCAGCAGAATGGAAAGGACAAAATAAAGGGTCAATGAACTCAAATACAGAATGATAGAAATTACCTGATGTAAACACACAAAGAAAATATAGTAAAAAAAAGTAGAACATCAGAGACCAGTGAGACCATAAGAAAGATCCAGCATTCATGCCATTGGGATCCCAGAAGAAGAGGAGAAAGATGGTGGTACTGAAAAATATTATTAGACAACATGGATAAAAATTTCCTAACTTTTTAAATAACAAAAGATATGAAAAGACATAGTAAGATATAGTAAAAAAAAAAAAAAAAAGACAGTAAAAAAAAGTTGAGTGAATCCCTGTGACACATCAAAATAAAATTTCAGAAAAACAAAATTTTGAAAAAAACAGAAATATTGAAATCAGTAAGAAATATATGAAACCTTACCTATAGAAGAAAAACAATTTGAATGACAGTGAATATCTCATCGGAAACCATGAAGTTCAGGAGGAAGTGACAAATATTTTTCAAGTGCTAATAGAAAATGACCGTCAACCCCAAATTATGTCTCTACCAAAATTAACCTTCAGAAATGAAGGCAAAGTGACAATATTCTTGAAGAAAAACTAAGAGAATTCATTACCATCAAACTTACCCTAAGAGAATGACTAAGGGAGTTCTTGAAATACAAAAGAAACAACGCAAAGAGCAAAATCATAGATAAATGCATTAGACTGTCTCCTCTTGAATATTCTAAAATATGTTGATGGTTGATACAATAAGTATATCACTATCTGATATGGTACTCAGTATATGGAGATGATTTATTTGAGACAAGTATATTATGGACTAGCAATAGTGAAGGGATAAAGAAGGTGAAGTTTCTACATTTCACTCAAGCTGGGAGATTGTTGAGGCCAATAGATTGTGTTAAGTTATATGTGTATAATGTGAGACCTACAGAAAGCACTTAAAAAATACATCACATATGAGATATATTAAAATGCACTATAGATAAATCAAAATAAATTCCAAGAGCTATTCAAATAACTCACAGATGGCATGAAAAAGTAAAGAGAGAAACGAAAAGCAGAGGGAATAAGATAAAACAAAATAAAATGGTGGGCCCAGTAATATTATTATATAAAATATAAATGGTCTAAAAAACTAATTAAAAGACAGAGATTGCAGAGTACATAAAAATTATTAGCTAACTAACTATATATATATGGACATTATACTGAGTGAAAAATCCAATCTCAAAAAATTCACATAGTGTATGATTATATTTATATAACATTCATGAAATTGAAAAATTATAGATATGTGGAACAGATTAGTGGCTGCCAGAGGTTATGAATATAGGGGTCAGGTGGGTTGAGTGAAGTAAAAGATTTGTGAGAGGATGAAACATTCCACATCTTTCTTGCTTTGGTTGTAAAGAATGAACAGCTATAACAAAAGTACAAAAGTCTACACGTGATAAAATGGCATGAAAATATATATGTATATATATACACACATTGTGTCTATATTGATTTCCTGCTTTTGAGAATATTCTATAGTAATGAGGTTCATAAGCTCATTTTGCATTATGTTTGCAACTTCCTGTGAACCTAGAATAATTTCAAAATAAAATAGTAAACTCTGGGAGCTGGTGATGGACAGGGAAGCCTGGCATGCTGCAGTCCATGCAGTAGCAAAGAGTCGGACACAACTGAGCAACTGAACTGAGCTGAAGATGTTGAAAACCAAAAATAAATAAATAAATAAATAAAACAGTGATTTGGTAGTAATTCCTCCTGATTTTATTTTACTTGGGAAGGATTAGAAACATAGAAATAGCATTTCACCTTGTGCAGTGACATAGAGTGGTAAGGTACTCTGCTACATAGGTCACTGATATGAATGGTAAGCTACATGCCTATGTCAGTTGTCAATTTATTGCCTCTCACCTCAAGGTGTACCATTCAATATATGCACCATGATAAATGCACCATCACCATCACCGACTCAATGGACACGAGTTTGAGCAAGCTCCAGGAGATGGCGAATGACGGGGAAGCTTGGCGTGCTACAGTCCGTGCAGTTGCAAAGAGTCGGAGACGACTGAGCCACTAAACAACAACGAATGACTAAACCCCTTTAAGCGTTTCTTCTTTATAACGTTTAGCTTTCTCAGTAGAGGGCGCCAGAGGGACACTGTAGGAAGAAGAGCTTATATAGCAAGTTCTTGCATGGCTGCTGTGTCGGGGTTAGGAGAATGTGAGAACACCCAGTGGAGCTTGTCCAGTCACAGTCATGGAACGCCACCACTCATGATCTTATAGCCTTAGCCTGGGGATAATCTTTCCACAGTCCTCTCAGGATGGAAACAAATCCCATAGCTGCCTGTGTCCTGGAGGGTCACACAGGGAGCAGCTGTTGATTCTAGGAGGCCTTGAGCAGCCTGCGTGCAGCTGGTCCATAACACAGGAGATAACACCCATCTGCTGTTTCCTCTGCCAGCTTCTGCACAGTTTCTGTCCTCTGAAGTCTCTAGCCCAGATAGGCACACTGATTACCACTGCATTTCCTTGCTACCAATTGTTGATCACCCATTCAGGCTGTACCCTGAAGGCCTATTGCTTGTTTAGAAACTCCAGAGCAGCTCCAGCCTAGCTAAACCAGCAAGCCTCTCCACTCTGCTTTTCTAGGGCTGAGCCACACCTTCTCCAAGGGGGTCTGAACTCTTTTTGAGTTTGTCCTTCCTTGGTTACTCTCCCTCAGCCCTAGGGTACCATATAGTATTTCTTTATATATTATGGTTACACTTTTATTGTGGCTGTTAATTCTTCATATTAAACTTTTGCTGTTTAACCCGTATTTGGTTTGTATTTGCTGATTACACACCGGCATAATACTCTTGCTCAATAAGAGATGCTGCTGTGTAGTTGCTGTCATGTTTGACCCTTTGAAACCCCACGGACTGTAGCGTGCCAGGCTCCTCTGTCCATGGGATTTCCCAGGCAAGAATACTGGAGTGGGTTGACATTTCCTTCTCCAGGGAATATTCCTGACCCAGGGATAGAAACTGTGTCTCCTTCTTGGTAGGCAGATTCTTTACCACTGAGCCATCTGGGAAGCCCTCAGTAAGAAATATCTACTATCTAACTCCAACAAGTAGGTCACGAGCCCACATGTTTTCAGTATTGTCATGATGATGCATGCCACTGTTCCCCTTATGACTAAGTGTGCTGGGATGTGGTATGGCTGAGAATAACTCTTCTTCCTATATTCCCTGGTTAGGAAATGACAGTCAACATGGCAGATGGAGGCATTGCCCTTAAAGTGTCCTATTGAACTCTATAGTCTTCCGTGACATTTTACAGAAAACATTACAGCAAGTATTATCTAGATAAATAAGTTTAAGAAACTTAATATTCATACTGTTCTGAGAGAGCTATAATGTGAACTTTTAAATTAAAGGCTGTTGAAAAATCTTTGAGACAAAAAGAAGCCTAAGCAATTCAGGGGTGTTCTACGCTTATTTAAGCAAAGGACCTTTTATCATAAACTGCTCCTAACATCCTTAAGTGTTATCTTTCATCAGAGCCATTTTGGAAAGTGTTGACATAAGGCAAAAATCACTAACTAGAAAAAGTAAGCCTCAGATTTCTTCTTTGTGTGTGTGTGTGTGTGTGTGTGTGTGTGTTTGCGCGCGCGCACGTCTGTGCATGCGCACGCTCAGTTGCTCAGTCATGTCCAATTCTTTGTAACCCTGTGGACTGTAGCCCACTAGGCTCTTCTGTCCATGGGGTTTTTCAGGCAAGATTACTGGAGTGGGTTGCCATTTAATAAACTGATTAGTTATTCATCTAAGTTATGATTTCAACAAGTTTTTAAAAAGTGTTTCTGTTAATTACTATATTTAACCAATACCTTTTTGTATTTTTGTTTTATTAGTAAACAGCTGGCATCTGTTAAAAACCACATGACAAACTGCAACATTTAGGTATAAAAAGGAGAGAATTTCCCCAAATTGAGGAATCTGGGATGTGTGAACTGAGGAAGATAACTGCATATTTTGTAACAACCAAAATCCACAGGACTGGAAAAGGTCAGTTTTCATTCCAATCCCAAAGAAAGGCAATGCCAAAGAATGCTCAAACTACCGCACAATTGCACTCATCTCACACACTAGTAAAGTAATGCTCAAAATTCTCCAAGCCAGGCTTCAGCAATATGTGAACCGTGAACTTCCTGATGTTCAAGCTGGGTTTAGAAAAGGCAGAGGAACCAGATATCAAATTGCCAACATCTGCTGGATCATGGAAAAAGCAAAAGAGTTCCAGAAAAGCATCTATTTCTGCTTTATTGACTATGCCAAAGCCTTTGACTGTGTGGATGACAATAAACTGTGGAAAATTCTGAAAGAGATGGGAATCCCAGACCACCTGACCTGCCTCTTGAGAAATCTGTATGCAGGTCAGGAAGCAACAGTTAGAACTGGACATGCAACAACAGACTGGTTCCAAATAGGAAAAGGAGTAAGTCAAGGCTGTATATTGTCATCCTGCTTATTTAACTTATATGCAGAGTACATCATGAGAAACACTGGACTGGAAGAAGCACAAGCTGGAATCAAGATTGCTGGGAGAAATATCAATAACCTCAGATATGCAGATGACACCACCTTATGGCAGAAAGTGAAGAGGAACTAAAAAGCCTCTTGATGAAAGTGAAAGAGGAGAGTGAAAAAGTTGGCTTAAAGCTCAACATTCAGAAAACGAAGATCATGGCATCCGGTCCCACCACTTCATGGGAAATAGATGGGGAAACAGTGGAAACAGTGTCAGACTTTATTTTTTTGGGCTCCAAAATCACTGCAGATGGTGACTGCAGCCATGAAATTAAAAGACGCTTACTCCTTGGAAGGAAAGTTATGACCAACCTAGATAGCATCTTCAAAAGCAGAGACATTACTTTGCCAACAAAGGTCCGTCTAGTTAAGGCTATGGTTTTTCCTGTGGTCATGTATGGATGTGAGAGTTGGACTGTGAAGAAGGCTGAGTGCCGAAGAATTGATGCTTTTGAACTGTGGTGTTGGAGAAGACTCTTGAGAGTCCCTTGGACTGCAAGGAGATCCAACTAGTCCATCCTGAAAGAGATCAGCCCTGGGATTTCTTTGGAAGGAATGATGCTAAAGCTGAAACTCCAGTACTTTGGCCACCTCATGCGAAGAGTTGACTCATTGGAAAAGACTCTGATGCTGGGAGGGATTGGGGGCAGGAGGAGAAGGGGACAGCAGAGGATGAGATGGCTTGATGGCATCATTGACTCAATGGAAGTGAGTCTGGGTGAACTCCGGGAGTTGGTGATGGACAGGGAGGTGTGCTGTGATTCATGGAGTCGCAAAGAGTCGGACACAACTGAGTGACTGAACTGAACTGAAAATCCCTGAATTAAAATGTAGTTAAAATCAAAGAAAATTTTAACTTAAAAACCTGGGTTGAAATAAAGATCCCCAGGAACTATGTAAGTGATCTACCTGTGACTGTACTGCAAAGGGGCCCGTTGGTTACACATCCTCTTCTTTCACATTCAGTAAGACAAGACTGGACTCACACAGGACCTACTTGTGTTCACGTATCCAGAGGCTTGTTTCTGGATATGGTAGAATCTAGACCCCCAGGTGAGCAATGCTCAAGAACAACTTGAGTTTAGGAATTTTGGACTTTGGTTTTCAGTGTTGAGTGGATGTCTTGCCTAAGTTAGGTATAACTACATTGAGTCAGTTGAGACAGAGGTTTTAGCTAAGCAGACTGAGGTAGAGTAAAACTCAAAAATGTCCACAGGAGCAGGATTAACTGAAAAAAAAAGAGAGAAAGCACTAGGCATAATACATCCAATGTTGGCATAGAAATCATGCTGTCTTGCATTGTCACATGTGACACAGAGTGTTTTGATCTAACTTCAGTAAATGGACTGTGCATTCTTCCTTGTTTAGGGGATTATGTTAATGATTTAATAGATTTTCAAGCAATATTCTTCTCTATCATCCTCTTTCTCTGGGATTTCAACACCATGTTCTTTCAGTCTCATATATTCCTTATTTTCTCTCCTTCCAGAAGACTTTTGCAAATGCTGTTCTTTCTGCCTCCATTCTCTTCCCCCTTATGTTCTGATACCTCATAATTATGCTTCTGGTCTCAACTTAAGGCTTGACTCTCTTGAAGAACAATTCCTGACTTATCAAAGATGCTGTGGTTCACTGTTTAATAAGCATCTGAGGTCATTTTAAGGAAGGTGATCTGAAGTCCACACTTTCAGATCTGTTGTGAAACAATAATAAAAAGAGTAATAATTTGTATGGACTGACAGAGATAAAATCTGCCAAGGTTTAGTGTATTATATAAATGAGCCAACATTCACATGAGGATTCCAAAGTCTTTAGTTCTTGTTGCTACCCAGTGATCTGCTTGCTATCTTATATAAAAGAGTATCAGGTATATAGAGGGAGAATTTTTAAGCAAGGAAAGGAAAACCTTAACCAAGATTAAGTCATCAAGCCATTAACAACTGAACACTTACAAAAATGTTCTTATGCCTTGTGATCTCTGTAAGAATTATCTCCTGCCTCTATTATTGTTACATTGAGTTTATTTATAAATATAATTATAGTATATAGCTATAATAATATATAACATAATATGTAATTGTAACACTATGTGATATATAAGGTATGTGGCACATGTCACAAACAACAATGATTTTTGCCTGTCAAGCACACCAATCTGCTCAAAGAAAAATTAAGTCTCTGAGCAACTCTTGGTGAGAAGAAAAATTACCAAATGCTTTCCCGTTCTACTGAAATTCCCTGAAGTCAAATTTTAAATAAGCTTTGTAAATAGTCTTATATGGTTGATTTACTAACACTTGTAAATCATAACTCTTGTTTCTTGTATTTAGCAACATGCTTTGGTATGATTTTGTTCTAAGAGTGTTTCAGGTTTAAAGCAGAGTTATTTATCAATTGGAAACACACTTCCAGATCTAAAAGATATATGATTATTATTAAAGAATCATAGTAAGTGAAAACTTTTGAACAGCAAGGGAGACAAAAGTGCTGATAATTTTGGCTTATGTTTCCAAAAGGGAACATTTATCCTGAAGTAATAATTTAATAGAAGAACCCTCTTTATATGCAAATGTCCCTTCCAGCATTTTTATAGTCATTATAAAAGAAAATCCTAAAGTGCAAAGCATGAGGAATGTTTTAATTATAGTCCAGCTACACAGTGAAATTATGTGACCATCTGAACTAGTAAATAGGAAGGTAGCATCAAAATATTGAAATAAATTTACAGTATAACATTAAGCAAATAAACACATGAAAGTAAATGTATTTCATTAATTCAAAATACATCCATATGTTCAAGAACTGAAAGCATTTTAAAAAGTAAAAATAATTGTGTTAGTGTATTGAGATTTGAGGACGTTGGCTTTCCCACACTTAAAAAACAATAGTCTTTAGCAACTTTAAATTGTCTACCCCCTTCCTTGGGAGAGAAAAAAAAAAATGATGCCTTTTGAAACAATTATAGATTTTTATGAAATATTTAAAAATATCCCACCTATTTACTCTAATATTTATAGCATCAAATTCCAATATTCTCAGTTTTCATGCAACAGAGAAAAGCCATTGAAGGTAATTCAAACCCAAGAGTCAGTTTACTGCAGTCATCTCTGTTTTAAATTACAACACTACCAAAGCCTCCCTAGAATCAGCATGCGATCATTCCTTTTTCCCTCTGTGGTTATGTATATATATTTATATTGTTTCTATGAAATGATGCTTGAGTCTGACTGCAAGTGATGTCATTTCCATTGCTCAAAATTCATGGCACGTCACATCAAGTAACCAGCCAAACATTATGATGGATACAAACTTGACTTCAGGAACTCAGGAAGCCTCTTCAACATATTTCCTGTGGGGACCTGGATGGGAAGCCTTTTGCCAGATACAGGAAGGTGGAGTTCTTCAGGGGATTATTTAACCCTGTTTACTGTATCCAGTCATTTAATGTTTATTTTGAAGTTCTGAACACAGCATGCTGCAGAGGGTTTGGACTGCATGACAAAGCTGTTTCATACAAGAATTTTTACATAAATCAACTTGCTTTTTAAAAATAAATGCCTGTTTGCATGCAATTATTTCTACTGGTTTCTAAATCTTTTATTTTCCCAACACACAGCACCCTCTAAACACTGCATTTCAGGGATCAGAGTAGAATCTGGGCTTCTCCTGAAGCCCTAAAATATGACTACAGTATAAAAACATGTTTTCACATACATTTTAGCTATTTTCATACCAAACAAATTTAGAAAACTCTGTCAATCAAATGAAGTCTCTACCAATTTAATAATAAAAAAATATCAGATTAGAATAAAAATGTATTATATGGTAGAACTCTTCGTAGTGGGTGTCTCGTCTTTGGTAACTACAGCTATATGCCTGGAAGGGGAAAATATTTTGCAATATAATACTAGCCTCCTTTAACACAGTAGCTAATGAGCCCAACAAGATGACAGAACATAAAATTGTGAGGCATATCAACATCAGCAAACTGTAGTTTCAAAGTACAAAACTAAAGTTTTCTAAGAACATGCCAAATTTCTGCAGTCACTGAGCCAGATTCTCTGGCAAGGAAATCCTCAGTCTTGCAACTGTAGAAAGCAAGTTAAGATTAGGGAAATATTTTAAACTAGCATCTTCCAAAAATGTGTAAGAATCCCTAGCATTAGGTTTATAGTACTAATATTAGTGTAATTTATTTTTCTCTTTTGGTTATATTTCTTTTATCCAGCATTCAGTATTTTTGTTCTGACTTTGAAATATTCTCAGACAGTACTCATTTTTTCAGAGAAAAAAATCGTAAAGGCAATGACAAAAAATATTTGTCAAAAAATTAATTGAGCTATTTTGGGGAGGAAACTTTTAATTAGTTTTGGCAAATAGTTGCTGAACATCTCCCTGATAAGAATTTGAAAGAAATGAATCAAGAGTTTCAAAGACTATTAAAAAAAAATCTGACTAAAGCTTTAATATTAGATGTTGCCGATTCCATTAATTTTTTTTTGGTATTCTAACTTCATCAAAACAGATTTTCAATTAGTTTTCCTTCTGAAAATGTACCTAAAATTAGTACTTTACTTAATTTGTCACTAACAAGATACATGCATAATTCATATACATGAAGAAAAAGATAGGAATAATGCATTTGTTTATTATGCTTTCTTTAACCTCCTCATTCACATTTATTAAAAGAACTGGCAAAGCACCTAGCTAAGACAAGTTATTAAAAGAATTTGTGAAGTTGTATATTTGCAATAAGCTTATCTTACCGCCATGTCCTTTTCTGCCAAGTTCCTGTCCTGTGACTCGGCTACCACAGTTACATATCCATTAAAGGAAAATACAAATTTAACAGTTCTTTAACTCACTGATCTCATCTAACTAATGAACATCAAGCATGATGGACATACGTCGCTAGATAGCGGTTACAAGACACCAAATCTCTCATAGCTAGCTCTGGCAGCTACATTATTTAGTAAGTCATGGAAGAGAGAAGTGCACTTTCGACCATAACCCCTGCTTGTGCTGGGTACTCAGCTTACAAGGTTTGCCAGGTAAAGGCTGATTGAAGCAGCTTTTGTTTTCAAATTCTATAGAACAAAAACCCATCCACAGTCAAAGGACCGATCTCCCAGCATCCCGGAAACTGTCTGCAGGATGTAGATAACTGGTATTTAATAAAAGAAGATATTATTATATGTTTCATGGATTATCCCAAGCAGGCTGGGTACCAGACAATACCTGTTATTTAGCACAAAGCTCATGTTCTGTCACAGGCAGGCTTCTATGACTCTCACATACAGAATCCATGGGTAGAAAAACAACCATCCAAAAATAGCTCTTGTGAGGTTTAAAAGACATGTAAATACATATCTCAGTGTTCATAATATAAAGGAAAACAGTTTTAGAGTTTACCTTGGGAAGCTGCCTAAGGGTTAGAAAGGATCAGTCCCATGTTCTAGGGTTTACAATCTGGCCAAATGCACTGATTCCTACTTTTATCATGCATCAAAATCATCTGAGATGCTGTTAAAATTGCAGAGTCCTAAAACCCCAACTGGTGTGGAATGTGGCCTTGGGAATCTGCTTTCTTACAAACTACCACAAGTGATTCTGATGCCCATGGATGCTGGATTTAAAAAATACCTTGCTATGAGGAAGGAAGTATCAATGAACAGAAGATATAACATCATTCACTAATTCAATAAATGCTTGTGGAAGCCTACTAGAGGAAAGGCATAATGCTATATAGTTATAAAGCATTTATAAAACAACTTTAATATAAAAACAGAAAATATCAAGTGCTCGTGAAAGTATGGAAGAATTGGAATGTTTGCACATTGCTGGAGGGTACTTAAAATGGTGCAGCTTCTCTGGAAGACAGTATGGTGGTTCCCCACAAAATTACATGTGCATTTATCATGTGATTCAAAACTTTCATGTCAGAGTACATACCTAAAAGAAGTGAAAGCAGAAACTCAGACTTTTGCCCACCTGTTTTCATAGCAGCATATTCACAATATTCACAATAGTCAAAGGGTAGAGGTAAACAAGGTATCCATCAACATATGAATGGATAAGCAAAAGGTAGCACATACATACAATAGAATATTATTCTGCCTTTAAAAGGAAGGAAATTCTGATATATGCTGTTACATGGATGAACCTGAACCCTATACTATGAAAGTCAGTTACAAAAGAACAGATACTGTACAGTTCTACTTATATGAGGTACTTGATGGAAGTGGTTTAGTCGCTAAGTTGTGTGTGACTCTTGAGACCCCATGGACTAGTGGGTTGCCATTTCCTTCTGCAACATATAAAGTACTTAGAATAGTCAAATTCATAGACATAGACTATTGAATAGTTGTTACCAGGGCTGACAGGAGAAGAGTTTGAAGAGTTACGGTTTAAGGGGTACAGAGTTTCAGTTTGGGATGATGAAAAATTTCTGGAGATGGATGATGGTGATGGTTACATAATAATGTGAATGCAATTAATGCCACAAAATGTAAACTTATAAAATGGCTGAAATGGTAAATACATACATAAATGGTATATCAGATCAGATCAGTCACTCAGTCGTGTCCGACTGTTTGCGACCCCATGAATCGCAGCACACCAGGCCTCCCTACCATCACCAACTCCTGGAGTTCACCCAGACTCACATCCATCGAGTCAGTGATGCCATCCAGCCATCTCATCCTCTGTCGTCCCTTTCTCCTCCTGCCCCCAATCCCTCCCAGCATCAGAGTCTTTTCCAATGAGTCAAATCTTCGCATGAGGTGGCCAAAGTACTGGAGTTTCAGCTTTAGCATCATTCCTTCCAAAGAAATCCCAGGGCTGATCTCTTTCAGAATGGACTGGTTGGATCTCCTTGCAGTCCAAGGGACTCTCAAGAGTCTTCTCCAACACCACAGTTCTAAAGCATCAATTCTTTGGCACTCAGCCTTCTTCACAGTCCAACTCTCACATCATACATGACCACAGGAAAAACCATAGCCTTGACTAGACGGACCTTTGTTGGCAAAGTAATGTCTCTGCTTTTGAAGATGCTATCTAGGTTGGTCATAACTTTCCTTCCAAGGAGTAAGCGTCTTTTAATTTCATGGCTGCAGTCACCACCTGTAGTGATTTTGGAGCCCAGAAAAATAAAGTCTGACACTGTTTCCCCATCTATTTCCCATGAAGTGGTGGGACCGGATGCCATGATCTTCGTTTTCTGAATGTTGAGCTTTAAGCCAACTTTTTCACTCTCCACTTTCACTTTCATCAAGAGGCTCTTTAGTTCCTCTTCACTTTCTGCCATAAGGGTGGTGTCATCTGCATATCTGAGGTTATTGATATTTCTCCCGGCAATCTTGATTCCAGCTTGTGCTTCTTCCAGTCCAGTGTTTCTCATGATGTACTCTGCATATAAGTTAAATAAACAGGGTGACAATATACAGCCTTGATGAACTCCTTTTCCTATTTGGAACCAGTCTATATACATACATATGTATACATATATATATACATATATATATATGTGTGTATATATATATATACATATATATATGTGTGTATATATATATACATATATGTGTGTATATATATATATATATACACACATATATTTATATAAACACACACACACACACACATATATATATACACACACAGTTCAGTTCAGTCGCTCAGTCATGTCCAACTCTTTGTGACCCCATGAACTGCAGCACCCCAGGCCTCCCAGTCCAACATCAACTCCCGGAGTTTACTCAAACTCATGGCCATCAAGTTGGTGATGCCATTCATCCATCTCATCCTCTGCTGTCCCCTTCTTCTCTTGCCCTCAGTCCCTCCCAGCATCAGGGTCTTTTCCAATGAGTCAACTCTTCATATGAGGTAGTCAAAGTATTGGAGTTTCAGCTTTAGCATCAGTCCTTCAAATAACACCCAGGACTGATCTCCTTTAGGATGGACTGGTTGGATTTCCTTGCAGTCCAAGGGACTCTCAAGAGTCTTCTCCAACACCACAGTTCAAAAGCATCAATTCCTCTGCACTCAGCTTTCTTCACAGTCCAACTCTCACATCCATACATGACCACTGGAAAAACCATAGCCTTGACTAGATGGACCTTTGTTGGCAAAGTAATGTCTCTGCTTTGGAATATGCTATCTAGGTTGGTCATAACTTTCCTTCCAAGGAGTAAGCATCTTTAATTTCATGGCTGCAGTCACCATCTGCAGTGATTAAAGTCTGACACCGTTTCCACTGTTTCCCCATCTATTTCCCATGAAGTGATGGGACCAGACACCATGATCTTAGCTTTCTGAATGTTGAGCTTTAGGCCAACTTTTTCGCTCTTCTCTTTCACTTTCATCAAGAGGCTTTTTAGTTCCTCTTCCCTTTCTGCCATAAGGGTTGTATTATCTGCATATCTGAAGTTATTGATATTTCTCCCTGCAATCTTGATTCCAGCTTCTGCTTCCTCCAACCCAGCATTTCTCATGATGTACTCTGCATATAAGTTAAATTAGCAGGGTGACAATATAAAGCCTTGATGTACTTCTTTTCCTATTTGGAACCAATCTGTTGTTCCATGTCCAGTTCTAACTCTTGTTTCCTGATCTGCATACAGGATTTTCAAGAGGCAGGTCAGGTGGTCTGGTATTCCCATCTCTTTCAGAATTTTCCACGGTTTATTGTGATCCACACAGTCAAAGGTTTTGGCATAGTCAATAAAGCAGAAATAGATGTTTTTCTTGAACTCTCTTGCCTTTTCGATGATGCAGTGGATGTTGGCATTCTGGTTCCTCTGCCTTTTCTAAAACCAGCTTGAACATCTGGAAGTTCACGGTTCACGTACTGCTGAAGCCTGGCTTGGAGAATTTTGAGCATTACTTTACTACTGTGTGCTGCTGCTGCTAAGTCACTTCAGTCATGTCTGACTCTGTGCGACCCCATAGACGGCAGCCCACCAGGCTCCACCATCCCTGGGATTCTCCAGGCAAGAACACTGGAGCAAGTTGTCATTTCCTTCTCCAATGCATGAAAGTGAAAGTGAAGTCGCTCAGTCGTGTCTGACTCTTAGCGATCCCATGGACTGCAGCCTACCAGGCTCCTCCATCCATGGGATTTTCCAGGCAAGAGTACTGGAGTGGGGTGCCATTGCCTTCTCCGTACTAGTGTGTGAGATGAGTGCAATTGTGCAGTAGTTTGAGCATTCTTTGGCATTGCCTTTCTTTGGGGTTGGAATGAAAACTGATCTTTTCCAGTCCTGTGGCCACTGCTGAGTTTTCCAAATTTGTTGGCATATTGAGTGCAGCACTTTCACGGCATCATTTTTCAGGATTTGAAATAGCTCAACTGGAATCCCATCATGTCCACTAGCTTTGTTCGTAGTGATGCTCTCTAATGCCCACTTGGCTTCACATTCCAGGATGTCTGGCTCCAGGTGAGTGATCACACCATGGTGATTATCTGGGTCATGAAGATCTTTTTTGTACAGTTCTTCTGTGTATTCTTGCCACCTCTTCTTAATATCTTCTACTTCTGTTAGGTCAATACCATTTCTGTCCTTTATTGAACCTATGTTTGCATGAAATGTTCCCTTGGTATCTCTAATTTTCTTGAAAAGATCTCTAGTCCTTCCCATTCTGTTGTCTTCCTTTATTTATTTGTATTGATCGTTGTTTTCCTCTATTTCTTTGCACTGAAGAGTGGCGGCTGTGACAGACTGCGCAGAAGCAAGGCCAAGAGGAGCTACCCCTAACCCAAAGTCAGGGACAGCGGCCAAGAGGAGCAACCCCAAGTCCAAGGATCAGCAGCTGCGCGGGTGCAGAAGGGCCCGAGGAGCTTCTCCACGTTCAAGGTAAGGAGGGGCGGCAGTGAGGAGATATCCCTCGTCCAAGGTAAGGAGAAGATGCTGCCCTTTGCTGGACCAGCCATGAAGAGATATCCCATGTCCAAGGTAAGAGAAACCCAAGTAAGACGGTAGGTGTTGGGAGAGGGCATCAGAGGGCAGACACACTGAAACCATAATCACAGAAAACTAGCCAATCTGATCACACAGACTACAGCCTTGACTAACTCAATGAAACTAAGCCATGCCCGTGGGGCCACCCAAGACAGACAGGTCATGGTGGAGAGGTCTGACAGAATGTAGTCCACTGGACAAGGGAATGGCAAACCACTTCATTATTCTTGCCTTGAGAACCCCATGAACAGTAAGAAAAGGCAAAATGATAGGATACTGAAAGAGGAACTCCCCAGGTCGGTAGGTCCCCAATATGCTACTGGAGATCAGTGGAGAATTAACTCCAGAAAGAATGAAGGGATGGAGCCAAAGCAAAAACAATATCCAGCTGTGGATGTGACTGGTGATAGAAGCAAGGTCCGATGCTGTAAAAAGCAATATTGCATAGGAACCTGCGATGTTAGGTCCATGAATCAAGGCAAATTGGAATGGGTCAAACAGGAGATGGCAAGAGTAAACATTGACATTCTAGGAATCAGCAAACTAAAATGGACTGGAATGGGTGAATTTAACTCAGATGACCATTATATCTACTACTGTGGGCAGGAATCCCTTAGAAGAAATGGAGTAGCCACCATGGTCAACAAAAGAGTCCGAAATGCAGTATTTGGATGAAGTCTCAAAAACGACAGAATGATCTCTTCTTTTCCAAGGCAAACCATTCAATGTCACAGTAATCCAAGCCTATGCCCCAACCAGTAACGCTGAAGAAGCTGAAGTTGAATGGTTCTATGAAGACCTACAAGACCTTTTAGAACTAACACCCAAAAAAGATGTCCTTTCATTATAGGGGACTGGAATGCAAAAGTAGGAAGTCAAGAAACACCTGGAGTAACAGGCAAATTTGGCCTTGGAGTACAGAATGAAGCAGGGCAAAGGCTAATAGAGTGTTGCCAAGAGAATGCACTGGTCATAGCAAACATCCTTTTCCAACAACACAAGAGAAGACTCTGCACATGGACATCACCAGATGGTCAACACCAATATCAGATTGATTATATTCTTTGCAGCCAAAGATGGAGAGGCTCTATATAGTTAGCAAAAACAAGACTGGGAGCTGACTGTGGCTCACTTATTGCCAAATTCAGACTTAAATTGAAGAAAGTAGGGAAAACCACTAGACCATTCAGGTATGACCTAAATCAAATACCTTATGATTATACAGTGAAGTGAGAAATAGATTTAAGGGACTAGATCTGATAGACAGAGTGCTTGATGAACTATGGACAGAGGTTTGTGCCATTGTACAGGAGACAGGGATCAAGACCATCCCCATGGAAAAGAAATGCAAAAAAGCAAAATTGCTGTCTGACGAGGCCTTACAAATAGCTGTGAAAAGAAGAGAAGCGAAAAGCAAAGGAGCAAAGAGAAGATATAAGTATCTGAATGCAGAGTCCAAAGAATAGCAAGGAGAGATAAGAAAGCCTTCCTCAGTGATCAATGCAAAGAAAAAATATATACACACACATATGCATATATACAGGCTTCCCTGGTGGCTCAGTCGTAAAGAACCCACTTGCCAATGCAGGACATGGGTTCAATCTCTGGGTTGGGAAGATTCCTGGAGAAGCAAATAGCACTCCTTTATTCTTGCCTAGGAAATTCCATGGACAGAGTGGCCTGGCAGGGCTACAGTCCCATGGGATTGCAAAAGGGTCGGACAGGACTGGAGTGATTTAGCACACACACAAAATAAAAAATGCAGAAAAGCATGTCATTGAAAATGACATGAAATAATAATCAGAAAGTGTAGAAAGTACACTGGTAAATAAATAACTATTTTGATAAAATAAATTATCAAAAGGGAATTTCCACATGTGATACTAAAGGCAAGAGCACTCAATCTCTGCTGCTTCCACCCTCTGTTCACTCCCACCCCACAAACATTTGCAAATCAAGGGGAAATGGAAACTTGGTAATTAATACAACACAAAGATCAGCCCAGCTGAGACTTGAAGGTAGACACTGCTTAAATTCTGTCATTAAATAGGCAAGTGTATGTATAGATTTTTTTCCCCTTAGGCAATGACAGAAAACAACAATAACAAAATCACCTTCTTATTCAGTAAGTGAACATGATGGAGCAGGAACAGTGTAGTAAGAATGGGTGTGAGAGTGTGGACATGCTTGCAGTATAGTAGCAAAGAATATAGATCTGGAACCAACTTCATGGACATTGTCGCCCTTGATTTTCTATTCAGCCACCACACGGTCTTGAGCTTCAGTGTCTTAGGAATGAAATGGAACTCAAATGCTTTCTGTGACCTGAGAGAGTTACACAGGTCGTGTGTTAGAGGAATATGTGGAACTCTGAGAGTATTTCAGTGTCAGAAGAATCTCTTCATGTGGTACAAGAGATAGCATTCAGTAGACTTATTTCTTTTGAGTACTGTACTAAAACCAATCAAGATACATTTAAAAATTTCCTCAAAGATTGTCAATTAATTTTGAATTTATAAAACTGAATTAATATTGGATTTTTAGTGGAGACAAATTATCTGTTAAGGATGGATTTGCCTTTCAGAAATAAAGTCAGTGTAAGTCAAAGGATTAAAATGGTATTATGCTCTGTCATCTCAAATACTGATATGATAGCCAGCTGTGCAGAGAGGCAAATGTGTACCTAAAGATATTCAGTTAAGTCACTTGGTCTCTCAGGGCCTTGGTTTCTTTACATTTATATGAACTGGGTGGTCTTTTAATCGTTTTGGGTTCAAAGAATATGCCTAGCTCATTCCCTGAATGCCACGGCAAAATTAGAAAGTTTCTAAATTCTCCACCCTTACATTTTCAAGAAGCCCTCAGTCAGAATGAGAGGTGAGTCCAAGCACTCTACACGTCACTGTGGGGAGCTGACCCAGGTGATGACGGTCTACAATCTAGTATCTCTTGTGAGAGTCATGAAGCTGCTCAGGATGAGGTTGCCGTTAGTTAGAAAAAGATGCACTTGTCAGAAAAGGGCATCTCTTCTGTTCCTGTGGGCAAAGCTGACCACAGTGATTTGACAAAGACCCCATGCCTAGTATAGAACCTCTGCTCTGGTGCACATGCAATCCAGGGTCATGCCCACTGACAGCAATACTTTGGAGGAAGTTCATTCCCAAGAGTAAGTCTCATTTGAGCAGGGCCCTCAGAACAACTTTGTTCATACACAGAGCCACTTCCCACAGTGAAACAGCCTACAGGTGTTGGGTAAAAACTGGTTTCAGTAAAATTATTCTAGGAATTTAGAAACTCTGTTTCCCTTCCCCCCCTGAGACTCCCTATTTCTAGAGATGTGGAGTTTTTCTTTTTTTAAAAATATCTTCAAATCATAAATGGGACTCTGCATTTCTCATTCCAGATTCTACAGACATATCCCTCAGACATTCCCAGGGTTTTTATTTACTGAGGGAGGTTGCTCTTAGTGAGCTCTTCACCTACCCTGTGATGAAACTGAGTACTTGTCTAGTCAACAAGAATAGGTTTAACCTGTGGCAGGATACCCGCTCTAGTAAGATCTGTCATGACTTGGTAAAGCAGAGGCAATAATCTACAATCATATTCTGTAGGGACTTGAGTGCCCTGTGGAGGTACCTGTGAGATCTGCATAAAGGACAACGGTGATGAGATTAGTCTCTCCGTAATAACACAGAGCTCCATATCAGCAGTTAAAGATCAAAGGAGTCTTCACAAATGAATGAGCCCTTAATGTTTTGTTGGACAAACACAAAGACCATTTTCAAATGCACCTTATTAGAACCTCTTTTGGCCCTGTTGAAGTTCGCAAACTTGTAAGGTAACTTTTCCCTTTGGTACGCAGTGTCTGGAGCTCTCATCTGTCCTACATGGGTTTCTTCAGGACTTTCCTCCCCCAGAGAGCCACAAGGCTGTCTTCATCTACAGAGCAAAGCTGAAATTCTGATGTAAGTGTGTAGTGGTCTTTAGCCTCTGGCTAATGAGCATTCCACTCCTTCTGATTGCAAATCAAACTTTAATAAACACAAAGTCTTATTTTACTTTGAGTCTCTTAATTTTTTTCCAAAAAAGGATAGTCAGGGGGTGCTTAGAATGGAAGCCCACAATTCATACCCTTCCCTCAACCTAGAAACAATGAGTTAACTATTCTATGTTTAAGGTATACATATATGAAGTAACTTAAATAAACTGCATTATGACTAAAATAATTTTGGGGAATCACTGCACATCTTTTAGAACTCCATTAATAAATCATATTTCATATGACTATAAATTACAGAAATCCCTGGCACACTGGCTTAAACAGACAACCATACCATGTTATTTTCTATTCAGAAGTAGGCCAAGATAGGTTATATAATCAGTCTTTCTTCATCATTGTAAAAATGTAGCTTTTATCTTCAAGTTTACAAGAAAACTGCCATACTCAAAAAAAAAAAAAAAAAAAAGCCAACAACTGCATCTGTGTTCTCAGAAGACTGCAGAAATACCAAATGCTCTTCTCTTGGTGAGACTCTTTTTCCTTAGTTTCCTCCCCAGGACTCCCTGGCTACCTCTCAGTAGCCAGAATTGCACCCTATAGCCAGCTGTATCTGTGACGGAGCCTGGTAGAGCAATAATTTCTCTTGGGTATGCTGACATCTCAAAGTTTTATTTCTCTTAGTGAGAAAGACAAATAACTGGAGAGTCTAGAAGCAGTCTGTTACCATGTTCGAGCCCAAATATATCTATCATGCCATGATTCTATGCTAATTTTATGAGCTATTTAAAAGAACAGAGAGAAAATAAAAGTGTCCTGTCATAAGAATCTAAAGGGAACCTTGTATGTGTAAAAAATTATGAATGATCTTAGAAAAGATCTTACTCCTCTCCAGACGTTCCAGTCCCTATAGGATGCTCCCTCTTGGCTGCCTAGGGACATGCTCAATGACTCCAAAGAGTTCTGACTTCCTGGGTACACCCACATGTAGACACTTTGAGTTACAGAAGAATTTGTCTGCCTTATGCCTCATCAGAACCAAATTCTTTTCACTATTTTGAAACAGGTTAATTTGTTCCAGATAAATTAATGGTTACTTATCATTTTTTCCTGTAGATCTCTAGAGATATAGGGTATGAATTTGAATCCAGGTGGAATTTTTGAACTATATATGACTAAACTATGTGTTAACCATCACTTGAGACTTGAGTTCCTTATGTATAAAAATGAATATATTATCTAACTCCAGAGTTATTTGTGAGAGTTTAGAACATTTGGCAATGTTATGAAGTGGTCAGGTACATGGAGTCCACATTAAGAACAACTGGTTTCAAATACTCAACCACCAGTATTTATATGACTTTAAATGCATTATTTACATGTCTAAATATTAGTTACTTCACCTAAAAATTGAAATGATAATATTTCCCAGTAGAACCCTTGTGAGATGAAGGGTGATGAGTTCTTTTACTAAGAACTTAATATAGTTCCTACTATGGAGTAAGTGTTCAATGGATATTGGCTTTTATTAGCAGTATTTAAGTGTAATGACTGGCATCCCAAAAGTGCTTAAAAAATCAGTTAATCTCTACAACCATGGAATACCACAGTTTTGAGATAATTTGATTTTATTTTATATATTTTAAAGTATATATTATTTCAGTTGAACTTATTAAAAGTCTTTCTCCTTAGAGGCTGTAATCACAAAGTCTAATTAGCCGTCTGATTTTTATTTGGTCCTTCTAATAGATATTATTCCAGTCTGGAGGTTTTCATATATAAATTGTTGCTGCTGCTAAGTCACTTCAGTTGTGTCCGACCCTGTGTGACCCCACTGACGGTAGTCCACCAGGCTCCCCCATCCCTGGGATTCTCCAGGCAAGAACACTGGAGTGGGTTGCCATTTCCTTCTCCGATGCATGAAAGTGAAAAGTGAAAGTGAAGTCGCTCAGTCGTGTCCGACTCTTCGCTACCCCATGGACTGTAGCCCGCCAGGCTCCTCCACCCGTGGGATATTCCAGGCAAGAGTATTGGAGTGGGGTGCCATTGCCTTCTCCGATATAATTGTTAGGGTGATATATTATTTAGGGCAATATTGCCTACTTTTTTTGGATAAACGAATCCAATGGCAGAAATATATTTCAGTGTAAATCAAATCTTACATGTTTAACTAATGAGTTTTTTACATGATTTATAAATCATATAAATAGTTGCAGAGTTTAGTCAATCTTCAAATTATGTTTCCTAAATTTATTTGAAAATTTGAAATATACAACAGCTATGAAATTTGGGTGTGATATAAAGTTTCTTATGTAAGGCTAATCTCATAAACTGTGACATACTGAACTGCAAGTTCTGGTGACTTACAACATTTTTTCAGGAGTTTGCCAAAGTCAATGAACAATTAATCCAACATCATTTAATTTGAAAAGGACTTTGGAGTCAACTATATTGAAAAGAATAAATGCAGTACTTATCTCAGTGTGTTTCTTTTTCCTACTCTGTGATGATTTAAAAAATAAAGATAACCCTAAAAATTATAGGTCTGTCATCATCACTACTTATATGTTGGAAACTTATTGAAAGATATCAAAAAATCAATTTGCAAGCACCTAGAAAATCATGGGTTACTGGGTAAAATCTGCCTGGCATCGTGAAAAGTAAATCCTGTCAAATCAACTTAATTTCCATCTATGACAGAAGTGACAAGAATGGTAGACACAGAGAACTTGATAGACAAAATATATCCTGACTTTGGTAGCAGCAGCTCCATATAATAACAAGAGAAAATACAGTTTGGTGCCATTTTATTAAGAGCTCCTATTAATGACTATGCTTAGTATATCTGGAAATAATACTTATTTGGAATATTAGATGAGAAATTAGATATAAAGATGCTCAAATCCTAAAATGTGACAGGGATGATTCTGGTAATTTTCTCATGAAAATTTGAAAGGTATTAGTAGATTTAAAACCAAGCAGGAATCACCATTATTTCCCTTTGTTGAAAGTCACTCAGATGCTGTTATGTCTGACTCTTTGCAATCCCATGGACTGTGGCATGCCAGGCTTCCCTGTCCTTCACCATACCCGGAGATGCTCAAACTCATGTCCATCAAGTCGGTGATGTCCTCCAACTATCTCATCCTCTGTTGTCATCTTCTCCTGCCTTCAATCTTTCTCAGCATCAGGGTCTTTTCTAATGAGTCAGCTCTTTACATCAGGTGGCAAAAGTATTGCAGCTTCAGCATCAGTCCTTCCGATGAATATTCAGGGTGGATGTCCTTTAAAACTGACTGGTTTGATATCCTTCCAGTCCAAAGGACTCTCAAGAGTCTTCTCCAACACCAGGTCTATCATGCCTCTTTCCTCGACTTTATTCATGCCTTTGTTAAATTATGAATGTCAAGCTAAAGATTAGCCACTAGAAAGGGTATCAGTTCAGTTCAGTTCAGTTCAGTCACTCAGTCATGTCCGACTCTTTGTGACCCCATGAATCACAGCATGCTAGGCCTCCCTGTCCATCACCAACTCCCGGAGTTCACTCAAACTCATGCCCATCGAGTCAGTGATGCCATTCAGCCATCTCATCCTCTGTCATCCCCTTCTCCTCCTGCCCCCAATCCCTCCCAACAGGCTATAGAGAATCATAATGTCCATGTAATGTTGCAATGGGATCATTCTCTGAGTTTTGGAGTTTGGAGGCACAGGAGAATAGAGTAAATTAATGGTGGGAAATCAGATGTACCATTGAATCACCGCTTCTGCCCTGTGAGGGATATATTTTTATGTATGACCACAAGGATTTCTTTCCACAAGAAGAGTTTAATGTATCCCTCTCATTTCTGAACACTCAAGACATTTAACAAAATGAAGTTTCCTCAAACCAGAGAAAAAGTTCTATTTTTATGAAACACTACTAGTTCCTAAGCAGTAACTCAGATACCTGAATACATAATAAAATAGCAAACCATTGGGTAAAAGAAAATTATTAATTTTAAAGTGAATTTTGAGGAATCATATTAGCAGAGACTTATTTAGAAATAGTGTTAAAAGACCTGATTTCAGTACACTGAATCCCAGCCTAGACAATTTAAGTTCATTAGAGGCTCAGTTGGTAAAGAATGTGCCTGCAATGCAGGAGACCTGAGTTTGATCCCTGGGTCAGGGAGATCCCCTGGAGAAGGAAATGGCAACCACTCCAGTATTCTTGCCTAGAGAATCCCATGAAGAGAGAAGCCTGGTGGGCTAGGAGTTGGCAATAAGTCTGACACGACTTAGCAACTAAACCACCATCAGAATAGGAGACAGATTCAGACTTAAAGTGAAGAAAGTGGGGAAAACCACTGACTATTCAGGTATGACCTAAGTCAAATCCCTTATGATTATACACTGGAAGTAAGAAATAGATTTAAGGGACTAGATCTGATAGACACAGTGCCTGATGAACTATGGATGGAGGTTCGTGACATTGTACAGGAGATAGGTATCAAGACCATCCCCATGAGAAAGAAATGCAAAAAGGTAAAATGGCTGTCTGAGGAGGTCTTACAACTAGCTCTGAAAAGAAAAGAAGTGAAAAGCAAATGAGAAAAGGAAAGATACAAGCATCTGAATGCAGAGTTCCATAGAATACAAGGAGAGATAAGAAAGCCTTTCTTCAGTGATCAATATAAAGAAATAGAGGGAAACAATTGAATGGGAAAAACCAGAGATCTCCTCAAAAAAATTAGAGATACCAAGGGAACATTTCATGCAAAGATGATGCAATAAAGGAAAGAAATGGTATGGACCTAACAGAAGTAGAAGATATTAAGAAGAGGTGGCAAGAATACACAGAAGACCTGTACAAAAAAGATCTTCATGACCCAGATAATCACCATGGTGTGATCATTCACCTAGAGCCAGACATCCTGGATTGTGAAGTCAAGTGGGCCTTAGAGAGCATCACTACAAACAAAGCTAGTGGATGTGATGGAATTCCAGTTGAGCTATTTCAAACCCTGAAAGATGATACTGTGAAAGTGCTGCACTCAATATGTCAGAAAATTTGGAAAACTCAGCAGTGGCCACAGTTTTCATTCCAATTCCAAAGAAAGGTAATGTCAAAGAATGCTCAAACTACTGCACAATTGCACTCATCTCACACGGTAGGAAAGTAATGCTCAAAATTCTCCAAGCCAGGCTTCAGCAATATGTGAACTGTGAACATCCAGATGTTCAAGCTGGTTTTTGAAAAGGCAGAGGAACCAGAGACCAAATTGCCAACATCCACTGGATCATCGAAAAAGCAAGAGAGTTCCAGAAAAACCTCTATTTCTCCTTTATTGACTATGCCAAAGCCTTGACTGTGTGGACCACAATAAACTGTGGAAAATTCTTCAAGAGATGGGAATACCAGACCACCTGACCTGCCTCTTGAGAAACCTGCATGCAGGTCAGGAAGCAAGAGTTAGAACTGGACATGGAACAACAGACTGGTTCCAAATAGGAAAAGGAGTATATCAAGGCTGTATACTGTCACCCTGCTTATTTAACTTATATGCAGAGTACATCATGAGAAACGCTGGGCTGGAAGAAGCACAAGCTGCAATCAAGATTGCTGGGAGAAATATCAATAATCTCAGATATGCAGATGATACCACCCTTATGGCAGAAAGTGAAGAAGAACTAAAGAGCCTCTTGATGAAAATGAAAGAGGAGAGTGAAAAAGTTGGCTTAAAGCTCAACATTCAGAAAGCTAAGATCATGGCATCCAGTCCCATCACTTCATGGCAAATAGATGGGGAAACAGTGTCAGACTTTAGTTTTTTGGGCTCCAAAATCACTGCAGATGGTGACTGCAGCCATGAAATTAAAAGATGCTTACTCCTTGGAAGGAAAGTTATGTCCAACCTAGACAGCATATTAAAAAGCAGAGAAATTACTTTGTCAACAAAGGTCTGTCTAGTCAAGGCTATGGTTTTTCCAATGGTCAGGTATGTATGTGAGAGTTGAACTATAAAGAAAACTGAGCACCGAAGAATTGATGCCTTTAAACTGTGGTATTAGAAAAGACTCTTGAGAGTCCGTTGGACTGCAAGGAGATCCAACCAGTACATCCTAAAGGAGATCAGTCCTGGTTGTTCATTGGAAGGACTGATGTTGAAACTGAAACTCCAATACTTTGGCCACCTGATGCAAGGAGCTGACTCATTTGAAAAGACCCTGATGCTGGGAAAGATTGATGGCGGGAGAAGAGGGCATGACAGAGGATGAGATGGTTGGATGGCATCACCAACTCAATGGACATGGGTTTGGGTGGACTCTGGGAGTTGGTGATGGACAGGAAGGCCTGGTGTGCTGTGGTTCATGGAATTGCAAAGAGTCGCACAAGACTGAACGACTCAACTGAACTGAAACATTGCAAGACGTAAAACACAATAGACCACCCCCGTCCCCCCAAAAAAGTGCTTTCTTAGACCAGGAATATTCATCTTACATACCAGCTCTAACACATTTGCAGTGGCTAGGCTTACTGTCGGAAAAGGCAATGGCACCCCACTCCAGTACCCTTGCCTGGAAAATCCCATGGAAGCAGGAGCCTGGTGGGCTGCCGTCTATGTGGGGTCGCACAGAGTCGGACACAACTGAAGCAACTTAGCAGCTGCAGCAGCAGCAGCAGCAGACTTACTGTAAAGAGTGACATGATCAGCAAGTGAACCATAAGTGCCCTGACCATTCATTTGATGGACATGGAAGACATTCTCCTTTTCCCATAATGACAAAAACTGGATGTTTATATCATAGATTAACTGTAGTATTTATATTTGATTGTACAATTAATCCAGATGGAGTAATTATTCTTGAATATCCATTTATTCAGGCTCAACTAGGCACTAGTATCTTTGTTAGGATTTGAATTAAGACTTTCAAGTGTTTATAAATACACTCAATCTATGTAAACCTACCTGGCTGCTAAAGTCCAGAATCTAATGCACAGAATGTGTAACTTGGACCTTTTAAGGAATTTTAGCAAGACTTATTCTGCTGGACAGTGCTAATTCATCCAATCTAAAATTATTTGATGCCTGGATTTCTCTTACAATACATCTATGAATGGGCACTCCAGAATGGGCTGGAACATCTTTTTTTTTAATTAATCATTCACTTGAGACACACTAACTGATATTCAATATGTGCTGGAAAAAGGCATCAGATATTGGATAAACCCAATGACCCCATGCTATCTTTGCCCAGGATTTTATAGTCTGATAAGAGATTCCAAGTCAGAATTTATCTCTGACTTCATTAATTCTTGAAAAGGTAGTGGTGCTGTGTGTGGTTCAGAACAGGGCACTTGCATTAACTTTGATTTTTAAAAACTCTTTCTTGCATTAACCTCAGATATCCTTGTAATGTCCCCTCCCACCCCCCATGAGCCTATTCTAAACTTGGGGCTATACAGAACAAGTCTAGTCCTTCCTCCACAGAAAAAAAAAAAAGGGCTTTAAAATTCTGAAAAAAAAATTCTACTTGGTCGCATAAATCAACTTCTATCCAAATGGACCTTACCAGAAATAGTCTTAATTTTCTCAAACATCTCAGCTCTAACCCATCACCTACAACCAGAATTAATCACATATCCTCTTAGCGCCTTGTAGATAAGTCATGTATCTTTTTCCCTTTAGTAGATGGAAAAATCTAAACGTTAGTGTTTTGATTCATTTGCAAGCTTCTGCACATTTTACACAGAACAAAATTGAATAGATTTTAATTGAATATAAAAGAGAAAAACATTTTAGCTCCTAGAAAATAAATATCAAGGGCTTGTAGAGAATATAGAGAAATTACAATGGCTGGTATAGATTCTCAGAGAAATATGACATATTTAATCTTAAGAATTCCTTTTTTGATAATGCTATGTTTTCATTAGAGTCATTTTCTGACTGAGTGTAAACTGTTACATAAAGAAGTGATAAAAACACTTAACAAATAATATCTGATGGACATGACCCTAGTATTGAAGTAGGGTTCAAGAAGCATTGCTTTTAGGTTGGGAAGGTCTGGGAGTCTCAGGGAAAGACCAGAGGCTATTTGAAAACAATTTCAAAACTGTTTTTGACAATAATAGTTCATAACGGCTAAATAACAACAGCCTTTGAAACATAGATTTCTTGCATTAGACATTGTAGTAGACACCCTGCAATCAAACAACCTCATTGTCCTGGTCATAAGAGACTCTGCTTGTTCAAATTCACAGTTAGTGACAGAGACAGTAGTAAATATGATGGACAACAGCCTTAACATATCTTTCGGTTAGACTAAACATTAGATTTCTTATTGACTCTAGGTCCCTATCCTCCCATTTCTTAGAGTATTTACTTTAGATAACTTGCAACTGTAATTTATTTCTTTGTCCTTTGCCATGTAAATCTTCTTCCAGTATCCTGTCAATTTTCCAACCCAGGAATGTTGGTTTTTCAAGAAACTGGGACCATCCCTTTGAAATGTAATCATTAAGAAAGATAGTTCCCTTGTGTCTTGAGAGACTAGAAGTCCAAATTCAATAATTGCCAATTGGTAAACACAGATGGTTCAATCATATTGACCAAACTCCCCACCAAGGTCCTAAGCACCATTCAACTACCTCATGCCAGTGCCTAATATTCTCCTACCTATTCCCCCCAATAAAGCTGAATGCATGTTGCAATGTTCTTGTACTCAATTTTCCTTGATTATTTAACTTGCCCATGCTTCTTTGACAGAATGCATGTCTTCAGACTTGACCTATTTCTATGATGCCATATTCTCTCTAGTTGGTAACTGGTGTTACCACTTAACAGAAAAAAGAAAGACAGCTACCAGTTTCTTGGGCCACTATAAAACAAATCATACTCCAAAGAAACTCCTTTGTAAACTGTGGAGTACTGATGTCAAACTTTAGTATGCTTAAGAATTTCTCACAATGCTTTTTGAAAATGTAGATTCCCAAGTTTCATTATCAGCGATTCTGATTAAGTATATCTGTGGTTGGTTCGGAAATACATATTTTAATATGAATCAAATGACCCCTGCTACAGGTTCTGATTTACATCATAAACTTAATAAGGGAAAAATTCAAATCTATCTTGTTCTCAATTTTATCCCCAGCACAGGACCCTGCTGCTGTTGTTGAGTTGCTAAGTCATATCTGACTCTTTTGTGACTCCATGGAGTATAACCCACCAGGCCCCTCTGTCCATGGGATTTCCCAGGCAAGAATACTGGAGTAGGTTGCCATTTCCTTCTCCAGGGGATTTCCCTGACCAAGGAATCTTCTGCTTGACATGGGAATTCTTTACCACTGAGTCATCACATAAGCCCAGTATAGCACCTAGCATTCCATAAATATTGTGGAGATGACTGTTTTTGCTAGACATTTTTCCAATACATATGTTTTTCCTTTATGGAAATTTAATGCTTATGACTAGAATTTTAAATATAATCTATTTCATAAATTTATAAATACTTCAAGAAGTTTTCTTTTCTTGAAGAAAATAATAAGTGCTCTAATAACAGTCATATCTTAAGTTTCATTGCAATATTTAAATGTGTTTCTCTCACATTTTCTTATTAGGTCCTCATAGCAGTCCTTCTAAGAAAACATATTATCTTCCCATTTTGCAGATGAGAACACTGAATTTCAGAGAGAATTAGTGACTTCTAATTACAACAAATTCATCATAGGGGGCTGGAATGCAAACCTAGGAAATCAGAGATAGATACCTGGAGTAACAGGCAAGTTTGGCCTTGGAGCACAAAATGAAGCAGGGCAAAGGCTAACAAGGGTTTTGCCAAGAAAACACATTGGTCATAGCAAACACTCTTGTCCAACAACACAAGAGAAGACACTACACATGGACATCACAGGATGGTGAATACCAAAAACAGATGGATTATATTCTTTGCAGTCGAAGATGGAGAAGATCTATACAGTCAGCAAAAACAAGACCAAGAACTGACTGTGATCAGATCGTGAACTCCTTATTGCAAATTTCAGACTTAAATTGAAGAATGTAGGGAAAATCACTAGGTCATTCAGGTATGACCTAAATCATATCCCTTGTAATTACATAGTGGAAGTGACAAATGGATTCAAGGGATTAGATCTTATAGACAGAGTGCCAGAAAAACTATGGACAGAGGTTCGTAACATTCCACAGGAGGCAGTGAACAAAATGATCCCCAAGGAAAAGAAATGCAAAAAGGCAAAATGGTTGTCTGAGGATGTTTTGCAAACAGCTGAGAAAAGAAGAGAAGCAAAAGACGAAGAAAAGAAAAGATACACCCACCTGAATGCAGAGTTTCAAAGAATAGCAAGGAAAGATAAGAAAGACTTCTTAAGTGAATAATGCAAAGAAATAGAGGAAAACAAAAGAATGGGAAAGACTAAAGATCTCTTTAAGAAAATCAGAGCTACCAAGGGAACATTCCATGCAAAGATGGGCACAATAAAGGACAGAAATGGTATGGACCTAACAGAAGAAGAAGATATTAAGAGGAGGTGGCAGGAATACACAGAAGAACTATACAAAAAATAGTTTTAATGATATGGATAACCACAATGACGTGAACACTTGTTGAGTGGTTATCAGACATCCTGGATTGTGAAGTCAAGTGTGCCTTAGAAAGCATTACAACAAACAAAGCTAGTGGAGGAGATGGAATTCCAGCTGAGATATTTCAAATCCTAAAAGATGATGCTATTAAAGTGCTGCACTCAATATGCCAGCAAATTTGGAAATCTCAGCAGTGGCCACATGACTGGAAAATGTCATTTTTAATTCCAATATCAAAGAAGGGTAATGCCAAAGAATGTTCAAACTACTATAGAATTGCACTCATTTCATATGCTAGCAAGGTAGTGCTCAAAATCCTACAAGCTAGACTTCAACAGTATATGAAATGAGAACTTCCAGATGTAATAGCTGGATTTAGATAAGGCAGAGGAATCAGAGATCAAATTGCCAACATCTGTTCAATGACAGAAAAAAAAGTGAATTCCAAAAAAACAACTGCTTCATTGACTACACAAAAACCTTTGACTGTGTGGATCACAATAAACTGTGGAAAATTCTTAAAGAGATGAGAATAGATCACCTTACCTGTCTCCTGAGAAATCTGCATGCAGGTCAAGAAGCAGCAGTTAGAACTGGACATGGAACGACAGACTGGTTCCAAATTGGGAAAGAGTATGTCAATACTGTATATTGTCACCCTGCTAATCAAGATTGCCAGAAAATTATCAGTAACCTTAGATATGCAGATGACACCACCCTTATGGCAGAAAGTGGAGAGGAACTAAAGAGCCTCTTGATGAAGGTGGAAGAGGAGAGTGAAAAATCTGGCTTAAAACTCAAGATTCAAAAAACTAAGATCATGGCATCCAGTTCTATCACGTCATGGCAAATAAATGGGGAAATAATGGGCACAGAGACAGTTTAAATTCTTGGGCTCCAAAATCACTGCAGATAGTGACTACAGCCATGAAATTAAAATATGCTTGCTGCTTGGAAGAAAAGCTATGACAAACCTAGACAGTGTATTAAAAAAGCAGAGACACCACTTTGCCAACAAAGTTTTGCATAGTCAAAGCTATGTTTTTTCCAGTAGTCATGTACAGATGTGAGAGTTGGACTAATAAGAAGGCTGAGCGCTGAAGAATTGATGCTTTTGAACTGTGGTGTTGGTGAAGACTCTTGAGAGTCCCTTGGACTGCAAGGATATCAAAGCATTCAATTCTAAATATTCATTGGAAGGACTGATGTTGAAGCTGAAGCTCCAATACTTTGGCCACCTGATGCTAAGGGTCTACTCATTGAAAAAAAACCCTACTGGGAAAGACTGAAGGCAGGAGGAGAAGGGGACAACAAAGGATGAGATGGTTGAACGGTATCACTGATTCAATGGATGTGAGTTTCAGGGAACTTAGGGAGATTGAAAGGACAGGGAATTCTGTCTTGCTGCAGTACCTAGGGTCACAGAGAGTTGGACATGACTGAGTGACTGAACAACAACAATGCAACACAACGCATGATAGACAACATGTGTTGTCTTTTGGCTGTAAGCTTAAGGCCATGGAGAAAGTTTGGTAAATGCTTTTAAATTATGTGTTATATTACTTTAAACAGATCTATAGATGTTTAAAAATAAAAAGCATGTATTTTTGATGGTTTATTAATAGGGTTATATTTTACATTGTAGTCTTTAGATTAATGTTGTAAATTTAAATTCTTCTTAAAAATAAGCTTTGCTTAAACAAAATAAAGGAATGTAGCATATTTTTTCTAAGTTTCCAATATCCTTAAAGGTTTGAGCAACAACTACTCTTTACAATTTTATTTTTATTGGTATCTCTTTGTTATCTTTAAACCAGACATCAAGGAAAAAATTTTTTAAATATAATTTTCCATTGCCTTGTGTACTATAAGAAATTTTTAAAGCTTAAAAATATACATAGTTAAATCCAACTGATGCTGAGTGTTGAATAAAATAAAAGAATCTACTTTTTTCCAACTGAGAGGACAGAAGTTTTTTAGAAACTCTCAAGTTATACTTTATTGCTCCTTTCATTTGTTGTAGGTCCATTGGGGATTTATATGCTTATTAATAAGTTCATTTTCTGATAAGTAACCTTCAGTGCTGTATAAAATTTTATGTTTGGATACAAAGTTCATCTATTAAGTGAATCTATATTTTAGTGGAGGTGAGGTGATTGGAGGTATATATGACACTTTGATTTTTGTTAACTCTAATTCCATAGACTAGTCAAATATATTTCTGAGATTCTAACATGAATGTTCTCTGGAGGGTGTGGATATCTTCTCTGTTCAGTCCCAAATGTATCACATTTTTTATAAATATTTTTCATAATTACCAAAGCACAAGGATATTGTACCTAACATTGCTGAAATATGTATAAAATCAGGCCTCAAGGAAAACATGAACGCTCTTAATGAAAGGAGAAAAGAACCTGTCCCAAAACTGCAATCAAGGATAGTCTTCCCAGCATCTCAGTCAAACCTAATATACAGCAAGATCTTAATTAATAATCTGCCCCTTTAAACTGCTCCTTCTACCTAAAATATGCTGAAGTCTGATAACAAATGTCTTTTCATCTCTTCCTTCTCCTGCCATTTCTTGCTAAGCTCACTGAAAAAGTAATGTGTCTCACTGTCTATAACTACTTGTTGGCATTTTCTCATTAGCCCTCCATAATTTGGATTCCAGCTCTGCCATACTGCTGAACTGATTCTCACAAATTGAAACTAACATCAATATCATAGTATTCTATAGACACTTTGCAGTCTTTATCATATTGAAGCTTGCAGTCCTTAAAGTTTTCTACTTTGTTTCTTGTAGAACTATGAAATCATCTTTGTGATAAGACCTACTTACTTTTATTTTGAAAACACTTTTGAGAAATGATCTGTAAGTTGCCAAGCATGTAAATTATTCTCACTAATTACTAAGTATCTGGAAAAGACTCTGATACTGGGAGGGATTGGGGGCAGGAGGCGAAGGGGACGACAGAGGATGAGATGGCTGGATGGCATCACTGATTTGATGGATGTGAGTCTGAGTGAACTCTGGGAGTTGGTGATGGACAGGGAGGCCTGGCGTGCTGTGTGATTCATGGGGTCGCAAAGAGTTGGACAGGACTGAGTGACTGAATTGAACTGAACTGAATGCTTAAGATATCTATGCAAAGTATCTATGCTTAAGAATCTATGCAAAGTATCTATGCTTAAGATAAATGCATTAACACATAGTCCTGATGTAAAGAACATGAAGGTCTCTACTGATTTCTTTGTGGCTTCTCTGCATTAGGAGGGTTAACAACTAGTTGGCACAGCTTTGCAACAGATCAACATTTCCTCCTAAATTTTTGGCAATTTACTCAACTTTACTTCTTCATCATATTCATACTATATATCCTTACTCTAAAAAACTGCTTTTGATTGGCTGTGGAGAAGGGTACAAGGTCTTGCTTAAAACATTTTATAGAACAATCATCAGGCATTTTTCTAGTTTCTGTATGTACCAGATAAGGTATGTCAGTAAATACATGTTTAGTATGAGAAAATGTAATCTTGAAAATACATGACAAAGAGATTAATGCCTATTAGTGACAAATCAGCTAACCCTCGAAGACTGGTCTCTCACTTTCTATGTCTTTGGTATTTCCACAGAAAATTACTATGTTTTATAATTATTTGAGGATATACAGCAACATTCAATAAGGATTTATATGACTCAGTCCTATCCTAGGGAATGCACTTTCTGCCCCAGAGGCTCTCCCTATCAGTGCTGTTTACAGTTGAACCCTGAACTTTCCAAGTTGCCTGCAAAGCAATAGGCACTGTGCCTCTAGAAAGTCAAACTAGTAAACTGAGGGGTAATCTGCAGTTCAGGTGTAACTGAACATCATTTTTTTTTTTTTTTTGGCCGAAAAGCACCGTGTCTTTAAACAAATTTTAAAAAGGAGTTATATTTATGTGAATTTAACTTTTTAAAATTAACCATATCAAGGAAACAATAATTAAAACAGAAATCATAAATTATAATGTGCTCCATGTCCAAAATAGTGTGTTTGAGGATTTTTCTTCCTTTCTAATAGGCGTTTAATTTACTTCCTTCCAAGTTACTTATGTTATAACTTGCCAATTCATTAAGCTTCCCTAAATTTATGGCCATCTGTTCTATTTTTGCTTGAGCAGAAGAATGCAAAAATGCATTAAACTACATGGTGATTCATTTTCTACCTTACTCAACACTGGCAGTTTCACAATTAAAATGAAACTGTTTTTTTGACAGATGGAAAGATAGTCAATGGAGCATCACTGTGTCTTCTGTTGACTCCAGAAGATCTGAAATTAACCTGACTAGAGCTACCTAATTTGGCCAGTCATGGAGAGTTGCTGGAGGAAGTTGGTGGGTGAGGGGTGTCATTTCTTTTTCCCATTAAGTAGAAAAGAGAAGAAAAGATAAAAGAAGACAACAGAAAGAGAAAATGAAGGAAACGGAATCTTTTCATTATGGCCTATATAGGAATCACTGAATTCCAAAATTAAGTTCAATAGGTGCTTTGTTCCAAATGAAATGCAAAGAGAAGCAACACAATCAGCCTTAACAGTAATCTCTACCTAAAGCTCTGCATAAAGGAAACCAGGCAAATACATAAGTCCTTTGGGTTTCTAAGACACAGACAGTAAGACTTGGACCATGAAATACCAGCATTACAATAGTGAACTGCGTGACAGAGCCTACTCCTAAAGTTCATTAACAACAAAAAAAATGACGAGCCATCAGAGGCCATGTGTGGAGAAAGAAATGCATCAGACCATTAGATGTGGAGTTCCTAAAATTAGGAAGTCAGGAAGCTATTTATGACCTAAAGGAATCATAAAGGGGAATTAGATATATCAAACCTTGTTTCTTCTCACCTGCCTATTTCTTACTATATGAAATCTGATCCATGTCTTGGCTGTTAGACTGAAGTAGAGATCATATAACTGAATATTTATGAGAGATATTCCACAAGCTATTCTTTGAGTTCCTTCTCTCACCTTCTAAGAATTTTTTTTTTTAATAATCAAATTTATTTTTTTTTTATTTTTTTAATTTTATTTTATTTTAAAACTTTACATAATTGTATTATTTTGCCAAATATCAAAATGAATCCGCCACAGGTATACATGTGTTCCCCATCCTGAACCTTCCTCCCTCTTCCCTCCCCATACCATCCCTCTGGGTCATCTCAGTGCACTAGCCCCAAGCATCCAGTATCGTGCATTGAACCTGGACTGGCAACTCGTTTCTTACATGATCTTTTACATGTTTTAATGTCATTCTCCCAAATCTTCCCACCCTCTCCCTCTCCCACAGAGTCCATAAGACTGTTCTATACATCAGTGTCTCTTTTGCTGTCTCGTACACCGGGTTATTGTTACCATCTTTCTAAATTCCATATATATATTGGAAATAAAAGCAAAAATAAACAAATGGGACCTAATTAAACTTAAAAGCTTCTGCACAACAAAGGAAACTATTAGAAGGTGAAAAGGCAGCCTTCAGAATGGGAGAAAATAATAGCAAATGAAGCAACTGACAAACAACTAATCTCAAAAATATACAAGCAACTCCTACAGCTCAACTCCAGAAAAATAAATGACCCAATCAAAAAATGGGCCAAAGAACTAAATAGACATTTCTCCAAAGAAGACATACAGATGGCTAACAAACACATGAAAAGATGCTCAACATCACTCATTATCAGAGAAATGCAAATCAAAACCACTATGAGGTACCATTTCACGCCAGTCAGAATGGCTGCGATCCAAGAGTCTACAAGCAATAAATGCTGGAGAGGGTGTGGAGAAAAGGGAACCCTCTTACACTGTTGGTGGGAATGCAAACTAGTACAGCCACTATGGAGAACAGTGTGGAGATTCCTTAAAAAACTGGAAATAGAACTGCCTTATGATCCAGCAATCCCACTGCTGGGCATACACACTAAGGAAACCAGAAGGGAAAGAGACACGTGTACCCCAGTGTTCATCACAGCACTGTTTATAATAGCCAGGACATGGAAGCAACCTAGATGCCCATCAGCAGATGAATGGATAAGAAAGCTGTGGTACATATACACAATGGAGTATTACTCAGCCATTAAAAAGAATTTTTAAACCTTTGTGTTTTTATTCTAGGACAGTTCATCTGTAGTCAGACATATATCCATCCGTGGCCTCAAGTTAGTCATCAAAGTATCAGTATTATTCATCAAAATATTAATATCAGATTTCTAAGTTTGTACTGGATCCTTCATGCAGAAATGAAGTCATAGCTTTTTTAATCCTCCCCACCATAATTTTTTTGTTATCAGTTCTGCCAACAGCACTATCCTTCTAGTCTTCCATTTTCATCATTGTTATTTTAAATTTTTTACCTTTATGCCCAGTTACTCGACCCAGGAGTTGCCATCATAATAACTCCTATTTTGGAGAATTCCATTTAACCATTATTTTTTCTCTTTCATGTTTTCTCTATACCCATCTAAATCCTTATCATGTCACACATGGATTCACCCAGGTATCCAAAGAAATGTCCATGATCATTTTCTTTTACCTTCTGCTCTCAGAAAAATATGTCCTAGATCACTCTTTAGCTAGTTAATTTTCCATGTAAAAACTGTTATTGCTCCTATATGATTCACAGAATAAGATCTAGACTCCTTGGGCTAGCAAAATTCTAGATGAGTATTACTCAACCCCCCAATATTCCATATAATCAAATCTTGTTTTAAGTTTTCCACAGTATGAACCCCTATGCTAGGAGTAAGATGGGTGTATTAGAATTACTGCTGGAACAAATTACCATAAATTTAGTGGCTTAAAATGACAGGAATTTATTATTTTATGGTGTGCAGACCAGAAGTACAAAATGAATTTTAGGGAGCTAAAAGCAAAGTGTCAACAGACTCCTCTCCCCTAAGAGGTTCTTAGAGAGAAAACGTTTCCTTGAGTTTCCTAGCTTCTATCGCTGCATTTCTTCCATTCCTCCATCCTCCTGGCCAGCAATGTATCTTCAAGCCTATTCTCCAGCTTCACTTTGGCTTTTCCTTCTTATAAAATCTCCTTGTGCTTCCCTCTAACAAGATACTTGTGCTTGGATTTTGGACCCATTTAGTAATCTAAAAAAAAAAAATCTTACCAATCTCAGGATTTTTAACTATTACATTGAGGTTATGCTGACAAATTATAGAAAGTTGGAGGTAGTTATCTGTAGAAGCCTTTATTTAGCCTAGGACAGCAGGTAATACTCTCTACACCGTCTTCAAAGTAAATTTTATGTGTCTTGTACAAGTTCCCCTACCACACCTTTAAGCAGACCTTTGAAAGCTCTTCTCTCCACCAACTGGAGACATGAGACATGCTCATTTTTCTGAGCAAAAAATCATAAAACATTTTATTTAACAAATATAAGAAACAGATAATACCTATACTATTCAAATGAATTCATTAGGCACTATGAGGAATATAAATATGTGATCCTGCCCTCACTGAATTTACTGAAGAAAAGAAACAGGCATTGAATAAATATGAGTGGGAAGAAGCTATTTATAGTCACCATTCCCATTCACTCACCTTCATTTTTTCCGTCAGCCCTCACTAATCAAGCTAACACTCTACCAGTACTGCTCTTACCAAGGACCACAGTGACATCTATGTCAGCCAAAAGTGATAAGATCATTTTTGTGTTATTTTACTTGATTTTCTTCAACAGAACTCAAAAAAGTTTCCTTTTTACCTGGAAGGTGTTAGTATTAGCATTAATATTAGTCAGAGTTCTTTGGAGAAATAGAACCAATACAAAATTGGAAATATATACCTGGAGAGAGAGAACTATATAGACACACACGCAACTATGTGTATTCAGCCATAGTGTGTATATATAGATTGATATATGACATCAGGTTTGGTAATGCATTACCCGAGGCATTGTAATATTATTCTCTTATTCAAAAAAATCTTTATCATATCAAATTCCATAATGTGGAGAGGGGAAATTTCCCCAACACCAAGTAATTCTTTAATTGTGATAGTTTCAAGTGGACACAAAGGGGGCTCAGCCAGACACATACATGTAACCATTCTCCTCAAATTCCCCTCCCATCTAGGCTGCCACAGTTCATAAAAATGACGTTAATATTAAAAAGAAAACTACTAAATGAAGTTCAAGGTTTCCCATATAGACCTTTCTGCTTGTAGTATGCATCCTAACAGACATATGTATACAATTTACTTTGTTTTAGAATCACTCACAACTCATCTCACATGACTACCACTATTTACTTGTATCATTTATGGCAGTTTAGTTAAATTTGAAGGTGTTATTACAGCAGATAACAGTTCCATGTTCTTCAAAAGTTTCATTTTTAGGTGTTAATATTTAGCTTATGACATGGAGTGGTAGAAATAAGCTCTATTGGTCTACTTTAGGAGATGTGGAAAGAAAAAAAAAATCAGCAATTTAAACTCTGAATCCCTATACAAAGTGTTTCATTTAGCCACCATCTGGTCTAGCCACCATGGTTAAATGCATAGTTATATGTGTAAGATTCACATGTATGACTTTAGCCTGTGCAAAACAATTCTGTCTTCTATGTTAACTTTCAAACAATATTAAAATCTACATGTTTTCACATATGCACAATTTTTACTCTGTAAATTCCTGTTGTGATATATTTTATTTATCCTACTCATTTTAAAAAGCTTAGAGTCATTTTCTTTTTATAAAATATAGTATTCTCTTATAACCTTAATCTATTTTGCTGTTCACTGTTATGCCAAAGCTTACATATGTATATATTCAATTCCTGTTAATATTATCACTTAGTATTACTTAATTATTTATTTCATTCCAGGAAGATTTTGAGAAAGATGTCTAGAATCTTGGATGCCATCTTATTGCTAAGTTAGTATACATAAAATAAGTGTTATGAAAATCCATCTGAGTTCCTCTCCCACCTCAAAATTCTGAATATATAAAACTGGGATCTTTCTGAATTATAGAAAATTCTAATGAAGAATTCCAATGTATCTATTACTAAAATACTATATGAATTTAAATTTCTTAAAGTCAACTAAAATACTAGAAAAATAGAATTTATCAAGAACAAAGTAATTAGATAACTAATGTAGCGTGACAAAAAAGTATGAGACTTGTACCTTGAAACCTTCCTAAATATTTCCAATATAAATTTTTCTTTAGAACCATAGACATGTAAATTACTGGTTCATTAAAACATTAATGGAAAATACTAAATTTTATAATTGTTACACAATTTAATAGTCACACTTTCTCTTACAAATACTATGTTCTACTTCATATTTCTATAAAAGCTCAACAATTAAGTTCAGTACAGAAATTAAAATTACTCAGAAAGGAAGAATGCCAGGCCACAAACTGATAATTTTATGCTCAGTAGTAACTGCATTTATCAGTAAAGAATACAATTATAGAATTATTATTTTAAAATCAATGTTAAACTACACTTTCTCTGTTTAACTCATAATGCTTTACCTCTTTTAAAGACTTAACACACATTTTTCCTTATAAACCTTTAAACAAAACTCTGTTTTTAAGAAAAAAGTTGGCAAACATTGAAATAACCAAATAATTTTTATAGACATCTAGCTTTATGCAAGTAAGACTCTTATTTCCTACCTATGTTCTATCGTGAATACAAAATTTGGATTTCTTTATGAGCTGGACACTATCTAAAAAGAAATTATCACTGGTTTACAAATAGGTAATGCTCAGGATTTTTAGCTGCATATAGTATGTTCTCAGAGTCATTTTGTCCTTTTAGCTAGGAACATACCCTTCAGTAAATTATTGTTACAATTTTTTATACCTTTTTGCAATAAAATAAGTGCTTATAATCAAATATTTTATGTTTTTGTTTTATTCATAGATACAACCCTGAATAATCATTTTTGAGACCCTAAGACATTTGAATACATTTTAAGATTGAATACATTATCATAATGTGGTTATAAAAATCATAGTAGCCAGAGCGCCTTTACAAGAGAGGAAATCTTTTTTGTCTCCAAAGCAATGAGTATATAATCTGTGCAAACAGAGCTGCTTACATGTTTACATATTGAAACCTTAGGATCCACTCAATGTCACTTGCTAGACTTGGGTCCCTAACTTAAAGCATGTGTCCTCTGCTGTGTGCTGTCTAGGCTTACTGTGAGTAGAGAATCATTCCCTTTTAATCAACTTCCGCTGCTCAAATGTGTTGCCTTTAACAGCTAAGTGTTCTTGTGGGTGTTCTGAACCCTTTAGTTTGAGAGACAGCATATCACAAAGGTCAAGAATTTTGTAACTTCTTTGGAGTATTTGAGTGGTAAAATTCATTTCCCACATGTACCATTATATTAATTGGTTAAAATGGATTTCTATCAGGTTGCAGGATTTCTTAGATGACTCAGGATATCTGGTCTCTGGAACCATCAAGAGGAAGTGGTCATTTGAAGCATCTCTGCTATATCGATATACAATTATATAGATCAAGAACTGTAACCATCTACTCTTTTCTGAATAGGAGTAGAATGTTCCTAAAGTAGAGGCACATGTGATATATTGATCTGAACTTGAGACAAATACAGGGCACCTGGTAATTCATGGAATCTTTTAGGAAAAATTAAGAGGTATAGACATATGACACAGAAGCTAAACAAATATTTGGTTATTATTCCTGACTAAAACAACAAAAGTCTTCTGAATTGAAACAAGGCAGGGAAGAGGGACAAAAAAAAAAAAAGAAAATGATTTTCCTACAGCTGGTCTTCATCCTGCTCACTCATTCCACCATGTTGGGCTCTGTGCCAAGTTAATAAACATTATTAAATGCTAAATACTAGATTGTTGTAGAAAATAAAATCATAGATTCAGAATTTAAAATAAGACTTTGTCATTAATTTTTTTTTTGAATTTAAAATAAGACTTTGTAAAAACATTAAATAAATTCTTTTATTAATCTGATTTTATATAAAATTTATTTTAAAAATTTAATGCAGAAAGAAAAAAATGGCTATTTTATCTATTGTTGCATAACAATACTACCACAAAGTTAGCAACTTAAATGAGACATGTTTATGGTGTCATTTCCTGTGGACACTGTGTAGTTGAGTACTCTGCAGTTGGGTTGCAAAGAGCTACAATCAACGTATCAGACAGGGTTGCTAGTGCCAAGCATTGTATTAGGTACTGCTGCTGCTGCTGCTGTTGCTAAGTTGCTTCAGTCATGTCCGACTCTGTGCGACCCCCATAGATGGCAGCCCACCAGGCTCCTCCATCCATGGGATTTTCCAAGCAAGAGTACTGGAGTGGGTTGCCATTGCCTTCTCCATATTAGGTACTAGAGATACAAATATGAAAAATCTGAACACAATCCATTCCTCCATGGATTTTATCATGTAATGGGAGATTTTCACCCATAGATAGATGATTTCAGCATAATGTGTTATTTAGTATACAGATGAGCTAGGATTTGGATATGTGTGGTAAGTTAAGGGGGCCAGTCAATATGAACGCTTGGCTTTTTTTTAAGCATCTATGTAGCTTGTGAGCTATGCACTGATGTTGAATATGAAGAATTGTTAACAGCTCACCATTAAATATACCTCCATAGAATAAGATAATGACACTTTACTAATATCCAAAAGTTTGTTTTCTATTATACATTTACATATAAATAAATATATACAGGCATTGTAAAAATCTCTGCTATAGAAAGATCTTGTTTCCTTTTCCTTTGTCTTAATTAGCAATGCCATTCCCCTGACATGGTTCATTGAGCCAAGAGTAGCTATCCGACCCCAGAGGAACTAATCCATAAACCAATCTGAATTAATCAGGTTCCCTTTTGAGAATATGAACTAAGATATGTGGAAACCTAATAAGCTGCTAGCTGAGGTAATGGCAGATCATTAGAGTAAAGGTCCATGAACTTCTACAGATGAGCTCCCTGGAGCTTCATGTTTTCCAGTAGTACTGAAATCCGGTTGTTCTGTTTTTCTTTAAACTTTAAAAATATGAGTTTTTACAATAAATATCTTTAACTTGGGTTAAGTTAAGCAGGTCTTTATTGTCTTCAAACAATTTTTCCTGCCTAAAATATTTTGAAGACATTGATGTCTATTAGAAAAACCAAGGAGCAAATCCTATGACTCAATTCTGATAGCATGGGATTTGTTGCTACCTGAATTTCAAAACAGAAAAACTATCTAGATTAAGGAACCATATTTTCCAAATCCAATTTCTTCTTTTATGGGTCTTTTGTATATCCCAGTATTTTCATTAGCAATGTAAATTTATATGTGTTGGTTTTCCGATAATACAGTAGAATACTAAAGGAAGAGGATCGAGGTCCTTTGGTGATCCCAGAGTACCTAGGGAATAGGGATTTAATACTTGTCGGCTTTTTATTTAGCTTATGGCATTATTAAATTCCATGGACAGAGGAGCCCGGTGGGCTACAGTCCACAGAGCCACAGAGTTGGACACAACAGACCGGCTACATGCACACATACACATTATTTTCATAGAGAAAAAAATTGTGTTCCACTAAATGCAGAAGAAACCAAGTCTTCACTCATAACATAAAGCAAGGGTCATATTTATAATTACATGTCATTCAAGGAGGAAGGTGACTGAATTCTGAATGGATTATTTCAAATTATTATGAGGGGGCTAGGATATTTTTTTTAACCTTTATCATTTCCTCAGGGGTTTTACAAAATTAAGGCAATTTTTGTTCAGCAAGTGTGATGTATCTGTTAAATGAACTATATTGAGATTTTAGGGAATACTCTAGAGAACTTAGTTAAATACGGTTATGTACTGAGAGTTAACTTAGGCAGGGAGTCCAGGGCCCTTTAAGGAGGAGGTGAACCTTTTTGCTCATGCCTTCCTTAAGCCTTATGCAACAAGGTATCTTGCCCAATAACTGGCCTTTCTTTAGGTCCTGGAGCTGAAAATTACACTGCAAGACAATGTCTTACTTAAGGAAATGCTTCTCTTAGGCTCTATGTTATTGATTTTAATTGTAACAAATCTTGCCTGGGAACCTGTTTCCCAAGAATTGTACCCCTGATTACATAGCAACAGTATATCTTACAGAGAGACATTGCCAGGAATTTGCTCCTTCTGGCTAACATTGTACTGAAGTTATCTCAGGATATATGACTTGGGAAAGGGTCTATGGAACTCTTACAACCTTGAGCTATTCTTTTTACCTATTCTCAGCAGCCATTTGAGAAGTATATAAGGCCCTGCTTAAACTAGTGAGGGTGAGCTCTCTTTCTACCCATTTCCAATGTCTATGTCAGAAGCGTTCTCTGTCCTGTCACTTTATTTTTTTATTTTTTTTTCCCTGTTTTTTTTTTTCCTAATTTTATTTTATTTTTAAACTTTACATACTTGTATTAGTTTTGCCAAATATCAAAATGAATCCGCCACAGGTATACATGTGTTCCCCATCCCGAACCCTCCTCCCTCCTCCCTCCCCATACCATCCCTCTGGGCCGTCCCAGTGCACCAGCCCCAAGCATCCAGCATCGTGCATTGAACCTGGACTGGCAACTCGTTACCTACATGATATTTTACATGTTTCATTGCCATTCTCCCAAATCTTCCCACCCTCTCCCTCTCCCACAGAGTCCATAAGACTGTTCTATACATCAGTGTCTCTTTTGCTGTCTCGTACACCGGGTTATTGTTACCATCTTTCTAAATTCCATATATATGCGTTAGTATACTGTATTTATGTTTTTCCTTCTGGCTTACTTCACTCTGTCCTGTCACTTTAAATTTTGCTGCACAGAGCTCTGAGTGACTGAGACCCATTTTTGAGGTAAATCTTCTCCTTCGGAGATCACAAACTCTGCAACAACCTCTCTAAGCTGTCAGTAACTTGTCCATACATCTTCATATCTAATCAATATAATAGAATTAAAAACTGGCTATTTAAGATTATATGTTTACTGATCCAAAATTCATTTTTTTCTTCCCAATATTACTGTGAATTTATTCAGGACATATTTAGGATCATGTTCTAACTATGAGGCATTGTGCTAGGAATAGGTCTACTGTGGGAGACAAGACACAGAATCTGACTTCAAGGATCTTACAACCCACTGTAAGTTTATATATACACTTATAATAAATTTAAATACAAAAGATAAAACAATCTATGTGGACAATGTTTTAAATGATTTGTGTTGTCACTGACTCCACTTCTTCTGATATTTTTATGATAAATGATGGCACCCAGAACAAATAAATCTTCCCCTTCCACCCTTAAAAGCTCTTTTTCTTGTTTTCTGCTTTTATGTTAACTAAGCCATTTGACTTAAATATAACATTTGAAGGTATAAATATATGTAGAAAGTTTAAATCCATTGACAACTAATTTCATAATTTAGAATCTGATTACTTTCTCCATAGAGAAGATATTACTTTCATGGTGGCAAATGTACTGGAAGATGTATGGAAAGGTGCTTTGGGAGTGTTTGAGATTGAGACATTTCAGGGCATTATTTCATCAGATAATGTTATTCAGCTAACAAGCAAGAGAAAATCTGGACTGGCAGATTAAAGAATCGATCAACCAGATTTAACAAAGGAGAATTGCCCTTGAAAATCATCTTTGTCATGAAAATATTACCAGAAATAAAAAACAACAGTAAGGCTAAATTCAACTACACCATCGGGTATCAGAATTTCTCTAAATGTCACATTTTTCTCCCAGTTTTGCTTTGCATGAGGTCATTTTCACCACTTATTTAAAATAGTTGTTTTCAATTTATATTCAGATATTAAAATGTAGGTATTGAATACATTAAAGTTGTTTTTCTCTTCATTATTCATAATATCAAATCCCTGGAGAAGCTCATAAAATCTTTGAATTTTAGGTCAACTTCCTGGACACTTCTGAGACAGATCAATTTACTTCTTTCCTCCTTCTGAGCCACCTTCCAAAGGAGACACTAACAATATGACTTATGATTTCAGCCCCACTTAATTCCTTCTACCCGAACTGTTCCTTTTATCTGAAACATTTTCTTCATCTGAAATAATTCTTCATTAGTTGAGTCATTTAAACTACACCTGCTATCCTTTTCCCCTTCACCCAGCTTTATAACAGAACATTCTTCATTCATTTTCTTTAATTCTACACTAAAAAATAAGACTTTCCAATTTTAAATGTCACTTCATTCATACATAATGAATCTGTCCCCAAAAAACTTTTTACAGTATCAGATATGAAAGAATTTTTCTTGTTAGCTTTTTCACTCAATAAAACGATTTTCATAGGACAACTAGAAACACATTGTTCAGAATATCTCAAGTTAAAAATCACAAACCTTAAAACTTCAGCCAAATGTCACCTTTCCAAAATGTTTTACATATTTTTAGTTGGTAAAATAACTACATTGGCCAAAAGAGTGAGTTATTTCTAAAGCAGCAAATGGAATAGTGAATCTATGTTTTAAAAAAAATCTGTTTCCTAAGAGGTTTCTTAGCTTAGTGAAAACACAGAACTTGAAAACAACACTAAGTGAAACAACTTATTTTATTAGTTTTTTTTCCTTTTTACCAAATACTGAGAATTGGTATAATGTCAAACAAAAAGAGTGACCATATATAAAATCATCCTGTGAGTGCGAACATATGTTTAATTACCAGGATCACTGCTCTTTTTAAAAATCTTGCTCACTTGAGCTAGAATGTTTGGGCTTGCCACCTCATCTTGTTAAGAAACAGAAATTTGATATAAATGATGTGTTGCCACCTGTGTCTCTAAATAAGTTTCATGGTTTCTAATTATTTATACAAGCTTCTTGTGATTCTTTGCTAAATCTAAATTCATAAAGAAACATTACACTTCAGTTAATTACAGAAGCCATATGCAGTTTACAGTTTGCCAATGTTGTTTGTAGTTTGGTTGCTTGAAAATGCCTATTTAGCTGAAGACTTTAGGCTTATAACTAGAAAAGAAAAAAAGAAAAACCATGATTGTCTATTTAATGTTCCAACTTATGTGGTCTCTTTCTAGAGATGACATATCTACCTTAATTAGTCCAATCATGTAAACCATATCTGTTATCTTGATCACACATACATTTATCTGCTTTCTCTTAGGTACTCATTTTTCTCATTAACATACTTCACATGCTAATTCCAACAGTTTGGTTCTTTACCTTAATCCAATGCCAGGCTTTCTCTTCCTCTAAAAAGGATGTTTTTCTCCTCTTACAGGTCAAAATTATGAATATTTGCAGTTCCTCTCAAGTGTAAAGTGTTGTTACAGTTTTTCAGGTACTATACTTTGGATCATAAATGAATTTGGTAATTAAGTTTTTTTGTTTACTATTTATTTTCTAACATAAAATGGAAGAGGTAAGTAAGATTAGGTTTAAGAATTGGTGAAGCTTTGGGCAAATCCCAGCTATAGACACTTGATATGTTTGTGTGTCTTATTTTTTCTTAATGGTAATTTTCACTCCTTTAAATAAGAAATCTTTCTTAGGTTATTATGGGAAACAACTTATTCTATTTTCTTACATCAAGTTCAGTTCACACATTTATAGCCTGCCTGGTCCCTGTAGGCATCTAAGTTTACAATTCTGAGATAGAAGAGATCTAACGTTCCATAGAGCCATAGCAAGGTAATAAACTGAAGAGATTTTTTTTTTCTTACAGTACATTCAATTCCATTACTGATTTGTTATTAAACATTAGACCATGAAACTGAGATATTAGGACATTAAATGTGGACAAACAATATAAGTCCCATTAGCCTACAGGGGAAGCAATGAATGATCCCATTTAATTTGTGGAAAGTTGAATAGCTGCAACTCTGCAAATGAAATTAAGTGCTATGCCTCATTGAATGAGCTTAGAGCTCTCCAAGGGGAGATCTGAGTTCCAGGATACAGCAAATAACAGGCAATGTCTTTAACTTAGCTGTAATTTTGGAATTGTTAGTTGGTGGAAGATACTAAGAAGAAGGATGTAAATGATCTAGCCCTACAGGAGGCTTGAAGTGCCCATGTCAATGAAGCTCTCAAGGTTCGAAAGTGAAATAAAAATGTTAGATTTTTATTTTTACTGTCCATTGATTGCATAATTTCTAATTTGCCTACTTATTTCTGTATCTCTTCCCAAAAAAGCTAGGTTTAAATTTTGGTGAGATTCTTAATCAGACCTTTCCTCTCAAGAGGTTCAATGATCCTTTCTTTTTCATAACTACTTTAATCATTTTTGACACTTTCTGCTCTACCATCACTTTGGCACATTTGCTGATTTCCATGAATCATAAATTCTGGGATATACTGAAGTATTTGACACTTCCACTCAGCTTACTTTGACAATTTATCTTAAAAATATATGCAGGTGAAAGTAAGGTTGTTATGTAGAGGTTATAAATGGGGCAAAGTGCAGGCAGCTTATGGTTCTGCAATGAAAACTGTATAATTTTGCATGCAACCTTTGGCATAACTACTCTCTGTCTAGTTCAACCATTATAGATAGTAGACATTTAAACAATTTTATTTTGTACAGACTTTTTATCAGAGTCATGTAAAAGTTTCTTCCAATGGTTGTTTAGTCTATAATTTCAGATGTGGCAACTATTCCACCCTTATAGCAATAGAGATTTTCTTATTTCTTTTCTTGTTTTTATGAATTTGTTAAGAAATACCCTTGTTTTCATCCACCTGTCAGATCTGGTTTATTGGATGGAGCACTAAGGATGGAAATAGAAGATATGACTTTGAGTCTAAACTCTGATATTTGATAGCTTGACAGTTTCTTAGAGGAATTCCTTAACTTCAATGATTGCTCATTTTCACATGAGGTCAATGGGACTAAAAGTACCTTTCATATCAAGTTGTTAAGAGTACTAAATAAAGTAACAGGTATGAAAGAATCCTGTAAATGGTTGATCACTAGGTTAGATACTGATACTAGTAATTTCTGCTAGAAATTACATTGAGATTTAGCAAAAGTTTAAATGGCAATTGACTCTGTGAATTGGGCTCATTCATATTGGCTTGAATGTTCCAGTTAATTATAAGGCAATAAATAAAGTTACTCTGCTACTTTCAAATAACCATGAAATAACTTGTCTAGACAGGCTGATAGTGGGGCTATGTAAAGCTCTTCTAGTAATCTCATTGTATCCAAGTTCCAAGTTCCAAGGAAATGGCTAATGGTCTTAAAATTAACAAATTGAAGGTTAATAATATTCTGATAGAAATTTCTCTATATAATTTTAAGGTAAGCTTCTTTTAAAAGCTTATAAATAACATGACAACAAAGTAAAATGATGTGACTCATTAAGCCCTCCTAGAAAACCCTAATAGCATGTTTTTCATTGAAATATAATTCACAATGCAATGAATTACACAGATCTGAACAGTGAAACTTGATGAGATTAACATATGTATAAGTATGTAACCTGCATCTTAGAAAAATATAGAATATTTCTATTATTTCAGAAAGTTCCCCATGCCTTATTCCAGTTAATATCCCCATGTGTAACCACTGTGATTGTCCTTAATAGATGATTTCACTTAAACTTCATAAAAATGGAATACCACATGTACTTTTTTTGTCTGTCTTCAAAACATTTTAGTTGTTCATCAATATAGACTTGTTTATTTATTTTTGTTTATTGCTAAGCAGAATTCTACTGATTGAGTATATAATAATGTTATTTCAGTTTCATGTTAATTGGATATCTGTGTTATATTTAGTCTTTGGACAATAAAAAATAAAACTGTTTTTTAATAGACATATATTTCCTTTCTTTCTAGAAGTGGTGTCGCTGAGTCATAGGATAAACATGTGCTGTGCTGTACTGAGTTGCTCAGTTATGTCTGACTCTTTGTGACCCCATGAACTATAGCCCACCAGGCTCCTCTGGCCATGGGATTCTCCATGCAAGAATACTGGAGTGGGTTGCCATGCCCTCTCCCAGGGGATTTTCCTGACCCAGGGATTGAACCCAGGTCTCCCACATTGCAGGTGGCCTATTTATCATCTGAGCCACGAGGGAAGTCCAAGAATGCTGGAGTACGTATTTAATTTTAAAAGAAACTGCCAAAATATTATTCAAAATAGTTGCAGTATTTTACACTTCCACCTGTAATGAATGTTTCAGGTGCTCTGAGCCCTCGTCAAACTTTTATATAGTCTTAGCCATATTACTTTTAGCCATTTTATTTAGTGCATGTGATATAGTATCTCATACTGGTTTTAATCTGATATTTACTGATGACTAAAGATTTTGAACACATTTTTATATAATTATTTGGCCACTCATATATCTTCTTCTCTGAACCTTTTTCATTTGTCCATTTTTAAAGTTAATCTGTTTGTTTTCTTAGTACAGATTTGTAGAGATTCTTTTTTTATTCTAAATCAAGGGCCGTTATCAAACAGATGTACCAAGAACTCTTTCTCCCAGTTTGTACTGCTTTTTCATTCTCTTACTGATGTATATTAACAAGCTGTATATTTAATTTTGATGGAATCCTGTTTATGGCATTTAATTTTACAGTTGGTGTTTTTATTGTCACCTCTAAAAATGCTTTGCCTGTCTCAGGTCTTAAAGGTATCCTCCGACATATTCCTCTAATAAGCATCATAGTTTCAGTGCTTACTTTTAAATATATGATCTATCTCAAACTGAAGTAGGAGTGAAAATCCTTTTTTTCCCCTATTCAACCAATGTATCCACCATTATTTGTTGAAAAGACTATCTTGTTTTTTGAATTGTCTTGGTATCTTTGTTTAAAGTCATCTATGTCTGGTTTTGTTTCTAGATCCTCTTTTCCCTCTATTGGTCTTTTTGTTTGTGCTTACGCCTATGCCACATTATTTGAGATAGTAGCTTTATACTAAATTTGAAATCAGGTAGTGTGAAGCCTTCAAATAACTTTTTTTCATGATTGTTTGACTATTCTCAGTCTTTTGCTCATCAATAGAAGCTTAAAATAAACTTGCCTAATTCAACTAAAAATGATTCTGTTAAGATTTTAATTGGAAATAATAGACTAATTTTGAGGGGATCAACATTTTAATTTTAATTCCCCAAATTCAGGACCAGGGTATTTATATAGGTAGCACTGGTTTTTTCACTCTAATTTCTCTTAACAATACTTGGTTGCTATTGGTTTAGCGGTCATGCATCTCTTCTGTTAACAGTATTTTCAACTAGTTGTTTATGCTATTAAAAAATTGAATGCTTTTTTTTTCTTAATCTCATTCTCTAATTATTTACTTTTAATATATAGGATCATGGCATACTTTTACATTGCATTAATTATCTTCTGCTGTGCTAGAAACTACCACAAACTTAGTGGTTTTAAACAACATCCATTTAAAACTCTCATTTCTGTAGGTAACCAGGCATCACATAACCTGATTCCTTTTATCGGGGCTTTCTAAGATTGAAATCAAGGTGCCCACAATACCAATTTCTCATCTGAAGACTCAAGGGAAGCATCCACTTTCAAAATCATTCAGGTTGCTGGCATAATTCAGTTCTTGCATTTCTGTAAGACTGAGGCTTGGTTTTCCTACTGGCTTCCGTTGGGCATGGCTCCATGTTCTTAGAAGATAGCCACATTCCTTGCTGCGTGGACTCAGCCATTTTCAAAATGAAGAATCTCCATGTGAAACCACTCTTCTGTTTTGAATCTCTCTCATCAGCAAAAAGTTCTATCCCATTTAAGAGTTCACCAGATCCACTAAGGATAACCTCTTTAACTAATTTGGGATCTCAATTACATCTGCAAAACTTCTTCTTAAGAGATTAAGGTTTCAGTTAATGACTGGGAGAAAGTACGTGTATACCAAATGGATGGGAATCTTGGGATCATCTTAGAATTTGGCCTACTGTAGAACTGACCTTGTATTCAAGAATTTCACTATATCTACTCATTGGTTCTAATATTTGCTTTGTAGAATTATTTATGTAAACAATCAAACTTTGATCATTTTACTTCTTTCTTACCAATCTGTATATCCTTTATTTATCTCTCTCATTTTATTGTTCAGGACTTTAGTTCATTTTTGATAAAAGTGGTGAAAACATATATCCATCTCTATTCTACTTTGTTGAGTGTATTTATCATGAATATATGTAACATATGGTCAAATTTTTTTTAATGCCAGTTTATAATTACATATTACATTTCTTTAACAGCTAGTGGGTAGTCAGATTTTCTTTCTCCTATCTTGTTAATTCTGGCAGTGATCGGCTAAAACTTTGCAATATTTTACTTTTATTAATAAAAAATGCTTGAAGACTTACTTTACGGCCTACTATATGTTCTATATTTGATAACTAGTCTATATGCCTTTTAAAATGATGTCTATTCTTTTCTGCAGGTTGTCTATTGTTGGTCATATGCGTGTTAAGCAGCATCAGTCGTGTCCGACTTTTTGTGATGCTATGGAAGTAGCCCTCCAGGTTCCTCTGTCCATGGAATTCTCCGGGCAAGAATACTGGAGTGTGTTGCCATTTCCTCCTCCAGGGGATCTTCCCAAAACAGGGATCAAACCCATGTCTCTTGCACTGGGAGGTGGGTTCTTTATCACCAGCACCACATAAATATCAAAAGGGTCAAAATAGTTGATCAGATCAGATCAGATCAGTCGCTCAGTCGTGTCCTACTCTTTGCAACCCCATGAATCGCAGCACGCCAGGCTTCCCTGTCCATCACCAACTCCGGGAGTTCACTCAGACTCACATCCATCGAGTCAGTGATGCCATCCAGCCATCTCATCTTCTGTCGTCCCCTTCTCCTCCTGCCCCCAATCCCCCCCAGCATCAGAGTCTTTACCAATGAGTCAACTCTTCTCATGAGGTGGCCAAAGTACTGGAGTTTCAGCTTTAGCATCATTCCTTCCAAAGAAATCCCAGGGCTGATCTCCTTCAGAATGGACTGGTTGGATCTCCTTGCAGTTCAAGGGACTCTCAAGAGTCTTCTCCAACACCACAGTTCAAAAGCATCAATTCTTCGGCACTCAGCCTTCTTCACAGTCCAACTGTCACATCCATACATGACCACAGGAAAAACCATAGCCTTGACTAGATGAACATTTGTTGGCAATGTCTCTGCTTTTGAATATGCTATCTAGGTTGGTCATAACTTTCCTTCCAAGGAGTAAGCATCTTTTAATTTCATGGCTGCAGTCACCATCTGCAGTGATTTTGGAGCCCAGAAAAACAAAGTCTGACACTGTTTCCACTGTTTCCCCATCTATTTCCCATGAAGTGATGGAACCGGATACCATGATCTTTGTTTTCTGAATGCTGAGCTTTAAGCCAACTTTTTCACTCTCTTTCATTTTCATCAAGAGGCTTTTGAGTTCCTCTTCACTTTCTGCCATAAAGGTGGTGTCATCTGCATATCTGTGGTTATTGATATTTCTCCCGGCAATCTTGATTCCAGCTTGTGTTTCTTCCAGTCCAGCATTTCTCATGATGTACTCTGCATATAAATTAAATAAACGGGTGACAATATACAGCCTTGACGTACTCTTTTTCCTATTTGGAACCAGTCTGTTGTTCCATGTCCAGTTCTAACTATTGCTTACTGACCTGCATACAAATTTCTCAAGAGGCAGATCAGGTGGTCTGGTATTCCCATCTCTTTCAGAATTTCCCACAGTTTATTGTGATCCACATAGTCAAAGGCTTTGGCAAAGTCAATAAAGCAGAAATAGATGCTTTTCTGGAACTCTCTTGCTTTTTGCATGATCCAGCAGATGTTGGCAATTTGATCTCTGGTTCCTCTGCCTTTTCTAAAACCAGCTGGAACATCAGGAAGTTCACGGTTCACATATTGCTGAAGCCTGGCTTGGAGAATTTTGAGCATTACTTTACTAGCGTGTGAGATGAGTGTAACTGTGCAGTAGTTTGAGCATTCTTTGACATTGCCTTTCTTTGGGATTAGAATGAAAACTGACCTTTTCCAGTCCTGTGGCTACTGCTGAGTTTTCCAAATTTGCTGACATATTGAGTGCAGCACTTTCACAGCATCATCTTTCAGGATTTGAAAGAGCTCAACTGGAATTCCATCACCTCCACTAGCTTTGTTTGTAGTAATACTTTCTAAGGCCGACTTGACTACACATTCCAGAATGTCTAGCTCTAGGTCAGTGATCACACTGTCGTGATTATCTTGGTCATGAAGATCTTTTTTGTACAGTTCTTCTGTGTATTCTTGCCACCTCTTCTTAATATCTTCTGCTTCTGTTAGGTCCATACCATTTCTGTCCTTTATCGAGCCCATCTTTGCATGAAATATTCCTTTGGTATCTCTGATTTTCTTGAAGAGATCTCTAGTCTTTCCCATTCTGTTGTTTTCCTCTATTTCTTTGCATTGATTGCTGAAGAAGGCTTTCTTATCTCTTTGCTATTCTTTGGAACTCTGCATTCAGATGCTTATATCTTTCCTTTTCTCCTTTGCTTTTCGCTTCTCTTCTTTTCACAGCTATTTATAAGGCCTCCCCAGATAGCCATTTTGCTTTTTTGCATTTCTTTCCATGGGGATGGTCTTGATCCCTGTCTCCTGTACAATGTCACGAACCTCATTCCATAGTTCATCAGGCACTCTATCTATCAGATCTAAGCCCTTAAATCTATTTCTTACTTCCACTGTATAATCATAAGGGATTTGATTTAGGTCATACTTGAATGGTCTAGTGGTTTTCCCTACTTTCTTCAATTTAAGTCTGAATTTGGCAATAAGGAGTTCATGGTCTGAGCCACAGTCAGCTCCTGGTCTTGTTTTTGCTGACTGTATAGAGCTTCTCCATCTTTGGCTGCAAAGAATATAATCAATCTGATTTTGGTGTTGACCATCTGGTGATGTCTATGTATAGAATCTTCTCTTGTGTTGTTGGAAGAGGGTGTTTGTTATGACCAGTGCATTTTCTTGGCAAAACTCTATTAATCTTTGCCCTGCTTCATTCCGTATTCCAAGGCCAAATTTGTCTGTTACTCCAGATGTTTCTTGACTTCCTACTTTTGCATCCAGTCCCAAATAGTTGATAACGTCATTTAAATCTTATATTCACTTATTGAATTTGTGTTTAGTCATTCTTTCAGTTGTTTGATAAAGGGGCATAAATATCTCCAGCTATCACAAATAACTGTTCTTTTTCTACCTTTCAATCCTGATAGTTTCTGTCTTATATATTTTGAATATTTTCTATTTAAGTATATAAACATGTATGATTATATTATCTTTCTGATTAATCTTATATCATCATCAAATAACGTTATTTATTGTTGGGAATACAATTTGTGTCTTAAAGTCTACTTTATTTGATATTACCACAGCCACATTTTCTTTCTCATGCTGCTTTCATGGCATATATCTTTTCATACTTTTGTTTCAAGGTCTCTAAATCTTTAAAGTGCATTTCATGCATGTGGCATTAATTCAGTCTTGTTTTTAATATATTTCCCTCTGCATATTTCTATAACCCTCCCACCTGCCCATTTTTGTACTATTAGTTTTACATGTTTTATATCTACATTTTACAAACCCTACAGTCCAATGTTACACATTTTATGTTAAGCAACAACTTTATATTTTAACATTTTCTTTTGGTGAAAATTACTACTTTTGTTCTGCTTATTAAATATTAAACATTAGATATAATCTTAATAAATAAATTTGCTCCTTTTTTTTTTTTTAAAAAATCTGAATGGACTTTAACATTTGCCTTTTCCTTTAGCCACCAGGATATTCTAACTTCTGGTGGCTGTTTACTTATAGATTTAAAAAAAGAATCTGGAAAGACATCTGGTTATATTTAAATAGCATGTGTGCAAGCTAAGTTACTTCAGTAGGCTTTGTGGCACTATGGGCTGTAGCCCACCACCCTCCTCTGTCCATGGGAATTCTCCAGACAAGACTACTGCAGTAGGTTGCCATGCCCTCTTCCAGGGTATCTTCCCAATCCAGGCATTGAAATTGTGTCTCTTAAGTCTCCTGCATTTGCAGGTGGATTCTTTATCATTAGTATCACTGGGAAGCCCATATTTAAGTTGAGGGGAAGTTAAAAAATTATAATTAACTGAAGACCCATATGTGTGGCAAAAGAATTCAAGAAAGCCTGAAAGTCTTTCAGTTCAGTTCAGTTCAGTTCAGTCGCTCAGTCATGTCCAGCTCTCTGAGACCCCATGAATCACAGCACGCCAGGCCTCCCTGTCCATCACCAACTCCTGGAGTTCACTCAAACTCACATCCATCGAGTTGGTGATGCCATCCAGCCATCTCATCCTCTGTCGTCCCCTTCTCCTCCTGCCCCCAATCCCTCCCAGCATCAGGGTCTTGTCAAATGAGTCAACTCTTTGCATGAGGTGGCCAAAGTATTGGAGTTTCAGCTTCAGCATCAGTCCTTCCAATGAACACTCAGGACTGATCTTTAGGATGGACTGGTTGGATCTCCTTGCAGTCCAAGGGACTCTCAAGAGTCTTCTCCAACACCACAGTTCAAAAGCATTAATTCTTCGGCGCTCAGCCTTTTTCACAGTCCAACTCTCACATCCATACATAACCACTGGAAAAACCATAGCCTCGACTAGACAGACCTTTGTTGGCAAGGTATTATCTCTGCTTTTGAATATGCTATCTAGGTTGGTCATAACTTTCCTTCAAGGAGTAAGCGTCTTTTAATTTCATGGCTGCAGTCACCATCAGCAGTGATTTTGGACCCCAAAAAAATAAAGTCTGACACTGTTTCCACTGTTTCCCCATCTATTTCCCATGAAGTTATGGGACCAGATGCCATGATCTTCATTTTCTGAATGTTGAGCTTTAAGCCAACTTTTTCACTCTCCACTTTTACTTTCATCAAGAGGCTTTTGAGTTCCTCTTCACTTTCTGCCATAAAGGTGGTGTCATCTGCATATCCGAGGTTATTGATATTTCTCCCGGCAATCTTGATTCCAGCTTGTGCTTCTTCCAGCCCAGTGTTTCTCATGATGTACTCTGCATAATTTAAATAAGCAAGGTGACAATGTAAAGCCCTGACGTACTCCTTTTCCTATTTGGAACCAGTTTGCTGTTCCATGTCCAGTTCTAACTGTTGTTTCCTGACCCTCATATAGGTTTCTCAATAGGCAGGTCGGGTGGTCTGGTATGCCCATCTCTTTCAGAATTTTCCACAGTTTATTATGATCCACACAGTCAAAGTCTTTGACATAGTCAATAAAGCAGAAATAGATGTTTTTCTGAAACTCTCTTGCTTTTTCAATGATCCAATGGATGTTGGCAATTTGATCTCTGGTTCCTCTGCCTTTTCTAAAACCAGCATGAACATCTGAAAGTTCATGGTTCATGTGCTCCTTCTCTTCTTTTCACAGCTATTTATAAGGCCTCCCCAGATAGCCATTTTGCTTTTTGCATTTCTTTAGTGCATTTTCTTGGCAAAACTCTATTAATCTTTGCCCTGCTTCATTCCGTATTCCAAGGCCAAATTTGTCTGTTACTCCAGATGTTTCTTGACTTCCTACTTTTGCATCCAGTCCCAAATAGTTGATAACGTCATTTAAATCTTATATTCACTTATTGAATTTGTGTTTAGTCATTCTTTCAGTTGTTTGATAAAGGGGCATAAATATCTCCAGCTATCACAAATAACTGTTCTTTTTCTACCTTTCAATCCTGATAGTTTCTGTCTTATATATTTTGAATATTTTCTATTTAAGTATATAAACATGTATGATTATATTATCTTTCTGATTAATCTTATATCATCATCAAATAACGTTATTTATTGTTGGGAATACAATTTGTGTCTTAAAGTCTACTTTATTTGATATTACCACAGCCACATTTTCTTTCTCATGCTGCTTTCATGGCATATATCTTTTCATACTTTTGTTTCAAGGTCTCTAAATCTTTAAAGTGCATTTCATGCATGTGGCATTAATTCAGTCTTGTTTTTAATATATTTCCCTCTGCATATTTCTATAACCCTCCCACCTGCCCATTTTTGTACTATTAGTTTTACATGTTTTATATCTACATTTTACAAACCCTACAGTCCAATGTTACACATTTTATGTTAAGCAACAACTTTATATTTTAACATTTTCTTTTGGTGAAAATTACTACTTTTGTTCTGCTTATTAAATATTAAACATTAGATATAATCTTAATAAATAAATTTGCTCCTTTTCTTTTTAAAAAATCTGAATGGACTTTAACATTTGCCTTTTCCTTTAGCCACCAGGATATTCTAACTTCTGGTGGCTGTTTACTTATAGATTTAAAAAAAGAATCTGGAAAGACATCTGGTTATATTTAAATAGCATGTGTGCAAGCTAAGTTACTTCAGTAGGCTTTGTGGCACTATGGGCTGTAGCCCACCACCCTCCTCTGTCCATGGGAATTCTCCAGACAAGACTACTGCAGTAGGTTGCCATGCCCTCTTCCAGGGTATCTTCCCAATCCAGGCATTGAAATTGTGTCTCTTAAGTCTCCTGCATTTGCAGGTGGATTCTTTATCATTAGTATCACTGGGAAGCCCATATTTAAGTTGAGGGAAGTTAAAAATTATAATTAACTGAAGACCCATATGTGTGGCAAAAAGAATTCAAGAAAGCCTGAAAGTCTTTCAGTTCAGTTCAGTTCAGTTCAGTCGCTCAGTCATGTCCAGCTCTCTGAGACCCCATGAATCACAGCACCAGGCCTCCTGTCCATCACCAACTCCTGGAGTTCACTCAAACTCACATCCATCGAGTTGGTGATGCCATCCAGCCATCTCATCCTCTGTCGTCCCTTCTCCTCCTGCCCCAATCCCTCCCAGCATCAGGGTCTTGTCAAATGAGTCAACTCTTTGCATGAGGTGGCCAAAGTATTGGAGTTTCAGCTTCAGCATCAGTCCTTCCAATGAACACTCAGGACTGATCTTTTAGGATGGACTGGTTGGATCTCCTTGCAGTCAAGGGACTCTCAAGAGTCTTCTCCAACACCACAGTTCAAAAGCATTAATTCTTCGGCGCTCAGCCTTTTTCACAGTCCAACTCTCACATCCATACATAACCACTGGAAAAACCATAGCCTCGACTAGACAGACCTTTGTTGGCAAGGTATTATCTCTGCTTTTGAATATGCTATCTAGGTTGGTCATAACTTTCCTTCAAGGAGTAAAGCGTCTTTTAATTTCATGGCTGCAGTCACCATCTGCAGTGATTTTGGACCCCAAAAAATAAAGTCTGACACTGTTTCCACTGTTTCCCCATCTATTTCCCATGAAGTTATGGGACCAGATGCCATGATCTTCATTTTCTGAATGTTGAGCTTTAAGCCAACTTTTTCACTCTCCACTTTTACTTTCATCAAGAGGCTTTTGAGTTCCTCTTCACTTTCTGCCATAAAGGTGGTGTCATCTGCATATCCGAGGTTATTGATATATTTCTCCCGGCAATCTTGATTCCAGCTTGTGCTTCTTCCAGCCCAGTGTTTCTCATGATGTACTCTGCATAATTTAAATAAGCAAGGTGACAATGTAAAGCCCTGACGTACTCCTTTTCCTATTTGGAACCAGTTTGCTGTTCCATGTCCAGTTCTAACTGTTGTTTCCTGACCCTCATATAGGTTTCTCAATAGGCAGGTCGGGTGGTCTGGTATGCCCATCTCTTTCAGAATTTTCCACAGTTTATTATGATCCACACAGTCAAAGTCTTTGACATAGTCAATAAAGCAGAAATAGATGTTTTTCTGAAACTCTCTTGCTTTTTCAATGATCCAATGGATGTTGGCAATTTGATCTCTGGTTCCTCTGCCTTTTCTAAAACCAGCATGAACATCTGAAAGTTCATGGTTCATGTGCTGCTGAAGCCTGGCTTGGAGAATTTTGAGCATTACTTTACTAGCATGTGAGATGAGTGCAATTGTGTGGTAGTTTGAGCATTTTTTGTCATTGCCTTTCTTTGGGGTTGGAATGAATCTGACCTTTTCCAGTCCTGTGGCCACTGTTGAGTTTTCCAAATTTGCTGGCATATTGAGTGCAGCACTTTCACAGCATCATCTTTCAGGATTTGAAATAGCTCAACTGGAATTCCAGAACCTCCACTAGCTTTGTTCATAGTGATGCTTTCTAAGGCCCACTTGAATTCACATTCCAGTATTTAATAAGAAGTGAAAGTATTTAATAAGACCAAAAAAAAAATGGGTAGGCATATCTTGGAATTCATGTAAAAAATATGCCATAATTAATAATTAAATATCTTCTAAAAATCAAAGGAACTAGACAATATAATATCTGCTTTTCTAGTTAGTAATTATAATTCATATACAACTTCATCTAACCTCATAATATATTATGTTCAAAATGTGAATAACAATTCCTGGGGTTTCCCTGGTGGCTCAGACAGTAAAGAATCTACCTGTAGTGCAGGAGACCCAGGTTCAATTCTTGGGTTGGGAGATCCCCTGGAGAAGGGCATGGCAACCCACTCCATTATTCTTGCCTGGAGAATTCCATGGACAGAAGAGCTTGGCAGGCTATAGTCCTAGGGTTGCAAAGAGTCAGACACAGCTGAATAATAATCTAGGCACCCACAAAGAAATATATTTTCCTAATCCCCATATTACCAAATTTATTCTACATAAATATTATTCTAGTTGATTGCTCTGACCAGAGTTTATCTACTATTTAAAGTAATTATAATAAGCCTTTCTAAGAGATGGTCTTTGGGGTACTTTTAGATATAAATGCTGATCCTGGTGAAAATACTTTTCCCCATTCCACTATAAATTGGGAATCTTAAAGGGGTGTGGTTATTAAAACAACAATAAAAAAACTCCTGAGGCTCTCTTATCCACAGAGAGGGAATTGTTGGAAAAGGTATAACTATATACCTGTAATGTAATCGTGTTCCATAATTGAAGAAAGGATCTTATTGCTCCTCTCAGATTTACTCAAAAGTTTTTTGGAATCATTTATCACTTGCCAGATTAAGATGCCACTGGTTACATATTAGTACAGGGGTGACATGTGACTAATACCTCAGTGAATATATATATACATCAGGAGTAAACAGGTCTTCATGTTCAACAGTATAAAAGTTTTCCCTTACTGTTATTTAATAATTCATTTACTACTGCCAGAGTTGAAAAAATGTTACATTTTAGAATCCTTTTCTACACTAAGGGAATCAGAAGCCACTTCCACATACGCATGCACACATACACATAAATGTTTCACTTCCATTCTCATCATCCTGGCTTGTATATATTATAACAATCTATCTCTATAAAATTTAAATCAATTTTACAATAACATCCAATATTTTAATATCTAAATACTTTCTGATTCCAAGAATAGACCAAAGTTACATATTTGACATGAAAGTAGACACAATAATTAGTGTTGGCCAGTAATTTACATATTTTTTCCTAATCATCATATTGTCATTTTAAAATAAATATTATCCTTAGTTTATAAGCAAAGAAATTGAATCCCAGATAGTTTAAGCAACTTAGCCAAAATCACAAGCTAGTAAGTGCCAAATCTGAGAAGTATTATCTTAAACACAATTTCATGAGGAAATGGTTTTGAGAGCACATTTTGTGGGGCAAAGGCTCTTCTAACCACACTACCCTCACAGAGCAGGTGAGCCGGTGAGGATCCTTTATTACTTACCCACTTATAACTCTGTTCTCCTTCAATGGTTCACCGCAATTGCAATTAAATAATTACTTGTTGTTGTCTCCCTCCCTTGGATTATAAACTTCATGATAGCAAAACTGTTTACATCTTGTTGATGCTGCCGCTGCTGAATTTTAGCTTTTAAGATAGTGCTTGACATACCTCAATCTGTTCGTTAAACAAACAACTGAATAATCATGTGGCAAGTCTCTAATAAATGGGCAGATTTCTTATGCTGTATCACAATTTTCACAGTTCAGATAATGCTAGCTTACAACTGTGTAAATTGGACCTTGCATAAGAGAAGGTGTGTGATAACAATAAATTCTCAGTTTATGATTGCACTGTTTAGTTTTCACTATAATTTCAAGTTCTCAGGAAATGATGACAGTTGTTATTTACCACTTAGCACTGGTATAACAGATGAATGCCTTTAAATCAGCACATTATCATAGGAAATAGTTTCATTATGTCTCTCAAACATGAGTAGCCAAATGTTTTGTGGCACTGTAATTAAATAATAATTATATTCACTAAAGATTATGTTTGTGCCTATGGTGTATATGAAACAGTACTCAATGTATCTCATTTAATCCTTACAACACATGCAGTACTATGTTTTGTTAATTCCTCCATTTTGCAGATAAACGCTAAAGTTTATACAGGCTATTAACTTGGTAACTGACAGATATTCTTTTTTTTTTTTTTTACTGATAAGCTTTGTTTATTTTATTTTATTTTATTTTATTTGTTAAATTTTATTTTATTTTTAAACTTTACAATATTGTATTAGTTTTGCCAAATATCAAAATGATATTCTTTAAATCCAGGCAGACACCCTCAAGAGAGAATTCCTAGATACTACACTGTATCACTATTAACTAACATGAAATTCCATAGTGTGTTAGATTCTACAAATTATGTCTCACTGGTAATGTCCAAAGAAATTGATACTTTAGAAGGAGAAAGTTAACTAAAAAATAAAACAAGAAGACTAAAATTCCTCCTTTAGTTTGTAGAAAGAGACTGGGCTACATATTCTAGCTCTCTCTTTCTGAAAAGGTAGTGCAAATTATTGCAATGGACAACTTAGACATTTTCTGTTGATTGACTTCTAAAGGATAAGACAGTAGTATTGGCATCTTAGTGATATACAATAAGGGTCATGCTGAGAAATGGGCTATGGAAAAAAAAAAAACAAACTCCTTATATTATTCAGTTTATCTTCCTCTTGAACTTTCCCTTGAGTGGTTGAATCCCTTTCTCCACAAAACTCCAAACTTAGTGTCAATGTGGTGGGCTGAAGATGTGAGTAGGTCTGTAGACTATAGGTGTCTCTTTCTCTAACCTAATAGAGCAGTCCCAGGGTGAAAGGATGCACACCAATTACAATCAAAAGGTAGGAAGAGAAAACTTTTCACCTAACTCACAAGTGCTGAGAAACAATGATTTTTTTTTTCTCTGTCCTTTGCAACCCCCAATTGATAAAGCCAGAACATCAGTAAAAGGCATTTTGGGACTATGAGTATCTCATCCAAGGGTGTACAGTCTGAGAAGGGTAGGAAACACAGGGAAGGACAGAGGAAGGGAAGAAAGGTGGAAGAAGGTGTAATGTGTTTTGAATTTTTAAATATCATTACTGATATATAATTGACACACAGTGAGCTGCACATATTTAAAGTGGATAGTCTGATAAATTCTGACACATACAAATGCTCAAAAAAACCATCACAACAATCTGGAAGTGAAAGTAACCATCTCACCACCAAAAGATTCCTCATTTCCTTCATCACCTCCCTATTTTATCTAGTATCTTTTACTCCACATAATTATTTGGTGATTCATCTGATAGTTCATCTCTTTTTATTACTGAGTAGCATTTCATTGTATTTTTCAGTTTATCCATTCACCTGTTGACGGCTATTTGGGTTATTTCAAGTGTGAACCATTAGAAATGAAACTGCTATGGATATTTGCTTTCATTTATTCTGGGTGAATATTGATGAAAGTGGTATGGTTGGGTCATTGAGGTGTATATTTAGCTTTTTAAAAAAATTCATAGACTTTTGGAAGCAGTTTACACACACACACAAAAACAGTGAAATGTACAGAGTTCCCATATATACACTTGGCCCCTCAGATTTCCCCTATTTTCTAACATCTTGCACTAGTGTAGTACATTTGGACAACTGATAAGCCAATATTGATGATCACTATTAATTAAAATCCATGGTTACTTAGAGTTCACTTCTTTAACTACATATAACATGGGTTTTGACAATTGTATGATAACATGTACTCACCATTACATAATGACAGTTTCACTGCCCTAAAAATTCTCCTGTGCTCTATACATCTATTTTGAATGTACTCTTAAGAGAAAAATTGACAGGTAGAGAAATATTCCAAATTAAAAAGATATGACATTCCCCCTCTGGGAGAGGAATAAGAAGGGAGCAGAAGATGGCAGAGGTGAGGGAGAGGGAATCAAAGTAGAGCTAGTTGCCGTCCCTCACTGAGAGAACTACCGAGTGCAAGATCAGTATGTCCCCTTTACCCTTTTCATAAAAGAATGGAAACTGAGGTTAAATGACTGAACATCATGTTCCAGTACGCCAACTAAGCAAGATTCAAGCACAGGATTTGTTACTCCTCATAGGAACAACACTATCAGGAAAACTGGGTCACAGGGATCATTTTTCAATGAATAATTAACATTTGAAAAGCCCAGTTTCACCAGGGTGCACTGCGGGAATGTAATAACATTTTACAAAGTAATAAATTACTTAGAGTGGTCTTGAACAGATTGTGCTAGAAAGAGGAACACCAGAGCCTGTGTTCTTGCCTGAAAGTCTGACTAACCTAGGATATTTTCAAAGACCAGCATATTAGATTAGATAGACTCAGATTTGAGTGTATGAATTATGGCTTCATGGGATGCTATGAAACAACTTCTGCTCCCCAACTATCTCCTCCCTTGGTTTATCACCCTGCTCTCATACAGTATCAGAGGAGAATTGCTTAATTTGCAAATATTTAATTTACATAGGTGCTTCTTTGAACTTTAATATCACTCAGTTTGGTTTTCTGTTTCTTAGTTGAGGACAATGATAGAATAGCAGATTACAGAGGAATGAAGAAGGCATGAAATAACATAATTTTAGGATACTGAGAATGATCAGGTTGATAGAAAAAACTTTATAGCAAGCAGAGAGCAGTATGAGGGCATTAGGTATCTAGGACTCAGGTAAATAGGGTCTCCAGCAGCGGAAGAGAGAAGAAACCAAAAGGAAAATGAGAAAGCAGTAAGCTACATGCTGCAGCAACCGGGGGGTTGCAGAGGTCTTGTTCAAGGCATATGACTCACAGGAGGTTCAATTTTAGTCTTCTAAGAAGAAAGCCAATAGAAGGCAAGATGAGTACATTTGTCAACAATCTTCCAATACGTCTGCTCATTATCTCTGCTTCCACATAAAAACTTTCTCCTTCCAAATGCATCACATATTTCCAGACAAGTGGGGGAAAGCACAAAAAGCTGACAGAACAGGATACAATTAGAAAGTATTTATAGCAGATATAACCATGCCTTGCCCACACCCCTTCAGGATCTTTGACGCTGATTGACAATGTTTGTGACTTCATTAGTGCCTGAAGGTTTTTTCTTTCTGAAACTCTAAGTATTAAGGAATTACCAATCCTCTTCATCCTTCCTACTGCTCCCCAACCACTGACTCCTGGCTTCTTGGATAATTTTGAAGTGTTCTGTACATTTCCCAGAATTCTGTCATGATTTAAGCTCTGGTAGTCCACTATGGTCGGAGAAGGCAATGGCACCCCACTCCAGTACTCTTGCCTGGAAAATCCCATGGACGGAGGAGCCTGGTAGGCTGCAGTCCTTGGGGTCGCTAAGAGTTGGACACGACTGAGCGACTTCACTTTCACTTTTCACTTTCATGCATTGGAGAAGGAAATGGCAACCCACTCCAGTGTTCTTGCCTGGAGAATCCCAGGGACAGGGGAGCCTAGTGGGCTGCTGTCTATGGGGTCGCACAGAGTCGGACACGACTGAAGCGACTTAGCAGCAGCAGCAGTCCACTATAGTAGGTGGCTTGATTGAACACACTTTATCAACTATGTTCTCTTCCCAGAGACACTTCCACACTTCCCTACCAGGTACCTGTATTTCTCAAATAGGTCATTGTTCACTGGAATTTATGTCTCCAGTCTTGTCCCTGGCACAGAGTTCAGACAGTGAATAAGGAAGAAATTATTATACTACTAACATCTGGGAGATAATTATGGGTAATCCTTTTTATTTTGTGGTAAGATCCATTTACTAGCATTAACTTTTTCAAGAAACATGGGATCTGAGGCTTTGGTTGGATTCAACAGACATTTCAGGAGTAGTTATTGTATGACAGATGTTTTACTAGATTTGTTAGCATGTTGTTTTCTTCTTATAGCCTAATTACAGTGTAATTCCATGAACACTTACTATGGTTTTCATCCATTTAGTTAATAAACTTGTTTCTCTAGGTTTAAGCAGCTATAAATCACATCACAATAATAGCCAAGAGAAAAGATTTTTTAGTTATGCCCAGATTATTGAGGAGACTTCCAAATCTCACTTTTGAAAACCCTTGAAAAGAAAAGAAAAAGTGCTAGATGCTCAGTAGTGTTCAACTCTTCTCAGCTCTATGGATTGTAGCCCATCAGGCTCCTATGTCCATTTCTCTCCAGGCAAGAATACTGGAGAGGGTTGTCATTCCCTTCTGCAGGGGATCTTCCTGATCCAGGAATCAAACCTGCATCTCCTTCATCTCCTGCACTGCAGGTGGGTCTTTACCATTGTACCCCTAGGGAAACCCTCAGGAGACTTCCAAATCTCACTTTTGAAAATCCTTACACCAAAGCAAAAATAGGGTGGGGTGGGATATCTTGATTACTTTCACAGACTCCTCTCCTTTATCATGTAGCACCTGCCACTTTTACAACCCCCTCTACTCTAGCTTTGCTTCCTGAAACATTTGCTTGAAACATCTGTTATCCAAGTTAGTGACCCTGTGACTATCCAAGTTAGTGGATAGTGACTATCCAAGTTAGTGAGCCAATTGAAAGTGCCTTATTTCTGCTACCATGTATAAGTCAGTAATGCTTTGACTGAAAGTAGTAGACTTCTTGGCTCACAGTGGCTGCAACAAGAAAGACATTGGATTATCTAATATAACAAAAAGTTTCAGACCCAATGATTTCAAGTCCATGGAGTAGCTCAGTACTGTCGTTAAAGGCCCATTTTTGTTTGGCTCATTTCTGCTCTGCCCAAGTCAGTGTGTTACAAATACTGCCCCTTATGGTCACAGAATGGCTGCTAGAGCACTTCATATTACAACATTCTAAGTGGTAAGAGAAGGAAGGAGGCACTCAGACAAAAAATGGTCTTTTTGCTTTGTTAGAGAGAAATATCTTTCACATAAATCCATGCCAATTTCTCTTTACATTACATGGACTAGAACTTGGACCATGTAGCCACATTAGACTAGTAAGTGCTAACAAAGAATACTGATTAACTTAGGCCATCATGAATTATCTTCCCACCTTGCACTTAGCTCCAATAAAAAATATATAGGCATTCTGCTGACAAGAATAATGGGAGGGTGGCTGCTAGGTGTAATGAACAGTGTCTGGTTTGCTGCAGTACCTATTGAGATCCACCAAAGTATTTTCTGATGAAATCCTGCACCATAGTCTTGGTTGATGAGAATCTCTCTTCCTTTATGATTGATATACAAAATGTTCTACATGCATTTGTAACCAGCTCGACGAGTTGGGAGATAAGTATACATCTGTGAAACAATAAACAATCTATGCCATAGACCTACCCATTATCTCCAAAGTTTCCTTCTTCCCTCTTCAATATTAGTATTAGTTTAGTTTTAGTGTTATTGCTATGTGATAAGAACATACAGCATACAATTTACTCTTGTAGCAAACTTCTAAGTGTACCATATGGTATTATTGACTATGGGGTCTATGATGTTGGATCTGTAGGACTTATTCATTGTACATAACTGAAACTTTGTACCCTTTGGTTAATATCTTTCAATTTATTCTCCCCTAGCCCCTGGCAACCACCATTTTACTCTTTACTTCCTTGAGTCTGAGTTTAGATTTTCCATGTAAGTGGTATCATATAGAATATATCATTTACTTTTAGATTGTTCTTTTTATGCATTCTAAAGCAGTGCTTCCTATATTTTTAATGTTTTATGGATTTCTTTTGAAAACTTGTTTTATTCAAAAACAAACAAACAAATGTATAATCCCTGGTGATGAGCTGAAGGATCAAGAGTGATGATAAGCTTTGGGTTTCGAGTCTCCCTGTTATCAATACTGAGATGCTGTTGCTGCACTAAGCCTGTATATTTGATTCCTTCTACACTTGAGATTTCTTTCTTTCTCACACCCTCCTCAGTCCTATAATAAATAGTCCTCTGATGGTCTCATAGTCTCAAGAAAAATATCTGAATTCTAGTGTGAATTCAACATGCACTTCACATGAGACTCTCATATACAGATACCTACCTAGAATCTACTCTTCAGTTCTTACAGATTTGAATCTTTCTTCATTCAGGATTTGAATCTATTTGTATAACTTTATTTCTTATCAGAGTTTGGGAGATAAGAGCAAGCTAAAAAGAGTAACTTTCTTTTTAGTCTCTGCTTTCCTGCATCAATTATCTTCAATTTTTCTTAATATCCACATTAACCTTTTTTAAATTTATTTTCTAATTGGAAAGTAATTGCATTACAATGTTGTGTTGGTTGTTGGTTTCTGCAAATCAGTTATAATTCAATATATAACCCTTCCCTCTTGAGCTTCCCTGCCCATCCCAACCCTCTCACATTAACGTTTTAAATGAAAGGTAGAACAAAATAAGATGAAAAACAACTTAGAGGCTGTTTCCCAAATAACCAAATTTAGCCTTTAAACTCAGGGAGGTACAGCTTAACCTACACCAATGACATCATATTCAAGTGCAAGGTCTTCTTACCACTTTTGTTTATTTCTGCCCTAGATTCATTACAACTGAATAAATAAGAATGAAAATTGCATGACCCTATAGAACAGTCTTATGGACTCTGTGGGAGAGGGAGAGGGTGGGAAGATTTGGGAGAATGGCATTGAAACATGTAAAATATCATGTAAGAAACGAGTTGCCAGTCCAGGTTCGATGCACGATACTGGATGCTTGGGGCTAGTGCACTGGGACGACCCAGAGGGATGGTATGGGGAGGGAGGAGGGAGGAGGGTTCAGGATGGGGAACACATGTATACCTGTGGCAGATTCATTTTGATATTTGGCAAAACTAATACAATTATGTAAAGTTTAAAAACAAAATAAAATTTAAAAAAAAATCATTTGCATGGTGTTTAAGGTCTATAAAATAAAGTACAGTGACATCTTCCAGATTGACATGATAAATCACTCTAGAAATCTTTTCCCAAGGCCTAGCTCGTGACTCTCAACAGTTGATCTGGTTTGCAGAATTCTTTTCTTATTCTACACTGTCTTGATAGTCATATTTACACTTAGAACTTCTGAATCATACATATGCTGACTGCCAAAACTTAATCTCCATTCCAGATGTCTCTTTTGAGTATTAACTGCCTACAAGACATCTTTACTGACCTTTACTTATCCCATAAATACCTTAACAACAGATCCAAGATTTAACCCATATTATTCTTCACTAAACCTACTCTTATTGTTACCTCTATTTTACGGCATTGAACCACAAGTCACCCAATCTAAGTCAAGAATCTTACAATACTCTGGTTTTTCTGCAGATAGTATAAATATTTCTGAATGTAGAGCCTATTATACAGAGTGAAGTAAGTCAGAAAGAGAAAAATAAATATCATATATTAACACAAATATATGGAATCTAGAAAGACGGTACCAGTGAACCTATGTGCAGGAGAGCAATGGAGACGCAGACATAGAGAACTGACCTATGGACACAGGCAGTGGGGAGGGAGGAGAGGGAGGGATGAATGAAGGGAGTAGCAGGGAAGCATATACAGTACACATATATACTACTACGTAAAACAGATAGCCAATGGAAATTTGCTGTATGACTCCAGGGACTCAAACTGAAGCTCTGTATTAGAGCTTAGAGGGGTGGGGAAGGGTGGGAGGTGGAAGGGAGGTTCAAGACGGAGGGGATATGTGTAAACCTACCGCCAATTCATGTTGATGTATGGAGGAGCAATACTGCACAGCAATTATCCTTCAATTAAAATATACAAATTAAAAAAAAGAATCTTACAAATAATATTTGATTCCCTTTCTCTAACTGCCCACTTTTGACCAAACAATATCAGTCCTATCAATTTTAACTCCTAATTATGTGTTGGTTCTGTCCACCTACCTCCAAACTTTTATCCTAGTTAACATCACCATCTCCTTTCATTCTGAAATTTTATATCATCTTGAATGATAGCTATGGTTTTTCCAGTAGTCATGTATGGATGTGAGAGTTGGACTATAAACAAAGCTGAGTGCCAAATAATTGATGCTTTTGAACTGTGGTGTTGGAGAAGATTCTTGAGAGTCCCTTGGACTGCAAGGAGATCTAACGAGTCCATCCTAAAGGAAATCAGTCTGAGATATTCATTGGAAGGAGTGATGCTGAAGCTGAAACTCCAGTACTTTGGCCACCTGATGCGAAGAACTGACTCATTTGAAAGGACCCTGATACTGGGAAAGATTGAAGGTCGGAGGAGAAGGGGACGACAGAAGATAAGATGGTTGGATGGCATCACCGACTCAATGGACATGAGTTTGAGTAAACTCCAGGAGTTGGTGATGGTCAGGGAGGCCTGGTGTGCGGCAGTCCATGGGGTCACAAAGAGTGGGACACAACTGAGCTACTGAACTGACCTGAATGATAGTTTATCTACCAATAATACCTACTCTCATCTGCAACCTATGCTCCATAATGCAACCAGAGATTTTTCTAGGACATAATTCTACCCTGCTTGTTTAAAATTGTGATATTATTGTCATTGGTCACAAGATAAATCCCTAAATTTCATATACTAACAAGGTTCTTTATTTCTTGTCTTTGACAATATTACAGTCTTAACTCTCTTCACACCCCATTCTGATTCCATTTTCCAGAAACACCAAAATGCTCAAGATTTTTGTGAATTGCCCATGACTTTGTTCCTGTTGCAGGCATTCCTACAAAAAGAAATTCTATAAATTCCTTTTCTTTTTTCTCTACCTCTCTGTTCTGCCAAGAGAACTTAATGAGATTTTCTGATTCACTTAAGAAAACTTTATCCCTCCTCATTGCCATCACTGTAATCAGCACATCTCTCGATTATCAACTTTGGTTATCTGAGTCTCCCTTCCTCTTAGACTACATATTCTTAAGAACAAGGGACTATGTATTATTTACCTTGACATGCTCAGGGAACTAAATGTACAAGATCAAATACAAGCAGGATGTCAACAAAATAGTTATTGAGTGGACGGATAACTATGGATTGTAACTTTTCCTATCTACCTTTTATTTCCTGGTTTCTTCCCAGGTCATCAAGGATAATTTCTGATCCCTTCTCAGTTTTATATGCTCAGGTTTTCATGCTTAATCCAAACAGATTTTGAGGAAATTTACCATGAAAACAAATATGTACTCTATTTAAAGATGAAATGAAGGATAGGAGTCAAAGAGGAAAAGAAAAAAGAAGAAAGGAAAATTTCCCTGGCCCTCTCATACCTTGCTCTTTACATGACTATGGAGAAATGAGCTCATGAAAGAGCACTGACACAATGCTTTCTCTTCCCAGATTCACTGTCCTGCTTTGTGTCTCTTTTTCTAGGGCCATATTCACTTCATGTATATGTGGTCTCTTGAGATTCTCCTTTCATCTTACTTCACTTTTCTGAGCACTTTATCACTGTCTCTAAACTTTCATACTTTCACAAATCCCTATATATGGAGGCTGACATTTTTCTGATGCTGCAATTTTTGCTGATATTGCTTTATGTTAAACCTTCCAGGAAATGGAAGGTATAAATTTCAGTTCATAGACTTGATTCCAAAATTATTATATTCTTTGTGGAAATGACACTGGTAGATATGTTAAATCCAGGCATTGTATGTATTACTTGAGTGTATATTAAACTGTAAAAAAGAAGCTCCAAATGTATTAAATTTTCTTCAAGAAAATTAGACATACAAGGGAACATTTTATACAAAGATGGGCAAAATAAAGGATAGATATGGTATGGACCTAACAGTAGCATAAGATATTAAGAAGAGGTGGCAAGAATACACAGAAGAATTATACAAAAAAGTTCTTTATGACCCAGATAATCATGAAGGTGTGGTCATTCACCTAGAGCCAGACATCCTAGAATGTGAAATCAAGTGGGCATTAGGAAGCCTCACAATGAACAAACTAGTAGAGATGATGGAATTCCAGTTGAGCTATTTCAAATTCTGAAAGAGGATGCTCTGAAAGTGCTGCACTCAACATGCCAGCAAATTTGGAAAACTTAGCAGTGGCCACAGGACTGGAAAAGTTTGGTTTTCATTCCAATGCCAATGAATGTTCAAACTACCACACAAGTGCATTCATCTCACATGCTAGCAAAGTAATGCTCAAAATTCTCCAAGCCAGGCTTCAACATATGTGAACTGTGAACTTCCAGATGTTGAAGCTGGATTTAGAAAAAGCAGAGGAACAAGAGATCAAATTGCCAACATCCACTGGATCATTGAAAAAGCAAGAGAATACCCGAAAAACATCTACTTCTACTTTATTGATTACCCCAAAGCCTTTGATTGTATAGATCACAACAAACTGTAGAAAATTCTTCAAGAGGTGGGAATACCAGGCCACCTGACCTGCCTCTTGAGAAATCTGTATGCAGGTCAAGAAGAAACAGTTAGAATTGGACATGGAACAGACTGGTTCCAAATCGGGAAAGGAGTATATTAAGGCTTTATATTGTCACCCTGCTTATTTAACTTATATGCAGAGTACATCCTGTGAAATGCCAGGCTGGAAGAAGCACAAGCTGGAATCAAGATTGCTGGGAGAAATATTAATAACCTCAGATAGGCAGATGACACCACCCTTATGGCAGAAAGTGAAGAGGAACTAAAGAGCCTCTTGATTAAAGGGAAAGAGGAGAGTGAAAAAGTTGGCTTAAATCTCAACATTCAAAAACCTAAGATCATGGCATCCAGTCCCATCAGTTCATGGAAAATAGTTGGGGAAACAATGGAAACAGTGACAGACTTTATTCTTTTAGGCTCCAAAATCACTGCAGATGGTGACTGCAGCCATGAAATTAAAAGGTACTGTTCCTCAGTGTGGAGACTCCTTAAAAAACTGGAACTAGAACTGCCATATGATCCAGCAATCCCACTGCTGGGCATACACACCAAGGAAACCCAAATTGAAAGAGACACATGTACCCCAATGTTCATTGCAGTACTGTTTACAATAGCCAGGACATGGAAGCAACCTAGATGTCCATCAGCAAATGAATGGATAAGAAAGTTGTGGTACATATACACAATGGAATATTACTCAGCTATTAAAAAGAACGCATTTGAATGCATTTGAATCAGTTTTAATGAGGTGGATGAAACTGGAGCCTATTATACAGAGTGAAGTAAATCAGAAAGAAGAACATCAATACAGTATATTAACACATATATATGGAATTTAGAAAGATGGTAACGATGACCCTATATGCGAGACAGCAAAAGAGACACAGATGTAAAGAATAGACTGTTGGACTCTGTGGGAGAAGGCAAGGGTGGGATGATTTGAGAGAATAGCATTGAAACATGTATATTATCATATGTGAAATAGATCGCCAGTCCAGGTTTGATGCACGAGGCAGGGTGCTCAGGGCTGGTGCACTGGGATGACCCTGAGGGATAGGATGGTGAGGGAGGTGGGAAGGAGGGTCAGGATGGGGAACACGTGTACACCTATGGCTGATTCATGTGAATGTATAGCAAAACCCACCACAATATTATAAAGTAATTAGCCTCCAATTAAAATTAAAAAAAAAAACAACACTGGAGTCATCCTACAGAAAGTACACAGCACTCAATCAATAGCATTTGCTCATAAAATATCTTTTGTGTTTTGGAAGAAAAAATAAAAAAGATACTTGTTCCTGGGAAGAAAAGCTATGACCAACCTAGACAGCATATTAAAAAGCAGAGACATTACTTTGTCAACAAAGGTCCATCTAGTCAAAGCTATGGTTTTTCCAGTGGCTATGTATGGATGTGAGAGTTGGATTATAAAGAAAGCTGACCACTGAGCACTGGAGAATTGACACTTTTGAACTGTGGTGTTGGAGAAGACTCTTGAGAGACCCTTGGACTGCAAAGAGAGCCAACCAGTCCATCCTAAAGAAAAAGTCCTGAATATTCATTGGAAGGACTGATCCTGAAGCTGAAACTCCAATACTCTAGCCACCTGATGCGAAGAACTGACTCACTGGAAAAGACCCTAATGCTAGGAAAGATTGAAGGCAGGAGAAGATAGGGATGACAGAAGATGAGATGCTTGGATGGCATCACTGACTCAATGGACATGAGTCTGAGCAAGCTCCAGGAGTTGATGGACAGGGAAGCCTAGTGTTCTGCAGTCCATGGGGTTACAAAGAGTCAGACACCAATGAGGGACTGAACTGAAAGCTATTAATAAATACTGTAATTTATAGATATCCAGATGTTCTATGAGCCTCTTGAATTTATTTTGAATGACTGGTTCTGAGGCAAAGTGGTCAAAGATAGTAGCTTCTAAGGAAAGCTCAGACTAGTTAAATCCCTTCCCATGGAACACAATAACCAACCAGTTTTGTTATCTGGAATTATAGCTGGGAAGGGGAATTTCTCATATGAGTTTTGGAGATTCAAAACCAGAAGCATATGCAGAGGAGAGCCGAGTAAGTACTTTTTATTAACTAAAAAATTAATTCAAAGTTACTTCCAAAATTTAAGGTTTCAAAAGCAGTTGTAGAGAATTAGGATACAAAATGGAGAAATTAATATCAAGAGGGACAAGAACTACTGGTGTCAAGTTAGTCTCAATTTAGGATAATTGTCTATAAACAGTTTGGTGTCAACAGTTGCCTTGAGGATGTCAGTTGTACTATTATACATGGATAAAGCATTCATATTTAAAGGCAAGAGATGAGATAAAATAGGAGTTTGCATTCCCTCATTCTCCTTACTCCTCAGGCCTGGGTCTTTTTTTAACAAATACTATGAAAGCATAGCCAGGCCTAAAAGGAAAAGTCTGTGATTGACAATAATAAAATATAGATGCCTTACTTCCCAGGCTCTTTCAAGTAAAAATGCCAAGATCTTACCTGATAGAACAATAGTTTACCAAGATCATTCCTGTAGTCACTATTTCAAAATGACCCCAGACTGATAAGTTCACCCAGGTCAGGTCCCATAGTTGGTGAGGAAAGCTGTGATAAATGAGTTACCTCAGGATATTTTTATGAGAAACATTTTATGAGGTCTTGGGAAATTTCCTTTCTTGTGCCCTCTGCATATATAGACTCTAAGCATTGCAACACAAGCACTGAATACTGTTTATATAAAGAAAGCCATCTCACCTGGTATCTGGAGCCAGAAACACATAGAGACCTTAAGAAAAGTGATATCAAGTAAAATTACATTTCCTATAAAAACATAGTTTTGGGGCTTGGCAAACATTAGACAATAAAGGTTTTTGAAGTGAGTTAAATCCTCTGAATATGTGAAGAAATGAATTTCATATAATCTGTGGGCTATGTTTATGTACCATTTTGACAATGGGACAAAGGGGAGCTGTTGGAATAATAAAAGACAAGTGTAGGATTAGAATGAACCAATATCAAATGCCAACAAGAGAATTAACACACAAGAAATGCAATTTCACAGGATTTGTAGAAAAGCTTTACCATCAGCAACCAAGGTCTACTGTGAGAGGAACTAGGTAATTCACACAGCCATGATAGCTGTCATAGAAGCAGAGTAAATTTATAGAATTTTCCTTTAAGAAGAAGAAAAATACAAAGTGGGTTTTAAGAGCAATACAGGCCTACTAACGCCCAGAAACTACCAATTTGAAAGCTATAAATTTGTCTCAGACAATAGCGTATATTTGGGCATAACCTGAACTAAGTGTTCCGATCTCAGATCTGCTACTAATGAGCTGTCTAGCCTTGGACAAGTCTCCTGACTGTTCAATATCTCAGCACTCACTTTTGTAAAAAGAAGACACTGCATTATATACTTGCTACAGTTCCTTCTTGTCTTGTGATTCAATTAAATCCTAAAGGGTCTAATAAGACATTTATATTTAGATCTTCCTCTTAACTTTGTACATATAAACAAAATAAGCCATGGTTTAGATAATAGTAATCTAATAGAGACAACACTCTATCAGCATATTTTTTCTGCCTCACTGCTGAGACTGCATATAATTGAAGCTAGAATGTAGTTTAAAAGTGACAGCGTCTATTCTGTGTTCAGCTGCCAGCATGGGCTATATACTGGTTGACAGAGTCATCTAATTCCTATTTTGAATGAGAAAATTTGACACATTCATAAAATAAATCTATTAGAAGGTCAGGGAAAGATTATGTTATTAATCTAAATATGGCTTAAAATATGGCCATGATGGTTCCTTTTCTAATAGAATGTTTATGATCTAAAACATTTCTGAAAGGATATATTCCAAACAGTTTACTTTGGAGATAGAGGGCAGGAAAGAAATTACAGGTGATTTTCATTCTTTTCACATGTAACTATGTGAAATTTTTTTAATTAGTAGGCAGTATTTGTTGAATCCCACACAAACAACATAAAGAAATGTATTTGAGCCATTACAGCCGTAGTCCATGTGTGTGGCTATAACTGGTCATTATTTGTGGTCAATATCCTCTATCTGACTGAGAAACACAAGCGATAAAGAAAGAAATGGGACCCCTATCTCAACCCTAGCCCATGTTCTTGGTTACTTTTTAGAACAATCCCTAACTATACAGTGCTCGTTTGAACTGACCATTTCTACTGTGTTCCTCACCTCTTCAACATGAAGAGAAAAATATTTGGGAAAGCTATGAGTGACCATGAGGCAACTAACTTTCAAGGTCAAGACTGTATCAATTCTACTCCCAGATGTTATATATTTGAACTCATTTGGGCTCTGCTGCTGCTGCTAAGTCATTTCAGTCGTGTCCAACTCTGTGCGACCCCATAGACGGCAGCCCACCAGGCTCCCGCGTCCCTGGGATTCTCCAGGCAAGAACACCGGAGTAGGTTGCCATTTCCTTCTCCAATGCATGAAAGTGAAAAATGAAAGGGAAGTCTCTCAGTCGTGTCTGACTCTTTGCGACCCCGTGGACTGCAGCCTACCAGGCTCCTTCGTCCATGGGATTTTCCAGGCAAGAGTACATTTGGCCTCTACAGACTGACTTACTAATAGGACCTTGTGAAATGTTTCTGCCATAAAGTGGTAGCCTGTTCAGTTTCAAGAAGTAACATTCCCCATGACCAAACTGCATTGATAGATTAAGTTAATCTATGATATTTTTTCATATCCTCCCTTTTCCAAGCCCAAGAGGTGATTTCACCCCAAAAGATGGACTCTAGTATTACAATGAACTAGTTCACATTTGTTAGTTTTGGCAAATGTAAACTAGAAGAGGACCAGACAAAGCCCCCTGATTCACTGAATTGTCTGCAACAATAAAACTAAGGATGAGAGGCACTATGAGAAAAAAGAGGATTTATGGTAGATTCATCTTTGGTTACACATTTTCTAAATATATTGTGCTAAAAAAATGCTGTGAAAAAGTTGGCTGTCTAACAAACTGTTTAAAGCATGTATGTGCTTTACCAAAAAATAATGGAAAACAATAATGTAGTGAAATGAAGAATTACACACCTGTAAAAGTCCCTAAGCTTCATTAGCATCATTTATCAGAATAAAACAGTGCAGCTTCAGTTTGCTAAGAAAAATTGAGTACTGCTTAGGTGCTTTGTTCTATTTCTTCCCCCCATAGGAAAAAAAAAAAGTGCACTATTTGAAAACAAAGCTTTTTCTTAATTCAAAATTGCAGAAATCTACATGCGTAGGAAGATGAAATGTTTCACTACAGTGAATGACAAACATTTTCTGATTTAGTATGACAGCTAAACAGAGTATGAGTCTACCACACAGAGAGCTGTGAAAACAAGTCAATTATGAGAAGAAGTCGAAGGTGTCTATTTCCTGTTTTTATTCCATTCCCTTACATGGTCCCACGTAAAGGGCCAATTACCCAAGTGCTTTATGCAGGCTACATAAATGCACTAATTGGATGGCCCAGTTATCTCAAGGATTCTAACTTCACAGTTGGATAGGTTTAGATAAAGAAAGGAAATGTGGTGTCATCAATATATTAAAACAAAACCCAAACAAAAAACAGTTCTATACAAACACAAACAATACCTCTCACTGACTAACTTCAGGTTCTTCTGTTTTAGTAGACTAGTGAGTTACAAAAGGAACACAGAATTTACACTAAAAGAATGTAGCCATAAAATAAATGTGATGATATAAGAATAATCCCTTACAGAGAGTATTTCAGTAGATTTCTCTAACTCAACCTGTTTCAAATGACAGGACTTTCATTGTATTGCTTAGGGCATGAATCCAACAGAGATCTCATTACAGCATCACAAAATGTTTTCTGATATCCAGTTCCTTTTGTTTTGAATGCTCCCTAGTCTACCTTAAATATACCTGCTCTCCTACTGGAGTTCAGGTTTCCCTGGAGCCAGGTCATCCTGAGTTACCTGATGCTCCCTTCTATGTCTTCTGCTCCTTGCTGACCTTACCCCTCCTTGTACAAAGATCAGGCTGCATGTGGCCATGTCAGCCAGACCTTTGTTTTCCTGGGTCCTTTCTTGCTTATTGTCCTTACGTGCCCCTTACCCATACCACTTCTCTCATTCTTTTTTGCTGTCTTCAGCTTTAGGGTCCTTCATCACTTCTCCCCTGTGTTTTTCAAGAGAGATATGCTTTTCATGATTTTACTGACCGTATACTTTCTCTACCATCACTTAGGAGTGATGAACTATATCTCCCCACAGTTCTGACCATATGAAACCATAGTTTTAAGTTTTAATCTTTCCATTTAAAAAAAAAGCTAGAAGAATTTTAAGTTTGATAATAATAATAATAATAATTCAGCTTCAAAATATGCAAGGTTAGGCATGAAAGACAAAGAAAATAGAAGACACAATTTTTTCAATGGTCAATGTCTTTCTGTTTTCACATATGAATTATTAGGGCAAAAATGTTATCTGACTTAAGTGACTTAGGGATGAAAAGTCTCATTCTCCATTGATATAATTGACTTAGCTCCCAATCAATCATTCTAATAACTGCCTTAGAAACACTGTGTAAGGGATTTCTTAAAAAGGTATTTGACCTGAACATGAAATCCTATTCCATTCACTAACCTCCCAGATAAACACATATTTTTTCCATAGGGTATACATTTTCTTTGGAAAATGCAAAATTGTGTTAACACAAATAAAATATTGCTATAAGTCAGTAAGAAAATCACCATTTATTACTCCTCCTGCTCACAACTTCTGTCTGCCATGTGCTTGGTTAAAAGCTTTCATGTGCTTGATTTTGTTTAATTATTACATGTCCCACAACAGAAATGATATTATTCCTATATTCACAAATGATGAAATTAAAGTTAATAAAGGCAAATTTATTTGCCCAAGATCACACCAAATAGTGTATGAAAGAAGGATCATGTTACATTGTGACCAATATAAATTAACCTGAATAGACATATTTGTTTTTTTAAGGACCAAGATGAATATTAAGAACATATAATGATCCCTTGGGATCCACATGAACTTGGTTCCAGGATCCCTGTGGTCCACTGGAGAAGGAAATGGCAATCTACTCCAGTATTCTCGCCTGGAGAACCCCATGGGCAGTATGAAAAGGTAAAAAAGATATGGCACCAGATGATAACTGCCCCCTCCCCAAGACCAGAAAGTGGCAAACATGCTACTGGGGAGGAGTAGAGGATAATTACTAACAGCTCCAGAAAGAATGAAGTGGTTGTGCCAAAGCAGAAATGATGCTCAGTTATGGATCTGTCTGGTGGTAAAAATAAAGCCTGATGCTGTAAAGAACAATATTGCATAGAAATCTGGAATGTTAGATCCACGAATCAAATCAAATGGGATGCAGTCAAACAGGAGATGGTAAGAGTGAACATCAACATTTTAGGAATCAGTGAATTTAGGAATTAGGAATCAGTGAATGGGATTGGAAGAATTTATTTCAGGTGACCATTATATTTACTACTGTAGGCAACAATCCCTTAGAAGAAATGGAGTATCCCTCACAGTCAATAAAAGATTCCAAAATGCAGTACTTGGATAAAAATCTCAAAAATGACAGAATGATCTCAGTTCTTTTCCAAAGCAAACCATTTAACATCACAGTAATATGAGCCTATGGCCCAACCACAGATGCTAAAGAAATTGAAGGTGACCAGTTCTATGAAGACCTACAAGACCTTCTAGAACTAACACCAAAAAAAGATATCCTTTTCATCATAGGGGATTGGAATATAAAAGTACAAAGTAAAGAGATATCTGGAGTAACAGGCAAGTTTGTTCTTGAAGTACAAGATGAAGCAAGGCAAAGGCTAACAGAGCTTTGCCAAGAGAACACACTGGTCATAGCAAACAGCCTTTTCCAACAACACAAGAGACAACTCTACACTTGGACGCCACCAAATGGTCCATACCAAAATCAGGTTGATTATATCCTTTGTAGCTGAAGAAGGAGAGGCTCCATACAGTGAGAAAAAAAACAAGACCCAGAGCTGACTATGGCTCAGATCTCTAGCTTCTTATTGCAAAATTCAGGTTTAAATTGAGGATGGTGGGGAAAACCACTAGACAATTCAGCCATGACCTAAATCAAATTCATTATGATTACATAGTAGAGGTGATAAATAGATTCAAGGGATTAGATCTGGTAGTGTGCCTGAAGAACTATGGACAGAGGTTTATAACACGTACAGGAGGCAGTGATCAAAACCATACCCCCAAAAAAGAAATGCAAGAAGGCAAAATGGTTGTCTGAGGAGGCTTCACAAATAGCTGAAAAAAGAAAATCAAAAAGCAAGGGAGGAAAGGAAATATACCCAACTGAATGCAGAGTTCCAGAGAATAGCAAGGAGACACAAGAAGGCCTTCTTCAATGAACAATGCAAATAAATAGAGGGAAACAACAGAATGGGAAAGACTAGAGATTTCTTCAAGAAAATTGGAGATATCAAGGCAACATTTCATGCAAAGATGGGCATGATAAAAGACAGAAACTTTCAGGACCTAACAGAAGCAGAAGACATTAAGAGGTGGTAAGAATACACAGAAGAACTATAAAAAAGGTCTCAGTGATCTAGATAACCATGATGGTATAGTCATTCATCTAGAGCTGGACATCCTGGAGTGTCAAGTGGGACTTTGGAAGCATTACTATGAACAAAACTAGTGGAGGTGATGGAATTCCAGCTGAGCTGTTTCAAATTCTGAATGATGATGCTGTTAAAGTGCTGTACTCAGTATGTTAGCAAATTTGGAAAACTCAGCAGTGGCCACAGGACTGGGAAAAGACAGTTTTCACTCCAATTGGAAAAAGACAGTTTTCACTCCAATCCTAAAGAAGGGGAATGCCAAAGAATGCTCAAACTAGCATACAGTTGTGCTCATTTCACATACTAATAGTGTTACACTTAAAATCCTTCAATCTAGGCTTCAGCAGTATATGAATAGAGAACTTCCAGATGTACAAGCTGGGTTTAGAAAAGGCAGAGGAACAAGAGCCCAAAGTGCCAATATCCATTGGATCTTACAGAAAGCAAGGTAATTCCAGAAGAACATCTGCTTCATTGACTATGCTAAAGCCTTTGACTGCATGGATCAAAACAAACTGTCAAAAATTCTTAAAGAGATGAGAGTACCAAATCACCTTATCTGTCTCCTGAAAAACCTGTATGCAGGTCAAAAAGCAACAGTTAGAACTCCACATGGAACAATGGAATTGTTCAAAATTGGGAAAGGAGTATGTCAGGTTGTATACTGTCACTCTGTTTAATTTATATGCAGAGTACATCATGCAAAATGCCAGGCTGGATGAATTATAAGCTGGAATCAAGATTGTTGGGAGAAATATCAACCATCAATATGCATATGATACCACTCTAATGGCAGAAACTGAAGAGAAATTAAAGAGCCTCTTGATGAGGGTGAAAGAGGAGAGTGAAAAATCTGGCTTAAAGCTTCACATTCCAAAAACTAAGATCATGGCATCTGGTCCCATCCCTTCATGGCCAATAGAAGGCAAAAAAGAGGAAATAGTGACCAATTTTATTTTCTCGGGTTCCAAAATCACCTCAGATGGTGACTGCAGATATGAAATTAAAAGATGCTTTCTCCTTGTAAGAAAATCTATGACAAACCTAGATAGTGTATTAAAAAGCAATCACTTTGTTGACAAATGTCCATCTAGTCAAATCTGTGTTTTTTCCAGTGGTCACATATGGATGTGAGAGTTGGCCCATAAAGAAGGCTGAGTGCTGAAGAATTGATACTTTCAAATTATGGTGCTGGAGCAGACTCTTGAGAGTCCCTTGGACTGGCAAGGAAATCCATCCTAAATATTCATTGGAAGGACAATTTTGCTGAAGCTGAGGTTCAATACACATGATGCAAAGAGCCAACTCATTGGAAAAGACCCTGATGCAGGGAAAGATTGAAGGCCAAAGGAGGAGGAGACAGCAGAGGGTGAGATGGTTTGGTAACCTCACCAACTAAGGGGATATAAATTTGAGCAAACTCCGGGAGATTGTTCAGGACAGAGGAACCTGGCGTACTACAGTCCATTGGGTCACAGAGACGCAGGCATGACTTGGCAACTGACCACCAACAACAAAATCCCCATGGATACATAAATCTAAGGAAAATGAAGTATCTTATACAAAGTGGTACAGTACATTCCCACCTTCTGTCCATTTCCTCAGGTTCCATATCCTCAGAAATGGAAGGCCAACTGTATCTTGTTAGATTTGAGGAGTATGACTATTATTTAACAACTTTGTCCAATTCTGCTTTTCAATGCCCTATCAAGCAAGTAATCAGTCCATATTTTTATCTTCTGTTATCAATCACACAAGTTATCTGTATTTAATACTGTGTGAAATTGCCATCCTTTGTGTAAGGTATTAGAGTCTTCTCTCTCTCTCTTTTTTTTTTTTTTTTAAGGATCAATATTATGAAAGATGGTCTAGGGGTTCTCCCTACTTTCTTCAATTTAAGTCTGAATTTGGCAATAAGGAGTTCGTGATCTGAGACATAGTCAGCTCCCTGTCTTGTTTTTGCTGACTGTATAGAGCTTCTCCATCTTTGGCTGCAAAGAATATAATCAATCTGATTTTGGTATTGACCATCTGGTGATGTCTTTGTGTAGAATCTTCTCCTGTGTTGTTGGAAAAGGATGTTCACTATGAACAGTGCGTTCTCTTGGCAAAACTCGATTAGCCTTTGCCCTGCTTCATTCTGTACTCCAAGGCCAAATTTTCTTGTTACTCCAGGTGTTTTCTTTTGCATTCCAGTCCCATATAATGAAAAGGACATCTTTTTTGGGTGTAAGTTTTAGAAGGTCTTGTAGGTCTTCAAAGAACCATTCAGCTTCAGCTTCTTCAGAATTACAGGTTGGGGCATAGACTTAGATTACCATGATATTGAATAGTTTGCCTTGGAAAGGAACAGAGATCATTTCGTTGTTTATAAGATTGTATCCAAGTACTGAATTTTGGATTTCTGTTGACTGTGATGGCTACTCCATTTCTTCCAAGGGATTCTTGTCCACATTATTTGATATAATGCTCATCTGAGTTAAATTCATCCATTCCAGTCCATTTTAGTTCACTCATTCCTAAAATGTCAACATTTACTCTTAACAACTCCTACTTGATCACTTCCAATTTGCCTTGATTCATGGACCTAACATACCAGGTTCCTATGCAATACTGCTCTTTATAGCATTGGACCTTGATTCGATCACCATTCACATCCACAACTGGGTGTTGTTTTTGCTTTGGCTCCATCTTTTCATTCTTTCTGAGTTATTTCTCCGATGATCTCCACTAGCATATTGGGCACCTACCAACCTGGGGAGTTCATCTTTCAGTGTCCTATCTTTTTGCCTTTTCATACTGTTCATGGGGTTCTCAAGGCAAGAACACTGGTGTGGTTTGCCATTCCCTTCTCCAGTGGACCGCATTTTGTCAGAACTCTCCACCATGACTTGTCGGACTTGGGTGGCCCTATAAGGCGTGGCTCATAGTTTCACTGAGTTAGACAATGCTGTGGTCCATGTGATCAGATTGGTTAGTTTTTGGTGATTGTGGTTTTCAGTCTGTCTGCCCTCTGATAGAGAAGGCTATGAGGCTTCTGGAAGCTTCCTGATGGGAGAGACTGACTTGGGGGGAAATTGGGTCTTGTTCTTATGGGCGGGGCCATGCTCAGTAAATCTTTAATCCAATTTTCCATCCATGGGTAGAGCTGTGTTCCCTCCCTGCTATTTACCTGGGGCCAAACTATGGTGGAGGTAATGAAGATAATGGTGACTTCTTTCAAAAGATCCAAAGCATGTACTGCTATACTCACCCAGTGTAGCATCCAAGCAGCAGCCCATCACTAACCCACGCCTCTGCTGGAGACTCCTGGACACTCCTGGGCAAGTCTGGGTCAGTCTCTTGAAAGTAGGGAAAAACCAACAGACCATTCAGGTATGATCTAAATCAAATCCCTTACTATTATATAGTGGAAGTGAGAAATAGAATAAGGGATTAGATCTGATAGAGTGCCTGATGAACTACAGACAGAAGTTCTTGATATTGTATAGGAGACAGGGATCAAGACTAACGCCAAGAAAAAGAAATGCAAAGAGCAAAATGGCTGTCTGAGGAGGCCTTACAAATAGCTGTGAAAAGAAGAGAAACAAAAGGCAAAGAAGAAAAGGAAAGATATACCTATTTGAATGCAGGGTTCCAAAGAATATCAAAGAGAGATAAGAAAGACTTCCTCAATGATCAGTGCAAAGAAATCAAGGAAAACAAGGGGATGGGAAAGACTAGATATCTCTTCAAGAAAATTAGAGATACCAAGGGAATATTTGAGGCAAATATGGGCTCAATAAAGGACAAAAATGGTAAGGACCTAAGAGAAGCAGAAGATATTAAGAAGAGGTGGCAAGAATACACAGAAGAATTATACTAAAAAAATCTTCATGACCCCGATAATCATGATGGTATGATCACTCACCTAGAGCCAGACACCCTGGAATGTGAAGTCAAGTGGGGATTAGGAAGCATCACTATGAACACAGCTAGTGGATGTGATGGAATTCCAGTTGAGCTATTTCAAATCCTAAAAGATGATGCTGTGAAAGTGCTGCACTCAATATGCCAGCAAATTTGGAAAACTCAGCAGAGGCCACAGGACTGGAAAAGGTCAGTTTTCATTTCAATCTCGAAGAAAGGTAATGCCAAAGAATGTTCAAACTATCACACAATTGCACTCATCTCACTCACTAGTAAAGTAATGCTCAAAATTCTCCAAGCCAGACTTCAACAGTACCTGAACTGTGAACTTCCAGATGTTCAAGCTGGTTTTAGAAAAGGCAGGGGAACCAGAGATCAAATTGCCAACATCCACTGGATCATGGAAAAAGCAAGAGAGTTCCAGAAAAACATCTATTTCTGCTTTATTGACTATGCCAAAGCCTTTGACTATGTGGATCAACATAAAATGTGGAAAATTCTGAAAGAAATGGAAATACCAGACCACCTGACCTGCCTCTTGAGAAATCTGTATGCAGGTCAGGATGAAACAGTTAGAACTGGACATGGAACAGACTGGTTCCAAATAGGGAAAGGAGTACATCAAGGCTGTATATTGTCACCCTGCTTATTTAACTTATATGCAGATTATGTCATGAGAAATGCTGCACTGGATATAGCACAAGCTGGAATCAAGATTGCCGGGAGAAAAATCAATAACCTCAGATATGCAGATGACACAACCTGTATGGCAGAAAGTGAAGAAGAACTAAAAAGCCTCTTGATGAAAGTGAAAGAGGAGAGTGCAAAAGTTGGCTTAAAGCTCAACATTCAGAAAACTAAGATCATGGCATCTGGTCTCATCACTTGATGGCAAACAGATGGGGAAACCTTGACAGACTAGTTTTTAGGGCTCCAAAATCACTGCAGATGGTGACTGCAGCCATGAAATTAAAAGACTCTTGCTCCTTGGAAGAAAAGTATTGACCAACCTAGAAAGCATATTATAAAGAAGAAACATTACTTTGCCAACAAAGGTCCATCTAGTCAAGGCCATGTTTTTCCAGTAGTCATGTATGGATGTGAGAGTTTGACTATAAAGAAAGCTGAGCACAGAAGAATTGATGTTTTTGAACTGTGGTGTTGGAGAAGACTTGAGAGACCTCTGGACTGCAAGGAGATCCAACCAGTCCATTCTAAAGGAGATCAGTCCTGGGTGTTCATTGGAGGGACTGATGTTGAAGCTGAAACTCCAATACTTTGGCCAACTGATGTGAAGAACTGACTCATCTGAAAAGACCCTGATGCTGGGAAAGATTGAAGACAGGAGGAGAAGGGGACGACAGAGGACGAGATGGTTGGATGGCATCACCAACTCAATGGACATGAATCTGAGTAAACTCCAGGAATTGGTGATGGACAGGGAGGCCTGGCATGCTGCAGTCCATGGGGTCACAAAGAGTCGGACATGACTGAGTGACTGAACTGAACTGAATTATGAAAGATGCTTTTCCTCTTCTGATTAAAAGAAGGAATCAGATTAAATTTTTAACCACTGACACAGGTTCAACAATCTATGACATATTCTCTTGGTTGCAAAGAACTATTTCATCCCAAAGAATATTCTTCATTTGTTCACCACTGAAGGTTCTGTTTCAATAATTTTATTGAGTTTTGCTCACAAACCAAATAAGAAACAAAGATCTTCCCCTTTTTGGATTCCAATTTGGCATCTGATTATTTTTCTCATGTATGCACATATTTATATATGACATCTGTCCTTTACAAATTAGTTTTGCACATGATAAGGTATGAAAAAATTATGCATTTGCAAAAAACTTGCACATTATATTGAAGAAAAAAATTTCACTCTTCAAAGATTTCTGACACAATGTGCTTATTAAATAGTTCTTTAAAAATTGCTTCAAATGATTTTAAAATAACATTGTTTGGCAGAATAAATTGACTATTAAGTATCCTTGAAAACCACTTCTAAGGTTGTCATAGTTTCATTTTGTTTTGCTTTATGAAAGAAATGCCTTAAAATAAATTTTAAACAGATTTTTAAGATTACAGAAGAAGAAGCACACAGACACAGATTTATGTTTAATTTCTTAAATTTCAAGTGCACTATTGAGTAGAATTGATAACATTGTAAAATTTTTATTACTAACCTAAGGCTTTCTTAGAAATATGTACCCATGTCCATTAAATTCTACAAATGTTATTTCCACTAATTATAATGAAAGTCTAGGTGAATTTTCATAATTTTTGATTTAAGAATATTGAGTTCAAATTTTAAATTTATAATTTCATTTCACAGAAACCTGTTGCTTTTTATTCTAAAGCTATTTCTGAAGCTAGAACTAATAGTTATCATAATAAAATTTAGCACTGAAATAAAAGGTAAGTTGAGAAAAGCATGGAAATTGCTATCATTACATTATGTTCTTTTCAGCAAGGTAATTTAGTTGGGCAGACATATCTCTATTAATCAAAATACTTTTGACCATGACCTTGTAGCATTTTTATAGTTCTAAAGCTTGTAGATATTTTAATAAGATCATTATAACACAGACCCTTTTATTTGAAGCAATTTCACTCTGTTCACAACAAAGAAATATTCATTTAACTTATTTTTTCTTGGGTAATTGATATCAGTTAAATCTATTATGGAAATGGGAGACCTATAGAGGCAGATGACTATTCTATTTTTTATATCCTATTTTATACTTTAAACTGGAATAGTTGAACATTTCCCATAAATGTCTAAAAAACATTGATTTGGAAAAGACTAGAAAGGTGACACCAGTAATTGCAGCAAAAGTATTAACTTTTATTGTAGCCTAGGAAAATGTGTATTGGAAAATGTGTATGTGGAGTTGAATTTTTCAAGTAGATGTAGTGAACAATTTAAAGAGTAACCCTCATGGATTTCTTTTTTAACACAGACAAATGGTAATGATTTGCATCTAGTTACAAAATGTTAACGATTAAAATGCAATTAAAATGTACAACTCATTTATCAAAGACATAATGCCCCGAGAAAAGTAAACTAAGAAGTAACTTATTTTTAAAGCATTTTTCTTGTGAAAGAAATACTTGCCATAAAAACAATAGACAATTTTGTAACATATAACTCCTCACACCGCTCTCATCACATTATGTACAGAGAACAATTATTAAAAAATTTAATATGAGTCTGCTAGACATTTTCATAACATATATAATACTTATTTGTATAATGCTGGTTTTTTTTTTCAAAAATAAAATCACATTATATAATACTTGTTTTTCTAAGTAACAGTATAACGGACATTCTATATATATGTACATAACAATTACTCTTTTTAAAGGTAAGTTGACATTTTAGATGTATGGCTCATATGAGTAAATAACGCATTATAAATATTTCTTTATATTTTAAATGGTCATATTATTTTTCACCAGTCACTTTACTGTTTTCTCTTACTACCTTCAGAGTGCTTCAAGCAATTATTTTCAGATTCTTAGATGTATAATTATACAATATGTATAATTTTAAAAAGTCATATTTCACTGTTTTAAAAAGTCATATTATTTTTCACCAGTCACTTTACTGTTTTCTCTTACTACCTTCAGAGTGCTTCAAATGATTTTTTTCAGATTTTTAGATGTACAATTATACAATACGTAAAAATAATAATTTCCCTACCTTTGTCTATTTGTACTATTTTTCTTTTACTTATTGCATTGGCTAATATTTACAAAGCAAGGTTAAATTAATTTTCATGAAAAATCCTTATTTGGTTCTGATTTTAATATGTATAATTTACATTTTCACTAATAACAATGTACTGGCATTCAGTTCAGTTCAATTCAGTCACTCAGTCGTGTCCTACTCTTTGTGACTCCATGAATCGCAGCACGCCAGGCCTTCCTGTCCATCACCAACTCCCGGAGTTCACCCAGATTCACGTCCATCGAGTCAGTGATGCCATCCAGCCATCTCATCCTCTGTCGTCCCCTTCTCCTCCTGCCCCCAAGCCCTCCCAGCATCAGTCTTTTCCCATGAGTCAACTCTTCGCATGAGGTGGCCAAAGTACTGGAGTTTCAGCCTTAGCATCATTTCCCACAAAGAAATCCCAGGGCTGATCTCCTTCAGAATGGACTGGTTGGATCTCCTTGCAGTCCAAGGGACTCTCAAGAGTCTTCTCCAACACCACAGTTCAAAAGCATCAATTTTTCAGTGTTCTGCTTTCTTCACAGTCCAACTCTCACATCTATACATGACCACTGGAAAAACCAGTATTAGTTTGAGGCAATTTCTTATCCTAACACAAAATCTCACTCTAACCCTAATTTTTACCTTAAATTATAACTCTTTTCATAATTTTTCTAGCTAGTATCAGTTTTGTAAGAGTTTTGTTTTAAAACCAGGAGTTACATCGTTATGTACTTGTAATTTTTTTTTTACTTGAAATTGATTTTTTAGGCATATCTAGGTCATCTATCTGCATTTAATCTCTCCTAGAACAGTTCTATTTGAACCTTTTATTTATATTTCTGTAGAGTCCTCCTTGGCCCCTTTTACTTTACACAGCTCTGTTTCTTCCAGTGTACAATACGGTGATGTTTCCCACAAAGAAACAACTTAATGAAGGTGGATAGGTCCCCAGGCTGACTGATAGAATTTACTAATAACTTGATGATTCAACTAAGCTAGATTACTAATAGCATATTTCAACTCTTTACCATAGTTAAAAGTCATAAATGTAAGGCCTAGACAGAGCCCAGCTATGCCTTTGGCACATGAAGGTGTTAACAGTGTGGAAAGTCGATACATTTTCATCATTTCCTAGATCTCAGCAGGATTTAAAATTAATTATGCATGTCTTCTAACTTGTCACCCAAACTGGAGCTGTCCAGCCAGTCAAGCAGGCCCATGTCATTCCTGGTCATGTGGGTCTGAGGGCTTCCTGATGCTTTCAGCATACTGAACACCACAGAATCTATTTGCCAGAATTTCTCATTGACATTGCCCTCATCCTTGCCACTATCAAATCTAGTTTAGACAAATGCTATTGCATTTCCACTCCTGACCTTTTAATACCACTACGACAGATTTCCTTACAGCAACCAGAAGGATAACAATAAAACATATATCAGATCACACTGCTCTCCTTCTCAAAATTTCAAATGGTTTTACTTGTGCAGAGAATAAAATATTACATTTACTATGATCTATAAGACCCTTCTGGAATGACCTACCTCACCATCATCACCACCTATAACTCTCTCCACTCACAGAACTGGAGCTTTGCTGCTCTTCCTTTGTTTCTGACAACCCTACAACTCTTTCCTGACTCAGGAGCTTTTGATTTTTTTTTTTTTTTAATCTAGGAGGTTTTTCTTCCCACTCACTGCCTGGATAATTCCATCTCCAGATCTCAGTTTCAATGACAGCTTCTCAAATAAACCCTCCTGAACACCTTAATCTAAATTCCTACCCGCTATGATAGTATCTTAGAGCACACAATTATTTTCTTTTCTATTACATACAATAATTGGTGACTACTTACTTAATTCTAATGATTTCCTTCTGTAAACTCACATGTGGTTTTTCCCCTCTCCGTATTTTAAGGATTCATGCACAGAAAGTATGGCATTCAACATATATTATCACAGAAATGAGTGAATGATGATTAAATTAATACATTGATGAAATGGACAAATATGCTTCATTAGCCCCTAAAGAGATAATTACACTGAATTACAAGAATAGATTTCAATTATTTGAATGTTAAGTATCAAGCTCTGTATTTGAATATTCTCTCTGGTCATCAAACAAGAAGAGTGCACTCCATCCTGAAACACCTTGTGTTTTCACCTCCCCTTCCCTTCCATGCTCTTTGTCTCAAATCCAGTCCCAGAGGATATTTACTTTTAGCTAACAGTCTTGGACTCACAGCCATATTTGAAAAAAGACTGACATACATCTGCCAGCTTTTTATATTTGACCGACTGAATTTCTCACAACAGTCTTTCCTCTATCCAACTAAGATTCAGATCCAGAGATTTCTACAAAACACTGGCTTTGTTATAAGTGTGTATTTTGAGTGTACACTATCATATTAATGATCTAGATCTTTTTCCCACAACAATTATTCATATTCTTTTGTGTATGCCTTACTATCCATAGAAGTTAGTGAAAGCATTTTAGAAATTCTTGTGTGTGTGGTATCACAGCAATTTTAAGGGTAAATAAAGTCCTACCCATGTTTTCCACCTCTGAAAAGTATGGTAGCTATACCATTCTGGAAAGATGAGTACTCTTTTATATTTAAAATGTTCTCCTTCAGTGACATGATTACAAAATCATAATGGCATACTGGGGTTTCTACAGAGAAGACTGACATTAATAAGAGGAACAAGTAGAAAATCTACATTTTATGCAGTTTTCATAATAAAAATTGGCAATAATTAAATCTAGCAATAGGTAGTTTGGATAGCAATAGCCTATCATTCTAAAGACAGTCTGAATTGATTTTTTCCCCCTTGAACAGAGTTTTTATCTTTGAAGTTGATGATACAGATGATGCCTGGGCTAGGCCACATAATCCATATTTGAGTTAGTCAGCCACAAAGCCAGACAAAAGCATTCATCTTGCTTAAAATTCACTGAATTCCTTCTTTTGAATTGATTTCAAGAAAAGAAATGCTATATTTTAATTTAAATGAATACTGAGAACCATCTGCTGTAGAGGATTAACGTGACTGACTTCTCCAGACACTTGGCACATCAAGAGAATGTGGGAGAATAGATTCAAAGACAACAATCCCTCTTGCATTAAATATTTCCTTAACTACATATGATGCTATATTCTAAATCTAATTCAGTAAATTATTTTTCTTTAGAGGCTTATACAGATGAGAATTTATAACTTCCTTTGGTGTCTATATATTTTCTCAAGAAGCTATTGTACCATGCAAAGTTCATTGTTCCTGTTTCCTCCAATGTTTGCATCAGTTGACATATAAGTACAGAATACATGATCATAGTGTACACACACATATGCATATATATTATACACACACATACTGTTAAAATACACAGAAAAAACTCCAGAAGAATACTGTTCTTTCGCTTCTTTTATTAAGTTTCTGTTATGCTTGAAAGACTAAACTAATATCTTTCTGGGTATGCATTTCTTTTAGAAAAATCAAAACTATCAGAGTTAGCTTAAAAACCTAGCATTATAGCAGACTTTTAAATGAACATCTGTGTTTGTGACAATCCATTCCTGGTTCTAAAGGTGACACTTATGAATAGGTCACTTTATTGAGACAAGCATTTGAATTGCATACACCTTGAGGCCAGGAAACAGGAGCAAGCCTTTCAGATGGTATCTGAGACCAGCAGAACTCACAGCATTTCCATTTCAGCAGGACTTTGTTATTCTCTGTTTGATGTTGCGTACCCAGTGAACTCTTTTGAAGAGATAAGCCTTTGTCAGTGAGAAACAGTCTGTAAGAAAAATTGACCAGTAGTGATACTCATGGAAATGAAGAGAAGCAAAGTGATGATTCTTAGCCAGAAAATGGAAATGTCGAATAAAGCTCAGCATACAATAGTAAATTTGGGGCTTAAATGTATTCAGTTTGTTTAATTAATTTTTCTTGAGCAGCAACGCCACATCAGCTACTGTTCAAGATCAAAGGGATTTAAGGATGACCAAAATAGACATGTGGGCTTCCCACATACCTCAGTGGTAAAGAAACCACCTGCGATGCAGGAGACGCAGGTTCAATTCCTGAGTTGGGAAGATCCCCTGGAAAAGGAAATGGTAACCCACTCCAGTATTCTCACCTGGGAAATTAAATGGACAGAGGATCCTGGCAGGTTACAGCTCACGGGGTCTCAAAAGAGTCAGACTAGCGACTAAGCAACAGCAATGACAAAAAATGGACATGTAGACTGACCGTGGAAAGCACAAAGTCTACTGTTAGGGAGGAAAAAGCTTTTCCCTACCCTACGGGTTCTTCTAGATGGTCTAAGAATTATATTGATATGACACAGATTAACAGGAGAAAATCATATTTAATTTTGTACATATGTGAACTCTATATACACGAGAAACTCAGAAACCCTACATACATAAGAGGTTCATAGATAGAAAGGTAAAAAGAGGTATATATGTCATCTGGAGTTAAGAAAGGGGGTAAGGGCCTAGGGTTTTCAAGGCTGGGAGGGTCATTCACAGGATGACAAGAGAAACAGATATTTGGTAATTAGATGCTTGCCCTGACATATGGTGAAGTCACTTAGATAAAATTTATTGCTGATAATAACTCATTTTCTGGTTAAAAAATAAATTCAAATTCTTATAGGTATTCTAGAGAAGGGTGGTAGTTTCCCTTGAGACTACAGGGTCTTGAATGCTTTCAGCTCAAAATAATCCACATCCCAGATTAGCACATCTTGCGGAGGTCTATTCCAAGCCCCTATGCTAACAATAACTTATGGGCCTAAAACTGTTGCATATTTATGTATAAATGTAGGTAGGAGGTACGCATCTCTTTACTCTTTCAACAAGCTAACATTTACATAATTCAGAGGAGCGTGATAGGCTACAGTCCGTGGGGTCACAAAGAGGCGGACACGACTGAGCAACTTCGCTTTCCTTTTATTCCTTTTACTAGAAAGTGGTATACACTTTCTAGTGGACATTCACTTGATAAGTCTGATAAATTTCTCTTTCGATCTCATGAAGTAGGTCCTATCATCATATTCTTCTTAGAGATGAGAAAATGAACAGTGCAGAAAAAATTTGCAGCAAAATACACTTTCCATTCATTGATTTTTATTTGTGTATCAGAAATCAGCCAGAGGCTTTTAGTCTACAAAACTTTCAGCAGAAATTATGACTAAAAAGTTTAATTGAAGTATAATGTGCCTTCATTAAAATATACATATTGTATATATTGCAATGGTATAACTCAATAAATGTGTGTGAACATTCCCATGACATATGACTCAAATTTTAAAATGGAACATTATCAGTACCTCAAAGCCCATATCATGCTTTATTTATGTCACTTCCTCCCGCCCCCACCAAAATATCTGTGTAGGACTTAGAGGGTAATTGGAAGAGTTGAAGAACAGAAGTCACTGAAGCCACTCCTAAGGTTTAAGAAATCTGTGAATATAGGAAACAGGGATTTCACCACAAATGACTTCAGCCTCCTGTAGCAATAACTTGACTCTCTCAGAAAGCTGGTTTACAGCATACCTTTGCCCAAGCCTCTGCCTAAAATTGCCACCAGAGAATTATGGCTTCTTCTTTGATGTCTTCCAATTATTTTACCACTGGCTTTCACTGATTGAATATTTCTTTGTGAGAATCATTGCAATGTAATATCCATAACAATCCCTTGTGGCTGATGGGAAATCTTAGAAAGGTGGAGATGGTACTGAGCACCTACAGAAACTATCTGTTCTAGTCTGTTCTACTATTTTAGCTACTCAGCTCCCATACACACTTATGTATATGTCTCAATTACCAAGTCACAACAGGATACAGTCATTCATCAAACAAATGAAGATTTTAAAACTGGAGAAAAAAAATTCATAAGTAATTGCATCCATTTTTGGCTGATACATATATCCTGATTAAATCAGTTGCAATCATCGACTAAAATCACATAACTTTAGTACCAATATAATACCTTGTATAAACTACTGAAGGAATAAGATATGGAAAAATCTATGTGTGTATAGATAAATAATCAATGATATATACATATGATCAATGATAAATATGGTTACTGAAGTTCTTATTTCTGCAAATACCCTATACCACCACAAAACCCTTACAAACACCTTCCTTCTGCCACTACTTATTCTATGTTCTTTCCTCAGTAAGAATTCAATGTTTAATGGTTCTTCATTTGTTGGGTGAACAAGATCTTCACTCATTAAAGCGAGTTACCTGTGACCCTGGCTGTCTGGGACTGCAGTGTGTGTGTGTGTGTGTGTGTGTAGGTGTGTGTGTGTAGGTGTGTGTGTGTAGGTGTGTGTGTGTATGTGTTAGTTGCTCAGTTGAGTCCAATTCTTTGCGATCCCATGGACTGTAACCCACCAGGCTCCTCTGTCCATGGAATTCTCCAGGCAACAATACTGGAGTGGGTAGCTGTTCCCTTCTTCAGGCTATCTTCTGGATACATACATCAAAACCAGGTCTCCTGCATTGCAGGCAGATTCTTTACCATCTGAGCCACCAGGGAAGCAGTTTCCCATTAACTTTAAGTAGAAGCATAATAGGTGCTTGAGAGAATCCTTTGGGTTCTTGTCCCTATTGTGTAGCAGAAATTATAATTCGCCTTGATGACAGTTTCTCTTTGTCTATTGCTACAGGATCAAAAGGTATTTAAGATGACCAGACAGAATTCAAACTTGAATTCAATCTGGTAATAAAACTGTTTTGTCAAGATACACAGAAAAACTGTACAAAAAAGATCTTCACAACCCAGATAATCACGATGGTGTGATCACTCACCTCGAGCCAGACATCCTGGACTGTGAAGTCAAGTGGGGCTTAGGAAGCATTACTACAAACAAAGCTAGTGGAGGTTCTGGAATTCCAGTTGAGCTATTTCAAATCCTGAAAGATGACGCTGTGAAAGTGCTGCACTCAATATTCCAGCAAATTTGGAAAACTCACCAGTGGCCACAGGACTGGAAAAGGTCAGTTTTCATTCCAATCCCAAAGAAAGGCAATGCCAAAGAATGCTCAAACTACAGCACAATTGCACTCATCTCACACGCTAGTAAAGTAATGCTTAAAATTCTCTAAGCTAGGCTTCAGCCATACGTGAACCATGAAATTCAGATGTTCAAGCTGGTTTTAGAAAAGGCAGAGGAATGAGAGATCAAATTGCCAACATCCGATGGATCATTGAAAAAGCAAGAGAGTTCCAGGAACACATGTATTTCTGCTTTATTAACTATGCCAAAGCCTTTGACTGTGTGGATCACAATAAACTGTGGAAAATTTTGAAAGAGATGGGAATGCCAGACCACCTGACCTGTCTCTTGAGAAACCTATATGCAGGTCAGGAAGCAACAGTTAGAACTGGACATGGAACAACAGACTGGTTCCAAATAGGAAAAGGAGTACGTCAAGGCTGTATATTGTCACCCTGTTTGTTTAACTTATATGCAGAGTACATTATGAGAAATGGTGGGCTGGAGGAAGCACAGGCTGGAATCAAGATTGCCAGGAGAAATATCAATAATCTCAGATATTCAGATGACACCACCCTTATGGCAGAAAGTGAAGAGGAACTAAAGAGCCTCTTAATGAAAGTCAAAGAGCAGAGTGAAAAATTGTCTTAAAGTTCAACATTCAGAAAACTAAGATCATGGCATCTGGTCCCATCACTTCATGGCAGATAGACTGGGAAACAGTGGAAACAGTGGCTGTCTATTTTTCTGGGCTCCAAAATCACTGCAGATGGTGACTGCAGCCATGAAATTAAAAGACGCTTACTCCTTGGAAGGAAAGTTATGACCAACCAAGACAGCATATTAAAAAGCAGAGACATTACTTTGCCAACAAATGTCCATCTATTCAAGGCTATGGTTTTCCAGTGGTCATGTATGGATGTGAGAGTTGGACTGTGAAGAAAGCTGAGCACTGAAGAACTGATGCTTTTGAACTGTGGTGTTGGAGAAGACTCTTGAGAGTCCCTTGAACTGCAAGGAGATCCAACCAGTCCATCCTAAAGGAGATCAGTCCTGGGTGTTCACTGGAAGGACTGATGTTGAAGCTGAAGCTCCAGTACTTTGGCTACCTGATGCGAAGACCTGACTCATTTGAAAAGACCTTGATGCTGGGAAAGATTGAGGGCAGGAGAAGAAGGGGACGACAGAGGATGAGATGGTTGGATGGCATCATCGACTTGATGGACATGGGTTTGGGTGGACTCCGGGAGTTGGTGATGGACCAGGAGACCTGGCATGGGGTCACAAAGAGTATGACATGACTGAGTGAACTGAACTGAATAACTGTGTACCCCATAAAAGCATAGCTCCTTTAAAAACTAAGATTCACAACCAACCAAGTCTAAAGATGAATATACAAGAATCAGAAATTACCTAATCCACTTTTACTTCCACACATCTTTCCAGGACACATTTTTACTCCAGGCCATGGAATAAAATCTTCATATGTTTATGCAGGTCATATGCTAAAATCTGTATAGCACCACACAAGTCTTAATGCTTTGTCATCATCCAGCTTTTTCATCAGAGAAGGCAATGGCAACCCACTTCAGTACTCTTGCCTGTAAAATCCCATGGACCGAGGAGCATGGTAGGCTGTAGTCCATAGGGTCACAAAGAATCGGTCACGACTGAGCGACCTCACTTTCACTTTTCTTTTCATGCATTGGAAAAGGAAATGATAACCCACTCCAGTGTTCTTGCCTGAAGAATCCCAGGGACAGCAGAGCCTGGTGGGCTGCCATTTATGGGGTTGCACAGAGTCGGACACAACTGAAGCGACTTAGCAGCAACAGCAGCAGCTTTTTCATAATTGAATATGTTGTAACTATTTCACTTTCACTTGTTGGGTGAACAAGATCTTCACTCATGAAGGCCTGAGTTACCTGTGACCCTGCCTGTCTGAGATTGCAGTGTGTGTGTGTTAGTTGCTCAGTTGTGTCCACTTCTTTATGATCCCACGGACTGTAACACACCAGGCTCCTCGTCCATGGAATTCTCAAGTCCTGTTGATTCTGGGTAATGGGTACATAGTAAGATCAATGAATCCCATGGGTGTGAGCACTTTATCTCACTTATTTTGTTTTCAAATTGGTTATAACAAAGTCTCAATCAAAATAACATGATTATTTTAAAGAAATTAACAAGTTGATTCTAAAATATGTACAGACAGGCATATTTTATAGAACACCTGGGTCATCTTTTTTATAAAGAACAAATTTGTATTTCAAAGCTTATGCTAAAGCTATAGTAATAAGAATAGTGTGGCTTTGACAAAAAGACTTACAGATAAGTGAAAAAGAATAGAGAATTCAGAAATAGCCCTGTATCTATAGAGTAAATTATCTTTAGACAAAATGATTTTGTGTGCACTCACTCATGTCTGACTATGATTCAAATTTCCAGGCAATAATACTAGAGTGGTTTGCCATTTCCTGCTCCAAGGGATCTTCCTGACCCAGGGATCGAAATCATGTCTCTTGTGTCTCCTCCACTGGCAGGTGGATTCTTTACCAACTGAGCAAACTGGGAGGCCCTATTGACAAAGGTACCAAGGTAATTCAATAGAGGAAATAAAATATTTTCAGTAAAAAGTAATATTTTTACTAAAAAAAAAGAAATATTTGCAGTAAAAAATGCTAAACAACTGGATATTCATGTGAAAAGGAAATAAAATTCTTGTCTTTATCTCTCACTAGAAACAAAAATTTTAGAAAAGGCAGAGGAACCAGAGATCAAATTGTCAACATCCACTGGATCATGGAAAAAGCAAGAGAGTTCCAGAAAAACATCTATTTCTGCTTTAGTGACTAGGCCAAAGCCTTTGACTATGTGGATCACAATAAACTGTGGAAAATTCTGAAAGAGATGGGAATACCAGACCACCCGATCTGCCTCTTGAGAAATTTGTATGCAGGTCAGGAAGCAACAGTTAGAACTGGACATGGAACAACAGACTGGTCCCAAATAGGAAAAGGAGTACGTCAAGGCTGTATATTGTCACCCTGTTTATTTAACTTATATGCAGAGTACATCATGAGAAACGCTGGGCTGGAAGAAGCACAAGCTGGAATCAAGATTGCCGGGAGAAATATCAATAACCTCAGATATGCAGATGACACCACCCTTATGGCAGAAAGTGAAGAGGAACTCAAAAGCCTCTTGATGAAAGTGAAAGTGGAGAGTGAAAAAGTTGGCTTAAAGCTCAACATTCAGAAAACGAAGATCATGGCATCTGGTCCCATCACTTCATGGGAAATAGATGGGGAAACAGTGGACACAGTGTCAGACTTTATTTTTGGGGGCTCCAAAATCACTGCAGATGGTGACTGCAGCCATGAAATTAAAAGACGCTTACTCCTTGGAAGGAAAGTTATGACCAACCTAGTAGCATATTCCAAAGCAGAGACATTACTTTGCCAACAAAGGTCCATCTAGTCAAGGCTATGGTTTTTCCTGTGGTCATGTATGGATGTGAGAGTTGGACTGTGAAGAAGGCTGAGCGCCAAAGAATTGATGCTTTTGAACTGTGGTGTTGGAGAAGACTCTTGAGAGTCCCTTGGACTGCAAGGAGATCCAACCAGTCCATTCTGAAGGAGATCAGCCCTGGGATTTCTTTGGAAGGAATGATGCTAAAGCTGAAGCTCCAGTACTTTGGCCACCTCATGCGAAGAGTTGACTCATTGGAAAAGACTCTGATGCTGGGAGGGCTTGGGGGCAGGAGGGGAAGTGGACAGCAGAGGATGAGATGGCTGGATGGCATCACTGACTCGATGGACGTGAGTCTGGGTGAACTCCGGGAGTTGGTGATGGACAGGGAAGCCTGGTGTGCTGCGATTCATGGGGTCGCAAAGAGTCGGACACGACTGAGCGACTGATCTGAACTGATAAACAAAAATAAACCCAAAATATTAATCAATAATAAATCTAAATATGAAGGCTACAATGTAAAAATACATTATATATAAAAAATGAGGTCTTTGCAAACTTGGAGGAGGCAAATGTTCTTAAATACAAAGTAAAAACTAGAAAGGAGAAATTAACAATAACACAATAATAGTGGGAGACTTTAATACCCCACTTACACCTATGGATAGATCAACTAAACAGAAAATTAACAAGGAAACACAAACTTTAAACGATACAATAGACCAGTTAGACCTAATTGATATCTATAGGACATTTCATCCCAAAACAATGAATTTCACCTTTTTCTCAAGCACACATGGAACCTTCTCCAGGATAGACCACATCCTGGGCCATAAAGCTAGCCTTGGTAAATTCAAAAAATAGAAATCATTCCAAGCATTTTTTCTGACCACAATGCAGTAAGATTAGATCTCAATTACAGGAGAAAAACTATTAAAAATTCCAACATATGGAGGCTGAACAACACGCTGCTGAATAACCAACAAATCACAGAAGAAATCAAAAAAGAAATCAAAATTTGCATAGAAACGAATGAAAATGAAAACACAACAACCCAAAACCTGTGGGACACGGTAAAAGCAGTCCTAAGGGAAAGTTCATAGCAATACAGGCACACCTCAAGAAACAAGAAAAAGTCAAATAAATAACCTAACTCTACACCTAAAGCAACTAGAAAAGGAAGAAATGAGGAACCCCAGGGTTAGTAGAAGGAAAGAAATCTTAAAAATTAGGGCAGAAATAAATGCAAAAGAAACAAAAGAGACCATAGCAAAAATCAACAAAGCCAAAAGCTGGTTCTTTGAAAGGATAAATAAAATTGGCAAACCATTAGCCAGACTCATCAAGAAACAAAGGGAGAAAAATCAAATCAACAAAATTAGAAACGAAAATGGAGAGATCACAACAGACAACACAGAAATACAAAGGATCATAAGAGACTACTATCAACAATAATATGCCAATAAAATGGACAACGTGGAAGAAATGGACAAATTCTTAGAAAAGTACAACTTTCCAAAACTCGACCAGGAAGAAATAGAAACTCTTAACAGACCCATCACAAGCACAGAAATTGCAACTGTAATCAAATATCTTCCAGCAAACAAAAGCCCCGGTCCAGACGGCTTCACAGCTGAATTCTACCAAAAATTTAGAGAAGAGCTAACACCTATCCTACTCAAACTCTTCCAGAAAATTGCAGAGGAAGGTAAACTTCCAAACTCATTCTATGAGGCCACCATCACCCTAATACCAAAACCTGACAAAGATCCCACAAAAAAAAAACTACAGGCCAATATCACTGATGAACATAGATGCAAAAATCCTTAACAAAATTCTAGCAATCAGAATCCAACAACACATTAAAAGATCATACACCATGATTAGGTGGGCTTTATCCCAGGGATGCAAGGATTCTTCAATATCCATAAATCAATCAACGTAATACACCACATTAACAAATTGAAAAATAAAAACCATATGATTATCTCAATAGATGCAGAGAAAGCCTTTGACAAAATTCAATATCCATTTATGATAAAAACTCTCCAGAAAGCAGGAATAGAAGGAACATACCTCAACATAATAAAAGCTATATATGACAAACCCACTGCAAACATTATCCTCAATGGTGAAAAATTGAAAGCATTTCCTCTAAAGTCAGGAAGAAGACAAGGGTGCCCACTTTCACCATTACTATTCAACATAGTTTTGCAAGTTTTGGCCACAGCAATCTGAGCAGAAAAAGAAATAAAAGGAATCCGAATTGGAAAAGAAGAAGTAAAACTCTCACTATTTGCAGATGACATGATCCTCTACATAGAAAACCCTAAAGATTCCACCAGAAAATTACTAGAAATAATCAATGACTATAGTAAAGTTGCAGGATATAAAATCAACACACAGAAATCCCTTGCATTCCTATACACTAATAATGAGAAAACAGAAAGAGAAATTAAGGAAACAATTCCATTCACCATTGCAACGGAAAGAATAAAATACTTAGGAATATATCTACCTAAAGAAACTAAAGACCTATATATAGAAAACTATAAAACACTGGTGAAAGAAATCAAAGAGGACACTAATAGATGGAGAAATATACCATGTTCATGGATTGGAAGAATCAATATAGTGAAAATGAGTATACTACCCAAAGCAATTTATAGATTCAACGCAATCCCTATCAAGCTACCAACGGTATTCTTCACAGAGCTAGAACAAATAATTTCACAATTTGTATGGAAATACAAAAAACCTCGAATAGCCAAAACGATCTTAAGAAAGAAGAGTGGAACTGGAGGAATCAACCTACCTGACTTCAGGCTCTACTACAAAGCCACAGTTATCAAGACAGTATGGTACTGGCACAAAGACAGAAATATAGATCAATGGAATAAAATAGAAAGCCCAGAGATAAATCCATGCACATATGGACACCTTATCTTTGACAAAGGAGGCAAGAATATACAATGGATTAAAGACAATCTCATTAACAAGTGGTGCTGGGAAATCTGGTCAACCACTTGTAAAAGAATGAAACTAGACCACTTTCTAACACCATTCACCAAAATAAACTCAAAATGGATTAAAGATCTAAACGTAAGACCAGAAACTATAAAACTCCTATAGGAGAACATAGGCAAAACACTCTCTGACATACATCACAGCAGGATTCTCTATGACCCACCTCCCAGAATATTGGAAATAAAATCAAAAATAAACAAATGGGACCTAATTAACCTTAAAAGCTTCTGCACATCAAAGGAACCTATTAGCAAGGTGAAAAGACAGCCTTCAGAATGGGAGAAAATAATAGCAAATGAAGCAACTGACAAACAACTAATCTCAAAAATATACAAGCATCTCCTATAGCTCAACTCCAGAAAAATAAACGACCCAATCAAAAAATGGGCCAAAGAACTAAATAGACATTTCTCCAAAGAAGACATACAGATGGCTAACAAACACATGAAAAGATGCTCAACATCACTCATTATCAGAGAAATGCAAATCAAAACCACTATGAGGTACCATTTCACACCAGTCAGAATGGCTGCGATCCAAAAGTCTACAAATAATAAATGCTGGAGAGGGTGTGGAGAAAAGGGAACCCTCTTACACTGTTGGTGGGAATGCAAACTTGTACAGCCACTATGGAGAACAGTGCAGAGATTCCTTAAAAAACTGGAAATAGAACTGCCTTATGATCCAGCAATCCCACTGCTGGGCATACACACTGAGGAAACCAGAAGGGAAAGAGACACGTGTACCTCAATGTTCATTGCAGCACTGTTTATAATAGCCAGGACATGGAAGCAACCTAGATGTCCATCAGCAGATGAATGGATAAGAAAGCTGTGGTACATATACACAATGGAGTATTACTCAGCCATTAAAAAGAATTCATTTGAATCAGTTCTAATGAGGTGGATGAAACTGGAGCCTATTATACAGAGTGAAGTAAGCCAGAAGGAAAAACATAAATACAGTATACTAACGCATATATATGGAATTTAGAAAGATGGTAACAATAACCCTGTGTACGAGACAGCAAAAGAGACACTGATGTATAGAACAGTCGTATGGACTCTGTGGGAGAGGGAGAGGGTGGGAAGATTTGGGAGAATGACATTGAAACATGTAAAATATCATGTAAGAAAAGAGTCGCCAGTCTAGGTTCGATGCACGATACTGGATGCTTGGGGCTAGTGCACTGGGACGACCCAGAGCGATGGTATGGGGAGGGAGGAGGGAGGAGGGTTCAGGATGGGGAACACATGTATACCTGTGGCGGATTCATTTTGATATTTGGCAAAACTAATACAATTATGTAAAGTTTAAAAATAAAATAAAATTTAAAAAAAAAAAAGAAAGAAAAAATTAAAAACTTTTGTTCTCTGAAAAATAACATGAGTAAAATAAGAATGTAGCCATAGATTGGGAGAAAATATCTGCAATACGTATACAGTGAAATGCTATCCAGAATACATACAGAACTCTTACAACTGAAGACCAACAACCCAGTTTTTAAATGGGCAAAAGATAGGAATAGACAGTCACTTCACACAGCAAATTATAATTGTGGCCAATAAACACATGAAAAGATACTCAGTATCAGTCATTAGGAAACACTAGTTAACAACATGATACATGATGAAATACTATTTCATGTCGACTAGAATGGCTAATATTAAACATATTGACAAACTCATTTGATGGGAATTTAGAACAACTGGAGTAGCACTACCTGGGTAGCCCTTAGCATGGACCTCTCATGCCTTATATGTAGAAGTGCATAAATGGTACCACCAGTTCAGAAAATTTTTGCAGTTTCTTGAAAATTAAACATGCTCTTATCTTTGACCTACTAAGGCCAAGAATCACACAATATTAATAAAAACTTATCTACAAAATGCAATGCAAAAATTGTTCATTGCCATTTTATGCATGAGTCATGTACTGTGAAAAACCTAATTATCTGTTAGTTGGGGAATGGATAAACAAATTGTATAATATTCACACAACAGAATCTTACTGGCAATTTAGGATATTGAACTATTGGCACGTTTTATTAATATAAGATGGATGAATATCAACAACAACCAAAAATATTATGTTACGTGTATAAAACAAGAAGCAAAAGGCTACATCCGCTACAATTCTACTTACATGAAAGTCTAGAAAAAGTAAATCTAGCATACAGTCATAGAAAGCAGTGTTCACCAGTGTCAGGAGCCGCATTAGGCATTACTGACAAAATGGAGGCACGGCCCCAACCCCCTCTCCTCATCTCACAGGCACGGCCCCGGGATGAAGGAGTTAGGCCTTGTGATTCTGACTTGTTCTTTCCTTTCTTTGGTTGAGTTGGCTGGGAAGAATGTTAAGGTGCTTTAGAGAAGCATGAAAGAGCACAAAGCCTTCTGCAGTTGTGTCCAGAAAATAATCTATTAAATAACCATTGACATTCGTTGAAGGATCTTTACAAAGAATGTCCTAGGATGAGCATGTAGGCCGCAGCTTGAGGCCATGGGAAGTATTGTTATCTGAGACCTGTTTGTGAGGGGAATGTTTATGGCAAAAGAAGTTTGCTGAGTTTAGGGTTTAGGAATAATTAAGAATAGCTAGAAGCCTTTTTAGGAGATAGTGATCTTAAGATTCTAGGGGCAAACAGGATTTAGAAAGATAAGAAATAAACTGAGGAATGTAGCATGAGTTAGGATGTAATCACAAGTTAAGTATAGGACACATAAGAGAAAGTAGATAATAGATAGTAATGCTGATTCTGAGAGAATCACTGAAGCAGGAACTCTGTTTGTAGGGCAACAATGATTTCTGGAGACAGTAAATCTGGGTGGGGGAAATTGAAAGTGTCAAACCTCTGATCTAATGCTTTTTTCAAAGTATAAAAGAGAACCTGAAGCTTGAAATAAACATGTAGTTCCAAACTATGAGTCAGAGGCTACTTCATCGTCCACCAACACTGCTCACCCCTTTAAGCTGATTCCCTGGCTGCCGGAGCTGGACTCCGGCAATCCAAGATGGAGGGAGAGGGGTTGTGAAGGGTATAATGGAAGCTTTTGGGAGTGATAGAAGTGGTTCATATGTTAATTGTGGTGTGTGTGTTAGTCACTTAGTCCTGTCCAACTCTTTGCAACCCCATGGATTGTAGCCACCAGGCTCCTCTGTCCATGGAATTTTCTAGGCAAGAATACTGGAGTGGGTGGCCTTTCCTTCTCCAGGGGATCTTCCCAACTCAGGGATGGAAACTGTGTTGCTTATATATCCTGCATTGACAGTCAAATCTTTTACCATTAGTGCCACCTAGGAAGCTAATTGTGCTAGTGGTGGTTAAAAAGGCATATATGTTTGTCTAAATTCATTAAATTCTACATTTTACATGTGTGTTTCATTATACAGAAAGTAAAATACAGTTTTTTTAAAAAATTGATCCTTGATCAGAAGCAATATCTGAGCTGGAATCCTTATACACTGTTGCTGGGAATATAAATTTGTGGAGCTACTATATAAAACTGTATGGAAGTTCCCCCCAAAATTTAAAATAGAACTACCATATGACTCAGCAATTCCACTACTAGTATTTAGCCAAAGAAAATGAAAATGCTAATCTGAAAATATATATACACCCCCATGTTCATTGAAGCTTTATTTACAATAGCCAAGATATGGAAACAACCCAAGTGCCCATCAACGGATGAATGGAGAAAGATGCAGTGAATGTATATGATTAATGAAGTACTATTCATCCATAAAAAAGAATAAATCTTGCCGTTTGGGACAACACAGTTGGATCTTGAGGGTATTACATGGGTGAAATTAGACAGATAAAGACAAATACAGTATGATTTCACTGCTATGTATAATTAAAGAAAAAACAAATCCAAGTTCATTGATACAGACAACAAATTGCAGGCTAGGACCTGGACAAAATGGATAAAGGGGTATAAACTTCTAGTTAAAAAATTAATAAGTCATAGGGATATAGGCAAATCTGTAAGCAGAATAAATAACCAGTAAAATAAATATCCAGTAAGTTGTAAACTTTGGGAGATAGTGGAGAAGGAAGCCTGGGTGCTGCAGTTCAGGGGATCACAAAGCATCAGACATGACTTAGTGACTGAAAGAATGAAGTTGGGAAAAAAGGAATAAGCAGAAAGATTCAGAGCTACACATAAGTCTATAAGGACTGAACTTCATGATGTTACTTAAGAATTCATGATGTTTCTATCATTTACAAATGTGCATTATATTCCTCATTTTATTCCAACATCTACATTTTGGGGAAGTTTTTAGTGCAATCCTACAAAAATTTTAGGAGGAAATTCCTCAGCTGTAAACTAATTTCATTCCACTTAACAGAACAGGTCTTCATTGTCATAAGTAAAGTTCTTCTTAGTGCCCAAAGAGTGCAGCTTCATTTGTTATTATCACCACTTTAACTAGACAGATTCAGTAAAATTCTAAGTTAATGTTAACAACAAAAAAATGATTGTCATATAATGTGGAATTTTAGTAAAATTTTATTTTAATAGTTTTATAAATGCATTTTATAATTTAATAATAATTTTATAATTTATAAATGCACAGAAATAATTGAAGAAAATGCCACTTAAGACTGTCAATCATAATTTTAGTGAATGTTATAAAAAGTATGTTAAAATTGCATCATCTGTTTTAAAATGCATAAAAACCTTGATATATATTTCATGTGAATATAATGAGTGATCTGCAATACTTTAGCACTGAGTCTGATCACAGTGAAAAAAGTAGCCAAATAACATTACTTTTTGTAACCCACAGCTTAAGGTAAATATATAGAAACTCATTCTGTATTCAGCCACTTTTAATTCTCACTGATATACCTGTAAGATGTATTTTGTTTTCTTTATTAATGACAATGTTACTTTCTATTAAAGTATCACATGAAATTTGACTGCTTTGTTGTGAACCATATTTTACACTAATGTTTATTCTAATGTTGGAATATTGTATACTATAGAAATATAGTAACAAAGGGGCTTGAAAAGGAGTTAAAAGACATGTTTATATACAAGATGATAAAGCTGGGTTTAGAAAAGGCAGAGGAACCAAAGATCAAATTGTCAACATTCATTGGATCATGGAGAAAGAAAGGGAATACCAAAAAAAAAACATCTACTTTTGCTTCATTGACTAAGGTAGAGCCTTGGACTGTGTGGATCACAACAAACTAAGAATAGTCTTAAAGAGACTGGAGTACCAGAACACCTTATCTGTCTCCTGAGAAACCTGTATGTGAGTCAAGAAGCAACTGTAAGAACTAGACATGGAACAATGTGGTTCAAAAGGACTATGTCAAGGCTGTATATAGTTGCTCTGCTTATTTAACTATGGGCTTCCCTGGAGGCTCAGAGATTAAAGTGTCTGCCTGGAATGTGGGAGACCTGGGTTTGATCCCTGGGTCAGGAAGATCCACTGGAGAAGGAAATGGCAACCCACTCCAGTACTCTTGCCTGGAGAATCCCATGGAGGGAGGAGCCTGGTAGGCTACAGTCCATGGGGAAGTAAAGAGTCAGATAAAACTGAGCGACTTCACTATCACTATTTAACTATATGCAGAGTTAAAATCATTCAAAATGCAAAGCTGGGTGAATCACAAGTTGGAATCAAGACTGCTGGGAGAAATATTAACAACCTCAGATATGCAGATGATATCACTCTAATGGAAGAAATTTAAAAGGAACTAAAGAGACTTGATAAAGGTGAAAGAGGAGAGTGAAAAAGATGGCTTGAAACTCAACATTTAAAAAAATAAGAGCATGGCATCTGACCCCATCACTTCATGGCAAATAAAAGGGAAAACAGTGGAAGTAGTGACAGATTTTATTTTCTAGGGCTCCAAAATCACTGCATGTGGTGGCTGCAGCCATGAAATTCAAAGACCTCTTGGAAAGAAAGCTATGACAAACCTAGACAGTATATTAAAAAGGAGAAATACCACTTTGTCAACAAAGGTCCATATAGTCAAATCTATGGTTTTTCCAGTAGTCATATACGGATGTGACAGTTGGACCATAAAGAAGGCTGAATGCCAAAAAATTGATGCTTTGGAACTGTGGTGCTGGAGAAGCCTCTTGAGAGTCTCTTGGACTGTGAGATAAAAACAGATAATCCTAAAGGAAATCCACTCTGAATATTCATTGGAAGGACTTTTGCTGAAGCTGAAGCTCCAATTTTGGCGACTTGATGCTAAGAGCCAACTCACTGGAAAGGACCCTGATGCTGGGAAAGATTAAAGGCAAAAGGAGAAGGGGGTGGCAGAGGAGGAGTTGGTTAGAGCATCACTGACTCAATGGATGCAAATTTGAACCAACTCTGGGAAACAGTGAAGGACAGAGAAGGCTCACGCGCTGCAATCCATGGGGTCACAAAGAGTCAGACATGACTTAGCGACTGAAAAACAACAACAAAATATGATATTCCCACATTAAATTACCAGATTCAGATGAGATGGCCATTTTTTTCAACTAGGAATAATATCTGTCAAGGAATTTGAAATGTAAAATATTAGAGCTTTGGATGACTTCATAAGTAAACTATTTTATTCTCTCAGAAAATTGAGGAACAGATGAATTAACTAATCAATAAACACTTGCACTGTCCCCAGGACTAAAATTTTAATTTCATTAAATCCCTGCTTTCCAATCACAATTTGTATCTCAATTTATTGAAAAGAGAAATTATATTAAAAATAAACACATAAAATCCTGTCAAAGCATAATTCTGGTTATAAACATTTTTCTTCCATGTATCTTCAGCAATGATTCAGTAACATTTCCTGGACTTTTCCTAGTCTTTATGCTCACATTTATCCATCTTTTTATCATATTTTATACTAGGAAGCCTTTTTTTTTAATAAAAGAATATTTTTAGAGCAGTTTCAGATTTACAGAAAAAATTGAGAAGTGTGTACAGACAGCTTCCATATATCCTCACACTGAGTTTCTCCTATTATGAACATCTTGTGCTAGTATGGCATATTTCTTATAGATTTTAAAAATTTATTTTTTAATTGGTTTATTAAAGGATAATTTGCTTTCATAAGGATTTGCAAAGGGTAATTGCTTTATAGAATTTTGTTGTTTTCTGTCAAACCTCAACATGAATCAGTCATAGGTATACATGCATCCCCTCCCTTTTGAACTTCCCTCCCATTTCCCTCCCCAACCCACCCCTCTAGGTTGATACAGAGCTCCTGTTTGAGTTTTCTGAGCCATACAGCAAATTCATGCTGGCTATCTATTTTACATATGGTGACGTAAGTTTCTGTGTTACTCTTTCCATGTATCTCACCCTCTCCTCCCCTCTCCCAATGTCCATAAGTCTATTCTCCAAGCCTATTTCTCTACTGCTGCCCCGTAAATAAATTCTTCAGTACCATTTTTCTAGATTCCATGTATATGTGTTAGAATATGGCATTTATCTTTCTCTTTCTGACTTACTTCACTCTGTATAATAGGTTCTAGGTTCTTCCACCTCATTAAAACTGACTCAAATGTGTTCCTTTTTATGGCCGAGTTGGTGATGGACAGGGAAGCCTTGTGTGCTGTGATTCATGGGGTTGCAAAGAGTCGGACACGACTGAGTGATTGAACTGACCTGAACTGAATATTCCATTGTGTGTATGTACCATAACTTTATCCATTCATCTGTCGATGGACATGTAGGTTGCTTCCATGTTCTAGCTATTGTAAATAGTGTTGCAATGAACAATGGGATACATGTGTCTTTTTCAATTTTGGTTTCCTCAGAGTATATGTGTAGGAGTGGGATTGCTGGGTCATATGGTGGTTTTATTCCTAGTTTTTAAAGGAATCTTCATACCATCTTCCATAGTGGCTGTATCAATTTACATTACCATCAATAGTGCAAGAGTGTTCCCTCTTCCACACCCTCTCCAGCATTTATTGTTTGTAGGCTTTTTGATGAGGGCCATTCTGACTGGTGTAGGTGATATCTCATTGTAGTTTTGATTTGCATTTCTCTAATAATGAGCAATGTTGAGCATCTTTTCATGTGTTTGTTAGCCATCTATACGTCTTCTTTGGAGAAATGTCTGTTTAGGTCTTTTTTCCCACTTTTTGATTGGGTTGTTTGTTTTTCTGGTATTGAGTTGTATGAGCTGCTTTTATATTTTGAAAATTAATCCTTTGTCAGTTGCTTCATTTGCTATTATATTTTCCCATTCTGTGGGTTGTCTTTTCACCTTGCATGTATTTTCCTTTGCTGTGCAAAAGCTTTTAAGTTTAATCAGGTCCTACTTGTTTACTTTTGTTTTTATTTCCATTACTCTAGGAGGTGGGTCATGGAGGATCTTGCTTTGATTTATGTCATCGCATGTTCTAAGTTTTCCTCTAAGAGTTTTATAGTTTCTGGTCTAACATTTAGGTCTTTAATCCATTTTGGGTTTATCTTTGTGTATGGTGTTAGAAAGTGTTTAATTTCATTCTTTTACATGTAAGCTGTCCAGTTTTCCAAGCTCCATTTATTGAAGAGGCTGTCTTTATCCCATTGTATATTTTTGCCTCCTTTGTAAAAAATAAGATGTATGGGCTTATTTCTGGTCTTTCTATCTTGTTGCATTGGTCTATATTTCTGTTTTTGTGCCAGTACAAAATGGCACATTTGTCTTGATGACTGTAGCTTTGTAGTATAATCTGAAGTCAGGAAGGTTGATTCCTCCAGCTCCATTCTTCATTCTCAAGACTGCTTTGGCTATTCAGGGTCTTTTGTGTTTCCATATGAATTGTGATATTTTTTGGTTCCAGTTCTGTGAAAAATGCCATTGATAGGGATCGTATTGAATCTGTAGATCGTGTTTACACTACCAAACGGTAGTGTAGTCATTTTCACAACATTGAGTCTTCCTACCCAGGAACAGGCAATATCTCTCCATCTGTTTATATCATCTTTGATTTATTTCATTAGTGTCTTATAATTTTCTGTGTACAGTCCTTTTGTCCCACTATGTAAGTTTATTCCTAGACATTTAATTCTTTTTGTTGCAGTGGTGAATGGATTGATTCCTTAATTTCTCTGATTTTTCATTGTTAGTATATAGAAATGCAAGTGATTTCTGTGTAACGATTTTGTATCCTGCAACTTTGCTAAATTCACTGATTAGCTGTAGTAATTTTCTGAGACTATATTTAGGGTTTTTTATGTATAGTATCATGTCATCTGCAAACAGAGAGAGCTTTACTTCTTCTTTTCCTATCTGGATTCTTCTTATTTCTTTTTCTTCTCTGATTGCTATAACTAGGACTTTCAGAACTATGTTGAATAATAGTGGTGATAGTGGACACCCTTGTCTTGTTCCTGATCTTAGGGGGAATGCTTTCAGTTTTTCACCACTGAGAAAAATGTTTGCTGTAGGCTTATCATATATGGCCTTTACTATGTTGAGGTAGGTTCTTTTCTCTGCCAATTTTTTGAAGAGTTTTAATCATAAATGGGTGCTGAAATTTGTCAAATGCTTTTTCTCCATCTACTGAAATTATCATATGGTTTTTATCTTTCAATTTGTTAATATGGTGTATCATATTGTTTGATTTGCATATATTGAAGAATCCTTGCATTCCTGGAATAAATCCAACTTGTCATGGTGTATGAGCTTTTTGATGTGTTGTTGAATTCTGTATGCTAAAATTTTGTTGAGGATTTTTGCATCTATGTTCATCAGTGATGTTGGCCTGTAGTTTTATTTTTTTGTGTTGTCTTTGTTGGATTTTAGGGTGATGGTGACCTTGTAGAATGAATTTGGAAGTGTTCCTTCCTCTGCGATTTTTTGAAAGAGCCTTAGAAGGATAGGCATTAGCTCTTCTCCAAATGTTTGATAGAATTCTCCTGTGAAGCCATCTGGTCTTGGGCTTTTGTTTTTTGGGAGATTTTTGATCATGGCTTCAATTTCAGTGCTTGTAATTGGGTTTTTCATAATTTTTATTTCTTCCTGGTTCAGTCTTAGGAGATTGAACTTTTCTAAGAATCTGTCCATTTCTTCCAGGTTATCCATTTTATTGCCATATAGTTGTTCATAATAGTCTCTTATAATCCTTTGTATTTCTGCATTGTCTGTTGTAACCCCTCCTTTTGCATTTCTAATTTTGTTGATTTGATTCTTCTCTCTTTTTTTCTTGATGAGTCTGGTAAAGGTTTGTCAATTTTGTTTATCTTCTCAAAGAACCAGTTTTTAGTTTTTATTAATCTTTACTATTGTTCCTTTCATTTCTTTTTCATCTATTTCTGCTCAGATCTTTATGATGTCTTTCCTTCTACTAATTTTGGGGGTTTTTTGTTGTTGTTTTTCTTCTTCTTTTTCCAGTTGTTTCCAGTTTTTAGGTGTACAGTTAGGTTGTCTATTCAGTGTTTTTCTTGTTTCTTGAGGTAGTATTGCATTGCTGTAAATTTTTCTTTCTTTAGGAATTGTATTTTGCTGCATCTTATAAGGTTTTAGCTGCATCCCATAGGTTTTCATTGTGATTTGTCATTAGAATTTTTTTTTATTTTTTTTTGATTTTTTCAGTGACCTGTTGGTTATTTAGAAACATATTGTTTAATTTCCACGTGTTTGTGTTTCTAACAGCTTTTTTCTTGTAATTGATATCTAGTCTCATTGTGGTCAGAGAAGATGCTTAATATGGTTTCAATTTTCTAAAATTTACTGAGGTTTGATTTGTGACCCAAGATGTGCTGTATCCTGGAGAATGTTCCATGTGCACTTGAGAAGAAGGTGTATTTTTCTGCATTTGGATGGAATGTCTGAAAATATCAATGAGAGCCATCTCATGTAATGTATCATTTAAGACTTGTGTTTCGTTATCAATTTTCTGTTTTGATGATCTGTCCCTTGATGTGAATGGGATGTTAAAGTCTCCTACTATTGTTATGCTACTGTCAGTTCCTCTTTTTATGTCTGTCAGTGTTTGTCTTATGTATCAAGGTGCTCCAATGTGGGGTGCATAGATATCTACGATTCTTATGTCTTCCTCTTGGATTTATCCCTTGATCATTATGTAGTGTCCTTCCTTATCTCTTGTATTCTTCATTTTAACATCTATTTTATCTGATATGAGGATTGCTATTCCAGCTTTCTTTTGCTTCCCATTTGCATGGGATATACTTTTCTGTCCTCTCACTTTCAGTCTATATGTGTCTTTAGGTCTGAAGTGGGTTTCTTGTAGATAACATATATATGGGTCTTGTTTTTGTATCCATTCAGCCAGTCTCTGTCTTTTGGTTGGAGCATTTAATCAGTTTACATTTAAAGTAATTATTGATATATATATGTTCCTATTGCCATTTTCTTAGTTGTTTTAGGTTTGATTTTTTAGATCATTTTCTTCTCTTGTATTTCTTGACTATATAAGTACCTTTAACATTTGTTGTAAAGCTGGTTTGGTGGTACTGAATTCTCTTAAATTCTGCTTGTCTGAAAAGCTTTTGATTCTCCATCAATTCTGAACAAGATCCTTGCCAGGTAGAGTAATCTCGGTTGTAGATTTTTCCCTTTCAGTACTTTAAATATATCCTGCCCTTCCCTTCTGGCCTGCAGAGTTTCTGCCAAAATATCATCTGTAAATGTATGGGATTTCCCTTGTATGTTACTTATTGCTTTTCTCTTGCAGCTTTTAATATTCTTTGCATTTAATATTTTGTTAATTTGATTAGTATGTCTTGGCATGTTTCTCCTTGGGTTTATCCCATATGGGACTCTCTGTGCCTCTTGGACTTAATTGACTATTTCCTTTTCCATGTTGGGGAAATTTTCAACTATAATGTCTTCAAAATTTTTCTCATACCCTTTCTTTTTCTCTTCTTCTCGGACCCCTATAGTTCAAATGTTGGTGCATTTGATATTGTCCCAGAGGTCTCTGAGATTATCCTCAATTCTTTTCATTCTTGTTACTTTATTCTGATCTTCAGAAGTTATTTTCCCACCATTTTATCTTCCAGCTCACTGATTCATTCTTCTGCTTCAGATATTCTGCTATTGATTCCTTCTAGAGTATTTTTAATTTCTGTAATTGTGTTGTTTGTCTCTGTATGTTTATTCTTTAATTCTTCTAGGTCTTTGTTAATTCTTGCATTTTCTTCCATCTGTTTTCAAGGTTTTTAATCATCATTACTCTCATTATTCTGAATTATTTTTCAGGTGGTTTGCTTATTTCCTCTTCATTTATTTGGACTTCCGTGTTTCTAGTTTGTTTCTTCATTTGTGTAGTATTTCTCTGCCTTTTCATTATTATTATTTTTTAAGTTATTGTATTTGAGGTCTCCTTTTCCCAGGATTCAAGGTTGAGTTCTTTCTTCCTTTTGGCTTCTGGCTTCCTAATTTTGGTCCAGTGGTTTGTGTAAGCTTCGTATAGGATAAGATTTGTGTTGAGTTTTTGTTTGTTTTTCCTCTGATGGGCAAGGCTGAGTGAGGTGGTAATCCTGTCTGCTGATGATTGGGTTTAGTGGTACTGAATGATGTTGTTTAGATGAGGTGTTCTGCACAGGGTGCTACTTGTGGTTGGGAGTGACAGGGTCTTGTATTCAGGTGGTTTCCTTTGTGTGAGTTCTCACTATTTGATTACTCCCTAGGGTTAGTTCTCCAGTAATCTAGGGTTTGGGAGTCAGTGCTCCCACTCCAAAGACTCAGGCTTCTCTCTCAGGAAAAGATTCCTCAAATGGTCCATTAAAGCATTTTGAAAATAAAACAAATACCCAAAAATAAGAAACCAAAATGGAACCCAGACAAATGGCAGTTATAAAGTCAGGCAAATCTAATTAAAATAATGGAATATTCTTGATACATATTCATATACATAAGCAAAATAAAAACAGTTCAACAAAAATAAAGTATAATAGATTGACCTTGAACAAAATTAAACCAAAAATTATATCTACTTTAAGAACAAAACTAAGTAAAGTGCAAACTAGAAAACAAAACTAAAGAAAGATGACATCTAGAGAATGGGTCAATGAACACAAAAGTAACAAAATGGAGAGAAAACTCCAGAAAATTTTTGATAAAAGAATAGACATGAATGGAGAGGCCTGTTAGGCTGCAGTAGGTAAAGAAGATTTGGACATGACTGAGCAACCATTAACCATGTGGACAAGAATATGTAGGAAACAAAAAAGGATAAATTTAGAAAAAATAATGCTAGGTTTTAAAATGATTGTCCTTAAATTTAAAAAGAAAAAGAAAAATAAGAAAGAAAGAAAAAAATGTTCCATGACTGCAAAGCCCAACTGAGGCAGAAAGTGAAGTCTTTCAGTTGTGTTTTGAAGATCTTGTTTTGAGGTATACTACCAGGTATTATAGAATGACCCTCATCTGGGACTTGGATTTTTCAGGCAAGAATACTGTAGTGAGTTACCAGTTTCCAGGATATCTTCAGACTGGGATTAAAGTGACATTTATCACATCTTATCAGGCAGATACTTTAACTATCAATAATTGAAGCCTTTAGAGGTTAAATTGATAACCACACACACAAAAAAATTCAAAAAAAAAAAAAACTGGGGAGGAGCCAAGATGGCGGAGGAGTAGGACGGGGAGAACACTTTCTCCCCCACAAATTCATCAAAAGAGCATTTAAACGTCGAGTAAATTCCACAAAACAACTTCTGAATGCCGGCAGAGGACACCAGGCACCCAGAAAAGCAACCCAACTCTTCGAAAGGAGGTAGGAAAAAATATTAAAAACAAAAAAAAAAGAGACAAAAGAGGGAGGGACGGAGTTCCGTCCCGGGAAGGGAATCTTAAAAAGAGAGAAGTTTCCAAACACCAGGAAACCTTCTCACTGCCGAATCTGTGCCGAGCTTTGGAAGCACAGAGGGCAACATAACAGGGAGAAAAAAAATAAATAAGCAATTAAAACTGGCAGATTGCGAGCCCTACGGTAACTCCCCCAGCGGAGAAGCAGCGCAGACGCCTGCATCCGCCATTAGCAAGCCGGGGCTGGGCAGGGAGGCGCGGCGTGGGCTGCATCACTGAGAGTAAGAATCTGGCCTGAATACCCTGAGCGCTATCTGAGCGAAATAATTTGGGCTAGCAAACCAGACTGTGGGATATCTACCACGCGAAAAGCCAGCCCTAACCTAAGACCGCCAGGCCGCAGACGGAACAAAGGACTGAACAGAGATAGCCGGCTGCAGATCTTCCCCCTCCGGTGACAGGCAGCCAGAGCCGGAAGGGGGCAATCGCAGCCCCAGAGAGACATTATCTATAAAACTGTAAGCAGGGCTTTGCTAACTAAAACTTCTTGGGGGTCTGGACGGTCAACATCTGCCTGAGAAGGTGCGCCGGTTTTAACACCCAGATAACCGAGTGGCGGGGAGGCGATAAGTCGCAGCATTGGCGCTCGCCAAACACCTCATCACCTGAGCTGCTCGGACCTGGGAAGAGCACAAAACGCAGGCCCAACTGAGTCTGCGCCTCTGAGGACTACCCGAGTGCCTGAACCTGAGCGGCTTGGACCTGGGAGGTGCATGCAGCCCAGGGCCAGCCTCGGATTGTTCCCGGCGGAACAACCTAGAGTCCGAGCAGTGTGGACAGGAGGCTACACGCGCCGTGGAGCGGGCAGACCCAGTGTGGCTGAGGCACTGCAAACCCACGCCAGTGTTATTTGTTTGCAGCATCCCTCCCTCCCTCCCTCCCCACAGCGCGACTGAACAAGTAAGCCTAAAAAAAAAAAAAAAAAAAAAAAAAGTGTCCTCCACCGTGCCCTTTGTGTCAGGGCGGAAACCAGATACTGAAGAGACTAGCAAACAGAAGAAGATATAACAGAGGGAAACGCCTTGGAAGCTACAGGCAATAGATCAAAACCCTGTGGTTACTACGGACTACATAGGAAGGGGCCTATAGATCTTGAGAAATATAAATCTGACCAAGGAACTAGCCAAAAATGAACTGAACCCACAACACCCACAAAAAAAAAACAAAAAAGTCCTAGATATATTTTTATTATTTTTACGATCATTCTTTCCTTTTTTTTTTTTTTAATTAAAAAAAAAATTTTTTTAAGTCCTCTATTGTTCCTTTAAATTTCACTTTTATAACCTATTACTTTGAAAAAAAAAAAAAAAAAAGACCCTATTTTTTTCTTCTTCAGCAAACTTCATATATATATATTTTATAATTTTTTGACCTTGTTTTTGTTTGTTTTTTTTTTTTTTTTTTCTTCTTTTCTTTAACATTGTATTTTTGAAATTCCAAACTCTACTCTAGATTTTTAATTTTTGCTTTTTGGTATATGTTATCAATTTTGTACCTATAGTTTTTTTTTTTATATAATTTCTTTTTTTTTTTTTTTTCCTTCTCTGTTTCTTTCTCTTCTTCTTTTATATAACATTGTATATCTGAAATTCCAAACTTTACTCTAGATTTTTAATTTATGCTTTTTGGTATTTGATATCAATTTTGTACCTGTATTTTCTTTATAATTTTTGTGACATTGTTCGTATTTGTTTGTTTTTCTCTCTTTATTTTTTCTTCTTCTTCTTCTTTTTTTTTTTTTTTAACATTGTATTTTGAAATTCCAAACTCTACTCTAGATTTTTAATTTTTGCTTTCTGGTATTAGTTATCAATTTTGTACCTGTACTTTCTTTATAATTTCGCGATCTTGTTTGTTTTTGTTTGTTGTTTTTTCTCTCTTTCTTTTCCTTCTTCTTTTCTTTAACATCGTATTTTTGAAATTCCAAACTCTACTCTAGATTTTTAATTTTTGCTGTCTGGTATTAGTTATCAATTTTGTACCTGTACTTTCTTTATAATTTTATGACCTTGTTTGTTTTTGTTTGTTCGTTTTTCTCTCTTTCTTTTCCTTCTTCTTTTCTTTAACATCGTATTTTTGAAATTCCAAACTTTACTCTAGATTTTTAATTTTTGCTTTTATGTATTTGTTACCAATTTTGTACCTTTAAGGACCCAATCTTCAGGACCCATTTTTCACTAGGGAGTGAGATTACTGGCTTGACTGCTCTCTCTCCCTTTGGACTCTCCTTTTTCTCCACCAGGTCGCCTGTGTCTCCTCCCTAACCCCTCTCTACTCTACCCAACTCTGTGAAATTCTGTGTGTTCCAGACGGTGGAGAACACTTAGGGAACTGATTACTGGCTGGATCTGTCTCCATCCTTTTCATTCCCCCCTTTTATCCTTCTGGCCACCCCTGTTACCTTCCTCCTTCTTCTCTTCTCTGTATAACCCCGTGAACATCTCTGAGTGGGCCAGTTGTGGAGTGCACATAAGGAAGTGACTACTGGCTAGCCCACTCTCTCCACTATTGATTCACCTCATCTCATTTGGGTCACCTCTAACTCCCTCCTCCCTCTTCTCTTCTCCATGTAACCCTGTGAACCTCTCTGAGTGACCCTCACTGTAGAGAAACTTTTCATCTTTAATGTAGATGTTTTATCAATGGTGCTGTATAGAAGGAGAAGTTTTGAAACTACTGTAAAAATAAGACCGATAACCGGAAGCAGGAGACTTAAGTCCAAACCCTGACTCCAGGGAACTCCTGACTCCAAGGAACATTAATTGACGGGAGCTCATCAAATGCATCCATACCGACACTGAAACCAAGCACCACACAAGGGGCCAATAAATTCCAGGGCAAGACATACCAAACAAATTCTCTAGCAACAAAGGAACACAGCCCTGAGTTTCAAGATACAGGCTGCCCAAAGTCACCCCAAAACTATAGACATCTCATAAATCATTACTGGACATTTCATTGCACTCCAGAGAGAAGAAATACAGCTCCACCCACCAGAACACCGACACAAGCTTCCCTAACCAGGAAACCTTGACAAGCCACCTGTACAAACCCACACACAGTGAGGAAACGCCACAATAAAGAGAACTCCACAAACTGTCAGAATACAGAAAGGACACCCCAAACTCAGCAATTTAAACAAGATGAAGAGACAGAGGAATACTCAGCAGATAAAGGAACAGGATAAATGCCCACCAAACCAAACAAAAGAGGAAGAGATAGGGAATCTACCTGATAAAGAATTCCGAATAATGATAGTGAAATTGATCCAAAATCTTGAAACTAAAATGGAATCACAGATAAATAGCCTGGAGACAAGGATTGAGAAGATGCAAGAAAGGTTTAACAAGGACCTAGAAGAAATAAAAAAGAGTCAATATATAATGAATAATGCAATAAGTGAAATTAAAAACACTCTGGAGGCAACAAATAGTAGAATAACAGAGGCAGAAGACAGGATTAGTGAATTAGAAGATAGAATGGTAGAAATAAATGAATCAGAGAGGATAAAAGAAAAACGAATTAAAAGAAATGAGGACAATCTCAGAGACCTCCAGGACAATATTAAACGCTACAACATTTGAATCATAGGGGTTCCAGAAGAAGAAGACAAAAAGAAAGACCATGAGAAAATACTTGAGGAGATAATAGTGGAAAACTTCCTAAAATGGGGAAGGAAATAATCACCCAAGTACAAGAAACCCAGAGAGTCCCAAACAGGATAAACCCAAGGAGAAAACACCCAAGACACATATTAATCAAATTAACAAAGATCAAACACAAAGAACAAATATTAAAAGCAGCAAGGGAAAAACAACAAATAACACACAAGGGAATTCCCATACGGATAACAGCTGATCTTTCAATAGAAACTCTTCAAGCCAGGAGGGAATGGCAAGACATACTTAAAATGATGAAAGAAAATAACCTACAGCCCAGATTATTGTACCCAGCAAGGATCTCATTCAAGTATGAAGGAGAAATCAAAAGCTTTTCAGACAAGCAAAAGCTGAGAGAATTCTGCACCACCAAACCAGCTCTCCAACAAATACTAAAGGATATTCTCTAGACAGGAAACACAAAAACGGTGTATAAACTCGAACCCAAAACAATAAAGTAAATGGCAACGGGATCATACTTATCAGTAATTACCTTAAACGTAAATGGGTTGAATGCCCCAACCAAAAGACAAAGACTGGCTGAATGGATACAAAAACAAGACCCCCACATATGTTGTCTACAAGAGACCCACCTCAAAACAGGGGACACATACAGACTGAAAGTGAAGGGCTGGAAAAAGATTTTCCATGCAAATAGGGACCAAAAGAAAGCAGGAGTAGCAATACTTATATCAGATAAAATAGACTTTAAAACAAAGGCTGTGAAAAGAGACAAAGAAGGTCACTACATAATGATCAAAGGATCAATCCAAGAAGAAGATATAACAATTATAAATATATATGCACCCAACACGGGAGCACCACAGTATGTAAGACAAATGCTAACAAGTATGAAAGGAGAAATTAATAATAACACAATAATAGTGGGAGACTTTAATACCCCACTTACACCTATGGATAGATCAACTAAACAGAAAATTAACAAGGAAACACAAACTTTAAACGATACAATAGACCAGTTAGACCTAATTGATATCTATAGGACATTTCATCCCAAAACAATGAATTTCACCTTTTTCTCAAGCGCACATGGAACCTTCTCCAGGATAGATCACATCCTGGGCCATAAAGCTAGCCTTGGTAAATTCAAAAAAATAGAAATCATTCCAAGCATTTTTTCTGACCACAATGCAGTAAGATTAGATCTCAATTACAGGAGAAAAACTATTAAAAATTCCAACATATGGAGGCTGAACAACACACTGCTGAATAACCAACAAATCACAGAAGAAATCAAAAAGAAATCAAAATTTGCATAGAAACGAATGAAAATGAAAACACAACAACCCAAAACCTGTGGGACACGGTAAAAGCAGTCCTAAGGGGAAAGTTCATAGCAATACAGGCACACCTCAAGAAACAAGAAAAAGTCAAATAAATAACCTAACTCTACACCTAAAGCAACTAGAAAAGGAAGAAATGAAGAACCCCAGGGTTAGTAGAAGGAAAGAAATCTTAAAAATTAGAGCAGAAATAAATGCAAAAGAAACAAAAGAGACCATAGCAAAAATCAACAAAACCAAAAGCTGGTTCTTTGAAAGGATAAATAAAATTGACAAACCATTAGCCAGACTCATCAAGAAACAAAGGGAGAAAAATCAAATCAACAAAATTAGAAACGAAAATGGAGAGATCACAACAGACAACACAGAAATACAAAGGATCATAAGAGACTACTATCAACAATTATATGCCAATAAAATGGACAACGTGGAAGAAATGGACAAATTCTTAGAAAAGTACAACTTTCCAAAATTGGACCAGGAAGAAATAGAAAATCTTAACAGACCCATCACAAGCATGGAAATTGAAACTGTAATCAAAAATCTTCCAGCAAACAAAAGCCCCGGTCCAGACGGCTTCACAGCTGAATTCTACCAAAAATTTAGAGAAGAGCTCACACCTATCCTGCTCAAACTCTTCCAGAAAATTGCAGAGGAAGGTAAACTTCCAAACTCATTCTATGAGGCCACCATCACCCTAATACCAAAACCTGACAAAGATGCCACAAAAAAGAAAACTACAGGCCAATATCACTGATGAACATAGATGCAAAAATCCTTAACAAAATTCTAGCAATCAGAATCCAGCAACACATTAAAAGATCATACACCATGATCAAGTGGGCTTTATCCCAGGGATGCAAGGATTCTTCAATATCCGCAAATCAATCAATGTAATACACCACATTAACAAATTGAAAATAAAAACCATATGATTATCTCAATAGATGCAGAGAAAGCCTTTGACAAAATTCAACATCCATTTATGATAAAAACTCTCCAGAAAGCAGGAATAGAAGGAACATACCTCAACATAATAAAAGCTATATATGACAAACCCACAGCAAACATTATCCTCAATGGTGAAAAATTGAAAGCATTTCCTCTAAAGTCAGGAACAAGACAAGGGTGCCCACTTTCACCATTACTATTCAACATAGTTTTGGAAGTTTTGGTCACAGCAATCAGAGCAGAAAAAGAAATAAAAGGAATCCAAATTGGAAAAGAAGAAGTAAAACTCTCACTATTTGCAGATGACATGATCCTCTACATAGAAAACCCTAAAGATTCCACCAGAAAATTACTAGAAATAATCAATGACTATAGTAAAGTTGCAGGATATAAAATCAACACACAGAAATCCCTTGCATTCCTATACACTAATAATGAGAAAACAGAAAGAGAAATTAAGGAAACAATTCCATTCACCATTGCAACGGAAAGAATAAAATACTTAGGAATATATCTACCTAAAGAAACTAAAGACCTATATATAGAAAAAACTATAAAACACTGGTGAAAGAAATCAAAGAGGACACTAATAGATGGAGAAATATACCATGTTCATGGATTGGAAGAATCAATATAGTGAAAATGAGTATACTACCCAAAGCAATTTATAGATTCAATGCAATCCCTATCAAGCTACCAACAGTATTCTTCACAGAGCTAGAACAAATAATTTCACAATTTGTATGGAAATACAAAAAACCTCGAATAGCCAAAGCGATCTTGAGAAAGAAGAATGGAACTGGAGGAATCAACCTACCTGACTTCAGGCTCTACTACAAAGCCACAGTTATCAAGACAGTATGGTACTGGCACAAAGACAGAAATATTGATCAATGGAATAAAATAGAAAGCCCAGAGATAAATCCACGCACATATGGACACCTTATCTTTGACAAAGGAGGCAAGAATATACAATGGATTAAAGACAATCTCTTTAACAAGTGGTGCTGGGAAATCTGGTCAACCACTTGTAAAAAGAATGAAACTGGACCACTTTCTAACACCATACACAAAAATAAACTCAAAATGGATTAAAGATCTAAACGTAAGACCAGAAACTATAAAACTCCTAGAGGAGAACATAGGCAAAACACTCTCCGACATACATCACAGCAGGATCCTCTATGACCCACCTCCCAGAATATTGGAAATAAAAGCAAAAATAAACAAATGGGACCTAATTAACCTTAAAAGCTTCTGCACATCAAAGGAAACTATTAGCAAGGTGAAAAGACAGCCTTCAGAATGGGAGAAAATAATAGCAAATGAAGCAACTGACAAACAACTAATCTCAAAAATATACAAGCAACTCCTACAGCTCAACTCCAGAAAATAAACGACCCAATCAAAAAATGGGCCAAAGAACTAAATAGACATTTCTCCAAAGAAGACATACAGATGGCTAACAAACACATGAAAAGATGCTCAACATCACTCATTATCAGAGAAATGCAAATCAAAACCACTATGAGGTACCATTTCACACCAGTCAGAATGGCTGCGATCCAAAAGTCTACAAATAATAAATGCTGGAGAGGGTGTGGAGAAAAGGGAACCCTCTTACACTGTTGGTGGGAATGCAACCTAGTACAGCCACTATGGAGAACAGTGTGGAGATTCCTTAAAAAACTGGAAATAGAACTGCCTTATGATCCAGCAATCCCACTGCTAGGCATACACACTGAGGAAACCAGAAGGAAAAAGAGACATGTGTACCCCAATGTTCATCGCAGCACTGTTTATAATAGCCAGGACATGGAAGCAACCTAGATGCCCATCAGCAGATGAATGGATAAGAAAGCTGTGGTACATATACACAATGGAGTATTACTCAGCCATTAAAAAGAATACATTTGAATCAGTTCTAATGAGGTGGATGAAACTGGAGCCTATTATACAGAGTGAAGTAAGCCAGAAGGAAAAACATAAATACAGTATACTAACGCATATATATGGAATTTAGAAAGATGGTAACAATAACTCTGTATACGAGACAGCAAAAGAGACACTGATGTATAGAACAGTCTTATGGACTCTGTGGGAGAGGGAGAGGGTGGGAAGATTTGGGAGAATGGCATTGAAACATGTAAAATATCATGTAGGAAACGAGTTGCCAGTCCAGGTTCGATGCACGATGCTGGATGCTTGGGGCTGGTGCACTGGATGGCCCAGAGGGATGGTATGGGGAGGGAGGAGGGAGGAGGGTTTGGGATGGGGAACACATGTATACCTGTGGCGGATTCATTTTGATATTTGCAAAACTAATACAATTATGTAAAGTTTAAAAATAAAATAAAATTAGAAAAAATAAAAAAATAAAAAAAAAAAAAAAAAAGAATTCTCCACTGTAAAGTTATTCTTTCCCCCTTTTCTATACTATCCTTTTGGGAAGGACCTCACTATGCACAGCACACACTTAAGTAGTAGAGAGTTATGTTCCCTTTCCTTCAGGATGAAGTATTTATATACATAAGTTGTAATTCTCCTGCATGAGATATTTGTCTCTTCTCCCCCACTAACCGATTTTCTTAATAATTTTCTTGTTAAGCATGAACTCATGATATTCTTTCTATAGTTTGGGGCATTTTGTTGCTCAAATTGCTTCCGATCTGGCTATCAGAAGAATTTTGAGTTGGCTCTTGTGCCCTTTTGACATTCTCGAATCAATGGTTTTTATTGTTGTTGTCTTTTCTTTGACATTTCCTCAATTCTTAGCACTATAAAATGCTCCAGGCTGATCTCATTTTCCTACCTCAGTCCTAGAGTTAGCCAGTTCTCCAAGGAGCTCTACTTTCTTTTCTTTTTTTAAATTTTATTTTATTTTTAAACTTTACATAATTGTATTAGTTTTGCCAAATATCAAAATGAATCCACTACAGGTATACATGTGTTCCTCTACTTTCTTTTCTTGGAGGTCTGTATCAAAAACCAAAATCTGTGTGTGAGTTTAACCCAGGGGCCAATTGAAATCAGGGATTCAGTGTATTTTGTGCTGCCATAATAATGTTTGTAAGGAGTGCAAATGCATTATCAAAGATAATCATCAGTGATTTAAAAAAATTATATGTTGCTGTATCCAAACTGGATATTTTCCTTTATATTCTCTGAGTTGAGAGAACATACATGCTATTATATTTTATGTGGAAGCTGTTTACTATATCTATCAGAAGCAATATTGTGACTTCCCAATGATTTACTTCACTTTTGTCTTGTTAATAAACTTTTGCTGACTTGAGTGACTCAAACTTCCCTCCACTTCTAGGCCTAAGATTTGATAAAACAGAATATACAGAAAGGTCATATAATCTCTTAGCTGAGTTCAGGTTCTTACTCTACTCAAGTGAAGCTAATTACCAATCTTTTTCAATAAAACAATTTATTTTTAGCTTTTTTAATTTAAAATTAAATTTTTTTTTTTTCTGTGCCAAGTGACAACCCAGGTAGCTCAGCTGGTAAAGAGTCCACCTGCAATGCAGGAAACCCCAGTTCAATTCCTAGGTTAAGAAGTTCCCCTGGAGAAGGGATAGGCTACCCCCTCCAGTACTGTTAGGCTTCCCTGGTGGCTCAAATAGTAAATAATCCACTTGCAATGTGGGAGACCTGGATTCGATCCCTGGGTTGAAAAGATCCCCTGGAAGAGGGCATGACAACCCAGTCCAATATTCTTGCCTGGAGAATCCACATGGACCGAGAAGCCTGGTGGGCTATGGTCCATGGAGCTGCAAAGAGTGGGATATGACTGAGCAACTAAGTACAAGCAGCTTGTGGGACCTTCGTTCCCTGACCAGGAATTGAACCTCAGCCTTTGGCAGTGAAATGGCAGAGCCTTAACAACTCGACCACCAGAAAATTCCCTAATCACCAATTTTTTAGTTCTTATTTCTTCAGATATTCCAGCATATTTTCATCTAAAAAAAAAAATGGATTTTCAGATTTTTGTGAAATTTACCACCATCAAAAAGATTTTAAGAAAGAGCAAAGAATTCTCTAGGAGGAGAAAGAATGGCTAGGAAAATGGCACATCATGTCTTGAGTCTATATGGAGGTTGTCATCGTCACCAAAATTAGAACTGTAGAGCTTTCTTCTCCCATGTGTAAGGGACAGTAATTCTATAGTGCTAGATTATAATTTTTCTTCAGAGACATTTCCTATTTGGAGAATGAAAATAGCAAACTAATCTCTGAAGTGGGCACACTTCTGACTTACCTGAAACTGGAGCTACAAATATTTTCATCTTTACTATATTAATAAAATGATGAGTGGTACTCAGTGTTATACGGACTGAAATGGAAGAAAGTGGAGAAAACCACTAGACCATTCAGGTAGGACCTAAATCAGATCCCTTGTGACTATACAGTGGAAGTGAGAAATAGATTTAGGGGACTAGATCTGATAGACAGAGTGCCTGATGAACCATGGATGGAGGCTCGTGAAACTGTACAGGAGACAGGAATGAAGACCATCCCCAAGAAAAAGAAATGCAAAAAAGCAAAATGGCTGCCTGAGGAGGCCTTACAAATAGCTGTGAAAAGAAGGGAAACGAAAAGCAAAGGAGAAAAGGGAAGATATATCCATTGGAATGCAGAGTTCCAAAGAATAGTAAGAAGAGATAAGAAAGCCTTCCTCAGTGATCCATGCAAAGAAATAGAGGAAAACAATAGAATGGGAAAGACTAGAGATTTCTTCAAGAAAATTAGAGATACCAAGGGAACATTTATGCAAAGACGGGCTCAATAAAGGACGGAAATGGTGGGGACCTAATAGAAGCAGAAGATATTAAGAAGAGGTGGCAAGAATACACAGAAGAACTGTACAAAAAAGATCTTCATGATACAGATGGTGTAATCAATCACCTAGAGCCAGACATCCTGGACTGTGAAGTCAAGTGGGCCTTAGGAAGCATCACTACGAACAAAGTTAGTTTGGTGATGGAATTCCAGTTGAGTTATTTCAAATCCTGAAAGATGATGCTGTGAAAGTGCTGCACTCAATATGCCAGCAAATTTGGAAAACTCAGCAGTGGCCACAGGACTGGAAAAGGTCAGTTTTCATTCCAATCCCAAAGAAAGGCAATGCCAAAGAATGCTCAAACTACCACACAATTGCACTCATTTCACATGCTAGTGAAGTAATGCTTAAAATTCTCCAAGCCAGGCTTCAGCAGTACATGAACTGTGAAATTCCAGATGTTCAAGCTGGTTTTAGAAAAGGCAGAAGAACCAGAGATCAAATTGCCAACATCCGATGGATCATTGAAAAAGCAAGAGAGTTCCAGAAAAACATCTCTTTCTGCTTTATTGACTATGCCAAAGCCTTTGACTGTGTGGATCACAATAAACTGTGGAAAATTCTGAAAGAGATAGGAATATCAGACCACTTGACCTGCCTCTTGAGAAACCTATATGCAGGTCAGGAAGCAATAGTTAGAACTGGACATGGAAAAACAGACTGGTTCCAAACAGGAAAAGTGCCAGAGTCCAGCTCCAGCAGCCAGGGATCAACCTGAAAAGATGGACGGTGTCAGCGATGAGACAGCCTCTCATTTTTCTTTTGGACTGCCTGTTTATTTTAAGTTTAAGATTCTCTTTTATACTTTTACAAAAACATTAGGCCAGAGGTTTGACATTTTCAGTTCCCTTCTCCCAGATTTATTATCTCCACAAATCATTGTTGCTCTTCACAGTTCCTGCTTCAGTGATTCTCTGGGAATCAGCGTTATCATCTTACCTACCTCCTCTAATGCGTCCTATAGTTAACTTGTGATTACATTGTAACTCATGCTACATTCCTCAGTTTACTACTTATCTTCCTAAATCCTGTTTGCCCCTAACATCCTGAGCTCAGATCATATCAGATCAGATCAGTCGCTAGGTCATGTCCAACTCTTTGCGACCCCATGAATCTCAGCACGCCAGGCCTCCCTGTCCATCACCAACTCCCAGAGTTCACTGAGACTCACATCCATTGAGTCAGTGATGCATCCAGCCATCTCATCCTCTGTCATCCCCTTCTCCTCTTGCCCCCAATCCCTCCCAGCATCAGAGTCTTTTCCAATGAGTCAACTCTTCGCATGAGGTGGCCAAAGTACTGGAGCTTCAGCTTTAGCATCATTCCTTCCAAAGAAATCCCAGGGCTGATCTCCTTCAGAATGGACTGGTTGGATTTCCTTGCAGTCCAAGGGACTCTCAAGAGTCTTCCCCAACACTATAGTTCAGAAGCATCAATTCTTCGGCACTCAGCCTTCTTCACAGTCCAACTCTCACATCCATACATGACCACAGGAAAAACCATAGCCTTGACTAGACGGATCTTTGTTGGCAAAGTAATGTCTCTGCTTTGGAATATGCTATCAAGGTTGGTCATAATTTTCCTTCCAAGGAGTAGGCGTCTTTTAATTTCATGGCTGCAGTCACCATCTGTAGTGATTTTGGAGCCCAGAAAAACAAAGTCTGACACTGTTTCCACTGTTTCCCCATCTATTTCCCATGAAGTGATGGGACCAGATGCCATGATCTTTTTTTTCTGAATGTTGAGCTTTAAGCCAACTTTTTCACTCTCCACTTTCACTTTCATCAAGAGGTTTTTGAGTTCCTCTTCACTTTCTGCCATAAGGATGGTGTCATCTGCGTATCTGAGGTTATTGATATTTCTCCTGGCAATCTTGACTCCTGCTTGTTTTTCTTCCAGTCCAGCGTTTCTCATGATGTACTCTACATACAAGTTAAATAAACAGGGTGACAATATACAGCCTTGACGTACTCCTTTTCCTATTTGGAACCAGTCTGTTGTTCCATGTCCAGTTCTAACTGTTGCTTCCTGACCTGCATACAAATTTCTCAAGAGGCAGATCAGGTGGTCTGGTATTCCCATCTCTTTCAGAATTTTCCACAGTTTATTGTGACCCACATCCTGAGCTCACTATCTCTTAAAAAAGGCTTCTGCTAAAAGAAAGACCATGAGAAAATACTTGAGGAGATAATAGTTGAAAACTTCCCTAAAATGGGGGAGGAAATAATCACCCAAGTCCAAGAAACCCAGAGCGTCCCAAACAGGATAAACCCAAGGAGAAACACCCCAAGACACATATTAATCAAATTAACAAAGATCAAACACAAAGAACAAATATTAAAAGCAGCAAGGGAAAAACAACAAATAACACACAAGGGAATTCCCATAAGGATAACAGCTGATCTTTCAATAGAAACTCTTCAAGCCAGGAGGGAATGGCAAGACATACTTAAAATGATGAAAGAAAATAACCTACAGCCCAGATTATTGTACCCAGCAAGGATCTCATTCAAGTATGAAGGAGAAATCAAAAGCTTTTCAGACAAGCAAAAGCTGAGAGAATTCTGCACCACCAAACCAGCTCTCCAACAAATACTAAAGGATATTCTCTAGACAGGAAACACAAAAATGGTGTATAAACTCGAACCCAAAACAATAAAGTAAATGGCAACGGGATCATACTTATCAGTAATTACTTTAAGCGTAAATGGGTTGAATGCCATACAACCAAAAAGACAAAGACTGGCTGAATGGATACAAAAACAAGACCCCTACATATGTTGTCTACAAGAAACCCACCTCAAAACAGGGGACACATACAGACTGAAAGTGAAGGGCTGGAAAAAGATTTTCCATGCAAATAGGGACCAAAAGAAAGCAGGAGTCACAATACTCGTATCAGATAAATTAGACTTTAAAACAAAGGCTGTGAAAAGAGACAAAGAAGGTCACTACATAATGATCAAAGGATCAATCCAAGAAGAAGATATAACAATTATAAATATATATCCACCCAACATGGGAGCACCGCAGTATATAAGACAAATGCTAACAAGTATGAAAGGAGAAATTAACAATAACACAATAATAGTGGGAGACTTTAATACCCCACTCACACCTATGGATAGATCAACTAAACAGAAAATTAACAAGGAAAAAAAAAAAAAACAAAGAGTCAGATATGACTGAAGTGACTCAGCATGATTAGAATCTGTGAGGTCAGTCAGAGTTTCTCTTCGATGATGGTGATGAAGCAGTATGTCCTGAAACTGATTATTGGACCAGAAACACACTTAATGAAGTCCTTCTTGGGGTCTATTGCCTTTTTTCATCATGAAGGGTAGTCAGAGAGTTTGTACAACTCAGCTCATCACTCATCATTATAATATGTACCAGAGAGTTTCACCCAAATAATGTTAGCTACCATGATGTGAAATTAGATATGAAATAAATACTGCCACCACCCTCTAAAAAAAAAAAAAAAAAGATCAGGATGGTTTCTTGTTAAAATGCTTTCACATTGTCATGCAATCATCACCACCATCCATCTTCATAACACTTTTTGTCTTAATAAAACTGAAACTCTATACTCATTAAACAACAGCTCTCCATTGAACTCACCTCCCCTTAGTCCATGGTAACCTCTATTATAATTTCTGTCCTTTTGATTCTGACTAAAATTCATCCATGTTGTACACATACTGAAGAATTTTCCTTCCTCTTAATGCTGAATAATATTCCATTATATGGATATTCCTCATTAAAAAAAAAAATAAATAAAATAAAATAAAATAAAAACATCAATATAAACAAAAACAAAGACATAACATACCAAAGTTTATAGGACATAACAAAAGTGGTACTTAGAAGGAAGTTTATAGTGATAAGTAGCAAACCACCTAACTTTACACTTCAAGGAATTAAAAAAAAAAAAAAAAAAGGCTTCTGCTATAGTGTCCCTAAAAATTCCTAACTTCTATAAGCTATAGTAAAATATGCTAACTTTACAACATTCCTTAAATCTTTAATTTCTAACTGTTTTAATTATTTCTAAGCCCTAAATTCAGTAAACTCCTTTGCCATAAACATTCTCCTCATAAATAGGCTTCAGATAGCAATCCCTCCCATGGCCTCAAGCTACGGCCTATGTGCTCATCCTGGAACACTCTTTTGTAAAAGTCCTTGAACAAATGTCAATGATTAACTTTATAAATTATTTTCTGAGCACAGCTGCAGAAGGCTTTGTGCCTTCTCATGCTCCTCTCAAGAACAATAAGCACCTTAATATTCCTTTTCTGTCAACTCAGCCGAGGAGAGGAAAAGACAAGTCAGAATTACAAGGCCTAACTCATTAATACCAGGTCTGGGCCTGTGGAATGAGGAGAAGGGGCTGGGGGCCGTGCCTCCATTTTGTCAGTAATGCCTAACGTGGCTCCCAACAGAAAAGAGTATGTCAAGGCTGTATATTGTCACCCTGCTTATTTAACTTATATCCAGAGTACATCAAGAGAAATGCTGGGCTGAATATAGCACAAGCTGGAATCAAGATTGCTGGGAAAAATATCAATAACCTCAGATATGCAGATGACACCACCCCTATGGCAGAAAGTGAAGAAGAACTCAAAAGCCTCTTGATGAAAGTGAAAGAGGAGAGTGAAAGAGTTGGCTTAAAGCTCAACATTCAGAAAACGAAGATCATGGCATCCGGTCCCATCACTTATGGGAAATAGATGGGGAAAAAGTGGAAACAGTGTCAGACTTTATTTTTGGGGGCTCCAAAATCACTGCAGACGGTGATTGTAGCCATGAAATTAAAAGATGCTTACTCTTTGGAAGGAAAGTTATGACCAACCTAGATAGCATATTCAAAAGCAGAGACATTACTTTGCCAACAAAGGTTCGTCTAGTCAAGGCTATGGTTTTTCCAGTGGTCATGTATGGATGTGAGAGTTGGACTGTGAAGAAAGCTGAGAGCTGAAGAATTGATGCTTTTGAACTGTGGTGTTGGAGAAGACTCTTGAGAGTCCCTTGGACTGCAAGGAGATCCAACCAGACCATTCTAAAGGAGATAAGTCCTGGGTGTTCTTTGGAAGGACTGATGCTAAAGCTGAAACACCAATACTTTGGCCACCTCATGTGAAGAGTTGACTCATTGGAAAAGACTCTGATGCAGGGAGGGATTGGGGGCAGGAGGAGAAGGGGACGACAGAAGATGAGATGGCTGGATGGCATCACCGACTGGATGGACATGAGTTTGTGTGAACTCCGGGAGTTGGTGATGGACAGGGAGGTCTGGTGTGCTGCGGTTCATGGGGTCGCAAAGAGTCAGACATGACTGAGCGACTGAACTGAACTGAACAGTGTATTATCCTGGCCTTCATGCCTTTTTTTTTGCTTACCAGGGCCTAAATTCAGTTCAGTTCAGTCACTCAGTTGTGTCTGACTCTTTGCGACCCCATGAACAGCAACACGCCAGGCCTCCCTGTCCATCACCAACTCCTGGAGTCAAATTAGAAGAGAATACAGATACAAAAAATGTTTCAGTAAAATGTGTTACTTTTGCTTTATTTAGCTAAAGACTTGTAGGGAAAATACTGCAATCAAATCTTACTTTTAATTTAAATAACATAAATGTATTTTATTTTAAGATGGTATTTTCTGTATGCCAATTTAAATGCTATAGGTTATTTAAATATAGTAGATGACTAACTTCATTTCAAGGATATTGGTTCCTAAAAAGAGACAATATCCACAGTGTTAACACAGACTTATTTCTATGTATGTATGCATATATCTACTTATCTACTTATCATCAGTGAACTACTACATGTACTACTATCAGAAAAAATACAGGTACATGCATTCCAAATTGAACTTTCTTTAATATTCCCCAAAATACAATGACCAAGATATTTTTTTCTAGTATTGATGGTGTCACAGGCTGAAGTTACTTAATAGGATAAATTAATTTTGTAGTATTTTTTTTCAAAATGAATTTTAAGATATAGTGTAGCCCAGTTCTGACATTGTCAATATTTACAAGATATCCTTAGCCAGTAATGAACTATAACTTTATCTTCATTATCTTCGTATCCTCAATTGTACTATCAATGATCAACCAAGGTGAGTCTCTTAAGGCACCAGTATTCTATGATTAGTTTTGATACTTTGATTTTTGCTTCTATTCTTTTCGTGAATATAATCAACAAGCAAGAAAATATCCTTTAGTAAATAACTCTGCCATGTCTCTTCCCACAGATGCATTGTTTCAAATGCAATATTCTTCACAAATCTGCACAAGCAAGCATACCCAAGAATAAGAACTAATTGTAAAATCATGCCTTTCAAGTAAAAGGCTTAGGTTTTCCCCTCAGTGCATGCAACAATTTAGGAAACAGTTATCATCTTTGCCAGGAAAAATGATTCTCTCCATTGCCTAACTTTATTTCATTCAAGTAATCTGGGGATAGGGTTCCTTAATATTTTAGAAGCAATCAATAGCAGCTGATATCTCTTAGCTATTCTACTCAAGAGAGCCAACTTTATCTTCATTTTATGCAGAGTCAATGTTCTCTTTAACTCTAAATTATGTATCATGTACCATTTGGGATACAGAGGAAGCCATGTTTTAGAAAATGAGGGTTATGTAAAGTAAATTAATTCTGAATTATTATTCATGTATGTCTCACATAGGCCTAAGGTTTACTTTGAAGTACGATTGAACAGCAAACAAGAACAAAGTGTTTCTTCTGGAAAAAATTTCTAAGCAGATTTTTGGACCTAAGAGATAGAACATGATTACATAAGCCTCTGCTTCCTATGGATGCACCTACAATCCAAGGACTATTTTGTATTTGATCAGAGTAGAAAAGACATTGAGTATATTCTGATTGTGATCAGGAAAACCTAGCATGGTGCTAAAAGCATAGTAGACACTCAAAATACTTTTGCTAAATGAATAAATACACAAAAAACAAATACATGATTCAATCACTGGATTCACCCCACTTAGTTATTAATTGCTTTATAATGTTATCACTTTTGACACATGGAAAAGACATATTATGTATATGAAATCCAAAGCTTCATTACTGTAACTGCTATTTTATTTGGTAATATTCATGTTGTTAAATAAACTGGCAAATTGCTTTGAACTTCCTCAATGCAAGGTGCTATGTAGTCATATACTATAATTATTAAATCATCTCTTTAGCAAAAAATAGACTATTAAGTTTCTTAGAATTTCTCTGAAACTCTAAGACTCCCTTAGAATTTTCCTACTGCATTCTATAAAAGTTATAGAAATAATAAAATTAAAGTAATAATGTATACCAGAGGAAGTCATAATTAGAATGCTGTTTTTAGTCACCCATGAGTTGTATAGCCTGCTAGCTGTTTGTTGCAAGCAGAAAGTCCTCTTTTTCAAAAAATAGAGGAGAATCTGGTTTTAAGCTACAAAAAATCATGACTAAAAAAATAGCAATCCTTTTCAAGCTTCCCCCAAAATTAACATGCATAATTAAGAAATCAGCATTAATACAATACTATTTTTGAAACTAGAGACTTACTTGGATTTCATCAGTTTTTCCACTAATGTCCTTTCATAGCCCCACCTCCTCATCATAGTCAAAAAAGTTCAGCACAAAAGTTCTTTAGTCACTCAGTCTCGCTTACTTTTCTAGTTTCACTCCTGATTCTCTCTGCTTTGTCATTTATATTCTGATAGTACACATTGATATTCCTTAAATGCATTATCTGCTTTATGCTTACATAAATTTATTAATGCAGATATATTCTTGCTATCTTTCCTCACCTGGTATATGATCACTCAGACTTGAGTTTAAGTCCAGCATCATTTCCTTCCAGAAATTTCTTCGAGTCCTTAGATTGGGCAAATATCCTACTGCTGGGCTCCAATAACAGGCCATGTGTCAATGGAAGCAATTATCATATTTTATTAAAATAATCTGTTCATGTGTCTGCTTCCCTAACCAGACTGTGAATTCCCTTAGGTCAGGGGACTTACTATTTTCTTTACCTTTATATCTTTGTGTCCATTAAAGGCATTCTGCAAGTATTGACACAATCTGGAAAAGGGAAAATAGAATTTCAAATCTACTTTCTTATCTTTAAAACATACTGTTCCCATTATGCTATTTTTAGTTACTGTCAGTAAGATTTATTAGATGATTTGTTAAATAACAAGAAATTATCATTGAAATAATTATAGAAATTGTCCAATGTTTTGCTGCTTGTTACACTAGCTTTTCTTCTGTTTATAAGCAACAATCAACCATTCTTTTTTTTTTCTTTAAACAATCAATCATTCTATTCAGTAGGAATTAATACATCTGAGGTGTTTGTGAATATGAACAAATATTAGGGTCTGAATCATTCATTTTCTACCCAGGCAACTTTGACAGATGTCTTATTCATCTATATAACTGATGGAACTGAAGATCTGTCTTAAGTATCAAATGAAGTAAATAATGGAAAGATTAAATAGAAACTATAAAGTTTTTCACTTACAAAAGAAGTTATTGCTATTTATATTATCTGTACTCATATCACACATATAATGATATTGAATAATGGCTTATTTCAGCTGAAGTTTGGGTATCCATTATAATACACTATTTTCTCAATAAAATAAATACTATATAAAGGAATCTTTCTAGAGCAAATCACTGTCATCTTTACAAAAGTGTTGTAAGACTCTTAAAAGGCTTTATTTTTGTTTTGTTTTGCTTTATTTTTCTTTTTGCAGGGTCAGACAGATTCTTTGTGGATATTCACTGAGAGAAAATATCCTATAGATGTAACTACCACAGCACTACATGGTTCCTTCTAGACAGTCTACATTTCCTATAAGTTATATAATATAGTCCTTTAGGGAGTAAAAAACTATGATCATGGCATCTGGTTCCATCACATCATGGCAAATAGTGGAGAAAAAGTGGAAGCAGTATCAGATTTTATTTTCTTGGGCTCCAAAATCATTTCAGAGACTGACTGCAGCCATGAAATTCAAAGATGCTTGGCTCCTTGGATGGAAAGCTATGACAAACCTAGACAGCATATTTAAAAGCAGAGACATCACTTTGCCGACAAAGGTCCCTATAGTCAAAGCTACAGTTTTTTCAGTAGTCACATATGGATGCGAGAGTTGGACCATAAAGAAAGCTGAGCACTGAAGAATTGATGCTTTTGAACTTTGAAAGTCCTTTGGACAGCAAGAAGATCAAACCAGTCAATCCTAAAGGAAATCAACCCTGAATATCCTTTGGAAGGACTGATGCTGAAGCTGAAGCTCCAGTACTTTGGCCACCTAACACAAAGAGCCGACTAATTGGAAAAGACCATAATGCTGGGAAAGATTGAGGACAGGAGGAGAAGAGGGCATCAGAAGATGAGGATAGATGGTTGGATGGCATCATTGACTCAATGGACCTGAATCTGAGCAGACTCTGGGAGAAAGTGAAGGACAGGGAAGCCTGGCGTGCTGCAGTCCATGTGGTCGCAAACAGTAGGACATGATTTAGCAACTGAACAAAAACAAGGGACCGCAAATGCAAAGAACATTATGATTTTAATTGTACCAACATAAATCTAACAAACTAAAATGAACACAATAAAGATACAATGTCATCTATCATACTGAATAAATTAGTCTAAATAAATGTGATAATTAACTGACTTGAACACACATGGTAAACACTTCATGTCATTTCATTTCATTTTAAGCACACCTTAACCTTTGAGAAATTTATCTTACCCCCGCCCCCCGCCACCCTTTTATATATGTGAAAACTAATACTTAGATCTGGTAACTTGACTAAAGTCTAACAGATAGAAAACAGTGGTGGTGCCAGGATTTGATTCTGTCTCCAGAGTCTTTGCTCTCAAAGTCTCTGTTTTTTGTTTCTATTAGATTACAAGTTCAAATTCCCTCAATGATTTGTACATTTCTTTACTGGATGTGAGGGTTAAGGAGAGGGTTTATTCTTAATCATCTATTAAAGTGACTAAATTACTTTCTTTAGGGCAGCTTGCTGACATTTTGTTGACACTGAACTAAAACACATTTATTTTGCATGTGATTATTGTATTAACATGAAACTATCTGGAGACCTTAGTTTCCACTGTTCACTCACAATTTTAATGTTCATCTGCATCTCTAGCCTAAAAGATCATAAATACTGAATCCTCCTAAGCTGTATCCAGCTGAAAAATATGCACCTTTACGAGGATGATAACATTATTTAACAACACTGTATTTCCAATGATGTGTCCCATGAGACTATAAATTTAAGCCCTATACTGTACTGGAGGCATAATATTGTAAAAGTTGTCTTCCTTAGAAGTTTCTACACAGTGTCCTTGATTTATTGACAACTTCATGAAAGAAAATTCATGCCCTGAATGAGTCGATGACTTAAACATTAACTTAAAACTGAAACATGAACAAAGTCTATGTTAAAAAAAAAAACTGTGATTGTATAATTAAGTAATAATCAATAAGGAGTCTAATTCAACTAAAGACCGAAAATGGAAGTTTTGTAGGCTCTGAAAATTCTCTACTGAACCATTTAGAAATTGGGGCATAAAAATAATTTAGATCCATAGGGGAAATTCACAGAGAGAGGACAGTAGAAATAGGAAAGTCAACTCAAAGAATATTTTTCATAGTTACCGTTGCACAAAATGTATGTATTTTAAAAACTGCATTATCATAATTAATCAAAACAACAGATGTGTAAATATAATTGCTTATCATTATCTGTTCTTTTTTCTAAGTATAGATTATTTCTCTTCTCTTAAAACAACATACAACTGAATACATCTGATATCAATGTATTCTTATAAAGGAATAAAAATAATAAAAATATAGGTTCCATGAGGTTTGATGACGGTGGTAGGAGAATAAGTGTCTATTCTATTTTTTTAAAGCAATTTCAAATTAGTAAAATTAATTCTATTTACAGAAAGGGGAGTGGTGATATGTCTACTGAGATGACTGTGGCCCCACAGACTATTGCTAATATTCCCCCTCAGAATTAGCCTTTGGTTTCTGGATAATGGGTGACTTACAGTAACACTTCAAATATGGGAGAACCAGAACAAACCACAGCTGAACTTGGACTCAGGCAAGCAAGAGGAGAGAGAAGGGTTTTATGAGAGGTCAGGGGAACCAAAAAACATCATTCTGTGTATTTAGCTCAAAGCACTGTGATCATTATGTGGACAGCCCATCAAAATAATTCTGATAATTGGATATTAATTAGAATTTAATATTATGATAGGGCTAATTAGCTAATTTTCAGCAAAGGAATACTATATTGACAAAAGGCATAACTCATTCAACATAGTTCATCCAGTTTCATATTTCTATTAAGAAACCAATTCTCTTTTTTTAAGAACATTTTTTTTCCTGAAGTATAAATGCTTGAGGCAACACAGCGTCCTGTTGTTTGTGGCAGGAGTCAAGAGGCCAGGATTCTACTTCTTCTTAATTAGACACTGATGCTGGAAAAGACTGAAGGCAGAAGAAGGGGGCAACAGAGGATGAGACGGTTAGATAGCATCACTGACCAATGGACATGAATTGAGCAAATTCTGGGAGATGGTGAAGGACAGGGAAGCCTGGCATGCTGCAGTCCGTGGGATTGCAAAGAGTTGGACATGACTGAGTGACTGAGCAACAGCAGCCAATAGGCTTCATGACCTTGGGCAAGCCATTTCACCTTTTGAGCCTCAGTTTACTCATTATGATGAAATGATGAACTATATAGGGTCATTTCTAACACTAATGTTGCATCAGCCTGTATCACTGTTTCCTGCATTTGATGGTTATTTTCAAATGTAGCAAATATTATAGCAATATCTGTAATATTAAATCAGGTCCAAGTTTATATCTATTACTATATATAATTAAGATTAAATAAATCAGTACAAATATTAAAAGAAATAGAAAAGTTTCATAATCCATCCAAATTCCTGAGAGTATATGATTTGAAGAGTATGGTAAACAATTCTTCTCCATTTCTATGGTTGACAGAGAACAAATATACCAAGTCCATCAGATCAGATCAGATCAGTCACTCAGTCGTGTCCGACTCTTTGTGACCCCATGAATTGCAGCACGCCAGGCCTCCCTGTCCATCACCATCTCCCGGAGTTCACTCAAACTCACATCCATCGAGTCGGTGATGCCATCCAGCCATCTCATCCTCTGTCATCCCCTTTTCCTCCTGCCCCCAATCCCTCCCAGCATCAGAATCTTTTCCAGTGAGTCAACTGTTCGCATGAGTTGGCCAAAGTACTGGAGTTTCAGCTTTAGCATCAATCCTTTCAAAAGATACCCAGGGCTGATCTCCTTCAGAATGGACTGGCTGGATCTCCTTGCAGTCCAAGGGACTCTGAAGAGTCTTCTCCAACACCACAGTTCAAAAGCATCTAGGAAGATATAAATAGGTCTACCAAAAAAATGCACTGAATTCAAGGTCATATAAGTAAGGAATGTGATTTATTTTATCAGGGGAAGTTAAACAGCCCCTTTAACTGAGAGTCAGTAATTTGGAACCTATGAGCTTTCAGCAGTATCAGAAGACACAGCTGAAGGATAGGATAGAAAAACTATCAATCTAGAATGTCTAAGACTCTCCAGAAGCCACTGGAACAGACTAGATAATGTCTTGACAAAATGGATGAGTTGGCCCTACATGTCCTATAACTGTGTGTGGGTTTGCTGAAACTGGCAGATATATAGCTTCCATCTTCTTCATCCTTTCTGTTGTTGATATGATTCCAGCTGTATGAAACTCATCCATCAATGCTTCTATATCTCCTTATATTTGCATATCTGGAATGCAGTTGTTGGGATACTAAAACCTATCAATGAAAGCTCCATGAATTTCTGTGTGCACTTGAAGTCTACTGAGATAAAATACGTCAAAGTAAATTTAAAACAGAAATTAAATCTAGTGCTTAAAACCATTACATATTACCAGGAATAAAAATGTCTTAATCCAAGACAGTACAGAGGGCATTACTTTCCAAATGAAGTCTCTTTGTTTTATGAGAAAAATAAAATAAGAAACGATTTTTTGGCTGACTCGTAAAACAGGTTTCAGTGCTAATTATATATTAGGATCTAGTTTACCCTGGCCTACAGATTTCCTTTTACTGTTGATTTCCTAATTATTCTCATTATATTTGAGGAGCTTGAGAGTACACCTGAATCAACTGAGACAAGTTAGGGTTAGAAAGAAGGGACAAGGAATAAACTCAGTGGCCAGTGAAATCTGGCAGAACACAGAGACAGGTGGGAAGGGTGGTGTATAAAATCAAGGAAGAGGTTAAAATTAATTAATTAAAGCACAGTAATTACAACTGAGTTTAGTGTAATAGAACATCAACAACTAGCATATACTAACAAGCAGTCATGTTCAGATCCTTATATTTGTAACTCACTTGATCCAAGTCAGTCCCAGAATATGGTCACTTTGGAAATGAATGTCAATAGACCATAGGTTAACATGGGTAGTTTTGAGAAAGCCAGATACTAGTAGATCATAAAGAAAGACAATCTGAACATATTATAGTGTTCTAAATCTATGACAAATTTTCTTAGGGTAGAACCTCTGCATATTTAGAGTACAATGTGAAAAAACTTAATGATCATCGATTATCCTATAATGTGCCAATACTGAAACCTATATGCAGGTCAGGAAGCAACAGTTAGAACTGGACATGGAACAGCAGACTGGTTCCAAATAGGAAAAGGAGTACATCAAGGCTGTATATTGTCACCCTGCTTATTTAACTTATATGCAGAGTACATCATGAGAAATGCTGGGCTGGATGAAGCACAAGCTGGAATCAAGATTGCCGGGAGAAATATCAATAACCTCAGATATGCAGATGACACCACCCTTATGGCAGAAAGTAAAGAGGAACTAAAGAGCCTCTTGATGAAAGTTAAAGAGGAGAGTGAAAAAGTTGGCTTAAAGCTCAACATTCAGAAAACGAAGATCATGGCATCTGGTCCCACCACTTCATGGGAAATAGATGGGGAAACAGTGGAAACAGTGTCAGACTTTATTTTCTGGGGCTCCAAAATCACTGCAGATGGTGATTGTAGCCATGAAATTAAAAGATGCTTACTCCTTGGAAGGAAAGTTATGATCAACCTAGATAGCATATTAAAAAGCAGAGATATTACTTTGCCAACAAAGGTCCGTCTAGTCAAGGCTATGGTTTTTCCAGTGGTCATGTTTGGGTGTGAGAATTGGACTGTGAAGAAGGCTGAGCGCCGAAGAATTGATGCTTTTGAACTGTGGTGTTGGAGAAGACTCTTGAGAGTCCCTTGGACTGCAAGGAGATCCAACCAGTCCATCCTAAAGGAGATCAGTCTGACATTGTTTCCACTGTTTCCCCATCTATTTCCCATGAAGTGATGGGACCAGATGCCATGATCTTCATTTTCTGACTGTTAAGCTTTAAGCCAACTTTTTCACTCTCCACTTTCATCAAGAGGCTTTTTAGTTCCTCTTCACTTTCTGCCTTAAGGGTGGTGTCATCCGCATATCTGAGGTTATTGATATTTCTCCTGGCAATCTTGATTCCATCTTGTGTTTCTTCCAGTTCAGCGTTTCTCATGATGTACTCTGCATATAAGTTAAATAAGCAGGGTGATAATATACAGCCTTGACTCAGACTAGTACTATAGTATACCATCAGCTTTCCTAGGTCTCCAACTTACTAACTGCAGACCTTGGAACTTGTCAGTCTTCATACTCATGTAAGCTAATTCTTGATGGTAAATCTCTTTCTTTTTACATATTGTGCAATTGGCTCCTTTTCTCTGAAGAACTCTGACTAATAAACAGGGTGTTGAATTAACCAGAATAGATGGTCTTGTTAAATAATTGTGTGCTAATTTTCAGAAAATATAAAAGTTATAAGCAATTACTGGAAATAAAATGGGCCCTTTGGCTATGGGGGTTTCTTAGATTTTTCTATAATGTTAATGACCTTGATAGTTTTGAGGCATTCTGGTCAAGTATTAAATATATAATAGTATGTTTCCATATTGTAATTTATTTGATACATTTCTCTTGATAAGACCGGTTATGAGTTTGAGGGAGGAAGATGACAGAGGCAAAACACCATTCTCATCAAATCATTTCAAGGGCACATACTATCAACAAAATTTGACAGTTGACCTTGACCTAGATCATCTGGCTGAAGTAGTGTTTGTCACAATTCTTCACTGTAAAGTTACTCTTTCCCCTCCTTTCCATCTTTCCCTACTTCACTTTTCAGAAAGAAATCGCTTTGTGCAGCCCATACTTAATAAGTGGGGAGTTACATTCCTCCTCCTTCACGGTGGAATGTCTATACTTTGGAATTTTCTGCATGGAATGTTTGTCTCTTAGCCCTTACTTATTTAGTCATTCATTTATCCCAGTATGAGCACACAGATATTTATTTTATACTTTGGGTATAAAGCCAATCATGCTTTGTTTTGCTATTTCATGAAGTTTTTGTTCTATTTGCTTTTTAACATTTTCTTAATTTTTGGTATTACCAAAATTTCCAGGCTCATCTTGAATGTTTCCTCTTCCAGTCCTAGAATCAGTCATATCACCAAAGTACTTTTAAATACTATTTTATGTGATATTAATGAGCTAATCCCAAGGGGTTTTTTTTGGCGGGGGGCGGAGGGGGGGGAAGGACAGGGACGGAACACGGGCATGGGATTTACTGATAATACATTAATTTTCTATCATTTAAGTCTCACCTTTTCTATGTCGCTGGGTCTAGGTGATCTAACGAAAATAACTCTTAGGTAGATTTATTTTATCTGATTGGAGAATGACTCTAGTTTGCTGAGAAAAAATAATCAACTTGTGTTCTATTCATTTGCCTATATGCTTGGGCTTATTTCAATAATTTTAATTTGTTTTTATCTATATTTTCTTCTATATTTCATGCCTAGTTTTTATTGAATTGGGGGAATTTTATTTATTTCCTTTTCTCCATTCTTTAAAACTGTATTTGAAACTTTTAGTGATTACTCTGAATTCTTAACATGAATGTTCATCTTAATGCAGTCTAAAATTAGTAACTCTCCTCTTTTCCTATGTAATTAAAGAACATTAACATACTTGATCACTTAAGTTTGATCACCTTTGTACTGTCTATATCATATTGTCTTATATTAAATTTTACTCACTTGGAAATTTGGATCAGATTGACAATAATTTCTTGTTCTTTTAAAAATTGTATTTATACCAGTGGTAACCACCTTGACAACAACAACCACAAGTACTCTATTTAAACCATTATTTCAGAAGCCAGTGTAAGTTGGGGAGGAAGGACAAAAATTTAAAGCACACACACATATCATGAATATGAAAAAGCAAGCTCATCCAAAAGATGGAATCAGTTTTAAAAATCATTTATCATATTACTAAAAGTGAAATAAGAATTTGTTTCCCTAAATGTAGTAATCAAAACTTGTCCATTCTACCTTTCTTTATTCTAGTATCCATCATTCTGCTAAAGAAATGAATAGATGTGGTTCTTATTTTTTGTTTGAATGGACGATGTAGCTAAACTGGGTTTCAAGAGGACTTACACTACTTCTACAGAACTTGAAGACGTTCAGTTGTGAAACGTGGAAAATGTGCACCTTTGGCAGAGGCAAATTTGAAAATTTTCCCTTTCAACTGACACAGGTGCCTGACAGCTTATTATCAACTCTTTAGAAACAATAAGAGGAATGTGAGAAAAATAAAACTACGAGATGAAGAAAATGCATGAGAATTACATGGGCTACCAACTAGCTTTAAATTTTCAGCTTAGCAAAAAACTTGGTTATTGACTAATGTTAGCAGAAATTAAAAACATATTTGAAGACTCAAGTCAGGAAGCTAAATGTTATAATATTCATGTGGCAGGTAAGCAGTGCTGCCTGGTGGAATAGGAGAGCCATCTCAAGAGAGACAATTGGGTTTATTCGGAGGTACAAAATCCAATTGCAGAGATTTTAAAAGAAGGAAATAGAATTGAAAAATTCTCCTGACAATTTTTTACTGGCCACTAAATTGCATCTCATATTGGAAAAGCTTAACTTCCTAAATAAGTTAGAAAATTAATACTTTAAATATAGCAAAAACAAACAATAAAACTTTAACAATACCTTTTGTGATAGACAGATTTTAAAGGAACACCCAGGATTCCCAGCTCCCTATAAACACACCTCTCCTAATCCCACCCCTCTGTGTCTGAGCAACACTTTTGAATTGTTTGTAACTAAAGGGATGCAAAAAGGTGAAAGGATATATGTGATTAAGTGTATGAGATTTCATGAGTGTTACATTCATCTTGCCAGTGTTTCCTTCTCCTTTGGAGAAGTAAGTTGCCCTAAATCATACAACTGAAGGAAATAAAATCTCTCAACACCTTGGGACAACTTGGAAGCAAATTTGTCCCCACGAGCCTTCAGATGAGAACCCAGCCCAAGTAAACACCTTGACTGTAGTCTTATAGAGGATTCCACTAAGCCATGCCTGGGCTCCTGGATCATACCACTTCAAGGCTATGTGATTTTATTTTATTATTTTTAAAATATTTTGACCATGCTATGCAGCACATGGGATCTTCATCCCCTGAGCAGGAATAGAACCTCTGTCTTCTGCACTGGAAGCATGAAATCTTAACCACTGGACTGTCAGGCAAGTCCCAAACATGCCTGGTCTCCTGACCCATGAAAACTGTAAGGTAATAAGTATGAGTTGTTTAAAACTGCTATTTTATAGTAATTTTGTTATTTAGCAATAAAAAACTAACACTCCTATTTATGTCAAATCATTAATTTGTTTATTCAATAAATATGTGCCCAGGTACTGTGCTGGGAGTTGGATCCAGTGCTAAACCAAGTTTTTAAGGACAGATGAGTCAGATATTCACTATTTTGTGCATGAATTTGGAGAAAATACAGGATCCTGCTAGAGCCACAGAAGGCTTTCTGGAAGAAATGGTATCTAATATGAAATTTAAAATATGAATATCAATTTTATAGGTGAAAAGAAGAATATTTCAGAAAGAGACAAGTCATGCAATGCTCAGGATGAAACTAGATTGATTTAGTAGCTTAGAACTATGGGTGTGTGTTTTTTAGAGGTGGGAGGTAGCAAAAGATTAGGCTGAAAAAGCATGTAGGTTTATGCAGATTTGTTTTTATAAATTATCTTACAGAGTTTGGCCTGTGTCCTAGTAAGCTAATGTTTTCCTTTAGATATATATGTCAAATGGTATTTTATCTTCATTTATTAAAGATTTTGTATCATGGAAAACAGCAGTGTTTTTTTTTTTTTTTTTATCATTCTGGTCTCAGTTCATCCCTTCTCCAACTTCCTTATATGAAGTAACTATGATAATTTGCTGGAGTGAATGGCAACAATAGCATTGCAGAACTTGCCTCTAATATCATGGTTGTTAGTCATGCAAACTGCAATATTAAGAACTCCAGAGAATTTTAGTTGTATACAGCAATGTTTCTCAAACACCAATATGCATAAGAACTACCCAGGGAATATTTTTTAAATGCAGGTTCCAATTCAGTAAGTCTGGAAAAGGCCTTCTGAATTTATAACAGGGTCTAACGTGATGCTGATGTCTCAAGAGCACCCTTGCAATAGCACAGAATGTCAGTCACAATGTGCCTAGAGTCCTCTGCAGTTGGTTAGTAGGATGGCTCACCATTAGAGTATCTGGGGAAGCATTAATTTGACAAATCTCAGGTGTAGTCACAGAAATGTATTAAGACTCAATAAAGTATGGCCAGAGATTTTTAAAATATGAAGGAATGCTTTTGAACCATTTTAAATAAAAATAGTTTCAGTGCACCCATATTCAGTTCCTTAGATTGTATACTGCTGCTGCTGCTGCTGCTAAGTCGCTTCAGTCGTGTCCGACTTTGTGCGACCCCATAGATGGCAGCCCACCAGGCTCCCCTGTCCCTGGGCTTCTCCAGGCAAGAACACTGGAGTGGGTTGCCATTTCCTTCTCCAAAGCATGAAAGTGAAAGTGAAAGTAAAAAGTGAAAGTGAAGTCGCTCAGTCGCATCCGACACTTAGCGACCCCATGGACTGCAGCCCACCAGGCTCCTCCGTCCGTGGGATTTTCCAGGCAAGAGTACTGGAGTGGGGTGCCACCGCCTTCTCCCAGATTGTATACTACATTATATTATATACTCCATGATTAACATGGAGTTCAGTACTTTGTGAGTATCAGTATTCAGTTTGATATTGGGCCTCTATCATCTCTTAAATCCCAGGCAGAACCCTAAGATGAGAAAAATAAGTTAAAGTTAAATTTGTGAATATATAGAAAGGAAAGGTTATCCCTGGAAATGAAGAAGAAAAATGTAGATCCCTAGTCCCCTCCCTATATAAAACTAAAGGCCTGAGTCTTCTGCAATTGCTTCCTCCCTACTCCTGGCCCAAGTGACCTGGGCTCTCAGTTCCAGCCAGCCCTCACAACTACCAGATAGCCCCCACACTCCCAAGGTCACTCTCCAGATTCACTTTTTCATTATTTCACAGCGTTATTCTCTATCAAGGTTATCTTGATGAAAAAAATCAAAATGAAAATACGTCTCAACAAATCACTATAATAACTCTTGGTTTCATTAGGAAGCAGAATTGGAGGCGGAAATTTATTGGGAAGTGCTATTGAAATCAACATCTTTGGAAATGTGGAGTAGGCTGTGATACAGTCCCCAAAAGGCCTCAGCTAATGCCATGTGAAGCTCTGGAGCTGGGATGGTACTGAAAAGTTGTTTCAAATTGAAGCAATGAACCAGCTTGTAAAATCCCCTCATACAACAGTGATTGTATTCAGATGGGAAGGGGGACATATTAGATGAGGCACATCTCTTGAGCCAAGAGTAAACATCAGGAGAGGCTAATCAGCCGCCAGCAGCAAAATACACAGCAGCTGGGGAAATAAGTCTTTTCATCTTGAAGGAGGGTTAGCTATACTTCACAATGGAGTATCCACTATGACCCTTTCCATAAAAAAATTTGTATGTTAAGAGCCTTAAATGACTTAATACAAGAATGCAAAAAGATCTCCTGGAGAAGGGAAAGGCTACCCACTCCCGTATTTTGGCCTGGAGAATTCCATGAACTATATAGTCCTTGGGGTCACAAAGAGTCAGACACCAATGAGCAACTATTACTTTCACTTTATAAGGGAAAAGAATCTGAAAAAATATACGTATATAAGTAAATAACTTTGCTGAAACAAATATAACACTGTAAATCAAATATATTTCAATAAAAAATGTAAAAAAGCAATGAAGCCATTTCCTACCCTATCGTATATGGAGTATGGGATGTGAGAGTCTCTCAAACTATCCAGGGAAGTACTTCTGAACCCACATTGATGATGGACCATGGTTTTGATTTTTGTCTTTTTCTATCATTTCAAATCTTTCATGAACAGATACATGATTTTATCACACATGACCAGTACATAACCTGCACCAAGAGAGTTGAACATTTCCAATATACCTTATATAGTATATGTTCACTGATTACAAGCTTAAGTGTTGTAGCAACATTAACCCATTATAAGTATTTGTAAAAGTTTACTCTCAACTTCTGTACTTATCAAGGATGGCTCACTGAGGGGTAATGGAAATTGTCTGCTATTCAGACTCACACTGTGGTTTGTGAAACCTAGTTTTAAGCAGTCATATGGTTCCCATCTTTCAAGAAATTAAAAAAAAAACAATCTAAAGAACAGACAAAACACCAACAATAAAATGTATAGCAATAATACTGTAATTACTGCTTTGAGTAGGAAAATAGATACATAAGATTTTTCTCACTTCTTACCTCAGTTTTAAGGCTCAATGAACTGAAACACATCTGTTTTAAGTCCAAGCCTTTTTCTAGGTTATTTTAACTTCGGCCTCTATCAGGAAAGGACATTTGTAGTCAGTGCCCCTGTTTCATGAAGGCGATATTCCTTTAGCTGCTTTTTAAACTTTATAACATCCTTCATACTTAGGGGACATTTTTAGACCCACACTGTGCTCTTTCTGAATCAAACACCCTGAGAAAAGGTCTCTTTTCAAAGGCTACTCCTGATAAATTTCAGACAGCTTCCTGTCAAAGGGTATCATTCTAAAGTTTAAGCTGCTGCAAGTTCAAAAAGGTGTGAAAAAAATTGCTAGCCAGGTCCCTTACATGTGTGATGCAGTTCTTATATGTCTTCTGAATACCATAACTGCTTTGACAATCTACTTGGAGTTGAGATGAGTAGCAACATTGTTCTAACTTACAGGGAAGCAGCTGCCCATTGCCGGAAGAATTTCTTGTAATTTCTTGTTTCTGCAGTTGGATTCCAAAAAATAACATGCTTTTTAATAGGCATTCTTCATTTGCCTGCTATCCGCGAAGAAAACACAATTTAATTTCCACTTTGAACTCTAATCATCAGACTATCAAAACAGAGCCTCTGAGATTAACTAATTGACTTTGGAAACATAGAGCTTTCTGGATTAGGGAACGTGATTTCTGGAAATTCCTTACATGTCAAAACTGTACTCTAAACCATGGAGAAGAGCTTCTGACGGAAAATACCTTTCCCCTAATGCCAAACAGGGCTCAGCTAAACTGGGAATGAGCAGCAGAGGGCTGTACTACATATGTAAGGTGGTTGAATATATTCTTATTCCATGAAGTAGTGATCATTATCATGGCTTCTTATATATTTTAATAGAGTGGAAATTGATCTTGAAAAAAACAAAGGATGTTACAAATCAACTAAATGCATCATCATAATCACCATTATTGTACAAGTTCTTACCATGTGCCAGTTACTATTCAAAATACTCATCTAATCTTCCTAATAAATCTATGACATAAGTATATTCAGGCAAGTTTTCGTATACATATATCATAAATTCACATATTTCTATTACATTAGAATGACTATTACTGAGAATTGTATTGATTTCACATTAAAAAACCAACTTCTTAAATAATTAAGTCATTCAGCATTAAAATAAGAACCATCTCAAACTTAGGGAACTTGAAAGAAAGATGACAGTCGTTTAAGCCCACGCTGCAACGTACGATGTACTTATGGTGTTTGCTTTGAACTTCAGCACCAGCCAGATAGTAATGTATGATGAATTTTGTTTAAATCCTGCACATACAGTCATGGACTTTCTAAAGAAAAACATCATTTAGCTGTATGCTGGGAGCTTCTCACTATAACTCTTAGGTGTGCTTGGAAATAATTAGCAAACCAATATGATAAATATGACTTTTGAAGTTGATTAAAGAAATATTCCCTTATACTTCCAGAAAATGTAACCATTCTAAAAAATTAATGATATATTACTGATAGAGGTTTGCTCATTCTAAATATATACCAAGGTAAAAATTATTTCTGTACTGAAGCACAGAAGAGAGAATATAATGACCGTTTTTCGACCTCTCCCTTCATTCTTTCTTTGGTTGGTCTCATTTTCTTCTGTCTTATATCTAAGTACTTCTCAATAAATCTACCCCTAAGAATTCAATTTGAGGTTTAAGAGAGATGTGTACAGTTTTATTCTATAGTGATCCAAAAATAGGCAAGGTAGATCTTCCTTTTCAATCTACTAATTTTTTTTCCCCCCAGACTTCAGGGGTCAGAGTATTTCTAGAATCACACGCAACTGCTGAAATTCTGATAAAGAATTTATCAGAATTCTGAACTGGCTTCCAGAATCATCTGAAGAAGGAAGTGTCCTAATGTGCTTCCCTAAAGCTACTAAAACTAACTGATGGAGCAGCTTCAGATTTAAGAGTTAATCAAACTGGAGCACCATCCGCTGGAAGGTGATTGAGGCTGGTATGAGTGCACTAAATTCTCTAATGGTGAAATATGAGGATGAAAAATCAAATTGCTTCTATATTTAATGCAAAGATTTCACCTGACACTCCTACTCATCTTCAAAAATGTGCAATAGAAATGCGGAAAAAGCAGTGATTTTTCAGGCTGAAACCATCTTAAAGAATGGATTTATCTGGCACATGTTAATTGTGCCAACAGGGGCTCTAATGGCTAAATGGATTCAATGACTTAATTATAATTTGCTTCCTTGATTGTTCAATCAATGGAGGCATATTAGTCTCTGGGTTAGCCAATAATATTCAGGGTACTCTGTTACACAGGAAAGCTAAGAAAATGGATCTATAGTATCATTATTGTTAGACACTAAATTACAAGGTGTATCTGTAAAGTGCAAGAGGAGAACAGATACAGAAGAGGGATTGTAGCACTAATGATAAATTCACTGAGGAATTAATATTGGGTTTATTCCTTAGAGGCAGGATTCTATTAAACAAGGGTAAAGAGAGAAAAGTACAACAACATTGAACAAGTTGTCATATTTGATAAGTGAGACAAAATCTAAGTAAACCTCTCTTCTGATTCCAAAATCTATAATCTGTCCAACAATTCATGAATTTGAGAGGTATGCTCCCTCTAGTTGAAAAATATGGCAGATAGAGTTAACTGAAGTCTGGACATATCATGATGTCCATTTGAGACCTTTTAGAACACTTTGCTCAAACTACCACACAATTGAACTCATCTCACATGCTAGTAAAGTAATGCTCAAAATTCTCCAAGCCAGGCATTAACAATACTTGAACCATGATCTTCCAGATGTTCAAGCTGGTTTTAGAAAAGGCAGAGGAACCAGAGATCAAATTGCCAACATTTGCTGGATCATCAAAAAAGCAAGAGTTCCAGAAAAACATCTATTACTGCTTTATTGACTATGCCAAAGCTTTTAACTGTATGGATCACAATAAACTGTGGAAAATTCGGAAAGAGATGGGAATACCAGACCACCTGACCTGCCTCTTGAGAAACGTGTATGCAGGTCAGAAAACAATAGTTAGAACTGGACATGGAACAACAGACTGGTCCAAAATAGGAAAAGGAGTACGTCAAGGCTGTATATTGTCACCCTGCTAATTTAACTTCTATGCAGACTATATCATGAGAAACGCTGGGCTGGAAGAAGCACAAGCTGGAATCAAGATTGCCGGGAGAAATATCAATAACCTCAGATATGTAGATGACACAACCCATATGGCAAAAGTAAAGAACTAAAGAGCCTCTTGATGAAAGTTAAAGAGGAGAGTGAAAAAGTTGGCTTAAAGCTGAACATTCAGAAAATGAAGATCATGGCATCTGATCCCATCATTTAATGGCAAATAGATGGGGAAACAGTGGAAACAGTGGCTGACTTTATTTTTCTGGGCTCCAAAATCACTGCAGATGGTAAGTGCAGTCACGAAATTAAAAGATGCTTACTCTTTGGAAGGAAAGTTATGACCAACCTAGATAGCATATTCAAAAGCAGAGACATTACTTTGTCAACAAAGGTCCATCTAGTCAAGATTATGGTTTTTGCAGTAGTCATGTATGGATGTGAGAGTTGGACTATAAAGAAAGCTGAGTGCAGAAGAATTGATGCTTTTGAACTGTGGTATTGGAGAAGACTCTTGAGAGTCCCTTGGACTGCAAGGAGATCCAACCAGTCCATCCTAAAGGAGATCAGTCCCTAGTGTTTATTGGAAGGACTGATGTTGAAGCTGAAACTCCAATACTTTGGCCACCTGATGCAAAGAGCTGACTCATTTGAAAAGACCCTGATGCTGGGAAAGATTGAAGGCAGGAGGAGAAAGGGACAACAGAGAATGAGATGGTTGGATGACTCAATGGACATGAGTTTGGGTGAACTCCGGGAGTTGGTGATGGACAGGAAGGCCTGGCGTGCTGCAGTTCATGGGGTCACAAAGAGTTGGACACTACTGAGTGACTGAACTGAATTGAGAACACTTTCTCTAAACATTTACATGGTTATACAAAATACAGTGAAGGACAAGGAAGCCTGGTGTGCTGCAGTTCACAGGATCGCAAAGAGTCAGACATGACTCAGCAACTGAACAACAACAAACATACTTGTATGAATGCATGTGTGTGTATGTACATATAGATATACACATGAATATACTCCTGAACATACCCAAATATTAACAGTTCTTAGAGTGTAACCAATAAAATCAAAGTACATGAAAGTCCATAGAGCATGATTGCATTAATACAAAATTATTTATATAAACACAAAAATACATGTTTGTATAAATATAAACATATTTCTGTAAAGATACAAAAAAAAAAACAAAACCCTGAAAACCAAAACCCTAGTAACAGCCATTATCTTTGGAGAGAGAAACTGGTAAGCATATTGAATAGAAAGATAGATTTTCAATTTTATACTGCACTAGTTGATTTTGTTGACATGTTCACATTTTGCTTTTATACTTAAAAATCTAGTTTACACCTAGATACTAACATTGTCACAACAAGAAAGACATTCAAAAATATGTAGAATGTGAATGCCACATGATACATATTTCCTGTGTCTTTTGAAAATGATCCAGTCATAAGAGCTCTAAAATGATCTAATTGCGAGTCTTCTTCATCATCTCTAATTCCTCCTTCTCTGTGAACATTTGCCACATGGCTGTGACTGATGGTAATGTGACTTCGAGACTTCAGCAGAAAGGAACTATTTCCATTTGCTTTCTCTTATGATTATGAGCTCATGGAGAGATACAAAGTGCAAAATGAAGGGGATATATTCTGTTTGACAGCAGTTAGTAACAATAAGCTGTCATCCTTTAAAAGGAATACAGTAAATATTTCTTTAAAGTAGCTTCTCTAATAAGTCACAGTAATGGAAAGCAACATGATGCCTCAACTTTTTGCTACCCTTCAACTCGGTGACAAGGAATCTGACAAAAAGAAGCCTCTCACACTAGCCCAGAAAATTAAAGAAATTGTTCCTTGATTTCTTCTATTCCATTCTACAAAAGACTTTAACTCTGACTATTCTGTTGATATATATCATCTGTAGCCCATTCAATGAGCAAAGGCATTTGAATGAGTTTTCAGTTTATAAATGTTACTTTGCTTTCAAGTACCCTTTGCATCATCTTCTCATGCCATAGTATTTTCTTTGAGGTGAATATCTTGTTTGAGGTTAGAGCAAATGATAAATCTCTGGGACTGATTAGTGCCCAGAAGTTGAGACATATTTTATTAAGGCATTAAAGTCAAACTCAAAGAGAGAGATTAACAAGTTAAAAATGTGCAATTTGACCTGAGTGATGCAAATTATTTATAATAAATTTCATTGGATTTACATAAGAGAACAGTAAGAACTATTTGGAAAGGTGGTTCATTTTCTTTGTTTTCATTAAAAATAAAGTGAAAAAAAAAAAAAAAAAGAAAGGCCCATAGACATTTAACTTCCTTGTCAACTAGCAGGGATTAGAGTTACAAAAAGTATTTCATATACATATCCTGTCATTCTGATCTAAGAAAGTGTAAGAAAGTAATTTCTCTACCTCTATTGGTTGAAAAAGTCAATCCTATATAGGAGACCAGAATAATTTATTTCATTACATATACTCAATACTCTTTATATTTTACTTGTTTGGCAGGCTTTGTATTTGTCAGTTATGAGGGAAAATGGTAAAAAAAAAAAAAAAAAAGACTAAACACCGTAAGATTAAATCACTTCCATGCCAAAAAATGACCAATTGTCCTTAATAAGATAGCCAGAATTCCACTTAAAGATAAAAATGTACTAATTCTAAAAAAGGGAAGTAATGGGAAGATGTAAGCCATTGAAGTTTGTTTACCAGTAATGCTGCCTCATTGAGCATCAACCCTGTGTGCTTTGAAACTAAAGTCATCAGTTCCACCATTTGTCATCTTCTTGTATTTTTTTTGTGGGGCAGATGAAGTAGAAAATAATAGCCTTATTGCTTTGCCAGACAAAGTGGACACGGTGGGCTCACGCCTCTCAAAACCGAGTGTCCTAATCTTATTGTCTTTTAATCAAGGACTCCACAATTTATAAAACCCATGTGAGTCATCTTTTTCTTCTTCTATTAAGGATTATTTTGAAGAACATAATTGAACATTAAAATAGTTAATGCATTCTAAACAATGCTGATGACTTACAATTACCCATCAAGTTAATGTTTCCACGTAGAAGGGATTACAGTATATGAAACCGTGTCAAGTTCATAAGTGTCAAAAGTAACAAATGCTTTTCAAAATCCTCTAAAAGAAAGGAATGCAGCTAAAGCTGACCAGTTTCATTCTATTAGATATATATCTGGTTTTGTACCCATTGCAGTTATAAAACATACAGAAATCCCATACTTCAAAGAGCAACATTATGTTTTCTGGGGTTTCTTCATGACATAGCTAAAAACAAAATGAGCAATCTTTTTTTTCCCCTTAGGTGAAGAATTTATTTGAGGGACTCTCAAATAATTCAAAAATAGTCAAATCAACTTTACTCACACTTTTAAAAAAAAAAAATGTCCTTTTTACAGAGTCCAGGCATAGAAAGATTTTGCTCAAAAGCAAATTATTCTTTAATGTTATAAACTGCATAGAAGAGAAGCAATAGTTTAACACAGTACCAATTTTCTGATGCTATCTTTTGGATAAATAAGTACTACTTTCCTATTAATTTGACAGCAACTTTATACATAGATACACTAATGATAAAGACCTTAGTCTGTTAGAAAAAGTATAAGTTCAAAGGTGTGACCTTGCATCTGTAACAATCCAGCTGGAATTTTCACCAACAATAGTGAACAGTCATCCTGAGAAAGTTATTAAAAATGTTCTTTCAGATTTGAAAATAAAATGGGCAGATATATATAACAAATTTATAACACATAAAGCAATGGCAAACACTGTAGTGTCCTGCATTAAAATACAAAGATGCACCATTGATACAGTTTAATAAATGTCCCACTCTATAATGTTGGAACATGAAAAAAAAAAAAAAAAGTAGATCAACTAATCTATTTCATTAGTGCAGAAGGAAGAAATTCCAGGCCTAAGAGGTAATATGAGTTGTCACTTTCAGGATTTTCATTTGGTTATTATTTTTATAGAGACAATTTCTTCCTCTTTATTGATATTCTCTATTTGATGTGGCACTGACATCTTACTTTCCATTACTTCCTATTACAGTTTCTTATAGTTTTTTTTTAATGTTGGAATTATTTAATAAAGATTTTTAAATCAATGAACATGATCATGCTTCAAGAATTGATTACAGTATTGTCTTAGAGTAAATGAAAAAATTGAAAATATCAGCAAAGACTGATATCAGCAAACACTGCAGAGATAAACTTATCAATGGCACAGAATAGAAAACCCAGAAAGAGACCCACATCAGCTCAGTTCAATTCAGTCACTCAGTCTTGTCCGACTCTTTGCGACCCCATGAACCACAGCATGCCAGGTCTCCCTGTCCATCAAAACCTCCCAGAGTTTACACAACTCAAGTCCATTGAGTTGGTGATGCCATCCAACCATCTCATCCTCTGTCATCCCCTTCTTCTCCTGCCCTCAATCTTTCCCAGTATCAGGGTCCATTCCAAGGAGTCAGTTCTTCACATCAGGTGGCCAAAGCATTGGAGTTTCAGCTTCAACATAAGTCCTTCCAATGAATACTCAGGACTGATCTCCTTTAGCAGGGACTGGTTGGATCTCCTTGCAGTCCAAGGGACTCTCAAGAGTCTTCTCCAAAACCACAGTTCAAAAGCATCAATTCTTCGGCGCTCAGCCCTCTTTACAGTCCAACTCTCACATCCATACTTGACCACTGGAAAAACCATAGCCCCGACCAGACGGACCCCTGTTGGCAAAGTAATGTCTCCGCCTCCCAATATGCTGTCTAGGTTGGTCACAACCTTCCCCCCAAGCAGCAACCATCCCTTCACCCCAAGGCCACAGTCACCATCTACAGTGATTTTGAAGCCCCAAAAAACAAAGTCTGACACTGTCTCCACTGTTTCCCCATCTATTTCCCATGAAGTGATGGGACCAGATGTTATGATCTTAGTTTTCTTTTTTTATAAATTTTATTTTTAAATTTTACAATATTGTATTGGTTTTGCCAAATATCGAAATGAATCTGCCACAGGTATACATGTGTTCCCCATCCTGAACCCTCCTCCCTCCTCCCTCCCCATACCATCCCTCTGGGTCGTGCCAGTGCACCAGCCCCAAGCATCCAGTATCGTGCATCGAACCTGGACTGGCAACTCATTTCATACAAGATAGTATACATGTTTCAATGCCATTCTCCCAAATCTTCCCACCCTCTCCCTCTCCCACAGAGTCCATAAGACTGTTCTATACATCAGTGTCTCTTTTGCTGTCTCGTACACCGGGTTATTGTTACCATCTTTCTAAATTCCATATATATGTGTTAGTATACTGTATTGGTGTTTTTCTTTCTGGCTTACTTCACTCTGTATAATAGGCTCAGTTTCATCCATCTCATTAGAACTGATTCAAATGAATTCTTTTTAATGGCTGAGTAATACTCCATTGTGTATATGTACCACAGCTTTCTTATCCATTCATCTGCTGATGGACATCTAGGTTGATTCCATGTCCTGGCTATTATAAACAGTGCTGTGATGAACATTTGGGGTACACGCGTCTCTTTCCCTTCTGGTTTCCTTGTGTGTATGCCCAGCAGTGGGATTGCTGGATCATAAGGCAGTTCTATTTCCAGTTTTTTAAGGAATCTCCACACTGTTCTCCATAGTGGCTGTACTAGTTTGCATTCCCACCAACAGTGTAAGAGGGTTCCCTTTTCTCCACATCCTCTCCAGCATTTATTGCTTGTAGACTTTTGGATCGCAGCCATTCTGACTGGCATGAAATGGTACCTTATAGTGGTTTTGATTTGCATTTCTCTGATAATGAGTGATGTTGATCATCTTTCCATGTGTTTGCTAGCCATCTGTATGTCTTCTTTGGAGAAATGTCTATTTAGTTCTTTGGCCCACTTTTTGATTGGGTCATTTATTTTTCTGGAATTGAGGTGTAGGAGTTGCTTGTATATTTTTGAGATTAGTTGTTTGTCAGTTGCTTCATTTGCTATTATTTTCTCCCATTCTGAAGGCTGCCTTTTCACCTTGCAAATAGTTTCCTTTGTTGTGAGAAGCTTTTAAGGTTAATTAGGTCCCATTTGTTTATTTTTGCTTTTATTTCCAATATTCTGGGAGGTGGGGCATAGAGGATCCTGCTGTGATATATGTCGGAGAGTGTTTTGCCTATGTTCTCCTATAGGAGTTTTATAGTTTCTGGTCTTACGTTTAGATCTTTAATCCATTTTGAGTTTGTTTTTGTGTATGGTGTTAGAAAGTGTTCTAGTTTCATTCTTTTACAAGTGGTTGATCAATTTTCCCAGCACCACTTGTTAAAGAGATTGTCCTTAATCCATTGTATATTCTTGCCTCCTTTGTCAAAGATAAGGTGTCCATATGTGTGTGGATTTATCTCTGGGCTTTCTATTTTGTTCCATTGATCCATATTTCTGTCTTTGTGCCAGTACCATACTGTCTTGATGACTGTGGCTTTGTAGTAGAGCCTGAAGTCAGGTAGGTTGATTCCTCCAGTTCCATTCTTCTTTCTCAAGATAGCTTTGGCTAATCGAGGTTTTTTGTATTTCCATACAAATTGTGAAATTATTTGTTCTAGCTCTGTGAAAAATATCGTTGGTAGCTTGATAGGGATTGCATTGAATCTATAAATTGCTTTGGGTAGTATACTTATTTTCACTATATTGATTCTTCCAATCCATGAACATGGTATATTTCTCCATCTATTAGTGTCCTCTTTGATTTCTTTCACCAGTGTTTTATAGTTGTCTATATATAGGTCTTTAGTTTCTTTAGGTAGATATATTCCTAAGTATTTTATTCTTTCCGTTGCAATGGTGAATGGAATTGTTTCCTTAATTTCTCTTTCTGTTTTCTCATTATTAGTGTATAGGAATGCAAGGGATTTCTGTGTGTTGATTTTATATCCTGCAACTTTACTATAGTCATTGATTATTTCTAGTAATTTTCTGGTGGAGTCTTTAGGGTTTTCTATGTAGAGGATCATGTCATCTGCAAATAGTGAGAGTTTTACTTCTTTTCCAATTTGGATTCCTTTTATTTCTTTTTCTGCTCAGATTGCTGTGACCAAAACTTCCAAAACTATGTTGAATAGTCATGGTGAAAGTGGGCACCCTTGTCTTGTTCCTGACTTTAGAGGAAATGCTTTCAATTTTTCACCACTGAGGATAATGTTTGCTGTGGGTTTGTCATATATAGCTTTTATTATGTTGAGGTATGTTCCTTCTATTCCTGCTTTCTGGAGAGTTTTTATCATAAATGGATATTGAATTTTGTCAAAGGCTTTCTCTGCATCTATTGAGATAATCATATGGTTTTTATTTTTCAATTTGTTAATGTGGTGTATAACATTGATTGATTTGCAGATATTGAAGAATCCTTGCATCCCTGGGATAAAGCCCACTTGGTCATGGTGTATGATCTTTTTAATGTGTTGTTGGATTCTAATTGCTAGAATGTTGTTAAGGATTTTTGCATCTATGTTCATCAGTGATATTGGCCTGTAGTTTTCTTTTTTGTGGGATCTTTGTCAGGTTTTGGTATTAGGGTGATGGTGGCCTCATAGAATGAGTTTGGAAGTTTACCTTCCTCTGCAATTTTCTGGAAGAGTTTGAGTAGGATAGGTGTTAGCTCTTCTCTAATTTTTTGGTAGAATTCAGCTGTGAAGCCGTCTGGACCTGGGCTTTTGTTTGCTGGAAAATTTTTGATTACAGTTTCAATTTCCGTGCTTGTGATGGGTCTGTTAAGAGTTTCTATTTCTTCCTGGTCGAGTTTTGGAAAGTTGTACTTTTCTAAGAATTTGTCCATTTCTTCCACGTTGTCCATTTTATTGGCATATTATTGTTGATAGTAGTCTCTTATGATCCTTTGTAGTTCTGTGTTGTCTGTTGTGATCTCTCCATTTTCATTTCTAATTTTATTGATTTGATTTTTCTTCCTTTGTTTCTTGATGAGTCTGGCTAATGGTTTGTCGATTTTATTTATCCTTTCAAAGAACCAGCTTTTGGCTTTGTTGATTTTTGCTATGGTCTCTTTTGTTTCTTTTGCATTTATTTCTGCCCTAATTTTTAAGATTTCTTTTCTTCTACTAACCCTGGGGTTCTTCATTTCTTCCTTTTCTAGTTGCTTTAGGTGTAGAGTTAGGTTATTTATTTGACTTTTTTCTTGTTTCTTGAGGTATGCCTGTATTGCTATGAACTTTTCCCTTAGGACTGCTTTTACAGTGTCCCACAGGTTTTGGGTTGTTGTGTTTTCATTTTCATTCGTTTCTATGCAAATTTTGATTTCTTTTTTGATTTCTTCTGTGATTTGTTGGTTATTCAGCAGCGTGTTGTTCAGCCTCCATATGTTGGAATTTTTAATAGCTTTTCTCCTGTAATTGAGATCTAATCTTACTGCATTATGGTCAGAAAAGATGCTTGGAATGATTTCTATTTTTTTGAATTTACCAAGGCTAGATTTATGGCCCAGGATGTGATCTATCCTGGAGAAGGTTCCATGTGCACTTGAGAAAAAGGTGAAATTCATTGTTTTGGGATGAAATGTCTTATAGATATCAATTAGGTCTAACTGGTCTATTGTATCGTTTAACGTTTGTGTTTCCTTGTTAATTTTCTACTTAGTTGATCTATCCATAGGTGTGAGTGGGGTATTAAAGTCTCCCACTATTATTGTGTTATTGTTAATTTCTCCTTTCATACTTGTTAGCATTTGTCTTACATACTGCGGTGCTCCCGTGTTGGGTGCATATATATTTATAATTGTTATATCTTCTTCTTGGATTGATCCTTTGATCATTATATAGTGACCGTCTTTGTCTCTTTTCACAGCCTTTGTTTTAAAGTCTATTTTATCTGATATGAGTATTGCTACTCCTGCTTTCTTTTGGTCCCTATTTGCATGGAAAATCTTCTTCCAGCCCTTCACTTTCAGTCTGTGTGTCCCCTGTTTTGAGGTGGGTCTCTTGTAGACAACATATGTAGGGGTCTTGTTTTTGTATCCATTCAGCCAGTCTTTGTCTTTTGGTTGGTGCATTCAACCCATTTACGTTAAAGGTAATTACTGATAAGTATGATCCCGTTGCCATTTACTTTATTGTTTTGGGTTCAAACTTATACACCGTTTTTGTGTTTCCTGTCTAGAGAATATCCTTTAGTATTTGTTGGAGAGCTGGTTTGGTGGTGCTGAATTTTATAGTTCTTTGAAGTCTTTTTCTGTTAACCCGACATCTGTTTGCTCTCACAGGCAGTTTTTGTTGCCTCCTTTTCCCTTAGTTTATGGGTTCTACTCTACTGTTTCTTTGCATGTCTTCTACATTTTTTGTTGAAAACTGAAATGTTAGACATTTTAGCAAGTCTGGGTCGTGGTTATCCCAATTTATTATGGTTATTTACTTGTGCACTTATTTAGTGACTAGCTGGGTTATTCCAGTGAAGGCCATTTCCCCCAGCACAGGGGAGTTAGTATGAAACCTCTAATATTACTTTTCAGGGAATCTAGTCTTTGATATGCTCACAGTCACCCTGAGATGAAAACAGTTATACTAAAGCTCTCTTTGACTGTCTCAGTTCCCTGACCATACTCAACTGATAAACTCCACTAATTACTGATTGCTTCACTGTTTTTGAAAATCTTCTGAGGCATAAATTGCTTTACAGATGTATCCAAAAAATTCAGACTTTTTGAAGGGACAGTTCTCCAAGTTAGTATTTGAGGTTTGTCCTGATCTCTGAAGGGTTCTTCCCAAATGTCTCTTTTCCTTTTTCTCCCAGGCAAACCAACTGTCCTATATCAGTGTATTTCTCTGATATCAGCATCTTCCCAATGACTTTTCACCAAATTTTCAGTGGTTTTGAGATTGACATTAAGCTTGAACTTTATATCCTGTTGCAAAATAAATCAGTTCCACTGGGGAGAGACTTTGAGCTAACCCTAAATCTATCTTCTCTTGTCAGGCAAAATCTCTAAGTCAAGCATCTTGTGCTGGGGGAAGGAATGATGGCTTGCTTCTGAATGACATCTTTACTTTAGAAGATAAACATTTGATAGATGAAGGGACCTCCAGGTCTCCTCATCTTTCTTTTTTCATCAGGGTATGTCCCACCCATGAGTTGGAGCCAGGGTAATTTGGGTGTAGTATTTTCAGTAAAAATAGTATTTTTGGCCAAAGATGGAGAAGCTCTATACAGTCAGAAAAAGCAAGACTGGGAGTTCACTGTGGCTCAGATCATGAACTCCTTAGTGCCAAATTCTGACTTAAATTGAAGAAAGTAGGGAAAACCACAAGACCATTCAGCTATGACCTAAATCAAATCCTTTATGATTATACAGTGGAAGTGAGAAAAAGATTCAAGGGATTAGATCTGATAGACAGAGTACCTGAAAAACTATAGACAGAGGTTCATGACATTGTATTGGAGGCAGTGATCAAGACTATCCCCAAGAAAAAGAAATGCAAAAGGCATAATGGCTGTCTGAGGAGGCCTTACAAATAGCTGTGAAAAGAAGAAAAGCAAAAGAGGAGGAGAAAAGGAAAGATATACCTAATTGAATGCAGAGTTCCAAAGAATAGCAAAGAGAGAGAAGAAAGCCTTCCTCAGTGATCAATGCAAAGAAATAGAGGGAAACAAGAATGAGAAAGACTAGAGATCTCTTCAAGAAAATTAGACATACCAAGGGAACATTTCATGCAAAGATGGGCTCAATAAAGGACAGAAATGGTATCGACCTAACAGAAGTAGAAGATATTAAGAAGAGGTGATAAGAATACACAGAAGAACTATACAAAAAGATGACCACAGTGGTGTGATCACTCACCTAGAGCCAGACATCCTGGAATGTGAAGTCAAGTGGGCCTTAGGTGATGGAATTCCAGTTGAACTATTTCAAATCCTCAAAGGTGATGCTGTGAAAGTGCTGCACTCAATATGCCAGCAAATTTGGAAAACTCAGCAGTGGCCACAGGATTGGAAAAGATAAATTTTCATTCCAACCCCAAAGAAAGACAATGCCAAAGAATGTTCAAACTACCGCACAGTTGAACTCATCTCACATGCTAGCAAAGTAATGCTCAAAATTCTCCAAGCCAGGCTTCAACAGTACACGTACTGTGAATTTCCAGATGTTCAAGCTGGTTTTAAAAAAGGCAGAGGACCCAGAGATCAAATTGCCAACATCCACTGGATCATAGAAAAAGCAAGAGAATTCCAGAAAAACATCTGCTTTATTGACTATGCCAAAGCCTTTGAATGTGTGGATCACAATAAACTGTGGAAAATTCTTCAAGAGAGAGGAATACCAGACCACATTACCTGTCTCCTGAGAAATCTGTATGCAGGTCAAGAAGCAACAGCTAGAACTGGACATGGAACAAAGACTGGTTCCAAATCCGGAAAGGAGTACATCAAGGCTGTATATTGTTACACTGATTATTTAACTTATATGTAGAGTACATCATGTGAAATGCTGGGCTGGAAGGAGCACAAACTGGAATCAAGATTGCTGGGAGAAATATAAATAACCTCAGATGCGCAGATTACACCACCCTTAGGGCAGAAAGTGAAGAAGAACTAAAGAGCCTCTTGATGAAAGTGAAAGAGCAGAGTGAAAAAGTTGGCTTAAAACATTCAGAAATCTAAGATCATTGCATTTAGTCACATCACTTCATGGCAAATATATGGGGAAACAATGGAAACAGTGACAGACTTTATTTTGGGGGGCTCCAAAGTCACTGCAGATGGTGACTGCAGCCATGAAATTAAAAGACACTTGCTCCTTGGAAGAAAAGCTATTACTACCCTAGAAAGCATATTAAAAAGCAGAGACATTATTGCCAACAAAAATCTGTCTAGTCAAAGCTGACGTTTTTCCAGCACTCATGTATGGATGTGAGAGTTGGACTATAAAGAAAGCTGAGCTCCAAAGAATTGATGCATTTGAACTGTGTGTTGGATAAGACTCTTGAGAGTTCCTTGGACAGCAAGGAGATCCAACCAGTCAATCCTAAAGGTAATCCGTCCTGAATATCCTCTGGAAGGACTGATCCTGAGGCTGAAACTGAAATACTTTGGCCACCTGATGTGAAGAACTGGCTCCTTGGAAAAGACCCTGATGCTGGGAAAGATTGAAGGTAGGAGGAGAAGAGGAAAACAGAGGATGAGATGGTTGGGTGGCATCACCAACTCAGGTGATCTGAGCCTGAGCAAGCTCCGGGAGTTGGTGATGGACAGGGAGGTGTGGCATGCTGCAGTCCATGGGGTTGCAAAGAGTTGGGCGTGACTGAGCGACTGAACTGATTTTCAGTGGTGTCATGCCTAGTGGTAGAGCATCTCTCTCCTTTCAGTGAGAAGACAGTAGAAAAAAGGAGTCTTTACCTATCAGATGCCTTCAACTGGAATTTAGCCTCAGCAACAGATATCTTGGCAGGATGAGAAATGCAGACAGCTTGCATCTCCTGGGAAAATTGCCCTTTGAATAAAGCTGGTTGGAGAGTGAGCCCTGTGTTTTCAATTCACCAGTGTGGGCTGAGCTGGGAGAAAAAAGGCTTGGTTCAAACACTACAGATTCTCCCAGTATTTACTAATTTCAGTAGATTCTCTCAAATCTATTTTTCTCAGTGGCCTTATGATCTTATAATATTTCCAGAGATCTTAAATCATTGTTTTTTTTTTTCTTTCTTTCTTTCTTTCTTTTTTAGACCAGAGATCAGTTTCATGGGAGAACAGGTTTGTGGAGCTCAGTCTGGCATGATGAAAGTGGAACTCTACACACCGTCTGTTTTTAACACTTCAGAACTTTGAGTTCTGCTTAATTCATGGGGAAATAATCCATTATAAAGGTCATTTCTTCACCTAACACAGTGAAGGATTCAATATTTGCAATAGATGGAGGATTTTTTTTCTTGGCCATTGTCTGGGAGTAGCAGTTGTTTCTCTAAATAAATATACTTTCCATTTCCCGTCTTGGCTCTTGCTCAGGACACAGCTGATAAAGCAATGGAGTGATGAGGGAGCTGGTGAGAGCAAACACTCTATGCTTCCCTGTGATTCATAATTTTTTTAGTAACTAAATAAAAAGTTCCTGGAATATTTATACTTTATGCAGCAAGCACATCGAGACATGTTGTCAGTTTCCATTTTAATTACTCTTCTAATTGCTTTTCATTTTAAATCCTGTCATAAACCTACTCCATACCACCTGCTTATTCACAGTAAAATGGAAAGGGAGTGGGGAGAGAGAGAAGGAGAACAGAAATTATGGCTTAAATAAATTCATCTTAATCTTAGGCATTCAAAAATATGCACACAGAAGAACACTGCTTCTACTACTTGAGGGTATGAAGTAATGTAATCAAGAAACAGCATGCACTGTTATCTAAATCAGCTTGTGTTTTACATAAGAAATTCTAGATACTCAGGCATAAAACTTACCCAACATAAGTGTCTCTGTTATGTTCAAATAACATCGGTTCTAAGTTATTCTATAAACCACTAAAGATTTGGGGCATACTTTTTTAAAATCAGAATTTCACATAGTGTGATTTTCTGTCCACTTGTCACCTACAAGTGTTTATGTAAAGTGCCAATTCTAGTTCCTATTCAAGTCATTATCTGTAGGGGCTGAGAACATAATGATATGTTTTTAACAAGACCTCCAGGTGATTTCAGTGTACATTAAAGTTTGAGAGCTAGTCACTCTGTACTTGTATTATGTGAGGGTTTCACTGACATGCTTTGCTTAAGGAGATGATGCTCATGATGGAAAGATGTTCAGGATGCGCATCAGGAAGAGGCTGCTCTGCCATACAGAAGCTGATGATGGCTGAGTGACTTGTTCATTCTGACCACCGATATCTTTATTTATACAACTGTGATAATATTTCAGTTTGCTTCTTAGGGCTGACATGAATATCAAATGAGATCAATCAACCCAACAAAAACAATTTGCAAAATGAGACACCTTTTACAAACAGTGAATCTTAGATAAAAAAATTTTGTTTTACCTTCACAAAGACTAAGATATATTTTACAACTATACTGGTACAGACAGTAAGAAAAAAAATGGAAAATTGTAATTCCGGAATACAACAAAGTAGGCATGAAAACCTGCTTTCAGTTTATTTCAATAAGTGACTCAGAAACTAGAAAATGTGATACACACATCAAAATACATCCAAAGTTTACATCCTGATGGTCACCTTAAATAAATGTAGTGAGTCACAATAAGTTACTGCTGACTTGCAATGATTGATAATGAGGATATTAATTATATTCTTGAATTGTGGCACCTATGTTTAGTGACCAAAAAACCATAATGATTGTCACATCAGCAATATTTATTGAAGTGACACTAAAGACACAATATATGTATTTACTCTTCACCTACTAGATTTAAGACTTTGATTAGATCATGTGATGATACATGCAGGACATCCTGGAATTATTGCATATCAAAAGGACAACTCTGCTGACAGCTTTCCCTTGAAACATCTGCAAGTCACCAAATTCCAGAGAGCATATGTCTGGAAATGGTATCAATGACATACTGTTAATGGGTGAATCACTTATCTGCAAAAAGTCCCCCACCTCAGTTGCCATTAGAGGTCACTGGTTATTTTTATTCAGGAGAAAGGAACATTTACATTAGCTACAGTTTTTCCTGTACAATGCCTAAAGTCTATGTTAAGGACAATCAATCAGAAATTTACAGGGAAACCACCATGATGACCATCACTGTGTGGAGAAAGAGAAGGCTGATGCATATCCCTAGTAATACAAATAGGACAACTGTCAAATTTCAGGCAACCAGAATCCTGTTTCTTCTATAAAATTCTAGCTTAGAAAGAGACCACTGAAATTATCTACCTAAAAGAGACAAACACAAATATTTTCAAGATAATCAGCTGAGCTAAGTAAATAGAGACCTATGGCTGCCACATAGAGATATTTGGATTCACGTACTAGAAAGAGAGGGGCTTCCCAGGTGTCTCAGTGGTGAAGAATCCACCTGCTAATGCAGGAGCTTCAGGAGAAGTGGATTTGATCCCTGGGTCGGGAAGATCCCATGGGGGAGGAAATGGCAACCCACTCCAGTATTCCTGGGATAAGCCAATGGATAGAGAAGCCTGGTGGGCTACAGTTTATGGGGTCACAAAGGGTCAGACAGGGCTGAGCAACTGAGCACCTACACACTCGAAAGACAGAGACCACTGTTCTGTGAACTCTGATTCACCCGATCCTCTTGTTTCTAAATGATTTCTGAAAGAAACTGAGAATGATAAAGATCATGCAGCTTTTAATATCAAGGCCCATGTTACAACTCAATTCTACTAATATATTCAATTTGGGTTTGATTTATAATCAAAGCTAGGGACATTTTAACATGTGTGAAATAATTTATGTATTTCCTAAGCTCAAATTTGCAAGAAAGAAGATTTATACATTTTATTTTAAACTATCAATTTATGACTTTTCATTTAGTAATCTTGGCAGAATAATTATTATAGTTTTTTAAATGCTTGATTTACACAACTAATTTATACTTTATTTTTTCTTATTTTCTCAACTGTGCTTATCATGACATGCTATACTTTGTTCCTATATGTACTGTACACTCCCTTTCAATAAGAAGTATATATCTACATACTTGTACAGACACTTCAATTGTTTTCTGATACATCTACAGACTAGGTGGCCAATGGATAAATTTTACATATGGCCTAATTCTCTAAAAAGTTAGTCAGTGAAATTGTTTCTTCAGTAACATGGTACATAATGGATTATTAACCAACTAAATTGCGGGATTTTATTTAAATGAATTCTTGAACTACAACTAGGATTCCAGATGGCTGGTATATTTAATAGGCAATGTGGGAAAATGTAGAAGGAGAGCTGCCTCAAAAATTATTAAATAAGTGTTAAAACTTTTGGACATACTGGCGATACTACTCAAACACTGCAAAATGCTTTTTACATTAAGTACCACTAATAAACAGGTGAACTCATAAGCACAAGTTCTCACCTTTAAATAGGGGACAGAATACATATAAAATCAAGGTCCTAAATAAATTATAAATTTATAACCAGATGTTGTAAGGGTATATAAAAAAAAATACGCTCTCTAAAACTAATAGCCAGCTCATTAAGGACACAGTCACCTTCAGTTTTTCTAATAGTTACATTGTAAATGAACACCATAGAAAATAGATATTATGGAGAAAATGGCCACAAGTTAATAGAGGGAAAATAAAGGAAAGGAAAACGGACAATTTGAGAACTTATCCTCAATGCCTTTGGTCTATGTATTAGGTCCTAAAAGAAAAAAAAAAACTGCATTTTATTAAACCATGATGGAAGCCAGTATTTTATTTTTATAAAACATAAAGGTTAAAGTATCTTCTTTCAGAAATACTTAAGTGCAGTTAATATTTATCCCCTAATGGTATAAAACATTTATATTTAGAGGGCATATGCCAAAATCATTGCAGATGGTGACTGCAGCCATGAAATTAAAAGATGCTTGCTCCTTGGAAGAAAAGTTATGGCCAACCTAGATAGCATATTAAAAAGCAGACACATTACTTTGCCAACAAAGGTACATCTAGTCAAAGCTATGGTTTTCCCAGTAGTCATGTATGGATGTGAGAGTTGGACTATAAAGAAAGCTGAGCACAGAAGAATTGATGCTTTTGAACTGTGGTGTTGGAGAAGACTCTTGAGAGCCCCTTGCACTGCAAGGAGATCCAAAGAGTCCATCCTAAAGGAAATCAGTCCTGAATATTCATTGGAAGGAATGATGCTTAAGCTGAAACTCCAATACTTTGGCCACCTGATGGAAGAGCTGACTCATTGGAAAAGACCCTGATGCTGGAAAAGACTTAAGGTGGGAAGAGAAGGGGATGACAGATGATAAGATGGTTGGATGGCATCACCGACTTAATGGACATGAGTTTGAGTAAGCTCCAGGAGTTGGTGATGGACAGGGAGGCCTGATGCTTTAGGGCAATTTTAGTGGACTGAGAGAAAATTCAGAATTTTAGTGGACGGAGAGAAAATTCAGATTTCAAGGGTCTATTTAAAGAACAGCTGGGTAGTCAATGGTTTATCTCTGATGGCATCATCTTTGTCAAGGACTTTCAAAATATTCTCAGCATATAAAAATTCACAAACATTTGCACACATCTATTTAATCTGTAGAATTGACTGTTCCAGATATAATTATAGCTATGTTTATTTTCATGAAATTGCTATTTTTATAGTAAACTTTAAAAATAAAATGTTACTATTAATCATAAGACATTTCTGAAACTGTCTTTGATCTTAATATTAACTTGGAAAGGCCAGTGAAGACATAAATAATGAGCTGTGCCTGTAACTATAGCAACAAAGTCAAACATGGTAACTAGAAAATGGCAGACTTCACATCTTTCTAGGCAAGAGGGCCCTGACTCTGCTCTCTCTTTACATGGTGACTACATTTACAGTTTAAAAGAAATACTTAAATATTACTAAAAGAAATATGAAAAAGAAAGTAGTTGGAATAATATTACTAATAGGACAGTATTATTTTAGACAAAATATTAGGAAATATGAGAACCAACTCACTAGAAGAAATATTATTTATGAACTTGTGTGCAGTAATAAATTTCCTAGAAAGAAACAGACCATAAACAGATAAAATACTAAAGAGAAAAACAAGACTATATTCATAGTGAATGTATGCAATATACTTTTATTAGAAACTGACAGTCATAAACTTAATCTGAATAGAAATGTAAATAACATAATGAATTGATTGGATGTGATATATACTGATATATTTATATTTATAGAATCCTATACCATAAAGAGAAAATACAATGCATTTTAAAACAAATGGAATAGAACATATGAAACATTTACAAAATTTTATTGGACACCAGGTCTTAAAAAAATTTATTTTTAATTTGTTATGTTGGACACCAATTTGCATATATTATATTTTGTGTATTTTAATAATTTATTATATACATACATTGTTAAATATGACTTCCTTGCAGCTATATGTATTTATGTGACTAAATTCTTGCTAATATAATGGAGTGGAAATGATGAGGGCAACTTCTGTAGCCCTTGTTACAAATAAGTTATTTGCCTTAGATTTTCTTTCTTTCTTCTTTTCTGTAAGCTGGATCTCACATAGGCACAAATGAGATTTCACTCTGCAGACAAGTGAGGCACCTCAGGGAGAGCAGAACAATCAAGATGGAAGAAACCAGAACACTTGAGCGACCTTGTGGAGCAGAGCTGTCCCTCTGGCCTGGAGCAAGCAGACTGCCATATAGGAGAGAAATACATTTCTATCCTATTTAAGAAGCTACTCTAGTATTTTGCTACAGAAACTTAGAATTGATGCTAAAAGCATTTTTCAGAGGATTTAAAACCACTGGAAAGATGCAGATCCTTTCCAGTTAATGCAGACATGTCTGTATAGGATTTCAATTACTTTGGTATTATAAACCATCCCACGCTAACTCACTACACGCATGTACTCTATTACCAGCAAGTTGATGTCAGAACTATCTAAATCCTTTTATCTACAGTACATTGTTCCCAATTTTCAGTTCTCCCATGATTCAAGATTGCACTCAAATATTTAATGAGAAAACTGCTGTTTTAAACAAAGGCTAACTTTTTGCATATCATAAAATATATATATATATATATATATATAAAACTGCCAAAGGGATCAAAGATTCTACAAAGTATTTAAATTAGTAGACAGTTTCATGCATTTCTACCTTAAATCAATTAAGTTTGAGAGTTTTGTTCTAAGTAGAGAGATAACAGACTGCAACTTAGGCTTATAAAATCTAGTTGTTAGATTGAAAACAGACTTGAAGAAAAGGTGTTGATTTCTGAGTGTCAACTACGTGCTTCACGTTGTTCTCTTATCATATGCCTGTGTACAGCTAATAATCTCCAAGATTTTGATGTATTTAATTTGTAGTATTTCATCTTATCTTTTAAAAAATCCTTATAAAGAAATTATTATTAAATCTATTAATCGGTTGGAGATCAGAGTTGTGAAATGGCTGCTGTGGAATGTGAACAAAGATCTCTCTAATCACTGGACTGTTTTAGAAAAAGAGTAAACTTTGAGAACTAGAAATAATTTTCTAAATCCTTGAACTTTTTTCCAGTGTAAAAACTGTGACAAAGAAACCTGTCATTATTCTAGATATTGGGGTTTAGATATCCCATTGATGAGAAACTTACAATGCTTAAACAGAAAATTTAAATTTTAGTGGATTTAAATAAAATATAGACAGGTAAGCATTTATTTTGGACAAGGAAATGGCAACCCACCCCAGTACTCTTGCCTGGAAAATTCCATGGATGGAGGAGCCTGGTAGGCTACAGTCCATGGGGTCACAAAGAGTCGGACATGACTAAGCAACCAACACACACATACACACAAGCATTTATTTCATTTAAAGGAACTTGGAAACATTACATAAATCTAAACAACAATTTATATCTTTCTGAAGTTCATCAAATATTTATAAATTTATCATTCACCAAATATTCATGGAATACTGAATTTGGCAATTAGCAATATTTAGCAATAATTTTTTATTAAATATCAGCAGACTTTATTGAACAAATTTTAATCTATTTATTAATATCTAGCTCTTTCTTTTATTCTCCACCATTGCCACATTACTTTTCTCTGACTTCTTGAAAAGAAATCTTTCTTTACAAATATAAAAGCAGAGCATTCTGGATATATTTATCAACAAATACTTGTTAAATAATGCTATCTTTCAAGAAAGTGGTGTTAGGCATATTGAGAGACAAGAAAGAAAGAAAAGGATTCATAAATCACAAGAAACTTGTTAGGTTATTTAGGAGAAAAAAAACTGATACAGCAGAAATAATACAGTGTATAAGAACTGAGAATTGAAACTGAGAAGCAGAATATGTAAAGCAAATATAAATTCAGAGAAAGAGGTGGTTAGTGATGGTGAGAAGTCTTCTGTGAACCAGAGAGGACATTAGAGAATGATTCATTGCCAACTTGTTTATTAAGCTTTTCAAATGTTTCTTTTAGAAGAGACAGCCATTATGGACATTCGTGTCTTTAAGACCAGTACTTAACATTCAAAACACATTTCAAAACAATAAATATATAATATAAACTTAATAGGATCTATTTTTTGGACTTCTGTAGTATTTTATTGTGAATTTGAAATATTCTCCACGTAAATTCTTCTACTATTGTACTGTGTACAAGTCATAGTCAAGGTAGGAAAACAGAAACAATTATTGTTAAAACAAAATAATAAGAGAATTTTATAGAGGAAATTAGTTAGTCTGATATTAGAAAACAAAACAAAACAAGAATGCTAACATGGAAAGAAATAGTAACTGTAAGAAGTAGGTAAGAGCCCTAACTAAGGCTAGGACCAAAAGGAAGAGAGGGTTATCAGAAGTTAGCAGTTCAGAGGAATGACCCTGCAGATCTAGAACAAAGAATTTGAGGGGCAGATGCTGTAGGGTTAACATTAATCTCTGGAACCTCAAAGAAGACCCCTGAATAGCTGGGCCCAGACCCTGAGGGAGGAAAGCCAGCTGGGATGCTGACATTGCTGCCAAGGCCACTTCTAAGAGGAGTGAAAAACCTGGGAACTAGGGGTGATTGCTACTGCACCTGGTAGAGGGCCAAGGCTGGAGCAACGCCAACAAGAACAAACAAACAGATAAAGGAAATTCCTTTCTCCCCTCTCCTGTTTTTTTGCACTTGCTCTAGTGTCCCTATGGCAGAACCTAAAGGGGAGCCAACTGGCAAAGAAAGGTGGTTGGCAGAGGACCAGCCACAGCATCAAAATACTCCATATGGAGGATGAACTCATAGCTGACAACAGTTTAATAACTAACACAATTATGTTCTAAGATGAGAACTGGACTGTAAACATTTCACAATAAACTTACCATTTTACTATGATTGAAATCCCTCCCACATGATTTTATTGTACTGCATTTAGCTTTTGTTATTGCTAAATGTGCATCTCTCAGTAGGAAAAAGAAAATTCTTGAAAGGTGAGTGAATGTAATAATATTTAATATAATCACCAACTATTTAAAGATTATCACTGAAAGGAAGAAAACATTTTACTTTCTTTAGAGTTGTGTTTAGTGAAAGCAGAATTTTCACTGGTAAATTAATACAGATGAGAAGGAATTAGGGACTACAGATCATCCATATGTGTGCTAATGAATAACCACTACATACCAAATGAGAAAGAGAGTAAAAGAAGGCTAAATGATGATACTAACGAGCAGCAGCTGTGGAACATTCTTCATGCTTTTCCTACTTTTGTAGGTGAAGCAGAAAATCCCTGTCTGTAATTAAGGTGCTGGCTGGATTAGAGTTATTTTAAGGCTCTGCTGGGGGGAGATCTGCTTTCAAGCTCAGCCTTTAAGTTTAAGGACAGGCTCAGGTCCTTGATGGTCACTGACCAGAAACACAAACTCCTGGCTACATGGGAATCCCTTAAGGTAGCTGTGAAATAAAGAAATACATATATCTCTTCCCCCTGGTTCCTAAGACAGCATTCCTAAAACTCTTGTAAATAGAATTGTCAGGAGAATCTTTTTTTCTAACATTTAGAGTTTGAGCCCAGTTCTCAACACAGAAGACTGTAATTACTTTAGTGATAGGAGCATCTGACACCAAACTCCCAAATCCCTTGAATTTTCTGGCTGATAGAAATGTCTTTTGTTCTTATGAGATGACTCGGTAGGCTCCTAGGTGGGAGCTGGTAACCAGAAAGACCTACCCAAGATTAGAAGTTTGAGACTTTCAGCCCCACATCCCCATTCTCTGGAGAGGAAAGAAGGGCTGAAAATGGAGTTAATGCTCCATCAGGCCTACATGATGAAGCTTCCATAAAAACACCCATAGTATAAGGTTTCTGAGCTTCTGGGTGGGTGAACACACTCGTATCAAGAGTGGTACTCCACAACTCCATGGGCCCAAAGCTCTGGCACCAGGGACCCTTTCAGACCTTGCCCTATGTATCTCTTCTCTTTTGTACATCATCTGTATTCTTTATCATATCCTTTTTATAGTAAAGTGCTAAACAAGTGTTTCCTGGGTTCTATGAAATGTTATAGCAAATGATCAAATTCAAGGAAGGAATCATGAGAACCTCTGATTCACAGGCAAGTCAGACACAAATTTTGGGTAACATGGGGATCTACTACTTCAGACTAACATGTGAAATGGGTGTGGCTGAGATGGTAATGAGTCTGCCTGCCATGCGGGAGATCCCTGGGTTGGGAAGATTCCCTGGAGAAGGAAATGGCAACCCACTCCAGTATTCTTGCCTGGAAAATCCCATGGACAGAGGAGCCTGGTGGTATATATAGTCCATGGGGTCACAAAGAGTCGACATGATTAAATGACTAACAATTTCAAAAATTTGGGGTAGAGTGCAGTCTTGTAGAACTAGCTCTTAACCTATAGTGTCTGCACTAACTCTGGTTAGGGTCAGAACTGAGTTGTAGGACACACAGCTGGTATTGCAGAGAACTGCTTGGTGTAGGAAAACTCCCCATTCGTTTAGTATCAGAAATGGTATGAGGGAGGCAGTAGTGTGAGAGTAAAAAAGAAACACACAGGGAGTAATTTTCCTATACAGCAGCTCACAGCACAGAATAGGGGGAAGAGAGCCAGAGAGATCACCCAACATACATGCCACAATCTTCCTATAATCTGATCTCAGAAATGACAACCCATCACTTCTACTGCATCCTACTTGACAGAAGCAAGTCACTAAGCCTGGTTCACATTCAAAGGCATACATACACGCATAAATACCAGATGGCAGGAATCCTTGGGGACCATGAGAGAGGACCAACCCAGATGCTTAAATACTAAGACAACAGGGTGGTCTGTGTTCTGTGCTCTGAGAAAATCATACAGAAGAGTTGGCATCAAATTTCTGAAGACTTCAGAATCTACTATTCGAAATATTTTTGCAATAGACCTGTCAGTATCATATGCTTAAATAAGGTAGGCTACAAAAATGGGAGGAAACACAAGTGTATGCTTTGGAGTCATTTTCAGTTCCATAATGATTCTTCCCCTAAAGCTAGTTTCCTATAGTGATCAGCTCATTAGATCAATAATGTTATCTCTGGGATGGTAATGCTCTTTGTGCTGTGATCTCTGGGGCTTTCCCTTAAGATGCAAGTTGGCTACCACAACTTCAGGCATCATACCTTAAGTCAAGGAAGAAAGGAAAGAAAAGAGATGGGACTAGCAAGTATACTTCTCCTCTCATGAAGAGGAAACCTCAGAAGCTCTCTAGAACACTCTGCTTATATAACAGTGTTCCTCACTAGACCAAAGAGATTGAGATCACTTTGACAGGTTTAGACTGATGATGATTTATCTCTGGGATGGAAAAAAGAATGCATCTCTGTCAGTTGAAAAATCAGATCTTCACAGAAACAACAAAGAGAAAGGTTTTTCAACATGTAATGAACAATCTGCCACATTAACAATCAGGTTTCTGAATAATATCAATTGTTTATCCCTTCCTTGCATATTTTTGAATTCAAAGAAACTATTAGTATTCTAATTTATTTCTACCTTCTATTTTATCATATTCAATTATTAACTGCAGGAGGAAAAAAGTGATGCCAGATGAAGTTAGATGAATCAGGGGCCTTAAGGCAATAAAACTTAGCTTTAATTTTGGAGTTGTTAACTTACTTCTAGACAAAAATATATTAGAACAAAAAAAACACAGAGGGAATATACATGAGATGTTAGTAACAAAACTTCTTTTTATAAAGAAATCGTTAACTAGTAGAAAGCCTGTTATCAGGACTGTTACTTCTTTTTTCATTAAAAAGTTTGCACCTATTATTTTAAAGTCTGATTTAATTATAGATGGTGATGTTGCTCAGTCGCTAAGTCAAGTCCAACACTTTGTGACCCCATGGACTGCAGCATGCCAGGCTTCCCTGTACTTCTCTATCTCCCTGAGTTTACTTAAACTCAGGTCCATTGAGTCAGTGATACCATCCAAACATCTCATCCTTCTCCTCCTGCCCTCAGTCTTTCCCAGCATCAAAGTCTTTTTCAAGGAGTCAGCTCTTTGCATCAGGTGGCCAAAGTATTAGAGCTTCAGCTTTCAGCACCAGTCTTTCCAATGAATACTCAGGGTTGACTTCCTTTAGGATTGACTGGTTTGATCTCCTTGCTCTCCAAGGGACTCCCTAGAGTCTTCTCCATCACCATGATACAAAAGCATCAATTCTTTGGCACTCAGCCTTCTTTATGGTCCAACTCTCACATCCATACATGATTACTGGAAAAACCATAGCTTTGACTATATAGATCTTTGGCAGCAAAGTGATGTCTGCTTTATAATACACTGTCTAGGATTATAACTTTCTTCTAAGGAGCAAGGGTCTTTTAATTTTGTGGCTGCAGTCACTATCTGCAGATTTTTAAGCCCAAGAAAATAAAATCTGCTACTGTCTCCATTTTCTCCCTACCTACTTCCCATGAAGTGATGGGACCAGATGCTATGATCTTCATTTTTTGAATGTTGAGTTTTAAGCCAGTTTTTTCACTTTCCTCTTTTTCCCTCATCAAGAGGCTCTTTAGTTCTTCACTTTCTGCCATTAGAGTAGTATCATTTGCATATCTGAGGTTGTTAATATTTCTCCTGGCAATCTTGAATCCAGCTTGTGATTCATCCAACCTGGCATTTCACGTGATGTATTCTGCATATAAATTAAATATGGAGCGTGACAATCCACAGCCTTGACACACCCTTTTCCTAATTTTGAGCCAGTCTATTGTTTCATGTCCGGTTCTAACAGTTGCATATTGACCTACACACAAGTTTCCCAGGAGGCAGGTATGGTGGACTGGTATTCCCAACTCTTTAAAAACTTTCCAGAGTTCATTGTGATCCACACAGTCAAAGGTTTAGCATAGTCTATGAAGCAGAAATAGATATTTTTATGGATATCCCTAACTTTCTCTATGATCCAACGGATACTGGCAATTGGATCTTTGCTTCCTCTGCCTTTTCTAAATCCAGCCTGTACATCTAGAAGTTCTAAGTTCATAGGCTTTTGATGTCTAGCTTGAAAGATTTTGAGCATTTCTTTGCTAGCAAGTGAAATGAGTGCAATTGTCCAGTAGTTTGAACATTCTTTGGCATTGTCTTTCTTTGGAACTGGAATGAAAACTGAATTTTTCTAGTCCTGTGACCATTCTGGCATGTTGACTACTGCACTTTAGCAGCAGCATCTTTTTGGAACTGAAATAGTTCAGCTGGCGTTCCATCATATCTTCTAGCTTTGTTTATTGTAATGCTTCCTGAGGCCCACTTGACTCACACTCCAGGATGTCTGGCTCTAGATAAGTGACTACACCATCATGGTTATCTGGGTCATTAAGACATTTTTTGTACAGTTCTCCTGTGTATTCTTGCCACCTATTCTTTACTTCCGCTTCTTTTAAGTCCTTGCTGTTTCTGTCCTTTATTATGCTCATCTTTGCATGAAATGCTCCCTTGGTATCTCCAGCTTTCTTGAAGAGATATCTAGTCTTTCACATTCTATTGTTTTCCTCTATTTCTTTGCATTGTTTACTTAAGAAGGCTGTCTTACCTCTCCTTCCTATTCTCTGGAAATCTGCATTCAGTTGGGTATATCTTTCTCTTTGCCTTTCGCTTCTTTTCTCAGCTATATATGTAAGGCCTCCTCAGACAACCATTTTGCCTTTTTATATTTCTTTTTCTTCTGGATGCTTCTGGTTACTGCCTTCTGTGCAATATTATGAACCTCTCTCCATAGTTCTTCAGGCACTCTGTCTACCATTGATAAAACGTGGTCCTTTGGAGAAGGGGATGGCAAACCACTTTACTATCCTTGCATCAAAAACCCCATGAACAGCTGAAAAGGCAAAAATATATGACAACAGAAGATAAGCCCCCAGGTCAATAGGCGTCCAAAAGGCTACTGGGGAAGAGAGGACAAATACCTCCAGAAAGAATGAACCAGTTGGGCCAAAGCAGAAATGATGCTCAGTTATGGATGTGTCTGGAGGTGAATGTAAAGTCCGATGCTGTAAAGAACAATATTGCATAGGAATCTGGAATGTTAGGTCCATGAGTCAAGGCAAATTGGACATGGTCAAAAAGGAGATGGTAAGAGGGAACATCAACATTTTAGTGAACTAAAATGGATGGGAATGGGCAACTTTAACTCAGATGACCATTATATCTACCACTGTGGGCAAGACCCTTAGAAGGAATGGAGTAGTTCTCATAGTTAACAAAAGAGTCTGAAATACAGTGCTTTGGTACAATCTTAAACATGACAGAATGATCTCAGTTCATTTCCAAGGCAAACCACTCAATATCACAGTAATCCAAGTCTATGCCCCAACCACTATTGCCAAAGAAGCTGAACAGTTCTATGAAGATTTACAAGTCTTTCTAGAACTAACACAAAAAAAGATGTCTGTTTCATCACAGGGAATTGGAATGCAAAAGTAGGAAGTCAAGAGATACCTGGAGTAATGGGCAAGTTCGGCCTTGGAGTACAAAATGAAACAGGGCAAAGATAACAGAGTTTTGCCAAGAGAACACACTTGTCAAAGCAAACAACCTCTTCCAATAACATGAGAGATGTCCCTACACGTGGACATCACCAGATAATCAATACCAAATCAGATTGATTATATTTTTTACAGCTGAAGATGGAGAAGCTCTATATAGTCAGCAAAAACAAGACCTAAAGCTGACTGTGGCTCAGACCATGAGCTCTTTATTGCAAAAGTTAGGCTTAAATCGAAGAAAGTAGGGGAAAACACTAGATCATTCAGGTATGACTTAAATCAAATCCCTTAAGATTATACAGTGGAGGTGATAGATGATGAAACAAATATAAAATTGTTGTTACTGGTGTTGTATTAATGTGTGCTTTAAAACTTGTACATTGATGCTTAAAGCTACTTAGTCTGTAATGATAGGGAACTTAAACGTTTTAAAATTTAAAAATGGCATTGTGTAGACAGGCTATTAGAAAAGACAAATTAAAAAATGACAAAAACTACATTTAGAAACCTATAATATAATCAAGATTGTACTTCATATTTATGGTGAAAATAGAAACTTTAATAAATGGTATTAAGATATTTGGATAGGCATCATATTTTAAACAAAGATTAATATTTGCATTTGATATACTGAGGAATAAAAACAATAGAACATTATTAAACAATAAACACTAAATGGACAATAGGACAGTAGAGGAGCCAGCCTCTTTTCTTCCTCAGCCCCCTGTTGCTGATACTGTGTGACAGTCCTATGACAGGCTGTAAGTAGAGCAGGAATAAGGGCAGGAATGGACACTATACATGGGCTTCTGCTCAACAGTAGCACATCAAGAGTGGCTCCAGGGTGGCCTTGTTAGGATATTAAATCATGACTAATGATATAAGTCCACATATCAATATAATTTCTTTTATAGAGCCTTATTTCTATACCCCTTAATATTCCACCCCCATTTATCCCCAAACCAGGCCAGTAGTTTCAAATTCCTACTGATATCTTTTAATTATCTACTCTTTTGGTAAATCAAACACACACACACAAAACATGCAAAACACTTCTATTTTCATAGCAGAAATAGTCATTTACTGCCAGTGATGTGATGATACTTGACGTTAGTCACTGATTGAAAAACAATAAAGAAAGTAATTGATTAAAAAAAAAGTTCATGAGAAAACAAAATATTCTGTAGAAAATGATAATGAAAATGCAAACAGAAAACTGTGCGATTTGTAACTGAAGTAGAACTTAAGGAAATTTTTTACTTTAGATATCTATATTTTAAAGGGAAAAAGATTTATAATAAATTATCAAGATTTATAAATTAAGAAGCTAGATTAAAAATGAATTAGAATCAGAGTCAGTAGGAATTAAAAAAAAAACAAGTAGAAAAGAAGAAATCAATGAAAACAAAATACATATTAGAATTAATAAAGTCAAAATTTGGTTCTCTGGGAAGATTAATAAAATCAATTAAGCATATAGGAAGGCAGATAAAGAAATACAAAAATAACACAAAAAGCCAATACTAGGAAAACAGAATGTAATATTACTATAGAATCTAAAATCATTAAATGAGAATATTATAAATAGTATTATGTGAATACACTTGAAAGTTAAATGAAAAGGACAATTCTTTGAAAAATAAGTTATTAAAACTAGTGAAGAATAAAAGAGATAACCCAAAGTAGTATTCTACCAGTACAAGTAATCAAACTCATAATTAAAAATACAACCTAAATGAAAGCTCTGAAGGCAAATACTTGCTTTGGTAAATTTGTCAGACATTTAAGGAAAAAAAAAATACTATCAATCATTTAACCCCCCTTGAAAAAACAGACAAGAGCAAGAAACTTACCAACTTACTGTGTGATACCAGCACAATACTGATACAAATTCTTATCAAAACACTACCAAAAAATTACATAACAACAGCCCTTATAAACATAGAAGCAAAATATCAGAAAATCAAACACAAATATATATAAAAGAAAAACACATTGTGATCAACTGGGAATTATTGCAGGGATGCAAAATTAGTGTAATAAGTAAAAATCAATAATGTAATTTGCCCCATTAATAGAACAAAGGATAAAGCTCATAATCAGCTTAATAGGTACAGACAAAGCCTTTGACAAAATTCAATATCCATGCACTAAAAAAGTTCTTAGCTCACTTGAAAAATAAAAGAATGTCCTTAATTTGATAGAGGGTATCTAACAACAAAAAACAAAATACCTACATCTTTATGGTGAAATATTGCATGATTACTCTGGAAGACCAGGAACTATGCAAAACTGTCCACTCCAACTTTTTATAGATATTGTACTGTAATGAATTTTGACAGTGAAATACAGCAACAATTTTGGGAAAGAATAAATCTGTTTATACCCACATACTTGCTTACATAGAAAGTCTTAAGGACTCTACCAAAATAATAAAAATCTAGACTTATTAAGTAAAATTAGCATGATTACAGATATGAAGCCAAAAAAAAAATTTATTGCATTTATTTATACAAGGCAATTAAAAATTTAAATGACACTATAAGATTATCATAAAACATGACATTTATAGGAATACATTTAACAAAAGATGACTAAGACCTAAAAAGCACAAAACATTACTGTGAGAAATTAAAGGCAATTTAATCGATACCTATTCTATGTTCGTAGATCAAAAGATTCAATATTATTAAGATGTCTATTCTCCCTAAACTGAATTACAGATTCATTGTATTACCAATCAAAATACCACCAGGAGTTTTTGCAAAAATTGACAGACTGATTTGAACATTTATATGAAAATCTAAAGAACCTAAAATAATCTGAATCATTTAAAATTTTTAAATTATTTTTATTTTTAATATAAAAATGTTTATAAATATAGGATTCAAAGTGGTAAGGTAATCACCTGTGTATAAGTGGAGGACAATATATAGTGCCAGTATTTCCAAAATTGTGTTTGTGGAACACTAGCATATTGAAGATGAAGACATGAGTTTTATGATCTAATAAAGTTAGTGAAATGATGCAAACCAAAAGCTCATCTTCAAAGTTTTAACATTTTATGGGTGGAAAGTGATTCTAAAACAAGTATAGCTACTTTTACTTAATATATTGTCTCCCAAACTTTTTAAACCATAGACCATTCTCTCTAAAAATCTCGACTGTTCCATTTAACATTTTTAAGCATTTTTACCTTGTGCAGAACAGTGTGGGGAACACATACTAGGCATATTGTCCTCAGCACTCTGTAGTGGGAAAACAAAAGCAGATGTACTGACATCACAAAAGCAAACAGAAAAGTTATTTCATTATAGCAAATATAATAACTGGAAGTAAAATTGCACAGAATATTCTGTTTAGAAAACATGCCCTCCTTTACATATGGTTTTCATCTAAATGATTAAACATAATTGCCATTTCAATACTTCAGTTAACTAGAAATTCTTTTAGGTGAAAGAACTTATACCAATAATTCAGCATAACATAATTTAAGAATTTTCACTATATCACTGTTACTTCTCAAGTATTTCCTTAGTTAATTTTATGTTCATGGTTAATCATAGATTCCTTGTGGGCTAGAATATGTTTTTTCACCACTAAACATAATTAAGTGCTGCATACATATTCACCAGGAGTTTAATAAATGTTTTTAATCAATATTTCATGGAAAATATTGAGATTCAGTACCTCCAGAGTTCTTATTTTTTAAACCAGAATTTACATTAATTTGTTTACTTGTTACATAACATTCAGGTTAAAAATATATACAGAGACAGATATATATTTCAATTTCAGTTTACATTTTTGAGACTATTTTGAGCTAGTTGGTTATATTACTAGATGTTAAATTACTACTTAACAATTATCCTGATTTGTTAATTTGATTATATAGAATTTTACTTTTGGGTACAGTATCTGCTGGTATGTTATCAACAAGATGTTTTTGTTCAGATAAATCTATTGAATTAACTATTGTCTAATAAAATGAATTATAATCTTAACTAGATGTACAGGCCCTATATAGTATATTCAAACTGTACAACATCAAATCCCTTTAAAATATACTTAAGTGATTAACAGAGATGATTTGGAATGAAAACAACAGTATACTATATTGGATCAATAAACTAGGCTTTGACTGTAAATAGTGGAAAGTATTCATGAAATAATGGAATATGTACATAAACAAGAGGAAACTGTCACTGATCAAAAATCAAAAATGTTATACAAGAAAGTGGTGAGGTTTCTGACTAACTTACAGACTGGAAAACATTCTAATTACACAAAATCATGTTACATAAAAAGCTGTCAAAATCTATTACTGTGAAAGTACCAGATTTGTAATTATACAATCTAATACTAAACAGGAGACTGGCTAAATAAAGGATACTGGAAAAGATGCATAAGAATTTATAACAAGGACCTTGTTATAAATTTTACATTTACATATACTATTTTCAATAAAAAGATGAATACAAAAACACGTTTCTTTTTGAAAAGAGCAACTACTAAATCAAGTAATCTTGCTAGGTCTACATGAATCAACATAGTTGCATTTCTAAAGCATAATAAGTAAAAATAAACCAAGGATATGTTTATTGGAAAAGATAGGTTTATGATTTCATTATTTATGTAAATACACAAAGTACCATTCTTTTTTTCTGGAATAGTAAACTTTAGGAGAGTGAGAGAAGGGAAATATGTCATGGGAAATGAGTTTAGCTGTATCTGTAATGTCTAACTTACTGGAAAGAGATATGGGAGGGAGAGAGGGAAAGGCAGGGAGAGGGAGAGATGTAAAGCAGAAACAAGCCAACAAAAACCACCATTTGATGTCATTCACAACCAAATCTATAATCTCAATGTATATTTTTCACAGTGCCTTTGAGTATTTGGGAAAAGAGGAGGAAATGAAGAGATGAAATTCTGAAATTTATAATGGCAATCCACTTTGTGTTTAAGCATCCACCTTGTGTTTAAGTGGCTGCAAAGAAGCACGTCTCTCCACAGTGATGTTCTACCTGCCATATCAGAGCCATAGCACTAATTAAACTCAAAAGAATATACTTGGTAATGCCCTTCTGGGAATGGCACTTGAACAGCTAATTTTAGAAATTTTAAATTCTTTCCTTTACCGCATGCTGAAAGACCACTTTGAATTAATTAAATGGAAGCAGTGAAACCATATTGTATTTATGATAATTATAATACAACTCATACTTTCAGTATTCAATCACCAATAACTCTTCCTCTCCTGATCATCTTCAAAAGGAGTATAAATCAAATAAACTCTCTCAGGGACAGACTTATTTGGAGGCACCTTTTAGAACTTGAGGTGTCTGTAGCATACATTGCTGGTGACCATCCATACCTGGAAGCAGCATTTGCACTGATGGCTTCTCACTTCAAGCCCCAGTGACTATGAAAACTGTCTGGTATATGTTGTAAGTGGTCTTATTTATATTTTATAGATGAAACATTGCTAATGAGATTGGGCTGATAATTATTTTAAAGAAAAACCAAGAAAATTTGAATACTTTTAACTATGAATATTTAATATAAAATGTACGTATTTTTAAAAAGTAGCATTCTATATCTCTACACTCAAATTCAACTACTATTCCTTTTGAATCCCTCCTTCTCTCCTGGTGCACAGGCTCTTTCTCACTTCCCCATCTGAATCTCCATTGTTAAGAACAGTATTTTCACAGAACTAGAACAAATAATTTCACAATTTGTATGGAAACACAAAAGACCTCAAATAGCCAAATCACAAAGCTACAGTCATCAAGAAAGTATGGTACTAGGACAAGGAGAAATATAGATCAATGGAACAAAACAGAAAGTCCAGAGATAAATCCATGCACCTATGGACACATATTTGATAAAGGAGGCAAAAATATACAGTGGAGAAAAGAATCTCTTCAACAAGTGGTGCTGGGAAACTGGTCAACCACCTGAAAAAGAATTAAACTAGAACACTTTCTAACACCAAACACAAAAATAAACTCAAAATGGATTAAAGACCTAAATATAAGACCAGAAACTATAAAACTCTTAGAGGAAAACATAGGCAGAACACTCTCTGACATAAATCACAGCAAGAACCCTTTATGACCCACTCCCAGAGTAATGGAAATAAAAATAAACAAATGGGACCTAATTAAACTTAAAATTTTTTGCACAATTCTTTTAAGTTTAAAAGTATTATTGGTGACTGAATACTGAAAATATAAGTTGTATTATAATTATCATAGACATGGTTTCATTGCTTCAATTTAATTAATTCAAAGTGGTCTTTCAGCATGCAGGAAAGAGAAGAACTTAAAATTTCTAAAATTTGGTGTTCGAGTGCCATTCCTAGAATGGCACAGGAAACTAGAAACAAGGTGAAAAGACAGCATTCAAAACGGCAAAAAATAATAGCAAATGAAACAACTCACAAATAATTAATCTCCAAAATATACAACCAGATCATGCAGCTTAATACCAGAAAAATGAACAATCCAATCAAAAAATGGGCCAAAGAACTAAACAAAAGATGACATACAGATGGCTAATAAACACATGAAAAGATGCTCATATCATTCATTTTTAGAGAAATGCAAATCAAAACCACAATGAAGTATTATCTCACATCAGTCAGAATGGCCATCATCAAAAAATCTACAAACTATAAATTCTGGAAAGGGTGTGGAAAAAAGGGAACCCTCTTACACTGTTGGTGGGCATGCAAACTGTTACAACCAGTATGAAGATTCCCTAAAAAACTGGGAATAGAATTGCCATATGACTCAGCAATCCCACTTCTGGGCATATACTCTGAGGAAATCAGAACTGAAAGAGACACACGTACCCGTGTTCACTGCAGCACCATTTACAATAGCTAGGACATGGAAGCAACCTAGAAGTCCACTGGCAGACAAATGGATAAGGAAGTCATGGTACATATACACAATGGAACATTACTCAGCTATAAAAAGGAACACATTTGAGTCAGTCCTAATGAGGTTGATGAAACTGGAGCCTATTATACAGAGGAAAGTAAGTCAGAAAGAGAAAGACAAATACTGTATATTAACATATATATATATGGAATTTAGAAAGACAGTAACAATGATCCTACCATGTAGGGCAGCAAAGGAGACACAGATGTAAAGAACAGACTTTTGGACTAAGTGGAAGAAGACAAGGATAGCACTGAAACATGTATAGTCCCATAGGTAAAACAGATGACCAGTCCAAGTTTGATGCATGAAGCAGGGCACCCAAAGCCAGTGTCTGGGACAACCCAGAGGGATAGTGTGAGGAGGGAGATGGGAGGGGAGTTCATGAAGGGGGTACACATCATGTGTACCGATTCATGTTGATGTATGGCAAAAACCATCACAGTATTGTAAAATAATTATCCTCCAATTAAAATAAGCTAATTAATTTTTTAAAAGAATGCAAATTGATTTCCTACATCCATTCTCTCCTATGTTTAATCTGAACAAGCTAGAATGTTACATGTCTCAGTATCTCTAGCATTGAGTGGTACCATACAACTAAATTTGGCTAAAGAGATAGAAATGAAAGTTAGTCTGTATCCCTGAAAAGAATGGAGATGTTTTTTTGAACCCTTTTTCCTGCTACTGGCTTAGAATGCAAAAATGACAACTAAGGCTCCAAAAACCATTTTGGATCATGACTTGACATAAAAATTCTCAAAATAGCTGAGAAGGAAATTTGGTGATTGGGTGCCACCATGATGTCACCATACCAGCCCTGGTAACCTACCTCTTTCACGTGATAGAGAAATCAACTTCTGTCTTCTTTAAACCACAATTTCTCGGTTTTATGTCACATACAGTTGAATATAATTCTACATGATATCTATTAAAAATTGTACAAAGACCATTAACATGTTGCTAATATAAACTGTTAAAGACAGCAGAATGTAACGCTTCCTTGGCTCCTTCTTCAAGTCCTATCTACTGGAAATCTGTTTAGAAGTTTCCACTGCTATGTGCTTATGATTCATCCTTCTACTCCCTTTCTCAAAACTTTATATATGTATCCTTAGCAAGTACATAGTTTTGTTCTGAGCATTTTCATTAATTTACATGAAGGATAACATGCTTTTTATGCAACTCACTTTGTTCACTCCATAATGTCTTAAAGATTTTTATGCACTGAACTATACAGCTAAATTTTATAAATGAGTAAATTTAAAATATTTATATGTATATATCACTTTTTATTCATTTATTTATCAACTAGCACATGTGTCACTTTTTCTAGTATTTTTCTACACTCTCCAGACAGAAATGGCCATCTTTGAATCTGTCTCATCTGACATATAAGTATACTCTAGAGTAGATTCCTAGTCATGTAAGTGTCGGTTGTAGGAACTGCACATTTTCAGTTCTCATAGATGTTTCAGGTACTTTCATAAATAAAGATATCAGATCAGATCAGATCAGTTGCTCAGTTGTGTCCAACTCTTTGCGACCCTATGAATCGCAGCACGCCAGGCCTCCCTGTCCATCACCAACTCCCGGAGTTCACTGAGACTTACGTCCATCGAGTCAGCGATGCCATCCAGCCATCTCATCCTCTGTCGTCCCCTTCTCCTCCTGCCCCCAATCCCTCCCAGCATTAGAGTCTTTTCCAATGAGTCAACTCTTTGCATGAGGTGGCCAAAGTACTGGAGTTTCAGCTTCAGCATCATTTCTTCCAAAGAAATCCCAGGGCTGATCTCCTTCAGAATGGACTGGATGGATCTCCTTGCAGTCCAAGGGACTCTCAAGAGTCTTCTCCAACACCACAGTTCAAAAGCATCCATTCTTCGGTGCTCAGCATTCTTCACAGTCCAAATCTCACATCCATACATGACCACAGGAAAAACCATAGCCTTGACTAGATGAACCTTTGTTGGCAAAGTAATGTCTCTGCTTTTCAATATGCTATCTAGGTTGGTCATAACTTTCTTTCCAAGGAGTAAGCGTCTTTTAATTTCATGGCTGCAATCACCATCTGTAGTGATTTTTGAGCCTAGAAAAATAAAGTCTGACACTGTTTCCACTATTTCCCCATGTATTTCCCATGAAGTGGTGGGACCCGATGCCGTGATCTTCGTTTTCTGAATGTTGAGCTTTAAGCCAACTTTTTCACTCTCCACTTTCACTTTCATCAAGAGGTTTTTGAGTTCCTCTTCACTTTCTGCCGTAAGGGTGGTGTTAACACCATTTTTACACAGCAAGTACAATCTTGATAGTCTTTACAGATTTACTGTTATGAGTGATGCCTATATAAGTCTAACTTTTATTCATATCCTTACACATTACTATAACCTATATAAAATTTTTATATAATTAGAGTAGACCTCTGTGGTTTCCTACATTATTTGCTTGGTGAGAAAGATGACAGAGAGAAATAAAAAAGATTAAGGGGAGCAACAGCCAAGAGAAACTTAAGACCAACAGAATAAAATCATCAGTATGCTGAAAACAACAACATTTTCCCTACTTTCTATTACTTAACAATTGATGGGCAGAAAAAGATAAATGGCAAAGTGAAAAAGATACAATTTTCTCTGAATAATAATTTTTTTCTGTCCCATGGCACCTTCTATTTGACATCTGCTCAAAGTCTCAGCTTTACATCCACAGATAAGCTCTATTTTTATAAATTCAGAAAATAAGGTATACTGAGATGATAAAGGCTATGGCGGGCAGGGGATCCCATGACTATAAATCTTCTATCACATCTATTCACCTTAATAAACCACCTTAGTCTTAGATATTGTGACCATGTGCCCTTAAACAGTAATATCTAAAATGATTACTTTCTTCAAGGTTACATTTTAAATGTTAATTTATGGGAAGCAAGAGCTCTGTAGAATTATCATTTGCAGTATGTCAATCTCTTACTTTGAAGTCCAGGGAAGATGTTTGTAAACAGTGAAAACTCAACTTTATTTATTTATTTTTTTGCAATCATTTTGGTTTCAAAATACATCAAAATATACCTCAGAGACAAAAGAGTCATATTATAATATTTGACATGTTCTTCAAACAGGAGTGGTTTCTTATGTTTATAAGACATTTTTGCACACCTTCCTTAGATTTTGATGACATAATTTACAATTATAATACATTTCCCCAGTATAAGGAAAGGTTCAGTTTTCATATGAAATCAACTTAAAAATACTTTCTCACTGGTTCTTCTGTTAATCAGATCAATAATAAGCAATCATTCAATAATATAACAAATTATTTCATTTATATTTGAAAATATATGTGTATCCCAAACTTAATGCATTATTTTATGACTCTTTTTAAATTTCAAAATAAATAACCAAACTAACACCACAAAGTTATTGCCATGAGATTAAAAACCTAATATGGAACGCTAAAACGTTCTTTTATAAAAATATTTATAATTTTTCTTTAACAATACCTAGTTCAAAATTAAGTGGAATTTTTTGATAAATTTCAGAAAATATGTTTACACACTTAACAAGGTTTCCTCAACAGTCAAAAAACAAAAAAAGACTTAATATTTTACATTAGAACTTCAATATTGGTCCTATGTAAATGGAAAGTGTCTTACTGGGAGCATATGAAAAGCTTTACTATAATATTTTAGACTTTGTGTTAAAGACAGATACAGGCATGAATTTTGAAAGAGATTCTAACAATTTATATTAAAATAATAATATAACAATAAAATTCAAAATGTAAATAATGCAAAATTCAAATTCAATACTATAATAAAATACAAACAATATGTGCATTTGAAATTAATTGCCATCCTCAAAAACTTAGCCATACAAAAAAATATACTAAGTGGTGCTTTGATTAATACCATATGGAGGTAACAGTCATTTGGTGCAAATAAAACTAGTGCTTTTTGTTGTTATTGTTTTTTCTGCATTTAGACATAATATCATATATCAAATAAAAATATTAATTCAGGTTCCTATGACAAATGATAAAATGCTTAAGTGATTATTTATGTTAATCTATTTATCTAGCTTGTTTTTTGTTATGTGCTTCACCCTCATCAATAACACAGTTTGACAAGCAACCCTGTTCGGATTTGCTGGAAAGAAATTTGAGAAGCTAGTTTAATAGCAGCAGAAATAAATGTGAAGGATATTATGTCCTTTTCCAGTTCTGTGAAATCAGGCAGCCTGGTTGCATAATAAATTACATTTAAGTACAGAACATCCCCAAACATTTTTCACAGTTCCTTCTAACCTTTTCTCTGTTGGGACGCTGTTTTCACTGAGTTAAAATATTTTCTTACAAAATATCCCAAAGTAACTTTTTAAAGCTCAGTATCAGGTACCTTTGAATAGTTCTTGTTTTCAAAACAGCATATGTACAAACATTGAGTAAAATGTATGTTCAAAGTTGTTTTTTTTTTTAAATAAAAAGTTCAAAAAGAAAGTGTAATATTTAAAAATTTTTGTGTCTGTTCACTATTCAGTATCTCAGTTTCTCCTAAAGGACTATTCTGAAAATCACTTTTAGATGTAATCAAAATAACTTTGTGTGGACCTCTCAAGTCAGTACTTTGACAAGACTAGCCAAGAAATAGACATGAGCATCTACCAGTTGTCTGCTCTGTATCAGACACTCAGGAGAATATAGAGAACGAGAAGTCACTGTCCTATTACTTTTTTATTGAACATTATCTCTCCAAGCAGGTCTAGCAGATGATTGACAATTATTTGCTCGATTTGAATTATTTAAGTCTCCGAAACAACAACAATTTAGAGATTTAAGTCAGTCATATTTTTGAGCAATTTTTTCCATTTCATTTTTCAAATTTTTGACATACAATTTTTGCAGTATTGTCTTAATATACTCTATAGTAATGATGTACCCTTTTCATTCTTCAGTCATATTTACTTTTTTCCCTTTATTTTTTAAAATCTATTTTACTAAAGTGTAGCTTATCTACAATGTTGTGTTAATTTCTGCTGTACAATAAAGTGATTCAGTTATACATATACATATATACACATATATAATATACTTTTTCATATTCCTTTCCATTATAGTTTATTACAGGACATTATAGTTCCCTGTGCTACACAGTAGGACCCTGTTGTCTGTCCATTATATATATATAATGGCTTGGGGAAATAGATGGGGAAACAGTGAAAATAGTGTCAGATTTTATTTTTCTGGGCTCCAAAATCACTACAGATGGTGACTGAGGCCATGAAATTAAAAGACACTTACTCCTTGGAAGGAAAGTTATGACCAACCTAGATAGCATATTCAAAAGCAGAGACATTACTTTGCCAACAAAGGTTCGAGGCTATGGTTTTTCCTGTGGTCATGTATGGATGTGAGAGTTGGACTGTGAAGAAACCTGAGCGCCGAAGAATTGATGCTTTTGAACTGTGGTGTTGGAGAAGACTCTTGAGAGTCCCTTGGACTGCAAGGAGATCCAATCAGTCCATTCTGAAGGAGATCAGCCCTGGGATTTCTTTGGAAGAAATGATGCTAAAGCTGAAACTCCAGTACTTTGGCCATCTCATGCGAAGAGTTGACTCACTGGAAAAGACTCTAATGCTGGGAGGGACTGGGGGCAGGAGGAGAAGGGGATGACAGAGGACGAGATGGCTGGATGGCATCGCTGACTTTATGGATGTGAGTCTGACTGAACTCCGGGAGTTGGTGATGGACAGGGAGGCCTGGCATGCTGCAATTCATGGAGTCGCAAAAAGTCGGACAAGACTGAGTGACTGATCTGATCCGAAATTATCTGGCTTGCATCAACTAATCCAAAACTCCCAATCCAGGTCTCCCCATGCCCTCTTTCCCCTTGGCAACCACAAGTCTATTCTCCATATGTGTGAACCTATTTCTCTTTTATAAATAGATTCATCTGTATCATACTTTATTCCCCATATAGTTGGTATCATACAGTATTCTTCTTCCTCTTTCTGCCTTCAGTTAGTATGATAACCTCTAGGTCCATTCATGTTGCTGCACATGTATTTTGTTGTTTTTAGGACTGAGTAGTATTCCACTGTGTATACATACCACATTTTTATTCATTCATCTGCTGATAGACATTTAGGTTGTTTCAACATCTTTTCAAGGAACACAGGGATGCATGTACCTTTTCAAATTATAGTTTTCATAAGATTCTGCACAGCAAAGGAAACCATGAATAAAAAGACTACCTATGGACTGGGAGAAAATATTTGCAAATGATGCAACTGACAAGAGAATACATTTCCAAAATACACAAACTGCTCATACAACTCAATAACAAAAAACACTCAATCAAAAATGGCAGAACACCTAATAAGTCCCTTCCCCAAGGAAGATATACAAATGGCCAACAGACACATGAAAAGATGCTCAATATCCCTTATTAGTCAGATCAGATCAGTCGCTCAGTCGTGTCCGACTTTTTGTGACCCCATGAATCGCAGCATGCCAGGCCTCCCTGTCCATCACCAACTCCCAGAGTTCACTGAGACTCACGTCCATCCAGTCAGTGATGCCATCCAGCCATCTCATCCTCTGTTGTCCCCTTCTCCTCTTGCCCCCAATCCCTCCCAGCATCAGAGTCTATTCCAATGAGTCAACTGTTCGCATGAGGTGGCCAAAGTACTGGAGTTTCAGCTTTAGCATCATTCCTTCCAAAGAAATCCCAGGGCTGATCTCCTTCAGAATGGACTGGTTGGATCTCCTTGCAGTCCAAGGGACTCTCAAGAGCCTTCTCCAACACCACAGTTCAAAAGCATCAATTCTTCAGTGCTCAGCCTTCTTCACAGTCCAACTCTCACATCCATACATGACCACAGGAAAAACCATAGCCTCGAACCTTTGTTGGCAAAGTAATGTCTCTGCTTTTGAATATGCTATCTAGGTTGGTCATAACTTTCCTTCCAAGGAGTAAGTGTCTTTTAATTTCATGGCTGCAATCACCATCTGCAGTGATTTTGGAGTCCAGAAAAATGAAGTCTGAAACTGTTTCCACTGTTTCCCCATCTATTTCCCATGAAGTGGTGGGACCGGATGCCATGATCTTCATTTTCTGAATGTTGAGCTTTAAGCCAACTTTTTCACTCACCACTTTCACATTCATCAAGAGGCTTTTGAGTTCCTCTTCACTTTCTGTCATAAGGGTGGTGTCATCTACGTATCTGAGGTTATTGATATTTCTCCCGGCATTCTTGATTCCAGTTTGTGTTTCTTCCAGTCCAGTGTTTCTCATGATGTACTCTACACATAAGTTAAATAAACAGGGTGACAATATACAGCCTTGATGAACTCCTTTTCCTATTTGGAACCAGTCTGTTGTTCCACGTCCAGTTCTAACTGTTGCTTCCTGACCTGCATACAAATTTCTCAAGAGGCAGATCAGGTGGTCTGGTATTCCCATCTCTTTCAGAATTTCCCACAGTTTATTGTGATCCACACAGGCATAGGCTTTGGCATAGTCAATAAAGCAGAGATAGATGTTTTTCTGGAACTCTCTTGCTTTTTCTATGATCCAGTGGATGTTGACAATTTGATCTCTGGTTCCTCTGCCTTTTCTAAAACCAGCTTGAACATCAGGAAGTTCACAGTTCACATATTGCTGAAGCCTGGCTTGGAGAATTTTGAGCATTACTTTACTAGCGTGTGAGATGAGTGCAATTGTGCGGTAGTTTGAGCATTCTTTGGCATTGCCTTTCTTTGGGATTGGAATGAAAACTGACCTTTTCCAGTCCTGTGGCCACTGCTGAGTTTTCCACATTTGCTGGCATATTGAGTGCAGCACTTTCACAGCATCATCTTTCAGGATTTGGAATAGTTCAACTGGAATTCCATCACCTCCACTAGTTTTGTTCGTAGTGATGCTTTCTAAGGCCCACTTGACTTCACATTCCAGGATGTCTGGCTCTAGGTCAGTGATCACACCATCGTGATTATCTGGGTCGTGAAGATCTTTTTTGTACAGTTGTTCTGTGTATTCTTGCCACCTGTTCTTAATATCTTCTGCTTCTGTTAGGTCCATACCATTTCTGTCCTTTATCGAGCTCATCTTTGCATGAAATGTTCCTTTGGGATCTCTGATTTTCTTGAAGAGATCCCTAGTCTTTCCCATTCTGTTGTTTTCCTCTATTTCTTTGCATTGATCGCTGAAGAAGGCTTTCTTATCTCTTCTTGCTATTCTTTGGAACTCTGCATTCAGATGTTTATATCTTTCCTTTTCTCCTTTGTTTTTTGCTTCTCTTCTTTTCACAGCTATTTGTAAGGCCTCCCCAGACAGCCATTTTGCTTTTTTGCATTTCTTTTCCATGGGGATGGTCTTGATCCCTGTCTCCTGTACAATGTCACGAACCTCAGTCCATAGTTCATCAGGCACTCTATCTATCAGATCTAGGCCCTTAAATCTATTTCTCCCTTCCACTGTATAATCATAAGGGATTTGATTTAGGTAATACCTGAATGGTCTAGTGGTTTTCCCTACTTTCTTCAATTTAAGTCTGAATTTGGCAATAAGGAGTTCATGATCTGAGCCACAGTCAGCTCCTGGTCTTGTTTTTGCTGACTGTATAGAGCTTCTCCATCTTTGGCTGCAAAGAATATAATCAATCTGATTTCAGTGTTGACCATCTGGTGGTGTCCATGTATAGAGTCTTCCGAAACACCTGGAGTAACAGGCAAATTTGGCCTTGGAATACGGAATGAAGCAGGGCAAGGACTAATAGAGTTTTGCCAAGAAAATGCACTGGTCATAGCAAACACCCTTATTACTAGAGATATGCAAATCAAAACTACAATCAGGTACCACCTCACGCTGGTCAGATTAGCATCATTAAAAAGTAAACAAATAATAAACACTGGACAGAGTGTAGAGAAAATGAAACCCTTTGACACTGTTGGTGGGAATGTAAATTGGTGTGCCACTATGAAGAACTGTGTGGAGATTTCTAAAAAATAGAAACAAAAATAGAGTTGCCATATGATCCAGCAACCCAATTCATGGGCATATTTCTTATATTACTGGAGGTAACTTAAATAAATTATATTTTTGTCCTGCATAGAGCACATAAAAGGAAATAGCTACTACTCCCATTAATTCAATGATTAAATTAAAATTGTAGTTTTCACAGTCTACATGATAATGTAACTAGGTGGCTACAAACTATCTCTGTTTCTTAATCATCATTTTTTACAAAGGAGCATTTTATGCAATTATTAACTTCTACTTATTTGCAATTATATTGTATCTGATTTCTTTTTCTGACATCTCAGCAAGATGATATGATAGATACAGCCTTTTTCCTCCCCAGTATAATTTGATAAACTAAAGCATTTTTATTATATTCATCTTTATGTTATCTTTCTCCTTCTAGAGCACACAGAGATATATTCTGTATAGAATAAATTACTGTGTTATAGGGGCACACACAAGTTAGAATAGCTAACACAATCTAAACCTTTATCAGTGAGATGCATTATACTGGCTTAACAATTTACCTCCACTTTTTAAGTAGTGTCAAATACCTATATGAAAAAAAAAAATTGAAGTTCTCTCAGATTGTTTTTCCTAGTCTACTTTCCCTTCACAGAATAGTAATTACTAAACAGAAGAAAAAGAAAGTGGCGGGGATGGGGGGTGGTAGAGGAGAAGGAGCATGTAGCAAAGCTCTGGTAGAAATCTGGTCTGAATGTCTATACTCATATTTTTGTCTCTATTATAACTATACTGTGTTTCTTTACACAATTGAAAATTAGGGTTGCTGGATCACATGGCAACTCTATGTTTATTTACTTAATTTTTTTTAAGTCTCCACACTGTTCTCCATAGTAGCACACCAATTTACATTCCCACTAACAATGTCAAAGCTGATTAATGTTGTAAATAGTAGTTAAATTATGTATCTATAAGCTGAAGAATGGAGAAGGCAATGGCAACCACTCTAGTATTCTTGCCTGGAGAATTCCAGGGACGGGGGAGCCTGGTGGGCTGCTATCTATGGGGTTGCACAGAGTCGGACATGACTGAAGTGACTTAGCAGCAGCAGCAGCAAGCTGAAGAAATTCAATTTATCAACTACTTTCTTTGGGGGCTAGAAATAGAATCTAACTCTGACTAATTCACTGAAAATGAAATATATGGGGAAGGTTTGAAGTGGCTCACAGGAGAAGCTGAAGGACTAGAACTTAGCATCCATAGGAAAAAGAACTACACAGGGCTGAGAGTCCCTTGGACTACAAGGAAATCCAACCAGTCCATCCTAAAGGGGATCAGTCCCGAGTGTTCATTGGAAGGACTGATGCTGAAGCTGAAAACTCCAATACTTTGGCCAGCTGATGTGAAGAACTGACTCATTGGAAAAGACTCTGATGCTGGGAAAGATTGAAGGTGAGAGGAGAAGGGGACGACAGAGGATGAGATGGTTGGATGGCATCACCGACTCAATGGACATGAGTTTGGGATGGAGAGGGAGGCCTGGCGTGCTACAGTCCATGGGGTCACAAAGAGTCGGACACGACTGAGTGACTGAACTGAACTGAACTGAGAATTCAAGAGGAGGAAATAAAGACCAGTTTATTCAGGGCACAACTTTGGAAATACAGACATTCTAGTTATTTTCAATTTTTTTAAATTGTTGTTATTGTTGTTTAGTTTCATTTCTTTAAAAATCATTGTTCAATGTTAAAGTTTCTGGAAGCATGGCTCACTGGCCAATTTTAAGTCATGTGTCTAACCCAGGGCCAAAGGGATCTGGAGTATCTTCACAGATGGTATCATTGATACTATATCCAATGAGGAAGAGATAATTTCCCAAAGCCAATCCATGATCCTTTGTTGAAGATGTGAACAGATGTTCAGGTGGCAGAACAAATTTCTACTGGTATAACTATTTACGGAGATATGAGTAAAATTCATACATTCACATTTACTATCAATAGAAAATATTGATTGACTTGGGTTACTATGTTATAGAGATGATTCTTGTCAATAAATTAATTTAGCTCCATAAATCAATGTCAAGATATATATTCTATTGCAATGTAAGATTTTTCATATATAAATTATCTCATTTGCACTAGAATGTAGATATTACTTTGCATATTTTATACAGAGAAAAGTAGATTCTAAGGTATTAAGAGACATAGTCATGGTTAAAGAGATAAAAAGGCAAAGAGACAGAAACTCAAGCCATTTTCAGTTTTGATTTTATTTTAAATGTTAAGTGCTCAGAAGTTCCGTGGGTTTATCAGTTATGTTTTGTATTATAAGAATAAGAAAGACTTAACTTCAATCAATATTTTTATAAAGTAACGATTTCTATATTTTTCTACAAAGAGTATTAAATAAGAAAAAATTTGCTTTCTTAAACAGTGATGATTCTGCATAATTTACTATCTACTTATGAATATTTATGTAAGTTAGTTATCAAATTTCCCAAACCTGCATTTTCTTTTCCGATAAAGAGACTCTTTTCTGTTTATTTGTATTTTGACACCCATTATACCTCTTGCTTTTTAAAAAGTAATTTAGCTTCTCTCTCCATGTTGGATCTCTGTCTTTTTAAATCAAATGTATTATGGAATCTAATGAAATTCTTTTATTTTTTTATACTTGACAATTTCCCAGGTATCTATATTTTCATTTAGGGGTGTGTGTGTGAAATGCACTCTGGTCTTTGTAATCCTGATACAAACTACAGAATTTTCATATACTCTTCCTGTTGCTTATGCTTTCTTTCACTTAGTCTTTCTTTTGCCCTCAAACCCCAACTCTGTTTTCATTTATTTAAGTCTTAACTTTGGGCAGGGGATTCTGAGAGTGCTTTCACACTCAGATTTAAACTGATCAGATTTAACCTAAGTAGTGACAGATTTAACAAGTACTGACAGTTTAAATGATACAAATAAATGTTGAAATCAGGAGCTATGCTTGGAAGCGCTGATAACCCAAATAATGTGGTTGAAAAGAGAATAGGCAGGAACTACCATGATTCTAGAAACTGGGGGATGCTTCTCTTCCTTGACCTCTTATTGTACTATTTGTCTTGATAAGAATAATGTTGGTCTTTTTATGGGAATGGCAGTTTCCATAGTTTTTGTTTGTATATTATGTTGTTTGTGTTTAGTTTTCAAACACAGAAAAACTTACAGAAATGGATATAAAAGGGACCTATATATTATTTGAAGACAATTGATAAAAAAAAAAAATGCCTTTTCATACTGTTCATGGGGTTCTCAAGGCAAGAATACTGAAGTGGTTTGCCATTCCCTTCTCCAGTGGGCCACATTTTGTCAGAACTCTCCACCAAGACCCGTCTGTCTTGAGTGGCCCTACACAGCATGGCTTAGTTTCATTGACTGCAGCCATGAAGTTAAAAGATGCTTACTCCTTGGAAGGAAGTTATGACCAACTTAGACAGCTTATTAAAAAACAGAGACATTACTTTGCCAACAAAGGTCCATCTACTCAAGGCTATGGTTTTCCCAGTAGTCATGTATGGATGTGAGAGTTGGACTGTAAAGAAAGCTTAGCGCTGAAGAATTGATGCTTTTGAACTGTGGTGTTGGAGAAGACTCTTGAGAGTTCCTTGTACCGCAAGGAGATCCAACCAGTCAATCCAAAAGGAAATCAGTCCTGAGTGTTCATTGGAAGGACTGATGTTGAAGCTGAAACTCCAATACTTTGGCCACCTGATGCGAAGAGCTGACTCATTGGAAAAGATCCTGATGCTGGGAAAGATTGAAGGCAGGAGGAGAAGGGGATGACAGAGGATGAGATAGTTAGATGGTATCACCAACTCAATAGAGACGAGTTTGAGCAGGTTCCGGGAGTTGGTGATGGACAGGGAGCCCTGGCATGCTGTGGTCCACAGGGTTGCGAAGAGTTGGACATGACTGAGCGACTGAACTGAACTGATGCTAAAAATTTACATATGGCCTTGAATTTTTGTTAAAAGCTGAATACTACAATGTTATATACACTAAATAATTATCCCACTTTATTATATATGTGCATATATTTGTGTGTTTATATATTTAATATACTTGTGTATTTACATATACATAATACATATGGGTATATACATACATACATGCATAAATATTTATGTCTTAAACTTATGCATGATCTTTCTATGGAAAATAGTATATATATTTAAGCCTTTTAGAGGCACTAATTAATGTAATAAAGAGACATTCCTTTGTTTAATGGAAGTATAGCTTCTAGAACAGATTATCCAAATGATCATTGAGAAGCTATCAGTAGGCGGGACAAAGTCCAAAGTTCCAAAGTCTTTCTCTACAGCTTACTTTCTTTAAGACAGTAGCTGAATATGTTGTTACCTAATGAAATCAGGTTACAAGTTCTTTTTCTACAGTGCAAGTTTCATGGAGGTAATATTATATCTACACATTTTTTATAGCCCTTTATGTCTGGCACAGTGGACTTGAACATTTTAATCAATGAAATAATTAGTGATTATATGACTGCTTAGTGAAAATGGCCTATTTTGATTTCATCCTCACAGAAATAAGCTTTTGCTACCTGAGGACTTTTGTTCTTCTTGGTTTAAATTTAATAAGTAGAGACACATTTTTCTTCATAAAATATTGTAACTAAATCCTTCCTTCTCAGTCTTTATGTAATATTACAGCACACTCAATATCTAAATATAAAGATATTCCTTGCTGCTGCTGCTAAGTCGCTTCAGTCATGTCCAACTCTGTGCGACCCCATAGACGGCAGCCCATCAGGCTCCCCCGTCCATGGGATTCTCCAGGCAAGAGAACTGGAGTAGGGTGCCATCGCCTTCTCCAAAGATGTTCCTTACTGTATATCCAACTCTGCTTATAACAGAATTTGTGTTCAATCTTTTTTTTTTTTTTTTTTTTACAAATCTGAATAAATGTGGTAAATTTACTACAAAAACCAAACCAAAATCACTGAAATCATAAGTGAGGATAAACTTTCTCCACCTAAAATTTAAAATGAGAGGAAACATTTTTTTTGGTCTTCTTGCCTTCATAACAGTGAGGATGTTTTCATTTCATTTTTAATTTTGCATAAGAATTGCACCATTACCCACACTGTAGCTTTATTACTCTTTTCCTATTTTTGTTATTAACATTTCTAGGTCATTCTTCAACTATAAAGTAGTTAGCACTTCCATTTCAGAGTTTTGCGGCAATCTGGGCCTAGTGATGTTAGTATCCTGTTATCTTAATTTATTTTCCACTTTCTTGATATTAAGAATTAAAGCAAACAGTAGAGAAAGTGAATGGGATGACAATGTGAGAGGGAGCAAGAAGCAGGTAGAAGTTAGACTGAACTGTCACATAATATGCAGTCTTTGGCCTGACTTTTAAAGAGATTTTAGCACTGGGGTTGGAGAAGGCAATGGCACCCCACTCCAGTACTCTTGCCTGGAAAATCCCATGGACGGAGGAGCCTGGTAGGCTGCAGTCCATGGGGTCGAGAAGAGTCGGACTCGGCTGAGCGACTTCACTTTCACTTTTCACTTTCATGCATTGGAGAAGGAAATGGTAACCCACTCCAGTGTTCTTGACTGGAGAATCCCAGGGACAGGGGAGCCTGGTGGGCTACCGTCTATGGGGTCACACAGAGTCGGACATGACTGAAGTGACTTACTTACTTACTTAGCACTGAGGTATCTTACAACTGTGCACAGTCGTGTCCAACTCTTTGCAATTCCATGGACTGTAGCCCACCAGGCTCCTCTGTCCATTGGATTTTGCCAGCAAGGATTCTGGATGGGTTGCCATTTCCTCCTTCACTGGATATTTTTGACTCAGGGATCGAACCTGTGTCTCCTTTCGCTCTTGCTTTGGCAGGAGGATTCTTGACCACCGAGCTGCCTGGGAATCACCACCTTATGCCTAATGCTCTTCAAATTTATTTTTTAAAATATGTTTACTGGTTGATTCCAGTCCTCCAGTTTTTATGGGATTTTTAATAGAACAACCTTGAAATTGATTAGGTGTCAAAAGTGCTAGTCAGCAACCATTGAATGAACTTAAGTATAGGCATATCTCAGAGATACTGGGGGGTTCAGTTCCAAACTACCACAATAAAGCAAGTATCAGTAGAGAAGCTCACATGAATTTTTTGGTTTCCCAGTGAGTATAAACGTTATGCTTACACTATGATCTATTAAGTATACAACAGCATTATGTCTAAAAAACAATATACACACCTTAATTTAAAAATACTTTATTGCTAAAAAATGCTAACGTTCATCATAACCATAACCATTCACCTTCAGTGAATTATGTTTTTGCTGGTTTAAGATCTTGCCTGAATCTTAATGGCTGCTGACCAATCAGGGTGGTGTTTGCTAAAGGTTGGAGTGGCTGTGGCAATTTTTAAAAATAAGACAACGATGAAGTTTGTTGCATCAATAGACTCTTCCTTTCACAAATTATTTTTCAATAGTATCAATTCAGTTTTGATACTATCTATCCACAGTAGAACATCTTTCAAAATTAGAGTTAATCCTCCCAAATCCTGTCACAACTTTATTGACTAAATTTAGGTAATATTCTAAATCTTTTGTCATTTCAATAATCTTCACAGCATCTTCACCAGTAGATTGCATCCTAAGAAACACTGTTTTTGCTCATCCATAAAAAGCAACTCTTCATGCATTGAAGTTATAACATGTGAAGTCAAAGTCACTCAGTCATGTCCAACTCTTTGTGATCCCATAGACTATGCAGTCCATGGAATTCTCCAGGCCAGAATACTGGAGTGGGTAACTTTTCCTTCTCCAGGGGATCTTCCCAACCTCAGGGATCGAACTCAGGTCTCCCCACAAGCAGGAAGATTCATTACCAGCTGAGCCACAAGGGAAGCCCAAGAATACTGGAGTGGGTAGCCAATCCCTTCTCCAGCGGATCTTCCCAAACCCAGAATTGAACCAGGGTCTCCTTCACTGCAGATGGATTCTTTATCAACTGAGCTATCAGGGAAGCCAGATTGCAGCAATTAAGACACATCTTTAAGCTCCACTTCTAGTCCTCTTGCCATTTCTACCACATTTATAGTTACTTTCTCCACTAAAGTCTTGAACCCTTCAAATCATCTGCAAGAATTGAAATCAGCTTCTTCCAAATTCCTATGTATATTGATATTTTTACCTCTTTCCATGAATCACAAATATTGTCAATGGCATTTAGATGGTAAATCCTTTTCAGAAGGTTTTCAATTGACTCTCCCCAGATTCATTAGAATAATCACAATTATGTTAGCTAAGGCCTTACAAAATGTATTTCTTAAATAATAAGACTTAAATTTCTACATTACTCTTTGATTTATGGGCTGCAGAATGGATGATGTATAAGTGGTCATGAAAAAAAGATCAATCTGATTATACATGTCCATCAGAGTTCTCAAATGATCAAAGAGTGGTAACACTTTGAAAGAAATCTTTTTATTTCTGAAAAAGAGGTCTCAACAGTGGTCTTAAAATATTCTCTAAACCATATTGTAAACAAATGTCTTGTTATCCAGGTTTTGTTTTTCCATTTGCAGAGCACAAGCCGAGTAGATTTAGCCTAATACTTAAGAGGCCTTAGAATTTCCAGAGCTGTAAATGAGTACTGGCTTCAACTTAAAGTCACCATCTGCATTAGCCTCTAACTATAGAGTCACCCTGCCCTTTGATGCTTTGAAACAAAACACTGACTTCTCCTCTCTAGCTATGAAAGTCTTACTTGGCATCTTCTTCCCAAAGAAAGTTGTTTTGCCTACATTGAAAATCTGTTGATTCGTGTAGATGATCTTAGTTAATCATCATGGCTAGATCTCCTGGATAATTTGCTGCAGTACTTGTTATATCTACTTCAGTACTTGTTATGTCACCTTGTACTTGATCTTGTGGAAATAGCTTCTGTCCTTAAACCTCATGAGTCAACATCTGCTCTTTAATCTTTTCTTCTGCAGCTTCTTCACCTCTCTCAGCCTTCACAGAATTAAAAAGCCTCAAGGTCTTGCTCTGGCTTAGGATGTGGCTTAAGGGAATGCTGTGACTGGCTTGATTTTCTATCCAGATCATTCAAAATTTCCCATACCAGCAATAAGGCTGTTTCACTTTCTTGTAATTCATGAGTGCACTGAAGCAGCATTTTTAATTCCCTTCAAGAACTTTTCCTTTGTATTCAAAACTTGGCTAACTATTTGCAAAAGAGGCCTAACTTTTAGCTCATCTTTACTTTCAACATGCCTTTCTTACTAAACTTAATCATTTCTAGCTTTTGATTTCAAGTGAGAGATAGGCCACACTTCCTTTCACTTGAATACTTATTGCAGGATTATTAATCAGCCAAATTTCAACACTGTTGTGTTTCAGGGAATAAGGAGGCCCATGGAGAAAGAAAAGACTGGTGAGTGGTCAGTTTTTCAGTGGATCAGTGGGAACACAGGATTTACTGATCAAATTTGCCATCTTATATGGTCATAGTTCACAATGCCTTGAAATAATTATAATAGAAACAAAGATCACTGACCACAGATGATCATAACAAATAATGAAAAAATGTGAATATTGCAATAATTTCCAAAATGAGACACACAGACTTAAAGTGAGCAAATGATGTTGGAAAAAATGGTGCTGACAGGCTTTCTCAATGCAGCATTGTCACAAATGTTGAAATTGTAAAAATGCAATATTTCTGAAGCACAATAAAGCAGAGCACAATAAAATGAAGTGCACCTGTATTCAAAATAAAATGAGAAACTGAATTTTTCCTCCCATTTCCATCAAAATAAGGCTAAACTTCCTAACTTCCTTAATGATTCATTCCTCTTTGTTACTTTTGAGTAATACTACAAGAAAACTGTGCAGTTAGATGTGAAACCAGGATATGGGGAAGGAATAATATTTATGAAGAGGAAGATAGTCAAGAAGGGAATTGAGACTGAAAACTGAACAAAACAAATTGAAATGGATTAAATATTTACCCTGAATAAATTACAGGAAAGAGCATTTTAAGTGTTTTGCTGCTATAAAGGAATGGGGGAACTCATAAATAAATTAAGATTAAGTTGTATTAGAAAAATGAAATTACTCATTTCATGTCTATGTTCCAGGTTTTCATCTAGATCCTCAAAGATAGGATTAAAAGAAATACACAAACATCACAAAGCAGTGACACTTTAAAGAAAAAGCCCTGGATATTGAGGCCAATTTCTATCCCTGCTCTGCCTATATCAGCCATGCTGTTTATAATCTGAAGAAGAACAAGACTGAGGTGCCCCCTAACTGGGTTGTTGTAAGAATCTAATGCGAAGTAATAAATTACAAAACGGTATAAACATCTAAGAGACTATTATTCTCGTTGCTCTTGAAGAATGTATAGCATAGCAGTAGTATCTTAGCATATGAAAGAATCTTTTAAAAACTTCCAATCAAATTCCGTTTAAGAAAGGAGAAAAAAATTAGTGGTGAACCTCAGATGACATATATGAGGTTGGTGCAAAAGTAATTGCGGTTCTGTCTCACATATAAAGGTCAACATTACCATCTTTCTAAATTCCATGTATATGCGTTAATATACTGTATTGGGAGAAGGCAAGAGTGGGATGATTTAAGAGAATAGCAGTGAAACATGTATATTACCATAGATGCAATAGATGACCAGTCCAAGTTCAATGCACGAAACAGGACACTTAAAGCTAGTGCACTGGGACAATCCAGAGGGATGGGTTGGGAGGGCAGTGGGAGAGGGATTCGGGATGGGGGAACACATGCACAACCATTGCTGATTCATGTCAATGTATGGCAAAAACCACCACAATATTGTAAAGTAATGAGCCTCCAATTAAAATAAATAAATCAATTTAAAAAAAGAAAAATTTTGAGTCTAACGTAAAAAAAAAAGCAATTGTGGTTTTTCATTGTTGAACTTTGCTGTTTGATATTGGAATACATTCTTAAAGGTGGTTATGTTATACATAATTTTAATGCACATTTCTCACTTTATGCTGTTTTGTTAATGACTTATTACTGTTTATTTTATACTTGTTTTAGACTACAGAAATGATGCTAGACAAAAAGCAAATTTGAGTTCAAAAATGGGTCCTAAAGTAGCAGAGACAACTTGCAACATCGACAATGCATTTGGCTCAGAAACTGCTAACGAACATACAATGCAGTGGTTCAACAAGTTTTGCAAAGGAGGAGACAGCCTTGAAGATGAGAAGAACAATGGCCGGCCATCAAAAGTAACAAGGACAACTTGAGAGGATCATCCAAGTTGACCCTCTTACAACTACAGAAACTGCTGAAGAACTCAATGTTGACCATTCTGTGGTTGTGCTGCATTTGAAGCAAATTGGAAAAGTGAAAAAGCTCGATGAGTGGGTGTCTCATGGGCTGACCAAAAATCAGAAAAATATGTTATTTTGAAGTGTTGCCTTCTCTTATTGTACTTCTCTTAATGCAACAACAAGGAACCATTTCTTGATTAGATTGTGACGTGTAACGAAAAGTGGATTTTTATATAATTGGAGATGATCAGCTCAGTGGTTGGACCAAGAAGAAGTGCCAAAGCACTTTTGAAAGCCAAACACGCACAAAAAAAGGGTCATGGTCACTCTTTGGTGGTCTGCTGCTGGTCTGATCCCCTGCCGCTTTCTGAATCTTGATGAAACCATTACTCCAAGAAGTATGCTCAGCAAATCAATGAGATGCACTGAACTCTAAAACACCTACAGCCACATTGGTCAACAGAATGGGCCCAACTCTTCTCCATGACAACACCTGACTGCACATTACACAACCAGCACTTCAAAAGTTGAATGAATTGGGCTATGAAATTTTGCCTCATCCGCCATGTTCACTTGACCTCTTGACAACTGACTATCACTTCTTCAAGCATTTTAACAACTTTTCACAAGGAAACTGCTTCCACAATCAACAGGAGGCAGAAAATCCTTTCCAAGAGTTCATCAAATCCCAAAGCAGGTATTTTTGTGCTACAGCAATAAACAAACTTATTTCTCATTGGCAAAATTGTATTGATTGTAATGGTTCCTATTTTGATTAATAAAGATGTGTTTGAACCTAGTTATTATAATTTAAGGTTCACAGTCTGAAACCACATTACTTTTGTACCAATCTAATAGATCTATTACATAAATTAGATAATACTACAATATTTTTAATGTTCACCATGTGTAATTATAAACTCTGTCCATTTCAAAGGAATTTTTTTCTTCTAGGGGAAATAATTGAAAAAGATACCTCTTAGATAATTTAGAATCATTTACCATTCAAATTACTGCTACTGCTAAGTCACTTCAGTTGTGTCCGACTCTGTGCGACCCCATAGACGGAAGCCCACCAGGCTCCCCCGTCCTGGGATTCTCCAAGCAAGAACACTGGAGTGGGTTGCCATTTCCTTCTCCAATGCATGAAAGTGAAAAGTGAAAGTGAAGTCGCTCAGTTGAGTCCTACTCTTCGTGACCCCATGGACTGCAGCCTACCAGGCTCCTCCATCCATGGGATTTTCCAGGCAAAAGTACTGGAGTAGGGTGCCATTGCCTTCTCCGACCATTCAAATTAATATATTCCAAAAATAAAATTATGTTCAATTATGCTGCTGCTGCTGCTGCTATGTTGTTCAGTCGTGTCCGACTCTGTGCAATCCCAGAGATGGCAGCCCACCAGGCTCCGCTGTCCCTGGGATTCTCCAGGCAAGAACACTGGAGTGGGTTGCCATTTCCTTCTCCAATGCATGAAAGTGAAAAGTGAAAGGGAAGTCACTCAGTTGTGTCCTGCTCTTAGCGACCCCATGGACTGCAGCCCACCAGACTTCTCCATCCATGGGATTTTCCAGGCAAGAGTACTGGAGTGGGGTGCCATTGCTTCTCCCTCAATTATGCTACTATAATGCAATATACAAACTCTTTCTCCACAGTAAAGTCATAAATATGCAAAGGTGCAAATATATGTATTTTTTGCTATTCTATTTTAATCCAATCAACTGCACCTAATGATAATTGCTACCCTTAACTCTGACCTGTTAACAATTTTCATGCAACATTCTACTCTTTAAAAATGACTATTAGGTAAGATAGTCTTATTAATATGATTTTATAATTCTTATGTTACACAGAGCAAATTGAAGCTTACTGATGTTTATTATCTTAGTCAGCTTGCAAAGCTGGTAAGTGAAAGATCCAGGCTTGGAACTCAGCTCCAAAGTCCCTCCTTTTACCACTACAAAATTCTACTTCTCTCTAATTTTCCAGAAGTTTTAATCTATTCTGCTTTTACATATATAAAAAACACCTCACTTTCCTTCTGACAAACTGGGAGAGATATAAAAGTAACTACAGATATAAAAACATATTCAAGAAGAGTAACAGAAATCTGATAAACCAGTGCCAATGTCACCTAGTTTTGAATGTTTCCACTTTAGCTAGAAAGTCAGAATGACAGGGTCTATTCATTATAGCAAGAGAAACCAGTGATATATTTCAAATAAGAGATATTAACACTGTGTTTGTCTCATTTATTGATATGAATCATAAAATGCTAGTATCCAAAACAGAAAATGCAAGGAACAAGTAATCCATATACTATTATCCCATTTTAGTTGTACAGATAGTATATTACCAAAACCTTGCTTCATTTAACTGTAATTTATATTTAAAATAAGGTAGTTAGGATTCTGTTTTAGTTAGTTATTGCACCATTTCCTTTATTTTTCCCCCTCAGAGACTGAAAGAATTATACAAAATAAAGTTATCTTCAGATTGTGCTAGAATGTATATAGAACTGCAGGTGGCAAAGCAATATATTATTCATCAAGTTCTTAAATAATTACTCATTTTCACTGATCTTTATACAATTCTCTATGTCTATTTGGAATTAAGAGCTATGGTTTAAAAATGTTTTATAGAGAGCCAAGATCAACAATTCCTAGTTATGAAATAGATGTACAGATACTGTTCTGTTGGAAAAGGCTTTTGTAATACATTCAATTTTATGAATAATTTAAAACTTTCTTTTTGTTTTTCTTTGCTGACATTTTCCCCCTTTGTATAAAGGCACAAAAATGACCTTGACTTGCTTTCCATAAATCCTCAGCACATTTCAAGGTTTGTCTTTGAAACATATGTCTCGTCTAGCTTCTCTACATAATATTTTTACAAATTGAACAATGTGCCACCTTGAAAACCCCAGACAAAGCACCTTGTATGATTTACTGGAACTCATTCTTAGAGCTTTACTACAACCAGCCAAAATCAAAGACCAGTGGGTTGGTTTCTAACCCAGATAATTAACAAATGTCATCTAATAATTCATGTACTCTTTCTGCAGCATCCATTACATTTTATCGTAATAAGATACTTTTAGTATTATATTCTTTTCCTAGGACTGTTTTTTTTCCCTTGAATTTTGGCTCTTCCTGTAGAGCACAACAAAATGTAGCTGTCTCATAAAAATAAATTAAATCTAAACATGTTGCTTTGCTTTAGATACTGTTTTGATTCTGAATAATTTTCTCTAAGGTTACCAGTTTCCTCTCTGCTGCAATTAATATAATTTATCAGTATGCAAATTAAATTGAGCCATAACTTTCATAGTCCAAACTCCATGACTTTGCCCTATTTGACTATTTTAAATTGTTCCTCTAAACCCAAGCTACCTTGTGAAATTTAAACATTTGTTCAATTCTTAATTTCATCCTAATTATGGCTAAAAGGATTATACAGATATTAAGTCTTCACTTCTTGGTAGAGAATAATGAGTTTAGTGGTGATTTTATCTGTAAATAGCAATTACACTATTTTACATTTTTTTAAAACCTTAATTTCTCTTACACTCTGATTTCTTGGTGGCACTGTTTTACAGTGGTGTTTCAATAAGATAAATATATTTGGCTATGAGAGAAACTACAAAAGTTATCTCTTGAATTACTTCATAATGACACCAGAATGAAAGCCAATCCTGGAATGTGAGAAGACATCAAAAATCTATCTGTTCCTTGGTAGAGTTCAACATGATATTTAAGCAACAAGATGAATCAGTAAGAAAAAAATGTGAGGGTAATATGCTGTGGCTGCGCGGGCACAAGAGGGCCTAGAGGAGCTATCCCACATTGAAGGTCAGGAAGGGCGGCGGTGAGGAGATACCCCTCGTCCAAGGTAAGGAGCAATGGCTGCGCTTTGCTGGAGCAGCCATGAAGAGATACCCCACGCCAAAGGTAAGAGAAACCCAAGTAAGATGGTAGGTGTTGCAAGAGGGCATCAGAGGGCAGACACACTGAAACCATACTCACAGAAAACTAGTCAGTCTGATCACACCAGAACCACAGCCTTGTCTAACTCAATGAAACTAAGCCATGCCCATGGGGCAACCCACGACAGGCAGGTCATGGTGGAGAGATCTGACAGAATGTGGTCCACTGGAGTAGGGAATGGCAAACCACTTCAGTATTCTTGCCTTGAGAACCCCATGAACAGTATGTCCCCAGGTCAGTAGGTGCCCAATATGGCTACTGGAGATCAGTGGAGAAATAACTCCAGAAAGAATGAAGGGATGGAGCCAAAGCAAAAACAATACCCAGCTGTGGATGTCACTGGTGATAGAAGCGAGGTCCGATGCTGTAAAGAGCAATATTGCAGAGGAACCTGGAATGTCAGGTCCATGAATCAAGGCAAATTGGAAGTGGTCAAACGAGATGGCAAGAGTGAATGTCAACATTCTAGGAATCAGCGAACTGAAATGGACTGGAATGGGTGAATTTAACTCAGATGACCATTATATCTACTACTGTGGGCAGGAATCTCTCAGAAGAAATGGAGTGGCCATCGTGGTCAACAAAAGAGTCCGAAATGCAGTACTTGGATGCAATCTCAAAAATGACAGAATGATCTCTGTTCGTTTCCAAGGCAAACCATTCAATATCACAGTAATCCAAGTCTATGCCCCAACCAGTTATGCTGAAGAAGCTGAAGTTGAACGGTTCTATGAAGACCTACAAGACATTTTAGAACTAACACCCAAAATAGATGTCCTTTTCATTATAGGGGACTGGAATGCAAAAGTAGGAAGTCAAGAAACACCTGGAGTAACAGGCAAATTTGGCCTTGGAATACGGAATGAAGCAGGGCAAAGACTAATAAAGGTTTGCCAAGAAAATGCATTGGTCATAGCAAACACCCTCTTCCAACAACACAAGAGAAGACTCTATACATGGACATCACTAGATGGTCAACACTGAAATCAGATTGATTATATTCTTTACAGCCAAAGATGGAGAAGCTCTATACAGTCAGCAAAACAAGACCAGGAGCTGACTGTGGCTCAGACCATGAACTCCTTATTGCCAAATTCAGACTTAAATTGAAGAAAGTAGGGAAAACCACTAGACCATACAGGTATGACCTAAATCAAATCCCTTATGATTATACAGTGGATGTGAGAAATAGATTTAAGGGCCTAGATCTGATAGATAGAGTGCCTGATGAACTATGGACTGAGGTTCATGACATTGTACAGGAGACAGGGATCAAGACCATTCCCATAGAAAAGAAATGCAAAAAAGCAAAATGGCTGTCTGGGGAGGCCTTACAAATAGCTGTGAAAAGAAGAGAAGCGAAAAGCAAAGGAGAAAAGGAAAGATATAAACATCTGAATGCAGAGTTCCAAAGAATAGCAAGAAGAGATAAGAAAGCCTTCTTCAGCGATCAATGCAAAGAAATAGAGGAAAACAACAGAATGGGAAAGACTAGGGATCTCTTCAAGAAAATCAGAGATCCCAAAGGAACATTTCATGCAAAGATGAGCTCGATAAAGGACAGAAATGGTATGGACCTAACAGAAGCAGAAGATATTAAGAAGAGATGGCAAGAATACACAGAAGAACTGTACAAAAAAGATCTTCACGACCCAGATAATCACAATGGTGTGATCACTGACCTAGAGCCAGACATCCTGGAATGTGAAGTCAAGTGGGCCTTAGAAAGCATCACTACGAACAAAGCTAGTGGAGGTGATGGAGTTCCAGTTGAGCTATTCCAAATCCTGAAAGATGATGCTGTGAAAGTGCTGCACTCAATATGCCAGCAAATGTGGAATACTCAGCCGTGGCCACAGGACTGGAAAAGGTCAGTTTTCATTCCAATCCCAAAGAAAGGCAATGCCAAAGAATGCTCAAACTACTGCACAGTTGCACTCATCTCACACGCTAGTAAAGTAATGCTCAAAATTCTCCAAGCCAGGCTTCAGCAATATGTGAACCGTGAACTTCCTGATGTTCAAGCCGGTTTTAGAAAAGGCAGAAGAACCAGAGATCAAATTGCCAACATCCACTGGATCATGGAAAAAGCAAGAGAGTTCCAGAAAAACATCTATTTCTGCTTTATTGACTATGCTAAAGCCTTTGCCTGTGTGGATCACAATAAACTGTGGGAAATTCTGAAAGAGATGGGAATACCAGACCACCTGATCTGCCTCTTGAGAAATTTATATGCAGGTCAGGAAGCAACAGTTAGAACTGGACATGGAACAACAGACAGGTTCCAAATAGGAAAAGGAGTTCGTCAAGGCTGTATATTGTCACCCTGTTTATTTAACTTATATGTAGAGTACATCATGAGAAACACTGGGCTGGAAGAAACACAAACTGAAATCAAGATTGCCAGGAGAAATATCAATAACCTCAGATATGCAGATGACACCACCCTTATGGCAGAAAGTGAAGAGGAACTCAAAAGCCTCTTGATGAAAGTGAAAGCAGAGAGTGAAAAAGTTGGCTTAAAACTCAACATTCAGAAAACGAAGATCATGGCATCCAGTCCCATTACTTCATGGGAAATAAATGGGGAAACAGTGGAAACAGTGTCAGACTTTACAGAATTTTTCTGTAAGGAAAATTTATCTCTTCTCTCGCATTTACTTACAGTACTGGTTTAAATGGAGCAAAATGCTAATCCAGCAAAGTGAGGAGAAAGAGAGGGATGTTTTCAGAAAACCTTCCTTTGAGGAAGGAAAAGATTTAGAAAATGTGCATCATCTGTCCTTTGACACTTTCACCAGGTATAGAAAAGATCTGGAAATCAGATTCCAGTGTATCCTAATAAAAGCTCATAGGAGAGAATAAAAAATGAGGATAGAACATTAAGATCACAATCACAATTCTTAAACATTCATACATATACCAACTACAGCCTGTAAACATTTTATAGAAGAATAAAAGAACTTATATGTCAAAATACTTCAAAAAATATTGTATTTTCAGGTCAATTTCTCCCTGAAGAATGTGAGCATTCACTCATCCATCAGCTTTCAGTAACATCTGGTGTGCACCCTCATGCACACTGTTGAGTACTCCATCTTCCCTCCAGAAACCTTTGCCAAGACAGACTGCTTTACTATCCTTATCTGTTCCAACCGTCACATCTTTTGGAAGATTTATTGTATTCAGAGTCCTGTCCTCAACTCCAAAATGTCATCTGACAGTATCTCAAAATCAAGAGCTACACGCATGAGACAGAAGGCATCAAACATTTCATTTACTATTTTTGTATTTCCATGCTTCTAGGTCAGCCATGGAAGCAAATAGGGCAAAGCTTTTTATTTCCTTGATACCTATATTTTCAAGGGAAAAAAAGTTGCAGATAATTTGTAGTAGAAAACAAAGCATCAATTAGGCAGCGCAAGTCCCTCATTTTACAGACTGGGAGCTAAATTTCAGAACGGGACTGTGACTAGGAAAGACTCACTATAGCTGAGATTAGGAAACAGTGCCCATTTCTTACAACACAAAATTCTTAAGCAAAATAAATCGATTTAAAAACAAAATTTCCAGTATACCAAAGAGTTGGACACTAAAATAAGGCTATGTTTTATCAACCACCATGAAAATTTGTCCAGTTAATGATGTAGGCCATACAGAGGAAGAAAACTTTTCCCTTCTTCCATCTAGGTTCTTTGACACTGGATCATACAAAAAGCAAAGGAATTTTAAAAAAAATCTACTTCTGCTTCACTGACTATGCTAAAGACTTTGACTGTGTGGATCACAACAAATTGGAATATTGTTAATGAGATGGGAATACCAGACCGCATTACCTGCCTCCTGAGAAACCTGTATGCAGGACAAGAAGCAACAGTTAGAACTGGACATGGAACAATGGACTAGTTCATAATTGAGAAAGGAATACCTTAAAGCTGTATATTGTCACCCTACTTATTTAACTTATATGCAGAGTACATCATGAGAAATGCTAGGCTGGATGAAGCACAAACTGGAATCAAGATTGCCAGGAGAAATATCAGTAACCTCAGATATGCAGATGATATCACTTTAATGGCAGAAAGTGAAGAGGAACTAAAGAGGCTCTTGATGAAGGTGAAAGAGGAGAGTGAAAAGGCTGGCTTAAAACTCAACATTCAAAAAACTAAGATCATGGCATCCAGCCCTATCACTTCATGGCAAATAAGTGGGGAAAATGTGGACAGTGTCAGATTTCATTTTCTTGGGCTCCAAAATCAATGTGGATCGTAACTGCAGCCACAAAATAAAAGACGCTTGCTCCTTGGAAGAATAGCTATAACAAAACTAGACAGTGTATTAAAAAACAGAGACATCACTTTTGCCAACAAAGATCTGGATAGTCAAGCTATGGGTTTTCCAGTAGTCATGTGTGGATGTGGCAGTTGGACTGTAAAGAAGGCTGAGCACAGAAGAATTGATGCTTTTGAACTGCGGTCTTGGAGAAGACTGTTGAGAGTACCCTGGACTATAAAGAGATCAAACCAGTCCATCCTAAAGGAAATCAACCCTAAATATTCACTGGAAGGACTGGTGCTGAAGCTGAAGCTCCAATACTTTGGTCACCTGATGTGAAGAATTGACTCATTAGAAAAGCCCCTGATGCTGGGAAACATTGAAGGCAAGAGGAGAAGAGGGGACAGCGGGTAAGATGGTTGGATGGCATCAATGACTCAATGGACATGAGTTTGAGTAAACTGAGGGAGGCAGTGAAGGACAGGGAAGCCTGGCATGTTGCAGTTCCTGGGGTCACAAAGAGTTGGACATGAATTAGTGACTGAACAACAACAATAATTAAACTGACATAAGACAGATTATAGAAGAGAAACAAGTTTTAATTGTGCATGTACATGGACCCACATCTCCAAAAAATGGCCAAAGTAAGCAGTTTTTATATCTCTTAGACAAAGAAACAATAAATATGCAAAAATCTGACTAGAGAAAAGATTTGGGGTTTGAGGTAGTAAATTAATAAAGAAGTAAAAAGGTTTATTTATCCAGTCTTTTTAGCCCCAAATTCCCCAGTAGTAATGCTTAGTTACGTCAGATTCACTACGACTCTATGAACTATACCCCACAAGGCTCCTCTGTCCATGGGATTTTCTAGGCAGGAACATTGGAGTGGGTTGCCATTCCCTACTCCAGGGGATCTTGCCAACCCAGGGATTGAACCCATGTCTCCTGCATTGACAGGCAGATTCTTAACCACTAGCACCTCCACATTTCCTGTCTCTGGTGATAAAGATGTCTCTGCACCACTAGGTACAAGGAAGGCACAGGAGAGATTTCACATGAGAGATTTATTTCACATGACAGATCTAATTCATGCCTTCAGGAGGACAAATGAGAGTCAGAGTGTCCTTCTTGCATCAGCTGACTTTTAAGTAACTTTAATTCAAAATAATCAATATGGAAAAGTGGTATGTTTGAGGACCCTCTGCTCTAAATCCCATCACCAACCTGAGCTGAAAAGAAGCAGGTAGGGTTCTGGAATTTCAAAGTGGAGGAAAACCATTCATGTGGAGATGGCAGTCTTTCTGACTTAAAGAACATTATTTCCCTAACAGCTCTCTTCCTTATTAGGAGTTCCTATCTAAATTCTTTCAGGCAGTTAAGGGAGGGGGAGGTAAAAGCTCTTGAGTCTGTAGGGCTTTGATTGTCTTCAGTTCAGTTCAGGTCAGGCACTAAGCCATGTCCGACTCTTTGCGACCCCATGGACTGCAGCACACCAGGCTTCCCTGTCCATCATTAACTCCGGGAGCTTGATCAAACTCGTGTCCATCGAGTCGGTGATGCCATCCAGTCATCTCATCCTCTGTTGTCCCCTTCTCCTCCTGCCTTCAATCTTTCCCAACATCAGGGTCTTTTCTAATGAGGCAGTTCTTCGCATCAAGTAGCCAAAGTATTGGAGCTCCATCTTCAGCATCAGTCCTTCCAATGAATATTCAGGACTGATTTCCTTTAGAATTGATTGGTTTGATCTCCTTGCAGTCCAAGGGACTCTCAAGAGTCTTCTCCAACACCACAGTTCAAAAGCATCAGTTCTTTGGTGCTCAGCTTTCTTTAGGTCCAACTCTCACATCCATACATGACTACTGCAAAAACCATAGCTTTGACTAGACAGACCTTTGTCAATAAAGTAATGTCTGCTTTTAAATACCCTCTCTAGGTTTGTCATAGCTTTTCTTCCAAAGAGCAAGTGACTTAATTTCATGGCTGCAGTCACCATCTGCGGTCACCATCTGATTTTGGAACCCAAGAAAATAAAGTCTGTCACTGTTTCCATTGTTTTCCCATTTATTTGCCATTAGTGATAGGACCAGATGCCATGATCTTAGTTTTTTGAATGTTGAGTTTTAAGCCAGCTTTTTCACTTTCCTCTTTCACTTTCATCAAGAGGCTCTTTAGTTCTTCTTCGCTTTCTGCCATAAGGGTGGTGTCATCTGCATATCTGAGGTTATTGCTATTTCTCCCTGCAATCTTGATCCCAGCTTGTGCTTCATCCAGTCTGGCATTTTGCATGATGTACTTTGCATATATGTTAAATAATCAAGGTGACAATATACAGCCTTGACATAGTGCTTTCCCAATTTGGAACCAGTCCATTGTTCCATGTCTGGTTCTAACTGTTACTTCTTGACCTGCATACAGGTTTCTCAGGAGGCAGGTCAGGTTGTCTGGTGTCCCATCTTCTTAAGAATTTTCCATAGCTTGTTGTGATCCACACAGCCTTCGGCTTCAAATAATCCACATGCCAAAATGTCACATTCTGAGGCGAGCAGCTGGCCCTGAAACCCATTAGAGAAAATAACTAATAAGTTAAGTTGGTGTTTGCAAGTGTTTTAAATTGTCTTTTTGTTTAAAATAACTAGGGGTTAAATGATTTTCAGCCTGAAGGGCTCCCTGGTGGCTCAGCAGTAAAGAATCTGCCTGAAATTCAGGAGACATAGGAGATGCAGGTTTGATGCCTGGGTCGGGAAGATCCCCTGGAGGAGGGCATGGCAACCTACTCCAGTATTCTTGCCTGGAGAATCCAATGGACAGAGGAGCATGGTGGGCTTCAGTCCATGGGGCCACAAAGAACTGGACATGACAGAAGCGACTGAGCACAGCACAGCAGCCTGAAAGGGCTTCACCCTCTATAAAGGAAGAAAGTCTGATAGATTCAAGATATGTGCTTGGAGAAGAACAAATTTAATATAATAATGATTATTATACTCAGCCCTTTGTTTTCAGTCAGACTGAGCTGATTTGGCTTTGCTTTTATACTACATTTTTATTTTGTAATGAAATAAATTTTCATTTGAATACTTTCCTTAAACTTCCTCATTGAAGTAAATGTTCTTTTTCTTCTATCAAGTATTCATGTTCATTCAATGGCAAAAGGCTTCAGAAAACTCAACCTCTCAACCTCAAAGACCTTCAGGAAGAACTAAAGTTTATATATTAATTCTAAAGGAGGTAAATCCATTTTAAGATCCTTATTAACTGAGTAAAACAGGAAATGCATTATTCTTGATGACAAACATCTAATGGTTTAAGTTCTCATCTTATGCTGTGCTTTGAGCATTCATCTATGGGATTACACAAAATAAAAAATTTATTTCTACTTACTCAAAAGTCACAAAATCATTATTCAACCAAATGAGAATTTTTTTATTTTTTTTAATTTTATTTTATTTTTAAACTTTACAATATTGTATTAGTTTTGCCAAATATCAAAATGAATCCGCCACAGGTATACCTGTGTTCCCCATCCTGAACCCTCCCCCCTCCTCCCTCCAAATGAGAATTTTAAACTTGTGGTTTAGATTTTACCTTTAAGAGCCCTGCTACCTTCTTATTCCCAGTCATGTTTTTAAGTTATGAGATTTTGGTAAGCAAATTACTTAGCTCTATGAAGGTCTTCAGATCTTTGTAAGCACTGTATAGATTTCAATGCCAGGAATTCTGAGCAAGATTTGGTACATGCAGACAACAAAATGGCCTATCCAGGTACAACTGAATAAGCCAAGGGATCTGTCATATCATGCATCAATTCATAGTTTAAAGTGTGAAGACTGCATATCTCTAGAATAGAGAAGCAATCATATACAAAGAATGAAGGGATGAGTACAAAATACCAATCGTTACAAAAATTACCAGCAATGATTGTTGCCAGTTCCATTTAAATCCCATGCCCTTGCTGAATTTTTCACACTTGACCAGACTGGGGCTGGAGTTAAAGTAAAGGGATTGAAGAGGAGAGGGAATGAATTTCAGCCAGAAAATACAAGAGAGGCAATCTGGCATCAAGTGTTCTCTTGTCTTGGCTGATCTAATCAAAATTTAATGGGAGACTCAAAACAGGCAACCTGTGTTCCGCTGAGTACAGATGAGTGTTAACGTATACTTAGTCATCAAAGACCTGGTCTATCAGCCTCAATAGGCCTGCAGACTGCATCTATTATTCCTTTAGTCTTTATCTGAGAAAAATCCCATCTTACACTAAAGGGTGAAAGTGATGAGCACTCTGTGGGGAATTATTCATTTATCAGAGAATTTCCTAGTCTCTTTGCATTTTAGGTAAGTTCAAATGAGGGTATAATCATAAAGGTGTTCGCCACTCTGGTCTGTGACTAAGAGCTGCATCTTGATGAAATGAACTGAAACAAAAAGCCAAATAAATCATCTGACCACATTTTGAATACACTGTGTTATCCTAAGTGGAAACTGCTTAGGTTAAACTGCTCTCAGAATGTTATCTTCAAGGAATGCATAAATCTATTTTCCTCCTATGCTTAAAATTGATTAATGTTGAAATACAGTCATTTATCTTCAAGACTAAGTGTATGTGGAAAATGAAATCTTTTTAAGTTAAGATTCAAAACTTAATGGGGGGTGTTTTCTACTCTAAGGGTGTATCCAATTTTCCTCGCTATAGCTTTGTCATCATCAAAACTGTCTACACTTGAGTAGATATTATATAAAGAAAGTTAGACACTTGCATAATTTCTACCTTCAAGAGTTGGAAAAATATAAACATTAGAAATTGTGCATGTAAACAAATTACTGTGGCAATTGAAACAACACACTATACGTATTTCAGTTACCATTTCAAAATGACTCGGAAGAATACACATTTTTAGCTTTCACAGACTTCTCTGTGGAAAATTCTTAGAGAGATGGGAATACCAGACTACCTTACCTGTCTCCTGAGAAACCTGTATGCAGGTCAAGAAGCAACAATTAGAACTGGACATGGAACAATGGACTGTTTCAAAATTGAGAAAGGAGTGCATCAGGGGCAAAATGCTGGGCTGGATGAATCACAAGCTGGAATCAAGATTGCTGGGAGAAATATCAATAGCTTCAGATATGCAGATGATAGCACTCTAATGGCAGAAAGAAAAGAGGAACTAAAGAGTCTCTTGATGAACATGAACGAGGAGAGTGAAAGAGTTGGCTTAAAACACAACATTCAAAAAATGAAGATAATGGCAAAAACTCACTTCATAGCAAATAGAAGGGGAAAAAAATGGAAGCAGTGACAGATTTTATTTACTTGGGCTCCAAAATCACTGCAGATGGTGACTGCAGTCGCAAAATTAAAAGATGCTTGCTCCTCAGAAAAAAAAGCCATGACAAACTGAGATAGCATATTAAAAAGCAGAGATATCACTTTGTCGACTAAGGTCTCTATAGTCAAAGCTATGGTTTTTCCAGTAGTCATGTGTGGATACGAGAGTTGGACCATAAAAAAGGCTAAGCACCAAAGAATTGATGCTTTTGAACTGTGGTGCTGGAGAAGACTCTTGAGATTTCCTTGGACAGCAAGATCAACCAGTCAATCCTAAAGGAAATCAACCCTGAATATTCATTGGATGGACTGAAGCTGAAACTCCAATATTTTGGCCACCTGATGCAAAGAACCAACTTATTGGAAAAGACCCTGATGCTGGGAAAGACTGTGGGCAAGAGAAGAAGTGGGAAGCAGAGGATGAGATGCTTGGATAGCACCACTGACTCAATGGACATGAGTTTGTGCCAACTCTGGAAGATAGTGAAGGACAGGGAAGCCTGGCTGCTGCATTCCATGGGGTGGCAAAGAGCTGGATATGACTTAGCAACTGAACAATAAAAACAGCAGACTTTTCTTAAACTGTACATATTTTTTCCCATTCTAGTTATAAGCAAATTTTCTACTGAAACAACCACACTAGAAGGTAGAGAATAATTCTAGATTTTCCTTCTCTCTAACCTCTTACTTTCAATCATTAACTGTGCCCTATTGATTCTACTACCTAGAAATCTTTCAACCAATCTTCTCAACTTCTATCTCCACTGGCTTAGCCTATACCCTTAGCATTTATCTCCTGGAGTTCTTCAATATCTTTCCACTTCATCTAGCTACTTAATAATCACATTTAATCCATCTATAATATACCCAGAGCAAGATTTCTAAAATAAGGAACTCATTATTTGACTTCTCAGTTTATGATCCTCCAGTGGTACGCTATTACCTACAGTCAAGCCCAAACTCCTGAGCATGGAAAATAATCCTTGCTCCTTCCCTTTCCTGCTATCACCTGTCCACATGTACCAAGAACTCCAGATGTACTAAACTTTCCGTTTCTTAAATGTCCCACACATTTTCCCTCCCTGTCGTATTTAACTACACCTTCTCTTTTGCCTAAATTACCTTTTCTCTCATTTCCTTCTTCTCCAGGAATGCATCCCCACCACACATACCTTCCTATTCCTGAAGAACCTTTACTCTTTCTTTGTTTAGTATTGAATTCAAATGTTTCCTCTTGCAGAAGTATTCCACGTAACCCCAGGAGACATTTTCTATGGTCTCTTAATGAATTGTTCCTACTTCTGCTATATCACATACTACATGGTGGTAATTAAATGTTCTCATGTTTGTCTCCTGCTTTGCTCTATCTTTGTATCCACAGAACATAATTGGTACCTAATTAATGTTTGATTGATGAATAGTTGAGTGAATGAATGGATGGATGAATCTTGGATGGCTATTTAACAGGAAATACTTACTGCTTAAATATTCCAATTAATGGGATTTTTAATAAGCTATAGAATATAACACTTAAGATGAAACTTATTTGTAGATCTATTAGCATAGAATTATTAAGTACTAATAAACAGGAGTAAATAATCATGAAATCTCCATCAAACTTGCATAGCATCTGGTTCTAAATGCTTACTATACTTAAAGGTCTATTTAATTTCAATTTAGACTGTAAACTTCATTGAATACAAAATATTGATTTCCTATAAACAAGTGCTTCTCAAAGAATAATGTGTTCTTATTACTTAGTAATAAAATATAATCTCACCTTAGACTTCCTTGGTGGCTCAGTGGTAAAGAATCTACCTGCCAATGCAGGAGATGCAGGTTCAATCCCTAGGTCAGGAAGACCCCTTGGAGAAGTAAATGGCAACCCACTCCAGTATTTTTGCCTGGGAAATCCCATGGACAGAAGAGCCTGATGGGCTACAGACCATGGGTTCGCAAAAGAGTTGGATACAATAAACAACAACATGCTGCTGCTAAGTCGCTTTAGTCGTGTCCAACTCTGTGTGACCCCATAGACGGAAGCCCACCAGGCTCCCCCGTCCCTGGGATTCTCCAGGCAAGAACACTGGAGTGGGTTGCCATTTCCTCCTCCAATGCATGAAAGTGAAAAGTGAAAGTGAAGTCGCTCAATCATGTCCGACTCTTAGCGACCCCATGGACTACAGCCTACTGGCTCCTCCATCCATGGGATTTTCCAGGCAAGAGTACTGGAGTGGGTACCATTGCCTTCTCCAAAAAACACTATAAACAATGCTAAAATTGGTAATAGTTTGTTTCCAGCAGTGGTGTTCTGCAGTAATCTTCCTTTGAAAGTCTAAACATACTGACAATTTAATGCAAAGACTGAAAACAAATAAAATCCTGATGTTTGTTTATCAAATTTAATCAGTGAAGTAATCAATTGGATTTTAAAATAAGGGCAGTTTCATTATAATTGCATATTTGGCAAACCATGTAAGTGCAGAAACCTTTTTCAAGATTTTTAAAAGGGGGCAACACTGCTCAGCATTTGGTACATGAATATATAATAAACCTACTGAAAATCTTCCTATACATTATGGAAACCTGGAGGTAATTTGTATAGCTTGAAATGTCTTCATTTTAGAATGTTATGCACAAAACGGGTTCTATCATCAAGATCAGAAAAGTTCAGAAAAGATCAGAAAAAGTTTATCAAGATCAGAAAAGACAGAAAACAACAATATAACCCTATCATATATTTACTTAATCCTGTCCATCAAATCTTGTTCTCATCCTCTTCTAGTAGAAATTCCTATCTTTATTGGTGGAACTAAGGCTCTCTTTGTATATCTTTCTAACTTCTAATCAAGGATGGAAGGCAGCAAAGGCATGCTCAATCAGAGAAGGAATGGACATTTGGGAGGAAGTGTCTAAAGGCTGGTATAGGCTCCATAGAGAAAAGAGAAATGATGGAAACATTTGATAAAAACAAGAAGTAAAGGGCACTACCTTAATACAACTCATGGGCACCACAAATTATTATAAATGATGCAGGTGAGGGAAAGGCTGCTCTCATAATACTTTCTTTCCTATCTCCACATTCTAAATATTCTGAAAGTTCTTTTTATTTATTTTTTTTTTACTTCCAAGTTTCAAGGACCAAAAAAAATTCATAAATTTTCAGAATTTACAAACCTCAACCAGTCCATTCTAAAGGAGATCAGTCCTGGGTGTTCTTTGGAAGGAATGATGCTGAAGCTGAAACTCCAGTACTTGGGCCACTTCATGCAAAGAGCTGACTCATTGGAAAAGACTCTGATGCTGGGAGAGATTGGGGGCAGGAGGAGAAGGGGATGACGGAGGATGAGATGGCTGGATGGCATCACCAACTCAATGGACATGAGTTTGAGTGAACCCCGGGAGTTGGAGATGGACAGGGAGGCCTGGCGTGCTGCAATTCATAGGGTCACAAAGAGTCGGACACGACTGAGTGACTGAACTGAATTGAACTGAATTATTTTTTTACTGAGACAGAATGGTCCTAGATAGAGTTGTCCTGCCTGTTAAGTTTTCCAAGTAAGGACATTAAAAAAAAGAAATAAAACTCACTGATTATCATTATCAATTCATAAAATATTTTAATCCACAAAAGGATTTAACACAAAATGTCTCTGTAAAAATGACTGCACTGAATTTAACTTTGTAAAAATTCAATTAAAATTCTATGAATGAGTAAGGATCTGACCGTGGGCTGACCCTAGACTGAACACTGGTATCTGGAGTCACTCCTCTAATGATGGAAGCAGCACGGATTCCTGACGTTAAAGAAGGACCAGCCACAGATAAACCAACTATCTGCGAGGACAGAGGGCAATAAAAGAAGATTCAAAAACAGAAGTCATGCACCTGGGTTTGGCAATCGTGATGTTTTCTTAAGTGTCAAGCAGATCTTTTATGATTACTAGAATTCAGAGAAAAATATATAATAAAAATTAATACCATAAGATTAATATTTATGAATAGCCATCAGGTTTTAAAAATGCCATCATCAGCACTTCTATTTAGCTTTATCAGTTATCTTTCCCTATTCACTATTGCTCCCTGACCTTCGGGGATATGTATTTCAAATCCTACCCATTTACCTTGTGTGAGTCTCTACCTCTCCAGGGAGCACTTCACTTCACTTCTCTTTCCTCTTAAAGTTGAAATCAAAATGATCTCTCTTCTTTTAGTTAGACATCCAAACAAACCACCAGCATTATGATAATTTAACTCAACTAATGCAGTAATTTAGAAATAACAACTTCTCTGAACTCTGAAATTCAATCTGATTTGCAATCCAGATTGTTTATAATGATGAAGATAAGAGTATCCTTAATGTTATGCATATGACACCTTAGAATAATGTTTATATGGTTAAAATACATACTTTCAGGAAAATGGCAAATACTTGTGTCATGCTAAATAAAAACATTACCTATTAAATCAGCAGGTTCACTGTTTACCAACCATTTTGTCCTAGAACATTATACTGACTAAGCACTAACATGCTTGAGACTTGTTTACTTTTTTTTTTTTTTGCTGTAAGATAAGTATTTATTTCAGTTCAGTTCAGTCGCTAGATGGAGTCTGACTCTTTGTGACCCCATGAATCACAGCATGCCAGGCCTCCCTGTCCATCACCAACTCCTGGACTTTACGCTAACATGTCCATCAAGTCAGTGATGCCATCCAGCCATCTCACCCTCTGTCGTCCCCTTCTCCTCCTGCCCCCAGTCCCTCCCAGCATCAGGGTCTTTTCCAGTGAGTCAACTCTTCACATGAGGTGGCCAAAGTATTGGAGTTTCAGCTTTACATCAGTATTTCAAATGAACACCCAGGACTGATCTCCTTTAGAATGGACTGGTTGAATCTCCTTGCAGTCCAAGGGACTCTCAAGAGTCTTCTCCAACACCACAGTTCAAAAGCATCAATTCTTCAGTGCTCAGCTTTCTTCACAGTCCATACATGACTGGATGTATTGTCACATCCATACATGACCACTGGAAAAACCATAGTCTTGACTAGACGGACCTTTGTTGACAAAGTAATGTCTCTGCGTTTTAATATGCTATCTAGGTTGGTCATAACTTTCCTTCCAAAGAGTAGGCGTCTTTTAATTTCATGGCTGCAATCACCATCTGCAGTGATTTTGGAGCCCCAAAATAAAGTCTGACACTGTTTCCCCATCTATTTCCCATTAAGTGATGGGGCCAGATGCCATGATCTTAATTTTCTGAATGTTGAGCTTTTAAGCCAACTTTTTCACTCTCTTTCACTTTCATCAAGAGGCTTTTTAGTTCCTCTTCACTTTCTGCCATAAGGGTGGTGTCATCTGCATATCTGAGGTGATTGATATTTCTCCCGGCAATCTTGATTCCAGCTTGTGCTTCTTCCAGCCTAGCATTTCTCATGATGTACTCTGCAGATAAGTTAAATAAGCAGGGTGACAATATACAGCCTTGACGAACTCCTTTTCCTATTTGGAACCAGTCTGTTGTTCCATGTCCAGTTCTAACTGTTGCTTCCTGACCTGCATACAGATTTTTCAAGAGGCAGGTCAGGTGGTCTGGTATTCCCATCTCTTTCAGAATTTTCCACAGTTTATTGTGATCCACACAGGCAAAGGCTTTGGCATAGTCAATAAAGCAGAAATAGATGTTTTTCTGGAACTCTCTTGCTTTTTCCATGATCCAGCAGATGTTGGCAATTTGATCTCTGGTTCCTCTGCTTTTTCTAAAACCAGCTTGAACATCTGGAAGTTCACGGTTCATGTATTGCTGAAGCCTGGCTTGGAGAATTTTGAGCATTACTTTACTAGCGTGTGAGATGAGTGCAATAGTGTGGTAGTTTGAGCATTCTTTGGCATTGCCTTTCTTTGGGATTGGAATATAAACTGACATTTTCCAGTCCTGTGGCCACTGCTGAGTTTTCCAAATTTGCTGGCATATTGAGTGCAGCACTTTCACAGCATCATCTTTTAGGAATTCCATCACCTCCACTGGCTTTGTTTGTAGTGATGCTTTCTAAGGCCCACTTGATTTCACATTCCAGGTGAGTGATCCAACCATCGTGATTATCTGGGTTGTGAAGATCTTTTTTGTACAGTTCTTCTGTGTATTCTTGCCACCTCTTAATATCTTCTGCTTCTGTTAGGCCCATACCATTTCTGTCCTTTATCGAGCCCATCTTTGGATGAAATGTTCCCTTGAACAATCAAATCAAATCCCTTATGATTATACAGTGGAAGTGGGAAATAGATTTAAGGGACTAGATCTGATAGACAGAGTGCCTGATGAACTGTGGACGGAGGTTTTGACATCGTATAGGAGACAGGGATCAAGACCATCCCCATGGAAAAGAAATGCGAAAAAGCAAAATGGCTGTCTGAAGAGTCCTTACAAATAGCTGTGAAAAGAAGAGAAGGGAAAAGCAAAGGAGAAAAGAAAATATATAAGCATCTGAATGCAGAGTTACAAAGAATAGCAAGGAGAGATAAGAAAGCCTTCCTCAGGGATCAATGCAAAGAAATAGAGGAAAACAACAGAATGGGAAAGACTAGAGATCTCTTCAAGATAAGCATTACTGGAAAAAAAAAAAAAAAAAATTGGAGGGCTGCTTAACCAAGATCACACGCCTGAGGCATTCACTCAATAGATACTTAGAGTCTTACCAAAGTTTTTCACCTATTAACCTTATCTTTACTCTGCTCCTGAATTTGCCCACCTCCATCATCTCACATGCACACACCTGAATTAATCTATCTAGATCTAAAAGAAAAGAACAGACAAATCTTTGAAATCAGAAAAAACAGCTTCAAACCTTGGAACAATCATCTAGCTTGGGTAAGCCTCAGTTTTCTCAAATTAACTGGGAATTTCATCTATTTTTCTCTAAAAGGTTGCTTTTCCACTTAAAGGCAATCATATGTATGTTAACATTATGGAAAGTTTCTTTCTATCTTTCATTCAGCTTCAGGAATTTCAAATCCTTATCTGATTTTCTGGAAATGCATCTGATTCACTAGAAGCAATAGCTTGAGAACTAAACCTCATTCAAAACATCATTCGTTATTTGAATATTGTGCAGCATAACAATCCAAGAGTAAGGAAAATAGATTATTAAATAAATGGATTCATTCTAAGTGGTTCTGAGCAGTATTTCTGAGTAATAGAAGCAACAGAGTATGAGCAACCCCAAGGAGAATGTGTTGCTTAGACAAGTAACAGCAGATAGGGTGACATGAGCTTTCTGCGTGTACAACAGTCTGAAGTCAAGATACCTTAGTCTCAAAGTCTCACAAACCTGATTTTACCTATTCATAACCTAAATCCAACTTAGGATTCAGTTCAGTTCAGTCACTCAGTCGTGTCCGACTCTTTGCGACCCCATGAATCGCAGCATGCCAGGCCTCCCTGTCCATCACCAACTCCTGGAATTCACTCAGACTCACATCCATCGAGTCAGTGATGCCATCCAGCCATCTCATCCTCTGTTGTCCCCTTCTCCTCCTGCCCCCAATCCCTCCCAGGATCAGAGTCTTTTTCAACGAGTCAACTCTTCACATGAGGTGGCCAAAGTACTGGAGTTTCAGCTTTAGCATCATTCCCTCCAAAGAAATCCCAGGGCTGATCTCCTTCAGAATGGACTGGTTGAATCTCCTTGCAGTCCAAGGGACTCTCAAGAGTATTCTCCAACACCGCAGTTCAAAAGCATCAATTCTTCGGCACTCAGCTTTCTTCACAGTCCACCTCTCACATCCATACATGACCACTGGAAAAACCATAGCCTTGACTAGACGACCTTTGTTGGCAAAGTAATGTCTCTGCTTTTCAATATGCTATCTAGGTTGGTCATAACTTTCCTTCCAAAGATTTAAGCGTCTTTTAATTTCATGGCTGCAGTCACCATTTGCAGTGATTTTGGAGCCCCCCAAAATAAAGTATGACACTCTTTCCACTGTTTCCCCATCTATTTCCAAATAACCTTACATTAACTGAACTTAAGTGGTTTCAGTTTAAAACCAGAATGCCAAATTTCTCTATGTTGAAGGAGAATTATTCTTGTTGAGGTGAAAGACACAAGGGTCCTCTCTTCAACATGTACTGACTGCCCCTATAGGCAACTCTGAAGAATGTCAAATTTGAACCTGGATATCACCTTGTTTATTTAATATGAAGGCTTTAATTTGTAACTGCCAAAGACACTGGACAAGTGAAATTCTGTAGTCAATATATTATTTCTTGGTAAGTAAGCTTCACAAAAACCTAAATAGTGATTAGAAGACTCCCTGGTGAGTATGGGGTCAGAGTAAGTGAAGTGTGCGACCCAACGCCAGTAAATCGGTGAATGATGTAAAGAAGTTTATACTTTGTTAGTCCATTCTACAGTCATAACCACCACCTGGACCAGACAGATGTTGTAATCTCGAACAATGTGCTCCTGCCTATGGGTGACTGCAGCTAATGTCTGCCTCTTCCCATGAGTCCATGACTGATCTACCTCCCCACTGTCTATTACAGCCCCTCAGTAATGTATATTAACACCTTTAAGCAGAGTACAGGTAAGCCTTAACAGGCTTGGTGCCTGGTTGTCTCTAAACTGTGACAATATTGCTCTGCTTTTAACCATGGATTTTAAAGCTTAACTCTTAAAGGAACATTCTGCTTTGTTAAGTTCCCATTATTGGGGAAAGCCTGAAATCCTCATCTTCTGAAAAAAACAGACCCAGCAGGTGGGGTATAATGAGTATGAGGAATCAGGAAAATATCTCAATCTTTAAATGGGGAGCATCTGCAGAAAGAAGAAGTAGGAAGAAGAGGAGACGAGGAGGAGAGCAACAAGAACATTCTAATCATGGAAACTTTCAGATTTGGGGCTTACAATTCTCTATAGTACGTATCTATAGAAAACATACCACCATTTCCAACTAATAACAAACTCCTAATTAAATTGAATCTTAGTTATTCTGCTGTAAGGTTACACATGCAGGGATATGAAATATTCAAATCTCTTTGACCTTGGTCAAATGTGTCATCCTTCATGGTCAGCTTACAGACCAAAATCACATCTCAGCAATTCGAAAGGGCAAATCTAAGAAGCAGCAGAAACAGAACGGCTCCTTCTTTCTGCCCCTTTCTATGGAAAAAAAAAAAAAAAAAGAAGAATGAATGTGTATAGGAGCTCTCACACCACAGGATATCCCCCAATTACAGAGTTCAATAAAAGGATTTGCCTGTAGGACCTCCTGAACATAGTAAGTCATCGTGTTGGCTTGTTTGAATTCTCTTTTCATTTGTAACTCTTATGGCCCTTTTGATCACCACTGTCTACTTCTGCAGTGGTTCAATACTTGCAAGATGCCAGAGGAATAGAAATCTCAAAGTCCTTCAGTGAATTTATTTAAAAGATATGAGTTTTCAGATTGCCTAGAAAAATATACACACCTCTACAATAATGATAGGAAAAATACCATCAAAAATATACTTCTGTGATGCAATACGATACCTTCTGTGGACATATAATAAGGCTATCACCATTTCTTAACCTGACCAACTTTCTGACCCACCAAAACAATGACATCATGTAGAGTATTCAGTAGCTTTATCTCAGTGTCTCCATTTTTCCTCTGACCTTTCCCATCACTACTCTGAAACTGAAGAAGGTTTGTACTCTTCAGTGAAAGGAGATACACATTTATTTTCTGAGCACTACTGCTCACCACTTTCGTTAGTTAACACATCATCCTGCCTGTATAAGAAGCAGCTCTTGCGAATGAAATTTTACCAACATATCTTACAAATTTTATTATCTTCTTTGTGAAGTTGCTTGAAAACCTAACCATGCAATGTCTTTCCACAGTTATTGTCAAGCCTTTTTTGAGCTGACTTGTGAGCTGATAAGAATAAGAAGGATAGAAAGAAATTGCTTGCTTCCACTATCTTTATCCTGTTCATGTAGAGGAGGATCTGAAATACAAAAATAAAAAAAAAAAAAAAAAACATAGCTAGAGAAATCAAGAAGGGGACCCATAGGACTTAGACGAAGGAATATAGACTTGTATGTCACCAAACCAAGAGAACAGGATATCCAGGACGACAGTTGCCCTGTCTTAACCCATCCCATGGATAAAGGTCACACACGTGCTCTGCTCCTGGCCACTGCATGAGATTAAAATTAAGCTCAGTGCTCTCACTTAGTTATAATTCCAGCCCTTCCTCTCTCACTCTGAAAAGCAAACACAAGTCAGTGAACATGACATTATTATAGGGATAACCTTGAATCCACTATAATTTATAAGACAGCTAATCTTTCAAACACCTGACACCTTACAACTGATCTCCATATGTGCTGCTGCACCACACTTAAACCTTGAGTTAAACTATAACATGCATTATTATTCACAAAGGATGTGACAGAGACTACATGATATAAAAGGCCTGACTTGTAACTTAAGAAACCTTCAGGATCTGCAGTGAATTCAGTTTTTGCTTTGCTTAGCTGTGTAGTAGGGTGGGAACTAGAAAACAATTGTATAGGAACAGAGAATGAAAAGAGTGAGAGAAAAAGAGCTACCAGTCTGTAACACAGAATGATGGATTTGTGCGCTGGGGAAAGAGCAGGAAGCAGGGGAGAAAAAATTATTCAGTAATCAAGCATTTCCTTTTGAATCGTTTGATGAGTTTGCATTGGTTGTCATTTTTCTGCCTGCACTGGTATAATGCTCCATGAATACTATATCCCCTCGGGTTTCTCTACAAATGCAAGATGTGTTTCTTATCAGATTATTCCCCAGAGCCTCATTCTGAAATAAACAGTTCATTGCTTACAGAGTTTTTATAGAGTAAGTTCTCTTTCAATAGGTATAAGACTCAAAAAAAAAAAAAAGGAACTGATTTAAAACAATTCCTACACTCTTTTTTCCCCAAACCATGGGATTTCTAACATCCTTTTTCTCAAGTGAGTCCTGAGGTCCTCTTACCCCTTCATTTGGAAAACCACACTATCCTTATGCAAATTGTTTGGTTCCTAAATGCAATTGGCTGCCCATCTATAATATTTTACAGTATTTTCTCAACAGTGTATAATAAAGTCACACAACATACACATCATTAACAAAGCTCCGAGTGCCATAGATAAGTTCTTAGAATTTTTAATCACAAAGAGAATTGACTTTAACTCATGGCATCTCCAACTTTGGACTTTAAATTCTGTTCCTAAACCCTCTGTCTTTGAAGATCTCACCTTAAAAATGAAATGGATGCCTGGTTGGTGTGCTTGTAAAATGCCTGCAAGCAAGAAATATAGATTCCTAACATTTATTTTTATGATCATTGTGTTCACTACTTACTCTTTACTATGCTATTCACTTTTTAAGTGCTATGTTAATATGACATAAACCCCCCATTTATAGTCCCAAGACTCCAGTAACCAAGTTGTATAAACCATTTTCTCAGACTTTCAAAATAACTTCAAAATAAATTATTTCTAGCATAGAAAAGGGAGAAAATAGTAAATCTACTTTAAGAATAATGAACGTCTGCCACAATAATATAGCACAGACCTAAAACAAATATTTAAATTAATTTTACTTAAAAAAAAAATACTGTTAGCCCACTATTTTCCAGATCCTGAGTTGAGAATTTATCATGCAAGTAGCCAAGATATGAAGGCCCCAAATAGACATTTTGTCATTTACTTTGCCCATCTAAACTCTGTTCAGTTGCTCTAGAGCAGAATTCACTGGGAGAAACTTATTCAGGGAGGGTGAGTAGCAGAATGTGAGTCGTTCCTTGCTCCTACACATTGTGGCATAGCAGCACATGGAAATTTGACAGAGCTGGACATCAGACTCTCGGATAGGGCCTCCTTCGGTTGTGGGGATTTTTAAGCTACATCAATAGGGAAGCCCTGATCTTCCCCTGTTGGGTTTAGGAGCCAGGACCCAATAACAATACAATGTGCTAATAACATGTCTCCAACCCTCTCTTGCCAGCCCAGCATTTACAGCTTGGGCAGGGGGCCACCAGTGAGACACAGCATGCCAGCAACAGAATCACCAAATGAGTACTCTGGAGTGGCAAAGCAGCCATCTCCAATGTGGCATGATCTTGTAGCTAACCAGGTTTGATTTCCTAAAAGCACCAAACCATAGTCTCCCTCCACTGAAATTCGAAGAGGACCATTATTTTTCTGGTGAGGTCCATCTGCAGAATTAGTACTGGATTCACTCAATTCCCCTTCTTGTTCTCAAGTGATGGAAACTGGGGTCCAAGTCTTACCCTCGACTTTAACTGTCTTAAGCACAAGCCAGAGCCAGTATTCTGGAGTTTTGCAGGGAGGTCAACTCCTTTCCTGAAAGGCCAGCCAGCCAGATCAGTGTTGGGTAGGTTAACCCTTTCCTCTCAGTAAGAAATTATATTTATAAGGCATTAAGAATTTTATAATACATTATCCCTATCCTTATGGCAGAAAGTGAAGAAGAATTAAAGAGACTCTTGATGAAAGTGAAAGAGGAGAGTGAAAAAGTTGGCTTAAAGCTCAACATTCAGAAAACGAAGATCATGGCATCCGGTCCCATCACTTCATGGCAAATAGATGGGGAAACAGTGCAAACAGTGGCTGACTTTATTATTCTGGGCTCCAAAATCACTGCAGATGGTGTTTGTAGCCATGAAATTAAAAGGCGCTTACTTCTTGGAACAAAAGTTATGACCACCTAGACAGCATATTAAAAAGCAGAGGCATTACTTTGCCAACAAAGGTCCATCTAGTCAAGGCTATGGTTTTTCCTGTGGTCATGTATGGATGTGAGAGTTGGACTATAAAGAAAGCTGAGCGCAGAAGAATTGATGCTTTTGAATTGTGGTGTTGGAGAAGACTCTTGAGAGTCCCTTGGACTGCAAGGAGATCTAACCAGTCCATCCTAAAGGAGATGAGTCCTGGGTGTTCATTGGAAGGACTGATGTTGAAGCTGAAACTCCAATACTTTGGCCACTTGATGCAAAGAGCTGACTCACTAGAAAAGCCCCTGATGCTGGGAAAGATTGAGGGCAGGAGGAGAAGGGGACGACAGAGGATGAGATGGCTGGATGGCATCACCGACTCAATGGACATGGATTTGGGTGAACTCCGGGAGTTGGTGATGGACAGGGAGGCCTGGCGTGCTGCGATTCATGGGGTCGCGAAGAGTCGGAAACGAATGAGCGACTGAACTGAACTGATCCCTATTCTAGAAAAACTTGCAGATCCAGTGTAAACACTGGTGGCACTGGGATGGTTTTAGCATCAGCAGAGAAGACCCACTGCAGAGGCATTGCTTGGAATCTCTCCATTTCAGATTTGATAGTTACCTCATTTCATTTTAGCTTGGTCACAGTGCATGGAGAAACTAGTTTGCTTTTGTCATTCTCTGATTTTCTTTCCATTTCATCCTTAGTATGAAAGGCTTAAAATCAGTCAAAATGATGTAAAACACTTTAGTTGATATTTACTGAAACTATTGTTATTATTGAAGGTTTGCTTAATGCCTCCCACAGCTCTTGGTAGGGCAAGAGAAAAAATTCAAGGAGTAAGTATTTGAAGACTATCCTTAACTCCTAATACTTTTGGCCCTAGATTCATCACTTAATCTCCTAGCATCCCAATTGCCTTATTTACAATGAGAAAAGCAGAAGAGCTTATGCATCAGAATGCCAGAATGTGTACAGAGTGATAAGTATTTTTATTTAACCAATTTGAGTGAGATATGTAAATTATTATAGGCAACAAGTTAGAATGTTTTCCAATATGTATCTTTGCCCAGGGAATTTTCTCTCCTCTCCTAGACATCAAGCAGAATCATTTAATGTCTAAATCACATTTCCTCTCTGACAGAAGTCTTTTCAACCTAGCATTTAAGTTGGGTTATATTTTTGTCTTTGTATAAACCTCTTCTGTATAATACGGTTATAAGCTTCTGAAGGGCAAGTGATGTTCCTAATACTTCTCTGTGTCTCTAAAATGACTAATGCATTCCCAAGGCCACAGCAGAAATTGTTCAGTTACTTGTTGAGTACCACACTCGACAGCAGGAAGAGAGCATGTTTCCTTACACTACATCCCCACACACTTATATTATCAGGGACAAACCTCCAAGACTTCAGCCTTTCATTGCTAGAACCAAAACACTGCTACTTTATTTTAGATGGGTGGCTGATGTCAGCAGGATCATAATTACAACTCTCTGAGCCAAACATCAGGAGGTTAATAGAGGCTGTTGTTGGAGAGAAAAACATCCTGTTGTTCTTTGCCTCCAAAACATCCCAGCAGGAATAAGGACCTCCTACCAGATGAAGAGCTGGAAAGAAGGTCTCGGTATGCAAAACAGTTATCTCATAATCATACTTTCTGTTACCCCCATGGTCCGATGAATGGGCTAATAAAAAAGAGTACTCCTAAGAATGGTTTTATTTGCTTCTCAGCTCTAAAAAGACAATGTCCTCATTGATACCAATGAGAGAAGAAAATAGTTTCATCCCCTGTGGCCATTAGCTTTTTCAGCTCTTACTTTCACTGTTAACTAACTTTTTTGAGATAATGAACATTTTTCTAGGGCAGAGGTGTAGAAGTAGCTAGTACACTATTTATTACATAGCACATTCAATGCAATAATGGATTTTTTTTCTATCAAAACAATACTACCCGTAAGTCATGGGGGTAATAATGTATAGCATAAAGAATCTAGTCAATACTATTTAATAACTTTATATGGTGACCATTTCAAAATGTATATAAATATTGAGTCACTATGATATATACCTGGAACTAATATACTTGTACCCTATGTATACTTCAATTAAAAAAAAAATACTTTCAGATTTACCAATTAAACTTTGCTGGTGGGTTTTGCTATCTTCACAAAGCAAACTAATATACCTTCACCTGAAAAACTCTAGAGTGTTTTGAGATTCTCCCATTTAGCTTTGCTAAAGAGAAAAATGAAAGGCATTAGGCTGGTTAATATCTGTGAGAGGGAGACAGATGATGGCAAAGAACATGAAGAGTACAGAAGACAAAAAAGGAAAATCTCATGGCTACCCATCATCACTCATGTTGTCCCATCCACATACTCAGGGCTTCTATCATACTAATCATTCTTAATCTATTTATTCAGTTTAAATCTTAGACTGTTTCAGTTCAGTTCAGTTCAGTTCAGTCACTCAGCCGTGTCTGCCTCTTTGCGATCCCATGGACTGCAGCACACCAGGCCTCTCTGTCCATCATCAACTCCCAGAGTTTACTCAAACTCATGTCCATTGAGTCGGTGATGCCATCCAACCATCTCATCCTCTGTTGTGCCCTCTCCTCCTGCCTTTAATCTTTCCCAGCATCAGGGTCTTTTCAAATGAGTCAGCTCTTCTCATGAGGTGGACAAAGTATTGGAGTTTCAGCTTCAACATCAGTCCTTTCAATGAACACCCAGGACTGATCTCCTTCAGGATGGACTGGTTGGATCTCCTTGCAGTCCAAGGGACTCTCAAGAGTCTTCTCCAACACCACAGTTCAAAAGCATCAATTCTTCTGCGCTCAGCTTTCTTTATAGTCCAACTCTCACATCCATACATGACCACAGGAAAAACCATAGCCTTGACTAGATGGACCTTTATTGGCAAAGTAATGCCTCTGCTTTTTAATATGCTGTCTAGGTTGGTCATAACTTTCCTTCCAAGGAGTAAGCGTCTTTTAATTTCATGGCTTCAATCACCATCTGCAGTGATTTTGAAGCCCCAAAAAATAAAGTCAGCCACTGTTTGCACTGTTTCCCCATCTATTTGCCATGAAGTGATGGGACTGGATGCCATGATCTTAGTTTTCTGACTGTTGAGCTTCAAGCCAACTTTTTCACTCTCCTCTTTCACTTTCATCAAGAGGCTCTTTAGATCTTCACTTTCTGCCATAAGGGTGGTATCATCTGCATATCTGAGGTTATTGATTACTCAGTAGATTTTCTTCATGTCAATATATGGCAAAAACCACTACAATACTGTAAAGTAATTAGCACCCAATTAAAATAAATAAATAAAAATTTTTAAAAGTTTTAGTCACTCAGTCATGTCTGACTCTTTGTGACCCCATAGACTGTAGCCTACCAGGCTCCTCTGTCCACAGAATTCTCCATGCAAGCACAGTGGAATGGGTTGCATTTCCTATTGGAGGGGATCTTCCTGACCCAGGGATCAAACCCAGGTCTCCCACCTGCGAGCTGATTCTTTACCATCTAAGCCACCAGGGATGTTCATTTAAAACAACAGGTTTGGTGGCCTTATTTTTATAAACTCAAGGAGCTGCTCAGTTTGTGTTAAACAATAGAGTTAGTTAGTGTTCTGAGGTTCTAAGACCCTATCCGTTTACTCTTAAACATTGTGTCCAAAAAACTGTCATCTGCTACATACATCCTGCTCAAGCCAAATCAAACTGAACATCATTTTCCATCCTTGTTCATCATGTGGACAAGTCACTGATCAGGATGTGTTAATATAGGATTTGCTGCCCTCTGCTGGCCGTCTAGGAACCAGCAACTTTTTGAACAGGAAAAATGTTAAATCTCTTGTCTGGTCTGAGATTCAAACAAAAAGGAAAAAACAAATTCACTCACAGTCTGAAATTAAAAATAAAAACTAAAAGCCAAATTTTAAAACCAAAGAGGAAACAAAATCAACACAATTTTATTTTTACTTTAGCATAAGCAGAATTCTATGATATGCATTTAATAACTAAATTTATCTTGCTGAAATATGGTAGTTTGCAATAGCAACAGTGAGAATAGTGAGCAGTTCTGATACCTTTTTATGATGGTGAATGTTTATTTGGCAATGAACATGCTTCTCAAACATTAAAGCAAATATAAAAAATTACTTCCTGTTTCTATATCTGCAAAGGTTTACCCCATCTCTCCTCATATTGCTGAATTCTGGATATAATAAAACAAGCCAGGCATTGTACAATTATGTCATTTTCCAAAATCTATCTAAATGTTACCTTTATTTCTAAACATAACATTGTGGTAAAATGACTATAATTAAGTTATTCTAAATATTTGTAGAACCCTTAGGATTTAGACACACAACCAACAATTTTATTTGATATTCCACATATAAGCAAGGTAAAATACCTCCTATTTTATAGTTTTGTTATTTTTCAGAACATTCTTCCTGAAGTTAAGAATCACAATTATGAAATATAACTAGATGAATTTCCCTATACTGATATTAAGAAGAGATGGCAAGAATACACAGAAGAACTGTACAAAAAAGATCTTCACGACCTAGATAATCACAATGGTGTGATCACTCACCTAGAGCCAGACATCCTGGAATGTGAAGTCAAGTGGGCCTTAGAAAGCATCACTACGAACTAAGCTAGTGGAGGTGATGGAATTCCAGTTGAGCTATTTCAAATCCTGAAAGATGATGCTGTGAAAGTGCTGCACTCAATATTCCAGCAAATTTGGAAAACTCAGCAGTGGCCACAGGACTGGAAAAGGTCAGTTTTCATTCCAATCCCAAAGAAAGGCAATGCCAAAGAATGTTCAAACTACCACACTATTGCACTCATCTTACACGCTAGTAAAGTAATGCTCAAAATTCTCCAAGCCAGGCTTCAGCAATATGTGAACCGTGAACTTCCTGATATTCAAGCTGGTTTTAGAAAAGGCAGAGAAACCAGAGAACAAATTGCCAACATCCGCTGGATCATGGAAAAAGCAAGAGAGTTCCAGAAAAACATCTGTTTCTGCTTTATTGACTATGCCAAAGCCTTTGACTGTGTGGATCACAATAAACTGTGGAAAATTCTGAAAGAGATGGGAATACCAGACCACCTGACCTGCCTCTTGAGAAATCTGTATGCAGGTCAGGATGCAACAGTTAGAACTGGACATGGAACAACAGACTGGTTCCAAATAGGAAAAGGAGTACGTCAAGGCTATATATAGTCACCCTGCTTATTTAACTTATATGCAGAGTACATCATGAGAAACGCTGGGCTGGAAGAAGCACAAGCTGGAATCAAGATTGTCAGGAGAAATATCAATCACCTCAGATATGCAGATGACACCACCCTTATGGCAGAAAGTGAAGAGGAACTCAAAAGCCTCTTGATGAAAGTGAAAGTGGAGAGTGAAAAAGTTGGCTTAAAGCTCAACATTCAGAAAACGAAGATCATGGCATCTGGTCCCATCACTTCATGGGAAATAGATGGGGAAACAGTGGAAACAGTGTCAGACTTTGTTTTGGGGCTCCAAAATCACTGCAGATGGTGACTGCAGCCATGAAATTAAAAGACACTTACTCCTTGGAAGGAAAGTTATGTCCAACCTAGATAGCATATTCAAAAGCAGAGACATTACTTTGCCAACAAAGATTCGTCTAGTCAAGGCTATGGTTTTTCCTGTGGTCATATATGGATGTGAGTTGGACTGTGAAGAAGGCTGAGTGCCGAAGAATTCATGCTTTTAAACTGTGGTGTTGGATAAGACTCTTGAGAGTCCCTTGGACTGCAAGGAGATCCAACCAGTCCATTCAGAAGGAGATCAGCCCTGGGATTTCTTTGGAAGGAATGATGCTAAAGCTGAAACTCCAGTATTTTGGCCACCTCATGCGAAGAGTTGACTCATTGGAAAAGACTCTGATGCTGGGAGGGATTGGGGGCAGGAAGAGAAGGGGACGACAGAGGATGAGATGGCTGGATGGCATCACTGACTCGATGGACGTGAGTCTGGGTGAACTCTGGGAGTTGGTGATGGACAGGGAGGCCTGGCGTGCTGCGATTCATGGGGTCACAAAGAGTCAGACAAAACTGAGTGACTGAACTGAACTGAACTGATGCCAGTTAACTGATTAGGATCAAACATATATTTTGACAACTCCTTTTTACTTGAATACAAAATTTTATAATAGAAAATCTAACATGCTCTAAAAGGATTGATTTTTAGTTACTTTTACACACTGAGGTTAAAAAAAAAAGAGAGAAAGACTAAATTATGAAACTCTTTACACATTGAGCCATCAGATGAGGGCAATTATTTCTATCATGTGCAGCTACAAAAGGAATTTCTTTGAAAAGCCCAGTTCGTTGGGAAAATGCCCCTGAAGAAGGAACTGGCAACATACTCCAGTATTCTTGCCTGGAGAATCCCATGGACAGGCTACAGTCCATGGGGTCACAAAGAGTCGGACACTACTGAAGCGACTGAGCACAGCACAGGATACTAAATGCACAGAAGCAGCTGTTTGCGTGTTTTGTACATCAGCTCAGAAGTGTGATTATAAGTGAGAATGAGGTTCATGATCACTTTCTCTAGGAGAGGCTAATACGGAAAGACAATAATCACTATGAGCATCATCAACCACCAACCTAACCACCTTTTACTGAGCATATTATATACATAAAAGAGAAGACTAATTACTTTCCCTTTACAACTTCATTTAAGTCTCACAACAATGTGTTAGTCGCTCAGTTGTGTCCAAATCTTTGTAGCCCCATGGACTGCAGCCTGCCAGGGTTCTCCGCCCATGGAATTCTCCAGGCAAGAATACTGGTGTAGGTTGCCATTCACAACAATATTCCTGGGCATTATCACCTCCATTTACAGATGAGAAAATTGTGGCACAGACAATCTAGGTGTCTTGCCTCAGATCACACCTTACAAGTCAGAGTGGGAGGTGGTTTCCAACCCTAGGTTGGCACTGAGGTTCATGTGTTTTTTAGTTAAGTGATAGCTCTATGTATTACAAATGCTTTGTTTATTACCAACATAAATATATCAAATATTGAAAAGAAGTTTAGTCATTAAAACTTTAAAAAAGACTTCTTTTTACTGTGTGTGTGTACGTGAGTATGTAAATCTTGAAGAGTGAGCACATAAAAGGCCAAGTGAGATCATTAATTTTAATTTTTCTATTTCTATGCACTCTACCAAATAGCTCTAATAAATATGAAAAGTCTTTTGTTGCTTTGGAAACAAAAAGCTGTCTGAGCAACACCAGAACCATCCTTCAGTTTGTCTGAGTCACTCGATTTGAAACATCTTTTATCCTTAAAGGCCACAAGAAGTCAGTCTTGAAGAGACTTCTCAAACGCTTGAAATATGATTCTCTTGCTAAAAAAGGCACTATTTAGGATTTGTTTAAAATAGCTACTCTCTTTTGAAAGATTTAAAACAAACTTAACCTCACCATATACACACATTGAAATTAAGTTCTTGCATTTTTCTTGTTGATAAAGCAATCATATAAAGTATAATGAGAAGACCAGCTAGAGTCAGAATCTATAAAATCCCATGTTCTCAGAGATCTCCTGGAAAAAAAAAAAGAAAGGAGTAACACTGTTCTTTGTTGAACTATGTCAAGGAAAAAAATAATTTACAAAGAGTTTACTTATTGGGACCTGAACTTATGCTGAGAATTTAAGTCTGAAAATATGATTAAAAGCAAAGTGGACTTTCCACTGCACCTTGTCTTAGAAGGCATCTTCTAAGTGCTTGCAATGTGTTCTCTTTGCTCTAGTAAACCCTATGAATCATTGATCTACGTTGTAGCTAATCAAGATGCTTTGTTTCACCTCCCTTTCGTCAGCATACAAAAGCTTATGTCAGGAAAATTTTCTGAGGTAATCAATCCTAAGAAAAAAAATGAATCAGGAAGAAAAGATCATGAATAAGTGCTTTATAGAACTATTTAAATTCACTGTTTTTAACATTGCCATATCTGCAAAGGCAACATTTCTTCCATCCTGTTTTACAATAATTGATTTTTAATTAGAAAACAACTATGATTAAATCAATTCATCATCCAAAATCATGTTTTACTATCCATTCCATCACTGTTTAACCTACTTATTACCAATTTCCCATGGACTGTAATTAACTAAAGTTTTTCTTTGTCCCCATTAACTCCAGTTCATCAAGGTTATTGTCTGCTTATTATTCACTTCAAAAAATCATTTTAAATCATGAATCATGTTGAAGGAGAAAGAGATAGCTGAAATCTATCTTTTTGGAAGCTATAAAGGGATGACAAAAACCCTTACCTATAATAACAAAGTGTTATTTCTTAAAATACCAGACTTTGAATAGAAATAACCTCTAGCTTTATGTTACTAATGCACACTAATTCTTATTTACTGTTCACTGTATTTTGAGACAGGCTCTTTGTTAAGTACTACACATGCATGGATACAATCTTCACAGGCATATTATAAAATAAGGACTACTAAGAGCAAAGTTATAAAAGGTATTTTAAATTCCTTAGCTAATAAAAGACAATACCAGGACCTGAGTCTGATCTGACTGACTCCATAGTTTAATCACTCCATTCCTCTACTGTAGAGTTATTACAAGATTCTCCTTTAGAGCTGTGTATTCTTAGTGGATGAACTAGCCTTCTGTCTAGAATAGACTGGGTGTGTGTGTGTGTTTAAAGCATTTCTACAGTTCATCTTCCTTACATATGACTCCTTACTTTCCATAAAATCTTATTCCTTTTTAAGTTGCATATTTTCTTATTTGCCAGCTGATTTTAAAAACTGACTGCACTGATAGAATGATAGGTGCACATTCATCTATGAAGGACTGTACTTTATTCAGGCCAGTTAGGTGGCAAACCATAGAAATCCGTCTCATACTGGCTTAAGAAATAAGGGGAATACATTGCTGTGCATGACCGACCCCCAGGAATCACAGAGATGGGGTGCAAGACAAGCAGAAATGTAAACTCGACAAGTGTCTCTCAACATCTGTGATCCCAATTTCTCTAGTTTCTTTTGCCTGAGACTGCCTTCTGGCTGCAGTAGAATTGGCTGTCAGAACCTCTGGGCCCCAAACCTGGAAAAAAGTGAAAGTGCTACTTGCTCAGTTGTCTCCAACTCTTTGGAACCCCGTGGCCTATAGCCCACCGGGCTCCTCTGTCCATGGGATTTCCCAGGCAAGGGTACTGGAGTTAGTTGCAATTTCCTTCTTCAAGGGATCTTTCCAACCCAGAGATCGGGCCTCAGTCTCTTGCATTGCAGGCAGATTCTTTACTAACTGAGCTATGAGGTAAGCCCATGATCCTAGTATAACTGAATCTATTTCGATGAATTCCCTTTATCAAACAATGATGCACATTTACAATGAGGTAATTTGTACAGCTTTAATAGGGAAAATGTTTCTATATTTTTTCATGGAGATTAAAAATAATAATTTTCAAGACCAGTATTATTACATTTGAGCTCTGCAAACAGATAGTGGTTACAAAAAGAAGTTTCAGTTGGAGTAGACAGAAGATTGTAAAGAGGCAACCCGGGGAAGGATCTCTTCGTAGAAGGCACGGCTGGGAATCCCACTCCCTCATGCTTCCTCTTAGATCAAAGTAGCTGGCTAACTATAGAGGTTTAGTTGATTGGATCTTCACTGGGATTATACAAAGAGGCCTCTGGTGTTAGAAAAGCTGACTCATTGGAAAAGATGACAATACTGAGAAAGATTGAGGGCAGGAGGAGAAGGGGGCGACAGAGGATGAGGTGGTTGGACGGCATCATTGACTCAATGGACATGAGTTTGAGCAAACTCCAGCAGACAGGGAAGGACAGCGAAGCCAGTTTATGGGGTCACAAAGAGTTGGACACGACTGAACAATTGAACAATAACATTGCGTTGGCACCAGCTTGAACTTTAAGACTTTATCAAAGTCAAGGATGCATGAAAAGTTTCCCATGAACAAGATATAGAGAACTTGGGTAAGTGAACTATTCAAGAAGTCAGGGACAGAATTCAACAAAGAGTATACAGAGAGTAGTCATCCAGGAAACCAGATTAAGGGGCTGTGGCCACCAGAAGACAGTCCGCACTCAAGATATAGAATTTGTACACAGAGAAGCCCAGCACAAGTGATCTACAAGCGAAAGAACTGCCCCTAATGTTCAGCCAAGCACAGAGAGTCAACGTCTGTGGAGCAGATGGCTCTGCTGCTAAAAGTCAACAGTCAAGAAATAGTTATTTCAGTCCACCTAAACAAAGGTCATTGGGCAATTTGGTTGGCAGGGGAAATGAACTGGTCAACAATTCAGCTTCAATAGAGTGTGAAAAAATGCTAAATTCTTCCTGTCTTTAAAGCGGGCACTAGATAGTACATTGTGTGGTGCCAAATTTAATGTATTCAAGGAACTTATTTCATCTTAAGAGTCAAATTGCTAGAGAGGGTATGATGGAACATGACAGTTGCATTTTTCTAATCTATGCACAGACTCCTTAGGTTTACACTCCAGACAGCTAGTATCAGGATTTCATGTTCATAATTTTCTTTTTATCTGACTGTAATAAAGTAAGAAAATTTGAACTTTCACAACCACAGATCTCTCTCTTTTTTCTTTTTTTTTTTTTTGATTCACATGGCTTTTTTGAGTCTTTCTTCATGCATAAAGTTAGGAAAATTGAACTGTCTCCCTCTAATGAACAAACCAAGCATGACACAGAGAGATATTTGAGCTGTCTACTAGATTTCCATGAAGGAAAATAAGTCCCAAGGTCCCAAGGCATACATTACATGCGATAAGCTACCACCTAGAATATTATTAGTTGCGCACCATCTTTGGGAGAACTGAACAAAGTCATTCCACCATCTATGTTCTGTGGTTTAGATGAGGAATCTAGATCAAAAATGCAAACCTCTGCCATGGAATGGGTATCTCCAAATGTCTTTTCTCTTTGGTAAGAAGGTCGTTTGAAAAATCTTGTTTGTATCATCATCTGGCCCTCATCTTCCTCCCACAGCATTCTGTGCTGCACAGCACTGTTTATTTTCTATTAAAATGAGAAAGTTTTAATCTCCCCTGCTACATCTTATGCTACATCAGGTCAGGAACTGCTTCTTAATTCTTCAATATCTAGCAAAGAACGCATCAATGTTGGCTAAAAAAATGACAGTTAACTTGAAACTTCTTCAACTCATGATTTAGAATCTCAACAACAACAAAACAGAATAATGATGATGCTTGCTTACTCTGTGAATTGTAAGTTTTGTCTGTTTGCCCAAACATGGCCTTTCGCAGAGAATCTAGTACCACCAACAGGGAAGGGAGGGGCAGTGTGAATTCAATAGAAATACAAAAATTCTGACGTAAAATATGAGTTAATATTTGCATATCTAATCTTACAAAACATCAGCATTTATAAAATTACTACAGATTTTGGTCTAACTTTGCTCGTAACTTTGGTTAAGTGTCTTGCAAGTGTGAAGGAGCATAAACATTACACCAAGGCTCAGCTGCTAGTAGATTAAGCACATTGGATAAAGAAGGTTCCGTAGAGAAAAAGTCTGATGTTCTGATTTATGTTCCTAAGCCACATAGAATCATCTGCAGGCACGAACTCAAAATACAAAATACAGAGGAAAGTTTTCCTATTAGACTGAAGACATTTTTTTTGTTTTTCTTACAACAAAATGAAACTCACATGTTAAGTGCAATTGAAAACTAGGATTCGATACACAAAGCAAAAGAAAAATACAGGGTAGGGTGGGGAGGAAGGTGGGAAGGAGGGTCAAGAGGGAAGGGACATATATATATCCCTATGGCTGATTCATGTTGATGTTTAGCAGAAACCAACACAATTCTGTAAATCAATTATTCTTCAATCGAAAAATAAATTAAGAAAAATAATAGAATTCAATTCTAGTCTAAATTTCTATCCAAAAGCTTTGCAAATTTAGAAAAAAAAATTATTTATCCCTTCTGAGATTTGGTTTTCTCCTTCAGTAAACAAACAATTTTGTGAGGTGACTTTTCTCTTTCTTCTCATTCTAAGAACTCTATAACATAGCCCCAAGAATGTTTATGATATCCTCATAACTTTCATGTATATTGCCCCAGGTTTTTTAAGGGCAATGAGTATTTAAAACAAAATAAAAAGTCACTTTATACCTAAAAGTGAAAAGGGGGCAGAAGAGTTTCTATCTTGACAGAGTTTATCTCCCTCTCCTGAAAATAATCTTGGAAATCAGACTCCAGATGTGCCAGCAACTCCTGAGATCACACTCACAGGCTGGGGAGGAAAAATATTACACATGGGATGTGATGAACTGCCTGTGCTGATTTCACATTAAATACGGAAAAACACCTTAATAAGATTATGCTGAAACATGTGATACCTGTGCTCAGAATACTCGCAAAGATTTTGAAAGATGCATTTTTTATAAAGGTGTGAGATTTGGGTAAATGATATATTAAAGAAATAAAATGTGTCAGAAGAAGTGTATACTATGTACAACATGATACATATTAACTTATTTTTATATATGAGCTATAATATATAAGAATTTTGTATACATGTTGCATTGATATATATGAGAGATGAGAAATATGTATCAGATTTTACAGCTATATATATAATTTGAGATATAAACATAGCTTAAATTCACCTGTGTGACTGTGAGTATAAAATATATATATATATGTGTGTGTGTCTACATATAATTTACACTTTTTTTAGTTCTTTTCCAATGTTACTGACAAGCAAACTTGTCTCTCGTATATCAGAAAATATAAGAAATAGAGACAGAGATTTACAGAAGAATTCTCTGTCCTTTTATTTATATTGCATGCATGCTCAGTAGCTTAAGTTGTGTCCTACTCTTTATGACCCCATGGACTATAGCCCACCAGGCTCCTCTGTCCATGGGATTCTCCAGGCAAGAATACTGGAGTGGGGTGCCATTTCCTTCTCCAGGGGGTCTTCCTGACACAGGGATCAAACCCACATCTCTTATGTCTCCTGTATTATCAGGCAGGTTTTTTACCACTAGAACCACCTGGGAAGCCCCTATTTATATTAAGTGTTGTTAAATATGCTACTAGAGAAAAGTGACTTTCTCCTGAAAAGATAGCTAACTTCTAAACTTGTGACACTGTAAAGATCAATATTACATGGAGATCCACATTTATTCAAAATATTAATGTGAGACAGATTTCAATTAATTCTAGGAATAATGGCAATCTTCTTGCTATTAAAGTTTCTAATACATTTGGTTTATAAGACTGAATTCATAAGAAATGTATTTACACATGGCTTCCAGAAGAAAACTTACATCTATAATAAGGATCTAGATAGCATAGTAATTTATGGGCCATATGTAAAATTTCTGATTCTCTATTTCTTGTTATTTCTCTTCTTCTCTAAGTTTCACAAATATAGGTATTCTTTCTTGTGTCCTCATTCATTTTTTCATTCTTTTATTTCATCACTCATACAAAACTGAGTATCTATTATATACCAATACATTGTGTAAAGGATGAGGAGGAGGAGGTGGAGGAAGGGGGATGGAAACAGAGAGAGGCCCAAGGGAAAGAAGCAGATTGGAAGACTTCCCCGTGCTTGGGGAACTAGTAGCAGGCCCTTCGTGCTTCTCTTCCCCTCTCCCTCTGTCCTGTCCTTTCTCCAACCTTACACTTTCTATGCAGATCATTCCTAAGACTATCTCCCCAGTCTTAAAGTTTCTCTGCTGCTGCTGCAAAGTCACTTCAGTCGTGTCCGACTCTGTGCGACCCCATAGATGGCAGCCCACCAGGCTCCCCTGTCCCTGGGATTCTCCAGGCAAGAACGCTGGAGTGGGTTGCCATTTCCTTCTCCAATGCAGGAAAGTGAAAAGTGAAAGTGAAGTCACTCAGTCGTGTTCGACTCTTAGTGCTCTTGTCAAACACTCCCACTGAATGGCTTCATCAGGTTCTTAAATGTGCCCGTGATAGAGTATTTTCATCTTTGCTTCCATTTCCATGCCCCCTCTTCTCTCAGTGGTATCACTGATTCTCTCATTTACCTAGGTTCTGAATCTAAGATTTGTCAGTGATTTTTCACTTTCTCTTTACTCTTATAATGATTAGTTGGCACACAATTGGAGAAGACTCTTGAGAGTCCCTTGGACTGCAAGGAGATCCAACCAGTCCATTCTAAAGGAGATCAGCCCTGGGATTTCTTTGGAAGGAATGATGCTAAAGCTGAAACTCCAGTATTTTGGCCACCTCATGCGAAGAGTTGACTCATTGGAAAAGACTGTGATGCTGGGAGGGATTGGGGGCAGGAGGAGAAGGGGACGACAGAGGATGAGATGGCTGGATGGCATCACTGACTCAATGCACGTGAGTCTCAGTGAACTCGGAGTTGGTGATGGACAGGGAGGCCTGGCGTGCTGCGATTCATGGGGTCGCAAAGAGTCGGACACGACTGAGCAACTGAACTGAACGGAGTATCTATTTTACTCTGACAATATTTCATATTAGTTTCTTCTTATCTTCTCTTACTTCCATTACCCTAAGTTTAAATCATTATTTCTCTTGGCTGGATTTTCTGAACACCTTCATAACTGATTTCTCACTTCTCTTGATCTTTACGTTGATCCAGTATACAACTTGTCAGATACTTTGCCCAAAACACTACTTTATATTTTGGTAAATTTCATTACTTTGCCTCGAAAGTCTTCAGTGCCCTAGGTTAGAGGACATATGATGATTAACATTGTATAATGCACTTAAAGTGCTTAGTGTGGCGCTTACCATATAGTAAGTTATTCCATTATAATGAACAATTTTTATGTGTCATTGTTTACAAAAAACAAAGCATGTCAAAATATTCAACTCTCCATCTAGCCATTCTTTTAAAATGTCTGTATTGTACAAGAGCTCTGTACCAGACTGCCTATACTCAAGTCCTCTGGATTGCAAAATGTTACACTTGGGTAAATTGCATAACCTCTTTGTGCTTCCATATATTGATCTACATAATTGTAACAATAATATTAGTGTCTACTTTGCAGTATTATTGCAATGATTAAATAATTGATGCATACAAATCAAGTATAGGACACGTTTAAAGATTCAGTTAAGGTTAGATATTATTCATAGCTATTCAAAGCCAGCCATAATCTTTCTCCAAATTACCCAATAGGCTTTATCTTTCATCATCTGTTCATTAGTTCTGTTTCATCTCTTCTGCTTTTCTACAGTGTGTTCAAGCTCTTAGACTGTCTTTGTTTCTCTCCCTTCTAGATGAAAGTTCCTGAAAACCATACCTTTTCCACATTTATATATCTAAAATATCTTTCACATAGGAATTTAATAAGTACTTGTTGAAAAATGTATCACTATTGTCAAACCCTCAAGTATTTCAACATGCCATTCTATTTGTGGTGTTTCTAAATACTTGAATCTTGATTTATATATGGGAATTTTCAGAGGCTGAGATGAATATATAAGCCATCATTTGCCCTATTTTGAAAATTTTATTCTTTATTTATGAATAAATTATAGCATCTATTTATGAATCAGCTAGGTCATTTATTCTGTTCACATACACACACAAAGACTGTCTGGGCTAATTTTTGCTTGAACTTTTCTTATAAGAATTTCAGTCTTTTCCTTGGTCTATTAGATTCATCAAACCTGCTTTTCAAGTTAGGTGTGTCAATTCATAAGCAACACAGGAGGTTTGGATTTGGTTTGGATTGGTTTGTGTGTGGATGTTTCTTCCTTTTTTTGTTTTTCCACAAAGCTATAGGGTGGATTTTTATATAGTTTTTTCAAAAGTTAAAGGTGTTTATGGTTAAAAAGAGAGAGAGAGAGATCTCCTCTAGGTTCCCTATCCCTGGTTATATTAGTTTTCCAGGGCTGCCATAACAAATGGGGTGGCTTAAAACAACAGAAACTCAGTGCTTCACAGTTCTTGAAGAGAGAAGCCTAAAATCAACATGTAAGCAGAGCCGTGCTTCCTCTGAAATACGTGGGGAAAAAATCTTTCCTTTCCTCGTATCTTCTAGCAATGGCTGTAATCCTTGGCATTCCTTGGTTTGCAGCTGCATCACCCTATTCTCTGCCTCTGTTATCACATAGCATCACCCTGTATGTCTGTGTCTTCACATGGTGCTTTTCTCTTCTTAAAAGAATACCAGACATATTGAATTGTGTGCATGTGTGCTCAGTTACTCAGTCATGCCCAACTCTTTGCGACCCTATGGAATATAGCCCATCAGGCTCCTCTGTCCATGGAAACTTCTAGGCAAAAATACTGGAGTGGGTTGCCACTTCTTACTCCAGGGGATCTTCCTGACCTGGGGATCAAACCCGTATCTCTTGCATCTCCTGCTTTGGCAGGTGGATTCTTTACCATTGCACCACAAAAGACCTCAACCTGATTATATCCTCCAAATCCCTACTCCCATGTAAGATCACATTTATAGGCAGAAGGGTTAGAAACTCAACACATTGAGGGTGGGGGCAGGGGAGATATAATTCAAATCATAACACATAAGGGTGTCCAGGACAGGCCACTGTGGCATAAAAATTATTTTAAATTGAAGGGCATTTGAGTTCCTAAAATCTCTTATCTGCCTAAAAGCAGAGGGTCTCAAAAGAACTCAGAAGGAACTCCTCATAAATCCCTTCCCAATAGCAATTCTAACACTGCATGCATGCATGCTAAGTCACTTCAGTCGTGTCTGACTCTTTGTGACCACCCTATGGACTGTAGCCTGCCAAGCTTCCCTGTTCATAGGATTCTCCAGGCAAGAATACTGGAGTGGGTTGCTGTGCCGTCTTTCAGAGGATCTTCCCAACCCAGGAATTGAACCCAAGTCTCTTAAGTCTCCTGCATTAGAGATAATTCACTCTAAAATGAGAAGGCATCACCACACCCAAACAGACATTGTCTCAGGACCATCATATCTCCCATCTACTTCCCTAAGGCTCATTTATCTTTCCTAAAAGTAATTTGTTTTCCTATCAGTGCACTTCTCCCATTCCCTGTCACCTGTTAAAATGGTATACAAGTCCCATATTCTAACCACCCCTTTGAATCACATTTTTATTTGTTTTTTTTTTTTTTTGCATTTATTTTTTAAAATTTATTTATTTTTAATTAAAAGATAATTTCTCTACAGAATTTTGTTGTTTTCTGTCAAACCTCAACATGAATCAGCCATAGGTACACATATGTTCCCTCCCTCTTGAACCTCCTTCCATGAATCACATTTTTAAATAAACTTCCATATGTATGGATATGGTTAATTAAACATGTTTTCCCTTCCTGTCTTCCCTGCCTTTTGTTAATTTAATTTGCAAGCTCCTCAAAATAGAATCCAAGGGAAAAGAGAAAAAGGTCTTCTACTGACATAGTGGTAAACTCAATATATGCTTAATGATGAACTATCTGGAATTTTCCCCTACACACCTGTCAGTCTTGCTCCAGGACTTTTATAAATCTAGGTGTGGTAGTACCAACATCTATTCTACATAATGTTGAGACGGGCCTGGTAAAAAGTGGAGGTTATCTGATAGTTTTGAAAATATTAGACATTTCTGGTATATACCAAATGAACAGAACACTAGGATAAACAGATGACAAATAAACCCAAACAAAATCTAGGAATACTATACAGTCACTTAGCAGTAAAAGGGCTGTGTGTGGTTAATTCAGGCACAGCCTGATTAAACCTAAGTTCTTTAATCTCTATCCTAAAATCTTTCCAAGAAAGTAAGAAGACTCATTTTTAGATAGATTCACCATTACTCCTTCAGAATAATCTAGCAGCAGCTGGGATTACAGAACATCTCTTCAAAGCTAATGACCACTTCTGGTAAGTTTCCTGGAAAAGCTCCAGGGTGCCTAGAGGCAACAAATCGGCCTGTTGGCCTTTACATTAAGCTAGTAAGTGAAAAGAGGAGAAAAGAATGAAGACATGGTATGTCAGCGGCATTCGGAGAACACGCCCAAGCACTATTATTTCTGTCCCGTTACTAATACAGACTTATACAATGTAAGAACATACAGGGCCCCCTGACCCTGACTCTTCACAAATATCTCACTAACACCATAACATATGAGATATGAGATGCATTTAACCTTTGAAAATAGATATAGCTATAAATAAACATCAGTCCTTCTAGTTTCCATTTTATTAAAATTTGGACATTTAACAAATTCAAACAAAGTCCATCTGGCTCAATGTCAGGGGTGAGAGGTGGAAGGGAGGTTCAAGAGGGAAGGGAAATATGTATACTTATTACTGAAAGTTATGACCAACCTAGAAAGCATATTAAAAAGCAGAGAGGAGGCAGTTCTAAGATGGTGGAGGAATAGGACAGGGAGACCACTTTTTCCACCACATATTCATCAAAAGAACATTTGAACACTGAGAAAATTCCACAAAACAACTTCTGAATGCTGGCAGAGGACATCAGGCACCCAGAAAGGCAGCCCATTGTCTTCGAAAGGAGATGGAGAAGTCTTGAGGCTACTGTAAGAATAAGACTGAAAACCACAGGCAGGAGGCTTAAGTACAAATCGTGAGAACACCTGAGAACTCCTGACTCCAGGGAACATTAATCGATAGAAGCTCATCAAAATGCCTCCATACCTACACTGAAATGAAGCACCACCCAAGGGCCAACAAGTTCCAGAGCAAGACATACCACACAAATTCTCCAGCAACACAGGAACATAGCCCTGAGCTTCAATATATAGGCTTCCCAAAGTCACACCAAACCCACTGACATCTCAAAACTCATTACTGGACACTTCATTGCACTCCAGAGAGAAGAAATCCAGCTCCACCCACCAGAACACAGACACAAGCTTCCCTAACCAGGAAACCTTGACAAGCCACCGGTCCAAACCCACCCACAGCAAAGAACCTCCACGATAAAGAGGAACCACAAACTGCCAGAATACAGAAAGGCCATCCCAAACACAGCAATATAAACAAGATGAAAAGGTAAAGAAATATCCAGCAGGTAATGGAACAGGATAAATGCCCACCAAACTAAACAAAAGAGGAAGAGATAGGGAATCTACCTGATAAAGAATTCTGAATAATGATAGTGAAAATGATCCAAAACCTTGAAAATAAATTGGAGTTACAGATAAATAACCTGGAGACAAGGATCGAGAAGATCCAAGAAAGGTTTAACAAGGACCTAGAAGAAATAAAAAAGAGTCAATATATAATGAATAATGCAATAAATGAGATAAAAAACACTCTGGAGGGAGCCAAAAGTGGAATAAAGAAGGCAGAAGATAGGATAAATGAGGTAGAAGATAGAATGGTAGAAATAAATGAAACAGAGAGGAAAAAAGATAAACAAATTAAAAGAAATGAGGACAACTTCAGACACCTCTGGGACAATGTTAAACGCCCCAACATTCAAATCTTAGGAGTCCCAGAAGAAGAAGACAAAAAGAAAGACCGTGAGAAAATACTTGAGGAGATAATAGTTGAAAATGTCCCTAAAATGGGGAAGGAAATAATCACCCAAGTCCAAGAAACCCAGAGAGTCCCAAACAGGATAAACCCAAGGCGAAACACCCCAAGACACATATTAATCAAATTAACAAAAAACAAATATAAAAAGCAGCAAGGGAAAAACAACAAATAACACACAAGGGGATTCCCATAAGGATAACAGTTGATCTTTCAATAGAAACTCTTCAGGCCAGAAGGGAATGGCAGGACATATTTAAAGTGATGAAAGAAAATAACCTACAGCCAAGATTACTGTACCCAGCAAGGATCTCATTCAAATATGAAGGAGAAATCAAAAGCTTTACAGACAAGTAAAAGCTGAGAGAATTCATCACCACCAAACCAGTTCTCCAACAAATGCTAAAGGATCTTCTCTAGACAGGAAACACAGAAAGGGTGTATAAACATGAACCCAAAACAATAAAGTAAATGGCAACGGGATCATACTTATCAATAATTACCTTAAATGTAAATGGGTTGAATGCCCCAACCAAAAGACAAAGACTGGCTGAATGGATACAAAAACAAGACCCTTATATATGTTGTCTACAAGAGACCCACCTTGAAACAAAGGACACATACAGGCTGAAAGTGAAGGACTGGAAAAAGATGTTCCATGCAAATAGAGACCAAAAGAAAGCAGGAGTAGCAATACTCATATCAAATAAAATAGACTTTAAAACAAAGGCTGTGTTATGTAGTGTCTAAAGATGGACACTACATAATGATCAAAGGATCAATCCAAGAAGATATAACAACTATAAATATATATTCACCCAACATAGGAGCACCACAATATGTAAGACAAATGCCAACAAGTATGAAAGGGGAAATTAACAATAACACAATAATAGTGGGAGACTTTAATACCCCACTCACACCTATGGATAGACCAACTAAACAGAAAATTAACAAGGAAACACAAACTTTAAATGATACAATAGACCAATTACACCTAATTGATATCTATAGGACATTTCACCCCAAAACAATGAATTTCACCTTTTTCTCAAGAGCACACGGAACCTTCTCAAGGATAGATCACATCCTGGGCCATAAATCTAGCCTTGGTAAATTCAAAAAAATTGAAATCATCCCAAGCATCTTTTCTGACCACAATGCAGTAAGATTAGATCTCAATTACAGGTGAAAAACTATTAAAAATTCCAACATATGGAGGCCGAACAACACGCTGCTGAATAACCAACAAATCACAGAAGAAATCAAAAAAGAAATTAAAATATGCATAGAAATGAATGAAAATGAAAACACAACAACCCAAAACCTATGGGACACTGTAAAAGCAGTGCTAGGGGGAAGGTTCATAGCAGTACAGGCTTACCTCAAGAAACAAGAAAAAAGTCAAATAAATAACCTAACTGTACACCTAAAGCAACTAGAAAAGGAAAAAATGAAGAAACCCAGGACTATTTTAAGGACATAAATCTTAAAAAATAGGGCAGAAATAAATGCAAAAGAGACCATAGCAAAATAACAAAGCCAAAAGCTGGTTCTTTGAGAAGATGAATAAAATTGACAATCCATTAGCAAGACTCATCAAGAAACAAAGGGGAAAAAATCAAATCAACAAAATTAGAAATGAAAATGGAGAGATAACAACAGACAACACAGAAATACAAAGGATCATAAGAGATTATTATCAGAAACTACATGCAAATAAACCCACTCCAGTGTTCTTGCCTGGAGAATCCCAGGGACAGGGGAGCCTGGTGGGCTGCCGTCTATGGGGTCACACAGAGTTGGACACGACTGAAGCGACTTAGCAGCAGCAGCAGCAGCATATGCAAATAAAATGGACAACTTGGAAGAAATGGACAAATTCTTAGAAGAGTACAACTTTCCAAAACTGAGCCAGGAAGAAATAAAAAATCTTAACAGACCCATCACAAGCACAGAAATTGAAACTGTAATCAGAAATCTTCCAACAGACAAAAGCCCAGGACCAGATGGCTTCACAGCTGAATTCTACCAAAAATTTAGAGAAGAGCTAACACCTATCCTACTCAAACTCTTCCAGAAAATTGCAGAGGAAGGTAAATTTCCAAACTCATTCTAAGAGGCCACCATCACCCTAATACCAAAACCCAACAAAGATGCCACAAAAAAGAAAACTACAGGTCAATATCACTGATGAATATAGATTCAAAAATTGTTAACAAAATTATAGCAAACAGAATCCAACAACACATTAAAAAGATCATACATCATGACCAAGTGGGCTTTATCCCAGGGTTGCAAAGATTCTTCAATATCCATAAATCAATCAATGTAATACACCACATTAACAGATTGAAAGATAAAAACCATATGATTGTCTCAATAGATGCAGAGAAAGCCTTTGACAAAATTCAACATCCATTTATGATAAAAACCTTCCAGAAAGCAGGCATAGAAGGCACATACCTCAACATAATAAATGCTATGTATGACAAACCCACAGCAAACAATATCCTCAATGGAGAAAAATTGAAAGCATTCCCACTAAAGTCAGGAACAAGACATGGGTGCCCACTTTCACCACTACTATTCAACATAGTTTTGGAAGTTTTGGCCACAGCAATCAGAGCAGAAAAAGAAATAAAAGGAATCCAGATTGGAAAAAAGAAGTAAAACTCTCACTGTTTGCAGATGACATGATCCTCTACACAGAAAACCCTAAAGACCCCACCAGAAAATTACTAGAGCTAATCAATGAATATAGAAAAGTTGCAGGATATAAAGTCAACCCACAGAAATCCTTTGCATTTCTATACACTAACAATGAGAAAACTGAAAGAGAAATTAAGGAAACAATTCCATCCACCACTGCAACGAAAAGAATAAAATACTTAGGAATATATCTACTTAAAGAAACTAAAGACCTACATATAGAAAACTATAAAACACTGGTGAAAGAAATCAACAAGGACACAAATAGATGGAGAAATATACCGTGTTCATTGATCAGAAGAATCAATATAGTGAAAATGAGTATACTACCCAAAGCAATCTATAGATTCAATGCAATCCCTATCAAGCTACCAGCGATATTTTTCAGAGAACTAGAACAAATAATTTCACAATTTGTTTGGAAATACAAAAAACCTCGAATAGCCCAAGCAATTTTGAGAAAGAAGAATGGAACTAGAGGAATCAACCTGCCTGACTTCAGGCTCTACTAAAAAGCCACAGTCATCAAGACAGTATGGTACTGGCACAAAGACAGAAATATAGATCAATGGAACAAAATAGAAAGCCCAGAGATAAATCCATGCACTTATGGACACCTTATCTTTGACAAAGGAGGCAAGAATATACAGTGGAGAAAAGACAATCTCTTTACCAAGTGGTGCTGGGAAAACTGGTCAACCACTTGTAAAAGAATGAAACTAGAACACTTTCTAACACCATACACAAAAATAAACTCAAAATGGATTAAAGATCTAAACATAAGACCAGAAACTATAAAACTCCAAGAGGAAAACATAGGCAAAACACTCTCCGACACAAATCACAGCAGGATCCTCTATGACCCACCTCCCAGAATATTGGAAATAAAAGCAAAAATAAACAAATGGGACCTAATTAAAATTAAAAGCTTATGCACAACAAAGAAAACTATAAGCAAGGTGAAAAGACATGGGAGAAAATAATAGCAAACAAAGCAACAAAGAATTAATCTCAAAAATATACAAGCAGTTCCTGCAGCTCAATTCCAGAAAAATAAATGACTCAGTCAAAAAGTGGGCCAAAGAAATAAACAGACATTTCTCCAAAGAAGACATACATGTGGCTAACAAACACATGAAAAGATGCTCAACATCACTTGTTATCAGAGAAATGCCACAAAACCACAATGAGGTACCATTTCATGCCAGTCAGAATGGCTGCTATCCAAAAGTCTACAGGCAATAAATGCTGGAGAGGGTGTGGAGAAAAGGGAACCCTCTTACACTGTTGGTGGGAATGCAAACTAGTACAGCCACTATGGAGAACAGTGTGGAGATTTCTTAAAAAACTGGAAATAGAACTGTCATATGACTCAGCAATCCCACTGCTGGACATACATACTGTGGAAACCAGAATTGAAAGAGACACATGTACCCCAATGTTCATCGCAGCACTGTTTATAATAGCCAGGACATGGAAGCAACCTAGATGTCCATCAGCAGATGAATGAATAAGAAAGCTGTGGTACATATACACAATGGAATATTACTCAGCCATTAAAAAGAATACATTTGAATCAGTTCTAATGAGGTGGATGAAACTGGAGCCTATTATACAGAGTGAAGTAAGCCAGAAAGAAAAACACCAATACAGTATACAAATGCATATATATGGAATTTAGAAAGATGGTAACAATAACCCTGTATGCAAGACAGCAAAAGAGACACAGATGTATAGAGTAGTCTTTTGGACTCTGTGGGAGACGGCGAGGAGGGGATGATATGGGAGAATGGCATTGAAACATGTAAATTATCACATGTGAAACGAATTGCCAGTCCAGGTTCAATGCATGATACAGGGTGCTCAGGGCTGGTGCACTGGGATGACCTAGAGGGATGGGATGGGGAGAGAGGTGGGAAGGAGGTTGAGGATGGGGAACACATGTACACCCATGGCGGATTCATGTCAATGTATGGCAAAACCAATATTGTAAAGTAAAATAAATAAATAAAACTGGAAAAAAATATTGTTGATCTGGGTGTGTATTATGAGAGAGAGCTGCAGTCCTAGTCTATCTCTGGTACTTACAAGTCACATAACCTTGGCAAACTTAAAAAATAAATAAATAAAATAAAAAGCAGAGTCATTACTTTGCCAACAAAGGTCCGTCTAGTCAAGGCTATGGTTTTTTCAGTGGTCAGGTATGGATGTGAGAGTTGGACCATAAAGAAAGCTGAACGCTGAAAAATGATGCTTTTGAATTGTGGTGTTGAAGAAGACTCTGGGGAGCCCCTTGGACTACAAGGAGATCCAACCAGTCCATCCTAAAGGAGATCAGTCCTGAATGTTCATTGGAAGGACTGATGTTGAAGCTGAAACTCCAATACTTTGGCCACCTGATGCAAAGAGCTGACTTATTGGAAAAGCCCCTGATGCTGGGAAAGATTAAAGGCAGGAGGAGAAGGGGACGACTGAGGATGAGATGGTTGGATAGTATCACTGACTCAATGGACATGGGTTTGGGTGGACTGTGGGAGTTGGTGATGGACAGGGAGGCCTGGCATGCTGCGGTTCATGGGGTCGCAAAGAGTTGGACACGACTGAGGGACTGAACTGAACTGAACTGATGGCTGATTTATGTTGATGTATGGCAGAAGCCATCACAATATGGTAAAGTAATTATCCTCCAATTAAAAATAAAATTTAAATAAAAATAAAAAATAAAGAAGACAGTTAACCTACTTCAAGTAACAAAAAATAATAAAGAAAATAAATATACAAGGAAATAATTGATATTTAGAATAATATATCCCTATTAAGTAATATACTAAGTACTAAGAGAGTCTAGAGAATGTGCAAAAAATGAGCTTGAAGGTATCAAGGAGGGCTTTGGAGAAAGGAAGATATTTAAACAATGATTTGAAAGAAAAACATTAATTTAGCAGATGGAAATGAAAATAATTTTGTTCAAAGAGAGTGAACTGCAATGTGCTAAAATAAGAAAAATGGCAAATTCAAAGGATCATAAGAAGCCTATCATGCAGGAATGGGAAATGGCACAGTGAGGAGTCTGTATAGTTTTGTAAGAGGCATATAATAAAGAGTTTTGTAAAAGACAAAACAAACAATCAAAAAAGGATGCATTCTGAGCATCCACCCAGTGATGAGATCCACTGGCTTCCATCAGAGACAGCCCAAGTACCTCCTCAGTGGATGTTGTCACTGTATTTGAGATTATTTTTGCATTCAGTGTGTCAGGAGATTGGCATTATGGTGCAGAATAACTGTTTTCTATTCATTTTATCATATTCTTTGTCTCAACAAGTTCACTTTGACAGTGTTCTCTACCTCTAACTTTCAGCCTCCTATAGAATCAGATGGCATTACCGACTCGAATATAAGTTTGAGCAAGCTCTGGGAACTGGTGATGGACAAGGAAGCCTGGCGTGCTGCAGTACATGGGGTTGCAAAGAGTTGGACATGAATAAGTGACTGGACTGAACTGAACTGATAGAATCAATGAACTCATTATCCACTTGTGTTTAAATACTACATCACTCTATCTCACAGAATGGGCATCGGTCAAGGCCACACTGCACTATTGTACTTCTTCTCAGATTCTTTCCTCAGTACCGGAAATATGTATTACTTAAACTTAGGGCAAAAAGCAGACTTCAAGATGGTACTTTGTAAAATGATTATAGAGGCAAGGATGGACTCCTGAGTTTAATCCCAGTCTTCCTGTTTCATTGTATATCTTTGTTTAGAGTCACTTAATGTTGCTTCATCCATTTGCCTCACATAAATGCACTACTATTTTTCCTACAAATTATTTGAAGTTGCATCTTCACAGAAATTCTCATGTGAAATCTCTAGAGAAATAATTATTCAGTGAATTAATTTCATTCTTATGGTAGAGGAAATCATTACTTAGAGGAAAACAACTCAGAGCAAGAAGTCCTCTTATTTACTGAGCCAATTATTTATTATTTCTGCTTGCTGCTTAACATGCATTGCTTTTCATAGCCCTTACTATGTGTTATAAGGATAGTTATGTTTTGCCTCTATATGAAGGATAAGGAGATTGAGCCATAGAGACATAGAAAGGTTCGATATTTTGCCCAACATTACACAAGTAAGACATAGAAAAACTTATGTTGAACCTAAGTATGTTTGATTTCAATGCTTGATTATGCTATGGTGCCTTATAAAGCAAATGTTTCCAAAGCTCACTGGCTGTGAAAAAACCTTCAGATTTCCAGGTTTGATCCAAGTCATATACCCACTGGATAACATATTCATAGTAGGATACTTGGAAATCTATACTTAAAAAAAAGTCTCCTAGTCAGTGTTAGGGTCCACTGTTTTGAAGGATATATAAGGTATTACGGTTATCCACAGCTCAGTAACTTATTTTACTATTAAGTACTGTCTGAATATTGTAAGAGTTATGGTTTTAGCTGTGGCACACAGACTTAGTTGCCCCATGACATGCGGGATCTACCCGGACGAGGGTCAAACCCATGCCGCCTGCATTGACCACTTTAGCCACTGAACCACCAGGTAAGTCCTAAAGAATTACAGTTTTAAGGACATTTGAGCTCTAGTAGACAACATTAATCTACATGAAGAAAGCAGAGATAGATAATCTGACTTACGGTGGTTGCTAAGGAAATTATTCCATATATACTACAAAAAATTAGTACCCAGACATTGTTTCAGAGAGGAGGAATTGTTTTACAGTCTCCTTTATACAACCTAAGTAAATCAAATATCTTGATTAACTACTAGTGACAGTTATTGTGCTATTATATAATTCATGATCTCTAAATGTGTGTTTAAGAACATAAAACTTAAGTTTCCACTACTTGTTTACAGCATAATTCACTTCACAACTAAAAGAACTTAGTAATTCAACTATAAATGATTTATGAAAATGGTCTCTTCTACCTATACAATGTGTAAGGAAATCACAAGTAGTAGTGGCTGGTATATGTTCTAATGGGACCCTCATTTAGGATCCAATGTTCCTCAAGTAATGACAGTCTTCCTAGTATGTGCACATATGCACACTGTTTGAATAGGTTAGAGTTTAGCAGTTAGAGGGGAGTCCTGAGACATGAGAACACCTGCTCTTCCACTTTCAAGAATTCTTATCATCATAGCTTTCATCATGGGCTGCATAGAGTCCCAAAGAAAGTATACCATCCCCAAAAGAAAGTTTAGAAAGCCTTCTAACAGTTGACCCTTTCTTTGTCAAAGCTTCTTGATATGGAAGGTTTTCTTCCTAAGTTAATACTGAGTTAACCCAGATTAAATAACAGCAAAAAGCAGCCACCACTCCCAAAGACTAGAGGGCCTAATAGAAAAAGAGGTGAAGTTACAAGACGTCAAACTGCCACAACAACAGTACTTCGTAAATGCTACTGATATTCAGATTTTACACATGATGAAACTGAAGCATACAAATTACTTAATCAAGCTCACTTGTATCACATTGCAAGTAAGGAGTCAAGTCAAAATTTGAACCAAAGCATTATGATCCTGGGATGACAAGCACTAGCCAATAGGGATATCAATTTGAGTTTCCCAGACTCTAACTGTATTGTTAAATTTCATTTCTCTATTGTCCTTCCTTATTTCATCTAATAATCCAATAATTGCTTACACTGTACAGAAAAAAATACATAGATCCACATTTTTCATCTGTATACCATAAACACGCACTTTTGACTACACATGGTTTTGCCTTATTGAATCAAAAGGAAAAAATCAAAATCTTCTGTTTGTTATTGATAGCAGTGTTTACCTAACAATTTCAACCATGGCAAGTATGCCATAATCAATGAAAAGCAATTATAAAAGCACAATGCAAAAGCAGCCCAGCTTTCAGAACATCAATGGACCCCTTTCCCATGGAGCTATTTAATGTTGATTTTTCAAATTACATGGAACACAAAAATAGAGTAAGAAGAGTTCAGTAATTTTTTAGAATGATAGGATATATTTTTATTTTCTAACAAATCTTTTCTAGAGACTGGATATTCTTTATCATTAAAAACATGGCTCAGTGTCGACACAGAGACTTAGAGCAGATCAAAACATATCCTAAATAGGTCCTTCCCATACATTATTTAGGGCTTCCTAGATGGCGTTACTGGTAAAGAACCTGCATTCCAATGCAGGAGACAAAAGAAACACATGTTTGATCCCAGGGTCCAGAATATCCCCTGGGGGAAGGCACTCAAGTATTATTGCCTGGAGAATCCCATGGACAGAAAAGCCTAACAAACTGCAGTCCACAGAGTTGCAAAGAGTCTGACATGAGTGAAGCGACTTAGCACGCATGCACTATACATTATTTAATGGATGAGACAAAGAAAGTTGACATATTTCAATCAAAGTTGACATATTTCCATCACTCAGCAAACCTGACACAAGCAGCCTATCAGTAAATACTGCTAAACAACTAGAAAGGTAAAGCTGACAACTATTTTTGACTTTTTTCATACTCTCCTGAATATTTTTAAGAAAACAGCAACAATCAGAAAATATCAAAATCTGTGATTGTCTTTTTGACATCACAAGAGTAAGAATTCCTCTTCATTAAAAATAAAAATTAACCAGAAAACTCAAATGCTAAATAATAATTAAAATAATAATAAACATAATTTTTACAAAATCACAGAATGGCATATAGGTTAAAAAAAAGGAAAACAAAATATTTTCTAGAATTATTTGTATTCTAAGTATTTATTTAAGTAAAAAGTTTAAAAATACATACATTTTTAGCATGGCAAAAACTACCAGGCCTGAACCTCAGTCAAAGATTCAAACTACATGAAAGCATTTTAGAAAACAAATTCAGGAAGGCAAGCCCAAAATAAGCTTCATCTTTTGCGCATTAGTTAAGACCAGAGATTCCAACAAATTAAACCGCCTCTCTAAAACACGAAGAGATTCAGGAGCTGTTGTGACTGACAGGATACAGATGCTATAAGAAAGGAGATGTGGAAGCAATTTAGTCATGAAATTGAGGAAGAAACACACAATAGTTAATGTGTGAATCCAGAGAAAAATGAATCACAGAGAACATGTATTCAATCTGTGCAACTTCCACTCTCCTGCTTCCTTAATGGGAATCTCAGAAAATAGGATCAGTTGTTAGACTCAGTTCAGTTGCTCAGTCGTGTCCAACTCTTTGTGACCCCATGAACCGCAGCACGCCAGGCTTCCCTGTCCATCACCAACTCTGGGAGTTTACCCAAACTCGTGTCCATTGAGTTGGTGATGCCATCCAGCCATCTCACCCTCTGTCGTCCCCTTCTCCTCCTGCTCTCAATCTTTCCCAGCATCAGGGGCTTTTCAAATGAGTCAGATCTTTGCACCAAAGTATTGGAGTTTCAGCTTCAGCATCAGTCCTTCCACTGAACACTCAGGACTGATCTCTTTTAGGATGGACCAGTTGGATCTCTTTGCAGTCCAAGGGATTCTCAAGAGTCTTCTTCAACACCACAGTTCAAAAGCATTGATTCTTCGGCACTCAGCTTTCTTTATAGTCCAACTCTCACATCCATACATGACCACTGGAAAAAACATAGCCTTGACTAGATGGACCTTTCTTGGCAAAGTAATGTCTCTGTTTTTTAATATGCTATCTAGGTTGGTCATAACTTTCCTTCCAAGGAGTAAGCGTCTTTTAATTTCATGGCTGCAATCACCATCTGCAGTAATTTTGGAGCCCTCCAAAATAAAGGCTGCCACTGTTTCCCCATCTATTTGCCATGAAGTGATGGGATTGGATGCCATGATCTTAGTTTTCTGAATATTGAGCTTTAAGCCAACTTTTTCACTCTCCTCTTTCACTTTCATCAAGAGGCTCTTTCGTTCTTCTTGACTTTCTGCCATAAGGGTGGTATCATCTGCATGTCTGAAGTTATTGATTTTTCTCCCAGCAATCTTGATTCCATCTTGTGCTTCATCCAGCCCAGGATTTCCCATGATGTACTCTGCATATAAGTTAAATAAGCAGGGTGACAATATATAGCCTTGATGTACTCCTTTTCCTATTTGGAACCAGTCTGTTGTTCCATGTCCAGTTCTAACTGTTGCTTCCTGACCTGCATACCGATTTCTCAAGAGGTAGGTCAGGTGATCTGGTATTTCCATCTCTTTCAGAATTTTCCACAGTTTGTTGTGATCCACATAGTCAAAGGCCTTGGCATAGTCATTAAATCAGAAATAGATGCTTTTCTGGAACTCTCTTGCTTTTTTGATGATCCAGTGGATGTTGACAATTTGATCTCAGGTTCCTCTGCCTTTTCTAAAACCAGCTTGAACATCTGGAAGTTCACAGTTCACATATTGCTGAAGCCTGGCTTGGAGAATTTTGAGCATTACTTTACTAGTGAGTGAGATGAGTGCAATCATGAAGTAGTTTGAGCATTCTTTGGCATTGGCTTTCTTTGAGGTTGGAATGAAAACTGACCTTTTCCAGTCTTGTGGCCCTGCTGAGATTTCCAAATTTGCTGACAAATTGAGTGCAGCATTTTCCCAGCATTGTTTTTTAGGATTTTGAAATAGCTCAACTGGAATTCCATCACCTCCACTAGCTTTGTTCATAGTGATGTTTCCTAAGGCCCACTTGACTTCATATTCCAGGATGTCTGGCTCTAGGTGAGTGATCACACCACCATGACTATCTGGGTTGTGAAGATCTATTTTGTATAGTTCTTCTGTGTATTCTTGTCACCTCTTCTTAATATCTTCTGCTTCTGTTAGGTCCACACCATTCTATCCTTTATTGTGCCCATCTTTGCATGAAATTTCCCCTTGGTATCTCTAATTTTCTTGAAGAGATCTCTAGTCTTTCCCATTCTACTGTTTCCCTCTATTTCTTTGCATTGATCACTAAGGAAGGCTTTCTTATCTCTCCTTGCTATTCTTTGGAATTCTGCATTCAAATGGATATATCTTTCCCTCTCTCCTTTTTGTTTTTTTTCGCTTCTCTTCTTTTCACAGCTATTTGCAAGGCCTCCTCAGACATCCATTTTGCTTTTTTGCATTTCTTTTTCTTGGGGATGGTCTTGATCCCTGTCTCTTGAACAATGTCACTAACCTCCGTTCATAGTTCATCAGGCACTCTGTCTATCAGATCTAGCCCCTTAAATCTATCTCCCACTTCCACTGTATAATCGAAAGGGATTTGATTTATGTCATAGCTGAATGGTCTATTGGTTTTCCCTACTTTCTTCAATTTCAGTCTGAATTTGGCAATAAAGAGTTCATGATCTGAGCCACAGTCAGCTCCCGGTCTTATTTTTGCTGACTGTATAGAGCTTCTCCATCTTGGCTGCAAAAAATGTAATCAATCGGATTTTGGTATTGACCATCTGGTGATATCCATGTGTAGAGTCTTCTTTTGTGTTGTTGGAAGAGGGTGTCTGCTATGACGAGTGTGTTCTCTTGGCAAAACTCTATAAGCCTTTGCCCTGCTTCATTCTGTACTCCAAAGCCAAATTTGCCTGTTATTCTGAGTGTTTCTTGACTTCCTACTTTTGCATTCCAGTTCCCTACAATGAAAAGGATATCTTTTTTTGGGTATTAGTTCTAAAAGGTCTTGTAGGTCTTCAGAGAACCATTCAACTTCAGCTTCTTCAGCATTACTGGTCGGGGCATAGACTTGGATTACTGTGATACTGAATGGTTTGCCTTGGAAGCAAACAGATCATTCTGTTTTTTTTGAGACTGCATCCAAGTATTGCAGTTTGGACTCTTTTGTTGACTATGATGGCTACTCCATTTCTTCTAACGGTTTCTTGCCCACAGTAGTAGATATGATGGTCATCTGAATTAAATTCACCCATTCCAGTCCATTTTAGTTTGCTGATTCCTAAAATGTTGATGTTCACTCTTGCCATCTCTTTTGACCACTTCCAATTTGCCTTGAATCATGGACCTAACATTCCAGGTTCCTATGCAATATTGCTGTTTACAGCATCGGACCTTGCTTCCATCACCAGTCACATCACCATCACCATCACATCCACAACTGGGCATTGTTTTTGCTTCAGTCACATCCCTAACTGGGTGTTGTTTTTGTTTTTGCTTTAATCCATTCATTAAAATGACAGAATCAGAATGTGAACTGTTCAAATTTCCAGGAAATGTGATTTTTTTTTTTAAAAGCAGGCTATTCAAAGTGGCTTTTAGTGTAGTTTCCTTTACTTTCTCCCCCAAAGAGAACCAAAAATTTAAATCATCTTCGTTATAAAGTATTTTTATGGGAGGAACATCCACTCACATTATAGAAAAGCAGCCATGACATAAATCATTGGACACACTCACAGTCCAAAGTGAGTTATAAGAATGTGGGCACATAGAAGAAAAGGGTACATAGAAGTAGTTAAGTCATCATTCAGGGGAGCTTTCTGCAGAAGAATCATGCTTCACCTAGAAAAGTTGTCACTTAGTCGTGTCCGGCTCTTGTCACCCCATGGACTGTAGCCCACCAGGCTCCTCTGTCCATGAGATTTCCTAGGCAAGAATACTGGAGAGTGTTTCCATTTTCTTCTCCAGAGGATCTTCCTGAACCAGGGATCTAACCAAGGTTTCCCACATTGTGGGCAGACTCTTTACCAACTGAGCCACTATGGAAGCCACTCACCTAGGAAAGAGCCTGTCAGAATCTTTAGAGTGGATTATAAAAAGGGACTGTCTAGTTCATCTTAAAAAAACTTCCCTAAGTGAATCTGCTATGCTCAACTTGGAAGGCAGTCACAGTTGGGATGGAAGAGTATTTTCTTGATTCTGACAGATATTCAAAGTCCACATTGCATCAAACTACAGAAAGGCTTGTAGAGAAGGGATCTGAAGTGTCAGATACCACGTTAGACTCTTTACATGATTAGCCTAGTTAACCTTTTATATACTTCTCATCTTTGATCTTCCCTGGTGGCTCAGATAGTAAAGCATCTGCCTACAATGTGGGAGACCTTGGTTCAGTCCCTGAGTCAGGAAGATCCTCTGGAGAAGGAAATGGCAACCCACTCCAGTATTCTTGCCTGGAAAATCCCATGGACGGAGGAACTGGTTAGGCTACAATCCATGGGGTCGCAAAGAGTCGGACATGACTGAGCGACTTCACTCACTCACTCACTCATACTTCTCACCAAAAAAGATGAGGAATATTAAGCAAACCTCATTTAGAGAAGTTACTCATTTGCTCTACCTTAAATATCTGCCAAAGTAGTTTACGAATATTTCATTTTTGTTGTTGGTGTTGAAAATGAGAATTACATCTTCCTTGAAATATATTTTCACAAGTTGCTTACTAAACTTAAACCAGTAATTAGTGGAATACAACTGTACATTTCTCTAACATCACATCTGGAGACAAAGAAGTTATATATAATTCCTTAAAAGTGACAGCCTAAGCCCCCAAACTGTTTTAATAGCTATAATTTAAGAAACATCAATGGCACAAATCATATAAAACTCATAAGTTACTCCTAGAAATAGTCTTTTGTGGTACTGCTGACAGAGCTTTGACACAGAGGAAACCTGTGTGTGGTTTCAAAACTTCCCCCCCCACCCCCCGCCAAAATTCTTTTATATACTTTTGTAAAGTTTCCAAGTGGTGGGGAGGGGGGAGCACAACACAAAACAGTTCTGAACCACTGCAACTCAGCCAGGGTTAATTAGAATGCTCTCTCTCGGTCCTCTGAGGCATCAGGTGGTGACAAATTGAAGGCATCCCAACCAGCATGCACCAGATATTAATATGCCCTTTGCACTGGGCTTAGTTTTAAATGAAGCAGCCACAATCAGGTGTTTGCTGTGAATCACCCACCTATAAATGTTATTAACATTGCAACCTGCTGGACACATCCTGTCACTGTGTTTACAACCTAAAGGAAATAGAACATAAAATGAAAACATTTTCTTGTCAGGGTCGGGCTACAGTAATTAATTTTATTCTTCACCATTGAGGGTTCTTTTTTTTCCTGTTATTGTTTGTTTTTTTCGGTTTTGCAGATTATTTTCCATGGGAGTTTGTCACTAGCTGACTCTCCACAGGCTTTATTGATATGTAGAGAACAAGAGCATTTTAAACCAGAGCTATTTCAATAGTTATAAACAATTAAAGAGACACTGTAATGATGTGGCGCTACTACTGGAATCAAAATATTCAATAGCACAAACAAAAGGAAATGGAGTCCTTAGTGGCTTGACATTCTTATAGAGAATTACCCATTCTTTTGGAAAAATTCATCTAAACCAGGACTTGTGAAGGTCAACAAATAGTTCTATGAGAAGTGTTTCTAAGAGACTTCTATGTGGGAGGCAGGACAAATAGTTTTAAAATACAGAAAGATGCCATTTAAATTCTGGGATCAAGAACAACCTTAAACATTTATAAGAACATTTGTATCATTAATTATTTAATGGATAAATGTGTATCAAATCTTCAACTGCCTTTAAATTTAAAAAATAAAATTACTTTTGAGACAAAGTCTCACCTGAATAATAAAATGTTAAACTATTCAGGCAATTTTCCATCACTGCTTTAGATGTCATCCTTCAGATAAAGGGCAAAAACAGAATAATGGAAGAAAATCCCAGCAGGTAGAGAATTGGAGAGGATGGTTCAGACTGCTATCCAAGCGGCAGTGTGGGACACACAGCAGATATCTAGGAAGAGAAGCAGAACCCAGTGGAAAGGACTTGGGAAACAAAATCTTCTGCAGAAATTAAGGTGCTGAGTGGGGAACACCAAAGGGCTGCAGACACAGAGAAGAGTGGGGATTCTTTGGCGGTATTTTTTACTGTTTATCTGTGGCTGAGATCCCTGTCCAAAATTTTATATATATATACACAACATGTGTATGAATGGGTATATGCATGTACATATATCCACACCCATCTTTTTTTTTTTTTTTTTTTTTTTTCAGTAGTGAGAAGTGAGTCTGAAAATCACCTTGGAATCACTGAAAACAGTCCTTCTGAAAGGGTTTGTGTGGGTTCCTTGAAATAACTCAGGAAGGACAAATTATTTGCAAGGTATAATCATTTCCTTAGAAGTTACCCAAGACCTACAGATCCTTGAAGGAGGAAGGAGAACAGTGATTCTGCGCATGTGAAATGGCCTATTAGAGAAGTAGTCCTGGTTCCCAGTGAGGCTTTATAAGGGAACTGACACTAAGCTCTGCAGTTTTGGAAGAGCAGGCCTGGTGCAGGCCTTGTCACCCTTAATACCGAGGGCCTGGGATCACCGTGCCCCACAGGAAAATGGGGCTTGTGTGCTTCTGGACTGGGATGGGTAGAGTTCTTATTACCATAGAGGACCAGCATTTTCTCGCAAATCTTACTCTGACATGATAAAATAAAACAGATAAAAAAATAAACCAGTGTATTGCAAATTGCAGTGTAAAAACTGTTTATTGAAACTTCTGTGTTAGTTCATACTCACACACAGACCCCTACACCAATGCACAGATCATTAAAAACTACTAAAAATGCTGCTCAGCTTTTTACACCAATAAGTGTAATTTCTGGGTCATATGCGGTGTTTGTGTTTGAACACTGTTCTAAAATGATGAAGTAGACAAATGTTTTAAAGACGTAGGTTAACTTCTCAGAATTCCTTTGTTTTCTGACACATTAATTCTGCAGCTAGTAACCAACTTGTAATGAATGTTAATTATGCATTCTTAATATTTTAATAATGCTAAGAGAAAATGGGCCACTATTATATGATAATTCCATAGGATATATAATCCTGGACAATCAAATCACACATATACAATGTAAGCTTTAGAATGAAGATATTAAGATTAAAAAATATGTAATAAATTCTAAACTAAAAATAAAGAAGTCTTAACAGCATACATAGAAGACATATGAAGAGAGGTGAAGATCTGACTCACTCTCAAGTAAGGAATCAGGTCCTAGGACTCAAAGAAACCATTTGCTGATAATCCAGATATTATAACTTAGATGAGCTTGAGACAATGTTTGTTACTTTTTGATCTGAAAAGATTATTCAAACACATGAAATACATTAGAATACTTCTGCTCTGAAGCTGTAAGACAATATCAAAATAAGTATTTCCATAACACTAAATAAAGTTTAAAGACAAAATATAGAAATAGTTTTCAACATAAGTTGTCAAAGATTTTGAATAAATTAAGAATGACTATATTAATATGTGGTTTCCTGGGTGTTCTTTGGAAGGACTGATGCTAAAGCTGAAACTCCAGTATTTTGGCCACCTCATGCAGAGAGTTGACTCATTGGAAAAGACTCTGATGCTGGGAGGGATTGGGGGCAGGAGGAGAAGGGGATGACAGAAGATGAGATGGCTGGATGGCATCACCGACTCGATGGATGTGAGCCTGAGTGAACTCTGGGAGGTGGTGATGGACAGGGAGGCCTGCCATGCTGCAGTTAATGGGGTCACAAATAGTCAGAAACAACTGAGCGACTGAACTGAACTGAACTGAATCATTGCTTAAAGATTAAGAAAAGTATGTTCGGTTTTATGAAATAAAGATGTTTTATAAATGCCTTATAAATTGAGCATTAAGCTATATACACACACAAATGCAGTATCTCAATGTATAGTCCCTTATATATTAAAGAGAAATTTAGCAAATACTATAAGTTTATATGTTTACATCTACTTTAATGTTTTTCAAATTAAAAAAAAATGAATATACACTTTAAGTTAAATAAAAAAATCAGAGTTGGGTTGAACAAGAGTATTATCTCATCCCAAACCACCCACCAAATCCTACGTGCCGTGGATAATCCATGAGCAGTTTAGGACATGCATTTTCATACCTCTTCCTTGCTCATCCAAACACACAAGTAAATACACACCCCCACAAAAGTTTGTTTCCAGAACTGACTCACACTATATACTAAATACCTTGAATCTATAATTTGTCTCTTCATTTTTCACTTAAAATAGCTACTTACATATATCAGTAGATACATATCAAGCATTCATTTAAAACATTAGCTTCCCTAATCATACTCATGTGAGCACACAAATATGAACATTTTATTTAAATGGAATGATGCCAACGTGTTTTTTTTTTTTTTAGGTTAGAGGTATTTGTTCCTGTTTTGCTCTCTCTTTTTTTTTGGATCTTGTGCTCCTCTCTTCCCTTGACTCCTATACTCTTCTCCACCTTCCATCTACCCTATGGTGACACAATTAATAGCCTGATATAGATCATAAAATGACATGATGCTTTGAAAGTGCTAGAGAGGTTAAATTGCAATGAAGTACAAGGTATTATAAAAATATACTATAATTATTAGATTTTAATTACAATAATTTATTTTAAAATGTTCTTATAAATTAAAGCCATGAATTTTGCTAAAATAATCTGAACTATAAAATAGTAATTAAAATATATTCTCTACATGATTAAAAAATAACCATGTAAAAAAGTACTTGAGTAAAAGTGGTTTCTAAACTTGAGATGCAAAAATTTAAATGCTATGAGAGAGATGCCAAATTGCATCTCTTTCTGGATGGAGAAAGATAGTTTACTTTCAATTCTTAGCTTAGCAGGCACAGAGAGAAAACACAAGGATTTGTGCCTCTGGCCACTCAAGTTTGGAAATCTGGCTTCAGTTTGGAAGCTAAGTTTTTCCAACTACTTGCATATCACCTCATTTTAAAGCCACACAGAGCCTAAGAGATCATCTAGTTCAACTGTTTGTTTTTATTTTTTTTAAGACAGGGAAATTAGGGCCCAGAGAAGTTAAGAAAGCTTGTCTAAGGTTTCATGGTTAATAAAAGGCAATGCTGGGACTCAGACTAAAGTCTTTGCTTTCAGTCCAGAAAAATTTATTTTCTCTATATTTTCTTTGTAACCCTGAACTGAGATCTCAGTGACAATAAAAATCATTTAAGAATCTGCTCATAATTCTATAGTTCCTTAGGAATAAAGATTTCCTTCAGGCCTATGGTTGATAATGACAGAGTCCTTTGGAGATGACATGAATACCCACCACCTGTACTGTTGCGAGAGCAGCTGATGGCTGCTGTGTAAACTCTTGGCAATTTAGATTCTAGAACGGCAATTTCCAGTGATAATGTGAGTCAATGACAGCACCCTACCATTCCTGAAAGTCTGTAAAAATCACTACATTAAAATTTTTTTAGCTTCAGATGTAAGTTCATCACACTCCTTTGAGTTCCTGAAATTAACACGTGGAAAGTCAGCCTATAGTCAGCATATAGAAACTCACATATGTGAACATACAAAAAAACACACAAAGATGCCAGGATTTTTACTCACTTATTTTTTATACTTCAACTTATTGCAGAATGGTCTATCACAAAAATAGTAGCATGGGTTTTATATTTCAGAAAATAAAAACTTAAGAGTTTCATCCAACTATATGGCTGTGTATGGTTAGTCGCTCAGTTATGTCCAACTATTTCCGACACCATGGACACAGCCTGCCAGGCTCCTTGGTCCATCGGAATTCTCCAGCAAGAATACGAGAATGGGTTTCTATGTCATCCTCTAGGGGATCTTCCCAACCCAGGAATCGAACCAGGGTCTCTTCAACTGCAGGCAGATTCTTTACCAGCTGAGCTACCAGGGAAGATCCAAACTTCCCTAACCATAACTAAACATTCAGTTCAGTTCAGTTCAGTCATTCAGTTCGTGTCTGACTCTTTGCAACTCCATGGACTGCAGCACATCAGGCTTCCCTGTCCTTCACCAACTCCCAGGGCTTGCTCAAACTAATGTCCATCGAGTTGGTGATGCCATCCAACCATCTCATCCTCTGTTGTCCCCTTCTCCTGCCTTCAATTTTGGCAGGATTCAACCCTGGCATCAGGGTCTTTTCCAATGAGTCAGTTCTCTGCATCAGGTGGCCAAAGTATTGAAGTTTCAGCTTCAGCATCAGTCCTTCCAATGAATATTCAGGACTGATTACACTTAGTAATCAGTTTGATTACTGGTTTGATCTCCTTGCAGACCAAGGGACTCTCAAGAGTCTGCTCCAACACCACAGTTCAAAAGCATCAATTTTGGGGGGCTCAGCTTTCTTTATAGTCCAACTCTCACATCCATACATGACTACCGGGAAAACCATAGCTTTGACTACACAGACCTTTGTTGGCAAAGTAATGTCTCTGCTTTTTAATATGCTGTCTAGGTTAGTCATTGCCTTTCTTCCAAGGAGTAAGTGTCTTTTAATTTCATGACTGCAGTCACCATCTGAAGTGATTTTGGAGACCCCCAAAATAAAGTCTGTCACTATTTCCACTGTTTCCCCATCTGTTTGCCATGAAGTGATGGACCAGGTACCATGATTTTAGTTTGTTGAATTTTGAGATTTAGTCAACTTTTTCACTCTCCTCTTTCATCAAGAGGCTCTTTATCTCTTCTTCACTTTCTGCCATAAGGGTGGTGTCATCTGCATATCTGAGGTTACTGATATTTCTTCTGGCAATCTTGATTCCAGCTTGTGCTTCATCCAGCCCAGCATTTCTCATGATGTACTCTGCATTGAAGATAAATAAGTAGGGTGACAATATACAGACTTGACAAACTCCTTTCCCAATTTGGAACCAGTCTGTTGTTCCATGTCCAGTTCTAACTGTTGCTTCTTGACCTGCATACAGATTTCTGAGGAGGCAGGTAAGGTGGTCTGGTATTCTCATCTCTTGAAGAATTTTCCACAGATTGTTGTGATCCACACAGTCAAAAGCTTTGAGGTAGTCAATAAAGAAGAAGTAGATGTTTTTCTGGAACTCTCTTGCTTTTTCTATGATCCAGTGGATGTTGATAATTTGATCTCTGGTTCCTCTACCTTTTCTATATCTAGCTCAAATCTGGACATTCACAATTCATGTACTGTTGAAACCTGGCTTGGAGAATTTTGAGCATTACTTTGCTCGTGAGTGAGATGAGTACAACTGTGCAGTACTTTGAACAGTCTTTGGCATTTCCTTTCTTTGTGACTGGAATGAAAACTGATGTTTTCCAATCCTGTGGCCACTGCTGAGTTTTCCAAATTTGCTGGCATATTGAGTGCAGCACTTTCACAGCATCATCTTTGAGGATTTTGAAATAGCTCAACTGGAATTCCATCACCTCCACTAGCTTTGTTCTTAGTGATGCTTCCCAAGGCCCACTTGACTTCACATTCCAGGATGTCCGGCTCTAGGTGGCTGATCACACCATTGTAGTTATCTGGGTCATTAAGATCTTTTTTTGTATAGTTCTTTTGTGTATTCTTACCACCTCTTGATATCTTCTGCTTCTGTTAGGTCCATACCACTTCTGCCCTTTACTGAGCCCATCTTTGCATGAAATGTTCCCTTTGTATCTCTAATTTTCTTGAAGAGATCTCTAGTCTTTCTCATTCTACTGTTTTCCTCTATTTCTTTGCACTGACCACTAAGGAAGGCTTTCTTACCTCTCCTTGCTATTCTTTGGAACTCTGCATTCAAAAGGGTACATCTTTCCTTTTTCCTTTGCCTTTTGTTTCTCTTCTTTTCTCAGCTATTCGTAAGGACTCCTCAGACAACCATTTTGCCTTTTTCCATTTCTTTTTCTTGGGGATGGTCTTGATCACTGCCTCCTGTACAATGTAATGAACCCTCATCCATAGTTCTTCAGGCACTCTACCTATCAGATCTAATCCCTTGAATCTATTTGTCACTTCTACCGTTTAATCGTAGGGTATTTGATTTAGGTCATAGCTGAATGGTCTACTGGTTTTCCCTACGTTCTTCAATTTCAGTCTGAATTTGGCAATAAGGAGTTCATGATCTGAGCCACAGTCAGCTCCCGGTCTTGTTTTTGCTGATTGTATAGAACTTCTTCATCTTTTGGTGCAAAGAATATAATCAATCTGACTTCAGCATTGACCATTTGGTGATGTCCTTGTGTAGAGTCTGATTAAAGAAAGCAATTTCTACACAAGAATCAGTTCAGTTCAGTCCCTCAGTCGTGTCCAACTCTTTGCGACCCCATGAATCGCAGCACACCAGGCCTCCCTGTCCATCACCAACTCCCAGAGTTCACTCAGACTCACATCCATCGAGTCAGTGATGCCATCCAGCCATCTCATCCTCTGGCGTCCCCTTCTCCTCCTGCCCCCAATCCCTCCCAGCATCAGGGTCTATTCCAATGAGTCAACTCTTCGCATTAGGTGGCCAAAGTACCGGAGTTTCAGCTTTAGCATCATTCCTTCCAAAGAAATCCCAGGGCTGATCTCCTTCACAATGGACTGGTTGGATCTCCTTGCAGTCCAAGGGACTCTCAAGAGTCTTCTCCAACACCACAGTTCAATAGCATCAATTCTTCGGTGCTCAGCCTTCTTCACAGTCCAACTCTCACATTCATACATGACCACAGGAAAAACCATAGCCTTGACTAGACGGACCTTTGTTGGCAAAGTAATGTCTCTGCTTTTGAATATGCTATCTAGGTTGGACATAACTTTCCTTCCAAGGAGTAAGTGTCTTTTAATTTCATGGCTGCAGTCACCATCTGCAGTGATTTTGAAGCCCAAAAAAATAAAGTCTGACACTGTATCCATTGTTTCCCCATCTATTTCCCATGAAGTGACGGGACCAGATGCCATGATCTTCGTTTTCTGAATGTTGAGCTTTAAGCCAACTTTTTTACTCTCCACTTTCACTTTCATCAAGAGGCTTTTTAGTTCCTCTTCACTTTCTGCCATAAGGGTGGTGTAGTCTGCATATCTGAGGTTATTGATATTTCTCCCAACAATCTTGATTCCAGCTTGTATTTCTTCCAGCCCAGCGTTTCTCATGATGTATTCTGCATATAAGTTAAATAAGCAGGGTGACAATATACAGCCTTGACGTACTCCTATTCCTATTACCAAATTCAGACTTAAATGGAAGAAAGTAGGGAAAACCACTAGACCACTAGATTTGATTTAGGTCATAGAGGTATGACCTAAATCAAATCCCTTATGATTATACAGGGGAAGTGAGAAATAGGTTTAAGGGCCTAGATCTGATAGATAGAGTGCCTGATGAACTATGGAATGAGGTTTGTGATATTGTACAGGAGACAGGGATCAAAACCATCACTATGGAAAAGAAATTCAAAAAAGCAAAATGGCTGTCTGGGGAGGCCTTACAAATAGCTGTGAAAAGAAGTGAGGTGAAAAGCAAAGGAGCAAAGGAATAGCAAGAAGAGATAATAAAGCCTTCTTCAGCAATCAATGCAAAAAAATAGAGGAAAACAACAGAATGGGAAAGACTAGAGATCTCTTCAAGAAAATTAGAGATACCAAGGGAACATTTCATGCAAAGATGAGCTCGATAAAGGACACAAATGGTATGGACCTAACAGAAGCAGAAGATATTAAGAAGAGATGGCAAGAATACACAGAAGAACTGTACAAAAAAGATCTTCATGACCCAGATAATCACGATGGTGTGATCACTGACCTAGAGCCAGACATCCTGGAATGTGAAGTCAAGTGGGCCTTAGAAAGCATCACTATGAACATAGCTAGTGGAGGTGATGGAATTCCAGTTGGGCTATTTCAAATCCTGAAAGATGATGCTGTGAAAGTGCTGCACTCAATATGCCAGCAAATTTGGAAAACTCAGCAGTGGCCACAGGACTGGAAGAGGTCAGTTTTCATTCCAATCCCAAAGAAAGGCAATGCCAAAGAATGCTCAAACTACCGCACAATTGCACTCATCTTACATGCTAGTAAAGTAATGCTCAAAATTCTCCAAGCCAGGCTTCAGCAATATATGAACCGTGAACTTCCTGATGTTCAAGCTGGTTTTAGAAAAGGCAGAGGAACCAGAGATCAAATGGCCAACATCCACTGGATCATGGAAAAAGCAAGAGAGTTCCAGAGAAACATCTATTTCTGCTTTATTGACTATGCCAAAGCCTTTGACTGTGTGGATCATAATAAACTGTGGAAAATTTTGAAAGAGATAGGGATACCAGACCACCCGATCTGCCTTTTGAGAAATCTATATGCAGGTCAGGAAGCAACAGTTAAATACACAAGAATATCCTCACTCTATTACCAATTACAAATATTTATGGCTACTATTGGGAAATGATACAGATTAAAATCAGTAAGTGGAAAATATACGTAAGTCAGAATTCAGGAAAATGTGTTCAGTTCACCAAATGTGGAGCTTCTGTTGTCCTCTCCTCATGGAGTCATGGACATATTTCCTTACTGGTACTGATATGGGACAATACACACAGCATATTGCCAACCAGGGATGCTCACATAAGCCTCAGTGATCAGAGCTTCATTATGTGGACAGATTGTTTGATTGCCCATTTGGTTCATCTCAGTTTGCAGTTCCTCTGGAGGTCCACTGATACTGTGTGACCCAAAGTCTCCACTCTATGTGACACTATTGATCTCTCTGAGGTAGCCAATCTACTCCTTAAGACTCTAGGGCCCTGAGGCAAATAAAGACATTCTTATCAGGCATGCTATTCCAATTACTTAGAGATTACCTTCCAGAAGCCCAGGACAGAGGCCAGAGTCTTCTCTGGGCAAGATTTAACTCTTTATTACACAGAACTTCTTCTGCTGACAATGCCCAAAAAGAAAGGCTAATTTCAGAACTCTCAATACTTTGCCCCTTAGGGTTTCCATTTATTTGTATGGTTACAGACTAAACTTTGCATAGGAAAACTTAAAGGAAGAAACATTTTTCATGTTTTTTCAAAGGCAAAAGGATTTTTAGGCTGATGTGATATGACCCCATATTAGACAATTTGTTTCCTATAATTCCCCTTAACAGCATCAAAGAAAGAAGACAATCTGATGAGGAAGTTGACAGGATCACTATGTAAAGTACTAAGACAAAAATGAAATGTCAGTAAGTTTCACAAATATAATAAGTAATAGTACAAGTACATTTTAGAAAGAAACAGAAGTTAAAAATGCCTGTGTTCTAAAGACTAAGTAGGGATGAAAAACAAACTGTAACTGAAAGATGGATATTTTTCGCTTTTGCAGACAAAACAGCTAACCCTGATCTGCAGACAAAGGAGACAGCAGTATGTTGTCTGAGATCATAGCCACACCCTTATCTCTACGTTCTCTTTTGAACAGTAGTGTATATTACAACCAGAATTATATTTTAAGAAAATATAACAATATTGTTTTCTTTGGCCCATAGATGGATAAGCAAAAATGAAAAAAATAATTAGAACTATTGTCCCTTTTGTGTATTTAAATTTTCATTGAGGACTTTGTAATAACACAATAAAAAGATACCTTCCCAGGTGGCACTAGTGGTAAAGAACCCACCTGCCAATGCAGGAAACCCAAGAGACTGGGGTTCGATCCCTGGGTCAGGAAGATCTCCTGGAGAAGGGTATGGCAATCCACTCCAGTATTCTTGCCTGGAGAAACCCATGGACAGAGGAGCCTGGTGGGCTATAGTCCATGGGGTCACAAAGAGTCGGATACAACTGAGCGACTAAGACTGTATATGAGGAAACACAAGAAGAATTAGAAACATAACACCAAAATAGAAAACAAATAGTTACTATGCAAAATATTTGAACAATGACAATTTGTCTAATTATTTTGCAAATGACTATTACATTGCTCTCCAAGGAGAGTCAAAGAACTTGTTCAGAAAATATCCTCCAAATATATCCCTAAAGCTATAAAAAAAGATGTCAAAATTGCGTGTGGGTCAATCTAATAATTGAATATTTTAATTAAGAATATATTTTTAGAGCTTGGAAGAAAAATACATAATGCCACAGTCCATTTGAAGAAGGCTAGCTACCTATATGGACTTCCCTGGTGGCTCAGATGGTAAAGAATTTGCCTGCAATGCAAGAGACCCAGGTTTGACTCCTGGGTCAGAAAGATCTCTTGGGGAAGGGATGGCCACCCACTCCAATATTCTTGTCTGGAGAATTCCATGGACAGAAGAACCTGGTGGGCTATGGTCCATGGGGTCAAAAAGAGTCAGACATGACTGAACAACTTTTACTCACAGCTACCTACATAATACCATCAATACAACACACAGTAATAGAAAATAGTAATTTCGTTTCTCAATAACTATGTATTAGAGCTGATCTGATTCAGTCCTAAAAATAATTCTTAAAGTAAATGAGAAGCATAGGTGGTTTTTTCATTTAAATTTGAACACTAATGGTATCTTGGTCATATTAAAGAATCAAAGTGACAGGGAATGTTGTGCCCCCAATTAAATTTTTTCAGTTTTTCCCTTGCTTAGGACTGAAAGAAAAAAAGCACAATATATAGTTTTGCTTTGTTTAAACATAATGGTAATTCACTAAAAGGAGTAGAGAAAAGGAGGAGAAAGCAAACTGGCTTTATCAGTTGATAGAGAGGCTTGTCTGTCTCTCAAATAGACCCAAATTCACCCAATTCAGTCCCAAACCCACATTTCTCTTAGAGTAGACTAGTTTCTTTGACTAGATGCCCATTACTTCTTATCTATCATGAGACCTAGTTTTTTATTTTCCAACTTTGACCTAATAGCTCATTTTTTTTCTGAAATATTCAACTCTTTTACTTAACCAAAAATTCCATAGAAAGGAAAGATACATTGCTGCTATTGTTTTTAGACATAAATTTTAAGTCTCTGCAGTAAGAATCTTCCTCTTCTCATATTTAGGCCTTCTTTGAGGACACGTAGGGTCATGAGTTAAAGAGGAGAATGAAAAAGTTGGCTTAAAGTTCAACATTCAGAAAACGAAGATCATGGCATCTGGTCCCACCACTTCATAGCAAATAGATGGGGAAACAGTGGAAACAGTGTCAGATTTTGTTTTTTTGGGCTCCAAAATCACTGAAGATGGTTATTGCAGCCATGAAATTAAAAGACGCTTACTCCTTGGAAGGAAAGTTATGACCAATCTAGACAGCATATTAAAAAGCAGAGATATTACTTTGCCAACAAAGGTCCATCTAGTCAAGGCTATGGTTTTTCCAGTGGTCATGTATGGATGTGAGAGTTGGACTGTGAAGAAAGCTGAGTGCTGAAGAATTGATGCTTTTGAACTGTGGTGTTGGAGAAGACTCTTGAGAGTCCCTTGGACTGCAAGGAGATCCAACCAGTCCATCCTAAAGGAGATCAGTCCTGGGTGTTCTTTAGAAGGACTGATGCTGAAGCTGAAACTCCAATATTTTGGCCACCTCATGCGAAGAGTTGACTCATTAGAAAAGACCCTGACGCTGGGAGGGATTGGGGGCCGGAGGAGAAGGGGACGGCAGAGGATGAGATGGCTGGATGGCATCACCAGCTCGATGGACATGAGTTTGAGTGAACTCTGGGAGTTGGTGGATGGACAGGGAGGCCTGGCGTGCTATGTGTCATAGGGTCGCAAAGAGTCGGACATGACTGAGCAACTGAACTGAGGGTCATTTAGGAACATAGAGCATAGAATTCAGGTTCAAATCTACATCCAATACTTATTATTGTTTTAATTTTCAGGATTAAAGTTTCAGAGTGTCATTTTCTCAGAGTATCCATTTTCTCCTTTTTAAAGTAAGGTTACTAATAACTTCCTTGCAAGTTCACAGTGAGGATTAAGCAAAGCAACATATGCTTCCTATTTAGTATAATGTTCTTATAGTAGAATCAAAGCCACAGCCTAAGGTATGGCAACCTGGAAGAATATCTGCTCTGTTTCTTGATTAGAATGCTTTATAGATTCAGACATAATTCCAATGGATACTGGACCAGAAGACAGATATGAATGGTTACTACTTGCCTGCACTCAGATTTTTTGTCCTTTCCCTTTGTCCACTAAGCCTTTAATCCAAAGTACTATCCATGGTCCCTGCTTTCCAAACACTAAATTTTTTTCTGAACTCTCTCCTCAGAGCTCTACTGATCATCAAGCTACATCACCTCAGCCTTGCTCTGGCAGGTCTGAATTCTAGTATTAGGAAAAATTATTTGCTCTGGAAACTCAGTGCATGTGTATACATGCACGCTCAAGTCATGTTTGACTCTTCACTATCCTGTGGACTGTAGCCTGCCAGGCTTCTATGTCCATAGGATTTCCTAGGCAAGAATACTGGAATGGGTTGCCATTTCCTTCTCCACAGAATCTTCCTGATCCAAGAATCAAACTTGTGTCTCCAGCACTGGCAGGCAGATTCTTTATCACTGAGCCACGTGGAAGCCCTGTGGAAGCTCAGTGACCCCTGTAAATAGGCTTCCAGTTTCCCCGACTCACAAATTTACCAGGTGTATCTCAACATGCCAAAATCTCAAACTCAACCTAAATTTTCATATTACTGTCATTTGTCCTTAATATCCTTCCCAAAGATGTGATCAGGATCAGAATGACTATTTTTAATTTCCAACTTTAATAAACTTATTTGCTTATTGCAGTTTCTCAATAACCTTTCCTAGAAAAATAAAGCAATAATCAATCTCTAACACTTGAACACCCCATCAACTTTAGTACATCCTGGACCCTTGCTATCTCATGTTTTAGATCCATAGCTCCTAGTCTGAAGTTTTTCTATCATTTGGGTCCCAACAATTCATATTACTCTTACACAGAGACACTTTGGATTACAATCTCAGATTTGAGGCATTTGGTCAATATCATTGATTTATAAAATGAAGGCAAGTTGGAATGTAGTAAAGTCCATGAAGGTAGAATTACCTGAGACAAATTAGGAATTCCTTTGAGGAGAATGATAGTGCATGTTACTACTGAGGGGCAGTGGTACCACATGACCCAGGAAAGTTCCAACACCAATGACTCCTTCCCTGGAGCCAACAAATAATTTTTAGAGAAGGAGATTTCTGTAGGACCTCAGCCCAATCATAGTATCTAGAAGTCCTGTTCCACCTGTGACTCTAGAATCTGAGCTACTGCTATTCTTTAATCAATGTTGTCACCAGTGGTATGAAGTAGATATAATTTATATAGTTACTGTGTAGTTGTGTGTTTTTTAAACAGAATACTAAGCCTATTTCCAAAACAAAATTGTCTTTTTTTATAAGCTGCCTTTGTTGAAGAAACTGCTCCTCTCTGCCATTCATATCCATCTGCATGAGATATACTCTCTCATCTTTATTCACAGTTTCTTCACTTGATCAATTCCAATTTGATTCTACCTTCTACAAGTCACTAACCACAGGCATATTCTTCTATTACCCTTGATTTCCAAATAAGTAATGCTATGAAGGAAAGAGTATGAGGAATTTAAAATCCAAGTTGATTCTTTCCTTCTTTTTTTGTTCTACTTAGAGTGAGGAGGGAAAAAAATATTTTAAAAGGTGTTAAATACAAATGTTTATCAGTTCATTCAGTCGCTTAGTCGTGTCCGACTCTTTGCAATCCCATGAACCACAGCACGCCAGGCCTCCCTGTCCATCACCAACTCCCGAGTTCACCCAAACCCATGTCCATTGTGTCGGTGATGCCATCCAGCCATCTCATCCTCTGTCATTCCCTTCTCCTCCTGCCCTCAATCTTTCCCAGCATCAAGGTCTTTTCAGATAAGTCAGCTCTTCGCATGAGATGGCCAAAATATTGGAGTTTCAGCTTCAACATCAGTCCTTCCAATGAACATCCAAGACTGATCTCCCTCAGGATGGACTGGTTTGTTCTCCTTGTAGTCCAAAGGACTCTCAAGAGTCTTCTCCAACACCGCAGTTCAAAAGTATCAATTCTTTGATGCTCAGCCTTCTTTATAGTCCAACTCTCACATTCATACATGACCATTGGAAAAACCATAGCCTTGACTAGACGGAATTTTGTTGGTAAAGTAATGTCTCTGCTTTTTAATATGCTGTCTAGGTTGGTCATAACTTTCCTTTCAAGTAGTAAGCATCTTTTAATTTCATGGTTGCAATCACCATCTGCAGTGATTTTGGAGCCCAGAAAAATAAAGTCAGCCACTGTTTCCACTGTTTCCCCATCTATTTGCCATGCATTATTTTCCCATGTATTTGCCAGTAGTATTATTTTCTATTTAAAATTATATTTATGCTCCAATCAAATTAAGATTAAAGTAATAGAGGAAGAACTACATTCACTTTTACTTTACTTTCAAACCAAGGACAACAGATTTTTTTTTCATTATGGAATGAGATATTGACAATGTTTGTTAAAATGAAATCAGTTGCCCTTAATTTTTTTGAATAATATGAACATCTCTAATCAAAATAAATTCTAAGCAGGCTTAAGAGTCTTCTTAAAGTAGCATTCAATATTAATTAAATTAAATTAGAGAAATAAAAGGTATAAAGAGAATTTATAGATTAAATTTGGATCTCAAAATATAAATGTCTTCTATGTTAAAAATTCAAGTTATTACTTACTTGCATTTTAAGTTTTCAAATTACTATTTATATTGAAACATGTTTTCTTGCCATGGTAAAAGCCATCAAGTCTAAATACAACATTTTAAAAAAACTTCAATATCCTTTCATGATTAAAAATTCTCAACAAAGTGGATGTAGAAGGAACATACCTCAACATAATAAATAATATATCAACAGCTAACATCATGTTGAATACTGAAAGGGTGAAAACTTTTCCTTTAAGATTATAAATAAGACAAGAATGACTAGTCTGATCACTTCAATATAGTATTGGAAGCCTTACCCAGAGCAATTAAAAATGAAACAAAAGGCATCCAGTTTGGAAAAGAAGAAATAAAATTGTGTCTGTCAGCAGATGGCATGATCCCATATAGAAAAAATTCTGAATACTCCATCAAAAATGGTTACAGCTAATCAATGAATTTAATAAAGTTGCAGGATACAGTATCAATATACAGAGATCAGTAGCATTGCTATACACTAACAGTGAACCACATGGGAAAAGCTTTTTTTAAATTCCAATTACAATAGTATCAAAAACAATAAAATTCTTAGGAATGAATTTAACCAAGGTGGTAAAACATCTCAATACTGAAAACTGCAAAACACCGAGGGAAGAAATTCACAAAGGGGAAGAAGACACAAAAGGAAAGATATCCTATGTTCAGACTGGAAGACTTAATATTGTTAAAATGTACATATTACTCAAAGGCATCTAAAGATACAGTGCAATTCCCATCAAAATTCCCATCAAAATTTGTGGTAGTTTTTCACAAAATCGGAACAAACAATACTAAAATCTTTATGGTACCACAAAAGACCCAGACCAGTCAAGCAATATTGAGAAAGAACAAAGCAGAAGGCATCATACTTTTTGACTGCTAACTATATTACAAAGCTATGCTAATAAAATACTATGGTACCAGCATAAAAATTAGACACACCAACCAATGGAACAGAATCAAGAGACCAGAAATAAACTCACACATGTATGGTCAACTAATATTTGACAACTGTGGGATGGCATACTCTAAGGGCTGAAAGAAAAAGAATGTCAACCATACATCTTTATTCCATCAAAACTATACTTAAAAAATGAATGAAATACATACCTGAATTGAAACAAAAACAAAAACCTAGAAAATCTGACAGTAGCAGAACTGTCTTACAAGAAATTCTGAAGGAAGTTCTTCAAGTTAAAATGAAATAACACTAGACTGTAACTAGAATCTACATAAAGAATAAAGAACATCATTAAAGTTAACTCTATAAACAAATATAAAAGACAACACATATGCATTTCGTTGATAACCCACTTCTTCCTTTGATTTAAAATGCAACTGAATAACTTTAAAATCTGTGTTGAAGTACTTATAACGCCTAAGGATATAATTTGTACGACATTACTAGTCAAAGAAGAGAGAGAATGGAGCTAAATTTCTGTATAATTCAGAAATTTAGCTGGTATAAACTCAAATTAGATTATCTTGAGTTAAGATGTTAATTTAAATTCCAAGGCTAACCACTCAGAAACTTGAAACAAATATATACAAAGAGAGAAATGAAAATTAACATGGGAATTCAATGGCACACTATAGAATAAATATATGATACACATGAAAAACAATAATGGAGTAAAATGGAAAAAAGACAAAAACATTTAGAAAATAAAGACCAAACTGGTAGACATAAAACCTACATTATTAGTAATTACATTAAGAATAGATATTTTTAAGTCTCCAATCAAAAGAAGAGATTGGCAGGATAAATAAAACATGATCCAAACATATGGTGAATGTGTATGCATGCATGCTAAGTCATTTACGTCATGTCCGACTCTTTGTAACCCTAAGGACTGTACCCGCCAGGCTCCTCTGTCCATGGGATTCCCCAGGCAAGAATACTGTAGTGGGTTGTCACGCCCTCCTCCAGGGGATCCTCCTGACCCAGGGATTAAACCTGCGTCTCTTACATCTCCTGCACTGGCAGGGGGCTTGTTTACCATTAGCACCACTTGATGCTTTGAGATGAGTGAAAACAAATCAACATATCAAAACATATGGTAGACATACATGATAGACACTAACCAAGAGTGAAAGTAAAATCTATAGCTTTAAATGCTTATATTAGAGGAGAATAATCTCAAAGCAATTACCCAGCCTTCCACCTAAAGAAATAAGAAAAGGAAAAGCAGACTAAATTCAAAGCAAGTAGAAGGAGGGAAATAAAGTTTAGAGTGGAAATAAACGAAATAGAGAATAAAACGAGAACAGGAGAAAATATTTTTAAATCATATATCTGATACAGACATATTCTGAATATATAATGAAGCTCTACAAATCTATAATGAAGAGACAGTATTTTAAAATGGAGAAAATGATTTAAGAAAGTATTTCTGTACAGATGATACACAAATGGTTGGTAATTTTGTGAAAAGATGCTCAGAATCATTAGTCGTCTTTAGAGAAATGCAAATCAAACTCACAATGACATATCATCCCCATCTACGAAGATGTCTAAAATAAAAATGGCTGCTGCTGCTGCTGCTAAGTCGCTTCAGTCGTGTCCGGCTCTGTGCGGCCCCATAGACGGCAGCCCACCAGGCTCCTCTGTCCCTGGGATTCTCCAGGCAAGAACACTGGAGTGGGTTGCCATTTCCTTCTCCAATGCATGAAAGTGAAGGAAATGGCAACCCACTCCAGTGTTCTTGCCTGGAGAATCCCAGGGACAGAGGAGCCTGGTGGGCTGCCATCCAGTAATAAATATTAGGAAGAATGTGTAAACACTTTGAACCCTCATCCTTTGCAAGTGGAAATATGAAATAGTACAGCCTTTGGAAAGGCATTTGGAAATGCCTTTGGAAATTTGGAGAACTTTGGAAAACATTCTGGCACTTTCATCTAAATATTAAAGATAACCATACAATCCAGCAATTATACTCCTATGCCGGGAGCCACCACGGGAGATCCCACCCATGACAAAGGTCATGCGGAGAGGACCTGACAGGCAAAGGCGGAATAGGACTCGAGGAATTCCCTGGACCTGCTCCAGCATCTACCCCAAAACCAAAATCTGTCTGTCTACTGTTTATTATATTATGCCTTTCACCAACTCTTCTGACATTTACAGGGGGCTATCCCCGACCACCTTTCTCTGAACAAAATCAACTTAGGCTTCTAATTAATAAGTCTCCTGGGCTTGAAAGGAGTATTTCAATTCTAACTCCTCTGTTCGCATTTTAGCTTGCTTGGCAGGTTTATTCATACTCTTGCAACTAAAGCACATGATTGTTCACAACACCCCAAGCATAACCTTCAAGCGATAAAAAAGCTTTATTAGAATAATATTGCATTGTTGAGCCAATGTTTGCTACCAAGTTTCCTTATCCCTTACCCAATGTGCACCTGGGAGTGCATTAGTTAATATAGTTGGAATGTAAGAAAAACAAGCAGTAGCCTTGGCATTAGCAACATAAGACCCTTGAGTCAATAAGTTCTTTCTTTGTTATAACCCACTGCACCTTTGCTCCATAAGAATATAACTTTATTTAATACTTTCTGAGGGAGACACAGATTGGAAAAATAAATAAAAAACACTTTAAGGGAAAACAAGTTTTCTGGTTGACCAACCTTTATCAGAAAAAGGTCATAAAATGTCAGTAGGCCTCCGGGCCAGAAGATAATGTGCATAACACAAAGACCCTTGTAAATGGAAAGGTATGCAAAAAACATCCTGGTCCCGATGAAGGTCAACCTGATGTATTTGTGAGCTGACTCTGCATGACTCAGTATCTTTCACTCCTGGAAATGCATAACTCAGGGTATAAAAGCTCCTTTTGAAAATAAAGCTGCAGACCTGGCTTCATCAGAGCTTGGTCTCCCCGTGTCATTCTTTCTCTCTCTCTCTCTCTCTTTCTCTCTCCTTTTACTTTCATCTCGCTCGCCGACGCCATTCATCCTGAGGGTATCCCTGGATCCTGCCGGGGCTGGACCCTGGTACTCCTAGTTATATACTCAAAAGAAACTAAAGCATATATCTGAACAAAAAGTTACACACTAAAGTTCATAACAGGATTATTCATAATAGTCAAAAGGTGCAAAAAAAAACAAATGGTCAACTGATAAGTGCATAAACAAAATACAATACATATTTATTTGGTAATAAAAAGGAGTGAAGTGCTAATACATATTACAACAAAGATGAACCTTGAAAATATATTAAGTGTGAGAATCACTCACAAAAAGTACCACATGTTGAATGAATCTATCAATATTTACATGAAATCTCCAGAATAGAAAATACTTAGAGATGGAAGGTGAATTAGTGTTTTCCAGGCACTGGGGAAAGAGGGAAACGTGAAGTGATAGGTAGGCAGAAATTGAGTGCTTCATTTGGGGAGTGTTGATGTGTGGCAGAACCAATACAACATTGTAAAGTAAAATAAATAAATAAATAAATAAATGATATATAAATAAAATCAATTAATTAAAAAAAAGAGAATGTTCTAAAATTAGACAACTGGACTGATGCAAAAGTCCATGAAAATACAAAACAACCCAGTGAATTTCATATTTTTAAAGGGTAAATTTTAAGATATGTGAATTATCTCAAGTTATTCTAAAATGTAAATTGACAAATAGAATACTGAAGTATGTACTAAAGGATAATATCCCTTGACCAAGTAGATTTTATCCTAGGATTATCCTCTTTGAAAATCCAGAACCACAATTTTATCAGTATATGCAGGACTAATGGCTTTTTTACTTTTAACACACTTGAGATATATTCACAAGGGGGAAAACGTCAAAATCATACCATTAATTTACTATGTAAAGTAAAGGAGAATTCCATTCTTAAGTATTTACACAAGAGATGTGAAAATTTACATTAATACAAAAAGTTGATTGTGAATGTACACAGCAAAATATACATATTTTTTTATTTGTAAAAGAAGCAACCTAAACGTCCATTGGCAGACAAATGGATAAGAAAGTTGTGGCACATATACACAATGGAATATTACTCAGCTATAAAAAATAATGCATTTGAGTCAGTTCTAATAAGGTGGATAAAACTGGAGCCAGAAATAGATGGGGAAACAGTGGAAACAGTGTCAGACTTTATTTTTTTGGGCTCAAAAATCACTCCAGATGGTGACTGCAGCCATGAAATTAAAAGACACTTACTCCTTGGAAGAAAAGTTATGACCAACCTAGACAGCATATTCAAAAGCAGAGACATTACTTTGCCAACTAAGGTCCGTCTAGTCGAGGCTATGGTTTCTCCAGTGGTCATGTATGGATGTGAGAGTTGGACTGTGAAGAAGGCTGAGCGCCAAAGAATTGATGCTTTTGAACTGTGGTGCTGGAGAAGACTCTTGAGAGAGTCCCTTGGACTGCAAGGAGATCCAACCAGTCCATTCTGAAGGAGATCAGCCCTGGGATTTCTTTGGAAGGAATGATGCTGAAGCTAAAACTCCAGTACTTTGGCCACCTCATGTGAAGAGTTGACTCACTGGAAAAGATTCTGATGCTGGGAGGGATTGGGAGCAGGAGGAGAAGGGGACGACAGAGGATGAGATGGCTAGATGGCATCACTGACTCGATGGACGTGAGTCTGAGTGAACTCCGGGAGTTGGTGATGGATAGGGAGGCCTGGCATGCTGCGATTCATGGGGTCTCAAAGAGTTGGACACGACTGAGCGACTGAACTGAACTCAACTGATTATACAGAGTGAAGTAAGTCAGAAAGAAAAACACCAATGTAGTACATTAACACATATATATAGAATTTAGAAAGCTGGTAACAACGCCCCTGTATGCAAGACAGCAAAAGAGATACAGATGTAAAGAACAGACTTTTGGACTCTGTGGGAGAAGATGAGGGTGGGATGATTTTTGAGAATAGCATTGAAACATGTATATCACAATATGTTAAATAGATGGCCAGCCCAAATTCGATGTATGAAGCAGGGCACTCAAAGCTGGTGCACTGGGACAACCCAAAGGGATGGGATGGGAAGGGAGGTGGGAGAGGGGTTCAGGACCAGGAGACATATGTACACCTGTGGCTGGTTCATGTCAATGTATGGCAAAAACCACCACAATATTGTAAAGCAATTAGCCTCCAATTAAATTAATTAATTTTAAAAAAGACACAAACAAATGCAATCAGCATATCCCTATGTCTCTATATTCTTAATTGCATTCATCTCCTATTGAAAGACAAGTACCTCTGAGGAGAGCGGCACCACCCCTTTATTTGATAGTAGATACCATTAGCGAGAATGGAAAGAATTTAAGAGCTATGGATACCTGAGGGGGCTGGGCGAGATCACCTTCAATAAATAGAGGAACCTATGGAGAAAAGACACATGGTTGCATTGTGACCCTCTATGAAAACCTGCTTTTCTAACATAAATATCAATATGATGTTCTACCCTGGGGATGGAAAAATAAAAGCTGAGGTATTACCACTTTTTATCTTCTCTATGCTAGACTTTTTTGTGTGGGTATCATTTATGCCTCTCCTCATTCATATTTTTAGAACATCCTTCCTAATCAATAATTTGTAGCCACAACCTAAAATTAATACCAACTGCCTGTCTTATCGTTGGGTGTAGGCTAGCACAAGGTTTTCATCTGTCTCATTTTCCAGCTCCATGAACTAAAAATAACATCCATACCCGAAAGGAACAAAAAGAATGTATAAGGCTTGATAACTGATAAGGAAAGGAATGCAATTTCCAGAAAGCTGTGGAAAGCAAAATAAAATTAAAATAAAGATAACTTCAAAATAACAACATTCTTTTAAAGAGTCATTTAAAGGGCACTGTGGAATGAAGGCTCATTTATCATCCCCATATTCATCAGCTTATGAAATATTATAGTTTCTAAAAAGCCCAGTCCCTCATAGATACAAAGCCAGAAAATCAATTTTAGAATCACAAGAAGAAATGGTAGGTATTAGCAATGAGGCACTTTGCAAGTCTTTAAGCTACTTTTCACCCATTTTTAATGGCAAGGGGGCAATAGCGTATTGTGGACCAAAATAATGTTTTGTTTTGTTTTTCTCTTTCCAACAGTATTCCAAAAAAAGAAAAAAACCTTTTTATTTAGAGTGGTTTAGAATGAGCTTCCCAATCTATACTCTCTAGGAATGCTTTTAGTCCTTAGGAAAGATTTTTCCTTCAAGCAGATGCACTGGTTTTAAGCAAAATTTGAAAACTCAAAATAGTTATTTTGCCCTGATTCAAAGTATGTATACATTCTATGATTACTTCCTTGAGAAGGGCTACAGCATGAAACTTAAGCAAAATAAAATGGAACTATTTTTCCCCAGAAGTAAAAAAAATATTCCCAATTTTGGAGGAAAAGCTTCCTAATCTGTCATCTTCCCATAATCCTATGGCAAAAAATTTTTATGTAATTAATTGATTCAAAACACTTTTCATCCTAAAAGCTTTTTTTTTCTTTTTTTATCATGTCCATGAAACCTTCTTGAAAAGTATCAATTCATCCTTTCCATATGTGTCATTAATTTGAAGCTGCTTCCCAAAAGCCTAGGTTTCAGACTACCTGTACAAAGGTCTTCTAAAGAAATTGGAATACAACATCTGCAAGCCAACCACAAGTTTGACAAAGCATCTTTATATAGACTAACAAAGTGGAGTAACGAAAAGAAAATCAAGACTCATTTTAGAACTTCTAGCAGAAAAGTGAATCTGAAAGTGCGTCTGTCCTACCCTCTAAAAGTCATTATAGGTTTGATACATTGCATGTGTTCAAGTTGATCAGAAGAAACAAACACAATGCACTGGCAAGGTTAGTTTTCCATTTTCCATTTTCTGAAGTAGTTTGCCTAGACCAGGAATGAAACTCTACAGTTTTGTGTATAGCAAAGCAAAAGGACTGTTTAGATAAATCCAAGAGAGTATATCCCAAGGTTTAGAGTTTAGCAAGACAATTAGATATTTTATATCTAATATATTTATATCTATATATATTTAAGAGGTGCTTGCAACTCTGAATAGTGATTACAAAAATAACATTAAATTTGTAAAATTATTGCTGCATTCCTATGCCTCATAGATTCTTTCTGTATCATTTTATCTTTGCCAGAGTACAGCCTCAGAAACGTAAAATTCACATAAAATATGTCACATATCACGTCATTCTGAAATCACTGGATCCAAAGAGCAGAATCTAATATATCCCCTAACTTTTGGTTCTCAATTCTGAGAACTTTAATTAGCATGAGTGACTGAGCCAGCCACTTTTTCAGGCAGGAGATAGACCCAAGTTCAGTATAATTATCCTACTGGACTTTTGTTTCTGTTCCTGTATCTTATCAGTGGGGAAAGATGATGAATCCGGCATAAAAAGTATCTGCAATCAATTCCTTCCAGGTTGAAACTTCTGGGCTTTAAGCCTTGTAGTGACTCATAGTCCTGGAGACCTTCAAATTGCCTGGGAAACATTTAATGCCAGTGCTTGGAGTACAGCGCACATTCTGATTTAATTGATCTGTAGAAGGGCCCTGGGTTTTATATTTTTGAGACTCCAGTCTTTAACCATTGTTAACAACTGCTGTTGTAGAGATTAAAAAACCTTAACAAATAGTAATATCTAAAGAGCTTATTAAAATGCAGATTCTAATTCAGTATGTTTGAAACAGGGCCTGAAATTTTACATTTCTCAAAAGCTCTCAGGTCACTCTGAAGCTGCCCTTCTATAGACCACATTTTTTTTAATTCATTTTTTATTGAAGAATAATTGCTTTACATATAGACCACATTTTGAATTCCAAGATTCTAGGTATACTTTTTCTACAAATTGATATGACAACACCAAGGTATATTATCTTCCTAAGCCAAATACAGTGCACTCGTGTCCGTATTTTTTGCAGACTTTTGGGAGGGAGGGTATAGTGGTGCTTAACGATGGAGAAGGTACAGCAAGCACATAGACAAGCTAATCCAACCATCAAATTGAATTCATAGCTGATTGCCACCCCTGTATGCCATCATCACCTATGCCCTGCAGCAAAGGTACAGTTTTGGGGACTGAGCCTCCCAAAAGGTGCTAATCATGAGATCAAGTGGATGAAGGACTAGGAACCCCAGCCCTACTTTAACCAAAGCAGATTTCTGGAATACTAATTTCTTCAGCTCAGCTATTAATATAATCAATCATACCAGTCAGCGCCACTATTTCCTGTCGCTATTTGAAACTATCAGGTATTTTTACAGAGAATGGAGAGAATTTGTCAAACTGAATTATATGTTATATGAAAATGTATAGAACAGATCAATAGTGCTCTGTTCCTAAGGGGCCCTGCCAGGGCTTTTAGGGTGTTTGTATGTGTATGTGTGAGTGAAGTGTATGTGTATGTATGTATGTGTGTGAAGATCAATATTCACTGCAGTGAGATTTCACTTTAAATTCACTGCTCACTGGACATGTATACAAAAAATTTTATTAAGTAAATTTGATGCCAAAACTGTTAGGGTATTGACATAATGCATCATTCAAGTTAAAATAATAACTACATTTTCTACCCATTTTATACAGGTAAAGCATCTCTGCATTATTATTTCCAACTTTATATCCTAGAATTAAATTACCTACCTTTTAAGGTTATTAAAGTAGAGATGATATGACCATCCATTTGTCTTGGTATATTTTCTTTAGCATTGAAAAATTAACTGAGATTTTCAAGTAAAAATATCCACATAACTTGTCCTTTCAAAATCAAATTGAGAAAGACTTTTCTAAAAGTATTAAAGTTTGTTAAATCAATCTATTTAGAGCTGCTAATTAGTGAATGTTTACATATCTATATCTCAGATTCTAGATTCATGTACTTTTTTCAGACTTTATATCCTATTTAATCCAATAATAAAATCCAATCATTAAACTCCTAGTCAGAAATTTCAAAGGACTATAGAGAAATGCTTTGCTTGAAACCATTTCATGTTAATGCTTTTACTAGATCATATAACTCTGCAATAAAGCTAATGCTCCAGATACCTCTAAAATGCTGTAACTTTTTCTAGCACAGGGTTGCTTGTTCTTCCTTAGGGTATACCCAAAGCTTAGATAAGAGTCACATGTTCCCTCAAAAGTGATAAGCCAGCAAAGATAAAATGATCTGAGTGTAAAACCTACTTATTTCTCTGCTAGGCACTCTATGAGAGAAAATACAGGATAATTTTGATTACTCCATTTTCTTACCTAATATCCCACAGTAGCTTCCTAACCCTCTTCTCCTTGCCTCCACATGTGGTTCACCATACCCACCCACGTTATCGCGTATGCTTTTCTCCACACAGCATGAAAAGATGTCCTTTAAAAATCACACGTAATGGAACAGCTCATGGAGTATTTGTGTGGCAATAATTTGATGCCAGCATCCCTTTCTTGAGGAAATAACAATCCTAATTTTCAATGAAAAATAATGCAAATGGCTAAACTGAATTTAGGTACTGTCTAGGATAAGACAGGGGCAGTTGATGAAGCCAGGGAAGGGGCAGGGGGCGGGGGATGTTCTGGTCCTCTCCTACCTACAAGAGAAGCTGCTTAAAAGAGTTTGGACAGAACGGTTTTCTAGGAGGAAAAGTCTTCTTTTTGGATCATTAGAATTCTGGCAATTTCCCTGAGGGAAGGTCATATCATGGGCACTTACAGTCTTTCTTGATGTATTGCTATTTTCATTGGGAGATCTGGTTTCTACATGAATCTTCCCTTGAAGATATTCTCCCAACCACCAGAGAATTTTCCTTGAATTGGGTTGGGGGATGGTTCTAAACATAAGAACAGGGCTAGTTTGCCACTGCAGATCACGGAGCACAGGGTAAGCTGCTGAAGCACAGGAGACAAGCATCAGTTCAGTTCAGTTCAGTAGCTCAGTTGTGTCCGACTCTTTGTGACCCATGGACTGCAATATGCCAGGCTTCCCTATCTAACACCAACTCCAGGAGCTTGCACAAACTCATGTCCATTGGTGATGCCATCCAACCATCTCATCCTCTGTCGCTCCCTTCTCCTCCTGCCTTCAATCTTTCCAGCATCAGGGTCTCTTCAAATGAGTCAGTTCTTCACATCAGGTGGCCAAAGCATTGGAGTTTCAGCTTTAGCCTCAGTCCTTCCAATGAAAATTCAGGACTGATTTCCTTTAAGATGAACTGGGTGGATCTCCTAGAAGTCCAAGGGACTCTCAAGAGTCTTCTCCAACATCACAGTTCAAAATCATCAGTTGTTCAGTGCTCAGCTTTCTTTATAGTCCAACTCTCACATCCATACATGACTACGGGAAAAACCATAGCTCTGACTATACAGACCTTTGTTGGCAGAGTAACATCTCTGTTTTTAATATCCATCAAAGTTGGTCATAGCTTTTCTTCCAAGGAGCAAAGTGCTGCACTCAATATACTGGCAAATTTGGAAAACTCAGCAGTGGCCACAGGACTGGAAAAGGTCAGTTTTCATTTCAATCCCAAAGAAGGACAAACTCACACAATGTTCAAACTACCACACAATTGCACTCATATCACACACTAGCAAAGTAATGCTCAAAATTTTCTAAGCCAGGCTTCAACAGTACATGTACTGTGAACTTCCAGATGTTCAAGCTAGATTTAGAAAAGTCAGAGGAACCAGAGATCAAATTGGCAACAACCGTAGGATCATAGAAAAAGCAAGAAAATTAAACAAACAAACAAACAAACAAAAACCCATCTACTTCTGCTTTACTGATTATGCCAAAGCCTTTGACTATGTAGATCACAACAAATTGTGGAAAATTCTTAAAGAGATGGGAATACCAGAGACCTTACCTGTTTCCTGAGAAATCTGTATGCAGGTCAAGAAGCAACAGTTAGAACTGGACATGGAACAACTGATTGGTTCCAAATTGGAAAAGGAGTACATCAAGGCTGTATGCTGTCATTTAACTTATTTAATTTATATGCAGAGTACATCATGTGAAATGCCAGGCTGGATGAGGCACAAGCTGGAATCAGGACGACCAGGAGAAATATCAATAACTTCAGATAGGCATACGACACCACTCTTATGGCAGAAAGTGAAGAGGTACTAAAGAACCTCTTGACAAAAGTGAGAGAGGAGAGTGAAAAAGCTGGCTTAAAACTCAACATTCAAAAAACTAAGATCATGGCATCTATAACCTCAGATAGGCATATGACACCACCTTTATGGCAGAAAGTGAAGAGGAACTAAAGAACCTCTTGATAAAAGTAAAAGAGGAAAGTGAAAAAGCTGGCTTAAAACTCAACATTCAAAAAACTAAGATCAAGGCATCTGGTCCCATCACTTCATGGCAAATAGACGGGGAAACAATGGAAACAGTGACAGACTTTTATTTTCTTGGGCTCCAAAATCACTGCAGATGGTGACTGCAGCCATGAAATTAAAAGACACTTGCTCCTTGGAGACAAGCATAGAGGGAAGGGAAAACATTAAAGCTAATTTGGAAAGGACAAAGGTTACCCTCAATTTCTTGTGGAGCCCCAGCTGGTTTTCTGTTAAGTCTTAGTTTTCAGTGAGTCACAGTAGACCATGGATGAAAACAGTTTTGCCAGCCACCCTCCACCCTCACCACCTTCCCATCATCCATTCCCTTTCCTCATTTGTCCCTACTCTCCCACCCTGACCACCAAGAAACCATTCACTGGAGCCAATGGTTCTTAGAAGATGAAGAACAGACCTATTGCTGAAGGATAAGTATTAATAGTTGAATAAAGGGAAAGCCTCCTAGATTTTCCAGCAGCAGCAAATTTTGCAAGGGCTTTCATGGGCTCTATACAGAACACAGCCAGCAGAGCCACACAGAGGACCTCAGCATATGGGGCAGCAAACTGATTAAACACCAATTAGAGAACTTTCTCACTTACTCCTACTTTCCTTTGGTCTACGTAAACAATTCCTACTCCCTAGGTGATGAGTGAAATACAAACTCCTTAGGGTTTTCTGATGAGGAACAGATTTGAAGAAAAATAATTAAATTGTGAATAGTAAATAAGATAGTGATAAACTATTCAGACAAATTAAGGTGTTATCTAAAAAATCTAAATTTTAAACTATCAGGGGAAAACTGGATCAAACCACTGTATCAACAGAGCTGACTTGTATGGGCTAGATCTTTATGGTCATCTTCCACTGGCAAATGCAGGTTCTGGACTAGGAAGTGGCAGAAGTGTATTCATTGAGTGACCCAATAATATTTACTGCTCAAAAATCAGACCATATCACTCTCCTGCCTGAAATTCTCAAATAGCTTCCCTTTGATTTTCAATACACTCTATAAAAATGCTATCATCTGACCTCTTCCCATTTTGCACTCATTCATCATTCCTCAGCAGATTGCTGAGAAATGATGATCTGCTTACTGATATTCAAATCAAATTTGTTTCCACCTTAGGCCTTCAGCACTTTTTACTTCCTCCACTTAGAATACTCCTTCCCCAGATCAATGCATAGCATGATTTCGACCCCACTCTGGGTGTCTCAGCTCAAAATATGTATCTTTGGGGAAGCCTTTTCTAACTACCCTACCTCATGTTCCCACCACTCTTAAGTCATTCTTGATGCACACAATTCTGCCTTCTTTTTCTCATACACTGTATCCTGCTCAGAAAATATCTTAATGTGTTTTCTGGCATCTTAGTTACTATTCCCCTGAAAGTGAAACTGTTAGTCATCCAGTCCTGTTGGACTCTTTGTGACCCCATGGACTGAAGTCCACCAGGCTCCTCTGTCCATTGAATGCTCCAGGCAAGAATAATGGAGTGGGTAGCCATTACCTTCTCTATAGGGTCTCCCCAACCCAGGGATCAAACCTGGGTCTCCTGCATTGCAGATAGATTCTTTACCGCCTGAGCCACCAGGGAACCAGAATATAAATTAATAAGCTAAAGGAACATGTCTGTCTTGTTCACCACTATTCCTAGAATCTAAAATAGGACTTGGAAAATTGCAAATGCTCAGTAAATATTTATGGAATGGTTCAAGGCTAGCAATCATTTTAAATCAAAACAGTTATAACTCAAATAAATTATTATGAGTATTCCCTTTAACAAAGGAAGTAACAAAACTTGGAAGTATGATACAGAAAGTTTCTATAAAATACACAGAAGGACAACTACACAGATAGGTGGACATGTTGGGAGAGAATTATACAATACAGAGTATAGTTTATAAAAAGAAAAAGGAATCTAATTTTACCTCGTGGTCAGAATATGATCTTATGGTTCTAGGTCAATAGAATGATCAATTAATCAATTGATTAGTAACGATCACACACAAATGATCATTTATGATCTCAATGTTTGCCTCCTACTCCACATCTATGCCCCTTGTCTTCTAGTGCTGTAGTACCTCTCAGTGTGACCCTTGAGATCAACAACATGTGACTTCTTATAGTCAAAGGGAGGTTATTAATCATCATACAAGCAAAAGCTTGATAAGAATACACATATATTTTTATGCACAATAGGGTGTGTCTGCTCTTATACATCTGCCTCTAAGTATATACTTAAACCTATTGGAAGGATTTGAGACACAAATAATTGACACTATTCTAAACCAGCCAACAGCCAACCAACCCTCCAATATATCAGAGTGTCCAGGTCAAATCAGTAACCAACAAAGATAACTACAGAAATATAAATGAGTCCAGCTATTGTACAGGAGACAGGGATCAAGACCATCACCATGGAAAAGAAATGCAAAAAAGCAAAATGGCTGGGGAAGTTTTACAAATAGCTGTGAAAAGAAGAGAAGCGAAAAGCAAAGGACAAAAGGAAAAATATAAGCATCTGAATGCAGAGTTCCAAAGAATAGCAAGAAGAGATAAGAAAGCCTTCCTCAGTGATCAATGCAAAGAAATAGAGGAAAACAACAGAATGGGAAAGACTAGAGATCTCTTCAAGAAAATTAGAGATACTAAGGGAACATTTCATGCAAAGATGGGCTCCATAAAGGACAGAAATGGTATGGACCTAACAGAAGCAGAAGATATTAAGAAGAGATGGAAAGAATACACAGAAGAACTATACAAAAAAGATCTTCACGACCCAGATAATCACAATGGTGTGATCACTGACCTAGAGCCAGACATCCTGGAATGTGAAGACAAGTGGGCCTTAGAAAGCATCACTACGAACAAAGCTAGTGGAGGTGATGGAATTCCAGTTGAGCTCTTTCAAATCCTGAAAGATGACACTGTGAAAGTGTTGCACTCAATATGCCAGCAAATTTGGAAAATTCAGCAGTGGCCACAGGACTGGAAAAGGTCAGTTTTCATTCTAATCCCAAAGAAAGGCAATGCCAAAGAATGCTCAAACTACTGCACAATTGCACTCATCTCACACGCTAGTAAAGTAAGGCTCAAAATTCTTTGAGCCAGGCTTCAGCAATACGTAAACCGTGAACTTCCAGATGTTCAAGCTGGTTTTAGAAAAGGCAGAGGAACCAGAGATCAAATGGCCAACATCCACTGGATCATGGAAAAAGCAAGAGAGCTCCAGAAAAACATCTATTTCTGCTTTATTGACTATGCCAAAGCCTTTGACTGTGTAGATCACAATAAACTGTGGAAAATTCTGAAAGAGATGGGAATACCAGACCACCTGACCTGCCTCTTGAGAAATCTGTATGCAGGTCAGGAAGCAACAGTTAGAACTGGACATGGAGCAACAGACTGGTTCCAAATAGGAAAAGGAGTACGTCAAGGCTTTATATTGTCACCCTGCATGCAGAGTACATCATGAGAAACGTTGGACTGGAAGAAGCACAAGCTGGAATCAAGACTGCTGGGAGAAATATCAATAACCTCAGATAGGCAGATGACACCATCCTTATGGCAGAAAGTGAAAAGGAACTCAGAAGCCTCTTGATGAAAGTGAAAGTGGAGAGTGAAATAGTTGGCTTAAAGCTCAACATTCAGAAAATGAAGATCATGGCATCCGATCCCATCACTTCATGGGAAATAGATGGGGAAACAGTGGAAAAAGTGTCAGACTTTATTTTTTTGGGCTCCAAAATCAGTGCAGATGGTGACTGCAGCCATGAAATTAAAAGACACTTACTCCTTGGAAGGAAAGTTATGACCAACCTAGATAGCATATTCAAAAGCAGAGACATTACTTTGCCAACAAAGGTTCATCTAGTCAAGGCTATGGTTTTTCCTGTGGTCATGTATGGATGTGAGAGTTGGACTGTGAAGAAGGCTGAGCGCCAAAGAATTGATGCTTTTGAACTGTGGTGTTGGAGAAGACTCTTGAGAGTCCCTTGGACTGCAAGGAGATCCAACCAGTCCATTCTGAAGGAGATAAGCCCTGGGATTTCTTTGGAGGAAATGATGCTGAAACTGAAACTCCAGTACTTTGGCCATCTCATGCGAAGAGTTGACTCATTAGAAAAGACTCTGATGCTGGGAGGGATTGGGGGCCGGAGGAGAAGGGGATGACAGAGGATGAGATGGCTGGATGGCATCACTGACTCGATGGACGTGAGTCTGAGTGAACTCTGGGAGTTGGTGATGGACAGGGAGGCCTGGAGTGCTGCAATTCATGGGGTCACAAAGAGTCGGACATGGCTGAGCAACTGAACTGAAGACCAGAAGAGATGAACAGCTCACGTGAAGATTCAAGAATTTTGGATATGTCATGCAGTGATTATTGCAGCAAGAGAAAACTGGGACAGAGGACAAAAGTGAAACAGCAAAGTCCCGCTCATATACTGATGACTCAAATCCTTAGTTTTAAATTCATCCACAAAACTAAAATGTTCAAATAAGGCATTTACTATAAGCCTTCCCCAGGTGTTGGCTCTTCAGAATATTTACCAACAATGGAGAACACATCAGCCACTCCTTTATGAGGAAAACTATCATCTAAATGTATTTAGTCCAAATAGTATTTAACTATTATATCCTGCAAAATAGTTTATTAAAATCAAACATGGGAAAGTGAAGCAATTATTTAATGATATTTTCAGGAAAATAAAGCAGATTTTAGGAGAATATTTACTATATATACACATATATACACACACATTATATACACACATATACAAAAATATATACTGTATCATGTACTAAATATGGATAGATAATGCCCTTTTGCTTCATTTATATCACCTATTGCAATTCTTTGAATTCTATAAATTAGATCAAGTAGAGTCTTGACCTGTAATAAGATCCTATTTAGCCACATAGTAGTGACTAGAAAGTAAGCAACAAAATAATTGAATTCCAATGTGAAGGCAGTGCTAGATTTTTCATAGGTTCCATGTGTTTATTATTTTTTGGGGGGAGGGGGAAGGTAGAGGGCTTTCCGGGTGGTGCTAGTGGTAAAGAATCTGCCTACCAGTGAGAAGACACAGAGACAACGGCAGGTTCAATCCCTGGGTCAGGAAGATCCTCTAGAGTAGGAAATGCCAACCCACTCTAGCATTCTTGCCTGGAAAATTCCATGGACAGAGCAGCCTGACAGGCTAAAGTCCACAGGGTCACAGAGAGTCAAACCGAACTAAGCAATTGAGCACACACATGTGTTTTTTATCAGTGGCTTTCAAGGCCTTAAGAGTAATAATTTTAGGCACTAAGGCAGGACCAACAGGATTTTAAAAAAGAACATACCACTGTGTACCCTTCAAACTATACTCTGAGGCCTGCTTTAATTAAGGTCAACCCCATACATAACATAACTGAAGTTCGCATGTTATTTATCTTGGGTTCATCAAGTATCCAATATTGAGTAAAAATATTCATTAAAGCACATCAAAATTTCATACGTATATAAAAGTTACTGTGTGTCTTTGTATTTGAGTATATTTATACATACACACACACACATACATACACATACATATATATACACTTTCTATACCCATCAGATCAGATCAGATCAGTCTCTCAGTCAGGTCCGACTCTTTGCGACCCCATGAATCGCAGCACACCAGGCCTCCCTGTCCATCACCAACTCCCGGAGTTCACTCAGACTCATGTCCATAAAGTCAGTGATGCCATCCAGGCATCTCATCCTCTGGCATCCTCTTCTCCTCCTGCCCCCAATCCCTCCCAGCATCAGAGTCTTTTCTAATGAGTCAACTCTTCCCATGAGGTGGCCAAAGTATTGGAGTTTCAGCTTTAGCATCATTCCTTCCAAAGAAATCCCAGGGCTGATCTCCTTCAGAATGGACTGGTTGGATCTCCTTGCAGTCCAAGGGACTCTCAAGAGTCTTCTCCAACACCACAGTTCAAAAGCATCAATTCTTTGGCGCTCAGCCTTCTTCACAGTCCAACTCTCACATCCATACATGACCACAGGAAAAACCATAGCCTTGACTAGACGGACCTTTGTTGGCAAAGTAATGTCTCTGCTTTTGAATATGCTGTCTAGGTTGGTCATAACTTTCCTTCCAAGGAGTAAGCGTCTTTTAATTTCATGGCTGCAGTCACCATCTGCAGTGATTTTGGAGCCCCCCAAAATAAAGTCTGACACTGTTTCCACTGTTTCCCCATCTATTTCCCGTGAAGTGGTGGGACCAGATGCCATGATCTTCGTTTTCTGAATGTTGAGCTTTAAGCCAACTTTTTCACTCTCCACTTTCACTTTCATCAAGAGGCTTTTGAGTTCCTCTTCACTTTCTGCCATAAGGATGGTGTCATCTGCATATCTGAGGTTATTGATATTTATCCCAGAAATCTTGATTCCAGTTTGTGTTTCTTCCAGTCCAGCATTTCTCATGATGTACTCTGCATATAAGTTAAATAAACAGGGTGACAATATACAGCCTTGACATACCCCTTTTCCTATTTGGAACCAGTTTGTTGCTCCATGTCCAGTTCTAACTGTTGCTTCCTGACCTGCATACAAATTTCTCAAGAGGCAGATCAAGTAGTCTGGTATTCCCATCTCTTTCAGAATTTTCCACAGTTTATTGTGATCTACACAGTCAAAGGCTTTGGCATAGTCAATAAAGCAGAAATAGATGTTTCTCTGTAACTCTCTTGCTTTTTCCATGATCCAGCAGATGTTAGCCATTTGATCTCTGGTTCCTCTGCCTTTTCTAAAACCAGCTTGAACATCAGGAAGTTCACGGTTCACATATTGCTGAAGCCTGGCTCGAAAAATTTTGAGCATTACTTTACTAGCGTGTGAGATAAGTGCAATTGTGTGGTAGTTTGAGCATTCTTTGGCATTGCCTTTCTTTGGAATTGGAATGAAAACTGACCTTTTCCAGTCCTGTGGCCACTGCTGAGTTTTCCAAATTTGCTGGCATATTGAGTGCAGCACTTTCACAGCATCATCTTTCAGGATTTGGAATAGCTCAACTGGAATTCCATCACCTCCACTAGCTTTGTTCATAGTGATGCTTTCTACGGCCCACTTGACTTCACAGTCCAGGATGTCTGGCTCTAGGTCAGTGATTACACCATCGTGAATATCTGGGTCCTGAAGATCTTTTTTGTACAGTTCTTCTGTGTATTCTTGCCATCTCTTCTTAATATCTTCTGCTTCTTTTAGGTCCATACCATTTCTGTCCTTTATCGAGCTCATCTTTGCATGAAATATACCTTTGGAATCTCTGATTTTCTTGAAGAGATCCCTAGTCTTTCCCATTCTGTTGTTTTCCTCTATTTCTTTGCATTGATCGCTGAAGAAGGCTTTCTTATCTCTTCTTGCTATTCTTTGAAACTCTGCATTCAGATGTTTATATCTTTCCTTTTCTCCTTTGCTTTTTGCTTCTCTTCTTTTCACAGCTATTTGTAAGGCCTCCCCAGACAGCCACTTTGCTTTTTTGCATTTCTTTTCTATGGGAATTGTCTTGATCCCTGTCTCCTGTACAATGTCATGAACCTCATTCCATAGTTCATCAGGCACTCTATCAGATCTAGGCCCTTAAATCTATTTCTCACTTACAATGTATAATCATAAGGGATTTGATTTAGGTCATATCTGAATGGTCTAGTGGTTTTCCCTACTTCCTTCAATTTAAGTCTGAATTTCGCATAAGGAGTTCATGGTCTGAGCCACAGTCATCTCCTGGTCTTGTTTTTGCTGACTGTATAGAGCTTCTCCATCTTTGGCTGCAAAGAATATAATCAATCTGATTTCGGTGTTGACCATCTGGTGATGTCCATGTATAGAGCCTTCTCTTGTGTTGTTGGAAGAGGGTGTTTGCTATGACCAGTGCATTTTCTTGGCAAAACTCTATTAGTCTTTGCCCTGCTTCATTCCGTATTCCAAGGCCAAATTTGCCTGTTACTCCAGGTGTTTCTTGACTTCCTATTTGCATTCCAGTGCCCTATAATGAAAAGGACATCTTTTTTGGGTGTTAGTTCTAAAAGGTCTTGTAGGTCTTCATAGAACTGTTCAACTTCAGCTTCTTCTGCATTACTGGTTGGGGCATAGACTTGGATTACTGTGATATTGAATGGTTTGCCTTGGAAATGAACAGAGATCATTCTGTTGTTTTTGAGATTGCATCCAAGTACTGCATTTCAGACTCTTTTGTTGACCATGATGGCCACTCCATTTCTTCTGAGGGATTCCTGCCCATAGTAGTAGATATAATGGTCATCTGAGTTAAATTCACCCATTCCAGTCCATTTCAGTTTGCTGATTCCTAGAATGTCGACATTCACTCTTGCCATCTCTTGTTTGACCACTTCCAATTTGCCTTGATTCATGGACCTGACATTCCAGGTTCCTATGCAATATTGCTCTTTACAGCATTGGACCTTGCTTCTATCACCAGTCACATCCACAGCTGGGTATTCTTTTTGCTTTGGCTCCATCCCTTCATTCTTTCTGGAGTTATTTCTCCACTGATCTCCAGTAGCATATTGGGCACCTACTGACCTGGGGAGTTTCTCTTTCAGTATCCTATCATTTTGCCTTTTCATACTGTTCATGGGGTTCTCAAGGCAAGAATACTGAAGTGGTTTGCCATTCCCTTCTCCAGTGGACCACATTCTGTCAAATCTCTCCACCATGACCCGCCCATCTTGGGTTGCCCCATGGGCATGGCTTAGTTTCATTGAATTAGACAAGGCTGTGGTCCTAGTGTGATTAGATTGACTAGTTTTCTGTGAGTATGGTTTCAGTTTGTCTGCCCTCAAGCCCACTTGAAACACCTACCATCTTACCTGGGTTTCTCTTACTTTGGGCGTGGGGTATCTCTTCACGGCTGCTCCAGCAAAGCACAGCCATTGCTCCTTACCTTGGACGAGGGATATCTCCTCACCGCCGCCCTTCCTGATGTTCAATGTGGGATAGCTCCTCTAGGCCCTCCTGCACCTGCGCATTATGGCTCTACATTTGATTAACTATGACAATACTTCAGCTGATTGAATAAATCAGATTTGGATGCTGTCACCTATAGGGGAAAAAATGAGCTCTGTCTACACTTTATGAGAGTTGAGTACCCTGGACATAATCTTCAATTCTGAGATTGGCTCAGTATTTTGAAAACTGAAAATCTACTACTCCTGATTTATTAAACACTCAGTGTTTTGATTCAACTCATGTGTCACATACCGATGTGGAATTAATTGTTAGAACCATGAGTAATCTTTGGAGTGATTGATGAAACAGACAATACTAACTCAGCAAGATATGCACTCTGTCATGTTAGAAAAGCTTTTAATTGTTAGGGAAACTTATTCAAATGAGTATTTTTAGGTCCTTCTGTCACATTTAATTCTTAGATCTGGGGCATACCCTCTGAGGCCAGCCTAGGATCAATCTGTCCGTCCACACTGGGGAAAGCACTGATATAAGATGTGATGATCAAGAGTTGCAGAGAGAGTCAGGAGTCAGGATACGACGGGCTTGGTAGACTGTTGTGATGATTAATGTAATATATATGTATGTAAATTTCTTAGCACAGTGCCTTGTATACAGCAAATGCTCAAAATGTTAAATATTGTTGTTGTTTTCAAAATTTAAATTCAAAATTTATATTTTGATTAAACTTCGTGTCAGTTTAGTCTGCTATGAGCATTAGAACAATCTGGGGCCCCTGTATTTAACCAGATGTCCTTCCACTTACATAGAAGTTCCCATAAAACAGGAACAAAGGATTAAATTCTACTAATTTAATTTAGGGATATGTCAGCGCATCCCTGGGCTTCCTGGGTGGCTCAGTGGTAAAGAATCCGACTGTGATGCAGAAGACTCAGGAAACACCGTGGGTTTGATCCCTGGGTTGCAAAGAATCCCTGGAGGAGGGCATGGCAACCTACTCCAGTATTCTTGCTTTGGAGAATCCCAGGGACAAAAGAGCCTAGCAAGCTACAGTCTGTAGGGTCGCACAGGGTCAGACACAACTGAAGCAACTGAGCACACATGCATCACATCCCCACATGAAGCACAGGATACAGAAAGAAAATGGATTTTGGAATACTTTGCATTTGATTTCCAAAATCCCAGCCCTGCCAGTTGAGAGCTGTATGACCTTAGTCTTTTTGAAACTCAGTTTCCTCATTTATACACATAACCTCAGACAACTGTTAAGTGACTTTAATTATTCTGCATATAAATCATGTGTCTGAAATATATAGTATACATTAAAAGTTCTCCTTATCTTTGCTTCTTTTCCCAAACCCTAATATAAGCCAGTATATATTGGCCACCTGATGTGAAGAGCCAACTCATTAGAAAAGATTCTGATGCAGGGAAAGATCAAAGGCAGGAGGAGAAGGGGACACAGAGGACAAGATGGTTGGGTCGCATCACCAAATCGATGGATTTGAGTTTGAGCAAGCTCCAGGAGTTGGTAATGGACAGGAAAGCCTGGCATGCTGGAGTCCATGGGGTCACAAAGTGTCAGACGTGACTGAGTGACTGAACAACAACAAACATAAACCAGTGAGTTAGAATTTGTTCAATTTTCAGTGATTTTTTTTTTACATATATCTGCAACAAAGCTTCAAATGATTTAGAGTTTCTACTTTCAGTTCAGTTTAGTTCATTCGCTCAGTTGTGTCTGACTCTTTGCGACCCCATGAACTGCAGCATGCCAGGCCTCCCTGTCCATCACCAACTCCCAGAGTTCACCCAAACCCGTTTCCTTTGAGTCGGTAATGCCATCCAACCATCTCCTCCTCTGTCGTCCCCTTCTTCTCCTGCCCTCGATCTTTCCCAGCATCAGGGTCTTTTCAAATGAGTCAGCTCTTTGCATCAGGTGGCCAAAGTATTGGAGTTTCAGCTTCAACATCAGTCCTTCCAATGAACACCCAGGACTGATCTCCCTCAGGATAGACTGGTTGGATCTCCTTGCAGTCCAAGGGACTCTCAAGAGTCCTCAACACCACAGTTCAAAAGCATCAATTCTTTGGCACTCAGCTTTCTTTATAGTCCAACTCTCACATCCATACATGACCACTGGAAAAACCATAGCCTTAACTAGACGGACCTTTGTTTACAAGGTAATGTCTCTGTCTAGGTTGGTCATAACTTTCCTTCCAAGGAGTAAGCGTCTTTTAATTTCATGGCTGCAATCACCATCTGCAGTGATTTTGGTGCCAAAAAAAAAATAAAGTCAGCCACTGTTTCCACTGTTTCCCCATCTATTTGCCATGAAGTGATGGGACCAGATGCCATGATCTTTGTTTTCTGAATGTTGAGCTTTAAGCCAACTTTTTCACTCTCTTCTTTCACTTTCAGCAAGAGGTTCTTTAGTTCTTCTTTACTTTTTGAATATAAGGATGGTGTCATCTGCATATCTGAGGTTATTGATATTTCTCCTGGCAATCTTGATTCCAGCTTGTGCTTTTTCCAGCCCAGTTTATTTTGTACTCTTAACATACATCTCAAAATTGAGCATTATCTTACAGTTTTATGTTTATGTCACTGAAAGTTGTGTCTGAGTGAGTCTGGCAGAGAGTCAGGTGCACTTGGAACATATATTAGAGTACCCTGAAAACCTAGAATGTAAATTAAGAAAGGAAACCTATTTTGTATTAAGATATAAAGAATTTGGAGATTTTAAAGGATGGCAGACATATTCATGGTTAAGAATGAAGGATCTAAAATCAAACTTCTTGTGATTAAGTCTGAACTCATCTACTGTTGTCTATAGTTTTGGGTGAGCTACTCTTCCTCCCTGAGCCACAGTTTAGGAATAATAAAAATACTTACCTTCCAGGATAAGAAGTAAGATGATGCCATGGAGAGCTCAATAAATCAATATTAATTACAGTGGTATTGTCAGTATAACAATATCCTTGTTTTAGTTACAAAAACTAAATGCTAACATCACAAAAATACAGTTTGAATTCTCTCAAAGCCCCAGAACATTATCTTTCTAGGACAAGCTTTGTCAATCCTTCCCCAGAATAGTGATAAACTATCATTGCCCTTTCTTCTTTACGATTTATCAGACGTTCCTCCCCACATAACTACCCTTTACTCCCTCTCTGCCGTCTTCCTAGCTCTTTACCATGCCCCCCTTTAGAAGAACTGTTCCACTGTAAATCTATCCTCACATTTCCACATTTCACTGAATGCTACTTCTACCCTTTTGCCTTAAAAAACAAACAAAACGTTTATCCTGCTGAAACTTTTTGGAGATTTGTTCTATAAAAAATCTCCCTATATTTCAGTCATTGGAGGCAAAATTAACATGGATCAAATAGTCTTTTGTCCCTTCAAGACTACTATTCTTCCACTGGGATAAAGAAATCCCTATTTTTTTTGAGGTTCTTACTATCCACCTTCTATCCAATCTACCATGTGCAGATGGTAGACCTCCTAGCACATGGTCTTGCTATTCAAATATTTAAGATCTTTAACACCAGACCTCCAATTATTCTGTCTTCACAGGAGCATGTATATCACTCAATGATTTGGTCACTGATACTCTTCTCCATTTTATTCCAAAAGTCTTACCCATCTTCTACCATAGGAATCTACTCTCAAGTTCATATTCTGGACCTCATCATTCACCCAACAAGCATTCATTAAGGAGAAAGTCTTTTGTGGCGCACTGGTAAAGAATCCACCCACCAATGCAGGAGAAGCAGGAGATGCAGGTTGATCCCTGGGTCCGGAAGATCCCCTGGAGGAGGAAATGGCAACCCACTCCAATAATCTTGCCAGGAAATCTCCATGGACAGAGGAGCCTGGTGGGCTACAGTTCATGGAGCTGCAAGGAACTGGATAAGACTCAATGAGTGAGAACACACACCCACACACACACACATCCCAAGCACTCTGAGTATACAGCAATCAACCAAACTTACAAAAACTGCTCTTGTAGAACTTTCTTTCCCCAGGAGCTACTCTAACCACAAAGTTCTCACACCCTTTTCCAAGTATGCCTGCCTGTGGTCCTCTCTGATATCTCTGAATATTTAATAAGGCCTTAATTTTCTTCCAGGCTAAATACCTCACCATGGCTTTACTTTCCTCTTTAGCTTCTATATTGTATTAACTTTGATAATTGTCTCATTATCAATGTCCCTTGTTCCTGGGCCACTTCAATCCACTAAATCTACTACTTCAGTTCTAATTAAGTACATAACTCCTTTGCCAAGGGCTGCAGAGTCCTGCTAGGAAAAAATAATTTTTAGACCCAAGTCTACCATTGCAAAATTAGTGTCCTGTTTAAGGACACCAGGGTTTCAATGGAGCAAAGCAGATGATTTTTCTTCTTCATATTTATAGGTCCTTAAGATATTATTAACTTGATCAGTTTACTTAAACACTCTGAAAATCCCTAAAATTCTTAGCTCTGAACCAATGGCTCTTCCGCCTATTTTACAAGAATATGAAATCACTCAACAGTAAATTTATTTATAGTTACCCCTCAGTCAGTCAGTCAGTTCAGTCACTCAGTCATGTCCGACTCTTTGTGACCCCATGAATCGCAGCACGCCAGGCCTCCCTGTCCATCACCAACTCCCAGAGTTCACTGAGACTCACGTCCATCGAGTCAGTGATGCCATCCAGCCATCTCATCCTCTGTCGTCCCCTTCTCCTCCTGCCCCCAATCCCTCCCAGCATCAGAGTCTTTTCCAACGAGTCAACTCTTCGCATACCCATATACACACTACTGCTTATTATTATATAATATTATATTATGGATAAGAGCAAAAGGAGAACAAGGTTAAAGGGATTATTAAAGCCAGGATACTTGCAATATTAAATTGACTAATCAAGGGGCCCTCGCTGAGATTATTTTTGGCAAAGTTCTTGAGCAATAAGAAGTTCATTGAATCTCAGAGTAAAGCTTCAGGTTCAGAAGAAAAGAATCCACTTATATACAGTTGAATTCTCCACCTCCACAGGTCTCCTCCAAGTTTGGCACCTATTCAGTTCACTTCTTAACCCTTGTAATTTACAATATTTTCTCCCTGTAAATATGGTCTGACCTTCCTACATTAGAGATGAGGAAGTTCTCTTACCTGACTGCTGCTGCTGCTGCTAAGTCACTTCAGTTGTGTCTGACTCTGTGCGACCCCATAGACGGCAGCCCATCAGGCTCCCCTGTCCCTGGGATTCTCCAGGCGAGAACACTGGAGTGGGTTGCCATGTCCTTCTCCAATGCATGAAAGTGAAAAGTGAAAGTGAAGTCGCTCACTTGTGTCCGACTCCTATCGACCCATGGACTGCAGCCCACCAGGCTCCTCCGTCCATGGGATTTGCCAGGCAAGAGTACTGGAGTGGGGTGCCATTGCCTTCCCCATCTTACCTGACTAGTAGTAACATAAATAACCTCTAGTTATTTCTTCTTCTCTTATTATTTGAAAAGAAATAAATGGGCAGATGTTACAATCCAGTTGTCCACAACCCCAATGTGGTTCATAGATGTAGTCACCGTGATACAATCATGTTTTAGAAAATTTTAACTTTAATTTGGACAATTTTAGACATAGCGTCTTTTCTATTATATTTGATCTTCCCCCGCCCCCACTACTCCCATCATATTATACTTTGCTTTTCCATTTATTTATGTTCCTTGTTTGGTACTTAAAACATTTGAGTATAAATTTGGACCTATACATCTGAGTATATCAGATGGCAGACTAAGAGAGACTTTCAGAAAATAACTAGCATATCAATTACACTATTTGTAAATATTTACAAAATTTAAAAATTATTTTCCAAAAGCAGTGTAAGATAGTAATGAAGAAATCCAATGTAACTCCATCTGGGGAGACTTTAAGATTACATATTTTTTATTTTTTTATTGAAACATAGTTGATTTATAATATTATGTTAGTCTCATATTCAGTTATATATATATACACACACACACACACACACAGACTTCTTCATATTCTCTTCCCTTACAGGTTACTACAAAACATTGAATATAGCTCCCTGTTCTGTAAGTGGGTCCTGGTTGATCATTTATTTTCTATGTAGCGGTTTTATATGTTAATCCCAATCTCCTAATTTGACTTCCCTGGTGGCTCAGCCAGTAAAGAATCTGCCTGTAACTCAGGTGACTCGGGTTTGATCTCTGGGTAGGGAAGATTCCCTGGAGAAGGCAATGGCTACCCACTCTAGTATTCTTGCCTGGAGAATTCCACGGACAGAGGAATCTGGTGGACTACAGTACATGGTCTCAAAGAGTCAGACATGATTGAGTGACTAACACCATCTCCCTTTCCCTTTGGATGACCGTAAGTTTGTTTTCTATGTCTTTGAGTCTCTTTCTATTTTGGAAATAAGTTCATTTGTTATCTTTTTTTTCCCCCAGATTCTATACCTAAGCAATATCATATATTGTCTTTCCCTGTCTTTAATTACCATACTAAGTCTGGCTTACTTTACCTTCATCATTATTAGGAATAGATTAATTATTTTATGTAATCTACCCTCCTGGCCAGAGTAATGTTGCTTTTTGTCAGTGAATAAAAGAAATATTTGAATCATCCTAATATCTTAACCTTATTTGGGATTCAAGAACAACTTAAATCTAAAGTCACAAGTCCTAGAATCACACTGTGGGTCAGAAAGAGTCATGCTTTTCATTTTTGGGCAATACTCATGGCATAATAATTTTTACCTCCAGTTAGAAAATATGCCTCCAGGGTACCACAGAGTAGCAAGAAATGAGGATGAATGGCACTATACAGTTTCCTTAGCAATCTAAATATGCTTTGAGAAATGGCACAAACAAGAAAGAAGTCTTTTATGAGCAGTACAATCCTAAGATTTTTCTGGATATAAAGCCCTTAAGTTCTTGTTGTGCCAACATCCTTCTTTAGAAAAAGAGGTTGAATGTGATTTTATTCACTTCTGTTGCAATACTCTGAATCATTTTATCCTGTCCCCTTGTTATAACAAACTAGATCAGGGCATGGTGTATAAACTAAATCAGTCATCTGTGGGATCTCTAGTGACCCCAGAGAGCCTGTATAAAAGTGCTGTTTAAGGCTAACCCAGAAAGATAGTCTCTTAGGGATTTGGAGTATAAAAGACAATGACAAAAATAAGATAGAGTCATAAATACAGAGATAAAGATAGAGGTAAGGGATATGATGTGAGAGTGAGGGGTGAAGAAAGAAGGAAAAAGACCAAGGGGTGCTATTTGGTAGTGGTAGGAAAAGGCAAATGAGCAATAGGGAGCATTTTATTGATAGAGTGCAGAGGGCTAGAAGAGAAAGGTTCTTGCTACTAAAGGTTCAATAAGACTATTCACCACTAGAGATGTTTGGACCCTAAACCCATTCTAACTCTCCAGGAGGAGCATAAATTTGGATTAGCTACATTCTCTGAAGAAAAATTGCAGTCCTCCATTAACAGAACCATAAGAGCCAAACAAAACCCCAGCTCTATCTAGTTGCTTTAGAAAAATATCTGGTAGGAACCACATGGGGGCTTTCTGAATTTAGGTCTGAAAGCAGAACAATGGGAGAGAATAAGGATGCTCCATGAACCTTAAATATTAAGAAATACCTATCCTAAATACTTGGGCCCATCCAAAGATGAAAAAACAGAAGTAGAAAACAAAGACCTATGGAAACATCACAGGAAAGGAAAAGTAATACATATTTGAAGGTTCAAAGGAAAACCCCATATCTAAAATCTATCTATCCAGAAATAGATTTTTTAACCAAAACCAAATTCTCAAGTAGTCAATATTCTACCTCTACCCTGGGCTGTGATAAATAAGATGTTAAATTATTTGCAACTATGTCTAGTTAGGTGTTCATTATGGTGTGCCCTTAAAGACAGAATCTCTGTTCCTATTTAAAATTGCCACTGTTATCTTGGACTCCAGAGAACAAGTCACCTTGAAACAGACAACCTTTATTCAGTTTATCTGGGCTCCTTATTGGCCTCCCATCTCGGAATACAGTTCGCTCTCACCTAACGAGCTTCCTTTTTCCCTCACTCTGCTATGAATGAAAAGTGCTTAAGTTTTTAAATCCATTATTTTTTGCAAATTATTGTGATACATTCTGGGCTTCCCTGGGGCTCAGTGGTAAAGAATTCACCTACAATGCAGGAGACACAGGAGACGTAGGTTCAATCTCTGGGTCAGGAAGATCCACTTGAGGGCATGGCAACCCACTCCAGTATTCTTGCCTGGGAAATCCCATGGACAGAGAAGCCTAGTAGGCTAATGTCTAAAGGGTTGCAAAGAGTCAGACACAGCTGAACTGACTGAGCACGCACACATGTACATGGCTAATAGTACAATTCTTGTGCAAAATTAAAGATGAAAAGAAAACATCCTCAATGTTATGAAGGCAAGCAGACCAAAAAAAGTTTCCTCTGGTTTTAAAACTAAGATGGAGAAAGTTGTTCTACACTTAAGATTTCAGTGCTTTTTAGTTTGGTTTTTACAGTAAATTTAACAGATAAGTTAAATTTATTTAACTGTAGTAAATAAATCTGTAGTAAATTTATTCAGATTTGCAGAATGAATGACAATTGTAAACAATGTAAGACTCTAATAGGCTAAATAATGACTGAACACAAACTCTGGTATAAGCAGAGTATGACTTACAGTAAGGAACACACGATACATTCTATCTCAACCCAAGACATCCAAATTATTTTTACTTTAAAAAAATCATTTAATTAAGTGAGAATATAAATAAATAATTGAAAGTAAACTAATATAATACATAAAATTTGACACCTTTTTAAAGAGATATTTCCTAAAGGAGGAAGAGAGCCTTGATAGAAGTTGATGTTTGATGCAAGGGATTGCAAGGAAATCTTTTGTAGGTGAATTATTCTTTTTGTGCCATATTCTTCACAAATATTTAACTTTTTTAGGGCTTATGATTGCTTCTTATTAAAATTTCACTTTAAGATATAGCACAGAAAAATAACTTTTGAGGCTATTTAACAAATTAAGGCTAAACAAGATGACGCTTTGAAACACAAAAGACGTGAATTCAGCAAAGAGATGATCACAGAAGATGCTATCCTTCTATCCCTCTGGTTTGACATAGTTACATAGTTACATGAAGCCAAACGTGGTAATTTTATCTCAACATGGTACACAACTCAAGTTTTCCCTACATATTATTCTCTGAATAAAAACTATATGCCAAGTAAGTTGGCAAAGTGTCTCCCTAAAACTAATATAAAGAAATCACATTTCCTGTCACATTTATTAATGCATAGTGTTTTGAGAAAAATTTGTTACATTAAATGAGTGGCAAAAAGCCATTGATTTGTTTCATGTGTTCTAAACCTACAAAATTCAATGTTCTTACCTTGAATAAGAGAGTCAGTCATACCTGACTCTCTGCGATCCTTAGGACTGTAGCCCACCAGGCTTCTGTGTCCATGGGATTCTCCAGGCAAGAACACTGGAGTGGGTTGCCATTTCCCTCTCCATTGAATAAAAGGTAATATGAGGTCTCAACTCACATGCACAATTTGGCCCTGCCCACTTCTCCATCTTCGTTTGAATCACTCTTCCTCTTACTCAATCTGCCCCAGGGAAGCCGACATTTTTGTTCTTCCAACATGTCAACGGTGTTTCTCAAGTATTTGCAAGGGCAGTTATCTTTGCTGAGAAGCCTCTATATTTCACATATTAGCATGGCTTATTCTTTACCTCACTACATCAACAGACTGCAAGTTCCCTGAAGATAAAAACTTTGTCTGCTTTTATTACTGCCCTGGCACACAATAAACGCTAAACAAATTTGATGTTTAACTGATGAGTGAACAAAAAATATGTTTCTGCTTATAAAGATAATAAGCAAAACAGGAGTATTGCTCTTGAACAAGGGTGTAATATGGTAAGTTTTTTGGTTTTTTTTTTTGCGTTTTGGTTTTGTATTCTTGAAGGTAAGCACTTTGCCCATACCACCTTGAATAACAGTACTTGAGAATAGCTGGGAAGATGTGAACAAATCTAAGTAATCAAGAAGCTTTAAAAATGTAAAAATGTCAGAAATAACATAAATCATTCACACTTTTTTTATATTCCTATGATGATCATCTGGCTTTCAAATACTTCTCTACTGAGAATTGCCTTTGCTGCACTAAGTTCTCATAAACTTAACAAAAAAACCCATACTCTTGTATTTCTGTAAATAGGTTAATTTAAAAAATACATCTTAAAGTTGGAAATTCACTTTTTGGAAATTCACTGCTTGTTTAAATATTCATTTGGCTTTGCATTAAATCCTAAAATATTTCATGTGTATTCTATGAGTCTAGGTGATTAAACTATAATAACATTTGTATAACTATACAACATGCATATTTCTGTGTCATTCATATATTTATTCACTTTATCTTCACAATCACACTGCAGCAGGAAGTACAGCCACCATATCCCTATTTCACATACACAGAACTGAAGCTAGAAAAGGTTCAGTTCAGTTGCTCAGTCGTTTCTGACTCTTTGCGACCCCATGGCCTGCGGCACGCCACGCCTCCCTGTTCATCACCAACTCCCAGAGTTTACTCAAACTCATGTCCACTGAGTCGGTGATGCCATCCAACCATCTCATCCTCTGTCATCTCCTTCTCCTCCCACCTTCAATCTTTCCCAGCATCAGGCTCTTTACAAATGAGTCAGTTCTTCATATCTGGTGGCCAAAGTACTGGAGTTTCAGCTTCAGCATTAGTCCTTCCAATGAATATTCAGGGCTGATTTCCTTTAGGATTGACTGATTGGATCTCCTTGCAGTCCAAGGGAATCTCAAGAGTCTTCTACACTACAGTTCAAAAGCATCAATTCTTCATCACTCAGTTTTCTTTATAGTCCAACTCTCACATCCATATATGTCTACTGGAAAAACCATAGCTTTGACTAGATGGACCTTTGCTGGCAAAGAAAAGATTATGCAATTTAATATGGGAACAAGTCAGGAGTAGAAGATATACACATGACTTTTGGGCCGGTTTTTATTCTTCCATTCCTAAATTCATTCCTTAGAACTCTTAGAAAATCAGTGGTAATTCCAGCAGAGAATCATAAAGTCTGAAATTAGTGCTCACATCCTCATTGATGATGGTGATGATGATGAAAATCGCTCAGTCATGTCTGACTCTTTGCGACCCCATGGACTATATGGTCCATGGAATTCTCCAGGCCAGAATATTGGAGTGGGTTGCCTTTCTCTTCTCCAGGGGATCTTCCAAACCTAGATATTGAACCAGGATCTCCTGCATTGCAGGTGGATTCTTCACCAGCTGAGCCACAAGGGAAGCCCAAGAATACTGGAGTGGGTAGCCTATCCCTTCTCCAGCGAATCTTCCTGACCTAGGAATCAAACGGGGTCTCCTGCATTGCAGGTGGATTCTTTACCAACTGAGCTATGAGAGAAGCCCTCATATCCTCATTAGAGAACCCATTTTTAACTAATCAGGCTCTGTGGCTATAGCTTTATCCCTTACAGCTTTTCAAAATGATCCCTTGCAAATTTCTAACTTGCTCCATATTTCTTCCAGTGTAAGAGGAATTTTCAGCAACTCTATGCATGCATCACATAACATGTGGAACTGCAGAGCTCAGTATGAGTCTCTAGGTAGCTACAATTGACATGAGGAAAATCTAACAGTAGAAAAAAACTGAAATAACATCTCATTCTATAAATTTTTTTCTTTTCACAAATACAATGTTCTCTTATATGGTATATACCAAAAAGTGTGGATTTTAAAAATTATTCCTCATTTTAGCAGGTCTGGCTTCCACAGAAAGTCAGATTTAAACTTCACAATATCATCATTCACTTCAGTCAGGGTGGTTCATGAATCTCATCCTCCACACTTTACACATGAAAATCGCCCATGATATCAACAAGAAAGAATAGCAGCCAGAGCCCTGCACAAGATTATTTTTTCACTGTGTGGAATATCAAATTCAAACCCTGGAGTGCTTGTGTGTGTGTGTGTGTATCTGACGGTAAGTTTGTGATTATATCTTCCACAATAAAACAAAACTGAACCTATTTTAACATGTCAATTTAATTTCTACAGAAATGTTGTAACCAAGATGATATCTAAGCCAGAGAACTCCCCTAGAATTTGACAGAAGTATTTAGACCATTCTCAAGCTACTGGCAAAACTAACTTCTTAGGCTCTATGGGTGACCCTGCCTTGCCTATGTTGTGCTCTGTGATAATAAGCAATACTGACACACAGAAGTATTTGTGAGGATTGAATATCATCTTAACACATTTAAAATATTAGAAAATGTGTATGTCACATGCTGCTGCTGCTGCTGCTAACTCGCTTCAGTCGTGTCTGACTCTGTGCGACCCCATAGACGGCAGCCCACCAGGCTCCCCCGTCCCTGGGATTCTCCAGGCAAGAACACTGGAGTGGGTTGCCATTTCCTTCTCCAATGCATGAAAGTGAAAAGTGAAAGGGAAGTCGCTCAGTCATGTCCGACTCTTAGCGACCCCATGGACTGTAGCCTACCAGGCTCCTCCGTCCATGGGATTTTCCAGGCAAGAGTACTGGAGTGGGTTGCCATTGCTTTCTCCAACATGTCACATAGCAGGCACTTAAAATATTAGCTTTTATTTAAATTGTGTAATACTAAATTTCCAGCAGGATATAGTATTTATCTAACTTTCCTTCAGAAATAATGGATAATTATATTCAATAAACATTTATATCTTATAATCATCTCTGAGTCTTCTAATTCCTACAGGAGTACCAGGGCTTTGTTTTTTAATTTCAATGATCATCACTTCCCTAAGCTTCATATATTTGCATATTTAACTTTTAACCAACATCTGTACTCGGTATAATATCTAATAGATATCTCAGTCTTAACATGACTCCAATGGAATTCTTTTTTATACCTTCTACTCCTTCACAAGTATCTTCTCAGTCAATGATATTCACTTGGTTACTCAATTTGAAAACACAGAAGTCATCTTTGATTCCTCTTTTTAATCTAGAGGCTACATTGCATCCATCAGCAGGTAGCAGGTATCACTGGCTCTACTTTCAAAACTAGCCCCTAATGTGGTACTTCCTATACTCTCCAGTGGCATTATCTAGTTCAAACCATTGTCTCTCACTTTGAATTTAGTTAAAATCTCAATAAGGTTTTCCCTCAAGCTTCCTCGACACCATGTAGTTTGTTTCTCCACAGGAGACATATTTATGTTAAATGAAAAGAAGCAGGATAAAAGTTTACATGTTCACTTTAATAAGTACATCACAATAAGTGGACTAGGATAAAATCAGTCAACATGTGCACAATAGGTAATCTTTCCTCAAGTGTTTTACTTTCCAAACTTTTCACAATAGTTTTATATTAACTCTATAATTAGAAAAGTATTTCAGGAAAATAATTTTGATTTGAATTAAACTGAAAACATATAAAATCATTTCAATTCTTTTTCGTAGCTCTTGAAAACATATTAGAATACTATCCTGTTTCTATAATTTACTACATTTGATATAATTTTTATTAATTTTATGCTTCTAAATTGACATAGTGGACATAAATGTAGATTATTATGATTCTCTAACCTCAAGACATTTTAAAAGAACTACCATAAAAAAATCCATTTACCTTTCATTCTGTGTTAATTTTACAGCTATGCCACGGTGGTGGTAACAGTTAAAATTTGTAAATTTTCCAATGATTTGGGTTCAAATTATTCTTAGATCTATTATCTGGCATTAAATGCATAAGGTTATCCTCATGAATTATAGATATGACCTAATTCTTTTGGGGGCTTATTCTGCATATATATGAATGCTCCTCTAAAATATAATATATTATGAAACTTTCCTTCTAATATCCTTCGTATTTTTACCCTTGGTAGACCTTTATCATTAACACTGAGCTGCAGGTATTTCCTTGTTTCCTGAACTAGGAAGGGTTCAGTACAGTCCAGTCACTCAGTTGTGTTTGACTGTTTGCGACCCCATGGAGTGCAGCACACCAGGCCTCTCTGTCCATCACCAACTCCCAGAATTTACTCAAACTCATGTCCATTGAGTTGGTGATGCCATCCAACCATCTCATCCTGTCGACCCCTTCTCCTCCTGCCGTCAATCTTTCCCAGCATCAGGGTCTTTTCAAATGAGTCAAGTCTTTGCATCAAGTGGCCAAACTATTGGAGTTTTAGCTTCAACATCAGTCCTTCCAATGAACACCCAGGACTGATCTCCTTTAGGATGGACTGGTTGGGATCTCCTTGCAGTCCAAGGGACCCTCAAGAGTCTTCTTCAACACCACAGTCAAAAGCATCAATTCTTCGGTGCTCAGCTTTCTTTATAGTCCAACTCTCACATCCATACATGCCCACTGGAAAAACCATAGCCTTGACTAGACGGACCTTTGTTGGCAAAGTAATGTCTCTGCTTTTTAATATGCTGTCTAGGTTGGTCATAGCTTTACTTCCAAGGAGTAAGTGTCTTTTAATTTCATGGCTGCAATCACCATCTGCAGTGATTCTGGAGCACCCCAAAATAAAGTCAGCCACTGTTTCCCGTCTATTTGCCATGAAGTGACAGGACCGGATGCCATGATCTTAGTTTTCTGAATGTTGAGCTTTAAGCCAACTTTTTCACACTCCTCTTTCACTTTCATCAAGAGGCTTTTTAGTCCCTCTTCACTTTCTGCCATAAGGGTTGTGTCATCTGCATGTCTGAGGTTATTGATTTTTCTCCCAGCAATCTTGATTCCAGCTTGTGTTTCTTCCAGTCCAGCGTTTCTCATGATGTACTCTACATATAAGTTAAATAAGCAGGGTGACAATATACAGCCTTGACGTACTCCTTTTCCTACTTGGAACCAGTCTGTTGTTCGATATTCAGTTCTAACTGCTGCTTCTTGACCTGCGTACAGGTTTCTCAAGAGGCAGGTCAGGTGGTCTGCTATTCCCATCTCTTTCAGAATTTTCCAAAGTTTATTGTGATCCACACAGTCAAAGGCTTTGGCATAGTCAATAAAGCAGAAATAGATGTTTTTCTGGAACTCTCTTGCTTTTTTGATGATCCAGCAGATGTTGGCAATTTGATCTCTGGTTCCTCTGCTTTTTCTAAAACTAGCTTGAACATCTGCAAGTTCATGGTTCACGTATCGCTGTAGCCTGGCTTGGAGAATTTTGAGCATTACTTTACTAGCATGTGAGATGAGTGCAATTGTGCAGTAGTTTGAGCATTCTTTGGCATTGCCTTTCTTTGGAATTGGAATGAAAACTGACCTTTTCCAGTCCTGTGGCCACTGCTGAGTTTTCCAAATTTGCTGGCATATTGAGTGCAGCACTTTCACAGCATCATCTTTCAGGATTTGAAATAGCTCAACCGAATTCTATCACCTCCACTAGCTTTGTTCGTAGTGATGCTTTCTAAGGCCCACTTGATTTCACATTCCAGGATGTCTGGCTCTAGGTCAGTGATCACACCATCGTGATTATCTGGGTCATGAAGATCTTTTTTGTACAGTTCTTCTGTGTATTCTTGCCACCTGTTCTTAATATCTTCTGCTGTTAGGTCCATACCATTTCTGTCCTTTCTTGAGCCCATCTTTGCTTTAAATATTCCCTTAGTATCTCTGGTGGCTCAGACAGTAAAGCGTCTGCCTACAATGCAGGAGACCCGGGTTCAAACCCTGGGTCAGGAAGATCCTCTGGAAAAGGAAACGGCAACCCACCCCAGTACTCTTGCCTGAAAAATCCTGTGGATGGAGAAGCGTGGTAGGCTTACAGTCAATGAATGGGGTCACAAAGAGTTGGACAAGACTTAAGGACTTCACTTTCACTTTGGTATCTCTAATTTTCTTGAAGAGATCTCTAGTCTTTTGCATTCTATTGTTTTCCTCTATTTCTTTGCACTGATAGCTGAGAAAAGCTTTCTTACCTCTCCTTGCTATTCTTTGGAACTCTGCATTCAAATGGGTATATCTTTCCTTTTTCCTCTGCTTTTGGCTTCTCAGTAATTCTTTAATCCAATTTCTGTTGATGGGTGGAGCTGTGTTTCCTCCCTGCTATTTACCTGGGGCCAAACTAAGGGTTAAAGGGTTAAATTTCTATAATTATAAAATTTTTATGATATGCTCAGAAATTTAATATTATGTACATCTCCATATTCCAAATTTATTAGCATAACTACGAAAATGATGACATTAAAGGAACAGCTGCATTGATATTAACAGTGCAGCTTGATATTTACTGGGAGATTATTTAAGGGGAATGTAAGTGCCATTCATATTCATATGCTAAGCCACATCTTACCCTTCTAAAAGAATTAATCAAAAAAAAAAAAGAATTAATCTACTGTTTTTTTGCATTACAAGCTATCTTGTAATTATAGCACCCTATTAACAAGAGCTTTTGCTTTTGCATTACTTGAAAATGTTTCTAACTAGTATCTTGGGACTGTTCTGTACTGAATGGCTGTATCCTTGACATTTTTATGACTGATTAAGCTTGTACAAAGTAGATCTGTAAAATGGTGATTTAATGATAGGTTACTTGAAATTATGGTTCTTAGTAAGTTTAAAGACTACATTTATAAACAAGATGAACAAATGCATAAGGCAAATACTATCTATTTGTCACAGATATAGGTCCAACTTGGGGATAAAATGCTTCTGTTTATATAGATATCAGTAGTTATTTTCACATTAACAATTTAATAATTTAAACTGAGCTTAATAAAATATGATATACATTTATTAATACAAAGCAACCCAGTCATATAGGAGTCTCTGCATCATATAAAGTGTTAGCTCCAACTTTTACTTCTTTTGAGGTTCTATTTTTTTTTTTTTACATTTAATCCATTTGTGTCTTTTTTTTTAATATGGTGTGAGGCAGAGATATAAATTTCCAGTATTCCAAATTTATAGTCTATTAGGCAAAGCTGTTATTTGATTGTGCTGCTTTTCCTAGATTCAACTCGCTCCCTCCAATTCTCAGTAAAATGAACCCAGATTTTCACTCACATCCAGACTTAATGGCACACCATGCTGGATTATTTACTTCCTTAGGTAAATAAGGAAATGACAAAATTACAGGCTATTTCATCTGCTTTCTTGGCTTGCAATAGCTTTGAATCAGCTCACTACTCTACCATACCTTGTTTTTGTTGCTGACAAGATGCAGCATCTTTGATTTTAGATATTCAGAGGGATCAAGGATAAACTGTGATTAAAGTGCTTCCAGCTCTACCCTCTACCATTTATTTTCTGGATCACAAAGATACAGAAACAGGAAAGAAACTGATGTGGTAGAAAAGAAATTCAATTTGGAGTTTACGTTATTTAAGTGATTTTCCTACTGATGAACATTCTTGGACAGGTTGCTTTATATCAGCAGGTTTCAAATGTTTTCCATCACAACAGATATCCTTTACTTCTCATAGACAATATCCACCCAATTTACTTCATGATAAATGAAAATATCCTCCCTTTTCTCTGTCATCCAAACAAATATGAAAATGAGTGAGAATTATGTTATCACCAGATCAATCTTGAAATAGCTGTGATTTAGTTTAACAAAGCTAATTTATTGACAAAGTCGGGTATCTAAAACCTAGACAGGGTATTAAAAAGCAGAGACAGCACTTTGCCAACAAAGGTCCATCTAGTCAAAGCTATGGTTTCTCCAGTAGTCATGTATGGATGTGAGAGTTGGATCATAAAGAAGCCTGAATGCCCGAGAATTGATGCTTTCAACTGTGGTGCTGGAGAAGACTCTTGAGAGTCCCTTGCACTACAAGGAGATCAAACCAGTCAATCCTAAAGGAAATTAACCATGAATATTCACTGGAAGAACTGATGCTAAGCTCCAATAGTTTGGCCACCTGATACAAAGAGCCAAATGATTGGAAAAGACCCTGATGCTGGGAAAGATTGAGGGCAGGCGAACAGAATGACAGAGAATGAGGTGATTGGATGGCATCACTGACTCAATGGATAGGAGTTTAAGCAAACTCCAAGAGATAGTGAAAGACAGAGAAGCCTGGAACACTACAGTTCATGGAGCTCAAAGGTCAGACAAGACTTAGCAACTGAAAAGAAAGAAGTGAAGTCACTCAGTTGTGTCCAACTCTTTGACTCCATGGACTGTAGCCCACCAGGCTCCTCCATCCATGGGATTTTCCAGGCAAGAGTACTGGAGTGGGTTGCCATTTCCTTCTCCAGAGGATCTTCCTGACCCAGGTCTCCCGCACTGTAGGCAACTGAACAATGACAATTACTTGTTACTAATTATATGCCAATCTTCTAGATGATCTACAAGTTTCCTTTATCTCAAATGTTAAAGATTCTATAAAACACATGTTGCTTAGGTTTAAGCTGTTAAACTAAGGTAAAAACGAATTACCTTAATTAGTTTCACTAGTCCATGAAAGATATACCCAACTGAATGCAGAGTTCCAGAGAACAGCAAGGAGAGATAGTCTTCTCATGTGAACAATGCAAATAAATAGAGAAAAACAATAGAACAGGAAAGACTAAAGATCTCTTTTAAAAAGTTAGAAATATCAAGAGAACATTTTATGCAAGGATGGGAATGATAAAGAACAGAAACAATAAGGACATAACAGAAGCAGAAGAGATTAAAAAGAGGTAGCAAGAACACACAGAACAACTAAACAAAAAAAAGTTCTTAATGACCCAGACAACCACGACAGTGTAGTCACTCACCTAGAGTCAGAAACCGTGGAGTGTGAAGACAAGTGGGCTTTAGGAAGCATTACTATGAACATAGCTAGTGGAGGGAATTCCAGTTGAGGTATCTAAAAATCCCAAAAGATGATTTGTGAAAGTGCTGCACTCAATATGCCAGCAAATTTGGAAAACTTAGCAGCGGCCACAGGACTGGAAAAGGACAGTTTTCATTCCAATCCCAAAGAAAGGCAATGCCAAAGAATGCTCAAACTACCACACAATTGCATGCATTTCATGTACTAATAAGGTTACACTCAAAATCCTTCAAGCTAGGCTTCAACAGTACGTGAACTGAGAACTCCAGATGTATAAGCTGGATTTAGAAAAGGCAGAGGCATCAGAGATCAAATACCCTACACCTGTTGGATCATAGAGAAAGGGAATTCTGGAAAAATATCTGCTTTACTGACTATGCTAAAGCCTTTGACTATGTGGATCACAGCAAACTGTAGAAAATTCTTCAAGACATAGGAATAACAGACCACCTTACCTGTCTCCTGAAAATCCTGTATGCAGGTCAAGAAGCAACCAAAGAACAATGGACTGGTTCAAAATTGGAAAAGGAGTACGTCAAGGCTGTATGTTGTCTCCCTGCTTATTTAACTTTAATGCAGAGTACATTGTGTGAAATGCTGGGCTAGATTGAATCATAAGCTGGACTCAAGACTGCCGGGAGAAATAACAACAACCTCAGATATGTAGATTATACCACTCTAATGGCAGAAAAAAAGAGAAACTAAGGAGCCTCTTGATGAGGGTAAAAGAGGAGAGTGAAAAAGGTGGTTTGAAACTCAACATTCAGAGTAGTTCCCCCTTCTTTGTTTATTTTGGCTTCCTCTGTTTGCAAGTCTCTACAGTGTTTAATTTCCACCCTGACGCAAGGGAGTGAAGGTGGCCACTTATTTAGGTTCACTCATTCAGTTGTGCTGTGGGGAGGGAGGGACACTGCAACCAAATACAGCTGGCATGTGTGGGGAGTGCTCCCAGTGGATGGACCACACTAGGTTTGCCACAGCCCAAGGCAGCATGTACTCCCCCAGGTCCACACCACTCAGGCTCCAGAGTGCTCTGCAAGGGCACTGCCCCAAGTGGGCCCTGCATTTTGTGTACTTCCCAGGTCTAAGCCACTCAGGTTCTCAAGTGTTCTGCAAGGGCATTGACCCAGATAGGCTGTGAGTTTTATGCCCTTCCCACAAGGAAGCACCTTGTGCTTTCAAGGTGCTCAGGCGACTGGGTGCTTGGCGAGCACACCGTCCCAGGTGGCCACGTCTCTTATGCACCTCCCTGGTCCCAGCTGCTCCATTTTCTGGCTGCATCCTGAGGACACAGTCCCAGGTGTGCCTTTTGTCTCCTCTGGGGAGCTTATCTCAGTCTGTGACACTCCTGGCAGATGTGTACCACCCAGGATCCCAACCTAGATGTCCATCGGCAGACAAATGGATAAAGAAGCTGTGGTATATATACACAGTGGAATATTACTCAGCTATGCAAAAGAACGGATTTGAGTCAGTTCTAATGAGGTGGATGAAACTGGAGCCTATTATACAGAGTGAAATAAGTCAGAAAGAGAAACACCAATACCGTATATTAATGCATATATATGGAATTTAGAAAGACAGTAATGATGACCCTATATGCAAGGCAGCAAAAGAGACACAGATGTAAAGAACAGACTTTTGCACTATGTAGGAGAAGGTGAGGGTGGGACAGTTTAAGAGAATAGCATTGAAACATATATATTACCATATGTAAAACAGATAACCAGTACAAGTTCAATGCATAAAGCAGGGCACTCAAAGCTAGTGCTCTGGAACAACTCAGAGGGATGGGGTGGGGAGGGAAGATGGAGGGGGATTCAGTATGGGGATACACATGTGCACCCATGAGTGATTCATGTCGATGTATGGCAAAAAAACACCACACTATTGTAAAGAAATTATCCTCCAATTAAAATAAATTAAAAAAAAAAAAAAACCCTCAACATCCAAAACACAAAGATGGTGACATCCGTCCTATCATTTCATGGAAAATAGAAGGGGAAAAAATGAAAACAGTAACAGACTTTATTTTCTTGAGCTCCAAAATCACTACAAATGGTGACTACAGTGTTAGTAATTTAAAGTGAAATTTAAAGACACTTGCTCCTGAAAAGTAAAGCTAAATAAAACCTAGACAGTGTATTAAAAAGCAGAGACATTACTTTGTCAACAAAGGTCCATCTAGTCAAGGCTATGGTTTTTCCAGTGGTCATGTATGGATGTGAAAGTTGGACTATAAAGAAAGCTGAGCGCCAAAGAATTGATGTTTCTGAACTGTGGTGTTGGAGAAGACTCTTGAGTGTCCCTTGGACTGCAAGGAGAACCAACCAGTCCATTCTGAAGGAGATCAGTCCTGGGTGTTCTTTGGAAGGAATGATGCTGAAGCTGAAGCTCCAATACTTTGGCCACCTGATGTAAAGAGCTGACTCACTGAAAAGCCCCTGATGCTGGGAAAGATTGCAGGCAGGAGACGGGGCCATCAAAGGATGAGATGGCTGGATGGCATCATCAACACAATGTACTTGAGTTTTAGCAAACTCTGGAAGATACTGGAGGACAGCAAACTCTGGGAGATAGTGAAGGTTAGTGGCATCCTCAGAGAAGGAAATGGCACCCCACTCCAGTACTCTTGCCTGGAAAATCCCATAGACGGAGGAGCCTGGTAGGCTGCAGCCCATGGGGTCGCTGAGGGTCGGACATGACTGAGTGACTTCACTTTCACTTTTCACTTTTATACATTGGAGAAGGAAATGGCAACCCACTCCAGTGTTCTTGCCTGGAGAATCCCAGGGACGGGGGAGCCTGGTGGGCTGCCGTCTATGGGGTCGCACAGAGTCGGACACGACTGAAGCGACTTAGTAGCAGCAGCAGCAGCAGCGGCGGCGGCGGCGGCATGCTGCAGTCCACTGGGTTGCAAAGAATCGCACACAACTAAGCAACTGAACAACAATTTCATGAAATATGAATGGTGCTGTCCTAGTCAGGATCCTCATTACTCACATAAATAAGCCTGCACAAATAATACTAAATTTTCTATCAATCACTTGGTGAATATAAAATCATCTGCAGCATAATACAAAATCAAAGGAACATTAAAAAATAAAAACAATCCTGAAGACTACCTTTGGGTTCCTGGAAGGACAAAAATACATTCGGGTACAAGTCCTCTTATAAAAATCATGAAGGTCTATTTTACTTTTTGCTTTAATGGTTAAGCATAGCTCTCCAGCGTTATCTTAACCATGTTTGAACTTGTAATGGGAAAAGGATCACACATAAGGCAAGACAGATGTTATATAATCTCTTTTCCTCACAATAATTCATAACCAAGTATACTAAATATGTATCATCCATATTATGCTCAGCATCCCCAGGAGAATGCAAGCTTTGGAGTTGTAATATTAATAATGTCTTTTCTCTAGGTATCCTTCATAGTAAACATTCACTATTTTGATGGGCAGATACTATTTTCCACTCAAAAGGCAGAAAACCTGTGGAAAGGTTGACACATTATCTAAGTTTCAGACACATGGTGAATCCATTAGAACTTTAGTATAGTTCCAGATTTCCCTTGCAAAAACTTGATCCTTTCAATAAAAAAAAGCAATGATGAACCTTTCCTCTTTCAACAGGTCTTTTAGTTATAAAAGCATCAAGTTCAAGAACTAGGCATTAATATTCCTAATGAATGGATATTATGGTTAAGTTTTCAATTAAGTTAAAATTTATATAACACAGGTCTTTTCTCTGTCTTATGTGAGCACTGAGTTGTTATTTTTTGCAGCACCTTTCATCTGGAGTAATTTAACTCTTCCACCTCTTGTTTTAGATTTTTCATCTCATTTACAATTCCACCTCCAAATAGATTTATCCTCCTTAGGTACTATCTTAATTTTTTCTTGTCCTTCATATATCAGATCTTGCTATTGATAGCATTGCTTTCTTTACTGAATTATCTTTTTGTACTACTTGAGCTACATATGTTTTTTTCTTTAATTTAAAAACTCAGTTGCTGTGAAGTTTGTCCATAAGTGATGCAGTACTTGAAAAATATTCTTTCATTTAATATTAAACAGATAAAAGAGTCTATTTTTAAAAAACTGACAAATGTTAAGTATATCTACCTATTAATCCTAATCTGGACAATGCCTCCTGGCATTTAAGATTTCGGGAAAAAGTCCAATTTTCATAATTAAAACAGTACAACATTTTACAGATGAATTACAATAGATGAATGCCATCCAGCCATCTCATCCTCTGACACCCTCTTCTACTGCCCTCAATCTTTCCCAGCATCAGGGACTTCCAATGAGTCAGCTGTTCACATCAGATGATCAAAATACTGAAGTTTCAGCTTTAGCATCAGTCCTTCTAACAAGTTTTCAGGGTTGATTTCCCTTAAGATTGACTGGTTTCATCTCCTTGCTGTCCAAGGGACTCTCAGCAGTCTTCTCCAGCGCCATAGTTTGAAGGCATCAATTCTTCAGCTCTCCGCCTTCCTTACAGTCCAGCTCTCACAACCATACATGACCACTGGGAAAACCATAGCCTTGACTATATATGGACCTTTGTAAGCAGAGTAATATCTCTGTTTTTCAACACACTGTCTGGGTTTGTCATAGCTTTCCTGCAAAGAAGCAAATGTCTTCTGATTTCATGGCTGCAGTCGCCACTGCCAGTGATTTTAGAGCCCAAGAAGAGGAAATTTGTCACTACTTCCACCTTTTCCCCTTCTATTTGCCATGAAGTAATGGGGCGGAATGCCATGATCTTAGCTTTTTTAATATTTAATTTTAAGCCAGCTCTTTCACTTTCCTCCTTTACCCTCATCAAGAAGCTCTTCAGTTCCTCTTCGCTTTCTGCCATTAGAGTGGAAAGCATCATTTGCATATCTGAGTTTGTTGGCATTTCTCTTGCCTATTTTGATTCCAGCTTGAAACTTATCCAACCAGTCATTTCTCATGATGTGCTGAGCATACAGATTAAGCAAACAGGGTGATAGCAGACAGCCTTGTCTTACTCCTTTCTGAGTATTGAATACTTAGTGAATACACAAGATACTTAGTGTCTTATAATTTGATCTCATTTCTCAGAATTATCTCATTATCAGAATTCTGATAGCTCTTATGTCTACATTTATTACCTCAGTACAAATTAACCTAAATGATATCACAATTCTTAAAATATATTCACAACACATTGTAATCAAAGCAAACAGCTATAAATTTAACTTTGTCTCTATGTAAATCATTTCTATATTCACTTGACAACATTACTCAACAAAATGGAAAATTTTTTTAATTTCCATATATTATTTGAATAGATTTAGTTGTCTAATGAGTGCATGTGTCCACATATGCAGTCATTAATAACACCATTCCCTTTCATAGAGGAAGACAGATCTATCTAGTCACCATCATTACAATCCTCACTTATAAATATTTGGAAGGCAGATTGTTGAGAAAAAATATGCACTGAACTGGAGCTCAAGATAACTAGTTTTTAGTTGAGCTCTGCTAATAAATACCTATGACATTCAAAAACAAAAAAATTTTTTCGTATTTATGGATCGGTTTTCCAGAATGTACAATAAGTAATCTAGGGATATGGTGAATATGCCCAAGGCAGCTCCCTTTGGAGAATGATTTCAATGACTTTATAATGTGGGGAAGTGTAATTAACTAAAATATTCTATTCAAGTATGGTAGGGAGAATATTGGCTCCCCACAAATGGTGATATCCTGGAAACTGTAACTATGGTAGGCTACAGTGCAAGAGGGCATTAAGTTTGGAGACAGAATTAAGCTTGCTAATCAGCCCGATTTGAGATAGGGAGAGTCTCCTAGATTATCTGGGTGGGCCAAATGTAATAAGGGTCCTTATAACATGGAAGAGAGATGCAATAAAGTTAGTGTCAGAGTGATGGAGCATGAGAAAGGCTTGCCTAGCTATTGTTGGCTTTCAAGATGGAAGAGGATCACAAGTCAGAAACTATGGGCCAAACTGAGAAGCTAGACAAGGATAGGAAACAGATTCTTCTCTTGAGTCCCCAGAAGGAAAGCAGCCGAGCTGTCACCCTGGTTTTAGCCCACGGAAAACCATTCTCAGCTTCTGACGTCCAAATAGTGATATAATAAATTTGTCTGAATCCACCAAGTTTGTTATGATTATAGAGCAGTAAGAAATACATCATTAAATAAACAGCAGCATAACAAATACTGAAGGTGAAAAAGCCAGTTTCCAAATTACTACACAGGTGGTGCTAGGTGGTAAAGAACCCGCCTGCAAATGCAAGAGAGGAAAGTGAGGCATGTTCGATCCCTGGGTCGGGAAGATTCCCTGGAATAGGAAATGGCAACCCATTCCAGTATTCATGCCTGGAGAATCCCATGGACAAAAGAGCCTGGTGGGTTACTGTTCACAGGCTCAGCAAAGAATCAGACATGATTGAAGCACCTTAGCACAGCACTTCAAGATTAATAAAATGTCAATTTTCCAGAAAAAAATATTATAATACATACAAAGAAATGGAAAAGTGTGACCCATACACAGGAAAAAACAGAAGGCAACAGAAATTATGAGAGGTCCCAGATATCACATTTAATAGGCACAGGCTCTGAAGGAGCTATTATAAACATGTTTAAAGAACAAAAAAGGAACCACTTAAAGAAGATATAAGACAATGTCACGTCAAATAGAGAATAAAGAATCAAATGGAAATACTGCAGTTGAAAAGTAGAGTAACCCAAAGTGTGTGTGTGTGGTGGGGCGAGGGGGGGGTGGTGGAATACATAAAGGGATCAATAGTTTATTTGAACTGGTCTAAGAATCAAGAAACTTAAAGATAGATTAATAGAGAATTACACAATCTGAAAAATAGAGAAAAGGATGAAGAAATTAACAGAGCCTCAGAGAAATGTGAGATACCATTAAATGTACCAACATATACATAATGGAGAGTAAAGAGAGAAAGCAAGAAAAAAATAGAAAATTAATGACTGAAAAAGTCTCAATTTGATTTAAAAAATTATTTTAGACAACCAAGAAGGTCAATAAACTTCAACTACTTGTTCTACATAGATTTTAGCCTATGAACACTGATGCTATCAACTAGAGTCGCCTGACGGATCTCAGTTGGGCCCATATTACTTGTGGTAAGGCCCCAGAGACATTTCCCCGCCTAGAGTCAACGTTATGACTGGACCCATCTCTGTGGTTACTATGATTGCAAGATGCACTTCAAAAACAAACATCAGGGAAATTTGGGGAAGAAAAGGGTTTATTACCGTCAGGTCCAAAAGGACGCAGGATACACCTGGAGCTACCCAAAAAGGTCCCAAGTAGAGAAAGAAAGAGAAAGCATGGAAAGGGATTAATTGGAGTTCTGCCTTTATTGGGATTGATGGTGGAGAGCAGAGGGTTTTGAGGGCTTGCTTTGTTGGTAAATTTACAACATAAGAATGGGAATTTCATTGCATGAAGGTAAACACAGGGTTACTCAAGTAGTCAGTTATTTAGGTCAACCATTACTTTCTAAATTTAAAATTAAATCATAAAATAAGTGAGTCCTAAACTTGTCAATGGAGAAGGAAATGGCAACCCACTCCAGTATTCTTGCCTGGAAAATCCCATGGACGGAGGAGCCTGGTAGACTACAGTCCATGGGGTCGCAAAGAGTTGGACACAACTGAGCGACTTCACTTTCACTTTACTTTCTAAAAGCAAAACTTGGAGTGGGGAAGCCTGGTGCTTTATCCAGTTTCGTAGAAAAATTACATTTATTCAAAAATGTCTTTGAAGTTAATGTCTCAGTGATGAAAAGCTTAATGTTAGGCAACGACATTATAATCAAAAAGCTAATTATCAGGTTACACTACAGTAAAATAAACACAAAGAATCACACCCAGACACATCATACAAAATTGGCTGAAATTATTCAAACTCAAGAGTAAATTTTGATAGCATAAGAGAAGAACCACTTATCACATAGAAAGAAATCCAAATATGGTTAACAGTTGATGCAATCAGTTAACATTTATGTTCAAAGACAGTGGGATAACATTCAAAGTACTTCAGAAAAACTGTCAACCTTCCGGTAAACAAAACAATTTTATTTTTTTAAAAGGTGAAATAATACTATACAGAGTGAAGTAAGCCAGAAAGAAAAATACCAATACAGTATACTAACGCATATATATGGAACTTAGAAAGATGATAATGATAACCCTGTATATGAGACAGCAAAAGAGACAGAGATGTATAGAACAGTCTTTTGGACTCTGTGGGAGAGGGCGAGGGTGGGATGATTCGGGAGAATGGCATTGAAACATGTAGAATATCATATATGAAACAAATTGCCAGTTCAGGTTCGATGCATGATACAGGATGCTTGGGGCTGGTGCACTGAGACAACCCAGAGGGATGGTACAGGGAGGGAGGTGGGAGGAGGGTTCAGGATGGGGAACACATGTACACCCGTGGTAGATTCATGTTGATGTATGGCAAAACCAATACAATATTGTAAAGTAATTAACCTCCAATTAAAATAAATAAATTTATATTTTAAAAAAAAGAATCAAGAAAGTTATAGGTTCTCCTCCACAATAATAAAAATAAATGAAAGAGCTTCTCTGTACAATTCTAGTCCATTTATGTACATAATGTATAACAACAGACAATAAAGTTAAATAAATATGTCAACCACACACAAAAAAAGGTGAAATAAAGACATTTACCAAAAAAAAAAAAAAAAAAAAACTGAGATAAAGGAAAATTTTAAGTTTGAAATCAAGCAACATTGAGATTAACTCAAATCCACATGAAAATCCAAACAGCACCAGTAAAAGTAATCATGTAATTATAAAAGACAAATATAAATGAATATTTTTTCTTTCTTCTCATATTTTAAAAACATTTTAAAACAATGTATTTGTAACTGAATTCTTGGAACAACAACATAGAAATGTAACAAATTTTAAAATAACGGAACAAAGGAGGTAGGCCGGAGGAACACTAATATTAAAGTAAATAAATTATACTATATGGTAATGTGAATCTACAGAGACAAAGAGCAGCCAAAAAAGAAAACAGTTTAATACAACAAACTATAAATATATACTTGATTTCCATTCTTACCTCACTTTTCTTAATTGACATAAAATTAAAGAGTGTACTAAAATTATATAACTAGTATATAACACAATATACTGTTAGGTAACATATACAGATATAATACATAGAATGGAATGACAAGGGAACAAGGAAATAGACCTCTATAGGAAGAACATTTCTATGTATCACTAGAATTAACTTAATATAAACAAGGAAGTAGATTTTTATGAGATATAATAAGTTCTAATGCTTCCATTAATAATTTTTAAAATATAGCAAAAAATGAAAGAAACTTGAATGTTTCATTTTAAACATTAGTAAAGGAGGAAGAAAAATGACATGAGAACTATATAAAACAGTAAAATAATAGATTTAAATCCAATTACAGCAATAATGGTAAATATTAAAGGAATGAAATATCAAAACGCAGAAACTGCAAGAGCAGATTTAAGAAAATGATCCAACTAAGGCTGTTTCCAGGAATTATATTTCAGATTTAAAAATACATATAGTTTCAAAGTAAATACGTGGAAAGGACTATGTCATACAAACAAAACCCATAAGAAAGATGCAGTGCCTGTACACATACCAGACAAAATACACTTTAGAACAGAAAATATTACTGGAGAGAGAACATTTTATAATAAAAACAAAGAGGCCAATCTATCAGGAAAATTTAACAATTAAACATATATGGAGCTAACAAAGTTCTGGAAAAGGTCAGTTTTCATTCCAATCCCAAAGAAAGGAAATGCCAAAGAATGACCAAACTACTACACAGTTGGACTCGTCTCACATCCAGCAAAGTAATGCTCAAAATTCTCCAAGCCAGGCTTTAACAGTATGTGAAGCATGAACTTCCAGATGTTCAAGCTGTATTTAGAAAAGGCAGAGGAACCAGATATCAAATTGCCAATATCTGCTGGATCATCAAAAAAGCAAGAGAGTTCCAGAAAAACATCTATTTCTGCTTTATTGACTATGCCAAAGCCTTTGACTGTGTGGATCACAACAAACTGTGAAAAATTCTGAAAGAGATGGGAATACCAGACCACCTGACCTGCCTCCTGAGAAATCTGTATGCAGGTCAAGAAGCAACAGTTAGAACCAGACATAGAACAACGGGCTGGTTCCAAATCGGGAAAGGAGTACGTCAAGGCTGTACAATTTCACACTGCTTATTAAACGTATATGCAGAGTACATCATGAGAAATGCTGTACTGGATGAAGCACAAGCTGGAATAAAGACTGCCGGGAGAAATATTAATAACCTCAGATATGCAAATGACACCACCCTTATAGCAGAAAACGAAGAAGAATGAAAGAGCCTCTTGATGAAAGTCAAAGAGGAGAGTGAAAAACCTGGCTTAAAACTTAACACTCAAAAAACTAAGATCATGGCATCTAATCCCATCACTTCATAGCAAATAGATGGGGAAACAGTGACAGACTATCTTTGGAGGTTCCAAAATCACTGCAGATCGTGACTGCAGCCATGAAATTAAAAGATACTTGCTCCTTGGAAAAAAAGTTATGACCAACCTAGACAGCATATCAAAAAGCAGAGACATTACTTTGCCAACAAAGGTCTGTCTAGTCAAAGCTATGGTTTTTCCAGTAGTCATGTACAGATGTGAGAGTTGGACTATAAAGAAAGCTGAGCACTGAAGAACTGATGTTTTTGAACTGTGATGTTGCAGAAGACTCTTAAGAGTCCCTTGGACTGCAAGAAGATCCAACCAGTCCATCCTAAAGGAAATCAGTCCTGATTACTCATTGGAAGGACTGATGCTGAAGCTGAAACTCCAATACTTTGGCCACCTGATGTGAAGAACTGACTCACTGGAAAAGACCCTGATGCTGGGAAAGATAGAAGGTGGAAGAAGGGATGACAGAGGATGAGATGGTTGGATGGCATCACTGACTCAATGGACATGAGTTTAAGTAAACTCCGGGAGTTGGTGATGGACAGGGAGGCCTGATGTGCTGCAGTCCATGGGGTCACAAAGAATCGGACATGACTGAGTGACTGAAATGAATAAAGTTCTATATACATAAAGCAAAACCTGAAAGATTTAAATGGAGCAACAGACAATTCAAAATAATAATTTGAGAGTTCAAGAGTCCATTTTCAATAGTGGGTAACCAACTACACAAAAGATTAAATAAATGGAAAATTTAAACACTAATCAATTAGACCTAATTGACACTCCACACAGCAACAGCAAAACACTCATTTTTCTCAAGTGCACATGAAACATTATCCAGTACAGATTACATGATAGGCCCTAAAACAGCCTTCAGTGAATGTAAAAGAACTGAGATCATGAAAGGTAAGTGCTCCAACACAAAGAGAGTGAAACTAGGTATCAGTAGCAGAAAAATTTTGAGAAATTGACATAAGGAAAAACTTTTAAATGCACTTATATAGCAAATGAATCAAGTAAAAATCATGAGAATAAAATATTTAAGATAAATTAAAATAAAGACATATCATATTACAGAATGCAGCTAAACCAGTGGTTAATGTGAAGTTTATAATTATAAACTCCAACATTAAAAAAAGTGAAAGAATCTCAAAACAACAGCCTAACTTGCCAGAGTTCAGTTCAGTTCAGTTCAGCTCAGTCGCTCAGTCGTGTCCGACTATTTGCGACCCCATGAATCGCAGCACACCAGGCCTCCTTGTCCATCACCACTTCCCAGAGTTCACTCAAACTCACGTCCATCGAGTCAGTGATGCCATCCAGCCATCTCATCCTCTGTCGTCCCCTTCTCCTCCTGCCCCCAATCCCTCCCAGCATCAGGGTCTTTTCCAATGAGTCAACTCTTCCCATGAGGTGGCCAAAGTACTGGAGTTTCAGCTTTAGCATCAGTCCTTCCAATGAACACCCAGGACTGATCTCCTTTAGAGTGGACTGGTTGGATTTCCTTGCAGTCAAGGGACTCTCTAAAGTAAGACATTGGAAAAATGAAAGCAAATTAAACCCAAAGCAAAAAGAATAAAAATAAATACATAAAAATTAGAGTATAAATGAGAGATCAGAATAGAAAGGAAGAAAAAAATAAGTTGGTTCTTTGAAAAAAAATTTTAATTACAAAGCTTTAGCTAGATTAAAAACAACAAAAAAGAAAATATTTAAATTACTGAAAGATGGTGCATTTCTACTGATGCTAAAAAAATTTTTTTAATGTTTTAAAGGGGATAAAATTCTGTATCAATATATTAGATAATCTACATTAAGTGGACACATTCCTAGATGGACACAAACTTTTAAAATGAAAATAGGGAGAAACACCCCCAAATCCAAAAAGACCTGTAATAATTCGAGTTTGAATTAGTTTAAAAACTCTAAAAAGATAAGCACAGGCCCAGATCACTTCACTGTTGTATACTACCAAGCATTTAAGTAAAAATTACTATGAATTAATTCTTCACAAAGACTTTTAAAATAACAGAAGAGGTAAAGCTTCCTAAGACATTCTGAGGCCAGAATTACTCTAATATCAAAACCAGACAAAGCCATTTTTATGAACACTGTTCTAACACCCATTGTCAGAACACTATGGGTATCTATTAATAAAACATATATTATGTTTTCATAAAACATAAAAACAATTCTCAACACACTAGCAAGTTGAACCCAACAGCATATAAAAAGAACTATACATCATGAAGAAAAGTTTGAACCAAGACTAAAAGATTATTTTCCCAAAGTCAATTAACATAATATACCAAATCAATAATATACCTTGGAAAAGCTTGGTTTTCATTCCAATCCCAAAGAAAGGCAATGTCTAAGAATGTTCAAAATACCACAAAATTATGTTCATTTCACATGCTAGCAAAGTAATGCTCAAAATCCTTCAAGCAAGGCTTCAACAGTACATGAATCGACGACTTTCAGATGTACAAGTTGTATTTAGAAAAGGCAGAGGAACCAGAGATTAAATTCCCGACATGTTGGATCATGCAAAAAGCAACAAAACTCAAGAAAAACATCTACTTCTGCTTCATTGACTAAGCTAAAGCCTTTAACTATGTGGATCACAACAAACTGTGGAAAATCTTCAAGAGATGGGGATACCAGACCACCTTTCCTGCCTCCTGAGAAGCCTGCATGCAAGTAAAGAAGCAACAGTTAGAACCAGACATAGAACAAATGAACTGGTTCAAAATTGGGAAAGGAGTACATCAAGGCTGTATATTGTCACCCTGCTTATGTAACTTCTGTGCAGAGTATATCATGTGAAGTGCCAGGCTGGATGAAGCACAAGCTGGAATCAAGATTGCTAGGAGAAATATCAATAACCTCAGATATGCAGATGACACCACCTTAATGGAAGAAAGCAAAGAGGAACTAAGCACCTCCTAATGAAGGTGAATGAAAAGCTGGCTTAAGACTCAACATTCAAAAAACTAAGATCATGGCATCTAGTCCCATCACTTCATGGCAAATAGATAGGGAAACAATGGAAACAGTGGCAGACTTTATTTTCTTGGGCTCTAAAATCACTGCAGATGGTGACTGAAGCCATGAAATTAAAAGAGGCTTGCTCCTTGGAAGAAAAGCTATGACAAACCTACACAGCATATTAAAAAGCAGAGACATCACTGTGCCAACAAAGGTCTATCTAGTCAAAGCTATGGTTTTTCCAGTAGTCATGTACAGATGTGAGAGTTCGACCATAATGAAGGCTGAGCTCCCAAGAATTGACGCTTTCAAACGGTGGTGCTGGAGAAGACTCTTGAGAGTTCCATGAACAGCAAGGAGATCAAACCAATCAATCCTAAAGGAAATCAGTCCTGAATATTCACTGGAAGGACTGATTGTGAAGCTCCAATGAGTCAATGGACATGAGTTTGCACAAATTCTAGGAGATAGTGAAGGACAGGGAAATCTGGTGTGCTGCAGTCCATGGAGTCTCAGAGTCGGACATGACTGAGCAACTGAACAACAACAACTCCATCAATAAGGTAAATGATAAAATACACATGCTCGTTTCAATATATGCCAAAACAGAACTGCAGCCCACCAGGCTCCTCTGTCCATGGGACTCTCCAGGCAGGAATACTAAAGTGGGTTGCCACTTCCTTCTCCAGGGGATCTTCCTGACCCAGGAATTGAACCCAGCTCTCCCACGTTGCAGGCAGATGCTTTATCGACTAAGCTACGCAGGAAGCCCCTGACAAAAACAGATACACCTTTACTATAAAAGCCAAGTATGAACAGAACTTTCCCAAACTAATAGGGAATCTATGGATTAAAAAAATTTGAAAAATGGTTAAAGACTGAATACTTACTCTCCCCCAAAATAAAGAAAAATAAAGGGACATCTATTTTGCCACTTTTATTCAACATTATGCTAGAGGTTCTAGCTTGGTCAATTAGAAGAAAAAAAAATATTCAAAGGAATACATATTGGGAAGAAATCAAACTATTTATACATACCATGATCTCATATATAGAAAATCCCAAGAAATCCCACCCTCAAAATATAACTAGCAGAATAATTGAGTTCAAATTATTTCCCAGCACAAGGTCAATATATTTAAAAAAATATTATTTCTGTACATTACTAGTGAACAGTCTGAAAAAAATAGTTTATAATAGCATCAAAGATAAAGAATTTAAAAGAACTGCAAAACTTATGCTCTGAAAACTAAAACATCACAAGAAATTAGAAGATACATAAATGAGTAATAAATACATGAAAAGATGGTCAACATCACTAACCACTAGAGAAAGCACATCAAAACTATGAGATAACATTCAACAGCAGCTGCTGCTGCTGCTGCTAAGTTGCTTCAGTCGTGTCCGACTCTGTGCGACCCCACAGATGGCAGCCCACCAGGCTCCTCTGTCCGTGGGATTCTCCAGGCAAGAACACTGGAGTGGGTTGCCATTTCCTTCTCCAATGCATGAAAGTGAAAAGTGAAAGTGAAGTCGCTCAGTTGTGTCCGACTCCTAGCATCAACAGCAGCTAGTACACCACAAATTACATGTTACATTTATATGAAATTCCCAGACTTAAAACTACTACATACAGATACAGAAAATAGTAGTTTCTTAGGGCTGCAGGATTTGGGGTGAAATAGGAGATGACTGCTAATGAATATGGGATTTCTTTTTGGAGTAATGAAAATGTTCTCAAACTGATGTAGTAATGGTAGTATGACAGAATATACTAAAATTTTTTAAAAACTTAAAAGAAATTTTGGTAAAAAGTTTATGGACAAAGTAGCATATCTTTATTTAAATGGGAACCTGTTTTTTATAGCTGTATATGAAGATGCAATTTCATGAAAAGTGTTACTCCCTTTTCAAAAAATAAAATATTATGGTAACTGTCACTGGCAAATGTTACCATCTCAAGAATCATTAAGCTGAATTATTGCAATTCTTCAAAATCAGCATCCTAGGTTAACTATTAGTCTTTTTCTGTAGCAAAAGATTTTTCCTGATGTAATTGAGTTGATTTCCTGTACTTCAAAAGGTAGATGGCAGTATATAAAGAATAAATAATGCTGATTTTAAGATAATCTTTTGGTTTTGGTAGAAGGCTAAATGATTTCAAGAACAGTTCTTCACTGGCTTTGTCAAAGTAATTTTTCTTTACTGTTTTTCACCAGCCGTAAGTAACATAAACCTTTGCCTGGAGATTGTAAGTGGCATGATGTGCAAGATTGACAAATATGACAATATATATGTAAATCCAGCTTTAAATATTGCATCTGAAATACAATAAGGATAACCACTTTCACAGTAGCTACAAAACACCAAATATCCACATTGAAAGCCATGTGGATATTCTGTTTTTAATTCCTTTGCATGGAACCCACAAAGTACGTATAAACTTCAAGTTGTTAAGAATTCCCACGTTAGATGGGCAACTTGGTTGTAACGTCAGTTTATATTTTATAGCACCACTAACTCCTCACTCACATTCATAAGTCTCCGGAACTTAAAATCCACTCATGGCCATTAATTTAGACCACAGTAACTAGAGCATGTATGGATGTGAGAGTTGGACTGTGAAGAAAGCTGAGCACCGAAGAATGGATGCTTTTGAACTGTGGTGTTGGAGAAGACTCTTGAGAGTCCCTTGGACTGCAAGGAGATCCAACCAGTCCATTCTGAAGATCAGCCCTGGGTGTTCTTTGGAAGGAATGAGGCTTAAGCTGAAACTCCTGTGGAGTTTCATCAACCTCATGCGAAGAGTTGATGCATTGGAAAAGACTCTGATGCTGGGAGGGATTCAGGGCAGGAGGAAAAGGGGACGACAGAGGATGAGATGGCTGGATGGCATCACCAACTCGATGGACGTGAGTTTGTGTGAACTCTGGGAGATGGTGAGGGACAGGGAGGCCTGGCGTGCTGCGATTCATGGGGTCACAAAGAGTCGGACACGACTGAGCGACTGAACTGAACTATAGTACAGTGTTCTGGTATAAGGAAGGCTCTCCTTATTGACCCTCCTCAACTCTATGTATGCTTGATACACAGTGGATTAGGCATTGTCAGGGATTTTTAAGTCAATTGTAGAGCCAGACACTAAGATAAAGCCTTTAGGAGTAGGTCTTAAAATTTAATGACTGATGGAAAAACCAGATATCTTCCCACATATTCCATGAAGAAGTTACACCATACACTTGCCTTTTAAGCAAATGCATCTGTGCAGTGCAACAGCCTAAACTGCCATATATGGTGGTGCTGGCTTTGACTTCACATGAGTTGGAGAAAGCCCTGGGAATTGGTGATGGACAGGGAACACTAGCGTGCTGCAGTCCATGAAGTCACAAAGAGTTGGACACAACTGAGCGATTGAACTGAACTGAAATGAACATAGTAGGCAATAGTTTCTTTAAATATTAGCCATACTATTTTAATTTGAAAATACCAACTACACTGAGAAATAATTATTACTCTGCATTCAGAGGCTTGCCTTTAGTATCTAAGTAGAACTAACATTTAGAGAATTTCACATATAAAAGGATCAAAGGACTTCTACAATTTTTACCTTTAATATTATTGATGGTGTTTATATCATTTTATATCTGAAGATGATTTGGCTCATTATTTAATGCATTACTCTAGTTGAAACTAAAGATATGAAAATGTTTGCATTTCTTTAGTTTAGGTAGTTGTACTGCATTAAGAAGTCAAAAAGGGTCAAGAGATTTATTCAGAGGCAAGAAAAGGAAGCAAAATTAGACTTTCATATAATATATGGATATTTGCAAACTACTCAGTCATTCATTCATTCCACAAATAGTCACTGAGCTCCTACCAGGCACTGTGTTAGGAAGTGAAAATATAATGATGAGAAAAATCAGACACAGCCTCTGTTTTTCAGACTCTCATGCTCCAACGGAAGAGGAGGAGACACTCATAGTTGAAATAAGCTTCAGACCCTCCACTATACTTGATACATCATAACAAAAAGAAGATGTGGCTGGTCTTATAATTCCTTGTGCCTCTAGTACTTCTAATAGTGTCTATCACATGGTCAAAGTTCAATGCATACTGGATAGAGGAATGAATATAGAAATATTAAGCTTCAGGGAGAGATAAAGCCTGAAAAACTGAATTTTGGAATAAGTGCATGTGATTGCCTCTAGGCAAATTGCCTACAGAGGATATAACCACCCCTCAAAAAATGGAAGCTGAGTGTAAAAATGTTGAGGAATTCTAACTTTAATAGATGGATTCAGTTCAGTTCAGTCACTCAGTCGTGTTCGACTCTTTGCAACCCCATGAACCACAGCACACCAGGCCTCCCTGTCCATCACCAACTCCCGAAGTCCACCCAAACCCATGTCTATTGAGTCGGTGATGCCATCCAACCATCTCATCTTCTGCTGTCCCCTTCTCCTCCTGCCCTCAATCTTTCCCAGCATCAGGGTCTTTTCAAATGAGTCAGCTCTTCGCATCAGGTGGCCAAAGTATTGGAGTTTCAGCTTTAACATCAGTCCTTCCAATGATTATTCAGGACTGATTTCCTTTAGGATAGACTAGTTGGATCTCCTTGCAGTCCAAGGGACTCTCAAGAGTCTTCTCCAACACTAGAGTTAAAAAGTATCAATTTTTTGGCGCTCAGCTTTAAGATCCAACTCTCACATCCATACATGACCACTGGGAAAAACATAGCTTTGACTAGACAGACCTTTGTTGGCAAAGTAATGTCTCTGTTTTTCAATATGCTGTGTAGGTTGGTAATAACTTTCCTTCCAAGGAGTAAGCATATTTTAATTTCATGGCTGCAATCACCATCTGCAGTGATTTTAAAGCCCAGAAAAATAAAGTCAGCCACTGTTTCCACTGTTTGCCATGAAGTGATTGGACGGGATGCCATGATCTTAGTTTTCTGAAAGTTGAGCTTTAAGCCAACATTTTCACTCTCCTTTCACTTTCATCAAGAGGCTCTTTCGTTCTTCTTCATTTTCTGCCATAAGAGTGGTGTCACTGCATGTCTGACGTTACTGATATTTCTCCCAGAAATCTTGATTCCAGCTTGTGCTTCCTCCAGCCCAGCGTTTCTCATGATGTAATATATAAGTTAAATAAGCATATAAGTTAAATAAGCATATAAGTTAAATAAGCAGGGTGACAGTATACAGCCTTGACGTACTCCTTTTCCTATTTGGAACCAGTCTGTTGTTCCATGTCCAGTTCTAACTGTTGCTTCCTGACCTGCATACAGGTTTCTCAAGAGGCTGGTCAGGTGGTCTGGTATTCCCATCTCTTTCAGAATTTACCAGTTTATTGTGATCCACACAGTCAAAGGCTCTGGCATAATCAATAAATCAGAAATAGATGTTTTTTCTGGAACTCTCTAGCTTTTTCGATGATCCAGCAGATGTTGGCAATTTGATCTCTGGTTTCTCTGCCTTTTCTAAAACCAGCTTGAACATCAGGAAGTTCACGGTTCATGTATTGCTGAAGCCTGGTTTGGAGAATTTTGAGCATTACTTTACTAGCATGTGAGAAGAGTGCAATTGTGCAGTAGTTTGAGCATTCTTTGGCATTGTCTTTCTTTGCAATTGGAATGAAAACTGACCTTTTATAGTCCTGTGGCCACTGCTGAGTTTTCCAAATTTGCTGGTATATTGAGTGCAGCACTTTCACAGCATCATCTTTCAGGATTTGAAATAGCTCAGCTGGAATTCCATCACCTCCACTAGCTATGTTCGTAGTGCTACTTTCTAAGGCCCACTTGACTTCACATTCCAGGATGTCTGGCTCTAGGTCAGTGATCACACCATCGTGATTATCTGGGTTGTGAAGATCTTTTTTGTGCAGTTCTTCTGTGTATTCTTGCCATCTCTTCTTAATATCTTCTGCTGTTAGGTCCATACCACTTCTGTCCTTTATCAAGCCCATCTTTGCGTGAAATGTTCCCTTGATATCTCTAATTTTCTTGAAGAGATCTCTAGTTGTTCCCATTCTGTTGTTTTCCTCTATTTCTTTGCATTGATCGCTGAGGAAGGCCTTCTTATCTCTTCTTGCTATTCTTTGGAACTCTGCATTCAGATGCTTATATCTTTCCTTTTCTCCTTTGCTTTTTGCTTCTCTTCTTTTCACAGCTATTTGTAAGGCCTCCAAACAGCCATTTTGCTTTTTTGCATTTCTTTTCCATGGGGATGGTCTTGATCCCTGTCTCCTGTACAATGTCACGAACCTGCGTCCATAGTTCATCAGGCACTCTATCTATCAGATCTAGGCCCTTAAATCCATTTCTCACTTCCACTGTATAATCATAAGGGATTTGATTTAGGTCATGCCTGAATGGTCTAGTGGTTTTCCCTACTTTCTTCAATTTCAGTCTGAATTTGGCAATAAGGAGTTCATGATCTGAGCCTCAGTCAGCCTCTGGTCTTGTTTTTGCTGACTGTATAGAGCTTCTCCATCTTTGGCTGCAAAGAGTATAATCAGTCTGATTTTGGTGTGGACCGTCTGGTGATATTCATGTGTAGAGTCTTCTCTTGTGTTGTTGGAAGAGGGTGTTGTCTATGACCAATGTGTTCTCTTGACAGAATTCTATTAGCCTTTGCCCTGCTTCATTCTGTAGTCCACGGCCAAATTTGCCTGTTACTCGGGTGTTTCTTGACTTCCTACTTTTGCATTCCAGTCCCCTATAATGAAAAGGACATCTTTTTTGGGTGTTAGTTATAGAAGGTCTTGTAGGTGTTCATAGAACTATTCAACTTCAGCTTCTTCAGCATTACTGGTGCAGAGAAGGAGAAAAAAATGTATGGAGAACCACCACTACCATTTTATCAACTGACAGAAGTCAGACAATTTTGATTAAGTTCAACAGATCAATCATTCTATATGTTCAGGAGTAGGAAACGATTTAGAAATACTTACAAGCACCAGTAACTTTCATCAAGTAAGTTCTAGTTCTCCAAGTTCTTGATCTGTCTCTCCACACATCCTATCGTCTATGTTTACAAGACCGGAGCTTGTCAGTTCACATTAGAATCAACTTGAGACTTATAGATGTATGGATTTATGCCCAGAGAGTCTGATTTAATTTTTCTTGAATAGAGTACCTGTGACTGATAATCACTTTCTTGGGGGCATGCTGATGCTGCTGCTGCTAAGTTGCTTCAGTTGTGTCCGACTCTGTGCAACCCCATAGACGACAGCCCACCAGGCTCCTCCATCCCTGGGATTCTCCAGGCAAGAACACTGGAGTGGGTTGCCATTTCCTTCTCCAATGCATGAAAGTGAAAAGTGAAAATGAAGTTGCTCAGTCGTGTCTCACCCTTAGCAACCCCATGGACTGCAGCCTATCAGGCTTCTCCACCCATGGGATTTTCCAGGCAAGAGTACTGGAGTGGGGTGCCACTGCCTTCTCCATCTTGGGGGCATATTCTTGAATATTCTCTTCTAGGTGGGTATTAACAATAATTACAGCAGTTTCTAGTCACTCGGTTTATAATGATATTTTTAAAATTTCTATATTATTAATTATATGTGACACAATCATAGGTTGTTAAAACAAAGCAATAATGAAACTAATTTATGCAATTAGAAAACATTAATTATAAGAAAAAATTTCATTCTTGCCATTCCAAAAATCCACTTTCTTAAAATTAAACTACTGTCATACTTCCTTCCAATCACTTATCTTCCTTTGCTGAGCTAATGAAAATGGTATTCTTTTGATGTTCAACTTTCAGTTCATGTATCAGGTTAGTGTTCTTATTGATTATATCAACATACTGCTATTCCCAAAACATTCAAATTGCAAGTTTAACCTTATGTTTGTTATTTTCTTTATGTTGCTGTTGCTGCTGCTGCTAAGTCGCTTCAGTCATGTCCGACTCTGTGCGACCCCATAGACGGCAGCCCACCAGGCTCCCCCGTCCCTGGGATTCTCCAGGCAAGAACACTGGAGTGGGTTGCCATTTCCTTCTCCAATGCATTAAAGTGAAAAGTGAAAGTTAAGTCGCTCAGTCATGTCTGACTCTTAGTGACCCCATGGACTGCAGCCCACCAGGCTCCTCTGTCCATGGGATTTTCCAGGCAAGAGTACTGGAGTGGAGTTCTTTATGTTACTCTGATTTCAATTATTTTTTCCATCATATTGCCCTGACAACAATATTGTATTTTACCTTTATTTGCCATAAATTTTTTTAAATTTTATTTTATTTTTAAACTCAATTTTTAAAACATTGAACACAATGAGAATTAACTTGCAAATGTAATGTGATTTGAAGTATCTGACATATTTGTCTTCTCTCCCAATATCTCCCTTAAATCCTTGCTATAGTCTCACATATAGCACCATCCAGGGTTTACACTGTTTTAAAAATATCTTTGTACCTCTCTGTTAAAATACATATGCCTTTGAGAAGGACACAGCCCTTAAGCTGTAGCAGTTATTAGTCCTTGTTATGAGGAGTAATTTGTCAACTGTCACCTTAGAAAGTGGAGTGCAAGCCTCACAGTCTATCATAGAAGAGGTAAAGTTTAATGAGAGAGCAAGGCTTTTAGAGATATAAAAGTAAAAAATGTTACTGCCAAAAGAGAGCACAATGATGCCATCCTCAAATCAAGGAGCCTGCATCACCAGAGGCCCTGGTAGTCCTAGGATGTCTAAAGAAGAGACAAATATAGGGGGGAAAAAATGTGGCACAAAATGACCTGAGACAGCAGAGATGAGATATGTAAATTTTGTCTACATTCCAGTTGTCCTTAGTTTAAAATTCTCCTTTAGATAACACTGATAGCTAAATGATAAAGAATCTAGCATGGAAAAATGACTGAACACTCTTTTGCTTTCATTGTAAAGCCACTCCATGAGAAGAGTCAGTACACTGAGGTAGAATGAATAGATTTGAGTCACATAGGCCTGGGTTTAACCATACCAGCACAGATATTAAATGCTTATGTGAACTTAAACAAGTTATTAAACTTTGTTGTCTTATATGAAAAGTCAGAAGATTGAATGTAAAACAACTGAAGCATATTTAATGCTCAATAAAAGGTGGCTTATTTAAAATTTACAGCAAGGTATGTACTCTGAATTAAAAACAAAGCTTTACCATCTCATATGTAAAGTGTAAAAGACAACATGAACTCTAAGGATATATAAACCAATTCTTATAAGACTGCATATAAGGGTGGGTATGTACTGTCTTACATTGGCAATAATAACGTGAATATTGCTACATATATTCAGTAGTAGATATGAGTGTTGATTCCTTAGATAGAATATGGGACTTCCTTTAGAATTTTTAAACAGAAACCGTGTTTATTAATTGCCCCATTCTTCCATGTTTCCTAAAAAACAATGGAAAGTGTTTCATTAAACACCCTTAAATGTCTCAATGTCTACATGGAATTTTATGAAATGAGGTATAAAATGCCTCTCATCTAAAAACACACGAGTACAACTGCAGAGAATGTCATTTAAAATTTTGACTATTTTTTTACTTGCAGGTAACTTGACTAAATATAAACCTTGTACCACATAGTACTGTATCATATTTACTGACTAAAATGCAGTTATCTCTACCTTTATTTTTATTGCTTGTAGTCACATATGTATTTTCTACACACCTTATTTCTTTTTAAATCCAGCAATATTCGGTTCTGAAATATACTGAAATCATTTCTTCATAAAATATGCTTTAATTTTCTAATAATTTTGTTTTATTAGATACAGTGATAAAATTATCTGAAACACTTTATAGAAAGTAGACTTTACTGGAATGAATCAGTACAAGGTAAAAACCATCTGGAGACAGTCTCTGCCATATATTAATTATGCTCCCCACCTAAATTGGAGTTACCAAAAATAAACTTAAAAACACAGGAATTTATTTCACCCTCTACAGACACGAGATCCTTTGTTTGGGCCACTCTGTATTTTGCCATTTTTTTCTAAGAAGAGTCAAGTTAAGTGAAACCGATCTATTCAGTAAAAACATTGAGAAGCCCCAGGAAGTGGGCCAAGTATCCTCACAATTTTAATTCAGAAACATAACATTTGGTAAACTTGCTTCATTTCATAAAAGGTCAAACATCTGCCAACATCTGTTTATAGCAGCAGTCTGTGGTGTGCCATTATCTAGAATCTAGCTAATGGGGGATATTAGCTCACTACTATGTTATCTGCTTTAAGAAGAAATGTGGTTGTAGCTTCTTCTGCATCCTAGAATTTAATGCATCAGCCACAGGATTTGTTGTTCTCACATTTAATTTTAGCAAAAATCACAAGTAATGGGCAAGAAGAGAGAAAAATGTTAAGGTAAGAAAAAAATCAGTATCTTAATATGCAGTACTGTTATATGCAATTCATAATAAAAGTAGTAAAGGTTTCAGTGATTTTCAAAAATCAATATTTTACATCTTCAGATTAAATTTCCCCATATCATCTTTTTGATTCAGTTATTCTTGATCTCGATCTTTTCAAGCTGTAATTTGTACAGGAATAACAGCAATGCTAGCATTACCAGCAGCTATTGCTTCTGTGAAAAGAAATGGCAAAATTCTTTCTTAAGAGTAACTTGCCTGCTTTTTACATTATTCAAGAACTCAAAATAGGAGAATGCTTTATAAATATAGGAGACAAGCTGTGCAGTCCAGAGGTTAAGGCCCTTGACATAGAAATAAAAATCTTTAAAAAAAAAAAAAAAACCTTCACCTTCAAATATCATTTTTATAATATAAGCCAGTGAAGAGTACATTAGAATATGCCACTCAATCAAGTTGTGAGGTTTTGAAAGGCTAGGATTCAATAGGATACTGTATCTTATACTAAGTAGATAACACTTTTAATCATTTCCCATGACAGAATTGTACAGACAAGGGAGAAAAAAAATGCTATTTAAATGGGAATTTTTGGAAATAGAATAAGTGGTATTAAGATACATTTGTATTTCAGATCCTAATGTAGCAATTGTTTAAGAAATGCGTCTAGTTTTGGCAGAAACCAACACAATTCTGTAAAGCAATTATCTTTCAAATAAAAAGAGTAAATTGAAAATTGAAAAAAAAATTTTTTAATGTCTAAGTATTTTGTGTTCAGCTGAGTAGGATAAGAACATTTAACCTTTTTTATTTGTTGTTCAGTTTTATTTATAACTCTTAAGAAAAAGATACTGTTTTTTAGTATTCATAATGATAAACTGTTTTATCTTATCAAAACTTCATTTTTCCAGTTATCTCAAATCCTACCACTTCTCATAATGGTCATTTTCATTTGGATACATGACTTACAGATTAGAAAATAGTTCTATAAAACAACGCCAAGACAGCTTAAGAATATGTAGACATATATTATATGTGCACATATATGTGCATATATAGCACATTATATTTCAATGAGATGATAAAAGGAGGGCATATTAAGAAACAAAAGCTTTTCAAAGAGGTTGGGAATAATCTTTCAGTTAATAATGCATTCAGATTAATAGACATATAAAGATGAGTACACAAAGGTTTTCAATCTTTAAAGAATTTAGAGTACTTTTACCACAAAATATATAAGTAAGGTACTACGGGAAAAAAGAAAAAAGCATGAAAATATAAGTAGGAAAATAACTGTAAAGCCATTTGGATCATATGCAGTTAAGTGAAGGAAAAAAAAAAAAATCTGTGTGAAGTTGGGGAGGTAAGAATGTCCAAAACAGAGTTTAAGACTGAAGATCTGTCACCTAGGATAAGGTGACATTTTCATTATTAAAAAGCAATCACATTAGTTTAATAAGGAGTTCCAAATAACCAAGGAAAAGCTGTACATTATATTTTTAAGAAATTGAATTTACAGAGATGTAGTATTTAATGTCCTCATCCCAGATGGTGCAACAGACCAAACACACAATCTTAAAATTTGTCTACTCTACTGGGATCCACATTTCATAATATTATGCCAACACTATGCAAGATGACAATGTAACAGAGCAGGATGCAATGAGTCCTTCCAGAATAAACCCCACACCCATGTCCTCTACCTTTCTTTTGCTACAGAAAAACTTTAGTCAAAGAATAAATTTAATAAGAGAAATGAATTAATACAGAAAGAAAACAGTCAAGCAAGACAAAATAATAATAGTTCAGCCATCAAACAAAGCCAAGGACTTTCAGTTCTTCCTCAAATACTTTAATATTCTGAGTGAGCCATGTCCTTTGAGCTGTCTTGCAGACACTAAAACCCCCACCAGGTGGAAGAAGTTAACTATATGCTGCCCATATGCACATAGAACCCAGACCAGCTGAAACCAGAAGGTTGATGATGCTGACTCCAATCACCTTACCAACCAATCAGAAGAATGTCCGTGACCACGTCCTGCTCCGTAAACACTGTCAGACTCCTCACTGCCCTCTAGCGGAGGAAGGACAGTTCTGATGGCATTAGCCTGCTTGGGGGCCCCCCTTTGCCTGGCAAAACAATAAAGCTAACTGTCTCCACATGTCTATTTGGTATTAGTGAACAGAGGCTGTGTTTTGGCAACAACAATCCCCAAGGAAATCCCTAAAAACTGAGTTTAAAAGCCAACCACTAAATGAAAATCAAGTGGATCCATTAATGAAAAAGAACGGATGCTTTCTAGTCCTACCCCCAGAATCATATAATAAATAATAGTCTGTAGCCAAAAGACTTAGCAATATTCAAAACCAAATTACCTTTTGAGTGATATTAAAAAAAAAAAACCACCTACACCTATTGATCACAGAGTCAGATTCAACCACCAGAGTTTTTTTTCCCTTTGATTTTATTTTGCACTTTAAATTAAAACGTGAAATCTTCACTAAGTAACCACTTAAACAAGTGGTTTTACATACTAGAAGAATCTCCAAAGGCTGATTAAAGCCTAACTACAGAAGCCAAGTTACCCTCATACTCACTAGGGGAGGAGAAAGAAGCACAAACACCTTAACTTCAACCTTAGTCACACTTAGTGTCTTTTCTCAGGTCATTTACTCAAAACCAGAAAAAGATAGTAGAAGGACATGGGGCTTCCCCGATGACTCAGTGGGTAAAGAACCTTCCTACAATGCAGGAGACATGGAAGAGGATGCAGGTTCGATCCCTGAGTCAGGAAGATCCCCTGGAGAAGAAAATGGCAACCCACTCCAGTGTTCTTGCCTGGAAAGTCCCACGGACAGAGGAGCTTGGTGGGTTACGGACCAGGTTACAGTTCATGGAGTCACAAAAAGTTGGGCATGACTGAGCAACTAACCATAGCACCTGAAATTATGACATCCCACAAGAACATATGAATTATTGTATCATAACATACAAAAGTATTCATTAAGGAATAATAATTATTGAGTAATCCTATTGCTCTTGCTTCTTCCATTCTTTTGTAGAGTGTATTTTAACTTTGCTTCTTTCTGAACCTCTCTCCAGGTACCTCACTTCAAAGCATGGTAGACTAGTTAGGGAATAAGGAAGAGAATGGTGAAGAAAAAACAAAGGAAAGGAGAGGAAGGAAACAAAAGGGGATCACAATGATCAATTAGGAATATATGCTACAGCAAGATGTTTTAAGTTTGTTCTTTTATAATAAAATACAACTAAATTGAGTCAATAATTTTGTTATTGTTGCTTTTGCTTCATTTTTGTTGTTGCTGTTGTTGTTACTGGTTGATGGGTTTTTACTTCTTTAGCTAACTGGCCTGTTAACCACTCCTGCCCTTCATGGAGTCTACTCACCCTCTGTGATTTTCAAAGTGTGATCCTCAGACCAGCAGTATCACTATTACCTGGGAACTTGTAAGAAATGCAAATGCTCAGGCCCTACTCCAGGCTTAAACAGAGACTTTAGGGGTTTTGTATCGTGATCTGGTTTCAACAATCTCTCCGGGAGACTGATACATGCTGAGTTTTCAGAAGCACTCTTTTATACATCTATTTTTCTAAAACACATTTCTTACCATGCTCATATTCCTCTGCTTAAAATACTTCAACATTTTCTATTTTATCTTCAAAACACAATCCAGGCTCCTTCTAACATAAAACCCATTGTGTGGCCTGATTCATATACTTCTTCTCTACCCTCACCTCAAATCAACACAGCATGCCAGCCACACTGAAATTCATTTACTTCCTCTTGTTACCTATGCATATTGCTGTTTGATTATTGGATAACCCTACGTATTCTTTTAGATTCAGAACATTTCTAGCTACTTTCCCCTCAGTGATCACCTTCTGCATTCACTTGTCCCGCAGTCATCCACCACAATGTTTACCCAACAACATGTATTTAGGCATTTTCTCTTCATTGTATTCTCTTATCACTCTATGCATGTACCTGTAGCACTTTGCTTTTCTAGACATGTTAAATTTGTCTCTTTTGAAGGGAAGCAGAATACATCAGCCTAAAATATGCCATTTGGCATACTGATTATTCTGATTTAAGTCACTTGAGAAACAAGAAGGACAGTCCAGACACCCAAACATTATCCCTTGGAAAGCAGGAAATAAAATCTGTCATGTGAAAAGTAACCTGCACCGTATCAGGAAGGTGGGGAGCATCTCTAACACCAGAAACAGGCAATTTAGAGTCAAGAAGACTGTACAAATAAACCTTGTTAACTTGACTAATTTACAATTGCAAACTCAACTTCTGTCTTGTCAGTCTTCACAGATGTATTGTTTGTCTAAAAGATCTAAGTTAAGAGTCTGCTGCTTTGATCACTTGACTCTCATTTTTATGGGGTCCCTATGCATACAAAATTAGTATGGAACTATTATTATGCAAGTATCAATATGTAACTGTTCATCTATTTTATGTCAATTTACTTACTGGACCAGCCAAAGAAGCTAGAAGGCAAGAAGGGAAAATTTTCCCTCCCTAACTCTTTCAGATAGAAAAATATTAGAGGAAATGAAATTTAACTAATGATGTTCTTCTCATTCTTGCATCCCATCTGCCTGTCACATGTAGGGTTAAAAACTGCTTCCATTAATGAACTATAGCTACAACATTTCAGTGATTAAACATCACATATTGTATAATCTGAACTTTCCACAACAATTATGAACAAGAAGGAAATGAGCTTTTAGTTTAATCCCACACAAGTCAACAAACAAGCAACTAAAGATATGCTTGCAAAAAAAAAATGGATGTTTTGGATTAAAAATAATGGAAGCAACCACTTCTAAACTGTATTCTGAATTGCAATTATGTAAAGGGCCAAGAATAAAGTAGGATCAGGAAACCACAGTTGTAAGCAGGTTCAGAAGTTGTGGCTAAAGGTTTTTGCTAATCTCACCTCTACTGGACAAAGATAAGAACCTAAACTAGAACAACACAGGACATGGGAATTGAGAACTCTGAACAAAACAGGGATAGTAAAAAGCAACACACTGAAAGAAAGGACTGAAAAAATATGTTACAGCCAAGAAAAACTTAACCTTGTCTGTCTCATCTTGGACTTACAGTGAATAGTCTCGAGGTATTTAACAACAGGCTTCATTCATGTACATTTATAGGGTGAGAGTACAGTATCAATGTTGTCAGGAAAGCCGCAATGCAAAAAACTAATGAAAAGTAATCAAAACTCACAGTTTTAGTTCCAACATGTCAGGAGTTTGGAAGTTATCATGGAAAATCCGAAAGCCAGCACTCTTCTTAGATCCATCAGAGATCTGAGGTCACAGGGCAAACTGCTGCCTTGAAAGCTGAAGAAACAGGTGTCTATAAAGAATCACAGCTGAGGTCGGTTTAACAGCTGGAACTTGTATGGACCCTTAAGTAATAATTGACTAATAGAGGCTGAGTGTGGATTAAAGATTAAAAATTCCTGGGGACCTACTCTTAGGGGAGCCCCCATACTTTCATGGCTGGATCATTAGAAAAGCAAAAGAATTCCAGAAATTATCTACTTCCACTTCATTGACTATGCTAAAGCCTTTAACTGTGTGGATCACAACAAACTGGAGTTACCTTCACGAAACTCCAGTTCTTAGGTGAGGATTGGAGAAAACTTCACTCGTGCTTCAGACAGTCTTATATTAAAACAGGCTCAGAGCATTATCCATCAAAGAGACCTGACTCAAGGGAAATAGTTACTTTATCAGGGTTTTAGCTGATCAAGGGGAAGAGCAATTCATTTGGACAACTTCATACCCTCTAACCTTCCTAATTTACTTAGGAGAAACAGAAGTCTAAGAAACACTTTTGAAAATCAGTTCAGCAAATCAGGTCCACAAAAACATAAAATTATTTCTATTGTTACATGCTTCAAATGCTTCTTCCCATTCACATTTGAGTATGTCCCTCATTTCTTTCAGTAAGTCTGGCAAGATGGTGGACTGGTCATAGCAAACACCCTCTTCCAACAACACAAGAGAATACTCTACACATGGACATCACCAGATGGTCAATACTGAAATCAGATTGATTATATTCTTTGCAGCCAAAGATGGAGAAGCTCTATACAGTGAGCAAAAATAAGACCAGGAGCTGACTGTGGCTCAGATCATGAGCTCCTTATTGTTAAATTTCGACTTAAATTGAAGAAAGTGGGGAAAACCACTAGACCATTCAGGTATGACCTAAACCAAATCCTTTACAATTATACAGTAGAAGTGACAAATAGTTTCAAGGGATTAGATCTGATAGACAGAGTGCCTGAAGAACTATGGATGAAGATTTATGACATTGTACAGGAGGCAGTGATCAAGACCATCCCCAAGAAACAGAAATGAAAAAAGGCAAAATGGTTCTCTGAGGAGGCCTTACAAATAGCGGAGAATAGAAAAGTGAAAGACAATGGAGAAAAGGAAAGATATGCCTATTTGAATGCAGAGTTCCAAAGAATAGCAAGAGGAGATGAGAAAGCATTCCTCAGCAATCAATGCAAAGAAATAGAGGAAAACAGTAGAATGGGAAAGCCTAGAGATCTCTTCAAGAAAATTAGAGATACCAAAGGAACATTTCATGCAAAGATGGGCTCAATAGAGGACAGAAATTGTATGGACCTAACAGAAGCAGAAGATATTAAGAAGAGGTGACAAGAATACACAGAAGAACTATACAAAAAAAGGTCTTCATGACCCAGATAACTATGATGCTGTGATCACTCACCTAGAGCCAGACATCCTGGAATGTGAAGTCAAATGGGCCTTAGAAAGCATCACTACAAACAAAGCTAGTGGAGATGATGGAATTCCAGTTGAGCTATTTAAAAATCCTAAAAGATGATGCTGTGCAAGTGCTGCACTCAATATGCCAGCATATTTGGAAAACTAAGCAGTGGCTGAAGACTGGAAAAGGTCAGTTTTCATTCCAATCCCAAAGAAGTTCAGTGCCAAAAAGTGTTCAGACTACTGCACAATTGCACTCATCTCACATGCCAGCAAAGTAATGCTCAAAATCCTCCAATCCAGGCTTCAACAGTACGCAAACCATGAACTTCCAGATGTTCAAGCTGGATTTAGAAAACAGAGGAACCAGAGATAAAATTGCCAACATGCACTGGATCATAAGAAAAGCAAAAGAATTCCAGAAATTATCTACTTCCACTTCATCGACTATGCTAAAGCCTTTAACTGTGTGGATCACAACAAACTGGAAAATTCAAGAGATAGAAATTCCAGACCACCTTATTTGCCTCTTGAGAAATCTGTATGCAGGTCAAGAAGCAACAGTTAGAACCAGGCATGGAACAACAGACTGGTTCCAAAGTGGGAAAGGAGTATGTCAAGGCTGTATATTGTCACCCTGCTTATTTAACTTATATGCAGAGTACATCATGAGAAATGCCAGACTGGATGAAGTACAAGCTGGAATAAAGATTGCAAGGAGAAATATCAATAACCTCAGATAGGCAGATGACACCACCCTTATGGTAGAAATTGAAGAACTAAGGAGCCTCTTGAAAGTGAAATGAAGAGAGTGAAAAAGTTAGCTTAAAACTCAACATTCAGAAAACAAAGATCATGGCATCCGGTCCCGTCACTTCATGGTAAATAGATAGGAAAACAATAGAAACAGTGAGAGACTTTATTTTTTGCGGCTCCAAAAATCACTGCAGGTGGTGTCTGCAGCCATGAAATTAAAAGACACTTGCTCTTTGGAAGACAAGCAATGACCAAACTAGACAGCTTATTAAAAAGCAGACATTACTTTGCCATCAAAGGCCCATCTAGTAAAAGCTATGGTTTTTCCAGTAGTCATGTATGGATGTGAGAGTTGGACCATAAAGAAAGCTGAGTGCTAAAGAATTGATGCTTTTGAACTGTGGTGTTGGAGAAGTCTCTTGAGAGTTCCTTGGACTGCAAGGAGATCCAATCAGTCAATCCTAAAGGAAAATCACCCTGAATATTCATTTGAAGGACTGATGCTGAAGCTGAAACTCTAATACTTTGGTCACCTGATGCGAAGAACTGACTCATTGGAAAAAACCCTGATGCTGGGAAAGATTGAAGGAAGGAGGAGAAGGGGATGACAGAGGATGAGATGGTTGGATGGCATCACCAACTCAATGGACATGAGTTTGAGTAAACTCTGGGCATTGGTGATGGACAGGGAGGCCTGGTGTGCTGCAGTCCACGGGGTTGCAAAGAGTGGGACATGACTGAGTGACTGAACTTACTCATTTCTTTCATAAACTATACTTGTTTTTATTTCCATTCTTCCCATCCCCCTCCCCCACGACCACTCTTTGATTTAGTTTGGATATTTTCTATTGACTGTCTTCAGGTTATTAATCTTGCCCTCCACTCTGTTGTATTATTCAGGTACTGTATTTTCAGTTCCCAAAATCCTTTTGTGTGTAGATATGAATACTCTGGTTAAATTACACATCTTTTAATGCATTTGTCCATATATTAATCTATTTTAATTAACATTTATATACTTGCTTTAATGTCTTTGTCCTACTAAGTCCAACGTGTAGGCACCATCTATTGGTCTAACCCTATCACCTGTTTCAAGATTTTTAAGCACATTATTCCGCCAATTTGCATAGCTTGTGGTTTTTATTTTACATTAAATAATGTGCATGGGGAAAAAAACTAAAGGTTTCAGGTGATGCTAAGTGAAGTCCCTCAGTCATGTCCGACTCTTTGCGACCCCATGGACTGTAGCCTACCAGGCTCCTCCATCCATGGGATTTTCCAGGCAAGAATACTGGAGTGGGTTGCTGTTTCCTTCTCCAGGGGATCTTCCCAACCCAGGGATCAAACCCGGGTCTCCCGCATTGTAGGCAGACGCTTTACCATCTGAACCACCAGGTGATGCTGTTTATCCCCCAAAGAGGGTTTCCTCTTAGCTCTTACAACAGATAAGGTGTGATTCTGATTCCATTCATTCAATTCGGAATTGAACTAGGTGGGGAGCAAGGGTTCATTTTTTAGGAAATTTGATATACTTCTGGCTCTTCCTTATTCCTTTGATATGCTCCACCAAAAACTTTTAATTTATAGCATAGGAAACCTGTTGCCTTGGACCAAAAAGACAGTGGAATGTTCAGTTCTGCATGTCAGAGATTTTGAGCATATCTCTTTGGATTTTCTCTTTAAACTCTGAGACACCACACTTTGTGGGTAAAACTAGCCATATATATGAGTTCTATCTAGAATCTCATCCTTCATACAACCTAGAATTCTCTTAGAAATATGTTGCTTTATCTTCCCCTTAGTTAAGTCCCTAAACAAAAGCTAAAGTAATCTGTGGTTTAAACTAAGAACTGGAAAATTTCCCCAAGAAAGAAAAGAGTTGGCTGTGGTTATCTCACCAAAGGAAAGTTCTTTCCTCTCTGAAACTTTGAGTTCAATTCAGTTGCTCAGTCGTGTCCAACTCTTTGCAACCCCATGAATCGCAGCACGCCAGGCCTCCCTGTCCATTACCAACTACCAGAGTTCACTCAAACTCACGTCCATCAAGTCAGGGATGCCATCCAGCCATCTCATCCTCTGTCATCCCCTTCTCCTCCTGCCCCCAATCCCTCCCAGCATCAGAGTCTATTCCAATGAGTCAACTCTTCGCATGAGATGGCCAAAGTATTGGAGTTTCAGCTTTAGCATCATTCCTTCCAAAGAAATCCCAGGGCTGATCTCCTTCACAATGGACTGGTTGGATCTCCTTGCAGTCCAAGGGACTCTCAAGAGTCTTCTCCAACACCACAGTTCAAAAGCATCAATTCTTCGGCACTCAGCCTTCTTCACAGTCCAACTCTCACATCCATACATGACCACTGGAAAAACCATAGCCTTGACTAGACGAACATTTGTTGGCAAAGTAATGTCTCTGCTTTTGAATATGCTATCTAGGTTGGTCATAACTTTCCTTCCAAGCAGTAACCGTCTTTTAATTTCATGGCTGCAGTCACCATCTGCAGTGATTTTGGAGCCCCAAAAAATAAAGTCTGACACTGTTTCCACTGTTTCCCCATCTATTTCCCATGAAGTGAGACCAGATGCCATGATCTTCATTTTCTGAATGTTGAGCTTTAAGCCAACTTTTTCACTCTCCTCTTTTTCTTTCATCAAGCGGCTTTTTAGTTCCTCTTCACTTTCTGCCATAAGGGTGGTGTCATCTGCATATCTGAGGTTATTGATATTTCTCCCAGCAATCTTGAATCCATTTTGTGCTTCATCCAGCCCAGCATTTCCCATGATGTACTCTGCATAGAAGTTAAATAAGCAGGGTGACAATATACAGCCTTGATGTACTCCTTTTCCTATTTGGAACCAGTTTGTTGTTCCATATCCAGTTCTAACTGTTGCTTCCTGACCTGCATACAGGTTTCTCAAGAGGCTGGTCAGGTGGTCTGGTATTCCCATTTCTTTCAGAATTTTCCACAGTTTCTTGTGATCCAAACAGTCAACGGCTATGGCATAGTCAATAAAGCAGAAATAGATGTTTTCTGGAACTCTCTTGCTTTTTCAATGATCCAGTGGATGTTGGCAATTTGATCTCTGGTTCCTCTGCCTTTTCTAAAACCAGCTTGAACATCTGGAATTTCACGGTTCACGTATTGCTGAAGCCTGGCTTGGAGAATTTTGAGCATTACTTTACGAGCATGTGAGATGAGTGCAATTGTGCGGTAGTTTGAGCATTCTTTGGCATTGCCTTTCTTTGGGATTGGAATGAAAACTGACCTTTTCTAGTCCTGTGGCCACTGCTGAGTTTTCCAAATTTGCTGGCATATTGAGTGCAGCACTTTCACAGCATCATCTTTCAGGATTTGAAGTAGCTCAACTGGAATTCCATCACCTCCACTAGCTTTATTCATAGTGATGCTTTCTAAGGCCCACTTAACTTCACATTCCAGGATGTCTGGCTCTAGGTGAGTAAGCACACCATCGTGATTATCTGGGTCGTGAAGATCTTTTTTGTACAGTTCTTCTGTGTATTCTTGCCATCTCTTCTTATTTTCTTCTGCTTCAGTTAAGTCCATACCACTTCTGTCCTTTATCGAGCCCATCTTTGCATGAAATGTTCCCTTGGTCTCTAATTTTCTTGAAGAGATCTCTAGTCTTTCCCATTCTGTTGTTTTCCTCTATTTCTTTGCATTGATCTCTGAGGAAGGCTTTCTTATCTCTTCTTGCTATTCTTTGGAGCTCTGCATTCAGATGCTTATGTCTTTCCCTTTCTCCTTTGCTTTTCACTTCTCTTCTTTTCACAGCTATTTGTAAGGCCTCCTCAGACAGCCATTTTGCTTTTTTGCATTTCTTTTCCATGGGGATGGTCTTGATCCCTGTCTCATCTTCATCCCTGTCTCGATGGTCTTGATCCCTGTCTCATCTCATCTTCACATCTTTTTTGGTCTCACAGCTAGCCTATATGTTTTAAACACTACTCTTATGGTTTGCCTCACTTTTCTAGTTGTGGCAGAAGGAACGCTGGCTTCATGTGTGTTGGGCGTTACCCCCACAGACCTGCAAACTTTGTAGTTGCCCAGCCTCAACCAAAAAGCCCAGAGACAGTGACAGAGATTATCAACAGTCTACTGGATAGGGAAATCTTACATGCCGAAAGCAAAGGTGTTGGAGTAAAACCTGACCATGTATGGCAACATGTATGGCAACATGACAACACTCTTCATTACTCCAGGAACAAGGAGACTACCATTTATAGAGAAGTTGACATCAGGTTGCTTCAGTTAACAGGAAAACCAGCAGCTGGGGAGTGTTCCTTACAGCCCCCCAGGTTAATCACCATAGTGGAGGGTAGCTAATAATAAACTAATAGGTGAAGCCATTGTTGCCTCAGGATTAGAACAATCACTAGCTGGGGCAGGCAGCAAGCACATTGGCAGTTACTGATTAAGCTTTATATTTAAGAGGATTGAATAGTTGTGAATGAAGCAGGGACTGGTTTAGCAGGGTATGTACAGAGAGCCGGAGAAGGCAATGGCACCCCACTCCAGTACTCTTGCCTGGAAAATCCCAAGGATGGAGGAGCCTGGTAGGCTACCGTCTATGGGGTCGCACAGAGTCAGACACAACTGAAGCGACTTAGCAGCAGCAGCGGCAGCACAGAGAGCAAGAGAACACCATCTTAAATGGCCTGATCATACACTGTAATCTACAAATTCTACTTAAAAAGGAATTCTCTGTAGTTTATATTTTACTTTTACATTCAGAGTGTTTTGAATTTCAGAAATAAAAAAGAATTTTTAGTCAAATTTACTGATTACTTATGGGCTTGGTTTGCATTATATTTTTCAAGTAGCCTGTTTTTCACAAATTACAATTTTTTCTTCAGTTTCTCAAAACAATACATTAAAATCCTTGAGTGACTTAATCCATCTAGAATTTATGTATTGCATATTGTTTATTGTGTATTGTTCAATTTTTTGAAATAATATACACGCATTTTCCATAATCCTTTCTTTATAAAGTGCCATCTTCCTCATGCTAGATCTTATCAGTCGGGCTCTCTAAGCCAGGATTCAGAATATGATATCTATAATTAGATATAAAACCTAGATAATAATAGTTCCTAACTCACTGGGTTTATTTGAATTAAACAGAAATACACGTAAAGTATAGAATTTGAATGGAAAAGGCAATGGCAATCCATTCCAGTACTCTTGCCTAGAAAATCCCATGGACGGAGGAGCCTGGTACGCTACACTCCACGGGGTCTCGAAGAGTTGGACACGACTGAGTGCCTTCACTTTCACTTTGATGAACTGGAAAAGGAAATGGCAACCCACTCCAGTGTTCCTGTCTGGAGAATCCCGGGGACAGAGGTGCCTGGTGGGCTGCTATCTATGGGGTTGCACAGATTCGGAAATGACTGAAGCAACTTAGCAGCAGCAGCAGCATAGTACTTGAAACAACAAATGTTCAATAAATAATAGCTATCATCATGTTTTTGTTGGTGATGCAATTACATCATCTCTTCAACTGTTGGAATGCACACTAAAGTCAGGAATCATGTGTTACATGAGCTCTTTTAATCTACTTACTTAGACATCTTATCAGTGGTATTTGTTCATTAATTATTCATTGCTTGACTTCTATGTCTTATATATATTCAGTTTCCTTATGGAACTTTATTATTTTTTGAACTGTTTTCATTTTGGAATTTTATTTACAATCTTCCCTCACAACAGAGGAAGGTGTACTGATATTTTTCCTCAATTGAAAAAGAATCTAAGTTGTTCAGAAAACATGAGCATTACAGATTTAGTTGAGAAAACAGGTTTAAAACTCAAATGACATCTAAAATCAATACAAAATGATAGCATAATCACAGCAATAATAACTATTGGAACTGAGAACGAAGGATATTCATACTAAAGTAGATAAAACTATTTTGACTTCTCCAAAGCCATATATGAACTAAATATATCTGAAAATGTAAATTTTGACAACTGTCTTCTGCATCATAAACTCCCAAATTATATATTCTAGCTGTATGCTTTGTATATAACATAAACTATACAGTAATATAATTTTCTGTATCTGTTAACATCATTTATGGCCACATTTTACCTTCAAATCATTTATCAACTATTCTGAAGGAAATATGTGTATCCTCATTTGTTTAATATCTTTTTCAATTGACTAGATATTATTAAAGCCAATATATATTTTCCTCATATATTTGTATCCCCAGTAACTTCCACACCTCTGTGGCTCAGCACAAAGCCAGCATTCACAATAATAATAAAGACTTGTTAAATAAATGATTGAGCTATTGAGCTGAAAATGCATTCATTCTGCAGCAGCAGCAGCAGCAGGTGTGGTTATGCTGATAGATAATATGAGGAAGAAGAAAATACTAGGCAAATAGTAGATATTAAATATGTAAAATCGCAAACTAAAAATTAGGCAAAGTATTCCTGAGACAGTGACATTCGAGTTGAAACCCAAAAGGTGAATGATAGAAAGTGTTCCAGGACACTTTCTGTACAAAGAGGGAAGATAACTTATTTGCAAGACTGGAAGGACAATGCTGGTGCTCTGTCCATATCCCCTGTTGCATTTCTGATCACCTCTCTCCTGGTTTCTTTCTGTGTTTGCTATTAAAGATCAGCACCAGTAGATTCTCTTCAGGAAACACCCTAACAGTATTGATACAGCTTTGCCATCCATTATCGAGAAGGCTGATGTTGAAGCTCCAATACTTTGACCACCTGATGTGAAGAGGCTACTGTTTAGAAAAGACCCTGATGCTGGGAAAGATTGAAGGCAAGAGGAGAAGGGAATGGCAGAGGATAGGATGGTTAGATAGAATCACCAACTCAATGGACATGAATTTGAGCAAATTCCAGGAGATAGAGGAGGACAGAGAAGCTTGGCATGCTGCAGTCCATGGTGTCACAGGGTCAGATATGACTTAGTTGCTGAACAACAACAAATAGAGAACGGCCTGAGAGCTTATAATCCCAACCAGTTCCCCCTTAGACAATGAGTGGTGCGAAAGCAACATCACTTACTAATATGTAGAATAGTGGGATTATAAGTACAAGCCAAGTGGTGAAGGTTGGCAAAAAGGAATCATGAACACTTAATCATTGTAGACTTTATAGCTTAAATTGTTTACTATATGCTAACCACTCTGAGTTCATTTCAGTTCAGTTGCTCAGATGTGTCCAACTCTTTGCGACCCCATGAACTGCAGCACGTCAGGCCTCCCTGTCCATCATCAACTTCTGGAGTCACCCAAACCCATGTCCACTGAGTCGGTGATGCCATCCAGCCATCTCAACCTCTGTCGTCCCCTTCTCCTCCTGCCCTCAATCTTTCCCAGCATCAGGGTCTTTTCAAATGAGTCAGCTCTTTGCATCAGGTGGCCAAAGTATTGGAGTTTCAACATCAACATCAGTTCTTCCAATGAACACCCAGGACTGATCTCCTTTAAGATGGACTAGTTGGATCTCCTTGCTGTTCAAGGGACTCTCAGGAGACTTCTCCAACACCACAGTTCAAAAGCATCAATTCTTCAGTGCTCAACTTTCTTTGTAGTCCAACTCTCACATCCATACATGACCAATGGAAAAACCCAAGCCTTGACTAGACAGACTTTTGTTGACGAAGTAATGTCTCTGCCTTTTAATATGCTGTCTATGTTGGCCATAACTTTCCTTCCAAGGAGTAAATGTCTTTTAATCTCATGGCTGCAATCACCATCTGCAGTGATTATGCAGCCCAAAATAATAAAGTCTGACACTGTTTCCCCATCTATTTGCCATGAAGTGATGGGACCAGATGCCATGATCTTAGTTTTCTGAATGTTGAGCTTTAAGCCAACTTTTTCACTCTCCTCTTTCTTTTTCACTGAGAGGCTCTTTAGTTCTTCTTCACTTTCTGCCATAAGGGTGGTGTCATCTGCATATCTGAGGTTATTGATATTTCTCCCAGCAATCTTGATTCCAGCTTGTGCTTCTTCCAGCCCAGCATTTCGCATGATATACTCTGCATGTAAGTTAAATAAGCAGGGTGACAATATACAGCCTTGATGTACTCCTTTTCCTATTTGGAACCAGTCTGTTGTTCCATGTCCAGTTCTAACTGTTGCTTCCTGACCTGCATACAGGTTTCTCAAGAGGCAGTTCAGGTGGTCTGGTATTCCCATCTCTTTCAGAATTTTCCATGGTTTATTGTGATCCACACAGTCAAAGGCTTTGGCATAGTCAATAAAGCAGAAATAGATGTTTTACTGGAACTCTCCTGCTTTTTCAATGATCTAGCAGATGTTGGCAATTTGATCTCTTGGCCCTCTGTCTTTTCTAAAACCAGCTTGAACATCTGGAAGTTCATGGTTCACATACTGCTAAAGCCTGGCTTGGAGAATTTTGAGCATTACTTTACTAGCATGTGAAATGAGTGCAATTGTGCAGTAGTTTGAGCATTCTTTGGCACTGGAATGAAAACTGACCTTTTCCAGTCCTGTGGCCACTGCTGAGTTTTCCAAATTTGCTGGCATATTGAGTGCAGCACTTTCACAGAATCATCATTTAGGATTTTAAAGAGCTCAACTGGAATTCCATCACCTCCACTTGGTTTGTTCATAGTGATGCTTCCTAAAGCCCACTTGACTTCACATTCCAGGATGTCTGGCTCTAGGTGAGTGTGAGTGATCACACCATCATGATTATCTGGGTCATGAAGATCTTTTTTGTACAGCTGTTCTGTGTATTCTTGCCACTTCTTCTTACTATCTTCTGCTTTTGTTAGGTCCATACCATTTCTGTCCTTATTGAGCCCATCTTTGCATGAAATATTTCCTTGGTATCTCTAATTTTCTTGAAGAGATCTCTAGTCTTTCCCATTCTGTTGTTTTCCTCTATTTCTTTGCATTGATCTCTGAGGAAGGCTTTCTTATCTCTCCTTGCTATTCTTTAGAACTGTGCATTCAGATGGGTACATCTTTCCTTTTCTCCTTTGCTTTTTGCTTATCTTCTTTCCACAGCTATTTGTAAGGCCTCCTCAGACAGCCATTTTGCTATTTTGCATTTCTTTTCCATGGGGATGGTCTTGATCCCTGTCTTCTGTACAATGTTACAAACCTGCGTCCATAGTTCATCAGGCACTCTGTCTATCAGATCTAGTCCCTTAAATCTATTTCTCACTTCCACTGTATAATCGTGTGGAATTTGATTCAGGTCATACCTGAATGGTCTAGTGGTTTTCTCCACTTTCTTCAATTTCAGTCTGAATTTGGCAATAAGGAGTTCATGACCTGAGACACAGTCAGCTCCCAGTCTTGTTCTTGCTGACTGTATAGAGATTCTCCATCTTTGGCTGCAAAGAATATAATCAATCTGCTTTCAGTGTTGACCATCTGGTGATGTCCATGTGTAGAGTCTTCTCTTGTGTTGTTGGAAGAGGGTGTTTGCTATGACCAGTGTGTTCTCTTGGCAAAACGCTATTAGCCTTTGCCCTGCTTCATTCTATACTCCAAGGCCAAATTTGCCTGTTACTCCAGGTGTTTCTTGACTTCATACTTTTGCATTCCAGTCCCCTATAATGAAAAGGACATCTTTTTTGGGTCTTAGTTCTAAAAGGTCTTGTAGGTCTTCATGCCACTGCTGCTGCTGCTAAGTCGCTTCAGTCATGTCCAACTCTATGCAACCCCATAGACGGCAGCCCACCAGGCGCCCCCGTCCCTGGGATTCTCCAGGCAAGAACACTGGAGTGGGTTGCCATTTCCTTCTCCAATGCATGAAAGTGAAAAGTGAAAGTGAGGTCGCTCAGTCGTGTCCGACTCTTTGCGACCCCATGGACTGCAGCCTACCAGGCTCCTCTGCCCATGGGATTTCCAGGCAAGAGTACTGGAGTAGGTTGCCATTGCCTTCTCCGTACATCTTCATAGAATAATTCAACTTCAGCTTCTTCAGCGTTACTGGCCAGGACACAGACTTGGATTACTGTGATATTGAATGGTTTGCCTTGGAAATAAACAGAGTTCATTCTTTTGTTTTTGAGATTGCAGCCTAAAACTGCATTTTGGACTCTTTTGTTGACTATGATGGCTACTCCATTTCTTCTAAGGGATTCCTATCCACAGTAGTAGATATAATGGTTGTCTGAGTTAAATTCACCCATTCCAGTCCATCTTAGTTCATGGATTCCTAGAATGTCAACATTCACTCTTGCCATCTCCTGTTTGACCACTTCCAATTTGCCTTGATTCATGGACCTAACATTCCAGGTTCCTACAGCTTAGAATGCTCTGTTTTAAATTCTTTTCACTTAAAGAAGAAGTAAAACTCTCACTGTTCTCAGATGACATGATCCTCTACATAGGAAACCCTAAAGACTCCACCAGGTAATTACTAGAGCTAATGAATAAATATAGTAAATTTGCAGGATATAAAATTAACACACAGAAATCCCTTTCATTCCTATACACTAACAATGAGAAAACAGAAAGAGAATTAAAGAAACTATTCCATTCACCATTGCTATGAAAAGAATAAAATACTTAGGAATATATCTACCTAAAGAAACAAAAGACCTATATATAGAAGACTATAAAACACTGGTGAAAGAAATCAAAGAGGACACAAATAGATGGAGAAATATACCATGCTCATGGATTAGAAGAATCAGTATAGTGAAAATGAGTATACTTCCCAAAGCAATCTATAGATTCAATGCAATCCCTATCAAGCTACCAATGGTATTTTTCACATAACTAGAACAAACAATTTCACAATTTGGAAGCAAGTCACCAAAATGGCCAATACTCAGGGAGGAGCAGAGATGAGGGGATTGAGCTATATGAACTGCAAGAGAAGTAACCACATGAATTATTTGAAATTCTATAGGAAAGGTTTGTCTCTTCTCTTATAACTTGGTCTCTTATAATTTAACCATTTAGTTATATCAGTATTATTCATGTATATTTATCTTGTACTTTGAATTATAGTCTGACACTATATTATTTATTTTATTGCTAAAATCATTCCAGAATTTAAGCAATAAGATCATTAACAACTCTTTTGAGTTGACTCCTGAGTCCATTTGACATGTTCCTAGCCCCACTGCCCACATCTTTTTTTAGCACTTTGCTAATTCCTGGTAGGACAAGATGCTGTAGCTTTATCTTGTATTTTCTCTACTCCATCACTAGAATCCATCATTTATCCAAGGAGTCCTGATCCCCTTTGTCAGAGAAAACCACAATCTCAGTACTTGGTATGCTCACTACAACTTTTCTATCACTGCTTCTAAGCCCTCTGAGCTAGAAAATATATCCATATGTATCTGTAATTAGAGTCTGCCCCCCAAATACATGGGTTTTATATCCAGGGATTCATATGGAGGGCAGACTGCATTCATTGTACTACCACAATATATTATATAAGGGACTCAAGGAGAGATAAGAAAGCCTTTTGAAGTGATAAATGTAAAGAAATAGAGGAAATAAATAGAATGGGAAAGACTAGAGATCTCTTCAAGAAAATAAGAGATACCAAGGGAACATTGCATGCAAAGATGGGCACAAGAAAGAAGAGAAAAGGATTGGACCTAACAGAAGCAGAAGATGTTAAGAAGAGGTGACAAGAATACACATAAGAACTATACAAAAAAGATCTTCACGACCCAGATTTCACAATGGTGTATTCATTCACCTAGGGCCAGACATCCTAGAGTACAAAGTCAAGTGGGCCCTAGGAAGCATCACTACAAACAAAGCTAGTGGAGATGATGGAATTCCAGTTGAGCTATTTCAAAAAGCTATTTCCTAAAAGATGATGCTGATGCTGTGAAAGTACTGCACTCACTATCCCAGCAAATTTGGAAAACTCAGGAGTGGCCACAGGACTGGAAAAGGTCAGTTTTCATTCCAATCCCAAAGAAAGGCAATGCCAAAGAGTGCTCAGACTACTGCACAATCGCACTCATCTCACACGCTAGGAAAGTAATGCTCAAAATTCTCCAAGCCAGGTTTCAACAGTATGTGTACCAAGAACTTCTAGATGCTGAAGCTGGATTTATAAAAGGCAGAGGAACCAGAGGTCAAATTGCCAATGTCTGTTGGGTCATAGAAAAAAGAATTCCAGAAAAACATCTACTTCCACTTCACTGACTACACAAAAGCCTTTGACTGTGTGGATCACAACAATCTTTGGAAAACTCTTCAAGAGATGGGAGAATACTAGACCACCTGACCTGCCTCCTGAGAAATCTGTATGTAGGTCAAGAAGCAACAGTTAGAACCACACATGGAACAATAGACTGTTTCCAAAATGGGAAAGGAGTATGTCAAGGCTGTATATTGAGACCCTGCTTATTTAACTTACATGCAGAGGACATCATGAAAAATGCCAGGCTGGATGAAGCACAAGCTGGAATCAAATTGCTGGGAGAAATATCAATAACCTCAGATAGGCATATGACACCACCCTTATGGTAGAAAGCAAAGAGGAACTAAAGAGCCTCCTGATGAAAGTGAAGGAGGACAGTGAATAAGATGGTTTAAAACTCAACATTCAAAAAACAATGATCATGGCATCCTGTCCCATCACTTCATGGTAAATAGATGGGAAAACAATAGAAACAGTGACAGACTTTATTTTCTTTTCTCCAAAATCACTGCAGATGGTGACTACAGCCATAAAATTAGAAGTCGCTTGATCCTTAGATGAAAGGCTATGACCAACCCAGACAGCATATTAAAAAGCAGAGACATTACTTTACAGACAAAGGTCCATCTAGTCAAAGCTATGGTTTTACCAGTAGTCATGTATGGATGTGAAAGTTGGATCATAAAGAAAGCTGAATGCTGAAGAATTGATGCTTTTGAACTGTGGTATTGGAGAAGACTCTTGAGAGTCCCTTGGACTCCAAAGAGGTCCAACCAGTCCATCCTAAAGGAGATCAGTCTGGAATATTCATTGGAAGGACTGGTGTTGAAGATGAAGCTCCAATACATTGGCCAGCTTATGCGAAGAACTAACCTATTAGAAAAGACCCTGATGCTGGGAAAGATTGAAGGCATGAGGAAAGGGGGAAGACAGAGGATTAGATGGTTGGATGGCATCACCGACAGACATGATGGATATGAGTTTGAGCAAGCTCTAGGAATTGGTGATGGACAAGGAAGCCTGGTGTGCTGCAGTCCATGGGGTCACATGGAGTTGGACATGATGAGCAACTGAACTGAACTGAATATCCACAAGTTTTGGTATCCATGGGGGCTCCTGGAACCAATCCTCCATTGATACAGAGGGACAACTTCTATATCTATACATCTGAATTAAGTTAAATGTTGAGTTCATACTGATATGTTTAATGCTAATCTATGCAGGTCAGGAAGCAACAGTTAGAACTGGACATGGAACAACAGACTGGTTCCAAATAGGAAAAGGAGTACGTCAAGGCTGTATATTGTCGCCCTGCTTATTTAACTTATATGCAGAGTACATCATGAGAAACGCTGGGCTGGAAGAAGCACAAGCTGGAATCAAGATTGCTGGGAGAAATATCAATAACCTCAGGTATGCAGATGACACCACCCTTATGGCAGACAGTGAAGAAGAACTAAAGAGACTCTTGATGAAAGTGAAAGAGGAGAGTGAAAAAGTTGGATTAAAGCTCAACATTCAGAAAACGAAGATCATGGCATCCGGTCCCATCACTTCATGGCAGATAGATGCGGAAACAGTGGAAACAGTGGCTGAATTTATTTTTCTGGGCTCCAAAATCACTGCAGATGGTGACTGCAGCCAAGAAATTAAAAGATGCTTACTCCTTGGAAGGAAAGTTATGACCAACCTAGATAGCATATTAAAAAGCAGAAACATTACTTTGCCAACAAAGGTCTGTCTAGTCAAGGCTATGGTTTTTCCAGTGGTCATGTATGGAAGTGAGAGTTGGACTATAAAGAAAGCTGATCACCAAAGAATTGATGCTTTTGAACTGTGGTGTTGGAGAAGACTCTTGAGAGTCCCTTGGACTGCAAAGAGATCCAACCAGTCCATCCTAAAGAGATCAGTCCTGGGTGTTCATTGGAAGGACTGATGTTGAAGCTGAAACTCCAGTACTTTGGCCACCTGATGCACAGTGCTGAGTCACTGGAAAAGACCCTGATGCTGGGAAAGATTGAGGGCAGGAGGAGAAGTGGACGACAGAGGATGAGATGGTTGGATGGCATCATCAACTCGATGGACATGGGTTTGAGTGGACTCAGGGAGTTGGTGATGGAGAGGGAGGCCTGGCGTGCTGCAGTTCATGGGATCACAAAGAGTTGGACACAACTGAGCGACTGACTGAACTGAGCTCCATACAGCTCATTCTAGCCTGTGGCTTTCTCTTTCTAAGAGTGAGAAACTTGGCTATCAGTGTCCACCTTAGAAGTACTTATTTTCACAAGCCAGTACACATGGTCTTTCCCTTTTGAAATAAAATTTATTGTTACAAACATCTTAGAAACCAAGACATTATTTTTAGAAATATATGAGATATTTGCTAAATCAATGAAAGAATTAGAACTTTTAAAGTTAAGCAAAAATAAAATTTTAGTTATAATTTGATCCTAAAACTGTCTGCTGCTGCTGCTGCTAAGTCGCTTCAGTCGTGTCCGATTCTGTGCGACCCCATAGACAGCAGCCAACAGGCTCCCCTGTCCCTGGGATTCTCCAGGCAAGAACACTGGAGTGGGTTGCTTTTCCATCTCCAATGGATGAAAGTGAAAAGTGAAAGTGAAGTTGCTCAGTCGTGTCTGACTCTTTAGCGACCCCATGGACTGAAGCCCACCAGGCTCCTCCATCCATGGGGTTTTCTAGGCAAGAGTACTGGAGTAGGGTGCCATTGCCTTCTCCATAAAACTGTCTAAAGGATCCTCAAACATTATTCTTTTTATCAAATATAATGTTTCATTTAGTGGCTCTAATAGTTGTATAGAAAAAAAAGAGAATTTCCATTCAAACAGGTAACTTCATATCCCAAGGTATTCTATATATCCTAGCTGCAGAGAAAATAGAAAGGAAGGCACATGTGAGCAAAATTAGATATAATGAGCTTTATTCCACTTTCTGAAAATACTTCTAAGACACCTAACAGCTATAAGAGTGGACAATCAGATTTCTTCCCCTGGGTTTTTCTGCTGCACAGGTAAATTTTCTTCAGAGTCTCTAAAGACTCAAATGCTGTAGAATTCAAAGAAATCTCACCTACTAAGAAGAAATTAATATACGCATTGTTGTTGTTGCTGTTGTTGTTGTGGTTCAGTCACTAAGTCGCGTCCGACTCTTTGTGACTCCACAGATTGCAGCATGACAAGCTTTCCTGTCCTTCACTGTCTTCCAGAGTTTGCTCAAACTCATGTCCATTGAGTTGGTGGTACTATCCAACCATCTCATCCTCTGTCACCCCCTTCTTCATCCTCTATTACTTGCTGATAATTTTCCCAACATCAGGGTCTTTGCCAATAAGTCCACTCTTTACATCAGGTGGCCTAAGTATTGGAACTTCAGCATCAGTCCTTCCGATGAATACTCGGGGTGAATTTCCTTTAGGATTGACTGGTTCGGTCTCCTTGCTGTCCAAGGGACTCTCAAGAGTCTTTTCTAAAACCACAATTTGAAAGCACCAGTTCTTCGGTGCTCAGCCTACTTTACGATCCAACTCTCACATCCATACATGACTACTGGAAAAACCATAGCTTTGACTAGATTGACCTTTGTTGGCAAAATGATGTCTCTGCTTTTTAACACTCTGTCTAGTTTTGCCATCGCCTTTCTCCCAAGGAGCAACCATCTTTTAATTTCATGGCTGCAATTACTGTCTGCAGTGATTTTGGAGCCCAAGAAAATAAAATCTGTCACTGTTTCCATTTTTTCCCATCTGTTTGCCATGAATTGATGGGACTGGATACTATGATCTTAGTTTTTTGAATGTTGAGTTTTAAGCCAGCTTTTTCACTCTCTTCCTTCACCTTCATTAAGAGGCTCCTTAGTTCTTTTTCACTTTCTGCCATTAGGGTAGTGTCATCTGCATCTAAGGTTGTTGATATTTCTCCTGGCTATCTTGATTCCAGCTTATGATTCATCCAGCCTGGCATTTCACATGATGAAGGAAATGGCACTCTATTCCAGTATTCTTGTCTGGGAGATCTCATGGGCAGAGGAGCATGGTAGGCTACAGTCCATGAAGTAGCAAGAGTTGGACATGACTTAGTGAACTAAACCACCACCAGCCTCTGCATGTAAGTTAAAAAAGCAGGGAGACAATATACAGTCGTGATGTACTCCTTTCCCAATCTTGAATCAGTCCATTGTTCTATGTCCGATTCTACTCTTGCTTCTTGACCTTCCTTCAGGTTTCTCAGGAGATAGGTGAGGTGGTCTGATATTCCTGTTTCTTTAAGAATTTTCCACATTTTGTTGTGATCCACATAGGTAAAGGCTTTAGCATAGTCCATGAAGCAGATGTTTTTCTAGAATTCTTTTACTTTTTCTATGATCCACTGAATGTTGGCAATTTAATCTCTGGTTCCTCTGCCTTTTCTAAACCTACCTTGTACATCTGGAAATTCTAGGTTCATATCTTGCTGAATGAAGCCTAGCTTGAAGGACTTTGAACATTACCTTGCTAGCATGTGAAATGAGTGCAATTGTATGGTAGTTTGAACAGTCTTTGGCATTGCCATTCTATGGGATTGGAATGAAAACTGACCTTTTACAGACCTGTGACCACTGCTGAGTTTTCAAATTTGCTGACATACTGAGTGCAGCACTTTAACAATATACCTATATATATATTTATAGCTATATAACATACACCTATATAATATTATACCTCTTCATACACATATATATATATATATATATACACACACACACACACCATTATATACCTACCTATATGTATATAATATGCCTATATAACATAAGCATACCTATACGATATTTTCACTTGCATCCCTACCCCCAACACTAACAGAACATCACTAATATTGTCTCACTGCAACTGAAAAGAGGTGAGAAGAGGTGAGCACTTTTTAATGGATTTTACTAAAGGTGTGTATATGCATGTGTTTTCAGTCACTTCAGTCATCTCTGATGCTTGGCAACTCTATGGACTGCAGCCGGCCAGGGTCCTCTGTCCATGGGATTCGCCAGGCAAGAATACTTGAGTGGGTTGCCATGCCCTCCTCCAGGGAATCCTCCCACCCAAGGTATTGAAACTAAGTCTCCTGCATCTCCTGTACTGCAGGCATATTCTTTATCCACTGAGCTACCTGGGAAGGAAGCCCCTTACTAAAGGTAGTTGATTCTAATCCAACTGAACAACTAATCAAGTATTATCATAACCTGTTTTTTGTTGTTGTTAAAACAGAGAGAATATATCATTTCTTTTGAGTTATTTCACAGGAAATAAATTCTAAAATTTCACTTCATATACTTTCCTTAAACATAATCTTAAAAAAGAGGAAATTTATGAACTTAACCCCACCCATTTCAGACGCTTGTTCTAAAAATCTTTCCATCTTAACGTAACCTATGTGCCTTCTTTTAAAAAATATCCTAACAGCATTACTTTTCAAAATAATCCTGGAAACATAAAGTTACTAATTACTTACCTGTTTTCATTTCCTACAGATGGTGTGCAAAAATGTCACAGGTGCAGAAGACATTTCTTAACATCCGTAGTCCAAGAAAGAGGTTACAGAGCTGAGATGAAGAATTTACTGGAGAGGTTCATCTACTAGAAATCCACTCTCTAAAATGCCAGGGTAGGCTTCTCAAGGACAGTTGCTTCCTTGAAATCACTCTGCTACAAACTTGCCTGAGAGAGAGATGCTCGGGTAAATGCTGACTGCTGCTGCTGTGTTTTGTGAGAGGTGGACGCCAGAGAAGTCATCCAGGCTGCAGGAACTAGAGTTGAGTCAGGGGAAGATGCGTAAAGCTGGAGGAGCTGCCTAGGAACAAACCAGAACTAGAAAGTACTCCCTCCGTCAATGTCTCCCCAGCACCTTCCACTAACAATATTGGAAAAGGAAAATGCTATTCAGAGGATCCACATATATTTTTTTAGAACAGGCAACAGTGAACTTGGAGCTAAGTGAATAAAAGGATAAGTGGAGTAACTTTCTTCTGCATGTGTAATTTATATGATATACAGATGAAAGTTACACCTCATGAGGCTCTCTGGCACCCAGGATTTCTCCCTCAATTTCCAGATATTCCATCAACTTTTAAATTTTGTCCACTCTTACCCTGAGCTGGTAAGGCTATGCCTTTTTGCTCATGGAGCTGAGAAGTATGTTTGTTAAGAGATGTATTCTGAGACAAAAAAGAAAAGTGAAGCACTTGTAAATCTTACTTATCATAGTTTTTTTCAAAGGAACCCCTCCTATAGTTTCTGCCTGCTTTATTTAGTGTTTTGCTATTTCAAAGAGCTGAATTTGTTTAAAACATTTTTTAAAGTTTTATAATAATTTTTGTGGGAGGTTTCACTGGACTACCTCAAATTGCTAGCATGACTAAAGTCTGAATTTTTTTTAGGGTAGATTTTCAAGTAAAATAGATTTTCCCAGCATCTTTTTGTTCTTTGATTTGCAACAGAATCTGAAATGACCAAGTGCTCCTGCCAGGTTATGAAGTATTTATCAAGATGAGTGTTTGTGTTTTTCTAGAATGATTATTAAGGCAGTCTCTTTGGCTAATAATATTGTTAAGCAAGTAATTCAGTTCAGATCCGTTCAGTCATTCAGTCGTGTCTAACTCCTTGTGACCCCATGGCCTGCAGCACGCCAGGCCTCCCTGTCCATCACCAACTCCAAGTGTTTACTCAAACTCATGTCCATTGACTCGGTGATGCCATCCAACCATCTCATCCTCTGTCGTCCCCTTCTCTTCCTGCCTTCAATCTTTCCCAGCATCAGGGTCTTTTCAAATGAGTCAGCTCTTCACATTAGGTGGCAAAAGTATTAGAGTTTCAGCTTCAACATCAGTCCTTCCAATGAATATTCAGGACTGATTTGCTTTAGGATGGGCTGGTTGGATCTCCTTGCTGTCCAAGGGACTATCAAGAGTCTTCTCCAACACCACAGTTCAAAAGCATCAATTCTTCTCTGCTCAGCTTTCTTTACAGTCCAGCTCTCATATCCATACATGACTACTGGAAAAGCCATAGCCTTGACTAGACGGACCTTTGTTGGCAAAGTAACGTCTCTGCTTTTTAATATACTGTCTAAGTTGGTCATAACTTTCCTTCCAAGGAGTAAGCATCTTTTAATTTCATGGCTGCAGTCACCATCTGCAGTGATTTTGGAGCCCCCAAAAATAAATTCAGCGACTGTTTCCACTGTTTCCCCATCTATTTGCCATGAAATTATGGGACTGGATGCCATGATCTTTGTTTTCTGAATGTTGAACTTTAAGCCAACTATTTCATTCTCCTCTTTCACTTTCATCAAGATGCTCTTTAGTTCTTCTTCACTTTCTGCCATAAGGGTGGTGTCATCTGCATATTTGAGGCTATTGATATTTCTCCCGGCAATCTTGAATCCATCTTGTGCTTCATCCAGCCCAGCATTTCTCATGATGTACTCTGCATATAAGTTAAATAAGCAGGGTGACAATAGACAGCCTTGACGTACTCCTTTTCCTATTTGGAACCAGTCTGTTGCTCCATGTCCAATTCTAACTGTTGCTTCCTGATCTGCATATAGGTTTCTCAAGAGGCAGGTCAGGTGGTCTGGTATTCCCATGTCTTTCAGAATTTTCCACAGTTTATTGTGATCCACACAGTGAAAGGCTTTAGCATAGTCAATAAAGCAGAACTAGATGTTTTTCTGGAACTCTCCTGCTTTTTTGATGATCCAGCAGATGTTGGCAATTTGATCTCTGGTTCCTCTGCCTTTTCTAAATGCAGCTTGAACATCTGTTAGTTCACGGTTCATGTATTGCTCTAGCCTGGCTTGGAGAATTTTGAGCATTACTTTACTATCGTGTGAAATGAGTGCAATTGTGTGATGAGTGCAACTGTGTGGTAGTTTGAGCATTCTTTGGCATTGCCTTTCTTTGGGATTGGAATGAAAACTGACCAAGTAACTACCAGTCCTCTTAACAATTTGTGTTCCCCTTTCATAGAAGAGGGACTTCCCAGGTGGTTCAGTGGTAAAGAATACATTTGCCAATGAAGGAGTCACAAGAGATGCAGGTTTGATCTCTGGGTCAAGAAGATCCTCTGGATTTGGAAATGACACCCCACTCCAGTATCCCTGCCTGGAAAATTTCATGGACATAGGAGCCTAGCGGGCTACCGCTTCATGGAGTTGCAAAGAGTTGAACATGACTGAGCACACATAGATGTCATGTCATATCTTCATAGAGAAGATTAGTTTCTGGAAAGAGGCTGCCCCTTCAGCAACTACATTTTTAAGCCTTTATTTCTCCTGGGACTATATTCTTCCCCAAAATATATGAGGGACCGAAGTGTGCGACATCTAGGCTAAAAACAAAAGAAACATGTGGATGTTATGAACTCTCTTCTCTAACAAGAATTATCCATGACCATATATAAATGGCAGCACAATAAAATGGAAAAAGCCTGGATTTTTTTATTGCTTCATGCATGGCTGCCCACTGAATACATTTTTGGGGATATAACATGAGAAAGAAATAAACTTCTAGAAGGATAAACTACTAAATTCTAGGATTTATTTGACTAGTAGCTGGTAACATCTTAAGTACACCAAATCAAAAGTAATATTAAAGCTCCTGGAGGATGTAGATATACTAGTAAGGTTATATTTGTGATTTTGACCGGAAAAAAAAAAAGGAAGTTTTTAGAGCTGACTGTGACTTTATCCAGTTTCTTAACTAGGCACATTAAACCTAGTACCTACATTTAAAACCCTGCAAATGCATGGAACTATTTTAAATACATACAACACATACAATACAATCTCAGCCACAAACTATTCTGTGACTTAAACTTTGGACCAGAAAGGAAGGGGGTAAAATTAAGAATAGATATTTCCAGAGAAATTACTCTATCTTTACTTTACAGGCATCATTTGACATGTATAATTCCCAGAATCTGCAATTATGAAGACATTTTGACCTGCTTAATGATGTCTATATCCCCAAAATTTCCTTAATTAGTAGGAACACACAAAAAAGTTTTAGGAGACTGAATGCATGGTGACAGGGTTTGCTTCCTGGATACTAGAATGCTATTTATCTATCCAGAGTAAGGCAAGATCGCAGTTTGCTAACACAGTCACTATAATTTAGGAATAAGGTGCAGTCTCCTGTGGTTTCCCAGCTGGCTCAGCAGTAAAGAATCCGCCTGCAAGGCAGGAGGTGCAGATTTGATCCCTGGGTCATTGGAGGACCCAGTAGACTAGGAAATGGCAACTCACTCCAGTATTCTTGCTTAGGAAATCTCATGGACCAAGGAGCTTGGCGGGCTATAGTCCATGGAATTGCAAGAGAGTTGAAAACAACTTGAAAACAACTTGGTGACTAAATGACAACAGTCTCCAGTAAGAAGAAACCTAGCAAAGGCTAGGCAGATAGAGCCCTGAGCAATTTGATAGGATTTGGAGAGAAAATGAAGCAACCCACTCTAGTGTTCTTGCCTGGAGAATCCTAGGGACGGGGGAGTCTGGTGGGCTCCCGTCTATGGGGTTGCACAGAGTCAAACATGACTGAAGCGACTTAGCAGCAGCAGAGAAGAAATCATGTTATCACAGAGAAAAGAGTAACCATTAGCAATAGGAACACTGTGGCTGTAACAAATATGATGTAAGTAGAGTATTAGGCTGGAGTACAGAGCCATGTAGAGCATTTCTTCTCCTTCTAGCATTAGAGTTATAACCCTAGCTTACTTGTCCTTAACAAAATGTAAATAATTAATTTTAAAAATGTGATACTAAAAACAGAAATATATCAATCCTAACAGAGCATTCTTTCTTAGCTTCTCTACTCTCCCTAGCCATTCTTCCTCTGCTTTTGCCTAACCAATGACTGCTGCACCTCAAACATTAAGTGATTAGAACACTTACCAAAAAATGTGTTGCAAGTAGCATCAACAGATGGAACTTTGAGATCTACTATGGCCAAAACCTCTGGTAATGTTAGCACTGTAGAAAAATTCTCATTAATTATCAAAGCAGCACTATAAAAAAAAGAAAATAGTTACAATTTCCTCTTTTTTTCTTCTTCCTTATTGTAGAACATAGAATTGTTAACTGGGCAAAGAAAGCACAAGAGGGCAAGGCTACATTGTATATCCCATTGCAAACCACTTCTATTTTTAACTGGAAACACAGGTTACAAAGATTTGCTGATTTCTTCAGAACAACTAGCAAAGTGTATGGTCTGCAGACATGGTGCTGGGGAATTTCAAGTTTATGGGCCTGAATTTGCTTCCAGCCGCTATAGCAAGTGAGTCCAAATACAACATATACTAACACATGGTACATTCATCTAATATTCCAAATTTCATTTGCTAGAAAAGATGAGTTTCTGATTTATTAATGGATGTGGAACTGAGAAAAGTAGAATCTTCAGGATGAAGGATGCTAATCTCCAATGCTAAACTCCAAAACTGTGTTAGGAATGGAGCCAGTGAGGACCAATGGGATGTGAAAAAAAGGTCTTCTGAAAAACTGTGACAATTACTCCCTTTATCGTCTAGAAATAATCCTTAAATTACCTTTTGTCCATTTTCTTTCATTGTAACGAATTAATCTGATGCTTGGGGCTGACTCCCTGATCTTGATAACAATCTCACTTTGAAACCAACATGTCGAAAGAGAAAGAACCAAAATAGTTACTGAGGAAAAGAGTGAGAGACACTGAATTTCAGTTCAGTTCAGTTTAGTTCAGTCGCTCAATCATGTCTGACTTTTTGTGACCCCATGGATTACAGCACACCAGGCCTCCCTGTCCATCACCAACTCCTGGAGTTTACTCAAACTCATGTCCATCAAGTCGGTGACACCATCCAACCATCTCATCCTCTGTCATCCCCTTCTCCTCCCACCTTCAATCTTTCTTAGCATCAAGGTCTTTTTAAATGAGTCAGCTCTTTGCATCAGGTAGCCAAAATACTGGAGTTTCAGCTTCAACATCAGTCCTTCCAATGAATATTCAGGACTGATTTCCTTTAGGATGGACTAGTTGGACCTCCTCACAGTCCAAGGGACTCTCAAGAGTCTTCTTAAACACCACAGTTCAAAAGCATCAATTCTTCAGTGCTCAGCTTTGTTTATAGTCCAACTCTCAACATCCATACATGACTACTGGAAAAACCATAGCCTTGACAAGACTGACTTTTGTTGGCAAACACTGAATTTACTGTTAGTTATTTTAGACAACAATTACGTTTATGAAAACAATCTTATATTAGTTGTTCCGGAAGGTACCTAAATGTTAAAGTGGAAGTAATTTTTTTTTTAATACGACAGGTTTTTTCATAAAAGTATTTCTATTTTTGTTCTCTCAAGTATTTGGGAGATCAGAGACCAAATCTTTTAAATTATTCTAGAGCTTGTCTTTGTTTTGTGGCTTTCCCTCTTATCACAGATAGATATCAAGACTAAGTGTATTCTTGATGTCAGAATGTGAAAAATTAATTTCTGCTGAAAATTGAACTTTGGACTTTTAAATCTCAAACTTAAAAGCAGAAATTTTATCACTTCAGCAAAAGAAAATTTCTAATAGCTTTTTAACCACTATATGTTGATGTTTCCTAAACAGGTCCACTGTCATAAAACAGGTAATATGATTCAGTTTTCTCTTCCAGGTATTATCATAGGCTTCATCTATATGTCACTTGAATTTGCAAACTGAAAGGGTGCTAAATATTATCTACACTGAATAGTGGAGTTCCTGTTTATGAGAAGATGAACTACTATTGAAAAACCAATATATCATAGTCTATTTTGGTATTAATTTGACTTAATCTATCTAACTGTCATGAGGCTATTGATATATTGTACGTGCGGAGATAGTTCTTTATTGGCTTCATCATACATCAAATCTGTGTACCACAGAAATCTATTTGTGGATTTAAAAATAAAATATCTGTCTACTGAAATATTAAAATGCAAAATACTCTTCCAGACACAGAGGAATAAAGAAGTTGATATATAGGAACATGTATGCAGAAATTAGAATAAGACAAAGTCCTGGCCAACAAAAAATGATAATAGGTTGATGTAGATGGTGAGGAAAATGATACTTAAAAATAAAGGACAAAACTGTGTCTGCTTTTTACTATTTTTGTTTGTGTCTAGCTGAATTTTTAAATTTATCTTTGTATGGTTTAGTACAGAGACAGCTAGAGTCAAGAGTTTGAATAGGAAAATGGTATATATTATGTCCATTTTAATTAACATCACACTGAAATGTGTAACAGTGTAGTATCCTCCTAGTTTTGACATATAACTACTAAGCTTCAGAAGTAACTGTAGAAAAACACAGAAAATAGGAGAATCTTTTTTAGTTGGTGTATTTTTTTTTTTTTTGCTTTAAAGAGATTTAACTATAATTACAAAAAAGGGGCTTCATTAACTTTTCTCTGATTATATAAACTTCAACTCTATTTTACATATATATAATGAATATAATACATATATGTATAACTGAATCACTTTGCTATACACTTGAAACTAACACAACATTGTAAATTAACTATACTTCAATAAATAAGTAACATATTTAAAGCCTCTCTACGTCAGGAATTATTCTAAGGACCAGGGATACAGCAGTAAACAAAACACCATCCCTACTATCATACAACATATACTCTAGCTGTGGGGAGACATACAATAAAAAATAAATATAAATAAAGCAATACAGGGAGTAAATACCACAACACAGAAAACAGAAAGAACCAAACAGGGTTAAATAAATGGAGAAAGGTATGATTCGAACTGTGTAGTTAGATATGGCCTCAGGTGAGGCAGTGTTTGAAAAAAACATGTGTAGTCATAGAGCAAGAAATATCTGGGTAAAAAGCATTCCAAGGAAGAAGCATAGCAAATGCAAAGACCTTGATGTGGCATCGTTAATGTTATATCCAACAAACTGAAACAGAAACTGAACAACTGAAACAGAGCAACTAAGAGAAGGAAAGTGGTAGGAGACATAGTCAGAAAATTTGAAAGCCAGAACATGTACAGCCTTTTAATGGCTATTGTAAAGCCACTGGATTTTACTGTATGTGAAAAGGAAGGCCACTGAAGTAGTTTAAAGAGAGTAACATGATCTCAATGACATTTTGAAAGGATTTCTCTAGATGCTGTCATGGAGAAAACTATAAATTGTAATGAATGGAAACAGGAAGACTAGCTGGGAGACTAACGAAATAGTACAAGTAGGAGGTGATTGTGAGAAACAGCAAAGAGTAGGGAGTTGTCTGACTCTGGAAATTTACATATAAGAACACATTTCTCCCAAAATGTATGAACATTGAAAAAGAAGATTTTTTTCTGGTTTTGACTATACACAGAAGTTCCAAATGCTTTAAAAAGTAAAAATCCAAATCCCCTCTCCCTACCAATTTTTATATTCTTAAAGGATCACAATATTTATTTTGTGGCTACTTTGAAAAAAGAAAGGGTTTTTAGGGCAGTGAAATGACTGTAATGGTGAATGTGAGTGATAGTCGCTTAGTTGTGTCCGACTCTTTGCCACCCCATGGACTATAGCCTACCAGGCTCCTCTGTCCATGGAATTCTCTAGGCAAGAATACTGGAGTGGGTTGCCATATACATGTCATAAATTGGTCTAAACCCACAGAATGTACAACAACAAGAAAACACTCGAATGTAGACTATGAACTCTGAGTGATAACGATGTGTCAGTGTAGGTTCATCAACTGCAATAATTGTACCACTCTTGTGGGCAGTGTTGAAAATATGAGAGGACATCTATGTATTGAGGAATGTGGCAAGTGAGAAATCTCTACTTTTCACTCAATTTTCTCAGTAGAGAAAGTATAGGGTTTTGGTTTTTTTTTTTCAACAAATGGTACTATTTCCAGTGAATTTAAGGTTCTTACCTTGTCATGGAAAGAATTTGAAGATGAAACAGAGAGGTTAAGAAACTAAAATGAAAATTTATTTCCACAAGAATATGCTCTCAGAAGCTTCCCTGGAGGCTCAGCTGCAGAGTCCACTTGCAATGCAGGAGACATGGGTTCAATCCCTGGGTTAGGAAGATCCTCTGGAGAAGGAAATGGCAACCCACTCAAGTATTCTTGCCTGGAAAATCCCATGGACAGAGGAGTCTGGCAGGCTACAGTTCATGGAATCACAAAAGAGTCAGACATGACTTAGCGACAAAAAAAACTAACAAAAACAATGTTCTCGGAGGGAAAGACAGGCAGACAGGTCAGTAGCTGCTGCCCTGGGTTTCCTTGGCAAGCTGGTTATGTTGTTGTTGTTCAGTCTTGTCTGAAACTCTTCAAGACCTCTTGGACTGTAGCACACCAGGCTCCTCTGTCCCCCACTATCTCCTGGTTATGAAGGGCATACAAATGAAAGGGCAGAATATTCACTGGGGAAGGAGGAGTTTGGGGGTTACATTCCTTGATCTTCATCCCAGCCCCATCTTCCCAAGGGAAGGAGGGATTTTTGTCCTTGTTTAGCTTAGATCAGAGGACATGGCAAAGGTGCATGATGGGTAATTCTTATCTTCAAGGCTAACGTTCTTGTAATGAGAGCATTATGAGCAACAGGTCACATTCCGATGCAGGAGGTTCCCACCTTTTCCCACCTTTCTTTGTCTGCCTCCAGGACACTTATCACCCGAACTGTGTAGTTTCCTGTAAATCTAGAGATTCTTGCTTTTCTTTGCCCATGGATCCCCAATATTTACAAGATGTGTGATTTCTTGCCACCTGGCCCTTGCCTGCCTTTCTCTGCTCATATCTAGCTACCTGCCTGCTGTAACCATATGGGAACAATAGAATATCCATATGCAAAAGATCAAACTTTGATCTATACTTTGCATCATACATAAAAGCTAAGTCAAATGGATAATAAGACATAAATACATAAAACAAAATTTCTAGAAAAACATCCTTAATCATCAGGGTAATGTTTTTGTTGTTTGTTGTTGTTGTTGTTTAGTCACTGAGTGGTGCCCAACTTTTTTGTGACCCCCATGAACTGTAGCCCGCTAGGCTCCTCCGTCGATGGGATTTCCCAGGCAAGAATACTGGAGTGGGTTACCATTTCCTTCCCCAGGGGATCTTCCTCACCCAGGAATCGAACCTGCATTTCCAGCATTGGCATGGGGATTATTTGGGTTATTTACCACTGAGCCATCCAGGAAGACCCCACGGTAACTTACTCTAAACTAAAATGTGAAGTGTGACAGAACAAATAATTTCACAATTTGTATGGAATTACAAAAAACCTCGAATAGTCAAAGCAATCTTGAGAAAGAAGAATGGAACTGGAGGAATCAACCTGCCTGACTTCAGGCTATACTACAAAGCTACAGTCATCAAGACAGTATGGTACTGGCACAAAGACAGAAATATAGATCAATGGAACAAAACAGAAAGCCCAGAGATAAATCCATGCACTTATGGACACCTTATCTTTGACAAAGGAAGCAAGAATATACAATGGAGAAAAGACAATCTCTTTAACAAGTGGTGCTGGGAAAACAGATCAACCACTTGTAAAAGAATGAAACTAGAACACTTTCTAACACCATACACAAAAATAAACTCAAAATGGATTAAAGATCTAAACGTAAGACCAGAAACTATAAAACTCCTAGAGGAAAATGTAGGCAAAACACTCTCTGACATAAATCACAGCAGGATCCTCTATGACCCACCTCCCAGAGTAACGGAAATAAAAGCAAAAATAAACAAATGGGACCTAATTAAACTTAAAAGCTTTTGCACAAAGAAGGAAACTATAAGCAAGGTGAAAAGACAGCCTTCAGAATGGGAGAAAATAATAGCAAATGAAGCAACTGACAAAGAATTAATCTCGAAAATATACAAGAAACTCCTATAGCTCAATTCCAGAAAAATAAGTGATCCAATCAAAAATGGGCCAAAGAACTAAATAGACATTTCTCCAAAGAAGACATACAGATGGCTAACAAACATATGAAAAGATGCTCAACATCACTCATTATCAGAGAAATGCAAATCAAAACCACAATAAGGTACCACCTCATGCCAGTCAGAATGGCTGCTATCCAAAAGTCTATGAACAATAAATACTGGAAAGGGTGTGGAGAAAAAGGAACCCTCTTACACTGTTGGTGGGAATGCAAACTAGTACAGCCACTACGGAGAACAGTATGGAGATTCCTTAAAAAACTGGAAAGAGAACTGCCATACGACCCAGCAATCCCACTACTGGGCATACACACCAAGGAAACCAGAATGGAAAGAGACATGTGTATCCCAATGTTCATCACAGCACTATTTACAATAGCCAGGACATGGAAGCAACCTAGATGTCCATCGGCAGACGAATGGATAAGAAAGCTGTGGTACATATACACAATGGAATATTTCTCAGCCATTAAAAATAATGCATTTGAATCAGTTCTAATGAGGTGGATGAAACTGGAGCCTATTATACAGAGTGAAGTAAGTCAGAAAGAAAAACACCAATACAGTAAGTATATTAACCATATATATGGAATTTAGAAAGATGGTAACGATGACCCTATATGCAAGACAGCAAAAGAGATGTAAAGAACAGACTGCTAGACTCTGTGGGAGAAGGCGAGGGTGGGATGATTTGAGAGAATAGCATTGAAACATGTATATTATCATATGTAAAATAGATCACCAGTCCAGGTTCGATGCATAAGGCAGGGTGCTCAGGGCTGGTGCACTGGGATGACCCTGAGGGATGGGATGGGGAGGGAGGTGGGAGAGAGGGTCAGGATGGGGAACATATGTACACCCATGGCTGATTCATGTGAATGTTTGGCAAAAGGCACCACAATATTGTAAAGTAATTAGCCTCCAATTAAAAAAAAAAAGAAAAGAAAAGAAAAAAGCAGTGAATTAGAACTCCTGTCCCCTAACAGATCAACTACTGGAATCAACTTCATTAGAACTTTGGAAGACAATCAAAGGTTTACAGCAGCCAAACAAATGTTAAATTAAGAAAAAACAGCTTTAAATGGTAGGAAAACTTTGCGGTGCTTTTATTTGCCCTTCCCCGGCAATCTCCCTGGCTGGGCAGCAGTCTGGACGATGGAAATCTTACATTTCCAGTGTGAGAGCTTAATCCCTGCTGTGGTGGGAGCAAGCCGTCCTGACTCTTACATTACTGCTTATATCTGTTTTAACCTGCTGGGGGCCACATGAAGGACTGACACAAGGCACTAGCCTGTCTCATCTGAAGAACTAACTCAAGCCTGGAAAGTAGGGAAATTGCTCAAAACCACTCAAAAATGGACACACTCTGCGGCAAAATATTACAGCTGAGACACACAATAGATCACTTGATGCCTAGGAGGAAAAATGGAGTTCTTTGGGAAAGCAAGGTATTCGAAAGCACACTAATATGAAGAAATTCATAAAGCCACGTGCATGTCCAGTGCAAGATGCATGCTCCAAAACATCTGAGATAACCCTAAGCTTTTTCCTTGGGCTTTTTCATAGGCTCAGTGTAAACTTTTACATAAGCTCAGTGTAGCCTAGGTATTAAAGGAACACTGTAGCATAGAACTAATCTGCAAAGACTGGGAGAAGAGGGAGATTTTGTTTGTTGTTTTAGTTCCTGGCATTCAAGGAATCTGTCAAAACAGTAGCTAAACATAAGCTACGAACACACTTCAGTGACCAAAACGTGCAAGGAATACAATCTCTGAAAATAGTAAAAATCATTAAATAAATGGATTATTACAGCTTTCAATAATCACAATAGAAGCAAATCTTAGAAAAAGTGGAGAATCTGATTTCCAGTGCTGCTATGTTATGGTATTTAAATATCTAGATTTTTTTTAAATCACAACATACAAATAAACAAGAAAGTATGGCCCACTTAAAGGAACAAAATGAAGCGAGAGAAACACTGGATTAATAGTCACAGACTTTTAAACAACTATCTTAAATATGCTCTCACCAGCAGTGTTTTCAACAGCAATATTTCTACCAACTCTTGTCAGCAAAAGAATGTCACTCACAATCCAGCTCAACAAGGGTTCAGTCACTAGCCACTATAGTCACTGACCCTCAACACATCCTGAAAAGAGTTCAGGGAGGAGACCAGGAATGAGGCATTTGGTGCTCTGGGGAAAAAAATATCAGAAGAGACCTTCAGATAGTTAGTTTCAGAAAAATACTTTATGGACCCAATTTCTTGCATACTTAATTTCCTTCTCATATCTAATAATTTCTCATACCCAATTTCTTTCACACACATAGAAAAGCACTAAAATCATTAATGGAGACATTTGCTCCTCATGACTAGCAATAACCTTCCAATGAGATGGATGCTTGATTGCACATACTGCATTCACCGAAATCATATATATACTGATCTCCCTCCTCTCACCTCTGTAGGCAGTTCCTCAAAGCTATTGGAGAGTCTGTCTCCAAGGCTATAGTCTTCATTAAGGCCCAAATAAAACTGAACTCACAACTCTTAGGTGGTGCATTTCTTTTTTTAATCAACAGTCTGCTTAGGATGGTTGAGGTAGTCTCAAGGCAATACAGTATTTTCCAGCATGTTCTCAGTTCATCCTAAGTCCCCATGGACAGTGTTTAACATGCATAATTCTACTATCATAGTTCAAGGCAATATAGGCTTTTTTTATACCATATTCATTAAAATTATTCAAGCCTTTGCCCAATGCCCAATTTCAAAGCCAACTTCATTTAAGTAGTTGTTAGAGTAACAGCTGACTTCCAAGCGCTAAAATCTGTATCAGATTTTTCTTACTGTTACAAATAACCAAAAATGCAATGATTTTAAAAAATACAAATGTCTCTCTAACAGTTCTGGAGGTCAAAAGTCTAAAATCAAGATGGTGGTAGGGCTGCATTTCTTCTGGAGACTTAAATATTTATTTATTTTTCCCCTCTTTTCTAGTTCCTTGAGCCCACCTTGGCTCCTATTCCCTCCTTCCATCTTCTAAAGGCATCCTTTAAACCTCTGCTGCTGCTGCTGCTGCTAAGTCCCTTCAGATCAGATCAGATCAGTCGCTCAGTCATGTACGACTCTTTGCAACCCCATGAATCGCAGCACGCCAGGCCTCCTGTCCATCACCAACTCCCAGAGTTCACTCAGACTCACGTCCATCAAGTAAGGGATGCCATCCAGCCATCTCATCCTCTGTCGTCCCCTTCTCCTCTTGCCCCCAATCCCTCCCAGCATCAGAGTCTCTTCCAATGAGTCAACTCTTCGCATGAGGTGGCCCAAGTACTGCAGTTTCAGCTTTAGCATCATTCCTTCCAAAGAAATCCCAGGGCTGATCTCCTTCACAATGGACTGGTTGGATCTCCTTGCAGTCCAAGGGACTCTCAAGAGTCTTCTCCAACACCACAGTTCAAAAGCATCAATTCTTCAGCGCTCAGCCTTCTTCACAGTCCAACTCTCACATCCATACGTGACCACAGGAAAAACCATAGCCTTAACTAGATGAACCTTTGTTGGCAAAGTAATGTCTCTGCTTTTGAATATGCTATCTAGGTTGGTCATAACTTTTCTTCCAAGGAGTAAGCGTCTTTTAATTTCATGGCTGCAGTCACCATCTGCAGTGATTTTGGAGCCCATAAAAATAAAGTCTGACACTGTTTCCACTGTTTCCCCATCTATTTCCCATGAAGTGATGGGACTGGATGCCATGATCTTTGTTTTCTGAATGTTGAGCTTTAAGCCAACTTTTTCACTCTCCACTTTCACCTTCATCAAGAGGCTTTTGAGTTCCTCTTCACTTTCTGCCATAAGGGTGGTGTCATCTGCATATCTGAGGTTATTGATATTTATCCCGGCAATCTTGATTCCAGCTTGTGCTTCTTCCAGCCCAGCATTTCTCATGATGTACTCTGCATATAAGTTAAATAAACAGGGTGACAATATACAGCCTTGACGAACTCCTTTTCCTATTTGGAACCAGTCTGTTGTTCCATGTCCAGTTCTAACTGTTGCTTCCTGACCTGCATACAAATTTCTCAAGAGGCAGATCAGGTGGTCTGGTATTCCCATCTCTTTCAGAATTTTCCACAGTTTATTGTGATCCACACAGTCAAAGGCTTTGGCATAGTCAATAAAGCAGAAATAGATGTTTTTCTGGAATTCTCTTGCTTTTTTTTTTTTTCTTGGAATTCTAAGTCGCTTCAGTTGTGTCCAACTCTGTGCAACCCCATAGACGGCAGCCCACCAGGCTCCCCTGACCCTGGGATTCTCCAGGCAAGAACACTGGAATGGGTTGCCATTTCCTTCTCCAATGCATGAAAGTGCAAAGTGAAAGTGAAGTCGCTCAGTCGGGTCTGAGTCTTAGCGACTCCAAGGACTGCAGCCTACCAGGCTCCTCCATCCATGGGATTCTCCAGGCAAGAGTACTGGAGTGGGGTGCCGCTAGTTTGGTTGACGTTATCTCCTTTTTCTGACTTTGACCTGTCTGCTTCCTTTTAAAAGATTCTTTGTAATTACATTGGTCCTTCCTACATAATTCAGGATAATTTCCCTATCTCAATATCATTAACTCATATTTGTAAATTCCTTTTGCCCTGTAAAGTAGTATCTACATAAGATCCAGGGATTAGGACACAGGGGTCTTTTGAACACCATTATTCAGCCTACCACATTTAGCCATCAGGGAAATGCATACCCAAATCACAAGGAGATACCACTTTATACCCATAAGGGTGCTATCATCAAAAATACAGATAATAATATTGACAAAAATATGGTTAAATTATAACCCTTATTCACTGTTAGTAGAAATGTAAAAAGGCACAGGCCTTTTAGACTACAGTCTGGCACTTCCTCAAAAGGTTAAACATAAAGTCTCCGTATGACCCAGCATTGTACTCCTGGAGACATGAAAAACTATGTCTACAAAAAAACTTGTAAACAAGTGTTCACATCAGCATTATTTATAACAAACAAAAGTTAGAAACAACACAAATGTGCATCAACTGATCAAAGAAGAAACAAGATATAAAGACCCATACAGTTTGTTCAGTTCAGTCACTCAGTCGTGTCCAACTCTTTGCGATCCCATGAATGGCAGCACGCCAGGCCTCCCTGTCCATCACCAACTCCCAGAGTTCACTCAGACTCACGTCCATCGAGTCAGTGATGCCATCCAGCCATCTCATCCTCAGTCATCCCCTTTTCCTCCTGCCTCCAATCCCTCCCAGCATCAGAGTCTCTTCCAATGAGTCAATTCTTTGCATGAAGTGGCCAAAGTACTGGAGTTTCAGCTTTAGCATCAGTCCTTCCTAAGAACACCCAGGGCTGATCTCCTTTAGAATGGACTGGTTGGATCTCCTTGCAGTCCAAGGGACTCTCAAGAGCCTTCTCCTACACCACAGTTCAAAAGCATCAATTCTTCGGTGCTCAGCTTTCTTTAGAGTCAAACTTTCACATCCATACATGACCACTGAAAAAACCATAGCCTTGACTAGACAGAACTTTGTTGGCAAAGTAATGTCGCTGCTTTCCAATGTGCTATCTAGGTTGGTCATAACTTTTCTTCCAAGGAGTAAGCGTCTTCTAATTTCATGGCTGCAGTCACCATCTGCAGTGATTTTGGAGTCCAAAAAATAAAGTTTGACACTGTTTCCACTGTTTCCCCATCTATTTCCCATACAATAGACTATTATTCAGCAATAAAAGTAGTGAAGTACTGATATATGCTATAACATGAATGAATCTTGATATCATTAGCCAAGTAAAGGAAGCCAGTCACAAAAGACCACATATTGTATGATTCCATGTGTATGACTCTCCAGTACAAACAAATTTATAAAGACAGAAAGTGAATTTGGGTTTATCTAGTAATGGGTTAGGGTAGAATAGGGAATTACTTTCATTGAGTCTAGGATTTCTTTGGGAGAGCATTAAAATGTTTAAATTCGGGTTGTGGTGGTTGTTGCATAACTCTGTCAATATACTAAAAAACACTGAATTGTTAACTTTAAAATGGGTGATTGCTTGGTATATGAACTTTATCTCAACAAAGTTTTTACAAAAAAAAAAACTAAATTAAAAAAAAAAACACTTCATTAAAATGCTCACTGAAAGTACTTCGGGATTTTCCCACTCCATAGAGGAACATAAACAATGTGGTCTAATTAAACGGTGTGCAAACATAAGTGCATCACTTGGAAGATTCAGAAAAACACAGAGCCTTGAGCTTTTCCATTTCACTGATGATAATTAGACTGCTTTAAAAAAATCAATCATTTAAATAACCTTCATTTCCTCCAAAATCAGCACAAATTGTCATTCACTAACAGCTAGGTAAATTATTATTAGTTTAATATTTTACTGCTGCTATTGATATTCTGCTAGATGCACAATAGAATAATATATGTTTAGTATAAATATTTGTTTAATGTCTAAGCAAATGATAACTCATCATTAAAGGGCATGCCAATTAATGTTTTGTTATCTCTTTTCAAGGCTTTCTAGGTGGCTCAGATAGTAAAGAATCTGACCTCCAATGCAGGAGACTCAGGTTCGATTCTTGGGTCGGCAAAATCCCCTAGAAAAGGAAATACAACCCACTCCAGTATTCTTGCCTGGGCAATTCCATGGTCAGAAGAGCCTAGCAGGCTACGGTCCATGGGGTTACAAAAGAGTTGAACACAACTTAGTGACTAAACAACAGTAACAACATCCCTTTTCAATATTTCCTATTAATATTTCCAGTTGAACTTTTAGATTTAACTGAGATCTTAAAGTGCATATCCCAAATAAATAAATCAGTTTGTAGAAATACTAGTACAGATGTGGAAAAATCTGGATTTTTACATTTTATTTTACATAAAAGGTATCTTTATTTTCCATATCTCTTATTTTGTATCTTTCAGGAAGCTACTTATTAGCAATAAAATGAAACTGAACTATTAGCTATTTATGTCTCTTCCTCCTCATGCTTATGTATTGCTTCCATTCTTTCAACTCTATGTTCCAAAAGAAATATCTAGTCTTTATGTCCAATTAAAATCTGCTATTACCTTTACCTTATATCCATTAACTCATTTAAAATACATCAGCTTTCTTATAGTGTTATCAGGCACTTTTTTTTTCCCCATACAATATGAGGAAAGCATGACCCCTTCAGGAAAAGAAGTGAACAAGGAGTTAAGTAGACCATGTCTAGATAGTGATTCGCTGTAGAAGCAACTGCAGTCAGGGAAACAGAGGTTAGAAGTTTAACAAAACAGGAATTCTTGAGCTGTGTCATGAAGAATGACAGGGTGTGCCAGGGTGCCAGAGAGGAATGGCAGGGTATGTATCTCAAGCATAAAAAACACCACAGACAAAGACAGGGAAATATTAAAATTTATAGAAAAGCTTCTTAATTTTATTTTTTAATAGAATTGCATTTTTACTTCTGCTTCTAAGAAGACAGAGTAGAAGCACTTTGCCTATTGCTCCCTCTCTGTACAACAAAAATCCTTACATTATGTACAAAATAAACACAGGAAAACTATGAAATGTGGGGAGAAGGCAGAGACCTTGGTTAGAGACCCTGTTTGGGAAGATCCTCCAGAGAAGGAAATGGAAACCCACTCCAATATTCTTGCCTGGAGAATACATATAGTCCATGGGGTCGCAAAGAAACAGACATGACTCAGCAATTAAACAACAACAATATGAACAACTCTACACACATAAATTTGACAACTTACAAGAATTCCTCAAATAACACAAACTAGCGTAAGTTATCAAACATGAAATTGATCATTCAACAGCCCAATACTTTTTACAAATTCATTTTATAATTTTGAAATACCCCAAAAAAGAAATATCCAGGCTCAGATGAATTCAATGGAGAATTCTAAAAAATTTTTAAAGAAGAATTAACCCCGGTAATACAAAGCCTCTTCTAGAATATAAAAGAAAAGGGAACACATCTCAATTTTGTCATACCAGTATCATTGTTGTTGTTCAGTTGCTAATTCACATCCAATTCTTTTATCTAGTGCAATATGCAAGAAATGTTTTTTCCCCCTTTAAAAAGGCATATAGATCGGAAATAAAAGCATCCCTATTTGCAGGTGTCATGATTGTTTACATAGAAAATCTCAAGGAATGTACCTCCCCCCGCCAAAAAAAAAATCCTAGAACTAAAAAATGAGTTAAGGCACATGGCAGAATACAAGATAGCCATAAAAATAATTGTGTTTCTATACACCAACAAGATTACTTCTCAGACTTCCCAGGAAGTGAGGACAAGGAGACTGAGCTATGATGTCTCCTTATGACTGCCCTTCCTTTAGGGAAGGACCTGCCCACGGGATGCTGTTCCCTGACACAAAAACACAAAGGAAAGCAAACAAGTGAAGTGAGAGGAGGAAAAGGAGAGAGAGATGAAAAAAAAAGCTTGCAGAGACATATCACTTGGCAACCAACCTTAAGAGAAGACTGATCCTCTGAGTAATCACAGAGACAGAGAGACAAAAGGTAGGGGTGGGGTGTGGGTAGATGGGAATAGATTTGTATTAAGGAAGCTTGCTCTGTACTTTCAAATGCAAACTGAAAGAGAAAAATAGTATTATTTATTTCACAATCACTCCCTGACTTGAATCAACCCAAGATACAAAACAGTTTTCTTCCCTACTGATTATATCAATTTTAAAATTGCATTTATTGCTATTTTTTTAATCTAGAAAATATGTACTGAATGTCTGTTATGTGCCGAAAAGTATTCTTGATAGAGCATTGAACAAAACAGAAATTCTCCACACTCATGCAGCTTAAATTCTAGCTGGAAAGATATAGAAATAAACAAACCAATAGCTAAACAAATAAGCAAACAGAATGTCACGTGGCATAAATGCTAAAAAAGAGAAATAAAGGAGCAATGTACTTGGGAAATTAGTATTTTCATTAGGGTAGTCAGGGAAAATGACTTATCCTCAAATTAATTCATGCTAATGGTAGGAAATTTTTAACAAAGATGAACAGAATGAAAAGCTGAAACTTCCTATTTTATGACCTAAGATCCCATCCCTTCATGGCAAATAGATGGGGAAACAATGATAGACTTTATTTTCATGAGCTCCAAACTCGCTGTGAACGGTGACTGCAGCCATGAAATTAAGCACTGCTTGCTTCTTGGAAGAAAGGCTATGACAATCCTAGACTGTGTATTAAAAAGCAGAGACAATACTTTGCTGACAAAGGTCTGTATAGTCAAAGTTATGGCTTTTCCAGCAGTCATGTATGGATGTAAGAGATGGACCATAAGGAAGGCTGAGCACCAAAGAATCGATGCTTTCAAACTGTGGTGCTGGAGAAGACTCTTGAGAGTCCCCTGGACTGCAAGGAGATCCAACCAGTCCATCATAAAGGAAATCAGTCCTAAATATTCATTGTAAGGACTAATACTGAAGCTGAAGCTCCAATACTCTGGCCACCTGATGCAAAGAGCCAACTCATTGGAAAAGACTCTGATGCTGGGAAAGACTGAAGTCAGGAGGAGAAGGGGGCGACTGAGGATGAAATGGTTGGATGGGATCACCGACTCAATAGACATGGGTTTGATCAAGCTCCAGGAGATAACGAAGGACAGGGAAGCCTGGCCTGCTGCAGTCCATGGGGTCACAAAAGTCGGACACAGCTGAGCGACTGAACAACAGCAAAGGATAGAAAACCTGCGCTAATATTTTTCATATATAATTTTTTTAATGTGGTACATTGTTTTAGTGTTTGAAACATTTGTTCTGTCCATCCTTCAATAAGATGAGTCCACTTTTCCACTCACTGTCTTGTTACTTACAGTGCAATCCCCCACTGGCAGAGGAGCCTGGAGGGCTACAGTCCATGGGGTCACAAAGAACTGGACACTACTGAGCAAATAAGCATGGCACAGTACAGGGTCACAGATCACTTCCTTCCCTCACTGTCATCTTGTACCTCCGTCAGCCAATAAAGTGTGTACAGTAAAGATTTGTTCTGGTTCTGAGAGATGCTTGAAGAAACCTCACCTGTTTCTGCCAGATTTTTGGTACTATTCTTCTGCCATGAGAATGGCTGATCACAAATAGAAGCTTATTTTTGTATACTGGGTCCTGAGGTAAAAGCCATCTTGAATAGAGTCACAGAAAACAAGTGTTACTAATGGAAAGTTTGTTACTATATCATGAAAACTAGAGAAAGCTGACTAATAGATATGCATATATACGTATTTCAGAAATGACGTTATATAATACACTTTGCTTTATTTAGTAAATTTTCACGAAGCCAAATAGGATGACTAGTATATTCTTTTCCAATTATCTCCCTATGTTTTAAATTACAAATAATACAAGCCCTTTAGTTTCAAAACTTAACAGATATGAAGTTAAAAGTGAAATATCATAGTACACTTTCCCAAACTTTGACAATCCCATCGAATCCCCCAGATAATGTTATTAAAAATGTATAGCACAGTCTCTGTGAGTATATGACCCTTTTTCCTGTCTCTTTCACACATTCAAACACACTTATAAAATAGGATAGTAGCATCAGACGTAATATTTTGAGGGTTGTTTTTGTGTCTGAGTGTCAATGTGTTTGTGTATTACTGTTATGTCACAGTCACCTTTGCAAATGAGTATGAATGTAAAAGATACACCTCACTACTTTTAGCTGCATTACATGTTCTGAATGTAATTTAATTACTTTATTATTTATATAAATGTAGAATATATCTAAATTTTGCAACTGCAAATAAATCTGAAAATGTGTTTTTATGTATACTATTTACTAGACTTAGAAGGTAGCCTTCAAGGGGACAAGGACTATATATTTTCTAAAATACTATTTTTTCTGCTTGCATATTATGCTATTGCAGATGTAATTTATCAAAAATGCCATCTAAATGATCATTTACTTTTACAGAGTTTTCCCCAGCATTTTACTAGTGTGCACAAAACTACTATGAACATTATTGTATTTTAATTACAATGAAATTCTTAATTATCTCATGAATCTCATTACAAATGTCAGTCAGCAAGATAAAGTTCTAGAATTGTGATCAGCTTTGTCATAATATTTTCCAGTAAGTTATTACCATTGGCACTGGTGAGAGTAGCCACGTCAGATACTTGTCAACACTGGTTGTTGCCACTTGATATAGGATTAATATGATTTACCTATTTTCCATTTTTGTCATTAGCATAATTATGCTACATTGTCTTATAAAATAAGGTAGTATACACATTGTGATTATATCTATATTCACTTAAGTGAAATAACTCTAGAAAAAGGACAGAACAGGTATATATTCTCATAGTGGACTAGAACGCATGCATCAACAGTGCATGCGGAACACAGAACTGGTCACCCTTTGTTAAAGGCTTAAAACATTTTAAATATTTTTGCAGCTTTCTTGAGATATAATTATGTACAATAAACTTTACATATTTAACTCTACAATTTGATAAGTTGTGACATTTGTACAAACCCAAGTAACCATCACAACAACTGAAATAATAAACATTACCATTATCCTCAAAGTTTCTTTTTGCCCTTTCATAATCCTTCCTTCATCACATCTTCTACCCATTCCCCAGGAAAATATTTATTTTCTTTCTATATTTGTTTCCAATTTCTACAGTTTTATATAAATTGAATAGCATACTATGCATTCTTTTTTGTCCACTCTGTTTCATTCCTCGCAATTATTTTGAGATTCATTAAATGGTTCGATGTACTAATAATTTGTTCCTTGTCCTTGTTAAATATGAATATATCACTATTTGTTTATCCATTCATTGATAATGGATATTTGGTTCTATTATAAATGAAGTTGCTACAAACACTCATATACAAATATTTTTGTGGTTGCATTTTTCATTTACTCAGAGTAAATAGCTAATAGTTGGGTGATACAGTACTCATGTGTAGCTTTTTTACAAATTGCAAACTGTTTTTCAGATTGCCTCATTTTACATTCTGCTGCTGCTGCTGCTAAGTCGCTTCAGTCACGTCCAACTCTGTGCGACACCATAGACGGCAGCCCACCAGGCTCCCCCATCCCTGGGATTCTCCAGGCAAGAACACTGGAGTGGGTTGCCATTTCCTTCTCCAATGCATGAAAGTGAAAGTGAAGTCGCTCAGTCATGTCCGACTCTAGCGAGCCCATGGACTGCAGCCTACCAGGCTTCTCCGTCCATGGGATTTTCTAGGCAAAAGTACTGGAGTGGGGTGCCATTGCCTTCTCCGCATTTTACATTCTACCAGTTGCTAAATCCTCTACTGCAGCCTCAGCTTTGGAATCACCTGAGCTTGTCATGGCAGCCCCACAGTTCGTAAGTCAAGATTCGTACCATATAGGAATTAAGAGCCTCTTAGGAAGGAGAAACATCAAGGTCAGCTTCAGCCCAGCTAAAGGATCTACCATATTCACTTTATTATGACCATGCTTCAAGTTGGTTCTAGGCAACTTTTGAGAGCTCCTTCTACCGGGGAACTGAAAGATAAACCTGGAATAGTGTAAGCTGTCCTCAACATATCTAACATTCCTAGATGCTACCCTCAACAAACAATGGAAACATGGAGATGAAAATTCCAGATGTCTTTTTGCTCTCCTCTTTCTCTTCTTTCCTTTTGCCAAATCACTCGGAAGTGGAGAAATGAGCTATTTCATTGCACTTGACCCTGTCCTTCTAACATAACAAGATGCCTTAAGGCTCTGCTGTATGAGGGGAAGCATTCTCCTTACACCTAATCCAAATCCAATTCTTTTAGGACTCCCATCAGAGACAACCCCTATCATGAATTAAGTGTGTTTGTTTCCTAATAATGTTTTATACTTTAACATATACATGGGCTTCCCTGGTGGCTCAGACAATAAAGAATCTGTCTGCAATGCAAGAAACCTGGGTTTGATCCCTGAATTGGGAAGATCCCCTGGAGAAGGGAATGGCAACCCACTCTAGTATTTTTGCCTGGAGAATTCCATGGACAGAGAAGCCTGGTGGGCTACATACATATACACATACATGAAAAATACATTAAACAGTTGTATGTGGGAATTTTTTTTAATTTTATTAAGATATATTTTGAATATACACAAAAGTATATAGAAGTATAATGTCATTTTTTGTTATTTAAATAATTACTAATAAATAATTAAAATATTAAAATACTAATAAAATACTTATAAAATATAAGTATTTTATTAATATTTTATAACATGTTCTAAAGTAAATCACAATATCAATCCCTTTCCTGAAGAAAAGAACCTTAAGTTTTAACCTTTCTTTGAATCCCCACTTCTTATCCCAAACCATGTGACATATGCACGCATTTGTTATTATTTTTAGAATCCTTTAAGTTTTTTTTAACATGTTTTAAGATATTTTGCTCACCTCTGTTTGTAGAACACCACTCCTTCTGCCTGGGGTTATTTTTTGTACGTGTATACAGTTTAATCTTATCCATGACAATCTGTGGGGAGATTAAAAGAGAAACATTTCAGAAATGTACTCATTTTATTTATGCTTCTGAAAGACAATAGAAAACTCTGACCTATTGTTCCAAAAAATATAAATCATATTGGAATCTTCTTGATGTGAGGTGAAAAGGATAGTTCTGATAAAAAACTTTTTCACTACACATACATTTCAAATATGTTTTGGTTTTGACATTCAGTTAAATCTGAAATATTCACAAAAAGTCTAATTAATGAATCAATATTATCTTAAAAAACTAACCACACATTCTTACTTCCCATACTTTTCTAAATGTTCCATGATTTTAACAAGCATAAAAGTTTACATTGAAATAGGTAATAAAAATAAAATGTAGAGAATTCTTATCATGGAAATTAAAGGGCAAGAACAATAGCATAGGAAATTTACTTTCAATCCCACAGAAAAAATTGTCTTAAGACTCATTTTAACTTGATCAGTGGGAATACATGAATCTGCCTAACACCCTATGTTATAAATATTCTGAATGCTTAGCTTCTCTTAGCAGTGAAGGGAAATAATTCACAGCATGGTGCCTGGATAAACAGAAATGCCTTAGATCCTAGTGATTTACATCATAGCTTCTTTTTCATTTAAAGGTGCTTCTAAGTTTAAAGGATACTACCAATTTGTTTCCTTTCTAAGAGAAGTCTTATTTTAGTCTGTCTTAGTGGTGGGCTGTTTGGATTATTGTGTCTGTGTAAAATACCATAAAAATAGTTTGGACAAAGAAATCCAAGTTCAAAGATACTTTCCCTCAGCACTATGAAGATACTATTCCATTGTCTTCTGATATACACTATTGCTGACATAAACCTTTCCTTTGTTGGCAAAGCAATGTCTCTGCTTTTTAATATGCTATCTAGGTTGGTCATAACTTTCCTTCCAAGGGGTAAGCATCTTTTAATTTCATGGCTGCAGTTACCAACCATCTGCAGTATTTTGGAGCCCCCAAAAATAAAGTCAGCCACTGTTTCCACTGTTTCCCCATCTATTTGCCATGAAGTGATGGGACCGGATGCCATGGTCTTTGTTTTCTGAATGTTGAGCTTTAAGCCAACTTTTTCACTCTCCACTTTCACTTTTGGAGAAGGCAATGGCAACCCACTCCAGTACTCTTGCCTGGAAAATCCCATGGGCAGAGGAGCCTGGTAGGCTGCAGTCCATGGGGTCGTGAAGAGTCGGACACGACTGAGTGACTTCCCTTTCACTTTTCACTTTCATGCATTGGAAAAAGAAATGGCAACCCACTCCAGTGTTCTTGCCTGGAGAATCCCAGGGATGGGGGAGCCTGGTGGGCTGCCGTCTATGGGGTCACACAGATTCGGACACAACTGAAGCGATTTAGCAGCAGCAGCAGCAGCTTTCACTTTCATTAAGAGGCTCTTTAGTTCTTCTTCACTTTCTGCCATAAGGGTGGTATCATCTGCATATCTGAGCTTATTGATATTTCTCCCAGCAATCTTGATTCCAGCTTGTGCTTCTTCCAGCCCAGCATTTCTCATGATGTACTCTGCATATAAGTTAAATAAGCAGGGTGACAATAAATAGCCTTGACACACTCCTTTCCCTATTTGGAACCAGTCTGTTATTCCATGTCCAGTTCTAACTGTTGCTTCCTTACCTGCATACAGGTTTCTCAAAGGCAGGTCAGGTGGTCTGGTATTCCCATCTCTTGAAGAACTTTCCAGTTTGTTATGATCCAAACAAAGGCTTTGGCATAGTCAATAAAGCAGAAATAAATGCTTTTCTGCAAAGCTCTTGCTTTTTTGATGATCCAGTGGATGTTGGCAATTTGATCTCTGGTTCTTCTGCCTTTTCTAAATCCAGCTTGAACATCTGGAAGTTCATAGTTCACATACTGTTGAAGCCTGACTTAGAGAATTTTCAGCATTACTTTACTAGTGTGTGAGATGAGTGCAATTGTACAGTAGTTTGAGCATTCTTTGGCATTGCCTTTCTTTGGGATTGGAATGAAAACTGACCTTTTACAGTCCTGTGGACACTGCTGAGTTTTCCAACTTTGCTGGCATATTGAGTGCAGCACTTTCATAGCATCATCTTTTAGGTTTTGAAATACCACAACAGGAATTCCATCACTTCCACTAGCTTTCTTCATAGTGATGCTTCCTAAGGCCCAAGACAAAGAACTGGGAAGGGGAGAGATGCACAGAGAGAACAGAGGGTCCCCTGCAGTCTTCAGCACGGGAAGGTGGGACACCTCCCCCTCATCCCCCTCCTCAGCATGGGAGGGAAGGTTCCCAGAGCTCAGTTTGCTGGGACTGGGCTTCACACACTGGCCTGAGTAGAAAATGTCTTTAATTCATGAGGCAGAGGGCAGAGTCCAGAGGTCTCTTTGAGGTAGACTGAGCTCCAGAATCAGTGCTACTTTAACACAGCACTGGAGTGGCGGCTGCACAGCACCTGAGCAACTTTGAGGAGATACCCCACGTTCAAGGGCAAAGGAGAAGTCTCAGCAAGATGGTAGGAGGGGTGAATTTGCGTTTAGAATCAAACCCCATTCCTGCCAGAGATGCTCAGAGGGCTCAAACAAACCTTGTATGCACCAGGACCCAGAGACCCCACAGAGACTGAGACAGAAATGTGGTTAAGCATCTCCTGTGGAGGTACGGGTCAGCAGTAGACTGCCATAGGGGCAGGGGCTCTGGGTGCAGCAGACTTGTGTATGGCATAAACCCTCTTGGAGGAGGTCGCCATTAACCCCACCATAGGGCTGCCAGAACTTACACAGGACTGGGAAATAGGCTCTTGGAGGGCACAAGCAGAACCTTGTGCACACCAGGAGAAAGGAGCAGTGAGCCCACAAGAGACTGACCCAGACTTGCCCAGGACTGTCCAGGAGTCTCCAGCGGAGGCATGGGCTGGTGGTGGCCTGCTGCAGAGTTGGGGGCACTGAGTGTAGCAGTCCATGCATGGGACCTTTTGAAGGAGGTCGCCATTATCTTCATTACCTCCATCATAGTTTGGCTCCAGGTAAATAACAGGGAGGGAACACAGCTCCACCCATCAACAGAAAACTGGATTAAAGATTTACTGAGCATGGCCCCGCCCATCAGAACAAGACCCAGTTCCCCCCTCAGTCAGTCTCTCCCATCAGGAAGCTTCTGTAAGCCTCTTATCCTTCATCAGAGGGCAGACAGACTGAAAACCACGATCACAGAAACCAAGTACTTTAGTTCTTACACAAATCCACACTGATGTCCCAGCAAGTCCTCTTGACTCTACCTTCAAACTCTATCTAAAAGGTGATTTCCTTCCCCTTTCTATCTGCTACTCTATGACACCACTATATTTGACCCAGATAACTAAAATAGTCTTCAAATTGACATCTTTGCTTCACTTTAGTCTTCAAATTGACCTTGTTTCACTTGACTTCTTTACAACATGACTTTCAAGACAATTATTTAAAAATATGTCACATCACATCGTTTCTCTGTTTAGAGTCCTCCAATGGTTTCCCATCTAATTCAGATTGAAAACAAATGATTTACACTTATTTACACTTAAATGGCAGCCCACTCCAGTATTCTTGCCTGGAAAATCCCATGGACCGCGGAGCCTGGTAGGCTGTGGTCCATGAGGTCGCAAAGAGTCGGACACGACTGAGTGACTTCACTTTCACTTTCACCCTTATAATCTAGTATGCCATTATACTCTGAAATTGTCTCCTACTATCTCCGCCTTGATAATTCCTCTCATACCAATCTTTTGTTGTTTCTTAATGCACCAGTGAAGTTTTTCAGTGCAGGCCTTTGCCCTTCATTTTGCTTTTGGCTAGAAGGCTTCCTCCACCCTCAATATTCACATGTTTTATACCCTTTGTTTTTTGATATTTCCTCAAATGTCACTTTCTCGGTGAAGCCTTTTCATTGCAACCTCCTATTCTGGCACTTGAAAAGTGCCTTTTCCACACCTCTTTAGCACTTATCGCTGTCTAAAATACTGCATAGTTTTCTCTGGTTTAACTTCTCCTCCTCTGTTAAACTGTAAACCACATAAGAGTTGGAGTTTTGATTTGTTTTATTCATCTGTACCCCAACATCTACAATAGTGCTTGGCCAATAAATAAATAAAACACAAAATGCTCAATAAATATTTACTGTGTTAAGGTACTATTTTCAGAAGATTTCCTTTTGCAGATGAAAAATTCCTGGAACTAGATGCTGGTAATGACTAATCAAATATTTTGAATATATTTAATAGGGCTTCCCAGGTGGCTCAGAAGTAAAGAATCTTCCTGCCAATGCGAGAGATGAGGATTCAATCCCTGGGTCAAGAAGATCCCCCAGAGAATGAAATGGAATCCCACTCCAGTGTTCTTGCCTGAGAAATCCCATGGACAGAGGAGCCTTGTGGGTTACATTCTATGGGGTCACAAAAGAGTCAGACATGACTTAGCAACTAAACAACAACAATGCTATTGTATTGTATACTACAAAATTGTTAAAGCAGTAAATTTTGTGTATATTTTACCACAATAAACAAAATGTATATTGCAAAGAAGCCATGACTATTATACATATATAAAATAACCATATTTCAACAATGTTATTCAACTCATTGATTCAGTTCAGTTCAGTCGGTCAGTAGTGTCCGACTCTTTGCAACCCCATGAATTGCAGCACACAAGGCCTCCCTACTCCCAGCTTCACACAAACTCATGTGCATCGAGTTGGTGATGCCATCCAGCCATCTCATCCTCTGTCGTCCCCTTCTCCTCCTGCCCCCAATCCCTCCCAGCATCACAGTCTTTTTCAATGAGTCAACTCTTCGTATGAGATGGCCAAAGTACTGGAGTTTCAGCTTTAGCATCATTCCTTCCAATGAGCACCCAGGACTGGTCTCCTTTAGGATGGACTGGTTGGATCTCCTTGCAGTCCAAGAGACTCACAAGAGTCTTCTCCAACACCACAGTTCACAAGCATCCATTCTTCGGCACTCAGCTTTCTTCACAGTCCAACTCTCACATCCATACATGACCACTGGAAAAACCATAGCCTTGACTAGATGGACCTTTGTTGGCAAAGTAATATCTCTGCTTTTCAATATGCTATCTAGGCTGGTCATAACTTTCCTTCCAAAGAGTAAGCGTCTTTTAATTTCCTGGCTTCAATCACTATCTGCAGTTATTTTGGAGCCCAAAAAAATAAAGTCTGACACTGTTTCCACTGTTTCTCCAGCTATTTCCCATGAAGTGATGGGACCAGATGCCATGATCTTCATTTTCTGAATGTTGAACTTGAAGCCAACTTTTTCACTCTCCTCTTTCACTTTCAGCAAGAGGCTTTTTAGTTCCAATTTACTTTCTGCCATAAGGGTGGTGTCATCTGCATATCTGAGGTTATTGATATTTCTCCCAGCAATCTTGATTCCAGCTTGTGCTTCTTCCAGCCCAGCATTTCTCATGATGTACTCTGCATAGAAGTGAAATAAGCAGGGTAACTATACAGCCTCGGCGTGCTCCTTTTCCTATTTGGAACCAGTCTGTTGTTCCATGTCCAGTTCTAACTGTTGCTTCCTAACTTGCATATAGGTTTCTCAAGAGGCAGGTCAGGTGGTCTGGTATTCCCATCTCTTGAAGAATTTTCCACAGTTTATTGTGATCCACATAGTCAAAGGCTTTGGCATAGTCAATAAAGCAGAAATAGATGTTTTTCTGGAACTCTCTTGCTTTTTTGATGATCCAGCGGATGTTGGCCATTTGATCTCTGGTTCCTCTGCCTTTTCTAAAACCAGCTTGAACATCTGGAAGTTCACGGTTCATGTATTGCTGAAGCCTGGCTTGGAGAATTTTGAGCAACAGTAAGAGAGGAACAGACTACTTAACGTATGAGAAGACAAGTTTATTTTCTATTAATTTAAAAATACATAATGTATGTAAGTAAGTATTTATTTGTTCTTGAAAAATCTATCAGACTAGAATTCTATTAATTAAAGAGACATTATAATGTAACCTATTTACACCTGGCAGAGATAAGAAAACACTTCACACTTGTCAAAGATATGTAAATACATTTCTGAATTATAGACACACAAACATAAAAACAGATATAAAGAGAACTTAGTTTCAGTTCTGTAACTTCAGTTGTATGTAGATCAAAAATAAAAAGAAGCACAAAATTCACCAGTTCAGAATTAAGGAGTAGTTCTCCTTCCCAAAAGGCACAAAATTTTAAGTGTTTTAAGCTCACAAATAGACAAACAAACAAAGACTAACAGACCAAGTTCTCAGCTATATGTCACCCAAGTGAAGACAGATCATCATCCATAGAACAGGCATCTCACCAAAGAGTCAAATTTCTATCTATTGCTACCCTAAATAGGAAAAGGCTGTACATTGTCACCCTGCTTATATAACTTATATGCAGAGTACATCATGAGAAACACTGAGCTGGAGGAAGCACAGGTTGGAATCAAGATTGCTGGGAGAAATATCAATAACCTCAGATATGCAGATGACACCACCCTTATGGCATAAAGTGAAGAGGAACTAAAGAGCCTCTTGATGAAAGTGAAAGAGGAGAGTGAAAAAGTTGGCTTAAAGCTCAACATTCAGAAAATGAAGATCATGGCATCCAGTTACATCACTTCATGGCAAATGAATGGGGAAACAGTGGCTGACTTTATTTTTGGGGCTCCAAAATCTCTGCGGATGGTGATTGCCGCCATGAAATTAAAAGACGCTTACTCCTTGGAAGGAAAATTATGACCAACCTAGACAGCATATTAAAAAGCAGAGACATTACTTTGTCAAGAAAGGTCCATCTAGTCAAGGCTATGGTTTTTCCAGGGGTCATGTATGGATGTGAGAGTTGGACTGTGAAGAAGGCCGAGTGCCGAAGAATTGATGCTTTTGAACTGTGGTATTGGAGAAAACTCTTGAGACTCTCTTGGACTGCAAGGAGATCCAACCAGTCTATCCTAAAGGAGATCAGTCCTGGGTGTTCATTGGAAGGACTGATGTTGAAGCTAAAAGTCCAATACTTGGCCACCTGATGCGAAGAGCTGACTCATTTGAAAAGACCCTGATGCTGGGAAAGATTGAGGGCAGGAGGAAAAGGGGACGACAGAGGATGAGATGGCTGGATGGCATCACCGACTCAATGGACATGAGTTTGGGTAAACTCTGAGAGTTGGTGATGGACAGGGAGGCCTGCGTGCTGCAGTTTGTGGGGTCACAAAGAGCCGGACACAACTGAATGACTGAACTGAAACTGAAATGGGGAAGCAATTATCAACTATGTATGAATTTAGATAAAAACAGCTGAAAGGAAACAAGACAGAGAAAGAAAGAGATAAGTCAAAAAGGTTAAAATTCATTGCCACTTGAGATTTACTCTAGCATTAAGAAGACATGCTTGAACTTAAGTAGTCATGGGGTACATGCATTCTACAATACACTGTACTTAGTCCTGTCATGAGTCTCCCTGGGTATCTCAAAGAATGATCTCCAAACAAACCATAATTTTCAAAAGCTGAAAATTGTGATTCTTATAATATAAAGCAAACACAACAAAGATTTGAAAAATTAGTTAATAAAGAAACCAATAAACTTCATGACTGGTTCACAGATTCTTTAAGAAGCTAGGTTTACACAAGAATTTAAACAAAGAAACGTTAGAATAAGATTTCTGTGTTACACATGAAACTTCTTAGATCCAATCTTCAGCCTTATCTATTCTACTGACAGGCATTATTTGTTTCTCTCCCAGACAAAAGTCTGTAATCTCTTATCCCTTCAGAACTGAAAACAGCCTAGTCAAGTCCAGCAATATGCTGAAAGAACACCAAAACCCTTTGTTGACTACTTTGAATTTGAAATAATTTCTTGGCAGTTATATATAACCAGTCTCTGGATTTTATTAGGCTTCTATTTACTTATAGGAGCCTCAGCTAACTGTGTCTAACTTCTGGCTTGTGATTCACGTAGTTTTAGCTCCTGTTTAGCACTATGTGAGGCAAACTTGAAAACCTACAGAGATGGAGCCCTATTTAGCACCATGAATCCCAAGACCTTATATAGAAGAAAACAATCGCATAAGAGTTAAAATATATTTGACACTCCATGATAGTTAAACAGAGTCACGTCTTCTATAGTATGGTCAATTTATCAAATCATAAAAAGTTTGGTTCCAAAGCCAATTAGGTTTGTGTTTGGAAAGCCTGAAGAGTTTTGTCTGGTTTAGCACATGGTCTTTTTCATCATTTGGATAATGACAAAACAAAATGAATGTGGTAAAAAACAGCTTCACAGGACAGATTAAAATGATAGTTAGGAGTTCTGTTATATTCAGGTTGTAAAATTTCATTTCTATAGTAGCATTTTCCTACAGTAATCTAACTTCAGGGCTTTTGCTTAAATGACTATAGCTGCCGTAAGATCTCAATGAAGGTTTTTGCAAGGGCTAAAGTGAAAGAAATTATTCCAGATGATTACAGTTTTCAAACAGTCCATTCTCAGCATATGATATTCTTTATCACCATATCATTTATATTGATATTATCACTTCATTAGTGAGTGATAATGAAGTCGCTCAGTCGTGTCCAACTCTGTGACCCCATGGCCTGTAGCCTACCAGGCTCCTCCCTCCATGGGATTCTCCAGGCAAGAGTACTGGAGTTGGTTGCCATTTCCTTCTCCACTGGATCTTCCCAACCCAGGGATCGAACCTGAGTCTCCCACATTCCAGGCAGACGTTTTAACCTCTGAGCCACCAGGGAAGCCCACTTCACTTCATTACATATTAAGTAATAATTTAGTTCAATTTATTAGACACTAATTATTTCTATTAATATTTTCAAGCCTACATTTTATTCTAACACTAGCAAATATTGAACATTATAATGTTTAAAGACCTCTTTGTATTCTGTGTAATGAATTTATTCAATTTCCTCTAATCCTTGATCTTAATGCGAACATCATTGGAAGTCCTGATGTTTTTACCTTGTTCTCAAAACAGTGGAATTCTATGGGTGCTTCCCACACCCTGATTGCCACCTAATCTGCAATACTTTCTTCACTTTCCAGTTAACAGGCTCTTGCTCTACGTGGTGAATAAATGGAAAATACAATGAATTTCATAGAAATTCAGGTTTATTAGTTTCAGAGCTGCTGTTAACAAATTACCACTCATGGTGGCATACAATAGAAATTGATTCTCACAATTCTGAAGAGTAGAAGGTGTCAGCAGAACCATCTCTGAGGTTCTAAGGAAGATATTTCATGCTTTTTTTTGCTTCTGGTGTTGTCAGCAATTCTTGGTGTTCTTTGGCTTATTGATGTGTCATTCTAAGCTTTGCTCCCACCAACACATGGCATTTTCCTGAGTGTCTTCTGTCTTTTCTCCGCTTCTTACAAGGATACCAGTTGAAAACAATTAGGGCCACCCTAATTCAGTGTGAGTGAAGTGAAGTCGCTCAGTCGTGTCCGACTCTTTGCGACCCCATGGACAGTAACATACCAGGCTCCGCAGTCCGTGGGATTTTCCAGGCAAGAATACTGGAGTGGTCTACCATTTCCTTCTCCAGGGGATCTTCCCAACCCAGGGATCAAATCTGGGTCTCCTACATTGCAGACAGACGCTTTACCATCTGAGCCACCTTATCCTAATGATTGTATCTGCAATGATCCTAATTTCAAATAAGATCACCCTCACAGTTACTAGGGATGGGACTTTGACACATATTTTTCAGGGGGACATGATTCAACCCACAATCTTCCAATTATTCCTCAATGGTTACAGAGGCTCTAGCGAAAAACACTGGCAAGCACGCAGTTTAAATCATCCATCAACTATACTTCTCATGTTGTAAAGTGATTATTTTTCACATCCTTTTTGTTTGAATGTAGACATGCTTGGCTTTTCCTCTCAATGTTAAAACATAATGGTGAAGGAAATCTACAGGAGCCACGCTGGTCTGCCTCATGCATCATCTGCAAAATTGGCAGCTCAATTCTGACTCCAAAAGTTTTCTTCTAGTGTTAGTACTAGAAGCAGAATAAACACAGCTTGATTTGAAGTCCGTATGTTCTGGTGTGACATTACAGCATTAGAAAAAATACTGCTGGGAAGCATAAACTAAGAAAATTTAACATGGAAATCATTGATGCAGTCTTAGGAAAGGCACTTTTTCAAACAATAGATGCATTTTATTGTGCTTTTAACACCCACTACATTTTCAGCACTTTCCATATACATATTAAAAATAAAGAGTAATTTATATGCAAATATATGGGTATTAATTATCACATGACTGTAAAGCTATTAGATACTGCTTTAAAGGATATAGGAAAAACTAATTTGAGCCTAATTCACATTTTTGATATTTTAATAAGAGTTCAGCTTCATTTTACTTCTGCTTTATAAGAAAATAATTTGCTATGCATATTTAACTTGTGACGAAATTACCCTCCTTATGTGACAAATTGTATACATATTCCAAGTAGCCTGGAAACATTTACATATGAATAATTGATACACTAATTATAAATTATTCTTCAGCTGTCAGTTTAGTAAAGTTTTCTAAATTGAGTGTACTTGAAAGCTGAATATAGCAGGGTTGAGGGTGTTATAAAAAGACATTTCTATATAAGAAAAAGCTTTTTAATTCATAATTTTACTTATTCAAATAAACCTGTCCTTGGAGAAGGGAACAGCAACCCATTCCAGTATTCTTTCCTGGAGAACTCTATGGACAGAGGAGCCTGGTAGGCGCTACAGTCCATGAGGTTGCAAGGAGTCGAACATAACTGAGCAACTAATACCTCACTTAACTTCACTTCATTTTATAAGATGAAGCAATTTAGAATATAATGTTTCTTTTACTAGATGTTATTCCTGATTGCTAATTTTTTCACATTCTGAGATACAAAGTAAAATCGGAGTGGGTAGATATTAAGATTGATTGTTTCTGCAAATGACTGAAAGATGGTGCCTAGAACACCAAGGGGTTTTCTTTGTACAGCGTGGAACCCAATTTGGCTTTATTTCTTATTATGAAAACAATCATAATCATAAAGTAATGGTACCAGACTGCATTCTTTTAGTACAGTGTGGGTACTAAAGATGTGTATGTCTAACATCGCTCAACAGGATTTAGGAGACAGAGGAGTCTCACAGAATCTATTACAGAAATTTACAAAGAAAATATCTTAAGACATTCTGATTTTGTAACATGAGTCCTCATGGAGTCAAACAGCTTGTGATGGTTATAGAGAATTCACTCACAAAATGCTGGGAGGGAAACTGAGTTTGTGGTTCAGGTATCTCAGATCACAGACCTGAGGCTCAGACAAATTCCACTGAACTCAGGTTGCTATTTCACCTGACTTTTGCCTATTTCCTCAATTGTGCTTTCAGTATTGTCAAGCCTCAAGATCCATATTGGGCTTAAAAGACTTCAAACAATTTGAGACAGTACCAACAACTATTACCGTATTAGATTGGTCATGTATCAGCATGTCATTTTATGTCCATCTCACATGATTAAATGAAGTTCATTTTAATATGATTATGTCACAGATTTCTCAGATTCCTCATTATACATTAAAAAGTTGATTAAATGTTTATTACCTGTATTTCAAACTTAGCATTTCTGGTTGAGTGAAGTTCTCATTTAGACCAGGCTTGATTAATGAGGAGTTTTAACTTATCATTATCTCTTAGATCACAGCTACCACCATACTGATTTAAGAGATATTTCTGTGGCCCCTAGTGATCTTTCTGAGTTATAAAAACAACTTTTTTGAAAGACTGACCTATTATATAAATTGAAGGAAAATGCTCAATATTTTTGGCATGTTTTTACTGATATTTGAATATTAAGTGATTGCTCCTTTAGAGGTTATAGCACAATAGAGATTACAAAGATTGTGGCATGAGATAACAGCTTCTGAAAAGTCTAGATCGTACCTAGGGAAATGGGAAGTGAAAGTTTTTGAAAACCAGGCTCAGAACATAAGAAAAAAAAAAAGACTTAGAGAAAATATATATGAAAGTCTCAAAAGGTTCCTTATCTTCTATAGCCACAAAACGGATACAACTGAATCTGACTGCAAGGGGCACAAAGTTGCAGTGCCAATTAAGTGTGGAACTTAATCATGTCTCTTCCCTAACTTACAAGCATGGTATGGAAAACACTGGAACCTAAGATACAGGGTCATTTTGGTAAAAACATATATAAGACCCAGAAATTTGATTTACTAAATCATTCTAATCTTCCTTACTTACCAAAGCAGCTAACCCATATCTGAGAGAACTAGCTTTACTGTTCACAGAAAATTTTACATCAGGCAGTTGCCCCAAGGTTGCCTAATTCTTGCAGAGACTCAACCTCATCATCTGTGACTGTCTCCAAGTTCATAATAAGATATTTTATCCTATCATAGCCCAAATGGAGAAGTTAATTATCTTCTCTGGGAAAACACAGTCTGTGCCCAAAAGAACTGTAGAAATTTGCTAACAGAAGTATGAGCAAGTAAAGATGCTTGGGGAAATCGAAATACCAGATTTTCCAGGAATTATAGGAGGTTGGCTCTGAACTGAAGCTAATACTTAAAAACTCCACTATGAATCACTCATCAGAATTAGTGGCATTGGAGGTCAGTTAAAAGATGATGATGTAGTCTGAGTCATCTCACAAGGCATCCAGTGAAATCACAGTCACCTACGTGGTACTTTCCTTAGTCTTAGATATATATTTGGTAACTGAAAGAATCCCTAGCTTTATTCTGTGAAGTGTGGGTCATTAACAGTAGCAGTGTCAAGAAGAAGCCATTATATCATACCTATGTCTAGACAGTAAATTAAAAGCAACAAACTATTCCAGGAGATTGGCAGAAATCAATATTATTATCAAATACCTGAAAAATTTAGTGGTGATGATTCCTATTGCATCCCTGTTAATTTACCTTTTGGTTGGTACAAAAACCAAATAGGCCTTGCAAAATGAATGACTATATATTATTGTGAATTTAAGCAAATAATTTCCCAATCAAAACTGTGAAGAAATAGAAATTTTAGTAGATAAAACCAATATATCTTGATACATCTATGATGCTTTCTTTGCACTTCCTATCAATAATGATAATCATGCTCAATACAGCAGAACACCTTGACTGTCTTATCTCACAATACTGCAGTTCTTCTGCTCCCAGACATCATAGTCCCTAGGAACACTGTTGTTGTTCAATCGCTCAATCATGTCCCACTGTTTGTGACCCAATGGACTGAGTACGCCAGACTTTCCTGACATTCACTATCTCCCAGATTGCTCAAACTCATGTCCAGGGAGTCAGTGATGCCATCCAACTATTTCATCCTCCGTCACCCTCTTCTCAGCTTGCCATCAATCTTTAACAGCACCAAGGTATTTTCCAATGAGTTGGCTCTTCATATCAGGTGGCCAAAGTATTGGAGTTTCAGCTTCAACATCAGTCTTTCCATGAATATTTAGGGTTGATTTCCTTTAGGATTGACTGGTTTGATTTCCTTGCTCTTCAAGGGACTCTCAATCTTCTCCAACACTACAGTTTGAAAGCATCAGTCCTTGGGTGCTCAGCCTTCTTTATGGTCCAACTCTCACATCCGTACATGACTACTGGAAAAACCAAAGCTTTGACTATATGGACTTTTGTTGGCAAAGTGATGTCTCGACTTTTTAATATGCTGTCTAGATTTGTCATAGCTTTTCTTCCAAGGAGCAAGCATCTTTTAATTTCATGGCTGCAGTTACCTCATGCAGTGATTTTCAAGCCCAAGAAAATAAAGTCTGTCACTGTTTCCATTGTTTCCCCATCTATTTGCCATGAAGTGATGGGACAGGATGCCATGATCTTAGTTTTTTGAATGTTGAGTTTTAAGCCAGTTTTTTCACTCTCCTCTTTCACCTTCCTCAAGAGGCTCTTTAATTCCACTTTCCTTTTTACCATTAAAGTGGTATCATCTGTGTTATCTTAGGTTGTTGATATTTCTCCTGACAATATTGAGTCCAGCTTGTCAGTCATCAAACTTGGTAATTTGCATGACGTAGGCCGGGTGACAACATACAGCCTTGACATACTTCTTTCCCAATTTTGAACCAGTCTGTTATTCCATGTCCAGTTCTAACTTGTTGCTTCTTGTCCTGTATACAGATTTCTCAAGAGGCTGGTAAGGTGGTCTGGTATTTCTATCCCTTTAAGAATTTTCCACAGTTTGTTGTCATACCCACAGTCAAAAGCTTTAGCATAGTCAATGAAGCAGACGTAGATTTTTTTTTTTCCTTGCTTCTTCTATGATCCAAAGGATGTTGGCAATTTGATCTCTGGTTTCTCTGCCTTTTCTATATCTAGTTTGTACATCTGCAAGTTCTCAGTTCATGTACTCCTGAAGCCTAGCTACAAGTATTTTGAGCATAATCTTGCTAGCATATGAAATGAGTGCAACTGTATGTATATAGTTTGAGCATTCTTTGGCATTGTCATTCTTTGGCATTGTCTTTCTTTGGAGAAGGCAATGGCACCCCACTCCAGTACTGTTGCCTGGAAAATCCCATGGACGGAGGAGCCTGGTAGGCTGCAGTCCATGGGGTTTCTACTAGTCGGACATGACTGAGCGACTTCACTTTCACTTTTCTTTGGGACTGGAATGAAAACTGACCTTTTCCAGTCCTGTGGCCACTGCTGAGTTTTTCCAAATTTGCTGGCATATTGAGTGCAGCACTTCAACAGCATCATCTTCTAAGATTTGAAGTAGCTCAGCTGGAATTCCATCATCTCCACTAGCTTTGTTCAAAGTAATGCTTCCTAAGGCCCCTTTAACTTCACACTCCAGGATATCTGACTTTAGGTAAGTGACCAAACCATTGTGGTTATCTGGATCATTAAGAAAACCCTGACTATATTGTAATTCCTCAAACATCCAGGCTGGTTCATTATACTGATGACATTACACTAATTCAAGCTGGTGGCAGGACATGACAAATTCTCTAGCAGCCTTAGGAAGGCACAGCATGCAAGAGGACATGAGATGAAGCTCGTAAAAGTTAAGGAGTCTGACACTTCTGTATAGTTGTAGGAAAAGGGGGTATATTGGAACACTGCTTCTAAAGTGACAGGCAATTTACACCATCCTATGAGGAAAGAAGCACAATGTTTGTTTAGATTCTTAGGATAATTGGAGAAAACACATTCCATTTTGGGGGTTGCTCTTCTGACTCATTCACCAGCCTGTTTAGCAGGGGGTATGAATGGAGAAAGGACTTCACAGCACATTCAGACAATTTGCCTCTTCCATTCATGCCTTAATACCTGCCATGCCTAACAGCAATGGAAATGTCAGTGGAAAAGATGCTAAATAAAGCATCTAGCAGGTTATAAGGGAATCAGAATGTAGAGTTTAGGACTAAGGACATGCCCTCTTCTGCATAGTTCTCAGATTGCTACTGCAACCTGCTAGAGATTCACCCTGGACACTGTGATTAATTCAAGTTAACTGTCCTTTATGACCTGCATATTTTCTGATTACTGAGGGACAAAACTGTATATAACCAGCAACAACTCATGCATAAATAAAAATACTTGTTAAAACTTGAATAAGTGTTGCTTTTTATCATCTTCATACATTTTATTTCCCTTCTACATTACCTTGTTCTGATTGATAGTTCTTTAATTGAAAGGAAATAAAGCAAAAGGAAATCATGAAGGATATTTAACTTTCTGAAACTTACAGAGACATTCATAAATATTAATTAATATGGTACTGAAACAAACAACAACAATAACAAAAATAGTCTAACAACCCACCAAATAGCAGATGGTGATACAAAAAGCAATTGTAAGTTACTTCAAGTGCCATTTAGAATCGATTTTCTTCCCTTTAGTAACAACTGCATACATAGAATTATAATGTCTACAATCACATGTTCATTCATTATTCATTGATATGTGCTAAGTTGCTTCAGTCATGTCTGACTCTTTGTGACCCCATGGACTGTAGCCCACCAGGCTCCTCTGTCCAAGGGATTCTCCAGGCAAGAATAGTAGAGTGAGCTGTCAGCCCTCCTCTAGGACTCTAGAGGATCTTCCCTACCCAGTGATTGAATCTGCATCTCCTGCGACTCCTGCCTTGCAGGCAGATTCTTTATCACTGAGTCACCAGGGAAGCTCATTCATTGATATAGATACAGATACAGATATAGATAGAAAGTCTGAATCATAAACAGTAGATGTTTACAACATTGGGTATATAGGTTAGCATGCTTATAAAAATTAATAGTAACAATAATTAGTAATATTACTAATTAAGTTAATAATTAGTAGCTTAATTATTGGAGAAGGCAATGGCACCCCACTCCAGTACTCTTGCCTGGAAAATCCCATGGATGGAGGAGCCTGGTAGGCTGCAGTCCATAAGGTCGCTAAGAGTCAGACTCCAGGAGCGACTTCCCTTTCACTTTTCACTTTCATGCACTGGAGAAGGAAATGGCAACCCACTCCAGTGTTCTTGCCTGGAGAATCCCAGGGACGGGGGAGCCTGGTGGGCTGCCGTCTATGGGGTCGCACAGAGTTGGACACGACTGAAGTGACTCAGCAGCAGTAGCAGCAGCAGCTTAATTATTAAATAAATTAATGTTTAATAATTATCAAATAAGTTCATAATTGTCACAGGCATCCCTGTGGCTCAGATGGTAAAGAATCTGCCTGCAATGCGGGAGACTTGGGTTTGATCCCTGGGTCAGGAAGATCCCCTGGAGAAGGAAATGACAACCCACTTCAGTATTCTTGCCTGGAGAATTCCATGGACAGAGGAGACAGATGGGCTACCATGCACAGGGTCACAAAGAGTCAGACATGACTGAATGACTAGTACTTTCACTTAAAATTACTTAATAATTAATTCTAATGGAAGATACAAATTATTAATTTTAGTTACCCATAAACATAATGAATTTTGTACAAATCACATAAGAATTTTTCTTTAAAAAATCAAACAAAAGTTTGGTTTTACTGTCTTTATGATGATTAATTGGATTAATGATACTTAACAAATTTTAACAATATTTAAAACTAATCCAAATTGATTTAACAACCTGAGTGTTCTGTCAACCAAGAAGAGAAAGATGTTAAATGATCTCAATTACTTTTCAATGCTTAACCAGTCTTATCTAGTCTTTTAAGCCTAAGAGCATAACAAGAATTTTTTAAAGTTTAGTTATTCCCAGCTTGGCTTAAGAGGGGTAGAAACACTAAGTCTCATTTAATGAGGCTTAACGAAGTTTAATGGAGCTTGAAAATTTTCATGAAGTTTAAGTTTTAATGAAACATAAGCCCTCCTCCTATTTAAGATTTTAAAGACGTTCTTAATATATGAAAAGTAATCTATGTTGCTCCCTCACTATCCTTTGTGCTATTATTATGATACAAAGCTGGTTTTAGAAAAGGTAGAGGAACCAGAGATCAAATTGCCAACATCTGCTGGATTATGGAAAAAGCAAGAGAGTTCCAGAAAAACATCTGTTTCTGCTTTATCGACTATGCCAAAGCCTTTGACTGTGTGGATCACAATAAACTGTGGAAAATTCTTCAAGAGATGGAAATACCAGAACACCTGACCTGCCTCTTGAGAAATTTGTATGCAGGTCAGGAAGCAACAGTTAGAACTGGACATGGAACAACAGACTGGTTCCAAATAGGAAAAGGAGTTCATCAAGGCTGTATATTGTCACCCTGTTTATTTAACTTATATGCAGAGTACATCATGAGAAATGCTGGACTGGAAGAAACACAAGCTGGAATCAAGATTGCCGGGAGAAATATCAATAACCTCAGATATGCAGATGACACCACCCTTATGGCAGAAAGTGAAGAGGAACTCAAAAATGTCTTGATGAAAGTGAAAGAGGAGAGTGAAAAGTTGGTTTAAAGCTCAACATTCAGAAAATGAAGATCATGGCATCCGGTCTCATCACCTCATGGGAAATAGATGAAGAAACAGTGGAAACAGTGTCAGACTTTATTTTTCTGGGCTCCAAAATCACTACAGATGGTGACTGCAGCCATGAAATTAAAAGACACTTACTCCTTGGAAGGAAAGTTATGACCAACCTAGATAGCATATTCAAAAGCAGAGACATTACTTTGCCAACAAAGGTTCGTCTAGTCAAGGCTATGGTTTTTCCTGTGATCATTTATGGATGTGAGAGTTGGACTGTGAAGAAGGCTGAGCACCAAAGAATTGATGCTTTTGAACTGTGGTGTTGGGAGAAGACTCTTGAGAGTCCCTTGGACTGCAAGGAGATCCAACCAGTCCATTCTAAAGGAGATCAGCCCTGGGATTTCTTTGGAAGGAATGATGCTAAAGCTGAAACTGCAGTACTTGGGCCACCTCATGCGAAGAGTTGACTCATTGGAAAAGACTCTGATGCTGGGAGGGATTGGGGGCAGGAGGAGAAGGGGAAGACAGAGGATGAGATGGCTGGATGGCATCACTGACTCGATGGACGTGAGTCTGAGTGAACTCCGGGAGTTGGTGATGGACAGGGAGGCCTTGTGTGCTGCGATTCATGGGGTCGCAAAGAGTCGGACACGACTAAGCAACTGAACTGATCTGATCTGATCTGACCGCTACATGTGATATAACCCCCACAACAAAATGTTATTGTTTCTGCTTTAAACAGACAATTATATTTTGAAGAAGTTAGGAAAAGTCTTGTATAGCTACTTATTTAACATTTATAATACCTTTCAATCTTTCCTGTAAATCTACCTTTCCAGCTTGTATTATTTCTGTTTAGAATGAAGAACTGCCTTTAGCATATCTTATAGTGTAGAACTGTTGGCCACAGTTCTATTGGCTTTTGCTTATCTGAAAATGTCTTTATCTCACCTTTACTTTAAATGTTGTTTTTGCTGGATATAAAATCTATATTTATAGTTCCTTTATGTGTGTGTGTGTGTCTACGTTTTAAGCTACTTTAAAGATGTCATTCCATAACTTTTGGTATGCTTCATTTATAATGATAAGTCAGCCATCACATTTAATTGTGATTTGCTGTACATAATATTACTTTTTTATCTGGATGCTTTTAGAATTTATCATAAATCTTCAGCAGTGTTACTAGGATGAAGATATTTGAGACATATAGACTGTTTTGGATTTGCTGAACATCATAAGCTTGTGGGTTAATGCCTTTCATGAAATTTGGAAACTGTCTAGCCATTATTTCTTTAAATATTTTCTGTCCTGTTAATTTTTTTCTCTCCTTGGAGGTTCCAATATGAGACCTCTTGCCATCAGATTGATTGTTTGATTTGTTTTGTTTTATCTCGTTCTCTTGCGTTTCAGGCTTACCTTCACTATTCTTTCTCAGCAAGACTGGTAATGGTGGTGGGGCAGTAGAGACAACTTTTGGGCAGAGAAAAATATTCTTTCACTTGAATAGACGTCTTCAAGAATACAGTCATTCCTGCCCACTTCCTAAATAAATCCTTTCTTATGTTTTTTGGCAGACTTTCTTCTCTCTGCCTGAATCAGGCCCAGCAATTGTTCCAGACCAGTTCAGGGACTTACTGCTCACATATTCCTTTCTCTGGTAATTAGTTCATCAAGACTTTCTTATATCCAATGCTTTTCAATAGTCCCTTAGATAAGTATGATCTTCTGTTTTATCTAGGTTTCCCTTTGTGTCATTACAGAAGCAAAAGTACTCTAAATTTAATTTTTACACCCTAACCAAAAGTGCAATTTCCAGTTACATGAGTCTAAAGAAGTTGAAATACAAAAGATTTTTTTTTTCAGTCAGTACTGTTGTGATAATCAGTTTCAGTTCAGTTCAGTCACTCACTCATGTCCCACTCTTTGCGACCCCGTGAACCGTAGCATGCCAGGCCTCGCTGTTCATCACCAACTCCTGGAAGTTACCCAAACTCATGTCCATCGAGTCGGTGATGCCATCTATCTCATCCTCTGTCATCCCCTTCTCCTCCTTCCTTTAATCTTTCCCAACATCAGGGTCTTTTCAAATGAGTCAACTCTCTGCATCAGGTGGCCAAAGTACTGGAGTTTCAGCCTCAGCATCAGTCCTTCCAATGAACACACAGGACTGGTCTCCTTTAGAATGGACTGGTTGGATCTCCTTGCAGTCCAAGGGACTCTCAAGAGTCTTCTCCAACACCACAGTTCAAAAGCATCAATTCTTTGGTGCTCAGCTTTCTTCACAGTCCAACTCTCACATCCATACATGACCACTGGAAAAACCATAGCCTTGACTAGATGGACCTTTGTTGGCAAAGTAATATCTCTGCTTTTGAATATGCTATCTAGGTTGGTCATAACTTTCCTTCCAAGGAGTAAGCGTCTTTTAATTTCATGGCTACAATCACCATCTGCAGTGATTCTGGAGCCCAAAAAATAAAGTCAGCCACTGTTTCCACTCTTTCCTCATCTATTTCCCATGAACTGATGGGACCAGACGCCATGATCTTAGTTTTCTGAATGTTGAGCTTTAAGCAAACTTTTTCACTCTCCTCTTTCATTTTCAGCAAGAAGCACTTTAGTTCTTCACTTTCTGCCATAAGGGTGGTATCATCTGCATATCTGAGCTTATTGATATTTCTCCCAGCAATCTTTATTCCAGCTTGTGCTTCCCCCAGCCCAGCGTTTCTCATGATGAACTCTGCATATAAGTTAAATAAGCAGAGTAAAATATATACAGCCTTGATGTACTCCTTTTCCTATTTGAAACCAGTCTCTTGTTCCATGTCCAGTTCTAACTGTTGCTTCCTGACCTGCATACAAATTTCTCAAGAGGCAGGTCAGGTGGTCTGGTATTCCCATCTCTTTCAGAATTTTCCACAGTTTATTGTGATCCACACAGTCAAAGGCTTTGGCATAGTCAATAAAGCAGAAATAGATGTTTTTCTGGAACTCTCTTGCTTTTTCGATGATCCAGCGGATGTTGGCAATTTGATCTCTGGTTCCTCTGCCTTTTCTAAAACCAGCTTGAACATCTGGAAGTTCACGGTTCATGTATTGCTGAAGCCTGGCTTGGAGAATTTTGAGCATTACTTTACTAGCGTGTGAGATGAGTGCAATTGTGCGGTAGTTTGAGCATTCTTTGGCATTGCCTTTCTCTGGGATTGGAATGATAACTGACCTTTCCAGTCCTGTGGCCACTGCTGAGTTTTCCAAATTTGCTGACATTTTGAGTGCAGTACTTCTACAGCATCATCTTTTAGGATTTGAAAGAGCTCAACTGGAATTCCATCCCCTCCACTAGCTTTGTTCATAGTCATGCTTCCTAAGGCCCACTTGACTTCACATTCCAGGATGTATGTATGGCTCTTAGTGACTGATCACACCATCATGATTACCTGGTCATGAAGATCTTTTTTGTATAGTTCTTCTGTGTATTCTTGCCACCTCTTCTTAATATCTTCTGCTTCTGTTAGGTCCATACCATTTCTGTCCTTTATTGAGCCCATCTTTGCATGGAATGTTCTAACAGAATGTGGTCCACTAGAGAAGGGAATGGCAAACCACTTCAGTATTCTTGCCTTCAGAACCCCATGAACAGTATGAACAGTATGTGATAATCAAGTTGCTGGTAATTCTTTATGTTACTTCAAGTTATACTATCTTGGCTCATATCAAAATTGTGCATAAGCACTGCTATTTAGATAAGGTTGGTCTACTGCAAGACAAACCAAGAAATCATGTTTTGAGATGCTGTTATAATGATATCAATCAAATAAAAAATATTTTAAAAAATGAAAAACATCTTTCAGAAAAATATTCTTAATAAAGTCAGAGACTGTTTTCTTTTAAATAACTTAAAAACAATTAATTTTAATAATTTATTCATGCACTCATGCTCAGTCAGTAAGTCATGTCCAACTCTTTGCTACCCCATGGACTACAGCCCACAGGCTTGGCTGTCCATGGGCTCTTCCAGGCAGGAATGCTGAAGTGGGTTGCCATTTCCTCCTCCAGGGGAACTCATTCACATGTACTACCAACAACTGAGGGGTTCCCTGGTAGCTCAGTGGTAAAAATCTACCTGCCAATGCAGGAGACATGATTTCAATCCCTGGTCCATAAAGATTCTCTGAAACTTGCCCAATGTCTATTACATCAAAAATGTTACCAACAATGATGCTATATTCATATCTTCAATGATTAGCATTTTTCAGTACTCTTTAATATAATTATCTTAACAATTTCTATACTACTAAGGAAGTAAATAATAAAAAAAATAAAAAGTAGTAGTTGAATGTTCTCACTCTCTTATTCTTATTTGATCCCAAATAGAAATTCCTGTTCTTGTTTTGAATTTAGCCTGACAAGTATTAATCATTTCTTAACATCATGGAAAAAGGAAGAAAGTTCCAGAAAAACATCTATTTTTGCTTTAGTGACTATGCCAAAGCCTTTGAATGTGTGGATCACAATAAACTGTGGAAAATTCTTCAAGAGATGGGAATAACAAACTACCTGACCTGCCTCTTGGGAAACCTGTATACAGGTCAGGAAGCAACAGTTAGAACTGGACGTGGAACAACAGATTGGTTCCAAATAGGAAAAGGAGTACATCAAGGCTGTATATTGTCACCATGCTTATTTAACTTATATGCAGAGTACATCATGAGAAACACTGGGCTGGAAGAAACACAAGCTGGAATCTAGACTGCTGGGAGAAATATCAATGACCTCAGATATGCAGATGACACAACCCTTAGAGCAGAAAGTGAAGAGGAATTAAAAAGCCTCTTGATGAAAGTGAAAGAGGAGAGTGAAAAAGTTGGCTTAAAGCTCAACATTCAGAAAACGAAGATCATGGCATCTGGTTCCATCACTTCATGGAAAATAGATGGGGAAACAGTGGAAATAGTGTCAGACTTTATTTTATGGGGCTCCAAAATCACTGCAGATGGTGACTGCAGCCATGAAATTAAAAGACACTTACTCCTTGGAAGGAAAGTTATGACCAACCTAGATAGCATATTCAAAAGCAGAGACATTACTTTGCCAACAAAAGTCCATCTAGTCAAGGTTATGGTTTTGCCAGGGGTCATGTATGGATGTGAGACTTGGACTGTGAAGAAAGCTGAGCATCAAAGAATTGATGCTTTTGAACTGTGGTGTTGGAGAAGACTCTTGAGAGTCCCTTGGACTGCAAGGAGATCCAACCAGTCCATTCTAAAGGAGATCAGCCCTGGGTATTCTTTGGAAGGACTGATGTTGAAGCTGAAACTCCAATGCTTTGGCCACCTCATGCAAAGAGTTGACTCATTAGAAAAGACTCTGATGCTGGGAGGGATTGGGGGCAGGAGGAGAAAGGGATGACAGAGGATGAGATGGCTGGATGGCATCACTGACTCAAAGAACATGAGTTTGGGTGAACTCCAGGAGTTGGTGATGGACAGGGAGCCCTGGCGTGCTGCAATTCATGGGGTGGCAGAGTCGGGCATGACTGAGAGACCAAACTGAACTGAATTGAACATCTTCTTTATGATCTATAGCTTTTCACTCCATTCTTGTAGGATATTTTTATTTTATTATAGTTATGTAATGGAAAGTTATGACCAACATAGATAGCATATTAAAAGTAGAGACATTACTTTGCCAACCAAGGTCCATCTAGTCAAGGCTATTGTTTTTCCAGTGGTCATGTATGGATGTGAGAGTTGGACTGTGAAGAAAGCTGAGCACCAAAGAATTGATGCTTTTGAACTGTGGTGTTGGAGAAGACTCTTGAGAGTCCCTTGGACTGCAAGGAGATCCAACCAGTCCATTCTAAAGGAGATCAGTCCTGGGTGTTCATTGGAAGGACTGATGCTGAGGCTGAAACTCAGTACTTGGGCCACCTCATGCAAAGAGCTGACTCATTGAAAAGACCCTGATGCTGGGAGGGATTGGGGACAGGAGGAGAAGGGGACGACAGAGGATGAGATGGCTGGATGGCATCACCGACTCGATGGACATGAGTTTGGGTAAACTCCAGGAGATGGTGATGGGTAGGGAGGCCTGGCATGCTGCAATTCATGGGGTCACAAAGAGTCAGACACGACTGAGCTGACTGAACTGAACTGAACTGAATACTTCTTACATCATTGATAAATGCATATTTAAAACCTGAGCACATAAAAAACCCTACCTGTAGTCACAAATAATTTTCCTTTTCTTAGCTGAAATATCTTGAATTTGACACACCTTAATTTTATTTTTTAATTTATTATTAGTTTAAATTTTATTAATATTTAGATATTTAGAAGTGATTATGTGATCCTATCTACTTTTCATTAAATTTAAGAATTTTTTGATAAAATTACCTATTGTCCTACCTAAACATATTGTCTTTTCTAGGAATGAAGAATTCTTTAATCTTAGCCCAAGGTTCTGAAAATCAAATCCTGTTCTCTATTTATATATATATTAATTTAATCTTCCAAAAGTCACACCTTTCTCCATAAAAAATGTAAATATCATTAGTTGTATCCCTTTGTCCTTGACTATGAAAACGAAACTATGGTAATTAGCTCTAATTTGCAACAGCCCTCTATTAAGCACAGTTTACTTTCTGAGTGAGCGGAGTAGTTCAATGAGACTTTGACCAATACTAAAAGCATCTCACTCACCTCTTATTTTTTATTACACAGGTATCCTAGTCACCATTGCCAAAATAAAATATTGTTATCAAGACATAAATTTTGCTTTCTACTGACACTTTGAAAGAGACCACCAAGACATGACAGATTTAGAACAGAAAAAAAGATGACAAATGCGAGAATACTCAGAAAAAAACCTATCAAAAAACCATTTGACTGTATGATATGGTCAAAGCAGTCTCCAAACCAGTATCCAAACCTATGTCTGACACCTTCATCTTAATTACTTGAGTAGAATTATATTTCAAATAATTAACATTTTCTCCATTATTTCTTACTCTGTGCTCTTTATTTACTCTATGAAACTCTATCAGCCATGCAAGACTGACAGATGAAGTAAGGACTTGCAGAATTTGTTTTCCCACTTTAAAATTTAGGGTAAAATCAGAGCTAGAGAAAGGTAGGTGAAATTAGGATGGGAAAGTAATTTGCAGATCAGAGTTCTTAAACTAAAAAGTGAAAAGAAGACTTCCTTGGTGATCCAGTGGTTAAGAATCTGCCTTCTAATGCAGAGTGCATGGGTTCAATCCCTGGTTGGGGAACTAAGGTCCACATGCCACGGGGAAACTAAGCCCACGCACCAGAACCAGATAGAAGCCCATGTGCCACAATGAAAGATCCCACGTGCCAAACAGATCCTGCGTGCTGCTACTAAGACCCGACACAAATAAATAAATTTACTTTTTTAAAAAATGGAAAAAAAGTCTATTATGAGGACTACAAAGTTAGTTGGAAAAAATTCAACATACATGATGTCCAAAACTGAGGAATCCCCACTGACCTTACTTTTGTATATGTGCTGCCAAAAAGAGCACCTGACCCTTACATTTGAACTATCAACAGTCTTCTTGAAGATTTTCTAAACTGAACTGAGGTACTAACATAGGAACCATGCACGATTCAAAAGTTTTTTTTTCCCTTGATTAATACGGCAGTGAACTATTTCAATAGGTGACTTCCTAATAGTCCAGACTAACATTGGACACTGATTGTAATGTGCCTTGGTGTAGTTTTCTTAAGTATTCCTGTATTTATATTTCATTGAGATCCTTGAATTTGCTGGTTTAAAATTATCAACAAATTTGCAAAATAAATTGACCATAATTTCTTCAACTATTTTTTTCAACTCACTTTCTGTGCTTTGAGATCCAATTTTATAGCTTAAGTCACTTAAATTTGTCCCACTGCTCCTTTGTTCATGTTTTTAACGTCGTTTTTCTCTGACTTCCTAAATTTATTTATAATTGTGCTCAGTTTACATTGCTGCGCAGGTTTTTCTCTAGTTGCAGAGAGCTGGGGCTACTCTCCAGTTGCAGCACACAGGCTTCTCATTGTGGTGGCTTCTCCTATTGCAGAGGAGCATGGCTTCGGGGTATGCAGACTCTAGGAGTTGCAGCACGTGGGCTCAGCTAATAGTTACAGTTTCTGGGCTCTAGATCACAGGCTCAGTAGTTGTGTACACAGGCTTAATTGCTGCACAGCATGTGGGGCCTTCCTGGACCAGGGATCAAACCCATGTCTCCCGCATTGGCGGGTGTATTCTTTACCGCTGAGCCACCAAGGAAGAACTTGCTGATTTTCATTTTGGATAGTTTCCAGTGTATTTTTCATGAAGATCTTTTTACATTTCCAGAAGTTTTCTTAGGCATTTAAAAAAATAGATACAATATCATTACTTCATCTGCTTGATTTTTTCCAGCTTGAATATACAGAATAAAGATATACAAAATACATTATAATAACCTTTTAATTGTTCTTGTAACAGATTCTATCATGTGTTAGCTCTCGGCATATTCCTTTTATTTTTTTTCTTCATTATGAGTCATAATTTCTTTTCTTTGGCATGTCTGGTACTTTTTACTGTATGCCAGACACTGTGAATTTAAACTTTTCTGGTGCTTTATATATTTGTATTCCCCTATATACTCAACTGTGGAAATTCTTCAAGAGATGGGAATAACAGACCACCTGACCCGCCACTTGCGAAACCTATATGCAGGTCAGGAAGCAACAGTTAGAACTGGATGTGAAACAACAGATTGGTTCCAAATAGGAAAAGGAGTACACCAAGGCTGTATATTGTCACCCTGCTTACTTAACTTACATGCAGAGTACAACATGAGAAACGTTGGGCTGGAAGAAGCACAAGCTGGAATAAAGATTGCTGGGAGAAATATCAATAACCTCACATATGCAGATGACACCACCCTTATGGCAGAAAGTGAAGAGGAACTCAAAAGCCTCTTGATGAAAGTGAAAGAGGAGAGTGAAAAAGTTGGCTTAAAGCTCAACATTCAGAAAACGAAGATCATGGCATCTGGTCCCATCACTTCATGGGAAACAGATGGGAAAATAGTGGAAATAGTGTCAGACTTTATTTTTTGGGGCTCCAAAATCACTACAGATGGTGACTACAGCCATGAAATTAAAAGACGCCTACTCCTTGGGAGGAAAATTATGACCAACCTAGATAGCATATTCAAAAGCAGAGACATTACTTTCCAACAAAAGTCCATCAAGTCAAGGCTATGGTTTTTCCAATGGTCATGTATGGATGTGAGAGTTGGACTATGAAGAAAGCTGAGCACCGAAGAATTGATGCTTTTGAACTGTAGTGTTGGAGAAGACTCTTGAGAGTCCCTTGGACTGCAAGGAGATCCAACCAGTCCATTCTGAAGGAGATCAGCCCTGGGATTTCTTTGGAAGGAATGATGCTAAAGCTGAAACTCCAGTACTTGGGCCACCTCATGTGAAGAGTTGACTCACCTGGAAAAGACTCTGATGCTGGGAGGGACTGGGGGCAGGAGGAGAAGGGGACAACAGAGGATGAGATGGCTGGATGGCATCACCGACTTGATGGACATGAGTTTGAGTAAACTCCGGAAGTTGGTGATGGACAGGGAGGCCTGGCGTGCTGTAGTTCATGGGGTCACAAAGAGTTGGACATGACTGAGCGACTGAACTGAACTGAACTGATATACTCTTGAGATTTATGGGGAAACAGTGGAAACAGTGGCCAACTTTATTTTTCTGGGCTCCAAAATCACTGCCAATGGCGATTGCAGCAATGAAATTAAAATACGCTTACTCTTTGGAAGGCAAGTTATGACCAACCTAGACAGCATATTAAAAAGCAGAGAAATTACTTTGCCAACAAAGGTCCGTCTAGTCAAGGCTATGGTTTTTCCAGTGGTCATGTATGGATATGAGAGTTGGACTATAAGGAAAGCTGAGCACTGAAGAATTGATGCTTTTGAACTGTGATGCTGGAAAAGACTCTTCAGAGTCCCTTGGACTGCAAGGAAATCCAACCAGTCCATCCTAAAGGAGATCAGTCCTGGGTGTTCATTTGAAGGACTGATGTTGAGGCTGAAACTCCAATACTTTGGCCACCTGATGAGAAGAGCTGACTCATTGGAAAAGACCCTGATGCTGGGAAAGATTGAGGGCAGAAGGAGAAGGGGACAACAGAGAGTGAGATGGTTGGATGGCATCATCAACTCGATGGGCATGTGTTTGAGTGGACTCTGGGAGATGGTGATGGACAGGGAGGCCCGGCATGCTGCAGTTGATGGGGTCGCAAAGAGTTGGACACGACTGAGCAACTGGACTGAACTGAACTCAGCAACTTTGATTTTTTTCATGGTATACTTTTAAAATCAATTTTCTGGAAATAAAGCAACACTAATCTAGGGCTATTTCCCCTACTCCTGAGGCAATATCCTGCTACTAAGGCATACCCAATGACCCATAAAATATGAGGTTTTTTCAATTGTAGGAACACCAACTTTTCCAGCCCCTGTATGAGCTCTCTGGATTGTTCCCTCTGCTCCTTTCAGATGGTCTTTTTCCTAGCCTCAAGTAGTTTCTCTCTGGCTGAATATGTGAATGACACCCTCAGAATCTCCAGAGCACCTCTCTCTGCATAGCTCTTATCTCTCCAGAACTCTGCGGTGGAACATTTCAACACCTTCGCCTTCATAGGCACTAAGTTCCATTTCCTCAACTCAAGAAATTTACTAGGATCCTCCCTGGTGTCCCCCTTCCTGTGCTGAATCTTGAAAAGTCTTGGGTGGTAAGTTAAGGCAGTTACAAGACTAACCTTTTACTGTCCTGCACTACCTGGTATCCAATAATTAAGATAAATAAATACATATTTTTTCACAGTGTTTTCATGTGAAAGTATATACCTTGTTATGCAACTCCATCTTGGCTGAAGATCATAGTCCCCTGTGAGTTTGTTTTATTTTGAAACCCCATATTCACAGTGCATAGTCACTTTAAAACCACAAAAAGAACTAGTTATTGAATAATTTATATTTAAAATATCAGAAACAGGCAACTGGTGAGACTTTTGGGGAAAGGAATTGGGCTTAATGTTTTATAAATATAATAGTTTCACACTGTTTTATAACCATTTAAAATTAATAGCCTTTAAGTATACAGCAGTATAGCAGTAAAAAGACAGTTTTTGTGCCTGGCCTTTGCTATTGTCAATGGTTTTAAATTTTAGCAGAAAGTCTTCATATTTTCAAATAGAACAAATTCCAGTGATGCTTTAAAAATAACATTATAGAATTAGTTGAAGTATGGTCAAAGAGCTTTAGCTTAAATATAATTGGAAAATAACTCAAAACTCACTGACATTGCTTTTTGCATACATCATTTTAAGTTTCAACTTGTGAATTATGTCTAAGATTTTTGAGTGTGGGATAATAACAAATTTATACACTATTAAATGAAATATACAAAGTTACATATAAACCAACATAAATATTATTAAATTCAGCTTCCTAAATAGCTGAATTAGAAGTCCACACTTTATATACAGTGAGTAATTACACTGGAAATTACAATTATGAATGGATGTGATGATCATTCTGTCTTGGTGACGTGAGTTTAATTTTACTGACTGTCAGAGCCTCAGTTCAGCCCTTTTAAGTGGATTTTCTTTTAACCACTGGAACAAAATTTATTCATTTTTGTTAAAAAGATAGAACAATGCTTTTACTGGATTTTAAATTTGTAGGCATAGTTCTCAAGTATAAATTATTTTTTAAGGGAGATTAACATAGATAGTATCATAATGTTGTTTACATGATTGCATATTAATCAACTAATTTATATTCTAACAGTTCAACCCTCAGTCTCATTCCGTTCATTATACAATAAAGTTCTTGAATTTCTCTCTTAAACCTCTTTTTTCAAGGCAATAAATCTCAAAGGTAAGTAAAATTAAGTTCTCAATGCTTTTTAACACTCTACTTGCAAATTGTAATCTTGTGATGTTTTGTATAAATAATGTGCTAAAAATGAAGGGAAACCATTAATAGGAAACACCAATAAAATTAACTTTCCCAAGCCATAGAAACTAAGACAAATAAATCTATAATAAAGGTATTAATAATGGCCAGCAATCATTGCTCTAATATTCTCCATCACTTTCTGTGTTTCTAGATATCTTGGGCTAGATCAGATCAGGTCAGTGGCTCAGTCGTGTCCAACTCCTTGCGACCCCATGAATCGCAGCACGCCAGGCCTCCCTGTCCCTCACCAACTCCCAGAGTTCACTCAGACTCACGTCCATCGAGTCAGTGATGCCATCCAGCCATCTCATCCTCTGTCGTCCCCTTCTCCTCCTGCCCCAATCCCTCCCAGCATCAGAGTCTTTTCCAATGAGTCAATTCTTCTCATGAGCTGGCCCAAGTACTGGAGTTTCAGCTTTAGCATCATTCCTTCCAAAAATCCCAGGGCTGATCTCCTTCAGAATGGACTGGTTGGATCTCCTTGCAGTCAAGGGACTCTCAAGTCTTCTCCAACACCACAGTTCAACTCTCATGCTCATCCACAGTCCAACATGACCACAGGAAAAACCATAGCCTTGATTAGATGGACCTTTGTTGGCAAAGTAATGTCTCTGCTTTTGAATATGCTATCTAGGTTGGTCATAACTTTCCTTCAAGGAGTAAGCGTCTTTTAATTTCATGGCTGCAATCACCACCTGCAGTGATTTTGGAGCCCAGAAAAATAAAGTCTGACACTGTTTCCACTGTTTCCCCATCTATTTCCCATGAAGTGATGGGACTGGATGCCATGATCTTCGTTTTCTGAATGTTGAACTTTAAGCCAACTTTTCCTCTCCTCTTTCACTTTCATCAAGAGGCTTTTTGAGTTCCTCTTCACTTTCTGCCATAAGGGTGGTGTCATCTGCATATCTGAGGTTATTGATATTTCTCCCGGAAATCTTGATTCCAGCTTGTGTTTCTTCCAGTCCAGCATTTCTCATGATGTACTCTGCATATAAGTTAAATAAACAGGGTTGCAATATACAGCCTTGACGAACTCCTTTTCCTATTTCGAACCAGTCTGTTGTTCCATGTCCAGTTCTAACTGTTGCTTCCTGACTTGCATACAAATTTCTCAAGAGGCAGGTCAGGTGGTCTCGTATTCCCATCTCTTTCAGAATTTTCCAGTTTATTGTGATCCACACAGTCAAAAGCTTTGGCATATTCAATAAAGCAGAAACAGATGTTTTTCTGGAACTCACTTGCTTTTTCTATGATCCAGCGGATGTTGGCAATTTGATCTCTGGTTCCTCTGCCTTTTCTAAAACCAGCTTGAACATCAGGAAGTTCACGGTTCACATATTGCTGAAGCCTGGCTTGAAAAATTTTGAGCATTACTTTTTACTAGCATGTGAGATGAGTGCAATTGTGCAGTAGTTTGAGCATTCTTTGGCATTGCCTTTCTTTGGGATTGGAATGAAAACTGACCTTTTCCAGTCCTGTGGCCCTGCTGAGTTTTCCAAATTTGCTGGCATATTGAGGTGCAGCACTTTCACAGCATCATCTTTCAGGATTTGGAATAGCTCAACTGGAATGCCATCACCTCCACTCGCTTTGTTTCGTAGTGATGCTTTCTAAGCCCCCTTGACTTCACATTCCAGGATGTCTGGCTCTAGGTCAGTGATCACACCATCGTGATTATCTGGGTTGTGAAGATCTTTTTTTGTACAGTTCTTCTGTGTATTCTTGCCACCTCTTCTTAATATCTTCTGCTTCTGTTAGGTCCATACCATTTCTGTCCTTTATCGAGCTCATCTTTGCATGAAATGTTCCTTTGGTATCTCTGATTTTCTTGAAGAGATCCCTAGTCTTTCCCATTCTGTTGTTTTCCTCTATTTCTTTGCATTGATCGCTGAAGAAGGCTTTCTTATCTCTTCTTGCTATTCTTTGGAACTCTGCATTCAGATGTTTATATCTTTCCTTTTCTCCTCTCTTCTTTTCACAGTTATTTGTAAGGCCTCCCCAGACAGCCATTTTGCTTTTTTGCATTTCTTTTCTATGGGAATGGTCTTGATCCCTGTCTCCTGTACAATGTCATGAACCTCATTCCATAGTTCATCAGGCACTCTATCTATCAGATCTAGGCCCTTAAATCTATTTCTCACTTCCACTGTATAATCATAAGGGATTTGATTTAGGTCATACCTGAATGGTCTAGTGGTTTTCCCTACTTTCTTCAATTTAAGTCTGAATTTGGCAATAAGGAGTTCATGGTCTGAGCCACAGTCAGCTCCTGGTCTTGTTTTGGTGACTGTATAAAGCTTCTCCATCTTTGGCTGCAAAGAATATAATCAATCTGATTTTGGTGTTGACCATCTGGTGATGTCCATGTATAGAGTCTTCTCTTGTGTTGTTGGAAAAGGGTGTTTGTTATGACCAGTGCATTTTTTGGCAAAACTCTATCAGTCTTTGCCCTGCTTCATTCTGTATTCAAGGCCAAATTTGCCTGTTACTCCAGGTGTTTCTTGACTTCCTACTTTTGCATTCCAGTCCCCTATAATGAAAAGGACATCTTTTTGGGTGTTAGTTCTAAAAGGTCTTATAGGTCTTCATAGAACCATTCAACTTCAGTTTCTTCAGTGTTACTGGTTGGGGCATAGACTTGGATTACTGTGATATTGAATGGTTTGCCTTGGAAATGAACAGAGATCATTCTGTTGTTTTTGAGATTGCATCCAAGTACTGCATTTGGACTCTTTTGTTGACCATGATGGCTACTCCATTTCTTCTGAGGATTCCTGCCCACAGTAGTAGATATAATGGTCATCTGAGTTAAATTCACCCATTCCAGTCCATTTCAGTTCACTGATTCCTAGAATGTCAACATTCACTCTTGCCATCTCTTGTTTGACCACTTCCAATTTGCCTTGATTCATGGACCTGACATTCCAGGTTCCTATGCAATATTGCTCTTTACAGCATCAGACCTTGCTTCTATCACCAGTCACATCCACAACTGGGTATTGTTTTTGCTTTGGCTCCATCCCTTCATTCTTTCTGGAGTTATTTCTCTACTGATCTCCAGTAGCACATTGGGCACCTACTGACCTGGGGAGTTTCTCTTTCAGTATCCTATCATTTTGCCTTTTCATACTGTTCATGGGGTTCTCAAGGCAAGAATACTGAAGTGGTTTGCCATTCCATTCTCCAGTGGACCACATTCTGTCAAATCTCTAATCTTGGGCTAATTCTAAATAGTGTCTTTACCATTTCAGAAAAACTGTTTTCTCAGGTTCAGATCTCTATACCACCTTTGAAAATCACAGACATGAAATGGTCCTAGAAGCAGTCCAACTCTCTAAGGTCCTCAGTGTAATATACTCTAACTCCCTTGATTTAAAATAATGTTTCTTCCATCCCTTTAGCATGCAAATGCATATAAGTTAAAAACTGATTTGTCTAATAATATGTCTTGGGTTCAAAAAGCACAGATATATAAAATTCATTTTACTTCATCTTTTGTGCATTTTTGTGTTTTGTCCCATTTTAAAAATGTCTTTGTAAATATGATGTGAAAAATGCATTTAAACAAATTCTGTATTATGAATTATTCATATATAAATTTTTCTGAAATATGAGAATAATTAATTTGGTATAACATTGTCATAGCATGCTTGACAGTTAATTGCCTACCATGCTTTATTCCATATGCACTGGAAGATTACGCTGTTTAAGAGAGAAAATAAATTCCTTTAATGTTGGGCTAATTCTTGGTATGCCCACATTTAATACTAGTCATTTGGCTTAAGCTTTGACCCTGCTTAAATGCAAATGTTCCTGAGAAGAGTAAGTAATTCAACTCCTATCATGCATTTATGTCTTATTATATATGGTTTGTAAACATTTGGCTAGAAAGGAATGAGTTCAGAATTTGAGAGCACTGTTGACTGAAATTTTGAAGAGAGAATATATCTGAGAATGGAAAGACTATGAAATTCAAGAACTGAGGGTATTCAATGCCACCAAATTGTTGATTCTATATTTTTACACTGTATGTTTCTTACCAATAGTCCATATTCTAAAAAATATATTTAAAAAATGTAACTCCCACATCTCAAAAGTTTTACAATATTTTGATGTTCTATATCTTGCTGTTTCCACTTTACAATTTATAAATTGGTATCATTTCAGAGGAATCTTTTAAGCAATAAATATACTCATATTTTCAGTAAAAAAAATAATAATAATTTAAAGCAACACATGAAGCTCTAACACCCTTGCCAAAATTTGCATAATTGAGAAAGGCACCTTCATGTGTCAAATCTAATTTCTCTTATTTTCAAATGAAAATGTTGAAAACATGGAGAATCAATGGTTTGCCAATTACAGTCAGAGGTGAATCTAAGATCAGGACAGAGATCTCCCAGTTGCCAGTCCCGGTAATTTGTATGTATGGTACTAATAAAATGCTTTCATCACTTCCCTCTAACAGGGCCTCCCATTTTTCTGTGCCTTTGTCCTGTATTCCAAGTGTGCTCTCAATGGTTATGTCAATAGAATATAACAATGTGTAACGTATATAATAACAATAGAGGTTGTGTCAATAATTCTTAGGGGATTATTCTCCTAAATAATACCTGTATTTTTAATGGAGCTTATTAAAGTGAAGTACCTAAGCATAGAAGATCACACTGCAATGAGAGGAAAGCCTGACACCAAGGAACTCACCTTGTGTCTTTCATCCTCTACCAAAGCATTCACTTGCACTCCTGCTGGAAGTATTTTCCAAATATGCTCCATGTTAATCCTCTAATCACAGACTTAGTCAGGATGCTTCCCACTGGCCCTGGGAGAAGCAGAGGACTAGACACAATGGGCTCTGCGGATACACCGAGAATAAAAATAAAGTCTTTGCTCAAAATCTGCAAACTTAGATGAAATAATCAAATACAAATCAGATTTTTGAGCAATACAAGAGAATTATTACATATCCCTAATATAATCCCAAAGTTTTTATAGCAAGATGCAAGAAGAAAAGAAGAGAATCTGGGCCAGGTAATCAAGGCATGAAAAATTATATGTCACAATCTAGGTAATAATGTAGACAAACATGAATCTACTGGAAAAAAGTTTAAGCAGAACGGAGGTCATTAGAACAAAACAAAAGGAATATCCTGAATGCCAAGTCTGAGTGGGCAAAAGGACAGCCTTCTATAGTGGAAGGCCATAAGAAGGAGATCACAGAATATCATAGGCAAGAATAAACTGGGGCTATGGAATGAAAAATAAGAAATGAGAAAGCCGGAAACATTGAGTTCTGTCATAAAAAAGGAGTCTCAAGTAGGAGCATGTTCCATTTGCAAGGTATGATGTAGTTACTTGTCTACCAAGCTTCATTTCAGATGCTTAGGAAGAAGCTACTATATAAGACAGAAGGAAAAAAATGATTCCTTTATCCATTGACTGATTGCTGATTTAATATTCAACACCTCAAGCATGTGGCTTGAAGTTTTGACTCTCCTTAGAAAAGAAATCTGTTGTTCATTCTTTTCACCTCGTCCAGGTGATATTAGGATTTGTGGTAAACCTCCAGTCTTAATACATCTGGAACCTACAAGATAGGTGAACCACTCTGTGGTTTATACACATATACCTTTCTTCATATTATTGTTGCACTGTACATACATTTCCATCATTCTGAAAGTAACAGTGAATTAAAATTATGTGTATTCATGTCTTTGTCATCTAATATCCTCATTTAAAATCCCTAAAGGAAGGCATCATAACTTTCATTAATTCTTTATCCTCAGAAAATAAAATCTTATATATGGTAGGCATTCAGTACTAGCTGATAAGAACTTTACTAAAGATATACTTTTGTTAAAGAAAACATATGATTTTTGGCCATGTGAACCAAATATTATTAATTCTCCATAGCATACTGAGAAATTTTTTTTTTTTTTTAATTTAAATAAATTACCCTCTGAGTCCATTACCATGTTTTAAATTCCACTGTGCTCACTATAGAATTAGTGTTCAGAACTCAACACTAAGCAGTGCTAAGAATTCAAATTATGTTTCTACTTCTATCTGACCTACCCTTTGTCCTTAAATATCTCAACTCTTTTTTCCTAAATCTAAATTCCAGATAATACTATTGATTTGTGTGTGTGTGTGTGTAATGTAGAGAGGTACCTTTTATCAATTTTTAATAGGGCATCCTATTTGAAAATACTTTTCTAGCAAAGCTATAATTTTTGATGCAATATTGAATGAACTACTATAAATCCTTTCTCAAATATTGCTGTGTAAACACATATATGTAAACATACACATATACAGAGTCTCACCTATTCATCTTTCAGATCAATAGACTCTATTTGGCTGGGATTTGGGGGACAATTTGTATCAATGGAGTAGGATGAAACCAAATGTTGTGTCCTTGGTCACATTAGCAAGGTGATTGAAGTAAATGAGTTTACAAATAAATGTGGTTCATAAAAGTGCCTAAGAAGGTTTTGTACAATCATAAGATTTTATCAAGATGCCAAAAGTCTCTGCCAGGGAATTCTTGGTTTCATGTAAAAGTTTCTCAACTCTCATAAATATTTCTCTTTCTATCACAGCATTGAAATAAGACATTTTGATGTGGGAAAATTTAGATAAGTCAATGGGCTTCCCTGACAGCCAGTTGGTAAAAAATCTGCCTGCAATGTAGGAGACCCTGGTTCGATTCTTGGGTTGGGAAGATCCGCTGGAGAAGGGATAGGCTGCTGCTGCTGCTGCTGCTAAGTCACTTCAGTTGTGTCCGACTCTGTGCAACCCCATAGATGGCAGCCCACTAGGCTCCTCTATCCTTGGGATTCTCCAGGCAAGGAGTGGGTTGCCATTTCCTTCTCCAATGCATGCATGCATGTTAAGTCACTTCAGTCGTGTCCGAGTCTGTGTGACCCCATAGACAGCAGCCCACCAGGCTCCTCTTTCCATGGGATTCTCCAGGCAAGAATAGTAGAGTGGGTTGCCATTTCCTTCTCCTAGGTATAGGCTACCCACTCCAATATTCTTGGGTTTCCCTTGTGGCTCAGCTGGTAAAGAATCTGCCTGCAATGTGGGAGACCTGGGTTTAATCCCTGGGTTGGGAAGATCCCCTGGAGAAGGGAAAAGCCACCCACTCCAGTATTCTGGCCTGGAGAATTCCATAGACTGTATAGTCCATGGGGTCACAAAGAGTTGGACATGACTGAGCGGATTTCACTTTCACTTTCAGCTATGACACAGTGATCTTATTTCAATCAACCTATGCTATTTTTTTTAAGCTCCTTTTCTCTCATGAAGATATTTTTTCCTTAAGAATATTTACCAGTGACTAGAAACTAACCTATTCCAGGATGTATAAACCACATCCTTATATCCTGTACCTTCTCAGCTTCTTTTGAATAAGTAGCCTACTCCACGACCTTGCCACTTGCCACAGCCAACTGAACTAGGAAGACAGTCAACCAAAACTGAGTCAACGGGAATGCCTCCAAGGAATGTGGAGCCATTAACCAAAGAGACAAGAAGATGCAGTCTCTGCACTAAGAGAGTCTTATACGGCTGTCTCTGAGCTACCAGAGGAACTTAAAGAAATCTGATGTGCAAAAAGAAATATTAAAGAAGCTGATTTCAAAGAGAAGTAGGAATGAGAGAAAATATGAACCCAGAAACAGAGACAGAGCAAAAAATAAGGGTAACAGTCTTCTTAGTGTCTGATTATTTTATCATTCTTGGTTCTTATTCCCCTGACTAAATTCCATTTGGAATTAGGTAAAATAGGATCATTATAAATGTTCTTCCTTACCAGAGTCAAATTCAAGCTCTTGTGTGCACTTCCAACAACTAGGACTATATAGATCTTATAGTAAACACTGAAAATGGCTATTACTTTTTAAAACTATATATAAAACTACACATAACATGTATTTTTTAAAGACATTAGTTTGCTTAGATACTTTGGTTCCAAGGAGTCAAATAGATAATTTAGGACTCTCACATCTGAGAGAAGCATCACTGACAGAGTCTCTGTGATGGGGTATGAGTTGGGTCAATAGTTTTACATTATCTCATTTTATCCTTCAACAAACTTCTGAATTATGTGCTATTTCCAGCATTTCACAGATGATGAAACTGAGACTTAAATAACTTTCCTAAGGTCATAAAGGCACTAAGTGGTGAAGCCAGAGAACAAATTCAGGTCTCTCCAATTCCAGAACCCATGTTCTTTTCATATTTTATTTATGTAAAGTTGGTCAAATTTGTATGCATCCAGTTTTTGACTGAGCTGTTCTTCCAGAGTAATGGTAGATTAAAACAGTAAGCTAAAGGCTACTGAAGATGGTTTAAAATACTTACAATTCTAAACTTGCTAAATTAATAAAGTGAATAAAGTTGGGATTAAAGGACATATGAAGTCAAAACTAACTAATTGCTCAAGTGTAAGTGAATTAAAATCACTCAGATGCCATAATTTAGTACAGGAATCTATTTTGATTTTGCCTCACAGGGAGTAAGATGATATATTTTCATATCTTTAATTTCAACATTGCTACCTTTTATTAAGTAAAGTTGGCAACTTACTTGTTAAAAAAATATGTACTTAGTATTTTATAATCATATCAGGCACAAATAAATGGAAAATTGTCTTTATGGTAAAAAAATCTGAAAAAAATGATTCATAGAAATGAATAATTTTACAGCATTATTGAAAAGATTCTTTTCAGTACATGTTTCTTATTGATATTAAAATAAGTTTATCTCTCTGTCACCAAAATATTCATGCAAAATTGTAAGTACTTCATTATTTTTAATCCACTTTCAAAATTTTATTTTTTAACAAGGGTAACACACTCCAGTATTCTTGCCTGGAGAATCCCCTTTTGGACAGAGGTAACCGCAGGCTACAGTCCATGAGATCGCAAAGAGCAGGACATGACTAAGCGACTGAGCACAGCACAGAACCACAGTGTGAAACTGCACCCTCAGTTAAGACATTGGCCTAAACTAAGACTCAAATAAAGTATACTCAGAACCTAAGTTTGATATATATAAAATGAATATATGAGAATAAGTTCAACTAAAATAAGTCTATTAAACAATATTATTTGAAATTATGTGTTTTTAGTATGTCATCAACCACAAAAAAGAGATAATTTTTCTAAAAACTAGTAATTATGTCATTTAAATCTTTAAACTGATTAGCATCTTGTAGATTAAATATAATTTGCACCATTTTAGGAAAATAATTTTTAAAACATCACTCTTCTGGAAGATTTTAGAATATATTTTAAGACTTTGAGAAAATAATTTCTTTTTCATGACTTTAAAAGAATCTCTTACAGTTATTTTTTGCTTTGTTTTTAATGATAAAAGAGACTAAAAAACAGTTTACTCTTTGAGACAGTCTCTGCATATTAAACAAATTTCAATTACAGAGAAAATAGGGAAAGGAAAAAGGTTTTTTAAGCATAGCAGTCTTCAAAAATAAGATAAACATCTATGGAACCAAAAATGGAATCAGATGTGTAAAGCGGGAAGTAGAGTTGAAACTTCAAATCTCCTGGGCTTTGCCTCAGCAGCAGGCAGAGTAGATAGGGAGAAGCAGAAATTAAAAATGCTTCACAGACGTAGACACTAAATACAGACTCACTATTTGAGTTGAGGCCTACAAAGGGGGTCAAAAAAAAACTCTAACTCTTCCCAAGGAAATGACATATGAAGAGACATACCTAAGGACATGGGGAAGAAATAGAAAAATCTTCCCACTGAGAAAGGTACCCAATCACTTGCTAGATCATTACTTAACCTGAGTGTTCCCAATATCCTCAGAAGGTTAAAGTGCTAACTCTGATCAATAACATAAGATCTGTCTATATAATAGGACTTTAGGGCCAAATGAGAAACACAAAACTAGAAGCAAAGGAACCTGTATAGAGAGGGGATGAGAGGAAGCAAATGCCATCCTAGACAGGCCTGCAAACCAAATTCCAAAAGAAAAGAGCTTCTATTTGTCTCTTCGGGTATAAAGATAATATTGGGTTTATAACTATAGCTTTGCAGATCCCTTAATATCTGATCAGTATTCTCACTTATCTTCTTAAAGTGAACCTAGCAATCTCTAAGTGTTTATTTTTTCTCCAACATAAATTTTTTAATGAATCTGTTCAATTATACTACAGATCCAGCATAATTATTTTGAGATTGCACTGGATTTGTAAAATAATTCAGAGAAACTTAATAATATTTAACACATTTAGTATGTTATATCATTTCACTATGGGTGTGATATACCTATTATTTATTCAAAGTTGTTTAATAAACTTAATATAGCACATATTAAATATAAATTTATACATTATATATCATGCATTTTTATACATAAATATCCTACATATCATATATGAGGTGAAGGGCTTCAAGATGGAATTAGTGTTCTTATAGAAAGAGATGGGCTTCCCATGTGGTGCTTCCTCTGGAGAAGGAATGACAACCCACTGCAATATTCTTGCCTGGGAAATCCCATGGACAGAGGAGCCTGGTGGGCTACAGGCCATGGGGTTGCAAAGAGTCAGACATGACTGAGCAACTGAGCATGCATGCTCATGCTTGCACACGTGCGTGCGCACACACACACACACACACATAGGAGGATATACTGAGGCAAGAGATAGACAGTTCCAGGCTGAGGAGCTGCAGTATGTCACCTATGAACAGATACTCCAAGATGAAGATAATAGCAGGAGGCTAAAAGGAGAGGCTGAGCCCTACCTAGATAAGAGACAGAGACCACTTACTTCTCATCTTTGAGGTCAAGGAGACCTTCCTGACTATACATGTGCAGAAAGGCTCCTTGAAGGTCAAAAATGAAGTGATGTGACTCTACTCTTAGGCCTCATTGCTGGAATCCTTCTTGGCTAAGAGATGTATCCATAAGCCAAATACGGACTCAGAACTAGGCAAAGCAAGATGACTGGCTAAAGGAAACCCAGGAGAAATGCCTGATATGAGTGATTCAAATCACTGTAAGGGCACAACCACTGTGTGTCTATTCACACACACTCTTTTTTTTCCCCCAAAGACTCTTCACTTGTTTCACTACTGTCTCTTTGTGGGAATTCATTTCTACAAAGTCAGTGGGCCAGGGGTTTTGTCACTGGCCACTGGTCTAGTGGCTAGGATTCAGCACTCTCACTGCTGCAGCCTGACTTCAATCTCTGGCCAGGAACCAAAATCCTGTTTCAAGCCACTGCAGGCTGAGGCCACCTGAAATCAATACCACAGAGCTCACTTCCTCTCACTCTGCATATGAGACCCCAGAAAGAAGGCAGCCATCTACAAGCCAGACTCAAGGGGGAACCAAATGGGCCAGCACTTTAATCTCAGACTTCCCAGCCTACAGAACTGTGAGAAATAAATTCCTAGATCATTCCTGGGTGTTCTTTGGAAGGAATGATGCTAAAGCTGAAACTCCAGTACTTTGGCCACCTCATGTGAAGAGTTGACTCATTGCAAAAGACTCTGATGCTGGGAGGGATTGGGGGCAGGAGGAGAAGGGGACGATAGAGGATGAGATGGCTGGATGGCATCACCGACTCGATAGACGTGAGTCTGGGTGAACTCCAGGAGTTGGTAATGGACAGGGAGGCCTGGCGTGCTGCGATTCATGGGGTCGCAAAGAGCTGGACACGACTGAGTGACTGAACTGAAATGAGGCTGAGCTAATATAAATTTTGATACCAAGAAGGGAGGTATTACTACAACAAATATCTAAAATTGTGGAAGTAGCTTTGGATCTGGGTAATGGGTTCTGTACTACATGCTAGAAAAATTGAGATCACAGTCAGAGTGATTCTGAGGAACTCAGGGGAAAACGAAACAGAGATGGACAGAAATTTTCCATCTTCTTAGAAAAATACATAAATAATAAGTAGAATGCTGGCCGAAATATGGATATTAAAGGCAGGCCATTTTGAGGTCTCAGATGGAAATGAGTAACAGGTTATTAGAAATCAGAGGAAAGGTAATACTTGTTACAAAGTGGCAAAGAACTTGCATGAATTGCATTTGTATTTTAGTGTTTCGTGGAAATTATAATTTGCAAATGACGACTGGATAAATATTGGATATTTAGCTGAGGACATTTCTAAGCAAAGTGTTGCTTAGAAAGACTTGTTTCCACCTGCCTCCTTATAATAACAGTGAAGAAGAGAGATAAATTGAAGAAAGAACTGTTATACAAAGAAAAACCAGACTTTACAAGATTTGGAAAATTCTCAGCCTGTTCATATTTCAAAAACTGAGCAAGTGTATTCAGAAGACAACACCAAGGATATGGCTGGACTATCACTTGATAGAGACATTCCTAAGTCGCTTCAGTGGTCTCCGACTCTTTTGCAACCGTATGGATTGTAGACTGCCAGGCTCCTCTGTCCATGGGATTTTCCAGGCAAGAAAACTGGAGTGGATTTCCATTTCCTACTCGAGGATAAAGACATTATGAGAGTATATAAGCAGAAACACAGCCAGTTTGAACTGAAGATAAAGACCATATAAAATAACAAAAGGCTACTGGACTTCTTAGATTCCACAGGACAGGACAATAAAGCTATTCATCTACTGCTGCTGCTCTGCTGCTGCGAAATCGCTTCAGTCGTGTCCGACTCTGTGCAACCCTACAGACGGCAGCCCACCAGGCTCCTCTGTCGCTGGGATTCTCCAGTCAAGAATAGTGGAGTGGGTTGCCATTTCCTTCTCCAATGCAGGCATGCATGCTAAGTCGCTTCACAGAGTCGTTTGTGCAACGCCTACAAATATGCATTATTCTTCAAGAAAAGTGAAGAATGACATTGGGAAAAAAAAAATAAAAACCAAACCAAAACAACAACAACAAAAACAAGCTTATTGATACAGAGAAAAAGATTGGTAGTTGCCAGAGGTTGAGCGAGGGTGATGGGGTGATGGTGGACAAAATGCATGAACTGAGTTAAAAGGTAGAAACCTCTAGTTTAAAATAAATAAGTCATGGAGATGTCATTCACTCATCCTTCAACTTTTTTCTGTTTGCTGCCACTCCTTTCATTTTTTTTAATTTAACATCGCTATCTTCCTGAAATATGAATAATTTAATATATTCTGTCTTCCATGGTACGCAAGCCCTTTCATGCCTTCTCCCCCAGTAAGTTCTTTTTTTTTTTAATAGACAAAGTGAAAAAAAAAAGCATTCCAGGTTAATGAATAACTTATTCTTCAAGAAAATATAGTATATATTTATGGTCCCAGGATAGGGAAAAATATTCTTAAGTCAGATCCTCTCCCCAAAATGGGAGTAATGCTAAATTTTTACATTGTTTCAGACAGGAAATGAACTAGAGTCAAGTACCAATTGGCTGGTTTCTTTTCCTCACTGTTTTGAAATTTAGATTACTAGGTCTGAAAGAATCGACTTAAGTTTACTCAGAGAGAAACCGTGTCTTATTTTCATCAATTTCTAAGCCATTTCGGCCATGAGGTTTCAGAGACTAATAAGTAAATTCTGAACCCCATCTCACGTTAATTCATACTCTGAGCAGCTCAGACTCCTGACAAAAGTTCCACCTCGGCTGAGGGGCAAATAAGCTTGATCCTTTCCCCTCTGTTTCAACCTCCTCATCCTTAGGCATACACAAGTTATTACAGCAAGAAAGCAAGTGTATGATAAATCACTCTGGGAGCTTCCGGGATGGTGAATCGAATAGAGATTCAGGAAGAGGAAGAAGAGTTGGGAGGACCTTGAAGCTCCTGCCCCTTCCTACACGCCTGGCCCTACATTTCTCTTCACAGGGCTGATCTTCATTCAACATGCTCAAGGGCTCACCTTCTCTCAGAATAACTTCTTTCTGGAACAGGCATGGCCTCCTTCCCTCCAACTGTGCGCCGGACCCACTGTCGGAGCGGATGAGCCGAGATGCCGCAGAGCCAGTCGCCAGGCCATCTCCCAAGCGGGAAATGTAATTCTCAGTAACTGCTTCAGATGGTCTCCAAGGCCGCGACGCACCTGCGCAGTGGGCGAAGTCGGCCTTGTGCTGCTGCTGCTAAGTCGCTTCAGTCGTGTCCGACTCTGTGCGACCCCACAGACGGCAGCCCACTAGGCTCCTCTGTCCCTGGGATTCTCCAGGCAAGAATACTAGAGTGTGTTGCCATTTCCTTCTCCAGTGCATGAAAGTGAAAAGTGAAAGTGAGGTCGTTCAGTCGTGTCCGACTCTGTGCGACCCCATGGACTGGAGCCTACCAGGCTCCTCCATCCATGGGATTTTCCAGGGAAGAGTACTGGAGTGGGGTGCCATTGCCTTCTCCGCGGCCTTGTGCGGTTCCTGCCAATTCTCGGTGCGACCTGGCCTGGGACTAGTTCTGCATTCTGTGAAAGAACTGAACGTGCCTCAGCTGCCGGAGCTGCTTAAGCTGTATTACCAGAGGCTCTTTCCAAATGCAAGGTACTATCGCTGGCTCAGATATGGCGGAGTGATAAAGAATTACTGAGTTACTTTTGAGACCATGGATTTTCATTCTCATTGAAGAGGATATTTACGTTCGCTATCACTCCTTCATCAACCAGAGAGATGGAAAGGACGATGTAGACAAGTGTTCTAAGTGCTGGGCTCTCATGACGTTGGCGATATGCACCATAGACAGAGCGCTGAAAGATTTAAGCATCGTTTCTGGATGTATTCTGGAAGGAGAGGTTTTCATTGCTGGGTCTGGGATTAAACAGAAAATTGTCCTCTGAAATACTTTTTGGGATAGTTGAGTTATTGCAGCTGAAGGTGGTCAGGGCTTCCCTGGTGAGTCAGCAGTAAAGAATAGGCTTGCAATGCAGGAGAGCGGGGTTCGATCCCTGGCTTGGGAAGATCCCCTAGAGGAAGGCATGGCAACCCACTGCAGTATTCTTGCCTGGAGATTCTCATGGACAGAGGACCCTCATGGGCTGCAATCCATGAGGTGGCAAAGAGTTAGACAGGACTGAAGCAGCTTAGCATAAGCACAAAGGTTACAAAGTTCACTTAACTAAAGAAAGCACTGTTTTGTCAGAAAATCTATGCTATACTAAGTTACTTCAGTTGTGTCCGACTCTGTGCGATCCCATAGACGGCAGCCCACCAGGCTCCCCGCCCCCGCCCCCGTCGCTGGGATTCTCCAGGCAAGAACGCTGGAGTAGGTTGCCATTTCCTTCTCCAATGCATGAAAGTGAAAAGTGAAAGTGAAGTCGCTCAATCATGTCCGACTCTTCGGGACCCCATGGACTGCAGCCTACCAGGCTCCTCCGCCCATGGGATTTTCCAGGCAAGAGTACTGGAATGAGGTGCCAATAAACATAACTTTTAAAAATACATTGACTTGATATGGCTTGGTTGATCAAATATTCTTGAAAACAAGAAAGCTGGAATAAGATTTTAGCCTTTGTTTCTGAAACAATTCATGATGAACTTCAACAGAGCTTCCAAAATCACAGTTCACTTGAGGATTGGGAGCATTTGAAGAAGGTAGCCATAGATGTCAGAATAACATTGAAAATGACAAATGTGGACTCTGGCTGGAGTGAGAGAGGCTCCAGTACTGTTTGCCACAGTGGGATATCAATGTTAGCAAAGGAATCAATCATTGACTAAAGAGCCCTTTTAAGTGTTCATCCTAATACATATTGCAGTATGCTTATTGATTTACAGAAAGTAGATCAATTTACAGTTTCCACCATAAGCTCCATCTGCCATGAACTGGATATTTCCATTAGTGAAGAGGAAAAAGAGAAGTAAGCTGAATCTGATATCAAGCATAGAATCAGAGATTATAAGACAACCAATCTAGCTCCTTATGCAAAAGTTTCTGAACAGTTTCTTGAAAGTTTAGATAAATCCTCCAAAGAGTTATCTTTCAGAAGAGTGATTTACAAACAGACTTCTGAAGATAACAACTCCCTTCAAACCAGTGTGGCTATCTTCTACCTTCAACCAAGAATCATATACTTCAAGAACCATTTCATAAATAGGACAGAACTATGTATGCATTTTTAATGCTCAAAGCAATTCTTTTTTCTTAAATGATTATGTTGAAAATATTCCTGAGACTACCGAAGGAGAGTATCAGTTTTCCTGGAAGGAGCCATAATAGAAAAGTTAAGTGGATTGCAGATAAACTTGTAAAATTTAGTATTATACAAAGATAATTCTAAGATTTCTTATTTGAATATACAGTCCTGCCAGTTGCCATTTACAAAGGTAAATAAGCAGTAATATGTTTAAGACTTTAATCTCAGCTCATTGAATACAGCTTCCATATTTCTGGAGTGAATGTTCTAGGTCAATGAGGGCTTTGTCCGTAAGTCTTAGACACTCATTTATATGTGGAAGGTGCATTCAGTCACTCCCTAGTTTTGCTTACTAATATTTTTATTGGTTAGACTATACCTCACTGTCCATATTTTAAATATTATTTTGAACTGAACATCTAAACCTACCAAAATTTCAATTCACAGATATAAATTACTAGATTACAACATTAGGGGCTAGTCGAGTTATTTTTTTTTACAACTATCACAGTTGTAGCTCCTAACTTCTTCCCTCAGAGAACAATTAGATTAGCCTACTATAAAGAAGCAGCTTAGAAAAAATAACCAACTTCATTTCATCAATATAAAACCTGTTGTGTTTGTCAAAACACTTGGACTTTCCATTTATTTAGATACTTAAATTGAATTTTAAAGGTTTGGTTTCTCCCATGTTATTTTGTGTGATTGATTTTGAAGTGTCAGATTTATTTTCCTCGGTTTACAACCAGTCTGGACAGAACAGTTGTTCTGGTTTCCATTTTATCTTCTGAGAAACTGAGAAGTGGCCTATTGGGCTAGTGCTTCATAAAAATTGTATTTCCTTTAAGGTTGTTTTTTTCTATAGGCACACAGTCTTTTTTAAATTTTTAATCTTGTAGTTTATGTAGAACAAAGTCTGTCACGCAGTCAACAGTCAATACATCGAAATGCCTTGCATTTCTTTCTCCTTCCTAATTTTTTACAGAAACATTGAGGACTGTGTGCAAAAAAGCAAATGCTCTGGATTGTGGTCTGTATATGAGGATCAAAAAAATGGCTCAGTAAGAAACGGCCTAAATCAGAGTTTATTTTGGACAAAACCCAAATCAGTGTGCAATAGAAGCATTAAGTGAGGTTTTGGCCCCATCTAGTGTCCAGTACATGGAATCACTTCTTAGAGATAAACTAACATCTCACAACTCAAAGATGAGGCAGCTAGCATGAGGTTGGGCACTGACTCAAAGCAGGTACAGTCAAAGAGACGTTGTTTTGTGCTTCTCTGTTACTATCCTGAAAAACAACCATGCTAAAGAAGCTACTATTAGATCTAAGGAATTCATCAAATACTTACAGGGCCAATCAATAGATGTACTCTTTCATACATGTATACCTGTGGTGGATTCATTTTGATATTTGGTGAAACTAATACAATTTTGTAAAGTTTAAAAATAAAAAATAAAATAAAATAAAAAATAGGAAGTAGAAACCCTGATTTGGTAGAAATAGGAATGGATGGTGATGGCAGGCAGAATGGCAGTAACACCTGGGAATAAGAAAGTTTACACATATCTAAGGATAAATTTACATATGCTGAATGAGGTCACATTGTGCTGTTTTTTCCCCTTTCTTTTAGTACAAGTGGAAGGTTTCAATATACCCATTTTGAAATTGGACTGAGATAGTACACAAAAAACAGGTAAAACTATACAGTTGCTATGATGCAACTGGTATATCTGATTGAGTAACTATGGCTACATATGGAAAGGGGCTTAAAATCACCAAATGGAGAATAATCTGTACTATATATCAATGGAAATTTTTAAAAATCATGCATTTAGCCAAAATGAATATCCAAAAAGTGAAATATTTATATATCACATTCCCATAATATAAACTAGAAAGAATTTTAAGTTTATCATAATTATTTGGGTGTTAAGCATACCCAACTCTTGAACCTATGGAAACAGAAAAATAAAATTAAAAACTAAAAATCAGTGAAAAGGAGAATACTTTATAACTGAACATAGGGGTTACAGAAAAAAGCAGGATTGAGGAAAAATTGAACCCTCACAATATCCTCACAATTGTTATTAATAAAGAAAGATGAAAAATAGAGGAGTTGGTATGTATCTTAAAGTATTAGAAAAAGAATGACAATCCCAAATAGAGAAGAGAACTAGTAAAGGTGAAAAGGACTGATTTGCTTTATTAAGAAACAATAATATAAAACAAAAACATGCCTATTTGTGTCTGGTTGGAGGAGCCAAATACAGTATTATTTCAAAGTTATCCCAGCAAAGTTTTCAGTCTTGACTGCCTCGCAAACCCAAATCAGAGGTATTTTCACATTTTTAACCATTACCTTTTTCAAAATGTATTGATGCTCTAATTTTGAATTGCCAAAGTGTTTCTTACTACCCAAGTTGGGCCCATATTGATGTTTCACATGTGCTGTGCTGTGCTTAGTCGCTCAGTCGTGTCCGATTCCTTGAGACCCCATGGACTGTAGTCCGCCAGACTCCTCTGTCCATGGGGATTCTTTAGGCAAGAATATTGGAGTGGGTTGCCATGCCCTCCTCCAGGGAATCTTCCCAACCCAGGGATTGAATCCAGGTCTCCCACATTGCAGGTGGATCCTTTACCATCTGAGCCACCAGGGAAGCCTATATTCCTGCACAAAGGTTAGGAGTGATTGCCATTTTTTTGCTTAGGGTTAAAAGTGTACATCTTTGGCTTTGTGAGCTGGTTGGTGTTCAGTCTCACAGTCTCATATCTGTCTCAACCACTCACCCCTGCCACTGTTATTCCAAAGCAGCCATAATCAATATAGAAATGAATAAATAAGACAATGTTCCAATATAAATTTGCTTATAAGAAAAAGAAGAGGGGTATGGGCTGAATTTGGTCTATGGGCTGTGTTTGCTGATCCTGGGTTATAGTTAAACTCTGATTTCAATAAGTGCATAGCCACCATTAATATGCATGTGAATATATAAGCAAGTTCAGTTCAAAAAGAAATTCATTTGGGGATATAATAGTGATAATATAATCACAATTACTGTAATAGTTATCATTCTGGAAGGACCTTTCCATAGGTCAGGCACTTTACGTAGTGTTTTAACGTAATTCCTCAATATCCACATCAACCCTGTGAGTAGGTACTGTTATCATTGCCCTATGGCAGATGAAAAAACAAGAGTTTAGACACTTAACATTTATTCAGTGTTCTAATTGAAAGGTAGCAGTTTGGGATTTAAGGTAATCTCTGCTGAGTCCAAGTTGTAAATTGTTGCTATTGTTCAGCTGCTAAGTTGTGTCCGACTCTTTGTGACTCTATGAACTGCAGCACGCCAGGCTTTCTGTCCTCCACTATTTCCCTGAGTTTGCTCAGATTCATATACACTGAGTCAGTGATGCCATCCAACCATCTCATCCTTTGTCACCCTCTTCTCCTCTTGCCCAGCAACAGGGTCTTTACCAATGAGTCAGCTCTTAGCGTCAAGTTGCCAAAGTATTGGAGCTTCAGCTTCAACACCAGTCCTTCCAATGAATATTCAAAGTGGATTTCCTTTAGGATTGACTGGTTTGATCTCCTTTCTTTCCAAGGGAATTTCAAGAGTCTTCCCTCAAACCGCAGTACGAAAACATCAATTCTTCAGCGCACAGCCAAAACTCCATAATAGCTTAATAGAAATACTTGCAATTCAGGTTGTCATATACCTGGCAAGTTAGGGTGCAGGGAACCTATTCTGGGTGCAAGGAACTATCTCTCAATGTTCATTTTTCTACAAAGGAATTTCACTCCACTTCCTAGGAAGGAGCACTTTGTTTCATCCTTCTTTCCACCTTATTTCAGCTTGGAGTTCTCCCTATGATAGAAGAAATGATCATTCCGATTAAAGCCTGTACTTTCCTGAATCACATAATTATGGGGTTAAGACTGAACCATTATGATTTAAGCAGCATGAACCCAATTCTTTCACTTTTTGGAGAGAGCTATGTGCAGGCAAAGCTAATGCTTGCACTTGTAAATTCCATGAAGTAAGCTGAAGAAGCAGGGCTTCTTTCAGGTCCAGATTATCCAGCTGTGATGAGACAGATCAGAGACTTGAAGATCTCAAATTCTAAGATCAAAATGAAGATAGAAAGACTCTGCTATACTCTTCAATCCAGCTTTACTGGAAAAATTCTGAGCCTATTTTAATATTTACTGGCTCCTTGTCTGACAAATTGGTTAAGTTCTGAAAGATGGAAAGAGTGATTAATTAGGCTCCCTCAAACTCTTGACAATAGAAACCATAGAAATTACAGTACATGTCTGAGGTTGCTTAAGAACAAGTCCAGACTGTTTCTGGAGTGTTATCTACCCAAAGTATACCCAAAGGCACAGTAACTCTAAAGGCTGCTGAATCTCTCTCCATTTGACAACTCTTTGAGTTTCTTAAATGATTGCCTATAATGAAGCTAAGTAGAAAATGAACAAATTGCAGTCTGATCATGAAACAGGCTATAACTGAACTGAATGAAACAGTGTGAAATTGCAAAAGACTGTAGAATGAATTACAAGGGTCAGTGGTCACCACCACTTAAATGAACTGTTTGACATGATGAAGTTCAACTGCAAAGAGATGATTGATATAAGGACATGTAAGTAAAAGGAAGGGTAACCACCAATTTTCTGTTTTCATGGAGTTTTAATGTTCATCCTTAATGTAAGAAGAATTTAATTCAGACCAAAAAGTAGTCTTTAATTTAAAAAATGGTGGCAAGGCCAATAAGTTACTGAGATGAGGGGAAAAGCTCATTTGTCTATGACATTTTAAATGTCATATGTTTTCTTTTTTTAGAGTCTAGATTCTAGAAGTATTATCTAAGCCTATGACTTGAGAGACTCACCAGGACTATGTTTTCATGCAATCAGACAGACATAACAGATTCTGTTGGCATCATCTAGTGAGATTGCAGCCTGTCAGTTTACACTTCACAGCTACTGGGAAAGCAAAACTCTGTTTGGGTTGTGAAAATTCTCCCTGAGTAAGAAGTGCAATAGAGGGGAGAGGGATGTCTGGCAGGTAGAAGGTATTTTTTTCTTAAATTACTTTGAGGACTAAAACTTGTTAATCACACATCATTTAAGAGGCACAGTCACAAGCTAATTTGGAATTATTCCTGGTTTATCTACACAGCATCAGTAATAATACAGGTTTTCTTCCCAGTCTGTCATATTTAAGTATAAGATTATACCATAACTTGGTATAATATAAAAGAGGAGGAAGACAGAGTTCTATCTACTATAGTAACATTGGGTATAATCTTATGAATATGAATTCTTATGAATTTGAATTCTATGAATTCTCTCTACTGTTATTTAAATATAAATTTAGTCAGCCTTGGAAAGCTTCTGACCAATAAGTACATAGCATAGATATACAATAAATGGAAAAAGATAAACATGTATTAGTTGGATACAATAGAGAAATTGAGTTTCAGGTTATGAGTAAATTAATGAAAGACCAAACTATAGTGTACAGTCAATGTGTATAGAAGTGTACAGAATATTTGTACTGTACAAATTGTACCAATATTTGTATATAATATTTGTATTATATTCAAATATACTATTTTAAATATAAATTGTGGTTTAGGATATGGATAAATGGAGTAATTAACCCAGAGTAAAATATAAACATTGCTTCTAACTTGTTAGAAAACTTTTTTTGAACAATATAATTCTGGAATGCTTTTTATATAGTCAAGTTAATATATCAAAATGGTATATATATGCTTGGATTTATGTGATTAACTTTCAGGAGCTATTGGTTTTTTTCCCTTTGATAATCTTAAACAATGGAATAAAAATTGGTACTTTATAGATTAAGCACATATATAAATCAATGTCTACATATTTTTACATATACATGGCCTCTCTCCCTTCTCCTCCTATCAATCTTTTACTCCTCCAGAGGTAACCTAGTTTTGAAAAACTAAGATACTTTATTGAAGCCACTTAGAGCATCCCTGAAAACAAAACAAAACTGAATGACTTGAACTTTACAATGCTGCAAGAATTACTTTGTCTCTGTCCTCAGCGATAGCAAAATAATTGACTCTTTGAGGTGAATCAATATCAGTGCTTCACTCCTTTGCCAACCTTAAAAAAAAAATTATGGACATACTATAGGGATACTACGTTCCTATCACTGCTGTAGCAAATTGTCACAAACACAGTGGCTTAGGGTGACTGTTACATTATGTGGGGTCAGAAATCTTAAAATCCAAGTGTCATAGGAGCTGCACGTTTTCTGGAGGCTCTAGAGAGGAATCTGTTTCCTTGCCTTTTCCGGCTTCTAGAAGCCTCCTGCACTTTTTGGTTCATGGTCCCTCTTCTATCTTCCAAAACTATCGCTGACTCTGACATCCCTGCCTCTCCCTTATAAGAATCCTTATGAGTATACTGCACCCATTCAGATAATCCAGGATGCTCTCCTTTATCACAAGATCCTTAACTTAACCACATTTGCAAAGTCTCTTATGTCAGGTAAGTAACATTGACATTCTGAGCATTGGGATGTGCACATCTTTGGCAAAAGAGGAAGAAGACAGAGTTCTGTATACTATAGTAACATTTAGAACCCTGAGGCTAAATCTAATGTGGTTTTGGAAGAGAAAAATGGTAATAGAGATGGTAAAAGGAAAAGGCCTTTAGGAAACAGTTTGCATTCCTTCATTATCACTAAAACTACAATGAAAGAGGTTAATATAATCCCTATGAGATATTAAATGGGAAATAAATTCTGTTGAGGCATAAGCTGGTCTGTTTTTGGAGAGATTTTTTTTATTCTGGACCATAATGTATTTTAAAAATTATAGATATGAATTGTTTTCCCTTTCTCATTATCTGCCTTATCTGTCCTTCTACAGATATGTGGTGGAAGGAGAAAAAGGAAAAGTACTTCACACTCAAGAAATTTTGTTAAAAGCATCCATCTTAACACTTCATATATGTAATTCGTTGTAGGTGTCTAGTTCGCGGTGGTGGAGTTTTTCAAGACTGCCCGGTCCCCTGCCACCTTTGCTGAAGGGCGGGAAAGACGCTGGCCGGCCTCCCAGATTATTGGGGCGCGGGCCCCGAGCGCCGTCTTCTTCAAGCTCGGCGGCACCACCCTCCGCGTGGAACCTATCCCCGGCCTATCTATGTAATTTTTATAGGTGTCTAGTTTGGAGTTTTCAAGACACACCATAAAACATACTTATCACTTTTGATGGACTAGTATATTAGATAATCAGTTCTTTCATTCATTAGTTCCATCTACTGATATTTTATTGGCCATATCCTAGAGCCTATGCTAGATACTGGGTGGGCGTGTGTGTGTGTGACAAGCACAAACAGTATAAAATATGTGGGTTTTTTACAGTCCTTTCCAGACTCATCACCACTGAGAATTATTTTGTTACCTTTGGGAGATGGCAGCATACTGCTTGGTGATAGACAGGACTCAAAAATGTCTAAGTTTAGACAGGGCTCAACCATTTATCATTCCTCTTGTCTTGACAGATTACGAACTCCTTCGTGCCTCATATCTTTCCTAAATAAAATGAGAATTGCTTCAGACCTTACATAATGGTGTTTCTGAACTTTAAGTGAGGCAATCCATGTACAGTACTGAAATCAGCACCTGACACATTAAGAAGCCCTCAACAGATGTTAACTGTTATTATTTCCCAGTCCTCACTTATTTTCTTTAAGAATTATCTACTAACCAAAGATCCCCATACTTATCCTAATAGTGAGTAAAAGAGAAAGCTGGAGAAGAAGAGGACAGTAGGATTTGTTTTAGTTAAATCACAGGATTCCTCTTGGGAATGAAGAGAGGAAAGAGAAAAGAAACAAATAACAAAGAGGTATAAGAAATATGGAAAGTGAAAAAAAAATGATTTTTAAGAACATGCCTTAGTAAGATACTGACCTTAAGAAATTTTTTTTAAATTTTTTTATTATTATTATTATTTTTTACTTTACAATATTGTATTGGTTTTGCCATATATCAACATGCATCTGCCACAGGTGTACACGTGTTCCCCATCCTGAACCCCCCTCTTACCTCCCTCCCCATACTATCCCTCTGGGTCATCCCAGTGCACCAGCCCCAAGCTTCCTGTATCCTGCATCGAACCTGGACTGGCGATTCGTTTCTTACATGATATTATACATGTTTTAATGCCATTCTCCCAAATCATTCCCCCACCCACAGAGTCCAAAAGACTGTTCTATACATCTGTGTCTCTTTTTCTGTCTCGCATACAGGGTTGTAGTTACCATCTTTCTAAATTCCATATATATGCGTTAGTATACTGTATTGGTGTTTTTCTTTCTGGCTTACTTCACTCTGTATAATGGGCTCCAGTTTCATCCACCTCATTAGAACTGATTCAAATGTATTGTTTTTAATGGCTGAGTAATACTCCATTGTGTATATGTACCACAGCTTTCTTATCCATTCGTCTGCTGATGGACATCTAGGTTGCTTCCATGTCCTGGCTATTATAAACAGTGCTGCGATGAACATTGGGGTACATGTGTCTCTTTCAATTCTGGTTTCCTCAGTGTGTATGCCCAGCAGTGGGATTGGCAGTTCTATTTCCAGTTTTTTAAGGAATCTCCACACTGTTCTCCATAGTGGCTGTACTAGTTTGCATTCCCACCAACAGTGTAAGAGGGTTCCCTTTTCTCCACATCCTCTCCAGCATTTATTGCTTGTAGACTTTTGGATCACAGCCATTCTGACCGGCACGAGATGGTACCTCATTGTGGTTTTGATTTGCATTTCTCTGATAATGAGTGATGTTGAGCATCTATTCATGTGTTTGTTAGCCCTCTGTATGTCTTCTTTGGAGAAATGTCTGTTTAGTTCTTTGGCCCATTTTTTGATTGGGTCATTTATTTTTCTGGAATTGAGCTGTAGGAGTTGCTTGTATATTTTTGAGATTAGTTGTTTGTCAGTTGCTTCATTTGCTATTATTTTCTCCTGTTCTGAAGGCTGTCTTTTCACCTTGCTTATAGTTTCTTTTGTTGTGCAGAAGCTTTTAATTTTAATTAGGTCCCATTTGTTTATTTTTGCTTTTATTTCCAATATTCTGGGAGGTGGGTCATAGAGGATCCTGCTGTGATGTATGTCGGAGAGTGTTTTGCCTATGTTCTCCTCTAAGAGTTTTATAGTTTCTGTTCTTACGTTTAGATCTTTAATCCATTTTGAGTTTATTTTTGTGTATGGTGTTAGAAAGTGTTCTAGTTTCATTCTTTTACAAGTGATTGACCAGTTTTCCCAGCACCACTTGTTAAAGAGATTGTCTTTTCTCCACTGTATATTCTTGCCTCCTTTGTCAAAGATAAGGTGTCCATAGGTGTGTGGGTTATCTCTGGGCTTTCTATTTTGTTCCATTGATCTATATTTCTGTCTTTGTGCCAGTACCATACTGTCTTGATGACTGTGTAGTATAGCCTGAAGTCAGGCAGGTTGATTCCTCCAGTTCCATTCTTCTTTCTCAAGATCGCTTTGGCTATTCGAGGTTTTTTGTATTTCCATACAAATTGTGAAATTATTTGTTCTAGCTCTGTGAAAAATACTGTTGGTAGCTTGATAGGGATTACATTGAATCTATAGATTGCTTTGGGTAGTATACTCATTTTCACTATATTGATTCTTCCGATCCATGAACATGGTATATTTCTCCATCTATTAGTGTCCTCCTTGATTTCTTTCATCAGTGTTTTATAGTTTTCTATATATAGGTCTTTAGTTTCTTTAGGTAGATATATTCCTAAGTATTTTATTCTTTCCATTGCAATGGTGAATGGAACAAGAGAAATTTAATTTCTCTTTCAGTTTTCTCATTATTCCTGTGTCTTAAGACCCAATGGATTTCTGTGTGTTGATTTTATATCCTGCAACTTTACTATGTTCATTGATTAACTCTGTAATTTTCTGGTGAGTCTTTAGGGTTTTCTATGTCGTCCCCTTCTCCTCCTGTCATCTGCAAATTTCCCAGTTTTACTTCTTCTTTTCAATTTGATTCCTTTTATTTCTTTTTCTGCTCTGATTGTTGTAGCAAAACTTCCAAAACTATGTTGAATAATAGTGGTGAATGGGCAGGATTGTCTTGTTCCTGACTTTGCGGGGAAAGGGACTTTCAATTTTTCTTCCGTTGAGGATAATGTTTGCTGTGGATTTGTCATATCAGCTTTTATTATGTTGAGTATGTTCCTTCTATTCCTGCTTTCTGGAAGTTTTTATCATAAATGGATGTTGAATTTTATCAAAGGCTTTGTCTGCATCTATTGAGATAATCAGGACAGCTTTTTTAGTTTTTCAATTTGTTAGTGTGGTGTATTACATTGATTGACCAGCACAGATACAGAAGAATCCTTCCATCCCTGGGATAAAGCCAGCCACTTGGTCATGGTGTATGATCATTTTTAATGTGTTGAGCTTCTGATTGTTGATTAAAAGAATTTTATTAAAGATTTTTGCATCTATGTTCATCTCAAATTTATTGGCCTCTTAGTTTTTTTTTTTTTGTGGGAAATTTGTCAGGATTTTGAGTATTAGGGTGAGTGGTGGCCTCAAAGAATCAGACACGAGTTTACCTTCTTCTGCAATTTTCTGCAAGAGTTTGAAGTGGGATAGGCATCCAGTGTCTTCTCTAAATTTTTGGTAGAATTCAGCCTGGGGCTGCCATCTGGACCTGGGCTTTTATTTGCTGGAAGATTTCTGATTACAGTTTCAATGTTGACCACATGTGATGGGTCTGTTAAGATAAAGGATTTCTTCCTTGTCCAGTTTGGGAAAGGATACTTTTCAAAAAATCCTTTTTCCATTTCTTCCTGCCGTTGTCCATTTATTGAGATATAATTGCTGATAGTAGTCTCTTATGATCCTTTTTATTTCTTGTTGTCTGTATTCTGAGTCTCTGCCATTTTCTCCTTTGTTTCTTGATGAGTCTGGCAATGGTTTGTCAATTTTATGTATCCTTTCAAAGAAACATCCCTTTTGGCTTTGTTGCTTTTTTATGGTCTCTTTTGTTTTTTCAAATTTATTTCTCCACTAATTTTTGGATTTCTTTCCTTCTACTGCAGGAGGGTTCTTCATTTCTTCCTTTTCTAGTTGCTTAGGTGTAGAGTTAGGTTATTTATTTGACTTTTTTCTTGTTTCTTGAGGTATGCCTGTATTGCTATGAACTTTCCCCTTAGCACTGCTTTTACAGTGTCCCATAGATTTGGGGTTGTTGTGTTTTCATTTTCATTCATTTCTATGCATATTTTTATTTCTTTTTTGATTTCTTCTGTGATTTGTTGGTTATTCAGCAGCGTGTTGTTCAGCCTCAATATGTTGGAATGTTTAATATTTTTCTCCTGTAATTGAGATCTAATCTTACTGCATTGTGGTCAGAAAAGATGCTTGGGATGATTTCAATTTTTTTGAATTTACCAAGGCTAGATTTATGACCCAGGATGTGATCTATCCTGGAGAAGGTTCTATTTGCGCTTGAGAAAAAGGTGAAATTCACTGTTTTTGGGTGAAATGTCCTATAGATATCAATTAGGTCTAACTGGTCTATTGTATCATTTAAAGTTTGTGTTTCTTTGTTAATTTTCTGTTTAGTTGATCTATCCATAGGTGTGAGTGGGGTATTAAATTCTCCCACTATTATTGTGTTATTGTTAATTTCCCCTTTCATATTTGTTAGCATTTGTCTTACATATTGCGGTGCTCCTATGTTGGGTGCATATATATTTAAAATTGTTATATCTTCTTCTTGGATTGATCCTTTGATCATTATGTAGTGTCTTTCTTTGTCTCTTTTGATAGCCTTTGTTTTAAAGTCTATTTTATGTGATATGAGTATTGCTACTCCTGCTTTCTTTTGATCTCTGTTTGCATGGAATATCTTTTTCCAGCCCTTCACTTTCAGTCTGTATGTGTCCCCTGTTTTGAGGTGGGTCTCTTGTAGACAACATATATAGGGCTCTTGTTTTTGTATCCATTCAGCCAGTCTTTGTCTTTTGGTTGGGGCATCAACCCATTTATGTTTAAGGTAATTATTGATTAGTATGATCCCATTGCCATTTACTTTATTGTTTTGTGTTCGAGTTTATACACCGTTTTTGTGTCTCCTGTCTAAAGAATATCCTTTAGCATTTTTTGGAGAGCTGGTTTGGTGGGGCTGAATTCTCTCAGCTTTTGCTTGTCTGTAAAGCTTTTGATTTCTCCTTCATATTTGAATGAGATCCTTGCTGGGTACAGTAATCTGGGCTGTAGGTTATTTTCTTTCATCACTTTAAGTATGTCTTGCCATTCCCTCCTGGTCTGAAGAGTTTCTATTGAAAGATCAGCTGTTATCCTTATGGGAATCCCCTTGTGTGTTATCTGTTGTTTTTCCCTTGCTGCTTTTAATATTTGTTCTTTGTGTTTGATCTTTGTTAATTTGATTAATATGTGTCTTGGGGTGTTTCGCCTTGGGTTTATCCTGTTTGGGACTCTCTGTGTTTCTTGGACTTGGGTGATTATTTCCTTCCCCATTTTAGGGAAGTTTTCAACTATTATCTCCTCAAGTATTTTCTCATGGTCTTTCTTTTTGTCTTCTTCTTCTGGGACTCCTTTGATTCGAATGTTGTGGCGTTTAATATTGTCCTGGAGGTCTCTGAAATTGTCCTCATTTCTTTTAATTTGTTTTTCTTTTTTCCTCTCTGATCCATTTATTTCTACCATTCTATCTTCTATTTCACTAATCCTATCTTCTGCCTCCATTATTCTACTATTTGTTGCCTCCAGAGTGTTTTTGATCTCATTTATTGCATTATTCATTATATATTGACTCTTTTTTATTTCTTCTAGGTCCTTGTTAAAATTTTCTTACATTTTCTCAATCCTTGCCTCCAAGCTATTTATCTGTGATTCCATTTTTATTTCAAGATTTTGGATCATTTTCACTATCGTTATTTGGAATTCTTTATCAGGTAGATTCCCTATCTCTTCCTCTTTGGCTTGGTTTGTTGGGCATTTATTCTGTTCCTTTACCTGCTGGGTATTCCTCTGTCTCTTCATCTTGTTTATATTGCTGAGTTTGGGGTGGCCTTTCTGTATCCTGGCAGTTTGTGGAGTTCTCTTTAATATGAAGTTTTCTCGCTGTGGGTGGGGTTGTATCGGTGGCTTGTCAAGGTTTCTTGGTTAGGGAAGCTTGTGTCAGTGTTCTGGTGGGTGAAGCTGGATTTCTTCTCTCTGGAGTGCAATGAAGTGTCTAGTAACGAGTTATGAGATGTCAATGGATTTGGAGTAACTTTGGGCAGCCTGTATATTGAAGCTCAGGGCTGTGTTCCTGTGTTGCTGGAGAATTTGCGTGGTATGTCTTGCTCTGGAACTTGTTGGCCCTTGGGTGGTACTTGGTTTCAGTGTAGGATTGGAGGCGTTTGATGAGCTCCTATCGCTTAATGTTCCCTGGAGTCAGGTGTTCTATGATGTTCTCAGGATTTGGACTTAAGCCTCCTGTTTCTGGTTTTCAGTCTTATTTTTACGGTAGTCTCAAGACTTCTCCTTCTATACAGCACCATTGATAAAACATCTAGGTTAAAGATGAAAAGTTTCTCCACAGTGAGGGACACCCAGAGAGGTTCACAGAGTTACACGGAGAAGAGAAGAGGGAGGAGGGAGTTAGAGGTGACCCGAATGAGATGAGGTGGAATCAAAAGAGGACAGAGCAAGCTAGCCAGTGATCACTTCTTTATGTGTGCTCCACAGTCTGGACCACTCAGAGATGTTCATGGAGTTATACAGAGAAGAAAAGAGGGAGGAAGGAGACAGAGGTGGCCAGGAGGATAAAGGGGGGGAATGAAAAGGAGAGAGACAGATCCAGCCAGTAATCAGTTCCCTAAATGTCCTCCACCATCTGGAATACACAGAGATTCAGAGAGTTGGATAGAGAAGAGAAGGGGGAGGAAGGAGACAGAGGTGACCTAGTGGAGAGAAAGGAGAGTCCAAAGGGGGAGAGAGCAGTCAAGCCAGTAATCTCACTCCCAAGTAAAAATAGGTACTGAAGATTGGGTTCTTAAAAGTACAAAATTGATAACAAATACCAAAAAGCAAAGATTAAAATTCTAGAGTAGAGGTTGGATTTTCAAAAATACAATATTAAAGAAAAGAAGAAGAGAAAAAAAACAAAGTCACAAAAGTTACTGAAATATATATATATATGAAGTTTGCTTTAAAAAAGTCTTTTGTTGAAAATTAATAGTAGGTTATAAAAATGAAAATTAAAGGAGTAATAGAGGACGTAAAAATTTTAAAAAGTTAAAAAAAGAAAAGAAAAAGAAAAATTAAGAAAAGAATGATTGTAAAAATAGTAAAAATATATCTAGGAAGAGTTGGACTGTGAAGAAGGCTGAGCGCCAAAGAATTGATGCTTTTGAACTGTGGTGTTGGAGAAGACTCTTGAGAGTCCCTTGGACTGCAAGGAGATCCAACCAGTCCATTCTGAAGGAGATCAGCCCTGGGATTTTTTTTGGAAGGAATGATGCTAAAGCTGAAACTCCAGTACTTTGGCCACCTCATGCGAAGAGTTGACTCATTGGAAAAGACTCTGATGCTGGGACGGATTGGGGGCAGGAGGAGAAGGGGATGACAGAGGATGAGATGGCTGGATGGCATCACTGACTCGATGGACGTGAGTCTGAGTGAACTCCAGGAGTTGGTGATGGACAGGCAGGCCTGGTGTGCTGCAATTCATGGGGTCGCAACGAGTCGGACACGACTGAACGACTGAACTGAACTGAACTGAACTGAGGACTTTCCTGCTGTTGTTGTGGGCAGTGTGGGGTCAGTTCATTTTCAGATAGTTTCTTGGTCCGACATATTTCTCCAGATCTACAGGCCCTTTCCTATGTAGTCGGTACTAACTACAGGGTTTTAATCTATTGCACCTGACACTTCCAAGGCGGTTCCCTCGGTTTTAGCTTCTGTTTGCTGGTCTCTTCAGCGTCTGATTTCCGCCCTGACACAAGGGGGCGGTGGTGGACACTTTTTTAGGCTCACTTGTTCAGTCGCGCTGTGGGGAGGGAGGGACGCTGCAAACAAGTAACACTGGCGTATGCTCCTAGTGCCTCAGCCACACTGGGCCTGCCCCTGCTCACGGCGCGTGTACCCTCCCTGCCCACACTGCTCAGGCTCTGGGTTACTCTGCCAGGAACCATCCAAGGCTGGCCCTGGGCTGCATGTACCTCCCAGGTCTAAGCCGCTCAGGTTCAGGCATTCAGGTAGTCCTCAGAGGCGCAGACTCCGTTGGGCCTGCGTTTTGTGCCCTTCCCAGCTCCGAGTAGCTCGGGTGATGAGGTGTTTGATGAGTGCAGTCACTGCGACTTATCGCCTCTCCCGTCCCTGCCGCTCAGTTTTCTGGGTGTACAATCGGCGCACCGTCTCAGGCAGATGACTGTCCAGAACCCCAAGAAGTATTAGTAAGCAAAGAAGCCTGCTTGCAGTTTGGTAGATAATGTCTCTCTGGGGCTGCGATTGCCCCCTTCTGGCTCTGGCTGCCTGTCACCGGAGGGGGATGGTCTGCAGCCGGCTAGTTCTGCTCCGCCCTTTGTTCTGTGCCCGGGCCTGGCGGTGTCTTAGGGCTTTTCGCGTGGTAACTATCCCACAGTCTGGTCTGCTAGCACAAATTAGTTCGCTCTGTTTACCCTCGGGGGCATTGTGGCCTGATGCTTACTCTAAGCAATGCAGCCCGCACCTCCCTGCCCAGCCCCTGCGTGCTAGTGGCGGGCGCAGGCGTCTGCACTGCTCCGCTGGGGGAGTTACCTTTAGGCTCCTAATCTGTGGGTTTTATTTACTTATTTTTCCTCCCTATTATGTCGCCCTCTGTGCTTCCAAGGCTCAGCACAGACTCAGCAGTGAGAGTGTTTCCTGGAGTTTGGAAACTTTTCTCTTTTTAAGATTCCCTTCCTAGGACGGAGCTCCGTCCCTACCTCTTTTGTCTCTTTTTTTGTCTTTTATATTTTTCCTACCTCCTTTTGAAGACAATGGGCTGCTTTTCTGGGTGCCTGATGTCCTCTGCCAGCATTGAGAAATTGTTTGGTGGATTTTACTCAGCGTTTAAATGTTCTTTTGATGAATTTGTGGGGGAGAAAGTGGTCTCCCTGTCCTATTCCTCCATCTTAGGACCGCCTCCTGACTTAAGAATTTTTAAGGAAATATTGTGAGACTAAAACTGCTTTTATTTAAGGTTGCCAGATCATTTTTTCATTCATTCATTCAACAAATGATTGATGAGGTAACACTATGCATCTATATCCTGTGCTAGGTACTCATTGACAGGCCTGAGAGAAAAAGCAAACTGGGTTTCCGTCTGCATTTAGCTTTTGTAAAAGCAAGATGACAAATGCTATTGAATAATCAGTCGTACAGATGTTAAATTATTAATGTTCTAACTGCTACAAAAATCACTGCAGATGGTGACTGTAGCCATGAAATTAAAAGATGCTTGCACCTGGGGAAAAAAGCTATCACCAACCTGGACAGCATATTAAAAAACAGAGATATTACTTTGTCAACAAAAGTCCGTCTAGTCAAAGCTATGATTTTTCCAGTCATCATGTATGGATGTGAGAGTTGGCCTATAAAGAAAGCTGAATACCGAAGAATTGATGCTTTTGAACTGTGGTGTTGGAGAAGACTCTTGAGCATCTCTTGGACTGCAAGGAGATCCAACCTGTCCATCATAAAGGAAATCAGTCCTGAATATTCACTGGAAGGACTGATGCTGAAGCTGAAGCTCCAATACTTTGGCCACCTGATGTGAAGAACTGACTCACTGGAAAAGACCCTGATGCAGGAGGATAAGGGGATGACAGAGGATGACATGGTTGGATGGCATCACTGATTTGATGGACATGAGTTTGAGGAAGCTCCAGGAGTTGATGATAGACAGGGAAGCCTGTCGTGCTGCACTCCATGGGATCACAAAGAGTTGGACACGACTGAGCAGCTGAACTGAAATGAACTGCTACAACTGAAAAAGTAGAGGAGTTTGATAGTTTAAAATACACAGGATGGTCAACAAAGCATTCCCTGGAATCTGAAGAATGATTAGGTGAAGTAGTATAGACTTTGCTAGGGACAAAAGGAAGAAATGTGGCTGAAGTGCTTTCAGTGAGGTAGTGCTTGCAGTGAAAGGTGACTGAAGGGGTAGATAGATGTCAGACCATGCAGGGTCATGAGGATCTTAGTAATGATTTTGATCTTGACTTTAGGAAAAATGGATTGGTATAACCAGATTTCCAACGTGAAGGGATTTTTCTTCAAACAGAAACTGCTTGGAATAGAAGCAGATCTGTGGATGGACTCATTGGAGACTATTGTATTAGTAATGGTGAGAGGCGATAATGACTAGGAATAGGTTAGTGATGTTGTAAATGTGGATGTGAATATGACTTTAAAAGCTATTCAAAAGTGAATCATCAGATTTCACTAATAATGATTGAGTGAGTGAAGGACCAATAAGAATATGACACAGACGACTCCTAATTTCTGACTTGAGTAACTGGATAGATAGCAGCTATTTCCTGGGAAGACTGGAGAGGACTAGAAATTGTGTTGGATTTATTTCTGACTCATTGAAAACTCTGTCCTCAAAATGAAAGCAGAGTTTATCTAGAATTAAAATCATCTCCCTAGAAATGAGTCAAAAGTAAAAATTAACTACAAACATGATATTGAAATTTACTGTTGAAAGGTATGCAAGTTGACAACACTAGAGTTGTGATTTGGAGGGAAAATTTGTTTATTCAATCAGAAAATAAAAAACATTCTGCATCGTGGTTGTTTTCTTTGTTTATTTGTTTTCACTGCACAGAGGGAGCCAAGAAAAATTCTCTGTAATATTGCAGACTAAACAACATTTTCAACACAATCTGCATGGAAACCCAATTTCTGAAGCAGTAGGACTTTTCTTGGTTGGAAAGTAATGGTCATTATTATAATGTCTGAATGAATTTAAAGCCATTGCACTACCTTGCTGGCTGAGGCTGAAGACTTTGGCTTCTGCTATAAATCTGAAAATAGTAAAGGTTGTTTTCTACTGGAAACTGAAGAAATATTGTGCAAAGAGGAGAATACGAATTTGTTTGTAAGCCCAATAAGTTCTTGTTATAAGAGAAAGATGGAAACCATCAAAGAAAAATGAAAATTTTGTCAACTATGAAAAGTCTGCAAGGTCAGGCTCTAGTAGACAATATTTCAGCAGAGGCTGTCCTCACTGCACTAGAGATGGTGCAGTTATTTGGATTCACATGCATAATTTATAACAACTCTTTATTTTTTTAATTATTTTGATATGGACCATTATTTTAAAGTCTTTATTGAATTTGTTACAATATTGCTTCTATTTTGTTTTTTTGTCCACAAGGCATGTAGGATCTTAGCTCCCCAACCAAGGATTAAACCCACACCCCCTGCATTGGAAGGTGAAGTCTTAATCACTGGACCACCAAGGAGGTCCCTATAACAATGCTTTAAACAAGGACAGTAGAAATAAGCTACCTATGAATTTCAAGAGAAGAAGTTCTACTCTGAGTGACAAGGCAAGGAGCAGGTATTTGGAAGATTGCTAAAAGTTGAACCAAGATAAGAAGGAATCTTTCTTCAAGATTCCTGTCTTAATCACACACCTAGCATACATCTTGATTACTTAGTAAAGTTAGTGAATAATGAAGAAAAAAAGGAGGCCAATTGTGGCAGGATTCTAGGACTTAGAAAAAAGAAACAGGCAGATTTGAGGAAATAGATGTCATGCAGATAAGCCTCAGATTCTTGAAGAAAGACTCCCCAAGACTCTCACAGGCTGTTTTTCCAATCTCTGTCTCTAGGATTAGGGCTTCCCTAATAGCTCAGTTGGTAAAGAATCCGCTTGCAATGCAGGACACCCTGGTTTGGGAAGATCTGCTGGAGAAGGAATAGGCTACCCACTCCAGTATTCTTGGGCTTCCCTTGTGGCTAAGCTAGTAAAGAATCCATCTCCAATGCTGGGTTCGATCCCTCGGTTGGGAAGATCCCCTGGAAAAGGGAAAGGCTACCCACTCCAGTATTCTGGCCTGGAGAATTCCATGGACTGTATAGTCTATGGGGTCTCAAAGAGTTGGACCCCATGATCTCTAGGATCACCAGAGCAAGCCTAATGCAGAGCTGAAGAGAATATGATTTACAAGATTTTTTTTTTCTGAAATCAAGGTTGATTACAAAATGGATTACTATGACTGCTTAAAGACCTATGGCCTTACATTTCCCAGAACCCTCCTTGAAAACTGAATGGCTATAATTCATCTGCTGAATATGGTTGCACATTTCAATGTGGTAGCTATATGAGTACTCAAAAACATATGAGCACTGTGTTATGAGCACAGAAGGGTGGATTCACCCTGTCTGGACAACTTACAGAAGTTAGAAGGAGTGTTTTTTTTTTTTTTTTTTTTTCTTTTTGCACCAAAATCCTGCATTGAACCTTATCTCGTTTTACATTTTACATGTTTTATTCTTAACAGAGTTAATACATATATTAATCTTTTAAATTCATATATATCAATACTGTATTGGTGTTTTTCCTTCTGGCTTACTCTGTATAATAGGCTCCAGTTTCATCCACCTCATTAGAACTGATTCAATGTTAAAACTAGGTTATTTACATTTATTAAAGGTTAATATATATTAATTTATTTGTGTACAGATGAGTGTATGTGTGTTAAGTTGCTTTATTTGTGTCTGACTCTGTGTGACTCTGTGGACTGTAGCCCACCAGGCTCCTCTGTCTATGGGATTCTCAAGGCAAGAATACTGGATTGGGTGGCCATACCCTCCTCCAGGGGATCCTCCCAACTCAGGGATCGAACCTGCATCTCTTAGATCTCCTGCATTGGCAAGCGGGTTCTTTACCACTAGTGCCACCTGGGAAGGCTAATGGAAGTGCATACCTCAGTGAATTTTCGTTAAAATGGGCATAGTGTATGCGTGCATGCTAAGTCATTTCACTCGTGTCCAACTCTTTGCAACTCTGTGGACTGTAACTCTCCTGGCTCTTTTGTCCATGGGATATAGTACAACTATGCGATCAACACACAGATAAAAACATAGAAAATTTCAGGATGCGAGAAATTCCCTCTGTGCCCCATCTCTGCCAATTTCCCCCCAAAGAAATCATTATCTTGACTTATATAACCATAATTAGTTTGACAGATAGTAGTATCTTATATAAATAATATCCTAAAGTATGTATTTTTGTATATATCTTAATATTATGATTTAGAGATTTATCCAAATTGCTGTATAGAGCAGCAATTTGAATATACTATAATATGTATCTATGTGTACTACATTGATAGAGTATTAATTTAAAGTAGACTCAATAAATCAAGGATTCACTTTGTAATCTCTAGGAAATCAATCTCTCCTGCTTTTTGTGATCCCATGTACTGTAACCCACCAGGCTCCTCTGTCCATGGGATTCTCCAGGCAAGAACACTGGAGTGGACTGCTTTTTCCTTCTCCAGGGAATCTTCCCAACCAAGAGATTGACCCGGGTCTCCAGTATTGCAGGCAGACTCTTTACCATTTGAGCCACCAGGGGAGCCCAAATAATAATACAATATATAGTTAATAAGGGTACAGTGATAAAGAATCTGCCTGACAATGCAGGAGATGCAGAAGTGGGTTCAATTCCTGGGTCAGAAAGATCCCTTGGAGAAGGAAATGGCAATCTATTCCAGGATTCTTGCCTGTAAAATCCAACAATCAGAGGAGCCTGGAAGTCTACAGTCTACAGGCTTGCAAAAAGTCGGACACAACTGAGCAACTGAGCACATATAGTATAGTTGAGTTCAGTTCAGTCGCTCAGTTGTGTCTGATTCCATGAACCGCAGCACGCCAGGCCTTTCTGTCCATCACCAACTCCCAGAGTCTACCCAAACCCATGTCCATTGAGTCAGTGATGCCATCCAACCATTTCATCCTCTGTCGTCCCCTTCTCCTCCTGCTCTCTATCTTTCCCAACATCAGGGTCTTCTCATCAGGTGGCCAAAGTATTGGAGTTTCAGCTTCAACATCAGTCCTTCCAGTGAACACCCAGGACTGATCTCCTTTAGGATGGACTAGTTGGATCTCCTTGCAGTCCAAGGGACTCTCAAGAGTCTTCTCCAACACATAGTTAAGAAAGAGAAAATAGAAATATTAAAAATGCATTTGATTAATTCATAATAAGTCAAGAAAGAAGAAGAAGGAAATGAGAAAAAGCGAAAAAGCAGTAAGCTGATAGATCTAGATCCAAATATACCAGTGATACTATTAAAAGATAAAGATGTTCATTCTGGATGAAAATAGATCTAACTATTTTCTGATTATAATAAACACTTTAAGAAAGATTGAAAGTAAAATGATGTAAAAAATTATGCTGTGCAAAATAAACCAAAAGAATGTTTAGTTTTACTAAAGTCATACAAAAATACTTTAAAACAAATTGCATCATTTAAAGATGATATTTCATAATGATAAAAGGTTGAACATACTGAGGAGATATCATGATATTATAGTCAATATCTTTTGATATCCAAAATATAGCTTTAAAATGTAGAGAACAAATATTGGCAAAAATATATGTAAGTACTCATATTCACAATCATAGTAGGATATTTTGCCATACCTCTTTCAGTTACTCTTAACAGAAGGGCACAAAAATGAGGAAGCACATAATGTATTTGAACAACACCATTAATGAAAATTACTGACATACAGAACATTCTACCCATGAACAACAGAATACGCTTTTTCCGCCAAGGGCACATGAAACATTTAACAAAAAAGACCATGTCTTGAATCATAAAGCCCCTAAGGTTTAAAAATCATACAGAATATTTATCTGACCACAATGAAATTAAGCAAGTAACAAATAGCAAACAATAACAACACCATCCCAAATAAATATCTAACACTATAGTGAGTAAATAACACAATTCTAAATAACCTATTCTACAAATTGTCAAGGAAATCGGAAAATATTTTAAGCTAAATGAAAATAAAAAGAAAACAAACAAACTCATGGTATGTAGCTGAAGTGGTGCTATGTGAAATTTATAGACTGAGACGCATATTGGGGAAAGAAGAAAGCCTAAGCATTAATAATTGAAGAGTCCATCTAAAGAAGCTAGAGAATAACAGCAAACCAAAGGAAAATACAGGAGAAGAAAATAAATAATAAAGACAAAATGCACAAGCAATAAAATAGAAAATAAATGAACAACAGAGGACCCAATTGGAGAAGGCAGTGGCAATCCACGCCAGTACTCTTGCCTGGAAAATCCCATGGATGGAGGGGCCTGGTAGGCTGCAGTCCATGGGGTCGCACAGAGTTGGACACAACTGAAGTGACTTAGCAGCAACAGAGGACCCAATAGAACCAAAATTAGTTATTTAAAAATACTAAGCTATTTTTTAAAAATAGCAAAACTGATTAAGAAGGAAGGAAATTACCAAATCAAGATTTTTTTAAACAGAAAATCATTACATATTCTAGTATACTAAGCAAAGACAAAATATAATGGACAGGTCTATTTCTAGAAGTTAAACATTTAATGGACAGATTTCTTAAAAATGTATTTTTTCAAATTGGCTTGAGAAGAAATATAAAATGTGAGTAGTCTGTGAGTAGTCTTACATAAGAAATTGAATAAGGAATTAAAGCCATGGTTTCACATGTAAGGTTTCTCAGTTCAGTTCATTTCAGTCGCTCAGTGGTGTCTGACTCTTTGCGACCCCATGAATCACAGCATGCCAGGCCTCCCTGTCCATCACCAACTCCTGGAGTCCATCCAAACCCATGTGCATCGAGTCAGTGCTGCCATACTTCAGTATTCTTGCCTTGAGAACCCCATGAACAGTAAACTTTCTAGACATATACAAAAGCTCTTTCAGAAAATAGAAAAAAGACTTGAATTCTAGTATGAAGTCAGCATAAACATGTGTCCGATATTTGACAAGAAAATTTTAAGAAAGTCAAATTGTATACTACTGTCTCTCATAATCATAAATGCAAAAACCCTAACAAAATATTAGCATATCAAATCCAAAAAATAAATAAAAAGAATAATATGCCATTATTATATTGATCTACTTTCAAGAATGGAAAGCTGGTGGGACATTAGTAAAGCAGTTTATTTTAGATGCCCTTTACTAAGCCACGTTTCCTTCTCAGCTGAATTCTAAATGATTTGCCTCATGTTTCTTGACTTTTCCAAGTTAATTTTTTATATTATCCTGTTTCCTTTCCCTTGACTTTCAGAAATCTTAATCTTATTTAAGTCTGTAATTGTCCCTACTAACTTCAATTCAAAATCTCCTTTTAGCAAAGCTTGGGTAGCCTTGAGTAAACCGTTTCAGGCATAAAACTCTCCCTATTGGAGCAATTTCTGAGTTCCCTAACTCAGCCTGCTCTGTGAAGTATTTTTCTGTATGGCTTCCTGTGTTCCCTCCTATGGGAGCTGAACAAATTCTTAAACCTTTAGAAACTTGCATTAGGGCTGAAATGATGTTATAAACACTGCCTAGTCAGCTGTATTTTCTTTGATAGGATTACATAGAAAATAGTATCTGAAGTAAAAGTTTATATGCTTGCTTTTTATTGGTGATAGCAATACCATGGGAACTGAGGTCTGAGGGACCACAGTACCAATAAAGCATAAGCAAATAGATTTTGCTTCAGGTTCTGATTTCTCAGTTATAAAAGGGAGTGTACAGATATACAGGAGTGAGGCAGCCACAGCTCTGTAACAAGGCTAAGTTTTTGCTTTAGCTTAGTGGGCGTTTTCCTAGAAGCAGTGTGGAACTACTGCATCTCAAATAGTCCAAACCAGGAGGATGTTGAGAGGGAATTTATCCTGGTTCCCTCTGGACTCTCATCCCTCATTGGTCAAAGTTGTCCCCATGGGGGATTAATCTGGCCTTCATTTACAGGTGTCTCACCTGATTGTCTCGACTCCCATCAGAAAGCCAAATTCCTCCATCTGCTGCGTGGAACTTTTTTTTGTCAAAAGTGGTGGGGTGAGCAAACATCACAAAATTTAGCTTTAGATTGTTCTGTAGTAATTTGAACACGGTCCACGTAAAATCAGTGGATTTGCAGTAACTTGGACAACATAATTGGCTTAGGAAATATGGGTGAGCTTTAGATCTGTGGTGGCAATCAGTGGTATCCAGTATTCTCATGAACCCCAACTCAGCCTTTTAAGCTCCAGAAATCAGTCCATACTTCCAGTGTTAGCCTTTTAATGAACAAAAATTTTTAGTGGTATATAGTTTGACACTCAAGAACACCATTAGATTGACTGTCTGATTTTTTGCATATTCCATGCTACTACATTTTAAAAATCTGGGACCTAGTCCTAGCAGAGCACCCTCAAGTTAGTATCTCCAACTAATTTATCATTCAAAAAATATATCACATGTTGAAATTCATTATATTAATGAATTTATTAATTATATATTAATATAATTAATTATGCATTAATAATACTAATGCTAATAGCAAGATTTCTCAAAATCAGTAATTCTACCCAAACACATTTTTGTTTCATATTTTATAGCACTTCTTAGAGTAGACTCATTAGTTGTGCTAAACTATCTTTAGCAAGTGTGCCCCATGTACTTCTCAGACATTGTAAAATTTGGTATGATAACTAAAACTGAATCAAGTTTATGTGGTTATAAATAATAGCATCTGTAAAATGAAATGGGCTTCCCAAATGGTGCTGCTGCTGCTAAGTCACATCAGTCATGTCCGACTCTTTGCGACCCCATAGACAGCAGGTAAAGAATCCACCTGCCAATGCAGGAAATGCTAGAAACATGGGTTTGATCCTCGGGTATGGAAGATCCCCTGGAGTGGGAAATGGCACCTCACTCCAGTATTCTTGCCTGGAAAATTCCATGAGCAGAGGTGCCTGGAGGGCTGCAGTCCACCGGCCCTCAAAACGTTGGATATGACTGAGCAACTGAGTACAAAATGAAATAAATTTAGAGAAGAGTGAAATTGAAGACTGGGTGATTAGAAGTAATGAAAAAAAAAGATCAATATGCTAACTGGCTTATATGCTGTTTAACACTTTTATAGACAAATTACAATGAAACTGGAAATTGTGTTATTACATAAGAGGTGGCTACTTCTGAGTCCATTCCTATCAGCATATCCATTAATTGTGTTTAGAAGATGGATTAGAATTTAACTTGTCACTGATGGCTCTTAGTAAAGCTTGGAAAGAATTGCTTTTCGATGTTCCCCACTCAGCAGTCCCAGAGGACCTGGGAAGAGTATTATGTTCTTCTTGGCATAATATTCTAAGAAGATGCCAATGCTTAGCCAAAGCAGTTACATTAGGAAGAGTAAATGTTTGAAAGAAGGCAGTGCCACTTTGCTTAGCTAAACAGAGAATCCCTAGAAGGGAACTTGCCTGGTGCTCGGCAAGTGATGCATGCAGGCTGCTGATGGTGAGTGAAGGGTATTGAGTAAAGAAGCTGGCTCCTCCAACTTGCACAAACCAAATACCTGATGCTCGCAGGTATAACTCCATTGTTATATTCATGATTCCTGCCAAGCCAGGATATCCCAGAACTTTGGTCTGTCTACACTTGTATCTGGGCTGCAGTTAAAACGTTGATTCCCGGACCTCACTCCATATATATTAAATTTGCAATAATTTGTTTAAACTAATTTTAAAGCAAACTAAAGTTTGGAGACTGTAAATTGGCTTGGAATATAGAGGTTAAGAGGTTATCCACTAGGGGTTAAGAACATGGACCCTGAATTAGCTCTACCTGGACTCATTAAGTGTGTTGAGACGGTAATTGTACTTTTCTTATGAGCCTTTAACTCCACATATAATATGTGCAGGACGATGTGGGCTCTAATGACAGTTGTCAAAGCATAGTTCCATGCTGTCACTGCCTTTGCTCTTTGTGTGCTGCCTTTTAATAAGTTCATTTCCCCTTTAATAACACCCCGAATGATCATTTTAATTGCATTTCAATTGGGGAGGTTTTTAATTGAAAAAAATGATGTTTTGCATTTTTCTGGAGTCAAGGGCCTGTTTACCATGGTCTCGTTACTTCTCTACACATGCGGAAGCGTAGAATTATGTAAAGTAGAAGCATCATTGTTCACCTCAATAAATGTCAGAGGATAGCAGGCTGAGTTATCCCCAAATAACTGAAATAATTGGGACCCAGTGAGCAATTCAGAATTCTCTGGAGTTTAAAAACAAGTGTAGAATATCTTAGCTGGAAGGAAACTGAGTGAAGAGTGAGGAATCCTACTGAAAAGAGAATCTGGGCTATTTTCAAGCAAACAAATTATTGGAGAGTACAATACACTGCATTATTCACATACTCCATTATGTCTCTGACTTCAATAAATAATTAATCCTCCATAAAATGAATACCTACCATAAGTTTCAGCTTGAGCTGAAGAATGTATTGTATATAATGTCCTCGATAAAATTTTTAACTCTAAATAATGTTAGCTGATTTAAAATAAAATAAAACCATTGTGTTTCAGATACAAATGTCAGTTCTCAGTCATAGTATTCTTAGTCTCAAGGTCCTCAAGACTCTAAGAATTTCCTGAGAAGTAATATATTTCATAAATTATCTTCACTCTCTAAATGCATTTTGTTTTCCTTCCCTGTTCTTGGACTATTGAAAATCATTACCATTGCAGCAAGACGAAGTTTTGTGCCTTTACAAATACTGACATTTATTCTTAATGACTACTAGAGTGGAAGCCAAAAAGCAATTGCAATAAATTCTACACAAAAAGTCCTTTTAGTCACAATTATGGTATTTGTGTAAACTTTAAAATCCTTAATTGTATATGTCTCAAAAGACAAATTCTCCATTATCATTAAAATATAAAATATAATTTCATAAAACCATTTTGTTTTCTAAAACAAAATCTGAAACTTGTAACTAATTCTGACTCTCAAAATATTGTTCTTTTTTCCTAAATTCCAATGTAAATGGTCACTTTTTTGCAACTACCCTCCCCCAAAATGTAGCAAAAATTTCCATACATTCTGAGCTCTTAAAAAAATTATCTTATTGAAATAAAGTCTGAGCACTTATTTTATAAAAACTCCCTATTATCTGCCTAGAATTTCATAAGTGGTTTTTTTCTGAAGCACATTAGTGCTATTATTTTTTACTCAATTGATTGTAAAATGTAATGATCTTCCTGCCAGCTTACTTGTTTCTCTCTCTTCTTTCCTCACATTTCTCTATGCCTGGGTTAGAGGATGCTCAGGTATTTAATCTGGAGCAGACTGAGTTCTGAGTTTGTTTTTGTTTTCTCTTTATAAATCAATCCCTATTACTAAACAAACTTGGCCCATAGAAAGATAAGTTGCTTCGCTTTTATACCACACGGACAAATTTCTTATCGCTACCACCAAATTGACTACTATGGGGTTATTGGAATTGCAACATTGGCCAAAACTTAGCCACTGCTTCTGATGAGAAATGCTCTTGTTTGATCCTTGGCATCCTGATTCAGAACAATTTTGTCTTGATTCTCCAGAGTAACTTCTATTTGTCCTTTTAATGCACTATGACATCGTACTGTAAATCCTGTTTATCTGTATCCTCTATTAGGCTATAATTTTCATAAGGGAAAAATTGTCTGCCTTGTATCTAACTATATGTGGCACAAAATGTAAGAATATTTGTGTATAAAATTAACAATGAAAAATCCCTGACTTTAAGGCAATTGAGCAGGAAATTAAGAAGGAAACTAAGAAGGAATACAGAAGGGAAAGGCCTGAGTGGTGGGCAGGATATCTAATATCTTATTATTAACACTGTTATCTTAAATGCCTCTTGTGAAATACATCTAAGCTTCTTCCATGAGAGATTTGAACTAGAGATCATTGTCAGCTTTGGCTGTCTAATAATTTCATTTTGCTATCCTTCCAAGTTAATTTGAACAGGAAGTGCAGAAGGGAAGCTAAATTTATGTGCATCCTTGCAAATGTGGATGAATGTGTTGTCATGAGAGGAAGGGAGGAGAAAGGGAGCAAGGGAAGGAAAGAGAGGTAAAGGGAGAACAGATAGAGACTGAGAAATGTAGATTTGAGGCAGGCATGACGTTAGATACAGCGGTTGAATCAGCTCAGACATGTCAGGTATAGTTATTAATTATAAAAAGTCACAGCTGAAATGAAAATAACTATGCACCAAAACTCTGCCTTTGATAAGAAAAAGCTTGAATGAAACACTGGGAATGTAGGGCAGGGGGTAAACTGTGTAGAATATAAGACTTAATTTGACCACCAGGGGGCAATAGGGTATTTTCTTATTTAAAATGTGATGTGTTTAAAGAAAAAACTTAATTTAAAATTGTTCTTCAAAATGGAGACACAGATGCAGAAAATGAATGTATGGATACAAAGGAGGAAAGCAGATAGAATGAATTGGGAGATTGGGGTTGACATATACACACTATTATATATAAAATAGATAACTAATAAGAACCTACTGTATAGCGTAAGGAAATCTACTCAATCCTCTGTGATGACCTAAATGGGAAGGAAATACAAAAAGAGGGGATAAAAGTACACATATGGACTCCCCATGTCGCTCAGTGGTAAAGAATCTTCCTGCCAAGTAAGCAACCTGGGTTTCATCTCTGAATTGGGACGATTTACCCAAAGATGGAAATGGCAACCCATTCCAGTATTCTTGCCTGGGAAATCCCATGGACAGAGGAGCCTGGCAGGTTACAGTCTGCATGCTAAGTTGCTTTAGTCGTATCCGACTCTTTGTGACCCCGTGGACCATAGCTCCCCAGGCTCTTTTGTCCACGGGATTCTTCAGGCAAGAATACTGGATTCAGGCAAGAATACTGGAGTGGGTTGCTGTTGCAACAGTCTATGGGGTTGCAAAAGAGTCAGACACCACTTACAACAGCAGTGGTGTCAGGCTAAACAACAGCAACAACATAAGTGTACGGCATTGTAAAGCAACTATACTCCAATAAAAATAAATTTAAAAAGTGCATGTATGCATGCTCAGTCCTTCATTCGTGTCCTCTTCTTTGTGACCTCATACACTGTAGCCCAGCAGGCTCTTTTGTCCATGGAATTATCCAGGCAAGAATACTGGAGTGGGTTGCAACTTCCTTTTCCAGGGATCTTCCCAACCCAGGGACTGAACCTGTGTCTCTTGACTTTCCTGCATTTACAAGTGGATTCTTTACCACTGACCACCTTGGAAGCCCCAAATAAAATAAGGCACAGATGCAAAAAAGCATTTCTTCAATAAGTCACATTTACTCAACACCCACTATGTGCAAACACTTGAAAAAATATGTGAGGAAATTCCTTAAATAATGTACACAGTTCATAAACATTTAAAATGGAATAATTATTAAATCCAAAATCAGTTCACATAGAACTTAAGTTCACATATCTAACTTAAGCCAATGCTTTCTAATTCAATTAAGATATAAGTAGCCAATATATATGCTTCTTGTAATAGCAAGCTATAATTTCGTTTTTGTCACTGACATTTAGCATTATATTGATTTCAGTGTATAGCAATGATTCAATATATGTATATATCATGAAATAGTCACCACAAAAAACTAGTTAACATCCATCATCACACACAGTTACATTTTTTTTTCCTTTTTGAAAACCTTTAAGACCTACTCTCTTAGCACACTATAATTTCTTGAGTGGCATCCTACATCCTCTGTGCAAATGCTCTGAATAAATTCCAGTAACTAACTGAGTAGTAATTGTCTTCTCTAGTATTTGAACTGCTTCATATCACAGAAGGGAAAAAATCTTTGGGGTTTATGTTTTCAGGAAATCATGAAATTTTTATGTGAAAATGACATATTTTTATGTCATTCTTCATGACATGTTATTTTATTTTCAGAATGTAAACCTGGACGCAGAAAAAATCTTTGCAGCCAGCTGTTCTGATGCCCCTCCCCCTTTTTTGCAACTAAAGCAACTGAGAAAAAAAATATATCTTCTCCAAAATCACACTACTTCCTAGTGCTATACTGCCTAATGAGGTAGCAGCTGGCCACATGTCATTATTTGAATTTAAATCAGTTTCAAGAGAATAAAAATTTATAGTGCAGTTCCTCAATTTCACTAGCTATATTTCAAGTGCTCAATAGCTCCACAGGGTGAATGACTATTGTATTAGGCAGCTATGGAACATTTCCGTCATTGCAAAGAGAATTATTTTGGAAGGCCCTGGACTAGAGAAAGAACTGGAATAAAACCAGGTCTCTTGAGATAATGGGCCAGAGAAATTGGATTAGAAAAGTGTAGGATCAGCAAACACAAAGAAAAATATAGCTTCAAGAAGGAAATAATGATGCAACAGAGGTGTTAGGCAGATGGAAACTGAAAAGTGTCTGTTGATTCTGACATATAGCAAATCATTTTTTACAGCTTTAATACAGTGCCTGCTCACTTCCCAGAATCCTAACATAATATGATTTCCCAGAGAGGGAAAACCATTGTAACAGAATGAGATTACTGAATTATAGCGTATGGTACTATACAATTTCAGTTAATCAGCATTGAAACATGTACAATTGTAATTTTCGTAGTGTAAACTTTGCAAAAAGTTTGTGAAAATATAAACTGAAAGAAGAGTGAACACTATAGCTCTTATGGAGACACCATGTCCATTGCATGGGATTTTATTTATATAAGATACGCTAGTGATTGGCAGGAGCATTTCAACAGGAAGAGCCTAAAGCCAAATTCCAGAATAGAATGAAGGAATGAATGGGGAGGAAGCAAAATATCAAGTACAAGCTGTTCCTTTACTATGATAGAGAAAGGAAAGAGAGCGGTGCTCTGCAGAAACGCTGTCTACTTTAAGATTCATAAATGACTCTCTGGCTCATGAATCTTATGAAACTAAGTGCAAAACGTTCTAGGCTTGTGTCTATGTGCCTTTTTCTGTGGATGGAGTGTGTAGTGCATCTACAGTCTATAGCCTAATGGGAAAATTCAAAGATAAAGAAAAAGCAGAAAACTGAGCAAGGTCCCAAAGGAAGAAAGTTTTAAAAAAAAAAAGGGGGGGTGGGGGAGGGGGGAAGATCAGGAAGAGAGGGGATATGTAAATCTTAGGGAAAAGTAAAAAAGCCTCAGTTTTGGTCATCTTAGGGAAGAAAGGCTGTATATGTGGAGACAGACTTGAATAATCACATTGAGAAGTCCTGCAAAACTATTTCAGTTCAGTTCAGTTCAGTTCAGTCGCTCAGTTGTGTCCGACTCTTTGTGACCCCATGAATCGCAGCACGCCAGGCCTCCCTGTCTATCACCAACTCCCGGAGTTCACTCAGACTCACGTCCATCGAGTCAGTGATGCCATCCAGCCATCTCATCCTCTGTCGTCCCCTTCTCCTCCTGCCCCCAATCCCTCCCAGCATCAGAGTCTTTTCCAATGAGTCAACTCTTCGCATGAGGTGGCCAAAGTACTGGAGTTTCAGCTTTAGCATCATTCCTTCCAAAGAAATCCCAGGGCTGATCTCCTTCAGAATGGACTGGTTGGATCTCCTTGCAGTCCAAGGGACTCTCAAGAGTCTTCTCCAACACCACAGTTCAAAAGCATCAGTTCTTCGGCGCTCAGCCTTCTTCACAGTCCAACTCTCACATCCATACATGACCACAGGAAAAACCATAGCTCTGACTAGATGGACCTTCGATGGCAAGGTAATATCTCTGCTTTTGAATATGCTGTCTAGGTTGATCATAACTTTCCTTCCAAGGAGTAAGCGTCTTTTAATTTCATGGCTGCAGTCACCATCTGGAGTGATTTTGGAGCCCCCAAAAATAAAGTCTGACGCTGTTTCCACTGTTTCCCCATCTATTTCCCATGAAGTGATGGGACCGGGTGCCATGATCTTCGTTTTCTGAATGTTGAGCTTTAAGCCAACTTTCTCACTCTCCACTTTCACTTTATCAAGAGGCTTTTTAGTTCCTATTCACTTTCTGCCATAAGAGTGCAAAACTATTTACAGAGCTTTAAATCTCTTATTTCACTAGACCTCCTCTAAGAAGAGAAATGTTTCTGTTAAACGATATGTTACATTTTGTGGGAAATATGTAAAACCACTAGTTATAAACTATTTTATCAATAAATACTAATTAAGCACTTAATATAAGCTGATTACACTTGGTACTATGTTTTAATATTCTTACATATGTTTCCTAGTACCAAGGCCAGAACTGTGCAAAGAAAAGCCTTGTTCAATATGACTTTAATAATTTTATATGTTTAGTACACTTGGGAATCTTACTTTTCTTTCCTATTCATCATGCATAATTTATTTTCTGCCTTCTCTAGTGTGGCCAAAATCCTCATTATACTTTACATTATGTAGCCACAGTTCTTAGGAAGCTTGTCTAATTACAATGTGATACTATTTTTTTTGACCCTTCTAGTTTATTCTAAAGTAGGTGTTTGGAAATTGCATTGTTGTTCTGTTGTTGTGATTGTTCCTTAATAATCTATAATAAAAAATTTAATTGCAATAAAATATAACATTTATTAAGTAATTACTGTAAATTAATGAGCCTTATATAGATTGCATTATTTAACCATCCCAATGACTTTAGACTCTGGTACATTATTATTTTGTTTTATAGATAAACTATACAAAAATTCTTGAATCTGCAGAGCTCATACTGAGACACAATGGTAAGGACGACACAGTCACTGACCCCTTGGATGTTACATTCTGAGAAGAAGATAAAAATCAAAAAGAGAGTGGCACAATGAATAACTAAATTACAATAAGTAATGTGAAAGCCCATAGCTGGGATAATTAATTTGATCTGGTAGGAGACAGCAAAGGGTTTCCTAAGGATTTTTAAAATGAAGGATAAACTATTGAAGGGAAGATAAAACAAGAGGCAAAATGGCTTGACAAATGTAGAAGAAGCAGATCCAGAAAGAAGAATGAAATAATAATTCTTTTTGTTTTTTATAACATGGTGAAGGGAAAATACCTGACTTATTTCCCTTCATAAAACTTCAGAATTCTGGATTTAGATGATTATCTATTCACATTAGCTGATGTCTGTTGTGCATCAGAAAAGATGGTGTTGGCAAGATATGAACCCTGCTGGACTACTGTTTCATTCAAGATTTGCTCCCTCCAAGGAAATCAGAATTGCAAGACACACGTGTACCCCAATGTTCATTGCAGCACTGTTTATAATAGCCAGGACATGGAAGCAACCTAGATGTCCATCAGCAGACGAATGGATAAGAAAACTGTGGTACATATACACAATGGAGTATTACTCAGCCATTAAAAAGAATACATTTGAATCAGTTCTAATGAGGTGGATGAAACTGGAGCCTATTATACAGAGTGAAGTAAGCCAGAAGGAAAAACACCAATACAGTATACTAACGCATATATATGGAGTTTAGAAAGATGGTTAACGATAACCCTATATGCAAGAGAGCAAAAGAGACACAGATGTATAGAACAGACTGTTGGACTCCGTGGGAGAAGGCGAGGGTGAGATGATCTGAGAGAATAGCATTGAAACATGCATATTATCATATGTGAAACAGATCGCCAGTCCAGGTTCAATGCATCAGACAGGGTGCTCAGGACTTGTGCACTGGGATGACCCTGAGGGATGGGATGGGGAGGGAGGTGGGAGAGGGGTTCAGGATGGGAACACACGTACACCCATGGCTGATTCATGTCAATGTATGGCACAAACCACTACAATGTTGTAATTAGCCTCCAATTTAAAAAAAAAAAAAGATTTGCTCCCTCCATCAGCTGGAATATTGGGGCATGGGGAGGTGGGGGTCCTGAAAGGCAGTTGCTTTTTGTTTCCAAAGAGATGTAGTTGCTTCTGGAACAGTTTCCAGTGGGAATGTTGACTTAAAGAAAAACACACAACTTAAGAGCTGTGAGTTTAAGTTTTATTCAGGGACCTTAGAGAAGACGATAGCCGAAAGACAATTGCTCAGTAGCTCTGAGGAAATTGCTCCCAAGAAGTAGAGGAGAAGCCAGTTTATATATGATTTTTGGCTATGTATGCAGTCAAGCATACATCTTGGTAAAAGGCTACTTCTAGTTACAAATAACAGATATCTCAGGTTAATGATTTTACTGCTTTTTTGATTATTTAGAAAGATGTGAGAATCTGGGTCCACTAAAATAAATTCTTCCTGAGATATACACATCTATCTATGGGACCTGTTTACCCAGAGCACAGGGTGTCCCATGCTATTTTTCATCCTGAATTCCTCTCATGGTTGTTGGTCAGAGACTTGCTGTGTCTAACAACGTATCCTTGTAGAACCTGATTGTGAACAACACACCTTGTTTTTCTTTGTTTGCAGGGAGTTACAAGATGGCACTTACAAGTAGACTTTCTTGAATGTGAGAGTGGAGTCTGGAAGAATGTGTAGGTGAATTTCTCAGGCTATGGCTATCAATGCAATATTCACTTAACAAGAGAAGAGCCAATTGAATATTGGGTGACTCTGGAAATTTCTTTCATTTCTGATGATGTGACAAATTGGGGATGCCAGCATCTCTTCAGAGAATCATCTCTTGAATACTTCTTTTGTGAAATCTCTCACTCAAGTTTGTCTTTTTTTCAGATGGGATAAAGAGTTAAAGCATCAGTCAAGAGGAGAGGTGGGACAATATTTATATCCTGATGTTGATATTGTAACTTGATGGGAAATTATATATCAACATTATTTTCAATTAATTTTGTGTTTTACTAAAGTAAAACATAAACATTGATTAAAATGTTAAATAGTCCTCAAAGACATGTATAAAAATTCATTTTCTTGACTTTAGGCAGGCAACCCTTTAAATTATTTTAGCTTTCATCTATAATCTTCTTCCAAATTTACAAATAATATGTGGACAATGTTGTTTTTTGACTCATCAATTTAAAATATTATTTATCAGATTTCTACTATGGAAAATTAGTGTTTCCCCCCTCTTTCACCCCTTGCCCATGCAAACATCCTAATCACATTGCTATATGACACAGATTAAATCCACATTGGTTGCTTTGATAATAACATTCTGCTAAGTCAAGGAGAGTACCATAAACATATTTCCTTGTGTGTGTGTGTGTGTGTGTGTGTGAGAGAGAGAGATTTTGTTTTGCTAGGGTTAATACTCAAATCACTTTTAAATTTCCTGATTTTTTTAAATTGTTGGGTTTTTTTTCAGGTTTTACCTCTTTTATTTTTATGTTTTTTCTTTTTTTTTAACTTTACAATATTGTGTTGGTTTTGCCATATATCAACATGAATCCACCAAATATTCTCACACTCTTCAAAATTTCTGTAAAATACCTCATTTACTTCTATATCCAGTCTGAACTGGATCTCTTGTAGTCTGCAGTGTATCTCTCATTCTGGCACATGTGTTCTGTTTTGAAACCCTATTTATCAGATCCCAGGAATATTTTTGTATTATTCTTTCTGGATAAATCACATTTTTTAATAATTTCATAAAAACATGGAAAATAAAGTTTTGAGAATTCCCATGTCTGAAAATTACTTATATCGTTCTCTTATGTTAATGATGGTTTCAGCTCACTTCAGTTCAGTCACTCAGTCATGTCCGACTCTTTGTGACAGCATGGACTGCAGTATGCCAGGCCTCCCTGTCCATCACCAACTCTCGGAGTTTACTCAAACTCATGTCCATTGACTCGGTAATGTCATCCAGCCATCTCATCCTCTGTTGTCCCTTCTCCTCCCACCTTCAATATTTCTGAGCATCAGGGTCTTTTCAAATAAGTCAGGTCTTCGTGTCAGGTGGCCAAAGTATTGGAGATTCAGCTTCAGCATCAATCCTTCCAATGAATATTCAGGACTGATCTCCTTTAGAATGGACTGGTTGGATCTCCTTGCAGTCCAAGGGACTCTTAAGAGTCTTCTCCAACACCACAGTTCAAAAGCATCAATTCTTCAGCGCTCAGCTTTCTTCACAGTCCAACTCTCACATCCATACATGACCACTGGAAAAACCATAGCTTTGACTAGATAGGCCTTTGTTGGCAAAGTAATGTCTCTGCTTTTAATAAGCTGTCTAGGTTGGTCATAGCTTTTCTTCCAAGGAGCAAGCATCTTTTAATTTCATGGCTGCAGTCACCATCTGCTGTGATTTTGGAGCCCAAAAAAATAAAGTCAGCCATGGTTTCCACTGTTTCTCCATCTATTTGCCATGAAGTGATGGGACCAGATGCCATGATCTTATTTTTCTGAATGTTGAGTTTCAAGCCAACTTTTTCGCTCTCCTCTTTCACTTTCATCAAGAGTTTCTTTAGTTCTTCTTCACTTTCTGCCATAAGGGTGGTGTTAGCTGCATATCTGAGGTTATTGTTATTTCTCCCGGCAATCTTGATTCCAGCTTGCGCTTCTTCCAGCCCAGCGTTTCTCATGATGTACTCTGCATTGAAGTTAAATAAGCAGGAAGACAATATACAGTCTTGACATACTCCTTTTCCTATTTGGAACCAGTCTGTTGTTCCATGTCCAGTTCTAACTGTTGCTTCTTGACCTGCATACAGATTTCTCAGGAAGCAGGTAAGGTTGTCTGGAATTCCCATCTCTTGAAGAATTTTCCAGTTTGTTGTCATACACACAGTCAAAGGCTTTGGCATATTCAATAAAGAAGGATATGTTTTTCTGGAACTCTCTTGCTTTTTCGGCGATCCAAGGGATGTTGGCAATTTGACCTCTGTTTCCTCTGCCTTTTCTAAATCCAGCTTGAACATCTGGAAGTTCATGGTTCATGTACTATTGAAGCCTGGCTTGGAGAATTTTGAGCATTACTTTCCTAGCATGTGAGATGACTGGAATTGTGCTGTAGTTTGAACATTCTTTGGCATTGCCTCTCTTTGGGATTAAAATGAAAGCTGACTTTTTCCAGAAGTCCTATGGCCACTGCTGAGTTTTCCAAATTTTCTGGCATATTGAGTGCAGCATTTTCACAGCATCATCTTTCAGGATTTGAAATAGCTCAACTGGAATTCCATCACCTCCACTAGCTTTGTGCATAGTGAGGCTTCCTAAGGCCCACTTGATTTCGCCTTCCAGGATGTCTGGCTCTAGGTGAGTGATCACACCATTGTGATTATCTAGGTCATGAAGATCTTTTTTGTATAGTTTTGTGTATTCTTGCCAACTCTTCTTAATATCTTCTGCTTCTGTTAGGTTCATACCATTCCTGTCCTTTATCGAGCCCATCTTTGCATGAAATGTTCCCTTGGTATCTCTAATTTTCTTGAAGAGACCTCTAGTCTTTCCCATTCTATTATTTTCCTCTATTTCTTTGCATTGATTACTGAGGAAGGCTTTCTTATCTCTCCTTGCTATTCTTTGGAACTCTGCATTCAGATGGGTATATCTTTCCTTTTCTCCTTTGCCTTTCACGTCTCTTCTTTTCATAGCTGTTTTTTCATAGGCCTCCTCAGACAGCCATTTTGCCTTTTTGCATTTCTTTTTCTTGGGGGTGGTTTTGATCACTGCTGCCTGTAAAATGTCAGGAACCTCCATCCATAGTTCATGAGGCACTCTGTCTATCAGATCCAATTCCTTGAATCTATTTGTCACTTCCACTGGATAGTCATAAGGGATTTGATTTAGGTCATACCTGAATAGTCTAGTGGTTTCCCCTACTTTCTTCAATTTAAGTCTGAATTTGGCAATAAGCTAAACTGATTGTTTAGCTGTGTCTAAAATACTAGATTGGATTCTTCTCTAGATATTTGAACTTGGCACCCCATTGCCTTCTGGATTCCTATAGCACAATTCTTTGTGTTGTGGTTTTAATCTACAGATTTTGCTAGAATTTCACTAGTTTTTCCACCAATGTTGTATTAATAACTCAGGATAAAGTCCAGAATTCCACATTATCTGTACTTGTCAAGCCCCCTTGGTCTCTACAATCTATCTCGGCCTCTTGGTGTGTCTTTGCCTTGAGTGACTTGGACACCTTTGATGTACATGGACCAGTTATTTTTTAGTTTATCTCTCCATTTGAGTTTGCTTTGTGTGCTCTCCTGATTAAATTGAATTTGTGAATATTCTGACAAAATATTACATGTCTTATTACTGGTGACGTTAATTTTTTCAATGTTTTGTCTTGGGGTATAGCCAATTATCAAATAATATTGTGGTAGTTTCAGGTGAATAGCACAGGGACTCAGCCATACATATACATCATCCATTTTCCCCCCAAACTCCCCTCCCATCCAGGCTGCCTCATTTTGATTATTTCTTTATGTTGGCCTGACAGAGGCCAACATAAAGAAACTCCACTGTGAAGTTACTATTTTTTCCTTTGTAATCAATGTCTATTTTGTGACTAGATTCTTTGAGAATATGGAAATATCTGTTTCTCTTTTATTTTGTCCTAATAATACTGCATTTCTTATACAGTAGTTTTAGATTTATAAAAAATTTTTTGAAAACATAATACAAACAGTTCTATATACATTCTCCCCACCCCTTCCAACACACACACACACACACACACACACACACACACACACACGAGTTTCCCTTACTGTTTACATTTTTTATTGGTATGGTACATTTGTCACAATTAATGAACCAATGTTGATAAAATTATTAACTGGAATCCATAGTTTTTAACCTCATGTCCTTTTTGCTGTTCCAGGATCCCATCCAGCTTATCATCTTTATATTCAGTTGTATCCTTAGGCTTCTTTTGGATATGACAGTTTCTGAGACTTTTCCTTGCTTTAATGTCATAAACAGTTTTGAAGAGTACCAGTCAGATAAGTTGGAAGTTGTTCCTCTATTGGGATTTGTCTGATGTTTTTCTTTGTGTTTGCAGATACAAATTTTGGGAAGAAGATCACAGAGGTAAAGTGCTATTTCCATCAAGTCATTTCATAAGACTGTATACTATTAACAGGTTTATGACTGTTGATGTTGATGTTGATCACCTGGCTGAGGTAGGATTGTCAGGTTTCTGCATTTTAAGGTTACTCTTTCCCCCCATTTCAATACTGTACACTTTGGACAGAAGTATCTATGTGAAACCCAGACTTAAGGGGTAAGGAGTTATGCTCCCTCTCCTTCAGTGTGGAGAATCTATATAAATTATTTAGAATTCCTCTGCATGGAAGATTTGTCTCTTCTCCCACATTTATTATCATATTCAATCATTTATTTATATCAGCATGAACTCATGGATATTTTATACTTTGGGTTATAATCCAACACTACTTTACTTATTTCATTGCTCAATTTGTTCTAGCTTTGGTCATTAGTAGCTTTCAGTTGGCTCTCATGTCTCTTTGTTTTGATATGCCCTATTTACTGTGAAGTTTTTTGAGCTTTTATTTTCTAGAAAAGCAAGATGCTCCAGACTCATCTTATATATTACATGTCCCAGTCCTACAATCAGCCCTCTCTCAAAGGAATCTGCTTGATTTTGTTGGAGAATGATATTACACCCGAGATTTGGGAGAAAGATATGTAACTCATTTATTTTTCTGTCTGTTATTGTTGTTCAGGCACTCAGTCATGTCCAACTCTTTGGGACCCCATGAACTGCAGCACACCAGGCTTCCCTGTCCTTCACCAACTCTGGAGCTTCCTCAAACTCATGTCCATTGAGTCAGTGATTCCATCCAACCATCTTGTCCTCTGTCATCCCCTTCTCCTCCTGCCTTCAATCTTTCCCAGCAGCAGAGTCTTTGTAATGAGTTGACTCTCACATCAAGTGGCCAAAGTATTGGAGCTTCAGCTTCAGCATTAGTCCCTCCAGTGAATATTCAGTGTTGATTTCCTTTATGATTGACTGGTTTGATCTCCTTGCAGTTCAAGGGACTCTCAAGAGTCTTCTCCAACACCATGGTTCAAAAGCGTCAATTCTTCAGTGCTCAGCCTTCTTTATGGCCCAACTCTCACAACCATAGCTTTGACTATAAGGACCTTTGTCAGCAAACTGATGTCTCTACCTTTTAATATGCTGTCTAGGTTTGTCATAGCTTTTCTTCCAAGGAGCAAGCATCTTTTACTTTCATGTCTGCAGTCACAATCTGCAGTGATTTTGGAGCCCAAGAAAATAAAATCTGTCAGTGTTTCCATTGTTTCCCCATCTATTTGCTTAAGTGATGGAACTGGATGCCATGACCTTTGTTTTTTGAATGTTGAGTTTTAATCCAGCTTTTTCTGTCTGGGAACTTTAATATCTTTATCTAAAAATTCTAGTATTTCATGGTTATTTTCCCTGTTGAGAAATTATTTCCACTTAAATGGATTGGCTATCTCTGGGCCCATTCAGTTGGGAGACTTGGGTCCTTCAATTCTGAGAAATTTCTTTGTGTTGTTTATTTTATTATTTATTCTCACTTATTCACCATATTTTCCTTCTGGAAGCTGAAGATTGAGCCTTTGGAATTTTGTCTCTTATTTTATCTTTAATATACTGTTGTCTCTTCACTTTCACTTTTCACTTTGATGCAGTGGAGAAGGAAATGGCAACCCACTCCAGTATTCTTGCCTGGAGAATCCCAGGGACGGGGGAGCCTGGTGGGCTGCCATCTCTGAGGTCACACAGAGTCGGACACGACTGAAGTGACTTAGCAGCAGCAGCAGCAGCAGTCTCTTTATTTGTACATACTTGATCATTTCCACAATATTATTATCAAACTCTTCCATCATTATCAGCATCATCACCATCAATCATAGATTAAGATTTCAAGAGCTATTTCATATACTGATCCTTCAAAATAGTACATCCTATCTTTGTTCCATGGACATATAACTCATTTCTCATGTTAATTATATTTTCTTTGAATTTTCTTCTGTGCCTTACTCTGTCTTTACCTTCAAAAAGTTATTTTGTTCAGTAGATTTGATTGAGTTCTTCTCTGCCATGATGAAGTCATTCCTCAAATGTCAAGTGATTCTTGTTTAGTGATCACTAAGTAACTAATCAGATACACTGTATATTTATGCATAGGTCTGAGGATTGATGAAGTAAATCTTGCAGACTAGAAGACTTTATTCTAGGATGATCCAGTAATCAGTTAATTGTTGTTGAATGTATCAAAGTACCAGTAGCAATGAGTCTATCCTATGGGATATGCCAAATTTTGCAGGAGGAGATCCTAGAATCTTCTTTCTGAAATATAAAATGTGATTACCAGAATATTGATTCTAATTAAGGGAAATTACCTGGAGCACAGCGGAGAGTCTCATCATCTAGAATGCAAATTAAAAAAAAATAGAGGATAATTGCTTTACAATGTCTTGTTGGTTTTTGCTGTACGACAGTATGAGTCAGCTATAACTACATATATGCCCTCCCTTTTGAGCCTCCCTCCCACCCCACATCTCACCCCTCTAGGTCCTCACAGAGCACCAAGCTGAGCTCCCTGTGCTGTATAGCAGCTTCCCACTAGCTTATCTATTTTACACACAATAGTGTATATATGTCAATCCTACTCTTTCAATTTGTCCCACCCTCTCCTCCCCTCACTGTGACCACAAGTCCCTTCTCTACATCTGCCTCTCTGTTCCTGCCCTGCAAATAGATTCATCAGTACCATTTTTCTAGATTCCATATGTATGTGTTAATATACTATATATGTTTTTCTCTTTCTGGCTTACTTCACTCTATATAACAGGCTCTAGTTTCATCCACATCACTGCAACTAACTCAAATTCATTACTTTTTATGCCTAAGTAGTATTCCATTGTATATATGTCCTACAAGCTCTTTATCCATTCATCTGTTGATGGGTATCTAAGTTGCTAGAAAAACATTTTTTATTAGTGTTCTTCCTTTCAGTCCAGCACCTCTCTCTATTCTTCTCTCTGTTTAATATTTGAGATTTCAGGTCTTTATAATCCAAATTTTCTAGAGAATATACTTCCTACCTTGAGTTGAGAAAGAGAGCAGCTAGTGGGATAGGCTAGAGTTGGACCTCTGATGGCCTACAGATTTTCAAACAACTCCCTATTTTCAGCACCCAATTTAGCCCAGGTGCAAGTTTCCCTTCTCTCCCTAATTCCTGAGATTTTCTAGCTGTCTGCAGAGATGATTATCTGGGCATTCACAGTATTCGTGTTTTTTTATTATTTATTATTTATTTATTTATGGCTGTGCTGAGTCTTGGTTGCTGCATGGGCTTTTCTCTACTTGTGGAGAGCAGGGGTTACTCTCTAGTTGTGGTATGCAGGCTTCTCACTGCAGTGGCTTCTCTTGTAGAGCATAGGCTCTAGGGTACACAGGCTTGAGAAGTTGCAGCTCCTGGACTTTAGAGCAGAGGCTCAATAGTTGTGGTGCAGGGGCTTATTTGCTTCACAGCATGTGGGATCTTCCCATATCAGGGATCGAACCCATGTCTTCTGTGCTGGCAGGTGGATTCTTCACCACTGAGCCACCAGGGAACCCCACCAGTATCACTCTTGATGGGTAAGAAACCTAATGCATTTGAGGAAACAAACTAGCATCCAATATTGTAACTGTTCAAATGATTGTTTTTCAATCTGAATTTCTTTCCTGATAATTCTAATTTAGGTGGAAGAAATGTTTATTGGTAAATTTAGTTATACTTTGATAAGTTCTTAAATCTTTAGGAGTCCACATTTTCCCTCTAATTTACTGTGTGTTGAGGCCATTCAATCCAATCAGAATGCTAACTGCAGATGCAGACATGGCATGACAGAAGTTACTGGTCATCCCCAATATTTATTCTTACCTTTGTCTACATTAGTAGAAGCCTCAACTTTTGGCTCACCAAATAGACATCAGAATACACATGACATTCACTAGTTTGTATCTATGGGTTTAAGTTCTGGCCAACATAATATGAGCTCAAGAATGTGCTATCTTTTGAAGTGCTATCTTTCATGAAATGGGTGTGAATTACATTTTCTTTACTCCCTTTTCCTACTGTAATACAAATGTTGATGAACAATCCTGAATCCTTCAAATAATTGCATAATATAGTAGAGATGACAGATCAACAAAATTGAAAGAGCCTGATTTGGTGATATTTTATAGTCCTGAACTCCCCTCTATATAGATTATTAAGTTTGAGAGGAATAAATTATACCATATTTAAGCCACAGTTTTTTAGGTTTTTGTTACTGTAGTCAAATACTACTTTTATATACTACATGCATATATTCAACTATTTCACATATGGACACAAAAATTAGAATAGAACATTCAGATAACAACAAATTGTGATTTTGTAATTATCTTTGTTTTGTGTTTTATTATTTCACTAGAAAGTATTTTGAGTTTCTGCCAAGACTGGTTAGAAATTACTTAGTAGATGAATCTTAAATACAAAATTACAAGATGGAATGCACTGTGATCAATAACCTTTGGCAGGTGAGGATTATACCACTGAAACATCAGTGCTCACAGTGATCAGGAACATTTTGAACACAGACTCCAGGTGTGTCTGTGATTTGTCCAATCTGATTCTTGGCACCATAGAAAACTATGAGATGAATACAGGCACAGAATGGTCCACCTTATACTATATGAATGTGTTTTCCAAATGAAATATTTGATGTATTTTTCCCTGCTGATTTCCAATATTTAATTTTGCTTTTCACTGATAGTCTCTGTTGACTATTTGGAACATTTTGGGAAAGAGTCCAAAATGGGACATTGTTTACATATACATATACTGTATATTACAGGCAATCTGAGAAACTAGAACCAGTTTAGTAATTTATCAACTGATAATTAAAGCTCTAAAAGGATTTTTGCCCACATTTTTTGTACCGGGACTCCAGTTGACTCTCACCATCTACGGTCTGCTCTTTCAATTCTGAGAGTCCTTAAGAATCAAAACATTTATTTTGTTTCTCTGTAACTGTTTAAGCAACTTTTTACAGTTATGTTCACTTTCCAAATTCTTATAGTTCTGGAACTTGGGACAGAATTGAAAACTATGGCAAGGTTTTCTTGGGACAGTTCTAAGGAGTTCAACTATAGTCAGAATCATAAGTAGAATATACAAAGAAAAATAATCATAAGGAACAGATTTTAGTTTTGCAGCACTGACGATGTAGGTACGTTACAATGATAAAAACTGAAAGGAAGGTTATTACAGATAGTATCTTTGTGTACTCCTCCAAAAAAATTCACATGTTGAAACCCTACTCCCCAATGTGACAGCATTAGGAGACAGGGTCCTTGAGAAGTGATTAGGATTAGATGGAGTCATAGAGGTTGAGCCCTTGTCAGTGGATTTAATCCCTTTGTAAGAATCATGAGAGAGCTTTTGTCTTCTCTCAGTTCATCATAGGAGGATACAATGACAAACCTGCAGTCTGCAACACAGAACCTCACTCCACAGGCACTTTCTAGCCTCCAAAATTGTGAGAAATGATTTTCTGTTATTTACAAACCACCAAGTTTGTGATATATTTTATATCAGCTCTAACTGACTAAGACAAAAAGGATCATAGGCATTTGCTTGTGATATTACACATGACGTGGGAAGTTAACTAGTATTTGCAAAAGAAAATATGAACTCTTAACAATCATAAAATTTGAGTTATTCAGAGACATGTTTCTACAATATAGTTTATTTTATATTCATTCTTAAAAATATCTAGGCCTGGATTTTGACAACAATCCCAAACCAATGTCTGTTCCTTAGTAGGTTAGAATAAGGGTTTTGTTTTGGAGAAGGAAATGGCAATCCACTCCAGTACTATTGCCTGGAAAATCCCATCAGTAGGCTACAGTCCATGGGGTCGCAAAGAGTCGGACAAGACTGAGTGTCTTCACTTTCACTTCACTTTGATGCTGAGTGCTTTATGTCTCCGAGTGTCTTGGCATTCCCCACAGACAAAATTGGACTTTCTTATTTCTATCACTTCTCTTTAGACAGTTCTCTGCTTTGCATCGAGATTCTGCAGCCAGGGGAAATATTCACACTTGAGTATCACAGAAGCATTAAAGTACATTAGTATCACAAATTCAGCAGAATGAAAGCAGATCAACAAACAATTTTCACATTCTTCATATTACATGTGGCCTATGACTTATCACTGTGGTGAATCACCACATTTTTCCAAGAAGCACTCAGTTAACTGAGAGTATGCTTGGGGTTCATTCTTTTAGCAGATTTACTGAGTACCTACTGTATTACACCCTCTGTTCTAAGCATCTTACAACAGGGAATAAACAATTCCCCTTTGTCATGCAGCATGGATTCTGGTGGGAAAAAAACAGAAAAAAGATATCAGGAACTGATATTTAGCATGTCAGATAAATGTTACAGAGAAAAACAAGAAGTTGCTAGCTATGACAAGATTCAAAGTGTGAGTGTGGGATTTAATAGCCAAAACAGACTAGAGAAAAATCACCTATTAGGAAGGAAATTCGAAACTAGGCTATTAAAATGGTTATCAGCATCCAAATGGATGAGAAATTTGTTAAGAGTCCAGACAGCACGGGAAACTGCCAACCAGAAAATAAATCCTTAATTAATAAAAATATTATAAAGTCAGAAAAGTAAAAGTTGCTCAGTTGTGTCCAACTCTTTGTGATCCCATGGACTATAGTCCATGGAATTCTCCAGGCCAGATTACTGTAGTGGGTAGCATTTCCCTTCTCCAGGAGATCTTCCCAACCCAGGGATGGAACCCAGGTCTCCCGCATTGCGGGCAGATTCTTTACCAGCTGAGCCACAAGGGAAGCCAAAGATAAATGCTCGACCGAAAAAAGAAAAGGATGATACACCTAAAAGACATACTTTCAAAGGAAGATATGTTTTGATTTGTTTGTATTTTGGGGCAATTGTTTAAGGTTTTACCAACTCTAGATGTGGTGATGTGGAGTGAGAATCAAAATATCAGGCCCATTCACACTCCCGACACTAACATCTTTGAGGTTAGAATAAACAGCCTCCACTGAAGCAGGCTTTGAGGGAAATAATTCCCCCAGGGATTTATCTGGTTCAAGTGTAGTGTGATAGAAAAGGTTTCTCCTGATGAGCAGTAAGGGCAAGTGGGTCTAGAGAGTCTACCTTCTGAGTACATATTCTGGATGCACAGGTTGGAATATATAAGATTCCTAAGGCAGAAGCCTGGAAAACAAACTGCAAATAACCCCTCCCACCAAACATTTGCCCCGGCACAGCAAGCCAAAATGTGATTATCAGCTATAATTATTATTATTAGGAGCATAATAATTGCTAAAAATTTGTCAGATTAGCATAGCAATATTATCTATAGTAGAAAGAAAATATTTGCTCCAGAATAACAACAAAAATTGGTTGCTCAACTCAGAAGGTAAATCTAGTATCATCGGTTTCCTTTCTGTTTGCCTCTGGTTTCTATTACTGGTTTGCACAACCTCTTGGGATTAGTTGCTTATTTTAGTTGCACATTATACAAAGCAGTATTTCTCTTTATGTCAGACATCTTATTTAAACTTTAAAGTATTCGATATTTTATATTGGTTAAATTTTTATCATGTTTTTATTATTTATTTATTTTAAATTTTATCAAATTTTTATCATTTGTACTATGATTGAATGTACAGAAAGATGCATCAAATTTTACTGGGTGAGGAGGATGTGTAAGTTGAATTGCTTCAAGAAAAGTTCAGTGAATTAGAAAATCTACTTGGAATGTAACCACAAAGTGTGAGGAAGAGAGGCTGGTAATTCACATGTTGTCTATTAAAAATAAATCAAGTGGATGTTTGACTCCAAAATAATGATTATTAGTTGTTGGTATGATAATTGTATTGGTCTTCTGGGGGGGCTTTATTCTTTAGAAGCCCTTATCATTCAGAGACATGTGATGATTTTTTTTGGATAAAACGAAATAACTGTCAGTTCAGTTCAGTCGCTCAATCGTGTTTGACTCTTTGCAACCCCATGAACCGCAACACGCCAGGCCTCCCTGTCTATTACCAACTCCCGGAGTCCACCCAAACCCATGTCCATTGAGTCGGTGATGCCATCCAACCATCTCATCCTCTGTCATCCCCTTCTCCTCCTGCCCTCAATCTTTCCCAGAATCAAATAAGTCAGATCTTCATATCAGGTGGCCAAAATATTGAAATAACCGTACTACTTTTAAATTAATCCAAGGTAAAAATGTGGGTATAGATAAAATAAAATTGACTTCATATTGACAATAGTTGAGGCTGAGTACATAGGAGTTTATTATGCTTTCTATTTTTGTATATATTTGGAAACTTTCCATAGCAAATGTATAATTTAAACAAGCAAACAAAATAGAAGTAATAAAACCTTTTCTTTGAATCATGGATGAAGCATGCTGTTTCTGACATGGCTTGGACAGAACTTAGCTTAGTTCTCCTTTATTTTTCTGTCTGATGCCTTGGAACATAAAATTTGAGCCTCTTATAAATACACATAATTTCTTTTACCTTTTCCTTATTTTTATTATATATGTTGTAGGACTCTTTGTTGTTGTTGTTGTTAAGGAAACTTCACTATTGAACAAGATTGGGTTATAAAATGAATGTTCTGTGATGCAGCAAAATTTTCCAAACTCCCTCTGGGAAAGCGGGTCCAACATTTTCTTTCGCGACCCTGAAGTACGCTATTGTGCGCTAGTTTTTCAAGATGTGGATAACTGTTCCTCTGTCCTTGTGTTTCAAGTCACCAGAATGGGAACGAAATCTCATCTCCTGGGAGAAGGTTGTAGGGACTCCAACCCATTCTTTCCTAAACATCCACACACCGTTTCCCCTCCCTCCACCCACACAGGAGCGCGAGCACACCTCTACAGCCACGTCCAGATTTGAACGCTGCAGGCTCACAACTGCCCCTGGCAGGCTCTAAGGGGACAGCTAGGCAAGGAGAGAGAGCAAGCAACTAGAGGTAAAGACCTGAGTTTGCTGCCTTTTCCTCCTCTCCCGCTCCTGTCCCTCCTATTCGCCTCTCTTGGCCCACCCCCAACCGCATCCCTGCCCTTCCTCTATTCTCCATTCAGTCCTCTCCCCGCTGCCCCTCCTCACCCCACCTGCTCCTCTCGCCCTCCCTTCCCGAGCAGCGGGTAGAAGAGACGCCACAGCTGCTGCTGTTCCAGCCGCAGCAGCCGCCGCGGACCGTCCGGGTCATCATCACCCCGCCCACGCCCGGTGCGGAGGCTGAGGTCGCGCACTGGCCTGGGGATGAGGGAGTCGACCAGCGTGGCGTGGCTGGGAGAGGGGCGGGAGGAGTGAGGAGGACTCAAAAGCAGCTTCCCCGCGGCGGGCAGGACTCCACTGCGCCTCTGCGCTGGAGAGGTCTTTGGGTGACTGACTGGACAGCCGCCCCAGAGACACTTTCTAGCCGGCAATTCGGTGGGGTCCGTTGACTGCTGAGCTGTCGTGATCTGGGTGGCATCAGCTGGTGAGGGCAGACGCCACCTCCTGAGCAACCAGAACTCAGGAAACCAGAGATCCCGGAGGAAAGAGAACCCAAGAGGAGAAAGGGGGTCCAGGGAGCCCAGCTGCTCAGGGTTCCCTTAGGTGCTGGTGGAAACCTGTCACATGGCAGCAAGTAAGTACCTTTTTCTTGCTGAGTGCCCAGTCCCGGGTTGGTGATAGCTGTCCTCTGCTGCCAGCCTTTCCGACCCACCCTGCCTGCCCCACCCCATACACACCCATAGGGTCCCCAGTAGGAAATTCTGGGCTCAGATTAAGAGAACTGCTTCAACAGCAGCCACCGTCTGAATGTTTTCCCTGCACTGTATGTTGTGTGTGGTCAGTTTTCTCATCTCACCAGGTAAGCTTCTGAAAAAGCAAGATGCTCTGGTAGTGTAAAATTTCTAAACACCTTATATGGCAATGACTTTTTGGTTACATGGTACAATAATAGAACAGAAGGAATAAAAGCTTATGCCGGATAAAGTATACTTCTAACAAATCTTATCTCTTACTCCAAGTAACTTAGTGATTTCAAGGTTGGTGCTTTTCCTGTAAGAATCAATAGTATAAAATTAGCAGCACAAATGTGATAGGAAATGGCATGCCCAATTTTCATGGCTGGGCATTTTGGTACTGTTTGGATCAACAGGTTTTTGTTTCCATTTTTCCATTGTTTGGCTCTGTAAAATGCATACCTTCTAAAGGTTTTCTTTTGAAAGTGATGATGATGTGTTCATGACAACTCTGGTTATATGTTGCTTCTAATACTTAGGATATCAGTCTAAGAAGGATAAATGATGAATTCATGCGGAATAACACACTAATGGGTTCCTTTCATTAATGGAAATCATACAGTCAAGTTTGGATATTGGCCAGAAATATCTCTTGAAATGGGAAGGAGTTTGGGTGGTGCTTTTTGTGAATATTTTTCTTCCTAGCTATCATGTAGTCTGTAGCAAATATAAGGAAGCTGGGCCCTGCTATGACCAGGCCTAATTCAAGTTTCTATAACCCAACCTCTAGTTTTACAAGTAGAGAAGACAAGACCCATGAGTAATAATTTGATGAGCTTACTTGGGTTAATCACTGATGAGCGAATCATTGAAGAAAACTTTGAATTTAATATGACAAATAACTTTGAATTTAATGTGGCAGAACTTTATTTTTGTTTATGTAAAATTGAAGTAGTTTAACTTTTGATTAAGCTTTATGTTTCTTATTTGTAAATAATAAAAAAAAAAATTACAGATCCTGATAAGGACCAAATGACAGAGATTACATGAAGGGTTATGTAAAGGTAGTACCATGTATAACTACTGCTTGTATAAGGAATTGTTCCTCATTTTCATCCACTTCACTCTCTGGCTCTCAATTAAAGTCCAGTTCAATATAAGTTTTGACAGGCCTCACTAGAATGCACTAGAGAAAGCAAAATTCAAATTCAAGTCATGAACTGTTGCCACCAGTACAATTTAAAGTATATTCAACCTGTGAGCCTCCATCCTTACAAAATTGTGTGCCTTGGATAACAATTCATATTTAAACACTTTTGAATATTCTCAAAATATGCTTTATTATCTTTTTCTTTTTAGTTTTAAATTTTGTTTTGGGTATATGTTCTTACTTCCTTGGAATGAAACCATCAAATATTTGGATATTGCTGAATTTATTTGGTCCACTAATTAACACAGGGGAAGTCAAAGTTTAGGCATAAATACACTATTCCTGACTGCTGCTGCTGCTGCTGCTGCTAAATCGCTTCAGTCGTGTCCGACTCTGTTCGACCCCATAGACGGCAGCCCACCAGGCTCCCCCATCCCTGGGATTCTCCAGGCAAGAACACTGGAGTGGGTTGCCATTTCCTTCTCCAGTGCATGAAAGTGAAGCGTGAAAGTGAAGTCACTCAGTCGTGTCCAACTCTTAGCGACCCCATGGACTGCAGCCCACCAGGCTCCTCCGCCCATGGGATTTTCCAGACAAGAGTACTGGAGTGGAGTGCCATTGCCTTCTCCTGACTGCTAGGATTTATTAAAATTCTGCACTGAGAGGAGAGGTACTGTGAGCTCCTTTTTACTACCAGTGTATTCAAAACAATAGGAGAAAAACCTGAAATAGGACAGGCTCAGGAAAAGGAACCAACAGATTTCAGATGACAGGATACAGTGTTGCCATGTCAGTTACCACTGGAGAGGGAGCCCTGGAGCTAAGCACCTAGAAACTGGGTCCTCTGCTGTGGGAGAGGCTCTGGGAGGATAGTTGACACATTCCCACTAACTTTGTGCAGGTAGGATGAATACAGGCCTAAAGCACAGTGGAAATGGGAGCAACCATATTTTACTCAATGTCGCACTTAGGAAAGAAGTATCCTAATATGCCCTAGTCCTAGATCTCATTATGACAGGATCTGTAACACCACTGAGATAGTCAACCCTCAACCTACCATCACGACTTTCTCTTAAAAACTTATGGTGGAGGCATAAGCCTGAAAGAGACATTCTTTTATTCCTGGGAGTCTGGTTCCATGATTTCAGCTAACTCCTGTCACACCTGGTCCACTGTGACAGGACATCTACAAACTCTTTCCACCCTGACAAGCAATCCGCCATGTGCTGTCACCCACCATCATACGACACTAACTTGTATGGACAAACCTCATTTTCCCCTGAGTTGGTCCCCTTTTCTTCTATTAATATGGGCTAACCAAGGCCATGCAAACTAGGTCTTACCTCTGAAAAAGGTACACTTTTTCAGTGTACACTGAAAAAGGGAACCTTTAATATTAGAGAAAATTTTTGAGGTTGTACTCCATGCCGATACGGGGAACTCTCATTTGTCTAGATAACGTATCTCTATTGTGTACACAGCATTTCTGATTGGATTGACTCAGTTTGTTGCTGACTGAGGACAGCCAGCTCTGTGGACAGTTTTGATTGTGGTGACAGCCAGGTGCTGGATTGTATCAGCATCAAAGAGAAACTTAATGAAAATGTTGAAGCCCCCCTCAGGGAAATTTCTGATTTTAAAGATCAAAGATTACTCCGTCCAGGGCACTTGGTTTTAAACCAGGACATAAGAGGATGCTGACTGGGGGGCCATAGTCCCTGGTTGAATATATGGTGCTGAGTGGAATATTCCTTCTCTCCTTCTTTAAATGACACAGTGAGGCTCCCCATCCACCAACCTCTCATTCTTTGGGTTTTTGCTGAGACTGCATCGTCTAAGCACCTGATAAGGCTTTGGTTCTGGTCCATATCTGGTCTCACCCTAGTCTGTTTTATGGCTCCTCTCTAGTTGCTTTCCAATTTGAGAAGGAGTTAGTGTCTGTGTATTTGGTTCTACATTTGAAAAGCTAGAGTAGTTTCAGGGTGGTATAAGTAGATCCCGTAAAAGCAGACCTATGGTTTCAGAGTGACCAGGAGCAGAGGTAAAGAGCCAATACTAAGAAGCCTCTAGGGTTCCAGTGACTATTCGAGTTCTAGAATGTTTTTAAAATTTGTGTTCCACAGATTTGGTGGAGCCTGAAACCATAGGCCAGAGGGTCTCAGGATTGCTAATGAGTCTAGAAGTTACATACAAAGCAAGCTCTCCTTTGTATTATTTTCATAGGAGCAAGAATACTTTCCTCCCTCTTGAGACCTTAGCTCTTTAGGTGGCCTCTGGCCATTTCTTCTGATCAAGGGTCTGATTGACTAGGGTCATAAAAATAGCTAGTTCTGGAAAGATTCTGGCTTTTCCCCAGTGTGCTTGTTTTGGTGGCCTGGACAGGCACAGCTATAAATTATTATCATATCCATAGAAACAAGGAAACAAGGGACCCTGCTAGTGAACCATGAGGTTGCCATAGAGAAGCTCAAGAGGGCCTACTTAAAACCCAGGCAACTTTCCTTCATGTTCCTGGAACTCTTCTCTGCCTCCACTGCCAGTTCTAACTCTTAACCCTGGTGGGAGTTCATTTCCCATAGACACTTTCTCTCCTGCATCCTATCAAAGCATGCATTGACCTTTCCATTGACCTTTCCTTAGGCTTGTTCTTTTAAGTGGATGTGAAAAGAGACTGGGTGCTAAGACTCTCTCATAAGACACTCTTGTCCGAATTTCTTCTCCTCAGTATAAATCGTAACACTGTGAATGTGTGGTATCTAAATTCCTGAACTGCCTCTCTCTGGAAAGATGACTTTTCCAAAGACCTGATCTCTTGGTTATATTAGTGAACCATCACTAGAATTCGAGTCTGTTAGATTTGAGGAGAGTTCAGGTGGCTCAGACAGTAAAGAATCCACCTGCAATGCAGGAGACCTGAGTTTGATCCCTAGGTTGGGTAGATTCCCCTGGAGAAGGGAATGACTCCACTCCAGTATTCTTGCCAGGTGGGTTAAAGCCCATGGGTTGCAAAGAGTTGGATATGACTGAGCAACTAACCCTTTCACCTTTCACTTCAGTTCTCAAAGAAGAACTTTTAATTTGGGGGAAAGATGGAACATATTCCTTTGGATTTTTGCTGGTACTTATTTATTTCCAAGACTTCTTTCCTAAGTTTTAAATTCAGAAAAGTGCCCAGAATGAAAAATTCTTAAGAAATAAAATCAAAGCAAAGTGGCAATACATACTTATATTTTTGAGAAAATTACTTATTTATTACTTTCTTCTGCAGAATAACATACTCTAGGAATGTGTTGGCTGAAATTTTCACAGTGAGGGAGTTGAGTCCAGAATTAAGTGTATGTATTGAAGCCAAATCAGGATGACCACAGCTGTAGGCAGAATCTAGATTCAAGTGTAGAAGTCAGATAATCAAAGCTAAACAGGAAGTAAGCAACTGTAGTGAAAAATATGATCCCAAAGCAGAAAAAGAAATAGGCTGAAGTCACAGGGAACAGACAGCTATAAAATTCCAGGTGGATTGGCATTATTCTGGTCAATCTCCTTTATTCCTAAGCCTTCAGTGTGTAAACTTTACATTTCTGGATTTTAATAATGCATGTACACAATAAATTATGGTCAGATAGTACTTTTCAGGTGGCACAGTGGTAAAGAATCTGCCTGCTAATGCAGGAGACGCAAGAGACACGGGTTCAATCCCTGAGTCAGGAAGATCCCCTGGAGTAGGAAATGGCAACCCACTCCAGTATTCTTGCCTGGAGAATCCCATGGACAGAGGAGAGCCTGGTGGGTTACAGTTCGTGGGGTCACAGAGTCAGACATGACTGAGTGACTGAGCAAGCACTCATGAGTATAGAAATACTAACAAGAAAGCAACAGAGCTCTTTGACACCTTTTCAGTCCCTCTCCATAGACGTAGCAGTTTCTTCGTTTTAGAGGGAAAACATCATGCATGTGCAAGCATATATGCCACTGTGTAACTAATCCTCATAAAACATCTTAGTCAAAGATGTTCTTTGAATGCAGTGCAAGCTGTTCTCAACACTGTATTTTCACTAAATAATTTATTTGGTGAATCTTTCCATATGAACTTAAACTTCAGCAACATATTCATAGGGCAGTTTAACTGCTGGGTGAAAGAGTTCATTCAGCATTATTTTAGGGAGTATTATCAAGCAGTCTTTCAGAAAAAAATGCAGTTGTTTACACTCTCAGCTGAACCATGAGAGGGCCCATTACTTCTGTATCCTAGCCTGCCAAAGATGGCATCCATTGGGAAGAATCTCAAGTATGTCTCTAGAGTTTTACTGCTAAAATTATTGATTGTTTTAATCTTACCATATCTTTCAAAATACCGTGACTCATCTTTCCTGGTGCTTCCTTAAAGACAATTAAAATATTTTTGTATCCTTCATGAGAAAAAAGCAATGCATCTAATATCATTTGAGTTCTAAACCCTGGGGAAGAAAATACAATTGAGAACTCTTGGTGAAAGGGCTTTGCATCAGAGAATTTAGCTGTGAGTCATTACAGAAACTGGGAAAGATGAAATATAAGCCATAATACATCTATGAAGTACAATCAAAAGGCTCCAATGAATAGAAATATGATCTAAATTCTTCACTTCACTAAAGCAGGTGTGGTTCCTATATTCTCAACAATCCAGAGATTCCAGTTAATCATTACATTAACTCTGTATCCCTCACTTATGTATGCAGTACATTCCAGTCTCCAAATGTTTACAGCCTTGTTACTACTATCATTACATTTTTTTGCAATTATCTGAATGTAATTGGTACAAGAGGCTTGCTGCATTATCCATGTCTAATAGCATAATTGTCTCAAAATAGCTTGGAAAACATGTGAGAAGTCTTTTTACCCTTTATTTCCTATTTCCTGTCAGAGTGAAATTGACATTTGCTGTTATCACTTCTCTATGGATCTATGGTGCTAATTTTTGCTTCATTGTTTTTAGTTTGCATTATCTTGCTGTACAGGTCTACATCTTTGTAGGTTATGCTAAATCTTTTGGTAAATGTATTAAGAGAATTAATATATATATATATTATCCCTTACAGAGTAAAACATTTCATAATTCTCTTTGGCAAAGCTACTCTAGCATCTGTTTCTCATGCCTAGGATCAAGTCTACCTTCCCAGAAAGCATATGGGTTGATTACTTAGATGCAGTAGTTTTAATTCCCTCAGGTGGGAAAAATGGAAGTGAAGAGGCTGTGAGTGCTCTGGACAGTCACCTCCTACATGTGCAATATCTGTCTTCCCAGCTTGACTGCATTACTGGTAGGCTGTGCTCCGGGAATCAAACTGAGGGACAGGGAAGCAATGCGTAACGGGATATGGAGGGAGAGAAGAAAACACTGACTTCCGGTAGCCCCTTTCTTCCCTGGCCTTCATGATCTCTAAGACGATGCAGCTGCAGTTGCTGACTGAGAATGCTGCTTATCCACACAGCCTCCTCCCTGGGAAATAAGCTGCAGAGGGGCCGAGCATGAGATGACTGGTTGAGTGACTGTGTCGTTCATCATCTAACTCAGAGGCTTTCCTTTGAAAAGGACAGTGAATGACATAAATAATTAGTTCTCAACAACATAAATACACTCAAATTGTCCCTAGAACCCTGTGATTCCTGGTCATGCTACTGAACTATGAAACTGAGTGGGTCAGAAACAAAAGGAAAGGGTGGAAGGGAAAAGTTAGATTTATTATCTTGGGGGGAACTGGGAGCAACAGGATAAGGTGGATGTTCCGGTTGCATATTTTATTTCAAACTTTAGACCTGTTTTGCACCAGGACATATGTAGTAGAATGGCAACATCTGGTAAGGTCAAGGCACCCACAGAATCAGAAAAATTCTAGAGCTGAGGGAGATAAGGGGTCCAGAGAGGTGAAAAGCATGTGATCCTTTGGAGAAGTGATTTTCTAAAGCAAGTATTTGCCTCAGAAATTCTGGTATAAGCCTCGTTTGTCTCTCATACTTGGGATATCAGAGAACATAAAACAACATGTAATGATGTCTCTGCTTGCTTTATGAGGGTGGTTGGATGAAGCATGGCTATCAGCCAAGGAATCTTTCTCTCTAGCAGGCTGCATCAGGTTCATCCCAAGGGGCCCTAGCCCAAGATACTCTGAAATTGTCTGTCTGGGTTGGGCTGCTGACTCCTACATTTTCAATATTAGCACTAATATCCAGTCAAGAGCTGATATAATTCAAATCAGGTGCAACAAGAAGGTATTCTTTCCCTACAACTCAGTATCGGGATGTTGATCCAAGGCCACCATCCTCTCCCCTTCTTCTCAGAGGCCTCAGGATTCATAAACTGCATGTTTGACACTCTCACATCTAGTCAACCACCCAGGACCACATTATTGAAAGTTTTGTGCCCATCTCAAGCTAACCTAGAGCCAGAGTAGGTGCTGGAGGCTTATGGTTGGCCTTAGATGACAACTGGTCCAGAGCTCTTCCATCTGATTTGCAGATTTAGGGCACTGTTTGTGGATCTATGAGCTTAGTTCCACTGGTCAGAAGCTGAGCATAAATGAAGGGCCAAAAAAAAAAAAAAAAATCCACAGTTTCACTTCAGATTGAGAGGATGCTTAAGGAGGTCAACTGGTTGTGAACGATCCCAAAAGCGCCAAGGTATAGTTCTAGTTCTGTATTTTTAAAACAAATATTGAGATCATATCTTATACGTCAGGGGAACAAGTTGCATCAAGGACATTAGGACTGAAGACAGCATATAGAATCTAGTTGCATGACAGAGCCCCTTTGAATTCCTTTGGGAAGTGGCAAAGAGTACTATTTTTTATTTTGTATTGTTAACTCCTAATATGGCTACTGGCCAGGAATTTTTGGTTAATGATCTAATAGATCTTTGGGTTCGTGAGAAGTACAATTCTAGGAAGATTCCAGTTCCATTACAATGTGCTCATTTTTTCAGTGTAACAAGGGGTAATTCAGAAATCCCAGAGGCCACTTTCACAAAGCAGTGGAAATTTTGAGAATACCTAGAAAAATTGGGAACATTGAGTGCTTTAGAATATTGAGTTAGACCACTTTCCTAGACTCACTGGTAGGGAACCAAAGCAGTTGTTTTCTTAGAAGATTCAAGTAAGACTAGTTAGGGTAGAATTAGCTTAACCTTTTATGTTCCTGGAAATTGGGCTTTCTGTTGCCTTTATCACTGTCAGAATAGTATTTTTTGTTGAGCTTGGAGACGCTCATTGGGATCCTATACCCAGTGATCTGCATCCCCACTTGGCATTTCAGCTGCCACTAAGCTTCCTGTTCATTGTTCTTAGACAATTTGCAATCAGATGCAGATAGACTGTTAACTGACGCTGGCTGGGATTTCCTATTGTGTGTATTGACTGTGTCATTCTGAAGTTTAAGGTCCTTGACTGTACTTCTTTCTTCAAGAAGAGAGATATTAATTCTCATTGTTGGAAAATTTGATGAACTCCCTGTAGAATCCAGACCCACTAGTGTTGGAGATGATTTGAATTTGCATCTCTTTTGCTTTGAAATAATATTTTTCAGAGATAACCAAGATAACTTGATTCTTATTTGTTTACAAGTCTGTCTCCCATTGCCCTTAAATTCAGTAACTATAACTTATTAATATTTACAGCACTGATACCTAGCTCAGTGGCGCTTAATAAATACATGTTCCACAAATGACTGATAAATATATGAATATCAAAAGCAAATACCATGGTTAAACTTATTGCCCTATATGACATGTCAAACTGCAGTAACAATCTTTAAAGGAAAATTAGAGCTCACTTTTTAAAAACATAGCTGAAACCAAAAAGCTAAAATATAGAATTATAAACATATATGATTGTAGAGATATTTTTGAGAGACTTGAGAGATATATTTTTGAGAGTGCTTGCAAACACTTTCTACAACATGTGCTGTGCTTAGTCGCTCAGTCGTGTCCAACTCTTTGCAACTGCACGGACTGTAGCCAGGCTTCTCTGTCTGTGAAGATTCTCCAGGCAAGAATACTGGAGTGGGTTGCCATATCTTCCCAACCCAGGGATCGAACCCAGGTCTCCCACACTGCAGGCAGATTCTTTACCATCTGAGCCACCAGGGAAGTCTTCTGCAAGATAACATATTCCAATAATGTGTTAACAAGGCGTCTGAGATGGGTTAGGACAAAGAAACTAAGGGAGGATAGAGTTGAGCAATCAGGAAATCTGAAGCCACCAAAAAGCCCAGAACTGGGACCTGAAGTAGGTCAAGGCTAAGTTAGGCACACATGTTTTTGTTGTTCAGTCTCCCAATCATGTCCAACTCTTTGTGACACCATAGACTGCAGCACACCAGGCCTGCCTCTCACCATCCCCCAAAGTTTGCCCAAGTTCATGTCCATTGCATCGTTGATGCCATCCAGCCATCTCATCCTCTGACGCCCTCTTCTCCTTCTGCCCTCAATCTTTCCCAGCATCAGGGATTTTTCCAGTGAATCAGCTGTTCACATCAGATGACCAAAATACTAGACCTACAACTTCAGCATCAGTCTTTCCAACAAGTATTCAGGGTTGATTTCCCTTGAGCTTGACCGGTTTGATCTCTTTGTTGTCCAGGGGACTTTCAGGAGTCTTCTCCAGCACCACAATTCAAAGGCATCAACTCTTCGGCACTCTGCCTTCTTTATGGTCCAGCTCTCACAAGCATACATGACCACTGGGAAAACCATAACCTTGACTGTATGGACACTTGTTGGCAGAGTAATGTCTCTGCCTTTCAACACACTGTCTAGGTTTGTCATTGCATTCCTGCCAAGAAGCAGTTGTCTTCTGATTTCATGGCTCCAGTCACCATCCACAGTGATTTTAGAGCCCAAGAATAGGAAATCTGTCACTATTTCCACCTTTTCCCTTTCTCTTTGCATGAAGTAATGGGGCTGGATGCCATGATCTTAGGTTTGTTAATATTTAGTTTTAAGCCATTCTTTCACTGTCCTTCTTCACCCTCATCAAGAGACTCTTTAGTTCTTTACTTTCTGCCATTAGAGTGGTATCATCCACACACCTGAGGCTGTTGAGGTTTCTCCCGCCTATCTTGATTCCAGCTTGTAACTCATCCAGCCCAGCACTTCTCATGATGTGCTCAGCATATAGGTTAAATAAACAGCATGACAGCAGACAGCCCTGTTGTACTCCTTTCTCAATCTTGAACCAATCAGTTGTTCTATACAGGATTCTAACTACTGCTTCCTAACCTGCATACAGGTTTCTTAGGAGACAGGTAAGATGGTGTGGTATTCCCAAATCTTAAGAGCTTTCCACAGTTTCTTATGATCCATAGCCTTTTGTGTAGTCATTGAAACAGAGACAGGTGTTTTTCTGAAATTCCCTTGCTTTCTCTATGATCCAGCAAACGTTGGCAATTTGATCTCTGGTTCCTCTGCCTTTTCTAAACCCAGGTTGGACATCTGGAAGTTCTTTGTTTGCATATGCTAAAGCCTAGCATGAAAGATTTTAAACATGACCTTACCCACATGGGAGATGAGTGCAGTTGTTGGATAATTAGCACATTCTTTGATACTACTCTTCTTGGGAACTGGGATGAGAGTTGACCTTTTCCACTCCTGTGACCACTGGTGGGTCTTCCAGATTTGCTGGCATACTGAATGCAACACTTTGGTGACATCATCCTTTAGGGTTTTGAATAGCTCTCCTGGAATTCCATCACATCCACTAGCTTTATTAATAGCTGTGCTTTCTAAGGCCCAGTTGACTTCACACTCCAGAATGTCTGGCTCTGGGTGACTGACCACACCATCTTAGTAATCTGGTTCACCAAGATCTTTTTTGTACAGAGGAAAGACATGTATTCTTTCCATGTCTTCTTGATCTCTTCACTGTCTACTAGGTCTCTGCTGTTTCTGTCCTTATTGTGCCCATCTTTGGGCAAAGTGTTCCCTTGATACTTCTAATTTTCCCAAACAGATGTCTAGTCTTTCCCCTTCTGCTCTTTTCTTCTGTTTTATGCACTGTTCATTGAAGAAGGCCTTCTCGTCTCTCCTTGCTGGTCTTGGAAACTCTGCATTTAGTTGTATGTACCTTTCACTTTCTCCCTTGCTTTTCACTTCTCTTCTTTTTTCCAGCTATTTGTAAAGCCTCCTCCGACAACCACTTTGTCTTCATGCTTTTCTTTTTCTTTGGGATAGTTTGTTCACTGCCTCCTGTGCAATATTATGGACCTCAGTCCATAGTTCTTCAGGCACACTGTTAACTAGATCTAATCCTTTGGATCTATTCATTACCTCCACTGCATATTCATAGGGGATTTGATTTAAGTCATACCTGGCTGGCCTAGTGGTTTTCCTGGTTTTCTTTAGCTTAAGCCTGAATTTTGCTATGAGAAGCTGATGATCTGAGCCACAGTCAGCTCCTACTCTTGTTTTTGCTGACTGTATACAGCTTCTCAATCTTTGGCTACAAAGAATGTAATCAATTTGATTTTGGTATTGACCATTTTTTGATGTCCATGTGTAAAGTCATCTCTTGTGTTGTTGAAAAAGGGTGTTTGCTATGACCAGTGCATTATCTTGGAAGAATTCAGTTAGCCTTTGCGCTGCTTCATTTAGCCATTCCCTCCTCCAGGGGATCACATTTAGTCAGAATTCTCTGCTATGACCTGTCCATTTTGGATGGCCCTACACAGCATGGCTTATAGCTTCATTGAGTTATACAAGCCCCTTCACCATGACAAGGCAGTGATCTGTGAAGGGGTTGGCACACACAATGAGGAGAATTAACCAAAATTGGCTAAACCCTGGGCAGAACACAACTGTAGAGATTATAAAGACAAGAGCCAAAAATCAAATCATTTAAGTCAGGAAAGGGTGAAATAATCTCAGGGGCAAGAAAAAGTTGTATTAAAGAAAATGTTAGCTATACCGGAGTAAAGATATTCCAACACAGGAAAAATCCAAGAATATTAGTTATGCAGCAAGTGGAGTGAAGGCTGAACCAGTTTTTGGCAGCTAGAGTTTATATACACATGGGAATACAGTAGCTATTTTCATCAGATGTTTGATCTGCCCTAACAGCTGCCTTTCAGTCAGTCCTCACATGTAGAAATATTTCTGTTGTCCTCATATGTAGAAATATTTCTAGCTGTGCCACTTTAAATCATCAGGTTATAAATGTGGCATGTTTTGAATTATACTTGTTACAGTCCAAACTTGAGTTGACTTTGATACAATTCTTGCCAAAATCTTACTTTAGCAATTCAATTTTTTAGAAAAGCAGTCTAATGGACAGATTAACTATTAATCTTTCTATATTTTCCAGGCACTTGTGCTATATTAAGATCAATCACCAGAAAACACAGTGCCTGGATCATACTTCATAAATTCCCCACAGAAATGCTTTTACTGAATTATGATTTAATGATTAATAATTTACAGTCTGCACTCAGCTGTCTAAAAGTTATAGGCAAGCCAGTTTCATTTGATTAAGTGCTTCCATTTCTTTGTCATACTATAGAAGCCAGTGTCCGCTATCTATTTATTCATCTAGTCAACAACCATGTAGTCTCATTCAACATCAAAATCATGACTAAAGGAGTCTTTTGGTATCACTGACAGGGTAGGGAGAGAGAATTAACAGTGGCAGTCAGTACTGTGGAGCAGGCTCACATATATAGTCTGGTTTCATGTTGATGACCCTGTGAGATACAGGAGGGGTTCCGAAGTTTACCATTAAAGTCTCATAGCTAGTAGGTGGCAGACTGAGGAATCAAAGATTGTTGTGCTGTGAAGGGATAACAGAAAGAAAAAGAAGACTATATTTGGACTATACATATAGAATATGTGTGTGTATGTTAGTCACTCAGTCATGTCTGACTCTTTTTCAACCCCATGGACTATAGCCTGCCAGGCTCCTTTGTCCATGGGATTTCCCAGGCAAGAATATTGGAGTGGGTAGCCTTTCCCTTCTTGAGGGGATCTTCTCCACCCAGGCATCAAACCTGGGTCTCCTGCATTGAAGTCAGATTCTTTACTATCTGAGCCACAAGGGAAGCCTTGTGGCAAAAATATTTTCATTAATGCTGGCATCTTTGCAATAAGTTTATGACATCCCTTTGTATCTACTTTTAAGGACAATAGTTTTTATATACATAAACTTAATAATGTTTCTTAGTAGTTAGAATATATCCCTAAAAATATAAAAGAAACATTTTTACTTAATATGAAATGATATTTGTAAAATGTTTTGATTTTGTTCATTCAATGCTGCATAGGTTTAGTTTATCTAATATTTAGCCCAAACTTTTAGGTCATATGATACTCTGTGAAAATTCAATTCAAAGATTCTAGGATTGGAAAGTTCTAAGACTATAAGGTCACAGTCAATGAATAACTCTTCTATAGATGGAATGATTTGAATTTTATCAACATTCTGATCCCATTTGAAGACCTTCCAGTTTACATGCATGCCTTTTGGGTGCGGTCATGGAATACAGCAGAAGAGAGAGTAACTGCCTCCTCCATTTTCCTTCAGTATAAATAAAGGTTATATTAACTTTCTTGGTAGACAAAATCAGCATTGATTTATATTGCAATTACTATTAAGTAAATCCCCTTGGCAGTTTTCTCTGCTGCAAATATATACTGACTGCATTTGTGCAGACAGGATGTTTTGGTTCAAATTTCAAAACCTGATGCATATTGCCACTATACTATTATTCTAATAAATTTGACCAATCATTCTAAGATATGACATTATATCACAGTTAAAAATTTTTATTTACTTGAACCTATTATGTGCCAATCACTGTACTAGGCATTTCATTCACATTATTTGATTTTATCCTTACTTAACGTGAATAGGATCCCAATTTTATGACTGACAGTTTCAAGAATATAAGTAATTTAACTGAAACCTCTAAGAACAGAACAGAATTAGTAACAGAATTTAGGATTTCAATGTAAGTCTAATTCCTAAGTTTGTGATTTTGTTTATATTAGCCTATAACCATGAGCCATTAAGGAACAATTCAAGGAACTCCATGTAAGGAGTACAATTTTGAAAGCTTTTAAATTTTTTAAAGGAAGATTCTCTATGTAAGTAAGAGAAAACTTCAGTTGTTTGTAGTGTGTCTTCATAAATTGTACTTATTCAAAGCATTTTGATTCCCCTCAACAAAATTTGATATGTGAGGTATTACTATGTTATTGCTGTTCATTCATTCATGCGTGCCTGGCTCTGCCACCCCATGAATGACAGCATGCCAGGCTTCCTTGTCCTTCAGTATCTCCTGGAGTTTGCTTAAACTCATGTCCTTTGAGTTAGTGATGACATCCAACCATCTTACCCGACTCTGTCACCCTTTTCTCCTCCTGCCCTCAATCTTTCCCAGCATCAGAGTCTTTTCTAATGAGTTGGCTCTTTGCATCAGGTGGCCAAAGTATTGAAGCTTCAGCTTCACCATCAGTCCTACCAGTGAATATTCAGAGTTGATTTCCATTAGGATTAACTGGTTTGATCTCCTTGCTCTTCAAGGGACTCTCACGAGTCTTCTTCAACACCACAGTTTGAAAGCATCAGTTCTTTGACACTCAGCCTTCTTTATGGTCCAACTCTCACATCCATACATGACTACTGGAAAAACCATAGCTTTGACTATATGGACCTTTGTTGGCAAGGTGATGCCTCTGCTTTTTAATACACTGTCTAGGTTTATCATAGCTTCTCTTCCAAGGAGCAAATGTCTTTTAATTTCATGGCTACAATCACTGTCTGCAGTGATTTTAGAGCCCAAGAAAATAAAGTCTGTCACTATTTCCATTTTTTCCCTATTTGCCATGAAGTGATGGGACCAGATGCCATGATCTTTGTTTTTTGAATGTTGAGTTTTAAGCCAGCTTTTTCACTCTCCTCTTTCCATGTCTGGTTCTCACTGTTACTTCTTGACCTGCATACAGGTTTCTCAGAAGGCAGGTAAGGTGGTCTGGTATTCCCATCTCTTTAACAATTTTCTAGTTTGTTGTAATTCACACAGTGAAAGGCTTTGGTGTAATCAGTGAAGCAGAAGTAGATGTTTTTTTTGGAATTCCCTTAGTTTTTCTATGATCCAGTGCATGTTAGCAATTTGATCTGTTGTTCCTCTGCCTTTTCTAAATCTAGCTTGTACATCTGGAAGTTCTTGGTTCATGTACTGTTCATGTACTGTTCAAGCCTAGCTTGAAGGATTTTGAGCATATGGTGTGTATAAACAATTATTAATGGTCCTTTAATAAGTATTTTGTGCATGACTGAAGCAAGTTATTTGAAAAATAGGTAAATTTTTTGATGTGCAGTTATTAGTTTTCACTAATTTACAAAGAGGGTTCCAAGTTGATATATGTTAATATTTCTATTCCATATTTCTCTCTTTAAAATTGCTTAACACCCCATCCTTGCAATATTCTTTGAGAGTCTTGGGCATAAGCAGACATTGCTATTATGAAAATGTCCCTCTCTGTGGTCACAAATGACTGAACCAAGGGAAAATAAATCCATTGGATAGACTGAGTATCTTTTTATTTACATTTTTGGAAATAGAATTTATAGGTGGGAGTTTAAATTGAAAAATCAAATAAAGTTGAAGCAGGGGTAGCATTTTGTTCTATATACATTCTTAGAAGTGAGCATAGAAAGTCATTCTTTAGATACCTAATGCAGTAGGAATTAAAAGAAAAGCCAAGAAAACTGTGATGTCATGAAAGGTATAAGGAGTTGTCCCAGTGATTATTTTGCATTTTTACATTTCAGAATTAAGAAATGGACTATGTATCCTCTCCTTGGATGTCTGGAGATTATCATCTGTGTAGTTAAAATATCTCTTACAAGCCACTTATTTAAAGCTGTTACTAGTTTGATTCTCACAATGATTTATACTCCATTATTGTTAACCAAGTTATTTTTTTCCCTTACTTTCCACTAATAGCAAGTAATGGATTCAACTATTAAAAAACTCAATTTTGCACAACAGAGGAAAATTCTGGATTAGTGTATCTGTGTGTATGTTACATATGTATGTGATTTCTGTCTTATGACATACCATATCAATAGGATAAATTTACCTAAGGTTGGCACTATAAGAGACTATATATACAGAAAATGCTGCAATATCAAGTACAAAATTTCTGATCACTGCTTGCAGTAGTAGAATTGCAGTGAGGGTTAAAGAGAATGTATAAAGAATAGTCAGTTGTCACTGAGTAGAGTCACTTGAAGAGTTGGTTTTGACAGAAATTGGGCTGGAAAAAATCAGCAAAAGAACATATTTCTATGTAAAAGGAAATAATGTTTCATAAATGGAGAATTGATACATGAAATTATATTTAATGAAGGCTAATTCAAGTGGCCTGTAGAATAACTTGAAATAGATAAAGACTAGAATTGAGAAAAACCTGTAAAGACTACTGGAGCAATCCACAGATAGGATTACAAAAGTGGCTACCTTGATGTAGGTGTATGAACAATGGATAATATTTAAATAACTGATGGAAAACTATTGTAAGAAAATTATTTTTTTCTAAGGAATTAGTGACAAAGAAAAACATTTTATGAGTAATTTTCAAAGTAATGAGTTTATATGTAATTTTACAATGACTGTTAGGTTAAAAAGTAGTTTTAGTCTTGGGAAAAAACAACAAATTTTGTTTTTACTTGTTAAATTGCTGTCATTGGTGGGTTGACACATAGATGATTGAGGGAAGGGAGTGTTTTGGGAAATGTACTTGGTGAATACCTATTTATAGTAGTTAAACTCTGTGTTTGCCTATATATTTACCAAAAAGATGAGGTAAAAGAGGGAAAAGCAAAACTTTAAAGGATATCAAAGTTGAAATTTTGGGGGAAAAACTAAGTCAAAGGAAGTGATCAGAGCTGTAGGAAGAGATACAGAAGAGTGGGTCACAGAGCCAATGAAAATTGAGTTTAGAGAAGGAAAGTCTAGTCAATGACTAAATACAGCTGAGAGTGAAATGATTGGGTTTGGTCTTCCAACAATCTGTAGCCACTTTAGAACTTTTTCATTACAGGGGAGAAACTGAAAGGCAGATTTCAGCAGATGAAAGAGGACTCAATGGATGAGTAAATGAAATAGAATGAGTTATTGATGAAACTACAAATTAAGTCTAATATTAAGGGAAACAAAACCAAGTTTAACTCAGTCGTGTCCGACTCTTTGCAACCCTGTCGGCTGTAGCCCACCACGCTCCTTTGTCCATGGGATTTTCCAGGCAAGAGTACTGGAGTGGGCTGCCATTTCCTTCTCCAGAGGATCTTCCCGACCCAGGGATCAAACCCAGGTCTCCCGCATTGTAAGCAAGATGCTTTACTGTCTGAGCCACCAGGGAAATCCTAATATTAAGGGAAACAAAACCAAGATTAAAAAAAAAAAAACAAAAAACCAAGATTAATAACTCAGATTTCTCTTAAGTGCAGGAATTTTCATGGAGTGCGTTGTTTGCCATTCCCTTTCATTCATATCCTAGCCTTCTGTACTTTAATTTTTTCCTTTATTATATCCAAATCTTATATAGAAATGAAGAAAATACTTTTCTTGCAGGGGCAAAATTGAAAATGGCTTCCCCAGAACCTAAGAGCCTGGTCCCTTTCACCAGAGAGTCTCTTGAAGTTATGGAACAGCATAGTGCTAAAAAGCCCAGTGAGGAAGACAAAGAAGATTTAAAACCGAACTGTGACTTGGAAGTTGGAAAAGAGCTTCCATTTGTTTATGGAAATCTTCCTCAAGCAATGGTGTCAGAGCCATTGGAAGATGTGGACCCATACTACACTAATAAAAGGGTAAGGATTAATTAGGTTTACTGTGGCTATATTTTTATTTATTTTCCAGACATGCAAACAACTGTAATTGAGAAAGAATGAAAAAAGACAGAAGAATAAGTGAAGAGGTAATTTTAAGTTACAGAAAACTGGACAAAACATTTCACATATATTTGAGATTTTTGTCAAAACTGATTATTTGCCTGGTAGATTAGTTTGTTTGGGATAACTGTACTTTGTATGTAATAAGCTATACTGGCATACCTTAATGTTTCATTTTATGGGAGCATCATGGTTGGCTATTTAAGGGTATTGATTTTAAAATAACTATAATATAAAATTTCAATTATATGTACACCAGTTTCAACTGTTCACCTTGATGTGCTTACTCAGTAGTTAGGGAAATAAAACCAAACTATATTTCATTCATAAATTTTATTCACTCATACAGTCACATCCTATCTTATTCCCAGAATGATTTGAGAAAATTACTAAATATTTGACAATTCAGCAAGAAGCACAAAATGATGAAAATAAAAACGATTATGCTTAGAAAAGACAGAGATCTGTGCGGACTGACAAAGCTGGAATAATCTTGAATTACAGCTTCAGGAACACTTCAGTTTTTACAAGGCAAAAATCTTCTGTGAACAGTCAAGAGCAGAGATTAATTCTGAAATAAGGAAGAGGTGGGCTGATGATAGAACTGGAACCCTGTAGTTGTTGTAAATTGTGGGAAATAAGATGAGAGAATGGAGATGACAACATGGCTTTAATGTGATGGCCAAAGTACTGATGTGATCAAAGCAATGTTTAAGTAAGATTAATCTAGAGACTTCTACATGACTATTTCGTGGTAATGATAGAGTCAGAAAGATGAAATAGGAAAGAGACTAATCCAGGCCTGAAGTCAAGAAGTCTGGATTCTAAGAGTGCCTTGGAGACAGAGGTGACACACTTGAGAAGAAACAGCAGGATTTGAAGACTGGTTAATCACTTCATGGGAAATAGATGGGGAAACAGAGCAAACAGTGTCAGACTTTATCTTTTTGGGCTCCAAAATCACTGCAGATGGTGACTGCAGCCATGAAATTAAAAGATGCTTACTCCTTGGAAGGAAAGTTATGATCAACCTAGATAGCATATTCAAAAGCAGAGACATTACTTTGCCAACAAAGGTCCGTCTAGTCAAGGCTATGGTTTTTCCTGTGGTCATGTATGGATGTAAGAGTTGGACTGTGAAGAAGGCTGAGTGCCAAAGAATTGACGCTTTTGAACTGTGGTGTTGGACAAGACTCTTGTCCAACACCACAGTTCAAAAGACTACAAGGAGATCCAACCAGTCCATTCTGAAGGAGATCAGCCCTGGGATTTCTTTGGAAGGAATGATGCTAAAGCTGAAACTCCAGTACTTTGGCCACCTCATGCGAAGAGTTGACTCATTGGAAAAGACTCTGATGCTGGGAGGGATTGGGGGCAGGAGGAGAAGGGGACGACAGAGGATGAGATGGCTGGATGGCATCACCGACTCGATGGATGTGAGTTTGAGTGAACTCTGGGAGTTGGTGATGGACAGGGGGGCCTGGCGTGCTGCAATTCATGGGGTTGCAAAGAGTCAGACATGACTGAAAGCTTCTGACAAAAATGAAGTAATTATAAAAAAAGGTCAAACTTGGGGAAGGTAAGAATTAACCCCATTGTGGACAAATGTAATTTGATATTCTTTGATATTGTAGTACATTCAATACTTTTACCAAATGGGTGAAAAGAAGATGAATCAGTCCCAGGTGGCACAAGTGGTAAAGACCCCACCTGTCAATGCAGGAGATGTGAGAGATGTGGGTTCGATCCCTGGATAAGGAAGATCCCCAGGAGGAAGGCATGGCAACCTTCCACTCCAGTAGTCTTGCCTGGAGAATCCCAAGACAGAGGAGCCTGGCGGGTTACAGTCCATAGAGTTTCAAAGTCAGACATGACTGAAGGGACTTAGCATGCATGCTGGATGGAAGGCAAAGAGATCATTCTGTTAATCACAACTCTTTCAAATACTTTGCATGGTGGAAGCATGTTGACATTTTACAGTATAAGTGTATATATTAAAAAGATTCCAATATCCTTATATGCCTTTTATGCTATACATTATATAATGTTATTATATTGTAGTCTATATAATGTTTGCAATGTGTAATATGAGGGCTTCCCTGATGGTGCATGGATTCAGTCATTGGGTCAGGAAGATCCCTTGGAGAAGGAAATGGCAACCAACTCCAGTATTCTAGCCTGGGAAATTCCATGGACAAAGGAGCTTGGCAGGGCTACAGTCTATGGGGTTGCAAAAGAGTTGGATGGGATTTAGGGACTAAACAACAACAGCAATGTATAATATGGTTATGCATACAACACATGAATGAATTTTCCAAATGGATATGTATGTATAACAAAAGTGCATATATGTGTGTGTATACAATTCTGTGTGTTTATATATGCAGACACATACACACATATATTATGTGTATCTGTATTTTACACACATAAGTGCTTTTTAAGACATTTCTGATTTTTCTTTTTTTGGACAGTTAATACTTCAGTATACCAACAGATTAGTTTTACATGATATAAATTTTTGTGTTAAATATATTTATGTCAATGATAACATACAAGCATGGTTACATACCATAGAAAATTACTGATGACTAAGATAATGTTTGCATGAATTGGGTGGGTCACTTTTGCTACTGCAGTCTCATACCTTATTTGCTTCAAAATAAAATTAACTTATTTTACATTTATTGAATTTTAGTATGCTAAAGTGGATACTCTTGAGCCATCAAGCTATAGATTTCTTTCTATTACATCAATTCTGCAGGAAAAATACAGATTGGTGTGTGGCAAATGGTTTTCTTAGGTAGAACACTGGCAAAAAATGTGTGGTAGATAAGCCTAAATATGAATAAAACTAGCTTAAAAACCTTTCCATTTGATTTAATCTGTGAATGGATATCAAAATTTAAGTATAAATGTTAGACTTCATGACTGAAATGGTCATTGGAAAATGTTGCATAATTGATAAGATCATAATTCTCAGTTCTAATTTCACTTGATTTTCATTTTTTCTTCTTATAGACTTTCATAGTATTAAATAAAAAGAGAACAATATTCAGATTCAATGCTACCTGGTGTACATTGTCTCCTTTCAATTCAATCAGAAGAGCAACCATTAAGATTTTGGTACATCCATATCCTTTTCTGTTGGTTTTAAACTGTACTAACATCAAATGAAACTATTCTATTCAAATATTGCTGCAGTAAACTTTTTAATTAACATATCATTTTATGTCAAACTGAAATCTTGGTTATAAATCCAGTGTGTTCCATATTTGAAAATACATTTAAAATATATTTTCTAGTGCACACAAGTAGTGGTAGCAAATCTTAATCCTCGTTGCTTTTCAATATAAATAGTACATTTTTGAAACTTAAGAAACTGTGTGATCTCATGTGTGTACATACATATAAACAGATTATAGAAATGTATTTTAAACATTATTTTTATTACTATTGTTCCTTGACTGTAACTTACCTTTTTCCGACTATTCATTTTGGTCAGCGTCCTGACTGACGGCATATATATGTCCATGACTGATTTGCCAAAATGGGGGCCAGCATTGCAGTAAGTTATATAATTTTATTGTGTATAATCGCATATATGATTATATTTTATATTTAACACATTGTTATAGTACATTATATACTACATATTATGACATGGTACAAATTAATATTTATAATTTACATGTAATATACATTGTACATAATATAATACACATATTCCACAATTGATAAATTTTCTGAATAAAATATATACACATGTTGTTAATCAATTTTAATGTTTTTCTTCCCATCATTACTCTTAATTGGATTTTAAATGCTTCTATTTCCCAGCATGTTAGGTTCACAAGATAGAGATGCTTGAGCCTTTAGCTATATATGTGTTTATGTCTGTGGCTTCATGTAAGTGAGGCTTTATTTTTATTCTAATGATTGATATATTTCAGTGCTTCAGATTTTCTTTACTATTGCAGTCCCACACCAAATTTGTTTCAAACTCAGATAACATTTTCCTGTCTAATTTTCCTGTCTATTCTTTAGAAAGATATCTTTTTATTCCTTTCTGTTCTACTCCTCTTTCCTTGGGGGTGTGAGTAGCTTACCTTGCATTAGAATACAAAAATGGAAAGGCCCATTAGGTTTTCTAGAGAAGAAAACCTTCTTGATGCCACCCCTCAAGGTTTCTATTCTTAAAATTAGTTAACTTTGGAAGGTAAATATGTATTATACTGATTCACTGTAAAAATTTTTGTATATGTAGATAATAAGTTCTTTCATACTTGCCTACATTTTGTTACTTATTGCTGGACTCCCAATGTGGGATAAATTTGATATTTTGTGTTTGTTCTTTACTTAAATATATATAAACATAACCCTGGGCTAAAATTTGTTGAAAAAAAATTGATAGCCAAATCTCATGGTTAATGTTTTAAGACTCAGGAAGCCCTAACTAAAGCCCTATCCTATGGTTGTCTAGTTGGTTGGTTGATTGATTGCCAAATAATTATCATAGACATATATTTCAGAATTATGAAATATTGGTTTCATTTTTAATATGAAAAGTCATATGAAAATTATGTGAAATTTTTTCTGCAGGAATACTTTGCTTGGAATTTATACATTTGAAATACTTGTAAAACTCATTGCAAGAGGCATCTGGGCAGGACCCTTTTATTTCTTTGGTGATTCATGGAACTGGCTTGATTTCAGTGTAACTTTATTTGAGTGAGTACTCCTTTTAAGTTGCAAACATCATAATATTTGCTTGCTAAGAAAATGCTTTTCATAAAGAAACATTGAGGTTGACAGAATTTTCTGCCTGTAAAATTCTATGAGTACAGAACGATTCATAAATCATAGACATAGTGAGTTCTCTTAGGCAGCTCCAACTGAACTAATCCTGACTATGCATTGAAAATTAAAGGAATGGGAATCTCTGTTTTCTACCTGAAGCAAAAACAATAGAGGAATAAATTAAAGGAATAATAATCTCTGTTTTCTACCTGAAGCAAAAACAATAGAGGTTGAATTTTTTGCACTTGAGGTGATTATGTTCGGTGACCAGAAAATATCCTGGAGACTTAGGAGAGGATTCCAACATATTTGATTCTGTTAATCTATATTGCTTAAGAACAGGAAATATTCTAATTATCAGAATAAGATATTTTATATACATGCACATTTTTCTAGAATGATACATTAAATTCTAATAATTTACACATGTATTAATTTTTTTCAATCCTTCTATTTAATGTACTCTATTTTATGGCTAAAGAAATTGTCACAGGCATCAAATTCCTGTTAAACATAATTTAAAGTAATACTCTATTTGTAGAGTTAGTGTCAATTTTTTTAAAAAAGAAATAACCTTTATAATGAACAGATTAGTTTCTTCCATGTAGTGAGCAGTCAAAAAATAGTATCTAATATCATTGAAATTATTATCAGTACTTCTGAAGTCACTAGTATTATTTCTCTTCTTGCCATTGCTATTAGCTAAAATTTGGCTAACGCAACTAAGGGCTCTCAGTATGTGAAGATGCTTTGCTATGAACTATACATTGATTAGGAGAAGGCAATGGCACCCCACTCCAGTACTCTTGCCTGGAAAATCCCATGGACGGAGGAGCCTGGTGGGCTGCAGTCCATGGGATCGCTAGGAGTCGGACACGACTGAGCGACTTCACTTTCACTTTTCCCTTTCATGCATTGGAGAAGGAAATGGCAACCCACTCCAGTGTTCTTGCCTGGAGGATCCCAGGGACGGGGGAGCCTGGTGGGCTGCCGTCTATGGGGTCGCACAGAGTCGGACACGACTGATGCGACTTAGCAGCAGCAGCAGCATACATTGATTAACTAATTTAATCTCCCCCAAATCCTCAGAATTAGAAAGTACCCTTATCCTTACTTTTTACATTTGAGGAAACTGAGGCAAAATAAGTTAAGTAATTTTTTCATATCACACAACTAGTAAATAGTAGAGTCTATATTTCTCTACCAGCAGTCTGGCTCTAGAGACTGTGTCCTTAACCAACATACATTTGACTTCTGCGACCATCACCGTCACCACTGTCATCGTCATCACCATCATTATCAGCACCAGGAGTTTAAATACTTAAAATAAATCTTATTCCTTTCAAAAGCTATGTATTTTCTTATTTTAACTATATTTTCAAACCAATAAGATTGCAAAATATGAACATAATATAGAGTATTTGATGAAATTTTGACCACTTAAAGTGTCAAGCTTTTATAAACTCTCATAATTTGTAGATTAATGTTTACTTGATTACCTTGCACTGTAGAAATCTTTGCCTTCCAATCAATAATAAACCTGTTTGCAAAATGCAATAATGAAAGCGAGTGAATATTTGCATATCTGGTTTTAGAAACAAGCTTCAAATATTATAAAAAGCCAAATGTCAGTAACATAAACTCAATATGATTTATAAACGACTTTAATTTAATTCCACAGGCATATTTCAAGATATTCACCTCTAAATTTCATTTCAGTATGTAGAATTATGAGAAATTTGAGAATTTTGAAAATTATTCCTTTAAACCAAGGTAAGAAAAAGTATCAAGTTCTTTGTCTTCATTTTGCTTCATGTACTTCCATGTATTCGTTTGAACGGCCTTGCCATTGCTTAGAGAAATGTTGTTAAACAACATTTCATCTTTGAAATAAATGAATATAAGATCAAATATCAAATTTATTTGTCACTCCTGGAATGGAAAGGAAAAAAATACATTTGTTACTTATTTGAAGTGATTTCAATGCTTATGATAACAAAATGTAGAACTCAATCAAAATAAGTTACTTCCTTATTTTTTCCTGTTTCTTTAATTTTATGTCTTAAATATGAAATACTAAAATTGTCCTTAGACTTCTGAATGAATTAGCAGTCCAGACAGTTATCTAATCCATCCTCTTCTTTTCCTCATTGAATCTAAGAGCCAGTTGAAATGAACAAAGTTATATAAAATAAGTACCCTTTTACTCTCAGTGCTTGGATAGGACGTATTCCACATGCCACAACATTCAAGAAGGTTCTGTTAAATAATGTACAGCCATGACCACATTGATGGAAGATGCAGAGGAGTAATTTACACATCCCATTACTGAATGTGTCTTGGGGAAGCCTACTAATACCTTCTGATTTGTTGTTCAGAATGAATAAAAACAATAAGATAGGAAACTTCACTCAGAGTTTTTTTTTTTTTGGCTGTTATGAGTCAGAGGTTTTATCAAATAATTGAATGAATAAACCCACGAAGTAGTGTGATAACACCAAAAATAAGATCTGCAAGCAACGTTCGTCCACTGGAACGTATGAAGAAGGCCAGATAAATGCATACTCTGTACTTGGAGTCCAGGCTGGGCAAAACAGCAAAAACATTGGGGAAATGTGATAATAGATGCCTAACCTTGTGGATATGACTTCCCTGGTGGCTCAAACAGTAAAGCGTTTGCCTACAATGTGGGAGACCCAGGTTCAGTCCCTGGGTCGGAAAGATAGGCTGGAGAAGGAAATGGCAACCCACTCCAGTATTCTTGCCTGGAAAATCCCATGGACGGAGGAGCCTGGTAGGCTACAGTCCATGGGGTTGCAAAGAGTCAGACATGACTGAGGGACTTCACTTCAGTTGTGGATATACTGAAACATTGAATAGTACACATTAAACAGGTGAATTGTATGGTTTATAAATTATATCTCAATAAACCTGTTTGATAAAAATGGTCTGTGGCATGGTAGTTTCACCAAGCACAGTGAAGAAACCAGCAATGAGAAATGTCCTTGCAGGAATTTCCACAGTCTTAGTTCTTTTACTACTCTCCACAAATTACTGGAACGTAAGTTGTATCTCCTTCATCTTCATCTTAGAATTAGAGGTAAAGATTATAGAGGAATTCAGGTAAATCCAAGTAGAATATAGTAACTAGAATTGGGAGCATACAGGCTGGTATGAATTGCTCTTTTTTTTTCAAAGGAGAAAACGACCAAGGCACATACTGGTTATACAAGTGTGTATGAAAACAAGGAAGAAAGGAAAACACACTATTCAAGAGAATGAAAATAATCCTTTTCCTCTTAAAAATGTACTCTAAGGCATAAAGTGTAAGCCAGTTTATAAAAGTGAGTAAAGTGAGTATAACTGAGTTAAAATTGTCTGTCAAGATGTAGAGACTTGAGCTTCTTTGGGGTCCAAGTGCTGGTTGACAATCTGCCTGCCAAGGCAGGGGACACTGGTTCCATCCCTGGCCCAGGAGGCTCCTAGACGGCACCGGGCAACTAAGCCCATGCACCGCAACTGGAGAGTAGCCCCTGCTCGCCATAACTAGAGAAAACCTGTGTGCAGAAACAAAGACCAAGCAGAGCCAAATTAAACATTAATTAATGAAAGAAACATATAGACTTTAAAATTAAACCAGACATAAGTTAGAATCCACAAAAGATACACTAAACTAAAACAAAATGAAAGTTTAAAAGTAAAAAGAAGGAAAAAGTTATACCAGGAAATCAAAATCAAAATTGACATATGGTTCAGAGCTTTGAATGGTAGGTAGCAGTGAATGGAAGATAGCAATGAAAATTATTAATAAATTTGAGTCTATAAAGTGTGATGGTGACTTCTTTTTATCATCGATTAAAATATTGACACTAAAAAAAAAAATTGACACTAAAATTAAAGCTCCATAAGAAGCTTGATTTTATATATTCTGTATAGAATATATTTATGTCATAGCAATATTAATAACAATATTTTGTATTTATACATGTATATTTTAATTTATATATATTCTATAATATCACTATTATAGATAAAATATTTGCATGAGTTTATGTTTATATGCACACATACCTTCTTACTTATATTTAAGAATTTCCATTCCTAAAGATAATTTCAATAAAACAGTGTGAAAATTCTTTTCAGTACAAAATATACACAGGACTCATGACAGTGACCAAATAAAAAATACACAGTTCAAATACACATATTTTAAAAGATTTTTATGGTGATCACGGCAATAATATCAAATTAAAATATCCCATTTTTCTTCTAATAAGTTGGCAGTGATATTTTTAAAAATGTCCTACCTTTAGTAAAGGCATATATTTATAGTCTTTGGTTTATATATATTTATATAATATATAAAGACTATATATTTATAGTCTTTGGTTTATGCATTGGTTCAAAATTTCTTTAAAATTATGAATATATGAATTAATACTTAAATATCTCATATACCATGACACAGAAATTCCATTTTTAAAGTAATACTTTTAAAAGACTTGCATATAGCAAAACAATTCATAGTATAATTGTTATAATAAGTGGCAAAAGTAGCTGTAAATATGTATTTCAGGATGATAGCAATTAAAATTATACGTTTATTCTAGATATCACATTTCTTTAATCACAGGAGTAACTTTCAGGCAGTTCAGTAACTCAGTCATGTCTGACTCTTTGTGATCAATGGACTGTAATATGCCAGGCTTCGCTGGCCATTACCTACTCCCAGAGCTTGCTCAAACTCCTGTCCATCGAGTCCGTGATGCCATCCAACCATCTCATCCTCTGTTGTCCCTTTCTCCTCCTGCCTTCAGTCTTTCCCAGCATCAGGGTCCTTTCCAGTGAATCAGTTATTTGCATCACATGTCCAAAGTATTGAAGGTTCAGCTTCAGCATCAGTCCTTCCAATGAATATTCAGGACTGATTTTCTTTAGGATTGACTAGTTTGATCTCCTTGCAGTCCAAGGGACTCTCAAGAGTCTTCTCCAACACCATAGTTGAAAAGCATCAATTCTTCTACTCTCAGCCTTCTTTATGGTCCAACTCTCACATCCATACATAACTACTGGAAAAAGCATGGCTTTGACTAGACAAACCTTTGTGGGCTAAGTAACGTCTCTGCTTTTTAATATGCTGTCTAGGTTGGTCATAGCTTTTCTTCCAAGGAGCAAGCATCTTTTAATTTCACGGCTACAGTCAGCATCTGCAGTGATTTTGGAGCCCCCAAAAATAAAGTCTGTCACTGTTTCCCTTGTTTCCTCATCTATTTGCTATGAAGTGATGGGACTAGATGCCATGATCTTAGTTTTTTGTGTGTTGGGTTTTAAGCCAGTTTTTCCACTCTCCTCTTTCACTTTTATGAAGAGACTCTTTAGTTTATTTTCACTTTCTGCCGTAAGGGTGCTATCTGCTGCTATCAGAGGTTATTGATATTTCTCTCAGCAATCTTGATTCCAGCTTGTGCTTCATCCAGCCCAACATTTTGCATGATGTACTCTGCATATAAGTTATATAAGCAGGGTGACACTATACAGCCTGGACGTACTCCTTTCCCAATTTGGAACCAGTCTGTTAGCTGACTGTATAGTCTCCATCTTCGGCCGTGAAGAATATAATCAATCTGATTTCAGTGATGTCCATGTGTGGAGTCGTCTCATGTGTTGTTGGAAGAGGGTGTTTGCTATGACCAGTGTGTTCTCTTGGCAAAACTCTGTTAGCCTTTGCCTTTCTTCGTTTTGTACTCCAAGGTCAAACTTGCCTGTTACTCCAGGTTTCTCTTGATTTCCTACTTTTGCTTTCCAGTCCCCTATGATGAAAAGGACATCTTTTTTTGGTGTTAGTTCTAGATGGTCTTCTAGGTCATCATAAAACCATTCAACTTCAGCTTCTTCAACTTTAGTGGTTGTGGCATAGACTTGGATTACTGTGATATTGAATGGTTTGCCTTGGAAACAAAATAGAGATAATTCTGTTGTTTTTGAGATCACACCCAAGTATTTTAAAGTTAGTTTTATTTGAGGACACTCTTTTCTAATAACTTTTCTGTTACACTCAAGAAATCTAATCATTTGAGGGTGTCATTTTTTAAAAAATAGATTTTCAATTCTCACAATGATGTATGAAATAAGTATATTTAAACTCCCTTAAAAATAATTAAACAGAAACATTAAACTGTTGATAACTTGCTCAACATTATGGAGTTGGTTTATTTTCATCCATTATTGGAGGAAAGAAGAGTTATGGTAGTTTTATCTATGAAGTGTAGTTATAGGGTGTTTGTTGTTTTTTCTTGATTTCTATATTTTCAGAATTGAGCATGTATTATTTAATGGTTAAAAAAATGAGTGTCCTTAAATAAAACTAACATTGAAGTTGAATTCTTAATTAAAAAGTATTCTGGTATAAATACAGTGATATATAATCACAGTTGTATGTTATTCCATTTCTATTCATAAAATTTTTAATGTTTTATTTAATGAGCTTCAAAGATTGAGTTCATCAAAAGATAATAAAAATGTATAGAATACTGCTATTTCAAACTATTTCTTTTTTTCAACAACATTTGCAACCGATATTGATTTGTAACTCAATGCCTTTACCTGTGCTTATAAATAATGGTGATTAGTACGAAAAATAGTAACCAAGAGAGGAGGCCTGTTCTTTATGTAGTAAAAAGAAACAAACAAATAAGTAAGAGTACTAAAGTATGTCTGACTTATTGCCAGACGTAATAGATTAGCAATAATACAGAAATCTCAAAGTTTAGCATGTTATTTGTTTTATTTATCAGATCTAGGTAATGATAAATGAAATTATAAAACACAAAGCTATAAATTTCAATGGCATCTGCATTCGCCATGAGAGAAGTTTGCTAATGCTGCTTTACTAAGGTATTTTATTTTACCAAAAACAAACCTTTGTCTTTTCAGGACTGAAGTCTTTTGTAGCCATACTCATCCATTGTTTGAAGAAACTCACTGTGGTCATTATCCTAACTCTCTTTTTTCTGAGTGTATTTTCTCTAATTGGGATGGGGCTCTTCATGGGCAATCTGAAGCATAAATGTTTGCGATGGCCCCAAGAAAATGAAACTGACATGCTGAATAATAGAACTGGAAACCCATATTATATTCGAGGTAAGAATCCCTTGCCATCTATATCAAAAAGCATTCTTCACAGAAATGTTGAACCTTCAATTTCAGAACAAATTCAACTTCAGAACAATCTTCATGTAAATACCTAACTATGCCCAAGTGCTAATTTGAATCGGTTTCCTTTATCAGGATGATAAAGTTCCAAGTCTTCAGACAGTTATGTCAGGGAAACCTAAGTTTGGAATTGCTAAAACTCACAAATTTTATCATTTCAAAAATAAATAAATATGACCAAAGCCTCCTAGATTGAGAGAAAATGGTAGGCTACAAACTCCTTCCTTCTTACTGTAGAGAAGGATGTTCATCTGTACAGATGTAATTGGGTTTTAGATATGCTGTTCACTCAAAACTAGATACAAAATTTCATGTCTTTCCTATTTTTCCAGAAACAGAAAACTTTTATTATTTGGAAGGAGAAAGATATGCTCTTCTTTGTGGCAACAGATCAGATGCTAGGTAAGTAGTATTAATGTTTTCTTCTATCAAATCTGTATTGTAATGGAGAGTGGAGTCGGGCCCTTAACTGCTCAAAAGCCAATAAGAGGCCATTTAGTGAAAAGGAAAGTTTGTTTTATTTTAGATGCTAGCAACTGACTGGAGGGTAGACTCTTGTTCAAAGGCTGACTCTCCATCTGCCCCGACAATCAGGGGGCAAGAGGGAGGGAGCTACATGCAGAAACAGCACAGTCAGCTCTGACAGTCATCTTGAAGTCGGTCATCCATGGTCTGACCAGCATCATGTTGATTGTTTTAAGTATGATTAATCTTCAGATCCAGGGTTGGTTGGTTTCAATTTCCTTGAGACCAATTCTTGGAATTATGACAGTTTATGGGAACCTGGTGGCTTAGTGGTAAAGAATCCACTTGCCAGTGCAGGAGATGCTGGCTTGATCCCTGGGTCGGGAAGGAGGAAATGGCAACCCTCTCCAGTATTGTTGCCTGGGAAATCCCATGAACAGAGGAGCCTAGTGGGCTACATGGAGTCTCAAAAGAGTCAGAAACGACTTAGTGACTAAACAACAATAGGACTTAAAATAATTCTTCAGTGAGATGACAGAACTCTCAAGTCTTCAGTTCAGTTCAGTTCAGTCACTCAGTCATATCTGACTCTTTGCAACCCCATGGACTGCAGCACGCCAGGCTTCCCTGTCCATCACCAACTTCTGGAGCTTTTTCAAACTCATGTTCATCGAGTCAGTGATGCCATTCAATCATCTGTTGTCCCCCTTTCCCCCTGCCTTCAATCTTTCCCAGCATCAGGGTCTTTTCTAATGAGTCAGTTCTTCACATCAGGTGGCCAAAGTATTGGAGTTTCAGCTTCAGCATGAGTCCTCCCAATGAATATTCAGGACTGATTTCCTTTAGGATGGATTGATTGGATTTCCTGGCAGTCCAAGGGACTCTCAAGAGTCTTCTCCAATACCACAGTTCAAAAGCATCAATTCTCTGGTGCTCAGCCTTCTCTATGGTCCAACTCTCACATCCATACATGACTATTGAAAAAACTTATTTTCTGATAATTTCGAATGAAGAGATAAAGTTGAAACAGAGTGCTTCTCAGTGGTACAATGGCTTAATTCTTTGTGTTACTTTCCTCAGCTGAAATGACTTGGCACCCATCTGAAACTCAGTTCTTAGAGACTCTGGGCCCGAGATAGGGAAAAAGCACATGGAGGCAGGAGAATGAGTTATGTAGTTTAGTTGCATTAAGGTGCTTTAGGGGGCTTTCCAGAGGCTTTCCTTGTGGCTGAGATGATAAAGAGTCCACCCGACGCTCTTTCAGGATTTCGATACCTGGGTTCGATCCCTGGAGGAGGGCATGGCAATACATTCCAGTATTCTTGCCCAAAGAATCCGATGGACAGAAAAGTTGGTAGGCTACATTTGACGGGACACGACTGAGTGACTCACACACACACACACACACACACACACGGGGGAGCCTCTCAGGTGGCACTGGTGGTAAAGAGCTCACCTGCCAATTAGAACTCTGTTCAATCCCTGGGTCGGGAAGATCCACTGGAGTAGGAAATGGCAAGTTGCTCCAGTATTCTTGCCTGGAGAATCCCATGGAGAGAGGAGCCTGGCAGGCTATAGTCCATAGGGTCACAAATGGTCGGACACAACTGAAGCGACAACACGTACAAGGTGATTTGGACATTTTATTGCTTATTCAACCTTTTTACCTCATTACTGCTGGGTTCCCATTCTATTTTCAAGCCCAGATTGTGAATCCATCTCATTGTATCTGCCCCATCCCACTCGAGCTAAACCTTTCTGTGGACATTCCAAACTAGATTTGACGTGACATGCATGTTCAAGATACCAAGTCATGGATAGTCAGAATGACAATGATATAGTAAATCAAGGCCTTAAGAGAAAGTCAGTGTTTCACCTGCAGCCATTATACTTTGCCGTATGATAAACTATCCCAAAAACTAGTGTTTTAAGACAAGAACAAAAATTCATCAGTTCAGATTCTATAGGTCAGCAATTAGCAAGTCTCAACACACAAGTACTTTTTAAACCTCTGTTTGTATCACATTTGTTAGCCATTAACATATATGTAAAGCAAGTCACATGGCCAAAGCTCCAATAATGTGGGAGGGAACTACAGAGAGGTGATGAGGGAGGAAGCATGATTTATTGGGCCACTACTTTCATAATGGACAACAAGAACCAAACCCCAGTAGGTAAAATTATGAAGACTCCATGAAAGGAAATGCAATAAATATTTAATCTGATCTTTCTACCAAAGTGCCGTTAGCTGCTTATAAATTATTGATAAACAATGTTTTCTCACTCTTTAAATAATGGTTTCTAAGGGTTTGAGGTGAGATCATTTAAAAATTAAACCCTCAACTACTGCAGTTTTATTTTTATCAGTGTCATTTTCCACCAGTTATACTTTCACTTTGATTTTGGGTCGTAAAGAAATCTTTAACAAAGACTTGGCAAAAACCATTTGTGAGGCCCTGTTGTCTTTTAGCTTAACTAATGCTGTTCACTTATATCAGCTGAAAATCTAACTCATATGCAACTTTTTTTCACTGGAAATTGTTTGGGAGAAAACCACGCCCCGTGAAAGAGGGGGCCCTTTATTATTCATGGGTAGATATTCTGTATTTGTGATTTAACCTTGATCTGAAAGTCACCTAAGAGTAAGCAGTTTTTCTTTTCTTTATCTCAATTAGTCAGTGTCCTGAAGGATATGTGTGTGTAAAAGCTGGTGTAAATCCTGATGATGGCTACACAAATTTTGACAGCTTTGGCTGGGCCTTACTAGCTCTATTTCGGTTAATGACGCAGGATTACCCTGAAGCACTTTATCACCAGGTAAGAACACAGAATCTGCACTGCACGTAAGGATGATGCCATGCTCCTCCTTTCTAAAATAATGATCAAATGTAATGTACTTTATTAAATTTTTGTGTGGAAAAGAATTTGAGGCCAGAAGGAAATAGAATTATTCAATGTCAAACTGTATGTAAACACTGAGCCCACGTCAGTGTTCTTATGTATTGGTATCTTATTTAATCTTTGAAACAATCCTACAAAGTCAGGATATAAATATGTGCATATGCTTTTACATGAAGACCCTAAGATCAAAGCAGGCAGATAACTTCCCCAAAGTTAAAACACACGTATCTACCAGAGATCACTGTACTACTCTGTGGTCTTATATATTTGACATTAACTAGAGAGCATTCGGAGAAGGCAACGGCACCCCACTCCAGTGCTCTTGCCTGGAAAATCCCATGGACAGAGGAGCCTGGTAGGCTGCAGTCCATGGTGTTGCGAAGAGTCGGACATAACTGAGTGACTTCACTTTCATTTTTCACTTTCATGAATTGGAGAAGGAAATGGCAACCCACTCCAGTGTTCTTGCCTGGAGAATCCCAGGGATGGGGGAGCCTGGTGGGCTGCCGTCTATGGGGTCACACAGAGTCAGACACGACTGAAGTGACTTAGCAGCAGCAGCAGCAGAGAGCATTTCTAGGTGCTAATTCTCCAGACAAAAAATTTGAACCTATGATATTACCATCTGTTAAGAAATTGTTGGGACTTCCCTGATGGTCCAGTGGCTAAGACTCTGAGCTCCCAATTCAGGGGGAGTGAATTTGATCCCTGGTCAAGGAACCCCATGTATTGCAACCAAGAATTCACATGCTGAAACTAAAGATTATTCATGCCTACAATGTACTATTACTTTTTAATTCTTCTGTTTCTTCTCATCCTCCTTTAATAGTCAGTCATGCTCCAGTTATAGTAACAGAAAGCTTACTGTTATGAGACTTTAAATAAAAATTCTGAGTCTCCTTTCATAACTGATGATTTGTGTGCCATAGTTTCTCAGAAGGATATAATATATACTCATTAAAAATGTAGATTCAGCTTTTCTTTTAAGAAAATAAAAGTGGAATATGCAGTGTTTTTCAGCAGCACAGTTAATATCAAAAGATATTAGATAAAATAATTATTTTAAAAGTATGTGCAGTTGAAGAATACTCTTTTAAACACACATGTACTGTACTTTTTATGATTGAATAGATAAATTATGGTGTGTATGTGCATATGTGTGTGTTTACAGGCCATTAATAATGATAAGAATAATGTAATATATTTTTAGCACAAAGATTCATAATATATTATTAAATGAAAATCAAGTAAACCAAACATGCTTGTAGGAAAATTATATTTCTAGTAGAAGTACTTAAAATATTACAAGTGATTGTTTTCTTTATGCAAACTATATTTTTCTAATTTTGAAAGAGTAGTATATTGTTATTTGTCAAACTTTTTGACAAATATCATGCCTCCTCCACAACACTAGGAACTTCTTATTTCTGAAATAATCTTAACATGTTATCCTCTTCAAAATCCTCCAGTGATTTCCAAATGTCTGTAGGATGAAGTTCAGTGTCCAAATGCATGGTCCATAGCTCCCTTTAAGATATAGTCTCTGCATTCATATTTGCTTGTTCAGCATTTCTGCCCACTAGGAGATAAACGACCTAAGAAGTCTGATTTTAATTTTTGTATTCTCAGCATCTAACATATAGAAATGCTTAATAAAATTTTAATAAACAAAAAATTTAAGGGAATATTTATGAATTGTTTACTTTATATAATAGTGAATGTCTTGCCTTTTATTTACAGCTTTCAAAGTGTATAAGTTAATTTACTTGTTAGCAACGGTTTAAAAGAAATATCATCACACAGCAGGGAAATGAGAAATCAGTCTGGGAGTGCCCTGATTCTGGAGTCTTTCAAGACTTTTATCATTATTGCACTCTAGGATTTTATTGACTAGTATAGATAAGGTTTGCTTTGATTTGGACTGAATTTTTTACTCAGCACTGCTCTATTGAACCGACTATGACTAGGTAAATTCAATAGTTATTCCCAAAGAGTACAGCTTGTGTTTTGGAGAATATCATTCCCCATTCATTAAACAAGCATTATTTAATTCAAGTACTCTGATGTAGCATTGGTACAGAAATGAACAAAGCAGGTTGTCAGTCCTCATGCTGCTGCTGCTGCTAAGTCGCTTCAGTCGTGTCCGACTCTGTGGGACCCCATAGATGGCAGCCCACCAGGCTCCACTATCCCTGGGATTCTCCAGGCAAGAACACTGGAGTGGGTTGCCATTTCCTTCTCCAATGCATGAAAGTGAAAAGTGAAAGTGAAGTCACTCGGTCGTGTCCGACTCTTATCGACTCCATGGACTGCAGCCTACCAGGCTCCTCCTTCCATGGGATTTTCCAGGCAAGAGTACTAGAGTGGGGTGCCATTGCCTTCTCCGTAGTCCTCATGGAGTAGAGTTATATTCAACCATAGTTGACATTTATCACATACTTGCCATGATCTAAGATCTTCTCATACATTGTTTCATTTGATTTTCATAAAAATATATGGTAAACAGGCTATAATTAACCCCTGTTTTCTGCTAAAATACAATAAAACTTGAATTTGCACCCTTTTTCATTCTTACAAGATTGTATGCTTTTATTCTCCATCAGCTTCATTTAGTGGAAAGAGCAAAAATTTTGGATTCAGGTATTTCCCCACAGCTGTGAGATCTTTATCTAATTTCATCTCCTTTTTACATGGTAAATACAATGTAAATATTTTGCATAGAATTAAGGAAATAATAAACATAAAGTATTTAGAATTAAGGAAATAATGAACATAAAGTATTTATTAATGTGTATATCCTACAATACTCATGATATCTAATACTGACTTCTAAATGTATTGTTGATAACAGTTATTTAGTGGGGGAAATATTTAACCAAATCCTAAATAGCTTACTCACTTGGATAATAGAGTTTATTAAAAATACTGTTAAAGGAAAACATACTATAGATTAATAAGAAATTATTTCTGATTAAATGTTAGAACTTCCTGTTAATTTGTAAACATTCTTAGCTTATATCAACACAATATTTTCTGTAAGTAATACTTGTCTATTGATTCAAATGAATGCTTAAAAATGAAAACTATTTCCATATCCATATGTTTTCCTGATATTTGTTCATCTACTTGTAATCAGTGAGGATAGATCAGTGGACTATATTTTGGATTTATAATATCTACTTACAAATTTTTAAAGTTTCTGATATATCTTAGGTAATTATTTTGAAATAAAAGCCAGTCGATGCTCGGTTTAGGAATCTACTACTTCATATTTTTCTATCCATAAATGGGGTTTCCCAGGTGGCACTAGTAGTTAAGAACCTGCCTGCCAATGCAGGAGACATAAGACATGCAGGTTCGATCCCTGGCTTGGGAAGATCCCCTGGAGAAGGACATGGCAACCTACTCCAGTATTCTTGTCTGGAGAATCCCTAGGACAGAGCATCCTGGCAGGATACAGTTCATAGGGTCATAGAGTCAGACACGACTGAAGCAACTTGGCACACGTGCTGTGCTTAGTGTCTCAGTCTTGTCTGACCCTTTGTGACCCCGTGGGCTGTAGCCTGACAGATTCCTCTGTCCATGAGGATTTTCCAGGCAAGAATACAGGCGTAGGTTGCCATGCCCTCCTCCAGGGTACCTTCCCAAGCCAGGGATTGAACCCATGCCTCCTGCATTGCAGGTGGATTCTTTACTGTCTGGGCCACCAGGTAAGCATGCACGTGCATCCATAAATGACTTAATATATGTGAATTATATGACTTTCCTATGTGATTTGTTTAGAGGTTCTTCACGAAAGCAAGTATCCTGACAGATAATCAAATATTCCTGTTCCTCCTCTCTTTGAACAGACATGATTTTGTACTTTGTTGTGATGTTTCCATAAAGTAATGATCCAAGGAAAGTAATATCCAGACATTCATTCTTTGACTTTATTACACTTCATAAGAAAATGGCAATCCACTCCAGTGTTCTTGCCTGGAGAATCCCAGGGACGGCAGAGCCTGGGGGGGCTGCCGTCTATGGGGTCACACAGAGTCAGACACAACTGAAGTGACTTAGCATAGCATATATTTAAAGATTCTATTGCAAAGAAAACAATCATTCATATTTGGACTATCCAGCTTTCTTTATTGAAAGATGACAGTTTTTTCCTTTCATTATGTTTGATCTGTTAATGAAGACAAAAACATCAAATGCTCACCCTGAATTAAATTACTAAATTCTTCCTGGTTTATTTTGTATCCGTATATTAGTTTTTGGGGAGGTTGGGAGGAGGAGGGTTCAGGATGGGAGCATGTGATTTTTTAAAAAATAAAATTTAAAGTTAAAGAGCTTTTCACTTATTTATCCAGGTAAAGCCAGTACTTTAACTGCCTTGTAATTGCATTCCACTTGTAACTAAATTCTAACAAAATTTCTTTTTTTTTTTTCCTTCATTTTAAAATAAGAGATCACAGTAAGACAAATAACATTTCCTCTCTGTCTTTTTTCCACCTCTCCTTAGATCCTTTATGCTTCTGGGAAGGTCTACATGATATTTTTTGTTGTGATAAGTTTTTGGTTTGCCTTTTATATGGCAAGTTTGTTCTTAGGCTTACTTGCTATATCCTATGAAGAAGAAAAGCAGACAGCTGCTGAAAAAGCTACGATTGATCAGGAATTTCAGAAGTCTTTGCCAGAACTTCAAGAAGAAAAAATAACAGCAGAGGTATAGATTTTTTTAATGCTCTTTTAGAGTCAGAATGTATCTTCTGAAGTCTTGGAGCATATGTGTTCTAATAGATGTTCAGTATCTATGTATGGTACATGATAAGGTCATAAGTGATTTTAGTAAAAGGGCTCACTTTCACTACATAACATTCTTTTCTGAGTGTGGTGTGGTAAGAGTGACCATTTTTTGATCACTTAATATATACAATATTTTTGTTCCAAAATGCATATTGCTGCTGCTACTGCTGCTAAGTCACTTCAGTCGTGTCCGACTCTGTGTGACCCCATAGACGGCAGCCCACCAGGCTCCCCCGTCCCTGGGATTCTCCAGGCAAGAACACTGGAGTGGGTTGCCATTTCCTTCTCCAATGCATGAAAGTAAAAAGTGAAAGTGAAGTCACTCATTCGTGTCCGACCCTCAGTGACCCCATGGATTGCAGCCCACCAGGCTCCTCTGTCCATGGGATTTTCCAGGCAAGAGTACTGGAGTGGGGTGCCATTGCCTTTACTACTGCTAATAAACTACGGGTGTATATATATATATATATATATGTGTGTGTGTGTGTGTCTGTCTGTCTGTCTGTCTGTGTATATATATATATACAATATATATTATATTAAAATATGTTATATATATAATAAACTATGGGTGTGTATATATATATATGTATATATGTATTTGAACTTCTCGTAATGCAGTACACACTTTTTTTTCTTATAACGCAGGCATAGTTTATTAATTTAAACTTACTTCATACAGCACATTAGAATTGACTTTGGAAATTTTCAGTGTTCAACTCAAGTGATAGCACCCTCCACAATTTAGAAGCTAGAAAGTACTAAAACCATGGATCAAAGTATAGTAGAGAAGTTGTAAAAAGAGAAAAAAAATAATGACTTTCTGGCTCTTTCAAGAGGAAATGCACCGTCCATCCTGGCATAAGAAGTTATGTTATCTGTGCAGTAATTAAGTTCATGATAAGTAAAACAATGCAGTTTTACTCTAATTTTCAATTACCCTGGTGTTCTGTTTGAATGTACTTTTGGATGTTTAGCTTCACAGCAAAAGATCTGGTCTATGAATCTAAAAGTATTGGCAGAAGTAATACTACAGTTACAGAAAATTGTCTTTAAAAAAATCTGAATTCTGCTGTAAGTGTGCAAAAAGGGAGAACAGGCCCCCAGAAAGCAACCAGAAGCAGCTTTCTTATATTCCACGGGACCTGGCTGTCTCACACCTCTTCCTAGGCTTAGCTCAGTTGCCTAGTATCCCTCCCCAGAGCTGTCCAGGTGTGTGGTGGGCAAGGGCCAGAGCAGCCTGAGGGGGTGGCACTCATGCCTCTTCTGAGGTGTTGCTGTCTTCCCCGGTGTTGTGAGGTGCCCCACTGCCTCAGAGTTTGTCCTTCGGAAGGTGCTCGGCCCAGAGTGGTCACAACCAAGTCCAGTGCCCTCACCCACTGACCTGGTTACAGGGGCGGGAAGGGAGCCATGCCTTGCCTTCTCTTCCATCCCTCTGGGTTTGTTACTATTTTCACTCTTGACTTGCTAATGAAGATTGTCTACATGGGAATAAGTATTTGAACTACATTTTCTAGTAGATGTAAAAAGGACAGATTGAGGGAGCAAAGGATAGAAAAGATCTGTATCTTGCTTATCCCTCATATAGAAAGGATTAAAAAAAAATTGAGGAAAAGGGCCATGATTCACTCTGGCATGTGTGGTATGACTGGCTAAGAAGTTCTTTAATCCCAAAGGCCTCTGCTGGACCAAAAGGGAAAAATGATAACTCTCTATTAACTAGCTCTCTCATTAAGTTGTTGTGGTCAGTGAAGAAACTCAAGAAAAGTCACTCCACTAAAAAGTAGGACCTGAATGACATAATGTAGGATCATAGCAAATGACAAGTTATTGATAGATACATATATCTACGAGGTCAGTGCATACCCCTGAAAGAAGAAGCAATTGTAGATGGTATGAAGAAAGGATGTATATTAATCAAAAGAAGCTATTGACTATAGCCATTATATCACTCATGAGGAAGTCACAGATAAACTACAAAGCTTTCTGTCTGTAGAAATGAGTCTGAGATCCTACAGATTGAATGATTTTAGTCCAAATGATATGTGGAATGTATAATTTGAAGTGGCATTTCAAATGACAAGAGCTACACACAGATATATCCAAGAGCACGATTCTTCTCTTATTTCAGATGAGATGCCCTATTAACTCTGCCTGTGAAAAACTTAGAGTATTTTGTAATTTCCCAATATCTCCATTCATTTAGCTATTCTGGACCACATAAACCCTTTCTGGATTTAAATAAAGTCTTTCAATTATGAAAGATTTCTTTTCCTGGAAGAGTACTAGAACATTTTGTCATGCAAAAGTGTTCTGGGAAAATGAGAGTAAAAGTCATTTTTACAAGATATATTTTCTTTTCCTTTTTTACACATAAGAAAATGCTGGAGAATGAAGAATTTTAAATGGAACATACTGAGGACTCTTTAGGTGACTGATGTAACACTCAGCAAATTCTAATTCCTATGTTGAAATTACTGGGAAATTGCATATGTGTTTAATATTCTCACATTACAAGAAAACAGTAGATTATATTTGCTAAAATCACAGTTTTGCAGTCAGATTAATATAGATTTCAGTCCATTTTAGCTGCTTACTAGATTTATGATATTTGCCAAGTATGTTAACCTTTCTTTGTTGTTGTTGTTACTCAGTCACTCAGTCTGGTCCAACTGTTTGCAACCCAATGGACTGCAGCACGCCATGCTTCCCCATCCTTCACTGTCTCTTGGAGATTGGTAAAACTCATGTCCATTGAGTTAGTGATGCCATCTGTCACCCCCTTCTCCTCCTGCCTTCAGTCTTTCCCAACATCAGGGTCTTTTCCAATGAGTTGGATTTCCACATCAGGTGGCTAAAGTATTGAGACTTCAGCTTTACCATCAGTCCTTCTAATGAATAATCAGTGTGGATTTCCTTTAGGATTGACTGGTTTGATCTCATTGTAGTCCAAGAAACTCTCATAAGTCTTCTCCAGCACCACAGTTTGAAAGCATCAATTCTTTGGCACTCAGCCTTCTTTATGGTTCAACTCTCACATCTGTATATGACTACTGGAAAAACCATAACTTTGAGTATATGGACCATTATCAGCAAAGTAATATCTCTGCCTTTTATATGCTGTCTAGGTTTGTCAAAGCATTTCTTCTAAGAAGCAAGTGTATTTAAATTTCATGGCTGCAGCCACAGTGGTTTTGTGGCCCAGGAAAATAAAGCCTGTCACTGTTTCCATTTTTTCCCCATCTATTTGCCATGAAATGAGGGGACCGGATGCCATGATCTTTGTTTTTTGAATTTTGAGTTTTCAGCCAGCTTTTTAACTCTCCATTTTCACCTTCATCAAGAGGCTCTTTAATTCCTCTTCACTTTCTGTCATTAGGGTGTATCATTTACATATCTGAAGTTAACCGGTCTAAACCTCAGCTTCTTCATCTGTAAGGTGTATATTATAATATCTGTCATAAGTTGTGAGATTCAAATTAAATAAATGCTTATAAAGCACTTAGCACTGCTTAGAGTATACTAAGCAACTGAAAAAATGGTATTGATTAATTATAGGAAACACAGGAAGACAACTGCAAGAAGGCACAGCAGTCCATATGGAGAATACTCATCAATATGAAATTCTCAAGTCTTTGACTGTGTCCCCCTTTTAGGGATAATTAAAATAATAATAATGACAATAATAATAATAGTATATAATACTTATTGTCAGCTATGTGCCAAGAGAAGAGAGCGGCAGAGAACGAGATGGTTAGATAGCATCGCTGATCAATGGACATGACTTTGAGCAAACTCGGGGAGATAGTGAAGGACAAGGAAGCCTGGCATGGTGTGGTCCATGTGGTCGCAAAGAGTCAGATATGACCTAGCGACTGAACAACAACATCATGTGCCGGACACATAAATAGTGTCTTCACAGATTCTCAATTTAATTCTTATTGAGGAGTTCCAGTTGCAAAATTCGATCTGTATTTATAGGTATTTGATTTCTCAACAGTGAGAAAGAGCACATTTTTCATCATTGTTCTAGAGAATCAACACTGAAACCTTATTATTCCATCAATTACACAGTTTCTAGGTGAAATTTGTCTATGAATTCTCAGTTATTGGCAAAACTTCAGAAAAGAGTCAGATATATACAACAGCAGAATGTAGGTATTAAAAGATATTTGCCCGTCTAAAATGACAATCTTAGAATTCACCTGTATAATTAAATAAAACATCATTGGCAATTTTCTGTATTAGGCATTGTATTAAACATTGGAGATTTAAAAATTAGTGAATACAAATGCACTGTCTATCTTCATGAAGCTAGTGGTCTAATGGGGAGATAAACTATAAAATTATTATAGCATATCTGTGACTGGGACCACCAGGCATCATGTTTCCTGATGTTTTTAAATAGGAAACATAAAATACCACAATATGTTCTTGCCAAAATCTGCACTGTCTAATAAGCTTCTAAATCTAACCATCTCTTTCTAGAGACTATAGGAGAGAAGAATGCATTAAATTACACTAAAAAGATATAATCTGCCAAATTAAGAATGTGGAAAATTCTATGAGTGATTCAGTATTTTTAACAAATCATATAGGATAAATAAAATGATATAAGATAACCAACAGAACTACAAACCAAAAAAAGTTTTACCTGTTTTGTATTTTGATTGGAACAAATTAACTATAATAGAATGTTTCTGAGTAATGAAAGAAAATTGAGCATGATCTAGGTATTGGATAATATTAAGGAATTACTAATTTTCCTTGATTTTGGCAATGGTGTTGTGATTATTTTTTAAAAGAGCTTACCCTGAAATTTTATGATGTGTGAAATTTGTTTTACAATACTTCAGGAAAAAAGTAGGGTGGGTAATACATGAAAAACGGAAAGTATAATGCCATTAATGGTTGAAGCAACCTATTGGGTACCTGGTGCATATTATTCTTCCCTAAGAAAATTAAATGAAAATGTGGAAGTTGCTATAAAAGTGAGAAACATAGTGTTTGAGAGCCTTTAATAAAGTTTTCTCTGAGTCAGAAAAGGTTTTTATGAGGTCCCGGCACTTGAGTTGAGATCTGAAGAATGAGTCCTTGCTCTCTGGTGGGCAGGAACAGGATGAGTTGAGAATGAAATAGGCCAGTGTGGTTTCGGTAAGGAGAGTGAGCCTGAGTCCAAGATAGAACACTCCAGGTGTTCATTGCTTAACACCAGAAGTATGACTGAGTTCTTCCTTATTAATAGCTCCCTTCCAGAGAAAATTGAAACCAGTGCTGAGAAGAATCTTAGCCCCTTCCAGTCTAATTTTAACATTGGATTGTCTAAAATTCAGACATATGCCCTTATTAGCTCTTATACTTTCAAAAAGATTTTTTTCCCATCATAGTCCTCTCAATTTGCATTATAAAATAGCAATATCTTTAGTAGTTAGCCAACTTAGTAGTTGGGCACTTATTCAATATTTTTGAAAGGCTCAATTGAGGTAAATATATTACTAGACTGATAATGTAGTTTGTTCATTTTATATCCTAAAATACAGCCTTGCATGTGTGCATGCTAAGTCGTTTCAGTTGTTTCCAACTCTTTTGACCATATGGGCTGTAGCCCACCAGGCTCCTCTGTCCGTGGGATTACCCAGGCAAGAATACTGGAGTGGGTTGCCTTGCTCTCCTCCAGGGGATCTTTCTGACCTAGGGATCGAACCCACGTCTCTTAAGTCTCCTGCATTGGCAGGTGGGTTCTTTACCACACAGCACCGGGGAAGCCCAAATGTATCCACTGCTGCCACTGCTGCTAAGTCGCTTCAGTCGTGTCCGACTCTGTGCGACCCCAGAGACGGCAGCCCACCAGGCTCCCCCATCCCTGGGATTCTCCAGGCAAGAACACTGGAGTGGGTTGCCATTTCCTTCCCCAGTGCAGGAAAGTGAAAAGTGAAAGTGAAGTCGCTCAGTCGTGTGTGACTCTTAGCGACCCCATGGACTGCAGCCTACCAGGCTCCTCCGTCCATGGGATTTTCCAGGCAAGAGTACTGGAGTGGGTTGCCTTCTCCGCCATAGACGGCAGTTCAAGCTAAATCAGTAAGGAATTGAGCCTTGACTGTATCAACAATAATATTATTACCCTCCCCACTCCACTGCCCTCCAACCACGGATGATTATCTTTACTGGATTGTTCTTTGATGTAAATTCATCGAACGTTGTCACTATCAGAAGCAGAATTACTCTGTGAGAAATAATTATTCAGTATTAAGATTATACTGGAGGATATTATTAACAATTTGACAGAGTATCTTTATGAAGAAACACCTGGCAAATTCCTCTTGGACTTTAATAAGAGAAAAATTATAGTTCTGTTGGATTTTAATTCATAGAAATTTGGAATTATATAAAGTATCACATATTGTATGTAGCCTTGTAAGTCAGATAAGAAAATACTTTCTGGAATAAGCATGGTTTAGATATTTTCCAGGCAAGAGTGGTGGAATGGATTGCCATTTCCTTCTCCAGGGGATCTTCCCGACCCAGGGATCAAACCCAGGTCTCCCACTTTGCAGGCAGACGCTTTACCATCTGAGCCACCAAGGAAGCCCAGATAAATAAATTAGTTTTGCATCCTGAGCTTTTGCTTATTTTTTCAATTAAGAAAAAAGTGAGGCAACAGAGATCTGTAGACTTAAAGAACCTGTCATTTTTCTGATGGAACTCAGTATGTAGTGGAGTTGGATTTTACCTCTTTGAGCTCTAGTATTTTTGAAATTACGGGGAACTTGACTGATACCGAGTGAGACGAATTTGATGATTTCCTTGATCTCTCTTCTGGGACTTCAGATAGACCACAGCAGAGCCTGCCAGCCAGGGTGTTCTGGGTTATCAGTGAACCTCAACCATTAATTCCCTCAGTGCCCATGCCAGTTATCCTTATTCAAAAGGTACATCACTTATGTAAGTTTATTCACTGGTGACTAAGATGGCAAAGAAATCTGCCTGCAATGAGGGAGACCCGGGTTTCATCCCTGGGTCAGGAAGATCCCCTGGAGAAGGCAATGGCTTCCCACTCCATTATTCCTGCCTGGATAATTCCACGGACAGAGGAGCCTGGTGGGCTACAGTCTCTGGGGTCACAAAAAGTCAGACACACCTGCGTGGCTAACACACACTATTTCACCTATTAAGCTCACCTATTTACCAAATTAACAAACATACAAATATTATTATTCTTTATGTGTGCTGAATGTAAAAATCCTTGGGAGTTCTATGGTGCAATATCATCCACCCCTTGTCAGTTACTTACAGTTTAAATTCAAAAACAAAATTTACTCATGATCACTAGAAACCTCTGGGGCCATACTTGTGATAATCATGAATGTGTAGAACTTGTAACACCTACATCAAAACCTGAGAGTTTTGAATGCCTTTCCAGTGCAAGGGTTCTTTTAAACTTTGTAACTGTATCAGCCAAACAGGATGTCTTAAAACCATTATACAAGAGACAAGAGGGACAGAAAGAAATGATTTCTTTTTGGGATTATTATGTGTATTCTAATCAGACCCATCCTTTAAAATTCATTCTGTTACCCAATATTACATGAGACATATTTTATCATTTCAACACCAAATAATTTGATTTAATCAAGAGAGTTTATGAAGTCATAGTTAACATATCTTCAAGTAACACCTTAAAACGGAGAAGGCAATGGCACCCCACTCCAGTACTCTTGCTTGGAAAATCCATGGACAGAGGAGCCTGGTAGGCTACAGTCCATGGGGTCACTAAGACTCGGACACGACTGAGCGACTTCACTTTCACTTTTCACTTTCCTGCATTGGAGAAGGAAATGGCAACCCACTCCAGTGTTCTTGCCTGGAGAATCCCAGGGATGGGGGAGCCTGGTGGGCTGCTGTCTATGGGGGTCACACAGAGTTGGACACGACTGAAGTGACTTAGCAGCAGCAACACCTTAAAAATATAAGGTGTTAGAGAAATGTAAAGTGTTAATATTCAGTAGCATATCTGCCAACTGGATGTTCCACAATAATTCTAAACTGGACATTGAATTCTTTGTCAAATATGGGTAATAGCACTAACATTCTCTAGTTTACTCCTTTTATAGTTGACCTCATAGTATAACGTGATTTGGTTGACTTACAAGTAATGCAGATATATTTTCCAAACAATCCTAAGTCGGTTTAATAGTACATATGGTGGGACTTCCCTGAGAGTCTAGTGGTTAGGACATGTGCTTCCACTGCAAGTGCGATGGTTTGATCCCTGGTTGGGGCACTAAGATCTCTCATCCACACAGCCAAAAAAAAAAAAAGTACCTATAGTGTAAAAAGTGGCAAATTATGGAACCCAGAAAGGTTTTGGTAAGTAAGAATTGGCATTTTTAAGTAGGTTATAAACCTTCTTATAACTCTAGTCTTGAATCTACAAAAGGGAGAAGCCAGAATTAGACTCATCAAATTTCTTTTTAGACCAAGACCATACAAATAGAAATGAAGAAAAGATCATCAACTTCCATGATTACTTCTTTGGATGTGTTGGATGATGCTACTATCAGCCATAAAGAAGGTAAAGTAAAAAATATTTAGACGTGATGAAAGGTATCATTCGTATAACTCACTTTCAAGAAACCCTCCAGTTTCTTCAGAATTTTACTTGATAATAACTAAAATTTAAGGAAGAACCTGAGACTATTAGGGTTAACAGTTCCAAATTTCATAAGCATAATGTTTTAAACACTGGAAAAGGCCACCAAAAACTGCCAAGGAATTTTCTTTAACACTTAAAGTGACATGAGCATTTTAACTAAAAATACAGGTTGGGGTATATAACATTAACATCTTAAGGCTCTTTTTATACTTGTCTCTATGTAATATGTATATAACCAGTAATCATTATTATAGACAATATTGAAAGACATTATTTTGTAAAGCATATAAATCTAAAATTATACACATGGTACTCTGTTATATTCCATATTAGTTTTTCTTGAGAAGTACTTCTATATTTTAATTCTAGTACATAATTTTTTCATTTTCATTTGTCTAACTCAGCAAGCATGAGCAAAATAGAGGAAATTTACTTTGCTCTGATTTTCATTAATTCAAAATATTTCTGTTTGCTATTTCAAAATCAGAAGTCTACGTTATAACCTCCCTTTGCATGCAAAATTTTCTACTAATTAGATGCTTAATGCTTACATAAACAATTAACTCATGTATAATTTTCTGTTCTTTCAGTTTCAGAGCTTAAAAAATCCAGGCAGAGATGCCCATTTTGTTGGTATAAATTTGCTAAAACTTTCTTGATCTGGGATTGTTCTCCCTGTTGGTTAAAACTGAAAGAGTTTGTTCACAGGATTATAATGGACCCATTTACCGATCTTTTCCTTACCATATGCATTATTCTAAACATACATTTTTTGGCCTTGGAACACTATCCAATGAGTCTGGAAACCAGCAATATTCTCAGCATTGGAAACGTGGTAAGGCTCTCATTGTAAGTTATTTTCTCCTGCAATTTCAGCTTTTCTTTAGTCACCGTTATCCTCATTATTTTACTTTATAACTCCAAAATGTTGCAAATACATTGTATGAGTATTAAATGAAGTATTGTTTTCATGCTTCCTTACCTCTCCAAGCCCTCCTTTGTAAATGTTCTTATCTTTGAATAGATTTCTAGCTGCTGCTGCTGCTGCTGCTGCTAAGTCACTTCAGTCGTGTCCGACTCTATGCGACCCCATAGACGGCAGCCCACCAGGCTTCCCGGTCCCTGGGATTCTCCAGGCAAGAACACTGGAGTGGGTTGCCATTTCCTTCTCCAATGCAGGAAAGTGAAAAGTGAAAGTGAAGTCGCTCAGTTGTTCCCGACTCTTAGCGACCCCATGGACTGCAGCCTACCAGGCTCCTCCGTCCATGGGATTTTTCCAGGCAAGAGTACTGGAGTGTGGTGCCATAGCCTTCTCCGAGATTTCTACCTAGAGTCTGTTTAAATTTAAGATTTCTAGCTAGCTGCAATGCAGTCAAGTTAAATAGAAATTATTTATTTCCTCTCCCATCTCAAATATCCGCTGTCTTAATATGGTAGCCCCTAGATCACAAGGGCAGAGGTGAAATAAAAGAGTAACAGTGAAAAAGTACTTCACTGCCACTTGAATTTTGAATCCTGTTACAACTGAAGCTGCCTTAGACTGGAGCTTATCTTTCTGGCAAGGTATTTTAGAAATTCACCTGTTTTTTTTTTTTTTCCATGTAAAAAAAGGCAAAAGAAAAAGATTTACATGAGTTTAAAAACAAGTCCTATTCAATCAATTTTGTTCAATCTATATTATTCAATTTTGTTTGCTTTTATTGCTGTTGTTTAGTTGCTTGTAATTAAACAACAGGAATAGTAGGCTTTTCTGGTGGCTCAGATGGTGAAGAATCCTCCTGCAATGCTGGATACCTGGGTTTAGATCCCCTGTAAGAGGACATGGCAACCCACTGCAGTACTTTTGCCTTGAGAATCCCTATGGACAGAGGAGCCTGGCGGGCTACAGTCCACGGGATCGCAAAGAGTCAGACATGACTGAGCGACTAAACACAGCACAGCACAGTTGCTTGATATTAATACTGTCAGTTGTTATGAATTTTGAACTATATATTTATTTGCTACCAAAACAATAATTTAGTTATTTCTACCAGTATAGTTTTCAAATGACAGTTTTCATAGGTTTACCTTTTTTTAGATCATCTATATTTTTAAATTTTCCTTTTATATTTTTAAAAATTAAATATCTTAATATGGAAAAAGCAAGAGAGTTCCAGAAAAACATCTATTTCTGCTTTATTGACTATGCCAAAACCTTTGACTGTGTGGATCACAATAAACTGTGGAAAATTCTGAAAGAGATGTGAATACCAGACCACCTGATCTGCCTCTTGAGAAATTTGTATGCAGGTCAGGAAGCAACAGTTAGAACTGGACATGGAACAACAGACTGGTTCCAAATAGGAAAAGGAGTTCGTCAAGACTGTATATTGTCACCCTGCTTATTTAACTTCTATGCAGAGTACATCATGAGAAACGCTGGACTGGAAGAAACACAAGCTGGAATCAAGATTGCCGGGAGAAATATCAATAACCTCAGATATGCAGATGACACCACCCTTATGGCAGAAAGTGAAGAGGAACTCAAAAGCCTCTTGATGAAAGTGAAAGTGGAGAGTGAAAAAGTTGGCTTAAAGCTCAACATTCAGAAAACGAAGATCATGGCATCCGGTCCCATGACTTCATGGGAAATAGATGGGGAAACAGTGGAAACCGTGTCAGACTTTATTTTTGGGGGCTCCAAAATCACTACAGATGGTGACTGCAGCCATGAAATTAAAAGACGCCTACTCCTTGGAAGGAAAATTATGACCAACCTAGATAGCATATTCAAAAGCAGAGACATTACTTTGCCAACAAAGGTTCGTCTAGTCAGGGCTATGGTTTTTCCTGTGGTCATGTATGGATGTGAGAGTTGGACTGTGAAGAAAGCTGAGCACTGAAGAATTGATGCTTTTGAACTGTGGTGTTGGAGAACACTCTTGAGAGTCCCTTGGACTGCAAGGAGATCCAACCAGTCCATTCTGAAGATCAGCCCTGGGATTTCTTTGGAAGGAATGATGCTAAAACTGAAACTCCAGTACTTGGGCCACCTCATGCGAAGAGTTGACTCATTGGAAAAGACTCTGATGCTGGGAGGGATTGGGGGCAGGAGGAGAAGGGGACGACAGAGGATGAGATGGCTGGATGGCATCACTGATTCGATGGACATGAGTCTGAGTGAACTCCGGGAGTTGGTAATGGACAGGGAGGCCTGACATGCTGCAATTAATGGGGTCGAAAAGAGTCAGACACGACTGAGCGACTGAACTTAACTGAACTGAATATGTACTCTTTATCCCCAAAGGAACTATTCAAAATGAAAAGATTTTCACCCTCAAATATTCTTTTGTTTTCTTCCAAGATGGCTTTTATTAAAGTAATTGAAGATTCTATATACAATGTTTGATATTAGATTGCCAAACAAAATATATGAACCTGTCCTTGTGATGTAGACTCCAAAACTAATCATATTTTGACGGAGAAAATATGAAGAAAGTAACAGTGAAAATTTATTCTGTGTATGAGGGTTCTGATAGAGCTATTGGAATCATATTCTTATCCCTGTGTTTTGTTTTATTTAGGTGTTTATTGGAATTTTCACAGCAGAAATGATTTTTAAAATAATTGCCATGTATCCATATGGATATTTCCAAGTAGGCTGGAACATTTATGATAGCCTAATTGTGTTCCATGGTTTAGCAGAGCTTTATCTAACAAATGTTCATGGACTGGCTATTTTACGATCATTCAGGGTGGTAAGTAGAATACAAGACCTAAATTTTATTTTATAAAAATTCATTTCAGTTTTCTCAGGCATAAAGTGGGAAGAATAGTAATACCTATCCTGATGGTATGTTGGAACTGTTAAATGAAATAATTCATATATAACAAGCTTAGAAAGTAACCCAGAAAAGAGTAAGTAGTCTCTAATGCTGTTTGGCCCAGGCATTAAAAGAAACAAGCCATATATACAGTGAATTTGAGATATAGTTCTATAAAGCAGGGTCAGGATTACTGGGTCAGTTTTGAGAAACAGAGTAATACAGAGTCCAAAAAGCTGAATGCCAATGTGTAACTAAAGAATTAGAATCAGGTGAGTATATCTAAATGTAAATTTGAAAATTTTATAAAAGAAGGACTGTCAGGCTAATAGAATGTTGCTATGAAGGTTATTAAGTCAGAATCAATATATGCATAAAATGTAGGTCGTAGTAAAAACATCAGAAAACTAAGCAAAGAAATAATGTTATTAGAATAATATTTATGTAAATGTTGGGTATTTGATAAATAATCTACTGTCTTATTCTGTTAACAAGTTGAAGAAATGTAGCAGAAATGAGAACAATTAGGTAGATTTAATCTTATCCAAATAATTCTTCAGAACCCTGTCTTTATCCATAGGCTTATCTAATGAGTAAGAGGAAAATATAAAAGTTGTATTTATTGAATTTATAAATGAAGCAAGACTGGGAAATACAGACAATATAATAAAAGATTGTATCAAAATATCTGAAAGACTAGTAACAGATTGAACCTCAGATGATTAAGTTTTACATGGATAAGTATTAAGTCCTAACCCTTGAGTCCCAAAAGCCAACTACATACCAGAAAAAGTTGGGGAAGGTATAGCACATACAAAAACAATATGTGGATTTTAAATGACTCAAATATTAAAGTGATTTTGTGCCATGTGAATAAAAATTTTTAAATCTAGTGATTAAGTGAAATATTTAGACTAAACCTAGAATGTTTCATTTGGTCTCTCATGTTAATTTTAAAGGTAAATACACAATAGTATTCTTGTCTGGAAATCCCATGGACAGAGGAGTCTGGCAAGGCTACAGTCTATGGGGTCACAGTCAGACACAACTGAGGTAACTTAGCACTCATGCATACAATAGAGCTATCAAGGGACTTCAACGGACCCTTGAGACTTTTCCAATATCATCTATATGTTGAAATGTGGGAAAATATTCAATATATTTTGGAAAAAGAAAATAAAGAGTGGATACTTGCTTTACCAGATATTAAAACAAAATGGAGTAATTATTAATAGTATAATATTGAAAAAAAAAGGGAATTGACAGATCAATAGAAAGTATACTTCAATTTAGTGTAAAAAACTATAGAATATGTAAGTGTATTAAAAATTGTATATAAACTGAATTTTCAGTGCTTAGTATTAATAATGCTCACGAGTGAATATTACATTAGAGACTACACGTTTATGTGTATAATGCTAATAAAAATTGTAAATGTACAGTGTAATTAATAGTGACTAGAGTTTTTGTCATTTTTTTCTTATTTTTGTTGTCTTTACATTGCTCTATCAGTTACGAATTTTTAGACTGGGAAGATACTGGCCAACATTTAAGATTCTGATGCTGACTCTTTGTAACTCAATTGTGGCCCTGAAAGACTTGGTCCTGCTGTTGTTCACCTTTATATTCTTTTCTGCTGTGGTTGGCCTTAACCTGTATGGTTCAAAATATAAAAAATATGTCTGCAACATAAATGAAGACTGTCAGCTTCCACACTGGCACATGCATGATTTCTTCCATTCCTTCCTGAATGTATTCCGGATTCTCTGTGGAGAGTGGATAGAAACTTTATGGGATTGCTTTAAGGTAGCAGGCCAATTCAGTTGTATTCCTTTTTACATGATGGTGATTTTAATTGGAAAATTATTGGTAAGTAATCCATGCTTTAAAACTTTCCTTGAAAAACTTATGTATTGTAGTCTGGCATTTTCATAATGTAGACTTGTGGAAGCCAGTGGTCTACAACTGTGCTGTCTGATATGGAGGCCTTTAGCCACATGTGGCCATTAATCAGTTAAAATATGAGCGGTCCACTTTGAGATATGTTAAAAGTGTAAATGGCACCCCACTCCAGTACTCTTGCTTGGAAAATCCCATGGACGGAGGAGCCTGTTAGGCTGCAATCCATGGGGTTGCTAAGAGTCAGACACGACTGAGCGACTTCACCTTCACTTTTCACTTTCATGCATTGGAGAAGGAAATGGCAACCCACTCCATCGTTCTTGCCTAGAGAATCCCAGGGACGCAGGAGCCTGGTGGGCTGCCGTCTATGGGGTCACACAGAGTCGGACACGACTGAAGTGACTTAGCATAGCATAAGTGTAAAATACCCACTGAATTTGAAGTCTTCAGTTCAGTTCAGTTCAGTTGCTCAGTCGTGTCCAACTCTTTGCGACCCCATGAACCACACCGCGCCAGGCCTCCCTGTCCATCACCAATTCCCAGGGTTCACTCAAACCCATGTCCATTGTGTCAGTGATGCCATCCAACCATCTCATTCTCTGTTGTCCCCCTCTCCTCCTGCCCTCCCCCCAAAAAGAATGTAAATGATTTCATTTATAATTCTTATATTGAAAGTGCTTCCTAGGTGGCACTAGTGATAAGGAATCCACTTGCCAGTGCAGGAGACACAAGAGATGCAGGTTCAATCCCTGGGTTGGAAAGATCCCCTGGAGAAGGAAATGGCACCCCACTCCAATATTCTTGCCTGGAAAATCCCATGGACAGAGGAATCTGGTGAGCTACGGTCCATGGCGCCATCAGGAGTTGGAAATGACTGAAGTGAAAACATTTTAATTATAATATTTTTATACACTTAGTTGAATAAAATGGATTAGTTAAGCTAATTTCACCTGTTTTTGTTTATACTTTTAATGTGGCTGCTGAAAAATTGCATACATGATGTTCATCATATTTTCATTGGTTATAACCTGCTTCTCAAAGTAGCTTTGGTTTTATGTGGGAGACAGTCATTAATGTAGACTCTCAGACCCCATCCCAGAACTGTGAAAGTGGAATCTACATTTTAACAATATCCCTAAGTGATTTGTGTACACATTAAATTTTAAGAAGCACTTAAATGTAGCACTGGTTGTCAAATTTGACTGCACATTGGAGTTACTTGGAGAACTAATAAAAATAAACTAATGTCTTGGATTCATCCCCAGAGATTCCGATTTTATTGTTATGTGGATATAGCTTAGTCATCAGGATTAAAAAAAAAAATCCAATTTGATTAAATTGTGCAGCAAATTTTGAAACCCACTGATCTTTGAAACTATCATACATTAACCAAGAGGAAACACTTTCACTCCTAAATTTCCAGTAATTGGAGTGATTACATTAATTGAAGTATCTTATACTTCTTCTAGGGCTTCCCTTGTGGCTCAGCTGATAAAGAATCTGCCTGCAATGCAGGAGACCTGGCTTTGATCTCTGGGTTGGGAAGATCCCCTGAAGAAGGGAAAGCCTCCCACTCCAATATTCTGGCCTGGAGAATTCCATGGACTGTGTAGTCCGTGAGATTGCAAAGAGTCAGACATAACTGAACAACTTTCACTTTCATAATTCTCAGGAAAAAAAAATGGCTTATAAGATATATTTGTTCTTATTGGGAAAAAAAGAGACTCAATATTTACTTTTTACTCCTAAGTCACAGAGATCAAGCGGATCTCCCAAAAGACGGGAACAAAAAAATCACAGAGTAAAATCCATTGTATCAGTGCATTTCTCATTGCTTTTATTTACCCTGGATCTACTCCTGTCCTAAGTACGTACTGACACTGTGTTTAATTGTTCCTGTACTTGTCTATCTTCCTTATTAAGCTAGAACCTCCATGAAGAACTTCCATGAAGGAAGGGATCACATGTCCCAGAAAGTGGTTGCATTTTACAGTGTTACACAGTTCTTTCTTTACATCACGGCATTTTCAACTTAATTTTCAGTCTTTTAACACTCATTGCATATGTATATATGCGTGATAGGGAGTGTGTATACACATGTCTAAGATATAAGAAATGTTAGATCATAGGCTCTTAAAAATATAATTGTTGTATTATAATTTTTCCTCTCCAAATTCTGACATAGAAATCCTTCGTTAGTTCCATAATTAATTGATTTTTCAACAAATATTTCATACTTTATCATGTACTTAGTGCTTTGCATTGTGCTAGTTATCTACTGAAGAGAAAAAATGGTTCCGACTCATATGAAGCTTATAGTCATGAAATTCTTAATTAACACCCTTTTCTTTTTTCTCACTGTGAACAATACTTAACCAAACAAAGGGAAAACACCCACCACCCTGAAATTATGCTTGTTCTTGCTCTTTGTCCTTTGAGAATGATAGAGATGTTATAAGGTAGTTTCTACAAGGCCCGTGGAGCCCCTGCCCAGATTCTGTGTAAATAAACCTTGATAGCAAAATGGGACACTAGTGGGAGAACAATCAAACTAGTCTGTAGGTGTTGTTTTTCAGTCGCCCAGTCGTGTCAGACTTTTTGCAACCTCACGGATTGCCGCATGCCAGGCCTCCCTGTCCCTCACCATCTCCTGAAGTTTGCCTTGGTTCATGTCCGTTGCATTGGTGATGCCATACTGACATTCAGTCATTGGTTTTCAGTGTTCAGTCTTTCAGCCATTGAGATTCTGTCATTGTAGGTTATAGAAAATATATGTTAGTTGTTCCGGAGATCTTGCCTGTAAGAAATTTCCAATGCTGAGCCAAATGTTAAACCCTCCATTTTATTTTACACACCAAACTATGGTTGCAGTTAAGATTATTTTATGACTTTATTATCTGCAAAAGTATTTTTATTTTTCCCCAAGTGAGTCTTATTTGAGCTTTCTATATTCCTAAGAGATAAAAAGATTTCGTTATTGAGATTTAAAGGTAATCCATTAGAAATGAACACAATTTGGTGGGTACTTCATAATATTCTAGGTGTATATGTGCATGAGAAACTCAGCAATTATCAGAGTGTTTGAGAATTCATCTCTTCAGATAGATCCAAAATTCTGTAAGATATTTTAACAAATGAATGTTGCAGATCTCCATATACTTAATTATTTTATGTACACATAAATTGTCAGTGTAAGAATTCCTACTGTATTTTCCCTTTAAAAATAATATGTAAAGCATAAAGTAATTTAAATTTCCAAAAGCTCAAATATTTGAAGAGAAGAGAGAAAACTTCCAGAATGGACAAAATGCCTAAATTATTACTTTAAAAGAATAATCAGTGTATCTCTAATTATCTCAATCTTATAATCTAAAGTTATAATTTATACTCTACAAAAAGAAACAAAATTAAAATCTAATTCTCTGGAAATTGGACGTGGCTTGATCTTATTTCTCAGTGATAGTAAAGGTTAAAATACACACTATCTTCAAATTCAAAATAATTTGCGTATATTAGGAGTGATCCTTCCATTACTCATCTCTTTCTTATTTGACCAAATTTATTACCACAGAGAATCAACTAACCTACCTAAACCCTATGCTTGCACATCACAAGGAAATTAGATGTGGACTTCAAAACTAGGGATAGCTCTCTCCCCAGGAGAGTCCTCATGAATTTGCAGTACCCATGAAGATGTCATTCATATCTTTCTGAGTTAGGTTGACGTGAATTCAGCCACCTGGAGTAGCAATTGATTTTCTCACCTTGGGAGACTCTGCCTGGCTTAGTAGAAAAGAAAACAAACTGGAGTAAGACAGACTTAAGTTCAGACTCTGTGATCTTTGATACTTGGCATCTGTAAGCTTTGTGGTTTTCATCTGTAAAGGAGAAACAAACGATATTTCATAGAACATTGTAACCTTCTGGCTATCCAAATTCCTAACACAGCAACTGATCCTCTGTAGATGAGGAAGAACTGAATAGCCTAAAGAGCATCATAGTGTGTATGCTGTTTTCAGATTGCAGGCCAGCTTTTTAAAAATATTTGTTGTTGTTGTTGTTTGAAAGAAAACAAAAAATGAGATGCATTTAGCTTCATTTACTTCCTCATTCAGATACTTTACCTGTTTCTGGCGTTGATCATCTCATTTAGTTCATACAAGCCTGCAACAACTGAAGAATTCTCTGAAGAAGCAAAAAATCTCCAGCGTGCAATGGCAAGAATTAAAAAAGGAATAAATTATCTGCTTTCTAAAATAGTATGCAAAAAACAAAATGTTCTAGAGGAAACAATGGACAATATAAGTGACGTCTATGTTAAAGAGAATATTTCTGACCATACTCTCTCTGAATTGAGCAACACCCAAGATTTCCTCAAGGATAAGGAAAAAAGCAGCGGCACAGAGAAAAACACAATGACCGAAAATGAGAGTCAGTCACTAATCCCCAGTCCCAGTGTCTCAGAAACTGTACCCATTGCTTCAGAAGAATCTGATATAGAAAATCCAGACAATAAGGAGATTCAGAGCAAGTCAGGTGATGGAAGCAGCAAAGAGGTAAGTTGTTTTAACATTATGGTTTTGTACTGTTGATTGATGGCACTATTGACAAGGAAGTGAAGCAATGCTGAAGTTCCAAAGTTAGATTATTATCCATTCAGTCCTAGCTGTAGCACTTCTTCTCCTGATTTTCTGCTCCTGATCCAGTTTCTTAAACTTCCTAAGTTTCTTCATCTGTGAATGAGGATAAAATTGTATCTATTTCTCAGAAGAGATAGAATGATTAAGAAAAATAGTTCAATAGTGCATAGAATAATGTCTAAAATATGGAGGCACTTAGCAAACATTAGATAACATAATTGTGATATCTTCAGTTAATGGGGTGATAAAAAGCATATTGAAGAAACCTAGATTTTTATAATTAATGCATACTACTGGAGAAGTCACTAAACTGTCCTAGGCTTTATCATCTTTAAAATATAAGATGGGACTAGAAGAGTGCTAAGATACAGATATTTTCCTACTTGCTAATATTTTAAGATTCTTGTCAGTTTATTTCTGCAACATATATTATAACATGGGAGAAGGCAATAGCACCCCACTCCAGTACTCTTGCCTGGAAAATCCCATGGATGGAGGAGCCTGGTGGGCTGCAGTCCATGGGGTCGCTAAGAGTTGGACACGACTGAGTGACTTCACTTTCACTTTTCACTTTCACGCATTGGAGAAGGAATGGCAACCCACTCCAGTGTTCTTGCCTGGAGAATCCCAGGGACACGGCAGCTTGGTGGGCTTCCGTCTATGGGGTCGCATAGAGTCGGACACAACTGAAGTGACTTAGCAGCAGCAGCAGTTGAGTTGGACTTAAAGACCAAAGGGTAAAAGAAACATCAGTTGTAAATGTAAACAATTTGTTGTTGTTGTTTAGACACTAAGTCGTGTCAAACTCCTTTGTGGCCTCATGGATTGTAACACACCAGTCTCCTCTGTCTGTTGGATTTTCCAGGCAAGAATCCTGGAGTGGGTTGCCATTTCCTTCTCCAGGGGATCTTCCTGACTCAGGGATTGAACCCACATCTTCTGCATTGTAGGCAGATTCTTTACTGCCTACAATGAGCCACCAGGAAACCCAAAGGAAAAAAAAAAAGGATCACCTTTAAAGAAGGGCAGATACTGCCTTTCACTTAGCTTTAAAAATGTATACCTTAGTGAATCCAGTCTTACTGTCTTCATTTGCAAGTAGCACAGTGTCTTAGTAGGAGGTGCCATTTAATCTACAGGGATCACGTGCAGTGTAAGCCACTTCCATTGAACTTCACTAAAGAATTGTTTTATTTCATTCACTGGCATGGGGCAGGGAAGATAATGTCTTTTTCCAGATCCTCAAAGTCTCTGGCACCATCTTATCTCCCAGACCTCTTCCACCTTATCAGCTGCTCTCTGTAATAGCTTATCAAATTGCCCTTCTAACAGGAATTAAGTTTCAATTATCTAGAGCCCTTCTAGTTTCTGGTAAAGGCATCTTTGTTTCAGAGAAACATTTTCACTCCTTATCATACCTAATCTTGTCAGGTCCATTTTCCTTCAATTAATAGCATTATTAGGAAATGAAAAACATTCTTCTTTTGCACACAGATTTTATTTAAACTATAACAACATTATAAGGCATGTGCTACCATACATTTCTGGGTAAAATTGCTATTTATCGCAACACATTATATGTTGCGATAAACTTCTTGTCAATCTGAAAAACTTCTTGTCAGTCTCATTAGAAAGTCTGAGATATGAAATATATAGGAAAGATGGAACTTAATATAACTGTAAATGTTGAAGTTTTAGAAGTTATTACTTAAGATGCATAATTATTTGGTTCTTTTGATTGATTAACTACTCAAAGAAGATTTTATCATTTATATATTTCATTATATATTTAATTAATCACTTTCCAGATTATGTAGCCCAAGAGTATTTAGGATGTTGATCTAAAAAAGCAAAGAATAAAATATAAAAATTACAAGTGGTATGATCATTCAGAGATTCATGTTCTTGTTCCTTTGGTATTTGAACTTTTATCTTTTAGTACAAATATATAATTATATAAATTTCATAAAAATAACATCAAACTTAAATCAGATTTTGAAACACTTTTTTTTTCATAATGTAGCCATATATATTGGTCACTAAGTAATCTTTTACTAAAATGGTTTATAATTTTGAATTTTGATTTATTTATAAATTTAAAATAATAAATACAGGATTTTGAGAAAATCATATCAAATAATTTATGTGTGAGGGTTTTAAATACTCTAATGAATCATTTAAATATATAGTGTATGATTTTCAATTATTGTATGCTTGAATATTACATACTATTAATTTATTATCTACTCCCAAATCAATGCATTGCTATACCTTATTTTATCAATAATAAAGAGAATACAAAGGGAAATCAAATAACCTTTTAAAAGGTTTGTTTGTTTAAAAGTAATATCCTGCTGACTATTTTATGTTTTTAATAGAGCAGTATAATGTCTTAAAATTGACAATATATGGCTTAAAGCAAACAAAACTTGCTAATTTTATTTCTTTGACATTTATTGTGCAAAAGACAGAGGTAGAACAAAATATTTGTAGTTTTTTATATATTCTAGCTAGATTTTTCAGAAATTTGGGATAGCCTATACATCTTTTAGAACAGTGTTATTCACTATATATTCATTTTAATGTGAAAATTATTTTATCTTAAATTAATTTTTAAAATATCTTTAAACATTTCGACTCCCAGAGATATGTATACATTTAAAATTTATTTTTAATTTCGTTTTTACTTTTTGTCCATGCCACATGGCACGTGAGATCTTAATTCCCTGACCAGGGATCGAACCCCTGCACCCTGCCTTGAAGCTCAGAGTCTTAACCACCAGGGAAGTCTCTGTATGCATTTTAATATCAATCATGAAATTGGCATAAAGTCTTTTACTTTGACAGTAGTTTTTCTGTACATAATTTTTCTTTTTCCTGAAAATGACATAAACTTTAGCTATAGTGAGTAAATGAAACTTTAATGGCAACTTTCTTGGTGGGACTTACTTTTCAGAAAGTAAAGCAGTCGAGCTCATCTGAATGTAGTACTGTTGATATTGTTCTCTCTGAAGAAGAAATGGTCTACGAATGTGAAAAGCCAAAGCATCTTAGAAATGGTAAGAAAAAATAAGTTATTTTAATCATTATATTAACATTAAGCTAAATTTCTCTTAACCTAAATAATACTATTAAATACACTTTTAATTTTAAAGAGTTTATTAATTTGACTAAGGAATATACACATGCAGATGTGTTTGTGCGTGTGCACATGCACTCATGCTCATATATATCCTAATAGAAACTTATAATAAATGTCAAAGAAAAAGTCAATGTTTGGAACAGAGAAAAGGGGCTGCTTCCTAGGGGGTCTCATGAAGTAGTTAAAAGTTTTAGTTCTGAAATCAGACATACTGAGTTCAGATCCCAGCCCACCACTTGCTAGCTTTTACTTACCCTCCTCTGATTCATTTCCTAATACATAAAATGAGGATAAGAATAAGACTTACTTCATGGGATTAATAGAAAGATTAAATTAGTGTGTGTGTGTGTGTGTGTGTGCGCATGCTTATACCTCATAGAATGGGGTCAATGTTTAAAATACTCATAGGAAAACAAATGTATAAGTCATTTATTGAATATTAAGCTCCATGAATATTAAGAATTATATAGGGCTTCATTCAGTTGACTAAGTTATTAAACATGTAACATGCACCTCTCTATAATTTATAATTTAGTTTCCTAAAGGGGCTTCCCAGGTGGCGCTAGTGGTAACTAATCCACCTGCCAGTGCAGGAGACACAAGAGATATGGGTTCAGTCCCTGAGTGGGGAAGATCCCCTGGAGTAGGAAATGGCAAACTGCTCTAGTATCCTTGCCTGGAAAATTCCATGGGCAGAGGAACCTGTTGGGCTACAGTCCATGGGGCTGCAAAGAGTCGGAGATGACTGAGCCACTGTGCATTAGTCTGTATTAGGTGTATTGGTGTATTAGTCTATCAAGACTGACACATAACCATAGGTTCTAAATATTTAAAATCACTGAAATCATCAAAATGGCAATTCCTAATGTTCAAATTCCTATACTCAGAAATAAGACTCTGCTCTCAGTAGCCTGAGTTCTAGGACTTGTATGATACAAGACCAGGGAGAAAACATTTCCTATATTTTTCTGACCAAGAATGTATAAATTGGTTCTAGGGAAAATGTTAAAATGTATTGACTTTAAACTCCACCCACTCCATGCTTCATTCTCTTATCAGTTAATCACACCCTTTTCAAGCCTCAGGTTTTCCTTATGCTAACTCTCTTGACCAGAAGATAGAATTACACCTGTACCCTACCCATAAAATACTCCATAATCCAAGCTTAGCTCCTTAAATAGTCTTATTCAAAATTTCTATCCCATGCCACTGAAGAATTGGGATAAATTTAATTTACTTAATTGATATTATACCTCTTATGTCATGAATATTTGTATATTTAAATGAAAATGCTTGTTATGCCATGTGAATCTTCAAAGAATGAATTTTCAGGCATTATGCCAAAAAAATCTAATAATCAGAAGATGGTGTGTGTGGGTGTGTTTGTTTTGTAGGAGTGGGGGTAGCTTCTATTCTCAGTTCTGTCTAATAGGGTAAGAGGGTGTTCTAAGTCATCTGCACCTTTCACAGTTTCTTTTTTCCGGCTATGGTCCCCAGGTGGTGCGGTGGTAAAGAATCCCCCTGCTAATGCAGGAGACTCAAGACATATGGGTTTCAACTCTTGGTTGGGAAGATCTCCTGGAACAGGAAATGGCAAACCACTCCAATATTCTTGCCTGGGAAATTCCAGGTCAGAGGAGCCTGGTATGGGCTACTGTCCATGGGATTACAAAGAATTGGACACGATTAACATACACTTACTTACTTGTTCAGTCGCTGATTTGTGCCCGTGGGTCACTTTGTGACCCCATGGACTTCAGCATAACAGGTTTCCCTGTCCTTCACTATCTTCTAGAGTTTGTTCAAATTCATGTCCATTGAGTTGGTAATGCCATCCTCTGTCACCCCCTTCTCCTGCCCTCAGTCTTTCCCAGCATCAAGGTTTTTTTCCTTTCTTCCTTCCTATTATGGAACTCACAAGTTTTTCTTTTTTTTCCTTAGCAATTGCAGTGGTCACTACAGTAGGGGTATGAATCTAATGTTTATAAGTCAGAGAACATCTATATTAGATACTGTAAATAAATGATTGTTAAAACATTTGAAATGTTTAACTTTTCAACGATTTCTAGATTTTTGTTCTTAATAGTTTCATTCTTGACAGTTTATGAACGAAGATCTTCATCTGCTCAAATCGGTAGAGGCCCCAAAAAAGGAAAAATCTGGAAGAACATAAGGAAAACTTGCTGCAAAATAGTAGAAAACAATTGCTTTAAGTGTTTTATTGGCCTTGTCACTCTGCTTAGCACAGGTGCTCTGGTAAGTGAGCGTATGTGATATTTTTATAGGAAAAATGCATCATTTGTCTATTAATTCATAAGGTCACCAAGCCAAATTATTTTTCCCCAGAATACTTATTATAGTACCAAATTTTATATTCTATGATTTTAGTTTTGGAATATATACATTGCAATTTCTTAGAAGGTCCGTATATGCCTCATTCAGTATTAAATAAATAATTTCAAAATATGTGAATGATAGCAGGAAAAAGAATGTTAATAAATACCATATTATTTTAATAAAGTTTAATAATGTGCACCTATTGTGCTAGTACTTTGGTACTTGTTCCATAAGAAAAGAGAAATACTGTATATATTTTTAAGAACCTTTGAACTACAAATATATTTACTCATTGACACAACTATCTTAATTCTGGAAAATTATCTTAGAATCTTCACACGTGTTAAGTGCATTTACAAGGCTGTGCACTGAAGAACTTTTTGTAATACCAAAAAATTGAAATGCAAAAAGAATACATATTAGGTGACTGTTTAAATACACTATGGTATAGTCATCCAGTGGGATACTATGCAGTTAGCTAGAAAATGCAAGACCTGTCTGCATGTTGATATTGCAATTCCCCAAGATATGGCAACAAGTGAAAAAAAAGAATTAAGTATACAGCATGCTGCATTCTATGTAGGAAAGGAAGAAAAATAGAATGTATATTGATATTTGCTTGCGTCTGATTAAAGAAGATCAGAGACTGATACACAAGAAATAGTTAATTGTGAGATACACGAAACAGAGAAGATGGTGAGATGGTTGGGAACCAGACTTTGTACTGCATATATTTTTAAAGTAAACTTTGTATTGACATTTAGCACACATACCGGAAAGCATATAGATCGTAAGTGTACAGCATAAAGGATTTTCACCAAGTGAATATACCCACGTAACCATCACTTGCCTCGTGAAGGAGGACACTACCAGGGCTCCAGAACCACACTCTGACCTCTCACGGTTACTTCCCCGTTCCGCATGGGTAGCCAGCATGTGGGCTTCAACTGCCATATATTGACATTGCCTACTTTTAAAAAGATTTATTTATTTATTTAATTTATGGCTGCACTGGCTCTTTGCTGCTGCACAAAGGCTTTTCCAGTTGCTGTGAGTGAGGTCTACTCTTTGCTGAGGTGCCCGGGCTCCGCACTGTGGTAGCTTCTCTTGCTGTGGAGCCTGGGCTCTAGAGCTCAGGCTCAGTAGTTATGGCACATGGGCTTAGCTTTCCTGTGGCATGTGGGATCTTCCTGGACCAGGGATCAAACTTGTGTCCCTGTATTCGTAGGCAGATTCTCTACCACTGAGCCACCTGCAAAGTCCTGAGATTGCCTATTCTTTCAATGTTTTAATTGAAACAGAGGCTTCTGCATATCTTTTTGTATTAGTTTGCATTATGTACCTTTTCAGTAGGTAAATCCATTTAATAAATAGTACTTTAGAATAACTTTGGATGGTATTTATAATCTGTTTTAAAGGATACTTTAGTCCATAATTGGTTCAATTGAGCCAGTTAATTCTATTATTTTATATATACTTTTATTTAACAATAGGTTTTCAAGAATCACACCTTTGTTTACATATGATTATTTTCATTCATGTTTAATCTTTGACCTCCATTGCACTTTGCAACAAGTCTGCCTGAGGTTATTGATACTTTACTGCCTTTTTTCAATGCTAAAAAATTACTATGAAATTAATTTGAATGACATTATCAGACTTTGCTTCCTCCACAGTAAAACTGAGGTTGATCTATTAAAACTGAGAAATGTTGGGAAAACATTATAGTCTTATTTCATATTCATTTATTTCCACTGGTTTATCTGACACGCTTTGTGACTTTTTTTGTAATAGCTGTATGGATTTCTGAAAACACAGGTTTAGGGGTTTTCTTTGTTTGCTTATCTCTACTCCTTTATTCAAGACTTCCCTAGTGGCTCAGACGGTAAAGCATCTGACTACAATACGGGAGACCCGGGTTCAGTCCCTGGGTTGGGAAGATCTCCTGGAGAAGGAAATGGCAACCCACTCCAGTATTCTTGCCTAGAAAATCCCATGGACAAAGGAACCTGGTAGGCTACAGTCCATGGGGTCGCAAAGAGTCAGACACAACTGAGCGACTTCACTTTCACTCCTTTATTCACAATAGCATGAGATGGCTATAAGAGATAAGAACCAGGTCAGATATGACTAAAGATTCCATCTAAGTTTGAATAACTGATTTGAGAGAGACTTTTCAGTTCACTGTTTAGAACAATTATGAGGTCAAGTTCAGACTCTATAAGTAGAGGTTCTGGAATCAATTAATGATGTCTGCTACAGGCATGGATCAGAAAATGGATATGGATTATGTGAATAAACTCACATCAAGTGTAGAAGCCGTTGAGACTGCAGTCTATGACAGTGGTCACCATCTGGAGATGGGATCTCATTCCCCACTTTGCCAGAAGAGATTTTAGAAATTACATGTACACTGATCTTTAAATATTTTATCCACAGGCTTTTGAAGATATATATATTGATCAGAGAAAGACTATTAAAATCTTATTAGAATATGCTGACATGATCTTCACCTACATCTTTATTCTGGAAATGCTTCTAAAGTGGATGGCATATGGTTTTAAAGCCTATTTCACTAATGGCTGGTACAAACTAGACTTCATGGTTGTTATCGTATGTATTTTAAAGAAAAATTTTAAAGGCTATTTGTTTACTCTTCCTTCTTTACTCTTACTCTGACTTTCTTTTTGATTTATGTGTATCTTTCTTTTACCTTTCTCTATACATTCTCAGTCACCAATATCCCATATTTCTTTATATGTAATGTTTAACATCCATCTTTTTCATATTAAAATTTTAACAGTTCAGCACTTAACTCCTGGTTTTTTCTAATCATTACCTATAAACCTGCTGCTAAGAGAACAGGCTTATTGAACAATATTTTGAAAATATCATCATTATAAAATATTCAAATTCTGTTGGCTCTACCTTTAAATCATACATTTAAAATTAGACTGCTTAACATAAACTTCAAGCTTCCCATATGGCCCTAGTGGTAAAGAATCCACCTGCTGAATGTAGGAAACTTAAGAGACACGAGTTCGATTCCTGGGTTGAGACTATCCCCTGGAGGAGGCAATGGCTACGCACTCCAGTATTCTTGCCAGGAGAATCCCATGGACAGAGGAGCCTGGCGGGCTACAGTCCATGGAATTGCAAAGAGTTGGATACAACTGAGCATCTGAACACTTTTCCATCATAAACTTCACCAGTAGCACACTGATCCAAGGTACCAGAACATGTGAATCGCTACAGTAGTTCCACCACTGCACACATGTATTCTGTTCTCCACATAACAAGAAAAATAAGCTCCATTAAGCCAAAATATTTTCTCGATTTTGTTCTCTCCTTACCCTATATGCCTAGAACCATTCATGTCACATAGTAGGTGCTCATTAATTTTTGTTGAATGAACAAATGTCTCCCCATTCTATCAACAATGATTGAAGCTTCTCAGTCAATAAATAATGACTTACAATATCTGACCTTTGTCTTCTAAATTAATTCTTGAAAAAACCTTCTATTTCAATGATACCACACTATACCTGCAACCCACCTTCCTGTTTCTTGGTTATCGTTCTTTTCTATCTGCATTCTTCCATGTGTATATAAATGATATCCTTACTTTGAAGCCCACTTTGAGCCTCTTCAGTACAGGGTAAAATAGAATAATTTTCTTCATTTATATTACCTTGAAAATATAGAAAAATGAAGGTACAACAAAATTAATCATAACTATACCACCTTGCCCAATCAGCATTCATTTTTATTAATATTGAATCATATTTATGCATGTATGTTTACTTTAAAAAAAATCACCTTAGAATCCTTATTTTTTTGTAATTAGTATTTGAACTTAACAATATTCATTTCCTCCTTGATGCCTCTTCTCTGAAACCCTATTTTGCATATTGTCTTAATTATATATATATTTGGATTCATATGAAAACATATTCTAAATTCTGTTTTAAAGAATATACTGTGTACTATTACTATATTGCAAATAATCATGAAACTGATTCTTAGTCTAATTTTAAAATAAAAATGATGTAAATATTAATCTTTGACCATAAAGAATCTCAAATACACAATTTTTAAATCTCAGTAACATTTATTATTCATACCAAAAAATACTTTTGAATTTTTTAAAACACTTTTTTAAATAGCTTTAGAATACTTTTAAAAATTTTAATAGGCTTTAACTGTAATTTTCTGTAAGAAATGTTCATTTACAGATTGTTTTGATTAAATTTAAAATTAAATTCTATTCAATTTTTTATTTATATATATCCAGGTGTTCTGTCTTAGTTTAATAGGCAAATCTCGGGAAGAACTAAAACCGCTTGTTTCCATTAAATTCCTTCGGGCACTCAGAGTTCTATCTCAATTTGAAAAAATGAAGGTAAGAGAAAAGTTTCTAATCTAAACTACAGGTTTTTATTTGGGATTAATAAATGTCCATAAACTCATAATCTTTGTTGTCTTCTCATTTGTGTCTTTATTAATACAAAAGCCAAATTTCCAATGCACATTCAGTTTAGTGATAGAAAGATTTCATACAATATTCTAGGGCTATAAACTACACATAGCCTATTAAAACATGGGCTGTGGGTGAAGGAAATGGGGAGATGTTGATCAAAGGATCCAAAACTTTCACATATACAATGAATAAGGTCTGGGGAATTTAGTATATAGTATCATGACTACAGTTAGTAATACTACATTATATACTTGAAGTGTTCTAAGGGAGAATAACTTAAATGTTTTTCACCATTTATCCCGAAAGGTAACTATGTGAGGTGATAGATGTGTTAATTAGTGTGATTGTGGGAATCATTTCACATTTTATACATATATTTGGACATCATCTTGTACACCTTAGACATACACAATTTTTCTCAATTATGCCTAAATAAAGTGAAATACATATACACATATATACTAACACACACAAATTAGATAATAAATGTAACTAAAATAACATTTTTTATTTTAGTTTAGACCACCTGACCTGCCTCTAGAGAAACCTGTATGCGGTCAGGAAGCAACAGTTAGAACTGGACATGGAACAACAGACTGGTTCCAAATAAGAAAAGGAGTATGTAAATGCTGTATATTGTCACCCTGCTTATTTAACTTATATGCAGAGTACATCATGAGAAATGCTGGCCTAGATGAAGCACAAGCTGGAATCAAGATTGCCAGGAGAAATATCGATAACCTCAGATATGCAAATGACACCACCCTTAGGCAGAAAGTGAAGACGAACTAAAGAGCCTCTTGATGAAAGTGAAAGAGGAGAGTGAAAAGGTTGGCTTAAAACTCAACATTCAGAAAACTAAGATCATGGCATCCGGTCCTAACACTTCATGGCAAATAGATGGGGAAACAGTGGAAACAGTAACAGACTTTATTTTTTAGGGCTCCAGAATCACTGCAGATGGTGATTATAGCCATGAAATTAAAAGATGCTTACTCCTTGGAAGGAAAGTTATGACCACCTAGATAGCATATTCAAAAGCAGAGACTTTAGTTTGCCAACAACAGTCCGTCTAGTCAAGGCTATGGTTTTTCCGGTAGTCATGTATGGATGTGAGAGTTGGACTATAAAGAAAGCTGAGCACCGAAGAATTGATGCTTTTGAACTGTGGTGTTGGAGAAGACTCTCGAGAGTCCCTTGGACTGCAAGGAGATCAAACCACTCAATCCTAAAGGAAATCAGTCCTGAATATTCATTGGAAGAACTGATGCTGAAGCTGAAACTCCAATACTTTGGCCACCAGACACGAGGAGCTGACTTGTTTGAAAAGACCCTGATGCTGAGAAAGATTGAAGGCAAGAGGATGAGGGGACAACAGAGGATGAGACGGCTGGATGGCATCACCAACTCAATGGACATGAGTTTGAGTGAGCTCCAGGAGTTGGTCATGGACAGGGACGCCTGGCATGCTGCAGTCCATGGGGTCGCAAAGAGTGGGACACGACTGAGTGACTGAACTGAACTGAAAGTGAAATACATATACGTATATATACTAACACACACAAATTAGATAAGAAATGTAACTAAAATAACATTTTTAATTTTAAAAACATTCCGACATACTGTGGATTTTTTTCCTGATCAATTTAGATACACAGAGAGGAAAAGAGAGTTTCAAAGTCAGCAAATTGTCTTCCCTCAATTTATAGAGACACAAGCAATTTTAGGAAATGATTTGCTAGGGAAAGCGCCTCTGTCAGAAATCAAGTCCTGTACTATTTGATGCCATACATTAATTAGAATGGCAATGAAATAGTAGCCATGGATAATTTGAGATCAGATAATTATGTTTAGGTCAAAGTCAGATCCAGATCTTAATCTTCATCTCATCCTCTGGAAGTTCTGTAGTTGAATTAATTCTGAAGATATATCAGAAGGTACATGATTACAAAATTAAAGTTTTATGTATTTAATAAGCTTCAGGTCTTCTTATTCTTTAAATATTTGTTTCAACCATATCTCTTTCTTTTATTCTTAACATTTGTGTATACTTTCTAATAGACACAGACTTGTTTTCATCAGAGGCATCAGCAGATCTTTCAAAATATCTAGTGTCAGCAAAGGATCTGTGACTTAGTTTTAGAAATGAAACTAAATGTAATTAGAAGTACAATTAAATGTAAAAATATTAATTCAAGGACAGAAGTCTAAGGAATATAAACAAGAAACTACAGACAAATGGCTACATTTTCAGTAATGGCTGATAGAAGGAAAGATTAGAATGATAGGAAAGAGAATGGTGCCTCAGGGTGGGGGGAAAAGAGAGAAGGAAGAGAGGCTGTGGAAAGGGAGTCAAGTGTAAATGATAAAGATACAGAGAAGGCAAAGACGGAGAATACTGCATTGAGTATAGCTGCTGGTTTACATTTTCATAAGAGCTTTAGTGGAATGATAGGAATAAAATTCTGAATAAAGAATAAAGGAACCTGAGAAAATGGAGATTGCTGCTTATTTAAGTTTAGGCAGTAGATTCATTTCCTAGACTTCCTACTCTGAAGTGGTTCTCCAGAGACACTGGTTCAGAGAGGTCAGTGATTTTTGAGAAGCACAGTGCCCGCTCAGTGTTTCTTTAAATAGTCACTTGCCTTGGCTTCACTGATCTAGAGTCTTCTGGTCTTCCTCTTAATTTCCCTCCACTGTGTAGGTTAATCATCCCTGAAGTTAGAATCCCCAAGACTTAGGCCTAGGTTCTTTTCACTCTCATTTTATGTGCTTTCTAAATAATCTCATACATTTATACGGGTTCACTTGTTTTGCTTATTTCTGGTACAATATAGGAGATGGATAAACATGTTAAATCAGTGAAATAATTATTTATTTGAGTATTTATACTAATCAGCTCCATTGTATTTTAATAATTTTAGTGCAAAATTTTTTGAGAATATATGAATTTTTAATATATATTTTAAATATAAATTGTTATTTAGGTTATTCAAATACCAGCAAGTGACCTATTACATCTTCAAAGATGGCCTTTTTGTTGTTGTTATTTCAATATGACATTACATTAATAAATATTCCCAATTTGATTAAAATACTTTCACATTTCTTACTGAAAGTTTATATGTTTGTCTTTTATATGCCAGGTGGTAGTGAGAGCTTTGATTAAAACAACTTTACCCACATTGAATGTGTTTCTGGTCTGCCTTATGATCTGGCTGGCTTTTGGCATCATAGGAGTACACTTATTTGCTGGCAAATTCTATGAGTGCATTGACCCAACAAGTGGAGAAAGGTTTCCTCTATCTGAAGTCATGAACAGAAGTCAATGTGAAAGCCTTGTATTTAATGAATCCATGCCATGGGAGAATGCAAAACTAAATTTTGATAATGTTGGAATCAGTTTTCTTTCACTGCTTCAAGTAGTAAGTACCTGTTTGAATTTTTGAATTATGTGTATTCAAATTGTAGGTGAACATAAAGGACAAAATGTGGATGCTTAATAAAGTTAGTTTTAAATTATCTTAGCAATTGTTAGTAGATACAGGTTATGGGACATAGTATACTAAGCTCATTTAGAAAGACAAAAGTGAAATATAGTCCTTGCTCTGTTGGAAAAAGGAAGTGGAGATAAAGATAGAAGTAGGTGAACAGAAGAAATGACAAATATTGACCAAACCTATTACCTCCACCACTGATCAGACAATATGTACACAATTTCAGATCCGGCTCAGGTTACTGCTGTTGTGTTTCTAACTCAGTGATTTGAAGAATGACTCTTCAGTCCCCCAACATCTACCATCCTTCCTGTCTTACCTCCCTCATAGTAAAGCACACATGTAGCAATTACCTTAGGCGGAGAAGGCAATGGCACCCCACTCCAGTACTCTTGCCTGGAAAATCCCATGGACAGAGGAGCCTGGTAGGCTACAGTCCATGGGGTCGAGAAGAGTCGGACACAACTGAGCAACTTCACTTTCACTTTTCACTTTCACGCATTGGAGAAGGAAATGGCAACCCACTCCAGTGTTCTTGCCTGGAGAATCCCAGGGACGGGGAGCCTGGTGGGCTGCCTTCTATGGGGTCGCACAGAGTTGGATACGACTGAAGTGACTTAGCAGCAGCAGCAGCATGACACTTAGGCAGCATGTAGTTATTTACCATTTATCCATCTATCTAACCAGCTCTCTCTTTTTATTTATACTGTTTTAAAATATTTTAAGTTACTACAAATAAACTTCATAGCTTTAAATAGTTTTTAATAGACAATATAAATGTAATAATGAAAGTGGTAAAGATCTCAGTTACACAGTATTTTGAAGTGTGATTAACCTTACTAATCAAATGTTTTATTGTATTAATAACATTGACTTTTAATTTTTATTTGCCTCAAAGCATAAGATTTCCATAAGAATTAAATACATGCCATTTTTACAGGCAACATTTAATGGATGGATCACTATTATGAATTCAGCAGTTGATTCTACTGATGTAAGTACAGTACAATCCTAGAACCATCCTTAAGGTTGGCTAAAGTCATTTTTGCAATTCAAGGACAGGACACAAGCAATAATTGAGTAATTAACATGATAATAGCAAATGCTTGTGCTAGAGAGAAAGTTCATTCAGACTGACTATTTCATGAACAATGAACTCCTTCCAGAATTATATACAATGGTTGAGGCCCAGTAGGCACATTTGAAGATTATCATAACAATGATTAAACCAATGCAGTAAACTTTAAAATTCAAATAAAAGCAGTGATAACTCTTCACCAAAGAACAAAGAGGAAATACTGCCTCACTGTTGGATTTTCTTGTCCTAAAATGTTTTCTAAATCTTACGTTTTAAAAAGTCAGTGTCAATATTTTGCTATTTTCTCACTTTTTCACGTATTTTTTTTTTCAGAGCAGTTTTAGATCTACAACATTGAGAGGGAGTTAAGAGATTTCCCATATACCCTTACCCTCACAAATGCATAGCCTCCTCACTATTGATATCACTCACCACAATGCTATATTTTTTACCAAAGATAAACCTACACTAACACACCATGATCCCCAAAATTCACTCAGTGTTGTGCATTCTATGGGTTTGGACAAATGTGTAATAACATATACCCTTAGTTATAAGGGTATCACATAGAATATTTTCACTGACCTAAAAATCCTCTGTGCTCTGCCTTATTTTGCTTTTTTTTTTTTTAATTTTTAGGTAGATATGCAACCTAATTTTGAAAACAACATCTATATGTATTGTTACTTTATTGACTTTATTATCATTGGATTATTTCTTCCTCTGAGTATGTTGATTGGTGCTATTGTTGCCAATTTCCACAAGCATAAAATAAAGATAAGTATAAATATTCTTTCTCAATCAGTGCCCATGGGGGGGAAAATGTCCTGCTTCAAATAATTGGTTTTAGATTCAGCTTAATAGCATTTTTATCTGGTACTTATCTTTAAAAATTATTTATGTTCCTGCAGATTGAATATTGCTAAAATGTTTATCTTTACATTATTTTCTATATTCAAATAAGCACAGACAAGTTTAAACATTAAACATTACAACTGTTTCCGTGTATGTGTTTGTAAATCATGACATGCTGAAAAATAGCATTCTTTTGCATCTGCACAAATATGTGAAGATGTTCAAGAAAAATAAACCACACTTTTTTATTCTTTGATGTACTCAAAGTGGTTCAAAATTGTACCCAGCAGAGACATCTTTGTCAGTTGAAATGGCTTTTTCTGCTAGAAGTAGAGGGTCATAAATCCTAATTAGGTGACCTAAATAGGAGTTCCTTGAAACAAATAAGAAAATTCAGAGGCAGAATTCAAAAACCCATATTCAGTGTCATCTCCACATGAAGACTCCCTTCAGGGCTTCTGTTAATACAAATGCCTCAAATGTCATATAAATCCACTTATTTTAACCTCAGGGATCTACTTTCTATTAAGTGTAGAAATGCCTTCTAGTGAATCAAAGAAAAGAATAGTTTAATCTTGAAATTTTGTATTTAGCAAAGTCATCAATCTGGTGTAGAATCTGGTGAACAAACCATTCTGAGTCTGCACTAATTAGATGGGGTTAGAGTACTTAGATGGGCTTAGAGGGACTGAAGCTAGTTAGCATGCATGCATGCAGAAGGATCAGTGGTCATTGGACTGTATACTTCAGCTTCTTAAGGATTTCAGCCCAATGGAATAACATCCTAGGATTTGCCCAGGGGCTTCAAATTGGTGAACCGCGTCAACTTAAGTGACCCAGTCCTGACATCGGGGAAAGCAATGGCAACCCACTCCAGTACTCTTGCCTGGCAAATCCCATGGACGGAGGGGCCTGGTGGGCTGCAGTCCATGGGGTCACTAGGAGTTGGACATGATTGACCGACTTCACTTTCACTTTTCACTTTAATGCATTGGAGAAGGAAATGGCAACCCACTCCAGTGTTCTTGCCTGGAGAATCCCAGGGACAGGGGAGCCTGGAGGGCTGCCATCTATGGGGTCGCACAGAGTCGGACACGACTGAAGCAACTTAGCAGCAGCAGCAGCAGTCCTGACATGGGCAGTAACAATTCCTAACTCCTAGATTAACTCATTAAATGTTCACCTCTTATTCACTTTGCTTTTTCTATATAAGATACTGAAATTAACACTAGAAACACAAAATGAATAATTCCTAGAAGGTATTATGAAGGGTTGTAAGTACTAGCTGCTTTTGGAATAATAATGAAAAGATATCTTCTGATAGTATTTTGAAAATTAAGTAACCTGTGAACATATAAAAACAAGTATATGACCAGTTCTATTTTTTCTTGATTACTGAAAGGTACAAATCAAGGTCAGCTTTTGAGGTTAACTATTCTTAGTAACCTTTCCAGATATCCTCTGCTGTTTCTCTTTTGTCTCTAACAAGAGGTAGGTCCCAGTAACTAAAAAGTTAAAATAGGGTTGACTACCACAGCAAAATATAATTGAATATCAATCTTTTCCAGTGTATACTCTGTATTTTGTATGGATTTTTGTGCAGAAAGTCAGACATGTTTAAACATTATATAGTTCATTGCAGTTAAGCATTCTTTAGAGGATTAAATCAATAATTGCCAAGCTTTAGAAAATGCATATTAATATAAGGTGAAGTGTGGATTAAATATGATTTTAGTATCTTTTTCTTTCATTGCTTTACCAGGGAGGCTCAAATATCTTTATAACAGTGAAACAGAAGAAACAGTATCGTGCACTGAAGAAGCTGATGTATGAAGACTCTCAACAACCAGTACCTCTCCCAGAAGTAAGGAAACATCTAGATTTTTTTAGCTTTCTGAAAAAGTTTCCTTTATATGTTCTGTATTACAAATGAAGATGTGTTTTTAAAATTCTTAACAATAAATGCTTTGACATAATTTTTTAAAAGTGTTCATTGACACAGCTTTTCATGGTCTTTTTGTTTATTTGCTTTGACTATATGCTGTAATTATAGTTTGGTAACATCTTTGGCTTCATGAATTCTACTATTTATGCTGGGAGGGAAGTTGTAAATCTAAAGACAATGTGTATAAATATCTTATTAATAAGAATATTACACCTTTTTCCTTTATACACAGAACAAGTTCCAACGATTCATCTTTGACTTGGTAACAAGTCGAGTTTTTAATATCATCATTATGACTCTTATATGTTTCCAAGCAATAACCATTATGATACAAAGTGAAGAACAGAGCCCAAAAATCGACACTGCTCTGTTTTGGATTAACTCAGTTTATGTTATGCTATATATTGGAGAATGTGTACTAAAGCTCATCGTTTTCCATTGTAACTATTTCACCAGTGGATGGAACATTTTTGACTTCATGGTGGTTGTTTTCTCTATTACAGGTAAGATTTTGTTTACTCAGATTTTCACTTGTAATAATATTAATTCAGTCAACCTCTTATAGTAATCATCTTCTGAGGTATAGTCTCTTAATAAACACAGGAGGTGGAAGACTCTTTATTTCCAGCAGGAATGCCTTGAAAAAAGTGAAAGTGTTAGTCCATCTGGGACACCAGGAGAGCCCCAACTTCCCCCAAGGAATACTGGAGTGGGTAGCCATTCCTTTCTCCAAGGAATCTTCCTGACCCAGGGATCAAACTCAGGTCTCCCACATTGCGGACAGATTCTTTACCGTCTAAGTCACCAGGGAACGCCTTACATTTTCACATTTACATATGTACACATGCCTGAAAGATATATAACATACTGAAAAATACTTTCTGAGTTAATATATAGACTTTATTACACAGACCACCCGATAAATGCTTAATTATCCCTTCAGTATATCACATACATTATTTAAGATGACACCAGCAGGACCTTTATGTTTTAGTGTGATAGAACCTTTCGAACTCATTGTTTTCTTTCCTCTAATCTCTAAAATCATTTACTACTTTCACAACACTAGAGTTTTAGGCTTTTATGAAATGGTCACAAGTTTTCTCTTACTCTGGAGATCTCAGTCCTTTATTTAACAGATATATTTGATTATCCTCTTTGTGAATAGGTATTATGCTATATGCAAAGAATTCAGTAGCAAATGAGGTAGGCATAATTCTTGTATATACATAGTTTATAATCTATCAAAGGATACAGATAATTAAATAGGACATTTTAATGTGCTATTAAGGTATTGGTAAGGGAAGAAGCACAGGGTGCCACGGCAGCACAACAAAGTGAGATGCACATAATCAGTAAGTAGAGGTCAGAGAAAGCTTCACAGAAGAGGCAGAAAACTAATGGAGACCCACTGGTTAAGGAGGTAGCCAAGAATCTAGGATAAAAGTGTTCTAGGCAGAAAAGGCTTACTGTCTGCCTCCCATAAACACATACTAGAATGTTATCTCCATAAGAGTATGGACAATACCTCAGTGTTACTGTCAAGTACTATTCTGTGCAGTCAGTAGTGAAAATGTGGATAAACTTTCTGCCCAGTTGTACCTCCAGAAAATTAACTCATTCAGCAGGTAATAGAGGCAGTGCAGGCAACACTGATAGACAGTAGCAAGAAGCTTCCTAGAAAAGTACATGAAGTCAGGAGAGAGCTGAAAGGAGGAAAACGGAGGAAAATGAAAGTAAGGAGCCATGTGGTTTGAAATGAGAGTGAGTAATTGAATCAGACATATAGAAGGAGAGGAAATTGCAGTCTGAGACAAAATGTTTAAATCTGAGATCTCAGAAGGTCAGCTATCCTGGGTTCAGAACATACTGATAGATAGGTATAACTAAAGTAAAATGATGGAGAGTCTTAAAGTTAACAAAGCCAAAGACTGAAAGATGGGTGCTGGTGGTATGGACAACACTGAGCCGTGTACTAAAGTCTGTAATGAATATGAAGGAGGGGGAATGAACAGATCATAGAGCTAAGGAATGGTAGGAGATGGTATAGTTGAATGGCATGATCCACAAACTGTCAAAATTTTTTTTCTTTATAAAATTAATGTGAAAGAGAAGTATCTGGAAATCACATTGGAAAGAAGGAAAGATGCTTGCTCGTTCCATCTTTCTACACTGAGAAATGTTGAGTGGGAAAGAATGAGCTGTCTGTGCTTGAGGGGAAGTAGTGTCCTCAAGATAGACAATTTTCTTCACTTCCTTTCTTATCTAAAATCTTAGTGAACAAGGAGTAAAGATGTGTTTACAATTAAAGAGGGAAACCTCCTGCATAATGTAAGAGTTTGGAAGATTGAGGAGAAATGAACATTTGAGTCAGAGTAGAAGGTTCACTCGGAGAAGTCAATGGCAACCCACTCCAGTATTCTTGCCTGGAGAATCCCAGGGACAGAGGAGCCTGTTGGGCTGCCGTCTATGGCGTAGCACAGAGTTGGACACGACTGACGCAACTTAGCAGCAGCAGCAGCAGCAGGTTTACTAAAGCACAATGGAGAGGGGGATATATGTAAGATATAACCATATCAACAGAAATGTGAGACACAATCCTTCCAGATTCAGCAAATATACCATCTCATTTAGAAGCTCCATAAGATTTTCCCCTTCTCCATCTTTTCAACTCAAAATGAACCACACTGTCTCCGTACTTCCAGAGAACTTTCCTTATGGTTTTTTTTTTTATGGTAATTATAATTTCACCTTGTTTTATAGTTATATGTCTCACTCTCATAGTTCTCTTTTCACCACAGCAGGAAAGAAAAATTCTAGACCGAAACTTGTTTATTCACATTTAAAGTTCCTAAGGGTCCATATGGTATTTATCAAGTTAATAAACCAAATTATAATCTATGAATCTGAATGCAAAGTATTTTTTCAATTATATTTATCAACTTGGTCTTTCTGCTTTGCATGATAATTAGTTTAAATGTCTACCTCTACTGTGTATATCATATGGTCTTTGAGGATAGAAGTCATGTCATTTATCTTTGCATATTTTCATGGTACCTTTGTTAGGTATCCAGTAAAAGTTGATTTGAACTAAATTACTGGGTCTAACTGCAATCAGAAAAAAAAAATATGACTACTGTCCTACATTATGGATATATGCCATCTGTGACTCCAGAAGTGTCTGATCCCTAATACCCTGGAAATTATGGTAGAAATAATTCTCATCCAAATCCTCATCCAAATTTGTTAGATGCTGAATATTGCCACTATTAGTATTTGGCTTAGCCAAACTTTCAATGTGTGCCAAATGTTATAGGGGAAGGATTAATTATCTGAACATGTAGAAAAAAACAAATGTAAAATAATTTATATTCCTCTAAATAATTGTATTGCCTGCTTTATTTTTTCCTACACCAAGGACTATTTCTGCCTCTGATGGTAGGATATTACCTTGTATCTCCTTCCCTTGTGCAACTGATACTTCTCTCACGGATCATCCACATTCTGCATCCTGAGAAAGGACTAAAGTTGTTCCATAATCTGCTGCTTCCTTTGATGCTGTCCCTCCCCGCCTTGTTGAACATCAGTCTTCTCATCTTCCTGATTATGTTTATCTACGCCATCTTCGGAATGTACAATTTTGCCTATGTTAAAAAGGAAGCTGGAATTGACGATATGTCCAACTTTGAAACCTTTAGCAGCAGTATGCTCTGTCTTTTCCGAGTTACAATATTTGCTGGTTGGGATGGGATGCTCAATGCAGTTTTCAATAGTAAATGGTCTGACTGTGATCCTAATAAAATTAACCCTGGGACTCAGGTTAGAGGAGATTGTGGCAATCCCTTTCTTGGGATTATTTATTTTGTCAGTTACATCCTCTTAACTAGGCTGATCATTGTAAACATGTACATTGTTGTTGTCATGGAGTTTTTAAATATTGCTTCTAAAAAAAAAGCCAAGACATTGAGTGAGGAAGATTTTAGGAAATTCTTTCAGGTATGGAAGAGGTTCGATCCTGAGAGAACCCAGTACATAGACTCTAGCAAGCTTTCAGACTTTGCAGCTGCTCTTGATCCTCCTCTTTTCATGGCAAAACCCAACAAGGGCCAGCTTGTTGCCATGGATCTTCCCATGGCTGTTGGAGACAGAATTCATTGCCTTGACGTCTTACTTGCTTTAACAAAGAGAGTTTTGGGTAAAGATCTGAGCATGGAGAAAGTTCTTTCAGAGATGGAATCAGGATTGACATTAGCTAACACTTTTAAGATCACATATGAGCCAATTACAACTACTCTGAAACGAAAACAAGAGGTAGTCTCAGCAACCATCATTCAGCGTGCTTACAAAAGCTACCGTTTGAGGCAGAATGACAAAAATACTTCAGATACTCATATGATAGATGGTGACAGGGAAGTTCAAGCTATCAAAGAAGATTCCTATATTGATAAAGCTGAGGGAGTGTCAATACTTCAAAGCCAGATATAATCCCTCCTACTTCCTTTTCACCTTTTTTACATGTCCCCCAAATGTTAAAAGTTTAAGAAAGTAAAGATTTCACTTAATAATCAACTGGTTTATAACCCATGAAAGATTAGCTTGTGCTCACAAGATCCCATGTCCAACTTACATTTACCCCTAAATATTCAATCTAACCAAGACAACCCCTTAATATTACTGCAGAGTTAATTAGGTTAAAATTGTTGTTTAATATTCCAATACTTGGTTTCTCTATATGGCTTATATGGTATATACTTCTTCTTGAACAAGAAGGAAATAATGGCAGAAATTAGTAGGAAAAGGAACTTCTTTATATGTTTTATGTCTACTTTAACTTGATGAGATTAAAGTCACCACTAATAGGACTTAATTACAAATAAACAAGTACTTTCTTAAAGTGGTGTTTTAAAAAATAATACAGTGCTACAGGCCACTGAATCATAAACTAGCCTAGACAGATACCAGTCAGGGGAAAGGAAAATGCAGTTCTTAGAAGTGCCTTTGAGATCAATCAGAGAGACTCTTGGGCTGCTGATCCAAACCATTTTGGAAAAATATTGATTAGAGCCCAGATTTTGTTTTTGATTGTTTTGTTTTTATTTTACATTTGGTCTGGGAGTTAGTTATTTCATTGCTCTTGGGTTCCCAGTTTCTCATCTCTTTGGCCAGTTTCAGTTAAGGACCAGCTCTTTTAAGAGAACAGGTTCCTAGAACATAAAGGGAACTAAATTTATGGCTTACATTTTCAAATTTTTCTCATTTCTCCTTAGAAAATAGTAATCACTTTAACTACTTTTCACGGCACTTCATTTTCTTTATATATAACTTTAAGAAAGAAATGAATCACTAAAACCGTGTGGACTCTGAACTAGGAGATCAAAATGTGAGTTTGTTAGTGGTAGTGTTTTATAACATTAGTGTATGCAAGTTAAGTTTTCCTTTCTCATTTATTTTTCCAAATTTTTTGTCTTACTTTTATTTCATCACATACATAATACTCTGTAAAATACTTTCTGTTTGAAAAACTTTAAAATACTAAGCATTAATTTTCACTAGTAAAATTAATTTTAAAGATAGGCACAAATAGTTGTTTTCATGTAATAAAATTTAGTCACAGGCATCTCTATAGTTTGGGATTCTGTTGTTTACTCCATTGTCTTAAGACTGATTTCTTTGTGCCTACAAAGTGCTAAAGGATTCAAAAAGAAAATACGTACACTGTTGGCTTAATGACAAGTTTTAAATATGTTGTATGGCATTCAATATTACTTAAATATCGGTAATTATATTTTACTATGAGTGCATGATCTTGATTGAGCCTTAACTATTATAATCTATTTCTGCTCCTCAGAAATGTATTAACCTGACCAAGATGCCTTTGGGGGATTCCCTAAGCAAATGTAATTTCAGGGTTCTGTTTCTTACTATAAGTGTTCCTTTCCTCTCTCCTCCCATTCTCCATCATGTGATGGGGACCAGTGAGGAGTCAGTGTTAATTTGGTGACATGGTAACAGATGGTGCTTTGTTTAAGCTTTTCAGTTTTCTATTTCTTGGAAAAGCTTTATTGTGGAAACTGCTTCAGGTACTTAAACTGAATCTTAACTTGCTTCTGTAAAATCCATAAAGACTATGAACTGATTTTGGTTTGAAAGTTATGTCTTTTAATTATAAATCATGTTTGCCACCAACCTTCCAAAAACTATGTAAAGAATTATTTTTAGCAAATCTTACAATATTGTACTTTTTAGATATTAAAGAAACAGTAAATACTACTTGTTAACTATGTAAGCTTTGGTTCTTTTTCTTTGGTAAATTAGTTTGGCACTTTGTACAATAAGAACTGTTTAAGATGAGCTGTAAATTAAATCTTATTCACTTAGACTTTACCTGAAAATATGGAAAATAGCATCTCATTTTCTTTTTGTGCTAAAATTCTGATAGCATAGACTGTCTCATATATACCATCAAACCAGTCTGTTCACGTTTCCAATAATGTGCATTCATACATGCTAAGTCGTGTCATACTCTGTGCAACCCTGTGCCAGGTTCCTCTGTCCTTGGGATTCTCCAGGCAAGAGTACTGGAGTGGGTTGCCATGCCCTTCTCCAGGGGATCTTCCCAACCCAGGGATCTTACCCATGTCTTTTATGTCTCCTACATTGGCACATGGGTGTTTTATCATTAGCTCTACCTGGGAAACCCTTCCAAGTAGCATTCAGTTCAGTTCAGTTGCTAAGTCATGTCTGACTCTTTGCAATCCCATGGACTGAAGCATGCCAGGCTTCCCTATCCATCATCAACTCCTGGAGCTTGCTCAAACTCATGTCTATCGAGTCAGTGATGCCATCCAACCATCTCATTCTCTGCCATTCCCTTCTCTTCCTGCCTTCAATCTTTCCCAGCATCAGGGTCTTTTTCAATGAGTCAGTTCTTCACATCAAATGGCCTAAGTATTGGAGCTTCAGCTTCAACATCAGTCCTTCCAATAAATATTCAGGACTGATTTCCTTTAGGATTGACTAGTTTGATCTCACTGCAGTCCAAGGGACTCTTAAGAATCTTCTCCAACACCATAGTTCAAAAGCATTAATTCTTTGGTACTCAGCTTTCTTTATGGTCCAAATCTCACCTCCATACATGACTAGTGGAAAAACCATAGCTTTGATTAGTCAGCCCTTTGCCAGTAAAGTAATGTCTCTTCTTTTTAATATGCTGTCTAAGTTGGTCATAATTTTCTTCCAAGGAGCAAGCATCTTAATTTCATGGCTGCAGTCACCATCTTCAGTGATTTTGGAGTCCAAGAAAATAAAGTCTGTCACTGTTTCCATTGTTTCCCCAACTATTTCCCATGAAGTGATGGTACCGTATGCCATGATCTTAGTTGTTTGAATGTTGAGTTTTAAGTCAGCTTTTTCACTTTCCTCCTTCACTTTCATCAAGAGGCTTTTTAGTTCCTCTTCATTTTCTGCCATAAGGATGATGTCATCTGCATATCTGGGGTTATTGATATTTCTCTTGGCAGTCTTGATTCCAGCTTGTGTTTCATCCAGCCTGGCACTTTGCATGATGTACTCTGCATATAAGTTAAATAAGCGGGGTGACAATATACAGCCTTGATGTACTCCTTTCCCAATTTGGAACCAGTTCGTTGGTCCATTTCTGGTTCTAACTGTTGCTTCTTGACCTGCATACAGATTTCTCAGGAGGCAGATAAGGTAGTCTGGTATTCCCATCTCTTTCAGAATTTTCCACAGTTTGTTGTGATCCACAACAGAGTCAAAGGTTTTAGTGCAGTCAATGAAGCAGAAGTAGATGTTCTTCTAGAATTCTCTTGCTTTTACTATAATCCAGTGGATGTTGGACAATTGATCTCTGGTTTCTCTGCATTTTCTAAATACAGCTTGAACATCTGGAAGTTCTCTGTTCATGTACTGTTGAAGCCTAGCTTGGAGAATTTTGAGCATTACTTTGCTAGCGTGTGAGATGAGTGCAATCATGTGGTAGGTTGAACATTCTTTGGCATTGCTTTTCTTTGGGATGGGAATGAAAAGTGACCCTTTCCAGTCCTGTGGCCACTGCTAAGTTTTCCAAATGTGCTGGCGTATTAAGTGCAGCACTTTAACAGCATCATCTTTTAGGATTTGAAATAGCTCAGCTGGAATTCTATCACCTCCACTGCTGCTGCTAAGTCACTTCAGTCGTGTCTGACTCTGTGTGACCCCATAGACGGCAGCCCACCAGGCTCCCTTGTCCCTGGGATTCTCCAGGCAAGAACACTGCTCTTCATATTGATGTTTCCTAAGGCCTACTTGACTTTGCACTCCAAGATGTCTGACTCTAGTTGAGTGACCCAAGTAGTGTATTTAGGTACAAAAACCAAGTTAAAATACAGACTCTCTGACCAAGAACTTGTCATTTAGGTGGGAGAACAGACCATTAATAAAATGATATCTAAAAGTTGGTATATGTGACAGCTCAGAGTATTAATGGAAGTAAATGTACCACAGCTACTGAATTGATGATCACCATAGGACTTGATCTGGCCTTTGACCACACACTAGCAGTATGCACGCAATTAGGAAAAAAAAATATTTTCACATGTTTCAGCCCAATTCTTCCTCTCTTGCTTCAACTCCCAATTACTTGAAGTTCTTCTGTTCAGAAAATCACAACTTTGCTGCCAAAACCCAGCCTGAGCACTTGAAAATCCATCATCAAGCATACTGAGTCTAACTTTCTCAAAGCTTACAGTCCTTCCAGTGGAAACAGAGATAGCAGACTCCTTTCCAAATGGGCACTATACTCTGTTATGCTGAAGAGCAAAACTGCAGAAAATTCAAGGCACGAGAGTAAATACTGTTCAACAAATTCCTTTTACTAAGTGAAAGCTTTAGATAAAAGTTTACTTTATAACTAGATCTCTTCATTAAGTAGACTCTGAGTATATTACAAGTGACTATTAGCTCCTCAAACATATTCTCCCATTCTTATATGGTAATAACATTCCTGATTCTTAGCTAGATACATGGCCTTCTGGAATAAATACTGTATAATCTTTTTTTTTTTTTTTCGGTTCAGGCTGGCCATGTAACCAAATTCTGTCCTTTTTAACTTTCTTTCCACTGACTGGACCTGGATGAAGAGGCAGGCCATCTGTTACGAAACAAGGAAGGTCAAAAATCAGTGAATGATAAGCAATAAGATAGAAGAGCCTGGTTTAGGTAATCATATTCAATGATAAAACTATAATCATATTTCATGATTAAAGCAGGCAACTGTCAGATCACATTGTATCTTCTTTTCCTAAATATGAAGAAAAATAAGAACCCCTGAAGTATGACCCAAATCTCTTTTTAAAATTTGCAAAGGTTCAAATCTTTTTTTAAAAAATTCACACCATATTCTTTAGAGTTCAAACCAGAAAAATTATTATGCAGTAGAGAGCATATCACTCTAATATAAAATCCTATTTTAATTTGCTCTTCATTAGCCATATGGGTGTTACAGAAAGTAGTTTCCAACCATATATTGACTTTTACTTTTTACTTAGTATGAACTTCACTGGTGGTTCAGATGGTAAAGAGTCTGCTGGTGAGGAGACCCAGGTTCAATCCCTGGGCTGGGAAGATCCCCTGGGATGATTCAGCGATTCTTGGAGAAGGGAATGGCTACTCACTCCAGTATTCTTGCCTGGAGAATCCCATGGAGAGAGGAGCCTAGTGGGCTACAGCTCATGGAGTCGCAAAGAGTTGGACATGACTGAGTGACTAACACTCTTCAAAAAACCCAAAAACTGAACTGGAAGGAAACTATCCTAAACCTATAAAATAATGCAATGTGAAGTAGAAATGCCTTTTTGATCATTGGGTGCATCATACTGTTTCAGTACATGAAAGAGCTATGTTTTTTTGTTGCATAATTATTTCTGCATCACTGACTCAATGGACATGAGCTTGGACAGGCTCCAGGAGATAATGGAGGACAGGGAAACCTGGCATGCTGCTGGCCATGGGGTTGCAAACAGTTGGACACAACTGAGTGACTGAACAACAACAATTATTTCTTTCTGATGGTTTATCAGTCATGCTTCACAGTTTTGGTGAAGGAAAGTATTTGTTTTCTTGACTGAGTGAAGCTTTCAGATCAAGGAGAAGCACTGACATATTTAGGACATGTAAGACTGAAGTAGTAGCATCAGTTTGATTAAAGAAGATGTGTTGATTTATTTGCTCTTTACATCACAGAGAGTGACTAAGAATCATCTCTAAGATGTCTGTTGTTCTCCTGAACCTTAAATTATTAAACATATTTCCCTGTCCTCACATAGCTTTCTGCAGAAGAAAATACTGCATCCTTCCAGTGAGCACAAAGATTCTACTGCAGTGCAATGCAAGCAAAACCAGCCAAGGTCTGCTGGGGATCTCTGCTGCTGCAGCATTTGATATACACAGGAAAGGTCTCATGAATAATACACAGTTATAAACAGGTGGCCATATCAAGATCTCTTCACTTAATGCTATTCCCAAACACACTCCAAAGAAAGTAATTGGATACCTTCATTCGCGATTGATCTGTACAGGAAGAAAGTATGATTAAAAGCTTGTAAGACATCGATTGCATGTGCATTAGCTTGAATTGGCCTGCATTATTATCTACTGAAACTCCACACAAATCATAGCAATAATCAGAATTGTAGTGCTAAACAGAAATATAAAATGTTTTAAAACAGTGAGTATGTAAATCCAGAACAATTCATTCACTGTAGAGTATGTTCAGAAGCAAAGACAGCTTATCACGAGGCCACCTTATAATTAGACAAGTGCTCACGAGGCGGTGTTGAGTGCTGATGGAGCGCCAATGGAACAACTTGTAGGATATGAGTCCACTCTATTCCATTTTCTTAACACCAATGACAAGAAATGTCAGGAGGCTCTAAGCACCTTCCTGGAACAGCCATCATTAATCTCCAATACGATCACATTACCTTTTTTTTATTTTAGATGAAAAAAAATAGTGAGCACTTTTTATTTTTGCCTGATAACAGACTTATGCTAAACCTACAATATAACAGCCTTTGTACATTCACCTCAATCTGCCAGAATTATTAACACAATTGATTGCTGCTCTAGAAGGATGACCCTCAAGGCCAAGTCATATATTACAGGCATAAACCTCTCAACTCTGTACACAAATCTTCTTTAACAAGAAGATGGAAATGTGATACACTATCCTAACTAGACTGTAAATGATTATTATAGTAAGCCTTTATAGGTATTTGTAAGACAGAACTAAAATAATCTCCATATGTTTTTATTTGTTTTATATTGCTTTATCTCAGTGGTTCTTATGTTATCAATAAGTCCTATAGAATATTACTTGCATCTGACTAATTTCCTCTGAAATTATAGAGTAATTCAGCTAGGTGATCTGGAGATTCTATATTGTTGGCTGTGGTAGAGCTTTGGTTATATCATTATTCCGTCATGGTTATGTTCTCCATATCTTAGTTACTTCTACTTATCTGTGTTGGTTTAATGCATGAAAATTGAATATGCTAATGTGGAAGAGAAAAAAATCAAATTCTAAGCTGTTACTAATGTGAGATGCAATCATTGGGGGTGGGGGAGAGGAATTTATTTAAGATTATTTAAAATTAAAGTCAGGATCTTCTGTTTACATTTACAAAAGATTGATGTGGGAATTGCCATCTCACTGTAAATAACTAGAAAACATGAGAAAATGTGTGAAACAAATATTTGTAGACATCAATCATAGTGAGCACAATATTATGAAATCTGAGAGAATGGGTCCTGGGACAATTAAGTTTCAGGATCTCCAACCTTTATTAAAGGCTGGTCTAGACCTGACTTAAATACACTTCAATGCAAGCCTCAAAAAAGACTAAACAAGTCCGAAAGGAATTTAAGTATTGCCATACTTAAGCAATACAATAAAATATGGCACTCAGTAATGTATAATTCACAATGTCCAATATCCAAAACTTTCAGATAATGAAAGAAGCAGGAAAATGTGGCCCTTAAGCAGAAGTAAAGAGAAGCAGGTTCAGTTTTGATATTAATTATGAAATAAGAGACCAGGATGTTAAAATAGGTATTCTGAATATCATAGCTATGGACAAGGTTATAAAGGAACACATGAATTAATAAGGAGAGAAATTGAAAGTGTAAAAATTATACAAGTAAAGTCCTAGGGATAAATAAAAATCATCTGAAATGAAAAATAAACCAGATGGGTTCAACTGCAGATTAGAAATTGCAAAAGAGATCAGTGAACTTGAAAATGTGGAATAAAAACTATGCAAATTTAACAGAAAGAAAAAAAATTACAGAGATTTAGTGACCTATGGGCCAATAACTAGCAATCTTATATGTGTATAATCTTGCCAAAATAAAGATGAACACTTTTTTAATCATTTTACTTTTTTCCTGTGCTGAGTCTTCGTTACTGCGCAGACTTTTCTCTAGTTGCAGCAAGCAGGGGCCTCTCTTTGCTGGAGTGTGCAGGATTCTCATTAAGGTGGCTTCTCTTGTGTGGGGCACAGCTGTGGATGCAAGGGCTTCAGTAGTTGTGGCATGTGGCTCAGTAGTTGCAGTTCCCAGGCCCTAGAGCACAGGCTCAATAGTTGTGGTGCATGGGCTTAGTTGCTCCATGGCATGCAGGGTCTTCCCAGACCAAGGATAGAACTCATGTCCCTGCATTGGCAGGCTGACTCATCACCATTGAGACAGCAGGGAAGCCCAAGAAGCCCACCAAGTCCAAGCCCACCATTTAAGCCTCCTCTTAAGACAAACACCAGTAGTGTTGTACTACAAGGTCAAAGGAAGTTCTTCAGGTGGAAAGCAAATATTAGATTGAAACGTGGATTTAAACAATGTCGTGAAGAGCACTAGAAATTGTAAACGTGGATAAATATGGAAGACATATTTCTCATCTTTAATAGTTTTTAAGTTGGCTGTATAAAGCAAAGGTAATGTATATTGTTTATAATTTGTTTGTAATACATGTATAAAAATGCATAACAACACAGTTGTACACTGGAATAGGTTTTATACCGTATACATGAAATGGTATGTTATTTGAAATTAGACCATAATAAGTTCAAGAAATACATTCAAAATTGTAGAATAACCATTTAAAAATATTTAAAAAAAACCAGAAAGTTAATAAGCCAAAGAGAGGAATATAATGGAAACTTTAAAGTACTAAAATAATTTTTAAAAGAAGGAACACTTGGAAACAAACCAAAAAATAACGGATGAAATAAATAGAAAGCAAATAGTGGATAGCAAGATGATTGATGTAAATATCAATAACTGCTGTTTAGTCGTCCAGTCATGTCTGACTCTTTTGCAACCCTACGGATAGGGATTTTCCAGGAAAGAATACTGGAGTACGTTGCCATTTCCTACTCCAGGGATCTTCCCAACCCAGGGATCAAACAGCATCTCCTACATTGGCAGGTGGATTCTTAACCACTGAGCCACCAGGGAAACACATACACTTGATATGATGCAGCAAAAAATGTACATTACCTCTGTGATCTTCCTCTTCAAATCCTATAACCCTTGTTCAAATCCTATAATCCTTGTCCAATCATTGGAGAAACAAAAACAAATTCCAACTGAGGGGCATCTGGCAGAATTGCTGGCTAGTACTATTCAAAATTGTCCAGGTCATCAAAAACAGTGGAAGTCTGGGAGACTATCCCAGAAGACATGACAGGTATATGCAGTGTGTTATCCTGGATGGGATTTTGGAACTGAAAATGAACATCAGGTAAAAACTAAGGAAGTCTGAATAAAATATGGACTTTAGTTAATGATTATCTCTCAATATTAGTTCAATAATTATAACAAATACCATGTTAAATTAAGAAACTAATAATTGGAGGGACAGGGTGAGATATATGGAAACTTCTCATTTTTTTCCTATAAATCTAAAATTGTTCAGAAGATTTTAAAATATAAAAATATATTTTTAATTTAAAATATATTATAAATTTATGTATATATGAATCTAAGACAAATTACTGTATTAAGTATTTAGCTCTAAAGATAAAAGTAAAAGAACAGAGTAAACACAAATCTAATTTTAAAGTAAATAAAAACCACAAAACATATATAAGAACAAAAATAACTCCATAAAATTTGCTCTTAAAAATAATTTTAAGACTATATATAAAAAAGAAACAAATACTAGATATATATCCTCTGCTGCTGCTAAGTTGCTTCAGTCGTATCCGACTCTGAACAACCCCATAGACAGCAGCCCACTAGGCTCCTCTCTCTCTGGGATTCTGCAGGCAAGAGTACTGGAGTGGGTTGCCATTGCCTTCTCCAATGCATGAAAGTGAAAAGTGAAAGTGAAGTCGCTCAGTCATGCCTGGCTCGTAGGGACCCCATGGACTAGAGCCTACTAGGCTCCTCCGTCCATGGGATTTTCAAGGCAAGAGTACTGGAGTGGGTTACCATTGCCTTCTCCAATGTATATCCTCAGAGATGTACAGATAAAGAAAATATTAGAGCTAGGTTGAAACAGCAAAACATACACACAAACAAATGCTAATAAAAAGGAAGGTTAGCAATATTAACATTAGACAATAAAAAATATATGATAAAAAGCTTTAATAGAGATGAACAAGGATGCTACTTAAATGATAAAAAAAAAAAAACCAGACATGCAAAAATCTAGGAATAAAACCACCATATGACTGAGCAATCCCACTCCTAGGATTCCCATACCCTGAGGAAACCAAAACTGAAAAAGGCACATGTATCCCAATATTCATTGCAGCACTATTTACAATAGCTAGAATATGAAAGCAACCTAGATGTTCACTGACAAATAAATTGATAAAGAAGTTGTGGTACATACACACCATGGAATATTACTCAGCCATAAAAAGGAAAGCATTTGAGTCAGTTCTACGAGGTAGATGAACCTAGAGCCTATTATACTGAGTAAAGTAAGTCAAAGAGAAAGATAAATTTGTATACTAACGCATATATATAGAATCTAGAAAAATGGTAGTGAAGAATTTATTTGTAGGAGAAACATTCAGAAAATGAAGAGCATGGCATCCAGTTCCATCACTTCATGGGAAATAGATGGGGAAACAGTGGAAACAGTGTCAGACTTTATTTTTCTGGGTTCCAAAATTACTGCAGATGGTGACTGCAGCCATGAAATTAAAAGACACCTACTCCTTGGAAGGAAAGTTATGACCAACCTAGATAGCATATTCAAAAGCAGAGACATTACTTTGCCAACAAAGGTTCGTCTAGTCAAGGCTATGGTTTTTCCTGTGGTCATGTATGGATGTGAGAGTTGGACTGTGAAGAAGGCTGAGCGCCAAAGAATTGATGCTTTTGAACTGTGGTGTTGGAGAAGAATCTTGAGAGTCCCTTGGACTGCAAGGAGATCCAAGGGACTGAAGATCCATTCTGAAGGAGATCAACCCTGGGATTTCTTTGGAAGGAATGATGCTAAAGCTGAAACTCCAGTACTTTGGCCACCTCATGTGAAGAGTTGACTCATTGGAAAAGACTCTGATGCTGGGAGGGATTGGGGGCAGGAGGAGAAGGCAACACCAGAGGATGAGATGGCTGGATGGCATCACTGACTCGATGGATGTGAGTCTGAGTGAACTCCGGGAGTTGGTGATGGACAGGGAGGCCTGGCGTGCTGCGATTCATGGGGTCGCAAAGAGTCGGACACGACTGAGCGACTGATCTGATCTGATCTGATCTGATTGGAGAAACAGACACAGAGAATAGACTTATGGACATGGGGAGAGGGGAGGAGAAGGTGAGATGTATGGAAAGAGTAACGTGGAAACTTACATTACCGTATGTAAAATAGATAGCCAATGGGAATTTGCTGTATGGCTCAGGAAACTCAAATAGGGGCTCTCTATCAACCTAGAGGGGTGGAATGGGGAGGGAGATGGGAGGGAGGTTCAAAAGGGAGGGGATATATGCATACCTATGACTGATTCAGGTTGAGGTTTGACAGAAAACAACAAAATTCTGTAAAGCAATTATCCTTCAATTAAAAAATAAATAAATTTAAAATAAAAAAGCATAAACCTAATAAAGTGGGATTCAAATTAGAGGTGCAAAAAGTAATAGAATTATAAAAAAGAGTTATATATTCATACAAGGACATACTTTAGCACTTCTTCGAGAAATATATTATGCAAAAAAACTAGTAATAATTTAGAAGACTTGAAGATCACTATTAATGAATTGATCTAACCTGCACATAAAAAATAAAAAATATACAATCTTTTCAAAAACATGATCATTTACAAAATTGAAATTGGTAACAAATAATGAACAAGAACATATTAGAGAAATTTCTAAGAACTATTAAGTCATTTTTCAAAAAAGAATAAATGAATAAGTATGTTGATGGAAAGCCTCAATATTAAAAAAAAATGCAAACTCTCCTAAAGCTAATATAATTCAAATTAATGTTTTTTCTTCATATTACTATTCTTGTTGGAATTTGGCAAGCTGATTACAAAATTAATGTGGAAGAGAAGTTGTCCAAGCATGGTGAAGACAGTTATGAAAAAAAAAAAGAATGAATAAGTAGTGCCATCATCTTTCCAGATATAAAAAACAGCAACACTTTTCTTCTTTCCTTTCTCCCTCCTTGTTCTTCTGCCCTCACCACTTTATTTTTCACATTCTAGCCTTCCTCAGTTTCTCCTGCTCTCCCTGTTTCTTCCTTCCTTCCTCCCTTCTTTCTTTCTTTCTTATTTATGTAACTTAATCCCATAATGGAAAGAGAAGCTTCAGCCAAGATATTGGAAAACAATGTTCTGTCTAGTGACTTCTCACACACTTCTGGCTTACATTATAATTTCAGGAATACCTTATCCTCATAAGTAGTCAATATTCTTTGGCTGAGCCATCAGATATACCCTAATGAAGGAATATCTTTGAAATAATTCTTCTCAGATAGTGAGATGGATTCCAAATTGAATTCTAGTAAAATAAATGAAATAATATTTAGTAAAATAGTACCAATCAGGGGATTATCATAATATTAGTGCTTTATATATTATAAATTAGCATTTATAATTAACATTATAAATCAATGTAAATTTTTGTATAATTTTAATAAATCACAGGATATCTCACTTTATTAAATACTGATCTTACTCTTAATTCTGATTATGACTTTCTTTTATTCAGTCTATAGATATATAGATAATATAAAAGAGAGATATACTAGAGACAGCAGATTTTTTAGTGTAATTTTACCAACCAAATTAGCCACAGAAAAATTATAAGAAAAAATGTTTCAACTATATTTGTACTGAACATTTTAGTGCTTACAATAATATAGCATTCATAAAAGCCATTTTATGCATAATGCCATAAATTTCACTCCTTCCCTCAAAGGTGATGAATAACAATACTAATAATAGTGGCAATCATTTGTTGAATGGTGACAATAAGCCAGGCTCTCAATCCTGAGCATTTTATACATATTACCTTCTTACAAAGTTTCAGCGGATGGAAATTACTCTTGTCCTCATTTTACAGATGACTCTTAGGCTGGTATATGCTAGAGATATGATTCAAATCTATGTAATCAGACTCTACTACACTTAACCACTTCTAAGTAAAAACAGTGAAATGTCTATTTGGTTTTCTTAAATCAGGAAAAACTTATATTTGTATAGATGTTGATTTGTAACCCATACTGTTCTAGAATGGGAGTTAAGGTAACTTTCAAAATTACTTATATTGTAGATTGTATTTCTGGTCCCAATTTTTCACTCTTCCCTATATCTATGCCCTTTACTATGTGGTGTTACAGTTTATCTCACAAAAGAGTGAGATATGCTCATTTCTCCATCCTTGAATCTGAGCTTTATCATGTGATTTGCTTTGGCCTTTGCACACCAGTTCTGAGCACAGGCTGCAAGAGATCTTACATGTTTCTGCTTCTGTGTCATGTGCCTGAAAACATGAAACCTGCCTCCGTGAGCCTGCAGATGATGAAAGATCTATACTGTAAAACTGAGTTGTCCAAAGTGTCCCAGCTGAAGCCAATCTAGGTCAGTCTAGGTTAGTTACTTCTGGTCAACCTCCAGATGTGTAAGCCCAGTCCAGACAATTAGGGCCACCCATCCAATCACTGAATCAACCACCTAAGAATTGATGCTTTTGAACTATGCTATTGGAGAAGACTCTTGAGAGTCCCTTCGACAGCAAGGAGATCCAACCAGTCCATCCTAAAGGAAATCAGTCCTGAATATTCATTGGAATGACTGATGCTGAAGCTGAAACTCCAATACTTTGGCCATCTGATCCAAAGAATTGACTCATTTGAAAAGACCCTGATGCTGGCAATGATTGAAGGTGGGAGGAGAAGGGGATGACAGAGGATGAGATGGTTGCATAACATCACAGACTCGATGGACAGGAGTTTGAGCAAGCTCTGGGAGTTGGTGATGGACAGGGAGGCCTGGCATGCTCCAGTCTATGGGGTCACAAAGAGTTGGACACAACTGAGCAACTGAACTAAACTGAACTGATCCAATCCCTGTGGCAATAAATGCCAATTATTGTATGTCATTGAGAGTTTTGTGACTGCAGATTATGCATTATTATTATGGCCATAAATAACTGCCAGAATATAAATTTCAATGAGCAGAGATTGTGAGTGCTCACTTTATTCTAGATGCTAGAGCTACAGTAGTTATTTAAACAGACAAGGTCCTTGCTCTTTGCAGAGATTACATTCATACAAGGACACAGATTTTTTAAAATGTGTACAAGATACTTTCAGATAGTGAAAGGTACATGAAGAAAATCAAACCAGATGGTATAACCGAGACTGACTGGGAAACAGAAGATGTGAGGCATAGAATGTGATCAGGGAAGGAAACATTTTGGAGTGACATCACTATTGATTTCAGAAGGGACATTTGGGCTGGTAACAAGGAGTCAGCCATGCTAAGATCTGAAGGCAGATCATTTTAGGCAGAGGAAACAACCAGTGCTAAGTCAAACTCCAGGATCGTGTTGAAAGTTGAATTTTGTCCTGCATAAAGACATGTTCAAGTCCTAACCCCCAGTACCTATGAATGTGGCTTTATGTAAAAAGGGTCCTTGCAGATGCCATCAAGTTGAGATGACTGGTACTTTTAAAAGAAGAGGGAAATTTGGAAATTTGGACAGAGACAGACACACTCAAGGAGAGTGCTTTGTGAAAACAGAGACCAATTCAAGCATTTAGAGACCAAAAAAAAAAAAAACCCCACCACGAACTGTCAACAATGACCAAAAACCAAGAGAAAGGCATGGAAAACTAGATTCTTCCTTAAGATCTTCTAGAAGGACTCAACACTGCCTACACCTTACTTTTAGATATCTGGTCTCTAGAACTATGCGAGAAAAAAAAAAATTTTAAGGCAATCTGCTGTTTGCAGTACTTTATCACAGTAGCCCTAGGAAAGGAATACAGCTCAGAACAAATTCAGTGGATTATAAGACCTGAAAGAAGACTCAGGAGCTACAATATGGTGGATGAGGATGTTAAGTGTAGAAGTTGAATTGGGAGAGACTCAAGGACTCCAATATTTAGGGAAATGAGTTATTTTTTAGTTTTAAAAGCAAGGAAAGAAGGGAATGAAACTAACAGAAAACAAGGGAAGGAAAGATATAATGAAACCAGCAATAAATTTAAGTAGGCAAGTATTCATTTCATGGGTTCCCTGTACTTGTTAGAAATGCATTATGAATATTGTCTTAAATTTTCTATCATCCTGTGCAGAGAGAAACTCATAAATCAAAGTTCTCAAGATAACACCAATCTGGTTGCCAATCACAAACAAGATAAAGTCTAAGTTCCTTGGCATGTCATGGGACTTTTTATTTGTGATTTCTGCTTATCTTTTCCATTTGACTTTCATTCATTCCCTTCCTCACTGTTGTTTGTTCAGTTGCTAAGTCATGTCTGACTCTTTGTGACCCCATGAACTGCAGCACAGGGTAGGACAGGCTTCCCCGTCCTTCACTGTTTCTGGGAGTCTGCTCATACTCATGTCCATTGAGTTGGGGATGCCATCCAACCATCTCATCCTCTGTCACCCCCCTCTCCTGCCCTCAGCCTTTCCCAGGACCAGAGTCTTTTCCAATGAGTTGGCTCTTTGCTTCAGTTGGCCAAAGTATTGGAGTTTCAGCTTCAGTATCATATATGAAAGTAATCAGATTGTCATAATTTCAATGCACCATTATTTCTGCCTTCCATGTTTGCACATGCTATTTGGTAAAATATTTTATCACCATCAGCCTCACATTCACTTACCAGTTTCTTCATCATTACATTCATTCGTTTAACATTTGAACTTCTTCTCTGTACCAGGCATCTTTAGCGTTAAGGTATAGTAATAAATAGAGTGTTTCCCTGGTGATTCAGGGATAAAGAATCCACCTGCCAATGCAGGAGACACAGGTTCGATTTCTGGGTCAGGAAGATCCCTTGGAGAAGGAAATGACAACCGCTCCAGTATTCTTGTCTGGGAAATCTAATGGATAGAGAAGCCTGGTGGGCTTCACTTTCTGGAGTTGCAAAGAGTTGGGCACAACTTTGAGACAAAACAACAAATAACAACAATAAATAGGATATATATATATTCCTTTTTTTCCCATAGAGCTATGGTCTAGCAGGCTAGGCTGAAAAATAGAAGATCAATTAAAATTGTGTCAAATGTAATGAAAGAAAAGTACAAAGCATAAGGCAGGGAGAACCTGACCCAGGCTTAGAAGCTGAGAATTGGCTTCAAATTGAGAAATAATGGTTGAAAAGAATTATCTACACAAAGAATGAGGGCGCCTGTCCAGTCAGAGAAAGCTGCATGGTCAAAGGCCGTAGAAATGAAAAGAAGTATTTCATGTTCCAACTATCTGAAATAAACTGCTTCTCCTTTCTATCTCTCTTTCTTTCTTTGTACCTCCCCACTCCTGTTTCTTCCTCCTCCCCTTCTTCTTTCTCCCTCTTCTTCTCCTCCCTACCTCTTTGGTTGTTGATTTTTATTTCCACTCAAAAGAGGTGGTATAGCATCATTTATTATTTGTGTAGAAAATTATTTAAGATATGCCCCTAGTCTCCTTACCTGTTCAATAGGAACAGTAAAAATCCTTAACACTTGGATTGTATTGAGGATTGAATGTGATTGTGTGCCAATTGCCTCAAAAACTGAGCTATTGCTCTATTTATTCATCTATTTGTCCTTGAGCATTAACTATTAGTTTTATGTGACAAACCTAGCCATAAGCGCTTTATATAGACAAAAGGATAGAGAGCAAAGGGATTGTTACAAGAATGTAAAAGAAAATAAGTCAAAGTGCAGCCATTATGTTGCTCATTCTTGAGCACTATAATGTCCTTGCCAACCCAGATTAATGATACAGATCATTTTCCAAATATGTATAATTTGGGAGATTTCCAAAAAACTGTAGGGTAGATCATTAAAAGCTACAATTAGCCAGTGGCCATCATTTCAGCCTTCTGTCACCATCCTCTTCCTTCCCCAGTTCCCATGAGGCTGATGCTTTATGATAACAACCCTCAATGTGGGCTAGTGGCCTAAGAGATCAGAAAAAATATTTATATCAATTGGATCTCAGTTTACAGTTCTCTGATGGTCTGGTTCAAATATATATTTTAGGGGTGTCCATAAATCAGAAGCACATACAATGGCTGAATATTAGGACAGTATCCCCTTTCTTTCAACAATGCTTTTGAATTACAGAATGTAATACATTCTCTGGTAAGAACCTGAAGTGAAAATCATTTGTACTTATGAAGTCCAGATCTTTGGGGCATCATTTGAGTTGGGGAAGACACTCCATGTTTTTAATCATACCACAAAGTCTATGCAGCCATGAAATTAAAAGATGCTTACTCCTTGGGAGAAAAGTTATGACCAACCTGGACAGCATATTAAAAAGCAGAGACATTACTTTGCCAACAAAGGTCTGTCTAGTCAAGGCTACGGTTTTTCCAGTGGTCATGTATGGATGTGAGAGTTGGACTGTGAAGAAGGCTGAGTGCCAAAGAATTGATGCTTTTGAACTGTGGTGTTGGAGACGACTCTTGAGAGTCCCTTGGCCTGCAAGGAGATCAAACCAGTCAATCCTAAAGGAGATCAGTCCTGAATATTCATTGGAAGGACTGATGCTAAAGCTGAAACTCCAATACTTTGGTGACCTGATACGAAGAACTGACTCATTTGAAAAGACCCTGATGCTGGGAAAGATTGAGGGCAGGAGGAGAAGGGGACGACAGAGGATGAGATGGCTGGATGGCATCACTGACTCGATGGACGTGAGTTTGAGTGAACTCCAGGAGTTGGTGATGGACAGGGAGGCATGGCGTGCTGTGATTCATGGGGTCGCAAAGAGTCGGACATGACTGAGTAACTGAACTGAACTGAACAAAGTCTATGGTAAGGAATAATATAAATAGTAACAGACTCTCCAAACAAGAGGTTGTCACTGTTGGCTCATGATTTATACAAATTCATTAGGCGTTTTCACGTGTCCTCAACTTCTGACTTCTCTATAATGGGGATCAAAACCTCCAGTCTACACTCTTATTGTAGGCAGATATATATCTGGCTTGAAGGGATCTGCAGTCTCCAAAGCTCTTTTACCTCCCATTCACTCCCTTGTCTCCAATGCTTTGAATCTCTGACTTTCAAGGAAAAGTCAGAAATACTGCCAGATGACAGAGACTGGAAAATATTTTCTTTAAACTCTCAGTTTCCCCATAACAATATAACAGGGAAGTTGGCTCCACTTTCCTTAACATTTCTGTGCAATACTGACTCTTTTGAGACAGAGGAATCAGACATAAAGAGCAGTGTGGAGGTTCACTGGGAAGTCATCTCAGGAATTATAGCTGAGCAGAAATAAAGGAAGACTAGTTGGGCAAAAGAAATTGAATTTTAGTGCAGTTGCAGCAGCAGCCTCAGTCAACATAGGGCACTTACTACCCTATATCCAGGCAAAGTGGCTGGGTCTATGTACCCTTCCATTAACCAGTCATTGGAATATGGGCTGCCTCTGGAGAGGGGCCACACCTTGAGTTAGGCTTCTTCCTTCATTCAAGGATAACTCCCATATAGGACCATAGCTATAAGGCATGAGGAACCCATACATCTTCTGATTTCAGGGATTAGTTTATTTTTCCTGGGGGATGGGAAACATGCCACAACATCCACCATGTGGAGACATTGTGATACACTGGATGGGGTATACTGGGTATTTGTTTGGTTCTCTTCTCTGTGTTTTGTTGCCAAATGTGGATCCCTAAAGTGACAAGCATAGAGAAGGAAATGGCAACCCCCTCCAGTATTCTTGCCTAGAGAATCTTGTGGACAGAGGAGCCCTGTGGGCTGCTGTCCATGGGGTCGCACAAAGTTGAACACGACTGAAGTGACTTAACATGCATGCATACATTGGAGAAGGAAATGGCAACCCACTCCAGTATTCTTGCCTGGAGAATCCCAGGGACAGAGGAGCCTGGTGGGCTGCCGTCTTTGGGGTCGCACAGAGTCGGACACGACTGAAGCGACTTAGCAGCAGCAGCAGCCTCAGCAGCAAAGTGACAAGCATAAGTCAAGAAAATAATTAAGAGCAAAGTGAGATTGCCAAATAAAATTGAGTTGTGTGTGACTCCTATCAAAAACACTTTTTTTGAGATTATGTTCTGTGTACTCCTTTGGTGTTAAATATAGGTTTTAAATATCATATTTGGGATTTTTAAAAATGACAATACTATGTTGAGTCCACACATCCAGTTTTCTTCCTGAACACTTCCGCCTGGATGTCCCCCAGCATCTCTTAGTCATCTAATTCTCACATTAAGTCTATTCCTTTTATTCCTCTTTTGGAGAGTAGCCGAGGGTTATTAATAAAATCAACATTGTCATCTATTGCCACGCATTTCAAAAACTTGTGATCTACCCTAAATATCTCAATCTTTTCTCCTGTCTGAATTCAATAAATATGTATTTTTAAAAAAAAATTCTACTTAAAGGAAAAAAAAAAAGCAAACAAGTTCTGACTATACTGCTCCATTTTTACGTCATTGGTTTCTTTAGGTCTTTATTTTTTCTCCTCTGTATGATTATTCAGACCAATCTTTCCAGTGTTGCCAGAGTAATGTGTATTTTTCTTTTTTAATATAAGTTGTGTTTCTACAAATCAAATATGCTGATGATAATTCATATTTTCAAAACATTGAGAATGTCATCCTTCTGGATTAAGTCCAGACAATTTATCAGTGTACATTCAAGACCTTTTATGACCACATGCCTCCTTCCCTCTTGGTTTATGTTCTCTCATTGGCCCAAATGCTTCCTAAATTTCCTTCAAACTGAAAGTGAAGTCATCTGCAGCTGCACAGGAATATTGCTTCTTCCTGGAAGGCCTTTATCCTCAACGCCATCCACCTGACTAATTCATGAACAGCCTCCCAAGTCCAGCTAAAGCATCACTTCATTGGGAAGGTTTTGCTGGCACCCAGACAAACAGTTACAATAAAACATGATAAATGTTTTGATAAAACAGGGTATAATGGAAGTAGGGAGGAGGGGAATTTAGTTCAAACTTAACACTGCAAGCAGGGCTTAGAGAATGTCACATCTAAGACCCGGACAATGACAGGAGTGAGTCAAGCATAGGTATTGGGGCAGACCGCTTCATTAGAGGAAAGTGCAAGAGCAAAAGTGTTCCTGTTAGAGGTAAAACCTAAGTTAAGAAATTTGACCTTCATCCTGAATGCCACTTGTTAAATAGGAACTGTAGAGAATTAGAATTGGTAGTGCTTAAGCTGAAAAAGCAACGTGTGTACTGTTTATATAACCCAGATAAAAGTTCATGCCACTCAAGCAAAGAGAATGGGAATAGTAATGGAAATAAATAAATTTGAGAGAATCTGGTATGAATACTCTCCCCCACAAAACAAGTAAAGGAAGGAAGGAAAAGAAAGAAAAAAGAAGGAAAGAAACATCTCCTGGAAAGAAATCTGCTCTCTGCTGCTTCTTTTCTCCTTTGCTTAGATAGAACAAACATGCTGGACATGTATGGAGGCGAGGTGCCTATGAGAAAGCTCTGTGTCTCCCTTTCAGTTTTGTTGTAAACTTAAAGCTTCTCTTAGAAAACTAAGTTAAACAAAAATAGAAGAAGAAAAAGAAAAGATTACGTTTCCGTATGGAGAAGACTCTTGAGAGTCCCATGGACTGCAAAGAGATCCAACCAGTCCATTCTAAAGGAAATCAGCCCTGGGTGTTCTTTGGAAGGAATGATGCTAAAGCTGAAACTCCAGTACTTTGGCCACCTTACTCGAAGAGTTGACTCATTGGAAAAGACTCTGATGCTGGGAGGGATTGGGGGCAGGAGGAAAAGGGGACAACAGAGGATGAGATGGCTGGATGGTATTACCAACTCGATGGACGTGAGTTTGAGTGAACTCTGGGAGATGGTGATGTACAGGGAGGCCTGGCGTGCTGCAGTTCATGGGGTCGCAGAGAGGTGGACACGACTGAGTGACTGAACTGAACTGAACATTTGACTTATTTTGAACACCAGGTGGCAGTAGATATAACCTTTATCTAAAATGAATGCTTAAGGAGAGAACAGTTTGTATTTTGTGTATGCTCAATTTTTTTTCTACTATCTAGGGAGAAGGCAATGGAACCCCACTCCAGTACTCTTGCCTGGAAAATTCCATGGACGGAGGAGCCTGGTAGGCTGCAGGAGTCGGACACAACTGAGCATCTTCACTTTCACTTTTCACTTTCATGCATTGGAGAAGGAGACGGCAACCCACTCCAGTGTTCTTGCCTGGAGAATCCCAGGGACGGGGTAGCCTGGTGAGCTCCCGTCTATGGGGTCACACAGAGTTGGACACGACTGAAGTGACTTAGCAGCAGTAGCAGCAGCAGCAGGGCATACAACGGAGAGGGCAATGGCACCCCACTCCAGTGCTCTTGCCTGGAGAATCCTAGGGACGGGGGAGCCTGGTGGGCTGCAGTCTATGGGGTTGCACGGAGTAGGACACGACTGAAGCGACTTAGCAGCAGCAGCAGCAGCAGCAGGGCATACAAAGCACACATAAATGTGGAATATAATGTACTAATCTGTTAATTCCATCATCTATATCATTTCTGAGTCTGTTCCTGTTAATTTACTTTTCTGCCAGTTATGGTTCATATTTTCCTTCTTCTTTGCAAGTGTGGTAATTTTTTTAAAATGGATGCCAATCAGTGATAATTTTACGTTGTTAGGTCCTTCAGAAAGTGTTGAATTTTATTCTGGTTAGCATTTTAGCAAGTTGAAACCAGTTGGATTCTTTCAAATCTTGCTTTTAAGCTTTGTTGGTGTAAATCTGGAGCAACTTTAAAACTAATTTAGCCCCACTACTAAGACAATGAATACTCTTCTAAGAATTCTACCAGTATCTCACATGTTACAAGGTCTTTACATGTTCACTGCAGGAATGCAAATTATTTCTAGCCCTGGTACAAAGGCCAAGACCATATCAAATTAGATCAGCAAACATTCTGAAGCTGATACATTTTAGGAAACTACTTTTCTCCTGCTGTTTCATTATGCATAATTTTATATGCATATGCATAAATAATCTTTATTACTCCAGATTATGTCTAAAATCTTCTTTGCATATTGTGTAGGTCTGTGCTCAGTTGCTAAGCTGTGTCAGACTCTTTGCCACCTCGTGGACTGTAGCCTGCCAGGCTCCTTTGTCTATAGGATTTTCCAGGCAAGAATACTGGAGTGAGTTGCCATTTCCTCCTCCAGGGTATATTCCCTACCCAGGAATTGAACATACATCTCCTGGTTGGCAGGTTTCCCCAGTGGTAAAGAATCTGCATGCAATGCAGGAAACGCTGCTTGGATTCCTGGGCCAGAAAGATCCCCTGGCCAAGGGCATGGCAATCCACTCCAGTATTCTTGCCTGGAGAATCCCATGGACAGAGAGAACCTGGTAGGCTACAGTCCATAGTGTCGCAAAGTCAGACACCACTGAAGTGAATAAGCATGCATGCACGCACTCCTGCTTGACAAATGTATTTTTTATCACTGAGCCACCTGGGAAGCCCTTGCATATTGCATCATGTTTCTAGACCTTTGTAATTTTACTTTGAAACTACTTTTGAATGCTACTTTTTAGCTACGTATACAGAAAGACTTGTAGCTGTAGGCTCCCATTTTCACAACATTGTAATTGTCTTATCTCAAATTAGAGTATTGTCATTAGCTGCTGCTGCTGCTAAGTTGCTTCAGTCGTGTCCGACTCTGTGCGACCCCATAGACGACAGCCCACCAGGCTCCCCCGTCCCTGGGATTCTCCAGGCAAGAACACTGGAGTGGATTGCCATTTCCTTCTCCAATGCATGACAGTGAAAAGTGAAAGTGAAGTCGCTCAGTCGTGTCCGACTCCTAGCAACCCCATGGACTGCAGCCTACCAGGCTCCTCCGTCCACAGGATTTGCCGGGCAAGAGTACTGGAGTAGGGTGCCATCGCCTTCTCCATTGTCATTAGCACATACTAGTAAAGAAATATATTTCTAATCCTATTTAATGAGAAAAAGCAAAGTCTGCCAGTACTACATTGCTTAGTTTATTGTCTCACATTGCTGCCTATTTCTTCTCCAGAAACTTCTATAGTTTTGAAAATTGGAGTGGCAATTGTGAAAAAAACAAATGTGTAGATTTCCACGTTGTGTGTGTGTGGTAATTTGCTTCAGTCATGTCCGACTCTTTGCAACCCTATGGACTGTAGCCTGCCAGGCTCCTCTGTCCATGGGGATTCCCCAGGCAAGAATACTGGAGTGGGTTGCCATGCCCTCCTCCAGGGGATCTTCCCAACCCAGTGACTGAACCCATTTCTCCTGTGGCAGATCCTTTACCGCTGAACCACCCAGGCAGCCCAAAGTAAAACAATTCTTTTCTTTTGCTTTGGTTTTGAATAATAATATTAGTAATTTCAAAATACAAACATCTCTACTTTTTTCTACCCAAATTATAGAAGATCAATTGTGAATAGTTCAAGAATTAATTGGTTGTTGGCTGGTTCAACCAGGTTCTTCTCTGCCTCCTGTAATTCAAGACTACCTTTTAAACTTTTCAATGGCATTATCTAGTTATATCTATATATAACACCATCACTGGGTACTTGGTGAATTCTTAGGGGCATTTAATGTAATACTGAATAGGAGACTCAGATGATCTTTTTTCTGAATTTAGACAGAGACAAAAATATAATAAATAATCCCAGCACTGCCAGAAGAGCAATAAAAACACAAGCAGCATGGACTAAAGGCAGAGATTACAAAAAGCTTGTGAGACTGAAAATGGTACATGAACTAAATAGATGGATGGTAACCAAATAGTTGGGAGATGAAACAGAATTAGAAAAAGAATGAATAATACACACCATACTTTGCAAATAAATTCACAGGCAAAATCTCACCAGGGACCCCTCATACAAATCAAGGAAGTTTATTTTTTAAGACTCCCAATGAGAACACAGGTATAGTGAAGGGACTCCTACAGTGGCAAAGCGTGGTATACACTCATTATCAAAGCATGGTGTATATTATTTTCTTAGTGGCAGGGGGATGGAGATACTAAATCCCTTTCCTACCACACAGGTGGGGAGAACGTTTTTTTGCCATGAAGAAAAACAGCTACACTTCATCAAACCAGTGGATCACCCAGCCTAGTACCTCATCACTATCCCAAGAGATGTTTTCTGGACAGTGTTACCTGACATTAACCACCAAAAGTGACTCTAATTTCCTATATGGTGCCATCATTTATCAGTTCATCTTGTCCCTGTCTTGATTTTACATCACCTCTAGGAAATACAAATCTAATAAACACATTCTATACTTTATAGCATGGTACTTTGATTTGTTCTTGATTGCTTCTTTAAGGCTTTGAGTGTTACGGAATTTGATCAAAATTCCTCTTAATCATATTAATAAATTTAATCATCTCATAGGCATTGATCATTATTTCTTTGTCTTAATCAGCTAGAGTCTTTATGTTGTAATTTACATCTTCTTGAGGAAAAAAATAACATGAGGTTGAAAGTCTCTGGGTTCTAATTATTCTGAATATCATATGGATTATTCCCTAATGAAACCCAGATTAGGTGTCAGGGAACTATAGAGAAATGGTTGGTTGAGCTAATTTTACATAGCAGTGCATCAGACAATTTAGTTGAAGGGGGACTTCAAGGTGGTAAGAAAAGACAGTGACTTTACCGCATCTAGTCAAAAAGGCTGTCACTCCTACTACAGTTAATTCTTTTTCCTCTATCTGCAAATAATGAAGGAAGAGAAAGTGACTTGGTCACGAAGTGGCATTGAGAATTAGCCCCAAGTGACCGAGTGTACTCTTCAGCTGAGAGCCTCAGAAACTTGACAGCTAAGGTCCAAAGGGCAAATCTCAGAAGCTCAGTAAGCCGCCCAGAAAAGTTAATCCTGGGGCTTGAAATTCTGTGTGTTTACCACTAGGTTATCATCTCCATATTAGAAGGTATGGAAGTAAATTACACTAAAGCTGCAAACGCCCATCATTCATATTTATATAGCAAGGTGATCTATCTCTTTTTTAAGGCCGGGATCCACTTTGCCACAACGTCATAAATCCTTCCATTTTCCTCCTTGGTGGAAATTTCCCGTTTCTCTTTGAGAAAGATAATTCGATTTTGTTTGCATCATTCTTCCTCCCAACAGGCTGTTGTAGAAAACGCGCGCGCACACACATGCAACCGCACACAATGATTTATAAAGATTTCTTTTCACAATCGCTCCTATCCAGCTCCGAAAGTCAGAACCTATATGACTGATGGCCTATCCAGATGAGCGGGTCCCAGGTGGGGGAAAGGCAACCTCTGCGTCAAGTCTCCCTCTCCACCCAGGGAGACCTGAGCTCCTCACTCCACCTTTGAAAGGAAATGCATTCTTTGCTTGCCTGGAAGTCTCGGTAGCCTGATCGATCTATCATAAAAAAGGAAAGAAAAACCGCAGCCTCGAAACAGGTCTTGCGCGCCACCATCCCCCCCAACAGACACCGTGGGGAAACTCCCAGGGAGGGAACGGATTCCCAGCATTGAATCCCCGGAGCTCAGGGCCCAGGAGGGACTGGCGGGGTCACTGCCATCGGTCCCCACCTCCTCTGCCCGTGGTTCTTTCTCTCGCTCCGCGTCAAGTGGCTTCTCGGAAACGTTAGCCGATTCAGCAAAGCAGGAAGAGTGGAAAGGGTGATGGGGGCGGAGTGAAATAAGGGAAGGACTCTTCTGGCAGCTGGAGGAACACACACACACACACACACACGCACACATTCACATACTAACGCCCCATCCAATGGGGTAGGTGAGGGTGCGCAGTCTTGCGATCCCCTCCTCTGCTCTCTTCTGGAGCACAATGGAGAGCCTGTGGCATCTCCAACCCGGAGGTCGGGGCTAGGTCCCCGCCCAGCGCCCCCAGCAGGAGTGGAGGGCTGCGCGGAGCTAGGGTGGGGCAAGGGCGGGGAGCGAGGAGGGGCCGGAGAGCCGGGGCGGGGCCGCCGCCTTTCTGGGCGCGCCCGGGAAGGAGGGGCGCAGTGGCCCGGCTGGCCCTCGCCCGCGTTCACCAGGCGAGTGTCTGGTTTCCAATTCCGCGGGCTCCGGAATTGGGGTTGGGCTAGCTTGGGTGCCAGCGGCGGGTAGTGGCAGGCGCCGGCCGAGCAACAGGAGCTCAGAGAAAGAGGCAGCGGCAGCAGTGGACAGGACGCCGGAGGAGAGGAAGGGTCCCTGAAGCCCGCGCCCTCCCCGGGGCCAGACTCTGCGGGCACACTGGGTGGGCATGATCGGCGAACACGGTGGCAAGTAAGTGCCTTTTCTCTTGCTCCTCTGGTGTGGCGGGGACGGAGGCCGCCAGTCAGTCTCTCGCCAGTGCTCTGCTCAACCGCCACACCCACCTGTGTCCGTTTTCGCGTCTCTCGGGTTTTGGCCACCTGGAAGTAGAGCGGGGAGAAGTTAGGCGAGGAGGTGCCAGCGACTGGACAAAGGGGAGCTGGAAAGGCAGCTGTTTCCCTTGCAAGGTCGGTGTTTTGCCAGTTTTGACGGTGTGGGTATGCTGCCAGATCCTGAAAATGTGGCTGTACCGAATGGCTACTGTTATTTCTTTTCTGTCTACGGTAGCTGAGTCGTCGGATGGGTTTCGGTTTCAGGGTTAGGTCGTATTCTTTAGGAGCAAAAAACATGTGTTCTGTATCCCATTTGCAAAGGTGAGCGTGCAGAACCCGCAGAGCTGACACTACCTGTAGGGTGGCAAGGATGCGCCGCACCCCTTCTGAGCACACAAACAGAGATGATTGACGGGAGGGTTAGCCTTATTTCTCGGCCCAGTTTATTTTCTTTTCAAACGAATGTGCATTTTGTTAGTGAAATTCAGATGGATTTCAGAATCATTTTAACTTTTTATCGACTTCAGCTGAAACTATCATTTAGTTTTTAGAAGAAAATAGTTGTTTTCGTTACTTCTTTTAAATACAAAAGCTTAAAACGAGATTAACAAACTAGAAACTTCAGTGCCAACTTTGGTGATTATAGCAAAGATTTCTCATTATTGTAGTGTTTATATCAGCAGCGTTTGAAATTATTTATTTTAGTGTTTTTTTTATTATTACAGTAGCAGCGTTCGAAGTAATTTATATCTGCTCTGAAGGTAAGAGCAATTTTTATGTGAGAGAAGCTTAAGGGAAAGTTTTAAACAGCTCACTTCAATAAGATAAATACCAGATCAACATAGGCTTTTAAAAGGATGATGGATTTTCATCTGTTGTTGTGAAGTCAGTGTTAAAAGGTTCAAGTTTTTTCAGAGACACAATTAATGTTCTTGTCTATTTCTCCTGATTCTACATGGGCAGGAGAAAGGTACTGTCCTTTCTTTCTTTCTCTTGGTGATTTAAAATATATGTTCATGATTTTTGCTTTAATATCAATAAGACTTATCTCTATATAATCTGCAAACCAAGTCCAATTATTCAATAGCCCATTTTATTGAAGTCTTCAAATTATTTTCCATCATTTAAAAAATATAAACTAGAATTCACTTTTTTAAGAAACTAAGTTGTTAATCTTTATTTATTTAATCTTTGTTTAACATTTTAACAAATGTTGTTAATTATTGGAAAGCTTGTCTTATTTGAGTTCTATATATGGGATAATCATGATTGCTAGAACAGCTTATTCACAATAAAATGCTCGACAAAATATGGCATATGATATAATGAAGGATGTGCCCTGTATTAAGCAACTGACAATAGCTTAAGATAAGTTTTGTATTTGTAGATGTTTTAAGTACCTGTCTATTTAGAGGTCCCCTTTTGAAGGTGAACCATTGTGAAATGGAGGGACATGGTGACATATTCTTATAGAAGCCAGGGGTATGGTGTGCCATGATTCCTGTGGTACAGGTTAGGGCTTCCAGGGCACCTGATGCTTCTATGAAAGAAAGATGAGTCAGGTTTGTCTCTCTGCCAAGAGCATCCTCCTGCCTCTGTGTCTCCTAGGACCAGGAGCTAATCATGGGAGCCCTCCTGTGGCAGTGCTTCTGTGTTTTTGCTACCTGTTGCTGAGGAGACTTTTGGCAGCAAAGAAAAAGTAAGAAATTCAGAGGTGGAATCTGTGGGATCCTATTCACCCTATTTAATGTGACGGACCAACTTTCTCTGTGGCAAGGAAAAAAATAGAATCTTGTGTGTTTCATGAATAATAAAAATATTTATCTAATATCTATGCCTATTAGATATGTGAAAGAGTGTGAAGTACTGGGAAGAATTATATGCTATTTTTTCTAACCTTGTAAAGGAACTTAAAGTTTAGAGCTATGAATGAGTCATTCTGAATGTCATAATGGTAACAATTTATGATTTTCCCTAAAACTCTCTCAGGTCCTTTTCCCCAGTCTTTGTCATCTGAATTAATGGTTCCACCTTTCACCAAGTATTTACTGCCTTCTCTCCCTCCTCATAGCATTTCATCCCTAACCAGTCCATATTTCGATCTCTCAATCCTGTCTCCCAAATGCATCTCTATTCAATTATACTTCTCTGCTGTACCTCTTCCACCCTGTTTTCTTTATCTACCCTGCCACCAGATTCGTGGCATCATTATAATTTTAATGGATTCATGCTGCAGGCTTGATGCAGCCTCTCTGCTTCCATAGTTTGCTCCCTTGTAATTACCTCTCCAAGAAAGCAACACCATTGTGTCTCCCCTTAAGAACATTCAGTGGGTCATAACTACATAGAAAAAAGGAATAAGTGCAGAAACACAAAAACGGATTATCAACACATTCCTTCTGTTAGCATCCAGCTCACTGTCTAATCTGGCCCTCCGCTACAGCCTCTCTGAGCGCATCGCCCACTCATTTATATGCTCCAGCCACCCTGGTCTTTTAGTACCTGAAACCCAAGAAGCAGTTTCACTCCCTAAGGCCTTTTCAAATGTTCCCAGTGCCTGGACTGTTCCTTCCTCTATTTAAATGCCTCTCTTGTTTGCAGACTTAAAACCTCAGCTCAAAGGTCTCTCCTTCACAGAGATCATTCTTGATCTCCTTGTCAAAAGTAGACTGTTACACATTTGTTTCTGTCTTGGTACCTTGTCTGTTTCCCCCATAATGATTATTACAGCATGCAGGTATTTTGTAGATCTGTATATTTTGTGGTTTTGTGTACTGGATGCTCCAAACAAACAGACACCATGTCTTTCTTGCTGACCCTGCTTCCAGAGTCGTACCTGCAGTGGGGAAGTAGGGGGTTCCTAGATATTTATGAACAAAGATAAGACTTATTTCACCATAGAGTGCACTAACCCTGTAAACTTAAGCATTTGAGGATTCCAATTCTTTCTTTGTTGAGCATCTGGTAAGTTTACAATGCAGAACTATGATTCTGAAGAGGTAAAATTTAAATATCTTGAGATCTCTCAGCAGTATAGGCTTTAAGGTATTCAAAGGGAAGTAGATTATAACACACTCTAAAAAGGCAGTAACCACAACTGGATTAAAATGTATTTTAAAGAAACATTGGAGTGCATAATCCAATGACTTTATGACTTTAGTGCAAGTGACTCATAATATACAATGATGACCTTATTAGGTTTAAACCTACATCTTTCACCAGGATTTGAGGGTCGCTTTGTAATCACTAAATTTAAAATCTTGTTTCATAATAAATGAGAACATTGGGCTCAGTGGATGGAAGTATAATCAAATGAAGTGGAGGTCATGGATTGGTGCCCACATGATCCAAATTTGTGTTTACTCCAGACTCAAGGGGCAAATTATCTCACAAATCCAAAATATTCAGTAGGAAAACTCAGAGAGACACTGTGGGCTAACCCAGGAAGATCCATCACTATTTTGGGGATAGGAGACAGGGCTTCAAAAATGCTTGTTGGTTAATGATAGCATTGTATTTATACTGCAGTTTATGCACACACACACACACACACGCTTGTGTATGCCCACACTTTGTGTGGCAATAAGCCCCTTCTTTTTTTGAGCCTATACTTAATGATATTAAATGAAAAATAAGTTTTTATAGTAACATTTGGTTGAAAATGTAGCTTTCAATTAAGCACTTGGCTTTGATTAGTGATATTTTTTGTCTTGCAAGTGACCAAACATTTGTTTGTTTGTTTTTGGTAAAGAATTGGGCAGTCGTGTTTCTTCTTGAAGGACTGCACTACTTCATGAATTGTCACTAGGGATTTTGTTAAATTTGCCCTTATAGTGGTACAGTGGGGTTGTTGTAATGTATTGGAGTGCATCTGTGTACTCATTGAAGTTAGGCTTCCATTTTACATATCCTCCATTAACTAATTCATTCCCACATATAGTTATTAGGCTTCCTTCTTTGGAACTGTGTAGGATTAGGTTACTATTTAGTATGGCAAGGTCATAATGAAATGGATATCCTAAGATTGTATGAAAATGATTTGCTTATGAGAATTTATAAGAGCACATTCAAAAAAGGTGGGTAGATTACTTTTGTGGAATATGAGAGAACAGTTGATGCCTTGCCATCCTGCAGAATGAAATTTCTTCATCAAAGGTTTAATTTGCTTTTCCTTCTCTGTGTAGCTAGCAGCCAGTGGCTTTAGGCAACAGGCTAACATAAGGAAAACATAGGAAACTTAGGAAAACATAAGCCTTGGGCACCTAAAAGTAGAATGAAGTTTGGAGGAATGAAACCCTTGAGTGGTGAGGGAAAATGCCAGACCATGAAAGAGGGGAAGGAGGAGGGAATGTCTCAAGGAGTGCCAATAAATATCATCTGCCACAAACAAATTTGAGTAAATATTATATGGAGAACTGAATTATTCTCTAACTTTTTAGTCTCACTGAGAAAGTCATTCTCTTTTCATTTCTCTTTAAAATAACTGTGTTTTAAGTGAAAAGACATTCTGTCGTTGTGGCTTTTTAATATAGGAAATAGCTTTGGATTTTTAGAATAATATAACCTGGAGCTAAAAGCCATATATTACTGTTAAATTATACCATTACTTTAATTGTAATTTCATGGCTATTCGTTTTATAATTTCCTTTTGTTGTGTCAGGTGTTTGAGAGACTGCCATTATTGATCACAACTTTCTTTAAAACGTCTCTTTGGATTTTTTACAAAGCTGTCTGAATCATTTATCAACATCTGATAAAATTTTAATTGCACCTACGATTGTTCACTTAGAAATTGTTCACTCTTAAAGAGAGTGAGTACATTTACATTATCATTAACTTACCATCCCTCCCCTGAAATGAATGTCTTTTTCTTTCCCTTTCTCTCTTACATCTCATCTTCTAAACAGTAATACAAATTTCGCTCCACTGCTCGGTCAAAGTATTTATACAAATAATTGGAAAATTGAGCCTCTAAAGAAGAATTAATAAGATTAGATAGATGTATTAAAATACAAAGACATTTCTATACAGGTGGTTAATGAAATCTTCTTTGTGTTATATGCCAAACCAAACTTCTTGTGTCACCTGATTTTTTTTTTAAATTGGGGCAATTTCACGATATGTAGTGTCTGCCAACTGTATCAGTCATTCAATGTAATTAAAAATGTTAACTTCTTCAGGGCCTGTGATTTACAAGTTCAAAAAAGAAGCAAATAGAAGTAAATCGGAGAAGGCAATGGCACCCCACTCCAGTACTCTTGCCTGGAGAATCCCATGGATGGAGGAGCCTGGCAGGTTGCAGTCCATGGGGTCGCTAAAAGTCGGATATGACTGAGCGACTTCACTTTCACTTTTCACTTTCATGCATTGGAGAAGGAAATGGCAACCCACTCCAGTGTTCTTGCCTGGAGAATCCCAGGGACAGGGAAGCCTGGTGGGCTGCCGTCTATGGGGTCGCACAGAGTTGGACACAATTGAAGCGACTTAGCAGTAGCAACAGTAGAAGTAAATAGTACATATTCATATTGATACATAAAAATATAACGTGGGAAAATAAGAGAAATGTTGTTTGATAATAAAATATCTCCTTATGTATGACTTAAATTCCACTGAATGTTCATTCTTTCAAGTCCAATGGAACTGCTTCCTTTAGGGCTTTTTTTTTTTTTTTTAATTAAAAAAATTTTTTTTTAAATTTTATTTTATTTTTAAACTTTACATAATTGTATTAGTTTTGCCAAATATCAAAATGAATCCACCACAGGTATACATGTGTTCCCCATCCTGAACCCTCCTCCCTCCTCCCTCCCCATACCATCCCTCTGGGTCGTCCCAGTGCACTAGCCCCAAGCATCCAGTATCGTGCATCGAACCTGGACTGGCATCTCATTTCATACATGATATTTTACATGTTTCAATGCCATTCTCCCAAATCTTCCCACCCTCTCCCTCTCTCATAGAGTCCATAAGACTGTTCTTTGAGTAAGGATAATTTGCTAACTATACATATGTTTTAAATGGAATAAGTAAAATATTTTATTGGTAAATTATGATTTTGCTTTCTCTGGGTGATGGTATAGAGTTAATATTGCTTATAGGTAAATTTTATGGGCCCAATATTTATAGGTAATCCTTTCATGGAACAAATTTTACAAAGTTGAAATGACCTCCCTCCTCCAATGTAATACATATATTCTTGTTATCCTGGAAAAATTAGGGTAATTCAAGTAGGGAGAAAAGAAATGTCATCATCAGGGGTCAACTGGAAACATTTCAGTTCAGTTCAGTCACTCAGTCATGTCCTACTCTTTGCAATCCCATGGACTGCAGCATGCCAGGCCTCCTTGTCCATCACCAACTCCCGGAGTTTACTCAAATTCATGTCCATTGAGTCGGTGATGCCATCCAACCATCTCATCCTCTGTAGTCCCCTTCTCCTCCTGCCTTCAGTCTTTCCCAGCATCAGGGTCTTTTCCAGTGAGTCAGTTCTTCACATCAGGTGGCCAAAGTATTGGAGTTTCAGCTTCAGCATCAGTCCTTCCAATGAATATTCAGCTTCTTACAATCCTGTGAGATCATCTGACAGACTTTCAGGAATGAATGCTTGTGGAATAATGGCTATGCAAAGAATTTCTTTTGAAAATTCATATTGTCTCTCCTGTAATTCAGAATCTTTGTAAAATACTCTATAATGTGTTGAAAACACAGAGGAATAAATTTGTATTTACATTACTGTAGTGAAAGAATTGTTTTCTAGATATTTCCTTTGCGGAACATATGATCTTAGTCAAATGCTGAAAAGTGAAAGTGTTAGTCTCTCAGTCATGTCCAACTCTTTGCAACCCCATGGACTATCGCCCACCAAGCTCCTCTGTCCATGGGATTCTCCTGTCAAGAATACTGGAGTGGGTAGCCATTCCCTTCTCCTGGGGATCTTCTTGACCCAGGGATCAAACCCAGGTCTCCAGCATTGCGGGCAGATTCTTCACTGTCTGAGCCACCAGGTAAGCCCTAGTCAAATGTTTTCGCTTCTCAGATCAAATTTGTTATAAAATTGGTAGTGTCTATTTCTCAGGGTGGCTGTACAAATTAGGTTAAACTATATATATTATCAACAGCATTTTAGTGTCTCACATTTTAGGGAGGTGTTCAGTAATGTTGGCTAGACATTTGGTAACAGTATATTATAGTCAAAATTTACCCATTATATTTTGAATACAAATGGTGCAACATCTAAAGTTTAATCCTGTTTCAGTGAATACTAACAATACACTTTATCCTGACTTTTTCATGATAGTATAGTTATACATCTCAAACACAGGACCACTGCATTTATAACACTTGCCAGTAAAGTTTTCAGCTATAAGCTATTTCACATAGTTTATATGAAGTATGTAAGAACTTCTCAGTAGGAATACATGAGAGAGGCATTCAAAGATCAAGAATTTAACCATCCAGTTACACTTTATTTATGACTTTCAACCTGATCCATCAGAATTCTGCATTAATAGAGAGCAGGTCTGTGGAGGTGACCTGTCAGATGTCCTATTAGTGACCTTACAACAAATACTATCTACTTTGATAGGAATTAAAAAAAAAGCATACATGAAATTTCTCACTTATGTATGAATTCAGACTTACTCTACTAATTCAATCATCAGGAGTATAACTTTGCATTTATAAATCAGTGAATAAAATGTGTGAACTTGAGGGAAATACTTGCCAGTTACATCCATTCTCTTACTTTATTCCGCTAGTGATACACGAACAAAAATCCACGTCTTGTAAAGCAAATCATCAAATTAAGAACGATAATTAGTTTTTTAGTCATTTTCTTTAGGCAATCATAAATTTTGCTCAGATACATAGAATAATAAGAGGTGGGCTAGAGCAGTATCATGAAGACATAAAATAAGCATATAATGGATACATTACCATAAGGGAAAATTATAGATAGCACAATTTACATCTTGTTAAAATTACTGATTGCTCCTTGGAAGAAAAGCTAAGACAAACCTAGACAGCATATTAAAAAGTAGAGAAATCACTTTGCAGACAAAAGTCAGTATAGTCAAAGTGATGGTTTTTACAGTAGTCATGTACAGATGTGAGAGTTGGACCATAAAGAAGGCTGAGCGCCGAAGAACTGATGCTTTCAAACTGTGGTGCTGAAGACTCTTGAGAGTCCCTTGGACAACGAGGAGATCAGTCAGTCTGAAAGAAAATCCACCCTGCATATTCATTGGAAAGACTGATGCTGAAGCTGAAGCTCCAATACTTTGGCCACCTAATGGAAAGAGCCAACTCACTGGAAAAGACCCCGATGCTGGGAAAGATTGAGGGCAAGAGGAGATGGGGATGGCAGAGAATGAGATGATTAGATAACATCACTGACTCAATAGACATGATTTCAGCAAACTCCGGGAGATAGTGAAGGACAGGGAAGCCTGGTGTGCTGCAGTTCATAGGGCTGCAAAGAATTGGACAGGACTTAGTGGCTGAACAACAGCAATATTACTGATAATAACATTAATTTAACAGCTTTATGTGTGAGGGTATCCTTTTACACTGAGCAGTACATTAAGGGATTTGCTAATGCTCTTTTTAAATCCCCACGATCACCCTCTGAGGTGAGAAAACACTAAGGCTCAGAAGTTAGCTAACCTTCCCAGAGACTCACTATGATTATGAAACTTGAGTAACATATATATTCCTTTTAATGAAAGCAAAATCTTATTTATCCCAAGATTAAGCTTACAAATATCCCACAGAGATATACCTGATTACTGTGTATTCTACAAACGCTTTTTTATAAGGGAGCTGAAATAATCTACATTTGCAATTAAACATACCAAACAGTGTAATTATAATATTAGAGAATAAGAAGAAGAAAGGTTGAAGCTTATTTAAATGTTCATCTTGAATATTGATCTTGGGGAGTGCATTTGTATTAAACTGAAATTGAGATGTAGGTAGGAGTTTGAAGACATTATATTATTATGAAATGCATCTATACATTTGAAGTGTTTCTGAGGTTGTTTTAGACATTGAGTAGCTTTGCTTTCTTGATCTAGGGGTATCACTATATTATTCTGACTTGCTGCTGCTAAGTCACATCAGTCGTGTCCGACTCTGTGCGACCCCATAGACGGCAGCCCACCAGGCTCCCCCGTCCCTGGGATTCTCCAGGCAAGAACACTGGAGTGGGTTGCCATTTCCTTCTCCAATGCATGAAAGTGAAAAGTGAAAGTAAAGTCGCTCAGTCGTGTCCGACTCTTAGCGACCCCATGGACTGCAGCCCATCAGGCTCCTCCGTCCATAGAATTTTCCAGGCAAGAGTACTGGAGTGGGGTGCCATTGCCTTCTCCGATTCTGACTTGACTTGGCCATAATTAGAATATTTTGCATATTATGAGTTTCTCGTACTCATACTCAAGGAAAGGAGACTTTTCCAAGGTGGGCAAAAGTTGAAAGAAGGATGATAGTGTCATTGAAAAGGGTATGTGTGTGAAATGTCTGGGGCAGATTTAGTCAGCTATGAGCTATGAAATGGAGTAGAAACAGGGAGTGGAGTATATCTATGAGATCCTGGGTGTTAGAGGGTGGAGGAGAGATTGCCAAGTGATCTTGTGCAGGGTAAGAAAAGAAGAAGACAGTATTCATCTAAAGTGTTTTTATGTTCTAAAGCTTAGTATTTATTGTCACACAATCAATTATTTATGTCAATTACAGTGATTCTTTAACATCAGTGCTGCTGCTGCTAAGTCGCTTCAGTCATGTCTGACTCTGTGCGATCCCATAGATGGCAGTCCATCAGGCTCCACCATCCCTGGGATTCTCCAGGCAAGAACACATCAGTAATTCAGGGTTAAATAAGGGTTTTAAAACATTTGGGGAAAAATAATTTATTTTATGTGACACATAATTTTCTAAGACAGATGATTTTCTATCAGTATCTGTTATCTACTTAGATACTGTCCTTTGGGTGGTATATAAAAAAAACGAGAAAATGGACCCCTGAGTTCTATGATATATCTCAGTCTGTTCTAGTGATTGTGCCTTGTCAGCTTATCCACTAGACTGTTAAAGTTTTAATAGCAGAGACCATAACTTGTTCATATTGGCATTTCTGCATGGTGCCATTTACACAGTCATTCTTAATACATATCTCATCAATAAAAACAGATTTCATCAATACTTATTACACAACCATGTCCTTGACTTTAATTAAAAATAGCTTTTTCATTGAAATGGAACAATTTCTAAGAATATAGGAGGAAGTTAAGAATTTAATAATTTATACTTCTCTCATGTAGCTTTTTACCATCACAAGGTAAATTCACGTTTTTTATTTCTTACTTAGGGAAGGGACAGCATTCCTGCTTTTTTTCTTATTTTCTGCTCCAGTATGGGTTCATCAGTTGTAGATGACAATATTTAGCCTTCTTTGCCTTGAAGAGCTGAAATATTTTGACATGTATGCAAGTTGATGCTTTAAAAAGGCTGAAGCCCAAATCCTTTTCTAAAAGTGAAGGATTTCTGTTGAAGGATTCACATAAGAGATGAATCAGTAACCAGATAGTAAAAATAAAAAGTTCAAAGTAAAATTTTCAACTGACTTGTGTGGAGGTGATGATCAATCATTCAGCCCTATCTGGCTGGCCTCCAGAATGTGTAGGTTAGGCGTTCGTATCCAAGGTGGTATCAGTGCCCTTGAGGTTTGTGGGGAGGGAAGACCTGGCAGAGGTCCCAAGGGCAGTGGTAAAGGGATGCAGAGTTGCCCCAGGTCCATTCCTGGAACTCTCAGCCTCACTATTCTCAGCATTTGTACATTTTCTTAAATTTAATGGTATTTCCTTCTTTCCTTCCCTCTTCCTTTGTTCACTCGCTTCAGCAACTATCTGTTGAGTAGGTATTCAGGGTACTACCATAGACACTGTACACGCAGCATTGAACAAAACATGGCAGTTTCCTGCTAGTTTTGAGACTGATAATGAATAAGTAAACAAATGGTTATCACTTCCTGACCTTACACTGTATACTGTGAGAAGAAAATAAAAAAAGCAGGACAGAACCCATATAGGAAAGTAGGCATTGTTTATTAAGAGTGGCTTTCGTCTTTTAGGGGTGGGTGCTATTTGAGCAGAGACCTGAAAGAGATAAGGAAGTGTGGAAGCCAGCTAAGTGACAGGAAATTTATTCCAGTCACAAGAAGCAGTGATCTCCATAGCCCTAAGGTTTATCTGATGTGTTTACTGAACAGCAAGGAAATCAGTGTGACTGAAGTACAGAGAGCAGAGTTGAAAATGGTAGAAGAAGGCCTTTTCTTAATTTGGAAAAGATTACTAAGTCTGCCTGGAGGCCTCTGTGATAAACCAACATTACAGTGGGACCAACGTCATAGCAAGGGACAAACTTTGGGAGGGGTGAAGTGTGCATGTTTTAAAAACTGGATCCCATTCTTAACGTGAGTACCACACAACCCAAATTAATGATTGAGAAACTCTTAATTTCCTTACAAATTTATCTTTTAGTCATTTTTTTGATGATTTATATGAAAAGGTCATATTATTTTACCAACTGCAATAGATTAGATTCTTGGTAGCCATTTGAAGAAAGAGGTAACATAGAGTTTACAGTTGAGAGTATCTAAATATTTAAATTCTGAAAATTAATATGTGGTGAAAGTACAGTAGGAGTTTGTATATTTTGATTACTTTGTATATCATGCAAATTATTTCTCATGAAATAATGATATTGCATATATGTAATTGAGTCCTGTAACTTCTTGGCCTTTTTGCTAAGATCAAGTTTATAAAGGAGTCCTGCCTGGCAAAATAGATAGCAGGAAAGCACATCTGAATCCCATCAACTTAGACCCAATGCTAACTGCTGTGCCTTTGGTATCTCCTGACTCTCTTCTTTACAGTTGTCAGCAAATTTTTGCAAATTAAAAAATAAAAAAATTTTTGTGGTAAAATATACATAGCATAAAATTTACCATTTTAACCATTGTTAAGTGTTTAATTCAGGAGCATTAAGTACATTCACACTGTTTGCAACCATCACCACCATCCATTTCCAGAACTTTTTCATCATTCCATACTGAAACTCTGTACCCATTAAACAATAATTCCTCATGCTTTCTGCTCCCCCCAGACCCTGGTAACGACCATTCTACTGTCTTTCTTTATGAATTTGCCTATTCTAGATACCTTATGTAAGTGAAGATATACATTTGCCTTTTTTTGTCTGGCTTATTTCACTTCACATAATATTCTTAAGGCTCATTAATGTTACAACATGTATCAGAATTCCTTTCTTTTTAAGGATACGTAGTAGTTCATTGACTGGAGAATCCCCATGGTCAGAGGAGACTGGCACGCTACAGTCCATGGGGTTGCAAAGAGTTGGACATGACCGAGCTACTAAGCACAGCACAGTAGCCCCTTGTGTGTATATACCACACTTTATCCATTCCTCCACTGATGGATGTTTAGGTTGCATCTGTGTTTTGGCTATTATACATAATGCTCTGATGAACATTGTTGTACAAATAGCTCATTGAGTTCCTGCTTTTAATTCTTTTGGATGTATAAAAGAAGTGGAATTGCTGCTGCTGCTAAGTCACTTCAGTCGTGTCCAACTCTGCTGGATCATAGGATAATTCTATAATTAATTTTTGAAGAACTGCCATACCCCTTTCCACCATGACTGTACTATTTTATATTGCCACCAGCAATGTACAATGGTTCCAATTTCTCTACATCCTCATTAACATTTACTTTCTCTCTTTTTAAATAATGGTCATCCTACTGGGTGTGAGGTTGGGTTTCCCAATGGTTTTGATTTGCATTTCCTAATGATTAGTGAAATTTGTTTTTTCATATGTATATTGACCATTTGTACATTTTCTTTGAAAAAATGTCTATTCAAGTCCTTTGGTCATTTTAGAATAGAGCTGTTTGTTTTTGTTGTTGAGTTTAAGAGTTATTTATATGTTGTGGATATTGCTCCCTTATCACACACATGATTTGCAAATGTTTTGTCTGTTCCCGGGTTGTCATTTTACTCTCCAATAATGTCTCCTGACACACAAGTTTTAATTTTTATGAAATCAAATTTATCTTTTTCTTCTGCTACCTGTACTTTAGGTACTACATACAAGAAATCATTGCCAAATCCAATGTCTTAAAGATTTACCGTGTTTTCTTATTTTTATAATATTAGCTCTTATGTTTAGGTCTGTGATCCATTGTTGATTTTTTTTTCCATTCCTGTAGATGTTACAGAGTTTTAGAGTCTCCCACTTCCCTTTACCCATCATTCCCAGTGGTTTGTTCTTTAGTGCAGTATTCCTTACTCTGAACATTTTCCTTTCAATAATGTCCATTGCATTTTTTCTTGTATGGCAAGATTAAAATGCTTAAATTATTGAAAAAGTATAGTAGTGATATAGAGGGATGCCTGGTACAGAAAGAATATTACATATTCACATTCTCCTAGTCTCTAATTGGGTTCTTTCATCCTTTAGACAAATATTATTAAAATTATTTTGTAGTTTAAGAATTATGATTCCTTTCTAACTAATTAATAGATTCAAGAACTCTTTCTATTCTCATTGTAGATATCAGTTCAGTTCAGTTCAGCTGCTCAGTCATGTCCAACTCTTTGGGACCCTATGGACTGCAGCATGCCATGCTTCCCTGTTCACCACCAAATCCCAGAGCCTACTCAAATTCATGTCCATTGAGTCAGTGATGCCATCCAACCACTTCATCCTCTGTTATTCCCTTCTCCTGCCCTCAGTCTTTCCCAGCATCAGAGTCTTTTCCAATGAATCAGTTCTTCACATCAGGTGGCCAAAGTATTGGAGTTTCAGCTTCAGCATCAGTCCTTCCAATGAACATTCAGGACTGATTTCCTTTAGGATAGATTGATTGTATCTCCTGGCAATTCAAGGGACTCTGAAGAGTCTTCTCCAATACCACAGTTCACAGTTCAAAAGCATCAATTCCTTGGCACTCAGTTTTATGTAGAGTCCAACTCTTACATCCATACCTGACTACTGGAAAAACCATAACTTTGACTATATGGAATTTTGTTGCCAAAGTAATGCATTTGCTTTTTAATATGCTGTCTAGGTTGGTCATAGCTTTTCTTCCAAGGAGCAAGCATCTTTAATTTCATGGCTGCAGTCACCATCTGCAGTGATTTGGGAGCCCAAGAAAATTAAGTCTGTCACTGTTTCCATTGTTTCCCCATCTGTTTGCCATCAAGTGATGGGACTGGATACCAGGATCTTAGTCTTCTGAGTGTTGAGTTTCAAGCCAACTTTTTCACTCTCCTCTTTCACATTCATCAAGAGGCTCTTTAGTTCTTCTTCACTTTCTGTCATAAGGGTGGTGTCATCTGTATATGTGAGGTTACTGATATTTCTCCCAGTAATCTTGATTCCTGCTTGAGCTTCATCCAGCCCAGCATTTCACATGATGTACTCTGCATATAAGTTAAATAAGCAGGGTGACAGTATACAGCCTTGACATTTTCCAATTTGGAACCAGTCTGTTGTTCCATATCCAGTTCTAACTGTTGCTTCTTGACCTGCATACAGATTTCTCAGGAGGCACGTCAGATGGTCTAGTATTTCCATCTCTTTGAAGATTTTCCACAGTTTCTTGTGATCCATACAGTCAAAGGCTTTGGCATAGTCAATAAAGCAGAAATAGATGTTTTTCTGGAACTCTCTTGCTTTTTGATGATCCAGTGGATATTGGCAATGTGATCTCTGGTTCCTATGCCTTTTCTAAACCCAGCTTGAACATCTGGAAGTTCATGGTTCATGTACTGTTGAAGTCTGGCTTGGAGAATTTTCAGCATTACCTTGCTAACATGTGAGATGAATGCAATTGTATAGTAGTTTGAACATTCTTTGGCATTGGAATGAAAACTGACCTTTTCCAGTCCTGTGGTCACTGCTGAATTTTCCAAATATGCTGGCATATTGAGTGCAGCACTTTAACAATATCTTTTTTTGAATTTGAAATAGCTCAACTTGAATTCCATCACCTCCACTAGCTTTGTTCTTAGTGGTGCTTCCTAAGGCCCACTTGACTTCACATTCCAGGATGTCTGGTTCTAGGTGAGAGATCATACCATCATGGTTATCTGGGTCATGAAGATCTTTTTTGTATAGTTCTTCTGTGTATTGTTGCCTCCTCTTCTTAGTATCTTCTGCTTCTGTTAGGTCCATACCATTTCTGTCCTTTATTGTGCCCATCTTTCCATGAAATGCTCCCTTGGTATCTCAAATTTTTGAAGAGATCTGTAGTCTTTCCCATTCTGTTGTTTTCCTCTATTTCTTTGCACTGATTGCTGAGGAAGGCTTTCTTATCTCTCCTTGCTATTCTTTGGAACTCTGCATTCAAATGGGTATACTTTTCCTTTTCTCCTTTGCCTTTCGTTTCTCTTCTTTTCTCAGCTATTTGTAACGCCTCCTCAGACAACCATTTTGCCTTTTTGCATTTCTTTTTATTGGGCATGGTCTTGATCCCTGCCTCATGTACGAGTTCACGAGCCTCCGTCCATAGTTCTTCAGGCACTCTATCAGATCTAATCCCTTGAATCTATTTCACACTTCCACTGTATAATCATAAGGGATTTGACTTAGGTCATACCTGAATGGTCTAGTGGTTTTGCCTACTTTCTTCAATTTCAGTCTGATTTTGGCAATAAGGAGTTCATGATCTGAGCTACAATCAGCTCCCAATCTTGTTTTTGCTGACTCTTTAGAGCTTCTCCGTCTTTGGCTGCAAAGAATATAATCAGTCTGATTGCAGTGTTGACCATCTCGTGATTGGCCATATGTCGAGTCTTCGTTTGTGTTGTTGGAAGAGGATATTTGCTGTGACCAGTGTGTTCTCTTGGCAAAAGTCTGTTAGCCTTTGCCCTGCTTCTTTTTGTACTCCAAGGCCAAATTTGTCTTGGAGTTATTCCAGGTATCTCTTGACTTCCTACTTTTTCTTTCCAGTCCCCTATAATGAAAAGGACATATTTTTTGGGTGTTAGTTCTAAAAGGTCTTGTAGGTCTTCACAGAAACGTTCAACTTCAGCTTGTTCAGCATTACTGTTCAGGACATAGACTTGGATTACTGTATTATTGAACGGTTTGACTTGGAAATGAACAGCAATCATTCTGTCATTTTTGAGGTTGCATCCAAGTACTGCATTTTGGACTCTTTTGTTGACTATGAGGGCTACTCCATTTCTTCTAAGGGATTCTTGCCCACAGTCGTAGATATAATGCTCATCTGAGTTAAATTCACCCATTCCATTCCATTTTAGTTCACTCATTCCTAAAATCTCAATGTTCACTCTTCCTGTTTGACCACTTCCAATTTGCCTTGATTCACACACCTAACATTCCAGGTTCCTATGCAATATTGTTCTTTACAACATCGGAATTTACTTCCATCAGCAGTCACATCCACAACTGGGTGTTGTTTTTACTTTGGCTCAGTCTCCTCAGTCTTTCTGGAGTTATTTCTCCACTCTTCTCTAGTAGTATATTGGGCACCTACCTACCTGGGGAGTTCATCTTTCAGTGTCCTATCTTTTTTCCTTTTCATACTGTTCATGGGGTTCTCAAGGCAAGAATACTGAAGTGGTTTGCCCTTTGTTCTCCAGTGGACCACATTTTGTCGGAATACTTCTCCATGACCCGTCGGTCTTGGGTGGCCCTACACGGCATGGCTCATAGTTTCATTGAGTTAGACAAGGCTGTGGTTCATGGGATCATTTTGATTAGTTTTCTGTGATTGTGGTTTTCATTCTGTTGGCCCTGTTATGGATAAGGGTAAGAGGCTTATGGAAGCTTCCTGATGGGAGAGGCTAACTGAGGGGGAAACTGAGTCTTGTTCTGATGGGCAGGGCTATGCTCACTTCACTTCAGTCATTCAGTCATGTCTGACTCTTTGCGGACCCATGGACTGCAGCATGCCAAGCTTCCCTGTCCATCACCAACTCCCAGAGCTTACTCAAATGAAACGTATATCACATCAGTGATGTAATCCAACCATTTCATCCTCTGTTGTCCCCTTTCTTCTCCCACCTTCAATCTTTCCCAGCATCAGGGTCTTTTCTAATGAGTCAGCTCTTCGCATCAGGTGGCCAAAGTATTGGAGTTTCAGCTTCAGCATTAGTCCTTCCAATGAATATTCAAGACTAATTTCCCTCAGGATTGACTGGTTGTATCTCTGTGCAGTCCAAGGGACTCTCAAGAGTCTTCTCCAACACCACAGTTCAAAAGCATCAATTCCTTGGCACTCAGTTTTCTGTAGAGTCCAACTCTCACATCCATACATGACCACTGGAAAAACCATAGCCTTGACTAGACAGACCTTTGTTGGCAAGTAATGTCTCTGCTTTTTAATATGCTGTCTAGGTTGATCATAGCTTTTCTTCCAAGGAGCAAGCATCTTTTAATTTCATGGCTGCACTCACCATCTGCAGCAATTTTGGAGCCCGAGAAAATTAAGTCTGTCACTGTTTCCATTGTTTGCCATGAAGTGATAGGACTGGATGCCATGGATTTCTGAATGTTGCATTTTAAACCAACTTTTTCACTCTCCTCTTCCACTTTCATCACAAGACTCTTTAGTTCTTCTTCACTTTCTGCCATAAGGGTGGTGTCATCTGCATATCTGAGGTTACTTATATTTCTCCTGGCAATCTTGATTCCTGCTTGAGCTTCATTCCGCCCAGCATTTTGCATGATACTCTGCATATAGGTTAAGTAAGCAGGGTGACAATATACAGCCTTGACGTACTCCTTTCCAGATTTGGAACCAGTCTGTTGTTCCATGTCTAGTTCTAACTGTTGCTTCTTGACCTGCATACAGATTTCTCAGGAGGCAGGTCAGGTGGTCTGGTATTCCCATCTCTTTAAGAATTTTGCACAATTTGTTGTGATCCACACAGTCAAAGACTTTTGGCATAGTCAGCAGAAGTAGATGTTTTTCTGATGATCCAACTGATGTTGGCAATCTTATCTCTGATTCCTCTGACTTTTCTAAATCCAACTTGAACATCTGGAAGTTCACAGTTTATAAGTATTGTTGAAGGCTGGCTTGGAGAATTTTGAGCATAACTTTGCTAGCGTGTGAGATGAGTGCAATTGTGCAGTAGTTTGAACATGGCTTGGCATTGCCTTTCTTTGGGATTGGAATGAAAACTGGCTTTTTTTAGTCCTTTGGCCACTGCTGAGTTTTCCAAATTTGATTACATATTGAGTGCATGCTCAGTAAATCTTTAATGCAATTTTCTGTTGATGGGCAAGCCTGTGTTCCCTCCCTGTTGTTTGACCTCAGGCCAAACTATGGTGGAGGCAATGAAGATAATGGTGACCTCCTTCAAAAGGTCCCATGCATGCACTGCTGCACTGAGTGCCCCTGACCCTGCAGCAGGCCACCACCAACCCACGCCTCTGCCAGAGACTCCTGGACACTCACAGGCAAGTCTGGGTCAGTCTTTTTTGGGGTCATTGCTCCTTTCTTCTGGGTGCTAGTGTGTACATGGTTTTGTTTGTGCCCTCCAAGGGTCAGTTTCCCCAGTCCTGTGTAAGTTCTGGTGGCTCTATGGTGGGATTAATGGTGATCTCCTCCAAGAGGGCTTATGCCATACCCAGGTCTGCTGTACCCAGAGCCCTTCCTTCTGGGCAGGCCACTGCTGACCCGTACTTCTGCAGGAGACATCAAACACAGATCTGGCTCAGTCTCCGTGGGTTCTCTGGGTTCTGGTGCACACAAAGATTGTTTGCACCATCTGAGTGTCTCAGCCTGGTTTGGGTTTTGATTCTAAACATGATTTCACCCCCCTACTGTCTTACTGGGCTTCTCTTTTGCCCTGGGACGTGGGGTATCTTTTTTGGTGGGATCCAACATTCTCCCATCGACTGTTGTTTAGCAGCAAGTTGTAATTTTGGAGTTCTTGCAGGAGAAGATGAGTGCCCGTCCTTCTACTCCAACATCTTCCTCTGCCACCAGACTCCTCTATCCATAGGGATTTTCCAGGCAAGAATACTGGAGTTGGTTGCCATGCTCTCCTCCAGGGGATCTTCCCAAACCAGGGATCGAACCTAGGTGTTCTGCATTGCAGGTGGATTCTTTACTGTCTGAGCCACCAGGTTACTCTGTGGCCAGTATGCAATCTGGAATTTTCTCCACTATTCTAAGCCTGTTTGCATTTATAAGACTCTAAAATTCTGTCTAAAAATGGTAGAATATAAGAAATACCATCATATTTTAATTCACTCTCTTTGGAAACAGTCATACTATTCATCTTCTGACTATCTTTTAAACAACTGTCTCAAAAAAGAGTACATTTTAAGTGCTGTTATGTGGATTCCATCCTATTCCCAGATTAAGGTCAGGGCTACTGAATGCCTTGCCATAATGATAGCCTCTAGTTCCAAGAGGGAGTAGAGAAGTAGGGAGTATAGGAAGTTTCTCTGTGATGAGCATAGTAGTTTGATGGACATTTAGTTTGCAAAGGATTTGTAAATCCATGTTATTTATTCAGTGGTTCTTTACCATCCCTAATGAACTTCCAGTAAATAAGTTGTTTGTTTAGAATCTTAAAACCTTCTCTTCCTGCATTATGCATCCTAAAATAAAATACACCAAAAGCCTTATAAGTCGACGACAACTTTTCTTGATAATGCCTGCAAATATTCCAAAGAATCTCTTGGCGTGTGTACTGCTTAATTCACTTGTTCTGATATTGAACTAAAGGGCTTTGAGTCTATTGACCATTCCTGGTCTGCAAGGAATATTTCATCAGCAGCTGTCACTACTTAGATTTTACCTTGAATGAGTGTCTAGTCTTCTCATGCTTTAGCTTTAAGTTCTGGAGCATCCACTACTAATAAAGAATAATCCTCTGACCCCGTATGAGAAATTTTTCCCTTTTTGTTTTTTTGTAAATAATGTGTCTCTGTATCATGCAGACTGTTGCCTACCCTCAGCGTTTTTAACCCATTGCACGATCCTGCTCAGTCCTAAAGAAGCATTTCTACTGTCTGTTGATTAATCTTCTATGAAGTCACCACATTCCTTATTTTCATATACTTTAAATTATTTTATTATTTCCATTTGGATTTCATCAAATTCCAATTTTGGGTTGTCAGATATTTTAAATTCTCAGTATATTTTCATTTAACAAGCCTGATTGATTTACTAGTTTTTATCACGTCTGAAAAGCAATGCACATATTCTACATACACTCCATAAACTGAGCCTTAGGTTGGGCGGGGACCAGATGACGACTGTGTGATAGATATTGTCATCTGTTGATAGAAAGCGGTGTCATTTTGGTTTTACAATGATCATAGTTCAGTTTTAATCTTTAAAATATCCTGAAAGTAGAGACTCACAGACATAGAGAACAAATTTATGGTTACCAGCGGGGAAGAGGAGAGGAGGGGTATTTAGGGACTTTGGGACTGACATGTACACACTGCTAAATTTAAAATGGATAACCAACAAGGACCCACTGTATAGCACAGAGAACTCTGCTCAATGTTATGTAACAAGCTAAATGGGAAAATAATTTGAAAGAAAAGAGATACAGGTATATGTATAACTGAATTACTTTGTTGTACACATGAAACTAGCCCAACATTATTAATCAACTATACTTCAATATAAAATGAAAAGTTAAAAAAAATAAGTACAGCTCCTAAGAAAAGCAAGTTAGAAACCTTCTACAAAATTACAAACATGCATATCTTTTACCTTAAATAAATAAATAAATAAAATACCCTAGAGAGGAAAAGTTTCTGTGTGTAGATAAATGCAAAGTTTATCTATTATGAAGTAATCAAATTTATTATCCTTTTTTAAGAATGTTAGGTGTGCAAAATAAATTGGTAAGAAAGTTGATAAAAATCATTCATAATAATCGGTAGGATTTTTGTGTACTTAAAACGTTATCAGGAAATATGCTAAATGAATGGTTAGAATGTACTGTACACTTAAAATGTACTAGAGAAATGTGCTTATGTTTAAAATGCATTGTCTCATTTTTTCCTCTAAAATGAACTTATTGGATAATCATTTTCAGTCCTGTTTTCCAATGCAGAAACCAAGCTTTAGAGAGATTGACTTGCCCCCAAACACAAGCTTACAAGCAATAGGGATAAGATTCATATTTTTAAGTGATAAATGCAAAATATGAAGTGGTGTGTATATAGAATATTATTAATGTGAAAAGAAAAATTAATAGGTATGTATGTGTTTATTAAAACACATAGATGGATACATAAGGGATTGGACCAATTATTATCTCAGGATAGGAGTCTGGGTGGCTGGGAAAAAAGGGAGAGAGGGAGAATCACTTTTTGTTATATGTACCTTTGTGTTTTGTGGCTGTATTTATTCTTCAAAAACAAATGTAAGGATGCTGTCTAGGGGAAAAGTGAGTCGTAAACCTGTAGTTTGGGCCCAACATTTCAACTTAAAAGTATTCTGTTCTTGGAGTTGCTGATTGCTCTGAAACTTTGGGCTGTAATCAAATAACATATCCTCAAAAATATGTCTAAACTGAATTTGAATGAATGAATGATGCAGGTGAGTGTTTAGTATACCATAATGTATATAAGAATATATGATATTATTAGCCTTATTTAGAATATTCATCTCAATTAAATACATTTCACTATACAAAAATTTGAAATGCAGTAAATTTTATACAGAAGATCTGAGAATGTGCTTGACCCAAACACTAAGAAAAGCAGAGAGGCAAAAGTTGAGTTGGATGAGTCCAGTTAAGGTAAAATGAGCAACCTCTCTTAGCCTCAGACCTGACTCTAGGGACTGTGTCATTAACTCATTCCTAGGTCTGTGATTCCAGAAACATATCTTGAAAATAAAACTCTGCTTTCACACAATGAAAAAATACATATGCATAAAAAAGTGTGAACATTCTTATTATAAACTAACTATATAGTTTTGTAAAATAGCAATTCTATTTATTTTCAAAAATAAGGTTTACCAAAGACAAAGGTTAAGATGACAAACTGGCAAAAAATGATAGAACTTTTGTAAAAAGGGACCAATGTCCTTAGCATAAAAGACCCCTTATCAAAGAAAGAAAAGATGAAAACCCCAATAGAAAAAGGACTAAGAGAGTAAGTAGATTAAAGAAGAAACAAATGTTCCATGGAATGCACATTTTTAAATGTTTTTTTTTTTTTTTCCTATCAGATTGGCAAGCATTTTTCAAGTTACTATATTTAATATTGTTTGGGTATGGAAAAATATATACTTTTATATTGCTAGAGGGAATATACATTTTTACAGCCTATCTGGAAAACGTTTTGGCAGCAACTTCACTTTCACTTTTCACTTTCATGCATTGGAGAAGGAAATGGCAACCCACTCCAGTGTTCTTGCCTGGAGAATCCCAGGGACGAGGGAGCCGGGTGGGCTGCCATCTATGGGGTGGCACAGAGTTGGACACAACTGAAGCAACTTAGCAGCAGCAGCATGTGCTTTAAAAAGACAAAGGAAATACATCAAAATATCATCAATAATTTGCTTTGAATAGATTACTTTTATTTTAATCTTTATGCTTTTCAATGTTTTCTAAAAATACCAATGAAAATTTACTATACTTATATTCAGCTATATTAATAACTTTAAATTAGTTGTGTGTACAACTTTCTTCAAGGTATCATATGTTGGATTTAACAGTAAAGCCATAGCTTTGACTCTACAGACCTTTGCTGATAAATGTCTGTATAGTCAAAGCTATGGTTGTCCAGTAGTCATCTACGTATATAAGAGTTGGACTATAAAGAAGGCTGAGCACTGAAGAATTAATGCCTTTGAATTGTGGTTTTGAAGAAAATTGTTGAGAGTCCCTTGGACAGCACGGAGATCAAACCAGTCAATCCTAAAGGAAATCAACTTTGAATATTCATTGGGAGGACTGATGCTAAAGCTGAAGCTCCAGGACTCATGTGAAGGGTCGACTCATTGCAAAAGACCCTGATGCTGGAAAAGATTGAAGGCAGGAAGAGAAGGGGGTGACAGAGGATGAGGTAGTTGAATAACATCACTGACTCAATAGACATGGGTTTGAGCAAACTCCGGGAGATGGTGAAAGACAGGGAAGGTTGGTGTGCTGCAGTTATGGGGTCGCAAAGCGTCAGACACAATTTAGTGACTGAATAGCAGCAGCAAGAACAAAAGTATTTTCTATATAACTTGGCCTTGTTATTTACCTACAGATTTTAAATAAACTATTGTTAATGGCAACATGTAAGCTGGAATTAATCAACAATCTAGTATTGTATCTGTGCCTAAGTTTCTGTCACAGTTGAGTAAGTTACCACTTTGCTAGAGATCCAGACATTTAGATATTTGTCCTTAATCAAGTATATGTTTCAAATAAAGTATCTGCAATTTGGGGATGCTCAACCACTGATGACATGGAAAAACATTCCTAATGAATTTTTAGGAGTGACTAATATAATTGTGTGTGCCAACAAAGGTCCGTCTAGTCAAGGCTATGGTTTTTCCAGTGGTCATGTATGGAAGTGAGAGTTGGACTGTGAAGAAAGCTGAGCGCCGAAGAATCAATGCTTTTGAACTGTGGTGCTGGAGAAGACTCTTGAGAGTCCCTTGGACTGCAAGGAGATCCAACCAGTCCATCCTAAAGGAGGTCAGTCCTGGGTGTTCATTGGAAAGACTGACGCTAAAGCTGAAACTCCAATACTTTGGCCACCTCATGCGAAGAGTTGACTCATTGGAAAAGACCCTGATGCTGGGAGGGATTGGGGGCAGGAGGAGAAGGGGACAACAGAGGATGGTATGGCTAGATGGCATCACTGACTTGATGGACATGAGTTTGAGTAAACTCCGGGAGTTGTTGATGGACAGGGAGGCCTGGTGTGCTGCAATTCATGGGGCCGCAAAGAGTTGGACACGACTGAGCGACTGAACTGAACTGAACTGAATATAATTGTGAGTATACATGACTAGTATAATTCAGAATTGAAGAATTTTAGCATGGATTTTCCAGTAGTCATGTATGGATGTGATAGTTGGACCATAAAGAAGGCTGGGCATCAGAGAATTGATGCTTTAGAACTGTGGTGTTGGGGAAGACTCTTGAAATTCTCTTGGACTGCATGGAGATACAACCAGTCAATCTTAATCAGTCCTGAGTATTCATTGGAAGGACTGATGCTGAAGTTGAAACTCCAATACTTTGGCCACCTGATAACAAAAAACCGACTCATTGGAAAAAGACCCTGATGCTGGGAAAAATTGAGGGCGGGAGGAGAAGGGGGCCACAGAGGATGAGATGGTTAGATGGCATCACTGACTCAGTGGACATGGATTTGAACAAACTCTAGGAGATGGTGATGGACAGGGAAGCTTGGGGTCCATGGGGTCGCAGAGTTGGACATGACTGAGTGACTGAACAACAACAACATTTGATTAGGTGATGTTTACCATACTATTCTCTCTTCCTATCTATCAGATCAAGCTTTTAACTTGAGTGTTTTTGGTTGTTATTAGAATACTGCTTTCACTAAGGTAGATAGACAGTAGCTTTTATTTTGGTATCATTAAAATGAGAAAAGACAATAAAAGCAGCAAGGTTTTCACTTTCAGTTGCTCAATCATGTCTGACTCTTTGTGGCCTACCAAGCTCCTCTGTCCATGGAATTTTCCAGGCAAGAATACTGGAGTGGGTTGCCATTTCCAACTCTAGGGGTTCTTCCTGGCCCAGGGATTGAACCCGCATTGGCAGATTTATTCTTTACCACTAGCACCACCTGGGTAGCCCCAGTTTTATATTTCTTGCATACATGAGGCTACACATAAAGTAAGGAATTGTTTCTGAATGTGTTTTAATTTTTTAGAAGATAAAAAGTAAGAACATCATAACTTTTTAAAAATTTTCTGATGTAAAGTCAATGACATGACAGTTATTGATTACTGTATTTGAAGATAATCTTAAAATATTAAACTCTCAAGTATTCATGATTTTACTAAATAATAATTGTAATTCACTTACAAATCAGTGTGGCATTTACATTGCCTTAAAGACAGGGTGCTCAATTCTTCCCGTATTTGGGTTAGCAGAAGTTGTCATTCTTCAAATGTTCAACAAGTTCCTATGACATCTAGATGCCATGCAATACGCTAGTGATAAAAGATACCCAAGACAAGTTTCCTGTCTAAGGAGCTTAGAGTCTGGTTGAAGAAGACAGGCATGGAGACTAATGAAAGAAATGAGGCATTATAGGAAATATGATAAAAATCTGCACTGGGGGGTAGGTAGAAACACAAATTAGGAGAGGTGAGAGAAGGAGAAGCTGATGAGGAGTTGAATTTATATTTGAGGGAAGAAAGGTAGGAGATGAGATCAGATCTCTTCATATAAGAAGTGCTGAACTGAATTTTTATTTTACTTTTTTTTTTTTGAACTGAATTTTTTTTTTTTTTTTTTTAGATCTTTGGCCCATTTTTTGATTGGGTCATTATTTTTCTGGAGTTGAGCTGTAGGAGTTGCTTGTATATTTTTGAGATTAGTTGTTTGTCGGTTGCTTCATTTGCTATTATTTTCTCCCATTCTGAAGGCTGTCTTTTCACCTTGCTAATAGTTTCCTTTGATGTGCAGAAGCTTTTAAGTTTAATTAGGTCCCATTTGTTTATTTTTACTTTTATTTCCAATATTCTGGGAGGTGGATCATAGAGGATCCTGCTGTGATGTATGTCAGAGAGTGTTTTGCCTATGTTCTCCTCTAGGAGTTTTATAGTTTCTGGTCTTACGTTGAGATCTTTAATCCATTTTGAGTTTATTTTTGTATATGGTGTTAGAAAGTGTTCTAGTTTCATTCTTTTACAAGTGGTTGACCAGATTTCCCAGCACCACTTGTTAAAGAGATTGTCTTTAATCCATTGTATATTCTTGCCTCCTTTGTCAAAGATAAGGTGTCCATATGTGCGTGGATTTATCTCTGGGCTTTCTATTTTGTTGAACTGAATTTTTAAAGTAATGAGATGATCAGAATAGTTGAAACTGGATAGAAGGAGCAGCATAAGAAAGCAGGGATCGTAGAATAATCTGGCTGCCCTTTGGGGAAATGAAATGTAGAGAGATGTAGCTGGAATGTAGTAGACACAAACAGGGGAAGGAAAAGAGGCTATCAGCACCTGGCTAGGAAAAGTTTTCTGTGTTTTTCCTAGCCATGGCAGATTATCCTGTAGGCAGCTGTCAGCTACAGAGGATTATTTTTAGCAGGGGAAGATTACTGAATTTCCCATTATAAAGGCAGGGTTTCTTGTACATTGAATGAATACTAGAACTGACTAAAGTTCCTTGGTACTACCGAACTACATGCTTTCCAGCATTTTCTGTAGCACAACTCTTTTTTCCCCCTAAAGGAATTATTTTGGTGCTTCAATAAGAAAAACAGATACAAAGGAAATATAGGGTCCTTAACAATTTTAAATCTTGGTCTAGACTAATTCATTGTTCCAGCAACCCCTGATACTCCTAAATTGAAATCCACTAATGTGGCCCATGTCACATGTACAGAAATGACACCCGATTTTCAATTGATAGAGGTACCAAAACAGAGAAGTATGGAAACCCAAAGCCCCTTTTCAGGTGAAGGCTTAGATTCCTAATAAAGGCTCTGTTAGGAATTTCATCCCCTTTTGTAAAGTTTGAAAGTCTGACTATATTCTTATAATTGTGGGGGCAAAAGTATTTTGATAAGATATATCAGAATATCTTACAATATCATTGTAACTAAAGGGAAAATTAACAAATTTGAAGCAGAATATTTTTAATGAATTCATTAAAATTCTGAAAAAGATACCTTCAATTACAGCAGCACATGTATTTTAGCTAATGATTAAGAGTTTGTGATTGAGAATTGCTTTCCTAAGTACTTATTTACTTCCGCAGGTCCTTTCTAGGACATTATTTGGTTTCTTAGTTTCAGCCTTTCTGTACTTTGCTCTTACAGTAGGATTTTTTTAGAAAGTTATCATCATCATTACACTATCATCACATCATTACATTATCACTACAAGGGCTTCCCTTGTGGCTTAGCTGGTGAAAAATCAGCCTGCAATATGGGAGACCTGGGTTCAATCCCTGGGTTGGGAAGATCCCCTGGGGAAGGGAAAGGCTACCCACTCCAGTATTCTGGCCTGGAGAATTCCATGGACTGTATAGTCCATGGGGTCACAAAAAGTCGGACATGACTGAGTGACTTTCACACTTCACATCACCATCATTAATTTGTCCTTGTGTTTCATTTTTTGAATTTCAATTGTTTGGATAATATTTTGTATGTTTTACTTCTTGTCTCAGGGCAAAAGAGTGCACATGTCAACCGTGTAAATGTTTGTTGAGTTGAACAGGCTTTAAAAGTACATCATTAAATCACTATGGATTTATCTATTCTAAAATTTCTATTAAGCTATCTGAAGGAGAAGTGTGTAAAACTGAAACTCATTTAAATTATAATAGGAAATGTACCAATATTCCAAATTAGCAGTTTTTTCCCATTTTACAGGGATAAAGTTTATTTTCTAGTCATGTCAGTATAGTTTCAACATTGCATAATGTGTTGCTTAACAATATGCAGAAGAAATGACAGTAGAAAAGAGTATTTGTGATATAGTAGATATCATATATAATTTAGCCATATAATAAAAGATTATATTATAATGGAGGCTAGACTATGTATGTTTGATATATATATAATATATGTATATATATATATTCTAGTGCAGTGTGTTATAATGTTTTCTATTACTGTAAGATAGTAAAAATAAGTATATATACTATATATATTATATGTATATAATATATATAATGGAATAAAAGACATTTTAACGGTCACTGTATTATTTTACATATACATGTTTGTAGGTGGCATCAGGTATGCTGATATGCTTCATAATAATTGTTTAAAACTCCAGAATGAGATTTGTTCCCATTATAATCAAGCAGGATAAGGCATTTTGAAAAAAAAAAAGAAAGGACTTATTCTCTGGTAATTAAAATTAACTATATGAAAAGATTTGGACTCTGTGATTCCACATGGTTTTTCTACCCATCCCCCAAGCTTAATGACTTAGATGATCCTGTTGTATTCGCTTGTCCATAGCAAAGACAGATGGCTCAGCCAGGGAATTCTCCACTAGCTCTGCCTCTCTGAAACCACAAAGTCAGGAAATGTAATCAGAGTGCTCAGCTGAACCAGAGCAAGAGCTTTCCTAATGGGTAACTGTGACTTGAGAAATTACATCCATTAGATAAAGTGATTAAATATACATCAGTCCTTTGGCAAGGGAGCCATGAAGATATTGCAATAGAACATCATCATGTGACCTGTCTCTCCTGCTGGGAAAAAGAAACATGTTTTTACCTTTGACATGTATTATCTCTAAATTCCTCAGCTCAGTTTCAGGGAGACATTTTTTATAACAGGATTTATACAGTTCTGATTTTCTGTGAACTAGAAAACATACAAAACATTACAAAATATTTCAGAATTGCTCATTCCTCCACACTGTTTTTGTTTTATATTGTTTTTCTTCATGTTTTAGGCATTTCATACTTCAAGAATTTTTTTAATTCTTCCAGTAGAAACCATTTGTGTCCCCACATTAGACTTTTTTCACTTATATATACACATCTTAAATATATACTTAGAAAAAATTTTGTTGTGCCAATGTTCATGCAGCTTTCTCTTAGCATTCTAAATAGTTTATGTTAAAATCATGTTAAAAGAAAATTTAGCTTTAAAAAGAAATATCACTATAAAATAGCATTGACCTTGAATGTATTTATAGTTGTAGAGAGTCCTGTTTCTTACTCTTAGTTATAACTACCTTTTGATTAATAATATGCTGCCCATCATATATTAATATACTTTCTACTAACCTACTTGAATCCATGCATTTAAAATGTTCTTTTTAAGTGATGAATAATCTTTCACTTTTTCCCTGGTGACCATCAGCAGATCGGAGAAGGCAATGGCACCCCACTCGTACTCTTGCCTGGAAAATCCCATGGACGGAGGAGCCTGGTAGGCTGCAGTCCATGGGGTCGCTAAGAGTCGGACACAACTGAGCAACTTCACTTTCACTTTTCACTTTCATGCATTGGAGAAGGAAATGGCAACTCACTCCAGTGTTCTTGCCTGGAGAATCCCAGGGACGGGGGAGCCTGGTGGGCTGCTGTCTATGGGGTCGCACAGAGTCAGACATGACTGAAGAGACTTAGCAGCAGCAGCAGCAGCAGCAGCAGATAACTGCAAGATGACTGACAGAAAATGTGTTTACAGTTATGGACTCATAGATAACTAAGTTGAAAATACCCTCCAAAAGAGTCAACTTCCTCACTTTATAGATAAATCCCTGAGTGCTCAACCTGTGTCTAGCATAATAGAAAGCACAATTAAAGACATGAGCAAAAGTAATCATCATTTTTGAAGTTTTCTTAGTGGATTCCTGAGCACACTTATATATATACTAATTCCTCTCTGCCAAACCAAGATTTCTCTTCGTATTCTTTTTTTATAATTAATTTTATTTATTTATTTATGCTGGGTCTTCATCAGTGTCAGGCTTTTCTCTAGTTGCAGCGAGCAGGGCGCTGCTCTCCAGTTGCAGTATGTGGGCTTCTCATTGTGTGGTGTCTCTGGTTGTGGAGCGTGGGCTCTAGAGCACAGGCTCAAAAGTCGTGGCACCTCTGCTTAGTTGCTCCACGGCTTATAGGCTCTTCCGAGATCAAGGATCAAACGAACGTCTCCCACACGGCAGGCAGATTCTTTACTACTGAGCCACTAGGGAAGCCCTCTCTTTATATTCGTAAATCTCCAAGTCCTCAGTCAGCAGTTTTTACTATCTTACAGCAGTTAAAAAAAAAAAAAAGTCCTTCTTTAATTACCTGTAAATTATATACGAAGGAAAAATGGAACCAGAATTGTAATACAGAAAAGTACCTTACAGATGTATAGTTAAAACCTCCCATTGTATAAATGTTCTTGGTGCCAGAGATAGTTTAGCTATAATGTAACAAGTTAAAGTCAAGTCTGTGAAGTCATTTATTGGTAGAAAGGCTTTGAACTAAAAATATAACAGACCTGATATGTTTCTATGAAACATTTTTATGTACACGATGATTCTAGATTCCTATATGTACTACCCTCAGTGTTTAGTAAAATTATGCCGTAACTTACAATGTAGTGCAGATATTATAATTTACAGAATTGACAATATTTTAATTCTCTCTGGCCATTGAAAATGTTCCATTTAATATTCCAAAATTGGGAGTTGAGGAAAAAGTATTCAATAGATAAGCAAAATATGTGGTTCAGTGCAGAAATTGAAATAAATAAAATGGATTATATAGAAAATTGTATAGAAAATAATAACTATGAGAGAAAACTGGAGAACTCTTATGTAATTTTGACATTTCTCTTTTATTGGGGTCTTGAGGTTTGAGCTTCTTTGAACCTCTTCTTGATTAAGGAATAGAGAAAAAAGTATACAACCATTGAATCAAGGTTTTGTTGTCTGCCTACTATGTGCCTTGTTAGGCTAACCATTGGGAAATGACAGATGAATAAGATGCCACATTATGATGAGAGGAACTACTTTGGAGATTTAATTAAAGTTGTCCTGGGGGAAATAATCCTTGGGCTGGCTCCTGAAGGATGAATGGGAATGCTCCATTGGACCACGGCCACTTAGCTAGATTTCTGGATAGGTGTGTGGGCCTGAATTTCAGGGAATGAGGCTAGGATCACTTAAGAAAGGCTTTTGTAGTTAATCTCATAAACAAACATTGATGATTTTTATTACAAGTAGAGAAGTGATGTTGTCAGTTTTTATTTACCACTTTGCTATTAATATGTAGTCTGTAGATTAGAGGTAAAGAGTGAAAACCTAGACATAAGAAACTATTGTGATAATGTAGATAAGATGTAAAGAATAAAGAGACAAACTGTGGGGGTGTAAAAGGAAATGAATTTAGGGGTGATTTAAAAAGAATAATTAGTAGGACTTGTTGACTGGATATTAAGAGTCTATTCTGAATCCCCAGATAGTGGGTGATATTTGTTACTTCTAGTACTGGCTACTGATTAGTTGAGTCATTTAATGATGAGAGTAATATAAAAGTATAGGAAAAATAGATAAGAGTTTGTCAAATCTGAAGGACGTATCTGCTGCTACTGCTGCTAAGTCACTTCATTCGTGTCCGACTCTGTGCGACCCCATAGATGGCAGCCCACCAGGCTCCCCTGTCCCTGGGATTCTCCAGGCAAGAACACTGAAGTGGGTTGCCATTCAAAGGACGTATCTAGGTTGGAAAATAATTGTTTTTTTCATGTTTTTACAATGGAAAGCCTTTCCATCCTTAGTTTGTATCCTTAGTTTGTAAAAAGGCAATCCATATGATAATCAACAAACAACTGCATATGTGCAGTGGTGCTATTTTAGCTGATTTCCATTGGCTCATGAGTTGACTGCTGCCCTAAGTCCTCTCTGAGAGGCACCACATGACAGCTAGGAAGTGGGCCATCTCTCTCCCACATCTCTTCTTCCTGAGTGTGCACCAGTTTTGAGTACCTGCCGTCTTACTTAGGAAAAAGGCTTAGTCCCTCTGGAACATGGTCATGAAAAGTTGCCAGTTCCTTATGTAGGTCCTGCATCTATTGAAATTCAAATTCAACTGGGCATCACATATTTTATCTGGCAACCCTGTCCTATATTTTTCTAAAATGTTCATCCTTTTCTGTCTCCTCATGACCTCATTATATAAGCTCTAGATTAGAATGTACTCCGTAAATTCTGGGACATGAACTTTAAGTGCATATGAAGGGTGGGGTCAGGGGGAGGTCGTCTACCAGTCAGTTCCAGGTACTTCTGACACTAATTCCTGGGTTTATTTTCAGTGTTTTCATTTATCGATGACTTCACATAAAACCTTAATGTGTTTATAACTCAGGCAGAATGATGGAATAGTAATAACAGGGCCCCAGGTGTGTTTTGAGCATTAATTAGTTAATTATGGAACAGTTGAGAGGCATACTAAATAGCATAGAATTCAAGGCTTTTCACTTCAATTGGGGGTCCACTTAAAGAGCACTTTACTAAGCCAGGGAAAACAAATACAACTTGCCCATGAGGTACACAACCCACTAGGAAGGCTGATCTCCTAGTGTGGCCACTTGCATGAAAATATATCCCCTGGGTGTCAAAGGCTTTCTAAGAGCAATGATTCATGAGCCTCTTGGATTTTTAGGATGGTATTATTAAAATATTTTCATCTGTACTCTTAAACAGTTACTTGACTTGATTAAAATATTTTATGCTTTGATCCAGAAGTTACAGGTGTAAGTGGAAATGACAGACTACTCCAAAAAAAAAAAAATCCTAGAGGAGAGAGGGAAATGAGTTAGGAAGATGGAGAGAGTGATGGGTGGGTCAGTGCCTAGAGATTTTAGACAAACTTGCAATACTAATGCTTCTAGTTTATGTTCTCTAGATTCCATTCTTATTAGTTCAGGATCACTGTAATACATAAAAATATTTATTAAAAAAGACCAATCGGTTATCAGCAAATTGATGTGGAAGAGGAGGAGACATGTAGATGACTCAGCCCCAGTCCCATTCCCCGTCCTAATCTTCATGTGAAATAGTCAACCTTTCAAGCACACTGAGTTCTGTCCAGTCTGAGGCTCAAATGATTTGAATAGTTATCTCAAAACTATTGTGCAGGTGTCTTGTTTTCTATATTTTTGTTGTCTGCGTTTTTCCTCTCCTGGCTTTCCCACCTACTATGAGAAGTCATATACTGTATCATGTACATTTGTATATTATATGCCTTTTTCATTGAGCATGACATTCCCACCTGAACCCATGCTTTAGCGAGAACAATGATAAGTTTCTCTGCACCTGTTCCATGTTTAGTAAGTTTCCAGTTCCTTTTGGTGTCAAACAATAGCAGGTATCTGTGCAGTCCCTCAGGTCACTACTGTGCTTGGTTTGTTGTCAAGGTAGCAGCTGAACTATATCTTTCACAAACAGATGGTAAATTTTTTTCCAGCTTGAGCAGAGCACCTCCCATTCATTAGCAGAAATGCCCCTAGAGACCCATTTCTGTGTTGCCTACATGGCTCAATCATTGTATACTTTAAAATGTCTAACATGTTCAGTGTTGAATTGTTTTAAAACATTTAAGTATCCTAGTAAATCCTCTGCATTGAGATGAATAAAAAGGGTTCGGTTTCTCAAGTCAAGACTGAAAAGGTCTATGAGAAATGCCAAGTCATGGTAGATTCATTTGGGAAAAACAGGAAAGTTTTGTGCAAAAGATTCATGATCTTCGGTATTAAATTTTGGAATTAAGAATAGACCTAAATAATGAGATTTTCTGATGATCTTTTCCATTTTTGTATCCCCTGAGCAAGCCCATTTTCTTTTTGAGAAATTGACTAAGGCAGGAAAGAGGGGGCAAGTGTTAGGGCATCACTGGTCCTTCTTCCCTTGTTTGTTTACAAGTGGTGAGACAAATGACCTCCCACAGCAGCACAGGTTAATCAAGAGACTCAGAGGAGCTGCGGATGAGACACTCCTTATTGATATTTCAGTAAGAATTCTCCGTTTTGGTGGTTTCAAGGCAGATGACAATAGCTCCTCAGCCTATACATCCCAACAAGCAGACCTATTGACATAGAACTTCATCATGTGTTCCAGGAAGGCAATTTTAAGTGTAGAATACTCCCATGTTTTAGCAAGGATGCTAGGTCGCTGTTTTTCAACTAGACTGGAAAGTCTAATCTATAATACCTTTGTTCAAACAGTCTTTGGTTTCTAACAGATTATAACTTTAGAAAAGAAATTTTCTTGGGAATGAGAAAAATACAGGATAGGCACCGTTAGTTTTATTTTGGGTGAAGTTGATAGTAGGGAAAACATAGCCAAGGATATCATCCTTGTTCCTAATACTAACAACATGGAACTTTGGGAGCTCAGGAAGAAGGTAAGCAACAAATGTTCTCACCTTCAGCAGAACCTTCTGGTAAATATACTTGTTCTGTTCATTTGGTTTTTATTTTATTGGTTTTTAAATTTCTGTATTGACTTGAAATACCTGTTTATGCTGTGTGTTATCTTATAACTTGCACTTTTATCTCAGTCAGTATCCCCCTTTCCATAGGTTTTTTCCCCTATCACCTTTTAAAGGGTCTACTGACCTGAACATGATGAAAACTTTCAAAGCAGGGAGAATTGAGTTTGGCTTGCCTCGGCCCCTTTCTGGTATAATAGTATCAAAGAACTGTCTCTAAGTCTCTGTAAATTGAGATGAGAATAATAACTGTTTCTGAAAAGATTATAATTCTAACACAGTACTTAATGCTGCATTATCTATATATTAGTTTTCTTCTATAGGACAACCAAACCCCACCTTCGCTCAAAAATCATGTTCTCTCCTGATGGCATTTATAGTTTTGTAAAAGCTCTCTTATCACTAGCCAATTTTCTAAGCTATGCACACCACAACTCAGTACCAACTTTGTCATGAAATTACCTAAAGATAGCCTAAGAGTAGAGATTCTATGAAAGAACTCTGGGAACTCCTAAATTGAGATATGTATCATCAAGCTGCAATTTGCTGGCTATTCTTCTATACAGATGAGAGCCAGGGCCTCTATTTAGGCCATTTGATGCCCATCTTACATGGCAGCTGTGATATTTTAACTCATGCAGTAATTGGGGTTGTATTTGCAATACAATCAGCTCAAATCTAATTTATCAATTTTATGAGGTCTGAAACATGGTCAGAGCTCCCTTTCAGAGCCTTGAGGAAAAGCTGCTTTGCCAAGATAACAGAGGGCATGACTCAGGCTTTTCTGACTTGCAATCCTGCTTCACATCAGACCCATAAACTTTTATATTTAGCGACCTTCTCCTCCCGTGTGTTTTGGATTTTTTCATCTAAAGGCACAGCTGTGATGTCAGTGATGTCAGCGGTGGGAATTTCCATCTCTGGGTTTATTATCTTGAGGAGTTTTTCCTGCTTGGACAAAGGATTTTAGGTGGCTTTCCGTAAAACACACGTGAAAGGGATCACTAAAAGGAATTTCAAAATAAATTAGACATTATTGGCAGTGAAGAAAACAGTCCAAGCAACAGGGAACTTTGTTTTGTGTTTGACAGAAGGGCTTCCACATACTTGTGTATTGCTAGGATGATGATTATTTATACAGGTCAGATACATCTTCTTAAGGTTTGTCCTCTAGTCTCTTTTGACCAAGCCCAATACTCTACAAGGTTGAAAGATTCTGATGACGCATGAGTAGGAGGATGTCTTTTTAAGCCAAAGTATATGATTACACATCCTTAGTTTCATAAGATAACTTCTCACCAAAGGGCTTTACTTTGTGGTTTCTCATGGTTCACACTTCTGATAATTCCTAGGTGATGGTTAATAGTTCAGTGTTGTTAGGTTCCAATGAAATAATATATACTAAAAAGCCTCTAAGTGTTGTCAAGAAGCAACAGTTAGAACCGGACATGGAACAACAGACTGGTTCCAAATCGGGAAAGGAGTAATTCAAGGCTGTGTATTGTCACCATGCTTATTTAACTTATATGCAGAGTATATCATGCGAAATGCCAGGCTGGATGATGCACAACCTGGAATCAAGATTGTCAGGAGAAATATCAGTAACCTCAGATAACGGAGATGACACCACCCTTACATGGATGGAGGAGCCTGGTAGGCTACCATCCACGGGGTTGCAAAGAGTCGGACATGACTGAGTGACTTTACTTACTTACTTATGTAAGAAAGCAAAGAAGAACTAAAGAACCTCTTGATAAAAGTGAAAGAGGGGAGTGAAAAGTTGGATTAAAGCTCAACATTCAAAAAACGAAGATCATGGCATCCAATCCCATCACTTCATGGCAAATAGATGGGGAAATAGTGGAAACAGTGGCTGAGTTTATTTTTGGGGGCTCCAAAATCACTGCAGATGGTGACTGCAGCCATGAAATTAAAAGATGCTTACTCCTTGGGAGGAAAGTTATGACCAACCTAGATAGCATATTAAAAAGCAGAGACATTACTTTGCCAACAAAGGTCCGTCTAGTCAAGGCTATGGTTTTTCCAGTGGTCATGTATGGATGCGAGAGTTGGACTGTGAAGAAAGCTGAGCGCCGAAGAATTGATGCTTTTAAACTGTGGTGTTGGAGAAGACTCTTGAGAGTCCCTTGGACTGCAAGGAGGTCCAACCAGTCCATCCTAAAGGAAATCAGTCCTGGGTGTTCTTTGGAAGGACTGATGCTAAAGCTGAAACTCCAATACTTCGGCACCTCATGTGAAGAGTTGACTCGTTGGAAAAGACCCTGATGCTGGGAGGGATTGGGGCAAGAGGAGAAGGAAACAACAGAGGATGAGATGGCTGGATGGCATCACTGACTCGATGGACATGAGTTTGAGTGAACTCCAGGAGTTGATGATGGACAGGGAGACCTGGCGTGCTGCAATTCATGGGGTCGCAAAGAGTCAGACACGACTGAGCGACTGAACTGAACTGAACTGAAGTGAAAAGCACTGCAGATGGTGACTGCAGCCATGAAATTAAAAGAGGTTTGGTCCTTGGAAGAAAAGGTATGACCAACCTAGACAGCATATTAAAAAGCAGAGACATTACTTTGCCAACGAAGGTTCCTCTAGTCAAAGCTAGACTGGTTTTTCCAGTAGTCATGTATGAATGTGAGAGTTGGACTATAAAGAAAGCTGAGCACTGAAGAATTGATGCTTTCAAACTGTTGGAGAAGACTCTTGAGAGTCCCTTGGACTGCAAGGAGATCAAACCAGTCCATCCTAAAGGAAATCAGTCCTGAATATTCATTGGAAGAAACTTCAATACTTTGGCTACCTGTTGCACAGAACTGACTCACTGGAAAAGACCCTGTTGCTGGGAAAGATTCAAAGTAAGAGGAGAAGGGGACAACAGAGGATGAGATGGTCGGATGGCATCACTGACTCAATGGACATTAGTTTGAGTAAGCTCCGGGAGTTGGTGTTAGATAGGGAAGCCTGGCATGCTGCAGTCAATGGGTTTGCAAAGAGTCAGACACGATTGACCAACTAAATGGAAATAAACTGAAAAAGCTTTATAAAGCTTTAAAAGCCTTATAAAGCATATCAAAATATGCTTTTAATGATGATTCATTGATTCTAAATAATATGATATGGTTGATCATTTTTCAATTAAGTATGTGTCTGTGCTAGTTTAGGTTGGTTGATTGAAATGTGATCCTTCTAAAGCTAATGCAGTGGATTGGATCCATATAGGAACACTTAGCATTTATTTCTCCATGGAAAGATATATTATACTCTCAGACAGTCTTCCATGACCCTAGCCAGTTATCCACATAAGCACAGAATTGAACCTTAGCATTTTGAGTTTTACTCTTTTATTGAGTCGTTCTTATGTTCAGTACTCCTTTCAGCACCATCTATATAAATAGATGGCTTTACATGCACTGTCTATTGTAATGCACACAATAACATTATGAGGAAAAGCACTGTTGTTGTCATCACTTCTTAGATGAGCAAACTTGATCTTAGATAAGACACTAATTCATTACACACAATCAGAAAATGATAGGACTGGATTTCAAAAGCTCATTTGTCTGACTTGTTCCTAATACAGTCCTATGTTCCTCAAGTCGAAGGCTGTCTTTTGACTGATTTTGAAATATATAGAGTAATTCTTTGGGCAAAAAAAAACCAAAGTTTTATTTCCATTTTTTCCCTTTCCCAAAAAAGGTATCGGCAGGTATTTTGCATCAACTATAACTTCTTTTTTGAAACACAAACATTCCCAGTTCTGTAAAATATCGACATATGTAATGTCTCCTAAAAGCTTGGGGCTTCCATATGTAAAGACTTCTTGTTTTTGTTTCAAAATAAAACACCAGTTATAATTCTAAATGGGTTATCTCAAATATGTGATTTTCTGTAAAACTGGTGAAGGATATGACAAAAATTTTATGTGTTTTCTTTTTCACCACACTGAGAAAAAAAATCAGTCTTCTAATTATTTTATATAAATATAAATTTAGTACATATTTCACCTGCACTAAATTTTGTGTTGGGTTGGCCAAAAAGTTCATTTGGGTCTTTTCCAAATACCTATAAATGCTTACTATAATAATCATTTACAGCCAGGAAAATCTGAAGGAATTTTTTTGCCAACCCAATAGTTAATTTCATGACACCTAGAAAGATGTAATACAGATATTACAATTAATTTTGATGTTGAAAAAAATTGCTAGTTTCAAAACCTAAAGTATTCTGTGTTCTAAAAGTATTTTTGCAGTATGAAGGCAGGAATAGATAGGGACATGCTTTCCAGAGTTCTCCAGGGAAGTTTTGGTGGTGGTTTTGAGGCCTGAGCAAGTCAAATAAATTGTGATTTGAACATGGGAAGGGCATATTCTGCTGTCTCCAAGTGGATTATGCACATCTAAGAAGGATGTTTGAAGATTTTTTGAAAAATTATTGCCTTTAAATTTTCAATCTTTTATGTCCACATTTTAATGTATATGCTATTTTGTAGTTGTACATGTAAACTACATGTTAGTAGTTTACACTAACTTTACCACTGCTTTAAAATTTAGCAGTGGTATAAATTCATGTACTGGGAGATGCTCAATTTATTACTATTGTTATTATTACTTTGCTAGTAAAAATGAGTCTGGGAGGTTTTCTTGATGATAAGGATTGCAAACATGATCCTGTAAGTATCACAGTCTTAAGGAAAGGCAGGAAAACTAACTGTAGGAATTAATTGTAGGGCTCATGATTGGCCTAGTCACAAACCTCTATGTGCCATTGACTGAGTAGATTGGCCTCACCACTGATTGAAAGCATTTATGTTTCCTAGTCAACCTTGAAATAACACAATAATTCTACATTATTTTAAAGTAAATATAATGTATTATTATAATATATCTAATATATATTGATATATATTTATTTGCTCTTTTTCTGTTTGTAAGATATCATAATTTCTCAGATGTCAAGAACAGAATCTTCATGACAAGATTTTTGGAAAGTATATGCAGTCATCACTCAATTGATTATTATTTTGTAGATATTTATATAACATCCACAGAAATAAGTCTGAGACATTTCCTGTGTATTGACCTCATTATTCTGCAAGTATGCTTACAAGACAATAAAAGAGAGATGAGAATCTCCTAGTTTTCTTAAAATTAAGATCAAAACTTGCCTCATATTTCCTGAATGAAATGACAGGTTAATATTATTGATGAAATGATTATGGCTTGGCTTCTTTGAAGAATAAGCTGTTTTAGTTTAAAAAAAAAGCAATTAGGAAAATAATAAAGAAATGAAATAGCAATTCCTCTTCCATTTTCCCCTTTCCTCATATTGTCATAAGCAAAAGTAATACAATAGCCACTAATTATAGGAAACCTCTCAGACTTTGTAATTTAATTTCCCATTTTCCCCACACAAACTATGAACTAAAAATTTCTTCACGCAAAGGCCTGGTTCATTCTCTTGAACTCTTATCAGTGTGTCTTTATGAGAACCATAAAAAAACAGAGACACATTTAGACTTATTGGCTAAGCTGGTTCCTTTTTCAAAAAAGAGCAAATATATGTAGGCTTATTATGCTCAATTCTTCCATCTACTATCAAAGTAACTCATCTTAAACATAATGAAGTGGTGGAAGGCACTGTACTAAAGCTCAGAACTTGACCTCTAGTCATGATTCCAATATTTCCTTCAATATAACTTTGCAAATACTAAACTGTAAACCTCGATGTCACCATTTATTTTTAAAACAGAATATCTACATTTTACATTTCAGAGCATTCCCATATGAGAAACAGGTATAAAAATTATAAAACCATTATAAGTCAGTGTATCTTTATGTAAGTCTATGTTATTCTTGAATGTAATGTTTCAGCAACCAGTAATGCTGAAGAAGCTGAAGTTGAAAGTTTCTATGAAGACCTGCAAGACCTTCTAGAACTAACACCCAAAACAGATGTCCTTTTCATTAGAAGGGACAGGAATGCAGAAGTAGGAAGTCAAGAAATACCTGGAGTAACAGGCAAATTTGGCCTTGGAGTACAAAAAGAAGCAGGGCAGTGAAAGGCTAGCAGAGTTTTGTGAAGAGAACACACTGGTCATAGCAAACACCCTCTTCCAACAACACAAAGGAAGAATACATGTGGCCATCACCAGATGGTCAACACTGAAATCGGATTGATTATATTCTTTGCAGCCAAAGATGGAGAAGCTCTATATAGTCAGCAAAATCAAGACTGAGAGCTGACTGTGGCTCAGATCATGAACTCCTTATTGTCAAATTCAGTCTGAAATTGAAGAAAGTAGGGAAAACTACTAGACCATTCAGGTATGACCTAAATCAAATCCCTTATGATTATACAGTGGAAGTGACAAATAGATTCAAGGGATTAGATTTGATAGACAGAGTGCCTGAAGACCTATGGACGGAGGTTCGTAAACTTATACAGGAGTCAGTGGTCAAGACCAACCCCAAGAAAAAGAAATGCAAAAAAGGCAAAATGGTTGTCTGAGGAGGCCTTACAAATAGCTGAGAAAAGAAGAGAAGAGAAAAGCAAAGGAGAAAAGAAAGATATACCCATTTGAACAAAGAGTTCCATAGAATAGCAAGGAGAGATAAGAAAGCCTTCCTCAGTGATCAGTGCAAAGAAATAGAGGAAAACAATAAAATGGGAAAGACTAGAGATTTCTTCAAGAAAATTTGAGATACCAAGGGAACATTTCATGCAAAGATGGGAACAATAAAGGACAGAAATAGTATGGACCTAACAGAAGCAGAAGATAATAAGAAGAGGTGGCAGCAATACACAGAAGAACTATACAAAAAAGATCTTCGTGACCCGGATAACCACAATGGTATGATCACTCACCTAGAACCAGACGTCCTGGAATGTGAAGTCAAGTAGGCCTTACGAAGCATCACTAAGAACAAAGCTAGTGGAGGTGAAAGAATTCCAGTTGAACTATTTCAAATGCTAAAAGAAGACACTGTTAAATTGCTGCACTCAACATGACAGTGAATTTGGAAAACTCAGCAGTGGCCACAGGACTGGAAAAGGTCAGTTTTCATACCAATCCCAAAGAAAGGCAATGCCAAAGAATGTTCAAACTACTACACAATTGCACTCATCTCATACGTTAGCAAAGTAATGCTGAAAATTCTCCAAGCTAGGCTTCAACAGTACATGAACCATGAACTTCCAGATGTTCAAGTTAGGTTTAGAGAAGGCAGAGGAACCAGAGATCAAATTGCCAACATCTGTTGGATCATCAAAAAAGCAAGAGAGTTCCAGAAAAACATCTACTTCTGCTTTATTGACTACGCCAAAGCCTTTGACTGTATGAATTACAAGAAACTGTGGAAAATCCTTCAAGAGATGGGAATACCAGACCATCTGACCTGCCTCCTGAGAAATCTGTATGCAGGTCAAGAAGTAACAGTTAGAACTGGACAGGGAACAACAGACTGGTTCCAAATTGGGAAACGTCAAGGCTGTATATTGTCACCCTGCTTATTTAACTTATATGCAGAGTACATCATGTGAAATGCTGGGCTGGATGAAGCACAAACTGGAATCAAGATTACTGGGAGAAATATCAGTAACCTCACATACGGAGATGACACCACCATTTGGCAGAAAGCAAGGAAGAACTAAAGAGCCTGTTGATGAAGTGAAAGAGGAGAGTGAAAAAGTTGGCTTAAAACTCAACGTTCAGAACTAAGATCATGGCATCTGGTCCCATCACTTCATGGCAAATAGATGGGGAAACAATGGAAACAGTGACAGACTTTATTTTGGGGGGCTCCAAAATCATTGCAGATGGTAGTGCAGCCATGAAACTAAAAGACCCTTGTCCTTGGAAGAAAAGCTATGACCAACCTAGACAGCATATTAAAAAGCAGAGAGGTTACTTTGCCTACAAAGGCCCGTCTAGTCAAAGCTATGGTTTTTCCAGTAGTCATGTATGGATATAATAGTTGGACTATAAAGAAAGCTGAGCGCTGAAGAATTGATGCTTTTGAACTATGGTGTTGGAGCAGACTCTTGAGAGTCCCTTGGACTGCATGGAAATCCAACCAGTCAAGCCTAAAGGAAATCAGTCCTGAATATTCATTGGAAGGGCTGATGCTAAAGCTGAAATTGCAATACTTTGGCCATGTTGTGAAGAACTGACTCATTGGAAAAGACCCTGATGCTGGGAAAGATTGAAGGTGGTAGGAGAAGGGGACAACAGAGGATGAGATGGTTGGATAACATCACTAACTCGACGAGTGTGAGTTTGAGTTAGCTCCAGGAGTTGGTGATGGACAGAGTGTGCTGCAGTCCATGGGGTTGCAAAGAGTCAGACATGACTGAGTGACTGATTTGATCTAAATTATCCTTGAATTGGAAATGTATTTTTAATTTTTTTGCCTAAAAGGGTGCTATCAAGGGGTATTGACAAAACAAATTAATTCTTTAGAAAATATGTTGGCATATTTTCTAGCCTTTCCCTTCTCCAGAGCATCTTCCCAACCCAGGGATTGAACACAGCTCATAGCTCAGTAGTAAAGAGTCCGCCTGCAATGCAGGAGACCCTGGTTCGATTCCTGGATTGGGAAGATCCCTTGGAGAAGGGATAGGCTACGCACTTCAGTATTCTTGGGCTTCCCTTGTGGCTCAGCTGGTAAAGAATCTGCCTGCAATGAGGGAGACCTGGGTTCAATCCCTTGGTTGGGAAGATCCCCTGGAGAAGAGAAAGGCTACCCACTCCAGTGTTCTGGCCTAGAGAATTCCATGGACTGTATAGTCCATGGGGTCACAAAGACTCAGACACAACTGAGTGACTTTCACTTTCACTCCCACATTGCAGGAGATTCTTTACCAGCTGAGCCACAAGGGAAACCCAAGAATACTGCAGTGGTTAGCCTACCCCTTCTCCAGGGGATCTTCCCACCCCAAGAAACCAACTGGGGTTTCCTGTATTGTAGGTGGATTCTTTAACAACGAGCTATCACGGAAGCCCTGGCATGTTAATGTCTGTCAAAAGTACAAAGAAATGTAGATATAATAATAAAATATAGAGCAAGTACACAAAGCCATGTTCTTAGCATAAATTTGTACATCAGGAAGTAAACTTTATAATGTGATGAGAGGACTAAAACATTGGAAACCTGATAAAATAAAAATTAGAAACCTAGAATCAGTAGGATGAGTTGAAATAAAATGAATCCGAAGTCCATAGTGGAACTGATGTGGAAGCTGTGTTTGGTAAAATACACATGTGTCTTTGGGCTTCCCAGGCAGTGCTAGTGATAAAGAACCTTCTTGCCAATGCAGGAGACTTGAGAGATTTAGGTTCAGTCCCTGATTTGAGAAGATCCCCTGCAAGAGGAAATGGCAGCCCACTCCAGTGTCCTTGCCTGGAGAATCCCATGGACTGAGCAGCCTGGTGGGCTGCAGTCCATGGGATTGCAAAGAGTCAGACACAACTGAAGTGACTTGGCACGCCTGAACATATGTGTCTTTGCCTTTAGATTGTATATATCAATATTAAAATTGTATAGTTTGAGAGAAAACCCAGGTCAAGTGCAGTCAATATAAATTATAAAATTTCTAAAATATTTTCTTTTTAGTTTGAGTTATTTGGGAATTTTGTTTTCACTCATTTTCATTAAGAGATGGGTTTCCTATTTGCTTCCTTCCTCCCTCCTTTCTTTCCTTCCTTTATCCCTCTTTCTTGCTTGCTTGCTTGCTTTCTTTTAGCTGTAATGCAGTAGACTAAAACTAAACAGTCTGTAGACACATATATCTCATGGTTTCTTCTCAGCAGATTAGCCAGTTAGGTTTCTTACCACTGAAATGGGATGTAGAATTCTAGAGTATTGGGGAGAATAAATTTCTTGTTGTTTATGTTGACAACAAAAGTGTTGTCACAGCATTTGCTTTTGTGATAAGAGAGCTTATGATTTGCCAGCTATAATTTGCTGCCTCTCTGGACAGTAGCCATTAGTTTCAAAGAGAAATCTCATAAGAGATGTTTTATGTATTTATATTCTGCACTAAGGTGCTCTTTATTTTATATTTTTGCCATATTATACAGAGATTATTTAAATGAAAGTCGGTTCATCTTACTAAGATGATCTTTGTACTAATACCAAGTTTCTTCTTTGCAGTGGTGAATTTATAATTAATTAACCAATACTTATTTGCAGACACTTAGATATAAGGGACTCAGTTTTGTTAATATATTTCTTTATTTAAATATAGAGTTCAGTTCAGTTCAGTTGCTCAGTCATGTCCGACTCTTTGTGACCCCATGAATTGCAGCACGCCAGGCCTCCCTGTCCATCACCAACTCCCGGAGTTCACTCAAACTCAATGTCCATCGAGTCGGTGATGCCATCCAGCCATCTCATCCTCTGTCGTCCCCTTATCCTGCCCCCAATCCCTCCCAGCATCAGACTCTTTTCCAATGAGTCAACTCTTCGCATGAGGTGGCCAAAGTACTGGACTTTCAGCTTTAGCATCATTCCTTCCAAAGTAATCCCAGGGCTGATCTCCTGTAGAATGGACTGGTTGGATCTCCTTGCAGTCCAAGGGACTCTCAAGAGTCTTCTCCAACACCACAGTTCAAAAGCATCAATTCTTCGGCGCTCAGCCGTCTTCACAGTCCAACTCTCACATCCATACGTTACCACTGGAAAAACCATAGCCTTGACTAGACGGACCTTTGTTGGCAAAGTAATGTCTCTGCTTTTGAATATGCTATCTAGGTTGGTCATAACTTTCCTTCCAAGGAGTAAGCGTCTTTTAATTTCATGGCTGCAGTCACCATCTGCAGTGATTTTGGAGCCCCCAAAAATAAAGTCTGACACTGTTTCCACTGTCTCCCCATCTATTCCCCATGAAGTGATGGGACCAGATGCCATGATCTTCGTTTTCTGAATGTTGAGCTTTAAGCCAACTTTTTCACTCTCCACTTTCACTTTCATCAAGAGGCTTTTTAGTTCCTCTTTACTTTTTGCCATAAGGGTGGTGTCATCTGCATATCTGAGGTTATTGATATTTCTCCCGGCAATCTTGATTCCAACTTGTGTTTCTTTCAGTCTAGCGTTTCTCATGTTGGAGAGACTTGATATCAAATATTAGAACAAAAGGCAATAGATTTAAAAAGCTTCTCTTCCATCTTCATAAATTCATATGTTTAGGGATGGGGGCCTATAAAAATACAAAGACCAATAGGTTTGTTGTACTTCTACAAAATATGAGAAAATGTGTTTCCTCCCCAAGGCATATCTTTCATGTCCTCTTGGCCTCACCTATTTTTGCATATTTACTAATCTTTAATTACAATGTCTAAGTTACAGACTCAGAAATTCCCAAATTGTGTGCCTATCAATAAAAAGTTGCTGCCTATGAAATCCTTTTCCTTGACAGATTAAATTTCAGAGTTTGCAGTTACTTGTTTATGCCTTTAAGGAAGTTAAGAGCAAACAGTGTCATTTTAAATTTGATTTTCAAAGAGCAGTGTGACAGAAATGTGACATAATCACACCAACAGAGTATATGTACCTTCTCAGTGTTACTGATGTGTAGACATTCCTCAATTAAGTTTCTGGGGATTGTTTTATTTAATTATGAAGTCAGTTTACTAGATAAACTACTTGCTGATTGAATTTCTAAACTCAAGCCTGCTAAACAAAGCCAAATGAATCATCAATTAAGAACTCCAGTGATTCACATACCAAGACCTTTGTGACAGGTACATCCTCTCAGCCATATACTTCTGCATTTTGAACTTTTAAAATCATGAATATCCCTTTTCTAGTGTTATTTTTTCCCACATTGAGAATCAGCAACCTTAGTTGCTTAGTTTTGACTCTGCTTCACACAGCTCTGTCATCTTGGACAAAGTCACACTCTAGATGACATTTCAGTTAACATATTTGTAAATTGAGAGGTCTGACTTAGATTTCCTCTAAGTTCCAGTGACTCTAGAGTAGTGTTTTTATACTGGATTAGTGAGTTGTAGCATGTAGGTTTAACACACAGGCACACATACTCAAGGAAATGAGGGTAGACTAGAAGAGAGAACATCCGTATTATTTATAGTAAGAGTAAATATTGTTTGTGAAGTTTGTTTCAGATATAAGTGAACATGTATACTCAGCCTCAGTGTAAAGTTACACTGTGGGTCATGGTCATAAACTGTGAGGACTTCTCTAGAATCTTACGGATCTTTCCCACTCTGTTTATAATGGTTGGTTTGCAAATACAAACTTAAATAACACCTGTTCCCACTACAGAATTTTAATTGTCTTAATAGCCTTAAAAACACCATGTCCCCAAACAGTAAACCTCAGAATAAAGTAAACACAAACCAGAATAATTCATGCCTTGAATATGTATGATATAATTTTTTGATTATATTAAAAGTAGTCACGAGGGGAGGGAGGCAAAGGAGAGAAGGAATATATATACATAAAATTATGACTGATTCATGTTGTACAGAAGAAACCAACACAAATTTGTAAAGCAATTCCACCAATTAAAAAAAAAGTAGTCATGGAAAAGCAGAATGTGCTCAAGGCACTGAATACTATTTTGCCCTGTTAAGGTGAGGGCAAGTATTTCAAGTATTTTCTGCATCCTAAAAGTCCATTTGGTGGTTAAATTTTAATGTTGACTTTGCTGCACCCTATTCCTCTCAGAACAATGAGTCTGATCCTGCCATCCAAGATTTGCATATTAAATCAAGATGATAAATAATTGTTGAGCCTCAGTAGATAGTAATTAATGTAGTCTACTTAAAGTATTCAAATTGTCTTTTTATTTCTAGGCTATAAAACAGATTTTAGTACTATCTTGGAAAATCTTGGTTTTGGAAAACTCCAATTAGGAAAAATTATTTTAATATAGCCATTTATATGCAGACCATTTGGACCAAGGTCTGAATGTACTATAGTTGTTGAAGTCCTATTAAAATATTACCTCTGGATTCATGAGAATAGTCCTTGGAATTTTCTTATAAGTGAAACTGTTATTTTGCTGTGCTTTGAACTTCCTCTTAAATGGCACCTACGATGTAGTCACTCTGTTCTCTTCTCTTTGGAAAAATAATACTAATTATGATATTAAAGTTGTTCAATTATAGGGTTGTTTTTATAGCTGTCTGCAATTCATAAGGACTGTACATCTTGAAGAACAACTTGCTTCTTGAAACCAACCTGTGTGGTAACACGTCAAACACTGAATAAGATAATTTTTTAAAATTAGAAATAATTGTGAAAAATGAAATAATGTTTCATAAATGTAAAAAGCAGAAGCACATGAAATGTGTTTCCATGTGGTATATGATGTTATTAAGAGCGATTTAATTCAGTTAATCAGTTTAATTTAATATGAATCAAATTAATATCACTTAATTTGATAGTTATTCAATATTGCTTCAGGATTATTTGGAATTACATTCCAGTGCTAATAATAGTGACCTGAACACAGTAGCTTAAACTCCCATATGCAGAGTACATCATGAGAAATGCTGGGCTGGATGAAGCACAAGCTGGAATCAAGATTGCTGGGAGAAATATCAATAACCTCAGATATGCAGATGACACCACTCTTATGGCAGAAAGTGAAGAAGAACTAAAGAGCCTCTTGATGAAAGTGAAAGAGGAGAGTGATAAAGTTGGCTTAAAGCTCAGCATTCAGAAAACTAAGATCATGGCATCTGGTCCCATCACTTCATGGCAAATAGATGGGGAAATAATGGAAACAGTAGCTGACTTTATTTGGGGGGGCTCCAAAATCACTGTAGTTGGTGAATGCAGCCATGAAATTAAAAGACGCATACTCTTTGGAAGAAAAGCTATGACCAACCTAGACAGCATATTCAAAAGCAGAGACATTACTTTGCCAACAAAGGTCCGTCTAGTCAAAGCTAGACTGGTTTTTCCAGTAGTCATATATGGATGTGAGAGTTGGACCATAAAGAAAGCTGAGCACCGAAGAATTGATGCTTTTGAACTGTGGTGTTGGAGAAGACTCTTGAGTCCCTTGGACTGCAAGGAGATCCAACCAGTCCATCCTAAAGGAGATCAATCCTGAGTGTTCATTGGAAAGACTGATATTGAAGCTGAAATTCCATTACTTTGGCCACCTGATGTGAAGAGCTGACTCATTTGAAAAGACCCTGATGCTGGGAAAGATTGAGGGCAGGAGAAGGGGATGAAAGAGGATGAGATGGTTGGATGGCATCACCGACTTGATGGACATGAGTTTGGGTAAACTGTGGGATTTGGTGATGGACAGGAAGGCCTGATGTGCTGTGGTCTACGGGGTCGCAAAGAGTCGGACATGACTGACTGACTGAACTGAACTGAATGGAAGGCCAAGATAGACATCCAGGACTTGTCTAGTGCCTGCAAAAAATCAGTAGGTACCTACACGGTCCTTCTCCTTCTGTTACTCCTGACTTCCAGCCAGAAGGTCCATTATAGTACAAGATGGTTGTTGGAGTGCTAATGCCCAAATTCAAGGCAACAGAAAGGAGGGAGGACTCAGCTTCTCCTTTTTCAGGCATCTACAAGGAAGTTCCATCAATACTTATTACATTTATTTAGTCAGAACTAGTCATACCCCTACCTGTGAGGAAAACTGAGTAATGTAGTTTTTCAGTAGAGCTGATAACCCAGGATTCTTGTGTAAAAAAAGAGAGTGAGAATGAATATTAGAACACATACATTTCCTCTTTTGTTCCAAATGATGGGACCATTTGAGGTTTTCTAAATTTTTCAAGAAGCAGTCTCATTATCAAGTAATACTGAAGGGTTTATTAAATAATCATTTATAGACATTGTGCTTTTTATTCAGAAAAAGTTACAAGTTTACAAAAACTTTTTATTCAGAACTTTTAGTCAGAACAAATTACAAGTTCAGGAAAATTATGAACTCTTTAGATTGGAAAAGAACTTAAAGATCATCATCAAAATTTTTCATTTTCCCAGTGGAATAACTGGCGCTAGGGTAAGCTGAGTAAAACCTGCTCCGGGTCTCATGGGTGACAAGAGTAAGAGCCAGAACATAAATATGGTTTCCTAAGGTTCCTACTAATATTCTTCCCGCAACGTAATGGCATAAAAATTGCTGCACAGATTCCTATAGAAGTGGTTAGTCACTCAGTCGTCTCCGACTCTTTGCTGCCCCTTGGACTGTAGCCTGCTAAGCTCCTCTGTCCATGGCATTCCCCAGACAGGGCTGCTGGAGTGGGTAGCCATTCCCTTCTCCAGGAAATCTTCTCGACCCGGGGATTAAACCCTCTCTTACAATGCAGTAAGTTCTTTACCATCTGAGCCACCAGAAGAGGAATGCCAGTGAAAGCACTACTCTGCTAGGAAGTTCTTGTTCATAATCATCTGTTCCTGGGTTTAATGCTACCAAGTACTCCATAGACCTCTCATCATTTCTTTAGTTTGCTCTGTGTGTTTTGATGCATCAGTGCCTTGGTTCATTTTGTTCCCACTGCCAGATCAATAATGATAATAATAGCAATCATCATAGGCGTTTATTAAAGTCTTACTGTTTTAGATGCAGTTCTGAGGAGTTTATATTTGTTGATTCATTTAATTCTCCATCATCCTTTCCATACTCGTCTTACATGTAAGTAAATTGAAATGCCCAATTAAGTTATTTGACCTAGGTAACATAGCTTCTAAGTCTTGAAGTCAGGATTAAAAAGAAGTTCTCCTGCCTGGGTTATATAGTCAGGATAATTAGAAATATCTATTCAACCATGAACTTCTATGGAATTCTGGCTTATCTTTCCTACCCTAGCTCAAACACACTTCTACATCCTCGTGTTTCTAAAGTACTTTTTCCATTCAGCCTCCCTTGTATTATGCTAATTTGTACATAAGTCTTTCTTAAAGACTATTACCCTTTAAAAATAGAATTTTTTCTGGTCTGTGTCAAATGGTTCTTTATGCTGATGAGTCCAGAGTTACTATTTTCATCCCCACTCATATACTGAGTGGGTCACTGAACATGGCTCACTACTTATTCACCTGTATACTTTATGTCTGCAAACATCTCAAACACATTATGTTCAAAACTGGACCCGTCATTTTTCTCTCTTGTTTAAGTCTCATCCTCCTAGTTTTCTTACCATCAGAAATTATGGAAGCATTTACTTGGTTGTCCAAGTTGGATACCTGAAAGCAATTTTTGATTCTCATCTCATTCCTAGGGTACCACATTTAAGTGTCAGTTTTAACTTTTCATGTGCTCTCAAATATGATCATGCTTCTGCACCTTGATATGCTACATTTTTGTACTCATTTGCTAGCTGATCTCTATACTGTAAATTCACCCTCTGCACTGTGGAAGACATGAGTTTTACTAAATACAGATTTGATCATTTTCCTGCTTAAATTAATTCACAGTCATTGCATCTTCCTTATTCTCCAACCCTCCTTTCTTTTCATTATTTTTTCAAGGACATAGTTCCTTTAAAAGGAATGGGAAGAGTGAATATTTCCCAAGTGAATTAGTGTCAATATCTAGGTCTCTAGCTCTGCACAGATATTCTTTATAATGAGTACTATAGTAGAAGTACCAAAGGTTGGACCAAAGCTAAGGATAATGTAGTGATTATAACTGAGAAGAGTGGAGCCATTGTGGATTTATTGACAGCCTACAATACCCATCAGGAGAAGGAGAACCAAAAACTGAGCCATTTGCTCAGGGAGTTTACAGTGTAAACAGCAAGTAGACAATGTAAAAATCAGTGAGTCAGATTAGCAAGTAAGTTCCTAAGAACCTTGGCCAGTGCTAAATCAGAGGGGCCCGTGGATAAAACTGTGGTCTAACCACAGGTTTCTCAACTCAGCAAGATTGACATTTTGGGCCACGTAATTCTTTGTTGTTGGAGGTGTTCCTGTAGGATGGTTAGCAAGCTCCCTAGACTCTTCCTGCTTGATGTTCATGACAAGCACTCCTCCTCTTACTGAGTTAGGCATTAATTATAAGAATTGTACTTTTTTGGTGGAGATAATACAAGTATAATTTGGTGATGTGTGTGTGCTCGGTCGCTCAGTCATATCTGACCCTTTGTGACTCCATGGACTGTAGCCTGCCAGGCTCCTTTGTCCATGGAATTTTCCAGGCAAGGATATTGGAATGGGTTGCCGTTTCCTACTCCAGGAGATCTTCCCGACCCAGGGATCGAACCCATATCTCTTGTGTCATTAGCAGGCGGATTCTGGGACATTCATATTTTGGTGGATGTTTACCTAAAGGTGTGTTGTTTATTCAAAGTTGAAGCAAAGTATAAATGAGTCTCTGAGTGTTGACGGTTCTGCCATGTTTTACATAATGAGCAACATCTGGTGTCCTTTATATTGACAGTAAGGGCTTCCCTGGTAGCTCAGTCAGTAAGGAATCTGCCTGCAGTGTAGGAGACCCAGGTTCATTTCCTGGGTCAGAAAGATCCCCTGGAGAAGGAAATGGCAACCCACTCCAGTATTCTTGCCTGGAAAACCATGTGGATAGAGGAGCCTGGTGGGCTATAGTCCACAGGGTCACAAGAATCAGACATGACTTAGCGACTAAGCACCATATTGACAGTAATGTAATCGTCGTGAAATTATTTTCTTATTTTAAGATTCTGCTCAAACAGAATGATTGGAGGATTTTTATAGTTTGTTTGCGTTCATTACTTTTCAGTTCTCTTGCATTCTAAAAGCTAGTGGCTTTCTAAAAATGCAGTGGAGACAGTCCTTGACTATTTGAAGCACTGAAATCATATATTCATTCTGAAATTCTTGTTGACTTTTTAAATAACTCACTGAGTGATGCCTACTTATTTCCTGTTTATAGTTTTCAGTATCTCTTTACAGTATGATTATGCTGTTTGAAAGCAGAGAAGAAAGTATTATTGAAGTACTCCACTGCTTAAAAGAACTTGTTGAATGAAAAAAATTAAGGAAAATGTTATTCCTTAAATACCAAGGCTGTTTTTAAAAGGGACAACTTTACTTAAGAACAAGTGGGGGAAAATCCATCTTCTAATGAATGATTATTACGGCAGGCGTGATGACTGTATTTTGAAATGACTCATCTCTTGAAGAATTTGATTCTTGCTTATGAATGTTGCTAAATTCTCTTCCAGAATGGGGTTACTGGAACCATCTGTAGTCAAAGAAAAAGAGGTTAAAAATTCAAGACAGTGTTTGTTTGTCAGTAGACAACATTTTAAAAAGTCATAGATCAAGAGAGATGACTTAGTCCTAAAAAATACAAAAGCAAGTTATATCATGAAAGGTAATATTATACACTTCAAAGAAATCAGTCATATGACTTCAGAGTCATTGTACATATGTGCTCAGTATTTCAGCTTGAAAGGCTGATGTTGACCATGTTTTCTCCTTAATGAATGTTCAGTAGACAAGAGAATGAAATAAGTGGATGTGAACACTATACCAGATATGCTACAATGTAAATGGAACATAGACTCTAATTGCAAGAAATTTTATATAAGAAAATTCAGCAAAACAAGGAGCTGTTAATGAAAGCCGAAACACCAAGGAAATATTTAAGAAAGGTATAGATAATTTAGATACTGATAATTTTAGATACACAATGAATGAAATTTTAAAGTAAGTATGCTCTATGTGTGTGTTTTATTTATCTCAAAATGGGCATAAGCAATTCAGTTCAGTTCAGTCACTCAGTCGTGTCCGACTCTTTGACCCCATGGACTGTAGCACACCAGGCTTCCCTGTCCATCACCAATTCCCAGAGCTTGTTCAAACTAAGGTCCATTGAGTTGGTGATGCCATCCAACCAACTTATCCTCTGTCACCCCCTCTCTTACCTCCTTCAGTCTTTTCCAGCATCAGGGTCTTTTCCATTGAGTCAGTTCTTTGCATCAGGTGGCCACAGTATTGGAGTTTCAGCTTCAGCATCAGTCCTTCCATTGAACATTCAGGACTGATTTCCTTTAGGATGGACTGGTTGGATCTCCTTGCAGTCTAAGGGACTCTCAAGAGTCTACTCCAACACCACAGTTCAAAGCATCAATTCTTCAGCATTCAGCTTTCTTTTTAGTCCAACTTTCACATCCATACAGATGGACCATGGTTGGCAAAGTAATGTGTCTGCTTTTTAATATGCTGTCTAGGTTGATCATAGCTTTTCTTCCAAGGAGCAAGCATATTTTAATTTCATAATTGCAGTCACCATCTGCAGTGATTTTGTAGCCCCCCAAAATAAAGTCTCTCGCTATTTCCATTGTTTCTGCATCTATGTGCCATGAAGTGATGAGACCAGATGCCATGACTTTGGTTTTTGAATGTTGAGTTTTAATCCAGCTCTTTTACTCTCCTCTTTCACTTTTATCAAGAGGCTCTTCAGTTCCTCTTCACTTTCTGCCATAAAGGTGGTGTCATCTATGTAATCTGAGGCTATTTATGTTTCTCCTGGCAATCTTGATTCCAGCTTGTGCTTAATCCAGCCCAGCATTTCGCATGATGTACTCTGCATATACGTTAAATAAGCAGGGTGACAGTATACAGATGTACTCCTTTCCGAATTTGGAACCAGTCTATTGTTGTACATCCTGTTCTAACTGTTGCTTCCTGACCTGCATACAGGTTTCTCAGGAGGCAGGTCAGGTGGTCTGGTATTCCCATCTCTTGAATAATTTTCCACAGTTTGTTGTAATCTACACAGTCAAAGGCTTTGGCATAATCAATAAAACACAAGTAGATGTTTTTCTGGAACTCTCTTGATTTTTCTATGATCCAAAGGGTGTTGGCAATTTGATCTCTGGTTCCTTTGCCTTTTCTAAATCCAGCTTGAACATCCCGAAGTTCATGGTACATGTACTGTTGAAGCATGGCTTGAGAATTTTGAACATATCTTTGCTAGCATGTGAGATAAGTGCAATTGTGCGGTAGTTTGAACCTTCTTTGGCATTGCCCTTCTTTGGAATTGGAATGAAAACTGACCTTTTCCATAATTGCATAAAAAATTAGAAATGATTTAAATTTGACTGAATGTTGTGATTTTTTATTTGCTAACTCTGGTAACTCTACCTGAGTAGTGAGTAGGGGAGTATTGCCCTGTTGAGAGAACCACTAGTTTAGGCCAAGATCAAATAATATAGCATTCTTATGATTATTTAAATTACTTTATTATCAATCTTTATATTTCTCATAATCACAATATTCCTGTTTATCCCAGACTTTCCTGAGGATAAAAAACTATAAATAGTCTATTAAAAATGTAACATTAAAAGAAAATTTAATTTTGAAGTATTTTAATCACTTAGCAAAACTGCCCTGTCTAAAATTAGCCTGTTCTTTTCATAACCTAGTTTCCACACAGTGAGTCAGAAGTAATTTTCCCTTATTAAGCAAGAATATTAGTTGAAAGCAAGAGAAATAAACATTGGCTCTTTCACACCAAAAGGAGTTTTATTGGAAGATTCTGGGTTCTCACACGGTCACTGGACAGCTTTGGGAATGTGGACAAGCTGGATGGGGAAATGAACAGACCAACGGGAGGGCCAGAGACTATTTGCAGACTCATCTGGCCAGGACAGAACTGCTGGACAGTTCTACCACAACTGGACTTTACTGTAGTTGCACAAAGACTCAAGCACCTAGGAATTCCAATTTGACCTTCCTCCATCTTGGCTTCACTCAATCCAGAGTAAAAGTAAAGGGAAAGTTAGTCCATTTGGATCAACTTAGGAGATGAGGCCTCACTATTCTAACAAGAGTAGAAAGGAAGGATAATTCACCTTAGATTTTTATAGTAAGAGGTAAAGGCTCAAGTTCCATCACCACTACTCTCAAAGGGACATCCCTGTTCACCCCAGTTAAGAAGGAAGATTGGTTGTTGGATATAAATGTATATACATATACACATACACACATACTTCTCTGCATAGACATATCTGTAATTTCCTTTGAGGTTAAAAAATGAAGCAAATTAATATCTGACTATGTCTAGTCAAGGCTATGGTTTTTCCTGTGGTCATGTACGGATGTAAGAGTTGGACTGTGAAGAAGGCTGAGCACCGAAGAATTGATGCTTTTGAACTGTGGTGTTGGAGAAGACTCTTGAGAGTCCCTTGGACTGCAAGGAGATCCAACCAATCCATTGTGAAGGAGATCAGCCCTGGGATTTCTTTGGAAGGAATGATGCTAAAGCTGAAACTCCAGTACTTTGGCCACCTCATGCGAAGAGTTGACTCATTGGAAAAGACTGTGATGCTGGGAAGGATTGGGGGCAGGAGGAGAAGGGGACGACAGAGGCTGAGATGGCTGGATGGCATCACTGACTTGATGGACATGAGTCTGAGTGAACTCCGGGAGTTGGTGATGGACAGGGAGGCCTGGCGTGCTGCGATTCATGGGGTTGCAAAGAGTCGGACACGACTGAGCGACTGAACTGAATTGAACTGATGTAAGACTGATCTGTGTGTGCAGTGAGTTGGAATAGATATACCTTTTATATCTTCCTTTGCTTGAAGCAAAGGAAGGCATTTTACCTCAAGTAGTATGACTTTTCAATAAAGTATCATTTTATATTTGAATTTGTCTTATGGTAGCAATTGGTAACCCCTTCTCTCCAAAGTAGGGGGTTCCTTTGTAACTCAGTCAGTAAAGAATCTGCCTGAAATGCAGGAGACTCAGGTTTGATCCCTGGGTCAGGAAGATCCCCTGGAGAAGGAAACGGCAACCCACTCCAGTGTTCTTGCCTGGAGAATCCCATGGACAGAGGAGCCTGGCTGGCTACCGTCCATGGCGTTGCAAGCATTGGACACGACTTAGTTACTAAACCACCACCACCCCAAAGTAATAGATAATTTGTGGTGCTTTTCTATCTATGTAGTTGTAATACTGTTGTTCAGAGAATTCCCAAGTGATTTAGAACCCAACTATGCCTACTGTCTAATTTGATAAGTGAACTATGAAATAATATAATATGAAAAGGTAACACAAGTATGAACGATAATGCACTAAAAGTAGATTATAGTAAAAAGAAGCAGTTAAAATGATTAAACCTTAAGAATTTAAGTTTTAAGTTCTGCTTATGTTTATTTTAGTACTGCAGTGCAGCTATAACATGTATCTTTGAGCAAAGCACACAATACCAAGATTGCATATCTTGACAGTCATCAAGACAATTAGTCTCACATGCTTCCTGAAAGAGGAAAATTTTATTACAAGCGAGTGCCTTTATAAGGCTCTCAGGTTCTTTTTGGTAACTTCTATGATGTCTCAAGAGGAAGATAGGCATATACGTCTCTTAAGATTTATGTCTTTCGATTTATGTCTTGGTGTCTGATGTGATACAGCATTTAATCTTGACAAAATATTTTGCTTTGCTGTGTAAATGCCACAGTTATCCTGCCAAGGATGGAACCAGATTTGTACACCCAGGGCATATCTGTCTATTGCCTTCCTCCAGTGATGTTATCTGGCAGATTCTTTACCACTAGCGCCACCTAGGAAGCCCCTATCAGGTATTCATGTGTGAGTAAAATGAACAACTATGGAGAGGCCTTCTAATTATGATTCAGAAAGCAGCCAGTACTTGCCCCACACCTGGTTCAGTTACTGTTTTTCCTCTGTATTCTCCAGATTTAGTTCTCCAGCAGCTTTCCCTTTCTTATCTAAGTAGGAGAGCTAGTGGTTGACGAATGTGCAAGTCCTCTTATCTCAAATTGTTTCACCTTCGTCTTCCTTGTTGTTGACAGTTAGGATCTAATTGACCTAGGTATTCCTCTCCTGTGCTGAAGCTGGGTGTAGGAAGGATCCACATGTTTCCTTTGGAGCCAAGAGGTAGAGCAGAACTTCCAAACTCATCCAAATTTTTTCAGTTCTCATGAAAGAGAGCTTGTATCACGACAGTCATACTAGAAGCTTGCCTCTCTCGTCTCCCCTGATGATGACTTTCTCTTTTATCAAGAGACTTTGGATTTTATGAATAGAAAATTTGTAAAGGGGATGTCATTGAACATAGGTGAGGATTTTAAAATGTTTTGGTGGTGGGACTTTCCAGGTGTCCAGTGGTTAAGGATCCACCTTGCAGTGCAGGGGACACTGGTTCAATTCCTGGTTGGAGAACTAAGATGCCACATACTGCAGAGCAGGTAAGCCCACCTGCCATAACTAGAGCATCTGCACTGCAATAAAAGATTCTGCATGATGCAGCGGAGATCCCACATGCCACAACTGAGATGCAAGTCAGCCAAACAAATTTTTTTTTAATACTGTGCTGGCAAAAGAGCACTTTGGTTGTAAGAAATGGTTAATCAAGTGTATCCCTGCTAGCCAGAGTTGTCTGTTGTCTTGTTTGTTGTTATCAGGTGTTTGTTGTTATTTAGTTGCTAAGTCGTGTCTCACTCTTTTGAGACTCCATGGACTCTAGGCCACCAGGCTCCTCTGTCCATGGGATTTTCCAGAAAGAATACTGGAGTGGGTTGCCATTTCCTTCTCTAGGGGATCTTCCTGACCGAGGAATTGAACCCACATCTCCTGCAGTGGCACGCAGGGTCTTTACCACTGAGATACCTGGGAAGCTCTCAGGTGTTTAGATGTCAGTAAAATGAGAATTTTGCAGTCAGATTTCTTTCATCACAGTATTATCCTACAGTTCCTAAAGTAATACAGAAATTGGAACAGAGCCTTTTGTAACTTAACTGTATCATCATGCAGATATATAATAAAGCTTTAATTTAACAACTTAGAAGATATTTGGCATCTTAACACTACGGAGTGAGTGAAATTGCCCTTGCAGGTTTGTGCAAAGTCGCTTCCGTCGTGTCTGACTCTTTGCTACCCTATGGACTGTAGTCTGCCAGGCTCCTCTCTTCATGGGGCTTTCCAGGCAAAAATACGGTAGTGGGTTTGCCATTTCCTTCTCCAGTGGATCTTCCCAACCCAGACCTATTCTAAAAGAAAACACACATGAATCCCTTATAGATGAATTTTTTAGCCCACTTAGTCATAATGATCTCAAGTATAATTAGGGCTCAGACATTGTGAATCCAGTCAAGTTCTGTGTTTATAAATTGTAAGCTTATTCCTTACCCAAGAGGGCACATTTATAAAAATTACCTCCCAAGCATAATAACTTAAAAATTGATCAGCATTTCTAATGGATCTCATATTTATTAAATCTATGCTATCTTTACTGTGTAAAACATTATTTTTATGTATTAAGTATAGCCCATTTTAATTAAAGTAGTTCAGTTTTGTAGATCTATTATTGCAGGTACATTCTAAATAATAGCAGTGTATTTACTTGATAAAATCAAATTACTGAGACATTGGTAATGTTACATAATATTAGTATAATTTTACACCTGTGATTTCTTCTTGTTTTAAATGAACTACTGATCTTGGAATTGCTTTAGATTTACGGAACAATTTTACAGGTAGTACAGAGTTCCCATGTAAACCATACTCAGTTTACTATATTAATGACAATTTACATTGTTATGGTATATTTGTTGCATTAATGAAACCATAATGATACATTATTATTATTAAAGAATGCTATTACTATACTTAGATTTCCCTAGCTTTTCCCCACTGTCTTTTTTCTCATCCAAGATCTTTCCCACATTACCAATATTACATTTAACCATCATGTCTCCTTAAGCATCTTCAAGCCATGGCAGTTCTTCAGACTTCCTTTGTTTTTGATGACTTTGATGATTTGAAGAAGTACTGGTCAGGCATTTTGTAAAATGTCCCTGACTTGAGAGTTTCTGATGTTTTTCTCATGATTTAGATCAAGGTTTTGGGGAGGAAGACTATACAAGTAAAGTACCATGATCATCATATATCAAGTGAGCATGTTATCAACATGTTATCACTGCTGATGTGAGGAATGATTTGTCTTAAATTGCTCTTTAAAGTGCTTGTGTATGGATTCCATGGTGCCTTCAGAAAGCTTTAAAAATAATTGGTACTCTGGCTAAAATCTTACCTATGGGAAAATATCACCATTTGTTTCTGGGAAAGTGGCAGTTTCAAAGCAGTTTTTTGCTTGACAACCATATGTATCAATACAACATTCTATTTTACTTCCTTTTACATTTGTCCACTGTCTTAAATAGTTTAGATTTGACTGAAGCTGATTCAGATTTTGACAGATCTTCAAAATGGTTTATTGAACCTATTTTACTTTTATATAAATTTAAATTAGCCATAGGTAAGAACCCAATGAGGAAATATAAAACAGAATCTGAGATTATGAAAGAATTTTGAGCATATAATTATTCTCCTGCTCCTTGAAATGAGTAAGTATATCTTTAATTGTCTAATCTCAACGAAAGAAACAGGAAGTTCAAATGGTGGTTTCTTTCTACAAGAAATATTGAAAGCTGTCAAATGAAACTAACTGCTAAAGGATTTCCGTAGGAAATATTTTAAGAGAATAATTGTATTTTTAAATCTGTATTACATGTGTAAGACAAAATATGCTGATATCATTACAAAAGCCTGACTCTCATTAGAAAATTATATGGACAAAAATATATACATATGCTACCTGAACCACGATAGACTAGATACTGTCATTAATAAACCAGTTGGGTTTATTAGAGTCAGCATTAGGCACCTGCCGTGGCACTAAGGAAACAGGCTGCTGAGACCTTTGTCAGCATAAGATAATGGGCACAGACATTTTCCCCTTTCAGTCACTTAAGTAAGAACTGGTTTGGGGTTTACTTCAGTGATTTCTATGAGAGTCCCAGTTTGGATTGTAAATATCTATGGGACCCCATGCCCTTCTTACTCTCAGAGGTTACTTCTATGGCAAGGGCTTCATAGGGCTCTGAAGATTAAAGGAATCCCCCCAAACAGCTTCCTGATGGCTGCAGCTAGTATATGATGACAAAAATCCAGTTTTTGAAACAGTATGTTCAGAGCCATAGAAAGTACCTATAGTCCCTAAAACTCTCTAGAGACTGTCATATTTCTTTGCTTGAAGGAAGGGATCATTCTTGTTCTCTGTTCGGAGACTCTATTAATGATACTTAAATGCTTCTTAGAAGGTGAACCAAGTGGTTGAATTCATTTCCTTTTGAGTCTGTTCACAAATACAAATTTAAGTTTAAAAAAAAAAAGAAAAAATCTTAATGATAGTTCTTGAACCACCTAACTTTGTCTAAATAAAAAAATATCTTGCAAATCTTCATATAAAGTTCAGCAAAATAATGGGGATTTACTTAAACGAAACTCAGTAGCAGTCTAAATCTCTGAGTAATCAAAATGCCTCCTAGGGTATTTGTACTGTTTAACATTATGTTTATGAAGTAACCGGTTCTTTTATAAATGCTTTGCCATCTTTGGGCTCAGAGAGGTTGCATAACTTTGATATACAAGATCACGTACCTAGTTACTGGAAAACCTAGGATTCAAACTCTAGGACTTTTAGCTCCTGAACTTGCACTTGAATCATTTCTCTAAATCAAATCTCTGCTTATGTTATACACATATATTGAGCTATGTTTCATGTTTAAAAGGCTAATCATTTCAGCTCAGTTGTGTCTGACTCTTTGCAACCCCATAGATTGTAGCACACCAGGCTTCCCTGTCCATCACCAACTCTTGGAGCTTACTCAAACTCAGGTCCATCGAGTTGGTGATGCCATCCAACCATCTCATCCTCTGTCATCCCCTTCTCCTCCCACCTTCAGTCTTTCCCAGCATCAGGGTCTTTTCTAATGAGTCAGTTCTTCGTATCAGGTGGCCAAAGTATTACAGGCTAATATATATCTATAAGCTGAAATATCCTCAAGTTGATCATAATTAATAGATCTTAATTACAAATTTATGATGAAATTGACCCCAGCAAGAAATTTAAATGAAAGAATGAGACAAGTTAATAATATTAATGGCACCATTTATGGTTACTATATGAAAAACTCTCTCCTATGCTCTTTATATACACTTAATCATCCCAATCCTAACCACTCTTTGAGGCAGTGATTATTAACCCCATTTTCAAACTAGGAACCTGAGGCTCAGAGAAGTTAAGTCATATGTACGGAGTTAATAGCTGTAGAACATAGAATGTGGATTGTGATAGGAAAGGTCAAGATGATGAAATGATCTGTGAGCTACTGAAAACAGTTCAGATTTTCCTGTATTGAGTGCAAGTATACCTCATGAAAACTTTTGTCCATTTTATATTTTACATTTTGGAAATTGAGTCATACTTTCTTTTTTTTTAATTTTATTATTTTTTTTTTTACTTTACAAGATTGTATTGGTTTTGCCATACATCAACATGCCATACTTTCAATATCTTATAGAAACTCAAATTTGAAAAGAAACTGGAGAAACTTACATAAAGTGAAAAATTATTTTTTTAAAGTGTGCACATTCCTAAATAGCATTCATAAATTACCACGTACCTTTAGTTTTAAGGGCTTCCGTGGTGGCTCAGATGGTAGAGAATCTGCCTGCAGTGCAGGAGACCTGGGTTTGATCCCTGGGTTGGGAAAATCCCCTGGAAAAGGGAGTGACTACCCACTCCAGTATTCTTGCCTGGAGAATTCCAGGGACAGAGGAGCCTGGCAGACTAAAGTTCCATGGAGTCCCAAAGAGTCAGACATGACTGAGCAACTAGCACTTTAATTCTTAAGCTGATAAACATGCATCTTTTAATATCTTTTTTTTTGCAGTGTTGTCATTTATTCCTGAAAGTTGAAGATCAGCTTTTTTTAAACTGAAGAATAATTGGCATATAACATTGTAATTAGTTTCAGATATACAGCATAATAATTTGATATTTGTATACATTGTGAAATGATTGCCACAGGAAGTCTAGATACCATCTGTCATACATAGTTAATTTGTTTTTCTTGTGATGAAGATATTTAAAGTTTATTTTCTCAGTAACTTTCAAATATGTAATACAGTATTATTAACTATAGTCACCATGGAAGAACAGCTTTTAAAAAGACATACTTGGAAAGGCTAAAGGTAACTCTTGGTATTTTTTTTTTTTTTTTTTTTTTTTTTTAGCAGTATTAGCTATTCCTCTCCATGCTTATTGCTTAGCAAACATTATCTGGGCTCGCGTGAGAGACCACAGATTTGAAGGATGAGTGAGTGTGGGGGACACTCCCAGGAGGAGCATTGCTTACCTCAAATGAAAATGGAGAGCATAAAGGATACAAAACTGAAATTTCCAGGCTTAATAGTGATGAAGCGATATGAGTGATACAACGTGTGGTTGAATTGCCAAGTCATGTCTGACTCTTTGTGATCCCTTGGGCTGCAACTTGCCAGGCTTCTCTGGCCATGGGATTTCCCAGGCAAGAATACTGGAGTGGGTTGCCATTTCCTTCTCCAGGGGCTCTTCCTGACCCAGGGATTGAACCCACATCTCCTGCATTGCTGGTGAATTCTTTACCAACTGAGCTACAGGGAATACAGCATGAGTGATGCTTAAAATGTTGAGAATTAAAAATAAAAATTAATATGGCAAAGAACTTGCTTTGCTCTTTTATTATCTTGGACTTTGTAGCTAGAAGGGAGCTAAGGGATTCAGGGTATTTTTGTTAGTCTTTCCCCCCTTTCCCCTATTACACTCTCCTTTTGTGTTTGGTTTGTTTATTATCTTCCTTCTCTTGCTCAACCTCTTTCATTTCCTCCTTTCCCCACCTCATCCCAAAATCTTCTTTCTTTAACTGAGCATGATAGAGATTCAGAGTTCAAAAATGTGTTGTTTTTATTGAATGGAATTTATGTTTATCCTTTCAGTTTTAACATGGAGACTTTAAATTTTCATATTTTACTTCCTACTACCTACTGTTCAAATAAAGCATAACCCAAAAAATTTTGTGTGGTTTTAATTGCATTTGTTTTCTCTATTAAATAATGAAACCTGGTAATTAATTTACAATGTTCATCTGATTTTTTGTAACAGTTTATGTGATTTTGGCTGTGCTGGATATCTGTTGCTGTGTGGGTTTTTTCTGGTTGTGATGAGCAGGGCCTACTCTCCAGTTGCGGTGTGCCGGCTTCTCACTGTGGTGGCTTCTTGTTGCAGAGCACAGGCTCTGGGGTGCACGGGCTTCGCTAGTTGCCGCAGTGGGGCTCAGTAGCTGTGGCTCCTGGGCACTGGAGCACAGGCCCAGTAGTTGCAGCGCACAGGCTTAGTTGCTCTGCAACATGTGGGATCTTCCTGGACCAGGGACTGAACCAGTGTTTCCTGTGTTGGCAGGTGGATTCTTTACCACTGCGCCACCGGGAAGCCCCAGTCTGATGTTTTGATTTGGTGCATTTGTTCCTTTAAAAAAATGGTTCTTAAAAGAAGTCACATCAATATTTTATGATTTTTTTAAAAGTAGATAAGCGTAAACCCTCCCTGAAAAATTTTATTTCAGCATTACTTGGATAAACCCTGACAGTTGTATTTTTTTAAGTTATACGCATGATTCCTTTATATACCTACATTGAGAATGGAGTATACCTTCATTCTGACATAAATATTTTTTGGTAGCTATAGGGAAAGTACTTACTATTTTGAAATAGTAGTATTTAAGAAAATGACAGGGAATAAGACTCATTAATTTCATATTATGGATTCTTGATATTGTTCTCTATCCTCTCAAATTTCTCTGGGAATGCTAATTTTAAACTCTTAATATTCCCCTATGTTTGCTTTTTCCTTTCTTCTGGAGTTAAGAGTTTGATCTGTACATCTTAGTCCTTCAGTTTCATGTTTGGTAGTTTTGATTACCAGTTTACCCTTAGTTATCTATTAGTAGTTATAAATAAAAGGTTGTGATGTTGTTGGTCAGGGTTTCTTCTGCCTTTATGTAGGCCTGTTTTCCAAATAAGTACTCCCTTGAAAGTGCAGGATGATTTCAAGTTCTCTATATGTATCTGATGAGTTGATAGACTGGCTTCATTTTAGGATAGGTGAGCAAGAAGAAGAATCCATCTTTCCCCAGACTCTACTCCGCTTTCACCTAAAATGAATATGGACATTCTAGAGGTCTTATCTCAGTTAATTCAGAGATTAACTCTTTGGTTTTAGCCTCAGGATGAATTCTGCTGCCTTATACAGAAGTATAGAGGGAATTGTGGGATAGCGACCTGCAAGTTGTTAAGCTGATAATCCTTGGTTAGTCAACTTGGTTTCTGACATACTTGCTCGTGTGCCAACTCTATGACTTCTGTGCTAGAAAGAAGTATTTCTTTCTTGAACATTCTCAGATGATTGTTTTAGGCCTTGCCTTCTCCTTTTATCTCCTCTCTAGGGTAATCCCATCTGCTATCTCTTTGAAAATGAAAGTGAAGTCCCTCAGTGTCTGATTCTGCAACCCCATGGACTGTAGCCAGCCAGGCTCCTCTGTCCATGGGATTTTCCAGGCAAGAATACTGGAGTGGGTTGCCATTTCCTTCTCCAGGAGATCTTCCCGACCCAGGGATTGAACTTGGTTCTCCCGCATTGTAGGCAGATGCTTTACTATCTGAGGTACCAGGGAAGTCTGTCTGTATCTCTATCGCTGCTGCTGCTGCTGCTAAGTCACTTCAGTCGTGTCCAACTCTGTGCAATCCTATGGACGGCAGCCCACCAGGCTCCCCCGTCCCTGGGATTCTCCAGGCAAGAACACTGGAGTGGGTTGCCATTTCCTTCTCCAATGCATGAAAGTGAAAAGTGAAAGTGAAGTTGCTCAGTCGTGTCCGACTCTTAGCGACCTCATGGACTGCAGCCTACCAGGCTCCTCTGTCCATGGGGTTTTCCAAGCAAGAGTACTGGAATGGGATGCCATTGCCTTCTCCGATCTCTATCACTGTCTATCGCCATCTCTAGTTTTGTGAAAACTCTTTAGTATCTTTTTTTTGGTTTTCAGTGATGTCATAAAACCCTTGGTTCCCTTCTGTGCATCTTTGTTTTCAATGTAGTGGGGATTTAGAAGCCAAAGAGTGATAAACACATGGAATAAGACCATTGTCATGAACTGGAAGCAGACATTGCTTTGACTGGAAAGATGTATAAGATAAAAATAGGTAGATGGTAGATGCATATGTACATAGGTAATAGCTAGAAAATAAGAGAGTTCAGAATACTTTCATAGATATTAATGCATGGAAATATGGTATTTTCAAATTATAAACTAAAAAGGAAAGAATAAATATTGGCTAATTTTATTAACTGTGTTGTTGCTGTTTAGTCACTAAGTCATGTTCAACTCTTTTGTGACCCTATGGACTGTAGCCTGCCAGGCTCCTCTGTCCTTGGGATTTCCCAGGCAAGAGTACTAGACTTGGGTTGCCATTTCCTTCTCCAGAGGCTCTTCCTGACCCAAGGATTGAACCCATGTCTCTTGCATTGGCAGGTGGAATCTGTACCGCTGAGCCACCAGAGGTCAAATAAATTTCAATGCTTCTGTTTTAAGTACATTTTTTTGATAAAAAAGTATGACATTTTTAATGTTAAAATTTGAAAAAATATAAATAAATTAGTAAATAACTCCTAATCCTTCAGCTAGGAATAGCATTCATTAAATATACAGTACATTTAATTTCATACTTTCAATACATTTAAAAAAAAAACTAATACAATTATGTAAAGTTTAAAAATAAAATAAAATTTAAAAAAATTAAAAAAAATTAAAAATTGAGATGAAAGTAAGTATATGTTTTTGTTTGTGTACCCTATATTCTGTTATTTATATAAGATTTGTAAAATATATTAAATAGTCTTTAAAGCACTCCTTAGACGCCACTCAGTTTCCTATTATATGTTCATTTTTCATTTAATGAAACCCTGACAGTTAGACTTTTGGATTGATTACACTTTTTCAATATTATAAAAATATTGCAGTTATATCTTCATAAATGTTTAAAGACATCTGAGATTATTGCTTTTGGTTACTTTCTTAGAAGGGAAATTATTTGGCAATAAAAATGAATCAACATATTTATTGATAGATATTGCAAAATTACCCTCAAAAATTTGTACACATTATTTTTTCCCATCATCCAGACAGGAGGCTGTGATTTCCCCTCTACCCCCCAAACTAGAGGATGATTATGGAATCTGACCCAAAGCTCTTTAACTTACTTTTTTCAAGACCCTCATGTTAAGCAAGGGCTTAACATCTTCCTTCAATTTAGCTTGAGGAAAGTATCTAAAATTGTGGTACCACTGACTTGAATCACCCACCACCCTCACTGTTGGCATATACTTTAGTGACTTTTAAACTGTATGTTGAGAATGTGCATGAATAGAGAGTGAGGACAAGAAAAAACAGGGAAAAAGAAAATAACAATATTGGAAGAGTATTGGATATCTGAGGTCATGACATCTACTTACCAGAATTTCTGTCAAATAATTCTTGAAACATGTGACACCTCCATTTGAATATAAAATGTACAGAAATACCAGCTCTTCAGCCATCTCTTCCCCCAGGAGACCAAGTATGTGTACACTTAAAGTCAATCAGGACAAGTAACCCCTCCTTACCCCTTTGATTTCTAGAAGCGTTGAGGAATCTCCTAAGCCCAAACGGCAACTACACTCACCACCTTGTTTCTCAGAGAGAGGTAGTACCATTTCCAAAAGGCTACTAACTTCTGGAATCCAGTGATTTGTGACCACAGTTTTGTAAATTGTACCAGGCTTGGCCTGCAAGTGCTAAAACTAAATCATAGCTTCTCCTAAATTAGTCTTACACCAAAAGATATTCTGTGTTTATACTGAGACCATAGAGACTTATGCAGAGATTGGTGTTGAACGTGTGCATTTGTTTCCATTTTCTAAACCTCTTTTCTTGACGTAGGACAGTTTTCATGGATTTCATGATTCTGTTTTCTTAGAAATTGTTTTTAATAGTTTTATGAAGGTGTAGCTTACATATCATAAAAATCATCCTTTAAAGTGTAAATTCAGTGATTTATAGCATAGTTACAGAGTTGCAGAATCATTGCGTTATCTAATTTTAGAACTTTTTCTCATCTCTCTGAGAAGCTTCATTCCTATTAACCATTAACCCCATCACCATTAATGGTCATTTCTCACTATCCCCGCCTGCTGGCCTCTGGCAACAGTAATGTTCTTTTTGTCTCTGAGGATGTATCTATTCTGGACATTTCACATGGATGGAACCATCCAGCCTTTTGCCATTTGGATCTGGCTACATTCATGGGGTTTTCAGGGTTCATCTGTGTTGTAACATGAGTCCATATTTTGCTAATTTTTATTTTCATGTAATATTCCATTATGTGGACACACTGCATTTTGTCAGTTGACAGACATTTGGATTGTTTCCACTATTTGGCTATTAAGAATAATGCTGCTATGCACATTCATGTACAAGTTTTATGGGGACGTGTTTTAAATTCTTTTGAGTACTTACGTAGTAGTGAAATGATGAGTCATGATTCATTCTCTCATGAGTCACCCTGGCCTGCTTTTGAATGTGCACATTGAGATATTCCTTATCTTTCACTACTTTCTTAAAAAAAAAGTCATCTCAGCTTTAGTTTCCATCAAAATAAATAAATAATAAATGTTTCTTCTTATTGGTTTGAATTTATAGAAACAATGGAGTAAATGAATGCATGCATGCTAAGTTGTTTCAGTCATGTCCAGCTCTTTGCAATCCTTTGGACTGTAGCCCATCAGGGTATATTCCCAACTCAGGGACTGAATCCACATCTCTTACAATTCCTGCATTGGCAGGTGGGTTCTTTACCACCAGCACCCCTGAGAAGTCCAATGAAGTAAATAATCTTAGTCAAATACTTTAAAACCCAGGAAAGCCAGCAAACATGTAGTCATTAACTGTTCAAAAGCAATATTATTAGCTGCTTGTGGCCAGTAGCATAGACTTTGTTCTTTTCTATAATTATAAAATTCTATAATTCTGAATCCAGGTAGAGATATGTTCTTATTTCTAATTATGCCATTGCATGGCTTTCAACATGTTCTTTCCCGTGAATGATTGCTATATGTCTACTATTTATAAGAGGGTTTTAGTTCTGCATATTTGGAGAGGATACTAAAAGAGTCTTGGAATTTGTCAGAAATGTTTGAAATTTTGTTCTTAAATCAGAGAATTCACTACTTCCTCTTACATATGGTACCCTCTCTCCTGATCCATGCCTAATTTCTCTATCTTTGTTTCTACATTCAATATATAAAAAAAGAATGTGAGTTAAACTAATTGTATTGTCCTTTACTATGGTCAAACCAGGTTTGTCTGTATGATTTGGTTCAATTGGTATTCCTTTTTAGAAGTTTCATAAACACAGAAGCTGTGTTTTCTCCTTACTCTCATAGCTCTATATATCTGATATAGAAACATGCCCAGATTAACTATTTGGTAAAATTATTTTAAATGAATATGAGTTAGCAAAGTTAAAAAGAAATGTGATAAGACACTGCCATGGCAAAACCCAGATTCAAGTGTGTGGTGGTTTAGTTGCTAAGTTGTGTCCAACTCTTGTGACCTAATGGACTATAGCCTGCCAGGGAATCTTCCTGACCCAGGCAGGGATCGAGCCTGGGTCTCATGCATTGCAGGCGTATTCTTTACTGACTGAGCTGTGTGATAAAACATAAAAAGGTTATTTTTCAGAAAAGCTAAATTTGCTTTATAAGTTTTTACATAAATTTACATTGCAAAATGATTGTTTTTATGTTGTTTTTAAACTGGCTTTCCACCTTTAAAAAATACATAGATTTCTGATAAGGGCTTCCTTGGTGGCTCAGAGAATAAAGAATCTCCCTGCAATGCAGGAGACCCAGGCTCGATCCCTAGGTCAGGAAGATCCCTATAGAAGGGAATGGCAATCCACTCCAGTATTCTTGCCTGGAGAATTCCGTGAACAGTGGACACAGGTGGGCTACAGTCTGTGGTGTTGTAAACAATTGGACACGACTGAGCGACTAACACTACTACTTACTAAGGGTTGTTATTCTTATACTGTGCTCAAGTAGCTAAGGGGAAGAGTCATCCATTTTGCTCTAAACATAACTAGAGTTGATTTTAACATGGGAAGCGGAGAAATCTGTAAAAGAAAGAATAATTAGTTTCAGCTTCCTTTCACTTCTTTTTCTGAATCTATATAACCTGTGTTGTCACTATTGTGATTTGCTTAATTTTTACGTTTCACAACGGAAAATAAAAGAGCAGACCATGGCTTCTCTTAGCTCATCCTCCCTTTGTGTATCAAGATCACTTAATGCACAGTCTTTCAAGCTTTTCACAGCGGGTTGACATACTAGAAGTTGGTGTATCCCAACACTCAGGCAATCCTGATGCAGAAGGACTCATTTTTATTTCCCAGTGGAGGCGTTATAAAGTTACCTTGACTCAATGAAATAATGCGCCTATCATTTTAAAAATAAGAACTGTGATTTTTATGCTGTTTTATTTAGAACATTCCAAAATAATAATATATAATTTTTAAATTTTTCTTTCCTGCACTTTTTGTGTTGTTTTGTATATACATGTAAGTCAATTAAGGAAGTCATAATTTGAGTGCCTATCATAGTTTCCCACCACTTTATGGGAAATAGATGGGGAAACAGTGGAAACAGTGTAAGACTTTATTTTTCTGGGCTCCAAAATCACTGCAGATGGTGACTACAGCCATGAAATTAAAAGATGCTTACTCCTTGGAAGGAAAGTTATGACCAACCTAGATAGCATATTCAAAAGCAGAGACATTACTTTGCCAACAAAGGTTCGTCTAGTCAAGGCTATGGTTTTTCCTGTGGTCATGTATGGATGTGAGAGTTGGACTGTGAAGAAGGCTGAGCACCGAAGAACTGATGCTTTTGAACTGTGGTGTTGGAGAAGACTCTTGAGAGTCCCTTGGACTGCAAGGAGATCCAACCAGTCCATTCTGAAGGAGATCAGCCCTGGGATTTCTTTGGAAGGAATGATGCTAAAGCTGAAACTCTAATACTTTGGCCACCTCATGCGAAGAGTTGACTCATTGGAAAAGACTCTGATGCTGGGAGGGATTGGGGGCAGGAGGAGAAGGGGACGACAGAGGATGAGATGGCTGGATGGCATCACTGACTCGATGGACGTGAGTCTGAGTGAACTCCGGGAGTTGGTGATGGCCAGGGAGGCCTGGCGTGCTGTGATCATGGGGTCACAAAGAGTCGGACACGACTGAGCAACTGATCTGATCTGGTCATAGTTTTTTTTTAACTTTAAAAATTGATGGAGTAGGAAATGGCAACCCACTCCAGTATGCTTGCCTGGAGAATCCCATGGACAGCAGAGCCTGACGGGCTGCAGTCCCTGGGGTCTCAGAGTCGGACATGACTGAGCGCACCACAGCAGCAGCAATAACAAAGGCTCTGTGTGGAAGTCTTCAAAATTGAAGAAGTCCTTGAACAAGCAGACTACTTATATGAAAGTGGAGAAACAGAAAAACTTTACCAGTTGCTAACCCAGTACAAGGAAAGTGAAGATGCAGAGTTACTGTGGCGTTTGGCACAGGCATCACGTGATGCAGCTCAGCTTAGTAGAACCTCGGAAGAGGAGAAAAAGTTCTTGGTATATGAAGCCCTAGAGTATGCGAAAAGGGCACTAGAGAAAAACGAATCCAGTCGTGCGGTCCATAAGTGGTATGCAATCTGTATTGGTGATGTTGGAGATTATGAAGGAATCAAGGCTAAAATTGCAAATGCCTACATTATCAAGGAGCATTTTGAGAAAGCAATTGAACTGAACCCTAAAGACGCTACTTCAATTCACCTTATGGGTATTTGGTGTTACACAGTTGCTGAAATGCCTTGGTATCAAAGAAGGATTGCTAAAGTGCTGTTTGCAACTCCACCTAGCTCCACCTATGAGGAAGCCCTAGGCTACTTTCACAGGGCAGAGCAAGTGGATCCAAACTTCTACAGCAAAAACTTGCTCCTTCTAGGAAAGACATATTTGAAGCTGCACAACAAAAAGCTCGCTGCCTTCTGGCTAACAAAGGCCAAGGACTACCCAGTGCACACAGAGGAGGATAAACAGATACAGACAGAAGCTGCTCAGCTACTTACAGGTTTCAGTGACAAGAACTGAGAATTTTTCAATGAAGTACCTAAGGAGCATTGCCTTTTCATCAGATTTTAAAGATAATAAATACATTAACTATAAAAAAAAAAAAATTGAATCTTTCCCCAAACATTTCCAAAATTCCTTTTATCTTCTTTGTTCTTCTAAAACATTTCCCTAAATCATTTTTAATTCAAAATGTAAAAATGTTTTCTGATTTGTAAAATGGCATGTATTTATTGTGTGTGTGTGTGTGTGTTAGTCGCTCAGTCGTGTCTGACTCTTTGGAACCCCATGGACTGTAGCCCGCCAGGCTCCTCTGTCCATGAAATTCTTCAGGCAAGAACAGTGGAGTGGGTTGCCATTCCCTTCTCCAGGGAATCTTCCTGAACTAGGGATCAAACCCAGTCTCCTACATTGTAGGCAGATTCTTTACCATCTGAGCTACCAGGGAAGCCTATGTATTTATTGTAAGAAAATCTAAATGTGTAAAATAGAGTAAAACAATCTTCTACCGCTTCACTTTATAGAAATGGGTTTCTTTAAGAGAGAGAAGCAGAGACTGTGAGTATGTCAGAATAGGATCAGGTGATGCAGAAAGAGGAGAACTGGGACATGGTGCTGTCAGAAGTCCTATCACAGAGATTTTTAAACAAGGGAAGTTGAATTGCCCTAAGAGTAAGCACAGATGAAAAGAAAACTGAATTAAGCATTTTTAATTAAGTTGTCACTAAGATCCACGAAGTACTAAGTTCAAGTTCTTAAGTAAAGTTCATTAGAGGGCATGGGAAATAAGTCATGTACATGGTAGTCACTTAGTAGGTGCCCATTCAACATGATGGTAATTATGTGAACACATTACTTCTTGCAATTGAAACCAGAATCTGTTTTTTATTATTACTATAATTATTATTATTATTTGTTAAGTGTCATTCTTGACTGGCAAACAGTTAAAGCTTTCTTTATTTCTCCTTAGGCCTCTTATGTAAGGAGTTGAAGGGGAAATAAAACATACAGGATGAAAAGATGGCAATGTTGCCTCCCCCGGGACCTCAGAGCTTTGTCTTCTTCACAAAACAGTCTCTTGCCCTCATTGAACAACGTATTGCTGAAGGAAAAGCAAAGGAACCCAAAGAAGAAAAGAAAGACGATGACGATGAAGGGCCGAAGCCAAGCAGTGACTTGGAAGCCGGCAAGCAGCTGCCCTTCATCTATGGGGACATTCCTCCGGGCATGGTGTCAGAGCCCCTGGAGGACTTGGACCCTTACTATGCAGACAAAAAAGTAAGTTTATTGTACCTGCAATGGTGTAGTTTCTCTTTACCTCTTTTGTACAAACAGATACTGAGATTAAGAGGAATTTAGTGAAAAATTACATCATGAAAACATGTTTAGTTAAAAATGCATATGTAGGATATTTCAGAATATGTACTTTTTCTAATTTTTCATCAAAACTGATTCTGTCACTGGCATACTATTTTTTTTTTTTTGAAAATAGTGTTCAGTATCATGTTCTGCCCTTTAGACATGACATAAGTGCATCCTCATAGAAACAAAATAACTGTCAATGTGAGAAGTAAGACCTGGGTAAACGTCCAGAATGCATTTGCATGGAGGTGTCAGTTGAATCCGTGGGAATATATAAAATCACTTAACTAATTATAGGGTTTTGAGAGCCACTCATTTAGGGGGTTGGAGAGAATGGAGAATCTGAGATGGTCAGAAAGGTAAGACATAAATAAGAAAATTTTCCACTATTCAAGAAAAAAAGGAAAGAGAATATCTCATAAAATTACTCAGGAAGCTGAGGCTGGATAAAGACTATTGGAATGAACAAGGAGGATGAGTTGGTAACTTTTTTGCAAGCAGTTTATGTTGATGGAAATCAAAGCAAGAGAATAGTAACTCTGCTCAAAACTCTGTAATGGCCTATATGGGAAAAGAATCTTAAAAAAAAAGAGAGGATATATGTATAACTGATTCCCTTTGCTGTATGCCTGAAACTAATACAACATTGTAATTAACCATACTCTGTTCATTTTTTTGAAAAAGCAAGATAGTGTTGGACAGCAAGTGAAAAGAGGAAGTTTGAGAAATTTCCATCAGAAAGATGGTCACTTAAGGCAACAGAAAAATTGAAAACATTTTTTTTTAAATAATGAAACGTTGCAGTTACAGTTTTTTTAGTATTTATTTTTGGCTGTGCTAGGCCTTCCTTGCTTTGGGTAGGCTTTCTCTCGTTGTGGCGAGCAAGGGCTAGTCTGTAGCTGTAGTGTGTGGGCTTCTCATTGCAGTGGCTTCTCTTGCTGTAGAACATGGGCTTCAGTAGTTGTGGCACACAGGCTTAGTTGTCCCATGGCATGTGGAATCTTCCAGACCAGGTATCAGACGCATGTCGCCTTGCATTGGTAGGCATATTCTCAACCACTGGACCACCAGGGAAGTCCCTTGAAAACCTTTTTTACACAGGGTATAAATAGCATGTTTAAAAGTGGAGAAAAATTATTCCCAGAGAGGAAAATACAGAAGGTTGAGTAAAGTAGTTAGTTGCTGATGTTAACAGACAAGGGATAAACCACAAGTCGACTTGAATTTGCATTAGAAAACTTCAGAAAAGTGGAGAGAAGCCTTACTGTGTGAGCCTTGTAGGGCAAATACGATGATTTAAGATATGTTGAAGTAAATGTAGGGACATCTGAGGAAATGCACGTTAAATACTGTCAATATTTTCCATGCTACAGGAGTGGAAGCTGTCCTTTGAGAGTCAGTCTTGGGAACAAGGAAATGGGAGAGTTTGAAACAATTGCTGTAAAGATAATTCTACCAACAAAATGAGAAGGAGGTTACCGTCATTTTTGAGACAGTAGCAGATACAACCAGATATAACTTGACAAAGAAGAGACAGTACAGGATAAAATCAGCAGGTTCCCTAACTTTCTCCCAATAACGCTTTGCTGCACAGCACCTGCAGACTTACCGTCAAGAGGTCAAGAGAGGCAGGATAAAGTCCGTTTAAAAGTTATTTTTATTTAAGATATAAATAAAAGGGCACATTTCTTGATAAGATAACTAGCAGACAAAATAAGGAATAGTAAAATGTCTTGTGAAATAGAAAATGTGATTAACTTAATTTTGATGGTATAAACACATCTACTATGAATAACAATGCATAATTTTTTGCCTCATATTAAAATCAGCATGTCAACAAACTGACAGCATGTCAAACAAGCACAATACCTGAGAAGCCTTTGAGATAATACCCAGCATTCTTATTCACCCATCGGTACTCCGACACAGAAGAAAAGAAAGCTAACATGTTTTTAGGGTCTCTGTGATAGACACTGGATTTTTCATACAAATTAGCAACATATTCACCACAACTGGGAGAGATAGGAATTAATAAAGGATTCAAGGAAATTAATTAACTCACAAAATGTTACATAAACACTCGTAAATTCCATCCTAGATTTTTTAGTTCAAGTTGATTTGACTCCCTACTGAGATGTTGTCTGGCATCTCTTAGTTTGGTTTTGTTTCTGTTGTATAGCAACTACTGTGCTCACAACTTTACAAAAATGAATGAGACAATGAGTGGATAAATAATGAAATAGGCAAAATTAAAAATGCTTTCTCATTTTACTTATTGATATTACTTCATCCTGAAAAATGTCTGGCTCCTGCATTTCCCATTTCCAGAGAGGGCCTGGATGTAATTTAACCAGCCTCCTTAAGGAGGAAAAAAATCTTTCTGGAGTAAATCCCAGTTCAGAGACATAAACTAATATTGGCTTAAAGTGACTTGGGAGGTAAGAAGAAAATGTTTGCATTTGGAGGATGAAAAATGGAATCATTTTAGCTCTGGGATAGACTAATGTAATAGAGAATATTTGGGGTGGGACTCTAGTCCCTCGCTTTGACACCAGCTCCTTTCAGATGTGACACCAACCATGTTAAAAGCACAACGCACATCTACATCAGAATATAATACTTAGGTAGAGCTAAGTCAGACTAAGTAATCTATTTTTCATGGCTCTTTCTTAACAAATAAATAAATACCCAAAGGGATTATTGAGTCTTCTTATTTTTATTTTTTGGTTTGGAGCTTTAAATGATCAACTTTCAGTGCTGTGTCCTAGCTCCTCAATCATTCTTGGTTAAAATAGTTTGGACATCCCCTTGCAACTTCAGGTTGACTTTCATGTGGATTGAGTCTTTAATGTTTCAGGTTATTCACACTAATAGACGAGAACTTTATTTCTGCTACACTATAATCATTGCTTGGATTAAAAATCTTAATGACTCCTGATTTGACTTAGGTTCAGATTTTAACTTATGCTTGAGTGTAATGGTCAATGCTTTGTTAAAAAAAAAAAAGAACATTTAATAAATTAATGTAGAGGTATGTAGAGGTTAGGGCTTCATTTTCATATATGATAAATGTATTAAGTGGCTTCCCAGGTGGCCCTAGTGGTAAAGAACTCACCTGCCAGTACAGGAGACATAAGAGATGTGGGTTTGATTCCTGGAGTGGGAAGATTCCCTGGAGGAGGGCATGGCAACCCACTCCCGTATTCTTGCCTGGAGAATCCCATGGACAGAGGAGCCAGGTGAGCTGCAGTCTATAGGGTAACACAGAGTCAGACAGGACTGAAGTGACTTAGCATGCATACATGTTCCCAACATTTACCAAGAAGTTACAATGTACCAGAACTTAAAAGCTTCACAGACACTGAGTGCTGGCTCTCAAGTTGTGAAATGGTAGATCAAGTGTTTAGAATACTATCTGTCCAACTCCAAAGCTTATACTCGTAATTTCATAATTCTCGATTTTATGTTCAATAAATTATTAAATAAGTGAGCCATATTAAAATAATTTATTCAGACATTGACATCTGTGCATTTGCTAGCAGGAATTTAGAGTTTTCTAGAGATACTCATTCTGCTACTCAAAATTTCATATCTGTTCTCCCATCTGTAATTAACTAGTGGCTATGTATAAATCCAGACAATCCTAAAGAAGTTTTTAATGTAAATGAAAATTGGGAATTTGAATTTAAAAATAGTAAGCCAAGTCTTTTTTTTTTTTTAATTTCAAGTACAAGTTAACTTGATCTTGCCAAGTTGAGGCAGTAATATTTTCATGTTAGCTCAGATGACTTCTGTTTCGTGAAGCCTCCCTGATTATTCCAATAGACGTAAGACCCTGCTCCCTCTTTACTCTCATGCTCTGCCATTTGAATTTCTCTGTATGATACCTGTCATGTCATGCCTTGTATTAGAGTTGTGCTGTCTGCTTAGTCACTCAGTCGTGTCTGACTCTTTATGACCCCATGGACTGTAGCCTGCCAGGCTTCTCTGTCCATGGAGGTTCTCTAGGCAAGAATACTGGAGGGGCTGCCATGCCCTCCTCCAGGGAATCTTCCCAACCTAGGGATCAAACCCAGGTCTCCCGTGTTGCAAGTGGATTCTTTACTTTCTGAGCCACCAAGGAAGCCCTGTATTAGTTACTGTGCTCTTAATCACTTTTCTCTGAAACCTCTTGAATGCAAAATTCATGCCTCACTTATGTTCAAATTCATTTCAGTATCTCTTATGCCATAGTTGCTCCCAGGTGGCACTAGTGGTTAAAAAAAAAAAAAAGCTTGCTATCAATGCAAAAGAGACTTAAGAGACACTGGTTTGATCCCTGGGTCAGGAAGATCCCCTGGAGGAGGGCATGGCAACCCACTAGAGTATTCTTGCTTGGAAAATCCCATGGACAGAGAAACCTGGCAGGCTACAATCTAAAGGGCCACAAAGAGTTGACAAAAGTGAAGCGACTTAGCACACACTCATGTTCACGAGACAATTGTAGAAAATATTAGATGAATGAATTTTAAAAAGAACAGTGCATTGAGATTTAAGAAAGCAATAATTGTACTCAAACATGAGGTATTAATTTTGAAACTAATTTTCAATATAACAGTGAACTTTATGTTCAATTATGTTTTAATGTACCTGGTATAGTAAAAGAGACAAGGAGTATAAAAAGTTAACCTAAGATAGTTCTCATTTGTTTTCTCAGGAACATTGCCACATACAAAAGCAAGATTACCCAAAGTTATATCTCTAAAATTGGGTGGAAAATATTTATTACATATGTTTACCACTCATAAACATATATAAAATTCAGAATCAGCATCAAAAAGACCAAAAATCAGTGTCTTCTGTTAATACATAGCACAAGGAATTTGCTTGCCAGCCACAGATAAGTAAGAGCAGGCTTTGAACTTAAGTCTTTCTGGTTTCCAAGCCAATTCCTTAGGTTGTTTTAATGTTTTGTTGTTATTGCTGTTTATTTGTTTGGCTTTTAAATTTTTCAACTAAATACCAAAGCCATGGAGAATGTAACTCATTATTCAGTGGTTACATATTTTTTCAATGGTTCTATTCACATTTCAAAAAATTACCATGAATAGTAGCAAGCAAGTTCTTTAATTTGTGTTCTTTTATTTTAGCTGTTATTAGTATTATATGTAAAATAGGAAAATCAAATTGAGTAATAGGATTTTTCAACTCTAATGTTCCTTAAATTCATGAAAATATTTTGAAAACTCATATTTTAGAACATTTGCTACTAACCCTGACAATAGCTAGGAAGTATTACAATTCTCAAAGCAACATGATAAAAATCAGGGATAGCTGGTTGCTATTTGGTTTGCATAAAATGCAGTGCAATGGTACAAGGAAGTTGTATTTAAAATAATTCCAGTGGCCACAAGTTATTGTTACTGATTTGAATGTTAAGGGGTATAAAAAAGAGAACACTGCATTTTGAAAGCTGTAAATAATACATACCCATAAATGGCTCACTTCTTACTTTATTGAAGAAATGGACAATGGACTTGGAGTTCATTGGCTAACATGACGTGAATATCTCCATCAATGGCTTTGGAATCGCACTGCTTGAGTCTGATGGCAGTGTTTCTTTAATATGACTCTACCACATGCAGAGGTAAACTGCAACTATTAATGTACTAGATTGAAATTTTGGAATTTCAATTCATACTGTTTTCTTTTTGCTCCTGCAGACTTTCATAGTGTTGAACAAAGGGAAAGCAATCTTCCGTTTCAATGCCACACCTGCTTTGTACATGCTCTCTCCTTTCAGTCCTCTCAGAAGAATATCTATTAAGATTTTAGTACATGCATATCCTTTTTAAAATGCTTACTTACAGTGGTTCTTTAAAATGTAGTTCTTGGCTATTTTATTTAAACATAGAGTTTTCTTTCCTACCTGAGAAGACTTAGGTCTGTCAATCTCAGTATAATTTGGTGTAGATCTCTGCATAGATTGGGAGTCTGGCGATTTGGGGCTTCCCAGGTGGTGCTAGTGGTAAAGAACTCACACCAGCTAATGCAAGAGATGTAAGAGATGCAGGTTTGATCCCTGGGTCAGGAGGATCCCCTGGAGGAGGGCATGGCAATCCACTCCAATATTCTTGCCTGGAGAACCCCATGGACAGAGGAGCCTGGTGAGCTACAGTCCATAGGTTTGCAAAGAGTTGGACATGACGGAAGTGACTTAGCATGCATGCATGTGTTCATTATATCATCATCATCATGGCAATTTTAGTATTTTAGGATAAATTGCTTTTATCCATTACTCTTTTGTTCGGAGAGGTTTTTTTTTTTTTTTAAGTCTATAGGCTCTTTTAGAATTATTTTTCTAAGGAAAATTGTCAGCATTTCAACAAATGTCATTATCAGATATTCAAAGTTACCATGTGCTCTTTGATCGTATTCCTTGACTCTAAGCTACCGCATTCAGCATGCTCATCATGTGCACTATTCTGACGAACTGCATATTTATGACCATGAGTAATCCTCCAGACTGGACCAAGAATGTAGAGTAAGTGGGTATAAGTACATTTAATATAGTCTTACTATGGTTGTTATCCTTCCTTTTTCATACCAGGAAGTTACTGCATGTATAAAAATTGTGGTGATTATCTTCCCATGTTCTATAGTTACTTTACTTTCAATTAGTTTTTCTCCTTTATTAACCTGCTAACATTAGAAAAGAATAATACATGTTACAGTCTTTTCTAGAAAAAAAGATCTTACCAGATACCCTGCCTGTTCTTAGACATGTCATGTATCTCTTGTCCTTGGATGTATTTCAGATAGGAACAATACAGGAATTTTCTAGGCAGATCTCATACCTGTGTTCTTAGTAAATACCTTTACTTTAAAATACCTCTACTTTCTGGGAGTGTTTCTGACATATACATTTCAAGATTTTCTGGAAAGATCTTAATTGTAATTTATTCTAATAGTTAGAATGGGCCCCTTAATCATCAGCCATACTCTAATCAGTGTCTTCCTTTGGTTGATCTGAGAAAAATAATTATAAAGGCTTACCTGGTACCATGTTCTTTTCACAATGGATTAATATCACAATGGACTCCTTTACCTAGGTACACTTTTACTGGAATATATACATTTGAGTCACTTGTGAAAATCCTTGCAAGAGGATTCTGTGTAGGAGAATTCACTTTTCTTCGTGACCCATGGAACTGGCTTGATTTCATAGTCATTGTCTTTGCGTAAGTATTTATTTTTTAAAACTCCAAACTCATGAAAATCTCAGACAGCACAGTATCCCAGTGAGAAAGAACTTTGGGATCAGACTTTTCCTACATATAATAGTTTGATTTAAAAGATACTGCATGGAAACTAGTCATCAAAAAATGGTAATAATTTTTCAGAAAGAGCATTTCCCACTCAAACATGTATGTATGATATCGTTATAATAGAGGATCTTCCTCTGTGCTCAGCATGTGGAAGGATAGCATATGTGGTGGCAGTTAGAGTCACACTTTTCCCAAATTCTTATTTAATATCTGGTGAAACCAATAAAAGAAACAGAGAAAACTCTGGCATTTATTATTAGCATGGTGCTCTTTCTATTAATGTATATTATTCAAGAACTAATAAAATATAGAAGCAAATCTTTTCATAAGAACTGTCACTGCATACTGAACCTAACATTAATGCATTGTGTATATATTACATAAGCATCTACAGTTTATTTTCATGGGAAAAATATCACATTAAGATATAATTTTAGCTTATTTATATTGCTGCTCTTTTCCTAACTATATTTGTCAGAACATTTCTTTAGTTTTAACATCTCAAACCTAAATGCAATATTTTCCCTCTGTCATTTTGAAGTGTAAAAGTAATACGTGTTCATTGGAGGGATTTAGACAATAGAAAGGGTCTTGAGATTTCTGGTCTCCAATTCTGTACACCTGCCCCACCTCTTTGTCCTTCATCCATGACTACTGTAGGTCCACCCACCACCTGCTAAGATAACACTGTGTCAAAAAGGCTGCATCTTCTCAGGGGTCTCCTTTTTTATTGAGTATAAATTACATGCCATAAACTTTATCTTTTTTTAAAGTATAAAATTCAGTGTTTTATAGTATGTTCATAAAGTTATGCAACAATCACCACCCTCTAACTCCAGAAAATTTTCATTATCCCAGAGAGCAGTCACTTTCCTTCCCTTTTTCCCCCAAGTCCCTGGAAAACACTCATCTATCTTCTGTATCTGGATTTGCCTAATGTAGACATTTCACATGAGTGGAATCTTAAAATATGTGGCCTTTTGTGGCTGGTTTCTTTTAATTAGCATACAGTTGTTAAGATTTGCTGATGGTGTTTTGTAGAACATTATCAATATTACCATAATATTGAAGTCTAGTCATTGAAGCATTTCATCGTTTATTTAGGCATTTAAGTGTATGAAGCCATTTTAATATTTGCATTTTGCTCACATCAAATGACTCAAATCAAATTAAATTAGTAATGATAGAAGCAAAAGATGTGCAGAACTATAAATTTAAATAAGAAGTTCCAAGCATAGGAAACACCTTGACTAAAGGCACAGGTAAGTATCATAGACTCTATCTAAATTCTGAATAACTCTGATTTAATTCTGCAGGTATTTAACAGAATTTGTAAACCTAGGCAATGTTTCAGCTCTTCGAACTTTCAGAGTGTTGAGAGCTTTGAAAACTATTTCTGTAATCCCAGGTAAGAAGTAACTGGTGCGAAGCATTAGGTCACTCATAACTCCAACTATTTGGGAGTTGTTCTTTGTGTGTGTGTGTGTGTGTGTGTGGGTGTGTGTTGTCACCGTGTTTGTGTATAAACTCCCCTATTTCAGATATGTGACAGAGTTTGTGGACCTGGGCAATGTCTCAGCGTTGAGAACCTTCAGAGTTCTCCGAGCTTTGAAAACAATTTCAGTCATTCCAGGTGAGAGTGGGGTTAAACACCAGGGCTGACTTTGATCTTTTGAAGGAAAAAACAATAAAAACTTAATCTTAACATAATTTTAATTAAATCTGATCTCATGTCTTTCATAATTGTTATGTAAAGTCAGCCTTTGAGTTTAATCAATTGCATGAGTCTTAGAGGATGAAGATGGCCATTTGGTTCACATCTCAACTTGAAATTTTTCCTCCTGTTTAACAGTTTATTTTCCATTTTGCTTATCCAGGAATAAAAATTTCAATTTGTTTTACTGCTTTCTTAGAGTGAAGAAAAGAGATATAAAAATATTAGCATGGGGAGGATTGCATGACACAATGCTTTTTTCTTTCCTCAACAAACCATTTCTTTACTGAAAACAGTTGTCACTGTATCCTGTAATTCAGCCTCTGTTTTGGTCATTATAAAGAGATGGTTTGTCTGACAGACATTTACTGAACTGACACAAGTTATTTTTTCAAGTGAGTGTGGCTATGATTCGAGCAACCAAATTATTCATTTTGACTGGTTATTCTCTGGAAATACTTTAAAGTTTTTAGTCATTTGCTGCAATATACAGAAATGAAATATATAAAACAGCAGATCCCCCTTTTGAGCTGGTAGACTTTTTTTGAACTAGGTTATTTAAGATCATTGATTTGATAAAGTGCATGCACTTCTAGGAAAGCTTGTATTTTGCTTTTGTTTTTCATTTAGAAACTTTATTTCATTTTGAACACCTTTTCTTCGCTGTATTCAGGCCTGAAGACCATCGTGGGGGCCCTGATCCAGTCTGTGAAAAAGCTCTCAGATGTCATGATCCTGACTGTGTTCTGTCTGAGCGTGTTTGCTCTGATTGGGCTGCAGCTCTTTATGGGCAACCTGAAGCATAAATGCGTGCAGAGTTCACTTGCAAATAATGAAACAATGGAAAACATATTGAACACCCTCGATGAAGAAGAATATGCAAGTAAGAATACCTCTGTAGTTGCTAATAGGTTGAAATAAGGCTAAGAGCATTGTTCTCTTTTGGCAATGAAATGTTGCTTTCATTTTAATTATTTCAAAACCACTCAAATATACAGAAAGTTGCAACAGTGTGAGTTTTTATTATGTTGTATTTTCATAAATTTCCCTTGGATCTAAGCTTTCTAGCAGCTCTAATATTGAGAACTTGGGATAGTTCCATAATTCTCAATTTCTATAAAATAAAAAAGAATAAATTCGGCTGTAGAGAAATAAATCTAGCTATAAATCAATGGTATTGACCATTAGATTTCATCATGAACTATATGTTTATATACTGTAGTTTTATTGTATAGTTTATGCTTACATTTTTTATAGTATGATTTATTATATAATAATACAATTACATTTTTATACTGGTATTATTTTTATAACATTAATCATGGTACAATGTCAATTATCACATATTAAAATATTTGTCTCAATATATTTCTAAAGATTTGTATAAGCAGAGAAATTTATTCAGCTTCATCTTATTATATTAAGCTCTATCCTCCTATTATAACCAATGATGTGTTTCACAGAGCTTTCTAATGGCTCCCCTCAATCTAGCTAATAGACCATTGAAGTTTAATTCCTCAGAACTTGTTCTGTAGGTATCATTTCAGATGATATGTATACACAGTCCCAGAAGTCTACTTAATTCACGAATATATTTTTGAGTATCTTACAGAAAGCATAAATTGTATGTTTCCTAACAGTTATCTCCTACCACAGTTCCTTTCACCAAAGCTGATTAGTTTGAGTGAGAATGAGGTCTGACAAGATTGTACTTTCTGTCTCACACCTGCAGTGTGTCTGTATGATGTTACCCACAGAACCCATGAAAGTTAATAGATAATTGAATCCAGAGGTAAATGGATATACAAGTGCCTTAGATAGAAGGGGATCAGGAAAAAAAAAAAAAAAAGAAGAAGGGGATCAGGGAGTAAAGGTCAGGGGTTAATTCTCCTTAAATAATAAAGCGTCATATGCATCTTTTTTTTTTAAACTCAGTGTGTTTTTCCTACTCACTGAGAAATATAAAGGCAAATAAAATCTAGCTAATATAGGAAAAAACTGTAAATAAAGAAAACTAAAAAAAAATGAACCTAAAACAAGAAAACTGAAGATTTTCAAAGTAAAATTTTAATGTATTTTTTTTTTACTAACTGAAGGATAAGGAATTTAGCAGATTTTCCTTTCCTTTTTTAATTTATTTTTTTAGCTTCTGATTTTATTAATATGATACTAAATTTTATATATTTCCCAAAGACTTTATTTCTAATTTTATGCCATAAAAATTTATGTATCTTACAGGTAATTGCTGACATTTATATTCTGTTTTATGAATTGGTTTACAGCACTTACTTAAACTTGACTTTTTGTACTATGATCACTATGTCCTTTTTTCAGAATCTTGGTCTCATTCCTGGGTTGATGATTTGAGTGATTTTTAAAAACATTTTAGAATTGCTATAAGCAATTTTTTTTGAAAGGAGTAGTAAAAGCTCTTAGATTTTGCAGTGTGTCCTCTTGTTGCATTTACATTACAGCTTAGCTAAGAGTGAAATTTTATACCATCATCTTCTCCCTTAATTCTGTATATTATTCTTGATTTTAGTCTGAAATATACTTTCACAGCAGAGATTACTGTGTTGAATCTGAGTTTGATGTCCCACCTGTTTGTTGTGTCATGGAAGCCTGGTCTCACTGCAATATTTCTTCAAGCATTCGTTTATCATGTCTTTTTATTGAATGCTTCCTCGAGCTAAGCATTGTGCAAGTTTCTGGAGCTGCAGCAATGAGTATGGTAACCTCAGACCCAGCATCCACAGAGCTTATCATCTTGGGGGAATAAAAGAATAAAAGGAGGGGAACAGACAAATAACAATATTATAAGTTATAATAAATGCTATGCAAAGAAAGTAAATCTCAGGGGCTGAGATACCAACTAAATGAGAAACCTTCTCTGAGGAGGTGGCATTTAAGCAGAGATATGAAGGATAAGAAGAAGTCATAACACAGTGTAAGTGTATATGGAGGCTGTTCCTTGAGTTAGAAGGAAGAGGCTATGGAAAAGCCCTAAGACTGAAAGAGTATGTATTTAAAGAATGGGAAAGAAAAAGAATGGGAAAACAGCAGTATGGTTAGACTTTAGCAAAAGAGAGGCAGAATGGCAACAGAGAAAGTAAAGGGAAAAGGCAGGGGTCATTTCATGAAGGATATTTTAGCCCAAGGAAAGGAGTTTTGATTTTATTTTAAATGCAGTGGTTTTAATCACTTTTGCCATATGGAGAGTTCACTGCGCAAGAATGGATAGTAGACTGAAATATTGAAGGCCATAGGATGTTGTTTCTGTCATCCAAACAGGAAAACATTGTGACTTCATCTTGAGAGAAGTCAGAAAATGAAAAGGGTGTGTTCAAGATGACCTATATAACTCATGGATGGATTAAAGAGGAGAGGAGGGCTTGGGGATCTCATCTAGGTTTCTGGCCATAGTAACTGGATAGGTGGCAATGGGAAATGAGGGAAGAGTGGGCAGGTTTATAGGAGAAAGTCACTATTACCCAGTTAAAATTGAGAAGTCACTGGGACATCCAAATGGAGATAGAAAGTAGACAGTTGGAGATTTAAGAATAGAGACCAGAGGAACTGCCTAGTTTGGAGATACATACTTTGAAGTATTCATCAAAAGGAAAAGATATGTACACAGCTACCCACATTCTTCTGAAAAACCCTGATGTTTATAAGTAGGTAGAGAATGGGCAATCTGGTTTTTAAAACAAATTTGGTGGTTAGAAGCTGCTAATCTCCACAACCCTAATGTCTGAAAGCAGGTAGAGAGGAGTACCCCAAAAAGACATAGAGAAAGAGTGGCCAGTAAAGCAAGAAGCAAAGATATAAGTAAGGATGCCCAGAGAAGACAGTAGATTGAGAAAAAGGGAAAGCTTGTGTTGAATGATGCTGCAAGATCAAGGATTAAGGTTAAGGTCAAGGATGATGAGGATGGAGAAATGTACATTAGCTTAAACAACATGGGAATCATTAGTCACTTTCATGCAGAAATTTCAGTGAAGTGGTAGGAGTACAGGGTGGACTAAGGCGGTGACAGGGGTGAATAAGACAGCAGAAAGAAGAGAAGACTGTGTGTAGACAGTTCTTCCAAGACATTTGTCTATAAGGGAATCAGAATAACAGGGACAGTGGCTGGCGTTTTTTTTTTTTAAGGTGGATTTTGATAGAGAGATTTTTCTAGCGCTAAAGAGGAATGAGTAGTAAAATATGGATTAATAATTCAGGAGAGTAGGGAGAGGCAAGTCCTTGAGAAAATGGAAGAGCGAAGGGGAGAGACATCTCCACCATTGAAGCAGGAGGAAAGATGGAGGAGCAGGCTGCAGCGTTCATCAGAAGAGGATTAAGTCAAGCCCAGGAGTTTTTATTTCCGCAGAAAAGTGTGAGATGTATCATTGGCTAGGAGGAACAGAATTCTTCTCTTTGTATTACATTCTCCCATTACATGTTAACCTTAAATTCTCTCGAGGCTAATTACCTACTTTACTGTTTACTTGTTTAGGAATTATTTTCAAGTGTTCCACCAGACCAGCGTGAGCTTTCCCATTGCTTTCCCTTTCATCATTCATGCGCTGAATTGAATAGTTAGCCCTGCAGCATGCCTATGCAGGCAGCTGTAGAGCCCACTTTTATAAAGCAACTCCTCAGTGATTGGCCAATATGAATCAGCATTACCTTAAAGGATGACTCTAAAGTAATCTTTCCATAATAAAAAAAATCTCAGAGATTTATGGATAAAAAGTTACATGATAACCTCCTCCATCCTCATTCTGCCATGCCTACCCTCCCTGAGGCACAGGGTTGTTTTTTTTTTTAAAGCACAGTGTGAGAATTTTCTCCCCAAACTAAGAGGCTTTATTGCTTTGTGTCTTCTAAGATTTGTGTCTTCTGCATAATGCCAAACGGTGATGTGTAAGTTGGTCAGTCTTACCTGAAGTTATTTAATAAGAGCTGCTGCTCTTTGAGTATTTATATAGAAAGTGTGGGGTACTGTGTTAAGTGTTTTACATGCAATATCATATTAGTACTATTCAACAGCTCTTTGAAGTAGGTGTTCCTATCCACATTTTACAACTGCAATAGCCAAATCATAAAGTGGTAAAGCAATTCACTTACATATGAAAGGGTGGAAGCAATATTCAAATTTAAGTACATCTGACTTCAGAGTTTTTGTTCTACTGTTGCTCCAGAGGCTGCTAAAAATGATATCTTTTTTTTTTTTTTTTGACTTGAGCCAAATAGGAAGTTGAGCCCCTATTAAAATGTTTTTTTGTCCTTTATACCTTTACTATGTGCTTTTGGATCAACCCTCTGTATTAAGAATAAGTTGTTGCAGTGAATAAAGGAAGAGTTATGAGTTCCTTTGCACCTGAAAATGGGCACCAAGGGTACCATGAGAGGGGAAAATGTGCATTTATTTCAGTTCAATGTCCTCAGCATTCCAGAACTTAGTAAGTCGTAAGTAGATATTGATTAGTGAGTAAACAATGAGAGAATTTCAGAAAATACGTTTCCTTTGCTTGTGGTTTTGCCATGCCGGTTCTTCCTCTTCTGGAATCCTTGGAGCTCTTTCCCTTCTCTTCTCCCTCCCTCCACTCCCCTCCCTTACTCCACTTCCTCTCTGGGTTCACTCATCAGATCCCCTTGGCCTGACTGTAGTTGATACTTTCACTGACCTTAAGACATATCCATCCACTTACTTACTTGACAAATATAATTAAATACCTAGTAATCATTTCAAACAAAGAACAGCTAAAACAGAGATCCTGGTTTTCCTTCAGGCCGTTTCTTTGCCTCAATCTTCCTTATCCCAGGTAACTGGCACCGCTCTGACCAGTTGACACATCCCCGTGTCCCCTCTCTTCCACACATCCCACACACATTCCTAAAGGAAGAATAGATACCTTTATTCTACGCCCTTCTCTCCGTATCCATGGCTACTCTCTGGAGACCTGTCACCTCTCACTGTAGTCTCTTAGCTTGTATCCCTGCCTCCACACTTGCCCTCCTATTGTCCAGAGTCCACAAAGCAGCCACAGCAACATTGTCTTGTATCTCTACTTCCTACTTCTATTGCTTCCTATCATACTTAAAATCCAAACTCCTTTGCATGTCATGCAAAGACTTGCCACATGGCCCCTGCCTATCTCTGCCACCACAATACCCCCAACTCACTACACTGTAACTGGGCTGACCATTTTGCTGTTTTTTCCCACATACCAATTTCATTTTCACCTTAGGGTTTTATTCTGCTCTTCACCCTGTCAAGATGTCTCTTCATCAGGATCTTTGAGTAGCTGGCTTCTCTGTAGCATTTAGGTCCCAGTTTAAATGTCATCTCTTTAGAAAAGACTTCCCAGGCCACATTTTGTCACACTTTCTTAATATATTTTTATAGGGCATCTTCCCCTATGTGAAAATCCCTTGTATATTTATTTATATACTTGTTAAGCGTTCTTCGCCATCCCTAGCCTCCACCCTTACCTGAGCATAAAGCTTCATAAAACTGATGATCTTATTTATCTTGTTTGTCATTGTATTCACTGCCTGGCCCATAATAGGTTATCAACATTTTTTGAGTGAGAATTTATAAGAATGCAATAAATAAATGAATGCCTATCGCCGGGCCTGAATGTATTTGTAAATATATCTGTTTTAGTTAACTTACCTACTCAGCCACTCTGAAAGCTTACACTCCATAACGTGATGTTGTCCAATTTCTTCCTAAACAGAATATTTTTATTACTTGGAGGGATCCAAAGATGCTCTCCTTTGTGGTTTCAGCAGTGATTCAGGGTATGTAATATTTGTTTCAATTTTAGTCTAAAGACTGAAAAATAGAAAAAGCAAGTTCAATCAGTTTGCTAAGAAGGACCTTTGATTCTATGTTATTTTCTTATATTTCATGACATTACTTGACGCATTCTGTCCCACAGTGAGTCCAGACTTTAAAACGATCATGGTTAATGCGTACTTTTGAAAGCAAGACATAGGTATGCTTGGATTAAAACAAGATACCAGTCATATATATCTTAAGGAAGTAGAAAGAAAGTTACTTCCAAAAAACCCAACCAAGAGTTGTTTGGATAGTTTCTAGCCTTTCTTGTTTCCAGAAAGAAGAGTGATAAAATCAGCTTTTCTTTCCATCCCTAAATTCTACTCATTCTCCCATCGAGTACAGTTCATGGGTGACAGAATGCAGTGACAGTTTGGCCACTCTAAACAAAAGGGTCCCACGGACTTGGGTAAAGCTATTTTAAGATATCATATTTATGTAAGTACCTGCTGTTTCTCCCATACACAACTTTATTTCTGCTGTACGGCCTTTGTTCTTGCACTCTCCCTGCCCAGAGATCCCTTGACCAGACTCTGTGTACACAGGGAACATAAAAATAAACAAGATAAAGTTGCTGCTCCCAAAGACACATCAAAACACCTTTTATCTGTCATTGTGGATACCAATCTACCAACTTTAAAAAGACAAAAAGTCTAATTATAAATCTCCATGAACTTACACAATTGCTATCTGTTGACTGTTGTTGATTCTAGTTCACCTCAAGAATAATTTGGGGAAACAGTTTTATTAGAGACCTGTATATTAATATCAATCTTTGTGAATATAAGAATTTTTATATGATATCAAGTGAAAGTTTTCAAGTTTTGATGGTTGTTGATGATGATACTAATAGCAGCTACCATTTATCAAATGTTTTTCATGTACAGGAAGTAGGTTAGGTAATTTGCATACATTATCTTTTTTAAACTTTAAAACAATCTTAACCTTTGGAAGTATGTATTATTATCTTGTCTCATGGAAAGAAGAAACTGGGCCTTGCAGAATTTAAGTAATTTGACAAAGTCAGCAACTAGTAAAAAGTAGGGATGGGGTTGAAACCCACTTCTTTCTGACTTCAAAAAGTGTGTTCTTAAAAATTATTCGATATTGTCCCCCTGAAAAGGAAATCTTGAGTTTTTGACTTCTCTGTAAGACTCTTCAGCTTGCATCCTCTGACTTGTGATATTCTTTCTCACATGTAGTCAGTGTCCAGAAGGGTACACCTGTAAGAAGATTGGCAGAAATCCTGACTATGGCTACACGAGCTTCGATACTTTCAGCTGGGCCTTCTTAGCCTTGTTTCGGCTAATGACCCAGGATTACTGGGAAAACCTTTACCAACAGGTGCGTGCCAAGAGAAGCATTCATTGTATTCACTCCACAAAAAAACTGATGTATGTGCTAACCAGCTTTATGTATGAGACATTTTATTCGATTTAGAATGGAGAAAACTCTATTGTATTAGTCCTGTGTGTTCTACTTCTAGTATTATTAGAATGGATCATTCTTAAATCATAAATTATTTTCTTATCTTTTCTGGGCTTTTTGATCTCCAGATCTCTTTCCCTCTTTGTGAATGTAGCATCCCATGGGGTCCTAGGTAAATAGCAAGAAATATCCTATAACATTTTCTCATAGCACTGCTATATACTCTATGCTTTCCACACATGCCTCCCTGCTTACAGTGCTCTAAATACTAGGCTCTCCTGTGCTCACCATACTTTATCTTTTAACTACCTTGGACACTTGTTCTGGACTCAGTAGTATCTCCCCCAAATTCATATGTTGAAGTCCTAACTCCCAGTACCTTAGAATGGCTATGTTTAGAGTTATGGCCCTTAAAGAGGTAACTAAGTTAAAATGAAGGGCTTTCCAGGTAGCTCATTGGTAAAGAATCTACCTGCCAATGTAGGAGATGTGGGTTCAATCCCTGGGTCAGGAAGAACCCCTGGAGAAGGAAATGGTAACTCACTCTAGTATGCTTGTCTGGAGAATCCCATGGATAGAGGAGCCTGGCAGGCTGCAGTCCATGGGGATGCAAAGAGTCAGACACGACTAAGCAACTGAGCACAAGTTAAAATGAGGCCATTTGGGTAGGTTCTAAACCAATCTCATGTTCTTATAAGAAGGAAACATTAGGACATGAGTGAGAGACACCATACACACACACACACATACAGAAAATGCCAAGTGAGGACTTAGAAGGTGGCCTCAGGAAAAACCAAACCTGCCAACACTTTGATCTTGAATTTTCATCATCTAGGACTATGAGAAAATACACTTCTGTTGTGTAAGCTACCCAATTTATAGGATTTTGTTACGGCAGCCTGAGCAAACTAGAATAGGAATGGAAGACTCAATTCATGACTCTAAGTTTTCCTCCCTAACTCAGCTGCAGGTTTCATCATCCATCTCTTGTAGTGGAATTCTTCATTCATGTGGCCATCTCCTCCAACTTACATGTGGTCTTCTGGGGACTGTGGGCTCTATCTTTTCACCTGTATGTTATCAGCACCCAACCTCAAGAGAAAGGAGACCAAAAATGATTATTTTGTATTATAAAAAATAGGTTCATGACATTGTACAGGAGACAGGGATCAAGACCATCCCCATGGAAAAGAAATGCAAAAAAGCAAAATGGCTGTCTGGGGAGGCCTTACAAATAGCTGTGAAAAGAAGAGAAGTGAAAAGCAAAGGAGAAAAGGAAAGATATAAACATCTGAATGCAGAGTTCCAAAGAATAGCAAGAAGAGATAAGAAAGCCTTCCTCAGTGGTCAGTGCAAAGAAATAGAGGAAAACACAGAATGGGAAAGACTAGAGATCTCTTCAAGAAAATCAGAAATACCAAAGGAACATTTTACGCAAAGATGGGCTCGATAAAGGACAGAAATGGTATGGACCTAACAGAAGCAGAGATATTAAGGAGAGATGGCAAGAATACACAGAAGAACTGTACAAAAAGATCTTCACGACCCAGATAATCACGATGGTGTGATCACTGGCGTAGAGCCAGACATCCTGGAATGTGAAGTCAAGCGGGCCTTAGAGGGCATCACTACGAACAAAGCTAGTGGAGGTGATGGAATTCCAGATGAGCTATTCCAAATCCTGAAAGAGGATGCTGTGAAAGTGCTACACTCAATATGCCAGCAAATTTGGAAAACTCAGCAGTGGCCACAGGACTGGAAAATGTCAGTTTTCATTCCAATCCCAAAGAAAGGCAATGCCAAAGAATGCTCAAACTACCGCACAATTGCATTCATCTCACACGCTAGTAAAAAATGTTCAAAATTCTCCAAGCCAGGCTTCAGCAATATGTGAACTGTGAACTTCCTGATGTTCAAGCTGGTTTTAGAAAAGGCAGAGGAACCAGAGATCAAATTGCCAATATCCGCTGGATCATCGAAAAAGTAAGAGATTCCAGAAAAGCATCTATTTCTGCTTTATTGACTATGCCAAAGCCTTTGACTGTGTGGATCACAATAAACTGTGGAAAATTCTGAAAGAGATGGGAATACCAGACCACCTGATCTGCCTCTTGAGAAATGTGTATGCAGGTCAGGAAGCAACAGTTAGAACTGGACATGGAACAACAGACTGGTTCCAAATAGGAAAAGGAGTTCATCAAGGCTGTATATTGTCACCCTGTTTATTTAACTTATATGCAGAGTACATCATGAGAAACCCTGGGCTGGAAGCAACACAAGCTTGAATCAAGATTGCTGGGAGAAATATCAATAACCTCAGATATGCAGATGACACCACCCTTATGGCAGAAAGTGAAGAGGAACTAAAAAGCCTCTTGATGAAAGTGAAAGTGGAGAGTGAGAAAGTAGGCTTAAAGCTCAACATTCAGAAAATGAAGATCATGGCATCCGGTCCCATCACGTCATGGAAAATAGATAGGGAAACAGTGGAAACAGTGTCAGACTTTATTTTTCTGGGCTCCAAAATCACTACAGATGGTGACTGCAGCCATGAAATTAAAAGACGCTTACTCCTTGGAAGGAAAGTTATGACCAACCTAGATAGCATATTCAAAAGCAGAGACATTACTTTGCCAACAAAGGTCCATCTAGTCAAGGCTATGGTTTTTCCTGTGGTCATGTATGGATGTGAGATTTGAACTGTAAAGAAGGCTGAGTGCCAAAGAATTGATGCTTTTGAACTGTGGTGTTGGAGAAGACTCTTGAGAGTCCCTTGGACTGCAAGGAGATCCAACCAGTCCATTCTGAAAGAGATCAGCCCTGGGATTTCTTTGGAAGGAATGATGCTAAAGCTGAAACTCCAGTACTTTGGCCACCTCATGCGAAGAGTTGACTCATTGGAAAAGCTTCTGATGCTGGGAGGGATTGGGGGCAAGAGGAGAAGGGGACGACAGAGGATGAGATGGCTGGATGGCATCACTGACTCGATGGACATGAGTCTGAGTGAATTCCAGGAGTTGGTGATAGACAGGGAGGCCTGGCGTGCTGCGATTCACGGGGTCGCAAAGAGTCGGACACGACTGAGCGACTGATCTGATCTGATCTTTCTCAGATTGCCACAGGTTCTTTTGGCTTGTTTTGTCTGTTTCATTTCTGAGAATATTATAAATGAATATAGAAATTATATGGAAATCTAACTTTACAGGAAAAAATAGGAAATATACAAATGACTGTTTAAGGATGCAAAAAGATACTCACCTTTACTGCAAATTAAGACTAGAGTGACATATAACTTTTCATCTCTTGGAATGACAATGATCAAAAAGTTGATCAAAAGAAGATACTGTCTGATTAAGCTATGGGGAGGCAGATTTTCTCACACATTTCTGTGAACCACTGGAGAGGCTAACATGGGAGTTTCTATGAAAATTAAAATGAATATGCCTGTTGACTTAAGAATTCCACTACTAAGAATTTATCCAAAAGAAGAATTCAGTAACAACTGATACTGATAGAAAAAGGAACTGAGTTTTTAGAGAAAGGATAAAGAGACTTATTTTTCAGTTAATATCTGTTGGTACAATTTAATTTTTTAACATGTATTACATTTTAAAATGTTTAGTGTTAATTAAAAATATGTAAAAGTTGAATACATAAGTTCATTTAATAAGGCTATTTACCTTGTGGTAACATAAACATTAATATTTAATATATCAGAATGTGATACTATAGAAATTATCTAGTCCTATAATTTGAAAATGAGTAAAAACATCTAGTTTTTGAGTAATTTTCAGACTAGGGGAGAAAAAAATTTAGAGTTCTTATTAAGCTTATCATAGTCTAGAATCATATTTAATTTTGGTACAGGCTTAATACATTGCTATATCTTTTGTCTTGGAAAAGTGTGTGTTTTAATACTGATTGTTTTCCATGAAGATACAGTTTTATTCCTTTATTTTTTGATAACATGAGACTATACAGAACTGCTCGATTTACCATGCCTTAATATGCCACTCAAGTTGAAATGATTTACCAAAAAAAAACCCTTTGTGTTATTAAAATAATGATTTCCTTTTTTGCCTAGACCCTGCGTGCTGCTGGGAAAACCTACATGATCTTCTTTGTTGTGGTGATTTTCCTGGGATCCTTTTATCTAATAAACTTGATCCTGGCTGTTGTTGCCATGGCCTATGAAGAACAGAACCAGGCAAACATTGAAGAAGCGAGGCAGAAAGAGTTAGAATTTCAGCAGATGCTGGATCGACTTAAAAAAGAGCAAGAGGAAGCGGAGGTATTTTTATTTGGTTTAAAATTCTTCCTAGAAGTGAACAGGCAAAGGGAACAACAGAACCCCTGTGATCTCTGTCTGACCTTTCCCAGGGAGATTTTCTCTCCTGGATTCTTTCATATAAACTGAATTTTCATTCTGGTGTGGTCAAAGGAAGCAATTCTGTATTGAGTTAGAGTTGACATCTGTTTCATTCTACCTTCCCCCTTAATCAGCTCACTTCAGCATGGAGAATGTTCTAAGCTCTTTTTCCTAAGCCTGTTCCCCATGATTCCTCAGTGTGTATGGTATTAAGCAAAGTCCCGAAACATTTATGATGTTATTTCCCCACACTAACAATTGTACACATGTCCTTAGGGAAAATTATGTTGCTATTAGAGTTAACAAATACACTGTGGAGTAGAAAGCAAATGGGCATCAGTTTTGGTTAAAGTTGCAAAAATTTTAAGGTAATGTGAGATGTTGAAAAAATCATACTTATGATTGTGGCCACTTTAGGTTAAGTCGCAAATTTTTGTGGATTTTTCCTTACTCCTCCCTCCAAAGGGGTACGTCAGTGGAAAAGTTTGAGGAAGTTTGTACTAAGAGAACCAAAATTTCAAGTATTTTACATAAGTGATGGTTTGACCTAGTAAAATCTCTTCAAGAAATCTAACCTATTGGGAGGAAGGTAGTAATCTGTAATGCAGAGAAGCTTTTAGGCAGAAAGATGTTCAGTGTAATATTTTAATATTTAAAATCAGAAAGCATTTAGATTTCCAAAAATTAGAAAGTAGCTAAGAGGATTATAATATTTTTGTGTCTTGAAATATTACTCAGCCATAAGATATGTGTTTTAAGAATATTATGACAGGAAAAGGTGTTAATATAATAATATATTAAGTCATAGAATACAAAATTGAATGTAAGATATACATTAAAAATATATGAAGACTGAAAGACGTGTTAATGCCAGTTATTCCTGGGATGTAGGATTGTGAGTAATTCTTGCTTTTTATTCACAATATCTTTAATTCCAAATTTTGTAAGGGTTGGAAGGTTTTACAAGGGTTTTTAATAATAAAACCTTAATTTTTATAAAAGGGTTAGCACTAGGCTATTACAGGAATTTCCTGGGTAATCGCTAAAAGTGTCTTTTATTTTCTTGATATATTATTCTGTAATAATTAATATTATTTTAAAATAATTCTTTCTTCATTTAACTATAGAAGTGCGTGAATCTATTGATAATATTGAAGTATACTGTATACCTGAACAACGTATACAAATGAATTATCTTATCACATGGTTGGTATGTTTTATGTCCCAGAATTATCTACAGTTAAAACTTTTACATACACTATTTAAAATTGCTTTATTATAAGTATAGTAATAGTATATAATTGTTTAATTATGAAATACCGTAGGGCTTTATTAACAATGCAGGAGAAGTGATAAACATACATTTTATAAGCTCTCAGTCATGATGCAAAGGAAACATTACTTCCCGTATGAGGGACATGATTATATGCACAGTATAATTAAATTTGTGGTAAAGAGGTGCATTTTGCAGTTCTTGGAATTGACTCACTGTATGTGTGTTCTCTTGGTTCAACAGGCAATAGCATTAGCAGCAGCTGAATATACCAGCATTGGGAGAAGCAGAATAATGGGTCTGTCTGAGAGTTCTTCTGAAACATCCAAACTGAGCTCTAAAAGTGCTAAAGAAAGAAGAAACAGGAGAAGGAAAAAGAACCAAAAGAAACTCTCCAGTGGGGAAGAAAAGGGAGATGATGAGAAACTGTCCAAATCGGAATCTGAGGAGAGCATCAGGAGAAAAAGTTTCCACCTTGGTGTTGAAGGTCATAGGCGAGCACGTGAAAAAAGATTGTCTACCCCTAACCAGGTACCACTGACACCCTCACATGTGTATTGCCAGAGGTGGGATCACGGAGTTCTGTCTGAGGGAAGGGCGCTCAGGAGAAGAGTGAGTGACTTCGTTAGTATGTTTTTAGGTAAAAACCTATTGATGACTGGGCATTTATGGAAAGAACATAGAGATGTATAGTCTTCCATTTAAGTTTGACCATTTTGAAGGAGCTTATAGTTTTAGAATTGTCATATCTTCTCCAATATAAATATCCAAAACACATGTTCATGAGAACCAGCGTAGAAATGAAGAAAACATTTACAGTATCAGTTACCTTTTCTTGTTTTTATTTAGTCTTCATTTTGCAGTGCCTCATTGGTTAAAAACTAACCTTAGATTAGTTTTTTTCTTTTTTCACCAGTGTAGGTACACCAGACTACTGTAGGTAGTCACCACATGACTGCAAGTATCAGTCACCCAAACCTTACTGCCTCTACCCCAAAAGGTACCAGTCTCTACCATCTAGTCCCTCCCATAGTCTCTTATTTCTCCTTGTGTGGAATTTCTCTTTCTTTTTTTTTTTTTTTTCCCCACTGACACCTCTGTATTTCAGACCTTCCTGCCTACAAACCTCCAGGAGCAAGAATTCCTATTCTTCTTTACACGTCCCTGGTTTCCACTGCAGAGTCCCTTCAAATAAGTTTTCTAAAACCAAGTAGTTTTTCTGCTCAACTTAAAACATAAAAAGCAGACAAAAACTATGTTGAATAGCCACTGACTACAGAACAAGCCCCACGTCTTGTCAATGCCTTGGCTTTGATCTAGTCCCACTCTTGTCAGCCTGCATGTAGCCTCGGTCCACCACCACGGTGACTCTCCCCTCCATGCCCTATGTTCTCATGGCTTTTGACTTGGTGCACATGGTTTCCTCTTCTTCCTTGTTTTCCTCCTGGCATGGGGCCACCCATTCGTTGCCCCTTAGCTCAGGGGCCACCCATCCACAGAGTCCTCTGTTCTCTCTGCTCCTCCCAATCTGCTCTTCAGTTACCCACTTAGAATTACTCTCATTTTCATTTATGTCATTAAAATTTCTAGCTTCTGCTGCTTAAGTCTGTAGGACCCTACCAGATATACACAAAAGTGAAAGAATCCCTTCCTTCAAAGATTTCATAATCTAGTTGGGGAGATAGAACTTGAATGTAATATCGGTTAAAAAAAAAGCAAAACAAAACTATGAGTGGAGCAGTTCAAGCTAGTTTTAAGGTAAAGACGTTACTATATGCATTTCCCATTATTCTCAATGCCTATCACATTGTCCTTAACATAGTAAGCACTAATGTTCATTGAATTAGATACACCCAAGGAATATGCAGTTTGATTTATACACATAGTTTATCTTGGACACAAGTCATATAAATGTGATTTGTTTTCACCTCTTTAGTATTGGACAGCTTCTTCTCCATGTTCTAATATTATTATGGGGGCTTCCCTGGTGGTTCAGCGGTAAAGAATCCACCTGCCAATGCAGGAGACAGGGTTCAATCTCTGGGTGGGAAAGATCCCTTGGAGAAGGAAATGACAACCCACTCCACTGTTCTTGCCTGGGAAATCCCACAGACAGAGGAGCCTGACGGGCTACAGTCCACAGTTTCCCAAAAGAGTCAAACATAACTGAGTGACTAAACAACAACGACAAAAAATATTTTTAAGACTTTGTAAATCCATTGGTAATTAGAATGTCTTTCTTAACAGACCGTAACTGAGCCCTCAGTGTGCAGGGTAGAGTTGCAAGCAACGGAATGCAAAGATGCGTACAGTGTGGTCTTAGCCTCAAGAAAGTTTCAGTACTTAAGCAATGTAGGGGTTGATGTATGAACAGCTCGGTAACAGCTATTAGTATCAAATTCTTTTTTAAGTAATAATTTATTTATAGCAACATGAATGGTACAGAATGAGTGGAGAGATAACTTGATGCCAGAAGTATAGAGAATGATACAGTAGCAGATAACGCACTTGGTCCTGAAAAGATGAACTTTTCCAGTCTCCTTATTCCTTATTTGAAAGAATTTGTTGTTTTGCTGAATTTCTTTGTTTTTAAATATGTTTCTTTTAAACCCAGTACAGAGCCCTCTGCCCTCAGGTCCGTGGTCTTCATAGGAGTTCTAGGAAATGCACGTCTGCTTCAGCAGATACACATCACCTTTTATTTTTCCTGCAGTCACCACTGAGCATTCGTGGCTCCTTGTTTTCTGCAAGGCGGAGCAGCAGAACAAGTCTTTTCAGCTTCAAAGGTCGAGGAAGAGATATTGGATCTGAGACTGAATTTGCCGACGACGAGCACAGCATCTTTGGTGACAACGAGAGCAGAAGGGGCTCCCTGTTTGTGCCCCACAGACCTCGGGAGCGGCGCAGCAGTAACATCAGCCAAGCCAGTAGGTCTCCCCCAGTGCTGCCAGTGAACGGGAAGATGCACAGCGCTGTCGACTGCAATGGCGTGGTCTCCTTGGTGGATGGACCCTCCGCCCTCATGCTACCCAATGGACAGCTCCTGCCAGAGGTGATAATAGATAAGGCAACTTCTGATGACAGCGTAAGGACGTTTTAAATAGCTCAGGCATGGTTCGGCCCTTATTCTTGCATCCATCACTCTCTCTGCTGGAGGGGCCTTCTCTCTGGTCCTCTGAATGGCTCTGCATCTTGCAATACTTTTTATGCTAGAAACACACCTTTAACTGATTAATGTAATCCTTATACTATTGTTGTAGGTATCCAATTCCAACATATTTAAAATCCCATTTTTGAAAAAATAGTACTTATCTACTGATATTATACTTGATTATGACTCACCCCCTTAGAAAACAATATATATATCAGCATAAAATGCATTGATAATGCTAACATTATTAGTTGATAATAGGTTCCATGTCTGTAAGGAGATTTGGGTTATTTGCCACCTACTGCTATTTTTTCAAGTCACTACTTTATATATACCTTGCTCCAAGGGATCTTATTTGAGTTCTTAATAATTAATAATAGTAATAATAATAGCAGACACGTTAGTATTTATAGCAGCCCTAGGAGGTGATATATTACTATCCCTTTTATACACCTGGGGAAACTGAGTCATGGGGAAATGAAACAATTTGTGCAAAGTCACTCAGCCAATAAATGGTAGTCCTGAAATTCATAAAGAGGCCCTCTGTTTCTGAGCTTGTGGTTTTAACCACCACACTTTCTCTCCAGGATGTGGTAAACTTCTTAGGAATAGTTTAGAGTAACTGTGATTTTCCCCCACACATAAATGAAACACACTGTTATCATTAAAAGAAATACCAAAATTCTTTCATCTGAAATCTGTGAATAAAAACATAATATCCAAAATACATACGTAAATGCAAACATATACATATAAGATAAAAATAAAACACCTTTCCAAAACAACAATTTCAAGAGTTCGGGAGTCATTGAGTGGTATGAGAAAAGGGTGTGATGAAGCCTGAAAGTGAGATCTTTCTGGTTTTAGAGTTTCTTGGTTATGTGTTAAGGTCACTCACCATGTTACATTGTGTTGCTTGATATTGGAAAGGCTTTGACTAACTTAACAAGCTCTGAACTTGTGCCACCTATTCATAAATCATATTTGCAGACAATGAAGTATTTTAAGTGAGAATGAAGTTCCATCAAAGCCATGGCCACGCATGCATTTTTGTTTGAATGCATGCATATGCTTTTAGGTCATATGTGACCTCTGTGCTTGCATGATACAGCTTCAGCCCTCTGTCAAGGTGTTTTTCTTATCAAACAAGCATGTTAAATTTCCATGGAATCATATCTTTGCTGTGTTTTGCTTTTCAATAATGTGTATTACCTATAAAAGATTATATAATGTATATCAGATTTAGAGATTATTTCCTATTTTTAAATGAAATGTTTCACTTAATACTTTGTTTTACCACAGAAAAATCATTATCACTCTAAATTCTAAGACTAAAACTACAGAGCTGGAGTAATTAGTGGATACTTTATAATTCAATAGAAATAAATGCAAAACATAATAGCGTGAAATAATGTACAGTTTAGATGAAAAAATTGCATGAGAAATAATATAACTTTGAGACCTGAGACATGTCTACATGGAGAAAAAAATGCTTTATCAACACAGCTATTTGTTTGACTTGGGGAAAAAAGAAATCACTGCTTCCAGAAAGTCAGTAAATTAGAGAGTATTTCAGCTAAAACATGGTTATAGACAGATCTCCGTAAGAAGCCACCTGCAAATATGTGTGTGTGTATCCTCACACATATATGGACATGCATGCATATAAACACACGTACATCTATTTATGCCTGTTTGTCTACGTTTTAATATACAAGCATATATAACTGTATCTAAACAACTATACTTTACAACTCTAAATCTGTATATCTATGTATATGTTTGTAGAATGGTGTGTGTGTGTATACACATATATATATATACATACCACATATTGTGACCCCATGAACTGTAGCCTACCAGGCTCCTCCATCCATGGGATTTTCCAGGCAAGAATACTGGAGTGGGGTGCCATTGCCTTCTCCATAAAGTTGTCTGAAGTCTATATGTATATATGTGTATGTGTGTGTGTATTGTTGGCCTGCACTGAACTGGCACAGTGTTTTAACTCTGAATTAGCTGCCGAGATTTAGAAATAAGATATCTTTACATAAATATGGTATACCTGGTAAAATTGAGCTCATATTCCTGCATGGCAGCAATCCTTTGAAGCCTCTTTTAGATGGAGCTTACATTCTCCATTTTGATACAGTGTCCATCAGTCTTAATCATTGTTTTTCTACTGAGTCATTCATCTTGATAGAGCAGTTCATGAGATCTGCTTTGGCAAGAGAAACAGTCATGACCATTGCCCTGTTATTGCCCCAACAAAGAATAATTACAGAAGTTTATCAGAGAACACTGAAATTCTTCCTTTACACACACACACATACACCATTGCAAAACTTATTTAGCTGTTTTCATGTTAGGACTCTTACATAGTAAAGCTATCTGAATAAATTGGAGACCAAGAAAGATAGATAATGATAGTGATTATAACAATGAAAGCAGCTCATTTTAGTTTTTATTTCCTTAGTGTTAAGCCATTTAATCCTCATAACAAGATTGTGAGGCAAGTACTATGATTATTTCCATTTCACCAGTGATGAAATGGAGACAGGTTAAGTAACTCTCCTATGGTACACAGCCAGTAAATGGCAGAGCCATGACTCAAATCAACAGTCTAGGCTCTAATTACTCACTACAACTTTGTGGGCAAGATTTTATTTTCTACCTACAATTTATTGAAATGCCATTCTTAAACTGTAATTAATCATCTTTTTTTTTTCAGGGTACAACCAATCAAATACACAAGAAAAGACGTCACAGTTCTTACCTCCTTTCTGAGGATATGTTGAATGACCCCAATCTCAGACAAAGGGCAATGAGTAGGGCAAGCATATTAACAAACACTGTAGAAGGTATGGAATAACATTCTCTTAACCATACAGATTTTTAAGCAAAATTCAGGTAAGTCCTGGTCAGCCTCGAATAGATACAGCAAGTACTTAGGAAGAATTCAAAGAATGTAAAATGGTTATGAGCAATGGTAAGACTAACCAATAGGTACTAATGGAATTGTCTTTAGTGCTTAAAAAGGGGATAAAGTTCTTTGTGATTAAAGACAGGCTTTGGGTGATAAGGGCTTCCCTGGTGGCTCAGACGGTAAAGCATCTACCTGCAATGCAGGAGACCCGGGTTCGATTCCTGGGTCGGGAAGATCCCCTGGAGAAGGAAATGGCAATCCACTCCAGCACTCTTGCCTGGAAAATCCCATGGATGGAGGAGCCTGATAGGCTACCATGCATGGGGTTGCAAAGAGTCGGACACGACTGAGCGACTTCACTTTCTTTCTTTCTTTCTTTCTTTGGACAATAATGACCTTTCAAAGATAAATAGCTTTATGGTACTAAATGAAGACAGTGAGGGTGGCCCAGGGCTATGTGACTCTTTTACTGTATATACTCTTAGAAATCTTACCTAGTCTCTCGAAATTGATCATTTTTCTAACAGGCAAGAAAACAATACCAACTTCCAGGTTCTGTAAGTTTCTGCTTCTGAGAACATTCTATAAAATTGTAAAATGGTAATATGTGACACAACATCTTTCAAGATAGTGATGCAAAAGCGCTAGAGAAAGCAGTTTAGAGAATATGATGTGAACAGTAGTGATCAGCCAAAGGGCGGCAATTTCAATAATGTATTGGCGCCCACCTTCTCTCCCCTCAACAAGCCTCTGGTTCCACCTTATCCATGGGATACCACCTCATCCCCCAACACACCCATGATGGGCCCAGACAAAGTTTTCACCCACCTCCTAAATTTATGATGAGAACTAAATGGGCTAATGGTGTGTGCTACCTATTGCATGAATAGCTCTATAAATTATTTCTAGTCTCTTGGTCCTGGGATTATTTTCACCTGTGAGCTGGCAAAAGCTTTTCCTGGAGAGAATAGAAATGTGTTATTATTGTAATGGATTCAGGGCATAGGGGAATGTATATATTGGGGTGTGTGTTTGTGTTTGTATGTATATATATTGGTTTATATACATTTATCTTAAATATATACATTATCTGAATTAAGAAAACATCAATTCTTTTAACATCATATGTTAAGTGCTTGTTTCTCTCAGAGATACCCATAAATGCTCTTATTCATTAATTTCACTGCCTTCTTATGATTGATCTAATAAATGAATGCATGATATAAGATTTTTATGTTATATGCTATGCTTTCGTAGAAAGGATATTGTTAAACTTACAAAGTATAAAGCAGAAGACTTGTTTCAATGTTAAAGTGTACTGCTGATGTGTATCTGGTTAGCAATAAAATATATAATATGCTAATGATTAACTTGGTGATCTCTGTGGTTTTTTCTTCCAGAACTTGAGGAGTCCAGACAGAAATGTCCACCTTGGTGGTACAGATTTGCACACACATTCTTGATCTGGAATTGCTCTCCATATTGGATAAAATTCAAAAAATTTATCTATTTTATTGTAATGGATCCTTTTGTAGATCTTGCTATTACCATTTGCATAGTTTTAAACACATTGTTCATGGCTATGGAACATCACCCAATGACTGAGGAATCAAAAATGTGCTCGTTGTGGGAAATTTGGTAAGTCTGTTAATGTGTATTATGTACCCAGAACGTCTCTCTTTGGTTGTCATGATTATCATTCCTGTTTTTTTTTTTTCTTAAGTCAGATGGATATTTAGCTAGTTAGTTATGCATGTTCAGGATTCATAATGTGAATCATTGTACAGAGAGAAGTTTCTGGTAATAAACACTATGTTAAAGTAATTCTGCAGGCATATTGAGGTCTATGAATAACAGCATTATCTCCATAATTGGTCACCATCTTGGGAGTAAATATGTGTGTTTTCTGACAGGCATGTCTGTTAGCAGCAACACTTTGAAAACTTGATACTTTCTAAGCCATTTTATAATTATTTTGCAGCTTACTTGTGAGTACATACCCTACAAGTTTTCAGAAAAACTACGGACACTTTGTTTTGACATATAGGCAAAGGATTCAGGCCTTTGGAATCCCAAAGTCCTTAGTTTGAGTCCTGGTTTTGCCTCCTACTCATTATATGACCTTGGGAAAAAATTTTAATATCTATACTCTTTCATTTTCTCATTTATGTAATAATAATATTTTCTTTATAAAATAATATTTTATTTTTAATATAACAATAATGCTTTGTTTATATTAAATATATAAATAAAATTAATGCTTATTTATTAATATTTATTGAGAGGAATGAAGACTTTCTACTTATTAGCCAGGCATATAGTAAGTACTTAAACCTGTTTTCATCAGTCATCACCATCATCATCGTAATCATCATGCTTTCTTTTTTTTAAAATTTTTGTTGGAGTATAGTTGATTTACAATGTTGTGTTAGTTTCTGCTTTACAGCAAAGTGAGTCAGTTATACACATGACGTATATCTACTCTTTGTTAGAATCTTCTCCCATATGGGTTGTAATAGAGTATTAGGCAGAGCTCCCTGTGCTACACAGTAGCTCCTTATTAATTATCTGTTTTTTATAATCATCATGCTTTCAATGAATCAGCAGAAACAAGCCTTAAGAACAAAAATATTTAGAAGTCAAAATGATTAAACTGGACACAGAAGAAATAACAGCAGCCTAGAAGGGATCTGTAAGCTTCAGGAAGATATAGGATTCTGTTAGGAAAGTTGATGCCAGAGTGACCTCTTAAATGGGCAGTGGTGATCACACTCAATTAATGCCTTATGGCAAACAGAAAGTGCTAGTTTCCAGCAATCTGCATAACCAGGCAGAAGTTCTATTTCACAGCCAAAAGGTCCCAGTGTGTAACTCTTAATCAATCATGAATAACTCTGGATGTCTTTGCAAAATGTCTGTATAAGATAATTTTGCTTTTGCCATGGTCCCAAATCAATTGCTATTTGAAGTCAAGGAGTGTTTCTGAGTTGGTCTTCTATCCAAAATTTCTTACACATATTCCAAGGCAGGATGTTTAAACTCATGTGCCCTGAGTTAGCATTCTTCTTTCTATTCCTAATTGCAAAAGGGCAGGACTGTCTAGTTTCTAATTGTTGGTAGAGGTCAGATCATGAATACCAGTACCTTCTCACTGAGTTGTCTGTATCACTGTGAATCCACAAATGATTCATCATGTTTCTTGTCTATACAGTCCCAAGTCTGGGTGCTCCCTGCCAGTCTTCTTGATGATGTATTATTTTACAAATGACTCACAGTTATAGAGCTAACCATTTCCCTTTGAACCTTCTTTGCTGTTTCTTTGAATCAAATTGCACCCAAGTCATTTATAAGACTTCTGCTGTTGCCTTTTTAAATGAGTCCTTTTGATGCCATGTCATAAATTAATGATGTTTTGTGATGTACTATTGTGTCAAAGCTTTGGAAATCTTTGGGGCTTCACTGGTGGCTCAGAGGATAAAGAATTTGCCTGCAATGCAGGAGCCCTGAGTTCAACCCCTGGGTTGGGAAGATCCCCTGGAAAAGGGAATGGCTACCCACCCCAGTATTCTTGCCTGGAGAATTCCATGGACAGAAGAGCCTGGCAGGCTACAGTCCATCAGGTCATAAAGAATCAGACATCACTAAGTAGAAAATCTTACTTTAGCTGCCACTGTATCGATTAAATACTTTTTCCTCTTCTACTGATACATCTTTGGAGTGAGTCAACTTATTCCTTATTACTCTAAGAGCAGTCAGACCAAAAAAAAGACTGGCTCAAAATTTCAGTATCAATATGTTTCCTTTTTACTATCTTCCAGAATAACTTGTTGACATAAGTTATTTAATAAGTGTTTTACAAAGAGTGCCTATCTTAATTTTCAAAGGTTTTATGTATCAGAGATTTTAGTGTACTCTTCTAAAATGCTCTCTAAAGGTGATGAAAACTGATAGAGTCAGAGCTTCTTAACTCTTCAATGCTTATAGCTATAGGAATAGTGATAGTTGGTTTATAGGATTAAATGAAACAATAATATATGTTTATAAAGTATCTTTATAAAGCACATTGTCTGAAACACAGTAAATGCTACACAAATAGTCATTATCATCATTAGGTTGTTTTCATACCTTTTAATACTAGATATATATTTTATTTCTCGTGTAGGTCTTTACTGGCATCTTTGCAGCTGAAATGGTTTTAAAACTAATTGCCATGGATCCATATGAGTATTTCCAAATAGGATGGAATATTTTTGATAGTCTTATTGTGACCTTAAGCTTAGTGGAACTTTTTCTATCAGATGTGGAAGGATTGTCAGTTCTACGATCATTCAGACTGGTAAATATAGACCCAACCTTGCCTTTATATTCTATGTATAAAGGGGTGATTCTTTGGTTTCACATTACTATTTTTTTTTTAACTTTTGGAGATGTGATTCAAAATATAAGATTAGATCTCAGTAGCTAGTAAAATGAAGTTCCTTCAGTAGCAAATGCACTTAAAGAGCTCAACAATATTTGAATGTTTTAATTTTGGGATCTTGAAGACGTATTCAGTTCTACATGCTAGTATAATGATAGGGCAGTAATTTATATCACAATAAGAAGCTTATGGTTTATAGAATTTCAATCATTATAATATGTTCATAACTTTGTGGATTTCATAAAGTTTATCCCCTCAAAATTGCTGTCTGATGTCAAAAATATTTTTAAAAAAATGACTTTTTAATCCTTTTCCCTCTAATATATTGAACTTTCTCCTTATGTCAGCATGAAAAAAAATTGTGAAAGTATCAGAAAATAGAATTAAGGATAAATGATCAATTCTAAAGGATATAATATCTGATACTGTGATAAGAGATTTCCATAACTATCCTGAACTAAAATTACAGTTTCTTCAAAATATGTGTAGTAATTGTATAGTGGCAAATATAACAAAATAATAGGAATATTGACAGTAGATTAAAAATTAATAATAAAAATAATTGATTTTAACTAGATAATGATAATATTTTAGAATTAAATTTTGAAACAAAGTTCAAGACTGGAAACATTGAGAACTTTTTCATAAAAACTGATAATAAGTTTTGTGTTTACTCTTAGCTCCGAGTTTTCAAGTTAGCAAAATCTTGGCCAACACTGAATATGCTGATCAAGATCATTGGCAATTCAGTGGGGGCTCTGGGAAACCTAACCTTGGTGTTGGCCATCATCGTCTTCATTTTTGCTGTGGTTGGCATGCAGCTCTTTGGTAAGAGCTACAAAGAATGTGTTTGCAAGATCAATGAAGACTGCACACTCCCACGCTGGCACATGAATGACTTCTTCCACTCCTTCCTGATTGTGTTCCGGGTGCTGTGTGGAGAGTGGATAGAGACCATGTGGGACTGCATGGAGGTGGCCGGTCAAGCCATGTGCCTTATTGTTTACATGATGGTCATGGTCATTGGAAACCTGGTGGTATGTAATCGCCTGTTCATACATTTAAAATTCTCCATAGAAAATTATTATATGATGATATGATCATTTATTTTTATAATTATAGGGTTAATTAGGTCTAAAGCCATTAATTGTAATAGAATATTGACTATTTTAATCCAGTGAAGAACAGAAAAGATAATGAGTTATTGTCTTAATTTCTCTGCCAGATAATGCTTATTTATAGCTTTCACAATATTTATTTTAATGGAAAGTTTTCATTTTTCTACTTCTTTCATTTTGATAGTAATGTCATATGAATTAATCCATGGTTTTCATATCTTTTAAATGTTGATTCAAACATGAAGCTATGCTGGTAAACAGAATATGATTAAATTAATAATAACAAAATGAATTTATAATGGAACAAGGCAAATGGAAGGCCTAGTCCTGCTGTGTTAGTCATATATAAGACTAGCATCTATAACAAGTATCAGCAAACTATATGGCCCAAGGGCCAAATCCTGCACACTGCCCGTTTTTGTATGATTCCTGCAAAGCTAAAATGTTTTCTACATTTTAAAGTAGTTTAAAAATATAAAGAAAAATATTTTTTTGGCACAGGGAAATTAAATGAAATTCAAATTATAGTTTCTATAAGCAAAATTTATTGAAAACAGATATGCTTATTCATTTTCATGTTGTCTGTAGCTGTTTTACTCTACATAGACAGAGATCCTCTGTCCTACAAAGCCTAAATAATTTACCACCTGGCCCTTTTACAGAAAAAGTTTGCCCACCACTACTCTATAGCATCTCTTTTACAAGTGATCTGCTTCTCCATTACTGTTTTCTTAGCTTGTATGCCTTCTGTTTCCTTCTATCTTATACCTACCTGTTGGTGGGAATATTCAAGCTTAGAGGCAGGAGAAAATTGCAATAAAATGCTTTTCAGTGGCTCACTTCAGTTTTCAAAGCCATCATGTTCATTTGATGTAGTTGGTCAGCCAGTCATCAAGTATGGTTGTATATGGTAACAGCCATATGATTAGGACCTTCACTTCCCATTGACTTGAAAACAAGTTGCTAGATTTTTTTTTTTTTTTAATCCTTGTAGCCCCCATGCCAGCTTGATAGTTGGTAAGAGAGTAGACGTAAATGTTCTTACTGCAAAAAAAATAGTGGTAATTATGAGACATGATGGAGGTGTTCCTTGACACTATAGTGGTAATCATTTTGCTGTCTATATGCTCATCAAACCATGTTGTACACTTTAAACTTATACAATGTAATATGATAATTATATCTCAATAAAGCTAGAAAAGCTAAATCTAATTACAAATTTGAAGGAAAAAAAACTATTAATATTTGCAATGATTAAGAAAACTAAAGGGAAAATGAGCCCTTGGTTCGTCATCACCATTCCTATCAGAACACACACACATCAACGAACATATATTTTATAGCGAAAAATACTTTTTTATTGACAATGAAGACCAAAAGGAAAATAGTCTTAAAATTTCTTAATGATTCATCAAATTGATTTCTGTGATTTTCTCTCCCCTCCATCTCAGATTCTTCTCTTAAGCCTGATATATTAGCACAGACATTTTTTTACTTATGCTTTTCTACTTACATTTCTGAGAAATTATTCTAGATGTGACCAAAATTAGTGGTGAGTCCTTTTTCCTCAGTTTGGTATAATTTTGATTGTTTAAATGTGAAGTAGATGTTTCTGGCCATGAAGACTTACACAAAAGGGTTTTTCAGTTATCTTTTTTTATATAAAATATTTTAAAAATATAATTTACATATTTTGAGCCCTCTGTGAGAATTTTTTTAAAAATAATATTCAGTTTACTTGTACCCTTACCTCTAGGAGGAAAACAGAAATGGTTTTGCACACAAAATTTTGCTTCAAGGACAGGAGTTATCCTGACCTGTTTTATAATATTTTCCAGGGCCAAAATGATTGACAGTAAAGCCACCCAATCATAATGCCATTATCTCATTTGAATTGGGTTCAATGGGCAGATCTTTTTCTTTGCTTTAAAAGTCTCATTAAGTTGCAAGTTGGCACAATTCTTGGACAGAGTATTTTATTACAGGAACTCTGAAAGCATTGTATGTTCCACTTATTGCAATAAGTGAAGTTTATCTTCTGGGAAAAGTAAACGCAGATCTTGGCTTAAGTTACCTTCAGCACAACAGACACTAGTCACAATTTTCTTGTTCTACTTGTTTCTCACAGGTAACAAATATTAAGTAAAGGCAAATGTCAAGAGGGCATTTTAGGTGCATAAAAGGGAATTTGGACACAGGTTTTCTGCTGTAGAAATGAGTTTAGGAATGACATCACAGCAATGGTGAGGGAGCATTCTCTTTGCTCCTCATGCTGGCCCTTTAAGGGTCGGGCTGACCTCTGCTCCAGCGTGCACAGAGGCTCACACATGGGAGATTGATGAGAACTCTAGCTTCTCCTCTGCTGCCCCATCCTGTGTTCTTATCTATGGATGAAGATGTATAGAGCTCTTCATTGCTGGTTTGGATTTTGGCCTATATTTCAGAAAACTGTATTTATGTTCTTTTTTATTTCCCATCTCCCTGTTTCTCCAACCCTATTCTCCTCCTGACATAGGTCCTCAACCTATTTCTTGCTTTATTACTGAGCTCATTTAGTTCAGACAATCTTACAGCCATTGAAGAAGACACTGATGCAAACAACCTCCAGATTGCAGTGGCCAGAATTAAGAAGGGAATAAATTACGTGAAACAAACCTTACGGGGGTTTGTTCTAAAAGCATTTTCCAAAAAGCCAAAGATTTCCAAAGAGATTAGACAAACAGAAGATCTAAATTGTAAAAAGGAAAACTACATCTCTAACCGCACACTTGCTGAAATGAGCAAGGATCACAAATTCCACAAAGAAAAAGATAAAACCAGTGGTTTTGGAAACAGCATGGACAAATACTTAATGGAAGAAAGTGATGGTCAGTCATTTATTCATAATCCCAGCCTCACAGTGACAGTACCAATTGCACCTGGGGAATCTGATTTGGAAATTATGAACACTGAGGAACTTAGCAGTGATTCAGATAGCGAATACAGCAAAGGGGTAAGATTGTTTTTTACATATATTGTTTAATGTTATTTATTATGAGTTAAAATTTCAGATTTTTGCTGTCATGAATTAGTTTCTAATATGCATACTAATAGGTACTTTGTGAATTTGTACAGTAACTTCCTGAAGGTTCACGTGGTAAGGTTTTACCTACTGGTTCTTAATAACTGATACAATCTTATTTAGCTAGATTTGAAAGTTTGGGAATATTTAAGTCTTCCTTTTCTTTATTCCGTTTGTCATCAACGGTAAAGTCATATGCAGTCTGCTTTAATAGTGTCTGTTGAATCCACAGCTCTTCTCCATCACCTTTGCCTTTGCCCTCTGCTTGGCTAAGCCATTTCCACATGGTGTCCCCACCGATATCTCTGCCTTCATTTTCCATCTACTCTAATCCATCTGTTTGATTAATTTTACTCAGGTCCAATCCTAATCACATCACTCCTTTGAAGTATCCTTGATCCCCAAGATAGATTTGAATTGTACACTGTAGGTAAAAGCCTTCATATCATGCCCTCACAACCAACTGACTGGCTGTGTCACCCTGGGGCTCCTACCCCTGAACCAAGCCAGTTTTCTTCTGGGCCACATACAACTCACAACCTGCGGGATTTTGCTTGGGGTCTCCTTCTTCAGTCAAAATCCTGAGTACGCCCTTTAAGACACAGCCCTCAGTTTCCTTGTATATAAAATTATTAGCCCTTATTAAGAGCTAGGTGACGGTTAAATGAATTGCACATGTAAATGCTTAGAACAGTATTCACAGTGCTCAGAAGTTGTACTGATTATTTAGCATTATATTTTATATTCTTAAAAAATTATTATATGCATCAAATAGTACTATAAACTCATTGAGAACAGGAAGCTTCATTACAACTTTTTTGTATCCTCCTTCCCCACCTCCAGGGGCATATATTCAAAGTATTATTGAGCTGCATTTTTATTAATATAGAATATAATCATAAGTGAGTTTTATGACAGGATTTTTATGGCATCTCTCTAAAGTTTTAAGATACCATTTTACAATATTTTTCCTCTCTTTAGGTCACATCTGAAAATATTTGACACGTATTTCCCAAACATCTTCTATCTGCTTGGCCCTATATTAAGATCTGGGTTTCCCAGGTGGCACAGTGGGAAAGTGAAGAATCCACCTGCCAGTGCAGGAGACCCAAGAGATGTGGGTTCAGTCCCTGCATTGGGAAGAACCGCTGGAGTAGGAAATGACAATCCACTCCAGTATTCTTGCCTGGAGTATTCCATGGACAGAGGAACCTGGCAGGCTACAGTCCTTGGGGTCACAAAGAGTCAGACATGACTGAGTGAAGGAGCACACCACACACACACATATTAAGACCTATCCTTCTTAAATTTAGAGTGGATTTTGGAAAAAGATACACAGCTCTGTGTGTATGTGTGCACATGTGCATTGGCCATGTAACCAATACTAGGTACATAGTAAATGCTTAATACTTATTCACTAAATAAATATATGATTAATAAATTATGAATATATGTTTTAAGTAGCCAAAGAAATTATCTCCAAGATCACAAAGTAAGGAATAAAATATTTTATTTTTTATTTTAAAAATCTTTGCGTGGAAGAGGTTAATAACTCCAAAGATTCAGAAGGTATAGTTGTTTTGGTTTGAAAGTAGAAAATTCGATTCCTCATACCCTGTGCAGAAGCAGTAATCTGGGTCTAGACTCATGTGAAAAGAAAAACGAATTCAATTACCCATTTTTCTGCCTACAAAGTTTAGAGTTGTAAAACCCTAACTGCCTAGCAGACTTTCTGAATAAGCTTAGATTCTGGGTGTTAAAGCACTGTGGTAGCTTGGGCTTCCCTTGTGGCTCAGCTGGTAAAGAGTCTGCCTGTAGTGCGGGAGACCTGGGTTCGATCCCTCGGTTGGGAAGATCCCCTAGAGATGGGAAAGGCTACCCACTCCAGTATTCTGGCCTAGAGAATTCCATGGACTATACAGTCCTTGGGGTCGCAAAGAGTCGGACACGACTGAGCAACTTTCACATTTGAGAGGAATAATTTCTTACCTGGTCATTTTTTCTTTGCTCAAAGCCTGTGGCTATCCTTACATGGATCTCCTTAAGTCGCTGGCAAATATCATATTCTTAGTATGTTGAATTATAACATTTTAAAGGGAATCTAATAGACCTGTCCCATATAGCACCTCATTTTCTAATTCAGAAAGCCAGTAAGAGAAAGCAACTTTATCTACAGTTATGAAACTCGTTCAGGGCAGAGCAAAATCAAGTCCCAGTCTTGATGTGCATAAGTCTGCCTTTATTCTCCTGTCTTTGTCCCTTTCAGGGATAAAACTCACATTCCTAATGGGGTTCATACCCAGTTTGTCTCCCCTGGGATACTGAGCCATGCTTCTGAAGAACTTACATATCCTGTGGTATCCAGAGGAGGTTTGTGATGACATAGTATCCAACTCGGAGAAGGCAATGGCACCCCACTCCAGTACTCTTGCCTGGAAAATCCCATGGACAGAGGAGCCTGGTAGGCTGCAGTCCATGGGGTTGCTAAGAGTTGGACACAACTGAGCAACTTCATTTTCACTTTTCACTTTCATGCATTGGAGAAGGAAATGGCAACCCACTCCAGTGTTCTTGCCTAGAGAATCCCAGGGACAGGGGAGCCTGGCGGGTTGCTGTCTATGGGGTTGCACAGAGTCGGACACGACTGAAGTGACTTAGCAGCAGCAGCAGTATCCAACTGTCTATAATTAATGATTTCATCTATAAGTTATTTGGTACTGAAATAGACTATTTTAACCATTCATAAAATTACTCTGCCACCTGTCCCATAAACCTTTCCTAAACCTAAAAAGCATGAAATTTAGTGCACTTAAACTGTGTTATCCAAAGACCATTTGATGGTAACTTAATATTTTTAATTATCATTGAGTTTTTTTATGACATTGTAGTCATAACTACTTGAGAAAAAATACATTTTTTTCTATTTCATAGAAATGGAAATACGTGGCATCATTTTCAGGAGCTTGAGGCTACCTTGTAGGTCATAATTTAAAATACATAAACTAGTTTCTTTAAGTCATTTGCACAGTATTTGAGTTGGTAAGCCCTAAACAAATTGGAGAAGGAAATGGCAACCCACTCCAGTATTCTTGCCTGGAGAATCCCAGGGACAGAGGAGCCTGATGGGCTTCCATTTACGGGGTCTCACAGAGTCAGACATGACTGATGCAACTTAGCAGCAGCAGCAGCAGCAAACAAATGTTAGGTATCGTGTTTATTATTGTATTCATCATCATTATTAGCCTCTAGAAATTCAGATTTTAAATTATGGGCTTTGAAATTTTGTCCTTAAGACATTTTCCATGACATATCTCAAAAGTGTGTCACCCTGAGTGTATTCAAACCCGCTTGACTATATACTGGACTTGAGAAGTAATGAAATTTCAAGATCTATAAGAAATTTGTTATGTAGTATTAAGCAGTTGCCAACTGTAACAACCTGCATCTAGTCTTCCTCTCCAGTGCCTTGTGATTTAAATGTTTCTAGTTATGACTTGGTTTTATTTTTCAATTCAGAACACTAAAAGGAATTCACATTTCCTTATTTACCTGAAGTGTTTCTACATCATTTCAGGCTAAGCTCTCTGCTCTAATTCCCCTAATCTTCAGCTCCCATTGAGTTCCCAGTTTTTTAATTGCTTATTCTCTCCTTTGTATCTTTCCTATATTTTCATCTTTGAAATAATTCTTGATGAACTTTTCCCAAAAAGGCAAATCATGATTATCCGATAGAAAATATTGCCCAACTGAATGTCAGTTATTTAAGTCTTAAGCACTACCTGGAGTATGGTGAAGAAGGCAGCCTCTGGAGAGAGAATTCTTGCCTTAGATCTTAGCCTTAATATTTACTGTCTCCATGGTTTGAGCAATTTACAAAATCCTCTGGTTATTTTTTTCTAGTTTACTTACATGCAAAATAGAATTATAATCAAGATTACATTATTTGGGTAAACAAACAAGTGCTTGCTGAAAAATAAGTGCCCAATTAACAATTGCCATAGGTATGGAATTGGGTAGTCATGTACATACTGTAAGCAGCTATTTGCTACAGGTTAAATTTTTATGTGTAAAGACAAATGTAGGAGCTTGTTGCAAATGCCCGTTCTGGGCTGCATCCTGCAAATGCTCTCTGTCTAAGTCTGGATGCACTCAGAATCCTTGCCGCGGTGCTCCCAGTGACCACTGTGATGGATTGGTGGGCATAAATGAACCTAATTCATCTCTGGCTTGTCTTGATCCAGGTTTCTGAAAATTCATTTTCTTTATTCAAGGGCTGGGGATATATTCTACATTTGTCTGTTTAAGAATCTGCATTTTGAACAGGGGGAAATAAAATCTCTGACCTTTCCTACTTTCCCCTTCCCCATCTGGAAAATAAATCCACCCTGTCTGTTATGACCTAATATCCTTTTTTTCTTTTTTCTGCCCTCTTCTAGCATTAGCTCTCAGGCAAGTTTTCTTCTTCTGATAGACAGTTAGATATATACACTCCAGAATGAAGGCAAAATACTTTGTCATCAAATACCTTATCAGAAAATGACCAGAGATGAGTTCAAGTAAGGTGTTGAGTAAAATATCTTAAGAGTTTTGAGGCAATAATTGGCATTAGAACGCCAGCATTTCTCTGAGGATGAGTCTGTCTCAGAATCAAGAAAGACATGCTGTCATCTCTAGGGACCCATGAGAATAAGGCTCCTGTCACTGCTTCTCGGAATACATGCTGAACTGATGGCCACCCTCAGAATCAATCTCCTCCTGGGGTGCAGTGCAGCCCTCGGCAAACATTAACACACTGCAGATTTTCACCATTAGCATTGAAGTGCTTCATTATTATGAGCCTCAAATGAAGCATGAAATGCATCCATTCATTCAATAAATATTTATTGAGATCTACTATGCTCCAGGCATTGTGCTAATAGTTGCTTAGAGAAAAAAAAAATTTTTTTTCAGCCAGGTGCAATAATTCAATGTGATTGGCATCTGGCTTAATTTTTTTTCTGTTTTTAAATTGTGCCAAATCTCAAAATTGAAAGTTGTAAAAAACTAAATTACTAAGCTTTTTTTAATGGAGAGCTCTTTCTTAGAGGGTTAAAGGGACATCCTTTTGTTTTCTGTTATTACAGATTACTTCCTTTTTTGCTTTCAAGATGAAAGAAAAATAACCAGTTTATAGACTTGTGATGTTAATTATAGACTTGTGATGTTAATTTTGAATGTGTGTGTAAATTTCAGGGGAAAACGTTAAATTTATCCATTTTATTTCTCCAAATATTTTAAAACATAACAGTCATGTGGTTTTTGGAATAAATTCTGACAGGTTTCAGAGACGCTGGTAGCTATGAATCTAAAACCCTAAATCTTCTTTAATGCTCTTTTGACGAATGTATTATCAATGCTTGCTAAAGTGAATTTGTTCATCTTGTGTACTCAGCAGAGAGGAAAACATCCTCACAGAAAGATCTCCCCATTCATTCTTCCTCTATCCAAATGCAAATACTTAGCTTTCCTCAGTGGTTTTTCAGTGTTTTGAAACATTGTCTCCAAGTTGTGATGGAGCTAGCAGAGGTCCTTAGAGAAAGGAGAGAGAGCAATGAAACTTTCAAATTTACCTAATCAAACTTCTCACCTTCAAGGGAGTGTCATTTAAAACATTGCAAAAACAGTTATGCAAAATTTATGTTCTTAAAGGAAGTGAAGGCCACCTAAAGCCCTCATTCACTTTGATTATTGTGGGAGAAAAAATTGCAAAGGAATCCATGAGTAAATATTCCATTAACTGTGGCTATTCATTTTTTCAACTTCCATTTCCTAAGCACCTGCTTGTTGCCGTATGCCTGCTGGATTCTAGAAAGACGTCAGCAGTGTACTCATTTCCTCAGGAGATGTGGTTCAGAGTCTTCTTGGTCTATGGTGTTGTAAAGTGTTGTAAGTGGTAAAGAGTAAAGCTAGGTTCCTACCTTTGAGTTAAAACACCCACAAAAATCAGGAATTATAAATACATATATAAAAATAATTAAAACAGATTTTTTAGAAAACATATTGAGGCAGGATAAGGATAGGGTGACTAACCTTGACAATAAATTGGAGTACTTCACAATGGGGATGCCAGTTGAAGTATGTTTTATGATAAAAAGAATTCATCAGGTGAGAGAAAGAATAGGGAGAGAAGGGGAAGAATGGAGGGAGACAGAGACGAAGAAGGACAAAGAAACACCTTTCTGGTAGATGTAAAAGGCCCAGCCTGTGTGGAAGCATCCAGATACAAAAACACCCATTAAATACACGAGAGGATGGCCACATAGGATGCAGTAGGTGACTGAGGTTGATTGGAGCCAGATAGTGAGTGACGACTTACTGTGATTTGGAGATTGAAGTAGGTTTCTTTTTATTTAACAGAAAGGGAAAACTTTGTCTTGTTGTGTTATTCTTTGTTGTTAGCAGACTTCTACTTTTAAAGGAAGTTTGGGGGTGTAATAAAGGTGAGGAAGCAGAGAGGATGGAAAGTTGTTGCAACCGTCCTAAGGACACTTGATGGAGGCTCAAGGTCAAGGAGTGATGGTGACACTTGGGATAAGTGAAAGACACTTCCAAGCTAAACTATAAGGGCTCAAGTTCTGGATATGTGAATTATGAGCTGTTTCAAAGGGCATATTCATTTTCTGTGGCTGCCATAACAGCGTATCAGAGACCCGGGGCTTTGTACAACAAGAACTGTATTCTCTGATAGTTCTAGAGGCTGTAAGTCTGAAACTTATGTGTCAGCAGGGCTATGCTCTCTCAGTGGGCTCTAAAAAGGATTCTCCCTTGCTTTTTCCTAGCTTCTGGTGGTGGTCTTTCATCCTTAGCCTTCATGATTAGCAGCTGCATCACTCTGATCTCTGCTTCTTTTGTCACATGGGATTCTTCCTGTCTTTTCTTTTTATAAGGACACTAATTATATTGGATTAGGGCTCACCTCAGTGACCTCATCTTAACTTGGCTACATCTGCAGAGACCCTCTTTCCACATAAGTTCATATTCAAAGGTAACAGGCATTAGAACTTCAACATATATTTTGGGAGATACAAAGTAATTCATAATAAAAGAGTTTTGGCTTAGACGACTGGATGGATATTGATGCTGTTAAAAATATGCAGGAGGGAAATATTAAGGAGGTAGGGGAGAGAGAGTTTAATTTGGGGACATCTTAATTGTATACTACTCACAGGATAGCTAAGTGATAGTGAACAGTAGATATTTGGAGGTTTTAAGAAGATAACTCAAGAGTTGTAGACAGCTTGGAATTTTGTATGTAAATTTTAGGTCAGGTTCCCTGGGAAACCAACTGTGAGTAGTGTTTTCAGGTTAAACACCTAACGCCTGTATGAAATGATGGAAGCTAGTTGATTGGGCCGAGGGAGGAGTTGACATGCTCTGCAGTTGTAGCAGAGGGTTCAGCTGGTTCTATAGACATCGCTGGTATGTATGAGCCTTTGGAGTAATCCCAGATCAAAGCAAGGCTCAGGACCTGTGTGCCCTGAACCCCTCAGTCATTGGATACAGGTTCTCCCTCCACTCTTCCAGGGAAGGGAGTATGACCTTGGGTAAGGCAGCTCCCTTCTGTATTTCATTTCCCAGAGAGGGACTCAGCTGTGAGCCTTCAGCTGCCAATACTCCTAGAAGGTGAAGGAATGAGTAGCTTGTTTGAAAGGCAGATCTGGGCAGTGCAACCACAGTATCCACTGCAATACAGGGACCACAGGAGGAAGAGGACAAGTGAATAACTTGACAAGTGGACATGAAAGCAAGCACCAAAGAGACTAAGGAGAGAATGTATATATTAGCCACTTTCATATACACTATATAACTTTCCTTCTTACAGCAACCTGGGAAAGAGGGTGATGTTAATCTATATTCACAGATAACTAAAATGCTAAAGGATTAAGAAATAGTGCAGGTTAGTTGCTGATGTTTCTGAGAGTCATTTTAAATTTGAACTCCAGGCTTTAACCACCTCTAATACATATCATGGAAAGGCAAAAGCATGAGTAGGAATGTATTCTCTGTTATATCCCTGCAATGCTGCAATTCATGGTCAGATTTTCTGTTACAATGATATTGTGCATTTGCTGATTCATGTTCAGTTTCTAGTCCTCCTTAGTGCTAATTTATTAGCTTATAGTCTACTTTCAAAATATAACACAAAGCGGAACAAAGCACATTCCATGAGAAAATGAGAAGCCAGTCCAATGAGGATGAGTTGAGTAACGGATTCTATTAGATTGAAGGCACATGAAAGGAAGTGGCACCTAAGCTAGACATTAAAGAATGGAGATCATATTTTTGTGTGAATGTGGTAGGGATGGAAACCCCAGGCAGAGGAACAAACAGTCGTGCTATTCATCTGATTCACTTAATCACTTATCCATCCACCCATTCATCTATTCAGTATTCAGTTTCTGCAAGCCATCATGTTTTGAGAAACTTTGTGTGCTTACTTGTTATTGCTTCCTTTTATTGATTTGATACAAATTTTAAATATTTGCAGTCATCGAGGTTGAATATTTTATGTTTTTTACTATATGGTGGTTTATGTTGAATATTTTATGTGTTTTACTATGTGGTGGTTTTATTACACTGTTGTCAGGTCTGTCTCTCCTAAGATTTTTGTAAAGTTTTTTTCCGCTAAGAGGCAGTTGCAGGCAGTTTAGATTTCTTCTCATTATTCCATTTTAGAAAATATATTAATTTTTCCAGAAATTCATTGGATTTGGCAATATTCAATTATGCTTCTGGGGGGAGCTGACATCCCTATCTTTTATGCATAGATTCTTACAAAGACAAAACAGAATACCCCTATAGGATTTCACTTAGATCATCTTTTTGCAGATTGGTTCTAAACTGTTTAAAATTTTTTCCTCTTTATTGCATTTGTTCATGTGTCTAAAAATGATGAAATTTTGGTCTGATGTTTTCAAATCAGTGTTTCTTAATTGTTATATTTTGATAAATTTGAAAACATTCCTTTCATGTAATATCGTTTGAATGTCAAAATTAAATCATCAATGCTAATTTTACAGTATGCTTCAAAAACCATATAGTGGCACTCTCACCCCACTCCAAAATTGAGGATGACTTCCTTTAAAATGTCTGTTATGAAACGCAAACAGAATGCAAAAGGTTGCCTTCAGAAATTACAGTATTTAATTCATCTCATAAAAAACAGAATGATATAACTGTTTAGTTCATTGTTTACAGTCTGTGCTATTACTCTGTGGCAAATATATTTCTATGTGTTTAGCATATAGCATGCATTGTCAAATGTAACTAATTTCTACTTACAGGTATGTGACTTTAAACACTTAAATCAGTTGATTAAGCTGTTCCATCATGCTCCACTTCCACACCTCAGTACCTAACTTTCTTACTTCTCACAGGGGTAAAAACAAACTGGATCCATCAAGGATGCAGCTCTGTGCTTTTAACCAGGCAGAGACATATGTGACCACTTTTACACAGGTTACCTAAAAAAAAATTCATACATATGTATATGATATTTTTTTTCAGTGTCATGCATGCTGTTCAGCTACAAAATCTCTCTGCCTGACCCATTGCAAGAAAGTAGAAACATACAATTGTGCCATAGATAAATTGACATCACAGCATGTCACGGGCAGTTCTATCTATTTTTGTTATTCTCTCGATGACTCCCTTGATATATCTCTCATGTCCTTAGGTGATTTCAAGTGCATGAGCTATAGATTTTTATTGGATAGATTCTTAAAATAAGGTATAGCATGTAACAGAAACCACTGAAGCAGCATTTAATTTAAAAACCTCTATCAACTTCCCCTCCTAATTTAAGCTTTACGGTTGACCCTTGAACAACAGGGGTTTGAACTGCATGGTTCGACTTATAAAGTGATTTTTTTAAATAGTAAATAATACGGTACTACATGATCCATGGTTGGTTGAATCCACAGTTGCGGAACAGAGGATCTGAGGAACCGTGAGTGTGGAGGGCTGACTGTAAGTTTTAATCAGATGTTAGACTGCATGGAGGATTGTGCCCTGACCCCCATGATGTTCAAGGGTCAACTGTATATGTATAGATATATATCATATTAACTTGTCAGGCTTACTGAGATAAGAGTAGAGTTTTAATATTCTCACCATAACAACAACAACAAAAACGGTGATTATGTGAGGTGAAGGATGTGTTAACTAACCTTATTATGGTAAACATTTCACCGTATATTCATGTAATCTAATCACCTTGTTTACCTTAAATTTACACAGTGCCATATGTCAATTACATCTCGGGGGAAAAATTAAGATTGTCACATTAAAGTCAGTAAATTAAAATTTTATTAAGAAATATTTTGTGGGAGTATTATTTCAGGTATAAACATAAAAATCTTGTAACAAGAAAAGACCATTCTAGTGCTGGTCTTTTATTCACAGGTTAAGGAAATTGAGGCTCGTGCAGTTTCTGAGGACGCGTGTAGAACCCTGAAGACAGAGACAGGGTTACCCAGCTTCTAGGCCAAACTTTGCATATATTTTGAAATAGTTTTAAGCAAAATGATAACTAGGGCTTTATTCCCTTATTGATTCAGTAATTAACATTTGATTTTTATTTGATCATATGTAAAGTGTATCATTAATAATTTACTGGGCCTATGAATGAATGAGTTATAAATGCCTGAAATGATTAATTTGATTCCAGAATCAATTTTATACACTGATGAGAGTAAGTTTCTGATTATGTACATTTGGCCCCCTGTACCTATGGGTTCTGCATGTGCAGATTCAATCAACTAGGGATCAAAAATATTCCAGAAAAGTCCAAATAGCAAAACATGATTTGCCTGCATGCCAGCAAGTATTTACATGCATTTGCATTGTATTTACAACTGTTTACATAGCATTCACATTGTATTAGCTATCATAAGTAATTTAGATATGATTTAAACTATAAGGGATATATAAAGTATAAAGGATGTACATAGGCTATATGTAAATACTATACCTTTTTATATAAGGGACTTGAACTTATGCAGATTTTGATATCTTCTGTGTATATCTGTGATTATCTCATAAGGAGATAGATACATAGAGTAGCCTCAAGAAGATAAAAAGTTTAAGTGGAACATATTATGAAGTGGACACTAAATCTGTCAATAAGACATAAAACACTTTCTTAAAATTAGAAACAGATTAATATGAATTGCTATAACTAAAGTCTAACATATAAAAAATATGCTACTCAGATATAATATCTTGTTTTAATTTTAGTATAGCTTGTTGAATGACTGAACTGGAAGGAAAAACCCATGTTAATAGGAATCATGCTTTTTTTTATACTTAATAGAGTTCATATTTTTAATTTATTTGTCATTGTTAGAATGTTTCTATTACTGTTTTCAATAATGAAAGCAAAACTTTATCCTGAAGTTCATACACTCTAGGAATAATAATGCTCAGTTTCAAATTTAAAAAGAAGCATATAGTTTGTTCTAGTTTACTTGCAGTTAATTTTAAAGGAATTCCTGAGTAAAAGACATATTTTTGTATTTGAGATTGATGATGATTTAGAGGCAATATTGTCTTAGAAAACTATTTTGCTCCAAAGTGTAGTCAGTCCTCCTTCTAGAACCTAAGTAAAGATACATACATATGCAATAGCATCTATATATGTATAGGTAAAACACTATTTTTGAGAAAACTATTTTTAGAAATACATATAGATACACACATATATATGCATGTATGTGTATGTGTGCTTAATTACTAAATTATTATTACTTTTTTCTTGTTATCAAACTATATTAGAGAACATGAGGTGCATATTAAGGAATGGTCATTCTCTAGATAAAGGCTCAGTTGCAAAGAATGACTTGAAATATTTTCTTTGGCAGAAAAAATATATTTTTATTGGTGCCAAATTCTATTTTTACACTGTGTTTGCAATATTAGAAGCCTGGATATATTTTTAAAAAATGGTAATTGTTGTATTATTGGAATTGTCATTCCTTGTCCTTCCTCCTTACAAGTGGATAGTTTTAGGAAATAGTATTCATCATTCAGAGGTACAGGCAGTTTGTTCTTCGTCATTTCTTTTTTTATTATTGATAATTTGTAGCGATCTTAAGTCACAGAGTACGTGCTTTTACCTCACATTTTGCTGTCATGTTTGCCTGTGTCCCGATCCTTATTTACCAACTTGCAGTATTCTAGCAGGCCTCAAAAGTAGAACTGTTTAAATATTTGTTCCCAAAACTTTTAAGGTATTCTTTCTGATTTGACCCACTGCATTCCAGCTATTTATATACTCTTCTCTGCAAATAGCACAAAGCCCCTGAATACCAATTGTTGTTTTACCTTTCAAGACCTTGAATGCCAGGGTGAATGCCATTTTCCTTTAGAAAGAAGTGGATGAAACTGTAGGATCTGGCTGGGAAGTCTAAAACCAGTCCAATCTTCTTATATGACCAAACTTTCTTGCATTTTTTTGTTTGCTTTTATATGCAAGATCGTATCTTTCAGTCGCATAAATTGTCATGTATTGGACAGAAATTACCCTAGGTACAAGACTTTAAGAAAACAAAGAACTTTTAGTAAAGTGTTTGCTTTGAGTTTCCTGGTGGTGACTGAGATTTTACTTCATTATTTCTCCAGTATCTAAAACTATAAACCAATTGATCATAAGATAGGACTGTTAAGTGGGTTTCCTGCTGAATGAACAACAGCTGTTCCCCCAAAGCCTATGCAGCTTCTCTAATATCAATAAACAAAACACTAGGAAAGGAAAAACTCTGTTTTCTTGTTCTTTATTTTAGAAAGTGCTGGTGTTTTAGTTGCCCTTAATGTGGAGCCCTATGCAAAGTCACAGGTATGGAGCCCTGTACCAGGGTCACAGGATAAAAATCTCTGAAACTACCAAGCCCCATAGCAACTGTTTCCATGAGCCTCTGGATCTAAACTGGCCAGTTCCCTGACCCCATATTAAGTAAAATACCCACCCTATTATCCACTCCATGGTATCCTAACCAATCACCCAGTGCCACCATTCCAGTAGGAATTTTCTCTGTCTTGAGACTATAAAAAGTGGCTGCTAGCCTGCAAAAGGGTTCGGCTCTCCCTTGAGCCAGCCCACTGTTCTAATGGTGTCTCTCACTCTAATAAACTTTATTCTCTGCTCATTCTGTCTCATGTCTGGAAATTCTTTTCCAACCCGCACACAGACCACAACATTTTTGGTGGCCCGTACTTGGACTTGGGGTCTCTTCCCCTACCTCCTCACTTCTCCTTTCTCATAAGGACCCTCTGCAAACAGGCAAGTGGCTGTGGAAGCAGCTGAGGAATTCTGGCCAGGGTTACTCTCCAGTGTAACTCTCCACAGTGAGTGCCACTGCTCACTGGGCCCCAGTAGCTTCCACCCAAATGGGTGATAGTCTCTCTGACTCCTTTCCAACTGAGGAATAGGCCGACCAGTATTGCTATGGGGCTTGGTCAGTTCCAGAGGTTTTTATCCTGTGGCCTCGGTACAGGGCTCCACGCCTGTGAACTTGATATAGGGCTCCAGACTTAACTATGTGAGAAAAGAATTTAACTAGTAAATAAACTATTTTGTACTAACCTAAATGGAAGCAAAATGAAAATTTAGACCACAGAGAGGAAAAAATATTTAATATTCCACTGATGAATGATATCTGGTATCATTGATGAATGATGTCTGGTTGCAAAGACACAACTGAGCTAGGAAACTGAACTTAACTGATCTGGTACATTTTTTACCTTGGAGCATTATGTTTTAAATATAATCTTGAGAGAAAGCAGAATTCCAGAGAGACCAGAAGAGGATTTGAGGGACTTTATGGGGCCCAGAAGCTAAATCATGTAAAGAAAATAAATACCATTACTGTCAAGATAAAAACAAACATACAAATGGTAATATCATAGGTAATCTCTAGTTTTAAAAGTGCTGAAGAGAGTAGTGTTTGCATTTCCGTAGAAGGTGGGGGGAAAAAGGGGGGCCTTTCAATTGCAAGAGAGAGGAAAGCATATTTTGGCTTTAAATTCAAGTTATCCGGTAATAGAATGGTAAACTTGGAAAACTGGACTTCTAGTCACACAGAGCATAGTATAGAATTCTATCTATAGAATTCTTCTCTAAAGGTGCTTTGATCCTTTGTTATAAAGTTTACCATTTTACTCACTGTAGATTCAGAACTTCACTATATGTATAAATTGTAAAACGAGGCTGTAAAGTTAAAAGATGCGTGATACTGGATCTAATCAAGTCTTTGAATCTAATAAAGTCTTCCTTGCTTACTGACGTACGGTGGAGCTTTTTAATCACTAATGCTTCCCATAGTTTTTTGTCCTTTTATGGCCAGCCCTTCCTTTTGATTTGCTTCTTTCACCCTTCTTCCTGTCCCTCGTGTTTCTCTGATTTGATGCTCAGGTGAGATAACTATTCTAGACTGTGCTGTTCAAAGAATATCTTTCTTTTGTTGTGTGAAGCAAACAGCCTTATAATATGTACTTTAAATGTGACATCTTTGGGATGTTTTCAACACCAGCCGTCCTCTTTGAATAAGGCTTTTGTTGACTTCTGTGTTTCCTCAGTGCTCTATGTTGATAGTGTTTTTTGATTTTGAGTGCTAGACTATCAAGTTATTAGACAATCCTACTTCAAACTTCTCAAGATAAAATATGACCAACATTAATGAGCATCCATACTAGCATGAAGTAGGCTTACAGTGTGAATGTCTATTTCAGGAAATGTCAGTAAGAAATTTGTAAATGACCAACCTAGGGCAGTTTTTCATATGACACCTATATTTAACAGAATCTCTTCTTAAATGCAGTTTTGTAAAAAGCACACCTTCAAGGCAATCAAAAGGAAATGCATAAAGAATAGTTGAGCTTTACTTTGATCATATTTTCAATAGTGAAATAGCTACAGAAGTTTGTAGTCAAGATTAGAATGTTACAAAACTACTTTATTATTTTATGGATACACACTGAATATAGAAAACTATGTCCAAAACACATGTATAATATAATAATTACCTAAAGGAGACATAATCAGGGAGAGAGTGAAGGAGACTTGTATTTTTCATCATATACTACTGTACATTTGAAATTTTTGAGGCAAGTATATAGACTTTATTTAGGAAAGAAGGAAAAAATTAGAAAGTACCTACAGTCATACTATACTAGTGATTCTACTAAAAATTATCCTATTTTTACACTTGTTTCCACTTCTGTGTAGAACACCAAAGACGAAAGATTCCCTGTTGACAAGCAAAGAATAGGCAAAAAGTTTATTTCATATTTTACTAAAAATAAAATCAACATGAAATTATAAAATGACCTATTTATAAAACCAAAGGAGAAATTTTTCATTCTGAAGTATTTATTTTACTGCTTTTAGTATAGTATAGTTATTCTTCCATTTCCAAAATCACAAGAAAGAAAGCTAAATAAATAGCAAATAACTGAATTTATAGAAATGAAAATAACCATATAATTATTTAAAATAACACAAATAATTGACTTGATCTTCTCTGTGTACTAAATAAGAATAAAAAAACAGTCAGTAGTTAAAATCAGAACACCTACTATGAGATTTGAAAAATTTATCTTCAAGAGAAAAACTTTGTTACAAATGTAAGCCTTTCTATTTACCCTGTTAAAGAAACTTCTGCTTTAGTAAGTATTAAATTTAAAAGCTGAATAGATTAAAACTAAACTATCTATATTGCTAGGACATGCACATAAATATTTGAAAGTATATACAGTACTGAAATTACTACTGTGTGAATACTTAGTACATTCCCAGGAAAGCATTGATTTCCTAAAAACATTCTAAAGATTGAATTTGAAAGCCACAAGAATTTGACTTGTGATACAAATTATAGTACATATTGAATATTTTGATAATTTATGTTCCAGTGAGGAATAATTTTGAATAACTGTCATTTATGGTATAAAATCTGAGTCAAACTCTGAATTTCATTGACAAAAAAAATTGCCATAAAACTTATGGGGGGTACATTTCAATGGCAAGATATGCTTCGTAAAATCATCTTAGTTTTTACTTATAAATTAACTTGGCATTAATCTGCTTTGTTAATGCTCTTTTGAAGAGTGGGATGCTTTCATTAATTTAACCCATGTTACAGCTCTGCGAATTTTAGTCATTTTATTTAGAAGTTATTACCAGGTGAGAGAAAATCATTATAATTATATCCAAGTGGTCAATGTTTTGGCTAAGGACAGTAAGGAGTTTTTTATTCTATCAACTGTTTCACCCACTGCTTTGCCTCAAATCCAAGCCAGTAACTTTTTTTCAGGATGGCAGTATTTGATTTTAGCTCCACAGAATCAAAGTGTCTTATCTTTCATGTCCCTAAAGGTCAAAATTGAGGGTATCAAATAATTGTAGTCTTTGGATATGGTACTTAAAATTGGTTTTTGTGGTAGTTGGCACAATAGGACATATTAGTAATTACAAATTTCCCCATTGTTTCCAGGAGTAATAAATATTTTAAAACCTTAAGTCTTACGGAATATCCAGTCTTATAATTAATTTGTATTTGCTTTAAAGTAATTTTAGATGAGTACAATCAGTTTAAATAACCTACTTCTTTTTTTTTTATAATTTTTCTTCAATTTTAATTTAAAAAAATTATACATGTGTTCCCCTACTTCTTAAATGAAATTTAATATTGATATTGTTAATTCATAATATTTTAAAAATCTTTGACATTGTGGGAAAAATACTTCTATGCTAATATAGATTAGAAGTATTAATTTTAATAGAGTATTCATAGTTCTTTACTTCAGTTATACAAATAGCTTTCCTTACTTCATTGCTTATGCTCATTACTTTATCAACGCCTTTTTTTTACTGATGTTGAATACTGTGTGGTAATAATAGTGTTGAGAACATAATGTGGTACCCATAAAGCACACTTTTAGCTTCCAAGTCATTCACTAAAAGTTAATAGTCTAGGCTGGGCCTGTGATCTTAATGCAATTCAGGAGACTGAAGAATAAATCTAAATGAAATAAGAATTTTCTCCTTTTTAAAACTTGCATTTTTTTTGGAATTATTCTTTAAAAAAAACAAGTAAAGCTGTAATCTTAGTAAGAGACTACATGCTGTAATAACTAGAGGTTTCCAATAATCACATGTCATTTAGCAAATGAGAATGAAAATTGAACTCTTGCATTGATGTGCTGCTCCATTATAAAATAATTTTAGGAAAGTCTGACTGAGTTTTGCTACAGTTGCTGTATGTATTTTTTTGAAAACTTTCTGTGTATCTGTGTGTGCGTAAACATCCTGTTTGATCACAAAGTCCTGGGTGGGAAAAAGCCTGTTTGTGTTATGATCAGTTTCATGATCATAATGACAATGAGTTCATTCCTCTCATGTGTTGGTCTGCCGTGTTCAAGTTCATGGAATCTTTGTTTCAGACTTTGCATGTGGTGCGCGCTTTAGTAGCCAGTATCTCTCGACATTATAAATACTAGTTATGATCTCTTCTACTCTATCCTGAAATTCCATCACTAAGATAGGTGATGATGAATAATTGCTATAGACGTTGACATTCTGATTCTGATACAGTATTTGACTTTTTTGTTTGTTTGGATGAAAGGCCTTCTATCTATATCATCCTGATACATATTCTTAAACCCAAGCAATGATAGAAAAAATATGTTTGGATTTCATTTTACACTAATTTTATTATTTTTTTAAATTTTAAGTATCAACTAGCTTTTTCTGCCAATTGTCAGATCAGACCTTTCCGTTATCAGGTGTTGGCAATTTGGCATTTGTATATTATTGCTGTTAGGGTCTTAGTTGTTCTAAAATAGTAATTAGTTGTATATATAAACTTATATTAAACATAAAACAAAGGTGTGGTCAATACTTTGCAAATGTTATAGTTTACATAAAAATTGTACCTTCAGGCTAATTCTGTCCTAATAATTGTTGACATACTAAAAATAATGAAATGTATTTTGCACAGGATGTGTAGATAGAAAGATCAAGCATAGATGCATTGTAAGGTGACCTGATCTCAGTGTATGTTTATATGTTTTTATGGCCATCGTATTGTTAATCTTTTTTTCATAACACTTTGCATGACTCTGATGATCAAATATGGTTTTTAACAAGAGATTTGAATTGAACCCTAAATGAACTCTCTGGTGGGGTGGTGATTTCTTTTTAGAGGCTGAACCAATCAAGTTCCTCAGAGTGCAGCACAGTTGATAACCCTGTGCCTGGAGAAGAAGAGGCAGAGGCTGAGCCTGTAAATTCAGATGAGCCAGAGGCCTGTTTTACCGATGGTAAGAGAAAAATTGAGACCTCACTTAACATCCATTTGTTAATGTTTTGGCCTCGGTCTTAAAGCCTAATGCTTACTTGGGATTGATGAATAAACTGTCAGAAGACTCCATTCCATGCTGATTTAGTCATGGCTCTTTGACTAGGCTTCTGTTTCCATACTTATGCTACTAATAGTAATTTAGAATGTTTATGTGTGTGTTATGCTGTAAAGCACTGCCATTTTTTGAGAGAAGCAAATAAGTGTGATACCCGATTAATGGAAATTTGTGTTTGCTCAAATTAGTACTATAAGCAAAACACATGGAGTTTCCTTTAGAAGTATCCCTATTAAAGGCATTTAAGGGTATCATCTGGAGAAGGCAATGGCACCCTACTCCAATACTCTTGCCTGGAAAATCCCATGGACCGAGGAGCCTGGTGGGCTGCAGTCCATAGGGTTGCTAAGAGTTGGACACGACTGAGCGACTTCACTTTCACTTTTGACTTTCATGCATTGGAGACGGAAATGGCAACCCACTCCAGTGTTCTTGCCTGGAGAATCCCAGGGACGGCGGAGCCTGGTGGGCTACCGTTTATGGAGTCGCACAGAGTCGGACACGACTGAAGTGACTTAGCAGCAGCAGCAGCAGCAGCAGCAAACCCTCTGTGGAAAGTATTAATGCTAAACTATTTCAGACTGTAGGTGCTATTTTACTGAGATCAAACTTTACAAAGGCTATTTTAATCCTATAAAATACCAATGAGAATACTTATATAATAACTTAGAGATATTCATAACTTTTCAAATTCACAACTCTAATTTGAGTCTAGTATATAAGAGATATTACAGAAACACATTTTCAATGAATTGTAGCCTTCAACACTGAAAACATGCTGTAAACCAAAGTTTCAGTTGTGTAAGATGAATGCATTCTGAAAATATAACAGGCAACAATATGATTATAGTTAGCAATACTTTATGGTATACTTAAATACACAAAAGGGTAGATCTTATATGTTTTTAATTACCCACCCCCCAAAAAAGAAGAAATTGGTAACTATATGAAGAGATGGCAATTTAATTAGCTTGATTGTGGTGATTATTTCACAGTGTAAACATAACATATTTACAAGCTGTATAACTTAAATTTTTAATTGTCAATTATCTCAATAAAGCTGAAAAAAATGGACAGAATAAGAGAAGAATGTTTGCATGCAAAGTCACTTTAATCATGTCTGACTCTTTGCAACCCTATGGGCCGTAGCCCACCAGGCTCCCTCTGTCCATGGGATTCTCCAGGCAAGAATACTGAAGTGGGATACCATGCCCTCCTCTAGGGGATCTTTCCGACCCAGGGGTCAAACCCATGTCTCTGGTGTTTCCTGCCTTGGCAGGCAAGTTGTTTACCACTAGCACCACCTGGCAAGCCCAAAAGAAGAATAGGCAAAATCAGTCTACAAAGGTAGAAGTCAGACTCATACTCACCTTTAGGAGGTACAGATTGGGAAAGGGCATGATGGTGATTTCCGGGTGCTTGAAAATGTTATATCATGACCAACATGGCTATTCCATGAGAACATTAATCTATATAGTTAAAATATATATACTATACTGTATGTACGTTCTCCTCAAGAATTTAAATAAATAGATAAATATATTTTTTAATGACCAGAACACCAAAGAAAATCTATGAGCAAACACACATCTCTTAGTTATATCATTTTGAGCAGCTGTGTTCCACTAGAGACTTTATACTCATTGGACCTGCTGGGGTAAGAGGTTCAGCCTGATGAATTAAACAGGGCAACCAATGAACAATGGCAACCTTCAGCTTATCTACTTATTTTATCCAGTCACCAAATAATCATTAAGTACTTTCTGCCAGGCCTAGGCCTGAGCACTAGACAGAGCAGTTGAAAAATAGAAAAAAGTTTCTTACCCAAATGAAATATGTAAGTATGTAGTAGATCAGATAAGCAATATGTGCTCTAGAGAAGTAAAATGAAAATAGGAGTACCAAGGTCAAGGGGTAGAAGCCTACTACGATATAAGTAGAGTGATCAGAGAAGGACTTTCTAAAAAGATAACACTTGATCAGAGACCTAAAGGAAATTGAAGCAGATATATGAAGGAAGACTGTTTCAAGCAGAATAAGGAAGGCATATGCCCTGAAGTGGGGATATGCACATTTGAAAACAAAATCAAGGGGCCAGTATGAGTCGAACAGATTGAGAGGTGGGAAGATTGGTAAAAGATGAGGTTAGGAAAAAAAAAAAAAAAAGATGAGGTTAGAGATGCAACAGAGGCCAGATCATAAGAGTATTGAAAAAACATAAGAATCTTATTTAGAAGTCTCACAACATGCCATCTTATAAGCAGATGGGTGGGTAGCAAGGGCAGAAGTTGGAAAACCTCTGAATGTTCCTGCAGTAATCCAGGTGAGAAGTGATGGGAAATTAAAAACTACTGTGGGAGTATAAGTGTCTGAATGTATTTTGAAGTTAAAGCTGAAGGGATTTGCTGATGGATTAGATGTTGGGTGTTAAAGCTTTCTTTTCTTTAGAAGAGTCAAAGATGACTCCAAGCTTGGGCCCTCTGAGAAATACATAGTCTCCACACGAAGGGTTAAAAATGAGCAGGCTTGGTCTCCATGGGAAATCCACAGTTTGTTTATTTATAGTAGGAATGACCCTGACCAAGCTGTGATTGGCTGACAGGCGTTGAGCTAGAATCAGTGCCAATTTAGAGCAGTGTTTGGCCTTCACAGGTTTTTGTTACCTGAATGGCAGCAGAAAAATCAAGGCAAATGTGTGAGTTAAGTCAGAATAATTGTGTTTTGGTGAAGACGAACACTAACAGGATTTTGTTGTTTATAGTCTCGCATGCATTTTTTCAGCTTCATGACTACCACTTTATCAGTTTGCACCTTATTCCTCTTCACCTTTTTCTCCTCCCTCTTCTTGTGTGTCTTTCTTTAGTTCTTTGTCATTAGTGTTATAATTCAAGACTTCAGGTTCCTTCCCCAGTTCTAGTACCATTCTTTACTATCCTTAATTCTAAATGTCTTTGCAATCTGTATAATTATGAGCATGACATGACTCTGGTTCTGCTTGGTTTTATATTGTACTCCTGTTGGATTAAACAATTAGTAAATCAAAAAATTAGGATTAGGGTGTGAGAAGGATACACTCTTCCTTAAAAGGATGTGTTTTCTATTAATTTGATAGGAGGCACTAACTCAGCTCTGCCCTCAAGTGTTCTGAGTTCAACTTCCTAAAAAATAGCTAATAACTAATCCTAACTTTGATAACACAATAACTAACTCTTTTGTGCCTATTTTGTCTTTTTTTTTTTGAAGGAAAATATGGACAAAACATTTGTTTTAAAGGATTTATAATTTTTTAAGTGTTTAAAAAAAGACATTTTCTAATCAGTTTTTACATTAATTATACTGATCATGCTGTTACATTTTTATTAATGGATAAACTGTCTTAGAAGAAGTCTGTGGGTTTTTTTTATTTGAAAGCGTTAGTTTAACATGATGAAACCAAGTGGAGATTTGATGTAATGGCTCATAAGAGCAAATAAATGAAACCACCCAAAAGGAATAGCATTTACCCGTGGGGACCCATTAAAATGTTTGAGAGGTTCTCTGTTATGTTTACATTTAATTAATAGTCCTTTTAAAAAAGAAAGTGTGATTCCATTGCTAACCAGCTAGGTTGGAAACACCTTGGGATATACCTTTCTATGATGGTCAAACAGGCAGTGGTCTTACACTCCTGTCTCAAAATAAGAGAGAAACTCTGTGAGGTATGATAAATCCTGAGGAAAATATTTATGCACCTTCATCTCAGATAAAAGGTTTATCTACTTTTCTAATTATAATATATAGTGCCTTTTCCTACCTGAATCATAAGAATAATATTCTCTTCAATCTAAATACTGACAAAAATAAATCCCAAATGGTAAAATCTTCTTGGGGCTTCCTTGATGGCTCAGTGGTAAAGAATCCACCTGTCAATGCAGGAGATGCCAGAACTTAGAAGTTCCCAGAAAGGACAAGAACACATAAAATATACATGCCAGGAAAAATGTCAGAGACTTGGGGGGAAACATCACTTGCTGCATTTCTATAAAGCTGAAAATTATTTACTAAGACTTACCTCCTATTAAGAATCAATGAACTAATTTTACTACAGAATCATAAAAGAAGTACAGTACATTGTCCAAAAAATGTATTTCATTAAAATTCTAGCTATGTTGTTTCAGGACATACAGTTTATGATTATATGAAGTTATTACTTGATAGGCTCAATATTTTAATGAAATATATTGCTTGATAGACATGGAAATTATTTTTAAAGCAGCCATGAAATTAAAAGGCACTTACTCCTTGGAAGGAAAGTTATGACCAACCTAGATAGCATATTCAAAAGCAGAGACATTCCTTTGCCAACAAAGGTCCATCTAGTCAAGGCTATGGTTTTTCCAGTGGTCATTTATGGATGTGAGAGTTGGACTGTGAAGAAAGCTGAGCACTGAAGAATTGATGCTTTTGAACTGTGGTGTTGGAGAAGACTCTTGAGTCCCTTGGACTGCAAGGAGATCCAACCAGTCCATTCTGAAGGAGATCAGCCCTGGGATTTCTTTGGAAGGAATGATGCTGAAGCTGAAACTCCAGTACTTTGGTCACCTCATGCAAAGAGTTGACTCATTGGAAAAGACTCTAATGCTGGGAGGGACTGGGGGCAGGAGGAGAAGGGGACGACAGAGGATGAGATGGCTGGATGGCATCACCAACTCGAAGGACATGACTTTGGGTGAACTCCGGGAGTTGATAATGGACAGGGAGGCCTGGCGTGCTGAAGTTCATGGGGTCACAAAGAATCGGACACAACTGAGCAACTGAACTGAACTGAAACGTCTGAAACAAGTTTCTGAAAGCACTGTTCATTTTTGCTCTCCCAATTCTACTTTCTTTCCAAATGAGGTTTTATGTCTAAGATTTTTAAGAGAAGAATTAACTATAGTACCTCTTTTTAAATTCTTTCTTTTTTTTTAAAGTAATTTTGATTGTTTATTCTTTAATCAATTTTAATTTTTAAAATTTTCAATTGTTATTTCTCTAAGCCTCTCTTGGTCATAGCTCTGTTCACAGTCCTTCAGGAAACTTCTTCCTTTCTAACTTTTCTTTTACTTCAGCCTCTTGTACATTTCCCCCACTACCGACTCTGTCATTTCCTTCAGGGTTTTCTTTTCTTCCGCCTATCCCAGTGATGTACAGCTAAATGTTTAACAACCAGTTCTCCAAGAAAAAAAAAAAAAATGGTATACGTACTGCCATCAGTTGACCATATTCTGTTGATGTAAAGGATATGTGGTACACAATTTACAAATAATAATATAATCAACATCCTTCATTGACTATTCCATATAGCTATTCTCACAGAGTGTGAATTTTGCCAATTTTTTAAATTTATAACAATGATTGCAATTGATAAACAATAATAGTTTTAACCTGAAGGTTGCTTGGTATTTTCATTTACATTAATCAGTAACATGAAACAGACTTCCTGTCAGAACTTGACTCATTCATCAGTGATGTGAACAAATTTTTGCTGAATCAGATAATAGGATTTGAGCAATGAAGGAATATTTCCTCAAGTTTTTCATGCTATTCACAGTGTAAGGGCTGCAAACATACATAACTTTTACTGTTTTATTAACATTTTATCCATCACTGTCTTAGTCTACTCTAGAAAATCAGCAAGCCTTGATTTATAGCACTTGATAACTTTTGTAAAGATTCCCACCATGACTCATTTCAAACTACTGGTGTCACTTTGCTGCATGTGGAGTTGAAAAGAGACACACAGTAGCCCAACAGTGTAACATATTTCTACCAACCAGGTAGAATACATAAAGATACTCAAGAGCATTCAGTTCAGTTCAGTCGCTCAGTCATGTCCGACTCTTTGCAACCCCATGAATCGCAGCATGCCAGGCCTCCCTGTCCATCACCAACTCCCGGAGTTCACTCAGACTCACGTCCATCAAGTCAGTGATGCCATCCAGCCATCTCATCCTCTGTTGTCCCCTTCTCCTCCTGCCCCAATCCCTCCCAGCATCAGGGTCTTTTCCAATGAGTCAACTCTTCGCATGAGGTGGCCAAAGTTATGGGAGTTTCAGCTTCAGCATCATTCCTTCCAAAGAAATCCCAGGGCTGATCTCCTTCAGAATGGACTGGTTGGATCTAATTGCAGTCCAAGGGACTCAAGAGTCTTCTCCAACACCACAGTTCAAAAGCATCAATTCTTCGGTGCTCAGCTTTCTTCACAGTTCGACTTTCACATCCATACATGACCACTGGAAAAATCATAGCCTTGACTAGATGGACCTTTGTTGGCAAAGTAATGTCTCTGCTTTTCACCAATTGTAAATTGTAGTAAAATTATTAGAGTAGTATGTTTTTAGTATTTATTACCTTTTCTAAAGTTATACTTTTAGGTTTATACACTTTAATTTTTGATAACAGCTGCATTTAACAACAGGCTAGCAAAAATTTCCTGACAATTTAACAATAAGTTGTCAAGACCAATGTGAATTATTTCCAGCATACCTTTGAATTCTCTTAATATAGCTGTTCCAGAATGTTCCAGACTTGCCCCTTTTCTCTCTTACCCTAAATACTTTTTTTGTGTGGCCTTAACAACTATCCTGATCTCAGCTGACACATACATGCTAATTATTCCTTCACATTCTTTTCCAGCCCAGACTTTTCCTTTAAACTTCACAGATTCACACCTTCAAATATCTACAGGACCTCTGTGCTTAGAGATTTCACCGGCATCTCAGACTCATTACCACCCCAAGCAGCTCCTGCTTCTGTGGTCTTCATTCATTGCTGACATCCTCACAATTGTCTGGGCTTCTCCCTTCTTCTTACATCCCATATCCAGTCAGTCAGCAAATCCACTGATTATACCAAATATGTCTTGACTCTGTTACTGCTCTAGTTCCTAACAAAAGCTACCCTAATCTATTTTTCTTGTTGAGGATACTGAACCAGCACCCTAAATGGTTTTCTAGTCTGGGTTTTTCTTTGTACCTTCCCATCCCTCTTTTTTCTTCTCTTCCAACTTATCCTCCACAGTTGTTGGAGATGTCTATTTAAATTATGATCTTCCTATGTAATTCTCTACCTACAACCCTTCACTTACCCGTCATCAGAATATAGGATATAGACCAAACTACTTAAGGTGGGGGAAAATATTTCTATAATCTGACCAATTTCTCTGCCTCATCTCTCATCCGTGCCTCTTGTGTACACTTTGCTTTCATCACAGTTCTGAAATACATCACAGTTCTGAAATAATCTCTGTACACATTTTGCTGTCTCTTGGCTGGAATTCCACCCAAACTCTTCTTGACTAACAATTTGATTTAATACACCTCTTCCAGAAAACCTCCTCTGACCTTACTTTTTTAACAAATTAAGCCAGCTTAGGTGAATGTCTTCCATGCTACCAAAAATAACCCCGGCATATCTGTCCTTTTAGTTGCTTTATCCTATTGTGGCCATTTATTTCTATATCTAGCTGCCTAGCTAAAAGCCAAAAGTAGATTCCATAAGAAGAAGAAACTATGTACACAGCTGAGTAAAATGCTTGCTAAATAAATGTTTGATAAGGATGTGAATGAATAAACCTAGACAACTTTAAAAATTCCTGTTTTTTTTAATAGAAGTATGTTTTACATCTGTGATTCCAAAGTCAAATTGGTTTTTAACCTACATTATTTGAAAGTTTTATCTGCATCTTATAATCAAGATCTCTTTCTTTTGAACTGAATGTATAGGTCCTTCCACTAATTTTTAAAATATTACTTAGAATGCTGTTTCTCAAAAGTGCTTTTTTATAGAGGAGTTGAAGCAGCACCAGATTGTAGACTAAATTCACATCAAGAAGGTCATGAAATGCAATATTATCTTGAGATTTATATTGATTCACCAATCATTATTTACTGCTCATTGTGTATCAGGATTAGGATTGTATTAGGGCTGCAATAATAAATAACAGTATGTGGTTTAAATACTGTAGAAGATGTTGATGAGGAACTAGAGAAATATTAGAAAACACAAATATATCCAAGTTAGAAATTACTGACAAATATTAAGAAAACGCCATGGAGATTTAGGAGATAAGAAAAAGCAACACTCAAGTTAAAATTATTTGAAGCTTCAGATGTGCTTGAAATTATTTGGTTGAGGAATTATCATAGGGAGCACTTTACATTAAATAATATTTCTTAAGTATTTTATTTATTCTGAATATCCAGATTTTACATGCATGTCTTTCTTGCCAGGTTGCGTACAGAGGTTCCCATGCTGCCAAGTTAACATAGAATCAGGGAAAGGAAAAATCTGGTGGAACATCAGGAAAACCTGCTTCAGGATAGTTGAGCACAGTTGGTTTGAAAGCTTCATTGTTCTCATGATCTTGCTCAGCAGTGGTGCTCTGGTAAGTGATCTGACACCTAATGCTTAAATGGATGGCCATTATTTTTAATAAATGTGTTGGAAGTTAAAAATATTGTGGCATTTTTTTTTTTTTTACTTAAAAATTAATCCCTCTGATCAGTAAAGGACAACATGTTAGTTACCTTAGTAAATACTTACTACATGCCAGGCATTATTCTTCCTCCTGGAATGCAATGATGTTTAAGACCCACAGACTTTTCTCAAGGAGATCAGAGAGCTTTAGGGAAGTAAGAGGCATGAGTGGTACAGAACTGGGATATGTTTGTAAGTGAATTACATGCACGTTTAAGCTCTGGAGCAAGAAGAGTCATCTGCTTGGGAATTCAGAAAGGTAGATGATGTTTTGCAAAATCCAGAAAGATGAATAGGAATTTTCCAGCCAGGAAGGTGGCCTGAGGGGAATGAAGCATGAAATAGCATGAGACATTTAGGAAATTGAAAGTTGTCAAAGTGTAGAAAGTGTTGTGGGAGGAAGAGCAAATCCAGAGAGGTGGGTGGTGACCAGAGATACTGTGAAAAAGATAGACAGTGTCAATTTAGGAAGCATCTTGCATAAAAGAAAATACTGTAGTTTTAGTATGAGAATGGGATAGGTCTCTCATTCTTATACATGTGCTAACACTTTCTATGAGATTTGAAAAGGATCTGGGAGAGTTAGAGGCTCCCTGAGCTTTTTCTTGACTTAGAGAAGGGAAGCAAGAAAGTCCTGAGGGCTTGACTTTAATTCTTGCATTTCAGTTCCACTGTCATTCAGAAACTCTGCCAACTGCTGGAACCTTCTCTCAACATCTTAGTAGGTCTGTCCATTCTCTATATCCCAACGTCTGTGTTTTCCTCAATATTGACAATAAACTTTTGTAAAAAGTGCTAAGGATTATTTTTAAAGTATCAATAGAAAAACTTGGAATAAGAAGAATAAGAATGGCACAAGTCCATAACTGTGGACAAGTAGACCACTGTTAACCACTAAAGATAAAGGTCCTTTTGCTTTAATTTTCTCTAACAAGGTGAATATTGTTTAAACTTGAAAGAGAAAATTCTAATCCTTTAGACCTGTCTAGGTCAGCAGTCATTTTCAGTGGCTTCAGTTAACTCAGTTCTTTAAGTCCTTTCAAACTATTTCTCAAGGACTTTGTGGCTGTAACCACAGTATCATCATCTACCACTCACTAAAAGTTCTTGGGAAGGATCAAAAGGTGTCACATTGATGGAATGAATATAACAGATATTAGTAGAGCTGAAGCTTTTAATGAATGATAAAGGGTTGGTGAAAAATTCAAAGAAAGAAACCATCTTCTGTGCTCCATAGCCCTGTTAAGCTACAGCACTTGATTTTACAAACCTTTCCTGCTGTGTTCTTGACATAGAGCTAGGTACTGAGAATTCATAAGCACATAAGAGCTGAAGGAGAGGCTCTAAATCCTACTGCTGGCTTGAAGAAGAGTGCAGGGTGAGAGAGATTTATAGGAGGGGCTGACCCTGGAATCATGTCTTAAATTATTAGGACTTACTAGTTTGCAGGAGCGTTTAGGGGTGTCAGATAGTGGAAATCACTGAAAGAGTCAGAGATCATGGTTCTTTTATAGGACTATAGTAATTTCATTTTTTTGCACCCTATTTCTCTTGACCTCTGGTGACCAGCCACCTGTATTGATGAGAACTGAGTGTTACACCTGCATGTGTGCTTGTGTGTTAAGTCACTTCAGTTATGACTGACTCTTAACAACCCTGTGGCCTGTGGCAAGGCTCCTCTGTCCATGAGATTCTCCAGGCAAAAATACTGGAGTGGATGAGAATGGGATAGGTCTCTCAATCCTGCAGGATGCAGGATCTTCCCAACCCAGGGGTCAAACTGGTGTCTCTTACGTCTACCTGCATTGGCAGGCAGATTGGTGACTTAGTGGTAAAAAAAAAAAAAAAAAAATCCGCCTGCAGTACAGGAGATGCAGGAACCCAGGTTTGATTCCCTGGATTGGAAGATCTGGAGGAAAAAATGGCAACCCACTCCAGTATTCTTGACTGGAGAATCCCATGGACAGAGGGCTGCAGACCATGGGATTGCATAGTAGGAAACTTAGCAACAGACTCTTTCTTTTTCTCCCTTTGCCACTAGCGCCACCTGCGAAGCACATGTGCTCCACTGTAACTGTAAACCAGAAGAAAGCCAGCAGCCCCGTAATAGCACAATACGTCAGTGATTTCTTTATCAGAATTTCAGTTCCTGTTTTGGTCTTGAATCATAAGCTTTAAGTTGTACCGAATTTAAATTCAAATGTTATTTTCACAGGCTTTTGAAGATATATATATTGAAAAGAAAAAGAACATTAAGATTATCCTGGAGTATGCTGACAAGATATTCACGTATATCTTCATTCTAGAAATGCTTCTAAAATGGGTAGCATATGGTTACAAAACCTATTTCACCAATGCCTGGTGTTGGCTGGATTTCTTAATTGTCGATGTAGGTACTTTTGAGTAAATTTTAAAGAGGGTTTATTCTTAATAATAAGAGCTCTGAAAAATCTCACTAATGTTGTGTATTAATCATATTTAGATACGTGATATGCAAGAAACAGTTTTTCCCAAGGCATAGCTATACCTTATAATCTCCTGTGTTCTCTCAGACTTCCTCTATGAGAAATTTGATTTTTGATACTTATACTAATAATTTCATATATGATTTTTTTCATTCACCCTTTTAATATATATGTTACATAGTTACTGCCTAGAAAAATGAATGGTAAGATGAATACTTTTGCAATATAATAGTTTTAAAGAAAGGCTAGCCAAAATAAGAACAGAAAGAATTTAGATCTTTTCTTTTAACCTGTAATTATGATTGAGTCTTCTAAAAATTATTATAAAATATTTAAAATCTTCACAAACTTCTTAAAATATTATCCCAAACTTTGCTCTTTTCATCTCTCAGTTTAAGAAAAAAGTTTACAAGCAGAGTTGAATTTATTTTTAGTTAATAAAGGGATATGGCTATTTAATAATGGAATTTGTTTGTATTTTGAAAATATGAAGTGTGATTCTCAATATTTTGGAGTATGTAATATGCAGAATTCAGAAAAGTTATATAGCTTCAATTTGAATTTTTAAAATATTTTGCAAAAAGCTAAATAAATTATATACACATATATATAATATATATGTGTATGTTTACAAAATGTCTTAATAACGCAACAGAGCAAAACTTTACCCAATATTCACAATATTCATACACATCTAGGCATGTGGATTTAGGGGAGGAGTTGAGATTTTTTTTTTTATTATCTCAAAAACAGAAATTTGTCTATCTAGCACTACTACTGCTACTGCTAAGTCGCTTCAGTCATGTCCAACTCTGTGCGACCCCATAGACGGCAGCCCACCAGGCTCCCCCATCCCTGGGATTCTCCAGGCAAGAACACTGGAGTGGGTTGCCATTTCCTTCTCCAATGCATGAAAGGGAAAAGTGAAAGTGAAGTCGCTCAGTCATGTCCTACTCTTATCGACCCCATGGACTGAAGCCTACCAGGCTCCTCGATCCGTGGGATTTTTCAGGCAAGAGTACTGGAGCGGGTTGCCATTGCCTTCTCTGAACAAGGTCTATACTAGGACATAAATTTGGCTGAGTGAATGCCACACTCTTTGGACTTAGCTTTAGAATCACACAGTTCATTATTGTTGTTCAGTCACTAAGTCATCTCTTTGTGACCCCATAGACTGTAGCATGTCAAGCTCCTCTGTCCTCCATTATTTCCCAGAGTTTGCTCAAACTCATGTCCCTTGAGTTGGTGATGCTATCTAAGCATCTCATCCTCTGTCACCCCCTTCTGCTTTTGCCGTCAGTCTTTCCCAGCATTAGGGTCTTTTCCAGTTAGTTGGCTCTTCACATCAGGTGACCAAAGTATTGGAGCTTCAGTTTCAGCAACAGTACTTTCAATGAATATTCAGGGTTGATTTTCTTTAGGATTGACTAGTTTCATCTCCTTGCTGTCCAAGTGACTCTCAAGAGTATTCTTAAGCACCACAATTTGAAAGCATTAGTTCTTCTGCACTCAGTCCTCTTTATGGTCCAACTCTTACAACCATACAAAACTACTGGAAAAACCATAGCTTTGACTATACAGACCTTTGTCTGCAAAGTGATGTCTCTGCTTTTTAATATGCTGTCTAGGTTGGTCATAGCTTTTCTTCCAAGGAGCAAGCATCTTTTAATTTCATGGCTGCAGTCATCGTCTGCAGTGATTTTAGAGCCCAAGAAAATACCCTGGACTTTATTCCAATTGAAATTTTGATAGTTGCTTTAATTAAATGTTCAGAATTAATAAGCAAGTAAAAAACCTACAAAAGTATGAAAAGCATATGTGATTTTATTATTCAGATATAAGAAATAACTTACTTTCCTTCTACTATTTCTTTTTTTCTGGTTAACTTTCCTTTAAATCTATTTCCTTAAAAAGGCATCTATTTTAACCAATTTTTAGACAATTAGTAGATAACTTTATATATAAATCATGTTGTTCTTGTCGAGTTGCTCTTCAGTTCAGTTCAATTGCTCAGTCATGTCTGATTCTTTGAGACCCCATGGACTGCAGCATGCCAGGCCTCCCTGTCCATCACCAACTCCCGGAATTTACTCAAACTCATGTCCATTGAGTTGGTGATGCCATCCAACCATCTCATCCTCTGTTGTCCCCTTCTCCTCCTGCCCTCAATCTTTCCAAGCATCAGGGTCTTTTCCGATGAGTTAGTGCTTCGTATCAGGTGGCCAAAGTATGGGAGTTTCAGCTTCAGCATCAGTCCTTCCAATGAACATTCAGGACTGATCTCCTTTAGGATGGACTCTTTGGATCTCCTTGCAGTCCAAGGGACTCCCAAGAGTCTTCTTCAACACCACAGTTCAAAAGCATCAATTCTTTGGCACTCAGCTTTCTTTAGAGTCCAGCTCTCACATCCATACATGACTACTGGAAAAACCATAGCCTTGACTAGATGGACCTTTGTTGGTTGCTCTTAGTGATCTTTAAAATTGACTTGTTCTCATCATGCTTTATTATTTAATTGAAATGATTAGATGAAATTTTTGATTAATGAAAATTTTCTTTTTTGTAGGTTTCTTTGGTTACATTAGTTGCAAACACTCTTGGCTACTCAGATCTTGGTCCCATTAAATCCCTTCGGACACTTAGAGCTTTAAGACCTCTGCGAGCTTTATCTAGATTTGAAGGAATGAGGGTAAGAAAATACTAAACTTTCTAATATATTCATATTTCTTAATAGAGTATGAAATATGAAAAATGGGTAATTAGGAATTATGGACTGTTTATACACGTGCATATATATACATATGTATGATCTGTTTATGTAAATAAGTGTGTATACATGTGCATATACACACATTTCAGTGCATATTGTTTAACAAAGAGTACGTGAAATATAGTAATGCCTCCTTCATATTATATTGTTAGGCAGTGATTCAAATAAGTTACTTTTCCCTTCCTAAATGAAAATCTTTCCTATGGTAGGAAATGCAAATGAAGGGGACACTATTAGTCCTGACAGCATCTCTCAAATACAAGTCATGAAGAACTTGCCTGTATCAAGTGCTTAAATAATATTTTTTTAAGGAGTCATTCTGGGTAGGAAGCATAAGAAAAGACAGAGAAATAGCATCAGGCATCACTTTAAATTTCATTCTTGAAATATATGGTTCAATAAAAATGGAAATATCTCCAAATTATATTTGAGAAAATGGAAGCTCTGAGTTAATTTGCACTAGTCTGTATAGTGCCTGACAACTGATTCATTTTTCAGAAACAAACCAGGTGAGATAAATAATGACTACCAGAAACCTAGCTTTAGGGCTATATTAAACCAGCAACTTCTTCATAAAATACATAGAGGATAAGAGGACAGTGACTTTATTTTCTCTAATGAGTCCATGTCCTCATTTGTTGCTACTCCCCTCAAATTTCTTCTTTTCCAGATAGGTTCCTGCTTTCTCATGCCTCCATTCTCTTGGCTGGGAATGCTTCTCCCTCCCCTGTCTCAACTCTAACTCATCAATATAGCAAATTCCTACTTATCCTTTAGACCTAAATTTAAATGTGCCTTATCTGTCCAGGTATAACTGGGCATCCTTCCTATGTGTTCAAACACATAAAATCCTTATTATATTGCATCATACATATTTATCTGACTGCCTCTCTGTAGTCTCTGAACAATTTAACATGCAGATTAATCTAGCTTGCTGCTTCTCTAAATGTAGTCAGCATCATTTGAAAACTTAGTAGAAATGCAAATTCCTGATTGCACCCTAGATCTGCTGAATGATAAACTCTGGAGTGGGGCTCAGAAATCTGAAGCCTCTGGGGAATGGTAGACGTCTTTTAGTCCAGCAGATCTTCATTGTTATTCTTACTAACCTAATTAAGACTATTACCTCAACCAGTTAGTGTATCCACTGCATATTGTTCCAATGTATATGAGAGATCATGATTATACAAAAAAAAATTTCATAAGTAAAAGTCAATTCCTGTTTGTCATGTAAGAACTGAAAAATTACGTTTCATTTTATACACAAAGGTAATATTGGGATTGACATTAATTTTGCTCTTTGAACATTAGTATATAGAATGTTGCCATCAGAACTTCTCACTGATCCTTGGACTCAAGCGGAGCACTTATGACATTTTCATGATCAAGGAATATACTTTGACCAACAAGACTACTTCCCTCAGTGATTAAGTCACTCCATTATTTTACCCTGTTCTTTGTTCTTTATCTGTAATACAGCTGAATAGGATGAAGGAGAATGTTTTAATGCATTTGGAGTGACAAATGTATCTATTTAGTTATGTTTATTAGCCAGGCAAAAAAAGGGACTTTTCTTCACAATGCAGGGTCATTTTTAAGAATATGATTGGAGACATTTTATAGTTAGCTTCCTTTGAAAAGACTTGAGGTTCTTGAACTTACTGACTTCTCCAAATGGCTTCTCATCAGAACAACATACATCCATCTCCCTCAGAGACCCATCATAACGCACATTCTTTCAGCAAACATTTTCAACACCAACTATGAGTCAAATTTTGTTCTATAAAAGAAGTACAATGGTAAATAGACCCCAGCCCTCCAGGAGTGAGTCAGGACAGTGTCCATGGAGAGCTAGACAGGGGAATATTAGTTATTCTGTGGCTTCTGCTGTAAACAGTAGGCACCCAGTGCTACGGGAGTGAAGATGAAAGTGGCTGCCTGGGGGGACCTTGGAGGGGCTTCATAAGGAGGTGACCTTGGAGCCATGACTGAAAGAATGGACCCTAGCTCACAGGCAGGTGGGCATTTCAGGCAGAGGTGCAACTCGGTAGAGAAGGACAGAGTTGCATAGGCAAGGTGTGTTTGAGCAGCGACTAGAAGGATCAGCACGCCTAGGTGATAAGCATAGTGGGAGGATAAAGGAAATGAGGGTGAAAATGCAGGTTTGAATTATAGCTGACCACTTTGAACTCTCTAATCCTGTTCTTCCTAACCCTTTTGAGGGTGATGTACACTATAAAACTCTTGTGAAAGTATAAATCATCTCCATAAACAAAGCATGCCCATAATATTTTCATATAATCTCATGCCCCCATGGAACCTCTACAGGTCCAGAAATCGCAGGGTAGTAACTGTAGTTCTGGGTCAAGAGTCAACAACCAAAGCCCACAAGCTGGATGCCTGTTTTATAAAGGAAGTTTCTTTGGATCACATTGCGTTCTTCAGTCACTAAGTTGTGTCTGACTCTTTGTATGACCCCATGGACTGTAGCCCACCAGGCTCCTCTGTCTATGGGGTTTTTCCAGGCAACAATATTGGAGTGGGTTGCCATTTCCTTCCCCAAGGGATCTTCTGAACCCAGGGATCAACACTGTGACTCCTGCATTGGCAGGCAGATTCGTTACCACTGAGCCACCTGGGAAGCCCCACTGGATCATAGCCACACCCATTGGTTTATGTATGGTCTGTTGCTACAATGGCAGAATGGAATAGTGGCAACAGAGATCATATAACCTGCAAAGCCTAAAAACATTGAAGACAATATTTGCCAACTCCTGCTCTAGACAATCTCAAAAGTAATCAGGGATCCTTAATGTCTTCCCTTTTGGAAACGTCTTGAGAGCCTGCTCAACATATTATAAAAAAAGAGGGAACATATGCTTTTTACTTATCAAGTTAGTCTTTAATGCATTTATCCCCAAATTCAGGGTAAAGTTTAAGAAGATAGTAAGTTTGGAAAGATGAGGTAATTAAGAAAATCTGGAGAGTGATAAATGTTACAGTAGTTGCCATGCAGTAGGAAGAGGCATTGGTGAAAGGTAGTAGTAGAAATGGCTGAAAAGCAGAAATAAAGGGAGCATGAAAGATAAACTGTATTGCATTTTTGTGTTAGCTGAGACTAGCTCTATCTGTATTTAGCCAAGGCTTATGTGTAAAGTTCTTTTCAAAGTTAGAATAATTAATTTGAAAAGATTGCTCTCATTCTGCAGAAGAGGAAACAGGGATCCTAAAGTCTTAAAGATATTTATGCATCACATAACTAGTGTCCATGCATGCTAAGTCATTTCAGTCATGTCCAACTCTCTGCGACCCTATGGACTGTAGCCCACCAGGTTCATCTATCCATGGAATTCTCCAGGCAAGAATACAGGAGTGGGGTGCCATGCCCTCCTCCAGGGGATCTTCCCAACTCAGGGATCGAACCTGAGTTTCTTATGTCTCCTGCATTGGCAGACAGGTTCTTTACCACTAGTACCACCTGGGAAGCCCCATCACCTAACTAGCAGAACCAATTAAATCTAAGGAGTTCAAACCACAAAAAGATTCCTAGTCTTAATTCCAGTTTATACATAGTAATGGTTTACATGGAAGAATTTTAGCACTGGTAATTCTAGGACTATGAACCTTTAAATGTACATTTTGTTTATTTAATCATTTATATTTATAAATTTCTTTCTTTTCTAGAGCATGCAGATTTTATGACTTCACCTTACATACATCAGGTTTTTGGTTTATTCTTTTATTTATTTAATTTATTTGAACTGTCATTTAATCTTAGTAAATTGTTTCGTATTGTTGCTAATAGTTTCACTGTGTGATCCTCATGTATTTTTGTAAACTCATTGAGCACGGGGCTCCTGTCTCATTTTGTCCTGCTTAGCACACTGCTGAGCGTATAGTAGGCATTCAGTAAGTCTTATGTCTTAAACATGTAAGGGTAGCTCTTCTAACTTTTTAAATTCTGCATAATGTTTCATTAATGTTGCCTACTTAACATTCTTACTGGTCCTAACCCTTCTTTTCTTTCTTTTGAATGCTAGGTGGTTGTGAATGCACTCATCGGTGCAATTCCTTCTATCATGAATGTGCTACTTGTGTGTCTCATATTCTGGCTGATATTTAGCATCATGGGAGTAAATTTGTTTGCTGGCAAGTTTTATGAGTGTATTAACACCACAAATGGATTACGTTTTCCTACAAGTGAAGTGGAAAACCGTTCTGCCTGTCTTGCGCTTATGAATGTCAGTCAAAACGTGCGATGGAAAAACCTAAAAGTGAACTTTGATAATGTTGGACTTGGTTACCTGTCTCTACTTCAAGTGGTAAGTGACTCGTTTTATGAATGCTTGATATTTGAGTGCACGTTGGATGGAGGAGCTGTCATTATCATGTAGCTATTGACTAAAAATTAAAGATAAAGTACTGTGTGACAAAAAACAGAAGTGGTCTTTCGTAGAACATGTGCCTATAAACATGAGTTAAGAAGCATGGGCTCTATTGCACTGCTGTACAGGTGATTAATCCATAATCACCTTTTCAGAGTCACCTGACCCCCTGCCATTGTGCCTTCTGAATTGCTCCAAAAATGAATAGTCATTTTTTGGACTACTGCTTTCACACTACAAGGAAATCAGAAGGACTTGCCACTGGTACAGAAAGTCCTTAAGATATGGAGAAAAATTGCTTCTTTCCTTAGTTGTAAAACTCTCTGCCCCCTCTGGAAAAATAAAAGTTCAGGTACAAAACTCACAGGCAATTCTAACAACCTGGAAATTCACTGCTGCTGCTAAGTTGCTTCAGTCATGTCCAACTCTGTGCAACCCCATAGACAGCAGCCTACTAGGCTCCCCCATCCCTGGGATTCTCCAGGCAAGAACACTGGAGTGGGTTGCCGTTTCCTCCTCCACTAGGACTGAGATTTAGAACGTGACTTGGCAATGTGCCCCCCCTCTTTTTCTTCTTGACACAGCATCTTTATGTTAAGTTGATATCTTGAAATATAATGGGCTCTCTTTATCCATGGCTTTGCATCTGCATGATGCAAGGGCTTGAGCATGGGCAGATTTTGGTATTTTCAGGGACTGCCCTGGAACCAGTCCCCCCTGCATGTACCAAGGGACGACTGTATAGTTCACTCACTTAATATTACTTAAAAGTTGTAATATTAAATACACTTACTCATTTATGGCTATTTTAGACTATGAGCTTTACATTCAGAGTCTATCAATGTTATATTTACAGGCAACATTTAAGGGATGGATGGATATTATGTATGCAGCAGTTGATTCTGTTAACGTAAGTATTGGTAAACATAACACTGAACTCTACAGTTTTGAAAAGCTTCTTTGTTGAGTTAGGCTGTTTCCAAACAGCAGCTCCAAGAAGCTCTTGCTACGGGCATGCTCACTGAAGAAAATCCACCTGGTAGTTGCCTCAGTTACCTGTGTGGCATTTGGAAACAGAGCTTGACTTAAATTCTGTGACTCTACTGTATCAGACAAGCTTGCATCTGACTTGCAGCGAGCCACTTTATCTCTCTGAGCCTGTTTATTGATCCATAAAAAGAAAATAATTCACCACTACCTCATGGGGCTATTCTCTGGATCCAGCTAGAAAATGTAAATAGAGAACTTAGTTCATCCTGGCAGTAATGTGTTCAGTAAATATTTATCAAAATAAAAATGAAATAACATGTTTTATTTATCAGTCTTACTGCTTTTATATTTTAAAGTGCCTTGGAAGAGTTAATGTGAAATAAGTCTCACACTAAGGAATTTTGAAAACTACTGACTAGTTTATATTATCACAAAAGTGATAATTATTAGTGAAGATATTTCTATAATCAAATTTAAAAAGGAAAAATTTATATAAATATGATGTCATCTCTTTTACTGTTTTTTCTGGAAATAAATAACATGGATTGTAATTTACTTACTACATTGTCCTATAATCCAAGAAAGTGGATAAGCCCTTTGTAGTTATTTGAAAATTATATTTAGTTTTGAGTAAATGTTTAAGAATGATTATGTTGAACTTTGACAACACTATGGCTTCTGTAAAACCACATTTACCTAGGATTGCACTATTTGAATTTCCTTGTCAGAGCATGTGAGAAAGAAAATGATGAATTTATTGTCAACATACGTTAACTTTTGTTAATTCCGTAGGTAGACAAGCAGCCCATTTATGAATACAGCCTCTACATGTATATTTATTTTGTCATCTTCATCATCTTTGGGTCATTCTTCACTTTGAACTTGTTCATTGGTGTCATCATAGATAATTTCAACCAACAGAAAAAGAAGATAAGTATTTCAAGTTTTTGTCATTGCCCTGAAAGACATGAACATTATTTTTCCAAAAAATATAATGTGAAATTTAATGTCAATTACTTCATTAGAATTTCATTAATTTTCCAAGTAGTTTTTAGTATCCAGTGATGGATATGCTTAATCTCATTCATCTCTGCACAGAAAATAATCACCCTGCGATACATGAGACCTGGGTTCAATTCCTAAGTCAAGAAGATCCCCTGGAGATGGAAATGGCAACCGACTCCAATATTCTTGCCTGGAGAATCCCATGGACAGAGGACCCTGACAGGCTACACTCCATGGGGTCACAAGAGCTAGACACAACTTAGTAACTAAATGACCACAAAGTCCTAATTATTTTTAAGCAATACATCAACTATTCAGGTTTTTTTCCCCCAGTGTTCCCTGTGGAGACTTGATTAAGAAAACTCAGTGCACTAATTATTTATTCAAAATGCTTTTCATAAATAGTTCCTATATTCTGTTCTGAGCCATAAGAGGGATTATTGTTATAGACTTTGTCTTATAAACGAGAAAAGGCACAGAGATTTTGCGTAATTTACCAAAATTATGCACCTGGTAAGTGATAGGGTTTTAATAGTCAGTAGTTGATCTTATCAGAGAAGGCAATGGCACCCTACTCCAGTACTTCTGCCTGGAAAATCCCATGGACAGAGGAGCCTGGTAGGCTGCAGTCCATGAGGTCGCTGAGGGTCGGACCCGACTGAGCGACTTCACCTTCACTTTTCACTTTCATGCATTGGAGAAGGAAATGGCAACCCACTCCAGTGTTCTTGCCTGGGAATCCCAGGGACGGGGGAGCCTGGTGGGCTGCTGTCTATGGGGTCACACAGAGTCGGACACAACTGAAGTGACTTAGCAGCAGCAGCAGCAGCAGTTGATCTTATATACTTTGTATATTATTTAGGCCCCTTTCTACCCCCCAAATACTTTAATATGATATAGTTATAAATGCAATAAGAAGTTAACAAGAAATGTAAATAGGCAGTTAGAAGAAAGCTAGATACAGCTAAAACATTTTTATGATGTATGTGACAATTGAGCAGGCCTTGGAAGATGGATGAAGAAACACATAGCAACGGGGAGGCAAAAGGATAAGTAGTCCACAGCGGGTCAGAGATATGTCTGAGAACACGCACAGTGATGATAAAGGAGGCAGCAATCCAGGCAAAATACCAGTCCATTCAGTTGGGATGTAGTTTTGAGAAAAGAAATAGCAAGAGGTCTTGATTTGCTTGAGCACAGATCTGAAAAGCCATATTAGATATTTTTCAATAGGAGCTGATGTCATTGAAGTATTAAGGAAGAACATACAAGCAGGACATACACATTTATTAAGATTTGATGACATGTCTGATCCTGTGTAAAGTACTTTACACAGTAATCTTCATCACATTCTGTAAGTGTAGAGGGCATAGTATCCGCATTTCACCTCTCAGAGGGGTTGTGTGCCTTGCACATGATTGGATAGCTCAGAAGTAGCTGCATCGTAGATCCAACTCTGAGGTCTTTTTTCCCAGAATTTATGGAAATCCAGCTTTAATTTAAAAAATTAATCTATCAGTGATGCAGAGAATGACTGTAGGAGCCCAAAGACTAGGTTAGGCTCTCCTTTACCTGCTACCTAGACCACACTTCGGAGAAGGCAATGGCACCCCACTCCAGTACTCTTGCCTGGAAAACCCTATGGATGGAGGAGCCTGGTGGGCTACAGTCCATGGGGTCGCACAGAGTCGGACAAGACTGAGCGACTTCACTTTCACTTTTCACTTTCATGCATTGGAGAAGAAAATGGCAACCCACTCCAGTGTTCTTGCCTGGAGAATCCCAGGGATGGGAGAGCCTCAGAGTCGGACACGACTGAAGTGACTTAGCAGCAGCAGCAGCAGACCGCACTTCATTCTCCAAATTAGTCATTTGCAGCACTAGAGAATGTTTGTGTGTGAGTGCTAAGTCGCTTCAGTCATGTCCGACTCTTTGCATCCCTGTGGACCATAGCCACCAGGCTGCGCTGTCCATGTGATTCTCCAGGCAAGAGTACTGGAGTGAGTCGCCGTACCCTTCTCCAGGGTATCTTCCCAACCCAGGGGTGGAATCCCATGTCATGTCTCCTGCATTGACAGAAGGGTTCTTTACCACTAGCGCCACCTTGGGAAACCCACTAGAGAATAGGGGATACATTCAATTAAGAGATTTTAGAGGGTAGGATCTACAGTATTGTTTGTGGTTTGCAGGAGAAAAAATTATCTATGAAGTCTCAGTTTTCTCAAAGTAAACTGGGTTACTGTGGCTGTAGCACCACCCACAGGAAAAGAGACTTTAGAAGGATGAGGTATAGAATAACAAGAGGAAGTGATTTCAGGTACTGGCTTAGTATCTAAGAAAAGACAGATGTACTTGCAATGAAATGTCATTCATGATATGATTGACTGTTCATGGGTGAAAGAAAATGTAGTAAATATTGTGTTGTTTATGCTTACATTCTGAATACAGGTGTTTATTTTTCAAAGAATTTTTTAAATTCCTTGTTCCATTCTAACATTTTATATCTGACAGTCAAAGTTAGTATTATCATATATTCATGCCTTTAGGCAGAGAATCTTAAATAATAATCTTGAAAAAAATATAAATTATACCTTCATTTCCAATGTAGTTATTTTTCCTACTTTGGTCATTATATATGTGTACCTGTGATATATAAGCACACATATATAGTTCTGCAGCATTTCCTATAGAGGATGAATTATACATGTATCTAGAAAGAGCAGTATGACCATGACAGGACAGCTACAGCCCTCACTGCTTTAGTCCCCTTGCTTTTAAATATTATTCTTACAACAAGAATTGCCACTGCAGGAAGATGGGATGAATAGACACCATTCCCAGTAGCATCAGGCAAAATTACTAATTTCAAAACCCTGTCAGCTCCTGTTATCCCCTACCATTCTTCCCGTGTTTCATTTGCATTTGAAACATGCTTTTTATCTTCTGCCCCTTTCTGAGTAAGTTTACAGTTTCTTTCCAACCTACTTGGAGAATGAAAGAAGACAGGAACAACCTGTCTTCAGTTAATAACCTACTACGTAGGAGGCCTCCTGTGCTATACAAAGTGTGTATGAATTCATCTAATCCATAGAACAAGCAAATGAAAGTGGTACCTTTATACATGCGTATAAACCGAGGCCTATAAAGAGTAAACAGCTTGTTTCAAATCAAGAACTAGGTCATTGGCAGTCAGGGTCCAAAGTTCTGTTTGAGTGCAAAGCCCATCCAAAATGAAATGTGGCCTCTTAGTGCTTTTTAACTTCAACACTTTGATCTCGGTTTGGTATGAAAGTGTTAGTTGATCAGTCATGTCCAACTCTTTGCAACCCCACGGACTATAGCCCACCAGGTTCTTCTGTCTATGGAATTTTCCAGGCAAGAATACTGGAGTGCGTTGCTATTTCCTTCTCCAGGGGATCTTCCCAACTCAGTGATCGAACCTGCATCTCCCACTTGGCAGGCAGATTCTTTACTGCTGAGCCACCTGGGATGCCCACCATTACCCATACCTCTTTCTAATAGCCAACCCCACTTTACTAGTTTTTCAAACTAGTCTTTGAAACTAGTCCTTAAGTCTTATAAATACTGTTTTTATCTTTAACAAATCTATGTGATAATTGGGTTTTAATAGTTCATCAGAAAATATACTTCTAAAATTTGAACTTAACGTTATTAATGAGTTCAGGTTATAAAAGGGAAATGTATGCAATGTATTTACACAAATGACTAGTACAGACCTTGGTACATGTAAGTAAATTCTAAGTAACATCAACCCTTTTCAGTAACAGTAACCTTATTTGGAACGTTAATAACAACCACAGGAATTATAAATAATTATTGAATGTTTGGAATGCAGTATCTTAATTGATCCTCACAACAAACCAATGAGGTAATTACTCTTGCAGTGTGAGATTATTCAACCTTCAGTTCAGTTCAGTTCAGTTCAATCACTCAGTTGTGTCCGACTCTTTGCGACCCCATGAAACACAGCACACCAGGCCTGCCTGTCCAACACCAACCCACGGAGCCCACCCAAACTCATGTCCATTGAGTCACTGATGCCATTCACCATCTCAGCCTCTGTCGTCCCCTTCTCCTCCTGCCCTCAATCTGTCCCAGCATTAGGGTCTTTTCAAATGAGTCAGCTCTTCACATCAGGTGGCCAAAGTACTGAAGTTTCAGCTTCAATATCAGTCCTTCCAATGAACACCCAGGGCTGGTCTCCTTTAGGATGGACTGGTTGGATCTCTTTGCAGTCCAAGGGACTCTCAAGAGTCTTCTCCAACACCACAGTTCAAAAGCATCAATTCTGTGCTCAGCTTTCTTTATATTCTAACTCTCACATCCGTATATGACTACTGGAAAAACCATAGCCTTGACTAGACAGACCTTTGTTGGCAAAGTAATGTCTCTGCTTCTTAATATGTGATCTAGGTTGGTCACAACTTTCCTTCCAAGGAGTAAGCGTCTTAATTTCATGGCTGCAGTCACCATCTGCAGTGTTTTTGGAGCCCCCCAAAATAAAGTCTGCCACTGTTTCCACTGTTTCCCCATCTATTTCCCATGAAGTGATGGGACCAGATGCCATGATCTTCGTTTTCTGAATGTTGAGCTTTAAGCCAACTTTTTCACTCTCCACTTTCACTTTCATCAAGAGGCTTTTTAGTTCTCCTTCACTTTCTGCGAAAGTGGTGGTGGTGTCATTTGCATATCTGAGGTTATTGATATTTCTCCCGGCAATCTTGATTCCAGCTTGTGCTTCTTCCAGCCCAGCGTTTCTCATGATGTACTCTGCATATAAGTTAAATAAGCAGGGTGACAATATACAGCCTTGACACACTCCTTTCCCTATTTGGAACCAGTCTGTTGTTCCATGTCCAATTCTAACTGTTGCTTCCTGACCTGCATACAGGTTTCTCAAGAGGCAGGTCAGGTGGTCTGGTATTCCCATCTCTTTCAGAATTTTCCACAGTTTATTGTGATCCACACAGTCAAAGGCTTTGGCATAGTCAAAGCAGAAATAGATGTTTTTCTGGAACTCTCTTGCTTTTTCGATGATCCAGCAGATGTTGGCAATTTGATCTCTGGTTCCTCTGCCTTTTCTAAAACCAGCTTGAACATCTGGAATTTCACAGTTCATGTATTGCTGAAGCCTGGCTTGGAGAATTTTGAGCATTACTTTACTAGCATGTGAGATGAGTGCAATTGTGCGGTAGTTTGAGCATTCTTTGGCATTGCCTTTCTTTGGGATTGGAATGAAAACTGACCTTTTCCAGTCCTGTGGCCACTGCTGAGTTTTCCAAATTTGAAGACATATTGAGTGCAGTACTTTCACAGCATCATCTTTTAGGATTTGAAATAGCTCAACTGGAATTCCATCACCTCCACTAGCTTTGTTCGTAGTGATGCTTCCTAAGGCCCACTTGACTTCACATTCCAGGATGTCTGACTCTAGGTGAGTGATCACACCATCGTGATTATCTTGGTTGTGAAGATCTTTTTTGTACAGTTCTTCTGTGTACTCTTGCCACTTCTTCTTAATATCTTCTGTTTCTGTTAGGTCCATACCATTTCTGTCCTTTATCAAGCCCATCTGTGCATGAAATGTTCCCTTGGTATCTCTAATTTTCTTGAAGAGATCTCTAGTCTTTCCCATTGTATTGTTTTCCTCTGTTTCTTTGCATTGATTGCTGAGAACGGCTTTCTTATCTCTCCTTGCCATTCTTTGTAACTCTTCGTTCAAATGGGTATATCTTTCCTTTTCTCCTTTGCTTTTTGCTTCTCTTCTTTTCTCAGCTATTTGTAAGGCCTCTTCAGACAGCCATTTTGCTTTTTTGCATTTCTTTTTCCTGGGGATGGTCTTGATCCCTCTCTCCTGTACAATGTCACAAACCTCTGTCCATAGTTCATCAGGCACTCTATCAGATCTAGTCCCTTAAATCTATTTGTCACTTCCACTGTATAATCATAAGGGATTTGATTTTAACTGCTATGTAATACATCTTTGACATAACATGTAAAGACCAGCCTGACTTACAGAATGTCTGCCACCTAGGTTTTAAAGGGATGCATTTCACAGGGTCTTTATAAGCTACGGTTAATTAAAATTACAACACGAGTTTCTCTACTGGAGTGTTTTGTAATCTCCTCTTAGCTTCATCCCGCTCTTCATTATACTGACAACCAGGGTATCGTCAACGGAAGACAAGACATGTAATTATAAGTTAATAGGCTATGATATTCAACCCTTGGGCTTCCCAGGTGGCACTAATGGTAAAGAGCTCGCCTGCCAGTGTAGGAGACATAAGATGCATGGGTTTGATCCCTTGGTCAGGAAGATCCCCTGGAAGAGGGCATGGCAATCCACTCCAGTATTCTTGCCTGGAGAATCCCATGAAGAGAGGAGCCTGGTGGGCTACAGCACACAGGGTCACAAAGAGTTTGACATGACTGAAGCGACTTAGCATGTACTCACTTTCAACCCTCGTCACCAGACAGTGAAGGGTTTAGGTTTCTCTTGACATTATCTTGAAAGTTCTTTCTTGTACATCAGTAGATCAAATGAATACCAAAGTTACACAAAGACTGCGTATCAATTAGAGGACATGTAAATTAAAACACATAAGACAGAAAGGGAAGACTGGTTTTCATTAGGTATTTGATAGATAAGAAAATTCAATCCAGGAAAACCAAAGGGAAACCATATCCAAATCACCTTTAACTCCAGGACCCTACAAGTAAAGGAAAGATTTCAGAACTATAAATTTCCCCCCCAATTCCTAATTACATGGATTGTGCTAATTTATGCCATAACTTAAAGTTTATATTTCAGGTCAATGAGGAATGTGCATGAATCTGTATAAATTGTAGATAATTTTAAGAAATCAACAGAGTTTAAAAGAATAGGCAAAGCTTCTAGGTCTCCTGTGTGAGATTTAGACTTCTACAGTGAAGAAAGGATCAGAAACTTTATTTAGATGTTACTTTATTTACTGTTGAATCTTAAATGTTGTATATTCAATTAGAAAGTCCTTCAAGTCAGAAACCCTAGAGTATTGATAATTTTCTCAACATCTAAAACTCTATTATGTATATTGTTTATACCCAATAAAGTGTTTATGTTGAAATTCCTTTATTTGGAATTAAAGAGGTAATGAAAGTTTTTTTTAGTAAATAAGTAAATAAATGTACTATGTGTATACCAAATATATTTGTGTGTGTACACTATTTATCAATGTGTTATCATAACATATATAGTATATTCATTTGTATGCTAAAGGAATATGGTATGATAAAATGAATACAAGTGAATACAAAAATATTATTACTTTTTGCCCCTACTATTTATGAGTCAGTATGGCTAATAAGTAAACATTAGCCAACTTATTATTACTTACTTTTGTTTCTTATCACTCTTCCTGATATATTTGTTATTTAACAATGAAATGCCTGATGAGACAAGTAGCAGATAAAATGAGATACCAGCATATCATTTAAAACAAAACAAGTTAGGCTACTAAAAAATAAGTGAGCCAATTATTATTTCACGTAATCCATATATGTTATATATTATGCATATTACATTACATACAGAGAGTCATGTCCCTATGTGTAGGTAATCCTTTAAGATAGATTTGATTTATAGCTACCTTGCACATAATAAGATACATTTCATTTTATTGAAGTGTAATTAACATATAACAATATATTAGCTTCCCAGGTGGTACTAGTGGTAAAGGACCTGCCTGTTAATGCAGGAGACAACAGATGCTGGTTAGAGCCTGGGTTGGGAAGGTTCCCTGAAAGAGGAAATGGCAACCAACTCCAGTTTTCTTGCATGGAAAATCCCACAGACAGAGAAGCCTGGCAGGCTGCAGTCCATAGGGTCGCACAGAGTCAGACACAACTAAATGACTCAGCACACAGCACGTACAATAGAATCATTCAGTACTTGCATACATTGTGAAATTATTACCATAAGACTTTAGTTACATGTGTCACCATCTGTCACCAGAAGTATGCAATACTTTTCAAGAGCCATACTAATCTCTATATGGTTCCAATTTTAATATATGTGCTGCTAAGTCGCTTCAGTCATGTCCGACTCTGTGCAACCCCATGGACAGCAGCCCACAAGGCTCCCCTGTCCCTGGGATTCTCCAGGCAAGAACACTGGAGTGGGTTGCCATTTCCTTCTCCAATGCATGAAAGTGAAAATTGAAAGTGAAGTGGCTCAGTCGTGTCTGACTCTTAGCGACCCCATGGACTGCAGCCCACCAGGCTCCTCCATCCATGGGATTTTCCAGGCAAGAGTGCTGGAGTGGGGTGCCATTGCCTTCTCCAATATATGTGCTACTGAAGTGAAAACACATTTCATTTCTGTATGAATACATTTTTAACCTGAATAATCACCTGAAGGAATATCTGGAAAATGATTCTGGTTTTAACTAGATTTATTTTTATTTCTTTACCTTGGAGGTCAAGATATCTTTATGACAGAAGAACAGAAGAAATATTATAATGCAATGAAAAAGCTGGGATCCAAGAAACCACAAAAGCCAATACCTCGGCCAGGGGTAAAAAATATTATATTTAGCATGTAAATTTTAAAATTATTTTAATTCATCTTTAATGTATAATTATTTCTTAAACATGAATGTATAATTTTAACATTTTAAAAAAAAGTCCTTATAAAACTGAATATATGTATTTTGAACACTATCACAGCTCTTAATAGTCTTTCATATATTTTCCTTTTCTATAAAAATGAAAAAATAATTATATATGCTTTTACTCTACATTAGCTGTACATCTTACTATTAGTACAAATGTTCTATAGAGAATCAAAATAAAATGTACTTCTGACTGAAATTTGATTATCTTGATGACTCTATGATGTAGTCACAGCATGTAGTGATAGGTGTCTTTAGTCAGGTGAAACCAACCTTGTAGACCTTTGATATTACAACAGACAGAACACCAGGGAAGCAGTCAGACTGGTCATGAATCTAAACTTTATCCTGCCATAAGATCAAAGACCAGAATAGGCTCAGGTGTAAATAGTGAGTCTTAGCAGTTAAATAGTTTGTATTCCTCTAATAGTTAAAATAAATTTAAACGCATTTTATGTATCTCAATTTCTGTTTTGTATAACACTGTAGAGCAAAGTTGTGGCTGAAGACAGAGCATCCTAAAAATGGGAATATGTTTAGTACCAGCTGCCTACATGAGGATTATCCAGCACTTTTTAAATGGACACATGGCCAGGTTTCATCCAGACCTACAGAACCATAATCTATGAATTTAAAGCTCTAGTATTTAATTTTCTCAGTACCCTACTTGATCTTGATAGAGTGTCTTAAAACTTGCTTATGTAACCAATAAAGTGATTTTGAAATTGAGTTTCATGAAAAGCACAGTACTGTTCAGTGAGATTGATAAGAAAAGTGATATGTTAAATATGGATATGTTTGGAAGTATATATTCTATACATGGAAGAGACAGGAAAGTATATATCTCTGATATTATAGCAGTAATACCAGTGTAAGACAATGATGCCAACACATTAGTCAAAATAAGGTGACAAAGTAGAAATTTAGAGATGTCATTTTATTACCTTGAAACACTGTAGGTAATGGAACTGAGATTTTCTTTTTTTTTTGTCTCTGAGAGTTTCTTAGTAAAAAAATTACCTTGTGATCCTGGCAATTCCTGTATGACATACTAGGGTGGATAGACTTAAAAGCAAATGTTAGTTTACAAGGTTAATTGAAGAATTGGTACACTGAAAGTCAACAGCAAGTTGTCATGTACTCTGACTTAGATCTAGCCCATTAATCATATTCCTTAAACAAAGCAAGAATTTATAACCAAGGATAATTTATGCAAGTTTTGAAGACAGGTACCTTTAAAATTTGTTTTGTTAATGTAATCATTTATGGATACTACTTGGAAAATTTACTGTACAATTTCCTATCATTTTTGTTTCTTTGCAGAACAAATTCCAAGGATGTATCTTTGACCTAGTAACAAACCAAGCTTTTGATATAGCCATCATGGTTCTGATCTGCCTCAACATGGTAACCATGATGGTGGAAAAAGAGGGACAAAGTGACTACGTGACTGAAGTTTTAAATTGGATCAATGTGGTTTTTATTATCCTGTTCTCTGGAGAATGCGTGCTGAAACTGATCTCCCTCAGATGCTACTACTTCACTGTAGGCTGGAACATCTTTGATTTTGTGGTTGTAATTCTCTCCATTGTAGGTAAGACCATTTATTAATCAGATTTTAATTCTGAGTCAAACTAAACATCACACGTATTCAGAGAAGTTTCTGAATTCATGACTATAAACCTACTTTTGAGTAACACTGAAAAAAAATGAAGTAACCTTTAAAGCAAAACTAAACAAAAACATCTGCGTCAGAATTCCTAGGTTCACGTTATGAACCTGAAGGATACATTTTCTATTTGTTGGAAGCACATAATACCCCTTGATGTTTGACTTCCAGGATACCCTTCACAAACATAGCAAGTGTGCCAGTAGATAGATGTGTCTTAGACCAATGTAAACTGGCAATGTAAATCTAAATGTAGAATCTGAAATCATTTCTAGTTTTTGCATATATGAGAACTATCCCTTGATTAGTGATAATATAACTAGCCAGAATATTGGTGATTGAAAATTCTCCCTGAAATCAAAGTGAAGTTAAGGTATGAAGAAATGCCAGCTTCATTTCTTACAGCTTCATACTTGTCAAGTCTGTAATCATTTTCAGCCAACCACAGTCATGTCTGTGAATCACAATATTTGATTTTATACTTCCTCTTGTTTCATTCCCATAGCTGTTTTCCTGTCATCTTGTTTTTCATTATTTGTACATGCCTTTCCCAGTAGTTTAGGTTTGAATTTATTTTTATAATTATAAATTTTAGACAGAAGAGATTGTGGAGATTATTTAATACAAACTCACTTAGAGATGCTGAAACAAGGAGACTCAGAAAGGTTGAAAGTACTATAATCTAAAACTGCCATATTGAGTACTGCAACTTAGAATAGGCATTCAAAATCAATTTTTGAAAAAAATAAAAGAAAAATTAAAATTTAGGTAGGAATCACACATTAACAGCAAGCAGAAGAGAGGAAGCATTCCACTTAACTTAGGAAGAAGAAAGGAATATCCCTCTATCACTTCGCTTTGTAACAGTGTTGGCTGATCCAATTAGATGAGAAAACGGAGAGGTACATATATTTAAACAATGGAGCAAATGATCAGTTTCACATCTTACTGTGGTACTCTAAAAATGCAAGAGAATCAACCAATAAAATGGATTCAATTAAAGTTCAGAAGGTACAGATTTTAAATTGCATGAACCATGAACCAATGTTAATAATTGTTTATGTGGACCAAAAGATTAGAAAATATATCTAAGGAAATCTGATTCATGATTCCAGTAAAAATAAAGGAAAATACCTAGAAATAACTGTAATAAGAAATGTATAAGACTTCTATGAGGAAAACTAACAGAAACAAAAGAAAGTTTAAATACTAAATCCAGTGTTACCCCAATGAGAATATGAGTGGGATAATAAATTGGCAACATAAATCTAAATGATTCTAAAATTCATCTGGAAGAAAAATTAGAGTAATGAGGGGTGACTTACATTGCCAGATATTAAAGATTGTTTTTACGTTGATGAAGTAATAGATTCAAATAAATAATCCTAATTTAAGCTTCAATATATGGAGAATTACTAAATTACTCAGTTAAAAGATCTCATGGATCAAGATTAATGGATGTGTAAAATTGTATTCTAGTAGAAATAGATTTATAACCATGAGCTTAAATAGCCCTTTCTATTCATGACAAACAACTCCCTTGAGACAAAATAATAGATATGACCACATAAAAATCAAAATATTTATTCTATGGAGGAAGAATCACTACTGCCACCAAATTAAAAGAAAAAATAGTTGAAAAACATGTTAAAAACAAGGAAATTGTTAATGTAACATTTATGGCTAACAAAGGATTAGTACTTGTGAACACATGTACACCCATGGTGGATTCATGTTGATGTATGGCAAAACCAGTACAATATTGTAAAGTAATTAGCCTCCATTTAAAATAAATAAATTTTAAAAAAAAAGGAACCACACACACAAAAAAATATTCCTCATAAATCAATAAGAAGTAAATCTCCCAACAGAAAAATATCCAAAAACTAGACTAGGCCAAAAGGAGAAAGTTGAAAATAGTCAACAAGCATACAAAATGTCCAATAAATTAAGAAAATGTGGATTATTTTTCCCCAAAAAAATGCCACAATACTGAGATGTTTCAAACATCACAGAGATATTTTTGGTAAAATTACAAAGAAGAAAACAGCACCAGTGAGCATATGAAGTGGGAGCACTTTCATAGACTATCATTATAAAAGTTAGTTTCTACAAACTTTTTGGAGGTAGATTTGCAATATATAACAAAGATTTAAATCACTGTTTCACCTACCTTCTATTATTATCAAAAAATGCTCATGCAAAAAATATACCTGCTTAGATATTCATTTCAATCAAAACAATTGGAAACAGCATAAAATTCTTCAAAATATGGTGACTTTGACACAACATTATACAACTATAGGGAATTGTTCTGTTGTCATTTATATGGAAATACCTCCATAACATATGATGAAATAACTAAAACAGATGACCAAAAAACCCTTCTATTATCATGCTTACATTTGTATATGTTTGTGTGCTTGCATAGAAAAATGGAGTGATCCTAAACAAAATACTAACAGCAGTTAATGGTTGGTTGATATTTCAGGTGATTTATATTTTCTTTTTAGCATTTTACTATGTGACTTTAATTTTTCTACCCTTACAAATTAAAAAACTGTGCATGAAAAAATATAAGGTTCACAAACCTACTAAAGTAGAAAAAAAAGTCATAGTGGTTAAGGCTAGCCATTTTACTGTGGGATTGCTCAGTCCTTGGATTGTTATAATATTGTCTTCAATATAAAATGAAAATCCTGAAATCACAAGAGATAAAATGGCACATAAAACTATTTAGAGTCATAATTTTCTGTAGCATAGATATTTAAATATTTACCATTTACTCCTCCACTCTTCACCAGGTATGTTTCTGGCAGATTTGATAGAAAGGTATTTTGTGTCCCCTACCCTATTCCGAGTGATCCGTCTTGCCAGGATTGGCCGAATCCTGCGTCTGATCAAAGGGGCCAAGGGGATCCGCACGCTGCTGTTTGCTTTGATGATGTCCCTTCCTGCGCTGTTTAACATCGGCCTCCTGCTCTTCCTGGTCATGTTCATCTATGCCATCTTTGGAATGTCCAACTTTGCCTATGTTAAAAAGGAAGCTGGAATTAATGACATGTTCAACTTTGAGACCTTCGCCAACAGCATGATCTGCCTGTTCCAGATTACCACCTCTGCTGGCTGGGATGGATTGCTGGCACCTATCCTCAACAGTAAACCACCGGACTGTGACCCCAAAAAAGTTCATCCTGGAAGCTCAGTTGAAGGAGACTGTGGGAACCCATCTGTCGGGATATTCTATTTTGTCAGTTACATCATCATATCATTTCTGGTCGTGGTGAACATGTACATTGCTGTCATCCTGGAGAACTTCAGTGTTGCTACTGAAGAAAGTACTGAGCCCCTGAGTGAGGACGATTTTGAGATGTTCTATGAGGTTTGGGAGAAGTTTGATCCAGACGCGACCCAATTTATAGAATATAGCAAACTCTCTGATTTTGCAGCTGCCCTGGATCCTCCTCTTCTCATAGCAAAACCAAACAAAGTCCAGCTCATTGCCATGGACCTGCCCATGGTCAGTGGGGACAGGATCCACTGCCTCGACATCTTATTTGCTTTTACAAAGCGTGTTTTGGGGGAAGGTGGAGAGATGGACTCTCTTCGTTCACAGATGGAAGAAAGGTTCATGTCTGCAAATCCCTCTAAGGTGTCTTATGAGCCCATCACAACTACACTAAAAAGAAAGCAAGAGGATGTGTCTGCTACAGTCATTCAGCGTGCTTACAGACGTTACCGCCTACGGCAAAATGTCAAAAATATATCAAGTATATACATCAAAGATGGTGACAGAGATGATGATTTGCCCAATAAAGAAGATATGGTTTTTGATAATGTTAATGAGAACTCAAGTCCAGAAAAAACAGATGCAACTCCATCCACTGTCTCCCCACCTTCTTATGATAGTGTAACAAAACCAGACAGAGAGAAATATGAAAAAGACAAAACAGAAAAGGAAGACAAAGGGAAAGATGGCAAGGAAGGCAAAAAATAGAGCTCATTTTTTGATATATTGTTTACAGCCTGTGAAGGTGATATATTTGTGTTAATAAGACTCTTTTGAGGAGGTCTATGCCAAATCTCTTTTTATCAATTTATTCTCAAAGTCAGTGCATTTGCTAGCTCTGATTCTCTGACATAGGTGGGCAGCATTAGCAGATGGCTATTTTTACATTGGTAAATGTATCTCTAAGAATTGTTAAGAGTGAGTGTACAGGAATTATTGATTACAGCAAACAGAGGTGATTTAATTTTATTTACTTTTAATAAATCAGAAAAACTTGTAGAAAATATTCACATCTGCCTTGTCATCTTTTCACAGGATTGTAAACATTCATGTTTCCCATGCATGTAGGCATGTGTGGGTGCACACACACGCCAATACCTAACATTTGGATATCTACAAAAGTATTTTGCCTTGACTTTTCAATGTAGTGCTCTGATAGAAGGCACCAGTAATGAATGTTCAGTTAAAACATCTTGTTATCTTGTTATTAGGGGGCAAGACTCTTTTGTCCATGTCCAAAGGTCATTCTATATTTTGAGGTGCTTAAATTTATCCATGTTACATGAAAACCAATTTATATGTGCCCACTAAATGCCATGTGACATGTAGGCTGGTCAGTTCTACCAATGCTTTTTGTTTATCATGATGCATATACTGATTAGGATAAGAGTTACCTTTAGAATATTGTGCTTCGTGGGCTGCCTTTTTCTATATCTTTGTTTGTTCATTCAGTAATCATGAAACATGAAAAATTATTTTAAGTACATATCACGTTCCTTGAAAGAAAAAAATGAACATGATTGAGAAAATAAGCAACTAAAGAAAGCTTTATCCATTTTAATTTATATACTGTAATGCCGGACTGTGCTGCTCCAAAAATACCAACAATGACCCAACTCTTATCATTTCTGTCACAGTTTTCTGCTTTCTCATGCAGTATTGTTGAATCATTCTTCAGCACTGAGCAAAGCTGATACTGTCTTCAGTGGAGTGCTTCCAGATATGCAGAAAGATATTTGATATCATGGTACATGTTTGAGCAGAATGACTTGGGCACAGTATTTAGTATTTCACCTGCATAATATCCTGAATGTGTATGGCAAGCTTTCAAGTCGTACTACATGGCAGGCTTTCAACACAAACTTGTGTGTAGTAAGAATGAAATAGCATTCAACCAGGATTCTTGCCAACTTGCTTGCCTGATTGGTTCTAGTAATCCACTTGAACCTTTGTTCTTTCATCTACAAAAGGAGGAGGATGTCACTTTCTCCTTAAAATTCTATGACTATGAGATATATTATGTATCCATCAATAATGTACCCTGAGCTTAAAGTTTACCAAGCACACATTCATTTTGCTTCTGCTGTTGTTCTTCTATCAAGGATTATATATCTAGTTTAGAAAAAAAACTTGTTAATACTGGCTTGAAAAGAAATAGCCATAATGCATTTTTTATGAGTTTATTCCAGGAACGTGAGATCATTCTTCTATCGAGTTATTCATGCACAGGCAAAAACTGAGTTACAAAAGTGGAAAGTAATTTTATTTAGAAGATTTTGTGGGAGGTTTCAAAACAAATATATACAACAATATTTCATTCATTTGCTTTCCTCAATGAAAAAAGAACATAAACTGTATTTCTATATTAAGTGCTTAAAACATTTCCGTTGTCGTTCTTTTGGCTAGTTAAAAATAAAGGAGATTTAAGCATACCCATAGAGATGAAGAAGTACAGATAGAGGATGAAAGGCAAAGGGCAAAAAAAAAAAACCACAGAAATGAGAAAGACAGACAAAAACAAAGAAAGCGACATCTCCACAGAACTTCCTACCTAGAATATTTCTAAAGTATGATGTGTTTTACAGCATTAGTGAAGGAGATTATCACATCTAGACATTTGTCCTAAAGCATGAATGAAATTAAACCTAGGGCCAAAGATTCTTTACCAATCATCCATCTTACATTATTTGGGCCTCTTTTTTATTTACTATATAAGATACCATGCAGTGTTTTCCTAGACTATATAGAGCATTGTATCACCTCCCTGCTAAGTCTGTTGAAAATAGGTTTTGACCAATTTAGAGAACCATGCAAAATATATTACCTTTGTAAGATTTTTTAATACACAAAATTAAGAAATTAATATTACCTTAAATGTGAAGTTTATCCTCATCATTTTAAATCTATATAACTGTACTTTGCGTATTTATAAAATATAGTGGGAAAAGATGTGGGAAGGTTTATGTGTGATTTACTATTCATGTTTTTACATTGCCTGATTTTTATGTGAAAAAAAATATTAGCAACTTGTTCCTCAACACAATTTATTCTAAACATTTCAAAAAAAGAATTACAAAGTTGCCCTTCCATTTCATGCTGAACTATAATTTTTTAATGTAACATGGTTAAGTTTTTTTTATATATATGTTTTCCCAGGAATGTCTAATTGTAACTTTTTATCAATTAATAACAATATTTTGGAACCAAGTGCTCATTTAATATATTACAAGCTTGAAGGGAAGTTAGACTTCTCTTTTCATACAGATTACTGTTTGGTACTAATAATAAGATACCATTCTCAGCACTGTAATGCTAATATTTAAGTCACACTATCATATAACACATTTAATCTAATGATATAAAATGATAGTTACACTGTACAATTTAAATTGGAATAAAGTGGCAGGGAACAGATGTGAACACAAATCCATTCATCCAATGGAGATAAACATGGGAGAATCTCATTTTATCTTTTTGACTGTTACGTAGTTTGCAAAAGATGTAAGTAACTTGTTGGCTGTTTCTAAATGCTAACTGATGAAAACTTCAACTCTAAATATTTGTTCAGCATGATTTTATAGAATTTTGATAGCTTTATTCAAAAGTTAAGAGGAAATGCATATGTAAATAAAGCAGTTCTAAATAGCAATTTCAGAGAAATGTTAATGGGAATGATGAAAGTGGGCCAGCTAAATTAGAATGGCCAAGTAACTGGCTTGGGTTTAGGACCTATGTATAGAGGCCACCAATTTCTTTTAATAACTGTGGTTTGTTATGTTATATTCTTGAGGAAAATAATTGAGTTGCTTCATAAAAATAAAGGAATAGCCATGAATATAATAATGCTGTTTACATAGAATTCTTTATAAATTTCATACATATATGAATGCTCAAAATGTTTGAGTTTGTCATAAATTATATTGTAGTTATACTTGAGACCTGCACATTGTAATAGAATCTAAAAATAAAAGTCATCAAAAAATAAAATCATGTTTGCATGTATTTTCTGTTTTTGTGAGAATAACCTTTAACATTACACCATGACCCAGGCAAAAGGAGCTGCAGAGTACATAGTTAAAATCTCTTTCAAGGGAGGGAAAGGTTGCGTACTGATTAGAGTGGAGGGGGCCTTTGCTGCAACAGGATTTGCTGCACGTGGGGTGAAACACATGACTAGTTGAGAGCTGTAAACAAGCAACAGGGGAAACATGCTGTACTTTCTGTCTATTATTCTGAAAGTTGTGTAATTGGATACCCATATTGACAATCTGTCCCAGAAGAAAAAGCCAATTTTAAGAGATTTAGGAAGCTGTGTCATGTCTGTATCACGTGCTTTAGCTTGACCCTCAAATTTATTTTTCATAAGCAATTTAAATGCAAAAAAGCCATGGATGAAACTATAGGTAGTAAGTATATAGAAAAGATTCAGAGCTTATTAACAGTTTTGAAAACCTAGTAGCATTGAGGAAAAATTATTCCTCTTCCAGATGTAATATTTGCTAGCATGTGCTAGTTTCCATTGTATTTTGTGCAAGACAATATGACTTGTATTTTGTCAATTTCCACTCAGTGACTAGCAACACCTTGGGATATCTCTATGGGCCTACAAGAATAAGAAAAGCAAAAACAAACCATGTTGCTAAGTGAAAGAAACCATTCTGAAAAAGCTATGTATTGTACAAACTAGCAGGTGGCACCAATGGGAATATTTCAACCCAGGCAGAATGTACTTAGAGAACCTTAGAGACCTTAGAGAAATTTAAATAGAATTGATTTTCACTGCATAAACCCCAGGGAAAATTGAAAAGAGAACTACTGGAGAAATTTTCTATAATTTATTGAAGGGAAAGAATGCAACTCAAAGTCTGAGAAAGACTGTTAATAAATTGAGACTACAGAAAAGAGACATTTTCCAACCTTCTGGCAAAGCCACCCAAACCCCATCTACTTTTGGTCTTTCTGCAGAGTTTTAGAACTGCCAACACTCACTTTCGTGAAAGACAAACATGATGATGACATCTGAATGTAAATATCAGAGTGTAATATTATATTGATTTATCATTCATTATAAATCATCTATTTGTTAAATTCTATTTTACTATTTCTTCTATAACCTATGTTATAGACTATTTTCTTTCATGATACTTTGAAAGACAGTATCTGGATGCTCCACTCTCAAAAGCTTCATAATTCTGGGTATAACTTAAAAATAGTGACTGGAGGTTGTGCAGATTCTTTTACTGCACGTCTGCCAGTCCCTGTTTTCTAGCTTAGTTCAAGTCAAAGGGCTTTGTTTTCCTATGGAAGCACTGACCTCCTTAGACCAAGCTCATCATGTCTCTTGTAGCTCTTGGCATGAGAGTTAAGTGAAGTTTTAACTTTATTTCAGTGAAAACGATTAAATTATGCTTGCTCACATTCACTTCTTACCTGCAGTTATTCTTCAGATTTCTCATGTAGGCTGTGGTTTAGTATCATGAAGCTAAAGTAGATCGTTTATTTCTTTTCTTCTCCCTGGCTACCTCCCAGATCCCTTTCTGCCTATAACCTGGCTCTTAAGTGGTACTCTGGCTGTGGTTTGTAGGAGGCAGACCCATTACCTCTCAAATAAATGGACAATGTGTGATTCCTTAGAGAGAAACATCTTTTCCTTTACTTAAAAGTATCAGAACCAAATTAGGTGACTCCAAACCAGTGGTTAGAGTAAGATGAATATATAAAATAAAATAAATTAGGCAGGAAAATGAAGCATGAAGGAATTTGTTTCCCACCTCTGTTTCCTCTATTCTTTTAACACAGTTGATTTTATTAAATTCATCAACTAGAACCACTATATCAGGACAGGCTGAGTTGTTAGGGAGATTACAAGAAACTTATGTCTTTACTAATCTCTTCAAGCGAGTCAAAAGAAGATATTTAGAAGTATGATAGTTGTGGGTTTCACAGGATGTTTAAGAAAACCAATGTTTTCTGTGGAATTTTGATACCTAATTCTTATTCATAGCATTTTACTATAAAATTAATTCTTAATTTCAAGGATTGAGAAGAACATCCAGGAAAATGAATCATTCTGGCAGCTTAAAATGACTGAAAATGCCATTAGCATTTTTCCCTATCAGCATTTCCTCCTGTTCAGTTATCTCCTCCAAAAGTAAGAGAACTCGTGTTTACCCCCAGTATCTGTCATCTTCAGAGCTAAAACTAACAAAACAAACCTCTCCCTCTTTACAAGATCATTGAAAGCACTTAAAGAAATCTAAGCTCTGCTTTTCAGAGTCTGATACCATCTTATGCCTTTAAGATTTGCCAAAAAATACAAATATCCACCCATATACACAACAGCAGCATATTACATAGTATCATGAGTTTAAATCTTTCTTGCACTTACTAACAATGTGACTATAAGCTTAAACAATGTACTCTATTCTCTGAGCCTGTTTCTTCATCTGTAAGAGACCAGCACTTATTAGATCCAAAATACATAAATATGTGGTAGGAGTTTTAAAGGCAAACACTTTATTATGCATTTTCTGAAGTACTGCTCACTCTTAGGATTCAGAAATAAATTCTATCAGATAATATTCAGCATCTGCTGTATCGTAGAAGAATCAGTCAGTGATGGTTGTTCAGTGCTAATGTACCATGGGAGCACGAGGAAGATGAGTTAAATCTAGTAAGGGTGGACTAGAGTCAAATATTGAAAAGTGAATAAGAGTTAGTTTTGAGTGTGTTGAATTTGAGTTACTATGGGTCAAAGTAAAAAATGTACTGAAGGCAACTGAATATATAAAGGCCTGTAGTTCGATGAAAACACCAGAAAATATCTATTTAGACAGAAGAAGTCAATAAGAAAAGGATATAAGGAGGAAAAAAACATGTAAGAGGTATAAAAAATAAACTTCAAAATGTCAAACAAATACTACCTTATTAATGCATTGAAATATCAGTATTTTTCTTTTTTTAATTTTTGTTTTGTTATTCATCAGACAAATGAAAATTAAAACAGCCATGAGATATTATTAGACTATCACCAAAATGACTACATATAAAAGACAGACAATAACAAGTCTTGTTAAAAATTTGAAGCAGGTAAGGCATTTAAAGCAAAATTAAAAAAAAATAAAGGAGAAAAAAGAGTGGGTATATGTATAACTGATTTGCTTTGCTGTACAGCAGAAGCTAACACAACACAGTAAATCAACCGTATCCCAATAAATTTTTTAAAATGTGAAGCAAAAGAAATTCTCATACATTGCTGCTGCTAAGTCACTTCAGTCGTGTCTGACTCTGTGTGACCCCATAGACGGCCTCCTATCAGGCTCCCCCGTCCCTGGGATTCTCCAGGCAAGAACACTGGAGTCGGTTGCCATTTTCTTCTCCAATGCATTAAAGTGAAAAGTGAAAGTGAAGTAGCTCAGTCGTGTCTGACTCTTAGCGACCCCATGGACTGTAGCCTACCAGGCTCCTCCGTCCATGGGATTTTCCAGGCAAGAGTACTGGAGTGGGGTGCCATTGCCTTCTCCGCATACGTTGCTAGTAAACATATAAATTTGAACAATTACTTTGAAAATATGTTTGTCAATATCTGTTTAAACATATATGTATTCTATTACTGGAAATTTTGTGATGCACAAAAATGAGTGTTTATAATCACCAAAAGAAATTTTTATGAAAATTCAGAAATGCAGATTCAGTATTTCTATCAGAAAGGATACTGTGGTAGAGTATACAACAAAATGCTATCCACTGCAGGAAAGGACAGCTAGCTGATACATGCAGTATCATAGAGAATCTCACCAACAAAATAACGAGCTAAAGAAGCTAGACAAAATATTATACATTGTATAAATTAATTTATAAAGTTTAATAACAGGCAAAACTCATTTCTGATAATAGAAGTCAAAAGAGTAATAACCTTTTGGAGGCTTACTGACTTGGGCATTAGGGAGAATTGTAGAATACAGGATATGTTTTATATCTTAATCTGGGTGGCATTTACATAAGAGCATAAATATGTATATTAGAACTGCATGATTTTTCACTTACTGCATATTTATTATACCTCAATAAAGTAATAATCAACAATTAGAAAGTATTCTGAGTTAGAGATCAGCCACCAAACCTCCAAGGCAGCTCAGCTGCAGTGTTTTCTCCTCTGTGTCCCGCTGCTTCTTTTCTTTTGGTTCTTAGAAATTTCCTTTAATTTCTTGCAAGCTTCGTCTTGCATTCAAAAATATACCTATTAAATTCTACTCAACACGCATCTTATATTAGAATTTTTTCAGGATATCTGTTCATCTCATTGTTGAGCATTAAATGGACATGGGCTTCCATGATAGCTCAGTTCCTATCCTTTCTGATAGTAATACTGAATACATATTTATGCTCTTATATAAAGCTTATGGGCATCCCTGATAGTTCAGTTGGTAAAGAATCTGCCTGCAATGGAGGAGACCTGGGTTCCATTCCTAGGTCAGGAAGATCACCTGGAGATCTTTCCTGAAAGGCTACCCACTCCAGTATTCTGGCCTGGAAAATTCCATGGACTTTATAGTCCCTGGGGTCCCAAAGAGTCCGACACGACTGAGTGGCATTCACTTTCACTTTCAAATGGACATGAAATGATATCCTACTTAAGAATCTCTTGTGATGTTGTCTGAAAGTCATAAAAGCTAAGATCATCCTAATGAAACTTTGGCTCCCAAGAGAATTTTTTTCTCCATTTCTAAAGCCTCCCAGAGCAAACCTAGAAATAGCTTTTATAAAGCAGTAGGAAAATGGGGGAAAATAATTTATTCAAAGAGACTCATTAAGCCTGAGACTTAAGTTTGTAAATTTAGATAATGTCTTAATTATTTTAGAGGAGAGTAATTATTTGGTGGTCTCACTGAAACATCATTTTCCTACTGCATTGTAATTGCATTTCACTAACAACACAAAGCTATCTGAGAACTTGGATGTACGATAAACACATTCATTTATCTTTTGAGGAATGGCTTGAAATAAAGAATGCAATATGAACAGCCTTCTTTTCTCCAGCTTGCAGTGTCTTAAAGTTTTTCTTTTCTTCATTATTTAGACTGGTCATTCTTTTAAATTGACCTCAGACTAGAAATTAGCTGATAGATAATAATATCTACCCTGTTCCTCAAATTAAAAAAACAAACCTCAGAGCATACTTTTATCCTTCCCTTATATAGGCATCCAACTCATCAACAAGTACTGTTGGTTCAAGCTATAAAATACACCCCAAAGCTGTTCATTTCTCCTTATCTCTATCACCTTTACCCATAGGTCTAAACCAGTATTGTTTTTGGCTTGATCTGTTCTGGTAGCCACTTTACTGGTCTTTTGGCTCCACTTTTGATTCCCTACAATCTTTTCTCCATAGAACAAACAGAATGATCCTTTGAAACCCTCATTTAAACAAACCATTCTTCCTTGGTGTCTCAGACAGCAAAGAATCTTCCTGCAATGCAAGAGACCTGAGTTTGAACCCTGGGTCGGGAAGGGAATGGCAACCCACTCCAGTATTCTTGCCTGGAGAATTCCATGGACAGAGGAGCCTGGCTATAGTACCTGGGAGTTGCAACAAGCCAAACATTACTGGGTTACGAACACACACACACAAATTCTCCCCCATTGCCCTACTTCCTCTTAAGGTTCTTCAGAGCTTCCTCTTCCACTTAACATGAGGGGCAGACTTCTTAGCATAATGGGCCTGATATGACCTGGGCCCTGCTTAACTGCACGTCCCCCTGCCATACTATCCACTTCTGAAACTCACAGAGCCTTAGCTCCACTGACTTTCCTTCTGTTCTTTGACTCATTAAATCTACTCTTGCCTCAGCTCCTTTGTTTGCTCTTCTCCCCTTTTCTTTGTGCCTCTGATTCAGAACCCAGCTGCAGCCACTTAGATTTCAGCTCAGATGTTTCCTCTTTAGAGAGGCCTTGCCTTACACTCTATATAAGGTAACCCCACTGCCCCAGCCACTCTTTACCAAGTTGAAGTTCCGTCTTCATCTCACCATTTACTATTACCTAAAATTCTTATGATTTTTATCCATTGGTTGACTTGTCTCCTCTCAGCTGATAAACAGACCTATGTGAGGTAGACACACTCTTTATTTTTGCCTTCTCTAACCCTAGAAGGTCTGACCTCCAACAGAGGCTCAGTGAGGATTAGTTCAATGGGTTATTCTGAGGCCTGAACTCCATCGGTTTGGCTTGAAAAGGAAAAGCTCCAATGGACTCCTATTACGCAAAGGTCAGTGTCCACTTATAGTGTTACCTTTTCCACAAGTCTGTGAATTTAACACAGAAATCCTGGGAATATATGGTGGGGAGTGCCTAGCAGGGAAGGGCCTTCCTGAAATCCTCCCACACCTGTCTCGTATTTGGGTTATGTTTGGTTACTCTGTTTCACAAGAGAAAAGCAAATCACCTCTCCTCAGGAGTAAATAACCACAAAATGAATGCCTACCAGTAGTGTCCTGGTAAATGTTTACTAACTGGCTCTTCTTCAGGACTAAAAAGCTCTTATTTGTATGTACCTGTTGTCAATTCCTATAGTATAAATATTCCTACAACAACAAAGTTCAAGCAAACAACCTGAAGTCTCAGGATGTATCGTTGGGAGGAGATGGGCGCCACAGGCCCCCCCAGCCGGTCCAAGCTGGCTCTGGCAGACCACTGCTGGCTAGCATGTGCCAAGAGCAGGGTGGAGATTTCAAATTCAGTCTCTCCTTTCTTAAAGCAGCCTGTGAATGGATAGGCATATGTCAGAGATAAGGACTTAAACTTAGGTAACTTGCTCATGAATACACATCTGGAAAGGGGTAAAACCAGAGCTCAATTCCAGGCTTGACTTCAGAAACCACATTTCTCATTTGTTTCACAGAGAGGCAGTCAAAGAAGGCAATCCTAACCTCAACAACAAACAGGATTTTGGTTTAATGTTAATTAATGTTTAATCTTAATGCTGCTGCTTAAGATCGTGTCAGTCAGTCAGTGTTAGTCGATCAGTCTGCCCAACTCTTCGTGACTCCATGGACTGTAGCCCAGGCTTTTCTGTCGGTGGGATTCTCCAGGCAAGAATACTGGAGTGGGTTGCCATTGCCTCCTTCAGGGGTTCTTCCTGACTCTTGTATCGAGCTGTCTCCTACATTTCCAGGCAGATTTTTTATTGCTGAGTTGAGCCACGGAGGAGTGGAGGGGAAGCAGATGCAGGGTGTGGCCCTAATTTGCATTTCTAACAAGTTCTCAGGTGATGCTGAGGCTTTTTATTCAGTTCAGTTCAGTCGCTCAGTCGTGTCCGACTCTTTGAGACCCCATGAACCACAGCACACCAGGCCTCCCTGTCCATCACCAACTCCTGGAGTCCACCCAAACCCATGTCCATGGAGGTGGTGATGCCATCCAACCATCTCATCCTCTGTCATTCCCTTCTCCTCCTGCCCTAAATCTTTCCAAATGAGTCAGCTCTTCTCATCAGGTGGTCAAAGAATTGGAGTTTCAGCTTCAACATCAGCCCTTCCAATGAACACCCAAGACTGATTTCCTTTAGGATGGACTGGTTGGATCTCCTGCAGTCCAAGGGACTCTCAAGAGTCTTCTCCAACACCACAGTTCAAAAGCATCAATTCTTCGGTGCTCAGTCTTCTTTATAGTCCAACTCTCACATCCATACATGACCACTGGAAAAACCATTGACTAGATGGACCTTTGTTGGCAAAGTAATGTCTCTGCTTTTGAATATGCTATCCAGGTTGGACATAGCTTTTCTTCCAAGGAGCAAGCGTCTTTTAATTTCATGGCTGCAGTCGCCATCTGCAGTGATTTTGGAGCCCAGAAAAATAAAGTCAACCACTGTTTCCCCATCTATTTGTCATGAAGTGATGGGACTGCATGCCATGATCTTAGTTTTCTGAATGTTGAGCTTTAAGCCAACTTTTTCACTCTCTCCTTTTGCTTTCATCAAGAGGCTCTTTAGTTCTTCTTCACTTTCTGCCATAAGGGTGGTGTCATCTGCATATCTGAAGTTATTGATATTTCTCCCAGCAATCTTGATTCCACCTTATGCTTCCTCCAGCCCAGGGTTTCTCATGATGTACTCTGCATAGAAGTTAAATAAGCAGGGTGACAATATACAGCCTTGACGTATTCCTTTTCCTATTTGAAACCAGTCTGTTGTTCCATATCCAGTTCTAACTGTTGCTTCCTGACCTGCATACAGTAACCACACAATAACCCAATAATTTGCATACATATTACAGATTGGAAAGCACTGGTCAAGACCACGTTTCTCAAACTTCACATTGAGAGGGTAACAGGCAGGAAGGCCAGGGGTCTCCAAATAGAGGAAATAGCCTGCAAGTATCAGACATTTTTATCTCTCTTAAGCGGCAGGAGGAAACAAACTAGCGATATTTTTTCCTTCTCTATACAAATTTAAAGGGAGGTTTCTCTTAAAATATTGTGTTGCCATAATGACACCTGGTTGTGTTGCCATAATGACACCTGGTTTCGCCTGAAGTTAGCTACTCTCGAGCCTAGAGATAACCAATGCCTTTTTCTTATGGAAATATTCGTCTTAAGCTATGCTAATGTACTATGCCTTTACCCCAAACTCTGTCTCCAAGTCGGTTCCGCCTCTTGGCCCAGAACCTACTTGACAAACCAGTATGGATATTGTTCCCCTGATCTATGTAAATGAAACTATTTGTATGGTGGTCTGCCCTTCTTCAAGATTCAAGTTAATCATTTTATGGCCCAGGATAAACCATTTGGTGCCAAGATTATCCCAAAATGCATCTTATGGGTGAGGGGCCTGGTGCCATTCTGAATTTTAAGACATTCCTTTCTTTCATTAACAGACTGCTAGTGACTATATAACATCCAGCTAAAGACTAGCAGGGGGGTACTCTTTCTGCCCCCTTCTGATGCCTATGTCAGAAGCTTTCTCTATCTCCTTTATACTTTAATAAAACTTTATTACACAAAAGCTCTGAGCGATCAAGCTTCGTCTCTGGCCCCGGATTGAATTCTTCTCCTCCGGGGGCCAAGAATCCTGGTGTATTCGCGTGATTCAACAACAACCTTTCAACATTGAATTACAAGGGGACTTTAAAACCAATGCCTGGATTGAAACTCAGAGATTCTGATTTAATTAGTCTGCTGTGCAGCCTGAGTGTTGTAGAAATAGGAAGAACTCCACAGGTGATTCTAATGTGCGGCTAAGTTTGAAAACCAAGAGAAGTTGCTCTGGCTTTAATCCATAGATGCCATATTCTTTGCACACAGCTCTCAGTGTTCCCCCTACAACTGACCCATGAGAAAAGCACTCATTCCCACAGTGTCCTGGTTTGTTTCAAGTGTGTATTGAATGACATTAGCTGCAGTGCTGGTTTAGGACCCAGCAGACTGCCTCAGCTATGAGTTAGGAAGTTCTCCTTAGGGTCTCAGTCTCTGCTGCTTACTGAGTGTTTGCCTTACTTAGTTGAATATGACATTTAATTTCTGTTTTGTCTTTTTCTTTTGTATACATATTAGTGAGTAGTATTAAAAAAAAAAAAACTTGGAAAATAATATATTATTTCTCTGTGTATCTGAGGTTAAAACATGTTACCTCCTGTCCATTGTTAAAGAAAAATGGCATTCAGTTTACTCAAATTGCATAAAATGGTTGAAAATATTAAAGAGAGAAACTGCAGATCAATTTTGGCCTGCAAATTTTAAAAATTCTTTATATAATGGCTCCATCTTCTGGTGAATGAAATAAAAGCGTTTTCAAGCTTGAAAATGCAGTTATGTGTCATGCTCCACAAGTTAACCAGTCTGAGTCAGGAAAAGAATAAGGTGACTTCTTAGAATAAGGTGAATTCAGAAAGATTCCATGAATTTGACTGAATTTCTTCCTTGAGAATCTTACTTTATTGTTTGAATCAAGCTCAATGTCTGTAACATTGTCATGTGAAAGCAAACGGTGCCATATTTGCTTTGTTCTCTCTGATTTCCTTCTTCATTATTCCCTATCCTCCTCCTTGCTGTTTCTTCCCCTTCTTCTTTTCTTCCCCTTCTGCTACTACCCTGAGATTTCAAGAATGCTGATACTTCACCCTCTTCATTGAATTTTTCATTCTGATTTGGAAGAAATTTTATGATACTTATGCTAAAATAACAATGAGGAAGTATGAATACTAACTCACAAACAAGCTTTGCTTCCTAGAGATGGAATGCTCTAACAGGAACAAAGACTCTCAATAGTAGATCTGAACCCAGTAAGTATATGAGATCTTTGGGGGCTAATGGGTTTAGCTTAGTAGGAATGAAGACCTGTTGAAAACGGAAGTTAATTATAAGTATCAATAAGTAGAAAAGATGTGTTCAGTTAGTTCAGTCACTCAGTCTGTCTGACTTTTTGCAACCCCATGGACTGCTGCATGCCAGGCTTCACTGTCCATCACCAACTCCTGTAGCTTGCTCAAATTCATGCCCACTGAGTCAGTGATGCCATCCAATCATCTCGTCCTCTGTCCTCCCCTTCTCCTCCTGCCTTCAATCTTTCCCAGAATCAGGGTCTTTTCTATTAAGTTAGTCCTTCACATCAGTAGCCAAAGTATTGGAACCTCAGCTTCAGCATCAGTCCTTCCAATGAATATTCAGGACAGATTTCCTTTAGGATTGACTAGTTTGATCTCCTTGCAGTCCAAGGGACTCTCAAGTCTTCTCCAACACCACAGTTCAAAAGCATCAATTCTTCAGTGCTCAGCTATCTTTATGGTCCAACTCTCACATCTGTACGTGACTACTGGAAAAACCATAGCTTTGACTAGACAGACTTTTGTTGCAAAGTAATGTCTCTGCTTTTTAATATGCTATCTATGTTGGTCACAACTTTTCTTCCAAGCATCAAGCATCTTTTAATTTCATGGTTGCAGTCACCATCTGCAGTGATTTTAGAGTCCAAGAAAATAAAGTCTGTCACTGTCTCCATTGTTTCCCCATCTATTCACCATGAAGTGATGGGACTGGATGCCATAATTTTAGTTTTTTGAATGTTGAGTTTTAAGCCAGATTTTTCACTCTCCTCTTTCACTTGCATCAAGAGGCTTTTTAGTTCCTCTTCACTTTCTGCCATACTGGTGGCATCATCTGCATATCTGAGGTTATTGATATTTCTCCCGGTGATCTTGATTCCCCTTGTACTTCATCTAGCCTGACACTTCTCATGATGTACTCTGCATATAAGTTAAATAAGCAGGGTGACAACATATAGCCTTGACATACTCCTTTCTCAGTTTGAAACTAGTCTGCTGTTCCATGTCTTGTTCTAACTGTTGCTTCTTGACTTGCATACAGATTTCTCAGGAGGCAAGTAAGTGGTCTGGTTTTCCCATCTCTTCAAATTTTTCCACAGTTTTTGTTGTGATCCACACAGTCAAAGGCTTTGGTGTAGTTAATAAAGCAGAAGTAGATGATTTTCTGGAATTCCCTTGCTTTTTTGATGATCCAACGGATGTTGGCAATTTGACCTCTGGTTCCTCTGCCTATTCTAAATCCAGCTTGAACATCTGGAAGTTCTCTGTTGATATACTGTTGAAGCCTCGCTTGGAGAATTTTCAGCTTTACTTTGCTAGCATATGAGATGAGTGCAATTGTGCAGTAGTTTTGAACATTCTTTGGTGTTGCCTTTCTTCAGGATTGGAAAAACTGACCTTTTCCAGTCCTGTGGCCACTGCTGAGTTTTCCAAGTTTGCTGGCATATTGAGTGAAGCTCTTTAACAGCATCGTCTTTTAGGATTTGAAATAGCTTAACTGGAATTCCATCACCTCCACTAGCTTTGTTCATAGTGATGCTTTCTAAGGCCCAATTGACTTCACACTCCAGGATGTCTGGCTCTAGGTGAGTGATCATACCATCATGGTTATCTGGGTCATGAAGATCTTTTTTGTGTAGTTCTTACCACCCCTTCTTAATATCTTCTGCTTCTGTTAGGTCCATACCATTTCTGTCCTTTATTTTGCCCATCTTCTCATGAAATGTTCCCCTGATATCTGTAATTTTCTTGAGGAGATCTCTAGTCTTTCCCATTCTATTATATTAGATCTCTCAGATTAGATCTGACAGAGTGCCTAAAGAACTATGGACAGAGGTTCGTGACATTGCACAGGAGGCAGTGATCAAGACTATCCCCAAGAAAAATATATGCAAAAAGGCAAATGGTTATCTGAGGAGGCCTTACAAATAGTTGAGAAGAGAAGAGATGCTAAATGCAAAGGAGAAAAGGAAAGATATATCCATTTGAATGCAGAGTTCTAAAGAATAGCAAGGAGACATAAGAAAGCCTTCCTCAGAGATCAATGCAGAGAAAAAATGTGTAGTTGAATGGAAAAAAAAAAAAAAAACAGCTATGAGCCCACGTACTGCCTGGATATAAATCTCATGGAAATGTTTTATTCTTTATTAGTATATCCAGTAGCAGATACAATACAAGTTACCCATTTATTTTTTAGTTCATACAACATAGTAAAATGGCAGACCATTTTAAACTGTATCAGTGTCTATCTGGGGCTTAGCAAATATGACTTACTGGTTCAATGTAGCTGAGTATTAATATACACAGGTTATAGCTGTTGATTTACTTCTTATTAAGAGGAACACAGTCTTTTCTTATACTAGGGAGATAGTGACGTACTTAAATTTAAATTGCATTTTTACATTTTATATTTATGGAAATTGTGATTTATTATTATATGCATTGAAATATTATATCAAGACAGGTTGAGTCTAATATATTATTTATACTAATGCATATTGGGTCTATTAGTATGTCTCAGAATAAAACAAGTACAACAATAATAATAATTGAATAATAAAAGAAATTTTAGGGAGAAATACCATAATTTTTGTACTATAAGTGCTCTATAAGAATTATATCATTAATTATTATTATCTTCTAATACTTCAGTGTTGAGATATTTTAAATGGTTTTATTAAAATGAAGGTACATGAAAATTACCTCAAAAGTAAAAAAACTAAAGAATAAAATATTGTTGTTGTGTTCTAATATCAAATTAATCAAGTCTCTAGCGAACTTTCAATGGACACAATATTTTCACTAACTCACTAACAAGGTCTTATATTCTCTAATATGAAATGTACAAGGAAAAAAATAACCAATGATGTTTTGGTAGAATAATCAACTCAGTTGATGCCTTCTTTGTAACATAGTATTATAGGAACTAGGCGGGAAAGGGAGGGAACAAAGCAGACAACAGTTTGTCTTTAGAAGTAACAATAGCTAATCATTGGCTAATGATTAACAATAGCTAATCACCTAATAGTAACAATAGCTAATTGTAGTTGGGTGTGATTACATCAGATCCTGCAGGATCTCTTCATCTAATCAATCCGTCAATCATATTTGTGACAAATTTCTTCTAGCACCCTTCTTTTCTTCATTATCTTTCACTTCCTTCATTTGTAGTTTAAAAAAAAAAAAACACAACAAGCTGAGTTCATTCTGTGCAGTGTGGCAGAAAAGGAACTTTGTGGGTAGGGAGGGGTGCTAAGGATTAGTGTGATTCTGTTGTAAATTTCATGTGCCTGGATGCTCCTCCTCACTGCAAGTTGTTTGGACAGCCCTGAGCAATACTCGGTTTTCTGGGGACTTTATGCAGTACTTACACAGTACTGGGATCTATACTTAAAACAGGCCTCTTAATCACAATCTCACTTAAATGGCCTAAAGAGTCAAGAGAACTAAGCAAAGTAAGGCATGGACTAAGCAAGCTAGAACAGTGAGGAATAACGGGTCAGGAATACCTCAGACCACTACAGGTTGCTATTACTGTAAAAGGTGCCCCTGTGGGATTAATGGTAAGAAATGGACCTAGAAAGTGAACTTGTAGACCGCAAAGTTTGCCCTATTTGGTAGTAAGTAAGTCTGATATTGTGATGTGGCCACCAAAGATAAGGAAGACAACCAGCTCACAGCTCTAGATCCCCATGATCTCACTGCTTGCTCACTCTGCTTGTGGCTAGCTCTCTTTGGGTGTCCCTCCAAAGGGGAGGAGGGCTCTAGGGAGCTGCATCCACTGTACCCATTTGTGTCTGTATCTGGTTTTTAAATCTTTGCACCAGTCATTGCTGGTTTGGTATAAAGAAATAGCAACCATGAACCAGATCTCAGTACGCACTCACTAGTCAATAATCACAGACCAGCTCTGTGCAGTCGGCAGATGAAGGTAAGCTGCTTAGCCACATTTCATCAGGCTGTACAATTCAAAGGGGTCTGTGTCTCCTGATGTATTGGGGGAACACATTGCACTATAGAATATTTATTTTCTTAAAATCTAGTACTTATTCCTTGGATTGCAAAAGTAACATGCTCTTTGTAGGAACTGGAAAAATACAGGAAGAAGAAAAAAATAAGGTCACAGTCTTGAGATAAACAATTATTGAATTTTGATGCATTTCTTCCCATTATTTCTATGTTGGTAAAATTGATTTTTATGTTTTTGATGTATTTTAGATAGAGTCATGGTTAGAGTAACCTAAGGTCATCTGTTTCTTAAAACTGTCAGCTGGCAGCTGAGTGCTATATTTGGTTCATCTTACAGAGCTCTCTTTCTCTCTCTGCATCCCCCCCTCTCTCTCAGCAGTGAAGGCACTGTTGCTGGTAAAAGGTTCCAACTCTCACATCTGGAGGATATACTATTTAACTGAATTGACTCCAGTGAACAGGGAAATGAAGCTGGGTTTTGCGTGCTGTTTCTTTGTGATAACAAAGACAAAATCATCAACCAGCCTTGCTTCCAAGTATTAATCCTCCTAGGGGAACACTTTTAAATAAAATGTGTATAGAAACCCTTAGCTGCAAAGGCTTACTAACTCAGCCTCTGGTTCTGGGGCAGGCTCCCATGAGATTCAAAGTTTCATCATAAGCAGCCTCAGAAATGTGTTCATGTATTGCTCCTATAGTCACAACTAGAATGGGTATATGTATATGCATTTGAAAATACTTGTCAAAGAGGGGAGTGTGTTTGAAGTATTTCTACTTATTTTAACATTTTCCAACTCTTTAAAATTCTTACAAACCTAAGTTTGTGAAAATGTGTAGAGGCCTATACATTAAGCACTAAATATCTTGGTGGTGATATTTGGATGTGTTTTAAGAATTGTTGTTGTTTTATGAATTTCATCTCTAGCCTGAATTTTTTGAAAATGAAGTATGAATTTTACTAACAAAAATGAGATATCTTCTAGTTTGTTTAAAAAATAAAAAAGTTTTAAGTGATTAATTCAGCACTTGCCCTGGTTGTATCTGTGTTTATGTAAGGGGGAAGTTCAGGATGGTGAAACCAGCACAGAAAGGAGCAAATGCAGGCCTCCCTTATGGAGCAAGGCTTATTTGCTGTGTGTCCCCTGCTCAGAAACGGTCGAAATGATTCCTAGAAAAATGATATAGCATTTGTCTTTCTGAATATGGCAGCAGCATGAATATTAATTTTCAAGGATTACTTCAGAATTTTATATGCTTTCCTTGCCTCCATCGATGGATTTTGAAAACCTTTAATCAAAACTATAATGTGACAAGTAAATATCATCCTATGCAATTTATATCACATTACTGAAGATACTTGAAGACTATTATTCTTAATCATTAAAAAAATATACTAATCTGCCCTCTACAGAGGCCAAGGCATACAGGTAATGCTTAAAACTATATTAAAATTGGAGAAAACATTCCTGTCTAGAAGAAACCTTCAAATAGGCTTTAGAATGTGAGTTACTGTAAAATTACAGTACTGATTACTCCTTTTTTAAAGTATATTAAAATATAGTTGACATATAACAATGTAAAAATTTAGGTATTCAATGTGATGATTTGATACACACACACACACACACACACACACACAGCAAGAGAAAGAAATGCTTACCAGATAAATAAACACATCCTATACCTCACATAATTACATTTTGTAGTTGTTTTTATGGTGAGAACATTAAAACTCCACTCTCATAGCAACTTTTAAGTATAGAATACAGTATCATTAGCTATAGTTGCCATACTGAACATTAGATCCCAGAATTTATTCATCTTTTAACTAAAAGTTTTAACATTTGACCAACATTTTATTTCCTCCACCCCTTAGCCGTTGGCAATCACCATTCTAATTTGTATTTCTATGTATTGTTTTCAGCTTTCACATATGAAATCATACAGTATTAGTCTTTCTCTCTCTTGCATTTTCAAAGTTCACCCATGTTGTTGCAAATGCCAGGATTTTCTCCTTTTCTGACTGCCTAATAGTCCATTTTAGGTATATTTGCCACGTTTTCTTTACACATGCATCCATCAGTGGACACTCAGGTTATTTCTATGTCTTGGCCATTGTAGATGGTACTGCAATTAACATGGGAGTACAAATATCTCTTTGTGAGATAGGGACTTTATTTTCTTTGGAGATATATCCATGGGTGGATTTGCTGGGTCACATGAGAGTTTTATTTTTAATTTTTTGAGGAACCTCAATACGATTTTCAAGAGGGAACGCACCAATTTGCATTCTCACCGGCAAGGTAACAATATTCCCTTTACATCACATTATCATCATAATTTATTTACCTTTTCTTTTTGAAAATACCCATTCTAACTGTTAGGGAATGATGTCTTATTGTGGTTTATATTTGCATTTTCCTAATTGCTAGTGATGTTAAGAAACTTTTCGCATACTTGCTTAGCTTTCCTGTATTTATTTTTGAAAAATGTTTAAGATTTCTGACCATTTTAAAATTGGACTGTTTTGGAGTTTTTTGGGAATTGAATTATGAGTTCCTTACATATTTTAGATACTAACTGTATCAGATACATGATTTGCAAATATTTTCTCTCATTCTGTAGCTTGGCTTTGCATTTTGTTGATTGTTTCTTTTGCTGTGCAGAAGGTTTTTTAGTTTGATGACTCCTACTTTCTGATTTATGCTTTTGTTGCTTGTGCTTTGGGTGTCACATCCAGAAAATCATTGCCAAAACCAATGTCAAGGGGCTTACCTTCTACAATTTCTTCTAGGAGTTTTATGCTTATAGACCTTGCATTTAAGTTCTCAATCCATTTCAAGATAATTATGTAAGTCATGTAAGCTGGGGGCTCAGTTTCATTCTTTTGCTAGTGAATAACCAGTTTTCTCAGTACCATTCATTGAATAAAATATCCTTTCTCCTTTCAGTATCCTTGGCTCCACTGTCAAATATTAGTTGATCATATGTGCATGGGTTTATCTCTGGGCTTTTGATTCTGTTCCATGGATCTATGTATCTTTTTTATGCCAATATAATTCTCTTTTCATTACCATAATTTCATAATATAGTGAGGCTTCCAGCTTTGCTATTTCTCAAGATTGTTTTGTCTGTTTGGGATCTTTTGTGGTTGTTTTGTCTATTTGGGATCTTCTGTGGTTCCATATGAATTTTAGGATTTTTTTCCTATTTCTCTGAAAAATGCCATTGGAATTTTGATGGGAATGCATTGAATCTATAGATGGCTTTGGGAAGTAAGGACATTTCAATAAAAACTCTTTTGATCCATGAACATGGCCATTTGTTCATTTGATTACTGATTCAATTTCTTTTTTTATTGGTGTATAATTGCTTTACAATGTTGTGTTAGTTTTTGTTGTACAGCAAAGTGAATCAGCTATGTGTATACATATATCTGCTCCCAACCCTCCATCTCACCTACCTAGGTCATCACAGAGCACTGATTGATTCAATTTCTTATTTGATATTGGTCTGTTCAGATTTTCTATTTCTTCATAATTCAGAGTTGGTTGTCTGTTTCTACATATTTATCCATGTCTTACAAGTTGTTCAGTTTGTTGGCATATAATATTCTTTGTGCTTTTCATATATATGTGTAGTATGAGTTGTAATGTCTATCCTTTAACTCATAATTGAGTTCTTCTCTCCTTTTTTCAGCTGAAGCTTTGTCCATTTTTGTTTCTTTCCAAAAAACAACTTAGTTTTGTTGATCTTTTCTATTGTTTGTTCTAGATTTCATTTACTTCTACTCTGATCTTTGCTATATCCCTCCTTCTGCTAACTTTTAAGTTTTTATTTTGAAGTTTTTGTCAGGCATTTCATATATCTCCACTTCTTGTGTGTCAAATCCTGGAAGCTTACTTCTTTGGTTGCTGTCTTATTCGCTTGATTCTTTGTAATCCCTGTAGCTTTGTGTAGGTGTCTGTATTTGAAGAAGTACAGTTCTTCCAGATTTTATGGATTTAACTTCAGTAAGAAAAGATCTCTGCCTGCAAGTAGAGGCATTCTGGAGCATGCTGTGACCCCAGGACTAGAGGTACAGGGCATTGAGAGCTGGAGCATGTGTCTGCTTCAAGTATAGGGGAATGTGATGTCTCATCTTGAGCTGCTGGGTTCATTGTGTAATCCTTGACAAACCCTGAGGGGAGTCCACAGTGTTTTCTAGGACTGTTTGGATTCTCAGAAGCACTAATAGTCCCCAAAAGCTGGGGACTAGGACAAACGGTGGTGGTGGCTGGAGTAGGCAGTGTGTACACACTCAGCCGTGGGCCCTAGCTGCAAGTACCTGGCTAGAGTAGGGCCAGTGGAAGACTCCCACTTAATGCCAGGGCCAGCTGCAAGAGCCAGGGTCAACTATATAATTACTGGCAGCTGTGGGAGTCCTGACTATCTGTGTGCACTCCTATGACCACAGGATTTCACCACAGGCACATGTACAGTCGTAGAGTCCAACAGCAGGAGTTGAGCAGGGGTCATGCAGGTGCATGGGTAAACAGGCAGCTGGAGCTGAGCCCAGTGATGCAGGAGATAGGAGAAAAGGAGACCATTAAGAATAGGAGATAAGATGGAAACTGGGCCAATGCACAGCTCTGGTGGCCTTGGCTATTGGTGTGCACTTCCATGGCTACAGGGTCTCACCACAGAGGAAAATACAGCAGTGGGGGCTGTGACAAGCATCAGGCCAGGAGTGTGCAGGAGCCCTGCTGGAGAGGCTGGCGTCAAGTGTGGTCATGGTGGTGGGGGTCAGCTGTGGGGGTCTAGGCTGGCCTCTCACACAGATAGAAGGCTGGGATAGCTGCTGTGTGTGAGAATCCTGGGACCTGGCAGGGGCAGGGAAGAGGAAACAGAAAAGGACTCAGGATAGGTGCCTGCAGATGCTACTACCTGGGAGACAAAAACTAGTGAAATCTGCAGGAGGTCCTCAGTGTCCATGGTACCCACTGGTTTCTTCGGTGGCAAAAGTTCCAAGGGTTCTGTCAAGGGCAGATCACTGGGATCCACAGTTGTTCCCATTTCAGGGCTGATGTTAGTCCAGTCTGCTCTCCTTCTTTGTGTCCAGCCTTTTCCATCTGTCTTAGCTTTACCACTCTCTTCTGTGAAACTGAATTGGGTTGTTCAGGCCCAATTGGAGTGCCCCCAAACTCTGGGTAAGCTGGTCACTCACCCATTTTCCCTTTCCCAGGAAAGGAAAATCTTTCCAGCTGGGGAGTTCCCTTTTGGTGATGAGCAGTGCCAACCTAGATGCTGGGGTGATGCAGGCAAAATAAAGTGGTTCTTCATTCCAATTTTGTATTCTCAGGTTTTTTCTTCCACTGTTTTGCTGAAGTTTCTTAAATGGGCTCCTGAGCTCTCCCAAAGCTGTTTTTGTTCATAATTGCCTCGTGGTTGATCTTCGTGGGAGGATGGAGGTTGGTGTCACCATTTTGGTAACAGTACTTGTAACTCTATGCCTGTGTGTCTCAAACAGAAGAATTTTGAAGAATCAGTCTATTTTTGAAAACCAACCTGGATAAAATATTAAGAATAATTTTTCTTATTATCATGGCTTACTCTGAAATATATAATCACTGGTAATTTATTCTGCATAAGCTTAGCACAATAAAAACCACCTGGGGTCTTAGGAGCATTATTATGCCTGTCATCTCAGTCACTTATTTGCTGTTACCATCTAGCCAACCTTCGTATCTAGGTTACTGCAAGAGTTTCTTGTTTTCAATCTATTGGTTAGAACCTTCCCAAATTAATCTTTCTAAAATCCAGTCAAGGTTTATATAGATAGTGCTGCTTAAAAACCATTGGATTTTATTCCATTACCTAGAGATAAAATCTATACTGATTATTCTGGTGCCAACACTCTTATCAACTCCAACCTGTTATATTATTTTAATTTTTCACAATTCCTCCTTTCACTCCTGTCAACTCAATCAGAGCTGCTGTCCTGAATCCATCATGTACTTTCTACTTCTGCCCTTGGCTTCATGCTATTTTCCCTGTACTTTATCACTCTTGAGTCTCTTTCCTTAAATCTCTCCAACTCCTCTCAGTTTCTGAGTACAGCTTATGGGGACTGAAGGAGAGAAGCTTGGCACATACCCAGGAGGTGCTACTCAAAAGGCCAGTCTTCTATCAGGGGAGGAACCAGTTAGAAGGCCATTACCAAGAAGACACTTTACAATCAATATTGGATAAAGGAGGCAGTTTTCAACCTGTGAGTAAATGGGGGGACCAATAGCCCTGAGATTTGATCAAAGGAGTTACCGAGTCAGATGATCTGAACAAACCGAAAGAAAGTGAACGTGAGAGTTGAGTTGAAGGATGTAAAAGGAGTGAGGTATCAGTGTGCCAGAGGCCAGTTTGGGAATTACTGTGTATCTTCTACTGCTGTACTCTGTTTTGGTTTGGTATGCTTTGCAGAGTTGAGGGAAATGCTTAAATTAAAAACACTGCTCAACTGTACACCCCATGCTTTTTGGCCCAGTTCAACCCAGTCTCCTCCAGATCTCTATGAAGCCTTCTTAGATCATTCAAGCATAGGTGTCTCACCTTCCTCTGACATCATAGCACTTGTTACTCTGTCTCTCACTTGGCAGTAAGCCTGTGCTTGCCTTATGACACTTTTTGTATTATGATTTAATTTTTATTTAAAACATTTTACCTGTTAGAAAAAACTTTCTGTGGTTATGTCTAACATAATCTCATTAGATTGTTAAATCTTCCTTCAGTATGGAGATGTGAATCTTTTATTTTATATCTTCCTCTTAATCTAACATAGAAATATGCTCTTTATAGGCACCTAAACAAATACTTATTACATGACCAGGAATCTTATATTTTAAAGCACTCTTCTCTTTAACCTGGCCTAAAATGCAAGCTGATATCCTAACCCTCCCTGAAACCATTTCTAAAACTCAAAATTTTCCCAAAAGTGTACATTCAGAAATAATTATGTTGATTATTCTGTAAGGAATATAGATGCAGTTCAGACCTATGCTCAAGAGAGAAACATATTTCAGCTAAAATTTTTTTGTTACAAGCAACAAAATCAACTCTGGGTAACTTAAGGAGAAAATAATGTATTATAAAGATACTTTGTAGTTCAAAGTTTACAAGAAGGCTAAAGAAGGGGACTCAGGGGAAAAACTGTGACCAAGACTCTAAGGCCCAATGTAACAAACCCATCAGAGTATCCCTTCCAAAAAGAACAAACTCTGACCACTTTTTTTATCCTTGTGTTCAGTTTGAAAATGTTTCCGAGTCTACAGAAAGAACCCAGTTGACCCAACCTGTCCTCTTGACTGACAGAGAGCAAACATCTTGACTGCACAAAAATATGAGGAGAGGTTATTTGCCCAAAGTGAATCCTGGTATTCTTACCAAAAGAAGAAGAATGGAAACTAGCCATCCAAATAAAGAATAGCTGGTATATTTCTCCATCTATTAGTGTCCTCTTTGATTTCTTTCACCAGTGTTTTATAGTTTTCTATATATATAGGTCTTTAGTTTCTTTAGGTAGATATATTCCTAAGTATTTTATTCTTTCTGTTGCAATGGTGAATGGAATTGTTTCCTTAATTTCTCTTTCTGTTTTCTCATTATTAGTGTATAGGAATGCAAGGGATTTCTGTGTGTTGATTTTATATCCTGCAACTTTACTATAGTCATTGATTAGTTCTAGTAATTTTCTGGTGGAGTCTTTAGGGTTTTCTGTGTAGAGGATCATGTCATCTGCAAATAGTGAGAGTTTTACTTCTTCTTTTCCAATTTGGATTCCTTTTATTTCTTTTTCTGCTCTGATTGCTGTGGCCAAAACTCCCAAAACTATGTTGAATAGTAATGGTGAAAGTGGGCACCCTTGTCTTCTTCCTGACTTTAGAGGAAATGCTTTCAATTTTTCACCATTGAGGATAATGTTTGCTGTGTGTTTATCATATATAGCTTTTATTATGTTGAGGTGTGTTCCTTCTATTCCTGCTTTCTGGAGAGTTCTTATAATAAATGGATGTTGAATTTTGTAAAAGGCTTTCTCTGCATCTATTGAGATAATCATATGGTTTTTATTTTTCAATTTGTTAATGTGGTGTATTACATTGATTGATTTGCAGATATTGAAGAATCCTTGCATCCCTGGGATAAAGCCCACTTGGTCATGGTGTATGATCTTTTTAATGTGTTGTTGGATACTGATTGCTAGAATTTTGTTAAGGATTTTTGCATCTATGTTCATCAGTGATATTGGCCTGTAGTTTTCTTTTTTTGTGGGATCTTTGTCAGGTTTTGGTATTAGGGTGATGGTGGCCTCATAGAATGAGTTTGGAAGTTTACCTTCCTCTGCAATTTTCTGGAAGAGTTTGAGCAGGATAGGTGTTAGCTGGAAGAATCAATATAGTGAAAATGAGTATACTACCCAAAGCAATTTACAGATTCAACGCAATCCCTATCAAGCTACCAACGGTATTCTTCACAGAGCTAGAACAAATAATTTCACAATTTGTATGGAAATACAAAAAACCTCGAATAGCCAAAGCTATCTTGAGAAAGAAGAATGGAACTGGAGGAATCAACCTGCCTGACTTCAGGCTCTACTACAAAGCCACAGTTATCAAGACAGTATGGTACTGGCACAAAGACAGAAATATAGATCAATGGAACAAAATAGAAAGCCCAGAGATAAATCCACGCACATATGGACACCTTATCTTTGACAAAGGAGGCAAGAATATACAATGGATTAAAGACAATCTCTGTAACAAGTGGTGCTGGGAAATCTGGTCAACCACTTGCAAAAGAATGAAACTAGAACACTTTCTAACACCATACACAAAAATAAACTCACAATGGATTAAAGATCTAAATGTAAGACCAGAAACTATAAAACTCCTAGAGGAGAACATAGGCAAAACACTCTCTGACATACATCACAGCAGGATCCTCTATGACCCACCTCCCAGAATATTGGAAATAAAAGCAAAAATAAACAAATGGGACCTAGTTAAACTTACAAGCTTCTGCACATCAAAGGAAACTATTAGCAAGGTGAAAAGGCAGCCTTCAGAATGGGAGAAAATAATAGCAAATGAAGCAACTGACAAACAACTAATCTCAAAAATATACAAGCAACTCCTACAGCTCAACTCCAGAAAAATAAATGACCCAATCAAAAAATGGGCCAAAGAACTAAATAGACATTTCTCCAAAGAAGACATACAGAAGGCTAACAAACACACGAAAAGATGCTCAACATCACTCATTATCAGAGAAATGCAAATCAAAACCACTATGAGGTACCATTTCATGCCAGTCAGAATGGCTGCGATCCAAAAGTCTACAAGCAATAAATGCTGGAGAGGGTGTGGAGAAAAGGGAACCCTCTTACACTGTTGGTGGGAATGCAAACTAGTACAGCCACTATGGAGAACAGTGTGGAGATTCCTTAAAAAACTGGAAATAGAACTGCCTTATGATCCAGCAATCCCACTGCTGGGCATACACACTGAGGAAACCAGAAGGGAAAGAGACACGTGTACCCCAATGTTCATCACAGCACTGTTTATAATAGCCAGGACATGGAAGCAACCTAGATGTCCATCAGCAGATGAATGGATAAGAAAGCTGTGGTACATATAAACAATGGAGTATTACTCAGCCATTAAAAAGAATACATTTGAATCAGTTCTAATGAGGTGGATGAAACTGGAGCCTATTATACAGAGTGAAGTAAGCCAGAAAGGAAAACACCAATACAGTATACTAATGCATATATATGGAATTTAGAAAGATGATAACAATAACCCTGTGTACGAGACAGCAAAAGAGACAATGATGTATAGAACAGTCTTATGGACTCTGTTGGAGAGGGAGAGGGTGGGAAGATTTGGGAGAATGGCATTGAAACGTGTATAATATCATGTATGAAACGAGTCGCCAGTCCAGGTTCGATGCACGATACTGGATGCTTGGGGCTGGTGCACTGGGATGACCCAGAGGGATGGTATGGGGAGGGAGGAGGGAGGAGGGTTCAGGATGGGGAACACATGTATACCTGTAGCAGATTCATTTCAATATTTGGCAAAACTAATACAATATTGTAAAGTTTAAAAATAAAATAAAATTAAAAAAAAAGAATAGCTGGTAGAATTGATGTACATTATAGTCCGGTGAATATAATGGTGAGGTTTTATAGAACAAGGTTCTTCTGTTGCATGAATTTTATAATCCATTTAGACATAAAGCAAGCTTAATGAGCATAGGGCAAAGAGGTTATTTAAAATTGGAATACTAGACTGAGGCTTTAACCTTGAGGTAGACTTGGAACCATAGTATGAGTCCAGGCTTTTGGACAGGAAGCACAATCAGGTCAATGCAGAGAGGGCAGAGAGTGGGCAAGTTGCCATGTGAGGATGCTTTCAGGATTTGGGCCTCACTGTTTGCTTGTATATTCCTTTAAGGTCATGTTGGCAATCATTCTGTTTTGTATTTAATTGGAACTTTATGTGTAAAAGGTAACTGTTTTACATTAAAGGGGAAAAGAGAAAAATTAACAAAAATATAGCAATGCTGTACCTGAGATGGATTTCTATTGTCCAACTGGTATTTAGGTTGCACAGAACTGTATTTAAGGACACAGGCAGTGAGTGAGATAAGCTGCCCAGTTACTCATCAAGCATCTCCAAATACAAAGATATTAAAACTGCTGTTTTCTTTTTCATTTAGTGTTTGGATATACTCATAAATTTTCAAAACATTTATCAAGTAATTTTATCTTGAAAAAAAATAATACCTTAAACCTGAGAATAAATCACAAATTATGAATTTTTTCAAAAGGACAGTTTTTCTACTGTCTGTGTTTCTCATACTTGTATTAGTTTTAACTGCTTCAGTTAAAGAATAGTGAGCACAAAGCTTACTATGTAAGAAGATTCTAGTTATTCTACTCTAAGCAGAGGGTCCCAAAGCTCTTGTATCTTCTTGGAAACAGAAAAATGTTCATGAGAAAATAAGATTCATTTAGAATGAAAAGGGCTAATGTTAGTATGAAAATGCTTTACAGAATGATTCTGGTTGCACATTCTCATCAAAACTGAGCAAGATATTTTATTAGTGAGTTTAGACATAAAAAAAAAAGGGCGATTAGAACATAAACAAGTAAAGATGACAAAAAATCAACATTTCATTTCTGTAACAGAGATGAACCAGTGAATAGTTGCTTGATATTTTTTATAAAAAGCACAGGAAGCAAGAAGACAATAAATAAATTGCATTTTCATAGCAAACATGGAACATCACTTAGCGAATAGACATTACTAAACTGATGAGATAACTTTGAATCTGTCATTAAATATTTAGAGCTTGATTTCTAAAAAATGATACTCATCTTTTAATCACTAATCTGTGATTAAATGTATACAATATTTTACTTGTTGGATCAAAGGAACTACAAAGTAAAAAGTTTTCATTTTTATGGCGCTTAAGGATTAGGTAGGGAGATGGATTCATATCCACCCTTTCCTTTCTATCAATTAGTCCTGGAATAAAAGAAAATTAAGAGATGTGTTTTATGGCAAAGTGAAGCTCCCCACAGTTGTATACAACTAAAAGAGAAAAATACAGAGCAATTAAGACATCCCAGTGTTACACCTTCCCAACAATTATATTTAAGTATTTCATCCAGTGTGCATAGAAAATATTCAGTATCTCGTGTTTAGTTCCCATCTGTAAAGACAGTGTGGGAGACTTCAGACAAAAGCCCTGGTGAAATATTTTACGTGCCTCACAATCACTGTTTAACATGAATATTGCTACTGGCAGACATCGAAGCACTTAAACCCAATTTTAAAATGGCCAGGAAGTGGTAATATTGCACTGAAGGGCACACTAAAATGTTTTTAATTCCATCTGCAGACATTAAACCAATGTGGAAGCTAGCAATTTTATTGGCTCTCTATAGAGCCCTTTCTACCACAGGAAAATAAAGAAAGCATGTTATAAAAATAAAGTTCTGTGGGGATGTCCTTAACAATATATAGTCCTTTTTCCTAAGAAAAACGTTCTTATACCATATCCCCAGGACAATGAACTAGGATGTATGCGGTTGTATGTTCTATAACATACATATTGTGTGTGTGTGTATACACACATACTTGACTGGAGGCTCAAATGTTAAAAGAATCTGCCTGTAATGCAGGAGACCTGAGTTCAATCCCTGGGTTGGGAAGACCCCCTGGAGAAGGGGATGGCAATCCATTCCAGAATTCTTGCCTGGATAATTCCATGAACAGAGGAGCCTGGCAGGTTACAATCCATGGAGTTGCCGAGTTGGACATGACTAAACGACACACATAATATATATACACACACATATACTTTTTCACATTACTTATTTTGAAAAAAGTGCATAAAAGTGTGTCTTTGAGGGATGAGTAAGGAAGTATAGAAGAAATTGACATCTCCACATAGCTTCCAAAGCTCTTGGGAATTACTGACCTGAGATTTTAACTCCAGGAAGGGCTTTCTGGTAGCAGCAGCCTCTCTGACTTCTTTGTCAGCTGGTGGTTAGAGCCTGTTTCATACACAGGTGCCAAGATGAGACTGAGACCGTCACTCAGCCTCAGTAGTTAGTACCTCTTGCTTCACTAACTGATGTCAAAATCCTGGTAACCGCAGTGGGAGAGAAAGATCTTTTAGATCACAGTGGAGCAGTTAACTAGAGGTTGCTTTGGGGAAGCTCGGTCTTAAATTCTACAGGGAAATGCCTCAAGTATTTGCCTGCAATGAAAGCAAAAGTAGAATCATCTCAACTTGAAGACTTAGGTACTTCTGTTAGACATAGAAAATATCAACTACAAAAATGTGGAAACACTAATACATTCAAAAATTCCAGAAAGATTATAATACACGTTTTAAAAGGGACAGCAGGTGGTAACATAATCTGAGAGTTGTAAACAGTGAACAGTTAGTTCTTTCTAAGGACTTTGCTACCCTTTACTCAATTTTTCAAAATTAGTAGCTGAATACTGAGTTTGTTGTGGAGCACTTTGATCAAAGACAGAGCTCATTTGCTTGTTCTTCCTTCACTGAATGCAAGTTAAAGCTGCCTGAGGTTTCAGACATTTCTAAGATGAAAGAACTTTTTAAAAAATTTGTGATTCTTTTATTTATTCCTCAGTTCAACAAATATTTATTTATTGACCATGGACTCTGGAAGCAAAGTCTAGGTATAATTTAATTATCTGCCACTTAATAACCCTGTTTTATTTTAATCATTTTTAAACTAATATAGATGCTGTATAATGTTATATAAGTTACAGGTATACAGTATAGTGATTCACGATTTTTAAAGGTTATGCTCCATTTATAGTTAATATAAAATACTGGCTTTATCTTCCGTGTCGTTCAATATATTATTGTTGTCATAATAGTCTGTACATTTTACTCCTACACCCATAGTGTACCTCTTCCCTCTCCCCAGTGGTAACCACCAGTTTTCTATATCTGTAAGTCTACTTCTTTTGTGTTATATTCACTAGTTTGTTGTATTTTTAGGATTACACACATAAGTGATAGCATACAGTATTTGTCCAACTACTTTCTAGTTTAGCAATTTATAATATGTGCCAAGTTTCATAGTCAGTATTTAGGTAGCAATTCCCATGTATTTTTCATCTGAAAAACATGATCTCATTTAAAACCCTTTCTCAATTTGATTTAAAGCCAATTTTCACTTAAGGTATTTTTCCTTCTTTACTGTCCCAAAGATATATATTTAGATGATCTTTGGTTTTAAACTACAACTGTTCAGTCAGCCTGTTAACAAACACTGGTAGTTGTTTAAGTTGCAGCATCTTATGATTCTATTGAACATCGTTGAAAACAACATGATTATGATCAAATCAAACCTGCAGTGGGTCTCTCTAGAATTTGACCATTGTGTGTTTCCATTGAGTTTCCATGTGGTCCCAAATAAGGCTCTCTGCTTATCCAATAACGGAGTGTGTAAAAACTACAAAAAAGACTGAACTGCAAAGTATCCTTTGCCAACTCTACTTCTCTGACTTTTGATAAGTCAAAAACAGTTTGATGTTATAGTTTCTGACAAGGGCCTTAAGTACTAGTATTCCTGGGATATTGATAAGGGCAAATTATTTTTTTAAAACTGTAATTTAAAAAAAATTTTTTTAATTGATGGAAAATTGCTTTATAATGTTGTGTTGGTTTATGCCAACAGTGCGAATCAGTCACACACACACACACACACACACATATACACACACACATACACACAGGTACGCACACACGCATATCTACACTTAGCTCCTTTCCCTCTTGAGCCTCCCTCTCCTCCCCTCATCCCACTCCTCTGAGTCCTCACAGAGCTCCAGGCTGGACTCCCTATGTTATACAACTACTTCTCACTATCAGTTTTACACATGATAGTGTATATATGCCAGTGCTACTTTCTCAATTCATCCCACCCTTAGCTTCCCCTGCCATGTCCACAAGTCATCCTATGCTTTCAGTATAAGATGTGTAGATGGCAGGCTGTCATCTTTTTGTGAACAAGCATACAATGTCTTAAGCAAAGCTCTTACATGAGGCAGGGACCTATGCTATGGCTTCCCTCATGCTGGAGCCTCCTAATAGTCTTCCTACTAATTCTCTTTTCTGGCTTGTTTTTTGGGGAATGAATATGTAATTAGGTGCAGATTTCCCACCAACATCAAAAATGTCCCCAAGTATTTAAAAAGCAAGTATAATATTGTGGCTTTAGAAAATAATTTCTGTTTTTACTAACACACTTTGTAAGAAATGGTTAGACTTCCATATTCTTTCCTCATATCTGAGAGACTTTATAGTAAATTGGATATTATTGCTAAATTCTAAGCTAGAATTATTTTTAATTTAGATATAAGAGACTGTCAGCAATAGACAACTTGTAAATTCTAAGAAAAAATTAGTGATCACCACTGACAATGGAGGGGATTCTGGCACAGGTTTGCCTCCATTCTGAAAGAAGGGCTTGAGGTCTAGATAAAGACAGCAAGCAGCATGGAATGGGCTTGTAGCTATCTAAAGACATAGCCATAGAAGCGTGGGAACAGTGTAATAGGTGTCAGTCAGTTTAGTCACTCAGTTGTGTCTGACTCTTTTTGACCCCTTGGCTTCCCTGTCCATCACCAACTCCTGGAGCTTGCTCAAATTCATGTCCATCTAGTCAGTGATGCCATCCAACCTCATCCTCTGTTGTCCCTTTCTCCTCGTGCTTTCAATCTTTGTCAGCATCAGCGTCTTTTCCAATGAGTCAGTTCTTTGCATCAGGTGGCCAAAGTATTGGAATTTCAGCTTCAACATCAGTCCTTCCAATGAATATTTAGGACTAATTTCCTTTAGGATTGACTGGTTGGATCTCCTTGCAGTCCAAGGGACTCTCAAGAGTCTTCTCCAACATCACAGTTCAAAAGCATCAATTCTTCAGTGCTCAGTTTTCTTTATGGTCCAACTCTCACATCCATACATGACGACTGAAGAAACCATAACTTTGACTAGATGGACCTTTGTTAGCAAAGTAATGTCTTTGCTTTTTAATATGCTGTCTAGGTTGGTCATAACTTTTCTTCCAAGGAGCAAGCGTCTTTGAATTTCATGGCTGCAGTCACCATCTGCAGTGATTTTGAAGCCCAAGAAAATAAAGTCTGTCACTGTTTCCATTTTTGCCCTGTATATTTGCCATGAAGTGATGGGACTTGATGCCATGATCTTAGCTTTTTGAATGTTGAGTAATAGGCATGGTCCTCACTCAAATTCCCTTTACTAGGATAGCATGCAGGTCCCTCAGTTGTTGTCAGTTTTCATACCCAGAGCTTCCCTCTTTTCTGAAGAATTCCCCTAGGCCAGTAAGAGTGACCCCGTCACTAGGAAACACATAGAAAATTCCACCCTTTTCCAGAGGGGAGGATCTGATGCCTCAAAATCTAGCTGCTGAGTAGAATGACAATGCACCCTGCTTCAAGGGAACCCAACTTGTGGTGGTCAATCTGGGGAATGGTTGACAGTCACATCAAATTTCCTCCTAATTTTCCATTTTATGGCATAAGGCTGAGAATTTACTAATTCAAACACCTTTGTCAGGCCATTTGATTTCTTAGGTCACTTAATAAAACCATAAGTATTTGATCGATTTTGATTCTTCATTTCCCAGACTGTTGGAAAGAGCAGAACAGAAGTAGGTTGTGGGGAGGAGAAACCTAATATAAGTTCTGATAGTTTGTCAAATCAGGTTTTCACGAAAGATTTTAATATAGTTAGACATAAATTCTTAGCAGGTACTGAACTGACATTTTTTGAATAACTCTCATGGAGAGCTATGCCTTACAGAATTTTTTTAAATTCTTGCATTTGAATGATAGATGAGGTCATGATTATTTGTGTGAGAATTAACATACACATATGAGTATGTACAGTAAAAACTAAAGCATTCAAAATGCATATGATCATTCTTAAGATAATTCCTCTTCCATGAATGTCATAATTATAACCACTCTAAATCCAGTCTTAAATAACAGTTTGTTCATTGATTAATTCCTTCAGTCACTTAGCAAGTATTTTTTGAGAGACTAACATAAACCAAACACCTTAAAATGAGCTGAGATACAACAGTGGATAATTCCCTTTCCGCACAAAGCCTACAGCCAGTCAACAATACGGACTAGACATGGCCATGGGCTATAACAATACAACATGAAAGTGGTGAATGCTGTAAGGAAGGAAGTACAGCAGAACACAATGGAAATGCACTTAATTAGAATAAGGATCAGAATAGCTTCCTGAAAGGAGTGACACTTTAGCAAAGACCAAAAGAATGAGGGAGGAGAGAGCTCAGGAAAGAATAAGTGCCAAGGCTCAAAGGTAGAGCACTGTATATTTGAAGAACTGAAGTTAGGTCAGGCCAGATTGAAATATATATATATAGAGAGAGAGAGAGAGTACAAAGGGAAGAGGTCATACAGTATGAGGCTGAAATGCTAAACAGTCCATCATCGGAGAGTCTCATTCAAATATTGTGTTCTCTTTGTTATGTAGTTAGAATAGGAAAAAGGAATCCAGAATGCTGGTGGCTAAAAGACAAGGAAGGGGAAAGCCTGTGAAAATAGAACAAAGGAAGGTCTGAGGACTGGAGTGAGGACTTCAGGTAGAACAAACAGCACTCCTGGCTAATCCCAATTTACATAGGGCAGGCCCAGGGGGAAAAGAAAAATATGTAAAAAGAGGAGCCAAAGGACCCGGTGTCTCCCTCACTCCCTTTCGCTCTCTTGCTCGGTCTCTCTCCTCTTTGAGTCTTTTGGGTTATCATGCCCTCATGCCTCGAGGATGTATTTTCCTTTATTTTCTAAATAAAAATGAGCTGTAACATGGAGCTGTGACACTGGTCTGTCAGAGAGCTGTAACGGTGGCCCATCTGACAGCTGTAATGCTGGTCCATCGCTTCAAATTTTTCTTGAGACGAGACAGAGCCAAGGAAATTACACACTCCCCCAACATCTTGAAAATAGGCTCAGAGGCTGAGGTCTTGATATAGGAGGTTTATTGGGGAGAGTTTTCAATATCAACACCTGTGAGGCAATGAAATCATTCTACTACCCAACCTCTCTCTCCCTGGGCTGGGAAGTTGGGCTGTAATATGATCACAACAAAGTCTTCAGCCAATCCCACAAGAAGCTCTGAAATAGGGATGGACCTTCAGAATAGTCTATGATTGTATTCAGGAAACTAGAATTTTATGCTTCTGAATGGAGGTGTCATTGGATGACGGCTGTCCTGGGGAGGGTATAAACTTGTGCATGTAGGTTCTCTTCAGCTGAGGGAAAGTCCCAGGGAAGGACAGAATTTAGAGCTGTTAGCTGCAACACTACAATGAACACTTGAATTTTCAAAGAGATCTAGGAAGTGCATCCCATTGTAATAAAGTATATTAAAGATGCACTGTATAAACCATTAGAATGGGAAATGGGGGTTTAAGCACAATAAAAGAAGAGACACAATATGATGTGCTGACCCTTTGTGGCCCTATGTCTGACCTTTTGTGACCCTATGGACTGTAACCTGCCAGGCTCCTCTGTCCATGGGATTCTCCAGGCAAGAATACTGGAGTGGGTTGCCATGCCCTCCTGGGGATCTTCCCAACCCAGGGATTGAACTCATGTCTCTTATGTCTCCTGCATTGGCAGGGTTCTTTACCACTGGCACCATCTGGGAACAGATGGTGGCTTGAAGCAGGGTAGTGGCAGTAAGAATGAAAAGTTATTGATAGGTCTCAAAGATACTTTAGAAGTAGAAGGGCAAGATTTGGCAATTTGTTGTGAAAAAGAGAGAGGAATCAGTCTATAACCCAAATTTTTAGCTTGGGTAACTGTGAAAGGAAACAAAGTAAGAGAATGCAATTTTTAAAATTGTTAATTACATTTTTTAATGATAGGATGATGATAAATTCAGTTTTGAAAACACAAAGTTTAACAGGAGCATGCATGTGAGATTACTAAAAAGTATATAAATAAAAGAGTCTGGAATATAGGAAAGTGCTATGGACCGGAAACAAACATATGGGGGCCATCGGTATAGGGCTTCCCTGGTGGCTCAGACTATAAAAATCCCGGCTGCAATGCAGGAGACCTGGGTTCAATCCCTGGGTCAAGGAAGATCCCCTGGAGAAGGGAGTGGCTACCCTTTCCAGCATTTTTGCCTGGAGAATTCCATGGGAAGAGGACCCTTGCAGGCTATAGTCCATGGGGTGGCAAAGAGTTGGACATGAATGAGCAACTAACACTATCAGTATAGAGGTGGTAATTGTGGCCCCAAAAGAGATCAAGATGGCTCAAGATAGTGTATAAAGTAAGGAAAACAGGAGACCTAGGAAGGAATCATGAAGATTTGATTTTCTTTTTCAGTGAAGCTTTCATTAAGTTCCTACCCTGTACTTTCAACATAAGGAGGAGAGGGGGGAAAAGAATAGTATTTTTTTGGACATCTTTGTTATAGCAAACATATCTCAGTATCTTATTTTACAACCCTATGATTTTGGATTATCATCACCATTAAACAGACAAGAACAAAGCCTCAAAAAACTTAAGCAACTTCCAGAAGGCATAATGATATCAATTAGTGAAGCCAGAAGCTCAATTTCAGTCTGCCTAACTGTGTTGTACTATGGTTTTTACACTATACTGAGGCTAACTTCAAATGATCATATACTTCAGGTTTATTGTGAATTATAGTTTTTACAGTCATGATCTTACTTTGGTTGATATAGTAACATTTAAACATTAAAAAGTAAAACTAGAGAATTCAAATCTGCTTCAGGGAATAAAGATAGGGTCTCCTACATTCTTAAATCTTAAAGAAGATGTAGACATTTATTCTCATCAAATAGAAGAATAAAAGAAAAGGGCTTTACCTTTCATTAACCACTTTGTAAAGAACTGCTTCTATTTATTCTAAAGGGAATTAAAAATGTATAACTATAAGCATTTAGGACAAATTTACCTCACAACAAAAGTGTATGTATTGTTAGCACTGATGTTATTTATTTATGTGTAAGCTAGAATTACATGCACATCTAGGACCCAGGCTTATGAAAATGAAAGAGTTTCTCAGGGCTGGAGAAACTATGACTATGCAGAGGCCAATTCTAAGCTTTCTTGCAAAGGTTCTGAAAACTGCCAGCCACCCCATGGTTTCTGTTGATAGAGATGCATCCGCAATGCTTAATCAATGCTCTGTCTTGGTTGATAACCTGCAAACATCTTCTCTAACACAGAGAATGGGAGCTTAATCTTCAAGATGGGGGACTGAGAGAGAGAGTAATGGTACCACCAGGAATTGGGTGCTATAGTCATAAGTGTGACACCATCCATCAGCTCTAGGCTTCCTGTGGATACACCCTCCACATAGAAGTAGCATCCACTTATCACCACCCCAGTGGTGAGGCTTGAATACATTACCTTTAATGAAAGGTCACTTAGGTCAAGTGCAATTATATGAGTGGATGCCGTTTAAAACTGGAAAACCTCATAAACTCTTGAAATTAATGTTAAGTTATACATATTTCAGAATTCCCTGCAAGCCCCAACCAGGAGCAGAAAGACATTGTTTTAAAATCATCCTTTATCTTTTTAAATTTCTTTGGGATGCTGGTTTTGACATTAAGATTTAACTGGGCTAAAAGCTGCCATGTAGCCCATGAAAAATTATCTTGCTACCTAAGAAGAAAAACATTTGAAATGTGCAGGTCCCATTCATCATGAATGTGGCTTTTTTTTAAAGGATGAAAATAGAAGAGTATTGTGATTTTTTAAAAAAAAATACATAATTTTAAAACTTGAAGAGATTAAGATGCACTTACATTTAGTCTCATTTATTTTGTACATTGTTATACAAGTTATACAGATTCACAGATGGGAAATATATTCAAGGTCATACAAGAAAAGAATATTTAATGGTAAAAGTCAGACTCCAAGTATTTTATTCCAATTGAAAATATATGTCACAGCACTGTAGTGCTTTGCTTCATAATTTCTTGATAAGTATAGGATGATAAAATACTATCAATTGATATGCACTAGGTAAAAATGTCAAGTCATACATTTAGAAATTTCAAGGACACTAAAAATGTGCTAAAACTAAAGACTCAATTTGCCTGGGGTAATGGCATTGCTCAGTTTTAAAATATCACACATAAATCAGTCCTTTAATGAATTTCATTTTATTGCCTTCATTTCTTTAAAAAAAAAAAAGTTTCCCCTGTTATTGAAGATGTGAAACAAAATGCATCGACAGAAATTAATAGGCAATGGAACTTGATGAATTCTCCTGGAGAATATTTTTATGATGAAAGCTTGGCATATGTTCCTGTGATTAATCATGACAATACACAAAAGCTCGGCTCCACATAAACAGCCTATTCCTTCTTTCTGGAATATTCTTCTCTTTTTTCTTCAAAGATGATTAAGTGCTCCACCCTCTCCATAGTCTTCCCTGTGATAGCCCTACCTCCACTCCTCCTTCCAAATCCCACTTTCCCCAAGAAGATATCTCAGATAACCAAAGGAGGAAAGGATCTTGTTCTCCTTTGAATCCCAATGTACTTCAGACTTCCAGCACCCAACACTGATCATACAGTATAATATCAGCATGTGTTCTCTAGACCTTAAACATTCCAAAAGGATTGAGTTTTATGTTCCAGAAGATAGGTGTGTGGGTAAGGAGTCAATAGATATTCCTTGCCAATATATTGAGTACACAACAAATGATTAAACACATCAGAAACTAAGATACTTTAAAAATTCAATCAGTGGGTCATTGGTTACCACACAAGCTAAAAGTAAGCTTTCCCTAGGAAACATGGATACTTCTAGTCTGATCACCTTTCCTATTAGAGGAAAGTGAGAAGAAAAAGGAATTAGTTAAAAAAAAAAAGGTCAAATAGAAGATTTTCAATTTAATGTAATCTGAAGGTTTAGTTGACTAAAAACAGTCTTCCTCTGGCTGACCAGGGACCAAAATGCCCATCTTTACCCAATGGAAGCAAGAGGGGTAGAAGTGAAAACTATTGACAGGTTGTCACATGCCCAGTGACAAAATTTCCTACTATAATTTATGACAGTCCTATGAGAGAGGCATTATTATTCCCATTTTCTACCCTACAATATTTGCCCTGGCTGCTCTGGAACCAGGAATTCGGAAAGAATATGGTCAAGATGTGGCATTTCATGTATGTAATATTTCCTCTGCTCTGTTTTATAAAATAAATTTATGTTAAATGAAATAGTGTAAGTGTTTTTAACACTCATTAGTATATATCAAATGTTATTGCTTATTAAAGGTTAACAATGAGGGCTTAACAATTAAATATCAAACTATTGACATATTACATTTAAAAATTATCTTACATTAGTGAAGAAAGATTGTGAGTTGGAATGTGCTCTAGAAATATCTTTTCTTTAAATAGCACAAATCAAAGTCAAGTTTCATCTGATTATGAATTTATCAAGCTAGCCATGTGGAGCAATTGCAAAATTGGGGTTTCCTCTAACCTCCAAATCCTATGACTGGTTGATTTATAATGTTCTTTAATACTGGAATTAGAGTAAATTTTTCCACCCAATTAAGCTTGCTGACAGAGTAGTTCTATATATATGTGGAATTTGCCTGCATTTGGAGCCCTCTTGCCTATCCCCTGCTAAGAGGGAAATGTTTTCTAATCTGAAGACATTTGCAGCTGTTGGACTAGTTGACTAATCAATTTTGAGGGTTTTTTTCCCCAAAATAAAAATCATCTGGGGACTATTTGTTACTCAGAATAATAAGAGCTTGGCATTTCTGAACATCTGTTCATCACTGGATTTTACAAGTGTTCTGAGCCAACCTCTGAAATCCTGAGCTTCTCTTCCAAAATCCAAGTAGAGACCTGAATAACAGAGATTCTCCGTGGCAGGTGTGGGGTTAGGATTGAACATTCCTTGTTCGTACTTTCCACCTTACATCAAGGAGGCCCCATACTTGCTTAGTAGTATCCTGCGGTGTAATAAGATGCAAAGAGCCCTACATGCAGAGTTCTACTGTCTTGATGCATCTGGGCTCCATTTTAATAGAAGCAAAGAATCAGATAAGTGACTGCCTTAAAGACCTCATGCAGATCTGGTAAGCATCTAGGTCTCTAGGGAATAAAGTTATGAACATGCCTTGTAAAGTATCGGTCATGTTTACACTAACCACTGCAAGGAGATCCAACCAGTCCATTCTAAAGGAGATCAGCCCTGGGTGTTTCTTTGGAAGGAATGATGCTAAAGCTGAAACTCCAGTACTTTGGCCACTTCATGCAAAGAGTTGACTCATCAGAAAAGACTCTCATGCTGGGAGGGATTGGGGGCAGGAGGAAAAGGGGACGACAGAGGATGAGATGGGCTGGATGGCATCACCGACTCCATGGACGTGAGTTTGAGTGAACCCCGGGAGTTGGTGATGGACAGGGAGGTCTGGCGTGCTGCAATTCATGGGGTCGCAAAGAGTCGGACATGACTGAGTGACTGAACTGAACTGAAGTGAACTGAGCACAACATTCTCATCAACTTCTTCAGTTACCAAAAAAGTGTGGCGGGGCGGTGGGTGGCAAGAGGAGGGTGACTCAATGTATATGAGGTCACTACGAAGAACATGTTTAGAGGTTTTGCTAAATGGAATGGAATACATTGCAAACTTTTTATAATCCAGCTATATCTACCAAAAAATTCTAGGTTGTTTGTTTTTCATTTCAATAATTTATTTTTTCATTTATTTTACCCTAGTCAAGAAATCCTGTGTGTTGACCAAGCCCTAGGTGATTCAGACAGTAAAGAATCTGCCCACAACGCCAGAAATCCTGCTTTGATCCCTGGGTTAGGAAGATCCCCTGGAGGGCATGGCAACCCATTCCAGTATTCTTGCCTGGAGAATTCCATGGACAGCAGAGCTTGGTGATCTACAGTCCATGGGATCCCAAAGAGTCAGACATAGCTGAGCAACTTTCATTCATTAGGGACAAATATCTATGTGGCCTCAGGCAAGTTATCTACTTTTTCCACATCTTTTTCTAACTGAAAAGTTGCAAAGTAGGAAAGAAATGGGGCAAAAGGAACAAATGGGTCTGGGTTACCCAGGTCGACATTTACAGCCTTAATTTTCTACCCCCAAAGGAACACTGGCCTTAAACAAAGGGAGCTCTACCGATTTAGAGTTCTATGTACTCACAGATGTTCGCATCAAAATGAGAGAGTCAAGACTGGCAATTTGAAGACAGCACTTCTAAAACTGTGTTCCAAATACAATAGCTTAATTTGGAATTCTGTCTAAAAGTGACTTTGAGGACTTTGTAGAAGTAATAAAGGATGGCACACCAAAAATGTATGTTGACTGTTTGATATGCTGATACACTAAAATTTTTTATTGAACTGAGGTCCATCCTGTGTGTTGTGTTAGGTCACTCAGTCGTGTCTGACTCTTTGCGACCCCACGGACTGTGGCCCGCCAGACTCTTCTGTCCATGGGATTCTCTAGGCAGAATACTGCAGTGTTTTCCCATTTCCTTCTCCAGAGGCCCATCCTGAGAAAACATAAATTCTGAAAGTAAATTAATACTAAGGGAATCTTGGAAGAGCCGTGTGCACTTTCTCCATCTTTTTTCTTTAATACAAGGAGAGGTAGGGTAGAGTGCTGAAATCTGTTTAACACCTATCATAGGGTTATTATAAGAATAAAGTAGTAAATCAAATGTGAGAGTCTGGGGAAACTAAAACATATAATACCAGGTCAAAATATTAAACTCTATTAATAACATATATCATTTTTATAACTTTTAGAGTATTTTCAAATAGACTACCGATGTCCAGCTTCTCTTAATCTTTACATTTGAATTTAATAAGCATGTAGAGAATAAAGTAAAGCTGCTCTTAAAACTAGGTTTAAAAAAATGTTTTTTAATCAAGCCACTGCCTGTTCTGGAAAAAATAAATGTAACAGCAGCTATTAAATGATATTTTCAATGAAAATTTGGTGTCCTTTTACAAAGTAAAACATCTTTTTAAAGGATATATCATTATTCCCAAGTTTTTATATTTAATAAAATCTGTATTTGTGTATGTTTGTTTTTCTTAAAAAATTGAACACATCTCTTTCTTCTTCCCAGGGACCCATCTCAACATCCTCCCGTCCACATATACTCCAATCTGGATGATTCTCCTTTTTGTCTAAAAGCTTAGATATTCTGGTGTGCGTATGTGTGTGTGTTTAATGAAGAATGGCAGCTCTGAAGAAGGCAAGAAAGCTTTTTTTTTTTTTGAAGAATGCCTCTTTCTAGTTGAAGTAGGACACCTGCTTTGAATATATCCTAGCCTGTTAAGAGGAGAATCCAATACTGAAAAATATGGAAAGGCAAAATTACAAATCCACAAACAACCTGGTTCATTAGCCACAGATTACAGAACAGATTTAAGTGAAAGAAGTCTCTGGACTGCCTAGGGATTCATCGTTAGCAACAATCATTTTCTTCCCCTCTCTCTCTCTCCCAACCTTTGTCTCTGTCTCCTTCCTCTCCTTTTCTCCTGCTGGAAGTCTGATTCAGAGCAAGAGATGCACTGCAGAATAGCAATAGACCCAAAACCCCAACAGTGAGCCTAAGAAAACCTTGTCAGCGCTGGCCACCATTCACATTAGGCAACACAGTAACTGGCCAATCTAATAAAACATCTGCTTTGATCATTTTACTTATTGTCCATGAACTTTGGATTGCGGCATCACTTAAGTACAGCTGCTTTTCCCCAGCTCCTTAAGGAAAGAGATCACTTGAAATAACCGGATTCCTCAGGCCCTTATCACGTGAATTTCGTGAGCCTCATCCTAGTCGAGTCCAACACAGGCTCAAGGGCACTAAATTTAATCATACCTGCACCAGGTAGGTAATATATTTTCAGGCCACTTCTCTGTTTCTACTGATATATAATCTACTTCTTCATTTTTATAGAATAGCCTTCATATTTTAACTATTTAGGGGTCATCTCAGAGCTCTCTAGAATTTTTTTTCTAGAGCTGAATTTTTGTCTTCATTAGCCCAATTTTCTTATAATAGAAATTAGCTTGCTTTCATTCAGTTACATGTTTCTCTGTCTCTGTGTCCCTTTCTCTTTTCTCTCTCCTCACCCCTCTTTCTCTCCCCCATCCCCCCCCCTTGCCCACCCACTTAGGACCACTGATACTTAGCTCCCTGGGAAGTATAAAAGAAGTTTATAATCACCTCAGGCTGATTATCTGTGCTATTAGTGTGCTATTAGACAGTTATTCTTTTCTTCCTCCTTTGTTATTAAGAGAACCCCAATTTAGTTTGAAACATCTAATAATACAACTTAAAAGCTATCTTTCCCAGCTTCCTCTCTCGCAACCCATAAGTGGCCATATAACAATTCTGGCCAACGAGGCCCCGTGAAGAAGTCAGCTGAGGATTTCTGAGAAATTCGCTTTCCTGACATGGGCTCTAAACCTTCCTCCTTGTATTTTCTTACATCCTGCCTGAAATGCCAAAGTGATATGCTTAACTAAATGCTATGGTCAGAATGGATTAGAAACTGTTCTTTCAAAATTCATATATACAAGCAATGTTTCTTAGAGCATGGGGAACTATTCCAGTTTGGGGAACTTTTACTTAAAATGTAAAATTATAGGCCTGAATTCCAGGTACTACAATGCAGACATTCAAAAATTTATGCCAAAATACCTCTGATCTCTGAAGGTAGAAGACAAAGGACACTATCACATCTGCAGGTGCAAAAGATCATCAATCATGCCACCAACACCAGGAGAGGTCCCCCACCCCGCCATTAAATCCTCTCCATTCTCTAATCTCAATAAATAATAACTGGCAGAAGATGATATATTTTCAAAAGACGCTTAAACTGCAAAGATGAAAAGGAGGCCGAGAGAGCGTCATGACCACAGTAACTTATGCTCCCATCTGAGAAATGGCCGCTGAGCCAGGAACAACATTTCTCAGCCTTTCATTGCATCTAGGTGGAGTTATGTGACTCTTCCTCACCATCTAAATATAAATAAATATAAAAATAAACCAGTCATGTGTGCTTCTTCTGGGCTGAAGAGGTAGGTGTAACTCTTCATTATGTCTGTTTTTTTTTTTTTTTTTTTTGGTCTGTTAGCTGATTTTGGGTACCTCGAGGCAAGAAGAGCCACAGAAGGACTCATGAATGATCATGTGGAAGGTCACTTGCCAACTAGGAACAACCACAGAGATCTTTGCATGAGTAAGACAATTTCATTGTACTAAGCTACCAAGACTTTTGGGAGTATTTGATGCTGAAACTAGTGTTACTCTGATTAATATTAAGGGCAAAAAATTGAAATCTCAAACTTTACTGAGCTAAGCCTGAGATAACCGAGAAAGCATTAAAGTGATTGAGCTAACATAGAAATAATTACATTTTCTGCCATTAGGCAAAAATGGGACATTAAAATAGAAATTAAATTAATTTATAGGGAAATGAAGAAAATTGCAATTTTGTTCTCCATTGAGTTTACAATCTATAAAACCTATACCTGCCAGGTAGTAAACATATTTTAATTTTGATGTGTCTATTTGGTTTGGGTATAGTCTTGCTGTTCTGCAAAGAATTTCCTCACTGATTTCTGTAAGGAAGTGAAATAAATAATATGCTCCTCATTGCTATAGATGGAGGAACCCAGTAGGCTACAGTCCATGGGGTAGCAAAGTCGGACACGACTGAGCAATTTCACTTCACTTCACTTCATTGCTATTTAGGGAAGTAGACGCTACTGAAATATTTCATTTTTTTCTGACTAGATTATTTCGAGGTCATTGTGATTTGGGTTCAAAAGTCAACTGCTGCAAAGTCGCTTCAGTCGTGTCTGACACTGTGTGACCCCATAGATGGCAGCCCACCAGGCTCCGCCGTCCCTGGGATTCTCCAGGCAAGAACACTGGAGTGGGTTGCCATTTCCTTCTCCAATGCATGAAAGTGAAAAGTGAAAGTGAAGTCGCTCAGTCGTGTCCGATTCTTAGCGACCCCATGGACTGCAGCCTACCAGGCTCCTCCATCCATGGGATTTTCCAGGCAAGAGTACTGGAGTGGGTTGCCATTGCCTTCTCCCAAAAGTCAACTATGTTTCTTTAAAAGTTAAGTTTGGTAAAAACTATGAATGCTATCATTTTTTCCTCTAAAATTAGAGAGCTTCTATTCCACTGTACCCAGGAACCCTCTACAAACTTAGAGCAAAACTTTTGATTTGCAGGGTAATCTTGTTCCAGGTTTTTAAAAAGATGTCAGTATTATTATTCCTGACAATATAAAGAACAGCTTCTGGTTTAGAGAGGTGTTCTTGTGACCTAGTTGAAATATCTGATGAAGTTCTTCCATGCCCAGTGGGAGGCACCATGAGCTCTTCAGTTTAGTTGATTTCAGCAAGATAACAGACCAAACTGGGAAGAAAAAAAAAAAAGAAGAAGAAAAACCTCTTTTCTAAATTAGTGAGACACCATTTTACTTAGGAGTTGCATATGTTTCAAAGGTTAGAGCTTTAATTCAATGTCCATTTATTCTTTTGTAGAATCTTTCTAGAAAGATACAGCTTTAGACAACCTTGGATTGTGAGTATAGGCTGAGTATGAGGTGAAATGGCAGATGGGATTATTTTTCCTTCTTCATTCTGAAAAGGTTATCTACAGCTTTCTCTTTGCATCTATTTGACAACAGTGTAGTTATAAACCCATTGTTTCCCAGGTAACATTCTGCTGCAAAAATAGGATAATTTTTCCCATAGAAAAGCCAGACATAAAATGAGAAAAGTTCTCATTTTGTGGGAAGATAAATCCACTTAGAATAAGTGATCATTCTTTAGGATTTTACCATAAACCCAAAACAATATGCTAAGGGAGAATGTATGTTGGAGAAGCAGCCCACTTTACCTTAAAAACAGAACCCTAGCTTCATTGAGAGTGGCAATGGGTTCAGCTAAAAAGTTATTCCACATGTGTTCCCAGCAAGGGGTGGCATTTTTCAGTTATAGCACATAAGACACGAATCAAAGTCTCTAGATGATCTTCTGGGAAAGCTCTTAGAGAAAGCTCACTCAGCTGGCACTTGCCTTTTGCACTCTCTGTCCTCCTGCCTGGAATGTAGTCAGGATAAAAGAGGCGGGGCAGCCATTTTGAGACCACAAGGCAACAAGTCAGGATAAAAGCCACATATTAAGGACTGCCAAGAGGTAGGAAAAATGGGCTTAGATTCCTGAGGACTGTGGGTCTGCCAGGATTGTGAAATCCTAACTTATGTCATTTGTCTCAACTTAATGTCACATGGGTAAAACAAAACCTCTATTTGGTTAACCCAGGGAAAGTTAGATTATATCTTATGGGCTGTCAAACCTAAACCATGTTGATTGAATTAGGTTGCAAGGAAAACACTAAAATAAATTTATAATAGTTTCTAAGCAAGTATTTCAGAGGCATTCATTTATTTTGAAAATTATTAACATGTATAAATCATTTTTATATGTTCTTTAAAATGAGTCCTCCAAGGAACTCTACTTGGCAACAACATACACAACTCTCATAGAAGGGTCAGTATGAACACATTTTATCCCTCCATTCATTAATTCAGTGAACATCTACTGAGGGCACAGTAACCACTGTGCTGTGGACAGGGATGCAAAAATGAAAAACAAGTGCCTGACTGCAAGAACCTGCATTTGCTTGAAAGTAATGGATGAAATAATAAAAGCAATAAGATGAAGTCTTTTTTTGAAACATTCTGTTTTCCAGTTCTCTGCTTCCTATGGGTTATTGCAGGTACATTAGCTCTCCAAGAGATGGATAAGCACCACAATCAACATTAACAAAATAAAAGAATCTGAACCACCAACATGGTATCCAGTGCTAAATGTTCAGAGCACTATCTCATAATTTGAAATTTTAATTAAATGTCATACCAGTGTATTCATTACAGCCGTGAGAAATAATTGGAGAAAATTTCTCATTCTGTCCATGACAAAACTTACTTTTTCCAAAATTAGAGAACTGCTAAAAGCAGATATTGAGTGCTATTCCACTTTGTTTTGTTATTTCTATGAGTAAAAAAATTATTGTACATCAGACCTTTACACCAGTACCAAAGGACAATTATTCACAGTGGTATAGTCAGCAAAATATTAACACCAGTGAGTATCAGGAAAACCACTTGCCAGTCACCTCTTCCTCTGTGTCACCATCAGCACATCACTTAACTTCTTTCCACCTCTGTTTACTTAGGGGTTAAATAATGGTGAGGAATTAAATTAATGTGTTTCATTGAACTAAAATTCTCTTATTTCCCTGCTCTATTCTCTGCATGATGCATTAGTAGACAAGTTTCCCAGCTAAGAGCAGCACATTAAGATTATTTTTAAATGATGCATGGTGGCTTCTCTGTTTCCGTTGCCTCGGGAATTATATATCTTAGGCCATATCCCATGTAAAACCACAATTTTATATATAATTAAACAATATGTCTCTTGAATTAATAATACCATATCACTCTACTCAGGCTCAGAATATAGGACTGGTTTTATTATTTCCAGCTTTTAAGGACTTAACTTATATTGCACCCGTTTGAGATAATTCAATGAAAATTAGATGGAGAGTACATTGTTTTAAATTTATTGTTCAAAAGTATATCCGAGATATTCAGGAGTGAGTCTAACAAAGCTTATTTAAAAGCACAGTGATCTTCTTGCCTCATTCAGATAAATTGCTTTCAAAGTCTAAAAAAAAGATTCATTATATGCAAAATCTGGATGCTGAAATTCAGATCTTTTTTGTATAGAAAACAGAAGTAATTAACACATCTGAAAGTTATCTGCAAATCACCACAGAGAGGTACCTGCTTCTCTTCCTACTTTCATGAAAATATCTGAAACTGAAATATATTAAGTGCAACCAGTTTAACCCCCCACATTCTGAATTTGATACACAAGATTATAAATGCTATCATCTTGCTTGCAACAAGATGTTCAAGGGACATGAACACTCTTTATAAAGCCTTTAGTTATCACCCTGCAAAGCAACTCACACCTGCAAGTATTCCTCTCTCACAAATACATGCGTTCCCTTCTACTCACCACAATGAGTTAAAGGTAGACAAAAGCTCCGTGGCAGCCTTTGAGTCATTACTTTGCTCTACCATTCCTTTCATTTTAGGTGTCATAGCACAGTCCTTTACAGAGAACCATTCATTCTGCTAGGTTTACTGCAAACACTGAAAGAGGTGTCTGGTACTTGCTGGAAGATTTGGCTTTTCTGCTTCTGGTCACTCTCCCCACAAAAAGAGCAAGACCAGTTTCTGAGCTATTCTTAACTCTCCTTCCAAAACATTTGAAAAGAGAAAGACAAGACTTCTCGATTTCCATGCAAACTCCCAGCCTGCCCGCCTGCCTGCTGCTGCCAATACTTCTCACTCTTTCTGGTGATGACACTCAGCAAGCTCCCCAGCCCCGATGCTTCGTTATGTAAGGCTGTCTAGGTCAAGTGTAGGAGACACACTGCTGGCCTGTGAAAACTCATGGAACTGTTCCTTCAGATTAACACTTCAGGGACTATGGAAGCTGAAGGAAGCTGAGCTTTCACTACATCTTTTGGGGGTAAATATTGTTTTTTTTTTTTTTTTTGCATGAATCAGTGGTTTATGTGCTATAGTCTTGGCAGATGCCTGTCAGCCATGCTGAGAGGTGCAGAGAGAAATTATTAAGAGATTTCAGTTCTGTCAGCATGCTTGAATAAACATAGGAAGTCTTCTAGCCATCCTAGCTTTAAAACCTTTAACGAGTAAATGAATCATAAATCAGAGTTTGCTTGTCAAGCATCATCTCTAACCATCGAGGAATGCATGTTGATTTGACTGTTTAAACTGACTGCAATCCATTTGCTCAGAGGTGTTGTAGGAGAGCATTATTGGATGGGGCTATTAGCTGAAAGAGATTTACTGCAGTTCTTGGCTATTATTTTGCCCTTGTCTGATTGCAAATTTGTTTCACTTGTAAATGAGCTGTATGTTTTCCTATATTTGTCTTTTGTTGTGATAGTTTGTTATAATATGAGAATGGAGCCTGCATAACCTGGCAGTTAGGTGACTTCAACGAATCATAAATCCTGTCTATTTATTCCAAGGTGAATGCTGCAGTGGGAGCGCCATTCGGTACAAGCCTGAATGGTGTTGGGTTAACTGCATTGGCTCACAGTGTACTATGCTTGGGGGGCTTGGAGACATCATCCCAGGTTTAGCATCAACACTTATTCGCTCTATGAGCAAAAGTAGAAACAATATAGTGCTTATTCTGTTTCAGATTCTCACATTGTGTCCTAGTACAGGGATTAGCTGAAACAGGAGGCTCTTACTGAAATGCTGCAGAAAAGCCTGCTAAGACTGCGGCAGCAGTGTGATGTTAAGGAAAAAAAAATAAATTGATAAGATTTAACCAAGATGATGAGACAACAAATGGCACCTAAGTTAAAGGACAGGTGGGTATTTTAAAAGTTGAAGATAGATGCAGCACAGTTGAGAGGAGCTGGCTTCCTGCATGCCCCTGGCAAGAGAAGTTCAGTGCCTTGAAGCAGAATGTCATGATTAGGAAAATAAAGGCTGTGTACACTGTCTCTGTGACGTTAAAGAGATAAAGGTTGACTATTCAGTCACTGGGAGGACCAGCATGAGGCAGGTTAATCGGAGCACACTAGGTACACAGGTAGTTTTCAAGTATCTGAAATTCTGTTGCATTAAATGATCAGAATGAAAATGAGTGCTACTGGAATGAATTTCTTTGAGAGTACTTTTATTAATCAAGATTCACAGTGGCACATTGATTATTTATGATGAGAATATACTGCTTATCATCTTATTCTATGTTTAATTGATTAAACATGTACAATTTTTCCCAAATAATTTAAAGAGACAGTTATGGTCCCTCAGGGCCTGATTGTATATTATTGATGTTCAATAGTCACATTCCCCATAGACTTTGTTTGGAGTAAGAGCCCCATCAGACTAGGTTTTACTCACTTTGACATTTCGAATATCCCTCATAAACATAATGCTAAAAATAATGCATACATATTTAGTTGTACTTATAATCTTTGAGTTTATGTATCTTAGGATAACACTATCAGTACTCAAATTGTCTATAAATGATTTTCATTTAATACTGTTTCTTTTGGCTATTGTTCAAAGGAATTCTTGTAATATAGCTTTAAAGTTACATTACTTTTTTTCATTTCTAAAGTGAAACATTTGAGTTAAGCAAGGTCCAAAGTTAGTTTTGGTTCTGTCGTCTGTAGAATATATTCTATTAAGTGTGAATTAGCCGTATTAATTAATCTATGCTAAAGTGAGACAACATCTTCTGATGAAATTGTTTTCTAAATACCGACAATATTAAGTCAACGTTTATTGACCAAGTGCTAGGCCAGTGTTATTTCAACATGTTACCTCTTGAGCGATAGCAAGGGCAGCATCACCTGGGAATGTGTTAGGAATGCAGATTCTCAGGCCTGTTCCAGACTTCCTGAGTCAGAACCTCTGGGATGGGGGCGGGGTAATTTGTCTTTTAACAAGCGCTCCAGGTGCCTGTGAAGCTGCTAAAGGTTGAGAACAGCTGTGCTGGGCAGGTCTTTGGTTAAATATAATTTAAAAAATTATTATTACCATATTGTATTTCAAATAGATCCTTTTTATATTATCAAGTATATTTCAAAGGTATGTTACATAAGTAAGTTTTCTGTTTTCTGGTGGCCCATTTTTCCAGTGTAAGCAGTACCCGGATTTAAAGATTTATGCACTTATTTAGTACATATTAAGCCTAAATTTGTTCCTAAGAAGTTTTATTTCCCAACAGCTTCATTTTGAGCTTTCAGAAGTTACATAGTGTGATGGGAACAGCGCTGAGGGGCCTATCTCTTCTGTTGGTGCGCTGTGTGACTTGGCCTCTGTCACTGACCCTCTCTGCTCAGTTTTTTCTTTGTAAAATAATAGGCTGGTCTAAGGGCTTCTCAGCTCAGTACAGCTGACATTTTGAGTTGGATATTCTTGTTGTGGGGTGTGTCCTGCACATCATTTAATGTGGAGCAGCGACCCTGGCCTCAACCCAAAAGGTACTGGTAAAAACCCCCAGTTATGACAATCAAAACTATTTTCAGACATGAACAGTTTATCTCCTGGGGGCAAAATCACCCCTCCCATCTTCTCATGTCCTAGTCATCCCATCCCTATGTTTGATAACTTTTGTTGACGCCTCTGCATAAAGTTCTATTAAAATAATAAAACAATGCATAATTTCTTCTTTTGGAAGTAGGTAGGTTAAAATTCCCAAATGAATAAATAGGTATATGTCTTACTTACATAGGTTCTTTGTCCTTTTTAAGATCTAGGCATAATTTGCTCAAATATCTACCAATTCCAGAGTCTGTGGAAGACCACAGCCCTTCTGCAACTTTTTAGGGACTTAAAATCTTATATCCTCTCCCATGTTCCAGAGTCCTAACTCCATATATACTCATCACTCTAAAAAAGTGACCCAGACTCCATTCATCACTAGTTTCTACCAGGGATTTATGCATACAAATCATCTTTGGAGTTTAATAGATTTCACTAAGCATTTTGGTTCTTCCCCTCATTCTCTTTCCTTCCTTGACCATCTCTGCTCCTTACTCTATCTGTGCAAGATGCTCTGAGACCTTCAAATTCTTCTTTTTCTATCGTGCATGATAATCCAGTTTTCCACAGCTCTTACATCCAAATGTAAATGCCCAAACTTATCAAAGAGTTTAGAAGATCAAGGATCTTCAGTTTAGGACTATCTCCCTTTCATGGAAGATAGTTGAGTTCATGTACTATAATCGCAAAATCATAAAGTCATGGGGCTGGAACAGATATTGAACTTAATTTAATTTGTATGTCTTTAGAATTCATACTGAATGATAGTTCTTGGTCCATAAAACTATACATTTGCATGCCAGCGTTTCAGAATATTAAATTGTATCTGCCCATGAGGAGTTACTGCAAACAGTTCAGCAATTTAGTCTAGACATTTTCTAGGGTTGATATGCATGGTGGAAATAGATAAGCGTCACCCCTCCACATACACATGCTTTTCCCTAAGAGTAAGGAATTCTTTTCAGTAAAACATACAAAAATTAAAATTGTGGTATTTTAAGATAACTGTGAATTAATGGATTTAATTTGATATAAATATAAATAATATACCAGATAGCTATATTTTGATTAATCATCATAATAATAGATTATGATAGAATAATTATATCCAAGTGATTTTATTTGGATTATTATTTCCAAAGTAATTGTAATACAAAAGTAATTGTAATAATTGTATTATTTCCAAGTAATTCTATAGACATGATCCTTTTCTAAGACCCACAGCAACCCTATATATAGGTCCCATCATTTTATAATTGAAATAAAATAAAATTCTTATCTCCAGATGCCAAATTCTACCATTTAACCATGCTGAATTTGTCAAAGGCTTTTTCTGCATCTATTGACATTATCATACGGTTTTTATATTTTAATTGTTAATATGATGTATCACATTGATTGATTTGCATATATTGAAGAATTCTTGCATCCCTGGAATAAACCCAACTTGATCATGGCTAAAGCTGGAACTCCAATACTTTGGCCACCTCATGTGAAGAGTTGACTCATTGGAAAAGACTCTGATGCTGGGAGGGATCCGGGGCAGGAGGAGAAGGGAACAACAGAGGATGAGGTGGCTGGATGGCATCACTGACTTGATGGACATGAGTTTGGGTGAACTCAGGGAGTTGGTGATGGACAGGGAGGCCTGGCGTGCTGCAATTCGTGGGGTCGCAAAGAGTCAGACATGACTGAGCGACTGAACTAAACTGAACTGATCATGTTGTATGAGCTTTTTGATGTGTTGCTGAATTCTGTTTGCTAAAATTTTGTTGAGAATTTTTTCATCTATGTTCATCAGTGATATTGACCTGGAGTTTTCTTTTTTTGTGTTGTCTTTATTTGGTTTGATTGATGGTGGCCTTGTAGAATGAGTTTCGTAGTGTTCCTTTGCAATTTTTTGAAAGAGTTTTAGAAGGATAGGCATTAGCTCTTCTCTAAATGTCTGATAGAATTCTCCTGTGAAACCATCTGGTCCTGGGCTTTTGTTTTTTGGGAGATTTTTGATCACAGCTTCAAGTTCAGTGCTTATAATTGGTCTATTCATAATTTCTATTTCTTCCTGGTTCAGTCTTGGGAGATTGAACTTTTCTAAGAATCTGTCCATTTCTTCCAGGTTATCCATTTAATTGCCATATAGTTGTTCTTAAGTCTCTTATAATCCTTTGTATTTCTGCATTGTCTATTGTAACCTCTCCTTTTTTATTTCTAATTTTGTTGATTTGATTCTTCTCTCTTTTTTTCTTGATGAGTCTGGCCAAAGGTTTATCAATTTTGTTTATCTTCTCAAAAAAACAGCTTTTAGCTTTATTAATCTTTCCTATTGTTTTGTTCATTTCTTTTAAATTTATTTCTGCTTGGATCTTTAAGATTTCTTTCCTTCCACTAATTTTGAGGGTTTTTCTGTTCTTTTTCCAGTTGTTTTAGGTGTAAAACGAGGTTGTCTATTTGATGTTTTTCTTGTTTCTTGAGATAGGATTGTATGGCTATAAACTTCCCTCTTAGAACTGCTTTTGCTGCATCCCATAGGTTTTGAGTTGTTGTGTTTTCATGGTCATTTGTTTCTAGAAATTTTTTTATTTCCCTTTTGATTTCTTCAGTAACCTGTGGGTTATTTAGAAATGCATTGCTTAATACCCATGTGTTTGTGTTTCTTACAATTTTTTTCTTGTAATTGATATCTAGTCTCATAGCATTGTGGTTGGAGAAGATGCTTGATACAATTTCAATTTTCTTAAATTTACTGAGGTTTGATTTGTGACCCAAGATATAGTCTATCCTGGAGAATGTTCCATGTGCACTTGAGAAGAAGGTGTATCCTGCATTTGGATGAAATGTCCTGAAGATGTCAATGAGATCCATCTCATCTAATGTATCATTTAAGACTTGTTTCCTTATTAATTTTCTGTTTTGATGATCTGTCCGTTGGTGTGAGTGGGGTGTTAAAGTCTCCTGCTATTATTGTGTTAGTGTCAGTTTCTCCTTTTATGTTTGTTAGTGTTTGTCTTATTTATTGAGGTGCTCCTATGTTGGGTGCATAGATATTTACAATTGTTATGTCTTCCTCTTGGATTGATCCCTTGATCATTATGTAGTGTCCTTCCTTATCTCTTGTAATCTTTATTTTAAGGTCTGTTTTGTCTGATATGAGGATTGCTACTCCAGTTTTATTTTGCATCCCATTTGCATGGAATATATTTTTCCATCCTCTCACTTTCTGTCTATATGTGTCTTTAGGTCTGAATTGGGTTTCTTGTAGACAGCATACGTATGGGTCTTGTTTTCTATCCATTCAGCCAGTCTCTGTTTTTGGTTGGAGCATTTAATCCATTTACATTTAAAGTAATTATTGATATATACATTCCTATTGCCATTTTCTTAATTGTTTGGGATTGATTTTGTAGATCTTTTTCTTCTCTTGTATTTCTTGACTATATATGTCCCTTTAACATTTGTTGTTAAAGCTGATTTGGTGGTACTGAATTCTCTTAACTTTTGCTTGTCTGAAAAGCTTTTGATTTCTCCATCAATTTTGAATGAGATCCTTGCTTAGTAAAGTAATCTTGGTTGTAGATTATTCTCTTTCAGTACTTTATATCCTGCCAATCCCTTCTGGCCTGCAGAGTTTCTGCTGAAAGATCAGCTGTTAAACGTATGGGGTTTCCCTTGAATGTTACTTGTTGTTTTTCCCTTGCTGCTTTTACTATTCTTTGTCTTTAGTCTTTGTTAGTTTGATTAACATGTGTCTTGGTGTGTTTCTTCTTTGGTTTATCCTGTATGGGACTCTTTGTGCCTCTCAGACTTGATTGACTATTTCCTTTTCTGTCTTGGGGAAATTTTCAACTATAATCTCTTCAAAAATTTTCTCATACCCTTTCTTTTTCTCTTCTTTTTCTGCTGCTGCTGCTAAGTCGCTTCAGTTGTGTCCGACTCTGTGCGACCCCATAGATGGCAACCCACTAGGCTCCTCTGTCCCTGGGATTCTCCAGGCAAGAGTACTAGAGTGGGTTGCCATTTCCTTCTCCAATGCATGAAAGTGAAAAGTGAAAGTGAATTTGCTCAGTTGTGTCCGACTCTTCACGACCCCATGGACTGCAGCCTACCAGGCTCCTCCATCCATGGGATTTTCCAGGCAAGAGGACTGAAGTGGGTTGCAATGGTTCTGGGACCCCTATAATTAGAATGTTGGTGCATTTGATATTGTCCAAGAGGTCTCTGAGATTATCCTCAGTTCTTTTCATTCTTTTTACTTTATTCTTCTCTTCAGAAGTTATTTCCACCATTTTATCTTTCAGCTCACTGATTCGTTCTTCTGCCTCAGATATTCTGCTATTGATTCCTTCCAGAGTATTTTTAATTTCAGTAATTGTGTTGTTTGTCTCTGTGTGTTTATTCTTTAATTTTTCTAGGTCTTTGTTAATTGATTTTTGCATTTTCTCCATTTTGTTTTCAAGGTTTTTGATCATCTTTACTATCATTATTCTGAATACTTTTTCAGGGAGTTTGCCTCTTTCCTCTTCTTTTATTTGGACTTCTGTGTTTCTAGCTTGCTGCTTCATTTGTGTAGTATTTCTCTGCCTTTTCATTATTTTTTTTTAACTTATTGTGTTTGAGGTCTCCTTTTCCAAGGTTTCAAGGTTGAATTATTTCTTCCTTTTGGTTTCTGACCTCCTAGGGTTGGTTCAGTGGTTTGTGTAAGCTTAGAATAGGGTGAAATTTGTGCTGAGTTTTTGTTTGTTTTTCCTCTGATGGACAAGGCTGAATGAGGTGGTAATCCTGTTTGCTGATGATTGGGTTTGTATTTTTGCTTTGTTTGTTGTTTAGATAAGGCATCCTGCACAGGGTGCTACTCGTGGTTGGATGGTGCCAGGTCTTGTATTCAAGTGGTTTTCTTTGTGTGAGTTCTCACTATTTGATACTTCCTAAGGCTAGTTCTCTGGTAATCTAGGGTCTTGGAGTTAGTACTCCCACTCCAAAGGCTCAGGGCTTGATCTTTGGTCAGGAACAAAGATTCCACAAGTGGTTTGTTATGGCATTAAGTGAGATTAAAACAAATACACAAAAATGAGAAAACAAAGATGAACCTCTGACAAATGGCAGTTACAAATGGCAGACAAATAATAATTAAAATAATGCATATGCATATACACCCATGAGCAAAGTCAAAACAGTCCAACAAAAACAAAGTACAGTAGATTGACCTGGTGAACAAAGGAAACCAAAAATTATATCTACCAGTTAAGAACAAAACTCACTAAAGAACAAACTGCAAAACAAAACTAAAGCAAGGTGCTAATTGGGGAATAAAGCAATAAAACTAATACATATGTTGAGAGGAAAGGAAAAAAAGAAAAGAAAGAAAGAATAGATATGCAAAGTTAAATAGAGGTAGATAAAGAAGATTTATATACATTGAAGGTTAACTGCAAGGGAAAAAGTACAGTAGGAAAAGCAAACAAAAGAATAAATGTCGAAAAAAATTATAATAGGTTTACAAAATTAAAATTAAAAAAAGAGAAAAGAAAAAAAATGTAAACCCCACAGAACTGCAGAAGCCCAACATACAGGCAGAGGTTTATAACAAAAATAAAAAGTGTGACTGATTATACACATATACATATACACCCATAAGCAAAATCAAAACAGTCCAACAAAAATAAAGTACAGTAGATTGACCTGGTGAACAAAGGAAACCAAAAATTATATCTACCAGTTAAGAACAAAACTCACTAAAGAACAAACTGCAAAACAAAACTAAAGCAAGGTGCTAATTGGGGAATAAAGCAATAAAACTAATACATATGTTGAGAGGAAAGGAAAAAAAGAAAAGAAAGAAAGAATAGATGTGCAAAGTTAAATAGAGGTAGATAAAGAAGATTTATATACATTAAAGGTTAACTGCAAGGGAAAAAGTACAGTAGGAAAAGCAAACAAAAGAATAAATGTAGAAAAATTATAATAGGTTTACAAAATTAAAATTAAAAAAAGAGAAAAGAAAAAAAATGTAAACCCCACAGAACTGCAGAAGCCCAACATACAGGCAGAGGTTTATAACAAAAATAAAAAGTGTGACTGATTATACACATATACACCCATAAGCAAAATCAAAACAGTCCAACAAAAATAAAGTACAGTAGATTGACCTGATGAACAAAGGAAACCAAAAATTATATCTACCAGTTAAGAAGAAAACTAAGTAAAACACAAACTGGAAAACAAAACTAAAGCAAGGTGCCAATTCTAGAGTAAAGCAATGAAAACAAAACTAACAAATATGTTGAAAGGAAAGGAAAGAAAGAACAGATGTGCAAAGTTACATAGACGTAGATAAAGAAGATTTATATACGTTAAAGATTAACTGCAAGGGGAAAAGAATAGTAGGAAAAGCAAACAAAGGAATAAATGGAGATAAAATAATAATAGGCTTAGAAAAATTTAAAAAAAAAAAAGGCAAACTACACAGAACTGCAAAAGCTCAATGTAGAGACAGAGGTTCAGAACAACAGTAAAAAATGTGACTGAGGGAAAAAAAAAAAGCTCAAAAACTTTATTAGATTTCATAGTGCCAATAAAATTGACAACTACAATGGGGGAGGGGGGAGGGGAGGAAATTAAAAGAAAGAAAATCCAAAAGAATCTACAGAGTAAGTCAAAACATAAGAATAATAAATGTTTTTCTTGAGTCACTGCTGTCAGAGTCCTTTCCCTTGGTGGGAGTCACAGTCTACCTCACCTCCCTAGGATGCCCTCCAACACTGTGTTGATCTCTGGACCTATTGTAGGGGCAGCTCAGATTCTAATCTGGTCCTGCTCCTGTGTGTTCTTGCCTCCAATGTCCACAGCCATCAGAGCTAGTGTGTCTTCTATTGTGGGAGCTCTCAATGTCCTTTTATATATTCCATAGACACAGAGTCTGCCTAGTTGATCGTGTAGATTTAATCTGCAGCTTGTACAGCTGGTGGGAAAGTTTTCGCTCTTCTTTCCTACCTACACTGCCCCTGGGTTTCAATTGTGGTTGTATTTCCACCTCTACATGTGATTCGTCCACTGGAGTTTGCTCCTGAGGCTGCCCTGGAGGACTTGGGTTTGCCCCTGTGAGGGCCAGGTGTTGAGGTGGTATAGCTGCTTGGGTCACAGGGATTCTGGCAGCACCAAGTACTCAGGGGAGTTAGTGGCTGGGGCAGAAGGAAATATAGTGCTCTAAAAGGGTATGGCAACCAGAATCGGCCAATACGCTCCAGTATTCTTGCCTGGAGAATCCCCCTGACAGAGAAGCCTGGCAGGCCACAGTCTTCAGGGTCGCAAAGGGTTGGACATGAACGAAGCGACCCTATGCATATAGATGCAAGACTTTTTTTGCCTGTGGCAGTTCTGTCCCAGTGAGAGTTGAGTGTGAAGGTGGCACAGCTGCTTGGCTTGTGGGGACCCTGGCACCACAAAGTGTGTAGGAACACGGACTGCCTCTGCCCCAGGAGTTATGGCCCTATCAGAGTCTTTCTTCGTGCCTTTTGTAGCTGGTGATCAGAAGGTCTCTTTGGCCACTCTTTCTCCATAGCTCCACCCATCCAGGCACATAGAGGGTCCCCCTGGCTGGGGTCCTACTCTGTAGTTTGGCGCATCAGGCACTTAAAGGAGCACCCTGGGTGGGGTCCTACTCTGTAGTTCAGTGTGTCAGGCATTTGATGGGCCAGCCTCTCTATTGTTCAGCTGCCGATGCTGGCGTGTGGGGAGAGAGAGGCTATGGTGATGTCTCCACCCCTTACGCATGACTCAGCAGTATTGCCTTGTTTCCATGGCTGCCCGGCTTTCCTCCACAGGCATTTCCCACCACAGTCTCCTCCCTCACATTCCCTTCAATCCTCTCTCCACAGTCAACAGCAGCGCTTACCCTGGGATTGCTCCACAGTCCCTAAACTCCAGCTCCCAGCCGCTGTACCTTCCAGGGGACCTGTGTTCCTGTCCAGGGTATGTATGGCTGCTGCAAAGACTGTCTGATTCTCATTCCACTTAGGCTACCACAGGTCAGCTGTTTCACTCTCAGCCTTAAATGTTTCTCCTCTGACTCAGACAATTGCACCGATGTGGGGATCAGACTCCTACTTCAGTTTTCCCACTCGCTGAGAGCAGGTCCAGTCCTACTAACACTCCTGTTTTTTCCCCTTGTTCCTTCACCCTACTGAGTTTTGCCTGGTTCCATATATTCTTTGCCATTGGTCAGGTACTCCTGTCTATTCTCAGCTGGTGTTCTGCATGCACTTCTGTATCTGAAAGTGTATTCCTGATGTACACATAGAGAGAGATGTACTCCTGGTCTACCTACTCCTCTGTCATCTTGTTCTCTCCTAATACTTAATTTTAAGCCAGCTCTTTCACTCTCCTCCTTCACACTTATCAAGAGGCTCTTTGGTTCCTATCCACTTATTGTCATTAGAATGTGATCATCCACAATCTGAGGTTGTTGATGTTTCTCCTGCCTATCTTGATTCCATCTTGTAACTCATCCTGCCCAGCATTTCTCATGATGTGCTCAGAGTACAGATTAAACAAATAGGGTGACAACTGACAGCCATGTTGTACCCCTTTCTCAATAATGAACCAATAAGTTGTTCCATAAATGCATAAGGACTGAGACGTGTTGCTAATTCTTTGCTTCGAATTCTAGGATTAATACATTTCTCCAACTTATCATACATATATTTGTATGAAATACTTAGTTAATTGCTCTTCATACATATTACTAAAGTGCTTAGGAAAGGATTTCAACACTTCATTTATGCTCTCAAAATCTCTAAGATGGGATTTCTCCCTTTTTTAATAGATGAGATTGAATTCAACTTAACCTCAATCAGTTCAGTTCAGTTGCTCATGCATGTCCAACTATTTGTGACCCCATGGAATGCAGCACTCCAGGCTTTCCTGTTCATCACCAACTCCTGGAGCTTGCTCAAACTCATGTCCATTGACTCGGTGATGCCATCCAACCATCTCATCCTCTGTCATACACTTGTGCTCCTCCCTTCAATCCTTCCCAGCATCAGGGTCTTCTCTAACGAGTCAGTTCTTCACATCAGGTGGCCAAAGTATTGGAGCTTCGGCATCAGTCCGTCCAATGGATAGTCAGGACTAATTTTCTTTAGGATGAACTGGTCGGATCTCCTTGCAGTCCAAGGGACTCTCAAGAGTCTTCTGCAACACCACAGTTCAAAAGTACCAATTCTTCTGCACTCAGCTTTCTTTATAGTCCAACTCTCATATCCATACATGACCACTGGAAAAACCCTAGCTTTCACTAGATGGACCTTTGTTGGCAAAGTAATGTCTCTGCTTTTTAATATGTTCATAACTTTTAATATACTCATAACTGCTTATATCTAGGTTGCTTATAACTTTTCTTCCAAGGAGTCTCTGAATTTCATGACTGCAGTCACTATCTGCAGTGATTTTGGAGCCCCGAGAGATAAAGTCTGTCAGTGTTTCCATTGTTTCCCCGTCTATTTGCCATGAAGTGATGGGAACAGATGACATGATCTTAGTTTTCTGAATGTTGAGCTTTAAGCCAACTTTTTCACTCTCCTCTTTCATTTTCATCAAGAGGCTCTTTAGTTCTTCTTCACTTTCTGCCATAAGGGTGGTGTCATCTGCATATCTGAGGTTATTGATATTTCTCCGGGCAATCTTGATTCCAGATTGTGCTTCATCCTGCCCAGCGTTTCTCATGATGTACTTTGCATATAAGTTAAATAAGCAGGGTAACAATATACTGCCTTGACATACTGCTTTCCCAATTAGGAACCAGTCTATTGCTCCATGTCCAGTTCTAACTTGCTTCCTGACCTGCATACAGATTTCTCAAGAGGCAGGTAACTGGTCTAGTATTCCCATCTCTTTAAGAATTTTCCACACTTTGTTGTGATCCACATAGTCAAAGGCTTTGGCATGGTCAATAAAGCAGAAGTAGATGTTTTTCTGGAACTCTCTTGTTTTTTCAGTGATCCAACAGATGTTGGCCATTTGATTGCTGGTTCCTCTGCCTTTTCTAAATCCAGTTTGAATATCTGGAAGTTCACAGTTCATGTACTGTTGGAGCCTGGCTTGGAGAATTTTGACCATTACTTTACTTGTGTGTGAGATGAGTGCAATTGTGTGGTAGTTTGAGCGTTCTTTGGCATTGCCTTTCTTTGGGATTGGAATGAAAACTGACCTTTTCCAGTCCTGTGGCCGCTGCTGTGTTTTCCAAATTTTCTGGCATATTGAGTGCAGCACTTTCACAGCTTCGTCTTTTAGGATTTGAAATAGTTCAACTAGAATTTCATTACTTCCATTAGCTTTGTTTGTAGTGATGCTTCCTAAGACCCACCCGACTTCGCATTCCAGGGTGTCTGGCTCTATGTGAGTGATCACACCATCTTGGTTATCTGGGTCATGAGGATCTTTTTTGTATAGTTCTGTGTATTCTTGCCACTTCTTCTCAATATCTTCTACTTCTGTTAGGTCCATGCCATTTCTGTCCTTTATTGTACTCATCTTTGCATGAAATTTTCCCTTGGTATCTCTAATTTTCTTGAAGAGACCTCTAATCTTTCCCATTCTATTGTTTTCCTCTATTTCTTTGCATTGATTGCTGAGGAAGGCTTTCTTATCTCTCCTTGCTATTCTTTGGAACTCTGCATTCAAATGGGTACATCTTTCCTTTTCTCCTTTGCCTTTCACATCCCTTCTTTTCACAGCTATTTGTAAGGCCTCCTCTGACAAGTATTTTGGCTTTTTGCATTTCTCTTTCTTGGGAATGGTCTTGATCCCTGCCTCCTGTACAATGTCACAAACCTCCATCCATAGTTCTTCAGACACTCTGTCTAAGAGATCTAATCCCTTGAATCTATTTGTCACTTCCACTGTATAATCATAAGGGATTTGATTTAGGTCGTATCTGAATGGTTTAGTGGTGTCCCCTACTTTCTTCAATTTAAGTCTGAATTTGGCAATAAGGAGTTCGTGATCTGAGCCAGTCCTCCCAGTCTTATTTTTGCTGACTGTATAGATATTCTCCACCTTTGTCTGCAAAGAATATAATCAATCTGATTTCAGTGTTGGCCATCTGGTGATGTCCATATGTAGAGTCTTCTCTTGTGTTGTTGGAAGAGGGTGTCTGCTATGATCAGTGCCTTCTCTTGGCAAAATTCTGTTGGCCTTTGTCCTGCTTCATTCTGTACTCTAAGGCCAAACTTGCCTGTTATTTTACGTATCTCTTTACTTCCTACTTTTGCCCTCCAGTCCCCTATGATGAAAAGGACATCTTTTTTGTGTGTTAGTTCTAGAAGGTCTGGTAGGTCTTCATAGAACCATTCAGCTTCAGCTTCTTTGGCATAGTGGTTGGGGCATAGACTTGGATTACTGTGATATTGAATGGTTTGTCTTGGAAATGGACAGAAATCATTCTGTTGTTTTGTAGATTGCACCGAGTACTGCATTTCAGACTCTTTTGTTAACTATGAGGGCTACTCCATTTCTTCTAAGGGATCCTTGCCCACAGTAGTAGATATAATGGTCAGCTGAATTAAATTCACCCATTCTAGTCCATTGTAGTTCACTGATTCCTAAAATGTCAGTTTTCTCTCTTGCCATCTCCTGTTTGACCACTTCCAATTTACCTTGATTCAGGGACCAGACATTCCAGGTTCCTATGCAGTATTGTTTACAGCACTGGGTTTTACTTCCATCACTAGTCACATCCACAACTGGGTGATGTTTTCACTTTGACTCAGCCTCTTCATTCTTTCTGGATCTATTTTTCCACTCTTCTCCAGGAGCATATTGGGCATCTACTGACTTGGGGAGTTCCTCATTCAGTGTTATATCTTTTTGCCTTTTGATACTGTTCATGGGGTTCTCACAGCAAGAATACTGAAGTGGTTTGCCATTCCATTCTCCCATGGACCATGTTTTGTCAGAACTCTCCACCATAACCCATCTGTCTTGGGTTGTCCTACCTGGCATGGCTCATAGCTTCATTGAGGGAGACAAGGCTGTGATCCATGTAATCAGTTTGGTTAATTTTCTGTGATTGTGGTTTGCATTCTGTCTGCTCTTTGATGGATACAGGTAAGAGGTTTGTTGAATCTTCCTGTTGGGAGAGACCAGCTATGGGGCAATCTGGATCTTGCTCTGATGGGTAGGGCCATACTCAATAAATCTTTATACCAATTTTCTATTGATGGGTGGGGCTGCATTCCCTCCCTGTAGTTTAGCTTGAGGCCAAACTATGGTAGGGGTAATGGCTGTAATGGCAACCTCCTTCCAAAAGATTTATGCCAGCATGCTGGGTCTCTAGGACTGTTATGTTCAGTTCCCCTACATTCAGCAGGCCACTGTCAACCTGTGCCTCTGCTGGAGACTCCTGGCATTCACAGGCAAGTCTGGCACAGTCTGTCTGCTCCTTTCTCCTGGGTCCTGGTGTGCACAAGGTTTTGTTTATGCCCCACCATAGAGCCACTGGCCACCTTAGTCCCACCATAGAGCCACCGAGGAGAAAACCCACAAACTGGAGAACAATTATAAAAGTAGTTCTCACACTGTTGCAAAAGTTCTACGGCCCACAACAGATTTCCCAACCTGGGGATCCAGCAAAGCGACTGAGAACCCAGAGGGAATGTGACTTTGAAGGTTAATGAGATCTGACTACGGAACTTCCACAGGACTGGGGAAACAGACTATTGGAGGGCACAAACAACTTAACCTAAACTTGAGCTTTAACAGGGTTACCTTGTGAATCCTATTATCTGCTCTGTTTTCACAAAACAAAGTGGAACCCTACCAACAGATCACCTCTATTCACTCTTATGTCCCAGGGCATGGCACAGAGTTTATACTGAGTCTCAGTAAATATTTGTTGAATGAATGCTGAATAATTATCACTGCTACCTAGTTCATTTATATTTTGGATTTTACATAACTCTGTTCACTCAGGTCCATTAAATAGCAACTAACAAATGAGAACTAGGAGGAAAAATCAAATTCCACAAGGAAGAAGTGGTTCACTTATCGCTGTAATACATTTGGAACTCTTTGCAGCTCTCAATCATTCATGCTACTTTCTTAATTTACCTTGAGAAAGAATCTTTTCAGTTTGATACACAGAGTTTCTCAGACTTACAACATAAAAAGTTACTCCCAACATCAAATATAAATTCTTCTTTTAAATGATGAGTTTCTAAACACCAGGATCACACAGTCACATCCAGCTTCATTTGATCTTAAAGTAAACACCCAAGAATAACTTAAAAGATCTTTTATTCAATTATAGAATATTAATTCAGGAGAAAATTATTCAATAATAAAAATAATTTAAACACATACTAAATACAATATGACATTACTTTGCCAACAAAGATCTGTCTAGTCAAGGCTATGGTTTTTCCTGTGGTCATGTATGGATGTGAGAGTTGGACTGTGAAGAAAGCTGAGTGCCAAAGAATTGATGCTTTTGAACTGTGGTGTTGGAGAAGACTCCTGAGAGTCCCTTGGACTGCAAGGAGATCCAACCAGTCCATTCTGAAGGAGATCAGCCCTGGGATTTCTTTGGAAGGAATGATACTAAAGCTGAAACTCCAGTACTTTGGCCACCTCATGTGAAGGGTTGACTCATTGGAAAAGACTCTGATGCTGGGAGGGATTGGGGGCAGGAGGAGAAGGGGACAACAGAGGTTGAGATGGGTGGATGGCATCACTGACTCGATGGACATGAGTCTGAGTGAACTCCGGGACTTGGTGATAGACAGGGAGGCCTGGCATGCTGTGATTCATGGGATAGCAAAGAGTCAGACATGACTGAGCAACTGAACTGAACTGAAATACAATACATTTCAAATGAACTGGTAGTATGTCTATTTTTTCTGAAGTGGTGAATTAGCTCAATATTAGTCCTCTATTAGAGGACTAGTAGAGACTAATAGAGTCCCTTGGATAGATCAAACCAGTCCATCCTAAAGGAAATCAGTCCTGAATATTCATTGGAAGGACTGATGCTGAAGCTGAAACTCCAATACTTTGGCCACCTGATGTGAAGGACTGACTCCTTGGAAAAGACCCCGATGCTGGGAAAGATTGGAGGCAGGAGGAGAAGGGGACGACAGAGGATGAGATGGTTGGATGGCATCACTGGGTCAATGGACATGAGTTTGAGCAGGGTCCAGGAGTTGGTGATGGACAGGGATACCTGGCCTGCTGCAGTCCATGGGATCACAAAAAGTCAGACACGACTGAGTGACTGAATGGAACTGAACTAGTCCTCTATTGAGAGTGAAAGTTCTCAACCTACACCTAACCCTGATAGAGTTAGGGGTGTAAATGTCTTGTCAGACAATCCCCTTCCTCATCTCCAGTTAGCTCTGTGACCACAGCCAATTTATTTAACCTTTCTGAAAACCCCTTTAGGTGCCAGGTGAGAATGATACTATCCCCTTGACAGAATTCAAAAGAGATAATGTATGTCAAGTTGTTTATTTCAGTGTGTTTCACATATTAAATGTGTTTAGAAAATAATTATTTATGATAATATTTGGCATCAGACACTCTCAAACATATCTCAGGGAGTCCTCCTAATATCCTCTGACCAGTGAGGACATTTGTATCAATATCAGGATCTGAGACTCAAGATTCTAGATTCAAGGACCAATATTCAAAGAACCAGGGTTATCAGGAACTGGAAATTAGGAAGGAATGATGCTAAAGCTGAAACTCCAGTACTTTGGCCACCTCATGTGAAGAGTTGACTCATTGGAAAAGACTCTGATGCTGGGAGGGATTGTGGGCAAGAGGAGAAGGGGACGACAGAGGATGAGATGGCTGGATGGCATCACTGACTCAATGGACATGAATCTGGGTGAACTCCGGGAGTTGGTGATGGACAGGGAGGCCTGGCGTGCTGCGATTCATGGGGTCGCAGAGTCGGACACGACTGAGCGACTGAACTGAACTGAAAGCTAAATAAGGATGGATGGTTATCTGAGCTCTCACCCTGCTCCTAGAGATAGTTTTAAAAATGCAGTATTCCAAAATAACTAGTATAACCTTGTGTATAATAATTTCACTTTTTTTTTTCCCTAATATGTCAGCCCCTATTCTTTAAAAATTATATCAGGGTAATAATTATTATATTACATATAATCATATATAATAACATAATATCATTAATTTACATGTAATTGCATGTGATTTAATTATAATAACTATATAATTTGTATAATTATGTTATCAGGATTATAATCCTTTGAGAGATTTGAAAGGCTTAGCAACTATAGAAATTTTTTTCCAGGGTAGACAGAATAACTAACTATTGGCAGAAAATACCTCTGACTGGGAAAGAAATTTAAAAGTATACTGATTAATTTATTTTGAGAAGCAGTTGGGAGCAAAGATGAAGCCAAATAAATTTCTACCAAGTTAATTTCTTTGACAACTGAGAGCCTAAATGATGTAATTTAGGCTGATCTTTTTCTGATTGTTTTTTCTAATTCTGATATTTTGTATACATGAGTTGAACTCTAGAATATGGTCATCCAAATATCAGCCAAATCCAAGATGATTAGATTTAATAGACCCGTTTCATATACCCATTGATAATTAAAGAAAAAAAGTGGACTCAATATTGCTGTTTGAATCATTTATCCTACAATGCATCATTAGTAACATATGCCTCATGATCTGGAATTTGCTGGATAAATATGCTGATTTGTGAAAAATTTATCCTTGTCTTTTTAAAATGAAATTATAGTTCTCTGATACAGTGGTCTTACATATATTATTTTATGTCTAACAAGTGAAACAGTGAAATAGGAAGGACCTCTATCCATGGCAACCCACTCCAGTACTCTTGCCTGGAAAATCCCATGGACAGAGAAGCTTGGTAGACTACAGTCCATGGGATCGCAAAGAGTCGGACACGACTGAGAGACTTCACTCACTCACTCTATCCATTACTTGGCCTAGCAATGGGAAATCCTGGGAAGCATTACTCCCGCTTTCAAGAGAAAAAAGAGCCATAATTGTAGGTGATGGTGTGAGTTTGTTCATGGATTTCTAAAGGTGAGAACTGCTTAGGGATGTGTGAAAGATATCAGTCTCACAGAGAAACATGGCAGCATCTAATCCAAATGACTGTTGTGCATATGGATAGCTTTGCTGTGCTCTTAGCAAAGTCAGTGGCTTTTTGCCTTAAACATGAGAGGAAGAAGATGTTAGTAGGAATCCTTTAGGGGAACAGAAACTACATGCTTGCTTATGCTGTCATGGCAAAATTCAATTTTATTCTCTAAATAGAGCTGTCTTCATAGATATCAGCTATTTCCTTCAGTTTAAAGAAAGTCCTCTTTATGAAACAAATATGATTAAACTTCTTCAGTAAATAGACAACTGATGTGGTTGACTCAAAAATATATTAAAATAGCAAGCTGGTGCTTGGTTCCAATAAGTAATTAAGTATATTTTTCATAGCACTAGCTTTAACTTGACTCATCTTTGCAGAGGGGGAAACTGCTGCAAGAAACTGATCAGGCAAAAAAACAAGCATAACATTTAATTTACTTAAGAAAATGGGAAAGAGCACATGTAAGCACAGAAGAGAACCCAGCACAGTAATTTAACTTTTCATAACTTCATACATTTTCTTAATTTATACTGATATTTCTTTTTTCTCTTTAATCTCTTATGGCAGTAGATCTAGACATAATGCTTTAAATATTGTGATCTTTGATCTAATTTCAAGAGCCAAAGCTTTATGAAGGCTTTGTATATTTAGAGAAAGAGGCATAAAGCTTAGGCATGTGAAACATTAAATTGTGTTTTCACATGTGAAAGAGAAGTGCCGTACATAAATGGTTTATCAGCCTAAAAAAACAGATAATATATTGTTAGATTATATTTTAGCTTTTTGAGGAAATTATACAGCTTCATGGCCATTTGCTTCATGGATATTTCCTGGGGCTCTTTTTGGGTCCGCATTTTTGAAAACTGCTAGTGTTTTACTCTGAGTACCTGATTCTCACGTCCTTGAATACTTACGTTAATATTTAAGATCAGTACACAGAGCTAGACTGAAGGGCAGTCACTTTCTTTACCCTTTACTAAAACCAGTGTTGGTTAGTTCATCACCTTCTTAAACAGTAACTGCGATGATATACTCCATCATATCCATCTCTGTCAAAACATGAGTGAAAATCAATTGTGGCCTACCTAGAAATACTCCACTCACTTCCATTTTGCTTCTTATGTGCTGATGCACCTGCTCAATATTAATTTCCTTCATAGTTAGGCTGTGGAAAAAATTGAATGGACTTTGGGGGGATAAAACTAGCTTGGTGACCTTGGTCAAGTCACATCATTTCTCTTGACATCATCCCTCATATCTGAAGTAAAATCCCTTGTCTGAGTAATCTCTAAGGACTTTCCAGCTCCACACTTCCTCAAAATCATAGACTCTTTAGAGCAGTGGTGAACATTTATGCCAGTTGACATTCTGCTTTATGAGGTTTGAAAATGTTATTTTATCCTACCTGTAAATGGTAGTGGAGTTTCATTCTGGAATTTTGATTCATCAGTAGTCAGCAGATGCTGTCAGTTCATCTTCAGAAAGTACTTTCATTCAACCACAGACACTGTGGTATGTTGGGGGGACGAAATAATGCATGAGACATAGGTCTTGCTGTCAAAGAGATTATGTTGGATTGGACAATGGAGAAGTGCGCAGATAACAGAAGATGGGGATGTGGGCAAAGAGGAGGAGGAATCCAAGCAGAAAAGGGAGGAAGCAGAATATCCAAATGTGATGGCTCCTGGCTTATTTAGGGAAAGCTTGTTAGGAAAAAAATGACATTGAGGTTGTCCTCAGTAAATATTGTTAGCATGCTCTTACACTTTAACTGAAGGAAAATAAGAACAAAAATAAACCAGGCCTCAAGATAATAATGGATTCTAAATTGAAATTTATATGGAACAATAGAGTAATTTTTAAAAACTGAGGTATAATTGACATATACCAATGTATTTGTTTTAATAATATGATTATTTGATTAATGTATATACTGTGTAATGATAGAGTGATTTTTAAAAGTGTTGCTTGGGTGGTTATATAACAGGAAGGATAATATTATGTAAAATGATAAAAAATAGTTTTGTAATTTAATACCCACCTTGAAGCAATATTGCAATGTTGATCTCTTCAGATGTTTTACATTTATGTTTGTAATTCTCCTTTGAGAAGTCAGGTTTCTGCATTACCATGTCTCGTCCATAAAACCTGTTTATTTGGCAAGGAAATACCACTATTTCCTTCTCCAACACCAATGGCTACCTATGTAACTGAAAGGAAATTGCAGTGAATATTCCAAGAAGAAGTAACTGCAACCCTGGGAATGATCCTCTGTGGATTTGTGATTAAATTCTGGCTTTCGTTGCTTTGGATGGAAGAGCAGGGAAGGCATGGAGAATCTGGTGGTGGGGTGGGGTGGGGAGAGGTGTAGTGATTTGGGGGAACCTAGGGGAAATCTGATGATCTCCACGGTGATTCTCTCCCCTTCTTTCTCACTGTGAAACACAAAACTGTGGTGAGGTAAGAAAACCCCTAACTGGTCATTCTTCTCCACTACCAGAGGGAGAGTCAGGAGTAATTTTAATGATGTTTTAGAAACTTTTAACAAAATTCCGTGTACCCACAAATGCATTGATTCTATAGGTGTTTAAGAAACATCTTAGAAATTAGTAAGAAAAGTAATTCTAATTACATAAGCTCAATATATTGTAGGTGATTTTTTAAAACGACATCTATAAGTGGGAAAACACAAGCCCCTACAACTTTGATTAAGTAAATTCAAGTGGGGGCCCACAAATAGTTTGGTATCATATTTTAAAAATAGCTGTTTTTTGTTTCGGTGGGATGTATGGACTTTACTACGGTTTTAAATGCTTACCTTCTGGTACCTACAAAATGCTCTGAAACCAAAAGACCAATTTTGTGCTATTAAGAAATTGTAACTTAAAACTTGCTGAAAAACTAACTCTAGTCCTCCTAAAAGAGGGTTCCTAATTGCAGTTTCCTTCTTCATTTATCTAACAGTCAGTAAACCCTGCATTTATTTCTGGCTCATTTTCAAAGGGATAATTTAACCTGAAAAGTAAAGATAAGAGTTAATTATTTTCTGCTAGGAAGTGATTTCTATTTCTAAAAGAGTGGCTGCTAAAGGCACTGTGTTAGTGAACATTTGGGAGAGAGAGCAAGGAATGGGTAGTAAATCTTTGCAGAATGCTGCATGTTCAAAAAAAGGACTGGGAAACTCCTATCTATAGAAGCAAAGCCCTAGAGTGGAAAATGATGTTAACCACGGGATCACATCAGTACTGTGCTTAGCTGAGTTCCATGTTTCATTCTCAAGGGCAAAGCCAGGATTTGAAGCCAGGTAATAACACAGTGGTCCTTTGGATTTAGAATCATAAAGTCTGGGTTCAGATTCTGACTCTGCTATTTTCTATCCATGCTGGAATCACTCACTCACTCCATCAAAAGTCCTGTTACCACCCACAGTCTGTATGGCATTACCACTATATCTTTGGGGATACCATCCCAAGGTCAGACCACTGCCCAGGTTCAACTCCAGACACCAGCATCCGGATTCCTTTCTTTCAAAAAGGAACCCAGCTCCTTGAGCCTAGATTCCCATACAAATTATAGGAGAATCTAGAAACACTTCTGCCTTAAAACCCGAATGCCATTTATAACTCTGAGCAATGGAATCCAATATTCAAAACATAATGATTTGACCATTATTTAGGGAAATTTTCGGCCAATGATTCAGAGTTATCCACTTCTTCCTGTGAGGCCCCAAGTTAACTGAGTGAATTTATTCTCTTTGTAAGGCAGCTAACGAAAAAGGTTCAGAATTCCAAGAGCTGGGCGTCAGGCAGCATGTTTTGGCAACAAATTCCCTTTATTTTCTTTTTTTAAAAAAATAATTGTATATATTTATTTACTTTGGGCTGTGCTTGTTCTTCATTGCTGCGAGGGCTTTTTTCTCTCGTTGCAGTAAGAAGGGGCTGGTCTCTGGGTGCAGTGTGCGGGCTTCTCATTGCGTGGCTTCTCTTGTCACGGAACATGGGCTCCAGGGCACACAAGCTTCAGTAGCTGCGGAGTGTGGCCTCAGTAGTTGGACTCTAGAGCAGTGGCTCGACAGCTGTGGGGCCTAGGCTTGGCTGCTCCATGGCATGTGGGATCTTCCAGGATTGAATCCATGTCTCCTGCGTTGGCAGGAGGATTCTTTACCACTGAGGCACCAGGGAACGTCTCCCTTTATTTTTTATGCAAGAAAACATCAAATAATATTGAGATATTAGTTACACTGAGTTATTAGTTACAATTAGTTACATTGAGATATTAGTTACTCTTCAGCCTTCCAATTTAAGTTCTCTCCTTGAACTCTTGCAGAGTTCTCATCACAGCAGAAGATTTTCCAGGTTGTCTCAGTACTGACAGGCAAAAAGACACGGCATGACTTTTTCTACCTCAGTGACTCCTCTTTTTCTTTCACATCTAAGATTTATTGACAGTGGTGATGTCCCATTACAATATTCCCTTTCTGTATTGGGCACTGAGCAGTGAATTGCTGCCACTGGCCCCCAACAAAGCTCTTCCAAAGGAACAATCCAATTCTCATGGCAGAGCTAATGCTTCAAGGACTAAAGGGCATCTCATGGTTTCATTCTCTACCTTGCTAGGAACTCTCTCATAGGAAAGGCACACAGCCCAGACCTCTTAACTGGTTTAGTAAGTCCATGTATTCACAGGTTGAAGAAGTGTTGTCACATGGGAGATGGCCTGTATGTTCTTTCCACATTCTAAGATGAGATTACAGAGGACCTCTTGTAATGGCTAGCTTTCAGGGTGGGAAGGAGGGAAATGACCCTGTCATTCTTTGAAACTGGAAATGTAACAGTGGGAAAGAAAATTATCTCTCAATAAACTAACTTCCAATCACAGATAATGTAAACCAATGTAAAAGCAATGTAAAACTGGTTGTACAAGGAGTTTAGAGTCTGGAAGACAAATAAGATATGTACATAAAACTGTCAGCAGAAAGCCAAAGGGGAAAAGAGCTGAAGTGTTATAAAAGAATACAGGTAAAGATTCATTTTAATTCATCTTTTTTTTCTTTTTTAAAAAATTTATTTATTTTTTAATTGAAGGATAATTGCCTTACAGAATTTTGTTTAAACCTCAACATGAATCAGCCATAGGTATATATATACATTTTAATTTATCTTTAGCCAACTTTTAGGAATATGTGCATTTAAGTGTATACTAAGATGATTTAATAACCATCTCACATCTTGTCTTTATGCCAGGCCTAAAATAAGGAATATTTAAAGTTACCAATGTTGTTCAACTGGTTCATCTCTGATGAACTATAAATCTTGTGTACAGAATGACAAGCTATTCATTAAATGTACTCATTGTTCAGTGGATAGGATGTTGGCCTTATTTTTCCAGAGTCTGTCAGAAAATGTATTTAACTTCATATGCCCAGTGTGTTCAGCTTAACAAATAGCCATATTCTGCAATGTAAAATACAAAGTTGTTCTGTAATTAACAAAAGAAAAGAGATCTTCCCTATTGAGAAAACAAGAAAGACATTAGAGTAAAAAGAATATGTGACCTAGAACCTTGGTAGAATTTTCCACAGACAGATGGAAGGAGGCTCTGTCAAGTGAAGATTATGAACAAAGATACAGAGGTGGAAGGGTGATGTGTGCATTGAAAATGGTACACCTTTCCATTTATCTAATGAACTCCACTGGTAGAGGGATTTTGATCTAGTTTGTTCACTGATGTAACTCCTGTGTCTGAAAAAGTGCCTGACTTCTAGCTGGTGCTTGAAGTGAATAAGTGGTGTGTCAGATGTCCAGGCTATGAGCGGTACTTGAGAGCTCTCAAGGGCTTGGGCATTTGGATTCCTGCAGTGAGGAAACTGGCTAGAACTCCACAGAGGAACAGAAACCAAGCTCAACTAAGCAACAGTGGAGTTTATTTGTGACTATCATGGAACCCCAAATCAGGAAAGTATCTCAATTTGGGAAAAAACTAGAGTCAGAAACAGAAAGTCATCAGGTGTTTTCTGGCTGTCTTTTAAAAATTTGTTTATTTTTTTAAAAATTTATACAATTTTTAAAGGTTACTTTCCATTTATGGTTGTTACAAAATACTGGCTTATTTCCCATGTTGTACAAAATATCCTTGACCCTGTTAGTGCTGGGCTTCCATGGTGTCTCAGACAATAAAAATCTGCCTGTCATGTGGGAGACCTAGGTTCAATCTCTGGATCAGGAAGATCCCCTGAAGAAGGGAATGGCGCACCGCTCCAGTATTCTTGCCTGGAGAATCCTATGGACAAAGGAGCCTGGCAGGCTATCGTCTATGGGGTTGCAATATGTCCTTGAGCCTGTCTTACATTCAACAGATTGTACCTCCCACTTCCCACTGGTAACCACTAGTTTGATTTCTGTATCTGTGAATCTGCTTCTTTTATGTTATATTCACTAGTTTGTAGTAGTTTTTAGATTCCACATGTAAGTGATATCATACACATTTATCTTTCTCTGTCTGACTTATTTCACTTAACGTGTTAGTTGTTCAGTCGTGTCTGACTCTTTGCAACCCCATGGAATGTAGCCCACCAGGCTCCTCTGTCCATGAGATTCTCCAGGCAAGAATACTGGAGTGAGTTGCCATTCCCTTCTCCATTCACTTCACATAACGCTCTCCAATTCCATCTTTGTCACTGTAAATGGAAAAATTTTGTTCTTTTTATGGCTGAGTATGTATGTGTATCTATACCATTGTGTATGCATGTTTATATGATCACATCTTCTTTGCATGAATCTTTTCAGATTAGTGTTTTGAGTTTTAGTTTAATATATACCCAGGAGCGGTATTACTGGGTCATGTGGTAGTTCTGTTTTTGTTTTTAAAAAAACCTTCATACTGTTTGCCATATGGTTGTACCAATTTACATTGTCACCAATAGAGTACAAGGGCTCCCTTTTCTCCGCATCCTTGCCAACATTTATTTGTAGACTTTCTGATGATTCCGACTGTCCTTTTTCACTATTTCCCCTTCCATGCCTACGTAACTCCTCTCTCTCAGTGCCCTGGTCTACTTTTCCTGAGTCTGCGTTGTAAGCGAGGACTGGCCCCCACAGCTATCAGAATCACATGTTGCAACTTCCCCTTTCCTGGGCCTCTAGGAGCACAGGTTCATCTCTAGGGATCAGGTAGGGAGAGCTGTTGAGAAGACTGTGATGAGCAGACACTCAAAATATTGACCGCTATAATAAGCAATTATAAAACATGAATGCATGTGGTCAGGGGTGTCCTTATTTTGTCTAAATCATAAGGACCATTCTCATGTAACAAGTTAGTCTAAAGATTTTAAAAGTCTGCCTGTTAGTTCACACGTTTCCCATTTTCTCTTCATCTCTTAACATCCCAGTAATTATTTACCAAACCTTGGTCCATTCAGTCGCCTGTCTCTCCAGCTCCTTTCAAGATTGCCCAGACTCTACCAGAGACTGAAGAACATTATCTACCCACACCATATAGCTTGCGGAATCCTAGTTCTCTGACCAGGGGTGGAACCAGGCCCCAGCAGTGGGAGCACTGCCTCCTAACCACTGGATCACCAAGGAATTGCCTGAATACATTTGCAGTGTTCATCCGACCTTGACTGGCCTTCATGGAAGTTTAGGATTTTTGAGCTGAGCAGGAAATAATCTTGATTTCTTTCTTTTATAGATGAGAAGATAGGCCCTTGAGTAATTTATACATAAGGGTTAGTAGATGTCTTGTGAACACAGAAATGCAGATTACATTCCTGTGATTCTAAAATAGGGAAAGAAGAGAGGACTTTTGAGTATGTTGTATAGAACAAATGGACTTTGGGACCAAAAACTTTAGTTTTATTACTTTGCAAGCTAGATGCAGCCTTGAATAAATCTCAGTGAGGCTCAGAAAGCCCTCAGTATTCCCAAATGTATAATGGGAATAATTTTAATAATAGTAATAGTATCTACCACATTGTCTTATAGTAAGGAATAGAATAATTAAATATTGAAGGTGATGTCATTTAATAAATGATAAAGCACAGGCAAGATTGTTGTTGTTCATTCTCTAAGTCATGTCTGACTCTTTGCAAGATAATTATCAATAATAAGGCAAGATAGTTATCGATAATAAGTGGATTAGATAACAGATAACCAGGATGAAATATTTACTGCAAATTAGCCAGACGACTAATCTACACATAGTTAATTGTGAGCATACGCATGACCAAATGCTAAAGACTGTTCATTTTTAAAGTACAGTTTATAACACAGAAAGCTGTGCTCTCATTTCCTGGAGTTATAAATAGTTTAGCATGAATTCTCCCTTGTCTTAGGAAAACCTGATACACATGGCTTTCATAATTCTATCAATAGGTAATACTTAGTTGGAGTCAAAATATATATTTGCTTACTAAAATGTTGTTATAACTAAGTTTTAGTCATGTCTAAAAACCGTGGAAATATATTGCAGTAAAAGATAATAGAACCATAGACAGAATGGGAGTATAATCTTGTTTAACAACAAATAAAGGTGGGGAAATGCAAGTTCTCAGAGAGTTCAGGGACTTGTTAATGGCACACACTCATGAGGACTGAGCTTGTAGTAACACAACTTCGCACTCAGATCTCTTCACTATAATACAGAACCTGCTATTAAAACACCATGTTAAAAATGAGAAAAAATTTCAAGTAGATCCCCATTGGAAAGCCATTGATCTGTCATAAATGACCTCCTAATTTTCTTCTGGGAATAAAAAAGACAAAGCTTTATTCACAGGTTATGTAAAAGATTCATAGTAAGAATAAAGTAATTCTTTTGAACAAAAATAAAATGCAAAAACAACACAAAAGTCATTTGTTGGACTTGAAAATAACTATATTTAGTTTTAAACTTTTTCGTCTTTGAGTCATTAGTTATTTGATAGAGAAATTAGAAACGAAGAGGAAACAGACAAAGCAATCGTGAGAGATCAAAGGGAAGAGAGAGATGAGGCTGAGAGAAAAGAGGTTGAAAAAGAACACAGAATTCCGGCTGGTAAAAAAATATTTAATGTTTGACCACTAGATGGCGATGTAATGTAAGGTGCTACCTCGACTTTTTTTTTTTTTAAACAAGCTATTTGCTGATTTGTATTAGGTACCATAGAGTGAGGCGAGGATGAAGCCGAGAGGATACTGCAGAGGTCTCCGGTGCATGTGTGTATGTGTGCGTGTGTGTGTGTTTGTGTGTGTGTGTCCTGCCACAGTGAGACTGCAGTCCCCGTAAATACTTGGTCACCTTTGCAAGAAAGAATCAGAACAATTGCAACTGAAGGCACGTTATCATCTGGTCTTTGGAAGATGCTGTTCCTCGTTGCAGATGGGTAATTTTCCTTTTTATCAGGTAAGCCATCTGCTTATTTCGTCGCGATCTTAGGCATGTTCATTCCAGTTATTCTTTTGTGGAGACCGTGGAAATACAGTGGGCAGAGCAGGAAGTCCATTTTTGTATGTGAATTCGGACCGACGGGTCCCCCTCCTCCCTCTCTTCTCCTCCCCTTCTCCTCCCCTTCCCTTCCCCCCTCCTCTCTCCACCTTCCACGAACTGAAATCAGGTTTGTTTTGCAGTTCAGCATTTTGATACAAGGAGATTCTTTGGCCTGAAATAGCTTGGCACCTGGCCAGCTCTTGCCTTTGCTACCCTCCATCCTATTCAAAGTCTCCCTTTGAAGCCCCCTCCTCCTTCACCGGTGCTTTAGAACTGGATAAGCGGAGCTGTAAATAGAGGTCATAGTGTTCCTAAGGATGGAGCAAAAATTAGATCTCAAGTTAACCCCACAGGAAGAAAGCCAGCAGCGGGGACCGCGGCTGGAACCTAGCACTGCAGGGATTTGAGCCTCCTCGGCAGAGGCTGGGCTTCTGAGGAGAAATGCCGCCTACCTTGGGCCAGAGCAGGACAAGGATTTATTCTTTGTAACTCTGATTGAGCATGGTAATAAAGGAGCTGGAGGGTAGTGGGAAAGAAGCCCTTCTTCCTGGAATGCCAAATGGGGAAGGTTGAGTTACTTTTAATTACACAGAGGTCACTAGCTGCAGTGATACTGCAGATCCTGTTCAGTCCTCAGTGTGAACCGTGTTGCTTTTACAGACAGCACAAGAAAAGGTCTCTGGGTGGACTGGAGGCTTTTTCAAAGATCCTTGTTCTCATGGATCCCCTCTCTCCTACCTGTTTGAGGTATTTGTTTAAAGACAGCCCCCCACCCCCGCCACATTTACTTCCCGTATTTCTTTTTGTTCCCTTCAGTGACTCTGTGACAGTTGTCACTCCTCTTTAGCAAATGAGTCCAAAAGAGAGTGGTGGTAGTTGCTTTTTCACATGTCCCAGGAAAGGATTAAAGCCAAAGCCGGGTAACATCCTCTCCATATGTGCATGAGACTCAATATTTCTAAGGCGCTGTAGCAAACTTGCAAATTGCCAAACGCTGTTGCTATCACACCTATAAAATGTGGCTTCTTTTTTCTATGGATTTTCAGGTTCACGTGGTATTTCTGATGTGCTAGTGTAGTAACAGAACATATTTCCCCATTAAGCACTTTCAATCATCCCAAGAGGCTGATGCCAAGCAGAAATAGGAAAATTCCATGCTGAGGTTGGCTATCCCTGCTTTCATTTCTGTCCTCCAGAGCAGTGGGTCGCTTACCTTTCCTGTTTGCTACAATATCTGGCACACCAGATGCAACTTGGAACTCCTGCATGCACACCAGGGTCTCACACTTTTCCCCTCATCTCTGCATTTGGGAAGCCCAATAACTTTGGTGGAAAACTCCTTTAAGCCTCTCCTTTGCGGTCGCGACTTTTGTAACTGCCCTCAGGCCATCGCATCCCTCTTGCAGGGGTAGTGTTGCAGTTTAGGCCTTCTTCCACAAAGCTTCTTGAAGAGATTTTTAGATGGTGTCTATTTTAGGAACAGAATGTGTAGACAGAATGGATGGCCACTGAGATTTATGGGAAAACAATTTTGTGGAGAGGATGAGGTAACCTTGTAACAGAGCTGGTTATATCACATAAACTGAGCAAAGGAATTCGTTTTCATGAAATTTACTGCAGCTCAGTTTTATGGCTTTTTCTCTTCCCTCTGCACATTGTTGGCCTGTTGTTTTCAAATACCTTTTTAAGCATAGCTAGTACTTATCAGTATTTTTACATACTGATAAAAATAATATGTTGGATTTTGCTGCCAATATTGATAGTTTCTGTTACATGGCCCCCCATGCTGAGTTATTTGGCATCTGGAGACTCAATTATTAGGACTATTTCCCTTTAAGGCATGGTCGAGAGGTTTTCTCCATCTGCGAAGGGAAGGGAAAGGCACAATTGGAGGCCTAATTAGTTATCCCATATCCCAGAAGGCACTGGGTATCTCAGCTAGGATTCAGCTTTACCAACCAGAGGTGCCAGGGGCAAAGAGACAGACCAGAGACACAGAAGAAAACTATTGCCACCAACACAGGAAATTAAAACTCTAGAATCCAAAGGAGTCCAGTAAGAACTGTGCTAGTTCTGAAATTGCATACCTCAAACTGGGACTTGAACCCAACCAAATCTCTGACTGGAACTTGAACCCATGGTCTTTTAAGTGAGAACACAGGTTTCAGGATTTAATGAAGCCCAGGTTCTTGAAGTTTCATTGCAGAGAGAATTCAGTGAGAGACAAAGTGATAGGTGAGAAGTGGATTTATTTAGAGAGAAACACACTCCACAGACAGAGTGTAGGCCATTTCAGAAGGCAAGAGCTGCCTCGAAACATTGATTAGTTAGTTTTCAGTTCTTGGGTAATTTCATAGGCTAATGGGTAGGAGGATTATTCCAACTATTTGGGGCAAGGGTGCAGATTTCCAGGAATTGGGCTACTGCCCACTTTTTGGCCTTTTGTTGGCCATGGAACTGTCATGGTGCCTGTGGATGTATCATTTAGCTTGCTGATGTGTTGGAATGAGCATATACTGAGGCTCAAGGTCTGGTGGAAGTTGACTTGTCTGCCGTCTTGGATTTTGGATTTATTTGGTTCTAATCAGTTTCTGTCATCTCCTTGGGCTATGTCATTCTTTTAAAGTTTGTGCCCTGCCCCCTTCCCTCCTATTTCAGTTCCTTGTGTAGAGGGTACTGTCTGGGAACCCAGAGATTCAGAGAGCAATAACGGAGGAGCATCTTCTTTGGATGTTGCAGACAAGGGAGGGAAGAGTTGGGGGTTCCTTTAGAGTTACCTCTAGGACAATACAAACCACGCAGTCCTCATGAATTTATACTGGTACATAACGAAGCGAAAGTGAAAGACTTCCCTGGTGACTGAGACTGTAAAGGATCTGCCTGCAATGCAGGAGAACAGAGTTCAATCCCTGGATGGGGAAGATGCCCTGGAGAAGGGGATGGTTATCTACTCCAGTAATCTTGCCTGGAGAATTACATGGACAGACAGAGGAGCCTGGTGGGCTATAGTCCATGGGGGAGAACACAAGAAATATTGGTTTATTATATAGGAGATATGTATATTTTGCATATTATTACATTATTTATGTGTTTCTTCTCTGTATTCTTCTCACACAGAGGAGCATCCTTGTAAAAATTACCCTAGGGTGTCACACAAGGTATTAGTTTCCTCCTGGTTAGTTGGAGAGGCTGAACTCATCGCTGCCTCCTTGTAAATACCGAGAGCACATGCTAGATGTCCCAGCTCCCTCGGATGGGAGAGGAGAGGAGGGAGAGTTTATGGGGAGGCTGCAGACTAAGACTCAGTCAATGGAACTAGGATCTGTGAAGTAATCACTTCCCTTTGAAATTCTGAGTAGTCACTGAAGCACATTTCACAGATCAGTTTAGACAGTACTGCCTTAGGGTAGGAGTGGGGAAGAGATTCTCAGAGCGGCTATAGTCAGGGGAAAAAAAAAAACTGAGCCAAATCTCCCCAAACTGTCCCAAACTGTGCTTTCCCAACTTTCTCTTTTGTCCAGGTTCTCATTTAGTAATTATTTTATTTAACAAAGATATGCAGCGTTTACTCTTTTGTTGCTGAGTGTGTTCAGTTGTGTCTGACTCTTTGTGGCCCCATGGACTGTAGCCTGCCAGGCTCCTCTGTCATTGGAATTTTCCAGGCAAGAATACTAGAGTGGGTGGCCACTTCCTACTCCAGGGGATCTTCTTAACCCAGGGATCAGGCAGATTCTTTACCACTGTATCACCTGGGAAGCCCCAGCATTTACCAGCCACAATTCTAAGCAGCACCTCAAAATATTTTCTCATTGAATTCTGTGAAGTCGGTGCTATTATTAATCACCAGTTTATGGATGAGGAAACCAAGGAAGCACAGGGAGGTTAACTTGCCCTGAGCTTGTTTGCAGATGGTAGAGCCCAAACTTGAAACCAGGCTATCTGGCTGCTGGATCTGTACTCCTGGCTGCAGAATAAGGATAAGGATATCACCCATGTGATGGTAGAATGAGGGCTCAGCCCACATAGTAGAGACTCTGGTTGCTGGCATCTGTACATGGCAGCTATAATTTATCCCTTTTCTTACATACCAAACTTTCAAAATACTTTGGTTTAGAGTAATTCTCTGTATCTACTTCATTTACTCATTTTTTAAAAATGTGCCTCTCTGTACTATTGAAGAATCCCTATTCTAGGTGCTGAATATGGTAAATAAAAGTCTTACCCACATGGTGATTGCAGTCTAAAGATGGAGTTAGTAGACAAATCAGTGTGTGATGAAATAATAGCAAATACATGTTCTTTGAAAGAAAGAAAAAAAAAAAAAGGCGGTGTGAGCCATAGGATAAAAGCAGCATGTAGAGACAAAAAACAATGTTTGAGAGGTGAAGAAAATAATTTTCATCTGAAGGAGGTGAGAGAAGAGCAATCTGGGAAGAGAAGTCCCAAAGGGCAGAGTACACCTGGCAGATATAAGGAATGGCACCTGTCTTGTGAGGGATTGGAGTGCAGAAGAAATGGAAGGAAATGGGGCCAGATCTGTGGAGTCTTAATGAGCATGCTTAGGGCTCTAATTGTCCCTGGCCTTTATTAAAAAAAAAAAAAAAAAGAAAGAAAGTCAAGGAACAATGTCAAGTCAATATAAGTCCTATATTTAATGATAACAAGTTACTAGGTTAAAAAAAAAAGACTAAATCGAATCATTTCTATACACACACAAAGTTTTAACAATGTGTAAAGTTCTGTGAAGAATCCTATAGTTCCTAGTATGCAGTGAAATTGGCTCAAAAATATTTAAAAGACTCTTTGATGGAAAAAAAAAAACTTGCTTGAATGAGATTATCCGTTAGATTGCTATAAACTATCAGTTAAAATAAAAAACACCCCTTGTCACCTTGTCAGTTTTGCTTGCACTTCAGGACGTCCCCCCTGAAATGACCAAATTGAGGAGATGTGGCCTGGGAGCAGACATAAACCAAATCAGTATGTCCCCTAGAGGGGTCACGACACAGTAGGTATTCGGAGAGTTTGAACAAATCTTTTTCTGCACATGAATTCATACTAATGTGATTTTAGAATAATACAGTAAAACATAAGTATCCACTCTCATGTTTATCTGGTTTTTCCTGTGGTCATGTATGGATGTGAGAGTTGGACTGTGAAGAAGACTGAGCGCCGAAGAATTGATGCTTTTGAAGTGTGGTGTTGGAGAAGACTCTTGAGAGTCCCTTGGACTGCAAGGAGATCCAACCAGTCCATTCTGAAGGAGATCAGCCCTGGGATTTCTTTGGAAGGAATGATGCTAAAGCTGAAAGTCCACCTCATGCGAAGAGTTGACTCATTGGAAAAGACTCTGATGCTGGGAGGGATTGGGGGCAGGAGGAGAAGGGGACGACAGAGGCTGAGATGGCTGGATGGCATCACTGACTCGATGGATGTGAGTCTGAGTGACTCCGGGAGTTGGTGATGGACAGGGAGGCCTGGCGTGCTGTGATTTATGGGGTCGCAAAAAGTCGGACACGACTGAGCGACTGATCTGATCTCATGTTTATCTACATTAAAAGCGTTTGTTGGTATAGTGTCAAAGTTCACTTTCTAATGGTTTACCTTTTTATATTTGTTCCCACTCTCTCAGTTACCTGCTAACATTGTAGTTCCTTTCCAGAAAATGTGTGTTTCTCTTCTTAGCATGAAGTGAAAGTGAAGTCGCTCAGTCGTGTCCGACTCTTTGCAATCCCATGGACTGTAGCCTATCAGGCTCCTCCGTCCATGGAGAGTGCTGGAGTGGATTGCCATTTCCTTCTCCAGGGCATCTTCCCAACCCAGGGATCGAACCCCGGTCTCTCGCACTGCAGGCAGACGCTTTACCGTCTGAGCCACCGGGGAAGCCCCTTCTTAGCATAAACCTTGCTTTTTAGTTTATCACTGTAAGTCGTATAAAACCCTTTGTCTCTTCCTTCTTTGAAGCTCTCTGTATAACTGTGGCTTTAATTTTTGGTGATGTGTCTATAATCTTTGGCTTTAATATTTTCTTTTGTCATTTGTGTTTTTTATGTCATACATAAGAAACCACTGCCTAATCCAAGGTCATGAAAATTTACGTCTCTTTTTCCTCTGAGTCTTATTGTTTTATCTCTTGTATTTAGGGATCCATTTTGAGTCAGATCTTGTCTATAACATGAGGTAGGGGCCAACTTAATTCTTCTTTGTGTTGCCATCCAATTGTCCCAGTATCATTTTTTGAAAGACTATTTTTCCCCACTGAATTTTGTTGTTAATGCTGTTGGTCATTCCATATTTAAGTGCATCCATGTTTTTAGCATACAATTAGCAATGATTTGATACCTTGGGTACTAGGGGCAACTTTTTTCTTCCAGGAAAATGCAGTAAGATTCTCCCTTCTGGAGAATTCATACAACTTTAAAGTATGAGAAAACTGGCCTCTATCTTCTTAACTGTTACACACTTTTTTGGCCTAAGTTTATGTCAAGTTTTTATATTATAAAATTTTTTATAATAATTTATAAAATTATAAATTTTATTATAATTTAACACATACTCATTTGTGACTCGATTGGAAATGTAAGGCAATGTTGTGCAGTTCAGCAGTGAGCTAACATTTTTGGAGAAAAGTTACTAGTTATTTCTAAAAAATATCTACTATATTGCACGTGCTCTCCCAAATTCAGACAAACATTATCTGTATAATATATGTTACTAGTTATTGTTTGCTTCCTAAACACCACTGAGGGGAAAACGTTGAACTTGAGATAGAAGTGAGTCTTTAAAATAAGGTTGACAGTTGTGTGAGTTGGCTGAGGCTACTGTGTAATGAAATACCACAGACGTGATGTCTGAAACAACATACATTTATTTCTCACAGTTCTAGAGGCAAGAAGTTCAAGAGCAAGGTCTCTGCAGGTTTGTTTTCTTCTGATGTCTCTGCTCGACTTGTGGCTGGCAACCTTCTCGTGTGTATTTGTGTGCATCCTTAGTGTCTCTTTTTGTGTCCATACTTCTCTTTATAAAACACAAGTCAGACTATAATAGAAGCCTCCTAATAGCCTCATTTTAATCTGATCCCTTCTTTAAAGACCCTATTTCCAGCTGAATTTTGAAAGGGTCACAATTCAGTCCATAGTAGTTGTCTTTGGCTACACTTACGACTGCTAAAATAATGAACAAAGATGATTGAAACCGACAGTCATTTTTTTATTGTCAAATTGTTGTTAATGGTAGTCTTTCATTATTCATGCTTTATTCCCGCTGAATAATAAGGAGCCATCTATGTTTTTGTTGATAGTCAAATAAAGGCAATTAATTAGGTTTGCATTTAAAGAGGCATGAAAATGGTGGTGACATTGATTCCGCTCATATGCCTGTAATGCTCTTTTTATAATCTCTGATAAATTTACTAAGCCAAGGCTCTTGTTTCAATGAGAAAAGTGACAAAAAGGGATATAAAACATGAGGTATTCATGAGACACTTATTAAAATAATTTCAAAGTGTTTCAACTAACCTCAGTCTCAGTTGGGACACAACTTGAAATGACATTAATGTAAGTATATCAGTAACGTCATGGGAAGTTATTAGAGCTCACAGTGGGAGGGGTAGGTAAAATCTAGAAACTGGAAATGACAAGAGTAAGGAAAATTATGACAGCCCAGATTTTAGACTTTTGGTGCTTTTTGTAACAAGCTATTATCTCCTGGGATGATTGACGTCAACTGTTTCCAGGCTTTTTTTTTTTTTTTAAATACAGTCAGCTTTATGATTAAAATTCCAGGAAGTAAGAATCTGAATGGTCACTTTGGGACTCTGAATCTTTCCCTTTTGTTAAGGGTGAACTGGACCCTTGACTGATCGTCCCTCCAATCTATTCCCCTTTTAAGAAGAGTAATTCCACCAAACAAAACTGAAAACAGTCTACATACACAATGTAAGAAGAAAGAGTAAATAAATCATGGTTCATGCAAATAATGAGATCTTGTGGAGCCATTAAACATAATATTTCAAGGAGCATTTTTACTTCTATGGAAAATTGTTCAGGATATAATGCTACATGAAAAAGTATATACCATATATACCTAGTATGATCTCAATGGAAGACAGAAAACAAAAAAAGCATATTTGCTTAGGGAAAAAAAAACCTCTGGAAATAATGTAACAGTTTCTCCAGTTTATGGGATTGCAACTTCAATTTTCTTTTTAAAAATAAAACATTAAACCTTATTTTTCTAATAACAAAATTAGTACATGCTAATTATGTAAAACAAAAAAGAAAGTATTAAATAATAAAGGATAAAATAACCCCTACAATTCTACATATGCAGAATTATTAGTGTTAATAATTTATTTTACTTATCAAAGTGTTTTTTTTGTACAAATTCTCTAAGCATGTGTTACTTTAAAAGTCAGCATAAAAGCATACATTATTTTTCAAATGGAACTGAATTAGCCTTTTGAACAAAGGTATTTATTATATCACTAGTAAAAATAGTAAACTCAAAGTTATTAAGGAAACAGTTGAATATTTGAATAATTTATCAGCCCAAAACTCCTCTATAATAATATTGTAACTTTTTGGAAAATTTGTAACAAGTATATAACCATTGGGAAAGGATCTAACATAATGTTAATTTTGGAATTTCAAAAGGGTGTTATTCTGAAAATTGTGTAATTTGGTAATTTAATTTCTCCCTGTAGAATTCAGCAAACTTTGGGGAAAGTTGTCTTACATTCATGGAGCATCTCCTGTTTGCACTGGGTTGTTTTAGTAAGAACTGACCTCAGATTGAGAATGACAACAACAAAAATTTCTAAATACTAATATGTATTAATATATAAATTCTTAGCCATTTAGAATAAAACTCATCAAATTGGGAAGAATCAAGTTACAAGTTTAACATCATTACCAAATCCAATGATGGCAAGATTAAACAAGCAATTTATACTATTGAGCCAGAGGTGGCAGGATGGAGCACTGAAAGTAATTATTAATATTTGTTGCATTTGGAGATATGAAATTATTTATGCTGAAGGTGTGGGAGGATTATGTGTGAAGAGGAATAGATGGTTAATGACAAGTCTTAGGTAACAGAATCTAGATTGTTTTAAAGCAAATATTAATAATTAAAAATTGAAGATTAATATTGAATAAAAAGAAACTAGAGTTCAATGTTTCTAAGTATATATTCAAAGAGGAGGAAAAACTAAGAATTCTGTCACATAAAATATTTCTAAGAAATTCAGTGGATTTGAAAATCCTGGAAAGAGTTACTTTGAGACTTGACAAATGCTCTCAGGCAGCAGTTTTGATATTACCCTGGAATGTGATATGCCATTTACAAAGGCCAGATATTTTGGGCTATGTCTGTCAGTGTGCTGGTACAAAACCAAAGAGGCAACAGGCTGGTTTCAGGTCTAGAGTACCATAATTTCTGTGCTGCTTGGGTCTTGAAGTTTCAGGTTTCAGGTGATTTGAGGCATTTAGAGGATTATATATCAGCAACCTATATGAATGAAGACAAGAGTTTCCTTTGAAGAAATTTGAAAAAGGAAGTTTGAACATAGTTGAGTTAAATAGAAATCAGTAAGAAAAGAACAGAAGAAGGTGATCTCTATATAACTCTTTCTATAAGATGACAAAAAATGGAATCTCAGCTCAGTTCTCTTTTCTCTGGAGCCAAAACTTACTCTCCTTTGCTCTCACCTTTTTTTTTTCTTTTTGTTTTTAACTAATTTTTATTGGAATATAGTTGCTTTACAGTGTTGTATGTTTTTCTACTGTACAGCAAAGTGAATCAGCTATACATATATTCCCACTTTTTTGGATTTCTTTTGGATTTCTTTTTCTTCTCATTTAGGTCTTCCCTGGTAGCTCAGCAGTGAAGAATCTGCCTGTCATGCAGAAGATGCAGGTTCGATCCCTGGGTCAGGAAGATCCCCTGGAGAAGGAAATGGCAACCCACTCTAGTATTCTTCCTGAAAAAACCATGGACAGAGGAGCCTGGCGGGCTACAATCCATGGGGTCACAAGAAGTGAAGTGAAGTGAAGTCACTCAGTCTTGTTTGACTCTTTGCAACACCATGGACAGTAGCCTACCAGGCTCCGCCATCCATGGGATTTTCCAGGCAAGAATACTAGAGTGGGCTGCTATTTCCTTCTCCAGGGGATCTTCCCAACCCAGGGATCGAACCTGGGTCTCCTGCATTGCAGACAGACGCTTTACCATCTGAGCCACCAGGAGTGACTAAACCACCACCATTCATTTAAGTCACTGAAGAACATTGAATAGGGTTCCCTGAGCAGTACAGTGTTTTCTTATTCAGTTCAGTTCAGTTCAGTCACTCAGTCATGTCCGACTCTTTGAGACCCCATAAATCACAGCATGCCAGGCCTCCCTGTCCATCACCAACTCCCAGAGTTTACTCAGACTCACGTCCATCGAGTCAGTGATGCCATCCAGCCATCTTATCCTCTGTCATCCCCTTCTCCTCCTGCCCCCAATCCCCCCCAGCATCAGAGTCTTTTCCAATGAGTCAACTCTTTGCATGAGGTGGCCAAAGTACTGGAGTTTCAGCTTCAGCATCATTCCCTCCAAAGAAATCCCAGGGCTAATCTCCTTCAGAATGGATTGGTTGGATCTCCTTGCAGTCCAAGGGACTCTCAAGAGTCTTCCCCAACACCACAGTTCAAAAGCATCAATTCTTCAGTGCTCAGCTTTCTTCACAGTCCAACACTCACATCCATACATGACCACAGGAAAAACCATAGCCTTGACTAGATGGACCTTTGTTGGCAAAGTAATGTCTCTGCTTTTGAATATGCTATCTAGGTTGGCCATAACTTTCCTTCCAAGGAATAAGCGTCTTTTAATTTCATGGCTGCAGTCACCATCTGCAGTGATTTTGGAGCCCCCAAAAATAAAGTCTGACACTGTTTCCCCATCTATTTCCCATGAAATGATGGGACTAGATGCCATGATCTTAGTTTTCTGAATGTGGAGCTTTAAGCCAACGTTTTCACTTTCCTCTTTCAAGTTCATCAAGAGGCTTTTTAGTTCCTCTTCACTTTCTGCCGTAAGGGTGGTGTCATCTGCATATCTGAGGTTATTGATATTTCTCCTGGGAATCTTGATTCCAGCTTGTGCTTCTTCCAGCCCAGCGTTTCTCATGATGTACTCTGCATAGAAGTTAAATAAGCAGGGTGACAATGTTTTCTTATTAGTTACTTATATTATACAGAGTAGTGTATGTATGTCGATCCCAATCTCTCAATTCATCCCACTCCCGTTTCCCTCCTTGATGTCCATGTATTTGTTCTCTATGTCTGTGTCTCTATTTCTGTCTTTCAAGTAAGATCATCGATACCATCTTTCTAGATTTCACATATGTGTTATACAATATTTTTTTCTGACTTATTTCATTCTGTATGACAGTCTCTAGGTTTATCTGTGTCTCTACGAATGACCCAATTTCGTTCCATTCTATGGCTAAGTAATATTCCATTTTATGTATGTATTATAACTTCTTTATCCATTCCACTGTTGATGGACATTTAGGTTGTTTGCATGCCCTAGCTATTGTAAATAGTGCTGCAATGAACATTGGGGTTCATGTGTCTTTTTGAATTTTAGTTTTTTTCTGGTTATATCCCTAATAGTGGGATTTCTGGGTGGTATGGTAGTTCCATTTTTAGTTTTTTAAAGAACCTCCATACTGTTCTCCATAGTGGCTATGCCAATTTACATTCCCACCAACAGTGCAAAAGTGTTCTCTTTTCTCAACACCCTTTCCGGCATTTATTGTTTGTAGATTTTTTATGAGGGCCATTTTGACTGGTGTAAGGTGATACCTCATTGTAGTTTTGGTTTGCCTTTCTGTAATAATTAGTGTTGTTGAGCATCTTTTCATGTGTAAAAATGTGGAACCCTTCAGGAATTTGTGTGTCCTCCTTGCAAAGGGGTGATGTTAATCTTCTCTGTATCAGTCCAGTTTTAGTATACTTGCTGCTGAAGTGAGCAATCTTTTTTTTTTTTTTTCCCCATTCCTGGGCATTTTGTTTTACCCTTGAATTTTGCATTTCATTTTTAACTCTCCTTCCACTCATGGGTTATGTGAAAATATTTCCACAGTGGTATTCTCAGTTTGTTCAGAGCTTGTGATGTGTACACTCATGCTAAGTCACTTTAGTCATGTCCAACTCTTTGTGACCCTATGGACTATAGCCCACTAGGCTCCTCTGTCCATGGGATACTCCAGGCAAGAACACTGGAGTGGGTTGCCATGCCCTCCTCCAGGGGATCGTCCCAGCCCAGGGACTAAACCCACATCTCTTACATCTCCTGCATCAGAAGGGAGATTCTTATTACTGGTGCCACCTGGGAAGCCCCTTTGATGCATATAGAATGTAATCTAAAAAATGGAAATATTGTGGAGAGCGAGTGCAGAGAAAAAGAGAACAAGCTGGGCAGTCAGGCAAAGAAAAGGAAATTTATTAGAGGGAAACGAGGTGACTAGCCCTTAAGGAGAACCAGCATCCTCTTTCTGATGAGGTCTTTCTTATACACCGCCAATGAAAAATTCTCTGAAGGGATGGTTAATTTTTAGCCTGTAGCTGAGTCCTGCGGTCACATAGCCAGAGGTCTGGCATCCAGTGGTCTCGTAGCCTTGAGAAGGTAGGGCCAGCGGGAAAACAGAATGTCATTTGAGCAATTTGGTCTGTCTCAAGGGTCACTGTGACTTTATCCTTTGTTTGCGAGGTCAACATAATGAGCCATTTTAACAATAAGCCCCCATGTAAGCCTTATCAAATTGTTAACATGACTTTGGTTATTTTCAAAATGTAGCCCACAGACCTCCTTGAGTTCTCTTGAAACCTTTTAGGGAGTCCCTCAGGGCAAAAGTATTTCAGAATAATAAAAAGAACATTTTTTGCCTTTTTCACTGTATTGATTATTGCACTTAGGGTCAAAAGCAATTAAAACTGTTAGCCTTAACAATTATCAAAACAGTGGCACCAAACTGTACTTGTGGTCACTGTAGTCTTCACTACCATTCACCCCCAGTAAAAACAAGTAAGTAAATAAGTAAAATTAAAAACCAGATTTACTGCAAAAATATCTTTGATGAAGCAGGAAAAAGTATTAATTCTATTTCACCTAGATACATAAATAAGTGCACCTGTTTTTTTTAATGTTATTTGTGCTGAAATGGGAAGTATGCATACAAAATAGTTTCCACAAACAAAAGTGTGATGATGGTTGACTCAAAAAAATAATAAATAAAACACTTGTGCAATTACTTGGAGTTGCAAGCTGAATTAGCTGATTTTCTATGGAACACCATTTTTACTTGAAAGAATGACTGACAAATTGTAGTTATTTAGACTTGGCTATCTGGCAGATGACTTTTTGAAATTGAGTGAAATGAGCCTGTCATTTCAAGAAAAAATAATTTACTATATTTGTTACCAAGGACAACATTTGAACATTTGAGAGAAAAATTAGAATTTTGGAAAACTTGTATCTCCACCATAAGTTCAATAGCTTCAAAACAAAGAATTTTCTGATGTGATGAATCATGGTATTCACATTTCAAAGATCTGCATAACTCAGTCAAGCAGTATTTTACAAATGAGCAGTGGATAATGATACAAAATCAGACACAGATAATAGATCCATTCAAAGTGCAAGATAAACCAACAGATTTAAATGTAGCACAATACAAGTTCATTGATACATTTTCAGATTCTATTTGTCTAGTTTTGCTAAACTTTCAAAGACTATTTCTAAGACTCTATTATTGAATATGTATTGAAATATATATTGTTGATGTTAAGTTGCTCAGTCATGTCCAACTCTTTGCTACCCCATGGACTGCAGCACACCAGGCTTCCCTTCCTGTACCATCTCCCAGAGCTTGCTCAAACTCATGTCCATTGAATCAGTGATCCATCCAACCATCTCATCCTCTGTCATCCCCTTCTCCTCCTGCCTTCTATCTTTCCCAGCATCAGGGTTTTTTCCAAGGAGTCAGTTCTTCACATCAAGTGGCCAAAGTATTGGAGCTTGAGCTTTAACATCAGTCCTTCCAATGAATATTCAGAGTTGATTTGCTTTAGGATTGACTAATTTGATCTTGCTATACAAGGGATTCTCAAGAGTCTTCTTTAGCAGCACAATTCAAAATTATAAATTCTTCGGTGCTCAGCCTTCTCTATGGTCCTGCTCTCACATCCACACATGACTACTGGAAGACCATAGCTTTGACTAGATGGACCTTTGTTGGCAAAGTAGTGTCACTGCTTTTAATATATATTCAATATATTGAATGTATATTGAAAAGGCTGTTGAAAAATTTAAACTCCATATACATGTGAGGCCAGATTTTCGTCATCCAAAATGTAAAGTATAATAGATTGAATGCAGCAGCAGATTTAAGAATCTAGACATTAAGCCAAAATTAAAGAGATTTGAAAATTTATAAAATAAGACAATAAAATAATTAAAATAACTTTTAAAAGTAAATTGAAAAAACTCAGTAGATTTTCTTTTAGAGCTATGATTATTTTTCACCTAAATTATTATTTTAACATATTATTGTTTCTTACTGATATTTATAAATTAACTTTTTAATGATTTCTCTTTTAATTTCCAATAAAGTAAAATGTTAGTATAAAGTTATGACCAACCTAGACAGCATATTAAAAAGCACAGACATTACGTTGCCAACAAAGGTCCGTCTAGTCAAGGCTATGGTTTTCCAAGTGGTCATGTATGGATGTGAGAGTTGGACTGTGAAGAAAGCTGAGCACCTAAGAATTGATGCTTTTGAAGTGTGGTGTTGGAGAAGACTCTTGAGAGTCCCTTGGACTGCAAGGAGATCCAACCAGTCCATTCTATAGGAGATCAGTCCTGGGTGTTCATTGGAGGGACTGATGTTGAAGGTGAAACTCTTACTTTGGCCACCTGATGGGAAGAACTGACTCATTTGAAAAGACCCTGATGCTGGGAAAGATTGAGGATGAGAAGAGAAGGGGACGACAGAGGATGAGATGGTTGGATGGCATCACTGACTCATTGGACATGGGTTTGGGTAGACTCCGAGAGTTAATGATGGATGGGGATGCCTGGCATGCTGAGGTTTGTGGGGTCACAAAGAGTTGGACACAACGAAGTGACTGAAGTATATAAACAAAAGCTTTTGGAGGTCCTCAATAATATTAGCAATAAAGATGTCCTGAGATCAAAAGTTTATATGACAAGGATAAATTTGATCATTCTTTTTCTATGGTAAATACATTTATGTCTTTTACACTATGGACATGTTTTAGTTGAAACTACTATAATGCAGGTAACTGAGTCCCGGAAGTTATGCTGAATAAGGAAAGTATTTATCACATTATACTAGTGTGTTTTCCATTACTGTGATATGAGCTGCACATATCATCAGTTTAACTCAGTAAGTTCTAATAAATGGAAGAAGTGTTGCAAAGCAAACCAGACATTATAAAAGAAAAATATTCTGATACTCTTTTTGGATTTTCAACCTCTCTCAACTAAAACAATGTAAAATTTTTCTATTGGTCTTTTTTTCATATACACATCTTTCCTCCTTAAACCTCCCTCCCCTCCACACTAGTAACCTTTCTAACAGGCACATCAAGTCTCCACTGTTTAAAAGTATTAGTGACATCCAGGGATAAAAGCTCAGTTTATTCAGGATGACTGGCTCCTGTGAGCTGTTGAGGTTTGTCTCTTCTCTGTGGTCTATCTACTCTACCATGTGCCCCCCAGATATACTGCATTTCTGTGCATATCTGAACTGTTTTTGTCTCCTGGCCTTTGATGCTGCTGCGTTCTCTGCCTGAAAAGCCACGATCTCTTCTTCCCTCAAGAATGACTCATTTCCTTTCTGTGCTATGGCTGTGCCTGGAACAGACTTCCATCCTAGCACCAACTGCACTTTATTGTGCTTATTTCTTGGCTTCCTTTTCATGTGCTGTACCTTCTCTGTAGCACATTTAGGCCTATTCTCTGATGTAACAGGATCACCACTACCTAGTTCATATGGGGGCACCTAACTACTCAATAGGGGTTTCCCAGCTGGTGTTAGTGGTAAAAGATCCCAATCTGCCTCCCAATGCAGGAGACACAAGAGACACAGGTTCAACTCCTGGGTGGGGAAGATCCCCTGGAGGAGGAAAATGGCAACCCACTCCAGTATTCTTGCCTAAAGAATTCCATGGAGAAGAGAAGCCTGGTAGACTATAGTCCATGGGGTCACAAAGGGTGGACACAACTGAGAAACTGAGCGCGCACACACACACACACACACACCCCCACACACACACACCCACCCTACCTCAGCCGTAAAGAACCTGCCTGCAATGCAGGAGACACAGGGGAAGCAGGTTCAATTCCTGGGTCAAGAAGATCCCCTGGAGTAGGAAATGGCAACCCACTACAGTATTCTTGCCAGGAAATCCCATGGACACAGGTGCCTGGAAAATGAGACAAAACAGAAATATTTCAGGGAAACCTTTATTACCTGACAATTCTATACTTTAAATAATGTTTTCATAAATATATTTATTGGTAAAACTATACTTAAGCACATAATAATCTTAATATTTTTGTGCAAATTCCGAACTCCTATCACAGAGTCCATACATGCTATGATTAAATGCTGTTTTTCAAAGTAACTCTGAATTTTTTTTTTCTTATTGTTAACTGTAGTTAAAAATGACTTGATTTAATTCAGAGAAATTTCATTACTTCCCATTTAATCTGTTGAAGTTGTATTTTGTTTTTTGCTTGAGTCAAATTTAAAAAAATTATCCAAGGATTATCCTCTTTTAGTTATAAAAATTAGTAAAGTTATTATAGAAAACTGCTGCTGCTGCTAAGTCGCTTCAGTCGTGTCTGACTCTGTGAGACCCTATAGACGGCAGCCCACCAGGCTCCCCCGTCCCTGGGATTCTCCAGGCAAGAACACTGGAGTGGGTTGCCATTTCCTTCTCCAATGCATGAAAGTGAAAAGTGAAAGGGAAGTCGCTCAGTCGTGTCCGACTCTCAGCAACCCCATGGACTACAGCCTACCAGGCTCCTCCATCCATGGGATTTTCCAGGCAAGAGTACTGGAGTGGGTGCCATTGCCTTCTCCAATACAAAACTTAGAATATTTTAAAAGTATAAAGACTATAATATTCATAATTTATAATCTTCTGTGTGATTTTTTTTTGCCCACAAGAATAATAATATATTGCTTTTGACACTGTAATATTTTCCTCTAAATAATTTTTATTTTTGTTGTTTTGGGGGAAATTTTTGTTTCTTAGGATTCCTGTGGTGTTTGCAATTTTTTATCTATCAGGTGTTATATCTTAAACATTTTTTTCATGCTGTCAGAAATTTTTTAAAAAGATCATTTTAATGGCTCCATAGTATTCCATCACAGAGTTTTACTTTTATTTAATTATTCCAACAATTATGGAAATGTTGTTTCTTTCTAATTGGATAATTACTTTTGAGGTAAACTTAACTAGCACATTAAAAATATCAAGCATTTTAGAGTACTGTTAATAATCATCAGATCATTTGTTGTATAAAGTAGAGCCAAAAAAACAGAATTCCCACATTGCCTGTGTAGTGCACACAGAATGAAAGTTCAGTCAACCAGCACTTACATGTGGCACAAACAATTTCAGTGCATGGATTCATGCAGTAGGCTCCTTAGCTTTCACCTTCAGTTGTTCCGGGTCCCCGCTGAGGGTAGAACTGGAAATAGGTTGGTTTACTATTCTTATTCACTCCTCCTCTCACAATTTGTTCAGAATATATCCGTTTGTGTTCATTTTCTCACATTTTCCCTTACTTTCAGAAATAGAGACAAAATAACACAAATATTAACATGGAACAACTACACAAAACTATTGCACTGTTTTTTTTTTTTTTTTTTTTTTTTTAACCACTTTCCAGTAGCATATAACACTCTTCTTAGATATTCAGGTACAGTTTTAAAGAGATTTAAAGTTCCCATTAAAATATGTCTTTAACAAGTGTATTGAATGATATGAGACTTGAAAGGGAAGTAAGGAAATGGTAATCATTTTACAGTTCTCATTTATCCTTCAATTATGTGTGCATGCTAAGTTGCTTCAGTTGTGTCCGACTCTTTGTGATCCCATGGACTATAGCCCACAAGGCTCCTCTGTCCATGGGATTTTCCAGGCAAGAATACTGGAGTGGGTTGCCTTTTCCTTCTCCAGGGGAGCTTCCCGAGTCAGGGATCCAACCTTCAACTCCTGTGTCTCCAACATTGCAGGCAGATTCTTTACCACTGAGCCACTGAGGAAGCCCTGCTGCTGCTGCTGCTGCTGCTGCTAAGTCACTTCAGTCGTGTCCGACTCTGTGCGACCCCAGAGACGGCAGCCCACCAGGCTTCCCCGTCCCTGGGATTCTTCAGGCAAGAACACTGGACTGGGTTGCCATTTCCTTCTCCAATGCATGACAGTGAAAAGTGAAAATGAGGTCGCTCAGTTGTGTCCGACTCTAGCGACCCCATGGACTGCAGCCCACCAGGCTCCTCTGTCCATGGGATTTTCCAGGCAAGAATACTGGAGTGGTTTGCCTTTTCCTCCTCCAGGGGAGCTTTCTGAGTCAGGGATCCAACCTTCAACTCCTGTGTCTCTAACATTGCAGGCAGATTCTTTACCACTGAGCCATTGAGGAAGCCTACATAGTACCTTAATCTAATCAATCCACTTTCAAATCCACCAATTTAATACTATTTTATTTGGAGGTACCTGAATATATTTCAGTATTCCTGCAGCTCCCTTTGGAGGTTTATGCTTTTATGATTATTATCTTCCTGCCAATGTACTATATCTCTTATTTCTCTTTCACTGGCAGGCAGATTCTTTACCACTAGCACCATGTGGGAAGCCCTTCAACTATATGTAGTTATAGGTTTGATATTGTTAGTAGAGAGTCTGGTTGAGACCCCTCCTCCTGTTAGCTTGGTTCTTGGTAAGATTGCAAAGAAGAATCTGAGGTCTTACCTGTTGCAAGAAAATTTATTGAAGATAAAGCAAGAGGGAACATCTCAAAAGAGAGGTGGGCCAGGTCAAGGGAAGCAATGACCCTGGAGGGCTGAGGTGTAGAGTTTTTAAGGCAAGCTTATTTGCATAATCCATGCGGTCCATTGACTGAGGTTATATAATAAGAGGCTCTACTGTACACATCCTGCACATATTTCAGTCTATTATAATTAGATGTGTCTACTCATGGAATATTTATGAACAGTTAATGAGCCCAATGGCTGCCAAAGTTTACCTAAGTACATGATAGTGAGAGGTGTGCACATATGCCAGAGAGGGGAAGGTCCCTACAGTCAGCCAGTGGAGGGTTTTTCTGATCCCCTGACTATTTTGGAGTACCGTTGGGAGCTATGTGGGGCAGGGTTGGTAAATAGCTTAGTGGGATTAGGCGGCCACTCTTGTTGCTCATGGCTGACTTCCTGCCTAACAATATTATCTAAGAAAGGATCATTCATATCCTCCATGATGTGAAAGAATCACATCAGATCCCAAAACTAGGGTAACATTACAGTGTTAAAAACAATTTAAATTTTCATTTTGTCGTCAGTTCAGTTGCTCAGTCGTGTCCGACTCTTTGCAACCCCATGAATTGCAGCACGCCGGGCCTCCCTGTCCATCACCAACTCCTGGAGTTCACTCAAACTCACGTCCATTGAGTCAGTGATGCCATCCAGCCATCTCATCCTCTGGCGTCCCCTTCTCCTCCTGCCCCCAATCCCTCCCAGCATCACAGTCTTTTCCAATGAGTCAACTCTTCCCATCAGGTGGCCAAAGTATTGGTGTTTCAGCTTTAGCATCAGTCTTCCAAAAAACACCCAGGGATGATCTCCTTTAGAATGGACTAGTTGGATCTCCTTGCAGTCCAAGGGACTCTCACGAGTCTTCTCCAACACCACAGTTCAAAAGTATCAGTTCTTCGGCACTCAGCCTTCTTCACAGTCCAACTCTCACATCCATACATGACTACTGGAAAAACCATAGCCTTGACTAGACAATCCTTTGTTGGCAAAGTAATGTCTCTGCTTTTCAATATGCTATCTAGGTTGGTCATAACATTCCTTCCAAGGAGTAAGTGTCTTTTAATTTCATGGCTGTAGTCACCATTTGCAGTGATTTTGGAGCCCCCCAAAATAGTCTGACACTCTTTCCACTGTTTCCCCATCTATTTCCCATGAAGTGATGGGACCAGAAGCCATGATCTTCGTTTTCTGAATGTTGAGCTTTAAGCCAACTTATTCACTCTCCTCTTTCACTTTCATCAAGAGGCTTTTGAGTTCCTCTTCACTTTCTGCCATAAGGGTAGTGTCATCTGCATATCTGAGGTTATTGATATTTCTCCCGGCAATCTTGATTCCAGCTTGTGCTTCTTCCAGCCCAGCGTTTCTCATTATGTATTCTGCATATAAGTTAAATAAGCAGGGTGACAATATACAGCCTTGACGGACTCCTTTTCCTATTTGGAACCAGTCTGTTGTTCCATGTCCGGTTCTAGCTGTTGCTTCCTGACCTGCATATAGGTTTCTCAAGAGGCAGGTCAGGTGGTCTGGTATTCCCATCTCTTTCAGAATTTTCCACAGTTTATTGTGATCCACACAGTCAAAGGCTTTGGCATAGTCAATAAAGCAGAAATAGATGTTTTTCCGGAACTCTCTTGCTTTTTCCATAATCCAGTGGATGTCGGCAATTTGATCTCTGGTTCCTCTGGCTTTTCTAAAACCAGCTTGAACTTCTGGAAGTTCACTGTTCACATACTGCTGAAGCCTGGCTTGGAGAATTTTAGCATTACTTTACTAGCATGTGAGATGAGTGCAGTTGCGTGGTAGTTTGAGCATTCTTTGGCATTGCCTTTCTTTGGGATTGGAATGAAAACTGACCTTTCCTAATCCTGTGACCACTGCTAAGTTTTCCAAATTTGCTGGCATATTGAGTTCAGCACTTTCACAGCATCATCTTTTAGGATTTGAAATAGCTCCAATGGAATTCCATCACCTCCACTAGCTTTGTTCGTAGTGATGCTTCCTAAGGCCCACTTGACTTCACATTCCAGGATGTCTGGCTCTAGGTGAGTGATTACACCATCATGATTATCTTGGTCGTGAAGATCTTTTTTGTACAGTTCTTCTGTGTATTCTTGCCACCTCTTCTTAATATCTTCTGCTTCTGTAGGTCCATACCATTTCTGTCCTTTATTGAGCCCATCTTTGCATGAAATGTTCCCTTGGTATCCCTAATTGTCTTGAAGAGATCTCTAGTCTTTCCCATTCTGTTGTTTTCCTCTATTTCTTTTCATTGATCACTGAGGAAGGCTTTCTTATCTCTGCTTGCCATTCTTTGGAACTCTGCATTCAGATGCTTGTATCTTTCCTTTTCTCCTTTGCTTTTTGCTTCTCTTCTTTTCACAGGTATTTGTAAGGCCTCCCCAGACAGCCATTTTGCTTTTTTGCATTTCTTTTCCATGGGGATGGTCTTGATCCCTGTCTTCTGTACAATATCACGAACCTCTGTCCATAGTTCATCAGGCACTCTATCAGATCTAGTCCCTAAATCTATTTCTCATTTCTACTGTATAATCATAAGGGATTTGATTTAGGTCATACCTGAATGGTCTAGTGGTTTTCCTTACTTTCTTCAATTTAAGTCTGAATTTGGCAATAAGGAGTTCATGATCTGAGCCACAGTCAGCTCCCAGTCTTGTTTTTGCTGACTGTATAGAGTTTCTCCATCTTTGGCTGCAAAGAATATAATCAATCTGATTTCGGTGTTGACCATCTGGTGATGTCCACGTGTAGAGTCTTCTCTTGTGTTGTTGGAAGAAGGTGTTTGCTATGACCAGTGTGTTCTCTTGGCAAAACTCTATTAGCCTTTGCCCTGCTTCATTCTGTATTCCAAGGCCAAATTTGCCTGTTACTCCAGGTGTTTCTTGACTTCCTACTTTTGCATTCCAGTCCCCAATAATGAAAAGGACATCATTTTGGGGTGTTAGTTCTAAAAGGTCTTGTAGGTCTTCATAGAACCATTCAACTTCAGCTTCTTCAGTGTTAATGGTTGGGGCATAGACTTGGATTGCTGTGAGATTGAATGGTTTGCCTTAGAAATGAACAAAGATCATTCTGTCATTTTTGAGATTGCATCCAAATACTGCATTTTGGACTCTCTTGTTGACCATGATGGCTACTGCATTTCTTCTAAGGGATTCCTGCCCACAGTAGTAGATATAATGGTCATCTGAGTTAAATTGACCCATTCCAGTCCATTTTAGTTCACTGATTCCTAGAATGTCAATAAAGTCTAGTAATTTATACCCGATAGTAATAAATCTCAGTGTATACATCTAATTCTCAGAGCATAATCTATACATCAGAGCTTTGAAAGAGGTTGTTGTTTTCAAGGTCAGTGAAAATGACCTGAGAAAATTTTCTTTCTTCTCCTGAATTTGGTAGTGGTAATAGACACACGGCTTTTCTGGCAGTTCAGTGGTCAAGAACCCGCCTACCAAAACAGGAGTCTTGAGTTCAATTTCTGGGTTGGGAAGACCCCTGGAAAAGAAAATGGGAACCCACTCCAGTATTCTTGTCTGGGAAATCCCACGGACAAAGAAGCCTGGCGGGCTACAATAATGAGGTCATAAAGAGTCAGACACGACTTAGCAACTAAACAGCAGACAAGCAGTCACCTTCTTTCTTCCTAGCATAACTCTGATTCTGTGTAGGTACCACCCTCCTCAGGACATTGAAGGGTCATGAGAAACTGGTCTGTCTCAATTTTCCACCCAGTTCTAGGAGTGGGCTAATTAGCCTAGGGTGAACTCATTCCCATCATCAATGATTGATTTAGCAATAGACTCGTTATCCCATACTAACTAATGAAATATAAAATGTCTACCATGGGGCTTCTAGAAAAACTCACTTCTCTCCTAAGAAAAAGCCACAAGAAAAGATGGTATTTTTCCTCTGGTGTTGCCTCCCTAGATGTAACACCTTTCACTGCTGCAGACCACCTTACTCAACCATCGCTGAAGGTGGTAGAATAGAGGCTTGAACAGAGCTTGGCTTCTTAAGTGAAATTATTGAAAGAGCCAACCCTGAAACTGCCTCTTCTACGGACTTTCTTAGTTCAAGCCATCAGTTCATTTCAGTCGCTCAGTCGTGTGCGACTCTTTGTGACCCCAAGGACAGCAGCATGCCAGGCTTCCCCATCCATCGCTAACCCCCAGAGTTTACTCAAACTCATGTCCATTGAGTCAGTGATGTCATCCAACCATCTCATCCTCTGTCATCCCCTTCTCCTCCCGCATTCAATCTTTCCCAGCATCAGGATCTTTTTAAATGAATCAGCTCTTCACATCAGGTGGCCAAAGTTCAAGCCATCTTGAAGCCAAAAACTCCTTAACCAAAATCAAAAAATTAACAAAAAGAGTGAAATGCTTGGTATATAAATGTAATGTTATATATTACTATCTAGAATTATTTAAAATTATAGTAAATTGAGTCCATATCATATTTATGATGAACATATATACTGATTGCTCAATCTGATAGACAAATGCAGGAAACATTGACCAATAACACTGTCTAGACATTGTAAATACTAAATGTTTTAGCATTCATAGTTACTGGGCCTTGGAGTAGAGCAGTCAGGAAGTTGGTCAGCAAGAAATAATTTTCTCAGTCATTCATCCACTTATTATTCACTCACTTTACAAATATGGGTTGAGAGCCTACTATGTATAACACTAGATTTCAAGATACCATCTTTTAAGTACTTGAATTCTAAGAAATATAAGCCGGCTATATAAAAAAATATTTTAAAAACAGAATTCATTGCTTCTTTGAGATTCTGAATATATTGCATACCATCTCTAAACCTCAGCATTACTGATCTTAATAAAATCAATATTCTTATTTATGTATACTATTTCAATGCAAATGCAGTACTGTGCCTTAACTGGTCATAATGGGATTCAAAATTTCAGTTTAAATTTGGAACAGAGATTTTTCTCTATTGTAATGCCCAACATGCTGCTGCTGCTGCTGCTAAGTCGATTCAGTCGTATCCAACTCTGTGCGACCCCATGGACAGCAGCCCACCAGGCTCCCCCGTCCCTCGGATTCTCCAGGCAAGAACACTGGAGTGGGTTTCCATTTCCTTCTCCAATGCATGAAAGTGAAAAGTGAAAGTGAAGTCGCTCAGTCGTATCCGACTCTTCTCGACCCCATGGACTGCAGCCTACCAGGCTCCTCTGTCCATGGGATTCTCCAGGCAAGAGTACTGGAGTGGGGTGCCATTCCAAATTAATAGACATTCCATGAGGAATAATCACTTTTGACTTTAGGCAAAAAAGAAAATTATGTAAAGAAATATAATAATAATTCAAATATTACAGTTATTATTTCTATAATATTCTTCTTGAATTCCTTTAGAGGAGTAAAGCATAAAGAAATGATGAAAGCATTCTGATTCATAAATAGAAAAGAAAGGAAGTCAATAATTATCACTGTTTACATGATTATCATTGTGGCATGAGTTTCTTTTATAATTCAGTATTTTTAGTATATTTGTAGAGTTGTGCAACCATTACTACAACTTAATTTTAGAACACTTCCATTGGGCCGAAAAGAAACCTAATGCGCATTTGTGCTCACTCCCCACTTGCATTGTCAGTCCTAGGCAAACACCATTTAGTTTCTGCCTCCATACATTTGCATTTTCTAGACATTTCATATGAATTTGAATAATGCATTATGTTATTTTCTGTGTCTTGCTTCTTTCACTTAACATTATATCTCTGAGGTTCACCCATATTGCAGCATGTATCAGTACTATTATTTTTAATTGCTCAGTAATATTTCATTGTATGCATATACCATATTTGTTTATTCATTCACCAGTTAATGGACATTTGGGAAGTTTCTACTTCTTGGCTATTGTGATAAGACTGCTCTGAATATTCCCGTACAGGTTTTTGTATGCGTGTATGTTTCCGTTTCCCTTTCTTGCTTTGGGGTAAAATTACTAGGTCATAAAATATACCAATGTTTAACATTGTGAGACACTACCAAGATGTTCTCCAAAATGTCTGTACCGTTTTATATTCCTGCCAGCAATATACGAGGGCTCCAGTTTTTCTACATCCTCAACACCACTTGTTTTTATCTTTCTTATTATGCCCATTCTAGTAGATGTGATGTGGTATCTCATTGTGATTTTGATTTGCCTTTCCCTCATGGATAATGATTGCTGAACATCGTTTGATTTGCTTATTGATTTGTGTATCTACTTTGAGCAAATGTTTGTCCAAATTCTGTGCTTATTTTTACACTGGGTTTTTGTCTTTTTATTATTGACTTGTCTTTTTATTAAGACTTTTGTCTTTTTATTATTGGTTTTTAAAAATATTCTGCATATAATTCCTTATCTGCTATGTAATTTGCAAATGATTTCTCCTATTCTTTGGCTTGTATTTATTTTCTTGATGGTGCCTTTTGAACTACAAATCATTTTTTATGCAGTACAATTTACCAATTTTTTTCTTTGATTACTTGTGCTTTTGGTGTTATACCTAAGAAATCATTACCTCACCTAAGGTCATGATGAATTACTTGTATTTCTCAAACAGTTTTATTGTTTTAACTCTAACATTTATATCTATAATTCATCTTGAATTAATTTTTGTATGGTGTTATACATGGTCCCAATTTTTTCCTTTTGCATGTGGAAGTCTAGTTTTTCCAGCACCAAATATTCAAAAAAATTATTTCCCCATCAAATTGCCTTGTGTCTTTTTCAAAAATCAACTGGCCAGTGTCGTATTCAAAATCAAAAGCTAATCAAAAGCTAAATTGATAAAAATTTTATCAAAGTAATGTTCTCTTCTTATTCAAGAATGAATCAAAATAAAAGCCTTTGCTACTTTATAAATATCATATGTCTAAATATTAAGGAAACTATATGGTCACTTTATAAGACCTTATACTATAAAATGTTCTGAAAAAAAATTTTCTGTGTTTTAGGTTTTTAGTTTTGCTGTAGGTTTTGAATTTTTAACTATTGTGTTGTATCTCTCACTCTTGGGAGATGGCATTGTTATTCCAAGTATAATATTTTATTTATTAATGCAGAAACTATTGTGTGCCTTTCACAAGTATTCACTTTGCATGTTATAGTGAAAAATGCAAAGATGGATGCTATTCTTAAGGTGTTTATGTATTAAGATAGAAAATAAGACATTCACAAGTAAATATAATAAGAGGTAAAAGTTGGCAAGAAATGTGAGAATTGCAGGTAAATGCTTATGGGAATTTAAAGATGACTTGCTATTTATTTTGGAAAAGCGCCAGTGGATAAAAGATTAACAGTCTATGTGACAGCAAATTTAGCTCTCCATTGGCCTATAAAAGTGGTTAAGGTGATCACAAAAAATAAGCATCAAGTATCTGATTGATGAATATAAATGAGATATATGTAGCTATCAAGAAGTATCACCTGTGAAAAAAATAATTATGAATAATAATCATTGTACATGACATGCCAGTTATCAATTTGTTTTCTCTTAGCTCTAAGTTCACCATTTGGAACCTAGACAGCTATAGGGCTTTTTAGTTAGAGGCATTAGTTCTTTGTCAGTGAAAAGACTGTATCTGACTCTTTGGAACCCCATGTACTATAGTCTGCTAGGCTCCTCTGTCCATGGGATTCTCCAGGACAGAGAATCCTGGAAGAGGGTAGCCATTATCCTTCTCCAGGGCGTCTTCCTAACCCGGGGGTCAAACCCGGGTCTCCCACATTGCAGGCATGTTCTTTACTATCTGAGCCACTTGAAGGCTTTTGTCAGGGAAGCTTTGTCAGTAGAGGGTACTAAAAGGAACATTGCTGACGGAAGGAGCTGCGCTCCCTGCTATATTTTGTATTTACTTGCTCCTGGTGCACTGCCTATTAGGGATGTGTGTGTATGGTGACATGTAGTGATATTCTGCCACAGCCTAGTTGGGGCAGCCCATGGTGACTTCAGAACTCAGATAAGGGCACAGTGACCACTTTGCCCCAGCCCTCCTAACACAGAGACCTCTTGCTCCTTGACTCACAGAGTAGTGCCCCACTCCTCCTGAGGGCCCATCTTTAATACCAAACTTGGGTCACTGGGTTCTGAAGTGTTGTTCCTGCTTGCCTGACAACTATGAGCCAGCACTGGCCTGAACACCCCCACAAACTATGCTGCTTGTACAGAAAAAGGGCTTCAGCTACCCCTTGTCCGATGAGCTCTGAAACACCCCCTTAAGAAGGGCAGCACTTCTCTGTCTTCCTTTCTATGCTCTCCCTCAGCCCTAGAATTTGCTTTAGACTTTTCTTACATCTTTTTATTTACTCAGCCATTATAACTTAATAATCCTTCATATTAAAGTCTTCCTGTTTAAATTTACATGTGGTTTCTTTCACTTGATTGGATCCCCAATTGGTACCTGTTGCTATAAAATCTTTTGCTCAGTTAATATTATTGATTTTTCCAGTTCCTCAGTTTAGAGTGATAAAGGGTTAATTTCACATCACTATCCTGGGCTTCCCTGCTGGCTCAGTGGTAAAGAATCCTAATTTCTACAAAGAAATTAGAGAAAAATTTTCTATATTTCTTGTATTTGTATATTTCTCAAAGGATTATAATCCTGGTAATATAATTATACAAATTATATATATAATATATAATTATATAATTAAATCATATATAATTAATGTAAATTAATGATATTATATAGTTATTACTCTGATATAATTTTTAAAGAATTGGAGCTGACATATTAGAAAAGAACAAGTAAAATATTATATAGAGGATTATACCAGTTATTTTGGGATATTGCATTTTTAAAACTATCTCTAGGGGCTTCCCAGGTGGCTCAGACAGTAAAGAATCTGCCTGCAATGCAGGAGACCCAGCTTCGATCCCTGGGTTGGGAAGATCCCCTGGAGGAGGAAATGGCAACCCACTCTAGTATTCTTGCCTGGAGAATCCCATGGATAGAAGAGCCTGGCAGGTTTCAGCCTTTGGGGTTGCAAAAACTTGAACATGACTTAGCAACTGAGCATACACATCCCTAGAAAAGAATTAGAGATGTGTGACATATTTCCTCACATGGCATCATGGAAGGTGACTTTTTAACTAGTAAATATTGACTGTGGTCTAGCATCCCATTCACAAATAAAAATTAGGCATTCATTTATTGAATCAAGTGTCATTGATCCTATTCCCAGTTCAAGTACTTGGTTTCATATTGAGTTACCCATATAATAGATTTTGTAGGAATTGATTATTTTGGCCAAAGAAATAGAAAGAGAGAGACTTAAACTATTGTCAAATTTTGTCTTTAAATTAGCAAAGTTATACAAAGGTATAATACAACTCTTAAGTCTTAAAATGAGGGTTTTTTTTTTTTCCCGAAAACATTGATTTAGTTAAATACAGTAAGATTATTTCACCATTTGTTGTACTTCTTAAAACTCAAATATTTCTTATTTATATCATTGTTCTAAATTTCAGTCAATATTTTCTTCACTTTGAACATATATGTCAAATTAAAGATTGGCCAGCCAGATTGCTATTTAGGCATGTAGTCATTCTCATCTTGAATATTAATATAATACAATTTTGTTACTATTTTATGTAATGTGCCAATATAAATCTTTTGAAATGTCAGTATTCTAAAATATAGAAATAGAAAAGATGTTTGTTTGGCAAATAATTTTAATATTTAGTTTTTGGCCAATTTAGCCAATTTAGTTGTTGGCTCTTGTAACTAGAGAAAGATAAAATAAGGTTTTTATTTCAAGTAACTTTAATTAGTAAAAGATTTACAAATCTCACATTCATATTACTAACTCAAAAGATGCAATTCTCTAATATTAATCTCAGTGTACACCCACACATATACATATATATATGTTTCTTAAAAAATCCTTAAATATTCATTTGAGAAGAAAATAAGCAGCATAACATGGAGTTATTTTTAGAAATATTTATGTGCAATCTGCATTGTTTAGATTATTTTCTTATCAAATGCATATATAACAATTCTCAAGAAATATGTGTACTCCATGTATCTGGATATAAGTTTTCCAATTCTCCAAACATCTAGAACTTAACCTAAAATCGAGTTGAATATATAGGCTTTTGAATATTCCAAATATCTTTTCATATCTTTTGCTTCAAATTGAAGTCTGCTGCTGCTGCTAAGTCACTTCAGTCGTGTCCGACTCTGTTCGACCCCATAGACGGCCGCCCACCAGGCTCCCCCTCCCTGGGATTCTCCAGGCAAGAACACTGGAGTGGGTTGCCATTTCCTTCTCCAATGCATGAAAGTGAAAAGTGAAAGTGAAGTCGCTCAGTCATGTCCGACTCTTCACGACCCCATGGACTGCAGCCCACCAGGCTCCTCCGTCCATGGGATTTTCCAGGCAAGAGTACTGGAGTGGGTTGCCATTGCTTTCTCCGAAATTGAAGTCTAGATAACCTCAAATATAAATTTTTCAAAATAGATTCCTATTTAAAGCAGATCTTTTAAATCTGACATTTGGAAAGATCAAATTAATAGGGACTAGAAGATGAAATAGAGATGGAGATATACAGAATTAGACATTCTCATCAAGGTAAGAAGGACTTTCCTGTATGGCTCAATGGATAAAGAATCTTCCTGCAATACAGGAGACCAGAGACCCAGGAAATGTGGGTTTGATCCCTGGGTTGGGAAGATCCCTGGAGAAGGAAATGGCAACCCAGTCCAGTATTCTTGTTTGAAAAATCCCATGGACAGACAAGTCCAGCGGGCTACAGTCCAAAGGGTCTCAAACAGTCCAACATGACTGAGCAACCAAGTGCATGCGCCATGCGTGCATGTGTGCACACGTGTGCACACGCACACACACATACACATATCTAGGTAAAAAGGGGAAGAAAGAACTTAAAAATTAAAACCAAGTATAATTGCCATATATTTATAAACTCGTAAATAAAAAGAGAAAAAGTGTATAGTATTTTTAGATTTCCAGCAGAAATGGTGAATGCACACAGTATTTTGCAAATTCCATGAAAGGGCACATTTGAGATATTTGAGAAAAATGATTAAAGAATTTTAGGACCTTTATCTTAACTGAATATCTTGAGATAGCCTAAAAGATGAGAAAATAACACATAAAAACCATATATATTGAAATTGAGAGTCATCTAGAATAACACAGATAAAACAATTAAAGCCTGTGAGTAGAGATTGTGTCAGACCAATTTAATTTCCTTTGTGACAAAGTAAAAAGTCTTGTTAAGACAAATATAATAAATATCATTTATCTGTGCTTTGGGGATGCTTTCATATATCCGTACTTGATCTTTTTTTATGATCTTTTATTATTAATTCCCAACTTTCATGTAAGAATTATGAAGGGGACCACCAAATGAAAGAAGGTGAACTTTCAGTGTCTGTTGAGAGTAACAATACACTTTTTCAAAAAAGGCATCTATGAAAGAATTTATATTTTGTTAAGTTTTATCATGTATATAATTACATAATTGAAAGAGATTATGATATGAATGTGTACATGGCATGTATTCAGCATGAATCAAAAGCCAGAGTGGGCATTACAGATTTTAGAATCTCTAGAATAACCCTGAGCCTGATTTCTTGAAATTATTGGTTTATTAATTTAGTTTAATTTAAAATTAATTGTTAAGTGTTCAAGTGATTCAGGATGGTTAACAATGATTTCATGATTTCACGGAGAAATTTATTAATTACACCATTGAAATCAACCCAGAGATTATTACTATTTAATAACTTTTCACTGACCTCAATGTTGAAATTGGGAATTAGAGTATAAATGGTGTATAATAAATCATATTAAAAGCTCTGAGGGATTCAAGAATAGAACACAGCATAAACTTGAAACTTTTAGAAGCTGACAGACTCTAAAGTTCAACCAAGGTTAGATTTTGAATCAAGAACAAACTATTAAGCATAAATATCATAAGATGTTGGGAAAACTAGTCACAAGTTGGTGGAATCAAGACCCTTATGTTTAACAAGAAGTCAGTAAGTGTTTCTGATTAATAATAGGAAAAGGATCATAGGATGTTTTTATATGTAAAGATTGATTTTATTGTTTCAACCCTTTTTATAAATGTTGAATTGATTTGTGCAGATACAGGCTAAATGAATACAGATACCCTATTACTGAAACAATTTGTAAAGAAAATTATGCAAAAGTTAGGAATCATCTTTTATTGTTGTTGCCATTTAGTTGCTAAGTCATGTCCTACTTTTTGAGACCCCATGGACTGTAGCCCATCAGGCCCTTCTGTCCATGCGATTTTCCGGGCAAGAATACTGGAGTGGGTTGCCATTTCCTTCTCCAGGGGATCTTCCTAACCCAGGAATTATCTTTATGCTATTTTTAATTACTATTATTCCTTTAGAATCTCTGAGCTCAGTGAATTTGGGAAGAAATTGCAAAGGACCAGGTGAACAATGCAAATAATTACATAGTATCAATTATAGGGCCTTAAAAGATTGAAAATTTTTCAGATTGGAAAAGAGAGCACTGAAGGGAGAGGTTTTCAAATAACTGTTTTCAAATGTATGTAGGTTTGTTGCAAGGAGAGTATGTAATTTTATCTTTTTTAATCTTTGTAAAAATATAAATTACTGGCAATGGGCATAAACGGTAGCAAGAGAACTTCATGTTTTTCTTTTCTTCTTCCAAAAGTGATTTGATCTGACTTAAAAAATCAAATACAGTATAAATCCAAATAATAAAGACCAAACAAGCTAAACGGAGTGGTGAATTTGATGTTCCAAAACCCAGAAAACATATGACTTCTACTTGGTTCTGAACTGAACTTTGTGCTTCTAACATTAACTAGCTAAAGGGATAGCATGGAGGGTCATGGGTTACATAAATGGACCCCATTGTCTACACAAGAAAGTTAATGAAGGGGACACACTGGAAATCTCTGCTATCCCTGGCATCTAGCATGTAACTGAGCATGGTTGTAGTTTAATAGTTTCTTCGGTTGATTAATTGATTGCTTGATATTTAGTGATCTTTTGTTGTTGTTGAATTCCATTCTACCAAATGCCTGCAACTGTATGTCTTTTGTTGTTCAGTCACTGAGTCATGTCCAACTCTGCAACTCCATGGACTGCAGCATTCCAGGCTTCCCTGTCCCTCACCATCCCCCAGAGATTGCCCAACTTCATGTCCATTGAATTTGTGATGCCATCCAACCATTTTATTCTCTGTTGCCCTCTTCTCCTCCTGCCTTCAATCTTTCAGAGCATCAGGGTCTTTTCGAATGAGTTGGCTGTTCGCATAAGGTAACCAAAGCATTGGACCTTCAGCTTCTGCATCAGTTCTTCCAATGAGTATTCGAGGTTGATTTCTTTTAAGATTGATTGGTTTGATCTCCTTGCAGTCCAAGGGACACCAAGAGTCTTCTCCAGCACAACAGTTCAAAAGCATCAATTCTTCAGCACTCTGCCTTCTTTATGGTCCTGCTCTCACATCCATACATGACTACTGAAAACACCTTAACCTTGATTGTATGGACCTTTGTCAGCAAAGTGATGTCTTTGGTTTTTAACACACTCTCTAGGTTTGTCATAGCTTACCTGCCAAGAGGCGATCTTCTAATCTCAAGGCTGCAGTTACGGGTCAACTGTATGTCTATGCCAACTAATTAGAAATTGCTGGTATTTTTATCATATGCAACTTACTTTCTGCATTTGGCCCTACTTTGTAGTATCTAAAACACTAGATATTTTTATACTAGGATTTTTTGAATTTTGAGGAGCAAAACATTCTGAATGTTTCTTACTTCTGCCAAAAAATTATATAATAACATATAAAACTGACTATATGTGGAAAATAAATTTGGCTCAATTGAATATTCTGGGCACAACTTAGTATCTCCTACACAAAAACTTATTCTGGCAGATGTTCTGCAAGGTCTAAATTGGTCGTTTAAAAGGATACTTTCAACACTCGATTCATTAAGTGGCATAGAGACTCCATTTGCAGGTAACCCCTTCTAACAGATCCATCAGGATACAGTCTCCTTAAAATCAATCATTCTCCATGTGCCATTCTTATCTTTCTCTTAAAATGTGGAGGGTATAGTAACAATGCTGCCTTTTTTTTTCCCCTAGTCACAAGTTTTCTCTATTCTTTATAACACAGAGTTCTGATATCCCAAGTAACCACTTGTTCAAGTGCTTGAAATTATGTTAGACCATTTTTTGAGGAAGATTTGGCCTGGAGGGATTCCTTGAGTCTACTTTTAAGAAAAGTTAGGATGACTCAGTTTCTCAGTGAGAAAACATATTGTGACAATAAATGTTTCTAACCAAATATCAGCCCTGCTGCCTGAGTTTCTGGTTTTATAACAAGAGCATTGAGCTATAAAACAGTAGACCCAGATTCCAATTTCAAACTTCCACAAGCTATCTGACTGGAGCTAGTCACTCCATTATCTGTGGTACCTAACTTTATTGAACTTTCATTTTCTCCTTTACAAGGCAGACAGTTAAAATTTTAAGAATCTGTTATGTACAAAGTGCCCTTACATTTTTAACGGGGGGAAGGGAGGTTTCAGAGAATGCTTGTTCCCAAGGCATAAAAACACATTCAAGGTAGTACAGGTCAAATGGGTTATTTATTGAAATCCCACAGACCAAAACACAGCTAAGGCATAAAGAGACTAAACTGAACTGAGAAGTCAGGAGCCACATCACAACAGCTCCCTCTGGCTCACTGTTTGCATGCTTGCTTCTTATCTCTGCTGCTCTGTCTTATGCTTTGGCTGCTGTCCTCTGCTTGCTCAGGGCCAGAGAGCGCTTCCCAGACTCAACCCCGGGTCACTGCGTTCAGGTGCTTATAATGTTCTGACTCACTCGGTCTCACTCCAATCTAATCCTTCTCCAGAAAGAGAACCCTATTGGCTCAGATAAGCTTGTGGATTGGTTCCACTGTGATCTGTGTCCTCATTTCACCTACCAGGCTGTGGCCACCGGAAGGGATGGGAAAGTCAGGTGGTGCAAACATGGTCACTTAGGTTATCTTTTAGCCCTGGTTACACATGGGGCTGAGTAAGCCCCCCAAGTGTTATTATAAGAATTAATTACATTTTACAAATGATGAAACTGAACTGAGGGAAGTCAAAAACTATTTTTAATGTCATAGTTTAGTAAGGGTTAGAGCCAAAATTTGAACCAAGATATCCTCTTTGAGTTCAGTGATCTCACTACAAAGCTTTCATGGTTGACAGAATAAACCTCCAGGTCAGAAGTGACCATTCCATTATTTAAATTATAGAATCATGGATTCCTCTCTAATCAGTAAACTGATACTTGCATGAATTAATTTAATTCCTTAGGTATCAAATACTTGATTTTGATATTTATAAAGTATGCCTTACCTAGTTCATTTGTCTATACCAGTGTTTATCAACACGTGCCCATTGATTAAATATAACCCCCCTGTCTTAATCACCTGAGCAGGTGGTTTAAAAACAGATTCCAGGCCCAACTTCAGATCTCTGAAACAAAAATACTTGGGTGGCTTTGGACTTGTGTTTTCCAAATCTCCCCCAGGTGATTTTTATGAATAAAATCATTTATATCCTCAAGGTTCAGTATCTATTAAATAAACAATATGCCCTATTATTTTAGTTCCCCACAAATTAAAAAAGAATTCACTTAATTAAGCTTTAATGTTCCATTTTTAAATTTTGAAGAAAGGAGAATTTTTATATGAATGAAGCTCTGAAAATTTTTATTATCTATGTTTGAGTTCCCTTAGTTTGGTGATGACATATATGTTAGAGTGAGATGTGGGAGGACAGTGGCTTTGCCCTTCTAATGACCTGGGACTGAGCAGATGGCCTGGGTCAGCCTCTGATTCTGAATTCATTCATGTATTCATTCATTCAAGAAAACATTTACTGAACACAGTGAGGCTCATGTGTTGGTTCTCCCAAATGTTGAATAGGATGATCTTGCTTATATTTCTAAGAGAGTTGGGGGAAAACAGAGGATAAAGGAGATTTAGTTGATTTAGTTCTTGTTGGATATTTGCAGTTTGCCTTTTTCCTTAATTCTGAAGTTGTCTTTTCTGCCTTCCTCTTTGGTGAGGGGGAAATAATTGAGCAGTAGCTGAGAAGTCTTGACTTGTCTATATAGCCAGCAAAATTTGGCAGGTTAAAAAGATGCCCAGAATGCTGAGTAATGCTTGCACATGTAAGAGGCCTGTCAACCCCATCCCTACAGCTCTGTTCATGTCCTCTATCAGGGCTGTCAAGTCCCTGATGCTCTATAACCCTGTTTCTAACCTCAAAATGAAACTCAAGCTAAATAAAGCATACAATACATTTATCCATTTTTTCCTTCATTCAAATCAGTAGCATCTAAGAAGTCTTGTAAGGACTCTTCAGTTACCAGAGAGACAAAAAAATATTTAAAACTGCTATGTTGCTAGTTTCTAAAAAGTGTCAAAATTTTTTTCTTTCCATGTAGTCAGTGTTTAAGGGAATTAATGTTAGATTAGTTATGTGAATTTTAAAAAAAGAAAAGAAAATTTCTGTTTCATCTCAGCGGAGAGCCAGCAGTGCTGCTCCCGAAAGAAGTGATTTTATTTCCAGCCTCTCTGCAGTGTCTCTGTACTGCATTCGTGCATTGCTGCAAAGCTGTGCATTGCATAGCTCTCCCCATCAGTCAGACAGCTGTTTAGCTGTGTTTCCCATAAATGTTATTGTTCAAAAGGAGGCGAAAAATATAAACCCATTGCAAAGTAGATTATTATGTTCTGACATCTGTTTCATGCAGATTGTGGGTACAATAACATGCTAGTAATTGGAATTAATGTAATTGTAGTCTGATTTAATTTTGGCCAGTTACATTTATTTTGATACACAAGTCTTAGGAAAATGAAATTTTAAACTTGGATTGTTTGGTTACAAGAAATGAATAGCAATACTAATATAAAATATTAGATTTTGGAATTTAGAATCTATTTGGGGGATTTCACTTTAAAATATGAATTTTAATGAACAGTTGTTCAATTCATCAAAAAATTTGAAAAGCTGTTCAGTCCATCTTACTTTTCTGGGTGTCATAGAACGTGAAAGGAGTTTATAACAATGGTAAACATGTAACAATATTAGCTACATTTTTTAAGAAAACATCTATCTTATGCCCAGTGAGTGATAGACAATATACGGTGTGGACTTTGGTGACTGGGGAAACTGTATGGTGTAGACTCTGCTTAAGAAGAGCTGAATGCTGCCAAATTCATATCCTTTCATTTTTGCTAGGAATATATTGTATCACATCTAAGGCTGAAGGGAATCTATAATTGCTTTATCTCTTTCAAAAGTTTATAGGTTTATGACTCATGCAAATGTGTAAGAGCATTTTCCTTCCTGTTATTATGGCTGTTCAGGTTTACTGGTTTCATTCTTAGTGATCTGACAAAACAGGGTGTGAAGGAGCAAATGCCATCCATGCCAAGAGCTGGGCTTTCAGACCCTTCTAGTTGAGATTTTTGTTTAAAATGGAGGCCAATGTTATTAATATAACCATCATTGTTTACACACATTGAAACCACAATGATATTAGTTAACTTGACCTGTCTTGTGATTTTAATTGCTGTCTCTTCACCATTTGTGAAAATCTACTTGCCACTGATTTTAATATTTACCATTATCCACTTAAATAAAAAAACAAGCCCACTACTGATTCCCTCATGAAGTAAGTACTGTTTTTAAGAAAAAAATCGAGAACAAGTGGGCTTTCTCTGGTGCTACTACCTTATACTCTTAGCCCCATTCCATCCTTTGTCTAGTCTCTCCCTGGCCTTTGATAATTGTCAGAAAATCCCCACTAAAACTGATTCATCTGCAGATATCCTCCCATAGAAATTAATAGTTTCTACCCAACCATAATCAACCTCTTCCCCAAAAAAAAAAAAAAAACACTCCCAGGCCCTTCAGTCTGACTGACTGACCCACTTTGATTCAGAGAAATGAGCCAGACATTGGGAATTAAGTAGTCTCTTTAAATTAATTCACACTGACACATGAACAACTCATATAATTCCCAGAAATATTTATATTTTAAAAGAGAGTGCTTCTTAACTGATCAAAAAATGTTAATTAATTGGATGTTAGCGACGTGAAAAGAATTTTTAGCAAAGAAGCCTTTCTTTGGATTTAGGATGACTAGATTTAACAAATAAAAATATGGGATACCCAATTAGATTTGAGTTTCAGATAAGCAATAAATAATTTTTTAGTATAGAGTATGCCCCAAATATTGTATGGTATATGTTTATACTATAAAAGAGAGTCTGTTGCTTATCTGAGGTTTAGGTTTAATTGGGTGTCATGTATTGTTTCTGGTAGCCCTATTCCATTTCTTTAAATCACCATTGTGACTACTGGTATCCTCCAAGGTGTAAGCTGGCCCTGGCTTTCCCTATCTGTCTGCCTGTCCTGTCCCAGTGATGAGCTGGTCGTTGAACATCATTATGTTTCCTCCTTTCAACACTCTACCCAGAAAACAGTAGTTTTCTCAACAAGTCAAGCACTCTTCTAGATCAGCTCTGTAACTTAAAAAAAAAAAAAAAAAAAATCAGACCCTGCCAAGCCCAGGGGCTTTGGGACTTTACTGGGGCTGGAGGTGAAGCAGTAGGTGAAAAATGTTTGGAAATTGATGCAGAAGGAAAAATCATTTGAGTGTAAGCTTTAGTTAAATGTAATAACAGTCTACATTATTTATAAGGTTTTATTTAACAAAGTGTATAATTGAACAACTTCAGCTGCCACCTGCTATGAAGGATAACAAAAAGGGAAATTTTGCTCAGCACTTAAATGTTCAAAAATGTATTGATATGGAAGAAGAGAAATGGATCCAAAAAGCATGCATTTTTCTTTAGGAATTTTTATTTTAACTAGCTCTTCACTGACACCTGGATGAAAGACACTGGTGCCACAAAACTGGTTGAAAGAAAGGACATGCAGTGAACTTTTTCTTGTCTTACAGGCTTATTAACATTCAATATGATATACTAAGAATGTCTTAAATGAATTTATTTTAAAAATGGGCATCCAGATTACAGAAAAATCACTCTGGCCTGATAGTTTTGTGTGAGACTATAAATACAGATGGTACAGTGGTTGCCCAATTATTAAAGCATGGTTTAGCAGTACTGATTCAGAATAGCTTTGCAGCTCACACATTCACCTGCCACACACAGAGACATTCTCTTGACTTGTGAGGTTGGGAGAGATGTTCAGTTTGCAATGCTTCAGTGTTCAACATCCTTTTTTCTCCTCTCTGGGACTAAAAATATTGAATCCATTAAGATAAAAAAGCAAATCTCTAATTTTCAAGTCAAGGTCCACATGCCCTAAAGTTTATTTCATAAGGTAGCTTATAAAAGGAATTTGCTTACCTTCCAGTATTCCCAATATTGTTCTTTGCCACTTGCTAATTTAGTATCCTTAACAGCCCTGCTCAGTGCCTTGTACATGGTATACATTCAATAAATATTTGAAGAATGAACAAAATTGATTGTGCATATCATATGTTGCACAGAGAGACAGAAATAGTTCCAGCTAAGGTTCTGCTATGACAGATGTTCTGGACATCTGGTCATGTCCACTCTATACAAATCTGTGCTAATCATCAGCTGGTGGGCATTCAATCTAGAAAAAACTATAGCAATAGCTAGAGGGTCACTTTAACACAGACCAGTACACCACAGAAGAAACGCAGTGAGGATGATTGAATTCACATCACAGACTGACAGATGAAACAGTTAACATAAGTATAATTGTATATAAGTGAATTGTAATTGTATATCATAGATGAGAAATAAAGAAAATTTAACATAGTGAATTTTGAATCAGGAAATCGTCTCTATTTTTCAAAATCTATTTTCTGTAACTTCTCTCAGCTTACCCTGTATTGATAGGATTTTTCTATGAACAAATAATAATTGTACATAATACTATTACTTTGCCTATAAGTGTTCAATTTTAAGATTTTGTATATACAGCATATTTTTCAACTGAGTTTCAGTAGCTCTGATACTTCTGGTCTTAATTCCTCATGTCTCAGGGAGTTTCCCTTCATCTTCTGGTTGTTCCGAAAAGTGAGTCTCCGCCATTAGATCCCTCTCCCCCAGGGCTGTTCATTAGTATGCAACACTTTTCTCTCCTCTTCTCTCCCCTGTAGTTCTGTCCTGTCTCTGCTCAGCTGCCCCTCAGTTGTGTGCTGTGTTTCTCCATATAGCAACTCTGCCTTCGGCAGTTTTGATTTGCGAAGAGATGGTGTCACACATATAAACTTATTTGGGCCCGAAGAGTAATTTCAAATTGCGTTCTTGCTAAAGAGGAGCCCCCTGAGCAGAATTCCACCCTCCAGGCTACTTCCTGTGTGACACCATTTCCACATCCTTCTGGCTTGCAGCTGCTCTGGGACTTCTGGAGAACTATTTTGTACTCTGAACTGTCAGGCAGCACTCACAAGAGTGAAGGGTGAAAGTCTTCCCCCCCAAAAAATAAACAATTATGAATTCTTAAGAATACCTAGACATTCAGTAAAGATGTGACCAAAAAGACGGACTCTGTTTCTCTCATTAACAGCATCTAATCATGTGTGTTGTGAGTCCTGAAATTGTTTACATCCTAATTGAAAATATTGCATCCTTTCACTGAAGTGATGGTCAAGGTAGATAATTTGCAAAGAGGGAATGTAAGCATTTCCTCCCTGACATCTTGTGTTAAATGCTAGTGCTGGCTTCTACTTTCCTTCAATGGGAATTGTACCAAGAAAGCCTGATTGTTTTTCTCCCCTGGTTGTCCCATAGCCATCAAAGGACAGATGCCAACTCTAGCACCATGACCCCTGGCTGCTACTTAGGGCTACAGAACGCCCACCCCTCCTTCAGGGAACTGGCCACAAATGACTTGTCTTGCCTGAGAGAGAACAGTAAGAACAGTGTCATTTATTTCATCTATATCTTTGTGGAGTTTTATATTAAATTATCTTTTGGCAGTAGTTTCAAAAAAATTTTGAATGGACTCCTGAAATTTCTGCAAAGGAAGGGGATGTGTGGAGAGTGTGGGGAAGATGAGCAACGGAAGCAAAATAGGGACTGAGGGAAAGGAAGGGAAAGGGATTCAAGGAGAGTTGTGATAGAAAACACAAGCGATAAGAAAGGGAAGGGTGAGCAGAAGAACAGGACCGGTCTCTGCACTTCTGGGCTCTAACAAATTCTCTGCATTCACAGCCTGCTGTGGTTAGCCTGGATAGAAGTGTGCTTCCCTCCTTCCCAGGTAAGCAGGCCTGGAGCATCCGCAGTAGGCTCTTGGTGCCCTGTGCCTCACAGTCTGTCAAAATCTGTAACCACAGACACAGCCAACAACTATGTGTCACACGAGTGTATGTTCCTCGGCTCTTTGTCTTGTCACAACAAAGATTTGGAGTGACGGACATTAAAGCCCCCTCGGCGTGTCATAGCTGTTGGGTCTTGGATAGACTGTTTTATAGTTCTTAGGTCTCGAATGGACCGTGTTATAGCTCTTAGACAAATCAGTGTCACAGCTTAGTGTAACAGCTCTATTTTATTTAGAAGATAGCAGGAAAATTCATCTTCGAGGCGTGAGGGCACGTTGATCCAAAGACACGAGAAGAGCGCCCCAGCACGCGGGAGAGAGAGAGAGAGATCTTGCTTTGGCTCTTCTATTTATGTTTATCTCTCCCTGGGCCTGTCCTATGTAAATTGGGCCAACCAGGAGGGTTGTTCGTTTTACCTGAGGTCCTCACTCTGGTCCTCGGACCTTTTTTTTCTATTTTCACGGCTTTTCCCTTCCTTGTCTTTTAGCCACCACCATTTTGGACTCTTTTTCCCTATTCTACCTACCTAACATTGCCCCCTCAAGAGATGGGAGGCCCAATTCTTTGGGAATAGGGGCGTCAAGGTCTTTCTGGCTACTTCCTGCTGAACTGGGATGGTGAGGGGTATTGGGCCTCCCCCTCTTGCTAGTCTCAAGCCTCAGAGTCCTTATAGCGGTGTCCATCTAAGGGTGTGTGATATTTTCCATGGTCAGCTGTAGTTTTATATCTTTGTTGAACTGGCACTGCATGTTGTAGCTGGTTGACTTGGGCAGAGACAAAACAGGTTAGACAATTGACAGTACATGGAATAATCATAAGCATCATCAATATAGCATAACAAGGACTAGTAGGGACATTAGTCAATTTTAAATTCACATTGCCAGGATGGCTCAAGTCCCTCTTTGTTCAGGGATCAGAAGATCTATCTCCTGTCTGTTTTGGAGTACAGTCTCTGTCAAGCTGTGTTGGCTCTTTAGAGTTATCCTGAGAAATTTTATCCCCAGAAACCAGATTTTGGGGGTGTTCATTAGAATGGCACTCATTGGTACCCCTGAATAGGTATCTGAGATCTCCCAGGGGCTCACAGGTGTATTGAGTGTCCTCTTCTGTTTTCTTCCATGGCTTGACTCATGAGTAGTGAATCCAGGAGTCATGTCCTGGTACCTTGACTGCTGTGGGGGTAGAAAGTATTACAGGGTAGGGGCCCTTCCATGTGGGCTGGAGTTGAGCCTTTGGCGACCCATCTTTCCAGACTTTAATTAGGACTTGAGTCCCTGGAGCATACAGTGGTGACTCTTTAGAATCTTTTGGGTCCTGGTTCATACCTCACAAGCGTATATCCTGTTGGAATTCCCCAGTGGCCATGGTATAACACTGGAGGGTCTGAACCTCTGGATCTAGGAAGAGATCATTGACATAAACAAAAGGTCTCCCATATAGCATCTCATAAGGACTAAGACCAACCTGTTCCTTAGGGGCAATGCAGGTGTGGAGGAGAGCTATTGGTAAAGCCTCCTTCCATCCCAGGGAGGTCTCCTGGGTTATCTTTTTTATTGCCGATTTTAAGAATTGATCGGCTCTTTCTACTTTTCCTGAAGATTGAGGCCTCCAGGCACAATGGAGATAATAAGTAATGCCCAATGCTTTCGAGACCCCTTGGGAGACCTTAGAAGTAAATGATGTCCCGTTGTCACTTTGTAATGACCTGGGCAGACCAAATCTTGGAATGATTTCATGGAGCATTTTTTTTTTTTTTACCACCTCTTCAGCCTTCTCAGTCCAGGTGGGAAAGCCTTCAATCCATCCTGTGAATGTATCTATCATGACTAATAGGTATTTATACCCTTGAGAAACTGGCATCTGGGTGAAGTCCATCTGCCAGTCCTATCCTGAGTAGGCCCCATGTCATTGGACGGGCTGGGCCAGCTGGGGTCTTTGAGCTCTTTGGGGGTTGTTTAATTGGCAAGTGGGACAAGAGGAGACCACCTGTCTTATAGTTGTTTGGAGGCCTGTTCCTCTGAAGGACCTTTCTAGTAATCTTTGGAGGGCCTTTTCTCCTAAATGAGTAGTGGCATGTAAGGAGTTAACCAGCTTCCATTGGAGGTTCCCAGGCAGAAAAAGGAGTCCCTCTTTTTGGAACCATATAATCTTCTTGAAAGCCCTCACTCTCAGCTTTAAAAGTCTCACCTTCAGTATATGAAGGAGTTTCTGGAAAATTAGTCTGTAGAACTAAGGTGGCAATCTCTATTAGGTCATGGTTCTGTAATGCTGCTCTCCTAGCTGCCTGATCAGCTGCTGGGTTTCCTCGTGCCACTTCCGTGCTCCCTTTTTGGTGTCCTTTACAGTGGGAGACTGAAACCTCAGTGGGCAGATGGACTGCCTCCAAGAGTCGAAGAATCTGATCACCATATTTGACTGGGGACCTTTGGGTGGTCAAGTGGCCCCTTTCTTTCCAAACAGCCGCATGTGCATGTAGCACCAGAAAGGCATACTTGGAGTCAGTGTAAATGGCTATTCTTTTTCCTTTTCCCAGCTCTAAAGCTCGAGTCAGGGCTATGTTGGGCTGAACTAGTCAGCTAGTTGGGCTGAAGTACCTGGTGGCAGAGGCTTAGCCTCTATGGTCTCAAAATTGGAGACTACTGCATACCCAGCTCTTCTTTTTCCATCCAAGACAAAGCTGCTTCCATCAGTGTGCCAGATTTCCTCAGGATTGGTCAGAGGATCTTCTGACAATCCCTCTCGGGGTTTTATCCAGTGGTCCAAGGTTTCTAGAAAAGAGTGAAAGTGGAGAGAGCCCTTGGGGGTAGGGAGGAGGGTGGCTGGGTTAAGAACCTCACAAGGGGATATAGAGAGGCCTGGATTTTCTATCAGTATTACTTGATATCTGAGGATTTTTTGATCAGACATCCATAAATGGCCTCTCCCATTTAGGAGTTGTTTTACTTGGTGGCTGGTAAAAATAGTTTGCCCCCAAAGGAGAGTTTTAAAGCATCATCTATCATGATTGCAATAGCTGCAAGATTTTGAAGGTGAAGGGGCCAACCTCGGGTAGTTGAATCGAGCCTCTTGGATAAGTAAGCTGCAGGCTGGGGCTCAGATCCCAACCTTTGAGTTAACACTCCCAAGGCTATTCTCTCTCTTTTATGGACATAAAGTTGAATGGTTTTTCTGGGTCTGGCAACCTTAAGGCAGGTGCCTGAGTTAAGGCCTGTTTTGGTGTAGCCTCTGCCTTCTTTTGAGGAGTTCCCTACATCAGTAGGATTGAATCATCTCGTCCCTTTAAGCTTTCATATAAGGGCTGGGCAATTAGACCATAGTTGGGTATCCAGATTCTATAATATCCAGTTAGCCCCAGGAAAGCTTGCAATTGTTTTTGAGTCGTGGGGGAGGGAAACTGGAGGATTCTTTGTACCCAATCAGAGGACAGCCTCCTGGACCCGTGTGTAATCTGAACTCCCAGGTAAGTGACCTTTGTCTCGACCGTCTGTCCTTAGCACGGGAGACTTTATATACCCTTTCTGCCAAGAAGTTTATAACCTGAATTGCATGTTGTTGGGCACTTTTCTCATCTGGAGAGCAGATTAGTAGGTCATCTATGTATTGTAATATTTTCCCATTAGGTCCCAGGTCCAGATCTAGGAGATCTCGGCTAAGGGCCTGTCCAAACAGGTGGCGGCTATCTCTGAATGCCTGAGGTAATACTGTCCAAGTCATCTGTTGGTGTTTTTCTCCTGGGGCCTCCCATTCAAAGGCAAAAAGATATTGGGATTCTTTAGCCAGTGGTATGCAAAAAAATGCATCTTTGAGATCCAAGACTGTAAACCACTTGGCACTGGGTGGGATTTCTCCCAAGATTACATAGGGATTGGGTACTGTGAGATGGAGGGGGACTACAGCTTCATTTATGATCCGGAGATCTTGAACCATTCGCCAGGTTCCGTCTTTTTTCTTTACTGAGAGGATTGGGGTGTTACATGGTGAATTGGTGGGGACCAATAGCCCCAAAGCAAGGAATTTATTTATTAAAGGCTGTAGTCCCTCCCGAGCCTCTCTTTTGAGAGGATATTGTTTCCGGTTAGGAAACCGAGTGGGATCTCGGAGGACAATGATGACCGGTTCAGCTTGGTGGGCTCGTCCAGGAATCCCCTGATCCCACACCTGGGGGTTAATTTTGTCTTCCCATAGTTTTTGGTCCCTCTCTATTGAAGGTGTAATGGGTTCTTCAGTAGTAACCAGGAGCTGTAGAGTTCTAGGGGCTGAAAAACTTCCCATCACAAGGGTGGTCCCCAGTTTAGTGAGTATATCTCTTCCCAATAAGGGAGTAGGACACTCAGGGACCACCAGAAACTGGTGGGAAAATATTTGTCCATCCCAGCAACAAAGAAGTGCTCGGGTGAATCTTTTAGTAGTTGCTTTTCCTGTAGCACCCAAAATGGTACAGGTTTGGGAGGAGAAGGCTCCGGAGTAGGAGATCAAGACAGAGTAGGTAGCCCCTGTGTCAACCAAGAAATTCTCGGACCTACCTGCCACATCCAGTTGCATCCTTGGCTCCAGTCCCATGATGGTTATCCATGACAGGCAGGCTGGCTAGAGCGGGCCGCTTCAGTCCTCTTGAACCATCATGAGGGTAGGCTTGGCACTTGACCTTCAGGCTCTTGGGTCTTGAGGGCATAGTGCTGCCCAGTGTCCCAGTTGATGGCATTTGTGGCAAGCTGTTCTAGGAGACTTGTCACGGTTTGGACACTCTTTGGCCCAATGCCCTGCCTGTCTACAGATTAGGCATTTGTCTCGTGCCTTGTCCTTCAAGGACTCGGGGTTTGCCATAGGGCTTCTCTGGAGGGCGGCCGGCATCTGGGCATGCCTTGTCTCTTTCTTTCTCTCCTTCTCTTGGGCCTTGGCTTCCTTCTGTTCTCTGTTATAAAAGGTATTGGTGGTTGTCTGGACCATCTCATCTAAAAAGGCAGCAGGGTCCTCTGTTGTAGCTGTTGTAATTTAAATCTAATATCTGATGCACATTGGGACAGGAATTTGTCCTTTAAAATCACCTGTCCCTCGTAAGAGTCTAAGTCCAGATTGGTAAACTTTTGGAGTGCCTCTTTTAGCCTCTCCAGAAAGGCAATGGGGTTCTCATTGGGCTCCTGAGTTATTGCTGAGACCTGGGCATAGTCCCACAAGTAATAGGCTTTCGTTTCCATAGGTAGGCTTTCTTAGGGGTGAGTCTTTTTGAAGCTTATCCTACCCAGAACTGTTGCAACCTGAGAGCCAGGCGTCCCCGGGTCAGGGTGCAGATCCCCAGGCAGGCTGAGGCGTGACAGCCTCCTAGAGATCGAATCCCCGGGCAGGTCGAGGCATGACGGCCTCCCGAGAATTGGGTCCCTGGGCAGGTCGAGGCGTGATGACCTCCTGTGACCCCTGGGACTGGCAGATCCCCGAGCAGGTTGAGGTGTGACAACCTTTCGAGGACCAGATCCCTAGGCAGGTCAAGGCGTGATGACCTCCTGGGACCCCTGGACAGGAGTTTGGGCGTCCCCAAGGTCTCCAGTGTGACCAGTACTGGGTAGGATTAGGGGGTTGGATATTATAGAGTATTTCCCTCCCAAGCCCAGCTATTTTCTGATTGTCCCTCCAGAAGATTGTAGAGGCAGTCTTGTGGGTCTGGATGGGGCTCAGGAAAAGAGCATGAAACAGGAGGGAAGGGGGCAGAGCACAACCTTTGAAAGAATGACATAGCACAAGGGTATAATGTAAACCAATTAAAATCAATTGGGTCCAAGATGAGAAGTCAAATTTAAGTAAACCTTAATCCCCAATCTATAAGCCAACAGACACACCCAGAGGTGGCAGGACAGCTCCAAGGCACTGTCAAGAGATGGAGGAGTGGGTGGTTCCCAAGTGGCTGGGATGATCCTCTCATTAGCATATGAATTCACCCCGCTAGCAAAACCTAGCCAGGCCTCATTCCATGGCCAGTACCCTGTAGAGTGGGCGCTTCTCTGTGAATCTTAACAAATCTACCTCTTATCTATCGCTTTGACTCTCAATGAATATTTGCAATGAGACCTCAGAGCCTGAGCTTTATTAGGTCCTGAAGCCGGGCCTCCTGGGTTTTGGTTGGGCTCAAGTCCCGACCCGGAAATAGAGCTGAAGGACAGGAGGAAAAAGCAGTGGGGAAAACATGCCAAGGAATCCCCTTCATACCCCGCCGGAAAATTTGCTAAATATCTGACCGGTGCTCAGTTTCATTGGTCTGATCCTTGGCACAGAGAAGAGAAAGGATAGAAGAACCCCCACCGGCTTGTGTAACAGCTACTGGGGCTCAGCAGATAGCGCCTTTGGGACATGCTGAGGAGTAGCCTCTCCAGAGTTCCTCAGTTGTGGCCCCTGCCACCCGCCTATTCACGGGAGGTTTGAGGAAACAAGAAACGAGAGATTGTAAAGGTCCCTCCAGCCATAGGAGCGACGACCTCTTACCTTAACCAGAGGTCTTCTGGAATCTGAGACTGGGTGGCTTGAGCTTTCTGCTGAGTGCGTTTTTCGCTGTCCTGGTTTCCAGCACGATGGGCCTTCCCCTGCTCTGGGTTTCTTCGCCTTCCGCTTCTAGCTGGGCTCCTGCTGTGCTTGGCCTCTTCCGCGCGGAGGTTGTTTCAGACAGGTTAAATCCGGGTCACGGCACCATAGATGTCACGCGAGTGTATGTTCCTCGGCTCTTTGTCTCATCACAACAAAGATTTGGAGTGACGGACATTAAAACCCCCTCGGTGTGTCACAGCTCTTGGGTCTTGGATAGACCGTGTTATAGCTCTCAGGTCTCGAATGGACCGTGTTATAGCTCTTAGACAAATCAGTGTCACAGCTCAGTGTTACAGCTCTATTTTATTTAGAAGATAGCAGGAAAATCCATCTTTCGAGGTGTGAGGGCACGTGGATCCAAAGACGCCAGGAGAAGAGTGCCCCAGCGCTTGGGAGAGAGAGAGAGCCAGCGAGCTTGCTTTGGCTCTTCTATTTATATGTTTATCTCTCCCTGGGCCTGTCCTATGTAAATTGGGCCAGCCAGGAGTGTTTGTTTTACCTGAGGTCCTCACTCTGGTCCTCAGACCTTTTTTGTTCTATTTTCTCGGGCTTTTCCCTTCCTTGTCTTTTAGCCACCGCCATTTTGGACTTCTTTTCCCTATTCTACCTACCTAACATATGAATCTTCTTCTCTTTCTATCCTCCCTAATATCTGTGACCTTGTCTCCCCTACTCTGTGACCCAAACCTATTATTTGCAATGCATTTAAGATTTTACCAGGAGCATGGACTTCAAGCAGCTCCTATGTACTGCTCTACTAATATTCCTGAGGTAATAAAGACTCACAATTCAATTTGTTTGAAATGACAGAGAAAGGAAGATGTATAAACAGAGAAAGGAATATATATAACATACAAAATTATATTTCACTAAATTATGCCATCACATAATGAGTTTTCTAAAGGCTAAGATTCTCAGCCCGAGTCTAGGACACAAGCATTTCAGCAATTTGTACTATTAAAGTATTTTGTTCAGGGATACACTAAATGCAAAGTATATCTTATATTAGGTAGCAGTTTCTGGAGTTCAGGAAACAAATTAATGGTATAAAGGCATAACCTGGAAATAGCAATTGTTCATAAGACTGGACCCAATTAATTATTTTGCCAAATAAAATTTTCCACTGGGCAAAGAAAGATAGGATTAAAGGCAGGCAGGATGATGTCTATTAGAGCTACATTTAAGTAGATGAGTTCTCTGAGGCGTGACAGTATAAGCCTGTGGTCTACAGGAGTACATGTATGGTCAAGCACTTTATAAGAGCTGATAATAAGTCTGTATATATTTTTTAATTTTTCAAATACTGCCTCAAACCTATGGCCAAACTGGGATAACATTCAAAGTCGACTCCAACTAATGTGATGTGAGGGCTCATATTTTGTTTTTCTAAACATTTAATTAAATAATCATACAGCAAGGCAAAAGCCCAACAATTGCACAGTTTTATTAATAAAAAATTGGTTATACATTTTTTTATTCCAAACATACCTAGAAAACGGTGTTTTATTTTAGTTCAGCGTAGTATATTTGATTCTACTCTGTTTTAATTTTGCATTAGCATCTGAAGTAAATATAGACCATTTATTTAACACAGTAATAATGATGTCAATTTCAACAAGGTAGTTTATTGATATTGGATCAGCAAAGGCACTAGGGGATTTACTGAATTTTGTAGCTTGTAGTCTATTATTAGGATGCCCTGAAAAATACTCCTGAAGTGAACAAATGTACATGGAGATGTATATTAGATATGTGACCTTGTTTTAAATGTAATTTGCATATAGCATAAAAATTAGTTTTGAAAGATTCAAATTTTTTTGAAGGTTAATAAAGTTTTGAAAGGATGCAAATGTTTTAAACACAGGGATGAAATATGTTATTTAGTTAATCCCAGTTGTAATACTAAAAAAGAGTCTTGTTAAAAACCACATGAAATACAGTTATTAAAAGCATATCAAAGCTAGTTATTTCTAGAAAAGAAATTCATAAAACAATATTTCTTAGGCTTGTGAAATTCTATGTAAAAGCAGCTTCTTTCTTGAGTGTTTAAGAAATAATGATGTGAGATTACAACCGTGAGAATAACATTTGCCTAGTTATTTTTATTATTATTGGCAGTAACATTCTGTTGTAAAGTAGGTGGCAGAAACACCACAAAATCAACCGAAACACTTCCTCACGAACTACTGTGCCCAGATGGATTACGTCCCCAGAATAGTAGTGGGATGCTGCAAGGGGCTGGCAGTCATTTTGGCAGGAGACTGCTTTCTCCTCAGTTTGAAAATCAAATCATTTTAAAGACAGAATTGCAGATATAAGGATTTTCCATGTTAAATTATATAAAATGGTCAAGATACATCAGTGTCATATAATTATAGCTTTGATTAGAAAACCTTTGAGTGGAGCTAATGAATTATACAGAGTGATCTTCTCAGTAGTAAATAGAAGTAGGTTTAATAAAACATAAAAAGTTATAGAAATAAAATATAAATTGTGGAAAGATGATGGTTAGGTTTCAAATCTGTATAACATAGTTTCTAAATTTAAGTATTATCATTCTTTTTGGTGTCTAGTGTTTTTCAGATTTTTTTAAAGATAGTTTCAACTTCTGCCAAAATACTTCATTTACTTGGTTTGTTTTGGGTTTTTGCAAGAAATATAATTCATTGAATGAATGCTAGGTTACCGTAGCTACTTGTGTTATATTTGCATACATTTTACTTAAGTTTAAAATCATGTAAGTACTTGAAAATCATTTCATAACTATTAAATATGGGCAGGCACTGGTTTGGGAGTCAGGAAATATTCTGAATCCAGTTCATTAATAAACTTGTGACCTGGACAAATCAGGTATTTATTTTGGAAGTAATAAGCACAAAAATTCTACACAAAGTATCAATTCTGTTTTGATTTTGTTTGTTTTCTATTAAATGAAAGGGTGGATTAGATGGTTTTTAACTTTTCTTTCAACATTTGCTACTTCTTGATTTTATGATTTAGTCCATGGGGTCTCACAGAGTCGGACACGACTAAAGTGACTTAGCAGTAGCAGTATCTTTATCTGATTCTCTTAAAGTAACTTACTTAACCTTTCAGAAGTTCCAAGATTAAAGCAAACTAATTCTTTGACTGAAAAGCCTGTCTTATAAATTCTAAGGATCTCTTCACATCAATATTAAAATATGATTATGTTAAGGATTATCTATATATTTGTCTGCAGAAAATTAAGATCATGGCATCTGGTCCCATCACTTCATGGCAAATAAATGGGGAAACAGTGACAGACTTTAATTTTTTGGTCTCCAAAACCATGCAGATGGTAACTGCAGTCATGAAATTAAAAGATGCTTGCTCCTTGGAAGAAAAGTTATGACCAACCTAGCCAGCATATAAAAAGCAGAGACATATCTTTGCCAACAGAGGTCCATCTAGTCAAAGCTCTGGTTTTTCCAGTAGTCATGTATGGATGTGAGAGTTGGACTATAACGAAAGCTGAGCACCGACAAATTGATGCTTTTGAACTGTGGTATTGGAGAAGATTCTTGAGAGTCCCTTGGACGGCAAGGAGATCCAACCAGTCCATCCTAAAGAAAATCAGTCCTGAATATTCATTGGAAGGACTGATGCTGAAGCTGAAACTCCAATACTTTGGCCACCCGATGCGAAGAACTGACTCATTGGAAAAGACCCTGATGCTGGAAAAGATTGAAGGCAGAAGGAGAAGGGGACGACAGAGGATGAGATGGTTGGATGGCATCACTGACTCAATGGACATGAGTTTGAGTAAATTCCGGGAGTTGGTGATGGACAGGGAGACCTGGCGTGCTGCAGCCCATGGGGTCACAAAGAGTTGGACATGACTGCCAACTCACTTGAACTGAATTGAACAGTTGTCTGTAAGGAAAAACTTAAAGTGACAACCTGAGAAAACATCAGACTGTATGTTTAACTTACTTATTAGTTGGCCAGTTTTTCCCTGTAAATTCTCTTCCAGAGTCAGATAAGGCATAAAATAATAATTATTGTTCTAACAGATCATAATGGCAGTAGTAGAAGTTTGTTAGAAAGCGTGATAAAATGGTCTTACCACGTTGGAGTGAGGGAATGGAGGGAGTGGAGAAGGAAATTACACTTAGATTTTAAAAGTAACATGGAATTTAAGAACCAAAATAATTCCATGAAAAGTTGCCTAAATTATGTTATTCCTCACCTAAATCAACAATAGCAGTAGGATGCAAAGTTGTTGATGTTGGGAGTCTTTTAAGGGCAGCATTAAATGACACGTTTTTTCTCACTCAGATTCTGAATGAAAGAGGCAAATTAGCAGAGGGATAACATATGAATGGGCTTTCCAGGTGACTCAGATGGTAAAGAATCTGCCTGCAATGCTGGAGACCTGGGTTTGATCCCAGGGTTGGGAAGATCCCCTGGGGGTAGGCATGGCAATCCACTCCAATATTCTTGCCTGGAGAATTCCCATGGACTAAGGGTCTGGTGCGCTATAGTCCACAGGGTCGCAAAGAGGCAGACGTGACTGAGCAACTAAGCACAACACATATATAACAAAATATCATCTTATAATTTCATTTAAGTTTGTTTGGAGGGTATAGCTGTGTAGTCAGGGACAGAAGTATCCCCCAAAAGAAGCTGCATAGTATTAACTTATAAAAGGCCCAATTTCTTCAAGTAGTTGTTGTTATTGTTCAGTTGCTTCATATAAACACAAGGATTAAAGGATTAAAATGTATCTCTGGTTCTCAAATACATATACATACAAATGTGTATTTGAAAGCAATACCAATTTTCACATTGGAGCTTTTCTGCTCAGATTTTTCCTCCCAAATTTCATATTCAAAAGACAATGTCATACATTTGCTCCATCTAATATTTAAGCATTACATCTCCAAAATAGATTCTGATCCCATCCCTTTTCTTTGTCTTCATTGTCAAAAATCTAGACCAAGCCTCTGTTGTTCAGTCACTCAGTCATGTCTGACTCTTTGCAACCCCATGAATTGCATCACACCAGGTTTCCCTGTCCTTTGCTGTTTGCTGGAGTTTGCTCAAACTTATTTCCATTGAGTTGGTGATGTCATCCAACCATCTTGTCCTCTGTTGTCCTTTTCTCCTCCTGCCCTCAAGCTTTCCCAGCATCAGAGTCTTTTCCAATGAGTTGGCCCTTCACATCAGGTGGCCAAAGTATTGGAGCTTCAGCCTCAGCATCTCTCCTTCCAATGCATACTCAAGGTTGATTTCCTTCAGGATTGACTGGTTTGATCTCCTTGCTGTCCAAGGAGATCTCAAGAGTCTTCTCCAACACCACAGTTCAAAACCAGCAGTTCTTTGGTGCTCCACCTTCTGAGTTGGACTATAAGTCCAACTCTCATATCTGTACACAACTACTGGAAAAACCATAGCTTTGAGTATACAGACTTTTGGCATCAAAATAATATCTCTGCTTTTTAATACACTGTCTAGGTTTGTCATAGCTTTCCTTTCAAGGAGCAGGCGTCTTTTAATTTCATGGCTTCAGTCACCATCTGCAGTGATTTTTGAAGTCCAAGAAAATAAAGTCTGTCACTGTTTCCATTGTTTCCCCATCTATTTGTCATGAAGTGATGGGACAATATGCCATGATCTTAGTTTTTTGAATGCTGAGTTTTAAACCAGCTTTTTCACTCTCCTCTTTCACCTTCATCAAGAGGCTCTTTAGTTCCTCTTCCATTTCTGCTGTTAGAGTGGTGTCATCTGCATATCTGAGGTTACTGACATATAACCTCCCAGCAGTCTTGATTCCAGCTTGTGCTTCATCCAGCTCAGCATTTCACATGATGTATTCTATATAGAAGTTAAATAAGCAAGATGACAATATATTACCTTGAATTATTCCTTTCCCAATTTTGAACCAGTCTGTTTTTCCATGCCAGTTTCTAACTATTGCTTCTTGACCTGCATACAGGTTTCTCAGGAGGCAGGTAAGGTGGTCTGGTATTCCCATCTCTTTAAGAATTTTCCACAATTTGTTGTGATCTACACAGTCAAAGGCTTTAGTGTAGTCAATGAAGAAGAAGTATATGTTTTTCTGGAATTCTCTTGCTTTTTGTGTGATCCAAGGGATGTTGGCAACTTGATCTCTAGCTCCTCTGCTCTTTCTAAATCCAGGTTGTACATCTGGAAGTTTTCAGTTTACATACTGTTGAAGCCTATCTTGAAGGATTTTGAGCATTACCTTGATAGTATATGAAATGACCACAGCTGTGTGATAGTTTGAACATTCTTTGGCCTTTATAAGACTGCCTTCACGTTTAAGACTTATGTGAAATGCCACTCTGAAAACGAAATGCTTCATTTGAACTATTGTGGATAATTCTGTTTGGATGCAAAAATGCAGATGTCTAAAGGCATCTGAACTGTGCAGCATCATGGGTTAAGTTTTTTTTTTTTTTTTAATTGAAGTTCCTCTATGTGTACTATCAGTTCAGTTGAGTCACTCAGTCATATCTGACCCTTTGTGACCCCATGGACTGCACCATGCCAGGCCTCCCTGTCCATCACCACATCCTGGAGTTTACTCAAGCTCATATCCACTGAGTTGGTGATGCCATCCAACCATCTCATCCTCTGTCATTCCTTTCTCCTCCCACATTCAGGCTTTCCCAGCATCAGGGTCTCTTCCACTGAGTCAGTTCTTCACATCAGATGGCCAAAGTATTGGGGTTTCAGCTTCAGCATCAGTCCTTCCAATGAATATTCAGGGCTGATTTTCTTTAGGACGCACTGGTTGGATCTCCTTGCGTTCCAAGGGACTTTAAAGAGTCTTCTCCAACATCTTCTCCAACATCACAGTTCAAAAGCATCAGTTTTTCAGTGCTCAGCCTTCTTTATAGTCCAACTCTCACATCCATACATGACTACTGGAAAAACCATAGCTTTGACTAGATAGACCTTTGTTGGCAAAGTAATGTCTCTGCTTTTTAATATGCTGTCTAGGTTGGTCATAACTTTTCTTCCAAGGAGCAAGCATCTTTGAACTTGGCTGCAGTCACCATATGACTTTGGAGCCCGAAAAAAATAAAGTCTGTCATCGTTTCCATTCTCTCCCCATCTATTTGCCATGAAGTGATGGGGCCAGATGCCATGATCTTAATTTTCTGTATGCAGGTCAAGAAGCAACAGCTGGGCTGGATGACACACAATCTAGAATCAAGATTGCTGGGAGAAATATCAATAACCTCAGATATGCAGATAACACCACCCTTATGGCAGAAAGAAAAGAGCAACTAAAGAGCCTTTTGATGAAAGTGAAAGAGGAAAGTGAAAAAGTTGGCTTAAAAGTCAACATTCAGAAAACTAAGCATCTGGAAGTTCATGGTTCATGTACTGTTCAAGCCTGGTTTGAAGAATTTTGAGCATTACTTTACTAGTGTGTGAGATGCATGCAATTGTGTGGTAGTTTGGGCATTCTTTGGCATTGCCTTTCTTTGGAATTGGAATGAAAACTGACCTTTTCCAGTCCTGAGGCCACTGCTGAATTTTCAAAATTTGCTGACATATTGAGTGCTGTTCTATGAGGATAATCAAAACCATACTGTTCACTGGTCCAAACTCCTCAGAAAAATGTTTTGACTGTGATAAATGCTTACTGAAGTCCAATATGTAATGCATGTGTTATTTTCTAAGGGAACAAGCCATATGAAATGTCAGGAAGCAAAACCTCATCAAATAATAAAACACTTATTATAATATATGTGATTAATTAGGGACATATTATGGGTGATACAGAATCACAAACTTTCTGATCTTACAAAGGCCCACAGAAATGTGTAATATCTTACTAAAATGTAATTCTGATGTTGTAGATTTAGCTCCCCCTTTTAATGTCCATTTGGTGTTATCAGAATGCATAATTTCTTTTATTTATACTTGTACATTTTAATATATTTCCCCTTATTCTTCTTTTTCCCACATTAATATTGGTTATGCTCTTTCTATTACTTTACTATTTCTTTCCACTCACAAATTCTACTTTGCTTTTTTACAACCTTTTTTTTGCTTCACAGCCTCTGGCTTCCAATTTATTTCCTTTTGGATTTTTTGTTTCTTTATAGGATTTTTAAAAATCTAATTGGCTTCTACTTTTGTTTTGCTTGTCTTCCTACAGAATGTTCTTCCATTTTTCTATTGCCCACTGCACTACTTATTTCCAACTTAGGAAAAAAAAATCTTTCAGAAATGCTCTTGTCATACACGTCCTGTTATTATTTTATACCCAGCTGTGGTTACTTAGTTATCCCTCTCACTTTTTATAGTTCATTTTCATTTAAGTGCATATCTCTATTCATCTTGAAAGTATTTCTCTCTCTTCAAAGTCTTTTTCCACCAAGAAAATTAAATTGTTTTGTCTCTTATGAAAGGAGTAAGCACTCCTCTGTCAACTGAAAGGCATATTTAAATGCCAGCTCTCATGTAAAGAGAAGGTGTAGGCCAAAACTACAACCACAGGTTTTGTGAGTTCCTATATGCCAACAAAGGTTCGTCTAGTCAAGGCTATGGTTTTTCCTGTGGTCACGTATGGATGTGAGAGTTGGACTGTGAAGAAGGCTGAGCGCTGAAGAATTGATGCTTTTGAACTGTGGTGTTGGAGAAGACTCTTGAGAGTCCCTTGGACTGCAAGGAGATCCAACCAGTCCATTCTGAAGGAGATCAGCCCTGGGATTTCTTTGGAAGGAATGATGCTAAAGCTGAAACTCCAGTACTTTGGCCACCTCATGTGAAGAGTTGACTCATTGGAAAAGACTCTGATGCTGGGAGGGATTGGGGTCAAGAGGAGAAGGGGACGACAGAAGATGAGATGGCTGGATGGCATCACTGACTCAATGGACCTGAGGCTGAGTGAACTCCGGGTGTTGGTGATGGACAGGGAGGCCTGGCGTGCTGCGATTCATGGGGTCGCAAAGAGTCGGACACGACTGAGTGACTGATCTGATAATATATTATGTGGTGCATTGTTTCATATGCTTATTTGCCAACTGTATATCTTCAATTTGGGACAAATTAGCATCTTGATAATATTGAAACTTCCTATCCATGAACCGGGAATACCTCCATTTATTTAATTAGTACTTTCCTGGTGACTCAGACAGTAAAGAATCTGCCTATAATGCAGGAGACCTGGGTTTGACCCCTGAGTCAGGAAGATCCCCTGGAAAAAGGAATGGCAACCCACTCTAGTATTCTTGCCTGGAGAATTCCATGGACAGAGGTGCCTGGTGGACTACAGTCCATGGGATTGCAAAGAGTAGGACACGACTGAGCAACTAACACTCACTCACTTGATTTCTTTGGTCAGTTTTATAATTTTACTCATACAGACCTTGAACATAATCTGTTAAATTTGTATTTAAGTATTTCTTTGAGGGGAGTGCTAATGTGAGTGGTTTTATGTTTTTAACTTCCAATTCCACTTGTTCTTTGCTGGAATGTAGGAAAGCAGCTGACTTTTCTATATTAACTTTGTAATTTGCAACCTCACTGTAATTGCTTATTAGTTCCAGGAGTTCTTCTGTTAATTCTTTTGGATTTTTTTATATAAACAATTATGATGTCAACAGACACACTCATTTCTTCCTTCTCAATCTGTAAACTTTTTATTTCCTTTCCTTGCCTTATTACATTAGCTAGGACTTCCCGTATGATCTTAAAAAGTGATGAGAGGAGATGTCCTTGCTTTGTTTGTAATCTGAGTGGGAAAGGTTCTAGTTTCTTCCATTGTATTTTAAAACTTGTTGTTCCTATAAAGGAAATATATTGAGTTTTTCATATCACCTTTGAAATAGACACCTCAATTCTTTTACCACTTTTAGGAATCTTCCAGATGTTTCTATTTTTTCTAGGCATACAATTATATAGTATGCAAATAACTATATTTTACTTCCTTCATCCTTATTAGTGTAATTGTATCTCACATATAATTGGATTGGTATGTATAGTGTTGAGTTTTTCCTAAGCTTTATGAAAGTATGTTTAGGATTTGTAAAGTGTTTTGTTGACCTTGGGGATCTGTGTGTGTCTGTGTATAAAATGTTAGAACAACTGGACAAATGGATGTCTACCTCACTCCATATAGTAAGCAAATTCTAGGGCTTCCCTGGTGATCCAGTGGTTAAGAACCCATCTTGCAGTGCAAGGGTCACCAGTTCATCCCTGGTCTAGGAATATCCCATCTGCTTCAGAGTAACTAAGCTCACACACCACAACTACTGCGCCTGCACTCTGAGGCCTGTGAGCCACAACTATTGAGCCCACATGCAGCAACTACTGAAGCCCGCACACCCTGGAGCCCGTGCTCCATAACAGGAGAAGCCTCAGCAATGAGAAGCCTGTGCACTGCAACTAGAGACTAAGCCCTGCTCCCCATAACTAGAGAAACCCTCTGTGCAGCTATGGAAACCCAACACAGCCAATAAGTAAATAAATATTAGAAATCACATTCCAAATAGATCAAAGATTTAAATGTATAAATCTAAACCATAAATGATAAAAATGAAGGAAGAAAATATGATGTATCCCTCCACACTCTCAGGGACATGGATGCTTTCCAGAGCATGACACAAAATCTAGAAACCAGAGAAGAATTAGAGTGAATCATCACATAACATGCAAAATGTTTTAATTAAATTTTGTAATCTGTAGCACAAAACACCATAAACTCAAAATACATACACTATATATTTTTAAAAGCCCCCACATTCCCAAATTAAATGGTTCATATTGTATCTAAAAGGGTGCTATAGTTTAAAAAGGAAAAGAAAATGAAAACATGTACTGTTATTTAAATAGTCACAGAAAGAAAAGAAAATATAGCTCTTGAACATATGCTCATGTAAGTTCACATAAGTTCAGCTTTTCTCATTTTAAGACAAATGCAAATTAAAACAGTAATATGGCCCCTGTTTTGCCCCAATCCGATTGAACATACTGAAAATATGATAACACATTATGTGGTGAGAATGTACATGAGCAGGCACCATGTTCCATTGTTGTCAGAAGAACCAGTTGGTTCAACCTTCAGAAAGAGTTATTTTGTAATAATACCAAAATTAAAGATTCACATTCTGCATAGCTAAGTACAACTGTAGAAATTGATACTATACTATTCACATATATGTGAAAGTATGTGTATAACATATATTAATTCTATCTTTATTTATAAAAACAGAAGATTAAAAACAGTACCTATCACCCGGGAATTGATTGAATAAATTATAGTATGTACAAAAAAAGGAAAACTATGCAGCTGATAAAGAGTTGAATCTGTAAAAACTGATAAGAAATGAACTCTAATAGATATTTTCAGTGAAAAGTGCAGGGTGCAGAAAATGTGTGAGTTGGCACATATCTATTACATAGACAGATAACAGTGGTTAGGTCTTAGGTCAGAAATTGATTTTTTGTGAGCAAGAAGGAAGGGGAATTTTCCAGTTTCCTTTAATATTTTGAATTTATGTCATTTATGCATGTTTTCTATCAAAAAAACTAGTCAGAAATAAAACCATCCATACATTGATGTTATAATAGTTACCTTAGAAAATGCACCATACTTGTTATCCCTAAACATTTATTTCAAAATAAATTACTGCCAGTATTTTCCTGATTCCTTATGGGAACAGTAGAATTTTAAGGCCAAATATGCTTTTTCTGTTGATTTAAATTTACTTGATTTAAATTTTCTTTTCTTCCAGGCCCTAAGCTGAATTGCAGGTAGATTGAAAAGACCTCTGAAAATTTCACTAGTTCACTTCAAGGACAGAGAGTACAAATTTAGACTTGTATATCCAGTAAAGAATCTGCCTGCAGTACAGGGGACCTGGGTTCAATCCCTGGGTTGGGAAGATACCCTGGAGAAGGCATGGCAACTCACTCCAATATTCTTGCCTGGAGAATCCCCGTGGACAGAGGAGCCTGGCAGGCCACAGTCCATGGGGTCTCAAAGAGTTGGACTCGACTGAGTGATTAAGCACAGCACACCCCCTTGTTTCCGGTCACCCGTCAAAAACTTCACAGCAGTGGGAATCTCCCTCAGTAAAATTTGAAGTTCCCGTAAGACCTCTCAAAAGATATATGGCAGCAATTTTAATATTGCAGTTCATATACACCAAAGCTGCAATTAACTATATTGTAGTTTGCTGACCTTAATGAGTTAATGACCTTCCCTCCTAGCTCAGTTGGTAAAGAATCTCCCTGGAAGGCAGGAGACCTGGGTTCAATTCCTGGGTCGGGAAGATCCCCTGAAGAAGGAAATGGCAACCACTCCAATCTTGCTTAAAGAATCCTATGGACAGAAAAGCCTGGCAGACAAGAGTCCATGGGGTTGCAAGAGTTGGACACGACTTAGCAACTAAACCATGAACCAATGAGTTAATGCCGTGTCCAAATAAAACTTGTCAAATGATAGCCTAGGCTCTGAGAAGTTTTGGCTCAGTATTATCTGTGAAATTTGAGCTGATATTAAATATGCCTTAAAACAATACCTTTGGGATTTGGCCTCCAGCATCTGATCAGGTCTGGCAGCTATATAGAGTCAAGAGTTTTGCCTCAGGTCCTTATGTTTTGCACTGTAGGATTATAGCATCAGCAAGAATATCATTATTCCTTTAGTGAAGGAAAATATCTCAGTGTTTGAGCTTATAGAACTGTCTTCTTTCTGATTACTTTTTCCTCTGAAATAAGAGAATTCTGCTGTCTCCTGTACCTACAGTTATCTTCTCCCGCCCACTGCCCAATCTAGTAATTCTTTTCCAGCCTAGCCTTTCTGCCATTCTTAGTCATCTAATTGTTGTCTGTCTAACCTTAAACTGTCTCTTTCTATATGCATTTAAGTAGGCTGACCCTAGCATGACGGATGCCATGACAGGTCACAGTTCCATTGTCTTTGTCTCAGAATAGATGAAGCCTCAATCAGGACAGCCATGGCTATTTGGTCATTAAATCTGGCTGCAGCAAACTGTTCTGACTGGCTTGATCAGGAGCCACTTGTGCAGATTAGACAGTTGCGTTTTATATCCTCTCAGAGACAGCTCCCTTTCCACTTCATCCTGTTGATGAGTTAACCATGGTCTCTCTGGGGCTACATCCTCATCTTCTGGGTGGCTCACAGAGTGAATAGCTCATTTGGGACAGGGTGGTACTTAGCCAATGTACTTTAATTAAGGCTATACTTGAATAACTTCCTTAAGTTATGGCACGGTTCCTGCCTCAGCAAAGCATAAGGATTGGATTAATAAACATGGGACGTTTATAACAAAAAAGCTGAGATAGAAAACGTGTTTGTTAAGCCAAACTCATAGAAACAGAAAGTGGAATGGTGGTTGCAAGAAGCTGGGGGAGGGGAAAATAGAGAGTTGCTGTTCATTGACATTAAATTTCAGTTGCATAAGATGAATAAGTTCTAGAGATCTAAATGACTTTGTGCCTATAGTTGACAATACTGTCTTGCACGTTTAAAAGTTTGCTTAAAGGGTCATGCTAAAGATCTCAAGTTAAATGTTCTACCTACAAAAAAAAAAAAGAATTTATATTTAATTATTCCATTTGGATTTAATTGGAAATGAACTTTTCAGTCCTCTAGTTTGTATTGCATAACAGGAGGTTGCAGATATTAAGATCTTTAAAGCTCCTTAAAATATCTGTATTCTTTCTCTTTAGGACTTCATATGCAGAGTAAATGGTGATTAAAATGTGCAGGATGACAAGATGGAGCAAACAGTGCTTGTGCCACCAGGACCTGACAGCTTCAACTTCTTCACCAGAGAATCCCTTGCGGCTATTGAAAGACGCATTGCAGAAGAAAAGGCTAAGAATCCCAAACCAGACAAGAAAGACGATGATGAACATGGCCCAAAGCCAAATAGTGACTTGGAAGCCGGAAAGAACCTTCCTTTTATTTATGGAGATGTCCCTCCAGAGATGGTGTCAGAGCCCCTGGAGGACCTGGATCCCTACTATATCAATAAGAAAGTGAGTGTGTTTTATCAGGCATATTTTGCTGCTTTTTGCCTTATAGTATACCTTAGACTCTTAGAGCACCAACATATGCTAAGTTAGCACAAACTCTAAGTATCCTTCTCTTTGGGAAATAGAACACATTTGTGTATGCTTTATGCATATATATGACAAATAAATTGATTAGATCATAACAGATGGAGCTGTCCCAAATGTACACAAAAGATATCTAAAAACAAATGTAAGTCATAGGCAGCTATTTTGACAAATTAAAAACTTCTCCCCAGGGATTGTGTTTACTATTTATGAGTTTTCTGTACCTGAAAATCCTGAAATTGTCACAAGTTATAAAGATCTCAAAAATGTTGGTATTAATTTCTCATAGAACAAAATTTGATACCACAAGGATTTTCAATTTTTATATTATATATAAATACTATGTTATATATAATACATCAATTAAGTTCCTGAAATTTTTTCATTTGGGAAAAAACATTCCTATACAAACTATAGTTTAAACAATTATTTAATCTTTTGGTGGGAATATATTAATATTGGTAAGGATTAACAAAATCTAGTAATCTAAAAATACATAAATTTGAGTATTCATGCTCGAAGTGAATGTATTAAGTACTTATCCTTTCATTATGACCATGATTTCACCAAGTCAAGAAGAAAAATATTAAATAAAAAAAAATTATTATATTGATTTTAGATTAAATTTATGGCTTGTTAATGTGCAATATTTTATTATATTTTCCACCTAACACAACATATTTGTTAACTCTTGGTGGAAGGTACAGCACAAAGATTGTAATTAAGCAAATGAAATGTTTTAGTTAAATATGGTCCTTAAAAATACCCCCAAAACTTTTAGGGATGTTTTTGGTTGCTGGCACAATTATCATGTTAGTTTTTATGAAGTGCAGAAATTTGGAATTATGGTATGTTAATTCAAGGCAGTTTTGTAAATCACTTCTCATTGACTACCATAGTTTTCAGAGGTAGAAACCTCTTAGGTTCAGATTTTTTTTTAAAGTTGTCAGGCTATACCTGGTTTAAGTATAACAATTTTCTTTTTTAAAACTGATTTGTCATTTTACAGTAATGGAAGAGATTAATCATTTTCAATAGATTTATTATCTTTTATTTAAATTTGTTTTTTAACATTGTAGTATTAAATCTTAGTAGGTAAACCATTATCTGTTTCATAACTGCCATTTAAATTAAGAGAAAAATTGCATTTTATCATTCAGTCACTACTTTGGAAATTAATGATATCTGAAAAGCTAAAACCCATATTAAGCAGTCTACGAAGGGGTTATTTGTATTTTTTTTAAAGTAAAAATGTGATAAACCAGTTATTCAAACATTTTACCTTACTTAAAATTACTCTATTATTGAAGTTATGACTCTGATATGTTCTAGCCAGAAATTCATTGCAACTAAAGTATATGACTTTATTTATAGCCATTGGACATTTCCAAGCTACTTAGAGCTGCTATTATCGTGGGTTAGGTGGGCTCCATCCTAAGTAGGCATTTTGCTACCCCTAGACATCCAGTCCCCAGCTTTCCAGTAGAAATAACCATCTGAAAGTTATTAAAGTCACCCAGAGCCTACCACTTCATCAAACAGGATCCAAAGCCAGGATCCCGGATCCTCTGCCATGTCCTTATCTGTAAAACAATAAATGCATACATTGAGAAAGACCAAACTAATGCCTGTTGACAAGGGCGGCTCTTCTTTAAATAGAAACCAAATCATCCAATCAATCTTTTCCTTTAAATTGAAAAGTTTTTAGATTAATAAAGTTGTCATATTGAGCAAATGTCCCCAGACAAAGCAGTCCACAATTGGTTTATAATGAATTAGATATAACAAAGGATATAAAGACAGATGGAAAACAAAGTAATGTAAACCCTTCCGAATAGTTAAAAGAAAGGTCTTGAAACTGAGGATGAAAGACAGACTCTGAAGGAATGACTAATCTGCCAGATTCTTGTGCTGAAGTAACCCTTATAAACTTTGTTAGCTTCACATTCAAACTTGCCTTTACCATATCCTTATCTTCAAATGCACATTGTGTGAGGAAGGAAAAACATTCTGACATTTCGGAACAAATCTGTGCGCAAGTAGCACAACCTGATAAGAGAAATATTGTTACCAGAAAGGAGCTTTCCCCAAGTTGAGGCACGTCCATTGCTTTCACTTTGAGCTGACATCAAGCAAGTCTCCAAATTTAAGTCATTCAACAGAAATACAAATGAAACTTTTTGCAGGACTGAAATCCTTAAAAACTAACATGGCATGCTTGAGCTGTGTGTTTGAAATTTCCTTTTTTTTTTTTTTTCATCTTCACGTTTTAAAACTTTCTATAGTTATGTGTACACTCTTTTCTAGTTTTAAATTTTCTTTCATAATTGGATTGTTTCAGTATGGAGGAATAGTCTTAAATTCTGAATGTGTTTCCTCTGATTGATGGTAGAATGCTTAGAAAAATAATAACCTTTTTAAAATAATGAATATTTCTTTTGATATTTGACCAATTTCATTTTAGTGGCTTGGGTGTCTAAGGATGGCAGGGTGATCGTCATTAAACAACACAATGCATATACACAGTACTCCTGGCATAGATAAAGTGTCTAATGATGGAAGTGTCACTGGGGAAAAGCTTCCTAGGGTGAGATTTCCCATTCTCACCAATATTGAGGATGTGGGTTTTATAGCCTTTGTGGGTTGTAACATACAAATATTAATCAGGCTAGTGATTCCCCTAAGGCTTAACTCAAGTACAGTACTTAATGTGTCAGTTGTGTCTATATACCACATCTCTATAGTCTCCTTCTAAAAAATGTATAGAATAAACAAAGCAAGCCCCTTGTCAGAATGGCTGGAGAATCTTTGCTGTTTTAGCTTAAAGTGCAGTGGTGCACGAATATAAGGAATTTACCTGTAAGGAATAGAAAGAACACAAACCGCAGCGAAGCTGTCTGTGATCTTCTACAAAGACAATGTCAGTGCGCTTATGGAAATGTCACTGCTGATGGTGTATTTTCGGATGGCATATGCCCACATATATTTATCTCTTTTGCCCCAGTTTAAAATGTACTAATTACATAATGTTCAAAATTTCTGCTGAGACTGTTAAAATAGTTTAATCCATGGTCAGTGATATTGTGGCAGTAACTGGAAAAATAGTATCAACTGTCTCGTGAACATTCATGGCACATGAAGCATTCCAGACCCGCAGATGTTTTAAGCCTTCAGAAGTCCAAGGTAAGAACTAAGGAATAAATTAACAGTGCTATCAGAAAAGACCCACAGAATTTTCCACCCTGTGTTAACTTTGGTTCCATGGTCTTCAGAACATGATTCCAGGCTGGGTTCCTTTTTTGTTTTGTTTATTTACTGTGTGGCAAGGCACATTTTAGCTTGTGAACACACCTTTATTTCTTCGTGGGAATTTTTTTTTTCACAGTTTCCTTTCATAGCTTTGGTTGATATTGCACCATTTGGCTATACATTCAAATTCTTCACCCACTCTTTATTATAGAAAACTTCTTCCTTCTCATGTTCTTCTTAAAATTACAGATGACTCATTAGTATCCTTTTGACTGTGACAGTGTACTGGAAATAGAATGAGGTATTTTAGCTGTGCGGTGAAAATGGATGTTTGTTAATTATGGAATGTACAAATGTATCCATTTAAAAATGTACTCTTTACTTGACTGTCTCACCAACCATTAAAAGACAATTTATTCTCCCCTTTTATCAGCTCTTCTGAAAGAGATGCATGGCTCCTCTTTATTGGGGCTGCATGAAAAATCGGACAGGAACTTGTGATTTTAAATTCATGCCTGGTTTGTCATCACTACAGGAGTTTTTAATTGTTATGTGGGGTAGGGAGAGTTCTTTGTTTTGGTTTTAAACAAATAGAGATTTGGTAGTTTTTCTTGCAAAAGTAATTTAAAAGAAAATCAGAACAATAGATGGTAAAAGCTCATGATTCCATGAATTCTCATCTTCATGAATTTTCTTTGTATATCATTCAGTCAGTTCATTCAGTTCAGTCACTCAGTTGTGTCCTACTCTGCGACCCCATGAATCGCAGCACGCCAGGCCTCCCTGTCAATCACCAACTCCCAGAGTCACTCAGACTCACATCCATCGAGTCGGTGATGCCATCCAGCCATCTCATCCTCTGTCGTCCCCTTCTCCTCCTGCCCCCAATCCCTCCCAACATCAGAATCTTTTCCAATGAGTCAACTCTTCGCATGAGGTGGCCAAAGTACTGGAGTTTCAGCTTCAGCATCATTCCCTCCAAAGAAATCCCAGGGCTGATCTCCTTCAGAATGGACTGGTTGGCTCTCCTTGCAGTCCAAGGGACTCTCAAGAGTCTTCTCCAACACCACAGTTCAAAAGCATCAATTCTTCGGCACTCAGCCTTCTTCACAGTCCAACTCTCACATCCATACATGACCACTGGAAAAACCATAGCCTTGACTAGATGGACCATTGTTGGCAAAGTAATATCTCTGCTTTTCAATATGCTATCTAGGTTGGTCATAACTTTTCTTCCAAGGAGTAAGCATCTTTTAATTTCATGGCTGCAGTCACCATTTGCAGTGATTTTGGAGCCCCCAAAAATAAACTCTGACACTGTTTCCACTGTTTCCCCATCTATTTCCCATGAAATGATGGGACCAGATGCCGTGATCTTCGTTTTCTGAATGTTGAGCTTTAAGCCAACTTTTTCACTCTCCACTTTCAACTTTCATCAAGGCTCTTTAGTTCCTCTTCACTTTCTGCCATAGGGTAGTGTCATCTGCATATCTGAGGTTATTGATATTTCTCCCGGCAATCTTGATTCCAGCTTGTGCTTCTTCCAGCCCAGCGTTTCTCATGATGTACTCTGCATAGAAGTTAAATAAGCAGGGTGACAATATACAGCCTTGATGTACTCCTTTTCCTATTTGGAACAGTCTGTTGTTCCTTGTCCAGTTCTAACTGTTGCTTGCTGACCTGAATACAGGTTTCTCAAGAGGCAGGTCAGGTAATCTGGTATTCCCATCTCTTGAAGAATTTTCCACAGTTTATGATGATCCACACAGTCAAAGGCTTTGGCATAGTCAATAAAGCAGAAATAGATGTTTTTCTGGAACTCTCTTGCTTTTTCCATGATCCAGCAGATGTTGGCAATTTGATCTCTGCTTCCTCTGCCTTTTCTAAAACCAGTTGGAACATCAGGAAGTTCATGGTTCACGTATTGCTAAAGCCTGGCTTGGAGAATTTTGACCATTACTTTCCTAGTGTGTGAGATGAGTGCAATTGTGCAGTAGCTTGAGCATTCTTTGTCATTGCCTTTCTTTGGGATTGGAATGAAAACTGACCTTTCCCAGTCCTGTGGCCACTGCTGAGTTTTCCAAATTTGCTGGCATACTGAGTGCAGCACTTTCACAGCATCATCTTTCAGGATTTGAAATAGTTCAAATGGAATGCCATCACCTCCACTAGCTTTGTTCGTAGTGATGCTTTCTAAGGCCCACTTGACTTCACATTCCAGGATGTCTGGCTCTAGGTCAGTGATCACACCATCGTGATTATCTTGGTCGTGAAGATCTTTTTTGTACAGTTCTTCTGTGTATTCTTGCCACCTCTTTTTAATATCTTCTGCTTCTGTTAGGTCCATACCATTTCTGTCCTTTATCGAGCCCATCTTTGCATGAAATGTTCCCTTGGTATCTCTAATTTTCTTGAAGAGATCTCTAGTCTTTCCCATTCTGTTGTTTTCCTCTATTTCTTTGCATTGATCACTGAGGAAGGCTTTCTTATCTCTGCTTGCCATTCTTTGGAACTCTGCGTTCAGATGTTTATATCTTTCCTTTTCTCCTTTGCTTTTTGCTTCTCTTCTTTTCACAGCTATTTGTAAGGCCTCTTGAGACAGCCATTTTGCTTTTTTGAATTTCTTTTCCATGGGGATGGTCTTGCTCCCTGTCTCCTGTACAATGTCACGAACCTCTGTCCATAGTTCATCAGGCACTCTGTCTATCAGATCTAGTCCCTTAAATCTATTTTTCACTTCCACTGTATAATCATAAGGGATTTGATTTAGGTCATACTTGAATGGTCTAGTGGTTTTCCCTGCTTTCTTCAATTTAAGTCTGAATTTGGTAATAAGGAGTTCATGATCTGAGCCACAGTCAGCTCCTGGTCTTATTTTTGCTGACTATATAGAGCTTCTCCATCTTTGGCTGCAAAGAATATAATCAATCTGATTTCAGTGTCGACCATCTGGTTTTGTCCATGTGTAGAGTGTTCTCTTGTGTTGTTGGAAGAGGGTGTTTGCTATGACCAGTTAGCGCCTCTAAAATTACCAGTCACCCAGGCTCTCCCTCCCTTAGTTTTAGAGCACTATAGTTCACTTTTAGATATTTCTCCTACCCACCGTTTGTTTCTTCCTTATGTCCCTTTCTTCTTTGTCACCTTCCTGTCTCTGGCTCAGAAGCAATCCCAAGTTGATGAGAGCAGTAGTTAAATAACAGTTAGCATTTATCAAGTACCTGCCATATTAGTAAAACTTAAAATGAAAGTGACGTAAACTCAATGGAAAATAGTTTTTAAAACAAAGAATCAAACAACTAAACGTGTGTATAGGGTAAATCTGGTCTTAATATTAAAGGATCCAGTACCTAACGCAGTGTCATCAGGACACAGTCCTTTTGCATTTCTCACTCTGCTTCCACCTATACCAGCTGCATTCACAGGCTGGTTCTTCCCACAAGATGGTAGAAATAGCCATCAGTGGCACAAAACTGATGGACAAAAAATTGATAGCACAAAACTGGGACTTCCCTGGTGGCTCAGAGGTTAAAGCGTCTGCCTGGAATGTGGGAGACCCGGGTTCGATCCCTGGGTTGGGAACATCCCCTGGAGAAGGAAATGGCAACCCACTCCAGTACTCTTGCCTGGAGAATCCCATGGAGGGAGGAGCCTGGTAGGCTACAGTCCATGGGGTCGCAAAGAGTCGGACACGACTGAGCGACTTCACTTCACTTCTTCACTTTAGCACAAAACTAACTTCTACAGCCTAGTAACTCCAAAGAACTCATTTTTTCTTCAAAACTTCTCCTGGAATTCATTTTACTAGGTCACATAACCTATTCTGAATCAGCCACTGTAGCCAAGGATTTGTGATGATCTCATTGGCTAGATCAGTGTCAAATGTTAACCAGTGTTGCCAAGGGATGGATCAGCTCCACCCAAACCATGTGGCTAGACAGTGAGGCAGCGGTTTTCTGTAAAAGGAAGAGAGAGAGACTGTGACAAAGGTGTGCTAGATAAACAAAAGCCAAGCTCTGTCTATGCTTTAGGAAATTTACAGTTCTTATTTAACCAACATGCCCTTCCAAGATAATTCTTATCTTTATTTTAAAATGATGAAACTGAGGTAAAGTAATTTTCCTAAGATCATAGGGCTATTAAGTAACAGAGACTAGATTTCAAACCAGATCCTTCAGCTTCTATGGCTTATTGCTATGCTACTCTGGATTTGCAGTTGTCACACTAATGAAGAGAAGCCAGCGATGGAATCTAAATAAGCCTGTTGCTACTTTTCCTGCCTCTCCACACAGGCCACTGTGAAGCTGTCCTCCTCATCTCCTCGGCTGGCAGTATTTCCCAAACCTGACTTGTTGCTTCACTACTTCTACTCAATCAGGGCCTGCCTTCATAAAAACTAATATCTTTGAGACTCAGTGGCTCTAGATCAGTTCCTAAATTAATTAGAAAATTACATTTCCCATCAAATTTTAATAGTTTTTTTTCCACATTTTTTTCCAAAGAGGACAGATTCAGGTAACATGAATTGTGTGCCTCTGTAAAGAAATGCCATTTAAATTGGGATCTCAAGTGTAGAAAGAAGAGAGAAGTCTTCCATGGGAAGGGAACAGCCTGTAAGAAGACATGTAATATATTGGGACTGTAATAAGTAAAAGGAAAGTAAGATGTGGTTGGGGAGATGGGCTTGGGGCTAGATCAAAGCTCCAAGAGTTTGATGTTTAAGGGAAAAATAGTTCTCTGAAGGCTTTGGGTAGAGAAGTGACGATGTTCACTTTTTGCTTTTAAGATCAAGTTGGGGGTCTTTATAGAGGTCTGGTCTAGATTTTTGACAATGAAGACAAAGAATAATGGATGAGATAAGAATCCATTTTGGAGACATAATGCTTAAGTATTAGATAGGAACAGTGTCAGACTTTATTTTTCTGGGGCTCCAAAATCACTGCAGATGGTGACTGCAGCCATGAAATTAAAAGACGCTTACTCCTTGGAAGGAAAATTATGATGAAACTAGATAGCATATTCAAAAGCAGAGACATTACTTTGCCAACAAAAGTCCGTCTAGTCAAGGCTATGGTTTTTCCAGTGGTCATGTATGGATGTGAAAGTTGGACTGTGAAGAAAGCTGAGCACCAAAGAATTGATGCTTTTGAACTGTGCTGTTGGAGAAGACCTTTGAGAGTCCCTTGGACTGCAAGGAGATCCAACCAGTCCATCCTAAAAGAGATCAGTCCTGGGTGTTCTTTGGAAGGACTGATGCTAAAGCTGAAACTCCAGTACTTTGGCCACTTCATGTGAAGAGTTGACTCATTGGAAAAGACTCCGATGCTGGGAGGGATTGGGGGCAGGAGGAGAAGGGGACGACAGAGGATGAGATGGCTGGATGGCAGCACCAACTCGATGCACATGAGTTTGGGTGAACTCCGGGAGTTGGTGATGGACGGGGAAGCCTGGCATGCTGCAATTCATAGGGTCTCAAGAGTCGGACACAACTGAGCGACTGAACTGAACTGATTAGATGGGAGCAAACGGATGGCATTGTTTTTTGAATATGAAATTTGGGAGGAAAGAAACTGAGCAGCAAAGTTCCAATGTGAAAATTGGCACTGCTTTGTTTTAACTTATGTTAAAACACATAAGTTTTAACAAGTGTTTGTGTATATATTTGAGTTTGTATACACAAGTGTTTGTATGTGTATATATTTGAGAACCAGAGATACTTACATTTTTAATCCTTTAATCCTTGTGTTTATATGGCACTTGGAATTCATTAAGGAGATTCACATGTTTTATTTCATTTCTATCCTTTAGACCACCCTGAGGTTAGTAGTATTATAATCTTCTCCATTCAGATGAAGAAATTGACATGGAATAATTTGCCCAAAGTCTTCACACAGCAACATCTGTAATAAAACTGGGCCAATTAGTCCTTTTCTGTCAATGAAAAATTAACTGAGCATGGACTATGTACCATAACCATGTTATAGGCTAAAGATACAGGGATGAGAAATATTTGACCCCCAGATTTTATCAATTTACTGGTGGTTATAATTTTTTCTCTCCGTCTGAGGCAGAGGCAGAAGCATCTGTAACTAACTGATGAGAATCCAGTTGGGGACCAATTATGGGGTCATCTCTAGCACTGGCCCCACTGCAACTATTCTACCCAGCTAAACCTTAGGGACAAGCAATTTTACAGATTCTTTTCTGGGTACATATTTTTCTCCTTTGCATTAACTTAAAGCAAAAATTAAAAAAAAAAAAAAAAAACAACTATGAGGCCTTGAGCCTGCAGATGTATTTTTGTTTGTCTCATGCAATACTGTTTAAAATTTTGAATTAGTGTCTGAGATTTATAAATCAGAAGATTGCACAAACATGTGTAAACCTGAATATTTAGGTTTCTCACACACTATCAGATCTGGCATCACTGATTTGCATACCAGAAATTAGCATGTCTCTTGCACTGTCTAGCCGCTGTGGGGTGTTGGTTTGTGATCTCTGGCTTCAAGACAATTAAATGAGGGCTGGATATTAAAGCTTGGTGGGCCATGGGCAGGCTTCAGTTCACAGATTGTTCTTTAGGCTGGTTATCCCTCATCTAAGCAGAAAAGTAGAATGAGATTGGGAGAGAAAACGTTTTGTAAATTATTGCTCACTCACTTTGGAATCAGGAAGAGAACCTGTGAGAAAGCTTTCCATCCCTCAGTGAGCCAGGAAATGAGGGAAATCTTGGCCTGAATCCACAGGTTATTAAAAAAAAAAAAAAAAAGGCAAAGAAGTAGGTGAGATAATTTAGACAGCTTATAGGGAAAAAATATAATTAGATTCCAAGGAATTGGCCCACAGTGAAAGATGTCCCCAGAGATATGTACTAATGGGAATCTCTTGCCTTTCTATGCAATTATTTACACCCAAAGCTCTGAAGCATCTCTTCTGCCATGTGGTATCATTTTGCCCTTTCTTGCTGGAACCTCTTCTCAAGCCAACAGCTTAGAGCTAGAAAAAGGTTGACCCCACTTCTCGAAGAAGATAGAGCCAGGGAATTTCCCTAATTTGAATGCCAGGGTAATATCAAAGTGGGGAGAGAGTTGCTGCCCAATTTAGAAATCTGTTACCACTTTTAGAGCGATGATTTCTTATAAAGAGTGATAGAGTTCCACGCTGTCATTACATAGAATTCTATTTCATTAGGAATTACATAGGCTTTTGAATCTATGTGTAAATATAAATCCTTTCTTTGGGAAAAGATGGTCAGAGTTCCAAACAGTTGACCTCCAAGCACATTTTTGGATTACAGTATAAGTACATGTTGAAAATTGCCTCTCTAAATTTTGAGGCTAAAGAATAAACGTAATCGACCGATAGCATATTCTGTTTTTCTATTATTCGTGGTCACTGCTCACCTTCTTCTGTTATTTCTTTTGCTTTTTCCAGTACATTTACTATAAGAGCAGGCAAATTGAGTTGGCGTCGATCTTTTTATTTGGCAATTTTTAAATAATGTTTAGATAAACACAAAGCTGGGCCTTAGGTTTAAACTATTTAAGAAGGAAAACACCTAGATTGAAAGAAATATTAAGATAATGGACATAGTTTTTAAGGGAACTGGGAAACTATAGTTTGTTAAATTCAGTGTTCATCCTGAAGGGAAAAGATAAATCATCTTCTAAAGTCTCAGAGACAAGAAGGATTACTAAATAGTTAACAAGTACAGATTCATAAACAATAATCCTACCAAACTAGTATAACTTAAGTTGACTTAAGTCTTATTGACTATGCAATGTATAAAGGGGAAAGATTTCAATGCAGGTGCATAGCATAAGCATTGATAACAAAAACAGATTCATAGTCCTCCTATTGCAGATCACCCTAGTTATTCATTAAAAGTACAGAACACTGGACATCACAATCTGACTTACTAAATTAGAATCACAACACCTCTGTGAGCTTAGTGCATGAGTGCGTGCTAAGTCACTTCAGTTGTTTCTGATTCTTTGTGCCTCCACAGGCTATTGCCCACTAGGCTCCTGTGTCCATGGGATATCCCAAGCAGAATACTGGAGTGAGTTGCCATGTCCTTCTCCAAGGCATCTTCCTGACCCAGGGATCGAACTCGTGTCCCTTACGTCTCCTGCACTGGGAGGCCGGTTCTTTACCTCTAGTGCCACCTGAGAAGCCCCAAGTTTAGTGTATTGTATTTTCCTCATTTTGCTTTCTAGACTATTACACTTTGATTATCAGGAGTGTTAACCTGCTTGGGTTTTTGTTGTTGTTTTCTTTAAAGCTGGAATGGATTTTTACCTAACAAAGCTTGCTGAAGAGAGTATGACCTGGCAGTACAATAAATGGTTTACACCTAGGCTGGTGCTGCCCAATTCAGTGGACAGCATTCATGCGTGGCTGTTGTACTTGAAATGTATTTGACATGTGGCATGTTCAGTCTTTGAAGATTTAGAATGGTATGAAAATAGGAGGTAAATTATCTCAATAATTTTTAATATTGATTTCATCCTCAAATGATAATATATAGGATATATTAGGTTAAAGAAAATATTATTCAGATTAATTTCATCTCTTTCCCCCCTTTTTTTAAATATGGGTATTAGAATGTTTAAAATCACATATGTGGCTCAGATTTGTAGTTCACGTAGTATTTCTATTTGGTAGCTCTGGTCTAAGTAAACTTTCACTAATACTTCTAGATTTTCTTCTGTCCGTAGAGATTGTTGAACATTTACTAGTTTTGAGGCTTCTTAGGGTAATAACTTACTACTTATTCCAAGTTTCTTGAGGGTCTTTGGTTTCCCTACAAACTTTAGCACAGAACTTTGTGAATATTGTGCTAAATGGTTGACACACATCTTCTGCATTGAAGTAAACTGAATTAACAATTGGACTGAGAATTAGGTCTAGGCTGCTTTCCAAGTGTCGGAAACACTCATACATATTAACAGCTTAACATATAAGGACTTAGTAAATGCTACTTGAGTTTAGTAGCTATACATAGAAGAGATAAGTGACAAGCCTGATCAATACTTAGTATATGAAGAGTTACATTCCTATAAATGTGTCTCTAAAGTGGCATTTTATATATAACATCTCATTTCCAATTCAGTCAAAATGCTGTCTTGAAATTTGTTCTGAGGCACAGTATTATTCTCAGGTTAAAATGACTTCATGAATTTCCTACAGCCTTGGGCTGTTTAAAAAAAAAAAAGAAGTCTGTTTTTAGCTGGATACTACTGTATCAGCCTTTTCTCCTCCACATTCAATTCTGAAATTTTTCTTTTCTATTGAAGTGACTTAATGCAATAAAAATTTTCCTGAGTAGATATGTTGATGAAATTTTTATTAAACTAACTAGATTTAAAGAATGTTAAGATCAGTTCAGTTAAGTCACTCAGTCGCGTCCGACTCTGTGACCCCACAATCGCAGCACGCCAAGCCTCCCTGTCCATCACCAACTCCTGGAGTTCATTCAAACTCATGTCCATTGAGTCGGTGATGCCATCCAGCCATCTCATCCTCTGTCATCCCCTTCTCCTCCTGCCCCCAATCCCTCCCAGCATCAGAGTCTTTTCCAATGAGTCAACTCGTCACATGAGGTGGCGAAAGTATTGGAGTTTCAGCTTCAGCATCAGTCCTTCCAATGAACACTCAGGACTGATCTCCTTTAGAATGGACTGGTTGGATCTCCTTGCAGTCCAAGGGACTCTCAAGAGTCTTCTCCAACACCACGGTTCAAAAGCATCAATTCTTTAGCGCTCAGCTTTCTTCACAGTCCAGCTCTCACATCCATACATGACCACTGGAAAATGGACCACTAGTGATCCATACATGATCACTAGACGGATCTTTGTTGGCAAAGTAATGTCTCTGCTTTTGAATATGCTATCTAGGTTGGTCATAATTTTCCTTCCAAGGAGTAAGCGTCTTTTAATTTCATGGCTGCAATTACCATCTGCAGTGATTTTGGAGCCCCCCAAAATAAAGTCTGACACTCTTTCCACTGTTTCCCCATCTATTTGCCATGAAGTGATGGGACCAGATGCCATGATCTTCGTTTTCTGAATGTTGAGCTTTAAGCCAACTTTTTCACTCTCCACTTTCACTTTCATCAAGAGGCTTTTGAGTTCCTCTTCACTTTCTGCCATAAGGGTGGTGTCATCTGCATATCTGAGGTTATTGATATTTCTCCTGGCAATCTTGATTCCAGCTTGTGCTCTTCCAGCCCAGCATTTCTCATGATGTACTCTGCATAGAAGTTAAATAAGCAGAGTGACAGTGTACAGCCTTGACGTACTCCTTTTCCTATTTGGAACCAGTCTGTTGTTCCTTGTCCAGTTCTAACTGTTGGTTCTTGACCTGCATATAGGTTTCTCAAGAGGCAGGTCAGGTGATCTGGTATTCCCATCTCTTGAAGAATTTTCCACAGTTTATTGTGATCCACACAGTCAAAGGCTTTGGCATAGTCAATAAAGCAGAAATAGATGTTTCTCTGGAACTCTCTTGCTTTTTCCATGATCCAGCGGATGTTGGCCATTTGATCTCTGGTTCCTCTGCCTTTTCTAAAACCAGCTTGAACATTTGGAAGTTCATGGTTCACTTATTGCTAAAGCCTGGCTTTGAGAATTTTGAGCATTACTTTACTAGCGTGTGAGATGAGTGCAATTGTGCAGTAGTATGAGCATCTTTGGCATTGCCTTTCTTTGGGATTGGAATGAAAACTGACCTTTCCCAGTTCTGTGGCCACTACTGAGTTTTCCAAATTTGCTGGCATACTGAGTGCAGCACTTTCACAGCATCATCTTTCAGGATTTGAAATAGCTCTACTGGAATTCCATCACCTCCACTAGCTTTCTAAAGCCCACTTAACTTCACATTCCAGGATGTCTGGCTCTAGGTCAGTGATCACACCATCCTGATTATCTGGGTCATGAAGATCTTTTTTGTACAGTTCTTCTGTGTATTCTTGCCACCTCTTCTTAATATCTTCTGCTTCTGTTAGGTCCATACCATTTCTGTCCTTTATCGAGCCCATCTTTGCATGAAATGTTCCCTTGGTATCTCTAATTTTCTTGAAGAGATCTCTAGTCTTTCCCATTCTGTTGTTTTCCTCTATTTCTTTGCATTGATCGCTGAGGAAGGTTTTCTTATCTCTTCTTGCCATTCTTTGGAACTCTGCATTCAGATGTTTATATCTTTCCTTTTCTCCTTTGCTTTTCACGTCTCTTCTTTTCATAGCTATTTGTAAGGCCTCCCCAGACATCCATTTTGCTTTTTTGCATTTCTTTTCCATGGGGATGGTCTTGATCCCTGTCTCCTGTACAATGTCATGAACCTCCGTCCATAGTTCATCAGGCACTCTATCTATCAGATCTAGTCCGTTAAATCTATTTCTCACTTCCACATTCAGTACATTCATTAAAAACGTCAATATCAAACTTGTACACTTAGAATGGTTAAAATGGTAAATTTTATGTTAGGTGTATTATACAATAAAAAATTAGGGGCAGAGTTAAAAATGTCACTCAGTCGAACAGCTTATAAATCTTGCTTTGCTTAAAGTTGCATATTTGTTGATACAATTTAAAGTACAGAAACATTTTGCCTGAAAGTGAAAATTTTAGTTACTCAGTCGTGTCCAAGTCTTTGCAACCCCAGGGACTGTATGGACTATAGCCCCCCAGGCTTCTCTGTCCATGGAATTCTCCAGGTAAGAATACTGGAGTGTGTTGCCGTTTCCTTCTCCATACATATTTGTTTATACAATTTAAAGTACAGAAACATCTTGTCTACCTTCCCTGCTGTTTTCTTTTTGACCCCTTACCTGTGAAATGAGACAAGCAGATATCTCTATGTTGGAAAATTCTAGAGTTACTTGACTACTTGTAGGTAACAGTGTTCCCTTCTTACTCTCTTCTCCCTTCAGTACCATCAATACCATTATTTGGGGCAATGTGTATTTGAGAGTCTTTGGGGGCAAGTTAGTGACTGAGGGAGAAGGCAATGGCACCCCACTCCAGTACTCTTGCCTGGAAAATCCCATGGACGGAGGAGCCTGGTAGGCTCCAGTCCAGGGTCGCTAAGAGTCAGGAACGACTAAGCGACTTCACTTTGACTTTTCACTTTCATGCATTGGAGAAGGAAATGGCAACCCGCTGCAGTGTTCTTGCCTGAAGAATCCCAGGGACGGTGGAGCCTGATGGGCTGCCGTCTATGGGGTCGCACAGAGTCGGACACGACTGAAGCGACTTAGCAGCAGCAGCAGCAGCAAGCAACTGAGGGTGCACATGCACACACATCCTTTCGTTAATCTTAATACTTACAAACTAAATGTCTGGCTTCTTGGATGTGCAAGTAAATATAAGGAGGATGAATACAGATAGATGAGGAAATAGATATGAAATTAGTTACAAATAGTAAATTTGAAGTTCTAAATGGAACTTACTCACATAAAAATGGTTACAGATTCAAGATTCTAAAATTAGGTTTCTCTGTAAGTCAGCAGTTTAAAATGAATCCATAAACATTTTAAGGAAATATTTGTGTAGATTGTATGTAAATATATATGTTTCAACCTGGGAACGACAGAGTCCTCACAGAAGAAACCCTGAAATGGTCCCTTAATGCTGATCTCATCGTCAGCTTCCTGGGAACTCTATCAAGAACGTCTTATCTCTCTATACTGCTGGCGAAAATTAAAGAACAAGCATTGCTATATAGTAAAACCTCACTAATTTCATTATACATTCTAATTGTAAGCACTTACACAGTGTGCACACATTTCTTAACTTTTGAAGTTAAAAATACATTCTTTGAATTTTGTAAGTAAATAAGTGAAAATATCCTAAAATCAGTAAAAGTCCCTGTCTGTCTTGAACAATTGAGAATTATGTCCTTTTGCCTTTAGCTTTTGTGTCAAAGTATTACTTTCTCTATGTGTAAGGACTTTTGAGAATTGTTTATCAGCATCAGGGGTGCTGTGGCGTTCGTTAGCTTTACCCTGCTGAGTTCTGGCTCTTTTTCTGTGCCTTTCTGGGCTCCTCCTGGTTCAATTTCAGAGTCTTGCTTCTTTTTCTTCGTGGTCTTTAGGGCAGAGGTTCTTACACCCTTTCATTTAGCCTCTGCAGCTTTGCCTTTGGCCTCGTCACCCCCTTCCTCTATCTTTTCTACTTCTTCTTTTGTTAGGTCTGCTCACGGTTTGGGTTGGAGGCTGGCTACACAGCCGGAGTCACAGGTGATCTTTTCTGTGCGTGGTCGCATCTCCTCAGGATGAGCTGCATTGTTATTCGTATCCACTGAGCTACAGTCAGGATCATCTTCATCCCCTCTCCAAGTTCATGATTTAGCCCCAAAATTTGTTTGTTGTTGTTTAGTCACTAAGTTGTGTTCGACTCTTTGTGACCCCATGGACTGTAGCTCACCAGGCTCCTCTGTCCATGAGATTTCCTAGGCAAGAATACTGGCGTAGGTTGTCATTTCCTGCTCCAGGGATTCAATTCAACATCTCTTGCATTGCAGGCAGATTCTTTACCACTGAGCCACCAGGGAAGCCCTTTCCAAAATTAGGCTTGTAATATTATTTGAAACAAGGGTATTTTTATTTTTAAAAAATATATCCTATATTATGTTTTTACTGGCTCTCCCACTCCCAGCCCATAATATTTCTACTAGGGTTTACTCAGCATAATTCTGGGGAGAGGAAGCATAGGCAAGAGGTTTGCAAGGTGGACCATATTTGGTCCCGAATTAGCTCACTCAGGGCCTTGCTGTGTCCTTGCACGTGTGTACTCCCTAGGGCAAAAGCATTTGCATTGCACAAGTCTGTGCACTTTGTATGATGATATCACAATGTCATTTAGGGACAGGGGCACTGAACGAATCAGAGAAAAAGGCACAAAGTACTATAGACACAGGTGATTGCTCCTCCAGTAAGCACGTGTGAAACTCTTACCTCTTACAAATGGATATGATGATACAGTTTTCTTTGTATTCTTGACTCATAGTCCATCAGAGATGAAAGTGGAAACATGGAGTCAAAGTTCCATGTAGAGCAATGCTTCTCAAACTCTCTATTGTGAAGATGAGGTGGCTAGTCTATAAAATACAATAAAATTAATCTTCAGAAAATTGAAAAAACAGACCCACAAAATACACTCTTCTGTTTTATTTTTAGATGCAACAGATGTAAAATTAGTTTGTCAGACACATTTCTGAATACTTACTCTCAGTGTCATGTTGCAGATCAGGAAAAAGTTGGAGACAAGCACTGGTTGGACCAGGTTCAAAGCTCTCATTTAGGGCACTTGTACCCATACCAGCCAGGAAGTGCTAGTTTCAAACAATATATCAGTAAATATTTTGGAATGATTGCTTGCATTTAGAAAACCCTGAAAATAGAGGGAAAAAGAGTTGAGAAATCTGTGAATACCTGAAGACTAAACGTACAGAATAAACACTTGTCAAAGATTCTTACTAGAAAGTAAGCATAAGGTTAATGCTTGCTATGTAGTAATGCTGGCTTCCATCTATGCATCTTAGAAGGGGGTAGAATTTTTGAAAGAATGGGTGAATTTAAATTTAAAAGATTTGTAGTTCCCTTCCCAAGATATGTTCTTCATAAAGAAATAGGCTTTCCTAGAGAAATAGGCTTCCTTTCATCACCCCCAGGCTATTTGAACATATATAAAGGTCCTAAGAAACAATGAGTAAGAATCCTTGATACAGGGTTGTACATTGCTGCTTTGTTTGTTGTTGTTTTGTCTACATACCGTTAATTGTGCTCAAATATGGCTAAATTTTGAATGCCAATTCCATTCACATCCATGCATCCTGGATTTTTCAGGGTCTTTGATCTTTTCCTCTATGCTAACAAAGCACTACATGAAATAGGCAATCAGTTGGGACTGGAATTCAATGTGTCAGCTAACTCAGAAATCCAAATACAGAATTTAGTACTCTAGTCAGCAGATATTCTCCAGGGAACTTGGCCTCCAGAAATCAATCACTGGTTTACATCCATCTAACCCAAGAGTGGGTTTAGTGGTGGCTGTTTTTATTTCCTATTATAAACAGAGTGATTTTTTATCAGGAGAAATGGTAAAAGAATATTTCAAAAAGTATTAGTTTTATTAAATGATTTGCGTTCTACGTCATTAATTTTCAAGGTAATCAAAATGAGAAAGCTGAAATCACTGTAAAAGAACTGCAGTGTCTTAAGGATCTGTAGAATGAAATGTGAACCCTTTTGAGACTTTCATTTAACTTAGATATTTAAAATACTAAGAAAGAAAATAAATTATTTTGGCTAACTATCTTATAAACAATAAAACTGCAGTATCAAGTCAAAGGTAAGTGATATCACTGGATATTGTTTCTAGTTAAGAGAGCCTGGAACAGTTTGTCCTTATGGTACACATCAAAAAGTTGCAACACTGGAATAACTCATGTTGACAAATAACAGAAGGTGGGTAATAGAGTTTAAATGGTTGATACTTTATACTTCTGTGTTGTGTTCCTATCTTACAGACTTTTATAGTATTGAATAAAGGGAAGGCCATCTTCCGGTTCAGTGCCACCTCTGCCCTGTACATTTTAACTCCCTTCAATCCTCTTAGGAAAATAGCTATTAAGATTTTGGTACATTCATATCCTTTTCAAGTGATCGATATTAGCTATTTGTACATAATCTATAAGTGCTTTGTAGCTAAATGTAAGATTAAGTTGGGAAATGTCATATTCTGTGGTTTTTATCATTTTCATTTTGTATTTCCTTTTGTCATATAAGCATTTTCTTAAAATTTATTACATTAATGTTACTGAAATTTACAGTCTTTACTATTATATATACACACTATATGTATATTTCAGTCTTTTATATATCAAATTCTAACATTATATATCTCTTTCTAAAATTACTCATCCTACAAATCTAGTGTAAAACAGACTTATTTTTACAATATTGTATAAAGTTTGTGACTTTCTGGAATTTGCATGGAATCCTGATATAATAGTAAGAAAACCAAACCTATATCCAGAGCCAAGTATAACCATATCTATAATATAAAGCATTTTAGTGTACCTTAGAGTTAACCTTTAAGCATAATTTCCACTGGAGACGATCAGGGGGCTCTGGCCAATATGTAGCTAGTTTTTGAACTTTCCTAATGAAATTCGTGAAGGAAGTACTGGATCACTGGCTGAATTTCAAATAGAAGTCATTGAATTATGACTCTGCCGTGCAAAACTGATTGCTTAGTAAAGACTCTGAAAGTTAATGAAAGATGCAGGGATTGTATTTCCAAAAGGTCTTCAGGGATTTAGCTTTGTGATTCTCACTGGTGTTAAAAAAAAAAAAAAAAAGGACTCTGCAACTAAATTTATCTGTTCCTACTCCTTGGCCAAAAGCCTTCACTTCTGATTATGTCTCATTTGACGGCTTTGGCAATAATAAATATAGAATTACTGGTATAATTATCATCTACTTATCATCTATAATTATCATCTGCTCTATCTTCTATACCATTACTGGTATAACTATCATCTACTTCTAAGTAGAAAAAAACTTAACATTCCACTCTATTTTTAAACTGATAACAAGAGATTCCTTATGGTATAAGTATGGTATTAGTGAATTTCAAAGATTTGAAACGTAACTTTTACATGTCCCGAGCTTTGACATTTATGGAGGTTTCTTTATCCTAGTTTGCGTTCCTAGTGCCATCGTGTGGTCATTTGATGAAAACTTTCTTTTTCTCTTATGGAAAATTTTTGCTTTGGCTGTTGACTGTTGTTGAATGTTAGATATGAATGCAAGAAATCTGTGTTTTACTCCTTGGCCAAGTTATCTAATTTCTCTAAAGTTTTAGCTTTATTTCTCTAATTTCTAAAATACAGGAATTAAACAGTTGTTTTTCAAGGTCCCTTTCAGCTCCATAATTCTGTTAGGTCCTAGTCATTTGTTTCACTAACATTTAGATCATAGCTACTAACCAGACCTATTCCAATAACTCACACATATTATCCCATTTAATCTGTACCTCAAATTGATGAGTTCCACATCTGATTAGCTCCACTGCGTAAAATTCAGTGGAGACACTAGAAAGTTCAGTGGCACAGAGAGGTTGAGTGACTTACCCGAGTCATTTTCATGTTGCTAAGATCACCTTTATGTTGAATTTTATCATGCTAAGGCATGACTTTGAAATATTCACTTTCAATCTTATCCAATGCTGCTATATGTTTACAAACATTTGAAATAAAGCGACCTGACATTTAACACCGTACTATAATATATTCATCCATATTGTATCACATGTGTTTAAGAAATTATAATTCTGCCAGGATGTGCCTTCCTCAGCAATTCACTATTTTAATCAACTAAATTAGTTTATTTAAATCAACTTTGCTCAAAAGCTATGCAGTTCCAGAATGCCCACAGTTTTCCCAATAAGGTCTTCTGGGAATAAATAGATTGATTTAATAATAGTAGCAAAAACCACACTTTATACTTTTATAAAGCTTTCTCGTACATTATCTCATTCAATCTATACAACTACTCTGTGAGAGTAGTGTTATTATATAAATTTAAGGATGAGAAAAATGAAATTTAAAGAGATTAGATGATTTGCCCACAGTATGTTCGTCACTGATTCCTGGCCAAACTGCAGGTTGAGCTTTTCAATGTTAGTTTTATATAATATAATACATGGGTTTGGGTTTTCTTCTGTGTGTTCCTTAACAATAACCTACATTATTCAGCATGCTAATTATGTGCACTATTTTGACAAACTGTGTGTTTATGACAATGAGTAACCCTCCCGACTGGACAAAGAATGTAGAGTAAGTTCAACTTATAAGCCACCTATGTGAGTATGTATAAGTGTGTGTGTGTGTGTGTGTGTGTATTGTTGCATAGACATAGAGATGTATATCTATGTCTATATATATGTATTTAGGATTTAATATCTCTCCATGTGTACTTGGTGGTGACCAGAAGCCCATCATTCTTGCACACTCATCACTCTTCCTTTAGGATATACAGTGGCCAGAGCAAATATGGTGAAAGTTATCACAGAAAGGAACCAATGTGGTAGACCTTGGTTCCAGTTAACTTCCAGATTAATTCAGTGAGTCTTCCACATGCCCTAAAAACATACTATGAAGCCTCACCAAGTTTACACTTCCATCAGGCACAGCCACTCTGTGCCAGGCCCATATTGGTTTCAAATGTGGTCAACCAAAATATCTGCTGGGAAAAAAATCCCGAAATTTGGGATTTTCAAACTTGAATATTTAATAAACTGAGGGCTCTGCTAACTGAGCCTCCCTAGTCACTCAGACAGTAAAGAATCTGCCTGCAATGCAGGAGACCAGGTTTTAATCCCTGGATTGGAACGATCCCCTGGAGAAGGAAAAGGCAATACACTCCTGTATTCTTGCCTGGAGAATTCTATGGGCGGAGGAACCTGGAGGGTTATAGTCTATGGGGTCACAAAGAGTTGGACACAACTGAGCAACTAACACCCACACACACACACGCATACTGAAATAAAAGAGTAGCATTTTCAGAAACCAAGTGCATTGCTAACTGTTCTAATGGACTCTTCTGGGATACTTTGAGGACAGCGAGGCCAGATATGTGGTAAGTGCTGCTGGGGCTGTTCTCATGGCTGGCGTGGTGACCACTATTGCTCTGTGGCTTCTGACCCTTAAAACAACAACCATGGGGGTATTCTAAGGGCCTTTTCCCTTCCTGGACACTTCCAGGTTAGAACCAATAAAAAGATAGAGTTTCTGAAGAAGTGAAAGTCGCTCAATCGTGTCCAACTCTTTTCAACCCCATGGACTATACAGGCTATCAAATTCTCCAGGCCAGAATACTGGAGTGGGGAGACTTTCCCTTCTCCAGGGGATCTTCCCAACCCAGGGATCGAACCCAGATCTTCTGCATTGCAGGTGGATTGTTTCCCAGCTGAGCCACTAGGAAAGCCCAGAGATTCTGAAGGAAATTAAAAAAAAAATTATATACAAAGGATTGCTTAAGTATTAATACTAATGTGTGAGGCCCACAGGTCTCAAGTCATCCTTGTTTCTGTGATTTCATTATCCAACTTCTGAGATGAAGATGAAAACATCTAAGTTTCTAGTTGGAAATCTATAAATTTCTTCTCATTTAAACTGACTAAGTCATTTAAATTTTGGATTTCCAATCTGTCTCAATATTTTATTCAAAATTAGATTTTCACCTCTGATGACCCTAGAATTATCCATTTGGCATGAACAAAATTCTTTTCCCAACTAAGTTAGCTTATCTTGAAAAAAGAGGAAAACTTAAGACTTACTAATTTGTCCATGTTCCCTCAGTCATAAAACATGATTGAAATTAAGCATTTTACTTTCTAAGGAAAATAATTTTATGCTTCCACAATATTATTGATCAGCTACTCCATCATGTGAATGTACTGGATAATTCTCAGGAGGCTCTATTCATTTGTGTCAATACTAAGACATTTCAGATACACTTTATACAGTATGTATTTCTCACTCTACCCTTAGGGCAATTTAAAAACAACTCTGTGTGCGTTAAGGAGTTGAATTTAAATTTCAGACTATGTTTTATTTCCATGAAAATAATTTTAACCTGCATGATTCCTTTTTAAATGTTTGTTATTAACATAATGAGAGAGTGTTAAGAAATTGATATGTCATGAAAGAAAGTGATTATTCATTCTTTTTGGATACTTGTCTTCAGGTACACCTTCACAGGAATATATACTTTTGAATCACTTATAAAAATTATTGCAAGGGGCTTCTGTTTAGAAGATTTTACTTTCCTTCGAGACCCATGGAACTGGCTCGACTTCACTGTCATTACATTTGCGTAAGTGTTTTTCTTGGAAGCTTCAAAATAGGATATATTTTGGCTTCTACAAGTGTTCATGCTTTTAAAGAATAAGCTTGCTTTAACTGTAGAATGTTTCTGTGTGATTTATACATTTAAGCTCTGGATTTTAATTTAGTGCAACAGAGGTCAAAGAGGCATTTCACTTTGGCATAAAGGCTTTGCAGTAATTGAAATTATAATGTTCACACATAACAAACATTGTCAGCAAATTTTATACATGCTGCTGTTTCAACAGTACACACACACATTCACACATATACACACACACACTAATATGGAAGCAAAAGTGTATTTATAATACATCTGTGAAAATGTTTTTAAAAATTACAACCAAAAAACCCTCTACTGGCCCTGCAAATGTCCATTGACCTTACCCACGTCATGCACTCTCCCCAGTTTCTTAGGTAGAATAATAGAAAATAAACATCAAAACATTTTGACATAACAAACTAATAGAAAAACATAAGGTTCTTAATATATATTTGCTATTAAATGGTTATGTCATCAACAAATGCACAATTAAGGCTTACAAACAAGCATACTCTCTGACTCTTCCTATTTCTCACTTGATCCTTTCCTTTCTTCCTCTCCTTCTTTCCCCTCCTAATTTTCCTCATCATTTTCTTTATATAAACCTTCTTATCCTTATTTCCCAACCAGATAAATTCAGTAATGCACACAACACAACTTCTGCAGTCTGTTTTTTTTTTTTTTTTGGTCTAGTGATAAACTTCCCCAAGAAAGAAGAAACCCAGAAAAATAACAGAAGGCCGCTGTGCACTAGATGAAATTAGAATGTAGAGGAAGATGGACCAATGTGGTTCACCCTCATTCTTCAGCAGCTGGTTTACTTGGCCTCTTACAGGCATAAGGATGTGGGAAGATGAGCAGAGGAGAAATGGAGCTGATATTCTCAAGGCTCCAAATGCTGCCTGTCTCATCTAAATTCCATATCTATTCAAGATGAGCTGATTCTTCACCGTCCCCTCTGGCCATGGCTCAAAAGAAAGCATTTTTGAGGGGCTATTGTTTCTTGAGGCTAAAATAACAGGAATGGCAAGAGTGATCATTGGGCCCCCATAAAACATTGTTCTTAATTTTCCTAGCTTTCACTTAAGAGTTACACCAAAAAATCCTGATCACATATGGATAGGCAGTAAGTCAGTCTGCCTGAATTTCTCTTGGATGATTTCATATATTTTTTAAAAACTGAAGGCCTAAGACTATTAGTTCAGTTCAATCACTTAGTCATGTCTGACCCTTTGTGACCCCATGGACTGCAGCACGCCAGGCCTCCCTGTCCATCACCAACTCCTGGAACTTGCTCAGACTCAACGTACATTGAGTTGGTGATGCCATCCAACCATCTCATCCTCTGTCATCCCTTTCTGCTCCTGCCCTTCAGTCTTTCCCAGCATCAGGGTCTTTTCCAGTGAGTTAGTTCTTTGCATCAAGTGGCCAAAGTATTGGAGTTTTCAGTTTCAGCATCAGTCCATCCAATAAATGTTCAAGACGGATTTCCTTTAGGATTGACTGGTTGGATCTCCTTGCAGTCCAAGGAACTCTCAAGACTCTTCTTCAACACCACAGTACAAAAGCATCAATTCTTTGACGCTCAGCTTTCTTTATGGTCCAACTCTCTCATCCATACATGACTACTGGAAAAACCATAGCTTTGACTAGATGGACCTTTGTTGGCAAAGTAATGTCTCTGCTTTTTAATATGCTATCTAGGTTGGTCTTAGCTTTTCTTCCAAGGAGCAAGCATCTTTTAATTTCATGGCTACAATCACCATTTGCAGTGATTTTGGAGCCCTCCAAAATAAAATCTCTCACTGTTTCCATAGTTTCCCCATCTATCTGCCATGAAGTGATGGGACCGGATGTCATGGTCTTTATTTTTTGAATGTTGAGTTTTAAGTCAACTTTTTCACTCTCCTCTTTGACTTTAATCAAGAGGCTCTTTAGTTCTTCTTCTCTTTCTGCCTAAAACTATAGCCAAGAATTATTGTCCTTTTACTTAATTCTCCTAAATTACCCATATTGATTGTACTGCTTTCTGCAATGACAAAAGGATTGTGTACTTAAGAAATTTACATCCACTTCATGGCCTTAAATGATGTAAGTAAAGAAAACCATAGTGATGGACCCTAACTTCTAAATTGTTACTGACAAAATTATCATTCAAAATCACGAAGAAGGGCTTTATAAAAGACCCAAGCAAATAATATAAATGCTACTTAATTCTTGAATAACTCTAATTTAATTCTACAGGTATGTAACAGAATTTGTAAGCCTAGGCAATTTTTCAGCTGTTCACACTTTCAGAGTCTTGAGAGCTTTGAAAACTATTTCTGTAATTCCAGGTAAGAAGTGGTCAGTGCAAAGCATAAGGCTTCTTGTACCTATGGCTCTTTCTTTGTATCCTGTTATTGTGTTTGTGTGTGAACTCCCTATTTCAGATATGTGACAGAGTTTGTGGACCTGGGCAATGTCTCCGCATTGAGAACATTCAGAGTTCTCCGAGCGCTGAAAACAATTTCAGTCATTCCAGGTGAGGGTTAAACACTGAGGCTCAGCTGTCATGATTTTTCAATAACAGTCTCTTTTCTTAACACTCAGCGTTACATAAAATTGGGGATCATAATAATTTAAATCATAATAATAAAAAAAATGAGTGTTACCCAGAAAATAATTCTTATTATTTGAACATAAATGTTTATGTTTTTATATTTTTCATCAGTCTTGGAGTTCAATACTTTCTTGCATGAGACACTGTATTATACAGTCTATGTGATTTGCACTTAAATAAGTCCTGGGTTTTTTCTTCCACGTCAGTTGTACTAAAGATTTGTTCCCTGTCAAATGTACTGGTCTGTAATTTCTTGTTAATTTTAGGCATTGATGACAATGTCTGTACAATGTGAATCTTAATATTGTTTAAAAAGACAAGGAAATAAGATAGTAAAGAGTAGCATGGGTCTGCTGGAGGATTTATTATCTTTTAAGCCATGCTGTGTGGCTTGGGGGATCTTAGTTACCCAAGGAGGCTTTGAACTTGGACCATGGTAGGAAAAGTAGCAAATCCTAACCACTAAACTGCCAGAAAACTCCCCAAGCCTTTCTTATCTTAAAGTGCAATTATACTCCAAACTGCCTCCAGTTTTATAGCAAAATCTTTCCTACTTATAAATAGGAATTTGAAAATATTTTTATTCTGGTAACTTGTCATAAAACTGACCACTGTCCCTAATGAAAGTACAGGGCAAGTTTCATTAGCAAACCAGAGAAATACAAGGTATTTTTCTTCATATAGGCCTTGTGAAGACCATGAACTTCCAGCTATTTTATCCAAATGTAATGGGATATGGATTTTCATTTCATCGTTCAGATCGTTACGTTTCCAAAGTTTATTTTCATTAGCACTTCAACCTTCCATGAAGTGTTGCTTTCCCTTTACCATTAATTGCAGTCATTTTCAAACATACTTATGGAATCTATGTTTTCAAGAAAATTGTGTGAAGCTTTTCTTACTTCAGACATTCTAAGTCTTCATAGTAATAACCTTCCTTCTTTCAGGTCTGAAAACCATCGTGGGGGCCCTGATCCAGTCTGTGAAAAAGCTCTCAGATGTCATGATCCTAACTGTGTTCTGTTTGAGTGTGTTCGCCCTGATTGGGCTGCAGCTCTTTATGGGCAACCTGCGGAATAAATGTGTGCAGTGGCCTCCCACCAACGCTTCCCTGGAGGAGCACACTGTAGAGAAGAACATAACCAAGAATTACAATGGCACATTTGTAAACGAAACGCGAAATGAGTTTGACTGGAAGTCGTATATTCAAGATTCAAGTAAGAATTGCTATTATGTAGGTTTATTTTTTTCATTGCTGATCTTCTTTCCATATAGGCATGGAAAAATTTTTAAATGATTGTGTAACAGGCTGTGGTATCTTTATTGCCTTATAATGGTTTGCACATAAATTTAATTGTTTGAGTGATAAATATTCTAATTATAACTCTTAAATGCCACTTTCTGTCACATCATCTGATGAGAGACTGAAAAATTCAGCAAGAAAGAAATTTTCATAGGATACTGGGTTTCTGTACATTCTTCTCATCAAGGTATGAAGCTATACATTGTCTCATTTGAGGCAATCAAATAAAATATTTGAAGGCCCTTTGTTAACTCAAAAGTATTATGCAAATATAACTTATTAAATACCAATTTTAGAATGCATTTTATGTACCAGAAACTGCACAGGATTCCAGGAAAATAATGGTGATGGCACATGGTTCCAGGGTACTTATAGTTTAATAGGTAACTTTTATTGTTATTTTATAGAAATCAAGTGAAGACCTAAAGATAAATAGTTTTTACAATTGTAAAATGAGAATTTTAAGTAGTATTCCATCAAAAAGAAGGAAATGAGAATCAGTAAACCTTTAGGAGAGAGAAGTTTAAGATGTCAAAAATCTGTAAAGATATTGGAATCAGTTTACCTTTATTTCAAGAGTTTAGACAAAATATGCAAATGTTTAAATATTCTAGTATAGAAGGATGAAAAAATAAATGGCCCAGTATCCTTTCTCTTTTGAAAGTAACAATAAAAATAAGCAAAATTTTTTTGTTGTATAATTTTAGTATCTGCCAGTAGCAACATTTCAAAAGCAGAGAAAAAGACCATGATTCATGGGAAAAGAGAACATCTTTTTAAAGAAAAATATTAAATATATAAAACTAAGACTCTACAGGTGCATAAATATAGCTGTATCTTTATTATTTTAAGGAGATGAGTAATACTTAGGGGAAAAAAATCAAAGAAGAAAGAAAGTCTTAGTAATGATTATGTGAAACAAGTAGAATTAGTCTTAAAGGTTAACTTACTGGTGATTTGATAATTCTTAAAAAAAAATGCTATCTTAGTTATATCTAGTACTGTGGGCAAGAATCCCTTAGAAGAAATGGAGGAGCCATTATTGTCAACAAAAGTGTCCGAAATGCAGTACTTGTATGCAATCTCAAAAATGACAGAATGATCTCTGTTTCAGGCAAACCATTCAATATCACGGTAATCAAGTCTATGCCCTGAGTGTAATGCTGAAGAAGCTGAAGTTGAATGGTTCTATGAAGACCTACAAGACCTTCTAGAACTAACAACAACAAAAAGATGTCTTTTTCATTATAGGGGACTAGAATGCAAAAGTAGCAAGTCAAGAAACACCTGGAGTAACAGGCAAATTTGGCCTTGGAGTACAGAATGAAGCAGGGCAAAAGCTAATAGAGTTTTGCCAAGAGAATGCACTGGTCTTAGCAAACACCCTCTTCCAACAACACAAGGGAAGACTCTACATATGGTCATCACCAGATGGTCAATACCAAAATCAGATTGATTGTATTTTTTGCAGCCAAAAATGGAGAGCTCTAGACCAGGAGCTGACTGTAGCTCAGATCATGAACTCCTTATTGCCAAATTCAGACTTAAATTGAAAAAAGTAGGGAAAACCCCTAGACCGTTCAGGTATGACCTAAATCAAGTCACTTATGATTATACAGTGGAAGTGACAAATAGATTCAAGGGATTAGATCTGATAGAGTGTCTGATAGGATGGAGGTTCATGACATAGTACAGGAGACAGTGATCAAGACCATCCCCAAGAAAAAGAAATGCAAAAAGGCAAAATGGTTGTCTGAGGAGGCCTTAAAAATAGCTATGTAAAGAAGAGAAGCAAAAGGCAAAGGAATAAAGGAAAGATATACCCATTTGAATGCAGAGTTCCAAAGAATAGCAAGGAGAGATAAGAAAGCCTTCCTCAGTGATCACAACAAAGAAATAGAGGAAAACAATAAAATAGGAAAGACTAGAGATCTCTTCAAGAAAATTAGAGATACCAAGGAAACATTTCATGCAAAGATGGGCACAATAAAAGACAAAAATGGTTTGGACCTAACAGAAGCAGAAGGTATTAAGAAGAGGTGGCAAGAATGCACAGAAGAACTATACAAAAAGATCTTAATGACCCAGATAATCAGGATGGTATGATCACTCACCTAGAACCAGGACATCCAGACATCCTGGAGTCCTAAGTCAAGTGGGCCTTAGGAACAAACCTAGTGGAGGTGATGGAATTCCAGTAGAGCTATTTCAAATCCTCAAAGATGATGCTGTTAAAATGTTGCACTCAATATGCCAGCAAATTTGGAAAACTCAGCAGTGGCCACAGGACAGGAACAGGTCAGTTTTCATTCCATTCCCAAAGAAAAGCAATGCCAAAGAATGCTCAAACTACCACACAATTGCACTCATCTCACACGCTAGCAAATTAATGCTGAAAATTCTCCAAGCCAGGCTTCAACAGTACATGAACCATGAACTTCCAGATGTTCAAGCTGGATTTAGAAAAGTCAGAGGAACCAGAGATGTTAATACCCAACCACCTGACCTGCCTCCTGAGAAATCTGTATGTAGCTCAGGAAGCAACAGAACTGGAAATGGAACAACAGACTGGTTCCCAATTGGGAAAGGAATATGTCAAGGCTGTATATGCAGAGTATATTATGAGAAATACTGGACTAGATGAAACACAAGCTGAAATCAACATTGGAATATCAATAACTTCAGATACACAGATGACATCACCCTTATGACTGAAAGTGAAGAAGAACTAAAGAGCCTCTTATGAAGGTGAAAGAGGAGAATGAAAAAGTTGGTTTAAAACTCAACATTCAGAAAACTAAGATCATGGCATCCGGTCCCATCACTTCATGGCAAATGGATGGGGAAACAGTGGAAACAGTGTCTGACTTTATTTTGGGGGGCTCCAGAATCACTGCAGATGTTGACTGCAGCCATGAAATTAAAAGACACTTGCTCCTTGAAAGAAAAGCTATGACCAACACATTACTTTGCCAACAAAGGTCTGTCTAGTCAAAGCTAGATTTTTTTTTAGTCAGAGCTACTGGTTTTTCCAGTGGTCATGTATGGATGTGAGAGTTGGACTATAAGGAAAGTTGGGCACCTAAAAATTGATGCTTTTGAACTGTGGTGTTGGAGAAGACTCTTGAGAGTCCCTTGGACTACAAAGAGATCCAACCAGTCCATCCTAAAGGAAATCAGTCCTGAATATTCATTCAAGGACTGATGCTGAACTGAAACTCCAATACTTTGGCCTCCTGATGAGAAGAACTGACTCACTGGAAAAGACCCTGATGCTGGGAAAGATTGAAGGCAGAAGGAGAAGGGGATGACAGAGGATGAGATCATTGGATGGCATCACTGACTCAGTGGACATGAGTTTGAGTAAATTCCAGGAGTTGGCTTTGGACAGTGAGGCCTGGCGTGCTGCAGCATGGGGTCACAAAGAGTTGGACACAGCTGAGCAACTGAACGGAATTGAACTGAAAGTAAAGATAGCATAATAAAAAAACTATTTCGATATTTGCCAAAACTAATGCAATATTGTAAAGTTTAAAAATAAAATAAAATTAAAAAAATAATGGGTCTCTTATAGTTGTAAATCTGGAATATACCTTGATTGATACAGATGAACTCTTCCATGATATTATTGACATGCCAACAAGTAATTTGCAAATAATTATAAATTGCTACATTAAGACAAATGATGAGAAAAATACATGTAAGAGGAACACATGAAACGTCTCTTATTCATTTCATATGATGCCCATCAGTTCACTGATGTCACCAACTCCCTGAAATCTGTTTTTCTTTTTAATCAAGAAACTGGTTATGAGGGTGTCACTTATGATTTATTCACTTTAAGGAAAATGTATTGAACTCCATCTTCTTACATTGAAAATAAAGGAAGTTAAGAATATCTGAGGCTATTTCAGCCCTAAAAATCTGTCTTATCATTTTTTCTAATAATATTCCATTTGTTGAAAAAAGAGTATTTTAAACTAAATGCACCTATAGATAAAATGGTTTGTTTTTGAAAGTGATAGAAAATCTAATTTATTAAAATCAAAGATAAACATTATGCTTGAGTTATATTTTATTCAGATTAAACTTCTAGATCACTGAGTTTAATGGACAAAACTTCCCTTATAAATACCTAGTATCAAAAATTTTTCCAGAAAATGTCATATTTCTTTCACATTGTTTAATTTTAATTACAAGTTAAGAAATTATACCTTTGTTTTCTTATGTTCAGAGATGACATGGGGAATTAAAATATTTTATTATGCATCTTTGTATCTCTTACAAAACTACATAGAATAAATTTTTCAGAAAATTTAACATCTAGAAAATATTTTTTCTTATAAAATCCTAAATTGTTCTTTTTACAAAACGACTCTTTAATTTCATGTGTTTCAATTTTTGTCATCCCTTTACTTATTCATTCAGTAAACTTTATTGAAAGGCTGGAATGAAGTGAAGGTTAAGTTGCTCATTCATGTTCAACTCTTTGCAACCCCAAGGAATATACAGTCCATCAAATTCTCCAGGCCAGATTACTGGAGTGGGTAGCCTTTCCCTTCTCCAGGAGATCTTCCCAATCCAGGGATTGAACCCAGGTCTCCTGCGTTGCAGTTGGATTCTTTACCAGCTGAGGCACAAGGAAAGCCCTGTTGAAAGGCTACTATGTCCAAATACTATGTATTCCCAAATAATATGGAAATAACCGATGATTCATTTTTCAAGGAGTTGTAAACAAATAATTACAACACAAGACAGTGAATGTAATAATAATGGGTATATGTGTTTCTGGTAGCATAGTGAGAGTTCTTAATTCTGCCTATCTTCATTGGAAGAAAGTAGGAGATATCAAGGAATAGTTCATGAAGAGTTGACATTTCAACAGGATATTGAAAGAATCTAAGGACTTTGCCCAGAGACAGAAAACTTAGAGTTAATAAAATATTCACCTATAATAATTATTTTAGCTTTAGTATTTAAGATTATTTTTAAATTTCACTTATTTTAATAATTGACATGGTTTATGCATCTTTTATGTTACCTATGACATATTTTATAAATTGGTAGAATAATAATTTATTAGTCATTTATAAAGTGTTAAAAAATATAGACTACTGTTCAGAAAAGCTAAAATTCCTTTCTTTTGAAGTATGTGGCAGTCTTGAGAAAGCAAAGAAATCCCTATCATTCTTATCTATTTGTAGAGAATGAAATTTTTATTTTTCATGAGGAGGGTAGAAAAACACTGTTACTTTTAAAAATGTTATGTTAGTTCCTGTGATTATCGCTTGTTTTACCTTCACAAAGAACAAATGTCTTCTACTCTTACGTAAGCATCCAGTCCCCTTGATATAATAGCTAATATTTAGAGGGAGTAATAGTTCTGCCTTGGAATAAATTATATTATGTATTTAAAACTACAAACTTAAAAAGTAGAATCAGATCTTAATCTTATTTTGCAGTGTCATGCAAATGTTCATCGTGTGACTTTTTTTTTCCCAAACAGGATATCATTATTTTCTGGAGGGTTTTTCAGATGCACTACTGTGTGGCAATAGCTCAGATGCGGGGTAAGCCAATAATCTGTATGTGTGCATACATATTTTCTCTTTTTTTGTACAAACTGACAGATAACAGCCAGCTAATTTTATTTATAGTAATTTGTGATAATTAAGATTTTTTTATTTATAAGGTGAGGGATTATTTAAATGTTAGGCAAGCTTTCATGTTGTGTAAAACAAGAAGGAACACTTTAGCTTTAATGCCAGTTCCTTTAGATGAGTATTCATGAGCTATGAGTCAACTCTGGAGCATCCATGCTAAGAAAATGAACTAAACACATGTTAACACGCTGATTACGGACAGAAAATAGTTTTGTAAAATATTACTAGGCATGCTATACAATATTTTAATGATGACATCAGGTGATTAGTAAAATTATATTAAGTCAAAAGTTGGGAAATGTGTTACTTATTTAATACTTTCATCCTTTCATACTTATTTCATACTTATTACATACTTTCATCCCTTGAAATAGCAAATCTTTCTAGCTCAAATATTTAAAGTATAGTGTGCTACCAAAATAAAAACACAGCAGAGCTTCTTATAATACTTTCTTTTGCCGCATTTACAGCCAATGTCCAGAAGGATACATGTGTGTGAAAGCTGGTAGAAATCCCAATTATGGCTACACAAGCTTTGATACCTTCAGTTGGGCTTTTTTGTCACTGTTTCGACTGATGACTCAGGACTTCTGGGAAAATCTTTACCAGCTGGTGAGAACCTGAGGCAACACATATTGTGTTTAATTGGAAGTATATAAGAAAACCAACTTAGTTATGAAATCCAAACCACACCATAATATAATGGAAAGAGCAGACCTTGAAATCAGAAGACTTGACTTTCTTTGTCTTATTGATTATAACACATATTAAGCATAGCAGTGTGTTATGAACACAATTCTGTCTCATTTCCCCTTGATCTCTAAAAATATTCCCCACTCTTCCCATACACAGATGCTCCTAAATGGAAAAGCACAGGTTCCTCTCAATTCCGTTTACCCCCTCAGGTATTATCCTTCAGGTGGCAGGTGATGAAGATGAATAAACAGATGTAGAAGGATAAGTTTGGTCTCTTCCTGACTTTACTCAAAGGTTCAGCTCTTTAATGGAGATCCCCATGGTATATTATTTGACTCTGCTTTATTCCTGGTAAATCCAGGAATTCCCTCCTACAGATTAGAATGCTAAATGCATGAGTTAGGGGAGAAGGAAGAGGATGAGGTTAAAGAAACAGATAGTCAACAAAGTAGGAGGGGATGTGACCATCATAATTACTTATATCAGAGTCCTACACAAAGTAAGTTGACAATTGAAGCCACCAGTTAGAAAAATATTGTAAAAAAATAATTCTGGTATTCTTGTTTTCAGACATTACGTGCTGCTGGAAAAACATACATGATATTTTTTGTGCTGGTCATTTTCTTGGGCTCCTTCTATCTAATAAATTTGATCCTGGCTGTGGTGGCCATGGCCTATGAAGAACAGAATCAGGCCACCTTAGAAGAGGCGGAACAGAAAGAGGCTGAATTTCAGCAGATGCTCGAACAACTTAAAAAGCAACAGGAGGCAGCTCAGGTAAATTCACCAAATCAAGTATGTCCTGTCTTGTGGTATGAACCTTTTTTTTATTGTTTTGGTTGTTACAACAACACTGGAAAGAAAGTGAGAACCAGATGATCATTTGTACTTAGGAGAAGCTGATAGTATAGGGGGGTTAGTCAGTATTTCTACATTATTTTGATCATCTGTAAATCCTTTAGTTTAACTATTCTAAAATGTTTATAATATTGACCACAATATTATAAACAATATTATAAAATATTGTTTATATATTTATTATAAAATATTGACCACAATATTATAAAATAGCAATATTCATGCACATTTAATCATCTTAAAAATTTTAGAATTCAAGGAAAAATGTGATTTTGAGGTCTTCTCAGGTGAGAAATTTTACTGAATGAGTATACTGGCATTAGAAGAAAACCCTAAGAAATCATCTTCTTTTAGAAAAAAATGTATTGGTTATTGTGTAAAAAGATGTTCATGTAGTTCTTAGAAGACAGTCTTTACCCAAAAATATGTTGTCTTTTGTGTGGTTGCTTGTCTTTCTAAATAAAGAAGTGATCAAATAATGTAATGCTCTCTGATACAGCAGTAGGCATATAAAAGTCACCAATTTTATGGAGATCAGGGAACCTGAGAATTACTTCATCTTATAGTATGATAAAATGCCCTTCCTATCACTTCCGTCTTTCTTCACTTCTGTTTAGCATCAAAACTCATTGTCTTTACTATAAAAGAAAGTTGATTGGGGAATATTAATTTATTTGGAAGCCTATATTGAGGGCACTCTTGGAACAATGAAAATCATCACAAAGTTCCAACAAGCTGTGATAAACAGCACTGTTTTCATCCCATGACCATGTAGCCAGCAAAAACCAGTGCTGACTTGAAAAACTGGGGATGATCTTTGGAGAACTGAATGTCTTGTCTTGCTTAGCAGAAACTATTGACCCTCCGGTCTCTAGTCTTTTGGATAGAGTTTTGTAGACGTGAGATGGGATATCACCTTCTATAAATTTGATTGATAATATTTTGAGGGTACTGGACAATCCTGTTTCAATAGCTAGAAAGAGGCCCTCAGTTCTTTATCTCATGCCTCCTATCTTTGGATATGACCCCAAGTAACTCATCACCTTTTCTTCCATGCTCTAGTTTTGTTTTGTTTTGTTTTTCCCCCCAGTGAAAAAAAGACAGTGCTAATTACCAATTTTTCAGTTCAGTTCAGTCGCTCAGTCATGTCCGACTCTTTGCAACCCCATGAATCTCAGCATGCCAGGCCTCCCTGTCCATCACCATCTCCTGGAGTTCACTGAGACTCACGTCCATTGAGTCAGTGATGCCATCCAGCCATCTCATCCTCTGTCGTCCCCTTCTCCTCCTGCCCCCAATCCCTCCCAGCATCAGAGTCTTTTCCAATGAGTCAACTCTTCTCATGAGGTGGCCAAAGTACTGGAGTTTCAGCTTTAGCATCGTTCCTTCCAAAGAAATCCCAGGGCTGATCTCCTTCAGAATGGACTGGTTGGATCTCCTTGCAGTCCAAGGGACTCTCAAGAGTCTTCTCCAACACCACAGTTCAAAAGCATCAATTTTTCGGTGCTCAGCTTTCTTCACAGTCCAACTCTCACATCCATACATGACCACTGGAAAAACCATAGCCTTGACTAGACGGACCTTTGTTGGCAAAGTAATGTCTCTGCTTTTGAATATGCTATCTAGGTTGGTCATAACTTCCCTTCCAAGGAGTAAGCGTCTTTTAATTTCATGGCTGCAGTCACCATCTGCAGTGATTTTGGAGCCCCCAAAAATAAAGTCTGACACTGTTTCCCCATCTATTTCCCATGAAGTGATGGGACCAGATGCCATTTTTTAGAGTAAATCAAATCCCCAAAGAAATATGAATATATGTTCTTGTTGGTGTCTGATCCTTTTGAGTATGTGGTCTGTAAAAATGTTAGCACAGAGAAAATCAATTTATTTCTAAAAGCCTATATTAGATGGACAGGAAAAAAAAATCCCTCATATTTGCAGTTTCTTCAGTGTAAGATTAACTGGAGTCAGCTGAATTTTTTTTAAAATACTTTGCAAATACTTGAGCTATATTTTTAAAAGTAAGTTCTTCTCCACTTCTGTGCTGAAACCATGTCTCCTCAATGTAGCAGGCAGCAGCTGTAACTGCCTCAGAGCATTCCAGAGAACCTAGTGCAGCAGGCAGGCTCTCAGACAGCTCGTCTGAAGCCTCCAAGTTGAGTTCCAAGAGTGCAAAGGAAAGAAGAAATCGGAGAAAGAAAAGAAAACAGAAAGAGCAATCTGGTGGAGAAGAGAAAGATGATGATGAATTCCAGAAATCTGAATCTGAAGACAGCATCAGGAGGAAAGGGTTTCGCTTCTCCATAGAAGGGAATCGGTTGACATACGAAAAGAGGTACTCCTCCCCACACCAGGTATGGCACTGCAGAGTTAAATGATGCCTGGATGGAAATTAGAACATGAAGCTGGCAGGGGGACGGGGAAGGGGAGGGTGGTGGCTGGGAGGAGAAGTGACTACAACTTAGGAATTTTTATCAACTGAATTGACTGCTTTTTAAAATTTATATATATATATATTTAAACCTATCCTTTCTGTACAGTTTGAAAGAATTTTAGTTTGCATATATATAAACTTGAAGCTTGGTGTGTATGTGTGTATTAGTCACTCAGTCATATCCTCGCAACCCCATGAACTGTGGCCCACCAGGCCCCTCTGTCCTTGGAATTCTCCAGGTAAGAATACTGGAGTGGGTTGACATTCCCTTCTCCTGGGGATTTTCCTGACTCAAGGATCAAACCCAGGTATCCTGCACTGAAGGAGGATTCTTTACATCTGAATCACAAGAGAAAGCTCTACAGCTTGGTGTATTAAGGTAGCACAGCATCAAAAGTCAGGAGACCTGAATTCTCACCTGAACTTGTCTCCTGGCACTTGTTCTAACTAATATCTTTCTGGTCCACAGCCTTTTTAACAAGAAAAAATGTGGATAACTAATCAGTAATGTCCTTTTTTCTTTTTCATTATTTTATGTTGTGTGTGTGGGTTTTTTTTTTTTTAACCCAGACTTCTTTATAAGCCATAATGCATGCTTCTGAAAATATTCACTGTGGTATGCTTTATGAAAAAGCACATCACTCTGAATTTCAGAGGTCTTAGCTTCAAGCTCCAACAACACTGTGCCTACTAGATGCAATGGAAATAATTCAAGTGATATTAGGAGGATGGATTTAAACAATTTGTGCAAAGTGTTGGAATTTCTTGAAGGGAAAGAGCAGCGGAAACAGATATGCCCTTGTTAGGGTCATGCTGTTATTGAGTGTTTACAGTGTCCACTGTTAGGTGCTAAAGATGTTTGCTTTTGAACTTGAAAAATGTAGTTCAGGGTTTTGTTTTTCAATACCTTTAAGTTGCGGTCTATCTCTCCAGTTATTAATCTCAAGGGCTAGAAACCTTCTCTTATAAACTAATTTAATTTAATCTGAATGCACATAAAATGAGAATGTTAATCAAGGAATGAGTCACATTCTGTTAAGAATGCTGAAATCCCCTTCAACTTAATCTTACAAAATAAAAGCACATTCCAAATGACCATACTAATATGAGTTTAATTTCTTTTCGGTTTCAAACTTATAGTCTTTGTTGAGCATCCGTGGCTCCTTATTTTCTCCAAGGCGAAATAGCAGAACAAGCCTTTTCAGCTTCAGAGGGCGAGCAAAGGATGTGGGATCAGAGAACGACTTTGCTGATGATGAGCACAGCACCTTCGAGGATAACGAGAGCCGCAGAGACTCCTTGTTTGTGCCCCGACGGCATGGAGAGCGACGCAACAGTAACTTAAGTCAGACCAGTAGGTCGTCCCGAATGCTGGCCGTGTTTCCAGCCAATGGGAAGATGCACAGCACTGTGGATTGCAATGGTGTGGTTTCCTTGGTTGGTGGACCTTCGGTTCCTACATCGCCTGTTGGACAGCTTCTGCCAGAGGTGATAATAGATAAGCCAGCTACTGATGACAATGTAAGGAAGTTTTAAATAGTTCAGGCATGGAAGGCCCATGATTGCTGTACCAGCCAGTGTTTCTACAGAATGGAACCCCTTGAGAATGATTCCTGGTTGGTCAAGCTGTGAATGCACCTGCATCTTGTAATACCTTTAAAAGACTAACCAACTAAAACTTAAGGCCTCAACACTCTCTTGCATAACACCTGAATGCATTTATTTATTAAATGTGCTAAGGATAAATTATACACAGTAATAAATGACTGCCTCCAGTTGGAGGATTTGCTATATACCCATGCTGAACTACCTTTAGATAGCAGGCCATCCACTAAAGACCTGGTATAAGAATAAATGAACGATTCCTATATTTAAGTGTAAAGGGTGTATAATAAATCTTTCCAACAGATTCTTCGATATAGCTTGCTTTAGTGTAGAAGATTTCAAGAACACTGTGCCTAAATAGATAGCTTTATTATTATCTTCAAATTTCTAGTACTCATACTTGTCTTACTAAAAAATAATGCTGATATAGGTCTTCTCAAAACTAATCTAAATGAAGAGACACACAAAATTATTAATATAGACAGTTAAAAGAATTCTCTGTGTACAAAGGTATGTGTTTGTGAATATATACCCGGATAAGGAATTTCTAAACACGTGCTGCCTCTTATTAGACCTGGATATATATCAGCATGAATGAGGCATGATCAAGTCAGAACTAGATGACTTATTGCTTTGGTACCCTGGATGAAACTGTTGTCCATGCAGCATGTATTGTTGTTTTTTTTAATATACAGCTTGTGTTGTCGATGACCATCTGTGTCTTGTGTCCAGAAAATGAGATGGCAGCTACGTGTGTTCTAATTATTTGTATTCCTTTAAAAATAAAGGGCTACCTTCTCAAAATAAAATGCTGTGATCATTTAGGTGACTTTTCAAGTTATTGCTTTCTGCTGTTAGTTCTGACATAAGCAAATTGTTAAATATGTCACTCACAGGGTTTATCAAGGATATCAAAATTACATTGTCACCTAAAACTATAAAATCAGAGGGTAAAAAGAAAACCCTTAGTTTTGGTGTATGAATAAATGGCTAACAGTTTGGACAGTCCAGGTTAATGCTACAATAAGTCAGCAATATCTGCCATCACTAATTAAATATGAATGTGCATGATGCATGTATTTCATGAATTTCACTGTGTCACAATGGTTGTTTGCTTATCATATTGCCCAAGTTAAGCATTGAATACATTAACATTTTCTTTACAGGGAACAACCACTGAAACTGAAATGAGAAAGAGAAGGTCAAGTTCTTTTCATGTTTCCATGGACTTTCTAGAAGATCCATCTCAAAGGCAAAGAGCAATGAGCATAGCCAGCATTTTAACAAATACAGTAGAAGGTTTGTAACAAATTCCATTTCCATTTCGGTTGTTTTCACTGAATTTATATTGTCTTATTTGAAACACATGTCAGTAAGTTGGAAGTAGTGTATTCCAAAGAAAACATCATAGGTCTTATTTAAGAGTTATTTGTTATATATTTCTGTATTCTAGAAACTTTTTTAAAAGTTACTTAAACTCCATGGTTTTTGCAACTCTAAAGAATGTATCCTGTATGTTTTGTTGGGGAGTCTCTCAGTAATGACCGACTCTTTGCCACCCCATGTACTGCACTACACCAGGCTTCCCTGTCCTTCACCATTTTGCAGAGCTTGCTCAAACTCATGTCCGTTGACTTGGTGATGCCATCCAACCATCTTGTGCTCTGTTGTTCCCTTCTCCTCCTGCTTTCTATCTTTTCCAGCATCAGGGTCTTTTCTAATAATTCTGTTCTTTGCATCAGGTAGCCAAAGTATTGGACTTTCAGCTTCAGCATCAGTCTCTCCAATGAATATTCAGGATTGATTTTCTTTAGAATTGACTGGTTTGATCTCCTTGCAGTCCAAGGGACTCTCAAGAGTCTTCTCCAACACCACAGTTGAAGAGTTGAAAAGCATCAATTCTTTGATGCTCAGCCTTCTTTATGGTCCAACTCTCACATCCATACATGACTACTGGAAAGACCATAGCTTTGACTATATGGACCTTTGTCAGCACAGTAATGTCTCTGCTTTTTAATACGCTGTCTAGGTTAATTATATCTTTTCTTCCAAGGAACAGGCATCTTTTAATTTCATGGCTGCAGTCATCATCTGCAGTGATTTTGGAGTCCAAGAAAATAGTCTGTTACTGTTTCCATTGTTTCCCTATCTGTTTGCCATGAAGTGATGGGACCAGATAGCGTGATCTTAATTTTTTTAATTTTGAGTTCTAAGCCAACTTTTTCACTCTCCTCTTTCACCTTTATTAAGAGACTCTTCAGTTCCTCTTTGCTTTCTGCTGTTAAGGTGGTGTTATCTGCATATCTGAGGTTATTGATATTTCTTCCAGCAATCTAAATTCCAGCCCAGTATTTTGCATGATGTGTTCTGCATATAAGTTAAATAAGCAGAGTGACAATATACAGCCTTGACGTACTCCTTTCCCAATTTTGAACCAGTCCATTGTTCCATGTCCAGTTCTAACTGTTGCTTCTTGACCTGCATATAGATTTCTTAGGAAGCAGGTAAGGTGGTCTGGTATTCCCATCTCTTAAAGAATTTTCCACAGCTTGTTGTGATCCACACTGTCAAAGGCTTTAGTGTAGTCAATGAAATGAAAGTAGATGTTTTTTCTGGAATTCTCTTGCTTTTTCTATGATCCACTGGATGTTTGCAATTTGATCTCTGATTCCTCTGCCTTTTCTAAGTCTAGCTTGAACATCTAGAAGTTCTTGGTTCAAGTTCTCAATTCTCTTGACAGAGAATTCTCTTGACAGAGAATTTTCATTTTTTTTTTAAATATTTTAGGCTTATTTATTTTCTTCTAAATAGCTTTATTAAGAGATAAATGACATTCGGTAAACTGCACATATTTAAAGACTACAATTTGATAAGTTTTGACATAAGACACCATCATTGCAATCAAGATAGTAAACATAACCATCACCACAAAATATCTCCCAGTGCCATCCATCCCTAGGCAAACACTGATCTTTGCTTACTGTAGATTAGTTTGTATTTTTTAGAGTTTCATATAAATGAAATCATATAATATTGCGCTCTTTTGAGGGGAAAGCTCTGGCATATTTTACTCATGAAACTCTTTTATATACCTTATCTGATAATTTAAAAAATAACCCTTTATCTAAGGAACTGATATTCAGAGAGGCTAAGTCCCAAGTTTACCCAGTTGAACAGTGGTAGTCCTTGGTCTCGGAGGCCATGCATTCTCCATGGCCAACCACAGCCTGGCTAGGGCAACTCCTGCAGTATGCATAGTCTCTGAGATGCTTCGTCTTCATGGCATGAATCTAAGGGGGTGCTTAGCCCACATCTCATGGGTTTGGAGGTTGGAATCAGGACCTGCAGAATCTGAAGATGAGCCCCTTACCTCCAGGACAGTGCACATGTGAAAAATTCCTGTGTCAGAGAAACAGACACGAATGACCTGAATTTTTGTAGGATCTTCATTTGTGAAGGCCACAGGAAGGCTAGTGGAGATCGCAGAGATGAAAAGGGTGGGATAGATGGTGTGCTCCCTTGGTTTTTATTTTTAATTTTTTTTAAAATTAATTTTATTTTATTTTTAAACTTTACATAATTGTATTAGTTTTGCCAAATATCAAAATGAATCCACCACAGGTATACATGTGTTCCCCATCCTGAACCCTCCTCCCTCCTCCCTCCCCATACCATCCCTCTGGGTCGTCCCAGTGCACCAGCCCCAAGCATCCAGTATCGTGCATCAAACCTGGACTGGCATCTCATTTCATACATGATATTTTACATGTTTCCATGCCTTTGCTAGCGTGTGAAATGAGTGCAATTGTATGGTAGTTTGGACATTCTTTGGCATTGCCCTTATTTGGGATTGGAATGAAAACTGACCTTTTCCAGTCTGGTAGCTACTACTGAGTTTTCCAAATTTGCTGGCATATTGAGTGCAGCACTTTCATAGCATCATCTTTTCGGATTTGAAATAACTCAGCTGGAATTCCATCACCTCTACTAGCTTTATTAGTAGTCATGCTTCCTAAGGCCAACTTGACTTCACACTCCAAGATGTCTGACGCTAGGTGAGTGATCACACCATTATGGTTTTCTGTGTCATTAAGATCTTTTTTGTATAGTTCTTCTGTGTATTCTTGCCACCTCTTCTTAATACCTTCTGTTTCTGTTAGGTCCATCCCGTTTCTGTCCTTTATTGTGCCCATCTTTGCATGAAATGTTCCCTTGATAGCTCTAATTTTCTTGAAGAGATCTCTAGTCTTTCCCATTGTTTGTTTTTCTCTATTTCTTTGCATTGTTCACTGATGAAGGCTTTCTTATCTCTTCTTGCTATTCTTTGAAACTCTGCATTCAATAGGTATATCTTTCCTTTTCTCCTTTGCCTTTATCTTCTCTTGTTTTCTCAGCTATTTGTAAAGCCTCCTCAGACCACCATTTTGTCTGTTTACATTTCTTTTTCTTGGGGATGGTTTTGGCCAATGCCTTTTATATAGCATTATGAGCCTCTGTCCATAGTTCTTCAGGCCCTCTGTCTACAGACCTAATCCCTTGAATCTATTTGTCACTTTCACTGTATAATCATAAGGGATTTTATTCAGGTCATAACTGAAGGGCCTAGGGGTTTCCTCTACTTTCTTCCATTTAAGTCTGAATTTGGCAATAAGAAGTTCATGATCTGAGCCACAGTCAGCTCCTGGTCTTGTTTTTGCTGACAGTATAGAGCTCTCTATCTTCAGCTGCAAAGAATATAAACAATCTGATTTTGGTGTTAACCATCTGGTGATGTCCATGTGTGGAGTCATCTCTTGTGTTGTTGAAAGAGGGTGTTTGCTATGACTAGTGTCCTCTTGGAAAAACTCTATTAGCCTTTGTCCTGCTTCATTTTGTACTCCAAGGCCAAATTTGCCTGTTACTCCAGGTATCTCTTGACTTCCTAATTTTGCTCTCCAGTCCCCTATACTGAAAAGGACATCTTTTTTTGTTGTTAGTTCTAGAAGGTCTTGTAAGTCTTCATAAAACCATTCAACTTCAGCTTCTTTGGCATCAGTGGTTGGGGCATAGACCTGGATTACTGTGATATTGAATGATTTGCCTTGGAAGCTACTGAGATCATTCTGCCTCAGACCAAACTACAGGGAGGGAACACAGTCCCACCCATCAACAGAACATTGGATTAAAGATTTGCTGAGCATGGCCTTGCCCACAGAACAAGAGCAAAACAGAGCAAGACCTAGTTTCCCCACAACCAGTCCCTCCCATTAGGAAGCTTCCACAAGCCTCTTATTCTCATCGAGCAGAGGACAGACAGAATGAAAACCACAATCACAGAAAACTAACCAAACTGATCGCATGGGTCACAGCCTTGTCTAACTAAGTGAAACCATGACCCAAGCCGTGTAGGGCCACCCAAGATGGACAGGTCATGGTGGAGAGTTTGGACAGACGTGGTCCACTGGAGAAGAGAATGGCAAACCACTTCAGCATTCTTGCCTTGAGAACCCCATGAACAATATGAAAAGGCAAAAGATGTGACACTGATAGATGAACTCCCCAGGTTGGTAGGCATCCAATATGCTACTGGAGAAGAGCAAATAAATGGCTCCAGAAGGAATGAGGAGATTGAACCAAAGCAGAAACAGCACCCAGTTGTGGATGTGTCTGGTGATGAAATAAAGTCTAATGCTGTAAACAACAATATTTCATAGGAACCTGGAATGTTAGGTCCAAGGATCAGGGTAAATTGGAAGTGGTCAAACAGGAGATGGCAAGAATGAACATCAACATTTTAGGAATCAGTTAACTAAAATGGACCAGAATGGGTGAAATTAATTCAGATGACCATTATATGTACTACTGTGGGGAAGAATCCCTTGGAAGAAATGGAGTAGCCCTCATAGTCAATAAAAGATTCTGAAATGCAGTACTTGGGTGCAGTCTCAAAAATGACAGAATCCTATGTGTGGCAACTCCTTAAAAATGCACAATAAAGTATTTCTGTAAAGGGTTTCTAATCCTATTAGTCATGGTGACCATATCTTCTGTTCCATTTCGTTTAGGACTTCTGATACCATCCTAAACACTCTCAAGACTGGAGGGGAAGAATGGGTTATTCTCACAAAATAAAAACAAACAGCTGATTCTTGGCTCTCTTATAGCCTGAAGATGACAGCATAGCCAGACGTTAACATAGGATTACACACAGTGTCTCTATTAAAAAGACAATCCACGTAACTTAGAGCCAAATATGGAACCACAATATCAATGCATAAGAGAAGACAATCATTCTTTGATACCGCTGTTCTATGTTTATGTCTGAAGAAATTTTGGGGAGGAATCTAAAGAGTAAATTCTATGTTTTAAATCATGTTTTTTAAATAATGAAGTACAAAAATAGGTCGATTATAGCAAATGAGAATGTTTGGTTAGTGAAATCTATTGGATCTGAGAGGAATATATATGTTTAAAAATCTCTTTTGATGGTTGTTTTTATTTTATTTTTTTAATCTAGAACTTGAAGAATCCAGGCAGAAATGCCCACCCTGTTGGTATAAATTTTCCAACATATTCTTAATCTGGGACTGTTCGCCATATTGGTTAAAAGTGAAACATATTGTCAACCTGGTTGTGATGGACCCTTTTGTTGACCTGGCCATCACCATCTGCATTGTCTTAAACACTCTCTTCATGGCCATGGAGCACTATCCCATGACAGACCATTTCAATAATGTGCTTACAGTAGGAAACTTGGTAAGCATATTGGAAGGTAAATGTGTTCAGTCTTCAAATTTTCTGTTTGAGAAACTGTTTGCATTTTATGTCTTATAGCAGTCTTACCACCACCCTTTCTACTTCCTTGCTTTCAAAAGATGGGAATTATATCTAGCTGGCTATACCTTACTCTTTGCCAAAAATAGCCCTTAACAGTCCTTAAGATCCAAGCTGAAACTGAGAAAGACAGCAATATAAAAACAGGCCTATATTACTACTTGAAAAAGTCAATACTGATATTTATAAGTAATACAAGGCACAGAAGCAGTTCATAGTTTAAGAACACACTTTTTGAAATGATATTATCATAGTTTCCCTACATATAGAAGGCTAAAGTAAAATTACAGATCTTTTTATCTTGCTTAGTCATTCATCTTCACTATAAGCCACAACTTATTTAACAATTCACAAATGACTCCAGCTTTTCTACTTCCAAGATCTAGGTAGGGCCTGTATTATTTAATCCATCTAGTCTAGATCAAAGCTATAAAATAATAAAAAACATCCAGTACATTTTGTGCCTTATACGATTAACAAGACCATTTTTGGTGAAGGTTTAAAAAAAAATTGTTAAAGTGTTTGTTGTCTCAGTTTAGGAATATTAGCTTTCATTTGCTGAAATAAAGGTTTCTAAAATAATGTATTCATTTTTCATAATATTTGTTTTGAGGTTTAAAATTCTTGATGTTAGAAAGAAAAATATGTAAAGCATCCTGAATTATAGTGTTCCTATTTTTAAAGTTCTAGTATTTACTGTTGAAGTAATTTTTTCATGTGCAAATAAATAATGATAATAATGCACATATTATAATATAGGCACGCATGCAAAATAACTGTCTGAGTAGAGGGAAATGGGAATAAGCTTATAGATAAAACTGTTTATGGGAAAAGTCTTGTCAGTACCTGTGCTGTATGAAGTCTGGAGGAAAACGCAGTTGATGTAATGGAAAGAACACTGGTTAAAAATAGATTTGCTCTCAAATCCTAGTTTTTCTAACTTTCTAGTTGATGTTGGGCAAGCCACTGAACCCATGTGAAGACATGTTTCCTAATTGGTAAAGTAAGAGTTATGATACTCACATTATGTGTTTAACAGTGTTTCGTTTGAGGATAAAATTAAATAACATATATGAGAGCTTTTTAACAACTATAAATTATTGTGCCAATGTACGCAAGTAATAGAATAATTACTAGTGTAAATATTTTGTTCTAGGAGCAAATATTATGGCATGCTACTTTGTCATTATCTGATGGAATTAGAGTAACTTTGTTTTGATCTTAGGTTTTCACTGGGATCTTTACAGCAGAAATGTTTCTGAAAATTATTGCCATGGATCCTTACTATTATTTCCAAGAAGGCTGGAATATCTTTGATGGTTTTATTGTAACGCTTAGCCTGGTAGAACTTGGCCTGGCCAACGTGGAAGGATTATCAGTTCTCCGTTCATTCCGTTTGGTAAAAAACAAAACAGTACAAAGACAAAAACCTTTCCACCAATCAGGGCTCTTGTATCATAGATTTTACCACACACCATTAACATTTTAAGTTTTCTGTGTAACATTTGCATTGTTAAAAACAGTCCCTAAGTGGAAAAAGATATTCCCACATATTTAGGAAAAAGCTTTATTGCAAAAATCCTGGTCATATAAAGTTGAACATGTTACTCGATTACCATTCCAACTAATTATTGTTTCTAGAGGTGACTGCAGTTAATATTTTTGCATCTAAGAAAATATTTTAATGAAAATGTATTTTAGTAGTACTTTGAAAATATAAACACCCTTTTATATTAGGTGAATAACAATCAGATAAGGATGTGCATGTAGAAACCATTTCTGATTGTATCTCTGGAAAATATTCTCCTTCCCAAAATCAGAGGAGAGAAATCAGAAGAAGTATTTACTTAGTCCACTGATTCACATATATGTGCATGCAAATAGGGAAAGAATTATGAAGTCACGGGAAGTATCCCAAGTTCTTAAATGCAGGTGCATCTAGCTATGTCAGTGCAACAGAGGAAGATTGTGAATAATAAACACTTTACTTATAGCAGGGCTCTATGTGCTGTTACTTTGCCTGCTATTGACAAATGAGTATCTCTGAGCAGAAATCATTAAGATCAAATTAATATTAGTGTCAGTCCATGTATGCCTTACATCCACCTTTACAAAACAAATGAGGGGCAGTATGTCCCCAAGTAATAATTAAAAATTCACTCTCAAGGAAAATTATCTACATAAAACATGGAAGGATCAGATTCTTCCTGGGTGGGAGGGAGGGGTTCAAAAATTAGCCATGAGACTGGCCATGGTCAAGGATAGGACAGATGTTGTAAGAGAGTTTTTTTGTTGTTGTTCTTTTCTTTTTTTTTTTAAGATAAGAAGCTCCATACAGGAAGACCTTTGCTTCTTGTTTGGTGAAGTGAAACATTTGCTCACAACTCTCTGTTCCTGATAGATTAGAAATATGTCTTGGAGTAAAGCCAAGCACTGACACAAAGACATCCAGACAGCCTGCTCTTCACATCTTTTGCTTAGGAGGGTGGTGCTATGACAGTGCAATGGCACAGGTCATTTCTCATTGGTTATGGTCCAAAGGTAGACAGATTTAAAAGTCTGGAAAGTATAAGAATGCAAGGTGGCTCTTACCTATTTCCCCAATCAAGATTATAAGTTTTGCAATCAGCAGTGGCCCAGGACATCCACTAACTCTCTTAAAAAATGTCTTTTGTTATATACTTCAATATCTTTCTTGTAAGTTATTATTGATATAATAACACTGTATTTCAGGTTTACAACATATGATGAAATATTTGTATGTAGTGCAAAATGATCACAATAAGCTCAGTTAACATCCATCACCATTATAACATCTGTAGAGCAAAGGTTGTTAGAGATTCAATTTTATTCATTTCTTGGTAAACCTCACATGTAATGCTTTCAAGGCTTGATCATAATAACATATTTTTTTTTATTTTCCAGCTTCGAGTTTTCAAGTTGGCAAAATCTTGGCCAACATTAAATATGCTAATAAAGATCATCGGCAATTCAGTGGGGGCTCTGGGAAACCTAACCTTGGTGTTAGCCATCATCGTCTTCATTTTTGCTGTGGTTGGCATGCAGCTCTTTGGTAAAAGTTACAAAGATTGTGTCTGCAAGATCAACAGTGAATGTAAGCTCCCACGCTGGCACATGAATGACTTCTTCCACTCCTTCCTGATTGTGTTCCGGGTGCTGTGTGGAGAGTGGATAGAGACCATGTGGGACTGCATGGAGGTCGCTGGTCAAGCCATGTGCCTTACTGTCTTCATGATGGTCATGGTCATTGGAAACCTGGTGGTATGTACCCATTTAAGATATGAGTTTCAGAAATGGATTAAGAGCACAATGAAATGATGACCATTTTGTCTAAAACAAAATTATCATTATTAATTTCAAAAGTCTCTTACCTTGGATACACTTATAATCTTTGACAACACAACCAGTGACCCTACAATGTTTATTCTCAACTGTTTTGCCAGTCATTTCATCACACTTACTATGTGAGCTCCTATGGAGTATAATATTAAAGACAGGTTTAGAAGGATATATTGGGAACATTTTAAAAATTCAGATCCAAGGAAGGGAAAAGTCTGAAAAAAAATAAATTTAGAGAAAACCCAAACTTACTTGCCAGTACAGGACTAAAAAGTGGCACTTCCCATTGTTCCTAGCTATTTCAACTTTTCTTTGCTCATTCATTGTAGATAGTATTCAGTCACTCTATGTCATAAGGCAGATGCATGAACCAACCTGGGTTAGTCAATCCTTACATCAAAACAGAGGTTGGCTAAGGATTCCTAACCCACATGGAGTAACTAATCTGTCCTCTCTTTTAGGTTGGTACCTTACTGTTACCATATAAAAATATATCATACACTCCAAAGGATACATACATTAATATGCCAGTCTCATGGAAATATTAGTGATTGTTTATAAATAGTTGTCCTAATTAGTCAACAGTGGGGTATGAGAAAAATAGTAGATCAAGAACATATATGTTGATGCCTATGTTAAGCCCATAATTCTCATTCTGGATCATAATGATTTTCTTTCAATTAATATCCAATTTAATATCTTTTCATCAAAAAAGAAACTATAATATGCAATTAAATGCATAGTTTTAAAAACTAAGGAATTTTAAGTTTAGAACTCTTATATAGAGCCCACATAAATTTATTTCTTATAATCACATATTTTTAAGTTTAGTAAAACCTTAGGTCAGCTCAGTGTCTTCATTTTATAAGTAGAGGAACTAGAGACCAATGGAAATCATATCTTTCCCTTTAGATGAATTGTGGCATAGCTGTTAAGCCTGAGCACAACATTTAGATCTCTGAACTTCTAGTCACTATGCTGTGGTGTTTCTTTCGCCTCATTGTTAGAACTTATAGTTTCCTCAACAAGGAATAAGTATCTCAATCTGGTCTTCTTCACATTGGGGTGAAATTATAATGATGTTTGTGTTATTTTTAAGGTCCTGAACCTCTTTTTGGCCTTGCTTCTGAGCTCATTTAGTGCAGACAACCTTGCGGCCACTGATGATGATAATGAAATGAACAATCTCCAGATTGCTGTGGATAGGATGCACAAAGGAATAGCTTATGTGAAGAGAAAAATATATGAATTTATTCAGCAGTCCTTTGTTAGAAAACAAAAGATTTTAGATGAAATTAAACCACTTGATGATCTAAACAACAGGAAAGACAATTGTATGTCCAATCATACAACAGAGATTGGGAAAGACCTTGACTATCTTAAAGACGTAAATGGAACCACAAGTGGAATAGGAACCGGCAGCAGTGTTGAAAAGTACATTATTGATGAAAGTGATTACATGTCCTTCATAAACAATCCCAGTCTTACTGTGACTGTACCAATTGCTGTAGGAGAATCTGACTTTGAAAATTTAAACACAGAGGACTTCAGTAGTGAATCAGATCTGGAAGAAAGCAAAGAGGTAAGATTATAAGGATGTGGTTGGGTATAAATGTATATGTATATACATATATTATATTGCCTGTATTTATGATTATATATTCCATGTAGGATATTTTTGCCATAATATAAAATATTATTTCATTGAAGAACCAAAGATTTAAGCTCAGTGAGATGATTAATAAGTTAAAGAATAATATATGTGTATGTTTTCTCATCCTAATAGTATAAGTTTTGTCATCCTAAGTAATGGGTGTTTGTTAGAGGATGAATGAATGAATGATCCAGGGAATGAACAAGCATCATTGGATTTAATCCTTGTAATAACCTCAGAAAGATTTGTTGTCATTCTAACCTGTCAGATAAGAAAATTAGCTTAGGAAATTTAAGCCCATATTATAATGAGGAGATATAGCTGAGAATTGAACTTACAGTCATTATGAGCTCTGTATATCTTACACTGCATTGCACTAATTCACATACATGGAAGAGAATTTAACAAGAAATAGTCTATGTCATTCCATTAAGGTGACTCAAATGGTAAAGAATCCGCCGGCAATGCAGGACACGCAGGTTTGATCCCTTGGTTAGGAATATTCCCTGGAGAAAGGAATGGCTGCCCACTCCTGTGTTCTTTCCTGGAGAATTCCATGGTCAGAGGAGCCTGGTGGGCTACAGTCCTTGGGGTTGCAAAGAGCTGGACATGACTGAGTAACTAACACTTTCTTCCAAACTTCATGTTAATTTTCCAGGCTGCCATAGCAATGCTCCACACACTGGGTGGCTGAAACAATCAAAATGTATTTTCTCACATTTCTGGAGAGTGGAAAGGGCAAGGTCAAGGTGCTAGGAGGGTCAGGGTCTGGGGAGAGCTCTCTCTCTGAGTTGCAGATAGCTGCCTTCTCACTGTGTCCTCACACGGTCCGTCCTCAGCATGTGGGTGTGAGCTCCGGTCTCTCTTCTTATAAGAGCACCATCTCTGTTGGATTAGAGGTTGGATCAAGACCTCACTTAACCTTTATCACTACTTCACAAGCCCTGTCTCCAAATAGAGTCACACTGGGAGTTATGGCTTCAAAATACTAATTTTGAGGGAACACAATTCAGTCCATAGCAACTGACTTAGAAATATTAATCTAAATATTAATGGATTTAAAAGATAATTCCAAAGAAACAAAACACCTTCACTTCCCATTTATTGTGTGGAAGTCTCAAAAATGGTAAGATGGCTTAGGTTACATAGTCCAAATTTTTAAAAAATTCATTTACACAATTTATTTTTAAAACAGCCTCACAGAAAAATTGAGAGGAAGACAGCAAAATTTCCACATACTCCAATTTGTTTTATTTGTTGAAGCTACACTGATGTGTCATTATTACCCAAAGTGTATAGCTTACATTTGGATTCATTCTTGGTATTATCCATTTTATAGTCAGTTCAGTCATTCAGTCATGTCCAATTCTTTGCAACCCCATGGACTACAGCAGGCCAGGCTTCCCTGTCCATCACCAACTCTCAGAAATTGCTGAAACTCATGCCCATGGAGTCAGTGATATGCCATCCAGCCATCTTATTCTCAGTCATCCCCTTCTCCTCCTGCCCTCAATCTTTCCTGGCATCAGGATCTTTTCAAATGAGTCAGTTCTTCACATCCGGTGGCCAAAGTATTGGAGTTTCAGCTTCAGCATCAGTCCTTCCAATGAATATTCAGGACTGATTTCCTTTAGGATGGACTGGTTGGATCTCCTTGCAGTCCAAGGGACTCTCAAGAGTCTTTCCCCACACCACAGTTCAAAAGCATCAGTTCTTCAATGCTCAGCCTTCTTTATAGTCCAACTCTCACATCCATACATGACCACAGGAAAAACCATAGCTTTGACTAGATGGACCTTTGTTGGCAAAGTAATGTCTGCTTTTTAATATGCTGTCTAGGTTGGTCATAGCTTTTCTTCCAAGCAGCAAGCGTCTTTTAATTTCATGGCTGCAGTCACCATCTGCATTAATTTTGGAACTCAAGAAAATAAAGTCTGTCACTGTTTCCATTGTTTCCCCATCTATTTGCCATGAAGTGATGGGACCAGATGCCATGATCTTTGTTTTTTGAATGTTGAGTTTTAAGCCAGCTTTTTCACTCTCCTCTCTTGCACAAATGTCTGAAGGCATTTATTGTCCGTTATTGAATCACACAGAGCAGCTTCTATGGGTCTAAAAATCCTCTGTACTCTATTCATCCCTCTGTACTAACCTCTGGCACTGATCTGTAACTGTTTCTGCCCTTTTCAGAATGTCGTATACTTGGAGTCATATAATATGTAGACTCTTCAGACTGGCTTCCTTTACTTAGTAATCTGCTTTTAAGACTCTTCCATGTCTTTTCATGGCTTGATAGTTCACATCTTTTAGTGCTAAGTTCTATTTTGTTGTCTGGATGTTTATTTATCTGTTCACTTACTGAAGGACATCTTGGTTTTTCCAAATTTTAACCATTATGAATAAAGCTACTATAAACAGAGTCGTGTACAGGCTTTTGTGTGGACATAAGATTTCAACTCATTTGGTTAAATACCAAGAGTGGCAATTGCTGGTGATATGCTAAGTGTAAGTTTTATTTTGTAAGAATTTACAACCTGGTTTCAAAATGGCTGTACGGTTATTCATAGCCACTAGCAATGAAGGAGAGCTCCTGTTACCCCACAGCATTTGCTGTTGTCAGTGTTCAGGATTTTGGCCATTCTAGTAGATGTGCTGTTGTTCAGTTGCTCAGTTGCATCCAACTCTTTGTGACCCCATGGACTGCAGCACGCCAGACTTCCCTGTCCTTCACCATCTCCCAGAGTTTGCTCAAACTCATGTCCATTGAGTCAGTGATGCTCAATAGATGTGTAGTGGTACCATATTGGTTTTCTTTATTTATTTTTCTTGAAGGATAATTACAATATTGTGCAGATTTCTGCTATATAACAACATGAATCAGCCATAGGTATACATATGTCTCCTGCCTTTAAACCTCCCTTCCCGATCCCACTCCTCTAGGTTGTCAGAGCCTTGGTTTGAACTCCCGAGTCATATAGCAAATTCCCACTCACCATCTATTTTACATGTTGGCTCAGACGATAAAGCGTCTGTCTACAATGCGGGAGACCCGGGTTCGATCCCTGGGTTGGGAAGATCCCCTGGAGAAGGAAATGGCAATCCACTCCAGTACTGTTGCCTGGAAAATCCCATGGACAGAGGAGCCTGGTAGGCTACAGTCCCTGGGGCCTCAAAGAGTCGGACACGACCGAGCGACTTCACTTTCACTTTCAGTGTGTATATTTCCATGCTGCTTTCCGCATTCATCTCACCCTCTCCTTCCCCCCTCCCCGTGTCCACAAGTCTGTTCTCTTATGTCTGCATCTCCATTGCTCCCCTGCAATAGGTTCACCAGTACCAGATTTCTAGATACCATATAAATACACAATATCTGTTTTTTCTCTTTCTGACTTACTTCACTCTGTAGGCTGTAGGTTCATCCACCTCATTAGAACTGAATCAAATGCATTTCTTTTTATGACTATTATTCCAGTATATATATGTACCACAGCTTCCATTGTATATATGTACCATTACTTTGCCAACAAAGTCCATCTAGTCAAAGTTATGGTTTTTCCAGTAGTCATGTATAGATGAGAAAGTTAGACTACAAAGAAAGCTGAGTGCCGAAGAATTAATGCTTTTGAACTGTGGTGTTGGAGAAGACTCTTGAGAGTCCCTTGAACAGCAAGGAGAGTCAACCAGCCCATCCTAAAGGAAATCAGTCCTGAATACTCATTGGAAGGACTGATGCTGAAGCTGAAACTCCAATACTTTGGCCACCTGATGTGAAGAACTGACTCACTGGAAAAGACCCTGATGCTGGGAAAGATTGAAGGTGGGAGGAGAAGGGGACGACAGAGGATGAGATGGTTGGATGGTATCACCGACTCAATGGACATGACTCTGAGTAAACTCTGGGAACTGGTGATAGACAAGGATGCCTGGAGTGCTGCAGTTCATGGGGGTCTCAAAGAGTCGGACTTGACTGAGCAACTGAACTGAACTGACTGACCACAGCTTCTTTATCCATTCATATGTTGATAGACATCTCGGTTGCTTCTATGTCCTAAATACTGTGAATAGTCCTGCATTGAACATTGTTTTTTAATTTACATTTTATGAATACATATGATGTGGAGGATCTTTTCATATGCTGCTTTGTCATCTGTTTGTGTTCTTTGATGAGGTATCTGTTGAGAGCTTTGACCTGTTTTTTTTTTTTTATCAAGTTGTTTTCTTATTGTTGACTTTTGAGAATTTTTTGTGCATTGTGAATAACAGTCCTTTACCAGCTTCATTTTTGCAAAGGTTTTTCTCCTAATCTATGGCTTCTCTTCTCACTCTCTTGATGACGCCTTTCACAGAGCAGATATTTTTCATTTTAATGAAGTCTAGTTTATCAGTTCTCTTTTTCATGGATTGTGCCTTGACAGATTTCTGAAATCTGGGCAAAATCGCTGAGACAATGCAAAAGACAAATAAAATCATATCTCCCCAATTAGAAAGTAATTCCTTTGGCAATGGATTGTGTTTTATATTATTTTAATCCTCCGAAGCACCTAGTACAATGTTGTATACATAATAAGGGCTCAATAACTTTTTGAGTTTAGGTTGATTTGTATGGATACTAAAGTTAGAGTGTGCTGGTCTTAACTCTATTATGGGCAATCACTGATTGTATATTATCCAATTTCCTAGTTATAATATGAGTATATCTGTCCTGTAGTGCTTATAGGAATCTTATGAGAATCTAAAAGCTGTTCAGAAGTTAAAAGGACTCAAAAACAAAAGGTAGTGATGGTGCAATTACTACCCTAACTCTGCTTAAATAAATACTTTTAAAATCAATTGAGTTATTAAACTTATGTGTCTTTGGAATAAAAACAACATATTAGTGGCATAGTTAGGGGAAAGTACCCTTATTTTAGCAATGAGTGCATGCCAGAATGAAGTAAAACTGTCATTTGAGTCTTTGTAATTCAGATCATGTTAATAACATGTCATTTATTGTTTGCTCACCATAGACAAAGCACTGTTTATAGGGCTTTACACATAGCATTATCTCATTCAGTCTTCACACCATGAGATAGATACTATTATTCTAATCTTACAAATAAGAAAATTGAACACAAAGAGTTTAAGTGACTTGCCAAGGTCATACAAGTAGTAAAGATTGATCCTGGCCTAGAATCCAGGAAGTGAGCTACAGTTTATATTTTGAACCATTACCTTAAATTTCCTTAACAATGTCTAAAAGTATACTATCTCTGGTATCTCTTTGAATTGAATAATACTGTTTACTGACAAACTAATAAGTGTTCACTATAGAGTTGGTATTGAATACCAAGCCCTTGTCACTTGGCACAGGTTAATGATATAGCCAGGAGAATCTGAATCTCCATCAGTCCTGGAGGGTCCTCTTCCTCCTTTGCTGGCCTATAATTTAGATTGATCTGCTTCTGCATATCACACTAATCTGTAGAGATCTGCTAATTACAGAGCTCTTATTCTCCCAAATTATGGGTACTCAAAGTTGTGCTTTAGGAATATACCTTTCTGCATTTAATCCCACCTGCAAGAATCCTCCAAATAATTAGGAAGCACTTCTGTGGTTGCATTGTTAGTTTATGAAGCCTTTGAGAATAGGGAAAACACCAACCATGTCTTACTCACCTTAAGTCCGCAGCATATACATAATGTTTATTAAATGAATGAATAAATGAGTAGTGAACAGTTCATTGATCCCAATGAACAAGTAGATCCCACTTGTCCTCCCAGTAATAAATATTTCCTTACCGTTTTGCTGATATTTCCTCATTTAATACTTTTATATTTATTATGCATGATATAAGTTGAAGAACACATGATCATTTTCAGTCTGTTACATACTGCTGAATATCAGCAATTTAAATTTGTGCTACCACATAAAGGTCTACAGGGAATGCCTTATGTGGACAATAATCAGTTTTCAGATGTGTCTAAGAACAAGGATTAAGCTCATTTCATTTAACATAATATGCCCCACATTTATCCTAGTCTCTAGCATACAGTCAGTATCCAGTAAATGCATGTTAAATAAAAAAATAAGAATAGGAAGTCTTTGGTTAATCTTGAATCAAATGGATATATACCAAGACTTCTGCAAATATCCAAATTTATGAACACCATGATAACATAACTTTCCCCAATAGAAAAATAGCAGACAATATATCTGGAGATATTAAGAATCTACTGGAAGATAGGTATATATGCCTCCAGCTTTTTTGTGTAGACCATCTCTTTACCTCATGGTCTCTACAGCAGGGATTACCTCCATCTTATTAGTTTGACATACTTTAAAGCAGAATTCAGAGTATGTGTTGTTTGTTCAGTCGTTGAGTCATGCCCAACTCCTTACGAGCCCATGGAAGGTAGCCTTCCAGGCTCCTCTTGTCCATGAAATTTTTCAAGCAAGAATACTGGAATGGGTTGCCATTTTCCTCCTCCTGGGGATCTTCCCACCCAGGGATTAAACCTGTCTCTTGCTTCTCCTGCTTTGGAAGGCAGATTCTTCACCACTAGCGCCACCTAGGAAGCCCAATTCAAAGTATATTAGAATGATGTTTCTTCACCTTAACCCCTGCATAAGGCAAATGTTTGACTAACAGAAGATTTCACAATTAATAAGAAAATTTTATATGTATTGATTATGAATAATCAACTAAACACTGTCATTACAACATAAATCTTGATGAAGAAATCATCTGAGTTTAGGGATGATAAGGAAATTAGAGTTAGTATTTGATTTTTCTGTAGCTTCCCTATGGAAATTCTAAATCTCAGTACAGAATCTGTTCCTTTGATACTGTTGCTTTGCTGAAAGTTTTTAATAGAAGTCACTTTAATTTTTAATATGGTTAGTGTACACTAGAAATATTTACTAATGTACAATGTACACAATAAAATATTAATACTGATATTTTTGATGTTGAGCATCTCAACTATGTTTGATTTAAGCTATATATCTTAAATATATATGTTAATATGAATACATTTAATAACAGTAAAATTCTCACCTTTAAAATAGTATATGCCAGCTTTTAAATATTTTTTCAATATAAAAAATACATGTATTATACACATATTCCATATCCTTTTGACCCTTAAATTCCAGATTTATTTTTAAAATATTTTATCATATTATAAATTGAAGTTCTATTACACCCTACAAATAAGCTCCCTGTAACAAACCAAGACTAAAATAACAACATAAACATCCTAAGATGAGTCAGAGAACAATAACCAAAAAAAATGTGATCACTTACTCAAAGAAATATTGTAGAGAGTACTATTTGCTTTGCTTTGTTTTGCTTCACCCTCAAGGTCAAAATCGTTTGCTATAGTACAAAATATTTTTTAAAAAGCAAGAAATGTTGCATAAATCCACTGAGGAGGAAAAATGCTCTTCCCATCAGGATTGTAGTCATTAAGTGGTTATTGAATGCCCTTGTGTACAAGGCAAAGTGGATGCTTCAGATGCAATGTAGTTCTTTCATTCTCTCTGTTCACTTACTGTCATCCTGCCAAACATACGTGGACAATAAGTCAGTATAGAATTGAGCCATTGAGAGTTACATGTGAAAAAATATTTTTAAATGAACTAGCCCAATTGGAAATGAGTAAATTAAAGGTCAATTAATGGCTTCATAAACATAAAACTCAACGCTTAAAATAGACTATTAATCTCAAAGACCATGAGAACAAATTGCTTTATTATGTGAATGATGAATTTCAAAATAAAAGTGAACTTCAATGTAAGAACAAAAAAGGAAAAATTAATTGTTTTATTGGTTTTTAAATCAATACAAGTATTTATTTGAAAATTTTATTTTTGTTGTTATCCAACTTATTTAGTAGTTTATCTGAATTCATATCTCATGTTTATCTGAATTAATATCTCAGGTCTAAAAATCTTTTCCTTCCCTTTTTGAGTAATAGTGTTTTTACTCCAACCAAATAAAGGATTCAGAACCATATTATCTTTGATTTCAACAATGATAAATATAAAAATACACTGAAAAAGTATAATGGTTGTAAGAGTTTTAATACTATTCTTTTGGTCTGTGGTGAATCAAAGAAAAATAAGGATGTCAATCATTTGAATAATATAAATAGTAAAATGTTATAAATGTTTGTTATCTACAAAAAGTATATGTACAGAGAATTCTTATTTTCAATGGCCCATGGTGTATTTATATAAATTAATAATGTACTGGGCTTCAAAGTAAGCCTCAATAAATTCAAATAAGCAGACATTGTAGGGTTATTATACCAATAAATTCAAGATAGAAGGTGTCATATAGGGTTATTATCTAATCACAATGCAGTTAAACTAGAAATTAATAATAAAATAACAGAAAAAATATAACCATTTGAGAATTTAAGAGTTTCCTCCCAAATAAATGTTGGTTTAAGTAGAAAATAAAATATGTAAATAACTATTTAGAAAATAAGAACTTTTTCTTTCAAAAATCTATGAAATTGGACCAAACACCCTCTGAATATCTCACTGTTAACAAAGATGACCAAGAAAGGATGAAAGAACATGACATGGAACTTAATTTGAGAAATTAGAAATAGAACAACAAAGCAAAAGGTATATGAATAAAAAGAAATTAATGTAACATGATATTAGTGTAGTAGGTGGTTCTTAGGGGAAAAAATCAATAAAACATACAAACTTTAGTATTATCAGCAGGATCCTAAGATGATGCCAATGACTCAACAAGCTTGGGTTCAATTTATTAATGTTGTTATTTAATCTGTTTTTGTTTAATACATTTATTATTTATTTTTAATTTCAAATTTACCTACTAATATTCTTTTTTTATCTCATCAGTCAAAACCCTTGCTGCCTCCTCTGTATTGTCTAGGCATGCTTCTCAGCTCAGTCTCTTCTGTATCAGTTTTGTTTGTCTTTCTTTTCTTTTTCACACTAATTCTATTTATTTCCATTATGTACAAACTTAAAGAAAAAAACACTAAAATTTTTCTTGTGGTAGTATAGTTTATCTAGAGTAGATTAGCTTGTCTGAGTCCACTTGCCTGTGGTTGGTTTTTTCTAACATTCACATGTCACTTTATCTGATATCAGTATGATTTAAAGCTGGGGCAAGAATCCCTCACTAGTGTGAGAATCAGGGTCTATCAAAGGGGTCAGCCAGGGTGTGGCTTACCAGGCTTCTTTTGCAAAATGTTGTTTTAGGGACCTATTTAAACCATGTATGAATACTAAATTAAAAAATCTAATTTGTAATCATGTCCCATTCCTGAAATGCATACAAACTCCTTCTGGATCCCAAATATTAAACTGCTTAATTTTGAAAAATGATACATACTTACATTAAAATATCTCTTTGGGCCTCTTGTTCTAGCCTGGGTTCATTGTTTCAAGTTCTACATCATTGCTTATCGTGGACTACATCTGTAATTCATCATCTATGATTCTAGTTTAGGTTTTTTCAGAAGACAAAGATTATAAAGAACTTTATAAAGCAACCTGAATCGTTCCAGAAATTTATACCCCATATATTACAATGGTGTGGTTAGTCATCCGAAGCCAGACATTCTATCTAGAGTGCGAAGTCAAGTGGACCTTAATAAGCACTGTTGTTGTTAATCAAACTAGTGGATGCGATGAAATTCCAGCAGAGCTATTCAGATCCCTAGAGGATGATGTCATCAAGGTTTTGCATTCATTATGTCAGCAAATCTGGAAGACCCAGCAGTGGCTACAGGACTGGAAAAAGTCAATCTTCATCACTCATCACCCATGCTAGTAAGGACATACTTAAAATCTTGCATGCTAGGTGTCAGCATTATGGGAACCAAGAACTTCCAGATGTCCAAGCTGGGTTTAAAAAGGAAGAGGAACTAGCGATCAAACTGCCAGCATTTGCTGTATTATAGAGAAAGCAAAGAATTTCAGAAAAAACCTCTCTCTCTTTCATCAACTATGCTGAAGCCTTTGACTGTGTGGATCATGACAAACTGTGGAAAGCTCTTAGAGAGATGGGAATACCAGACCATCTTACTTGTCTTCTGAGAAACCTGTATTTGGGCCAAGAAGTAACAGTCAGAACCTTGTATAGAACAATTCATTGGTTTACAACCGAGAAAGGCGTACGACAGGGCAGCCTGCTGTTTCCTTTTGTTTAACGTATATGTTGGGCACATCAGAGAAATGCCAGGCTGCATGAGTTACAAGCTGGAATCAAGATAGACAGGAGAAACATCAACAACGTTAAATATGAGGATGATACCACTCTAATGGCATAAAGTGAAGAGGAACTAAAGAGACTCATGAGGAGTGTGAAGGAGGAGAGTGAAAAACTGGCTTAAGACTAAATATTAGAAAAACCAAGATCATGGGATCCACTCCCATTACTTCATGGGAAATAAAAGGGAAAAGGTGGAAGTAGTAACTGATTTCCTCTTTCTTGGGCTCCAAAATCACTGCAGATGGTGACTACAGCCATGAAATCAGAAGATTATTGCTTCTTGGCAGGAAAGTGATGACAAAACTAGACATTGTATTGAAAAACAGAGACATTACTCTGCTGACAAAGATCCATATCGTTAGGTCTGCCCAGTGGTCATGTACGGTTGTGAGAGCTGGACTGTAAAGAAGGCAGAATGCCAAAGAATTGATGCTTTCACACTGTGGTGCTGGAGAAGACTCCTGAAAGTCCCGCGGACAGCAAGGAGGTCAAACCAGTCAATCTTAAGGGAAATCAACCCTAAATATTCACTGGAAAGACTGATGCTGAAGCTGAAACTCCAGTATTTTTGTCATCTGATGCGAACAGATGAGTCATTGGAAAAGTCCCTGATGCAGGGAAGGGTTGAGGGCAGAAGGTGAAGAGGGCATCAGAGGATGAGACAGCTGGATGGCATCACCAATGAACATGAACTTGGACAAACTCCAAGAGATGGTGAGGGACAGGGAGGCCTGATGCGCTGCAGTCCATGGGGTCATGAAGAGTCAGACGTGACTGGGCAACTGAATAACAACAGCATGCCCTTTTTATTTTATTTTTTTTTCTTATTTTATATTGAGTATCGTGGATTAACAATGCTGTGATAATTTCAGGTGGAAAGTAAAGGGACTCAGCCACTCAAACATACATTTACATGGAGGCATACTCCCCAAACTCCCCTCCCATTCAAGCTGCTATGTAACACTGAGTAGAGTTCCTGTGCTATACAGTAGGAACGTATTGGTTATCCACTTTGAACACTCTGATTGTTAAAGTTTATTTATTATTATTTTTTTTTTTTTTTTTTTTATAGCTAATGTAAGTGGAAGCCAGGATTTGAAACCATGTCTTCCTTTTTCTAACCCCTTTCTCCAAATTAGACTAATCTTTCATTTGATTATGCCTCAAGTTCAATATTTATTAGTTACATTATAATGATTTTCTATCTCCTATACTATAGTTACAAGGACATGTTTTCAATGGAAGAAAGAGCATTTTAAATGAAAAACATTTATCATGTTTCAGTAATTATCCTCAAACTCAGAGGAAACAATGAAATGTTAAGAACAGTAATAGGCTTGAGTGATAATTTCTGCCAATTCATAATTAGAGCATGCCCTTTTTAAAAATAACCTACCCACACCTAATTTTACAACAAGCTATGTTTTGATTTGTTTTTTAATTGGAAGAAAATTGCTTTACAATGTTGTTGGTTTCTGCCATACAACAATGTGAATCAGCCATAATTATATGTATATCCCTCCTTCTTGAATCTCCCTCCTTACCCCCATCCCACCACTCTAGGTCATCATAGAGCACCAGGTTGGGTTCTCTGTATTATATAGCAACTTCAACAAGCATTTCTTTATGTGTTTGTATATGTTTGAGGGATTTGCCTTTATTAATTTTATGCAGTGATTTCAATTTAGTTTCTATGAATACAGCAACTTTGTTTTCAAACTCACTTTGTCAAATTATGCAAGAGTAAATTCCATAATTATATTAATTTACAATAGTACAGATTGATTTGAAAACAGTACTTTTGATAACAGCTTATTTTTGATAAGCATACAACTCACCAGGTGGAAGCAGAGATGTAGTACAGTATAGCCGACCTCCTGAGAAAATAGCAATTACTGGTATCAGTCATTGTGTTTTACAGTGAAAATGCCAAGCATTGTTAGTTTGGTAAGTCAATTAGCATGGAGGTAGGCTAGATAAAAAGCAGTCTGTGCCCAAAGAATTGTGCAGATAAAGTGGTGAGGATAGAGTAATTATTATTCGTCCAAAATGATGGGCAAAAACCACTATATTACTAAAAGCCAGAGAACATTAAAGAAGGTCACCGTGACTAAAGTACGGCTTCTGTGAAAGACAGATCTGGGAAATTTGGTTGGAAAGCCAATCTGGAGACAGAAACTTCATTTGGTAGTAACATCTGAAGCACAGGCACTCATTCATTCACCAAATATTTATTGGGCAACTAGCATAATTCAGGCCTTTGTGGTAAGGCTAGAATAAATGGTGACTGTATTATTTATAGCTGTCCAGAAAAGAAGTGACAAGGCTGAACAGAGCATTCCTAGGGATCAGGAAGATGAAACTGAGAGCAGAGTATTTCAAAGGTATAATTAAATTTGACTTCACTGTCATTATTTGAAATAAATAAGAGTAAGCAAGATGATTTTGAGTCTAGGTGCTGAAAGATATTTCAAACAGAATCAGGAACTTCGTTTACAAAGTACATTTAAGAGAGGAAAAAGAAGTCATGCCTTTAATTGAGATAGGTTGAGTTTCAGTGACACTAGACACACTTTTGCTTTCCTACCATGGTCCGAACAAACCATGGGATATACTTACGTTGCTTAAATTGTGTTTGGAAATTAATTTATAAACATCTAAAGGATCACTTGTGTAAACCTGGGGACTTTCTAAGAGCACATCTTCCATTGTAATACTAATAATGGGCATTTTAATCATCTTTTATATCCTTTTACAATTTCTCCCAGATTGATTGCAAACTGTATGCATTAAAGGGGAAATATACCTTGAAGTGTAATAACTGGTAATATATTATAAACTTTGATTTTAAAACAAGAGTAGCTAATTTTTAAGAATATTCTTAAGAATGTTGTTGTTGAGTCACTCAGTTGTGTCCAGCTCTTTGCAATCCCATGGAACTGCAGCACGCCAGGCTTCCCTGTTCTTCACTAACTCCCAGTTTGCTCAAACTCATGTCCATTGAGTCAGTGATGCCATCCAACCAACTCATCCTCTGTGGCCCGCTTCTTCTCCTGCCCTCAATAATTCCCAGCATCAGAGTCTTTTCCAATCAATCAGCACTTTGCATCAGGTGGTCAGAGTATTGAAGCTTCAGCATCAGTCCTTCAAATGAATATTCAGGGTTAATTTTTTTTTAGGATTAACTAGTTTGATCTCCTTGCTGTCCAAAGGACTCTCAAGAGTCTTCTCCAACAGCACAGTTCAAAAGCATCAATCCTTCAGTGCTCAGCCTTCTTTATGGTTCAATTCTCACCTTTGTACATGACTACTGGAAAAACCATAGCTTTTACTAGACAGACATTTGTCTGCAAAGTGATGTCTCTGCTTTTTAATATACTTCCTAGATTTGCAATAGATTTTCTTCCAAGGAGCAAGTGTCTTTTAATTTCATGGCTGCAGTCACTGTCTGCAGTGATTTTTCTTGGAGCCCAAGACAATAAAGTCTGCAGAGGTCCAGCCCTGGCTGATCCAGGGTATTCGAAGGGGAGACGGAGTCGGCGACCTATTCAAATGGTAATTAGAGATATAAAGAGTAATAGAATGAGGATAGCTCAGTAGGAAAATTCAGTGGAGAAAAGAGGCTGAGTAGCTTGGTTTATGCGGAAAATCAATATAACCCGTGACACCAGGTTAGCTCTGACCACGGAGGCCGCAGGCGCCCTCTCAAATAGCGGAAGGTGCCCCACCTTAGACACCTTCTCAAGTGGGTCTTAGAAGCCCAGGCAAATAAATGGTCGCAGAGGACCTCCACGCTCCATATGGAGACTTTAGCCAGAAGTTAAAGCAAAGAATGACATGGGGAGACCAAGCGTTGGTGAGCAAGGCCCGTAGCTTTATTTTCAACAGGGGCTTTTATATCCTAAGTTACACATAGAGGATAATAGGAGATGCAAAGTCAGCAGTTTTTGATCCTTATCAAAAACCAGGGTTTCTTTCCTGCAAATTTATCATATACAAATGGTTTAGGTGATTTACATCATCTTCTGGCCAGAAGGCCTATTAACATTTTATGACTCTTGACAAGGACTTATCAACAAAGACTTATTTTCTCTAAGAGTAATTATTTTAAGGTTTGGCGCCATCTTCCGAAGATAAAATTGCATTCCTATAGGGCGGATGTGTAATGGGTTTACAACAAAGGAAAGAATTTATTACCTTAAGGGTCTAAAGTTACTAACACCAAGGCCACTACTTATTTTTTCTACATACCAACTATTAATTAATACATATTCAAGGATACAATTCAGGGGATGTGAAAACTTGGCAGCAAGCATTGGCTCATCAATGAAATCTTTTACTAGTTTTATTCTGACAGTTTCTAACTCTCTGAGAGGCTCTAAGCTATTTGAATATCTTAAGCTTCCTGTGCCTCTCGAGGCTGGGAGACTGTAAACAATCGTATGCATAGCTGTAGGAGTCCGGGTAAACTTGTCAGGGGAGTTAGAGAGCTATCTGAGGGGTTTGGATTTAAACACTCCTAATTGCCCAGGAACTTTATTAATTCAAGCTGTAAGTTAACTCTTTGACAGAGAGAGCGAGATGGTGGTGGGGGACAGCCCCCAGTAAAGTCAGAGGTGAGAGCACAAAGCAATAAAGTAGCCAGACTCTGGTTTTTTGGGGGAAGATGCTCGAGAATATCCGGGGAGACTCCCGAGGTTCGATCCCGCCTTTGCGTATGCCGAGCCTCCTTCCTCATGACCTTTGTCACGAGCGGAATGTCTCTTGCCGGCTCCCGGCAAAAGTCTGTCACAGTTTCCATTGTTTCCCCATCTATTTGCCATGAATTGATGGGGGACCAGATGCCATTATCTTAGTTTTCTGAATGCTGAATTTTAAGCCAACTTTTTCACTCTTCTCTTTTACCTTCATCAAAAGGCTCTTTAGTTCCTCTTTGCTTTTTGCCGTAAGGGTGGTGTAATCTGCATATCTGAGATTATTGATACTTCTAGCAAGCTTGATTCCAGCTTGTGCTTCATTCAGCCCAGCATTTTGCATGATGTATTCTGCATAGAAGTTAAATAAGCAGGGTGACAATATTCAGCCTTGATATACTCCTTTTCCAATTTGGAACCAGTCAATTGTTCCATGTCCTGTTCTCAGTGTTGCTTCTTGACCTGCATACAGGTTTCTCAGGAGGAAGGTAAGGTGGTCTGGTATTCCTATCTCTTGAAGAATTTTCCACAGTTTGTTGTGATTCACATAGTTAAAGGCTTTAGCATAGTCAGTGAAGCAGATGTTTTTCTGGAATTCCCTTGCTTTTCTATGATCTAACAAATGTTGGCCATTTGATCTCTGGTTCCTCTGCCTTTCCTAAATTCAGCTCGTACATCTGAAAGTTTTTGGTTCGTGTATTGTTAAATCCTAGCTTGAAGAATTTTGAGCATTACTTTGTGAGCATGTGAGATGAGCACAATTGTATGGTAGTTTGAACACTCTTTAGCATTGCCCTTCTTTGGGATTAGAATGAAAACTGACCTTTTCCAGTTCTGTGGCCACTACTAAGTTTTCCAAATTTGCTGGCATATTAACTGCAGCACTTTCATAGCATCATCTTTTAGATTTTTAAAATAGCTCAGCTGGAATTCCATCACCTCCACTAGCTTTATTCATCATGATGCTTCCTCAGGCCCACTTAACTTCACACTCCAGGACGTCTGGCTCGAGGGGAATGATCATACGATTGTGATTATCAGGATCATTAAGACCTTTTTTTGTACATTTCTTCTGTGTCTTCTTGCCACCTCTTCTTAATATCTTCTGCCTCTATTATGTCCATACCATTCTGTCCTTTATTTTGCCCATCTTGAGAATAAAGATGAATGTATTGGCAATAGCTCTCATCTGAAGAAAGTATGACCCAGTAAGACCTGGAGTAACTATACACTAAGAAAAAAAGTATCGATTTATTTTATCATCATCTAGGCAAGACACAGAATATTAAAAAGCAGAGACATCACTTTGCCAACAAAGGTCTATATAGTCAAAGCTATGGTTTTTCTAGTAGTCATGTATGAATGTGAGAGTTGGACCATAAAGAAGTCTGAGCTCTGAAGAATTGATGCTTTTTTAATTTGGTGCTGAAGAAGACTCTTTGAGAGTCCCTTGAACTGCAAGGAGATCAAACCAGTCAATCCTAAAGGAAATCAACCCTGAATATTCATTGGAAAGACTGATGCTGAAGCTGAAGCTCCTATACTTTGGTCACCTGATGCTAAGAACTGACTCATTGGAAAAGACCCTGATGCTGGGAAAGGTTGAGGGCAGGAGGAGAAGGGGACGACAGAGGATGAGATGGTTGGATGGCATCACCAGCTCTATGGTTTGAGCAAGCTCCGGGAGTTGGTGATGGACAGGGAAGCCTGGCATGCTGCAGTCCATGGGGTCACAGAGAGTCAGACATGACTGAGTGACTGAACAACAACACAGGCAGGACACAGCAGAGGAGGATATTTAGTGCAGCAATCAAGAGACATAAACAAATTGATTTTATATTATTAGGTTCACATCTTTTCATCTTAGTACTCACAGTTGCTAATTAAAAAACTGAAGTCTGGGTGACCAATAATGATATTTACTAATGGATACAAAGTTTGTTATGGAGTCTGATATTTGGCACTATGTGTGAAGAACTATGATAAGCAAAAACAGGATTTGCCTCAAAATTTTAAAGGCTTTTCAAGTAGTACTTGTAAAAAATTTCTCTGAGTTAAAGTAATATTATACCAAAATATTTTATTATTGCTTGTACTTAAGTTACTATTATGCCATTTGCTTTCTAACAAGTGTATAATTCATTTGGAAGAATTACTATAAACAAAGATTAAACGGGAACTCATGTCTACAACTACCCAAAGGTTAGTTTTTTTGCATCTGATGAAATTATTTCCATGAAGATACTGACTATCTATATCATTGTAAAATTCCTTATTGGTTTACATTATGGATAGATGTTTTTGTTTTTGTGTCACTTCAAGATTGAATTGTAGATTCTCTTCAACTGTTAGACTCACCTTGGGATTTTTCCTATGGATTATTTTCACTTTTAAATGGATAGAATTATAAGCATGTGAATATACTGTTTCTCTTATTTCAGAAACAGTGTAGTTGCACAGAAGGCAGGGCATGGACACCGGGCTCAGGAATAATTCAAATCTTGGTTTTCTCATTTACTGGTTATATGACATTAGACAAGTTACTTAACCTGTCTAAGCCTTAGTTTTATCATCTCTAAAACGATAGCAATTATACGAACTCCTCCTCCCTCAACCTTCCTTTTGGCTCTTTTCTAATTCATAAGACAGTTTGCTTAGTACATATTTTCAATAGCCATTTGTAACTTCAAAATATAGCAGTCTGATTTCATACTCTGCAGATTATGGTGAATGATTATTTTCTTATACCTTAATATATATACCGTATATAATCTTATATATCTTATATATAAGAATCTTAATATACCTTATATACTCTTATTACCATAGATTATTTTCTTATTTCCTCCTCTTATTCAATCACTCTTTTGCTCTAATCTTAAAAATCTCTTTGTTTCAAGGGGAATCTAAAATCAGTTCATAGTATTCTTGCTAGACTATTTCTTAGTGACCAAATTAAAGTGACTTACTTTTTATGTCCATCTCACGGTCAGAAGCTTAATGAAAGCAGTAGTTCATCTGAAGGTAGCACTGTAGACATTGGAGCACCTGCCGAGGAACAGCCTGTGGTGGAACCCGAGGAAACCCTTGAACCTGAAGCCTGTTTCACTGAAGGTAAAAAAATGACCTTCGTGTTAACCTTACATTTATAGAGTGCAGTTGTTTTTTATTTTCTTTTTTTAAAGCTGTTGATCATCCAAAATGGACAACTCAGAATAGAGTAGTACATTGTAGTCAATCTATTTTAATTACTTCTAATAAGCTAACATACGTAAAATCTTTCATTATATTTTGGTTATACCTGCCATGTGTAAGGCACCATGAACATGGAGAAAAGATCATTTAATGTAGTCAGAATGAATGACTAATTTATAATTTTTCAGATAAAATGGTGATTTTGCAGGAAGTCAGCATCTTAAACATTAGTCAAAATTCTCATACACAACATTTGCTTTAAAAATAATTTTTATATTATTATCAAATGAATTGCAAGCATATTTTTTTCCATAAAAACAGCAGTTTCCAATACTTGGGGGGAACAGGAAATAAGCACTGCCCTATTCCTGATCCCTGCACAGTACCTAGTTGAGTCTGGTGCAGTATGGACAATAAATCCATATTTACTGCTTTGTTTTCTCCATGATTAGTATTTCCCATGGAAATAAGGGGCTGAATAGTTTTCACAATTTCACATTGCTAATGCACCTGTTCCTACTACCCTAGACTTACAGTTAGCCCAGCAAGATGGAGATGGCAATAGTCATGAGAAAATGAATCCAGAACATGCCAAAGGGTATCACTGAAGCAGGAGAAGTTATTTATCTGCTCCTGTTTGAACATTATATTTGCAGGCTGTGTGCAAAGATTCAAATGTTGTCAAATCAGTGTGGAAGAAGGGAGAGGAAAACAATGGTGGAATCTGAGAAGAACGTGTTTCCGAATAGTTGAACATAACTGGTTTGAGACCTTCATTGTTTTCATGATTCTCCTTAGTAGTGGTGCACTGGTGAGTGAATATTAAGCAAAAGTGCCATAATCCTAAGTTTTAGAATCACCTAATACTGATGACTTATTAATCCTTTCTGTTTCATTCTTTTACTATCCAATGGAGCTATTTCCATTTCCACGGAATCAGCTGTTAATCTCTGTTTGATAACCCCAGAACTGTTATCTCTATTTATGACTTCTTCCTTAAACATGCGTACATCACTATGTCCATCCATCCACCCACCCATCCACTCATATCTTTCTACCTATCTCCAGGGCACTTTTAGTAACACCCACTTCATATCTTCCAGACTATAGACAATGTATAACTATGCAGCTCTGCATTTATTTTATTATGTACACACACATTTCTAATTAACTAGTTATTAATTTTCATTTATTATTAAGTAACCCGGAAAATTTGTCCCTCTAATTTATTCATGATAACCAAAGGACATGAGTATTTAATTACTCATGTTTTAACAACAAAGTAAGCATGATAATACAGAGTAGTTAAAGAAAGTCCTGTGGTTGGTATATATATTAATATAATTTCTATGGTCTGATGAATTTTGTTTATGAGTTATATTATTATTAACTCCTTATGGACAGTTGATAAGTCCTTAGGGACCACTTCTCTGTCCCTTTTGAAATGCATCCAGTGTTCTCTTGTTACTCCAAAACCAGTGAATATTGGTAACAATAAATACTGGGCAGTGTGCCTAAGTAATCATTTAAGGATTGGTTTCTCTCTATATAAAGGTGTTCATTTCATCAGAATCAATTTCTATTTATATAAAAATCATGTACAAAAATGTAAAGTATAGCACATAGACAGCACTTTAAGAAAATGCTAACACAAATAGACTACTTAAGCCATAAAATAGATGTAAACAGACAGACAGAGATGGAAAGATGATACAGTACTTAACTGAAACACAATAACTTAGGTTTATTTAACTTAAAAATGTATAATTCTAGCACAGGCCTATATTTTTCTGCATATTTCTCTGATGAAATAAATTTTATCTACATGCTACTTTAGATAGGAAATAGTTTTTTTCACCATTTAAATGAATATAGACTTAGATATAAAGTATCATTGAGGTTCATATTAGAAGAAGAACACATATTATAGTCTAAATGAGAAGGAATTTCATCCTACCATCTTTGTTACACCATATCTTTGCTGATAAACATAAACTGTCAACAAAACGAAGGGGACAAATGAACTCAACTGTATAGTAAAATTAGGTGATGTATTGATCAATTATAATTTCTGCTTTATGAAAAATATAAGCCTTTTTATTTCTTCAACCTCCTTTCTGTGGAAAAAATAAAGAGGCTAACAGGAGGAGGCAAAAGATATGAAACAAAGAGAATAAATAACTTCAAGTTGGGATACCAGCATCAAGACGTGACATCAAGAACTATTTCCTGAACAAGTCACTTTAATTCCTTAGACTTAGGCTTTTATTTCTTCCTTTTAGTTAGATCAATAGAGAGCATAACTTTTCTCCTTATTCATTAAAAGATCTTTGAAAGAAAGAAAAAAAAAAAACATCAATAGCTACTTTTCCTCTACCCTCCTATTCCAATGAAATGTCATTTTATGTATATGAAAATCAGGAAAAACTATGTAATCAGGGAAAATAGCCTATAATAGCTGTAGCATAAAAGTTTCAGAAAACTAAAATGCGTAACTTTTCTTTATAGGCATTTGAGGATATATATATTGACCAGCGAAAGACAATCAAAACAATGTTGGAATATGCTGACAAGGTTTTCACTTACATTTTCATTCTGGAAATGCTTCTAAAATGGGTGGCATATGGCTATCAAACATATTTCACCAATGCCTGGTGTTGGCTAGACTTCTTAATTGTTGATGTAAGTATCCCCCATGTTTTTGTCTTTCATTCAAGGTAATTTGTCTTATTTATAAACTAATTCCAAAACACTGAATCTTTGATCACTCTGTTATGTTGACAGGATATGCTACTTAATAGACACTAAACTAATTCACTGAATAATAGTGTAGTTTTTGTAATAAATAAGCTAATTTAGTACTGATTTAGCATTGGGAGGATGGGATTTATGGTGGTTATCTAAGATAAAAAGCTGGGGGAAAAACATCAGAAGTTTGTAGAGAGAATGGTGAAATAGGATATGATGTTTAAGTTACTTTTATTAATATTATGATTCAAACAGAGTTGAGTTTGAATCCCAGCCCCACCATTGATTTTGTGTGCCACTAAGTTACTTGGCTCCTGACACTATAAAGTGATCATATTAGTACATAAGAGTTAGAGGCACTCAGTACACAAACAAGCCAGTGATAATGGTGGAAGCTACCGTCAATTTTTTTAAAATTCTTTTTGATTTTCATAAAGGATATTTTTAAAGAGTAGATTATATAGCTTGTAACTAAATTATAGAAAGTAAGATGTATGGGGAATAATGCAAAAACTCTACTTCATGCAGTGATGGGACTTACTCTAGAATATAACTAGATTTACGGCAAGCCCATAATATACCAACAGCCCTTCACAGAGTTGGTGTATTCAACAATTAATACTTCATCAGCCCAAAGCAAGTAGCTGTCTTTGAGATTTGTTAAAGGCAAACATCATGCTTTATGTTTGGCATATTTTCAGCTTTAAAAATGTATTTTCAAAATACCACAAACTTCATAGGCATTTTATTCTCCTAAAATGATAATCCAGCAGAACTACTCAATTTTCTTATGGAAAGTATTTGTAGAACTAAGAGCCATGCAATATCTCTTTAATTCTGTTGAACAGAGGCAAATCCAGAGCTATTTGAAAAGCTTAATGTTACTATGAAATGGGTAAATTAGGGGAAAAAACCTCAAAAGAGTGATAAGTCGCTCATATTCTACATACATAAATAGCTCATACAACTCAACATCAAAAAGCAAACATCCCAATTAGAAAATGGGCAGAAGAAGTGAATGGACATTTTTCCGAAGAGGAAATCCATATGGGCAATAGGAACATGAAAAGATGCTCAGTATCACTAATCATCAGGGAAATGAAGATCCAAACCACAACGAGATATGACCTCACACCTGTCAGGCTATCATCAAAAGGGCCACAAATAAAAAATGTGGAGAAAAGGGAACAACTTTACACTGTTGGTGGGAATGTAAATTGGTGCAGTCACTGTAGCAAACAGAATGGAGGTTCTGCAAAAAACTAAAAACAGAACTACCATATGACCCAGCAATTCCACTCCTGGGTATAGATCTGGAGAAAATGAAAACATTAATTTAAAAAGGTACGTGCACCCCAATGTTCATAGCAGTATTATTTGCAATCACCAAGATGTGGAGGCAGCTTAAGTATCCATCAAGAGATGAATTGATAAAGAAGGTTTATAATACGGCTAAATAGAATACTGCTACTGCTAAGTCGCTTCAGTCGTGTCCGACTCTGTGCGACCCCATAGACGGCAGCCCACCAGGCTCCCCCATCCCTGGGATTCTCCAGGCAAGAACACTGGAGTGGGTTGCCATTTCCTTCTCCAATGCATGAAAGTGAAAAGTCAAAGTGAAGTCGTTCAGTCGTGTCCGACTCCTAGCGACCCCATGGACTGCAGCCCACCAGGCTCCTCCGTCCATGGGATTTGCCAGGCAAGAGTACTGGAGTGGGGTGCCATTGCCTTCTCCCAAATAGTATAGTACTCAGCCATAAAAAAGAAAGAGATTTTTGCTATATGTAACAATGTGAATAGACCTGGAATTTGTTATGCTTAGTGAAATAAGTTAGACAAGTGCTGTATGTTATCACTTAAATGTGAAATCTACAAAATAAAGCAAACTAGTGAATATAACAAAATAGAAACAGATGTCACAGCTGTAGAGAACAAATTAGTGGTTACCAGAGAGGAGAGAGAATGGGGGAGGGGTGAGATGGGGTAGAGGATAAAGAGTACAAACCACTATGTATAAAGTAAGTCACTCACAAGGATATATTGTATAGCACAGGGAATGTAGCCTATACTTATAATAACTTTAAATGGAATATAATCTATAAAGATTTTGAGCTACTATGTTGTAAACTTGAAACTAATAGAATACTGAAATCAACTATACTTCAATTAAAAAAAGAAACCTCAAATGAATAATTGCTTCAGCATTTCGCAAAGAGAAAAAAGTTTCTGCTATTGATATTTCAAACACTAGAAGTTATTTCATATTTGAACTCTTCAAAAACTTTCAAATTAGGCTTTAAATCTAAATGTAATTTAAACTTTTTGAAAATTTCTAAGCTTTATTTTTCTTTATTATACTTATTACATGTCTGAACTTTTTAGTGGAAGAATAATGATTTTGTTATTGTAAGTTGGTTTTTAATAGCCATTTCCAAAATAGTTTAGGAAAATAATTCTATAGAGAATTTTGTAGTTTTGCAACAATAATACTTTCATTTTTCAAGGTTCTATTTTAATTATTTATTAAGGATCAGTGTATCACTCTAAAAAAAAGACAAAAGGAATTATACCACATCTCAAGTAAAGTAAAAAGTGCCAACTTAATACTCTAAAATATAGATAATTTTGCAAAAATAGTGTTTAGTTTATTTGAAACGATCCAATATTCTATTCTCAAACCAAAGAAATTCTATTTGGATACAGAGTTTTGGTCTTTGTTTAAAGAATTAGACACCTAAAATTTTATTTCTTAGTTATTGCATATTTCAGGCAACTGAAATTTAGTTTATTTAATAAATATTGACTAGCCATTTGGGGTCAAGTACCATGACAGGAGGCTCTAAATTAGTATTAAAAATTTGAGTAAATTTCATGATTAAATTACTTTTAAGTTACATTATTTATATAGAAATAAACTTCAGGCAAGTGAAAACACAAAGTATTAGCAAGACACCAAAAAAATCAATGTCAAAAAATCAACCTCAAAACAATGTGACTTAGTGCATTAATTTCTGAGGGTATCAATTATCATTAATTGAAAATACCAACCAACACAGGATAGAGATTGCTTGCCTTTTCTGATACAATCTAAGTTTTTACATTTTATTACTGGGCTTCCCTGGTGGCTCAGAGGGTAAGCATCTACCTGTAATGCAGAAGACCTGGGTTCAATCCCTGGGTCAGGAAGATCCCCTGGAGAAGGAAATGGCAACCCACTCCAGTACTCTTGCCTGGAAAATCCCATGGACAGAGAAGCCTGGTAGACTACAATCCATGGGATTGTAAAGAGTCAGACACGACTGAGCGATTGCTTACCTTTTCTGATACCATCGCAGTTTTTACATTTTATTACTAGCCATTGGCAAATCTCTAAATTCAGCAGCAACTTAATAAAGGAAGGATGATCAATGACATTTTCTTGTACCTGGCTTTCTTCCTTTTGAAAATCAGTTTTTATTTAGGTTTTCTAACTACTTGAGGGATTAATAAATCACATGACATTTATTGTTTTTTATTTAACTAGCTTTAAATAACATCATGAAAGCTACTTTCTTTGTATCAAACTAAAAATATTTCCTTAAAATTTTAAGTGGTTTACTAAAAACATGTAAGCATTTATCTTCTGAATAATTATAAATAAAAACTGTTAATTGTTACAACATTTCAATTCAACTATGTGTGGAAGTGTTAGTCACTCACTCTTTTCTGACTCTTTGTAATCATGGACTGTAGCCTGCCAGGCTCCTCTGTCCACGGAATTCTCCAGGCAATACTGGAGTGGGTAGCTATTCCAGTCTCCAGGGGATCTTCCCAACCCAGGGCTAGAACCCAGGTCTCCTTCATTACAGGTAGATTCTTTGCCATCTGAGCCACCATACTTCAATAAAATAAAATTGTAATAAATTATAATTGTGTTATATAATACTACATATTGAATGGCAATAATTCTATCTTTATTCATTTATTTTTGTATGCTTTCAGGTTTCATTGGTCAGTTTAACAGCAAATGCCTTGGGTTACTCAGAACTTGGTGCCATCAAATCTCTCAGGACACTAAGAGCTCTGAGACCTCTAAGAGCCTTATCACGATTTGAAGGGATGAGGGTAAGAACCATGAAAGAACATGAAGTATTGTATATAGCCAAAATTAAATTAAATTTTAAAAAAGGAAAACTCATGCATGCAAAAGGAATGGCAAATCCTTGCAAAATTGCTACTTTATCTTTTTATCTGTTGCATATTTACTTCTAGGTGATATGCAAGAGAACTTAGGCCTCCTTTGAAATGATATAATATCATTTATCTGCTGTGCTCATTTATCAAAATGACTTTATTTCTTAGTCCATTTTGGGAGTTTCCTTGCAAACCTGTACACAAAAAAGCAGATGCAATATTAAAGTACTATGTGTCGTGATGATGATGATAATAATCAACTAAAATAAATCCTACATCATGTGGTTCTCATTTGTGAGGGTCTAAACTGTGTTTAATGAGTTTTACTGAAAATAATATGAATCATGCCTAAATATAAAAGAAAAAAATTTAAGTTGTCAAAATTTTGTCTGTACAATGCCAAAGTTAGCCTTATTTAAATGTTCAAGGGTAGATATTAAAAGTTAACTGAATTTCAAAGTTTTCAAAAAGTTATATTAATATAACCTCAACCTGTAACTGTATTAATCTTAATTTATATAAACAGTAATATCAACTTTAAGATTATATATAAGTGCTAAGTTGCTTTAGTCATGTCCAAATCTGTGTGACCTTATGGACTGCAGCCTACGAGACTCCTCTGCCCATGGGATTCTTCAGGCAAGAATACAGGAGTGGGTTGCCATTCCCTTCTCCAGGGGATCTTCTGAACCCAGGGATAGAACCCAGGTCCGCATTGCAGGTAGACTCTTTGCCATCTGAGCCACCAGTCTTATGAGATCCTCACATTTTTACTAAAATGTTACTGAAATTCTCTTCAGGATATGTGAAAATAGTTTATTTTCCACTTAAAATAGAGAAAAATATCATTTTTATATATTCTACTTGAAAGGATTTTTTTGTTTTTTAAAAACATTTGATTGGAAGTCACATTTGAGACTCCCAGGGACGAGGGATCCTGGTGGGCTACTGTCTATGGGGTCGCACAGAGTCGGACACGACTGAAGCGACTTAGCAGCAGCAGCAGCAGCACATTTGAAAAGGGGCTTCCCAGGTGGTGCTCCTGGTAAAGAACTCAACTGCCAATGCAGGAGACTTAAGACCTGGGTTCGATCCCTGGGTTGGGAAGACCCCCTGGAGAAGGGAGTGGCGACCCATCCACTATTCTTGCCTGGAGAATCCCCACGGACAGATGAGCCTGATGGGCTACAAGTCCATAGGGTCGCAAAGATTTGAGTATGACTGAAGCCACTTAGCATGCATGCACATTTGAAAAGTTTTCTGAAATCTGGACAGTTCTAAAGATTTGAGGCTCTTATAATTATTTCAGGTTTGACCTTTTATAAGTTGATTAAATCCATGAATCCAAAGGCCAGACATTTTCATATTTAACACCTTACTTCTGAAACAATACTGGCCCTGTGGGCCTTTAATTTTTATAGAAAGGACCTTCTCTATAATTTTGATCAATAATGTTTTTTATGCTGTAGGGGAGGCCAGTTTTTGAAACTTGAAATTTGAAAAACACAAACTCATTATAGATACTGATAGGAGATGAACTCATCATTTAAATTATCACATTTATGAATATATAGTTCTTGCCTCATAATGACAGCATGTATACAACCCTAAAATGGCTGATGGTTTCAACATGTATTTGGCATTGTAAAGACAAAGTAACCTGATTATTGATTCTATTTGTGTGTGTTTGTTTCTGGTGTTTGGAATTTTTAACTTTGTTAAAAATATAAACATATATACTGGTAAGGATGGAAATAATAATGATGATTATAATTTAGAAGTGAGCTTTGAATATATTCAGAAACTCTCATTTTATTCTTTTCCCTAGTAGCATAAAATCACAATGGCTATGTCAAAGCGTAAATCAGACTCATTTTATTTTCGTTGTTTTCTCGCTTTTTCAAAGCATGTGCTTTAATGCAATATTACCAAGTAAAGCATGTTGTATAGTGCTTGATAAGAAGTTAGAAAGTGAGAAATAAATTATCATCACTTTGCCCTTTATGTTTTGCATGTTTTATGCACATTTCTGGCTGACAGCTTTGAAACATTTATTGTATTTCAAATTTCCAGTCCAAATTTTTCAACTTGTAAAATTGAACTGAGTGAATTGATGTCATGAATAACTTGAGTAAAATACATTTTGTATTTTCAATTTCCTTATCTAGGAAATCTTAAATATCTTCTTTTTTTTCAAAAGAACTCAAGTCTTGATTGATAGGGAAACAGAGAGCATCATATACAAAAAGTAACACCAATTGTTCTGTCATATCAGATTTCTAACTAATAACAAACTATATATTTCTATTTTGTATAGGATAATCTTGCTCCAACTTGGATGGGGTGGAGCGCTGGTTCCGCCCCTCAGCCCTTTATTATGGGTACTGTATTACCCCTTTTGCTTCCTTTAATCCTTTCACTGTGACTTTGTGTAGTGGGATGAGGGAGGGGTTGGGAGGGGTACCATTGTACCACAGTAAAAAAAATACAATATTTACATTCTAATCCCCTATTTTCAATTGCCTTAACTTTTCTTTTGAGAAAAATACCTTTTGTGAATTTACCCTCTGTGGATTTGAAGCCCAGCTGTTGATATCCTTATTAAGTTTCACTGAATCTGATTAGATGTGTGTATATCGAGTTCCATTTATGGGGAGATTATTTATCTGATTGGTGATGGTGGGGGACCCTGGTTCAGAATGGTTGAATAAAATTTTTAACTTGTCAAGTTGAATGATGCTCTTTGGGTCATTTAAAAGGACCTTGCTATTTTCTACATTGGTCTGAGTCCTGAAAATTAATATCAAGTTACCAACAGTGGCTTCTTGCCTTGTTGATCTGTGTGAGCAGATGCTGGAGTGTAAAAATCCCAGGTTTCATAGACTGGAATTGATTGTATGATCATTCTCATGTTTTATTAAGTGTAAGTTTATAGGGATTATTTTCCAAATGCAAAAAAACAAAAACATATTAAACTAGAGTTGACTGAGCAAATGTGATTTGTGTTTTAAATAGGAAACGTAAATTTGAAACGATCTACTTATTTGAATTATACAGACAAGAACACCCACCTAGAAATAAAATATCATGTGTATTAAGGTAGTATTTAATGCATAGACTGACTTCATAGAATACATCACTCCCAGCTAACCTCTTAGTGTCTGAGAAGACAGCACAGTGAACGCCTAGATAAAAATGCATCTGCTACCGCTGTGCTGTGCTCAGTGGTGTCTGGCTGTTTGCGAGCCCGTGGACTGTAGCTCACTAGTCTCCTCTGCCCATGGGATTTCCCAGGCAAGAATACTGGTGTATTTCCTCTTCCAGGGAATCTTCCCCACCCAGGGATCAAACCCACATCTCCTGTTTCTCCTGCATTAGCAGGCAGGTTCTTAACCAGTGAGCTACCTGGGAAGCCCCACATTTTGTTGATTCTTAAAGTTTGGGATAATGTGCAAGGATGATAGTTATTTCTGAGGGAGAGAAAAAGTTAGAATTTTTGTTTGGATAATTGATATATCTTATCTCTCAATAATAATTACCTTAAGTAAATCCCACAACACAAATGAAGACATTAGGTTTTTAAAAGATTTTATACTTTTCTTCATACTTTAAAAGGGGTGACTTCTACTTTGCCTACTTTTGATTTTTATTCACAGTCTTTTCAGTATTTTGATTAAAGAAGCAGTAGAATCCACGAGTAGTATTGATTTGAAGTTCAAAGACAATTTATTTAGGCAAGAGGACATTTCTGCATGTATCAAAATTCCCAACATTAATTTGCATTTTTAACTGTCAATTTCTCGCTTTGTGTTGATTTACTTAAAAAGGAGATAACGAACCAGAGACAGTTTCTATAACAGTGAGTTGTGCTAAAATACAGAAATTCTATAGGATGATGCTGTGCAAAATGGTTGTGAGGAGAAGCACCTCTGGTGTTAATTCATTAAGATAGTTCCTTTCTTCTACACCTCTTTGATGCAGCCTGAAACCTCAGTCTATTCTTTCCAGTTGATTAGTCCAGTTCTGCCTAGTGCCTTCACCACCTGGAAACGAATTACTGCAGTTCCCTGGAGCCAGAAAGGAGTTAACACACCTCTCTCTGTGCTGAACCAAGAGAGGGCTTGGGGCTCTTGGGATGTGAGTCCTTTCTCACATCCTTCATTGTCTAATTTAATGAAATTTTAAGAATAGATGGATCTCTGTAGAGTAAGTCCTTTTATCTTATAAAAATAAACCATTTCTCTGTACCAAATGTATGCAAACATTGTAAATGTATCTTGAAACATGCTACTGCAGAGCACTTGCTTGTGTCCTGTATTACATAGAGTTAATTTGAATGCAAATCTAATCCCCAGTTTCAAAGGAGACCCCTCAGACTTATTAGCTAACCCCACATCTTTTGTGTACAGTTCTTTATTCTCATTCCTATATCTAGAAATAACATTTAAAATTTGTTTTGATCAATAAATACTAAGCTAACCTTTACTTCATTCATTCAATCACCATTTTTATAGTCCTATATTCAAAGTACTCAAAGCCTTGGAGAATTCACAAATATATTTTTTTATCTGAAGTAAAGAAAAAGCCTACCATCTGTCAAAATTACGGGAATGCCATTAACTCTAGTGCAGAGCAGTCTGGGTAGCAGATAAGGAGGAGCGACCCCAGGGACAATCAGTGCAGTGGGGTGGAAGAAGCACTAGATGCCACTCATAGTCTACATTCTGAACTGAAGCTGGCTTTGCTCATTTTTCTCATTTGCCAAATGAGAATGCAGTAGTAAAGTATCTCTATAGTCCTGTCCAGTACTAGAATTCTGATTTTTCAATTCAAAAGAGGAAACATCTCTATCTTGGAGGCTAAACTGAGTGGAAGTGAGGCTGCATGCCAAAAGTACTGCTTGAAATACAGCTAGTGAGAAGAAAAGTGTTTCAGAAGGGGAGGAATTGGACAAGGAATTTCAGAGGAAATGGTGTCTCAATTCTCTGGTATGTTATTAGCATATGGTGACTACATTAGTTGGATTGGCATGAAGGCTAGGTAGCTAGTGAAGTTAAAACTAGACATGTAGACTGAGGAGTGATTTGAACATCAAGGTAAGGCAAATACGTGATAATCAGTGGAAAGTCATTAAATAACTTTAAATGAGAGTTGAAGAAAATTAATTCATCTTACATGAATTAAAAGAAAGAGACAATTGGAAGACAGTAGTACAAGTTGGTAGTAACAGGTGTCAGAACTAGATGGCGATCGTGAAGATGGAGAAGTGAGAAAGGTGAGAACAGTTTTGAAGAAAAATGTGGGACCTGCAGATGGATATGAAAAGAACTCAAGAAATAGGTATAGGTAATCAGTGTTCTGCTCATGGCCTAAGCTGGCTGGTGTAGGCTTTAAAATAAAAGCTTATTTTAATGTGTGCTTTGTGTATACACAGTAGAAGCAGCTTTTTAATCTGGATGGTAGGCAAAATATTTGGAAAAGGAGAGGAATAAAAACTTGATTTCAGCTTTCAAATCTTGAATCCAAAGAAATCTAAGTGTATCCACACATTTAAAGTGAAGTATAAAATAAAGACTTATTCATTCAATTGTATTAATACAGATGGCCCCATGAGATAAGGTGAGGGGCCATGTGTCAGCTTGGTAGGCTTGCATAGCTCACATCATCTGGATCTGCCTAGATAACTCAGCTGACTTCATTGTTTCATTCTCATTCCCTTCTTTGTCATTAATGGTTTTTACTTCCTTTGGCCCACTTATCACACTGTATTGTAATTCCAGAAGGCCTAGAGTTCTTGATAGACTTTAAACACAGCTCAGAAGCATAAGGAATTGCCTCATCTATTCTTGTTTTCAGACAGTCAAAAAATTTTTTCTGAAAACACATTGGTATCAAATGGCAGGTAGAAGATATTTTGATGCCTGTTGTTTCTTTTAGATCAAGTTGACAAGAATGATAGAAGTACACAGGTAGAATTCAATTTAGCTATGAATGTTCAAGTCTGAGGCATCATCTGCTACTTAGGAGCATATTAGGGCCTGTCTTTCTCTCTTAGCTATTCATGTGTATCTCCAAAGGGAACTATAGAGAAGGAAGCAAAGACAGTCATCCCTACAGTGTTGCTAAATAAAACAGATTTTTAACGTATGGTCCAGGAATAAAGATAAAAAGGGCAAAAATGCTTCCATTAAAAAAAAAAAAAGTAGATAATTATTTAGCACAGAACTTGATGTAATCACATCAGATTTGGGCACTATCACCCCAAATATGGCATCTCTCCTTTTCTTATTTTCCTAAGAAACTGATTTCTACTATGTTTCATTTAAAATAAGTTTATCAAATTAAACTCAGTAAATGAAACAACTGATATGACTGGAGCTTGAAATAAGCTATGTGATGATCTAATGAAATACATGATGCTAAATTGTCTTGCTTCTTATGCCAAAATTATTATTAGTCATAGTGATGCATGAATAATTAAGGACAAAATTATTTAGGTATTTAACAATATTTTTATATTTATACACCTGAATTTTTTTAGTTTATTAAAATATATCAGTCAATCAAATCAACTCTTGCCCCAATATTTTAGTTTCATTCTTTAATATATTGCTTTGTTTAATGAGTTAATCTTCTCTGGTAGGATTTCTTACTTCTCTTTTTCTAATAAACAAATTTTATGGCTTCATCTGGCAGCAAATTCCTCTGCTTTTTTTTTCCCTTTAAACTTTTAGTACTTTCTCCTCTCTTTTAAAAAACTTTTTATCTTTGTTATATTATCTATATTCATTTCTCTAAATGTATGCTTATGAAAGAATATATTTCATTTTAAGACTTTATTTTGCTTTTAAATATCTTAGAATAGTCTTGATATTTTAAAAAAATAGAATCACTAAATATTACTAGGGGGATAATGTTTTTTCTTTTAACCAACAGAGAATTCTGACTTTTCTTTTTTTCCATTTGTGTATTAGGTGGTTGTGAATGCCCTTTTAGGAGCAATTCCATCCATCATGAATGTACTTCTGGTTTGTCTTATATTCTGGCTAATTTTCAGCATCATGGGCGTAAATTTGTTTGCTGGCAAATTCTACCACTGTGTTAACACCACAACTGGTGACATGTTTGACATCAGCGAAGTGAATAATCATTCAGATTGCCTAATACTAATAGAAAGAAATGAGACTGCCCGATGGAAAAACGTGAAAGTAAACTTTGATAATGTAGGATTTGGGTATCTCTCTTTGCTTCAAGTTGTAAGTGAACACTCTTTTCTCTGAAATGTGTTTATTGTCTAGAATAATAACAAAGTGATGACATACAGCTGTTGTGTAGTACTAAGAAGAAAATTTATATATCCTTTTTTCTAATTTTGATTTATTAGTACGTTTATGAGCCCAGATGGGTGGAAGTGTCAGTATATTTAAACAGTGCAGACACAGTTTCTCATATGAACAAATTGATGACTAAATCAACAAATTTGCTAATATTTTTCCTATTGCAATTGGAAAGCTTGGTTCACTGATGGATCACCCCCTCCCCTCAAACACACACCCTAAACACACCTGACTGGATTGTAACAAATTGGTGAGAATTAATTGCTACTGAGTTATATCATTTGGATTGAAGATTGGGGAATGATATTTAGGCTTTAGGATTAGCTCCTCATAGTGAAATGGAATAATACCAGATAGCACTCAGAAACAGAAATGAAACACAAGCAGCTGTTATCCCATCGCAAATGGCCTTTAGTACAATTATAGAAGTCTTTTTTTCCTCTAAATATTAATGTTTTCACTACTGGGTCTCTAAGACTGAAAAGCCATTCACAATGTATAAAAATATAAAAGATGGTAGCCTCTTGAGCATTTTCATTTGATGCAGCTTCTGACCGCAGCTGCATCACAAAGCAGTGGATAAAAAGAGTCCAGAGTATTTGAAAAACATTGTAAAAATACTGTTCTATTTTGGCCACTGAAAACTCATATTAAAAAAAAAAAACCTGCATAAATTTGTTCCTGTAGTTCTATAGTCCTTAGGGCAGAAATCTATTTTATTTCACCAGGGTTGTGTTTCCAACTGTTCAACCAGGAGATTAAGCAAGCAAACAAGCTTGCGCTGATCAAAATCCTCCTGCATCTCTTTCAGAGTACTATGGCTCTTTTGCAAGTTCTCTCTACCTTCTTGTTAGAAATTCTTACTTCTCTTGTAGATGTTTCTGATTTATTCTAAATGTTCATGGAATTAAAATAGAGATTTTTAATATTTGGACAAGTATGATTTCTTTGAATATTATAGTAGACACATGATGGTATTTCCTTGGGCACTTACCCTAACCCTTAACTGATAACCACACTTGTAAATATCACTAATATATATCACTTCCTCCATAAAATTGAGAAAGAAAAATTGAAAATTTCAAGCAATCCCTTAAAATGCTAGGGTAAAGATGCTGCACAAAGCCAGTAAATAAATTCTGCTACCAGAGTACTGATTTACACTTGGCTATATATACAGAATCATCTCTCTGTTGGTTAGCAATTCATTGAAATGGTTCCTTGAATCACCTTTTACTGCTTTTGTACCTAGTATATAATGAACTTGTTCTGTCATTGACCTCAGCCATTGACACATTCAAAATTTCCCTCTTTGATAGACAAATAAGTTCTATTTTCTAGCTAAGAGTCTTTACTTTTTCTTCATTGCCATCGCAAGCACCCATACTTGACTTTCTTCCCATGACATCTACCACTTCATAAGTGTTAGTGTTACAAAAACAAAGATGTGTTAAGATACAGATGCTAAAAGCTTTTTGATAGACTTTCTGACTAAGGAATAATCCTCTCAGGTCCATAGTGTTCAAAACTCATATTCTAGAACAAGTATCAAGTTACTATAAATTATTACACTTGGAATACCAAGTGTCTACTGTACTATTTTCACTTTTCTTACCCAAATTAACTCACTGTCATCAAAAATTGCAGAAAAGAAAGTGGAAGATAGGATTATTTCTGATGTTACGCTTCAAAATTCTTAAAATGTTAGCTGCAACTGACTTTTGGATACCTGTATGATCTTTAGAGTGTTACAATCAAGAGAAATTGTAAGCTTTCAGTCACTTTGATCACCCTGTAGATAGGTGTTAGTGGATGATCATCAGGTCTAAGATGTAGTTGTTTTGCTGCTATGAACATTACTAAATGTGTTGGCATTTGTAAGACTTTCTAAAAGTATTCCACCAAATCTTGATAGCACTTTAAACTGCATGATTCCATTAACTAAAGAACTGAAAAGTGTTTGTCAGTTGGTTGTCAAGCAGGAGGATATATCAAAGGACCATTCTATTCATTATATGGTGTAGAAATGAAGAGACTTACTGAGATATTGTTGGTCCAAAATCCATGTAAAATTTGTTTTGAGATATATTTTTAAAATGTTCCTTTTAAAGAAATGTATCAGTAAGGATATTTATTAAATATTGGGTCTGAATTACTTTTACCCCAAAATAAAACATGTATGTCCTTTTTAATAGGCCACATTTAAGGGATGGATGGATATAATGTATGCAGCAGTTGATTCCAGAAATGTAAGTATTCTTTACATTCTAAGTCTTTTCACAATTTTGATTAGACATTAAAAATAATTTAACAGAGCATAGCAGCTAAATGGAATGATTTTACAGTGATTTTTTAAAAAGAAAAAGTATGATTCAAGACTCAAGTATAGCAGTAGTATGCACGCATATAGCAGTATTTATCAGAAATCTTACTAAGATATATCAAAACAGAAGTGCAACGAAAGTAACACAGTCATATATTTAACAACTAACAAATATCCTTCTATTGACTATTTTTCTATTTTGTTTCCTTTCAATCTATCAATTACATACTCATTAATAATTTTGGCATGATAAAACAAATGTGAAGAAATATATGATTGCTATCCATAGTTTACCCTCCATATTGGACAAGTAAAGGATGTTGTCTAGGCAGTGTAAGATTTCTGTAACAGTCACTTTAAAATCCATTCCTTTATGTGATGATACACTGTGCTCAGTCACTTCAGTCGTGTCTGACTCTTTGTGACCCTATGGACTGTAGCCCACCAGGCTCCTCTGTCCATGGGATTCTCCAGGCAAGAATATTGGAGTGGTTGCCCTTCTCTTCTCCAGGGGATCTTCCTGACCCAGGAAATGAATCTGTGTCTCCTGTGTTGTAGGAGGATTCTTTACCACTGAGCCATCTGGGAAGCGCCCTTTATATGATCCATAAATTTACTGGAGCCTTTACAGACTGTTATCATTTCTATGATCAACAGTTTCCTTTAAGTTTCTATCACCTAAGACCTACTTTTTTGATTTTTCCTACTACAGCCTTTTTTAGACTTCAAGAAGAATTAAAATCCATGCTCATTCCAAATCTGCTCTTCAAATTTTGTACAATTTAGTATTTTCTCTTTATCTTTCCATTCTTAGGTCCCATCTGTTTAGCCTATAAACATGATGGATGACCTTTGCCCCCATAATCTTTAAACTGACCTAAGAAGCTCCCTTTTATCTTTCCTGATATACATTTTCCATAAATGATTCTAGTTTTGTGTTGAGTACCTTCCTGATATCCTCCAGAGTTATTTTACTTTGTTATTTTGTTTTGTGTGTTTGGTTGGTTTTTAACTCTAATATCTTTAGGAGGACATGAATATATTAGGGCATTGTCTTATAGTGACTCATTTATGTCTTTGTTACATGCTAAGTAAAAGCTCAAATGCTTATTTCTCATGAGTACACTCTAGAGATTAAATTACTGGTTGAGGATTTAGCAGATGGCATGTCCAGTTGGATGCTAAGTCCCCTTCAGTTGGATCTGACTCTTCGCAATCCTATGGACTGTAGCCCACCAGTCTCCTCTGTCCATGGGATTTTCCAGGCAAGAATACTGGAGTGGGTTGCCATGCCCTTCTCCAGGGGATATTCCCAACCCAGGGATAGAACCCAAGTCTTTAATGTCTCCAGCATTGGCAGGCAGGTTCCTTACCACTAGTGCCAGTTAATGTCTACTTAATCTGAAAAATTCAGTGACTGTTACACTGTTATAGGCAGTGTCAAACTGCCTATTTATTTAGATGTCAAACATCTAAATAAATAAATAACTAAATTGTTTGCTAAATAAATTCACACATCAGGAATGATTATTTCTAAACATAATCTATGCATATTTACTGATGTAAAATGTTTTCACTAGTAATTTTTAAATTATAAAAATGTAGTATGTTAAAAATTGCCAAATTTAGTATACTACTGTTCAAATGGCAACATATTGGTTGTATTTGTAGTTAGAAAAAAAATAATTTCTAAATCATTTTATGGTATTTTTTTACATAACACCTCCTTTTTTACTTAAAAAATTATCCTAAAGGCTAATTTCAGAGATTATTTTTAGAAGTAGCTGATTTATAAGAAATAAAAGTACTGCTTAAGTATTACTAAAAATTTTATTATCTATTCTCATGAAAAAGCAACAATTACTTCCAGCATCAAATGTATTATAATGTCTAAAAAGTATTCTCCTTTGGTAGGTGGAACTCCAGCCTAAGTATGAGGAAAGTCTATACATGTATCTTTACTTTGTTATTTTCATCATCTTTGGGTCCTTCTTCACCTTGAACCTGTTTATTGGTGTCATCATAGATAATTTCAACCAGCAAAAAAAGAAGATAAGTATTTCTAATATTTTCTCTCCCACCAAGATAATAAATCATTTGGAGGGCTTTCAATACCAAATGAGTACTTTAACTCAGAAACCAAATGGGATTATATATTACAATCTATTTTTTGCATGCTTCCTCTCTGCCATTCACTGCCCATGTCTTTGCCAAGAATGACTGTGTTCCTTATTTCTGTGCATAGGCTCACAAAATCTCCTCTTTAAATAAAAACAAACAAACTTCAGGGACCACATTTTCTCTTTTGAAAAAAAAAATAACTAAAAAAGAACTGGAAGAGAACCCAGACATATACCTCTTTCCCAGACTCAGCTTATTGTTTATCCCTATGACATCTCCCCTTAAAATATATTGTCCAACAAAAACCTTTAGAATGCAACAAATTATACATGAGATGTAAGCTTCTTCTGGTGCTTCTTTTCACACTTTAAAATTCTTTATTGGCTCCATTTATATATTCCCACTTCATTCTCCCTGATATTAATTATAAGCTATCAGTTCTAGCTTTGAATTGAAAGTTCTTTATTAATTAGTATCATTTATAAAGCCCACTTATTATCTAATTATATATGTACATTATCATAAAATAGAAAGTAAAGAAATATCTTTACTCAGGAATAACCATTATTCACATTTTATGTTTTGCTGTATAAACTTTTTCTACACACATTCTTATTACTGAAATTATTTTATCTATAATTATAAATTATTTTTGACTTAACATATATATTTCCCTTTTTAATCCTTCATATATACATTATCATAATTTACTTAACCATTTCCAAGTAGACTGATGATATAGGTTATTTTTAACCTTTAAGGATTAAATAGTGCCTGGTCAAAACTCTTTGTGCCAAAAAAACTGGAGCCTTTAATGATTTCTTTAAGATAAATTTCCAGAGTAAAGTGTTTTGCTTTCCTACTCATAGTACCAATATGGCTGTGCTCAGGTCACCACTGATACACTAGCATCAAGCATTCTCTCTGTTTTTTGATACTTGGTATTTGATATATGAAAATTGTATTTAATTTTCATTTTCATGTCTTTTATTATTAGTAGGTTTGAATATGCTTTCAAGGGCTATTTTTTGCCATTTATATTTCTTCCTTCATGTACTGACCCTTCATCTCATTTGTTCAGTCTGTTTTCCTATTATATAATTGCTTCCATTGTATGAGGCTCTTTCATTATAGAACATGCCCTCCTTTGTTATTACTAATATTACTCTGTCATCATTATCAAGCTATTTCATTTCACTTATTAGCTTGAATTCCAGTTATCTGTAACTACTGGCCTGTCACATACCTGTCAAACTTATGACTTTGACTTTTCCCCTAACTCTTCTACCAACTTCCCCAGTTTCCTTTCTAGCCTTTTGTTCCAATTCTTGGCAGAGTGACAGTGGCTCTTTATGAGTAACTCGAAACCATCACGCAATATACCTACTTTAACTCTTTGCTACATATGAATAAGAAAATCATTGTCTGAAAATTCTGAAAGACAGTGTGTCTAGTGTAAGGAACCAAGTATTTAGTGACTCAGTGAACCAAATAGTACTACTTCCTGAGGTTACAGTCTTGGGTAAAATACTTAACCTCTCAGTTTGTGGGATTGTTTTCCTCCATAAAATAATAATAAAAATCATAAAGTCAATTTTGGATGATTGAAATAAATAAGATTATAGTATCTAAAACTAGTTTTAATTTTTCACTTTAAAATCCTAGGCAAATAATGCTAATTGGTTGAATTTTGTGTTTCCTTTTTTAATGGTCCCTTTTCTAAGTTTAACATTGAAAGAAGGAAGGTACACAGTTTTAACCAGTTTTTATTTTTCTTTTCTATACTTTGGAGGTCAAGACATCTTTATGACAGAAGAACAGAAGAAATACTATAATGCAATGAAAAAATTAGGATCAAAAAAGCCACAAAAGCCTATACCTCGACCAGGAGTAAGAAATACCAAATGATATGGGGGGAAATGTACAAAAACAAAAATTTGCCTAGTTTTTCTCACAGAAGAGATAGCAGATAACATTTCTAGCAGCAAAGATTTCTCCCACTTTTAGAGCATCATTAATTCATACATTTTATGGTAATGGTAAAATAATTTTTTACAGGAAGAGGCCAAAAGGAAAAAGAGGAAACAGAAAATGTACCTTTATTGTCAAGTCAATTAGAATTATACAACTAGAATCGAAATGAAAAGCCAAAAGACACATAGGCAGTGTTATGTGCACAAGAAATTTGATCATGTAACTCAAGAGTAGTTGCTGAGTCATGCATATAGAGAAGTAAATCTTTGATAGGGTTCCTGATAAACAAGTTTAACAGTTTCCTGATAAACAAGTTGATGAACTGTTAAGTGAAATAATACCTTACTTCCATTTTATTTTTCATTAGAGGTACCAAGTATTTTGGAGATGAAAAGACTTCTAGTATCTAATATTCATATATATGGCTATAAAGTTAGAAATTACTAATGTCTACAGAAGTCAGAGCCAATAAGTACAATTCATGATGATAAGAAACAGGTGTCATGTTTCCATGACAACCAATGAAACAACTGCTATGAAATAGAGAGCCTTATCCCACATTGTGTTGATTTTTATGATGATGACATGTGAGGTTAAAGCAACCCCTGGGGTGTACTGGGGAATAAAATGTTAATGAACATTCATATTCATATTGTGCTAGCCCACACTTGCTTTCTTGAGAATGATAAAAAAACATATGCTGTCCTCTGTGAAGGCTTAACACTGAAAGTAGAAATGAGTCAATTACGTGTAGGAAAAATGTAAGACAGAAGATATCCTCAAAGTTCTTCAGTGGCCTAGGAAAGTGGGTCAGACAGTGAAAGTGAAGTGAAATTGAAAGTCCCTCCATCATGTCTGATTCTTTGCAACCCTGTGGACTATACAGTCCATGGAATTCTCTAAGCAAGAAGCCTGGAGTGGGTAGCCTTTCCCTTCTTCAGGGGATCTTCCCAACCCAGGATCGAACCCAGGTATCCCACATTGCAGGTGGATTCTTTACCAGCTGAGCCACAAGGGAAGCCCAGTGGGTCAGACAATGGCCTGCAATGAATGACAGTGGCAAAATCACAGATTAGTGAAAAGCGCCATGGGTTTTTGACATCAAAGCATAAGGAATGTCTTCCGGTTTGATTATCCCTGTGTAGGCTCAGCATTCTGTGTGTGACAATATCAGCAAAGACTGCTTGGTGGAAGAACATCACTATTGCCACACAGGGACTTTAAACGCATAATGTTATAGCTGTGTGTAGCCTCTCAGAGTAGTGTGTAATAGTATGCAGTGTTTCTTATCAGAAGTCCCTTTTTGACAAGGGATTGTTATTCTGTGGAATATATTTTGGTAAATAGTAATTTGGATAACTAAATTTAAAAACTTAAATGTGATACATACCATCTTTCACGAAATTCAGAGCCAGTGGTTCTTCGGTACAATCCTAGACAGTCAGTACAGAAACTACTTATATAGAAGTTCATGTGTAGAGGGAAACTCCTCTGTCCCTAAAAGCTTTTCTGTTTCTCTACAGAACAAATTCCAAGGAATGGTCTTTGACTTCGTCACCAGACAAGTTTTTGACATCAGCATCATGATTCTTATCTGTCTCAACATGGTCACCATGATGGTGGAAACCGACGACCAGAGCGACTATGTGACTAGCATTTTGTCCCGCATCAACTTGGTGTTCATTGTGCTGTTCACTGGGGAGTGTGTGCTGAAGCTCATCTCCCTCCGCCATTACTATTTTACCATAGGCTGGAATATCTTTGATTTTGTGGTGGTCATTCTCTCCATAGTAGGTAAGAAGTATTTCAAGCCTTTTAGCTCAATAAAAGAGCAATCACATTTAATTTAGAAGTCATCTGATCACTCAGAGAAAACCACTGTGAAAATTCTGATGTTTTTCATTCAGATGTGTTTGTCTTTCTTACAAAATTAAGCTCCTGCTATACACTGAGTATTGTATCCTGTTCTATCCATTTTAGACTAGGTGTATTATTTGTCAATATAGTAAGTCTCAGTCATTTGAACTAGAAATGTTCTATTAACTAAATGTGCTATTAAGATCGAAATGTCTTTGACATGTTGAAGTTGAATAGTCTATACAATATGTAAATGACTCTGTTGAAAAAAGGGATAGAAATTTAGTCTGATACTCAGGAGAGACAGTACATCAGAGACATAGAGTCATTGGCATACAGATAAGAGTGGAAGCTGGTACTAATAAGGAAGAATACAGAGTGAAAGAGAGTAAAGCAAAGAACAAAATGTCAGTGAAAATGGTAGGTTCTTTAATGCAGAGTATCAGAGATTTTCTAGATTACCTTGCAATGTATAATAATGATGCACAAAAGAAGTGATTTGGCATGGAACATCATTTCATCAGTCATACACTTCAAAGCCTGGAATGTCAACAGGTCACATGAGCAATAACCCATCTAATTGAAGATACAACTCCAGCCCCAGTGAAGTGAAGAGGTCTGTCTGTGGGCCTAAAGTATCCATTTTTTCCCTAAAGCAGATGATATGATTGAATAAATATTTTACCATCCAATATGGGGCACCTCTGTTGGGCAGATTTTTATGCCATTCCCCCTCTGAAGAAGTTGATCTTTTATCCAACTTATATGTTGTATGTACCCTTTGATTCCCATAGTATTCTGTGGTATTAACTAGTTGTGGATAGGGTACTTAGTTGTATTCACCTCTCTTTCTTTCTCTGTCTCTCTTTCCCTCTCTCATACAGACACAAACATGCTTATTTACTCTTTACAAAATGAGATAGTGTAATTCAAAGATACTTGGTTTCTTGAGCTCCTCTTCAGCTCATTCATTATTTCACTATTTCGAAGGTAAATGGATAAAGACGCTCTAAGTAAGAGGGCTAAGACACAGATGTAGGAAACCAGAAAAAGCATCAGCTTAAATCCTTTTAGAAATGCACCAGAGCATATATAAATATATACATCTATATATGAATATTATAGTGGAAACTTAGGAAAGCATCATGTTCATGGAGAGATGAATGCATTCAAAACTACAGATAGGTTTATATGGGGAAGGACTGAATACAGGTTATATGATTTAGTGTTTCAGAAAAAAATCATCGTGTTCACTGTATTTTTATAAACATTTCCATATACTGTCAGCTACTGCTCTTCAGACAAACTTGAATTTTTAACTTGTTTTTTTAGATTCAGTCTTTGGATTTTCTGTAAGCAAAACTAGTCTATCAATACCCCTCAAGGATAAAATATACTATAAAATCCTTATTGAATTGAATACTATCTTAGTCACCTTGGAGTTTGCCAGGTAGTGCAGTAGTAAAGAGTCCTCCTGCCAATACAGCAGATGCAGGAAATGTGGGTTTGATCCCTGGGTTGGGAAGACCCTGTGGAGGAGGAAATGGCAACCCACTCCAGTATTCTTGCCTGGAGAATCCCATAGACAGAGAAGCCTGGCATGTTACAGTCCATGGGGTCGCAAAGAGCCAGACATGACTGAGTGACTAACACTTTCACTACACTTTTCAACTGAATTTTAGTACTCTGAAATTTACCTGTGAGCCTTAACAAAATTTGAGTATTAATTTAATGGATAACTTCTTCACTAGTCAGTACCCTCATCTTTTTTGTCCATAGGTATGTTTCTGGCTGAGCTGATAGAGAAATATTTTGTGTCCCCTACCTTGTTCCGAGTGATCCGTCTTGCCAGGATTGGCCGAATCCTGCGTCTGATCAAAGGGGCCAAGGGGATCCGCACGCTGCTCTTTGCTTTGATGATGTCACTTCCTGCGCTGTTTAACATCGGCCTCCTGCTCTTCCTGGTCATGTTCATCTATGCCATCTTTGGAATGTCCAACTTCGCCTATGTTAAGAGGGAGGTTGGAATTGATGACATGTTTAACTTTGAGACCTTTGGCAACAGCATGATCTGCCTGTTCCAGATTACCACCTCTGCTGGCTGGGATGGATTGCTAGCACCTATTCTCAACAGTAAACCACCCGATTGTGACCCTAATAAAGTTAACCCTGGCAGCTCAGTTAAAGGAGACTGTGGGAACCCATCTGTTGGGATTTTCTTCTTTGTCAGTTACATCATCATATCATTTCTAGTCGTGGTGAACATGTATATAGCTGTCATCCTGGAGAACTTCAGTGTTGCTACTGAAGAAAGCGCAGAGCCCCTGAGTGAGGATGACTTTGAGATGTTCTACGAGGTTTGGGAGAAGTTTGATCCCGACGCCACCCAGTTCATGGAATTTGAAAAGCTATCTCAGTTTGCAGCTGCTCTTGAACCACCGCTCAATTTGCCACAACCGAACAAACTCCAGCTCATTGCCATGGATTTGCCCATGGTAAGTGGTGATCGAATCCACTGTCTTGACATTTTATTTGCTTTTACGAAGCGGGTTCTGGGGGAGAGTGGAGAGATGGATGCCCTTCGAATACAGATGGAAGAGAGATTCATGGCCTCCAACCCATCGAAAGTCTCCTATCAGCCAATAACTACGACTTTAAAGAGAAAACAAGAGGAAGTGTCTGCTGTTATTATTCAGCGTGCATACAGGCGCCACCTTTTAAAGCGAACTGTAAAACAGGCATCATTTACGTACAACAAAAATAAAATCAAAGGTGGGGCTAATCTTCTTGTAAAAGAAGACATGATAATTGACAGAATAAATGAAAACTCAATTACAGAAAAAACTGATCTGACCATGTCCACAGCAGCTTGTCCACCCTCCTATGATCGGGTAACAAAACCAATTGTGGAAAAGCACGAGCAAGAAGGCAAAGATGAAAAAGCCAAAGGGAAATAAACACAAATACATAAAAATCACTGGGTGACAAATTGTTTACAGCCTGTGAAGGTGATGTATTTTTGTCAACAGGACTCCTTTAGGAAGTCAATGCCAAACTGACTGTTTTTACACAAATTTACTTAAGGTCAGTGCCTACAATCAGACAGTGACCCCTTGTTGGAAAACTGTGACTGTGTAAAAGGGAGATGACCTTGACGGGAGGTTACTGTTCTCACTACCAGCTGACACTGCTGAAGACAAGAGACAAAATGGCTACGTAGACTGTAGGGACCAGTTCAAAGGGGTGCAAACCTATAATTCGGGGGTTGTTTAACACGAAAACACTGTAGTGTAGTAATTGTATCCACTCTTTGCATTTCGACTGCCACATTTGTCACGTTTTTACAAAATCTGTTAGTGGATTCATCTTTTTTTTAGTCCATATGTTGTTTATTATATGTGACTATTTTTGTAAATGGGGTTTCTGTTGGGAAATAGATTAAAGGACCTCTTAAACAGGTATGCCACTGGGGGTTATGGCAATCACATGGCCCTCCCATCTGCACAAAGACATGGTTTGCATGAGGGCATGCTACACTTAGAGATCATGCATGAAAAAAGTCACAAGGAACACAATGAGCTCTTAAATTCCATCTATGTTTCTGGGAGGGGTGATTAGGTGATAACTGGAGGTGCTTTGCTGATCTTGTTTTGTCAAATCCAATCCCTAGACCAAGTATGTCATTTTAGGGGGATAGCCCATTAAATCTTAGCAGGTGCAAACTTCACTCAAATGTCAGGAATCTTAAGTGTTACATTTCTGTTTATTGTATTTAAAAAATACTGAATAATGAGTATTGCTTCTCCCTTAAAGACGGAATTGACCAAAAGAACCCTTTATAAATTTCTGCTTAATCCTGCACTTTGTTTAGCCATCTTCAGCTCAGTAAGGTTGACAATGTATATGTTAATGAAATGCTATTTATTATGTAAATAGTCATTTTACCCTGTGGTGCACGTTTGAGCAAACAAATAATGACCTAAGCACAGTATTTATTGCATCAAATATGTACCACAAGAAATGTAGAGTGCAAGCTTTACACAGGTAATATAATGTATTCTGTACCATTATAAATAGTTTGGATGCTATGAATGCATGTTTCTATTACCATGCTGCTGTATCTGGTTTCTCCCACCGCTCAGAATCTCATTTATGAGAAACCATATGTCACTGGTAAAGTCAAAGAAATTGTTCAACAGATCTCATTTATTTAAGTCATTAAGCAATAGTTTGCAGCACTTTAACAGCTTTTTGGTTATTTTTAAATTCTAAGTGGATAACATATGGTGTATAGCCCGACTGTACAGACATGTTTAAAAAAAAAAAAACACTGCTTAACCTGTTAAAATGTGTTTAGAATTTTATAAGCAAATATAAATACTGTAAAAAGTCATTTTATTTTATTTTTCAGCATTATGTACATAAATATGAAGAGGAAATTATCTTAAAGATTGATATCACAATCACTTTCTTACTTTCTGTCCATAGTACTTTTTCATGGAAGAAATTTGCTAAATAAGAAATGAATACAAGATTGGGTAGTTGTAGATTTCTGCTTTTTTATTACATTTGCTACTTTTAGATTATTTCATAATTTTAAGGGGCAAACATAGATTCACAACTGACATCCAAATTATGCTTTGCAAATGGAAAAAAGGTATAAATTTTTATTTACTTTTTGGTAGTGCCTATACTAACTGATTGAAGGTAGTGTTTATTTTTCATTTGCGTCTTTTTTTTCTAACTTCTGTTTATGTTTCCATTTATTTGAAGTCATGCTGCTCTAGATTGCTCTAAATATAATGTGGGTTTCACAGTTTTTTTTTCCCCACAAGAACAGAGAGTAGTGAACTTATGTAGTTAATTACATCAGGATATTTTGTTTCTTACAGAAGCAAACTATAGGCACCTCTTTTTCTTAAAACTACTTAGAATACTTAAACTGTATTCGTGAACTGCATGCTGGAAAATGCTACTATTACCCTAAATGATGCTAACCAACATTAAAAATGTGCAAACTAATAAAGATTACATTTTTTATTTTATTGTTTGCCCGGTTACTTTTGGTTAACCATGTTGTGTAACAAGATAAGTTTTATTCTACAGATTGAGGGAGAAGGGGAGTTATACACACACACACACACACACCCACCCACCCACCCACCCTGGGCTGAGAGCAAGAAAACTTGGGGTAAGAATGAGACTGGAGGGAGTGGCCTACCAGGGAATACAAGCAGCAGATTATAAACCGGAGGCTCTAGCAGAACAAGAAGCAAGGTTGGGTGGCCACTTAAGGTACAAACAGAATCCCCCAAAACCTATTAAAATATTAGAAGTTGCTGTGTGTGAATGGGGTGTTTTGTTTGCTCCTCCAGAACCACTCTTCCTGCTCCTCCATCATGCTCTGTGTGAGGGTGAATTTGTAAATTGAATCAACAGGCTCTCTTACCCTCCAGATGGCAATCGGTTTGGCCAATGGGAAACCCCAGCAGGAAAACACCATCAGGAAAGCAGGAGAACAGTGAAGCTGGGTGTTTATACCTAGTGTCATCTTTGCCAGGTTGCTCTGGGTTGGCAGTGCTGCCTTCATCAAAGGTCATACTTCCAGTCAGACAGCCCCTCCTCCAATGAGAGCTACTTTGTTGAGGGGCTGGTCATCACTCTCTGCCTTGCTCCCTTAGACCTGTGGCCCCTTTATCTTGCTGACATCTTTGTAAATGGCCCTTCATGAAAAACGTCTCTCTTGCCTCATTTCAGTGTGCCATCTGTCTCTCACCTGGATGAAACAGTGATTAAAATAGCCTGTGAAAGTGGGCGACAGGCAAAGATTTGCCCTGGGTCAGCTTGGAGGCTTAATCTAACCAGCATTAGCAGATGGAGAAAGAGGAACTGGGGAAACTACAGTCGAGCACAGATTTCACAGAGATCATGGAGCAGTTACTGGAGTGGCCCAAACAATAAAAGTGACAGCTGAAGGAACATCTAAATTTATGGGAAAAGAGAAGCCTCATTGTTTCAGATTTGCACAATGTCAGTTATGAAGTCTGAAAGAGGACGTGATCTTGATGAGAAGAGGAGAGATCACACACAGTGCTTCTCCCTATCCTTCAGCTTCCTGACCTTGTCTCTTCATGACATCATTGCTCTAAAACACCAGGGCAACTAATTCTGAAAAGAATTTCCCCTTTCTAACCAACAAAAATAAGGATTATAGGATAATCCCTACAGATTTTTTTAATGTTCCACATTCATACCAGTACTCACTGGTACCTTTTCAAATATAAAGCAAATTGGTGAAACATAATCATATAAATCACCACAGTCATTTTGGTATTATTTTTACATAGTGAAAGATAGTAACAGATTATAATCTGTTGGATAAAATAAGAATTCACAAGTATGTACTAACATAAATGGAAAAAGTGAAAAGCTCTTCCTCACAGTTGAATATTAACTAACAAATGTAGAAGAAATAATGAAGCTAGAAAATTACCACTTGGCAACCATCATAAAGACATTCATGCAAGAAGAATCAATGAATACTAAAACTCATGGGTGAAAGTTTGACAAGGAATAGGACATTTACATTGTCTCAAAGTATTTCTTCTGCATTAAAATTTTTTAAAATAAAGCTTACAGTGGAGACACCTAGCAGACACTATCTTCATCAATTATGGGACAGTTCTGAAGAAGACATCACTTCTTGGTATCCAGTCAAAATGGCATAACCAGAATTTAATCATAAGGAAAATCAAATTGAGGACATTCTATGAAATGACTGAACTCTTCAGAAATGTCATGAAAAGCAAAGACAGGGTAGGGAACAAGTTGAGGTTGAAGAGTTATGAAAACTAAATACAACATGTGATTCTGGATTGAATACTGGACTGGAAAAATAGTAATAATTATGGATGTTACTGGGAATACTGACTAAATTTGAATATGGACTCTTGATTAAGTACTAGTATTATAAAAGTATTTTAATTTCCTTAATTTTATAAAGTCTAAATGAGGCTATTACATAATTATGGGTAATATCCTTACTCTCAGAAAATGCACATTAAAGTATTTAGGGATGAGTGGGATGTGTTCTTGCCTGGAGAATCCCAGGGATGGGGGAGCCTTGTGGGCTGCCGTCTATGGGGTCGCACAGAGTTGGACACGACTGAAACGACTTAGCAGCAGCAGCAGCACCAGGGATGATGTCTGCAACTCACTTTTGAGTGGGATTGAAGGACAACTAAAGGACTTCCCTGGTGACTCAGATGGTAAAAATTTCTACCTGTAATGCGGGAGACCCGAGTTCAAGTTGATCCCCTGGAGAAGGAAATGGCAACCCACTCCAGTATTCTTTCCTGGAAAATTCCACAGACAGAAGAGCCTGGTGAGCTACAGTCCATGGGGTCACAAAGAGTCGGACATGACTGAGAGACTAACACAGAAAAGGCAATGAATTATATGTGTATATGTGTGTGTGATAAAGATATATGTGTGTGTCTTCAAGGAAGTGAAGATTTTTTTGTTGCTCTTGTGTTACTGCAGTGTGTGTGTGTGAGTGTGTGTTCACTTTATCACCTGTTTTTCTGTGTTCTGGAATTTATGATTCTACTCTTAAAATTATATAAACTATTTCTAGTTACTTCAAAGAAAACTGCATTTTAATTACTATTCTTGTTTTCCAGAAGTTGTGTTTTTGAAGAGACAAATGATTACATTCCTTATCCTTTGTGGTAACCCTTATGTTACTAAAAATAAGAATATTTTTAGGAGAGATCTGTGGTTAAGACTCCAGTATTTGAAGCTAGATCTATTAAATTGGAAACTTGTGATCTAAACTCTGGTGATTCTGCCTGTATTGTAATAGAAGGTGTCTTATTGGCTATATGAGCCCCTGGGGTCCAGATATTTTAAGTACCAACCAATAATCCCAAACTCAGCTCTACAGGCCAGCACCCACATGACAAGTATTTCACATGCCACAGTTAACCATGGAAATTATGAATGATGTGATAAATATTTATAAAGCTGCTGCTGCTGCTGCTAAGTCGCTTCAGTCGTGTCCAACTCTGTGCGACCTCAGAGACGGCAGCCCACCAGGCTCCCCCATCCCTGGGATTCTCCAGGCAAGAACACTGGAGTGGGTTGCCATTTCCTTCTCCAATGCATGAGAGTGAAATCACTCAGTCGTGTCCGACTCCTAGTGACCCCATGGACTGCAGCCTACCAGGCTCCTCCGTCCATGGGATTTGCCAGGCAAGAGTACTGGAGTGGGGTGCCATCGCCTTCTCCTATTTATAAAGCTAAACATATTCAAATTAAAGAACTTTACTGTAAAAATGTGCCTTTTTAATGTTTTATTTCCAAAGACTAAAAACATTTCATGTTAAAATGCTCTTTTTGAAATGATGGTGAGAATAAATGATAGTGGGTTGTTTTAATATTTTATTTAGCTAAGTTACAAGTTGGCAACCCTGTATTGGTCCTCCCATTTGTATTTTACTGATGCAGCAAATCAAGAGTCTAGGAACCAGTGGGATAGACAATCAGTACTCAACCTCATAAGCTTGTATGTTCACAAGTGTGTAACAAAAAGTTTGGATGCTAGAACTATACAAACTATATTAAAGTCTGCAAATTTGTCCTGTAGTTATTTATTCTACCATACATGGACTAAATTTCATACTATTATGTAATAAGATGAATGCTTCTTAGTCAACTATGTATTGAAATGTTCATAATCAAAATATTATTGCTTTAATCATGTACAATAGCACTTCTAGTACTGTCCTTCCTGGAACATAGGAATATTCTCCTAAATTGTCAATTAACACTGATTCAGTCAGTGTGGCAGCAAAGGCACTAGAGGAGAAAAATATTCTGGACAATCAAGTATTGTTGGGGAAACTGCATCACCAAGAAATTCTTGACATCAGTAACAGATAATCTGCAATGTCAACTGAGTACTCAGTGTTGAGTTATTGCCCTCTCTTGTGTCTTTATTCTCTCCTTTTGATTGCTTCTTTCTGTCCAACTTTGCACTTTCAAAACTGTCTTTCTAATCTTGAAAAATAACTTTTCTCAACCCTGATGCATTTTTTTCTCATTGTTCATATCTCATTCCTTTTTTAAAAATATATTTTAAATTCAGGGTTCTATACTCAACACTTTCACTCTTGGTTAAAATTAAATGAAATATAGGTCCCAATGATATTGATGAGAAAATTTGGCTGTGAATATTCTTATTGACATAAGCACATGGAGTATTCATATACTATGCTGGTCATTATCCTTCTCAATAACACTATGAAGAAAAGACTGGAAAATACAAAAGGTGAATATAGAAAGAAAGAACATTATCCATGTGGAACAGAACTGTGTATACTCTATTTCTGGTTATCATGAATTATCTCTTTATTTAATGTTTATTAGAAGAGCAAGATGGTCACAGAACCATTCAATTGTTAACTGCAGTATTTTGTTTGTCTTCCAGGAATGTAGTCTTTATCATGGTATGGCGACCAGAAAGTTCTTAAAATAAATTTATAGGAAATTATATTTTAAGTATAAATTCTTCATTAAAAATATACTGTTACAGGAAATTCAATTTACTTCCTAAGCTTTCATGAATTCACTACCCCATGTTTAACTTGCCACAGTGTGGTGTGTGTTAGAGAACATTAAGATACAAGTTTTATCTTTCTTCTTCAAGCTGTTTGAAATATATTGAGACTCTAACATGGCAGCCCATTTCAGTATTCTTGCCTGGAAAATCTTATGGACAAGGAGACTGGTGGGCTACAGTCCATGGGGTTGCAAGCGTCAGACATGACTTAGCAACTAAACCACAACAGATTCAAATATCAAACCAATGTTGAATCTTTTTCTTACAAAGCACCTTCTCATTCTCTTCAGTGTTCTCAAATCTGGTTCTACCTCCAACCAGTCTACAGTTACTCAAATTCAATTATCTTTATTCAGTCTTTATCATATTTTTTATAGATTTTTAGAATTTGATGAAGATGGTCATCACCACGTCCTTCATTGAATTGCATCTTCCCTTGCCTTCCATAAAAACTAAGCTTTTCTAGGTCTCTTCTTTCTTTAGGATCTTAGCCTTCACTTTTTAATTGTTCCCCTCTCCTATCAGATTTCTTCTGCAGCATCAGCCTCTTTTTTTGAGTTACAATTCTAACTTTCTGTTGGACTTTTATACTTGCATATATGTCTTCATCGTCAACCTCATACATCCAAAACTGATTTGACCATGTTCTATTCCTCTCAACCACCAGGAAAACTAGCCAGGAGTCAACCTGCTTTCTCAGTCTGTCACTGTTTGGGGTCTTCCTTCAGGCTCAGCAAAAGTAAGTACAAATTACAGAATACATAGAGGAATGGGTGAGTGACTCTACAGCCTTGGATTAGAGGGTTGGAAGGAGGATTCAGGGACAGTTATAACTGTAAACTCTGACCTGGATTTGAAGAATGAGAAGGGTGGGGCAGTTCAGATAGCAGAAATATTACAGAATAGTGGTCAAAATGTGTATTCTGTAGATTGCCAAAAAGCAGGGTCATCATTTGAGAAGTTGCTGGAAGAATGCAGGTAAGCAATAACGGAACATAACCCTTGACTGCTTCCTCATCTGTCTTTCTACCTCTGAAATCAAACCCATCCTTCAGGATTCAGTGACATTTTCCTTGTGCCTTATTACTGGAAGAGAATTTTCTCTCCTGTGAACTTCTATGGAATTTTGATGTATATGTTTACACCTGGACAGTTTTGAGAGCAAAGGGAGAGACAATTAATAATTATGCTAAAGCAACAAGCATCAGTGAGGACTCTCCCGGGCAAAGCAGGACATAGGATCACCTCCATGCTCCATTTGTATGGGCTTAAACTGCCATGGCACCTTGGTTTATGTTTTCTTCCTCTCATCATCCTTCTCCTCCACTTCTGCCATAAGAATACACACACCAGAAAGTGTACAATTGGCAGAGCTTGGCCTTAAATACCATTGTATCCTCTATAGTAACTTTTTACAGAGAAAGTGCTCTCTAGATATTTAGTAAATGGGCAGATTAGCTAATTTTTAGCACTGTTCTAAGTAGTTCTATTTTTGAAAGCATTGTTTACCACTCTGGGATCTTTCCCTCTTATATGTTTTTTCACAGGGATATCATTATATGCAAGATATATAAAAGAATAAAACATCACAAAAGTTACAAATGAAAATTGGCCTTGGTATTTTATAGTAATATTGGATTTATATAATATATATTTAAACAGACATAAATTACATCCATAAGAGAACATATACTGTTTTTGTTACTTATAAAGAAATACATATAGATATGAGTGTAGTTATACATATTTGTATATCCAGAAATGTTTGCAAGGTATAAGAGTAAAAAATAGACTTTTGACTCTCTAGAGCTCAAGGACTACATAATATTCACCTCGTTCTGTGCTATGATGGAACTACTGAGTTTACCATTTAAAATTTAATCTCTAAAAGGAATTAGGGCTTCTGGACCATGTTTTTTCTTCAATATCATTTGGCCTGACTCTTATCTGCATTATTAATGTTCCTCGTTCATCAAGGATGGTGAAGAAATGTCTTATTCAGCAGTATTTCTTGCAGTCACAGAAAACACCAAAGGTAACTTCAGTGTGGTGGGCTCCAAGTCTTTGGGCCTATTAGATGACCTCTCTTACCTTTCAATAATCTTAGGACATTAAAAAAAAAATTTCATCTAAAAGCCCACCAGGACAATAGTTAAAAATTTAGTTCTAAGTCTCATCTCACATTAAATCAGAATCATCAGGAAAGGGCCTAAAAATTTCTATTGAATTGTGCTGTTAGAAAGAGGTAGAAGAAAGTTATAACAAGCTTCCCAGGAGGGTCTTATAAGCAGCAAGTCTGAGAAATCCTGTCTGAGTGATTGGTAACTGGGTAAGGTTCAGGCCTTTAGGAACTCATCATTAGTTGACTGTAGTACTTAATTAATAAAATACTCAAAAGTCAGAATGGACACATCACCAAGTAGCATCTCTGAGTTACCGAGTTTGATTAAGTATGGTCGTGTTATATATCTAAAGACTTACCAGCAATCTGGGCTGAATAATAACAAGGCAGCTTACATTTCAACCTATGTGATTTAGATTTACTAAAAGAAAAGGAGTTCTAACATCAGGGAGACAATTAGCTCATATAGGCCTTTGTAAAAAATTAGGAAAAATTCCCTTTTATCCTCTGGGGAAAACAACTCTGTGCTGGGACAAGGGATTCAGTAAATGAATTTCAACAGGTACTGTGTAGGAGCTTCTCTTTGAAAGGATCACAGGATACTCTTGAATTTTTCATCTCTCAACATATCTTCCAGGACAAATAATTCTACAACCATAACACCTGTAAGGGGAGGAACCATGCCCATCCTACATGGTATGGAACAGTGCCTGTACTGAACTTTTTAAAAAGTTGAATAAATGAATAACCTACCACCTTAATAGATATTGCAAACTGCACTGAAAGCATCCTTCACAATATCTTGAAATTTAGGACCAACCAATAATACTTTCCACAAAGCCAATAATACTTTCTTTTTTTTTTGCAGGGAACCTAACAATCAGCCTGTATGACAGTGTCATATTTCAGAAGGTGGGAGCTGCATGACATACTATTATTATTCAAAAACAATGACTGCCAGAGAATGAAAATGGGGAGGTATGCCAAATACTATTAGCCCATCTGATGGTATTTAATTCTTATATATTCTATGAATGATATACAAAGAATGCAATTTAAAAACTATGTATATATATGTATATTTTTTCACTGTTTTCACTAATTTTTTTTAAATTTTATTTTATTTTTAAACTTTACAATATTGTATTGGTTCTGCCATATATCAAAATGAATCCGCCACAGGCATACATGTGTTGGATTCTTTATTGTCTGAGCTACCAGGGAAGTTCTTCACTAAATTTTTTATGGGCATGGAACAAGAAATTTCTACCTCTTCTTTTAAATCTAGTAAAATTCAAAGCTGAGCATCAGTCCCATTGGATTGCCAGAAAATTTAATCTCATTCAATATTACAATCTTCTCTCCCAGGACTCAATCGGAATCCCTGAGGCTTATAGGGTGTTTAGTAAGTGGGAAGCCCATCATAGCTTCTAAGGGCAAACTTATTGGCCGCACTGGATCCCTGACGGTCAGTATTTTAGACTCAACTCTGCTGGGCACACCATGCAACCATTTTTCGGAAGTTTTGCCTCCTTCTGGGTACACTGTCACAGAAGAAGGGGTGGGGCCCTAGGAATCACGGGACCCTATTGCTTTTGGGCTCTGTCCCGGTTTCAAGGACAAACTCAAGCGCTAAGTTTTTGCAAACTCAGCACTTGACATTAGCATGTATTGCCTCCCTCTCTTGCCTTAGATACAATTCTCTGGCTCCTCCTACCCACCAAGAAACCCAGACTCATTTCTTAAATAAACTTATTCCTCTACAGAAGACCCAAGAGCTTTTAAAGTGCCATAAAATAGAATTTCCTGAAATGATGCAAACGACCTCTGTGCTGTCCCAATCCAGCAACCACTAGCCACACGTGGCTACTGAGCATTTGAAATGTGGCCAGTGCAATTGATGAATCTAACTTGTAATCTTAGTTAACCATCACGAAAATGTAAACAGCTTCATGTAGCTAGCAGCCACCTTTCTAAGGGCTTTTACTTCCACCCTGCTACAAAAATACTAATAGTCCAACCATCCACACGAATCAAGGAGGATGGAAAAATTAAAAAAGCAGTAGGATATAGCATCTCAGGAAAGTTCTGTGGTGGTGAGTTAGAGGGGTGTTTATTGTGATGTTCAACTTTTCTGTATGTTTGAAAATTCTCAAAAATTTGTGGAAAAAAAATCCTGCCATAAATTAACACCCAGTTATACATGGATTTATGAGCAGGGATTTTGAGGGAGAAGCTCCAGCCATTTTATTCTTTTTCAGAATTTATTATTTATTGATTTGGCTATACACCGAGTTTTAGTTGCAGCACTCAGGATCTTTATTTACAGCATGTTAACTCTTGGTTGCGACACGTGGGATCTTAGCTCCCAACCACGGACTGAACCTGCATCTCCTGCGCTGGGAGTGAGGAGTCTTAGCCACTGGACCACCAGGGAAGACCCTTGTTTTAATTCAACTGATTCAGACAAACAATAGGGCTAATAAGGAGGGCCCAGAGCCTGAGAAACCAGGAGATGGATGTAAGGAGAGAGAAAATCTAGATACTTTGAGGTGAGAAAAAAATATATATTAGCTGTTAGGGAAAGTAAAAACTCTGCCTCCAGGCTTACCTCTGAATGGAAGGGTTCTCCTCCCCAGGGAGGTGGAGGCAGTGTCTTTGGGATGGAGGCACTTTCTCTTAGTCACTGTGAGGCTCCAATGAACTTCTGGCCTCATTTGTCACAGATAAAGAAGTCAGGCTGGCAGAGGGAGAGGTTATTTAGGGCAAGCACGTCGGAATCACGGGCTAGGAAGCAGCGGCAATCCTGTGGCTGTTAACACAGAGATGCTGAAATTTATTCAGGGAGGGACCAAAGGGAAAGCTGAGAGAGGAGGATGAGTGAGAATTGGGTTTGATGTACCCAAAGAAGATCATGCTAGAGCATACCATCCTGCATAACCGAGTCGACTGGGCAGGCACAAAGTTGCTATTCGCTCCTTTATTTTTGCAAACTCAGCACTCGACCTTTAGCATATTTTGCCTCTAAGGAGCATTGGGACTGCTTGGAAACACTGCCATAAACAAAGTCCTCCAGAATCAGATTCTTAGAAAGCTAAGGCTGATTCTTCTCAACCTTAAGATAAAAATTAGAACAGAGGTCTGGTTATCTCACATTCAGAAATAACAGAGTGTCTAGGAAGATGTGCAGTGTGAATTTGATGTTGAGGAAGATTTTTCAGAAGTGAGCTTGGACCTATGGGAATAAAATCTAAAGCAATGTACTGTCTACCTAATGTCACACCAGGCAGAGGGAGAATGATTGCTATTCTTTGTTCTTATTCTATCAATCAGAAAAAGATTCTTTAAAGGAGTAGAAGACAGATGGCATCTTGTCAAGATATTCAGTATATCACAGTTTTAAACATTTAAATAATTCATTGTTTCTATTTCAAAATACCAAACTCTTCTGAAATGTGTTTTTCTGTTTTCTCTCTCTTACTTTTGCATAGATGAAATGTCAACATATAGTCAAGAAATCAAGAAAAAAAAATAACCCCTGGTAAATCTCTGTCATGGTATTTGCGTAGAAACATTTGTTACATCAGGTGAGCCAGAAACAAATTTCTTATCCATCAGTTATCTGAGCTTCTCAGGTATTTTAAAAGAAAAACAAAGTTACCATTAACTACTAAAAGAAGTTAACTACTTCTTTAGTAGCTAATTAACTACTAAAAGAAGTTAATTGAAGGAGTTGAGTGGAAGGATTCCTTGGACTACAAGTGATGTTTCACTTCATTCTTGGTATATTAATCCCTGTAACTGCACAGTTTAGTCTGTTTATTGCACTTACTAAAATAGCTATTAAAGCTGTCACTGCTTATAATATTTCCATTTCCTTTTGTGAATATTTATTCAATGTCTGTCTACCTTTATTAGACTTTATTATTCTCTGTCACTGGTATTCATTTAACATTTGGTGAATGAATGAACGAATGATTAAGCAACACATTGTTATAACTCAGATCACTTCCTCAATTTTCTCCATAATCAGATCAGATCAGACCAGATCAGTCGCTCAATCCTGTCCGACTCTTTGCGACCCCATGAATCGCAGCACGCCAGGCCTCCCTGTCCAACACCAACTCCCGGAGTTCACTCAGACTCACGTCCATCGAGTCAGTGATGCCATCCAGCCATCTCATCCTCTGTTGTCCCTTTCTCCTCCTGCCCCCAATCCCTCCCAGCATCAGATCTTTTCCAACGAGTCAACTCTTTGCATGAGGTGGCCAAAGTACTGGAGCTTCAGCTTTATTATCATTCCTTCCAAAAAAAATCCCAGGGCTGATCTCCTTCAGAATGGACTGGTTGTATCTCCTTGCAGTCCAAGGGACTCTCATGAGTCTTCTCCAACATCACAGTTCAAAAACATCAATTCTTGGGCGCGCAGCCTTCTTCACAGTCCAACTCTCACATCCATACATGACCACAGGAAAAACCATAGCCTTGACTAGATGAACCTTTGCAAAGGAAATATGAAAGGTAAGTGCCTGATCATTAACATCATCTCCCTAATTTACTTAAATGAATAAAATTGGAAAATTTTAAAGGGATGAGTTATGACAAATTTAAAGGGATGAGTTACGAGTTGTTTTTTGCATCGGCAGACTTTTTTTTTGCATTGCCATGCTTCATACACAATGCAAAAGAATGGTACTGTGTGTACTGTGCTATTTGGAGAAGAAAAGAGGACTAGAGAGCATACAACCAGATCCTAATCTCAGAGAGCTAAGATGGCTTGCCCCATAGTGAGGTAAGGAGCCTTCCTGTAACTGTGCTATGAAGTTTTCTTATAAGTGTGCTATGAACTTTCACAAGGTGCTTTTCAATTTTTGAAACATTTTCACATAATCTCATTTAGTCTACATACTAACAAAACAAATATTACGGTCCCATTCCCAATTATCCATTGCAAAGGTATAAACCAAAGCAGAGAAAAGTAAACAACTTTGCCCAAAATTGCAAAGTTATTAACTTTAAGGAATAGAGCCTTAACTCAGATTCAGCAGTTCTGACTTCAGTTAACTTCTAACTTTTCCATAGTGTCACCTCTGAGACTAACTATGTGCCAGTTTATTTGGATAGTACATATTTGCCCTCTATTTTTCTTGCTCAACTTTATAGTAAAATAGCCTTAAGAACAAACACATTATCTTTTTATTATTCATAACTGCTTTGAAGGCTAGGTTGGGAGTAGAAAACTGGGGGCCTTTGGGTAGATTATTTCATATTTGGGGGCTTCATCTGTAAAATACAGAGATTGGATAATTGATTCTAAAGTTCTTTCCAGCTCCCAAGTTTAATAATGTTATATGTTTATCTTTTTTATTTTTTGCATACTTACCTTTACTTTTGTCTTCACCAGAACCACCTATTTTTCTTAAGCGTTTTCCTTTAATTTCTCAAATATATCATAAAATAATATAGATACCAGTGTATTGATGTAGGAATTGGGGAGAAGAAAGCCAAACAGAGGCACAACTGAAGGGCTTTAACAGTCCTATAAGATGTGCTAAATGCTTATGGAATCAATACTGTGCTCTGTGTTTGGAGAAGTTGAGAGTATAATTAATTAGAAGTTAAAGTTATTCAGTGACTACTATATACCTAACACTGCTGTGTTCATTAAATATTAACTCATTTAACCTTAACAGCATTCTGAGGTATTAGTCTCACTTTACAGCACAAGCACAGGAAAGTTAAATAATTTGTCCAAGTAAACAGCTAGGGAATGGTGGTATCAAAATTTGATTGCAGGGGTTCCCTGGTGGCTCAGTAGTAAAGAATCCACCTACAGTGTAGGGGGCGCAGGTTCGATCCCTGGGTTGGGAAGATCCGCTGGAGAGGGCATGGCAACCCACTCCAGTACCAAAGAAGATTCTTGTCCAGAGAATCCCAAGGACAGAGGAGTCTGGCGGGCTATAGTCCATAGGGTTGCAAAGAGTCACACACGTCTGAAGCGACTTAGCACGCACACATGGCCTACTCCAGCGACCAGGCTGATCCCCACTTCACTATACTGTGTGGCTTTAAGGTACTCCCCATTCAGTAGAAAAGATTACATGAACAAAAAATGCACCATAACTATAATACAAATATATATATAAAAGTGTGTTAAGTCTTACAGAACACTATGTGTTTTATGAATGGTTATAGAATGTATTATGTGTCAGGAACTTTTTGTCTATTATTAGGTATTTATTTTCTTTAGTAAATATGGAAAATTAAGCTCAGGAAATTAACCTTCCCAAGTCATGAAAAATAACAGCACACCAGGGGGTTTCATCTCAGGTCTAGGAGACCATGTTCTTGCTACTGTACCATGCAGTCTCACACATTCAGTCAGTTATGGCAATCATTAAAGGCTTCACAGAGAGTAAGACGGAGAAGGCAATGGCACCCCACTTCAGTACTCTTGCCTGGAAAATCCCATGGACGGAGGAACCTGGTAGGCTGCAGTCCATGGGGTCGCTAGGAGTCGGACACAACTGAGCGACTTCACTTTCACTTTTCACTTTTATGCATTGGAGAAGGAAATGGCAACCCACTCCAGTGTTCTTGCCTGGAGAATCCCAGGGACGGGGGAGCCTGGTGGGCTGCTGTCTATGGGATCACACAGAGTCGGACACGACTGAAGCAACTTAGCAGCAGCAGAGAGTAAGAGTTGAGATGAATTCTAAAAAAAGAGTAGGCTTTTTTCATATGGAGAAATGGCTCAGAGCAAAGTAAGGGAAAGTATTCTCAGAAGGAATGGTTGTCCCATCTGCCTGGAATAAAGTGTTAGTCACTCAGTCATGTCCCACTCTCTGTGACCCCATGGACTGTAGCCCACCAGGTTCCTCTGTCCATGGGATCCTCCAGGCAAGAATACTGGAGTGGGTGGCCATTCCCTTCTCCAGGGAATCTTTCCGACTCAGGGAAAGAACCCAGGTCTCCCATTTTGCAGGCAGATTCTTTACCATCTAAGCCACCAGGGAAGCCCATGTGAACAAAAGATCATGTGACCTTATGCAAGGACCAAGTTACTAGGCGTATCAAAGCAAATTTCCAAAGTAGTTTTAATCCAAAAAACACTCATGGAGCGCCAGATATGGTGATTTGTGCTAAATACTTTAACCTTAGAACAGAATTGAATGAAGGGAATTTTATAAATTAAAGTGGTCTAAGTGTGCAGCCTTCCAATGGTCTGACAGTCCAAGTTTAGACATTAAAGATCTCAGAAAGATACCTTGATCATCTGCTCCTTTAACTGTAATCTTCAGAAATTTTCTTCCAGATGGACTCTTTACTTGAAACTAAAAGCGTACAGTTTAAGATTATATATGCTGACCAGGACCTTGTTGTTCAGTCACTCAGTCACGTCTGACTCTGTTACCCCACAGACTGCAGCACGCCAGGCTTCCATGTCCCTGACCATCTCCCGGAGCTTGCTCAGACTCATGTCCATTGAGTCGGTGATGCCATCCAACCATCTCTCCCTCCATCTTCTCCTTCTCCTCCTGCCTTCAATCTTTCCAAGCACCAGGGTCTTTTCTAATGACTCAGTTCTTCGCATCAGGTGGCCAAAGTATTGGAGCTTCAGCTTCAGCATTATTTGATGAGGACCTTGGTTTCTGGTATTCTCTGCTGCATACCAACTATGGATTAATCCGCAGACTCTGAAAATCAGACCAGCAGGTAATACCAGCTGTCCATCAGCACAAACATTTAGCTTGACTATAAATGATGGAAACAAACAAATAAGAACTAGTCTTTATGAAATAATATGTGCCTCTTTGAAGAGAATGCACTCTTGAGGAAAACCAGTGAGAAATACTGTCTAGCATTGGAGCCTGTTATCTTAGTCATTCTTTCCCACAAAATTGACATTACCTAAACTCCTGGCATATAAAAAGGTTAATGTTTTTTGACTGCTTAACAAACTTAAGATCTGATTAAGGCAACTCTGAATTATATCAACTAAATTAAAATAATTAGGATTGAAATTTGGAATCCGTGTAAAAGATTCTACAAAGATTACCTAAACCTCAAATCTTACTTTGAAAATATCTTTAAGCAGAAATACGAAATCTCTTATTTCATTATATTTCAATTTAGTTCACTAAATAACTTAAGAAATCTATCAGCAACTGACAGTTGCCTAACTGGTACAAACATAAATGTTTGCGTAGGGATTAAATCTATTTTCAGTTTAAAATCGGCAATATTATTTTTAACTAAAAAAGGAAATGTCAACCCACTCCAGTGTTCTTGCCTGGAGAATCCCAGGGATGAGGGAGCCTGGTGGGCTGCCGTCTATGGGGTCGCAGAGAGTCGGACACGACTGAAGCGACTTAGCAGCAGCAGGTTACTTTATTAGTTTCTCTCGTTATCAGGGAGTAAAAAAGAGCTTTTTTCTTTTTTTTTAAGGACTAATTTAAAGTGCATTCTAACAGGAAACGCGAGATTTCCAGCAATGCTTGCAAAGATGGGCCCAAGTGTGATTTTTCTGCGCCACCTTGTGGCCATAATGCAACTACTACACGTGAAAGTTAAAGGCTTTTTCCTGAGCTGCTGAGGCCTTCTAAACAGCCGCACTGCGGGAACCTGCCTCTACTCAAACATGCAGAAAATGGTATCTTTCTTTGTAGTCAGTGATGGGAAACAGACTTGCCCTTATCCCTCCGTTCTCTTCCATTTCCTTCATTCTTTAATTCCTTATCCTGGGGACCGCCCTCCCACCGCCCTCCTAGGGTCGTTTCTGCGTTTGACCTCTCCACCTCCCGGGGCATCCGGTGGGTACGGCCCCTTCCCCATGCGCAGCCCTCCCTCCAGGTCCCCGCCGGCGCCTGACCTGCAATCCCAGCCGCGAGGGCCCGCCCCCTCACACTGGCAGCCAATGGCGGCTCGGATCCGCCCCGCCCCTCCTGCCGCGTCCCGAGCGAGTTTGGGCCTGGGCGGCAGGGCTTGAGCCCCTGGCTCTGCTATTAGGCTTCGGTAGGCGCACAATCAGGAGGCCTGCGGCCTGGCCTTTGGGAAGCCATGGACTCGCAGGGGCTGAAGGTGAGCGGGCAAGACGTGCTGCGTGTTGCAGTGGGGGGATGGCGAGGGGCCGCGGGGCGTGGGGAAGCGCGCGGGCCGACCGGGCGAGGCCGTTGTTACTTGCGGTGCCCGCTGCCCAGCCTGGCTGGGTGTCCCCGTTTGGAGCGCTGGCCTGTGATTTACATCACCTGCTCTCCCTCCGCCGACCCTGCTTAGGAAGCTTCATGCCGGGCAGCCTTCCCCACGCGCTGCGTTCCGAATTGCCGTTAGTGTGCGGGCCCATCCTGTTGGTCGTCTTCACTTTTACTTTTGTACCCTGTTTGCTCATAAGGTTTTTAGTCATTTTATGACACTGAGTGCGACTCCGAGATGCGATTTTTAAGGACTCCAGCAAACTAGTGTCAGCAATCCCCCTGCGACGGTAAAAGGGGCAAAAAGATTTTATGAAATCAATTAAAGACATAGGCTTGAAAATGGAGTATTTTAGGGTGATGGTCGGACACGACTAAGCGACTGAACAACAACTTCTCTGTTTACCACTGATGCATCTCTTCGGCAAATATTTAATGACGATCCACTTACGAAATGATGATACGAAAACAAAGATATGAGGCTTGGAAATAAAATAAGTTACTTTTTAGGATCATGATCTCCATTCATTTGTTCACTGATTCCCTTGTTCAACACATGTTGAAGGAGGGCTCACTGTCTGTCCACTGGAACTGGGGATAGTAATGAATAGAACAGTCCCCGCCTTCACCGATTTTATAGTCTATTGCTGGCGAAAACCTTAATTAAATTAATTCAACAAATGTTTATTGAATGTGTCCCATGTGTCTAGCATTGTTCTAAGCCCTGAGGATAATAAGCCCCGCAATAATAAAGCTAAGAAAAACCCTCCCAAATTTTTCTACATTTGATGGGGGGAGGAGTTAGTCCCTATACAGGTGAAAGCAGTGTGTATTGTTTGCTGGTGATGAGTGGATGGAGAACACTTAGCCAATGATAGTGTCTTTTGCTTTTTTGTCTGAAACTTAATTTTCCTGTGGAGCTTTCCCCGTCCCCTTAAATTTGTTCTTCATATTGCCACCTAAATGAACTTTTCAATAAAAACACTTCTCATGCTAAAAAGTGTTGTTTTTAGCATGTTCTAGTCTAAATCAACTCAATAGGAGGTCCTTGACTCCAGCTTTTTCTCCAACCACCTCTTCCAATTATCCCTGTTCTACTTAAGCGTCTAGAAATGGCCAACTTTCTCTATAATGGGCCAGGTGGTACATATTCAGGCATTATCGACCATAGGGTCTCCGTGGTATCGAGTCTGCCGTCATAGCATGAAAACAGCCATAGACAGACAATACTTAAGCAAATGAGCCTGGCTTTGTTCCAATAAAACTTTACTTACGGACACTGAAAGTTGAATTTCATGTAAGTTTCATACGTTATATTTTTCTTCTTTTTCCTCAACCATTTGAACATGTTGATTTGCTGGCTGTTTGAAAGCAGGCAGCAGGCCAGACATGGCCCATACGCCACAGTGGGCCAGTCCCCGCTCCCGCATACAAGGATGGTTTTAGTCCTCTCCATCCTCACCCGATCCCGGTGAATCATGGCTTAATTCTGCCTTCTGTGTTGTTTGAGGTCCTCTTTTGGCCGACTTCCTTATGAATCATGAAGAGGGATAGGTAAGAGTATGTATGTAGGAAGTAGGAGTTTGTGAATAGAGTCAGTTTCTAAGTCCTCCCCAAGAATTTTACTCTCCTATCCTCCCATACCCCAACCTCACTCTCCTGCATTCCCAAAGCAGTTTATAAGCTCTTTTCTTGCATTTGCTACACTACATTTCAGTCTTTTAAAAACTTTGTTTTATTGAAGTATAGTTGATTAACAATGTTGTATTTCTAGTGTACAGCAAAGTGACTCAGTTATAATTAACTGAGTTAATTCTTTATAGTTAAATGAGTTAATTCTTTTTCATATTCTTTTCCATTGTGGTTTATCACAGGATATTGAATGTAGCTCCCTGTGCTATAGTAGGGAGAAGGCAATGGCACCCCACTCCAGTACTCTTGCCTGGAAAATCCCATGGATGGAGGTGTCTGGTAGGCTGAGGTCCATGGGTCCGCTCAGAGTCGGACACAAGTGAGCGACTTCACTTTCACTTTTCACTTTCATGCATTGGAGAAGGAAATGGCAACCCACTCCAGTGTTCTTGCCTGGAGAATCCCAGGGACGGGGGAGCCTGGTGGACTGACGTCTATGGGGTCGCACAGAGTCGGACACGACTGAAGTGACTTAGCAGTAGCAGTGTATAGTAGGGACCTTGTTGTTAATCCATTCTCTGTATAACAGTTTCTGCTAACTCCAAATTCCCAATATCTCCCTTCCTCCCTGGCTACCACCAGTCTCTTCTTTCTGTCTGTGAATCTGTTTCTGTGTCATAAATAAGTTCATTTGTGTTATATGTTAATTCCACATTTAAGTGATATCATATGTTATTAGTTTTTCTGACTTCACTTAGTATGATAATCTCTAGGTTTATTTATGTTGCCGCAAAATGGCATTTTTATTATTAATATTCCATTATGTGTGTGTGTGTATATATATATATACACTACATCTTCTTTATCCAGTCTTCTGTCGATGGACATTTAGGTTACTTCCATGTCCTGGCTATTGTAAATAGTACTGCTGTGAACATTGGGGTATATGTACCTTTTTGAATTACAGTTTCCTCCAGATATATGCCCAGGAGTGAGATTGCAGGATCATATGGCAACTCTATTTTTAATTTTTTGAGTAGCCTCCATATTGTTGTCCATAGTGACTGCACCAACTTACAGTCCCACCAACAGTGCAGGAGGGTTCCCTTTTCTCCACACTCTCTGCAGCAATTATTATTTGTAGATTTTTTTAATGATGGCCTGTGTGAGGTGATATTTCATTGTAGTTTTGATTTGCATTTCTGTAATAATTAACGATGTTGAGCATCTTTTAATGTGTCTGTTGGCCATCTGTATGTCTTTGGAGAAATATCTGTTTAGGTCTTATGCCCGTTTTTCCATTGGGTTGTTTGGGTTTTTTTGTTGTTGTTTTTTCTGAATTGTATGAGCTGTTTGTATATTTTGGACATTAAGCAAATATTTTGCAAATATCTTCTCGCAGTCCATGGGTTGCCTTTTCGTTTTGTTTATGATTTCCTTTGCTATGCCAAAACTTTTAAGTTTGATTTGGTCCCATTTGTTTGTTTTTTCTTTTATTTATATTGTCTTGGGAAACTGACCTAAGAAAACAATTGGTACTATTTATGTCAGAGAATGTTTTGCCTAGGTTCTCTTCTAGGAGTTTTATGGTGTCGTGTTTATTTTTTAGTTTTTAAGTCATTGAGGTTTTTTTGTATATTTGGTGTGAGGTTGTGTTTTAACTTCATTGATTTACGTGCCACTGTTCAGCTTTCCCAGCACCACTTGCTGAAAGAGACGGTCTTTTCTCCATTGTGTCTGTAACTCCAACATATTCTTAACCTCCTTTGTTGAAGATTAATTGACTATAGATGTGTGGTCAAATAGTCTTTAGATTCTAGTCTCTGTTGACAGTTTTAAGCATTTCTGGGGCTTTTCTGGGACAAGAACCGTGTCTTATTCATCTTTATAGTCACTGTACTTTGTCCAGTGTCTGGCACTCAGTAAATGTTTTTGGACTGGACAACCTAACCTGAACGAAGATAGTAGAAATTGGTGTAGGGAGTGGGAAGTAGACTCGAGCAACAGAAGAGCCTACTGACTGGTTAGACTTAGGGGGACTATGCAAACAGGAAGAGAGAATTTCTGACTAGGTGTCTGGCTTGGGTGGTGGAGAAACTGAAAATAGAAATCTGGAGCTGCGATAAGAGGTCTTGACACGTTTTTCTGTTTTGTTTTGTTTTGTTTTTTTAATATCATCAACATATGGAGTTTGGAGGAACTTTTTTCCCCCCCTGAATAGGAGGAATTGAGTACGATAATTCAATGAATCCTCACAATGACCTGTAAATGACTACCAGCATTTTATCAGTGAGCAAACTGAGGTGCTGTCGGATAGACCAGAAATTTGAAACCAGGTCTTTTTACTTTAAAATCCATGTCCTTTGTAGGTTACCCTGCCCCTGCCTTTCAGGAGAGTTATATAGGTGCTTAGCGATACTAAATGCTGAACAGAAAATCAAGTAAGATGATATTAAAAGGGTCCAATTCTTTGCTATCCTGTGCACTGTAGCCCGCCAGGCTCCTGTGTCCGTGGAATTCTCCAGGCAAGAATCCTAGAGTGGGTTGCCATGCCCTCTTCCAGGGGATCTTTCCAACCCAAGGATCCAACCTGAGTCTCCATCTGAGCCCCCAGGGAAGCCCCAAAAGTGTCCTTAGTTGTGGCAAACCAAGGAGTCACTTGCAACCTTAGGGAAGCGGCTCTGGAGGAAACCTGCACTCTTCTGAGATGTGCTGTGGGGGTCTTGGAAATGGCATCTGAATCATGCTGTGAAGAAGCTGTGGCTGAGACGGGACCAGAGATCTGCAACCAGAGGAGGGAAGCATAGTGAAGGTTACAGAGGACGTTTGCCTGACTTCTAGAAAAGCTCTCAGACCCTCCACAAACAGTAGATTGGGAAAAAAAAAAAAAAAAAAGGAGCTGTATAGACACTCATTTTAACCCTGTCAATGAGTGCTTCATTTGTGTTTCTCACAGATGAGCAGCTGAAGAGTCATACTAGATAGGTATGGAATGGCCTGAATTGGTTCGTGGAGGTGAATCAGGTGTATCTTAGTAATGGGGAGTATGGAATATGGTTTCCTTCTTTGATTAGGTTAGCAACTAAGCCTTAGATAAGATCCTAAGAAAAACAGTATAAAGCATAGCTGATGGTGGGCTTCCCAGGTGGCACCAGTGGGAAAGACCCTGCCTATCAATGCAGGAGACATTAGAGTCACAGGTTTGATCACTGGGTTGGGAAAATCCCCTGGAGAAGAGAATGGTTACCCACTCCAGTACTCTTGCCTGGAGAATCCCATGGACAGAGGAGCCTGGGGGGCTGCAGTCTATGGAGTCTCAAAGAGTCGGACACGACTGAAGCGACTTAGCATAGCTGATAGTACTTTTCTGCCTTGTATATGAATAATGTAATTTTGAAAAAAAGCCTGAAGAGAGTGATTTCCTTTAAAAAATAGATTCTTTGTTTTACTGACAATTATTTATTTATCGTGGAACTCAGAAAACATAATCTTTGACAATAAATTGCTGGGTTTAATAGGTCATTACTTTGTGATGCTACAAAAGCAAAGTAGAAACAAAGTGTTGTTTGTTTTAAGAAACCTATAGTCTGGCGATAGAAGCCTCTGGTCTTTTTTTAAAGTTTTTTGGTAATTGAAAGTACTCTGACTTCAATATTGTTAAGAAAGCATTTAGGAGAAAAAGATTGAAATTATTAGAAAATATTGTTATTTTAGTAGTCTTATGTTGATTGTGTTCTACATTCCTTAGTACTAAGTGCTAGGCTTTAACAATATTTAAGGAACTTAGAAGAAAAATATGGTAAGTTTTAGATTATTCAAGATCTTAGATTAATGCCTGCTTGTTAGAGTATTTCAGAACATTGGAATCTCTCTTAACTTTATCTTTATTTCCTTTTAGGCTTTGATTAATTACTACTGTCAGGAGAGATATTTCCACCATGTGTTACTTGTTGCCAGTGAGGGAATGAAGAGCTACGGCAGTGACCCAGTCTTCAGGTTTTATCATGCCTATGCTACATTAATGGAAGGTACATGCTAATTATTAAGCACTCCCACAAGTTTTAAATTATTGTTTTGCACCAAGAATAATTTTTCACTTTGTGGTTTTGATTTTCAGGTAAAATTCAAGAAGCTCTTCGAGAATTTGAGGCTATTAAAAATAAACAAGATGTATCACTTTGTTCTCTAATTGCACTGATATACGCTCATAAAATGAGCCCTAATCCAGGTATAGTATTTAAGTATAATGCTTAGACAGTTTTTCTACTCAGTTCATTTTGATTTTTGTCAATGACCTTAACCTTCAGTCTGTATTATATATTATCTGTGGATACTATTAATATCATATTTGTTTTATCGTCCTAACAAGACCTTAAGTTTATTAAGCACAAGAAATGTGAGTCTTCTCTAGCTTTCATATTTCTTATATACTATGGAAGAAGTTTCATTAGCCTGTAGGAATTGTTTGAATTAATACAAAGGTGACTATGTGTTATCAATGGTTAAACCAAAAAAGGACAGCTCAAAACAGGCGTATACCTAAATTACTCTGTAGCAGCCAACTTTAACTTGTGTGCATATATAGTTAAATGCGCTTCCTCTCTTCTACTATATCTTAAGCTTCTTAAAAGCTCTTATACCCCCCAAGGGGGCTAGCTCTTTTTAAGATATTCAGTAAATTTTTATCCAGTAGTAGGTTGGGATATATGATTAGATTATATAAGGAACTTTATACATAAACCAGCAATTAAAATTAGGTTAACTGTCTTAATATTTAGTGTATCGTAATGGCTGAGGCAGAACAGTATTAAAATTTTAGGTAATAACAAAGAAATAATATTGTATTCATCCATACATATCTAGTAACAGCTAATAGCATCATAAAAAGATCTTGTTTCAAGTAATTGGACATTTACCAAATGTCATAGAATTGTTTAAAATAATAGAAAACAGTTTTTTCTTAATCAGAGTATCACTTACATCCTTCCCACACATATTCGTGTACAAATCAATAAAATGTTATTTAATATGTTTAGCTTGTAAACAAATCTAACAACTAGATACTTTCTGCAAGGGACAGATAAAGTGAGGGGTTCCCAACCTTAGGGTGGTAGACCAGTACCTCCTGTCAGATCAGTGGCGGTATTAGATGAGGAATAAAATGCACAATAGATGTAATGCACTTGAATCATTCCCAGACCAGTCCCCTCCAAGTTTGTGGTAACACTGTCTTCCTGGAACGGGTCCCTGGTATTGAAAACATTGGGGACTGCTGAAGAGGAGCCACAAGAATTGTAAGAAGTGATCTGCAATATCAGTTTATAATTTAGTTGGGAAAGAAAATGTTAAACCTACAAAGATTAAATACTAATGTTATTATTAAGTAAAATGATACAAAATAAAACAGACGAATCCATAATTAATTGAAAATGGCATGTACTGTTTATCCATAACAGTAGGCTGGGAGGGCTTTGTGGAAATGGAGATTGATCTTGTCTTTAAAGGATAGCTAGGGTTTGAGTATAAAGCATATTTGTCAGACAGGAGAACTTGGTGGGCAAATATGTCAAAATGGTTCAGGATTAGGCTCCTCTCTGGATCCCCTTTCTCTGTGCTCCAGCAGGAGTGTGTATAGCTGGAGCAGAGAGTTTACATAGGAAAGCTAATGTAGTCAGTAAGCCTAAAAAAAAAAAGTAACAAAATATGCTTCCTGGAAGCAAGTTGTCATTTAATTGGTTATTCCCAAGAGTACTGGTTCTGTTGGAAAATGTGATTTCCAGGACACTAAAAAGATGGAGGCAGAAGTATTGTTTAGAGACACCTGAGTCCTCACTCGACTTTGCATAGATGATGCTGAGTGGGCTTGAACTCAGGAGAGGCCCAGAAGCCTGTCAGTCTCCCTGAGAAAGGGCCTAGATTGTTCTTGTACATTCTTCATGAATATTGATGAAAGCCCTGGTTATGAAAAGGCTGTGATGCATTAAGAACTGGAGCTGATATCCAGCAAGAGCCAGCTTTGTGAGCTAACCGATTCTCCGCTTGATGGAAATATAGGCAGGAAGGTGCAATGCCTGCTTCCTCCCTGATAAGTTCTGTTTCTGTATCACGACTATTTGATGAAAATTTCTGAAGGTGTTCCATGGGCGTGTTGGGCAGAAAGGATATCTTGCCAAGCAGTCTGGCCCTCCAGAATGCGATTTTGTTTCCTAAATTCTTCACTTGGTAATCCTTCACTTGTTTGTATCACTAGAGTTAAGAGGAAGAATCATGTACTTTCCTTGGTAGCCATTTCCCAAAAGGTAGTCTGTTAGAATCTCAACCCTCAACTTTCACATTTCTTTTTCCTATTACCTGACTGATCCACATTCTGATTTGACCCAGGATTTGGATCTAATTGACATTTGTGTCCTAAGCACATACGTAACAGATTGAATAGAAGTGATTAGAGTTCTAGAAGTCACTCAGTCATGTTGGACTCCTTTGTGACCCCACGGACTGTAGCCCTTCAGGCTCCTCTGTCCATGAGATTCTCCAAGCAAGAGTACTGGAGTGGGTAGCCATTCTCTTCTCCAGGGCATCTTCCCACCCCAGGGATTGAACCCACGTGTCTTGTTTCTCCTGCATTGGCAGGCAGATTCCTTACCATTAGCACCACCTGGGGAGCCCATTAAACTATATAAGTAGCAGTAATTATACCACTTTTCATTGGCCAATGACAGCAGCCTGACATGTTTTAGAATTGGATTAAGAATTAGGGTAATTTGACTACTAGTTCTGGGTTTTCCCTTAATAATTGTCCTATATTAGAATCATTACTAACTTTTTTTTTTTATGTCTTGAGAATGACGTAAAGTATAGAATGGCAATGTGGTCACAGTAGTTGTTAGCTACACATGGCCGTAGAGCATTTGAAATGTGTCTTACTTGAGGATATGAATTTTAAATTTAATTAATTTACTTTTACTGGTAGTTGATTCAGTTGTTAGAAATATGTTTAGGATGAATATATGATTGTGTTTTTTCCAAAATAAATTTTATGAAATCTAAGCGTATATTAAGATTTTCTGAAGAAAATGTAGCATCTTAATTGAGATGTGCTTTGTGTAAAGTGCATATCAGAATTTAGAAAGAAGGGAAAAAAAGGAAATTATCTTCTTAATTTTCAAATCCATATGAAATGATCATTTGGATATATTGGGTTAAATAAAATATATCATTAAAGTCAATTTTACTTCTTTTTACTTCTTTGTAGCTACTAGGAAATTTTAAATTACTTAGTTCAGTTCAGTTGCTCAATAGTGTCCGACTCTTTGCGACCCCATGGACTGCAGCATGCCAGGCCTCCCTGTTCATCACCAACTCCTGGAGTTTACTCAAACTCATGTCCTTTGTGTCGGTGATGCCATCCAACCATCTCATCCTCTGTCGTCCCCTTCTCCTCCCGCCTTCAGTCTTTCCCAGCATCAGGGTCTTTTCCTATGAGTCAGTTCTTCGCATCCAGTGGTCAAAGTATTAGAGTTTCAGCTTCAGCATGTCTTTCCAATGAATATTCAGGACTGATTTCCTTTAGCATGGACTGGTTGGATCTCCTTGCTGTCCAAGGGATTCTCAAGAATCTTCTCCAACACCACAGTTCAAAAGCATTAATTCTTTGGCACTCAGCTTTCTTTATAGTCCACCTCTCACATCCATACATGACTACTGGAAAAACCATAGCTTTGACTAGACGGACCTTTGTTGGCAAAGTAATGTCTCTGCTTTTTAATATGCTGTCTAGGTTGGTCATAATTTTTCTCCCAAGGAGCAAGCATCTTTTAATTTCATGGCTGCAGTCACCACCTGCAGTGATTTTGGGGCTTGCATATTTCTTGCATTTATTTCTACTAGTGTTGCTATAGAGAGAAGAACTATATTCTCTGCTGTTAATCATCTGATCTATCGTAAACTCTTGATCTAGAATTTAATTTTCACTTAATGTGTTTTTTCCCTCTCCTAGATAGAGAAGCTATTCTCGAGTCAGATGCCAGAGTGAAAGAGCAGCGTAAAGGAGCTGGACCAAAAGTTTTGTACCAAGCAGGCTTGTTTTTGTGGCACGTTGGTCGGCATGATAAAGCGAGAGAATATATTGACCGAATGATCAAGATATCAAATGGGAGTAAAGAGGTAGCTGATTTTCTTATTTTGAAATAGTATCATTAAAGAAAGCTTAATGTTGTTTATATATTCAGTGGTGTTCTTTGTTATTGCCCACTCTATGCTCACTTTATAAGTAACAGCTTTATTTTAATATTTTATAAAATTCTGGTTTTCTTAGGTTGCTTTTTTTTAATGCAGTCTATTAGCTCTTGACGAGATCCTTCCTGCTTCCTTCCCTCCCTTCCTTCCTGTCCTTTCTCTTTCCTTCCTTCCCACTCTCCGTATCGAACTGCTCTAGGTACAGGGCACCGTTATGTGCACTGTTAATAGAAAGATAAGAAATGCATAAACTTGACTTTCATGAACGAATCACCTAGCAGTGTTGTAGAGCACATACCCAGTTAATATTATGAGAAAATTGACAAATGGAATGAGAAGTGTGATTAAAATGTGCAGGGAAATATTAGTTAGCATTTATTGCTCATTTACTTTGTGCCTGGCACTATTCACCCATTACATAAACATTAGGAGAATGAAGAAGAATTTCTTGAAGGAAGTAGTATTTGAGCTAAAATTTGAAAGAGGGATACAGTTTCCACCAGCAAAGATTATGGAAAAGGGAATTAGATATACCCAATACGGAAATAAGGAAAACAAGGAGACATGTAGGTTCTGGACAGTGAGAACCTCACATCTGACCAGAGTTTAGGGTAAACGGAAGAGAATGGAAGAAAAGGTTGGAAAAGTAGATTGGGACAAATTGAAGGATCTTCATGGGTAGGTACAAATATTTGTATCTAATTTGATATGCATTAAGGGTCACTGAAGATTTTTAATCATGTCAGTGTTACTTTAAAGTGAAAATTCAGAATATGAATTTAGCAAAGGTTTACAGGATGAACTGGCCTGGGAAGGAACCAGAATGCAGGCCCCTTTACAAAGGTAGTACTTTCTGCCAAAGGTTTTAAGGATCTACACTAAAATTATACAGTGGATAGGAACTTGAGAATTATCAAATACCTGCAGGAATTAACAACTTATTATAAATAGTGCAGGAAAGATACTGAGGTGTCAGATATCAAGGATGTCTCTCTGAAGTTTTAAGCCTGGACAATTCAGAGACTAGTTAATGTGGATAGAAATTACACTGGGATGAGAAAGTAATCTTGGAGAGAGATGATGTGTTTGCCTTTAGACGTGCTATATTTCAGGCACTGGCAGGACAGTGAGATGGAGACAGTAGATGAACTTTTGGAAAGAAGAGAAAAAATTAGAAGAGGTGTTGGACTAGAAATAAAAGTTGGGAATCATGCACAAGTTTGAAACAATTCAAATAAGGACAGTGATCTAGTGAGTAGAAGTAGCATTGTTTAAGAATTCTTACCTGTCTTTTCAGGTCTAATACAGGGAAGTAAATATGATCTTAGTTAAAGATTTAGAAGATTTAGTAATTCACCTAGAATTTTTTTTTACAAAGGAGCAGATTTCATAATTTTTTATTTGGCATTAAAAAGAAAAATAATATATGAGTATCCGTTTTATTTCTAATCCTATAAACCTTACAGCCCATTGGCTTACTAACATTTCTGAAGGTAAATGTTCATGACTGCTTCATTTTTAAATTTCTGAGGGCATTTTATCCTTTTATTTGAATCTCACTGAACTAGTCAAACAGAATGAGATAGTTGCCAAATTATCTTAATATTTAATAAATGTGAAACAAGGAACTTCTTCCTCATCTTATTTCATTTGGTCTGCTTCCCCCCAAAAAAGTAACAAATTCTTATTTATGTACTGAATTACATGTTTAACAATTATTATTAATAGTTTATTTAAAAAGCCCCACGTAAGAATATTGGTTATTTAGCATTAATGGTTTTACAAACTTATTCATATTAATACTGGCTATAGTAGTAATCTTAAAGACTGAAACTCATAATAGTTCTCAAGACTCTAGGCTGGCAAGGGCTTGAAAGTGATTTTATTGTAGTCTTATTTTTTATAAGATTATTCAATAGAGTGATTTTTGTGACTGATTACAAATAAGAATGATGTAGCATTTAACTCATCCATGTTTGTTTCTTTCATTTCCAAGAAAAAATAAAAGAATTATTTGTTTTACAGGGACAGGTTTTGAGAGCATGGCTTGATATTACAAGAAGAAAAGAACCTTATACTAAAAAAGCATTAAGATACTTTGAAGAGGGATTGCAAGATGGGAATGATATTTTTGCTCTACTGGGTAAGGTGAGTTGGAGTTAGATTAATAAAATGATGTTTTAAAATTTATTTGTAGTATATCTGAAACCCAACAAAACTAAGTAGCTCAAAATGATGGTTTTAAATGTTGCTTTCAACTCTCAACTGCATTTGTATAGGATGATGAACAGTAAACTAGGGAAAAGTACTCCCTGCCAAATTCTTAAATCCTGGATCAATTTTATTTGTTTTTGCTGTTGCTGTTGTTGGTTGTGATGGTTCCTACATTATTTACTCACCAAACATCTATGATGCGTCTTAATATGTGTGAGGCATCACTCTAGATACTAGGGATACCCTGAGCAAAATAAAATGTCTTTCTTTCATGAAGCTTATGTTCTACCAGTGGAGAGAGACAATAAACGAAGCGAGTCATGTTGTATATGAGAAGGTGATAAGTACAGTGGAAGAATACAGAGCGAGAAGTACAACTGGGTAGGAAAGCAGTTTTAAATGTTGTAGTCAGAGAAAGTGATTTTGAGCAAAGATGTATGGGAGGTGAGGTTTAAAGCCATGTGGGCCCCTAGGGAGAGCATTGCAAATAGATGGGTAGAGAGTTCATATACCTTAAGGCATATGCCTTTAGTCTGGAGACTAAAGCACAATGAGTGAAGTGGAGAGAAGTGAAGGATTGAGGGAAGGAAGGTGAGTGTCAGGGCAGGTGGGTATGGATGGGATGGGGATGAGAGGCTGGCTCCTTCTGTAAAGCCCTTGGCTCTTGCTTTGAACCAGGTAGACTGGCAGCTGATGAAAAGAGAAATAACATGAACTCACTTAGCCATACGTTGGGAGGGCTAACCAAGTGGCAAAGTCATTAGAAATCATTGGTGGGTGGAAATGTTTAATTTGGACTCTTTCTTCAATCCCACTGATGACTTTGAATGCCTTAAATTTTTTTTTTTAATTTCAGCAAAAAGAAACTAAATTTATATTAGGAAAACAGTCTATTAAATTAGCGATTTGGGGGAGGGGATAAAAAAGAAAAAGAGGATTATTAGTGTCTTGGCTACTGCCAATATCCCTACATTGCTCTTGTCAATTTCCAGGGCTAGTGAGCTTCTTCAGATGCTTGTCATCAGGACAACTAGAATTCGTGCTGATTGGACTCAGGTTTTGCCTAATGGCGCTGCTAGAGCTTATGGACATATAGCAAGTTGTTTTTTTTTTTTTTTAAGTTTTTCTGTCTCATTTTTCATCCTCTCTAGTCCTTAAAGCAAAGCTAGTAGATAATCTTCTCAGGTAGGGCTATTTCAAGTGTTAATATAAGCAGCTTAGGAGGATTTTCCCTTTTCCTCTAATACTTTTTAGACTGGTTTAAATTCTTTTTCTGATATAACCCATTCCAATTATGTATGTATTTTTCAGTTCATTCAGGCAGAGGCTTCCCTTAGTTGAAGTCCAACCAGGAATGATATGAACCAATTATATAGCAAATTTAGTTTCATTTAATATGATATGTTTTCTGAATGTTGAGCTTTAAGAAAACGAAGATCATGGCATCTGGTCCCATCACTTCATGGGAAATAGATGGGGAAACAGTGGAAACAGTATAAGACTATTTTTCTGGGCTCCAAAATCACTGCAGATGGTGACTGCAGCCATGAAATTAAAAGATGCTTACTCCTTGGAAGGAAAGTTATGACCAACCTAGATAGCATATTCAAAAGCAGAGACATTACTTTGCCAACAAAGGTTCGTCTAGTCAAGGCTATGGTTTTTCTTGCGGTCATGTATGGATGTGAGAGTTGGACTGTGAAGAAGGCTGAGCGCTGAAGAATTGATGCTTTTGAACTGTGGTGTTGGAGAAGACTCCTGAGAGTCCCTTGGACTGCAAGGAGATCCATCCAGTCCATTCTGAAGGAGATCAACCCTGGGATTTCTTTGGAAGGAATGATGCTAAAGCTGAAACTCCAGTACTTTGGCCACCTCATGCAAAGAGTTGACTCATTGGAAAAGACTCTGATGCTGGGAGGGATTGGGGGAAAGAGGAGAAGGGGACGACAGAGGATGAGATGGCTGGATGGCATCACTGACTCGATGGACGTGAGTGTGAGTGAACTCCGGGAGTTGGTGATTGACAGGGAGGCCTGGCGTGCTGTGATTCATGGGGTCGCAAAGAGTCGGACACGACTGAGCGACTGATCTGATCTGATCTGATCTGAATATGATATGTTGCTTTCACGTGGGAGGCAATGGTCTAAGGAAGTACTAGATGTGCTCTGTTGGCATGATTTTGTTATTTTAAGTTACCAGCTATTCAGACAGATTCCAAGGGTGTCTATATATTTTTTAAAATTATCTTTATTCCTTTTTGCAATTACTGTTTGCCGTTGAGAAGTTTAAATAATTTATTTTGATGCAGTCAGTGGCATCATTGGATGGTTCTCACACTTTTCCTTTAATTCTATGGGAATATAATCTCAAACTGATTTCAGGAATGTATTGCAGTTATACTGTGCATCTGTTGAGGCAGATGCTCATTTTGAACTGAGATATTCTAGGACTAAATTTACTCCTGAAGGGGATTCAGTAACACGTTTTAAAAAACGTGTTAGGCCCCATCATCTGTTCTTAAAGCACATACTAATTTGTAGATTTATATTTTCTGACCATGAAAGTAATTGCATGTACATTGTAGAAAAATTTTAGAATACAGTAATATCTGAATTAAAAATAAATATCAGCATTGGAGATAACCAGGTAAATTTATTATATTGTAAATTACATCTCTGTTTCATAAGTATAGATCTACAAATTAACATAATGACCTTTAATGGCACCTGAAATCTTATTAAATGAATATGCTGTCATTTAATGCTATGTGGCCATTTTGGGTTCAGTTCAGTTCAGTTGCTCAGTCGTGTCCGACTCTTTGTGACCCCATGAACTGCAGCACGTCAGGCCTCCCTGTCCATCACCAACTCCTGGAGTCCACCCAAACCCATGTCCATTGAGTCGGTGATGCCATCCAACCATCTTATCCTCTGTCGTCCCCTTCTCCTCCTGTCCTCAATCTTTCCCAGCATCAGGGTCTTTTCAAGTGAGTCAGCTCTTTGCATCAGGTAGCCAAAGTATTGGAGTTTCAGCTTCAACATCAGTCCTTCCAGTGAACACCCAGGACTGATATCCTTTAGGGTGGACTGGTTGGATCTCCTTGAAGTCCAGTGGACTCTCAAGAGTCTTCTCCAACACCACAGTTCAAAAGCATCAATTCTTCAGTGCTCAGCTTTCTTTATGGTCCAACTTTCGCATCTATACATGACCATTTGAAAAACCATAGCCTTGACTAGACAGACCTTTGTTGACAAAGTAATGTCTCTGCTTTTGAATATGCTGTCTAGATTGGTCATAACTTTCCTTCCAAGGAGTAAGCGTCTTTTCATTTCATGGCTGCAGTCACCATCTGCAGTGATTCTGGAGCCCAGAAAAATAAAGTCTTATACTGTTTCCACTGTTTCCCCATCTATTTGCCATGAAGTGATGGGACCGGATGCCATGATCTTGGTTTTCTGAATGTTGAGCTTTAAGCCAACTTTTTCACTCTCCTCTTTCACTTTCATCAAGAGGCTTTTGAGTTCCTCTTCACTTTCTGCCATAAGGGTGGTGTCATCTGCATATCTTAGGTTATTGATATTTCTCCTGGCAATCTTGATTCCAGCTTGTGCTTCATCCAGCCCAGCGTTTCTCATGATGTACTCTGCATATAAGTTAAATAAGCAGGGTGACAATATACAGCCATGACGTACTCCTTTTTGTATTTGGAACCAGTCTGTTGTTCCATGTCCAGTTCTAACTGTTGCTTCCTGACCTGCATATATGTTTCTCAAGAGGCAGGTCAGGTGGTCTGGTATTCCCATCTCTTTCAGAATTTTCCAGTTTATTGTGATCCACACAGTCAAAGGCTTTGGCATTTTGGGTTACTTTAACTTTTTCTATTGTAAATAATTCTGCCATAAATATCCAGTTATGTCTTTAAGATAATTCTTAGAAGTGAAAATATTGAGATAGTTTTGCAATTTATATTGTTTATCTCTAAAATTTTCTTGAGGCAGAAAGTAATTTTTTTAAAAAGATAAAAATTTCTTAGTTTTAGATGCTACTTACAGATATCCTGGAAATATTTTATTCTAAAAGGTAATTTTTTCTGTTATAAATACATTCTTTTTGATATATTCTTTAAAATTTTTATCCTATAATTATATTTCTGTTATTTAAGGTGAATTTTAAAACAAAATCACTTATTGTATAAAATGTTTTGATTCTGTGTGATGTTTCAAAATTTTGTTTGATTAAAACTTACTTTTCTGATTATAAAAGTGAAAACTGTTCCTTACAGAAAGGTCAGAAAGCAAAAATATAGAAAATTTTAAGTAATAGAATTCTACCTCACCTGCTGTGACAACCTAAGTGTATATGATCATAGTTTTGATATCACTCTTTACTTTTTTCTCCCATTAGGCACAATGCCTTGAGATGCGCCAGAATTATTCAGGTGCTCTGGAGACTGTGAACGAGATAATCATGAATTTTCCAAGTTTCCTTCCTGCTTTTGTAAAGAAAATGAAACTACAGCTAGCTTTGCAGGACTGGGACCAGACGGTTGAGACAGCACAGAGGTTAAGTAAAACAAGATCTCACAAATATCTTTGGGTCTGGTTTTAATTTCAAGAAAAAAGAAAATCTATGTGTATTTTTTTCTTGTAAGATATTTTCAACTTGATTTTTTACAAATAATGTAGAATTGAAGAAAATCTTGACATTCCATTGTTTTTTAAGGACTGAATTTATTGATTTACATAAATATATATTAACACCTGAGTAGCTATTCTAAGACACTCTTAAGGTTCAGAAGGACAATAATTGCTGACCTCATGAAGCTTATATTCAAATCAGAAGAACCATGTAATAAGTAAACAAATAAGAAATTCTGTAGGGTGCTAACAAAGTTATAAGCTCAGTGGAGAAAAAGTAAAGCTGGAAAGTGAAATAGGGAGTTGGGGGAAGGGCTTCTATTTTATCAGCTGATCAGTGAAGGCCTCTGAGAAGATGCCATTGACAGAGGGAGCAAGCATGCAGACATTCCAGAGAAGGTTGCAGACAGAGGGGAACGCAGGTGCAAAGTCCTTGAGGCAAGAGTCCGTGTCATATGGTTAAGGGTGGGAAGGAGCAAGGTGACTAGGCGGTAACCTCAGAACAGAGGGTGGGAAGGGGAAGGTGTGCCAGGCTGGGAAGGGTCTTGTTCATCATTGTAAAGAGTTTAGTTTTTCTTCTGAAGTCTGAGGGCCTTGGATGGTTCCCTCTCTCTTCTTCCCTCTCTGCTTTTCCTTCTTTCTCTCCCGCAGTCTCTTCTTTTTCTTCTTACTGTTAAGTTAATGAAACCAGGATTTTTATCCAGCAGGTATTCCATGATAGGAATTGTATTGGTTGTGTGCCATATTAGCGTATAACTTGTTGCTTATACTCAGTTTTTCCAATAAATTGTTGACGGATCCAGAGGCTTGGTTAGATTCACATTCAATACTTGTTTTTGTCTGACAGTTAATGAATAAGTATTGATGTGTTCTTCCATCGAACAGACATAATCTCTGCATGCCTCTTTTTTGTGTGATACTAGTAGCAATTCATGCTTAATACTTGGGTATTTGGTTTAGGATTATATTATTGAAGGCAATGGCACCCCACTCCAGTACTCTTGCCTGGAAAATCCCATGGATGGAGGAGCCTAGAAGGCTGCAGTCCATGGGGTTGCTGAGGGTCGGACACGACTGAGCAACTTCCCCTTTCATGCATTGCAGAAGGAAATGGCAACCCACTCCAGTGTTCTTGCCTGGAGAATCCCAGGGATGGGGGAACCTGGTGGGCTCCCGTCTATGGGGTCGCACAGAGTCGGACACAACTGAAGTGACTTAGCAGTAGAAGTAGCGGCAAGATTATATCTTTCCTTCTGCGTTTCTTAGTTAGAATACTCCTGTAAAGAAAAACTTCTGCTGGTTCGTTATCTAATGTTACAGTTCATATAGGAAAAATTGGATAAATGCTTGAGTCTTTGACCTTATTCCCAGGTTTCAGAAAGAAGTAAAAAAGGCCCCTTGCATACCTAGCATTCTCCAGTGGTGATTAAGGATTTGGGTTTGTTTGTTTATGTGATATGGATTAAACTTTGAGTGTTTCTAACCATTTTGGTTATTATAGTTGCTCAGGTTGACTTGTCTTTGGTCATTAGTAGCTTCTTCAAGTCCTTATGACATGATCCAAAAGTCTTTTGTAGTGTCCGTACTGTTGCATATGGCAAGATAAACCAGGGTTATTTTATATATTTACTGACCCATTATAGGTATCGGCCATTGTACAAGGCAATCTAACTCCTTTTACTGAGAAGTGGTATTTGGAGGCCACAGTTTGTACATAAATAAGTTTCTGATGTTTATACTTTTCAGATTTTTTTCCTAGGCACTGTTTGTGGGCTGGGTGTTGGAAGTATCTATATAATAATGTGCAATATATATATATGTATCTTGGGGCATTTAAAAAATGATAAACAGACTTGTTATATAGTATAGTTTCTCACAACTCAGTAGTATTTATCCAATGTCAAATGTGTACATTTGAGGCAGGGATTGCACTCTCTCCTCAAAATCACTCTCGCCTTATCTGCTTGGGCTCTGGGCTACCCAGTCTCCCAGCCATCTCTGCAGGTAGCTGTGGCCAGTGTGACAGCAAGCAGTATTTATACTCTCATCATTAGTCTATTGAATGTCCCCTCCCCTATCCTCAGGAATTTTGGCTATTGTCAATGTGAGGTTTTTTGTTTTGTTTTTTAAAAAAACAATCTGGTAGGATAAGAATGGTACCTTACTTTTATTTTTACTTCCTTGTTTGTGTTGCAATTGAGCATTTTTTTTTAATGCTAAAAGCTGTTTTTTCCCCCTGTATATTCACTGTATATTCACTTTTTTTCTTATTAATGAAATCTATCCGTTCCTATACTTCTAATGGACTTTGACATCTTTTAAGAAGTTCTCCATCATGTTTCTTTTCTGATGATTTTCTTGGCCTTTTGCAATTGACTATCAGAATAGCTTGTTTAAAAAAAAATGCAAAAACCTTATAAGATGTTGGGTTGAATTGCATGAAACCTATAGATTATTGGGGAGAATTTCTTTAATCCCAAATTAGTAGTATCTTTAGGCAGCTACTGATGTGCAGCAAACAACCACACTTCTCAGGGCATGTGATAATATGTGCTCATTTCTTACTTTGGTGTGGATCATCTAGGGTCACTGACCCAGTCCAGATGTGGCTGGGGCTCCACTTCAAGTTTCATGTCCAGCTGAGAGGGCATGAAACCTCACTGCAGTTTGGACTCAGGTCAGCTCTAAGGGTCTTCTCTGGGCTCCAGCCAAATAGCACCAGCTTTTTAGAGGAAGCCCTTCTCCTTGTGATGGCAGAGATGCAGAGGACAAGCAGAAATATGCAATGCCTCTGAAACAGGGATGGCGCACTGCCATTCCTGTCCTGATCCTATTGGCCAAGAAACAGCTCCAAGTTGTAGTTGGGGGCAGTGAAGTACAAGCCAGGATTTGTAGGAGGAACTGCTCAGTTACATGGCAGAAAGCATGTATCAGGGAGAGTGAAAAGCTGCAGCTAATAACATAGCATGCCATGCATGATAAGAAACCTAATGTGTTACCCCGTTTGTTCAGTTCCATCAGTTCTTCAATGCTCAGCCTTCTTTATGGTCCAACTCTCACATTCATATATGACTACTGGAAAAACCATAGCTTTGACTATATGGACTTTTGTCAGCAAAGTAATGTCTCTCCTTTTTAATATGTTATCTAGGTTTGTCATAGCTTTTCTTCCAAGGAGTAAGCGTCTTTTAATTTCATGGCTGCAGTCACCATCTGCAGTGATTTTGGAGCCCAAGAAAAGAAAGTCTCACTGTTTCCATTGTTTCCCCATCTCTTTGCCATGAAGTGATGGGACGAGATGCCATGATCTTAGTTATGTGAATGTTGAGTTTTAAGCCAGCTTTTCACTCTTCTCTTTCACCTTCATCAAGAGCTCTTGAGTTCTTTGCTTTCTGCTGTAAGGGTGGTATCATCTGCATATCTGAGGTTATTGATATTTCTCCTGGCAATATTGATTCCAGCTTGTGCTTCATCCAGTCTGGCATTTTGCATGATGTACTCTGCATATAAGTTAAATAAGCAGGGTGACAATATACAGCCTTGACATATTCCTTTCCTAATTTAGAACCAGTTTGTTGTTCCATGTCTGGTTCTAACTGTTGCTTCTTGACCTGCATACAGGATTCTCAGGAGCATGTAAGGTGATCTGGTATTCCCATCTATTTGAAGAGTTTTCCACAGTTTGTTGTGATCTACACAGTTAAAGGCTTTAGCATAGTCAGTGAAGCAGAAGTAGATGTTCTTTTGGAATTCTCTTGCTTTTTCTATGATCCAACGGATGTTAGCAATTTGATCTCTGGTACCTCTGCCTTTTCTAAATCCAGCTTGAAAATCTGGAAGTTCTTGGTTCACATATTGTTGAAGCCTAGCTTGTATAATTTTGAGCATTACCTTGCTAGCATGTGAAATTGTGTGGTAGTTTGGACATTCTTCGGCATTGCCCTTCTTTGGGACTGGAATGAAAACTTGGAATTGGATTGGAGTGACCTTTTCCAGTGCTGTGGGCACTGCTGAGTTTTCCAGATTTGCTGGCATGTTGAGTACAGCACTTTCACAGCATAATTTTTTAGGATTTGAAATAGCTCGTCTGGAATTCCATTACCTCCACTAGCTTTGTTCATAGCAATGCTTCCTAAGGCCCACTTGACTTCACACTCCAAGATGTCTGGCTCTAGGTGAGTGATCACACCATTGTGGTTATCTGTGTCATTAAGATGTTTTTTTGCATAGCTCTACTGTGTATTCTTGCCACCTCTTCTAATATCTTTTGCTTCTGTTCGGTCCATACTGTTTCTGTCCTTTATTGTGCCCATCTTTGCATGAAATGTTCCTTTGGTATCTCTAATTTTCTTGACGAGGTCTCTAGTCTTTCCCATTCTATTGTTATCCTCTATTTCTTTGCATTGTTCACTTATTTCTTATCTCTCCTTGCTATTCTTTGGAACTCTGCATTCAAATGGGTATATCTTTCCTTTTTCTCTTTTGCCTTTTACTTTTCTTTCCTCAGCTATTTATAAGGCCTCTTCAGACAACCATTTTGCTTTCATAAACACATTAAGATAAAGATCCAGAGATTCTTTTGGTTTTAAATAATGAGATTGATAATTTTTATAAAGGAGATGTCATTTTGCTAATGAAAATTACTTACTTAAACCGTGGAGTAATCAGACCAGCAAACCAACCTTGCAAGTTATCAAATAATAATACATAATTTATTTCAACATTAACTGAAATTTTTTTTGCAGGTTGATGCTGCAAGATAATCAGAATTTGGAAGCACTGAGAATGCTGGCCCTTTACTATTTGTGTAGGGAGGGGGATATAGAGAAGGTAAGTTGTATTGTACTATATAACTTTCCTGTATTAAATATATGTTTAGTTACACACACATGCACATACTAAAGAGCCTTGAAGTGCTTTTAGAGTGTATATCATGGCAATTTTTAGTTGAGTCCTAGAAATATACCTTAACAAAGGTGGGTATCTTAAATCACCTAGTAAAGCAAAAGTATCATATAGTTAAAATTACCCTTGAAAGCTTTAAAAATTATTAATTACAGCAGATGCTGTTTTTATGTAAAAATCATGTGTCATATGATATATGATTAATGTAACAAGTGGTACTGGTTATAGAAGAGAACATACAAAATATAATTCATAGTACTTTTACAATTTTATTGAGTTTGCGTAAGTTAAATGGGTTAGGATGAAATCCCATTGAACCTTATAAGGCACACGTTTCTCTGGTAATGAACACATTGACTATATATTTTGGTTTATGGGATGCCAAAATCCACTCTGAAATCAATAATATTATAACAGATAATAGATTTAGACTCTTACCTAGGGTTAAATGGGTTAATGTGATAGTACTTAGTAAGTACTTCAGTAAATACTAGAAGAATCTTAGTAGGAGCATATCTGGAGTAAATTTTCCAGGCATTGAAATTATTTTTCAATAATCTGATTTTTTTGGTCTCAAAAATATTTTAAATATAATCCAGGCTATGTAGGTAATCCAAGGACTGACCTCATATAATATTAATGTTTGTAAATAAGTTATCATTCATATCTCACATGTGTCATAAATTATTGGAGAGGGAGCTTGGCATGTATAGTTAACTGGATATTATAGGTGTCTTTGAATATTTGGATATCACCCAAAGGTTTCTATTCAGTAACAACTATTAAAGAAGCACATTTTATAATGCAATTTTTACTTATAATCATTGCACTTTTTATGGAAGGATCCTTTACCTTTTTGTACCATATGATTTCATTGGAAGAAGGGGAATTGATAAAAGCAAAGATTTTTTTAACATATAAATACTGATTTACTAATGTACATGTCATGTATTATGCTATTTTTATTCTTAATGTATTTTAAAATTATACTGAATACTTTTGTTTTAGGCTGCCACCCAGCTGGAAAACTTAGGAAATGCGTTGGATGCCGTGGAACCACAGAATGCTCAACTTTTTTATACGATCACAATAGCCTTCAGCAGAACTGTAAGAGTACAGCAAAGCTCTGTTATTCGTAGCTGGCAATATAAAATTAGTCACAAATGTTGAAGCACCAAAAAGCATATGGCCTAGAGTGAAAATACTTGAAAATTCATAGATGTGCCTATGAATATGTGATACATTCTTAAGGGAGGTAGTTCAGAGGAGATACAGTTTCCAGCTATAAAAGGCCATCATGGAGGGTTCATGGAGGAAGTGGCACTTGTGAATCCTTTAAGAATAGGGAAGTGCCTTCCAGACGAAGGAAATGGAAAGTGATTTATTTTAACCAGAGCATAGGATTTATGACTAAGGTTGTTCTTTCCTTTATGTTTTTAAAACTGTTTTTTAAATATTTTAAAATAAGTAATGGAATATTAGGGTTGAGGAAATGGTTTCTGTCTTACTTTTTGTAATAGTAAAGAAATTATTTTTATGACAAGCACCCATAAAGAGGTAATTGGAAATGGAATAGATAAATATAGCAGAATCTTAAAACCAATACAAGAAACGAGAGGATTGAAACTATGCTAGAAAAAAATAAGGAAAAGGGCAGACTGAGTAAAATAATTATTAAAATAAAGTTGAAAGAAAATAATTAAGTTTATTATTGTTAGATGACATGAATAAACTGAATTCTCTTAATTAAAAACAAAGGTTGTCAGATCATGTGAAATTTAGGGGAACTGCTCCCCATTACAGAAATTTGAGTTAGTGGGGAATATTAACATTTTTTTATTTACCTACTGCAGACATATGATTGTTACTAGTTTACAGCAAATCAAACAATTTAGTAAGTAACAACTCTTCAAAGTAATGATGTTCAAAAAGTATATACTTAATTCTGACAACATTGCCATTTCCTGAAATATTTTTGAAGGCGTTTTTTCAAGAAGATTATAAGGCGTGGTTCTCACTAGTGGCACACTTGTCTTTAGGGGTAAATCATATTCTTATCCTAGTTTTCAATGCAATAAAAGTTCAATAAAATATATACATCTCTCTATATTATGCTATATCTACACACACACATATGTAAATATATATAAAACCTTAAATAATGATTTTCTTCTCTAATTATAAGACAGTCATGAGACAGTTTAAAAAGCGAGTTATAAAAAATATGCTTGTGGAGTAGCATAGAAGCAATACATTTTTCAAGAGAGCTGTTTTTTAAAAGCACGACTCATTAGGATGTTTAAGTTCTGATAGGATATAAACTGTTGATGCACTATCTAGATAGTAAATACAGTAGATTTATTATTCTTCTAATTTTTTTCCTATATTTTTCATCTGTGAAATGCAAATTATTCATATGTACATTTAGAAAAAACAAATTCTTCCATCTTCGTAGACTTGTTTTAGTTTAACTTAATTTTTTTTTCTTTTTAGTGTGGACGTAGTCAACTCATTCTTCAGAAAACCCAAACATTACTAGAAAGAGCTTTTAATTTAAATCCTCAGCTGTCAGAATTTGCTACAGAGCTTGGATACCAAATGATTTTACACGGGAAAGTGAAAGAGGCCTTGAAGTGGTACAAGACCGCCATGACACTAGACGAGACCAGTGTCCCTGCTCTCGTTGGTATGGCAGCTGCATCTATGAGCGTTCCTCATACAGAGGCAAACAACGATTGGTTTTAACACCTGCCTTTAAAGAAGAAAAGACATATCTTGTAGTTTTCTAAAATTAAACAGTTCTCTACTATCTACAGCAGAAAAAAATCATGTACCTTTAAAAATAGAATTTTTGTTTCTTAGAAACTATCTGCAGGTAATAGATTTTTATGAGATAATTCCCATAAATTAAGAATTCCTTAGTAACTGATTTTATGTGGGTACAAAGCTACCCATTTCCTTTTACTCTTTTTCTTTTTTTAATCTAAAACTTTGTATTATGGCCAAAAAGAAAAAAACCTTGTTTAATATTGTTTGTGTTAACTTGAGATGTACATGCCTGAAATGATGTGGATTTTTCCCATTTTCATCTGTTTCCTTTTTAGGATTTATCCAGTGTCAATTAATAGAAGGGCAACTACAGGATGCAGATCAGCATCTAGAATTCCTTAGTGAAGTTCAGCAGTCTTTTGGAAAATCGGCGGTATAGTATTTTATTTTATCAGGGAAGATTGTAACTACTTATAAAATATGAAATTTTAAATGTTTAAAAATTTAACAATGGGATTAGAGGAGTAATGTACTAATTTTAATATGTAGTTACATTTATTAATTTTCCACATGATGTTAAAAATCCAAGTAAACTAATATTTAAGTTTGAACAAATAGTGCCTACAAATATCTCTTCATATACATTTGAAATCTAAGTAGAAATAAATGGCTTTATAACTGTATGGAGTAATTTATGAAAACTACTTATTTTCCAGGAATTAACCTATTTACATGCAGTTCTCGCTATGAGGAAAAATAAACGACAAGAAGAGGTTATTAATTTGTTAAATGATGTCCTGGACACTCATTTTTCACAGTTGGAGGACTTACCTCTTGGCATACAGTATTTTGAGAAGTTAAATCCTGATTTCTTGCTAGAAATTATTACAGAATATCTGAATTTCTGTCCAATGCAGGTGTGTATTTCTGGGACTTATTTTCAAAGATGCATTTACATGATGTTTTATAAAAGGTACTAATTATGTTCTACAGGTTAGACTATAAAATGAAAGTATTTGTATCTATATTAGTTGAAATAGTTTTTAATGAAAATATTTACAGTAATGATAACTATCAACTAATAAATGTTTTGGTTTACAAATGTTCATTTGTAATTCATAAAATCTTAAAATCTTGAATTTAAACTATTAAAAGTCATTTAATTTAGGCACCCACCTTATATTAGAATCTACTCCATAATATCCTCATTAAGTGTCCATCCCACCTTTGGATTCACTCAAAGATAAAGTTCTTATTTGTAACTATGATTATTAGACTGTATTTCCTGTGTTAAGTCAGATTTTGCTTTGTGTTAAAAAAACTCAGCTATTTACTGGTCCTCCTTTTGTTCTCTGCAGTGACATGGAGCAAGTCCAGTTACTTAGTGTATTCCTCATTCATAGAACAGACCTGCAGATGTTGGAAATTAATTTTCCTGTTTCTGAACAATTCCAGGTTTCCAACCATTTCTTTTTTTATGACATAGTTTGAGATCCGTGGTTGTGAGCCTGAGGATATTCTTGATTTTATCAGTGCCTGATTAAGCTCACTATTCCAAATATGGATTTGGCCTGAAAAACTTAGATCAGATTCTTTGCTTCCTAATTCTGGATATCCATCAGTTTCTTTTTTGTGAATCAAATTACATTATCGACCCCTGTAGATTTAACAGTTAACCAGAGTCCTTAGACCTGTTAATCACTGTAACTTTGGACATAAGTGTCAGATCAGATTAGTCGCTCAGTCGTGTACGACTCTTTGCGACCCCATGAATCGCAGCACGCCAGGCCTCCCTGTCCAACACCAACTCCCGGAGTTCACTCAGACTCACATCCATCGAGTCAGTGATGCCATCCAGCCATCTCATCCTCTGTCTTCCCCTTCTCCTCCTGCCCCCAATCCTTCCCAGCATCAGAGTCTTTTCCAATAAGTCAATTCTTCACATGAGGTGGCCAAAGAACTGGAGTTTCAGCTTTAGCATCATTCCTTCCAAAGAACACCCAGGACTGATCTCCTTCAGAATGGACTGGTTGGATCTCCTTGCAATCCAAGGGACTCTCAAGAGTCTTCTCCAACACCACAGTTCAAAAGCATCAATTCTTCGGCACTCAGCCTTCTTCACAGTCCAACTCTCACATCCATACATGACCACAGGAAAAACCATAGCCTTGACTAGACGAACCTTTGTTGGCAAAGTAATGTCTCTGCTTTTGAATATGCTATCTAGGTTGGTCATAACTTTCCTTCCAAGGAGTAAGCATCTTTTAATTTCATGGCTGCAGTCACCATCTGCAGTGATTTTGGAGCCCCAAAAAATAAAGTCTGACACTGTTTCCCCATCTATTTCCCATGACGTGATGGGACCGGATGCCATGATCTTCGTTTTCTGAATGTTGAGCTTTAAGTCAACTTTTTCACTCTCCACTTTCACTTTCATAAAGAGGCTTTTTAGTTCCTCTTCACTTTCTGCCATAAGGGTGGTGTCATCTGCATATCTGAGGTTATTGATATTTCTCCCGGCAATCTTGATTCCAGCTAGTGTTTCTTCCAGTCCAGCGTTTCTCATGATGTACTCTGCATATAAGTTAAATAAACAGGGTGACAATATACAGCCTTGAAGTACTCCTTTTTGTATTTGGAACCAGTCTGTTGTTCCATGTCCAGTTCTAACTGTTGCTTCCTGACCTGCATACAAATTTCTCAAGAGGCAGGTCAGGTGGTCTGCTTTTCCCATCTCTTGAAGAATTTTCCACAGTTTATTGTGATCCACACAGTCAAAGGCTTTGGCATAGTCAAGAAAGCAGAAATAGATGTTTTTCTGGAACTCTCTTGCTTTTTCCATGATCCACAGATGTTGGCAATTTGATCTCTGGTTCCTCTGCCTTTTCTAAAACCAGCTTGAACATCAGGAAGTTCATGGTTCACATATTGCTGAAGCCTGGCTTGGAGAATTTTAAGCATTACTTTACTAGCGTGTGAGATGAGTGCAATTGTGCGGTAGTTTGAGCATTCTTTGGCATTGCCTTTCTTTGGGATTGGAATGAAAACTGACCTTTTCCAGTCCTGTGGCCACTGCTGAGTTTTCCAAATTTGCTGGCATATTGAGTGCAGCACTTTCACAGCATCATCTTTTAGGGTTTGAAATAGCTCTACTGGAATTCCATCACCTCCACTCACTTTGTTCGTAGTGATGCTTTCTAAGGCCCACTTGACGTCACATTGAGGATGTCTGGCTCTAGGTGAGTGATCACACCATCGTGATTATCTGGATCGTGAAGATCTTTTTTGTACAGTTCTTCTGTGTATTCTTGCCATCTCTTCTTAATATCTTCTACTTCTGTTAGGTCCATACCATTTCTGTCCTTTATCGAGCCCATCTTTGCATGAAATGTTCCTTTGGTATCTCTGATTTTCTTGAAGAGATCTCTAGTCTTTCCCATTCTGTTGTTTTCCTCTATTTCTTTGCATTGATCGCTGAAGTAGGCTTTCTTATCTCTTCTTGCTATTCTTTGGAACTCTGCATTCAGACGTTTATATCTTTCCTTTTCTGCTTTGCTTTTTGCTTCTCTTCTTTTCACAGCTATTTGTAAGGCCTCCCCAGACAGCCATTTTGCTTTTTTGCATTTCTTTTCTATGGGAATGGTCTTGATCCCTGTCTCCTGTACAATGTCACGAACCTCATTCCATAGTTCATCAGCACTCTATCAGATCTAGGCCCTTAAATCTATTTTTCACTTCCACTGTATAATCATAAGGGATTTGATTTAGGTCATACCTGAATGGTCTAGTGGTTTTCCCTACTTTCTTCAATTTAAGTCTGAATTTGGCAATAAGGAGTTCATGGTCTGAGCCACAGTCAGCTCCTGGTCTTGTTTTTGCTGACTGTATAGAGCTTATCCATCTTTGGCTGCAAAGAATATAATCAATCTGATTTCGGTGTTGACCATCTGGTGATGTCCATGTATAGAGTGTTCTCTTGTGTTGTTGGAAGAGGGTGTTTGTTATGACCAGTGCATTTTCTTGGCAAAACTCTATTAGTCTTTGCCCTGCTTCATTCCGTATTCCAAGGCCAAATTTGCCTGTTACTCCAGGTGTTTCTTGACTTCCTACTTTTGCATTCCAGTCCCCCATAATGAAAAGGACATCTTTTTTTGGGTGTTAGTTCTAAAAGGTCTTGTAGGTCTTCATAGAACCGTTCAACTTCAGCTTCTTCAGCGTTACTTGTTGGGGCATAGACTTGGATTACTGTGATATTGAATGGTTTGCCTTGGAAATGAACAGAGATCATTCTGTCATTTTTGAGATTGCATCTAAGTACTGCATTTCGGACTCTTTTGTTGACCATGATGGCTACTCCATTTCTTCTGAGGGATTCCTGCCCGCAGTAGTAGATATAATGGTCATCTGAGTTAAATTCACCCATTCCAGTCCATTTCAGTTCGCTACATTTGTCCCTATGAAATTTTATCTCCTCATACTTATCCCATAATTTCAGATTATTCTATCTTTTGGGGTCCTAACTGTCATCTGTTTTATATGGATCTTTGTTGCCTCTTGAGAAACCTATATGCAGGTCAGGAAGCAACAGTTAGAACTGGACATGGAACAACAGACTGGTTCCAAATAGGAAAAGGAGTACATCAAGGCTGTATATTGTCACCCTGCTTATTTAACTTCTATGCAGAGTACATCATGAGAAACGCTGGGCTGGAGGAAGCACAAGCTGGAATCAAGATTGCCAGGAGAAATATCAATAACCTCAGATATGCAGATGACACCACCCTTATGGCAGAAAGTGAAGAGGAACTAAAGAGCTTCTTGATGAAAGTGAAAGAGGAGAGTTAAAAAGCTGGCTTAAAGCTCAACATTCAGAAAACGAAGATCATGGCATCCGGTCCCATCACGTCATGGGAAATAGATGGGGAAACAGTGGAAACAGTGTCAGACTTTATTTTTTGGGGTTCCAAAATCACTGCAGATGTGGCCTGCAGCCTGAAGTTAAAAGACGCTTACTCCTTGGAAGGAAAGTTATGACCAACCTAGATAGCATATTCAAAAGCAGAGACATTACTTTGCCAACAAAGGTCCGTCTAGTCAAGGCTATGTTTTTCCTGTGGTCATGTATGGATGTGAGAGTTGGACTGTGAAGAAAGCTGAGCGCCAAAGAATTGATGCTTTTGAACTGTGGTGTTGGAGAAGACTCTTGAGAGTCCCTTGGACTGCAAGGAGATCCAACCAGTCCATTCTGAAGGAGATCAGCCCTGGGATTTCTTTGGAAGGAATGATGCTAAAGCTGAAACTCCAGTACTTTGGCCACCTCATGTGAAGAGTTGACTCATTGGAAAAGACTCTGATGCTGGGAGGGATTGGGGGCAAGAGGAGATGGGGACGACAGAGGATGAGATGGCTGGATGGCATCACTGACTCGATGGACGTGAGTCTGAGTGAACTCCGGGAGTTGGTGATGGACAGGGAGGCCTGGCGTGCCACGATTCATGGGATTGCAAGGAGTCAGACACGACTGAGAGACTGAACTGAACTGAACTTGTTGTCAAACATCATCTGCCTATGTGGCTCCAAGTAGAACTGAGAATGGAACCCTCTTGTATTACCACAGAGTTCATTCCAAGTTGACATATATCCATTAGCGCTCTTTTATTACAAGCAATAAGCAGATGACTTAACTTTGTTATACTCAACTCACAATTCAACATAGAGATATCATGGCATGCACTATCAAATACTTCATTCCTGAAAGCGTAGTTTTTAGTATTCTCCCTGATTTTTCCCTGAAGTTACAGCTTCAGTAACTGTGTTAACAAGGAAATGAGAATAATGACCTTTCCTTAGGGAGCTCACACTGCCTTTTATTGGTCATCATATCCTTTTCCAGACTTTCATGACCAATTTTTTTCAACTAACCACTCTGGAATTGCACTTGGGATTGATCTCAGTTTCTCCAGTCATGATCTGCTTTCGGTTGCTCATGAGTTGGAAAGCATTTTTCAGTACCCATGCAGTATTTAGAATTCATCCAACAAATGCTTGTAGGGTTCCCAGTGGACTGTTCAGAGTTGGGGAAATAGTTGTGTAAAAGCAAACAATATTCCTTGCCTTCTTAATACATGAATACTAGCAGGAGGAAACTTAATACAATCAATCTATTATGCAGTATATTAGGAGATTACAGGAGAAAATAACAAAACAGAGTGAAAGGGGGTAGTAATTTTAAATAAGGTGGTCTAGGTAGGCCTCATTATGATGGTAAAATTTGGAAAAAAACTTCAAGGTCACGTGGGAATATAGTATAGAGTGTTTCAGGCAAAAGGAGCCATTGTGCAGTGGCCCAAAGGGACAGAGGAGGGCGGCTGGGACCGAGTGAGGAGGCAGGGAGTGGCCACTGTAGGTCTCAGCATAGGAAACTGAATTGGTGGTGATTTCTCTGACTTCAGTTCTGAGAACAGTGGGGAGCCACCAGAGCGTTTCCCACATGATCCAGTTCAGCATTTTAAAAGGCTTCTTCTGGCAGCTGGACTGAGGGTAAACTGTAAAAGGAGCAAAAAATAATCTGTTAAATTGTAGTTGGGTCCCTAGTGCACTGCTGCTGCTGCTGCTAAGTCGCTTCAGTCGTGTCCGACTCTGTGCAACCCCATTTCTCCAATACGTGAAAGTGAAAAGTGAAAGGGAAGTCGCTCAGTTGTGTCCGACTCTTAGCGACCCCATGGACTAGGCCCACCAGGCTCCTCTGTCCATGGAATTTTCCAGGCAAGAGTACTGGAGTAGGGTGCCATTGCCTTCTCCGAGTGCACAGTCATTCTGTTTTTCCATAGTGTAACCTTCATCAGCATGATAGAATCTAATTAGCATTACAATGCTGTTTTCCTGGGGAAATATCAGAAAGGCAGACTTGTCTCTCCAGCTCTGTTTCTGTTACTTTGGCCCTTTTACATATACATGTACATACTTTTTTTAAAAAAAATCAAGCAGATATCTTAGAGATTGTCTTTGTAAGCCCTGGATTTTTTACTATGATTCATTCTGAAATTAGAGGAAAAATGATGGTTGTTTTCAATTAGTAATTTTTAGCAAGGGGCAGATGACATCACAACCTCACCCTGTTACCTGTGCTTTCATTATTTTCAATTGCACTGAAAAAGTAAATATATTTTAAGAATATACACTATATCCATTACCATGTAAAGTTTTAAAAGTCTCATCTTTAAGACACATAAGGACCCTTAGCCCTATAAAAGACGCAAAACTAAATATGAAACTACTGTAGGACTAATAAGACAAAGAATGCTAAAAAAAAATTTATTACCTAGATAAGTGCTTTAGAAATTTCAAGAAGTTGAAGTATTCTAGGCACCAATAGTTGTGTTCTGAAAATTCTTTTGAGCACAGATTTTTTGGTGCCTCAACATTGAAGATACCACATTTTTCTTGTTAGTAACAGTGGCTCCTTGTAGGGTCAGTTGTCAGTAAGAGGCTGTGCTTCAGTTACAAATCTGTGAGTGTGGAGCGTAAGGTTACGGGGATGGGAGGATCGTCCTTCAGATAAAGGAAGGAGCATTAGTAAGGTAAAGCAGTAGAGTAAACGTGGAATATCTAAAATCTAATATCACATTTCTAAGTTGTGAGTGGATAAAGATTGAGTAGATAGCCATTAAAAGAATAAACAAGTGGTCTAGTACTACTTTAGTTATTAAATTCATTATTAATAAAAAGAGAAATTGAGGGCCTAAACACGTCAGACAGAAAAGTGGGGGATATGAGACATTCGGTGTAGTGTACACGCATGTGTTCTGCCATTGGATTTTTACTACGATGACAAAATCTGAATTCTCTAAAAACTGACTTTGCGGTATTCTCGAGGGTGGTGCAGGTTATTGAATTGAATAAAATCCCAAGACAGGTTTAGAATTAGAACTCACATTCCCTTGACTCTCAGTTCCAGCAAGAAACTCTGCCTCTCATTATTCCTTTGAACAGGTGTGTTTCCTTGATAAAGCTTTTGAACATAAATGCTCCTTTCATATGTTATCAAATTAGTAGCTGTATAGTAATTTCACAATTATTTTGATGAGCAAAAGCCATCATTTATATAGTCTGTTCATAGATCTCAGGGAAATAAACTAGTATTAATCTAGTCATAGTGAGATATTGGACAATAAATAGAATAAGAGAAGTTTTAGAAAAGCATGTAGGTTTTGCTCTTCACATTACAATTAATAATGTGTTTATTTTTAGCCTAATACTGTTAAAAACTTATAAAAATGACTTGCTGATTTGTTTTGTTTAGCCTGCAAGTCCCGGGCAGCCTCTTTCTCCACTTCTCAGACGTTGTACCTCAATCCTGGAGACTATAGTCAGAACCGTTCCTGGTCTTCTGCAGGCTGTCTTTCTAATAGCAAAAGTGAAGTATTTGTCAGGTAAGGTGTACATTAAAAGCTTAAAATAACCTTTATATTCTGATGTTGATAAGAACAAGTATTAACAAACTAAGCACTCCTCATATATGAAGAATAGTCGCACAAAATACACATTTTATATATGCACAGTTCATTAACTTTTAACAGAATAAAATTGTACAACTCTTAACTATTTAGTTCTTTAAAAAAGATTACCATAAACTTCTGTGATTCAAATGAACTTCTGGAAAAATATAGTTCTACCACTTTAAAAAAAAGTCCATCAGATAGTACTAAAGCCAGGCAGTAAAAAATTATAGTCTTTAATCTCTCCTTTGAACAGATCATAATCCATCATTATTGATTCATTGGCATAATCAAATCTGATGTTTATCAGGTTTCAGATACTTAGGAAATATATTAATTCCTATCTAGTTTCTGTGATTGGTAATTCATAGCTTTAAAAAAATAACCTCAGTTGTTACTTTAGCGTTTTAGGACATACACATGTTTGGCAATATATATGTAAGTAGACCATCACATATATATATATATATATATATATATATATATATGTATATATATCTTTGCTGGCTACATGCTATGCAGAGTAAATTAAGTTTGTAAAGTCCTGTAGGGCAGAAACCACCTTAAATGTATTCATTCTCATGAACAGTTACTTCCTATATATAACAGAAAGAGTTAAGAGATTGTCTTTACTAATTTTTTGGATCTTGGTTTTAACTATTTTTAAAAAAGAACCAAATTATCAGAAGAGTTTATTTCACCTCTAAAATACTCTAGTTGTAAGAAGTGAGTCTCTGATACCTTCTCCTAAGTGAGTTCTGTTGAGCCACATGATATTTCTACTTTATTTTCAGTTAGAATGGGTGTCACCTACTAGATATTCAAATGGGACTTTGAGTTCTGTTATTAATTTATTAAACATTTATTTTGAATTTTTATATAAATCAGTCTCAGTATATTAATAGTAATATTTCATTGCCAAAGTCTCTAGGAATGAAGTGCTTCCCTTGTGGCTCAGCTGGTAAAGAATCTGTATGCAATGCAGGAGACCTGGGTTTGATCCCTGAGATGGGAAGATCCCCTGTAGAAGGGAAAGGCTACCTACTCTAGTATTCTGGCCTGGAGAATCCCATGGACTATACAGTCCATGGGTTGCAAAAAGTGGGACATGACTGAGCAACTTTCACTTTCACTAGGAATGAAGGGTTTCCCTGGTGGCTCAGATGGTAAAGAATCTGTCAGCAATGCAGGAGACCCAGGTTCAACTCCTGTTTCAGGAAGATCCCCTGGAATAGGAAATGGCAACCCACTCCAGTATTCTTGCCTGGAGAATCCCATAGACAGAGGAGCCTGGTGGGCTACAGTCAATGGGGTGGCAAAGAGTCGGATACGACTGAGCGACTAACTCTTGCTAGGAATGAAAGTCTTGTACATTAACCCCACTGTTAAAAAGAGCAGCCTGAAATACTGTGAAGTAGTGCTGGCACATGTCTAAACAGTAGTATCTTGCTAAGCTGCCAACTGCAGTGACTTCTGGTGCAAACTACCTGGAGTTGGAGCAGACTTACGGGTTAAGGGCACAGTCTCCATCAGATGCCCCAGCTGTAGACAGCAGCCACAGGCTCAGGGGATCCCAGAGCCATATGCATGTCTGACTTGCTGGCTACAAATTTAAGGGTTCTGACGACTCCCATCAGGTTCAGTAGTTTGCTTGAAAGACTCACAGAAGTCAGGAAAGCACTATAGCTAGGATTAGAGTTTTATAGCAAAAAATATCCATCTGAACTAGCAAAAGGAAGAGATGCAGAGGTTGAGGTCTGGGAGGGTCCCACGTGTGAAGCTTGCATTGTCGTTTCTTAGTGGAGTCAGGACACATCAACTTTCTGACACATCAACATGACAAAAATCCCTTGGACTGCAAGGAGATCCAACCAGTCCATTCTGAAGGAGATCAGCCCTGGGATTTCTTTGGAAGGAATGATGCTAAAGCTGAAACTCCAGTACTTTGGCCACCTCATGCGAAGAGTTGACTCATTGGAAAAAACTCTGATGCTGGGAGGAATTGGGGGCAGGAGGAGAAGGGGATAACAGAGGATGAGATGGCTGGATGGCATCACTGACTCGATGGACGTGAGTCTGAGTGAACTCTGGGAGTTGGTGATGGACAGGGAGGCCTGGCATGCTGCGATTCATGGGGTCGCAAAGAGTTGGACACGACTGAGCAACTAAACTGAACTGAACTAGAACATTAGCAGCAGGGAAGCTCACCCAGGGTTCAGTACCCAAGAGTTTTATTACATAGACAGCTCCCCTCTCCCCAGGTCAGGCTGGTATGGGTGACTTAGAGTCCCTAACCCTCTAACCACATGGTTGGGATCTCTGGCCTGGCCAGCCCTTAGTCATATTAGCATAAGTTATCAGGGCTTACCATGAATAACAAAGATACTCTTATTGCTCTGGATATTCCAAGATTTAGAGATGGTCTCCTGGGAACCAAGGCCAGCCAAATTCTTTATTACAGAAGACCCTGACAAAGGCAGAACTGCAGGACAGAAATGAAATTTCTTTCATTTTTTCCTCAAGAGAATTTGAGCTGATCTCAGATAAGAATGTGATATTGATGTGATATTTGTTTGTATGGCCTTTTTTCCCAACAACAATGACCTGTTTCTCTATTTTTAAGTAATTAGTGGCCTTCTAAAGCTAACTGGCCATATTCCTTCTCTTTACCTTTAGAAAAAACAAAAACGATCTCAGTTATTCACATAGTTCTCATTTTTTTTTTCAGGCTCTTATTTGCAAACCCTTCTTTTGGGAAATAATCTTTCTATTTTTTAAAATATATTTATTATTTGGCTGCGTCAGGTCTTGGTTGCAGTATGCGCGATCTTCACGGAATCATGCAGAATCTTTCATTGTGGCGTGTGGGCTTAGTTGCTCCATGTCATGCAGGATCGTAGTTCCCTGACCAAGAATCAAACCTGTGTCCCCTACCTTGCAAGACAGATTCTTAACCACTGGATCACCAGGGAAGTCCCAGTAATAATCACTTTTTTTCAGCTTATCTCCATGATTCTTCTCTTTCCTACAAGAATGTGGGGGTGGTAATTTGCTTGCAAATTTATTATGCTTTATTATTTATTATTATTATTTATTATTATTATTATTAAAATAATCCTTTCTTTTTTTGCCTGTAGAGTTCTGAGTGTTGAATTGCATCAGAATGAAAACTCTAATATTTATTATGCTTGATGGTTAATTGACAGATTTTGATGCTTCATTTAATAAGTTATTGTACTAACTCAGCCAAATTTTTTTCATTAAGCCCTTGTTGTTAAGAAGAATATTTTCTGTTTAAATGGATTCTGTTATAAGAAGGTTGAGCCTTTGGGACCGAAGGCCTGACTGTAAGCCTTATTTTGTTTGTTGAGGTGTCAGGTAAGGTCACAGAGAGTTATTGAACAGATAATAATTTAGGAGAGTTACGCAGGGCTCTGGTCTAGCTGTACCTGCTTAAGGCCAGTTTATGAGATGGCTAAATGTGAATCAGTGTGAGTTATATCACGAAACTTCTAGCACCTAGAGTCTGTGCTGGTGTTTCTCTGAAGAGCCTCTTCCTCCCTTAGCTGTCAGCCCAAGGTAGAATCCAATATTTTGATCACTTTCATTTTGATCATTTCCTTCTGTTTTAAGACTCCCAGATGTAGTTAATATCCTATAATGGAATATAATCTGCAAAAATACTGAGTCACTACTTATACCTGAAACTAACAGAGTAAATCAGCTGTAAATCAGCTACAATTAAAAAAAAAAAAAAGACTTCTAGATATACAATAGATGTGTTTCCAGAATATTTGAATATTTCAGTTAGTATTAAAAGGCATTTAAAGTCTGTAACTCACATTTCTAAATTTCTAGACTATATTCCTATGCTTTTTTGTGTTGTCTTTTGTGCAGTAGTAAAATTTCTGGCCAAGAATGATTGTACAACTAAATCTTTCTTGTTAATGTGGCACTATAAAATTCTAGTTATTTAAATTTCTATGTTTTACATATTTTAAAGAAGTTATAAATTTAAAAACATTAGACAAGGAAAGTAAAAGTACATTTATAGGACGGTCAGTAACAGTGGTGATGGATTCTGATTTTTTCACATCCTCTGATTTGCTCCTTATCACCAAGGGGATGGCCTGGCTTTGGATATATTCTTTCATGCAAACTAGAAAGAAGCGGATGGTGGCGCTAGTGTTAAAGAACCTGCCTGCCAGTGTAGGAGACATAAGAGATGGGTGTTAGATCCCTTGGTCGGAAAGATCCTCTGGAGAAGGGCATGGCAAGCCAATCAAGTATTCTTGCCTGGAGAATCCCATGGACAGAGGAGCCTGGTGGGCTGCAGTCCACGAGGTCGCAGAGTCGGACACGACTGAGCGACTTAGTAGTGGTGGTTCAGGGGGAGTTTAAGCTGCGGACCTCCAGGTCAAACACCGGAACTATCCATACACTGCTCTTCTCCCTCTTCGCTCAGATTTCCTCTTAATCGTTTTTTTTTTTAACTTTGTTTCCTCACCAGGTGATATTGAAGCAGCTTATAATAACCTGCAGCATTGCCTGGAGCACAGCCCTTCCTATGCCGATGCCCATCTCCTGATGGCTCAGGTTTATTTGTCTCAGGAAAAATTCAAATTGTGTTCTCAGTCTCTTGAACTATGCCTGAGCTATGATTTTAAGGTAAGTGTTCCAGACTCAAATGGATAAGTCATATCGCTGTCCTTAAACCTTTAGCAAATGTTTACATGTTCAACTATTTTGTATTTTAGCCTGTAACATTTTGCTAATAAATGCATTTTTTTAGTGGAAAATGTTTTGAACTCGTTAGCAGTAGGAGAAAAAAATGGAGGCACCTGTGGTTTAGTTTAACAAAACTATATGGACTTGGCAACAAAAGACCTGGAATTAGCGTCTGATCTTCCTACCTTTTGCTCTCTGAACCTCAGTTTTCTTTTCCATAAAACTTATAATACTCTACAATTTTAATGAACATTAAATGTACTGTGAATACATATAAAGATAGTTGTAAACTATAGAGCATTGTTGTTGTTCAGTCATTTAGTCCTGTCCTACTTTTTGCAACCCCATGAACTGCAGCACGCTAGTCTTCCCTGTCCCTCACCATCTCCCAGAGCTTGCTCAAACTCATGACCATTGAGTCGATGATGCCATCCACCCATCTCATCCTCTGTCGTCCCCTTCTCCTGCTGCCTTCAATCTTTCCCAGCATCAGGGTCTTTTCTAATGAGTCGGTTGTTGTTATCAGATGGCCAAACTTTAGAGCTTCAGCATCAGTCCTTCCAGTATTCAGGATTGATATCCTTTAGGATTGACTGGTTTGATTTCCTTGCAGTCCAAAGGGCTCTTGAGAGTCTTCTCCAACACCACAGTTTGAAAGCATCAATTCTTTGGCACTCGGCCTTCTTTATGGTCCAACTCTCACATCCATACATAACTCCTGGAAAAACCATAGCTTTGACTACATGGACCTTTGTCAGCAAAGAGATGTCTATGCTTTTTAACATAGAGCATTGTGCCAAATATTTTTATGTTTTAGGATTTTTATTGTTTGTCTCTTTCTTGGACCTTGATTTTTAATAACTTTGGATACATCATCACAGAATGCCTAGTCATTTTGAAAGTTGGTATGTAGTTTGAGGACATAAACATGCTAGATTTCTATCCAAGACGTTCAGTGTAAATATCCCATATCCCTGAGCATTACGTAAAATCCTAGGTTCAGGGGCTTCCTGAAGTCACGTTAGGAGCTCCTCAGACTTTCTGTTTGTCTGGCAGTTCTTTGACTCTTTGATGTGAGAACCCTTTAGTTAACTGGAGAATTCAAGTTGCAGGCAAGGTTTGCAGAAAGTAACACCTGGTTCTTAGAATGGTAGTTCTTAAGACTAATGAGACATTATGACCCCAGTGCCAGCACCCCACCCAATAAATCAAGATCTCTGAGATCAGAGCATAAACGTGATTGTTTACACAAGGACAACAGGTAAACTTGATGCCTAGCTCTGGCTCAAACCCAGCCTTAGGAGGACTATAGCCATCCTAGAGGTTAGATGGCTGCCACATCACCTCATTCTGTACCATCTTCTTTTCTTGACTCCTTCCTCATCGTCTGTCATTCTCTTATTTTTTCTGTATATGCTTTTGGTAGCCAAACTAAAGACAGAAGCTTCAATAGTACACATTTCAGAGTAGTATCAAAGGGTAAAAACCCATGTTTGGTTAACATGCCCTGAAATGTTTAATCTTTAAATTAGAAAATAAAAAGAAACTGTAGAAATCTGATAACTTATATTTCAGTACAAGAAGTCTCAGATAAAGAAATTTCATTTTCTGAAAACTAAAATAATTTCTTCGAATATACTTGCTGGCCTTCTAAACTCTGTGTGCAGTTTCTCTCCTGTCATGGTAGCAGCACCAGGGGAATGCTAGGTAGTGGCAGGTTACCTGAATTCTGATGTTTCAGTAAATGATCAGAACATGAATAAGAGGACAGAAAAGGACCTCATGCATTCACAGGGTGGACTGTCCTCAGCATTCCTATTATCACAACATTTTATGGATTGTAAACTATGTGTTGATATTGCAAGCACTCCAAGGAAGGATTTCTGAATATTATTTTTTCAGGTGAGAGAATATCCTTTATATCATCTGATAAAAGCACAGTCACAAAAGAAAATGGGAGAAATAGCAGAAGCAATTAAAACTCTGCACATGGCAATGAGTTTACCAGGAATGAGGAGAATTGGATCTTCCTCAAAGTCAAAATACAGAAAAACTGAAGTTGATGCAAGCCATCGTTTATCAGTCTTTCTTGAGTTGGTAGAGGTTCACCGTTTAAATGGAGAACAGGTAGGTCAAACTTAATTCAATTGCTCAGATCTGAACTTTGTTATCCAAATATATATAGTCATAGGAAATGAAAATGCAAAAATTATTCCCTTGAGCAAGTGGTTAAGTTTAGAAAATTTGTTTCTCATCACTTGGCACCAGATGGAAGCAAACATGAATGCAATTCTGAGAAAAGAATTAGAATCTTGTAAAAAATGAGGAACTTATCATTTATAATCTGTTTTTTAAGTTACAGTGGTTGCTAATCAGTTACTTCATATTTCATATTTTAGTGGAAATTAAGGCTATGTCTAGGTACTTGCCAAACCTCAAAGAATGTCTACTTCACTAACAAATTAACATAAAATGCACTTAATAAGGAGAACCAATTCCATTATAGATTGATTCTATGATGCACAATTTTTTTTTCTTGGTTTAACATTTCTTAAATCAGCTAAGTTGAGATGAATTAAAATAAATGATACTTTAGGTTCATTGAGGTACCAGTGTGGAAATTAAGAAATATTTTCACCTGGAATATAACAAAAATGATGTCTTAGTGTAGGGAATACCTGCTATATAGTGAAGAACCATCTGGTCCAGAGAGCGACTGTGGACTGGATCCCACTGAAGACGCAGTAATGAACATGACGAAGACTTTAGGCTTTGGAGTCAGGCTGCTTCCCCATTTGTTAACTCCTTAGCTGTCTGAGTCTTATTTTCCTTATTGCAAGGTGGGAGGTAATTATAGTAACTACCTTGGAGGATTGTCATAAGAAGTAACGGGTTAATACAATGCTGGATGCAAGGTAAATGTTAATTAAATTATAGTAGCAGCAACTCTTATGTAGCAACTGCTGTTGTCATAGTTATGAGAACACTTTTCAGCTAACAAATACGTCATCTTAATTTGGTCTCTGAGTTTTAAATTTTTGTGCTTTTCAAAAATCGATCAATATATCACAAATATCAAAACTGTACTAGCACTTATTGTTCATTCTGTATTAGAAGAAGACCCTCATTTGTAGTGTGATATGTTACAGTTTTGAATGTTATTTTGATGTCACCCTTACAGCACGAGGCAGCCAAAGTTTTACAAGATGCCATCCATGAATTTTCTGGGACGTCTGAAGAGTTGCGTGTCACTATCGCTAACGCAGACCTAGCTCTGGCCCAGGGAGATGTGGAGAGGGCTTTAAGCATGCTTCGGAATGTTACAGCCGAGCAGCCGTATTTCATAGAGGCCAAGGAAAAAATGGCAGATATATATCTGAAGCACAGAAAAGAGAAAATGTTATATATCACTTGTTACAGGTAAATGGGTCTTTCAGCCCATTATATTTTGACACATGTATCTCCTAAAATTAATCCCCAAACTTCTTTCTTCCTTTTAACTGCTTTTCGTATACTTTAATAGATCCCTTCCTTAATGTGTTCTTGCTTCTTCTACTGTGACCAGCCACAATCACTCTAACCAGGTTACACTCTCCCTAAAACCTAAATCATAGTAATTAGGATTTATTTCAACCTGTGACTCCCTCCAGCTTCTCAGCTCAGTCTCCCTCCTCAGGTATTATTTTTGGACCTTGAATCTTCCTGGGTGGGAAGGAAAAGAGCAACAATTATGTGTCTTCTAATAGCTTAAAAGCATTATGTAATGTAACAATTCAGGGACTAAATGGTCATGTTTAGCACTGTCTCATAGCAGAAGAAAATTATGGCTTAGTATACATTGCACTAAAGTATGGATTACAGAAATGGCAGGGGTTTAAAGTATCATATGCTGATGCCCTTAGGATTTAGTGGGATACACAACACACAGACGTGAGTGTGCACATGCACACACAGGTTGCTCTTACACTTCTCCCCAAACAAAAAGATAAAGATACAAGCACATAATCCATGTGAAAGAAAATTAATGTTTTTATCCTTAAGAATTTTGATGAATTGAGTCATGTTGATTCATCTATATTTTGTAAATATCAAAGCCCAGAAATCTGTTCACATTCTTTGTGGTTACTGAGTGATGCAAAGAAACTGAAGAGTACCTCCTGTATAGTTGAATGGGCGGGAGCTTCCTAAATTATGTTTTCTGTGATGTTTCTAAAAGATCAGCACTATCATCTCTAATGATATGACAGTGTTTTAAAATTGAGTACATGTATTGGATCCACTATAGTAGAGTAGTTAAAAGCATAGTTTTTTATTTTATTTTTTTAAGCAGATCTGACACATTAGCTATGTAGTAAACTCTTAGCATTATCTGTAAAGTCTTAGTTCTCTTTTCTCATTAGTTTTTGGACCAATTAAATGAGATGTTCACTAATGACTTAGCACCATATTACTTGAGCAACTTTGGTATTTTCACCTTTAGCAGTTTACATTTTGTAGATAAAAAGAAGCAGCAAATACTAAAGTAGAAGATTTTGTATTTTTATCCCTGTATATGACTTACACCATGAATATCAGAGCTCAAAACACATAGGATGACAATAAGTATTTGTCATATTTTGGAACTTCATTCCCACATCATTTTAGAATTAAGGAGAACAAAACATATTTCTGGATAATGAGAGCTTACATATTTACTGTCTTGTCAGTATACTTCTACCTGCTTTTCAGGAAATGGAAAATTTAATGAAAAAAATTGTTGCCCTAGAGTAAACAACCTGGTTGTGAGTATTGGTAGGGTTTTAATAGTATGTATTACACTGTGGGATATAAAGAGTACTCAAAGGCTATTAGTTTATTGAAATAAGTGAGCTTTTCTTTTATTGGCTTAGAAGAAGAAATTTGTATTCAGTATGCTAAGTAGACTTCATCTGATTTCCAGAGAAATGGCTGAAAGGATGCCCAGTCCTCGGTCTTTTCTTCTCCTTGGTGATGCATACATGAATATTCAGGAGGTAAAGTTTATGATACTACTGTACCTAGATTTAAAAACAAAAAACCAAAAATTCTTCTTTGTGATTAGTATAACATTCTACGGAAAGGAATTTGGTTTTTTTTCCCTCCATTTTTAATGAGATATAATTGACATGCAGCATTGTGAGTTTAAGATACAACATGATGATTTAACTTACATACATCATGCAGTGATCATCACAGTAAGTTCAGTGACTATCCATCATCTTATATAGGTACAAAATTTTAAAAATAGAAAAAAATATTTGTTCTGTGATGAGACCTGTCAAAATCTACTCTTTCACAGTTTTCATATACGGGTACATATAATGTACCTCACTGTTAATTATTATGTTGTACATTACATCTGTAATACTTTTAACTGGAAGCTTGTACCTTTTAATCACCTTTATCCAGTTCCCCCTCTCATTTTACCAATGTTTACTTAATAGTTGAAGATCATGTCATCACAATAAAAAGGAGACAACCATGACATTTAAAAAGTTGTAGTTATTTTTTTCAAACGAAGATCCAGTTATTCAGCACAGACGTTTGAAATAGAGATGATACCAGAAGTAAAGTGAGAGTCATCTTTAAAAGGGTGAAAAGAGCTACTGGCTGAGACGGAGTTTTCTTCAAAGGGAAGCAATCCTCTGACCTCTGATTCTGTCTTTTCTAATGACTGCCAGATGAAAAGTCAAGAAGCTATCTCTCAGTTCTCATATGACTACTTATGAGGACCTGGGCCTACTTAATATGGTTGGGATTGTCCTACTAAGTTATACCTGTACTGCTGCTGCTAAGTCGCTTCAGTCGTGTCCGACTCTGTGCGACCCCATAGATGGCAGCCCACCAGGCTCCCCCATCCCTGGGATTCTCCAGGCAAGAACACTGGAGTGGTTTGCCATTTCCTTCTCCAACGCATGAAAGGGAAAAGTGAAAGTGAAGTTGCTCAGTCGTGTCTGACTCCTAGCGACCCCATGGACTGCTACCTACCAGGCTCCTCCATCCATGGGATTTTCCAGGCAAGAGTACTGGAGTGGGGTGCCATTGGTGACTGTCATTTCCCTGAAATTGTTAATGTTTCTGGAATTAATATGTGCTTTATTAGTCTTGTTAAGTTTTCCAGATGTAGAGCTTAGTTATAGAAGTGTTGCCATTTAATGGGAGCCAACTAAGCTGTTATTTTATTGCTTATTTTTTGTATCTGCCAACATTAGCCTGAGGAAGCCATAGTAGCGTATGAGCAAGCACTAAATCACAACCCAAAGGATGGAACATTGGCAAGCAAAATTGGGAAAGCTCTTGTGAAAACTCACAACTACTCAAAGGTAAATACTTCACATTTTTAGATATATCTGTTGGATCAAATTTGCGAACCCTGCTCGTTGAGAAATCTTCAGCAAGCACTATTTGTATCTTAATGGTTGGAAACCCCAAATTTGTTTTTACAAACTGGAATTTGTGTTAAGGACTTTCTCAGTGTCTCAGATTCTTCTCTGCTTCGTTTTGCAAAGGATGTTGAGACCCTCAAGTTTACGTCAGGCTTCACCTTACACCCAATTTTGCCATCAAGTAAATTAAGATATGTTTACTGTTAACATCTCTTTCATTATGTGACAAAGCATAATAGATATCCTTTCTGTTGAACCAGTTTTGAGCCATGTGCTTTGAGGATTTTTTTTTTTTTTCTGTTTTTTGTTTTCTAGTCAGGATAATGGATTTTCCTCTAATTGTTATATTCTTGCCCTACTCCTTGTAACTGTTGATCATATATATAACACCTAGCAAAGAATTTTCAGTCAGTAAATTTCACTAACTTTTGGAATAAAAATTTTGAGTACTTTTGTTATTTGCTAGAAGAAATTCTAGTTGCCTTCTGTGAAGTTTGATTCTGTAAGAAAAATGGCATACTTAACCAATAGTGCAAGTCCGTGTATAAGCTGCTTTTAGGTTACTTCCAGTTGCTTTAAGTCATAATGTGTGTAGGATCTATGCTTGAATGCCACTCTCACTGCCTTTTCTCTTCCTAACTGAAATGGATTCTGTTTAGGCAATCACTTATTATGAGGCCGCTCTGAAAAGTGGACAACAAAATTATCTCTGCTATGACCTGGCTGAGCTCTTATTAAAATTGAAGTGGTATGATAAAGCAGAAAAAGTTCTTCAGCATGCTCTAGCTCATGAACCTGGTATGAAAATCTAATTTTAATATACCTGATATATCTGATCCTTTTTATTTTGATATTATATTAGTATGTATTACCTCCTTAATATGTGTGAGGTTGATTTAATTTGTCAGAATGTCAATCTACTAAAATAAGATATTCGTGTTATAGAGAAACACTTTACTTTCCAAAGTGACATAAAGGAAGTTTTTTTAACTAAATTTTTATTTCTATTAGAGTACACTTGATTTACAATGTTGTATTAATTTTAGGTGTACAGCAAAGTGATTCAGTTATACATATATATAATATATATACACATACAATATAGCCATTCTTTTTCAGATTCTTCTCCTATATAGATTATTACAGATGACTGAGTAGAGTTCCCTGTGCTATATAGTAGGTCCTTGTTGATTATGGTGATGTGTATTTGTTAATCTCAAACTCTTAATTTATCCCTCGCTACAACTTTCCCCTTTGGTAACCATAAGTTTGTTTTTGAAGTCTATAAATCTGTTTTATAAATAAATTCATTTGTATCTTTTTTTAGTTTCCACATATAAGTGATAATCATATGATATTTGTCTTTTTCTGACCGACTTCATGTAATGTGAATCTCCAGGTCCATCCATGTGGCTGCAGATAACACTATCTCATTATTTGTAATGGCTAAGTAATGGTCCATTGTATATTTGAAGTTGATGCTTAAAGCCTACTAAGTTGAATGCATTTTTAATTCCATAGAAATACTTGCATGAGTCTTGTCAAACCTTGCTTGAAACACTACAGATGGCCTTAAATGTGGATGTGCATTTTTAAAAAGGTTTTAGAGATTAAAGGAGTATGTTCTACTTCCATGGGCATAAGCATATTACATTTATTCAGTATAAATACTTTCATTTAATAATTACTTGCTTAGCACATCCAGTGGTGTACTTAGATGCCTTAGTGCTTACATTAGTTTTTGAGGCAGATAAAATTATCTCCATTTTTAAATTAACAATCGATACTCAGTTTTCTTGATAGTTTATAGGTTCACCTAGCTGATAAAGAGTAGCACCAGGGTTCTGATAAACATCTTAAATTTAACTTGTCTGAAACTGAATTCCTTATCTGCCTCCCCACATCTGTTCCGTGTGCGGGCTTCATCTCAGTAACTTCATCTTTTCTTTGCAGTTTCAGATAGCCAAAATCCTGGCCTTCACCCTGCTCCTTGTCCATTGGAAACCCTCTTGGTTCTTGCAGATATATTCAGAATTCTCTCGCGTCTCCTTATTTCTCCCACTGTCAGCCTGTCCTTGCTTATGTGGATTACAGCAGTAGCCTCCACCTGGTCTCCGTGTTTGCACCCTCAGCCCCACGCCCTGACACAGTCACTCCTAACCCAGCAGCAGCACTGGGCCTTCCAAACAGAGGAAGCCCGGTCCCGCCTGCTCCAGTCCCCCTCGTCTCCCATTTGTCTCAGAGTTAACTGGAGTCTTACAGGGGCTTATGTGGCCTCCACAGGTGCATGCTGCCACCCCCCTGACCTCTGCTTCCAACCTGCCCTCACCATTGTCACAGCCTCCTTGTGGTTCCTTGTACCACCTTTTCTCACCTGTAAAATAGCAATAACAAAACATGCCTCTCAGGTTGAAAGTTTAAAGAAACAATGTACGTAAACCACTTCAAACATAGTATGACGCACTTGATAAATGGTGGAAGAAACAACTTTGTGTTAATTACCTAGAGTTCTTTTAATACTCTTGAGCACTTGCCTTGTACAAGGCTTTAATTGCTTTGCATCTATTATTTAATAATTTATGAACCTGAAATTTTACAATAATTCTATGAGATAGGCACTGTTATTTCCCATACTTTACAGATGAAAGGGAGGGACAGAAAGGATAGATACCCTGTTCAATTTGTATCTTGTTAACTAGCAAATGATAAAGCCTCGATTTGAAGCCAGACAGGTTGACATCAAAGTCAGTGTTTATTATGTATGTGTGTGTGCTTTGTGTGTGTGTGTGTGTGTGTATATACACACTTTTTTAAGTTCTACTATTAAAAAATAGCAGTTATCTTAATTGCATGTACCAAATACCCTATCTTGTCTCTGAAAAACTTCGATAAACGGAAATGCTTACACACTTAATGAAAATTGAAATTCTTACTGTGTCGTTGTATTGTTCTATGTCTAAGAAGAGTCTCCAGTTATTCTACAGTTCTTTAACCTTTCTTTAGGCCACTTTTTAATCATAAATCCTTCCCCCTCTGCCAAATTTGGCCATTCTTCATTTAACTTACTGAATATTATTAAACTTAATTCACTATTTTTCAGAATCAAGTTTAAGAACTTGTAGGAAAATGTAAACATTTTAAATGAGTCATAATTTTCCCAATATATTTTCTTTCATAGTAAATGAACTGTCGGCCCTCATGGAGGATGGACGTTTTCAAGTTCTTCTAGCAAAAGTTTACAGTAAAGTGGACAGACCTGATGATGCAGTCACTTCATTGCAACAGGTAAGGAAAATACCTTCGTTTGTGAAGGAATGAGGGTGGGTGGCGGTCTCAGAAGGAAATATACCACATACAAAAAAAAAAGACAGTCTTTAGGCCCAGCTGTTCTGGAAGGTAAGTCAAATAGAAATAACATTTGAATGCCAGTGGATTGTACTGTTTAAAAATATCATTGCTAATTATTATATAACAATTAGGGAAGGTTGATATTTTCAAGGTTGATATTTTTAATCCTGTTTTACAACTAAAGAAGCTTGGTTTAATAACTTGCAAGAACTCACTCAATTAGTGTCATAGGCAGGAGTTAAACTCACTTTTCTTCTGTTTATTTCTTGCATTTATTTATATCTTCTTTAGTTTCCCTTAATACTTTGTGGTTTTTCAACGTAGAGGTTTTGTACATGTTTCCTTAGATGTATTCCTAAATATAAGTGTCTGATGTGTTTTGATGATTTCTTAATTTCTAGTTTGTTAATAGTATTTTTAGTACATGACTTAAATTTTATCTAATGTATTCTCTGCATCTGTCAAGATGGTCATGTGACTTTTTTCCAATTTTTTTTTCCTGTGGTATATTAAATTGATTGATTTTCAGATGTTAAACCATCCTTATATTCCTGAAATAAATGACACTTTGTGATTTTTTTAAAAAGATATTGCTGGAATTTAAAGATATTTCCTAATATTTTGTTCAATATTTGTGCACATACATTCAAGAGAAAGACTGTTCTCGAAGACATGCTATTTCTTAATGTTTGGAACAATTCAGTATTAGCATCTTTGAGACCTTGAAGCTTTTTTGATGGTAGATTTTTATTAATGGATTTAAAATGTCTAGATTTCAGACTCATCATTTAAAAATTTTTTTCCTTCTAAGTGATGTCCTTAATACCTTCCCAAGAATGGAACAGCTAAGTTGAATAGCCTCAGTGATTTTAGAGACTTAGCATGTTTTACAGGGGTGCTCCCTTCAGAAAGACTAGTCTGATCTATATGCCATTGACAGTATGTGGATGTACTTACTCCCTGAAACCAGTCAATATTTGATTCAATAACTTTCAGGTACTATTAATGTAATAAACATTTACAATTTTTAATGATAGTATCTAGACATCTTTTCTAAATATTTGTTCCATGGTTGCATTTCCTCCTCAGAGAAAAGACTCTCTACTTTTATAGTATTATACTTTTATAGTTTCAAAGATAATTGCATGGCTCATTTGCAAACAAGTACCTTTTGAAGACCTCAATTAAGACATTATCTTTGGATCAGGCTTTGTTAGATTGAAGACCAATCATGTTTAAATAAATCTGTAAAATTATGCTACATGTGAATGATTGAGAATTGTTTCATTTCTTTTCTACTTCTTTTTTTAATTGCTTTTTATCCTTACATTTTACTAGGCTCGAGAATTACAAGCTCGGGTGCTAAAACGTGTTCAGATCGAACAGCCAGATGCAGTTCCTGCACAGAAACATTTAGCAGCTGAAATTTGTGCAGAGATTGCAAAACATTCTGTTGCTCAGCGAAACTATGAAAAAGCAATTAAGTTTTATAGAGAAGCTCTTGTTCATTGTGAGACAGATAATAAGGTCAGTACCTTTATAAAATTTTCAGCACCTTGTAATCCAGATGTCATCTCATTTCCCCAAATGTAAATTTCTTAACAGCTTATTTATAAAGATTTGAAAAGAAATGTACTAAAAATACAAGTTAAAATATTAATATTGGTTTTATAAATACTGTAAAATACATGCTGGCTTGAATTAATAATGTTAGAGTCTAAAAATTATTATGGAACAAGTGATAAAAAGTAAATCTGTAAGCTTTTATGTTCATCTATGTTTTAATAATTACTGTAAAACGATTTCTCAATCTCAAATACCTGAATCTAGAGGATTCAATTCAGTTAACTGAATACCTATTGTGTATCAGTCGCTGTTTAGTGCTGGATATACAAAAGTGGCTAGATTGAATCTCAACCTCAATTGGCACAATGTTAGAATAAATGCAAAGATAATATTAGTGTAGAAAATATATACATGGCATTTTTTGAAAGTTTTTATTGGCTGTATCATTGATTTATAATGTTAGTTTCAAGTATACAGTGAAGTGATTCAGTTATACATAGATTCATTCTTTTTCAGATTCTTTTCTCACATAGGTTATCACAGAATGTCGAGTAGAGTTCCTGTGTTATACAGCGCTCGTTCGTGAAAGTCGCTCAGTCATGTCCAACTCTCTGCAACCCCATGGACGATACAGTCCATGGAATTCTCCAGGCCAGAATACTGGAGTGGGTAACCTTTCCCTTCTCCAGGGGATCTTCCCAACCCAGGGATCGAACCCAGGTCTCCCACATTGCAGGTGGATACTTTATCAGCTGAGCTACCAGGGAAACCCTATCTTGTATACAGTAGTGTGCATATGCTAATCCCAAGCTCCTGATTTATCCCCCCACTACATTTCCCCTTTGGTAACCATAAGTTTGTTTTTGATATCTATAAATCTGTTTCTATTTTGTAAATAAGTTCACTTGTATCATTTTTTAAAAATTAGATTCCACATATGAATGATATCATGATTTTAGTTATTCTGAGTTCACTTAGTATGATAGTCTCTAGGTCCATCCATGTTGCTGCAAGGGGCGGTATTTCAGCTTTTTTGTGAGTAATGTTCCGTTTTAATATGTGCCACATCTTCTTTATTCCTCTGTTGATGGACATTTAGCTTGCTTCCATGTCTTGGCTGTGGTGCATAGTGCTGCTATGAACGTAGGGATGAATGTATCTTTTCTAGTTATGTGTTCTCCAGATATATGCCCAGGAATGGGATTGCTGGATCATATGATAGTTCTATTTTTTATTTTTTTAAAGAAACCTCCATACTGTTCTCCATAGCGGCAGTACCAATTTACATTCCCACCAAGAGTGTAGGAGGGTTCCCTTTCTCTACACCCTCTACAGCATTTGATGTAGACTTTTTTTGGGGGGAAGGATAATTTTTTTCACAGAATTTTATTTTTTGTCAAACCTCAGTGTGTGGCTCAGCTGGTAAAGAATCTGCCTGCAGTGCAGGAGACCTAATGTAGACTTTTTGATGATGGTCATTCTTGACCCAGTGTGGGGTAACACCTCACTGTAATTTTGATTTGCATTTCTCTGATGAGTAGTGACACTGAGCATCTTTTCACCTGCTTTTTGGCCATCTGTATGTCTTCTTGGGAGAAATGTCTGTTTAGATTTTCTGCCCATCTTTTGGTTGGGTTTTTGTTTTTTTTTTTTTTTTTTTTTTTTTACTTTTTTAATATTGAGCTGCGTGAGCTGTTAATTTGGGAGATTAATTTCCTCATCACATTGCTTGTAAATATTTTCTCTCATTCTATGGGTTATTATGGTTTCCTTTGCTGTGCAGAACTTTTCAGTTTCATTAGGTCCCATTTGTTAAATTTTTTTTTTCATGACCAGGAGGTGGATCCAAAAAGATACTGCTGCAGTTTATGTCAAAGAGTGTTCTGTGTTTTCCTCAGAGCCTTTTATAGTGTCCAGTCTTGCATTCAGGTCTTTGATCCATACTGAGTTTATTTTTGTGTGTGGTGTTAGAGAATGTTCTAATTTCATTCTTTCACATGTTTCGTGTAGTTTCACGAGCGTGTGTCTTCCTTCACGCCTCTCTCTTGACTTACCCGCCAGAAGGGAGCAGGAAATGGCGGCAGTCAGTTCCCCACAGGAACCGTCTGTTAGTGCTGATCTCTAGGATTTTCTACTCTCAGTCTAGTAAATGGCTAAATATTTAAGTGATGTAAAACACAAGACAACCATGTTCTAGAATTTGACGTTTAAGATTGAACATTTTGAATTAACATAGCTCTTTCAGACATAAGGCAAAAATAAGTGTTTATTAAGTCACAACCAAACAGGTGCCTCGTTCAGTGATGACTAAAGTGACTGAAATCATAGTTGTAAGTCTGGAGCATGTCTGCTGTAAGCCTTTTATTGATATTTTACGAATGAGGAAACAGGTTTAGAGAGGTAAAGGGCCGTGGCCCCATCGTGGAGATGCTTGGACTAGAATCTTAGCTGCTTATTTTGGACCTGTTCTTTTCACAATGCTTTGTCTCTACTTTTCAAGTGAGTTACAGCCTGTTTTTCCATAATTTTTCCAGTATAAGAGAAACTAGAGATGAGCAAACCTATAGCTTTACCTGCCTGTCGTGGATGGCATTTTTATTGTACTAACTTTGGTCAGGTGACGTCTGCGCCCTAGACACTTTCCTGACTTTCTGCTCTAGACTGTTTCTGATTAACCTCGCCCTTCGCTACAGATAATGCTGGAGCTGGCCCGATTATACCTGCTACAAGATGATCCTGACGCCTGCCTGCGGCACTGCGCGCTGCTTCTCCAGAGCGACCAGGACAATGAGGCCGCCACCATGGTTAGTCCGGGACACTTCAGTGCCAGCAGGGCCCTCGTGTCTTGTATTTATTCCATGTGGCAGTTTCAAATTTTACCTGATAAAACTAATAGTAGATGTGAGGCCCGGCTCTTGGGAAAATTAATATTTTTAAGATTATTAGCACATTTTTAGTTTTTCTGTATGACTAAAAGGATGCCTGGTCAGGAATGGTTCCTGTGGTCAAGTTACTTAAACATGCTGGAGTTTTTAACAGTTTCAGTCAGACTTTCTGAATTACAGAGAAAATTCTTTGTATAACATTTTAAGACACTGTATTTTAAATAGTTTTGTCTTTCTCAATTTTATGAGGGTTGAGGTTTTTGTTAGCTTTTCAAACAGCTTCATAGATGACAGTTTGTGAGGTTCATAAATGAATCACTATAACTGAAAAATACAAGAACTCTCCCTTTTAAAACACATAATAAGAAAATCTCACTAAATCTTGCTAATTTTATATTCCTTTGAAATATTATTTTGGGTTTTTAAAAGATTTTCTTGTTATTTTTACAAAGTCCAGTGAGGTTTCTTCTCTATGATAACACATAGAGTGCAGTTTCCTTCAAATTTCTGTTTTAAAAATAACTGCTTAAAACATATTTTCTGCTAAAAATAGTTTTTGTGAACAGAGAGATCTGTTTCACATCCTTGACGGATCTCAGTGCTAATCTACTTAAGGTGTACTTGAATTTAAATGGCTCCATTTTATAAAACTTTGCCCTCGTGTTTCTCCTATGTGTCTTCATAGCAGTCAACCTTGATAGGAATAACATGCTTTGTAAAATCACATGGCTGTATTTTTATAACCAACTTTTACCTTTATAGATGATGGCAGATCTCATGTTCAGAAAACAGGACTACGAACAAGCCGTGTTTCATTTACAACAGCTTTTAGAACGAAAACCAGGTAAATATCTGCTGATTTTATCTTCAAATGCAGTTAACGCCCTTTCTCTTTTTGGCTGTTACACTTCTTGGAAAAACCGCAACCATGGTCAAATCCAACACTGTTTATTCCACACCTGCCGTTGAGCAGCTCAGATGATTATAAGGAAAATGACTGGTCATTAAAGTCACTGGTCTCATTTTAAGACCACCAACCCCAGATGTGCCCTCAGATGCTACCAGGCAACCCTACTGCATCTCTGATGAATTCACTCACTGCATCTCTGATGAATTCACTCACTGCATCTCTGTTTTACTCTTCTTCCTCTCGCTTCAAACCTCCGATAACCTTTCCCCTTTCCTCATCCTCAGCTAGGAACCTTCCCTCCTGGCTCACTGAGAGGACATGAATACCTGGAAGAGAAAGTCTCCTGCTTCCTGTCCTCAAGTCAGCCTGCCCCCAGCCCTTTCCCCCTTCAGGCCTGCCACCCCACCTGCAGCACGGCTCCCTGTGGGCACTGGGCGCTCCCCTTGCTTCCGAAGGGTTTGCCTTCTGGCATCCATGTCTCCTGCACCATCATTTTCTTTGCAGTTGGCACGTAAATAGGCTGTGACATCTCCCCACCTTGAAGGCATCAGTAAATACATAACAACCAGCTCCCACCTCTCCATTTACTCTACCCGTCCACTTCCTGCTCCATTTCTCCGGTTTCCTCTCAGGTGTTTCTGTCCGTGTGCTCTTCACTGTCTCCTGCACTCCAGGGAGGCCGTGTCAGCCGGGCGGCCAGTGACCTCCATGTTTCCAGATCCAGGTCTAGTTCTCGTTCTCTGCTTCCCCAGGTCTGACAGTGTATTTAGCACAGCTTATCCCCGCTCCTTCATCAAAGACTTTCTTCACTTCTGGGATGCTGGGCTTACCTGGTTTTTCTTCTCCCAGCTGATCATTCTATTTCACTCTCCTTTGTTAGATCTATCTTCTCTTTATGACTTTTAATTTTCAGAATGTTTTAGACATCTGATCTCAAACTTTTTCCCCGTCTTTAATACCTTCACCACACTCTTATGACTTCATCCAGACCCAGTGTCCTTCATGTCCGGTGTGCAGTCTTGACTCGTCTACACCACTGCCTGTTTGCACTCCCACTTGGGTGCCTGGGAGGCTCTTCAGCTTAACCTGTCCAAAGTAGAACACCAGGTCTTTTCCTTCCCTCCAGACCTGCTCCTTCTCTTTTTCTTTTAGTAAAGGGTATTATCCATTATGCATTTGCTCTGGTCCCCAGCCTTCTAGTTAGCTTTGTCTCTTCTTTTCCTCATACACCACATCCAGTGTGTGAGCGAGTCCCTGTTAGCTCTACTTTCAGAATAATCTAGAATCCCATCACGTTACCACCTCTGCTGCTGCCACCCTGGCTCAGCATCTCTCACATAGACTGCAGCGTTCTTGTAATTCATTTCTGTTTCTACTCCTTGGCTCCAAACAGTTTAGAAATGCTTTCAGCTCAAAGTAGCAGAGGTATCCTCATCCCCCCACTAGACTCCTAGTGACCTAAATAATTATGGCTTTTATTTTACTCTTATGTATCAATAAAAAAAATTTAAAAGTAGATTGTTCCAGCAGTGATTCATACATTCCCTAGCATCGTCAGGAAGTCTGAGTCCTTTTTCTTCTGCTATCATTAGCCAAACTTTCATTCTAACTTTTTCATCCAAGATGACCACCACACCTCTGGGCATTGATGTTTCTGGATGGGGAACGTGGAGGTGAGCCAAAGGGCTTACCTCCCAGTGAATCATCTTTTTTAAAAAAAGAAAAAGAAAACATTTCTAGAAGCACCTCTGTGACTGCAGAAGAGTGGGAAATGTCATCTTGTAGCTGAACACAGTGTCACAAGATTAAAATCAGAACTCTGGTAGTGAAGAAAAGGATAGGAGATACGTGGTAAGCAACAGCCCCAGCAGGTTATGACCTTGAGACTTGTCACTTGCTGTTCCCTCTTCACAGAATATGCTCTGCTTCCTCCCACTCAGGACTTTGCTCCCATGCTGCCTCTTCCTGAGCCTACCCTTCCCCAGCCATCCTACACCACTGACCCCTCATCATTCTCCATCCTCTTACCCTGTTCTTGTTTTTTTGTTTTGTGTTGCATTTGTAGAACAAAACCAAAACTGTGATCTGTTATTTACAAGCATCAAGTGGCCAGGAATTGTGCCTTCATTGCTATGAAGATGTAGAACAGTATCTGGCTGAGTATAAACTTTGAATGAAATGAAATGAATGAATAAATGAAAGAAGAGGGTGAGGGGAAACGGAAGGTGGGATCAGGGAATGTACATTCCTTATGTGTAAAAGAACTTGATAAAAGAATATGTGAACTCAGAGAAATCCTTGAGCTGTCATTCAGTTCTTCCAACCCCTTGTCTCAGGATGATGCCATGGAAGGTTAGAGCTCATGGCTATAGAAGTGGCTGTGCCTCAGGCACAGATAAACTCTGCATGTTGTACTTACTAATGCTTTTAGTTACTAAAAGTTTGGATTTATAGAACAATACTTTCTGCTTACAAATAAAATATTCCTTGTTAGGGCCAAGATTGAAAGGGAAAAATCTTGTTTGACTTCCTCAGGCCGTGTCGTTTCTCCCACTGTCTGCTCCAGCTTCTATTCAAATGGTATTTCAGAGAGTGCTCCTAATCACTCTAACTTCGTACCTCTTCTGCCCACTCTTAAGTCCACCATATGGGCCACCCTTTTACCTCATTTGCCCAAACCTTACTCTCTTCAGGCCTAAGTTGTTTTTTTTTTTTTTTCTGCCATGGCTTTTGTCTTGGCTTCTAGACTCTGTTTTGTCTTTCCTTCTCTGAACTACTGTTTAAGGTAATACGCATACTTTCATTCTGTCCCAAACTTTTTCCATATTACAACATTTCCCTCTGAGCCAGTTATCCAACCTGATTTAAAAAAAAAAAAAAAACAGGTCTCTTCCCTTGTGAATATTTTTGTAAGTCTTTGGTGGCAACATTGCCACTATGTAAGATCTGAAGGAGCCCTTCTCTGTCACAGGAATTTCATATCTCCCAGGTTTCTTGGCACCAGCACTTTTTTCAAATAGATAATAGTGGTGCTCTGGACTGCCTACTTAAAAAGTGGATTATTATAAATTCAGTCTAAGGACCTGTTACTCCAGAATTACTATACAGCCACCAGCATCGGATATATTTCTAGGTACATAGATGATGCAAAGTAAATGTTTACTGGTTAAATGGATCAGTGAATGACTGCGAAATACCAAGTTGTTTAAAAATACAAAATTTTAAGTAAACTTTTATTGTCCATGTGATATTTTATGCTTTTAATCTTGCATTCTATGCTTTATTCCTAGTAGGACTTTATAAACTTATCTACTAGTCAGCTTTTTCAGAATTATTCTCAAACCTGCACAATACTTCCTGTGTGTTATTCTCAGCAGAACATCTTATACTTTAATGTTGTGTTTGAGCTTACTTCAGAAATGTACTAATCTGATTTAACCTAGCTAGTAGAAAATTCTCCTTACAGATCTAATTATTGCACTTTTAACAGATTACAAACCTTTTCTCTCTCAAAACTTCCAGATCATCCTGAGCTTTCCCCCTCCCTCACACTAATTGGTTAGCAAGTCCCATTAGTTCTTTCTGCTCAACGGTGAACTATCACATCCTGTCTTCTCCTAGCCCCCTGCTCTAATTAAGGACTTTATTAACCTGGCGCTAGTGGTAAAGAATCCACTTGCCAAGCAGGAGACAAGTTCAATCTCTGGGTTGAGAAGATCCCCTGGAGTATAAATGGCAACCCAGTCCAGTATTCTTGCCTGAGAAATTCCATGGACAGAGGTGCCTGGTGGGCTACAGTCCATGGGGTCTCAAAGAGTTGGACACGACTGAAGTGACTTCACACGTACCTCTCACATGGGCTAATGCAGTTTCCCAGCTAATCTTCTAGTCTCTAGGCTCTTGCTCTTCCAGGCTATTACAGGACTATCATATTCATTCTAAAACTATTCTTCTGCTTTAAAAAAAGTCTAAAAGTCTAAAATAGAGCATTATTTTGATAATAATATATGCCAGGGTTACCTTTCCATCTGTATTTCATATCCCACTTCCTCTAATTCAGTATACAGCACTCTCCATTCCATTATCAGTCCTGTCTTTGCATATGCTGTCTGCCCTTTGAATAACAAGATCCCCCTCCTGCCCTTCAGGCTGCTGGAAGGTCTGTCCAATGTGAAACCTTTTCTTCCTCCCCCAGGCAATATTAAGAAACGCAATGAAATTCCATAGCACTTCATTCCTCATTGCATCACACTGTGTGTGTGTGTGTTTTTTTTTTAGTAAGTCCTCACTATTCATCATTACTTGAACTAACTTTTCAGAATATAATACATTTCATCTTTTGACAGATTTCTAAAGTGTACAAATTTGTCCTCTGTCGAATTTTATGGTTAACCAAAAGACAAGTTAATGCAATCTAACCTATCAGTGGTAATTATAACTTCAACTAATAATAAATGCACTTCAATAATATTTTAAGGTGATAATTATTCAAGAAACTGGCCTCCTAAGGTTGACTTTAGATTATATCAGCAATATCATACATCACACACATTAGCAAAGTCATACAAAAAATTGGGGGCCAGAAATTTCAACCTAAATTTACTTCTTGTTTAATCCAATATAGCTTTTAGATTCTATGGCTTTTTTATAGGATAGTCCTAGTTTTTATTACAATATTTGGCATTATTTATATATTACTATTGATGTTTGTAGTTTTAAGCTCTTTAATGCTTTTATTTTACTTGGTTTCCATGGTACTCTCAAGGTCAATATTATAATCCTATTTTAAGAAAGTGAGTGATCCCAGACTCAGAGAATTTGAGTAATTTGCTTGAATTTGCAGTCAAAGAAAGATAGAAAGTGAAATTGCTCAGTCGTGTCCAACTCTTTGTGACTCCATGGACTGTAGCCTACCAGGCTCCTCCATCCATAGTATTTTCCAAGCAAGAGTACTGGAGTGGGTTGCCATTTCCTTCTCCAGGGGATTTTCCTTACCCAGCAATCAAACCCGGGTCTCCTGCATTGCAGGCAGATGCTTTACCATCTAAGCCACCAGGGAAGCTGAGTTTCATAGTCTAAGGACAATACAAATATCCGAATCTTCTTTATGAAATTGTATTCATATCATATCCTCTTTTTGATGATACCAAAGGCAAAGGCAATAAAATTTTGAAACCAAACATTATGGGTTAAGAAAGGCAAATGTGGGTGGAGGGTGTGGTCAAGATGGCAGAGTATTAGGACATGAGTTTACCTCCTCCACAAATACATCAAAAATATATCTACATGTGGAATGACTGTCATAGAATATCTACTGAATGCTGACAGAAGACCTCAGACCTCTGAAAGGACAAGAAAATCTCCACATAACCTGGTAGAACAAAAGAAAAAAGAAAAGCAAAAAAGTAAGAAAGGAATTGGAACCTGCCTTCCTGGGAGGGAGCTGTGAAAGAGGAAAGGTTCTTGCACCCTGGAAAGTCCCCTCACGGGGAGATCAGCTGGAAAAGAGGGGGAGCTTTGGAGCCTTGGAGAATGCAGCAACTGTTTTTGCCTCTGGTAGAATGAGGAGAGACCTGCACAGTCAGTGCCACCACTCTGCACTCACCCCCTGAAACACATGTCCACCAATGTGGGTGGGGGCTTGGTAAAGAAGCTCAGGCTTCAGAGATCAGATCCAGGGAGTAAAGTGGGATGGGCTATGCAGAAACCTCAAGATGCTAGAGTCTGCACCTGAGGATGTAGGCAGAAGCAGCCTGGTCTGCTTCAGAGGCTGGGTATCACTCTGTGGGTAGTGTGCAAGGGAAGGGATGGAACTCGCCATTACAGCCTTTTCTCCTTTGTGAGCTCTCAGATGTCAAGATGCAGCCTGCATGAGCTCCAGGAGCAGTTGTAAGCCACCACTGCCCCTAGGGCTTCAGAGGTGGCTGTGAGCTACCACCACTGCCCTCGTCTGTGCTTCAGGACAGGTCTCCAGCCAATGATTCTGTCCTTCTGGACTCCCTGTGCAGTCACAAGCTGCCTCTGTTCCCATTGCATGTTCTAGGGGCATGTATGAGCTGCCACCACTGCTGAGAACCCCATGACTGGGCACCAGCAACTGCATCTGGATACCCTCTTCAAGGGGATAATGACTAGCCCACACTAAGGAAAGAGGCAACAAACATCCATACAATAAACAGCCCTCACGCCAAAAATATTCATCCCACATGAGCTACATAGGGATGCTCCCACATATAAATAGGCCTCCAAGACCACAGTACATAACTATTTCTCCTAAACTCAGAGTAAGAGAAATAGAAGTAAAATGAAGCAGAGAAACCACTCCCAGTTAAAAGATTAAAAGAACTCCCCTGAAAGAACAGGCAATGAAACAGACCTCTTCAGTTAATAGACACCAATCTCAAAAAGAAGATAATGAAAATACTGAAGGAATTAAGAAAGGCTGTCAACAGAAATGCAGAGTACTGTAGAAAGGAACTAGAAAAATGTAAAAAGAAAGAAAAAGAACCAAGGAAAATTAGAAAACTCATTTACCAAGACAAAAACCGAACTAATGACAATGAATAACAGAGTAAATAATGCAGAAGAATGAATATGTAACCTGGAAGATAGAATAATGAAAAACACCCAATCAGGACAGAAGGTCAATGAAAAAAAAATGAAAGCAATATACGAGACCTTTGGATAATTTACCATGCCCATCTATGCATAATAGGGGTTCCAGAAGGGGATGAAAGAGAGAAAGAGCTCAACACCACATGTAAAGAAATTATGGCTAAAAACTTAGCAAAACCTAAAGAAAGAAACAGACACCCAGGTCCTACAAGAAGCACAGAGGTAGGAAATCATTCACACACTAATATGATATCAAAACCAGTAGTTGTGAGGAGAGTACAAATGCAGGATATTGAAAATGCACTTGAAATGAAAAAATCAGCAACTTAAAAGCAATCTTGTTTATATACAGACTGTTATATCAGAGCCTCATGGTAACTGCAAATTGAAAATCTCTAATAGATACAGAAAAAGAAATCCAAACACTGAAGTTAGTCATCAGATCACAAGAGAAAAGGGGAGGGAAGGAAAAACACCTACAAAAACAAATTCAAAGCAGTTAACAAAATGGCACCAAGAATATACATATTGATAATTACCTTAAACGTGAATATATTAAATGCTCCAACCAGAATGTATAGACTGGCTGAAAAATAAACTTAAAATGTATTAAAGACCTAAATGTAAGACTACCTGATACTATAAAAGTCTTAGAGAAAAACATAAATTTTTGACATAAATTGCAGCAGTATCTTTTTGGATCCATCTCCTAGAGTCATGGAAATAAAAACAAATAAAAATGGGTAAACTCTACATAAACTCTAAGGCTTTTTGCACAGCAAAGGAAACCATAACAAAAAGATAACCCACAGAATGGGAGAAAATATTTGCAAATGATGAGACTGATGAGATTAATCTCCAAAATCTATAAACACCTCATGTAGCGCACTATCAAAAAAATAAATCACCCAATCAAAAAATAGGCAGAAGACCTAGGTTGACATTTCTACAAAGAAGACACACAGATGACCAAGAGACTCATGAAAAGATGCTCAGTACTGCTAATTATTAGAGAAATGCAAACCAAAATTACATTAAGATATCACCTCACACCACTCATAATGGGCATCATCAAAAAGTCTACAAACAGTAAACACTGGGGAGAATGGGGAAGAAAGGAAACCCTACTGCCCTGCTGATGGCACTGTGCCTTGGTACAGCCACCATGGAGAACAGTATGGAGGGTTCTTAAAAGCTAAAAATAGAGCTACCACATATGTGAGCCAATAATCCCACTCCTGGGCATATATCCAGACAAAGTCACCCAATGTTCATTGTAACACTGTCTACAACAGGGAAAACATGGAAACAACCTAAATCTTCATTGATAGATGAATGGATAAAGAAGATGTAGTACATATGTACAATGCAATATGACACAGCCATTAAAAAGAATGAAATAATACTTGAAAAAGTACTGCCATTTGCGGGAACATGGATGGGCCTGGAGACTATCATACTAAGTGAAGTAAGTCAAAGACAAATATCATATATCACTTATGTGCTGAATCTAAAAAATACAAATGAACTTATTTACAAAAGGAACGGACTCACAGAAATCAAACTTATGGTTACCAAAGGGGAAAGGTCAAGGAGAAGGGATAAGTTGGGAGTTTAGGATTGATATATACATATACTGCTATACTTAAAATAGATAACTGAGAAGGACCGACAGTGTAGTACAGGGAACTCTGCTCAATATTCTCTAATAGCCTAACCAGGAGAAGAATTTGAAAAAGAATGAATACATGCATATGTATAACTGAGTCACTTCACTGTATACCTAACTATACTCCAGTATAAACATTTTTTAAAAAAGAATAGCTTTATTTTCATCTATAAAAAAGAATTTCTTAGACAGCAGAAACTAAAAGAAACAGTATTACTAAATCCTAGAGGAAATATCAAAAATTTCTTCTCTGAATAAGAAAGAAGAATATATAGGAAAGAGAAAATCACAATTACAAAGCAAATCATCCTAATAAGCCAGGACACGGCTTAAAAAAAATTTTTTTTTCAGTGCAACTAATGATAACCACAATGAACAGTAAAAGATGTAAAAGAGGACATCAAAATTATAAAATACATATGAGGAGAGTAAGAAAAAGTAGATCTTTTTTTTTCATATCTTCAAATGTGTTTGAGCCTATATGACTACCAGTCTCTAAGGCAAGTAGATATAGGATGTGATTAACATACTTGAAAAACAGGATAACCACAAATCAAAAACATAACAGTAGATTCACAGAAACCAGGAAGAAGAGAACATAAGTATAATACAAGAGAAAATCATCAAGCCACAAAAGAAAACAAACAGAAAAAGGGATAAAGCAGAAATATAAAATCAATGGGAAAGTAGTTAAAATGGCAGTAGTTAGTTATCCATCAATAATTACCTTAAATGTCAATGGACTAAATGCTCCAATCAAAAGAGACAGAGTAGCAAATTGGATTAAGGAGGAAGAAAAAAACCCCAAGAGTCTACAATATGCTGCCTGCAAGAGACCCACTTAGGTCAAAGGACACACAAAGATTGAAAGTGAAGGGATAGAAAACATTTTTCCTGGAAATGAGAAATTGGGGGTAGTTTTGCTCATATCAGACAAAACAGACTTTAAAAGGAGAAATTCACTGATTCAGTTATACATGTATTTACTCTTTTTTCAAATTATTTTCCCATTTAGGTTATTAGGGAATATTGAGCAGAGTTCCTACGCCATAAAGAAAGTTAGGGGAGGACACTATATAATGACAAAAGAATCAATACAAGATTTTACACTTGTCTACATATATGCATAACGGATTGGAATGCAAAAGTAGAAAGTCAAGAGATAACTGGACAACTGGCAAGTTTGGGCTTGGAGTACAAAACGGAGCAGGGCAAAGGCTAACAGTTTTGTCAAGAGAACACACTGGTCATAGCAAATGCCATTTTCCAACAAACCAAAATATGCCTCTACACGTGGACATCACCACATGGTCAATACTGAAATCAGATTGATTATATTCTTTGTAGCCAAAGATGGAGAAGTTCTATACAGTCAGCAAAAATAAGACCTGGAGTTGACTGTGGCTCAGATCATCAGCTCCTTATTGTGAAATTTAGGTTCAAATTGAAGACAGTAGGGAACACCATTAGACCATGCAGGTATGACCTAAATCAAATTCTTTATGATTACACAGTGAAAGTTACAAATAGATTCAAGGGAGTAGATCTGGTAGACAGAATACCTGAAGAACTATGGACAGAGGTTCATAACACTGAGGAGGAGGCAGTGACCAAAACCATCCCAAAGAAAAAGAAGTGCAACAAGGCAAAATGGTTGTCTGAGGAGGCTTTACAAATCGCTGAGGAAAGAAGAGAAGCAAAAGGCAAGGAAGAAAGAGAAAGATATATCCAACTGAATTCAGAGTTCAGAGAATAGCAGGGAGAGATAAGAAGGCTTTCTTAAGTAAACATTGCAAAGAAATCGTGGAAAACAATAGAATGGGAAAGACTAGAGATCTCTTCAAGAAAATTGGAAATATCAAGGGAATATTTCATGCATGAGAATGAAAAAGGACAGAAGCAGTAAGGACCTGACAGAAATAGAAGCAATTAAGAAGAGATGGCAAGAATACACAGAACTATACAAGGAAGGTCTTAATGAACCAAATAACCATAATGGTGTGGTCACTCACACCTAGAGCCAGATATCCTAGAGTGTGAAGCCAAGTGGGCCTTAGGAAGCATTACTATGACCAAAGCTAGTGGAGGTGATGGAATTCCAGCTAAGCTATTTCAAATCCCCAAAGATGAAGCTGTTAAAGTGCTACACTCAATGGATCAGCAAATTTGGAAAATTCAGCAGTGGTCATAGGACTGGAAAATGTCAGTTTTCATTCCATTCCCAAAGAAGGGTAATGCCAAAGAATGTTCAAACTATCGTGCAATTGCAGTCATTTCACATGCTAGCAAGATTTTGCTCAAAATCCTTCAAGCTAGGCTTTAGCAGTATGTGAACCGAGAACTTCCGGATGTACAAGCTGGATTTAGAAAGGGCAGAGGAACCAGAGATCAAATTGCCAACATTCATTGGATCATGGAGAAAGCAAGATTTCCAGAAAAACATCTGACTCATTGACTATGCTAAAGCCTTTGACTGTGTGAATCACAACAAACCGTGGAAAATTCTTAAAGAGAGGGGAATACCAGAGCACCTTACCTGCCTCCAGAGAAACCTCTTTGTGGGTCAAGAAGCAACAGAACTGGACATGGAACAACAAACTGGTTCAAAATTGGTGGAAAGGAGTATTTCAAGGCTGTACATTGTCACTCTGCTTATTTAACTTCTATGCACAGTACATATGTGAAATGGTGGGCTAGATGAATCACAAGCTGGAGTCAGGAATGCTGGGAGAATATCAACCTCAGATATGCATGTGGTGCTACCCTAATGGCAGAAAGTGAAGAGGAACTAAAGAGCTTCTTGATGAAGGTGAAAGAGGAGAGTGAAAAAAACATGGCTTAAAACTCGGCATTCAAAAAAAAAAGACCATGGCATCCAGTCCCATCACTTTATGACAAATAGAAGCAGAAAAGGTGGAAGCAGTGACAGATTCTCTTTTCTTGGACTCCAAAATCACTGAAGACAGGGACTACAGCCATGAAATTAAAAGACACTTTCTCCTTGGAAGAAAAGCCATGACAAACCCAGACAGTGTATTAAAAGGAAGAGACATCACTTTGCCGACAAAGGGCCGTATAGTCAAAGCTATCGTTTTTCCGGTAGTCATGTACGAATGTGAGGGGTGGACCATAAAGAAGGCTGAGCACCAAAGAATTGATCCTTTTGAACTGTGGTGCTGGAAAGGACTCTTTGAGAGTCCCTTGGACAGCAAGGAGATCAAACCAGTCAATACTAAAGGAAGTCAACTCTGAATATTCATTGGAAGGACGGATCCTGAAGCTCCAATCCTTTGGCCACTTGATGTGAAGAGCTCACTCATTGGAAAAGACCCTGATGCTGGGAAAGATTGAAGGCAAAGGAGAAGGGGTTGGCAGAGGATGAGATGGTTAAATAGCATCACCAACTCAATGGACATGAGTGAGCAAACTGGGAGATCATGGAGGACAGAAGAGCCTGGCATGCTGCAGTCCGTGGGATAGCAGAGAGTCACACACAACTTAGCGACTGAACAGCAGCAGCAGCCACATATATACACTTAATATAGGAGCACCCAAATGTCTAAAACAATACTAACAGACATAAAAGGAGAAATCGACAAGAATACAACAATAGGAGACTTTTACACCTCATTTGAATCAATGGACAGATCTTCTAGACAGGAAATGAATAAGGCAACAGAGATCCCAAGTGATACAATAATACAGTTAAGACTTAATTGATATTTTCAGGTCATTAAATCCCCCATCCCCCCAAAAAAACACCAGAGTACACATTCTTTACATGCCCCTGGAACATTCTCTAGGATTGACCACATACTAGGGCACAAATGGGCCTCAGTGAATTTTAAAAGTATAGAAATAATCCTAAGCATCTTTTCTGACCACAGTGGCGTGAAACTAGACATCAGTGACAGAAAAAGAAATGAGAAAAAATTATTCCATGGAAACTAAAGAACATACCACTAAAAAAACTAATGAATAAACAGTAAAACAAAGAGGAAATTACAAAATACCTTGAGGCAAATGACAATGAAAACACAGCCATACAAAAATCTATGGGATGCAGCAAAAGCAGTTCTTAGAGGGAAGTTTATAGCAATGCAGACTTTGCTCAAAGTAACAAGAAAAATCTTGAATAACCTAATTTGCCACTTAAAACAATTAGAAAAAGAAGTAATAAAACCTAAAGTCAGCAGAAGGAAGGAAATAATAAAGATCAAATAGGTAATAGAGATTTAAACCAATAGAAAATATCAATAAAACCAATAGCTAGTTCTTTAAAGAGGAAAGCTTCTGCACAGCAAAGGAAACCATAAACAAAATGTAAAGATTCAAAGAATGGGAGAAAATATTTACAAATGATGCAGCCGACAAGAGCTTAGTTTCCAAATTGTACAAACAGCTCATACAACTCAACAGCTAAAAAAAAAAAATAAAACTTTAAAATGGGCAGAAGACCTAATTTGACATTTCTCCAAAGAAATATATAGGCACATGAAAAGATACTCAACATAGTTAATTAGGGAATTGCAAATCAAACTGCAATGAAATACCACCATACACCAGTCAGAATAGCTATTACTAAAAACTCTACAAGTAACAAATGCCAGAGAAGATATGGAGAAAAAGCGGCCCTCCCACACTGTTGTTGGTGGGAATGTAAGTAGGTACAGCCACTATGGAAAACAATAATGGAAGTTCCTGAGAAAACTAAAAATAGAAATACTGTTTGATTCAGCAGTCCCGCTCCTGTGTATATATCCAGACAAAACTCTGATCTAAAAAAGAAACACGCACCGTTATGTTCACAGCGGCACTATTCACAATAGCCAAGACGTGGAAACAACCTAAATATCCATCAACAGAGGAATGGATAAAGAAGTAGTAGTACATATATACAATGGAGTATTACTCAGCCATGAAAAACAGAATGAAATCATGCCATTCGCAGCAACATGGATTAGGGATTATCATAATAGGTGAAGTAAGTCAGAAAGAGAAAGACAGATAGCATATGATATCACTTACATGTGAAATCTAAAATATGACAAATGAACCTATCTACAAAACAGACTCATGGACGTAGCAAAGAGCTGTGGTTGCCATGGGGAAGAGAGTCCAGTTAACACATGTAAGCTAATGGAATGGATAAACAACAAGGGCCTACTGTATAGCACAAAATTGTATATTCAGTATCCTGTGATTAACCATAATGGAAAAGAATATTAATAAAAGTGTATATTTGTATAACTGAATCACTTTCTGTACAGCAGAAATTCACATACCATTGTAAGTCAACTATATGGCAATAAAACTTTTAAAAAGACAAATGGTTATATTGTAACCTGGATTGTTTTGACATCATGTAAAAGAGTAGATGCAAAGCCCACAGAGGTTCCTGTTTTTTCATGATTTTTTTTGTATTTGTTAAAACATACATAACATAAAATTTGCCATGTTAGCCATTCTTCAGCATGTGGTTCAGTGGCATTAAGTACATTGACATTTTTGTGTAACCATCACCATGATCCATCTTGAGAACTTTTTCTTCATTTCAAACTGAAATTCTATACCCTAACTCCCCATTTCCTGCAGGCCCTGACAATCACCATCTACTTTTTGCCTCTATGAATTTGATTCCTCTAGATACCTTTTATAAATGGAATCATACAGTACTTGTTCTTTTTTTGTTGGCTTATTTCACTTAATTCAACGTTTTCAAGGGTTATCTATGTTGTGTGTGGCACATCAGAATTTCCTTCCTTTTTAAGTTGAAATAATATGCCTTTACATATATATACCATGTTTTGTTTATCCATGCATCCACTGATGGATATTTGGGTGGTTTCCACCTTTTGGCTGCTGTGAACACTGGTGTACAAATATTTCATTAGGTCCCTGCTTTCAGTTCTTGTGGGTATATACCCAGAAGTGGAAGAGCTGGATTATATGGCATGTTCTCTTTCCTTACAAAATAGAATCAGGATAAATTGCTTTTAAGTTTTTCTTTGTATGTGTGTGCTTTAATTCTAGGAATTCAGTGACTCCATTGGTATAGTCCATGGAATTCTCTAGGCTAGAATACTGGAGTGAGTAGCCTTTCCCTTCTCCAGGGTATCTTCCCAACCCAGGGATCGAACCCAAGTCTCCCACATTGTGGGCAGATTCTTTACCAGCTGGACCGCAAGGGAAGCCCAAGAATACTGGAGTGGGTAGCCTATCCCTTCTTCAGCGGATCTCCCCAACCCAGGAATCAAAACAGGTCTCTTGCATTGCAGGTAGATTCTTTACCAACTGAGCTATCAGGGAAGCCCCAGCAAAGTGATCAGAAAAGCTTATATAAATAAGGAATTTTATAAATCCCTACCATGCGTCCTGTGCTAACAGATACTTATAAGATCCAATATCTAAAAAATATAACTATACAGAAATAAAGTGTGAGCCATCAGTGTGATAGACAAGAGTACAGTGACTAAAATGTTTTTGAAGATCATTTTATGACAGGAAATGTTTACTATACAATGTTGAGTCAGAATCAGAATCCCAAACATGACTCTAACTTTTATATATGTAAGCAACATATTTGTTTGCATTTAAATATTTATAAATTGATTTCCACTCATAAAGATAGGAAATGTACCAAAATGTGGTAATCTCTAGTTGGTGGGAATATGAGGGATTATTTTTCTCCTTTATACTTTTCTATAGTTTTCCAAATTTTCTCAAGTGTCCATGCATTGTTTTTATAATCTTAAAAAACAGGTATTAAAATGATTCTCAAAATTTAGTATTTTAGTGATTAGAAAGGCCTGAATAGATTTAATTTCTGGCAGAGCCTGCCAGAAAATTATACCCAAGACTAAATACCTAACTCTTTTTCCTTAGAAGAAGATAAAATAGGATTAAAATACTGGGATTAATATAAGGTTATAATATGGCAAGTGGGTATCTAGTGTTTCAGGTACGTATACACATTAAGGCACGTCTGGAGTAAAATTCCTAATTGCCCACCCTAAACGTTATCATTAAGATGTTCTCCAGTACTCTTGCCTGGAAAATCCCATGGATGGAGGAGCCTGGTGGGCTGCAGTCCATGGGGTCGCTAAGAGTCGGACACGGCTGAGCGACTTCACTTTCACTTCTCACTTTCATGCATTGGAGAAGGAAATGGCAACCCACTCCAGTGTTCTTGCCTGGAGAATCTCAGGGACGGGGGAGCCTGGTGGGCTGCCATCTGTGGGGTCGCACAGAGTCGGACACGACTGAAGCGACTTAGCAGCAGCAGCAAGATATTCTCACCTGCTTCCTAGCTGCCTGCCTGTTAAGTCGCTTCGTTCATTTCCGACTCTGTGCAACCCTATGGACTATAACCTACCAGGCTCCACTGTCCATGGGATTCTCCAAGCAAGAATACTGAAGTAGGTTGCCATGCCCTTCGACAGGGTACCTTCCTGACCCAAGGATCGAACCCACATCTCTTACTTCTCCTGCATTGGCAGGCAGGTTCTTTACCACTAGTACCACCTCGGAAGCAGAAGTCAGAAAGCAGATCTCAGAGACAGACTTGTCCTGTGCAATCAAATTGATCCTCCTGAATTGTACTTCTAAGAGTTTAGATTGTGCAGAGGCTGTTTCTTTCTAGAAGGTTTTGGTCCCAGGAATAATGACTGAAAAGTAAGTCACAACGAATATGCATTTTATAGATTTGCCTATAATGAACATTCTCTCACTGTGACCAGACCAACCCCAGCTTTATTGTTTGAGAAATCATCCACTGTCCATACAGTCTCTTTAGGGACTTATAACCCCTAAGGTACTTCTTTTATTTATATTTAAATTGCACTTCATTTGAAGCAAACTATACTTTAATAAAGTAAGATTTCAACCATCAAAACAAAAGCTGTAAAATGTTTTCCATAACCGAAATGTTCTTTGTTTCTAGATAATTATATGACGCTATCTCGTTTAATTGATTTCTTAAGAAGATGTGGAAAACTTGAAGATGTTCCACGATTTTTCTTAATGGCTGAGAAACGTAACTCCAGAGCAAAACTGGAGCCAGGATTTCAGTACTGTAAAGGATTATATCTTTGGTAAATTTGTTAGCAAATAAACTCTATATAATGTTTTTCTCATTCAATTACAAAATTTCTGCATTTTAAAGTGATAGTTTTATTTACTAAATAAATTATAAATGATTTAAAGTTTGTAGTGATTGAAATAAGTAATGCTTTTTTTTTTTTTTTTTTTTTAACATGTAACAAGGTATACTGGAGAACCAAATGATGCCCTTCGACATTTTAATAAAGCTCGGAAAGACAGTGACTGGGGCCAAAATGCCCTTTATAATATGATAGAAATCTGTTTGAATCCAGATAATGAAACTGTTGGAGGCGAAGTATTTGAAAATCTGGATGCAGATCTGGGGTGAGTAGTAGTTGACAAGATACACTTTAAAAAAAAAAACAAAAAACACTTGTTAGGGGCAAATAAGCAAGGGTGTTTTATAAGGAGAACTAAATTCCAGGAGAGCACTAATGAAAGTTTAGTGAGTAAATCAGCTGGAATAACTCTTCTCTGAAACAAGTATGAAATGCTTATAGGTTTCCTAAATCAGAATAGATGTTATTAAAGACAGCCCCCCAATTACTCTGTAAAAAATGGGATGAATTGTAGAGTTTGATTACTTAGGGAAAAATTGCCCACATAACAGTAACTTCCTAACATGATAGCTATCTGCCAAACCCTGTGCTCTATACTTTATTAACACACTGTCTTATTAATATTTATTCCCTATTACAGCATTGTGAAAAAGCTCAGAGTTAACCTGTCTAGTGTGATGGAGTTAGAATACGGTGGAGGCAAGCTTTAGGTTGAGTCCTACCTGGCCTCAGCCACTTGCTGCGAGCCTTGTGGTGCAGCCCTGGCCAGGGGTTGTGTTTCTGTCAGTGGCCGTTTGTGGAAGGCAGGAGGGCAGCGTAAGGATGTAAAGGGAATAGAAGAGACGGTTTCTGCCTCCAGGAACATGCGATTGACCTGGTAGGCAAGACAGTATCTGAAACCATTCACTCTCCAACAAAACAGAAATGGGTTAAATTGATGTTAAGTGTTGGAGGAATTCATAGAAATCATAGCAGTCAGGGGAAGCTGCATAGAGGAGTGGGAGAAAACAGGACCCAGTTGCTGAGATGTGTCAGTGACAACTTTGAAGGCTTGGATTATAGAGGCCCACTGAAGGATTTACAGTAAGGGAGAGGCATTTTTATTTTTTGTTTGTTTTAGAAAGGTTAAAGTATCCTGCTGTTGTTATGCAACTAAAGGCTGTCCACATGGAAATCTTCAGCCATGGGTTGAAAACACCAAACTCAGAATATAGAACTCAAAAGGGAAGTCGCAGCTGGAGTTACAGATTTGGGGGACCAGTGCTGAGTGGGTAGTCAGGACCCCATGAATGACCTGTTTTCAAGTAGAATGCAGTAACGGAAGTCTAAGACCTAAATTTGGGGTGTGCTAACATTCAAGGAGATTGGAGGAGGAAGAGAGGTAAGGAAAGGACAATGACTTTGGTGGAGAGAGAAGGAAAACTGTAATCTTAACAAAAAACAAAGAAGAGGAGCTTGGGAGAAGGTTACCAACAGTGTAAAATCTTTTAGAGAAGGTAAAAGAAAAGCCTGAGAAGATCAGTGGCTTCAGTGATTATTGAAAGTGAAAGTGAAGTAGCTCAGTTGTGTCTGACTCTTTGCGACCTTGTGGACTGTATAGCCTACCAGACTCCTCCCTCCATGGGATTCTCCAGGCAAGAATACTGGAGTGGGTTGCCACTTCCTTCTCCAGGGGATCTTCCCGACCCAGGGATCGAACCCTGGTCTCCCGCATTGCAGGCAGACGCTTTAACCTCTGAGCCACCAGGGAAGCCCAGTGATTATTAGGCTTTGAGAATTTAATTTCCTTTTGTTAATTGATTTACTAATACATTATATTCAGGTGTGGGTCAGTATATAAGAAAATTGCTATTGCACAAATTGTTATTGCACTTAAAATGTACAACCTTTTGACAAATACAGAATTTCTTTTCTTAAAAGTCTAATAGGCAACAGGGAGAGGAAAATTAAGTACACTTTATATGTCTGCAAACTTAGATTCAAATCCTAGGTTTAATATAGATATGTGACCTTTGGAAAATTAATACTTTCTCTGTTGGAGCCTTGGTTTTCTCATATATAAAATGGATTCAACATTGATTGAATGAAGTAATACAGTGCTTGGCACATAGTAAGAACTTTAACATAATAACTTTCTGCTCCCTCCTTTTTAATTTTTTTAAATTGAAGTACAGTTGATTTACAGTATTTTATAGTCTTTTTTTTTTCCATTTTCTGAGAAAATATGCTATTTGATAATTTTATGATTCTACTTATCCTGAATTCAGTTTTGTATTAGTGAAATGAATACACTTACCACAGGTAGATAGTATCCAGTTTTTGTTTTCAATTTAAAGTGAATAAATGTCTAATGATGTTCGATTGAAGCTATGTTAGTTTTGTTTTTTTTAAACTAACTGTGCTTTAATTTATATTAGAAAAGAATAAGTGATGTTCTTCAATAGGATTAGTTTTAAATTGGTGAGAAAAGTAGAAACCAGTGTACCCTCAAGCTCATTCTAATCTCAATGAATTTTGTTTCATGAGTAGTAGATATTAACAGATTTATTTTTAATTGCATACAGTAATTCAACTGAGAAGCAAGAGTCTGTGCAGTTAGCAGTGAGAACAGCAGAAAAGCTCCTTAAAGAACTAAAACCTCAGACTGTTCAGGGTCAAGTACAGCTTCGCATAATGGAAAACTATTGCCTGATGGCCACCAAACAGAAATCTAATGTGGAGCAGGCATTGAATACCTTCACCGAAATAGCAGCATCTGAGGTTAGTAGATGTTCTTTTTCAACTTCACATGTTACCTTTCCTTGCTGTGTTTAGTCGCATAGTTGTGTCCAGCTCTTTGCAACCCCATGAACTGTAGCCTGCCAGGCTCCTCTGTCCGTGGGGATTCTCCAGTCAAGAATACTGCAGTGGGTTGCCATGCCCTCCTCCAGGGGAGCCTTCCCAACCCAGGGATCAAACCCAGGTCTTCCACCTTGCAGGCAGATTCTTTACCATGTACTCCACCAGTACCTTTCCTTGGTAGTGTAGAAATATGTGTTTTTATTAGTTGTTTATTTTCTGAAGATTGACTTCATTATTTACAATTATTAAAAATTAGGTATACAGTTTGGTATGATTTTCCATCAGGCACCTTTGTTTTCACAAGAGGCATTGTTACATGCTTACGTGTTGTTATCAGTTCAGTTCAGTCGCTCAGTCGTGTCCAACTGTTTGTGACCCCATGGACTGCAGCACGCCAAGCCTCCCTGTCCATCACCAACTCCCAGAGTTCACTCAAACTCATGTCCATTGAGTTAGTGATGCCATCCAACCATCTCATCCTCTGTCATCCCCTTTTCCTCCCACCTTCAGTCTTTCCAGCATCCAGGTCTTTTCAAATGAGTCAGTTCTTCACATCAAGTGGCCAGGGTATTGGAGTTTCAGCTTTAACATCAGTCCTTCCAATGAATATTCAGGACTGATTTCCTTTAGGATGGACTGGTTGGATCTCCTTGCTATCCAAGGGATTCTCAAGAGTCTTCTCCAACACCACAGTTCAAAAGCATCATTTCTTCAGTGCTCAGCTTTCTTTCTAGTCCAACTCTCACATCCATACATGACTACTGGAAAAGCCATAGCTTTAACTAGACGGACCTTTGTTGACAAAATAATGTCTTTGCTTTGTAATATGCTGTCTAGGTTGGTCATAACTTTTCTTCCAAGGAGCAAGAATCTTTTAATTTCATGGCTGCAGTCACCATCTGAAGTGATTTTGGAGCCCCCAAAAGTAAAGTCAGCCACTGTTTCTCCGTCTATTTGCCATGAAGTGATGGGACTGGATGCCATGATCTTAGTTTTCTTACTGTTGAGTTTTAAACCAACTTTTTCACTCTGTTCTTTCACTTTAATCAAGAGACTCTTTAGTTCTTCACTTTCTGCCATAAGGGTGGTGTCATCTGCATATCTGAGGTTATTGATATTTCTCCTGGCAATCTTGATTCCAGCTTGTGCTTCATCCAGTCCAGCATTTCTCATGATGTACTCTGCATAGAAGTTAAATAAGCAGGGTGAACAATATACAGCCTTGATGTACTCCTTTCCTGAATGGAACCAGTCTGTTGTTCCATGTCCAGTTCTAACTGTTGCTTCTTGACCTGCATGCAGATTTCTCAGGAGGCAGGTCAGGTGGTCTGGTATTCCCATCTCTTTCAGAATTTTCCACAGTTTGTTGTGATCCACATACTCAAAAGCTTTGGCATAGTCAATGAAGCAGATGTTTTTCTGGAACTCTCTTGCTTTTTTTTTTTTTTTTTTCAGTGAAGCATATTAGGTTTATTTTCTAACTCAAAAGAAAAGTTTTTATCATTTTACCATTAAATATAATTTTTCTGTAAGTTTTGGGGATATTTTTCTCAGATTAAAGATGTTTCTTCCTATCTGATTTTTTTTATTTTTTTTTTTTTAATTTTATTTTATTTTTAAACTTTACATAATTGTATTAGTTTTGCCAAATATCAAAATGAACCTATCACAGGTATACATGTGCTCCCCATCCTGAACCCTCCTCCCTCCTCCCTCCCCATACCATCCCTCTGGGTCGTCCCAGTGCACTAGCCTCAAGCATCCAGTATCGTGCATTGAACCTGGACTGGCATCTCGTTTCATACATGATATTTTACATGTTTCAATGCCATTCTCCCAAATCTTCCCACCCTCTCCCTCTCCCACAGAGTCCATAAGACTGTTCCATACATCAGTGTCTCTTTTGCTGTCTCGTACACAGGGTTATTGTTACCATCTTTCTAAATTCCATATATATGCGTTAGTATACTGTATTGGTGTTTTTCCTTCTGGCTTACTTCACTCTGTATAATAGGCTCCAGTTTCATCCACCTCATTAGAACTGATTCAAATGTATTCTTTTTAATGGCTGAGTAATACTCCATTGTGTATATGTACCACAGCTTTCTTATCCATTCATCTGCTGATGGACATCTAGGTTGCTTCCATGTCCTGGCTATTATAAACAGTGCTCACGATGAACATTGGGGTACACGTGTCTCTTTCCCTTCTGGTTTCCTCAGTGTGTATGCCCAGCAATGGGATTGCTGGATCATAAGGCAGTTCTATTTCCAGTTTTTAAGGAATCTCCACACTGTTCTCCATAGTGGTTGTACTAGTTTGCATTCCCACCAACAGTGTAAGAGGGTTTCCCTTTCCTCCACACCCTCTCCAACATTTATTATTTGTAGACTTTTGGATCGCAGCCATTCTGACTGGTGTGAAATGGTACCTCATAATGGTTTTGATTTGCATTTTTCTGATAATGAGTGATGTTGAGCATCTTTTCATGTGTTTGTTAGCCATCTGTATGTCTTCTTTGGAGAAATGTCTATTTAGTTCTTTGGCCCATTTTTTGATTGGGTCATTTATTTTTCTGGAGTTGAGCTGTAGGAGTTGCTTGTATATTTTTGAGATTAGTTGTTTGTCAGTTGCTTCATTTGCTATTATTTTCTCCCATTCTGAAGGCTGTCTTTTCACCTTGATGATAGTTTCCTTTGATGTGCAGAAGCTTTTAAGGTTAATTAGGTCCCATTTGTTTATTTTTGCTTTTATTTCCGATATTCTGGGAGGTGGGTCATAGAGGATCCTGCTGTGATGTATGTCAGAGAGTGTTTTGCCTATGTTCTCCTCTAGGAGTTATATAGTTTCTGGTCTTCTGTTTAGATCTTTAATCCATTTTGAGTTTATTTTTGTGTATGGTGTTAGAAAGTGTTCTAGTTTCATTCTTTTACAAGTGGTTGACCAGATTTCCCAGCACCACTTGTTAAAGAGATTGTCTTTAATCCACTGTATATTCTTGCCTCCTTTGTCAAAGATAAGGTGTCCATATGTGCGTGGATTTATCTCTGGGCTTTCTATTTTGTTCCATTGATCTATATTTCTGTCTTTGTGCCAGTACCATACTGTCTTGATAACTGTGGCTTTGTAGTAGAGCCTGAAGTCAGGTAGGTTGATTCCTCCAGTTCCATTCTTCTTTCTCAAGATCGCTTTGGCTATTCGAGGTTTTTTGTATTTCCATACAAATTGTGAAATTATTTGTTCTAGCTCTGTGAAGAATACTGTTGGTAGCTTGATAGGGATTGCATTGAATCTATAAATTGCTTTGGGTAGTATACTCATTTTCACTATATTGATTCTTCCAATCCATGAACATGGTATATTTCTCCATCTATTAGTGTCCTCTTTGATTTCTTTCACCAGTGTTTTATAGTTTTCTATATATAGGTCTTTAGTTTCTTTAGGTAGATATATTCCTAAGTATTTTATTCTTTCCGTTGCAATGGTGAATGGAATTGTTTCCTTAATTTCTCTTTCTGTTTTCTCATTATTAGTGTATAGGAATGCAAGGGATTTCTGTGTATTGATTTTATATCCTGCAACTTTACTATAGTCATTGATTAGTTGTGGTAATTTTCTGGTGGAGTCTTTAGGGTTTTCTATGTAGAGGATCATGTCATCTGCAAATAGTGAGAGTTTTACTTCTTCTTTTCCAATTTGGATTCCTTTTATTTCTTTTTCTGCTCTGATTGCTGTGGCCAAAACTCTGTTGAATAGTAATGGTGAAAGTGGGCACCCTTGTCTTGTTCCTGACTTTAGAGGAAATGCTTTCAATTTTTCACCATTGAGGATAATGTTTGCTGTGGGTTTGTCATATATAGCTTTTATTATGTTGAGGTATGTTCCTTCTATTCCTGCTTTCTGGAGAGTTTTTATCATAAATGGATGTTGAATTTTGTCAAAGGCTTTCTCTGCATCTATTGAGATAATCATATGGTTTTTATTTTTCAATTTGTTAATGTGGTGTATTACATTGATTGATTTGCGGATATTGAAGAATCCTTGCATCCCTGGGATAAAGCCCACTTGGTCATGGTGTATGATCTTTTTAATGTGTTGTTGGATTCTGATTGCTAGAATTTTGTTAAGGATTTTTGCATCTATGTTCATCAGTGATATTGGCCTGTAGTTTTCTTTTTTTGTGGGATCTTTGTCGGGTTTTGGTATTAGGGTGATGGTGGCCTCATGGAATGAGTTTGGAAGTTTACCTTCCTCTGCAATTTTCTGGAAGAGTTTGAGCAGGATAGGTGTTAGCTCTTCTCTAAATTTTTGGTAGAATTCAGCTGTGAAGCCGTCTGGACCTGGGCTTTTGTTTGCTGGAAGATTTTTTATTACAGTTTCAATTTCCGTGCTTGTGATGGGTCTGTTAAGATTTTCTATTTCTTCCTGGTTAAAAATTCCAACATATGTAGGCTGAACAACACGCTGCTGAATAACCAACAAATCACAGAAGAAATCAAAAAAGAAATCAAAATTTGCATAGAAACGAATGAAAATGAAAACACAACAACCCAAATGGGACACGGTAAAAGCAGTCCTAAGGGGAAAGTTCATAGCAATACAGGCACACCTCAAGAAACAAGAAAAAAGTCAAATAAATAACCTAACTCTACACCTAAAGCAACTAGAAAAGGAAGAAATGAAGAACCCCAGGGTTAGTAGAAGGAAAGAAATCTTAAAAATTAGGGCAGAAATAAATGCAAAAGAAACAAAAGAGACCACAGCAAAAATCAACAAAGCCAAAAGCTGGTTCTTTGAAAGGATAAATAAAATTGACAAACCATTAGCCAGACTCATCAAGAAACAAAGGGAGAAAAATCAAATCAATAAAATTAGAAATGAAAATGGAGAGATCACAACAGACAACACACAAATACAAAGGATCATAAGAGACTACTATCAACAATTATATGCCAATAAAATGGCCAACGTGGAAGAAATGGACAAATTCTTAGAAAAGTACAACTCTCTTGCTTTTTTGATGATCCAGCCAATGTTGGCAATTTGATCTCTGGTTCCTCTGCCTTTTCTAAAACAAGCTTGAACATCTGGAAGTTCATGGTTCATATACTATTAAAGCCTGGTTTGGAGAATTTTGAGCATTACTTTACTAGCGTGTGAGATGCGTGCAATTGTGTGGTAGTTTGAGCATTTTTTGGCATTGCCTTTCTTTGGGATTGGAATGAAAACTGACCTTCTCCAGTCCTGTGGCCACTGCTGAGTTTTCCAAATTTGCTAGCATATTGAGTGCAGCACTTTCACAGCATCATCTTTTAGGGTTTGAAATAGCTCTACTGGAATTCCATCACCTCCACTCACTTTGTTCGTAGTGATGCTTTCTAAGGCCCACTTGACTTCACATTGAGGATGTCTGGCTCTAGGTGAGTGATCACACCATCGTGAGTATCTGGGTCATGAAGATCTTTTTTATATAGTTCTTCTGTGTATTCTTGCCATCTCTTCTTAATATCTTCTGCTTCTGTTAGGTCCATACCATTTCTGTCCTTTATTGTGCTCATCTTTGTATGAAAAGTTCCCTTGGAATCTCTAATTTTCTTGAAGAGATCTCTAGTCTTTCCCATTTTATTGTTTTCCACTATTTCTTTGCATTGATCACTGAAGAAAGGCTTTCTTATCTCTCCTTGCTATTCTTTGGAACTCTGTATTCAAATGTGTTGTTATACTCTGTATTCAAATGTGTTGTTATATTTATTTCTATTACAATGGTGAGTTCTAGAGAAGGCAAATTCTGCAGGAGGGCCAAAATTAATTCCCAAGGGAATGGTTTTATCATCTATGTTATAGGTATAGCCTAGGTTAACCTACTAAGTGAAAATAAATACCTGAGTGCCTTGATATCTCCTTTTCACTTATGTGAACCTGAAATTTTTCCAGCTCTAAGGACTAAATGAGATCAGTACTGACAACTTGTAATTCAGTCATGCAAATAATACTACTATTCTTTAGCAAGACTGTTATCACCCCCTGCAGCAGTAATAATAATATTTAACAATAATGAATTTTATTGTTAGATCAAAGACTCTCTTTTCACCCCATTCAAATCCACCACCCTTGCTACCCTCTGGGCCATCTATTTTCCCTTCTCTCATACAGTGCTCTACTCTCCAGTTACTTGTTATTAAGGAAAGAATCCTAGGTACCCATTCCATCAATGGGGTTCCCTGGTGTCTCAGTGGTAAATAATCCACTTGCCAATGCAAGTGGATGGGTTTGATCCCTGGTTCAGGAAGACGCCCTGGAGAAGGAAATGGCAACCCACTCCCATATTCTTGCCTGGGAAACCTCATGGACAGAGGAGCCTAGTGGGCTATAGTCCATGGGGTCACAAAGAGTCGTACATGACTTAGTGACTAAACAACAGCTCCATCGACAGTTGGTCATAGCTAGTTCTAAGTATACACTAGTTATGTTCTTCCACCATGAAAGACTAGTAATTTGGGGCCTCTCAGAGGATATACAGAATTTTGCTATATTTTCTTCTGGTTCAAAGATCACAGTGACAACAATAAACCAAAACAACAATAAACCAAAACCCTTTGCTGACCCCTTCCCCTGCCTCTCAGGACCCTGGAGGGCTTTGGAACACCTACAGCTCCTGTTGGTACTTGGGTGCAGGTATCCTTGGTGGCACTTGACCACCACCCTCAGTCCTCCTGGGAACAAAACAGCAAGGCAGCAGCTACACAGTTCCACCCTCACGCCGAGCTTCTGCTGGCATTCAAAGAGTGTTCTCAGGGGTTGTGCTCAGTAGAATTGACTGTGCGGGAGCAGATGGATGACAGCAGCTGATCCAGAAATAGGACTGTCCTATATCTAAGACAATCTGTAAGAACATGATGAAGCACCATTTCAAGTAAGGTGTCATAGCTACCGAATGTTGTGAAGTAACGTTCTGCCGTGTAAGGTGGTTTTGAACTGTGAGGCTTAAGAGAGAACCCTGAAAGCACTAAGTGACATCACAGGTGTTTCCTAGAAAGACTGTGCCAGTTTTTTTGTTTTGGTGAGACTGCCCCATGTTTTGTCATTCTAAATGTGTGATTAGTAATATTCTGTCCTCAGATCTGCTTGCTGAGCACACTGTCCAAAGACTGATGTATGAATTGAAGTTTCATAAGTGAATTTTATCTTGGCATTTTTCCCTTTTAACTCATAGGCTCTATATATTAAATATAATGAATATTCATTGAGTATCCAGTGGGTGCTAAGCATAGACTCACAAAGAGAAGCCACATATAGTTCCTGTCTTCAAGTTTCTCATAACCTACCAAAGAAGAGACAAGCGTACTGACTGTAATGTAAAGCAAAATCTGTTACATTCTGTTCTAAAGTTGCAAATAAAAGTGCTGTAGGGGACAGTATAAGGAGAGCTGAGAGACCTTTTCTGTGGAGGAAGTTATGATATAAGAAAAACCAGGATAAACTGCATTTTCACAGGCAGAGATGGAAGAAGTATATTCTAAGTTAAGGGGAAAATGTGAACAAAGGCAGGGAGGCCGTGAAGCATAGGGTATATCCGCAGCCCTGTGTGGCATTCAGATTGATTGAAAAACAGGGATGTGTCAGGAAGACATGAGGGGAAAGAGTGGAAGATGCATTAAACCCAAGCTGAAATGGTCCACTTCCTTTCTTTCCCTCATCTTGAACTATAAAGGTACATCATTTATAACAGAGCTATAGCACCTTTTGTGCTATAAAGTTGTTGCACTTTCGAGTGACAGAGAGAGAGAAGGTGGTACAGATATCCTGAGAGAGAACATCTTAGGATGTCTCCACCAGAAAAGGTATCATGGGTCCAGTGCAGGGGTTGGAATGCAGGTGTGCAGTATTAAAAACCATTCTTCAGTTCACTCAGGAGTGATCAAGCTGTGAGGAATTGATTAATTCTAATTAAACTCAAGGTATGTAAATTTTAAATCAGGGAGCTCACTTTAAATGTATAGTGTTGGATATTTTTAGTATGTGAATAGATCTGGGCATTTTTTCAGGACCCCTCTCTTTGTGAGCTATCCTAGGATTTGACAGACAAATACATATTAAGTCTTTATTTATTATACTTTCCTACCTAGCCCACCTGGGATAAGGGTACAGTTCAGTAATTAATAATATCCCACATGTCTTCAAAATCCTTACCAAATTGGTTATATTTGGCATTCAAATAAAACCCTTTCTGTCACTCCTTAATTAGAACAAATTACACATTGGAACTTTAACAGAGTGTCTGAAGAACTATGGAGGTTCATAACATTGTACAGGAGGTGGTAACCAAAACCATCCCCAAGAAAAAGAAATGCAACAAGGCAAAATGGTTGCCTGAGGAGGCCTTATAAATAGCTGAGAAAAGAAGAGGTAAAAAAGGCAAAGGAGACAGGAAAATATGCACCCATCTGAATGCAGAGTTCCAAAGAATAGCAGGGAGAGATAAAAGAGTGTTCTTAAGTGAACAATGCAGAGAAATAGAGGAAAACAATAGAATGGGAAAGACTAGAGACCTCTTCAAAAAGATTAGTCATACCAAGGGAACATTTCATGCAAAGATGGGCACAATAAAGAATAGAAATGGTAAGGACCTAACAGAAGCAGAAGACATTAAGAAGAGCTGGCAGGAATACACAGAAGAATTGTACAGAAAAAGGTCTTAATGACCAAATTAAGGTCATTAAGATAACCACGATTGTGTGGTTACTCACCTAGAGCCAGACATCCCTAGAGTGTGAAGCTAAGTGGGCCTTAGGAAGCATTACTGTGAACAAAGTTAGTGAAGGTGAAGGAATTCCAGCAGAGCTGTTTAAAATCCTGAAAGACAATGCTGTTAAAGTGCTGCATCAATATACCATCTATTTGGAAAACTCAGCAGTGGCCGTGGTACTGGAAAAGGTCTGTTTTCATTTCAATCCCAAAGAATATTCAAACTACCACAGTTGCACTCATTTCACACGCTAGCAAGGTAATGCTCAAAAACCTTCAAGCTAGGCTTCAACAGTACATGAACTGAGAACTTCCAGATATACAAGCTGGATTTAGAAAAGGCAGAGGAACCAGAGATCAAATTGCCAGCATCCGCTGGATCATAGAAAAAGAGAATTCCAGAAATTCTCATTTGACTTCATTTGCTTCATGAAGTCAAATGCTTCATTTGACTATGTTAAAGCCTTTGACTGTGCAGATCACAACAGACTGTGGAAAATTCTTAAAGAGATAGAAATACCACACTACTTTACCTGCCTCCTGAGAATCCTGTATACAAGACACAAGCAGCACATGGAACCAGACGTGGAACAACGGACTGGTTCAAAATTGAGAAAGGAGTGCACCAAGGCTGTATATTGTCACCCTGTTTATTCAACTTATATGTAGAGTACATCATGTGAAATACTGGGGTGGATGAAGCACAAGCTAGAATCAAGATTGCCTGGAGAAACAATCTCAGATATGCAGATGACACCACCCTCATGGCAGAAAGTGAAGAGGAACTAAAGAGCCTCTTGATGAAGGTGAAAGAGGACAGTGGCTTAAAAAAAAACCTAGCTTAAAACTCAACGTGCAGAAAACTAACATCATGACATCTGGTCCCACTTTATGGCAAATAGAAGGGGAAACAATGGAAACGGTGACAGAGTTTATTTTCTTGGGCTCCAAAATCGCTGTGAACCGTGACTGCAGTCATGAAATTAAGATGCTTGCTCTGGAAGAAAAGCTACGACAAACCTAAACAGTGTATTAAAAAGCAGAGACATCACTTTGCTGACAAAGGTCTGTATAATCAAAGCTATGGTTTTTCCAGTGGTCATGTACAGATGTGAGAATTAGACCATAAAGAAGGCTGAGCACCAAAGAATTGATGCTTTCAAACTGTGCGACTTATGAAGACTCTCTGAGAGTTCCTTGAAGAGCATGGAGATCAAACCAGTCAATCCTAAAGGAAATCAACCCTGAATATTCATTGGAAGGACTGATGCTAAAACTGAAATTCCAGTGTTTTAGAGTCAACCATGTCCAGGAAGAATAGAGAGTCCAAGACAGAATATACCCAAGAAGGAACAAACACACCAAGGCACATGATAATCAAACTGATAAAGATTAAAGACAAAGATAAATTATTAAAAGCAACAAGTGAAAAAAGACAAATAACATCCAAAGAAAAACCCATAAGGTTATCAGCCAGTTACTCAATTGACACCCAGCATAGGAGCACCTCAATATGTAAGCCGAATACTAACACAGGGAGAAATTGACAGTAACACAATAATAGTGGAGGACTTTAATACCCCACTTTTACCAATGGACAGATCATCCAAAAAGAATATCGATAAGGAAACACAGGCCTTAAAATGATACTTTTCACAAGTTGGACTTAACTGATATTTATAGAGCATTCTATCCAAAAGCAGCAGACTACACATTTTTCTCAAGTGTATGCAGAACATTCTCCAGGATTGAGCACATATTGGGCTATAACGCGAGCCTTGGTAAATTTAAGAAAATCAAAATCATAACAAACATCTTTTCTGATCACAATGCTATGAGATTAGAAATAAACTACAATTAAAAAAAAACTCTTAAGAAACACAAAGAGGTGGTGGATAAACAATATGCTACTAAACAACCACTGGATCACTGGAGAAATCAGAGGAAATGAAAAAAAAAAAAAAAAACGAGACAAGTGAAAATGAAAGGACAGTGGTCCAAAACTTAAGGGATGCAGCAAAGCAGTTGTAAGAGGGAAGTTTATACCAATACAGTCTTAACCTCAAACAAGAAAAATCTCAAGTAAACAACCTAACCTTTCGCCTAAAACAACTAGAGAAAGAAGAAACACAAAACCTAAAGTTAATAAAAGGAGGGAAATCATAAAGATGAGAGCAGAAATAAATGAAATAGAAAAACAACAATTTCAAAATACAATTAAACTAAAAGCTGGTTCTTTGGAAAGATAAACAAGATTGATAAACCTTTAGCCAGACTCATCAAGAAAAACAGGAAGAGGACTCAAATCAGTAAAATTAGAAATGAAAAAGGAGAAGTTACAGTTGACTCCACAGAAATACCAAGAATCATAAGAGACTACTGTGAATAACTGTATGCCAACAAAATGGATAACCGGGAAGAAATGGACAAATTCTTAGAAAGGTAGTCTCCCTAGACTGAACCAGGAAGAAATAGAAAATGTGAACAAACCAATCACCAGCCCTGAAATTGACACTGTGCTTAAAAACCTCCCAACAAACAAAAATCCAGGACCTGACAGCTTCACAGGTGAATTTAGAGAAGAGTTGACACCTATGCTTCTGAACTGTTCCAAAAAGTCTCAGAGGAAAACTTCCCAACTCATTTTATGAAGCCACCATCACCCTGTTAGCAAAACCAAAGATACCACAATAAAAGAAAATTACAAGCCAGTATCACTGATGGACATAGATGTAGAAATTCTCAACAAAATACTAGCAGTCCATATCCAACAATACATTAAAAGATCATACACCATGATAAGTAGGATTCATCCCAGGGATGCAAGGATTTTTCAATATCTGCAAATCAATCAGTGTGGTACACTATATCATCAAATTGAAGAATAAAAACCATATGATCATCTCAATAGATGCAGAAAAGGCTTTTGACAAAGTTCAGCACCCATTTATGATAAAAATACTCTCCATAAAGTGGGCGTAGAGGGTACATACATCAACATTAAGAAGGCCATATATGACAAACCTACAGCCAGCATCATACTCAGTGATGAAAAGCTGAAAGCATTCCAAGATCAGGACAAGACATGGATGTCCCCTCTCACCACTTTTTAAAAAATTAATTAGCTTATTTTAATTGGAGGATAATTAATTTACAATATTGTGATGTTTTTTTGCCATACATCAACATGAATCAGCCACGGGTGCACATGTGTCCCCCCGATCCTGAACCCCCCCTCCCACCCCCCTCCCCACCCCATCCCTCTGGGTTGTCCCAGAGCACTGACTTTGAGTACCCTCCTTCATGCATCTAACTTGCACTGGTCATCTATTTTACATACAGTAATATACATGTCTTAGTGCTGTTCTCGAAAATCATCCCACCCTCGCCTTCTCCCACATAGTCCAAAAGTCTGTTCTTTACATCTCTCTTTTGCTGTCTTGCATATAGAATCATCATTACCATCTTTCTAAATTCCATATGTATGTGTTAATATACTGTATTGATGTTTCTCTTTTTGACCTACTTCACTCTGTATAATGGGTCCAGTTTCATCCACCTCACTGGAACTGACTCAAATGCACTCTTTTTATAGCTGAGTAATACTCCATTGTGTATATGTACCACAACTTGCTTATCCATTCATCTGCCAATGGACATCTAGGTTGCTTCCATGTCTTAGCTATTGTAAACAGTGCTGCAGTGAATATTGGGGTACGTGTGTCTCTTTCAATTCTGGTTTCCTCATGTGTACGCCCAGCAGTGGGATTGCTGGGTCGTATGGCAGTTCTATTTCCAGTTTTTTTAAGGAATCTCTACACTGTTCTCCATAGTGGCTGTGAAAAGTGAAGTGAAAGTGAAAGTCGCTCAGTCATGTCCAACTCTGTGACCCCATGGACAGTGCATGGAATTCTCCAGGCCAGAATAATGGAGGGGTAACCTTTCCCTTCTTCAGAGGATCTTCCCAACCCAGGGAGCAAACCCAAGTCTCCCACACTGCAGGCAGATTCTTTACCAGCTGAGCCACAAGGGAAGCCCAAGAATACTGGAGTGGGTAGCCTATCCCTTCTCCAGTGGATCTTCCTGACCCAGTAATCGAACCCAAGTCTCCTGCATTGCAGGCAGATTCTTTACCAACTGAGCTATCAAGGAAGTCCATACCAGCTTGCATTCCCACCAACAGTGTAAGAGGGTTCCCTTTTCTCCACACCCTCTCCATTATTTATTGTTTGTAGACTTTTTGATGGCAGTCATTCTGACTGGCATGAGATGATGCCTCATTGTGGTTTTGATTTGCATTTCTCTAATAATGAGTAATGTTGAGCATCTTTTCATGTGTTTATTAGCCATCTGTATGTCTTGTTTGGAGAAATGTCTGTTTAGTTCTTTGGCCCACTTTTTGATTTGGGTTGATTCATTTTTCTGGTATTGAGCTGCATCACCATTTTTATTCAACATAGTTTTGGAAGTTCTAACCACAGCAATCAGAGAAGAAAAAGAAGTAAAGGTAATCCAGATTGGAAAAGAAGAAGTTAAACTGTCACTATTTGCAGATGACATGATACTATACATAGAAGACCCTAAAGATGCTACTAGAAAACAACTAGAACTCATCAATGAATTTGGTAAAGTTGCAGGTTACAAAATTAATACACAGAAATCTGTTGCATTTCTACACACTAACAATGAAAGAGCAGAAAGAGAAATTCAAGAAGCAATTCCATTTACCATTAGATCAAAAAGAATAAAATATCTAGAAATAAGCCTACCTAAGGAGACAAAGGATGAGATGGTTGGATGGCATCACCAACTCAATGGACATGGGTTTGGGTAGACTCCAGCAGTTGGTGATAGACAGGGTGGCCTGCCGTGCTGCGGTTCATGGGGTCACAGAGTTGAATATGACTAAGCGACTGAACTGATGATGAAGGAGACAAAAGACCTGTACTCTAAAAACTAGAAGATGCTGATGAAATAAATCAAAAAAGACATAAACAGATGGAAAGATATACCATGTTCATGGATTAGAAGAATCAGATCAGTTGGTCAGTCTTGTCCGACTCTTTGCGACCCATGAATCGCAGCACGCCAGGCCTTCCTGTCCATCACCGATTCCCGGAGTTCACTGAGACTCACGTCCATCAAGTCAGTGATGCCATCCAGCCATCTCATCCTCTGTCGTCCCCTTCTCCTCTTGCACCCAGTCCCTCCCAGCATCAGAGTCTTTTCCAATGAGTCAGCTCTTCACATCAGGTGGCCAAAGTACTGGAGTTTCAGCTTTAGCATCATTCCTTCCAAAGAAATCCCAGGGCTAATCTCCTTCAGAATGGACTGGTTGGATCTCCTTGCAGTCCAAGGGACTCTCAGGAGTCTTCTCCAACACCACAGTTCAAAAGCTTCAATTCTTCAGTGCTCAGCCTTCTTCACAGTCCAACTCTCACATCCATACATGAACACAGGAAAAACCACAGCCTTGACTAGACGAACCTTTGTTGACAAAGTAATGTCTCTGGTTTTGAATATGCTATTTAGGTTGGTCATAACTTTCCTTCCAAGGAGTAAGCGTCTTTTAATTTCATGGCTGCAGTCACCATCTGCAGTGATTTTGGAGCCCAGAAACATAAAGTCTGACACTGTTTCCCCATCTCTTCCCCATGAAGTGATGGGACCAGGTGTCATGATCTTCATTTTCTGAATGTTGAGCTATAAGCCAACTTTTTCACTCTCCACTTTCACTTTCATCAAGAGGCCTTTCAGTTCTTCTTCACTTTCTGCCATAAGGGTGGTGTCATCTGCATATCTGAGGTTATTGATATTTCTCCTGGCAATCTTGATTCCAGCTGTGCTTCCTCCAGCCCAGCATTTCTCATGATGTACTCTGCATATAAGTTAAATAAGCAGGGTGACAATATACAGCCTTGACGTACTCCTTTTCCTATTTGGAACCAGTCTGTTGTTCCACGTCCAGGTTTAACTGTTGCTTCTTGACCTGCATACAGATTTCTCAAGAGGCAGATCAGGTGGTCTGGTATTCCCATCTCTTTCAGAATTTTCCACAGTTTATTTTGATCCACACAGTCAAAGGCTTTGGAATAGTCAATAAGCAGAAATAGATGTTTTTCTGGGACTCTTTTGCTTTTTCCATGATCCAGTGGATGTTGGCAATTTGATCTCTGGTTCCTCTGCCTTTTCTAAAACCAGCTTGAATATCAGGAAGTTCACGGTTCACATATTGCTGAAGCCTGGCTTGGAGAATTTTGAGCATTACTTTACTAGCGTGTGAGATGAGTGCAATTGTGTGGTAGTTTGAGCATTCTTTGGCATTGCCTTTCTTTGGGATTGGAATGAAAACTGACCTTTTCCAGTCCTGTGGCCACTGCTGAGTTTTCCAAATGTGCTGGCATATTGAGTGCAGCACTTTCACAGCATCATCTTTCAGGATTTGGAATAGCTTAACTGGAATTCTATCACCTCCACTAGCAATATTGTCAAAATGACTATGCTACCCAAGGGAATCAACAGAGTCAGTGCAAACCCTATCAAATTACCAATGCTATTTTTCACAGAAATAGAACAAAAAAGTCGCAAAATTTGTATGCAGACACAAAAGACCCCAAATATTCAAAGCAATCTTGAGAAAGAATAAAGCTAGAGGAATCAGGCATCCTGACTTCAGACTATAATACAAAGCTACAGTCATCAAAACAGTATGGTACTGGCACAAAAATAGAAGTATAGATCAATGGAACAGCATACCAAAAAACAGAAATAAGCCTGTGCACCTGTAGTTAATTAACCTGTAACAAAGGAGGCAAAACTACACAATGTCAGAAAGATAGTCTTTTCCACAAACGGTGCTAGGAAAACTGGACAGCCACATGTAAAAACAAATGAACTTAGATTATTCCTTAACTCCATACACAAAAATAAGTCAAAATGGATTAAAGACCTAAATGTTGGACTGGACATTTTAAATCTATTAGAGGAAAACATAGGCAGAATACTCTCTGACATAAATCACAGCAATTTTCTTTTTCAGTCCATCCCCCAGAATAATGGAAGTAAAAGAAAAAATAAGTGGGACCTACTTGAAAGCTTTTGCGTAACAAAGGAAACACTAAAGAAAATGAAGACAGCCCACAGATTGGGAGAAAATATTTGCAAATGATGTGACTGATGAGGGATTAGTCTCAAATTTATAAACAGCTTATGACACTTAATAGCATCAAAGCAAACAACCCAAAGAATGGGCCAAAGACTTGAATAGCCATTTCTCTAAAGAGTATATACAGTTGGCCAATAGGCACATGAAAAGATGTTCAACATTGTTAGTTATTAGAGAAATGCAAATCAAAACTACAGTGAGATATCACCTCACACTGGTCAGAATGGCTGTCATCAAAAAATTCGCAAATGCTGGAGAGCGTGTGGAGAGAAGGGAACCCTCCTGCACTGTTGGTGGGAATGTAAATTGGTACACCCACTATGGAGAACATTATGGAGGTTCCTTAAAAAACTAAAAACAGCTACTATGTGACCCTGCAATCCTATTCCTGAGCATATATCTAGAGAAAAACATGGCCCAAAAAGATACACGCACCCCAGTGTTTTTTGCAGCACTGTTTACAATAGCCAGGACATGGAAACAACCTAAATATCCATTGAGAGAAGACCGGATAAAGATGTGGTACGTATATGCAATGGAATATTACTCAGCAGTTAAAAAGAATGAAATAAGGCCATTTACAACAACATGGATGGACCTAGAGAGTGTTGTACTGAGTACAGTAAATCAGACAGAAAAGAAGAATCATATGACGTCCATTATATCTGGAATCTAAAAAGTAATGATACATGATCTTACCAAACAGAGACTCACAGATTAGAAATGAACTCATGGTTGCAGGAGGGGGAAATGATAGTTAAGGACTTTGGGAAGGTCATGTACACTCTGCTATATTTAAAATGGATAACCAACAAAAGCCTATTGTATAGCTCATGGAACTCTGCTCAATGTTATGTGCCAGCCTGGATGGGAAAGGGGTTTGGGGAAGAATGTACTTAATTGCTCAGTCGTGTCTGACTCTTTGCAACCCCATGGACTGAAGCCTGCCAGGCTTCTCTGTCCATGGGGATTTTCCAGGCCAGAAAATTAGAGTAGGTTGCCATGCCTTCCTCCAGGGGATGTTCCAAACCCAGGGATCAAACCCAGGTCTCCCACATTGGAGGCAGATTCTTTACCATCAGAGCTACCAGGAAAGCCCAAGAATACTGGAGTGGGTAGCCTATCCCTTCTCCAGGAGATCTTCCTAACCCAGGAATTAAACCAGTGTCTCCTGCGTTACAGGTGGATTCTTTAGCAGCTGAGCTATGGATATATGTATATGTATGGCTAAGTCCCTTCACTGTTCACCTAAAACTATCACAACATTGTTAGTCGGCTATACCCAATACAAAATGTTTGTGGTGTTAAAAAATAATAATAATGAATTTTTTTTTAAGTTAAAGGGAAAAAAAAAGAACTGGCGAATTTGTGCACACACATACAAAAAAAAATCATCATAATCCCTCTGCTGAAATTTAAGAAGCACTTTAGCTTTATCAGATACATACTCATTATTGCTTTGGTATGTTAATTTTCTGAATAGATGGCAAGTGCTGGAATTCTCCAGGCAAGAGCACTGGAGTGGATTGCCATTTCCTTCTCCAGGTGATCTTCCCAACCCAGGGACTGAACCCGGGTCTTCTGCACTGCAGGCAGATTCTTTACCAACTGAGCCACTAGGGAAGCCCCTCTCCATTTTATACCAGTTTTTATTAGCTTGTTGATTTCACAGAGTGACATTTTCTAACTTTGAACTCTGTCTTTAAAAAGATAACATCTCTCTTATAGTCACTATTAAGGATCTGCAGAGTCCAAATCTAAAGGCATCTTTTAAGGCATGAGTTTATTTCATATAATTTCCAAGTGATTAATTCATTGCATGCCTTAATAACATTTCACTGGTCACACTTTATTGGAAGAAAAGGCTTTTGAATAAAATGAAAAGGGATAGGGAAAGGAGGAACAGAAGTCAGTCTAGATAAGGAATATCATTTGCAGGTATGTCATTCTGTTGGTTATCTGATTTACAGGTGAAATAACTAAGGAACCAGAATGATACATGTGCAATTAGGACTACATTCAGATAGAATTTTATTTTTTTTCTATTTCAAAACCAAAACAGTCAATCCCATTAAAGATCAAGTTGTCCTTATTGCCTGGAATTGTGTGGTTATGGCACTTGCCTTCTTGCTGAATTCCCTTGACCAGATGGTTCTTCCTGGCAGCTTGAGGTTAGTTGATGTGCTAAATACTGACCATATCACAGGATTTAAGTGAAGCCAGAGACAGAATCCACAGGCCAGTCCGTATATTATGTGGCACTTGCTACTTTCCATGTGTTTCCCTTTGAAACATGAGACATTTTATGTTTGTGTATCCGGGGGTCTAAATGTCTTTTTTCTTACAGAAGGATCATGTTCCAGCACTTTTGGGAATGGCAACAGCTCATATGATCTTGAAACAAACTCCCCGGGCCCGAAATCAGCTGAAGCGGATTGCAAAAATGAACTGGAATCCTATTGATGCTGAGGACTTTGAGAGGAGTTGGCTGCTGCTTGCTGATATTTATATTCAGTCAGCAAAATACGACATGGCTGAGGAACTGATAAAACGGTGCCTGCGGCATAACAGGGTAGGTGCTGTACTGTGCTTCAGTTCACTTCAGTCCAGTCGCTCAGTCGTGTCCGACTCTTTGCTGCTACCCCATGAATCGTAGCACGCCAGCTGTGTTCAACTCTTTGTGACCCTATGGACTATAGCCTGCCAGGCTCCTCTGTCCATGGGGATCTCCACACAAGAATACTGGAGTGGGTTACCATGCCCTTCTCCAGGGGATCTTCCCAACCCAGGGATCGAACCCAGGTCTCCTGCATTGTAGGCAGATTCTTTACTGTCTGAGCCACCAGGGAAGCCCAAGAATACTAGAGTGGGTAGCCTGTCCCTTCTCCAGGGGATCTTCCCGACCCAGAAATCGAACCAGTCTCCTGCATTGCAGGCAAATTTTTTACCAGTTGAGCTACCAGGGAAGCCCATGGGGTGGGAGACTGAGGAGGAAAGAATGATTGTTAGCCTTGGTTGTATAAACATTCTATAATAGGCTTCAGAGTGTATTGGTCCATTTCTAGGGATTTCTCTGTTTTTGGAAATTAAATGTTTATTTCTACCACAATCAGGATATAAACATTAATAATAAAAAAAGCTATTTGCCCTTGAAAATAAAATAAAGATGTATGCAGTTTCAAGTTTCAGCTGTGGTTTGCCCTACTTATCAAAAGTGTTTTGGAATGTCAAGCATTTGCCTGTGATTATCCATCTCATCCCAGAACTAATGAAAATTGCAGAAGAACATTAATTGCAGACGCCTGTCCCTCCTATTAAATACTCCTGATGAATTTACTGCAGCTGCATGTTGTTTTCACATTATTAGAATACACTCTGCATAATATATTTTATGGGAGGGAGTCTTTTCAGCATTTAATTTGATTTAATAAAATGTCCTTATCATGAGGTATAAAATTGAAAATCTTCACGTCCTTAGAATTTAAGGCTCTTTACTAACAGTGCATTTTGGTGTTTAATAGCCCCCAAAAGGATGTCTTTTTATGACCTTTGTAAAGTTAAGAATCTTCCTATTTACTGAGAAATAATTGTGCTCAACTTAGAAACTTAAGGGTATTTATCTTTATGGATTCTTATCAGTTACTTCAAAATCTTAATCACAGTAAATCTATGTTTTATTCTCTTTGAGCCAATTAGAATTCAAAATGGATCATTTGTTTTTTAAAGAGAAGTCATGATCACCTAATATTATTAAGTTACTTTTTTAGGGACTTGAAAACTGAAAGATTTAAGACATTTATCAACTTATGGTTTGTACAGGTGATTTAATTTACATTGGCCTTAAGAAAACACGATACTTATTAATAGACTTTAAAAAATCTAAAGTGCCAAATAACTGACCTCTGTAAGTAAGATTTCATGGGAATTAAGATTTTGATAGATAGAATTTCAATTTGCCAGAACTCAGACAGCAGTACATTGCATGGTTGAACATGATGGCTGGTTTAGAGGTTAAACATGATGGTTATTTAGGCATGTTCATATGGGAAGCATGAGATTCAGGAACTGGAGCTTAGAAACTTTGAATTATGTAATTTAAAAATGGAGATCATCCAGATCTGGGGCAGGAAATGTACAAGATGCAACTAGACCATCCTGTCATACCAGATGGCAAGGAAACTATCAGAGATTATTGGAGTCATGTCAGGGACTCAAGAGCCAACTTGAGGACACTCCCACAAGCCAAAGTTGACACACTTCAGGCATCAATAATGACTGCATTGAATAACACACCAAATATGTTTAAATCCATGAGTTTACAAAGATATAAAAAAGAAAAGGAAAAAAACCTAATTGGTCACCATTGAAATATGCTAATAAAATGTTATTTCTAAAGCTGGCAAGTAAAGGGAAAGAATTAAGTATCTCTCCTGCCTTTTCTGTGTGAATAATACTGCTGGGAAATGAAATGATGGAAAAGGAGATGTTTCTCATTATAGATGTTGTCCAGATAATGAAGAAATGAGGAAAGAATGATAGAATGTCACTATTTTCCAACCATTATGAATTAATGAATGGGTATAACATCACAAGACATTATGTGCCTCCTGAATGAAGAACACACTATCTGACAGTCAGACTGGGGGTGAGACAAGTGAAACACTCAACTCTGGGTCCAAACTTTAAAGGGACACTTAATGTAATTATCTTAAGTGATCCTGCTCTAACAAAGTATCCGAGACTGGGTGGCTTATAAACAACACAAGTTTCTTCTCAGAGTTTTGTTAATTGATGCTGGAGTCTACAACCAGGGTGCCAGCATGATTGGGTTCTGGTGATGGCCCACTTGCCTGTTGCAGACTGCTGAGTTCTCATTGTGTCCTCACAGGGCAGAAAAGAGAGTAGGAGAGCTCTCTGGGCTCCCTTTTATAAGGGCACCAATTCCATTCAGGAGGGCTCCACCCAAATGACCCTTCCCAAAGCCTCACTTCCTAATACCATCACATTGGATGTTAGGATTTCAGCATATAAATTTAGGGGGACATAAACACTCTGTACATCACAGTAATCAAGATGAATGATATTTAATTCAATTTTTTTTAAATAAAAAAAAAAGTATCAAAATGTGAAACAGGATCTTACAGTGCTGTGCTGAGCTGTATTGAAGCCTTAAGCAAAAGGGTAAATGTGTATGTACCCTGATTACATGTTTATATTTTTTAATGGTTAATAGTTTTCATGAAAATATTAGTGGTGTATCTTCTTGAATTAAAGGAAAGTAAAATTCCACTAAATAGAAAAATAACATATAAAAATAACAAACAACATATGAGTTTTAATACACCTACTTTTCTGTTTTTCAAATTTTTTTAAATTAACATTCTGGGAAAAAATAGCAATTATACATGTACCTAAAAGCATGTACACAGCATTGTGCATTTTTGCTTTTTCCTGAGGAGCAGTGTGGCTTGGCAGAGCAGCGATCTATGAAGTAAGTAGCTTCATCTCTTTCCCTCAAATCAAAATCAGATCCAAACCTCTAGATCTAATACAATTTCCAGGAAATATCAATGACATAGGAATGTATTATATAACTACCACAAGGATGCACTCAGCTAAATCTGGGCTGTGAGAAACTCTAGGATAAACATTCATATTTTTCCTACATTTAATTGCAAGGAAAGAGAGAGAGAGGAAACCTCTAGATCAAAAGGAAGCTTAGGGACATTTCAAATCACAGTGTGTGGGCCTTATTTAGTTCCTCATCCTGACAAGCAAACAAAAAAATTATGTTAAGGCTATTTGAAATTTGAATAGTGACTATATATTTGGTAATGTCAAAGAGTTGTTATATTTTAGGCATGATAATTTGTGATTATGATTAAAGAAAGTCCTTATTTTAAAGAGTATACTAAAATATTTATGAATGCAATGTTATAGTATCTGAGGACTTTTTATCTGACAATACAGAGGGACAAATATGGGATAGAAGTGAGACAGTATTAGGCGTTAATTGTTAAAGAAACAGATTCATGGGGTCCACGATACTGTTATTTCTATATCTGTTAAAATTATTTGTAATAAAAAGTGTTAAGTATATGTATAAAACATGTCCTTGCCTCTCACCCAAAAATCCTGATTCTGTAGGTTTGGGATAGGGGCTTGGCATCAGAATCTTTTTAAGTCCCATAAATGATGTGATTGCATAGCCAAGATTGAAAACCATTGTTTTATGGGCCATTTAAATAAGTTAATATGATTGACCTCTATAGTCATAAGCACTCCATAAAATCTTAGTGATGTCAAGCTTAATCTATTGATAACGTCTTGTATTTATTTTTAGTCATGCTGCAAAGCTTATGAATATATGGGCTACATTATGGAAAAAGAGCAAGCATACATGGATGCTGCCTTAAACTATGAGATAGCATGGAAACATGGCAACCAGACAAACCCAGCAGTAGGTGAGTTTAACATTTGAACACTAGGTTTTCACCGGAAACGTGGATTTTATGTGTAAACCTTCATTTAAATAAATTTGATTTTCTTGTTAAGGACAAGATATACATTAACAGCCAACATCCTTTGGCATTCCTGAGAAATAAATTTTACATTCCTAATAGATTATTAGCTACTAACTTATTAGGTATAGTTTGCTGAGATTCAAACTCGACCTCAGTGGCTTTAGAGGACATCTAATCTAATTCTGCCCCTTTGTCTCCCTTCACCCTGTAATTGAAAAATGTAATACTGTGGGAGAAAGTGTTCATTGTGAAAGAAGTGAGAAAAACATTGCATTAAATCAAGTTCTGCTGGTTGCTTTGCTGCAGAACTTCTCAAAGACTCTAAGCCCTAATATGCATTGTGGTGGATATCACGTAGAGAACGTGTTTCCCACGATAAGTTGACTACAGAACTTTTTTTTTCCCCTGAGCATCTGGAAACATCATCCTGTCCCAGTGGTAGACTTGGTTTGAGGAAGGCTAGTCGCCAAGGTCCCTAACAGATGGGCGGCACCTGGAATATACTTAGTGACCACTGACAGCCACGTTGTGAGGGAGCTCACCCCCAGGCTTCTCTTTGTGTGGAGCTGAGATCAGCTTCATTGACACTGCCCTGTCTGTTCTCTGGAGCAACCCGCAGAGCTCTTCCCCGCTTATACATAAGGGCCCTCAATTGCAAACTCTCTCATGTCTCTCCTCAGTTTCTCTCCAGACTGTTCTCAGGTGCTTTTTCATTCTTCCTAAGACTTGCTTTCAAGTCTTTCGCCCTCCTTGCTGTCTCCTGGAAACTCTCAAATAGCATTTCCCAAACTTGCTTTGGAATACTGGGTGAGATACTGATAGTTACTTCTTTAAAAAAGAGAGTTGGAAAAAAAAAAAAAGAGAGTTGACTGTGAAGAGATTAGATTTCATGGCCAAATAAGTTTGGAAAAGGCCATATTTGGCTATGTCCCTCCTGATCTGTTTTACTAGAAATGAAAAAATTGTTAAGTGTGATTTACGAACGAATTGTATGTATAATGAAGCTTTTTTTTAATGAGGCATTGAGTAGTTGATAATTCAACTCAAGATGACATCTGTCTTTTTAGCATCTGTGTCACGGTAATGACTCAGATTTAATCTACAGTCAGATAGGTCATCTTTAAACTTACTGCTGTCAGTTCAGGACTTCCCCTACTTTTTCTCGGGTCTGTTACTTTACTAGACTTGTTCAGAGCACAGAAACTAATTTGTAGACAGTATTTTTCCTTCTCAGGTTTTGTTCATGTTGCAAATAAAGTCAGCTTGTAATATGAAAATTCCTTAAAATCTTTAAAATATATGTAATTCCGATGCTTTATTCCCCAGAAGGAATGCAGTTAGAAGTGTAGTTATTTAAATATTCTGTTCCTTCAAAGACCAGCAAATAGAGTCCAGGTCACTCGTTCTTTCATTGTGTTCTCTTTGAACTTTATAGGTGATTTTATCAGCTCCTCTGACCTCTCTTTAAAATCATTTCTCTGTAAAGACATTTCTCTGAGGCTCTCAATTAATTCTTACAGTTTCTTTTTTAAGATTATCATTGCATCCAATACTCCCAGCCTTTCTGGCCAAGTTCGTGATGCATTTTTTTTTCATTTGTCAGGAAATCCTAAAAATCATAGTTGTGTTCTTTGCATAGAATTCAAGCCTGAGCACTGTCACTGTAAAAGACACCAAGGAGCCGAGATCCACTGCGAGGAGAACACAGTCGTGTTTCTCTCTTCACAGTCGTTCCCAGGTTATGTGACAGTCACTAGGCTGTTTACACTGTGTTTTTGTTTTCTTGCTTTCACGAGCTCAGGCTCTCTCCCCCCATTTTTTTTTTTTTTCCTGATTATACAAAGAGTTGAATTCTTAGAAGCCTGACAGGTGTAATGAAACTGGTACACATGTTCTTTGCCATGTGTAGCTCTTCATTTCCTCTCTAAAGTTTTTTTTGAAGGAAATGGTCTATCAAGTTTGTTTCATCATGACAACTTTGTGCTTCTAATTTAGTGTTTACACGGTTAAAAAAACAAAACATTATTATTTGTGTGGTACTCTGAAATTTTTTAAAGCATTTCACAAGTATTTAATTTGATCTTTAAATTTACATTAAGAGTTAGCAGGGTTATCTTCCCCATTTTTGGATGCAGAAACTTGAAATTGACAGCTACCGGTGACTTGCCTAAGGGCTCAAAGCTAGTCAGGAAGCCGGAAACCGAAAGTTATGTCCAGGTTTTTTTGTCTCTAGTTTCCATATTTGGCATGACATCTTTAAGTTGTTTTCCTTTTTAAATGTCACAAACTATTTATTATTCTGTTTTATAATTCCTTTCTAATGATATCAAGTTTACCTCTCTGATACTGTTTTCATCTTGGACATTTCTCATTGTGTGTGTGTTTGTGTGTGTGAATTGAATACTATGAATTTTAGATAATTTCTGTTCCTTCCTTCTTGCTACCATGATTGCATTAAGCCAATAATTCTTCTAAAACATTGTTTTGAAATTCTAAAAATTTTCTTCAGGGGTCCTTTGATTAAAGTCCAAGGGCAGCATTCAAATGTCCTTTTCATATTTTTAAGTGGTAAAGCAAAATATATTATTAGTTACATATTATTTACATTCTGTTATATCTTATTTATTGAATCTACTTTTTCATCTCCTTATTTGCTTACTACTAAAGAAACTAAGATGAAATTGGCATTCTTATTATAGAACAACAGTTATTTAAGAATGTATTAAAACTTTCTTCCAAAATGTCAGTATTTGGACTTCCCTGGTGGTCCAACTGTTTAAGAATCTGCCTGCCAATGCAGAGGACACAGGTTCAACCCCTGGTCTGGGAACATTCCACATGCTGTGGGGCAGCTAAGCCCGTGCGCCACAACTTCTGAGCCCACGCACCTAGAACCTTACTCCACAGCAAGAGAAACCACCGCAGTGAGAAGCCCACACACCACAACTAAAGAGCAGCCCCTGCTCATCACACCTAGAGAAAGCCCACCCACTGCAGTTACTGGAGAAAGCGCGTGCACAGTAAGACCCAATACAGCCAAAAATAAATAAAGATTTTAAATAAATACTGCTTGCAGTGTGCCATTTCACTATCACATGTGGCTGACGTGGCCGTCTAATGACTAACCCTCTGCCTTCTGAGTCACCCCGCTGCTGCACTGCCCTCTGCTCCCCCTGCACTCCAGGCCCATTTGGCTACTGTGTCTCCCTCTACCACTGGCCTCTCCATGTGCAGTTCTCTTTGCCGAACGGAATTCTTTCTTCCCACCCCCTTGGCCTACATTATGCCTCTTCCTTCAGGTTTCACACATTGCCTGACACCCACCCCAGATCTCTTATTACAGTGCTGTTGGCCTGTGCCATTATTTCATAGCATTTATCTCAGTTTTGAAATCATCCATGTACTTCCGTAATTACTTAAATAACATACGCTCTTTCCTAACAGAATGTAAACCTCAGGAACCAGTTTGCCTGATGTGTTAAGTACATCAGTACTGTGTAAAGGAATAGCCGTGTTATCACTTACTGCTCTGTGATCAGTTTTTACTGTAATCTGAAACAAATGGGACTTTTCTTTAAGTTGCAAAACCATATTTGTGGTATGGCCGGCCATCTTCTAGCCCAGCTGTGGCCCCTTGTTCCAACTCCATTTTCTTTGGTACCTGTTCTCCTTTGTATCACTCCACCTTCCGTTATCTTATCGTTTCTATCATGGTACAGTCATCACCCTGCACTAAGAGTTCTCTAATATTAGCATAAACAAAGGAGGAAGCCAAGAAAGGTAATACTAACAGTGTGCTCTATAAATAAATAATACTATATCATTGCTGGGGGTTTTGTCTTTACAGGATACAAACTGGCATTTAATTACTTAAAAGCAAAAAGATATGTGGATGCAATTGACATATGTCACCAGGTAACACTTAAATTTATATTTCTTAAAATTTTTCAGATGTGCTATTTCCTACTTTTGTTTAATATCAAGTTGTACATGAATAGAGATAGAGGATGTACTGTTTTGGTTCAATGCCTCGTCGGATACATCTGGAAGAAATTACCGGTTTTCAAAGTTTAGAAAATAAAGTTTACTTAAATCAAAAACATGTTTTTAATTAGGCCTCAAATAAGGTTTGCCAATTTAAAGGAGGAGGCTAGACAAGAAGCATGTTAAACAAACTTAATCCTTAAGTCAGAAAATATCCGAAGATTTTTATAGATTCTCCAGGTCATTGTTCTGAATAGAAGTTCTTATGTTTGTGTCCAAGTCTGGTTATTAGAGGATTCAGATTTATAAATTAAAGAGGTATTTTTGTCATTTAGAAGCCATTCAGTTACACTTCTGTAATTGGTTTCTCGACTTCCCTGATGGCTCAGACAGTAAAGACTATGCCTGCAATGCAGGAGAACAGAGTTCGATCCCTGAGTTGGGAAGACTGCTGGAGAAGGGAATGATTACCGACTCCAATTTTATTGCTTGGACAACTCTATGGACAGAGGAACCTAGCAGGCTATAGTCTATGGGGTTGCAAAGCAGCAAACATGATTGAGCGACTGGTTTCTGACTAAATGATCCCTTGCTAAATGACAAACTTTTGAGTTGCAGTTTTAGAATTTGCAATTTCTTTATAAATACATTGTCCCATTGATATTCATACAAGGCATTGTACTAAATATCATTGGGAGCTCCAAGAAAAGCACCTTAGCAGAGAATTATGTAGTGTACCTTATCCCAGATAACTGTGTCAGCATCATTATAGTGAATACTTGGCTCCAGTGATTGCTGTTGATTACTGAGTCTCTATGTAAGGCAACATTTCACATTAAGGTTAAGGTTATATATTAATTTGTGGAGTTTTGATTTTTCTTCCTTTATGACTACCACCCTACTCTTCAACTCAGTAGACCTGGAAATTTGTATGTTTCAAAATCATTCCAGTACACAAATGTGTACTCCTGGGTAAAAATATCTCTAAGGATTTGTTAAATATCATGCATAAATAGCTAAATTTTAAAAATTATCTTAAATCATTGATCATAATTGTTTTATATAACTGATCTAATAAGGAAATAATTATATTTGTTTTATTTTCCACATGTAGTGGTACATTTTTACCATTTTCATCTAATTACTGTTAATAGAAATGTCACCATGTCATATCTCAGATATCACCTTTAAAAAGTGTTGTTGTATTTGCAATATTATTATAATGTAATCTCAACTGTAATGCCATTGCTAGTAAGTTTTGTGGCTCCCCAGTTCTTGATAATGAATTATAAGTTAAGTTTTTGTTTTATTTTGTTTGTTTTGGCAGGTTCTTGAAGCACATCCAACTTACCCCAAAATCAGAAAGGATATACTTGATAAAGCTCGCACATCTTTAAGACCTTGAAAATTATTTTAACTTTTCAAAGCAAGAAATGGAAAGAATATGAGTTCTTCCAGTACAAAATAGGTTAAGCTAATACTTTGTATTAGAAAGCATACTTTCTCCAGCAGAGGCTGCTGTTGCATATAAAGAGAAACACTGTGTTAAATGGATGTCTTCTGATGGAGAAAGTGAATGAGCTGGTTTATTTAATTGACTCTCTTGATTAGGTGCAGATTTGGTGTTTCTGTGATAAAGATTATAACCCATTTCTATAAAGAATATTTTGTTAAAATCTAGATAGGTAAGTACCCTGTATCTTTTCTAAGGGATATTGTTTCAGGAAATATGTTTAAAATACTATTGGTCTCTGTTAAACATTTTTGTGAAATTCTCTGTTATTTCAAAGGTTTGAGTAAGTTTCCATGTAAATATTTATAAAAAAGAAAACATTTTTAATAAACGTTTTATGAAATTTATGAACTCAAAACACATGGTGAGTTTTGCAAATTCAGGGTAAACTACCCATGTTAACACATAGTATTACAGAAACTGACTTTCTTAGAAGAATATTTTGGAAAAGTATAAAGAGCGTTTGTGAGTTTCCCTTCTTTGTTGAATTGATTCTTCCTGCTTTTAATGCCAATGAGATTCTTTTAAGAAATAACCAGTACCGGAAATTAAATAGGTAGACCTTTATAACAATATTTAACCTTAGCCCAAAGACAAGGTCTTTTGGTGTAACTTTAGACACTGTGACACCTGATAGAGAATATTTTCGGTCAGCAGGGACTCACAAAGCACACCATGTAAAAAGCAACCACATACCCCGCTATCCCTAGCATTCCTGCCCCCAACCTGAGAGAGTTACTTACTCTTTACACTGAATTGAACTTAGCCTTCCCAGATGGCACTAGTGGTAAAGAACCTGCCTGCCAGTGCAGGAGACTCAAGAGATGCGGGTTCGATCTCTGGGTCGGGAAGATACCCTGGACAAGGGAATGGCAACCCACTCCAGTATTCTAGCCTAGAGAAGCCCATGGACAGAGGAGCCTGGTGGGCTACAGTCCAATAGGGTCACACAACTGAGCATCTGAGCACAGCTGCTGCTGCTGCTAAGTTGCTTCAGTAGTGTCCGACTCTTTGCGACCCCATAGACGGCAGCCCACCAGGCTCTGCTGTCCCTGGGGTTCTCCAGGCAAGAACACTGGAGTGGGTTGCCATTTCCTTCTCCAATACATGAAAGTGAAAAGTGAAAGTGAAGTTGCTCAGTCGCGACCCCATGGACTGCAGCCCACCAAATCCTCTGTCCACGGGATTTTCCAGGCAAGAGTACTGGAGTGGGGTGCCATTGCCTTCTCCGCTGAGCACAGCAGCACACCATAAACCTGATCTTCATAAACTCAATTCTTAGCATCATTCTTAGTGTATCTACATCTACATCTTGGTTTTAAAAATAAAATAAACACAGTCTTCCATTTTAACTGCATTTTCAATAAATAGTTTTTAAAAGTCACTTCCTTTTCCTAAAGTACTTCATGTTTATTTCTTTTGAGTTACATTCTTATTTCAAATCACTTCTCCAATTTCCAGAGTCCTTTTAATTCCAATTATGTGTTATAAGATTTCTAATCATTTTTAGTTATGCTGTTTCATGGAAATGTTTCATAATTAGAGCATTTATGAAATATTTCATGTCTGTTAAAACACTTCCATGTCTTATTACATTTTGTCCTCACAGTCCTATGATACAGATATTATTATCTCTCTTTTACAAATCTGGCCCTGTGACACATTATCTTTCTCTGTAATTTAGGGGGAAAAACTTTCAAACTGAATGGACATTGTTAAGGACATAATACAACAGAATACCCGTAGCAGTTCCAATGAGCCTGCATTGTAGAATGCTAGAAACATGGAAATTGGATGGAGAAAGTAGAACATCTGTTCTCCCAGCAAGACGTTTCCAAATCTGTTTTCCTATCTATAAAATGAGGAGTTTGTGTTTGTTTCTTAAGCAGCCACTTATTCTGCCATTTGTTAGATACTATCCTAGGAAGTTTCTTTAAAGTATGTCTTTTATTTCTCAATAAACTCTCTAGAGAAATAATATTTTTCAGATAATGAGATGAAGCTCAATCTAAAATTTGCCCAAGCTCACAGAAAAATTGTCAGAACCTGGATTTCACACCAGCCTTTCCTAAATTGAGATGCTTTCCATAACTAAGACAGACTGTGTCTGTAAGAAACATTCTCTTATCTGCATCTGGCTAGCAGATGAAACTGAGTGTTCTATCACAGAGATGGCGAGGTAATAAGGAACAAGACCTGAATGGAATGAACGTTCTTACAGATGTGGACACTACTAAAGAGAAGCCTGAGTGAGGAGCAGTGTAGTGCTGTGGCGAGGAATGTGGACCTGAAGCCAGACCGTCCTAGGTTTAAAGTTTGACTCTGCTACTTACTACCTTTCTCCAGTCACATAGGCTCTCTGAGCCTCGGTTTTCTCATCCATAAAAAAGCGTATCAGGATAATAACCTTCCTCGGGTTGTTGTTAAGAATTAAATGAGAGAACTTACATAAAACCTATAATGAATCTTACTCACTTAGGCTCTTAATAAATAGCAGCTCTATTATTGTAAACTAAACAGGGTCAAGTAGTAGTTGCAACTGAGAAGAACCTTCACAGGAGAAAAGAGAGCAAGGACAGCGGAGAGACTGACAGGGCCAGTCAGGCCCCTCAGAAGCACAGGCACACAGGAGTCAGGATTCTCATGCATGGTCTCCCTTCCCTTCTTGCCTCTTTGTCTCTCACTCTTCCAACCCCAACTGGAAATTGTGTTGCACTCTACATGCATAAATCTCTCTTCATCTAATTTTTGAACAGACTTACCCTTCCCTCCTCTACTGGAATTCTCTCCCTGCTCTCCTCTCCCTAATCCCCAACTCAGTGTCTCCAAGCCTCCCTCTCTAGGCTTACTCTCTCACTTAGTTATCAGTTTATTAATCACCTGCTCAGAGGCCCTGTCCGTGTCCAGTGACACTCTATAAGGTAGCCATCATGTCAGTCTGTACTCTGTCACGGTATTTAAACCCTCTATTTAGTACTTGCTAATCTCTGATGTTTTTCTTGTGCACATGCCCGACATCACACATCCAGGAAAGCTGGAACTCGAACTGAATTGCTACTTGAAGGAATCAGTTCCCATAGCATGTTCAATGAGAGTTTAGGGTCCACATGTGAGATGGAGAAGGAGGGACACAACACGAATGAAAGAATTTTCTGTGAATCTGGGATTTGAATGCCACCACCCTCAGGATAAGGATAAGGAAGCGGTTTTAAGTTCAATGTCCTTTGACCTCAGGTCAGCTAGTATGAAGAACTGGATCCCAAAAGGAAATAGCTTTCTTTTCCAGAAGTCAAGAACCTAGAGCAGTTCTGGAAAGAAGGGTTTTATGCATGGACAGCTGAGGAAGCTAGGTTCAACTTTGCACTAGGGTAGATAATAGAATCACTATGGAAACCAAAAGACCAGTTAAAACTGCGAGGAAACCTCCTAGTTTGGGCCTGGTGATAAGTGAAGAGCCTTTTAACAGGATCGTGTAACCTGTGCTAGTGCTGATAAAGTAGAAAATGCTATTTTTTTTTGTTTGTTTTTAGTGAAAGATTGGCAACAGTGCAAGGAGAACAGCACATTGATCCTCTGTTGGTAGAAGTGTCATGCACCCTTTCTGAAGGGCAATTTGGTGCTATGAATTAAGGCTTCATCCTTTGACCAGGAAATCTCACTTAGAGAAATACATCATAAGAGACAGAAATTTTCTCAAGGTTTTTTGGTTTAAAAACTGATGAAAGCAATAAGTTTAGGTTTTATGATTATTGTCAAAACATTCACCATAATTGAAGTGTTTGAATATATACTAGTTTACCTGATAATGTGGTCATCAAAAGCCGTTTTCAAAGATTTTTTTTTTTTTTTTACTATTCATGTTTTAAAATTTTTTTCAAAGATTTTTAACTGCTGGGTGTCCTACAAATAATAAGTGAAAATTCAGGAAACATAACTTCATATAAAATTAATTTGCATAATAATAATAAGTAGATGTATAGTGAAGTGAAAGTCAGTCATGTCCAAGTCTTTGCAACTCCATGGACTGGAATTCTCCAGTATTCTGCAGAATACCGGAGTGGGTGGCGTTCCTTTCTCCAGGGGATCTTCCCGACCCAGGAATCAAACCAGGGTCTCCTGCCTTGCAGGCAGATTCTTTACCAGCTGAGCTACCAGGGAAGCTCAAACAGATGTACACATAGATATATATACACATAGACAACACACAACTACTGCAACTAATGCAGTTTTTAATGGTAGTTATGTCTGTGTGATGGAATAGTGATGAGAAATGTGCCATTTTTGAAGTTAACTGCAATGAACACATACCCTGCCCCCACCCCCCATCCCCCCGCCCAAAAAGGATGTTTTTTCCTTTTAAAAAAAGGATCGCTTTCTCAAAGATGAATAGAAAAAAACTAAACAAAAGCTGACACTGACATTGTTTCAACTCTTAACACCCACACTTTACTACTAATGGTTTGAACAAAACCTAATCTGGTTTATTTCAGTTGTCAAAGAAGATTCAAGAAGTAGCAGTTAGAGAAATACTCTGCCAGAAAATGGAAATAGGAGAGTGCTGATAGCAGCGCTGATAACAGGAGAGCCCAGGAGTTACTAAGGGAGATGAGAGTACCCCATAGAAATGAGTGAAGAGCGTACTCTTGCAACCACAGGGTAAAATAAATGAGAGGGCTTCCCTGGTGGCTCAGTGGTAAAGAATCTGCCTGCCAATGCAGGAAACACAGGTTCGATTCCTGATCCAGGAAGATTCCACATGCCTTGGAGCAACAAAGCCTGTGCCCTATGGCTATTGAGTCTGTGCTCTAGAGCCCAGGAACTGCAACTGAGACCACGTGCCGCAATTACTGAAGTCTGTGTGCCTAGAACCCACGCTCTGCAACAAGAGAACCCACTGCAATGAGAAGCCTGCACACCGCAACTACAGAGTAGTCCCCACTCGCCACAACTAGAGAAAACAGGCAGCAACGAAGACCCAGCACAGCCAAAACGAAATAGTAAAAAAAAAAAAAAAAAAAAAGACAGGAAAACCCACTTTCTGCACTTCCCGTGATTCTAGTAACAGTTTTAATGATGATCCTACCAAACGTAGTTAGTATGAAGCCAGAGGAAATAAGCAAAATCACATGGCCACAATGGTTGTGTGGTATAAGACCTGGGTAGGGTGACCCAACTGACCAGGGAGCAGAGCAGAAGCTAACACTCTAGGTCACACACCTCCAGCCACACCCCTTGCAGGAAGAGGGCCCCTTCCTAATTTGAACAAAGTATGAGTGGAAGGGGAGAAACTAGAGACAGGAGAGCAAAATGTTCGGCTGTAGGGCTGAGGGTAAGGGAGCAATAGAGTGATGGCTACAGAAGTTTATGAAAGATTTTTATTTTCTGTTTTTAAGACAGGATCTATTATACTAGAGTATCTTGGAATATTTATGGGAGAAAGTAGATACTGAAAGTATAAGAAAAGAGGAGGAAGCCTGAGTAGGAAAAGGGGTCCAGGGGGTAGTTTAGAAGAATTAGAGTTTAGAGGGATGTGTGATTTTTGTAAACACAGTAAAGGAACAAAATCACTGTAGTAAGAGTTATTATATATAAAGGTGGTCCAGGAGCCCTTATGCTAATTGGCTCCATCAGTTTTATAATAATTAAAATGGACTTCGACCTAGAGGCAGAACCATTCCTTCCTATGCATGGAATTTGGGGGCCTCTGTTTCCCTTGGGCTCTGAAGTATTTTTCACTTACTTCCAGGTTCCTGTTTGTGGTTGCTGGGAGTTTGCCTGCCAGATTAAAGGGGGGGTTACTGTAACATCGTAAATCATAGTTATGAGCAAAAAAAGTGTTACCCACCTTTTAATACTCTTAAGAACCAGATGTTTTCCAGAGAAATGCTTGACTCTACAATCTGCCTTGCAGTGCACATAAATGAATCTGGCATGCTGCCCATAAAAGCAATTTGATCCCATAAATGAGGAAAGCTGAGTAATGAGCAGGTTCTAAATGTCTTCCTTCCGAGTGGTATAACCTTAGAGTCTATGGCAATCTTTAAACCAGGCTGTTTTCAAATAGTGTGTATGTTATTTTTATCTTCAAACAAAATTCTTTTGGCAATGTAAAAGAAACTCTGTTTTTAAAGAAACAAGTATATTTTGAGAAAGTAATTACTATTTGTTTGCTCCAAAGCCAGGCTAGTTTTATTTTTAATTGGTAAATGATGTAAGAAGCTTCCCACCCCGCTCCAAAAAAAAGAGACACTTGAAACACTAAGAACAGGGCTGTGAAGTACGCAGTAGTATCCTCACTCATAATGGGTAATAGGTCCTGTTTCACAGAGAGAGATTAAACCTTTTTGAAAAATACATTAAGCATAACACTGGAGGAAAAAAAATGTGCTAAAATGCTAAGCAGTTACATAAATGTTCTTTTTAAGCAGTTTAAATACTTGAAGTTACTCTAGTCAATGAATGAAAACTCCCTGACATATACTTCCTTGAAAAACTGTTGGCAAATTTTTCACATTAACTTAAGTCACATGCTGTAAAGGATAGTTGGAGGGGGATACAGGGATTGGGAAAAGTCCAGAATATTGAGAGTACCCAAGAGCAAAGTTAAAGTGATGGAACACTGACCACATAGATGCTAGGGGAAGAAATGGGACCAATGAGATGTGTCTAGGTCCTGATGTCACTTCTCTGTGCTAAACAAGGGACTCTACTGTCACTTAAGACGTGTAATATCTTTTTGCCTTGTTACTGCTGTTGCCATAGATTTCTTAAAATGTAAATATTCATTATTTTAGTTCCAGTAAAAATCAGATTTTTTCCAAAGAAAGAAAATTTGATTTTTTTTAAGACTTTTCATTTGGAAATCATTTCAAACTTAAAGAAGTTCCATGAATAAGAAAAGTACAAAGAGCACCCACATGCCATTTATCCAGATACTAAAATATTGTTAATATTTTACCTCATTTGCTTCATCATTTGTGTCATCTGTGTGTATACAAATTTTATACATATGTTTGCACACGCACATATACATGTCTATGCATTGATTTTTTTTCCTGAACATTTTGAGAGTAAGTTGCCTACATCATACATGCCTCTGTACTCCTAGGTACATCACTGCATATTTCCTGAGAATAGGAATATTCTCCAATATAATCACAGTACAGTTATGAACATCAGTTAGTTCAAGATAAATACAAAACTTTTAATCTGCCACTCTTTACTGCCAGCTGATCCAGTAATAATCCCTTACAGCATCTTTTCCCTCAAGTTACATTCTGGGATTGGGTATTACATGTCATGTCTTTAGTCTTGTTTAATCTAGAGCATTTCCACAGCCACTTTCTGCCTTTTATAAAACAGCCATTTTTGAAAATACAGTTCTCTGACCGCCCCCCTTTTAAGTCTGAGTGTTCCTGTGTTTTGGGTGTGTCTGATATTTCCCTGAGATTGAATCTGAATTGAGCATTTCTGGCCATAATATTGTATAAGTGAAGTGATGTCCTCAAGGTGTCACATCTGGAAACATACATGTCCATCTGCCCTCACTGGGGACATTAATTTTGATTCCACAAGTCACATTTTTCTACTATATAGTTGTTTTTTCCCTTGCAACTAATAACCAATTTTTGAGGAGACATTTTCAGATCATACAAATATTCTGCTCCTTCAAAAATTTCCACTAGATTAGTATGATTCCTGCTTGATCTGATATTCACCACGATGATTACAAATAAAGACATTCTAATATCACTACCTTCTCTAAATATTCCAGTCAGCCCTTAGAATTTACTATAAGCAAGAGCCCGTTCCTTATTATTTTTTACTTATTTAATTCATCTAGTATTTACTATCATATGTGTTCATGAGTTCCCATTTTTTCAATGGTTCATAATTCATTAATGCCTTTAATTATTTTGGTGCTCAAATGGTTTCAGATTTGGCCAGCAGAAGCCACATCATTTGTCTTTTTTTTTTTTTTTTTAAAGAACTTTCCTACTTTCTAACAACAAAATATCCCAGCTTCAACTTCTAATTACCCTGTCCCAGCCTGCAATCAGCCACTTCTCTAAGCAGCCCTGGTTCCCTTGAGTGGGGCAATGTATTAGAAATCAAGATCTTAGTGCAAAGTGTGTTCACTGCCACTTTGGATGAAGTGCTTCTAAACCCTTTCAGCAAATAGAAAACATATGCATGTATACATGTGCATACATATATGTGCATATGTATGCACACGTGCACACATATATGCATATGTATGCACATATGCACGTATATATGTGCATACATATATACATGCATATACAGGTGTAAAACACACATACTGAAACATTTTAGAAGTCACAAAATTATACCAACTCTTCCAAATCCAATTTATCACCATAGGATTCTTTCTGTGTTCCCCAAATTTTCATTTGCATGTCCTTTCTTCCACAGTGAGACCCTGAGTCCCAACAACTTCATCGTATTTGTTCATTTCTTCAATCGAGGAAATAATTTCAGAATTGCTTCACCCTAAGACTCACAAAAAACAAATATACTGAAAAGAATTCAGAATTTGACAACATATTTTAAAATGTTACCATAAGCATTTCCCAGTGGTATGAAGTATTTTAAAAATCAAACTGAATAATTTATTGATGACAGGAGAGTGTGTTCTGCTCCACAGACCAGCTTTGCAGATTCCTTCCAAATATTCATCTACTTGCAAAATAAATACTGTACCTTCCCACACCAACCAGTGTCATATTAATGAAGCCTTGGCAGGAAAAAGAGTATGAGACTGGAGCTTAAGCAAAACATCATGTGCTGAGGATTGAGAGGTGAAGTGTTTTTGTTTCTCAATAAAATATGTAGTAGATATATATGACTATAAATAGATTTATTTTTTGTTTGCCCTTAGGTATTTTCAGACCCTTTGCTGTGATGGTTTACATGACAGCTATAGACATCTCTAAAAACAGGAAAATTTTCTTCTGAGACTGTTAAACAAAATACTAGTTTCTGGTTTATAGCAACTAACACCATTTCCCCCTCAACCTGCTTTTTCAAACTGCTGCCTTTTTTCTTTTTTTCATTGAGTGGATTGTGGTCATTTCTTCAAAAAGTCAGATTTATTTCCCCTATTCTTTATTTTTGTATTTACATTTTATATCTATTTTCTTGAGTCCTACAGCCTCACAAAATAGTTTCGAATAGCAGAGCTGCAGAGATGATGGGGAGGTCAGCTATGTTAATTTCAAAGCGCCCCAGTCTTCCATGTGGGGTTGCCTAGCAACCCATCTCTCAGGCCTCCTTTGTGGATGTGAGAAGAGGAAGCAATTCTCCTATACACTCTCAAGCCGAGATGGTTTTTATAAAGTGAAAAACCTTTTGCAAAGGCTCCAACACAACCCCTGTCTCCTTTTCGGCTCACTTTGTGCACTTCACACATGATGAGAGAGATATTCCACCTTTTGATGTTTTAGATCTGACACATATAAAACAGAGCTATACATGCTACAGTCAAACAGAGAAAGTGACCTGTATCCCTATGTTAAATTGAAGCACATTAATTAAATCGCTCGTCGTCCCCTTTCTCTTACATGAAAGCATACTTACCCCTCAAGTTCTAAAAGCCAGTTATGTTAAATGAAACTGCAACTGCCTGCTGAGCATCAGTTACCATAGCGACGTGAGGCGGGAGTGTTTTCCGCCTTTAGGCACAGGATGGCTGAAGTGTGTTCAACCAGGGACTCAAGCAGCATGTTGACTAGAAATCAGACATCTGGGAAGAGCCTCCTCTATTCCCTTTTCTCCACACTAACTTGAAAAAATAACTAACCCCTCTGCTATTCCCTAAGCTATTAGCTTTTTAGAAGTAAACTTCAGTGGGTGGCAGAAGTGTCCTACCTTAGGGCATATAGGAGAAGGGAGAACAATGACACATGCCAGGAAAGCCAACGTGAACAGCTGAGCCACGTTGAGACGAGTGCTATATAAGATATGCTGACTTTTCAGACACTCTGAAAATACACAGCGAAAATAACAGCTAGAAATCCATGCATTTCCACATTGTAACAACACTGACATACAATTTTTGAACCATTTGTGATTCCCTAATATTTTGTGGACTTCCCAGGTGGCTCAGTGGTAAAGAATCCTCCTGCCAATGCAGGAAATGAGGGTTCGATCCCTGGATTGGGACGATCCCGTGAAGAAGGAAATGGCAACCCACTGCAGTATTCTTGCCTGGGAAATTCCATGGCCAGAGGAGCCAGGTGGGCTACAGTCCATGGGTTTACAAAGAGTTGGACATGACTTAGCAACTGAGGACATGCATAACCTTATTTTCTAGGCTACTGATGCTATTCAGCAGAACATTATGATTCAGATCCATATTGTTTTGTGAAGTCTTCATAACTGAGAGTTAAATCATGTATAAAGCAAATGTCCCATTCTCACTTGCCTCCAATTATGGCTGAGAAAAGGCAGGCAGTAGAGCATTTGAGGCTTTGAGGTCAGACAACCTGACTTTGCATGTTTTGCCACTTATCAGTGTGATTTGGGGAAAGTTTCTTTCATTGCTTAAGTCCCAATTTCCTAACACTTAAAAGGGGACTGAAAAGACAATTGTTGACAGAATGAAATAAGAAAACATATGTAAAGTACCTGGCATTGATAAGGGTTTAAACACTGATAGCAGGTGTTATGAACTTAGCTTATCAAACACAGCATTCAATCATTACTGAACACCTGGGCCGCACCCAGAAGTCTGTTTGATGTGCGATGGATAATAAGGTCCAGTCAAGAAGAAGGCAGGCAAATTGGGGATGCCTACTGGCAACCCACTCCAGTGTTCTTGCCTGGAGAATCCCAGGGACGGGGGAGCCTGGTGGGCTGCCGTCTGTGGGGTCGCACAGAGTCAGACATGACTGAAGCGACTTAGCAGCAGCTGCCTGGTTATCCACCCTGCGGGCACTCCAATTTGATGCAGCATTCCCGCCAATATTCTGTCCATACTAATATGGCACTCCTCATAGTTTGCCTCCAGGGCCAGTTTTATAGGGTAAAAAGTCTTGCTTCTACTTTACAGTTAAATTTTGCTATTCTAACCAAACAGGTGTTTCCAGCACCTTCAGTCTCCGTATTCCTCAGACTGGAGATTGCCTTTCATGGGCAAAGTTGAAACAACATGTGACCACCAAAGAAAAACTTCCAGAAGATCTACCAAAGTGCCTATTCTTGGGCTCTCTTATCTGGCAACAGAATATCTTCTGGTGATTTATTAACAAATTATTGACATCATTCTTAGAAAACATAACCTGTGAACAATTCAAATCACTTAGTCTTACTCCTTTATTCTAGACATAAGGCACAGAGTTCAGGGACACTAAAGAATTTATCTGAATCATATGCAGATATACCTATACATGCACACATGACACTACGCAGACATGCACACACACTTGTGAATACACACACATATATAAAGAGAATAAATTCTATAGACTTTTTTCACATTTGCCTCAAAGTTAATTCCAAGCTCTTCATTATTCACAGTGATCACAGTTTGCTAGAAATAGAAACCAACATAAGATGTCCTGAGTTAAGGGTAAACTTCCAAGGATCATGAGGCTTACTAAGGTCAACATTGAAGCTAAGAAGCAGGAAGCACCTGGAACCAGGACTGAAATCCGGGCAGGACTGTCAACCTCTGCTGCTTTGGCCGTGTCTGTATCCACATCCTTCAATACTCACTGAAGACCGATTCTGCACCAGGCAAATTGAACCCTCACTACACAGACAGTCAGCTCTCACAGACGTTTCACTGCTCCTGTCCATGTTACAGATTTAGCCACATGCAGAGACTCAAGTATAAGTCCCTTAATCCAGCCCCCACCCCACTCCGGTGAGCAGGGAGGCCACCCAGTGCAACAGGTCACCCTCCGTGCCCAATGGATCAGAACACTGCTGAGCAGACAACCCCACGGGCTCCTCAACAAGCACGTCATCTGATCCTTTTGCACCTCTCCCTCCACAGGACTTAAGCCAATATTCAAAAAAAAAAAAAAGCACCCAGGCACTAGCATAGATGACCAACTATACAAAATAGCACAAATTTTAGTTTTAAAAAGTAGAGAAAATAACACATAAAATAATTTTCAATGTGATGAATTACTTGTTCAAAATCATAATTCTTCCACCTGTTTTCTTTCTACCAGACTTATACTGTACCGGGCTGTACTATTTCAGTTTAACCAGGAAATTAGTGGAGAAGGTACTGCTGAGAGTCTCAGTAACATGATAACTGCCCAGGCCAGTACATTTCCAAGTCAGGGAGAAAGCCACCATAAAGACCCCTACTTCTCCAAATTGATTAGTACACAATTACAAATATGTTGATGTATACCAAGACTTCTGACCTTTATATTCCTTCCTCTGTGCAAGGTGGCTCTTACACTTACACATTATACTATTATCAGATAAAAGGAAGTCATTAACTACTATCCCAGCTCATGGGAAAGACAGGGAGATGCTGGAAGGGGAATCAACCAGGCTGGCTCCATTTAGGCCTGAAGGATTACTTGTTACACTACCCCATTAAGTCCAGGACTCCCTCACCCCTGCCCCACCACCTTCTTTCTCTTGAGCTTGTATATGTCCTGGGGCATTGTGAGGTGAGAAGAAGTTAGAGACACAGCAAAATGTAAGGCAATGGATAGGAATCCTTTTCTCAGGGAGGACCCAAACAAGATGTCAGCTGATGGAGTGAAAACTTCAGGAGAAGCAGAAAACAAGTACAGCTAACTGAGCCCTCAGGGACAGGAGATGCACATTTGGATAAAAGCTAAGTTTTCCCAGGATGTCTCTGCTCCCATGAGTAGAACTATATCTTGTGAGCACACACCTGGGCAAGAATATTGCAAGGTTGCTCAAGGTCCCACCTGCATAGCTATAACCACCTCCCCTTGCCTCCTTTCCCTCACTCCCCCTCCTCATAGTCCACTGGAGAAGGGAATGGCAAACCACTTCAGCATTCTTGCCTTGAGAACCCCATGAACAGTGTGAAAAGGCAAAATGATACGACACTGAAAGATGAGCCGTTAGGTCGGTAGGGGTCCAATATGCTTCTGGAGAAGAGCAGAGAAATAGCACCACAAGGAATGAAGAGGCTGAGCCAAAGTGGAAACAACAGCCAGCTGTGGTTGTATCTGGGTGGTCAAAGTAAAGACCAATGCTGTAAAGAATGATACTGCATGGGAAACTGGGATGTCAGGTCCACTAATCAAGGTAAAGTGGAATTGGTCAAACAGGAGTTGGTAAGAGTTAACATGAACATCTTAGGAATCAATGCACTAACATGGACCAGAATGGGCGAATTTAATTCAGATGACCATTATACTATTGTGGGCAAGAATCCATTAGAAAAATTGGAGTAGCCCTCATAGTCAACAAAACAGTCCCAAATGCAGTACTTGGTGCAGTCTCAAAAATGAGAGAATGATCTCAGTTTGTTTCCAAGCAAACCATGCAGCATCACAGTAATCCAAGTCTATACATCAACCACTAATGCTGAAGAAGATGAAATTGAACAGTTCTCTGAAGACCTACAGGACCTTCTAGAACTAATACCAAAAAAAGACGTCCTTTTCATCACAGGGTACTGGGAATGCAAAGGTAGGAAGTCAAGAGATATCTGTAGTAACAAGCAAATTTGGCCTTGGAGTACAAAATGAATCAGGGCAAAGGATAACAGAGTTTTGCCAAGAGAACACACTGATCATAGCAAATACCCTCTTCCAACAACACAAGACATAGCTCTACACAGGGACATCACCAGATGGTCAATACTGAAATCACACTGATTATATTCTTTGCCGCCAAAGATGGGGAAGCTCTATACAGTTAGCAAAAACAAGACCGGGAGCTGACTATGGCTCAGATCATGAACTGCTTATTGCAAAATTCAGACTTAAACTGAAGAAAGCAGGAAAAACCACTAGACCATTCAGGTATGACCTAAATCAAATCCCTTATGATTATACAATGGAAGTGACAAATAGATTCAAGAGATTAGATCTGATAGAGTGCCTGAAGAACTATGGATGGAAGATCATAACACTGAACAGGAGGCAGTGATCAAAACCATCCCCAAGAAAAAGAAATGCAAAAAGCAAAATGGTTGTTTCAAAAGGCCTTACAAATAGCTGAGAAAAGAGGAGAAGCAAAGGCCAAGGAGAAAAGCAAAGATACACCCATCTGAAAGCAGAATTCCAAAGAATAGCAAGGAAAGATAAAGCCTTCTTAAGTGAATGAAGAAATAGAGGAAAGCAATAGAATGGGAAAGACTAAAGATCTCTTCAAGAAAATTAGAGATACAAAGGGAACATTTCATGCAAAGATGGGCTCAGTAAAGGACAGAAACAGAAAGGACCTAACAGAAGAAAAAGAGGTTAAGAAGAAGTTGCAAGAATACACAGAAGAACTGTACAAAAACGCCTTGCTGCTGCTGCTAAGTCGCTTCAGTTGTGTCCGACTCTGTGTGGCCCCATAGACGGCAGCCCACCAGGCTCCCCCGTCCCTGGGATTCTCCAGGCAAGAACGCTGGAGTGGGTTGCCATTTCCTTCTCCAATGCATGAAAGTGAGAAGTGAAAGTGAAGTCGCTCAGTTATGTCCTACTCTTCGGGACCCCATGGACTGCAGCCTACCAGGCTCCTCCATCCATGGGATTTTCCAGGCAAGAGTACTGGAGTGGGGTGCCATCGCCTTCTCTGCAAAAACACCTTAATGACCAAATTAAGGTCATTAAGATAACCATGATGATGTGATCAGTCACCTAGAGCCAGACATCCTGGAGTGTGAAGTCAAGTGGTCCTTAGGATACATTACTACAAACAAAGCTAGTGGAGGTGATGGAATTCCAGCTGAGCTATTTCAAATCCTAAAAGATGATGCTGTTAAAGTGTTGCATTCAATAGATCAGCACATTTACAAAACTCAGCAGTAGCCACAGAACTAGAAAAGGTCAGCTTTCATTCCAATCCCCAAAAAGAGCAATGCCAAAGAATGTTTAAACTACCATATACCTGCACTCATTCACATGCTAGGAAAGTTATGTTCAAAATCCTTCAAGCAAGGCTTCAGCAGTACGTGAACAAAGAAATTCCTGATGTATAAGCTGGATTTAGAAAAGACAGAGGAACCGAAGGTCAAATTGCCAACATCCGTTGGATTATAGAAAAAGCAAGGGAGTTCCAAAACATCTACTTATGCTTCATTGACTATGCCGTTGTATGGATCACAACAAACTGGAAAACCCTTAAAGAGATCGAAATACCAGACCATCTTACTTGCCTCGTGAGAAACCTGTATGCAGGTCAAGAAGCAACAGTTAGAACCAGACATGGAACAACAGACTGGTTCAAAACTGGGGAAGGAGTGCATCAAGGCTATATATTGTCACCCTGCTTATTTAAATTCTATGCAGAGTATATCATGTGAAATTCCAGGCTGAATGAAGCAGAAGCTGGATTCAAGACTGCCGGGAGAAGTATCAATAACCTCAGATATGCAGATGATACCACTCTAATGGCAGAAAGCGAAGAAGAACTAAAGAGCCTCTTGATGAGAGTGAAAGAGAGTGAAAACTGAAAAACTGTGAAAAAACTGGCTTAAAACTCAACATTCAAAAAGAGAAGATCACAGCATCCAATCCCATCACTTAATGGCAAATAGATGGGGAAACAATGTAAACAGTGAGAAATTTTATTTTCTTGGGCTCCAAAATCACTGTGGATGGTTACTGAAGCCATGAAATTTAAAGATGCTTGCTCCTTGGAAGAAAAGCTATAACAAACCTAGACAGTGTATTAAAAAGCAGAAATACCACTCTGCCAACAAAGGTCTCTATAGAGAAAGCTACAGTTTTCCAGTAGTCATGTATAGATGTGAGAGTTGGACTATAAAGAAAGCTGAGCGCTGAAGAATTGATGCTTTTGAACTGTGGTGCTGGAGAAGACTTTTGAGAGTCCCATGGACTGTAAGGAGAACAAACCAGTCAATCCTAAAGGATATCAACCCTGAATATTCACTGGAAGGACTGATGCTGAAGCTCCAGTACTTTGGCCACCTGATGTGAAGAGCTGCTGCTGCTGCTGCTAAGTCACTTCAGTCGTGTCTGACTCTGTGCGACCCCATAGATGGCAGCCCACCAGGCTCCCCCGTCCCTGGGATTCTCTAGGCAAGAACACTGGAGTGGGTTGCCATTTCCTTCTCCAATGCATGAAAGTGAAAAGTGAAAGTGAGGTCGCTCAGTCGTGTCCAACTCTTAAGGCTCCTGCGTCCATGGGATTTTCCAGGCAAGAGTACTGGAGTGGGGTGCCATTGCCTTCTCCGTAATGTGAAGAGCTAACTCACTGGAAAAGACCCTGATGCTGGGAAAGATTGAGGGCAGGAGAAGGGGGCAATAGAGGAGGACATGGTCAGATGGCATCATGGACTCAATGGACATGGGTTTGAGCAAACTCTGGGAAATAGTGAAGGACAGGGAAGCGTGGCATGCGGCAGTCCATGGAGTTGCAAAGCGTCAGTCAGGACTGAGCAACTCAACAAGAAAAACAACCCCTACTCATATATACACGGTGCTTTCCTCTCTCTTCTTGTCTGTCCCCATCCTAGAACCCCTTCCCTTGCCTGGAATGAAGCCCTGCTCTTTTCTGTTTCTGTTCAAGATATTTTCCTGATGCCCCAAATTCTCTTGTTTTGGCTTCTAGCCAAAGTATTTTGTCCTCTTTTCATCTGAAAGAAAGTGAAAGCGTTAGTCACTCAGTTTTGTCCGACTCTTTGTGACCCCTATGGACTGTAGCCTGCCAGGGTCCTCTGCCCATGGGATTTTTCAGGCAAGAATACTAGAGTGGGTTGTCATTCTCTTCTCCAGGGGGTCTTCCTGACCCAGGGATCAAAACTGGGTCTCCTGAATTGCAGGCAGCTTCTTTACCATCTGAGCCACCGAAGAAGCCCTCTTTCATGTAACTAATCTAAAAAAGAAAATCTCTTCAGTATTCAGATTTTCATGTTAAAGCTTGATGGCACTTCAGACTCCAAATCTAATCAATGACAAGAACAACAAAATGTCTACTTTTGCTCAAGTAGCAGGAGGATCTTAAACTCTCAACTCTGTGAGTAAAGCAAGGAAAGAAGAAAACCAGAGCAGTTGGTTCTGAACTAAAATTGTAATAGGAAAGGAATATCTACAGTTCAACCAAAAGGTATCTCTTAAGAATCAGAGAAGTAAAAAGTGTGCTTTGAAGAGTTCTTGTGTCATGCTGGCCTTGTTACATCAGTCATGGGCGCTGCCTGTCCTGGACTTCCATCTGTCACCAGGAGAATCAGACCATCTGGAGTCGGAACAGATCATCAATCCTTCCACACATTCAAGTTATTTTTTTAATTTAAAAAATGTTATACAACCGAGAAGACGTTATCAGATTCCTTTGTGGTTCTAATTTCTGTTTGGGGTCCATGACAACTCAGAGTGATGTGAGTGATGCCATGATGTCAGGGCAAAAGCTGTGCCTTAGGAGTCTATTAGATTCCTATTGCTGTAGTAACAAATCACCACAAACTGAGGGCTTGAAACAACACACATTGATTTTCTTACACTTCTGTAAAGTCAGAAGTCTAAAACAGGTCCTATATAAGGGTTTAAAATCAAGGTGGTAGCAGAGCTGTGTTTCTTTTGGGAGGCTCTAGGCAAGTTGTTCCTTGATGTTTCCAGTTTCTGGAGACTGCATGAGTTCTTTGGCCTATGGTCACATGACTGACCTTTGCTTCTATCATCACATCTCTTTCTGACTTTCCTGCCTCCTTCTTGCTCTAATAAGAACCCTTGTGTTTATGTTGGGCCCACCCACAAATACAATAATCTCTGCATCTCAAGATCCCTAACTTGATCACATCTACAAAGTCCCTTCTGTCATGTAAGCTAACATATTCATAGGTTTTAGGGTAGGATATTGGTATCTTGGAAGGGTGGGGGTGGATTTTTCTGCCTGCTACGTGGTCTGACAATCAGAGGCTTACTTCATGAAAATCAGAAAGCATGATTTCCAGTCCATAATTAGGAATTTCAGTAGAAGAGTGCATGGGGGTTGTTAGTGTCTGGGTTTGACCTTGGCTTACTTGACTATTGTCCCAAATCCTGGCCTAGAACCATAGGATGTTACAATGAAAAGCACTGGCTTTCAATTATACTAACCTGGGTTCTCATCTCCACCACTTAGAAATTCTGAGCACATGGGCAAGTCCCTCAGCTTGTCTGAGTTTCCATTGTCACCTGTCCTCTGGGATATTTTAGGAAAAAAGACTCAGAGACTTGCCTGCAGGAGTCCTCTTGAGGCTAACACTGTTATGGGATTGAGGGAAGCAGGACTGGACTGGGATGAAGTCACGAGACAGGTCTCAGCTGAGCCCACAGGGACTGTGGTGCTAGGTGACCCTTCAGCCTTGTCTTCCTGTGGGGCAAACAAGCCAGGCACTGATACCACTTACCATGGCTTGAACTAGGGTGAGTTGAGGGAGGTCCTCGCCTCAAGGACAAAATTTAGGGGTGCCAAAAAACTCAGTAACTGAGGTAAATAATATTTCATTGCACTATTAAAAAAAAAATCTAAACTAATGCAAAATTGTGCAATGAACATATTGAATAAAGACAGAATAAGTGAGGGAATTCCCTGGTGGTCTAGTAGTTATAGGCTTCCCTGGTGGCTCAGATGGTAAAGAATCTTCCTGCAATGCCAGAGACCCACGTTCAATCCCTGGGTTGGGAAGATCCCTAGAGAAGGGAATGGCTTCCAGTATTCTTGCCTGAAGAATTCCATGGACAGAGGAACCTAGTAGGTTACAGTCCATGGGGTCACAAAGAGTCAGACATGACTGAGCAACTAACATTTTCACACTAGTGGTTAGGGCTCCACACTCTTACTGCCAAAGGCCTAGGTTTGATTCCTAGTGAGGGAACTAAGGTTTCACAAGTCATGTGGTGTGGTTCCCCCACTCAGAAAAAGGGAAAAAAAAAAAAAAAGAATAAGTAACAGAGCTGTGCAGGGTTATATTGGAGCCTCAGATAAAAGGAGGAATCAGTTATTACTGATATTGTCTCTATTTAAAATTGTGATATTTTGAGTAGTATGGATTCTTTTCATTCTTGATTTTTAAAAATAGTGCATTAAAATATCATTTATCTTGATTTCTGAGTTTTTTGACACTTTATTAAATCTAGCATTGAGGCTTATTCCTCACTTTGTTTCATCCTCCTCCTGGCCCTGTGTAGTGTGGGGGCTGCTCTTCACCTCCCCTTAGGAAGGGAGACAATCTTAGGTCAAGGATAATTCCTGGAGAGGGGCTTAGGTGTGAACCATTTGCAGCCACCACTCCTGGCACCTGGGGAAAGAAATACCTAGATTCTGAATAGGGAGAGGGAACCAGCATCCACTGGTGGGATGATGACACCTATCTATAAGGAGATTGCATTGTCATATAGTTTTCCCTCATTGGGACAGAAAGACAGCCAGGCAGCAGTTGTTTGATTACTAAAGCTCATTGTTTCAGGTGCTAGTGAATATGTTCACAGCCAAATTTGGCCTGACCTCTTCCTTCTACCTTCTTAGGAGCCAATCATCTGAGTGAAAGGTCTAGATTATTTACTTGGATCTGAGACTCCAATTAATACTACTGTAAACATATGACTTTGATTTTTGGTTAGAATTGCTGAGCAAATATACCAAAGTCAAACTTCTCTATCCTGTGGCCAGATCAGACCCTTACCCCCTGGACAGCCTTCTTAGACTAGTGGTCACAACCAAGTGGTGAATAGGGATAACTCTTTCCTTGCTACAAGGAAAAATTTATATAGAGATATACAGACAAACATAGCTATCCCTCAAAGCTCTACCAAATGTAGGATCATGGATGCCATGTGAATGTAGCCTGTAGTCACCATGTTCTTGAAGTTTGTTAACCTGGCATGAAGTAAATACAGAGATTTTTGTCTTTATCCAAAGATTGCATGCGTGCTAAGTCACTTCTGTCATATCTGACTCCGTGCAGCTCTATGGACTGTAGTCTGCCAGGCTCCTCTGTCTGTGGAATTCTCCAGGCAAGAATACTGGAGTGGGTGGCCATGCCCTTCTCCAGGGGATCTTCCTGACCCAGGGATCAAACCCACATCTCTTATGTCTCCTGTATTGGCAGGTAGGTTCTTTACCACTGGTGCCATCTGTGAAGTCCTTATTCAAAGATTACTGATTCTCAAAACAGTAAGGATTCTATAACCCCTGGGGGCTGTGTCAGAATCCCCTGAGGAAGGTGTTAAACTGAAGTCCCTTCTCAACTTCCCACTGGACTAACAGCCATAAAAGGAGAAATCAACAGTAACACAATAATAGTGGGGGAATTTATAACACTCCATTTTCATCAATGGACAGATCATCCAGACAGAAAACCAATGAGTAAGACTTCCCTGGTGGCACAGTAGATAAGAATTCACTAGCAAATGCAGGGGACACAGGTTTGATCCTTGGTCCAGGCAGATTTCACATGCCGTGGAGCGTGCACCACACACTCCACAACTACTGAGCCTGTACACTCTAGGACCCATGAGTCACAGCTCCCGAGCTTCATGCCCACATGCCCTAGAGCCTGTGCTCTGCAACAAGAGAAGACACTACAATGAGAAGACCACGCACCACAATGAAGAGGAGCCCTTGCACATCTCAACTAGAGAAAGCCTACGCATAGCAATGAAGACCTGGTGCAGTCATATACATTTTTAAAAGAAGAAAATTAATGATGAAACACAGGCCTTAAATGACACATTAGATTAGATGGACTTGATTGATATTTGTAGAGCATTCCATCCAAAAGCAAACATGTTCTCCTCAAATGCACCAAGTACATTGTCCAGGATGGATCACATGCACAGCCACAAATTGAGTCTCAGTACATTTAAGAAAACTGAAATCATACCAAGCATCTTTTCTGACCACATGCTGCTGCTGCTGCTGCTGCTAAGTCGCTTCAGTCGTGTCCGACTCTGTGCGACCCCATAGACGGCAGCCCACCAGGCTCCCCCATCCCTGGGATTCTCCAGGCAAGAACACTGGAGTGGGTTGCCATTTCCTTCTCCAATGCATGAAAGTGAAAAGTGAAAGGGAAGTTGTTCAGTCATGTCCGACTCTTAGCGACCCCATGGACTGCAGCCTACCAGGCTCCTCCGTCCATGGGATTTTCCAGGCAAGAGTACTGGAGTGGGGTGCCATTGCCTTCTTTAACCACATGCTAGGAGATTAGAAATCAACTACAAGGGAAAAAAAAAAACTGTAAAAAGCACAAACAAGTGGAGGCTAAACAATATGCTACTAAACAACGAATAGATCACTGAAGAAATCAAAGAGGAAGTTAAAAAAAATACCTAGAGACAAAGGAAAATGAAAGCATGACAATCCAAAACTTATGAGGCATACCAAAAACAGTTCTAAGAGGGAAGATTAGACTAACACAAGCTTTTCTCAGAAACCCAGAAAAATCTCAGATAAATAACCTAAAGTAACTAAAGAAGAACAAGCAAAAACCAAAGTTAGTAGAAGGAAAGAAATCATAACGATCAGAGCAGAAATGAATGAAATAGAGATGAAGAAAAAAAAAGATCAATGAAACTAAAAGCTTGTTCTTTGAAAAGATAAACAAAACTGATAAAACTTTAGCTAGACTCATCATGAAGAATGAATGAGTAAAAAATCAGTAAAAGTAGCAATAAAAAATGAGAAGTTACAATGGACACTACAAAAATATAAAAATCACAAGAGACTGCCACAAGCAACTGTATGACAATAAAGCGGACAACCTAGAAGATATGGACAAATTCTTAGAAAGGTACAATCTCCCAAGAATGAACCAGGAAGAAATATAAAATATTAACAGCCCAATCACAACTACTAAAATTGAAACTGTGACTTAAAAACTTCCAACAAACCAAAGTCCAGGAAAGGACCAGATGGCCTCAGAGGCAAATTCTATCAAACATTTAGAGAAGAGTTAACAACTATCTTTCTGAAACTATTCCAAAAAATTGCAAAGGAAGGAGCACTCCCAAACTCATTCTATGAGGCCATTGTCACCCTGTTACCACAGCCAGAGAAAGATGCCACAGAAAAGATAATTACAGGCAAGTATTGCTGATAAACATAGACACAAAAAGCCTTCAGCAAAAATTAGCAAACTGAACGTACTGTATTGTACATTAAAAGGATCATGCACCATGACTAAGTGGAATTTATCCCAGGGATGCAGGCATTTTTCAATATCCATAAATGAATTAGTGTGATATACCACATTAACAAATTCAAGAATAAAAGTCATATCATCTCTATAGATGCAGAAAAATCTTTTGACAAAATTCAACACCCATTTATGATAAAAACTCTATGTAAATGGGCATAAAGGAAACTTACTTCAACATAATTAAGGCTATATATAACAAACCCACAGCTAACATCATTCTCAACGGTGAAAAGCTGAAGCATTGCCTCTAAGATCAGGAACAAGACAAGGATGTCCACTCTCACCACTTACACAGCATAGTTTTGGAAGTGTTAGCCTTGGCAATCAGAGAAGCAATAAAAAAAATCCAAATTGGGAAAAGAAGTAAAACTGTTACTATTTGCAGATGACATGATACTATACATAGACAATCTTAAAGATGCTACCAGAAAACTACTATAGTTCATCAATTAACTTAGTAAAGTTGCAGGATACAAAATTAATACACAGAAATCTCTTGTACTTTCATACACTAACAAAAAAGATCAGAAAATGAAATTAAAGAAACAATCCCACTTACCATCACATCAAATAAAATACTTAGGAATAAACCTAGGTTTCCCAGGTGGAGCAATGGTAAAGAATCCACCTGCCAAAGCAGGATATGCAAGAGAGGCAGGTTAGATCCCTGGGTCAGGAAGATCCCCCTGGAAACCTTTCCACTTCAGCAGGAAACAGCAACCTGCTCCAATATTCTTGCCTGGAAAAGTCCATGGACAGAGGAGCCTGGTGGGCTACAGTCCATAGAGTCAAAAAGAGTCAGACATGAGTGACTCTTATCACAACAACAAGGAGGCAAAAAAACTGTATTTCAAAAACTATAATACACCAATTAAAGAAATATAATATTAAAAAAACAGATGGAAAGATACACCATGTTCTTGGATTAGAAGAATCAATATTGTGAAACTGTGTATACTACCCAAGGCAATCTACAGACTCAATGCAATCCCTATCAAACTACCAACGGAGTTTTTTTTGCAGAACTAGAATAAAAATTTAAAATTCATATGGAGACACAAAAGACCCAGAATAGCCAAAGCAATATTGAGAAAGAAAAACAGAGCTGGAGGAATGAGGCTCCCTGACTTCAGACTACATGAAAAGCTTAAGTCATCAAAACAGTATATTACTAGCACAAAGATAGAAATATAGATCAATGGAATTGGATAGAAAGCCCAGAAATGAACTCATGAACCTATGGTCAATTGTTCTATGACAAAGGAGACAAGACTAAACAATGAAGAAAAGACAGTCTCTTCTATATGTGATGCTGGGAAAATTGGATAGCTACACATGTAATAAATTAGAACATTCTGTATCACCATACACAAAAATAAACCCAAAATAGATTAAAGACCTAAACATAAGACCTGACGTAATACTCAGAGGACAACATAGGCGGAACACTCTTTGACGTGAATCACTGCAGTGTCTTTTGATTTATCTCCTAGAGTGATGGCAATGAACAAATGGGGCCCAATTAAACTCAAAAGCTTTGACACAGCAAAGGAAACCATAAGCAAAAGAAAAAGACAACCCACAGAATGGGAGAAATTATTTGCAAACAATGTGATCAACAAGGGGTTAATCTCTAAAATCTACAAACAGCTCTTGCAACTCACTATCAAAAAACCAACTCAACCAAAAAATAGAAGACCTAAACAGACATTTCTCCAAAGGATACATACAGATGGCCACGAGGCCCATGAAAAGATGCTCAACATAGCTAATTACGGGAGAAATGCAAATCAAAACTACAATGAGACATTGCCTCACATCAGTCAGAATGACCATCATCAAAAAGACTACAAACAATAAATGCTAGACAGGGTATGGAGAAAAAGGGGCCCTCTCACACTGATGGTGGGAATGTACTGGTACAGCCACTATGGAGAACAATATGGCAGTTCCTTAAAAACTAAAAGTAGAGTTACCATATGATCCAGCAGTCCCATTTCTGAGCACATATCCAGAGAAAACTAAGATTCAAAAGGATACACACACCAATGTACACACACCATTGTTCACTGCAGCGCTGTTTACAATAGCCAAGACATGAAAGCAACTTGGATATCCATCAACAGATGAATGGATACAGAAGATGCATGACATATATACAACGGAATATTACTCAGCCATTAAAAAGAATGAAATAATGCTTTTTGCCACAATATGAATCAACCTGGAGATTCTCATACAAAGTGAAGTCAGAGAGAAAAAGACAAATATTATATGCTATTGCTTATATGTGTAATAAACTTATTTACAAAATAGAAAGTGAGTCACAGACTTAGAAAACAAATTTATGGTTATCAAAGGGGAAATATGGTGGAGGTGATAAATTGGGAGCTTGGGATTGACATATACACATCCCTATTTTTAAAATAGATAACCAAGAAGACCCTGCTGTAGAGCAAAGGAACTATGCTCAGCATTCTCTAATAACCTAAACAGGAAAAGAACTTGTAAATGAATAGATACGTATGTATGTATAACTTGATCAATTTGCTGTATGCCTGAAACTAACACAACATTGTTAATTAACTAAATATTTTTTTAAAAAACTTTCCATTAGAGAGGGGTTCTAGCACTTAAATGGTCTCTGAGAAAAGATTTCGTGATTACTTAGTGAGTCACTGTCAGTGATGGGAGAATAACATGTACATCAGGTTTACTGAAACATAAAATGACAAGAACCACTCTTATAAATTGTTGACACAAGTGTGCATGAAAGGAAAGTGGCAAAATTTTGCAGAATTAACTGACATGCGTAGTGGCATATGAGAAATAGAACTTCAGCTTTTTCATAAGCCAAATTTAAACAGCTATTAATGGTATTGAGAGAGCACGTGGTTTGTGGAAACAACCTTTTTTCCCAGGCTTAATGAGATTTTTAATTTTTATATGTTAGCTGAAGGGTATATTTTAATAATCCCCCTGCCACATTGCGAAATGAACATTGTTGACACTGCCTTTTGCTTCTTGATACTAGTTCGGTAGCTTTTTACCTTCTCCTCCTCCTTTAAATAACTTCCCATCCTTACTAAAGCAAACATTACATTGATCGTGATGAAAGAAGCAACAGACTTTCTGGACACTGTGTACTCTTCAGATAATGCATCTCTACAATGAATCACTTTTTCTAATTTTGCAGATCATTTAGCAAAGTGCACATCCTAAAATGGATCCTATAAATGGTTTTTCATCTGTGAGCTTATTGTATTTCCTTTAGACATTTTTCTATGTGGTTTTAACATCTTCTAGGGTAGGGTGGAGATAGTTTATATTTACTTTAAAATATTCTCTGTGATTGCTTTTTAAATCAAGCAGTCACTTCTCCTTCCTTGTGATAATCATTTCTTTTATGAGCTGAAAGGGATTTTTGTTTGTGGTGTTTTGCTATAATCCTAGTTGATAATACAGTATCTTCATTGTTGCTCAGTGCATAAGTCTTTGAGGTTTCAACTATAGTCAAATCATGAGGAGTTTTCATCACAGCCACTGATGAAAACTCCAGCTTTTTAGCTGATCTTTGGAACAACATTATGTACTGCCTTTATTATAATGTCGGAGCTTTCCTGGTGGATCAGATGGTAAAGAATCTACCTGCAATGCAGGAGACCCAGGTTCAATCCCAGAGTTGGGAAGATCCCCTGGCGTCACAAAGAGCTGGACATGACTGAGCGACTAACACACACACAGATACATTATAATGTCAAGTGATGTGTATCTAGGTGATCTGATGATGGAGGTTACACTTTATAATCATCCTTGGAATACCAAAGATTTATTTTCTACTTGTTCATTAGAGAGGAAAAAAGAAAATATAAAATGAACTAATTGAATAGTCTACATGACAGTTATCTTTTTGTATTTTTCTCTCTGTACCTTTCTAATTTAAACCAAGATAGTATAAAAGCCCACTCACATTTCACATGTAATTTTTTTTAAAAAAGCAACTCCTTTTATACATCAAGGGAAAGAAAATTCAGTATTTTCAGAAACCTAGCAAGAAATTTGAAACTTAAAATATTACAGAGAAGTTTCAGATAAGTTAATCTTGCAAGTATTAAATTGAAATAAATTACAAAATAAATTATGATAACAGATTAATTGTTGACTTTAAAGGTAGAAAATGTAAGGAGGATGGTTTGAATTTAATGAAGTATAGATATTTTCATTACTGTCATATTATGGCTTTCCATAATAGTGGAAATTTAATAGTGGCTTTCCACTGTACATTCTTAAATCATTTAAAAAATTACTTTAAATTTTTAATTGTCATTATAGTCCATCTAATAAATATATCAGAAAACAAATTTAGGTATACATTTATGTTTGCATATACCATCATTGAAAAGTTTTTTATAATTACTACAGAATGTATCAAGTATAGATTATTTACCTTCTGCTACAAATGATAAACTGATCTGATTATGTTTGACAATTTTCTTCATGAAAATTATCACCTATAAATATATTGGTGATCTTGTCTGAATGTGGCTCAGAAATATTCCTAAAGGCTTGTCACTTTTAAAGGAATGGGGTTCTTTTGTGGGGGCTATGACCTATAAATTTATAATACATGTGACAAGTATAATGAAGATGTTAAATTTACACAAAAGTCTCATCTCAGTATGCCATCAGGGTTGACTGCCCATTATTACTTAATAACACTGAAGAAATGAAGGTAGGAATTAGAAGATTATCTTCTAACATTTTGTACCCCTTTCAGGAAAATAACCTGAAAAATGAAAAAGGATCTTCCATTAAAACTGGTTTAAGACATTATTGGATTAGAAGGGAGTGAGTGTAGGAGCCCAGCATACTGCAGTTTATGCTTTCTAGACTTTGTGTCAGTCTCCTGTGTCCCTTCTGATTGTGTTTACACAGTGAGAACAACTGGTGAAGGCATTCAGCGGTCCTCACACTGTTTGAGTGGTCACTGGATTGAATGGACAGTGCATGACACGGCGCAGAGCCCAGATGACTCAAGCCTTCCTTAATTCTAACCATTGCATTCCTGCAAAGAGCGCTGGTGGCTGATGCTTAAGGGAGACTAAGTTGGGAGAATGCAGACCAATTCAGAAATGGTTTCACCGCGTGGTTTGTTTCCAGCCTGAGTAGGCAGTTATATCTTCTTTCATGCTGACTAAGTGGGACCAGATGGTTACTACTATTATTTTTCTTTTATTTGTAAAAATGAAATAAAAATGTTTACTAGTTAAGGTTCTCTTGAGGATTAAGGAAAGGGAAATTGTGTGTATTTACACAATACCTACCAGGGATAGAGTACTGTGTTTGACATATGAAAGGTTTCTGTTGGCAGGTTGACTTTTAAGTACTGTCAGCAGCTTTAGAGGATGTCCAAGGAAAATTAATGATTATGATTTTGATACAATTCTGCTGCTAAGTCTATGGATGTAGTCTCATTCATAACACTGTATCTGGAGAGTAGCATTCTAATGAGAAAAAAAAAATCTAGGAAGTTCTATTGCTATCTCTTCAGATTAAGTAATATTTGTATTTTCCAATGCTAAATTTGGCTGTTGCTGTAACTAGGTGAAAATAATACTCAGATTTTGGTAGCCTCTGAAAATTTTGGCATTAGCAGAAGACAGAAAAGAAAAAAAATTTACTTTGAACTCACTTGTAAAATACAAGAACTGTACAATAAAATAAGTATTACTAAAATTCTAAAATTCTAATGCTTTTGGTTGATCACTTTGTAGAATGAAATAAACTATGAACTCCAAATGAGATACACATATCTATTCATAGATAGAAAAATCCTTAATAAAAATTGTGACAGTTTGATTTAACTAATTTTTAACAGAAAGGATACCACGAAGCTTTTAGAATTTTCCTTGGGTGTTTGGGGACACACACACACATACAAATAGGGGAAAATAACCTCTCTCCGAGGTGGTCATGAAGTCCATGGACTTTTTTTTCCCACAGGAGAGAATGTGACTGCAACAGTCATGGGGATGGCCAAGGAAAGGGGGGATAGCTAAAAGCATCGTGGCAGAAAGAAGTAAGAGAAGGCAGAGAAAGAAGATACCAATGAACAGCACACTGAGTTTATAAACATGTTGAAGTTTAGGGCTTTCATTATCTCCTAAAAGAATAAACAAGTGAAGTAACTTCTCATTCACTTTATTTTTTTTTCTTGTTTATCTACCTGCTACTTATCAAAATAGGCAAAAAATATTTTGATATGATGACATTTATTATGGGACTGCTGCTGCTGCTGCTAAGTTGCTTCAGTCATGTCCAACTCTGTGCGACCCCATAGACGGCAGCCCACCAGGCTCCCCCGTCCCTGGGATTCTCCAGGCAAGAACACTGGAGTGGATTGTCATTTCCTTCTCCAATGCATGAAAGTGAAAAGTGAAAGTGAAGTCGCTCAGTCGTGTCCAACTCTAACGACCCCAGCAACCCCATGGACCGCAGTCCACCAGACTCCTCCGTCCACGGAATTTTCCAGGCAAGAGTACTGGAGTGGGGTGCCATTACCTTCATTATGGGACATTCTTCCTCAAATTTGTAGCCAAGGGTGATTAATCATACTGAAGGCAAGGTCGTGTATATTTTCTGTTTTGTTTGATTTGTTTTCATTTGTTTATTTACTCATTTATCATTTCTAATTCATCTAGAAATTCATTTACAATTTCAGTCTAGTGTTTCTGAAACACTACACTGAAATTACATTCTGAGCCTGATACCTAAATAATATCAAATGTGTATGACTATTTGGAAGGGAATGCTGCTGTGAAAATGCTGCACTTAATATATCAGCAAATTTGGAAAACTCAGCAGTGGCCACAGGACTAGAAAAGGCCAGTTTTCATTCCAATCTGAAAGAAAGGAAATGCTGAAGAATGCTCAAACTACCACACAATTGCATTCATCTCACGTACTAGTAAAGTAATGCTCAAAATTCTCCAAGCCAGGCTTCAGCAATATGCAAACCGTGAACTTCCAGATGTTCAAGCTGGTTTTAGAAAAGGCAGAGGAACCAGAGATCAAATGGCCAACATCCGGTAGATCATCAATCAAAAAAGCAAGAAAGTTCCAGAAAAACATCTATTTCTGCTTTATTGACAATGCCAAAGCCTTTGACTGTGTGGATCACAATAAACTGTGGAAAATTCTGAAGGAGATGGGAACACCAGACCACCTGAACTGCCTCTTGAGAAACCTGTATGCAGGTCAGGAAGCAACAGTTAGAACTGGACATGGAACAACAGACTGGTTCCAAATAGGAAAAGGAGTACATCAAGGCTGTATATTGTCACCCTGCTTATTTAACTTATCTGCAGAGTACATCATGAGAAACGCTGGGCTGGAAGAAGCACAAGCTGGAATCATGATTGCCAGGAGAAATATCAATAACCTCAGATATGCAGATGACACCACCCTTATGGCAGAAAGTGAAGAGGAACTAAAAAGCCTCTTGATGAAAGTGAAAGTGGAGAGTGAAAAAGTTGGCTTAAAGCTCAACATTCAGAAAACTAAGATCATGGCATCTGGTCCCATCACTTCATGGAAAATAGATGGGGAAACAGTGGAAGACTGTATTTTGGGGGCTCCAAGATCACTGCAGGTGGTGATTGCAGCCATGAAATTAAAAGACACTTACTCCTTGGAAGGAAAGTTATGACCAACCTAGACAGCATATTAAAAAGCAGAGAAATTACTTTGTTAACAAAGGTCCATCTAGTCAAGGTTATGGTTTTTCCAGTGGTCGTGTATGGATGTGAGAATTGGACTATAAAGAAAGCTGAGTGCCAAAGCATTGATGCTATTGAACTGTGGTGTTGGAGAAGACTCTTGAGAGTCCCTTGGACTGCAAGGAGATCCAACCAGTCCATCCTAAAGGAAATCAGTCCCAAATATTCATTGGCAGGACTGATGCTGAAGCGAAACTCCAGTACTTTGGCCACCTGATGTGAAGAGCTGACTCATTGGAAAAGACCCTGATGCTGGGAAAGATTGAGGGCAGGAGGAGAAGGGGATGACAGAGGATGAGATGGCTGGATGGCATCACCAACTCGATGGACGTGAGTTTGAGTGAACTCCGGGCACTGATGATGGACAGGGAGGCCTGGCGTGCTGCAGTTCATGGGGTCACAAAGAGTCGGACACAACTGAGTGACTGAACTGAACTGAAATAAGCTATTCCTAGTAACTTATTACTTGGGAAATCAGACTGACCATATAAATCAAAACAACTTCAATGGTGTGCCCTGCCTTGTTAAGCTGGGTATCCACACGGACCTGAAAGCACAGGTTCCATAGCTTTGGTTGGAGAAAATGAGTGGGATGCACCATGAAATCCAGGCTGAAGGGCTCTTTTGACTCTTTATGCAGAATAATGATCTACCACAAGATTGCTTAGCTCAAATGGAAAATTTTCATCAAAAAGATTCTCTTCCATTAAGACAAGACTAATGCACAATTTTAACACCTTGCCAAAACATTAGTCATTGTGTTTTCTCCAAGCACAAATCTAAGAAATTACCCACTTTATTTTTAGAAACAATTTCCCTCTATTCCCCTCAGGTTTTGAGAGTGCCATTATGATGTGGCTCCTCTCCCAATAAAAAGTACCCATATTTTTTTTTTATTGAAATATCCCAGATTGATGTAGGTTCTTTGGCCAATAACAATAGAGCTTCATTCCACAGCATTTTAGTTCTTTTGAGGACCTCAAGGGCTGAGACATGAGTTAAACATACCCTTTAGTTCATAATGAACAACCGTTAGTCTGGTCAAGGACCCTTGCTTGCTTTCTTTCACATGTGTTTTCAATTCATTCCTGATTACCCTCCCCCCAACCTCACATCCACTTTCCCCTTGCCTACAGATGGCCATTTTAATGAGTTTGATGTTGTTAAATATGTAAATATCTTTGAAAAATACAATATGCATGTTTTAATTTATGTAAGTGGTATTGTAACAGACCTAATTCTGTCATACTTTGTATTCACTCAGTGCTATATTTTTTAAGATGGTGCTATGTATACCGATTCATTGCTACTAATCACTCTGTGTTATTCCACAGAATGTATCCAACACATTTTACTTATTCATTCCTGTAATAATAGATCTGGATTGACACCTAGCTCCCAACTCCTACAGACTAGGTAGTAGAATCTAGTGCTGGGTCTGGAATATGCACATGCTAAATTTCTCCAAGTATTGCAAACTGATCTCATCAGTTCTGAACAAATACTAACCTAATACAAAGTTTCCCACATCTACCTAGCACTTGGTATCTTTGAAAGTTCTAATTTTTACCAATTTGATGAGTATAAAGGGACATCCCATTTTGATTTGTGCTTCTCCGATTACTAGTGAGGATGGCCATTCTACTGTATAATTTTTTAAAATTTTTATTTATTTTTGGCTGTGCTGAGTCTCCATTGCTGTGCAGGCTTTTCTCTAGTTGCAGCGCATGGGCTTCTCATTGTGGGGGCTTCTCATTGGGGGCTTCTCTTGTGGAGCACAAAGTCTTCAGTAGCTGCAGCCCCTGGGTTCCAGGGCACAGGCTCAGGGGTTGTGGCACATGGGCTTAGTTGCTCCCCAGCATGTAGGATCTTCCTGGGTCAAAGATCAAACCTGTGTCTCCTGCATTGGCAGGCAGATTCCTTATCACTGAGCCACCAGGGAAGTCCTCTACGTATACTTATTAACCATTTGGAGTTCTCATCTGCAAATTGTCTTTTCACATTTTCCCAATATTTATATATATATTTTTTCCATAGTATATTTGGGCTTCCCAGATGGTGCTAGTTGTAAAGAATCCACCTGCCAATGCAGGAGACATAAGAGATCGAGTTTGATCCCTGGATGAGGAAGATTCCTTGGAGAAGGGCATGGCAACCCACCCCAGTATTCTTGTCTGGAGAATCCCCATGGACAGAGGAGCCTGGCAAGCTACAATCCATGGGGTCACAGGGTCAGACATGGCTGAAGTAACTTAGCAAACAAGCATAGCATATTCACATTTCTAATATGAAATGATAGAAGTGAAATAGGACAGTTGTCTGTGCATCCTTGGGCTTAAAATATGGCATGAAAGTTGGAAGTCAGATTATTAGGGGGAATTTCCAGATAGTGAAAACTGGTAAGTATAGATTTGAATCACAATTTCACAACTTAATTGCTGGTTGACTTGGACCAAAGTTCTTTCTCTGTGTGTGTCTCTGTTGTTGTGAGCATGTGTGTTGTGTGTGTGTGTGTGTACACATGGGAGTCTTATATAAAGGTAACACGATCACAGGAGTGACACCTCATCACCTTTGCCATATTTGTTGGTTAGAAGCAGGTCCCAGGTCCTGGCCACAAACTAGTGGTAGGAAGTACGATACATGAAAGTGTGAACCGTTGGGGACAGGGATCATGTGGGGGTCACCTTAGAGTGTCACCTTAGAGTGGCAGACACCCCACATGCAAAAGACACATGAAGTATACATGAGGAACTCTCTTGGCTTGTATTACATACTCTGTCACACTTACTTGTAAATCTTAAAACTTTGTAAATTAGGGAACTACTTAATTCTTTACATTCACTGTTAGCTTTAATTCTTGTTCCTGAACATACTTTTAAAAAATTCCATTTTGTCATCCCAATTTATTCACACATCCCTCTGTTTTTGCTCCCTTTCTTCTTTCATTTTGCAGACATTTATTTAGCCCTCTTGGAGAAGGCAATGACAACCCACTTCAGTACTCTTGCCTGGAAAATCCCATGGACAGAGGAGCCTGGTAGGCTGCAGTCCATGGGGTCACTAAGAGTCGGACACGACTGAGCGACTTCCCTTTCACTTTTCACTTTCATGCATTGGAGAAGGAAATGGCAACCCACTCCAGTGTTCTTGCCTGGAGAATCCCAGGGACGGGGGAGCCTGGTGGGCTGCCATCTATGGGGTCGCACAGAGCTGGACACGACTGAAGCAACTTAGCAGCAGCAGCATTTAACCCTCTTAATGGTTCCAAACACTATTTTAAATACTGGGGATACCATGGTGTAAAGAAATATCCAGTGTCATCATGTTCACAGAGTTTATGGATTATAGGAAACCGAAATTATAAATGACAACTATAAGACAGTGTCACAAATGTAATCAGCCAAAAAGCCCAAGGTCATGTGCAGGCATGTAGGAGGAATACCCAAACTGTTCTGGAGGGGAAAGGAAAAGCTTCTGAGGCGGTGACCACAAGATTTTAGTTAAAAACCTAGAACAGTAGTAAAATAGCAGGATGTCAAAGTCTATACTGAGGACCAAACATTCTTAATGACCTAAACAGCAAGCTGAATTGCTGTATTTTCATCCATCTGTTTGAAATTATAGCTTAAACCTCAAACTTTCTTAAGTAAATAGAACTACCATATGATCCAGCAGTCCCATTCCTGGGCATATACCTGGAGAATATCATTACTCAAAACGATGTATGCACCCCAGTGTTCATTGCAGCACTATTTACAACAGCCAATACATGGAAACAAGCTAAATGTCCACCAACAGAGGAATGGATAAAGATGTGGTATACACACACAAACATATATATAATGGAATATTAGTCATAAAAAAGAATGAAATAATACCATCTGCAGCAACATGGATGAACTCTGGCAAGCTACAGTCCACAGAATTGCAAAGAGTTGGACACAACTGAAGTGACTTAGCACAGATGGACCTAGAGATTATCATACTAAGTGAAGTCAGACAGAGAAAGATACGTATCATGATATCACTAATTCGTGGAATCTAATTGTTTTTTACCTGTACAAATGAACTTATTTACAAAACAGAAGACTCACAGATGTTAAAAATAAACTTATGGTTACCAAACAGGAGGAATCAAAGGTGTGGAAAGATAAATCAGAAGCTTGGGATTAGCATATACACACAGGTATACGTAGGCCACCAACAAGGACCTACTGTATGGCACGGGGGACTCTACTCAATATTTGATGATAACTTATATGAGCAAAAAACCTGAAAAAAAAGAATATATATTCAGTATATGTATAACTGAATCACTTTGTTGTATACCTGAAAGTAATACAACATTGTCAATCAACAATACTCCAATAAAATTTTTTTAAGATTAAGTACATCAGCTTTTGTGATGCATTAGTAAAATGAGTCTATGAACAAACTCATAAAGATTATAATATTGTTGAATAAAAGTTGTTATTATCTAAACTTAAGTCAAAACTCTTTACTTCTCTATGGCTCAGTTCTCTCATTTATAAAACAATTTGGGATTAGTCATTTCTAAGATATTTGTGTGTGTGCGTGTGCTTGCTAGGTTGCTTCAGTCATGTCTGACTCTGCAACATAATAGACTGTAGCCCATCAGACTCCTCAATCCTGGTTCTAACTTCAGTGATTCCACAAGTCTGTTGACTTTAGAATGGCATTACTTAAACAGGAATGATGGTGCTAGAGGACACTTTAGCTGAGATCCAAGCCCATGTCAGCCAGTCCAGGTAAGACCTCCATCCACTAGCAATATCTTTGTGTGAATTATCATAAGGCTCCCCCTTCTGGTGGATACTTTATAGAAAGGTGTCCTTTCTTCAAGGCACAAAGCTTTTTAAGAGCAGTGAAGGTTGGGTTCAGGGCCTCAGAGGCTCTTGGTGGAGTGGAAGAAGTATATGATTGTACTGCTGCTGCTGCTAAGTCGCTTCAGTTGTGTCCTACTCTGTGCGACCCCATAGACGGCAGCCCGCCAGGCTCTGCCATCCCTGGGATTCTCCAGGCAGGAACACTGGAGTGGGTTGTCATTTCCTTCTCCTGTGCATGAAAGTGAAAAGTGAAAGTGAAGGTGCTCAGTTGTGTCCGACACTGTACTGAGTTCAGTGTTATTTCTGACCCAGTTAGAACCATTCAAAGCTCCAGCTTCACAAGAAATCAGAGATATAGTGGAAGAAGCGGAGAAGGCAATGGCACCCCACTCCAGTACTCTTGCCTGGAGAATCCCATGGACGGAGGAGCCTGGTGGGCTGCAGTCCATGGGGTCGCGAAGGGTTGGACACGACTGAGTGACTTCACTTTCATTTTTCACTTTCATGCGTTGGAGAAGGAAATGGCACCCCACTCCAGTGTTCTTGCCTGGAGAATCCCAGGGACGGGGGAGCCTGGTGGACTGCTGTCTATGGGGTTGCACAGAGTCAGACATGACTGAAGCAACTTAGCAGCAGCAGCAGCAGAAGAGGATTAGACGGTGATTCGTTGCCTGTCACAACCCACCTCAGATCCATGTTAAGTTCCTGAACACTCCAGTAGAAGAAGTAAGGTGCACTTGGACTTATTTTTAACGGCACCTAATGTTTTCAAAGGTACAATTATGTGTTTGCATTTAAAAAAATCTATTTCTGTAATCCTTACCTAATCTTTTCTCAGGCTCTAGTGTTATCACACTTAAAATCTGTAATGGCAAAATTATGAGATTTACAATGAGAAGGGTAGCATCCATAAAAGTAAATTTATTATTTTCCTCTTCTGAGTGACAGTTCTGGTCACAGCCCCTCCTCTGCCCCAGAGCCCTCAGTCAGCTTCAGTCAATACCCTTCTTAAAACCCTGGTCAAACCCTTGTCAGCTCCTCCTAGGGACTTATTGCCCACCACACCCTGTGATTTCTCTCTCCAGGGCAGGTTGTGTCACGGATTGCCTGGTAGCTATTCAGGAGTAATTAGGTTCATTTAAATCCTCACTGGTCTCAAAGGCCCAGTAAGCCCCACCCAGCAAGTATCTCTCCTTCCCATAAGGGTTCACTTAGGTTCTCAAATGTCCTTAGAAGCTAAATGCCTTCTTAGATGCCTCACCAGTTGGCAAATGGATGGACTGTGTTTTATGCTCAGTTTTGGCACTGAACTGGGTAGTCATGGCCAGGGTGACCCTGGACAGTCTGACAATCCTCCCAGAACATGACACCCGTTCCTCCATAAAACAGAGCCCAGGTGAGGTCTTTAAAATTAACGTATAAGATGAGGAATATTATATATAGTGAATAATGTTTTATATATTTATATACAGGGGTAAGAAATCACTTCTCTGACAATATCAATTTATTAAGATTGAGGTAGGAAAGATGGCCAACTTCAATTATCATCATTATTGAGTTTAACAGATTATATTTATTACTCCTTCCCTGTGTACCAGACATTTCACAAAGTACTTCCCTGAATTACCTAATGAAATCTTCACAATGCCAAGAAGTTGCTACTACTACTATTTTAAGGACAATCTCATTTGTTTTGCAACTAATTTTACAAAAGTTAATTAATAAAAAAATGTTTAAATGACTTCCAGTGCTCAGTTGCTGAGTTGTGTTCAACTCTTTGCAACCCCATGGACTGTAGCCTGCCAGGCTCTTCTGTCCATGGAATTTTCCAGGCAAAAATACTGGTGTGGGTTGCCAGTTCCTCCTCCAGGGGATCTTCCCAACACAGGAGTTGAACCTACATCTCTTGCCTCTCCTGCATTGGTAGGTAGATTCTTTGCCTCTAGCACCACCTGGGAAGCAAAATGACTTCCTAGAAGTTGTTTAAAAATGAGCTAAATGGATATATATTGCCATGAAAAGATGTTCAAGAGATGTTAAGTTGGAAAAGAAAATGAAACCAAGCTGTTGCAATTTTTTTTTCAATTTTTAACATCCTGCAAAAATAATTCCATCTTTTTTGTAAAGATACATTGTATATCTGATTGCACACAAAAAATAGATTTACTCACAAGAAATTATTAACTAAAATTTTAATGTAGTTAATTCTAAATATGGCACGGAAAAGATTAGGAAGGGGAGGGACTCTTCTTTTTTAATTTACTCAAGTCTTGTAATTTAACTACAAAAACTACATGGATTTTTGTAACAAAGACCTTTTTTAAGGTAAAAATAAATGAATAAAAGATGTCATAGTCTTGTCAAGTTCTAAGCATTTTCTTCATACAACCCAGGTGAGTATTTCTTCCAAGTTTTAAAACATCAATATGATGAAAAGCATATATAAATATTCATAATTGATAAAAGCTGACTAAATCTAACCAAAGTAAAGAAGTCTGCTTCTATTTTTTAACTGGCCTAAATAAACTGATCCAAGCAGAGTTTTCTGGAAGTCATCTAATTCTCTGTAATAATTTAATGATGATGATGACAATTATGACCAACATTTATACAGTGATTTTCAGATTTACAGATTAAAAATCATGTTCCCTTGCATTTTATTCTATTAATAACAGCAGTCATCTTGTATTAGGTTCAGCAACAAGTTTCAAAAAGTAAATAACAGCAGTAGCACAAGCAAAACAGAAATGCAAGACTTCCCTGCTGATCCAGTGGTTAAGAATCCTCCTGCCAATGCAGGGCACATGGGTTCAATCCCTAGTCCCAGAAGATTCAACATGCCACTGGACAACTAAGCTCGGCCCCTAGAGCCTGGGAGCCACAACTACTAAGCCTGTGCATCACCAGGACTGAAGTCTGAGTGTCCTAGAGCATGTGCTCTGCAGTGAGAAGCCACAACAATAGGAAGCACCATGACTAGAATGGAGCCCCTGATTGCTGCAACTAGAGGAAGCCTGGGCACAGCAGTGAAGACCCAGCTCAGCCAAAAGCAAATAAATAAATAAACTAAAAATATAAACGCATTTCTTTTCTAAAAGCCTGGGAAAATAATCTAGGGCATTTGTGGTGATGATCATAAGAGACCCCGATTCCTGGTCTTTCTCTGCTATCCTCAATACACAGCTTCTGTCTCATTGTTTAAAATGACTGCTTCAGTTCCATCCATCATACCTGAATTCCAACTTGCAGAAAGGAACAAAGGGAAGAAAAGGTGCATCCTCCCTTTTATAAAGATACTTTCTGGAAGTTTCAGATACAACTGCTGCTGCTGCTGCTAAGTCACTTCAGTTGTGTCCAACTCTGTGAGACCCCATAGACGGCAGCCCACCAGGCTCCCCTTTCCCTGCGATTCTCCAGGCAAGAACACTGGAGTGGGTTGCCATTTCCTTCTTCAACACACGAAAGTGAAAAGTGAAAGTGAAGTCGCTCAGGCGTATCCGACTCTTAGAGACCCCATGGACTGCAGCCCACCAGGCTCCTCCATCCATGGGATTTTCCAGGCAAGAGTACTGGAGTGGGGTGCCATCGCCTTAGCACACCTAGTAAAGTAGTGCTCAAAATTCTCCAAGCCAGGCTTCAGCAATATGTGAACCGTGAACTTCCTAATGTTCAAGCTGGTTTTAGAAAAGGCAGAGGAACCAGAGATCAAATTGCCAACATCTGCTGGATCATCGAAAAAGCAAGAGAGTTCCAGAAAAACATCATTTCTGCTTTATTGACTACGCCAAAGCCTTTGACTGTGTGGATCACAATAAACTGTGGGAAATTCTGAAAGAGATGGGAATACCAGACCACCTGACCTGCCTCCTGAGAAATCTGTATGCAGGTCAAGAAGCAACAGTTAGAACTGGACATGGAACAACAGACTGGTTCCAAATAGGAAAAGGAGTACGTCAAGGCTGTATATTGTCACCCTGCTTATTTAACTTATATGCAGAGTACATCATGAGAAACACTGGGCTGGAAGAAGCACAAGCTGGAATCAAGATTGCCAGGAGAAATATCAATAACCTCAGATATGCAGATGACACCACCCTTATGGGCAGAAAGTGAAGAGGAACTAAAAAGCCTCTTGATGAAAGTGAAAGAGGAGAGTGAAAAAGTTGGCTTAAAGCTCAACATTCAGAAAATGAAGATCATGACACCTGGTCCCATCACTTCATGGGAAATAGATGGGGAAACAGTGGAAACAGTGTCAGACTTTATTTTTGGGGGCTCCAAAAGCACTGCAGATGGTGATTCCAGCCATGAAATTAAAAGATGCTTACTCCTTGGAAGGAAAGTTATGACCAACCTAGATGGCACATTCAAAAGCAGAGACATTACTTTGCCAACAAAGGTCCATCTAGTCAAGGCTATGGTTTTTCCAGTAGTCATGTATGGATGTGAGAGTTGGACTGTGAAGAAAGCTGAGCTCAGAAGAATTGATGCTTTTGAACTGTGGTGTTGGAGAAGACTCTTGAGAGTCCCTTGGACAGCAAGGAGATCCAACCAGTTCATCCTAAAGGAGATCAGCCCTAGGTGTTCTTTGGAAGGACTGATGCTAAAGCTGAAACTCCAGTACTTTGGCCACCTCATGCAATGAGTTGACTCACTGGAAAAGACTCTGATGCTGGGAGGGGTTGGGGGCAGGAGGAGAAGGGGACGACAGAGGATGAGATGGCTGGATGGCATCACTGACTCGATGGACGTGAGTCTGAGTGAACTCCAGGAGTTGGTGATGGACAGGGATGCCTGGCGTGCTGCAATTCATGGGGTCACAAAGAGTCAGACGCGACTGAACTGAACTGAACTGAACCAAAAGGTCAACTAGCAAACTTTGCTTTTGGACTGAATGTTCATTTGCTGCGTTAGTTATTCTGCTTACCAGGCATAAACAAACACTCTATGCATGTCTACTTTTGGTCAATACATAGTTTAAATGTAGGAGCTTCTAAAATGAATTATATTATTTCCATCTAATACCAGTAAAAGTGATATTCAGTAAAGAATAATAGGGAAATCCTTGGATAAAGAGAAATAGCCTCCTCCAAACCTACTGAGAAGATTGGCTTACAGCTCTTTATTAGAAATTATGACATATATAAAGTTGCGTTAGATCAGAAAAAAAGAGATGGAATGACACTAGTTTAATGATGATTGCAATGACAAGATAGTACAATTACCTAATCAAATATGTCTTGAGATGAAACAGAAATAAAGGAGATTCATCTCTAGCTACAACTGCACTGTCTGTTGAGCACCTAAAATGTGGACAGTCCAGATTGGGAAGAGCTGTAAATATAAAATGCACATAGAATTTTGAAGACTTGGTATAAGTGTAAGAATGTAAAATAACTCACCAATACTTTTATATTGAGTATATGTTGAAAAAATGTATATATACACACATAAATTTTTTTTCTTTTTTTTTTTTTTTTGGCTGCTCTGCAAAGCTTATAGGATCTCAGTTCCTTGACCAGGGATTGAACCCACACCTCTTGCAGTGGTAGTGTGGAGTCTTAACCACTGAACTGCCAGGGAATTTCCATGAAAAGATATCTTAGATATTTGGAACAATTAAAGTCTATCATTAGATTTCATTTCACCTATTTCTTTTTACTTTTAAAAATATGGCTACTAGAAAATTTTGCTCTTGCATGTAAGGTTCATGTTGTAATTCTTCTAGACAAACGATTTATACAAACAGCGTGAAGGAAAAGAACAAGGACAGAGGGTCTTTACCATTGTCCAAGAGGGGAAAAGAGTCCTGCTCTGAAGTGAACTGAATTTCCCAGTGACAAGACTGACCTCTGTTTCTCAGTAGCAATATTTCAATAGGATTTCTAAACATGCAGTTAAAATCATCTGGAAAATAATTCTATAACTAGCCTATTTCCCTGCAAAGGATTCCACCCTTAGGGAGGGGAGAGAGAGAACCATCTGATGACTAACTGAGCTTTCCTAGATCTTCCAGTATGGGAAGGAGCGTCTGGAGTGGGAGATAAGTGCATTTCTGGTTACTGGAAAGAATATGCTTTAGTGGAAGTAAATGCGTTGATGTACAGTCAGTTATGAGGCTTTTGACTGCAAATAATAGAAAACCTGACTTGAGCTGTAAGGAAATACGTTATCTTAACACCAAGGCCAGAGATAAGGCAAGTTCTTCTGGGTGATAAGGCTCCATTTGTCAGCAGGCTTCTCAAGCTCTGCTTTCCCAGGTGTGTTGGCTTCTCTTCAAATTATGTTTAATAATGTAACAGATAATGTTACATTGTATTTAATAATGAAACAAATGTAAGAAATGTAGCTTCATTTCTTCTCATTCTGTTTAATTCTTACTCCACTCTTCATCATTCAAAATTCCCCAAATATAATCAAATTAATCTTGTCACAGGTTTTTGCCAGCATTCACTTGTTTATTCATTCACTGAGCACCTGTGATGTATCAGGCAAAACACAGTTCTTGCTCTTATGGAACTTTCTGTCTCTCTTCCCATTAGACACAAAAGATAAATACATACAAGTCATAGCCTCAGTTTTGTCAAAATGGTAGGGCTGTTCAATATGCTTGAAGTTTGTGTTGTTGTTATTGTTGTTCAGTTGTTAAGTCATGGCCAACTCTTAGCGATCTCATAGACTATAGTCCACCAGCCTCCTCTGTCCATGGGATTTCCTAGTCAAGAATACTGGGTTGCCATTTCCTACTCCAAGGGATCTTCCCAACCCAGGGATCAAATCTGTGTCTCCTGCCTTGGCAGGTGGATTCTTTACCACTGAGCCACCAGGGAAGCCCTGCTTCAAGCTACATATGATCTAAACATACCCCTAAAATATACATCTTTGAGAATCAGCAGCCAAATTAGGTGAAAGAGCCAGACAGGTCAGTCTAAGTCACTCTAGGTCTGAAACTTGTATCAACAGGTTTTTCCATTCTTCAGTGACTTAAATCCCTTAATGACTAGTGCCTGTGGGACTATATGATGATGTTTGCCAAAAGTCTTAATCAAATGAGGAGAGTAAGGCTTGAATTCTTCATGAACTTGTTTCTGACCAGCAGAAACACTGGGGGTGAGGGGGAGAATTTCTAGGACTTGACTCAAGGAAGAAGGCCAGGCTGAGCTATCTAATACTACCACCATAATATCATTTCTCAAAACACCTGAATGGTGGGTAGCTCCAGGGAGAAACAAATCAACTCACCTTTTGAACTGGTGAAGCATTTTGCCAGCACTTTAGATCAATTATAAACTGAACTAGACAGAACTTGGTTTGAGTTTTCTGAGTTAGTGACTTTGGATGTGTTATCTCACATGTGATGATCAGGTTTGGGGTGGAAGGTATCTCCAACTCTGTGAAGTTGGTTTTGTTTTGTTGTGATGTCCATTTGAAACCTGAGGAAACTGAGGCTCAAGGAGTAAGTTCAGTTCAGTTACTCAGTCGTGTCCAACTCTTTGCAACCCCATGGACAGCAGCACGTCAGGCCTCCCTGTCCATCGCCAACTCCCGGAGTTTACTCAAACTCATGTCCATTGAGTTGGTGATGCCATCCAACCATCTTATCCTCTGTTGTCCCCTTCTCCTCCCGCCATCAATCTTTCCCGGCACTAGGGTCTTTTCCAATGAGTCAGTTCTTCGCATCAGGTGAACTCCAAAGTATTGGAGTTTCAGCTTCAGCATCAGTCCTTCCAATGAATATTTGGGACTGATTTCCTTTAGGATGGACTGCTTGGATCTCCTTGCAGTCCAAGGGACTCTCAAGAGTCTTCTCCAAACACAGTTTGGAGAAGTTCAAAAACATCAATTCTTTAGCGCTCAGCTTTCTTTATAGTGCAAGTCTCACATCCATACATGACTACTGGAAAAACCATAGCCTTGTCTAGACAGAACTTTGTTGACAAAATAATGTCTCTGCCTTTTAATATGCCGTCTAAGTTGGTCATAGCTTTAATTCCAAGGAGCAAGCATCTTTTAATTTCATCGCAGCAGTCACCATCTGCAGTGATATGGAGCCCAGAGGAGTAAAGTTTGTCACTGTTTCTCCCCTGTTTCCCCATCTATTTGCCATGAAGTGATGGGACCGGATGCCATGATCTTAGTTTTCTGAATGTTGAGTTTTAAGCCAACTTTTTCATTCTCCTCTTTCATCAAGAGGCTCTTTAGTTCTTCGCTTTCTGCCATAAGTGGGGTATCATCTGCATATTTGAGGTTATTGATATTTCTCCCAGCAATCTTGATTCCAGCTTGTGCTTCAAGTCCAGCGTTTTTCATGATGTACTCCGCATATAAGTTAAATAAGCAGGGTAACAATATACAGCCTTGATGTACCCCTTTCTTGATTTGGAACCAGTCTGTTGTTCCATGTCCAGTTCTAACTGTTGCTTCTTGATCTGCATACAGATTTCTCAGGAGGCAGGTAAGGTGGTCTGGTATTCCCTTCTCTTTCAGAATTTTCCACAGTTTGTTGTGATCCACACAGTCAAAGGCTTTGGCATAGTTAATAAAGCAGAAATAGATGTTTTCTGGAACTCTCTTGCGTTTTCAATGATCCAGAGGATGTTGGCAATATGATCTCTGGTTTCTCTGCCTTTTCTAAATCCAACTTGAACATCTGGAAGTTCACGTGCTGTTGAAGCCTGACTTGGAGAATTTTGAGCATTACTTTGCTAGTGTGTGAGATGAGTGCAATTGTGCGGTAGTTTGAACATTCTTTGGCATTCCCTTTCTTTGGGATTGGAATGAAAATTGACCTTTTCCAGTCCTGTGGCCACTGCTGAGTTTTCCAAATGGCCCCCTAATTTTCCCACTCAAAGTTCTTTACTATAAGCAAGTGGGAACCACTGTGACCCATTGCCCTGATCATTTCTTCTAAAGGTCTAAGGACCCAGGAATTCTTTAGTCATTGTACAATGAAACTTCTATAACTTAATCAGGAAATTCAACTGGAGGGAGAGACAGGGGCCGCTGAAAATATTGTGCTGTGCTTAGGTGCTCAAGTCATGTCTGACTCTTTGTGACCCCATGGACTGTAGCCCTCCAGGCTCTTCTGTCCTTGGAGATTCTCCAGGCAAGAATATTAGAGTGGGTTGCCATGCCCTCCTCCAGTGGATCTTCTCAACCCTGGGATCGAACTCAGGTATCCCTCATTGCAGGCAGATTCCCTACCAGCTGAGTCACCAGGGAAACCTCCTAAAATATTAGGAGGTAACAAAAACCCAACCCCATCTACCTTTTGATTTTCCATCTTCTTGGTATTGAGTTGTCAGAGTTAGGCTCCCACTCACTTTAGACTCTAACATGAAACAAAAAGAAATGGAAGTGCTATGCCACCTCCAAGTCCATCAGTCAGTATTTGTTGAATAAATAATGAATTATGTTGAATAAAAAAAAAAGGAATGAAGGAGCCCAGATTTTTCTCATCTTGAAGATTGCAATGAAGTTGTCTGCAAAGATAAGTTTAATCGCAGGCTGATCACAGCAATAATAACCAGTTGGGGCTAAAAAGTTTCATATACTGGGTTTCATCCTAAAGCCCTTAATAAGTTTCATTCTTTTACCATTCCTCCATAGCAGATAATTTTATCCTGAGACAAGGAAAACCCAAAATGTCTTTAGTTCTCCTCAATTTTCCAACTTCTTTTGATTTGGAAAAGAGAAAACCAGAAAACCAAGTATAGGGAGAATGACTGGCCCACTCACAGCTGGCTCTTTTCGGGCTGGGGAGGAAGATTTTTTTTTTTTTTTTCATTTAGAGCAGCTCCTTGGGCTCAGTGCAGGTGAGAGAGATGTAGAGGTGTTTTTCTTGACATTCTAAGTGGAATTGGCCCTCAAGCTGCTAAATCTCAGGTGGGATACTCAAAGGCTTCAGCCACTCAACTGAATGTGGTTGTGTTATGGAAGCAACTCAGTTTAGGACCCTTCATCAATGGTGAGAGTTTTTCCTGCTATTCCATGAGGCCATCCCACTCCATTTCCCAGCACCTCAGGCCATTTGCCTTGATAGTGATATTTTATCCAGCGAGACAGACAACTATTCCCATGGATGCTTGATATTTTTAGTGGCAAATGCATAACACACATATACATAAATGTAGGTAGATAGGCATGTAAAGACTAATACACTTCTATTTCCTCACAACAATCCACATTCAATAGCAACTTTTTCACAAAACTCATAAAACAGGTAGAGTTTTTTAAACACAAATAAACTGACCTATGGCAAGAGAGGATTTCCTTTCCTTCAAACTACACTTTACCTCAAATCCTACCATCCCATCCCTGTGTCCTTTCCTTTCTCTAAAAGGAAGGAAAACACAAAAGTTCTCCTAAGGATACTTGTCAGTGATTAAAATCGCACCTGTGGAAGCATGTAGTCCTTTGATAAAACGTGTTACTACTTAACGAGACATAGATGACTCCGGAGTGAACCTGCCCATTTGACTTCATCTCAACCTTTTATATTGGTAGGGGAGAGATTTGCCTCCAGAAACCAACTCTGAGATCGGCAGAGGTAGCTGAGTAGGAAAATCTCCAAGTCCTCTCACCAACACACCAAGATCACAACGATCTGCAGAAGAGCCCTCGGTGAGAAAGACTGGAACCTTTCAGAAAAGATCTGAAACTAACAACATCAAGAAGAAACTATGATGAGATGGGGAGGAGGGACAGACTGGCAGCATACTTAAGCCCCACACGCCCAGGTGTGTGACTCACAAACTGGAGAATTATATTGCAGAGGTTCTTCCTAAAGAAGCGAGAGTCCTGAGCCCCATGTCAGGGTCCCTCGCCCAAAGGTCTTGCACAGGGAAGATGAGTTGCCAGACTTTGAAGGCCAGTGGAGTTTAATTTCAGGATTCCCACGGGACTGGGGGAGACAGAGATTTCACCCTTAAAAGGCCCACACTAAATCCCACATGCCCAAAACAAAAGCAGTAATTTGATAAAACTTTAGCCAGTCCTACCTGCTGGTCTTGGAGAGTCTCCTGGAGACGTGGAAGTCGCCTGTGGCTCATGCTGGGGACATAGGCACTGGCAGCAACCGGTCCTGGGAGCAAAACCTGGCGTGGATGCTGGTGCACGCAGAGGCTGACGGTGAATTTCAAAACCTTCCCTCCAGTTCATCAGTGTCAACACCTGCCCCTACCCAATAACCTGTAGGCCCCAGTGCTGAGAGACTTCACATCAAGCAATTAACACGGCAGGGATACAGCTGCTCCCATCAGCAGACGGGCTGTGTCCAGACCTGGCGGTGGGTTCAGGAGGTCTTAGTACTTTAAGACTCTGCGCTTCCACTGTAGGGGGCTTGGGTTCAATCCCTGGTCGGGGAAGTTTCGCATGCTGTGGTGTGGCCCCAAAATAAAGCCTGATGGGACTTGGGCTCCATATTAAAAAAAAAAAAAAGAATTAAAGTGATAGAAAATACAATTTAAAAAAATAAAGAGTTTATCCCCTGCCTTAAATTTAAAAAAACAACAACAAAAAAAGGTGGCTGAATTATTTGTTGGCAGTGTAAGATTTTAAAATGTATAAATCTTTTCTTTGAATATAAATTACTTACAGAATAGATTTTCACCCTCTGCATGTTCTTACACACAGCAGTTAACTGCTGAGGCTTAAGGTTTACACAGTGAATGGTGATGACAGTAGTTTCAATAGATAACTTCTGGACAGCTTAGGATAGCTCCCCATAGTTCACTGTAATTGAATAAGATTAGGATAGATAAAAAATTTTCCCTGCTAACCTACTATGATATGTATCTTAAACTCAGAGCTCTGAAACAGTTCAAATAAACACAGTAAAATTTTCTTTAAGTGTAGCTGAATCTGAGAGTTACACTCTGAATGGCTGATTTCAAGGTTTATAGCTATTTCAATTTATGTTTCATTTTGGATGTTTAGTTGCCTTCTTGCTTGTGAGAGCTCCTTGACTACTATCTGCTTTTACCCATCCTTGTAGCAATGGCTTCTTTCAGTTCCGTTCAGTCGCTCAGTCGTGTCCGACTCTTTGTGACCCCATGAATTGCAGCACGCCAGGCATCCCTGTCCATCACCAACTCCTGGAGTTCACTCAGACTCATGTCCATCGAGTCGGTGATGCCATCCAGCCATCTAATCCTCTGTCATCCCCTTCTCCTCCTGCCCCCAATCCCTCCCAGCATCAGGGTCTTTTCCAATGAGTCAACTCTTTGCATGAGGTGGCCAAAGTACTGGAGTTTCAGCTTCAGCATCAGTCCTTCCAATGAATACCCGGAACTGATCTCCTTTAGGATGGACTGGTTGAATCTCCTTGCAGTCCAAGCGACTCTCAAGAGTCTTGCTGCTGCTGCTGCTAAGTCGCGTCAGTCATGTCTGACTCTGTGCGACCCCATAGACGGAAGCCCACCAGGCTCCTCTGTCCCTGGGATTCTCCAGGCAAGAACACTGGAGTGGGTTGCCATTTCCTTCTCCAATGCATGAAAGTGAAAAGTGAAAGTGAAGTCGCTCGGTTGTGTCCCACTCTTAGCAAACCCGTGGACTATTAGGGGAAGCCTAATCTTGTTCTCAGTGAGAGAATAAAATGAGCAGTGAAATGTAAACAACCTCTATTGACTTGAAAGAAATACATTTAGACACAAGTCTCTTTCAAGGTATTCAAAGTCCAAAAATCTCTCTTCACAGAGTAATAGCTGCACCAAGTTTTAAGCAAATATACTCTTAGCAATTATATTTCACATCATTTAATGCTGACTATCTGTGTCTAAAAGTCAAGCCAGTTTTGGTGGGCATCTCTTTTCAAAGGATTCTTTTACCTTCTGAGAGGATTTCTCTGGCATTCTCATCTCACTTTCTTTTTCCTTAATTTTAAGTACTGTTTGAGTTTGCAAGAAATCTCTTTCCTGAACTCCTGTTTCTGGCAGAAGAATGAATTTAGATGAGTGAGAAAACTGATAAGATGAAAAGTGAAAAAGAATGTTGTCTGTCTAGGTACCAATTACACTGCTGCTGGTTGTCTATTATCATGCATTATCTCAGGACTTGGGCTTCCCTGGTGACTCAGATGGTAAAAAATGTCTGCAGTACAGGAGACCTGGGTTCAATTGCTGTGTCGGGAAGATCCTCTGGAGGCTTGGCAACCCACTCCACTATTCTTGCCTAAAAAACCCCATGGACAGAGGAGCCTGGCGGGCTGCTGGCCACAGGGTCGAAAAGTCGGGTATGACTAAGCAACTAAGCACAGTACATCTCAATACTTAGAAAACAAGTGATTAGTATGTCTTAGAGGGGCATCTCCTATTGTACCCCAGTCATGATTCTATGACTATTTTGAACTGAATAGAGAGATAAGCAGTTTTAAAGTCTATAGAGAATCAGACAAGGGTGTTGTCTAGTAGACTTCCGGAGAATAGAGATTAAGATGCTGTTTCTGAACAACTAATTGAAACTTACAAGTTACAGGATCTGATCAAAGGTGGGCCTTTACTCATTCCAGGGCCTATTCCCCTTCTATGTCTTATTTCTAAATTGTATAACTTAAGTCATGTATGTGTATGCTCAGTTGCTCTTTGCAACTGTAGGCTGCCAAGTTCCTCTGTTTATGTGATTTTCCAGGCAAGAATACTAAAGTGGGTTGCCATTTTCTCCTCCGGGTAAGTCATGCATAGGTTATTGCATAACTTAGTGATGGGAATCAACAGCAATCATGTATTATTTTTAGGATTTCTCATGGTTTTGGAGGTTAACTGAACTCAGCAGGTGGCTGTCACTTGGGGTGTCTCATGCGGTTGCATGTGATTCTGACAGTTGGTGCTCCTAGGACATCCCTGTCATCATGTGGCCTCTCCAGCAGGACAGTTTTAGGGAATCAAATTTGCAACATGGCGATTCAGGAGCCCAAAGGCACACAAAGAGCTTCCAGCCAGCTTTTTAGCTCCTCATTCTTAAATATGATCACATTGCCAAGGTTTATCAGGTATAGGAGGAAAGTAACACAAAAGATAAAGACTAAAACAAAACAGAAACAAAATGGGGGAGGGAGTTCAGAGGAAGTAGATGAATGACATATAGGCTTACCATTGTCCAGGTACTGTTCTAAATGAGTAGTACATATTAATCTCATTTGAACCTCCAAACAACTCTATGCAGTGAGTACTCTCATTACTGCTCTTTTTGCTGAGGAAACTGATAAACAGAGGTCAGGTAACTTGCCTAAGTTACTTGTCATAGTGAGTGGCAGTACTGGCATTTGAACTGGTTGCAGAGTCCAAGTTCATAACCATTACAATCACATACCAGAAACCATTCATGGAAGAGCAGGAAAAGTCTCTATATGTAGTATCTTCAGAGACAAAAGTAGGTTTCACACTTATGAAACAAGAACAGAGTGCTATTTTACAAAGAACATTTAGGAGAAAAAGAGATTTTTAAAATTAAAAAGAAGGCAATGATACAAATAAAAACAGAGAGATTATAACACAAATTTTGAAGGAAACTTTCAGAAATTTAAATAAAAAGCTGAGATGGAAAATAAGATATTAATAGAAGTGACAGGAAAAGGAAAGGCTTAGGGGCTTCCCTGGTGGCTCAGATGATAAAGAATCTACCAATGCAGAGATCCAGGTTCAATCTCTGGGTCAAGAAGATCCCCTGGAGAAGGGAATGGCAACCCAGTCCAGTATTCTTGCATGGGATATCCCATGGACAGAGAAGCCTGGCAGGCTACAGTCCATGGGGTTGAAAATAATTGGACATAACTTAGCAACTAAATAGCAACAATCAAGGATCTAGCATAATGAGTGAAATAAAGATCTATATCAAGGCTCACCATCAAAAAGCCAGAGATAAAGACCTTAAATGTTTTCCAGAGAGAAAAATCAGCTCTTAAAAGGATTTAGAATCCACTGAACTTCTCAACAGCAACATGGGCCATGTTCCAGTTGGAGCATTGTCTTCAACTCTGAGGGAAAATGATTTCCAATCTTGAATGCTGTGTGGTGCCAAACCACAACCAGACCAGAGTACCCAGTAAAGGGATTTTCTGACATGTAATCCTTCAACATGTTTCTCTCTCAAGTCCCCGTTCTCAACAGACCACTTTGCTTCTTCCAAATGACGGAGGAAATAAAAAAAGAGGAAGGCATGAAATTCAAACACTGAGGGGTAGATTGCAGATGAGAATGGATGCTCATGGTCATCCATTTCCAGGGTGGAGGAAATTTCCAGGACTGTTGCAATGTAGCAGGCCTGGAGCACAGAAGGACAGAGAGCCCCATGGAGACTTTTACCATGAAAAAGGCAGCACTGATACGTCACCTAATGGGTCTGATTTTACTAGAAGTTTAACAGCAGTGTTAGAAAATTTGAGGATGTGTGAATAATAGATACACAGGAGGCTAAGGACACAAAATAGTACAGGACTTTGTTAAAGTCCAGGAAACACAAAAATTACTACAAGAAAAGAGAAGAAAGTTGCAAAACATGGTGTGGCCCAGCTGTGAGTGGTATGTATTACGCAATGAATTAACTCGAAAGTGTGCTATAAATACAGTGGGAAGTTTGAAAAAGAGACCTATATTTGTGGGGTATGCCCAGGCCCCTTGATCATCATTTTAAATGCAGGCAAATCAAATCAATCAATAATGATATCTCAAGTTGAAAAGTCAATACCGTGAACAATAGGTAATAAAAATTGGGAGATATGTATTATTGTGGACAGAAGATGTTGCCTGCCGTCAAGACTTCCACCACTGTAGTTGCCCCCTGCCCTCTGACAGGAACTCAGGATGGAGAAAAACATGATACTGGCTCTAAATAGTTAAGATCCATGTGTGCATGCTAAGTTGCTTTACTTGTGTCTGACTCTCTGTGACCCCATTGACTGTAGCCTGTCAGGCTCCTCTGTCCATGGGATTCTCCAGGCAAGAATTCTGGAGTGGTTGCCATGCCTTCCTCCGGGGATCTTCCTGACCCAGGGATCGAACCCGTGTCTCATTGGAAGGCAGGTTCTTTACCATGAGCACTACCTGGGAAATTTAGTTAAGACGCATATCAAGGAATAATCTCAGTGAACCCAGTGTCTCTTGCATCTTCCTACATCTCTCTACCAGCATCTGTAAATGCAAATAGAAACCAGGAACTTTTGCCTCATTTGGCAAGCTTAGACATTTACTTGAAAACATTCTGTTGCAAGAAGCCTGAATTCTCTTTATGGAACAGATTTTCTTTCCACTGGGGCATGAAGGGTCCCTTTTAAATTTCTCTGGTTATCTGGAGTAGTAATAGAGCTGAACTATCATTAATCATTAATTTTGAAAGGAGTTCATCTGATAAGTGAGCACCATTTAGGAGTGCCTTGAGGAAATAAGGACTTCCCTGGTGACTCTGACTGTAAAAAATCCGCCTGCAACACAGAAGACATGTGTTCAATCCCTGGGTTGGGAAGATTCCCTGGAGAAGGGAATGGCTACCCACTCTAGTATTTTTGCCTGGTGAATGCTATGGACAGGGGAGCCTGGCGGGCTACAGTCCATGGGGTCACAAAGGGTCGGACACGACCGAATGACTATCACTTTCACTTCTGTCAAAAACTAAAGCGTTCAGTGGGTGTAAAGACTGAGAAAAATATGATCCCCACCTGAACGGAACAAGCTGGACTGGGAGAGAAGAGGTCTACAGGGGCAAAGTGGTGTCAACTGGTGAGTTTGGACATCTGAAAAAGGATGGGAAGGTCGAAAATTAGTTTCCAAAAGGATCCGTTTTTCTAGTTCATGGGTTTGCTTAAAGCTTGTTTAGGAAGCTAGTAACCTCTGTAGTTTTAGCCATCTAATAAACACATCTGATTTAAATACTAGAAGAAGTTTGAAAAGTATCTTAATTTGCTTTGGAATATTTTCAAAATAAATTCTATTTCTAGATGTATTTTCTCCTGGAGAACATTTGTTAATTAGATTTAACTCAGTACCTTCTGGTCCATACTGAAGATGTGTGAGGGAAAAAGAAGACAATGCATTTTTCAAGTAAAATAGGAAAAGGCAGACTTGGCCTTGTTTTTATGGCTCACTGAAAAATTGGGAATATTATAATCTGAAAATAGATGTAGGCAAGATCTGCTATCTTATCCAATCTCCAGAGCAAAATAGTAAAATTCCTGCTCATTAAAGCTAAACATTTTGGGTTTCTCTCCTTTGAGTAACTTGGCTTGCAAGAGTGTTCTCTCAGCAACTTCTCTGAATTTGGTGACTGACTTCATGTAACTCATATCTTTTTCGTGATTTTAAAAGAAAAGCTCCAAACTATACTCATTTTTCTATCTTCTCACAGATGACTTTTCTTTAAGAAGTGCATCTCTTATTGTCTTCATCTCTTAGAGCTCTTTCCCTCCTCACCACCTGTCACCCAAAGGCTCTTTCCAGATAACTTTCCTGTGAAGTAGAAACTACTCTTTAAGGATATTAAAATCATACTTTGGGTTTTAACATGTTTGAAGGGAAAGCTGAAAATACATTTCAAACATTTTAAATATTCATAGTCAGTGATCTTCTAAAAGAGATATCAGACAAATACACGTGGATATTTCCATTATTTAAAATTGAATTGAAATTACTTAAATATTAATAAATAGTGAATTGGTGAAATAAGTACAATAGTACTATGCAGTGTTATAAATAGTGATGTGGAGATAGTCTATCTATCTAATTATCTATCTTTATATATTTTAAATAGCTCAGAGTATATTGCTACCTGAAAGAGTATGGTATGACCTCATCTTTGTCTTTAAAAAATGTGTATGTATTTAACGTCTATCCACATAAATGTCTGAAAGAAGGTACATGAAAATACTGGCTTCTTTGGGTGCTTACGAATATGCGTGAATTTCTTTTTTCTTTTTTACATTTTAATGAATTGTCTGTTTTGTTTTACAGTAAATAGGCATTACTCTTTAATCACAGAAAGAACAAATCATTTTCATTTAAAAATGCATACTATGGGAAATTATGATTTAAGTTCTTTAAAAATCCTTTCAGTAAGAGGTTATTCCATTCTTAATATATTCAAATTAACTATTGAGGAAAATAGATAAACAACTTTCAAATCATAAAACTATAAACAATAGTCCTGGAAGTAGGACTAAGAAACTGTATCTTTGAGCAAGATAATACTCTTAAATATTTTAATGTGAATATATTTAGGGGCAATATCGGGAGTATAATTAAAAAGTGTTAGTTGCTTAGTCATGTTGACTCTGTGACCCCATGGACTATAGCCTGCCAGGTTCCTCTGTCCATGGAATTCTTCAGAGAATACTAGAGTGGGTTGCCATTTCCAACCATGAATCTTGACTGGGGACAGCTATACCCTTTGGGCAGAAGTAACTGCTTTCATCAACTGAGTGAAAATCATTGGTAAAATCTTTTATTATATGTGCATAATGGGAGTCAGAATCTCAACGCACCATTAATGAATTGGGAAATAAAGTATGATGTCTTGTCAGAAACCCTAGAAATGCAATTGTGAGTTATTAGAGTTTCCAGAGTAAAACAGAAGCCTGTACAAATGTTTTGAGGATACCACACAAATAGTACCTGCTTAATTGGCACAAGGCAGAATAACTTAATTAGGGTAATTGACCACAAGGAAACTGGAACCACTAGAATAAAAAAGAAAGGTTCCATTGACCTGTGAGCCTCAAACCCATTGAAAGGAAAATGAAGTACATCTCAGAATTTTCAGAGGCCCCAGTGTCAGTTTCTAGTTTTAGCCAAATTCCTATTCCTGGTAGTTAATACATATTATCTTTGTAATTTTTTTTTACTTTTATACAGGGGTTCATCATTATTGCTCTTATTACTAATAAGGACAAGGAGCTTGGTTTAGGTCCAATTTAAGGTCTGTGGAAATTAGTTTGGTTTCCTTCCAGACCAAGCCAATGAAAATAACTGGTTCCATTCATTTATTAGTCCAGATAAACAAAGCCAGTTTTATTCTGGGCATAATGCTTATCTGTGTGAGTGACCTGCACTGAAGCCCAGGGGAGGACAGAAACCATGAAAAGCAGAAACTGAAAAGTTGGCCTCTTTCCCCAGGAGCCAACTGTGCTCCAGAGCAAGGAGAAACTGTACTCAAATGAGCTGGAGAGCAACAGGCTCTTTTGACCTTTGAATATAGGAAAATAAAAGCAATTTTACTGTGTAATCTGGAAGAACAGTTTTTCCTAGTTTGTACTCAGTTTAACAAAATATAAAAAAGCAAATGGATTGCTCTTTGGGGCACTGCTCTCTCTTTGTCTCCCAAAGTGTATAGAATATGTTTCCTTTGAAAACAAAAGTAAATTATCTTTATTTTGAGATATTTAAGATAATCCTATATATATACTTGAGCTATTTGGAAATGCTCTTATAATAAAACCAAGTATATAAATATAGATATTCATATCAAGATTGTATGTTACTTACTCTCCAGAAAGCTGCTATAGAATTTACCAAAAATGGCTTTTTTCCATTTCTTCAATTAAATAACTTATAATGGCAAATACATTGGCACTGTAAAAATGCAGAATACAAAGTATTTGCAATAAAAGTATACCTGCTTCCCAGGTTCCCATCCAGAACTAATCATCCTTTGTACTTTTTCACTTATCTTTTCAGAAATTTTCCACGCACATACAGCATTTGTATGTAATAAATTAATGTATAAAAAATATTTATGTTTCACAAGTGGGAACTTTCTTGCTTTTACCTACTTTTACTTTTTATTATTTCTTTTATATTGAAATTAAATATATGTCCTAGAGATCATCCAAATAAGCCTATATAGGCCTGCATTATTCTTTCTAATGAATGTAAAATATTTAATTATATGAATGTACCATAATCTATTTGATCAGGTATGTGTTGAAGGATAGAGAGTTGTTACTTGCTTCTTTCTTTTTCTACAAACAATGCTTCAATAAACATTCAGATACATATGTCTTTGCATGCACATATAAGAATGGGTAGATAAGTTCTAGAAGTAGAGTTGTTAGGTTGAAGTCTGCACCTCATTTTAAATTCTCCCTATTATAATAAATTTGATAAAATTTTGATTTTCACTTGAATCATTTCACAATAAAAATGTGAAAAACCAAAGAATTTACTATATAAAATGGAAACAGTGATGGGTGTTGATTTAAGGTCAACAAAACACTCAGTTTTGAATGTTTGTTGTTTAGTCACTCAGTCGTGTCCCACTCTTGCAATCCCATGGACTGTAGCCTGCCAGGCTCCTCTGTCCATGGGATTTCCCAGGCAAGAATATTGCAGTGGGTTGCCATTTCCTTCTCCAGGGGATCTTCCTGGGCCAGGGATGAAACCTGCATCTCCTGTATTGGCAGGCAGATTCGTTACCACTGAGCGACCCAAGAAGCCCTTTGAATGTTCAATGACCCTGAAAATAGTCATGTAGATGCTACTAACCCAGAGAGAAAGAATCTCTACAAGCTTACACTCCCTAAAAAAAAAAAAATCCAGCTTTTAGTTCTGAAAGAATTTGGCACTAAGTTGTGAAGAGGATATTTTCTAGAGCATTTACGGTCTCAAAGCAATTCAATTCAACACTGCAAGTACTTATTGCCTGTTTATTCATTATAAATCCCAGTGGACTGTAAAAAGAATTGTATGCTGTCCCTGCCCATCAGGAACATGAGAGTATGATCACTGCATAAGCAAGCTATTTAGTGAAAGAGACTTATTTTGGGGGAAAAGGGGATTACTGTAACATGGAAAAATCTTTATCATATCAGTTCTCACATAACAAAGTTATGTCATGTCAGCAGTGATATAAGGGAAGACATATTTCTTTAGCACATTATGGGTGTTAATTTCAAATATTATAAAGGAATAAAAAATGGAGGAAAGCAAGGAAAAAAGAACATGAAAAACAAAAACAATTTCCAGCATGCATCATCCAGAAAAACTTCTTTTCTTTGTATCTCCATCAGTCATGTGATGGCCCCAATTTCACACCTTATGACTCATCTACCATGAATTATTTGCTTTTCTCTGCAACACACACAGCACTCTCCTATTGCATTGCCTTTAAATGTCTCCCTTATGTTAGTCCACCCAGTAATAGTCTGTTTATCCTTGCATTGCTGACTCAAGGATCATTATTTTCTCTTTCACCCAGGAAAATATACCCCTTTCTTCCCCTACACTCCTATGCTTCTAGGGTAATATCTCCATCATAGTTTGTGTGTGTGTGTGTGTGTGTGTGTGTGTGTGTGTGTATTGGCCATGACATGTGGCTTGTGGGATCTTAATTTCCCAACTTCCCAACGGGGATCAAACCTAGGTCCAGTCATGAAAGCGCCAGGTCTTACCCACTGGACCACCAGGGAATTCCTTCTTTTTTTTTTTTCTTTTCTTCTTGACCTTTTGTATTTCTGAGCTTTGTGTTCTTTCTTGCAATATTTTCACATACTGTCTTTGTCATGGTTACCTGTGAATATTACAACTAGGCTATCGTTTCTTTATTTTCTCCCAAAAATACAAGTTTATCTCTCTCACAATTTTTAAATACAGACTGCTCTGTATTTAATTTTACAAAGCTTACTGTGTGTCTGCCATCCAGTTAGGATGCTAATTTAATGGCTCATGTTGCATCATTAGGGTTTCCCTGATAGCTCAGTTGGTAAAGAATCTGCTTGCAATGCGGGAGAACTGGGTTCGATCCCTGGGTTGCATCATTAAACACTTGGTAATAATAGCAAATGATCATAGTGCTTACAATGTGTGGGCACTCTCTTAAGCACTTTATATAATTAACTTTAATTCTCACAGCAACTGTGGGAAGTAGACTTGGTAATACTGTGGAAACTGAGGCACTGACAGGTTTGATATTTGCCCAAGTTTAATGTTAAGTGTTGGAGAAGGCAATGGCACCCCACTCCAGTACTCTTGCCTGGACAGAGGAGCCTGGTAGGCTGCAGTCCATGGGGTTGCTAACAGTCGAACACAACTGAGCAACTTCACTTTCACTTTTCACTTTCATGCATTGGAGAAGGAAATGGCAACCCACTCCAGTGTTCTTGCCTGCAGAATCCCAGGGACGGGGGAGCCTGGTGGGCTGCCGTCTATGGGGTCGCACAGAGTCGGACATGACTGAAGTGACTTAGCAGCAGCAGCAGCAATGTTAAGTGTTGGCACCAGATACTCTGGGCCATTGTTTGAAAATGACTAGAGGTTTGAGCAGACATTTACATTAACAGTTAGAGCTAGGCATCACAATTCCTGTTTTGGAGATGAGGTTCAGAGAGGCAAAATAGCTTATTCAAAGTCACATAGCTTGTTGGCAAAAACAGGATCCAAATTATGTTTAATTTCAAAATCCGTGTATTTTCCACTGCCTGTTCTTCAACTCAACCTATCTCTTTCTGGGGCATGACTCAAGTTTCAGATTCAGCATTTCTCAGCAGTAGTTTTTGCCTGCCAGCATCCATCTTCCTTTTCTCTAGTAACATCATGTTATTCCTTCAAGGACCTACCCCATCTTACCCTCAATACATGGAGGACACAGGAATTACATTCCTGTTATGGTTACATGTCTTCTTCCCAGGAAGATTTGAAGTTTCTTGAAAGCAGGGATAGTTTCCTCTTTTTCCTCTTCCTCTTCCCTCTTCTTCTTTAACTCTTTCTCTTCTTTTTCTTGTAGGTACATCTCACATGCATAATCCTTAGTAGAGGCTGAAAATATTTTCTGAATCAATGTCTTGCACATGGGACTTGCTTACTCTGTATTTGTGAAATTGGATTGTTTGACAAGATTGCAAATAAAATGAGCCTCAGCAAAGTATAAGAATCTCAGCAGGCAGAGAAAGGTCAAATACATGCCCCAGGCATATTCTGTTTCCTTGTACCATTCAAAAACAGAGCATTTGAGCTACTGGAGGTTTCTGAGATGGTTTTCATGGGAAACTCCACATAGAATTCTTGAGCATAATCCAACCTGTTAGACATGAAGGAGCAATGAAGCTGACAAATTCCATATCTTAGAAAAAAAAAAAAAAAAGCAGCATTCTCCAGGTAGAGAAGTAAAGGGATCATACCTATATCTCATTGGCAAAAGGCAGATAATCCCTATGTGGCATTAATCTAAATTTGATTAAGACATTTAGAGTTTCTAAATTAAAAAAAGATTATTATGTCCACCTATCCTCTACCTTTCTAAAACTAGAATTCAAAACAAAATGAAACTGTACACTCTAAACTAAAAATAAACATAACAAAGTCTTGTAGAATTCTATTTTTTTTCTACTACTGATGATCACTTTTAGGCTTTCCAGAAAGGATCACTGTCTATCAAAAATTTTTTGGAGGAATCTGCTCTGTTGTGTCTCAAGCATGTTGCTGATTTTTCTTTGGAATAGTCTTGTGTTGCCTCTAAAGATGAAGGCAGCAGTAATCAAAGTGTTGATCCAGTCATGAAAAGAGAATGTCTCTGTTTTGTACAGTGACCCTAACTTGAGACTTAACTGGTCTAGATAGCCTCTCTCTTCCTTGTTCAACAGTTTGACATGCATTATTCCTGTACAAAAACCACAATTTATTTCCTATTACCCACAGCAGCATTGCCTGAACATTTTCTGAAGAAAATCATTTTAATAGATGTAATGCAAAAAGTGCTTTGAGGTCACACGTATATGGGGCTTTCATTTCATCCACTGGGGTTATCATGATATCATGTTACCTATTATCATATTAAGAAAGATCTTAAAGGGGAAAAAAAGGTGTACATAGTGACAATATGGGGTCTCCAAAAAGCTGACGCTGGATACCATAATTACCGTGGGACAAAAGAAAAGTGAAGGATGCTAGTACAAACGTGCAAGTCAGACAAGATGCAAGCAATTAAAATGAGTCTTCTCAGTACTACACTTGAATTCCTGCTTTTGACTAAAGACCCTAATACTTTAATCAGCTATTCTCCAGACTGCTAAATCTAGTATAGAAGGGCTATGTTTTTAATTGTACATAACCTAAATGTAGAGTACATCATGCAAAATGTTGGGCTGGATGAAACACAAGCTAGAATCAAGATTGCTGGGAGAAACATCAATAACCTCAGATATGCAGATGACACCACCCTTATGGCAGAAAGTGAAGAGGAATTAAAGAGCCTTAAAGAGCCTCTGGATGCAAGTGAAAGAGGAGAGTGAAAAAGCTGGCTTAAAACTCAACATTCGGAAAACTAAGATCATGGCATCTGGTCCCATCACTTCATGGCAAATAGATGGGAAGACAATGGAAACAGTGACAGACTTTATTTTCTTGGGCTCCAAAATCACTGCAGATGGTGACTGCAGCCATGAAATTAAAAGATGCTTGCTTCTTGGAAGAAAAGCTATGACAAACCTAGATAGCACATTAAAAAGCAGAGACATTACTTTGCCAACAAAGGTCTGTATACTCAAAGATATGGTTTTTCCAGTAGTCATGTATAGATGTGAGATTTGGACCATAAAGAAGGCTGAGTGCTGAAGAATTGATGCTTTTGAACTGCAGTTTTGGAGAAGACTCTTGAGAGTCCCTTGGACTGCAAGGAGATCAAACCAGTCAAATCTAAAGGCAATCAGTCCTGAGTACTCATTGGAAGAACTGATTCTGAAGCTGAAACTCCAAAACTTTGGCCACCTGATGCAAAGAACTGATTCATTAGAAAAGACCCAGATGCTGGGAAAGATTGAAGGCAGGAGGAGAAGGGGACTACAGAGGACAAGATGGATGGATGGCATCACTGACTTGACATGAGTTTGAGCAAGTTCTGGGAGATGGTGAAGGACAGGGAAGCCTGGCCTGCTGTAGTCCACGGTGTTGCAAAGGGTCGGACACAACTGAGCGACTGAACAACAACAAAACATAAAATTGTGGGAATTCAAGGAGGCGGGTAATGTGAAAGAGGAAGTGTCTGCTAAGAGAAAATGTGGCTTAGATCATCACTGTTTCCTTTTGGAGCCATCGATACTTCTCTTTTTGCTAATTTTCGTCTAAATTTCTGTTTTCTGTCTCTATTTACTGAAGGACAACAGTGAGAAGAGCTGGGTCTGGAAAGGAAGTAGCCCAAAGGATAGTTTCAATACTGGCAAATATTTTCACTTAATAATGATTAATATTTCCCTAAGTGCTGATATGTCACTGTGCTAAGACTTGTATCATCCCATTCAATCAAGTTCTTCCTAAAGTAGGTACTATTGTTTACCTAGGTTTACAAATGAGGAAATGGAGACTTAGAGAAGTTCAAACAAACAAACTTATCCAGTGTCCTATAGCTGTGTTTTAATTACTTATCCTGAAATGACTAAGGAATGAAAGGGTCATGCTCTAGGAATTAAAAGCCCCAGACTGTTGTCCCAACTTTTCTTAAACTTTCTGAGCCTCAGAGCTTCATCTACCTAAGTTATGGGGTTATTGTGTAGATCAGTAAGATAATGTTTACTTGAAGGACTTGTAAATACAGACAAACCATAATGCATTACTATATTATACATAAGAGAATGGATCTTGAGTTAGGAAGTTTCCACCTCAGGACTGAAGTTGGGAAAGACCAGACTGAAATGTTAGAAGAAGAAAGGTGGCTATGTGGTGAAGAATTCTGATATTTGGGAAGATGGGGCAGACTGAGGAAGATGAACCCAAGATGCCTTCTGGGAGAGGGAAAGAGGAAGTTCCCAGTGGAAGATGAGTATGTGATGACCAGTATGGGATTCTTAGAGCAAAAAAATTAATAAAAAAGCCGAGAGAGAGAGAGAGGATGTAAAGCCCAACCCAAAGCTACATACTGGAGAAGATGATGGCATCCCACTCCAGTACTCTTGCCTGGAAAACCCCATGGACGGAGGACCCTGGTGGTCTGCAGTCCATGGGGTCGCGAAGAGTCGGACACGACTGAGCGACTTCACTTTCACTTTTCACTTTCATGCATTGGAGAAGGAAATGGCAACCCACTCCAGTGTTCTTGCCTGGAGAATCCCAGGGACGGCAGAGCCTGGTGGGATGCCGTCTATGGAGTCGCACAGAGTCAGACATGACTGAAGCGACTTAGCAGCAGCAGCAAAGCTACATACATACAGAATGCCTGTGTGTGTGCTCAGCTACTCAGTCGTGTCTGACTCTTTGAGACCCCATGGACTGTAGCCTTCCTGGCTCGTCTGTCCATGGAATTTTCCAGGCAAGAATACACAAACAAAATAGTATAAGAGAAATAAAGACATGGAATCTTCTCTGGCTGCTGGATTGTCTACGTTTGCTTATTGTAGCTGCAGGAACAAAAGGTAACCTATTCTGAAGAAGAGAGAACTGCATCCTTGCTCTTCAGCATTTTTGTTTCGGGGATTCATGGGATATATACATTATTTCTATGGGCTTGTTTTTTTCCTATTTTTTCCCCTTAAGGGGGAATGTACAAAATTGAATTTGACATTTTTGCCAAACGTCTTAAGCCAGTGGTCCTCAAATTTAGTAATTGTTAGAATCCCTGGGATAGGTTTGCCAGATTTAGCAATTAAAAATATAGAACATGCAGTAAATTTTCAGTTAAATACTGAAGAATTTTGTTATATGTCCCAAATAGCTCATGGGACATGCCTATACCAAAAAAAATTTACTCATTGTTCATCCAAACTCCAAAGTTAGCTGAAAATTCTGTATTTTATCTAGCAGCCCTACCTGGAGCTTGTTAAAATTCAGACTCACCTGTTCCATATTCTAATTCTGGAAGTACATCTGAAGTAGGGCCAAGTGATCCTCCCGATGATTCCAATGCAGCTTATGCTTAGCTAACACCCTGAGACATACGGGGTAAGCTTGGAATATGCCAACATGGGAATGAGAGGTTTCAAGAGGCCCGGAGGACATCTTCGGAAGATGATGGAGGTATGTGTGCAGTGCTTAGGGGATACTGGAAGACCTGTTCCTTGAGTGCAGCAGGGAGAAATCTGAGTGCTAAGACCCCAGTGTGGTAACTTAGTCCCCACTGTTGTGTCATTTAGTCCTTTCAACAACCCCTGGAAGAAGAAAATCTATTATCTCAATCTCTTTACATGAGGAAACAAAAGATCAGGGTGAAGTAACTTGCCCAAGGTCACATAGGTAGTATTTCACGGGTCAGGTCTGATCTAACATCAATCGTTTCCATAGTCCACGTTCTGAATCAGCCCTATGCAATGCTAGGAAGTTTGGGCAATTTTGCCTGTGCAACTTTTTCCCACTCCCATTTACAGCCTTCTTCAAATTGCGGAGTTAACTAAAATATAGTCAGGTATGTGACATCTGCACTCTAGAAGTACTCAAAGATCTCCACATTCTAATGTATAATAGCCAAAAGGCCTGGCGGTTTGTGAAAAGCTTAAGGGTCTAAGCTGATGAAAAAATGGAAGAGCCATTAGATAAGATATTGTTTGAGGCAAGGTTTTTTTTTGTCTAGAATGCTCAGCACCAGCCAGAATCATCACATCAAAGGGGAGTGTGTCAGGGGATGCTCTCCTCTGGTGCATCAACCAACCATTTTCTCACCAGGGGACCTAAGTTGAATAGTCTCTGAAGAGGACACTGGCAGAGGCCACTAGATATAGGGAACAGGTTGATGAAGAAATTGGATCTGATAAGACTAGAAAGGAGACAACCCAAAGAAATCGTGGCTTCAGTTTTCTAATATTTGTAGAACTGGTAGGAGGGAAGAGCAACGAGCAAGGACCATAGGTTAGATGTTAGCAGGAAAAGGATTTTGACTCCACATATGTGGCGGAGTGCACTATTATTCACAATTATTGCTGTTTCTCTGGGGCATGTCTTTTTCTGCCTTGTCCCTTCCTAGGGGAGGTTTTCACATGATTCATGTTGAAAACTTTAAGGTCCAGCATGGGACTCTCCACTCTCTTTTCCTCTGCCACGAGATCTGCAGTGTCCCTGAGAGGGACATTCGCCTGGATCCCAGATGGAAACTGATATGGGGCAGAGCAAAGCTGACCTGGGGCAGGCACCCAGTATAAGCAAGAAGGAAGCCTCTGTGGTTGAAAAAAAGTCACAGACATTTTCCAGCTTTTTATTTCTGTGGGATATCTCACTTTTGCTGACAGGCAAAATGAGAAAGCACTCTCTAGAAGTCAGAGTGGTCCAAGGAGGGAAAGGACAACCTGGAGAAATGAAGAGTTTCCTGGACTAGAAGTATTCAAATATAGCTACAGACAACTTAGAAGGATGTTTGAAAAGCAGGGCGGGGTTGGGGGAGGGAGGCGGGGGTGGAGGCTGGGAGAGGTGAATTGAAGTATTGGCTGAGTGGTTAGGACATTAAGCTCCTTTCCATATCTGAGAGTCTGTGCTGCATGAGTAATAAGGTAAAAGTAGCTGTGAAATGGGCAAGGCCTTTTGCACAGCCAGGCTTTAAATACACTTGAGGAGGAGGAGCACAGTGACACTAGGGCAGATTAATATCAGCTAGTGGTTACTGAAATTTAGAATATTAACTTGTGTTTTGTTTGAGAACAGGCTTCTGGAATGTAACTAAAAAGAGAGTTAAATATTTATGTGGTTTGAGATTAACCATAAAAGACCTTCAGGGGAGGCTTAGAATACAAGAATAGCTCCGGAAAGTGTAATTCAGTCACTGACTCGGGCCTCTCCCAGAACCCTGCTAACTGTTAGATGTACAATGCCAAGCCACACGCTTGGCCAGAGATCAGAGAAAGCAGCCACGAGTGGGATCCTGCCGTTTCATCGATCTGCAGCCCAGAGAAAGGCCAAGTTGGGGTTCACTCCCTTCTCTCTCCCCTTTCCTGTTTTGTCCCTTCATAATCCCAAGTTTTTCTCTTGGCTCTTCTTTCACCCTTCAATTCCCCTCACTCTTAATATTGTCTCTTAATACTCTGACCTGTCATTATTGGATCATCTCTCAATAATCTGATCTTGATTCTACCTATCATTTATTTACCTAAGTCACCAGTGAGAAAGCTAGAAACGAAAAGGTAAAACAAAGCAACATTGTAAAATCAGGAAAGTGTTCATTTATTCAATGAATTAAGCAACATGTGGTGGAGTGTGTACTATGTACAAGCATGGCTTTGAGGGGAAGAAAAGATAAATTCCAAACTTCAGATCCACTGCTTAAGACACAGGGGACCTTGAACAAGTTCCTGAAAGTCTCAGTGTTTCAGTTCCTAATCCTTAAAATGAGGTCAGTAATCTCCTGGCAGGGTAGTTGGAAAGATTAAGTAAAGTAAAATACTTTATACTGCAAATACATAAAAGATACCAGGTAAAAGGTTGATAAATTTCATAACATTTTAGTTCAGCTTGGATCTGTGTTTACAGTTTATTTATTTAATTTCAGGTTTAATACCTTAAAAGCTAGATCCATTTTCTGTTAGTATATTTCAGTGTCCACCATTTGGTTGATCACAGTATTGTATAGTAAGTACTTGAAGACATGGGACCAAAATCTACATATCTAGGTAATATTATGTTGGATTAACCAAATTTTTGGCCAACCCATATTTCATATATATGCTATGGACTGAATGTTTTTATCCTTCCCTCAAAATTCACATGTGGAGTTCTAACCTCCACTGTGATGATATTTAGAAGTAGGGCCTTTGGAAGATAAATAGGTTTAGATGAGGTCATGAAATGGGGCCCTCATAGTGGGATCATTGTCCTTATAAGAAGAGGAAGAGAGACCAGAGCACTCTCTCACCATTACATGAAGACACAGTAAGAAGGTAGCATTCTCAGCAGGATTCGACTCCAGCAACACCTTGATCATGAACTTCCTGCCTCCAGAACTGTGAGAAACAAATGGCTGCTATTTGAGTCACCCAGCCTATGTTTTGTTATAGCAAGCTGAGCTAAGACTACACACACACACATATGTACATAAGCCTTCAGCACCGGGAGATAGTGCAGCACAGAGGAGCCTGGCAGGCTGTAGTCCAAAAAGAGCTGGGCACAACTTAGTGATTGAAAAATAACAAAAACAACAAAGTTTTGTATAGTACCTCTCCTTTAGAACAACTGAGTGAGATTTGGAGATACTGCCTTAGTATATAGATTATAGTGTATATATCTATATCATATGAATGTCTATATCTAATAAAGGATTTAGTGTCAACTATTTTTGTTATGATGTAGGTCCCATACAGAAGGAAGGGAATAGACGCAATCCCAGTCTTTTAGAATTTTACATTTGTCCAAATGATCTAGGGCATTTGAACAGGTCCTTTTTGTTCCCTTCTTTACTGACAGGTTTATGATTTTCCTTGAAGTGTCAGTGTGTTCACCCTTGCAGTGTCTCACAGTGGTCTAAGTCAATCATGAGAATCTTGTTTCCTGCTTTCCCAGCCCCCCTTGAAACTTGTGGTGTTCTTGAGACATAAGAAGTCCCTAAGGGGGCTCCTTGAGAAGCTTTCACCTTTTTGACAAAAAGAGACAAGTAGTTGGGAGCCGCTTTCACCATCCTGTTCTGGCTTAAGTGCTGGCTGGCAGTGACCATTTTGATTTTGTGACCCTGATATGACAAGTGGAGGAAGAAAAGTCGACATGCCAAAGGTGGTGGAGCAGAAAAATTAAAAAAAAGTAAGTTATTGATTATACTGTTGAGTAAGCCAAAGACTTGTTACATCATAAAAATAAAAAAGCTATCTGTTAAGTCACTATTAGATATTTTTGATAAATTGCAACCAAAGATAATATTATTTTTAAATTTTATTTTATTTTTTTGGAACTCATGCTATTTTTATTGTCTCTTCACTTTTCCATGTTTTTACCTCTTTCATCTTCTTTTTTTTTTTAATTTTATTTTATTTTTAAACTTTACAATATTGTATTAGTTTTGCCAAATATCAAAATGAATCTGCCACAGGTATACCTGTGTTCCCCATCCATTTTTAAATTTTATTTATTGATTTTTTTTATTGTGCTGGGTCTCTGTTGCTGCCCACAGGCTTTCTCTGGTTGCGGTGAGCAGGGGCTGCTCTTGGTTGCAGTGCATGGGTTTTTCATTGCAGTGGCTTCTCCTGTTGTAGAGCACGGCTCTAGAGTGTACAAGCTTCCGTAGCTTAGTGCACAGGCTTAGTTGCTCTGTGGCATGTGGGATCTTGCCAGACCAGGGATCAAACTCTTGTCTCCTGCATTGGCAGGTGGATTCTTTACCCCTGAGCCACCCCTTTGAGTGAGGCCCCAAAGGTATTCTTGATAGATATCAGATAAAAGGATAATGTATAGTGGAATTTCTGCTGCTGTGAAATTTCAGGACAAATGAATAGTGGAATGAAATATTATTGGTATTTGATATTTGATATCATTGGTATAATGATATTTCAAATATCATTGGAAACAAAAAAAAGAGAAGGTTTCACTGAGGAGCTCTTTCTCCCATAAGAATACAATTTATTTGAGCAAACAAAATCTTCAATATTTATACTATCTTAAAGTAGATATAGTAAGAAACATGAAAATATATATTTTGATCCTGAAAAAAGAATATATATATATATTCCAAATATATATATACATCTAGCATTCTTCATGCTTTGAAATATATGTGTATATATATATATTTGAAATATGTGTATTTCAAAGCATGAAGAATGCTAGATGTATATGACTATCTGATGATGAAAGAAAATTATTTGAGTGAAAATTTTTATAGTAAATAGTAATTATATAATGTTGGCAATTAACACAGTTTGCCAGCTGTCTCCACATGTTTAAGGAAGCTAAGCATCTATTTCTGCTTTATTGACTATGCCAACGCCTTTGACTGTGTGGATCGCAATAAACTGTGGAACATTCTGAAAGAGAAGGGAATACCAGACTACCTGACCTGCCTCTTGAGAAACCTATATGCAGGTCAGGAAGCCACAGTTAGAACTGGACATGGAACAACAGACTGGTTCCAAATAGGAAAAGGAGTACGTCAAGGCTGTATATTGTCACTCTGCTTATTTAACTTATATGCACAGTACATCATGAGAAACGCTGGACTGGAAGAAACACAAGCCGGAATCAAGATTGCCAGGAGAAATATCAATAACCTCAGATATGCAGATGACACCACCCTTATGGCAGAAAGTGAAGAGGAACTAAAAAGCCTCTTGATGAAAGTCAAAGAAGAGAGTGAAAAAGTTGGCTGAAAGCTCAACATTCAGAAAACGAAGATCATGGCACCTGGTCCCATCACTTCATGGGAAATAGATGGGGAAACGGTGGAAACAGTGTCAGACTTTATTTCTTTGGGCTCCAAAATCACTGCAGACGGTGATTGCAGCCATGAAATTAGAACACGCTTACTCCTTGGAAGGAAAGTTATGACCAACCTAGATAGCATATTCAAAAGCAGAGACATTACTTTGCAAACAAAGGTCCGTCTAGTCAAGGCTATGGTTTTTCCAGTAGTCATGTATGGATGTGAGAGTTGGACTGTGAAGAAAGCTGAGCGCCGAAGAATTGATGCTTTTGAACTGTGGTGTTGGAGAAGACTCTTGAGAGTCCCTTGGACTGCAAGGAGATCCAACCAGTCAGTCCATTCTGAAGGAGATCAGTCCTGGGTGTTCATTGGAAGGACTGATGGAGTACTGGAGCTGAAACTCCAGTACTTTGGCCACCTCATGCAAAGAGTTGACTCATTGACTCATTGGAAAAGACTCTGATGCTGGGAGGGATTAGGGGCAGGAGGAGAAGGGGACGACAGAGGATGAGATGGCTGGATGGCATCACCGACTCGATGGACATGAGTTTGGGTAAATTCCAGGAGTTGGTGATGGACAGGGAGGCCTGATGTGCTGCGATTCATGAGGTCACAAAGAGTCGGACACAACTGAGCGACTGAACTGAAGTGAACTGAAGCATCAATATATTCCTTTAAAATTTTTTGAAAGTTTGGCTGCAGTCTGATTTTCTTACTCTTAACTACTCCTTCCTCACCATGACCACCACATATCAGTCTGTGTCCTAATGCCTGTTTGATGGTCTTGGAGTGTTTGCCTTACTGCAATTTTCTCCTGAGATATTATTACCTCAGAATACATTCAGTAGTCTTTTATACTTTCTCAGTTTCAAAAACATCTGAGTTTTACATTTCTAAGCCTATAAAAACTTCTAATAGAAGTAGTTCTTACCATGAAATTTTTTTTCATAAAGGCGTTTGATCATAGTTGGACAGTCAGTTTTATATACTTTTCCTGTTGACCTCTTTTAAAACTGACTTTCCTATATTTGTAATATTTGGTCATTACAAAATTTCCAACTCGAAACCTTGTGATTTGCTGCTATGTTCAGAGGGATCAGAGTCAAATTTAGAAGTTCCAAAGACATCCCTTCAACATGTATATCTATTTAGTCACAGTAGCAGTTTGTATTGTATAACAAACCACACTATAAAAAATGGTCTTAGTCTTTCTAAAATTTATCTCACAGAGTTATGACATGGAATGATATCCTTTAAATGATCAAATAGCAATTTTAATACTGATAGAGATGAATTTTGAAAATCCTTTACTCGCAAAAAAATAAACACAAAAAACCCTTTATTAGACACCATTGTCAAGAATATACTCAATGAGGTTCAGATCTATTATACAAACACTTTTTAAAAATAGAAAAAGATAATTATATAATACTATGTAAAATAAATTTTAATAATTCTAAAATTATTTTTTAAAAAATTAACAGAGAAAATACAAACCAAAGCATTAAAATTAAGTTCTGCTCAAGTCTTTGTTCTTGTTTTGTACACAAGTCATCACTATTTCAGTTATAGTGAAAATTAGCCTCTTTCTCCCCCATTAGCCTGTCAAGGGCAGGAAATGAAAGTGAAAGTGTTAGTCACTCAGTCATGTCTGATTCCTTGTGACCCCATGGACTGTGGCCCATTCAGCCTCCTCTGTTCATGAATTCTTCAGGCAAGATTACTGGAGTGGGTTGCCATTCCCTTTCCAGTGGATCTTCCTGACCCAGGGATTGAATCCACATCTGCTTTGCAGACAGATTCTTTACCATCTGAGTCAACAGGGAAGCCCATCAAGGGCAAAGAATGGTCTGGTCTTACTCACTCTAGCGACTAGCAGAGTGCCTGGTACATACTGACAAATATTCATAATATTTGTTGAATGAATGATATCCTTCCTGCTTCAGACTTTCATGACCCTCCCTTGTCTAATAATTTAGCACAAATTCTTTCCCCCAACAGATAGGTCTTTATACATAACCTGTCTGAGCCCAACCACCTTTAACTAGAACAGAGCGTGCCTACAACATGCCTTAAGCTTTTAGCTGCAGGGCCTGCTTTGTCCAAAATCTTGACTTTGTATTTCACCGCATCTCAAAAGATTCATATCACTTGCTTTACAAAGATACTTCTTGTCCCTCTTAACCAATAGGGTTTCTTTCTTTTGTGCATCACTACAATATGTCTTTTATGGCATTTGTCATATTTTGCTTTTGATTATATGTATTTTCATTTACAATCTATCCCATCAACACTGTAAGATCCTTGAATAAGTTCTTTTATCACTCCCCACAGCACAGCATACAAAGTAGGCATTTCATTCAGACATAAGTGTGTAAACCTACTGTTTGGGCCATCAGAGTTCTTAGCTGTGAGAAGGAAGCTACTAATGCAAAACACATATTATTAGAGTATTCCAAATTACACAGTGATGAAGGATGAAAGCTTCTGTAACAGCTTACATGGGTTGAATCCTCATTCTGCTGCTCAATAGCTTTGTAGCCTACATAATCTTCTAAATATCAGTTTCCTCACCTGAAACATGGTAATACTACGACCTGCCTCACAGGGCTTTTGTTCAAATTAAATGAAATAAGTTGTGTAAAATGTTTCGTATACATAATACACACTTGTTACGATTCCCTCTTAGTATTATTATTATTTGAGCTTAGGACGTTTGATTTTTTTGATGGCTGATATACTTGCACTGCAGTATTAGAAGATTATAGGTTAGAAAGTATCTCTGCACTGAGTAGCCCTTCATCAACCAAATAATTTAGGGCCCGTATATATATTGCTTATAAATCTCAAAAAATTTCTGCAATTCTCCATTTAATTTTTGTGGAGACCTTTGATGGGCTTCCCTGGTGGCTCAGACAGTAAAGAATCTGATTGCAATACAGGAGTCCCAGGTTTGATCCCTGGATGGGGAAGATCCCCTGGAGAAGGAAATGGCTACCTGCTCCAGTATTCTTGCCTGGAGAATTCCGTGGATAGAGGAGCCTGGTGGGCTACAGTCTATGGGGTCACAAAGAGACCTTTGATATGCTTATTATCATGATATTTAATGTCCAATTATTCCTCATTAGGTTAATAGCAATGATTTATTATTAATAACTCTGTTTACTTATTTAGTATTTATAAACCACATTATAAAGGCTTTTTAGGAATACATTAGGGAGTAATGTATATTACTGAGTACATTGCCCCACTGGAATTATGTACTATCTAAACCACTGTACCTTCATTTCAAAATAGGGCTTCACAGCTTTCTCGTCCTAGCACAGGAGACCATCGAGGGTGCGTGCATTAATCAACTGAGCAGAAGATCTGGGAGGACATCACTCAACGAATCTTCAAGATACTATTACCATGTGCTTGATTCTAATTTAAATAATTTGGAGTTCTTATAAGATTAGGAAGTTTTGAAAAGTAGAATGTCGACACAAAGAGAGTGAAAAGAAAATTTGGGGGAGCATTTTACAAAATGTTTCTTCTAAAGAACAACATGCTTTTATAGGCCTGAACTGATTTAAAAAAACTTATTAGATATAAATGAGAAGCATGTGCTTCTGGTGGTATTATACTCAAAGGATTTTAGTTAAGTAATGTCTAAACTTTCAGAGTATTTGAAATATACCCAGTTGGACAGTTAATGAACCCTCTTCAACTTAAAGTAGAGAACTGCTACAAGAGAAAAAAATGCACAAAAAAAGTTATAGAAGAGACAAATGGATATTGAAATCTTTTCCAGTGTTCCCATTCCAATGATTTTTAGGAGTTATAGTTAAAGAAGTACAGCTTTCCTTCCATCCCTGAAATTGGTTTCTTGCATAACACATTATTTTGAATGTCAGCAATAAGCCCTTGAACTTCTTTAGACCAAAGACCAAGATTGAGAATAGAGTGAATGCCTATTTCAGTTCTAGAAATGAAGGCATCGTAGTATAATAGAAGGCAAGTGAAAGATAAATACATTTGTTTTTCCATCTGCTAAGACATAACTAAAACATTCTTCCCATTTTTTCCTTAATATTTTGTTTCCTGGCAACTAATAACAAAAATTCCCAATCAACCACATCTTTCACAATTCTTGGTTCTTAAAAAAAAAGCAGCACTAATACTGTTAGTTAGATTTCTAATATATAAAATTATTTTCAAAAAAGTACTATATATTAAAAAGTTATATATATTATATACACAGGCATACATACATAAAATTATATGTGTATGTATAGTTCAGTAAAGGAGCTATAGGGATGTATTATACAACCATTCTGAAGAACAATGGGGCACTATCTGGTAAATTTTCTGTAACCCAGCTATTTTACTCCTGGATGTTTATTAAAGAGAAGCTCTTTCACATGTACCAGAAGGAAACTAAAAGAATACTTTTAGCAGCACTGTTTGTGATCTCTTTCTCTCTCATATGTGCACTTGGAGATTTTTCCGATGTTTATCAAAAGCAGAATGGATTAACCTGATACAGTGTGAATCTTGTCTACACAGCAAAAAAATTAGCAAAATCTTACACCTATATTTCCATAATATATAAAGTTCAAAAATGTATACAAAATTAACCAGTATTTTGTTTAGGCATACAAACATATGAGGCAAAACCAAAGAAAAACTGGACAATAATTAGCACAAAATTCAAAGCTTTGATTAAGACCTGACAGAGTCCCAAGGGGACATGAAAGTAATATTCTTTCTCTTCACGTAGGTGGTGGGTAGAGAGTTGTTCATTGCATTGTGATTCTTTATATATTGCACATATATAATAAATGTTCTTTTGAAACTGCTCAGTATGTGGTAAAAACATATAAACAATAAAACAATAAAAAGCAAAGGTCTACACAATTACTGCCATTATTATATTTGAACAAAATGTTTTAAAAGTAATATATTGTTCAGTCATTTATAATCATCTACTTTTGTGTGGTCTGGGACATTATTTCCTGATATAGCATAGCATGAGATTATGGCAGCGTTTAAGTACTATTAAAAATAAAAAGGTGGCAAAACTAATCAGTCTGGTTCATTTTATTTTGTGATGCTACAAAGGGTCAAATTCCATAAAACCAACTGACGGGCTGTCCCAGGACTTTTGCTTTAGACAATCTTTAAAAATGAAAGGTTATTTTGAAAACTCACTGAGATATTATAAAATACATTTTTTCATGAGGATTTTTATTTTCTTGTACCTTTTTACTGAATAGTTTTATATTACACATTTCTAGAATGATCCCTTAAACATGATCCATGCACTGCAATTCCATCTGTCTAGTGTGTTTATATGGGGTCCAAAAGTCAGGTTACAACATTCACAATTTAATTTTTTATATTGATGAATTTTATTGTATCTTCTCACTTTATGAGAAGAGATAGATTGAGCTAAGAATCATTGGTCCAAAAGTATAAGTATTTCACTTGCAACTGAAGTATATGTATCACTTAAAAGTAAGAGAGACTCTTATCTTTAATGTGAAAATAGAAACTGTCAATGAATGCTTAAAGACAAGCTAAAGATACTGAGTTATTCACCCTCGGATTCAAGGCAAAATGATTTTATAACTTCTCTCATATGATGTAGTTTATAGAACACAGGTATTTGGGTCTGACGGACCTGCTTTTAAATCCAGCTCTCTCAACTGTGCATCTTTGAGCTATTTCCCAAGATCTCCTCACCTGAAAGACAACAGGGATTTTATGGAGACTCAATTAGATGATGTAGGAACAATTCCTGGTACAAAACTATTACTGAGTAAATGTTATCCTTTCCCCACATTGCAGGTCAAAATAGGAGATAAAATGTTTTCAGTACAAGAACATCAAGTCATTGCAACGGATTATAAGCAAATTCCTTATCATCCAAAGCACTTACCAGTGTTTTTTTTGTGTGTGTGTGACATAAACCACAGACTTATGGATTCCTGCCCCATTATCTCCTCCCACTCGCTTCACACATGGTTTCCTATCCATCATTCTCTTTTATTTGGGGGAGTCGGGGTAAGAGAGAGAAATGCCATCTCAGGAAATGGAAAAACTTACTGCGAAGGGATGTACATCATCATCATCATGACCGCTGAATAAAGTTTATAAAAGACATGAGTTGTGAATAACATACTTTTTGACATAAATTGGCAATGACAGCATGCAGTTTTGTAAAATAAGAGACCAGAGAAAATCCCATGGAGGCTGAACATTCAATATAGATTTCTTTTGCATCATTTTATGCTTATTACTATGAAGGCTTTGTAGTGGATGCTAGTTCTGAAGAGAGATTCAGATACATAACAAGCAACATAAAATTATTTTTCCATGTCTGTTGTTGTTGTTGAGTTGCTAAGTCATGTCTCTTTTTTTCACCCTGTGAACTATAGCCCTCCAGGCTCCTCTGTCCGTGAGATTTTCCAGGCAGGAATACTGGAATGGGTTTCCGTTTCCTTCTCCAGGGGATCTTCCTGACTCAGGGACAGAACCTGTGCCTCCTGCATTGGCAGGCAGATTCTTTACCACTAAGCCACCTGGAAATCCCTTTCCATGTCTATACCTAAGTAAGGATAATTTCTTTCTCACATCCATTCTTACTTACACTGAAAAATGTTTTGTGGCCTCTCTGAATCTTTCTGGGGCACTAGAGGGCTTGGGGGCTGTCCTACATCTGACTGCCTCAAGAAGGCTTTTGGAAACGTTTTCTGTTCTAACTCAACATTAGGTAAGGAATAAACTTAGGGTCTTTCTGCTCTCCACGTTAGAGCCTATGAGGCCAGCTTCTTTTCTGCTCTCAGAGTTCCCTCAGCAGGCTGGCTCTTAGCATCAAGTCTGCGTTCCTGCACATCTTATTCTGCACACCATTCTGTGAATGGTGGCCCATGCAGTTGAGCAATATGGCATTCCTGCACAATGAGGTTACAGGACTTCTTCTCAAGCATCCTTTTAATGCCCTTATCCCCACCCCACCTTGATTCTCTTCTCTTTCCTCACTCTTAACACATTTTATTAAGATTTGGGGTGGGGAAGAGAAAACTGTCTCTGACTGAGCACATATTCTTTAAAATATATAGTTTATGGTGTATGTTTTGTGCAGTCATTTTAAGCTTAGACTTCAAAATTCCAATAAATCCAAACTTTGCATGTCAGAAGTTTTCTCTGTACGATCAGGGAGAGTACAAAGGGAGCACAAACATAAAACAAAAGGTGCTTGCTCTTGTTGAGAGACCAAATTTAGATGAACTTGTTAAATAAATTAAAAAACTCAAAAAAATAAAAAATAAAAAAACTCCCCCCGAAACTTAAAAGAACAAATTAATCCTTTTCATGATTTTGTGGTTGGTCAGGAGAGTAAAAAGGCTGACTTAAAACTCAACATTCAAAAAACTAAGATTGTGGCATTTGGTCTCATCACTTCACGGCAAGTAGATGGGGAGACAATGGAAACAGTGACAGACTTTATTTTGCTGGTCTTCAAAATCACTTCTGATGGTGACTGCAGCCATGAAATTAAAAGACACTTGCTCCTGGAAGAAAAGCTATGACAAAACTAGACAGCATTTTAAAAAGCAGAGACATTACTTTGCTGACAAAGGTCCTTCTAGTCAAAGCTATGGTTTTTCCAGTAATTATGTATGGATGTGAGAGTTGGACCAAAAGTAAGTTGAGTGAGGAAGAATTGATGCTTTTAAACTGTGGTGTTGGAGAAGACTCTTGAGAGCCCCTTGGACTGCCAGGAGGTCAAACCAGTCAATCCTAAAGGAAATCAGTCCTGAATGTTCATTGGAAGAACTGATGCTGAAGCTGACGCTCCAACACTTTGGTCACTTGATGTGAAGAACTGACTCATTGGAAAGACCCTGATGCTGGGAAAGATTGAAGGCGGGAGAAGAAGGGGGACGACAGAGGATGAGATGGTTGGGTGGCATCACTGACTCAATGGACATGAATTTGAGCAAGCTCCAGGAATTGGTGATGGACAGAGAAGACTCTCATGCTACAGTCCATGGCGTTGCAAAGAGTCAGACATGTCTGAGCAACTGAAATGACTGACTGACTGAGGTGATTCTTTAGCTGGTATCTACCTGGGCTCTGACACAGAGTTACATTTAGCTGATGGATGGCTGGAGTCTGAGCTCAGCTGGGCCTCTGGGACATTTGGGCCTCTCTCTCCCCCCATGGTTTTCCATTTCAGGCTTCTTCATGATATGAAGAAGCAACATTCCAAGAGACTAAACACAGAATGTGAAAAGTCTTCTAACGCCTAGTCTTAGAAGTCACAGAACACCACCTCCACCATATTCTGTTGGTCAACACAAGTGGCATAATACTCCATGTTTAAAAGGTGAGAAAACAGATTTTACCTGAGGGACACCAGGTTGTGTGAGCTGAGCCCTGCTTGCATCATGGAATCCTGTCAATAGACAAGTAGGGCTGAAATGCACCCTGAGCTCCCTTCAGCCACCTGGATAACCTGGAGTGAATTTACATCTACTGGGAGGATAGGCTCATCCCCTTGGCTCATCACAAGCCATGAGCCTGTGAACTCTCTCTGCCCATTAGTGACATTCTCTAATCCACACTCGCACACACACACACACAAGACACTGTTGAGGCTGGTAGAGGCCCAGTTGAATATCATCTGAGTTTGAATCGAATACACACTAGGTCTTGATGAAGGCTAAAGGCTTTCCCACATAATTAGGTGGTTATTCCAAGGCTGCATAGAGTTTGCAATCGGGGGAGAAAGGGAGAGGAAAAGAAGTTGGACATTGTTCCTGATTTACCTCCTCTGCTCCCTGTTCACTCCCAGGAGTGAAGCCACATTATTAGGCCTTGGGAGGAACGTGTCCCCAAGACTGTTCTTAAGCCTTCAGAGGATGTCCCACATGGATGAGTCCTTTGTCCTCTACTCCTTCTTTATCATGTCTATGCTATTTAATCCCTTTCTGCAGTATCTCCATCTCCGCTTGCCTTTTCTCTGTGGTCCATCAACTCTTCTAACAGAAATAAACACATTTCCTTCCCTAGCAGTGATTTTGTGTGTGTGTGGCCTCAAATGTCAGTTACTTGTCAGGGACTCCTGTTATTGAAGTTTTGCTGAGGGGAGGATCGGGCTGTTTTAGAGTTGGCTGACTCCCTCAGGAATAGAGAACAGGTGCATTCCAACTCTGTGATTGGACATATGTAAGGAGGAAATGACTTTTCTGTTAATCAACTAAAAACAAAGCCACTTAAAAATATAATTTCCTTCAAAGTTTTCCTTCTAGTATGCATGAAAAATCAATATTTCTCTCTTAAACTTAATTATAATGATGCTATTTCTTTTTGGTATAATACCTTAGACCTATTATGCTAAAAGAGCATCCCTATCTTCAATGATTAAAATTACTGGATAGATTTTATAACTATTTAGCAATAAATGATACCACACCTAGGTAGCATCTCTCAACAATTCTCCCTTTATGATACTGGAGTAAGGAGGAGGGAAGGACCAAGAGAGGAGGGAGGTTTATTTTATGCCATTGCAAGGAATGGAAAAATATCAAGGTGATTTGGATTGATTTTGGAGGCTTGCTAGTAGACCAGGGTCTTCAGCTGTGTTAAAGAGTCTTTGGAGAGATGGAGGGAAGAATACTGTATCAAAAGATGTACAAATTTTCAAAAGTGGGAAGCTAAGTGTGGTATGATCAGGAGACCCTAAAAGATTTAATTTATTTAAAATAAGGGGGCACATCCATATTTCTAAAGTAATAAGGTTTTAATTACAATGATCATCCTTTACATAAAGGCTTGGTAACTAAGATTCTTACAAATAGAAAATGCTAATTTGTTTCTATATTTTACTGTTTGGGATAAGATTCTTCTAGTGATATCATCATTGTTTAGGATCTTGAATGGCTGATATAAAAGTCAGAAGGAAATCATTACAAATGTTTCAACAGATGAAGACAGTAGTGACTAGATGAAGAGCCTGATCATCATAGTACTGTTTGCAATGACAAAATTTGGAGACAGTCTTCACTATCCAGTAATAAATGACCGATTAAGTACATCTACACAAAAAGAAACAATGCTGTAATTTGTTGCAAATTACAAATACAAAATAATGTTGTAGAGAAGTGAATTAATTGATGTGGAAGTATATGTTAAGCAGAAAACTTTACAGAACAAGATCCCAAAATGACCTAGATTTTATTTTAAAGACATGTCTCTATCTCCCTTCACATCTCACATTCCTCTCCCCCAACTTTTTCCAATAAAATACCTTTGGAAAGATATACAATGAAAACAGGTCTGGTAATTAGTACTGATTTATCCTCATGGCAGAAATTCTGGATTTTTCAAAATTCATCTGCATTTTCTGATATTTCTATAGTGAACATGAATTGCTTTATAATTTATTCAATCATTTTAAAGAAAACAGAGAGATAAATTGTGGGGAAAAACAGATCAAGGATACTTGGAGAACTTCTCTGAGGTTAACGTCATGCAGGACTATCACCATCTTTTCCCACAAAACATCCTTTGGTGCCACTGTCAGAATTTAAAATCAGCTCGATTGAATTTAGCCTGACTCAGCATAGCATTTGTTTTTTTTGTCTTATGCTAATGCTGGAAAGCTTGAAACTCTGCACTCTATTCAATCCATTTCATCAAATATTTATTGAGCACCTACTATGTGCCAAGCATTAAGGATACAAGATTAACAAGACATAATTCTGTTGCAACTTAAGTCAATAAGTGCCCTCATAGAAATCTGTATGTCTTAGAAAGTCCCAGATGGTTGTTCTGATGATATTCTTCAAGGGAAAAATCATAAACAATCCTCATACAAGACAATGTCCAAGAGACTTCATACTAAAAATAATCTATCCATGTTTTCACTCATAATATTTTAAGCACAATGTGGAATTATGCTGAATCACTATTTTTAAAAAAACACTCACATATTTGTGGCTCTTCACTATGATACCAGCACCATTCTCCTTTTAAATCAATAGCTTTTCAATTCTTTTAGTAGAAATTATTTCAATCTTTTTAGTCTTTGAGTCAAAACTCTCAGTTTGACTTTGATCCTGAACTGGAGACTCCAGTTTCCACACAAGGAAAAACTGTTTTTAAAGTTTAAATCAGGCAGTATGTTTCAAACTAAAGTTGTTAAGTCCAGGAAAACTAAAAATTAAACAGTTAGCAAATCCAAAACACTTAAAGTTGGACTTGGTGAATCTGAACAATTTCACTAGTTATATTACATAATTAATTTTTGAATTAAAATTTCAGTCTCAGTTAAGTAATTTATGTGTTTTCATTTTTGTTTTCTTTTAGAGGGTTTTTTTTTTTCCCCCTGACAATTTTCATGGCATTTACATGAATCAGTGTGTAAAGGAACTTGGAAATCACATTATACCATTGTCTTATTTTGTGGAAAAGAAAATGTAATCCCAGAAACAAGTAACTCATAGGAGTGTAAGTTTCTTTGCATCAGTTCAGTTCAGTCGCTCAGTCGTGTCCGATTCTTTGCGACCCCATGAATCGCGGCACGTCAGGCCTCCCTGTCCATTACCAACTCCCGGAGTTGACTCAAACTCATGTCCATCGAGTCAGTGATGCCATCCAGCCATCTCATCCTCTGTCGTCCCCTTCTCCTCCTGCCCTCAATCCCTCCCAGGATCAGAGTTTTTTCCAATGAGTCAGCTCTTCACATCAAGTGGCCAAAGTATTGGAGTTTCAGCTTTAGCATCAGTCCTTCCAATGAATACCCAAGACTGATCTCCTTTAGGATGGACTGGTTGGATCTCCTTGCAGTCCAAGGGACTCTCAAGAGTCTTCTCCAACAGTGCCTTTGAAATATAAGTATGTGATAACTGGTAACTACTGTTATTAGAAACTTGTCCCTCAGATTCCTAGTCCATTACTCTTACTTGCCTAAATTATTTCTCCAAACTGTTTGGTTAAAGCATTCTTTTGGGCTTGTACCCAGCTCAAGACACTCTGATTATTGTTTTTTTCATGATATTTAGTGGATCTATTTATTAATTTAACAAATATTTATTGAGTACCTATTAAATTTCAGATACTGGTCTTGCCACTACTTTATATATTAACAGAAATTATTAAATAGTGAGTATTATTTTGGGAGTGGTTTAGTTGCTAAGTGCTGTTCGACTCTTGCAACCCACGGACTGTTGCCCACCAGGCTCCTCTATCCATGGGATTCCCCAGGCAAGAATACTGGAGTGAGTTGCCATTTCCTTCTCCAGGGGATCTTTCTAATCTAGGGATTGAACCTGCATCTCCTGTTCTGCAGGCAGTCTTCTGCATTGCAGGTGGATTCTTTACAGATGAACCACCAGAGAGGCCCAAGTATTATTTTAAACCCATATAAATGAGCATTTTGTGGTTAGTCTTGTGTGTGTGTGTGTGTTTTCCTGTGGCAGAGGGGAGTGGAGGTGAGAGAATGTCTGTCTTCCTTCCTGTGTAAAATCTGCTTGGTTTTCTATCTTAACTGACATTTTATACCAAATATGTAGTGTTAAGATAAGCTTGTTTCAGGAACTTCCCTGGTGGTCCAGTGGTTAGGACTCAGCATTTCTGGTTCAGGAGATGCAGGTTCAATCCCTGGTCTGGGAACTGGGGTCTGCCTGCTTCATATAGTAGCCAAAAAAAAAATAAAAAAATAAAGCTTATGTATGTATATATAAAATATGCTTGTTTCTGAGAAGCATGTCTACACTAAGTCTCCTGGGTTTTATTTTATGATGAAATACTGATTTCCTCTTTATAAAACAAATTCTTTATTCCATAATTTTGAATAACATGATACTTTCAAAAACCCTTTGTCTGATTAGATTTAGGACATTAAACATTTCAGCATAACAGTATTTTCCTCTGGGCCTGCGGCATTTTAATTTTATTGTTAAGGAATAACTTTCATTAATTTTAAGACTTTGCTTCAGAATGAAATGCAACAGTATGTGTAATGCAAATAGTAATGCCAGACAAAGAAATACTGTTTTTCTTATTTAAATGATTTGTCTTCATTGTAAAAGTGACCATCAATTTTTAGCTCTTTCTGATTTTTCCTGGTCTTTTTTCACTCATGCAGCATTTTGGTCCTATTTACTTGTTCTCCCCTAGCTTCTCTTTCGGCTTCCCAGGTGGCTCAGTCAATGGAGGAGACTGTCTGGAGTACAGGAGACAAGTGTTCAATCCCTGGGTTGGGAAATTCCCCTGGAGTAGGAAATGGAAACCCACTCCAGTTTTCTTGCCTGAAAAATCCATGAACAGAGTAGCCTGGCAGTTATTATTTGACTTAGAATTGCCGTCAAAGAATTTCAGTTCTTGGATTCCAGGTTGCTTTTCTATATTCATCTGCTCTATCCTGCCCTGTTAGTGAAAATTGCTTGTTGCTTGGTGGGACATCAAAAATCTGATAGTCTTTGGCTCCTGCCTCATTTAGGGATGAGGAGTACCAGATAAGAAACATAGACTCCTTGGTTTAGGATTTCTTAGTTTATTAATTTCTCGGTTCAAGTTTATTGCCTTCGTATTTCTCCCCAATTTCGCAAAGGCTGACACTCTAATATCTGCTTAAAAGCAAACAACAAAGAAAGTAGCGGAATTTTTTAAAAAGGAACTGGGGGATGTGGAATTTAGGTAGTGTTTTTAGCTCTGGATCTAACAACAAATATGATCAAGTTGGTATGGTAATACACATAAGTAGCTCCTGAACTTTTGTGGGAAGAAAGGGAGAGCTTAAAAAATTGCAGGCAAGTACTGATATAAAAGGGGCTTTTCAGGTGGTGATAGTGGTACAGAACCTGCCTGCTAACCCAGAAGACATAAAGAAACAAGGGTTTGATCCCTGGGCAGGGAAGATCCACTGAAAGAGGACACAGCAACCCAACTCTAGTATTCTTGCCTGGAGAATCCTTTGGACAGAGGAGCCTGGCAGGCTGCAGTCCATAGGGTCACTAAGAGTCAGACATGGCTGAAGCAACTTAGCACACACACACACACACACACACACACACATATTAAAATGTCATAAACATAAAATGGTTTCTTGATGCTTGCAGTTCAGTTCAGCCGCTCAGTTGTGTCCAACTCTTTGCGACCCCATGGACTGCGGCACGCCAGGCCTCCTTGTCCATCAACAACTCCTGGAGTTTACTTAAACTCACGACCATTGAGTCAGTGACGCCATCCGACCATCTCATCCTCTGTTGTCACCTTCTTCTCCTGCCTTCAATCTTTCCCAGCATCAGGGTCTCTTCCAGTGAGTCAGTTCTTCACATCAGCTGGCCAAAGTATTGGAGTTTCAGCTTCAGGTAACCACAATATACAAAATAAACAACTAACTAAAGTTTTAAACCCGATTTATGACTGTAATATAAAATAGTACTGTGGATGCTAAAACCAATGTTAGATGAACCAAGTCCTAAAACTACACCTGTTGATACTGTACTGACCAGTATTTCTAAGCCTTTACTTTTCAGTTCAGTTCAGCCACTCAGTCGTGTCTGACTCTTTGTGAACAAACCTTTACTTTAGTAAAGTAAAACTAGTAAAGTACTTTAGGTTAAGAGTATGTACCAAAATGCTGGAGGAAGGCCACAGGTAAACTTTATGGAAAAACCTGCCACCAGGTAATTAAGCATGCCACTGAAACATTTTCAGCTATTTTTCTCTTAATAGTCCCATGTACATTCAAGATACAGCTAAATAAACGAGTAAGTTCATAGGAAGGTAGAAAGGTCATTTTAAGTCCTGGTTTCGGGTGTGTCAATGCTTGTCAGAACAGCAGCAGGAAGACTGAAACAGAAAGTTGTATCTATCATAGAAAGATTTAAAATTTGTCTTTCTTTCTTTTTTTGGTTTTGGGAAGAACAGCAAATCCCACCAGTTCCTTAGAGACTGCGTTCTCACTTCCCGATAGACGTTGGGTTTAAGCAAAACTGCGGAGAAGCAAGCCCTCTCTAGGAAACCTCAGCGTCTTTGCAAACAAGGACAGCGGGTTGTTCTCTACTGTCGCTGCTTTCCCTCTCATCTGGCAATTGGTTTGCCTTTCGATAGCAACCCAGGAAGGAGTGGCGCGCCCCAAATTCGCGAGGCTCTGCCAAATACCAGAAGCTCTTCTTTGGAAGACAGAGGCTCCTCCTTTGGACGTGAGGCGCCCCTACCAGAGCGCGCGCTTGCAGAAACGGAAACCACTAGCTGCGCTGAAGTGAGTCAAGTGATGAAATCAAGACTGCATGGGAAGGAAGCTCACCCAATAGCTCACGAACCTAAGTGGTGACAGACGCTGCTGAACTCTGCTCGTGGAAACCCTACGAGCCAACCGTCGCTACTGTCATGAGGTGGTCCTCGGAGGCACGGGGCACCCCGATCTCCGGACAGCCCACCCCTTCATTTTGGCAAAACGCAGAGGAAGACAAGTGTGTCTGAGGGATATCTAGATCCTCTGGTTCCCTAAGGACTCAGACTGTGTCCCGGTTACAAGGTGACCCCTGACATCAGGTCAGCGCAGGACTCCTCAGGGTAGACAGGCTGAGACTCGCCCGGAACGGAGAACCAGCCTCGCCTCTCGCGCGGACAGAGGAGCCGCGCGGCGGCTGCGCGCGGACAGGGACTGCGCCCTCGCCCCGAGCGCGGACCTCGGTCCTCACCTGGAGCGCTCAGGTAGGGCTTGGGCGGGGCGGGAGGCTGGCGCGCAGGCGCGGGGCGGGGGCCTCGCCCTTGCCGACGTCGCAGGCTGGAGCTCACCTGGGAGACTCCGAGAGGAAGCGGAGCCTCGGTTCGGCCTCTCCTGGCAACGCCGGAGGCCCAGCGGGAAGGCAGGAGGCGGCGGCGGAGGAGGAGCTGGACTAAGCGGCAACTGTAGCGACAGCAACCGGAGCCGTCGCCGCCGCCACCTGCACCTGGCGCCCGGCCCACGTCCAGCGCCCGCCGTGCCGCCGCTTCCCGCCGCCCTGCCCTGCCCTGCCCTGCCCACCCGCCAGGTGAGTCGGCGGGCCGGCGCTGGTGTCGGGGCTGGGGACCCGTTGTCCCAGGGCAGCATCGGAGGTGGGGAGGGGGTCGGATGGACGCGGAGGCTCACGTGGCGGGGAGACCGGGACGGTCCTGGTGGCCGGTTGGAAATGGTCTCGAGAGCGGTGTTTCAGTTGCCCTTCGGGAGAGGCCGAAAGAGGTGCCCGAGGCCGGGGGAGGTGACGCCCCGGGGGTCACTCTGTCACCCGCGGTGCCCTCTGTAAGGAGGCTCCAGAAGATCCAGCCCCGGGCCGAAGTCCCGGGGGCCCGGAGCCTGTCCCTTTGAGGGTCGCGGACTGGGGGTGGGGTGGGGAGGTGGGAAGGGCAGGGACCCGGGCGGCCGCGCTTCCTCTCGGGCTAACAGGTTGTAGATCTCCTCCCTCCCCGGTGTGGGTGCCGGAGCGGCGAGCCCGCGGCGGGAAGGGCCGAGCTTGGCAGACAACTTTCCCAGCCGGACCCCAGACAGTCCTAACTGGAAACCGCGGCCGCCGAGCCATTCGAATGGTTTCCGAGTGGTTTGGAAGGCGCTCTGTGGTCGGGACGCGGACATCCTTCTCTCTCTGTCTGTTTGGTCTCTGCACTTTTCCGGGTGCGCTCCCTAAGCCAGAGCTGCGCCCACTTTCCGGTTTGATCAAGAAGCTATTTTCTTCGTGTCAGGAGGAAATCCAACTGCCACTCACCGACCGCACACCATCTCGTTAAAGGACCTGTTGACTTAACAACCTGCATATCGCGGGTTTGGTCTGCCTGTGGCATATGACTCAAAGGTTCAAAAAAACTTTGTTTCAGGAACCTGCCACGTCTGAACCTGGGTGTGCCAGGCCCAAATTCCTTTCCCTGCCTAATTAGGCTTTTCTGAAGCCCAAGAAATGAGGGTAAAACCGGTGCTTACCTTAGATTTTTATTTTCTTTTCTTTCAAAGTCCATCGAACACCTTATTTTAAAATTGATCAAATAACTGTTTCTGTTTTAAGAACTCCATGGAGTTACCAATTCTTCTGGTTTTCAAAATACCTTATCAAGTGAACAGTGAACATAATTTGCTATAGAAGTTATGCTGCAATATTGAAGACATTTTAATTCAATTTGTATTATTAAAAATCAAAGTTGCTGCCTTTATTTGAGAGTTTCTGGTTGTGGGGAAATCTATTGCTTTTTTTACTATGCAAATTTTTCCTTGAATTTGTGGCTAAACTATGTAAGGTTAGAATCATGCCCTACAAATAAATTTCTTTAAATTTAACTTTTAATATCTGTAGTCTAGCATACATATTAGTTGAAACATTCTGAACAGTTTGTACCAAGCATCTTTCTTTTTGCATTGCTTTGACTAACATTTTTACATAGAAATTTTAATAATATACAGTCTCACTGTCTAGATTTTTTTAGTTCTATCTTTGCTAATTTTTTTTAACATAGTTTAAATTGAACACTTAAAATGCCTTACGAAACACAAAAATATTTTAAGGTGCAATTAAAGTTAAAAATTCAATCACAGCACAATAGGAGATTATTATTAATGACAGCTTTAACCAGTGCGTTTTGCTTTTCATAAAAGAGCCTCACCTTCCCTCTTCTCGCCATACAGAGAAATATATGTGCTAAATACTGTTTAAAAATTAGATATGGGTATTGCTCTCTCTTCTGAGGGGCTTCACAGGTGGGTCAGTGGTAAAGAATCTATCTGCCAGAGCAGGAGATGAGAGTTCGATCCCTGGGTGGGAAAGATCACCTGGAGAACGAAAGGGCAACCCATTCAAGTATTCTTGCCTGGGAATCCCATGGATAGAGGAGCCTGGCAGACTACAGTCTGCAGGGTCATAGTCAGACAGGACTGAGCAACTGAGCGCACACACATTGCTCTCTTGAGTGTATGGTATTAATTTAATCTTATTGATTATTGGGCCAGATGTTATTAGATTATCTTTGCTTTTAATTCTAGAGAGAAATGTAACATATCTGCATTATCTAGAGTAACAGTGTGTCTCATTTAAACTATCTGTAAAATAGAAAAAAATAATACTTCCCTAGATTAAGATAATGAGGACTTAAGTCAGGACTCCCTTCTAGCCCTACCATTCTTAGGATCCCCTTCTCACATTGGATATCCAGTCAACCCATCCATTTTGTGATGAACCAAGCTGAGAAGAGATTCTAACTTCAGTTCACCTAGCAAATTAATAGTAGACATGGCCTTATTTGAGTGACTTGACTCAAGACCCATGTTATTCACCACCCACCTTCTCATTTATCTTAAGATGTTTATCTTTCTGTCTTTCATATAGTTTGTAAGTCCTTTGTAATTACAGAACAGTCAATTGTTCTTTGTCCAGCTCTGATTTACTCTAATTTCTACTGCCCAGATGATGCCTGACTCCAGGGAGACTGAGTGAGGCTGTCAGTCTTTTCTCTCACTGTGAGCACATGTGTATTGATGATGATATGTGGCTTGAGATTTTTAATCCTTCCTTGGTATTTCAGAGCCACATTTAATTTTTTGACTCAACTTGGACGACATAATTTAGTCTTCTGATCTTTTATTATATTGGCTTAAAATGTATTTTATTTTAAGCCAATAAAACATCAATGTTTTTAAAACTTTTTTTTTTTTTTTTTGGACTGCAGTCCTCGGAATTGCATTCTATTCTTCAATACAATAGCCTGAAGTATGTGTGTATATAAATGAAGCAAGGTTTACAAGGCAGTACTAACCTTACAACTGGATGTTCTCTATTATTTACTGTAAAAAATATTGGTCCTAAAACACTGCATTGATTTTATGGGCCCAGATGGGCTGGAACCTACAATAAAAATGGTGATGTCCTATTGAATTTACATTTTTTTAAGGCTGATTTTTCTAGCAGTTTATGTCTCTCTCTCACACACATATTCACGGGAAGAAAATCAAACTGTACTTTTAAAAATGTATAAAATTATACTGTAATCCTTATGAAACATTTATTGGATGGCTAGAGGCTCTAGGACCTGGTGCTAGACCAATCTCTCAAACATTAGGAACTGCATGAAACCTTATTGTACATCATTGTTATCTTAAATGAGTTCTCAGTATATTGTGGTATGTTTGGGGATAGGAAAAATTGGAAAGGTTTTTCTGAAGGGATTTCAGTGGTAACTATTATCAAATGAAAGCTTGAGAGAGAAAGAATTATGTCCAGCTCTAAGTGCTAACTTTTATGGCTGAGTTATATGGTGGGTAGAGGGTGAAAAATATTATTATAGTAAACTGGCAAGTTTATTCTTTGGTTTGTCGTTTGTTAATGTATGTTTTCCTTTTACTATGAAACAAACATAAGACATATTGTAGAAATCATACCATTTACCCACCCCCTGCAAAAACTAGATTGGGAAATTGAGAAATTTGACTGGATCCCTAAAGGACCTGTAGGGATGTACGCTTGGAAACTCTGATTGGATGATTAAGCCTTCCATAGAAGCTTTTAATTTTAACCTGCCTTCTGATTCCTGGTAAAAGGAATCTTTCTCCAAAAAGCAAATATTACTGTTTTAATATTTTGGAAATGATTAATGCCCAGATCATCTTCAGACGTATTTAACTTTTTGGTCCATAGAATATAAAAATACATTTGTTATGCTAGATCTTTTATGACTGTAAAATCTTATTGAGAAAGAAATATTTTTAATCACCTATCTAATTACGCATCTAGTTAGGATCAGAATGATTAGTTTGTTATAATTTGAGTAATCAAAACGCAATTACTATGGGGCCAATGCTGCTGCTGCTAAGTCGCTTCACTCATGTCCGACTCTGTGCTACCCCATAGACGGCAGCCCACCAGGCTCCCCCGTCCCTGGGATTCTCCAGGCAAGAACACTGGAGTGGGTTGCCATTTCCTGCTCCAATGCATGAAAGGGAAAAGTGAAAGTGAAGTCGCTCAGTCGTGTCCGACTCTAACAACCCCAGCGACCCCATGGACTGCAGCCTACCAGGCTCCTCTGTCCATGGGATTTTCCAGGCAAAAGTACTGGAGCAGCAATGAATTCAAATAGTGCCAGTAAAGACAAAAGACCAACATGCATTAACTTATGGCAAAGCAGAGACAAGTAGGACTCTGAATTCTAGGTCATTAGTGACTACTGGCAATTAGATGAAATCTTCTTCAGTCATTCTCTGGGTTGGCCTCATATTTTTGGCGCTAAACAGAGATTATTTTCCCAAGTACACATTTTTCCCCTATAATTGTTACAGTTTCAAACTGTCCAAACTAGTTTTTTCATCTCATCTATCCCATTGCCTGCTGGACATCTTTAAGATGTCATAATTACCTGAGATTATACATGTGTAAACCAGAACCTTCATCCCATCAAAATAGCAGCAGCAACAGCAAAAGACAACCTCTTTTACTTCCTGTATCTTCTTTATGAGCATTAGTACATTTACTGTATCTTATCCACAAATCCAAAACCAAAAGAATCTCTGATAACAAAAATTTTTTTGGTTAACTCATTTTTCAGTAGAATTCAGTACATTTGCCATGAAACCTGAGTGAATTGTCAGGAAGCTGTTTATCATCTACTCTGCTTGGTGGATGTGTCTGGCTGAAGAAATAGTTCTGTGCTTGTTTGAGTGTGTGTGTGCCAAGTCACTTCAGTCATGTCCGACTCTGTGCGACCCTGTGGATTGTAGCCCTCCAGGCTCCTCTGTCCATGGGATTCTCCAGGAAAGAATACTGGAGTGGGTTGACATGCCCTTTTCCAGAGGATCTTCCTGACCCAGGGATTAAACCCTCCTTTCTTACATCTCCTGCATTGGCAGGCGGGTTCTTTACCACTAGCTCCACCTGGGAAACCCCTCTGTGTGTGTTTGCTGCTGCTGCTGCTAAATCGCTTCAGTCGTGTCCGACTCTGTGTGACCCCACAGACAGCAGCCCACCAGGCTCCCCCGTCCCTGGGATTCTCCAGGCAAGAACACTGGAATGGGATGCCATTTCCTTTTCCAGTGCATAAAAGTGAAAAGTGAAAGTGAAATTGCTCAGTTGTGTCCGACTCTTAGTGACCCCATGGACTGCAGCCCACCAGGGTCCTCCGTCCATGGGATTTTCCAGGCAAGAGTACTGGAGTGGGGTGCCATTGCCTTCTCCGGTGTTTGACTACATGGTACCATCCAAGTGCTGCTGGGGGATACTCTGTTATATTGGCTATGTAAACCATATCTCCTTTATAACATCCAAAATATCTCAATTTTTGAAACATATTAGGCTCCTGGGATTTTGGAGAAGGGGTTATTGATCTGTATCACCATTCAGGTGTCATGCCAGAAATCCAGAGGTCATTTTTTACTCTCATTTTAGCTTCTAGAACTATCAGAATACTGAATCTCTTTAAGGTTTTCCACCTTTTTTTTTTTTTTTTTTTTTCACAAATTCCTCTCCTACTTCTACTGCTCTAGTTCAGGGTCTCGTCACCTTTTGTCTTGGGTACCATAGTCCCCTGCCACCTGATATCTCAACGGATAGTGTTAAGCTCAAATCCATCCTCAGAAGAACCCCTGAGGTGCTAATCTCTTTAAAAATATAAACCTGAACTTCTTTCTCCTCTGCTTCAAATCATGTAATGACTTTTCATAGCTCACAGGATAGAGAATCTATGGCCCTTAATATGGCCCCACCAGGTATGACCCTCATTTAACTATGGATTTATACTCAGAATTTTTTATTTCAGCAACAGATGTCATCTGTTTGGTTTGTTTTTGTTGTTCCTCTGCACTGCTCAGAGCACCTTCCCTCTTATGTTTACTTCTATAACTTTTTCTGATTCTTAAGAGTCAACTGAGATCTCACATCATTTAGGATACTGCCACCCCAAGCAACATACACTCTACATACACCTGAGCTGGGTGAGGTGTCTTTTTATCATGTGACTTACATATGTGATATAATATAGTCTGCTGGCTCACCTGTGAACTCACACACAATTTTTATTAATAAATTATTTGCAAAACATGTAAAATTTCTCTTTCCACTTAAACTATTATGGAATAAAAATATTGGAGTAAAAATGGCACAGAAAGGAGAGAGAGGCATTGGGCAGGAAGAATATTTGCTTTTTTTTATAGACATTGCAGAAATTGGGAAGTAGGAAACATACTTAATTAGGCTATTTAATTTATATTGCTATTATTTCCATCTGATTTCTGTGAATTCAGTGTTATTTTTGTGCCTTTTGGTTCTGTTCCAAGATCTGGGTTTTACCATTTAGAAGTGAAAAGTTAATTTTGTGATTGAAATGCCTTGCAGCTTTTGTTTGCAAATATTCTACAATTGAGTACATATGTATTGGTGAGAAGTTTAGGAGATCAGCTTTCACGTAAAGAATATAATGTAGTTAGACTAGACCAGAAAAAAAAGATGAAAGATTCCTTCCTGGAAGTCTCCCTTCACCAAGTTCTGTCAATTTTACCTCTTAAATAAATATTTCTCAAATCCATCTACTTTTCTCTATTCCTAGCACTAGCATCTCTTGCCTGAACTTTGGCAATGTGTCCTCCCTGTTGCCTCTCTGAACTTCTTTCTAGTTGCTTCGCAGGGTACCTAGAGGGATCTTCTCAGAATATTGGTCTTCTTACCCAGCTGCTTAAAGCCTTTCATTGCCTCAGGGTAAGTCAAACTCCTTAAGATAGCCTAAAGGCATGGCTTGATTTAGTTCCTGCCCAGAACACATCTCTCTCATCATCACTCTCTTTTCTAGCTCTCAGTTCGGTTTAGTCACTCAGTCCTGTCTGACTCTTTGTGACCCCATGGACTGCAACACACCAGGCCTCCCTGTCCATCAACAACTCCCAGAGCTTGCTCAAACTCATGTCCATCGAGTCAATGATGCCATCCAACCATCTCATCCTCTGTCATCCCCTTCTCCCACCTTCAATCTTTCCCAGCATCAGGGTCTTTTCAAATGAGTCAGCTCTTCGCATGAGGTGGCCGAAGTATTGGAGCTTCAGCATCAGTCCTTCCAATGAATATTCAGGGTTGATTTCCTTTAGGATGGACTGGTTTGATCTCTTTGCAGTTCAAGGGACTCTCAAGAGTCTTCTCCAACACCACAGTTCAAAAGCATCAATTCTTTGGCGCTCAGCTTTCTTTATTGTCCAACTCTCACATCCATACATGACTACCGGAAAAACCATAGCTTTGACTAGATTGATCTTTGTTGGCAAGTAATGTCTCTGCTTTTTAATATGCTGTCCAGGTTGGTCATAATTTTCCTTCCAAGGAGCAAGCGTCTTTTAATTTCATGGCTACAGTCACCATCTGCAGTGATTTTGGAGCCTAAGAAAATAAAGTCAGCTACTGTTTCTACTGTTTCCCCATCTATTTGCCATGAAGTGCTGGGACTGGATGCCATGATCTTAGTTTTTTTAATGTTGAGTTTTAAGCCAGCTTTTTTGTTCTCTCTTTCACCTTCATCAAAGGGCTCTTTAGTCCCTCTTGGCTTTCTGTCATAAGGGTGGTGTCATTTTCTGCATATCTGAGGTTATTGATATTTCTCCCAGAAAACTTGATTCCAACTTTAGCTTCATCCCACCCAGCGTTTTGCATGATGTACTCTGCATATAAGTTAAATAAGCAGGGTGACAATCTACAGCCTTGATATACTCCTTTCCCAATTTTAAACCAGTCCATTGTTCCATATCCGGTTCTAATTGTTGCTTCTTGACCTGCATGCAGATTTCTCAGGAGGCAGGTAAGATGGTCTGGTATTCCCAACTCTTTAAGAATTTTCCAGTTTGTTGTGATCCACACAGTCAAAGGCTTTGGTGTAGTCAGTAAAGCAGAAGTAGATGTGTTTCTGGAACTCTCTTGCTTTTTTGATGATTCAGCACATACTGGCAATTTGATCTCTGGTTCCTCTGCCTTTTCTAAATCCAGCTTGAACATTTGGAGGTTCATGGTTCATGTACTGTTGAAGCCTGGCTTGGAGAATTTTGAGCATTACTTTGCTAGCATGTGAGATGAATGCAATTGTGCAGTAGTTTGAACATTCTTTGGTATTGCCTTCCTTTGGGATTGGAACTGACCTTTTCCAGTCCTGTGGCCATTGCTGAGTTTTCCAAATTTGCTGGCATATTGAGTGCAGCATTTTAACAGCATCATCTTTGAGGATTTGAAATAGTTCAACTGGAATGCCATCACTTCCTCTAGCTTTGTTTATAGTGATGCTTCCTAAGGCCCACTTGACTTCCAGGATGTCTGGCTCTAGGTGAGTTATCACATCATTGTGATTATCTGGGTCATGAAGATCTTTTTTGTATAGTTCTTCTGTGTATTCTTGCCACCTCTTAATATCTTCTGCTTCTGCTAAGTCCATACCATTTCTGTCCTTTATTGTGCGTGTCCTTTATTCTAGCTCTACTAGCTTTTTTTCTTTCCTTTTCTTTTACCAAGTCCCTCCTGCCTTTAGGTCTTTGTGTCATTCTTTCTGCCTGGAACTCTCCTTCCCCTTTCACCCTATCTAGCTAAGACTTACCTTCTGATTCCAATTTAAGCTCTTACTGTAACTGGAATTTTTCATGGGTCTTTTTCCCCACCTCCAGCTATGGATTAAAGTGAAGACTGAAGCCCAAAGAGGTGAAGTCCTACTTAATACCTGGGAATATTACCTTAAATAAAATTAAAGTTTCCTCTGCTCCTAAAAGGAGCAGACTTTCGTATGTGACTCGTATGTATAAAAAATAGATTTTAGTTATTAATGCCTTTATATTTTTACCAAATAACAGTAGTTAATATTTATTGTCTTAATAATTTTTGTCCTCAGTTACTACTTTACTACTAAACAGTTATGTGCTAGGCATATTTTAGGAACTTACGTGAATTAGTTATTTAATTTTCAAAGCTGCTCTGTGAAGTGCATGTTTTTGCCCCTAATTTAGAGATAGGAAAATTGAAAAATAAGTAATTTTCCTCTATCTACAAGGCTAGTGAAATGTCAGAGCCAAGATTCAAATCTAAGTTGTCTCATTCCAAATCCTATACTTCTCCTGACTTACATGTAAATAAAATTAAGTAGGATTTAAAAGATTCTGCAATAGCAACAGAAATCCTCTCAACCCTCATCTCTCCCAATCGTGCTATGAGAAGGCAATCGCTTTCACCTCTTTTAGATGTTTCTTCCCATTTTTACCTTTTGAAATAATATGCTTATACTGCTATTTCTTAATGTATTATTTTGACATTACCTACTGACTGCCCACATGGTAGATAAATCTTAAGCTTTTTCACACACATACTCACTGCACTCCCTACCTTGATTTGCCAATAGATGTCACAGTATAGTCTCACATTTTGTTGGCATTTTAGTATGTATTTATTGTTGTGAAATCTTGTTCACCAGTGAGCCGAGCAAGTCTATTATGAACATGCTTCCTTGTAGAATTTTAAAAAATCTTTGAGTTAAGCATAAACTCACTTAAGAAAAAAGAACGTGTTTAGCTTTTCCATATATGGTTTTCTATATAACCCAACACTGTCTCAGTAAGATATTTTTCACCTAATCAAACCTATCAAATTCATGGGTCCCTTCCTAGAGCTCTCTGTCTTCTTGTTTCTGTTTGGACTATTGCTTTCTAGTCCTGTTCCATAGCAATTGTTTGGGCTCTTTCTTTGCTGACTTCTGACAGAGTTTGTATTTATTAGATATCATGACTTCTGTTGTTTTTGCGCTCCCTAATTTGGATGGAACACCCCCAAATCCAGTAGCCCTTTTCCTTTCACTGTGTCCTTTAATACCCAGTTTTCCTCTCTGGAGGCAATTAATACTTTTTCTTTAAAAAAAAAAAAAAAGATGTGTATATTTTCTCTGTTTTTGAAATGCAAATAAATTTTGCTTTTTTTCCCCATTTAACTGTATTGTGGAACTAACATCATATCAGCATATAAAGTTGCTTCTTCGTTTTTAACTTTGCTTACTATTCCATCATATGACTCTATCATTATTTATCTAGTTCCCTTTTGGTAGAGTTGTAGGCTGTTTCAACATTTCAATATTAAAAAGAATGCTTTACCCTGGAGAAGAAAATGGCGACCCACTCCAGTATTCTTGCCTGGAAAATCCAATGGACAGGAGCCTGGTGGGCTACGGTTCATGGGGTCGCAAAGAGTCGGACATGACTTGGCAACTAAACAACAACGACAAACATGGAAGCTGTTCTTTTTTCTTTTTACTTTTATATGTTTTAGAATTTTCCATAATAGAAACTTTAATAGAAATTTTAAAAAAAGAATGCTTTAATGTAAAAACTTTACAGGTTGTCATTTCACTTGAATACTAACATGTGTGGGATAAATTTCTAGAAATTATTCTCATACTTGGTTGATACTTTGATGGAGATCTGGGTAGTATAAGACCTTGCATGTTGGATGATTCTGCATCAAATGGGGTAAGAATAAAGGGTAAAAGAATAAGTGGGTAATACTGGTGATAAGTGGGCCCTTCTGGACAGCCATTAATAGTGCAGAGAGGGTTTCTAATGCAAATTGTTTTCTTTGAGCTTTTGACCATGACATTTGTTTTTTCAGATATGACCCATCTTTTTGAACTTTGTCATCACCTCCTTTAGGGTTCATGGCTTCTTGCTCCATTACTTTAGCTCCAGGTCTACCCCTGAAGTAATCCAGAGCGGAGATTATGCTGTTATTTTTCAGTCACTTAGTCGTGTCCAACTTTTTTGTGACCCCCACGGACTGTAGCCTGCCAGGTTCCTCTGTCTGTGGGATTTCTCTGGCAGGAATACTGAAGTGGATTGCCATCTGCTTCCCCAGAGGATCTTCCTGACCCAGGGATTGAATCTGCATCTCCTGAATTGCAGGCAGATTCTTTACCACTGAACCACCAGGGAAGCCCAAGCATGTCATTACGTGGTCTTTTTCAGCAGGCCAAGAACCTATCTTTAACACACTTAACAGCTCAACAACCTTCCCAGCCTCCACACTGATTTATTTGTTGAGTTCAGCTAACTCTTTATTTCCAAATCATATCCTGAGCCGCCACACCTCTTCTGCTCTCACCTGGATTACTTTTACTAGTTTCCTAATTGCCTTCAGCCTCCTCTCTGGCTTTCCCAACCATCTCCCCTCAGGGGGAAAAAAATCTATATTCATCACAGCTTCAAGAGCAATCATTTTAAATTTCAGTTCTGATTAGTTTATCACCCTGCTTAAAATCCAATAAAACCTCTTCCCTTTGCCTGAAGGTTTAAGTGTAAATACAGATCCCACAGAATTAGGTACCTCTCCCTTCTCTACATGGAGCTTGGCATTCAACATGTGTGTCACAGGCCTCAGTGTGTGGTATTGTCCTGACAAAAATTGCCCTACTTGAGGTCATCTGTTGAAAGAAGAATTAAAGTTTAGGCTGACATTGTTTTATTTCCAACTGAAACATACATTAAAAGGGTTTTTTCATACTTTAACCATAGGATGCAGAAATTTCAAATGATTACTGAATCAGTGGAGGGATATCATGTGCTTCAAATCAGGCACATGTCTGGCCTAATCTTAAAGAAAGACATTGCTTTTATGCATAATTAAAATAAATAATGTTATGGATTTATGGAGAATTTATTTTGTTCTTTTATATCTGGGGATGTGTTAGCTAATGGAAATGGGGTAAGTAAGGGAAATATATAAATGCTGAGGTGGAAGTTTTTTTTTTAATTTCTAGGCTAGAGGGTTGGCAAACAGGCCTTGGGCCAAATTCATTCTACCACCTGTTTTTGTAGAGAAAATTTTATGAGGACCAGCTATGCCCTTTTATTTATATATTGTCTATAGCTGTTTCTACACCATAAAAATAGAGTTGAGGAGTTGCAATACGGATGATTTCTGCCCACAGAGCAAAAAATATTTATTGTTTTGCCCTTTCCAGAGAGTTTGCTGACACTTTCTAGAGAGGAATGGAAGTTGAGAGCTTGAGAGCAAGTATTTACTAAATGAGTTGTACATAAACCTGTAGAAAGATGAATGCAAAGGGATAAAGGTTTGAGCAAGCAATCTTCACTTCTCCCCTGTTTCTTAATACTCTGAGACCTCAAAAGAAGAGTGCATGGACAGGCATATATCTGCAACTTGTGAGTTTTGGACCCCAAAAGGAATGTTTGATTGGATTTATTGTGTGCAACTTGCACACCCATCTTCCAACTGTATTCCATGACAAGGCCCCATGCACACTTCCTTCATGAAGATATTGAGAAAAAAACAATGAAGGGGCCCCTGCATTGTTGAAAAAATCTATAGTTGCTATCTTTAGTAACCCATGAGATTGGCTCCCTAATTTCAGTGGAGATGGTGGAATCCTATAGCAGCAGAAACCAAGTGGCAACATTTAACCACCAAGGATGAATCGGGTTACCTGTGCAATAAAGGAAAGCAGGGACATAGGTGTAATCAGAAGGCATTGGCCCTCAGATGGGGCCAAAACCCCAAATGGTTTTGTGGGTGAAGTCATCAACAGACTTCTGGCACTTTGTGTATTTCACAGGAGAAGCTCTAGATCAGGTAGCAAAAAGCTTTAGTGGCCACAGTTGAGTGTCATGACCTTTCATCCAGTTTCCAAACCTAAGTCAGTTTCCAAGTCGAGAGTGATTTGATTGATGTGCCGCCCTGTTCCCCTAGAGGAAGAGCACTGTGTCACTGCCTCAAGCGTATACCATAAACCTTCCTCTAAGCCTTTCCCAAAGGAACCTGTAGCCATTTGTTAAACTGCAGTTTGAGGAAAAGGAAATAATCATAGCTTTCACACTTAATTCCTGAGGACCAAAAATATCCTTGTGGTCCACCAGTGAAAATGGGGATGTGGAGTATATGGAGTCTTAGCTCAAGCCTGACTCACGGTATGCTCAGATGAAGGTCAGAAGATCCCCCAGTTTCTCAAAGTATAATTGGAATAGATATACAATATAACTATATTAGCTTTCTAAATCACAGGTCCAGAACCACTATGGTAGGGGACCTAAGTGGAAGACCTTAGGACTTTTCCTTTGTAAGACAGTAGATCAGAAGCAATGCCATATCCCAGAGGAAATTGTTGAGATTAATGCCACCATCAAAGGCTTGAAATAAGACTAGTGATATTTGTCACATCTCCATTTACGTCACTTATTTGGCCTGTGCAAAAGTTGGATAAATCTTAGAGAATGACTGGACTACCATAAATTTGGCTGATTCCACATTACAGCTGACCTTTGAACAATATGCAGGTAGGGGCACCAACCCTCCAAATAGTTAAAAATCTGAGTATAATTTATAGTCAGCCTTCCAACTGTGTAGTTTCTCTGTATTGGCAGTTCTGCATCCGCAGATTCAAAAAACCTCAGATCGCATAATGCTATAGTATTTACTATTGAAAACATACACGTGTAAGTGGACTCATTTATTTCGAACCCATGTTGTCCAAGGGGCAGCTGTAGTTGCTGACCCAGATATAGTATCTTTACTTGATCAAATCAGCACAGCCCCTGGCTTTTGGTGTGTACCTACTGATATGATGAATTTACCAGGACTACCAAAAGCAATTTGCTTTTATTTAGCAGGGCCAACCATATATTGTCACAGTTTTGCCTCAGGGTCAGGTTAGTCCTTCTGTTCTAGAAATCTTAATCATCCCAACATTCCACAAAACATCACACTGGCCTACTCTTGATGCTATTTTATTGATTGTATCCAATGAGCAGGAAGTACTTGGTACTTTAGATGTCTTAGTAAAGTATATGAGAACCAGAGGGTAATATTGATAATTGATAACCAGAGGGTAATATAATATTGATAATCAGAGGGTATATTACCAGAGGGTAATATTGATAATTCAGCCCCACAAAAATTCTAGGACACTTAAGTAACATTTCTGGATATTCAGTAGTCACTGTGCCCAAAAGGCCCTTCTGGATTTTGAAGCAACATGTACTACCTTTGAACATGCCACTTCAGCTTGTCTACAGAGTAACCCCTAAGGTTGCTAGTTTTGAAAGACTATCAGAGCAATAAAAGGCTGTGCAGCAAGTCCAGGACACATGCATACTGTGCTCCCAATCTGGCTATGTGACCTAGCAGAGTCAATGATTTTCTGAGTGTCTACAGGAAATGGAAAGTCTGTACAGAGCCTCTGACAAGCACCAAGAGCAGAATCACAGTGCAGATTTCTGAGATGTTGAAGTAAACCTCTGACCTCTTTAGCTAACTCTTCACACTTTGACACACAGCCTTTGAAACATTTTTTGGTTTGCTACCAGGTAGATCCTGAATACATGAATGTAGGGTGTCAGTTTATCATGTGGGCCAGACTTCTCATCATTGAGTGTTGTCTGAGCTACCTTGCCATGAAGTTGGCCATTCTCAGCAACAATCTGTCATCAAGTGGAAATGGTATTGTCAGGAAGAGGAAAATGTCCTCCTCTGCTCCTCCCGAGTCCCTGTGACTGGACTAATAATAAAATTGACACGAGAGACTAACAGAAATAAAAGAAACAACTTTTAATGCATGCACACAGAGTTCTCATAGAAGATGGGACCTAAGAGGTAGCCAGAGTAGACATCTTTTACACTTTTTACACAAAGAAACAATACAATTTGTGAGGAATTGATAGGACAAAGAAACTTAGGCTTTGAGTGCTCAATTGGTCAAGAATCTAAACAATTTGGGCTGTAGTATTAAATTAAAGAAGTAACAAAGTGTGTGTGTATGTTTAATACAGGTTTCTTGGCCCCAGATTCCTTGTCTCTGGCAATAGGGTGTCCTCTACCTACACAAGGAGAGCATGCCCCCATTTACATGAGAGATTTATTTCCTGCTTCCTCGTATACAGGAGGGCTGAAGGGTCCCTCTTTCATTCAATATTTTTTTTTTTTTTAGTTAGTCAGTCATGTTTGACTCTTTGAGACCCCATGTATTATAGCCCCCTCCAGGGTCCTCTGTCTATGGAATTTTCCAGGCAAGAATACTGGAGTGGGTGGCCATTCTCTTCTCCTGGGGATCTTCCTGACCCAGGGATCAAACCTGGGTCTCCTGCATTGCAGGCAGGTTCTTTACCATCTGAGCCACCAGAGTAGCCCAGATGTTTCATAAGTAACTTTAATTCAAAATAATATGCCATTGAGGCATATTTGGTGGGGAGGCCTAGCCCTCAGCTCCAGTAGTATGTAAGGGACAGAGCTTGTGCAAATTTGGAAAGTATGAGCAAATGACTCAGACTCCTTTGATGGCAGCTCCTATTGTATTTCTCAAGCCTGGGTTACAGGGGAGTCTGCAGAATATGCTGGTACCATTCAAGAGCTGGTACCCAGCAAGAAAACTCCAGAAAAACATCTACTTCTGCTTTATTGGCTATGCTAGGGCCTTGGACTGTGTGGATCACAACAAACTGTGGAAAATTCTTAAAGAGTTGGGAATACCAGACCATCTTCCCTGCCTCCTCAGAAAGCTGTATGCAGGTCAAGAAGCAATAGTTAGAACTGGACATGGAAAAATGGACTGGTTTAAAATTGGGAAAGGAGTATGTCAAGGCTGTATATTGTCACCCTGCTTATTTAACTTATATGCAGAGTACATCATGTGAAATGCTGGGCTGGATAAAGCTAAAGTTGGAATCAAGTTTTCTGGGAGAAATATCAATAACCTCAGATATGCAGATGACACCACCCTTATGACAGAAAGCCAAGAGGGACTAAAGAGCCCCTTGATGAAGGTGAAAGAGAGAATAAAAAAGCTGGCTTAAAACTCGACATTCAAAAAACTAAGATCGTGGCATCCAGTCCCATCACTTCATGGCAAATAGATGGGGAAACAATGGAAATAGAGAGTTTATTTTCTTAGGCTCCAAAATCACTGCAGATGGTAACTGCAGCCATGAAATTAAAAGACGCTTACTCCTTGGAAGAAAAGTTATGACCAACCTAGACAGCATATTAAAAAGCAGAGACGTTACTTGCCAACAAAGGTCCATCTAGTCAAAGGTCCAGTAGTCATGTATGGATGTGAGAGTTGGACCTAAAGAAGGTTGAGTGCTGAAGAATTGATGCTTTTGAACTGTGGTGTTGGAGAAGACTCTTGAGAGTCCCTTGGACTGCAAAGAGATCCAGCCAGTCCATCCTAAAGGAAATCAGTCCTGAATATTCATTGGAAGGACTGATTCTGAAGCTGAAGCTCAAATACTTTGACCACCTCATGTGATGAGCTGACTCATTAGAAAAGACCTTGATGCTGGGAAAGACTGAGAGCAAGAAGAGAAGGAGGTGGCAGAGGATGAGGTGGTTGGATGGCATCATAGACTCAATGGACATGAGTTTGAGCAAACTGGGAGACAGTGAAGGACAGAGAAGTCTAGCATACTGCAGTCCGTGGGGTCACAGAGGTCAGACACGACTGAGCGACTAAACAACAAATTCAAGAGTGGATAGCTATAGCACTACAAGTCTCCTCATTGTAAAGTGCAGTGGAGAAGGAAAATTCTCCCAGTCGGCAGAATTTTGAATGCTGCTGCTGCTGCTGCTAAGTCGCTTCAGTCGTGTCCGACTCTGTGCTACCCCATAAATGGCAGCCCACCAGGCTCCTCCATCCATGGGATTTTCCAGGCAAGAGTACTGGAGTGGGTTGCCATTGCCTGCTCCAATGCATGAAAGTGAAAAGTCAAAGTGAAGTCGCTCAGTCGTGTTCGACTCTTTGCGACCCCATGGCCTGCAGCCCACCAGGCTCCTCCATCCATGGGATTTTCCAGGCAAGAGTACTGGAGTGGGTTGCCATTGCCTTCTCCAAGAATTTTGAATAGTAGATATAATTTGTATAGTGTATCTGAAATGAGGGATGCCAGCAGTAAAGGTGTATAATGAGCCATGGGCAGTTGCTCATGGTTCAACTGTATGGTCAGGGATTTAGGAGAAACAAGATTGGAAGATTGGTGACAAGGAATTTTGAGGGAGTGGTATAAGGATGGACTTTTCAAAAAGGAGAGATCCTGAAGAAATTCATGTCCCATCTGAATGCCCACCATAGAGCACCTATTTCTCTTAATAATGAAGTGGACAGAATTACACACTCTATGGATGCCAGTTAGCCTTTCTCCTGTCTCCCCCAGTGCATATGCAGAGGGCCCATGCATAGTAGCCATGGTGGCAGAAACTGAGGCTTTGTGGGCACAACATGGACTTCTTTCTAAAGTTGCCTGGCTAGTGCTATTGCTGTGCCGGGAGCCAGCACGGGAGTTCCCACCCATGACAAAGGTCATGCAGAGAGGATCTGACATGCAAAGGCGAATCAGAACTCAAGAGGCCCCCTGGACCTGCCCGAGCATTTACCCCAAAACCAAAATCTGTCTGTTTCACTATTTCACGACTTTCACCAACTCTTCTGACATTAATGGGGGGGCTATCCCCGACCACCTTTCTCTGTAAGAAAATCAACTTAAAACTCTAGGTAATAAGTCTCCTGGGCATAATAGGTGTGTTTCAATTCAAACCCCTCTGATGACTTTTTCTGGCCTGCCTGACAGGTTTGTTTGGACTCCTGCAGCTACGCATGTGATTGTTCACAGCCTCCCAACCACAAGATGCATGGGATGCTTAAGATATTCTAACAGTGCAGAGCTTCTCAGAGAGTTAAAATTGTTAGAATAGAACTAGTAGAGGATTTCTTTGTTGAGCTAATGCTTGCTGCCAAGTTTCCATATCCCTTACCTACTGTGTCCCTGGGAGTGTATTGATTAATATAGTTGGTGTATAGAAATGTAAGTAGTAGCTTTAATGTTTGTAACCTTGGACCCTTGATTTAATTCTTTTCTTGATATAGCCCACCACACTTTTGCCCTACAGGAATGCAATTTTATCTAATGCTTTCGGAGGGTGGCGCCTGACTTTAGAATAATCACCTTTAGAGAAAAACAAGTTTTCTGAAGAAAGGGTCATAAAATGTTAACAGGCCTCCTGGCCAGAAGATGATGTAAATCACCTAAAGCTTTTGCATATGATAAGTTTGCAGAAAAAAAGCTTGGCTTCGATAAGGATCAAGGACTGCTGACCTTGCATGACTTTACCGCCCCCGCCCCATTATCCTCTATGCACAACTTAAAGTATAAAAACTACTTTGGAAAATAAAGTGTGGGCCTTGCTCATCAGACTTGGTCTCCCCTTGTCGTTCTTTCTCTTTCCTTTTCCTTTTCATGCTGATCCCCTGAAGCGCAGGGGCCCTCTGTGTTCACTTTCCTGCCTGGGCTTCTAAGACCCACTCGAGAAGGTGCCTAAGGTGGGGCACCTTCCGCGATTTGAAAGGGCGCCTGAGGCCTACGTGAACAGAGTGAGTCCTGTGCTGGGGCTTTATTGGCTTTCTGCATAAACCAAGGAATATCAGCTTCTTTTCTCTCCTCTATTTTCCTAACTGCAAAATTCTTTCCTTATCTCTTTATCCTCTTAATCGAAGACGCAGTCCTCTGCTGAGTTCTTAGTCAATGAGAAATCAACATTGAGTGCCTAGGGGCACCAGCCAGCCACTGGGTGACAGGTTGATTATATCTGACTTTCCGTCATTGAGGGAGCAGAGATTTATCCTCATTAAAACAGACAAATATTCAGGATATGGATTTGTTTTATCTGCCAGCATTAACAGCACAGAAGGCTTGCAGACAGAGTTCACTCAGAATGAATAGTGGAAGAAGGAAGCCGTGAGTATCAGTTATGGTCTCCTGGCCAATGAGATAAATGAGGATCGCAGTAGCTTCGCACGCTTTTCCGTTGCCTTTTGTATGTATATGTGTATTTGTATCTGCTACCAGTTTTCTTCTTTCCTTCCCATTTTTTTTTCTAATATTACACCGGAAGTTGTTAAAAGTTAACGTTATAATTCAGTCTTTAGGTGACAGAATATTAGGTGGGACTGTGACAGAATTGGAGAAGTAATTCACATAGTCCTAACAGTGGATACAATGGCTGTTGGCACTCTGTGTCTCCCCATTTTGAGGTTTCCCCTTCACTTGTGAGAAGGGTGCATCTTGTTTGGTGGAATATAGTTATTTTGCTATTGGGATATACTTTTCAATAGCCCTACCATGAACACTGGGAACGCACAAGAGAGCTGGCTGTTCAACTTTTATCTCAGGCACTAGCTTGGAGCTACACTGGCCCAAGGTGCCCATGAAAGTTTTACAGTAGACTCCTGCCGAGGACAGCTTTTCAGCTCCATTGGCAGCCAGAAGTTTTCCTGAGCACCTAGCAAATTCCGGGGTTTGATACCTTACTAGGAATGACTTCTTTCAGGACCCCAGAGGGAGTGTCTCCACTAAGGCACCCCATGACTCACTATTAGGGAGCCAGTGCTCTCCCATCTCCATTAAGATCTCTGGATCTCAGCCCTTGTGATGGGATAGTTCTTGGGCCTTCAGCTCAGCTTAGGGGTAGTGGTTGCCCCTTACAATTCTTGTTAACTCCTACTAGCCAATTCTCTGTTACTCCAGTTCTCTCTTAATAATAGATTAACCTTTCCTTGTTCAAATCAGTATCTACTTTCTGTCTCCTTGCTAATCCCAAAGCCATCATCTGTGGTGGTTCACTAGCTAAGTCGTGTCCCACTTTTGCAACCGCATGGACTGTAGCCCACCAGACTCCTCTGTCCATGGGATTTCCCAGGCAAGAATAATGGAGTGAGTTGCCATTTCCTTCTCCAGGGGATCTTCCTGCCCCAGGGGTCGAACATGGGTCGCCTGCATTGCAGGCGGATTCTTATGCCATTTATCTTTCATGTGTTATGTGAAATTCATTCATAGGTGCAGGTGTGGCAGGAGGTAGTATTTGAGCCTCCCTCCCTACCTACCTGGTTACCCCCATGGGTAAGTGTAACTCCGTAATTACTTTTTTGTTCCAAACTATAAAGATAGGTTGGCTGGTCCACAAATCAAGATCTACAACCTTTCACCTAAGATACGTTAATGAGGGTGTTTATCTGACCAGATATGGTTTAGAAGTTGAATGTCTGACCACCCTCTTTTCCTTACTAAAGCCTATGCTTCACAGTCACTGGAAGTCAAACCTATCACTAGGCTTTTGCCTCAGCCTGAAGATACCTTGGTTCAGAAGCCATCCTACTTTATGACAAAAGTCATCCTACTTTATGACAGTTTCATGCATTTTGTTGTCTGCGGGTGGCATTTTCCAGTCACCCAGCACAATTTTACTTAGTGTTGAAGTGGGGTCTTTGGGGTTTGTCTGCTGTGTGTGGCTGTCTCAATGTAGTTTGCTTTGTTTTAGTGTCTGTCACTTGTCATACATCCGGAAGTTACTTCCTGCTCAGAATTGTTGACAAGGATGTGCATGTGGACTTAAACAATCAGAACTAAGAAACTATAAGTAGCAAATCATCATGAAATTTTATTCCACCAATAAAGACAAACAGAAATGACTTCCTATCACTCCTCTGTTCATTAACATTTTCAACAGCAGATGACAGGCACTTAAAATTTCTGCCCAAGACTTAAGTGAAAGTCGCTCAGTTGTTTCCGACTCTTTGCAGCCCCATGGACTATACAGTCCATGGATTTCTCCAGGCCAGAATGCTGGAGTGGGTAGCCGTTCCCTTCTCCAGGGGATCTTCCCAACCAGGAATTGAACCCAGGTCTCCCACATTGCACACGGATTCTAACTGAGCTATAAGGGATGCCCAAGAATATTGGAGTGGGCAGCCTATCACTTCTCCAGCAGATCTTCCCAACCCAGGAATAGAAGCGGGGTCTCCTGCATTTGCCAACTGAGCTATCAGGGCTTAAGGCTTTATTATCAGGGCAAGTTTTGTGTTTAAATTCAGTGAGGAAATCCAGATATGATGCACGGAAAAGCTCCAATGAGTATTAATTCACAATAGTGTACTTTTGCTAGTCTACAATCTAGGCTATGATTTGAAGATGTAGTTTTGTAATTTCTTGCTTTGTGTAGTTATTCTTAACTCTTTGTAGCATGCTTTAACTCAAGTTGTAAGCAAGTTTCGTATACCAATTAGGCTTTGTGCCAGCTAAGTTCAACTGAAACCAGACCTTGAATCCCTAAAATTGTAAAGGTTTATTGTGACAAATACAGAAACAAGATATGGAAAGAACCACTGTTTGCTTATTTTATTAAATGTTACTCTTATGTACAGTTATGAAGTTCTGCATTGCACTGCTTTAGAAGATTGTTTTACTTGAAATTTTAAAATGAAACTAATGACTAATATTCTTGCAATGTATGCTTTTTCACCTGGAGGGACAATAATGACTATAATGATGGATCTTATTTTGATATTTTCCCATCTGAATCTGCACTTAAACAACAGCCCCAGATGATTTATTGTCACGTTATAGTTGAAGCCATGGTCTAAATACTTGGAAGCACAACTTTGTAGTTAGATGATTTTAACTTATGAGATTTTGTTTTCTTTTCTGTTCAGATGGAAGCATATTTTTACTCTTGAGAAAAATTCATTGATTTTAAGCCAGTCTCACAAACTGTTAGAATTGTGAATATTATTTTAACCTTTCAAAGTATCATTTATAGGTATCTTTATTTATTATTAATACCTTTTTATAATGTTTACATATATACTAAGATATAGATTAATTTTTTAAGAGCAGTACTTCTCTGAATTTTATTTTTTTTCTAACGTTAGACATTTGTAAGGATTTAGAATTTAGAAAATCTGAATTTTAATTACTTTTTTCTAGTTTTGAAAAACTATTTTATGGTATTCCCTTCTCTTCTGTGAATGTGATCTTTTATAATTAGCAAGTGACCATTTTGGATAGGTATGTTTAAAGATTTTAGAAAGAGAACAAGAACAAAGCCTTTGTCTGCTAATCATTTCTAATGTACAAATATCCTTAGCTTGCTGTTGTGCTGAGTTTTTGTTTTTAATTCTCAAACTTAATAATCCAATTGGAAGTTGTTTCTAGGAGAGATTTGTTTTGGTTCATTGGCTGTTTTTACACTGATCATCAAGGTTGGCAGGTAGTATGGTCTAAGAACATGGTATTATTCCCAGGAATAGGAATTAAGACCCCTCCCCCCCAGTTTCATCTTACCCATTAATTAGTTAGGATTGTGTCTTTTATTGTTCACAGTCTCAGTTTTTCCATCTTTATTATGGGAATAAAATATTATTTTAAAAATGGTTTTACAGCATCATAATTTGGAATATAACCTCAATGCCTCATTTATATCAGCAATTAATCCTTTAACCTTTTCAGGAAACTTTGGGTCATTCTTGCTTTGGATTTTATCTTATCTCTCTGTGTCAAAATACCTTGCTTAATTTATATCAAGAGTCTATTTTGAAAACCTGTCTTTGGAGTATTAGCAATTAATAATGTGGTTGTCTTTGGTTAGGTGCAGTCCCTTCCTTATCAGGTGCTAGTTTTGCCCAAAGTCTTGTTACCTAAGTGAGTGATTCTTAACCTTTGCTGCCTTTTAGAATTATCTGGAAAGTTTAAAATAACAACAAAAACAGGGCCTAGGCTCCACCACTAGAACAATAAAAAATTATATACTTTAAATATGTACAACATATTGTACATCGTGTACATTTCAATAAAGCTATAAAAAGTTCTTAAAAGTCTCTTTTTAATAATGCACAGTGATCCAAACAGCTAGAGTTCCTCTCCATAAAAGCCACAATGTCAAAAATAAATGAATAAATAATAAAAATAAGTAAAATAAAATCAGACTCTGTAGAGATGGGGCCTAAGGCACTGCAGTTTTAAAGAGCTTTCTGCTCACGTGTGTCCAGAGTTGAAAATCAGTGGTGGAGATGCTTCATGTCGAGTGTAATTTATCATTAATGGAAGCTTGATACTGTACATTAGCAGCAAAGAAGATCACAGTATACACAGTCCTGAGGGAACTATGTTGGAATCTTCAGCTGATCACCAATCGATAAAAAAAATCTATTCCCTTAGAAATAATCTGAGAAAAGCAAACCATCATCTTCCTACTTTAGTAGACTCTACCACTAAGCAGTCTCAGTTTCTTAACCCTCTGTTGTCAAAATCTACAGTCTCATCCTCCTCAATCTTTATTTCCAAAAATATGCTCTGAAAATAGTTTTTTCTTTAAAACTTCATTTGTCCAGAAAACCTCACTTGAGTTGTTAAGAGACTATTTGTAGTTTTTCCCCCTAGATTTTCCCCTTATTTCCTTACACTTATAACATCAATTCTTGACCCTAGCGGCCTTATTTCAGACAATTCAATGAAAATCTCAGGCTTTTACATCAGTTGGGGAAATGCTGCTGGAATGACCTTGGCCAAGCCACTTAATCTATTTGACTCTCAATGTTTGTCAGTGAAATGAAAGTATGTACACTCGGGTAGGAAGTGTCAAAGTATGTGGGACTTAACGTTTAACAAAAGCTATTTCTATTGTTTATGATAATAAATGAAATCTTGGTCTACTTTCATCCCTTCTCTAGTCAATGAACACTTATTGGGTACCCAATATGTCGCCAATATCGGGTAAGTGTCAGAAAAACAACCATGAGTAAAGGAGTAAATGCTTGTCCTTTATGTGCTTTTCTCGACTCTCCTAGTAGAGATATCCTATACTAAATCCTAACTGAGTGACTCCCTTGGGTAGATAAACATATGGACTGGAGAGGATTACTGCACTATTGATGAACTCCTCTAGTTTATAGTTTATCCTTAAAAAAGAACTCACTTCCAATGGCCTCAATAATTCTATCCTTTTTTCTAATTCCCCACCCTATCCACAGATACAACTTCTGGCATAAAATGTTTTAGAAAAACCATCACTATTATAGAAAGAGCTAATAATGTCATCTCCCTCTACTCTGTACTTTCCCAGGACTCTTTCTTGTTCTGCATTGTGTTAAAACGTTCTAAGGAATGAGACCAGCTCATTCCTTCTCAAATTCCTAATCGAGCCTACTCTGGCTATGGAAGAAATCTAGGATCACTCTGTAGCACTAGAGAAAGGGGTTTTTGGTGATTGTCTCAGACAGAAAGGAGGATGAACACAGGTTGATTTACATCTGTTGTCAAGCATGAACACTATGCCAGAAAACATGTTTATGGGTAGGATGGGGAATTAGAAGAATGGAACTAGTGAGGCCATTAGAAGAGAGAAGGGTGATCAGGTTGTATTTTGTAGGTTGGAGACCATTATCCTGTGAAAACTCAGTATTTTTTCTATCCTTATCTCCCTGGAACATCTTAGATCATTGTTGCCCTGTTGTTTGAATGTGTCCTAGATCCTAAGCCCAAAGATGTTAAGGGCTTGACTATAACTCAACCATTGGATTCTCTGTGAAAAGTTCATTTCTGATTTTGCACTGAAGTCCGTTAGACCAGGTCTCATGACATTTACTTTTAAAGATCAACCACTGTCAAACAATTAACATCTCTCAAGGGTAGTATGCAGATTGTATCCACTTGATTTGGACACATTATCTGTCAGTCTGTTCTCCCTTGTTTCTCCTTTTTTCATATTCCTTTGCTCTTTCCTTCCAGTTTCTCCTTTTCCTCCCCCAACCCTTCAGTTTAGTTCAGTCGCTCAGTCGTGTCCGACTCTTTGTGACCCCATGAACCACAACACGCCAGGCCTCCCTGTCCATCACCAACTCCCAGAGTCCACCCAAACCCATGTCCATTGAGTTGGTGATGCCATCCAACCATCTCATCCTCTGTCATCCCCTTCTCCTCCTGCCCTCAATCTTTCCCAGCATCAGGGTCTGTTCAAATGAGTCAACTCTTCACGTCAGGTGGCCAAAGTATTGGAGATTCAGCTTCAACATCAGTCCTGGGTGTTCATCTCCTTTAGGATGGACTGATTGGATCTCCTTGCAGTCCAAGGGACTCTCAAGAGTCTTCTCCAACACCACAGTTCAAAAGCATCAATTCTTCTGCGCTCAGCTTTCTTTATAGTCCAACTCTCACATCCATACATGACCACTGGAAAAACCATAGCCTTGACTAGACTGACCCTGTTGACAAAGTAATGTCTCTGCTTTTTAATATGCTGTCTAGGTTGGTCATAACTTTCCTTCCAAGGAGTAAACGTCTTTTAATTTCATGGCTGCAGTCACCATCTGCAGTGATTTTGGAGCCCAGAAAAATAAAGTCAGCCACTATTTCCACTGTTTCCCCCAACCCTTAAATGTAGCTTTTTCTCTGGCCTTCTTTATTTCACTATTGGTGAATTCTTTTGTAACACAAGACTGTCAAACGTTCATCTCTAGCATAGAGCTTTCCCTAATTTTCAGTCCTATATATCTTTTTCCCTGGAGAAGGAAATGGCAACCCTCTCCAGTATTCTTGACTGAAGAATCCCATGGTTAGGGGAGCCAGGCAGGCTACAGTCCACAGGGTCCCAAAGTAGGACACAACTTAGCAACTAAACCACCATATATCTTTTTACTCATGAGAACTCACCTTGGAAATCCTTCCAGCATCTCAAATTTGTCATGGCCAAAATGGAACATCCCATCTCCAATCTATCTTTCTTTCTATATTTCCTGCTTTTGTTATAGGCATCACTTTACCCATCCACCTCCTCTTTTTCCCTTTCGTTCACAAAGTCTTATTTGATCTCAATTCCTTGAGTCTCTTGAGTCAGCTCTCTTCATTCTTCCTGTTTCCTTCAATGATTTGGTACACATTACCTTTGCTGGTGCTGAGGAATTTGTGATTTTTCAAAAATATAAATATGATTATGGGCCTTCCTTAAAGTCATTCAGTACTTTCCATTCCATTCATTCAGGACAAAATTGGTAGAGTCCAAGTTTACTGTGTGAGCTGATCTTTAACTGACCTTCTGGCCTTACCTCCTGCCCTTTCCTGCTTGTGGCTTCCATTTCTGCTGTACTCAAGGACTGGTCACATCTTTTCTTGCTCTTAGGCCTTTGCCCCTCCATTCCCTGTCTCTCCTCTCTCTTTTGTCCACCAGCCTAAAAATTGCTTATGGCTGGATGATATCTCTGGGAAATTCTCCCTAACATTTCTCCTCATCTTCCACGTGCTTTCATAGTCTCCATCATATCACACTGCTTCAGTGCCTGTTGAAGTGCCATCATTCTTATTGGCCTCTGCTCCTTGAAGCTTACCTTTAAGGTATCTTTCCTTTCATAGCCGTAGCCCAGCACAACATTTGATAGAGTCAAAATGACATAACCACAATTGGGTGGTTCTGAAACTCCTTATATCTTAAAGTGATGTTAAAAGCTTAAGAGATCATTTTAATTTTTACATGATACCATTGAAGCAACCAAGCTGAGAAATATTGGAATCTCAGTTTTATTGGCAGTAAACATCATAACCCCCACTCCAGTACTCTTGCCTGGAAAACCCCATGGACCGACGAGCCTGGTAGGCTGCAGTCCATGGGGTCGCTGAGGGTAGGACACGACTGAGCGACTTCACTTTCACTTTTCACTTTCATGCATTGGAGAAGGAGATGGCAACCCACTCCAGTGTTCTTGCCTGGAGAATCCCAGGGATGGGGGAGCCTGGTGGGCTGCCGTCTATGGGATCACACAGAGTTGGACATGACTGAAGTGACTTAGCAGCAGCAGCAAACATCATAACTGAGGTATCTTTTGGATCCGAAGTGTCCATTCTATACTGAAAACATATAGAGCAGTCCAGTTAGAAACTATATCAAACTAAGTTTGCAGGTTCTGCCTATTTTCTTTATCCAACTTAAAATTTCTTGTTAAAGACTGGAAAATCCATCTTAGAACTTGGTTTTCTTATTTTAAATCTAGCGATAACTTTGGAAAAGAATTTAATTAAATAAAGTGCTAGCTTTTACTTCTATAAATGGCATTTTCCTTAAAATATGTTTAGGATTAGGGAGCACAGGCATTTTCCTTGCCCCTTTGCCCCTGCTAATTACTTGCTGACTATAATGGTGCATGGTGTATAATCACGTACTGAACCCTTCACATTACATTTTTTTAAGCATTGTGAAGAAAGTCCATCTTCACTGTGATTCAGGCTGTAGTCAATTTCTTCTATTACATTTTGTTTCTTCTGCTTCTGGTGGCCTGTATTAGAATTTGGTAAACATACTGCTTTGTTCTTAGGGTCATCTACAAGCAGGATTTTATCACACCAAATACTGGTTGTATAATTCAATGATCTCTATCGCCTCTTTAGAGACACTTCAAATGAAACTTACTGCCTTTTTTTTTTTTTGCTACTAGATTTTATGTTTGCGTGAGCTATGAAAATAGCCTTTATATAACATTATCTTAATTTTCCAGTCTTTATTGGTTATGTCAAATTCACAAGTACTATCAGGTGTGCAGATTTGGGGGGATGCCGGTTTACTTGGTGGTGAAGCTGCTTTATCATTTTAATTGATTTATATGAAGTTCAGATTGTTGATGAACTTCTTAAAAACCATGATTTTAGATGTGTCTCTGACAGTACCTGTCAGTGTACTTTTGTTTTCTTCTGGATTACCCCTTTCTTTACAATCAGTTTAATGAAGTCCTTTGGCCTCATGGTTATTGAACTAAAATTCTTTTTAAACTCAAAATATATTTATAAAACCTATGCATGTTATATGGTAGATAGTAGCCAGAGTTAACACATAATGTATTTTTTACTGGAGAGAAATCTCTAATATTTTATAAACCCAATAGATTATAGTTAACGATAGCAATTGTCTCCCAAAAGTGTAATTTTTTGAGGCCAAGATAGCTTTGACTGTTATTAACCATAAGAGTGTGTTGTTTACAGCTTTTGTTCAGTTGTTGTCTGAGTGAGTGAAGTGAACCATGCCTATAGGGATGAATAGCTACTAATACCATCTATCATTTCTGTTTACAGGGATTACAATTTAAGGAACCTTCTTGCCAGCAAATCTATGATAAAAAATATACATAACAGAGGAAACTGTAACTATTATTTGTCAAGTGACAAGCTTTTAATGTCAGAATGGCTCACCTAAAACGATTAGTAAAACTGCATCTTAAAAGACATTACCATAAAAAATTCTGGAAGCTTGGTGCAGTAGTTTTTTTCTTTATAATATTTTTGATTTTAATGCAAAGAGAAGTAAGTGTTCAGTATTCCAAAGAGGAATCAAGGATGGAAAGGAACATGAAAAACAAAAACAAGATGTTTGATTTAATGATAGAAGCTGTAAACAATATTAAAGATGCAATGCCAAAAATGCAAATAGGAGCACCTGTCAGGCAAAACATTGATGCTGGTGAGAGACCCTGTTTGCAAGGATATTATACAGCAGCAGAATTGAAACCTGTTCTTGACCGCCCACCTCAGGATTCTAACGCACCTGGTGCTTCTGGTAAAGCATTCAAAACAACCAATTTAAGTGCTGAAGAGCAGAAGGAAAAAGAACGTGGAGAAGCAAAACACTGTTTTAACGCTTTTGCAAGTGACAGGATTTCTTTACACCGAGATCTTGGACCAGACACTCGACCTCCTGAGTATGTTGAAGCATATTAATTGTTTAGTATTTATCTCGAGGGTTTGCCTGGAAGGGGCGTTAGTTAAGGTGATACTTGTTCTTTAGCCACTTTGAAGCAAAGAATTCGCAAATACCAATTGTTTAATCTGTTTCAGTGATTTTTTGCTTATTATTATTGAGGGTAGATTTCTGTATCTATGATTGGTGAGGCATTGCATATATGAAAAATTACCATCTTAGAAATTAGGAAACAGAATTCTAGATCTGACCTCTATAGAAACACAAGGAAATCCTTTATTCTTAAAAGCTTTAGTTTTCTCATCTATTAAGCAGGAAATATGGGGTGGATTTTATGGGAAATGTGGGAGGTGGAAGAGTTATTTCTGTTCTTCTCTGTGTTGCTATAGAATAGAAATATTAAAAATGTGCCAAGATTTTGGAGCTATTAGATAATGATACTTTATGAGCTAAATCCCCGACTCTGTGGCTACTTTTAGTGCTATAATTATATTTCAGAATGCCCTGTGTTTTGTAACCTTTCTTTTAAGAGCCAATATTGTCATAATTACTAATTCAACTGCAATTCTTTCTCTGGCATATTGTTGAACAAGTTCTTGTATTTATTGAGTTTTCTCCCTTTAGCTTCTGAAAGGCCAGAATTCCTTTTTATTGTTACTTTGTTTACATGTTTATCTCAAATATATTTTGCGTAACATTCTCCCACCCCAGATTCTTCTGTGCTGACTCTTTGTTCTTAGTTAACTGTTTTGTTATCTTTGAGGTAGTATTCAAATACTCTGTTTGGACTGAAATGGTGAAAACGAATTTCAGCACTTTCAGGCAATCTGTAGGTTTGTTAAAAGTACAAGCTAGACAAACTGTAAACAGTGCCTGCATATTTTGCTTTCTAGTTAAAAGAGAATTAAATTTATAAGTGTGGCTGAAGAAATGTACTTTGGTAGACTTAGGTCTATTGCTGTCTTCATATTTTTCTGGATCTGTTATCATGAATACCTGGTCCTACTATGAGTCCCTCAATACTGAAGCTGTGTAAATTAGATTTCTGTTGCTCTATTCTAATGCATATTATTCAGGGTTAAATTGCTTATTATTTTAAATGAATGTGTGAAAAAACAAATAAGTGGAAAATATTCTAGCTGTTCTAACAGGGCACCTAATAGTTCCTTTTTTATGCTGATAGGTTAAAATGCAGTATGGCACTTTACTGATTTTGGAAGAAGTGTTGATTGAAAAGTAATCCCCATCACAAATCAAGAAGCATGCTTTTTGTTCTTTGACATGACAAAATGAGCTTAAGATAAGCCTTTTCCCCAGTATAGCATTGAGAATCTATAGAAATATTCGATAATGTTAATCAATAAGTAAGTGCAAAATAGCTAAACAGACAAACTTTTTTTGGACAGTAATGCATACTTAGAACTGTGAAGGGTTGAAGATTTAATATTTCCATAGTTTTAACTTATATCAGCAATAAAAACATTTTCTGAAGAATTGCTAATCTTTTACATGCTCATTAGAAATATGGATCTTGTTTCTCCCAAAGCCAGATGGTCTTGTGCCTGATAACTTAAGCACATTTCTATATGCCAACTTTTTCAAATGGTTTGACTGGGAATCTGTAATTACTTTGGCAAGTCATTTTAATTTCACTACTTTAAATGACATGTGAAACAACTTTTAAAGCATAAATTGAGCATGCTAATTGTTTCAAAATAAATGAGGTTTATGAAATCATATTGTGAAATTTTATTATCATTTGCATTAACAATACTTTTACTTGATATTAGTACTTATCAGTTAGGTAAATAAACCCTAGTTTAAACTGAAAGTCTTATGAGATTAAAGAGATAACATTTCACTAGTGTGAATTTTTGTAGTTTCCTACTTTAAATCTTCAAAAACTTTTTATATTTCTTAACTAATACTATATTAGTTAGTCACATGGCAAATAAATATAGGGAATTTTTTTTTTTTTAATCTCAAAGCTTCCTCCCCCAAATGCTTATAAGACAAAAAATAAGGTTTTCTCTTTTCTTAAAAAAAATACTACAGTATGAAGTTTTTCATAATTTTTACTTATACTTTGTTGTTTTATAAAACTTCATGTATTAAAAATACAAACTTACATTTCGCTATTTGTTTCTGTGTGATTTTAACTCAAGGATAGATAAATTGGTTGGTTGTGTTTGGACTTTATTTTCATGAGTAGATGAGTAGTTTATCCAAAATTCACTTTAGAACAAGTCGTTTGTTTTCATCTACCAGTGCGGATGAATGCGATTATTTTCTTCTGGCTATACATATATGTCACACTTTAAAATCACGACAGTCCTAGAGAGCAAAATCACTTTCGTGCAGAACCTTCCTCCTCTTTTCCTACTCAGTGGTACTGACACCCTCTCAATAGTTTACCCCTAATCTAATTCCTTCATCACTACAAATATTTCAACCTAAAGATCTCTCAGAAAAGGATCTGAAACACATTCATACTGATGTATGGCTATAAAAGTAGTAGTTAGCGAGAGTTTGTAGAGTATGTCTTTTAGGGTGGCTGCTTCCCCAGGCCTCTAGTACCATCGTGGGGGCTCTGGTTTTCCCATCGGCCCTGGCAGAGCAATGGAAGTGTGCTGGGCTCTTATCTCCACGAGTGACAATGATTTCCTTCCCTATCTTTGGATTTGACCAGCACTGTTTGATAGTTCACACACTATTTATAGTGGTATTTGACTGTGTGGGAGGATTTCGTAGCCCGTATTCTAAAAGTGTACAACCTTTTATGGTTATCAAAGATCCAGTTGTTTTATCTTTACCATAAACCACACATATTTTATGTCCCAGGTTCACTCTGTCTGATTTTACTGTGTTTTGAGGCCTCTCCTATGTGTTATTTCATTTGATCCTCACCTCACCTCAGCTGGGGAAGGACTGTGGTCATCTCTAGTCTCAAAGGCTGGAGATTGTATAGACCCACCCACATCCCAATGGGTTCATGTGAAGATTATTTTCCTTGAGGGTGACATTGCTATAAAAATGAATTCAAGATCTATTTATAACTAATGTTTTTTAGCAAATGAGTAGGATCACTCATCAGTCATAAGCCACCTAGGGTCTCTCTCCTTACTGGAGCAAAATCTTTAACACAGCAAGTCATGTGATATATGGTAGGTACTTAACAACTTTTTGCTTCTGATGATCATTATAAGAAAATAGGCTTTGTCGAAAGCGAATTTTTTTTCCCTTTTGGTTCAGGTACAGGTTAAGGAAATTGATTAAACAGAAAATACTACATACTTAACAAATATCTAATTTAAGATAATCTCTACAAAGATGAGTATTAATTTAATAAAGCTGCACTGTTAAAAATTGCAAATATAAAGAGAAAGGCATCATTTCTACAATGAAAGAAAAAAACTTTTTTTTTTTTTTTTTTTGAGCAGTTAACACTTATTTGCCATTTTACAGTTTGGCTCACTTCTAGGTTATTTTTCTTATCTAAAATGTTATTTATATTTAAAGTTATATTGTTGAGAAAGCTTACAAGAGCATGTTTTAATCCATGACATGTGATCAATATCAGCAGACATGATCTCTAGGTGAGTGGTCTATTTGTAAAACTTTTGTTTCAATCTGTTTGCCTTTATATAGCATTAAGATCATCTTACATAGAAATAAACTATGCACCAGCATTTCTACTGTGTTAAAGATTAAAACAATGATAATTTTAGCAATGGTATAGCTGTGAAATAATGTAATAAAATTCATTATCGTTCTTCTACTTTGACTTTTTCTAGATGTATTGAACAAAAATTTAAGCGCTGTCCTCCCCTGCCCACCACCAGTGTCATAATAGTTTTTCATAATGAAGCGTGGTCCACGCTGCTTAGAACTGTCTACAGCGTGCTGTACTCTTCACCTGCCATACTGCTGAAGGAGATCATCTTGGTGGATGATGCTAGTGTAGATGGTAAGAAAGCACACGCAAATTAGATTATTTCCTGAGTAAATCCATGTGGTGTTGTCCAAAGTCTTTTTGGTTGTATTTACTCTCTGTATGCCACCTCAGAGCCTAAATAGAGTGTCTTGGATGCTGTATATGATGGGTAGAAGGAGAACCCAAGGATGTCCATACTCAGATATTTTGGAGTTTATAAATGTGTGAAACACCATTATTTATATTTTTGTAGTCCTCAGTGTGAGATTTTTTTCTTTTAAAGACATGATTAGGAGCACATACTTGTGCCTTGAGTTAGGCTGCCTTGGTTTGAATCCCATTTCTGGTCCTAACAAGGTATGCAACTTGGGCAAGTTACTTAACCCCCTTATACTCAGTTTTTCTGTCTGTAAAATGGGGAAAATGTTATATTTCATCAAATTTATTGTAAGATACATTATTAGTGTATGTATCATTAGAAAAAAAGACCCTTACAGTCAATTAAACTAACATACCATTGATTATAAAAAGTATATAATTTTATGGTTTAGAATTGAAGAAATATATTAGTATACAACTCCTAGGGTTGTTTTAAACATTAGATGAATTAATATAAATAATATATTAATAAATAATATAAAAGAGTAGTTAAAAATTACTGAGGAGTTACCACATCCTGTTTTATTTTTGGTTCTTTTAAATATTCTAATACCACTTACAAAGCTAGCTAAAATCATTAATGAATTTTCACTTCAGTTTACAAGTCAATAGTCAGTTGCTAAGTTACACGTTGTCAGTTGGACTCACAGGATAATTGGACAAATACTCTAATTTGCTGAATTTTCAAATATTACAAATATTTTAGGTATCAAACAGGTACAGATTATTTCAACGAATGCAAAGTTTATTCCTGAATGAGCCCAAGTTTGGAACTAGATTTCTTAAACTCAAATTCCAGCTTTTTGAAAACACTAGTGAGCAGTTTCCTTATTCGTAAAATGATGATGACATTCTTCCATCAAATTCAAGCACCATCTATTATTAGGTAAATCATTACTTTATGGGGCTTACTCTGGTGGCGAAGATGGTAAAGAATCTGCCTGCAATTCAGGAGGCCTGGGTTTGACCCCTGGGTTGGAAAGATCCCCTGGAGAGAGGAATGGTTACCCACCCACTCCAGTATTCTTGCCTGGAGAATCCCAGGGAAGGGGGAGCCTGGTGGGCTGCCATCTATGGGGTCGCACAGAGTCGGACATGACTGAAGTGACTTAGCAGCAGCAGCAGAGCCACAAACACTTTCACTTTTTTTTCCATTGCTATAGACCATGAGGAGGAAAAAAGTTGCCTATTATGTCATAAGTCATCAATTAATTATAAGATATATCCAGATTTTAGACATGGTAGTAAGTGGATAAAGCACAAAATTATTAACTTGGTTTATTTAAATATTTCTACATACAAGTCTAGACATCCCTATGGTTTCAAAATAAAACTAAACTAAAATAGCCCAAGTGAATAGAGGTTATATTATTGAGCTAAATTAACATCCAGATGGAATAGGATTGCTCATCATCAGAGATCTTTGACTTAGCTATAAAACCTATCCACCAAATAGAGAAGCTTTATTATTCAACTTCCCTGGATTCAAGTTACATTATATCCAGATTTCTGATTTGAATCTTTAATCCTCTGAGCCAGGTTGCTTCACCATCTGATTGTAATCAGTTGGTTTATTTATTGCTTGATTTGTTCTGTATTTTTTAATTCTTTGTATCTATTGGGACCAAAGTCCATGGATTTTTAAGTGATATCTGATTAAGTTCTCTTGTGTGTTTTATGTAAAAAAAAAGAAAAATCCAGAACTTTATTTTAGAAATCTTTTGCTTTGGTTTCTTGAACTTTTTTCTCAGATAATTTTTATTTTGTTGATTTTTGAAGAAGTTGGACAACAGGGACACAGTAAGGCTACGTCTAGTAAGCCTTCAGTTGAAAGTAACTTATATTATTTAATTGCACAGCAAGATTAATAGTGAAAGGAAATCAGAATAAAGGATGATATCCATTTATAATCTTTCTGTTTCAACCATTTTAATCTTTTCTTTCCTAATCACTATCTAAATAAATATATAATGTTTATATAATTATACCCATGAAAGAAATCCAGTTTTGAAATCTGACATTTTCACGTCACATTGTTATTAGCCTGTTTCTGTTACCTTCAAAACTTACTTTTAATGACAGTAATGAACCAGATATGTTTTGCTTAACCATACAATTTGTTTACCTCTTAGTCTTACTATAACATGATATTGCAATAGGTACCCTTGTGCTTATGTTATTTTCCTTTTTTTGAATTATATCTTTAGATTAGTCTGGAACGGCAGGGCTATTTGGTTAAAGTGTCTGAATTTTTTTTTTTTTGTAATTCTTTATAGCAATCAACAATAGATTTGGAAATATTTTCTTGACAAAGCGCTATCTTTGCATAGTAGTGTAATTGTCTTATTGGATTCAGTCAGAGAACTATCCAAGGAGTACCCACTGTAGAAAATGTATTCCTAGTTACTGTAAAGGAGCTTGTGAAGTAGAAACCATAGTCCCTGACTTCAATTTGCTCGATGGGAAAGCATGAATATGTGGGTTATCAATTAACAGATAGCTAAAACCCAGTGACACCAAACAAAATATAATGAGCATTTCCAAAGCATAGACCATGTGCTAGTTTTGTTGTTATTTAGTTGCTAAGTTGTGTCCAACTCTTTGTGACCCCTGTGGGCTATAGGCTACCAGGCTTCTCTCTGTTCATAGGATGTCCCAGGCAAGAATACTGAAGTGGATCGCCATTTCCTTCTCTAGGGGATCTTCCTGACCCAGGCATAAAACCTGGGTCTTCTTCATTGTAGGTGAATTCCTTACTGTCTGAGCCACCAGGAAAGCCCAATGTGCTAGTTAGTCCCTGTCTTAAATATTTTATTTGTATAACTGATCTTTCATTGTATCCTCCCAACAGTCCCCTATGAGGGTAAATCCTATTATTCTCATTTTATAGGTAAAGAAAGTGAGGTACAGAAAGGTAAAATAACTTGCCTAAGTTCACGTAGCTAAAAGTAATGGTGCTGTAAATCAGACCCAGGAAATTTGACTTCATGGTTTTGTGTTTTTAAATTCATAAAATTAGGAGTGTGGATGGGGGTTAAATTTAAAAGGCAGGTAAGAATTTACAGGAAATTCAAAAGTTGTGGGTGAATAAAATTTCTTAACTTGTGAACAGTGAGAGGGTTTATTGAAGGAATCTGTAGTGACTCCATTTAAAAAATCGATTCCTGTAAAGATATTTGAAATGTTTCTATTTTATGAGTTTCTGCTTTGAGAATTTATCATTAAAGCAGAAATATCTATGGTTATATTTTTTTAAGACAAATTACAATCCTACTTGTCTTTCAGAGAATTAATTTTGAGGTACTTAGAAGGTGTTAAAAAAGTTAATCTGTTACTCTGAGATAGTAATGTTTAGATAACACTTACTTTTCCCCAAATGTTATTCCTAGACTCTTACCTCTTTCATGAATGTTTAAGCTTTAAATAAGCAACTATCCTTTCTGAACCACAGGAGAATTAAAAAAAATGTGCATAATTACAGATAAAGTCAAAGTCACCTCCAATTGCTTCTGAAATCTGGCAGAAGCAAACATCTACCCAGGAGGCTTCCGGGCATTCTCAATATTCAAGTCTTTTTGAGTCTGTGTGATGGCCCAAGAAGGCCACGTGAAGAACTACATGATATATTCAACAAAAAATCGAGCATTTAATGTGAAAAAAACAGGCCTAAGGAGTTGTTTAAAAATATGGACAACACTTGAGTAACTTGACTGACATTTGTTTCTTTTACCTATTATTTTAACTCTTGCTTAGTATGTATGTCATCCAAATAGGAATACTGAGATCTTAAATTACACACCCATAACTCAGATTTTCCCTGCTTATAACCTCATTACTGATTTGCATGCCCTTTTCTTCCTTCATATTTTTATTGGAAAAAATCTGTGTCAGGAGACTCTAGAGCTTTCAAAATTTTTTTGCTGACTCTTTGTAGAAATATTCACAAACTACTGTAGCCCTGCATTTTTCTACTTGTATTTTTCTCAAGATTTTGGTCTTAAAGTTATTTTGACCACTGACTAAATGTCAGAGAATTTTTTTGAGACTTCACATTTTTCTATAAATTTCCAGATTTAAATACCAATTTTAAAAAGAATTTAAAAAGAGAATCAAATATCTTTTTGGCCAAATTCAGTTTCTTTCTTTCCTTTGTCTCTCTTCTCTGGCCTCTAAATGAGTGTTCTTAACTCCTGGGGTCTATTCCATTTGAAGTCTCTCACTCCTCCCAAACACATTGTATTTATTGACATGACACGAACAGGATGCCTATGTATTATAATGTCATGCATTATAATCATCCAAAAGTTAAGGTTTGTATATGTAGTTTTTTCAGTAGAGTTAAGGATGTAATATTTTTTATCTTAAGGGGTGGATGTGTACAACTGTTAAGATTATACACACAGAGGAATCATTGCCTTGTGCTTTCTTTAGCTTTCATGTTACATGTGAAATAAACTTAGAAATGAGTTAATCTTGATTTTTTTCTCTTACAGAGTACTTGCATGATAAACTAGAGGAATATATAAAACAATTTTCTATTGTAAAAATAGTCAGACAAAAAGAGAGAAAAGGTCTGATCACTGCAAGGTTGCTAGGAGCAACAGTAGCAACAGCTGAAACGCTCACATTTTTAGATGCTCACTGTAAGTATGCACAGAGAAACACAGTTGTACCGTTTTCCCTCTCCCTCCCTCTAATTCAAAAGGTAAGGAAAGCTTTTCTTTAAATGCCCAATAGCATTTTCTTCAACATGGCTTCCAACTGGTGAGTATAGCAGTGATAGCACTAGCAGATTATAGCTCTGGGTAGGAAATTCCTTTCACTTATTTAAAGATCTTACCTCCTTTGTATTTGAGGTTCTTTAACTTTATGTCTCCCAGTGACCACCTTCCCCAGTGAGTTATCCATGCCTGGAACAGTTTTTCAGATGCTTGTTTTGTATTTAAAAAAAAAAAAAAAAAAAAAAAAGTGTTTTTCCTTATCATTCTTGATTATTACACTTTAAAGTGAGTGAAAGTTTTGTTTCTTTTCTTTCCCCTTCAAAGATTCATAAAGTCCTTCTTGTGCCAAATGAGAGGTGTCCCTTCATAGCTTCCTGTGTGTTTCCCATGAATGTTGTTAGTTTTTGTTTGTTTTTGTTGCTGCTGGGGTTTTTTTTCTTTGTATTTTAATTTTTTCTCCAGCATCAATGATTGTAAATACAGTAGTTGAAGACTATTTTTAGAGTCAATGTTTAATGTTCACCATAGATATCACTTAAATGTCACATAGTCCCTGGACTCCAAGCTTCCTGAGTTTTACTCTGTGTATGAGTGTTTAGCTTTGGATTGGCCAGCCCTCAGGTGCTGTTTGACCAAGCAAATGGTTTTGAGCACACACTAATTGTTACAGAAGGGCTTTTGGATTTGCTTGAGTCTCTTTAGAGCTTTCACATCCGGTATTCTCTCAATACCAGGCATTTAAGAAAAGTCTAAAGGTAATCCAAGAGAGGTGTTTTCAAAAGGAAATGGCCCCTTCTCCAGTATTCCTTCTCCTGTTCCAAAATTACAGTAATATCAGACTGGGCATTCTTCCCCTCCAGGCAGATTTGTCTGAGGGTCCTCCTGGGCCATGACTGCAGATGGCTGGATGATGAAAAGTCCTGAGTAGGACTGCACATGCCATATCCCCTGAAGTCTGTGTGCAATGTGAGAGCCTGGCCTGGGGCCAGAATCCGACCTTTTGTGCCACACCTTCATCCCCTGTGAAGTGCTGAGTTGGTTTGAATGGTTCTTTTCCAATTGCTAAAATCAGAATATTCTGATTCCTTTACTTATTTTCTCCTACAACCCTGTCAGAGAAATGAAGATTTCCATTTCTATACCTTACTCAAGGAGACAAGTTTAAGTAAATCAGAATATTTTTGGAGCTGCTGCTGCTGCTAAGTCACTTCAGTCGTGTCCGACTCTGTGTGACCCCATAGACGGCAGCCCACCAGGCTCCCCCGTCCCTGGGATAGCAAAAAGTCACCCTTGATTCATAGTCCATTTTAAAGAGAAATACACAGTGTGAAACTTAAATATATCAGTATCATTTTACTTCCATTCTAAGGTTCAAAAAATGTCACTCCCTCCCCATCAAAGTCACTCCTTAGCTATGCTTAATCTTGCCTGCTTTTTTTTTTTTTCATCCTACCCTTATCTCATTACAAGAAACCTTTAAGAAATCTCCCTTATATAAATGTTCAAAATAATAATAATGACTTAGATATTCTCATTTCTCTGCAAACTCTCTTCCAAAATACAAAAAAAAAAAAAAAAACCTGGAGTGTTTTGTTGAATTGATTAAAGCTGTATTCTTTCCAGGTGAGTGTTTCTACGGTTGGTTAGAACCTTTGTTGGCCAGAATAGCTGAGAACTACACTGCTGTCGTGAGCCCAGATATTGCATCCATAGATTTGAACACGTTTGAATTCAACAAACCTTCTCCTTATGGAAGTAACCATAACCGTGGGAATTTTGACTGGAGCCTTTCATTTGGCTGGGAAACACTTCCCGATCATGAGAAGCAAAGAAGGAAGGATGAGACATATCCAATCAAGTAAGACGATTGCTCTCAAAGTCTTATATATAGTCAGTTGTTTGAATGTCTATGCATTCTTTGTTTTTTACAGTAATTTCCACCAAGGTGATTCACACTAACAAAAATAAAGAATATTCTGTATGCAAGGAATAAAAAAGTACTTTATTTATGGACTTGCTTATACACAATTTACCTAGTAGGAAGTAGAATTAAGTGAGCTCTATGTCTTCCTTATAATCATTACTTAAGAATCTTTAAGTTTAGTTAAAAGACAAAATAATTTTGCTCTGCTAGGGAAGGATACTTACCAGTTCCTCCCCATCCCCCAGAACTTGACTTTGAAGATTGCATTTTTAGTTTTTATTAATCTGTATAAAGCCTTGAAATTGTGATCTCTCTTTATTTGTAAATTTGATTCAGTTGCTCTTAAAATAGTTCTTTTTTTCTTATTTGGTTGTGTAACAAAGTTTGACAATGGATTATTTTTCAGAACACCCACTTTTGCAGGAGGCCTTTTTTCCATATCAAAAGACTATTTTGAATATATTGGAACTTATGATGAAGAAATGGAAATTTGGGGAGGTGAAAATATAGAAATGTCTTTCAGAGTAAGTTTATAAATATAGCTCACATACAACAATGAAACATATATTTCTAGTTGGCTGATACAGATTATCATAGATGTATGTAGTCTTTACTTTTTGTGCTTTCTTAAATTGTTAGAAATTTTAGAATCAATATATTTTCTTTTAAAATGTAGCTTATTATATTTATTCATATTTATTCATTGCTGCCAGTGTAACAAGAGGAATCAGTTAAATGATTGTGTCCAGGCACTAACACCAATTAATGCACTTGTAGCTACTGAATTCCAGCCAAGATAAATATAATTAAATCTAGTGCTTCAGGAAATTGGTTGACTATCAAGGGAGTCAGAATGGAAAAACATTTACATATAATTTTAAAGAACATTGAATTTAACTCTTTGGATTAAATGAGCTTTTTTTCTATACATATTAAAAGTTAATATGAGAAATAAAACAAAGGTTTTAGATCTCTACATGTATGTATTTGATTTCATAAGTTCATTTTTTTCAATAGCTTTGTCATTCATTTCTCATCACTTAGGCTGGAATGTAGTAGAAAAAGAACTGAACTAACAGTTGAAAGTTTTGAGTTTTGGCTCTGGTTTCATCATATAATGGCAATGATTATCTTAGCCAAGTTTGAGTGGCCTAAGGGCAGGGGTCTTATTTTATTCATTTGAGTATTCCCAGCTCCCAGCACATGTTGAATCTCAAGCACAGTTGAACTGAACACATCACTAAGCTTTCTCACTTGCTTAAAAGAGAGAATGTGATCACAGCCCTAATGTTAGCACCTACTATTAAACATGATGTTTAGATTTCTCATTTATGGCAGAACAGATTGTCAAGACATCTAAGTGAGCAGGTACTGACTTAGCGATTTGCCATTTTATTTAGAGTTAAAGCAAATAAGGTTTTTTGACCCTCTTAAATGGCATGATATTTTTTAATATATATAATGACAAAGTTTAATAGGTTGTGTTTTGGAAAAATGAGTGTCTGGAATCGTTTTCTTGATCACAAAATTGAATGTTCAAGAGGTAGAGTTTGGGCCCACTTACTCCAAATCTTCTGTGGAAGTCAAATGCAGAAGAGCCATTGGTCTTCTGTGAATACTAGAGAACTTGCATATTTTTTGACCAAAAAAAAAGAAATTTCAGAATTTATTTTTATGAGTGATCTGAAATCACTATTCTGTTAACGTAATTTCTGAAAATATGTTTACTTTTTTGGTCTCTAGTGTCTGTACTGCCTAATGCTAGTTCTTTAAGAACTTAAGTTGAATTGGCAGGGAACAAAGAAAGCTGTAAAGAGAGATAAAAGAGAAAGCTGTTTGTAAAGCTGTAATAAATCTCTTGTTTTTATTAGTATCTTAAAGGTGAACTTAAAAGCAACACTTTGATTTTCCTAAAATACTGTAAATTTAAACAAATATCATTAATTATCAGGTATGGCAATGTGGTGGGCAGTTGGAGATTATGCCTTGCTCTGTTGTTGGACATGTTTTTCGCAGCAAAAGCCCTCATACCTTCCCAAAAGGCACTCAGGTGATTGCTCGCAACCAAGTTCGCCTTGCAGAAGTCTGGATGGATGAATACAAGGAAATATTCTATAGGAGAAACACGGATGCAGCAAAAATTGTTAAACAAGTAAGTTAGAACTAACAATTAACAATAAAAATCCACAGCAAGTTCACATGTCCTTGGATTTGTTTGAGTCAACTCAAGTATAAAACATTTTTTAAGGAATTATTTTTGAAGCTGGTCTTTTTAACTCAAAAATGTATAACTAACTGATGCCAGTTTTCTCTCTCTACACTCTCTCTCTTTTTTTTTTTAAGTCAAATAAACTGCATTTAAAACCTGAGGCAATATATAGCAGAAACCAATGCAATATTGTAAAGCAATTTCTTCCAATTAAAAAAATAATTTTTTAAATTGAGGTATTCTACTTGATGTTACTTTTTTTTAACGTGAAAGATATTTAGTTTTTGTGACTGCTTTGGTTCAATATTTTACTTAATGAAAATAAGATTAAGTGGAACTGCTTTCAACTGGTTTTAGGTGATGTGATTAACTCCTGAATCAAGGTGCTAAGTGGCATTTTGAATTAGAGAGACAGTGTCAGATGTGGCAGAATGAACCAAGATATCAAGCTTTTTTGTTTCCAGTTCTGGCTCCACTTTCTGGAAGGGTGACTTTGGCAAAGCCCCTTGACACTATAAAATGGTCATGGTACTTTATAGGGTGATTGGCAGGTTGACCAGACATGGAGTGTATGCTCCACCACATTTCTTCTCTCTCCTTCCCTGTCTTGATATAAAATACTTACCTGTCTCCCAAAACAGCTGTGAAATAAGGAAATAAGTACTAACAAAGGCATGGCACTATGGTTATTATTGACCTGTCCTAGATAAAAGCTCTGTAGAATCATCATGCCTAATACATTTAGAATTGAGTCCCAACAGTTTCAATATTGGATGTGGTAACTAAACTAGACAGTTTAAGGACATGCTTTGGTAAATGGCATCCAATTCTTTGTAAGAAACCGTGCCAGTTCGTAAGGAAGTGTATATTGGGATTAAAGGGCATCAGCACCTCGGATGTCATAAAGATCTGGTCCCCTCATTTGTCTTTTTCTCTGGTCTCTGGTATCTCCCTATAACATGTCAGTACCAAGCAATATCAGAGCAGTACTGGACTGGATTGCTAGCCCTTCACCCGTGGCCACCGACACAAGTGGGGTAGTTTGTATACTGTATAAGGTACTTGGCTAAGCAGGCGAGTGGATACTACATACCGCTTATGATTTGTCACCCACAAAATGGCAAGTGACCCAGAAAACCCATTTTTACCTAGGGCAAATAGACCTACATGATAAAATATATAAGCTACCCAGAAGTCCTTTAGAGTTTCCTACCTTTTGCTAAGACCCCTCCCTGGGTTCAAAACATTGAAGTTGGCACAGAAAATATTTTTGTTAGTTGAACTGATAAGCTTGAGTATTTACTTTTACACATATCTAGGTACTCATAATTTTTCTTTAAAATTTTGCCTATATCAAATACCTTTTCAATTTAGAAGTGCTTTTAAAAAATATTTTCTTATTCCTTTTTAAATAAGATAAAGGGAAATAAAATACAGTTGATTAAAAACTTGACTTTTTCTACTAAAACATTGTTATTGTTAGGATATAATTAGGAGATATTATTAGGAGTAAGCAGCACCCTTAAAACTAGAAAAAAATATTCCTAAAGTATAAAAATTATTATTATCTTTGTGGTCTTGACTGGAGAAGAGATATAAATTACATGGTACATTGGCGCTGTTTCTCACACCTCACTTATAGACCACTTTAGTGTATAAAACTGGGATACATTTCGAATGTCCCACTACCATTTTTTGCTTTCAGCATTTCATTTAGGATCTCTGTCCCATGAAAGAGGTTTGTGGCACAAAGGAAGAATAAAATAGCACAAGGCCAGCACTGCAGTGGCCCTTGATTCTCTTTGAAGCCAGAAGTGAGCGGCCAGGCGTACTTGTTGCCCGAATGAATGGTGACTGTAGTTAAACTGCATATTACATTTTGACCCAGAATTTCTTTTTTTTAAAGACCTAATGTAAATACAAATAATAGCATTTGAAGTACTTCATCAGTGCTGTTTTAATTATGCATTCCCCTTCACTTCTCATCTTCCTCCAGAAATCATTTGGTGATCTTTCAAAAAGATTTGAAATAAAGCACCGCCTTCAGTGTAAAAATTTTACGTGGTATCTGAACAATATTTATCCAGAAGTGTATGTGCCAGACCTTAATCCTGTTATATCTGGATATGTGAGTATTTTCCTGTTCCTTTTTATTTGGTATACTCTTTGCCACCAATATTTATGTGGTTCAAGGAAAAATGCTGTAATACTTTCTGGTTTATTGCTTTTGAGAGTTTTACATTAACACCACTTTCAGAAATTAGTTGAGAAAATATATAAACCACGTAGATTTTTTAAAATTTATAACTTGAAAATTTCCCTTTAGATTAAAAGTGTTGGTCGGCCTCTATGTCTGGATGTTGGAGAGAATAACCAAGGAGGCAAACCATTGATTCTGTACACGTGTCATGGACTTGGGGGAAATCAGGTGAGCATTGCACGAAAAATCCTGCCTTCTGTTTAGTACCTGCAACCACAAGTAAGTTCTTGCATGTCTTTCAGAACCCATATATCAATTTCATGTTCAGGTAAACTGGTATGTGAAATACTTTTAGAGTAAGTTGGGCAATTAATATTGAAGTTGCAGAGTACTTTATTTTGATTTTCACTCTACCTCTGAAAACAGTTTGAGGTTGCTTACCCATTCAGTAGAAAGGCAAATGAGAATATAATAGAATAATGCCATCTGAAATAAAAACAAAAACAAAAACAGGATCTTCTGTGTGAACCTTTAAGGTTGCATGACTATTAGCATGGTGATTTTGCTAAATTATACATAAAGGCTATATTTTACTGGATTAGACAGCAAATAACATCATGTTCATACTGTACTTTTGTGGGCTACAATATTATCTCAACAGATTTTTTAAAAAATATGTATGTTCTTGATTCTTCTTGATTGGTGACATCTTTGCTTGTTACTACCCTTTTCTCTGTTTTACTAATTAAGACTAAAATGTCATATGTCACTATGGATAGAGAACATATTAAAATATTATTTCTAGGTTTTAGCTTCCTTTTCTAGCCTTTTACAAGTTAATTCCTGGAAGATTAGACTCTCTCTCCGTTGTTAATTCAACAAATTCACTAAGTGACCCCTGCATACCAGGTACACTGCTGGGTTCAAGCAATTTAGATTCCAGCTCCTTCAGGAAACAGCTGTTTCAAAACTGGCATTTACAGTCAGGATGGTAAGGTCTGGGATAAAGCTTTGAGTGCTCTGAGGGTATGGAGGAGGGCATCAGAATTAGGGTGTCCATACATTTGCCTGGGAAAGGTGACATTTGGGAACATTTTTTGAAAGGTACACGTAAGGGTTAGTGAAATAGCTGGTGGGAGTGAGAACAGATTGTCCTCAGGAGAGGAGCTGGTATATCTTTTGGGGGAGGGCAGGATTGCAAGTGTTTTGGTATAGAGTCCAAGATGTACATAGAGGATTTTCATGGTATTATTAATGAATACTCATGATGCCCTGTGTTAACAGGATGGAACTTTGATGATATCAGTTTTAAGAAGAAAGGGCCAGTTTATCTCCCAGTCCATATACTTCCATGTTTTTTTCTACTCAGCTTCAGTTTAATTCAGTTCCAATGCTTACTCATCCAAACCAATCAGTCTACTTACTGAAGGTAGATGATGCTGATGCCCAAAAGCTATAGGTAGGGAATAAGATCCATTGCTTGATGGTTAGATATAATTATGAAATAGGATGGAGATACACATAGATATATACAGACTTACATGTATATACATATACATAGATGTATGAGTATATATCTTCCTATTTTGAAATTTCCCTACACACCATATTTTAAAAGAAAAAAATAATTATACAAATAGTTGCCTTTTTTTGAAAATAACACAGGACTATCCAAGTAAAAATTAAGGTTTGGAGCAATGAGAAATATTTCCTCATTTGTAAAAATCTTACCATTAAATGTGTGTGTGTGTGCTCAGTTGTGTCTGACTGCTTTGTGACCCCATGGACTGCAGCTGCCAACCTCCTCTATCCATGGAATTTTCCAGGCGAGAATACTGAAGTGGGTTGCCATTTCCTTCTTCAGGGTACCTTCCCAGTCTGGTGATCAACCCGCGTCTCTTAAGTCTCCTGCATTGGTAGGCAGGTTCTTTACCACTAAGTGTAAATATTTATAAATTTATTTCAGGGTTCCTATAGCATTACATCTATTTACCATAAAAATTGAAGATATATTTTATACACTGTTCTGTTTTTCTCCTATCATTGCCATAAAGATATTTTTATAGTTCTGTCTCTAAAATAATTTTTAAATTATGAATATCATGGGGCATCTTTTAGAAATTTTGGAATGGTTAAATAATTCACATATTCTTTCAACAAGTATTTGTTTGACAGTCTATAAAGTAAGTCACATCCTTATAGTAGTGAAGAAGACCAAGTCTCTGTCTTGTGAAGTTTGTATTCTAAAAGGAAAGGAAAAAATAGATATGTAATTTTAGGTATAAATAAAAATAGGGTAGGGAAATAATGTGTGTGTGGGGTTAGTTATTTTTGGAGATTCAGGAAGACCACTTTGAGAAGGTGACCTTAGCCTGGAGGCCTGTAGGAGTTAGGAGAGGAACCATGTCCTAGGAAGAGAGCATCTCGGCAGAGGGACCCAAAGCCAGCGGCCCAGTGGCAGGTAAATGGAGCGGGCACAAAGCCAGTGTGGCTGGAGTAGAGTTAGAGTGGTCTAGGAAAAGAGGGTGGAAAATGAGGTCAGAGACATGGATTAGGGGCCTGGTCATACAGGACTTCACTGGCCATGTTAAGATCATGGATTTAATCCCAGTGTGACAGAAGCCATCTGAGGGATTAGGGGCCTGGTCATACAGGACTTCACTGGCCTTGTTAAGATCATGGATTTAATCCCAGTGTCACAGAAGCCATCTGAGGGTTTTGAGTGGAAGAATAATATTTTCTGGTTTATATTTTAAGATAACTGGTTTCTATTGCCCTGACATGGCCATTGATTTTATTTTGATTTATTTCCTTTAAATGTTATTTTCAGTCAAGCACTGCATTTAAACTAGTTTAGGAATTGTGGTTCCTTAAGTGGTAGATGTTTCTGAGATATCATCTAACTTAGTCATTTCCTCAGGCTTCCTTCTACTCTCTTGACAGATAATGATGTTTTTTGTAGCAGAAAACTCCATTGTAGTGGTATTTAACTATGCCAAATGAAAAACAAGTATTTTGATTATGTGAATAAATCGACTAAATACTGTTGTAGTGCAGAGTGCAGTTTAATCCCTTACCACTTTGTTACACAAGCCCTTGCTTCTTCCCCTTTCTCTTCCGGTGCTTTTGTCCTGGTTCTAAGATAAAGTCTCTCCAGTGTTCTCAGCTAGCTAATTGCATACTCTTTGGCTAAGTATCTTCAACTATTTTCCATTCCTTATAACTTCCCTTTTAATGTTTTTTTAAAAACATTATGAGTGAAGTAAAGTACTGGTCAGCCCTTCTCATCATCTTTGAGGTCCTAAAGTTTATCTTTTTTAAAGCACAGACAGAATGTTGTTTTCCTGATCTAAACCCATTTTCTTTCAATCTGAAGAAAGAAAGTCTTCCTTCTTTCCATCTGAAGAGCTTTCAGTCTCCATCTGAAGAGCTATCAGTTATAAAAATGACTGATACTATATTTGTGGAAGGAGATAAATTAAGCATGAGGCTAAGGCCAGGGGAACTCAAGATTAATTCAGCTAATGTTTGTGGAGTGCCTACTCTAATACACATAAAGGGTTTAGAACAGTCCCTGCCTAGCACATAATAAGGGCTCAATAAATATTAGTGCTAAGACTAATTACTTCCCTATTGAAAATCAATTATGTTCACTCATTTTCTCTTTGGAATGTCAACATTATGAAATATTTGATTTATAATGGATGTCATTACTAGATACACTGCCTGACTTTGGTCTACAGTGAAGTCAGCTAGCTACACCATAATTCTAATAGAGTGCTGTGGAAGTTGTCTCTGATGACTCTGGGAACCCTGAGGAGAGTGTAAGTTTGTGCATAGGACAAGTTCAGGGAAAACTAAAGAAGGAAGGTAATATTGGAGTTGACTTTTGAAGCATCAAAGGGAGTTAGCTAGGCAGAAAAGCATCCAGGGAGGTATTCCAGGGAGAGCACTGTAAAGCAGTCTTGGAGTTGTGGATACACACGTCCTGCCTTGGTAGGATTATGTGAAAGGAGCAGTGCATAACTGGGACCGTGGTTGATGTAAGATTGAAAGTGGAAGATTTCACAGACCAGTTAAGAAGTATGGGCTTTATCTTAGCAACAGTAGTGATTCACTTAAGCAGGGAACGTAAGGGATCAAATCTATGTTACAAAAGACAAACCGGCAGCAGATTGGATTGTGTTATAGGAGTGGAAGTTGGAGGCACATGTGGAGGTGTTGCAGTAGAGATTTTGAGTGCCTGAACAAGAGAAATGAGGGTGTGGAAGTAAGGATGGGTAGGATGGTAGCATCTGAGAGGAAGATTTAGGAAGACTAAGGAGCCAATTAATTGGATATGTGGAGAGAGAGAAGCATCAATAATAGTAACAACAGCTAAAAATGAATTGAATGCTTACCACATCCAGTTACTGGTCTAAACGTTTTACACATATTAACCTATTTATAGTCATAACCCTATGTGTGCACTTGTGTGCTAAGCAGTTTTAGTCGTGCCCAACTATTTATGACCCTATGGACTGTAGCCCACCAGACTCCTCTGTCCGTGGGATTCTCCAGGCAAGAATACTTGCCATGCCCTTTCCAGACCCAGAGATAGAACCATGTCTCTTACCTCTCCTGCATTGGAAGGTAAGTTCTTTGCCATTAGCGCCACCTAGGAGCTATTAAATTACCTTTTACAGGCAAAGGAACTGAGGTATGAAAAACTGCCTCCCCCCTTTTTTTTTGGTCCATGGAATGAGGGTTGCAGGATCTTAATTCCCCAGCCAGGGACTTAACCTGGGCCACTGCAGTGAAAGTGCCTAACCACTGGACCATCAGGGAATTCCCAAGAGTATGTTTAAATACTACTAGTTTAAATGAAAGTACTATTAATTGAGATGAATAAGAGGGAAGGAACACTTGGGGGGAGAAAAAGGAATGATGGGCTTGCTAAAAGTTTCCAGGCTCTTTTCTATGGCATACCTGTTCTAGTCTCCATCCTACCTAGAATCCAATTTCTGACATGGGGAGGAAGATAGTACCTTCTTAATTAAGTAACTATTGGTGATAGGCTGGAGAAAGGACATAATCTTTTCTGTTCCCCAAACTCAGTTTGTAATTATGATACCTATTTTTCAGTGAGTTGCTGATTTTTTTTTTTTTTTTACTGACAGTTTTGCAACTGAGGATATAGGGTGCTTTTGTCAATAACAGCATTCTTCCTTTCACAGTACTTTGAATATTCTGCCCAACATGAAATTCGGCATAACATCCAGAAGGAATTATGTCTTCATGCTGCGCTAGGTGCTGTTCAGCTGAAGGCATGTGCCTACAAAGGTCACAAAACAGTTGCCACTGGAGAACAGATATGGGAGATCCAGAAGGTACCTCCTTGCAGTTAATTCACCCCTCTATATAGTTATTCTGAGTAGCTCTATTGCTTATCTGGGAAAATATATGAAACAGTACATTAATGTCATCCATCAGAATTTCTTTGTCTTTGTTAACTTTGTCATTATGTATCTCTACCTTATGTTAAGAAAGAAGGTATCAATGAATTAAATACTCTTAGAGCAGAATGGTTGTAAAATGTCTTAGAGCATGATTTATGCAGATCAGCTTTCTGTGGATTATTAATAATAGTTGTTCATATTTGTTTTTCTGGAGTTTCTTATAATGCCTGTGACAGTCATACTTTTCTTACCTAAACTGATACTTTCCTTCCCATTTTTTGTACTTTTTCATGAATCTAGATTTGAGGGGATACGTGAAAGGTGGTTTTTTTCCCCCCTGTTTTTAAGCATATGTTTTAAAGCTTAGCTGGAATCTTCCAATTCTTACCTGCACATTGTTTTGTGTAATGTTAGAACATTTATATAGCACCTTCTTTGAATTGAACATCGGTGGCATAAATTGCGTTGCCTACACCAAAAACCAACAAGATTTAATTAAACATAGTAGATCTTAGAAAGATTAAAAGTTAAGAATGGTATATATTTATTCTGTTAAGTCTACCTTAAGCTTCCATGAGACCTTGAAGTGTTTTTATATTTCTCAGTTAACCCTGAGTCTTGAAACTTAATGTCTGTTTTCTTTCTTTTTATTCTAGGACCAACTTCTGTATAATCCATTCTTTAAAATGTGCCTTTCAGCAAGTGGAGAGCATCCAAGCTTAGTGTCATGCAATCCATCAGACTCACTCCAAAAATGGATTTTTAACCAAAATGATTAAGTGTTCCTTAAAATTAAGGAGTTGAAAAAGGAGATATTCTTTCTCATAAAACTGTGACTAGGCATACACTGTAGTTTTTGAAAATTATGCAAAAGCAGCTAATTGTAACTTATTCCAAGTGCATTTTTTTCTTATTTATATCTTAAAATGTCTATGTAGCACTGCTACAGAAATCCCTTAAGTTTCCATTTCAAAGCACAATAACTAGTAATACCAAAGACTATTTTGAAATGTCCAGATGTAGAGGAAGAGAAGTTTATAGTATGATGAAAATAATTTTTCCAGAAAAGTGATGTTTGTGTGCTTTGTACACTTGAGAATATGCATAGTTACATTCACACACTCACAATTTAAAATATTTCTTCTAGTTTTTTGGGGGGGAGGGAGAAAGATTTGATACTATATTTTTTTAACATAGAAATGGATCAATGAAGGTCAAAGCTGGCCTTTGTGTAAAACCAGGAAATTTTTTATAGATCTAGAATTTATTATATAAAAATGCAGGTAAACTTTTTTTTTTTTGCATTTTGTTAACTTACCTGTCAAATGTTTCCTTAAATATGAAATTAAATAAATAATGAGAAGACTATTTTTAACACTTCGATTTCTTCGCAAATTTAAAAATATATTTTAGTCTGAAGTCTACTTGATTTGAAACACTGAAGTCTTCCTTAAAAGACTTTTTAAAAAGTAACTATACTGTGTGTTTTCCCAAAGAAATTAAAAAAAAAAACAAAAAACCTCTAAGTTGCTCTATGTTAAAAAGGTGTCTTTTTCCTTTCTGTTAGTCTTTTCTTCCTACCAAAATTCACTAATCTTGAATGTTTATGAAATTGAGTTTCAGATGTCATACTTGACTCCTTTAAAGTTAAATTTTGTTTGTTACCGATTCAGTTGTAGATTATCTTTGCAATGAAAATTTTCACCAAAAACCTTCTTTCTATCTATGGAAAATACAATAAAACCAATTTTTATCACTATTATAAAGGATTTGATTTCAGTTTATTTTTTGGATAAAATATATAATTGATAATAGGAGAAGCATGAATTTTGTATACTGAATTTCTAAGCATCAATTGCAGAGTCATCAGATATTCTTAAGGGAAAATTAATAATAAAAAAAAACTTAATAATAGCAATGGCATAAAAATGGGAAATAGAGAAGATTCTGTGTTAGATATTTAGAGAAATTTCTACTAATTTCTGATAACTTTCCTTGAGTATATGACAACTATTTGGTGTGTGATGCTTACTTGGAAGACTTAACGATTTTTCTTTTTGGTAATTTTATATATAGATCCTTCTATTTTTATTGAAGAAGTAAAATATGATTGGGTTCATTTTTTAACCTGGCTTCAATTGTGTGTAAGAGAATATTTTAAAATTATTAGCCCCGTCTTCTCATTGTACTTTGAACCTACATTAAAAATAAAAAAAAAACCCTGCAGTCTTTATTACAATGCCAACATTATTTTAATTCAACTGATACTTATTGTGGGTCTAACTTTGTGTCAGAAGTTATGGTAGGCATATTGCCTTTAAGCCTAGGTCTTATACAGCAGAAACACAGATAATTTTGAAATAGCACAGTGCGTGACATTATGATGTTATATGTTATGATGCAAATGACAGCTCACTATTCATAGTGAATATTTCTTTACTTTAATAAGTACTTTACTTTAAAATATTACTTTATTTTACTTTAAAATAGTTCTTTAATACTTTAAAAAGTATGACTTTAAGTAATAAAAAGTAATACTTTAATAAAAGTAATACTTTAATAAGTACTTTAGTACTTGAAAAACGATGACTTTTTCTAATACTAATATGTATTGTGAAATATACACTAGAGCCCACATACGTGTGCTATTTCTGTTTCTCAGTCTGTTAACTCCAGAGTAAACATCCAGGAGCACAGATTGTTCTTGGAGCTCATTGTATCTCACAAAACCAAACAAATCCCCAAAGGGACTTTATAAATTATGAGCTTAGTAAAACACATTAAAAAAAACAAATCTGAGCTCCCTCTGTGTATCAGTCATATATCATCATGTTAAGACCCAACCAAAAATCTATTTAGATTAGGTTAATTTTCATATAATTTCATTAAATGCATTCAAAGGGAGAGTCCTTTCTACCTGATTTGGGAGTCTCAGGCTGTTGCTCAAGTGTCATAATTCATTTCATTAGGAATTTGTCCTTAAGGGAGAGGATAGTATCTTTTACAATCTGAATTCTGAAACAATGCTAGCAGGAAATTATTTCTGGAGACTTCTTATCATCTATCTGAGAGATTTGGATGCACTCAAGTGTGAAACTGTGGAACTTTTGCTCAACATGAAGCTACCTTGGAGATGATGTAGTGGCTGCAGAAGAGCCGGTATGTTGCCCTTATTCCAGAGGTACTAAACCCGCTCAGGTCAATCTGATGGGTGTAAAGCCATGACATGACCATACAATTAACCATAGCAGAAAATAAACAGTACACTAAAATTGCCTATTACTACAACTGACAATGACGATAAAGTTTTAAGTTCCTACATTGACAGAGATGTGGCCTTACTTTTGATAGACAATTTAGTTCACTACTATGTAAACCATTAAAATATAAGTACAAAAAGATAGGAGCTTCAATTTTTGAGACAATAAAGTTGAATGCTTTGGAGAAACTTTTTTTAAAAAAAACACTGCCAAGTTATGTGTGGATAAGAATTATAAAAGAGAAAACAAAAATTAAATTGCATCACAATTGACCTAGTGTGGTTATGCAGAAAAGATGTTGCATAATTCTCATAAACCAATTCACATTCTTTTAATGTTTCTTGTATATCTGTTAATTCCTGAATATAATTTTTCATTTATTTTTCTAAGAATATTAATAGATTTAAAATTTTTGTGTTTACATCTACTGTATTGGCAATTTCCTCTGAGCTATATTTTCCCATATTGTTTTGCTTTCTGTGTTTCATAATGGCTACTTTCCTTAAATATCTAATGCTTCTTTACCTTTAACAGAGGATCACTGAATACTTAATGGAAAATTCATGAGTATGGGGAGGGCTTGTTGGCTGTAGTCTTTCCTATTAGATGACCTTATTGGGGCTCTTGCAATGTGAAACAAAATGACTGTTTAGATCCCAAGAGAAGAAGCTTCTGGTCACCTTCCTGGAGGGAATAGACTGAAATGTCATTGGGAGAAGAAGGCTGGGCTGTATTTTCAATATAGGACTCCGGTCCTCAACTGTGCCTTGTGTTCCCTGTTTGAGAGACCCTCTCTGTTTTTTACCCTCTCCAGTGAGTGAATATCTAGGCTTCTGCTTGAGGCCAGGAGAGGATCCAGGGGTCTGACTGGCAGATAGACTTTTAGCTAGTCTTCCTCTTTCAACTCTGCTTTCTCTAAACCTCACTTCCAGAGGCACCAAGAACCACCAGCTTCTTTATTAGTATTTCAGTGGTCTCACAGTACAAAATGGATTACTGATCTGCTCTCTCTCCATTGCTATGCTATGCTATGCTAAGTCGCTTCAGTCGTGTCCGACTCTGTGTGACCCCATAGACGGCAGCCCACCAGGCTCCCCCGTCCCTGGGATTCTCCAGGCAAGAACGCTGGAGTGGGTTGCCATTTCCTTCTCCAATGCTAGCTTTGAGTTAATCTTCCTCCATTGGTCTGACCCTTACTATGAACTGGCTTGCGTTCCAAACTCCAAAATTTCATCATCGAAACTCTTTTCTTTCTTTCTGTGAATTTTCTCTGTCTTTTTATTGTGATTTTCAAGGGATTTTGGAAGGGACCAAAAGAGAATGAGGATTCAATCTGGTATTCTTAAGAAAAAACTTCCATGCATTCTTCAATGACCTCAGTCCGTCTTCTGTCACTAACACCTTCCAAGTTGTCAAATCCAATATCCCCTTTCCTGTCCTCATGTATCTCTGTAACATTTGAGATGATTGACTGAAACCTCATTTTTGACGTTTCTTGAAACATTCTTGAAACGTTCTTCTTTTTTGTCTCTGGGCTTCTCTGTCTCCACAAGCTTATATCTGTAGTCCCATTGCTCTTCTCTAAACCATCATATCTTACATGGATTTAGATGATCTCTTAACTAATTTCCCTAACTTTTTGTCATCCTGACCCAGGCTGTGCTGCTTTCTTGCCTCATCCATGACCAGGTTTCTCTGGCTCCTTGTGCTTCACACACGGCAGCTGTCTCTTCTGTCTCAGGTCGAGCTTGTTCTTGTCTCAGAGCCATTTCTTCATCTGCATGCTCTTCACAGCAGTATCTTTTACATACGTCAAGTCTCAGATCAAATAACGTGTTCTCAGAAGAGATTACTTTTATAAAGTAACTCAGTCATGACTGCATCACCCTGTTTTTCCATTGTTACATTTATGATTACCTGAAATTTACTGTCTTATTTTATGTGTGAACTTGTCATTTATCTCCACTAAGATGTCAGCTTCATGAGGGCAAGATGAGAAACAATGAAATTGCATTACATTTTAGGAATGTGTACATCTTCTATGTGAAACAGCTCTGTATTTTTAAAGAATATTTTAAGCACAGAAGGGATGCCAGTTGGGGGAGGGCTATAAACATAAGAATGGAAGATGCAAACGATTAATAAAAAGAACAACAAAAAGGGTTTTTTGCTTGGACCGATGAAAATAGATACAAAATTAAAAAAAAATTCTGATAGGAAAATGATGGGTCTATGTATCATTTCTTCAAAAGATGTTTTGCAGAGAACACAGATTTATTTATTTAAAAATAAAAGTACCAATTCACATAGTAAATTTATGAAATTCATTAACTAAATAGTTTATATATGTGGAGATTTTAGTAGATATAAAAAAAGTCAACAAAGCTGATGGTTGATAAATTCACAGTTGATAAGAAAAGGTAAGATGTTTGGCATGTTGCCAAGCTTCCAGAGCGACACGAATGATGGCAGCATCTCACTAAACTTATCCCTTAAGTGCATCAGTCACAGACACATACTTCTTTGAACATTAGCTATGAGAGTATTTTTTTCTGTTTAACGATTTCTTAATTTCAAGATATTCCTTTAGAATCTCAGCTATCCATTGTGTGCATTATTATGGGAGGTGTCTTGATTTTTTCCCAATGAAATTTTGAAAATGTCTTCCATTTTAAAACAACATTGTGAAAAACATTTTTCTTTGAAAGTGTGAAAGGAATCCAAGGTGTTCTTAAAAAGGTACTTTTATTAAGTTTTTTTAAAGAAGAAGAAATAATTTCTACTTATTTGTAAAATTTTTATTATCTGGAAGGAGCATTATTCATTATTCTGTATTAGAGTACTTTTATTATTTTATTTTTCCATTGAAGTTCTTAACTCTGGATGATTTTGGTAGAAAAGAAATTTGTTGAAAGGGTACTGAGTAGTTCATAGAATCATTTATAACACTGGAGAAAACTAGAAAAATGGGAACGATAAAGCAAAGCATATAGCTTCGAAGCTAACATGCTGCAGAAGGTTGCTGGTGAGAATAGTTTCCACTGTTACCAAACACCAAACGAATGGTTTGCCCCTCTTAGTCACCTGGCATTGGCATTGCCCACTGCTGACACTGGCTACTAGACGACCCTCCTTCTACAGTTGTGAATGAATTCCCGGAGTTACTGCCAAAGCTGCCGCTGGGGTAAATTCCCATTACCAGTATCCAGCAATGGAATTTATGAAAGTGGGAATCTGGGTTTGGGGCTTCTGAAGAAGAAGGCTGACATTCACAGGAAGAGGAAAGGGAGTCCAGATGTCAAGGAGCTAAAAAAAAAAAAGACAAATCACTTTAGAACAAATCCTAGGATTTGTAAACTATAACATGATTTATTTCCTTGCTATCTTTCGATTTAAAGAGTAAACAGCATATATTATGTATGAAAAGGTTTTCACTTAATCATATTGTGAGCATTTTCACACTGTCCTCTTTTCCTTGCCTATAAATTAGGTCAAGGACATTATATATTTTTTTTTATTTCTGTGTTATTAGAGTTAAATAGGAGAAGGCAATGGCACCCCACTCCAGTACTCTTGCCTGGAAAATCCATGGACGGAGGAGCCTGGTGGGCTGCAGTCCATGGGGTCGCTAAGAGTCAGACACGACTGAGCGACTTCACTTTCACTTTTCACTTTCCTGCATTGGAGAAGGAAATGGCAACTCACTCCAGTGTTCTTGCCTGGAGAATCCCAGGGACGGGGGAGCCTGGTGGGCTGCCGTCTATGGGGTCGCACAGGGTCAGACACGACTGAAGCGACTTAGTAGCAGCAGCAGAGTTAAATAATTTGTTTTCTACCAGCAGTGTTTTTTAGTTTGTTTTATAAAGTTAATTTTTTATTGAGATACAATTTATATATAATAAAATTCAGGGAGCTTTTGTTGTTCATCATAACATTTTTGAGATTCACCCATGAAACTTTATGTATCTGTAGGTTTGCCTTTTAATTACCAAATAATATGCCATGTATGAATACACCACACTTTGTTTATCCATCTTCCATTGATGGACATTTCAGTTGTTTTGACTTTTTGGCTGTTTTGAACAAGAGTACAATGGATATTCATGTACAAGTATTTCTATGAATGTGTGGTTTTACTTCTTTTAGATAGATGCATAAGAATGGATTTATAGATTTGATGTACACTTAACTTTAAAAGATACTGTCAAGATACTGTTGTTTTTTATTTATTATTTTATTTATTTGGCCATGCTGTATGGCTTGCAGGATCTTAGTTCCCTGAGCAAGAATTGAACCCAGGCCCACTGCAGTGGAAGTGTAGAGTCCTAACCACTGGACCACCAGGGAAGTCCCCAAGTGGTTGTTTTTTAAATGGTTGTAATAGTTTTTATTCCCACAGGCAGTATATGAGAGCTCTTAGTGGCTCTGAGTCCTCACCAGCATTTAGTATTTGTAACCTTTATGATTGTAGGCATTCTAATGAATGTGGAAGGGTATCTTATGGTTTCAATTTTTATTTCTCTCATGAAGAGTTGTTTTGAACACCTTTTCATGTTCATGTTAGACAGTCATATATCTTTTTTGTAAAATGTTAAGTCTTTTGAACATGTTTATTGGATAGATTTCTTTATTATTGATTTGTGGAAGATGTTCATGTATTATGAATAAAAATCCTTTGTTAGACATATGTATGGTAAATATTTTCCCCCAGTCTGAATTTGTTTTCTTAAAGATATGTTTTAATGTACAGAACTTCTTTTTATTGAAGTGTAATTTATCACACTTTATGTTTAGTGTTTTGTATGTTCTAAGAAATCTTTATCTGCTCCAAGGGTGTAAAATTGTATTTCCATTTCTTCTAGACACTTTATTGTCTTATCTTTAATTTTAGGTGAATAATTATCCTTGAAATACTTTTTATATATAGAGTGATGTACAAATTTGAGATTTATTTTTCATAAGGATATCTAGTTGTTCCAGTATCATCTATGAACTTTCTTTCCCCAAAGAATTGCACTGCTGTCCTTGTGTAGAAATCAGTGCCCTCTGTGTATGTATCTATTTCTGGGCTCTCTAGTCTGTTTTATCTAGATCTACATGCCTTTCCTTACGGCCATACTACACTATCTTGCCCCTTCATGGATCACAGGCTTGTCATGGCCAAGGGGCTTGTGTAACTCAATGAAGCTATGAGCCATGCCATGCAGGGCTACCCAAGACAGACAGATCATAGTGAAGAGTTCTGACAATATGTAGTCTGCTGGAGGAGGACATGGCCTTGAGAACCCCATGACAGTATGAAAAAGCAAAAAGATATGACAACAGAAGATGAGCCCCCCAGATCAAAAGGTGTCTAACATGCTACTGGGAAAGAGCAGAGGGCAATTACTAATAGATCCAGGAAGAATGAAGCGGCTGGGCCAAAGTGGAAATGACGCTCGGTTGAGGATGTGTCTGATGGGAAAAGTAAATTCAGATGTTATAAAGAACAATATTGTAAGGCACCCTCGTGGCTCAGTGGTAAAGAATCCCCCTACCAATGCAGGAGACAAGGATTTGATCTCTGGTCCAGGAAGATCCTGGAAGCTGTGGAGCAATGAAGCTTATAGGCCAAAACTATTGCGCCTATGCTCTAGAGCTGCAACTACTGAGCCCCTGTGCCACAAACACTGAAGCCTGTGTGCCCTACAGCCCACACTCTGCAGCAAGTGAAGCACAACAGAGAAGCCCTCACTCCTCACAATTAGAGAAAGCCCACACAGCAATGAAGACCCGGTATAGACAAACAAATTTTTCTTTCAAAGAACAATACTGCATAGGAACATGGAATGATAGGTCCATGAATCAAGGTAAATTGGACATGGTCAAGCAGATGATCAGATTGAACATCAACATCTGAGGGAACTAAAATGGACAGGAAAGGGTGAATTTAAATCATGACCATTATATTTACTACTGTGGACAAGAATCCCTTAGAAGAAATGGAGTAGCCTTCACAGTCAACAAGAGTCCGAAATACAGTACTTGGGTGCAACCTCAAAAGTGACAGAATGATCTTGGTTCGTTTACATGGCAAACCATTCAACGTCACAGTAATCCAACTCTATGCCCCAACCGCTGATGCTGAAGAAGCTGAAGTAGACTGGTTCAATAAAGACCTACAACACTTTCTAGAAAGTGAAAGTCACTTAGTCGTGTCCAACTCTTTGCAACCCCATGGACTATACAGTCCATGGAATTCTCTAGGCCAGAATACTGGAGTGGGTAGCTTTTCCCTTCTCCAGGGGATCTTCCCAACCCAGTGATCAAACCCAGACCTCCTGCATTGTAGGCAGATTCTTTACCAGCTGAGCCACAAGGGAAGCCCAGGAATACTGGAGTGGGTAGCCTATCCCTTCTCCAGAGGATCTTCCCGATCCAGGAATTGAACCAGGATCTCCTGCACTGCAGGCGGACTCTTTGCCAATTGAGCTATCAGGGAAGCACTACACTTTTTAGAACTAACACCCAGAAAAGATATCCTTTACATCATAGGCGACTGGAATGCAAAAGTAGGAAGTCAAGAGATGCCTGGAATAGTGGACAATTTGGCCTTGGAGTACGAAATGAACTAGTCAAGAGAACATGCTGGTTATAGCAAACACCCTTTTCCAACAACCCAAGGGACAGCTCTACACACAGACATCACCAGATGGTTGATACTGAAATGAGATTGCAGCCAAAGATGGAACACCTCTATTCAGTCAGCAGAAACAAGATCTGGAGCTCACTGTGGCTTAGATCATCAGCTTCTTATTGCACAATTCAGCCTCAAATTAAAGAAAATAGGCAAAACCGCTATGCCATTCAAAGTGAAAAAAGTGAAAGTGAGAATCACTCAGTGGTGTCTGACTCTTTCCCACCCCATGGACTGCAGCCCACCAGGCTCCTCTGTCCATGGAATTCTCCAGGCCAGAATACTGGAGTGGGTAACCTTTCCCTTCTCCAGGGGATCTTCCCAACACAGGGATCAAACCTAGGCTTCCTGCATTGCAGGCAGATTATTTACCAACTGAGCCACAAGGGAAGCCCAGGAATACTGGAGTAGGTAGCCTAACCCTTCTCCAGCAGATCTTCCCAACCCAGCCATTCAGGTATGACCTAAATAAAATCCCTGATGATTATACAGTGGAGGAGACATATTAATAGGTTCAAGGGATTAGATCTAGTAGACAGAGTGCCTAAAGAACTCTAGACAGAGGTTCATAACATTGTACAGGAGGCAGTGATCAAAATAATCCCCAAAATAAATGCAAGAGGGCAAAGTGGTTGTCTGAGGAGACTTTACAAGTAGCAGAGGAATGAAGAGAAGCAAAAGGCAAGGGAAAAAGGGAAAGACATACCCAACTGAATGCTGAGTTCCAGAAAATAGCAAGGAGAGATAAGAAGGCCTTCTTAAAGGCAAAGAAATAGAGGAAAACAATAGAATGGAAAGGACTAGAGATTTCTTCAAGAACATTGGAGATATCAAGGGAACATTTCATGCAAGGATGAGCACAATAAAGAAAAGAAATTGTAAGGACCTAACAGAAGCAGAAGAAATTAAGAAGTGGCAAGAAATCACAAAACTATACAAGAAAGATCTTAATGACATGGATAACCACAGTGGTATGGTTACTCACCTAAAACCAGCCGAGACTGTGAAGTCAAGTGAGCCTTAGGAAGCATTACTACGAACAAAACTAGTGGAGGTTACAGAATTGTGGCTGAACTATTTAAAATTCTAAAAATGATGCAGTTAAAGTGTTGCACTCAATATGTCAGCAAATTTGGAAAACTGGAAAAAGTCAGTTTTCATTCCAGTGCCAAAGAAGGGCAATGCCAAGAAATGTTCAAACTATCATACAGTTGCACTCATTTCACATGCTAGCAAGGTTATGCTCAAAATCCTTCAAGCTAGGCTTTGGCAGTATATGAACTGAGGACTTCCAGATATACAAACTGAATTTGGAAAAGGCAGAGGAACCAGAGATCAAATTGCCAACATTCATTGGATAATAGAGAAAGCAAAGGAATTCCAGAAAAACATCTACTTCTGCTTCACTGACTACACTAAAGCCTTGGACTCTGGGAATCACAACAAACTATGGAAATTGCTTAGAGATGGGAATACCAGACCACCTTACCTGTCTCCTGAGAAACCTATGTGTGGGTCAAGAAACAACAGAACCAGACATGCAATATGGACTGGTTCAAAATTGGGAATGGAGTATGAAAAGGCTGTATGTTGTCACCCTGCTTATTTAAATTCTGTGCAGAGTTCATCATGCAAAATGCCAGGCTGGATGAAGCACTAACTGAAATCAAGATTCCTGGGAGAAATTTCAACCACCTCAGATACGCTGATGATACCACTCTAATGGCAGCAAGTGAAGAGGAACTAAAGAGCCTTTTGATGTAGGTAAAGAGGAGAGTAAAAAAGCTGACTTAACATTCAAAAAACGAAGATCATGGCATCTGGTCCCATCACTTCATGGCAAAATAGATGGGGAAACAATGGAAACAGTGACAAGAGTTTATTTTCTTGAGCTCCAAAATCACTGCAGACAGTGACTGCAGCCATGAAATTAAAAGAAGCTTGCTCCTTGGAGGAAAAGCTGTAACAAACATAGACAGCATATTAAGAAGCAGAAACATCACTTTGCTGACAAAAGTGTGTATAGTCAAAGCTATTGTTTTTCCAGTAATCATGTGTGGATATAAGATTTGGACCATAAAGAAGGCTGAGCGCCAAAGAATTGGCGCTTTTGAATTGTGCTGGAGAAGACGGTTGAGAGTCCCTTGGACTGCAGGGAGATCAAACCAGTCAGTCCTAAATGAAATCAACCTTGAATATTCATTAGGAGGTCTGATGCTGAAACTCCAATACTTTGGCCACCTGATGTGAAGAGCCAACTCACTGGAAAAGACCCTGATGCTCGGAAAAATTGAGGGCAAGAAGAGAAGGGGACAACAGAGGATGAGATGATTGGATGGCATTACTGACTCAATGCACATGAGTCTGAGTAAACTCGGGGAGATTGTGAAGGACAGGGAAGCCTGGTGTGCTGCAATTCATGGAGCCGAAGAAACTAGTCTGTCACTGTTTCCAATTTTTCCCCATCTATTTGCCATGAAGTGATAGGACCAGATGCTGTGATCTTAGTTTTTTGAATGTTGAGTTTTCAGCCAGATTTTTCACTCTACTCTTTTACCTTCATTAAGCTCTTTAGTTCCTCTTCCTTTCTGCCATTGTGTCATTTGCATACCTGAGGTTACTGATATTTCTCCCAACAATCTTGATTCCAGCTTGTGCTTCATTCAGCCTGGCATTTTGCATGTACTCTGCATACAAATTAAATAAACAGGGTGACAGTACACAGCCTCGTTGTATTCCTTCCCCAATTTGGGACCAGTCTGTTGTTCCATGTCCAGTTCTAACTGTTTCTTCTTGAGCTGCATACAGTTTTCTCAGGAGCCAGGTAAGATGGTCTGGTATTCCCTTGTCTTTAAGTATTTCCCACAGTTTGCTATGATCCACACAATCAAGGGCTTTAGTGTAGTCAGTGAAGCAGAAGTCGATGTTTTTCTGGAATACTCTTGCTTTTCCTATGATCCAACGGATGTTGGCAATTTGGTCCCTGTTTCATCTGCCTTTTCTAAATCCAACTTGTACATCTGCAAGTTCTCGGTTCATGCTCTCTTGAAGTTATTCTCAGTGGTGGTGAGGGCTGAGAAAAAAGGATACTCATAAGTTGCTGGGAGTGACATAATCTTCCTGAATGGCATTTCAGCAGTGTGTTAATTGCCTTAAAATTGTGCAAACCCTTTGACTCAACAATTCTATTTCTAGAAATTTGTCCTATAGTAAAAAAAAAAAAAGTGTTTTTTAACTTTTACTTTAAGAATATTTATTAGGATTTTGTTTAGTGAAGGATTAGAAAATTATAAATGCTTATTTGAAGAAGATTGTTGTGAATAAATTTTTGTATATCTATACTATGAAATAGTATATTTATATATAAATTTATATATATCATGTAAAAAATAATGAAAAATATTTGCACTTTTAAAATCATGGCTAGACCCTTCACAAATCCAATCTCTACCCTGTTAAAAATGCCCACTTTTCTGAGTTTTGGGTTTATTTTCCTTTGTTTATTATAATTCTACTACATATGTTTATAATTTTAGTATACTATATATACAAATACAAACATTAAACATTACTGCTTTTGAAGTGAATTTATTTAGATGGGAAGTATATTTAGGATATACTGGATTTTTAAAAATCCAATTAGAAATCTGCATATTCAGAATAATCTCATTTTTTGTGGAAAAAAATCTGGGAGGATATACAACATTGTTACTAGGTTGTAACAATTCTGGGTAGTGGGGTAATATCTGATAATCTAGATATCTTACTTTTACTAACTTATTTTATGGATTAGTTAAATCAGTAAAGGTGCTTATTGCATAGAAAACTATGGTTAGAAAGGATTATTTAAAAGGTAGTGTCCATTGAGGAAACCAGAATTGAAAGAGACACATGTACCCCAGTGTTCATCGGAGCACTGTTTATAATAGCCAGGACATGGAAGCAACCTATATGTCCATCAGCATACGAATGGATAAGAAAGCTATGGTACATATACACAATGGGATATTACTCAGCTATTAAAAAGAATGCATTTGAATCAGTTCTAATGAGGTGGATGAAACTGGAGCCTATTATACACAGCAAAGTAAGTCAGAAAGAAAAACACCAATACAGTATATTAATGCATATATATGGAATTTAGAAAGATGGTAATGATGATCCCATATACAAGACAGCAAAAGAGAAACAGCTGTAAAAAACAGACTGTTGGACTCTGTGGGAAAAGGCGAGAGTGGGATGATCTGAGAGAATAGCATTGAAACATGTATATTATTATATGTGAAATAGATCACCAGTCCAGGTTTGATGCATGAGGTAGGGTGCTCAGAGCTGGTGTACTGGGATGACCCTGAGAGATGGGATGGGGAGGGAGGTGGGAGGGGGGTTCAGGATGGGGAACACATGTACACCCATGTCTGATTCATGTGAATGTATGGCAAAAACCCACAATATTGTAAAGTAATTAGCCTCCAATTAAAGAAATTAAAAAAAATAAATATATAAAAGTGTCATCCTTAGTACATTTTTCACTTCTAATTATTAAAGTAAAAACAACTACTAGTTGTCTTAGGAAAAGTAGAAGATGATTAAATTATACTTTTATTTACTTAGTACAACACACTCATGTTCGGTTTAGGCACAAATGAAGGCAATAATATTTTTGTGACCTTTATTTCACTTGCATCACTGTGGAAAGGTTTCCTTACCCCTGTAAAAGACAGTAAGGAAATACCTGCATAAAATGTGAGAATGCAAAGAGAATTCACAGAAGCACTTTAACCAGACGCCCAATCCCCTATTCTTGATAAGGGCAGGGTAGTGAGACCATACATTCTGCCTTATATTTATCAAGTCTTGGTATCTGGTTTCAAAGAAATTTGTACACATCAGTAAGTTAGACATTAGGTGACTTATTAAAACGAGTAAGATATGATCTATTGCCTCAAGGAGTGTCCAGTTCAGCGAGGAAGTGGACCACTGATCAGCTGATTACAGTTAAGGTAGAAGTTGGGGATAGAGATGAGCACAGAGTGCAAAGAGAGGTAGAGGGGTGACCTTGTTCACAACAACGGGCATGTGGGTGTCAGGGAAGTTTTCTGGAAGATATTTCTGGGAGCTTTACTTTGAAGGGCCACCTAGATTTAGCCAGATTGACTGTCCTTCAGCTTCCCGCAGTAACCTGGCATTTACTCTTTGAATTAAGCATCTTTCACCCAGTCTTGAGAGCAGGAGGTGGGCCACAGTGAACTTAGAAACAGAGAAGGCAGAGCTCATCCCCCTCCTGACTCTTTTTCTGCCAGACCTACTGGACTCACACCCCACATGCCCTAGCTTTGGCAGTCCCTCCCTCCCAGTCTATTTTGCTCTGCTTCCTGATTAGTGAGCTTTGTAAGCTCACAGGGAAACTGAAGGCATGCTATGACAGAGGTCCTCTTTAGCTCATTTTCTGCTGGCAGATATCCTCTATCAGAAGCAATATTGATCTTTTTCTTACACAGATAGGTTTGTGATTGTTACTGAGTTTTTAAAACCTAGAGTATGTGTTGTTAGAAATCACATTTAGTGAAAAATCTGAAGAATAGCAAGTCAATGACTGACATGAAAATCAGTGTTGACTGAGAATGTGGAAGTACGGGGCTGTGATTGGGAGGGAACACACAGGACTGCCTAAGGTCCATTCCATCAGTGTTTCTTAAGGTGGGTGCTCAGGTGTTCATTCTTCTTGAAAATGAAGATTTATATTTCATACAGTCTTCTGTATTTATGAAGCATTTTATAATTAAAAGAAAAAATAGTTAAGTAAAGAAGGAAGGAGGGTGAGTATGGTGAAGAGTTGGGGGTGGTGGTGGAGGTGGTGGAGGTGAAATACACATCATGAGGAGGGTCCACTTTGTTTACTATTATTGCCCCTAAAATGGCCCTCTTGTCTCTCATCTGCCCTAAAGCATTAATGATAAATACTTATCTGTATAAGAGGCTTTGCTAAGCAAAATGCTCAGTGAATTGGATGTGGAACTTAGAATACTTCAGAAGGGCCTACCGGATATGAATGCTGTAGAGCCAAAGCATTGAACAAATGCAGCATAAAAGGATTTGCATTACGTTCCAACCACAGAGCAAGTGCATTTAATGGAGTTATAAGGGAACCATGGGAATTGTGTGTTTATATAAAGTAGAGTTCAAAGGGAGTTGCCAGGGTTTCAGTTGGGAAAGGGTTTGTGGAGGAGGCAGGATTGCTGGAGCCATTTAATAGAAGCAGGAGAGTTTGAACTGGAGGGAAGAAAATGTTTCAGGCTTTGAATTATTTGTGGTCCTGTTGCTGTTTTGACTATTAGGGGAGCAGGAACTGCCTGCATGGTGATCTCCCCAGGCCTGCAATGGATTGAACAGGAATGCTCCACTGTGGCTTCCACTCCTCTCTGGCAGTCCTTTCCCCAAACCACAAAACCCAAATGAATGTGCTTTTCTTCTAAATAGGCATGACTTTGAATATGAAACCAAAATTTTTGGTTTGAGAAGAGTCAACATTTTGATGGCATTTATATTTCTGGTGGTTATTTTTCAAGTGCAGCAGTAAAGATAAACTATCCTCCTCCATCTGCGCTTACATCTTTCTATAGTTAGCCGAAAAGTGGTGCTCATCTTGTTTATCACCCATTTTTGTCTGCTTGGTGTTTACTTTTAGATCTCTTTCTCAACAATGGGAGCATGTCCGCTCCTTGGCATTCAGATTCATGTTGTGATGGGAGAAGAGAAAATGTTACCAAAGACCTTATGAGTCAGTGTTCCGGAACATGATTTCAGCATCTAACTCTGTTTTCTGCTTCTTTCTTTATGCTCTTGTCCCTTTTCATCATCCTTCCTCCTCCCCCATGTCCCAAGGTCTTCTCGTTCTTCTACCCTCACTCTAGCAAAAGGCTTCATATTTAGGAAGACTGATCAAAGTTCCTCGAAGAGAAGGCTTGAGATAATATATCACTCCCACCCTGTTGTACATCACAGGAAATTTTGCCTATATTGACTAGAGGGTGAAGGACATACTTATGTGTCCTTTGGAAGGAATGATGCTAAAGCTGAAACTCCAGTACTTTGGCCACCTCATGTGAAGAGTTGACTCATTGGAAAAGACTCTGATGCTGGGAGGGATTGGGGGCAAGAGGAGAAGGGGACGACAGAGGATGAGATGGCTGGATGGCATCACTGACTCAATGGACGTGAGTCTGAGTGAACTCCAGGAGTTGGTGATGGACAGGGAATCCTGGCGTGCTGCAATTCATGGGGTCGCAAAGAGTCGGACACGACTGAGCGACTGATCTGATCTGATAAAGAGCAGTTTAAATTACTGCTTCCCAGATGCTGCTAGTGGTAAAGAATCTGCCTGCCAATGAAGGAGACTCAAGAGATTATGGTTTGATCCTTGGGTTGGGAAGATCACCTGGAGGAGGCGATGGCAACCCACTTCAGTATTCTTGCCTGGAAAATTTCATGGATAGTGGAGCCTGGGAGTTTACAATCCATAGAGCCACAGAGTCAGACACGACTGAGCAGAGCACTGCTTACAGTTGGCCCTGATAAAGGAGTCAGTTTACTTGTTTTTGATAGAAATTTTATCCACTCATGGTAGAGGTATGATGGAATAATTTTTATATGCTCTATGTAGAAAATAACATTAAAATATCATCATAGGGCTATAGCATGCAGCTAAAACATGCAGGAAAATATAGAGGCATATTCACTAAAACTTATTTATTGATTTTATGACATGATATTGTCAGCTTTTAAAAATTGGTCTTATTTGTTGAGATTTAAATTCTCTCTATAGATATTTATCTTTGCACTCTATGTTCATAATTTTAAGTTTTATTTTCATAACAAGAAACCCCCAAATTGTAAAAGCTTCCGCCTTCACAATACTTGCATCTGCCCCTGATGCTCAGGGAAATGAACAATTGCAAATGTGAAAGCTGAACAGGTTAAGCTTTAATAAGGAAATTTATTTCCATATCCACATAGGAAGATGAAACATTGCTTCTCTTATGCTGTATTTATGATGTTTCTGATTCTGCTTTCTAACCCATCAAAAACATAAAAAATTGTTTCCTGCTATTGTGTACAACCATCTTTCCAAATAGTCAAATTCATGTTACACTTACTCTTTAGAGCACCAGCCACCCTAATTCTGAACTGTGCTTTTTGATTTACTGGAAACCAGCCCAGTGGGCATTGCCCTTGTGTACCCATTTTGATATAGTGCTTCCATGAACTGATATTTAATGAATATTTAATAGAGTGTGTTCAGCTAAATTAGGTCAGCAGCTAAGGTGGTAGGGGAGCGGTATTTTTTTTTTTAAATGCTGGAGCAGCTTCAGATATCAAAGCACATTAGAAAACGGAGACCTTGACAGAGTAAACAATAGGGATTGCCCTCTTCCCTCCCCTCCCCTCCTCCCCACCTTTGCCAGAGGACTCAGGAGCTGCTTCAAATTCCTGAAACATCTAAGAGGTATTTCAGTCAGTAGAAGCTTGGGCCTAATGCTGATGTGAAAACACAGGGAGAGAGGAGTTATAACCCTTCAGCCTGAATGCTTTGGAGGGTGTGGGGACTCACCGAGTTAGCAGAGTGGATACAAATTGTTGTAGAACATCGGAGGATTTAGTGGTGACTTGGCATTGGTTCTGCAACTTGCATTCAAACGGTTCAGGAAGAAAAATGAGAGATAAAGCAAAGATGATGCAAGTTCACACTGGGAAGACTAGATGAACGGTACACGGAAATTTTCTGTACCACTCTTGAAATTTTTTGTACATCTGAAATTATGTAAAAATAAAAAGTTAAAAAATGACAGCTACAATAAACTAAAAACTGAAGAAGACAATAAAAAAGCAGTATGGGTCACCATTTTCAGCCTACCTTTTTCCTTAGTATAATGAAAACACTGACACAAACAATTTAAATAAAGGATTGGATCCATCTCTATGGCATACATTACAGAAAGCTGGGCACCACTGTTTTGGTAATAAATTATTTTAAATGCTACCAACCTGACAGAATTGGGACTCTGTGAATGAAAGGAATTTGAGTCTTTTAGGACTTGACAGAGGATTTCACATTTCAATCTACATAGATACTATAAGCCGTGTTACCCCTCAAGTTTTTTGAAAAGTGGGATAAAGTTAGAGGTCCTAAGCATTCCAGCCTGTTATCCTGATTTCATTGTTGTTATCATCATTTTTCACTGTTTTATATTCCCTAACTAGTTGTGTGTGTATATATATATATATAAAATATATATAATTTTATATAAAATTATATTATACATATATAATATAAAACTGTTATGTAAAACAGGTGAATATTTTAACACTAGCCCCACCAAGGCTTCCCTGGTGGGGCTAGTGGTAAAGAATTCATCTGCCAATGCAGGAGACATAAGAGATATGGATTCGATCTCTGGGTGGGGAAGATACCCAGGAGTAGGAAATGGCAAACTGCTCCAGTACTCTTGCCAGGAGAATCTCATGGATAGATGAGCCTAGCGGGCCGCAGTTCATGGGGTCACAGAGTCAGACACGACTGAGTTTCTGAGGAGCATATATATATGTGTAATTTGTCTTGGGTTATAGCCTTTATAAAACAAAGTAGGTGCCATTGATAAACTTAGCTGAAGGTTTTGCACTGTGCTAGAGGAACGAAAGTTCTGTTCACTAAGTGGAGGAGAGCTTTGACTGGGGTAAGGCCAGCCAGTCTGTTGTGTGGCTCTGAGGACAATACTGGCCAAAGAAGAGGGGTATAAAAAAGCAAAGAAAGATGCAAAACCACTTTCCTTATGGTGTCCCTGCATTCAGAAAAAGAAGAGGAAACACTTTTCCTTTGTTTCCTCTTTTTTCACCTCCTCTGCCTTCCTCCTTCCTTTTCTCCATGACCTTCTATTTCCAGAACTTCAGATAGGTCTCCTCTACTGTTCTTCTGCTGTGTTATTTTAAATAGACATTTAATATGCTACAAAATTTAAAAGTGTTAACAATTTTCACCATTTACTACATCTCCTAAAAGATATTTATGTGTTTCTAAGCAACTACTTTTGGAGAAGGAAATAGCAACCCACTCCAGTGTTCTTGCCTGGAGAATCCCAGGGATGGGGGAGCCTGGTGGGCTGCCGTCTATGGGGTCGCACGGAGTCGGACACGACTGAAGCAACTTAGCAGCAGCAGCAAGCAACTACTTTAGTGGTAACTTTAGGAACAAAGACTGTAAACTAAGAAATACATTGTGCAGTTTTACTTTTGAATTAAAACAACTTTCCAGTTTTGTACATACTCAGGTACAGCGATGAAGAGGAAACCTGACCTAGCTGGGATATTGGGACTCTTAAGTTTCATGTTCTAGTGAAACAGCTTTATCTATTCTTATTGAACTATAGTTGGTTTACAATATTATATTAGTTTCAAGTGTACAACATAGTGACTCAGTATTTTTATAGGTTACACTCCATTTATAAGTATTATAAAATATTGGCTGTATTCCCTGTGCTCTACAATACACCCTTGTATCTTGTTTATTTTGTACCTCTTAATCCTCTAAGCCTATCTTGCCCCTCCCTCATCTCTCTTCTCACTGATAACTGCTAGTTTGTTCTCTATATCTGTAAATCTATTTTGTAATATTTATCCATTTGTTTTATTTTTTAAATTCTTCATATAAATGATATCATACAATATTTGTCTTTGGTAGTGCCTCAAAAAGGTTTATGTAGGTTATTACATGATCCAACAAGTCTACTCCTGGTTATATACCAAATAGAATTTAAAACATATTTTAACACACACACACACAAATTGGCTCACAAATGTTCATAGTAATATTTTTCTTATTAACTAAAAAGTAGAAACAACCCAAATATCTATACACTGGTATGATATACCCATACAATGGAATGTTATTCAAACAAAAAGAAATGAGATCCTGATATATTCTACAACATGGATGAACCTTAAAACCATTAAACTTAGTGAGAGAAGCCAACCATAAAAGATCACTCATTGGATGCTCAATTTGCATGAAATAGACATATCCATAGAGAGAAAAAATTGATTAGTTGTTGCCAGGGGCTGGGGAAGTAGAGGGAGAATGGGGAGTGTCTATTAATGGTTAAAGGGTTTGTTTTATGAGTAATGAAAATGTTCTGGAATTAAATAGTGGTGATTGTGGTACAGCTTTGTGAATATATTAAAAAAATAACTTTTAAATGGTACATTTTATGATATGTGAATTGTATCTCAAAATGAAACATGTTTTTAAAAGCTGTTACTCTACTGAGATGTAAACATTGAGGTTGCTATCTATTAATCAAGGAACTGAGAAGATTTTAATTATTGAACAAGGAAAATCCAGGGGCCTGACTTGGATTAAACATCTTTAGTTATCTATTCCTGCCTCACTATTACTTTAGAGAGTATCCATCGCCCCAGAGCTAACTAGATCCTCATCTTGAGGAAGAAATAGACCAATGGCAGTCTTTATCATGATCCCTACAGAGCACCTGTATGGATTCCACAAGACTTAGAGGCCAACACTCATCTGATGCTGGACAGCTCAGGAAGGGGCAGGATTTGACCTTGATTGAGTCTTAACATTCAAGAATAAGGAAGAAGAAGTGAGAAATACAGGTGCCAAGACAGTGAAACAGCAAATACAGGGCTTCTTCTGGGGTGGGAAATGTGTCTTCTAGTTTGCTCATCCATAGGAGTAAGGATATAGGAATACTGGTAAAATGCAGAAAAGGTTGTGTTAGATTGAGGAGTTACACCTTGAATGCCAGGTTTCAGAGACAGAATCAAGCTAAGAGAATTCCACTTGTGCCCTGGACTTTCTATAGGTCAATGAGTGAAGTTAGATAATTTACTTCACTCTTTGTGCTGAAGGTTATTTTTCTATAATGGGAGATACTGAAATTGATTTCTACAGTGTTTTATTTGGGTTAATTCTGTATTTGTTTCCTATTACTGCTATAACAAATTAGCACAAACTTAGTTGCTTAAAACAACATAAACTTGTTATTTTATAGTTCTAGAAGTCAGAAGTCTAAAATCAAGACATTACAGAGCAGCATTCCTTCTGGAGGTTTTAGGAGACAATTTGAGAAACTGTTTCCTTGCTTCTTCCAGCTTCTAGAGGTCATCTGCATTTCTTACCTCATGGTCCTGCCTCTATTTTCAACGTGCCTCATTCCAACCTCTGGTCCCATTGCCACATCTCCTTTTTAAACTTTGACACTCTTGCCTCTGTCTTATAAAGGTCCTTGTAGTTACATTAAACCCCCAAACCTGAGGCTTCTCTGGTGGCTCAGATGGTAAAGAATCTGCCTGAAATGCAGGAGACCTGGGTTTGATCCCTGGGTTGGTAAGATCCCCTGGAGAGGGCATGGCAACCCACTCCAGTATTCTTGCCTGGAGAATCTCCATGGACAGAGGAACCTGGTGGGCTCTCCATGGAGTCACAAAGAGTTGGACATGACTGAGCAACTTTCGCTTAAGATATACAGATTTCAAATGGGTTCCATTCTAGATCTTAAGAAGTGGGGTCCAGGAATATGCATTTTAAACAAACTTTTCCAAGTTTGAGAATCCCTACTATGAGAAAAGACATGTCACTCAAAATTTTTGTGGATAAGTACAGGAGTGAGATTTTAACATAAACTTGAGCTTTTTAAAATCATGTGACAGTTAAGCTCTGTTAAGGGCTACTTAAGTATTGGTCTACATTTGCTCTTTTTTTTTTGTAACAGAAAATTCTGCAAATAATTTGGATCAAAAAATGGAAAACAAAAGCAAATAGTTCGGGTGTGAAAGTGAGGGAAACCTGTTTCTGTAATCTATGAATCACCCTAATTACTAAACTCCTTTGCTTGTTGGGGGAATTCCGCTTTAACATACCTGCTTTTGATACTGAAAGCTCAGCTTCTCTGTGCACTGGTGCCGAGTCAGATCTTGGAATTTTGAGTGAAGCAGAAAAGGATAGTCATATTGCTTTGCCAGCAAAGGCAACCACAATGGGCTAATGCCCTCAAGACTCTGTCCCCAACTTGGGGAAGATAGTGAGAAGTTTTCTAGTAATTGTTCAAAGACAGCATGATCAGCTTGTTGACATTCTTCTGATGGGTTGGTAGTAAGTAGAAATCAACGTCATCAACCTTCACATCTAATTGGTCTGGGGTCTTCATACTTGTGGGCAGCATACCATCATTAATCATAAACTTCTCCCATCTGGCAGTGGTTTCAGTCTCTACAAAATAGCTCAAAGATATTGTTGTGTGTATCCAGTGATGGGGAAACAGGACCTTGGTTCAAGGCTGCTCCTGACTGTTTCTCTCTGGTCTCACATCCTCTCCCTTCACTAATTAACAACTGCTTGTATCTGCCCAGTGGAACTCAGAGAAGGCCATGGAGGCTGAATGAAGGTTGTTTCCTATAACCAAAGACATGGTGGACAAGAAAGGCCTTGTTCCAGGAGCCCCACTATGCCCTGCATAGTACCACGTTCCCATGGCATAACCTGCCAGGAGAGAAGCCTTTTGAACCCTGATGCAAGGATTCAAAGTGACTGACTTAGGGCATCTTAGATGGGTCCAGCTTGGGAAGTAGCTAATAGTTGCAGTCATTATAGTGGTGTTTATATACATATATATATATGTAAAAAATATTATCTATATAACATTTTATTTATTTATTTTTGCGTGTGCTGGGTCTTCATTGCTGTGCAGGCTTTTATCTAGTTGCCGTGAGTGGGGGCTATTCTCTAGTTGCAATGTGTGGGTTTCTTCATCGCTGTGGCTTTGGTTGTCGTGGAGCATGGGCTGTAAGGTGCACGGTTTTCAGTAGTTGTGGTTCCCGGGCTCTAGAGCACAGGCTCAATAATTGTGGCACACAGGCTTAGTTGCTCCAGGACACATGGGATCTTCCTGGACCAGGAATCAAATCCATGTTTCCTGCATTGGCAAATAAATTCTTTATCACTGAGTCATCAGGGAAGCCCCCATTCTAGTGTTTTTAAAACTGGAGTACAGTTAAGAATTCTCTTTTTGCTTGTGTGCAAAGCTCATTCAATATGTTTAAACTCATGGCACCCACTTTAGTGATAATTAAGAGTTGGAAGAGAGTATAGAAACATTCTAATAATATTTAGTAGAAAGAGCTTGAGCTTTGGAGACAGACTTGGGTTGGAAGGACATTTGGTTTTTCCAATTACTTGCTGGGAAATCTTAACTACTTAATCCTTCTAAGCTTCAGTTTCCTCTTCTGTATATTATGCATAATAAATCTTGACTTGTGGACTTGTTAAAAGGAATAAATGAGACTTAAATAAAGTCTCTGTCATGTTAGTTCACACATAGTAAATATTATTATCTCCCTTTTTATACAGAGGAGAAATTCTTAGCAAAAACCCCTCTGTTGTGTGTCTTCCCTAAATAATACAGTTGACTAGCCTAAACTCTGAGGGTAGAACTGACGGCTTTTAGTTGGAACCTAGTTCTTTGCAGAATCACAGTAATGTGGCTAATATAGTAATTAGAAACAGTAACAATTTTCCTGTTATAAAGGGGTGCTTCTAGCTGACTATTACCTGTAATGGCCCAAATCATCGTATTTCCTTTTACTCCTCTTTCTTTGGCTACATAATTAAATTTACAAGCAACGAGGAGGTCAGTACAGGGCAGGGCACAGCTTATGTGGCAGTAGCAATAAAATGCTTTAGAGCAGATAATTCACTACTTCAAATGAGAAGGAGATGCTGAGGATGGTTACTCTCTGGCCAGCTGTAGGTGGTACAACTCCATGGACTTAAATATGATTCTAGAACCACGCTGTTCAGTGTAATCGTATCTAGCGATATGAAGCTATTTGAAATAAAATTAAAATGAACTAAAATTAAGTAATTTTTAAAAACTTGGTGATTCAGTTGTACTGGTCACATTTCAAGTGCTGAGAAGTCACATGTGATCAGTGACCGCTGTATTGAATGGCATAGAGCATTTTCATCACCAGCATTGTGTTAGAGCACCTATATGTTAAGGTTGCTCAATTAAGAATTGTTAATTATTCAACTATATATTGGGGAAAAGGGTGGGCTGTGCTATGAGAATAAGCTGAGAGGAAGAGTACAGGAAGAAAGAGAAAATAGAGTTTGTCTTTCTGGATTGACATCTGGTAATTGACAGTTGAAGCGAGAATAAACCATCCCTTAGGACAGGAAGCAGAAACACCCTGGCTAAAGAGTTCATTATACTTAAGTCTGAAAGGCTGGGGATGGTACGTCTGATACAAAGGTCTGGCAGTCAGTGCGCCTACTAGGCTCCCAGTGGGTTCCTGCTGGCAGCTGTCACCATGACAACGCTCAAGATGAAGGCTGAAGCCCTGAAAGTAGCTGCTCTCACTCGGTTGCCCCACACCTCACACTTACGCTGAGTGGCCTTAACCACAGTCTAATCAATCAATCACTGTGAAATCCCCAGAGAGCTCAATTTAAGTACAATTTATTGCAGTAAAAAGTAAGACTTGGAAAAAATTTCAGGCATTAAATCTAATCAGCAAATGTAATGTTCAGCCTCTTTCTGTTAAAAAATCAAAACATAAATTTCATGGTATGCTTGTTGCTGTATTTGATCCTTAGGTAAGAAGTGGTGTCCCTTTTCCTTGCATTAAGATGACATTTCTCATTCAGGCTAACTGTGGTAGTTATTGGTACTGTTCAGCGTTTGCTTTCTTTCCAAGCACTTAGTAGGATATCATTACCAAGCCCCTTTGTTTCTATGAAAGATTAAATTATCTTTGTTGGGAGTCAATTAAGATAATAGGAAGTAAAATGCAATTCTATTTCTGTCCATGTAATTTATTTTGGTCAATGCAATGGTCCTGGAACTAATATGTGACTTCCAGCCAGAAATCTTTAAGAATCAGTACATAATTAACCACCTTTTTCCTGCTGCCTGCAATGTTTCAGATGCTGGAAGGTTCCATGGCTCCATGGAACCTGCTGAGGGCAGCTTGGAGCAGAGTGCCCTCCCCCCCATTAAAGATGGACCTGAAGTGAGACCAGGTTTCAAACCAATGAGATTTAGAAGCTTGTTTGATGCTAAACATAAAATATTTTCAAATCTCTTGGCTAAAACAGTGGATATGCAAAAATTTAAAAAAGAAGAGTGAAAAATCTAATAAGAATGAACAATTTCAATGTAAACTGTCCATCTCAAGAGTACCCAATCTATTACTGGTCAGTGTAAATGAAAAAAATCACTTTAATAGTGTGATTACTTCCATGCCAATATCATTTATCTTACCAGCAAAATTTATTAGTCTTGGTTTAAAGTAAAAAATTAGCCTTGCACTAGCAACTGAATTTCTCTATTCATACTCCTTGATGAAAAAATCCACACAAAGACATCTGATGATACCTATATATAGATGCTGCATGCTTAGTCGGTTCAGTCCTGTCCCACTCTTTGCGACCCCGTGGAGTGTAGACCACCAGGCTTCTCTGTCCATAGGATTCTCCAGGCAAGAATACTGGGGTGGGTTGCTATTTCCTCCTCCAGGATATATAGATACTGAATTAAAAATTTTAATTTAATATATAGATATTTAATTTTAAAATAAAATACTCCAGTCCTTATGTTTAAAAAAAAAAAAAAAAACACATACGCAGCCTATGGGAAAGGTAGGTGATATATAGTTAGTACATTATTTAACCTTTTGAAGATTATTTGGGGGGAAATCCTGGGGAATAATGTGGAAAACATATATTTTATTTTTACTATTTTAGACACAGTTGTTTAAGTTTACCAGCTCATTCATGAAGTAATGTAGTTGATTTTGAATGATTTATGGATGTTTCAAAATGCCAAATAGATTTTTAATGTGTTAATACTTGCCACAAAGTTATAGTCCAAATAATAAAGCGAAAAAAAAAATTCAAGATTGTTTTGAACAATGACAGCCTCCTTATGGGGCTTCTCATGTGGTGCAGTGGTTAAGAATCCACCTGCAACGCCGGAGATGTGGGTTCCATTCTGGATTGGGAACATTCCCTGGAGGAAGAAATGGCAACTTACTTCCGCATGTTTGCCTGGAAAATCCCATGGACAGAGGAGCCTGGTGGGCTATAATCCATGGTATCGCAGAGGAGTCGGACATGACTTAGCGACTGAATAACAACAACAACCAAACCTCCTCATTTTAAGCATATAGTCTTCAAAAAATGCAACTCATTTATGTATATCAATTCTGTCGTGTGTGTGTACTTGTGTGTGCACCTCATCCATCACCTCAAATAGTTTTTAAAATTAGATTTAACTATCACTACAGATGGTGACTGCAGTCATGAAATTAAAAGACGCTTACTCCTTGGAAGGAAAGTTATGTCCAACCTAGATAGCATATTCAAAAGCAGACAAACATTACTTTGCCAACAAAGGTTCGTCTAGTGAAGGCTATGGTTTTTCCTGTGGTCAGGTATGGATGTGAGAGTTGGACTGTGAAGAACGCTGAGCGCCGAAGAATTGATGCTTTTGAACTGTGGTGTTGGAGAAGACTCTTGAGAGTCCCTTGAACTGCAAGGAGATCCAACCAGTCCATTCTGAAGGAGATCAGCCCTGGGATTTCTTTGGAAGGAATGATGCTAAAGCTGAAACTCCAGTACTTTGGCCACCTCATGGGAAGAGTTGACTCATTGGAAAAGACTCTGACGCTGGGAGGGATTGGGGGCAGGAGGAGAAGGGGACGACAGAGGCTGGATGGCATCACCAACTCGATGGACGTGAGTCTCAGTGAACTCCGAGAGTTGGTGATGGACAGGGAGGCCTGGCATACTGCGATTCATGGGGTCGCAAAGAGTCGGACACGACTGAGTGACTGATCTGATCTGATCTGATCTGATAAAAGTTTAAAAATGAAAATGTTAAAAGCAATTGTATTCCTTTATAATCACAAATCCTAACATTGGACTCTAGACGTCCACTGGGGATCATTAATATAAAAAACAAAGAATGATTCTGATGTATTTTATAAATACCATGGCTGAAATTTCTCCTTTTATCTTGATCCTCAGAAAATAAATCTCCTTTATCAGAACTTTTTTTTTTTTCCAATGCAATTAACTTAGAAGTTAATGAGGATGCTTTGGCAGTGTGTGTGCTCCCTCTTCTCTTTAGAACAGGATCTAGGACGTTCTGCCTGTTGGCCAGTAAGGGGAGCCATCACAAAGTAATTACGAACACATTACATTTCCTCCTAGAATGAACGTTTGTGAGGATTTTTCTAATGTCCGTCTTGCTCTTCAGGGAATTTTCTAGGTCATCACTGACCACGCTTTGTGAGCTCCCAGGCTGTCATAGTGGGGGGCCATCAGATAGTAAATGCTGTAGAAATGCTCAGCTGCTGTGCTGTTTCTTTGGAATCCTTCTTTCCCCATGTCCCACGCTGTTAGAAAAAGCTTCTATTACCTAGGAACCAGGCCAAAGGCTCTGATCTGAGTCCTGCTGTTTTAATGCCTGCCCCTACTCAGGTCTCTTTATCAACTCCTCTCACTCTCCAATAATAAATGTAAATTGCATGTTTCTTTCAAGTCCACCTACCCACGTCTTTCAGGAAAAGCCATTTGTCTCCATGCACCTGGAGCTAATTCTCACTTCTAGCATCTTATCCACTGAGCCAACCTCCTGCCCTGCTGCCTTCTCCCAGACTCCCCTCAATGTTATTTTACTTCTTCTGGAGGCCTGAGTGCATGTGTTTTCAGGTTGGCCCAGAATGAAAGAATTCAAGCACTGAATATTCCCGGTATGGTATTTCTCCACATTTGTTTCTGATAACTCAAGAGACGAGGTAGAGCGTTTGAGTATGTGGCACCTAGCCAAACATAGATGTTTCAAGAAAAGTCAATAATGCATATTACAAACATGTTTTGGTGACCAAACACAGCCTCCCAGCTATAGGTCTCCCCTAGAAAAGTGAAGCAATTATCTCAATCAGTCAAGTGAAAAGGTCCATTTATGCTTCAATTCTCTGGCTAATTCAGGCAAAAGTAAAATTTTCATCTGAATGATCCCAGTAATTGGCTTGCTGCTCTGCTTTACTAGTGAAAGCTTGACAAAGAGGCAGAGGCTGTTCCATACTGACAGGAAGGTGCTGATCATAGGGAACTTGTGCAGAGAAAACGCTTATAAGAAAGCACATTAGCAGTGGAGACTTTGTCGAGAAATTTCAACAAAGGTAGCTCCTAATCATAGATTATTAGATGAACCTTAGAATTCAGTCTTTCTTTTCTTCCCTTGTCACCGGTTACCCCCTTCCAGTGTTTCCTGACTAGAGCAAGCATACATCTAGACACAAATGAGGAAATCTATGTATTCTCCTTCCTCTCCCTTCTTCTTCACTCAGTCTTTGACATATATTTTGATGTAGTTGCCACCTGTCTGTTCTCATGGCCACTGTCTTAGTTCAGGTGAATGTTTGTACTTGGCTTGAGCATTTACTCATTTGATGGTGATTTTCTGAGGCTCTCCTCATATGCAACCACAATGCCAGTTACTGCAAATACCATGATGAGCAAGACCCGGGTCCATTGATCATGGCTACTCTTAATTGGTTTTCTGCTTCCTGTCTTGTACATCTCCCCTAATCCATTCTATTTTGCTGTCAGACTTACTTTTCTAAAACTCCAAGTGAAATAAAACTCACTACTGCTTTATAGCCAAAGTCCTAAGTATGACAAAGACCTTGATAAGCTGGTGTTGACTTTATGTTCATTCTCCCTTCTGCCACTCCCTTGTGGTCTTATGTTTGGTGAACTTGAACTTTGCACAGTTGCCTTGACTGGAAACACCCCTTCACTCCTTCATCTGGCTGACTTATACCTGCACTGCTTTATTACTTGGTTTTAATTATTACAATTACTTTCTGTATATTATGAAAACTTCTGCCTGGGTTTTAGGAAGCATAACTTCCCTGGTGGCTCAGATGGTAAAGCATCTGCCTACAACACGGGAGACCCGGGTTCGATCCCTGGGTTGGGAAGATCCCCTGGAGAAGGAAATGGCAACCCACTCCAGTGTTCTTGCCTGGAGAATCCCATGGATGGAGGAGCCTGATGGGCTACAGTCCATGGGGTCGCAATGAGTCGGACACGACTGAGTGACTTCACTTTCACTTTCACTATGAACAAAGCTAGTGGAGGTGATGGTCCCATCACTCCATGGCAAATAGATAGGGAAACAATGGAAATAGTGACAGACTTTATTTTCTTGGGCTCCAAAATCACTGCAGATGGTGACTGCAGCCATGAAATGAAAAGACACTTGCTCCGTGGAAGAAAAGCTATGACCAACCTAGACAGCATATTAAAAAGTAGAGACGTTACTTTGCTGACAAAGGTCTGTCTAGTCAAAGCTGTGGTTTTTCCAGTAGTCATGTATGGATGTGAGAGTTGGACTGTAAAGGAAGTTGAGAGCCGAAGAATGGATGCTTTTGAACTGTGGTATTGGAGAAGACTCTCAAGAGTCCCTTGGACTGCAAGGAGATACAACCAGTCCATCCCAAAGGAAATCAGTCCTGAATATTCGTTGGAAGGACTGACGCTGAAGCTGACGCTCCAATACTTTTGTCACCTGATGCGAAGAACTGACTCATTGGGAAAGACCTTGATGCTGGGAAAGATTGAAAACAGGAGGAGAAGGGGATGACAGAGGATGAGATGTTTGGATGGCATCACCAACTTGATGGACATGAATTTGAGCAAGCTCCAGGAGTTGGTGATGGACAGGGAAGCCTGGTGTGCTGCAGTCCATGGGGTCCCAAAGAGTCGGACACGACTGACAACTGAACTGAGACTTGGCAGTTAATTCCACAGGGGATGATTTCAAGAGTCCTTAGGTATCCAAAGAAAATTTCTATGTAGTGTAAACATCAGTTCTTTAAGCAGACTTCTTTCGTTATAGTTTTTTGTCTCTTTACAATTCTGATCCTTCTTCTCTGAATACAGTTCAGGAAGTGGATGTTCTTAAACTGCAGTAACCAGAACTGAAGTCAGCACTTCACAGCGTGGGTGGGTATCAGGGTGGTGGTGTAGGGGGAGTGTTCATTTTTTAAATCTAAGTCCAACACTTTACGTTTAGCTCTTAATTGTTACATGTCTTCACTTCCTTCTTTTGAATCCTGAGTTTGTGATGGACACAGTAATGTCCCATTCCAATTCATGTCAGGCTGATGTTGTTTTTCTTTCAAGGAGGGCCTCAGTTACAGAGAGATGCCTTGCTTAAAAGCATGACCAATCCAGGGTACTCACATGCAATGATTGATCACGGTGGGCTTAAAGACCTGATGTCCTTGGTTCACTAGGGGACAATTCCCATGGGCCATATTGGCTCTGGGGCTCCCTGTGGGTTGTACTGAGTTCACATCACAGTTTCATTTATTCCTCTGTTTAATTCCTTCGGCCTCTTTGATTCTACAGGTATTAATACCTAATAAATATCTGCATGTCAACCCCCATTTTAGAGTCTGTTTCTCTAAAATCCAGTCTGATAAGAAATGGTTCAAAAAAAGTAGTCAATATGATGGGATTCTGGAGCTGCACTTGCCCTTCACTGATGGTATATGCACCACAGATGCCCAAGGTGGTAGTCCATTGGGGTTAGCGGAACTCAAACACAATGAAGGACAGGTAGTGGCACCTAACTGCTAAAAGCCAGAAGGTTGCACTTATCATAATGAATGTCAGAGTCAGAGTAGCAGGAAAGGGTCCTGACACAGAGAGCTATGGAAATGGCTCATAGATACTGGTGTATCTACTGACAAAATAGATGGGCAGCTTTTATACCATCACAAGAAATTAGGATAGATGACTAACAGCCTAAAGGCAATCACTCTGATAAAAAAATCGTAATAGCTCTTGCCCATTTTCCAGACCTGAGTTAGTTTTCAGATTCAGGATGCACTGACCCAAGAAGGGGCTAAGTCCCTAGGAGGAGGAAGGACCCAACTGTATCATACAAGTCTATATGGTAATGGTTCCCCCAGTCCTCCTAAAATGGGACCTACAACCATTTACTTAGATGACTGTGCACCACGGAAAGAGGAATATCCCAACATTTAAGGACTGTTTGATGCTGCATTAGACTTGACTATATCTGGAGAGTTGAAGCCTCACCATGAGCCTCCTGTTTAAGAGGGGACCTGTAAGAACCAGAAAATAAACAGAGTCCTAGTCCAGGGCTGGCTTAAGTCCACTAGGTTTGTAGATCCACCAGTGGTCAGTTCCCCTGTCTCAGATCACATAATTGGGATTGGCATATTTGGTATACATGAAGTCCCTACACAGGACATTTGGCTATGGGATAAAGGCTATAATAGTGAGGAAGGCCAAGAGGAAATCTCTGAAACTGTTCCTTCCCCCTCCCTCTAATCAAAGTAAAATAAAATAAACAAGATTGCATTCCAGGGAGGATAGTGAAAATTAGTCTTATCCTTAATGTGTCCAGGGGTGGAGGTCCCATCACATCTTCACTTAAGTCACTTAAGTCCCCATAGAATGCAGATAGATCTTGGAAAATGAGAATAGATCATTGCAGATTCAACCAAGCGGCTGCTGCAATTGCAGTTGCTATGTAAGATAGAAAGAACGTTTGCTAGAGAAGGCTAATGAACCTCAGGTATGTGAGTGAGGTCATTGATTTGGAAAATGTATTCCTTTCTCTTCCAACCAGAAAAGAGAAGTGAAATTGTTTGCATTCATGTGGATTGGGTGACAATATACATTTAGTTTTGTACTTTGTCATAATATAGTGCAAAGAGATATTGATTCTCTGGACATCTTGCAGTTAATACCACCCCATCTCTGATATTCTGCAAATCAGGCCAGGTGAGTAATAAATGGTCAGCATGCTGGAGACATTAGGTGCTCTAAAGGGCAGAAGATAAACCCTTTGAAGACTCAGGAGCCTGCCACATCAGCATAATCTTTGGGGATCCTGTGGCCTGGGGCATTCCAAGACATTTCCTTCACAGTAGAAATAAGTCATTGCTTCTCCTACCATGAGAAGGGAAGCATAGTACCCAGTAGGACTCTGGGTTCTGGAGGCAGCGTGTTGCACACCTGGGAATGCTGCTCTGACCATAAACTGGACAACGGGACAAACTGCCATCTCTGAGTGAACGCAGAGCACACAAGGTCTGTGTAGCAAGTCCGGGCTGCGGTGTCAAAGTGTGGCAGAAGCTATGACATCAGAGGTGATGGCAAAAGATGTGGTATGGAGGTTAGGGCAAGCACCTGTGGTATAATCACAAGCCAGGCCTGTGCATCAAGGCGTGGCCATTTGTGGTGGTAATTTACATGCCTTTTGAAAAAAACTCAATATATTCCTGAGGCTTGGTAGAGACTAAATACCTGACTAGGGGATGCCAAGTGACCATGCCTTTGGAATCAGATCTCAGAAGTTGGGTTCCAACAAAGCCACTAAGTCTAAAGATAAGGCAGGGCTACCAGTGATCCATGGTAAAATCAAAGCAGAAAGACTGGGGCTAAGCACAAACCAGACTGGAAGGTATAGGAAGCTGCATGAACAGGGAGCCCCATCTTCCATCTCTGTGCCAGCACCTCTCACTCAGCTCACCCTTCTACCATGTGGAGGATTCCTTATGTCCATTCCTGATGGAGGAGGAAAAAAAACTTGAATTTTGTTTGGAAAGTAGATGCAATATAAGTTCAAAACGCATGGCAGCTGTTCTTCAGCCTCACTCAAGGGTTCAGTTCATTTCAGTTCAATTGCTCAGTCGTGTCTGACTCTTTGTGACCCCGTGGACTGCAGCACACCAGGCATCCCTGTCCATCACCAACTCCCAGAGTTTACTCAAACTCATGCCCATTGAGTCGGTGATGCCATCCAACCATCTCATCCTCTGTCATCCCCTTTTCCTCCCGCCTTCAATCTTTCCCAGCATCAGGGTCTTTTCAAATGAGTCAACACTTCGCATCAGGTAGCCAAAGTATTGGAGCTTCAGCTTCAACATCAGTCCTTCCAATAAATATTCAGGATTGATTTCCTTTAGGATGGACTAGTTGTATCTCCTTGCAGTCCAAGGGACTCTCAAGAGTCTTCTTCAACACCACAGTTCAAAAGCATCAATTCTTTGGCGCTCAGCTTTCTTTATAGTCCAACTCTCACATCCATGCATGACTACTGGAAAAACAATACCCTTGATTAGACAGACCTTTGTTGGCAAAGTAACGTCTCTGCTTTTTAACGTGCTGTCTAGGTTGGTCATAACTTTCCTTCCAAGGAGTGAGCGTCTTTTAATTTCATGGCTGCAGTCACCATCTGCTGTGATTTTGGAGACCAAAAAAAATAAAGTCTGCCACTGTTTCCCCATCTATTTGCCATGAAGTGATGGGACTGGATGACATGATCTTTGTTTTCTGAATGTTGAGCTTTAAGCCAACTTTTTCACTTTCCACTTTCACTTTCATCAGGAGGTTCCTTAGTTCTTCTTCACTTTCTGCCATAAGGGTGGTGTCACTTAAGGTTAGTTTTGAAAGATAGTGGCTGGGGAAGACATTTCATATGGGCAGAGCATCAGTGGTGTGCCTGGCTGTTCTGCTGTAGAAGGGAAAATGGCTCTGTTAAGATATATGGATCATGAACTGAAGTGCATGGCCTGGCTGATAAGTCAGGGCCCTGAGATGAGAGAGATCAGAAGATTAGGAAAAAGGAGGTCTGGGGTAGGATCATGCGGGTGGGCATATGAGAGTGGGCATACAGTGTGAGGATTATGGTGTTTCATGTTAACACTGACCAGACAGCATCCACGGCAGAAGGGCCATGAGACGGCACTATGGACCCATGCTGCCTATTACTTTGTCCACTGTGCACATGTGGCTTGTCCAAACTGAAACATGCTGTTGGTGAAAATACTGGACTTCAAAGATTTAGGAGTACAAAAAAGGAACGTAAAATGTTTTTTGTTGTTGTTGATTACGTGTTGAAATGTTTTTTTAATATCAGGGTGAATAAAAGTATTTTGAAATATTTTTTTTTTTTTTTTTACTATTTTCCATGCAGTTACTAGAAAACGTAAAGTTGTATGTGGAACTCACCCTTGTGGCTCACATTATGCTGATGTAGGCAGAAAAACTTGGCCAGCTCACGGCAGTGAGCCTCAGCCATTGTCTACTTCAGTGCTGCCATGATAGGCCTGTGAACTGGGCAGCAGTGGGAGACAGGAAAGTTATGCTGGCCCCTTGAGCACAGCCTCCCATTTACCAAGGTAGATAAAGCCACCACTGCTGCCCAAACTGCAAAATGCCAGCAACAGAGACTCAATATGGTAAGCCCTCGATATGATGCTATTTTTACAGAAGTCTAACCAGACACTTATTGGCAGATTAATTACATTGGACTTCCTACATCCTAGATGGATAAGAGGTTGTTTTTCATTGCTGCTATTGTTTGCTTCTAATTTAAATATATATATATATATATATATATATATATATATATATATTCCAAGTCTGATTTTGGTTTTCTTAGCTGCAAGGCTTACAGTATATTTAATCTGTTCATATGAGACCCCCTATCACACCATATCAGAACAGTGAGCTAACTTATAGGTAAGGAAGTGTGTAGTGGGGTTGTGATTATGAGCTTTCCCTGGCCATATTATGGACGCAGAAGCTGCCGACTGGACAGAGCGCTGACCAGCCTGCTAAAGGTGCAGCTGGAGAGCAAGTTTGGAGGTGAAATTCTATAGGATGGGGTTATGTAGTCTATACACTGGATCTTTATATACTATTACATCTCCAGTAGAAAGAACACATGGGTCTAGGAACCTAGGCGTTTCTTCCATAGAGTGAAAGCAGAAGTGGCCCCACTTAATAGGACCCACTGGGGAAAACTCTGCATCTTGTTCCACAACTCTATAGGCTCTGCCAGGCTGGAGGTCCCAGTTCTCAAAGTGGGCACACTTTTATCAGGGGACTAAAGATTCCCATAGAATGTAAGCTGCTGCCTGGGCATTTGGGGCAGGGAGAAGAGTTGCCATCTTAGTAGAAGTAATTGATCTTGATCATTAGGAAGAGATGGGTTTACTGTTATACAGTGGGAACAGGAAGAACTATCCATTAGGATGCCTCCTGGGCCTGGGTCTTACCACCAAGGAAGCCACTGAGATTAGCAGAAGTGGTTGCTGAAGCTGAGGAGAAAGTAGAACGTATAGAGAACGAGGGAGATGATGCGTATCAGGGTGGTTCTAAGACCATCCACAGTGGCAAAAGCTGTAGTTCATTCTACTAACCAAGCTCTTCTAAGTTTTCTTGAGTCCCAGAGGGCCTGCTTCCTGAAACTTAAATGAAGAAGTGGGTCTGAGTTGTGGTCTGTGAAAGACACAGAGTTGTCACCTTTAAGAATTCCCCTCCAGGGTAGGGCTTCCCCAGCTTCTGAGAGTGCTCAGTGAACAGTTTCCAGCGTGCAGCTCTATTTTGGGGCATTTCTACTACAGAGGACCAACTTGCCCCAGAGCACTCCCTTCCCGGGGGACCACGTTCAGTGACTGATTGTGGGGTGGGTATAAAGTTCCAACCATTTTCAGCCCCCAGGCTTGGAGAAGCCCTTTCTTGTCCAGAGCACCCAACTGGGGATGGCTGGCTGGGGCTTTGTTGGATCTGCTCTGTAGCTTGATCTCCCCCTTACCTGTGTCCTCCTCAAGCTTCCATAAGCATTAGTTCCTAAGGAAAATCCTGGTTGCTAAACTGCATCTCAGCATTTCTGCTGGAGAGCACAGCCTGCAACCCCAGGCTCTGCGAGGTTCAGTCCTCTTCTTTGTACCATTCTCATTCTCTCTCTTCAGTTACCTCTTTAAACACCCTTTCACTCTCAATCTCGCATCTTTATCTAAGCTCTAGATTTATATTTCCTTCTGTCCATTTGGTATTTTCACTGAGTATTCCAGCAACACTCCTTGTCCAAAATGAACACACCTCCTTGTAACACTAATTTCTGTTCATGATGTATCTATTCACTTGAATTCTTCCTTGTTCACTTAAATTCTCCACCTGTAGTGTCTTGAGTTCATCATCTTTTTGCTGCTCTTAATCTCTCTCACCCAAGCAGGCTTTCAAATAACCAACCTTTTCTTTGCCATAATTGTCTGGATCCCTGTCCTTGCTTGTCTGGAGGGGACCTGTCTTGTTCATGCTGCCCCCTTGTAATCTAGCAAAATGTCCTAAACATAGTAGGCCCTTAACAATGATTTGATGAATGAGTAGTGACTTCAGTAGCTACAAGGAAGGTTTCTACTCTGGCATTCCCATCTTCCCAAACTGTCTGCATCCTGCAACCACTGTGCTCTCACACTGTTAAGCATCACTCTTACTTGGTTGAACCTCCTCTTCTAATACCTTCAAGATTTCCTTCCTTCCCTAAGGATAAAAGGAAGACTTTCCAGACTAGTCTTCAGAATTTTGCAATATCTGAATAGATTTTCCTCATCTGATTGCTCATTTGTCCCTCCAGGTATATCATCTACTCTTAGCAGCGTCTTTCTACCCTGCACAGAAGGGGGTGACCTGGTCCTGACTCAGTCCCTCCTCAAGCCATCCCACATCTTGGAATCTGGATGTCCCCTACCTGTAAAATTTCTTCCTCCTGTTGAATCTGACACCATCTCCACCCTTTCAGACAGCCATCCTTCCTTCATCTGAACTCCTGCAAATGCACCACTCAGATTTGTACTGAACATATGTCAGTAAACATATTTTAAGCATCTACTATATTCTGGGTGTTAAGTTGGATGCCAAGGACATGGTGAGTAAAAAGACACGTTTTTGGTTCTCAGGGAGTCCTGTAGAGGGAGTAAATAGGTAAATAAATTCAGTGAGACTTGAAGTGCTGTGCTGTTACTCAGTCATGTAGGCTGCCGACTCTTTGCAGCCCCAGGGACTGTAGCCCACCAGGCTCTTCTGTCCATGGAATTTTCCAGGCAAAATACAGGAGTGGGTTTCCACTTCCTACTCCAGGGGATCTTTCCGACCCAGGGATGGAACCTGCATCTCCTGCGTCTCCTGCACTGGCAGGCAGATTCTTTACCACTGGCGCCCCCGCCGTAGCATCTGCATTTACCATGAAAGAGCAGGCCATCAAGGAGATTCAGAAAGGCAGCATGAAGTTTGAAGGGGCATTTGAGTTTTTGTTCAAAAAATAAGTACTCACTAGAATTGTGCTGTCAGGATGTAGTTGTGGGGTGTATATTCTGGGCAAAGGAGGAGGCAGAGAAAAAATAGTGTAGTAGAGTCAGACACACGGAGAAGGCAATGGCACCCTACTCCAGTACTCTTGCCTGGAAAATCCCATGGACGGAGGAGCCTGGTAGGCTACAGTCCATGGGGTCGCAAAGAGTTGGACACGACTGAGAGACTTCACTTTCACTTTTCACTTTCATGCATTGGAGAAGGAAATGGCAACCCACTCCAGTGTTCTTGCTTGGAGAATCCCAGGGACGGGGGAGCCTGGTGGGCTGCCGTCTATGGGGTCACACAGAGTCGGACACAACTGAAGCGACTTATCAGAGTCAGACACAACTGGGCAACTGAACAAAAACAGCAAAGGCAAAGTCTAAGCAGTCTGTCTGTGGGCAACGGAACAAACAGTCTGACAAGTAAAACAGCTAGAGAGATTTGCTGTACCCAGATCTTACATCACCTCGTGGGGACATTCCAAAAGTGAAAGTCGCTCAGTCATGTCCAACTCTGCGACCCCATGGACTATACAGTCCATGGAATTCTCCAGGTCAGAATACTGGAGTAGGTAGCCTTTTCCTTTCCCAGGGGATCTTCCCAACCAAGCGATCAAATCCAGGTCTCCTGCATTGCAGACAGATTTACCAGATGAGCTATTAGGGAAACCCTGGGTACATTCCAAAGAGTTTGTGTTTTATCTTGTCAACAATGAGAAAGGAACTCCACAGATTTTTTAAGTAAGTGAGCAACACGATCAAATTTGTGTTCGGGGTGATCAATCACATATTATGATTTAACTTTCAAAAATATAGATCTAGTGTTCAAATGTAAGAAAAACAAGTTGTTTGAAGACAGTGACCTGTACATAATAGGAAATTAGGAAGGATCCATTTTCTTTTCTCTTCATTCTACTGCCAATAAAAAGAAGTTTGGTTACCTTGAGTCAGCATGATTAAACAGATAGGCATGTATGTGTACCTATGTGTACATATTCTAAATACCAAATCACACAGATTCTGCTTCCAGCAAAGCAAAACACAAATACTGCTAAACATGTGAATTGCAGGATACTACTTACAAAAGACTGGATTTGTCTTGGTAAAAGTATCCTCCCCAATTCCACTGGAATAGGAAGTTCCTTTCTGGCCCTCATATTTGTTTACATGTCATTACTTGATGAAAGGGTTGAATACAGCTGAGGAAGAAAAATGTTATTAAGCATCTCCACTTAGAGATCAATCACAGTAGAGTTAGCACATCTTTGAGTCATTTCACAGGAACTGGCTTCACACACAACTTTTCAGGAATATATCTGTTATACCGAAGGAGGGAGGTATTCTTGTATGTGTGTGACTGCTTTGAAGGTGAGAACAAAAGATTTACACAAAATGCAACAGTAGATACAATTTAGAAACTGGTTTTACTCTGCTGCAAACAAATGGACAAGATATTTGTACAATATATAATAAAAAGTACAGCATAATACAAGTGCCACTAATAAAAGAAACTTAAGGATAAGACTTAAAAATGCTTATTTGTAATATATATATATATATATACACACTGCAATAAAAAGCCACAATAAATACACGAATTTCCATGTCATTCATAATAAATACTGAAAATATAAATACAGAAGACTACAGCTAATATGAATAAATTATTACAACATAAGGTCCAGGTTAAGTTCTGTTGACTATTACTGTAGCTTATTTCATATACCCTTTGGCATCTTTGATGTTATAACTTATACACAAGAGAAATCAATCTAGAAACTACGTGACATACAACATGATGTCTTAGTGTAAAGTGAAGGTATGTATGACTTGTAGTTTGATTTTCTTCCCGTCAACCCTTCTAAGTGATTATATTGAGCATAACAGTAATAAAGTATCTATTGAAATATTGTTGAAATTGAGTAAAGGTCATAATAAGAGTCAACAAAAAGATAAAACCAATCACAATATAGAAAATGTTATATGGTGAATTGATCCCACTGTGTTTAGATTACTTTTTTTTTTTTGCCAGTGAAATCCAACAGATAAGAAACAAAAAAACCCCACAAATACTCTCAAAAGACTTCCCTTGTGTAAAGACCATTCCCAATGTCCGAATGGTTCAATGTAGACTGAAGGATAACACCCAAGTGCTTTGGATCATTTGATCTACCATTACATTCAGCTCACAAAGTTTCACCAGAATTTGCAAATATACCAAATTTCTATGGCAGCTGGAAAGTGGACACACAGTTGATGTCTAAGACTATGATCAAGGTAAAGATACTGCAAAAGGTGACATTTGTCTATGCAACCAATTATACATACACATTTTAAATGGGGAGAATGCATTTTTGACTAATGTCAGATGACCTTTTCCTATCAAACTGTTATACCCTGTGACACTGAGGGAAACACATTGAAAGAACAAAGTGCCATTTTCTGCATTAACAGGCATTAACCAGTACATATGTATTAATAGTTCTATCTTAAGAGGCTATTACACCAGAAATGCAATAAACTAAAATGAAAGCAGATCAGCTTTACTAAGACACAATAAAGGCTGAGGTTCTTAGGAACAGAGTTGTAATCTACATTTTTTTAAAAACTATTTCTGTACTGTAAATGTCTAGCATTTATTTTACATCAAACACTTTTGAAACATGTTTCACAAACTACGCCTCAGACTTATTTCCAAAGAGGTGTCTAGAGTCAATTAAAACATGGGCCAAATGATTCAACATTCTTTACATAAGCAATATATAGGGTTTTTGTTTTTTGTTTTTTTAAAGCAAAAAAAGGTTATTTCCCCTAATGTTATTTATAGGGAGAAACCACATGGATGTGGCTGTCATTTCACAAGATCATCTGAGTTGGGGGAGTTAAGCAGCTGTACCTAGACTGGAAAAAATCCTGTAGAGAGAGGAGAAATTGATTTCCAGGGTGCTCCTTATTTTCCTGCTAGTTCTAACTCCAAGCTGGAGGCAACTCTGAACAAACAGAAAAAGCTCTCTGCAGGCGGTGCTTGGATCAAGTGATGTAATCAGAAAAAAATCACCACCCTCCTGGACTCCTCCTTCTGTTTTCAGGCCTTGTCAGGACAACACATTTTTAAATTATTGTGTGGAACCCTGAGAAGGCAAGCAGCCACTGTTTCCAGAACATGGGGACAAAGGCTGGGATCAAATGGTGGCTGAGTAATTTCTCTGGAGTCATTCTATCCCACACCAGACTCTCCATTGCCAGTCCATTCCCCAGAAAACGTGGGAAAAGTAGAGATTCTCCTTTGTCATTTTAGGGTATAGAAAGATGAATGCGAAAGTACCTATTTGGAAGCAAGAAGGGAGAAAATGCTCCCTTTTTGTAACTGTAACTTCTCAGAAAATTGAGCAGTTTAAAAGCGGAGTCACTTGATCCTAGTTCTGATATCTGTCACTGGGGATCTGAAACAGTCACTTTTCCTGATATAGCAGTGGCAAAACAAAAAAGAAGATAAAAACAAACCAAAAACTATAGCAATATTTGTCATGAGCAGGTCAAGTTACTGAACATTGTCCCAATATCCACATCTTTCTTTTTAAAACTCTGATTTCTTAGGAGTCTTAGGGAATCATCAAATGTAACAAACACCAAAGGTAAAGGAAACCCAACTTTCTGAGGCTCCCAGGACAATGGCCCAAATCACCACATCTGTTGCCAGGTGCCTAGTTCACAAAGACAGGCCAAGACATTTTCCTACTGTGAGAAAAGCCTAAGAGAACTGCATTGTGTTGCTAAGGAAACCATCTTCCCCAGAGATGTTAAGAATAGATGGGTATCTATCCTTTAGAGCATGCCTGAGTGACAGTCTTCCCTAGAGGTAGATGGATGAGTTAGATGACCTCTGGAGCCACAGGGCTATAAAATTTGAAGAATACAGAAGAATCTCAAACTTTCCATTATTCACACACAGTTGGCCATCTTAAGTATCTTTGAAAAGATGAAACTATGCTGAGATACCCGTTTGGCATGACTAGTGCCTAATGAATCAAGACAGACAGTAACCTGTGGCAGTGAACCTTATTTGGTTATGGTAAAGACGAAATGACTTTGCCAACTACTAAAATTTAACATCAATTATATTCAGAAATCATTTGGGTATCATTAAAACATTCAAGGATCAACACTAAATTAAAAATAAAACAACAGCTAACCTTGGGCAATTTATATTCTAGTTTTAGATATTTGGGTTTTTCCTCTTTAGAAGAATTCAGATAAGGATTTCATTTCATTTCTTCTTTCTCTTTCATGTTAAAGTATCTTTTCAAAATGGTATATAGATCTTTGGATTTTTTTTAAAGATAAGCGCTTTATTTATGGCTAAGGAGAAAAGCTTGGTGGCCAACATAAAAAGAAGGAACAAAACAAAATTGGATAAATTTTGCTACAAAGTTAGAAATTTCAATTTTATTTTGTATAGGTTCCCTACTTCGAGACAACAACAAACCATATTAGGAGGTCACACCCCTGACAAGGTCATTTCTGGTCCTACGCAACATGGCAGGAGATAAAGAGCTTAGGTGATAGAAGCTCCTAGACAATTTTTAAAGAGATATTTTCTAAGTCAATTTCCCTTCTAAAAATATTCATTAATAAATAACTTGCAATATCCTGCTAAGCCAGATAAAAATATTGGGAGAAAGCCACAAGAGAAAGGAGAATATCTAACAAAGAAGTATTCCAAAATTACAACTGAAGTCATTCAAACAGGTCACATAAATTAATTTAGACAAAGGCTAGACTAATTTCTATCATAAATTTGTCTTCTCCTAAACCCTTCTAATCAATATATATTAGCTTAAAAATATTTAAGCGGCCTCACACGGCACTAGAATGAGTCATTGAACTGAGCTGACTATCACCATGGTAATGAGTAATGCAAAGAAAGGAATGCCACCATTATGCTGAATACAAGCATTATCCAACATATCACCAGTATGCTGAATACAAGCATTATCCAACATAAATTCTACATTCTTAAAACTTCAGTTCTGCCAGAAGCTTCTATGAGATGAAATAAAATGACACACTAGAGTTGGCTTTTCTTGAATTATAAGCAAGTATAGAGTATCAAGTGGAAACAATTACCCTGTATAGTGATATATTTATCACAAGTGAAAGAAAGTAGTCAACAACCTGACTTAAATCTTTGAAATTCATTTTCCATGAATGTACTAAGTATCTGAATTTACTAAAATCACAGGCTATATGTTAGATTACAAAAACTGTATATAAAAATGAACTGGCTTAGGTTTTGAATCTGGTTGTAAAGACCTTCCTGCTTCCCATCATTCTGTCTGAATCACCACTGCCAGGATACAGAAATCAAGGCATTATTACACTTACTATCCAGACAGCGCAAAGTTAGACTAACCCCAGGGCTGCTTATCAAGTAAAACCCAGGTCACGTCAAGCTTTTCGATTTGAATTTCTGATAAGAAAGAAAAAACCCAAAATACTTGCATTGTTATAAAGGGAGGAATCTCCTGCTCCCTTTTGTAGGAGAGGGGTTGAAATAAAACCAGAAACAACTGTTTTAAATAATCACATTCAATATAAGATTTGGCAGGTGAAATATTAAAGAGCTCTTTCATTTCCATATTCATAACTTTTGACAAGAATCTATCAGTCTTTTTAATATAAAATGTGTTTACATCTTTAAAATAGTTTTTTTTTTTTTATCATGCTGTAGCTCTGTATTTTTTTTTAAAAGCATCAAATTATTTTTAGATAGGAAGATGTAATTGATGGGAATAGTAGGTCACAGATGTGAACACCAACTGGGCTGTGAGGGCCCACATCGTAACTTCTAGGTTTGGGGTTGCCATTTATGAATCCAGTTTTTCTAGTAAAATAAAATTATAGTTTCTCAGCTCAGCTCCAACTTTGATTCTTAGGAGATACCATAACTTTTTAAGCTTATAGTCCATTCTCACCCCACCCAAAATTTCTATAATTCTAGTGAGTTTTCAAATTGCTGATATTCAGTTAAATTAAGTCAATTACATTCTTTAGTGCTACAGAAAACATCTGATGAGCTGTGCTACTTGCGCAGAGCTGTGGCAATCGGCTTAGGTATTTAAGTTACTCCAGCACAAGTTAGCAGATTTCAGAATGAATAATGTAATCAGTAGTTGCAAATTCAAGAGTGATTAAGGCTTTAGTTTTTGGTGTTGGTTATGGTAAGAATTCATAGCTTAGTTTTGAATTATAGTTGTCTTGCCTTTGAAAGCATGAAGCTAGTTCCCATTTAAGGCTGGTATTTTCTACATCGACTACAATAATAAACTCTGAACTATCTTGAGACAACAAGGAGCAGATGCCATTTGAAGAGAAAGATTAAGTCTGTATTTGGAGAAATGGAAGTCTCGTGGCACCTTTTACAAGGGTAGTCTCTTAACTTTGGAGGATGTCGATTTTCTACCTGCTAATTCAATGGTTTGTAATCCCTGGCTAGAAGTAAGGATGCCGAGTGACCTGTTTTCTACAAGCTGCAAGGCAATGCTGTTGGAACCAGGAACTCAAGCTTAGCTATTTTATAGGCTTTTTGTAAACAGAAATGAGTGATGGTGCTCTACACTGTGGCTTCAAAGGTTTCCTGAAAGGTTTCCTGGGTTATGTGTGAGTCAACCTGCCTTTGAAACTGTCTGGTAGGAGTGCTGGTATAAATTTAGTATAACTTACCTAGGTCTAACACCAAAGAAGCAATTATGTGAAAATCTCTTTTTCATTGGGTTAAGTTCTTCTAGGTGTGGCCAGATTTAATTCATAACTTTCAGATAGAGAGGGAAGTAGGAGGATCCAGTGAATTCTACTAATTTAGGCAAAAGAAGTATCTTTTTTAGTTGCAGTTTTCATGTAGTCAGACAAGAATTGATGTCATCTTTTCTAACATCACTTTATAAAGTCATAACTTAAAAGGACTGTAATGAGGTTTGATTATTTCATTCCACTTTTCATCATTATCATAATCCCTTAGAATTTGTAGTGTTTCCCCCTCTTTTTAACCACCTAGGACAGTTCCTCTAACATAGTAGATGTTCAATAAATATTTGTTAAAAGAAAGAATTGATAAACACATTGTAAATATGTTAAGACCAAAGGATTTTGACTTGTACAACAATCTCAGAAGTTTAACCAAAGAATCAGTGATATATCAGTTAATAAGAAATAAATCTTTCATTTCCTTGCTTAATGACAACCAAACCAGAATTCTGCCTAGAAATCATCTGTCAGAGGATACAATTTTAAAGAACATAATCATTTATAATCTCCTTTTTCCTTTGTTAATGTGTCACCAGTGTTTCTGTAATTTATTGTTTTTATTGGGGGAGGTATCGCTGGGCTATATATGATTATGAAGATTTTAATAATAAAATTAATTAGTAAATATTAGCTTCAAATTTTATATGTGATTGGCACTCTGGGAAAAATGCTGTTTCACCACAAAGAAAACACTGGCTTTCAGAAAGTAACCATATTCTTCAATTAACCAAAAGACAGAAGACAAATGGATTTTACTGATGTCTTAAATAATCAATGATCAAGAGAAGGGAAAAAAGTAAATCTCTTTGATTGATTTCTTTCTCCCAGAGGAAGCCTAGAATGACAAAGGAAATGCAAGCTGCTCCAGCCACTTGACTTGCAAATCAATTTGGCCTGGATTATAACTGGGAATTAAACCCTAATAAAAGGTAGAGGGCTGGTGCTAAAACAACAGTGACTAAAGCACGAAGCTTTGCCATTGACAGTGAATGACTAAAAAGCCGTGTGTCAAAACAAGACTATAATTTGGCTAGCTAGACTACGGGGGTAATACAACAGCTGCAGGTCAGGTTACTGTGTCTCCGTGTAAAGATCTGAAGAATCCACTGGCTGCGTCCAGCTCTTGGTCCCCATTTAAAAATGCTTAGAAAAACTGTAGCCCTTCCTGGCATGTGGGCATTTTTTTGTTGAATAGATGATCTATTAATGGAAAAAAAAAAAAAGTCAAATGGCACACTGTGCTCTCAGCTTTTCTGGGAAAAAGTAACAATGAAATGATTCTACCATTAGTATCATTTACAACTTGAACCAGTATATTTAAACTATAGCTTTAAAAATCATCTTCATTTCCAGACCACAGTTGTAGATCATAAAACCCAACCAAATGCCAGGGTAGGGAAAATTCAGTACTCCTTATTGGCCTAAAATCTGTCATTCTCTGATGTGTGGTATTACACCTACTGTGTGTGTTGAGGGAGGCATGTGCGCGAGTGTTTTCATAGGTAATCTGTGTATGTAGGCAATATTTAGGGGTTAGGTTATAAATATATATGAATGTTTGGCTGGAAGGTTAATCCTGTGTAGCAGTGACTTTTGACCCCAATTAGACAGATAGGGGAAAAGCTCTGTTTTTTGTTTGTTTTCCTGTTTCTAGATTAAGCATCTTTTTGGAAATGAAGCTACAAAACAGAGTCCCCGTCCAACATAAACAAGTAGGTGTCAACCTTCTTGTGAAAATAAAGCTGAACTGAATTAAATATCCATCCTTTCAGAATCTAGACTGGCATTCTACCCTTCAATTCTGCACAGAGACACCTCTGCCCCACTCTGCCGCACTGTGTTCCAAGCATACGCTGAGTGCTTCACATGTAAGTAACTATTTCAAAGGCTTGCAATGGTCTAATCAATATGGCACACAGGATTTTTCATGTGCTCAAATGAAGGAACAATAGTGTCTTGTCATTTTCTCTTTGGGCCTGTGCTCTTTAGATTGTATTGATAGGGGGAAAAATTTGGAGATCAAGCACTAAAAACTGTAATTTTACAGACAACATGAGATATGCTATCAAGATGTGAGCAAAACCCCAATCTGAATAGCCCAAAGGGCCTGTCATTCAAAAGGAGCATCCCTGCCCCCATTTCTGCTACCTCCATAAAGACCAGCCCAAAGCTGCTTTAACATGAATACTAATGGTGCTAAGGTTGGGTTGGCTCATTGTGGGGGTAGAGTAGGGGCTGTAACCAACTGCACAGTGCAAGAGCTGCCAAGTAAACATGTTTTCCCCAAGTCAAGTCTTAGTAGAAACTCTTCCATTGGAGGACTTTCTCTAGACCAAACATTTTCAAATTCAGTGAAATAAAACAGTATTTTCTAAGGACTTGAGATCTACAATGTATTTATATCCATATTTCTAAACACCCAAGTCTAAGAGACAAAAAATAAGTAGTGATGCAGTCACTGAATAGCAAGGCATGTCCACATTTCAAAGAGGCATAAAATGTGAAATGACATAACAATAGAAGGTCAAAAATATGAAACAGATTTAGCATAGTCATATTGCATTGGAACTAAAAAGTTAGAACACACTATTTAGTTACCTAAACTAATTTACAGGAAAACAGGATCTTAGAAGTCCTCCGACGAACCAAGTGCAGATAATCTAAAGGTGGGGAGTGCATGTTTTATTTCTATCTGTCCCCTTTTATAAGAGAACATGAGGTAATTAGAAAGTATTCAATGCATTCTGGACTGTTCTGCTAATTGTCCCAGGCAAGAGAAATCAAAATGCTTCAGAAAAGTAAGGCCTAGTTGAGTATTTGGGTAGAGGCCCCCACTTCAGTCAGCTAGTCACTAAGTGTAAATTTCATTAAACACTCATTTTTGTAGAGACGGATTGATCACGCTGTAGAAAAAGGCTGGTTGCTGAGGCTGTGTCTCTTCTGTGTTTTCTCAGCCTCCTCTGCTTTGACCGAGTTAGGTCTTGAGAGTGGTGAAGGAAAACAGGTCATTTTTCCTTCATAAAGTATCATTGGATTGATTCCTCTATTTAATTCTATGAACCTTATAATAGTTACAGATTTTAAAAATGTTTTTTGTTTTTAATTTTTCATCTCAAAGAGTTCTTAGTCCCCACCCCTCACAAGGTACCATGAAGGGGCACTAAAGTGCATTTTGATGCAGGGGAGTAGAGTTTGAAGGTGCTGTCCAAGCTAAGAACCAAGATGATGCTGTGTTTAAAAAAGAAAGGCAATAATACCTTCTACCTCCATCTCTGGAGTCAGCTGAGGGAGGGCAATGAACTAGGCCCTCACCAGAGGATTGTCCTAACTCTTGACTTTAGAGAAAACTGTGTAAGGACCTGCACATACAGACTCATTTGTTTGTCCAAAATAGCAAAAATAGGCCTATTTCACCCTTAAGAAAGTATTTGCAAATCTGATCAGACATGATCATAAAAACGTGAATGGATTCCAGAGGCAATCCATGTGGGCATGCTCGGTGGTACTAACTATGCATCTTCAGCTGAAAAGAACATGCTGCAGTTCGTTTTCATCAGAACATGACTTCTAGCTACCATAAATAAAATACACGTGGGGCAATTAAATCTTTTTCTTACAATAATAACTTTTACATTAAAAAGTCACCGTCATCTTCAGATATATTGAAAATTAGGACTCTAAATCTCATTTCCCAGTCTCAGTTAACAATCTTGCACAGGCCCGATAATCCAAAACTTGGAGCTCTGATCTACACAGCTTGGCAGGTTTCACACAGTTTGACAGGTAGGCAACTGTGAGATATGCTTTTTTTTAAAATTAGCATTTTCTATCAAAACAGTCTGAAATCATTTAAAATCCTCATAGAGACTGCGTTTGTGCAATGGCACAGTCGCATAGCTAGAAAGGAGAAAACAAAATACAGTCTGGAAGCTTCACCACGGGCCAAGTTTTCTTGGTCCTCAGTTGAAACCACAACGAGCCCAGGAAATCCAATTAAATACAGTGCTTTAAATAGGAGAAGAGTTGGTCCTAGAATAACTTAAACTACTAAACAGGGACAGTCTCGACCACAGGCGATTTGATGCACTCTTCGTGCAATCTACTCTTTTCTGCAAGGCTCAAAGGATCTTCAGCAGGATGCTCTGAAATGTGACTGTCACCATTCATCGCAGAGACAAACCCTTCCTGGGAGGGGCCTTTCAAGTATGAGTGAAATTCCACTTGAGGATGACTGGACCTGTGTTCGGGATATAAGCTATTGCAGGGCACGCCGCCGTCATTTTCCGAAGAGGAGCAGCAAACGATGACGGAGGGGTTGGCCGCTGGATAGTGGGAGGCGCCGTACGCCTCCTCGGCTTGCCGGGCGTAGTCCACGAACTGCTCCGGGGTCATGGTGTAAGGCACCAGCGAGAGGGTACCGCTCTTGACAGTCTCTCTTTCCGGATAGTTCTCAGACATCTGGCTGGGAGTTCCTGGAATGTGGCTATCTATTTGGTAATAGAGGGTCGAAGAGTTGGCATAAAAAGGAGCGTTCTTCGCGTGGCTCTCGTGGACGGCGGTGCCATCGGAATAACAAAGGACGGAAGGAAGAGGAACCACCTCGGCGTGGGGACCCAGACCTTCCACGAAACTGTCTCCTTTCTCGTCGTCGTCCTCTTCCTCCTCCTCCTCCTCCTCTTCCTCCTCCTCTTCCTCGGACTCGCTGGGGGCCAGGCTCTGCGTGCTGGAGTCCGTGACTCCGCTGCAGAAACTGCTGCCATCCTCTTCCTCCTCCTCCTCTTCCTCCCCCTGGCAGTCTAACTCCTCGGCCGACTGCAGGTGCAGCACGGCAGCCTGCGGTTCCGTTTCAATCTCGAAATTGTCTGCGAGAGCATATTCGACGGAGTGAGCCACCGGGCCCATGGAACTACCGTGCGCACTTATCTCCCCGTGGCAGCCGTTCAGCGCGGGGATTTGCTGCTCTCGGTTTTTCTCCAGTTCGAGTTTCATTATTGTGTGCAAAAAGTGAGTCCGGACACGGATAGGATTAAATTCAATTCTACCTGCTGTGTTACTACATCCTTCTTTAGTGCAGCCACAGGGGAAAGACATTCGATCCACCTTGGGAGGAAGAACACAGATTAGGCCCCCTGGAACTCTTAACAAATCAAATCAAAATCCGGTACCTCACGGCAAACCCTTGGAATCTGGGATGACAAACCCACTTAGGCCAGAATAAATGACAATCAAACAGCAAACAGAAACAAAAGGGGAAGTGAAGGCTTAGGACAGAAGAGTTAAAACTGATTTTAAACCTATGCTCCATATAAAAATGAGTTGATGGTATGGTTTTAATCCGTTTATCCCTCCTGCGCTTTCTTTACTTGTGTTTCCATCCTCCCTTACCCCTTCTCTCCTGCCCATTAATTTCGGCCCCATTTTTTCCCCCCAGTGCTTCTGTCTTTTTCCTGAGCTCTTTTTTCAGCAGCAAGCCAGCTCACACGCCCAATTTTAAACAAATTTACTGCCCTCATACCCATCTGCTATTTTTAGTCTAAATAACATGACATTCCTCACACTAGCCATGAGTTTTTTCTTTTCTTATTATAAAATGAACTTCTCTGCCTGAGACACCATTTAGTCTCATGCAGCCTGATAATTCACTCGCATTGGTTCACTGTCTTTTTCTTTTGGGTCCTTGGTACTTGATGCACTGTGGGGGCTGCGAAAGGTACGCACATTCATGACTGTGACTGGTGGACTCTGGTTTAGTTGCTGGCTCCCCCTCCCCTGCTCTCCCTTAGACTACAGGCTTCTCTAGAGAAGCTGCTTATTTAATCAATACCCCCGAATTACTCCAATAATTGGAGTGATTGAGTGATTGGGTTCAGCAAAGGGTGTAAGCCCGAGGTCCTCACTCAGGTGATGAGTGGAATTCTGGGCATCCCAAGGAACGCCTAAGATACGCTTACTGTCTTAGACCCCATCTGTATGCAGACCAGAGTACAGGCAACCAGGAAGAACTTGCCTTTCTTGCTACCTTATGCAAGCTCAGGAATTTCCCATGTTACAGAGAAGAAAGCAGATTCGATCCCAGTCATCCTGGCCCCAACAAAAAGCAGTAGCAGATGTCAGAGCCAGAATCTAGAGCCACTTTGGAAGCAGTGATTTCCTTTTCTGTGAATCTACCTCAAGCAACTGCTCAACTGATGAGAACTGCCTTCTCCTTTTGTCTGCCTGAGGGCTTTAACTGAAAAAGTTGAATTTCTGCATAAAATACCACCCCCTATTTAATCACATAGCACCAATGCTGCAGATGGACAGGAACCTGAGAATCATCTAGTTCAGGGGTTGGTAAGCTTTTTTTTTGTACAAGGCCAGAGAATAATTTTAAGCTTTGTGAGTCATATAGTCTCTCCAGCAACTATTCAATTCTGCTGTAGAAATATGAAAGCAGTTATAGGAAATATGTAAACAAAAAAAGAAGAACATGGCTGTGTCTCCATAAGATTTTATTTACAAAAATCAGGTGGCAGGCCAGATTTGACCTGTGAATAATCATTCCCCAACCCCTGATCTAGTCTAGCCCATTCAGGTCAGAGGTGCAAAAATTGAACCCAGTAAGCTTACCTGACTTGCCAGTTTCACATAGTGGCAGAAAACAGAGCCAGAACTCAGTTTTCTGAAGTTCCAGTCTAATCATTATTCCACTAGTCTGCACCACTTTTAACCAATCATCATATTATAGCCCATGGATGGATTAGAGAATGCAAACTCAAATGGTGGGGATGACATGATCTCCTTGGCTGCTTGTTAGAAGCCAAAGTGAGCTCGTATAATAAATGAATCCAAGGGGAAACAATTTCAACTGATAATTGCAGTTTGGATTGCCTTTCACACATATATGTCATATATGTGTGTATATATATATATATTAATGTGTATACATACACATTAATATATATATACACATACACATTTATATATTATGTATACTATGTATGTAATACATATAAATATTATATATACAAATAATATTATATAATATATAAATAGATATATGTGTGTATAGGTAATACACATACATAATATATAAAATATTATGTACACATATATTTACATAGATATGTACATATGCATGTTTATATAATATATATTATGTATAAGTATATATATTACATATACTCATGTCATTGAATTAGTATTTCTCTCTTCTTGAATCATGTGTCTTGCCTTGCTTCAGAGTTTTTTCCACGTGTGGGAAACTTCATTATATGTAACACAACTGCCTCTTTAGTGGGTAGTGTATAATGTCTTGCCTTTGGGTTCCCTGAAATCCCAATCCTTACCTGACACTTAATGCCTGCCAGGCTGCAGGTACATGTTTCTGGATCACAGAACACCCGGCAGTCACAACCACAGTCCTCTCGAGACAGGCGGATGGCCCTCAGCTCATGCTTTTCCTCCACATCAATCTTTTTAACTCCAGAGGCCCGCAGCAGTGCTCTTCGTTTTTTTGTTGGCAGGGGTTGAAGAAAGAAGTACTCATCCACCTCGGTATTGTCTAAATCAATATCATCATCAGAAATGTCATCCACTGTAAGAGTGCTCGCTTCTTCAGATTCCACGGTGCCATTCTTTGTCATCTAGAAATACAAAGCAGCAAATAAGAGACTTAGCAGGTTTGAAAATTCCCCACTTTTGCACTTGGTAAGAATGAAGTTATTATATAACACTATGTCCCTATAATCCATAAGTGTTTGTGGATAAGTGTGGGAGATTAAGAGGTCTACACTTCCACTTACAAATGATTCATATGGGATGAAAACAAAACAAAACAAAACTGTGAGTCAAATCATTTCCTCTTACTTTTCTCTTTAGAGAAGTTACAGGAAGGTACATGAACATATCAAAATGATAGGCTTTTATATGGACACAAGACCTGTTAATTGGAACTCTTAACCTCCTAATCTAGGAGCTACAGTTGTTGGAGCTTTCAGCCAGCATGATGTGAAACAGGCCAAAGGTTACAGATGCCCATCAGTGAAAGCTATCTTTAGACTCAGTTCGTGATGGACACATTTGATGTTGGGATAAATGTGTCCTTGTTCAGAGGTGATAGCATCTTAGTGGAAGCTGCTGCCACCTAAATCAGCAAAACATGTCCTTGAAACAACAACTCTGTCTTTTGGGCTCCAGAGAAGCCATGTACTAGGAAATAAAGTTTTGCTGCCCTGTGCTGTTGGGATTACAAACATGGTTTCTGTACAGAATGTTCCATGAACAAGGCCTTGATACGAAGCAGTCAGTCAGGTCAGTGTGCTCTCAGTAAGACAAGAGCAGATGGCAGTGAGGCAGGCTCTTGCACACAGGTACCCAAACAAACTCCGCCCCCAAAGGAGTTCATAGGAGACGACCCACAGCAGTACCTTCCGCAATACAGCCCCTGGGCGGCTGGGTCTCATACTGTAACTGTTCTCTTCCGTGTATATTTCTTTCCTAAATTAATTTCATTCATCAGGAAACCCAGAGTCAGTATTTCACTTCTTACTGCTATATCACCACAGAACATGTTTTCTTCATAAAAAAGCATTTAGAAAGAGACACTTTCTCTGAATATGAGCAAAACATATATTCTGAGAAGCAGCACAGGAATAAATGCAGAAACTCAGTAAGGGACTATTCAAAGAAGTTCTAAATAGAACTTTTTTGATTCTTTAGCTTTTCAATGTATTACTTTATGGATTTCATTAACTGTAATCATTACTATGCCTTTTGATCTTAACAACAATTCAGTTATTACACAGTAAAAATACCCTGGTGACACCAGACATCATTTTGTCATCTTCATAGGAAAAAGTCTGACACTTAGAGAAGAATATTTATTACTGACCAAAAATCCCAAACTTGACAACTCTGAATGTATTGAAAAACAAATAAAAGGTTGATCTTTGCCCTCAGGTGGAGGAAACTACACAGTAGCAAGTATGTGTGTGTCTGTGTGTGTGTTGCAGAGTCCCTGAAATACATTCTCAAAAGCTGTTGATTTATTATATATATATTTATATATATTTATTTATTTTACTTCAGAGCTTAAATCTATGTTCTAACAAAGTTAGGCATTTCCTTTTATTAGGTTTTGTTTCTTGCTGTGATCTGTAATTTATTACCTTCCTTGAAATTTCTTTATAAATGCATTGGTTAAGCTGTTTTCACTTTTCTTTGATGTCCACTAATAGGATATTACTTTGTTTGGCTGCTATTAGCACTTTTGTTAATTCTTATTTGCCCACAGAAGCATCTTTCTATCTGTAAAGATTTGATTTTTGAAGGAATTCAAGTGTATAACTGCCTAACATATACTCAGTCCTCTGAGATAGGTAAATCTGCATTAACCAACAGGAGGGTTACCTTTCCTATTTTGTCATCTCTGTGGCATTTAAATTATGTTTTCATTAATTCTTGGCTTGTCTATGTGAACTTCATCGAAATTCTGACTCCGTAGCACATGCAGGGCACCCAGGATTCATTTCAGTACCTCCTTCCTACTTAATCTCCATGTTCTATAATATTTTTGCTCCCTTGTGAAGCTGGTAAGATAACAAAAACAACAAAGAACTTCATTTCATATTAATAGAGCTTGATTTTTTAAAAAATAATGGTGGCTGTCATATAACACATGGAATCTAAAAATCAATAAAAATAAGTAAACATTTTAAAGACATGAAAATTTTTAGGACAACATGAATAACCCAACTGGCATCTAAGAATGAAAAAGAAACAACTGTATCTCAAATAAACTACAGATGATTCTTAATCCAATAACGCATGATCCACTGATTCCATTCCTGAGCATTTCATTCCTGAGCATTTATCTGGAGAAAACTATAATTTGAAAACATACATGCATTCTTGTATACACTGCGTGTATGAATGAACAATGCTGGTGTTCATTCACAGCAGCACTGTTTACAGTAGCAAAGACATGGAAGCAGCCTGAACGTCCATTGACAGAAAACGGATAAAGAAGATATGGTGTGTGTATATATACGTATGTATATATGTCTGTGTGATGAAATATTAAAACAAATGAAATGATCCCATTTGCAGCAACGTGAGTGGACCTAGAGATTATCATAACAAGGGAAGTAAGTCAGGCAGACAAAGATAAATATCTTATGGTATTGCTTACATGTGGAATCTAAAAAAAATGATAAAATGAACTTATCTACAAAACAGAAATAGACTCACAGACAGAAAAGAAATTTATGATTACCAAAGGGAAAGGAGAAAAGAAGGATAAGTTAGGAGTTTGGGAATAAAATATACACACTACTATACATTGTATAAAATAGATAACCAACAAGGTCGGTTGTTGGTTCCCTGTATAGCACAGGGAACTCAATATCTTGTAATAACCTATAATGGAAAAGATTCTGAGAAAGATATATATATATATATATACAAACACACACACACACACAAAACTGAATCACTTTGCTGTGTACCTGTCACTTAAATTACAATAAGTAGTTTCATTTTAAAATAAAAATTCAATTAAGAATCTAAAAATCCTTGATACAGAGTGCAAATTATTTTTACTCTTGTTCAAGAACATACAAGGGCTCTAATCAAGATTTTCAAAATCTCATATTATCACTGAAGTGGTCTGGCAAGGTTTTCTCCTCACCTATCCAATATCATCTCTGCCATTTCTAGTGAAGACTGGAACTATTCCAGTTCATCCTAGTTAACTGGCTTGTCTCCCCTCCTCACAGTATCTGGTTTGGTGTGTAACCACTGACAGGTACTATTTTCTCCGCTGTCCCCTCGGAATTCCTTCTCCAACTCTCTCCTCCAGGATATGCCCAATTGCACCTTTAAAACTCAGGCCAAACCTACTGAGCTTAAATGCTCTTTTAAATTAGAGTATTGCATACATTATTTTCAAATGCATTTTCTATATTAGAGCAATGGAGAAATAAGTCAATGAGCATTTTATTTCTGTTCACTAACTCATGTTCATTTCACTTTCAAGATCTGGTACAACAAACTCTGGGGAGTCTTCCAAGATTTCCTCATCTGTTTCTGCTGACTCCTTTACCCCATGACCCATCTTCACAGGAATATTTATTCTGTACAATTTTTTTCTCTTTGACATGAATGATACCTTTAAATGTCTTTTTCCTATCTTAAAACAGAATCCTTGAGTTTTCAGACATTAGTTCATCAAATGCAGCCTCCTTATTCTATGCATTCCTGAAGCTCAGATTATTAACAATTACATCTTCTCTAAGACATGCTTATAGAATCTAATCCCCTAACTTCTATTTTAGTATGCTTTTCCCTGTATAAAACAGATGGATTCCAAGTTTCCAGTGGTACCTAATGCAGTATGGGGACTATTAATATAATGTGGAATTAAACCACAATGTGTCTAAAAAGTTCCTTTGTTTATAAAATAAATGCATACAGAGTAACGAGCACATTCAAAAAAATGCTCTCTTTTGAAGTTGATTCCTTAAAAGACAATCTGTATCTTGGACCATTTCTGGCTCAGTGCTGTTTTCCCAAAGAATGTTGCCTTTTCAAGAGCTCAAAGAAGGCTTGCCAAAAAAATGTGATTTAAGGAGACCATCAAATGATACTGACCTTCAAACCTGTTTGTGTGTGTGTGTGTGCGTGTGTGTATGACAGAGAATGAGAGAGAGAGAGATTGGAGGTGGGGGTGAAAGAGAGGTGAGAGAATCAGATATGAGGTAATAATAGCAATATGAATAACAATAGTTTTGAATCTGCATGTCACTGCTTCAAGCACTTTACCTGCATAAGCTCACTGAGCATCACAAAATATCTCATAAAGTAGATATTAGCATTAGATTGTTTAACTGATGGGGAAACTGAGGCACAGGAATGCTAAATAACCTGTCCAAAATCATAGGCAGTGAGGTATGTACTATGTCAGAATCCTAAATATTTAACTCTGCAGCTTGTGTTCTTAACTGCTTTGGTAATTACTTAGATACACTCTTTTTATATATATATATATATTTTTTTTTTACAGAATAGTATAAATGTTTATTTTCTGTATGATTTACTTTGCTGTTCCTGTTTTTACAATATAGAAAAGTGTATTCTTTGAATAGCTCTAGTAAATATAAATTTTATCTTTCTACTTTGGGATGTAAATAGAGCTAAAAAACTATATACCCAACCCTCCCCAAATAGTCTTTTAAAATTGTTGAACTAATGTGGATATTAATCTTGTTCAGCAATTTGATGCAAATGCCTAAATACAAAAAGTTGTTTAGTAAGTACTACACAGGAAGGAAAAGGCTTAATACTTTAGATAGCTTCTTGAAAATCAGAAAAACTAGTAGCATTTGATTGCACCTTCAAATTTTTACAAGCAAAATATTCTCAAGCAATGCCATCATACATAATCTACAATTGTAATCCAAATTTCACAACCATATTATGCACACAGTATATAAATACACATCACAAAGGTGCAATTAGAATTAAACACAGAATATGTACAAAATGAACACAGTTTAGGTGTGGACCAAAAAGGTATTGTTATCTTTTGAAAAATAACTTGATTAGATATTACTTTATCCTCTTACACTAATTTACATTTATACAAATTTTAATTAAACATACTAGAGTGAGGTGCTAAGGATGTCGGCACTATCTACATTTAAAGTTACTGCACTATGACTTTATAAATCCAGATTTCAAAAGGAAGATACTTAATAACGGAATCTTCTTTTGGATTACTTAATTTCTGTTGCCTATATATTGCATGTTCATATGAACATATATACACACTTAATACATACAACTATAGATTCCTTGTAGGAAATGTAATAATCATATACTACTAATTACTGAGCATTAAGGTACCTAATAAAATGTCTGAATTCCAACATGGTTTTTTCTCATCATAAAATCCAGAGTCCTATTATAATGGGCTGTTAAATTCATAAAGCTTTTGAATTCTGAATTATTGAAAATGATTTATGTTATTTTAGTAATTATATGAAAACACTCATACTGTAGGCTTACCAAATCACTGGCTAAAAATAACGCCATATTAAGCTTCCCTTATAAAAAGAAACCCCACTATAATTCTTTTTATATATTTAATATATATCCAGTAATCTTTTGTGCTTATTTTGCATTAGGCTCTAGGTGTGTTGGTGCACAAGATATGGGTCTTGAAATCAATGGATTAAAGAGAAGAGGAATCTAGTAATTTTTGAAGGTGGGAGGAGAAGGGGACAACACAGGATGAGATGGTTGGATGGCATCACCGACTCAATGGACATGAGTTTGAGTAAACTCCAAGAGTTGGTGATGGACAGGGAGGCCTGGCGTGCTGCAGTCCATGGGGTCACAAAGAGTCAGACACAACTGAGAGACTGAACTGAACTGAACCGATAACGATTTCCTAACTGAACTTGGACACAGGGCGTTGAGACTATGTAGAAGGGGCAACTGGTGGCTCAGATAGTAAAGAATCCACCTGCAATACAGGAGACTGGGGTTTGATCCCTGGGTTGGGAAGATTCCCTGGAGAAGGAAATGGCAACCCTCTTCAGTATTCTTGCCTGGGAAATCCCATGGACAGAGGATCCTTGTGGGCTACAGTCCCTGGGGTCACAAGAGTGATACAACTTAGTGACGAAACCAGCAGAAGCTGCATCTGGTGGTGGGGCAAGCGGTGGAGTGAGGAGGGTAGACGTCACATCTAAGCTTGAATCTGAAGACGGAGTAGCAGTTAGCTGAACAGGTGGAGGCAGAAAGTCCCTGCTGAGCAACAATAGCTTTACAGGCCTGAGATGGGACAGAGCTTTCACTGGCCTACAAAATATCTAGACTGGATGAACTTGTGTGGCATCCCTTCCTGTCTTGGCCCATAAGCAAAAAACAAAAAGTAACTAAACAGAACGTTTTCAGAAAGTAGCATCCCCCTTCCTCTGCCTTCGCCATCTTCAGGTGATAAGTAATGTCTTAACTCATAATTTGATTTAATGATCCTTATATTTATCTCATTTATGTGAATGTGTGCTTATCCTGTATTGGAAATATCTTGAGGAATGCTGTGTGTTTGTGTGTGTGTGTATTTGCTTTGTTCTAATGATGCTACTTAAGATAGGGCTTAGTTCTTGAGCCACTGTGTAAACTTGTCCAGACTCACTCTACAATTTAAAGGATTATAGCTTTTCTTAAACAGAATTGAAACTCCTTACTTTTGCAAATCTATCTGATATGTACTGATAAGTATGAGTAAACTGTTTCCAAAGCCCAATAGAGTAAAAGTTTTGCCCATCTAAATATGTTTGAGGGATGGGACATGTTACACATTACTTCCAGAATCAGCAGAGTGATTCTTAGACTATCCTGAATCAAGGACCAGATGGGATGGGGGAGTGAGTGGGGTGGTGGATTGGTGAGTGGGAGATTGTCAACTCAGTAGTCAATTTTTTTTTTTTTCTGTACCATGTAGTGAATATATTCCACTGTAAATTCCAACAAGATGAACTTTTTGATGAATCGAAGGCTTGAAGAAACTAACTTAATGTAAAATAATTATAGCGAGGGAAACTACTGAAAACGTGGATCGACCATAATGCTAAAAACAAAGCAAAATCCCACAAAAATAAAAACACTTCCTTTCAGTGGTTTAATGTGTTCTTAATAATAAAAACTCCTGGTTATTACAAAGTCATTAACACATGTATCAATGATAGTGGCAATAGAAATGTGAAAAAATAATTCAGTTCCACATACACTGATTGCTGCCTACAATAATGAGGATGATGTGGAGAATGACCCAAGCCATCATAGCTTGAAAACCAGGTGCTGAATTCTCTACTTTATATAAATTATCTCACCTGATTCGGAAACAATCTTAGGAAGTATTTTAACAGTTGAGAAAATTTGAGCATGAAGATAATTTGCCAAAGTCTAGCTACTTAGATAATTGGTGATTGCACTGAGAATCAAACTCAGGTTTGGTTTGACTCCAAAGCTTGAGCCAGGCTCACAAGACCAGTCTGGAGTGAAAATTCTTAGAATAATATTAATAGAAAACCTGTATAGAAGAAAACAGAAGGATATGGTTACAGTTACACTCCAAGAGCTGATCTTAGTGCTGTGGGGCAGGAGGTAAGAGAACAGAAAAGCTTCCTTATAATTAGCTCATTCAGAAATTAAAAAAAAATATATGATTCATACACAGAGAACAAGAGCTCAAAAAAGAATACAGGAAGCCAGCTGAAGATATGACATTCTCACCAGTTAGCATTTCCTTTGAGTAATCTATTTTGTGAGCTTGTGGAGGTGTTCTTTCTAATAGACATGCCAGCAAAAGAAGCTAGTCCAAGTGATAGCTACCACTGTTGAACTCATGTGTTACTTTTGATTTTCTCAGCTGACTTGTAACTCATTTACCCTGTACTATATGCTTAGTCACTCAGTTATGTCTGACTCCTGGGACCCCCATGGACTGTTGCCCACCAGGCTCCTCTGTCCATGGGGATTCTCCAGGCAAGAATACTGGAGTTGCCATTCCCTTCTCTAGGGGATCTTCCCAACCCAGGGATCAAACCCAGGTCTCCCGCATTGCAGGCTGATTCTTTACCGTCTGAGCCATCATTGCTTACCCCGGGGGCATTTAATCAGCATAGTATGCTGCCTAATTTTGTAGTAATATATTAGTTTTGGTGATTGGTTTTATGTATATCTCCCTCATTATAATAGGAATATGTTGAGAATAAGGACCACCAGCTACTAGTCTGCTGGGGAGATGACCCTGTAATAAATATGATAGAGTGTGGTAAGTGCAACAAAATATATGAGCAAGTTATAGAAGCAGTGGAGAGGAGGAAATGACAGATAAAATGGGAGGCAGATACAAAGACACAAAGCAGAATCATTTACTTCCTATTCTGATTCCACAGTCTGTATCAAGAAGAAAAACCTTTAAACAAGAAATGGAAGAACAGATACATTAGGAAGAATTTCATGTAAAAAAAGAAGGTGGGAGATAGTGAAAGAGTGCTCAGCAGTTTTATGTAAGAATCCTTAGGCCTGGGCTATTCATGTTTTAAATCAATGAAAAATTTGAAAGTTACGACTGCTCTGCCTAGTATCTGCAAAGAGTCATGGGGAAAGGAATTAAAAGGTAATCAAAATGCAAGTGAATTATTATTTTTAAAAGTGCAAATTCTAGATAAAATTCCAAAAAAAGATGATTTAAAAAGATGGTCTCTATACAGGTGGGAACAGGGAACAGTAACTATAAGACTATTGCCTGGGCTCACTAGGGAAAGAATGTCCATGTGTCAAATTAAAGTCCATGCAGAATCTTAACCTATTAAACAAACAAAAGTGAGAAAGGTATCAACAGCCCTGACCCCATGGAACATAACTGGAAAACCAGTGATCTAGTCTTGAGATTCTCTGACAAAGTTTCTTACGTTCTGTACATGGAAGGATGGAATACCAGCTGATTAATAAGGATATGGTTGAATGCATGGATTTCAGTTAGTTGAAATGTTGAAAATATTTCAAAGAACAGAGATACTCAGCCTCTTTGCACCACCAATAAGGCGTGTGCTGCTTAGAGATCCTATTGGCAGTAGAGACTAGCCCAGGAAAGGAATCTCCATGAAGGTCACCTGGGGTGGTGACAAGGACCCTCTGACAGGGTATCATGAACTTGGCCCTGTCTTGTTAAATGTAGTTTTTAAATATATCTTGGATGGACTAAAAGGCAGGTTAGCATATTTGTCAGATGACAAGATCAAGTTCATTCAAATAAAAAAACCCCAAATTTTATTCACTGCTCTGTGTACACCATATATAGTACTAAAAAAGAGTCTTACCCAGGAGATGTTAAAAAGTTTTAATTTGCATGATGATGCAGACCTGATTTACCAGGCCTGATATGCATGTTTGCTTCCTTGTCTTTTTGTTGTTGTTGATTTACTTACCACCAGCATAATATGAACAAACAAACTGATTAAGATCCAAAAAGCTCCTGTACCTTTAGCATATACCTGTGGATAGAGTATCTACAGCTCAGTTAGCAGGTAATGTAACATATCCTTATGTACTGCAACAATCCCATCTTGAATGCAATGTCCAGATCAAGTTCCATAGTTTTTAAGGAGTATAATTGCTTTATAATGTGTTTGTTTCTGCTGTACAAAACATGAATCAGCTTTATGTGTACACGTATCGCCTCTCTCATGAGCCTCACTCCCACCCCACCGCCAGGTTCCATATTTTGAGGTGGACATTAATAAACAGCACTATATTCAGAAGAAGTAACCAAGGCTATAAGGTGTCTGGAAAACAGAAGCATTAGAGAAAAGAACTAAGGATGTTTAAATCTATAGAACAGAGACACATGGAGCCCATATAACCTATTGTCAAATATTTGCATGTCCATCAAGACTGCTTTCCGGCGAAGGCAATGGCACCCCACTCCAGTACTCTTGCCTGGAACATCCCATGGATGGAGGAGCCTGGTAGGCGGCAGTCCATGGGGTCGCTAAGAGTCGGACACGACTGAGAGACTTCACTTTCACTTTTCACTTTACTGCATTGGAGAAAGCAATGGCAACCCACTCCAGTGTTCTTGCCTGGAGAATCCCAGGGACGGGGGAGCCTGGTGGGCTGCCGTCTATGGGGTCGCACAGAGTCAGACACGACTGAAGTGACTTAGCAGCAGCAGCAGCAAGACTGCTTTCAAACACTTGGAGTTTGGAGAACAGGAACAAGATTTATTCTGTGTCTCTGGAGGCCAGAATTAGGGTCAGAAGGTAATATTAGATGATAGCAGGTTGATCAATATGAAGAGCTTTCTAACAATTATCACTACAAAATGGAATGGGCTTTCTTAAAAAGCAGTGTGTGTTTATATTATAGGACACGACTAAGCGACTGATCTGATCTGTATACATATATATATATATTAATCTATATATATATATGTTAATCCCAACCTCCTAATTTATCCCTCCCTTTCTTTCATCTTTTGTAATCAACTGTACTTCGGTAAAGCGTCTGCCCGCAATGCGGGAGACCCGGGTTTGATCCTGGGGTCGGGAAAATCCCCTGTAGAAGGAAATGGCAACCCACTCCAGTATTCTTGCCTGGGAAATCCCATGGACAGAGGAACCTGGTGGGCTACAGTCCATGGGATCACAAAGAGTCAGGCACGACTGAGCGACTTCACTTTCACTTTCACTATACTTCAATACATGTTTTTAAAAAAGCAATGTGTTGGGTTGCCAGAGATGTGTAATAAGAGGCTGGATATACATATCTGCATTTGTATACCCAAATACACATAGGATATATATTTGATGAAAGGAATTCCTGGTTACACGTTATGTGTTGAATAAATAGCCTGGGTGCTAATGTCTCTGGCAAACCAAACTAAAACATTCATATCACTCTGATGTTCAATCAAATCTTACAGTGTAAGTCTTTGGTTCATTAGTTGTTAATTGTAGGTGGCAATTTGGAACCAGATTCATTATGTTCGGCTGTTTTGTCAGCTAATAAGAATTTCAACAACCTGAATTTACAATGAGTCCTTGGTTTACATATTACCCCAAAAGTCACCAGAAAAGATGATAATATCAACAAATAGACATAAATTTTCCATACATTCCTTTATTCTTCCTTCTGGTTTAGACAGGCATTGTCTCTTTTAGCAGAGGCTAATAAGTGAAATGAATCCAAGAGTGTCCTGGTAAATATTTAATAACTATGTCTCTGAAAAAAAAGGGAGGGGTGTTTCTAATTTGTTGTCAAGTTTGCTGTGTTTGTCTAATCTTGTGTTTGTTTTGTGCTTGTCAAATCCCACAATATGACTATTCCCATCATTGGTGATTTCAAGATACAATGGGGGAAGAGATGAGTCCAATCCACTTTAGTGATGAATTTTTATAAGCTGACTCCAGAACACCACTGTGTGAACCCCACATATTAATGAGAAGAATCAGCTGAATGGATGTCTCCTGAACTAGAAGATCACTGTTTATTGCATAGGAAAACTGTAGAGATTGATTACATATGTTTAATTTTTCCACTTAAATAAAAATGCCAGCAGTTTTGAAGGAACCTATTCTTAAATGTATTGCATTTGCTCAGGGCTGAAGCCCAGCTTCTCAGGATGCACCACTTTGGTTAGCTGTATTTTCTCTGATCCTCTCAAAATATGCTGCACATATGACATGACAAGTATTTGGGAAGTCCATGTTTTCCATTTGGTGTTGGAGCAATGCATTCTGAAGTACTGGTCCTATATAAGCTTTTGAGTAATCTCTACAGAGGCTGACAAAGAAATTCTGTACGGAGTTTAAAAATACTAAGTGGAGTTTAAAAATACCAAGACCGGCACACTCTTGTCAGTAATGCCTAACGCAGCCCCCTCTCCTCATTCCGCAGGCACGGATCCCGGGATGAAGGAGTCACTCTGATCCATCTAGTAAGAACTGTCGTATGAGGAAATAGTTAAAAACCTATCCCTAAATTTGGAAACTATAGGTTAGAGATACTTGGCGTCAGCCATCTCTCACAAACCTCTAATGGCTTCTATCTCCTAGAGCATTTAGGAATTTTACTTGAAGGTTAGTTAAATTATAAGACTGTTAAGAGGAAACAAGAGGGCAGGGCTGGAAGACTGGGCATGCAGGTGGAGAATTATAATACTATACAGGTAATTACTAACTGAATAAAGCACAGTCATAAATCTAAGACTGGGTGAAGGAAATTTAGACAGAGACATTTTAAAGTTTGCTCATTAAAGGAAGAGTTACCATCTGGCAACTCTTTTTTTATGACGAAAGAGAGCAAACAACCAAGCATTCCTCAAGGAACACATGGTAACCCCACAATGTAGAAACAGCTTTGACCTTAGAAAGGAGAGGAAGAACGATCAGGGTTGGGAAAACATTGAGAAAAAGAATCCAGTGAAAGTTGTGAAAACTAAGTTACATTTCCTATACCATGGTAACAGAATCCAGAAAAAGATAATCCAGGCGAATTCAATGCCAAGGTTCCTTTGAAACATAGAAGCAGCCGCCTAATGGATTTTACAGATACACGTGAAATGGGAATAAAGGCTAATGTAATTGTTCAACAGTGTGGTGCAGATGATGAAATCTAAGTACTTAATTTGGAAAAATGTGTAGTATTAAGATGACTGCAATGATTACTGTGAAGAGCATGACATGTCTGAATGGGCTTGACAGGGAAAAAGAGCTGTACTCTGTAATTTAGAAATCTAAAGCTAGTTATTTCTTCTAGAAACATGTACTTTATTCAATAAGCTTTCTCTATTAATTGTTTCTAGACAATGTTTGGAACAAACACCACCACCACCAATAAAGGCACAGTTGAACACCCCCCCCAAATAAAATTGGATTCGTTGTATAAATCTAACTATACATATTACTTCTCAATATATCAAACTCATAATTAGATTGAGAAGAATCACTAAGACATTTTATAATGAAAAACTAAATTTCTATCCTTATTTTGTTTCTGAAGTATTTTATTATAAAGAAACACAAAAACACATGTCTGTGTTCTTTTTACTAATCTTAAGACTATCATATGGGCTTCCCTGGTAGTTCAGCTGGTAAAGAATCCACCTGCAATGCAAGAGATCCTGGTTTGATTCCTGGGTCGGGAAGTTCCCCTGGAGAAGGGATAGGCTACCCACTCCAGTATTCTTAGGCTTCCCTGGTGGCTCAGATGGTAAAGAATCTGCTTGCAATGTGGGATACCTGGGTTCAATCAGTTGGGAAGATCCCCTGGAAGAGGGCATGGCCACCACTCCAGTATTCTTGCCTAGAGAATCCCCATGGACAGAGGAGCCTGGCAGGCTACAGTCCATGGGGTTGCAAATAGTCTGACATGACTGAGCGACTAAGCACACAACGCAAGACCATCATACAGAGTAAAGTAAGTCAGAAAGAGAAAAACAAATACTGTATATTATCGCATATATGTGGAATCTAGAAAAATGGTATAGATGATCTTATTTGCAAGTAGAAATAGAGACACAGACTTAGAGAACAAATGTATGGAAACCAAGAGAGGAAGTGGGGATGGGATGAACTGGGAGATTGGGATTGACATATATACACTATTGATACTAAGTACAAAATATATAACTAATGACAACCTGTAGTATAGCTCAGGGAACTCTACTCACAGTGCTCTGTGGTGACCTAAATGGGAATGAAATCCAAAAAAGAGGAGACATGTGTATACACATAGCTGGTTCACTTTGCTGCACAGTTGAAATTAACACAACATTGTAAAGCAACTATATGCCAATAAAAATGAATTTTTAAAAAAGGCCGCATTGGAGGAGATGTCATTGTATAAACTGATTCACTGTTTACAACCTGAGACACCTTGGAAAGACACACAGGTAGAGTGGAAAGAAAAACATCTCCTTTATGTCCTGGAGCTTTTGTTTCTGAGGTAAGTAGGAAGGAAATGACCCAGTACCAAGTCCACTGAGTTTCCTGGTATGTTTTATCTGGTTGCCATAGTGAAGGCTTTGGAAGAAGTTTGACACTGAAAGCTTTGCAAAGTGGTTTTTTTTTTTGTTTTTGGTCAGATGTTCCTTCTATCTCCTCCCTTAATGGGCAGTTCACTGTCACCCACAGAGGACCATCTCCAGGAAAAACCAAAGTGGCAAAGTTTGTCCTTAATAATCCTCCCTTTCTTCTTTCAGTCCCTCTCTCTGCTACTGACCCTCTCTAGCTGCTTTAGCCAAAAAATGGAATTAATTCAGTCACATTCTGTTGCTTATCCCAGGCGTATATTTCAAAGAAAATGTCATATTGAAAGTGAAATCTCAAGTACCTGATTGAAATTGTTGGATCCGTAATGTTTTTGGATGGCTAATTTTAGATTTTGGATAGCTAAACCTTAGACAAACATAGTCAATGATATTTAAAAACTCATTAAAGTTAATATACATTTTCTTCCATTAACACCCCTCAGATTTTTTAGTCAATGAGTCCACATTGCTTTGATCTTTTATTAGTTTTCTGTGAAATGTGTTTCCCAGTTTCTGAATACTTTGAATAGGCTTAGATCAGATCACCTTAGAATCCCATTCATTATCTTTTTCGCTTGGCATTCATTTGAAAGGAGTGATGATATCCAAATGCCTTTTGTTTGTATCTTCACCAAAATGGAAAGTTGCATGTTTTCAGACAAACCAAGGCATGACACCCACTCGGAAGACTGCCTCTTCAACTTGTAACAGTAAGCAGAATGACAAAAGTAAATCAATAACAGAAGCCTGTTTTTGCTTCTTCTTCAGCTTGCTAAAAATAAAAGGGTAGAAGTAACCGAATACGAATTATAGTATCAGAACACATCACTGCCTGGTAAGGAGGAATGTTCCTGAAGGCATGTAGCTCCCCCAATAGTCATTGTGTGTGTGTGCTACAAAGGTCACCACAATAAATCTTCTGGTTCTTAGATAGAATTACAGTTCCCCACCTGTTAAAAACCACTACACACAGTACCAAACCCCAGACAGGGATGACTCCCAATAGGTACAGAGATTGTCTTTCCCAACACCTATGGGGGGTAATCAATTAATTTTAGAATAGTAAGTAACAAGATAATAGTTTTCTATTGAGTGAGCCAGTTAACATCTTTGTGCTTCTTTATCTTCAGTTGTACACATGGTCTCATAATTTACCTATTCCAGTGGGTTTTTGTCAGGATTAAATTAAATAATGTTTATAAAATGCCTGGCAAGTAAAAAATCATTTAATGAATGGCAGCCATCACTATTGTTCCACCAATATTTTGAGCTTGGAGAATGACTTCATCTTTTGAGTAAGGGTTACCATTGGTTTGTAGTGAGTTAGAAAAGCAGAGAGTGTATTTCAGAAGCAAATCTGAGAATTATTATTAAATTAGGCTACATTCAAAGCTGTCATGAAGAACAGCAACAATAGTGACTTGTTACCAAAAAAAATCTTAAGGGCCTTTCAATGAACTGTGTCAAAAATACCTCCAAAGGAGTTATGAGACTTGCTCTAGGCTAGGTTGTAACTAGCTTCGTTTAAGCAACTGTCTTCTTGCGCAGTTGGGAACAAAGCACATACATGAGGTGCAAAATACCTAAAAACAGGGGTTTTGAAACACACATCACACCTCTGCTATCTGACTTCATACTGGCAACTAAAGGTACAGGTAACACAGGTGTGCTTATGGTGTTTCTGCTACTTAGCCAGTGATCCTTTACGTTAAGCATCCTGGATTATGTAAGAAAAATCTTTGTCTTTCTTCCTTTGTCCTTAGATAATAATGGGAGGCCCTTTACTACAAGCTGATAAGCTGATGGATCAATACAAATATAAAGAGTGTCTCTGATCGAGGAAAAGGTTTTCTGAGCTGTGTTTCTCTCCACTTAATCTCTAAGATGGCACAATGATAGTTATCTCTACCTGGATCCCTCCCTGACATCACTTTAATAACTCAAAAGCCTCTCAGAATCACCTGGATTCCTTGTCATATTCTTATCATTGAGAAAGGTACTATCACCCACAACCCATTCAGCTTTGCAAGCCAGAAATTTAGGAGTCATTCTTGACAGTTCCCCACTTTCCTTCCAAATCCAACCCATCATCAAGGACTGTTGATTTTATTTCCTAAATTACTCCCTCTGTCCATCTCTCTTCATCTCCCCTACCATCAGTGTAATCTAACCTACCATCATCTCTCTCCTGGACTATTGTAATGGTCTCTTAACTGGTCTGACTCCATAAGCTCCCCCGACACGGCTACCCCTACCTCTAAACCATTCTCAAATCAGAGCATGAACCAGATCACATTATTCTGCCAACCGACCCCATGCCTAAAACTCCTATATGACTTCCGATAGCATTTGGATGAGGAGAAAAACAATGTCTTAATCAGACTGACAAAGCCCAACCCTACCCCCTTCATGATGCTCTACTCCTTCCATCTCTGCTCCAGGCTCACTAGCCTCTGTGTGCTCCCGGTGCTTCCTCCTGACACAAGGTAACTCAGTGTTCTCTGCTGCCTGAACCACTCTCACCAACCCTTTCTGGCTAGTTACCTGTTCAGATTTCAGTTCAATTGTCACTTTCTTAAGGAAACTCCTTGATATCTGGCCCCCATCAATTCTCGGGTACATACTTTCCTAGCACTTAGCAACTTCCCTTTATGGTACTTTATGAAGCTGTGATTTTGTCTACATGATTAATATTTTTCTTTTCTGTTAATATGTAAGTTCCAGGAAGAGTGAATAAATAAACGATGTCAGGGAAGTTTTCTGCCCTGTTTTCAGTGATGAGACTATACTCTTTTTCCTTTAAAAAAGCCTCAGCAGAGAGTCTGCTCGGAAAAATACCCATTTTAATCTGCGGATCTAAATATGAAAATGGGTTAATGCAACCAGATTGAGGTAAGGATTGGGGGTTTGGTAAAAAAAATAAATAAATAAAAGTGCACTTCTAAGGTTTTTTTACCTTTAGCTTTAGAGAGTTCAGTTTTTCCTCCCTGAGGTGTTCTCTCAGCATCTCACGGTGGAGCCTCTCCTGCTCTCTGGCAAATTCGCCCAGGGTGTACTGGCGCACGCTGTTGTGGCGGCTGGACATGCCCAGGGTGCTGCCGCCCTGGCTGGGCACACTCGTGAAGCCCTGCCTCCTGGTGAAGTAGTACACAGTGACGCAACTGAAATGCACATTCTTGGTCCTCAGCCGCTTCTCTCTTTTGAGGATGGAGGAAGCTGAAAGGGAAAGAAACAACTCAGAGAACAGCCCCACAGCAGTTTTCGGATGAGGTGACGAATTAGAAAATGCCACTTGATGATCTTAAATTTATGGTCAACCCTTTCTGGCTGGGAGACACTAAAAATGTTGTCACTCAGAATTGGCACAGACTCCGCATTCCTTGCTTAGATTTTCTCCTAGCTGTGGTGGAGTAGACTTTTAAGACCTCTATAATGGTAGTCCAAGAAAACATTTGGGCAAGTTGCCAGTAGTCTGTGAATCAGTGGCAGAATTTAGTTTCTCATTTCCCTTCACCTTTTAAGTTTTGCTTTTATGATTTTCACATGAGTTGTATTTTACTATAATCAGAAAAGACACATACTACAAACTCTTTGGCTCTCATTTGATATGGAGGGCACTTGGTGTGAAATAAATGTCTATTTTTAAATTTTAGAAAATTCCAAAATGCAATAAACATTTATAGAAAAAGGCTCAATGGCACTATTTAGGCATTTTTACAATCTAAATGTAACCAAGTTTTCATCTGATGAAAACACCAATAAGTAATATTATGGACAGTGGGACTTTAATCCAAGTATACATTGAGAATATAGAAAATGTCATGAAATATATCAGAACCTTTACTATTAGTTACAGAGACATCAAGATGCGCAGAGCACCATGGAAGGTTGAAATGAACTCTGTAGTTGAGAGGAACAGAGTTACACATTGACCTTTTGAAGTTGGAAGATGTGCCGGTCTGTTTATTTTGTTGTGAGGTAACCCAGTCTTATAGAATTTGAGTGATTTCTTTCAATGAAACAAAAAGAAACAATGAACCCCTCAGATGTTTTCTATCAGCTAACATTTATGGACTGTTCAAAGAACTATGCAAAGGACTATGCATGAGTTATCTCATTTTATTCTTATGACTGCTTGAGTTGGAATAATCCAAGCCTCCATTTTGAGGAAACAATCCACAAAAGGTTAAATGACATGGCCAAGGTCATATAACTAGCAGTGAAAATGGGATTCATTATTCTAGAGCCCAGTCTTTTAGCCATCAGGCCACAGTAGAAAGCTGGGATCAAGCTAAGCAAGATGAACAAGGCTAAGATTTGGTGCCACACTGCTTCTGGGAGATGTCAACTGCTCCAGACTCCAAAGATGATTTTTATTTGTAAGACTGTATAAACAATGAAAGAAAAATAACTACAGGAGCACTGGATTTATATAAAAATATGCTTCTAAGGGAATAGAATGAACTTCCAAGTTCAGTTGTCTCATTTTCTCCTTATAAAACCTTCAAGCCAAATAGAGACGTTGCTGTGATACATATCATTTTGAGGATTTATATATTCAATAAATATAAACCAGTAGTTTTCCCAGGCACTTTCTAAATGATTGGATATATTGGTGGAAAAGACATCTGTGATCCCTGCCCACATGGAGCTTTCATTTCCAGTGATGAGAAACTCAAAATAAATAGACTCAAACAGAGTAAAAGAAATAAGACATCTGGGCAAGAATTTAGCTATCTCAACTTTTCCTCCTCATTAGTGCTTTACTTCTCCAGAAGAGATTGCCAGGGAACAAATGCTTCCAGCATGTATGTAGTTTTTCCATTTATTTTTTTCTAGTTATCTATGTACATGTTCACGGCAACATACTTGTACTCCTGGAAGTAGTGACAATTTTCAACTTAGATTTAAAAGCTCTGATCTGCTTCATAACTGTAGGTTTAAATCATCTCAAAACAAAGAAGAATTTGTCAAAATGTAAAAGATTTCGCCATAGAAAGCAAAATTCAACCATGTGCCCAGTAATTTGCTACCTGATCCGACAACCTCATCCATCACCACCTTACAGCAGGCTAGACCCTCTGCTTTTTGGGTGATAACCTTGAACTTATTTTGCTCTTCATATCATGAAGATGCAAATGATGCCCTGAAAATACTATCTTTCAAGGCCATAATTTACAAATAAAAATATTTTAATGTACTCATTTAAAATAATTATTATAAACACATCTGATAATTTTCTTACTTGTTTTTTAGATAATTCATAGTACTCTACATGAATTTCCTTTAGAAATTTTTATTGAAATTTTGTACCTACGTTTTTGGATTATAAAAGAATTCCACCTTTTGGATGAATCTACTGTACCATCCTTTCACAAAAAGCCATATTATGTTTTCCCCAGAAAACTGTTAAGAGATGATTTTCCAAGGCTTGGAAAAAGACAACAGTGGCAGAGAGTAGGAGCCCTTCATCTGGGCTCCTGGCATTTCTAACACTGTCACAGTGCACATGGACTTATGCTTTTTCCTATCCACTACAGCTTATAATTCAAACGTGCTTATACTTGTTTCAGCACTTGCATATTATAAGTAGCACTGTAGAAATATGATCAAAAAGCCTACAGAATACATTTTAAAGGAAGGCTTTGAGATGTAAGATTAGCCTTATGAGGAATATTTTAAATGTGGCTTTCCTAAACTTAGGAGGCACTCATGTCTCTCTCTTCTGATGATTGATCTGGAGCCCTAGAACAGGCCCTTGTGGGCTGTCTCTTGCCTCCAGAACCAATTTGACTAACAATCACAGAATGAAGTTATCAAAAAAGAGTCTGTGTTTTTCAAACCTGAGAAAAACAGATGAAATCCACTCAGCACATTTGCCATAGGGAATCTGAAACCTCGATGCTACACCTACCTAGTAATCTGTGCCCTTTACAGGATAATTGAACTCAATGTTGTGTCTCTACAGAGTTCAGGGTTCATTTTACTACTGTGAAGTCAAGAGCAAGAAAAAAAAAATGAAGGAGACAGTGGCGTTCATTACTGCTTTGAAAAATAACTAGTCTGTTTTCATATGCAATGCTAATTTTTTGCTGCCTTCCAGCTCCTCTTCTTTTATCTCACTCAGTTACCATCCTGCAGCAGAGGTGTCTAAGTGCAGCAGTATTATTTGTTCCAACCAGGACACAGCTCTTGGGACCACCATTATGGCTAGCACATCAGGGTGTACTGGTATTGCTGTAAAATCATCACATATTATGGAGATAATATTGATCCTTGTAAATTAAAGGAATAAACAGCACAGAGTAACCAGCATTAGCTATCTGCAGAAGCTACCCATCTTTAAAATGCTTTTAAAAATGAATGAAGAAGAGAGTTGAGAAACTAATTCATGATGCCAGGGTGAGAAAGTAAGTAGATAAAATAAAATAAGTTATACCATACATTTATATAAAGAGTTCATGCTCAGAGTGGATTAAAAATGGAAGCCATTTGGGATTATCAGATGCAAACTATTATATGTAGAATGAATAAACAACAAAAATCCTACTATATAGCAGAGGGAGCTATATTCAATATCCTGTGATAAACCATAATGCAAAATAATATGAAAAAGAATATATATATATTTTTATGTATAACTGAATCACTTTGTTGTATAGCAGAAATAAACACAGCATTGTAAATCAGCGATACTTCAATAGAATACACGTTTAAAAAATGGAAGCCAAAGCTAAGAGTTGTACAGTGTGTTTTCAGGGCCATCCAGGGGAGCCAGTGCTCTGAGGAGACACACATTCTGAATATTCTGATCCTACAGAGAAGATGAGTATATCAAGATATCAAAGCGGCCTCACATCAGGCTCTAAGAAAATGCAACCAACCTTGCTCCATTTTGACACGCATAAACCAACCTGTTCATTCACATTGGAATATAACTTCAAAAGTCAACAAGACTATCTGATTGACTTGTCAATTCTATTTCTTGCTGAAAATAATCAAATTTGCTTTCAGGTTTATACTTCAGACATTTGTGAATGCGTGTGTCATTGCATCTGAGATTGCTCTCTCTGTATGCACAGAGACCATTGTGCATCTGAGTCTGTAAATCTGAAGACAAGATTCTCGATTATTGATTCCACTCTAGCGCAATCATTCTGGGGCCAGTGCTTGAGGAGTGATTCAGTTACTCTTAATGCACATTTGGCTCTTTTAGTGTCAACAACTATCAGCAAAGTCCAGATATAGGTGGAAAGGCAGAGAGCAGTAAACAGAACTATGTATTTTGGCTCTGAAGTTGCCACACGGAGGTTGAGAGTTTTGGTCCAGTCTGATGTTAAACAAGGGGAAAACCGTGGAAAATATTAATTCTACCGTTTGGGTCTGATGAAGTTAATAGTATACTTCTTTCTCCTATGCAGTATGTTCAAAAGGAAAATACCAGATGATTTGTAAGTCAATATTGAGTTTACTTTTCTTCTTTGCGGGGTGGGGTGGGGTGGGAATTTAGTAGAAGCAAAGTGAGATTGTTGAAATTAGTTTATCTTGGTAAATCCTGGGTAATAAAAACTTGTTTTCTTAAATTATACAGGCCAAGTTAATCAGGGGCTCTGAAAGTATGTTGTTTCTCGCCTTTTGAAGAACAAATCAAGATCATATCAGTTATGAAGTCATGAAACCTAAAACCCCACTGTCATAAGAAAATATTTTGCATAGGAATTAACAATAACAGCTTAGATATTAAATCAACTTCCAATGGTTAAAGTTATTAAGATTTAAAAAAATATATGTCCTCAATCTTTCCAAGGGACTTCTACAAATCTCCTGTGATCATATTTTCACATTTTCTCCAGCTTGACGCAATTGTCAAGATCGGCCCCTCTTGATCCTGGTATCACAAGCATGGTCTCAGATCTCAACCACAGGTAAGGAGTGAAATGGATCTAGCAACCAAACAATATAGGAATAGTTCCTTTGAAAATGAAGCCAGTTTGCTGTCAAAAGTAATTCTTCCTTGTTCTAATTGTTCCCTTTTATTCTTTTATGTCACATTCTCAAGTTTTTCAAATCTATTTACCACAGTTGTATTTTTGTGGTTTTTGTTTGTTTGTTTTGTTATTTTGCTCAAGTAAGGTATTTAGGGAAATAGTAAATCTTTCAAGTGGAAACAATTCCAAAAGACTAATAAAAGGAAATGTCTTGAGGCATTGGGTAAACGAGAGGCAAATGAAAGTAAAGACTATTTGGGAGTATTTTCCTTCCAACTGTGAACAGAATTCAAATTACCTAAAGTATATAACACAAAGTGGTGGCCAAATCAATAGTATGTTATACTCAGGATGTTATTTTATATTCAGTGATGAAAGATATAGGGCTTCCTTGGTGGCTCAAACAGTAAAGAATCTGCCTGTGATACAGGAGACCCGGGTTCAATCCCTGGATTGGGCAGATCCCCTGAAGGAGGCATGGCAACCCACTCCAGTATTCTTACCTGGAGAATTACAAGGACAGAGGAGCCTGGTGGGCTACAGTCCATGGGGTCACAAAAAATCAGACAGGACTGAGTGAGTAACACTTTCACTTCATTAAAGATATACCATGTGCAAAAATAATCATGAAAGAAAGACTTTTCCAAACACTGGATCTGTTAGAGACAATACTGGGATATCCCCCATGTTTTGGAATTGAAGGGCTTTGCATTTCCCAAAAGGACATCAGAATGGAGACAAAGTCGGTAAATGTAAGAAAATGTCAGGACCCATCAAATTAGGGACTTTTTTACTATGCCCTTATTTCTATGAAAGCAGCATTCAAAAACAAAAATCAAGGAAGAGTAGCTCCCACTTGAAGTGATGCTTGAGATATCAAGTCCCAGTTTGTTTCTGGTTCCCTGTAGTATGAATGATAGCTCTAACCGCTTTTCAAACTGCAGCACATCTGTCTCTCCAGCCCCTAAATGCCATTCTTCCCCATCTCCAACCAACCAACCAATTTATGTACTAGCAACGTGGCAAACTGACTGGAGAATATAAAGTATGATAAACATACATAAGAACCAGTCAGCATTCTGATGTCAGTCCTTCTGTAGAGAAGAAATAGGTTTATAACTCACAGACAAGATTAGGTAGTTTAACCATTTACCCTAAGTATTTTCCATCCTAATAACAGGTTGAAAATATTCACAATGGATTACTCTGAAGACTAATAACGTCCTTGTGTATTGTGTATTGAAACTTCTGAGTGGAAATAACTCAAGATGAAACCCTTTTGTTTAAATCGTTAGTTTTACAAAAACAAAACAAAAGAAGAAACCCTCTCACATAAGACTATGTGATAATAAATTTTCTATCAAGACATGTACAAATACTGCATACGCATTTAAGCAAAAAATTTAACAAGAAAACAGAAATAATATAAAAAGTTGACCCTTCAGGCTGGACGACCAAGGCTTTGTTTTGGATAATGAGCATGCGCGTCACGTCGTCATCTATTCAGTCTGTCAGCTGCGTCCACACAAGCAAGCCAGAGATCCGCGTGCAGGGAGGCAGCTCTCTCCCCAGTCTCTTGACAGCTACAGCCCAGGCCGCTCAGCACACTGCAAGCTGAATTTGACATTACAGAGCGTGGTTTAATAGTGTAATCATCTACTTGTAATTCTCTGCTTGAAAAAAAATAAAGTTTACTGCCCAGGATTTTGATATATATTTAGAAAGCTGCAAATAAAAATTGAGAACTTCGACCTTCCAGCTTTGATGTCATAAATAATTATGATGATTAACTCACAAAGAGTGGTCATTTCTCAGAACTAGCTCTTTTTTATTCATACATTTGAATTTATTAAAAATGCCCTCTGCACTTTCCCCCTAATTCTTGTGAGTTACCTAAAAAAATAGGGAGGGGGTCATTTTATTCTCATTAGAACAAAAGGAATAAATGCTGTATTTTGAAGTTATAAATTTGAAATAAAAAAACTGAAAGAAATGAATAAGGACCTACTGTATAGCACAGGGAATGCTACTCAGTATTCTGTAATAACCTATACGGGGAAAAAATCTGAAAAAGACTTGATATATGTTTATAACTGATTCACTTTGCTGTACACCTGTAACTAATACAACACTGTATCAACTATACTCCAATGTAGTTTTTTTAATTTTTTTCAATTTTTTTTTAAAATTGAAAGAACAAAAATTTTAAAAAGAAATCATGTCCTCTCTTATCTTTAACCTTTATAGCTGATTTAGCACTAACCCTTTCACTGCTTACATTAGATTGATGCCCACTGAAAATGCAGTGTGACTTAGAAAGCCCTATCCATCAACATCAAATGCAATTAATACTGGGAATAGTGAACTGTTAAACTCAAACAAATTTAGACTAAACCATTGATTAAAATAGTACCATTAACTGAACGATCAACCAAGTTTCACTCTAATTTTCCTTTCTCATCAATTCATCCATCAAATTTATAGTACTAGGCATCATGAATCTTGGGATTCTAATTCTATATTTGATATGAAGTCTTCCTTCTGGTCTTTATATGATAAATAGTGTGTTTATATAACTATCACTTAAAGTTTATATATTAAAATCCTTTGGCAAGATATTTGAAAGACAATATAATATTAAAGTGTTTTGCTAAATTTAGACCCTGCATTCTGTTCAGTTCTGTCTCAAACAACTGAAAGTTCAGAAATTTTTTTCCCTGTTCTATATATTCAACTGGCCATCTGACTTTATTTCTAGTGAGAACAATTTCACAGAAACTGATCAATGTTATCACTACTTTTCTCTGTTAACAGTATGTATTTTCCTTTAGATAACATAATAATTTTCCAGAGAATCTAAGATTTCTACAGAGATATTAACATTTATATATGGAACATTGATTATTACTGAGGTCTTTGTCATCTCATTTTTAAAGAATGCCTCTTTATTGTAAGCATACCATATCACTAATGAACTGGAGAAAGTGTTATCCTATCCTCATACTTGGAAAATAATAACTTGTTAGATAATGTTAGATAATTCAAAATCTGAATTCTAAATTTGCTAATTTCCATTATACCAATTAAATTAAGGGGCACCTGCATTTTTCAGTCCCTCTGTTAGTATTTTCAGAATTATGTTTACCTCAGGAGTATTATCAGAAATATTACCTTTGTAAAAAACCTTAAGAATCACAGATGGAAAGCATTACATATGCAGACTACTATCGTGGTGATGCTGTTAAGCCAAACAAAAAGTGTGTTCCTTTTTTATCAGTGAGAAAATAAATACCACCTACTTCCCAGGCTGTTTCCTTAATCTCTCATACGTGCAATTAAACCCTAAAACTACATGCTTAAGAAATACATTTCACTGCTATTAAAGTAACAGCTATTTCCAAAATATATAAACTCTCATTTTATTAAAATCTCAACATGGATACCATCTTAGGACCATATCGTTTTTTCCTGGGAAAAAAAAGGTAGTCGTCACTAAACATAAATATTCGCAGCTCTGGCTGCAGTCCAAGTTGTAAGCACTTTCCTCTGCTGTCTCAGCAATTCTCCTGATGTCAAAGACACATTAAAATAAATGGGAACCATATGGCTCCGCAGCAGAATACCCGCGCTCTTACAACTGAGAGGGCAATGCAATTCATTACCACCATCTGAGAAATATTTGGGGGACATGGAATATCTCAATGCAAAATAAAGCTGCATGAGGCAGGCCATTTGATTAAAATGCTCACACAATGACAGAAGGAGATATTTGCTATTCTTTGGCTCCACGAACCTGTTTTGCTGCTTTTTACATTTTCTCAGTACCACCATGAGCCTCCACTGTTAGAAGGATTAAACAGCACTTCCCACCTGCTCAACGACTTCCCCACACTCTATCTCATCTGGCCCAACAATGTAGCCCCATCAAGCCTAATATATCATGATAATCCAGGTCAGAGCATCACTGAACAACAATAACAACAAAATGAAACAAAATCCTCAAAAATAACAAGAGCAACTAAGATCAAGTCATTCTGGAGAGGACTGGGTCAAAGGTAATGCACTTGAACTTTGCTATAAATGAGGAAATCTGGAAGCACATTTCTTTTTTATATCCTTAACCTAAAAAGCCTTTACTGTACTAACCCCAAACAAAAATCGAAATCATTAAAAAAAACACAAAAGGAAGAAATTCATCAATGCTGTATTACTGGCTCCATATGTCAGACATTCTAAATTTAAAAAAGAGATCTAGGGCTGCAGAGTTGGGATTAAAACGGAGTCTGGGAAGGCAGCTGGGAGTGGGGCAGCTGGGGTTACTGTGGTACCTTCTGTCTCCTGGCTGTCAACGAAAGATTTGGAGGGTTGTAAACATCAAAAAGAAAGAAAGAAAAACAAAAGAAAAACTTCATGATTTTTCTACAAAAATAGTTGTTGGTTGATTGAGCATAGGCTTCAACTTCTCATAATCCTCTCATTGTCTGTTTTAACACTTTTAAAAGCTACAAATAAGGAAACTGCTTAAAGTATCATGTTTGGCATAAAATTACCACCCCATATCTACTATTAATAGAAAAATTAGTTGAGATTCGGCTCAAATGTCAACTTTAAGAAGCCTTTCATAGGATCCCTAATATGTGGTATGTGCCCTTTCTACACATTTCCAGAACACCCCTGACTTGGTATATAATATGAGTGTGTGTTTCTCCTCCACTGCCTGGTAAACACCCAGTGGGCAAGGAGTTCATGTTGCTCCCTGCAGAACCCTCAGGGTGCAGCACACACCCAGGCACTGAAGACTCACTTGATAAATGTTTGTGTAACCAAATGAGATGAATGAATAACTGAGCTATGAGGTAAACATGTAAACATATACATTTCCTGAATACACTTTCCTTAATTTTAAATGATAAGATGGCATTTGACAGTTCTCCCCTAAAGCCTCATGGTCAGTGTCTTCCTTCCTTCTTAGTTTCTAGTCACTTTATTTTTTGAAGGTATCTTTCAATAAAAAACATAATATACTGAAGGGAGGACACATTGCCTTCATGGCTTCAGGGTACACATAACTTTTGTATTACAAACCATTTGAAATATGCAATATTTTCCATTTCAATAGATCTGACATAAAAAAAAAAAACCCAACAAAAACCCTAGCACCATAATAAACTTCTAAATAATCCATTAATAATAAGCTGGTAAACCCATCTCTAAAAAGCAAGTAACTAGTAGGGGAGTTACCTGAACATCATAAAACAGTTTTGAAAGAGAAATCCTGCTGATAAAACATCACTAATTGGTACTGACCTCTAGCAAAAACAAGGCTGACATTTGTGCCTTTAGCAGTTCACTAGTGATAGATCTACAAAACAATTCTGTCTCTTGGTATTTAAATTATTATCTTTGCCTTAGAGTCATGACTATCCTGTAAAAATAAAATCATATCACACAAGATTTATTAATTTCCTATGGAATTTTATGATATATAGCCATGTTCTAAGACATCTAATTTACCTCTTTTTTGTGGTTGGTAGAAATGAAAGTAAAAGCCATGGTTGTTGAGTTCCTGAGACAAACTGCAGAAGCAAGCAAGGAGAATTTTGAATTTTTATTGAAATACAAGAGCCAGGCAGAACTGATACAATATAGGCAACTATGTAATTTGAGAGAAGGCAGCTATTTATCTTGTCTGGGACAATTTTACCCTGCAACTAAAGAGTTGTCCTCTTAATATTTCACAGATGGGGGCAAAAACATGAGTTTCTGGGTCAGAAACAAACTATTTCATTATTCACAGTACAAGAAGTAGAAAGAGCATCTTGTTTCTGTTGGTACTCCTTGTTCACCAGATTCTACAGGGGCAAGGTGGAGGAGCCAAATAGATGCTGCCCACACAGTACGTTTGCATTATACCAAAAGCACAATGAGTTTGGGAATCCACTGTTTTTCTTAGCAAGCAGTAAACAAGCCTGTTGTTCATTGGGAAGGAGACATTACCTCATCCTTCAGGATGGTGGTGCTTTAGCTGCTAAGTCGTGTCCAACTCTTGCGACACCATGGACTATAGCCTACCAGGCTTCTCTGTCCATGGGATTTCTCAGGCAAGAATACTGGTGTGGGTTGCCATTTCCTACTCCAGAGAATCTTCCTGATCCAGAGATCAAACCCTAGTTGCTCCACTGAAGGCAGATTCTTTACCACTGAGCTACCAGGATCTCTTTGTAGCTCACAGATATCTCCCTTTGAAAACATCTTGCCAAAGGAGAGAATCAGCCCAAAGTTCTTGGGAATGTATCTGGCAGTTCCCAGGAGTGGACCCGGTTATGATTTGATATCACATCCAAATAGGAAAAGGAGTACGCCAAGGCTGTATATTGTCATCCTGCTTATTTAACTTCTATGCAGAGTACATCATGAGAAACGCTGGGCTGGAAGAAGCACAAGCTGGAATCAAGATTGCTGGGAGAAATATCAATAACTTCAGATATGCAGATGACACCACCCTTATGGCAGAAAGTGAAGAGGAACTAAAAAGCCTCTTGATGAAGGTGAAAGAAGAAAGTGAAAGAGTTGGCTTAAAGCTCAACATTCAGAAAAATAAGATCATGGTGTTCGGTCCCATCACTTCATGGCAAATAGATGGGAAACAGTGGAAACAGTGTCAGACTTTATTTTTGGGGGCTCCAAAATCACTGCAAATGGTGACTGCAGCCATGAAATTAAAAGACGCTTACTCCTTGGAAGAAAAGTTATGACCAACCTAGATAGCATATTGAAAAACAGAGACATTAGTTTGCCAACAAATGTCTGTCTAAGTCAAGGCTATGGTTTTTCCAGTGGTCATGTATGGATGTGAGAGTTGGACTGTGAAGAAAGCTGAGCGCCGAAGAATTGATGCTTTTGAACTGCGGTGTTGGAGAAGACTCTTGAGAGTCCCTTGGACTGCAAGGAGATCCAACTAGTCCATCCTAAAGGCGATAAGCCCTGGGATTACTTTGGAAGGAATGATGCTAAAGCAGAAACTCCAACACTTTGGCCACCTCGTGAGAAAAGTTGACTCTTTGGAAAAGACTCTGATGCTGGGAGGGATTGAGGGCAGGAGGAAAAGGGGACGACAGAGGATGAGATGGTTGGATTGGCATCACCAACTCGATGGACATGAGTTTGAGTGAACTCCGGGAGTTGGTGATGGACAGGGAGGCCTGGCGTGCTGCGATTCATGGGGTCGCAGAGTCAGACACGACTGAGCAACTGAACTGAACTATGGGGCAAATAGGGGGATAAAGGTGTCCATTGGAATCCATGGGAAATTGGTTCCAGGACCCCCATGGAACCAAAGTCCATACTCAAGTCCCTTAAGTAAAGTAGTATAATATTTGCATATAACCTATGTACATCCTCCTGTATACTTTAAATGAGCTCATTATTTCTTATAATACCTTGCTGTTCAGTTGCTAAGTCGTGTTTGACTCTGCGACCCCATGGACTGCAGCATGCCAAGCTTCCCTGTCCTTCACTCTCTCGGAAGTTGCTCAAACTCGTGCCCATTGAGTCAGTGATGCCATCCAACCATCTCATCCTATGTTGTCCCCTTCTCATCCTGCCCTCAATCTTTCCCAGCATCACAATGTAAATGCTATGTAGATTATTGCAAATATAATGTAAATATTATGTAAATAGTTGCCAGAGCACAGCAAATTCATGTTTCTCTTTTTAAACTTTCTGGAGTTTTTTTCTGAATATTTTGAGATCATTTGTTGGTTGAATCTGCAGATGCAGAATCCACGAATATGGGGGGTCAACTGTGTGCATCCACATATACTCTCAGGTACCTCAGGATGCATAGAAACAGTCCCCCTTCTTGGGTCTATGTTTCCCCTTTTCTATGCTACTCATATGACATATGGGTTGTTACAGGAAATATTTTTCCAAAGCTAAATGTGACTTTGGGCTATGAAGGACAAACAAAGGCATAAAAAGGTTTCTTTTCCTTCTACATTTTAGGATTTTCTATTCTTTGGGATGGAAGAGAAAAAAATAAGCAGAATGTGTATACTGAGTTTCATAAAAGTAGGATTCAACCCCGTCTATCTTCAAGAGCATCACTTCTCAATGATTTCTATGTTTCTTTTACATCTGGAGTGAACTCAACCTTGGATCCTTGGTTCTCAGCATTCTCCACTAACCAGTTCCCTGACCTCCTCTCATGTATATATGGTCTTCAATGTCTCTAAGTCTAAGGTTTTCTTTTTAGTTAAAAAAATGTGGCGTATATATTACTGGGGTATAGTTTCTTTACAATGTTGTGTTAGTTTCTGCTGTACAGCAAAGTGAATCAGTTATATATATACATATATCCACTCTTCTTTGGATTTCTTTCCTATTTAGGTCACCACAGAACAGTGAGTAGAGTTTCCTGTGCTAAACTGTAGGTTCTCATTAGTTATCTATTTTATATGTTGTTGTCTGTTACTAAGTCCTATCTGATTTTGTGATCCTACGAACTGTAGTACGCCAGGCTTCCCTGTCCTTCACTATCTCCCCGAGTTTGCTCAAACTCATGTCCACTGAATCAGTGATGTCATCCAACCATCTCTCTGACACCCCCTTCCCCTCTTGCCCTCATTTCATACATAGTAGTGTACATATGTCAAAAAAGTCTGGAACACTTCACAAATTTGCATGTCATCCTCGAGCAGGGACCAGGCTAATCTTCTCTGGATTATTCCAATTTTAGTATAAGTGATGCTGAAGCCAGCACTCTAAATTCAAGTTTTAAGTGACTTTCACCAGCAAAGCATTTATCTCCAGCCCTTGCCAGGGACCAATTCGCTCACCAAAGGGAATTGGTGCTGGGAGATGGCATAAGGAAAAACGTGAGAAGCAGAATCAATTTGAGGTCGACCCTGCCTTGACCCCCCAGACTTCTGGTCTTTGATCAAGGATTCAGTAGGGATAACACAGGATGTTTTTTGAGTACTTGAATAATCTTGAGAGAGTTAGGGGACTATTATTGTTCCCAGATGGTAATGGATATAATTACTTTCCTTCGACAGAAGAAGTTACCCTCTTTTCTACAGCAAGCCGTTGAAACTGAGAAAGACTAGAAAAGGCCATAGGTAGCTTTGAGCAAAGAACTCTTCGGGGAGGAGAGGTCTGGGTACAAGAATCCAGGGGCAGCTTAGGGGCATTAGGAAAAGATAAACCAAGACTTGGTGAATCATTGCTGTGATCCAGTTTAAAGTTTCATGCAATCTATTACTACAAACCACTGCTACACATTTTGACAATCTATACATAAAGTAAGGATATTTGTACATAGGCCAGTTTTAATGGTAGAGGTGTGTAATCACAAAGTTTGAAAACTTACTAGTACACAAGTGGTGAAGCTGTAAAACTAGTAATGATAATTGGGTAATTTTTAAATGCTGCTTCTATTGATGAAGTTTTATTTGTGTGTTGACCACGTGCCGAGGCCTTTCTAAGTGCTTCATAGGTATTAATTCTTTGAATCTTCATACCAATACAAACATTGTTGGAATAGGTAGACTGTTCAATTTTATAAATGAAACTGAGGTCCAGAGAGGTGAAGCGATTTACCAAAACCTCACAGCTGGTAGCAGAGCAGCCTGATGTGAATGCAGACAGCATCAGTCCAAGGCTCAAGCTGTTAATCTTAACAATCTCCTGCCCATTCTTAGTTCTGGAATGGGCTAAGACTCTTTTTTCTCCCTTCTTATGTTCCATGACGTAAGTATGTTTGTCAGATCAGACTTTAGTCAAGGATTGGCATCCATAAAAATAAAGAGGGCTTATGCCAAGGTATGGGCTTCCTTAGTGGCTCAGCTGGTAAAGAATCCCCCTGCAATGGGGGAGACCTGGGTTCGATCTGTGGGTTGAGAAGATCCCCTGGAGAAAGGAAAGGCTACCCATTCCAGTATTCTGACCTGGAGAATTCCATGGACTGTATAGTCCATGAGGTCACAAAGAGTTGGACAGGTCTGGGCGACTTTCACTTTCATGTTCCATGAAAATCAGCTTTCAGGACTCAGAAAAAAAAAAACCTGGAATTATAGCAATGAAAATCTAACTGCATTATTAAGAAAACAGGAAGAGAGAAAGCAAGATGCTTTTGTTTTAGAAGCAGTTAGAAGCAACATAGGTAGTAAACTGTTGTAAGCCTCTGCTGTTTTATTACCAGAATGCTAGTGGCCTGGAGCTATAAATCGTAATGACACAGGTTTTAAAGTCAGACACACCAGTAGGCTCATTGCCAACTCAGGTCAGTGACTTAACCCCTGCTTCTTTATCTCAAATTTCCTAGGGCTGTTGTGACAGAGTAGAGGTTATAAACATGAACTCCGAAGATAAAACACTTAGTTCAAATCCTGGGTCTGCCATTTGCTTGTGGTGTGACCTTGGACAAGTTACTTACTCCCTCTATGACTCATGTACTAATATAAAATAGTTTTAATAATAAAACCCACTGTATAGTGTTGTTAACAAGGGTTAAACAAATTAATATTTGTTAAGCATTAAATAAAGCTTGGTGCATAGTAAGTACTATGCAAGTGTTTGTTAAATAAAAATAAAGAAATCAATAAATCATATAATTTGAATTGACATAAATCATTTATATAGAGCAGTAGAGTATGTGAAATGGAGAGATCAATATGTGTTAACTATTCATTGGCAGGGACTAATCCCATATGACAAGTGTTTTACAATGAAAATGCTCTATTTTGTATTTTCAGCTCAGTTCAGTTGCCCAGTTGTATCCGACTCTTTCAGACCCCATGAATCGCAGCATGCCAGGCCTCCCTGTCCATCACCAACTCCCAGAGTTCACTCAAACTCATGTCCATTGAGTCGGTGATGCCATCCAACCATCTCATCCTCTGTCATCCCCTTCTCCTCCTGCCCCCAATCCCTCCCAGCATCAGGGTCTTTTCAAATGAGATGGCTCTTCGCATCAGGTGGCCAAAGTATTGGAGTTTCAGCTTCAACATCAGTCCTTCCAATGAACACCCAGGGCTGATCTCCTTTAGGATGGACTGGTTGGATCTCCTTGCAGTCCAAGGGACTCTCAAGAGTCTTCTCCAACACCACAGTTCAAAAGCATCAATTCTTCGGCACTCAGCTTTCTTTATAGTCCAACTCTCACATCCATACGTGACCACTGGAAAAACCATAGCCTTGACTAGACAGAACTTTGTTGGCAAAGTAATGTCTCTGCTTTTTAATATGCTGTCTAGGTTGGTCATAACTTTCCTTCCAAGGAGTAAGCGTTTTTTAATTTCATGGCTGCAATCACCATCTGCAATATTTTGGACTTTAAATACTTTTTTTTTCATTTTTGGTACATTTTTGTCATTGAGTATCTGACATATATATACACCCAACATAGCTGACATATATATTTTGGGAATTACACAAGGTCCTAGGGTTGTAGCTGAATAAGAGACAAAAGGTACCCCAAGTGAAGTTTAGTCTAAGGAAGATATTTTAATCTTGATTTTATGTAGGAGAAAATAGAGGCCCAGAGTGGTTCTCATCCAAGGTCACAAGCTGGTCGATGAGACGCATGTTCTACTCTGTCTGGCTTCATGCTGGTGCCCTTCGCATTTCCCTGTTCTACACTTTCTCCTCAGGTGTCAGCATACATCCTTCACTACTCTCAGTTTTGCTCCTTCTGTGTTGTGGGTACTGCAAATCCTCTCTATACCTCAAAATTATAGGATTTAAGCAACACTTTTCTTTTACCGTCAACAAGAATTGATTTACATTTACTTGTGTATTCATTTCTTTACCCACCCATATTTATCACCATTAACCTGGGGCCAGATCACTAAAATAATGAAGATATAGTGATTCCTCATTATTCATAGATTCTGGATTTGTGAATTCGCCTGGTGGCTCAGACGGTAAAGCATCTGTCTACAATGTGGGAGACCCAGGTTCGATCCCTGGGTTGGGAAGATCCCCTGGAGAAGGAAATGGCAATCCACTCCAGGACTATTGCCCGGAAAATCCCATGGACAGAGAAGCCTGGTAGGCTACAGTCCATGGGGTTGCAAAGAGTCGGACACGACAACGACTTCACTTTCACTTTCTTCTTGTTGAAACTTATTTGTAACCTCCAGTCAATACTTATGGTACTTTCATGATCATTCACAGACATGCCCTGCTAAGTCACTTCAGTCATGTGCAACCCCACAGACGGCAGCCCACCAGGCTCCCCCGTCCCTGGGATTCTCCAGGCAAGAACACTGGAGTGGGTTGCCATTTCCTTTTCCAATGCATGAAAGTGAAAAGTGAAAGTGAAGTCGCTCAGTCGTGTCTGACTCTTAGCGACCCCATGGACTGCAGCCCACCAGGCTCCTCCATCCATGGGATTTTCCAGGCAAGAGTACCAGAGTGGGGTGCCATTGGCTTCTCCGACAGACATGCCCAGAGCAGTGCAAACTCTGAGTAGCCTCACGTTCTCAGCTGAGGCTGAACAAGCTGACTGCTTGAATCTGTTTCAGCTCTCCTATTGTAAACCAGCATCCTTCACATGGTATGTTTAGTGTCACAGGATATGCACTTTAGGGCTTTTTGTTGGTCAGTTTGCTGTTTGAAAATGGCCCCAAACATAATGCTGAAATGTCCGGTGTCCCTAAGTGCAAGGCTGTGATGTCATGCTAGATAAGCTTTGTATGGGCATGAATCACTGTGCTGTTGACTATGAGTTTAATGTTAATCAATCAAGAATAAAAATTAGGTAAGCTTCCCTGGTAGCTCAGATGGTAAAGAATCTGCCTGCAATGCAGGAAACTTTGGTTCAGTCCCTGGGTTGAGAAGATTCCCCCAGAGAAAGGAATGGCAACCCATTCTAGTATTCTTGGCTGGGAAAGAAAAGCCTGGTGGGTTACAGTCCATGGAGCCGCAGAATCGGACACAACTGAGCAACTAACATTGCCACTACTACCTTGAAACAGAAACACACTAAACAAAGTATGCATTGACCGGTGGATGAAAACATGACCACAGGCTCCCAGAAACCTGACCCTATATTTCCCAGGAGCAGAGGTTCAGTATTTGCTAATTTATTGTTTGCTGCAACTTTATAGAATATACAACTACTAGGAACAATGAGAATTAGCCGTACTTTTTCTCTGTTCACAGGCCATTTTCCAACAACTGACGGCTGAGCAAAGTTAATAGAAAAGTGACAAAAAGTGGTATGTAAATGATTAAAATATATAAAAAGTGTTCAAACTCACTAATAATCAAATAAGTAAAAATCAAAACAATAACAAAATACAATTTTTCCCATTTAATTAGCAAATAATGAAAAATTAGAATAATCTTAAGTTGTGGCAATAGTACAAAGAGATGAGCATTTTTCTATACTACTGATTGGTATATAAATTATTACAACATTTTCAGAAGGCAAGTTCTCAATGTATATTCCAAGAACCTCAGAAAAGGTTCATCTTTTTTTTTTTTTTCAATAAAAATAATTCTGGATCTAGGAACTGACCTTAAGGATATAGTAATCAGAAGTTTTAAAACGTATGTGTCCAAAATGTTCATTAAGTTATGTATAATAATGACAAACTGAAAACCACCTAAATAGTTGACACTGTAGAAATGGTTGCGTTAAAAACAGGCTTTGTCTATATGAAGGGATAGTTCTGTAGCCAATAAAATTAATAAGATTTTGCAGACATTTTAATAATACTGGAAAATGCCTGATACAATGTTCAGTATAAAAAATAGATTAGAAAACAAATGTTTACCAATATATAATAGCTATATAATAACACACAAAAGAAATACTGAGAAAATACATCACAATTGATCATCTTGGAGTGATAGTATTACAGTTTCACAAAATCCATTTCTTTACAGTTTTGAATTTTCCAACTTTTCTACAGTGAATGCCACAAAAAGCAGAAAACTTACAGACATAAATTCTCCGTTTTGTACTTCAAGATCATAGTATCTCTTTTGAATGTAAGACAATAAAACTGTTTAATGCATTCATGAAGTGGCATTACTATAAATGAGTCATCTTATACTCTAGCATTTATGACCATATGTTTCACATTTTCAAAATTCCATTAAACATAACTACAAGTCCTTATACATAGATTCCATAGAGTATGTTTAAGACCTTAAACTACTTCAAAATAGTTATGAATGTGTCATTTCTTGTCTATCTCATCACAACCAGCTAAGTACTAATTCAGAGACAATGCGGATGAACCTAGAAATGTTAATAACTTCATCTCCATTAGCATGCCAGGTATACAATTGGTCTGTTCTTTCTTCACAGGACACCTTCACAATCACTGGACAGTCGTGTTTCTACCAATCTCTACCTAAAGATTCAGACAGGTTAAATCAGCCTCATTCTTGGTTCTGAAATCGAATTCCATTTCCTTGTCAGAACTGAAGTTTTCTTATCGAGAACCCTAGTCTCATTTAGTTTCCTCCTACTCAGAACTTGGTTTTACTCCTTCAATTCCAGCTACTTTATGAATAAGACTTGTTGAATCAACCAAGAATCAAAGCTCTATGACCTGCCTATTTCCTTGATCCCACACTATCTTCTGCCATACTTCTTTTCACCATATCAGCCATTTTAGCTAAAAGGAAATAAGTGGCCTAGATCAGAGCCATATGCCATGATACTATGAGTAGGATTGCTGGTTTTCTTACATAGGGGTCAACCCTACTGCCCAGTCCCTACTGCCCTCAATCCCAAGCCACTAGTCATAAACCAAATCTCTGTGTGCTCTGCTCCAGCATCGGTAAAAAGCAAAAGAATTTGTCGGTTATCAGTCAACTAATGCTTAATTCTCTAATTACTTAAAAAATAATACAAGAGTAGGAGAATTATCATGATGGAATTTTGGAATGGATGGGAAGAATATCCATAGAGTCTAAGTTTTGCTAGAATTCAAATATATGTGTAGTTATATATACAAATAACATAGAGGTATGTCTAAATAGTCATATATCCATTTATTTCAAGTATCTGGTTGATTGCTAATTTGGTTCTAGTGAAGCCAAGGTTGTACACAGTAACAGTAATTACCTCTGCTGTGTTGCACATCAATGCTATAAGTTATGAGAATTAAACGGGAGAGATGAACCTGAATAAGGCAAATACATCAGCGCTCCTGAAGCACCTCAAGGCATATGTCTATGATGGGAGTTAGAATAGTTTTCCTCATATAGTTAGAATAGCTTTCCTCATTTCAAATCTCTGAAAACAGATCATCCTCCTATGTTATTCACTCCTTCAAAGAGTTCCTCATAAATAAACACCTAATTTATGCACCCAATTATGCAGGCACACATTCATATTTATTTGTTCATTGAATAAACATATATTAAGCACCTATAACCCTGGCAATTTCTATGTGGCTTCCGCATAAATTGCCAATCTGCTGACATAATGAGTTTGCCACTGGCCCCAAGCTGATAAGATAAGGATGTTCATTTGACCCAATGGAAGACATTGTTTTTCTTAATGTTTGTAGGAACACTACTAAAACAGTGTCATGTATTTACACAGATGTAGGAACTTGTTAGAACAAGAACCAGGTTTCTTTACTCTTTAGTCTGCCACTCCCATGCTGTGTTTGAATGTTTGAGAGCAGAAGCTGGAGGGAGCTAAAGGGCTTTGCATAATGAAAGGATGTGCCTTGCAGCTCTCAGGGGAGCAATTCAGGAGGCAAACGAAGTGCAGAGGAAGAATAGAGCTAGGGAGAGAGGCGAGGTTGCACTTTTTATCATGCAACGATTACCTATGACTCTGAAACAGATTTTCAATTCTGCAGAATCGGGTCATTCTCACGTGCAATCCTGCTGCGCTTGCACTGGACTACGGCCACAGCTCCGAGATGACTTCTGCTATCTGACACAAAATCTAGACCAGTCCAGACTAGTTTCACCATTAGGTGAGATACCGTGTGCAGGCAGGATGATATTACCTCATATGTAAATAGTGTAACAAATAAGATTAGGGATTCAAAATAGCTATTTGTACTGCATGCACCAGCACTCTATGATGCCATGTTTCTACCTGCATACAAATCACGCACTTGCTCTTTCTTCCTTGCTGTCTTTCTTTCTGCTTCAACAAATGGCCAACCATTTTATTAAATGGCCAACCAACTTATTAAAGCAGACAATTATCCCAGACAGTAAACTCTCAGACATGCCTTGTGAATAAGGGTTACAGTTTCTGAAGACTTTGGAATTTAGTTTCCAATTAAAATTCTTTCTTTTCCAGGGAAAAAAGAGAGGCAGGGTTTTGTCAACCTGGATAAATCAAATTGCCCCGTGTGGTACTGGAATACATTTTTGATATATATATATGCGGAGAGAAAAAGAGTACGACTTTCTCCAAGTTCCGCCCACTCATCTCCACTGTGATCACAGTAAGTTTTTCAAACAGAAAGCTAGAGGATGAACCTCACTGGCGGCCGGAGGGCCCAGCCTCCTCGCACTGCTCTGGCAGCTCTCCCACTCATCAGACTCTCTGCTGCGGGGTTCTCAGTGTGGACAGTAATTCACAGAGGAGAGCAACTGGCTCCCTCTGCAGAGAACGCCCGGAAGGAACTCCAGGCGCCTTCTCCCCCAGCTGCAGGCTCTGCAGGGAAGGTTCTGCTCAGGACCGCACTGGCCAAGCCTACCAGTCTGCTGGGCCGGGAAGGCACCAGGCACCGCGAGCACGCTGGTGGACACCAAGATGAACAATCTGTCATTTCTTCCTAGACAAATTGACAATATAGCAAGGAACACAGAAGTACCTAAAATAGCAAGGCAACAGGCGCTAGAATGGCTTTCCTCTAGAGGTCGTGTTAGCTGTAGTTTTCCGACACAGCTGCTGCTGCTGCTGCTAAGTCGCTTCAGTCATGTCCGACTCTGTGCGACCCCATAGACGGCAGCCCACCAGGCTTCCCCATCCCTGGGATTCTCCAGGCAAGAACACTGGAGTGGGTTGCCATTTCCTTCTCCAATGCATGAAAGTGAAAAGTGAAAGTGTGTGCAATAATTATCGCCTAGCAGGTCAGTTTATCCATGTTGATGAGAGCAAGGAGCATGCTTCACGTCTTTATCTTTTCAGCCCCTAGCACAAGGCCTTGCACACTTCCTCGTGTAATCCAGGTCTCTGTTCACGTGCCTTTTGCTCAGAGAAGCCCATCCATCATTCTTCAATCCTTTACCTCCTTTGTTGTCAGAGTCCCTATCACTGCCTGATATTATACATTTGTCTGCTATCATTATGACCATCAGCATATAAACTGACAGGGCCTTATCAGTCTTTTCACCGCTGTATCTTCAGTGCTGGAACATTGCAGAATGGGTGTTCACTGCACATTTTATAAATAATATTTTACAACAAATAAATACTTGCAGAATGAATGGATTGCTTTAATATTATAAAATAAATAGGGAATGCTATGAAAACTCAATGGAGAAATTCATCTTGGCTACTGAAGGATCAGGAAAGGTTTTATGGAGCAGGGCCTTGGAAGTGTGGGTAAGATTTCAATGGTACTGAAAAGAACCCCAAGGTTGCCAGTGGCAGAACACATTTAGGGACCACAGAGTGGATGGTTGCAGATGAAGTTCTGTTTATACTATAGTTACTAGTTAAATTTAACAGATGTTTATTGAGCACCTGCTATATGCCAGGCACTATTTTTAGCACTCAGGAAATAAACACAGGAGTTAGACACAGTACAACACACAACAGACCAGCTTGGTTTTAAACTCAGATTTTGTGATTAGGAGACTGGATTTTTAGTCTGTTCTCGGCAGGGTGTCTCAGAAAGCTTGTAAACTAGGGGACTGAAGTTATTAGGTGGAAAACAAAGAAAGGCATTAGCATGTTGAATAAAGCAAGACTAAAGAAGCTCCAATTATCAGAAGAGATTTCTTTCTTCTTGTAATTAAAAAGTAAATATTTCCCAGGCTGGTTCATAAGACATTCTAGAAAAATAACAAGATCAAAATACAATGAATGCCAGAATCTGAGGTTTCATGATAGACCACTGCATTCTTCCTTAAAGATAGAAACCCAAAACCTGCTGACTCTGGGAGGTTAATGATCTGTATTCCAATGTAGTTACAGGTGATTTAAGTGACAGAAACAATAAAAGACAGTGCTGGTTGCCTTTCTTTTAACAATATTATTACATTTTCAGCCCTCTGGAGTGAGCATCCCTACGTTTTAATCACTTGAAATGGTATTATCAGGTAATGACAGAGATGAAGGCTTTCAGAGACAAGGAATCAGCTTAACCATTCAGTGAGCATCTGGTTCACTCGGGTGGTCCTTTTGCTATGTTTAAGGTGACAGGAATATTTGCATTAAGCATGACATGAAAGAATGGTCAAATATCACAGACTGTATTAAAAAAAGAGAAAGAAAATAAACATGTTCACATTTATACCACAGTGCTCAGTGTTTTTCAGGTTTTATCTCATTAACTCTTGGCACAGTCCTACAAATGAAATAAAGGGCTTCTACTCTGCAGATAGGAAATGGAAATTGACAGCTGCCTAAGTCGCTTTGTCCTTGTCGTTCAACTAGACTGGACAGTGCAAATTCTGATAAACACAGTAGCAAAATAAAAATGTAAGCGAATCATGAGGTATGCCACAACCATATTTATTGGGACTATCCCATGAGGAGACGTTCATTTAATCCAAGGTTTTTTTTTTTTTTTTAATGAATCACAGTCAAGTATTCTACTGGAGAATTTCTTTAAACACAAATGGTTTCAATTTGTTGATTTCTAGATTTAGATTTGAAAAATGTAAATGTAAGACTCTCAAATCCCATTGCAGGGAGAGACTGTTGAAGAAAGAGAAAACAACATTTGGTTTTTCTTATTTCACTTTCTTTTTTCTTAATAGGATGTCAGGCTTGCGACATTGCTAAGAAAATACAAAGAACATTTTCTCACTAAATTCAGAATTAGTACCTAGGCAGTATTCTAAGCATTTATACAATGCTTAATGGTATTCTATTATTGCTCGTGTGAGGATGGTCATATTTCATTATTGTTTCTAGGTTTGACCACACTGCACAGAAATTGTGAAAATATTCCAAGCAATTCTCGAGTTGAAAGCTTTAAGTGCCAACAGTATTTGAACTCATCACTTTGAAATAGGTTCATGCATATTTTATTGCAGGGGTCAACAAACCTTTTTTCTGTAAAGGGCCAGATAATAACATTTTGGTTTTGCAGGCCATTCTGTCTCCTGCAGCTATTCCACTCTGCCATTACAGTGCAAAGGTAGCCACAGACAATGTGTAATATGTAAATGGACAAGGATGGTTGTGCTCCAGTCAAACTCGACTTACTAAAGCGGGTGCAGGAGAGGCTAGGCTTGCAACGACTGTAGTTTGCTGAACTCTGAATTATAAAATAGATTACTGCTATAAAATATCATTTAAGCAGAAGACATATTCTGATTGCCTGATTACTAGTTTGTGCAACTAATCTGTTTTCACTGCTGCCTCTTTTATTGGGTTGAGGTCTTTCAGAGCATGGAGTGCATCTGGCTTTCCCTTAATATCCCTGGTATATTAAGGGCAGGACAACTGGGTGGTTGCCAAGGGTTCCTTTTAGGGCATCCATAACGGGGTATTAGAATATCACAGGAATAAATAAAATATATGTGCCAGTAAAGCTGGATTTCTAGAGACTGGCAACTTGTAAATTGGTCTCATTCCCACTAAAGTATATAAAAAAGCCTTCACTGTCACCACTTATCTTTGTTGAGGATACGCATGGCACACACCCCAGGCTGCTTCTTGCAAAGAAAGGAACAGCCATTTCCCTGCACACACAGTGCCCACCCCCACCCAGCTACTAAGTCAGTTGCCTGAAGTAGTAGTCATTGGGAGCTGAAATACTGGAAGTGCCTGATATATGGCATAACTACTGTTTACCAGGAACATGTGATTTATTTTATCATTTAAATTAAAAACCGTCTTCTATGCCTCCTCAGAAGTGATCTGGTTCAGAAAATTGCAATAGCGAGGCAATTACATTTAAGTTGTAAAGCTATATAATGTGTAGTGCAGGTAATAAATCTCTCATTTTAAACATAATGAAAAAGGTATACAAATAATTGAAAACCCTGGCCCTAGTAAGAGGATGTGGAACAAACAATTCATCTCCCCAGGGCATCCACATGTTCCTGTGTGTCCCCGGGTAGGCTTTCAACAAATGTTTGTTGAATGAATGAGGGCAATAGGCCTTTGCTCCACCAGTTTTGAGGGACTGAAGGGCTGACATGGAACATGTTGAATATTAGCAATTTTATGATAAGAGATATAAAAGAATTTCTGATAACATTCCCACTGGAGGATAGCTGTGCAAGGTCAATGTCTCTTAAAATGGTGCTGAAATTCACCATGAGGGAGAGATATCCATGTCCAGGGTAAATATGAAGTTCTACCTTGTTTTTCATCTGGTATCTGGGAGGAAAAGAGATGCTGTGGAAGAGCAGTTTTGGGGAGGATCCTGGAGACCCAGGCTGGAGAAATTATTGGCGTCCAACTGAAGGGACAAAGCTCCATGACAGGTTCTCATGAGTGCCCAAAATGTGTCCACCACTTGCTACAGCTAGTGCCCTAGGGAGGATGTATGCTAACGGGAGAAAATACGGTGGATTTCAAAGTGATTAAGGAAAAGGCATTACAAATGGGCAAACCAAGAAAGGCAACAAAGCAGGGTGAATAACACTGGAGGAAAGGGAATCAGATTTAGCAGTAGAAGAAATAAAAATTGCAATGCTAAATGCCGTTTTAGAAGAAAGAGAAAAGACCAATCCAAAATATGTATGCATGATTAAGATTAATACATTGTTCACCAAAAACACTAGAATTTAATTTTTCAGGCAGAAAAGGAGACAAAAAGGAGCTTTAAAATGTCTTTAAAAATCAAAGAACAAGCACCTCGGATGGTGCACCCCAGGTCTTATTTTAGTCTATATACAGATACGAAGATTAAGGTTTTGTACAGTCTGTTGAGATTCTTTGAAAGAAAGCTTGTTTTAAACAATCAAACCCACCTGACCACAAAAGAAAAAGCTGCAACCTTTCTTTTAAGTGGTTGAGAACTGAACCACAGGAAATCAGCTTAGACTCCTCTAGATCTGAGAGAAGAGTCTGCTGAATACAGCAGGCAGGGCGTCCAGGATTAAAAGAGGGAATCAATGAATAGTAGAGTGCAAAATGAAGATAAATAAAGATGAAAACTTTTAAATGGAATAAAGAGAGGGTGATCAAATAGGACTAATGCTCAGCTGATGCTTCACATTTTCATGAACCCAGTAATTTGACGGTTCTGGAATTTCATGTTTACTAATTTGGTTTCTGAATGAAACATAACTAGAGATAGCTTCACTTCTACTTGGAGACTATATCACGGTATCTGGAGGAAGATTACACTCTGCCTCCGACTCTGCCCTCTCTCCTGACTTGCTGCTGCTGCTGCTAAGTCGCTTCAGTCGTGTCCGACTCTGTGCGACCCCATAGACTGCAGCCCACCAGGCTCCCCCGTCCCTGGGATTCTCCAGGCAAGAACACTGCAGTGGGTTGCCATTTCCTTCTCCAATCTCCTGACTTGACAGGTACCCAAATGACCTTATGATGCTTCAGCTATTTCACAGAGATAGATGGATCACATGCACCCTCCTGAATTCAAAGCATGTGGGAAAAAAATCATGGGCGCTTTTCCTATGTGAAAGAGGTGCATGAACTGGGGAATGAGAAAGCGCAGCTACGCCAAGTGAAGTGAATGTGGGAGAGTTCCAGGGTCATGGGATCCGCTGTTGTTGCACATTATTTAATGAGTCAGGAGGAGGCAAATGGTGAGCATACACAGTGGTCCTCTATCTATCCATGGGACCCGAAGCAGAAAGGAGGGAGGAACATCAGGAGAACAACTTGGCGAGAGCCTGAAGAAGCAGATCATCCCTCTGAGCAGGGTCATATGTGATCCATGAATATTTTCTCAAACTTAATGTGTATCACACTCTAATATGTATCCATACATCGAACAGGCTGAAGCTAAAAATGACCCATTCTCTTCTTCAAGAATTCCACAGTGGCTCCAAGAGAGGGCACCAAAAGCATGGTTTGCATGTGGTGTGATCAAGTACAATGTTAAGGGAGAAGAGGGCTTTCAAAATGGAGAGACTGTCAGTGCGTCCTTTTAGACGAGGGGGAAAGGCTATTTCTAGCAGATTGCCACAAATAGTTTCTCAGTAAAAGTGGGCTATGCCTACTTCAAGGGTCCAGAATGAAAGAGAACTCAGGGAAGCTACCTGTGGCTACCATAGCACAGCAAGAGCAGCTAGTGCGAAAGGCCTTGCAGGCAGGGTGGCAGAGGATTTCAGGCGATGGAAAGCTCAGCTTGGAAGACACAGAAATCAAGAAAATGAAAAGGAAATGATTGCACCTGCTGAAGAGAGGAGATGGGTGGGCTTGTATCAGAGGAAGAGGTCTTCTCAGGCTCTGAGGAGAAGAATATTGAAGGGCAACATCCAGCCCAGTTAAATGGGTTCCACAATGTCTCAACACTGTCAAGTCCTGGGTGACAAGAAGAATCTTTAAGAGAATATCTGAGAAAACCAGGTAGTAGTAAAAGAGAAAAGTGTCACAGGAGCTGAGGGGTATTCAAAGGAAGCCATGAAGAACCTCTTCTCCAAAGTGCATGAAAGCATAAAGCCAGAATAAGCAACATGTATCACATCAGAAACAAGGAGGCCAGAGACGCCGTCTATACAATGGCAAAGGGAGTGCTGCTGGAGAAAGAAAGGAAGAAGCTGTTCATTGTGCTCCTGGGGAAGTGGGATGGGACTGGGGGTATGGGAAGCTAGAGGCAGGAGTAGGGATTTTCTATGGTTTGAGGATAAACATAAGTAACATTATCTTTGTATTAAAAAGCTTGGCAGAATAAAGAGTTTCCACACTGGGAGAGATTGGTCCACCCTGGGGTGAAGCTACTTGGCCATTGGGTACAAAGAGGAGACAGCGAGGGCAGTAAAAGGTGTTGGCAGCAGGCACAAAGAAACTGTGCATCTTGGCAGTGAAGTAAAACAGGAAGTTTTAAGATGTGTGCAGCTCTCGCCGATGCTTTACACAAGGAACTATCGAGTGTTAGCAACACACGAAAACTTTGAAGAAGAAAACACAATATTTATGCACCAGAAATACACCAGTCTGTATGCACTGTCAGGATTAATTTAATAGTTACAAGCTTTTTTGTTAGTTACTACTAAATCTTGCTTTTGGCCCTTTCCACTCTCCTGCCTAGAATATTCTTATCCCAGAATAACCACATTGCTCCCTCTGTGTATTGCTCCTTATTTATTACGGGTCTCCGCTTAAGTTTTACATTCTTGGAACAGTCTTGTCTTCCCCTCTTTTCTTTCACGCTCTCCTTTCCCCTATTTTATTTTTCTTTAAAGTGCTTACAAGATATGTATATTCATTATCTGCTTTCCCACTAACATGTTAGTTCCTTGAGAGCAGGGTAACATCTACCTACCCGAGGCTGTGCCCTCAGAACCTAGAACTGTGGTCAGCATATAAAAAGTACTCCACAGGGACTTCCCCCATGGTCCAGTGGTTAGAATTTTGCCTTCCAGCGCAAGGAGTGCTGGTTCAATTCCTGGTTGGGGAGCTAAGATCTCACATGTTTCATGGACAATAAGCCAATGATTAAAAAAAAAAAAAAAGCAACATTGTAACAAATTCAATAAAGACTTCAAAAAATGGTCCACATCAAAAAATTCTTTTAAAAAAACGTGTTCCATAATATTTTTTTGAATGAAAGAACTGATCATTGGCCCCATATTACAAGTGAGAAAATGAACTCAGAAGTTTAGTAACTTGGCTAGGACACAAACAAATGATGGAGTCAGGATTTGAAATTGAATCCTTTGGACTGTCATGTTGTTTCAATTCCTCTGTGTGACCTCTTTAAAAGCAGAGCATGTACGTCTGAAGGGCAGTGTGACACAGTGTCGGCTTCCCAGCCAGACTGGGATTTCAATCCTGGCTCAGCCACTATTTAGCTTCCCACCTTCTTCAGGCTTTGTAACCTCTCTTGCCTGTTTCCTCTTTGTACAACGAGAATATCTACCTCGCTGGGATGTGGAGATTAACACGTATAACGTCTGGCACCTAAGCAATTCCTAGTGAATGGTAGGTGAGACTACTGGAGTGGACAGAATAAATAAAAGAATGAGGTGTTAGGAAGGAGGAGGAAATAGGAAAAGGCTGGGAAGGAAAGGTGAGAACTTCAGTGTGTTTGGCTTTTCTTGAGAGCTGTGGGATGGAAAGAAGCCTTCTTGGTTAAGAAGCAGAAACCAGGCAGCTTTTGTAAAGCTTTGTAAAGGAAATTTATGAGGCCCCAGTTTAGCAATGGAGGAGAGCAGCTGGCCAGCAATAGACTCTGTAGATACCACGGTACTTCAGAACGGTGAACCTTCATAAAGTTGCAGTGATACAGGATGAATAAGTTTAGACAGCTAATGTACAGCATGAAGACTCTACTTAATACTGTACTGTAGACCAGAACTTTGTTAAGAGAGGAGATTTTAGGTGCTCCAACCACACACACACACACACAAATGGTAACTATACGGGGAGATGGATACATTAACTAGCCTCACTAGAGTGATCATTTCACTGTATATGTATATAATAAGACATCATGTTGTATACCTTCCATATATACAATTTTTATTTAAAAAATTACAAAAAAGAAAGGGTATCTTGACCCTTTATGGTAAAAATGAAGAAAATCAAGGTGAAATTTTAAAAATATATCCTACATTGAGTGTATACTTTAAAATGTTGATTTTATGTGAATTTCAGCTCAATGGGAAAAAAATACAAGACGGAAAAAAAAAAAAACAGGTGAACCCACAGAACATTTGTTGTAATTTAAATCCCTGAAAGTGAGGAAATTGTGAGCTTACATCAAAGGGGGAAAAAGGCTGCCTTTGGAGGCCGTTTTAGGAAGAAGAAAGGGCTGGCTTGACAGAAGCCCTCTGTGTGATTCTGCAGCGCAGGCAAGGAGGCTTTGTTCATGCCCTCAGGAGGTCTCACGGAACCAGGCTGGGGCGTAGATACGCAGAATCCCAACACAGTTCTGTGTTTTGATAAACCCTTTAGCTTCTGAATATATCGGGAAAAGTCTAAGGTAAATAAAATATTTAATAAAATGTCCTTATTAAAAAGACCAAATTATGTAAAACAAGGGCTATTTTCCTTCTGCTCTTTCCCCCTAAATTCCAGGATGACTTTTCTGAATTATCTTTAGGGCCCAACCCAGGATGAAAGAAGAAACAAAGCAACTGACTGGAGTAACAGTGCAGGCAGCTAGGACTCTTGTTATTGTTTGCAGGGACTGGGGGTGGGGTGGGGTGGTTGGCAAGAGAAAGCTCCAGGGAGGAACGGGAAAATGAGGCTGGTAGACTTCCTGTGGAGTCCAGGAAAATGCTAGACAAGGAGAACATAACTTTTGCAGAGAGGAGACAGTTAGGGTCATTTCACTTGAGACTGCTCTAAAATTGAAAGGAAAGTGAAAGTGAAGTCGCTCAGTTGTGTCCGACTCTTTGTGACCCCATGGACTGTAGCCTATCAGGCTCCTCCGTCCATGGGGTTTTCCAGGCAAGAGTGCTGGAGTGGATTGCCATTTCCTTCTCCAGGGAATCTTCCCGACTCGGGAATCAAACCCAGGTCTCCCTCATTGCAGGCAGACGCTTTACCGTCTGAGCCAACAGGGAAGCCCAAAATAGAAAGGAAGGGTGTTAGAAAAAGTGATGGTAAGAGGCAAAAAGCCGAGGCAACAGCCACCTATAAGAGGAGTCTGAGGTTCAAAAGTGGGAACTGGAAGAGCGGGAGAGAGATTAATGACATCACACCATGATATCTGATAACTGAAGACTCTGCTGGGCAAGGACATCAAAGAACCAATAAACTAACTGTCATACAAAAGGCCTGGGTAAGACTCTTCAGAAAGGTGAGGAACAAGTGGATTTAAAGGCAGGAGGTCTGGGTTGGAGGAGGAGAAAATGGGATATTACAGGTTAATAGCATAGAGACTGGTAGTTCTTTTACCAATATTTTGACTATTTCTCTGCTAATGTCATTTCAAGCTAGTCACCCAGCCTCCCTGACAGTGAAATGGGGTGATGAAGTGCCTAGGTTCTAACCAGTGGGGATGTGTAAAAATCATATGGGCAATTTCTAGATCTTGTGTTTAAAAGAGGTGTCTTTTTCCTTATCATTCTTTTCTTATCCCCTACCCACGAGTGAGAATGGAACATGCTGGCAGGAGACGAGTCAACCTACAAATTGTATGTGAAATATCAAAGGTCAACAGGATAGAAGTAGCCTGAGTTCCCTCAACCAGGGAGCCGCCAAATGGGCTGCTGCTGCTGCTGCTAAGTCGCTTCAGTCGTGTCCGACTCTGTGCGACCCCATAGACGGCAGCCCACCAAGCCCTGCCGTCCCTGGGATTCTCCAGGCGAGAACACTGGAGTGGGTTGCCATTTCCTCCTCCAATGCATGAAAGTGAAAAATGATAGTGAAGTTGCTCAGTCGTGTCCGACTCTTAGCAACCCCATGGACTACAGCCTACCAGGCTCCTCCGTCCATGGGATTTTCCAGGCAGTGGGCTGCTTAGGCTTAGACCTTTATGTTTAGGGTGAAACAAACTTTTATTTTCTTTAAGCTACATAATATCCTTAACCATAAGCTACATTCTATAGTGTAGCTAAAGTGGCTATTATTCTGTTACATCAGCCAAACTAATACATAGATACTAGAGAGAAGGCTTAAATATAAGCCTCTCTTTAACATACTATTTTTAAAATACATATTTGACTCTTACAAAAATATGCAGACCCAGAACTAACCCATCAAAAGGTCTATAAAGCCAGATGTCAATTAAGGAGACTTAGCTGGATAATGATGTGGTGGAAAAATACATGTACGAAAGAAGAAAATGGGCTATTAGAATTAAAAATATTTATTTGCAAGGGAGAACCTTTTGAATTCAATTTGAGACACAGTCTCTTTTCTCACTGCCACAGTAACTTCTGAAATTATTGTTCAAAGTGGAAAATATGGCAGAACAAGTAAGATGCCTATTACAAAAGAAACATTTAAAAATAGAATAGAAAGACCAGAGCAAAGAGGGAACTTCTACCTGTCTTTCAAGATCCTTAGGAGTAGTGGAGGTGATGGAATTCCAGTTGAGCTATTTCAAATACTAAAAGATGATGCCGTTAAAGTGCTACATTCAACATGCCAGCAAATTTGGAAAACTCAGCAGTGGCCACAAGACTGGAAAAAGGTCAGTTTTCATTCCAATCCCAAAGAAAGGCAATGCCAAACAATGCTCAAGCTGCACAATTGCACTCATCTCACACACTAGTAAGGTAATGCTCAAAATTCTCTAGGCCAGGCTTCAACAGTATGTGAACTGAGAACTTCCAGATGTTCAAGCTGGATTTAGATAAGGCAGAAGAACCAGAGATCAAAGCTGCCAACATCTGTTGGATCATCAAAAAAGCAAAAGAGTTCCAGAAAAACATCTACTTCTGCATTATTGACTATGCCAAAGCCTTTGACTATGTGGATCACAATAAACTGTGGGAAATTCTTAAAGAGATGGGGATACCAGACCACCTGACTTGCCTCTTGAGAGATCTCTATGCAGGTCAAGAAGCAACAGTTAGAACTGGAAATGGAACAATAGACTGGTTCCAAATTGGGAAAGGAGTATGTCAAGGCTGTCTATTGTCAACCTGCTTATTTAACTTATATTCAGAGTACTTCATGAGAAACGCTGGGCTGGATGAAGCACAATCTGGAATCAAGGTTGCCAGGAGAAATATTAATAATCTTAGCTATGCAGATGACACCATCCTTATGGCAGAAAGTGAAGAGGAACTAAAAAGCCTCTTGATGAAAGTGAAAGAGGAGAGTGAAAAAGTTGGCTTAAAATTCAACATTCAGAAAACGAAGATCATGGCATCTGGTCCCATCACTTCATGGCAAATAGATGGGGAAAGAGTGGAAACAGTGACAGACTCTATTTTGGGGGGCTCCAAAATCACTGCAGATGGTGATTGCAGCCATGAAATCAAAAGACGCTTACTCCTTGGAAGAAAAGTTATAACCAACCTAGACAGCATATTAAAAAGCAGAGATGTTACTTTGCCAACAAAGGTCTGTCTAGTCAAAGCTATGGTTTTTCTAGTAGTCATGTATGGATGTGAGAATTGGACTATAAAGAAACCTGAGCGCTGAAGAATTGATCTTTTGAACTGTGGTGTTGGAGAAGACTCTTGAGAGTCCCTTGGATTGCAAGGAGACCCAACCAGTCCATCCTAAGGAAATCAGACCTGAATATTCATTGGAAGGACTGATGTTGAAGCTGAAATTCTAATACTTTGGCCACCTGATGCGAAGAACTGACTCATTTGAAAAGACCCTGATGCTGGGAAAGATTGAAGGCGGGAGGAGAAGGGGATGACAGATGAGATGGTTGGATGGCATCACCAACTCAATGAGTGTCAGTTTGAGTAAACTCAGGGAGTTGGTGATGGACAGGGAGGCCTGGCATGCTCTGGTCCATGGAGTCGCAGAGTCAGACACGACTGAGTGACTGAACTGAACTGAACTGAGGAGTAGGGGAACATGTTAAATTATCTAACGAAAATTCTCTTTTTGGTAAAGTTGATGGCTCTAAGGTGAAAGTGAAAGTTGCTCAGTTGTGTCTGACTCTTGGCTACCCCATGGACTATACAGTCCATGGATATCTCCAGACCAGAATCCCTTCTCCAAGGGATCTTCCTAACCCAGGGATCGAACCCAGCTGTCCCGCGTTGTTGGCAGATTCTTTACCAGCTGAGCCACAGGATGTCTCTAAAGAGAAAAATAAATATTCAAATCCTTTGTGGAAATAATAGCATACTTAGAAATATCAAATGGGAAGACAAAACAACGAGATGCAAGGAGGAAACAAGACTAAGGCTATACTTTATATCTCACAGGTATGAAGATGAAAATGTGTTTAGACTTTAATTAATCTATTTAAAAGATTAATTTTTTTCAATGGTACAAATCATTAAGAACAAGATAGAGAATTTGATGATAACATATATTAATCTTTCTTTAACAAAGAAATACTATTATTTGCAGCTAAATAAAAACAAAGCAGTTCAAATATCCCCTCATCTGGATGATGTTCTTGGTCCATATTCTTTTAAACAGAAATATTCTGCTTCTGCACTGCTTCACACATCTTTCCCTACTTCTATGGAGTCATTTTATGCTCCATTGAAAACTGTTTGCATCTCCGTTTCCAATCACTAAAACTGGGAGTTCCTTGAGGGCCAAGTCATGTTTTATTTCTTTGTGTCTTCCATTCTTAGCATATCAAACGAAAAAATACTTGAGGACAATTTTGTCTGCTGGGAGGAAAGTGAGATGAAAAGCCAGAAAAGAAAGCCAAAGCTGGCATCAATGGTATTTCAAAAGAGGATTGAAGGAAGTGAGCAGAACACAAATAATAATATTTTGGTAAGACGCCTGCAGTAAAAGCTGCCAAGAACAGCTGTGGTTGGACAAGACTCAGCAAAGCACCCAGGACTACAATGATCCACAACTGCTTACCAAGGATGGTATTTGTTTAGTTTGGCTTCTGATTTCCAGCTTAAGATGTATCATAATGTGACCATATCTGTATGTTCTTTCAAACATCAGGGAAATAAAGTAAGAAAAGCAAGGTTACTATATGATGGTCATTACTCTCTTAAAGTATAAGTTTGAAGAAAGACAGACTAGAAAAAGACCCACTAAAGAACTGATCATTACATATATTATACTATAAAAATATATAATCTTATATAATATATAATTATCATATATATAAATCATTACGTATTCCCTGGTAGCTTAGCTGGTAAAGAATCCGCCTGCAATGCAGGAGACCTTGGTTCAATTTCTGGGTCGGGAAGATCCGCTGGAGAAGGGATGGCTACCCACTCCAGTACTCCTGGGCTTCCCTTGTGGCTCAGCAGGTAAAGAATCCGCCTGCAATGCAGGAGACCTGGGTTCAATCCCTGGGTTGGGAAAATCTGCTGGAGAAGGAAACAGCTAACCACTCCAATATTCTGGCCTGGAGAATTCCATGGACTATATGGTCCAGGGGGTCACAAAGAGTCAGACATGACTGAGCGACTTTCACATTATCTATTTATATATACATCACATACACATATGAAAGAGAAGATAAAATTAAGGGATGGTAAACAAAGCTTGAGGCCACTTAATCCATAGGTGACATTGACATTTTGTTGTAGAGAAGGAATTATAATGTAATATCTTTCAGATAAACTCCTTCTATGAAAATATATGAGCATTCACTGAATGAAAAGGTACTTTACAAATTCCAAAATGTAAGAAGATATCAGCCACAGAACTTCCCTGGCAGTCCAGTGGTTAACAATCTGTGCAGCCAATGCAGGAGACATAGGTTTGCTCTCTGATCAGGGAGCTAAGATCTACATGCTATACTATATGACCAAAATAAATAAATAATTTAAAAAATATATCAGCCACCATATTTATAAGATACCAATACTACCCATGATGACCTTACATTACAAAATATAATGGAAAGTCAGTCACAATTTATCAAGAGTGTGCTTGCAGTATTTTACAAATTTGATGGTAATATTTAAGTAAAACCTTTTTCTGCTTTATTAAACTTATAAACAATTCTTAAACAAAATAAACATTTATGTAGCGTTGATCTGAATACTCATTTCAAGTGACAGAGGCATCTAGGAGATACTAATAAGTCCTGAACTGTCTTCTTTATCAACCCCACTGGACTTGTCCTTATTTCTTAATAAATCATATTGGAGTATCTAGAACAATGGTTTTTCAATGTTTTCAAACTGAGCTCCCTTTTAATATCAAAATTACCATCCCCCACATTAACTTTTAATTGGAAAATACACATAAAAAAGCTACTTTGGACTTGTAATTAAGTGAACATGTTTTATTTAACTACAACAGCATCTACATAGATTTCCAAAAAAAGAAAAGAAAACTTAAAATATTTATTCACTTTACAACATTCCATTTTTTTTTGTTTCTGTTTTTGAACAGTAGATGACCAGATATCTTAGATATTTTTAGAATGTTTATATCATTATAAGTTCTGTCTGGATCAAATTGATCATAAGAAAAACTAAAAATTTTAAGAGCTTATATGCTTTATCCAACAACATTTATAGAAAACCACATAATAAGCAATTATTAACTACAAAGTTGCTTTAATTCTACTTTAAAAAAACTTTGCAATTAAATAGTTTTGCTTAGGTAATACATGAAATCTCTAAAAATACAGAAGAAAAAGGCTGCATGTCTTTTGAGTGCCCACTTCAGATATATGCACTTCATCCGAGAATTTTTGATTTCCAAACCTTACTGTTACTAAGCATCTATTCCTTCAATGAGAGTAGCAGGTTTAGTCTTATTAATAATCAAATGAATGAGTTCACTAGTATGCTTGAAAAAACTCTAAAACAGTTTTACTCAGAACTTCTAAGTCCTTCTGACTTAAGTGACTGTATAAGCAATTCAGTACCATTATCAGATTGAGCAAGTACAAGGGAACAGCACAGGTGGAAATTACCTATAGCAGGATATTTGACAGTAAACCAACTCTGGATACAAGACAAGAATTTCTGAGTCTCTAACACGTCTCTTTTTGATAGTGCTTTTCATTGTGTGTGTAAAACTTTTATCACTGATTTTGAAAAGACATGTTCTCACAAGATTTATACCATTTCTTCATTTTGCTAGCAGCTACCAGGTACAATCTCCATATTGGGAAGATCCCCTAGAGGAGGGCATGGCAACCCACTCCAGTAATCTTGCCTGGAGAATCCTGTGGACAGAGGAGCCTGGTAGGCTACAATCTATAGGGTTGCACAGAGTCAGACATTACTGAAGCAACTTAGTACACACACTTGAGGTACTATATGGGGGAGAAATGACACGTGACCCCACTCACCGAGAAGCATTGTTTGCTTCCTAAGCTCACTCTTAATGTAATATAATAGTCTGTGGAAGCAAAGAGTCAATGTGATTCCACAGTTGCTATCTTTAGCATGTGTGAATCTGACTCTAAAAGGAGTTGGTTGTTTGGTCGCTCAGTTGTGTCCGATTCTTTTACCACCCATGGGCTGTAGCTGGCCAGGCTCTTCTGTCCATGGGATTCCCCAGGCAAGAATACTGGAGTCGGTAGCCATTTCCTTCTCCAGGGAATCTTCCCAACCCAGGGATGGAACCTGCATCTCCTGCATTGGCAGGTGGATTCTTTACCACTGAGCCATTAGGTAAGTAGGTAAAAAAAAAAAAAAAAAAAAACCTTGCAATTTTTTTTTACTTCACAACTCAGTAAGTGGAAAATGACACAGAAGAGGACACTCACATTCTTTTAGAAATAATTTTAGGTAAAATTATAAGTTAGGAGAGATTTGGCTTTTGTGCTCTTTTCCTGGATTTCATTGTAGCTCTTCTATAATTCAGACATGCAGGGCACTACTGGGGCCCCATGCACCTTCTATTAGAAACCAAGTCATTCACTACCTTGGCTGTGATTGACAACTTCATGGCTTTAAAGCCCTGATGTTAACCATCCCCAAAGAAATAATGCAAAGGATGGGTTTAGATGAAAAGGAATGTGTTCCTAACGTGTTACAGCACTTTTGAACAGCCTTCCAAAGTCACACCACATAAATAACAACATTCATAAGGGTAATCCAGCATAATCCTGCTATATAATTCTTTTTCCAAATTCTAACACATTGCCAAATCATTCTTTAAGTCAAACCCAAGTTTGGTTCTCCTAATAAACCCTTTATAATTAACCTCAGAGCATTTCCCAACCCTGTGAAGGCTATTATTTCTAGCACTCCATAATCCTTCCACATATATAATTTTCTCTGTGTGGGCCTGTAGAGAGGGGGAAAAGGTGAGTGGATAGCAAAGATGTCTTAATGCTGGCTTCACAATTATATGAAATGGTGTAATTTGTGTAAATGTCAATTTGTTTAGTTCTTGGTTCATACTGTCTTTCTGTTAAATAACAAAGGTACCTAACTTTGTGAATTTAAGAGTCCAATTAAATGACAGTATTGTTTGGGTGTTAGTAAATATTCGCTAATGTTGATGACAATAAGCGCTGTGTTAATCAGGTAACACACTTCAATTTCTAAGAGGGGAAAAAAGACTCAGTTTTTCAAGCATCTACTTAAAGACAGCACAGCAAATGACCTGCTACCACTGTGCTAAAAAGTCACAGATGGAATATTTTTGTTGGTACAATCTGTGTACAAAGATCACTGAGGACCAAACAGTTTGAACTGTGTTTTTCTGTTGCTGTGGCACATTTTCATGTACTTGCCCTCTACCTCATTTCTGTAGAATTGGAGAATAGACAGTGTAGCTATCTGATCAGAATTGGGGCTAGCCTGTGTCAATGGAGGAGAAGGAAGCTGAGGCAGTGGTTAGTCTGGAATTGTGCCTGATAGTCACACTTGAATTGTAACTGAGCTAACTGACCACAAATCAGACAAAAGCTCATGGCATAAAAAGACTGGAAATGGTTGAGAAACATAAGAGAAAAGTTGATATTTTTTAAATATTTAAGTATGTATAAATTATCACCCAAATTATTTTTTCATTTTATTATAATGAGTGCTGTTCCCCCACCAATTCTTAACAATTTTAAGAATTTGTAATGAGTCAATACTTATGATAATTAACAAAATACCATTTTATCAGTTAAGAAACACTAAAATTTTATACCCAGGGCATTCAAAAAAATAAAGGAAAAGTGTAGAAAAAGTTTAAGGTGCGTAAAAACTGGTGGGTTTAACAACAATCACAGAGCTAAATCTAATAGTTATCAACTGGCTCTCCACAAAAATGTATTTATTTATATAAAGAATGCATAGACCCACTATTTACAAATAATAAAATATAAATATTCTTTATTATAATTCCATTTAATGAATTGATTCTCACAGAATTGATTATTAATTGAGTTTTGCCTAAGTTTTGTACCTATCACCAACGTCCGGCTGCAAATGATAGATGAGTGTAGTTAAGATATGAATACTGGCTGACATTTCATTTAAGAAAATGGGTAACAGGGTTTCCCAGATGGTGCTAGTGGTAAAGGATTCACCTGCCAATGCAGGAGACATGAGACATGGGTTCGATCCCTAGGTCAGGGAAGATCCCTGGAATAGGAAATGGCAACTCGCTTCAGTATTCTTGCCTAGAAAATTCCCTGGACAGAAGAGCCTGGCAAGCTACAGTCCACACAGCTGCAGAGAGTCAGACATGACTGAGCAACTGAGCATACACACATAGGTCAAAGGAAAATGAAATATCAAAAACATGCTGAAACTTCACTCATCCGTCAATGACATGAATGACTCCTCTGCTAAGTAGGATAAAAATTTTGAAAACCAGAAGAATATTTATTCAGCTTCTTGTGTATGCACACTGTAAAAGCTACAGAAATGATTTAATTTGCATTATTCGCATTTTTCCATTGCTTTTCTACTGTACGATCTATAAAATAATAAATTGATAGCCCTGATGTGGGGGTATTTGCCAATTTCTGTGGAGCAAATAATCCCACCAGGGCTGGTAAGTTAATATAATTTTATATCAATATAATATTTATGGGAATAACTCAAAGTACACAATAAACATACAGCAAAAGCAAAAGAGCTCTGATGATAACCATCAAAATAGAGTCAAACAGTATTTTTAGAATTTCTCTGTTTTGATGATTATGATGTCATTTTTAAGATCATTTAAAAATCAAAATGGAATAGTTATAGTTCAGGCATCCAAAATGAAGCCAAGTTACCATCGTAGATGTGGTTTCAGACACCTTTCTTCATCACTAAGAACTTGAATTTTCTCTAGAACATATCAAACTCAAGGAAAACTCAAGCCACTTCAGACCCCAACCAATCCTTGCTTAATGAATTCTCTTACTGCTTACTAGCTCCAATCCTAATTATTGAAAACAATTTATGTAACCTTGCAGTTCTTTGCTTTCATCAGCCTCCACCATTTTGTAGTCAGGGAAACACAATTTCAAGGGCTTCTTAAATCTGTCGTCTCCCAGGTTTTGTCTTAACAAACCCCAAATAAATGCCTCTTTACTTCAATCAGGTCTGTTTCTGAAATTTTGGTTAAGAGTTACAACCAATATTTTCACCCATATGTCCTCAGACCTTTGGAAAAATGAATGAAGGTCATGTAGTACTCTGACATACACTCTTTTATACATGCATAATTCTATTATTCAAGAATTCTAAGGTAATTGACTTTGCTACTCCATATAAAGCATAAAATCGAAAACTGGAGAACTAATTGAGTACCAAGAATAACCACAAAAATAAAGTTAAAAAAATCTTTGCATATGGCCAATATGCATTTAATACTTTGGCAAGCATTTTGTGGTTTTGTAAATATTACATAGACAATATAAAGGTAATCTTTATTAAAAGCAAAAATATATATACGTATATTATAAATGTTTTTACTTTTAAGGCAATACAAATAAAAGCTGTACAATGAAGTTTTTTGGATTAAGATTATATTTTATACTTAGAAAATTAAATTATTTCATTTCATATTTAGAAAATTAAATCACACCCATACAGTTTTCTGCAAAGATTAAAATCAAGCCTAGATTAAGAACTGTAAATCAGAGGAGAAAAAGTTTCATTGAGCAGATCATTTGATGCTTCCGTAGAAAGGTCCCTCTGTCCTTGGGATTCTCCAGGCAAGAATACTGGAGTGCGTTGCCATTTCCTCCTCTAGGAGATCTTCCCAACCCAGGGATTGAACCTGTGTCTCTTGTGTCTCCTGCACTGGCAGGCAGATTCTTCACCACTGAGCCACGGGGAGAAGCCATAGAAAAGTAAATGTGCATGGTTAAAAATTCAGGTGCTAGAATGAAGTGACCAGGGTTTGAATGTGGTTCTGCCCTTACTAACAATAGGACCCAGGAAGACATTAGCCTCTGAATTCCAGTTCCTTCATGTGCAAAATTAGGATTAAAAGTAACAGCTGTTAAGTGTATTAATGCATGAAAAGTATAGCAGTAAATATAATTTTTTTAAAAAAATCTCACATTTCTTTTACCATTTGAAAGGAAACCCACCCTTCTAGTGAGTTTGGAACAGATTTTGTCTCTTAATTGGAAACTTTAAGAGATGCTAACTAGAACACAGAAAAAATTTTTTTTCTTTTTTTAAAAATTTATTTTTTAATTGAAGGATAATTGCTTTATAGTATTGTGTTGGTTTCTACCAACATGAATCAGCCATAGGTTTACCCCTCTCACTTGAACAGCAATTGTTTTTTTAATGCATATTCTTATTTATTACTTGTTTACTGTCTGTGCTGTGGGCCTGGGCCAAGGACAGGCCTCCACCCTGCGATGCTTCTCCTGCTTGTTACCCTTTTTCCTTTCTGGATCCCATATTCTGAGTATGTAAGTATACATTTTCAGCGCAACCAACTGCACTATCTTCTTTCTCGCTCCCTTCCTCCTCCCTCCTTCCCTGACTTTTAAACCTCAAGTTACTATCTATTTCTTCTAGTACACTGTCCTTGATAAATGTTATAGAAAACTGTCCAGAAATACCTGTGCCAACACCGTACTTCTCTGTGCTGGTATTTACACAAAAGTCACCCTTTATTGATGTTCTGATAGTGCCTAGAATTCAGGAGAATAAGTCCAAAAGACATCAAACACCTGCTGTGACTCTTTCCCATAAATCCTGTGGTGGAGTGCACTCATAAAAGCTCTCACGGTTCCATTAAGATGGTCAAAGAGAGAACTCTGCAAACGGCTGATGCTAATGAGCCCATAGATACTTTTAAAGCCTGATGTGGTCAATCAAAGGGGAGGCAGCTGCCAAGACACCCTCTTCTCTGCAGCTCTGAAGCACTTCCTGCAGGGAGGTGGGCCTGGCTGCTGGTGCCACAATGCCCAGCCTTAGGCCTCAGTCATAACAATGTCAGCAACTCTTCCCTGCTCCTTTTACTCTAAGAAGAAAATACAACTCAGAAAAAAATTAAGGGGTTCAGCTTCAAAAAAACTTAAGAGGACAAAACTCTGATTATCTGTCCTGCATTTTAAATACAAAGAAAACAATAAGCCAATACACCTTATTTACTTTGAACCCAATCCATGTAATGAGTGTCAAATTAGCACCTCTCATTTGAAATGGAATCTATGTGCTATTTGATTAATTGGCAGTAGACTGTATATTTTCTGAATTGCATGAAGACAGTTAGGAAATGTTTTCAGAAGTCTGAGAAGTGATGCTAGAATGAGAAAGATTGTCAATGCTGTTTTCAACAAGAATTATGGGAAACAATATGATCTAACAATACAAAAGTACAGGATCCAGAGTCACGCTGACATAAAGACCAAAAGCTGGCCCCATTACATATTAGCTTTGTGATTTGGGGCAACTACTTAAAATCAGCATCATATACCTCATAGGTTATGCCAATTAAGTACAAAAACATGTGTAAAGTGTAAGTGCAGTCCCCACTACAGATGTTTAATAAAAGCGCAATTAATGCCAGTTATTACTGCTATAAGAATGGAGAGTAAACTCTGGAAATTCTTACTTCCATATCTGTTGTATTGAATCTTGTGATGTTCCCTAAATATTGTTCCCCTGCCTAGATCATGAGTATCAAACAGGTAGTAAACTGAACGTGGCCTCAAGAAGAATTTCACTGGACTAGATTTGCTGTTCTTATTGTTACCATTAAATCTAAAGTCTTTTGGGGAGGTATACTCTAGATCCACCACTCCTTCTCATCATACACTTGGCTCCTTTCTCATAGACCCACGACTTGCCTGGATCTGAAGATTTATCTGGATTTGCATCTCTGATCTAGATTTTTTCAGACTTCTATCCCACTCTACCAAAAACACAACTGTCATATGTCTCCTTCCTCTTGAAAGCTATTCTCTGCTCATGTAGTTTTCCAAAATAAGTATTAATAAAATTTGTGTTGTCTCTCATTAGAGCCATCATTATAATAACAGCTAACACTTCCTGGGCACTTAATAAAAATCAAGTACAGTGAAAGCATTTTGCCTGTATTCACTCATGTAAGCCACAAAGTTCCAATGTAGATATATTTTTTACCAGTGTTTATAGATGAGGACGGCTTCCCAGTGGCTCAGGGGTAAAGAAACTGCCTGCCAATACAGGAGACACGGGAGATGCAGATTCGATCCCTGGGTCAGAAAGATAGATCCCCTTGGAGAATGAACTACTACTCTAGTATTCCTGCCCAGAGAATCCCATGCACAGAGGAACCTGGCAGACTACAGTCCATGGGGTCTCAAAAAGTCAGACATGACAGAGACTGAGCGTGCATGCACGCATAGATGAGAAAACCAAACGTTAGAGCTACTACATTGCTTGCTACTGAGTAGACAATCTTTGAAGAGAATATAGGCAATCTGAGTCTAGACATTGTATTTTTAACTAACAGACAGACTAGAAGGCCATTTATTGTGGATTTTAATAGTCATTCTGAAGGAATCATCCCAAAGTGATTATATTAATGGTGGGAGTTTCAGTCATGTGGTAGAAGTTATTTTAGGACAGAAAAGCCTCTTAAAATATACTCCCTAAAAGTGTGCACTTTGTGTTGACAAGTAGGGTTGACCTTACCAATTTTAAAACACAATTAGCACATAAATGAGACAAATGTAGATATTTACTTTTATAAATAACATTTCATGACATCAAATGACTATATATTTTATATTTTTAACATATTCCAGACAAATCATCCCTTCTAATTCTTCATTCTTTTGTGGCTTTCTTTAGAGATTTTTAGTTAGAATACTCCTTTGTGGTAATGAGATATTTCAGAATGTTCACTTATACATTTCAGATGAAGACAGCATTGAAGATAATTTTTTAACACCATAATAAGTACATGAATATTCTATTTATTTTCTAACATTTCACTGTTAATAGGACAACATACATTAACTCTTTATCCAACCATCATCACTTATTTATACTCCGTCCTCATTAAACTGTCTGTTTTTATAGTTCTAATGTACTATGGGTTTCCCAGGTGGCGCAGTGGTAAAGAATCCTGCCAATGCAAGAGACGCAGGTTCAGAAAGAGCTCCTGGAGAAGGAAATGGCAAACTACTCCAGTATTTTTGCCTGGGAAATCCCATGGACAGAGGAGCCTGGCAGGCTACAGTCCATGGGGTGGCAAAGAGTCAGACACGACTAATCGACTAAACAACAACAATAACGTACTATACTTTGAGTGCATTATCTATTTAATCAGGACATCCTAAAATGTCATCAATTAAAATAATTCACATGATTTTCTGTTCTTTATCTGTGAAACCTATAAACTAAAAATGCCAGATGGAATATTCTATGGGACTTGTATACGTACATTAATGGTATAAAAACATAAACACTGAAAACACTAAGATGTCCTCAAGCATGATACCATAAATAACTCAAGCTAAAAGACCGTCAGAGGCATATTATATTTGGAGGGAAAAAGGATTACCTGAATCTTACATAATTTAAAATACCTTGAAAATCAATCTATTTCATTTTTTTTTTTCAAATAAACGATATAATCATGGTCAAAGCTACTTCTAACAGAACTAAAACTAGACTGAGGATCTTCTGGCTCCTCAGTTGTGACTTTTTCAATTACAACAAACTGAAGGAATTTGCAGTAGAGTCTCATTCTCGCAAATTCAACTGATGCAATCAGGAAAGCAACATCATAGCAAACCTAAATATTTTTCTTTCACAATAGCTCTCAAATACAAGCAGCTATTCACTGATAATCAAATAAAGAAACAATATTCCTTTTTAACACCACAAAGGAGACATAAAGGTTATGTGGGACTTACTGTATATACAGTGTAGTAGTGTATTTTATAAGTACAAGAAGCAAATTTTGATGAGTATTTTTCTAGATATCACTGTGCAGCCTGGAACATGACACCTGGGAAAGAGATGGCTCCCTACATTTTAGGACCCAGGCAATGAAGGTATGAGGTGTCAGGAAAAAATTTGATAACATCACTTGGCTATCATTGTGGACAAGAGAAAGGCACTAAATGAATACATTAAATTTAGTTCTACCTAATGAAGACACACAAGCTGGAAATATCAATAACCTCATATATGCAGATGACACCACCCTTATGGCAGAAAGTAAAGAGGAACTAAAAAGCCTCTTGATGAAAGTGAAAGAGGAGAGTGAAAAAGTTGGCTTAAAGCTCAGCATTCAGAAAACTAAGATCATGGCATCCAGTCCCATTACTTCATGGGAAATAGATGGGGAAACAGTGGAAACAGTGTCAGACTTTATTTTTTTGGGCTCCAAAATCACTGCAGATGGTGATTGCAGCCATGAAATTAAAAGATGCTTACTCCTTGGAAGGAAAGTTATGACCAACCTAGATAGCATATTCCAAAGCAGAGACATTACTTTGCCAACAAAGGTCCGTCTAGTCAAGGCTATGGTTTTTCCAGTGGTCATCTATGGTTGTGAGAGCTGGACTGTGAAGAAAGCTGAGTGCTGAAGAATTGATGCTTTTAAACTGCAGTGTTGGAGAAGACTCTTGAGAGTCCCTTGGACTGCAAGGAAGTTCAACCAGTCCATCCTAAAGGAGATCAGTCCTGGGTGTTCTTTGGAAGGACTGATGTTGAAGCTGAAACTCCAATACTTTGGCCACCTCATGCAAAGAGGTGACTCATTGGAAAAGACTCTGATGCTGGGAGGGATTGGGGGCAGGAGGAGAAGGGGATGAAAGAGGATGAGATGGCTGGATGGCATCACCGACTCGATGGACATGAGTTTGGGTAGACTCCGGGAGTTGGTGATGGACAGGGAGGCCTGGCGTGTTGCGATTCATGGGGTCGCAAAGAGTCGGACATTACTGAGCAACTGAACTAAGAACTAACTACCAAATTTGGCCTGAAAGTTTCTAGTGGGCTGCAGGGCTCTACTGTTTTTCGTTATTCAGAATACAATGGTAAATAAAATACATATGCAATAGTAAACAAATATAAAACAGTTGCAAATTGTGGTATGTGCTATGAAAGGGAAAAAAGGTGCAGAGAAAGAAAATAATGGGGATGTGGAGAGTGGGTGATTCACAGATTTTTATCCCAAGTGAAAGATACATAAAACTTGTCAAAAATTGCAAAATATTTCAAAGTTACAGATGTAACATGTACTTATTACCTACATTTAATGGATATTAGTATTTAGCATATTAACTTTAGATTCCTCCTTTTGAAATATAAATGAAAATGAGAAAGTACAGTTAAAGCACCCACCATCCATTCTTAGACCCTTCCTTTCTGGACTTCCCTGGTGGCTCAGATGTAAAGCATCTGTCTACAATGTGGGAGACTTGGGTTCGAGCCCTGGGTTGGGAAGATCCCCTGGAGAAGGAAATGGCAATGCACTCCAGTACCACTGCCTGGAATGAAAAAGTACAGTTAAAGCACCCACCATCCATTCTTAGACCCTTCCTTTCTAGAGGTACCAATTTTCACATCCTTTTTGATCACCCCTTCCTATGTATATTTTTTGTTTCATAAAATAGATTGTTTTTCTGTGTGCGTTAATGATGTAAGTACTGTCTTGAAACTTGTAATTTTCACTGAACGGTACATATATATACATAAACCTGACTATTCAGTTCAATCTATTACCTATTTTGTCATTATATGAACAAAGCACAGCTTATCCTACCCTATACTGATGGGCGCATGCATGCATGCGTGCCTGCTCAGTTGTGTCCGACTCTTTGCAACCCCATGGACTACAGCCCACCAGGCTCCTCTGTCCATGGGATTCTCCAGGCAAGAATACTGGAGTAGGTGCCATTTCCTTCTCCAGCAGTTTATCCAAACCAGGGATTGAACCTGCCTTGCTTGTGTCTCCTGCCCCAGCAGGCAGATTCTTTACCACTGAGCCACCTGGGAAGCCCATATTGATGGACAGTTAATGGTTAACTTTTCACTACCAGATTTCCTAGATGTCATGCTCACATAGCATCTGACACTTACAGTGCATTTTGAGAGCTCCTGCCTCAATATATGCTTATCAATAAATGATATTGTCAAACTTTAAAATTTTGCCATGTTGATAGTATGTCATGTGTGAAACAGTGTCTTCTTTCAACTTTAATTTCCCTAATTACTAACCACAAAATTGAACATCTATTCATAATTGTATTAGCGTTTTTCTGTGTATTATATATTTATATTCTATGTCTATTTTTTATTGGATTGGCTTTTATTTTTATAAGAGTTCCTTTCATATTGAAATAGTAATTCCTTGTCAGTTAATGAATTACAAATATTTTTTTTCCCTGTCTGTGCCTACTGTTTCACCTTTTTAATTGCATATTTGGTCATATAAACAAGCTTAATATATGCAAATATATATTTCCTTATGCTTTGTGTTACTCACATCATACCTGACATAAAGATATTCTACATTTTTCTACAAGTTTTATAGTATTTGATTTTTTTTTTTACATTTAGATATTTAGTTCATTACTGAACTGATTTAGTTCATTGGGAATTTATTTTCATATATGGTATGAGTCAGGGATCTAATTTTATATTTTTCAATGTGACTGGCCAGTTGTTCAAAGATATTCACTAGAACAGTCTCTGCTTTTCCATCTCATTTGCAATGTCTGCTCTGATGTAAACTAAGTTGTCATTTACATGTTGCTGTTTCTAAGCTCTCCATTTGTTCCATGTGCAGGCCCATGTTCTTTAACCACTATAACACTTTCAGTACTGAGATATGTTAGGGTAAGCACATCCTCCCCTTTCCTTATTCTTTTTCAAAATTTTACTGGGTCATTTTTTAAGCCCTTGACCTTTCACAGAACGGAGAAGGCAATGGCACCCCACTCCAGTACTCTTGCCTGGAAACTCCCATGGACAGAGGAGCCTGGTAGGCTGCAGTCCATGGGGTCGCTAAGAATCGGACATGACTGAGCGACTTCACTTTCACTTTTCACTTTCATGCATTGGAGAAGGAAATAGCAACCCACTCCAGTGTTCTTGCCTGGAGAATCCCAGGGATGGCAGAGCCTGGTGGGCTACAGTCTATGGGGTCGCAAAGAGTCGGACACAACTGAAGCGACTTAGCAGTAGCAGCAGCAGCTTTCACAGAAATTTTAGGATAAATAGTACCTACATATTTTAATGTATTATGTAAAATTTTAATTAAATAAAAATATAAGGAATAGCATACTTTTAAATCTCATTTCATCTAGCTCTTTTTTTTTTTTTCTTTTTTTGCTGGGTTATTGGAAAGCAACTCCAAGATAGTACCATTTTTCCTGTAAAAACTTGGATATATATCACTAACAGATGAAGACTTTGAATCAGCATGCTCTGGATGGGGTGATCAGAGACAGCTACCTCAAAGAGCAGATATTTAAGCTGGAACCTCAAATATCAAGAGTCAGTTATTGGAAGACTCTTCCAAGAAGGATCTTAGAGCAAGAAAGTTTGTTACATTCAAATAACTGAATCAAGATCAGTATGGCTGGAGTTTGGAGATGGAGGGAAGGCAGGAGAGGAGTTGGAAAGGAGAGCAAAGTCTCAGTCATAGATTTTTGGAGGCTGAGGTAATGAATACAACTGAAAGCAACTAAAGGACTCAAATAGGAAAGAGATGTGATCCAATACACTCCTGCATAAAGAAGAGGCTGATTTTCCTCCAAGAGAGGAAGCTCAGAGCAGCTGGCAGGCTCCTGCAGCAGTCCAGAGGAGAGATGCAAGTCGTATGTACTGGGAGTACAACACACAAGGGGATCGGTGGACAGATTTGAGACCTATTATATAACATGTGACTCTAGGGGAAAGACAATAAGACCAAAACAGAATTTTTTAAAAAAATCTTAGGGCTGAAATAAACAGCTCAATATAGTAAGTCATCATTTATTAAGGCTACATGTGAGGTTCTGATTCTAAATTTAAACCAAACCAAACCACACTAAATGAACTGTACTTATATAATGTTAGTGGTATGAGTTGGCAATACCTTTTTTTCCCTAGCTGTTTCAAAGAATGGTGAAGGTGAAAGCATCTTGGATTCTCTCAAGTGTGTTATATTGCTACTGCCTAAATAGCTGCACAGCATCCAATTAAATAGTGATGTTTCTGCCTGGGAAAGCTGTATACAAGCAAATGAAACCAGAAAGGTGCATGTACATGCTGGGAATACATAATTACAGTGGGAACCTATTTAAAACCCAGTTCACCATTACACATATTTGGATATAATAACCGATAAATCAGGATCCTGATATATCACAATGACACCCATCCAAATCATAAATTACAGAGTTAGCCTGAAAATTGGTATTTATTTCCACTAATGTCCATATCATTATGAAGTCCTACAACAAATGCATCTTTTTTTCTTTATGTGATTTATTTGTACTAAAAAAGAAAACTCTCTACAAAGCTAAGTGCTATTTGTCAAGGATTTATTAGCAATTGAACCAGCATCAGTCTTAGGGCTGAGACTATATGCTTAAGCTCTATACATCTCCAAAAAGATAAGGTATACACACAAATAACAATGGTGTAAAACAGAATACAATAATTTAAAGAAGGGCTGAAGAGCTATTAGACTGTAAGTTTCTACAGAACTGGATGGTGTCTCCTTTACTTTTGTATTTCCAGCTCCTAGTACTAGTGCTATGGCAAACAGTAAGTACTTAATAAGTGTTCATTCATTCACTTACACAAATATTTATTAAGAGGTTACTAGATACGAGACATACAAAGACCTAGCTCCTGCCTTTGCTGAGCTTACACTCATTCCTTTGAAACTCATTTTGAATGCCCTATTTAAAGACAGAAAGAAGGACATGCAGAAAAGGAAAAGAGGAAAGTAGGGTTCGTGGTGATGAGAAGGCAAGGTAATCTGTTCAATATGATGTCAGAGCTGGAGGGACTTGATGAGTCTGGTAAGTACTCTGTGCTTTGAGATGGAAGAGAAAACAACCCTAGGCACCTTAGGAGGAGGCCGTGTAGCAATAATGGGCAGCCAAGTTGAAAACACCCAGTTTTATCATTTTCTCCAAAACTTCTTAAAGTGTTCAGCTGTTTTGAATAAAAAGGAAATATGGAGTAAAGGATAGGGGAGGAAAATGGTTAAGAGTCAAGGCCTCACCGCACTCTCGGCAAAAAAAGCCAAAACAAAAGAGTGAATATAAAAGGTGCTCTGGAAAGATATGTAAAGATAAAAAGTGGGTATTATGTTGGGGAAAGGGATTCCCAGCTAGTGCTAGTGGTAAAGAGTCCACCTGGCAATGCAGGAGACATAAGAGATGTGAGTTTGATCCCTGGGTCAGGAAGATCCCCTGGAGAAGAGCATGGCAACCCATACCAGTATTCTTGCCTGTAGAATCCCATAGACAGAGAAGCCTGGTGGGCTATAGTCCATGGGGGTCACAAAGAGTTGGACATGACTGAAACAACATAGCATGCATCCACATGTTGGGGAAAACAAGAGTATGAGATAAAAATATGGGTAGAGGGAGAAATGGAGTGGAAGGAGAAGGGGTATGGTCTGAGTTTAGAGCACTGAGATTTGATATTTCAACGATAGAGCTGTACTGGTTTGTCAAACTATCATGGGTAAAGCTGTGGACACAAGCAGCTATGAGGAGTGGAGAAAAATGATATGAATGGAATAGAAGACTCCAGAATAGAGGTGGTCAAGGAAACAAGAGGCTAATGGTTCAGTCAGCTATCACATGGCTATTCACATCATGGTGGGAAATACTGGGATGGAAAGAAGATAGAAAACCATTGCCAAAGTGTTTGAAATACCAGGAGATTCAGGAAAGAGGATGAGTAGAATAAGAGACTTGGTAAAGTTTTCATAGAGAAAAAACATTTGATATGAGCCTTGTAGCGGGTACAGAACTTCGTAGTCAGAGATTGAGAAGCAGAGGAGAAGAACTTTCAGCCTGAGGGATGGGGAAAGTAAGGTCAGAGGAGGCAGCCATGGTTGACTATTTCTGATTCAATGCACTGGATTTCCCAGACCTCTCAGGCAAAATAATCTGAAAATAATTCCACTGTATATCAGTCAATGGCTTTTATAACACATTCAAGTGAGTATTAAATATTTTCCAAATGGACCACTAACTTGTATCTATTTCTTTCACTCAAACTACTTAAATCCCATATTTCCACTAAACTAAACACTTAATGACTTAACTGGTCCGTGGCTAGTGTCCAGATAGGGACATGACCTACTATGTAAATCTGCAACTGGTTCCAGATCTGATCTCACAATGCCAGGCTAACTGGTTCTTTTCTAGCACAAGGAGATGAAGGGAGTCAGGGTCTGGGAAGGTCTTAATTTAACAGCTTATCAGAGGTTCCTTGCCCTATGTTGCTTCTCTTTTCCTACTTGGTTTCTGCTCTAACTTAAGACCAATTTTGATCCTTGTTCTTAGAACCATATTATCACAAGGTAGGAAGAAGCTTTTGAGGGTCACATGGTGCCTACTCCTGCTCAAAGACTTCCCTAAAACTTCGATCTTCACTTTCTGCCTTAACACACCTCCATTGTTTGAAAAATTATTGATTCAGGGATTGATTGCTACGTTTGTTTTTGCTATAGTAAGTTCTTAAGTTATTATCACAATGCTGAGTAGACACGACCTGTAATCTGAGCTGTATTTACCGCCGGTAGTCTATCATTTTGACATGTCTAAAAGCACCTACCACAGAGACTGAACATAAGATACACCATATCTGTCAAAACGGAATCTAAATGTTCGATGCATGTTAACTGCTTGGTAAAGAGAATAGATATGTTTTGGTTGTACTTCCACCACAAAGTTTCACGTCAAGATCTGATTTCCATTGATTTTTAATCTCTAATCCCACTATAAAATGTGCAGTCAGTGGGAGGGAATTGACATTGGAGGGAAACGGTGACTTGGATGCACGTGGCAGCATATTCATGCCCTATGTATTCAGAGAGAAACTGAGGGAAGTATGGAAGGAGGGAGGGAGGGCGGGAGACAAACACAGATTATAACTCAGCCATCGGATAAATTAATATACCTCTGAATGTTAACTTCTACTTGTATAAAATGGGTACAATAATGGCTCCTAATCAAACAATGATTTTAGGCTACGCAGTGAACTCAAGAATGTGGAACTGTACATTAGAAACTCTTATCCTATGTAAGACATCCACCATCAGATTTCACATGCCATTTAGAATACCTATCATTTTGCCTTTTGATATTTCCACTTCCTAAATACTATATGTTTATTTGTAGAAAGACTGTGTTTCAGGAAAAATATGTGTTCCTTGGGGGAGGATGCTTTGTCGAACAGCTTCTCATTACTTGTGGGAAGTGCCAAGAACCTTGAAAGGGTAGGAAAAAATCATACCGGCTTCTCTGTAGCTCTCCCTGTGACAGAGCTCAAGTGCAGGCTGATTGGCTATAGAGCCACAGGGATTTGATGAAACAAAGCGTTCCACAGCAATACAGAATCCAGCGGCTTCTATCTCAAGGGAAGTACAAGATATGACCTTGGTTGATCGCGGGCGAGTATGCTAGCTGCCTAGCAAAACTCCAAAGTCCAAGGAAAAAGGCATAATGTCTTTACTGATTTACATTTCGAAGCTTTTAATATCATAATGTGATGTGCTACAAACTGAATAGGCTTACAGAAAGCATGGAATAGCATGGAATTTTCTACTACCATAGATGCTGCCTCGTTCCACATGATTTGTATCAATTCCTATATTTGTAATGATAACAAAATGTTATGTTACACAATATGTTAGTGCTTATAAAGCACTGGGTGTACCTGACATTTTAAATTTGAAAGATGACCTCACAATGAGTGAGATTTAAATAACCGTATCTTAAAAGATCTGTGTGAAGCTAAATTTGATTTCCTAATACCACATAAATTTGATAGTAATCAAAAATCCTTCTTTACGGTAATTACTTTTATTTTGAAAGTAGAAAAATATATTAAAGAAATAAGATTCATCAATAATAATACATATTTCTATAAATGACTTCAGATCAGTACATACTTTAATCTAGCTGAAAAAATAAATAAAACATTTTACAAAAATTTGTGCCTCTATTTGGGGCTAGCAAATGATTTGAAATACATTGCAAGAAACAAGAAATCTTTTTAAATACTCTCACATGGGTTAACATGTTCAGATCTTTTATACAGCAAATATTAATAATCTAGGGAGAATTTTTGTTTTTTGATGTTTTGCCTTTTTTTCTCCCACTTTTTATCCTTCCCCATAATGTTAATATGGTAAACTAAACAGACTATTAAATCAAAAGGGCACTTTTGATTAAATCAATCATTTAATTGTCTTTAAAAATGAAAAATCTCTGCCAGATTTCATTTAATACAAAGTTCAATTATCAAGTTTGAAAACTAACTATTGCCAACTACCACTGACAATAAATGATGAGTTGAAAATTTCAGTAACTTCTTGGGTACCACAAAATATGTCTATTTTATTCAACAGGAAAAATAACATCTGTTGGACATAACTCAAAAACTCTTTACTAGCTAATTGAAGCATTGCATGATTTAGTGATCATGCCATTTGCTTACATAAACACAATCTAAACTATAGTTATTTTAGTTTAAATTTAAAACACTTTTTGTGAAATATATAAATATTAACTGAAATAAAAATGAACAAATATGAAATTAATCTATCATTCTAATACTTCAAAAAACCAATTGCTTTCAGTTTTTAGAGTAATTTAATCATTGGAGAAGGAACTGGCAACCCACTCCAGTGTTCTTGCTTGGAGAATCCCAGGGATGGGGGAGCCTGGTGGGCTGCCATCTATGGGGTCGCACAGAGTCAGACATGACTGAAGCGACTTAGCAGCACTTAGCAGCATGATACAAAGACATTCCCTGGCAGTGTAGGTAAAATTGTGTGTTCTCCTTTTCTTAACACTACCTCATGTCTTCATGCTGTGCTGTGCTAAGTCACTTCAGTCGTGTCCGATTTTTTGCAACCCTGTGGAATGTATCCAGCCAGGCTCCTCTGTCCGTCATACTCTCCAGGCAAGAATACTGGAGTGGGTTACCTGTGCCCTCTTCCAGGGGATCTTCCTGACCCAGGGATAGAAACTGCATCTTCTGCATGCCCGCAGATTCTTTACCATTAGCACCACCTGGGAAGCCCCATGTCTTCATAATTATCATGAAAATACATTAACTGTATCAGCTACCATAAACGTAATGAATCATTTCTCCACTCCTAGACACATGACCTTCCTCTTCCCTGCCCCAATCCCCATTTTTTGGCATTGCCCTCAACCATCAACATTTTCAATTATGTATTTTCCCTGCGTTTTTGATGTTTTCCCCTTTAGACAAATTATCTATAATTGTATAGATGTATAGAGATGAATATCATTATGGCTCTTATATTTCCAAAGTGCTTTATAAATTTCATTGCCATCAATAGCAATATGGATGTACATACAATTTGTACTGTGACCGTCACCAGCACTTAAGTACTGTACTACTATTTTTTATTGGAGAGAGGAATTTCATTCATAGAGATGAAATTTCCACGATTTCATACAATGAAGTCTCACTAGTACTACTTTACTCTCTGTTATTACTACTGTAATGCTTCAAAATATTTGCTAATTATATTTGCTATCATGTTGATTATCTTTGAAGGTATGTATCTTAATTTATATAAAAAATTTACATGTGTATTTTTGTATGCCATTAGACAATAATGCTTGGCCATACTAACTGCAAATTTCTTTCCAATATAGATTATTTTACTTTGGGCTTTTGGGGGGATCAGGTATGTTTAATACTTTTCTATTATTAAATATTTTAAGTATTTTGTTTGCAATGTGACTTTTTTATGTTACTTCAAAGCTCAGATAACAATCCTACCAAACATTTAGCAAATATGTAATTTCCCCCATGATATGAATTTTAAAAATCTTTGTCTACTTACTCCATCTGAAATGTATTTTGGTATAAGTTGTGAGATGGGTTTCTGAATTTTTCTATTTCAAACTCTAACACCAAAATCATTTATTAAATACTTCCTCCCTCACACTGTTTTATAATGCTCTATTCATATAACGTATGTATATATAATATATAATTCTTATCTATACTACATTGAGATTTTCTCTATTTTCTTAGATCTAATACAGTAGCAAAAATGTTAAACTATATAATTTTCTACGATTATTTGATATCTGGGGTAGCTTTTCAAGATTTATGGCTTCTTTTTAAAAATATCCCTTTATTCTCATTAGCTTATTTTTCCAAATAGATTTTATTATTCCATCACCTCTAAAAAAGTCTAGTTGAGGGTTTTATAAAGATTATACTTTTATATCCACAAATTAATGTGGAAAGATTTAATAGATTTACCTTTATATCCAGAAGCATAACCTGTCTCTTCATTAATTCAAGTACTTTTCTAACTCACAATAAATCGCATTATAAAGACATGGCCAATATTATATAATTAAAGGGCAGAATGAGATAATAGAAAAGGTGAAGACTATGGGATGGGACACATAAATATATGGAGATATATATATATATGTATATATACACATACATGTATATATGTGTGTCTAGTCTTAAATCCTATGTGATCTTGGGCAAGATATTTAGCCTCTTTGAGCCTCAGTTATTTCCTCTGTAAACTGAAGGTAGTGGTTCTTCCAGGATGGCTGTAAAGGGTAGGAATAATGTCTATAAAGCTATTGGATCACAGCATGTGCCCAATAAATGTGAGCTATGAGAATAAATTTTAATATAACATGTGCTCAGTACTTGACATTTTACAAAGTTCTTTCATGTGTATTATCTCACTTGCTCTTTGATCTTCACAAAACCATCTTAGATGATGATGTTGTTGTTATTATCACTGTTAATATTAAGGCCAAACACATAACATACATCTTTAAAATCAAAACACAAGCTCATTTCACACTATCATGACATTTGTAAATATATCTGAAGATCAACCTACATCACACAATTACTTTGTCCCTGAATATTTGATGACATTTTTGTTATAATAATTGTAGACGTCCTCTCATTCTATTTTCTATGAGTTTTGCTTGCTTAAAGGAATGCTGTTGATTTTAGTATATGTGTCTCATGTTCAATAGTTTTATTGAGCTCCTTATTAACTCTTAAAAATATGATTAATTCTCTTGGTTTTCTCGGTAGTCACATTACCAAAATAAATTCTATATTATGTAATGACATATTAATAAAATCAGCTACTTAACTGAAAAATAAAAAACTAAAATTAGTTATTTGTCATCATATCACGATATATTAAAAGCTTCCTGTGGGAAACATAAACTCAAGATTATTTAGCTAGTAATAGTTTCATTTAGCCTGTAGACTGTATTACCTTATGAAATTCCCTTGTCAGTCCTTCAAACCTCACAGTACCTTGCCTGACAGGAAGCTGTGATGCTACAGGGCAGTGGAAAAAGAGAAAGAATACAGCTTTTTCATTTTGTGGGCTTTAAATATTATTCTTAAGGATAAGAGAAGAAAGGGATGTGTAGAAAGAGGTATAAACAGTACTTGCACATTTGGGAGAGTTTTGCTGCTGTTTAATCTCTTAAATCATGGTTGGCTATGCGCTTTCTCAGTAAGCCCAGACTTTCCACTCCCAAATACATCTTCCCCATGTTGTTGTTTTTTTTTTTTTCTCCTAGAGTATCATTTCAGCTATGATGAGGATACATTTTTTGTGCCTAGACATGTCTTTCCGCATCCCAGAGTAGGGCATTTCCTTTGAAAAGTAATAATAATAAAAAGTCATTTTTCATTGAATCTGTTGGTTAACACTATCAAATAATCCACTAAACAAAGGAATCCACTGATGCCTCAAAAATCTTTCATTTTTCCTTAATCATGTCTTGCTTTTAGTTCAATTGTACAAGCAAAACAAAATTAGGAATAACAGTTAAAAAATCACCACAATGATACAATTGTTTTCACTGTAGAACCAAACAATCCGTCTCAGTCATGGATTTGTACTCACGGGGAAAATGATTAGAAGTGGATGGATTGACACTGTCCCCACTGTCAGCGCTTTCACTGCTGGAAACTTCATCATCTGATTCCCGCACAGAGGAGCAGGGCGAGGAGCCGTCAACTTCTTCAAACTTCCTCTTTAAAATTCCACTCATCGCTGCAGCGCTGTCACATGTACCTGTAACAGGAACGGGAGCAGCGGAGCATTGAAATATTTGACCGCTGGATGTGCAGCCAAGGTCTCTGGAGTCATTTTTATATGGCTTTTTATACATGAGCTGAGTTTTCCCTTGAAAGGATCACTAAGCAGTTTTTAAAAAATATTTTCAGAAATGAAATTAGATTAAATATGAGCATCTGACCATTTGCTTACCAAAATGTAACAATTTTTTAGACATATTTCATTTTAATGCACTACCTCTATTCCTTTTTGTTGGCAAGTTGAGAAAATCCACTTAAGTCTGTAAAATTCTGTAACAAAGATAAATGTTAATGTTCCCCAAAGTCCTAAACGATTAATGGAAGGAACACGGATAAGTATGCAAAAACTTCATACTCAAGTTTTAAAATGCAAGAAACCCAGTTAGCTGAGCACAACGAAGCGTATGCAATCAGGTCTAAATTTTAGGTAGTTTCCGCTTAACTATTACAATAAAGTGAAACGCTTCCACATGATACCTGGTTGCTGAAGCTGTCGCCACAGTTTCAGAAACCTCCTAAGGATATTTACCAGGGATATAGCACTAATTGGGTGGGAAGAGTGAAGAGTGGGAAGTGGAGGTAGTTTCTCCTAAATTCTTTCTCTAGGCTGAATGATGTGTCTTCTCTCCTTGAGCTGCCCTCTCTCCATCTTCATCATTTACCTTGACATATGCACAGGGCATAAACTTTCTGCCAATGTAAACATATTTCAGGAATAACTTATCTACATATTAGCTCAGATATAGGTGGATGGTCTAACATTGCTAAATTAAATTAACTAAGCTGAAGGTATTACTAGGTTGATTCCATTCATTCTATCTTCCATCTTATTTATGTCAGCTGATTTTTAACTCCCATTTAAGTTCTTTGTTACATTATCTAGGTACTGGCTTCAGAAATTGCTGTAATTACCTCCTTCTCTATGCAAATCACACAGCGCACAGCCTGACCAGATCCCCGGAGCTGGGCCAGCTTTTCAAATTCTATTCGGATTAGCAGCATCAGAACCACCTAAGGGGGAAATCTCAGAAATGCAAACTCTAACTAATGCAAACTCTAAAGCCTCATTCCGGATCTACTGAATCAGAAACTCCCTTGGAGGTTAGGGCCTAGGACACTGCTCTCCGAAGCCCTCCAGGTGATTCTGATACATACTCAAATTGAGGGCCATTTGCCTAATTTCTAGTCTGTTCTCCAGTAGCTCCTTCCTTGAGTGTGGCCACACACCAGCCCCAGAGAGTTATGTAACTCAACACTCAATTCCTAATAAAATCTTCTGCGTCCATCACTGGTGTGACTTCTAGTAAAGTTAAGGACAGTATTAGATGTCTCTTAAGTATCATTAATTTACATTTACTCTACTCATCTATTCATGTGTTTAGTAACCAGTAGGCATATGCTTGACTCCTTCAGTGGAGTAAGGGGATACAAAAAGGAGTAGAATGTGTTACCTGCTCCCAAGAAGCAAGCATTCACTATACTGGGCTGCATGGAATTGAGAATACCTCCAAATTCATGTTCTATTGCCTTGTTTTACTAATTTATGTCTTTTCATGACTTATATTAACAATAGATAACTGATAGCAATAAGAAGATACTGCTCTGTCCACTCTTTTGAGAATAAAATCTCTACTCTGACACTTCTTTTACCACTATTCAGATTGGCTTATTATTTTCTCTGTTTTAAAGAGTATGAAATGCATATAATGTTCATGCATATCTGAGCAGGGTGGAGGGGGAAAAAGATATTTTAAGTAAAGTTCCTGAAATAAAAGTAGGACAGGATATAAATTTGAAAATTGTTCACTTCAAACAAGATGCAAAGTAATTCATGAGGGAGAGAGACCAAGACACAAAGTAATACAAGATGGATACCCATGTTTAAAAAGTACATTTTAAAATAAGATATTACAATGGTAACACTTAAAAACCATGTCCTTAAGCGCCACTTAACCATCTGATCTCCCCCAACTTCCTTGAGAAAGGCAGATTTCTTGACAATCAAGAACACCCAACTGGCCAAAGGAAACTACATTCCAGCATGGCAAAACGTGGTACTTGGCACTCTTCTCTTCCTTTCTCACTTCCTCAAGCATAAGAGGGGAAATGTTTGGAGGGATGCTAAGAGAATTCAAAAATCTCTTTTCCCATTGTTGTTACATTTGTACTGGCAAGACCTGAAGCAGTGGAGTTGAAGGCTGACTGCAATTTCTGTCTACATCTTTGGGACTCAAAGAGCCTAAGCTCTTCCCAGGTCAAAGGAAAAAAGGAACTGACTGCTTAAGATGGGATTAGTATCTATGCTGAAAATTAAACATTCAAATAATTACAGGTGGGTATAACTTTAACTTTGGGCTTCCCTGGTGGCTCAGATGATAAAGAATCTGCCTGCAATGCAGGAGACCCATTGAAAGCAAACAGTAGTGGATGGGAGAGAATAATTAGGAGGTGGTTGTCCTAGTCCAAGTGAGAAATGGTGATACCCTTGATTAATATGTGTTTCAGGGTTTGATCCCTGAGTCAGGAAGATCCCCTGGAGAAGGGCATGGCAACCCACTCTAGTATTCTTGCCTGGTGAACTCCCTGGACAGAGGAGTCTAGTGGGCCACAGTCCATGGGGTCACAAAGAGCGACTTACACTTTATAACTTCATAACTTCATTCATACCAGTGAAACTGGTTAAGTGCTAAACTGCTTGTGCAGCAACCAAGCATAACACCTGTCTAGTTTCACAGCCTTTAAAAAATATTATTTGAGTGTAACAAGATGTTATAACAAATTATGAGGGCCAAATGACCTATTGCTTACCAGCAGATAAACCTTGATCAAGACCTAATAGTGGAATGGTAAAAGGAGCATGTGGTTTTCTCCTACATCATCTATACTATCTCACTAGGAAGAAAAGAATACAAGAATTTAAAGGGAAGGCCTGTTAATAGAGGAGTTGTATATACTTGGTTTGCTTGTACCCTGTATTGTTTCTCTCAGAATTTGAGGACAACCATATGTAGGTAGCTAGGTATAAACGCAGGTGAGCAGAATCAATGCTTGTCCTGTGGCTGCACAGCTCCTTAACTTGTCATATATTTTCTTCCTAAAGATGAGACATAATTAAACTCGGTAGGTATGAAGCCAGTGTAAAAGTGGTCAACATTTCAAATTGGTAAACAGCATTAAAGCTCGAAGAACAGAAGATAAACCTGGACAGGCATTAATTTACTCTAAATATGATAAGCTGAAAATTTGTCTCGTTAACAGCCATTTAAATACAGCTACCATTTTCCAATTCAAGAAACACATGTTAATCAACGGTATCACCATTTCTCACTTGGACTAGGACAACCACCTCCTAATTATTCTCTCTCATCCACCACTGTTAGCCTTCAATGGGTTTTCCAGGTTGGAGGCAGAACGATAAATTTAAAATGTAAATGTGATCATGTCCATAGCTTAAACTCTTAAGTGGCTTTGGACTGCCTTAGGATAAAGTTCAAAATCCTCAAAACGGCTTATAAAGTCTTTAACAACATACTGTGGTTAACTTCACTTTTTTGGACCATTTGGCCTTGTTGCCAGTATTTCAGCTCTAAAAATAATTCACTTTCTCCAACCTGTCTTTTCTCTCTGGACTCTAAGCCCTTTGATGTATGCATGATTTCTTGCAATCTCCTTTTTAATTTCTTTTCCCATAGCACTTACCACCTTCTAAATCTATATTATTTATTTATGTACTTTTAGGTTTATTGATTATTTTTCATCCCCTGCTGGAAGATACAAAAGTGGGAATATTTCTCTACAGATGTTCCAAGCATCTAGAACAATGCTTTATATCTAATAGGGGCTCAGTAAATATTTGTATGATGAATGAATGAAACTCTTCCATTTCCATAGTTTAATTATGTTGTCAGTGTCTATTTTCTCTGATAGACTAAAAGCTCCATAAAGCAGAATCATGTTCATCTCATTCACCATTCTATCTCTCCTAACAAAATATCTGGCATATTTGATTAGATGAGAATCAAAATGAGATGAAATTGACCTCAAAACGTCATACAATTTCTTTTTGCTTGCAAGCAATCCAAAAGCCAATTCTAGCTAACTTAAGCACAAAGACATCTGTTGGAAAAATACTGAACTAGTTGATGCAATCTAAGATACAGCTGAAATGCAAAATTGAGGAACAGCAGGAATAAGGACAGCTTCTAGATTACGGCTGTAGAAATTCCTTGATGTGTTTTTTTGGTGTTTTTTTTTTTTTTTAACAGCACCACTGTTACCGGGTTTAAGTCTAGCAACTTCTGTGTCTCACAGTTTAAGCCTAATGTTCCAAGGCATGAGCAACCTTTAGCCCACTTTGGGTCAGGTGTCAGTCCTGTGACCATTATACTACAGGGCCAATGGGCAAGGAGCCACCCAATTAGGTATCACTACAAAGAACCTCACCCAGAGGCTTCAATAAGCTCACCGCATTTCAAAGTCAATACTCTCTCCTTGTCTAGCACTGATTTATCTAATTTTTTCATTTATTAATATATCCATGAATTCATCACTTGGCCAGCCTCTTGGTTTGGGATTCCTTTTTCCCTACACTCAAGTGCCCTTTCTATTGCCAAATTCAACTTTAAAATTCTAAAAAACATCTTATAATCTTGGGTATCTGTTATTCTTAATTAACATATACTATTTATTTCATATTTGTATTAGATGTGAGAAGCCTCTGGACACGTTTAAAGAAAAAGTAGTTGAAAAGTAGAAATGTCTCCATCTCTACTCAAAAAGATACTGATAAACTATACCAGATTTTCTATGATTATAAGTACAATTATTTTATTTAATGTATTTCTGGAAAAAATGTCAGAAACCAGAAGGCTGGAGGGTGAAAATAAGTAAGACATTGGATAAAAATGTACATTTTAATGCCTTGGGAAGAATGATTGAAGCTAAATTTTGGCTATTTGTTGGAATCCTGTTCATGTTCCTCTCTTTCAACAGACTAAAAATTTCATAGCTTCTCTAGGTAACTCACTGAGTTCTTACTATCTCATTTATATTCATCTTATGTTTAATCCTTTTTTCTTATGACAGTCTGTCCCTATTTTTAATGTTTTGCTATGTATTATAAGGAAATGGCCACAGAAAATATGGCTTAAGAGCCATCAATCTCTTAGTTCTGTACAGCAAGTTCTTTGATTTGGAGAAGATTCATTTTAGAGTTGCAAGATTTAGCAAATTAAAATAAAGGATACCCAGTTACATTTGAATTTTAGATTAAAAAAAAAAACATTTGAGATATAAATTTACCTATTATTTGTTGCTCATCTGAAATTTAAATTTAACTGGGCATCCTGCTTTTCTTCTGACAACCCTAACTGGTGCTCTTGGCTCTTGGTGAAAAAGCAGAATGACTATGAAATCAAGAAAACATCTACATAAAAGATGCCACCTACCGACTGGAACTGGGGTGTCCCAGATAGTTCAGTTGGCGAAGAATCCTCCTGCAATGCAGGAGACCCTGATTTGATTACTGGGTCAGGAAGATCTGCTGGAAAAGGGACAGGCTACTCACTCCAGTACTGTTGGGCTTCCCTTATATCTCAGCTGGTAAAGAATCTGCTTACAATGTAGGAGACCTGAGTTCGATCCCTGTGTTAGGAAGATCCCCTGAAGAAGGGAACGGCTACCGACTCTGGTATTCTGGCCTGGAGAATTCCATGGACTGTATGGGGTCGCAAAGAGTTGGACACGACTGAGGAATTTTCACTTCACTTCACTTCACTAATGAACTACCACATATGAATATTCCTGTCCTTTATCAATCAGACAAAACCCAGTAAATGAAACATGTAAGGTCATTAGGGTAAATCACAAGTTCATCAAACAACTGAAAAAAAGATGAGGGGGGTGGGAGATAGTTAATAAGTTAAGGGCAAGTGTGCCCTATCACTGATGCTGGAAAAAATGCATTTAAAAGGAAGTAATTCTGGCATGGCAAGAATTTCTTTATATTGAAATGGGGAGATATTTTCAGTGAGATGCTGTTTCTTCCCTAGGCTGATGGTTCACTTGACCTGCAGGTCCTTAATTCCATGGAGGCTACTTAGACCAAGAGCTATACATGGTCCTCTCTCAGGAACAAAGAGGTGTGTCTAGAGCCCCTCTGCTCAGTTTTACCTGGGTGTATCCTTTGCATTGGTTGCTTGCTAGTTTTGTAGTTAATCAAAATGAGAGTAACCTTTAACCGCAAAAGTCATTAACAAAGACCCTTCTGCCTTGGTGATGTGGCATATATCAAAGGAGCATGTTAGCCTGCATTGTAACCTGACATGAAGGACATTTCTTCCTGGTTTATCAAAGAAGAAAATAATTTACTTTACATCCTCATCAAATTCTTCCAGCAAGCACAAAAAGCTAAGAAACCATAATAAAGTTCTTTCCCAACAACTCTGATAAGCTAAGCCTGTTCACTTTGGTCAGCAATGGGCCCAGAGCCCAGGAACTACCAATGTCAGGATTCAGTTGCACAGAAAAAGCAGCTTATTCTCCTTTACTGTTACGCAGAATGGAAAGCAATTTTGATGTTTCCTCTGGTTGCTTCACCAAATTCAAATGATGAGATGAGAAGCACTGCAAACAGGTTGATGAAAATACTGGTGTACGGCTCTTCTGTGACAGCAGGTGGGAAAAGCTTAGCTGGCAAAACCAAGATTATTCACAATGTCACACTTCATCAACTAGATTGTCTACAGGGCCAGAGAGAGGATGAAAAGGACGGTTGCTCAATTGATGGTGTGCAGGTTTTATTCCAGTACTTAAGAAAAGAGGGCTTGTCTGAAAATATCATACTGAGTATTTTCTGGTGGGATATCATTAGTTATCCAGATATGTTCCTAATTGCATGCATGCTTAGTCACTCAGTTGTGTCTGACTGTTTGCGACCCCATGGACTATAGCCCACCAGGCTCTTCTGTCCACGGGATTCTCCAGGCAAGAATCCTGGAGTGGGTTGCCATGCCCTCCTCTAGGGTATCTTTCCAACCCAGGGATCAAATCTGGGTCTCCAACATTGCAGGTGGATTCTTTACCACTGAGCCACCAGAAAGCCCATCAGGATACAATTTTAAATGAGTTAGTTTAAATCAAAATCTTTTTCCTCCTCAGTTTTTTACAGCATGAATTTGAGTAATCTTTGTTCTGCCCTAACATTCACACTGCTACTGCCCTTACACTGTTACATGAATCAAACACTGACTATTGGCTGAAGTTGCTACTAAATAAGATAATTATAATCTTAAGAAGTTGGCATCAGACTTCAATGCCTTGACCACACCATGCCAAATGGTCTCAGAATGCTTATGCATTTCTTTTTAAAAAGGGGGGATATCTTCTTCCACAATACTAGGCCATATCTGCCTTAACCCATTTGGCAAGAAATTAACATAGCTGCTGCCAAGAAGATAGGGATTTGGCAATGAATTCACAAGGTAAAATCCTGCAAGGTGTTTCCATGGGGCACCACCAATGTGAAAAATGATACTGGTGGTTTGCCAATTCAAGGAGTGCAAGTTAGCCAAATACATTTCTCTTGTCCAGGTGTCTGCTTAAGCCAAAAGTGCTGGGAATGCTCTTGTCTAATGAATATTTTTGTTGGAGAAACAATTGGAGGGTTCCCCAATTATGTATGAATTCCTTATGCCAGAGTTAACTGTGACCTTGAGTTAAAGGTCTGAGTTACTTTATATATTTTGAATTTCGACAATTTTGTAGCTTGATGATTTGCAGTTTGAGAATTTAATTAAAGAAATGAATGCTTGCCCCTGAAACAAGTGCACACGTGCATATGCCATTTATCCATGGATTTCCTGGTTAAAAACTTCTGCTCTAGTGACTTAACGCCATTTCCTCAGCTTTGGTGGACATCTAGAACTTGAAAGAATAACTGATTGTGAACACATTAGTTTAAAGTATTCTAGAAGTCTGAGCATCTGTTGCCTCCTGTTCCTTTTACACTAGGGTCATCTCTCTCCTAAGGCAAGGTTCTTTCTCCCCTAGCTTCTTCTGCCATAGGTGCCAAAGAGTGAACTGCATCTCCTGTGGACATTCCTTACTGATTTCAAGGGTTCCTTTCTAAACAGTGTCTGTCTTTCCTAAGATGTAGTTTAGACTGCCTCATTCCTTTTATAATAATGCCAGTCACCATTTGATGAATATCTATTATGGGCCAGACACTTTGCACCTATCCTCTGTAATCTTTTCTCAAAACCTGCAGGTTAGTTTTAGCAAAGGAAACTGTGGTTTCAGAGATCTAGGTCATTGGTCCAGGAGACCTGAGCCAGACTTTCTCTGAAAAGTATTTCCTGACCAACATCACACTGGGTCTAGTGACCTCCCTACATTCACAGCACAGCACCTGGTTGATGCACTGAGCAGTATTTACTATACTGCATCAGAATTACTAGTTCACCTGACTGTTTCACATACTTGACTGTAAGGTTCTTCCTGGACTGAATATGTATTCCAGTGCCTGTTCAGTAAATGAATGGTCATCAATTTGGAACCTAATCCTGGATCAGCTACTAACAAGTGGCCTAATTTTAGGTAAGAGGATTACCTCCTCTGAGTCTCAGTTTCCACTTCTATAAAAATAAGGGGCAGGGCATACCTAGTAAGAACAGGCTCTGATGCAGTACAGTCCCCAAAACCAAGGAGTACATGAGAAAAGCCTGGCCTCCATCAAAGGTGGGTGCCTCTAACTCAGCACTGTCCTGCCTCACTGTGTGCAAACTGCAGTGTCTAAGCTGATGCATGCCCTATTGGCAAAGAATGGAAGGCCACTCCACTTACTAATGCTAAAGGGGTTCTACAGAACCCCAATAAGCTTGCCACACTACCTGTCATTGGGATTAGTGTCCATATAAGATAGCCAGAACTTGGTTTTCAATGCTTCGTAACCCTAAAAACGTCGTTCATTAGTTGTTATTTGGCAACACGATATAATAGAATACATGTGGACAGAAAGCCAAAGTTGTTCCCTAAAGTTAACTTTCAGGATGCACTTTCAGTTAGCAAGAGCAGAGAGACCCAACCAGGAACATGATAAGGCTTTTAAAACTGTTGAAAACTGATCAAGTGCCTGCTGTAAGCCTATTTTTCCTACCCCAGTGACAAAAGTACCAATGAAAAATTTATTTTATATGCTTCTATTAAGACTTAGTCTAATTTCTTGGATGACTGGCAAGGCTTCCCACATTAAGGGGAACAAAAAAACCACACAAATGTGAAAGAATTTAGAACTATTACTGCAGCACTGGAAGTTAACATTTTTTTCTCCTGAGCACTTAAGAAGTTTCTCTTCAGTCGTTTAGAAATGTTCTGACTAAATAGTAGAGTAGTCAGCATAGATCAAAAGATATTTGAGAGATATGACATCCTTTTCCTTCAGAAGAATCATGGGAATAGACTGAAGTGAAAGATCTTTTAAAAACACTTCCTTGTAAAGTACCCTAAAGTGGACATCATAATAAATATGGTCAAACTTCAGGACCATACCCATCTAGGCACTGGGATCCTGCCAAAGATACTGTGCAAAAAAAAAAAAAAAATTAAGAAGATTTGAAAAATTAGAATAAGTAGAAAAAGCACTTTACATGTTCTTTAAAATGATCACTACCTTAGGCAAGATATAGATTTTTTTACTATCAAAGGCAGATAGTAAATAGTTATTCAACCTGCAGCTGACATTGCATGAAGCAGCAATTAGTAAAAATAATTTAGAGAGTAAGATTAAATACCTGAATTTTCAAGTCTCAGAGAAGGTTCTCGGCATAAATTAAAATCATTTCACAATAGAAATAAATCACACCAAGCTCAAACAATCTTTTAAAACTTGGAAACCCACTATTGAGAAAAGTTTCATCATTCAAACTAGTTTCACAAAAGCAGCATCATGATATCCCCCACCTCCCACCACCAATTTATCCAACACCTGCTATTCATGTATAGTCATCACAGAGCACTTCTAGGTATGCTACTGTTAAAATAATTTGTAAGTTTCTTTTAGATTTCTTTTGAAAAACCTTGTGGCTAAATCAATTGATGCAGTATTTCTAGACTTCATTCTGATACAGAGGAAGTTTAAAACAGCAGTGAGTCCATGAATATTTTTTTCGTGATTTGAACAAATTAGCGCTTTTAAGTCATGAGGCAGAACTGGAATCCTGCTCTACAACAGCATTGGATCAGCAAACGTTTCTTGGGCACCGAACATGAGCCATGCTCCCTCTATAGCTGAAAGGTCCATATGTTAGGGGAAGGACACTGACGGAAACAGCCCACCCTGGCCAGGCACCATAGTAACCATTTGCATGAGTTGTTTTACGACAGGAGGTCCTGGTAAGGAACACGGAACTAATAAGCCACCACCAACCGCAGGAGTTCAGGAAAGGTCAAAAGGAAACACCACATATCCGACCTCCTCCCAGAATCCTTCTCTCCGGCATCCATTTTGGCTGAGCAAGGCGTGTACCACCAGGAAGGACTCTGAATCAGAATGACTGGCTAAAGACAACCCGGAAAGGAATCCCATCACCATAAAACCCGAGACTGCGAGACATGTGGCAGAGCTGTTCTCCTTGGTTCCCTTACCCTACTGCTCTCTGCCCGGGCACCCTTTCCCAATAAAATCTCTTGCTTTGTCAGCACATGTGTCTCCTTGGACAATTCATTTCCAAGTGTTAGACAAGAGCCCAGTTTCCGGCCGTGAAAGAGGTCCCCATTCCTGCAACACATAGTCTATGGATCAACCAGGAACTGTGGGTGGAAAATGAACAACTAATGCCTTAATTGTACAAAGTCAACATGGAAAAGAAAAAATGGTAGAGCAAAGCCTTAAAAATGAAAAATCTTAAAGTAACAAAGGATATAACACAAGAGAATTAAAAAAAATATATATTACCACATATGTGAGGATTCTGTGGCTATTATACTTACAGTTGGTGGACTATGAAACCACATATTTTGAATTTGATGACTATGGTGGCTGCCACCTCTACTTGTCCCATCTGAATATAAGGTATCAACTGCTCAGTACTTCCGAGGTATGACTTCTAAGAAACTCCTAGTGGGTTTCTATCTTTGGAAAACATGTCTTTTTCTCATCCATTGAAATCTTATCAAGAGTGTTGTAACTATAGACTTAAGCTGAACTTGTCATATGAGGACCAGAGAACCAACTCCTGTAGGCTGAAAAATATTACTAATTTATTACCATCAGTTCAGTTCAGTTCAGTCGCTCAGTCGTGTCCGACTCTTTGAGACCCCATGAATCGCAGCACTCCAGGCCTCCCTGTCCATCACCCAAACTCATGTCCATCGAGTCGGTGATACCATCCAGCCATCTCATCCTCTGTCGTCCCCTTCTCCTGCCCCCAATCCCTCCCAGCATCAGGGTCTTTTCCAATGAGCCAACTCTTTGCATGAGGTGGCCAAAGTACTGGAGTTTCAGCTTCAGCATCAGTCCTTCCAATGAACACTCAGTACTGATCTTCTTTAGGATGGACTGGTTGGACCTCCTTGCAGTCCAAGGGACTCTCAACAGTCTTCTCCAACACCACAGTTCAAAAGCATCAATTCTTCGGCACTCAGCTTTCTTCACAGTCCAACTCTCACATCCATATATGACCACTGGAAAAACCATAGCCTTGACTAGATGGACCTTTGTTGGCAAAGTAATGTCTCTCTGCTTTTTAATATGCTATTACTATAGTTACCACTTATAATGCTCATATTCTATGCCAGGCATTTATCATGCCATTTTGTTTTCATAAAATCTCTTTGATGTGGATACAATTATCTCCACTTTGCAAATGAAGATGAGGCTTACAGTTTTCAAGTACTCTGTCTAGGACCACATGGTTTGTAAATGGCAGACCATGCTTCAGAAGTGACGCCAGGGTTGGAACTTAAAGGTAAACTCCCAAACACTATGCTATTCAGTCTTTTCACGCACCACAATATAGTGTGAACTCACACTCTTTAAAACTACATAATAAAAGCACTTACTTAACAAGAAAACAATATACAATATTTTCCTGATTTTTCAGTTGTTCATGAATTCCCCTAGATTTACAATGTTTTGTTGTATTAGAGAAATTACCCAGGCTTGTTAAAGTAGTTCTCAGGCATTTTTAAATGCTAGTGGGCAAAAGAAGACCATGATATAGAACTTTTCCCCAGTACTTTGGACTATTCTAATTCTTACAGAATGAGAAGCAACATTTCTTCAGCTCTTCAAAAATCTTCGGAATGTAAGAGACCATCTATTAATGGCTATGATATTAACCACTGTATGTATCGTAACATATACACTATACTAGTGAATTTTGAAGAAATAGGGATTGATGGCTCTGTTGTCTTACTTTTCTTGTATATGATTGGGGGGAATATTAGGTGTACATACATGTATACATGCATGCACACACACAAATGACTAAATAATGCATTTCTAAATGAATATGTGCATTCATAAGCTTACACGGAGATGAGAGATTGCCTGAGTAATAATTAGCATGGTGGTAGAAGGTGGTGTACCTAAAAGTCCCAGGATTTAAGAATGAAATAGACCACAACTCCTGAAATTGGTAAGAATAGATACATGCGCCAGTGTTTAGTCAAATGCCACCAAGATAATTGGTCTGTGTGTTTTCTTTGGTATACCTGTTAGAAATTCCTCATTTCCCTATTAGAAAAGGTAATTTCAAATCCCTGTTGGTGATTTAGTATGACAGATTCTCATTGTAGCAACAAAAATCAATTTCTCATTTATCTGGAGTTCCAACATGATTTTAAATATCCTAAATGTAAGAAAAAAGAAGACAAATTCTATGTTTCTATGCTCAGTGTACTACATATCTGCATGTGTCAGAAGGTCAGCACATGGGGTAGTATAGAGGGATGTTTACCTCTCCCCACTTTGCCCACCAAAGTCTAAGCTATATAGAATTTAATGTAAAATAAAGTACATATACTTCATTTGTAATTACTTTCAGATAAGGAGTAATTATTAATTACTAAAATAATAAATATTAACAGGAGAAAAGAAAGAGTAAAATATAAAAGGCACATAAAGTATATAGAAAGTATATAAAGCTATATGCTAAAAAGTGTATAATAGCAACACTATTTAGTACTAGACTTTCCTGTAGCTCAGATGGTAAAGAATGTGCCTGCAATGCAGGATACCCGGGTGCAATCCCTGTGTGGGGAAGATCCTCTGGAGAAGGGAATGGCAACCCACTCCAGTATTCTTGCCTGAAGAATCCCATGGACAGAGGAACCTGGTAGGCTACAGTCTGTGGGGTCGCAAAGAGTTGGACATGACTGAGCAACTAACACTATTTAGTATTGGGGTACACAGTTGAGGAACAGTGTTATCATTTGCTATAAGTCAGTGTAATGGTGAAAATAATGATTCTTTTGCCATAAAGAAGGACCTAAACTGATTTCCACTTTGCTCAACAAAGCAGAATGATATGTACCATATCTTACTTCCATGAAACCAATAACCATTAAAGAAAAGCTGGCCATTTAAGTTATAAACTTTACATATTTGGAAAATTGGTTAATTTAGTAGATTACTTTCCAACTGTCCTAGACAAAGTATTACTATAATGTTGCCATCTGTCTAATAATATGGAATAAAAATAAGACCTTTAAAACCATCTTACAATTTTATTATCCTTATACTCTTCAACAAAATGAATACAAGTCTATTTACATTTTAGAATAGGCAATAAAAATGCAATCATTTGCTTTGTTTCCTAAGAAATGCCAGGTTAAGATGAAAAAATGTGATTGTTTTGAATATTCAATTATTTTGAACATTTTCCATCTATATGTTGTAATTTTATTCTTCTTTCTTTTTCATACGCACCAGAAGTTCAGGAGAAGGACACATATATTGATAATCCAACCTAAAACCTACACACACAATTTTGAGACAACAACAGTTATTTGTAGATTTTAGATTATGTTCCATCCTGCTAGACTGAATACAACATGTTTGCCCTAAAATCTTTTCCAAGCTTACAATATGGTCTCTAGTTTCAAATGATGACAAAGACAGATTGGTAATCAGAAAGCAGGAAATTAATTTTTGAAAAATCCTTAAAGATTTCTTTGAAGTCTGATATAATACCACCTCTTAAAGTACACTAAGTGTATGTCCTTCAATGATTTGTTTTTACATTACTCTATTTACTCTTAACTTTCTAAATTTAATTTCATTTGCATTTATAGAAATGCATTTTTCTATATGCATTTAAGTATCCAGACCATGAACTTACTAGGTACCTGCTGCTGAGATTTTGTATGGAAGCTGTATGGTTCAAGCAAATGCAAAAAAGACTTCAAAGTTTTGAGTGAATTTGCATAGAGACATAAATTCTCCAGGATATTCAAAGCCATAAATTTGCTGCAGGACATATATAGCTCTCTCGTGGCTCACGAAAGCACAACAATTCTCTTTATTTCACATTTGTCTATTACCACATTTTCTACAAGACTCTTCACAGGCGCTCCTTCTTTGCCCGCACTGTTTTTATTTCTAGATTCAGAATGTGCTAATGGGTAGTAGCAGTTGCATTTACAAAGTTAATAGTGCTGGACAGGCTAAATGAACTTTAAACCTAGTTCTTTCCTCTTCCCTGTGCCCTGCCTGTAACACATGTAGAGGGTTGGTAGGTATAAACTCTGGGCATGACCTGAGCTAAAAGTAAAGAGGTTTGCTTTTCAAAATTGTTGGATAAAATATAGTTGACTGTAAAAAAGACTTTATTTGGCTGTTTGAAATACATGTATGCATGTAGTATGTATGCATACATATATAATATATATATCATATATATTATATATAACATATAAATATATAAAATATATGTAAATATGTATTTCAAAACAATTATATACCTATATATAAAACAAAAGTAACCAAATATATTCTTTGGACCAAAGGACAGCATTTTCCATTCAACATAAAAGGGAGCGATTGACTTAAAATATACCCCCTTAAGCTGCAGTCATTACTGAAAGTTACAAATGAGAGTTTAGAAGAAAATGGCAGTTTATTTCTTTTTACAAAACTCATACAAAATATGAGTATCTTTTCCTAATTTAATCTCAGGATCCTAGATAAATGTCAGAATGTCCCCACAGAGAGATATAGGATGAGAATCTGGCCCTAAATGACTACTATGAAGTGATTTCATAAATATTTAAAATACTTGTCCTTCACTGTTTTAAATGGCCATTCTCTTGTTTTGGTCTGCCCCTCATGCTTCCCGTACCCCATTTTAAAATAACAGATATTAGTGCCAAACCACCAAATCTTGATAATCATTATAATAAAATTAATACCCCCCTTTTTAATGCAAAAGAAAGTAATTATCTAAACATGTGCTAGCTTTTTGTAGGTAAGGTTCATAAAATTCACTCAAAATATCTTAGGCAAATATGAAAGCATAAAGCAATTTCACGACAAAACATTATTTTGCCTCTTCCATCTTTCCAACTTATTTTCATACACATATAACTATAATGTAAACATATAAATATCTGATGCAAATTACAATAACATTTTTCCCCATCAGCATTGTAACTGCTGAATTGATATATTTGAAAATTTTAATGACATAGATAGTCTGATCATGCTGCTTTAATTAAGTTTACTTAAAAATATGCTTTTTAAATAAAAAAGCAATATGAACAATAAAAGTGAGGACACATTTGTTTGGTTCAGGTCAGACTTTACTATGATGTAATCACACATTTTACGAAAGTGTGAAATTTAGTCCATGGAAAAAGACTTTTTTCCTGCCTGTGACATTTATGAGGTTCACTTCACAATCCAGACTTAACTGAAAGGAAAAGTCATAGGAAGCTGAACATGTTGAGTTCAAAATAGCATTATCTAAAAAGTCCCAAAGAAAATTAATAACAATTATGAAAATTAAAGTATTTAAAGGATGCAACCCCCAAATAAGAAATTATTTCTTTGATAACATGTTTAGTAATGAAATACAGAATGAAGACTCTCCAAAATGAACCCTCTCTTAAAAGGAAATGAAAATATAACTTATTGAAACTGTCCTTATGGTATCGTGTGGGTTATGAACAAAAGAACTCCATTATTTAGTTCCAGATACCTCACAAGAATCTTAGGTTCTTATTTAAAACAAAATTCTTAAAAATGTGAAAATCCTCTAAAACTTTAAAGTCTTGACATTCAACTAGATGTTTCAACCCAGATACCTCCCTGCAATCAAAAACTTTCTCCAAAATGGAATTATTTAGAATCCTCAATCCAATTTTTTTCTCCCATGACATTATTCCATTGGAACAAAACATCCACGTTTCAAATTGAGACAACATTAAGAAGATTTAATAAACTAGTTAAGGGAAGCTGAAAATCGAGAACACCCTGCCGATTTCCACAATGAATTAAAATAGCCAATCCTCATCGGTGTCTTTTATAGAAATAAAATCAGGCGCATCACGAAATCTGTCACCGTACCTGCGTGCACTTTAAACGACTACGGCACACACGCTGTAAGATCTTCACTCTGAGACATAAAGCACACTTCATGTAACTGCTGCAAAACACTGCTGCAGAGGAGCCCAGTGCATTTTTTTCGGGCAACTGATCCAGCTTTCCACCAGCCCTGTGACCTTTGAACTCCCTTCTGCCCCCCCTCCTCTCGCTTCTGCAGTCAAAGCCTCGGAGCTGGTCTCATTTGCATAAGGCTCGGGCAGCCCTCCAGCAGCTGAAACGGAATGCTGGGTAAGGAATTGTGGAACTGCAGTTCTGCCAGAATACCTGAATCACCCGAGAACTGGAATCCGCGATAGGGGGTGGGCACCGACTGCGCCGGGCTGCCCGCATCACAGCCCCACCCCCAGCCCCCCTCGTCTATTAATGTATAAGTGTTTTTAACTCTTTGTTTTAGAGTCCTGCTTTCCCCTTCCCCACCAAAAAGAAGCTGTCAGCAGCGACTATGGTAACCAAGGAAACCCAAATAGTCAAATACTTCATTTAAATACATGTGGAAGGCCAATTTAAAATTTTCATTAACTCCTCTTGTTTTTGAAACATAGCTATTTTTCCCCCCTTGGAAGGCACAGTGCACGCATAATCAGGAACATAGGATATTTCTTTTTGTTGTGGTTTAAACAGCATCTTACAGGCATTGAGTACATGAAGTCACTGTGGTAATTCTATAAAATGTTAAATGCGCCCTAGTGCCTTAAGATCATCCTAAATGATGTCCGAGAAATTAATTGTAAAGAATTTAGGTCCCACGATGCCTTTAAAACAACACAGCAGTAAAAATGTGGAGCAAAGTTAAACTATGTGTTTTGATCTAAAGATTCATGCAGCAGTAACGCTTGTCTCTCTTTGGCAGAGATGTTCAGTGTTGTGCTATTATTTGCTAGAGTTATTTCTTCCCTTGTCTTCCTACACACAGCAGTCTCTCTATTTAAAACACAAACTCTCTTGCTCATAAACCTAAGAAGTGATTATCTTCTAGGTACAGAAGGTCATGTATACATATTTTTATAAATACCCATGAAGGCACATATTCTTTTCTAAATGGTGAGTCAATGGAAGTATGCATCATCACATAATTAATCCATTCTTCTTTTTAAAATTAAGCTAATTTGTTTTCTCCTTTAATGAGTGAGTAATATTTAGGAAATAAAAGGTTTAATGCAATAAAGAAATATAACATGAAAAATAAAAGGCACACAACAGATTAATATAGATATATGCTATTTTATACTTAAATATAAAATGCATTGTTCTGGGAGATAGCATTATTAACATTTCAAAATTTTCTTGGTTTTAAAATTTGTTATTTAAATAATTAACTATGTTAAATCTCTTGTAGTACACTGAAAGATATCAATAAATTTTGAATGCTATATCATCCAATTCATAAAACACAAACTATTGCAGTACAGAATTTTTTAATCCTGGAAAAATAAATGTGAAGATTTTTATTTGAGCTATTTGTTGGTATTCTGCCATATGTTATTTCTGCATTATAGAAGGTTAGAAATTACTGAATGATTTTTTTAACCCATAAATTTTTAAATAGGATAAATAACTTTTCAGTTTACTATAATCATATAAACATTTCTCTATCACATCTGACTACATCAGCCATTTAATTGAGTTGGGTCAATTCAAGTGCATCCTTCATATTACACACTGTAAATATCTTGCAAAGTTTTTAAGGCAAAATGCACATCAGCCCATCCTAATTTAAATCCAATCAAACACAAGGAAGTGTTGGAGTAATTTATAAAATCACTGACCTGTTCAAATAGCTGTAGTCTTAGTCCTTGCACTCTTTTTTCATTAGAATCCAAAATAAATTGATTAACATTTTCTAATGTGTGTCAGCATCACCGAAGGCACTGTTCTTCCTGGTTCAGCGGAATCTTCTGAAATTTGCCAGCCCTGTGTTTTATTGCTGGTACCGTATGCTTTATTGTTCATCGACAAGAGCTTCACTCTGCACAAAGACTCATTACCTACTGCTTGCTGCACGGCATCAGCCTCACTGAGGCTGCCTATATGTGATCACATGGGAGTTTTGTCTGAGAAAGCCAGGCATGCCACTGACTTCACTGTGTCTATGGATATTTTTATCAGCTGAGGTCTGCTAGGAGGAAGGAATAACAGATTAGGGAGCTGCTCTAAGTCATTAATGCAGCACAACTTATGGAAATCCCTTCACAAGATTTTTTTATTATTATTATAGAAAACATTTGAGCAGGAATTCAAAAGAAGTTCACTAGATTTCATTTTAATAGGAGGCTGGAAAATAATTTAAGGAAGGGGAACTAAGGAAAAAGCTGTTTCCCACCTTTTGCTTTCTGAAAGTACTTTTGTACAAATGTTATTAAAGAACCTTACTGAACTGAATGATTTGACAGTATGTTTAACCTTTAGATTGCTGGTGTTTCTTTTTCTTGGTTGTTTTCTAAAGGATAAGTCACTGTTTCCCTCAAAATCGCCTCAATGAAAATCTCAGTCACTAATAGATACGACATATGAATAAAAATAGAGATGTTCTAATTACTTTTGATAAAGTAGATGAGAGAGTGGGTGTCTTTTATTGATGTATATAAGTGAGGTAGAGGATTAATTTATCTTCTCAAAAGATGACACATTCCTAGAAGAGCTGACTTAAAAGAACAATGAAGATTTCAATTTAAAGATCTAAAGGGCATGTGGTTCATATTAATTCTTAAAATCGCAGTAACTTATTTTAGACAGCTTACCTCAATAAAGCATATGGTTTACCTTATCTGATTTCAGTGTTAACAAGTAGTTTCAAAGCTGACTACTCAACATTTATAGTAAATTTTCTTCTATGTAAATATTGAATTAATACATGTACATATATACACATAGGTATAGTCAGATTATCTTTCCAAAGTATATTTTAAAATAATTACCTAAAATTATTTCTCAAAATTTGAAAATGGATAGTGGATTTCCAAATGAAAAAGCTATTTAATAATTGGAAGTTGATGAAAAAATAAACTTCTTATCTCTTTAATAATCTAAATTGAATTGGTAATTGAAAGCTTGTTTCTTGTTAATCTCAATGGAAATCTTAGGACAAATACATGCAATGTGCAACAAAGAGCACGAAGTAAGAGTCAGAAACACCATACATAAATATCAGAAAATAAAATTTTCTGTACAGTTAGATATATGGAACATTTTAATAATGCCTGTAAGTAATATAGTAATCCTAAAAATAGTAAATCTATATACCTGTTTAAACTTTTCATTAATGAGAAGTTATTTTTTGGAAATAATTATAACTTAAAATTTTTTTGTGTCAGCTGAAATTTTAAAAAATAATTTAAAGCCAAAATAGGCATGTGTGGCTAAATAGCCAGTCTCTAAATATGATGATTTAACATCATTCTTTATAATATTTTTTGTAGTGTTAACATTGATTTAGAATGTTTCATGACTTAAATAAATGTCTTTTCATGGATTTTTCTTAACCTTGAAAAAATATTCAGATATGTTTCAAATGCCACCATTTTATAATGTATTTGTTCCAAAATGCTCATGTTCATTTTCCCCTGCAAACAAGAGATGCGCTAAAGCTAGAAAACCTTGGGGCATTAAAAGAAAAAGGAAAACAAGGGTTTCTGGCTTATAGTGTAATTCTGGGTTCTTAAAGATATGCATATTGTAGCTAATATCTTTGATGATGTCATCATGTTAATGTACAAGGAAATAAACAAAAGGCAGCCATTTTTCTGTTACTGCATCACTTCAAAAACAGTGAAATAAAATGGTGCCAAATGGAAAAAAAGAATCAGCAGAAAACTAAGTTACTTTCAAATTTTGGGGACAGGGAGGGGCAAAGGTTGTGAAGTTAAAAATAAAAATCTATATGTATGAATTTTGTATGAATGTATGTAAAGAAATAATTTATAATAAGAAAGAACTGTATAAATACAAGGGATATAGATATAGAAAGCAGTTTAAACAAATTATCAGTAAAATAATATCTCCAATGGAAAGACTATAGTCTGTAAACAATGTATTAAATGTAAAAGCTTATGAAATTCATTAATGTTGAAAAAGGTATTTAAAAATGGACAACAGAGTTGGAAAGATCTAGAAAAAACAAAATGATCATGAAACAGTAATAAGCTTCCCAGGTCTACTATTGTCTTAAATGACCTTGGTGAATTATTCTATCATCTTATGCCTTATTTGTCAAGTCTGCAAAATAGGAACAGAAAAATCTTTGGAAAACATATCATGGAAATAAATAGCAATATTTTTATACTTCAGTTCTCTAAGTAAGTTTTAACCAAGCATTGTCAACTAATATTAGTAAAGTAAGGAGAAACAATGTAAAATTCTAATGAATAGTTGAGAATTTTTAAATGCATTTTCCTAATAGCAGAGATTAACAGTTCTAGTAAGTAGATAGGACTTTCTGAAACAAGAGGTGATTTTTCCCTAATACCTGCAGAAAATAAACTAGAAATGAATTTAGTAAGTAATTTGAATGAATCTCAAAATTGCCTCAGGATTAAAACAAATTACAAAATATACCCATCCTTGCAATCAAAATTCTGTTACTTGGTCAGGGACATGACAAGAGAATTGCAGCAGAGTTTCTGATTCTCACACAATGAACAGCAGTGCCTCTGCTTATATAACAGGTTCATCAGCCAAGAGTTCTTTACATTCGAAATTACCAGAGAAACACAAGATCACAGCTTAAAGAAGGAAATTCCATCCAAGATTAAAAGAAAATTTTAATTTGCTTTGTATATGAAAAGCTGTGAATTCAAAAAAGATATGTCAATTCTTATTATTGACTCTTACTAGCTTGACTTCTCTCTAATGACAAAGAGGCATAATAGAATCATTTTGTTTGCCCCTTTTTTCTACAAAATAACTAAAGCTTGTCAGAAGTAATCCAGAATGTTTGCTATCCAATTCATTCAGTTACTTGGATATAGACACGCCAAGTGAATGGTCCCTTGAAAATTCTACTGCATGAAGAAAGATGAAGATTAACAGATACCATCACCTGCATTAACTAGAACCGTATTAATTGGCATGTACATACACACACACACACACTGGCATATACCAGTATGTCATGTTAGATGTACCCTTGATAAGGCTGGATTTTCAAGTTACCTTCACCCTTCTTTATAGTACATTCAAAGAAGTCAATAAGTTGGCCACGTCAATGTCAAAATCCAGGACTAACTCAATTCAATTCAACAAACATTTGAGAGTTTACTATGTACTAAGCTTGAGAGAGTTGCTAGGGATATAAAAATGAAAAATACACCATACCCAAGAAGATTATAATCTATCTAGCTAAAAAATAAAAGTTGCTCAGCAAGTTATGGGAGGAGTAGTACAGCAGAGATATGTTTTCTTAAGTTTGACTATTTTATTGACTCAACAGGTATTTTAGGTACAATGAATATAATTTCTTTTCAATATTGTTTCATAAAATCAGAAAATCATTTATCAAATATCATATCTAGATGTCTATACCTATATATATAAAACATGTAATAGCTACATATTCCTGCGGTATCCTTCTCATCAAAAGTTTGAATTTCATTTCCCTTGTCTTCATTCTAAGTTAGCCTTAATGATTTGCTTAACCAATAGAGGCTGCACAAGTGATGTTTTGGAGATTCCAAGGTTAGGTCCTAAGAAACTATAAAGCTTCCACTCCAGCTCTTGGAGTCTCTTGAGTCTTCCAGGAGCCTTGAGTTGCCATGTGACAGGAATAACTACAGTAAGACTGTCACAAAGAAGCCAGATAGTAGCACTGTGATCAAATGATCTGAACTGAGCCCAGGATTCTGGCCATTCCTGATGCCTAACCCATAGGTAAAGCCATCGTGGAGCCTCCAAATCTACCTATCCACCAAAGGTGTATCGTGAAGTTACCCTAGTTGTTACTATGGGGCAAGAATTGCTGAGCTGACTTTTTCCTCAAATTCTTGTCCTAAATAATTCAAAAGATGTAATAAAATGGTTGCTGTTTTAGGCACTAAGTGTTGTGGTAGTTACTCAGATATTGATAACTAGAACCTATTTACATGTGTGGGACAGAGACAACATAATAAACATAAAAGTACAAGAAAGGGCAATCATATATATATATACATACACACACACACAAAAACATATATATATATATATACACATACATGTTTCCCAAGGAGTGCTAGTGGTAAAGAATCCATCTACAATGCAGGAGACTTAAGAGACAGGAGTTCGATCCCTGGGTTGGGAAGAGCCCCTGAAAGAGGGCATGACAACGCAATCCATTATTCTTGCATGGAGAATCCCATGGACAGAGGAGCCTGGTGGGCTACAGTCTATAGGGTTACAAAGAGTTGGACACGACTGAAGTGAATTAGCACGCAAACATTCAGTGAAATGGATGAATTTAATGGATTCATTAAAAGAAAATACAATTTGGGAGGGTGGAGAAAAAAGCAAAAAAAAAAAAAAGAGCGTGTCCAAGCCCATGAGGACTGAGTTATTTAAGACGATTGTATTGCAGGAATGGGATATCTGAACAGAGAAGAGATTGCTTCACTAGCCAGAAGAAAAGGGAATTCCCAGTAATGGTACTTTGGGAAAAACCCAGAAACAGGGGCAATAGCTTTACTATAAAAAGAGGAACTTTGAGGAAGTTTGGGTGGCAGGAGATTTAGGCATGTGCTGGGAGGCTAAAAGAGAAAAAAGGAAGTCTGGTGCCCCTGCTTGGAGTGTGATGAAGCTTGAAGTGCAGAGATTTTTGCAACGTAGGAGACACTGGGAAGTGACCAAGGCATAGAGAAGGAGGTATGGTTAAAGTGATGAATAAGGAAAGCAATGTTGGCAGGAGAGGAGCAAGGCTGCAGGCAGTCTTAGGAAGAGGAGATACGAAGAAATGATGAAACCCTGGCAACTGAGGAATGGAGAGAAAGGAATTCATCATAAAGAAAGCAGGAATTTTAAATTGGTTGGATAAGCCAAGCTCTCTGATTTATTGCATTAAATTCAACAGTTCTGTGATTTAGTTACAAATTATATATGACCAGTAAAGAGCATCTAACGAGCTTTGTTAGACAGATTTAGTAATTTCATGGGTAGTTTGATTTGTATTGGCCTCAGTTTGTCCACTTTCAAATATTGTGAAAATTGGTTTACATCAGATTTTGTTAACATTGTGTTTGGGAGCTTACAAAAGACTATAAAACAACAGGATCTTCCTTAAATAGATAGAGTACATAGAGGAGACCACTTATGTTTCTTTCTGCTATTTGATTCCTAACTTGGGAAAATAAAAATATGTCTTAATTCTACAAAGATTAAAAAGGTAGATACTTTTGGATAATTCAAACTAAGACAAAATATGCCCCTCCACACCCCATGAAACTACACACCATCACCTATCAAAATATACAAGTCTACTAGAGCTATATTTTTCTGATTCTTCTATTTGGATACTAGACTACCAAAGTAGCAGATGTTAGGTTAAGCAGCCAGTGAACAGCCATGCAGAATGATGCAGGTTAAATGGTAGGTATTGCTATAATTGCTCTGCTGCATATACAATATGTACATAAATCATCTGAACATGGCTGCAAAGAAGTCTTTATGCAAAGTGACCCAGAGAAGAAAGTATCCAGGTTTCCCCCTACCCTTCATTTTCTTTATCAGCACAAAGGCATAGAAAACAGCATTTATCCAGAGAAAAGAGTAAATGAAGCAAACATCCTCTCTGAGAACACAAAGGATACATTTATTTCTTAGTGACCACCAACTTTGATTATAAAGATTTCTTTTTATGCTGAATTAGATGTCTAACATGGGACCAAAAATATGGAACTGGGCAGGTAAGAAAAGAAAAAGAAAAAAATAATAATTTAATAGGACCAGTGGCTTTTCCATATCAATGGGAAGGTTATATCATAACTGGAAGAACTATCAGTGGTAAAGAATCTGCCTGCCAATACAAGGAGACACAGGACATGGGGGTTCAATCCCTGGGTCAGAAAGATCCCCCGGAGAAGGAAATGGCAACCCGCTCCGGTATTCTTGCCTGGGAAATCCCATGGACAGAGGAGCCTGGCAGACTACAGTCTGTAGGGTCTCAAAGTCAGACATGACCAAGTGACTAAGCATGCACACAAAAGAGCTGTGACACTGCTTTGGGGTTCAAGACACAGGAAGGAGTTTCTTATATTTTATTTCACTAACACAAGTCTATAGGTACTTGACTAGATTGAATCTACTCTGATTTATATGAAAGAAAGAAGAAAGAAAGTGAAGTTGCTCAGTTGTGCCTCTTTGCAACCCCATGGACAGTAGCCTGCACGAAGCTCCTCTGTCCAAGGGATTTTCAAGGCAAGAGTACTGGAGTGGGTTACCATTTCCTTCTCCAGGGAATCTTCCCAACCCAGGGATTGAACTCATGTCTCTTGCATTATAGACAGACAATTTACTGTCTGAACCACCAGGGAAGTCCCTGATTTATATGAGACACACAGAAATAGTTTTAGCATATTATTTACCTGAGTTCATTCATTCATTCACATATTCATTTTCCATTCACTGATTACTATATGCTCAGAATCTGATTCAGTGCTCTGACAGGTTAAAGAGATGAATAAGTCACAGGCAGCAAGCTAAGTGGTTTTCCATCTAGAGGGAGGGACCTATATAAAGAAATAGATACAACATAATGGGATATATCCTCTAATTGAAAAATGTATAAGAACATAAAGACAGGAGTGAATAAGCTATATAAAAATAGCTAATAGTTATCAAGTACTTAACTAAGACTGAAGTGTTTTATTTTACACATATAAATTGACTCTTATAACAACTGCAACAAGCCTATGAGGTAAGTTACTTTTACCATCTCCATTTCATTGATGAGAAAACTAAGGAATAGGCTAGTTAAGTGACTTGTTAAGTGACTTGTCAGTTAAGTGACTGACAGAGTCAGTATCCAAACCCAGATAGTATAACTTTAATGCAGTGTGTCTCTACTGCTATCATGTTACTTGAGATAGTCACAAGTGGGCTTCATAGAAGAGGTGATATGGAAGATGAATCTTAAGGGATGAGTAAGAGTTCTTCTGTGGAAAAGGAGAAGAGTATTCTGGGCAGAAGAGCTAAAATATATACAGAGTCTGAGGCATGACTAATGTATATGTGGAAGAAATTAAAAACTTTACTGTGAAAATGGTAAGTTTATTTGATCTTGATATGGGGTTGTGCATTTGTAATGCTGGCTTATTTGGAATTCAACTAAGAATCAGTTTGTACTCCTAGGGGATGTAAAAATTGCTCGACTACATCTATGTTTTGTTATTAGACGATTCAGAAGAATGAATTGGAGAGAGGGTCTGGAAAAAAAGGACACCAAATGAGACAGTTGAAATACCCAATAGGAAAAGGTTACAAAGCTATGAATGAAGGCTGTAGCAGCCCTAGTTATGGAAAGGAAAGATATTAGGAAGTAAGTCAGCAGATACTTAGGTGGGAATGAGGGGGAACCCTGAATCCAGGATTTTTTATTTGGGGCACAGCATGGATGATGATATCAGTAACCAATGTTAGAAATACAGAGGAAATCTTTTCATGCCTAGGGCAGCCATGACTTGTGGTGAAACGTGTAGCAGCTCCAGAGCATGGCATGCTGGATATACTGACTGGTGTGTTTGCTCCTTATTCAGCTACCAGTCCCCATAAGCTGAGGGAATGTTTCCCCCAAGTTATTTTCCTAAGGAACAGGCTTAAGTATGCCCCAACAAAGGATGAAGTAGAGAAGATCTGCATACAGAATTTCGTTAAGATTGATGGCAAGGTCCACATTGATACAACCTACCCTGCTGATTTTATGGATGTCATCAGCATTGACAAGACTGGAGAGAATTTTCCTCTGATCTATGACATCAGGGATTGCTTTGCTCTTCATCATATTACACCTGAGGAGGCCAAGTATCAGTTGTAGAAAGTAAGACAGATCTTCATGGGCACAAAAGGAATCCCTCATCTGGTGATCCATGATGCTCACACTATCTGTACCCTGAATTCCTCATCAAGGTAAATGACATCATTCAAATTGATTTGAAGACTGCAAATATTACTGATTTCATCAAATTTAACACTGGCAACCTGTGGAGGTACCAACTTGGGAAGAGTTGCTATGATCACCGACAGGGAGAGACATCATGGTTCTTTTGATGTAGCTCATGTAAAAGATGCTAATGGCAACAGCTTTGCCATCCAGCTCTCCAACAATTTTGTTATTGGCACAGGCAACAGAACATGGATCTCTCATCCTCGTGAAAGGGTATCTGCCTCAGCATTCCTGAGGAGAGAAACAAGAGATTGGCAGCCAAACAGAGCAGTGTATAAAATGATCTCTAGGTGACATGACTCTCAAAGTCTTTGTACTTAATTAAAGATATGGAGCCAGTCAGTGGTAAACACTGAATGCCTAAAATGCACCCAGAAAAAGTACAGGCCCTAAGAACACAAGGATTCCATTCTGAGTGTTCAGTGCCTGGCAGAGGAGTTCACAGACAAAATCAATTACCCAGATATACATTTCTCTCCATTCTCTCAGTGGCCTGATTAAAGGTAAAGAAAGCACAATCAACTTCACAATCAAACTTCAAATCTGGAATAGCATTAATTGAACTTAACTGTGAGACTCATATAAGGAAACTATATAAAAGTGTTCTATGCAGACTAAGATCATGGTCCAGATCACAAAATCTACCTCCATGCTTTATATTAATCATACAACATGAAGACATACAAAAAATAAATTAGATTTCTCCTTTAGGCAGGTGTTTTAATGAGCTTAATCCCGAGGCTTGCTATTAATGCTAGTGACTGACTTCTTTGAAATGAGGAATGCGTTTTCTTTCCTATTCATATAGTCAGCTTCCTGTTTAGTATTCATTATTCATATCTATTTTTATCAAAGAGCACTATTACATGAAACCATGATCCAAGCATGTTTGGCTCTAATTTTTAACTCTCCAGGGAAGGAAATTATACACCCTTATTGTACTGGTATATAATTGACTTTCTTGGTGGCTCAGACAGTAAAGAATCTGCCTACAATGCAGGAGACCTGGGTTCAATCCCTGGGTTGGGAAGATCCTCTGGAGAAGGGAATGGCATCTCACTCCAGTATTCTTGCCTGGAGAATTCCATGGACAAAGAAGCCTGACGGGTCCATGGGGTCGCCAAGAGTTGGACACGACTGAGAGACTAAAACACACACACACACACACACACAATTGTGATATACACATGTGATTAGAGTGTATATGTGTTCCTTTGTATTAGACAGTGGTGTTATTTAATTCGGGTTATCAGGCTAAAGCACTTTTCACACCTATCTTAATTTGGAACATCAACATGCCATTGAAGAAAAGCCATCAGTCTTGCAAATAAATAGTAAAAAAGACTTTTGATCACAGTCTCATTTAAACTCTGTCTAGATATTCTAAGAATTTCTTACCTTGGATTAAGAATAGAAAGAACTGTAAATACATTTTATCTGAATACTGTGACTCCTGAGGGATTCCTGGGTGACTCCTGATAACTTTAGCTGACAACCAGGGATACCACAGCTATTGCTACTCTTTTGAAGCTAAAGCAAGATTTTAATCTTTGCCTCTTTAATTGCTGATAGTTATCTACGTGTATGCTGTCACTTCAGTCGTATTTAACTCTTTGCAACCCTTAGACGGTAGCCTGCCAGGCTCCTCTGTTCATGGGCTTCTCCAGGCAAAACTACTGGAGTGAGTTACCATGCCCACCTCCAGGGTATCTTCCTGACCCAGGGATCGAACCTGCATCAGCTGCATTGGCAGGCAGATTCTTCACACCCGAGCCACCTGGGAAGCCTGGTAGTGATTGACCGTTGTTGCTGCTGTTACTCAGTCACAAAGTCATGTCCTACTTTTGGCAACCCTTAGGACAGTAGCCCACCAGGTTCCTCTGTCTATGAGATTTCCCAGGCAAAAATACTGGAGTGGGTTGCCATTTCCTTCTCCAGGGGATCTTCCTAGACCAGGGATTGAACCTGCATCTCCTGCAGTGGCAAGCGGATTCTTTACCACTGAGTCACCTATGTGGGAAGCCCATATTTATCTGTGAAACACGGGAATTATGATGACTGAGACAAAATTGGGCATTATATTGCTACCATTTCCCAGCCATGCACAGTGAGGTGACTTTAATGTGGTCTACTGATGCTTATTACATTGTGTCTGTACAGTATCACTTTGACCAGGAAGCCTATGACTACATTATTTCACTTCCCCTTTATTTATTTTTTTTTCCCTTTGCTTTAATTTACTATATATTATAGCCACCCTGAAACCAGGTGGAAGCAATAAATTTAAGACTTAATAAACTACAAGTATTACATTATTACTTATTACATATATGTAATTAATATTAACACTTATTACGTATTACATATTTATCAATGTCATAGAATGTCATATAGCCATTAAAGTCAGCATTATGACTATATAAAAATATAAATGTTTAAAAGATAATAACTAGTGAAGAAATTTACCAGAAATATAAACAAACATGATTACAACTAAAATGTATAAAGAAGACTGGTGAGGAATTAAAGGAATTTAGGGATTATGTATGAGTTTAAAACAATATACACATTGCAAGTTCAGTGTTTTAAGCATAGGATAGTTAGAAAAGTAGAATCAAAATCATAAAAAATAGTTATCTCTTGGACATCAAGTAATAAGTGATTTTGATTTTTGACTTTGGCTTTTTCTAAATTTTATAAGTGTTCTGTTGCCTGTTACTGATACAATGAAAAATTAATGATATTATAATTTTTATATTAAAATTAATTATGTTAAATTAATTTAATTGTAGAAAAGAATTTAAAATTAAGGCTATTGTTCAAACAATTTTAACTGCTGTGATTTTAAGCCTTCAGATATCAAGGAAATTGAACTCTGCCTCCACACTCCACCCTTGGGCCGGATTTGACACAATGCCATCTGGTCTACCAGGTTTTTCAAAGATGTGATTTTTTTTCATTGATGAACAGATTCCTTTCCAACATTTTCTTCAAGCAACTACACACTGTGTGTGCTGTTTTTCGTGGCTCACCTTTGAGGTACTGCAAGAATGGTCACGTGTCCACTCCCAGGCCTTCTCTCAGGGGCAGTGAACCAGAATGGGTGACTAGAGGTGGCACAAGAAGTCTCAGTTCTGAATGAGCTGCTGAGCCTTATATTATGATACATTATTTTACTTGCCTGGAGGAGATGATTGTTGTTTCACATGCAGAAGAAGGTAAGAGCCCTAGAGTAAGAGATACATGTTTAAATTGGAAGAAGATGTTGGGATGAAAAATAAAAAATCTATAGCTGGGCATTATGTAGTTCTAGTTGAAACTCAACAGCAGAAAAATTGGAAAGCCTGGGGTAAAAGCATCTAATTGGGAAAATATTAATGTATTCATACAAAATATTCCTTATGCATGAGAGTTCTGGAAAACAAATGCCCAGCCATTTAACTCTGGCTTTCTTGCTATCCCAGAGAGACATGATGCTAGAACTTATGAACCTAATATCCCATCATCAGTTTTGTTACAGTTAATCATATACTGGAAAAGTATAACATAGTTAGGGAGTTTCCCAGGCAACAATTTGAGGGGTGACTTTTAATCTGCAATGACCCATAAATCTTTGGAGATAAATAGGAGACTCTGGAATAGAAGCCCATCCTCGGTCCACAGGCCAGTATTAACTGAGAGATGGTTCTCTAGTTCCTTATTCTCTCTTCTTTCCTTCATCAATCAACTCTTGCTCACCCTTTAAGACTTAGCTCAAAATTGCCTTCCCTTTAAAACCTATCTCCATATCCCTTGCGCACAGAAAGAAAAGGCCATTCCTTTCTCTCTCTTTCACATGTCTTCACTTATTACTCTACTATCCACCTTACAATATCATACTGTAGTAATGTGTTTGCATTTCTAGAAAGATAACAATAAACTGGGATCTCAAAGATAAAGGCTCCACATTATTCACATTTATATCTTTAGTGCCTCCCACAAGACTTTCACGCTGGGGGATGCTCAATGCTGTTGAACAAGTTGTTGCAAAAGTGTTTTTAGAATATAGACATAAAATGTACATAAGATTTTAGATAGCTGTCTTTAGAATATTTGATAACACTGGTAACACACAGGTTGCTATTCAGAGGACAGAATTATTGTTTAATACCAGCTTCCAGTTTGTGTTTTCTGAGCTTGTCTCAATAGAAAACAGATGAAAAGCTGGAAAGATTGTGCACACTTCCTCCTCTCACCCATCACAACAGGGTTATGAGAATTGGATCGGACAGGATATCTTGCAATTTCTCTCTTCTAGTAGCTGTTCCACAGCTGATAACACATTTTCAGCCTTGTTAAAAATTTCTCCAATGGATAAAACTTCTTGGGCCTTTTCCTCAAGTACCAATCATCATTACTATCCCCTTTGCCAACAATTTTTCTCCCTTCCCTCCTTTTCTTCTAAATACAGAAGAGATATGCTTCAACTGTTGCTATGTCCAAGAGCGGGGCCTGTGATTTTGCTTGTACTTGTTTGCCTAATGTGATCTCTTTGAAGTCAGAGGTCAGTTTCTTTCAGAGTACGGACACTTGCACATCAAGAGGTATTCAGGCTTTGCTAATGGGCCTTAACAAACATGTCACATTTCAGCTCAACACGTCTGCCAATATGTAAGCCATTTCAAGAACACTTTTTCTGTCAACAGAAGCTTTCTGTCAATTCATGACATGTGTTAAATGAAAGTATGTTAGATAGACTAAAATGTCCACACAGTAATAGTACATACAGAAGAGCTTTGTATTTATATTCGTTCAGCATTAAGTTCACAAGACTCTAACGGTCATTAACATAAGAAATGCTTATTGAGACTTTGATTGATGATGAGAACCCCCTCCCCCATCAAACCTACAGCAGATGGACCAGAAGCAAAAAGGGTTTACAAAGTAGAAATTTCTTACTCCGTTTTTGTTTATTGCAACTGTCTATTCTTTCCTCTTAAGGCAAGGGACATACTGTGCTGTAAAAAACAGTGAGATTTCAGTTTAGTTGTAGAGAATTTCATAGGACCAAAGAGATTATAAGGTGACCTGTATTGCAACAATTTTGTAAACGTTGCTGCTAAATTTATAGAAAAAATTACAATTTTATAATATTTGCAGAGAGAATAAAACCCAAAAGGTTTCAGTGAATATATTGCCAAAATTGAAATGACTTTTTACTGAATATCAAGAGCACAGAATAAACAGAAATATCATTATTAAATTGGAAAAGTAAGAAATCATTCTTGGAGAGAAAGAAAAAATATTTCAACCATTCTCCCTTTCTGAGTCCAATTTCATATGGCCTTTTGAGGGGGTTGTGCTGGGTAACTTGAATTTATTCAACCTTTTGATGGACCTGAATTTTCTCCTGAGATGTTTTAAACATTTCTTTCATCCTCAAGTAGCCATGCAAGAAAGAAGCACCACTTGTAACTTTATCCCATTTTACTGATGGGAAAAGTAAGACATAAATATTTCAAGGGACCATTTTCTTAGTTTAGACTAATGCTCTTTTCAGTCAAGCACTCTGGCTTTTTATTATTTAACTACAGAAATGTATTTGACAAGCAACAGTCCTTAGTAACTAATATAAGGAATTAAAGTCTTTCTTTTTATATGTTAGATAAATGGATAGTATTTAAAGGGATGCTTCCTGTTCCTAAATGCACTATATGAAAGTGGACAGCTAGAGCCAAATATAAAAATAATAGCATTTTTTGCTTCTCAAAAGTTTAAGCTTCAGTGAGCCAAATCATATCATAGACACCAGTGAAACAGTTTAGAGATTGAAGACAAATCACGAATGGAGTAGATCTGCAAGCCAAGCACATAACGGGAAAATGTCTGGTTTGCCATACGGACCTGAATTTCATATCTGATAAGTAGTTAGCCAAATTATACACAGACATTTTGAGCTTTGCTTTTAGATAGGACTTTATCACCTGATTACTGTATTGCTTTTCTTCTTGTCAAAAACAGAGTGATTTGAATAACTCAAGCTCAACTAGGGAGCCAGGCTTCTGGTTGTTTGGGTGGATACTGTCACTAGAGATGGAAGGTTGTGGGGCATGAATGGAATCATTTGGTGAGAACCACATGGCTTTAGGTTAGATAGAAAAGACAGTATGGAGCCTGGGTTGGCTATGGAATAACTTGATAGATGAAGATGCAGGAAAAGAGATGGGCACATAAGGATTATTCACACGTGTTACAAAAACTATGTTTGAAGTAAGTGCTAAAAAAGGGTCAAACTACCTTATTCTCTTATTTCAGAGACCTGTACCTTGGGGCATTTTCAAAAAATCTTTATAGAAGTCACTAAGCAACTTCTTCCATCCCTAGGAATATAGGTTTAATATTTTAAATTGATATTCATATTAAAAATGAATTTTTAGGGATGAAGTCCATTGATCCCATCATTTAACAATCTCTAAGACAAGAAATAGGACTTAACTATAACTTAATATATAACCTTTTGTTCCTGGAACAGGATGAATTAAAAATGATATTGGTTTTGAAAAGTATCACAGAGCGTAATTCCATAATATGGGATAAATAGGAGACTAGAAAGATGACTTAAAATGCAAATGTAATATTTTCTGATTTGTTCTTATAGATCTCTTAACTTAGCTGTATTCCCTTAAATTCTAACATGTCAAAGCTAAATGGTGACCATAGAACCTGATTTTGTTCATTAGTACAACTATTAATCCTATTATACATTCCTTTTCTTTACTTGTGAATAACTGGGGCTCCTTCCAAAGAATAGTCCGCTAATAAGTTATGTTTCATTCATTTTTTAAAAAAAAATCTCAGCTTCCCAACATTTATCTTAGTTTAATGCATTTAAATGTTGTTCAGTTAGAAAGCCTAAAATAAGATAGTTAATAAAAAGCATGTTCACTTGACAATCATATCCTATTTCTCTTAATCTTTATCTATGCTGAGTTTGATACCATTTAAAACAAGTGATCTTAAAAGTGCACCTCTATCAGTAGAGATCAACAGTTAACAGAATATTTTTATTGCTGTTTCTGTCACCTTTATGCACTGTTTTGTTTTGGTTTTTTTTTCTGGTACCAGAGTGATTTTTTGAGGAAAATGGCAAAGAACCAAAAATTGGTATTTTTTGAAAACTGATGTAGTTGGAAATAAAAAATGAAAATTCCCATATTTGTAATCTCATATCCCAAATTAATTGATTAATATGCAAAAGGTTTTGATTTTTTTCTTTATATATGCCCTCTCTTGCTCTGCCTCCCACACCCAAAGCTTCTGATATATCATTTTACTATACGTTTGTCCTTTACTTTAGATCTAAAGTGTCTAGTTTAGAGGCAGCAGCCTATGAGTGTGAAAATGTGCCTAGTTACTATTGTGGTGCATGTATAGATATGTTTCTTTGTCATTGGGCACTATAATGCTATCATCAGTAATTCAGAGTATTATTTTCAACAATCTATGCCTTACTAGATGATTAATAATTAGGATGATCATGCCAAGAAAAGTATCATCATATATTGCCACATGTATAGCTCCTTTTGGAGATGGAAAGCATTTATTGGGGGGCTAAAGAAGATTAGATCACTGAGTGCTTGCAAAATCAATCTTCACATTCACAATGGATTAATAGTTAAAGTCACTAACACTTCCACATACATGCTGTCACTTTTTAAAAATTTTGGTGCTTACTTATATTTGCTTATTAATTTGTTGTCTTGTAATTGACATGCAATATTGTGTAAGTTTAAAGTGTACAACATGATGGTTGGATATATTTATATATTGCCATATGATTACCACTGTCTTGCTGTTACTTTTTAAGTAAACAAGAGAGAGCTGATTGGGGTGAGTTTATGTATATTTATGTAAATATCCTTGTATGTGTATGTGTGTAAGTATATTTAAGTCACGATAAACATAAACCTTAAGCTAATCACTGTTCTTATGATTTCAGATGACTCTTCATTAGCAATTACAAATTTAATTTGTATGGGCCAGCAGTGTATTCGTATGAGTAGGTATAAAGCAGGAGAAACTGTGACAGTGGTAGTGAATGAGTAGTATATACCCAAAGGTGTTAGAATTCAAACTCTTAAAACCTAACATGCTGGCTAAATAAAATAACTAAAGAGCTGCCATATATTCTACTTGATAATAATTTTCCCCCTTAACTTTTCAACTTTCCTATGGTTTCTATTTTCCTCTTACATTGTAGTAGCTTTTTAAAAATCTGTGTTAACACCTGATATTTGTATAGTATTTATTTTTAAAACCCTTTAGAGATATACAATACTATTCAGGCTGAAAGAAAAGGGAAAACAGGCCAATTTTAATAAGAACATTAACTCTCTTTGACTACATTGACTCCATTTAGTGAACTGGAAATTAACTGAATAAGAAGCCAGCTTCCATTATCTTTACACCTCTAAACATAACATCAAACTTTAATAAATGTGGGCTCAGATAGTAAGAGAATTAAATGCAAGGCCCTAAGGGCAGAGGTTTCTAGGAATGTGCTTATAATAGAGTTTCACCTGGGATTCAATTAAATATTTAGTGAGAGTGGCTGAAAGAAAGGTAGTGTGCTGAAAGCTGTGTGGGAGACAGAGATGAATACGACACAGTTTTTGTCCTCTAGAATGTCATGATCAATGGCAGCTAACACATTTCACCTCAAGTGTGGGGTGTATGTGGTGGTGAGGGGAGCTCCCTTCCCTTTCTCCTCCAGCCCCTACAAAACTGTTTATATTTGTACAATCCTATCACGCTTTCCCTGTTTCGTAGGACGAAGCATCTTTTCCTTTTCTTGTCCAATACCTCTGCATGTGCCCTTGATCCCATGTCCTCCCTCTCTCTTCTTAGGAATTGTGCTATAAATCAGTGGTCAACAAGTTTTTTCTGTAATAGTGCAGATAATAAATACTTTAGGCTTTTTCAAGACATGTGGTCTTTGTTGCAACTCTTCAGCCCTGTTGTTGCAATGCTAATGCTGCTATAGACAGTATGTAGATAAATCAATGGGTCTGTGTTTCAATACAATTTTACATATGGACACGGAAATTTGAAATTTTTATGAGTCATGAAATGTTATTTTTCTTTTTTCCAGTTATTAAAAAATGTTAGAACATTCTATGAGCAAATACAATAAGTAGCAGGTCAAACTTGACTCTCAACCAGTTTGCTGACCTCTGCTATGAATAATGGCCATTCTTCCATATCGTCAACCATTCCTTTTCTACTTTCTTCCTTTTAGCCTATAATCACACTAAGGAGAATATAAAAAATATTTAGCAATGACTCTGGATACTGACTGATGACTCTAGATTCTGACCAATCAGAATAGGGAAATCTGCCTCTCATATATCTAATAGGAGCCATAAGCAACTAGTGAATAATTTTGATGTGTTTAGGACAAATACCAACCCAGAACACACCTCATTTCATTTGAAAAATGAAACAAAGCACATTTTGCACTGCCATCTTAATATTGGTCTACTCTCTTTATACTCAATATTTTTGAAAATTATTGTAATTTATCATCTCTCATCTATTCTTCAATAAGACATCTGTTTCCATCATTCCTTTAAAACTGGCTTTTTCAAAAGAAACTTTCTCTTTTTAATTTTTCAGCCCTTTTTATGTGTTCAGTTTATGTCACTTGCATTAAATCACCCTGCTGCTGCTGCTGCTAAGTCGTTTCAGTTGTATCCAACTCTGTGCGACCTCATAGATGGCAGCCACCAGGCTCCCCTGTCCCTGGGATTCTCCAGGCAAGAACACTGGAGTGGGTTGCCATTTCCTTCTCCAATGCATGAAAGTGAAAAGTGAAAGTGAAGTCGCTCAGTCGTGTCTGACTCTTCATGACCCCATGGACTGCAGCCTACCAGGCTCCTCCACCCATGGGATTTTCCAGGCAAGAGTACTGGTAAATTCCCCTACGCATTTTCTACTTTTCCAACTTCTGATTCTTGGTTGCCATGGCAGATTCCTCTTTATCCAGCCCTCTTTTCTGCAACCATTCCCACCTGGTATTCCCCAGCATTCTCCACCCACTTCTCCCTGTTCCCTGTTCTTGCCTTGGCAGTCTGATCCACTCTTCAGTTCAGTTCAGTCGCTCAGTTGTGTCCAGCTCTTTGCAACCCCATGAATCGCAGCACGCCAGGCCTCCCTGTCCATCACCAACTCCCGGAGTTCACTCAGACTCACATCCATTGAGTCAGTGATGCCATCCAGCTATCTCATCCTCTGTCGTCCCCTTCTCCTCCTACCCCCAATCTCTCCCAGCATCAGAGTCTTTTCCAATGAGTCAACTCTTCACATGAGGTGGCCAAAGTACTGGAGTTTCAGCTTTAGCATCATTCCTTCCAAAGAAATCCCAGGGCTGATCTCCTTCAGAATGGACTGGTTGGAGCTCTTGCAGTCCAAGGGACTCTCAAGAGTCTTCTCCAACACCACAGTTCAAAAGCATCAATTCTTTGGCACTCAGCCTTCTTCACAGTCCAACTCTCACATCCATACATGACCACAGGAAAAACCATGGCCTTGACTAGATGGACCTTTGTTGGCAAAGTAACGTCTCTGCTTTTTAATATGCTATCTAGGTTGGACATAACTTTCCTTCCAAGGAGTAAGCGTCTTTTAATTTCATGGCTGCAGTCGCCATCTGCAGTGATTTTGGAGCCCAAAAAATAAAGTCTGACACTGTTTCCACTGTTTCCCCATCTATTTCCCATGAAGTGATGGGACCGGATGCCATAATCTTCTAAGATCCACTCTTAGGGTCTCATTTTCACTTTTTTGCAGATGACCTCTATGTCTATATCTCTGACCTTGACCTCTCTTTAGACTTCAGAGTCATTTCATCACTTGGATTTCCCTGAGGTGTCTCCAAAGTCACCGTGTCAGACAACAAACCTGTAGACATATTCCCACCAGATATGCTTCTGTCTCACATTCCATATCTTAGTCCAGCAACGCCACCCCTGTTGCTGAAGCCAAGAAACTTAGAATCATTCTCAATGCTTTCCTGCCCTTACACCTAATTCCACTTAATTAAGCACTGACTTCTCCATCAAATGTTTCTTAATTCTGCCCCTCTAGCCACATCCCAACTATGGCTGCCTTTGCTCAGGCTTTCTCACTGAGCTGGACCACTCTGCTGGTCTAGTCCCTGCTCTCCCTTTTTATACCTGCCATCAGGTAGGCCACCTCAAACACAGTGTAATCAAGGAAACCACCCTCTCCACTAACCTCCTGAGTGACTCACTATTAGGATACTTAGCATGGCCCCACAACCCTCCACCATATAGATTCTGCTTCCTGCCTCAGGAAGCCTCTTATTTCCTATCAAATCCTATATGTTTTATTTCCACCCCACTAATAGGGGGATGGAAAAAAAACTAATAAAAAATAATAACACACATTATATATAATGCCCTATTATATAATCCAATCCTATACCTCCATGTCTTTGAATATGTTATTTCTATCAAAAATACCTCCTGTTTTCTCCTCTGCCTAGTCCTACTTATTTATTCAGCCTCTGAATCCATAAGACTGCTCTAAGAGACTTTCCTCATTGTTTCCATTTTATTTTTCATTTTCTGTTGAAAGTATGATTACTCTTTTCTCTAACTATCTCAGCTTCACTATTACCAAACAGTATGGATAGTCATTGTCACTCGAGCTCCTACTCCAGTAACTGGTAAACAGGTCTAGGTGAAGACTACTTGGCAAGGCACAGGATTTAGAGTGTCTGGGTTCTGTTCCCAGCATCACAGCTTATTGCTCTATGGTTTGGGGTTTACACTTTCTAAGCCTCATATTTAAAATGGAAACTCAAGTCATTCATGAAAAAAATACCTTTGGGACACAGATTATGTTTCAGGCATTTTTCTAGGCACAAAACAAATTCTCATCTTCAGTGAACTTTCATTTTAGTAGACATAAGGGAAGGAGGGGAGAAAGAAAATAAATAGATAATAAGAAAATAACTAAAATATACACTCTAACATATGGAAAGTGCACAGGGCATAGGGAGTGAAGTGACAGGATGGGGGAGGAAGATGGGAAATTGCAGGCAGTGATTAGGAAAAGTCTCACTGAGAAGTGATGTTTGAGCAGAGACCTGAAGGAGGTGAGCCATGAGAGTATCTACAGTGAAGAGAATTCCAGGGAAAAAGAAATAGCAACTACAAAAGATCTGGCCTGTTCCATAAATAACAAGGAGGCAAGAATGCTGGAGAAGAGTGAGCAAGGGAAGGAGAGAGGAGGAGACAAGTTGTGGGGAAGGTGGTCACGGGATCAGAAGAGAGCACGCAGTGCTATCATTTGTAGCCTCTTGTAAGGACTTTGAGTGAGATAGTCACTCGGGGATCTTGAGCAGAAAAGCAGATGATCTGAATAAGGTTAAAGATGACTCCGGTTGCCGTGTTGAAAATACATTGTGGGAGAGGAAGGCAAGAAAGAGGGCCATTTTGCAGGCTGTTAGCAATGAAGCAGATGAAAAATGATGGAGGTTTGAATCAAGTGAAGATGACAAGACATGGTTTATTTTGAACATATTTTGGAGTAGCGTAAAAAGAAAGACTTACTGGATTTGGGGTGTGCGAAAAGAGAGGAGACAACCTTGACTCTAAGGATTGTCACCTGTACAATTATAAAGGGTGTTAGTGCTTTTACTGGGAGATCCTGCAAAAATTTCCCAAGGAATAAATACGAATAGGAGTTTAGGTTAGATAAAAATAACTTTGAGTTGTCTATTATATATTTAAGTGAAGAAGTCAGATAGATAGTTCTGTCTATATATGAGCTGAATTTTATGGAAGGTCTTTAAGCTCAAGATTAACATTTTCCAGTGAACAAATTATATACAGAAAGCCTCTAGATTGTAGATAAAAAAGAGAGACAGTCTGAGAACTGAGTCCTGTACACCCTAGTATTTAGCTACTGGGGAAATGAGGGATAAGCAGCAAAGGAAACCAAGAAGAGTCGGCAAACATGGCAAAAAGAAAATTATGAGTGTAACTTCCTGGGAGCAAAGTAAAGAAAGTAAAAAAATAAAATAAGACAGTGCACGAGAGGAAGTGATCAGCTTTCTCCAAAGCTACTGATGGGTCAGGTAAGTGGAAGACTGAGAATTGAATTTTATTTAGAAACTCAAAGGCCACTGTGACCTTGATAAGCAGCTTTGATGAAGTGGTAGGGGCAATGCGTGACCAGAGAGCATAAATAACTCTTTCAAGGAGTTTTGCTAAGTGCGTGGATAGTAATGAGGCATAGATGGAAGGTGATATGAAAGAAAAGAGATTTCACTTTTTAAGAAAAAAAAAGGCATACTTACATGCTGATAGAACTGATATAGTAGAGGGAGATATTGATGATATGGGAAAGAAGAGTAAATATCAGAGTAATTTCTTTGGATAGGCAACAAAGAATGAGATCTCATGTATACACTGAGTGTCTGGCCTTGGATAGCAACATGAATAGTTCATCCATAGTGACGAATATTAACGGAAGGTAGAGCTATGGAGGAGAGCCTGCACCATTTCTCTTCTGCTTCTATTTCTCAGTGAAGTAGTAAACAAGATCATAAGCTGATCACAAAGATGTCAGGAAGAGGTGTTAGAAATTTGTTATAAGAAGAGAAAGAATGTCTTTCGACTCTAAGGAACTTAGTGAACCTGGAGAATATGATAGGATTAGTGACTACCAGCAAAGCTCAGTTGAAATTAGTGGTTATAAGTTTAAATAGAAATAAATCAATACAGTTGTACATTTTTCTCCAATCATGTTCAACTGGAAATAGGTCTGAAATAGGCAATGTTAGGTTGAACCTGGGGTCGGATCATACCAGGAATGTACTATAAAGTGGGAGAGATGGGCAAAAGGAGTTGAGGATAAATTTAAGGAAGTGATTATAATAATGGGCAATGTAATCTAGTTTATTACTGTGGTGTTGGAGAAAACCTTGTGAGTCCCTTGGACTGCAAGGAGATCCAACCAGTCCATCCTAAAGGAGATCAGTCCTGGGTGTTCATTAGAAAGACTGATGTTGAAGCTGAAACTCCAATACTTTGGCCACCTGATGCAAAGAGCTGACTCATTTGAAAAGACCCTGATGCTGGGAAAGATTGAGGGCAGGAGGAGAAGGGGATGACAGAGGATGAGATGGTTGGAAGGCATCACTAACTCAATGGACATGGATTTGGGTGGACTCTGGGAGTTGGTGATGGGCAGGGAGGCCTGGCGTGCTGCGGTTCATGGGGTCGCAAAGAGTCGGACACGACTGAGCAACTGAACTGAATCTAGTTTATTTGGGGAAGAAAGGAAGACATGAGTATAAAGGTGGTGAGATCCATGCCTGGCAAGTCCCTAAGAGGTTGAAGAATTACAAGATTCATATTACTAGAGGGAGAAAGCAAGTAAGACAGGAGGTAGTTAGAGAATGGTGATCACAGAAGAGTTCCAGGGAGATTGAGATCATGGAAGGGCTACAATTATTGGATATGAATTATTGGTATGTACATAGAAAGAAAGCAAAACATAAAGTTATTGGAGAAGGTAGTCAGAAACCTACCACTGGAAGGCTTATCTGCCTGGACATTGATATAACCAAGAATTAGATTATGAAGGTATGATGTTAGGGAGTACAACAATAAGACACTAAAATTTTCAGGGAAGGAAGGGGTGATATGGGGTTTGTAGATAGCTGTATATAGAGATATTGATAGCTTGTACCTTTTAGGTTGCTGAGGATTAAAGAAGACATGCATATAAAGTGGTTTCCAGAGTACTAGTCCATAGTGAATTCAAAAAATATTGCTTATTATTATCCTATCAAATCCATAGCTGACAACTATGTTGCCAGCACCAAAGCCTATCTCACCTTAACACTGGCTGATGGAGGATAAGTATTATACTAAAACAGATGGTTAGTTTTCTCTCTAGATTACTAATAGAGATGGCTGTAGGAGTCTGAAGGGAATGGGCTTAAGAGCACAGGAAGTAGAATTTCTGTGATGTGATGATTTTTGTAATATATTAATCAGAAATTCCATGAGGTCATAATTTACCTATTTGCATAAAAACTAATAGCTTTTTTCTCTTTTAATTAAATTTCCATTTGAGCCACTCTGCCCAACATGCTTCTAAGTGAAAATGTAGGGCAACAGAATGGGTCACAGATTTTGTCAGGACACTGGCCTTCCCAGCAACATGAGTTCTCAATATTTTGGAGGATAGTGTTCTTCATAAAATGTCTGTAAATAAGGATGTAGGCTCTTCTGTTGTTTATCATTACATCATGAAAATTAATAGGCTAGATTCTTCATTGAAAATAAATATGAAGTCTTTTTCACACTTTCTCTATTTACTGAATTTCTGTATTTCTTTGGCAACTCTTTAAAACCCTCTGAAGATTTCCTTCCATGTATCTGTCTCATTTGAGAACAAGTTGACATTACAGCCTAAAGTTGATTGGACTTCTGAACTTTTTTTTAGAGTAATCTACATATTTTTGTTTTGCTCCCAGATCCAGAATGATAGCCCAATATTTTATGACACATCCACAGAGCTTGCAAATCAGTGAACATTATTTTTACTTTGTTATGAAATGCTACCATTTAGATTCCTCTGGTAATGCAATTTTGTTCTGCTCCCAGCTTTCTATTTTAGCAACGAACAACCAGAATTAGAAAGAAATCATCATTATCCAGATCTGCAGGGGCTTTTGAAACTGATTTCTGCCATTGCTGGATACACATGAGTGTTTTTAATGTATAATTTCTCTATCTCTATTTGCAATTTAGCACTCAGGGACAACAGAGAAAGAGAAAGATGAGTGGTAGAGAGACAAACAGTGGGAGTCCCACTATTCACTTGGGTGTTGGGGGAGACTAAAAGATTGTGGGGAAAATAGATAAGCACTCTGGAAATAAGTTGTGAAGGATACTTCATTTTCTCTTAATGGGAACTTCTAAAATGTCTGTTTCAACATCTTTTTGTAGAGTCACACTGGGGTGGAGAGAACTCATAACAGTGTGTCTATCCTAGGGTTCTAGTGGAGATGAAATGACTAGGGATATTAGCCTGATCTAGCCAGTGTGAAACAAGAGCTTCAACACTCCGTAAGAGAATGACCTTGGAATTGCATTGAAAGCTCAGGCAGATTTGGAATCAAAGAATGAGAGCACAGGAGGGGACTGTGAAAGCTGTGTAGTTCTGGAAGCAGATCATAGAAAAAGGGTAAGAGAAAGTGGATCTAAAAGAGCAACTTCAGAGGTTAAAAAAAAAGTCTTTGGGATGTGAGGTGGAGAAAGTGAGATTATATGATAAAATTAAAAATGCAGAGAAACTCTGAGGAAAAGCTGATCATGACTGTTTCATCAAATAATTGTTCTTGTCAGAGGCCTGAATCCAGGCAGAATGACTGATGAGAAAACCTTAACCCCCTATGGAATGATGGTGGCCTCTTAAGACACAGCTAGTGAATGTGAGCTGGAGACAGAGAAACTAGGACAGCAAGGAATGGGGAAGATTCCGAAGAGCTGGGCCAGATTTTTGCAGTGAAAATGTTATCTCTATTAGCCTAAATATAGAAACTTAAAAGGATTTGTGCCCTGACAGTGTTCTAGAAAACAATAATGGGTGAATCTTCATTTCTCCTCAGCAGATGAAGCCTTTTCTGGCTTGCTCTGTTGTCAACAGGAAAGATGTAAGCACATTTTAGTTCACATTTATGTGTAACATAAAGCAAGTTAGAACAGCTAGAATTTATTTGTCCCAGGAAGACAATGACTCTCAGTGAATTCTAAACCATTGGCACTTAATTGAGCTGTTAATACCATTCCTACTCTATTCAAAATAAATTGTCCACTCTGTTCCCCTTGATTTTTCTTTTTCCCACAGGATCACATTATAATTCATCCACAGACTTACTGATATATTGAATTCTCTCTAAAATAAGGCCTTACTTGCAATAATATTCTGCAACATCAAAATCACATTTTTCCTTCTTTCAGGCATCCAATTCTTTTTTCTTTTCCATTTTGTTCATGCACAACCAGTGATATTTGAAAATTTTGTTGATGTTTTATTAATGTCTTTTTTTGCCCTCAAATCACTAATAATCATCACCATGGCCTGGGAAGATCGTTTATCATTTTACCACATCTTTAATTCCTTCCTAAAGCTAGGGTTATTTAGCCAGCTCTTAGAATATTCAAGGTCCTACGCATACAGTGACAATTAAATTGCTTAAAAACATGGTATACTTCCCACTCTAAAATGTTATGATTCTTTAGTGATGAGCAACAGACTGCAGGAAAACCTTTGGGCTGGACTAATGATTTATTTTCCTCTGTACATTTCCAAGGTCATTTTGATGATTATCTCTAGATGTCAATATAAATGTGGAAGGACACATCACCTACAGCATATGGACTTCAGAAAAACTGAAAGCTTCTTTAGGCAGCCATAACAATGAATCTTTATTGCACTCTAGAGCTGTGTGGCCTTGTAGGGGATTTTAATAGGTAGAAAAAATATGGTCTCTATCTTGTCATGCTAGATTCTGTCACATTTCCCATCCCTTCAATTCTTCCTAGTTTGAGTGCTGGTGAGGAGATGTATCTTTCAGCAATTTTGTGAAGATTTAAATAGAATAACATGGAAGGAAAATATAACAGTTCACTGAAAACAATAATATTACATGTAATTGAGAGCTATCATATTTAAACTTAAATTACAGTTGAGTAACTAGCGGGTATTTCTTAAGCAAAGCAAAAAAACTGACTCTCTAGCATAGGAAACCCCAGAGCTTTCTATGCCAGAGGCCAAGCTCTGTATCAGCTTAGTTTCATAAGCAGACAGTTGCTATTAACTTGGATTAATTGACTATAAGTGTAAACTTTCAAACTGGTCCCTTAAGTTTAAATGTACATTTATTAACCTAACTTTCAACTCTTCCAAACAAATCTGTAGTTTATAGTTGTGAACCTTGGAAAAGCTATGTATTTTTACATTGAAAAATTGAGAAGTATTTCTGGTACTTTCCAGATTTAATAGGACTCTGAGATGAAGACTTCATAAAAATGCAGTTTCTATTAGCTCAGATTATAAATAGAGTCATCTTCACAATATGAAACACCAGCTCAAAATTATTCCTTCAGGCAATCTCAATATAACTAAGAGCAGATTAAATAGCCAGATTCAGAGAATTCAAGAATTCAAAAGTAGTTTCCCTTAAGTAAGTCATAAAACTCTTTACTAGTCTATGTATATTCAGTGTGTGTGTGTGTGTATCTCCTCAGTAAAAAAATATATATATAAAAATATATATATATATAACATCAGTAAAACAATTACCAAAAAGTTGAAAGGATGGGAAAGTAAGTAATGGGAAAATATTTTTAAAAGTGAATTCTCTCTTTATTTACACTGGAATAGAAATTCCTAAAGGAGTAGTTTTGAAAAATACCATGAATATGTATTATATTAATTTTTGACATAATTCTGTCTAAATCTTATATTTAAAGAGTATCTTGTCCATGATGGATTCTTCACAGAAATATTGAGATACCATGATTAAATATGATACTTTAATGTCACTTAAAAAAACAATGCTACTGGTAGTTTTTATGTGCTTGCTCATGTTTACACTTCTCAATTTTTAGGATATATAACCATCTCCAAACAATTTAGATGCCTTTTTCTTGAAAATAATAAATGTTAAGACTTAATATGAAGCTCTTATGTTTTATGTCACAATATTAAAGTCTTGTTTGCTGTCTTTGTGATAAGACACAAAGACTTTTGGTTATATATTTATAACTAAATATATATATATTTAAATTATAGCATGTGAAAATAACATTATTTCCTATGTAAATCTAGTTATAAGGTAGATATAGTTATATGGAATAGTTTGGATAATTCAAATTCAAGCATATTTATTGGGCAGTTTGCCATGTGTCAGGCAGTAATGTCATTTAATCCTCAGCATATCTTGGATGGAGAGGTCTATGTTACTAATCCCAGTTTACATCTGAGAAGGAGAGAGGTAGTTCTTAATGTCAGACTATTAATAAATAGCAGAAATGGGACTCTAATCCTGTCTTCATAACCAAAGGCTGTGTTTTATTTGTGATACTTCAGGAAAAGCAAAGTTCTGTGATTAATTATTCCCAGTGCATACTTTGAAGGAATTTCCACTTCATTATTGCTTAAGTAGTCTTTCTCCGTGGATCTGAATTGGCTTTGCCGGTGGCTCAGAGAGGAAAGAATCTGCCTGCAGTGCAGGAGACCTGGGTTCGATTCCTTGGTTGGGAAGATCCCTTGGAGAAGGAAATGGCAACCCACTCCAGTGTTCTTGCCTGGAAAATCCCATGGACAGATGAGCTTGGAGGGCTATAGTCCATGAGGTCACAAAGAGTTGGACACGACTGAGAGACTAACACACACACACTCCGTGGGTCTGAATACCAAAATAATAAGGCAATTGTTGAGGAAATGATTTAGCAAACCAAAAAATTAGCTTGTGCAGCAGCAGGGCTGAGCATGAAGTTTTGAGTTCCATATCATACTTTTCTAGCCGTTTGTGTGCTTTACCGTGAGTGTGAATTATTTTCATAATAAAAATAAATTACAATTTAAAATACTTGCAGTTTAAAAACAGTATGCACTAATATCTTTTATTAATTTTGTAAACTGGCATGCTACAAAATAATATAAAGTATATATATCCACCTAAATGTTGATAGTGGTACCTCTGGATTGTTATTGTTAAGAGATTTTAACATTTTTCTTGTGTATTCTTAATAGTTTTTTTTTTTAATAGTTTCCTGCACACCTGGATTTTATTTTTCTTATCATTATCATGACTTACTTTTATAGTAAAAAAATACACAAAAAGAAATATGCTTTTTATTTTGAAAATAATTATCTGCACATGTACTCTTATTTCCTGGGTAAAGTTTGACTACCCTTTGGACTATTTCAGTCAGATCTAAAAGCAAAAATCACTGAGAAACTGGGAGTATTTTGAATTCTATGCAGGTACTTAATAGAAAAAAGAAACACTGACTGTCAATATACATATGAAAAGATCCTCAACCTCTCTAATAATCAGGGAAATGCAAATTAAAACCCAGAGATACCAATAAAGCACACACACTAGATTGGCAGATTTCAAGACTGATGATATTCTATGTCGGCAAAGGGAGGGATGTGATAGCAGGCTTTCGCCTACTTCATTCCAGAGACAGTTTTTTGTTGTTGTTGTTCAGTAATTTGGCACTGTCAGAATTTTTCAATGTCCAACTCTTTTGACCAGCAATTCTACATCTAGGAGCATATTCTCTGGAAATACACAGGTGCTTTCTGTAGCACTATTTGTAACAGTGAAAAATTGAAAAGAATTTCAAACGTCTTTGAACGACAAAGGGGGACGACAGAGGATGATATGGTTAGATGGCATTCCTGGCTCAATGGACATGAGTTTTGGTAAACTCTGGGAGTTGGTGATGGACAGGGAGGCCTGGCGTGCTGCGGTTCATGGGGGTCGCAAAGAGTTGGACACAACTGTGCGACTGAACTGAACTGAAGTGATGGCAAAAACTACCACAATATTGTAATTAGCCTCCAATTAAAATAAATTAAAAAAAATAAAGTATATGAAGAAAAAAATACATTTTAATACAAGATAAAACTGCTAGAAAACAATTTTGAATTTATGGGGTGAAAAAACGCTTTAGGATGAATCTGATTCAAATAAAATGTTGCATTATCTTTTGGAGCAATATTTTTATGCAGAGCACCATCACTGCAAAGGACAAACTTATGTAGTAGAAAGAGCAGGAAGTCAGACAGACCCAGATTGAGCCCATGTCTTTCACTTCACCTTGTGATATCAGGGAAGATACTTAACATCTCTCAGCTTCAGGTTCCTCATCTCTAAAATGGGAGTATTTGTAATATCTTACTACATAGTATAAAACTCTACCACATTATTGGCATCCAATATATATTATTTTTATTTTTGTTTTGCTATCTAAAAATCAGTGCCTTGTGAAGGCACTCACCATCTGCCTCCACAAGGATGAAGTCACTAGCCACTGCAATTGCTGACCTCCAATATACCCTGATAGGAGTTTGGGGTGGAGATCAGGAAGGAGGCACTTTGTGCTCTGAGGAAGATTGGCAGAACAGGCCTTCATATAGTCAGATATTTTCAGGAGAAGATTTTATGAGCCCAGATTCTTGCATTTCCTCATATCTAGAAGAGCACTAAAATCATTAACGGAGACATCTGCATCACGTGACTAGCAGCAAGCCTCTGCCAAAATGGGTGCCTGACTGCACGTACGCCCCTTCACATCCCCGCCGTGTGTAACACTGACCTTCACCCTTCCTCTCTGGTGCAGACTCTCAGAGCTGAGATGTCCCCTGAGCTATAGTCCTTATTTTGCCCTCAAATAAATCTTAACTCACAACTTTCATGTTGCTTTTTTTTTTTTCCCAGTCAACAGTTGAGAATTACACAGTATTTAGCAAATCACCCAAGATAGACTATTTTTCAAATACTGGATTTCATTTGAAATCACCAATTATAGGTTCCTGGATCCATTTATTTCTTGAGTGAGTATTATTAATAATATTCACCCTTTAATTTAGAATGTAATAAAGGTATACACCTTAAAAGTATACAGTGCTATATGTCAACGGTCTCTCAATAAAACTGGGAAAAAAAGTAGTAAGGGTAAATTACACTAAGTGTAATAAATACAGAAAATAAAATGTCTCCTTCATCAGTCAGTTCAGTCACTCAATCGTGTCCGACTCTTTGCAACTCCATGGATGCAGCATGCCAGGCCTCCCTGGCCATCACCAACTCCCGGAGTTTACTCAAACTCATGTCCATTGAGTCGGTGATGCCATCCAACCATCTCATCCTCTGTCATCCCCTTCTCTTCCTGCCTTCAATCTTTCCCAACATCAGGGTCTTTTCAAATGAGTCAGTTCTTCACATCAGGTGGCCAAAGTATTGGAGTTTCAGCTTCAACATCAGTCATTCCAATGAATATTCAGGACTGATTCCTTAAGGATGGACTGGTTGGATCTCCTTGCAGTCCAAGGGACACTCAAGAGTCTTCTAAAACACCAGAGTTCAAAAGCATAAATTCTTTGGCACTCAGCTTTCTTTATAGTCCAACTCTATGGAAAAACCATAGCTTTGACTAGATGGACCCTTGTTGGCAAAGTAATGTCTCTGCTTTTTAAAATGCTGTCTAACTTTTAGACAGCATAACTTTTCTTCCAAGGAGTAAGTGTCTTTTAATTTCATTGCTGCAGTCACCATCTGCAGTGATTTTGGAGCCCCCCCAAATAAAGTCTGTCACTGTTTCCAGTGTTTCTCCATTCATTTGCCATGAAGTGATGAGATCAGATGCCATGATCTTAGTTTTCTGAATGTTGAGCTTTAAGCCAACTTCACTCTCCTCTTTCACTTTCATCAAGAGGCTCTTTAGTTCTTCTACACTTTCTGCCATAAGGGTGGTGTCGTCTGCATATCTGAGGTTATTGATATTTCTCCTGACAGACTTGACTCCAGGTTGTGATTTATCCAGCCCGGCATATCTCATAATGTATTCTGCATATAAGTTAAATAAGCACGGTGACAGAGGTATAAGCAGGTATACAGACTTGACGTACTCCTTTCCCTATTTGGAACCAGTCTGTTGTTCCATGTCCAGTTCTAACTGTTGCTTCCTAAGCTGCATACAGATTTCTCAAGAGGCAGGTAGGTGGTCTGGTATTCCCATTTGTTTCAGAATTTTCCACAGTTTATTGTGATCCACACAGTCAAAGGCTTTGGCTTAGTCAATAAAGCAGAGTAGATGTTTTTCTGGAACTCTCCTGTTTTTTTGATGATCCAATGGATGTTGACAATTTGATCTCTGGTTCTTCTGCCTTTTCTAAATCCAGCTTGAACATCTGGAAGTTCATGGTTCATGTACTGTTGAAGGCTTAGAGAATTTTGAGCATTACTTTACTAGCATGTGAGATGAGTGCAATTGTGTGGTAGTCCGAGCGTTCTTTGGCATTGCCTTTCTTAGGGATTGGAATGAAAACTGACCTTTTCCAGTCCTGTGGTCACTGCTGAGTTTTCCAAATTTGCTGGCATGTTGAGTGTAGCACTTTCACAGCATCATCTTTCAGCACTTGAAATAGCTCAACTGGAATTCTTTCACCTCCACTAGCTTTGTTCATAGTGATGCTTCCTAAGGCCCACTTGACTCTGCATTCCAGGATGTCCAGCTCTAGGTTGGTGATCACACGATCGTTATTATCTGGGTCATGAAGATCTTTTTGTACAGCTTTTCTGTGTATTCTTGCCACCTTTTCTTAATATCTTCTGCTTCTGTTAGGTCCGTACCATTTCTGACATGCATGAAATGTTCCCTTGGTATCTCTAATTTTCTTGAAGAGATCTTTAGACTTTACCATTCTATTGTTTTCCTCTATTTCCTTGCATCGATCACTGAGGAAGGCTTTCTTATCTCTCCTTGCTATTCTTTGGAACTCTCTATTCAAATTGGTTTATCTTTGACAAAATTCAACATCCATTTATGATAAAAACTCTCCAGAAAGCAGGAATAGAAGGAACATACCTCAACATAATAAAAGCTATATATGACAAACCCACAGCAAACATTATCCTCAATGGTGAAAAATTGAAAGCATTTCCTCTAAAGTCAGGAACAAGACAAGGGTGCCCACTTTCACCATTACTATTCAACATAGTTTTGGAAGTTTTGGCCACAGCAATCAGAGCAGAAAAAGAAATAAAAGGAATCCAAATTGGAAAAAAAGAAGTAAAACTCTCACTATGCAGATGACATGATCCTCTACATAGAAAACCCTAAAGAATCCACCAGAAAATTACTAGAAATAATCAATGACTACAGTAAAGTTGCAGGATATAAAATCAACACACAGAAATCCCTTGCATTCCTATACACTAATAATGAGAAAACAGAAAGAGAAATTAAGGAAACAATTCCATTCACCATTGCAATGGAAAGAATAAAATACTTAGGAATATATCTACCTAAAGAAACTAAAGACCTATATATAGAAAACTATAAAACACTGGTGAAAGAAATCAAAGAGGACACTAATAGATGGAGAAATATACCATGTTCATGGATTGGAAGAATCAATATAGTGAAAATGAGTATACTACCCAAAGCAATTTATAGATTCAACGCAATCCCTATCAAGCTACCAACAGTATTCTTCACAGAGCTAGAACAAATAATTTCACAATTTGTATGGAAATACAAAAAACCTCGAATAGCCAAAGCGATCTTGAGAAAGAAGAATGGAACTGGAGGAATCAACCTGCCTGACTTCAGGCTCTACTACAAAGCCACAGTTATCAAGACAGTATGGTACTGGCACAAAGAAACGTAAGACCAGAAACTATCTGGACCACTTTCTAACACCATACACAAAAATAAACACAAATTGGTTTATCTTTTCTTTTCTCTTTTGCCTTTCATTTCTCTTCTATTCACAGCTATTTGTAAGGCCTTCTCAGACAACCATTTTGCCTTTTTGCATGTGTTTTCCTTGGGGATGGTCTTGATCACTGCCCCCTGTACAATGTCATGAGCCTCTGTTCATAGTTCATTAGGCACTCTGTCTATCAGATGTAATCTCTTGAATCTGTTTTTCACTTCCACTGTATAATCCTAAGGATTTGATTTAGGTCATACCTGAATGGTCTAGTGGTTTTCCCCACTTTCTTTAATTTCAGTCTGAATTTGGCAATATGGAGTTCATGGTCTGTGCTGCAGTCAGCTCCCGGTGTTTTTTTTTTTTTTTTTTCTGTATAGAACTTCTCCATCTTTGACTGCAAAGAATATAATCATTCTGATTTTGGTGTTGACCATCTGGTGATGTCCATGTGTAGAGTCTTCTCTTGTGTTGTTGGAAGAGGGTGTTTGTTATGACCAGTGCATTCTCTTGGCAAAACTCTATTGGCCTTTGCCCTGCTTCATTCTGTACTCCAGGGCCAAATTTGCTGTTACTCCAGGTATTTCTTGACTTCCTACTTTTGCATTCCAGGCCCCTATAATGAAAAGGACATCTATTTTGGGTGTTAGTTCTAGAAGGTCTTTTAGGTCTTCATAGAACCATTCAACTTCAGCTTCTTCAGCATTACTGGTCAGGGTATAGGCTTGGATTACTGTGATATTGAATGGTTTGCCTTGGAAACGAACAGAGATCATTCTGTCATTTTTGAGATTGCATCCAAGTTCTGCATTTCAGACTTTTTTGTTGACTATGATGGCTACTCCATTTGTTCTAAGGGATTCTTGCCCACAGTAGTAGATGAATGGTCATCTGAATTAAATTCACTCATTCCAGTCTCCTTCATATAATCCAGCCTCCTTCATATAATCAGTGAGTTAGAAAATATTTATTAAGCACCTCTTTAATGTGCCAGAACTCATCCTAGGTCCTAGGCACAATATAGAATAAATAAGATAGATATGGTTACTATCCTCATGGTCCCTGGTTAAAAATTAATGACTTAGAACTAAGTGACAATAAGCCCAGATACCTATCCACACGCCCCCCATCTCCGCTCTGAATCTTGGACTCTTTGTACTATTTATAATGACACTGTCATACAGTGCCAAAGCAGTATATTAGAATTTTCCCAACATGCTCACTTTCCTTATGCACTAGACCCTATCAAATCCTGCTTATTCAAGGACATTGTGTCAGCAATTCTTTCCTTTTCTTATGTTATTAATTTTTCACTGTCTACTGGATCCTTCTCACGTGAACAGGCTGTTGTCTCTTCCAGTTAAGAAAATGACAATCTTTTCCCAACACCATTTTCTATCCAGTTACTGCCCCCTCCTTCTTTACTCCCCTTTGTGGCAAAATGCATTGAAATAATTAGGTACACATACATTAAATCTTCTCCACTCAGTCTCTCTTAAATCCACTTAAATGGGGCTTTAATTCCACTGGCCCACAAAAGCAGCTATTAAGGTCATCAGTGGTCTCCACGTTGTTAAATGCAATGGGCAATTCTCAATCTGCCTTTCCTTGGCCCATCAGAAGCAACTGACACAACCTATCACTTCCTTCTCTTTGATGCACATTCTTGTGACCCATGATGGCACATCCTTTGTCTTTTCTCCTACTTCACTTTTTGGTCCTTCCCAGTCTCCTTTGCTGGTAGTCCTCTCTCCCCAACCTCTCAGTTAAATTGGAGAGGTTCAGGTCTGTATTTTTGGATCCTTTCTCTGTTTACATTGACTGCCTTTGTGAGCTCATGCTCGCTTTCATGATTTTACATATCATCACTGAGTGCTGAGTGCTAAGTTGCTAGGATGAATCCAACTCTGTGTGACCGCAACCCTGTGTGACTGTAGCCCACCAAGCTCCTCTGTCCATGGGATTCTCTAGGCAAGAATACTGGAGTGGGTTTCTGTGCCCTCCTCCAGGGTATTTTCCCAGCCCAGGAATCGAACCCCTGTCTCTTATGTCTAACGGCATTGGCAGGCGGGTTCTTTACCACTAGTGCCACCGGAAAGCCATCACTCCCCTGTTGAAGCTGTATATCTGGTCCTAACTCTACGCCCCACTACCTAGCTGCATCCTCACTATCTCCACTGGGATGTATAATGGATATTTTAAACTTATTGTTCTCACCTGAACTTCTGATTCCCCCACTCAGTCCTGTCCTATGTGGCCATCTCCATCTCTACTCATCATAGTTTGATCCCAGTTGCTCTGTTGTGTCTGTCCTCTCTCTTTTTCCAGCACTTCACAACCTGTCAATAGGTCCCATTGGAAATACCTACAGCACATCCAAAATTAGACCACTTCTTACATTTCCACTGCTACTGCTCTGTCCAACTCTTTTTCTTAGTCATTCTTCTTAATTATCCTAACCATCCATGGCCTCACTGATGTCTTTGAAGTGGAGCCACTCCCTGCTGAAGGCCTCCATCCTGGCCAATTGCCCCTGATAGCCCTTGACTACCCTCTCCACTTCTCCACGTCCTTCAGTTCTTTCCTTTTCTCAGTAAAGTGTCTACCTTATTTAATACTACAAACTGCCCCCATCCCCGCTCTGTACTTCAGATCTCACTTTCCTAGTTTTATTTTTCTTTTTCCTTCATCTCTTTTTAACCTACTATATGATAATCTGGATAGTTTACATATGCAGAATCTATAGTATTCTATATAAAGAGCATATAGGATATACATATATAACATATACACAGAACATAATGTTACATTAATTGCTCATTGTCTATCTTCTCTTTCTACGAAGTAAATCCTTATAAGGAAGTTATCCTTATCTCTTTTCTTTGTTGATGTGTTCAAGGCCCTAAAATAATGTCTTGCACATAAAATAGAAATTTAATCAATACTTATTGAATGAATTATTTAAAACCATTTATTTTATTGCAGCTTCAAAATAAGTTAAGTCCTACTATTTTAATTAACTTATGCACTCATTAGAATATCAACACAATCCTGAATAAGAAGAAAATAATTGAGTTTGATGACTGAGAAATCTTCCCTTCTCCCTTTAGTAAATCAGCTTTTTAAAAATAGATAGAAAATAACATATCTGACCTTTTAAAGCTATAACTAAATGATAATGGAGATGTGGTAATAGTTACATATCCAGTTTCAAATTCTGATTAAAATATAATTTAAATATTCACAGGAGCTTACTTAAATAAACTAATTTATATTTCTATCTTTACTACTAAATGTACTTTTAAGTTGCAAGCTTTTTGCTACAGATATTTTCTTCTATTTTTAAAAAAGCAGACCAATTAGATAAAAATTCCAATAGTAGAAAGAATAACAAATATAAGAATCCGGGAAGACCTTAGAGACAAGGGCAGCTATAGCTCTGTAGTCCAGGGAGATGTTGGGGATAGTTAGGGAAGATGATTGAAACAACCTGGTCTAGTAAATGTAGGAAATCCCCAAACCTCAAATTAAACATGAGTCAGTTGATGTTTCAGCCAATCCAGGAAGCCAGATAACTGTCCTCAGCATGTTCAGGAGAGGACACAGCCATATAACATATTTCAACTACTAGTAAGAGCTAACTGATTGCTTGATTTGTTTCAGAGGAGTATGAGAATCTACTGCTGCTTACAAAAGCACAGATTCTTAATAAATTCAGAGAATATTATTCAGATTTACTTCTGGATACTCCATTAAGACTTGTCCCCAGAAATCTTGAAGATTATGAATATTCCTAAATAATCATATCTATACCAACATAAACTTTACTACTAAGAGAGAATACTATGATCAGTTGAAATTACAATATGCAAGATAAATGTCCACTGAGTTGTCATTTCCAATCCAAAGTCTTAAAAAATTCATTTCCAAGAATTTCTGCAGAAAGAAGAACTATCATAAATGTATTTAAGCATTTAACTCTAAGGATCACTATGAATAATGGGAAAATATAAGCAATCTCATTGTTTAGAAAAGAGAATTTACCATATAATTTGATATACCCATAGTATAATATTATTCAGTCATTAAAATTGTGAGGCCATGTATATCTGCTGATATGAAAAGAGATTCATAATATATTGACAACTGAAGTGAAGTCAAAGTCACTCAGTGGTGTCTGACTCTTTATGACCCCATGGATTGTAGCCCGCCAGTCTCCTCTGTCCACAGGATTTCCCAGGGAAGAATGCTGGAGTGGGTTACCATGCACTGCTCCAGGGTATCTTCCTGACCCAGGGATCAAACCCAGGTCTCCTGCACTGCAGGCAGATTCTTCACCCTCTGAACCATCAGAAAGTTAATATTACATAATGAAATGCTTGAGGTCTTCCCAGGTGGCACCAGTGGTAAAAAACCCACGTGCCAAATGCAGGAAATGTAAGAGTTGTAGGTTCAGTCCCTGGGTTGGGAAGATACCCTGGAGAAGGAAATGGCAACCCACTCTAGTATTCTTGCCTAGAGAATCCCATGGACAGAGGAGCCTAGTGGACTATGTCCTATTAGATTGCAAAGAGTCGGACGCAACTGAAACGACTTAGTGTACACACACACACACACACACGATGAAATGCTTGAATCTTTTGTTTAAGTAAACATGTAGATACTTACATGCATTTCACTATATATATTTCACAACATATATCTTACATATTTACGTATACATACATTCGCTAATATTGACAGGATCAGCACCAAATGATAATAGTGAGTTTTAAGAGATTTACGAGTCCTAGGAAAGTATATACAAATATTTGTGTGTATGGGCCTTTTATTTTTCTCCCAGAAAGCTTTATCTAATTTTAAAAGGTTTGGTAGTCAACACTTTTACTTTCTCCACACAATTCACTTTCCCAGAACAGTCCCATCGGGGATACTCCGCATTCGGCAAACTAGTTTTCAAGAGGAAGGAGTAGAGTGTCATGAGTGCTTGGATGAAATTATAAAAAGGTATAGGAAGGAATAGGCAATTTGGAAAATACCTCTGAAAATTCTAATCACGGCTCGATGGCTGCAATAGCTATGTTTGGAAACTACCAGCAAGGACATCGGAGTGGTGAACAGATTTCCAAGTTCTAGACTTGGCCAAGATTTTGGACAAATCACTAGACCATAGACCACACACCGTCTCAGGTTCCTCATTGGTAAGAAGCCAATTCTGCCATCTCCCTATGTGACCTTGCTTTCAGGACACTATATAAATGTTTTTAGAAATATAAAATCTGTAGAAGGAAATAATTGACTCTCTTCCTCACTATGCTGGCCAGTATGAGTTAAGTCCCCTAAACCTGGGGTAACTGGGGAGTTGTGACCTCATCAAGTGCACAGTGGAAGGAATGGAGACAATTGCTTGGGTTGTGCGCCACTTAGAGTAAGAGTTGCTGAGGGTATGAGATCTTCAGGGATACCATTAGTGTTCAGCGGGCATTGCACCTAGATTCAATTGCTTTTATAGGCATAGATGATCTAATTCACCTTCCTCTCCCATGGAGTGTGTCCCCTGGGCTGGGTACCCCGTAATGCTCTAGATGTGTGTGGAGAAGAATTTGTACTATAAAATGTTCAGAACACTTTGATAGGAGGTGCCGTCCATTATCTGGTAGTCAAACTTCCAATTTCAAGTCATTTTAAAGTAGTTAAACACAGAGGAGAGGGGCCTTAGGATAGTCAGTGTCCTATAGGACAACCTCTAGTAGTGCTCATGAGTCACTGAGAGCCTGCATTCTAGAAGCGATGTGAAAAGTCATCACGTTGAGAATAAGGCAAAAGGACTTTTCCTTTACGAACATCTCTAATCTCCAACAGGTAGGTTACACAATAAGTAAAAGAACTGATAACCTTTGTCACTGTCTAAAATATCCATTTGGTAGAGAGGATGTGATTACCTTGCAGGTAATCAGGTAGTGAAGTTCTAGAAAGGGATTGAGTCAAAATTTGAACAATGAACATTAACTGATCCTTCAGATAGATCAGTTAAAAAGATCAAGTAAAAAAGATTGATTGATGGAATATAGAATACAGACTCCAAATTCAAGACATCAGAGCAATACAAAGTGTTATAATGCAGCATTTTCTTTGGAAAGGCATGCTTTTCACAGAAAATCTTGCCACATAGAAATATTGGATTTTTAAAAATATATGCAAAATGTTCCTGTGATGTTATTTCTAGATGCATAAATTATACAAATTATCCAGCAACTGTGTTAAAGATAAATACAGAATGACTACCACACTATCAGCCACAGAAATGGATTGTCCTTTCCAGGCAGGCAGGCTAGGCAGCTAAGTTCTCTCTCTAATTTACCAGAATCCAGAGTTCAGGCTTTAGAGATTTAGACTAAGTAGGTACTTCAGAATTCAGCCAGAATCCTGTAGGGACAAGCTAGCAGGGATTCCTGTGTAAAAAAAAGAACTGGTGCAATAAAACTGGAAAGATCAATGAGATGTCTTGTGGAATAGAAGGAGAAAGTCCACATGTGTCTCCAGGGCTTAGTGAGCAGAGAATGATGAGGAGAAGCTGACTTCACAGTTAAGCACTGGAAGGAGATACAGACTGAGAATGCCTTGCCTAGCTGTAGAGCAAAGGACAAGTTCACAGGTATTAATTAAGTTTTCCATAGAATTAACAAAATTTTAAAAGCAAAAATAAAGACTTTCCAGGTATTGAGTAAAAGAATTCCAAATAGAGGATGAGATACATTTTATAAGCTCCTTTCTCAGAAAAAATATTAATTTATCCAATATTGCTTACACTAGTGGAAATGTTAAACATTGGGCTACCACCTAAAATTAAAACACCACCAGTACACTGAATTTAACAATAAAGACAGGGAGTAATTTGCCAAGGCAAGCCACTGAAGCAAATAATATAAACAAGTTCAACAGCCTATTCAATGCATTTTAGAGCAAAAAGAGAGAGAGAACTGGTTGCCTGCCAACACCTTGCCTCAGTGAGACAATGCAGTCTGCTCTCCAGGAATAGTAACAGGTTAGAGGTTTGGGTTGGAGAGTATTGTAATTTCATGTTGTTTTATTGGGGATGGACTATAGGTCAATTACTTCTGGCATTTCATCCTTTGGGTTTATTGGCAGATTACCAGCAACTCTGGAGATCTCTCCAGTTTAAGGATTAGGCATCACCTAGGGATTTATTCTGATTCCAAGTACCTCTAGCTTTAAGTCAAGAAATTGCCTTACAATTTACTGCAGAATAGTCATTAACAGACACCCTTAACCAAGAATCTGTCTCACGTGAAAACAAACAAAAAATCCCAAGCATGTATTAAATTAATTTTTAAAATTTATGCCATTTCTATATCAATAATCATTACTGTTATTTCTGATTTCTTTCTTATTGTTAACCATATCTCCAACAGGTAATCACTTGGATTGAAAATATAAATCCACATTCATTCAAGAAAAAAAGTTATACAAAGAAAGCTATGGAAAAAGAAATTTTAAAATTATCATTAAAATGCAGTAATTAAATATCTTGTTATACATTTGCTGTACAAGTCACACTATAAGTTAGACTAAGAAACAAAACTTTTGTCTTCTTGGAGTCTTCAGACACCTAAAAGGATCTATGTAAAAATATTAAAAAATACACATAAATTTGGGGAAAATAACCAAATATTGGACAAATTGGTGAGGCTTTTATATCATGTAAGGTGAAATGTCACATAGGAGTGAGGGGAAAATTAGAAATGTACATGATAAGGAAGAAAACCAAATTGATTAACCATAAAAATTCAGTGTCCTAGTTGGGCGGGGTGAAGGAAAAAACAAAGTATTGTCTATTCCTGTTTCTCTGTCAGGGAGACATGAGAGACCTAACATGAAACCACAGAATAAAACAGTGCATACTGATCTGTCGATTTTACTGAAGAAACCTAGAGGAAATGCAGCAAGTAGTCAAAACACCCTAAATACACCATGGAGTTGTATGCACAGAGTGTGTGAATTTTAAAGATAAAGGGCAAGATTCAAAGTTTAAGCCTGTCTTGGTTGCTTAAACATCACTTCACCTTCCCAACCTGATGTCCCGTGATAGTTCATACTTTCCAAAAATCTGTCATTAAAAATATTTCTTCACCAAATGTGGGAAAATTTGAAATATAGTTTGGGTTATTTTGAAGTAAGAAGTGATAGAGATTTATACATAACAATTTTTGCTATTTGAGAATTGGCTAGGGCAGATACCTAGCAATGGCAACAGATGCTAAATCCTTCAAAAATTAGGTGTATGTCCCTAAAATAGTATTCACAAATGTTATTGTCACATTACAGAAAATATGTCAAGATCCGATGAAAGAGAAGCCATTTCATTATTCTTTAATGAAAGGTAGGGGAACAAATCAACTGAAGCAAGAGACTATTTCTATTCCTGGAGACAATGATAAAAAAATGGGAGAAATGTCAAGGCAAAATACTAAGAAGGATGTCACTGAAAATGTCAATGACTCATTTCAAAAACAATTCCACGAAAGGGCCCTTTAAGACCATATGAAAACACTGGAAGACCAGACACATTTCCGTCATCCCGAGTTATGGAGGACGAGATGGAATGGAAGTGCAGGCAGTTGGTAAGTGATGTAGAACACAGAGCTACCTACTTTCATGCATTGGAGAAGGAAATGGCAACCCACTCCAGTGTTCTTGCCTGGAGAATCCCTGCCGTCTATGGGGTCGCACAGAGTCGGACACGACTGAAGTGACTTAGCAGCAGCAGAGACAGGTAAGGCATTCTTCAAAGAAGCAAGATTACTAGGGAGAGGGATGAAGGTGCTGCAGGAAACTAGAATCTCAAGCCTTAAAATGGCTTGTCCCACTTTTCTCCTACTGTTTTGGGGGAAACAGCATAGTTAGAGGCAGGATAGTATATAATAATAAAAATAACAATAATGAAAGAAATTAACCAATGCACCAGGGGAATCTCAAATAGGGAGAGCTTAATTAACTAGATTTCTCTCAGGGGTATTTGTATTTATAGACATTCCTATAGTGTAGAATGAAAGATTTCGCCCCTTTAAAGGCTTGTAGTCACTACTGAACTGCTGAGGAATCCTGCAGGAGCAGAGCTGGTTCTTGCTAATAATGCTAAAGATAAAAACTGGATTTGTCCTCCTCCTTTATGCATAAACATTCTGGCTTTGTTTTCCTTACTCTCCTCAGAAGCCAAAGGTGTAAACTCCACAGTTCCTTAAGACAGAAGCTACTTCTTCTTCACTTAGGATTCTCAGTGCCTGTGCACACGGTAGATAATACATGTTTCCTGAATTGAACAAATCAGAAAAAAAAATGGAAGGCAAACAGCAGTTCTAGGTCATAAATTTAATTAAGGTGAGGGAAGGAAACTCTAAGATCAATAAGAAGAGAAGAAAACAGAAAGGGGAGGATGGAGAAAAGGAAAAGCAAGAGAAAGAAGTAAGGAAACATTAAGAGGACACAGAAAAGGAAGTTTAGAGTGAGTAACATAATATTTCTTTGCGGTACCATAAATGAAAAATGAAAAAAATTATGAGCTCTTTGAGAGGTGGCGTTACATTCTGAAAACTGCTAATAATTCATAACAAATGAGTATAAAATTAACGATAATTTTTTTCTCCCATGTACACTTATAATACTGACAAGAGATATTGATTGCAAAAGCTCAGCTACCCCTTATATAACAGTGATATGAAATTGCATATAAATATCATTCATTATGTCTAGGATTTAGTGATACTGTTATTCAGAAAATTTAAGGTTAGGTTTCTGGTGTAAAGGGCTTTTGGGTCCCCTTGTTGTTCGGGCTCTGAATATCTTTACCATGTGGAAACAAATCCTGAAAGCTCAGCATTCACAAAGTCAGGATCTGTAAATCCACTGGCATTCAGTAAGTTGCCTCCTTCCCCCTTGTCTGTCCCTTTGCCATAAACATGAAAAAAATAGGATGGCACCGAATGTGTCAGTAACAGTAGAGTTTGCTGTTTGCTATCCACTATCCTTCTCTCCTGACATTTGAAGACATTGTTTCATCTTCTATTCTGTGGTTCAGCGGGTAAAGAATCTGCCCGCAATGCGGGATACCTGAATTCAATCTCTGGGTTGGGAAGATCCCTGGAGAAGGGAAAGGCTACCCACTCCAGTATTCTGGCCTGGAGAATTCCATGGACTGTATAGTCCATAGGGTCACAAAGAGTCAGACACAACTGAGTGACTTTCACTTTCACTTTCTGGGCAGCAGAGACAATAAAGGGATGTGAAAAATAGAAATCAGGACTGCTGGGTTTTGTTCTTGTGGAGAATCCACTGACATAGAGAAAAGGAAAGGTAGAATTTCCTGCTTGATTGTATGTTTTATAGATCACATTTTCAATTTCAGTTTGGAGACTACCATGCATCCAATACAATATGGAAACAATGGCTATAGCCACCACAACACACAGTCTTTTCACAGATCTTAATACATATTGACTATTATTAATGCATATTATTTATTCATCTACTTAATTGAAAACACAATTTAAAATCTTGTTCTCCTGTGACACAACATTAAATGTGTCCCATGACTGACAAATGAGAAAGAATTACATGTAGTGGATCATGATTAAGTATCACATTTGGGAGAATGAGTAGATTCTATCAGAATGTGTCTAAGCCAATGTCTCTGTGGCAGAGTGCTTAGCCGTTCAGTCACGTTAGAGTGCATAGTCGTTCAGTCACGTTAGACTCTTTGTGACCCTTTGGACCATAGTCTGCCGGGCTCCTCTGTCCATGGGATGTTTTTAGGTAAGAATACTGGAGTGGGTTGTAGTTTCCTTCTTCAGGGATCTTCCTGATCCAGAGTTCAAATCCGCATCTCTGTGTCTCCCATATTACAGGCAGAGCACAATCTTATACACATTTCCATTGACTGTGTTGAATTGAAGGGTCTGACACATGTTTAACATCAAACACTCTAGAAATTCTATGGGAAACTTTGTAAAGGTGTGGTCAGTAAATATGCAGAATAATAATTTTAAAGACAGTTATTATATATTTCACTTCTGACATTACCAATATTTTAACAATTAAGTATAGTTTTCATGTGGTCATTAGATATTGACATGTTATTAATGGGGGAATAAAGTGAAATCATGTTCAGCTGAAATTTATGGAGACATTGCAGAAAACTTAGTCAATTGATTCTTAAGGAATAAGTAAAAAGAATTCCTAGATTCACTTTGAAGAAATCTGTTTAATCATGATCAATAATAAAGAGATAACCAAGAGTAATTTGAGGTCAAATAAATCTACATTATAAAACTTTGAGTCTGCATGTCTTGAACTGATGTTAAAAAGCAGTAACAACAATAAAACTACTGTTTTGGTTTTTGTTCTGGTTACTGTTCAGAAAGCTACCAGAATATTTGACACCTTAAACTGACAAATGTGCAGAAAGGTTGTGTTGCCATATTTAATTAAAGTGAATTTTGGGAGCGTACTACTGCTGCACACATGTGTATTTTTAACCTGGAGTTGAAAACTAAACTATCTTTTCCATCTTTTGTGTTTAACCCAAGAAAATCCTTTTAAAGGGGAATCAGGAACCTATGGCTGAGTGAACTTCTGATTTTACATGCAAAATTTGTGTGTATTTTTTTGAGGAGAAGAGTCACAGTTTCATAGGAAACAGAAACTTTCGAATGTTATCAATTCTGGTGATGTCAAGAATGACTAAATATACCATTAAATCAACTTTATAAACATACTTCATTCTGTCAGCTTCTCCTGTGGGCTTTCTAACATCAGCCTCACCACACTTAATTCAATGCCTTTCATCTAGTGAGTTCTCAGTATGTTTGCCATTGATAATGATACAATAGTCCAAGCCATGATCTCATTTTCCAGACTATGATCCTCTCTCTATTTTCAAGTTCCTCTCTAGGCCAGCCAGGTTTTAATTCTCTCTCATAAACCTGTCATTGTGATCAGGTCAGACATAAAATTTTCCAAGGCTAGCACACAAATTCTTTCTCCCTTATGAAAACTTGCCTCATTCTTGATCCTATCCTTGATGACAAGAAGGTCATCTTGTATATCATCTGTCCATTTGTAGACCAAATGGGTCTATAAAGGGAGGGCATCTAAATTTTGCCAAGTTTATTTTACAACTCACTGCCTAGTTCATGATTAAGGCTGAGATGACAAATTTTTCATCTTAACATCAGGAGGAATATGCTTTATTTTCCTTCCAAAACGGATTTTACAGAATTTTAAAATGTGACTCGAAAAAATATCTAACACATTGAGAATAGACCTGGTCCACAACATAAAAGGATTTATGAAGCTCCAACTAAGTTTTTCTTCTTTAGTCTATGAAAAATATGTAAAATATTTAAGTGTTTTTCTTCTTCCTAAGAATATGTTAGAGTCTAACACTTTTAACCTATATCTCTAACAATGCATTTTATTCATTTAAATAAGAAAACAAAAAAAGTAACAAAAATGTGGTAAACATAATCCAGTGAATGTTTATAATCTGGACCATATAATATATCTCTATTCTTAAATTATACCTAAGGCTTATACACGGGCTTCCCAGGTGTCTCAGTGAAAAGAATCTGCCTGCCAGTGCAGGAGCTGCAACACATGTGAGTTCAGTCCCTGGGTCAGGAAGGTCCCCTGGAGCAGGAAATGGCAACCTGCTCTTGTATTCTTCCCTGGAAAATTCCACTGACCGAGAAGCCTGGCAGGCTGCAGTCCATGGAGTCCCAAAAGTCAGACACGACTGAGCAACTGAGCACACACTCTGAATATAAATGTATGAAAATGGTTTCTTAACTAATTTTTTTATAGAAAATTTCAGTGTTTTGGATGTCTATAGTTTAGCTTTTTATTATGAGTTGTGTATGCTTGCTCTAATAACTTAAATATTATAGGAATATGGGTTTGCTGCTGCTACTGCCAAGTCGCTTCAGTCGTGTCCAACTCTGTGCGACCCCATAGACAGCAGCCCACCAGGCTCCCCCGTCCCTGGGATTCTCCAGGCAAGAACACTGGAGTGGGTTGCCATTTCCTTCTCCAATGCATGAAAGTGAAAAGTGAAAGTGAAGACGCTCAGTCATGTCTGACTCTTAGCGACCCCATGGTCTGCAGCCCACCAGGCTCCTCCGTCCATGGGATTTTCCAGGCAAGAGTACTGGAGTTTAAAATACATGAAATCCATCATAATCCCACCCCAGAAAAGACAGTTACCATTACCAGTTTGGTACACATTAACACAATGCTCATGCATTATCATTTTAATAATATGAGAAAATTATTCATATAAACATGGAAATATTTTGCCACTTTCTTTTTTCACTTAATATTTACTTAATATATTTCTATATTAAAATGCATTTGGGAGAATGGCATTGAAACATGTAAAATATCATGTATGAAACGAGATGCCAGTCCAGGTTCGATGCACGATACTGGATGCTTGGGGCTATAGCACTGGGACGACCCAGAGGGATGGTATGGGGAGGGAGGAGGGAGGTGGGTTCAGGATGGGGAACACATGTATACCTGTGGCGGATTCATTTTGATATTTGGCAAAAGTAATACAATTATGTAAAGTTTAAAAATAAAATAAAATTTTTAAAAAAAGGAAAAAAAATAAAATGCATTAGAATCACCTCATTCTTTTATAAAAGAGCTATGTAATATTTCATTATATATATTTACTATAATTTACTAATCCATTATTGACAGTTATTTGGAAGGTTTCCTATTTTTCACTCTTCATAAGTTTATCAGTGAACATCTTTTTATGCTCTTATATGAGTGTTTCTGCAGAATAACTTCAGTGAGATGGAAGATTCAAAGGAATTATTGTGTTAGTAAATATTGGCAAAGTACCCTCAAAAAACATTGTAAAGAATTGACATGTCTACTGATAGTAAATAAGAGAATCTGTTTTACATACTTGCTAATGTTTTTAAAATCATGCAATAAAAATTTTTTTGAAGCTGGGGTTACAAATCCAGATGACTTCAGGGCCACATAGATAACAAAACATGTTAATGTCTTATGCATAGAATAAGGAAATCGGAACAGTGGATACTCAGCAAATTAATTTTTTAAAAAGCCAACTATAATAGCCAAAAAAATATATCTTGGGTTTTCAGGCTTCCAGTTTTCAGCCTTTGTCTTAATGGAATATATTTGTTTTAATTCTTTAATTTTAAAGCATAGGTCTTTACTAAAGAGAGCAATACAATCTGTGATAAGATCATTTCACCACATACATTATCTTTATCGTATTTTCTTCCTTCATACATAACAGATACATTGAAAACAATACAAAACATAGTCATATTTTGCCCATTAATAAATACAAGTAAAAGTTTTTATCAACTAGGTGCAAAGCTTTCAAATTTAAATATGTTCATTTTAATATATTCATATATCAGTAATAGAGGGAAAGAAATGGAAACACTACTTGTTCTGAACATAAGCAATATTCTGCTAAGATTTATATTTGATTTAGTGAAACGTCCTTGGGAAGAAAAAAGAAATTCCATTATTCTAGCTTTATAAAAAGCAGAAGAGGAAAATTTTAGTTTCCTTTTGATAATGGTGGTTATCTTGTCGTCTGTGGGAAAGGGTGAAGGCCAGGGAAAAAATTGGTTCTGCTTTCATTTTTCTAGTTCCACTGCATCAATAAACTTCTGAAGTTTCAGTACAGCACACAATGTGAGCATGAGGCAGCTTGGCCTCTGTTAGCACCTTGTTATGCCCTTTAACCTTATAGGGATGTCAAGTTGAGGTGGCTAAATAAGGGATTCCCATTGTTACAGGATGCATCAAAAAGTGAATTTCAAAGCAGAATGAGTTTCCCAGTCAGTCTCACATGAGGGTGATGCTGATTAAAAGGAGAGTTTGGAAATACTCTTGTTATTATAATTCTACTTTTGTGTTTTTGACTGTTATTTAAGCTGTATTTCATTTTTTAGAAATCTGAAAAGTAGAATACCTAGAGATAAAATTGCATCTATTTTCCCAACACTTTCCATTTATATTTACCATCTCTGCTGGATGTAAAAGAAATTAGCTACATACTGTTTTCAACTGGAAATCAAACCTATGTTGAAGACAATCCCTAAATGTTTATCTTCAAAATGTACCATATTATCCTGGTTTTAAAAATCATTTCAGAGAATAAAAAACTTTGAAACTAAGGGATTTTTTTAGGTGTTCTGAAATAAGTTCCATCTGTTAGTTTTTATTTTTTCTTAATATATGAGGCCAGGAGAGAAATACTGCAAACCATAGATCCATTTCTTTTGATTCTTAAAGGTAATCATGAGTGAGATAAAAATATCATTGTTTCAGGAATGTATGTCTTAGAGTAGGACAGAATTGTCAAAGAGTAACACAGATTTTTAGATGCTTATGTTTGGCTTGATGTTTAAAACCTAAAAAAAAAAAAAAAAAAGAAAATCAAACAACTAAATTGGATAGGCTCTAATTAAAATGAAGAAGGGGCAGGAAAACATAAAGCTATAATATTTTGTAAGAAAAAAAAGTCCAAGGGGCCTCTTTATTCATCATATTCATAAAGTTTTTTTAAACTAATTAGAAGAGAAAAATTCCTTTTTAACATCTGTTATTATATTTAAATATATACTTTAAATTCATCCTGAAACCAAAACCAAAACACAGCTTGTAAATTTTATTCATTCATTTGTGTACCCATTTGTTCTTATACAAACCATAATGACGACTTTCCTTAGATTTTCCTTACATTCTATGTCTGGAGTTTCAAATAACTAGAGCTATGATTTTATTAAAATCAGGAGAGTAAATTCACTATAAAGTAATCAAACATTTGAATGGAATTTTTCTCTCAGATTTAGACTTCTGGTCCTTCTATCAGTATTAAAACTAATTTACAGATATTCCAATGCATATATAAACTGAGTAGCTCCTTGAAAAGGGAGTTTTTAAAGGACTTTCACCGTCTGAGCTTACAGAATTGGAGTATACAAACAGTCTAGTGGGGCTTCCCTGGTGGCTCAGTGGTAAAAAAAATTGCCTATCAATACTGGAGATGCTGGTTTGATCCTTGGGTAAGGAAGATCCTCTGGAGAAGAAAATAGCAACTCACTCCAGTATTCTTGTCTGGGAAATTCCATGGACAGAGGAGCCTAGCAGCTATAGTCCAGCGGATCACAAAAGAGTTGGACACGACTTAGTGACTCAAGAACAACAAAACACTCTATCCTTAAAATTTAATTTCCTTTGAAAAGGGATACTCTCTTTTATAAATTCTTGTAGATCTAGTCTAAGACAATGTTGCATTTTTACTGTATCTGGGAAACTACAAGCATGCGTCTGTTAAAACTTTGTATTTCTCATGATTTAAAACCACTTGCAATGATGAACATCACTTAAGTATAATTTTTTCCTCTACTGCTTTCTATTTGTCTGTCTCAGATTTCCTCTAACTCTCATACATGTCGTTTAGTAAACAAAAAAGAATTTTCCACCTTAATTTAAATTTTTAATCACTTCACAACTACCTTCATAAATGTGGGTAAGAGTTTGGTAAAATTTTACTTTTAGTTAAGATGAACAGAGTATCTATGCCCAAAATTTTGCCATATGCTATGGATAAGAAGGCATATTCCCTGTCCTTGCAAAGCTTCAGAACAATGGTCTTCAAGCATGGCAAACCATAGATTCCCACCAGCAGAAAAAAGAATTTCTGCATGAACTCTACTCTTATGAATATATATATATATATATGCATTTATACATAATACAATGTATTATTGTACAAACATAGAAATTAGAAATGAAGAACAAATATAAATGGAGACAGTAATATTTTTGTTTCTCAAAAGACCTTGTTGCTCATTTCTAGGTTACATTCATTATACTTTGGAGCTCACTGGTTTTGAAAGGGGGATAACACAGTAAAAAGATAATTTTAAAAAAGCAGTTAATTATCTGATAGACAGTAAACATGAGGAGCTAGAATATGGAAAAAGCTCTGAACAAAAAAACCCTTTTCTGCTTGAGGAATCACTAGATCTAAGACTTTCAGTATAAAGAGGAGCTAGCAAAGCAATAAAAAAAGAGAAGAGGATGAACAGAAGAGTACTATAATCAGAACAAGCATCTATACCAAGGCACAAAGTTATAGAACCAAAGGGGTGAGTATAAGAGTTCAGGATGATGAAATGCAGAACCAAGGTTGAGCACAATCAGTGAAGATGCTGAAGAAGAATGCAAAAGGCAGGTTCTTGAGACAAGCGACTTGGATCGCATCAGTGTAGGAGACACTGCTGAAGAAATGTAGGAGGGTGAAGGAAGACATTTGTTTTAGATTGAGTCTCCGGGGAGCCGTGTTGAGAGTAGATTTGAAGGGACACAAATGGAATCAGGAAAACTCATCAATTAGGCTGTCACCATATCCAGCTGAGAGATGAAAAGCAGCAGAATTGAAGTGGTGGTCATGACAGTGCAGCTCTCAGGAGGGGATGAGAAGAGCATGAAGAAAGACTCAGTCAAATTTGGTTGTAATTTTCTGGAAACACTGATGAGTGAGAAGCTTCCTGATTTTCATGACTGGCTATTCTTAAATGAGATGGTAAATACAGCAGCAGGAAAAGGTTTGAGACAGAAAGGAGATAAGCAAATTTTTAAAAATTAAGATTTACATATTAATGAGAGTTCCTTGGATTGCAAGGAGATCATACCAGTTGATCCTGAAGGAAATCAGTCCTGCATATTCATTGGAAGGACTGATGCTGACGCTGAAACTCCAATACTTTGGCCACCTGATGTGAAGAACTGATTCATTTAAAAGATCCCGATGCTGGGAAAGATAGAAAGCAGGAGGAGAAGGTGACAATAGAGGATGAGATGGCTGGATGGCATCACCGATTCGATGGACATGAGTTTGAGCAAGCTCCAGGAGTTGGTGATGGACAGGGAAGCCGGGTGTGCTGCAGTCCATAGAGTTGCAAAGAGTCGGACACAATTGAGTGACTGAACTGACTGAACTGAAGATTTACATGATATTAACAGATAAACAGATAAAGAAGATGTGGTATATATATACAGTGGAATACTATGTCAAAAAAAGAATGAAATTTTGTCATTTACAACAACATGGATGAACTTGGAGGGCATTGCTGCTGCTACTGCTAAGTTGCTTCAGTCGTGTCCAACTCTGTGCCACCCCACAGACGGCGGCCCACCAGGCTTCCCCGTCCCTGGGATTCTCCAGGCAAGAACACTGGAGTGGGTTGCCATTTCCTTCTCCAATGCATGAAAGGGAAAAGTGAAAGTGAAGTCACTCAGTCGTGTCCGACTCTTCGCAACCCCATGGTCTGCAGCCTACCAGGCTCCTCCGTCCATGGGATTTTCCAGGCAAGAGTACTGGAGTGGGGTGCCATTGCTTTCTCCATGGACGGCATTACTCTAAGTGAAATAAATGAAAGAAAGACATACTGTATGATATCACTTATATTTAGAATCTAAAAAATAAAATAAACTAGTAAATATAACAAAAAAGAAGCAAACTCAGATATAGAAAGCAAACTAGCAGTTACCTGTGGGCAGAGGGAAGGAGGAAGTGGAAATATAGGGAATGGGGATTAATAGATGTATTAATATTATGCATAAGATAAATAAGCTACAAGGATATTTGTATAGGGAACATAGCCAACATTTTATAAAAATTAAAATTGGAAAATATCATTAAGATTTGTGAATCATTATGTTGTACACAAATCTTACATAATATTATATAACTATATCTCAATAGAAAAAAACTATGAACATTTAGAAATGAAAAAATCAAAACCACTTGCCATTCTACCTTTGAAAAAAATCTGTATTTCAAATACTATTTATAATATTTAATTATTATAAAATAATTTAAAATGTTTTAACTTCTCTGTCATTGATCTACTTTAATGCTCTTTTTATATATTATCTCCACTTTTTCATGTCTATTTTTCTCATCGAACATATTATGAGTATTTTTCATGTCATTAAAATTTTTTGTAAAAGAAATTTCAGTAGACGAATAATATTTTATCTTCTAGATGTACCACAATTTTTCAAGCAATTCTATTACAGAACATGTTTATTATTTTCAATGATTCAAATATTTATATATAATGCTATGATCTGGAAGTTTATTGTTTGTTTAACATAATAAAGCATAAGCATATGGACCTTTAACATATTTTGCTACTAACATATTTCCATTGACAGTATATGTCAGTGAAACAGGTAATAAAAAATCTGTGCTAATTTGATAGACATAAAATTACAACACTTTATTTTCATTTCTTTGAGTACTGTTAAAGATGAAATTTTTTATATGTTTATCAGCTATTTATATTTCATTTTTATGCATGTTGTTCTTCCATTTTTTAGCCCATTTTTCTATTGGTATCTTATTGATGTTCATATTAATTTGTGAATTTCTTTAAATAATATGGCTAAATAATAAAGCTAACCCTTCACTGTCATCTATGAAATAATGTTTTAAGTAGTTGACTGTTTATCTTTTTATGTAGTTTATGATTTCCTACACCTCCATATTCTATTTTTTTTTAATTACCCAATTTTTGGTAATAATAAGATATATTTTCAGAAAATTTGGAGACTATTGAAAAACACCAAAAAAGCAATAAATTAAATCTACATCCAGCCACTCAGACAAAACCAACTTTCTATATGTGTGTATGTGCATACACCCATACACACATGCATTTATTTAGTCATCATTTCTTCCATGCATATTCATCATTTAAAAGCATAAATGGCATCATACTGCAAAAACTGTTTTATAGCCTACTTTTGACTTATTGGTATATTGCAGATAATTCTGCAATAATAAAATATGCTGTGCAAGCGTCTTTATTTTAACCATCTCAGGATATTACTTTAAATGGATATTAAATAATTAATTTATTTACTTCATTATTATCAGACTTGTAGATGTTTCTTATTTTCATTTTTTAAGCATTATCTTAATAAACATTTTTGTATACATAGTTTTGTGTTCATAATTGATTATTTCATTAAGGTTTTTAAATATATGGAATTCCTAAGAAGATGCAAAGAATACAATTATCTGACACATAATGACAAATTACCTTCTAGAAAAGTTGAACCAATTTACTTGTCCATCCCTATATTATGACACAGTCCAATTCTCCACATCTTCACCAATAATAATCCACTTCTATATTTACAATGTGTCAGACTTTATATCTACTTAATTGATAGAATATCTGAACATTAAAAAATTTAAACAGTTTGCATAAATCCTCAGAGATAAGAATGAACTCAAAGTTCAGGCTGACCTTTAAATTGGTACTCTCTTTCCATATGCTACACTATCTTGAAAAGTTTTATATACTTATATGACCATTATTACACATCAAATGTTTCTGGTTACTTAAATTATTTTAATATATATATATTTTTAATTTAGAGGTGACTAGAACAATTTTGGAGAAGGAAATGGCAACCCACTCCAGTGTTCTTGCCTGGAGAATCCCAGGGACGGGGGAGCCTTGTGGGCTGGCATCTATGGGGTCACACAAAGTCGGACATGACTGAAGTGACTTAGCACCAGCAGCAGCAGAACAATTTTTGCAAAAAGTTCTCAGAAAGCCTTGCTGCAGGTTAAGTCTGCCCAGTTGTGTCCAACTCTTTGTAACCCTATGGACTGTAACCCAACAGGCTCCTCTGTCCATGGGATTTTCCAGGCAAAATATTGGAGTGGGTTGTCATTTCCTTCTTCTGGGAATCTTCCAGACCCAGGGACTGAACCTGTGTCTCCTGCATTGGCAGGCAGATTCTTTACCACTGAGCAACCTGGGAAGCCCCAGAAGGCCTTAGAAGTTATCTTAATGAAGTTTATATTTTTTTTTTTTAAATTTTATTTTATTTTTAAACTTTACAATATTGTATTAGTTTTGCCAAACATCCCTAATAACTCTATATTTTAATTATATTGACTATTTTATCTTATATATTCTGTGAATATGTTTTCAAGTGTTTTTTAATTTAAATTTAATTTGAGGCATTTAAAAATGCATATCAATGAGCTTCCAATCAAAATTTCTGCAGGATTTTTTGTAGATATTGACAAACTGATTTTAAAATGCACAGTGCAAAGAAATTTTGAAAAAGAAGAGGACACACACTATCTGATCTCAAGACTTGCCACAGAGTACAGGAATCAAGACTGTGATAATGGGAAAAATTACAAATGCATACATCAGTGGGACAGAAATGAGAGGCCAGAAATAGACCCAGACAAATGTGACTGATTTTGATGAAGGTGTAGAGGCGATTTAATAGAGAAGAGAGAGTCTGTTTAAAAAATAAAACATCTGGATGTCTGTATGCAAAATATTGAACCTCAATCTCTTACCCTATATAAAAATTTACTCAAAATTGATCATATATCTAAATGTAAAACATGATGTTGTAAAACATTTTGAAGAAAAACAAGTGAAAATCTTTGTGACCTTGGGATAGGCAAAGAGCTCTTAGATACAACACCAGAATTGTAATTCAGAAAAGAAAAAATTAATACCTATAACTTCATCAAAGTTAAAACCTCTTATTCTTTGAAAACAAAGTCAAGAAAACAAAAACAACAAAAGGAGAAAATATATGCAAATTTCACATCTCCCAAAGGCTTTTTATACAGAACATTTATAAAGAACTCGCAAAAGCAAACAACAGAAAACAACTCAATAAAAAAAATTGGCAAAAAAATATATACAAAGAATTCTTAAAACTCAACAATAAGAAAAAAGATTAAAAAAATGAGTCAAAGACCTGAACAGACACCTCACCAAAGATATACAGATGGCAAATAAGCATATGAACAGATGTTCCACATCATATGTCATCAGGGAAATGTAAGTCTTAAAAGTGAGATACCACGAATGGCCCCAAATCCAAAACACTGACAACACCAAATGCTGAATAAGATGTGGAACAATGGCAATTCTTTATTGCTGCTGGGAATGCAGAATGGTACAGACACCTTGAAAGACAGTTTGGTGGTTTCTCACAAAACTAAACATACTCTTACCACATGACTTAACAAATACACTTTTTGGTATTTATCCAGAAGGTTTGGAAACTTAAGTCCATGCAAAAATCTGCTATTGAATGTTACTAGACGTTTTATTCATAATTACCAAAATTTAGAAGCAACCAAGACGTCCAACAATAGGGCAATGGATAAAGTGTGATACATCCAGACAATGAAATATTTTTTAGTGCTAAAAATAAATGTGGCTTCTTAAGCCACAAAAAGACATGGAGGAAACTTAAGGGTATATTACTAAGTGAAAGAAGTCAATCTGAGAAGGTTATGGACTATACGATTGCAACTATATAACATTATGATAAAGGTAAAAACTATGGAGACAGTAAAAAGATTAGTGGTTGCCAGGGACTGAGGGTGGGGAGGAAAGAGAAATAGGTAGAGTACAAAGGATTAGGGGTGTAGTGAAAATACTTTGTATAGTATTACAATAATGGATACGTGTCATTATATATTTATCCAAACTCATACAATGTACTGCACCAAGAATGAAACTTAGTGTAAACTATGGACTTTGAGTGATTTTGATATGTTAATGCAGATTTATCAGTTACAACAAAGGTACCACTTTGTTAAGGGATGTTGGTAATGGGGGAAACTATGCATGTATCGGAGAAGGCCATGGCACCCCACTCCAGTACCCTTGCCTGGAAAATCCCATGGACGGAGGAGCCTGGAAGGCTGCAGTCCATGGGGTCGCTGAGGGTCAGACATGACTGAGCGACTTCACTTTCACTTTTCACTTTCATGCATTGGAGAAGGAAATGGCAACCCACTCCAGTGTTCTTGCCTGGAGAATCCCAGGGATGGGGGAGCCTGGTGGGCTGCTGTCTATGGGGTCGCACAGAGTCGGACACGACTGAAGCGACTTAGCAGCATGCATGTATAGAGGTGGGAAATACATAGAAACTCTCTGTACTTTCCTCTCAGTTTTACTATGATCCTAAAACTGTTCTGAATAATTAAGTCTTTTTTAAAAAATTGGACAAAACATTTGAATAAACACTGCACAAAAGTATATATAGATGGTGAACAAGCCCAAATAAAAATGATCAGTATTATTATTTATTGCTGCTGCTGCTGCTCAGTCGCTTCAGTCCTATTCGACTCTGTGTGACTCTATGGACTGTAGCCCACCAGGCTCCTCTGTCCATGGAATTCTCTAGGCAAGGGTACTGGAGCGGGTTGCCATGCCTTCCTCCAGGGGATCTTCCCAACCCAGGGATCAAACCCAAGTCCCCTGCATTGCAGGCAGATTCTTTACCGCTGAGCCACCAGGCAAGCCCATATTATGTATAAGGTCACACTTTATTTTCCCCAAGTAAAGAATTGTTCTAGTACCTTCTACTAAGTAAGCTATTGTCCCTCCTACTTTTCCCCATTCAAAATGCCTTCTTTATCAGACACTAACTGTATACGTGGGGTTGCTAATAGACTTCCATTGGAAGGCCTCCCCCATTGACAGATGATTATTTCTTTGTTGCATTTTATGATCATATGTATATAGTGTCTGTTTTTGAACTTTGTATTTCCATTGCTCTGATGATCTGTCTTCGTGTCTGTCCTTACCAGGCATTAATATTCTGTAGACATGTGTGTGTGTGATATGCAATTCTGTAGTTAAATCAAAGAACAGGGTTGGAGTCACTGCCACTTATGTCTTTAATAAACTCTTAAGTATGGCTTTGCTTGATCACAGATGGCCAGGAGGGTGGAGGAGCAGGAAGCTGAGGGTGGGTCTCTAGGGAGCACTATCCTCTGAGCAGGAGTAAAATACCAAGACTTGTTGCAGGCATGTTGTTTGGTTTCTACAATATTTATTGTTTTCAATGAGTTGATTTCACTCATTTATATTACTTCTGGCTGCCTATTGGTATTTGAGTTATGGTTCTGACTTTGGGAAAGAATACAGAAAGAAGAGCCCATGAAAGGAGAGTTTGTGAAAAGGTCTCCAAGGGATAAGTAGACCAAGAGGGAGGGGTGTCACAACAGCCCAGGAAATGAAGGAAGAAAAATGAAGTTAAAAGTGTCAAATACCCCTGAGAGAGCCAGTCAAGATAAGGGCAGCGGGTCATCTGAGCCTTTAGAGAGAGCGTGCTCTGTTAAATGGGGTTAGATATCAGATCGCACTGTGCTGAGCAGGGCCTGAGTCTTGGACGCTGGAGATAATGAATGTAGACCGCTGCTATGGAGAGCCTGAATGAGCTGGGGAGCAGAGAAATTGGATGGTAGCCGCGGTGAAATCCAGTGAAGGGGAGGTCAGTTTGCTTTTGTTTGTTGACTTACTTTTTTGGATAGAAGTTTGAAGAGCATGTATAGGTTGAAGAAAAAGGGTCAGCAAAGAAGAAAATATTGAAGGTAAAGGATATAAAAGAAATTAATGGTAAAAGCTTTAGCATCAGTGATAGGGAATAAAATCAAATCTGGGCTTTGTCTTGAATAGCAGGAAGGACTTCTGATCCCTTAAGATTGGAGGAAAGAAAGAATGATGTTAGATGTTGCTGTTTGGTGCTGGAGGGAATCACAAGGGTGCACAAGGAGCTTCTGTACAATGACCTCAATTTTCTTGTCAAAATAGGAGGTTCACTGAGAGTGAAGGGCAGGGATTGTATGGCTTAAGTTGGGCAATAAACTTTTGAAATGGTGGCTGACCACAGTTAGAGTGAGAGGATTAGTGAATGCTACTGAGGGACTAAACTCAGATTAGAAAACCATCTATCTGCAGAGCGGTATAATTCACTCCTATAGCGTTCATGGGCCTGAATTTAAGAAAAGAAATTTCTTATATGAATTCAGGTTTGTGTGTACAGTGTTCAAAGGACAGGCTGTAGAAATGTGGAGAGTAAGCTCCTGGTGTCCAAGCCAAAATCCAAGTAAGGCTTGGGAAAATGGAAAGAGCCACGGATTCAAGAAAAACAAGAGTGAGAGAAAAAAGATTTATTCATTTGTAGCTTAAGACCTATGTGCTCTTGCTGCTAAGTCACTTCAGTTGTGTCCGACTCTGTGCGACCCTATGGACAGCAGCCCACCACGCTCCTCTGTCCACAGGATTTTCTAGGCAAGAATACTGGAGTAGTTTGCCATTTCCTTCTGTGACTCCCAATAAAAAACTTATGTTTTAACCTTATTTTTTCCTTTCCCCTAATTTTCTAACTTATTTCATGTTCACTCATTATTCTGTTAGACACATTTTAGATACAAGGACAGATGAAAGCAAATGAAACTAAAAACATACACAGATGGTTAGAAGTGAGTTTCACTTTAACAATGGTGGCTGGAATTTAAAGTGTCTCAGTTGAGCTTTGATTGAGAATAAGATGCTGTTGGTGGTTGGAAGGATTTTTGTTGATATGGGGTGGGTGTTTATTGAGGTTGTGGAGGTTAGGATGTGATCAGTGATTCTCATGTTGGGATAATTTTTCCCAAGGGGTTATTGGGCAACGTCTGGAGACATTTTTCGTTTTCATGGCTTGAGGGGTGGAGTCCTACTTGTGGCTAATGCTGGAGATGCTGCACCTTAAGACATCACCTTTTTAGAAGCATTTTGTGAGAAGCATAGTGCTGTGCAATCCATCTCCAGTGGAGTTTAGACTCCCACTCCACTGCAAATCTCTTTACTTACCCAGCTATTTGCATATGGATTCCTTAGGGGTTTATAGCATTCAAACCTACATTACAAGCATTGAAAATCTACATGCCTTTCTAGGTCTTTGGGGAAATGATTTAATTCTCTGGTTAGCTTAATAAAGAAGTTGCCTGTACAGGAATAAGAAAAGCTAAGTAGGCAATGCTCACCTTTGTTCTTTTCATGTGTTTGCATAACTATTTTCTACAACATTAAATTTGCAGTTGTGGCAAAAAAGAGACTTTTCTTTCTTAGAATCTCATATTACTTACTTGTATTGTACTTGAAGAGCTTTAATAAAAGGTCATTTGAATGTGGGTTGTAATGGAGCATCACTCCCATTGGTATAAACACTCAGTATGGTTGGCTAATAAAAGCCATAATGTGAACTTATGAATAATCCCCAAATAATTCCCCCTGTGCTTTAGGATTCATTATTTGCCCTTTTAAATCTAGCCTGTCTTTTTAAATATGTGTTGCCTGCATTAATAATACAATTAATTTCCCAGTAACACATCAGTTGCACAGTTCTTGAGAACAAGAACCGTATCTTATTCATTTTGAAACAACCAAAGCTTCACTCAGCCCATTGTCTTGCATATGGTAAGTCCTAAATAAATTTTGAATGATGTATTCTTGGATGAGTGAGGAAAAGAAGATTCTGAAGGCAAACACGATCAAGGCAATCAAAATAAAAGGTCATTCCAGAGAACAGAGTAGTTGTTACCAGAAAGGAAGGGGCTGGGAGGCAGTGAACAGGTAGGGGATGGGTAAGGAGGCTCAACTGTATGATTACAGATAGAAATTAAATTTTCTACAGTGAGCATGCTATGTTTTATATAGAAGCAGAAATACAATGTACATATCTAACTTATATAATGCTATGAATCAATGTTACCTCAATAAATGCACAAATAAAAATAAATAAGAATCATTAATATATTTCATTTAAAATTATTAATATTTGACACTGGGTCCCCATAATACAAAGTAGTCAGAAATTGTCCACTTTCTCAAGTTATCCCATCAGAATGAACCATTTTTAACCTACATTGTAACTCAAATTTCCAAATGAATACTTTATGTTCATTTATTACTGTAATCTGTTTATTATTGAATTGTGGTGTTGAACTTGGTGTTGGAGAAGACTCTTGAGAGTCCCTTGGACAGCAAGGAGATCCAACCAGTCCATCCTAAAGGAAATCAGTCCTGAATATTCATTGGAAGAACTGATGCTGAAGCTGAAACTCCAATACATTAGCTAGCTGATGAGAACTAACTCATTTGAAAAGACCCTGATGCTGGGAAAGATTGAAGGCAGAAAGAGAAGGGGATGACAGAGGAGGAGATGGTTAGATGGCATCACTAAATCAGTGGACATGAGTTGAGTCAACTCCAGAAGTTGGTGATGGATAGGGAGGCCTGGCGTGCTGCAGTCCATGGGGTTGCAAAGAGTGGGACATGACTGAGTGACTGAACTGAACTGAAGCTATTTAATAAGAGCAGGCTTATTTTGCATTGCTTTTCTAGATTTATGACTCTAAACAACTTGGAAAATTCCTCACATATCCTTTTGCTCATTCACACCAACTGTCATTTTATTGAGGTCACACTTTTTGACGAAAGTAAATTTTTTTTTACTGTACTTGGGAAAGTCAGGGAATGAGGTTCTAAGAATTTTAGAAGGATTGCTCTTTAGCGGTCCTAAACAGTGTATGTATATGTGTGTATGCAGTAACATAAGATACAAAAGAAATTTAAAAATTTGCTAAATAGGTATACATTCCTTAACAAATTCAAAATAAAAATGTATAGGAATGCATAATGTTTATTTTTATCCTAACACTGTTACCCTTTAAAAAATTAAAGAAAACTTTAATAAAAAATGAATTCTATACTAAAAAAAAAAATTCTTGTAATTATCCCCAATTGAATAAAATGATATATGTTTAGTATAAATGAATTTCCTGAAATCTTAAAGAGATCATTTAAATATATGTATTTTATATAAGAGCATTTTTCCTTATTATCCAATTACACATTAGCAGTAACAGCATGGGGAACAGTGTTACAGTTACATCCCAGGTCTGTATAACTATGAAAAGGATAATGTATACTAACCTTGAGATCTCATGAATGCCAGTATCTCCCTGAAGACGCTACGCCTCTGAAAACATCTTTTCAGTCTGTTGATATCGCCTTATTTTTTCCTTAAAAAAGAAAATATGCTTCAATATGTTATATAAGGTTATATTTTTAAGAATTAAAGTTGACAACAAGGTGTAAATATAATATAACACAGAGCAAAATCAATAGGATTCTTGGAATATAAAAACAAGGCATTAAATTTAGAACTGAATGATCATACTGTATATAAATTAGTGCAGAAAGAATATCCATCTTAAAAGAATATAGTACATTTCTAATCATTCATATGCTTTCATTCATTTGTTTACCTGTTATTCAATCACCAACTGTTACTAGGGACAAAAATATTAAAGGCACTTTATCTTAGCAATCAACATCACACTAAATTTAAATAACTTTCTAGTCTCCAGAGATTCATATCTTCAAGAAACAAAAATAAACAAGAAAACCAACCAAAATATTGTAGCTAGATAGTTGATGAAACTCACAATAAATATTTATTAGGATTAGTGAAATAATTTAAAGAGATGATAAAATCCTGGCAGTAATTAAAGGCTTTTATTTTTCCAGACTAAAATGCATCATATATAATCACTTTTTCTAAAGGACTAACAAACTTTCCATTCTAATAAGTTAAGATAAATCATTAAATCCATATACAAATGTAAACTTTTCCCTTAAACACAACATAGAGAAACTTATGAACTGTGGTTCATTTGTTGTGTTTGCACAACAGCCAGGAATGAACTATCACTGATCATAGCCAATAACAAGAGCTAATGTAAAAGGGCTACGAATGGATAAAACTGCAAACATCTTTGAGAAAAAAGTTGTCTTAGGAAAATTATATCTCTAGGAGCCTCTTTCTCTGTTTAAACTTTACGTGTATCTTCATGGATATACATTTTAAATAGCTTTAGAACACACACAACAGTAGCATAGTGTTATCAAATTGTGGTTAGCATTACAGAGTTAATAGAGATAATTGAGTTCAGTTTGCTTCTGAGAAAGCCCAGATTCAGCAGAAGAATGAGAAATTTTGGAAAGATAGATTCAAAATTCAATTTTAAGACATTTAAATGTTAATAATATTATGCATAACATGATGACATACTGAAGACCAGTAAGGCAATAATTTACATCACCTTTGCACTTATTTTGAGGAATATTTCAGAAAATAACTGTCTTCTCTGTTATGATACATATCCTAGATTGCATGTCAAGCAACCGAGAACCAACGAGCAAGCATGCCAACAGAGCTCTACCTGTTTGTAATGTGTCCATTGAATACAGACTTTAAAAACTTATCTGAAATTAAAATCAAATACTAAAAATAAATTAGATGCTGAAATGAATCTGTCTATAAATGTCATTTATAATCTCAACTCTAATTTTCTTGTTAATGAAAATGAATCCCATATTATTTAAATGTCATTTTTATGTATTGAGGTATCATTAAGATTTTATCCTAAAAATAAATAAATTTTTGCTTCTATAAAAAAGTGGGGAAACTTAAATATAAAAACAAATCAAGAGGGAAAAAAAAGTGGAGAAACTGCTATCTAGTTCAGTTCTCCCTATCGTACAAACAGGAAGGCTACCATATATTTGTGATGTGTAGCTAACTCTAAAGGAAAAGACTGTGTTTTTTGACTACCAGTCGGAAAAATTGAAATTTAAAGCATAATTGCATTTTACAACCAAATAAATAAAAGACTTTCTGTAGTCATTTAAGGTAGTCTATAGAGTAAAGCAAAAATATTGGTGCAGAGTACATCATGAGAAATGCTGGGCTGGATGAAGTACAAGCTGGAATCAAGATTGCCGGGAGAAATATCAATAACCTCAGATATGCGGATGACACCACCCTTATGGCAGAAAGTGAAGAAGAACTAAAGAGCCACTCGATGAAAGTGAAAGAGGAGAGTGAAAAAGTTGGCTTAAAACTCAACATTCAGAAAACGAAGATCATGGAATCTGGTCCCATCACTTCATGGCAAGTAGATGGGGAAACAATGGAAACAGTGTCAGACTTTATTTTGGGAGGCTCCAAAATCACTGCAGATGGTAATTACAGCCATGAAATTAAAAGATGCTTACTTCTTGGAAGGAAAGTTATGACCAACCTAGATAGCATATTGAAAAGCAGAGACATTACTCTGCCAACAAAGGTCCATCAAGTCAAAACTATGGTTTTTCCAGTGGTCATGTATGGATGTGAGAGTTGGACTATAAAGAAAGCTGAGCGCCGAAGAATTGATGCTTTTAAACTGTGGTGTTGCAGAAGACTCTAGAGAGTCCTTTGGATTTCAAGGAGATCCAACCAGTCCATCCTAATGGAGACCAGTCCTGAGTGTTCATTGGAAGGACTGATGTTGAAGCTGAAGCTTCAATACTTTGGCTACCTGATGCGAAGAACTGACTCATTTGAATAGACCCTGATGTTGGGAAAGATTGAAGGTGGGAGGAGAAGGGGACAACAGAGGATGGAATGGTTGGATGGCATCACTGACTCAATGAACATGGGTTTGAGTCAACTCCAGGAGTTGGTGATGGCCAGCGAGGCCTGGCATGCTGCTGTCCATGGGAGTTGAAAAGAGTCGGACATGACTGAGCGACTGAACTGAACTGAAGTGAAAATTACATACCTGTAATTAACCTATAATTCAGACTTGAGGCTAAGGAACCCTCCGTGATGAAAAAAAAAAAAATGGACTCAAACTCTGATCTGTTTGAAGGTTAAGGATGTAAAAGTAAATTTGATGGGCAGGATTGATCCTAACTCAGGTCAGTCAAGTTCCTGAGAGGAAGTCATCACAAAAGTAAAATAATTTTAGAAGAATAAGGCATATTCAATGCCATGTTCCAAGACCTGGAGATATGAGAATCAACACCAGTTCTGGGCACAGTGTGCAGTGGCTGAATCTGGAAACAATTCCAGTTCAGCACCTTGGCTCTCTGGATGTGACTAGGAGACACTGGCTGTGTGAGACTGTGTGAAGAAGTGTGTGTCCACAAGTGAGAAAGAATGTCAAGAGGGGTGGAGCTAGGATCCATCAATCAATAGCACTCACTTGAGACCCAGGCAATGTGTAGAGGAATACCACCTAGATGATATAACCCAGGAAGATGCAGAGGCTGCTGGTCTTCCTTTGGAAGCCCTGTAGGCACATCTACATTCCCACATCTATGGGAACTGCCACTTTCCTGAAATCCTATGTCTATGATGTAATCATGCCTTAAGTAGGATCCCCCCCTAGCGTAGCCTGTTATACTTTTTGTGAATGAGATTGCAATCCCATGGGCAGCCTTAAGAATGACAAGTGACATCTGGGACTGATTTGTGGATACATATAACTATCTCAGGAACTATGAAAAATATTCAAGGAGGGTGGCATTGATGGAATGGAGCATGTATACTAATATAAATGTTGTGTTCATCTAAAGAACCTCCGTTTCTGCTTATGAGTTCCATGAAAAACAAACTGACATAAACCTACATTATTATTTTAAAACGTGCACCTAATACTTACAGTTCACATCTGGTCTTTCCTCATACCTGGGGTTCAATTGAGAAACTCCCTGAGAACCGTTTTTTATTTACAGAAAGTTTTGCAATATTGCAGGGGGAAGGTGAATACCACCTCTTCTAGTTCTAGGCCCATACACATTACTGTAAATCAGCCCAAGATCCCAGAAGCCATTCGGAGTGGCAAGCGAGGGTCAAAGAACTCTCCCATGTTTGTCAACATTTTCTCTAAATGGTACCTTTAGCAGGTCAGTGATGCACCAAGCTCTTGATGGCATGTTTTAATCAATAGCCATGCTAGACTTCACTGAGGTCACTGAAGGTCACATCTCAGTGGTAGCCTTGACTGAGCTATAAGATCAGTTTGTGTTGTTTTTAGTGGGTGATTCAGTGCTTAGATAGGATGAGATATAACTTGCTTATAACACTCTTTTAACTTGCTCCCATCCTTAAAATATTTATTTTTCTTGCAATTGTGTGGGGATTTTTCAAACTAAGCTTGTTCCTCCAAGGATCACGGAGTTTGAGATCCTCAAGTTGATCACGTCTACATATCTAGGAGCCTGGCTTATATCACAGTTTCAATATGTCAAAAGGAAATATTCTATGAACACAAGTGAAGAAATGTGAATTGTCTTTTCTGTGCTTCTAAGGTGATAATACAACTTGTAAGTTTGGTGCAACAGTTTAGTTACATTTGCAACTGCATCTCAAAACACAGTATTGTGTATTTAATATGCCTGCAACCAGCAAAAGCATCTTTCACTCTGAAGGACAACTTCCTGGACAAAGGAATCTAGCAGGAAACACCAATCTGTCATGTACAGTTTGGCCCTCTTTTTTAAAGACAATAAAACACCACTGAAAATCACATTGATTCTATTTAGATTTATTTTTTTAAGTAACAATACCACTTCATTTTGTACCTACATACACCTGCTAAAGTACAATTATCAAAATACATGTAGCCTTAATCCATTTTTCCTAACATGTGCTGAACTATAGTGAACAGTATCATATGACCAAAGAACTTTCTAAGATTATAATAGTACTTAGTCATTCTATTTCAGTAAAAGTGGGCAAGAGTTACTGAAACAAATTAAATCAGTCCTAGTTAGGATATTTATATATCAGGTTCACCATGGGATTCTTCCACTCAATCAGCTGTGCTCTCAAGTGTACAAAACAAATCTCTGAAATAGTTCAGATAGATCTCTATTTAAAGAATGGGGAAAGACATAACTATAATTACTAGGAATTTGCAAGAGCTAAAATCAAATTTGGGTGAAAATTTAGGTAAAAATTTAAAAACCCAAAGAAGTAGATAAATTCCAAGAAAATTGTAAGTTAGCAAGACTGACCCAAGAACAGGTGCAAACTTGACTTGACAGATTATCATAAAAGAGATTGAAAATATTTTCAGATTCCACCATCGCAAGAGCAGATAGCATCAATAGGGTGCAGGGAAGCCTTAAAGAATCTTCACAGTAAAAGTCTCCAATAAATCATGCACTTCATCAACAAGAAAGTCTCTTGACCTCTACATATTTTTTTCTCATCCCACTCACATTCACATTTCCCCACTTACTGAATTTAGGGTCCATTATTCATCATTGTGGTCTCTCCCTCACATATACACTCACCATGATGGCCTTTTTCCTTTCTTCTTCAAATAAATGTGACAAAAACGGCTAGTTAAACTCATCTCTCTTCCTACTATGAACATATTTTCAGCCTCTCATAGCTGAACAGATGATAATGACTAGAGAAAATGTAGGCTCTTGCAAGTGGGTCCACAGTAGCCGTGTCTGACAATCTTGTTACATTTCCCTTACTAATTCATGCTTCAACTCTATACCACAAAAGGCATCTTTACTTCTTTTCAACTGTCCAACATTTCTTCCCATCTTTTCCAACTCAGTTTATGATATTGCTTCTAAGAAAATTGAAAAAAACCCTATTCAGTTTCCCCTTCTTACCACAATATTGTGTATACTCCTAACACTTATACACACGGAGTCAACCTTCAGTCCTGTTATGATGGAGAAACTGTTCTTTCTCCCACCTAAGGTGATTTCCTTCTCTTAAGCTTTGGATTTCACTTCCTCTTACCAGTGCTAGGTCTTTGCCACTTTAATAATCCCCTTTCTCTTCTGCATCATCATTTCCCCCTCTTTTTACTGGATTGTTTCCATTTGTCTGTGAATATGCTGTAATGTCTCCAAACTTAAAAATAAAGTCCCATTCCATCAGTTTCCCCATCTCACTATCACCTATTTCTCTACTCCATTTGTAGCAACTTCCCAGAGGAAGGTATTTTCTGTTTCTCAGATGTAATTTTACATTGAACTCCCCCAAATTAGGCTTAATTTTCGCAGTTCCACTGAAATAACATTTATAAAGGTTATCAGTGATCTTGAATATTACCAAATCCAATGGTAAATTGTCAGTCATTTTTTCCCCTTAATATCTCAAGAGAGCTTGACTCAGATTTCCTGTATTGACCTCTTCCTTTACCTGGTTTGTAGGATACCACACATAAGGTAGGATTTTCTCCTCATTTGCTGCCCTTTCTTAACTTCTCTGTCTGATTTCTTCCATTATACCTAACCTCTAAAGCCTCTTGTGAATTGAACTTTGAGACTTTTCTATGTGACTCATAGCAAAGCAGATCTGGTCCTGTGTCTTTAAATGCTACTATTTATTCGTGAATCCCAAATGTAGATATGTAGCCTGAACCTCTTCTCTGAGCTTTAGATTCTTATACTCACTGTCTACTCTATAGGTCCACTTACATGGCTAATAGGCTTTTCAAATTTAACATATTAAAAATAGTAATAATAACAAAAGAAAGATAGAAGGAAGGAAGGGAGTAGGAAGGAAGGAAATTGAGAAGGAAGGTAACATACTCCAGGCTTCCTCCCCTTCCTCCAGTCTTTCCCATTTCACTAAGTTGCATCACCATTTACCCAATGACTGGTATTAAAAAACTTCTTTGAGAAATGGCTAATTCTAGGATTGGGGCAGGTAAATATCAGATGAACCTGAAGGATCTTACAGTGATGAAAAGTAAGAAAGGGAAGGAAAAAAAGAGGCACAATCATGTCAGAAGGACATAAGAACTGACCCAAAAGAACTCTCAGTGGTCAACGTTGGAATAATTTAAGCAAGAAAAATTAATGACAGTATTAGATTATAACCCAAAGAATAAAATAAATATCTATGAGTCAATACTGATATAAATAAATGACTGAATCAATGAATAGAGGAGAAAGAACAAATCTCCCTTACATTAAACAAATTATGTGATATATTTATGACTTCACATAAAAATGCATATGTGTCTGCATAATAAAAAATTATTCAACAAAACCAATTTTGAAGCACAGAACGGTTTTTAGATATTGGGTCCACATTTTTTTTTCAAGCAGAAACCAACTTTTAAATATAAAATTAATTGAAGGGCTCTTAAATTTACAGAGAAAACAGAGAAAAGCAGCTAGAATTGATCAGATTCCCAGGAAGTGCTTAAATTCTTACAGATGGTCCTAGGAACACAGTTAAATTACAGACTATGTTAGTCAGTGTACTTTCATGCTCAGTTGCAGAAAATAGAAATCAAACCTAAAAAAAGGAAAGCAGCATCCACTGACAGGAATGAAAGAGGAAGATCTTTACAGCATTTGTTCCCTCCACTTTCAGTTAATGAAGCAGTCTACAGTATCTACTTTAATTATTTAGATTCTCTCTCATGGAAACCATGCAGGGTTACTATTCTGCAGGGTAGGAATGCCAAAATAAAGTCTCGAAGGCTTGCTCGCACTGCCCTGATAACTTCCATTATCTCAAAAGAAATGAGAAAAAAAAAACCCCACCAATTTGTTACATAAGAATGTGTCCTTATCTTCTCTGCCACCATAAAATGTAAGAAGCCTCACCAATATTTCCCTGTAGAAAGTGCCCAGAACCTAGTTAGTACTTAATGTTTTTCCATACTTTTTCCACATTTCAGAAGCAATGCATGTAGTAGCAGACAGATCTTGGGGATATATAATTATGTAATTAATCTGTCCCCAAATCGGTCTGCTTGTAACATGAAGCAGCACATCCTGCTAATGTCAGGTATAATGTAAGGATGAAGAAAAGAGGGATGCAGTCTAGATATTATATTAGAAAATTTTGTTACAGATCTATCTGTTGCTACACTTCATGATAAATGACTTAATAATAAAGTAATTTTACCATAAAGTGAACAATGAATGAAACTTGGGTGGAGATATTTACTAATAAGAGTAGACAAATGAAGATTCAGTGCAGTTCAAGAAAAGTATTAGTGGCACGACATCGTTAGAAAAAGTGCTTAGGTTCTGGAATACCAAAGAACAGAGGATGCCATCATTTTTATGTTTTCATCTTTCTTACTTCTGTGACTTTGGGCACATCAGTTTACTTAACATCAGTTTCTTCATCTATTAAATGGGCATATGAACTTCAATTTTGCATTTTGTAGTGAAATCAGTGGTCTCAGGTGGCATTGGTATTAAAGAACCTACGTGCCAGTGCAGGAAATGTAAGAGATGTGGGTTCAATCCCGAGGTCAGCAAAATTCCCTGGAGGAGGGCATGGCAACCCACTCCAATATTCTTGCCTAGAGAATCCCATGGATAGAGGAACCTGGCAGACTACATTCCAACAGGGTTGCAAAGAGTCAGACATGACTGAAGTGACTTAGCACGCATGCACACACTCAGGGAAGTCAGTAGACAAGCAATCCGGAAATGCAATTTTCAGAGAAAGGACAGAGAATGAATACAAACGAGTACCTAGTTGACACACTATGAAGACACGAGCTATTTCACCACCTAAACTACTGGAGCCAGGGGTGGAAGAGACAGCTTCTTGTCTTCAAGAATATAGTGCTAGGAAGCTATGTATGTCTACATGTAGGCAGATATCTTTCATAGATCTTAAGGGAAACTCATAACCCCATATGCAGTGGGAGAAAGTAAGGCCCTCCTATAGTGAGAACAGAGCCAAGTCATGGGGGTGGGAGGATGCACTGAGGTTGTTATTTGAGCCCTAGAACCATTTTTGCCTGCTATGATCTCACCCATGTCTCTCTCAGTTACATGAACTAAGATATCTCTTTTTTGTTTAAGCCAGATTGCATAGAGCTTTTTTCACAAGCAATAAAAAGTCCTGACTAACATAACCATGACTATTAACTGAATATTTTAAAGAAGTGCTAGGACAAATGCCAAGTATTACCAGTAAGAAATGCAATTAAAAAACGGATATAGTTATTTATTACCAGTAAGAGAAATTAAGTGACAGTGATTGTGTTGATAGGTCCTCAGTGAACATCATATCTTAAATTAGAGAATTTAAATATCAAAATAAAAAAAGAAGGAAAGAAATCTAAAAAAGGAAATTTCTTCCAGCTTTTTAAGATAGAAGAACTAGTTGATTTCTTTGATTTGTGCCTAGTAAGCAGACTACAAAAAAATGCAGATCAATACCAGATGGAGGCTATCAAAACAAAAAATGGCCACAAAGAAACAAAAATGTATTTAAAATTAATCTGCAGCTACAATATGTGGGCTTCTAAACAGAGCAGTTTCATTTCCTTTTATCGTACCCCAATGTTGAAGACTTTTTAAATAAAGTGGATGATTCATCCTTTAACTCATTTGCAGAACAGATAAAGGAGACTCAACAAACCATTATATCTATTTATTTGTATTAAAAATTAATATTTCTAGCTTTTCCTTCTTTCACATTAAGCAATATCTATACTTTATCTTTTTACTACTCCCCTGATTTAACTGATTTAATCACTTTGTCCTCATGAAAGTGAAAGTCAGTCAATCGTGTCCGACTCTGCAACCCCATTGACTATACAGTCCATGGAATGCTCCAGGCCAGAATACTGGAGTGGGTAGCCTTTCCCTTCTCCAGGGGATCTTCCTAACCCAGGGATCGAAGCTAGGTCTCCCACATTGCAGGCAGATTCTTTACCAGATGAGCCACCAGGGAAGCCCTAAGTGGAAAATAGCATACAGCTTTTTTGCACCATTTTTATATTATTACCATCTGTGTGTGTGTAAATTTCAAATATATTTTTGAAATATTTAATTTAGTTTTTTAGCCTTGACCAACGTCTCCTTGTTTCCTCCATCTTCCAGCTCTGGTAACCACAACCCTATTCTGTTTCTATGAGTTTTCTGTTTTTTAAATATCACATATAAGTGAGATTATACAGTATTTGTCTTTCTCTATCTGACTTATTTCACTCAGCATTAATGCCCCAAATTCCATCCATGTTGTCACAAATGGCAGGATTTTCTCCTTTGTATGGCTAAATAATATTCCACTGTACACACACACACACACACACATATATATTTGTTGCTAAGTCACTTCAGTCGTGTCCGACTCTGTGCGACCCCATAGACGGCAGCGTACCAGGTTCCCCCGTCCCTGGGATTCTCCAGGCAAGAACACTGGAGTGGGTTGCCATTTCCTTCTCCAATGCATGAAAGTGAAAAGTGAAAGTGAAGTCACTCAGTCGTGTCCGACTCTTCGCAACCCCATGGACTGCAGCCTACCAGGCTCCTCCGTCCATGGGATTTTCCAGGCAAGAGTACTGGAGTGGGGTGCCATCGCTTTCTGTGTATATATATATATATATATATATATATATACACATACACCATAACTTCTTTATTCATCCATCCATTAATGGACACAGGTTGACTATTGCAAATAATGCTGCAGTGAACATAAAGGGTGTAATATTTCTTTTTAAGATATGACTTTATTTCCTTTGGGCATTTACCCAGAAGTGGCAATATGGTTTTAATTTTTTGACGAACCTCATATTGTTTTCCATAGGTTCCTGGAAACCTATGGAAAACAATTTACATTCCTAAATATACCAATTTACATTCCAATGTAATGTAAATTACACTGGACTGTACCAGTTTACATTCCTACCAGTAGTGTACAAGGGTTTCTTTTCTCCACATTCCCCCCAACATTTTCTATCTCTTGTCTTTTTGATATCAGCTATTCTAACAAGTGTGAGGGGATTTCTCATTGTCATTTTGATTTGCGTTTCCTTGATGATTACTGAAGTTGAGTAATGAGTACTTTTCATGAACTTGTTGGTCCTTGTATGTCTAGAAAAATTCTATTCCATCCTTTGCCCATTTTTTTAATGGATCATTTATTATTCAGTTTCATGAGTTTCTTATATATTTTGGGTAGTAACTCCTTATCAGATATATTATTTGCAAATACTTTCTCCATTCCATAGATTGCTTTTCATTTTGTTGATCATTTTATTTGCTGTGCAGAGCTTTTTAGTTTGGTATAGTATTACTTGTTGATTTTTATTTATGTTGCCTATGCTTTTAGTGTCATATTCAAAAAATTCATTGCCAAGATGAACATCAGAGAGATTTTCCCATATGTTTTCCTTTAGGAGTTTTGCAGTTTCACCTTACATTTAAACCTTAGATCCATTTCAAGTTAATTTTTGTGAGTGGTATATGACAGGGGTCCAGTATCTTTATTGTTATGTGAATATACAGTTTTTTCAGTATCATTTATTTAAAAGACTATCCTTTCTTAACTGAGTGTTTTTGACTCCCTTGTAAAATATTAGTTGGCCAAACACGCCTGAGTTTATCTTAGGGGTGTTTAATCTGTTCCCTTGTTCTGTGTTTTTACCCTAGTATCTTAGTGCTTTAACTAGTATGGTTTTGTAATATAGTTTGAAATCAGGAAAAGTGATGCTTTCAGCTTTGTTTTCTTTCAATGGAACATTTTTAAGTGGATTTTTAAAATAACCTTGAACATTTTTAAGGACCTCTTGTGTTCATGCATGTTAAGTTGCTTCAGTCATGTCTGACTCTTTGCGACTGCACCGACTGTAGCTCACCAGGCTCTTCTGTCCACGGGATTCTCCAGGCAAGAATACTGAAGTGAGTTGCCATGTCCTCTGCACTCGCAGCTGGATTCTTTACCACTAGCCCCACCTGGGAAGCACATTTTATTTAAAGTAGACTCAAAGGTGGGCTTCCATGATAGCTCAGTTGGTAAAGAATCCGCCTGCAATGCAGGAGACTCTGGCTTGATTCTTGGGTTGGGAAGATCTGCTGAAGAAGGGATAGGCTACCCACTCCAGTTTCCTTGGGCTTCCTTTGTGGCTCAGCTGGTAAAGAATCTGCCTGTAATGTGGGAGACCTGGGTTTGATCCCTGGGTTGGGAAGATCCTCTGGAGAAGGAAAAGGCTACCTACTCCAGTATTCTGACCTAGAGAATGCCATGGACTGTATAGTCCTTGGGGTCACAAAGAGTCGGACACCACTAAGTGACTTTCACTTTCATACACAAGGCAACAATGATTTTAATATTAAGAAAAATATTTTTTAGCTCATCGTATTAGAAGTTTGGATTAAAATAGGATTATTTTTCAAAGTCTCTAATAGGTATAAAAATATTTTTAAAACTTAGAGACTCAGCAAAAAAATGCACTGCAAGAAGAAATGCACAAAACTCTTCTGTGGGTAGAATGGCAGTTAAATATGGAAAGATATCTGGTATTCCTGGAATGGAATTGTAAAGATGTCAATTTGCTTTGTGGCTCAAATTAACCTATAAATGTAACGTAACTCCAATGGCATAGCATGTAATGTAACTCCAATGCCATGGTTTGTTTTGTAGTTTGACAATATTCTTATAAAATTCAAATAATAATTATGTGAGAATAACTAATATGCAGAGTATATAATGAGAAATGCTGGACTGGATGAAGCACAAGGTGGAATCAAGATTGACGGGAGAAATATCAATAACCTCAGATATGCAGATGACACCACACTTACGGCAGAAAGTGAAGAACTAAAGAGCCTCTTGATAAAAGTGAAAGAAGAGAGTGAAAAAGTTGGCTTAAAACTCAACATTCAGAAAACTAAGATCATGGCATCTGGTCCCATCACTTCATGGCAACTAGATGGGGAAACAGTGAAAAGAGTGGCTGACTTTATTTTTTTAGGCTCCAAAATCACTGCAGATGGTGTCTGCAGCCATGAAATTAACAGATGCTTGCTCCTTAGAAGAAAAGTTATGACCAAGCTAGATAGCATATTAAAAACCAAAGACACTACTTTGCTAACAAAGGTCCATCTATTCAAAGCTATGGTTTTTCCAGTGGTCATGTATGGATATGAGAGTTGGACTATAAAGAAAGAAAGCACCGAAGAATTGATGCTTTGAACTGTGGTGTTGGAGAAGACTCTTGAGAGTCCCTTGGACTGCAAGGAGATCCAACCAGTCCATTCTAAAGGAGATCAGCCCTGAATACTCTGGAAGGACTGATGCTGAAACTGAAACTCCAAAACTTTGGCCACTTGATGCAGGAGAAGAAGGGGATGAAAGAGGATGAGATGGTTGGATGGCATCACTGACTCAATGGACACAAGTCTAAGTAAACTCTGGTAGTTGTTGACAGACAGGGAGGCCTGGCGTGCTGCAGTCCACTGAGTTGCAGAGTTGGACATGACTGAGTGACTGAACTGAACTGAACTGAACTAATAGAGTTCTTAAAGAGTATAATAATATACTGTGTTTCTGTTTATAGTAGTGAGTTATGGAAAACTGGGAACTCTTATGTGAGATAAAATTTACTACAGAATCAGTATTGTTGGTTTAGGCATAGCCATCTAGATGATGAAATAGAAAATTACAGACACTGATCCTACTGTATATTAGAATTTGGCTCAAGAGGAGGACAGAACTTCAAATAGCAAATATTATATTACTCAATATATGATTTTAGAAACACTGAAGAAAATTGTCTATTTTATACAGTATGCCATCACAATTTTCAATTGATCCAATGATCTAAATTTTTAATAGAAATCTATAAACGTTTTAGAGGAGGTTATTTGTATGCAATTAATCTTGGGAGCTGAGATCTGCCTAAACATTTCTTAAAAGCCAAATCCATGAGTATATTTGCCCACATAACATAGTTCTGTGGCAAACATAAACAGAGTTGAAAGATCAGTGACAAAATAGGAAGGATCTTATCACATAAATGTTAATGTAATAATATTTAATATAAAATAATGAAAGAAAAAATCATGATAAAAAAAGAACTAAAGTAGACCACTTAAACACACAAAAAAGGGTAAATAAATACATAAATAATTTGCTTTCTACTATTCAGAGAAATTCAAGTGAAAGCATTAAGGAAATATCAGTCTTTACCTACCAAATTGGCCAGGTATATATGCACAGAAAGAGAAAAAAAATGCCTAGTTAGTTTGGTAACTAACTAGGGGGATTACTTTAGTTACTAGAAGTGAGCACACGAATTGGTAAAGCTTTCTGGAGGGCAATTAAAATGATACCTTTGAACTATGATTTCTATCTTAGGGAAAAAATTACAAGCATGTTATAGCAGCAGTAATTGTATTAGTGAAAAATTCTAGAAAGCTATTATAATGAATGGAGACACTAAGTCTTAAACTAAAATATATTAATATAAATTGAGAAAATATATAGATATCGTGAAATGTTGAGAAATATATAGATAATTTAAATTACCCATGCCACTATTCAGAGAAAAACTTAAGATTTTCTGTTTCTATAGAAAAATACAATGGACATGAACTTGGGCAAACTTTGGGAGATGGTGACGGACAGAAAGGCCTGGTGTGCTGGAGTCCTTGGAATTGCAAAGTGTCAGACAAGACTGGGTGACTGAACAACAGCAACAATAGAAAATATGTGTTTCCCTTTCTGTTTCTAGATCTTATTGCTTTCATACCTCATGTGTAATATTTTACAAATGGGATGAATCTGCAAAATAATTTTGCAATTAATGTGAAGTATTTATTAATTTGAATATATTTTTATGTCAATGGATAATACATTTGTTCAATTCTTTTTAGTGGCCACATGGTAATCTATTGTATAGGTGTTCCATATATTATTTAAACAATTGCATAGTATATTTCTTTATAATTTTTCACTGTAGGGAAAATATTGCAAAAAGTAAAGCTAAATTTTTTAATATTTAAGTAATAAACTTTAAATATATTTATTAAAAATATTTGTGTTCTCATCTTAAAATATTGAATTCTGATATTGATATTTATAAATTTAAAACTATGTAGGAAGTTTGGAAAGTGATTTCATTTATACTGACAATATTATATGCATAGTTGGAGACTTCATGAACATCTGATATAAAAACATTTTTCATATGGGTCTGTACCCATTGAAGAAGACCCTAAATTGTATCCAGCAATCTTAATCATTGGGTTAGCATAAAAGGTCACTCGGGTTTTCCTGTAATATCTTATGGAATAACCTGAATGAACTTTTTGGTCAACCCAATAATTTCTATACAGTTAGCCTGTTTTAGTTCACTCATTTCACATTTAAGATGACAGAAATCATTTGATCAATTAAGACATGTACGTTTTAGAAAAAGTCATGAACATACCAAACAAAAATAAATTTATTTAGGACCGTGTATTAAAAGAATCAAAATAATTGGGGAATTACTTGGTGACCTAGTGGTTAGGACTGGGTGCATTCACTGCTGTGACAGGGGTTTGGTCCTTAACTGGGGAGTTAAGATCTCATAAACCACTGAGTGTGGTCAAACAAACAAAAAAAAAGGAGCCTCTGGAAAATAAATTCTATAATGAAACTCAAAATAATAATGATAATAATTATTTGAAACATCTAGTACAATGCTTGGCAAATGACAATGCTTAATAAAGCTTGCTATTATGATTATTAACATTAAGTAATATGGGGGACATATGGTTGTGAGAGCTGGACTGTCAAGAAGGTAGAATGCCAAAGACTTGATGCCCTTGAAATGCGGTGCTACAGAAGACTCCTGAAAGTCCCTTGGACAGCAAGGAGATCAAACCAGTCAATCTTTAGGGAGATAAACCCTGAATATTCACTGAAAGGACTGATAGTGAAGTTGAAGTTCCAGTATTCTAGTCTTCTGATGTGAACAAATGACTCATTGGAAAAGTCCCTGATGCAGAGAAAGATAGGGAGCAGAAGGAGTAGAGGGCATCAGAAGATGAGATGGCTGGAAGGCATCGCCAATGTCATGAGCATGAACCTGGGCAAACTCCAGGAGATGGTGTGGGACAGGGAAGCCCAGCGTGCTAAAGTCTGTGAGCTCACAAAGAGTTGGACATGACTGGGCAACTGAACAGCAACAACAACAATGTGGGGGAAATAAAAGACACAGTTCTTGACATCAAGGAACTTAAAATATTGCAATTATAAATTCCAACAGTTTCCATATTCTAGCTGCAAAACTAGCGAATGCTAAAAAAAGTAAGAGTTGCTCTGCTGAAAATAACAATTCTTATTTAGGTCGTTATCCTGAATTTCATTCATTCTTTAATTTATCATCAAAATATCTCATTTTGAGAGGACTTTTTAAATATATATGCTTCTTTGTTAGTATCTGTAAATTTTAGTTAAGTTTACTCCTTGGTTTGCTTTTGCAGTTCCTCTAGCTTTATGCATATATATTTTTTAAAATCTAGGCCAAATACATGATATATGTTTTATGCAGCCACGATCTTAGCATAGTATTTTAGTGCTGATTAATGACCATCATAATAGTTAGATTAATCTTCAATTCCGTTAGTAAGTAAAAAGTTCTAAAAGTGAGTGTGTGTATGTGTGTGTGTGTCTAGAATTATGAATGTATATATCTGAAATATGTACTACTCTAAGCCAACATAATGGTTGCCATAGAAACAGCAAACAGCAAAAACTCACAGCTGACATAGCAAGAAGATAAGGGGCAACACTTTTGGAGAAATTGTGAAATACAACAGGCCAAAAAGTTAGAAAAATTAACTGTGTTTAAAATTAATAGTCTTTATTTCTTCCAAACAACTTTCCTCAAAGATGGAATTAAATATCCCAAATGCTGGCACTGTTAAGATTCAAAGTATATACATTTTTTTTAATGTAGAAAACTGTAGGCATTAGTGCAAATTTTAAAATGAAATATGTTAAGTAGTCTTCATGAATAAAGTAATTTATTAATATTATTTAAAACTAAAATATGTACAGTTTTTATATCTACTAACATTATCATTGAGCATAAAAATATATACTACTGAATGCATTTCAGCCTCCAAACATCACAATTAGTGGGACCCACTATTGTAATTCAGCCAGAAATATCTAGTGCTTTTAGTATTTGGTGAAGCAGTCTTTACCAGCTTTCACAGTGCTTTGATAATCATTTTGATAGAATTTGTTTTTAGGTTTTTATTTCTATTTTTTGTCATGCTAAGACCACTGCAGATATCCATGAAGGATCTTAAAATGATTTAATAGTTCATTATATAAATCAAATTTCATAATATTTCATGCAGATTTCTAGAGTTATAAATTACATAAATCTTTATTACCACTCCATTATTATAATAGTTGTGAGATGAGATAAAACCAAATGCAAAAAATTGAGTGTCCATTTCAATTTTATCTACTACACTACACTACAAATACCTCCCTACCTGAAAATTAAACACCATTCAAAGAAAATGCCTTTCTAGTTTTTAAGTATTGATCCTTGGTTGAAAATAAAATATTTATGTTTTGCTATATTTATTATGATTGCCCTTTCTTCATTATGCTTAAAAACTGTAATTTTAACCTTAATCTAATCCTCAATAGAATTCAGTAAATTTCAGACATTTATTATTATAGTTCATGCCAGATCACTGCAGCTGAACACATAAAACATATGGTACAACAATTCTGTGGCCCGAACACATTCCCAGTTTATTTCCAAATGGTTCAGACAAAAAAGAAGCAACATTAAAAAAAAAGAAGCAACATTTTCAAACTACAAACAAGTTCTTTCCAGAGTGAAATGGTTAAATATTGCAGCCAGTTCAGAAATAGCAACTGGCTTTTTTTTTTTTTTTTTTAAGCAGAACCAGGTTTAATTCTTTTTTGCATTCACATGCACACAAATATACTTCCCTCGAGCTGTCAGAAAGCATCAGATTGCTTGATTTGCATGATGAATTTTAAAATCTTTTGAGAAACACAAGGACATTTGCTTCAGGCACTATGATTTTATCATCACCATCATAAACAGCAAGTAGAATGCCAGTCAACCTCTGGTGATCCAACCAAAGCCAAAAGGTCTTAAGACTTTGAATGGTTAGTAGAACCATTGTTAATAGAATGGTTAGTAGAATTTTAATCACCTAAATTCATGTGGATCCATTTTTCAAGTCACAATATTTCGCAGTTCGATAATCATCTCTTTATTGCCCATGATCACTCTGGATGACCCCAAAATCAAAGTATGATTCTTATCAAGAAGCTTAAAAACTCAAATACTGTAAGAAATATTTGTAAACAAATTATATTGTCAGACAAAAATATTATGATCAGTAATGTAAAGGTGGTGTCTTTACTATTTAATTCAACTCTAATTCTCATAGTGTTTGTGAAATACCACTACAATATCAATTGCATCTATAGATATCCTGAGTAAAAAAAAGATGTGAGAAAATGGAAGATTTTTCTATAGTTTTCTATTTTGGATTTCATGCTAATAGGGTCTTATCCCTTGAATGACGTGAGAAATAGTACATTAACACCACCAGAATTGTCTTTATAATGAGCTTCTGTAATACCTAACTGAGAGTTAAAACCACAAGTGATGTGCTGTTTTCCTAGATTTACTATGATATAGACATATAAAATTTCATTTGAAACTTGGTCTAATTGTGTTTTTATATTTAAAGTCAAATTTAAGTTTTTCAGGGCTTAAAACAAACAAATATGAAAGCCAGTTCTTTACCTAACCAGTAAAACAATATAATTACTGCATTTAGTCAGAAGATGTGACTGAGTCTCATTGAAATGCAAGGTAAGAGGGTTTTTGAAGTCTTGAATTATTGAACAAGTAATGTAGGGTCCTGGAGTTCAAGGGATGGAAGGGTATCATTATCTTTTTTTTCTTCAGGGAATCAAGGATGACCATTCACCCTTCTGGCAAAAATGGAATGCACAGGGTTCTATTTCTAAGTAAATCAAAGAAATTTCTATTTGTTAGCTGCTGTTGAAGATGCACACTGCAAACTGCATCTCACCTACTTTCATCGTAATATTTTCACATTATCACAAGTAGCATTATGTCACCAAGACAAACCAATTTCATTCATGTAAACATAAAACATGTTTGCTCTAAGATATTTCCATCATTGTCAGGGACACACAAAGTCTCAACAGTCTGCCCTGTCACAGAAAGAGGAAGAGGAATTGTTCATTCACACTCAAATTGAATTCTCTGTCCAGTATTTCTTTAGGCTCATTGAATTTATTCATAAACTCATCCCTGGTATTGTATTACAGCCAGGAAATCATACTTTCTATAAAAGCCAACTTAAAAAAAAAGGCAACAGAAGATGAGGTGCCAATTACCTTCTCCAAAAGATGTGCTCATTCTGTTTCTAAGAGGAGATGGCACAAAAGATAAAGCATGTCTTTGACTTGATGATTTGGGTCCTCTACTTAAATAGTGACGAAACAGACCTGTTAGAGAGCAGCACAGTCTAGAGAAAGGCCGACCCTCTAGGGATCTACAATAAAGTTCTCTACCACTATCTCACATCTGGATTCTTGTCAAGTTAATCTCCCTTGGCTGTGGTCTCCGTATCTGTAAAATAAGGGCGTCTATCTAGATGTTCTCAAAGGCTCTACTAGTTCTAAAATTCTTTGAATTCAAAATGAGGGTTGTCAGTACTAATTTTTTTTTTGTCTTACTCATATAAAAGATCATTGGATCCTCTAAAAAAATTAAAATGGAATTTCTTCCTCAATTGTCCAATTTTATAAAATAATCTCCAGTTTTATACTGGAGATCAGGCTGAGAATAACCCACAGAAAACAAGAAATCCCCCCATTACTGTTACATTTCCATCTATTCTTTTTGGCCCCTCCTCCCCACTGTTTATCCCAAATCAGAGTTTTGATCACACATTCAATTACAAGTTGTTCAATGATTCCTATCTCTGTTTTCTTACAGAGGAGTATCAGTAAATATTTCCCTCAAAACCCTTGAAAATTTGCAACAAAGATGCTGAAAAAGCTAATCAAACGTTGCAGCTGCTTTCTTTACTAGCCTGCCATCTCTGTACACAGAAGATGTCTCCTTCTCCACAGACTTGTGCCATGGTGATGAAACAGAAGAGTTGTGACCAGATAGCAAAGTAGTTATCAAATAGTTTATTTCATCAAAATAAAACCACTCTCCACTCAAACTTTTACCCTCCAGGGAACTGTTCAGGTGCTCATAACTAGTGCCTGACCTATAATTTTTCAAACCCCTCTAAACCACCAGAACATCACTTTCATCTGGAAAGTATCTTGAACTGCAATTGTAAGAGTGGATGGTGTTTAAATGAACATTATAGGTACTTTGTGAACTCACAAGCTATAGAAATCAATAGGCACCTTGCATAGAGAAGGCCTGAAATTGATTTTTCCAGGAGAGAGTCAATTTGTAACTTTAGGAGAAGCACAGACACCAGGGAGGGGGTTTAAGCATGCTGCAGGCTTAAAAAAAAAAGTGTGAAAAATGCACTGCACTAGAGGAGGAGAATCTCAAAGAAAGAGGGTCTAGGTTGGTGGTGTTTTTCAGAAATGGCTAAAGGGGAACGAGTTGAGAAATACTAGGAGACCCTGCCATTCTCTGGGACTTGCAGAATGAGCGCTCTCAAGGGACACACAGAAGGTATTTAATAGAGTGTTCTGAGGGTCTTGAATTTAAAGGCATACTGTTGCTTTTTGAAGGACAAGGGCATCCAGTGGACTCTTTCTCTCCAGTTTTAAAAAATTTGTCTGAAATTATAAAAATAATGTATTTTGTTCTTGAAACTGGCCAAGAGAGTAGATCTTACATTCTCACTACCACCAAAAAAGAAAAAAAGTAATTATGTGAGATGATGAAAATGTTTTTAGTTTGACTGTGGTAATCATTTCACAATGCATATGTGTATTAAAATATCATGTTGTGCACATTGCTGCTGTTGCTGCTAAGTTGCTTCAGTCGTGTCTGATTCTGTGTAACCCCATAGACGGCAGCCCACCAAGCTCTTCCGTCCCTGGGATTGTCCAAGCGAGAACACTGGAGTGGGTTGCCATTTCCTTCTCCAATGCGTGAAAGTGAAAAGTGAAAGTGAAGTCGCTCAGCCGTGTCCAACTCTTTGCGTCGCCATGGACTGTAGCCTGCCAGGCTCCTCTGTCCATGGGATTCTCCAGGCAGAGTACTGGAGCGGGGTGCCATTGCCTTCTCCAGTTGTGCACATTAAATATATATAATTTTTATTTATCAAGAAAGTATAAAAATTGTCTAAAAATTAATCTGTTCACTCAATATAGGAGTCTAAGCATCATTTGCCTCACTGGTGGCTCAGACAGTAAAGAATCTGCCTGCAATGCAGGAGACCTGGGTTCGATCTCTGAGCCGGGAAGATCCCCTGGAAAAGGAAATGGTAACCCACTCCAGTATTCTTGCCTGGAAAATCCCATGGACAGAGGAGCCTGGTAGGCTACAGTCCATGGGGTCACAAATTGGACAAAACTGAGTGACTTCACTTTAACTTTCAAGCATCATTCAGTGTTCAGTGCTCTTCCAGGCACCATGGATGACAGGGAGGTACTGATAAATTTCAGACAAAATGTATCCCCCCAATAAATCTAACTTCCCTTTGTAACCAGAGAATCTTATTCTGCAAACAGCTATTGTTTTCTCCCTTTGCCTGAGTGTTCCTTTATCTTCTCCCTACTGTTTTATACTTTGTACAAGTTCATTAGAACTAAGTTCTACTTTAGTCAAGAGATAAATAATACAGAGGCTAAACATTATTATAAAGTTTTACCTATTTTTATTCTAAATCCTTCTAACAGTGATGATGGAGAATTCATGAAAACCAAACGATTTTTTGAATTCTTGGAGGTTGGGGAGAGGAAGTTTAAAGATGGAATTAGAGGGGTCACATTGTATAAATGTCAGTGTGTGGAGAAGGAAATGGCAACCCACTCCAGTACTCTCGCCTGGAAAATCCCATGGACGGAGGAGCCTGGTGGGCTACAGTCCTTGGGGACACAAAGAGTCGGACATGACCGAGTGACTTCCCTTTCTTTCTTTCTTTGGTGAGCTAAAAAAAAAAAAAAACCCAAACACAAATGCCCTACAAAAATAATTCTAGGAAATACTATTGTGGAAAAGAAAAAACTTCTCTTTTGTATTGGATAATTTTTACTTTTATTTAAGGAATGTACCTTTAAAAAGAAATTTATACCAGTCAGGGTGAACTTAAGGGGCTTTTACTGACGTTTTTTAGTTTTTCTTTGAATGATACTAACTCTTCTAAAAAATAATTTTAAAATCACATGGTGTTGAATGGACATGGATACGTTAGAAAAGATTTGCCTGTTTCAAAGTCTTCATATGAGCATCTGTCATAAAGAATGCAACTTAAAATGGCTACAACCTCAAATCTGAATGTATCACACTAAATTAAATGATGCTGTTCATATTAACAGCATAGGAGAAGTATATATGTACGTATGTATGCTCAGTGACTCAGTCATGTCTGACTCTTTGCAACCCCATGGACCGTAGCCTGCCAGACTCCTCTGTTCGTGGGATTTTCCAGGTAAGAATATTGGAGTGGGTTGCTATTTCCTCTTCAAGGGGATCTTCCTGACCCAGGAATCAAACCCATGTCTCCTGTGTCTCCTGCATTGGCAGGCAGATTCTTTACTGCTGAACCACTTGGGAAGCCCATATATGTGTAGAAAGCTACATTTACTGTAGTGCGTGAATCTGGCCTTTGGTTTGAGGTTAACCAGTGTTCAAACAATTACAGAATCTTAGGGTTTCCAAGGCTTTCATTTCGGAGTAGCATTCTTTTAAAAACAAACATCATTTTCTCACCCTGGAAGTGAATGTTTTGTACTCAGTACTGCAAATATTCCACAACTCATTAACCAGTATTAGACGTTCAAAAGAGCTCAAGTGATTTAGATTTCAAAAGGATGGCTCTGCTTCAGAAAGCTGAAGACACACAGGAAATTATTTTCACTTGCTATTTGCTTACCTTAGTTTGGACTCATTTCTGCCTCTCATACTCACTCTGCAGAGATAAACAGGAGTAGACTACTGAGAGTTAATGAACCCAAATGGTATCATGTTTTACAAATTAAGTCTGTTTTGATAAACAGCTGAGGGGCAAATATAAGCCAATGGATGCAGATAAAAATTCCAAGAATCGACTATACAACACAGTTTAGAGTACAATCTGAAATACAGCCTCAGACACTCACCAGTAAAATGGTTAGAAGTGGATGGATTGACGCTATCAACACTGGCAGCACTGTCACAGCTAAAAACTTCATCGTCGGATTCCTGCACAGAGGAGCAGGGGAAGGAGCCATCAATTTCCTCCAACTTCCCCTTGAAAATTCCACTCATCGCTGCAGCACTGTCGCATGTAACTGTAAGGAGCATGGGAACAACAGAGTACTGAAACATCTGACCACTGATTGCACAATCTAGGTCTCCAAGTCGTTCTTTGGAGGTGGCGGGGAGGGCTGTAATTTTTTGAACCACATCTGCCAGACTATCATATCCATGCAGAAATAATTCTTTCCATAATGTTCGAAAGTATTTCTACCCTGATTCATTGTTATTTGCATTCTCATTCTGACAAGAGTATTTTATAAGAAAAAGTCAAAATTAAAAATGTGAAATCAGAGGGCTGCATAAGGAAATATGTTTCAGCGTTTTGAAACGTCAAAACAGGAGTCAAATACATTTATTTGATTTGTTCTAGTAAATCGTGTTCTGTCATTGACAGAGCCAAGGTTCAGAACGAAATAGATCACTCACTTGCATGCTGTCATACCCAGAGCATACTGATTAGGGCATGTCTATCTTGCTTGGGATTTCTTTTTTTCTCAGGTACAAAGGTGTCTACTTTCCTGGGGCTCTTTGTCTGTCAAAAATCAAATTGGTTGCTAGGAACGGCTGTACCTACAGAATTTAGATGCCTTATCGTGTTTCCAGTCAGTTCAGCAGAGCTACAGGGAATTCTGGAATCCTGTACCATGGAGGCTGGCTGAATAAATTTTATACAGGCTAAACCACAGTCCCTAAATCTTTTGCTGGATAAAATATTAATTTGAGCCTCTTCATTCTTTGTATCAACATGGTCACTGAAAGCCAGTGTGAGGTAGCCTGATACATTTTTTTAAAATTGTTAATATCAATTTAGATGAGTCATTAGACCTCTGAGAGTAATAATTTCCTCATAGCCATAAAGTAACTGATGATAATCAGTGGTTGCAAACACAAATTCTTACAATGGCAGTTAATTTCAATGAGTAAAGAGGATCAGATATAATAAAATCATCTCAGTCCTCTCATTTTTCTCCTGTTATTTGTAACAAAGGTATCAAGAAATACTTCTCTACCCTAAGAAAAATGATAGCCTAGGAACCATAATAAATGATCTCACAACCAAAGAGACCATGGGTAGTAAACAGCGTAAACTGTGGAAAACTGGAGATGCACACACAGGCCAAGGCGGGAAGCCACTACTTAGGTCCAGGTCATTTCACCTCCATGTTCTCCCAATATAACCCACTCTAAAATCTGGCCAATGCCCCATTCACATTCAGAAGCAATCCTTTACACTGTTAGCTTTCACATGTCCCACCTCCTTATTAATTTTGTTTATAAAATTAAAATTAAGGAGTGATTCTTATGTTACTTTGTAATGTAAAGCCCATCTTAGATTGGCTCTATAAGATAGACAACGCTTTAGATCTGTGGCTTAGAAGGATTAACAGAATAAGTATTCAAAACATTCTCTTCCATACTAGCCCAACACAATACCTGAAATGCCTTTGCTAGAGACACATAAATTGGGAGAACAAACTTATTTTACAAAGATGCTTGCATAAAACACGCTACCAAGGAGAGGTGGTATCTTAAGCCATCAAACCTCAGCATGGCAATCCTATCTGTAACAAGGAACAAATCAAAATAGACTTTCTTAAAAAGTCTGGCTACTTTCATTTGCCTCTCAGTGACCTCATGGAGTCTCAATGTTGGTACCTCATGTCAATTTTGGTAGCTATACTTCTGTGGGGGAGTATTTGCTCCAAGTCCTTCCATTGACTAGCTTCCTCTGTTTCTATATTTTCTGCTTTCTAGTATTCTTAACTGCATACAGTTTTATTTCTGAGATAACATCTTCTATTTTATTTTGAAAACCTCAACACTAAACACCAATTCTCTTGTTCTTTTAATATATTCCAGTTCAGATTGTTGAGTAAGGGAATCTGAGTGTGTTCATTCAGGTATTTATGCCATTCTAATAGAAAAGAAATCTGTTTGTTTTCCATACTTCAAGGGGCCATTTATTATTTATTCAATAAACATTTCTTGAGCTTCTACCATGTACCAGTGACTATTTTAGATGCTGCCACTAAGTTGCTTCAGTCGTGTCCGACTCTGTGCCACCCCATAGACGGCAGCCTATCAGGCGCCTCCATCCCTGGGATTCCCCAGGCAAGAACTCTGGAGTGGGTTGCCATTTCCTTCTCCAATGCATGAAAGTGAAAAGTGAAAGTGAAGTCGCTCAGTTGTGTCTGACTCTTCGAGACCCCATGGACTGCAGCCTACCAGGCTCCTCTGTCCATGGGATTTTCCAGGCAAGAGTACTGGAGTGGGTCGCCATTGCCTTCTCCATTTTAGATGCTAGAGAATGCTAAAGTAACCACACAGGAAAAAAAATCATTCCTCTAACAGTGCTCCCCTACTCAGTGTTGTTGGGGAAAGGGTAAATAAACAGATAAGTAAATTACGTATGATATATGTTCTGTGGAGTTAAATACTATGAAGAAAGTTAAGCGGTCAAGAGATATAGCGATCAGAAATTTGGCTGTTAAAGAACACTGCATTTTGAATTAATTGGTGAGCTCATGTTAGAGTAAGGAAAGTAAGGGAGCCAGTCAGTCTGACATTTGGGTAAAGAGCAGATCAAGCTATAGGAGGCAGGTGCCCAAGGTCCTGGTCTGGGCATAGGAGGCAATGAGTTTAAAGACAAGTGGTGGGGGCTAAATTGTGTAGAGACTGTCAAAACTTTGGATGTTACTCTACATGAGCTAGAGGGCTTAAGTAGTGGAGTGATAAGATCTCACTTATACTTTAAAAGGACCACTCATTCACCTATTGTTTCATTTTTTTTTAAAAGAGGGCTTATGATAAAGGAGTGGGCTTTCCTGGTAGCTCAGTTGGTAAAGAATATGCCTGCAATGCAGGAGACCCCAGTTCAGTTCCTGGGCGGGGAAGATCCGCTGGAGAAGGGATAGGCTACCCACTCCAGTATTCTTAGGGGCTTCCTTGGTGGCTCAGCTGGTAAAAAATCTGCCTGAGATGTGGGAGACCTGGGTTCAATCCCTGGGTTGGGAAGATCCCCTGGTGAAGGGAAAGGCACCCACTCCAGTATTCTGGCCTAGAAAACTCATAGACTGTATATCCATGGGGTCACAAAGAGTCGGGCATGACTGAGCGACTTTCACTTTCACTTCACTTATGATAAAGGAAAGGTAGATTTGATGGGGAAATGGAAAAGTCTAGAATTAAGGAGGACTTAGCAGCTCAGATGAATAGTTCAAATCAGAACCTGATAAGTCAGAGGGCTTGAGATTTCTTCTGGGGGAAAAGAATTTAGAAAGAGGTTAGAAGGGTGAGGAAGGTCAAAGTGCTTCCCAAAGCAATGTGGTTACTTAATTTTACCTACAATCACCTCTGGTATCTAAATCTAACAAATATTTGAGGATAATGGGAGCCACCTTACCTGTTAGGTTTCAAATAGGACCAATTCTGATATATCTGAGCACTTTGTGATACTGCTTTGGCAAATAAAATTAACAATGAAAATGTAAGCTTTCTTTCATTATTCTAAAGGAATACTTTTAATTTGGTAGAGAAGAGGCATTATATGGAAGGTGACCATTATCAAAGATTTACCTATTGATGGGAAAATGGAGGCAAAGAGTTAATAACTATTTTATCCACCACCTTCCCCAAAGTTACTCATTCAAGATTTTTTTCAACGTAAAATCCATAATTACTACTTGTTACTGCAAGGGTTATAGGACTCTGGCTTGGAGCTGACCCTTTTTGAAGGCCATTGGTTGGAGAATCTCTCTTATCTGTAAGCAAATTATGGAGATTTTAAAAGAACTGCAGAAAACCTCCTAAAAATGGAGAGCTGTTGACAGATTTTTTAAAATGTTGATGTACTCTGTTTATTAGTTATAGGAAACTATTTGGAAGTTTTTCTTTAATTGGTATGAAATCAATGTAAATAATTTGTGTGAATTTGCTCACATTTTTACTTTTAGTTCTAGTGACCTTGAAGAAAGTTGAATAGTCATTAAGGAGAAAATGAACCATGTAATTACATAGCTCAGTAAATACAAAGAAAGGGTGGGAAAAAATGTCTCAAAGCAAAAGAAATACTTGGAGAGAGAGAAGAAAAGAGATTCATCCTACTTTGTGCTTGCCAATTTGATTCTGCTATAGTGTGCTCCAGTTGTAGTACCAAAATTGCAATGTTACAATTATTTCCATGGCAACAGACACTGAGCTCATGCAGGAGAAGTTAAATTGTGAGAGAAATTAAGATGCTACCCCCATTCAGATGTCTGCAGTAATAGGTGGGAAGGAAGAACAGAATTATTATAAATATCCTTGATTGAATTTGTCCCAGCCACATAGCCCGGGGAGAGCAATTCTAAACAATATTAAGTCACCCTATAACTCAGAATGCTCTTTTGAAGGTACATGGCTGGAAGAAACTGTTAGCAGAGAGGAGTATGAATGACTTAATTTATATTTTCTAGCACCTAAACAATTACAATATTTGTTAGAAGTCAAAGGTTTTAGAATTCTAATTCAGGGTCCCCTAACAAGGTCATATGTGTCCTAGGTCCAAAAAAAAAAAATGGAGTTAAATTAGGTTTTCTTTACCTAACTTAGAGGAATGCAGTATTGTTACTGATCCTACATCCAACAATTCCTTTTACAGAGGTATATATTTCCTTAATACTTTTCCTAATATGAAAACAGTTAAAATTTTGTTTGTCAGTCAAACATGAGTCATATTTTAATTAAAATATTCAAAACAATAGCTGAATGCTTTTATACAAAACTAGACACTCGGAGAAGGCAATGGCACCCCACTCCAGTACTCTTGCCTGGAAAATCCCATGGATGGAGGAGCCTGGTGGGCTGCAGTCCATGGGGTCGCTAAGAGTTGGACACAACTGAAGTGACTTAGTAGCAGCAGCAGCAGCAGACACTCAAATACACTGTCTAGGTGTGTCATAGCTTTTCTTCCAAGGAGCAAGTGTCTTTTAATTTCATTGCTGCACAGTCCACAGTGATTTTGGATTCCAAGAAAATAAAATTTGTCACTGTTTCCACTTTTTCCTAGATAGTGTATTAAAAAGCAGAGACATCACTTTTCTGACAAAGGTCCATATAGTCAAAGCTATGGCTTTTCCAGGAATCATGTATGGATGTGAAAGTTGGACCATAAAGAAGACTGAGTGCTAGAGAATTGATGCTTTTGAATTGTGGTGCTGGAGAAGACTCTTCAGAGTCCCTTGGACAGTAAGGAGGTCAAACCAGTCAATTTTAAAGGAAATCAGTCCTGAATATTCATTGAAAGGACTGATGCTGTAGCTGAAGCTCTAATACTTTGACCACCTGATGTGAAGAGCCGATTCATTGGAAAAAGACCATGATGCTGGGAAAGATTGAAGGCAGAAGGAGAAGAGGGTGGCAGAGGACGAGATGTTAGATAGCATCCCTGATGCAATGGACATGAGTTTGAGCAAACTCCAGCAGATGGTGAAGGACAGGGAAGCCTGATGTACTACAGTTCATTGGATCACAGAGTTGGACAAGACTCAGCGCCTGAACAGCAACAATGCTGGATTCTAAGGTGGTGGACAAGATTCCCCACCCTCTAGTGGGCATTCTTTATATAACCCCAGGGTTGTGAATAGGGTGAAATATTACTCTTTCCACATCATATGGCAAAGGAAATTTGCATATGTAACGGAAGTCCCAAATCAGTGACCTAGTAGATTATCTAGGTGGGCCTGACTTAATCACATAAAATTGAGATTCTCTCTGGTTGACTTTGAAGATGGAAGGGGTCATGTAACAAGAACTATGTGCAGCCTCTAGATGCTAAGAGTGGCTCTAGCCACAGCAAAGGAGGAAGCAGGGACCCTATAAGCACAAGGAACTGAATTCTGCCAATGAGCTTTGAAGTAGATTTTCCCCCAGAGTGATCAGATAAGAATTCAACTGAGCTGACCCTGCGTTCAGCCTTATGAGACATTAGGCTAAGAATTTAGCCACACTCTGTCAGGCTTCTGATCTACAGCACTATATGCTAAAAGCAGGCATTGTTTTAAATTGTTAAGTTTGTGGTAATTCATTCTAAGGCAATAGAAAAGTAAGACAACATATATTAACTTTTTTAACTTTGTTGTATACATATGAGGTAAGCGTTATTATTGGTAAGCATTGTTATTAATATCATTTTCAGATTAAAAACTAAAGTACAAAGAGGTTAGATAATGAACCAAGGTCATAACTAGTCATACAGGCAGCATTCCAACCCAGGTGTTTTGGTTCTTGAAATCATATTTTAATCATTATACTCTTCTTTGATTCTTAATGGTATCTTACTGCTTAAATCGTTTTTGCAATTTCACTAGCTCATACAGTACTAATTTAGCCAGCTGATATCCAATGAGTTAATTGCAGCTAATATGGAAAAATAGGAAGAAAAAAGGAATTTTTTAATCCTCTAATGAGGAATAGTATTTAGGAAGCCATTAAAAACCCTGGGGATTACTTTGCCCTTTCCATTCTGTTTGTTAACAGAAAAGGATGACTAGCAATAACAACTGAAATTGCATACCATTCGTGATTATGCCTTAAATTCTGTGGTGAAAAATGTACTATGTGGATCTATCAATCTTTACAATATCATCCAGGTAGATTACTGAATTTCACAGAAAGGGAAACTGAGGCTTAGATAGCTTAAGTAACTTGCCCACATTTACACAGGCAGTAAGATAGCATGTCTGGGAACTGAATTATTATCTATATAATGGCAAAGTTTACTATGCATTCCATCAATCATTATGCTATACTATCTAAAGAACTAAAGGTTAGCCACGGTTATCACTACAATACCCAATTTGCACTAGATGATGCACTTCTAGAAGCAGATGTGCTGACTGGCTGACTGAATCCTCCATTCAGGGGATATGTACGTATGCCACTTAGCAACAAATGCAAAAATGCAATGTACACCACAGTACAGTCCCCACACACATGAGTATATTTGAAGATATATTAGCTATTATCAGTCTTCTTTCTCTACAGTCTCCCCAGACAATACATCGTGTATTTTTTTTTTTTTTAACTGGAAGTTCTATTCTACCTTGCTATGGTAGACTGGGACTTTGAATTGTCCTGTATTATTGCTTACCTTTGCCTTGGGACATACTGCTGCTGCTGCTGCTAAGTCACCTCAGTCGTGTCCGACTCTGTGCGACCCCATAGACAGCAGCCCACCAGGCTCCCCCATCCCTGGGATTCTCCAGGCAAGAACACTGGAGTGGGTTGCCATTTCCTTCTCCAATGCATGAAAGTGAAAAGTGAAAGTGAAGTCTCTCAGTCGTGTCCGACTCTTCGTGACTCCATGGACTGTAGCCCACCAGGCTCCTCTGTCCATGGGATTTTCCAGGCAAGAGTACTGAAGTGGGGTGCCATTGCCTTCTCCGTGAGACACACTAAACCCCAGTAAAATGGGTATGTGAACTCTCAGCACACACCCTTGGTTTCTCTGTAGCCGATTCAGCATTGTCACCTGCCAAACATGATGACTTAAAAGTGTTCACCAGAATACAAGAAAAATGGCAGAAAGTGGATCTGAAGCAGAAGAAAAATATTGCTGAATGATTTAACCTTTAATCAGTGTTGCTGAATAACTTCAAATCAAGAAAGTGAGTATTAAACAAGAGTATATATATTATAGATTGATAAAATACATATTAATGTATTTTCTTACACAAACACTAAGATTCGTGTTAATATAAAATTATAATTAATTACATTAATATATAATTAGTCCATTGATTTAATATATGATGGGGGGTGTGTGTGTGTGTATTCTACTCTTCAGAAACAGAAGAGTGGTATAGAGGAACAGCACAGTGCAGAGAGGCAGGGTGAGTGAGGACTGTGCACAGATGTGATTCCCTGCTAACATCAGAGAGAGCTCAAATGGAGTTTGCACAATAAAAAGTCTGTGATACAAACTTTTTTGTGGCTTAATGACATTTATGTAACACAAACACTGTCACACTGAAGGGTGTTGACAAAGAAAGGGATGATCTTGGCATGTAATGAGTGTCTGTCATTGAAAAGGTACAAGGAAAAGGGTAAGATGACTCTCTGACAAGATCATTCACATATTTACTCTGAAAGCAAAACAATTTTGGTACAGTTTTGATACATCAAGCATATCAGGTATTATGATAGATGTTGATGACATAAGACAAAGGAAACCTCCTGCCACAGAATTATAACTGAGATAGTTGTTAAAGGTTATAGAGAAGTCAGAGAAGTGACTGGAAGGACCACGCTAAAAAGCCATGGCAGGGAGTTCAAGACAGGCCTGAGGTGGTCTTGAGACTGCTCTTGGTGGCCCTGCCCGTAGTGTGTGATGACCTCTGAATACAGAAGCTTATAATGGAGTCCCTAAACTCAGATTTCCATTTGACCCTCAGTTCTTGAGAACCTCAGTGGGCAGGTTGGGACAGTCCACTCAGGGCCCTGTACTGATCCAGACATCACAGTGGCCAAACAATCTAAGGTGTAAGTTTTATGAGCTATTAGAAAGGAATTTTAAGACAGCAAAGCAAGAATTTTTTTAAACGACTTTTGAGAATCTTTCTCAATCTTTCTGCCTTAATATGCTGACAACATCAAAACCAGTTTTACCTGGGTAATGACTGATGAAAAATATTGATTTTCCATGGCTAGCCTAAGCTGACATAGAAAAGGAAATGAAAATCTTTGTAAATACAGTCAGGAGTCCTGTTTAAGAAGTTGCTTGTTTCATTTACTAAATATATTGTGATAGATCCACAAGATGACAGCAGCTAACTGAATCAACACTTACTAGAAAACAAAACTAGAATGCAGTTTTGACCCTGAGAGCAAACTCACAGAAAGTCGAGGAGATTATGACAATAAGTCAAAGTGACCAGGATGACAGGAAACCCAAAGCAAGTCTAAATGGGGAGTTCCGTGCAACTCTTAAATTCCTGTGTTTTTGCACATTAGGGAGCATCTGGTACACCATGTTTCTTCGCCCTCTTCCAAAGTCTTCCCAACTCTTCTTTTCATTCATCCAGTATTTAATGCATTATAACCTATACTTAATACAAACATAGTGTTTGGCTGTTCTTGTTTTGCGTAGTTCTCAGTTTCCCACTACAATATCATTGTGAGAATCCTTCTCTGTGCCTTACTTTCTTCACAGGCAAAGTAAGCAGTCCAGGAAGGAATTATCTCTAAGGCCATCTCCACACTTCTAGAATGATGGAACACTAAAATATTTAAAGGGAATAATGAAAATTAAATGAGTGCTTGCCAAAGGACTTATATAGTCATTATTGTTTAAAGATACAAAATTTTACATAAGAACTAATATTGTTACAAATGTGCATGTGAGTCAGGAGAAATGTATCTATGGGAATGTGTTGTGTGCACTAACTTTTGTTGTATTGGAAGATGATGTGTTAAGCCCTTGATCTAACTAAAGTACACAGACTCTCTGGCAATAAATCACATGTCTACTATCTATCTTTTTGGCCATGAGACTAAAATGAATGAATGGTAAAATTGAACTCCCACTAAGTAATTTTCTTGGTGAAGTGTCATCCTTAGAATTAGCATTGCCATTTATCAAGGTCATCATAATCTTCCATTAAATGCTTGAAAAGTTATATTGAATCTCTATTCTCAGAGTATGTACATTCAGCGATTTTCAGGTCAAACTATTTAGTCTATTTGTCATCCACTGAGATCTAAACAGTTGACTAAGAAATAGAATAAGTTGCCCAACTGATACACTGAGATATGTAAAACATCCAAATGTGATCAGTACCTTGATAAGCAAATCCATTCCTTTGCGCTTTGATTCACAAAATGGTAACTAAAGAATAATAATGCTGCTTTGAATCAACGCCCTTTCTATACTGATATAAACCTTATACTATACTATCAGGTAGTAGATATATACCAAGTCAAAAAGTAATTCTGATCAAGAATATTTTTGAGTTAGGCCTGTGCTGTGCTGTGCTTAGTCACTCAATCATGTTCGACTCCTTGCGAGCCCAATGACCAGTAGTCTGCCAGGCTCCTCTGTCCATGGAGATTTTCCCAAGAAAAGTGAGTGGGTTGCCATTCCCTCCTCCAGGGGATCTTCCCAACCCAGGGATCAAACCCAGTGGGTGGATTCTTTACTGTTTGAGCCACCAGGGAAATCTGAGAATACTGGAGTGGGTAGCCTATCCCTTCTACAGGGGATCTTCCTGACCCAGAAATTGAACTGGGGTCTCCTGCATTGCAGAGTTGTGCTACCAGGGAAGCCCGAATCATGGCCTACCAGAGTACAAACACTAATGTGGTTTTTCATTTGCTTGAATTACCTGAAGCACCTAGCACAGTTTGAACAGTGAAACCTGACCTGAGCTCCCTTATCTTAGTGGAATTCCATTTCTCCTAAATCCCACCTTTCCGTTTTCAGCAGTGTAGGGTTATTTGCCAAGGCAGCATATTCTCATTATAGATATAAAGTTGCCTACCTATATTATAGGGGTAACTATTAATATTTCATATTCCTGAATACATTTCGTGAGACTTAAGAGACCTATGTAAACTCACCTATGAATCTGGCAAGCTACTTTAAGCAAATAGAAAGCATAAAGCAGTAAAGAATCACTATTAACAAACTGTACTTAGAAATTATCTGTAGCTAAAGTCCATGCAATGCATTCTTTTCGGGAACTTGAAACATACTTGATAATTTTGAATGTGCCTGAAATGAGTTATTTGCACAGGTTGCATAATTCATTTACTAGTCTATCTGATTTGTTAGCATGCTCTTTAATGTCATCTGTGTTTATGATGAAAGTGCTGCCATTGAAGTGCTTTGTGTGTGTTAATTGATAAAAACTAAGTACTTCCCATTATCCTAACTCTTTTTGAAAAATAACATAGTGACATACCAAATTAATTTAACTTTAAATAATGTATTGCCTACATATTAAATATATTAAAACATGGTTTAAGCTTGTAGTACTTTATTTGCTCCATTGCTAACAATTAATCTAATAGACTAAGGTTAATATTATTAAAATAAGATATTATATGTCAAAAGCATTTAAACAAGTGGTGAAAGGGAAGATAGAATTAGGACTCTCATCTGATTTATAATAAAATGCATCCTCCTGCAATGTAGAAGACACAGGAGGCACAGCTTTGATCCCTGGGTCAGGAAGATCCCCTGGAGAAGGAAATGGCTACCTGCTCCAGTATTATTGCCTGGGAAATCCCATGGACAGAGAAGCCTGGCGGGCTACAGTCCATAGGGTCCCAAAGAGTCAGACATGACTGAGCCCACATGCTTCTAATGAGCCAGGAAATATATAGCAGCTTTATGCCGAATTTTCCCTTTCACCAAATAGCTGAGATAAAAAAATCATAATGATAATGTTTTAATTTAAAAAATTGCCTAGGGTAAAATACGATGATTGTTGTGATTTTTATTTCTTTTTTTTTTTTTTTAATTTTTATTTTTTAAATTTATTTATTTTAATTAGAGGCTAATTTACAATATTGTATTGGTTTTGCCATACATCAATATGAATCCACCATGGGTGTACATGTGATTTTTATTTCTTATAAAGAAAAGCCACATAAAATTTTCATGTCCAAAAAATAGCAAAAGGTTTCAAATAAAACAAAAAGTATGTATATTTATAATAATTCCTATTAAACTTCAAATATATTACCTTAATACTACTGAAAAACAGTTATTAGGTTGTTGAAATATGTGATTTTTTATATATGTTAGATATATTACAAAGGTAAGGAAATGACTACATTAATCAAAGATGGTCTGGACATTAAGTTAAAAGACATTTTTAATCTCATATGTCAAAATATGTATTTAATCCTTTTCACGATCCATAGACTGAACATATATCTCAAGCTTTTCTCGTTTTATGATTGAAATGACTGATACATTAAAAAATGCTTCTTAATTTATTGTCTTGCTCAGTATCCTACTAACTGCTACAAATATAAAGAGAAAAAAGAAAGAAAGTATTCTGCCCAGGAGACAAAGTTGGATATAGTGGTCTCTATTAAAAACCTACATTTGAATCTTTATGTTTGCACTAAAGGAAAAGCAAATGATCTTCCTTTGGCATCACTCACTCAGCAGCCTTACATGGGTTTCATGTGTCTTGTTCCATTCTTCACTTAGACAGGAACCCCTAACTGTTTTCTTTCACACTTTTTTTTCTCTCTTGCCTCCACTCCAGTGTGTGCATGCACACACGCACACATACACACACACACATTCTTTTTCACGTAGTCTCTGCAGGAAAAGCTACCATAGTTATCTCATGCAGACGGCTGCCCATGGAGGATAGAAAAGTCTGACTGAGAAAGGGTTTAACTACTTTTCATCCAAAATATGAGAGCCATTAAGCAAATTATAAAAAGCAGCAACAATATACTCTGGTTTTATTCAGAACCTTTCCCTTAGCGATTATTAAAAGGATGATATTTTTAGCCAAAGAAAGCAAAATGCATCTGCAGCAGCTGGTTTCCAAGGAAACAGAATAATTTAAAACCATGTGGAACTCTGCTCTCTAATTTTCATCAATTCCCCTTCATTCTTAGAGGTAGATTTACTTGGAATTTATAATTTTCAAAAAAATGTAGCTGCCGTAACTTATTTTCTTTAACACATTTCAGGAGATGAATATCTGATGCTACATATCACCTTAAATTCCAATCTAAGGGGTGTATTAATTTCTACCATCATTTTGTTTTGAAAAACAAGATCAGAAGAATCCATAATTAGAAACATGGCAATATTTTAACATCATTAAATTTTTGAAATCCAAAAATAGCTCAAAATAAATTATGCAAGAGTATTTGCTTGGGTCAATATGACATTTAAGTGTGTAAACATACTATTAACTATGCTTGGCACATTTAGATAATTAAAGATAGTTCTCCATTCATTTAGATAATCATTTCATTCAGTAGTTTTTCTTCCCCTCTTTTTTCAATTTTGCAAAAATTGCTATGTTTTTGTATGTTCTTCAAAGGTAAAATCCATTTCTCAACAAAAACAGAAAGCAAACACAACACCAAAAAAAAAAAATCCAAAAACATTGTATACATCCATTCCTATTAGTTTGTGAATCATTCAAAAGAAGCATTTTAAAAATATATGAACAAGTCATCATTGACTTTTATTAATATAATCAACAAGTATTAATTGGTGGTCAGTGTGTTCAAATCAGTAATAACCTTAAAAGGAACTCCATTTTAATGAGGTTTCCCAACCTAAATTGACCTATATTTACAAATTAAAATCATTATAAAATTAAATGTACTTGGAGTAGATTATTTTTCATATGTCTCTGTTATAAGTATGTCATTTAAGTCTATACATTTATCCTAAGGATACATAAAAGACAACATTAAGAGAGAGAAGGAACTGGTAAAGTAAAATCTCAATTTTTGAACCGTTAAAAATATTGCCCTAGGGGTATTACCAACCATATAAATGCTGTGATGGAATTCTTATATAGATACATTTGATTAATAAAACTACCAATGAAACTTTTCTAATAAGATGCTATTTTTTTATAGCAATGTTTAATTCTTCAAAAACAGGTTTCTGGACTTTGAAAATGAAAACAGCTCCATGCATGTTGATAAAGATAATTACTTAATTATCATGTGAGCTTACAATTCACTAAATAAAATGATATAACTACTCAATAACATGTTCTTTATCAAGAGGAGTGAGCTAAATAAAATGCATAGAAATCATTCATGCTAAATTATTGTTCAAAGAGTCTACAACCTGAAAAAATTATTTTCCTAAGCCATTTCTTGTGTTGTAAATATTAAACACCACATGAAATTTTATACTGTATATTTAGAGAAAGCTCCATTTTCTCAGGACCTGTGGAATTTACCGAGCTTTCCTCAGTCTTCCTTAGATTCACAATAACATACACTTGAATAAAAACGAACAATAAAAGACACTCGATGACTCATTTTATCTATTAATTTTGCTCCAGTAACACTTGCTAGAAAGTTATCCAGGATAAAACATGCCTCTGGTGTTTTTATCAGCTAAGGATTTTATAGGGAGAAAGAGCAGCTCATCGCAAGCTTCCTCAAGTAATACGAGGGACACACTTTCAAGGAAATGTCTTATGGAATAATCTCTAGATCATAAAATTGTCTCAGTAAGAATTGAGAAGCATTCTCTTTTGAAGAAAAAGAACGTTTTCCCTTCTCTTTTGCTCTTACCTGTAAATATGGTTTCTGTACTTCGGCTCCGTCAGAACAGACTGAAGAGTTCACGCCTCCCTCTTCTATCCATCAGGCAGCAGCCAACCAATAACAAAAGCCAGATCCTGGCATTCTCCGGCTCATGCTCCCTGTCTGCTTTCATCCCTGTTCCCTCCCACCCCCACTCTTTTAGAGGACAAATCCTTGCAGCTGGGAGAGAGGCAGGGAGTGGGAAAAAAGGAATATGGAGAGGAAAGGAATAAAGAGATGAAAGATATTTCAAAGAACAGTTGCAAACTATGGAAAATATCTGCAGGTGAACTCGACTGAAGTAAAAATGTCTTGCTTTAGGTTTAGGAAAATAGGGCTGGTTAATCAATGCCTTACCCATCTGAAATCAAAGTGAAACACTCATGGTGGAGCTTAGGGACATTGCCTATTTTTCAGTTCCCAGTGGAAAAAAAAAATGATCTTCTCATTGTACGTTTTGATATGTAGATAGAAGAGGTTGAGGCTGAACATCAAGATAACATTATGCACATTTAGTTTGCAAAGAGATAAAATGAATCAAGACCCTTTACATTGATGTATAATACTATTTGCATTTCAACCTTTGTTGGGCACTGTTTTCACTTAAAAACAGCTTCTGAGCCTAGTCACAATGAAAAAGATGTTTAATCCCAAGCATTAGAATATTTAAATATTTCAAAGTTATGTGGTTTGCTTTACTTCATATTTCTTAAATGCTGGCATCAATTTCTCTAGGTGAATAACGGAACTTGTTAAAGATTAAAAAGGACTCAGCCATTTTGTTGCCATGTTTCGAAGTGACTAATTGAATTCCAATATTATTCTATTAACCTTGGGCAAAATCATTTTACTTCTGAAGTAAGAAGCATAACATATATATAAGGACATTTGAAGAAAATATCATCAGACTTCTCTAAGGCAATAAAGCAAATTTGTCCATAGCTTAAAGGAAGTTTGTCTAGAACTGACAAAGAATTTAAACTATATACAGCTTGAACTCTTAACTTACAAAATATCATACAAATCATGCCTCTTTATGATAAAAAGTGCTATTAATTGAGCTTTCACTAGTGAAGGTCTGAAAATTTTCCATGGGGAGACATAAATTAAACAACGAATGTTATCTCAACCATAGAGATGTGCACTTTCTACCTGAGATATTTAAAGGCTTTGCCATTCAATTTCTTAAATTAGTAATGTGTCCTCATGGAAATAAGGCCAAAGAGAGAAAAATAGAGAAGTGACAAGAAAATATTTTTTAACTCCAAGAACAACTGGAATGAAAACGAGTCACTGGTATTCCTGGTAGTCCAGAATATAACTATGGGAAGGTTTTAGGGGTGTCACTCAGGTTAGGTGGGGAGTGACTGTCACTGAAATTGACTTTAGATAGAATTGCACTGGTTATTTGGGTTAGATTTGGGAGGCTCTGTTAGAGATAAAGGGAAGCTTAAATTATCTCTGATTCCCATTTCAAGTCCTTTCCTGTGAAAGATGCTTTCAGAGCTTCTGTGTAGGAATAACTGGAGGAATCCCTCGGATAGTATTTAACTTGGAGGCTGGGGTCCATCTGCAAGAGAATCATTGCAGGAACATTTATGAAAAATTCAGATCTTCAAGTCACAGGCCAGACTTCAGGAATCAGCATTTGGGGAGTTTTTGGCCTAGCATTTTTAGCAAGTTCTCCCAGGTGATATTTATGCCAACAATGCTGTAGGTCATTGATTCAGTAGATGTGCATTTTTTGGAAACAACTCTTACCGGAATTTTTGTTCTTGTTAGATTATAGCCCTATTATGTCAGGGAGAGGGGAGAAAAAGAGGTTTTGGAGACAATGGCACCCCACTCCGTACTCTTTTGCCTGGAAAATCCCATGGATGGGGAGCGTGGCAGGCTTTAGTCCATGGGGTCGCTAAGAGTCGGACATGACTGAGCGACTTCACTTTCACTTTTCACTTTCGTGCATTGGAGAAGGAAATGGCAACCCACTTCAGTGTTCTTGCCTGGAGAATCCCAGGGACAGGGGAGCCTGGTGGGTTGCTGTCTATGGAGTCGCATAGAGTCGGACACGACTGAAGCGACTTAGCAGCAGCAGCAGCAGCATAACAGATTCAGCTTTGACATTTTGAAGTTTTTTAATAATCCAGGTTGAATTATTATGTAGTCAGTTGAAATCATGATGAGGTCTGGGGTGTAGATTTAATATAGACATCATCTAGGGTTTAACTAGAGCAATGAGAGTGCATGAGTGTCCTTAGACAGTGCTTCTCAGAACTGTGGTCCAAGAAACCCATTTATCAGAATTTAAAATGCATCAGAATTACGCCACTGTTATAACAAGCAACTATGCATTTTCATCACTCTCAAAAAGAAACCTCATGCTCATTAGCAACTACTCTCATCACTTTCCAACCCCTAGTTCTAGGCAGCCATTAATCTATTTTCTATTTCTCTCTATATATAAATTGCCTATTTTAGATATTTTATATAACAAAATCAGACAGTATATAGCCTTTGTGTCTGGTTTCTTTCACTTAGCATAGTGTTTTCAAAGTTAATGTCTATTGTAGCATGTATCAGTACTTCATTCCTTTTTATTGCTAAATACCATTCCGTATCACATTTTGTTCATTTGTTAGTTGGTGGACATTTGAGTTGTTTCAATTTCTGGTTGTTGTGATTATGCCACAATGAATACACAAGTTTGTATACAAATTTATGTGTGGACATATATTTTTATTTCTCTTAGGTATATGTCTAGGAGTGGAATCACCAGGTCATATGATAAGTCTACGTATAACTCTAAAAATATAATTAAAAATGCAAAAAAAAAATGCACACTAACAGACTACTCCATACCTACTAAATCAGAATCTCTGAAGTGGGGCTTAGGAAACTCCATTTTAATGCATTTCCCAGCTACCTTTCCTGTTATACTAAAGTTTGAAAACTCTCACTCTGGAAAAAGAAGTAGATTGAGAATGACACTCTGGGCATTGAAGAACAACCAGAGGTAGTGGAATGAAGCAAAGATGCTTGGAGAAGGGGAACAGGAACAGTCATCCTGGAGGGAAACCAAGATGATGATGGAGCAAAATCCAAAAGAATAAAGAATTTCAAGATTATGTCTTATCAAGGCTCTGACAAGTCTGGTTCCTTGCTGTACATAGTGCAGTCCACTGAGGTCAGCTTAGGCATCCTCTGGATCTTGTGATGATGCAGAATCTCAGATCCATCCCAGTAAACTGAATCATAATCTGCATTTTAACAAGATCCCCAGGTGAGTAATATGCACATTTAAATTTTACTATTTTTTTCATGAAAATATTTTTGACATATAGCACTGTGTAAATTTATGACATCAGATCAGATCAGTCGCTCAGTCGTGCCTGACTCTTTGCGACCCCATGAATCACAGCACACCAGGCCTCCCTGTCTATCACCAACTCCCGGAGTTCACTCAGACTCACATCCATCGAGTCAGTGATGCCATCCAGCCATCTCATCCTCTGTCATCCCCTTCTCCTCCTGCCCCCAATCCCTCCCAGCATCAGAGTCTTTTCCAATGAGTCAGCTCTTTGCATGAGGTGACCAAAGTACTGGAGTTTCAGCTTTAGCATCATTCCTTCCAAAGAAATCCCAGGGTTGATCTCCTTCAGAATGGACTGGTTGGATCTCCTTGCCGTCCAAGGGACTCTCAAGAGTCTTCTCCAACACCACAGTTCAAAAGCATCAATTCTTCGGCGCTCAGCCTTCTTCACAGTCCAACTCTCACATCCATACGTGACCACAGGAAAAACCATAGCCTTGACTAGATGGACCTTTGTTGGCAAAGTAATGTCTCTGCTTTTCAATATGCTATCTATGTTGGTCATAACTTTTCTTCCAAGGATTAAGTGTCTTTTAATTTCATGGCTGCAGTCACCATCTGCAGTGATTTTGGAGCCCCCCAAAATAAAGTCTGACACTGTTTCCACTGTCTCCCCATCTATTTCCCATGAAGTGATGGAACCAGATGCCATGATCTTCGTCTTCTAAATGTTGAGCTTTAAGCCAACTTTTTCACTCTCTTCTTTCACTTTCATCAAGAGGCTTTTTAGTTACTCTTCACTTTCTGCCATAAGGGTGGTGTCATCTGCATATCTGAGGTTATTGATATTTCTCCCAGCAATCTTGATTCCAGCTTGTGCTTCTTCCAGCCCAGCATTTCTCATGATGTACTCTGCATAGAAGTTAAATAAGCAGGGTGACAATATACAGCCTTGACGTACTCCTTTTCCTATTTGGAACCAGTCTGTTGCTCCATGTCCAGTTCTAACTGTTGCTTCCTGACCTGCATATAGGTTTCTCAAGAGGCAGGTCAGGTGGTCTGGTATTCCCATCTATTTCAGAATTTCCCACAGGTTATTGTGATCCACACAGTCAAAGGCTTTGGCATAGTCAATAAAGCAGAAATAGATGTTTTTCTGGAACTCTCTTGCTTTTGCCATGATCCAGCGGATGTTGGCAGTTTAATCTCTGGTTCCTCTGCCTTTCCTAAAACCAGCTTGAACATCTGAAAGTTCACGGTTCACGTATTGCTGAAGCCTGGCTTGGAGAATTTTGAGCATTACTTTACTAGCGTGTGAGGCTCTTAAGGTGTGGTAGTCCAAATGCACCCACAATTATGTAGTTTAGAAGTAAGAAGACCCCTCCAAGGAACCAGATGGTCAAAGATAAAAGATTTTCAATGTATTAATGTAAGCTGGAGGATCAGTAGAACTATTTCATATCTCTGGTCTCAGAAGCATGAAAGTGAAAGTGAAGTTGCTCAGTCGTGTCCGACTCTTTGCGACCCCATGGACTGTAGCTTACCAGGCTTCTCTGTCCATGAGATTTTCCAGGCAAGAAAACTGGAGTGGGTTACCATTTCCTTCTCCAAGGGATTAAAAATATAGAAAATCATTTTTTCATTCCCATCTTCACTATGGATTTCATTAAAGGATTCTTAAATTGTCTTTTGAAATTGAGATTCAGAAGCATCAAATCAAAAGGTAATAAAGAATACTAAGACTACTCTAGAGGTAGATGAGCCACAGAAAAGAATGGATCAGCAAGACTTGTTGGCAACTACCCAAATGCTTATAAGAACTCAAGGGTAAAATTTGGTGCAACTGGCCAAAGTATTTTACATGTTGTTATAAATTACCTTGGTGCCAGGAGACTATCAGTGTGACTTCTACCCATGTGAGAACACCATGATAATCATCAAAGAGTAAGAGATGTTCAAAGGTATTTAATTAAAAAAACAGATGAAACTAGCTTCATTAGTTACTTGTGAGATATTAACAATGTACTTCTGAAAGCATGAATTCATAAATATTTATTGAGATTTTTATATGAAAATTATTGTTGTTCGTATTAAAGTACAACAGTAAAGAAGGTCATATCTCTGACTTTATGGAGCTCCCATGCTAATAGAGGTTAATTATAATCTTATCTATATACATTTATGGTCTACACTATAGAACAGGAGTGCTGAATTAGGCAGTGTGTAGAGACCCAAATTAAATAGCAGATGTACTTCCTGTCCTTGAGATGTATCCCAGGAGAATGTGTAACAAAGAGGAGGATCATAGATTATAGCAATAACTGGAATAACTAAGGGAGCAAAGATGACAACATATTTTAGTGAGGAAAAAATGTGCCTTGTGATCTCTTTGTTAAAGAGCTTTAAGAGTCTACATTTTTATATGGGTGTTAATTAAAAAAATATTTCCCAGAGTACCACAAAATATAGAAGATTGTGAAATATGATGTATCAAAAATAAGGAATTTACTGAGTGATAAGATGCTCTGGATAAAAATAAAATTGGCAAAATGGTTTCCTCAGGAATTTATGCTTAAGACAACTACAAATAGGGTTGTTAGTTTTACAATAATTGATACTAATAAAATGTTTTGAAAAACAGTAAAATAATTTATGTTCTGATTCTACTTATATTTCCTGGAGAGTTACATTAAAAACAAAACTAAAAAAAAAATTATAGGTCAGCATTAATGAATAATAAAGTAGTGGGTGATTTTCATTAGGGTTAAATATAAAGTTATTTAATTTAAATGTGATGATTTTTGAACACCAGCTGTAACTCAGGAGGGGACATATCATTTTGGTTTATGTCGCCCAAAATGCCCACAAACCTACCTGTTTTCTAGAAGTATAATAAATAAGAAAATTTTTAAAGAAAAGTGTATTCATATAAAATTTCAGTTTTTCTATCTACACTTGAAATGCCACAGTAATTTCTGGTTACCACATATCAAGAAAGAAACAAACAGAAAATATATGGAGAAAGGCAAGTTCAATGATCATTGGAATTAACAGGTTTCAAGTGAGTTTAACCATGAGATTGGAAAAAGAACATAATCCAAGTTCTTAAAATGTTGATGATTGTGGATAATGTAAAGAGAATTTTATTTACCAAATTATAAGGCATCTAGAACACTTGAGAGGGGAATCATTTCATGATCAATAAAAGCAATTAATTGTTTCCACTTGCTCTTCTCCCAAACAGTCCACATTTTAATTATCCAACATGTATGAGAAATTCAGTGATTTAGACTGGACTGGTTTCAAAATAATTTGAGGTTTAAATTTTCAGATTTGAAAAATGTACTAGAAGTGCATTTTATTTAATATTTAAATATGCAGAGCATAGCACAGTGATTGGCAAATAATGTGTTCAATAAACATGGGAAAGTATAAATCCATAGCAAGAGAGGAATGAAGTTGGGAGAAAATGTTGAGAGAAAAAGAAGAAAACAAAAAGAAATGAGAGAAAGAGAGACAGCATATGCAAATCATGATAAATAATGATAAATTGATCTTGTCATTGTTGGTTATCCTCTAGAATTATATAGAGTAAGAATTTCAAACTCTGTGAGCAAAGCCAACTTCTAGAATAAAGAGGTAAAATAAAGATCCTAGAAATAAAAAGTAGCAACCTTGTGAACCAGACCTGAGACCACTGTTTTCTTTGGGATTCATCTTTCTAATTGTTCTTTGTCCAGGATGTTCTGGACAGAAGAATAAAAGTAGAGGAAAGCAAAATATTGCCAAACTCCTTAATAGGAAGCAATTTGGCAGGTAATAGTAAGAGAGCGCCCAACTAACATGGAAATATGCAATACATCTTTAAGTTCCCTGCTGATTTTTTGGTTAGCTATCAGAGCCAAGAATTTGAAAGGATGCTTGCATTTACGGCTGGTGAAGACTACAGAGAAAGTCTTTACTAAAGTGTGAGTTGGCTTTCCCCCAAACATTACATTACCCTTGAATGGAAAATTGATCGGATGACATATGGTGATAACATCTGCCACCCATGGATAAAGCCGTAGTGCCATGTGGGTGGTAATGGAAGCTGTAATAGTGAGGGTGGAGAATTTAATGACAGTATGTAACACTGACGAAAGTAACAGCAATCTGAAAGAAAGGAACAATTGCTGTAAATCTTAGTGAAGTGTCCTAAAGGATGATGCATCCTGTTCTTCCATAGTCATCTCAGAGGGAATGATGGAAATGAAAGATGCTTTGTCATTTTATTACCTCCAACTTGATCTCTGTTATAACCCTCTGGGAGGCATTTCTCCCAGATAGCATTTGGGTAGGCACTCTTTCCTTATCGGTACATAGATATTTATTACTAATCTGGCATGGTCATAGCAAGAAATCATAGCACATCAGGGTTATTTATATAAAAGACAAAAATGAGGGCCAACACATTACTTTTAAAGGTTTCTTTTATAAAATGTTTGTGTGGGAAAAAATCACATAATAAAAAACATACTATTTTAACCATACTTAACTGTGCTAAAGGCTTCTTTAAAATGTATTATTTAAATATAAATTTCCTGGAAGCAAAAGAAAACAAGTAGCAGAATAATTCCTAGTGTTTCATAAATGAACTATGTTTATTTGTTTTGTCCCTCTCATACAGGTAGCTCAGCTGGTAAAGAAGTCACCTGCAATGCAGGAGACCCTGGTTTGACTCCTGGGTCAGTGAGGTCCACTGGAGAAGGAATAGGGTACCCACTCCAGTATTCTTGGGCTTCCCTGGTGGCTCAGCTGGTAAAGAATCCGCCTGCAATGTGGGAGACCTGGGAAGATCTCCTGGAGAAGGGAAAGGCTACCCACTCCGGTATTCTGGCATGGAGAATTCCATGGACTGTATAGTCCATGAGGGTCACAAACAGTCGGACACGACTGAGCAACTTTCACTTTCACTTTCCTCATACAGGAAGAAAAGGTGTAGTACCTGCAGCTGCACATTGCAAACAGAAGAGTTTTGTTTGTAAAATAGCAAAAAGAACAAGGAAAATCTTGCCATGGTTATATGATAATGTGATGTTGGGCCAAAGTTTCCCATGGAATTCAAATATTTGAATTGGTAGCAGGTGCTCTGAGAGACTTGGCCAGTAAAATATTGTCAGGTGAACTTTCTGTTTCTCAAAATGGCCTTAATATCCTAATGCTGTTTTTAAAAGTATTCTTGATTAGTTCAACGTTTCCTTAAATTTCAAAGAACAACTTTTGGGTTTCCTCTTTCCTCAAGTAAAACAAAGCAGCAGCTGGTTCACCATGCAGCTCTGAACACTCAGCGGATGCTAAACTGACTCCTTCAGTTCAGTTCAGTTCAGTCGCTCAGTCGTGTCCGACTCTTTGCAACCCCATGAATCGCAGCATGCCAGGCCTCCCTGTCCATCACCAACTCCTGGAGTTCACCCAGACTCACATCCATCGAGTCAGTGATGCCATCCAGCCATCTCATCCTCTGTCATCCCTTTCTCCTCCTGCCCCCAATCCCTCCCAGCATCAGAGTCTTTTCCAATGAGTCAACTCTTCACATCAGGTGGCCAAAGTACTGCAGTTTCAGCTTTAGCATCAGGCCTTCCAGTGAACACCCAGGACTGATCTCCTTTAGGATGGACTGGTTGGATCTCCTTGCCGTCCAAGGGACTCTCAAGAGTCTTCTCCAACACCACAGTTCAAAAGCATCAGTTCTTCCAGGCTCAGCCTTCTTCACAGTCCAACTCTCACATCCATACATGACCACAGGAAAAACCATAGCCTTGACTAGACGAACCTTTTTTGGCAAAGTAATGTCTCTGCTTTTCAATATGCTGTCTAGGTTAGTCATAACTGTCCTTCCAAGGAGTAAGCATCTTTTAATTTCATGGCTGCAGTCACCATCTGCAGTGATTTTGGAGCCCCCAAAAATAAAGTCTGACACTGTTTCCACTGTTTCCCCATCTATTCCCCATGAAGTGATGGGACCCCATGCCATGATCTTCGTTCTCTGAATGTTGAGCTTTAAGCCAGCTTTTTCACTCTCCTCTTTCACTTTCATCAAGAGGCTTTTTAGTTCCTCTTCACTTTCTGCCATAAGGGCAATCAAATAGAGCAGAATGGCATGCCAGGGCCACTTTTTTTCATCCAGTTTAAAATTTTTCATCTACTTTAAACCAACCCAACTAAAATCACTGCATTTACTTACCACTCACATAGAGTTCTAAAATGTTTTCATTCTCTTAATTTTTCTCCCGGTCTCCATGGGAGCAAAAATGACATCAAGATTTTAAGTTCTGATCGTGGCTCAGATGGTAAAGAATCTGCCGGCAGTACAAGAGACCCAGGTTTGATCCCTGGGTTGGGAAGGTCCTCTGGAGAAGGGAATGGCAACCCATTCCAGAATTCTTGCCTGGAGAATTCCAGAGACAGAGGAAACTGATGGGCTACAGTCCATGGGGTCACAACACTGAACAACAAAGGCTTTCACTTTTCACTTTCACTCACCAAAGAGGATGCTGTCATGTTGAGACAGGAGGGAATGGCAGGGCACAACCATTAAGAGAATGACACAGCCATGGAGAAAAGCAGGACATGGGCAAAACAGGTTAGAACTGACTGGCCTCAAGATGGCGGAAGGCTCAACTTCCCATAAGACCTTGAGCCTTCTGTGCTCATTGTAATATAATACAGCATATCTAAATGACACACTCACAGGCACTGGGACAGTTCAGAGGCTGACCATAAAAGGCCAAAAAGTGAGTGGTGGAACAATTCCTGGAAATTCCCACTCCTCCAAAATAGACTATTCTTTCCACTCATTAGCATGTGAAAATACCTAGCCCATAAAAACTAACCACTTCAAATTTATGCACTCTCTCCTTCTAAGACAGACCACATTCTGCTACGGAAAGTGTATCTGCCTAAATAAAATTGCTTTCACCTTACTACAGGTTGCTGTTGAATTCTTTCCTACACAAAGCGAGAGACCTTGCTTGGCAGCTCCTCCTAGAAAATCTCCTGAGATGGCACCCCCTTCTCCTCCAATAACATGATTAATATTATTGTTGTTATTGTTATTTTTGCTGCTGCTGCTAAGTCACTTCAGTCGTGTCCGACTCTGTGCAACCCCATAGACGGCAGCCCACCAGGCTCCCCCGTTCCTGGGATTCTCCAGGCAAGAACACTGGAGTGGGTTGCCATTGCCTTCTCCATTGTGTGAAAGTGAAAAGTGAAAGTGAAGTCGCTCAGTCGCGTCCGACTTGTAGCGACCCCATGGACTGCAGCCTACCAGGTTCCTCCATCCATGGGATTTTCTAGGCAAGAGTACTGGAGTGGCTTGCCATTATTGATTGATAAAAATCAGTCTGCAGTTGTGAACTCATCTGAAGCAAAGGATTAAAAATAAACATAAGCTTGCATTTGTGCTCAGTTGTTCAGTTGTTTGGTCATATTCCACTCTTTTCGACCCATTGGACTGTAGCCTGCCAGGCTCCTCTGTCTGGGATTTTCCAGGCAAGAATACTGGAATAGGTTGGCATTTCCTTCTCCAGGGGATCTTCCTGATCCAGGGATCAAAACATGAGCTTAGAAAAAGATAAAAATGAGTAGGTAATGTTTTATGATATTTTTCTCATCTAAGTGAAGCAAATAGTAATTGATCATTCAGAGGCATATATAATTAGCTTTAAAATGTCTCAGCATCCAACCTTTGTTTTCTGAATTTCTCAGGAAAAAAGTGAGGCACATGCACTCACTTCAAGAGGAATAACAGAAGTTAAAAATGTTTGAAGTTTTCTCAGATAAAAGAATTAGATATACCAGTGAAATGGTAGAGAAAACAGGAATAAAGGTTAACTGTTGTCTCATTGTGAAGATAAAAACACACCTTAAAATTATGGCAACAGGGTATAGGTAAGCAAAGTCATAGGTCTTTATAAGTCTCCTGGCCCCCTACCTACATGGATCCCAGGCAAACCTCTTGGCCCTCTTTTTCTTTTTTGTAGTTGTTTTATTTTTATTTTTTAAATTGGAATCCTCTTGTTTTGCCATACTATCTGGTTCAAACAACTATGAAAAGAAATCTTTATCCTATCTCCAACCTCTAGGTCTCCCTTTGGGTTACCCTAATGACTGCATATTGAATATGGGCATTTTATAGATCCTTAGTTCTAGATTCTTTCCTTTTACTATTCCCCTCACTTCCACCAGGAGGTTCCTGATACTATAAATCTGCCCATAGTTTTATGAGACAATACTCCTCATTTCTCTTTATTAATGTTTCTATCTGTGCACTTTCTTCCAACCAAAACAGGATCTTGGGTTGGAAATTCTGAGAGTTCCTCTGGAAAACCTGATTAAGAAAATCTTTTTTCCTCAGTCTGCCAAGGCACACATTTTATGAGCTTCCTAGATAATTGGGCCTGAGAAATAACTTTTTTGGCAAAGAGTAAATTGGTCTCAGGCCAATACTGGGTCTCTAGGAAAGATTGCTTAAAAAGGAAATTCCAGGAGAGTTATAATGTGGGAGTGGCCAGTGACCAAACAGGCATGTTTTCCTTTTAAATGCCATTACTAGCATTGAAAAATATGTATTTTTCTGCAGATGAAAACACAGTTATGTCATGACTTCCTCCCATTTTAAGGCTCAGGCTCAGATTATGGAAGGAGGAAAAAACTCCATTTTCATGAGATGTTGCCCAGTGTATTCCATCCTCTACTTTAAATTCTGATGTGTGAAACAAACATGCATAGCCAGATAGCTCCCTAGTCACCACGCAGGTGCAGCTGCCGAACATAGCATGATTGCAACGAGTTTTGACACCAGCCATTTGTGCTTGAAGAAGTGTCTGATTTTTTACTTTCTCACGTGGTTTCCCACTCCTGTTGCAAGCGGGGGCTTTTATATAACACCCATTTTGGGTCAAATGACATCCATTTTTGGGAACCCACCAACACAAATGTTAATGATATGCAGATCTGGCCTTTCCTAAGATGGCATTGCATCAGCCAAACTTCATTTCCTGGGGAGGTTGCTAAGACAATTCATAACTCTTGCCAAATTTCATTAATGTGCTGAGTAGACCCAACGTTATCATATGGGTGTTTGTCAGAAGCCAAATCTCTGTACATGCATATTGATCATCTCCTTTTGGTGTATTTTTCCTGACTTCTAATTTCCATAAAAATAGAAAGTTTGAGGAGTCTCGACAATGTGTGTTCCCTTTCAACAATATCCATCACAATATTTTTATGTACTTTCTCACATGAAAGCCAAATAGCTCTGCAGTCTCAAGAGATAGTCTCGCATTTTAATGCAGACTCCAGTTCCTCTGTTGGTCTTGGGTTCTCTGTTTTTATAGGTCATAAAATCCACCTTTGTGAAAAGCAGATTTTTTCTCCAAAGTTGGCAAACTGGACACTTCCACCTCCATGTCTCACAAGGTGCATATCTATCCTGGCTGATCATTTGCCGTGGCTTTCACTTGATTTCTGGAATTCGAAGTTCATTGTAACTTTGTAATTATGGAATATTCTCTCATTTCCCTGCATTTATACATTTTATTTCCCCTGCTCTCTTCCACTGAAAAGCATGGCAATAATCTACTTAGTCGTAGAGCCTCAGACAAGACACTGCCTGGTCTGCAGCCTTTCCTGTTTCTTTCAGGGAGATTGGGGCAGTCTTTTTTCCCTTTGCCCATCATCTCTATTATAGAAATGTGATAATGGTTTCTTTCCTGCCTGACTCATGTATTATGAGATAATGGTTTGTTTCATGCATGTGGGCATACATGACTCTCAAATATTTTTTTAACTTTAACCCATTTTGGGTGGGGGGGACCTTTTGTTAAAACACGGCACCCCACTCCAGTACTCTTGCCTGGAAAATCCCATGGACAGAGGAGCCTGGTGGGCTGCAGTCCATGGAGTCGCTAAGAGTCGGACACAACTGAGCGACTTCACTTTCACTTTTCACTTTTCACTTTCATGCATTGGAGAAGGAAATGGCAACCCACTCCAGTGTTCTTGCCTGGAGAATCCCAGGGACGGGGGAGCCTGGTGGGCTACTGTCTATGGGGTCGCACAGAGTTGGACACGACTGAAGTGACTTAGCAGCAAACTCTACTTATGTCTAAATTCCAATGTGGAAAATAAAAGTACCTGATTACAGCAATAAAGTACCTCCTTATAAGAAGACTTGGGATATGGAATTATGTACACATTTTCTGTGGATAGGCATCACTGTTTTTGTTATGGACTGAAAGTTTGTTGTTGTTCAGTTGCTAAGTCATGTCCTACTCTTTGTGACCCCATGGACTGTAGCACGCCAGGATTCCCTGGTCTTCACCATCTCCCAGAGTTTGCTCAAACTCATGTCCATTGTGTTGATGATGCAATCCAACCATCTTATCCTCTGTCTATCCCTTTTCCTCCTGCCCTCAATCTTCCCAGCATCAGGGTCTTTTCCATTGAGTCTACTCTTCACGTCACCTACCCAGAGCAGACAATCAGCTTAAAGATTTACTGAGCATGGCTCTGCCCAGAAGAACAAGACCCAGTTTTGCCCACAGCCAGTCCCTCCCATCAGGAAGCAAGAACTGCAATCCCACAGCCTCCAGAATGAAAACCACAATCACAGAAAACTGACCAAAATGATCACATGAATCACAGCCTTGTTGTGGTGAAGGTGTGTGGTCCACTGGAGAAGAGAAGGGCAAACCACCTCAGTATTCTTGCCTCAAGAAGTCCATGAACAGTATGAAATTTCATGTCTCCCCCAAATTCATATGTTGAAGTTTTAACCATTTAATTCAGGAGGTGGGGGCTTTGGAAAGTGATTAGATTATGAGGGTGAAGTCTTCATGAATGGGAATATTTCCCTAGTTAAAGACTTCAGACAGCATCTTGTTCCTTCCACTGGGAAGCAGGAGCTCAGCAGAACCGGAATCTGCTTGCTCCTTGATCTCCGACTTCCTAGTCTCTAGAAGTGTGAGAGATAAACTTCTTTTGTTTATAAGCCACCCTGTGTTATACCAGCCTGAATGTACTAATACTTAAACTATAACCTGTATTAATCTTCAGGTAATATTGTAAAAATTATAGGCCAAAAATATTGATGCAAACACTGGACATTCCAGATGGATGGGGTTAAGCCAAAAATTTTATGACCAACTAAATATGTAATGCTGCTGCTGCTGCTGCTGCTAAGTCGCTTCAGTTGTGTCCGACTCTGTGCAACCCCAGAGACAGCAACCCACCAGGCTCCTCTGTCCCTGGGATTCTTCAGGCAAGAACACTGGAGTGGGTTGCCATTTCCAAATATGTAATGAAGATAAACTAAAAGTAATTCAAATTCAAAAGTAACAAATAACTTCAAATAAAAATCTCAGACCAAAGACATAACAAAATATTCTTCGCAAAAATTGAAGAAATTTCAAATATGTCTTTGTGTTTATGTGCAGTAGATTTGCAAATCTGCCAAGGTTTTTGAGGCAAATAGAACTTTGGGAGATTTAAAGTCACTGAATGGATTCTCAAAGCTCCCAGGAAAAGGACAAACATTCCTACTATTGCCTATGGTCTACTACAATCTGGTCTCTGATACTTCACAGATTTCATCAAATTTCATGCCGATTTCTCCTTAATAGAGGTTCTCAGCCATTTGAATTTCCTTTAGTTCCCTCTGCCTCACAGCCTCATCCTCTGTCTATGAATACTTTATTTAACCTCTAACCCCTTTTCCATTACATGCACCAATTTAAAACTTGTTTATACTTCAGAAAGCACCCAAGAAAAGGGCATGAAATTTGATGAAATCTGTGAAGTATCAGAGACCAGATTGTGGTGGACCATAGACAATGTTAGGAATGCTTGTCCTTTTCCTGGGCGCTTTGAGAATCCATTCAGTGATTTTAACTTTTTGAGTTGTTTTCTCTTACCCTGTCAGTTTATGTCTTGTTTCCCATGGTAGTTTTGTTCTAATGTCTCATATTTGCACTTCTGAGTACTAATTGCTATTTGTGTTTACATATCTGTGTAGTGATTTAGTTAATATCTGTCTCCTCAATTAGATCGTAAGCTCCATGAGGTGAGGGAAGGTTTTTGATGTACTCATCATTCAATCCCCAACATTCGGTACAACTTAATTAAAGCATGGGATCCAGATCCAAACCCTGATTCCAGTCCTGGCTCTAGAATGAAAACCTCCCAAGTTTAAGTTTCTTCTTTGATATTATGGAGTTAGAAATAACACCTTCTTTATGGAATTGTTTTGTGTGTGTGTGTGTTTAAAGAGACAATATTTATATTTATAATATATATACATATGTATATTTACATAGCGGCTTTCCTGGTAGCTCATTCGGTAAAGAATCTGCCGCAGTGCAGGAGGAAGATTCCCTGGAGAAGGAAAATGGCAAACCACTCCAGTATCCTTGTCTGGAAAATCCCATGGACAGAGGAGCCTGGTAGGCTGCAGTCCATGGGGTCGCCAAGAGTCAGACACGACTGAGCGACTTCACTTTCACTTTTGACTTTCACGCATTGGAGAAGGAAATGGCAACCCACTCCAGTGTTCTTGCCTGAAGAATCCCAGGGACGGGGAAGCCTGGTGGGCTGCCATCTCTGGGGTCGCACAGTGTCGGACACGACTGAAGTGACTTAGCAGCAGCAGCAGCAGAGTCCAGTACATATTATTTCACTGCTGATTTAAGTTTATGAATAGTTAATAATAGGAACCCCTGGTAATTTAGTTTTGAGTTTGAAATCCAACCCATGGACATTTCTATCATTCTTCTACCAGATGGAAGGAAACAGATTAGTATGGAGCTTAGCTCTGGAAGCTTCTTACAGGTCAGAGACTTTTATGCATCCTTAGGTCTTCACTGTTTAGCACTTGCCAGATGTGTAAAAAAGTGTTCCAAAATATAATTGATAAATAACACTACTTCATGTTGATTTATATTTGGGTCTAAGACCAAATGTATGGTGTTATTTCTGTCAATTTATCTGTTTATAGGAAATGGGAGATTTGTTCAATGAGGATAGGTTGGTGAAAGGGGTTATTTTATTACAACTTCAATAAACTTTAAAACAAAGTCTTCCTAAATTTTGAAATGATGAAATAGAGTCTAAATGCTTACACTCTTTTCTGTCAAAGTTCACAAAAAGGCAGAAACTAGCAAACCTCATGAGTCAGACACAATGGGTAGCAAACTGAATATAAGGCATACATTGAATAGAATGCTTAGTCTGAATACAGATTTCCTTTTTCCAAAAGTGAGAATAAACACTCCTAATAGAAAGAATTTAATAGCAGAAATGCCACTCTTAGTCACACAAGTAGTATCTGGCGCATATTAAGCACTCCACGGATCTCCTCTGAGAAAAGGAACAGAATGTGTTTATTTTGACCTCTCTTTTAAAATGTTTAGGTCTTCATGTTGCAGCAGAAGCAAAACAGTAACACAGCTTGAGCAAGTACAGCCCTAAAGAGTAAAACAGCATGAGCACGACAATTTGCACAGTACCAAGGTAAAAGCAGACACCGATAGTGCAGAAAGCATAGATGAAAGTCGCCGCCTACTAACTTCTGGAAATATTCAGACAAGCCCACCTAGGGAAAAAGGAAAGAAAAAAAGAAAGAAAGGAATAAAATGTCTGGTATTAGAAGTGCAAGGCTTGCAAATAAAGATTAACTAATTCCCACCTAGCTGGGGGTTTTTTATTATTATTTTATAGGGTGGAGAAATAAAGACATGAATTTTGTATATATATAAAAATCATGTACATGTACACACATACACCAAGCACACATATTTGTTCTTGAGCTGAGTCAAGACACTGGTTTTATCTTTCTTTTAAATTTATTTTATTTGCCATGCTGTGCAGCATATGAGATCTCAGTTCCCTGACTAAGAATCAAACCCGTGCCTCCTGCATTGGAAAGTGTTAGTTGCTCAGTTGTGTCCGAGTCTTTGCAGAAATGTACTCTTAGTCACACAAGTAGTATCTGGTGCATCTTAAGCAGTCCACGAATCTCATGGACTTTGCTACCCCATGGACTACAGCCCGCCAGGCTCCTCTGTGCCTGGGATTATTCCGGCAGGAATACTGCAGTGGGTTGCCATTTCCTTCTCCACTGCATTGGAAGGGCAGACTCTTAACCCCTAGACCACCAGGGAAATCCCAGTGGTGTTTTCTGTTTAGTAATAATTCTTAGAAAGAAACCGTTTTGATAAAGGTAATATGAAGGATTGATAAAGCATTCCTTGACAATATCCTTGTGTGTGTGTGTGTGTGTGTGTGTGTGTATCCTAGTGAGAAGGGATAGAATTTTTCTTGCTTTATTCCTTCACTTGCTGGGTAGGTTTGTAGGTGCAAACAAATCTATGAGGTTTGAACAGATTATCTAAACAGCTTTGTCAAAGAAAAGTAACCACTTTCTTTATTACTTAACTATTATGGAAAGGATGTAGAGAGTAAACTGTCAGAGTACCATATCATTATTTTCTTTCAAAAGCCAGTGTATTCCATAAGCACATGGTGAATATCAACAGAAACTGAAGTGATATGTTCATAATCCAACAGGATTTATTGCATTTTGGACTTTGTTAGTTTGCCAGATAGGAAAGAATTAAAGAGAGAGGAAACAAAATCAGAGGAAGACAAAAATTGTAAGAATGTGTAGTGCTTAGAATAAACAACTGAAAAGCATATTGATAAAAACCATATGGAAATAACAGCAGGAAGTATGGTTTACTCATAATTGTTCAGTTCAATAAAATATGTTTAAGCATTTTACAGAGTTAAACATGTATTATTTACTCATGCATTCAACTGACTTGAAAAATCATGGATTATATTTCTGAAAAGGGGAAAGTTTCATTTATAAAACGGAAAATAAACTCCATGCTTTTAGGCACCAGGGACTTTAAAAGCGTGATCTCATTTAATTACAGTGATGCATCAAGGTGGATATCATGACTCTAGGTCACAGGCAGGAAAAATGAGATCAGAGAAATTAATAAATTGAAGAAAGTGAAGAGGAACTAAAAAGCCTCTTGATGAAAGTGAAAGAGGAGAGTGAAAAAGTTGGCTTAAAGCTCAACATTCAGAAAACTAAGATCATGGCATCTGGTTCCATCACTTCATGGAAAATAGATGGGGAAACAGTGGAAACAGTGTCAGACTTTATTTTTTGGGGCTCCAAAATCACTGCAGATGGTAATTGCAGCCATGAAATTAAAAGACACTTATTCCTTGGAAGGAAAGTTATGACCAACCTAGACAGCATATTCAAAAGCAGAGACATTACTTTGCCAAAAAGATTCGTCTAGTCAAGGCTATGGTTTTTCCTGTGGTCATGTATGGATGTGAGAGTTGGACTGTGAAGAAGGCTGAGCGCCAAAGAATTGATGCTTTTGAACTGTGGTGTTGGAGAAGACTCTTGAGAGTCCCTTGGATGGCAAGGAGATCCAACCAGTCCATTCTGAAGGAGATCAGTCCTGAGTGTTCTTTGGAAGGCCTGATGCTAAAGTTGAAACTCCAATACTTTGGCCACCTCATGCGAAGAGTTGGCTCATTGGAAAAGACTCTGATGCTGGGAGGGATTGGGGGCAGGAGGAGAAAGGGATGACAGAGGATGAGATGGCTGGATGGCATCACCGACTTGATGGACATGAGTTTGAGAAAACTTTGGGAACTGGTGATGAACAGGGAGGCCTGGTGTGCTGCCATTCATGGGGTCGCAAAGAATCAGACACGACTGAGTGACTGAACTGAACTGAACGCAATAAGGAATAATAACACAGAAATATCTGGTCTCAAGAATGTATCACTAACATCTTTGAAAACCTTGAACTCTACAGTTTCTCATCAGTAAATGACATACACTCAGTATTTTGCACACAATAGGTGTCCACAGAGCCCTCCAGCTTTAATCACAGATAAGAAACCTGTGCCGTTTCAGGCTTCATAGACGTGAATATTCATATCAAAGAACTAAGTCTCCCACTAAGTTTCTCTTCCTAAGAAAGTTTTTCTTCCTTAGAATTGAAAGCTTAGTGGTAAACACAGATATTCATATCAAGTACTTGGTTAAAGGTGGCTACAGTAAGATTTTTTTATTTAATTTGAAGTAGGAGATAGATGGGGCCCTGGGCCAGGTAGATGATGATTGTCAAATGGAACAAAACTTCAGTTTTGTCCTCAATCGGGCAAGAATGATTCTTTTTTCCCTTCTTCCATTGCAATGGAGGGAATAGTAACGGGGTGGGGGAGGTGAGGAATTTGTTGCAGCAAAAACAGAAATGCATGAACAGCCTTTGGCACAAACTAGCCAAACAGGCCTGCAAGAGTTAAACAACTTGGTTATTCTTTAGCCATTACTATTAATACTAACAAACACTGGTAGCTGGACTAGGCCTTTACAAAGCTAATTACTCTCTCTCACAAAGCTAATTCTTCTCCCCCTAGCATTCTGCATTTCAGAAAGAAGGTCACTGATAATTTCAGGGACACAAGATTCTGCTGCTGAGTTGCCTGGTGCCAGCTGTGGTTATTCTGAAACTGCAGAAGAAAAAAAATGCAATCTTTCATGAGGATATAAAACCTCCCCCTATTCCCAAGAGACAGGGGCACAGTTCTTGAGGTGCTAGCCAGCTCTGTTTCTCTTTTGCTTGGCAAAAATAATAAAGCTACTCTTTATTTCCTCCAAACTGTCTCCATATGTCTGTTTAACATCAGTGAACAGGGAGTCAAGATTTTGGCAACAAAGTTTGAACAATCATTTCAAAGGAAAATGCTAAAATTGTTTAAGGAAGATTTGGTAATGTCATACCCATTAAAATAAAACATGAGAAAAATATAATAGGCTCATATCTTTTCCCAACATATTAGTATCTCAAGCCCATAGTATCAGTGTTTAATAATATGTTTGATAAAGTTTGATAAAACTTATTAATAAATAATAGAACACTATTATGTCATTTAAGTGACTATATATACATAGTAAAAGTGTATTTACTGATATGAAAAGAATTCATAATATGTACTTTATAAGCCAATTTTTTAGTGCATGTGTGTGTATATGCATACAGAGAATCCTCCTGCCAATGCAGGAGACATGGATTTGATCTTCATCTGGGAAGATTTCTGGGAGAAGGAAATAGTAACCCATTCCAGTATTCTTGCCTAGAAAATCCCATGGACAGAGAAGCATGGCAGTCTATAGTCCATGGAGTCACAAAGAGTCAGACACAATTTAGTGACTGAACAGCAACAACAGCAACAACATCAAATGTTTGTAATTTTATTTGTGAAGGCAAGGTCATGTCACATAGATTTCCCCCCTTTTTCTTTTGCTTTTTTGCATTTAAACTTTTCTACATAGTAAATATACACTATCTACAATTACATAATAGATTAGCATAGTACATAATTGCTTAAATGTCAAAACTTCATGGACATTAAAAATCCTCTGGTTAAAGCCAAAGGTTCCTTTTATGACTTTGAATCATTTTCAACACACAGATATCCCATTAAGTTGGAGGAGAAATAAGAGGTTTCTGCCAGGAAACCGAAGGCACCTTCCTGCTAGTGTGTTCTGTTAAAAAAGAAAAACATCAATCCTGGCACAAGTGTGGGGTGACATCTAGTGAAGCGTTGTTGCAGACAATTGCCGGGTTATGTCCTCAGGGCTCCCTCTCCTGCCTCCTTTCTTTCAGTACACAGTCCTCAATAATTGTTCTTTTACAAAGCATGCATGTTTCCCCAATATAAAGAAGAAAATCTAGAGTCATGCATTTAAGAGAGTCCACATTTTGTGGAATTTGGCAAGAGAGAGCTGTTCAGTTTGCCATGTAAATAACACACACTCTTTTCTGTGGAAAACAATGGTAGAGCTTCAGACTTTGGATCATGATATATCTAGCTTTTCATCTGTTAGTAGTTAATAAGATGACTCTAATTTTCTAAGGCTTCCTAGGTGGTGCTAGTGGTAAAGAATATGCCTGCCAATGCAGAAGACACAAGAGACACAGGTTTGATCTGCAGGACAAGAAGATCCGCTGGAGGAGGAAATGGCACCACACTCCAGTATTCTTGCTTGGAAAATTGCGTGGACAGAGAAACCTGGCAGGCTACAGTCCATGAGACCACAAAGAGTTGGACATGACAGAGCAACTGAACACACAGGTATTTGCTAAGGCTTAGGACAGGCAGGAAGTCAGTAAAGCCAGTGTTTGCAGTCAATCAACAGGTCACAGACCAACTCACCCCCCACCAACAATCTTGAGTTTTGGAGAACAGACAACTATCCCCATGGAGGGCCAACAGAGGCAAAATCAAATGCCTTGGTCCTTGGGTTCAAGACAAACAAGTTAGTGATCAGTACTGAAGCTCAAGACTGGACTAGCATGACCGGTAACTTAACGCTAAGCTATATATTAGTGAAATGGAAACTGTGGTATAAAGTCAGGATTGCTCCTAAAGAACTGGGTAGACAGTGGCCAAGTGCCCTTGGCAATGGGGAAAAATACTGCAGGCAGAACTTGGTATTATATGAAATAGTCCTCTGTAATGTTCTTACATAATCGTCTGCTAACTTAACACCTTAATTTAAGAGTTACCAAGATCTAATTTAAAGACTTGCCATGGGATAAATTATTAAATGCAAGTTTGGGATCGTATCTCTCTTCCGAGTTTTACAGAAAACTAAACCATAAGCAGAGATTTAAGCACAGGATATTGTGTGGCATCATACTCGTACTCGGAGAAGGCAATGGCACCCCACTCCAGTACTCTTGCCTGGAAAATCCCATGGATGGAGGAGCCTAGAAGGCTGCAGTCCATGGGGTTGCTGAGGGTCGGACATGACTGGGCGACTTCACTTTCACTTTTCACTTTCATGCATTGGAGAGGGAAATGGCAACCCACTCCAGTGTGATTGCCTTGAGAATCCCAGGGACGGGGGAGCCTAGTGGGCTGCCATCTATGGGGTCACACAGAGTCGGACACGACTGAAGCGACTTAGCATCAGCATACTCGTACTAAAAAAAATGAGATCCACTAAACTACAAAATTTAGAGGGTAGAATGGGGATGGGAAGTGATGAAAATGCAAATAGTTGGAGTCACATGACAAAACTTGCTACTCATCTTTAAAAAGCATTATCACATGTTATCAATATTTGCCCTAAAACATGGGGTTGGGGGCTTCCCTGGTGGCTAAGTGGTAAAAAATATCTGCCTACCAATGCGGGAGACATGGGTTTGATCCCTGGTCCAGTAATATCCCACATGCCACAGAGTGAGTAGGTCCATGTGCCAAAACTGCCTGAGCCCATGTGCTGCAGCTACTGAAACCCACTTGCCCTAGAGCCCATGCTCTGCAACAAGAGAGGCCACCGCAATGAGAAGCCCGCACATCGCAACTGGAAAGCAGCTCCTCCACGCCTAGCCCCAGTGAAACTACAGAAAAGCCCATGGTGCAACTGATGACCTAGCTCAGCCAAAAACAAAACAAATAATTTTTTAAGAAGCCATGAGGTTGGCTGAAGACTCTATTACTCTGGAAATTCAGATTCTAGTCAATAAATATCAAAAGAGTAGAATAAACAGCTTTCATACTGGAATAAAAATAAAGGCAGTAAAGCATTATACTCAAAATCTGGAGATTAAACAAAATTGCCTCAAATCAAGTTGAAGGTACCAGTATGTACCCATTAAACTAGAAAAAGCAATAAAGAGCCATCAGTGACAGGTTAGGGTATAAAAGGGTACGCTTATATATTTTAAATGACATTATAAATTGGTTCAAATTTTCTGTAGAGCCATTTGTGACAAAAGCTATACAATACTTTCTTTTCTTTGACCTAGTAATTGCACTTTAGGAAATATACTCCCAGAAAATAATCTAAAAGAAAACAAATAATTTGTTCCAAGTTGTTCATATGAAGCAATTTATGAAAAGGAAACTTTGAAAATACTCAAAAGTCCAACAATAAGTGATTGTCCAAGGAAAATGTTTAATATCATGGAACACTATTAATAGCCTGCCTGTTAAGCTGTATGAACTACCTTAAAATAGGCCCATCTTTTATAGTAAGTAAATGAAGTAAGAAGAAAATATACATGTGAAATTTTGTTAAAATCATACAAACATAAATTAATGTGCATGAAGGCCATTGTAAGAGACTTAAGTAAGAGAAGGGAGTGAATTCATTTTTCTTGATATATTGAGGACTTCTGCATTTCCATAATTCCAAGATATTTACATTTTTCATATATTTTAATCTCAGATCAGTCTTATGACACAGATATTATTTATATAATTTCTATTCAAGAAATCTATTTGAGTAGTTTGTCCACAGTCATACTGATGGACAAGTGACAAAGTGGGATTTGAACTCTGGGATTCCAAATGCCATAGCTTTTCAGTGTATCATGTAGAACACATTTCCTGAAGTTCTTTTTAAGACACACTAACCTCATCACATGACCCTCCAAGATAGATTGATTGGCTGAATACATTTGAAAAACATGCTAAAATATATCCTCTTGATATTAATTGGCATAATTTTTTGAAGTTTTAGAGCAATTAAGCCAGTTTACATTTAATTAAAACAGCATTTCCCAATCCTGTGAATTCTGTGTGTCTGTATGTGTGTGGTTGTATTTACACGAATACATGAGTGAACCAGGCACCTGCTAATAAACCATAGAACTGTAGGTCTGCAGAACACAGTTTGGGAAATACTGATTTAAAGTCTTGTGTTCACTAGATACATTCTTTTGAAGTTAAGTATTAAAATTTAAAATATTAAAATTTATAAAAGTTGATTATCTCTACTGTGTAAACCTCTAACTATAGACTCTCAGAGGATTAAATGTAAATTAGGGAATTATTCAGAGCTTCAGTGGAAATAAACATATATCCATATTTTCTTCCTGCTGTAAAGTGATAAGTAGCAACTCTAAATACTGGCACAGAAAATTACCAAAGACTCCCAGAGGTTGCTGCTGCTGCTGCTGTTAAGTCGCTTCAGTCGTGTCCAACTCTGTGCGACCCCATAGACGGCAGCCCATCAGGCTTTCCCGTTCCTGGGATTCTCCAGGCAAGAACACTGGAGTGGGTTGCCATTTTCTTCTCCAATGCATGAAAGTGAAAAGTGAAAGGGAAGTCGCTCAGTCGTGTCCGACTCTAGCGACCCCATGGACTGCAGCCTACCAGGCTCCTCCGTCCATGGGATTTTCTAGGCAAAAGTACTGGAGAGGGGTGCCACTGCCTTCTCTGCTCCCAGAGGTTAGTTACCCTTATAGAAGCAAATTCATGGCCATTTGTCCTGGTTATCCTGTAGATCAGGATAATAAGAATTTTGATGTTCTGAAGGTCTAATGTTATTAATAACTGTCCAAATGGACATTTAGGAAGAAGTAGAAGGTGAGGATTCTGAATCCATAAGGTGGCACATACCAGAAACAAACCTGACCCAGCACCTTGGGAGATGACTGAAATAAACAAACACTAAGAGCTGTAACCCTCCGAGGTCAAGTTTAGTCAGGAATGAAGTTCTCAGCACTGAGCGTGATTGAGAGGGCTGATGTTTTCCCAAACCCAACACTTCAAGGTGTGTGTCAGTGGCCATTCTAGAGCATTCAGCCTCCCTCTCTGTACCTGACCTATGTTAAAATTTGCTTTGACAACCAGCCAGCTCTTAAACTAAACCATCACAGATGTCACAGATAGATGGCTGGCTTGGGTATTTGGTTAATTCCATAATCTCCATCAGCCTTTCATGGCTCTGCAACTTCTTGTATTGCAAATAAATATATGCTTTAGGTAAAACTAGTGATTTGTTATGGAAATATAGCTTTAAGACAGGTTTCAAAGGATTATTCTCCTCCCTGCCAGCCAGAGTTCAGCCTCCCATGTAGAGTTCAGCCTCCCATGCACAACTCTGGTGCTATCTATGGAATGCTCTTATATTTTCTAATAGGTGGACTCTAAAGATGATGCTGTGAAAGTGCTGCACTCAATATGCTGGCAAATTTGGAAAACTCAGCAGTGGCCACAGGACTGGAAAAGGTCAGTTTTCATTCCAATCCCAAAGAAAGACAATGCCAAAAAATGTTCACACTACCGCACAATTGCATTCATCTCACATGCTAACAATGTAATGCTCAAAATTCTCCAAGCCAGGCTTCAACAGTATGTTAACCATGAACTTCACGATGTTCAAGCTGGATTTAGAAAAGACAGAGGAAACAGAGATCAAATTGCCAACATCTGATGGATCATCAAAAAGCAAGAGAGTCTCAGAAAAACATCTGCTTTATTGACTAGGCCAAAGCCTTTGATTGTATAGATCATAACAAACTGTGGAAAATTCTTCAAGAGATAGGAATATCAGACCACCTAACTTGCCTCCAGAGAAATCTGTATGAAGGTCAAGAACAACAGTTAGAACTGGACATGGAACAACAGACTGCTTCCAAATACGGAAAGGAATACGTCAAGGCTGTATATTGTCACCCTGCTATTTAACTTCTATGCAGAGTACATCATGAGAAACGCTGGGCTGGAAGAAGCACAAACTGGAATCAAGATTACCAGGAGCAATATCAATAACCTCAGATATGCAGATGACACTACCCTTATGGCAGAAAGTGAAGAAGAACTGAAGAGCCTCTTGATGAAAGTGAAAGAGGAGAGTGAAAAAGTTGGCTTAAAGCTCAACATTCAGGAAACTAAGATCATGGCATCTGGTCCCATCACTTCATGTGAAATAGATGGGGAACCAGTGGAAACAGTGTCAGACTTTATTTTTATGGGCTCCAAAATCAATGAAGATGGTGGCTACAGCCATGAAATTAAAAGACACCTGCTCCTTGGAAGGAAGGTTATGATCAACCTAGACAGCATATTAAAAAGCAGAGACATTACTTTGCCAACAAAGGTCTGTCTAGTCAAGGCTATTGTTTTTCCAGCAGTCATGTATGGATGTGAGAGTTGGACTGTGAAGAAAGCTGAGTGCCGAAGAATTGATGCTTTTGAACTGTGGTGTTGGAGAAGACTCTTGAGAGTCCCTTGGACTGCAAGGAGATTCAACCAGTCCATCCCAAAGGAAATCAGTCCTGCATATTCATTGGAAGGACTAATGCTGAAGCTGAAACTCCAATACTTTGGCCACCTGATGCGAAAAACTGCCTCATTTGAAAAGACCCTGATGCTGGGAAACATTGAAAGCAGGGGGAGAAGGGGACGACAGAGGATGAGATGGTTGGATGGCATCATCAACTCAATGGACGTGAGTTTGAGTAGGCTCTGGGAGTTGGTGATAGACAGGAAAGCCTCGCATGCTACAGCTCATGGGGTCGCAAAGAGTTGGACACAACTGAGCAACTAAACTGAATTGAACTGCGACCATGACCCTGAGCATGCCCAACAAGTGGTGCTTCCTTCTGTCAGTGTGCTAATCTCCTCTACTGCTTTGGGTCCCCAGAGAAGTGAAGGGACTTTAGACAAAAGCCACATAATCTGAAAACTGTTGTGCTGGTCAGGGAAATAGACACTGATAAAGAATTGTGAACTGATCAGCCTCGGCACTTATGATGCAATTATTAAACCACGGTTCACTCTTGGCTCACTCTTCAGTACCCAGCACATCACTATGGGACTGAGATGGACATATCACTCACATATCACTCCTGTCTAGTTACTGATGTAGGATGTTAGAGGATGCAGGGCAAGCACAGCTATGTGCACTTAGAGGAGTATTCACCCTACTTCTGGACATTTTGTTATTTCCAACATGTCTCAGTATCACTACACAGAAGTGGACTGGGATAGAATATCTGTGTGCCCACCTCCCAGATCAATTCAATCAGAATTGTTTGTTGGGAACTGGTTTTTTTTTTTTAAGTTTCTCAGATGATCTGGGCTGAGGACAACTGATATAGAGGGTCATTTTTATTTACCATTTCAAGTGTGCCTTGTTAGGTATTTTGTGATTTAGGCATTTCTTAATCTTTGCAGCCATACTCTCACTTTCAGATTTCAGCCATTTCTGGTCTTGTGTGGTTTGTGAGACAAACACAATGTGTGATGAGCCAGTATAACATAAAATCTTTTCAATGGTGAAAATTTTATCTAAAGAAATAGAAACTTTAATTTTCATAAGGAAGATCTGGATGAGTTTGCCGATGATCTACTGAAAATTCCTTGAGCCATTAGGGAAAAAATACTTTAAATGCAGAAAACAAAATGTGATGTAATAATGTAAATGCAGGGAAAGGGATTATTCTTGCAATTTCGGTACATAATTTTCTTTCTCTAAGTTACAAATCCTAAATCCTGATGCATCCATCAAAATAATAATCTAGTAATAGAAAAGATATCAATTTCCTTGCACTACTGAAACTTTAACTGATATTCAGAGACTGCTATGTTATTCTGCACAAAAGAACTTGGAGTTATTAAAAAATTCAGAGAACACAAATTAAGCGTTATTATTCTACTTGCCTCTCAGATGTTGGACTACTTACCTACTCAAACAAAGCTTCATTGGCACTTTCTAATCACAAAATAAATGCCTTCTGGCTTCCATCAGAGATATAGAACAGTTTCCAGACGCTTCATCTCTGCAGAGTACATGCTTACATACTTCCTTCCTGACTTGTTAAGAAAATATTTATATCAAGCCACCAACATTTATGGTTGAGGTACTGGAATTTTTGTTTAAGATCTGGGATGGTCTTAGGCAAGTTTTTATATTTGTCTGAATTTTATTTTCCTCAGCTATAAAATGAGAGTTTGGTCTAACCACATTTTGAGAACTGGTAGCTCATGGACTAATTTTGGCCTGAGGATATGTTTTATTGGACAAAGAGTACCTTTTTTTGTTTATTTTTTGGCTACACCTCATGGCATGGGAGATCTTAGTTTCTCCATCAGGGACTGAACTACAGCCCCTTCAGTGGAAGCTCAGAGTCTTAACCGCTGGACCACCAGGGAAGTCTTGGAATAAGAGTACTTTTTTGTGCGTGCATCAGTTGCCAGCATTTAAAAGATGGGATGTTACTGGGCAGCTATGTGTAAAAGAAAGAAACTAGAAAATTTTCTCATACCATATACAAATACAAACTCAAAACAGACTAAAGACTGAAATATAAGACCTGGAACATAAAACTCTGATTAAAAAAATAGACAGTAAACTCTTTGAAATCAGTTTTAGCAATATTTTTTTTTTGATCTCTCTCTGCAACCAAGGCAAGAAAAGCAAAAATAAATAAAGGGGAACTAATTAAAGTTTAGAGCTTTTCCACAGTGAAGGAAGCCATCAACAAAATGGAAAGGGAATTCCTCCATTTCTACTCAATGGAAAAAGATATTTACAAATGATATGTCTGATAATGGGTTAATGTCCAAAATATATATAAAGAACACATATAACTCAATATCAAACAATAAGCTACCCAATTAAAACATAGAGGACCTGAATAAGTATTTTTACAAAGAAGACAAACAGATGCCCAATAGGCACATGAAGAGATGCTCAATATCACTAAACATTCAGTCAGTTCAGTTCAGTCGCTCAGTCATGTCTGTCTCTTTGTGACCCCATGAATCACAGCATGCCAGGCCTCCCTGTCCATCATCAACTTCCGGAGTTTACCCAAACTCATGTCCATCGAGTCGGTAATGCCATCCAGCCATCTCATCCTCTGTCGTCCCCTTCTCCTCCTGCCCCCAATCCCTCCCAACATCAGAATCTTTTCCAATGAGTCAGTTCTTCACATCAGGTGGCCAAAGTATTGAAGTTTCAGCTTTAGCATCATGAGAAACCTTGGGCTGGAAGAAGTGCGAGCTGGGATCAAGATTGCCAGGAGAAATATCAATAACCTCGGATATGCAGATGACACCACCATTATGGCAAAAAGTGAAGAAGAACTAAAGAGCCTCTTGATGAAGGTGAAAGAGGAGAGTGAAAAAGTTGGCTTAAAGCTCACCATTCAGAAAACTAAGATCATGGCATCTGATTCCATCACTTAATGGCAAATAGATGGGGAAACAGTGGAAACAGTGTCAGATTTTATTTTTAGGGGCTCCAAAATCACTGCCGATGGTAATTGCAGCCATGAAATTAAAAGATGCTTATTTCTTGGAAGGAAAGTTATGACCAACCTAGATAGCATATTCAAAAGCAGAGACATTACTTTGCCAACAAACGTCCGTATAGTCAAGGCTGTGATTTTTCCAGTGGTCATGTATGGATATGAGAGTTGGACTGTGAAGAAAGCTGAGCACTGAAGAATTGATGCTTTTGAACTGTGGTGTTGCAGAAGACTCTTGAGAGTCCCTTGGACAGCAAGGAGATCCAACCAGTCCATCCTAAAGGAGATCAGTCCTGGGTGTTCATTGGAAGGCCTGATGCTGATGCTGAAACTCCAATACTTTGGCCACCTCATGCAAAGAGTTGACTCCCTGGAAACGACCCTGATGCTGGGAGGGATTGGGGGCAGAAGGAGAAGGGGACAACAGAGGATGAGATGGCTGACGGCATCACCGACTCGATGCACATGAGTTTGGGTGACCTCCAAGAGTTGGTGATGGACAGGGAGGCCTGGTGTGCTGTGATTCATGGGGTCACAAAGAGACAGACATGACTGAGCGACTGAACTGAACTGACTGAGTGTTTGTCTTATGTATTCAGATGCTGCTATGTTGGGTGCATAGATATTTACAGTTGTTATATCTTTCTCTTGGATTGAACTCTTAATCATTATGTAGTGTCCTTTCTTTTCTCTTATAATCATCTTTATTTTAACGTCTGTTTTGTCTGATATGAGGATTGCTACTCCAGCTTTCTTTTGCCTCCCGTTTGCATGGAATCTATTTTTCCATCCTCTCACTTTCAGTCTACATGCGTCTCTAGGTCTGAAGTGGGTTTCTTGTAGACTGCATATATATGTGTCTTGTGTTTGTATCCATTCAGCCAGTCTGTGTCTTTTGGTTAGATTAGGTAAACCATTTACATTTAAGGTAATTATTGATATATATGTTCCTATTGACATTTTCTTAACTGTTTAGGGTTGATTTTGTAGATCTTTTTCTTCTCTTGTATTTCTTGACTATATAAATCCTTTTAACATTTGTTGTAAAACTGGTTTGGTGGTACTGAATTCTCTTAACTTCTGCTTGTCTGAAAAGCTTTTTATTTCTCCATCAATTTTGAATGAGATCCTTGCCGGATACAGTAATCTTGTTTGTAGATTATTCTCTTTCAGTACTTTCAGTGCCATTCCCCTCTGGCCTGGAGAGTTTCTGCTAAAAGATCAGCTATTAAATGTATTTATAATAGCCAAAATATGGAAGGAAGTTAAGTGTCCATCAATAAATAAATGGATAAAGAAGATGTGATGTGTGTGTGTGTGTGTGTGTGTGTGTGTATATATATATAATAGAATATTAATCCACCTTTAAAAATATGAAATCTTGCCATTTGTGACCACATGGATGGACCTGGAATGTATTAGGCTTAGTGAAATAAGTCAGAATGAGAAAGAAAAATACTATATGTTTTCAATATATGTGAAATCTAAAAAACAAAACAAAGAACAAATATAATAAAACAGAAACAGACTCACAGATACAGGGAATAAACTAGTGGTTATCATAGGGGAAAGGGGTGGGGGAGGGACAAAATATATGAAGGGGATTAAGGGGTACAAACACTCAATTATAAAATAAATAAGCAACAGGGACATAATATATGGCTCAGGATTATAGTCAGTATTTTATAAAAACCTTGTGTGGCATATAATCTACAGAAATATCAAATCACTATGATGTACCCCTGGAACTAATATAATCTTGTAGGTCAGCATAACTTCAATTATTTTAAGTTTAAAAAATAAAATTAAAATTGAGATGTTTATGTAAAAATCCAGTTTTGAATTTTCTTGAAGGAATTGGCAGAGCTGGCCTACATGCTCTCTTGGCAATAACTACCTGCAGCTGAGTCTGCACTGCCTCCTTCAGGTGGGGCTTGTACTCTTCAAGACATCACAGTCCTCAGAGTGCCCACTTCATCCATACCCAGATCCAGGGGCACTGGAGATAGTAACCTTATAGTCTCTTAGGTCCCTTTCAGCTCTGAAATCCTATGATTCTCCTTTTCCTAAAAGACCAACACATAGAGCAGGAGACAATGAGAGAAGGATGAAAAGAAATAGAACAGAATGAGCAGAAAGAGGACTCTATCCAATTCCTGATTGAGTACTGATATATAATTCTCTTGGACAAGTGGACTTCATCACTTCAAAATTTTATTTTATTTATTCATTTATTTTTTTGCTGTACCCAGAAATTTTATCTATTTATTTATTTTTTCTTTTTATTTTAATTGGAGGCTAATTACATTACAATATTGTAGTGGTTTATTGACATGAATCAGCCATGGGTGTACATTGTCTTCCATCCTGAACCCCCCTTCCCACCTCCTTCCCCATCCCATCCCTCAGGGTCATCCCAGTGCACCAGCCATGAGTACCCTGTCTCATGCATCGAACTTGGACTGGTGATCTGTTTCACATACGATAATACACATGTTGCAATGCTATTCTCTCAAATCATCCCACCCTCGCCTTCTCCCACAGAGTCCAAAGGACTGTTCTATACATCTGTGTCTCTTTTGCTGTCTCACATATAGGGTCATTGTTACCACCTTTCTAAATTCCATATATATGTGTTAGTATACTGTATTGGTGTTTTTCTTTCTGGTTTACTTCACTTTGTATAATAGGCTCCAGTTTTATCCACCTCATTAGAATTGATTCAAATGTATTCTTTTTAATGGCTGAGTAATATTCCATTGTATATATGTACCACAGCTTTCTTATCCATTCATCTGCTGATGGACATCTAGGTTGCTTCCATGTCCTGGCTATTATAAATAGTGCTGTGATGAACATTGGGGTACACATGTCTCTTTCAATTGTGGTTTCCTCGGTGTGTATACCCACCAGTGGGATTGCTGGGTCATATGGTAGTTCTATTTCCAGTTGTTTAAGGAATCTCCCACACTGTTCTCCATAGTGGCTGTACTAGTTTACATTCCCACCAACAGTGTAAGAGGGTTCCCTTTTCTCCACATCCTCTTCAACATTTATTGCTTGTAGACTTTTGGATGGAAGCCATTTTGACTGGCGTGAGATGGTACCTCATTGCGGTTTTGATTTGCATTTCTCTAATAATGAATGATGTTGAGCATCTTTTCATGTGTTTGTTCGCCATCTGTATGTCTTCTTTGGAGAAATGTCTGTTTAGTTCTTTGGCCCATTTTTTGATTTCGTTTATTTTTCTGGAATTGAGCTGCAGGAGTTGCTTGTATATTTTTGAGATTAATTCTTTGTCAATTGCTTCATTTGCTATTATTTTCTCCCATTCTGAAGGCTGTCTTTTCACTTTGATTATAGTTTCCTTCGTTGTGCAAAAGCTTCTAAGTTTAATTAGGTCCCATTTCTTTATTTCTGTTTTTATCTCCATTACTCTGGAAGGTGGGTCATAGAGGATCCTGCTGTGATTTATGTCAGAGAGTGTTTTGCCTATGTTTTACTTTTAGAGTTTTATAGTTTCTCATCTTATGTTTAGATCTTTAATCCATTTTGAGTTTATTTTTGTGTGTGGTGTTAGAAAGTGTTCTAGTTTCATTCTTTTATGAGTGATTGACCAGTTTTCCCAGCACCACTTGTTAAAGAGATTGTCTTTTTTCCATTGTATATTCTTGCCTCCTTTGTTGAAGATAAGGTGTCCATAGGTGAATGGATTTATCTCTGGGCTTTCTCTTTTGTTCCATTGATCTACGACCAAGTGACTGATCTGATCTGATCTGATCTATATTTCTGTCTTTGTGCCAGTACCATACTGTCTTGATGACTGTAGGTTTGTAGTAGAGTCTGAAGTCAGGCAGGTTGATTCCTCCAGTTCCATTCTTCTTTCTAAGATTGCTTTGGCTATTTGAGGTTTTTTGTATTTCCATATAAACTGTGAAATTATTTGTTTTACTTCTGTGAAAAAACCGTTGGTAGCTTGACAGAGATTGCATTGAATCTATAGATTGCTTTGGGTAGTATACTCATTTTCACTATATTGATTCTTTCAATCCATGAACATGGTATATTTCTCCATCTATTTGTGTCCTCTTTGATTTCTTTCAACAGTGTTTTATAGTTTTCTATATATAGGTCTTTTGTTTCTTTAGGTAGATTTATTCCTAGTATTTTGTTCTTTTTGTTGCAATGGTGAATGAAATTGTTTCCTTAATTTCTCTTTCTGTTTTTTCATTGTTAGTATATAGGAATGCAAGGGATTTCTCTGTGTTAATTTTATATCCTGCAACTCTACTATATTCATTGATTAGCTTTAGTAATTTTCTGGTGGAGTCTTTAGGGTTTTCTATGTAGAGGATCATGTCATCTGCAGTGAGAGTTTTACTTCTTTTCCAATCTGGATTCCTTTTATTTCTTTTTCTGCTCTGATTGCTGTGGCTAATACTTCCAAAACTATGTTGAATAGCAGTGGTGAGAGTGGGCACCCTTGACTTGTTCCTGACTTTAGGGGAAATGCTTTCAATTTTTCATCATTGAGGATAATGTTTGCTGTGGGTTTGTCATATATAGCTTTTATTATATTGAGATATTTTCCTTCTATGCCTGCTTTCTGGAGAGTTTTTATCATAAATGGATGTTGAATTTTGTGAAAGGTTTTCTCTGCATCTATTGAGATAATCATATGGTTTTTATCTTTCAATCTGTTAATGTGGTGTATTACATTGATTGATTTGTGGATATTAAAGAATCCTTGCATCTCTGGGATAAAGCCCTCTTGGTCATGATGTATGGTCTTTTTAATATGTTGTTGGATTCTGTTTGCTAGGATTTTGTTAAGGATTTTTACATCTATGTTCATCAGTCAAATTGGCCTGTAGTTTTCTTTTTTTTGTGGCATCTTTGTCTGGTTTTGGTATTAGGGTGATGGTGGCCTCATAGAATGAGTTTGGAAGTTTACCTTCCTCTGCAATTTTCTGGAAGAGTTTGAGTAGGATTGAGTTGGATAGGTGTTAGCTCTTCTCTAAATTTTTGGTAGAATTTAGCTATGAAGCCGTCTGGTCCTGGGCTTTTGTTTGGTGGAAGATTTCTGATTACACTTTCGATTTCCATGGTTGCGATGGGTCTGTTAAGATTTTCTATTTCTTCCTGGTTCAGTTTTGGAAAGTTATACTTTTCTAAGAATTTGTCCATTCCTTCCAAGTTGTCCATTTTATTGGCATATAGTTGCTGATAGTAGTTCCTTATGATCCTTTGTATTTCTGTTTTGTCTGTTGTGATTTCTCCATTTTCATTTCTGATTTTGTTGATTTGATTCTTCTCCCTTTGTTTCTTGATGAGTCTGGCTAATGGTTTTTCTATTTTGTTTATCTTCTCAAAGAACCAGCTTTTAGCTTTGTTGATTTTTGCTATGGTCTCTTTTGTTACTTTTGCATTTATTTCTGCCCTAATTTTTAGGATTTCTTTCCTTCTATTAACCCTGGGGCTCTTCATTTCTTCCTTTTCTAGTTGCTTTAGGTGTAGAGTTAGGTTGTTTATTTGATCTTTTTCTTGTTTCTTAAGTTAAGCCGATATTGCTATGAACTTTCCCCTTAGCACTGCTTTTACAGTGTCCCATAGGCTTTGGGTTGTTGTGTTTTCATTTTCATACGTTTCTATGCGTATTTTTATTTCTTTTTTGATTTCTTCTGTGATTTGTTGGTTATTCAGAAGTGTGCTGTTTTAGCCTCCATATGTTGGAATTTTTAATAGTTTTTTTTTTTCCTGTAGTTGACATCTAATCTTACTGCATTGTGATCAGAAAATATGCTTGGAATGATTTCAGTGTTTTTGAATTTACTAAGGCTAGATTTATGGCCCAGAATGTGATCTATCCTGGAGAAGGTCCTGTGTGCACTTGAGAAAAAGGTAAAATTTATTGTTTTGGGGTGAAATGTCCTATAGATATCAATTTGGTCTAACTCATCCATTGTATCATTTAAAGTTTGTGTTTCCTTGCTAATTTTCTGTTTATTTGATCTATCCATAGGTGTGAGTGGAGTATGAAAGTCTCCCACTATTATTGTGTTATTGTTAATATCCCCTTTCATACTTGTTAGCATTTGCCTTACATATTGTTGTGTTCCTATGTTGGGTGCATATATATTTATAATTGTTATATCTTCTTCTTGGATTGATCCTTTGATCATTATGTAGTGTCCTTCTTTGTCTGTTTTCACCTTTATTTCAAAGCCTGTTTTATCTTGATATGAGTACTGCTATTCCTGCTTTCTTTTGGTCTACATTTGTGTGAAATATCTTTTTCCAGCCCTTCACTTCGATCTGTACGAGTCCTTTGTTTTGAGGTGGGTCTCTTGTAGACAGCATATATAGGGGTCTTGTTTTTTTATCCATCCAGCCAGTCTTTGTCTTTTGGTTGGGGCATTCAACCCATTTATGTTTAAGGTAATTATTGATTAATATGATTCTGTTGTCATTAACTTTGTTGTTTTGGGTTCGAGTTTATACACCCTTTCTGTGTTTCCTGTCTAGAGAAGATCCTTTAGTATTTGTTGAAGAGTTGGTTTGGTGGTGCTGAATTCTCTCAGCTTTTGCTTGTCTGTAAAGCTTTTGCTTTCTCCTTCATATTTGAATGAGATCCTTGCTGGGTACAGTAATCCAGGTTGTAGGTTTTTCTCTTTCATCACTTTAAGTATGTCCTGCCATTCCCTTCTGGCCTGAAGAGTTTCTATTCAAAGATCAGCAGCTGTTATCCTTATAGGGATCCCCTTGTGGGTTATTTGTTATTTTTCCCTTGCTGCTTTTAATATTTGTTCTTTGTGTTTGATCTTTGTTAATTTGATTAATATGTGTCTTGGGTTGTTTCACCTTGGGTTTATTCTGTTTGGGACTCTGGCTTTCTTGGACTTGGATGACTATTTTCTTCCCCATTTTAGGCAAGTTTTCAACTATTATCTCCTCAAGTATTGTCTCATGGCCTTTCTATTTGTCTTTTTCTTCTGGGACTCCTATGATTCAAATGTTGGGGCATTTGACATTGTCCCAGAGGTCTCTGAGGTGGTTCTCATTTCTTTTAATTCTTTTTTCTTTTTTCCTCTCTTCTTCATTTATTTCCACCATTCTATCTTCTACGTCACTTATCCTATCTTCTGCATCAGTTATTCTACTATTGGTTCCCTCCAGAGTGTTTTTGATCTCATTAATTGCATTATTCATTATTGATTGACTCTTTTGTTTCTTGTAAATCCTTGTTAAGCTTTTCTTGTGCCTTCTCAATCCTTGTCTCCAGGCTATTTATCTGTAACTCCATTTTGTTTTCAAGATTTTGGATCATTTTTACTATCATTATTCTGAATTGTTTTTCAGGTAGACTCCCTATCTCCTCCTCTTTTGTTTGGTTTGGTGGGCATTTATCATGTTCCTTTACCTACTGAGTATTTCTCTGACTTTTCATCTTGTTTAGATTGATGTGTTTGGGATGGCTTTTCTGTATTCTGGCAGTTTGTGGTTCCTCTTTATTGTGGAGGTTCCTCCCTGTGGATGGTGTTGGATGAGTGGCTTGTCAAGGTTTCCTGGTTAGGGAAGCTTGTGTCAGTGTTCTGGTGTGTGGAGCTGGATTTCTTCTCTCTGAAGTTCAATGAAGTGTCCAGTAGTGAGTTTTGAGATGTCTGTGGGTTTGGTGTGACTTTGGCCAGCCTGTATATTAAAGCTCAGGGCTAAGTTCCTCTGTTGTTGAAGAATTTGTGTGATATGACTTGCTCTGGAACTTGTTGGCTCTTGGGTGGTGCTTGGTTTTAGTGTAGGTATAGAGGCTTTTGGATGAGCTCTTATTGATTAATGTTCCCTCTAGTCAGGAGTTCTCTGGTGTTCTCAGGTTTTGGACTTAAGCCTCCTGCCTCTGGTTTTCAGTCTTATTCTTACAGTAGCCTCAAGACTTCTCCATCAATACAGCATCAATGATAAAACATCTAGGTTAATGGAGAAAAGATTCTGCATGATGAGGGACACCCAGAAAGGTTCGCTGAGTTACATGGAGAAGAGAAGAAGGAGGAGGAGATAGAGGTGACCAGGAGGAGAAGAGGGTGAATCAAAAGGGGAGAGAGCAATCTAGCCAGTAATCAAATCCCTACGTGCTCTCCACAGCCTGGAACACCCAGAGAGGTTCACGGAGTTACATAGAGAAGAGACGAGAAGAGGGAGGAAGGAGATAGAAGTGACCAGGAGAAGAAGAGAGGGAGTCAAAAGGAGAGAGACAGATCTAGCCAATAATCAGTTCCCTAAGTGTTCTCCACAGCCCGGAATACCCAAAGAGATTCACAGAGTTGGGTAGAGAAAAGAGAGGGGAGGTAGGAGATAGAGGTGACCTAGGGGAGAAAAAGGAGAGTCAAAAGGGGGAGACAGCAATCAAGCCAGTAATCACACTCCTAAGTAAAAATGGGTACTGAAGATTGGATTCTTAAAGGTACAAAATTGATAACAAATACCAAAAAGCAAGATTAAAATCCTAGAGTAGAGGTTAGACTCTCAAAAATACAATATTAAAAAAAAAATCACAAAAATTATAAAAAATATATGTGAAGTTTGCTTTAAAAATAGGGTCTTTTTTTTTTTTTGCAAGGTAATAGGTTATAAAAGAGAAAATTAAAGGAGTAATAGAGGACTAAAATTTAAAAAAGTTTTTAAAATGATAATAGTAAAAATATATCTAGGAATTTCTCTGGTGCTGTTGCAGGCAGTGTGGGGTCAGTTCAGTTTCAGATAGTTCCTTGTTCCAGCTTATACTTCGCAAGATCCATAGGCCCCTTCCAATGTAGTCAGTGCTAGCTACAAGGTTTTAATCTGTTGCACCTGTCACTTCCAAAGCGGTTCCCTCTGTTTATTTTGGCTTCTTCTGTTTGCAAGTCTCTTCAGTGTCTAATTTCTGCCCTGACACAAGGGGGCAAAGGTGGTCACTTATTTAGGTTCACTTGTTCAGTTGTGCTGTGGGGAGGGAGGAACACTGCAAACAAATATCACTGGCGTGTGTGGGGAGTGCTCGCAGTGTCTTGGCCACACTGGGTTTGCCCCCGCTCACCGCATGCCTGTTTTCCCAGTCTATGCTACTCAGGCTCCAGGTTGCTCTGCAGGGGAACTGTCTAAAGTGGGCCCTGGGTTGCCTGTACTTCCCAGGTCTAAGCTGCTCAGGTTCAGGTTCTCAGGTACTCCACAAAGGTGCAGACTCAGTTGGGTCTGCGTTTTTTGCCCTTCCCAGGTCTGAGCAGCTCAGGAGACCAGGTGCTTGGCGAGGGCACACTCCCCAGGTGCCGTGCGTCTTGTCGCCTCCCCAGTCCCAGCTGCTCGGTTTCCGGGTGCTCAGCGGGAGTGCCCTTTCCGGTGAGCCATGTGCCTCTTCTGGGGAGTTGATCTCTGGCTGCGACCCTCCCAGCGGATGTTAACCGTCCAGGATCCCAGGAAGACTTGGTTAGCAACTAGGAGGCTGCTCGCAGTTTGGTAGTGGATGCCATCTCTGGGGCCGAGATTGCCCCTTTCAGGCTCTGGCCGTTGCTTGCCCGCCTCCCTGCCTCCAGTGAAGGATGGGCCAGTCTGCTGCTGGCTAGCTCTCCTCTGATATTTGTTCAATCCTTTTTTCTGTGAACAGGCTAGCAGTGCCTTAGGTTAGGGCTTTTCGCGGGAAATTTCTCTCTCTCTCTTCCTTTCTCTCTCTCTCTCTCTGGCTATCCCACAGTTTGGGTTGCTATTTCACATTAGCTGCCTCACATTGCCCTCAGGGCATTCAGGCCTGGTCCTTATCCTATGCAATGCAGCCTGCGCCTCCATCGTTTGGGCTATTTCTCTGCTGGGAGTTGCCGTTAGGCACGTAATCTGTGGGGTTTATTTATTTATTTATTTTTCCTCCTGGTTATGTTGCCCTCTGAGATTCCAAAACTCCCCACAGACCCACTGGTGAGAGGACTTCCTGGTGTTTGGAAACTTCTCTTTTAGTACTCCCTTCCAGGATGGGTCTCTGTCCCTAATTCTTTTGTCTCTCTTTTTATCTTTTATATTTTGTCCTACCTCCTTTCAAAGACAATGGGCTGCCTTTCTGGGTGCCTGGTGTCCTCTGCCAGCATTCAGAAGTCGTTTTGTGTAATTTGCTCAGCGTTCAAGAGTTCTTTTGATGAATTTGTGAGGGAGAAAGTGGTCTCCCTGTCCTATTCCTCTGCCATCTTAGGATCGCACCCACACTTCAAAATTGTAAATAATAATTTCAGAGGCAGTGGAGGATGAGAAAAACCTAGGAATATCACTGTTGTATTTACCCAGTGATGCAGAGCTGAGAGAAATGTCAAGGCAGAAAGGTAACTACTGAATTTCACTTTTGCTTTATTTTAAAATGTAGATTAGTTTTTTTTCATATTACAAAAATTTATTAACTTTAGAATCTGGAAAATTCAGAAATGTAGAAAGCAATACATGATTAATATTTGCTCAATTGAAATATACAGGAAGATAAAATATTTTATTTTAATTGATTAATCAAGAATTTGTTGTGCACCTATGTTTAGGTTAGGCATTACAAGGGATACAAAGACAAACCAAAGAAATAATATTGAACTTTAGGTAGCATATAATCTACAAGTAAGAAACAATAAAAGTACATACACCCCTTATGCAGTACAATAAGATGCAACTGGTAAAAGGAAAATACCAAATATAATTAATTCAAGGTGTATAATTCAGCAAAAGTTGCAATGAAAGAATATAAAGAATTTTTATTTTCTTGGAGAAAGAAAAATGAAAATATTTTCAAATTTTCATCGAGTTATAGCAAATTAAAAAATAATCAATTAAAATGGAACAATTGCATATCAATATGATGTGTATTTGTTGTTTAGTCACTAAGTCATGTCCAATTCTTTGGGACTCCATGGACTATAGCTCACCAGGCTCCTTTGCCCACGGGATTTCCCAGGCAAGAATACTGAAGTGAATTGCCAGTAAATTGTCATTTCCCTCTCCAATGCTTCTTCCCAATGCAGAGATTGAACCTGAAGCTCCTGAATTGGCAGGCAGATTCTTTACCCCTGAGCCACCAGCGAAGCCCCGTGGTGCATATACCTGATTATATTTAATCAAAACTATTCCAAAGCAATAAATTTAAAATATTGCAAAAACAAGTAGAAAATGGAGCCCCTCTCTACTTACTTTTGTAGTAGAAGAAATGCCGTTAGATTTTACAGCTTCCTAGATGAACATTTTACTTTGACCCTGACTTCATGGGACCTAGAACGGAAAGTAATAATTTAGAATACCTCTTTTGAAAGATTTCCCTTTTCATCTAGGTCATAAATTAACCAGAATATGATTTCAGTATGTTATGAGTATTTGAGAGAAAAATGGTCATGCCCTGACATACACTGGTAGGAAAAAAAAAAACAAAACAGACAGACAAAAAAAAAAAAAACTTGTTCCTGATTTAATTTAAAAATGATAATTGGTTCATTTTTCAAAGGCCTTAATTCTGAAAACATTTTACCATAGCATTTTTGTGTATGTAAAACCTAATGATGCCCTAGATAACAAGTTTCCAAATAAAATTACCAACAATTAGATGTTACATACATTGCTTTCAAGTCTACAGTGTTATTAAATTATCACTGCTTTGCAAATTAATACTTGCTTTCCTTTTTGTAAAGTGACCAAGGGGAAAATAGGTTCAAAATGAGTGCAAAACCATGACTATGAATCACCAAAATTTGTGGCTCTTTTCACCTGGAATCATCTTCTCCTCCATGAAAAATATGGTTTATAAGAATAATAAAACATTTTCCCCAGCTTTTTATAGTTTTAAAGACTGATATGCTTACCAAAGGATCTCTATTTGTTTAGAAAATTTAGTGGAAATAGCATACTGTCCACTGGATAAAGCATGTTTAATAAATGTGATCCTGCAAATTTACTGCTGATTTATCAAACTACAGTTGTCAATTTATTCAATTCCTTTAGTGGATCAGCATTTCCATTACTGAGAAAAAAGGTATACCTCTGAGCTGTATACTATTCTCTGCAGACAGAAAACTGTGGTTGTCATGGCAACTGCAAACTGTGCAGAGTCTGTCATGACCCAGTAACAGTATAATGGAAAACATCTGCTGGGAAATCACAGACGGACTGGCACAAGGTCTTTGGGAGGAAGTATTTGTGAGAATTTAACCTTAAAATATTTCCTCAATTCTAGTCTCAGATTCCCCCAATACAAATATTTAAAAAGGTTCTATCCTTGCCAATATCTGCAGCACATAACTTAAAGGAAACACAGAGAGAAGTTTTTTTTCATTGTCAACAGCACAACTTTTAATAAATTAAGTTAGTTTTTAAATATGAAATTATTAAAAAACCTTTTCTCCCCACAAAAATGGGACAGGTAATTTTCACGATTTGACCTCAACCAGCAGCATTCAACATCAGTGTGCATCAGAATTATCTTCAGGTCTCCTTATACCACAAAGTGCTCAGCCCCGTCCCAAAGTTTCTGATTCAGTGAGTGGGGTGGGATCTGAGAACCTGTATTTCTAAAGTTTCCAAGTGATGCTGTTGCTGCTGGCCCAAGATCCTTATTTTGAGAACCACAGATCTAAGCTAAGAATCTCAAAGAATTCTTAAAACTTTGCTAGCCATGGAATCGTGTGAAGAATAAGAAAAGTGTCAGTTTTTATTTAAAAAGTTCACTTCAATGATGGAGACTGCAGTGGTTTTCATACCGGTTCCTGCCTGAGAAATCGCTTTAAAAATACAAAAGTCCGGGTCCTATTCCTAGAGATTTTAGTTGCTTTTGGATGGAATCCAGTTTCTGAATATTTTTAACAAGCATCCCAAGTTAATTCTGATATACGCCTATTTCTCTACTTTGCTTGGGAATCACTGATTCAAGACAAGTTGTCATTTTGTAGTGTATAGCTGTAAAGCTTGTTTTAAAATCTCCCATCATTGCCCCAGTAGGTCTGGATGGGACTCAGGAATTGAAATTTTATCAAGAAACACCAGGACTTGGTGAAGGGGATGAACAACATCATTCTTCAAAGTGAGCTGTTCAAGACATCTATTTGAGATGGGGAAAGAAGAAACTAAAAATATTTTATTTTAATGTAAAAACTAAGAAAGGCATTAGGTTTTTCTCATACTCTGGCCCTCAAAATGAACCCATCAGCCTGGCCAGTCATGAGTCACCTACTGTGGAAGGAAAGGTGGATCTTTAGCATGGAGAGGTTGATAGCAACATTCTCATCAGTTAACATTATTATAACACAAAGCAGTTCACTGAGACTCATTTAGGTGAACATATGGATTTTTTTCCCCCTGATTTTCACTGACCTAGGTCTTCAGAAAATGGACTAATGGCTTAAAAGGAATTGAGATTGATTGAAGACATTGTGAGTAATGCAACCACAAGTAAGCCATCTGAAAATGATATTGCTGACACATTTCCTACTCTTAATGCAATTTATTTCCCAACCTAATTAAGAGGAATAATCTACTAAGATCCAAGAAGTTGATCAATAAAAAGAACTCTTTTTCTGAAATAAATGCAGGCTGTGGAAAGAGCATTTTGAAAATGGATGTTTCTATCATTACATAATTTTGTTGCTAAAAATCTGCATACTTAAAAACACAGAAAATGAATTTTCTACCCTGAAAATCTTCAAAAGTGACTCAGTGGGTTTTGAACCATTATTTAAAGATATAATTAACATTTGATTAGTTTATAAGAAAAACTGACAGACTTTAGGGGAAGATTAAAGCTTGCTTGAATTTCAACAAAAATCTTTAGTGGACAATATAGAGAAATGAGTAGGATGATTTCATATGCAAAGTAAAAAAAAAAAGATATTTTTTCCATTTGTATCTCCATCTTTTTTTTTTTTTGGTCAGCTAAGATGGGTCACTAAACCCAAATATCTAAGCAAACTGAACTTAAACTCATATCTGCAAATTCCTACATTATAAAACATTAGGCTGAAATATTTTTTATAAATAAAAAAAGCATATGAAATATTGGTTTTGTCCCCATATCATACTATATATTGTTTATCTTCAAAGAAAAATAGTTTTGTTATTCTTTATATTAAAATAGTTATTAAAATATTTGTGGATTTCTCAGTTCAATTTTTAAAAACTTCTATTGCATCCTTTGTAATTTAAGGAATATATAAATAAATTTATTTATGGCATAAGTAAATATCCATGTGCTGAGGATATTTGTTTGAAAATACTGACTTTCAGAAGCTGGATTAGAGAGAGTATTTTTCTTAGAAATCTGTTAATAAATAAGAAATTCTTTCTTTTCTCACCTGTGGATTAGAAATATGTGCCAATAGATGGTAACAAAGTGAATATTAGTTATTTGAGTATTATAAGCATTGTCTTAATGCTACCTCTTATAGATGTTAAAAACTTTGGCAATTATTAATTAGTGGGTCCAAAGTAGCTGACATTTATTATTCTTTTTGTAGCTAAATAGTGTTTAGTGTCAAAGAAAGGTTTTGGCATCACAGTTGAGTGAATAGTCATCAGGATCTTGAAATTGAAAATTTGTGAAATAAAATGAATATTTTAACTAAATTATATTAACCATTTGGGAAACTGGTGACAGATTCATCAATGAAAAACAAATGCCATTTGCTTTTCTACAATAGACTGAATAGACTTAGAGCAATGAACATGATAAATACTTTTTAAATGGTTACAAAAATTACACACACATGATCACCCCAAATGGAATGCACAATCTAGTTGGAGAGAGAAGACAAAAAAGTGTACCCCATGTGTCTTTTTACCTGAGGGGAAAGAATATCATATGACTGGGTCTTTAACAGTCCGTCTACACCAGGGGAACGTGCACACTGTGGGTACTGAGGAAAGTTCTCGCCACTTTGTGCGTGCATGCTCAGGTGCTTTAGTCATGTTGGACTCTTTGCAACCTCATGGACTGTAGCCCGCCAGGTTCCTCTGTCCATGGGATTCTCCAGGCAGGAATCCTGGAGTGGCTTGTCATGCCCTCCTCCAGGGGATCTACCCAACCCAGGGACTGAATCCAGGTCTCCTGTGCCTCCTGCACTGCAGGCGGATTCTTTACCACTGAGCCACCAGGGAAGCCCTCTCACCACTTCAAATAATAGCACAGGCAGCAAGGAAATGCTGTGAGAGTGTTTATGTCATAATGAAAAGAATGGAACTCTAGCACCACCTCTAGATAAGCCTATTTGTTTTCTACTGCTGTGTAACAGTTTACCAATGATTTAATAGCTTAAAACAAGCTCCACTTATTATCTCAGTGGCTATAGGTCCAAAGTCCTGGCAGCATATTACTGTATTCTCTGCTCAATCAAGCTGTCTGTAGAGCTGGAGTCTCATCCAAGTTCCAGAAATCTCTTCTTGCAATTTGGTAGAATTTGTTTCCTTGTAGAACTCATAGTGACTCATTCTTCAAGGTCAGAAGAATGGCTTTCTTAGAGGCCATCTCTAAAGGGCTCACTTTGATTAGATCAAATCCAGGAACAATCATCTCCATTGTTTACTAATTTCAGTTAAATGTGAGATATGACATAGAAAATAAAATTTCTTATAATGAAAAACATTGTGGAAAAGAAATTTTATTTAAAAAAACTTTTTGTTCCATTGGCAGAGACATATAGGTATAGAAAAATTGCATTTCTAAACTATTCTCTGCAAAGTCTTATGAGTTCTTTGTTGTTTAATCACAAAGTCAAGTCCAACTCTTTGCGACCCTGTGGACTATAGCCCACTAGGCTCCTCTGTCCATGGAACTCTCCAGGCAAGAGTACTGGAATGGGTTGCCATTTCCTTCTCCAGGGATCTTCCCAACCCAGTGATCAAACCCATGTCACAGGATATTATATTCAATATCTTGTGATAACCCATAATGGAAAAGAATATTAAAAAAAAAAAAAACCTATATAACTGAGGACGGTGAGATTTATATTCAATATCAATTTTTAAAAATGATAAAAACCTTGTCAGCTAGGAATAATGGAAAAGAATATTAAAATAAAAAAAAAAGAGACTCAGTTCCTAGGCAGGTTGATAGGAGTCTATATAACTCAAGGAGGAAGAAAGGGCAAACTTTTTCTTTCTCACTTTGATTATATCAATGGTATCCTGGAGGACAGTTCTGGATTAAGGACAGTCTTTGATTAAACACTGTTATCTTAAAAATCAATTATGGGAGTAGGTCATGAGGTCTTTCAACCTCCAGAATTTTTAAAAATACAATTAAAAATACTTGATGCCTATGTCAGAAGCTTTCTCTATCTCCTTTATACTTTAATAAAACTTTATTACACCAAAAAAAAAAAAAAACTTAGTAGATGATATAGTATCCTGTGTGACAATGGTTAGAGAGACAGTCTCTGCAATCATGTAGAAATGTGTATGATAAAATGCGCTAAATATAAGATTTAACATAATATAGCATAACTGCCAAATGATAAGTCCATGTTATTTGAGTGGTAATTGAATTTATATAAATGTCACATCTTTTATGATAATGTATTGTAATAATAATCTTTGCATTGTTCTACCATGAATGGCAAATGGTAAAACTTTCCAAATCCCTTGATGCTTTAACTTTCCAACCTATCTTCATCTTTCAAATACACTTGTTAGATATTAAAGATTAAGAATGCAGTATTAGTGGTGGGCTTCCCTGGTGGCTCAGGGGTAAAGAATCCACCTGCCAGTGCAGGAGACACAAAAGATGTGGGTTCAATCCCTGGGTCAGGAAGATCCCCTGAAAAAGGAAACAGCAGCCCACTCTAGTATTCTTGCCTGGCAAATCCCATAGACAGAGGAGCCTGGCAGGCTACAGTCCATGGGGTCCCAAAAGAGTTGGACAGAACCGAGCAACTGAACAGCAAGAACATTGTTAGTGAAGGGGCTCTCCTGGTGGCTCAGACAGTAAAGTGTCTGCCTGCTATGCAGGTGACCTGGGTTCGATCCCTGGCTTGGGAAGATGCCCTGGAGAAGGAAATGGCGACCCACTCCAATACTCTTGCCTGGAAAATTCAATGGACAGAGGAGCCTTGTAGGCAACAGTCCATGGGGTTGCAAAGATTCGGACACAACTAAGCGACTTCAAAAAGAGTTGGACAGAACTGAGCAACTGAACAACAAGAACATTATTAGTAGTGATATTCAAAGAGGAAACAGACAGGACAGGCTCCATCTTGAAAGCAGGACTCCACCTTGGGCCAGACATATATCTCTCTATATAGATATATGCCCAGTATCTATGGAAACGACATACCAACTGCAAAACCAGACTCCCCAGATGGAAGAGCCCCAGGGCTCATACCTAGACTCTCCATCGACTAAAAGAATACCCTAATTATCTATGTAACTGGGGTATGACCACAGGTCTATTGATAATTGTCCACTGTTAACTACCTAGGCTTAAGGCATATGAATCACAGGTTAACTTTGATTGTATCTTTCTTTTCCTTTGTTCAGGCTAGTTCAGGGAATTCGGGGAGGTGGGTTTGGGCACAAACACTTAAGGTATATAAGGTTTTCACAAAAACTGGTCAGGGTTCTTGGCTAAGAGAAGACTCTGCCTTGGGACTGCTGGTATAATAAACTGTGCTCCACTATTTGCATTATCCTTCTGAGTGAGTTTGTTTCTCGGAATGTGTGGCTACAACAATACCAGGTGTGGAATTATGCTTTGCAGTAGGAAAGAAATATAACATTGTTGTTGAGTCACTAAGTCACGTCCAACTCTGCAATCCTGTGGACTGTAGCCCACCAAGTTCCTCAGTTCATGGAATTTTCCATGCAAGAATATTGGACTGAGTTGCCATTTCCTACTCCAGGGGATCTTCCCCACCAGGGATCAAATTTGAGTCTTACATGTCTCCTGCATTGGGGGAAGATTCTTTACCACTACACCACCTGGGAAGCCCTTTTAATACTAATTTACAGTGCCTCAAATTTGATAAGATTAAACATTGCCTGCAAACCAAAATCTTTTCCTTTACCCTCTTAAATGAAGTGTATGGGGCCTCCAGTTAAACTGACAAGTGACAAATTAGCAAGAAAAAAGACTTAATTACATATGTACACAAGGAAATTCACAAAGAAATGCGACTCAAGGAGGGGGTTTGGAGCTTACACCCATTTTAACAGGGGACTGGGTGGGGCAGAGTGACACTTGTGGGAGAACAAATGAGTCCTTGAAAATGAAAGTGAAAGTGAAGTCGCTCAGTCGTGCCCAACTCTTTGCAACCCTGTGGACTGTAGCCTAAAAGGCTCCTCTGTGAAAGGGGATTAAAAGGGCCACTTAAGGAAAAACAGTTTTAAGAGATAAATGGGCTTTAGGATAATAAATGGGAGATAGGAGTGTGTCTGCTTGGGTGTGATACTGACTTCTGTTCTCCAAAAAGAGACTAGCATAACTCCTAGGGAGGTGATTTGTGACAATGGGGTTCTTCCATTGTGACAATGGAGGCTCTGCTTTTAGGCAGAGGAATTTCAGGAACTCAAAGGTCTTCAGATCAAAATAAATTTTTACACCACCGTGGTTTATTCTGGATCCCTATAAAGCAACAAGCTACGAATATAAAAAAAAAAAAAAGACAGAAAGCTTTCATTGTGAAAAGTCAACATCTAAGCCTTCTTAGATTGTATCAGATTCTCACTGAAGTTCATATTTTTGTTTAGTGTAATGTGTTAGAACCACAAGTCAACAGTTTAATAAGCTTAGGGAAAACACTTTTTTTTTTTTTTAAGACACTTCCCAATTGCTGAATCACAGATCACAGACAGGTGAGCAGAAATAAAAATAATTAAGAGTAAATCAGTGGTTTATCATACTCTTTAAAGATCAGAGACTTTAGAATGTTTTTCTGAACTCATGAGTTTATCACCAATGGTGATTCAGTAGTTTTGTTTTTAATTATTTGCCCAAGGCTGAATCTGAGCAGAGTAATCTGGATTCTAACAGGGAAGCAGATTTCTTCCAGAGTGTACACAAGATTAAAGTAAAATTTCTTCAACTATAGATGTTCTCAGGTTAACCAATCACCCCTAAAAACATCTTCCCTCTGCACTTTTGATTCTTCCTCATCTTCCTAGGATCATTTTCTTATCTTCATGGGCCTTCCTTCCTCTGTAGAAGGATGGGGATGAAGTAGGATTTGTTTACTTTCCAAAAATATTTCTACTACCCACTGGCAGAAATTTAGCATCACAAAGCACTCATGGATCAAACATAGGGGAGCAGCTGCTTGAAGACAAGAAAAATGAGAGAAATGGATGAAGGTGATTTTTAAGTTAGATCAGTGCTTTTCAATCATTAACAAGCATACAAATCTCCTGGGGGACTTTGTTAAAGTGGATATTTGGGGGCTTGGAACTGAGAGTTGGCATTTCTAATAAGCTCCCAGTGAAAGTAATGCTGCTGGTCTGGGGACCATCTTTTGTTGGTATGTCAAAGAGCTGGGCTTCCTCTTTACGGATGCACCTTTTTCTTGAAGCTTCTGGAAAATACTGAAGAAATAATAAGGCAGCAAGAAAAATAATAAAATGCAGTTTATTTCTTCAGTGTTTTTCTTCAGTTTATGTTTTTCTGCAGTTTATTTCTTCAGTACCAAGATTTATAGTGCATTTTTGAAATCTGGTTTCTCTGAGGTGTAACAACCAGTAATGCTGAAGAAGCTGAAGTTGAATGGTTCTATGAAGACCTACAAGACCTTTTAGAACTACCACCCCAAAAAGATGTCCTTTTCATTATAGGCGACTGGAATGCAAAAGTAGGAAGTCAAGAAACACCTGGAGTAACGGGCAAATTTGGCCTTGGAATATGGAATGAAGCAGGGCAAAGGCCAATAGAGTTTTGCCAAGAGAACGCACTGGTCATAGCAAACACCCTCTTCCAACAACACAAGAGAAGACTCTACACATGGACATCACCAGATGGTCAACACCAAAATCAGATTGAATATATTCTTTGCAGCCAAAGATGGAGAAGCTCTATAAAGTCAGCAAAAATGACTGGGAGCTGACTGTGGCTCAGATCATGAACTCCTTATTGCTAAATTCAGACTTAAATTGAAGAAAGTGGGCAAAACCACTAGACCATTCAGGTATGACCTAAATCAAATCCTTTATGATTATACAGTGGAAGTGATAAATGGGTTTAAGGGACTAGATCTGATAGACAGAGTGCCTGATGAACTATGGATGGAGGTTCGTGACATTTTACAGGAGACAGGGATCAAAACCATCCCCAAGAAAAAGAAATGCAAAAAAGCAAAATGGCTGTCTGGGGATGCCTTACAAATAGCTGTGAAAAGAAGAAAAGCAAAAAGCAAAGGAGAAAAGGAAAGATATAAGCACCTGAATGCAGAGTTCCAAAGAATAGCAAGAAGAGATAAGAAAGCTTTCCTCAGCAATCACTGCAAAGAAATAGAGGAAAACAATACAATGGGAAAGACTAGAGATCTCTTCAAGAAAATTAGAGATACCAAAGGAACATTTCAGGCAAAGATGGGCTCAATAAAGGACAGAAATTGTATGGACCTTACAGAAGCAGAAGATATTAAGAACAGGTGGCAAGAATACACAGAAGAACTGAACAAAAAAGACCTTCACAACCCAGATAATCACGATGGTGTGATCACTGACCTAGAGCCAGACATCCTGGAATGCAAAGTCAAGTGGGCCTTAGGAAGCATCACTATGACCAAAGCTAGTGGAGGTGATGGCAGTCTATTTGAGCTATTTCAAATCCTAAAAGGTGATACTGTGAAAATGCTGCACTCAATATGTCAGCAAATTTGGAAAATTCAGCAGTGGCCACAGGACTGGAAAATGTCAGTTTTCATTCCAATCCCAAAGAAAGGCAATGTCAAAAAATGCTCAAACTACTGCACAATTGCACTCATCTCACATGCTAGTAAAGTAATGCTCAAAATTCTCCAAGCCAGGCTTCAGCAATACGTGAACTGTGAACTTCTTGATGTTCAAGCTGGTTTTAGAAAAGGCAGAGGAACCAGAGATCAAATTGCCAACATCCACTGGATTATTGAAAAAGCAAGAGAGTTCCAGAAAAACATCTATTTCTGCTTTATTGACTATGCCAAACCTTTGACTGTGTGAATCACAATAAACTGTGGAAAATTTTGGAAGAGCTGGGAATACCAGACCACCTGACCTGCCTCTTGAGAGTCTGTATGCAGGTCAGAAAGCAACAGTTAGAACTGGACATGGACAACAGACTGGTTCCAAATAGGAAAAGGAGTACGTGAAGGCTGTATATTGTCACCCTGTTTATTTAACTTCTATGCAGAGTACATCATGAGAAACGCTGGACTGGAAGAAGCACAAGCTGGAATCAAGATTGCTGGGGGAAATATCAATAACCTCAAATATGCAGATGACACCACCCTTATGGCAGAAAATGAAGAAGAACTAAAGAGCCTCTTGATGAAAGTGAAAGAGGAGAGTGGAAAAAGTTGGCTTAAAGCTCAACATTCAGAAAACTAAATCATGGCATCTGGTCCCATCACTTCATGGCAAATAGATGGGGAAACAGTGGAAACAGTGTCAGACTTTATTTTTTGGGGCTCCAAAATCACTGCCGATGGTGATTGCAGCCATGAAATTAAAAGACACTTACTCCTTGGAAGGAAAGTTATGACCAACCTAGACATATTAAAAACAGACATATTAACCTATATTAAAAAGCAGAGACATTGCTTTGTCAACAAAGGTCCATCTAGTCAAGGCTATGGTTTTTCCAGTAGTCATGTATGGATGTGACAGTTGGACTATAAAGAAACCTGAGCATAGAAGAATTGATGCTTTTGAACTGTGGTGTTGGAGAAGACTCTTGAGAGTCCTTTGGACTGCAAGGAGATCCAACCAGTCCATCCTAAAGGAGATCAGTCCTGGGTGTTCATTGGAAGGACTGATGTGAAGCTGAAACTCCAATACTTTGGCCACCTAATGTGAAGAGCTGACTCACTTGAAAAGACCCTGATGCTGGGAAAGATTGAGGGCAGGAGGAGAAGGGGATGACAGAGGATGAGATGGTTGGATGGCATTACCGACTCAATGGACTTGAGTTTGGGTAAACTCTGAGAGTTGGTGATGGACAGGGAGGCCTAGCATGCTGTGGTTCATGGGGTCACAAAGAGTTGGACACAACTGAGCGACTGAACTGAATTGAACTTCTCTAAGGTGATAATGCCATAGTGGAATAGTTATCATGATCTATCTGTGTGATAATCAGAAGATAGAGATTTGCTGAGATCCTCTCAACAGGATAATAATATTTACTAAAAAGCAAGACAAAACACAGCAGCAACAATCCCAAAGATCATTTGCTAAATATTTATTCTGTTTTAGCCTCTGAGGACCCAAAGTTGAAGATTACATCATCCCTGCTGATAAAAATTTAAAATTCATCATGATCAGCGCTGCAGTGTGGTATAAATGCTGTGGGGAAGCAGACGAAAGCATTGCTTACATGTGGGAAGACAAGGCTATAGAGAAGAGGTGAGATTGTGTTAAGGCTTGAGTGACAGGTAAGGTTTTACCTGTCAAGAAAGGGCAGAGGACATTCTCTGCAGAGAAAACAGGAGGTGCAAAGGTGGGGAGGCCCTTGCCCTTGCAGCATGACTTTTGATGGAGGGGTTATGCTTCTCCCCCAGACAAGTTCACTACTGAACAGATACAATTAGACCCACAGTGAGAAATATTCTATTATTCACAGTAACTTATAATTGAAATAAACAGGTACTTAAAAAAAAAAAAGACATTGAAAAGCAAATGGACATTAAATGCTTTATAATCATCCTCCCCACTGCCTTTTTAAAGGAAGCTTTTGTGAAAAAATTAAAAAAGGAAGGAATGCACTTTGCACCGTTTGTTACAGAGGTTGTCATGGTAAAGCTGACCTTCTATGCAGGGCTTGAGGATGGGAAGTTACTAGGGCATGCACCAGAAACCACTTCTCTTGCTTTCAGGCATAAGACCAGTTCCCATACGGAATTAGAGACAATCTATTTTGACGATGTAATTTTTAGGGTACTGTTACGTAGTTAGAGTAGGAAAAAGGAGAATGCTGGTGGCCAAAAGACAAAGAAGGGAAAAGTTTGTGAAAATAGAACAAAGGAAGGTCAAAGGACTGGAGTGAGGACCTCAGGTAAAACAAACAGCCCTCTGGTTAGTCCAGTTTACAAAGGGCAGGCTCGGGGGGAGGAGAAAAAACATAAAAAGAGGAGCTTTGGGCTTCTGTTCGTGTCTTTTGGGTCAGCTTGCCCTCACGCCTTAAGGATGTATTTTCCTTTGCTTGCAATTAAAACTGAGCTGTAACACGGAACTGTAACATTGGTCTGTCCACAGCTTCAGATTTTTGCTCTGGCGAGACAGAACCGAGGAAATTACAAACTTCCCCGACAACACTGTCGTGTGCAGGGTAAGTCTTTTAAGAGATCAGTTTTATAGAGTCTGCTTTTATAACTGATAGGTATTTACTAGGGGAACATCGAAAGCAAAACAGTGGAGTGCAAGGTTCAACTATAACCAACATTAAATTCATTTGTTGCATACATATTTATTTTGCAATATTTTATTCTGAGCACCTTTCTGGGCTTTGAGACTAAAATGACAAACAAGGCAGGAGTGAACCTGACTCCAGAAAGCTTTTGTTTTAGTAGAAGCATCACTAAGCAACAGGAGTGCTATTTCACCAGCAGTTCTCAAAGTGTGTACCAGGGACCCTTTGGTTGTCCCCAGTACTTTTAGTGGATCCATGAACTCAAACTGCTTTTCATAATAACATAAGACATTTTTTGCTTTTCCCCCCACTTTGTTGACATTTGCGTAGATGATGTAGAAGCAATAATGGGTAAACCAGCTGGTGCTTTAGCACAGATACCATCAGTGTCACCCTACTGGTTTCCATTTCTAGTCAGCTTTGTTCTTACTGCTGCAAATGTGTGGGAGAAAGACAAAGAAAAAAAACAGCTTCACTTAAGAATGCTCTTAATGAAGCAGTAAAGACTAATTTCATTAAATCTTGACCCTTAAGTATATGTCTTTTAAGTATTTTGTGTGATTAGAAAAAGGCAGATCTAGGACTTTAGCAAGAAGGCAGAGTAAGAAATGTCAGTTTTCATCCTCCTATAAAAAACATACTGCTATTCATGAACTAAAATAGCTCTAGCAAGGCTCAACAGTTCAGTTAAGAGGCTACAGCAGTAGTGGAGAAAAAAAAAAGGAGAATAATGGCACAGAAAGGATTGCTGGGGAGACCAGCTTGGCTGAAACATCTGGAGAAAGCTGGAAACAAAGAAGAAGGTCAGAGGCTATCATAATCAGCACAGTATCAGCCGCGTGGTGGGTGCCATCAAGATCCCCATTGGCCTGCCCTCTAGAAGACACTGGCAGCCTTTGTCCCTGAGGAGCTCAATAGTCCTGGCAACAGCTGTAAACCTTGCAACTTTCACAGTAAAGGACCACAAAGTCTTTGCAAGCAACCCACTGGCCTACTCCGCAGAGGGTACTGGCAGCTTTTGTCACTGCATTAAACTGGTACAGCGCTTGGAACAGAATAGATGTTTAACAAATGGTCTTTGGGATTGTTTGTTTGTTTTAGGTCAACAAAGTATTGCCAACCAGGGGAAGTTAACGAAGCTTCAGTGTCTAGCTGCATCAGTTGTTTTGTTAAACTATGAGTTTCTCAGTGAATTTTTCTTGGTTCAGTGGAAACAGCTTATAAGCATGAGGTGGACTTTTAGAAACATGGTCCAGGCCTGTTCTCCTTGTTAAAGCCATTTAAGATGCCATGCGTGCATGCGTGCTAAGTCAGTTCAGTTTTATCCAACTCTTTGTGAGCCCACCAGGCTCCTCTATCCATGGGATTCTCTAGGCAAGAATACTGGAGTAGGTAGCCATTCCCTGCTCGAGGGGATCTTCCTGACCCAGGGATCGAAACTGCATCTCTTGTGTCTCCTGCATTGGCAGGTGGGTTTGTGTGTGTGTGTGTGTTTACCACGAGCACCACCTGGGAAGCCCCTTGAGATGCTATAGGTTCACCAAATAGAAGTAATTCAGGTAATGAACATAGTTGGAAATAAATATATATGGTAATAGGAAAAGATAAAATTCTTAGTCAGCTACCCGTTTTGTTCCCTGACTCATTTTTTTCTCTAGATTTCCAGGTTTCTGGCTCCTCCCTGAAACCTTTTTCTGTGCCTCAACTTATCAGTGTCCATGCTAACCCATTAGCTTGTCTGTATGTTACCTCCCATGATGGCATCACAACCAAATACCTAATTAGACAGCCCTGTGATCAGGGCGGCTGTGCCAGGAAAGGGAACTGCCTACCACGTCTAGCCTTGCATCCCTTTCCTGTGGCGCTTGCCTTTTTCTTGGACAAGAGCCCTTCATTCCATTCCAGCTCTCGGCTCTGAGTCACAGGGTGGGATTCCACCCTTGCACACTGCTTGGGCATGGCACTGTGCCTTGTACAAAATGGGCACTCTTACTCAGTCACATTATACCCACAAGCACTGATTCTCCTGAAGTCATTGACTACTATGCTGTACATTTACCCTTTTCTGAAAAACATGGATGGTATATGATATATGGCATATGATAAATTAGTATCTGTTCTGGCTTACAAGAGCTTCTCAGCATGGTTATAAGCTAGATGCTAAATGAGAAATGACATGAGCCATTTCTCGATGGACATGAGTTTGAGCAAGCTCCAGGAGCTGGTGATGGACAGGGAAGCCTGGTGTGCTGCAGACCGTGGGGCTGCAAAGAATCGGACACAACTGAGTGACTGAACTGACTGAAGCGAGAAATCTGGACAAATGAAAGGAGCCCTGACTTCATAAAGCTGACAGTCGAGTGGGTAGCTTATAACTTTTTTGAATATAAACACTACTAGTTAATTTTTAAACATATCCCTATTACAAATGTCTACTTAATAATTACTATAGTAAGACAGTTGTATATTCTTCAATCCTTTAAGTGCACAAGATGGGTTCTTTTCTCAAAGTGTCCATCCAAAGTGGCCTGGAATGAAAATCTCAAGGTAAGGTAAGTCACATGGACCTAGATTCTTCCTCTGGAATTTAATCCAGAAAAGAGAGAATCCGCAGAAGCACAGTATGTAGGAGCAAAAACTGAGAAGATGTCAGGGCAATGAGAACCATGACTGATGTGAAGAAATGAAAAAGAAGAAACTACAAAATAGATGGACAAGCTGGTTGAGGAATAGTAGAAGTAAAGAGACATCTCCATAATTGCCCAAGAAGGATGTGCTCAGTTAATGAGGTGATCAAATAAATGAACCCTAGTGCTGTGTGGAGAAAGCAATGGCACCCCACTCCAGTACTCTTGCCTGGAAAATCCCATGGACAGAGGAGCCTGGTAGGCTGCAGTCCATGGGGTCGCTAGGAGTCGGACACAATTGAGCGACTTCACTTTCACTTTTCACTTTCATGCATTGGAAAAGGAAATGGCAACCCACTCCAGTGTTCTTGCCTGGGACAGGGGAGCCTGATGGGCTGCCGTCTCCGGGGTCGCACAGAATCGGACACGACTGAAGTGACTTAGCAGCAGCAGCAGCAGCAGTGCTGTGTAGATGATTCTGCCCCACTGTGTTAGGTTTCACTACATCTCAACCATTCAGCTGTTCCTGACTTCCTGGGGAAGGGGGGGGGGCGGGGGCCGATGGTTCTTGCCTCCTTGATTTCCACAAGTATGCTTTTATTAATTCTGTACATCCCCAGGTGGCACTAGTGATAAAGAACCTGCCTGCCAGTGCAGGAGATATGAGATGAGGGTTCCATCTCTGGGTGGGGAAGATCCCCTGGAAAACGGCATGGAAACCCACTCCAGTATTCTTGCCTGGAGAATTCCATGGACAGAGGGTCTCATGGGCTACAGTCCATGGGGTCACACAGAGTGGGACATGGCTGAAGCAGCTTAGCACGTGCACACACACAGTGTAAGGTAGTCTAACTGAGTTTCTGTTTCTGACCAACATGCAACTGGAATCAACCTGCATGAGGCCATTCAAGAAATATCCACTCTTGTTTGGAAGATATGATGAAAATAGGCAAACAAGGGAAAGAACAGATTTGTACATCCTTTAAAAAACCTGTTAATAATATACTATTACTAAAAACCCATGACTATGGCCAAAACAAAATCATCTAGATGAGTATAAAATAAAAGGTAAACTTTCCAGTACAACCTCTAGCCCCCATTTCTACTTTCCAAAAGTAGTAATAGTTTCATGTTTATCCTTCCAGAATATTCCTTCATATATATACGTTCTTATACACATAGACTCATTCTAAACTTGCTATTCTTTAACTTTATTTTCTTACAGCAACTATCCATTTCCATTAATACAAATCTGCCTCATTCTATCAACAGCTGTGTTGTATTATATGAAGTAGTTGTCACATTATTTAACTACAGCTCTACTGTCAAGCATCTAGGCTATTTTCAGTTCTTTGCTCTTATAAATAATGCAGCAGTGAGCATTCTTCTTTTTGTATCATTGTGTAGTTGAGTGAATATTAAAGGATAAACATCTAGTAATGGATTTGCTGAGTAAAGGAGATATGTTAATTTAAAATGTCATAAATATTGTGAAATTGCCATCCCAAAATGTTATTTCAATTTACAAGAACCTTGTTAAAAATGCCTGTTTTCCCACACCTATGCTAGACTGGATATTATCAAATCTTTTCATCTTTGCCAATATACTGTGTTAAAAATACTGTGCTGTTTTAATTTGAATTTTTAAGCACTAGTGATGCCAAACATCAGATATTTATTGGTGATTTGAATTTTGTTTTCTGTGAACTATTTGTTTTTCTAAAAAGAATTCTTTGTCATTCGTGTTGAAAATATTGTTTCACTTTGTAATTTTTCCTATGGATTTATTTATCGAATGTTATCCTGCATGTGCATGTCTTTTAAAAAATATTTATACAAATTTAAACAAATCAGTCATTTCTTTTGGACTCTGAGGATTTTTGTATACTTGGAAAGACATTTAACCCCCAAAATGACTTTTTTCCCCCTATATTTTTATGTTCTTTTAACATTAATATTTAAATTTGGATAAATTTATTTTGTTCTAAAGGGAAGATTGGGATTCACTTTTCTTTCAGATGACTGTACAGCTGCCCACCTAAATCCAAATTTTCCCAACTGATAAGAAATATCATCTTTCATATCTTAAATCTCTGTCCATATTTAAGTCTATATCTGGATTTGAATAACTATAAATGCATTAATATAGCTATTCCTATGCCAGTACAGTTTATTTAACTTTCCATAGCTTTGAAAATGCCTTAATACTTGGTAGGAGGTGTATTCTTTCTCTAGGGCAACTTGAAAATGTGTGTCAAAAAAGACAAAATTAACTGCAATCTTTGACCCAGCAATTTCACTTCTAGAATTTTTAACTAAGAAAATAATAAAATGTATGGTTTGTTATTTAGTCACTAAGTCATGTCCAACTTTCTGCAACCCCATTGACTGCAGCATGCCAGGCTTCCTTATCCTTCACTATATCCTGGAGTTTGCTCAGATTCATGTCCATTGAGTTGGTAATGCCATCCAACCATCTCATCCTCTGTTGCCCTCTTCTCCTCTTGCTCTCAATCTTTCTCAGCGTCAGGATCTCCTCCAATAAGTCAGCTCTTCACCTCAAGTGACCAAAATATTGGAGTTTCAGCTTCCAAATAAAATGTATATATCATTTAATATGTTTGATCCCAATTTCCCCAAGTCTAATTGGAATATGGGACTCCCCAGAGGCTCAGTGGTAAAGAAGCTGCTTGCAATGCAGGAGACGTGGGTTCGATCCATGGGTCGGGAAGATCTTCTGGAGAAGGAAATGGTCACGAAGATATCCTAGAGAAGGAAATGGCAACCCACTCCAGTATTCTTGCCTGGAAAATTCCATGGACAGAGGAGCCTGGCAGGCTAGTCTGTGGGGTCGCAGAGTTGGACACGACTGAGCGACTAAACACACACACATACACAAAGCAGATGAGGGGATGCATTTTTTATGGTCAATAATATTTAACTTTGTATGGTGACAGATGGTTACTAGACTTACCATGCTGATCAATTCTGAATACATGTAGACATCAAATCACTGCACTGTACACCTGAAACTGACATAATATTGTATGTCAACTATACTTCAATTTTAAAAAGAAAAAAAAAGATTTCTCTGTGTGGTTAGAATATCAGTAATCTTTTTGTTTCTTTGTGAGGGCATACTTTTAATATGTGTCATAAAATATTTTGTGGGTGTAATGAAGGTATCCAATTGGTTTAAATTTATTTAACACGCAATTGCTCTTAGAGCACTTTTAGGTTCACAGAAAAATTGAGAGGAAGAGACAGTAGTTTCTCATATGCCCCGTGCTCCTACACAAGCACAGCCTCCTCCATTATCAGTGCCCTCTACCAGCCTGGTACCTTTGTTTTAACTGGTGAACCTACATTGGTATATCATAATCACCAGCCCACAGCTTACATTATAGCTCGCCCTTGGTGCTGTACATTCTATGGGTTTGGACAAATGTAAAATGACATGTATGTGTCATTACAGTGACCACTGAGACTTCACTGCAAAGAAAGCACAGAGTTTCTTCTGCTGACTTTGAAGAGCAAGCCACCATGGGTTCTATAGCTAAAAGAAAATGAATTCTACCAATCACCACGTAACTTTAAAGAGGACCTCAGGCGTCTGATGAGACCTCAGCCCTGGCCGCTACCTTGACTACATCCTTGTGATGCCCTGAATAGAGGACCTAGGTAAGCCGTCCCCAGCCTCTGCTCCATAGAAACTCTGAGATAATAAGTTGTTTGAACCACTATGTTGTGAGTATTACTCAGCAATTGAAAGCCAATATGTTACCTAATTGGTATTTCATGTGTTGGTTTTAGAACAATTGAATTGAAGCACTTTAGAAAAAATCTATATATGATTTATATATTGATTATAAAGTAGATTGTGGTATATTTCCAGATGTTCCTAAATAAAAGCCTATGATTAAGCTTATGTTTCTAGATATTTTTTGCCAGTTCCATATTGAGCCATTTCAAACTGTCTGTACTGGTATCCCTGCTTCTTGTTGTATAGAAGACTTAGTAGTGATATCATTCTGATTTTGTTCAGAGGATGGTCTTTATAGTGTTTATAAGATTTCTGAGGAAGGCTTTGCTTCCTGTTAGAGTGTCTTGGAAAATGGTAACTGACCACTCTATAAATTAGCCCAAGAATAGCTGTACAATACTATAATTATATGGTACTAATCAGAATGCTTGGATCATATTTTCCCTGTGGATTATATTTTCTTAAGCTATTTCTTCCTTGCCACAATTGGGATTTGTTGTTTATGGTAGCAGAAAGACTTTCCTGTTGTAAGAAGAGTAACTTATTGTGTGGTTTTGGATCTGATGATCTGAAAAAATATTCATGTATATACATGTAGATAAATGAGATTTCTTGTGTTGCTTTGTTAAGAAGCCCTAGCCATAGTAGCTCAGGGAGATGATGATCTAATTTTCCTGTGCTCAGGAAAATACAGATGCTTTCAAGACTCTCTCAAGTACTCACAGTAATAAGGAAAAAATATTTGAAACTTTGTGTTGATATGAATACCTGGACATTTTGCTCGTTAAGCTTTTTTTTATGAGTCTCTGAAATGCTTTCCATTCACTTTTTTCTTTTAGTTTCATAATTTAGTCAGGTTTAATTTTTGAACTAAGAGGTCTTCTATACTCAAGAAACGATATCTTAATACACCTTTTGCAAACTGCTTTTTTCTTGAAGAGGTATGTTCAAATGTAAACCATTGTTTTTCCAGGAATGTTTCCAAATGTACATTTGCTATCTTTCTTTTTTTTTTTTTAATCTAAAATAGATGCAAAATAAGTGTTTTTGCAAGGCTAATTCCTCTGCCAAAAGTGTTATGCTTCTCAATGGATGTAGCGCCCTCTAGTGGATAGAGTTGCAATAATATAAGCTTTTTTTCAAACAAATTTCCCTTGAGAAATTCGCAAAATATTACCATTTTAAAGTGTACCATTAAGTGGTATTTCGTGTATTAACAATGTTGTGATACAGCTAGCTCTCTCTAGTTTCAAAACTTTTTAATTATTCCATAAAATACCTCATAACCATTAGCTAATCACTCCCTATTCAATGTTCTGCCATCCCCTTGCAAGCTCTACTCTACTTTCTGTCTCTATGGATTTGCTTAATCTGGATATATCATTTAAAAGAAACATACAGAATGTGACTTTTGGTGGCTAGCATCTCTCATTTGCATAATATTTTTGAGGTTCCTGTCAGTGACTGAACTGAACTGGACTGAGTATTTCATTGTATGTGTATACCACAATTGACTTATCTGTTCATTCACTGATTGAAATTTAGGTTGTTTCTACCTTTTTGCTGTTACAATTAATCCTGTTATAAACATTTGTATACAAGTTTCTGTGTGAATATATGTTTCCATTTCTTGTGGGTAAGTACCTTGTGGGTAAGCAGTTTAATCCCTGGGTCACATGGTAAGTCTCTGTTTAATTTTTTGAGGAACCACATACGCAAAAGGGTCAACCAAGACACATCAGGATATGATTTTCTAAAATACTGTCATGTTTTGCAAGAGAATGCTTATTCGTGTGGGAAAATAATGACAATAGTTATAGTTACTTATATTTCCTTCTAATAATGCCAATCTTTTACAGAAAGCCTTTCTAGAATTTAACATGGGGTAATAATCCTCCTTTTCCCATAAAGATTGACTTCAATGATATGCTATAAGATTTATCAATTAAAATATATATGATTATTTAGTATGTCAAGATGTTTGTGTGACCTATTGTATTTTGACTTCTAAATAAGTTTTTCTCCTTTTTCTTGACTCCTTTTCATCTGAAAAACATGACATTTTTTTTTGTTTCAAATTACAGGAATTCAGATATCAATTATATCAATTTAGAGGGGAAAAATCATTGCTCCTCTCCAAACTTGATATTTATAAATTTATAGTAATGTTGAATTTTTACATATTAAGACTCAAAGTTCAGACAGTTGAATAAAGTATAGGCTCTAAAATAGGAAGAGTAGTACAGTATATAAGGGAAGTTCTTGTCTCACAGGAAAAGGAAAACATTTCCTGTTACTAGTCAGTGGAACAAAAGAGAAAAAATTAATAAGAGAAGGAGATCAGATGTTAGTGATGTGATTCTCTCTCCCAGCTCATAGCTAAAAGTAGTATTAGAGGTGGTGGTGGTAGACTGTTACCATTCAAAGATGGACTTCAGTGACTCTCAAGCAGAGGGCATATTCTGCACTTTTCAGGACATAGCTGAAAGCTGGCAAGTAAACTGATACAGCCACCATGGAGAACAATATACAGGTTTAAAACTAAAAATAGAACTTCCATATGACCTAGCAATCCCACTACTGGGCATACACCCTGAGAAAACCATGGTTCAAAAAGACACATGTAGCCCAGTGTTCACTGCAGCACTGTTTGCCATAGCCAGGACAGGGAAGCAACCTAAATTTCCATTGATAGATGAATGGACAAAGAAGATGTAATACATATATACAGTGGGATACTACTCAGTCATAAAAGGAATGAAATTGGGTCATTTGTAGAGATGTGAATGGACCTGGCATCTGCCATACAGAGTGAAGTAATTCAGAAAGAGAAAAACAAATATCGTGTATTAGCACATATATGTGGAATCTAAAAAAAGTGGTACAGATGAACCTATTTGCAGGGAGGAACAGAGAGGCAGACACAGAGAATGGACAGATGGGAGGGGGAGGATGGAATGACTGGGAGACTAGGACTGACATATATACACTACAGTCATAAAGCAGATGGCCAGTGGAAGCTGCTGTGCAGCACGGGGAGCTCAGTTCAGTGCTTTGTGATGATCTGGAGGCGTGGCTTGGGGGTGCAGGAGGGAGAGGCAAGAGGGAGGGGATATATGTATACTTACAGCTGATTCACCATGTACAGCAGAAACTCATACAACATTGTAAAGCAATTACACTCCAATTAAAAATTAACTTTAAAAAAGATACTCTTTAATATGACAAAAAAGAAACCCCCTACATCTGGGACTTCCCTGGTAGTCAAGTGGTTAAACCCCATGTTTCCAATGCAGGGGTCTTGGGTTCCATCCCTGGTCATGAAACTAAGATTCCACATGCCACATGGCCAAAAATGAATAATAAATAACCTATACCAAACAGCATACTTAATAGTAAATAATTAAAATATTCCTCAAACTCAAATGGAAAGTAAACAAGCTAACCATTATCATCATATCCCTTAAATGTTATAATGGATGTCTACCCAGTCCAGTAAGGGAAGAAAATGAAAATGATGGTAATAGGATTAAAAAGAGCAGAAATCAATGAAATAGAAAACTGAAAAACTGTAGAGAAAAATCAGTAAATCACAAGTTGGCATTTTTGAATACATTAGTAAAATTGCAGAAATCCTTAGATAAGCTGACTATGAGAAAGAGATAAAATACACATTTTCAATACCAGAAATGAAAAAAAGGATATGACTAGAGAGGCCACAGACATCACAAGCATAAAAAAGGGATGCTTTGAACAATTTATACAACAAATGCAATAACTTAGGAATTCTTAGAGGAAATTCTTAGAAAAATGTAACTTACCAAAGCTAAAGAGAAAAAAAAAAGTAGGAAACAATTTCCTTAGCCCTATATCTGTTGAAGAGATTAATGTCTTTAATTTAAAAATTCTGCACAGGGAAGACTCAAGTTACAGGTGGCTTTACTAGTGAGTTTTATCAATATGGAAAGTGAAAGTGTTAGTCGCTCAGTCCTGTCCAGCTCTTTGTGACCCCATGGACTGTAGCCTGCCAAGTTCCTCTGTCCATGGAACTCTCCAGGCAAGAATACTGGAGTAGGTAGCCATTCCCTGCTCCAAGGGCTTTTCCTGACCCAGGGATGGAACCCAGGTCTCTTGCAAGCAGTTTCTTTACCTTCTGAGTCACCAGGGAAGCCCAATATGCAATGGAGAAATAATTCCACTCTTACAGAAATTCTTTCAGAAATGAACACTTTCTAATTTGTTCTATGAAGACAGCATTATCCTGATACTAAAACCTGACAAGTTATCCAGAAAGAGCACTAAAAATGAGAGACACTATGAAACAGGAAAGAAAGATTTAGAAATTTCAACATGTCACTCTCAAAAGTTCCAGATGGAGAGAACAAAAAAATATGAAATGAGACTATATCTCTAATGCTAAAAGTTAGAGTGTTTTTGAAATTTTCTTAATTAAAGATACTGATAAATATCTTCAAATTATATTAGCATAAATTCTGTCAGATTAACAGAAGTAATTTTATAATGATGCAAAAAATCTAAAATAATTTAAAAATAACTATAACTAAGCTGATCTATTAAAAATGTGGCTGACAAGACATTTTCAGAAAAACTAAGTCAGCTTGCTGTCCACAAATGTCACTAACAGAATTCCTCATGTATTTCCAGAAGGAAATAGAGCACAAAGTGAAGTCAGCAGAAGCAAATTTAAAGAAATTATAATTAACATCTAAATAAGTCTAAATAAGCACTGCCTAAATAAATCTAAATAAGCACTGCCTAAATAAATCCACAATAATAATACTGTTTAATTTGCTGGGTGTCAGACAAGGTAGTATTACAATAGTAGACAATAAAAACACGAGAATTGAGCAAAGATATGAAATCAGCTAGGAACTTCATTGTTCCAGATAAGGGTACAACTATTGATTGTATTTCACTGTTTAAGCATGCACATTAAAATTTTAAAGTAATCACATAAACAGGAGCAAAGGAGAAGGAGGAAGGAAGGAAGTATATATTTTCACAACAGTAGAGCTGGAGGGGAAATGATGACAAAATTAATGCAAAAGAGGACAATTGAAAAAAAAAAGGAAAAAAGCTTAAAAAATCAAAAGCACAGAACAAGGTGATAAAAATCAAATCAAATACATCTGTACATAAATTAAACATAAGATTTTAGATTTTACATTTGAATTAATATAGGCTATTAATAGAAAATGTCAGGTTGGCTTTTTTAAAAAATATATGTTCTTTTAAAAAGATATGCTAAGAGGTAAAAATACAGATACTTTTAAATAAAATAGATGGGAAAATGAAATCTCTGTAAAACATTAGCAAAAAACAGTCAATGTTCCCTTATTAATAGCACATTAAATAGGCACAGATGTATCTGATTTTACTGATCATTATATTGCTTATGCTATGCTAAGTCACTTCAGTCATGTCCGACTCTGTGCGACCCCATAGACGGCAGCCCACCAGGCTTTCCCGTTCCTGGGATTCTCCAGGCAAGAACACTGGAGTGGGTTGCCATTCCTTCTCCAGTGCATGAAAGTGAAAAGTGAAAGTGAAGTCGCTCAGTCGTGTCCAACTCCTAGCCACCCCATGGACTGCAGCCTACCAGGCTCCTCTGTCCATGGGATTTTCCAGGCAAAAGTACTGGAGTGGGGTGCCATTGCTGAGGTGCAATCAAACACATATTGCTGCCAACAGAGTAAATTTCAGACTCTAGCATAACTTTCAAAGTTCTTCAGCTTTAGCTACAAAGTTCCTTTGGACAGTGAAGTTCATCTTTGATCTCTCAGCTCCTATCATAAAGCTAATATGAAGTACAACTCAAATATTTATTTAGTTCAGATGAAAGAAAAAAATCATGATTCATGCAATCATTGTGACATTTACTTGCATAATGTCCTTTTCAGCTTTTTTTAGATATATTTTTCTCTGAGAAAAAAGCAGAGAGGAGGAGCACATTTATACTGTGGATCTAATGTATTGACAACTAAGCAAACTTTCTTTCCCACATGGCTCTTCTTTTCCTGTTTCCCCTCTATTGCTGTGCATGGCACCAACAAAAGACTTTATTTTTTCAGAGGATAATTTATGAGGAATTCCCTTCTGTTTCTTATAGTCCCTTCTTTTCCTCAATTTTCCCATTTTTTTCTTCCTCCTTATTCCTTTTCCTCTCCCTGTACATCCTCTCCCTTCTTTTCTTCGCTTCTCCCTTCTCTTTGTAAGTTGATCTATATTATTCAGAGCTTAGGAAAATGAGTGATGGTAAGAGGTGCCCAACACAAAAATAGAAAGTCTTTCCTGTTTAGATTTGTGAATTGACAATGATGAATCAAATGAGTATTTTTACATAAGCTGCCTCTCATTGGTCCAGACCTAATGATTCTTACCCAACAGGGCATCTGGACAGCTATTCTCTGAGTCCACACTCTCCTTAATCATCCTTGTATGCACTAGGGATGATTGGGGTACAGTTTTGCATGTGTGAGTGTGTATGTATAATCTGAAGAAGCTGTCTAAACTATTCTGATAGAAAATCCTTTCCACCAACTATAGTCCTAGAAGAGAATCCCTGATATAAATGGGACAGTGTCACACCTGAAGATAAATACCTCTCTCTTGTAGAGCACAGCGAATGATATTTAGTATCTGGTGATAAACCACAATGAAAAAAATACTGAAAAGAATACATATGTATGTATAACTGAGTCACTTTGTTCTACAGCAGAAATTAAGCACAACTTCGTAAATCAACTCTACTTCAGTAAAATTTAAAAAACAATCAACACCTCTCTCACTACAAGATAAGCACCTCCAATGTCATCATATTGGGACCTTGTATCTGATGATTTATACAATGAAGCCCTGAAGGGGACAGGGACATTTTCTATAGAACACTTTTTTCATATTGAGCAAGGATACGCTAACTCCTTGGCCCTCAACCTAAGAATGAATCAGCATCAGTGGGGAGCCTTAAAAAATTAGATGCTTAAGTTTCATCCCCAGAGATATGAATTCAGTTGGTCTGACTTTGGTCCAAAAGGCATTTTTTAAAGCTTCTCAGATATTTCTAATAGGTAATCAGAACTGAGAAATCTTCCCCAAACTTGTCATAATTAAATCAGTGTCATTTGGGGATTTGTTTATATATTATGAAGAGTGAGATCCAAGCTCACTTAGAACTTTTGCCCCCAAAATTATAGATATGAAGATGTATGAACTTTTTGTGGTGCAGCAGATTATTAGAAGTCTAAGTATACAGACTCTGTTACCTATAGACGGTAATAAACAAAAGCTTTGGCAAGCAGAAAAGAAACAAAGAGAATACCCTTAATGAAAAATACTGAGAACTTAAGAAGTGATGAAAGGTATATAGAAAAGTAGATCAAGGATGCATAGGGAAGGAACCAAAATAGGAAAAGAGAATAACAAGACAAAAACAAAGCAGCAGGTAGACAGGAAGGAGAAAGGATGCACAAGCTAAAATGTTAGTCAATTTTTTATTAATTTATGTAATTTTCCACTACTCTATCCAATACCATATCTAGGTTTTTGGCCAATATTAAAACTAGATATCCAGTACACTCTTCTTAATTACTTTCCATTCCATGAAAAATTTAAAGGTGAATTATTATATTTCATGTGTATTTTTACATTTTTTTCTGATAGATCATTTTACATGATAGAATGTACCTTTAAATGGCATTTCCAAGATAGAAACAAAGACAGAACAATTAAATACAAAAACAAAAGCAAAACCTTTATTCTTTGCCTTGATTGTAATGTGGTTTACCGTTCTTTATGGTAATAGCATTTTCCTGCATGCATTTCACCAACACACTACAAGTCAATAGCTTTAGTATAAAGAATCTACATTTAATGTCGCTTGTGAAAGAAACACAAAATGTTTTGCTGTGACTGGTAATATAATTTCATTTATACGATTTTTGTGGAATAAAGCTTGGATCTCATATCATATCTGATAAAGTTCTAGTGTCATATGGGTTAGTAAGAATACGATCTATCTGTGTAAACAAACACTGGAAAAGACTGATGATTTACAGAATAAAAAGACTAGGTGGAACCATCTGATTCAAGCAATGCCAAGAATATCAACTCATCGTTCCTTAAGCCTCTTTCGATGATAAGGCATCACTATGAAAGCTAATAAATGCTGGACTCAGTCTGAGATTTGTTTCACATTGAAATGTGTGCAAAGTTTACAGTACTAATAAAAAGCAGGAATCTACACTGCATTTTAGTCTTTGTTTCTTATTTCATGAAGTGCTTTAATTTAAAAGTGCTAGGAACAGAAACTAACAATAGTGACTGTGACATCAACCTGAAGATACTTTTAATTTCTCATTTATGTACAAAAAGGCGGAAAAGGAAAATAAAATGAACTTTGTACAATATTTATATTTTCTTAGAAAACTCTAACCATATATTTTCAACAGAATTAAGCAGCTTGCAACCTGTTTGTACATTGGGCTTTTTACCATAGAGTATTCAATTAGGATTGGAAGGATAAAATGCAAGAAGCTCTTCATTGTTTGCTGCAACCTATTGCTTAATGACATGAAGAATGAGGTCTTGGTAGAACAATTTGCTTCACTTTACCACTGACATATGGCTTCCCATATTAGACTTCCGAACAGTGGAAGGAATAAGATGCAGCAGCAGAGGCAAGATAAACATGCAGCAGTGACAGCGTCAAACTATAATGGAACCAGTTACATCATATTACCTGTTGAAAGCTTGCAAACTCTACTTCTGTGGTACATATTTGATGCAATAAATACTGTGCTTAAGTCGTCATTTTTGTTTGCTCAAACATGCACCACTGGGTAAAATTACTATTTACAAAGCAGACTTTTTTATTTTTTAAATTGACATATTCTATGTCAACCTTACCAAGAGCAGAAGATGGCTAAACAATACTGTAGGAAAAAGCAGAATCAACTTTATAAAGTGGTGGTGGGGGATGCTTTTTGGTCAATTCAGGTTTTTAGAAAGGACTGATAGGATATTTTTATTTTACGCCAAAGGACACTTATCAAAATGTTATAGTCATGCTGCCAGGACTCAGAATGACTATGTAATGGTGTGTGTATATGTCTGTGTGTGTGTGTGTATACATATATATGTATATACATGCACATATACATGTATATGTAATGAATTATGTAAAAATAAAATGACATTTTAATGCTTGTGGATTCTATGGAACATTTACAGGCACAGTAAAATTTTTCTGGATGAAACACCTTAAAAACATGAATAGCTATTTAAGCACCTCAAAAATCTGAAAACATCCTGACACAAGAAGTAAACTCTTCCCTTTTGTGACATGATTTTTTTTTTTACATGAGAATGAGAAGTGCAGCATGCTTTCATTTAAAATATATCCAGTTATACAATAGAGAAACATAGAATTTCTTACCTTTACTCCCTCTCCCCAAACACAAACCCGTTTACAAAAATAGTCACATATAATAGTAAACAACCTGTGAATTAAAAAAAAAAAGTGACCAATTCACAGCATACGTTTTGTAAAAATATGGCAGGTGTGGCAGTTAGAACATAAACAGTGGTGACAATTACTGTTATCAAGTGTCGCATGTTGAATTTACATAAAAATTGAACTTCCCTCCCCCCTTTAAATTGGTTCCTAGAGTCTGAGTAGCCATTACTCTCTGCTCTTCAGCAGTGTCAGCTGGTTGTGAACACAGAAACCTCCTGTCGATGCTGTTTCTCTGGTTTGTTGAGTCCCAGTTTGCTGACCAGAGGCCCCTGTCTTGTTATAGGCACTGACCTTAAGTATACATTTGTAAAAACAGTCAGTTTGGCATAGACCTCCTGTGGGAGTCCTGTTGACACCAGCACATCACCATCACGGGCTGTAAACAATTGATCACAAAATGGAATATTGTTTCCTTTTACTTTTTGCTTTCCCTGATATCTTTCCCTTTGTCTTCCTTTTCTGATTTGTCTTTTTCAAATTTTTCTTTCTCGGGTTTGGTCACACTGTCATAGGAAGGTGGAGACGTGGTGGAAGGCGTCATATCGGTTTTCTCTGGAGTTGAATTCTCATTTAGTTTATCAATGAGGATATCTTCTTTGATGGGTGTTCCCTCACCTTCTTTGCCTTTGTCTTTCTTGTATATACATGAAACTTTTTTAACTTTTTGCTTCAAGAGGTAGCGTCTATAAGCCCTCTGGATAACAATAGCAGACACCTCCTCTTGTTTGCGTTTCAGAGTGGTTGTAATGGGCTCATAGGAGACTTTGGAGGGGTTCGATGCCATGAATCTTTCTTCCATCTGGATTCGAAGGGCATCCATCTCTCCACTCTCACCCAAAACACGCTTTGTAAAGGCAAATAAGATGTCGAGGCAGTGGATCCTGTCCCCACTGACCATGGGCAGGTCCATGGCAATGAGCTGGACTTTGTTAGGTTTTGCTATGAGAAGAGGAGGATCCAGGGCTGCTGCAAAATCAGAGAGCTTGGAGAACTCTATGAACTGGGTGGCATCGGGATCAAACTTCTCCCAAACCTCGTAGAACATCTCAAAGTCATCCTCACTCAGGGGCTCTGCGCTTTCTTCAGTAGCAACACTGAAGTTCTCCAGGATGACAGCAATGTACATGTTCACCACAACCAGAAATGATATGATGATGTAACTGACAAAGAAGAAAATCCCAACAGATGGGTTTCCACAGTCTCCCTTAACTGAGCTGCCAGGGTGATCTTTTTCAGGGTCACAGTCTGGGGGTCCACTATTGAGGATAGGTGCTAGCAATCCGTCCCAGCCAGCAGAGGTGGTAATCTGGAACAGGCAGATCATGCTGTTGCCAAAGGTCTCAAAGTTGAACATGTCATCAATTCCAACCTCCCTCTTAACATACGCAAAGTTGGACATTCCAAAGATGGCATAGATGAACATGACCAGGAAGAGCAGGAGGCCGATGTTAAACAGCGCAGGAAGGGACATCATCAAAGCAAAGAGCAGCGTGCGGATCCCCTTAGCCCCTTTGATCAGACGCAGGATTCGGCCAATCCTGGCAAGACGGATCACTCGGAACAAGGTAGGGGACACAAAATATTTCTCTATCAGCTCAGCCAGAAACATACCTATGGAAAGCCAAGATACAACAAAAATCATATTATATGTAATGGCAGCAAATGAAAATGTACATTTCTAAGATAAGCACTATTTTTACAAAATGTGGACATGAGAATTAGGTATACACATACACATATGCACATACTAGTTTTATAAAATGTGGACATGAGAATTTGGTACACACACACACACACATATTTACATATACATAATCTGCAATATTCATTTAGCAAAATGAAACTGGTATGTTTAGTGCTATAACATTAACAATTTTATACTAACTGAAGGTATTAATGGTCATTTTTCCTGGTTCAAGTCAAGCATATACCAAAAGACACAACGTATATGGTAGTGAAGTACAGAAATGGATTTATGTTTCTGATATAATAGTTTTATATTAGTATTTGCATAAGGACTAATGGATAAAGCGTGTGATTTTAGATTAGGAATATGAGACTTATTCTTCTCAGATGGTTTGATCAGTTTTATGTGGGAGGTGGCAGAAGAGACAACCCAGGCTTTCCAGACAGACATACTTAGGACTGAATCCTGGCAATGATTTTATGCATTGCCAAATGGTGATAATAGCTATTAAATAGTTTTGTTGGTGGTGGTTAGGCTTAATGTTTACTAAGTCTTTTCTTTGTGCTATAGATACGTGCTAAGTGCATTTATTTTCATAATCTCATTTAATCCTCACAACACCACTTTACAAAAATATTTCTTGGGAAACCGGGGATCAGAGAGGTGAGATCCCTCTTGCCATAGGTCACAGAACTGGTAAAGAGTGAAAACATGGATGCACCAGGTCGGGTCTGTATAACCCAGGAGTCCCCTCCCTTAATCACTACATTCCTTCCCTATAGCACCATCACTGGGATCAAATGGAGTGACACCTTCTTTCAAAGTTCTGTTTAACCAGCAAAAGTATATACACAGTGGAATACTACTTTTCTATGTGTATGTTCTCTTTCCTCAAACAGGCAGAACTTTACTTCCAGCACCTGATTTAACATCCTACACACAAGCAATATGTATTGATGAAATGAATCTGCTTTGATTTTTTTGAACAAAATGTCTACTTTTGAAAAAGAATATTACACACTGTAGAAAATTATCTGAACCCAAAGATGACATGAGGCTTGTTTGAGTGTGAATATATATAAGCACACAACATGCTATTCCAATTATCAAGGACAATTATTTGACTACTTCTATTGATTAATATGTGTACATGTGTGTGAGCTGTTTATTCAGAGCAATACTTGTCTATACCACAGGAGTATGACTGTTTATTATGCCAAAGTTGCAATTATTTTCTTCTGGCATGGGACAAGATGATACATGAAAGCTGCATGTATAATATAAATATAAATAATATAAATTCTCTTTTTCTTCATATAATTTCATGCACAGCACACAGTTAGATAAATGACAAGCTGAGAATGGACTCTTCATTAGACTTTATTTGAAATTTTGGGATGAATGAGAAAGTATTAATGAAAAATACTTTAAAGTTTTAAAATACAAATTTTTACTCTTAAAAATTTCACTTGCGTGAAAGCACCTCTTCTTACCTACAATGGAGAGAATAACCACCACAAAATCAAAAATATTCCATCCGATGGTGAAATAGTAATAACGAAGAGAGATCAGTTTCAGCACACATTCTCCAGTGAACAGAACGATAAACACCAGATTAATCCAGTACAGAATGTTGGTCATTTCTTGACTCTGGTCGTCAGTCTCCACCATCATGGTGACCATGTTGAGGCAGATAAGGATCATGATGCTGATATCAAAGACTTGTTTGGTTACGAAATCAAAGACCATCCCTTGGAATTTGTTCTGCAAAAAAAAAAAGAGTATGTGAAATTCCCTTAGCGACTGAAAAACAAATCAAGTCCAACTTATCTGATTTTAACATAACAATGTGAAAATACAGCTTTTATTACAAAACGTTCCATGTTTGGTTTACACTTGGAAGAAAATTTTGTATACTGGAATATCCAGCTCTTTCCAAATGGTATTTGTTCTATTTATACTGTTTATGATAGCAGATTTTGTAAACTAACTTTATGTTAAGAACCACCTTTTAGTTTCTCAGTGCCTAAAACATAACCATGTGTACAGTAGACAGTAAATATTGGTCACTATAATGAATCTTTGTTATCTTCTGTGTTTGGGGTGAGCATCAAAATTAACTTTGAAGAACTAATGAATAAATACTTTTCTAGCTTTTTGGGGTCATTTTCACCCTAGTTTCTTCCTTTATATTCCCCACCCACTATGCGCAGCAAAGCCACAGCATCTTAAATTCTACCTTAAGGTTCAGCTGAGAAGATGCTTTTAAAATTATAGTTCAAGTAAAAGGACATTGGTGGAATAGTTGGTAAAATCCAGTTAAATTCTATATTTTATTTAATACTATCATACCAGGGTAAATTTCTTCGTTTTGCTGACCCATCTATGGTTGTGTAAGATGTTAAGACAAAGGAAAGCAGAATGAAGTTTATATGAGGTAACTGCTACAAGAATAAAATCATCTTTAAAAAAAAAAAAGAATAAAATCATCTTTTAAAAAAGTATAGCTTAAAATTTAGATGTTCAAACTTCGCCCTATTCAATCTGGACCTAATTTCTAAGCACTAACTAGCCTTATGTCTTGTTTATGAAGTTAAGGCCTCATCTTGTAAACCAATTATGTTCACTGGGCCCTGTTTTTTTCCTTCGTTTCACCTCTATGTGCTCAATATTCCTCATCCTAGAGCTTGGAACTTGGCTCACCTCTGCTAGGTCGTCCTCTACCTTCTCAACTAGAACTACAGAGCTTCTGCTGCATCTACGCTCATAGTCTGCATTCCAGATGGATGCCTTTATTGGTCTGGATTCTCTGTGCTAGTGTTGTGCCCCTGCCCGACTAGTAGAGGCATCCATTACTCCATACTGGAATTCTGGGATATCAAATAGTACTGGTTTGTTATATTTTGTAAAAATAACATTTGATTTTTGCATAAATAAATACATAAATAAAACATGTATTTTCTCTGAATACATACTTAGCCCGATGGACTGGACTTATGTTGTTTCAGCTGCATCTGTTCTTCGAGGGCCTCCTTCAACTTAAATGCGTCTAATCCCAGTTCTCAGCCCCTTGTTCTTAGCTCTCGGGTACTGAAGTCTACCTTTCCAAGTCTGGTTACGTTCCCCTTATTTCTACCCTTCTGATACTTGCTACTACTCTTGTACATACTGCTTTATCTTGTTTATCCATCTCCTCTGTCATAATGCTTCTGTCAAGGGGCATTATTAGACTCCCCTTCTCAGTCTGGTGCATCCTAACTCCGTTTTAAGTTTTAAGCACTATGTGATCTCAGACAATTTTGTGCTTACATGTTTCATAAAATGTATGACATTTTATTGCAAATGGTTTGCTTTTATTTAATTAAAAAATCAATTTTCTTCCACAGATACAGCACCTAGAGTGAAGCAGATTCAAAATGGCTGAAAAGCAGCAACTTGCTATTTATGTTCATGTCAGCATTTTCACCAAAAATCTCTTAAGATTCTTTGCCCATTTAGTTTCCCAGTGGGTTAGATCAATATACAATTCCACTACGCAGTCAGTCTCCAATTTAAATTTCAGAATATGCTGGAGGAAGCTGTATAGCCTTGGAAGCCATGTTCACTAAGGCTTATGTTCTCTCACTTTGTCTTGGCTCTTCATAATGATGAGCAATCCTTTGTCCCTCACTTGCTCCCAGGATAATTTCAAACTTCTTAGAAATTTCTTATTCTCTTGCCCTGTATTCTTACTTCTTTTTTGAGAACACCAAAGTCAATTGTTAAAAAGAAATTCCTCTACCTCTTTGTCATTTTATATTATATTGATGTCCACACCTATCTTTTTATATACTACTCCAAAATCATTGGAGGACTCAGTCCCTTTTCCTCTGTAATGTAATCTACACTGTTTTTGAGCCACATCCTGTGCAGTTTTATTCTATATTTATTCCCTTTCTCTTCAATCTCTTCCTCTCTAGAATTGCTGCTTTGCTCTGAAACTAATCTCTCAATCTTTAGAAACTTTACTACTTTAGAAATTTTACTACTACTTCTAACATTCATTCAACATTCATTCTCTTTCAGAGTCCCCTTTTGATTTTCAAATTCTGTAAGCCAGCATCTCCAGTTGTTTTCTCCATTCATGTCCCTACTTCTTATTCTGTGTGACACCACTCTTCCAGCATGTAAGGCAGAAACTCATGAGTCATCCTTGTTGCTTCCTTCTTCACGTCTCATATTCAATTAATAAACCTTTTAATTTCATTCCTATGATAGCTCACAAATCCATTTTATTCATCTCCACACCACTCTGGTTCAGGCTCCCTATCACCCCTGAAATAGTTCCACAATGAGTCTGTACCGCACACACTGCCTCTGTCAATGCTGGTTCAGTGACAGTCACAACACCCAAACTGACCAGGCTCTGCTCAATGGCTTCGCTTTGCTCTAAGGACAAAGACTTGCCTTAATGTGGCCTAAGAAGCCCAGAAAAGTCTGGACCATCCTAACCTGTTCATTCTCACCATGTCCCAAATGAACCCCCAGCCTCTGCACTCCAGCCTCACCAGCCTTCCTACCTCAAGACCTTCACATATACATCCCTCTTTTCTTCTTACATGGCCTATAGAAACTTCCTCATTCTTCTTCAGGCCTAGGCTCATGCTCAGTAAAGCCTTCCCTGATTAATCAGCCCCTTCTTTCTTATCAGCTCTCATAGCTAAATGGATTCTTTCCTTCTTGGATATTTCTATTTGTTGGTGTGACTATTTGATTACCAAATAGACTCTCTGTTTAGTATTTAATTCCAAATGCTTAGCATCATACATTGTAAATGAATGACTGAATTAATTTGCCAAATTGTTGCCAATAATCTTCTAGCTAAATTCACTAATCATTTCCTGTGCATCCCTACTCCTGCTAAAGTAAATCTACATGTTATCTGACGTAATTAAACAGCCATTAAAATTTTTTTCTCATTATCTATATGTATGTGCTGCCTTACTAATAAATCTCACTCTTTCACTGATTTACCTCTTTTATAATGGTGAAGTGCACAAGGCTTCACGCTCACCACTTTTTTTTTGGATATATTATAATTGTCTTTCAAAAATGAACCTATGCTTTAGAGCTCAACTGAATTATGTATGACAATGACAACTCTAAAATCCTTATCCCGTATTCATAAGACCTCACCTTTCCAAATGCCTGTACAGGACTTTCAGTTACATTAACAGAATCAATAATTTCACAAAACATTAACTGCTTTACTTTCTTTATTAGCTATATGTCCTCCCTCCTTTCCTATATTTTATAGGTTCCTCATGCCACTGAGGCTTCTTGTTGGCTCACTTATCTCCAGTCCTATTGGCATGACCCTATACTGTGGACTCATCTTCTTGCATGTAAGGGTTCATCGTCTTGTCTAAGGCCCAGCATTACTTTGTCTAACATTTTCCTATCAGTTCAGTTCAGTCGCTCAGTCGTGTCCGACTCTTTGCGACCCCATAAATCGCAGCACACCAGGCCTCCCTGTACATCACCAACTCCTGGAGTTCACTCAGACTCACGTCCATCGAGTCAGTGATGCCATCCAGCCATCTCACCCTCTGTCGTCCCCTTCTCCTCCTGCCCCACCCCCATACCAGTCTCTAAAAATCTCTTTTTCTTCACATTACCATGCTGTGCACTTGATATTGTATTTTTACTTGGATAAATTAAGATGGATTTATTCGGATTCATAGTGGGCTTGACTCATTTAACCCAGAAAACCTTGTTTCCTACTTACTATTTCAAAAATATATCGCTATTTTTCACTGCAATATTTATTTCCATGACTTTGGAGTGTTTGTTTTTTCACATGAGTCATTACTCTGCTTTTCTCCTTTATCCATTCAAGTTGTATTATTTCTCAAAAAGTAGGCTCAAATTCTACATTCCTTATGCTTTGTCCAATATTACTATCTACTTTCTTTGGGCTTTTGGCTATCTTACAAACAGAATAGGGGCATGGCCAGTTTTAGGTTAGCTAGTTTTACATCATCACTAATGGAATCATAGCATCATGATTCCTGGGGAACACTTGATTACCTTGTACCATGTATACCTTCAGAGAGGAGTTCTGAAACATAAAAGATCTCAGGGACTCTTCTGACAACAATTCCTTGCTGCAACCAAACAGACCAGTAGCCACTGGCAAATATACAATCACAATCACCATAAAAAGCCATAGAGAAGGATGTCATCTGATTTAGGGCAAGATGCTTGGAGGAAATAGGAAATTTTTCTTAAAAACCAGGAACAAACAAGACCTATGACTTGTTTCATTAATGATTCCATTCAATCTGCAGAGCTGGACAGAATATGGGGCATATCCAAGACGTATCAGTTATCCCAAGTGGTCCTCACTGCACTCTGAGAACATTCAATATTTCCACACTATGTACATATGAATATGTTTTCTTTTCTACATTATTAGAAGCTCCTCAGTGATGTCAATCCTATGGAATAATATTGGTATATAAGCCTGAACATTTTTACTTATATATTTTTCATGTCTGTATATAAAATATATTACATAATTTCTACATATTATGTATCTAAAGAATACCAAATACTTAGACTATTGAGGCTATCTGGTCACATTACTAAGGCAAACTAAAACTGTTTTGCAAATACACGAAAATTAGTATCTAGCAATTTGGGCTATAAAAGTGATAGAAAACATAGCTTTTATTAGTGATGAAAGTATGCTATTCTTACAGCAGGTCGAGGTATGGGTTTTTGTGGTTTCTTTGAACCCAATTTTTTCATCGCATTGTAGTATTTCTTCTGTTCTTCTGTCATAAAAATGTCTTGACCTCCAAAGTAAAGAAATGAAAGGAAAACTTGTAAAAATCATGTTCTTTGCTAGCTATAAAATCCATATTAGTAATTGTGTCAAAAATGTCTCCACATTCTATTCTAAAGTTACTAAAGAACATGTATTTTAGATATGCATATATTCAACGTGTAAATTAGTCATATTTCTGTACTGGAAATATCAGTACTTTCAGACAGCTGATAGTAATTCAGCTATCTGAATTATCAATCACTTAAAAACTAATAGATGATTAAGTCAAAATAATTTCTGAATTTTATATTCTTTCTTCTTAATGACTGCACTTGGAGCCAAAAGAAACATTGGGGTATATTTAGTTAGCACTTTAGAGCAAAGATGAAGTTTTAGTATACTTATCTTTTTTTTCTGCTGGTTGAAGTTATCTATGATGACACCAATGAAAAGATTTAGAGTAAAGAATGAACCAAAAATAATAAAGATGACAAAATACAGATACATGTACAGATTGTCTTCATACTTGGGTTGTAATTCTACCTACAAAGTATAAAAAATGATAACCATTAGACCTAAAAATTGTTTCATAGAAAAGACATCAGTGAATTTTCAATTCTCAAAGCATATCTCTATCACTGGAAATTTTTAAAAAGTTAAACAGATTTTAGGAAAGATCAAGTTTAACACACTTATTGAAGAGTCTCCAAACTCTTTCATTGACTTGAGAAAATGAAACAACTCATAGAAAAGTCTGAATAATTAAAATTCATTTCATCCAATAAATGCCTAGGATATGAATGCACTTTTAAGACCCCAGTGGGGCATGCGGGGTGAGGACTTCCTCTTCCTACAGAAGAGATGTTACAGTTACACTAGTTTTTGTTAAAAATTTTCAAATTTTACTCTCTCTGACTCAGTTTCTTCATCCTTAAAATGGAAAAAAAACCAGAACCAACTCTAATATGGTCGTTCAGAAGGCTAAATATATTACTATATGAGAAGTGTTAGAATAGAACCTGGCCAATAGTAATAGGTAAGAGTAAGGGTTTGATTTCTGTTATATATTTCTCTTGCTAGACTAGAATTATTACCATATGTGTTGACATAAGTACATCAGTAGTATCTTTCCATTCTGAAAATGAGTCTATTGATCCATTGTACTTAGCAGGTCTTAAGTACTGTTTCTGTAACAATGATGTGCTTTCTTATCCAACACAGTTCTGTTTTTTTTTTTTTTAAGTATGAATAATGTTGATAATGCTCAACTCTTTTAAAGAAATGAAAGTGAACGTGTTAGTCACTTAGTTGCATCAGACACTTTGCGATCCCATGGACTGTAGCCTGCCAGGCCCCTCTGTCCGTGGAATTCTCCAAGCAAAAATACTGGCGTGGGTAGCTATTCTTTTCTCCAGGAGATCTTCCTGAACCTGGGTTCGAACTCAGGTCTTCTGTACTGCAGGTGGATTCTTTACCATCTGAGTCACCAGGGAGCCTTTTAAAGGGATATTTACCCATTTTCCCATTCCCCCACCCCACCCCCAGCATACCAGAGTTCTTGCAGTTCTTGGCAGTACTTGATATTGTCAGACTTTTAAATATTGCCAGTCAGGAAAGTATGTAGGTAATATTTAATTTTGGTTTAAATTTGCACTTCTCTCTTGACTAAACAAGAGTAAGGGTGAGTAACTTTCCATACTTTTAGAAGCCAAGTGAATTTCATCTTTTGTAAGGTGTTTGAATGCTGAGGGATTATATACTAGTATGACCTCTGAAGAACTGATGCTTTCAAACCGTGGTGCTGGAGAAGACTCTTGAGAGTCCCTTGGACTGCAAGGAGATCAAACCAGTCAATCCTAAAGGAAATCAACATTGGAAGGACTGATGCTGAAGCTGAAGCTCCAATACTTTGGCCACCTGATACAAACAGCTGACTCGTTGGAAAAGACCCTGATGCTGGGAAAGATTGAAGGCAGAAGAAAAAGGGGGCAATAGAGGATGAGATGGTTGGATGGCATCACAGACTCAATGGACACGAGTTTGAGCAAACTCTGGGAGATAGTGAAGGACAGGGAAGCCTGGTGTGCTGCAGTCCATAAGGACGCAAAGAGACATGACTGAGCATCTGAACAACAAAATACAGTAGTGTTTGCTAAGTTATTAAGGAAGAAACCTAAAGTAATTTGTATGTCATGTAGGTTATTGATTAGAAAGGTGGAGAGAACTTTGAATTAATCAAATAGGTAGGAAACTACTTTGGAAAATGAGATAATGTAAGAAAGCCTTTAACATAGTGAGTGGTAATAAATTATAAATTATTAATATTATTCAAAAGAGCCTATAAATGGGACTCCTGATAATAAAAGAGATAAAATGCAGGGTGTCAAGCTCTTATAGTTTCTTTTTTTTAATAAGGTGAAAAAAATTCAGGAACTCTCTCTAAGTTACCACATGTTTTTGGTGTCAGGGATATAACATCTGAGCTTAATTACTATGCTCTGACAATGTATGAGAAACCAATCTCTTTTTTAAAACATGATTTCCCTCCTCATTGTTAAATAGTGAGAAATTATATGGAGATTACCACAAAAAATTTCAAAAGTGCTGATGTGTGTAAGATACATTATGAAAGCCCTTTTTATCATAAAATCTTACTTTCTGAAAAGAAATATGATTATATTTGTTTTTTTTCTGTTATCATTATTCAGACTTTCCTATCACAAAAGAATATCAAAAGCTGGAGGAAATCTGAGACAGATGAAGAGAGCGCCTATAAGGGCTTTTAATTCATGGCTAGAACTATTAGAACCAAAAATAAAATATCTCTATTTACAAATAGAACAAATAGAATCTACAAATTTTTAAGTGCCAGTTGCTATTCTAGACACTAGGAAAGATATGTTAGAACATTCACAGTGAACAGAGAAATACATTCAAATCAAGTTCTGGAAGAAGTAATGTAAGGTTGAATATTTTATTTTTCTAATGCAGATATTCTGTATAAATTGACCTATGGTTTTATTTTATTGACAATATCAGTAAATTACAACACTGTAGAAATAGTCACTAGATCTAATTAAACAGTTTTTCCTCTAAATAGACTTACATTTCGTGAATCAACTGCTGCATACATGATATCCATCCATCCTTTAAATGTGGCCTGAAAAAAAGTCACACCATTGAATTTTTTTCCCCAAATTATAATTCTAGAAGAGACTAAATATCAGATTTATTAACCAAGATTTATTCAAAAACAGGTATATAAAATAGTTTGAAATTAACATTTAAAATCTTTTGGCAAAGTTTTAAAACATATGCATTGAAATTCCTTCCTTCATATTTCATAACATCTTTCTATGTGACTTTAACATCTATACTTAAATCATGATAGATTATAACAATGTGCTATCATAAAATCAATTATCAACAACCTTTGACTCTTATGTATATATACAAGAATGCAACATGAAATAATTTCACGTATATAGTATTACCTTCAGACAAACTGAAAAATATGTTGCATTATTTGATCTTAAGGTTGTCTTTTCTGCTTATCTTTTCTAAATGATATTATCACCAACCACCAATCATGATGGTTTGTTCTTGAAATTACCAAATATACTATTTTGAGGCAATTATTCTATAAGAAGAAACTTTATAATCTAAAAACTATTATACCTAACTCCAATTTACTTTTTAAAATTTTTGGTTGAAGAGACATAGTAATTCTGAAGACAAGTCATGCACATTTGTTTTTCAGTTTCTTAATGCCACAGGACCCTGCAGAATTCATCTAGTGTTGGGTATCGTGTTAGTGGATCAACTCAGGGAGCGTGTGAACATGACTTAGAATGGTCAGTTGAGAAGCTAAATGGAATTTTATGAAATTATAGCAGGCATAATAGACTTGATAGGAAGGTTTTTGTTTGCAAGAGAGCAATCTCCCTATCTTAAAGCATTGAAGCAACAGGCAGGAAGATGGAAATCAAGGTAGGAGTCCATGTGAGGGGAATATCTGGTTATGGTGTTCGTGAAAGTTGGGTGAGTGGAGACTTGCCAAGGGTTTAGATACTGTCTGGTATCTGCAAAGGACAGAAATCTACCACCCTCCCCTACCTTTCCAATCCTATCCTCGGGCCAATGCCTCTACTTTGCTCAGATTGGGGAAGACAGTGGGAATCTACGTAGAAATTTCAGTAACAGAGACTTGTTCTGGAAACCTAAGGCATAGTCTGGGAGACTTTAAACTTTATATAGCCATCCAGTCTCCAACATGGTGCAAAAAAGACAGTTCATCCACGATTAAGGAAGAATCTAGGCAGATGGGCTTAAGGAAATATGTATTGCAAACAATGAGTAAGAAGAATTTTATATTCATTTTAGTAACACATCACAGTGAATAATAATAAAGTGGTTACTTACTACTTGAAGCAGAGAAAGATACCCAAGTCCCACATTATCAAAGTTGACTTTCACGTTCTTCCACCGGGCAGTTTGGTTGCTATCTATGAGGGCCTTACACTCGCTGTAATTGTTGACCACGCTGACATCAAACATTTCTCCAGTGGTGTAGTTAATACAGTGGTAAAACTTGCCAGCAAAAAGATTCACTCCCATGATACTGAATATCAACCAAAAGATCAGGCAAACCAGAAGTACATTCATTATGGATGGAATGGCTCCTAAAAGAGCATTGACAACGACCTGGCACAGCAGTGAGATGGGGAAAGAAGTGAAAAGAGAGTCAGATCTATGGAAGAACTAGAAATGTAGGTCATTATACATGAAAACTCAACAGAGAAAATATAAAAATCATTCTAGTACTGAAAGCTTGATTCTCTTTTTAAAAAATTAAGATAGCTACTGTAAAACAGGTTTTTAAATTGGTAAGCTGAAAAGAATTTAATAGCTAGCCATTCCTTTCTATGATACCATACACACACAAATACAGAAGCACATATTCCTCCATATATCATCCATTTCTGGTTGTGTCTGCAACATTCAAAGAAAATCCTAAGGAACTATTTTAAAACATCACAAAACACCTAAAAGTTCCTTTTTGAATGGCCAAACCTACCTGGACAGGGCATCATAATTTCCTCAGTGCTGAGGGTATGTAGTCTCAGGTTTTATGCCTCAGGGGATGACAACTGGCAGTACAAATGCCTCCCGGTTCCTTTGTACCACCTTTCTAAATGAGTGTTAGATTTCCACAGCTGACCTACTTTTTAGCTAGCTCAGCTTTGTTTGAGAGCAAAAAGGCCAGGGTTGGACTTTAAAAGGCTCAGAAGACATCATATGGAGCAGGGAAGAAAAACGATGAGGAATGATTTGGTGGTTTCAAATTACAGTGAGTGGGATTTCCTTCACATTTATAAACTGGAATGAACATAACTAATGTTGACTCACATCAGAAGTCTACACAACATGCTAGAAATTTCCCACAGAGTAAAAAAGTCTAGGTAGAAGCAATCTCATTGCTTCTAATTAGAAGCCATCATTCAGGGATTATGCTGTGTGAGTGCCTCCAACAGTGTCATTTATGGATGTCTGACAAATATTACTGATTGATTGGTTACATGAATATGAATGTAGAAGACAAATTTAACCTGGATGTGTCACGTCTAAGGTTCAAAACAGCAGTTTATACTGAAAGTGTTAGTCGTGTCCGACTCTTTGCGACTCCATAGACTGCAGCCCGCCAGGCTCCTCTGTCCATGGAGTTCTCCAGGCAAGAATACTGGAGTGGGTAGCCATTCCCTTTTCCAAGGGATGTTCCTGACCCAGGGATGGAACTCGGGTCTCCCGTATTGCAGGCAGATTCTTTACCACCTCAGCCATCAGGGAAACCCTGTTTTCAATTATAATTCCAACAAATACTAAAGCATTTGGTCTTACCCTCATTCCTTCAAACCGGGATAAGGCTCTCAGCGGCCTCAGAGCTCTTAGTGTTCTGAGGGATTTGATGGCACCAAGTTCTGAGTATCCCAAAGCATTTGCAGTTAAGCTAACCAATGAGACCTATACAGAAAAAAGCAACATAATTGTCTTATTTATAGGCAAAAAAGCTTACACAACTCAGCCTTGCTGTATGCAATAAACCAGTTCCAAAACCTTAGTGAGCATCAAAATCACTTGTTGCAAACACAGATGGCTGGCCAAGGTTCGGATGAGACCTGAGAATTTGCATTTCCTTAAGTTCCCACTTAAGCTTAATGATACTGGCCAGTGAACCACACTTTGAGAACCATTGCTATAAACTTAATGAAAAAGCAGCAGCAATATATGCTCTTTTTATCAAGATTCTTGACAAGAAAATTTAAAAGAGTTAAATGTAAAGAAAGAAAAAGAATGATACCAAAATGAAATTTTCATCTATAGATTTATAAAACTTTATCATTTCTCATATTATTTAGCAGACCTGAAAGAGAAAAGAAAACCTAGTACAAGTATGCAAGAAAAGTATGCAAGACACAGTTGACTCTGAATATAAACACACTCAGAAAGATCTAGATTTCTAAAAGTGCTTTAGTCTTGTAAATGTCAGTGTGAAGGCCTAAGATCATTCATTAGGGAAAACTGAAATCATTAAGTTTAAAAAGTTGAGATTTTAGTATAACTAATTAGAAATTGTCAGAACAATGTTTCCTTTAGTTATTTATACTGATGGCTAATGTAGTTGATATAAGTTGTAACATCACATCACAGCGAGAAAGGAAAAGAATAACTGCCACAGGTGGCACAGAAATGTCTGATTTCCTTTGAAAATACATAGAAAGCCCATTGAAACTATATAAGCTAAAGAAAAGATATTTTCTCCTAAAGTGCACCTGAATTTCAAAAGCAGGAAAATGAGAACAGATGTGTAATATAGCTTTTAAGAATATGGTGTTAGTGGTATTACATTTTTTTAAGAGAAGTAAATGAGGCACATAAAAATATTTTACAACACAACTTGACTTATTCAAACTAATTTTGCACATGTAATATGAAATAGAAAAACCATTAAATTTGGAAAAATTTAATCTATAAAATTGTCTTAAGGAGGTTCTATATTTTTCCTAAAATCTAAATTTTTAGGCTTTGCAAATCTCTTCAAAGACAAATGAAAGATAAAGTTACTGAATTATCATTTATTGTGAAGATTTTCTAGGTATAAAACATGAGGACTTATAGTACTTTATCTTCTCTGAAGACAGAATGAAAAAGAGATAGGTATAAATTAAAGAATGAAAAATAAAAGTTAGACATAAGAAAAAAATTGTGAACAGGGACAGTATTTATTGGCTAAAGAAGTAGTAAACATTCAATTTTATGTGTCTTGTGTTGCTAAATATGAAAAGGAGATACATGTAGATCTTCTCTTTCTGGTCTTCTTTTTTTGGCCTCTAAATAGTAATTTTCTTCCATTCCATCACTGACATCTCCAGCAAATTTCTTGGGTGAGCTTTTCTTTTCACTTTCCATAGATACTTTTGAACAGAAGAGTATCTTCGAGAACTCTTCAATAGCTTCTTTATTCAATCACTAAATCATAGATCTATTAATAAATCTCTTTGAATGGCATCTCAGGTCCTTCAATCTCTTCTCCAACTTAAGTTTCTTATCAACCAATTACAAAGTATCAACCAATTACTCTTCCTCACCCTGTGGCACAGAACTTATCCTATAGGACTACTTGGTGGTTGAACAAGCCCTGCTTGGCATGTAGCAGTGTCTTCAAGGCTTTGATGCCCTTGCCTCATCTGTACCTGCTGACACTGACATCCTTCAAATGCCAGTTCACACTGCACTGCCCTCATGAAGCCTGTGCTTCTTCCTCAGCGAAGCAGATGAAACTTCTAATAGAGATGTCATCTTCTCATTGTATACATATCTATCTTCACTACTTGCCTGTAAGCTCCCATAGGCCCAGAAAATGGCATACATATTTGTGTCTTCCATACAAAATAGATGATTGATAAACATGTTTGATATAAATCAAGGCATTAATTAGCTTAATGTATTATCATAATAATTTTCTTAAATCCAAGAAGGTAAACATCAGAATACACTAGGTAACATGAACAGCAGCTCACACATTTCTCTTAAGATTTTCTTTATATTTAGGTAGTGTTGACTTAATGCCTTTATTATTACATGGATATAGTAAACATAAGATATGTTTATTAAAAATTTACAGTGTATCATAACCACAGACAGAAAATAAAGTATCATCCATAATCTCATTATACAAATAAAAGAACTGGTATTGTCATGGTATGTTTTTCTTTTGCTCGTAGTGCTCAAACACATGTGATTTAAAGTATTATTGTCATTTTATCACCAGTAAACTTTTGATATAATTCTGCATGTAGCTTTATATGTTAATATAAATAATAGGCTTGCTTTATGCAGATTCAGCAAAAGGAAAAGATATTTTAGTCTCTTAAATTCAAAGAAATCTCTTTATTTCTTATAAATTTAATTGTTTGATGACTAGAAAGCTCCTACTAAATTAAGTTGAATTTTTTTTCACCTACAACTATAAAAACTAACTTTCTCCGTGAAAGAGTCCATTTTTCTCTTTTTCTGGTATATGTAAATTTTATATATAATAATATTTCTTTAATTGCCAAGGAGTTATTATAATCAACAGAATATTATCTTAAAGTTCAGTACTTAAAACACACATTTTTCTTTCCTAAAAATTTCAGTGTCTTTCTTCTTAATTAATCTGAGTATCATTCTATTCCCTCCCTCCAGGTTTCCTGGCCCTTGTTCCCTCTGGCTCTCCTAGTTTTTTCCTAGACAAAAGGCCTTAAATTTCTAGACAAAATTAACTATTAATTTAAAGGCATTTAAGAAGCATATCTTCAAAATTAAATAAAATTGATTTTTAAAATTTTGTCTGGTTAAGATCTTCTTCAAAAATTTCCCTCAAAAGTAACGGAATAAACTCATATTCATATTTTTAAAGCCTCTTACTTTCTGGCACTGCGTCTTATTAATATATTATTTTCAACACCAATATAGTTTCATAAAACTCTTAAGTAATTGGCTCATAGCTAATCTGTTTCTATAATCATATAAATCAAGAAATGTCTCTTGCTACTTGGACTTTCATATTCCTTTGTGATTACTAATACACCTGCAGGACACACTTTGCAACAGGTTCTGGAGATGACAAAAATGTGAACATCAAAGATGCCCGTGAAGAATTTAAATACAGTTATATGTGAGAGTGATAAAGCAAAATTTCTACATTTATATATTCCTTTGTGTAACTTGGGATTTTAAATATTAATTTAACTATTTTGTCTGTGAAACTCTGGCAAAAAATGCTTTGGGACATTTTCTTATTGGGAAGATGGGACCCATCATTTATATTTGGGGTCCTGCAGTTGTACTGAGTGCCTACTGTGTGCCAGACACCAAGCAAGGACTAGAAGTTACCATTCACATGCCAGTGAAATGAAACAATAACATGCAGAATACTCACATCGACGATCAGGAAATCTAACCAGCACCAGGCATTGGTAAAATACACTTGAAAGCCATATGCAACCCACTTGAGAAGCATTTCCAGGATGAATATATAAGTGAAAACTTTGTCAGCATATTCTAACATGGTCTTAATGGTTTTTCGCTGTTCAATATATATATCTTCAAAGGCCTGTAAGTGAAAAAACTCCATTGAATTTCATTGTCATAAACTGTCTCTAATTGGTATTTTATTAGAAAAACTCATGCTTGCAAGCATCTTTTCAGGCACCTAAGGCTGGAAGACTTCATGCTTCCCAGAGCTGCATTTTGCTCTATAGTTGTCTGTATGCAAGTGACTCTGAACTGGGCATTTCAGCCAATAAATTAATTCAAATAATCTTTAAATTTTGGTATCAGGATATCCCATCAGAGCTTAAAATTTTTGAGACACTGCCAGCTGCTTCTGTCTACAATAGGAGGCACAAAACCATCTGCGAGCATATATGCTTTGCTCAGTGCAGAGTTGCTTGACTGTAACCCTAAACCCATTTAGTGATGAAAATGTAAGACAAAGAGCCCCTTAGCTTGAGGAAGGGGCAGGGATTAGTCTTTTGCTTTCTCTATCTCTCTAGCTCAATCTGAGCATGAATATAGTTGTCCCTTAGTGGCAACCTCCCTTTGCCACTATTCTGCAGAGCTCTTTGGAAAGGGCAAGGGAACTCATTTGCAGGAGTCCCTGGGTCTTCTGGAACGAAAAGAGCATTTGTCTATTAATAATTCAATCCTTTTACAGGAAAAACTATCAGGACTTGGTGATCTGGATCAAGGAGAAAGGAGAAATTGGTTTTTATTTTTGTTGGTTTTTTGACCATTCTGTTGAGTGAAATCAGATATAAAATAAGTCTGTAATGATCTCACTTTGCTGCTTGTGGGTAATTTAATCTATTTACCCTTCAATGTGGATGGCCCTAGTGAACTGGCATGAACAGAGCAATGGAGCTTATGCTAAGCAGATTGATACTTAGCTGATAATCCCATACCCTGTCTACATATTGATTCTTAATAGGAACTGGTTCTGATGACTAAAAGTTAGAAGGTCATACTTTAAATATTCACAAAAAATCATACTGATCTAAATTTGATTCAATCTCAGGCCTACGGCAGAACAATAAAAGTTGCTACTTAGCGAGCCCCTCACACTGTGCTAAAAATATCATACAATGTCTCTCATCTTCACAAACACCTTCTTGTGAAAACACCTTTTTGTGCAGTAGGAGGTTGATTGAGGGAAAGGTAAAGGGTTTCAGGTAAAAGTAAAGGAGCAGATCATGTTACCTACCAGTGCCCCACTGCTGACCAGAATCATGAAGACAATGAAGGTTTCGAACCAGTTATGCTCCACTATCTTATAGCAAGTTTTTCTCAAGTTCCACCAGAGTTTCCCTTTGCCTTCTTCTATGCTTATCTGACAACACTTAAACTTCCGCACACAGTCTAAAATATGTCAAAGCAAATGAAGAAAAAATATCACTCTTTGATTATGCATATTTGTGTGGGTGGGAGATTCACCTACATTATTACCTGATACATTATAAATAACTTTATTTTTTAAGATGGCTTTCACTTGTAGACATAGAAATCATCTACACATTTTAAAATCATTCATCCAAAAACTATTTTTTAGTGCTTATGGGGCTATTATAATGGTCTAATAATATAGTATAATGTATTACATTATAAAACCTCAGTACAGAACAAGAGAAAGAAAGAAATCACCAAAGGTTAGTATTTCCATCCTATCCCTATCCTATAATTCCACTCATATTTGAACTTTATATGTGATTTCTAATTAGTTCACTTAATGATACAATGTAAACATTTCCCTTTTAGTCACAAGTAAATAAAATTTTCCCTGGAGAAGGAAATGGCAGCCCACTCTAGTACTCTTGCCTGGAAAATTCCATGGATGGAGGAGCCTGGTAGGCTATAGTCCATGGGATCGCAAAGGGTCAGACACGACTGAGCGACTTCACTAAATAGAATTTTGGAAAGTTTCATAATACTTCTCTAAATAAGATAACCAGAGATAAACAAGAACTGATATAAAGATCCTACTATTATTGAATATGTATGTTTCTGCAACTCCAGCCATTATCAGCAATAAGGTAACAAACACTTTTGTGGTCTACTAGATCAAAGGCTTCTCAACAAATATTTATTGCATACTTGTTTATTCAAGGAATTATACTGGACAATTATAATACTAGAATATGCAAAACGCATTGTGTCTCTAAACACAGTATGCATTTCGTTAGGGAAGATTTGTCCATAGATATCATAGTTATAGAAAGAAAACTCTTGTTAGAGTTTACCAGCAGGTTAACTCCTAATACTGAGCTGTACAGAAGTGGATTTGGGGTTAAACTTTGAAGGATGTGTTAGAATCTAATACATAGAGCTGCAAAGGAATGGAGAAGCAATGAAATAAATAAAGTTTGGTGGCAGGGAAGTTTGGAAATTGTATGAAGCAGAAAATTGGGAATTACCACCAGAAAAGACAGCTAGAGCCAATCTGAAAAGGACCTGAAAGATTCAGTTAGAGAACTTAGATTTTGTGTGCTATCTAATAGGGACAACACTAAAGGGTTTATTTGGGAGTTATGAAGATTTACCTGATAAGAATATTGATTTAGAATGATCTATGCCTGTACAAGGCATCAGATGGCTAGAAGACAAAAGATGGACAAGTAGTCAAGAGTCTAGAAGATTCAGTCAATGTAACATGAAAGAAAGTGAAAACAAGGGTGATGGTGGTGACAATGGTCAGGGGCAAAAGAGTCTACTAAGTAACAGGACCTGGCAGCACATGTATATGGGGGCGCTGGGGTGTGAGAAAGAGAAGATTCCTGACATAGAGGTTTGACTCTGACAGAGACCTCTTGTTCAAGGAATAGAAAAGTAAAAACCTCATTTTGAAGAAGCATAAGATTTTAATGCACAGATATTTATCAGATGCTACTTTATAATGTCAGCCAGATCATATAATTTGTTTCATGAAAATTTAATGAAGTCCTCTTAAATATTATTAGTGTTTCAAGTAATAAATAAATAGCATATATTTCTTGTTTCTTTGAGGGTGATCTTTTTCACATTTATGTCTCCCAAAGGATTAAGAAGAGTAACATGCCTTGAAAATATTTGTAATGAACTAGGTGGAACTGAAATTATTATTTTTTTCCCCTAAAGAGGATATGAGATGAAAAAATACTGTTCAATATAAAAAGATCAATGTTAGCAGGAAGGATAAATGCTAAATTTGGGACACTGGTTCATTTCTGAGAGGGAAGCAAAGGATGGGATAAGGAAAGGGTCCAAAAGGGGTCAAATCTGTATCTGATTTATTCTTAAACAAAAAACCTGAAGCAAATAAAACAAAAATATTCAAACTGCTAAAGTTGGTTGGTGGTGGTGCTGCTGCTGCTAAGTCGCTTCAGTCGTGTCCGACTCTGTGCAACCCCAAAGACGGCAGCCCACCAGGCTCCCCCGTCCCTGGGATTCTCCAGGCAAGAACACTGGAGTGGGTTGCCATTGCCTTCTCGTTGGTTGGTGAGTGTCTATGTATTTTTTATTATTGTGTTCTATAATGTTATGGTTGGTTATATTTCATACTGAAATGTTTTTTAACTTCACAAAAAACAAATGTTGATATTACCATAAATATTATTATTAATATATTGTGACCCTAAAAATAAGCTAATTGTCTGGGAAAGAATAACAACTAATGCTACATAAATTATTTTTGTGATATATCTAACCTCTTGAATATTTTGTGAAGTCATAATTTTTTTTCAAAATCAACTAACTTCACTGATATATGTGCAGAAATTTTGGAAGAAAGAGTAGAAAAAAGTGGTTTCCCTCATAACATGCTGAAAAAATATCTCTTCCTCTGAAATAATTTAAAAATTGACAATGAATACATAAATATTTGTTTTCTCTAATGCATTCAAGTCCAAAAGCAATAGGTGTATGTAATGTACTCATCTGCAAAACTCTTAAATCTATTGACATCAATTTTGACACTTGCATAATCACATATTTTTAAAATTAGCTTAAAGTTCAAATTAAACAGCTTTAATGTTCTTAAATGAAATGAAAATGAAGGGAACACTTCTAGAATTAGTTGTAATTAAATAGCATTACTATCATCATTATTAAAATAAACTTTTGTTTAAGCATTTATTATATGATATTGAATTTGGGGCTAAGACATAGGATGAATTATTAAATAGATATTAACCAAAAAAATGAGTTAAGGATGAAGTGATTCCTAGGGTTTTAGAGAAACAGTTCTGTACCTACAATAGAGATTTGTCATAGTCTGTGCTATTGTACTAATATTTATGCCTCTTTGTTTGTAGTACACTCCCACATTGAATCTGGATTGCACTTTTGCTTTGGTGAACAGGACTGAGAAAACCTGATGTAAGTGGAGGATTGATGAGTGCTTGGCATTTAGGCTTCCTCTCTCACTCCTTTGCTTTCACCATGAGAACAAGCCTGGGCCAGAGTGTGGATGGAGCTGAGTCAGGCAATTGTCTCATCTAAGACCTCAGCTCTAGGACTAATCCCAACCAAGATCAGCAAAATCATCTTGCCAGCCATGGGCTTGTGAGCAAAGATACGATTTTTGTTATATGATAAGTTTTGAGTGGTTTGGTACACATTATTGTTCCAGAGATAACTGATCCACACCTCAAATAACATAATTTTAGCTTTCTTCACAAAATCCTCTTAGTATTACTCCAATGACATGGTGCCCCATACTGTATCACTCAGTATATTTTGATATTTCATTATTGATTATCTAGTATCATTCAGAACTAATAATATATATTTGACCTTGACAGATACAGGTAATTGTTATTCATGGACAGTTCCTTTTTAATAACATAACCACATTTATTTAAGAATGTGTTCCAGTATCAAATGGCAAAGTGTTCATGGACACTTTAAATGTAAATTAATCAATTCGTACCATTATAACCTGACAAAACAGTAAACAATAAGTTACTCCTTCAACTTAAATTTTTTTCTTTTATTTTTTTAAAGGCAGAGAGAAATATGTATGATTGGGTTTTCTTGCCTATCAAAGATTCTATCTACCAGGTCACCAAAACACCCAGATAGTTAGCAGCATTTCTTAGAGTAGAACAGGATTCACAAAAATAGAAAACTGGATCTGATGCCATAAATTAAATCTTCATTTTTCAAAAATCATCTATGCTTTGATATAGAAAAAGCAACAAACAAACAAGTAAATGTACAGTTGCTGGATACCTATAGAGGATTAGAACGAGCCAGGGAGGGAGGGAAGAGACGGCTAGATCAGAGAGGTCTAAGGAGCGTACATGCTCTGTTCCTCACCTTCCGTAAAACAGGCTTCAGGCTCCAGAGATTCTTCAGGCTCAGCTTCAGGTTGTTCCCCCTCAGCGGGAGCTCCTATATCAACTGTGCTGCCTTCAGATGAACTAGTTGCATTTAGCTTCTGAAAATCAATTCCACAGAAAAGCTTTTAAAATAGTTTCTTTAATCTATAATATAAAAATTCCAAAGGCCTGCCCTTAAGTCTTCTGTATTCATTTCCTTGATCTGAAATTTAAGAATCTCTTAAACATAATGCCAGTCTGCTTTGGTAGAGGTGGGGGGTCACAAGATTAGATTCAGCACCACAGTATTTTTTTTCTTTAAAAATGTGGTGCTAACAACTTAAGTAATCTTTGATTAAGCTCCTTTATAGACAGAGATTCTGAAATAAAATCATGCAGAGCTTACATAAGCTGCCAGAGTCGTATGGTAGTCTGCGATCTCGCTTTTGTGAAGTAGTTTAGGTGGTTTTATTCTAAAATTGTGACCCAACCAACAGAAGCTGCACAAGTGTATTTTCATGTCAAATGCAGAAAAGATTTGATCAAACGCACATAAACAGCAAAGTCTAAATTTATCCACTTTTCATTGACATGAAAACATATACCACTGGTTGTTATTAAACATATTCTCTAATTTTCTAATTCTGAAAAGAGCAGCACATTGTTAGCTTTATAGCAAGAGCCAATTGTTTGCATTCTCTTTGGCCAATGCACTCCTGTGTTTCATTGTGCATTTGGAAACTACTTGTTACTCTGGCACTCTTACCTCTCCAGTTAATAAAGGCAGAAATGAATCTTTGGTTGTTGTTTTGTTTTCCTTTAAGTTAAATCAAATACCACCAAAAGAAAAATATAATAGAAAGAAGTTGTTTTAAATCTTGAAATGCAATAAACTTTAGCCAAGTCAGGTCGTTCATGGGATCAGCATAAATGAAGGGATCCAGTCTTTAACCCGGTCTTAAAATGCTGCAGGAACGACACAGGGCCAGGTATGAGTGCCACATGGAATCAGAGTAGTTTGGGCCACAGCATTCTCGGACCTGTTACAATGTTATTACTATTAGTGTATAACATTAGGAAATGGCTGAGCTGATAGGAGCTACTTTATAAAGGGGATGAGGTAAGCACATGATAAAATGCACATTGAAGTATGTTGAACCCATTCTAAAATAGATGTTGTAGTCAGTACTAGAAACATTTGATTTATATTTGGGCTAAGGGTTCTATAGATTTCCCTAAGAATCTGGTTCCTTTATTTTCTGAAAATAATTTTCTTTATATGAAATATTTCCTTGGCATAGTGGTACTGATAAAGTAAGCATATTTATATACACTATAGATATAACAGAAAATACTTTTGTGTGTAATTTAACAATACCACTGATAGAAGCATAAATATCATATGTCTCCTCCATTAAAACTAGTTCAGGGTTATTTTTAAATTCAACCAAACCATTTAAAATTAAGGATTATATATTATAAGGCACTTGAAGTTTATTGATTTCTTTTTCTACTACCAATTATATCATAACACTGGACGGATACTTAATTATAATATCTTTGTTTTTAGAATTTGAATGTACAGTATTCTAAGAAGAAATATTACATGACTTTTTATAATTTCCTATCCTTTATAGCTAAATTATCCTATCAATTTTATTTACATGAAGATGTTATAGTATTTGGGACCTGAAATATTGATCATATTATTTACTGGATATTGAAACATGACATAGGTAATCAGAATAAGTGAAGCTTAGTTATATCTAATCTAACTACAAACAGCCCAAACAAGAAATGGAAAACATTCTTTTTAGGAAAAAGGATCACACTTCAATTACGGGTTGGTTAGGGATTAGGGGATGATTCTAGGCTTACTGTACCCCACTTTGCCAGGATTCCCTAGAGAATTTCTTTGATGATCCATTTTCAGGGCGCTCCATACTGGTGAATGGCTGCATCAGAACTTGCAGCAGTGCTAGGTATATATAGCTCAGGTACTCTATAAATATTCTTTAGGGAAGGTGGGAGGGAGGGTCAGGATAGAGGGAAAAAGGTATACCAGTGGCTGACTCATGTTGATGTATGGCAAAAATCATCACAATATTGTAATTATTTTCCAATTAAAGTTAATTTAAATAATTAAAAATGAATGAATGAAGGAGCTTCTTCGTAACAGAATGAAGGCTAGTCCTTGATAGTGACTAGCAGAAGTCACCAGACAACATTCCATGGAATTTTGGTTTAAAATATTCAAAAGTTTCCAGATGATCTCTGTAGCATCAACTACAATACCTTTCGTTTAATGTGGTGTCTTAGTACCGACACTGAATTACTAGATATTTTTCTAATTGAAGTCAGATATTTGTATAGTTTGAGGTCAGATTATTTTTTAAAGGTGCAACATAAAAGTTTTGTGTTTCTAGAATATGTATCTCACTAGCTTAAGCCTCTGAAGCAAAGATCATGTTTTGGCCATCTCTGATCCCTAGGAACTATTGCTAATGTTTGTGTTTAATAGATGTTCCTTGAATAAATGAATGAATGCCCAACTCAGGAACTCTTTTGTTCTACCACTAAGTACTTCTAACACCTCCTATCTTTTATATTCACATTCAAGGGAATACACATAACATTCTCATGTTAGTACAGAGAAACACAAATCTCTTTCAGATTCTAACTTGCGTAAGTAATGAAGTGCTGTCTAAATATCAGGCTTCCAATTAATCAGACCTAAGATGAAACTATAAAATAAACTATTAAATAAATAAACTGTACTTTAATTCTGGAGTCAGGAAAACTACCACTAACTCATTTTGACAATGTTTTCCCTCCTTCTACTCTATGTACATGGATCTACAATCCCAGCAGTGAATGGAGTCTCTCTAAGGAAATCTTATCCTTCTTCATCTTCCTCCTCAAGTGGAAGAGACAGGAACTACCTGTTACATGTATTACTTGAATACCTTTACTTGGTCTACAAATTAAAAAGCTAGGGTACACATTAATCCTCAACACCAACCAATCCAGTGTCTACTTAGAGAAAGAAATGTGGCTTTAATTATCTTGTCAAAAGGCATACTGAGTTAGTAGCTGGATTCAAGGTCTTCTGTATCCCACTTTGTTAGGATTCCCTAGAAAACTATTTGATGATTCATGAGTTAAGCCAATCTTTATCAATTTAAAACATTTAGTAGATGTGATATGTAACTAAACATTGTAGGTTCAAGATAGTGCTTGGAATACTGTTGATTCCCAGGCGTCATGACCATGAACTTAGTATTAGTTTGTTATAGTCATATTCTTATATGTATTAATATAAAGTTAAATATACGTTGGGACATTTCATTAAAAAGCTTACTTTAAATAACAATCTTGAGATGTAGGCAAGAAATTCTGATTTATAAAACCTTTCCTGACAACAATTCAATGACTTTCTTAAAATCACATGAGGCAAATATCATAATATTATAAAATGTGTTAACTAAAACAGTTAAAATGCATAAAGAGTCTATAAAATCCAAATGAGTCAAATTAAGAATATAAAACTTTTCAGCTTCAGGTAAGGTCGTAATCACGATTAATTCTAACTACAGTACAAATTCACCAATTAGAATTGTCAAATGTACATCATTTATATGGAACTATTAGTACTCATATACTTAAAAGAATAACTTTCAAATAAAGCTTCTTTGTAAATTTTCCAATGTAGGCATAATTCACTGCAAAATTCCACATGAGTAAGAGAGCAAAAAATTAACCAGTTAGAAATAAAACCAGTTCTTTGCTTTGGTAAAATTTAGATGTTTAGGTTCCCTTATTATAATCTTGCTTATTTATTGGAAGACAAGTGAACTGAATGATACTGTTAGTACAGCCCTTCCCTACTCAACCCTTAAAATATGGATGTCCCCCAATGTCAGGATAGTCAAGAAATTAAACATGCACAGAGAATTATTTGCTATGCCTGGCATTGGCAATCATTTATTTTCAGGTGAAATATTAGTTGAACTTTTTTTTTTAAGTGAAAATTTCATGTTACAGGGTTCTTACTACTGAACATCTGCTAGGTTCCTCAAAGTGCTGGGTCACCATAATCATAGGAGTTAAGCAGGGCAGAATTGTATTTTGCTTAATGATCTAATAAATATCAAGATACAATATTTCATTTCTTATTTTTAAACACTATACTTCCAACTTTTACTTTCCACATCATTGACAAACTATTATCAGAAATCTGCCAAACTCATAGTCCTTCTTTCAGAAAGTAGAAGCATTTTTTAAAACATAACACAGAAAAGGGACAGAAAACATCATTTTCTATTAAGTTTTTCAAAGGTACACTTTTTTTCTTATTATGAAGTTAAGATATTTCTAAGAAAATGTAATCAATAAATAAAGTATATAATTTGGACAAAAGGTATATGCCAATCCTAGTCAATAAAATAAATTGGGATTTTTTTTTTAAAAAGAGAGATAATTAAAATATAGATTAAACCAAGTATTCCATATCTATTTTGGTCATCAAGAATGACAATTCTTTGATCCATGTGGATCCTAATGCTAGCCCATACTTAAGGAATTCTAGGTCATTTTATGTGAAAAATCTTAATATCAAAGTAATGAGAGTGATGATTATGGTTCCTACAGGATAGGCCAAAGTGACACATTAATAATAGAAAGGAATTATTCTTCTTAGTGAGGAAAAGCAAAATCAAAACTGTTATTATCATCATTTTACATTATTCAAATAATCGTTTTTGTCATTATAACAGACATGTTACAAAATTCTGTAATCCATAAATAGCAAAGCTTTAAATATCTCTCTTGGGATGGCAAAAATAATCCTTCAGTCCCAAAGACTCATGTTTGGTCAACTTGTTTTTGCTTACATTAAGGATATTTAGAGCTTTTTAAAAATCCTTTAATCACTATCCCACTGGAAAACTTTCCCTTGAAGATTTATATGTTCTCCAGGATAAAATTATAGATGAGTTTTTACTGAAACCATTCTACCACTGCTTACCCAAACCTTCTCTACACAGCCTTCTCTCCTTTCCTACTCCTTGTACTAGAGTTCAGTATACTGCTCTCTTAGGGCTTCTCTGGTGGCCCAGTGGTGAAGAATCTGCCGGCCAGTGCAGGAGACTAGGGTTGGGAAGATCCCCTGGAGAAGGAAATGGCAACACACTCCAGTATTCTTGCCTGGGAAATCCCATGGACAGAAGAGCCTGGTGGGCTACATTCCGTGGGGTCACAAAAGAGTTGTACATGACTTAGCAACTAAACAACAATAATAACTCAGAGAATAGGAAAACTAATCTTACCTCTCTCTAAGAAACCAGGAAAAAGAAGCTATTATCTTAAGGAGTCAAATTTCATACTTTTCTGAAGAATTAATGCATAACAGGAAAAAATAATTCTGTCTAGTTACTGTGTATATGGGTATCTGTTTTATTTGGGGTCTTAATTTATATGATTAGTGATATTGGTCTCATTCCTCCAGTATAGAGGGCATTATCTTTCATTAATGTAGAGTGCCGGTGACTGAATATTTTGTTCCGAAATATTTTTAAAAAATGCTCCCCCAAATCCATGATCGTTGCTCCAACCCAAAGAGCCAAATGTGCTTATGTTAGGGTTGTTTTATGCTTTTAATGGCAGAAGGAGAGGGAACTGCATCTAAATTACAAAGCATTTAATTAACATTTCTTGAAAGAAATTAACTTGGGTTGAACAATTTGGTTAACATATTTTAGGAGAAAACTGTGATTTAAACATCAGGAAATGAAAGTTCTGCTAAATGGAGCCTAGAGAATGGTGTTACACTCACTGCCTTAGCTGAATGACTAGTAGGTCCCTTCATTTAGTAAATATGAAAGGAGTAGAGTTCACATTGGTTTTCTTTCTATATGAGTTTGCGTTGCATGATATATTTGAATAATATTCTTTAAGAGAAAGTTTCCCAGAAGTTCTAGATGAAATAAAAGAGAGACAAAAACACAAAGTATAGAGGAGCAATACAATGAAGAAAGTAGATTTCAGATCTTTTTTCAGAGTGAATATACCATCTATAACATTTCTGTTTGTTTCTTTTTCTTCCTTCCTTCTTTCCTTCCTATCTTTCCTTTTTGGTGTACAAAAGAAATTCATTTCCTTTTCTTTCATTCTCAGGAGTTTTAGGGGTAAATATCAACAGATTCTCCAGGAGAATTGTATTCTAAAGGCAAAATACTCTTGGTCAAGTGCTAAATAGAGCGATACCATTTTCTCTGAAATGAAGCAGATAAAAATTGTACCAGTGCTGCTGGCAGCAAAACCATAACATTCCATTTACATTATTATCACATTAAAACATCCTTTAGAAAGTTTGCACATGAATAAGGGATTGCTCTAACTTGCAGATTACCCTTCAGAAAAATTTAATATGACACTGAACAACAAATTACCAACAAAGTACACTCATAAGGGCTTCATTTACTTAAGAAAAGGGCAGAGTAGTGAAAGCGTCCTGCAAGAGCTTTTCAAAGAGTACCTTATATTTCTCCTTTAGACCCTCAGCATGTTCAAAACTCTGTAATGTTAAATGGAATTAAATAATCTATAAACGCATGCACTTTTATTTTTCACTGAATGTAATTTCTATAAAAATCTATGTAAGAAAATTAGCAGCTACCTCAGTTTTTAAAAAGTTAGGGTTGCCAGACTTGCCTGACCATGCTTTATGACTCAGCATAAGAGCAGCTGTGCATGTTTTTATTTTACTGCCAATGGATGGGCAAGGAATGTAGCTGAGTAACATGCAGGCCAGTCAAAATTCATTTAGAAACTAATCATATTTAAATATGTACAATTTGCTTAGGTAACCTGGGTAAAAGTGGTGGCAGGAGTCTCTGGCTGGTTAAAAAACACCAGAGCTGCATTCTTGATGGCTCCAGCTTGCTTTTACCCCTGTGAGAAGTAAGAACGGTAAGCAGTGAAGGTCACTATATCGCACTAATAAATTTTACTTTGAAAAATAATCATTCAAGCATGGCTTAAATTATTAAAACTCTATAAAAGAAATCAAGCATTGGAAATCAAAAGTATGAAAGGAATGACATTACATACGGTCAAAGTAACTTGAGTTAAAGCATACAATTACCATATGAATTTAAAATGATATACACTAGAGAATCTACAGAAAGCTGTCAAAGAATCACACAAATTTGGCAAAGATAAAATAGAAGAGGATTTAGTTTAAACACCTAAATACCTCTGTGTCCACTTGGTTAGTCTGCCTTATAAGAAGGGATTCATTATAGGCATTCCAAAAATTAAAAGGTGCTCCATTTTTTCCTTTAATATTTCAAATCAGTTAGAAAGAATATAATTTAATATGAATATCTTATTCCATTTGTTAATACTTCACATGTGATACTTAATACCAAAATCCAACCCTACTAATTAAGAAAATGACCGGACAAAAGTAACTTGAAGGCAGAACCCTAAAAAGATATCTCAGGTGGGAATACTTGTAATTCTTGGATACTTATTTCAGTTCTCTTTTGTTTCTAGTGTAGAGTTACCAAATGCCAGAAGATCGTAACTTGAACATAGGCCCTTCCTAGGCTATTGCTCTAATCCTTTATTTGTTTATGAGTTTATATTTAAGAAGTCTTACATAAAGCCATAAATGAAAATTTTACCAAATATTAAATTTTAAAACACAAGTAGCAATCTCTACACAAGTACTGAAAAGACTCCACAGCTAAAACAACAAAATAATTCTACTTTCAACTGGCAGATCAGCTCTCTGCCTCCAATTCCAAAGTAGTGACTTCACGTGTGTTATTTTGGAATACCTAACTCAAATGGAAAACACATGAAAAAGTCTAATGTTTACAAGAGAAACTGAGAAGATAGTTTTGATTTTTCCTATTATAAGCCCCACCTTACTAGATATTTCTCTAATGTGAAACACAACGGTTTGAGATGAGGCAAAATACATGCTCTTTTGGAGAAGTTTGAGGTTTTAAAATTTCTGAAAATTAAGAATAGTGAATGTCAAGTTATCCTACCTCAAAAGATACTCAAATTTAGCCAAAGGTTTAAATGGACTGGTGACGTCAACATTTGATTCTTCATAATTAATTTTTAGTTAACACCATAAATTAAACATGTGCTGTGCTGTGCCTAGTTGCTCAGTCATATCCAACTCTGTGGCCCCATGGACTATAGCCCTCCAGGCTCCTCTGTCCATGGGGATTCTTCAGACAAGAAAACTGGAGTGGGTTGCCATGCCCTCCTCCAGGGGATCTTCCCAACCCAGGGATTGAATCCAGGTCTCCCACACAGCAGGTGGATTCTTTATCGTCTGAACCACCAGGGAAGCCCAAGAACACTGGAGTGGGTAGCCTCTCCCTTCATTGAACTGGGGTCTCCTGCACTGCAGGCGGATTCTTTGCCAGCTGAGCTAAATTAAACATACATAAAAATTGACCTCCCTTACTCTAAAGGAGATATTTACTATTAGGTAAAATGATGAGAGGGGACTACATATTAAAATTTAATGACCCAATTCTATTTTCTAAATGCTGACTTTAGTGTCTGGGCTTCCCTCATGGCTCAGATGGTAAAGAATCTGCAGGCAATGCAGGAGACCTGGGTTGCACCCCTGGGTGGGGAAGATCCCCTGGAGAAGGGAATGGCTACCTACTACCATATTCTTGCCTGGAGAATTTCATGGACAGAGGAGCCTGGCAGGCAAGTCCATGGGGTCACAAAGAGTCAGACACTGAGTGACTAACCCTTAGTTTCTAGAAACTTACAATACAAGAAATTAGGCCCCACCATTTCAGCATAGCCCAAACACACTTATCCAAAATTTAATTAACTAGATATTAAGATATTATTCAGCTTATTAGTGTACATTTGAGTTCAACTAATTTCAGCAATTATTTGCTCCAGGCTATAAGGTTTTTAAAATTCCCCCTTTGAATCTCATTGTTATTTTGTGAAACTAGTACCTATGGTCTTGCTACCTAAATGTTACTTTTCGTAACTATATTTAAACTTTCTCTGAAGTTAATGTTTAATACCAACTTCCACCTAATCACTGAATTAGCAATACTATCTTACAAAAAAGAACAAACAGAAATAGCATCTTTTCCCATAATTATATATGATAAATACAGTAAAACTGATTTAAAAATCTAAGGTTCCTTTCTTAGAAATATATTTTTGCTCTTTTAATTTTATTAACTGACCCCTAATTTTTGTGACACTGTTTCACTACTTAAATTACATCCTTCAGTGTCTCCAACTCTCCCAAATCATCATTCTTAGGATGAGAATAATAATAGAGGTCTTTCTGTTTCCTGCCAATCAATTCAAACAACAAAGAATGAATCTTTGTTTTTGGTTGTTATTTTTATTTGTTTATGCAAGTGTTAATTGCTGGGAATTCTGGCTTCATTTTTGTGTAAACAAACATTGAGGGTTTAAATTCCTTCTCTTTATTCCCAACTTTGTGCTTAGTAATCTATAAATGAACCAAGAATATACCCTGGTATTTATACTCTTCTAGTAAATCAAACAATTCTTTAAATTACCAAGAGTCTTACTGTAGTTGGAAAATTTAGAATTTTACATTTAGACAGCATGCACTGTGCTCAGTGGGGTTAAAAATATTTTCAACCTGATTCATCATCACTACCTTCACTTCCTTCAAAACACTGTTTACTTCAGGAAACATGAAACTACACGTAAATATCAAGCCAAGATCCCAATGATATCTCCATTAAATATATGCCTGTGAAAACTAAATACAATCACATTTTTTGTTATTCCATAAGAGCAAAGAATGTAACAAAATGAGGATTGGAACTGCCCCTCACCAAGCATTTTTCTAGTATATGCAATAAAATACCATTGTGGGAAAATTATAAGGAAGAAAGTGGATAAACTGAGGCATTGTTCACAAATCAAAAATTATTTAAAACCTTTTAAAAAATTCATATTAACCTGAATATTAATATTATCAGCAACTCCAAATGGTGACTACTTGAAAGAATGAGTTAACTATATTTTGTTTAGCTATATACTTTTATATTGTCAATTAATCTATCACCAATTTTGCCACAGAAATTGTATGAATAGGTATTTCCTATTTTCTTATAGAAAGAAAATAATTTTTAAAAGTCTGGATGGTTTAAAGCAAACATCATACCAAAATATCTTCTTATGTAGAAATTCCTACCTCTTTGCTTTCTTCCATATCTGACTCGCTGCTGAATTCTTCAGTATTTAAATTTTCAAAGTCAGACTCTCCGACAGCAATTGGTACAGTCACAGTGAGGCTGGGGTTGTTTATGAAGGACATGTAATCACTTTCATCCACGACATACTTTTCTACACTGCTGCCGATGCCACTGGTAGTTCCATTGCCATCTTTGAGATAATTGAGGTCTTTGCCTATTTCTATCGTGGTATGGTTGGAAATACAGCTGTCTTTTTTGTTATTTAGATCTTCAAGAGGTTTAATTTCATCTAAAGCTTTCTGCTTTCTAACAAAGGCTTTCTGAATAAATTCACGTATTTTTCTTTTAACAAAATCGATTCCTTTTTGCATCCTTCCCACAGCAATCTGGAGATTATTCATTTCATTATCATCATCAGTGGCGGCAAGATTGTCAGAACTGAATGAACTCAAGAGTAAGGCCAGGAAGAGGTTCAGAACCTAAAACACAATAGGAAAGCTGGTGATCAAAACATTCCATTGTTTCTATTGCTCCGAACTACAAATTTTCCAAAGTTGTTCTTACACCTCACTTTTTGCTAATAGATATTCTTTCTAATTTATGATAAACTATCCTGGAAAAAAAAATACCCAGCCAATAAAACTACATTAACACTATTTACATTTTAGTCATTGCAAAATTACTAAAACCACTGCTATGTAAAACTTCTATATTAAGTTCATTTCCAAATGAAAAATTTTTGCTATCTATATAACTATACAATGAAAAAGGGAAAGAAAAGTTTTGTTTGGGATGTTAAGTATTTTCCCCATGTAACCTGGGTTTTCCAGGACACTGATAATTTATTATACTTTTATTCCTGAACCAAAGATGATTCCACTACATTTAAATATTATTTTATTTTTATGTTTGTATGTATTCTTGCACTTTAGATAACATCAATTTAGAAAAAATATATATACCTACCACTAGATCAAAAATCTCAGTTTTTGGTTCAGAAAATCATGGCCACTAGATTTATATAGTAGTTGCAAATAGTATTAGGAAATGGTTACAGACCACTGATTAACAACTTGAGTCTCCAAAAATAGGACCCACTGATATGGGTTAGCAAAAAGATTCGTGACCATAAATCTGCTATGTACACTCAAAAAGAGGTAATTTACTAAGAAATAGAACACTCTCATGGACACAAGACCAAGTATATGAGTCCTTGATCATTCAAACAGACAGAACAATGACTGAAAAGGATATGGCCCTGAAGGGGTCCAAAGACAAAAAGTAAATAATACAGAAGAGGAATTCTAGGAAAGGTTTTCAGTAGAACGCCAACGAAAAGGATGCTGCATTCTTGCTGTATTCCTATCTTTCTAATAGGCTAATGAGCCTCAGAGTTCCTTTGTTTAACCAGTTATGAGTCAGTCTAACCAATGGTGTTAAGAAAGGCAAAAACCTATACGATCCAACAAGGACTGCACATAATTCTGGGAGTCTATACTGACATCTTTCAGTTGCTACACCATGGTTGCTAGTACTCGTACTAAGACTGATCCTTCACATCTGGAATTTACCAGTGAAGTTATATTTGCCTTGAATGTATTTTTTGGATAAAAATAGATGAAAGAGAAAAAGTTAAATGCTACATTTTGGGTTTTATCCCTAATCAAACTGAATTTTGGTACCATAATTTTTTCTAGATTTGATTAAGGTTCATTAATGAACTTTTTCTATTAGGAACTTTTTCTTGACAAATATCAGTCAACCTTCCCAGAGTGAGATCCAACTCTCAAAGCTTTGGAGCAGGTATCTATTATGTCTTTTACTGTTATATCTTATGATAAGTCCATTCCCTTTTCACATTAGAATTAAAGCATTGGGTAAGAATCAAGTTTATTTTCTCAGTGCTAAGCTTACAAGATTGTTGTAAGGATTCAGTTAAGGGATCCATGTGGCCCTCACAAAGCTACTGGCACATGGTAAACACTTGAGAAAGTTTAGTTGTTATATCACTGTTACTATGATCCAACCTACTCTCTGTTATACTATCTTTCAATTTACCTTTTTTTGTTTTCAATCTAATCTCTTTTTCTAGACCTCCTTTATTACCAAAGGGTATTGATCAGTGTAACAGCTGACCAAGGTGGTGGGTGTGACCAAAGGCAATTTAAAGAAATACAGTTCAACAAGCTTACTCAGGAACTGAAACCTGGGATCCTGTTTCACACATGGTCATGGACAGACTCCAAATTATTCTCTTGGAATAATGATTTCCATTTGGGATTCAAGGTTGAAACATATTGTCAGTATCAGTACTTTTTCTAGCCTGATTTTTAATTGGTGAGAAAAACTCATTTTCACATCCCTCTTGTGTGCTGCTAAGTCACTTCAGTCGTGTCCCATTCTGTGCGACCCCATAGACGGCAGCCCACCAGGCTCCCCCGTCCCTGGGATTCTCCAGGCAAGAACACTGGAGTGGGTTGCCATTTCCTTCTGCAATGCATGAAAGTGAAAAGTGAAAGTGAAGTCGCTCAGTCATGTCCAACTCTTAGCGACCCCACGGACTGCAGCCCACCAGGCTCCTCTTCATCCATGGGATTTTCCAGGCAAGAGTACTGGAGTGGGGTGCCATCGCCTTCTCCATCTTGTGTGCTAATGCCCCACTTAGAGATAGAGGTTGCTACTTCTAGATGTGATAATCTTAAAAAAAAATGTATTCTTTTTCTGCAGCACCTGTCTTAAACCTGTAAGAGGATTTCTGGCCATAGTGTTAGCAAACCAAGATGATAGCCTGGGAAAAGCAATCTATAGCCCCACCTCTGTCTTGTCTGTGGACTAGGCAGTGATTACTTACACCTCTTGTGGTCGAGCATTACATGGCAGTTTATGTGTGCTTACAGGAGGTTATGTTTGGGGGACATTAACCTTTTTGGTGAGGATGAGAAGGAAGAATTGTAAGAAGCAGTGCACTGGGTTCAGTCAACCTTATTTAAGGAAATGTGATATGAACATATTTCCTTAATAGTGATAAACATGACAGATATTTTTACCACCTTAGTTACTCTAGAAAAAATATACAAGATATCACAAAAGGAGGGATACTTTTTAACTTATAGTAAATAAGGAGATTCTTCAATTTTTTAAAAAAAGTACAGAATTTAAATATATGCCAATAGATGGAAATTATTATTTTATCTGTTATACCATTTTATGTATATGTAGCAATCCAAATTAATACAAATGACATCCATAGGTATGAATACTTCCTGAAATTCTCTTCTCAACTTGAAATCCTTTGTACAGTTAGAGAAATGTGTCCTATTTCAGTAAACTAAAGATCATATGTGGTATGTTGAGTTTCTTTAAATTCACTATGTTTTCTGGCTCCATAAATTCTACCCAAATTCCACCTGCTCATTGCCACTTTCCTGATAAAAAGACATCTGTAGCGTTCAACTGTCTACAGGAAAAAATATTCAATTCGGTAATGCATAATCAGTCTTTTCATAAATTAAACTCTACACAGTCTGGCCTCAAACACTTTCTGCTACCCCACTATGAATTTTCATTGCTTGCATCCAGTCTTCTCACTCATTGTTGTTGGATTCTGTTCTCTGCCTTCTATTCTCTTCTTCCAATGTATGCCAGATATATAAGTGAAATCAAACCAAATCTAAAATACAAACCAACGACATTTTCTCTGTTTTTCTTCTATGTAGCTCTGTGATTGTTTCTTCCTGTTCCATGCATTCCTGCATCTTCTGAAATCAAGCAAGTTATATCTGGAATTGTAGTGGTTTTAAAATTATTTGATACTCATCCCTTCAAAAGTTAAAGTCTAATCTCTTTTTCTTAAATGTGAGCTCTTTTTAATGACTAGTCAATAGAATATTGCAGAAGTGACAGAATGCAACTTCAAGATTAGAACATAAAAAGAGCTTTCTCCTTGCCCTTTGCTTTGTGTCTTGTGCTCTGGAAGAAAAAGCCAACTGCCATGTCATGAAGATAATCAACTCAAAGGCAAGATCCATATGGAGAGAAACTGAAGCCTTCTACCAACATCCAGTAAGGCTGAACTGGGACCTCTCAGCAACAGCCATGAGAGTGAGCCTTATTAGAAGTCAATTCTTCAATCTTAGTCAAGATAACTGTCTCCCATCAACATCTTGATAGAAATCTTTTAACTAACCTATAGAAATTATGAGATAATTAATAAATGTGTATTGTTATAAGCCACTGTTCACATTTCTGGATTGTACACTATTCATGTTTCTTGTTATTTTAAGAACAGGTCAGAATTAAAAACAGGATACTGAGAAGACTGAAATATTGCAAAAAATAGAAAAAATTAATAATTCTTTGTTTTTTTCCCTTTCCCTTTTCTCTTCCTCTGGGGGACTGAGCCAGTCAGTCCACTCTAAAGGAAATCAGACCTGAATATTTATTGGAAGGACTGATACTGAAGCTGAAACTCCAGTAATTTGGCCACCTGATGCGAAGAATTGACTCATTTGAAAAGATCCTGATGCTGGGAAAGACTGAAGGCAGGAGGAGAAGGGGATGACAGAGGATGAGATGGTTGGATGGCATCACCGACTCAATGGACATGAGTTTGAGTAAGCTCTGGGAGTTGGTGATGGACAGGGAAGCCTGGCGTGCTGCAGTCCATGGAGGTGCAAACAGTTGGACACGACTGAGCCACTGAAGTGAACTGACTGGGGGATTGGAGGTTACTTTTAGTATGAAAGAAAATGAAGTCTATAAATTGCAGACTTTAAAATATTGGTTATGATAGTCCTTGTTCTATTCCATTGAGTTGGGGCCTGATCAAGCAACTTAGTATAATAAATTTAACATGTGAGAGTCTGATCCCTCTCAAATAAATCTATTGTCCTTTCTTCCCCAACCACTGGGTCCACTATTTCCTGGCTTGGGATGGTCTACTTTCTTCTCAGATCTCAATTAAAGATATTTTCAGGTCTGAACTCTTTGACAAAGCCTTCTGTGATGATCCTTGCCATCGCAAAGCAACATTTCCATCTTGTGAACTTTACATACAACACTTTGCTTGCACATTTTTTTCACTTACTCTTTTTATTCCTGTTTGAGTAAATGTCCTATCACTATGCCATATTTATCATCCTACCATCGTTCCCAGGCCTCCAGGACTCAGTAGAGGTGTGTTGGGCATAGTTCATTTTACACAGAAATGATAACAAATGATTCTTGAGTCAGTGTTACTTGTTCATACTGTCATTTCTATGCAACAAATACTGATGTGCTTTTAATGGACTGAGATGATCACTATTTTTTTTTAACTCCAACTTGCAGAGATCCCAAATGTGAAACATTTTCAAGTGACAATATTGTTAGTATTTATAAATAAAATGAATGACTGTCTAATAGCACTGCCATGCTTTAGCATAAGAACGGAAAGATAAAAGCCAAAAATGGCCCTCTCCATGGAACAGTAAGAGGTACAGAGATGAAGAACAACTTTGGTTCAAAAGATATTTTAAGAGCTTGTGTTACATGTCAATTACAGTTCAATATAAAGGGAAAAAATTTAAAATAATATAAGCAGATATTAAAAAGAGTTCATGTAGATTTCTATAGTCTGATCTATAACTGACTCCTGCCATCATGAAGAATTGACACTTGATTTAAAAAAATATACAAAACATTCCTGATGGTTACATTATCTTTTACTGAAAATGAGAAAAATGTTTTACCACATACCACCAGGTTTCCAATGACCATGACCATCATGAAGACAGTAAGGCACATGGTTTGACCGGCGACCTCCATGCAGTCCCACATGGTCTCTATCCACTCTCCACACAGCACCCGGAACACAATCAGGAAGGAGTGGAAGAAGTCATGCATGTGCCAGCGAGGGAGTTCACAATCATTGGAAATCTTGCAGACACATTCTTTGTAGCTCTTACCAAAGAGCTGCATGCCGACCACGGCAAAAATGAAGACGATGATGGCCAACACCAGGGTGAGGTTACCCAGAGCCCCTACAGAATTGCCGATGATTTTAATTAGCATATTCAGGGTGGGCCAGGATTTTGCCAACTTGAAAACTCTAAGCTGAAAACAGAAACAAGGTCATTACTGCTCTGCATTTGGAAGAATCTGTATATTTGTTTATAGGGAAAATCTACAGTGTCTCAGTTTTAGGTGATGGGTTATTTGTGTGCCAAACTATTGTCTATATTCTTCATTTTGAAATAGTATATATTGTAAATAAAATAAGAATACAGTTTTTTAATTGGTATTTAAATTCCATAATCTTACATAAGCATTTATACTATTCTTTTTGTTTTTCTGTAAGGAGCTGAAATACCTAAAATTAATGGTGATTCATTAGCAGAAACTGCTTCAGAGAAGTAGAGGCTATAATAGAGGCTCTCATTATTTAAAAGCCCAAAATGGATATATTTTTCAGTGTACTTGAAATATCATGCTGAAATGCACAAGTGTAAACAACATTAACACTTAAATTAGGTAAGATACAAGGGAAAAACCAACTAATTTCTTTAAATCTTAGACTGCTTTGACCTTTAGCGTGTTGTAATATTAGGCTATATTTTAAAGGAGATTTATTATATTCAAATAAGAAATACTTGGACTTGAATAAAAAGCTGTATTTTGTCAACCTTTATGTCTTCAGTGATTTAATTAATCAACTCATTATAGTGCATAAATGGCTTGCCACCACTATGCCTGACACATTGGTTATATTAGCTCATAGAAGCCTCTAGAGTACCATTTACCATTAAACAGCATCAGCATTTTATTTCTGATGCTTCAGTAAATGTCAGGCTAAGAGTAGTGCATTATTTAATGGCAACTAAGTGACCCAAAGGAGCAAAGATAAGAACCAAAAATTTTAATTTATTCCCAGAGAATAATTAATGCAAAACAGCCTGATATACTAAGCAAGACAATAGTGATATTATGCTTAATACCTTCCTAAACTGCATCACATTATCATAAAGACCTCCTAAGCTTTTAAAAATTAGTTGCCCATTTTCACTTGTTATATAATCACTCCTAATTTTTTTTTTTTTAATCCTTCTAGCTTCAAATTAGATCCACAGCTAAAGACTAGGAAAGGAAATCACAGCTCTAAGGATCTTAACATATTTGAAAATAGTAAGTTTAAAAATAAAATAAAATTAAAAAAATAAAAAATAAAAATAAAAATTGAAAAAAAAAAATGAAAATAATAAGGAAATTTCTAAACAGACTTGATCACAAATTCTTGAAACTAATCACCATTTAGGTAGGTTGCCTATAGGAATCTATCTTTACCACCAAATACAATGTCTGTTGTTTGAAAATAAATCACAAAATGTTGGAGCCAACTCAAATATAGAGCACAATAAAACATATCAAATTTTAAATGGAAATGGGTCAAGTGATATTTTGTCTTTTAATTTAAAAAGAGGCCTAAACTTATTAAATATAAAGAACAAATGAAAAAGCCTTTCCTTAAAATTAAAATATTATACAGGCAACTTTTCTTAGAGAGTGGATTTGGTGACTTCCTGCCTGGCTAAAGGCACAGATGAATAGAAGCTCTGTCGTCTTCTCTGTGCACTCTACCCAGTCCCGAGTCTTGTATGGGGGCAAAGTGGGCAACTCCATAATCTCTTAGCCTCTGGTAGAAACTGGAGCCCATCCAAAGCCCCAGTCAAGCCCCTTATTATGTTTAAGCAAACCCCATATACCTGAGAGGTATGTATTGTGTTGTTTAATTTGATTTAGGATTATGTATGACCTCCATTTTCTCTCTTCCCATTAGCCTTGACATTCAATTACTAAGGAGAGAATTATTGGCTGTTCATTTGAATTAAACTTAATCTGTGCATTAAAACTGTAATGAAGAAGAAACTACCATCTGCTTTGTTAGAAATATATTCAAACAAAATTAAAGCTATGGGAAATCTTTCAATTTTTACAAGAAAAGGGTGACTACTAATTAAATTATTTACTAAAAATATTGTGGTTACTCTCAGTTAATTTACCAGTCGAAATGATCGGAGAACTGACAGTCCTTCCACATTTGCCAAACCAAGTTCCATTAAACTAAGGCTCACAATTAAACCATCAAAAATATTCCAGCCTTCTTGAAAGTAATAATATGGATCCATGGCAATTATCTTGAGAAACATTTCTGCTGTGAAGATCCCAGTGAAGACCTAAGTGAGAAATGTTTATTACATGAGTGACGACTCTTGAAAGCATAAATAACTATTAAGCAATTTAATTTAATCCCAACAAATCACAATTTAGTTCTGAGTTTTAAAAATTGATTTAGACCCAGGAAATTAGTATCCTCAAATGGTTTGTATTCAAGTTGATATTTAATTTTTTACTATAGTCAAGGTTTATCAAGTGATGAAGAATATAAGAATTAAGACAGACAGTAAAACTAATATTCTCACTTTTATATTCTTAAGTGAAAGGTTCAGGTTACTCATTGCAGTCAACACCCTGACTTTTCCTCTGATCTCCCTAGCTTTCCAAAAACTCACCAAATGATTACCTATTAGGGCATTCTAACCCTAGAACCAGATTGACTGGCTTAGAAATGGTTCTGTAATTCCAACCAGGCTGATGGTATTCAATACTTGGGCTTGTGTTAGAAATACTAGTTAAGAGGCATACTCCTTCTGCTTAATGAGTGGTGTCAGTAGGATAGAAGTTGGTAGAACACTACCCTCAAAAGAATATCCAGCCAGAGATGAAAGAAACATACTGGGAAAAGGCTGGCAAGAAGCTAACTCCCAACGACATTGATTGGGAATTTGAATCTAGACAGATTAAAACCTGGAGCTATGCCCAAATGGACTTTAGTTACTTGAAGTAATGAATTACTTTTTTAAATTTATTTTGCTTATTTTTGCTTAAGCTCATTTGAGCTGTTTCCTAATACTCATCTCCATAAAGCTTATTTTATCCCTTGCTCACTTTTTTATAGATAATGTTGAGGTGATTCCTACATATGTGAAAAAATTTGGACTAGGTACCATTATTGTCCTTTCCTAAAGTTCTATGATTTTGGGGCACAGCCTAAAACAGTCTCTGAAATATCTTTTAGAGTCTCTGTTACAGTATTTAGAGCTTTCATTGCTCTGTCAATTTCTCATGGGTATAGATCCCCTCACTGTAAAATGCAGAGATTCATAGTATCTACCTGAGGACTGACTTTGTGGGTACCTAGAAAGAGGGATTTTATGTAAACCATTTAGCACAATGCCTGGTACAAAACAAGAGGTCAGCATATATATTGTAACTTTATCAGTTAAGACCTATCTGGTTATAACAGAACAATAATGGTTACTTCAGAGTCTAAAAATATTGTGTATCATCCTTCAGAATATATCATTTACTATCTATATAGAACCTGTCTATATGTTCATTTATCAAGGTGGGAGGTTCATGAGAACTTAATAAACCTGTTACATTGATATCAATATATTTTTGTTACCTGAATTTATTCATTTTGACTTTCATTTCTATCACTCTACCATGTAGCCATGAATGTTAGTATAGAATTTTAGGTTAAAAAATATGCAAAACTTAATAACCTCAGATATGCAGATGACACCACCCTTATGGCAGAAAGTAAAGAGGCACTAAAGAGCTTCTTGGTGAAAGTGAAAGAGGAGAGTTAAAAAGTTGGCTTAAAGCTCAACATTCAGAAAACGAAGATCATGGCATCCGGTCCCATCACTTCATGGGAAATAGATGGGGAAACAGTATCAGACTTTATTTTTGGGGGGCTCCAAAATCACTAGAGATGGTGACTGCAGCCATGAAATTAAAAGACACTTACTCCTTAGAAGAAAAGTTATGACCAACCTAGATAGCATATTCAAAAGCAGAGGCATTACTTTGCTAACAAAGGTCCGTCTAGTCAAGGCTATGGTTTTTCCAGTGGTCATGTATGGATGCGAGAGTTGGACTGTGAAGAAAGCTGAGCGCTGAAGAATTGATGCTTTTGAACTGTGGTGTTGGAGAAGACCCTTGAGAGTCCCTTGGACTGCAAGGAGATCCAACCAGTCCATTCTGAAGGAGATCAGCCCTGGGTGTTCTTTGGAAGGAATGATGCTAAAGCTGAAACTCCAGTACTTTGGCCACCTCATGCGAAGAGTTGACTCATTGGAAAAGACTCTGATGCTGGGAGGGATTGGGGGCAGGAGGAGAATGGGATGACAGAGGATGAGATGGCCGGATGGCATCCTCGACTGGATGGACGTGAGTTTGAGTGAACTCCGGGAGATGGTGATGGACCAGGGAGGCCTGGCGTGCTGCGATTCATGGGGTCACAAAGAGTTGGACACGACTGAGTGACTGAACTGAACTGAACTGAACTGAATCATTTTTAAATTCCTAAAATGTATAGGACAAATTCAAACAGAAATAATAACCTCTATATGATGTTTCTTCCTTTAAAAATCCATTTTCAGGTATGAACAGATATTTCAAAATTATCTGACTTAATATGTTTGACAAATGTAAACATGTCTGAAAGAGTCTATTCTAAATACCTGAGGAACACATCAGCATTTTACCATAGATCTATGTCCCCTGTAATTCATAATGATCTTTTTAATGAATGGGCAATTTATATTTAATTCTAAGTCAAACTATAAATAAAATCTTTGACTCTTTTCTACTGCTTAAATGAAGCAATATAATTTGTTATAAAAAAGTAATGCTGAACTTTTGTTGCCCAAGTAAATATGGCCAGTTAATTCATATTTAATTTGAGAGTGATATGTGAAATTCATTAAAGTAACCATAAACTCTTTCAATGAGCAGAGTAATCCTCAGTGAGCCTTACCAGGTTCCCAACTGACAGCACACTGCTAAACTGCTCCGTCATGGGATAGTGCTCCATGGCCATGAAGAGGGTGTTTAAGACAATGCAGATGGTGATGGCCAGGTCAACAAAAGGGTCCATCACAACCAGGTTGACAACATGTTTCACCTTTAACCATGGCTTACAGCAGTCCCAAATCAAACACATGTTAGCAAATTTATACCAGCACGGTGGGCATTTCTGTCTGGATTCTTCAAGTTCTGGAAGAAAACAGAATACTTATGAAAACTGCTTCCTCCCTTTCAAGAAGCCTTTGGTTTAAATTGAAAGTGACTCTTAAAAAATTCTGAAGTTGTTAAAAGGCATTATAGGTTAATTTGATGGTTGAGCAGGAAAGCAGTGATAGACTAGCTGTCATAAAAAATGTGGAAGGGCTAGTAAACTTTACAAATGTATCTTAGTTAAAAATGGTTTCCAAGATTCTATCTATAACATTAAACTATCTGATAATTATCTTCAAGGCTATCATAAATTAATGGGTAGGACTTGTGTTGAGTATACTTAAACGTCATCTATGTTCCAGATAGAGCACTTATATTATGAAAGACTGTCTCTCAGGAGAAGTCTTTAAAACCTTTATTAGTCATGATGAATTTCAGTTTCCTGGATTAGATGTGTTTTTTTGGGGTATTTTAATGAAAGAGTTTTGTCAGTATCACCAATCTTAAAAGTTTCTGGTTAAACCTAATTTGATATAGTATTATATATTAAACTTAGCAAGACTCTTTTTTTCCTCCACATTTCTTGATTTAACTGGATGACACAAAAGAAGAGGAAATATCCACCCTAAGAAAGTGAGATCCTCGCTGTTTCACAAAATGTGACTGATGCACTACTGGTAAAATGCAAGAGGATCTTAGATGGAACATATGTATAATCAATAAATTTTCATGAAATGCATTTATTTTAATGTGTTAAAATAACAATCACACCAAACCTATGATAAAAGATTTCATATAAAAACACATTTACTTAAGAAAATAGTATAATGATTTCAAAAAAGAATTTCAACTAAATAATAGGAGAGAAAAGACAGAAATGTACAGATCTTTAAGGTGATGCTCAAAATACATAAAAAGTAAATATTTGCAAAGAATTTGGGAGAACTAGAAAGTGGGAAATTATCTACTATTTTTCTTTGGTATATTTATCTCAATCAGTTATTGAGTGAGAAAAGGATGCAGTTGTTGTTTTCTGCCAATATTACATTCTATCACTTGCTCAGCCAAATGTGAGACCTGATTAGCACTATAATTGAGGAAAAAATTCTTTGTTCATCAATAGCATAACTGACTCTGGTTGGTCAATTTAGTATTCTTACTGTGGCAACTGTAATATCTCTCCAAATCTGGGACAGTTTACTAGGAATTAAACTTTTTAAGGGAATTCATACAATGGACAAACACTACCATAGGTAGTGGTTTTTGCTTTGCTGATAAACATTTACTACTAATTTTATAAAGTTTGTTACTTCACTAAAGTAAATTAATTTCCTGATTATTCTTCACAGAATTTCATTAGAAGCAGATTCTTCAATTGTGTCCTTAGATACTGAAATACTTTAGGTACCCAATTTATTTCCATTTCTCTTAATATGTAATTTTCTAAACAATAAAGAATAGTTAAGTTGTAAATCAGAAGAAAACGTATAGTTTTTATGTGTTGTTTTATAGATGCTTTTAAGACTCCCAAATAAACTCATATTTATACTGAAGATAAAAGGACAATATCATTTACAGTAAATAACTAAAGAGAACTGAAAAAAATCTCTTTCCTTATGTACAGTCAGCCTAAGTATTTTTTAAAATGCTACTTGCAGTTTAGTAGATAAAGAGAAGCAAACGGAAAAAAATAAGAGAAAAGGTCAAAAGGGAAAACACAGCCAGTGTTGCTCATCTTGACACCAGGAAGAAGTGGAGCCGAGTTGTTAAGTTCTAAAATAAAATCATTCAATTATTCATGCCAAAAAGAAAAAAGAATTATTACACTTTGAAACAAAACAAAGCACTCAGGAGAGAACTACAGCCACGTCTCCATCATCCTGGGTGGGTTATCCACACTGAGACGCATTTACAGCTCAGTTTATGTCTTTCTGGCTTCCCTCAATTCCCCAGTGCTTCCTCCTCACCTCCCACCAGTCCTCCCAAAGATGTGCCCAGGAAATATTTCCATGTGGTTTTTGCATTTTAAAAACCTGAAAAGGAAACAATTCATTTATCTGTGTCTCCTACAGTGTCATTAAGTAGGAGCCTATTCATTACCCTGGACAATGGAAATTGAGCTGTAGTTCAAAAGAAGGAAAACAAAAGCTGTCAGCATGGGTCAACAAGCCTGGTTGAAAAAAGCAAAGGTGAACTAAAACACGATTAGACTTAGAAGAAAGGATCCCCAAATAAACAGATTATGTCAACCTAAGACACTTTTCCACCATTATCAGGAACCAAAAAGGACTATATTAAAGACACTTCTAGTTGCCTGTGTGCACTATGTAGCTAACAACCAGCCTTGATTAATGCCAGATTCAAAGTGGTTAGATATAACTGAATAAAGAAAAGTATGCTTTGCATTCTATGCAACCAATGAAAAATAGAATGAAAACTCAGCCATGTTCTTCGCAAAAAGATCAAGCTAAAAGCTCTGCAGATATTAAAGCCAAACACTCAGTCTCCTGCTTCCTAAGTTACTCTTATCTCTAGGACATCATTTCACTCTAAGCAATTCCATGAGACACATATTCATGGAGGGCGATATGGGAATGTGTGCGTTCATTTTTAACTCTGTATCTTAGTGGATAAGTTCAATTTTGTGGTGGTGGCTTGATGTTTTTAAGTAACTTCTTAGGTTAATTCAAACTTAATGCCATCAGTAGTGCAAATTAGTGTTAATTAAGACTTACCCTGTCTCCTTCTCTACTTCTTGCTTTAGGGAGCAGACATGCTGCTGACATCGGTAGCAGAACCACTGGCAGCTTCCTCTCAGTGGTTTTGCTATGGCAAGGAGCAGAAGACCAGAGAATCTTCAAAAGATTTACCTGGAGGGACAGGGAGGAGCAAGCTACTGGCAGCTGGGGGGGAAGAGGGAGTGCAAGCTAACGCAGGCGAGGTTGGGGAAGAACGTACTGAGTTTAATATCCCATAGGAATCAGTGAAAAGATTTCTGATACTGCATTAGGACATTACGAATGTTGGGACTGTAGTAACTGACATGGCTGTGATATATATGGCCATCTACATTGTGAGATTTTCCTGGCTATGACTCTCAGGTTTTGGGTACTGATATTAAATATCATGGGATCTTTGCATTCAGACTGGAAAATAATTATTCCAATAATCTATACAGTATTAAGAGAAACTGGAACTAACAGAGAAACACGCGCACATGCTTGTGTTCTCTCTTTCTCATTCTCCATCCTTCTTCCACACATCTACACACACACACACACACTTGGGAGGGGAAGGAAAGGGAGGGTTATAAAGTGAAAGGGAGAGAAGGGCAAAGGAGAGCAGGGAGGATGATAGAATACATTTTATATGAAAGTATTTTCCAAGGTGAAATTGATAGCTGATGTTTGAATTCATTAACAGCACAGAGAGGCATAAACATGTGCATTAACAAAACAATGATAAAGCAATCAATAATACTAGTTATTGACTGCCTTCTACATGCCAGGAACATAGGTGTTTTATGGATGAGGTCTTATTTAGTCTTTACAACAGTGTTATTCTAAACATCATTATCAATACTTTACTGATGAACTACAGAGCCACATATAGACACAGAGCCAATAACCGATCACAAATCAAGCTGTCCCCAAATTCTTTATTTTGGAATTATAACATCCAGACCTCTTAACAATATATTAATTACTCATATATAATCAGGAACTAAAGAGAAAGCTGAGATATTATTAAACTCTGATCAGAGAGAGAGGCAAAAGTAGTTTTACAAAATTTTGAAAACTTGGCTTCAAAGTAGTTAATATTAAACCCTAATTTCCATTTTTTTTCATTTATACTTCTGGTTAAATCAAATGAGCTTATAGCTAGAGTTTCAAGCAGTTAATACAATTCAACTGTGTTAGCATCACTATAAAAATAAACATTTATTGTTACATTCCTTTTAATGTCATGCACATGACAAACGTCAACAGTTTAGGAACTTAATCTACCAAGGTTATATTCCAGGTATACCTTGAGTTTGCAGTAGCTTCCTGGAGGCTAAATGTAAAAATCTATATGAGACAACAAAATCCATGTATTGCATGTAGATTTTACTTTTACTTAGTAAAAGGAATAATAATATTGTGGTATCAATTCAGGAAGAATTTAACTCTTAGAATTTATGAAAGTTTTTATCACCATTACCAAAGCACCACCAAGTAACTGTGCTGTAAGACTTCTGACATACCTTCCATGGTGTTGGTCAAAATACTAGCCATACTCATTGCTCTTTGCCTTGCTGTAGGATCTTCCAAAAGATCCATGGAAACATGATAAGAACTGGACCGTCTCTTTCTTATTTCTGTTTCAGTAGTTGTGCCCTAAAAAAAAAATTTCATATGAAATAACTATTATTTTTAAAGGGCAGCAAAACCCAAAGTGTTCCCACAATAGGTGTTATTTAGCTAAATATTCACTGTGCTTTGTCAGATGTAAACAGCTCACTAAGGCATTGCTAGAATCATTGTTCTTGGGAAGGGTTTGAAAGCCCATCATATTCTCAGAATTCAGGGATGCCTGGGTTTGTGATCAAGATGGACTTTTCTAATTCCTCCATCTTGGGGCTTTGGGCTGGAGGGATCCTGCTTCGGGATAGAACATTTTAGCATTTTAGTCAATCCTATCTAGAGCTTCAAACTGAAACATATTACTCCTTGATTTACTTACATGTTATTAGATCTTTATATATATTCATGTGGTTTAATGAATGAAAAGAACTTTACGGGTTTCCCTAATATGCATCAGTAGTAGCTCTCCTAAAGTGTGAATTCCATATTAAAATGCTTCTGTTCATTATGGACAGGTACAGATACAGGGCTGCACATATGATTTTGTATAGAGCAGATGGGACGAGATGACCTTTAAGCACCCCCACTTTTTTACCTTCACACTTTGCCTTTCCCTGATGAGGCTAAATATTTTCAATTCTAAGAGACAACTTTTTTTATTTAAAAAGCTTTTTTTCAGAGAGGAGTTACTTTTTCTCATGAATTTTACTTTTCTTTCATGGTAAAATTAATTTTAGGGTGACCTAAATGAATGTTCATCCTCATTAATGACAGTCCTATTAATGGAGTGGAAATTCTGCTTTTGACTATGTATGTATTAGAGGTAACAAGGTTAATAAAATAATGTTAATTACTGATAGCACAATAAAGTAGGTGAGCAGTACTCATATTGCTATATAAATAAGGAAAATCCTCAGAGGAATAAAAGTGACTTCTTTATTATTAGCACTCAGACTTGCATTAGAAATGCTTGAGTCTTGCCCCGGTTTTCTCCTGTGATCACTAACTTCATTGTTTGAACTCTTGAAGTAGGAATACATTTCTGCCCATATTGAAATTCTGGTGAGTTTTTTTGGAATAGAAAAGAATCAATTCATTATATCATTGCTAAAAATCAAAGATCCCCCATTATTATATCTTGCCTTAAATTAGAGTTTCAATGCCAAGGATGGGTTCTCTTTTAAGTGTAAGATAAAGTTATAAAATTTAGTTAATTATTAGTTAATTATTAAGAATGCAACATCCTATTAATGTTGCATCAGAACTGAAAATATTTTGCCTCATCAGAGAAAGTCAAAGTTTGGAGGAAAAAAATGGGGTCACTTAAAGGCCATATGGTCCCTTCTGCTCTATACAAAATCATGTATGTTATCCGATATTTGTCTAATTTTTAGTGCTAGATTTCAAACTCTGTAATGATACTACCAAGGAAATTATTTCTTAAATTAAATTGCTTCAATTGAATTAATGTGAAAATGCAGGATATTGTGTGCTCTGGAAGGTAGCATTTGCCCACAGCTGTTTATTTTCTGTTGTTTCTCTCTGCAGTCTTGCAAAGCCACAGATTTGGTCTGCCTCTGCAGCTCCTGCTATACCATGCTGCAGTGCCCTGCCTCACAGCACTTGATTGCAACACTGAAGGATGGACACCAGGCAGCAGGAAACAGATACTAAACTAGGCTTTGTTTAAACTGCCCAAATTTACCTTCAGAGATTTATTCCACCCTCTGTGATAGGACAGGAGTGATAATTACTGATAAACACTAAATATTTTCTGATGGACTGAAATTCTCTTGCATTTATGTAAAGAAGTTGTAGATTTATTTTTGTGTTCCCAATTAGCATTTATCAAGATCAGAAATACTCATACTTCATTATGTATAAGAGCCATGTGGGATGCTTGTCAAGAAAGAAGAAATCACTGATTTCTTCTTTTGGTCTGGGTCTGAGTAAATCTGAGTGGGCCCAAAAGTCTTCATTTCTTTCTTTAAACCACTTTTGTGAAGTATTATCAACATGTAAAAAGCTATGTATACTTCACGCTCACAACTTGATGAGTTTAAGGATAAGTATATACCTGTGAACCATCACCATTATCAGTTCATAAACATTTCCATCACCTTCCAGTTTCCTTTCACTGCTTTATCATTGTTGCTGTTGCTATTTGGGTTGAGAACACAGCATAAGATCTATCTTCTTAGCAAATTTTAAGTTTACTGTTCAGTATTCGTAGCTCTAGGTACTATGCCATACAGTAGATCTCCAGAACTTATTTATCTTGCATAACTGAAACGCTGGACCCTTTGGTTATCAAACTCAGAGAAGCAGAGGAGAATGGTGGCTGCCAGGGGTGGAGGGAGGGGGAATGAAGAATCTCCATTTTAAGAAGTATCCCAGGGAATTCTGAGGCAAGTAGTCTGATGACGAAATATATTTTGAGAAACACTGGGTAAAAATGAAAGTGTTTGTTTCCTTAACCATCTCTCCTTTCCATTTAAGAAAATTTAAAGAAAATTAATGGGAGGTAATGCAATATGGATAGAATGTAGGTTCAGTAGCCAGCATATATAGGGTCAAATCCTAGCTCCATCATGCACAGGCTTCAGTTTCCTCTCTGTAAAATGGAGGTAATATTAATAACTATGATAAAGCATTATTGCGAGGACTAAATGAATTAATACAAGTAAAGTGTTCTGGACACTGTCTGGTACATAGTTAGGCATGATTATTTTTTAAGAGAAGTTGATATTCCTTTTGCATTTTTCCAGATTTTTTCACAATAAAGTTCTATTTTTATTCATGATTTGATCTGATTCTAGGATACTTGAATATTTCTCTGGGAGAAGTGGTGGGGAGAGGCCAGGCAAAAAAAAGTAAAGATGATCAATGGCTATTTCTATAATCCAAGGTAAGAAGTTCTTCTATTTGGTGACTGAAAACTGACTCCATATTATTTTAATGTGACTGACATAGCTTATCCAACTATAATGAGTAAAATTTGGCAAAAAAAAAAATCATACAAAGAAGACTTTAATATGATTTGATAAACTATAAAGTACAACCAAATTGCTAGAATTTTTTATATTGGCAAATGAAGTCTTAAATCTTATTTAATACCAAAGTTAAAAAGCACTTATGTTTTACAAAGGAAATGTCAATAATATATCCCAGTGTCTTGTATTTAATGAAACTAAATTCCACTAAGTTCTGTATGCATGATTTCTGGCCATTATGTTTATTAAAAAACTCAGGACAGTAATATAAAAATTGAAATCTGCTCTAACAGTTATAACACATGACTTTACCAGGCACTTCGAGTGGCTCCTTTACCATATAAATGTACGATGGTCATTTGATTGGGTGCTAAAATGTTATAGCACCTTGACCTGCCAAGAGGAAGAACGTTGCATTGCAGAATTTAGATACATTTAGTAATACTATCTACTTCAAGTGTAAGTGTCAAGTTCTTCTTTTAAAGGATTAGAAATAACAAGATGCTTAAGATGGGTATTTATATCATTTCTTGCATTTATTTTGCTTATATTAATTACAAATAATGCATGATAAATTGTTGCTATATTTTTGGCAAGTTTGATACTGTAGTAATAATGATGGAGGACTTCTCATTATAGTCTATGAGATTCAACCTATTTTTTAATTCATTTGTAGAAAAGTCTGAAAGGAACAATTTGACAAAGTAAGTTCATAACTTGACTGAACTGACCCTTGGCCTTTGAAGAGTAGACTCACTAAAACTCATAAAGGTGGAAATAGAAAACCATTCCTGCCTGCGCCAGCCACACCTCCCTTCCCAACAGCTGCAGGTTTCACTGGTCTCACCTCTGGTAGGAGCTGCCCAGCAGGAGATGTGAGGGCAGAAGGGCCCCCAACCAGGGAGACCACTCCGTTGCAGTCCACAGCGCTGTGCATCTTCCCATTCATGGGCAGAATGGGGAGCACCCTGGAGGCACGGCTGGCCTGGCTGACGTTGCTGTGGCGCCGCTCCCCATGTCTGTGCGGCACAAACAGAGAGTCTCTTCTGCTGTCATTGTCCTCAAAGGTGCTGTGCTCATCATCCGCAAAATCATTCTCAGAGCCAATATCCTTGGCTCGGCCTCTGAAGCTGAAAAGGCTCGCCCTACTGTTGCGTCTTGGAGAGAACAGGGAGCCACGGATGCTCAGTAAAGACTATCAACAAGGAAGGATACAAAAACAGATGAACAGCATTAAGTGTTCTGGAAAATATGAGCCAGGACTCATCATTTCATAGTGCTGACTTACCTAAGATAAGGCATTGGATGGGTGTGATCAAGGGCTTGTATGGTAACTGCTGGTGGCATTCTGGAACTTTGTCCTGGGTTCAGCTCTTTTCTTTTGCTTTTCCTGTTTTTCCTTCCTTCCTTCATTTACATCTTCTGAGATCTGATTTTCTGTCATTTTCTTCTACTTTACCCATGACTTCAGAGAGTCAGAAATATCCCTGAAGACTGTTTAGTTTCATTTCTGGCACTCAGAACTGAAATCTTTACTAAACTCTTCTCTAGAAACTATTCTTATTTAACAATCCAATGGAGAACAATCAAGTACACACCTACATTTAGTTCCTTTGAAGTCAAAACTCCACCAGTTAAGAGTGCACTAGTGACCACAGGACCACACCCCAATGCAGATCTCACCACAGAGAAAAATGGAATCAATCTTGCTAGTAGGTCTGTTTAATTATAGTAACAAGGAGCAATTTCTCCCCTTCCCCCTGCATATTTTATAACAGTCCTCATAAATAATTTAAACAAATCAAACTGAAAGACCAAATTGAAAGACTGTATGATTCATTCCCTGATTTTCACTCTTTTGTCTGTCTCAAGAAATCTGAAGAGCACCATATTTACAAAAACCTGGTTTTCACTAAGTGTCTGGTCACAATCATTTGACAATTTTCTAGATGGCTACAATGTCACTGGTGTCATTCATTTTACTTTGATTCTCAAGCACAGTAGCATTGAGCACAATGAATCATATGCTGTTTACTATTGCTGCTGCTGCTGCAACTTCACTCTAGGGAGCACTTGTTTCTGCTTCTCCAACATCCATTTGTCCTTTGTCTGTTGACAGTACCCTGATTATCTTCAAGAAATGCTCTCTGGCAAGACCATGATCCAGGTCTAGCCAATGAGTGTATTTCATGCCTCTGGCCAGGGAGACGGGTTTAAAAGTAGGTAGGGGACTCTGAATGGTCCACTGACAGTCACCAATTTCTTTTGCAACTGAAAGGGGTGCATTTTTTATTGAGGTTGCTAAAAACCACTGACTATAAGTTTGGAGCCATGGCAGGCATCTTATCACCATATTGGAGGAATCTGTAGATGTGGAGAGATACTTCGCCTTAGTAACATGTTTTGAGCCCTTGAGTCTAGTGTGCCTAAAGCTACTCATTGGTATTATTTTCATGATCTAATTCTCTTTTTTGCTTAAGCTGGCTTAAGTTGGATTCCTATGATTATGAATAGAATACCAACTCATCATTTAAACATTACTAGTTTCATCTTTTTATCACCAAAGGATTTAAAGCTAACTAAAATTATCATTGTGCACCTATATATATTTTACATTACCTGACTAATAAGTATTCATTTAATTTTATTTTTCGCTAAAGAATGATTTTCTCAGTGACACCTATGAACATCTATAAAATGTCTGTAATCTTTAAATATTATCTTATATGATCTTAGTCATTATTTACAGAAAGAAACACATCTAAGAATACTGATCTACTCTCCCAGAAGAACTTATTTCTTCTTTTCTTATACTCATGCTTTTTCATCCTATTATCAACTTCATTAGTAAGATAATTCATTTCCTTTATTATTTCCATATGAACATTTTTAAAACCTCTCCTACACTATACAGTTTCTTTCATGTCTCCTTTCTCTATTCACAAGGGACTTTGAATTAGATATAAGGATATAATATCTACAGAATTTGTGACCTACTGGTTATCATTTCCTCAGAAAGAAAGCCAGACAATAAATGCTTGACAATAGGAAATAAAGTAGAAATTACGTATATGTACCACTCTTAGTAACAGTTTATATTTTTATAGTACAAGAACTGCCCTCAATTAGTCCCAGTAGATGGTTTGGAGAGAAATAAGTTATAAAATTAGACACGATGTTTCTCAAAGTTCAAAGGTATATGTGGCAACTATATGAAAAATTATTGTTCTCCATGTGTTAGCCTCAACTTCCACTGCTTATATTAATTACATAAATCTATAGCAATAAATATGCAGGTCAGGAAGCAACAGTTAGAACTGGACATGGAACAACAGACTGGTTCCAAATAGGAAAAGGAGTACATCGAGGCTGTATATTGTCACCCTGCTTATTTAACTTCTGTGCAGAGTACATCATGAGAAATGCTGGGCTGGAAGAAGCACAAGCTGGAATCAAGATTGTCGGGAGAAACATCAATAACCTCAGATATGCAGATGACACCACCCTAATGGCAGAAAGTGAAGAGGAACTAAAAAGCCTCTTGATGAAAGTGAAAGAGGAGAGTGAGAAAGTTGGCTTAAAGCTCAACATTCGGAAAACTACAATCATGGCATCTGGTCCCATCATTACATGGGAAATAGATGGGGAAACAGTGGAAACAGTGTCAGACTTTATTTTTTGGGGCTCCAAAATCACTGCAGATGGTGACTGCAGCCATGAAATTAAAAGACGCTTACTCCTTGGAAGGACAGTTATGACCAACCTAGATAGCATATTCAAAAGCAGAGACGTTACTTTGCCAACAGAGGCCTGTCTAGTCAAGGCTATGGTTTTTCCAGTGGTCATGTATGGATGCGAGAGTTGGACTGTGGAGAAAGCTGAGCACCGAAGAATTGATGCTTTTGAACTGTGGTGTTGAGAAGACTCTTGAGAGTCCCTTGGACTGCAAGGAGATCCAACCAGTCCATCCTAAAGAAGATCAGTCCTGGGTGTTCACTGGAAGGACTGATGCTCAAGCTGAAACTCCAGTACTTTGGCCACCTCATGTGAAGAGTTGACTCATTGGAAATGACCCTGATGCTGGGAGGGATTGGGGGCAGGAGGAGAAGGGGACGACAGAGAATGAGATGGCTGGATGGCATCACCAACTTGATGGATATGAGTTTGGGTAAACTCCGGGAGTTGGTGATGGACAGAGAGGCCTGGCGTGCTGCGATTCACGGGTTGCAGAGTTGGACACGACTGAGCGACTGAACTGAACTGATAGCAATCAAATGTCCTGTTACAAATAGAGGATGGATGGACAGTAAGAAAACAATCTGCCATAATAAGTGGTCTTTGGTTTATCACAAATACAGAAGGAAATAATAACTTTAGAAGGCCTACAGTATCTTATAAAAGCTTTAAAAATAAAATATCCAGATTGTCTTGAGCCATGGTTAGAAACTGCACTCTTGACTTCCTTCTTTCCCCTATCCTTAATAAGAAGTCTTAAGAAGTCTAAAAAGTATTTCATACAATCCACCTGCTCTGAGGAAATTATAATCCAGTGGTAAAAGTATATATTTTTTTCAATATGAAAATATCAATGGTTACCAATACAATTGCCTATCATGTCCCTATAAAACAATACTTTTTAAAATACATTTGGGCCTTGTGCCCTTGCAAAACCTAGCAAAAGCTATGGACCCTTACCCAGGCTCACTATTTTCAGTATTACTTACAGGGTCTTGCAAAGTGAAATTAGTATGACTTCAGCAACCCTCCCTTTCCCCCCCTTTTCTCTCTGTCTCTCTTTGTATCTTCATTGCCCTCTCCATGTTCTTAATTAGTTGCTTGATTACTTATTTATCAGATAAAAATCTTCAGTTCTATTTTTATACAAATACCACTTCAGAAACAGATATCCATTTGAGCCAGATATTACATGTTGTATAAGTCAGTCATCACCTATGAAACTCAGCTAGTTAGGAAGCAGAAGTTTTAAGAAGACGGTATGGGGAAAATGTTACGTCTTTGGACAACATGTACAGAAAAAAGTGGGCTAGAACCTAACATCTTCAGACTTTACTATTCTGCCTAGAATTAGTTCTATTGGAGTCAAAATAAAGCATACTGGGGTGACTCTCTGTGGTATCTGGTATCTGGTTTGCAGTTTCAAATTTTGGTAGTTTTCCCCCAGCTAACTTATTTCCCTTATTTTTTCCTTCTCTCCTTTCCCTCTTCCCTTCCTTCAAAACAAGCAATACTCAAAGGGAGATTTGATTTTCTTTACATTCACATTTATTGAGATTCATGTCTCTCCTAGTGGAATCAGTGATTATGATGACAACATGAACAAGGGTGAGTAAATGCCGGTACTTATTTTAAAACAGATTCTACTTCAAATTTGAATTCAGCTGCACTAATCCTTTCATGTAGCATATCTCATAATGTTACCTAGACTTAGAGTGAATTAGGCTGACCTATAAAAATCATATACATATTAAACATAAGGTTATGTGAGACTGTGGATACAAAGAACATATCCTAAATATACATATCTTTTAAAAGAAATCAAATTGTAAATTTTCTCATCAGTTTCTTAAGAATTTTAAAAAAATATTCTTTCTAGTCAGCCTAATACAGCAGAAAGTTCAAGGGTTTCAATGTCAGGCCAACTGTGAATGCCACTTCAATCTTTAATAACTATATGGCATATAGTTTAATAATTATATGACATTGGGCAATTATTTAACTTGACTAGCCTAAAAAGTAGTGAAAACAGTCATATTCAGGGTTGTTAACATTAATTCCGGTAGAAGAAGAAGAATGCTAAACACAAAACAGGCACTCAACAAATAATACCACCCCTCCCCTTGTCTTCACATTTGCAGGTTGGGGATGAGGATGTCAGTACCCCCTAGGGCTGCAGTGAGCGGCCTCAGTAAGTTTATACTGTAAGAAGCAACGCACCATGTACGTGTTAGCCATTATCATTGCTGTCGGTGTTCAAATTGTTACTGTTAATTGCATGGACGTGAAGTTTTTCAGTACCGAAAACCTGTAATTCTTTTGATAATTTTAAAAACAATTAATGATCCTAAAGTTCAAAGTTGCAGCAGCTGGTGCTGGTAGATAAGCCAGAAGCATCTAGATAACATTTTCTGCACTATATAAGTCAACGTATTATTTTCACTCAAGTCTCCTTAAACATGAGACACAGGCAATCAAGTGCAATTAAACACAACTGTTTATTTAGTATCCTAGATCTTCCTCAGTCTGCATCTACCTAAAATTTTTGATGATGCTTTTAGAAAAATGACGCTCCAGTTTCCCCTGAAACAAGAACACAAAGAATACATTCCTCATATGAAGTTGGCAGGTGGATGGGAACAACTGCACAGATGGTCTGAGAGAATCCACTCTTCAGTTCTAGGAAGCTGCCACTCAGAAAACTGGCAGTTCACTGGGTCCTGGCACCACAGCTAAGAAGGGATGAGAGCCATCTGCTGATTATTCCTCAGGTGGAAAATTGCCCTGAGATGCTTACCAGTCTTTAGGGAAATCTCAAAATCACAAGCCTTCCCAAGTGCAGTGGGATCTATGCTCTAAAAATGCTTTCCTGGAATTCCAAAAAGTTGTAAAACTCACAAATTCCTTGAGGTGATAACCAAAACTTATTCATCCATCATTACCATTCTGAAAGTATCATGTCATCAAGGAAGAAGGCAGTTTTATCTCTAACCAAATTCTGGCATATTTTAAATACATGTGTTTGCTATAACAAATGCAATTTATATAATATAATATGTTTACCTGATGTGGAGAGGAAAACCTCTTTTCATATGTCAGCCTGCTTCCTTCCAAAGAAAACCGGAAACCTTTTCTTCTTATGCTGTCTTCAGATTCAGATTTGCGGACCCCATCTTCCTTTTCTTCTTCTCCAGACTGTTCTTTCTGTTTCTTCTTCTTCCTTCTGTTTTTCAGCTCTTTTTCACTCTTGGAGCTCAATTTTGATGCTACTGAAGAACTCTCTGAGAAAACCCCGATCCCACCAGCACCGCTGAACTCTCTTGATTCAGCCGAAGCTGCTGCAGCTGCTGCCTAGAAGGGTCCAAAGGAAATGGCAGTTGCATATGAACTTTGAAAAACTCTGTCCATGTTACTGCTTCACTTATCTTTGGTATCATGAATGTGTGATTTTAAAAAACGATTCTCCGTTCTAGTATGTATTTTGGAAACAGCTCATGTATTGTCACTGTCGGGCTTCCCAGATAGTCCTAGCGGTAAAATTCCCACCTACCAGTGTAAAAGACACACAGGTTCAGTTCCTGGGGTGGGAAGATCCCCTGGAGGAGGGCATGGCAACCCCCTTCAGCATTCTTGCCTGGAGAATCCTATGGACAGAGGAGCCCGGCAGGCTACAGTCCATCGAGTCGCAAAGAGACAGACATGACTGAAGCGACTTAGCACACACACACATGATCATTAAACCAATTAAAGAATTAAAATTAAGAGAAAAGTGAAAGATGACACATGTGACTTCAAGGGAGATCTTCAAGCCGTGGCTTCACACTACACATTCTAATTATCTAATAAAATGCATAAGACACTCAAATATCATAAAGATTTTTTCTATGATTTAAATACTGTCATAAGAAGCAAATAATTTAAGAACTAAATGTTTCCTGTTTTAACCTGACCTAGCACACTCCCACTTGACAATGACTTTTAGTGCCAGTATAAATATTTAAATTTAATTCAGTCAAGTATTTTGTTTTAATAAACCTTTTATTCTCTTTGACTTAAAATGATTATTTCACTAAGAAATGCACAATGAAAACAAATTAGAGACTGTATATAAGAAAACCCCCGATCATGGCATCTGAGTGAATTTATAAATTACAACAGTACAAATTATTAGAAAGATAAAGTGCTCAATATTGTTGCTGCTATTCCAGTATAATTTTATTTATCTGATCATTATTACATATTAGGATGCTCAGTGTTAAAAGGGAGCTGTACTCTACATTCAATAAAAACGAACATAGGCGATTGGATTAACAACATTAAGGCAAGCACATATAACTAGAGAAATTATTTTGAAACTTCATCAAGTCCAAATTATACGATTTACAGGGTAGTGGGCACAGAATGTAATGATTTAGCATGTTTATGGACCAGTGTTTTCTTTACGCAATCCACAAACTTGCATTTGAATTCTTCAAATAGAAAATAAATAGGTCTTTGTCTTTTTTTCCAGACTCTATAAAATAATCTTCTCAGTTTGACCCGGGTTTTCTGACCTTTCCCACCTCTAGTGACACTAACGAAGAAGCAACCAGAACTGAATTCTGCTTCCCCAGAAGATTAAGAAAATAGTTCAGTTGAAGGCATGTAGGTATAACTACTTTGTGAGCTTGAGTGAATGAAGGGTTACAAGAGAGAAAAAATGCCAATGAACTCATTATAATTTGCCACGTTTGTATGCCATTACTATAGTTAAGTGATCATGTTAGTGGCTCAGTCATGTCTGACTCTTTGCAGCTCCATGCATTGTAGGTTGCCAGGCTCCTCTCTCCGTGGGATTCTCCAGGCAAGAAGACAGGAGTGGGTAGCCATTCCCTTCTTCAGCATTATCTTCCCAACCCAGGGATCAAATCCATGTCTATGGCATTGCAGGTGGATTCTTTACAGTCTGAGCCACCAGGGAAGCCCAAGTAATCATCAAAATAAAAGAATAAGTCTCTAATTACCAAATAGGCTCCTGCTGCTGCTGCTGCTAAGTCGCATCAGTCGTATCCGACTCTGTGCGACCCCATAGATGGTAGCCTACCAGGCTTCCCCGTCCCTGGGATTCTCCAGGCAAGAACACTGGAGTGGGTTGCCATTTCCTTCTCCAATGCATGAAAATGAAAAGTGAAAGTGAAGTCGCTCAGTCGTGTCCGACTCTTAGCGACCCCATGGACTGCAGCCCACCAGGCTCCTCCGTCCATGGGATTTTCTAGGCAAAAGTACTGGAGTGGGGTGCCATTGCCTTCTCCAAATAGGCTCCTAACTAACACGTATTAAACACATATGGCATGTTTCTAATGTCAGTTATCACTGCTGATTTTGTGTGTTTAAATGTCTCTGATTTGACAGTATGGTCAGAGGATGGAGATAAACACAAAAGGGCTCGATGCTTGCTACCATACCTGAGCTTCTTCTTGTTGCTTTTTAAGCTGTTCAAGCATCTGCTGAAATTCAGCTTCTTTCTGTTCAGCCTCTTCCAGCGTTGCCTGATTCTGTTCTTCATAGGCCATGGCCACCACAGCCAGGATCAAATTTATTAGATAGAAGGAGCCCAAGAAAATGACCAGCACAAAAAATATCATGTATGTTTTCCCAGCAGCACGTAGTGTCTGTAAAAATGGAAGAGATATTTTATCAAATTTTACACAGAATGTTACAAGCATGTACTCTCAGTAATAAAGTATTTTATAGCAGTTCTCTTATCTCAGGAGTTCATGCTTCCCAGAAGAATCATTTTATCTGTTCTCACCAGCTGATAAAGGTTTTCCCAGAAGTCTTGAGTCATGAGACGAAATAAGGACAGGAAAGCCCAGCTAAAGGTGTCAAAGCTTGTGTAGCCATAGTTGGGGTTTCGACCAGCCTTCACACAGATGTATCCTTCTGGACACTGGCTGTGATTAGGTGAAAAGAAAGAGGGGACATCAGTCACTGAAAGTTGGATGGCTGGCTTTCCTGTTTTTATAGACCCTGATGTCTATTTTATGCAACACAAGAAAAAGCAGTGTTCTCACTTTACTCAGTGCTGAGTCCAGGACTAAGGGGACTGATTTACATAACAACAGGATCTGCTAAGTCTATTTGTGGATTTCTCTGTGATTTATGATTGCCATTATTATATTTATCATGTCTCCCTATAAGAGCAATCATATTATGATTACTATCTTCTGATATTTGTGAAGATGAACAGAAAAATAAGTCTGCAGGGAAAAATTTGATTTTCACTGAAGATACCTAAAGGCAGAAGTGTGTTGAGTGTGGAGGTAGGAAAGCGGGGTAAGAAAAAGATCGGGGGGGTACATACCAAGAAGAGTGAATGAGTCTGCAGAGTGAACATCTCACAGCATGACCTTAATGACTGAGCTGACCTGGACTCAACATTGTGCTTGACACTCTGGGCTGTGTGATCTTGGGCAAGTTGCTGGTTTGGGACACCTTGTATGTAAGAAAAGGCTAATAACACAACCTGCCTCCAAACTTACAATCACTGAATAAGGCATCGTATGTAAAACACTCAGTACAGTACAGAGAAGAGTTAAAATCAGTCTGTGTTACTTATCATTAAGATCTGGAGATAAACGCAGCACAACATCATATGAGCCAAATGCAAAGCTTGTTACAGTTGGGGATTCTGCTACAGGTACTAGTTACTAATGTCCACAATAGCACCTTCCTCAGAAAGAACATCAGCCTTCCATTTATGATTCTAAAATCTTGTAAATACAAAAAGAACTATTTCTCTGAATTTTCCTCCTAGCTTTAGCTCCAGGGAAAATGCTTCTTAAAAACAAGCATTCACATAATGCGAGTTATGATAATTAAAAGTACTTAGAGAATGCTGTAATAGCTATACATTCATTAATCCATTTAATTCTCACAGCCACCTTATAATTTATTCCCACTTATCCCATGGGGAAATCAGGGCCAGAAAAGGTGACATTATATGGTGAAGTTCGGGTTTGAATTTGTGTAAACTCTCCGGTCTATGCTCTTAACCATTTTGCTAAAATATGCTAAACACGTACTCACCACAGATCAGATACTGACATTATCTTCAGATATATTTTATGCCATGGAGACCACATTAGTATATATAGAATATCACACTTACAAAAGAACATGGTTATGAATTCTATTAATTTGAGCTTTTTATGTATATGTATTGTTTTTCTTTCTATTTTCCATTGAACTAATTTGGAAGATTAGCTGTGACCTAGTATGGAGAAATAATTGCTGCCTGAGTGTGTGAAGGAGGTGAGAATCCACACTTATCCCAGCTATTTTGAGTCAGCGTGAAGTGGAATTTATGGAGGGCTTTGAATGAGGAGCAGGTGGGGGCAGGGTGGGCGGGAAGTGGCAGGTTAAGGCCTATGGAGCAGTGTAGACTGAGGCTCGACACAAAACAGCACTTACCCTGCATCAGAGCTGTTGCCACAAAGCAGAGCATCATTTTGCCCTTCCAAAAAATAAAAGTGACCTATTTAAAAGAGCAAAGAATAGAAAGAATCATTTTGAAGAACCTTCAAAACACTTCAGCCACTGTGTCTGGGTAATAAAGCTTACATTTTTTTAAAAGCATAATAAAATTGGTAAAATAATAAATATGTATATGAAGTGAAGTGAAAGTCACTCGTGTCTGACTCTGAGACCCCATGGACTATACAGTCTATGGAATCCTCCAGGTCAGAATACTGGAGTGGGTAGCCTTTCTCTTCTCCAGGGGATCTTCCCAACCCAGAGATCTAACCCAGGTCTCCTGCATTGCAGGTGGATTCTTTACCAGCTGAGCCACCAGGGAAGCCCAAATATGTATATAGCTAAATGAAAATAATAACTGATACTATACAAATATCACAAACATTTTTGATTAAACAAATGTTTAGAAAATCTGTTTAAAAATAAATTTTTGTAAGATGTAACTATTATAGCATTCCTTATCAGTTTTATTGCAAATATAAACTCAAATCACTTAAGTAAGTGTTAGTCTCTTAGTCATGTCCAGCTCTTTGCGACCCCATGGACTGTGGCCCGCCAGGCTCCTCTGTCCATGGAATTTTCCAGGCAAGAATACTGGAGCGCTATTCCTTTCTCCAGAGGATCTTTCTAACCCAGTGATCGAACCCAGGTGAGATAATTAAAAAATAGTTGTCAAACTGATATTTTTTACTTGGCACAGAAAGTGAGAGAAAGAAAAGCCTTGTTGCTTCTAAATGCTGCCATGAAGTAACATTTTACTCTACAAATACATTTTGTCAAAATGGATTCAGACATGTTTTTCCCGCCACTTTTAACTTAGGTTCTTGTGAAAAGCGGGCTTAGTTGTTTGCCCTTTCCATGATGCTATAAATAAGTGTTTTGTTTTGAGTTTTGGCTTGATTATTGTCTTTCAAGATAAACTTGTCCCTTTGGAGATAAAGATTTTCTAAGTATACCTAATTTTTATTCTTAAGGAATACCTTCTACGTGACGCTAATAAGTTGCAAAGAATATCTCAGGAAACAGACAAATGCATAAACATACATATTTACATATTCACATACAAAAACACACAGACATAAACACATTTAAACACACACACATACCCCTCACAAATTGTTTTTTTTAGTTTTCAGAAATACTTAGAGTCTATATTCAAAGAATATCTTAATTTATTACGTAGGTCAATCTGAGTCATAATTTTATGAAAAAAATTAGATCATTACCTCATAACATATATCAAAAAATAATTCTAAAGATTTAGAAACAAGTCCATTAATATAAAAATATGAAGAATTTCTATAATGTAGAATATATGAGGCTGTTTTATATGTAGAATATCTAGGTGAAAATTTGTATTATCTCTGAATCCAGAGGCATTTATAAACTTAAATATGGGGGAAAAAACCCCACAAATTTGATGACTTGATTGCCTAAAAATCAAAATCTTTTAGGCATCAAAAACAATGAGAAGAAAAACAAGCTATAGAATACATTTGCAAAAAAAAAGACAAAAGGTTAATATACTTGATAAATTATAGAATTCTTATGAATTTCCCAAAATATACTATCATTTCATAGAATGAGTAAAAATACCAACAGATAATTCATATTGTATAAAATATATTAATTGCTAATGCTACTGATAAACATATTATAAATTCTACCACATTAATAATTAAAAAGAAAATATACTTTTCTCTCTACCATACAGTAACAGTTAATATTAATGGGAATTCAGTAAAGTCGACACTGCTATAGGAGTTATATAGTTTGATCTCTCTAGAGCGGAATTTGAGACTATGCCTCTCCAGCCATCTTTCATGCAAAGATGGGCACATAAAAGACAGAAATGGTATGGACCTAACAGAAGCAGAAGATATTAGGAAGAGGTGGCAACAATACACAGAAGAACTATACAAAAAAAAGATCTTCATGACCAGATAAGCATGATGGTGTGATCACTCATCTAGAGCCAGACATCCTGGAATGTGAAGTCAAGTGGGCCTTAGGAAGCATCACTACAAACAAAGCTAGTGGTGAACTATTTCAAATCCTAAAAGATGATGCTATTAAAGTGCTGCACTCAACATGCCAGCAAATTTGGAAAACTCAGCAGTGGCCACAGGACTGGAAGTGGTCAGTTTTCATTTCAATCCCAAAGAAAGGCAATGCCAAAGATTGTTCAAACTACCACACAATCACACATGCTAACAATGTAGTGCTCAAAATTCTCTAAGCCAGGCTTCAACAGTATGTGAATCGTGAACTTCCAGATTTTCAAGCTGGTTTTAGAAAAGGCAGAGGAACCAGAGATCAAATTGCCAACATCTGTTGGATCACTGAAAAATCAAGAGAATACCGGAAAAACATTTACTTCTGCTTTATTGACTATGCCAAAGCCTTTGACTGTGTGGATCACAGCAAACTGGAAAATTTTTAAAGAGGTGGGAATACCAGACCACCTGACCTGCTTCCTGAGAAATCTGTATGCAGGTCAGGAAGCAAGAGTTAGAACTGAACATGTATCTACAGACTGGTTGTTGCTGGGAAAGGAGTATGTCAACACTGCATATTGTCACCCTGCTTATTTAACTTAATGCAGAGTACATCATGCAAAATGCCAGGCTAGATGAAGCACAACCTGGAATTAAGACTGCCAGGAGAAATATCAGTAACCTCAGATATGCAGATGACACCACTCTTATGGCAGAAAGAGAACTAAAGATCTTCTTGATGAAAGGGAAAGAGGAGAGTGAAAAAGTTGACTTTAAAATTCAACATTCAGAAAATGAAGATCATGGCATCCAGTCCCATCACTTCATGGCAATAGATGGGGAAACAATGGAAACAGTGACAGACTTTATTTTGGGGGGCTCCAGAATCACTGTAGATGGTGACTGCAGCCATGAAATTAAAAGACCCTTGCTCCTTGGGAGAAAAGTTATGACCAAACTAGATAGCATATTACAAAGCAGAGACATTACTTCGTCAGCAAAGGTCCATCTAGTCAAACCTATGGCTTTTCCAGTAGTCATTTATGGATGTGAGAGTTGTACTATAAAGAAAGCTGAGCACCAAAGAATTGATGCTTTTGAACTGTGGTGTTGAAGAAGACTCTTGAGAGTCCCTTGGACAGCAAGGAGATTCAATGAGTCCATCCTAAAGAAAATCAGTCCTGAATATTCATTGGAAGGACTGATGCTGAAGCTGAAACTCCAATACTTTGGCCACCTGATGAGAAGAACTGACTCATTAGAAAAGATCCTGATGCTGGGAAAGATTGAAGGCATGAGGAGAAGGGGATGACAGAGGATGAGATGGTTGGATGGCATCACCTACTCGATGGACATGAGTTTGAGCAAGCTGCAGGAGCTGGTGATGGACAGGGAAGCCAGGCATGCTGTAGTCCATGTGGTCACAATGCGTCGGACCCCCACTGAGTGACTGAACTGAACTGAACTAAGCCTTAATATGGTCAAACTCTTTAACATTCCAAAATTCTATTGGTATAAATCTATCTGAAAGAAACAATCAGAAATAAAGAAAATTTATGTGCAAAGATTGTCACTATGCTGCTATTATAATATTAATAAATAGGAAAGCCCATAAACAATTAAATTATTTGTTTTATTTATTCACTTAGCCAGTGAACCTTAATCTCTCCAGTATAAATCTTCATACCAATACTAACTCTTAAAACATTAATATAATGTGGGAAATGATAAATTTTCATATAGTTCTAAAAGTCATGAAAGATACCTCAGACTAAGCATCCCTGTGGAATACTGATAATCAAGAGACCAGTGGAAGTTGGCTAGTTAATTGTATACCAAGAATGAGGAAGTTGGACATTCCAATGACAGAGGGGCTGCCTTCAATAAGAAATTATACGGAAGTACGTGTGTGTGTTTAGTTGCTAAGTCATGTCTGACTCTAGACTCCATGGACTGCAGCCTGCCAGGCTACTCTGTCCATGGGATTTCCCAGGCAAGAATACTGGAGTGGGTTGCCATTTTCTTCTCCAGAGGATCTTCCCAACCCAGGGATCAAACCCACATCTCCTTCATTGGAAGGTATATTCTTTATTGCTAAACTACCAGGGAAGCCCTATACTGAAGTATATCATTACTATGTTTTTAAGTCCATGTTTAAAATAAAATCAAACAATTCTAATACAATGATTGATACCAAAGAGATAAGCTGGAATGAAAATATTATAAAGGTAGGTTTTGAGTTTATACTTTCTCATTAATAAGTGATGCTGGACTAAGGCTGCTTAACTTAACTTTCTGATGAGTACACAAATTCAGATTTCATCTTGATTTTTATACTCCCAGATATATCATAAGTGCTCAGTACATATATTGAGTCAAATTCCTCAGTCTTCTTAGCGATCCATTTCAGTAACATACACTGAATACTTAAAATTACTGATTTATTTATTAAGATGACTGAAAACTGTTGATCAATGTCTTTCAAATAAATATTTTTGTTTATACAGCATTATATTGTATTGCTTTCAAGACTCATTGGGGAAAAGAATATGTCTTCAAATGGTAACTTTTATCATGTTGATCAAAAGATAAGGAAAAAGGAGTAAGGTATTATTTGATTTCTGTATCACATATATTGCACATATGTGTGCTCAGTCGCTTCAGTCATGCCTGACTCTTTGCAACCCCATGGACTGTAGCCCACCAGGCTCCTCTGTCCATGGGATTCTCCAGGGAAGAATACTAGAGTGGGTTACCATGCTCTCCTCTGGGGGATCTTCCCAATCCAGGAATCAAACCCGTATCTCCTGCATTGCAGGCAGATTCTCCACCACTGAGCCACCAGGGGACTTCCCATCACATATATTAAGTTATCTTAAACTGGTCTAACTAATTTGGTTCACATCAAAATTGAGACAATTTTCACTATATATACTTTTTTTTTAATATTTAAAGGACTAAACAGCTTAATGGTTAAAAGAGTATATCTTACTTTTATCTTCAATATATTCATCCCAATTAAACATGCTCACTGTCTTATTGAAAGTGGTACCGTTCCCATCCAATGAGTTATTAAAGAAGGAAGTGATGTTTAGTTCAAAGGAAGAATTATCTGGGGGCCATTGCAAACATTTGTTTCGCAGGTTGCCCATAAACAGCTGTAATCCTATTAGTGCAAACACGCTCAGGCAGAACACAGTCAGGATCATTACATCTGAGAGCTTCTTCACCGACTGGATTAGGGCCCCCACGATGGTCTTCAGGCCTACAAATAAAATCAAAGGGAGGAATTTAAGTATACTATTCAACAGCTATGTTAGAGAGAAAAACATCAGGAGCTTGTCCTGGAAAATAAAGATGTCATGCAGAATGCCAACAATATTAGTTTAATGTTTGTGACTGAATAACACTTTCATGAAAAGCCCGCTAGCTGGTGAAAATGAATGAAAGCAGAATTTGTATTTTCATTAGAGAACTGTGAATGGAAACAAACCAAAAGTGTATTTCCAAATACTCCTCAGAGCAAAAGAAATGGTTTTGATATTCATGCTTAAACATCAACCTTGTATAAAGACTTTGCTTTTATTTGCAGATGTCTTACTCCCTAACCTCTCACTGGTTTTAGAAAAATCTGTATGAATAATATAGTAAGAAATTTTGAAGTCACTGAATTATGAGGTTATATATTGGTGAATTCTATCAGCTTGAGAATGGGTTAAAAAAGGAAGACATCTGAAAACCGAGTCCCATGCAGCACTCATGCTATCTCTCGCTCTTTTATTTATTTGAAGTTAACATAATTACCAATTTTAGACCTAACTGGTCAAATTTGCATCAGTTCGAATGCCTCATAGTTTAGCTTCTATGCGGAAAGCTTGATGTTACAGGACGCAAACCATGTAGCCTGTTACTGCAAATGCCTCATGCAAAAACTTGTTAAACTCAAAGGCTGATTTAGAACTGATCATTTTAAAGAAAACAACTAGTAAAAGCAAAGAATCAAATCCATCCAAAACACGGTGTATTGATTCTTGCTTTTTTTAAAAAACATTTGCAATAAGTGAAAAGCAGCAAGGCTTACGCACAAAAGCTGTGATTGTACCACTAATGCTGCTGAAGTCAGCCTCGGTGTTTAACCTAGCTCTCACCTGGAATGACTGAAATTGTTTTCAAAGCTCGGAGAACTCTGAAGGTTCTCAACGCTGAGACATTGCCCAGGTCCACAAACTCTGTCACATATCTGTAATAGGGAGTTCACACACAAACACAATAACAGAACACAAGAAACAGTTGGAGATATAAGGGGCCTACCACCTTATACCAGTTTCTTCTTACCTGGAATTACAGAAATAGTTTTCAAAGCTCTCAAGACTCTGAAAGTTCGAAGAGCTGAAACATTGCCTAGGTTTACAAATTCTGTTACATACCTGTAGAATTAAATCAGAGTTATTCAGAATTTAGGGAAATCTAAGTTGGTCTTTCAACAAGACCTTTTCAACTTCAATGAGTGTTGCCATCATATTTTCCAATTAAGAGGGAAATGGCATTGTTGTTGATCATAATCTCTATTACTTGGGAAATATTTTATTGCTTTATACCACTAATTGAAATCAAAGCCACGTAATTTACTATGATAGCCCCTAACTTCTCCAAAGTGCATAATTTGATTGGAAGGAAAAATATCCTAAATTCACAGGATAACCAAGAAACATGCTTGATCTGTTAAGGGAAGCCACCAAGGAGAAATACAGTATAGACTTCCACTAATGATTTAGTCTTCCTGGACAGAAAATGTATTAAGGTACTTACGCAAAAGTAATGACTGTGAAATCCAACCAATTCCATGGGTCCCGTAGAAATGTGAAATCTTCTAAACAAAAGCCCCTTGCAAGTATTTTTATAAGTGATTCAAAAGTATAAATTCCTGTAAAGGTGTACCTGAGAGAAAATAGCCAAGCCCACATTAAAGATCCTGAAGGTAATTTACATGTAAATATACTAAAGGAGAAAAGCAACAAATAAAAATTAGAGGGTTCTATATAGGTCTATATTGGTCTTCCCATGATTTAGACCATAGGTAGGACTTAAGAAAAAAAAAAAGAAACATTATATACTGAAAGACATTCTCATTGACTAAATATGAGTATTGTACTTGCTTATATTAATTAATTTGAAGGTTCAAATAACATGATTCTATACATATTAAATGAAATACACTGGTTTTGGTCCAATTTAAGCAAGTAGTTATTAATACAAAAATAAATGAAGACTTTTTTGTTTAATAAAGTGGGCATCATTACGAGCCATGAAATATAAACTAATAAATCATATAAAAGTGATAGCTATGAGGAAAAGAACATACAAACTATGCATAAATTTATTATCAGATACTAGTAAACACTCATGATCTTGAAAAGAGTGTGAGACTCACGAGGAAGATAAAGGGCTATACATATTGGCAGTCAAATCAGTGCAGTACCTGAATGAGCCAGGGCAAGCTTTGTACTACAGAAAATCAGTGGTTGAAATGAACTTGAGTCACTGTGTAACTGGTTTGGAGTAGCCAGTACAATTTGCTGAAGAAACTGATGAGGTGTCAAGATGATAGAAGCACAACTCAAAACATAAAGGAACAACAATATTGCAAGATTTTAAAAAAATCTTCTACTTACTCCACATTCTTTGTCCAGTCTGGAGGGTTACTCATGGTCATAAATACACAGTTGGTAAGAATAGTGCACATAATGAGCACATTGAATAAAGTAGAAGAATACCGTCAAGGAAGACAAAGGTCCATGTAAACTTTCACTTTCATATACCGTTATGTCTTTTAGCATTGTGAAGTTTAGAACTTTTATGACCTTTTGATCTTATTATTGAGCATGCTTTTTCCATTCCCGTAATTTTAGCAACTCCATACTCAAGTCACATCAGGCCAAGCCATAAACTATTTTGAGGCTATTTATGTCATTTTCAGAGAAGGCAATGGCACCGCACTCCAGTACTCTTGCCTGGAAAATCCCATGGATGGAGGAGCCTGGTGGGCTGCAGTCCATGGGGTCGCTAGGGGTTGGACACGACTGAGCGACTTCACTTTCACTTTTCACTTTCATGCATTGGAGAAGGAAATGGCAACCCACTCCAGCGTTCTTGCCTGGAGAATCCCAGGGACGGAGGAGCCTGGTGGGCTGCCATCTATGGGGTCGCACAGAGTCGGACACGACTGAAGCGACTTAGCAGCAACATGTCATTTTAGTATTGAAAAAGACTAAACACACAAAAAAATTAGTGCACTGGTAAATAATTCATCGGTTTGTTTTTCTTTAAAGACTCAACAACTAAAGTGCAAGCTCAGCATATATGAAGACTCTGACAAAAATTCAAAAGGAGATTTCAAGTAACAGTCGTTCCTCATTATCTGTGGGGGATTAATTCCAGGACCCACAGTAGATACCAGAATCCAAGGATGCTCAGATCTCATAAGGCCCCTCTGTCTCCATGGGTTCTGTCTCCTCAGATTCAAACCATGGATCTTGAACACTGTACACCATCTACTATTGATTAAATCTGTAGATATAGAACCCACAGATACGAAACCTGCAGATGGGGAGGGCCAACTGTAACTGAATGTATTATAATCCATCTGAAGGATAACCTGGTTGGAATATTCTTAATAAAATTCTAGGTGGAGTATATAATACACAGTGATTGATCATTAAATTCCAGATAGTAAAAAAAAGATGACTGGTGTTAGTACTGGCATTTCGTGGGTTTGCAACTGCGGCCAAATTACTAATTTTTTTCCCTAAGCCTTGGTTCATTTTGCTACACTACAGAAAAAGAAAAAGCATTTCATAGGATTGCTGTCAGGATCAAATTAGTTAAAATATATTAAATCTCTTGCAACTTAATGTGCCTTATATGGTAGATAATCAATAAATTACTTTCCTAATTTCCTAAATCATAGAGAACACTACTTACGACAAATATCTGGTTTTTCTCATTCTACCCCACTTTGCCCATGTGTATAGAGATAGCCAATGCCCTTCACCCTCCTTTGTGTTGAAAAACAGCAACAAAAAAATTCTTTAAGAGAACATTCAGTAGTCAAATATTTGAAATAACTTTCTTTCATAGTTAATAAAGAGCACAAGAGGGATTCAGTTGTAGTTTTGTAAAACAAGAGCTTTATCAAGGTACATTTAGAAAACTGATAAAAATTCCAGAATGAATAAATGCTATCAATGTCCCTTTTCACTCTACTTTTAATCATAAATCTTCATATTACTTACACATAGCAAAATATCAGCATGATTTTAAGTGCAGTTAAATAGAACAGCGTTTTGTTGCCAATGTGTTGTGTTATGTATTGTGTTAATCTATAAAAGAAGTTTCTTTGCACCTTCAACTGACTTTAGTCAAAGCAGTCACTGATTTTTCATTTTGACTGGCAATGATGCAGGGCACATGCTTAATTCTCAACTTGTTCAAGTGCGTTCACATGAAAACACTCATAAGTGAATGATGCGGATCAGCCACGTGAGGGCACTACAGCCTAGAGAACACAGAAAAACACCAGTTCAAAGAAGAAATACTTTTCCTTTCTTGCTAAACAGAAACAAAAAATAAGATAAATTTAAAGATGACTTCATCATTAGTATATAAAACTAGCGGATCCTGTGTCTGTTAGGTTGCTGGCCCTACTGCAGGGGGCGGCGGCGGATGAGATGGCTAGATAGCACCACTGACTCAATGCACCCGAATTTGAGCAAATTCCAGGAGATAGTGGACGGCAGAGGAGCCTGGAAGGCTACAGTCCATGAGGTCACAAAGAACTGAACATGACTTAGCGACTGAACAATAACAATCTACTGTAGAAAACAACCCCTTGGCAGATTGGCATCATTCAAAATACATAGTTCCCAGCCTCAAACATGCTCAACACATTCTTAATATTTCTCCACTTCAATGTCCCCACTGCTCTGCAAAGATAATTCTGAATATTCTCCACTCTTCTTTGATCTCCAATCTTCTTCCTTTGCTACCCATTTCAAACTCATGACCTGATTTCCTATTTTATTGAGAGAAGAGATAGCATCAGAAGGTCATATCTTTACTTCCTAACCCCAAATTGACAAACTCTCTGTATTGAGATTCTTTCCCCCTTCCCATTTCAATGGAGGGAGTTGTCAACCCCTTTACCCAAACTCTGGACACCTTCCACCTTTCCAGAACACTTTAGCAATCTCTTATCACTTTCTTCTCTTATCTTTAATATCTCCATTAGTAACTCTATCTGCTCTTACAGTCAACACAAACTTGCTTAATTCTCTCTTATCTTTTTGGTATAAAAGAGAATACTGTCCTACAGCCCACAGTCCTCTAACCACTTACAGACTTCTCTTCTCCAATTTCACAGCCAAACTTCTTAGAAGAGATGTTTATCTTTACTCGCCTTCATTTATCTACCACATCCTCAGCCTACCAGTTTTCTTCCCAAATATGACCAACATCTTCATGTTGTGTAACTAAAAACAAAAGGATAATTCTGAGTTCTTATCTGACTTGTTCTCTCAGTAGAGTTTGACCAGCCTGATTCTTCCCCTTTTAACTATGTTCTCTTACTTTTGCTTTCATGAGATCCCAATCCTTTGATTTTTTTATCCTTCATGGGCAACAATTTTTTAATAACCTTTGAAATGTTCTATTTCCCTTTTTAAAAAGGACAGAGGATATCCAAGTCATTTTCCCTCTCTTGATGTATTTATCCTAGTAGAGCTCATTAAGACACATAGCTCCAAATACATTTACATACCCACCGATCTCAAGTATTTTTCTCTGGACTAGCCCTCTCTAGCTCAGGGAACTATGGATGGGCTTCCCTGGTGGCTCAGATGGTAAAGCATTGGCCTGCAATGTGGGAGGCCTGGGTTTGATCCCTGGATCAGGAAGATCCCCTGGAGGAGGAAATGGCAACCCACACCAGCACTCTTGTCTGAAAAATCCCATGGAGGAGCTTGGTAGGCTATAGTTCAGGGGGTCGCAAAGAGTCGGACACGACTGAGCTACTTCACTTTAGCCCTCTCTTCTGAACTCAGTAATCCATATTACCCAATTCCATATTACATCTGCACTTATGTGCACTTATTTCATTGACACTTCAAATTTTTTTGAGTTCTAAAACTAAACTAAACATGTTTTAATCCTATCCCTCATCTCTTCTCAAATACTACTCCTTTGACATCTCTGTATCACAATGTCTCATGATTTAGCCAGGATGAATGTGAGATTTGGTTACCTCATGCGAAGAACTGACTCATTGGAAAAGACCCTGATGCTGGGGAAGATTGAAGGCAGGAGGAGAAGGGGATAACAGAGGATGAGATGGTTGGATGGCATCACCGACTTGATGGACATGAGTCTGAGCAAGCTTTGGGAGTTGGTGATGAACAGGGAAGCCTGGCATGCTGCAGCCATGGGGTTGGAAAGAGGAGGACATGACTGAGAGACTGAACTGACTGATTGACTCAGCCAGGAACCTAGGAGCCATCTTGCATTTTTCTCTTCCCTGAACCTCCACATTCAACTTAACACCAAGTATTGTCAATTCTACCTGCTATGCCTGGATTCAGTGCACTTTTCCCACAATCCTCATAACACCACTTAGTCTAGGTATCCATCAAATCTAATGTAAATTACTGTAATTTCACCCAAGCTGTTCTTTCTGAACCCATGCTTGATTCTATTCAATTCTTTCTGCACCCTGTACCAAAATGACCTTTGTAAATCTAATTTGGATCATTTATGATCAACTATATTAACAAAGAGTGGAGAGTCTAGGTCTAATTCTTGTCCACCCTAAGTTCAGCTTCCTTAGTCCTCATTTCACTTTCCCAAGTCTGATATTATCGCAATTGTTTTAGGTCATGGATGAAGCAAGCTCTTTTTCAAGTCAGGATCTTAACAAATGTTACCTCTTTCCCCTGAATATGCTCTTTATCTCACATTAGCCAACTCAAACTTTTCCTCTAGCACTCAGATTAGAAGTTATTTTCAGTAAAACCTGTGCACAATAGCACCTTTCCTGATTAGGTCTATCAGTAATATATCCTTGTCGCACCAGATGCTACTCTTCCAAAGCCTAACTGATTTTTTTCCCACTAGATGGTCAACTACACGAGGGCCATGTCTATATTGCTCGCCACCATACACCCTTGCCGTTGTGTAGGGTCAGTTGACTACTGAACGATGTTAGTTTGGAACCTTGTTTACTACTAAGTGAAGTACATTTTTCCTTTTTAGTGATATATTTATAAATATGGATCAAAAATACAGCATGAAATTTGTTTCCACATATATCAAGTACACAGGTTTTTACATTTTTTGAAAGAGAGAACACTGGATAAATACAAAGTGGAAATTAAAAGGCTCATGAGATTTATGTCACATAACAGACTGAGCCATGGTTTTATGTCCTTAAAAAATTTACTCCTTATAATGATAAAATTTAAGTATATATAATAAAGTAAAATATATATTATACTTTAATAAATAGAAAGAGTAAATATTACCCAGTAAGTCGAAAGGAATAAATCATTACACTCAAATTAGTGTTTTTCACATTGACTATCAATGAATGACTATTTTTAATTAAAAAATACATTTAACTTAACGATCCTGACAAATGATCAAAAAGGAAACCAAATAAAACTATTTTTCTTTTAAATAAAATAAGAGATAACTAGAGTCAGATTTTATGCTTGTAGTTTAATAGATAATCTCCAAATAGAGAGTTTCAAAATCCATTACTTTTTAAAATCACTATAAATTTATTTTATCAGTCTCACACCTGGAGTCTCATACCTTTAAGATACCTGGAGTCTGGTGAGTGATTGAAATAGTAAGATTTTAGATAGTGATAACAAATATACAAATATGAAAAAAAGTATAGACATGGTATGGTGATACCATACACTGAAAAAATATAGAAATTCCACATCAAGGCAGATTTCAAGGGGCCAGAACTAGTAACAAAATGCATATGTTTTTGTTGTTTAGTCATTAAGTCGTGTCCAACTCTTTTGCAAGCCCATGGACTGTAGCCCACCACACTCTTCTGTCCACTGAATTTCCGAAGGCAAGAATACTAGAGTAGGATACCATTTCCTTCACCAGGGAATCTTCCTGACTCAGGGATTAAACCCTTGTCTCTTATATTGGCAGGTGGGTTCTTTACTACTGGGCCACCAGGGAAGCCCAAAATGCATGTATTTATTTTCTAAATATATAGCACATAAAGTACATTTTTTCAGAAGAACAATGAATCCTAGAGTAGTATTTCCTTGTGAGATTTTGTATACAAATAAAAATAGATGCAGGGTAACCTCATATAATATCAAGAAAAAAAGGATTTTTAAAATCTAATAATTTCTCTATACCAGGTATTCATAAAAATGTGTTAACCTTTTGATTGGTAGTAACCTGTCAGTTGGCAAGTCTAAAATATTTCCTGTGTGTATGATGAGGAAAGACTTCTTCATATTCATATTGAAAATGCTTTACATAACCTCTGACCTGGGAACTAGATGATTAAAGTACTGGCATGCCTACCCCTATATCCACATGGGTAGGATGCAGCAGTATGAGTTTTAAAGTGATAAACTATGGATCAGATGCATCCTTTACCAATCACATGGGCTTCAGCAAGTTAATTATTGAAGGCTCAGTTTTCTTATGCAAATACAGATAATAATACCAATACTTCTCTTAGTGAATAGTTATCTTTATTACTATTAATCATTTGTTTATTAAATATAAAAACATAGGGCATTTTTTTGTTTTCTTTTATTTTCTCTTTGTTTTCTTAAGGAAGGGAAAGACATTGTTCTGTTCAGGGATTTTGTAATAATACATAATATCCAGAGAAGTTGCAGAGACATTTTTTACTTAAAATGTATATGAACTAGAGGCAGAAGATAGTTTTATCTAAGAGATTTCTAACATAGAGAATTTAAGCAAAGTAAGATAGATCTTTTTCTACTTAGTCGTACATATTTGCAAGGCAGCAGAAATGTCAACTAAATGTCACATATATACTGTTAACTCTTGAGTTGTTTAATTTTGTTATTAACAAATTCCTAACCATGTGATGACACGTGGTAACTTTTGAGCATTGAAAGCAGGAGAAACAGAAACAGTAAGTTGTTCACCCTCCTTTCCCACAGACCTCTATAATGTTTTATGGAAAACCATGTTGTTTTTGATTTCTAATAGATACCATATAATTTTGGGGTGAGCTAAAAAGCTCACTTCCTATTTCATGAATTAGTAAGTTGGAGCCACTGAAAACAACCTTTGAGATACATAGAAGCACAGGTAGATAAATTATGTACCCCTAATACATAATTTATACCTGAGGGTTTAGAAATCTGTTAGAAACAGCAAAGATAGATAGAAACTGCAGTTTCTGTTAGATAGAAACTGCAAAGCATACTGGGCTGATAATCAAAGGCTTAGTCTGAAGTTCTGGCCTTGCCACGTATATAAAATGTAGGCTTATAAGACAGTGACTAAACATGTCTGGGCCTCAATGAACTCATCTGCAAAGTGAGATTGTGCTTGGGACTGACCACATTATGTTTCCATCACTCAACAGCTTCTAACTCTGGTGCTGTATAAACATTCTGTTTGCAAAATCAAGCCTCAAGAGACTAGAGATTTATACAGAATTTTTTTGTGGAATTCCTTAAATAATATGAGACTGTTTCTTTGCTAATCTTGCAGCACTTGCTCCTAGAATTGTAGCTAGTACTACCAAGAACAGCTGTCCTAGTTACAAGTTATCAAGTTCCTACCAAGTGCTGTATCAACCCTGAATATTCTCTGAAGGACTGATGCTGAAGCTGAAGCTCCAATACTTTGGTCACCAGATATGAAGAGCCAACTCATTGGGAAAAGACCCTGCTCCTGGGAAAGATTGAGGGCAGGAGGAAAAGGAGGTGACAAAGGATGAGGTGGTTGGATGGCATCATCAACTCAATGGACGTAAGTTTGAGCAAACTCAGGGAGATAGTGAAGGACAGGAAGCCCATAGAGTTGCAAAGAGTCAGACATGACTGAGTGACTGAACACCAACCAAGTGCTAATCACAGTGACAGGTACTTATATAGTTATTATCATTAATGTTTAAATTATGATTGCAAAATACAGATGGACAAAGTGAGATTCAAACATCTGGAGTAACTCGGACCAAGGTCATAGAGCCAATAAGTAAATCTCAGAGGTAGGGTTTGAATCCAGGTTTTCTGACTCCAAAATCCGTTTTTCATTTTCCTAACCTGTATGAATGATGGGCAGTTCTGCACTACTGTGTGATTTGGAGTGTTTTAGGTCTTTGTCACCACTTTAAATACCATCTGTACAGCGACATAATGATGACTACATCTCTCAAAGTTTTACCTCCAGCCCAACCCTTTTCTGAACTCCAGACCTGCATTCCATTTAATGGAATGCAGCTCCTCCACTGACTGTCTAACGGGCTTCTCAAAAACAAATAAACAAACAAATGTTCAAACTCAAGCTCTTGATTTTACCCAGCATATCTCTCCACCTAATGTTGTCTGTCCCAAGCTCAAGGAGCTACACTTTTCTTTCTTGACCATACTAAACACCTAGAGTCCTCCTTAGTTCTGCTCGTTCCCTCACACCCCACATCCAATTGATCAGCATAACCTTTCAGCTTTTCTGAAAAACACAACTGAATTTGATGACATTTGCTACCCTCATTGTTTCCACGAAAGCCACCAGCATCCTCTGCCTTCATAAAGGCAGTAAACCCCCAATCTACTTTCTTACTTCCACCCTTTCCCCTCAGGCAATCTGTTCTCTACACAGCAGCCAGAGTGATCTTTTTCAAATCTGACTCAGGTGATGACATTCTTTTGCTGAAAACCCTCCGGTCTTCTCTCTCCATCTAATTCAGGGTAAACTGGGTGTCTTACCAACCACCTACAATGTCAGCCCTGACCTCCACTCTCAATGACCTCATCCCCTTCTACTCTCTACCCTTCCCACTCTCCTCTGGGCACTCTGGGCTCTGGACTCTGGACTCTTGAATACACCAGGTACACTTCTACATTCATCCTTTGCTTTCATATTTGCTATTCACCTTTCTCCTTAGATTTCCACGTTGCACTTCCTCACTTCCTTTGGATCTTTACTCAGATGCTATCTTTTCAGAGAGGACTTCCCTGATCATATGATTTAAAACAGTACCTCGCCACTCTTCTCTATTTATACAGCTTTATTTTTCTTGATAGCATTTATCACTAGCCGACACTAGCTCAATTGTTTGTATTATCTCTCTCCTCTCAAACACACATATACACATGAATACAGATACTTGACAGGGACTAGCAGGTTCTATGTTGCATCACGGTGTCTAGAAGAACATTTGCCACACAGTAGGTACTTAGTAAATATTTGCGAATGAAGAAATGAATAACAAATGCAAAGTGAAGGAGAGTGTGCACATTAAGCTAAAATAATAAAAATATTGACATGCAACACACTGAAAATTCTGATAGGAAATTTTAGGAATATGGATAAATTTTTACTTGTTTACTATCTAAAAAACATAACCATATTTTATTTAACTATCAAAACAAGATAATAGGCACATCAAAAGCATTTTCAGTTTTCAAAATATACTCTGGCAAAAATAGAGTAAGCGTAAGGTTTTTCTGCCAAAATCAAGACACAAAGCTAATTTGATATGCAAGAATGCCTAATGAAGATAACAGCTCCTGAAGAAATAAGTCAAGGTTTTCATTGGAAAAAGAGATACCAGTCTAGGTTGAAAATGCCAATTTTTTTTTTTTTTTTACTGTGAATGACCATTTTATGGATTATAAACTAATGATAATAAATACACAATGCCCTCTTAACTGTGCCTAAAATGCAGATAGCAACCTCAAGCATTTTTATCTTGTAGCAAAAGGCACTTAAAATTAGAAAACCAGGATTTGAGCTTAGGATGTGCATTGTGAGGAATAAGACAAAGTCACTGAGAAAGTTACCTGCCACTGTCCAGTATTATTTACAGCAAAGTTTACTAGGACATACAGTCAAATGTGCATTATCACCAAAAGACCAAAGAATGTGTCTATCTTCTATCTCTACTCCAAGGTAAGATAGCTGAGATAGAATAGTTTAATTCAGGCAATCAGAGATTTTTAAAAATCTACTTTTTCTGCATTAGAAGAAATGTGTAGCTCCATGCCACTTGTAAGGTTTTGGAGAGTCAAACATTCAGTTCAGCAAATCTTAGATTTATCTAGCTGCCTTCACATTTCAACTTACACCACTGCAGACCTCCTGACAACTGTGCCCCTTGAAGGTTTTCTTTCTTCTGGGAAGTAAGTGCAAACTTTCAAATTCTTCAAATTCAAATCGTATCTTGATTCCTAAAGAGAGCCCACCATAAACTTTGTCTGATTCAAGGCCCAGAGTCTCCGATCAGAACTTCTAAAACTACTCTCATCCTCTACCACTGGAAGTCTCTTTTCCCAGAAGGCTTTATGTTAAGATTCCTGGGTCTTCTAACCTCCTAGAATTTTTTGGAGTGGCGATGATATAATAGCTTTCATGAAATTTTCAAAAAAATATGCTATCTCCCCACAAAAGTTTTAAAACAACAATAACAACAACAACAGTCCTGCCTTTTTTCTTTAATACTGAGCTTTCTTAATGTGATTTCTTCATTCATTTTGAAGGCAAAATAGATTTTTCTGACCTCTTCCAAACTTCCATTGTGTCACTTGTTTTGCGTCTAATTATTTAACTTCTTGACTCATTTGTCACTTACTTCTTTAATTCATACTCTCCCAGTATTTACTATAAACAGAGCAATGGGCTAAGTCTGAATTTTTTGACATGATTTCATGTATAAATTGTGATTACATAGGGATGAACAATTATTTTTAGATACAATGAATAATTTATGGAAATATTTATTCAGAGCACAGATTTTAACTACTCAAACATCATAATGGACCATAACTTATAGTTCATGGGACTCAAATCTAAATCTCAACTTTATTATTCATTCCTAAAGCTTATTATTCATTCAAAGACATTTTTTTCTTTCTGTAAAATGTTTCTTTTATTTGAATAGCAGAAGTAAGGAATCATTATTGCTTAAAAAAACTCACAAGAAAATTATTAAATCTTAAAACATAAATACGAAATTAAAATATATCTATGTAAAACATGGGGGTAATGGAGAGGGATGACCTAGAGGTTCAAAGGAAACTGAATTCCAGAACTCCGTGCTTCTACAGACGTCATTTGCCAAATTGCCAGGCAAGTCTGGGGACATGCTTTACAGCCCAACACCCAGAACTGAGATGAGTTCCCTGTATCAAGTTCATTCTATCTCCTGAATTCCTTATCTTATCTAATTCCCTACCATATCAAATTGAATTATTTTCTAGGCCTGCTAGGGAAAGTAAGCTTTTACACTGGAAGCCTTGAAGCAGGCCCTGGACTGACCGTGTTGTAAATCAAAGGCGATGACTCTTTCTAATTAGGAAACAAAATTTAAAGTTGTCCTATCTGAGACTTTGCTTAAGTTTCAGTTTCCCCTTCCTTACCTCTGGTTCCTGACGTGTGTCCGTTCCTTATCCCAAGGCTTCTGTGTTCTTCCTGTAAATGTCCCTGACTGACATACCCCCAGTCTTCCAAACCTTTGCCTCCTTGGTTTTTCCAGGCCTGGCTGTCAGTCAGACCACTGTCTCTGGTCTGGAAGAAAACTTCCCATTTACAACTACTCTATTTAACTTAAATCAAATCACTATCTCCCACCAAGGTGTCATCAATTCCATTTCTAGGAAGTAGATACTTCATAAGGAGAATAAAGAATGAAATGAGAATGTATGTGGGAAGAAACTGCAGCAGGACCCATGAGTTGAATAAAACACAGGAACAAGTGACCAAAAAAAGAAAGAAAAATAAAATAGAAAATACAAATGACGCTTGGGAAAAGAATTGGAAGAAATAATTGAAAGACTAATGCATATACAGTCATATCACAATTATAAACATTTGTAACTCAAAGCTTTCAAATACTAAAGTGAAAAGCAGAAAGCAGTAAAAATTAAGATCAAAAGAAATAAAATTGTGTAATTCAGATTATGCAGATATATTCCAAATGTAAAAGTAGTAAAGAAAATTAGTTCACAGAGTTTACCCATTATATAACCTTATAAAATCTGAAGACTTATAAAAGGAGAGCCTGGTAACACTGTCAAAGTTAATGAACAAGTCTTGGATGTAGTAGGCAATTCAGAAGGGAGCAGAGGTAGAAAGAAATAAGTAGTGAGTCAAGGAGAGGAGAAATACTTAGAAGATGTGGAAAGTGGTTCACTTACCTGTGATCCCATTTGGCAATAACGCTAAACTGTTGAGGAAGAGGGAAAAAAGAAAGAGCATGTAATGTTGCCAACCACATACATTTTTGAAAAATTCCCAACTCAATAAGTTAGTCAAAGAGCAAAATCATGTAAGTGACTATTTGAAAAAAGGATATGAATGTACCAAAATCTTAATAGCTAATTTTCTAATAGGGTTGAAGGGAGTTAAAATGTACAGGGCAGGGGTGGCACTGAATCGAGAGATTGCTTTCCCTTTATTCAATACTATAAATGTCTGAAAAAGAAAACAAACACATAAAACAGAAGTTAGAAATGCAATATTAAAACTAAGAACAATTTGAGAAAAAAGTGATAAAATTTTTTTAGAAATATGATTTTATAAAATAATAATATACTAACTACTAACATATGACATGATGCTACGTATTTTCTCTTTCTGAATGCTATAAACTCCCCTAATTTGGTGAGAGATATGAGGATTTAAGGAACATAAAGAAAATATATAGTCATTACCATAGGAATACTTAGCATCACCATCAAGTTTTAATATCAGTATTTTCAAACTGTATTTATAATTCACAAAGAGCTCAAGAATGAGGCTTTGATTACTTTTTCAATTTGATAAAAGCCTTCTCACAGGAACTTCAGTGTTTTCTGGAGGTGGTAGTTGATCAAATGCTTTTAGGGGGCACTTGGAAGTCACCTGCTTTTATTTCTTCTTGAGGGAACCATGGAATGGGCCAAATTTATATGTGAGGGAATAAATGTGCTGAAAATCAAAGTACCTTTTGTAGAGCTAGATATTATAAAGAGAACTTTGTATACGACTCCTGGAAATATTGTTTTTAATGCATAAAAAATAAACTCCTTGTCTTTACTTTCTGCTTCACCACACTGTAAGGTCAGCAGACTTTTGCCCTTCCTCATTTCCCCCACTGCAAGATGCTCTTTCAGCTCTCTGCCTGTCCTGGCTGTGGGTTCAAATAAGTGCTTCCCAAAGACTCTAGGACAACGGGGCCATGGCATGGTCAAGCCCATTACTACCATAGTGATACTTCAGACAGAGGGGAGGTGGCACAACATTCTTCACCTAACATGCCTGGCACTAGCCCAGAAGCAATTAGGAAGTAGAGGAAATAAAGGCAACTTGACTAAGAACTCACTTTCTTATTGATATAATAGGGATCCAGATCCTCCAGCGGCTCTGACACCATCTCTGGAGGAATGTCTCCATAAATAAATGGAAGGGATTTTCCTGCTTCCAAGTCACTATTTGGCTTTGGGCCACTTTCATCATCCTCATCCTTGCGCTCTTGTTTGGGTCTCTTAGCTTTCTCTTCTGCAATGCGTTGTTCAATAGCAGCAAGGGATTCCCTGGTAAAGAAGCGGAAGCTGTCAGGTCCTGGCGGTACCAGCACTGACTGTGCCATCTTTTCATCCTGCTTCTTTAATCACTGTTTAGCTCCTTGCATAAGAAAGTGCTATGGAAACAACAGAGAGAGAGAGAGAAAGAGAGGGAAAAAAAGCAATGGTCGTTAGGATAAAAGGGCAATGACATGATATTGAGATATCATACATACAAACGAAGCTATCTGTAGTATTTTACTAAGGAAGCTGCACTTGGCATTCAGGGGATTCGCCTGCATGCATTCATCTGCTTGCATGGAGATCTATCTTTCACATTCAGTAGGTGTCTATGAGGTAATCTAATCTCCCACTCCCAAAATGTTTTAAGTGAAAATATCCAACTCGGAGCTCAGAAATGGAGGATACTGGTTTGTGCTTGCTGCTTCATTTGTGTGAATTATTTTGGCAGCCATCTTTTTCAGCATCCTTTCTGAAAAAAAAAAATATATCAGAGATCCATAACAAGAGATGAATAATCACTCAAAATTGTAGAACTGGGGTGTGTGAAGATCTTGCATGTATCTCTCCATATTTTTTTTTCCATGTTCCTTTTGGCCCACTCTCCACGTTAAAGGGCTGATTTGAAAATCAATGCACCTGGTAAAGAGCTCTGGAAATCCTGAAATGCCAGGCTGTGGAAACCTAGGTAGATTCTGCTTGAACGCAAGGAGCGGGAAGGAGCAGGGGATGCCCGGTTGTATTTGGAATTGCTCGGAAGCTACACAGGAAGGGACCTGGCTCCTGCCAAACCGGGCAGGAAGTCACCCACGTCAGAGGTCTGGAGCTTGGACCCCCTGGTTGAGCACCTGCTGCTAGCTGGTGTAATTGCTTCTTAAATTAACAAATTTGCAGTATCTTAGGAAATACTGTAGAGAGAGCTCATTTTCTCAAATGATGCCCATTTCTTAAAAATCCACATAGCAGATTTGGACTTGAAAAAATAAGGTTTAAGATAGTTTATCTTTAACATGAGCTCCATTTATTTTGGTTTTTGTGGTAACATAAATGTGGTTTTACTGTATTCTAACAGTAAATTTTATTGGGCTAGCCCAATTTTATTGGGCTAGCATATATAATTTAAGTGAGCACACCAATCATTCCAAACGTTATCTCTGAATCAGTGGCAAGAGTTTCTGTGCTTTCTGAAACAATATAACCAAAATCTTGACTCCTGAATGCCGCCTATATACAATCACTTATCTATTTTCCTTCTTTGTAAAATATCAGTCCATTCTAACCCTTACCCTACAGGAATGAGCATTCCCATTTAATTATATGAGGTGCATTATCTAAGAGTACAATTCATTCACATCCAGGTCACTCCTGCAGCATATGTCAGATCAAATAGGGAAATCTAAAATAAGATAATTACTGCATCATTTCCACATTTTTTTTTGAAGTAGACCAGGACCTTTCAGCCACCAGTAGCAGACTGCCCTCTTAGAATCCTAGTGCCTCTAAAACATCCCTCATTTTCCTCACCCATCCCCAGAGACCCTTATGCCTAGCGACAGGCACAGGAATGAAGAAGGTCCCGGCACACTTCAGGGAGGAAACTGCCATGCCTGGATGCTCTAATAGAAGAGACATGCTAAAACATGCAGCCAGCAGCTTCAAAATGAAAGTGGTCCTCTGCAGATTCCCCCAGGATTCTACTGTAAAGGTAGAGAAGCATCACAGAAAATAAGCATAATAAGAATATTAAAACATTACCCCTGCAGAGTCTTTTACACCCAGAGTTTAGGATTGATAAGCTGGCACCAAGAAGACTGCAGCTAAAATTCCATCATGCTTTTTTTTTTTCTTTTTTTCATTTTTTTTTTAAATTTCTCCTTCAGAGACCACACCTAACTTCCTGTGAAAGGATTCTGGTAACTGAAGTAAGACCAGGCATTTCCTGTGTGGGGACTACAAAATGGCATTATTATAGCTACCACTAGAGGGCAGAGGAGCTGTGAAGAGAAAACCCTCAATGTACACACAGAAGCGTGTTTGAAACAGCTCAAAGCTCTCAGTAATGGAGCTCTGATCTTCTAAAGGCTTTTCTTAGAACGTTAAGACTTAGCCGGTTTCAATCACTAATTTTGTTAATGAATAGTGCTTCTGTTCATGCTTTTTATTTGCTAAGCCAAAAGTCACTGAATGGATAAAAATAATTCAAAGTAAAAAAGAAGGTAAATAATAAAGGGCTAAAAGTAAAAACTTATAAAACAGCAATTATATTAATGAAAGTCTTACCTACATGGGATTTAACATTAACCTCAGACCCAGAGTCTCTGAAATCCAATAAAGGCCTTTGCTAGTTCAACAAAGAGCTAGCTAAACTAACTTTCCCTAGAAATAAAATTAAACTAATAGGACACCAATCTTATTTTATCTCTAATTTAAGTGGCTGAAAAGCAACCGGAAAACCTGAAAGCCAAAAGGAGACTAAATTCCAGTACTTAGATTAATAACATAGTTAAGATTTGAGGACTAATATGTGCCAGTCACTGACTGGGCTGATTCTGCATATACTGTATCATTCCATCTCCCCACAATTCCATCAGATAAAGGCTTTCATGATCCTTATTTGAAAATCTAAGAAAGGAAATACATCGAGGTTAGGAAGTTACCTCAAATCACACAGTCAGGATTCAGGCTCAAAATCTGTGAGCTTTATTCAATTATGCTACTGCTAAGTCACTTCAGTCGTGTCCGACTCTGTGCGACCCCATAGACGGCAGCCCACCAGGCTCCCCCGTCCCTGGGATTCTCCAGCAAGAACACTGGAGTGGGTTGCCATTTCCCTCTCCAATGCATGAAAGTGAAAGTGAAAGTAAAGTCGCTCAGTCGTGTCTGACCATCAGCGACCCCATGGACTGCAGCCTTCCAGGCTCCTCCATCCATGGGATTTTCCAGGCAAGAGTACTGGAGTGGGGAGCCATTGTCTTCTCCGTTATTCAATTATAAACAACACAAAAACCGAAACACCTGCTTACGTAAGTAAACCTAAAATAAAGATTAAATAAAATCGGTAAGAGGAAACAATTATAATCAGAAACAGTCATGATTGTAGTGCTAGTGGTAAAGAACTTGCCTGCCAATGTAGGAGACACAGGAGACTAGGGTTCAATCCCTGGGTCTAGAAGATCCCCTGGAGTAGAAAATGGCAATGCACTCCAGTATTCTTGCCTGGAAAATTCCATGGACAGAGGGGCCTGGTGAGCTACAGTCCATAGCGTTTCAGAGAGTCAGACACAACTGAGCAACTGACCATATCTACATTTTTTGCATATTTTCTGGCTTCACCATTTTCATTAGAAAGGGTATTTTTTTTTAAGTGTTTGACCTATGATTTTCTTTTTTCAAACTTTAAACTTTTCACTTTGTATTGGGGTATAGCTGATCCAACAATGTTGTGATAGCTTCAGGTTCACAGCAAAGGGATTCACCCACACACACATATCCATTCTCCCCCAAGCCTCCCTCCCATCCAAGCTAGGACATAACATTGAACAGAGTTCCATATGCTACACAATAGGTTGGTTTTCCATTTGAACATAGTGTTGTGTACATGACCTTCCCAAACTTCTTAACTATCCCTTCTACTGGCAACCAAAAGTGTATTTTCTAAGTCTGTGAGTCTTTTTCTTTTACTTCTGCAGGTAAGTTCATTTGTATCATTAGAAAAACTGTTTAAGACAGGCAAGAAGCAGATATTGCCAAAAAATAACTCTGTAATTCATTCTAGCAAGTCTCTTTTGGTAATAGAAGCAAAAGAATGACCCAAAATGGCTTAGGTAAGAGAAAGAAAGAAAGGAGAAAAAAAAGAAGAAGAAAAGATTAGGAGGAGGGATGGAGGGAGGAAAGTGGGGAGGGAGAGAGGGAGGAGAGAAAAAAGAAGAAAAGAAAGGAAAAGGAACATGGGGATTCATTGTCAAGGTTTGTTGTTTAAGGCTAGCTATAGGCATAAATGCTTTGGAAGCCCAATGATGTTACCAGAATCTAGTTATGCTGTATGCTTTGGCTCTAACTTCTATCGTGATAGCTTTTCGTTCCTTATTATAGTAAGATGCTATAGCATCTCTGACTTCCCAATATCACAGATTTAAATCCAATAGGGACAAAGACCCAGAAAAAATCTCATTGCGTCTCATTAGCTTCAGCTGGGTCACATGCTTATCCCTGAAGCAATCACTCTGTCCAGGGAGATGCCATGCTTTGTGCTTTGATTGGCTTCTCCTAAGCCAATGCCTCATCCTGGAACTAGGAGGAAGTTCTACTTGAAACCTATGAACAGTGAGGATTGTGGTGGTGGCACAGCAACATTCCTGAAATGCAGAGCTTGTGTACTATTACTGGAATAAAAGGGGGTTGATTCTGGCCAACAAAAACAAGCAAGCAAACAAGTATGCATGCTGGTCACAGAGTGGTCATATTTGCAGTGTTTCAATACTCAAGTAACTCTGTGTGTGCTTGTGTAGGTGTAGGTGTTGCAAGAGGGCATCAGAGGGCAGACACACTGAAACCATACTCACAGAAAACTAGTCAATCTAATCACTAGGACCACAGCCTTATCTAACTCAATGAAACTAAGCCATGTCCGTGGGGCAACCCAAGACGGGCGGGTCATGGTGGAGAGATCTGACAGAATGTGGTCCACTGGAGAAGGGAATGGCAAACCACTTCAGTATTCTTGCCTTGAGAACCCCATGAACAGTATGAAAAGGCAAAATGATAGGATACTGAAAGAGAAACTCCCCAGGTCAGTAGGTACCCAATATGCTACTGGAGATCAGTGGAGAAATAACTCCAGAAAGAATGATGACAGAGGATGAGATGGCTGGATGGCATCACTGACTCAATGGACGTGAGTCTGAGTGAACTCCGGGAGTTGGTGATGGACAGGGAGGCCTGGCGTGCTGCGATTCATGGGGTCGCAAAGAGTCGGACATGACTGAGTGACTGAACTGAACTGGACTAAACTGATATACACACATATATGGAGAGCATAGAGGGTATGTTTATACACATATATCATTTTCTAGCTTCATCATTTTCATTAGGAAAAGTTTCATTGCCTTCCATGTATATCATTTTAAAGACTTAGAAACCAGGCAAGAAATTTAGATTACTTCCTCAGAGTAACTTGTCCTACCACAATAAAATATTTTACAAATCTCTATGATGAGCACTAACTTCATTTATCAAATGAACACAAGCATACTACAGAGATCAGGTTTGGTCCTATGCAACTGCGATAAAGTGAATATTACAATAAAGTCAGTCACAGGAATTTTTTGGTTTCCCAGTGCATACACAAGTTATGTTTACACTATACTTTAGTGTAAGTGTGCAATAGCTTTATGTCTTAAAATGTACAGACCTTAATTGAAACTTAATTTATTGCTAAAAATTACTAAAAATTCTAATCATCTGAACCTTCAATGAGTCATAATCTTTTTGTAACAGTAACATCAAAGACCACTGATCATTGATCACCATAACAAATATAATAATAATAAAATGTTTGAAATATTTTGAAAATTACCAAAGTATGACACAGAGACAGGAAGTGAGTAAAGACTGTTGGAAAAATGATGATGATAGACTTGCTCAGCAAATGGTTGCTGAAAACTTTTAATTTCTAAAAAACACAATAAAGTAAAGTGCAATTAAAAGAAAAACAAGATATGCCTGTATCTGAATATTCTAGTCTTATTTTACAGATGTGCTCAACAATAGACTAACTTGTTATACAAAAGATTCTATTAATAATTTTAAAAGTAAACTAAAAAGCAAAAAATTTACAAACTGTTTTGCCAAATATTCGGGGGGCAGTGATCAACATAGATAGTGCTTATTTTTTGCCAGGCATTATTTTAAGAAGTATGTTGTTGTGTTGTTGAAGAGTGTTACTGGGTCATGCCTGACTCTTTGCAAACCCATGGACTGTAGCCTGTCAGGCTCCTCTATCCATGGAATTCTCCAGGCAAGAATACTGGAGTGGGTTGCCATGCCCTTCTCCAGGGGATCTTCCTGACCCAGGGATTGAACCAGAGTCTCCTGCATTGCGGGTGGATTCTTTACCATTTGAACCACCAGAGAAGCCCAAGTGAAAGTGTTAGCCTCTCAGAAGTGTGTGATTCTTTGTGACCACATGGACTGTATAGCTTGCCAGGCTCCTCTGTTCATGGAATTCTCTAGGCAAGAATATTGGACCATTTAATTTTTATAACTATCTGATAAAGTAGATACTGTGATCATCCTCACTTATAACAAGAGGAAACTGGGGTACCAAGAAGTTAAATAATTTGCAACATGTATAAGTTCTCACAGTTAGAAGTGTAATCAGGATTTGAACCCATGCTCCCAGGCTACAGAATCTATGTTCTAACCATCATGTGCTGCTTCTTAAGTCGTTTTCCAGAATTATTCACTCTCACGAACACTCCCAAGATATGTGAATTTACATTAGTTGTATGATCACCCCTTCCTCTCCCATTACTCCTAGTCAGTGAATGTGTCATAGGATATTTAAAAGGATAAACCACCAATATTTTACCAAAACATCCAAGACATATGATGAACAACATCTAAATATTTTTTCTGTTTCAAATTGACTTTTGTAAAATATAGATAGGAACCATAGTCTCTTGTTTCTGATTTTCTGGGATGAGATTTTCAGAAGTCATGCACATTAGTTTTTCTTGCATTTGTTCTGCCCTTGGTTAACATCATACTGACATTTTATGAGAATGCTAAATGATACATGTTACATAGCTTTTAAATTTCATTAGTTGTACTAGTTTACAGGCAGAAGATTTTGTATTACAACTTTTAAGGCCAGAGGCTATATTAGGGAAGACCTATAAATAATGGGAAAGGCAAGCAATGTTATTTTAAGTAGTTGGAAAAACAGTTAGAATTGGATTTCTAGATTCTGATGACATTTCTATGTTTCCTTTTCAATTCCTTATGTTTTAAATTTGTCTCACTTATAAAAGAGGAACATTAATTTTCTAAATTGAAATATAAAAGAAAAATTAAGCCACGTTATTACCCATAATGATATCTATAAAATAGTATTACATTTATATGAAAGGGCAATAACAAAACAAAGAAGTAATAAATAGGATATGACTTTAATTCCTTTCCATGAAGATCTACATTTATATAAATAAGTACTCTAAAGTTAAATTTATATGAAGAACATTATTGGCTTATTACATTTCATAGATAAACAAATAATTATAAAAGTTTATATCATAATTACTGACTGTGGAAAGTGTTTAAAAAACTTAGAGGATTTAGAACCCAAGAGTTAAGAAAGCTGAGAAAGACTAAGGGATCTCTTTTTCTGAAAGTGATCTTTTAATTCTATTTTACAACTGTTATTTTGAGTTTTCTTCAGCACATTAATACTGATAACAAGCCAAGGAAATATTTGCTAAATATTACCTGAAGATTTATTTTCTGTATTTTCTAGTTTCTTTATTCCATAGGTTTGAGTCTATTTTCTCACAAACTCTTTGATTGTCACTGCTGTGTTTTTGCATATCCTTATCTTTTTAACCTTGATCCACTAGCTCAATTCTGTAACTAACAATTTTCATAAGAGCGAGAAAGATCTGAATAACTAGACTTATGTGTTGCCTCACTACAGATTAGAGGAAGAACATAACAGAAAATAAAAGACATAGGCTCAGTATGTACTGTTCAGTGTTCCTTTAAATGACTGTTATGTTTTAAATACATTTTGTTTTTCTTTAACAGAAATGTACTCTGATGTTATCGTGATCCCTGGGAAATATCATTCGATGTTAACAATAACCACTTTCAAAAAATTTCCTGGAAAAAAACATTATATATGAGATACACCTCTATTTTTATACAAGCATTTTTATTTTATTGAAAGTAGAGTGGCAACTTGTTTCTACATCCTTTCTTAATTTTCAGATGTATTAAACAGAGATTCCCATCTGTGAACTACTTCAATTCTGCCTAAATGACTTATCAGCTGGAAGTCCACCTCTAATCTGATGACATACCAGTTTGCTTTTTGATGGATTGATCATACTGGAATTACAGAATTCTACTTCTGGATATTAATAGTCAAGCAAGGAAGAAAATTTCCTAAGGTATGATCCTTCCTACGAGAATGAGACATTTCCATGTGCTCCAAATACTTTAATATTTCTAGCCAGTTTTCTTCAGTCCTTCTGTGTCACTGAGTACTGCTACCCAAAACTGTCCCCCTCAGCCTCCATCCTCTTTAATAGGAGAAAAAAAAAAGTGCCCTCTCAACTCTTAAGTGGGATAGTAGATCTGAATGTCGGGGCATCTTCCCCAGGAAAGAACAAGAAAGCAGAGCCAAGAGCAGAAGGTCTTTGGAATGAAAAACAGTGCTCTCAAAAAACAGGTACATTCCAGAGTGTCCTGGATACAAAACTTGTGCGTGCCAGTGTGTGTGTGCACACATGTGATGCACGTGTGTGCCTCAGAGAGACAGAGATCTAGAGATGAGAATGAATGCCTGAAGAGACCACAGGTTTGTTTCTTCATGCCATGTTAACACGATCTAAATTCTGGTTCTACTGGTTACCACACTTGATTCTTGTAATATTTTGTGAAAGACGTAGTATTATTGTCACTTTCCTAATGTGCAGTGTGATACAGGCTTATGGTAGGCTGTGTAACCTGGCACGGTCACACGGAGCCAGCATTTAAACTCACATGTGTCTGATGTCAAATTCTAAATAAACTTCGTTGTCCCATTTTCCATCAAGAGTGAGAAAAGTACCACTGATTCACAAATTGAGAAGGGTATTGTGAAATACATCTGATTCTTTAAGTCACTGGATCCCCATCTATAGCTCAGATATTCATGGGATACTCTACGCCCGCGTGGGTGCTCAGTTGTGTCAGACCCTTTGGGACCCCATGGACTGTAGCACCCCCAGGCTCCTCTGTCCATGGAATTTTCCAGGCAAGAATACTGGAGTGGGTTGCCACTTTCTTCTCCAGGGGAACTTCCTGACCCAATGATTGAACCTGCATGTCCTGCATCTCCTGCATTATCAGGTGGATTCTTTACCACTAGCATCACCTGGGAAGCCCACCCTGGGCCCACTACTATTAAACAAATTGGTGGCCTACCAGGAATTACTGTTTCCCCTTCATAATCTTGCTATTGTGAGGCTAGCTTGACTTTTCGCTGGAATAAGATTTAAACTCTCTTAACCTCAGATTTCGCATCAGTGGAAATGAAGGCTCATTTTGAGTTTTATGAAACAAATTTAAAAAGAATAAACTAAGCACTATGATTGAGACATAGTAGATGCTTAGTAAATGCTGGGGTTTTTTTTTCCCCTTTTTTTAGAGACATCTTAGTGCTGTTGCTTGTCATTTCAGTAATGCCTATCTCTCCATTGTCCCATCTTCCTTATTTTATCCCATCTTTTGTGGTTTCCAGGGTCTAGCATAGTACTCATCTGAGATAAAGTGTTTAGTAAATCATCGATGAATTAACAGTTGTAACCCTGTATCTATTCAGGAGTTTTCTTGGTCTTTGTTTTCTTTCCAGGATAATTTTTGTGTCATGACACCAACTAATTTTTGATTTCTGATTTTGTTGTTTCAGTTATATAGGACTTTACAAGTGACTTCTTACATCTATGGCACCTCCATATACTGAGCTTACTTTACCTAACCAATGCCCTTAACCTAAAGTCAACTACTATCCTCACTGTCTCCCCTCTCCATCCAACCCATGTGTACTTGAACACCACACACATGCACACGCACACACACACACACACATGCATATATATAGAGATATGTTTGTTTCTGCTTCCCTAGCTTGTTTCAGCAGCCCAGAAAGTTCAACATTCATGTATCTACCTTTCACAATCTTATCAATTCATCACAAGCCATTGTTCTGTAAATTTTTCTTCCACTTCTGAATTTCCATTATATCAATGTTTAAAGAAGAAAAAATATCACAGCATTAACCTCTTAATGCATACATTAACATATATTTTTCTTTGCGTTAATCTGTCCCTAAAACTACTTCTTGGTCAGTTTTAATGAAAGTATAGCCTGACATCTGTCACTTTCATCCAATTATTATCAACTGATTCTTCATTACCACTTTATATTATAAAGCACAAATTCTCCTGCCTGATATTTAAAGAACATTCCAAATGTCCTTTCCAGTCTTTCCTCCTGTCAACCCTTATTAGTACCCTGTTTTAAAGACACAATAATCTGTTCAAGTTTTCCTAAACCTGCATCATGTTCTCTGTATTTTCACTTCCAAGCTAATGTTTATGCTGTTTTCATGACCTGAAATTCACTATATTACCAATTCAACCTGATAAAACAATAGCAGTTTTAAATCTCAAGTATGACATTTTCCATAAGTACTTCCACATCCTTCCATCTGAATATATCCTTTCACTTTTGAGCCAAATAATACTTGTTTTTTACACACTATTTGATGTACTAATGTGACTGCTAGTAAGTCTATGAAGCCCTCCTCTTGGTAACTCTAAAAGTTCATAAAGCAATACCTTGTACAAAGTAGACAAAAGAACTAAATAACAGAATATTTCCAAAAGGCGGTATTGAATAACCTGCGGTGCTAGTGTTAAAAAAACCGCCTGCCAATGCAGGAGATGTAAGAGACATGTGTTCAATCCCAGGTTGGGAAGATCCCCTGGAGAACGGCATGACAACCCACTCCAGTATTCTTGTCCTTGAGAATCCCATGGACAGAGAAGCATGGCGGGCTACAGCCGATAGGGTTGCAAAGAATCAGACACAACTAAAGCGACTTAGCATGTGACGTTGAAGGGGTCCTGGATGTAAAATAGGCTCTTGTGACTCGAGAGGACAGATCTAAGATGAATATGTCATAGGAAAAAATTGATTCACTATAAATAATAATGTTCAAATTATTAGACTTGCATAAATCTAAACAACTACTCTTTAATAAGAAGTAATTCTAAGTTATTGGAGATACTCAAGCCAGTACTATAGAAAGAATGCTTGTCTGGGCAAATAATTGGAATACATAACTCCAAAAATATTTTCAACCTCCAGATTGTATGATTGCCTAAAAAGGCAGAGCACTTAATTATCTTTTACTAAAGTGAGAAAAATGAAGGCAGAATTAAACAAATTTTTATGGTTTTTTACATAAATTCTGGATTAGAGATCACTCAACATCCAGAAGTCAGTGAGAAGACACGTTGCCTCCCTGATCAGTGGTTGCTGCTGCCTGGCGATGAGCAGCATGAGGGCAGGAAGCTCCTCTGGAACTGCAAACCACCTCCTTCTCCATTTCTCATTGTATCATGTGGTTTCCCCATAAATATGTGGAACTGAATTAAAAATGAGACTTAATTTGCATTTGCATAACTAGACCAAAAGAGGTCAGAAAGAGGACATAGTAAAAAAAGGATCTTAACAATAAAAGCTGACTTGCTTTAAAAATACAATCAATTATGGCTTTTTAGACCGCAATAAGAAAACACTGAAAAGCAATACTAAGAAGTTATTTTTGCCTCTTTTAAGGATCAAGAATGAATCTATTTATTTTTGTTGAGTTCACATTGTAAACAATATATTTTCAGCAAAAATATGAAAATATATGTCCAGATACATGTCTTCTTTTTTAAAATTAGTTATATTAGTGGTCCAGGCACTTAAGCCAAGAGGGCTATGGCTGTAAACAATTTTGGATTTTTTTCTTTTGGAATTGTTGCCTATTTTCTAGGAAGATAATTTAGAGTTCTTTTTTTCCATGAAAATTCTTTGGCACTCAGCTTCTAGTTACACTTGATTTAGCAACATCACTCATTTTGAGGTACTCTAACTGACTTACTGTTATTTGGTGAGCACCAGGCTTCTGAAGAAAAGGCAATGACTTTGGAGCCAGAACTAGTTTGCATCTTTACTCTGCTACTTTCCAGCTATGGTTCTTTGAGCAAAGTACTTAGATTATAGTGAGAATTAAAGAAATAAGTAAATTACCCAGCACACACAGAGGGTGTTACTTATCCCACTTTTTTCCTGCACCCTTCAAGTTCTTCCAAATAATACTGTATGAAACAGAATAAATAAGCCTACATATAAAGCTTGAAGTCCAATTTACAATTTTACAATTTTTGCAATTTACAATCCAGTCCATCATTTAACAAACAAAACTTTTAAGTGTTCACTAAAGGCCACTATTGTCCAGATGCTTCCAGACAATCTGCCTTCATGGAGCTTATACTTTATGTATCCTAATAAAACAGATTATGTATAAGAAAATTGCTATGAAAAAAGAAAGAGAGAGGAAAAAAAAATAATAAACCAGTGTAGAGAGTGAGGGAGAAGAAGGTTATGTGGTAACTTCAAATAGAGCGGTCAAGGAAAGTCTTGCTGAGGAAGTAACATTTAAGCCAAAGCCCTGAAGGATTCACGGAAGACAGCCATGTCATAAGCCTTCCAGGATGATGGGGTTCCAAGCAGAGCCAATGCATTGCAGAGTTACAGGAAGGTACTCACGTTTGGAGAGGGCTATAGCAAGGTAAGTAACACTGAAAGAGTGAAATGAAACACAAAAACACCAGCATGTCAACAGGAAGAAGAAACTGGAGCAGGTAGCAGGGACAGTGAGTACACCAGCAGACGCTGCCAACCTCAGTTAGGCCTGCCATCTGGTTGCCCAGCAGTTTTACCGGGGACACCTGTGACATAAATGTCAAGATCAGAGCCCAAGCCAGACCCTGAGAAGCAGCAATCGTAACAGATAGAAAGAAAAGCTCGCTGCCACTCAATGCCCTTAGCCTGAGCACAAAAAGGGATGTTGAAAGCAGGATAGCATTCCTGACAGCTCAGAAAAATCTAAGCCTGGATGGCCATCTGCAGGGTGGGACCCGAGAACCACATTATGGATAGCTATGGGGAGTACGGGGCCAAATTTAGCAGCTAGAAACAGCTTAACGTCAGTAAAGCAGTCAAAGCAAAATGTTGCCTATCCTTGATGCCTAGAAATCTTTGCTGCAATTTTAAGAGATTAGAAAAGGGGTATTTTTTGTGGACCAGGATGCAGTTTTAAAATAGACTAGTTAAACGATATAACACCAATTAAAATTAAAACTATGAAACAGATACTGCTACAAAAGTTTTCATTTTTATGTGTGAAAAGTGCGCTGGTATTACATTTGTCTATTCAATATGTTGGCAGCTATTTTCACTAGCATATTCCCTGGCTTCTAACCACTCCTAATACATTTTAGAGAGAACAAATAGAGAATTAGCCACTCTGCCCTTAAGTCTTAGGGGCTTCCTCCTTACCTTTTCCCTCCCTCCCTTCTCTCTCTATTTCTTCTTTCTTCCCCTGCCTCCACCCCAACCTTTAAAACAAGGATAACTTCTATCTTGATCAAAATCATAATGTTGCTGTTGGGATGAATTCTGATTATTTACAGTAAACCATTTTTTTAACTTTAAAGCATTATAACATTGTTTATCCTTTTCCTTAATATTATTAAAACATAATTTGCCAGTAGAAATGAATGAAGAAAGAGTTTTTAAATGAAATGACCTCTTGCATTCTATATTTGAAAGTTTCCTTATGTAATTCCATGTATGTGATTTATAAAGGTATGGTTAGAACCTATAAGATGGTTAGATTTTAAAGAGTTCTCTATCCATGCACATAGATGCATAAGCCCACACATGACAGGTCACATGATTTCCATCCCACCATACGACTGTAGCGGTTTCACCTGAAAACTAAAACAGGAAAAGCAGCAGGTCTGAGAAGGGAAAAGGGCAAAGTGAGGAAAACATACCACCTCCCCCAGTAAAGTGACCATTTGCTTTCTACATACTCATTTCCAGGCTCATATTCATGAATGACATTTCCCATTTGCTTTTCTCACTTCCAACCAGACAAAATACAGTGAAATCATTAAAAGCAAGGACTGATCTGTAAAAACAGCCTCATCACTTGGAAATTATCAAAGGGCAAGAAATGACTCACACTTTTTTTTAAAAGTTCAAATCTTGATCACAAATTGCAAACTGAAATTTCTTTTGGTTTCTTGTAAAAAAAATACAGAGAGACAGAGAGAGAGAGAGAGAGAGAATGATTTGAGTTCTATTAATACAAAGAAAATGTTCATCCAAATAAAAGAATTTGTAAATTAGAAGACATCATTTATATTCATAATTAAACCTCTACTTTCTTTATGGCACTGAGAAAAAAATTTCCCCTTGTATTCGCACTGTAACCAATGTTAATTAAAATCATAGGTTTTGTGTTTGGAAGGGGGCCTCCAAAGAGATCATGTAGTCAGACTACTTCTATTCATTAAGGATTGAACTAAAATCGGAGACAGATGGCTTTGTCTCAGATCTCGGAACAGAGATTTCACAACTTTCCTTGGTTGTCTATTCAACTCTTTAATCACCATCTAACTTACTCTTTAGTTATAACCTCTGCTACTATTAACACTATCCAGACTATTTCTGTCAGTGTTTCATTGTATGGAAAGAGAAGCACCATATACACCCCTGTATGGGGTTTATCAAGGTAAAATTGCCCAAACATTTACTTAGCATTCTGTTTATTAACATTGAAAGGATATTACCTTTTAGTTCAACCAAGATACAGTGACTCAATAAGAACTGTAGTAAAAGAAAAACATTAGCTAGCATGTAGGCATGACCCTTATAATTCTTAGCCTGTAGTCTGCTGGTAACTACAAATTGTCACTTGCCAAAGGCATTTTGCCACATGCCACTTGGGAGATTGAATCCTGTGCTGCTGTAGCTGTTGACCTTCAAAAAGCCCTGAAGGGCTTTCAGGGTGGGGAATGAAGCACTTTGTGCTCCGGGAAAACTGGTGGAATAGGTCTTTAGATAGATATTTTCAGGAACTGATATCATGATCCCAATCCTTGCATCTCCTCATTGACATCAGCTCCTCTGACTAGCAGAAAACTTTTTGTAAAAGAAGTGTTGATTGTGTGAACTCCCCTTTCACCAAAACTACATATATTGACCTTCCCCAACTATCTCTTTGAAGCAGTTTCTCAGAACTATTGGAGGTGCTTTCTCCCGGGCTGCAGTCCTCATTTTGCCCCCAGTAAAATCTAACTTGCAACTCTCACGTTATGCATCATTTTTTTAGTTGACACTGATTTTCTGTCCATTCTCTTCCCCAAGTTCTTCTGAAGAAAATATAATGTTAACTTGATTAATCAGCTCTTGAGACAACATTGCAGTTGAACACCATAAACACACAGGCTTTTTTTTTGCAGTTTTAATTTATTTTTAATTGAAGGATACTTGCTTTACACTATTGTGTTGGTTTCTGCCATAGATCAACATGAATCAACCACAGGTATACATATGTCCCCTCCCGCTTGAACCTCCTACCCCACTTCACTCCTCTAGTTGTCACAGTGCCCTGGTTTGAGCTCGCTGAGTCATAGAGCCAATTGCCACGGTTACCTATTCTATATACTGCAGTGTGTATGCTTCCATGCTACTCTCTCCATTATCCCACCCTCTCCTTCCTCCCCTGCCATGTCCACAAGTCTGTCTCTATGTCTGTGTCTCCACTGTTACCCTGAAAATAGGATCATCAGCACCATCTTTCTAGATTCCATATGCTACTGCTAAGTCACTTCAGTCGTGTCCAACTCTGTGCAACCCCATAGACGGCAGCCCACCAGGCTCCCCCATCCCTGGGATTCTCCAGGCAAGAACAGTGAAGTGGGTCGCCATTTCCTTCTCCAAGATTCCATATATTATGCATTAAAATACAATATTTGTTTCTTTCTTTCTAACTTACTTCATTCTGTATAATAGGCTCTAGGTTCATCTACCTCATTAGAACTGACTCAAATGCCTTCCTTTTTATGGCTGAGTAGTGTTCCATTGCCAGAGAAGGCAATGGCACCCCACTCCAGTACTCTTGCCTGGAAAATCCCAAGGACGGAGGAGCCTGGTGGGCTGCAGTCCCTGGGGTCGTGAAGAGTCGGACACGACTGAGTGACTTCAATTTCACTTTTCACTTTCATGCATTGGAGAAGGAAATGGCAACCCACTCAAGTGTTCTTGCCTGGAGAATCCCAGGAACAGGGGAACCTGGTGGGCTGCCGTCTATGGGGTCGCACAGAGTTGGACACGACTGAAGCGACTTAGCAGAGGCAGCTGCAGCAGCAGTGTTCCATTGCATATATATACCACAGCTTCTTTATCCATTCATCTACTGATGGACATCTAGGCTGCTTCAATGTCTGAGCAATTATAAATAGTACTGCAGTGAACACTGGGGTACATGTGTTTTTTCAATTATGCTTTCCTCAAAGTATATGCAATTGTTGGGACATATGGTAGCTTTATTCCTAGTTTTTCAGGGATCTCCATATTGTCTTTCATAGTGTCTTATCAATTTACATTCCTATCAACACGGTAAGAGGGTTCCCTTTTCTTCACACCCACTCCAGCATTTATTGTCTGTAGATTTTTTGATGATGGTCATTCTCACCAGTGTGAGAAAACTCAGACTTTTAACATGTTGTAGTTGTCTGTCATTCAGTACAGAACACTTTCTACTTTTTCTTATGATTTCTTTTATTCATAGATTGATTTAAGTTTTCCTTAATTTTTCAAAGAAAAGGACTTTTTCTATGTAATTTATTGTTATTGGTTTCTAATTTAATTCCACTGTAGCCAAATAAACAAATAGATTGAAACTTACTTTATGGCCCAGCATATGATTTTTGGTGAATGTTCTATATACACTTAAAAAGAATGTGTATTGGCTATTTATAATAACCAGGACATGGAAGCAACCTAGATGTCCATCAGCAGATGAATGGATAAAAGAAAGCTGTGGTACATATACACAGTGGAATATTACTCAGCCATTAAAAAGAAAACATTTGAATCAGTTCTAAAAGGTGGATTAAACTGGAGCCTATTATACAGAGTGAAGTAAGTCATAAAGGAAAACACCAATATAGTATTCTAACACATATATTTGGAATTTAGAAAGATGGTAACAATAACTCTATATGCGAGATAGCAAAAGAGACACAGATGTATAGAACAGTCTTTTGGACTCTGTGGGAGAAGGTGAGGGTGGGATGATTTGAGAGAATAGCATTGAAACATGTATATTATCATATGTGAAACAGATTGCCAGTCAAGGTTTGATGCATGATTCAGGGTGCTCAGGGCTGGTGCACTGGGATGACCCAGAGGGATGGGATGGGGAGGGAGGTAGGAGGGGGATTCAGGATGGGGAATACATGTACACCATGGCTGATTCATGTAAATGTATGGCAAAAACCACTATGATATTTTAAAATAATTAGCCTCCAATTAAAATAAATAAATTTAAAAAAAGAATGTGTATTGTAATAAAAGGTCAGAATATAGAATATTCTATAAGTAAATTGGAGCCTCATGTTTGATAACTGAGAATCCTCACAGATTTTCTTTTGTACTGGTTTTATCAACTGCTGAAAGAAGACTGTTCAAATCTCTAAAAATAATTGTGCATCTATATGTGTATTTCTCACTTTAATTCTGTCAATTTTTTCTTCTTCTGTTTTGGAATGTTTGTCATACACATTTTGTCATGATTTTGTCATGCACATTTAAGACTGTTATGTCCTATTACAAATCTGACCTTTTATTCCAATGAAATGAACATTTTAATCTGTATTAACATTCCTTGTCTTGAAGTCTACTTTATTTGATATTTATTTGACATAAGTGTTTATTATACCTTTTGTCATTTCATCTTTGTTTTCTTTGACCCTCTTTCACCTGATAAGTGTTTAGATACCTCAATTTACCTTTTGATCATATAAGCTCCCTTTTCACATTTTTCAATGAGCCATCTTTGTTCTAAGATAATTGGGAGTTGGATCTTTTTCTTGATCTTGATCAATATTCTTTCACCTTCAATGCCAAAAAAAAAAAAAAAGAGAAATTATTTAAAAAAAAAATTATACACAGACATATACACACCTGAAAAGACAAGTTAATTAGAATTACTTACTTTGTATATTTTAAGAATTGGTCAAGAAATGGCAAAAAATTCTTGTTACTGTGAAAATAAATGGTAGAGAATACAGAAATTGTTGTTAATCTGTTTCACATTTTAAATTCTTAATTACCTGGGAGAAGAAATTATGTATTTCCATTTCAAAAGAAATTATTTAAAGTAATTTGTATTCTAAGATAAAATAGCAATTTTCTTTGTTTATATAAATAATATAAGATATTATGAAATGTTTTGTTGGTATAAATTTTTGGCCTTAAAACTTACTCAAATTCTAACTCTAGATGTACAGTATTCTGTTTTTGTCTATCCTCAGAATAGTAAAAAAAAAAAAAAAAAGAGAGAATTCAATGCCTAATTAAGTATTCCAAATAAACACATGGAAATTTAAGTGACAGCACTGAGTCCAGTAGCAGCGCAAGACAGCAACATACAAAAACAACACAACTAACAGGTTGATTTGTTTGTGATAAATTTTTTTAAAATTTTACAAAATGTTTTTATATACGCTATATTTATCACTTACAACAACCACAGTGGGTAGCTCAGGGAGGTATGAATAGCTTCATCTTATAGATAAAGAAACTAAGCTTTTAGTCAGCCTATGCTACTGGTCACAGCATATACATAATGGATGCAAGAGTGCAACTTGCATATTTTGACTTTACCTCCCACCACAAGAACTTATTTTATGTCCCTTGCTATTCAAAAAAGGTTAAAGTCATTGACTGCTGAAGATAAACAAAAGCTTCTTAGATGAGGTAGAACTTAGGCTCAGCTTTAAAGGTTATACCAGAAGAAGAGGACATTCCTATTGGAAGGGAAAGCATAATCAAAGGCCCAGCCCTAAGTAGGGTCTGGCTCTAACCTACAAGAGAGAACAAGGCAGGTTGGAGAAAGAGCAAATGAAAAGATCCAATTGGACTAGAGAGGATGTTCTTGCCTAGAGCAAATCAGGGAAGGATAACAGAGGTGAGAATGGGGAAAGTGTCAACAAAAGATGCCAAAGGTCAAGAGGTGGCTTCAAGATGGGGAAGGAATAAGACTGAGAGACCACCTTCTCCCCTACAAAAATATCAAAAAATCATGTGTGTGTGGAATAATTCCCACTGAACACTGTCAGAGGACCCCGACATCCAGAAAGGCAAATTAATCTCCTCAGAATAGGTACAGAAAAGATAAAGACAAAAATGGAAACAAAGGATTTCACGATGGGTCCTCCTGTCCCAGGGAGGGAGTCCTGAAGGAGGAGAAGTTTCCACACAATAGGAAACCCTGTCACAGGTGAGGTAAGGGGGGAACTTTGGATCCTCAGAAGGAAGCACAACAAGGCAAAACAGAAAATTCACTACAGAGATCAGGCCAAACAGCAATTTCCAGCTAAGAAGTGGCTCACCTGCAGTAAGTGAGGCCTGGGTGCGGGGACTCAGGCTTTGGGGCCCAGTCCTCAGGGAGAGGACTGGGGCTAACTGCTGTGAAGATACCCTGAGGGGGCTAAAGTAACACAGCAGAGACAGAACAGGAAAAACCCTGGGACCACCAGAGAAACAAGAGTATGCCTCTTTGTGCTAACTCCAGGCATTCACAGGACAAAGGAACATGCCCTAGCATATATTGAAGTGGGGCAATTCAGCTGCAGTCTACTGTACCAGAGATGGCAAATTCCACCAAGCTGTGATCCTAAGCAGCTCAGCTCTGCCAAAGGTGTCACAAACCCGGGTTCAACTCCTCTGGGGACATGCACAACCTGCTTCAGGCTGTGGGAACCCCTATGTGGCCCAGCCATGGTCAGCACTCCCCCCATACCCCGCTGGCATTTGCAGTATCCCTTCCTCTCCACAGCACAGCTGAGCAAGTGAGACTGAATAAGCAGCCACTTTCCCTCCTCCATGTCAGGGCAGAGATCAGATGCTGGAGAGAGACCTACAAGCACAGGTAGGACCAAAACCAAAGCAAAAGCACAAGCAAAGGAAAGGGTTACAGGTGCACAGTTTAAATTTCTGCAATTAACCTGAGACTAAGTACTTTACGGAAAACAGCAGACTGCAAGAGCAAGTACAAACTGGAACAAGGGAAGATCGCAGTCAGAACTGACTCCACTGTGCCCACCACAGGCCCAAAGACCTTCCTAGATATACTGCAGGACTCTGAGTACACAAATTGACACGAGCAGGAAGATGGAGGAATCACTGGGTCTTTCCTCTCACTATCATTCTCTATATATTTCTCGTCCCCTATTTTTTTTTCCCTTTTATTCTCATATTGTCCTAATACAGTTCTTTATTATTCCTTTAATTTCTATTTTTATAACCTGCTTTTCTGTGTGTGTATTCAGTTGCTCAGTCATGTCCAACTCTTTGCGACCCCAAAGACTGTGGCCTGCCAGGCTCCTCCATCCATGGGAAGTCTTGGTGCTACTGTAGGAAGTCAGGCCTGAACCCCAGAGGCAGGAGACTCAACTCCAGGACTTTGGACCACTAGAGAACTTCCAACCCTACCGAACATTAACAGATGTGAACATGCCCAAAGGCCTCCATCTTAATACTGAGACCAAGCTCCACCCAAGAGCCAGCAAGCTACAGTGCAGGACATGCAAGCGCGCTTGATGCTAAGTTGCTTCAGTCATGTCCGACTCTTTGTGACCTCATGGACTATAGTCTGTCAGGCTCCTCTGTAAATGGGATTCTCCAGGCATGAATACTGGAGTGTTTGCCATTTCCTTCTCCAAGGGCTCTTCTCCACCTAGGGATCAAACGCACAACTCTTATGTCTCCTGCACTGGCAGGTGGATCTTTACCACTAGTACTACCAGTGCAGGACACCCCATGCCAATCCTCCACAAAACAGGAGCACAACCCTGCACATTAATGGGCAGGTACCTCAAAGCCATACCGAACCCATAGATACCACAAAACACACTGCTAGACACAGCACTGCCCTCCAGAGAGACTAGATTCAGCTCCATCCGCCAGAACACAGGCACAAGTACCCCCCCACCGTCAACCAGGAAATCTTCACAAGGCACTGGTCTAACCCCACCCACAGTAGGCAGACTCCACAATTAAGAGGAACTGTGACTTCTGCCTACAGAAAGGAAAGACAGCCCAAAGTCAGTAAATTAAATAAAATGAAAAGACAGAGAAATATGCAACAGATGAAGGAACATGGTAAAAACCCACAAGACCAAACAATTGAGAAGGAAATAGTTGTCTAACTGAAACAGAATTCAGAGTAATGATAGTAAAGATGATCCAAAATCTTGAAAACAAAATAGAGGCATGGATAAATAGACCGGAGGCACAGAATGAGAAGATGCAAAAAATGTTTAACAGGGACCTAAAAGAATTAAAGAATAAACAATCAACAACAAAAAATGAAATAACTGAGATTAAAAATACACTGGAGGGAATAAACAGTAGGGTAACTGATGCAGAAGAATGGATAAGTGAACTGAAAGATAGAGTGATGGAAATAATTGAAGCAGAGTGGAATAAAGAAAAAAGAAGAAAAAGAAATGAAGACAGCCTCAGAGACCTTTGGGACAACATTAAGTGCCCCAACATTTTACTCATTTGCCCCAGAAGAAGAAGACAAAAAGAAAGGGTATGATAAAATATTTGAGGAGATTACAGTCCCTAAAATGGGAAAGCAAATAGCTATCAAAGTCCATGAGATCAAGAGAGTCTCACACAGGATAAATCCAAGGAGAAACACAACAATGTACATATTATTCAAACTAATAAAAATTAAACACAAAGAACAAATATTAAAAGCAGCAAGGGAAAGGCAACAAATAATATACAAGGGGATCCCCATAAGGCTAACATTTGATCTTTCAACAGAAACTCTGCAGGAGAGAAGAGAATGGCAGGATATACTTAAAGTGATAAAAGAGAAAAGTCCACAACCAAGATTATGCTATCCATCAAGGATCTCATTCAGATTCAAAGAAGAAATCAAAAGCTTTACAGACAAGCAAAAGTTAGGAGAATTCAGCACCACCAAACCAGCTCTTCAACAAATGCTGAAGGAACTTCTCCAGACAGGACACACAAAACTAAAAGGCCCATAAAACTTAGCCCAAACAATAAAGTAAATGGTAACAGGATCGTACTTATCAGTAATTACCTTAGCTGTAAATGAGCTAACTGCTCCAACCAAAAGACACAGAGTGGCTGAGTGGATACAAAAACAAGTCCTCTATTTATGATGTCTACAAGAGACCCACCTCAGACCTCAGGGACACACACAGACTGAAAGTGAGGGTCTGGAAAAAGATATTCCATGCAAATGGAAATCGAAAGCAGGAGTAGCAGTAGTCATAACAGATAAAATAGACTTTAAAATAAAGATAGTTACAAGAGAGAAAGGACACTACATAATGATCATGGGATCAACCAGAAAGAAAATATAACAATTAAAAATATATATGCACCCAACATAGTAGCACCTCCATACATAAAGCAATTGCTAACAACTATTTAAAGGGGATCTCCTCATGGCTGCTGCTCCTGACCTTGGACGTGGGGTATATACTCTTGGCTGCACCTCCTGACCTAACGTGGGGTATCTAATCTCAGCCGCTCCAGCACATAAGTGCAGCTGCTGCTTTAATGCCAGCTTTGCTGGAGCAACCATGAAGAGATACCCCATGTCCAAGGTAAGAGAAACCTCAGTAAGATGGTAGGCACTGAGAGAGGGCATCAGAGGGCAGACACACTGAAACCACAATCACAGAAAACTAGCCAATCTGATCACATGAGCCACGGCCTTGTCTAACTCAATGAAACAGCCTGCCATGTGGGGCCACCCAAGACGGATGGGTCATGGTGGATAGTTCTGACAAAACGTGGTCCACTGGAGAAGGGAATGGCAAACCACTTCAGTATTCTTGCCTTGAGAACCCCATGAACAGTATGAAAAGGCAAAAAGATAGGACACTGAAAGATGAAATCCCGAGGTTGGTAGGTCCCCAATATGCTACCGGAGATCAGTGGAGAAATAACTCCAGAAAGAATGAAGGGAGGGAGCCAAAGCAAAAACAATTCCCAGTTGTGGATGTGACTGGTGATAGAAGCAAGGTCCGATGCTGTAAAGAGCAATATTGCATGGGAACCTGGAATGTCAGGTCCATGAATCAAGGCAAATTGGAAGTGGTCAAAGAATGCTCTTACTACTGCAAAATTTCACTCATCTCACACTCTAGTAAGTAATGCTCAAAATTCTCCAAGCCAGGCTTCAGCAATACATGAACTGTGAACTTCCAGATGTTCAAGGTGGTTTTAGACAAGACAGAGGAACCAGAGATCAAATTGCCAACATCTGCTGAATCATCAAAAAAAGCAAGAGAGTTTCAGAAAAACATCTATTTCTGCTTTTTTGACTATGCCAAAGCCTTTAACTGTGTGGATCACAATAAACTGGAAAATTCTGAAAGAGATGGGAATACCAGACCACCTGACCTGCCTCTTGAGAAATCTGTATGCAGGTCAAGAAGCAACAGTTAGAACTGCACATGGAACAACAGACTGCTTCCATTCAGGAAAAGGAGTATGTCAAGGCTGTATGTTGTCACCCTGCTTATTTAACTTCTATGCAGAGTACATCATGAGAAATGCTGGGCTGGAAGAAGCACAAGCTGGAATCAAGATGTCGGGAGAAATATCAATAACCTCAGATATGCAGATGACAGCACCCTTATGGCAAAAAGTAAAGAAGAACTAAAGAGCCTCTTAGTGAAAGTGAAAGAAGAGAGTGAGTAAGTTGGCTTAAAGCTCAACATTCAGAACATGAAGATCATGGCATCTGGTCCCATCACTTCATGGCAAATAGATGGAGAAACAGTGGAAATAGTGACAGACTATATTTTTTGGTCTCCAATTCACTGCAGATGGTGACTGCAGCCGTGAAATTAAAAGACACTTACTCCTTGGAAGGAAAGTTATGATCAACATAGACAGCATATTCAAAAGCAGAGACATTACTTCACCAACAAAGGTCTGTCTAGTCAAGGCTATGGTTTTTCCAGTGGTCATGTATGGATGTGAGAGTTGAACTATAGAGAAATTTGAGTGCTGAAGAATTGATGCTTTTGAACTGTGGTGTTGGAGAAGACTTTTGAGAGTCCCTTGGACTGCAAGGAGATCCAACCAGTCCATATTAAAGGATATCAGTCCTGGGTGTTCACTGGAAGGACTAATGTGAAGCTAAAACTCCAATACTTTGGTCATGTGATGTGAAGAGCCATCTCATTGGAAAAGACCCTGATGCTGGGAAAGATTGAAGGCAGGAGGAGAAGGGGACAACAGAGGATGTGATGGATGGATGGCATCACCCACTCAATGGACATGAGTTTGTGTAGACTCCAGGAGTTGGTGATGGACAGGAAGTCCTGGCCTGCTGCAGTTCATGGGGTCACAAAGAGTTGGACACATCTGAGTGACTGAACTGAGCTGACCTGATTAAAGGGGAAGTTGACAGTAACACAGTGTTAGTGGGGGGGGTCTTTAATACACCACTCACACCAATGGACAGATCATTCAGACAGAAAATTAATATGGAGACACAAGTTTTATGATACATTGGACCAGTTGGACCTAACTGATACCTACAGGGAATCTCATCAAAAAACAGTAAATTTCACTTTTTTCTCAAGTGCACATGAAATATTCTCCAGGATAGATCACATTTTGGATCATAAATCAGGCCTTGGTAAATTTTTTAAAAATTGAAATCATTTAAAGTATCTTTTCTGACCACAATGCTGTAAGATTAGATATATACTATAGGGGGGAAAAAACTATAAATAACACACATACATGGAGGCTAAACAACACACTTTTGAATAACCAACAGATTACTGAAGAAATAAAAATATGCCTAGAAATAAATGACAATGAAAACACAACAACTCAAAATCTAGGATGCAGTAAAAGCAGTGCTAAGTGGGAAGTTTATAGCTATGCTAGCCTACCTCAAAAAACAAGAGAGACATAAAATAAACAACCTAACGTTATACCTAAAGCAACTAGAAAATGAAGAATAAAAACATCCCAGAGTTATAGAAGGAAAGAAATCATTAAGATCATAGTAGAAATAAATGAAAAAGAATGATGGAAACTATAGGAAAGATAAATAAAACTAAAAGTTGGTTTGTTGAGAAGATAAGCAATACTCTAAACTGTTAGCCAGAATCATCAAGAAAAAAAGGGATAAGACTCAAATCAATAAAATTAGAAATGAAAAGGGAGAAGTTACAATAGAGAACACAGAAATACAAAGGATCGTAAGAGGCTACTATGAACAACTATATACCAATAAAATAAACAACTTGGAAGAAAAGGACAAACTCTTAGAAAAGTACAACCTTCCAAAACTGAACCAAGAAGAAACAGAAAATATGAACAGTTCAATCACAAGCACAGAGATTGAAAATTTTAATCAAAAATTCTTATTACAAACAAAAGCCAGGGCCAGAAGGCTTCACAGGTGAATTCTACCAAAATTTCAGAGAGCTTACACCTATCCTACTCAAGCTTTTCCAGAAAACTGCAGCAGAAAGAAAACTCCCAAACTCATTCTATGAGGCCACCAATCACTCTAATACCAAAACCAGACAAAGATGCCACAAAAAAAGAAAATTACAGGCCAGTTTCACTGATGAATAGATACAAGAATCCTCAACAAAATTCTACCAAACAGAATCCAACAACACATTAAAAAGATCATACATGCCTCAACATAATAGAGGCCATATATAACAAAGCCACAGCAAATATTATTCTCAATGGTGAAAAACTGAAAGCATTTCTTCTAAAATCAGGAACAAGACAAGGATGCCCAGTCTTACCAATATTATTTCAACATTTTAGAAGTCTTAGCCACAGCAATAAGAGAAGAAAGAGAAATAAAAGAAATCCAGATTGGAAAAGAAGAAACTCTGTTTGTAGATGACTCTATTCTTTACATAGACAACTCAAAAGATGCCACCAGAAAACTACTAGTACTAATCATTGAATACAGTAAAGTTGCATGATACAAAATTAATACACAGAAATCCCTTGCATTCCTGTATACTAACAACGAAAAATCAGAAAGAGAAACTAAGGAAACAATCCCATTCACCATTGCAACAAAAAGAATAAAATACTTAGGAATAAATTTACCTAAAGAGACAAAAGACTGTATGCAGAAAACTGTAAGATATTGATGAAAAACATTAAACACAACACAAACAAATGGAGGATATACTATGTTCCTGGATTGGAAAAATCAATATTATGAAAATGACTATATTACCCAAAGCAATCTATAGCTTCAGTGAAATCCCTATCAAACTACCAATGGTATTTTTCACAGAATTAGAATAAATAATTTCACTATTTGTATGGAAACACAAAAGAGCTTGGATAGACAAAGCCATCTTGAGAAAAAAGAATGGAGCTGGAGGAATTAACCCTCCTGACTTCAGACTATAATACAAAGCTATAGTCATCAAGACAGTGGTCAGTTCAGTTCAGTTCAGTCACAGTCGTGTCTGACTCTTTGCGACCCCATGAATTGCAGCACACCAGGCCTCCCTGTCCATCACCAACTCCCAGAGTTCATTCAGACTCAAGTCCATCGAGTCAGTGATGCCATCCAGCCATCTCAGCCTCTGTCGTCCCCCCTTCTCCTCCTGCCCCCAATCCCTCCCAGCATCAGAGTCTTTTCCAATGAGTCAACTCTTCGCATGAAGTGGCCAAAGTACTGGAGTTTCAGCTTTAGCATCATTCCTTCCAAAGAAATCCCAGGGCTGATCTCCTTTAGGATAGACTGGTTGGATCTCTCAAGAGTCTTCTCCAACACCACAGTTAAAAAGCATCAATTCTTCAGTGCTCAGCCTTCTTTGCAGTCCAACTCTCACATCCATACATGACCACAGGAAAAACCATAGCCTTGACTAGACGGACCTTTGTTGGCAAAGTAATGTCTCTGCTTTTGAATATGCTATCTAGGTTGGTCATAACTTTCCTTCCAAGGAGTAAGCATCTTTTAATTTCATGGCTGCAGTCACCATCTGCAGTGATTTTGGAGTGCAAAAAAATAAAGTCTGACACTGTTTCCACTGTTTCCCCATCTATTTCCCATGAAGTGATGGGACCAGATGCCATGATCTTCATGTTCTGAATGTTGAGCTTTAAGCCAACTTACTCACTCTCCTCTTTCACTTTCACTAAGAGGCTCTTTAGTTCTTCTTTATTTTTTGCCATAAGGGTGGTGTCATCTGCATATCTGAGGTTATTGATATTTCTCCCGACAATCTTGATTCCAGCTTGTGCTTCTTCCAGTCCAGTGTTTCTCATGATGTACTCTGCATAGCAGTTAAATAAGCAGGGTGACAACATACAGCCTTGACATACTCCTTTTCCTGAATGGAAGCAGTCTGTTGTTCCATGTGCAGTTCTAACTGTTGCTTCCTGACCTGCATACACATTTCTCAAGAGGCAGGTCAGGTGGTCTGGTATTCCCATCTCTTTCAGAATTTTCCAGTTTATTGTGATCCACACAGTCAAAAGCTTTGGCATAGTCAATAAAGCAGAAATAGATGTTTTTCTGGAACTCTCTTGCTTTTTCCATGATCCAGTGGATGTTGGCCATTTGATGTCTGGTTCCTCTGCCTTTTCTAAAACCAGCTTGAACATCAGGAAGTTCATGGTTCACATATTGCTGAAGCCTGGCTTGGAGAATTTTGAGCATTACTTTACTAGCGTGTAAGATGAGTGCAACTGTGCGGTAGTTTGAGCATTTTTTGGCATTGCCTTTCTTTGGGATTGGAATGAAAACTGACCTTTTCCAGTCCTATGGCCACTGCTGAGTTTTCCAAATTTGCTGGCATATTGAGTGCAGCACTTTCACAGCATCATCTTTCAGGATTTGAAATAGCTCAACTGGAATTCCATCACCTCCACGAGCTTTGTTCATAGTGATGCTTTCTAAGGCCCATTTGACTTCACATTCCAGGATATCTGGCTCTAGGTCAGTGATCACACCATCCTGATTATCTGGGTCGTTAAGATCTTTTTTGTACAGTTCTTCTGTGTATTCTTGCCACCTCTTCTTAATATCTTCTGCTTCTGTTAGGTCCATACCATTTCTGTCCTTTATCGAGCCCATCTTTGCATGAAATGTTCCCTTGGTAGCTCTAATTTTCTTGAAGAGATCCCTAGTCTTTCCCATTCTGTTGTTTTCCTTGATTTCTTTGCACTGATTGCTGAGGAAGGCTTTCTTATCTCTTCTTGCTATTCTTTGGAACTCTGCATTCAGATGCTTATATCGTTCCTTTTCTCCTTTGCTTTTCACTTCTCTTCTTTTCACAGCTATTTGTAAGGCGTCCCCAGACAGTCATTTTGCTTTTTTGCATTTCTTTTCCATGGGGATGGTGTTGATCCCTGTCTCCTGTACAATGTCACGAACGTCTGTCCATAGTTCATCAGGCACTCTTATCTATCAGATCTAGGCCCTTAAATCTATTTCTCACTTCCACTGTATGATCATAAGGGATTTGATTTAGGTCATACCTGAATGGTCTAGTGGTTTTCCGTACTTTCTTCAATTTAAGTCTGAATTTGGTAATAAGGAGTTCATGATCTGAGCCACAGTCAGCTCCTGGTCTTGTTTTTGCTGACCGTATAGAGCTTCTCCATCTTTGGCTGCAAAGAACATAATCAATCTGATTTCGGTGTTGACCATTGAGAAATGCAAATCAAAAAAACAATGAGGTAGCATTTCACACTGGTCAGAATGCCACTGTCAAAAAGTCTACAAACAATAAATGCTGGAGAGGGTGTAGAGAAAAGAGAACCATCTTGCACTGTTGGTAGGAAAGGAAACTGACACAGCCACTATGGATAGCAGTATGGAGATTCCTTAAAAAACTAGGAATAAAGTTATCACATAACCCAGTAATCCTACTACTGGGCATATACCCCCAGGAATCCATAATAAAAAAGTACACACATGTACCCCAATGTTCATAGCAGCACTATTTATACTTGCTAGGACGCGGAAGCATCCTAGATGCCCATTGACAGATGAATGGATAAAGAGACTGTGGTACATATACACAATGGAACATTATTCAGCTATAAAACAGAATGCATTTGAATCAGTTCTAATGAGGTAGATGAACCTAGAGACTATTATAAGAGTAAAGTAAGTCAGAAAGAGAAAGACAAATATTGTATATTAACCCATATATATGGGATCTAGAAAGATAGTACTGATGATCCTATTTCAGAGCAGCAAAGGAGACACAAAATAAAGAACAGACTTATGGGCACAGTGGGGGAGGAACAGAGTGGGATGATTTGAGTGAGTAGTATTAAAACATATACATTACCATAAGTAAAATAGATAGCTGGTGGGAATTTGCTGTATGATGCAGGGAACACAAACTTGGTGCTCCTTGACAACTAAAGGGTTGGGATGGGTAGGGAGGTGGCAGGGCGGTTTAGGAGGAGTGGGATGTATGTATATCTTTGGCTGATTCACAGTGATGTACGGCAGAAACCATCACAATATTGTAATTATTCTCCAATTAAACATAAAATTAAATTTAAAAAATGCCAAAAGTCAGTGTAATTTGCTAAAGCCATTAAGAAGGAAAATTAAATATTAAGGGAAAAGGTGTCTATTATAAAATATCTTAAATATTGTAAAATATTAGTACATATTTAAGATTACAATTTTAGTACAGTAGTGAGAGTGGATAAGCAACAATTAGGTTATAAAGATGAGTTTACCAGGAGGCTCAGTGGTAAAGAATCTGCATGCCAATGCAGGAGATGCAAGTTTGATAACTGCTTTGGGAAGATCCCCTGGAGGAGGAAAGGCTCCCCACTCCAGCATTCTTGCTTGGAAAATTCCAGACAAAGGAGCCTGGTGAGCTACAATCCATGGGGTTGCAAAGAATTGGACATAACCAAGATACCGAGCATGCATGCACATGTTATAAAGAAATAAAGAAATTTGGTACACAAAACTTAAGAAATTCACTTTCAAGGGAAGAAAAACCAAACCAAAGAGCCCATTTTTCAGTGTAAGAAAGAGCTATACTTGCTCAAAGGCAGAACAAAAGAAGTTAATGAAGAATAGGAAATTAAAGATATTGAGAGAGTACTTGCTTATGGGGAATTTCTCTTGGAATATGAGGTAGAACAGGGTCAAGAACAAAGAAGAAGTCATTAAGCTTTGAAATCAAGAAAAATAACATTACGTATAGGACAAAATCAGAGTAAATGGATAGAAATACGATTAAATTAAGGTTAACAATGGAGAAGATCAAATTCATCTGATTACCTTAATCTTTTGAATAAAGTCCTATGCAGATACTGATCTTAAAAAAAAAGAAGATTTGGATTGGAAAATTCAGGAAAGAATAATTTTGTTGTTCAGTTGCTCAGTTGTGTCCTACTCTTTATGACCCCATGGACTGCAGCACACCAGGCTTCCCTGTCTTCACCATCTCCTGGAGCTTGCTCAAATCTATTTCCATTGAGTTGGTGATGCCATCCAACCAACTCATCCTCTGTTGTTTCCTTCTCCTGCCTTCAATCTTTCCCAGCATCAGGATCTTTTCCAATGAGATGGCTCTTCACATCATGTGGCCAAAGTACTGGAGTTTCAGCTTCAACATCAGTCCTTCCAATGAATATACAGGACTGATTTCCTTTAGGATGGACTGGTTGGATCTCCTTGCAGTCCAAGGGACTCTCAAGAGTCTTCTCCAACACCACAGTTCAAAAGCATCAATTCTTTGGTGCTCAGCCTTCTTCACAGTCCAACTCTCACATCCATACATGACCACAGGAAAAACCATAGCTTTGACTAGATGGACCTGTATCAGCAAAGTAATGTCTCTGCTTTTTAATATGCTGTCTAGGTTCTTCATGAACTCCTTATTGCAAAATTCAGACTTAAATTGAAGAAAGTAGGGGAAACCACTAGGCCATTCAGGTATGAAAGTGAAGTCGAAAGTGAAGTCGCTCAGTTGTGTCCAACTCTTTGTGACCCCATGGGCTGTAGCTTGTCAGGCTCCTCCATCCATGGGATTTTCCAGGCAAGAGTGCTGGAGTGGATTGCCATTTCCTTCTTCAGGGGAACTTCCTGACCCAGGAATCGAACACAGGTCTCCTGCATTGCAGGCAGACATTTTACCATCTGAGCCACCAGGGAAGCCCTTCAAGTATGATTCTAATCAAATCCCTGATGATTACACAAGGGAAGTGACAAATAGATTCAAGGGATTAGATCTGATAGACAGAGTACCTGAATGACTATGGACATAGGAAAGAATAATGGGTCATATAATTTTCACTGATAAGAAGCAGATTTTTGGTTGTTTGCAAAAGTAATAAGATATTACACTTTTTTTCACTTGCAATATTTTTCATTAATTATCAGTTTAAAAAATAGAGGCCATTCCTTTTGAGAGATAACTATAGTACTTTTCATTGTACAGATTAAACAATACTCATAGAAATAGTAATAGTAAATGACTATTTATTACAAATCAACACTTGAGTGAGACAGAAAGATCAGCCCCTTTGTATTCTTCAAAAAATTAAAACATTCAACATCATATGTAGTGATGTAGAATGATAAAGTGATAAAATGATCAAGCATGTGAGGAAGGTATGCAAGGAGGTATTAGAACACAGCAATATTCTTTATTAAGGATAATTTGCAGCAAAAAAAGAGGTCTGCATGAGCATGCTCCAAATCACTCTCACCTCATAAATGTACCCCTACTTGAGGTAATTCAGCATATTTTATTTTGGGAAATGGTACAAAATCAATACAACAGAAGAAGTTAGTAGGACAAAGGCAAGGATAAGTCGTTTACAGCACACTGTCTACCTACTGCTTAAATTATGTCTTCCTACTATTTCAGACCTGGAGTGAGAGGAACTTCTTGTTTTCTAAAGAAGGAAATAGTCTTATCAACCTCTAGCTTTAATTTTTTTAATATATCATCATCTATGGTTCTAATAATGTGAACTAGAAAAATTATGCAGCTTTGCAGAGATGTAGGCCATTTTTTTTTCATTTTAATGGTAATAAAATTGAAGCTTATATTAGTCAAATTTAAGAGTATAGATAGTATCAGATCTGTGATCAGAATTCTGTTTTTCTAACTCCTAGTCCAGTCCTCTTTTCACCAATAATGATTTGTTATCTCTAAAGAAACTGTGAGATTTAAAAAGAGAGAGAGAGAAGAAATAAAAGTTATTTGAGCTGAAAATAAAAATGGGACTTTATTATCTATTAAGCAAACAAAACTACCTATTCATTTGAGTCAGTTAATACTTCTGTTAAATCTCTTTCCTTTATTCATGGATAATCTTAGGATTTGAAGGCATTTACTTTTGGGTGAAACAGTCTCTCGGTCACAGACATCTAATTCCTCTCCTTTCAATGCACTACCCTCTCAACTGCCAGATGCAAGTGAAAAGAGCACTGCACATTCTGAAATGAGTTGGGGAGGCAGAACGTGTTTCATTGCTGGAAACTAGGAAGACAGATCTGCACATGCTGTAAGTGTCTTTCTAGATATAGATCAGCAGCAGCAGACTGAAAGAAAACCAAACATATGCAGAACTGCGGGCATAAGGAAGATCAGTTTTCACTCAGAAATAAATGAAAGATGTGCCCATTGAATAGCATAATCACTGCTGGAGCCTGTGACGAATGTTGGAAGAAGAGTATGTTTTGCAGCAATCATAGAACACTACAGCTTTCACCAATATATCTAGGATGTTCACTAGATGGCAAAGTCCGTGTGTAGCTTACAATATGTGCAGACAGCCATGTCAAGCAAAGAACAGGAATGCTGCTCTCCATGAAGACAACTGAATTCAGGAAATGTCTTACTTCCCCAGATTTGATCCTGGCTGCCAAACCTACCAGTCCCTGCTGTGATTAGCTCTTATTTTCCTTTGGCACTGGACCTTTCAAATGGCAAAGTTATAACAACTGGGAATTTAAAGCATTCTCTTCTGCCTAAAAGATCTCTAGACAATTACAGGAAATCAACAATACTTGACAGAATCATCACAAATCCATTATTTACAGCATAGACTTTTTTCTGGAAGGATGAATGAACAGAGAAAAATGACCAGACATATGATTCTTCAAAATAAGGTGTATGTTTGTAATAATCAACTCAGATGCCTCCTTATGAAACAAAATTACTACAAAACAAGACAAGCTAATGTTGAAATATACTCTAATTAAGAGGACAGCTTAAATATGAAAGAAAAGCTGACAGCAAGAGAGTCCAACTGGAGACTGTAAGGATACTTCTGTGCAAGTGTGCTCAGTCACTTCAGTCATGTCCAGCTGTTTGCGACCCTATAAACTGTAACCTGCCAGGCTCCTCTGTCCATGGGACTCTCCAGGCAAGAATACTGGAGTGGGTTGCCTGCCCTCCTTTGGAGGATCTTCCCAGCCCAGGGATCAAACCCATGTCTCCTGCGCCTCCTGTACTGTAGGTGGATTCTTTACCCACTAGCCACCTGGGAAGCCCAAAGGATAGTTCCAAAAATAGCTAAGATCATAAGCAGAATACAAACAATAAACAGTAGATGTGAAAATGCTGGAAGTTAAATACACTAAATAAAACAGAAGACAAACTCAAGACAATCTGGAAAAGACAATCTCTTTCCAGAGATTAAAGAGGGGAGAGAAATAAGAGAAAAATGATTATTAAAAATATAAAAAATGTATGAGGCAAAAGCCAAGAAGATACTATAGTTAAAACTAGCAATTCAGAAGGAAAACTAAAGCAAACATGGTAGTTTCAACAATTTCTAATCTCCAGAAAGAATGGAGTCTTTGTATCAAAAAGACTCTGTACATCAAAAGGGACCAGCAAAGAGAAGTGAAAGTTGCTCACTTGTGCCTGACTCTTTGTGACCCCACGGACTATACAGTCCCTGGAATTCTCCAGGCCAGAATACTGGACTGGGTAGCCTTTCCCTTCTTCAGGGGATCTTCCCAACCTAGGGATCGAACCCAGGTCTCTCACATTGCAGACAAATTCTTTACCAGCTGAGCCACAAGGGAGCCTATCCCTTCTCCAGCAGATCTTCCCTACCCAGGAATCGAACGGGAGTCTCCTGCATTGCAGGAGGATTCTTTACCAACTGAGCTATCAGGGAAGCCCTCATCAATGAAAACAAACTGAAACTCAGGCATATTCTGTTAGGCTAGAGAGGGAAAAGATGAAGATATAAGTCTTTTAAGTATATGGCATGAAAAAATGATTCATTTCCAAGAAAAATAGTTGTATATCAAATGAAAGTATTATTCCCCTATGAAGGCATTGGAGAAACAGTCTCACGCAACAAGAGGTAATAAAATATATATCAGCAATGTATCCTTCATAAAAAGATGATTTTAAGATATACTTTGGCTCTACAGAAGATGATGAGGAAAAAATGGTGAAATTGTATATAAAAGAACTCTCAGGACGTACAGTTAAACCATAGAGCAATATGTAAACCACTGTTGTCACGATGGTTAGAAACAATAGACTTATTAAGAACATTTACATAAATTTGTATAAAATACCAGATTACCTTTCAAAACACTAGGGAATAGTTGGAAAGTGAAGGAAAAATTAATATTTTTATCTTATAAGGGAATAGCTAATAGATACTGTTTCATTTATGATGGTGATAATTTCTTTTAAAATTATGGAATAAAATGAGGCTATAAATGTATTCCAAAAACTAGAAGAAATAATGCCAGAAAAAAAGAAAGTAAAAAAATGATAGTTGATACAGTCCAGGAAAAATCAGGAAAAGCACTAAGAACAAAAGTAGAAATGACAAGACAAGTTACCAGAAAAAACAGAAAGGCCAAATATACCTAAAATTTATGATAATAAATTGTGATTTGGTTTATTTGCATTAAATAACAAAAAATACCAAATTAGATCACAAAGTAAAAGCGTAACAGATGCTGTTTATTTAAAAGAAGCATAGAAAAAACTGCCAAAATTAAAAATAAAAAATGGGCAAAAATATATCAGGCAAATACAAACAAAAATGTAGGTTTTTACAATATTACTAGAGACAAAATATATGTCAAGGCAAAAATAATAAATGGATAAATAATGTAATTTTATATTTATAAAGGTAAACCTTCCAATAAATTTATACTACTCATCAATTTGTAAAATGAATAGTAGTACATTGTTATGCAAAACTTAGAAATTCAACATAAATCAACACAACTGTTGAAGACATCAATTCATTTCTCTCAGTTTTTGAGAGATCAAGTATAAAAGTAAGATAGAAGCATTGAAGATATGAATAAAATAATTGTTACTGTTGTTTTAATAACTAGGTACCAAACCTACTGTACAGAGAAATTTTCTTTTATAATTTCTAAAACTGATCAATTGTATAGCAACAAAGCAACAAGCAACAAACAAGCAACTAAACAAATAAAATATCCTAACTTAATAAACTCTAAAAGGTAGAATTTTCAGACCTAGCCCACATTCCTTGACTACAACACATTATAAAACTTATTGTGAAATTCATAAATCTTTAACATTCTCTATGAAACGTATAACATGCATGAAAATGAAATTGTCAATATCGTATAAGAAGTAGAAAACTTGATCAGACAGATTATAGGACAACTAATTGAAAAAATATGTAAAACTAAGTTATAATAACAAAGGTATTGCTTTACAGAAGTTATTGATATCTTCTAGAAAATAAATATTGACATTATACAGAAGCACTTTATTTCCACATTTTTAAATGGACTCAAAGCAGAGGTAAACAAATTATCCAAGAGAGTTAAGAAACAAATACAAACTTCATAGTAAAACCTTACCAGAAATGGAATCTACAACCAACACCACTAGTGAAAACAGATACAAAAATCTTAAACAAAATCTGTTCATTACTTAATAGCACACTGTTCATTACTTAATGTTGCTGAAAAGCAACAACCAAAATAGCCATGAAAAAATAATACAGTATTAGAAAATATATTCATGAAATGTATTATGTCAGTGAATCAATAAAGAATATGAACTATATCCAGATGCTAAAATGGCATTTAATGTCTCATATTTACTCATAAATTATCATACATTCTTTTTGTCAGAGAAATAAAAGAAACCTTCTTACTTGTTAATGTCTGTTTCAAATCAAAATTACATCAATACAATTATATCACTATTTTTCTTAAGACTTAACCAAGGTCAGGAATTTGAGAAACCATAAGCTCAAGGAAAAATGATGAATGACATGGAACCAGAGATTAAATTTATTGGCTGAACCTTATCCAAGTGATCAAGGTTTCCATCATCAGTGACAAATCATGCTGATAGCAGGCACCCTTCATGGCATGAGGGAAAAACACCCAACTCTGGGGTACTCTTCTCTCACATCCATAATCTGAGTGTGAGCATGAGAAAACATCAGACAAAACCCAAATTGAGGAATATTCTAGGAAATATCTGACCACTACTCAGCAGTTTTGAGGTCAAGAGAGACAAAGAAAGATTGCGAGGCTGTCACAGGTTGGAGGGGACAAAGGGGCAAGGAGACTAAATGCTATGCTTTGTTCTGGATCTGACCCAGAACAGGGCAGTCTAACACCTACAGTCAGTTAACAGTACAGTGCAGTGCTCATTTCTTTGTTTTAATAAATGTCCCATGATTTTAGAAGAGGTCTCCATCAGGGGAAACTGGGTGACAGATATGTGGGGTAATTCTCTGCACTATCTTTGCAACTCTTTTTCAAACCTAAAATTAATCCAAAATAAGACCTTCAAAAACATTAAAAAACTGTATTGGTTGAGTAAAAAGTGTTGTCTTAAACAGATCTTCAATTAAGGAATTGATGCATTCTACAAGATACACATCCCTCACTATTGTGACACCAGAATAGTATTGCAATCTACATTTTATTACTTCCTCCAGATGTTTGGTCAATTTACTTTTTAGGTTGCATTTTTAAAGTTTGATAATAATAATTATAATATATTAATAATAATAGAGGGAAAGACCATAGATATTTGTGTGTATGCATATGTGTTTGTGGGACTATTGCTGATTAATTCTGCTATTGATTATAAACCTTATTCAGTCATGGAGTAAGAGAATTCCTTATGAATGATATCTTGAGTAGAGACTGCGTGTGTGTGAGAGAGACAGAAAGAGACCCCTAAAATTATATTTATTATTATTGTCTGAAATTTTAAAATATATTCTGCATCCATATTCTTTTACACATCACCAGATAGTCTATTAAAACACAAAATTTAAAAGCCATTTAAGCCAATTACATTAAAGTAAACAATTAAAAACTATTTTAATGACTCACTTAAAGTAGAACATAGTTATGCTGTGAAAGTCAGACATTTCAAATAGTACCTTCATCGCCGTTTTAAATGACCACAGCTCAGCAAATGTACTGATCACCTTCTATGGAAGACAGTATGTGTAGGTACTGGATAGATTGGTAGGCTGATAAGACACACGTCTGTTCTTACGCAGTAAACAATTTTACATGATAGATGACCCAGGTGCACATAAATCTGGCTAGTCCACATTATGACAAGTGTAGAGAGAGCTGCAGGATGCAATGGAAGTATAGAGGAAAATGTGACATTGCATGTGAAGACATCAGAGACAGCATTATAAAGGAAGTGACATTTGAGTTAGATTTAATGAGGACAAAAGTTCACATATGTTTTCTGAAGCATGGAATATTATAAAAAATTTTTTCATTGGAACCCTGGAATCTATTGAGGACAGAAATATATTCAGTGAATATATCTTTCAGTATGATTAAGTAGAAAGTCATATATTTTCTATATGATTATATATTTTATAGACATATATTTCAGGCATATATTTTATAGACTATATATTTTATAGGCAGAATTTTCTACAAATAAAATAATAAAGACATATATAGGCCTTTAAAAAAGACAAATATCTAAGCTGAAATGTAGAAGACATCATTGAAGACTCTGGGACAGCTAAACTGGGTAGTTTCAATTAAACTATAGTGGTTTAATGACATGTCATCATAAGATGTCCCTTGTATTTCTCTTCCCACACAACAACAGAAACTTGGCATCTATCCACAAACAAAACTACTTCTGTGAGAGCACTATATGCCAAAGACCTGAAATAGCTAAACACTGAGAAAGAAGAATAAAGCTGGAAGAATTGCATCACCTGATTTCAGACTATATTACAAAGGTATAATGGTCAAGACAGAAAGACACTGGCATAAAAACACACACATAGACCACTGTCATAGAACTGAGAGCCCAGAAATAAACCCTCACATATAAGGCCAACTAATATTTGACAAAGAAACCAAGAACACCCAGTGGGGAAAGGACAGCCGCTTCAATCAATGGTGCTGGGAAAACTGGAAAATCGCATGCAAAAGAATGATACTGAACCCCTATTTTACACCACATACACAAACTAACTTGAAATGAGTTGAAGAGTTAAAACATAATATCTGAAACTGTAATTTACTAGAAAAAATTAGGAAATTTTTTGACACTGGTCTGGCAACAGCTTTTGTTGGGGGGAGGGATATGACACCAAAAGCACGAGCAACAAAAGCAAAAATTAATAAGAGGACTACACCAAACTAAAAGGCTTCTGCACAACAAGAGAAACAATCAGCAAAATGAAACAGCAACCTTCAGAATGGGAGAAAGTATTTGCAAACCATATACTGGATAAGAGGCCAATATCCAAAGTCATATAAAGAACATATACAACTCAATAGGAAAAATTCAGCCTATTTTAAAATGCCAAAGGACATGAATAGGAATTTTTCCAAGGAAGATATTCAAATGGGAAACAGATACATGAAAAGGTGCTTGGCATCACTGATCATCATATCATGGAAAAGTAAATCAAAAACACAATGGGATATCACTGACATCTATTAGAATGCTGCTGCTGCTAAGTCGCTTCAGTCGTGTCCGGCTCTGTGCAACCCCACAGACGGCAGCCCACCAGGCTCCCCGTCCCTAGGACTCTCCAGGCAAGAATACTGGAGTGGGTTGCCAAATAGCTATCATCAAAAAGACAAGAGATAACAAGTAGAGGTGAGGATGTGGAGAAAGGTGAGGATCTGGAGAAGGAAATGGCATTCCACTCCAGCACTTTTGCCTGGAAAATCCCACGGACGGAGGAGCCTGATAGGCTACAGTCCGTGGGGTCGCAAAGAGTCGGACATGACAAAGTGACTTCACTTTCACTTTCTTTCTTTCTTGTGCACCAGCCATGGGAATGTAAATTGGTACAACCACAATAGAAAGCAGTACAGCAGTTCCTTAAATAACTAAAAATAAAATCATCATATAACCTAGCAATCCTGTTTTTGACATATATCCAAGGACATGAAACAAATATTTTAGGGATATCTTCATTCCCTTGCTTATTGCAGTGTTGTTCACAATAGCCAGGACACAGAAATAACCTAAGTCTCTATCAATGACTGAATGGATAAAGGAGATGTGGCATATATCATATTCTATATACAACTGAATATTATTCATCCATGAGGAAGAAAAATCCAGCCATTTGTGACAAAATTAATGGCTTGGGGGATTTGGTTAAGTGAAGTCAGTCAGAGAAAGACAAATACTGTATGATATCATTTATATGTGGAATCTAAAAAAGCCAAACTCTTAAAAAAGGAGAATGATGGTTATCAAGGCCTAGGGGTACACAGTGAAGAAAATGGAGAGATACTGGTCATAGAATAGAAACTTCCACTTGGAAGATGAACAAGTTCTGGGGATCTAATGTACAGTGTTGTAATTATTGTTTAAATTATTATTAACAATAATGTATTACATAGTCAAAAATTTAAGAGAGTAGATCTTAAAAATTCTCACTACAGAAAAAGGAACAATAATTATGTGATATTATGGAAGTGTTAGTTAACACTACATAAGTAATATTTTGCCAACATATGTGTATCAGATCAACATGTTGTATACCTTAAAGTTACACAATGTTATTATCAATTATATCACAAGAAAATAGGAAAAAATCCTGGTGGTTGATGTATATTAAATAGTAAATAATTTTATAACAGTTACAGAGTTAAAAGGACAAAATATAAAGTCAATTTTCCTAACTTATTAAGACAACAAAAGAAAATTAATTATTATTCACAACGCTAAAGATTTGCTTCCAACTGAAAACAAAAACAGAACATTCCCAATATATTTGACACTGCAACTATTACTTCTAGTCATCTCTAAACAAGGGAATAGATTTAACCTTCTATGATACAGTCTCTGAAGATAACACAGTGAGGACACAGAAATAGTTGAGAAAGAATAGAGTCCTGGGCCAAACAGCTGTAAAAATGAAAACTATCACATCTGTAAAAATGAAACTTACACTTTTCTCCTCAGGGTTGTTGCAAGAATTAAAGGAATCTGCATGGAGAAAGTTCAGGACACATAGTATACACTAGATCAATATTCAATTTTCAGTCTATGATTAATCTAGCATGTTTTGAAAATTTCTTACGTGCCAGGCAGTGGACTAGGTGCTTGAGAGTACCACTAAGCGTGCTTAAAGGAATACAATTTAAGTTGGTTCATTCATTTACTCAAACAAATACAATTTTAGTTACTTCTATTTGTCAGAAACCATTCTGAGCACTTGTGATAAATCGGTGCACCAAAAAGATAATAATCTCTGTCCATTTGGAGTTTACATTATTGACAGAGCAGATAGAAATTACACAGTGTGCCAGAAGTTGTAAGTTTTAAGAAGGGAAAGGAACAAAAAAAAAGGAAAGGAAAGGAAAAAAGAGTAAAGCAAAAAGTAAAAAGAAAGTTCAGCAGAGTATGGGGGAATCAAAAGAATGGAGTAGGGGAAGGAGCTGAGATTTTTAATTGCATAGTCAGAATAGGCATCATTTAGAAATGCCATTTGAACACAGACTTGAAGCAGGTGAAGGAATTAGTTATGCAAATATCTGAGGCAGAAGCCTTCCAGGAAGATGAACCTCCCTAAAGATGTGAGTGTTCCTGGAACATTCAAGAAATAGTAAAAGTGAATAGGGGAAAGAGAAATTGGAGATGACGTCAGAGAAATAATGTGACGGAGACCAGATTCAACTGAATCTTATCGGAAACTGTAACATAGTTTTTACTCTGAGAGCAATAGGCACACTTAGAGGATTTTGAGAAGAGATGTGGCACAATCTTACTCCCATCTGCTGAGTGTAGAAGGAGAAGAAGTAGATGAATTAAGTCCAGTTTTAAGAAACCAAGGCATAAATCCAGGAGAGATATGGTAATGGCTTGGACCAGGGAAGTAGCAGTCAAGATGCCAGGATGTAGTCAGCTTCTGAATGTATTCTGAAGATGAAATCAACAGGAATTCCATAGGGAATGGATATAGGATATGAGAGAAAGAGAATACTCAAAAGTGATTCTAAAGCTTTTAGCCTGAGGATAAGTAAGACTAGAGTTATCCCCTAAGAAGTAAAATGGGGAAGGCAGGGGGTGGACCAGGTTGGTCAGGGAGAGAAAAATTCAGAAATGTAGTTTAGGGCATGTTAACTTTGAGTTCTCTTTGAGATATCAAAGGCAACATGTCAAATAAACAGTGGGACACATAAGTCTTTTGGAAATTATGACTATTTACATGGCATTTAAAGCCATGGGACTCAATGAATCACAAGAAGGTGATGAAGATAGAGGGAAAAAAAGAGAATCAGGGAATGGATCAGGGACAGTCATAAGTAATGAACTTTGGAAAGGCAGGGTAAAGAGAAAAGTGATGTGGAAGAGTGAATAGAAAAAGAACCAAGACCATGTCCTGTCCTGGAATCCAAGAGAAGGAAGTACATCAAGGGAAATGCAATGATGCATTATGTCCAATACTGCATTGTGCTCAGACACACACAAAGACAGAGACAAAGACAGAATGGACCATTGGACAATGTGGTGGCTCCTGTATTCCCATCAAGAATTGGTAAAACGGTGAGAGTGAAAGCTTGACTAAAAGAGAATGGGTGGAGAAAAATGGACATAGAATATAACAAACAGTCTTGACAAGTCATTTTGAAAAGGGGAGGACTGAAATGGAGTAGTTGCTGAAGGAAGAAAAAAGATTTAACATATGAGCAATAATAAAATGTTTGCATGATCATACAGTAAGAAGCTAAAATTACTGGTGTAGGAGAGAGAGAAAAAAATTGCTGAAGTGGAGTCTTGTGTAGGTAAGAAGGAATAGGGTCTAGTGCACAGATGCATGGATTGTTTTAGGTAGAAGCAGAGGTAGCTAATTTAAGGTAACAGGTGGGAAGTAGGATATGTGGGTGCAGAGCTTGGTGGGGAAATGCATTTAGTGAGGAAAGTCTTGAAGGAAAAATATCTTCTGATTGTTTCAATTTTCTCAGGAAACAGCGTTGTCGACTAAGAGTGAACATGAAGTAGGGAGTATTGGTGGTTTGAGAAGAAAAGAAAGGGCATGATATCCAAGTCCAGGAAACTGGGATATGAGTGGTCTAGGGAACGGTGGTATGATTGCTGGGCAGCATCAAGGGCCCACTTGGGTTTTGTGCTTGTGACCAGCTACACGGGTGCACACATGGAGTAAGGGGAGAGTTGGATATAACTAGGAGGGGATTTCACCAGGAAATTAAAAAAAGAGTGAGGGAGAGTTTGTTAAGTGTGTATGTGTGTATGTAAGGAATGACCATAGAATTTATTTAAAAAAGGAAAGAGGACATTAAGAACAGTGAAAGTGTGATAAGACCAATGAGTTGGGGTTTAGTTGGGTTAAAATACTGTTCAAGCTGGGGTTCTATCCAAAGAAACATGTCTTGATCAATACGGAATTTTCTCTTCTATTTAATTCTCCCCCACTATCTCAATTATCTCCTTCTCAAATATCTGTTTCTTATTGCTGAAAATTTTAACTCTGCTTATTTTGCTTTTTTAACATCAAGAATGCAATTGATACATCCTAGGTAAATCCTTATATCCATCTACAAAATTTTAACTCTTATTTCAGCTGAATCTATTCTACTAAATCCATTTACTGAAGTTTAAAATGCTAGTTCTTATAATTTTCATTTATAAATTTCTATTTGGTTTCTGTTAAAATATACCTATTTTACTTAGTAGCATTTTTATTCCTTAACAGTTTATAATTTTAAATATGTTCATTTATATTTTATTACAGATTATTGTATTATCCCAAATTCCTGAGATGCTAGTTCTAATTATTTTTTGTTATGTCTGGTGAATATCTCTTATGGTGGTTTATTTCTCATGTAGTTTACAATTTTTTATTATGAGTTTATCTTAAGATTCTTTTCCTTACATATTTAAAATTTGAGAAAATGATTTTACAAACATTTACAATGATTTAGGTTTACAGTGATTTAGCAATTTTACAATTCCATCTGCCAAGGACTTGAGATGTCACTGACCTGATACTGATCTCTGTGTTAATTTATACAATGAGGAATTCCTTCCCACAGAATGGTATATATCCAGAAGCTAAAGTGACTTGATTTACTAGTCACACACAGTCCTAGAGTTAAGTCTTTCTAAAAGACTCTTTCCTCCCCCTAAAAGACAGGACAGAAACAAGTTTCTTTGAATTCCTGTATCAGCAGATTACATTCTCTAATTCTCATTTCAGTAAGGGTACAACTCCTTAAGGCTCTATGCTGTACACAGGGATTCTGAATTTCAACTCTCCATATTACAAAGGTCAAGATTGCAGCCTCATGCATGCACAGGAATTTGGATCATTTTTCAAATGATCTCTTATCATAAATTCTATTTTTTCATGATATTCTAACCAATCTACTATCCTTCCTACAAGCCTAATAGGAAGTGTTGTTCACTTATCACTCTCCCATAAATATCATCCAACACAAGATATAGCACAGTATAATTATGCAATCACATAATTGCATAATTATTTGCTAATACTACCAAGACATGCTCATGCTGGAAGCATTTTATAATCCCAACTGCTCCTAGATATCAATATAAGACTTAGTCATTCAAAACTATAAATATAATTCAAACAATTCAAAGCACTTCTTGAGGGTGGTTGATTCCTAAGACCATTTTATTCTAGTACAAAATTATTTTTTAGCAAGTAGACACAAAAAGATAACAAAAATTATGTTTACTTAACCTCAAAAATCTTTAATATGTTCTATAGAACAGTCTTATGGACTCTGTGGGAGAGGGAGAGGGTGGGAAGATTTGAGAGAATGGCATTGAAACATGTAAAATATCATGTATGAAACGAGATGCCAGTCCAGGTTCGATGCACAATACTGGATGCTTGGGGCTAGTGCACTGGGACAACCCAGACGGATGGTATGGGGAGGGAGGAGGGTTCAGGATGGGGAACACATGTATACCTGTGGTGGATTCATTTTGATATTTGGCAAAACTAATACAATTATGTAAAGTTTAAAAATTAAATAAAATTTAAAAAAAACAACAAAAAAAAAAAAAATAATAATAATATATTCTAATAGATAAAATGTATTTAAATTTACTTTTGATTCTTAAACCATTTTTCCAAAAATTCCTACAAATAACAAAGGTCCTTATATGATAGAAATGTTTTCTTTCTAAATTATTAATGTAGTTAGTAACTATATTTTCTTCCAAATAAAAGCCTTGATTTAAAAATTTAATGTCATATCACTGGTAAAAATTTACATTTTTGATTTGCCAAGTCCACCTCCCTCTCTGCTTTCACCCACCTCGAATTTCTCTAACCCCAATACAGTAAGGTGGAGATTACACTAATGTGTGATAAGTGAATAGCTTTTACTTTTGAATTTTAATATGATTTCACTTCATGTTCTTGATGCAAGCCATCTTTTCCTACTTAGAAATAATACTTCAGTAGGCATATAGCCAATGTTATTTATCATGAAATGTATATACACTTTTAATGCTCTTAAAATAAATATAATATGAAATTACATTTTGATGATTAGAAGCTTATTTGCCTTCATTGGAATGATGATCTTTCTTCTTGTTTGAATCCTAAAGCAAGACCTTTTCCAACATAGCAAATAATTTTTCATAAATCTTACTTTTGCTATAATTAAACACTAGAGAAGATCATAGTAAACTTCTATTCTAGACATGAGACATGTGAAGTAGGTACAGGCAAAACTACAAATCTGCAGTATTTTATTTTATTTTATGTATTTTTTTTTTTTTTGCGCCTGGAGAGCCGCGGTTATTTGCCCACTCCGCCACAAATTCCTGGAGTTGGGAAATTTACCCCCCTTCGGCCGGAACGCGCATATCTGTATTAAAACCATTTGAATTATTTTCCACTTGTTTGCAACCATTATCAGTATTTATAGCACACTGAGCAAAATGCATTAATGATTAATAGAGCAAGCAGTTATACAAGTAGGGGAAGTAGTGCTTTTTTAACCACAGGAAGCATCTGAAAGTGATCTGGAGTTGATATTAAAAGTATGTGTGAATTTTGTTAGAAAAGTTTGGTTTTTTTTTTAACAGAAGTTTTAGAAGACCTCGATGTGTACCTTCTAGCATATTTGCTTAGAGCAGGAATCTGAAAAATATTCTAAGCCTTACCTTGTGCTTCCTATGACTTACTAGAAAATTACATTTTAAAATAAGTATTTCTCAAAGGGAAATACTTAAAACCAGACAGAATATAATCCCTTGAAAGTACCCTGAGCTGAGAAGTGATGGCACATATGGAACTGAGCAGAGCCCCATGGGCCTTCCAAGACAGTCCTCTCCCACCCCATGTCCTTCACCTGCCTCCTGTCTGTGGAAAAACTCCAACCAAAGAATAAATTTAATTACAGAAGTAAGAAAATACAGAAAGAAAGGAAAACAGTCAAAGAAATACAAAGTAATAACACTTTAGCCTTTAAACAAAGTCAAGGAAGGATCTTTAGATCCTTCTCAAATGCTATGGACAATTTTCTGAGCCCTACCCTTTGAGATGTTTTGCAGATACTGAAAGCCCCACCAGGTGGGAAACGCTGACTGTATACTGACCACAAGTGTATAGAGCCCAGATGAGTTGGAACCAGAAAGACTAGCTGATCAAAGATTTATGCCTCAGGTCACAGCGAGACATGACGGCTACTTTGAGCCATGTGATCAAGACAATCATCTCTGAAAATAGAAGATTACCCCGTCCCCAACAGGTAACCCTTTCTTTTTTCCCTTTATAATCTCTGAGCAAAACCTGGGGAGATGGGGGGTTGGTTTTTTGCAACAAGAGTTATTCAGGAAAAGATGGAGACAAATAAACATCAAGCTCTGAAATGGATAAGGTTTAAGAGTCCACCTTCTCCACAGGATTCACAGTTTCCTCAATAGTTATCTTTCCTTTTACCAACACTTGTGTCTCAGTGTTGGATTCTTGAAGCTAAGTTTGGTAACACTGGGTTTGCCACTGTACAGTTAGCATTTTCCAGTTTCCAGTTTCCAGTTAGAACATCTAGTGCCAAGCATTGCCCACGACAATGAGTGTTAGTAGAACTGAACTTGAACTACTGTTTCAATCCAAATCATCAATTGTCCCAAGTATGCCCTCAAAGTGCCCATGCTGCTGGTCAGGAAAAGATGGAGACAAATAAACATCAGGTTCTGAAATGGATGGATAAAGGTTAAGAGTTCCACAGGTAGCAAAAATAATCTAAAATGTTTTAATAACAAAAGAATAAAAGCAAACCCAAATAAAATCTAAATTCTACCTTAATATTTTAATAACCGCAGATTTGAGGCTAGATAATGATATTCTCATTTATAAAGCTTAGAAGCCGATGTGATAGCTATGAGACTATCTATATGTGACTCCCATGAGGCAGGGGTGAAATTTGCTATACAGGGTTGTCCAAGGTCAGCCCTAAGGGAAGTTATCTATGTTTGTGCTGTGCTGTGCTCAGCAGTGTCCGACTCTTTGTGACCCCATGGTCTGCAGCCCACCAGGCTCCTCTGTCCATGGGATTCTCCAGGCAAGAATCCCGGAGTGGGATGCCATTTTCTTTTCTGGGGGTCTTCCTGACCCAGAGATCAAACCCGTATCTCTCAAGACTCCTACCTACTTTGCAAGTGGATTCTTTACCACTGAGCCACCTGGGAAGCCCCATCTGTGTCTCAGTTCAGTTCAGTTCAGTTCATTTCAGTTGCTCAGTGGTGTCCGACTCTTTGCGACCCCATGAACTGCAGCACGCCAGGCCTCCCTGTCCATCACCAATCCCGGAGTTCACTCAAAACTCACGTCCATCGAGTTGGTGATGCCATCCAGCCATCTCATCCTCTGTCGTCCCCTTCTCCTCCTGCCCCCAATCCCTCCCAGCATCAGAGTCTTTTCCAATGAGTCAACTCTTCACATGAGGTGGCCAAAGTACTGGAGTTTCAGCTTTAGCATCATTCCTTCCAAAGAACACCCAGGACTGGATCTCCTTCAGAATGGACTGGTTGGATCTCCTTGCAGTCCAAGGGACTCTCAAGAGTCTTCTCCAACACCACACTTCAAAAGCATCAATTCTTCGGTGCTCAGCTTTCTTCATAGTCCAACTCTCATATCCATACATGACTATTGGAAAAACCATAGCCTTGACTAGACGGACCTTTGTTGGCAAAGTAATGTCTCTGCTTTTGAATATGCTATCTAGGTTGGTCATAACTTTCCTTCCAAGGAGTAAGCGTCTTTTAATTTCATGGCTGCAATCACCATCTGCAGTGATTTTGGAGCCCAGAAACATAAAGTCTGACACTGTTTCCACTGTTTACCCATCTATTCCCCATGAAGTGATGGGACCAGATGCCATGATCTTCGTTTTCTGAATGTTGAGCTTTAAGTCAACTTTTTCACTCTCCTCTTTCACTTTCATCAAGAGGCTTTTTAGTTCCTCTTCACTTTCTGCCATAAGGGTGGTGTCATCTGCATATGTGAGGTTATTGATATTTCTCCCGGCAATCTTGATTCCAGCTTGTGCTTCTTCCAGTCCAGCGTTTCTCATGATGTACTCTGCATAGAAGTTAAATAAGCAGGGTGACAATATACAGCCTTGACAGACTCCTTTTCCTATTTGGAACCAGTCTGTTGTTCCATGTCCAGTTCTAACTGTTGCTTCCTGACCTGCATATAGGTTTCTCAAAAGGCAAGTCAGGTGGTCTGGTATTCCCATGTCTTTCAGAATTTTCCACAGTTTATTGTGATGCACACAGTCAAAGGCTTTGGTGTAGTCAATAAAGCAGAAATAGATGTTTTTCTGGAACTCTCTTGCTTTTTTGATGATCCAGTGGATCTTGGCAATTTGATGTCTGGTTCCTCTACCTTTTCTAAAACCAGCTTGAACATCTGGAAGTTCACGGTTCACATACTGCTGAAGCCTGGCTTGGAGAATTTTGAGCATTACTTTACTAGCGTGTGTGATGAGTGCAATTGTGCGGTAGTTTACTGCCACCTAAATGCCTGCTCCTGTTCCATGGCCTGTCAGGCTCATAGTACAACCCCAGCCAGGTCTTGAAAGAAGGAAGTAATGTCCTATTCAGGCAATTCTAAACCAAACTCAGTTAATGTTACCCAAGAAAGCAGCTATTTCAGAGGCTTCATTGTAAAGGATGGGACTCTCATCATGCCTCTGCCTTCTCAAGGCTTCACATTCCTGTCCCATGGCTAGTTGAGTGCAAGGGAATGCCTAGAAGAGATGCGCTCTAGGAAAGATGTAAGAGGATTCTGGAACTGTCAACAGAAAGGGAGAAAGGGAGCTTTATAAAGGAGGTTAGTTCACCCTAAGGGAAGGACATTTGTAATTAAACTGACTTTCTTTTTTCTTTACACACAGCCCTGTGAAACTGCTAATAAAACCGAGGGAGGAAAAGGCAAGAGCTTGAATATTTAATTCAGATGCTGGCAAACCAGTCCTTACTAATCAAACTAAATGTATATATATATATATATATATATATGTATATATGTGTGTGTGTGTGTGTGTGTGTGTGTGTTGGTCGAATCTTATTCAAGTTTAAAATAGAACCTGTTTTCCAACACGTCATTCTGAATAGGAAATAGATAACAAAGGAGATACAATAAGTTTAATGTGAAACAGTGTTATTAGTTTCCAAATCAAGAATTAATATGATTAAAATATGCTCCGCTGGAAAGTGTTTTGATACTGAGGATGAATTATTTCTTCCAGAAAGCCCATATGCCATAAATAGTGTTTTCTGAGGAACCAACTGATTTAAATAGAAGAGATATTTTATCTCACAGACAAGGATTTCATTTCCAAGAACAGGGCACCTAAAGTGGTTATATTAGCTTTCTTTTATATCATCTCCTACCCTTTCTTCTGATCTCAAAGGGAAAAAAAAAAACACAAAAACATTCTCAAACATTCCCTCTTTTGTCTCTTGTAGGACTTCAATTTATTTTATTATTTTTTCTTTCTTCACTTTCTCTCTACTGACTTTATATCCTTACTGGATGAAGGTGTTGAGGTTTCTCTAATCCTAGCTTAAATCAAATTACCCTTAACAGTACCCTACCCTTCAAGATAAAAACATGTTATCTCTCTTTACCTTCACTGATAAATACCTTAAAATCTAAAATTACTCTTCAGCTTTCTCTTTTTCCACTTAGTCCTCAATTAAAGCTCATGTCTCTGTAGATCTACTAAACTTCTCTTAAAATCCATCCATGACCTAATAACAGGTCAGCTCCACCCTATTCTCTTGTTAAACACTTTATGGGTTTGCTTTTGGTAGTCAATTTACCTGCTTTATCTCCTATGACCCTATTATTAAACTAACTCTAATTTATCCCATTACGTTCCCACAATCAATTAATATCCTTTCTAAACTTGTGTTATTCCACCACTCCAGCCACTTTTATTTTACCACTCCATTCCACTTTTGTTCCCTACTGATGTTCATTTATGTGTGACCTAATTCTTGCCACAGCTTCATACACATCCATATATTCAGCTTTACCTTCTAAACTGATATTTGGATGTAAAATTTTCACCATCTTCCAGATCATCTCTGTGTGGTAGTACAAATTAGTATGTAAATGCATAACATCAAAACCCAAATTCATTATCCTTACTTTTTCTGCCACAGGGGAAATAAATACAACACCCTCATGTTTCAATCAGGTTGGATTATTTACCATTCTCTTTAATTTCCCTATATAACGTCTTCACTATGTCTTAGCAATATTTGCATGCCTAACCTTTGTGCTTAGAATAAACAACTTTATATTTTTATTTATTTATACCTAGATCACTCTTAAAGAAGTAATTAACTATCATATCCCCTTAAAATCATTATCTCTGGGCTCTGAGTTCCTTGTGGACAGAAATTGTGACTTTTGGCTTATTGTGAATCTCAGGTTGTAACACAGCACCTCGCACTAGATAGGTACTCATATACCTGTTCCGTTCACTTTCCCACTTTTCTTCATTTTTCATTTTGATGTTTATAATATTTTGAGTACAAGCACATTTCCATGCTACATTCCATGAGGTATAAACTATATGCCTTTGTTTACATCTCAGTCCCTTCCATGGACTGTTCTCGGTAGGTGTGTGCTGTACTGTGCTTAGTCGCTCAGTTGTGTCAGAGTGTTTGAGACTCCATGGACTCTAACCTGCCAGGCTCTTCTGTCCATGGGGATTTTCCAGGCAAGAATACTGGAGTGAGTTTCCATGCCCTCCTCAAGGGGATCTTCCCAACTCAAGGGTTGAATCCAGGTCTCTTTTTTTCCCCCTCAAGATATTGAAATAGTAGGATGCATCCTGTGCCCAGGAGGTGAAAAAAAGGAAAGCCAGGGCATGAGATGATGTTCAGGGTCAACAGACCACATGTATAGTCTGTTTTATTAGCTAGGAGGAATGGAGTTGCAAGATAGTATGTGACCATCCATATCATTCATGGGCAGAGAGTAGAATGACATACCTCATCAAAGGGTGTAAGGAGAATACTAAGAAACAGAGCATCTCCATAGTTCTTTTATTAGTTTTCTTGGGTGCTTTATCAAGACCCCTGAGAAAACTGAACACTGTATATGCTATGCCACTGTAACATGAACACTAAAAGAAAATACTTCACAAAATTTACACCCCTGCACACACACACGCACACACACACACAGAGAGAGTCAACATCAGTATACCTGGTACATGCCATTCGGATATGTTCACACTAGAGGTAAACTGTGTTACTGCTATGAAAGACTGAACCCTGTCAGTCAGTATTCAAGCCTTGCCTCTGATTCTAATTATGTGGCTCTGGGAAATTTTACTTACTCTCTCAGCCACAACTGTTTTTCTTTAAATAATGAGATAGGTAAATGCTAAAAATCTGAGTTCCTAAAAAATTTTCATGTAACTAGAATTGTATGGAACTTAAATCTCTTTCTAGATTCCACATGTGAAAGGAATTAATTTTTTTCTTAGTGGTTCGAACCCTTCTGTAAGATCATTCCCCATTGCTTTCACAACCTCTGACACAGCACAACCACCACTTTACAAGAAAAAAAGAAAAAACGATGCGTAAGATAGAAACATCCTGATGCACCTGCCACCTCCACCACCAGCATGACACACGTACATACAAATGCACTTTCAAAAGAGGAAGGAATCAGATATTTAAAAATGAGCTTACAAAAATAATTTTTCAACATATTAAAATTCCATTATAAATTCACCTAAATGACGACTGGGACTTTTAAATTGTTTTCTTCCTGTTAATTGGATAATAACACCCAGAGAATTTAGGGGAAAGCATGAGAAGCAGCAGAAAAGCAAGGCTGTGGCATGCAATTTCTAGCTCCTGAGTCATTCCACTCTTCAGCACAGCTAATGTCACATGACGAAAAATAATTTTAAATGTGAGCATCTTATACAACATCAACTATTTTAAGTGGCCACAGTCCTATCCTCACAAATCTACCACAATCTAAGAAAAATTCATTTTCTCAGTAATTAATTTGTTTTCAGTGTCCTCCTCACAACCACACTGGAAGAAGGGCAGGGTCTGTACCATCATTCCAAGTCTACTAAACACAGTACATAAATCTTCCACTCATGTGGGAGAAATGACTTACATATTTTTCATAAATGGGAAGAAAAAAAGCATAAATAACCCATATCATCATTACTGGTAAGAACTGCTCAGAAGGCCTTTGGGCTCAGGATGTGGACGTGCCTCGGAGGCTGCTATCAAAAGGCTCAGCCCTGGGCTTTGGAAAAGCCTGCTGCCATGTTAATCTGCTTCATTACATTTCTACAATTTGTTCACCACATTAAGGAGCAGTATTTCCCTCCTGAAAGGAAGATCCATCCTTCACTTTGAAAGCTTTATCATCAAAAGGTAACAAACATAGCCACAGAAATAGATCAGAAAGCCAAATAAATACTAAAATACAGCATGCTAAAGTCAGAGCTCATTTCAGGCTAGGAAGATTTAAAGATACAGAATAGCTAGAATTACAGCTTTTGAATCTCCTAGATCAAAATCCAAGCTCACAAAGCACACATTTTAAATGTTACCATTAACATAAATAACAATTCATTGGTAGGTCAAAGATAGAATCATTCTGGCTTACCTGAAATAAAGGGAATTGTAAGTCATAGCTCAGAATCCACATATGTGTTAAATATAATATTCTCCAATGCAGTTATTCAGAATTTCGGCTACAGTAGAAACTAAAATCTCACACGTGCTCCATCCTCACTGAAGAAGAAAAAACAAAAAGGACGACTGCAGCATCCTCTCTGTTTCTGCCTTAGCTTTCTGTTCTGACATATACTCTATGGTACCCACTGTCTGTTAGAAAGCAGCATGCTAAACTGAAAAAAATAAATAAATAAATGTAAGGCCGCATCTTACATGTCAGCTCCATCTCCTGGCCAAAAGGGGAATCATTTTCATTAAAGATCCCTTGGCAATGCCACATCTAGCAAGTTTGATGTGGTGTATAGCCCATAACTCCACTGTATTTGAAACTGACTACCTTAATTAACTGCAAAGTAAATATTTAAGAAGCATTAGAGTATGAATTTTTAAAATTTGTGGTTCACTTTGGGGTTTAGCTCAATTTTCTTACATTGTATTTAAACTAACTGAAACCTGTCATAGCATTATTAAAATTTTAATGCTTACCTTAACTTTATTTGCCATAGCAAAAATAATATGTATCTCCTACAAAATAATTTTAGATGTCAAATTTATTTTTATTGAACACTTCTTTGTGGAGATGTCATATAAGTTTTTGCTACTAGAGAAATTCTGCATTATGTTATTTTGTTAATGTTATCTGGAAGATGTTAAAAGATTAAAGTGAAAGTTAATGAAGGGCAAGGGCTTCCCAGGTGGCTCAGTGGTAAAGAATCTGCCTGCCAATGCAGGAGATGCAGGGGGCACAGGTTTGATCTCTGGATCAGGAAGGTCCCCTAGAGAAGGAAACCCACTCCCTGGAAAATTCCATGGACAGAGGAGTCTGGGGTGCTGCAGCCCATGGGGTAGCAAAGAGTCATACATGACTGAGTGATTGAGCATGCAAATGAACATGTATGACAAGGAAATTAATAAACAACAAACTAGAAAGTCTTTAGTCAACTTAAGCTTTTAAAGATATTTCAAAATTTACAAATATAAAATTATATGCTACATGAATATAAGAATTGTAGTATCCTATGGTGTGTAGTTATATCTTATTAGAAGGATAAGAGAAAAAATATATTATTATGATAATGCATTTAGTAAATAACACCAGTTATACTGAGCATGGAGAAGGCAATGGCACCCCACTCCAGTACTCTTGCCTGGAAAATCCCACGGACGGAGGAGCCTGGTGGGCTGCAGTCCATGGGGTCGCACAGAGTCGGATACGACTGAAGTGACTTAGCAGCAGCAGCAGCAGCATACTGAGCATATTACATGCTCAATATGTATTTATTTTTTCTATGCTTAACTGTGAAGTTCTGGTTAATTATTAAAGTTTTAAATAACCATATGGATTGTCCTTCTTCAACATTTTCACAATACCATGTAAATCTGAAGACAGACATATGTATGGACTGAAGTCCTCCCTACTAGTGTTTTGATATTCCACAGTTTTGTCTTTCCAGCTACTGCAGAAAACAATGTGACGCTGTCCGTGGTACTGAAAATCAATTTCCGAACTCAAAGGGTCTAGGTTTTAAGTGAAAGCGAAGTGAAAGTCGCTCAGCCGTGTCCGACTCTTTAAGACCCCATGGACTATGCAGTCCACAGAATTCTCCAGGCCAGAGTACTGGACTGGGTAGCCTTTCCCTTCTCCAGGGGATTTTCCCGACCCAGGGATCGAACCTAGGTCTCCAGCATTGCAGGTGGATTCTTTACCAGTGGAGCTACTAAGGAAGCCCAAGAATACTGGAGTAGGTAGCCTATCCTTGTGGGTAGCCTATCCTTGTCCAGCGGATCTTCCCAACCAAAGAACTGAACCAGGGTCACCTGCATTGCAGGTGGATTACTTACCAACTGAGTTATCAGGGAAGCCCTCTAGGTTTTAAACTGGTCTAAAATGTTGTCTTTGTAATATTTCATGTAAATTTTATTTTTAAAAGTGCTATATAATCAAGAATAATTTACAGTACCTAAGATAAAAGTAATTAATATTTTATCCACAGAATATATAGTATACATACTGACCAGAAGCCATGATTAAGATAAATATATTCAATAAAAATATAAGTCATGCTTCTTTGGACCCTCTATATAATACTTCATTTTATTCTTGATGAAGTTATATTATACAGACTGTTTCAGCATTAGTTCCCACACTGAACAGATGAAGGTACTTAAGCCTTCTCTTCAGTAAATTCAGAGTCAAGTCAATAAGCAAGTCAGAAGAACAAATCTGTTTCTCTAAAGTTTACCTTACTTCTGTTTCTACAATATCATTAACACATATTTGTATGGTTTTTAAAATACATAATAACATTGCACATATAAACAATTTAAATGACTTGGAAGATCAAATTATTTAAATATGCACACTCAAACTCTTGCCTTGCATAAGCTTCTGGCAAAAATAGGATACTGTTAAAAACCCTCAGGCCACATCAGTTCAGTTCAGTTCAGTCGCTCAGTCATGTCTGATTCTTTGCAACCCCATGGACTGCAGCACGCCAGGCTTCCATGTCCATCACCAACTTCTGGAGCTTGCTCAAACTCATGTTCTTGAGTCGCTGATGCCAACCAACCATCTCATCCTCTGTCATTGCCTTCTCCCCCTGCCTTAAATCTTTCCTAGCATCAGGGTCTTTTCAAATGAGTCAGCTCTTCCCATCAGGAGGCCAAACTATTGGAGTTTCAGCTTCAGCATCAGTCCTTCCAAGAACACCCAGGACTGATCTCCTTTAGAATGGACTGGTTGTATCTCCTTGCAGTCCAAGGGACTCTTAGAGTCTTCTCCAACACCAGAGTTCAAAAGCATCAATTCTTTGGTGCTCAGCTTTCTTTATAGTCCAACTCTCACATCCATACATGACTATTGGAAAAACCATAGCCTTGACTAGGTCAGTAGACGGACCTTTGTTGGCAAAGTAATGTCTCTGCTTTTAAATATGCTATCTAGGTTGGTAATAACTTTCCTTCCAAGGAGTAAGCGTCTTTTAATTTCATGGCTGCAGTCACCATCTGCAGTGATTTTGGAGCCCCCAAAAAATAAAGTCTGACACTATTTCCACTGTTTCCCCATCTATTTACCGTGAAGTGATGGGACTGGATGCCATGATCTTCATGTTCTGAATGTTGAGCTTTAAGCCAATTTTTTCACTCTCCTCTTTCACTTTCATCAAGAGGCTCTTTAGTTCTTCTCACTTTCTGCCATAAGGGTGGTTTCATCTGCATATCTGAGGTTATTGATATTTCTCCCGGCAATCTTGATTCCAGCTTGTGCTTCTTCCAGTCCAGTGTTTCTCATGATGTACTCTGCATAGAAGTTAAATAAGAGGGTGACGATATACAGCCTTGACGGACTCCTTTTCCTATTTGGAACCAGTCTGTTGTCTCATGTCCAGTTCTAACTGTTGCTTCCTGACCTGCATATAGATTTCTCAAGAGGCAGGTCAGGTGGTCTGGTATTCCCATCTCTTTCAGAATTTTCCACAGTTTATTGTGATCCACACAGTCAAAGGCTTTGGCATAGTCAATAAAGCAGAAATAGATGTTTTTCTGGAACTCGCTTTTTCGATGATCCAGCAAATGTTGGCAATTCGATCTTTGGTTCCTCTGCCTTTTCTAAAACCAGCTTGAACATCTGAAAGTTCACGGTTCGTGTACTGCTGAAGCCTGGCTTGGAGAATTTTGAGGATTACTTTGCTAGCATGTGAGATGAGTGCAATTGTGCGGTAGTTTGAGCATTCTTTGGCATTGCCTTTCTTAGGGAATTGGCATGAAAACTGACCTTTTCCAGTCCTGTGGCCACTGTGGAGCTTTCCAAATTTGCTGACATATTGAGTGCAGCAGTTTCATAGCATCATTTTTTAGGATTTGAAATAGCTCAGCTGGAATTCCATCACCTCCACTAGCTTTGTTCATAGTGATGCTTCCTAAGGCCCACTTGACTTTGCATTCCAGGATATCTGGCTCTAGGTGAGTGATCACACCATCGTGATTATCTTGGTTGTAAAGATCTTTTTTTGTACAGTTCTTCTGTGCATTTTTGCCACTTCTTCTTATATTTTCTGCTTCTGTTAGGTCCATACCATTTCTGTCCTTTATTGAGTCCATCTTTGCATGAAATGTTCCCTTGGTATCTCTTATTTTCTTGAAGAGATCGCTAGTCTTTCCCAATCTATTGTTTTCCTCTATTTCTTTGCATTAATCACTGAGGAAGGCTTTTTTTTTTATCTCTCCTTGCTATTCTTTGGAACTCTGCATTCAGATGCATTTATCTTTCCTTTTCTCCTTTGCTTTTGGCTTCTCTTCTTTTCACAGCTATTTTAAGGCATCCTCAGACAGCTATTTTGCTTTTTTGCATTTCTTTCTCTTGGGGATGGTCTTGATCCCTGTCTCCTGTACAGTGTCACAAATTTCCATCCATAGTTCATCAGGCACTCTGTCTATCGTATCTAGTCTCTAAATCTATTTCTCACTTCCATTGTATAATCATTAGGGATTTGATTTAGGTCTTACCTGAAAGGTCTAGTGGTTTTCCCCACTTTCTTCAATTTAAGTCTGAATTTGGCAATAAGGAGTTCATGATCTGAGCCACAGTCAGCTCCCAGTCTTGTTTTTGCTGACTGTATAGAGCTTCTCCATCTTTGGCTGCAAAGAATATAATCAATTGATTTCGTTGTTGGCCATCTGGTGATGTCCATGTGTGGAGTCTTCTCTTGCATTGTTGGAAGAGGGCGTTTGCTATGACCAGTGGGACCTCTGGCAAAACTCTATTAGCCTTTGCCCTGCTTCATTCTGTACTCGAAGGCCAAAATTGCCTGTTACTCCAGGTGTTTCTTGACTTCCTACTTTTGCATTCCAGTGCCCTATAATGAAAAGGACATCTTTTTTGGGTGTTAATTCTCAAAGGTCTTGTAGGTCTTCATAGAACCGTTAGACTTCAGCTTCTTCCGCATTACTGGTTGGGGCATAGACTTGGATTACTGTGATATTGAATGGTTTGCCTTGGAAATGAACAGAGATCATTCTGTCCTTTTTGAGACTGCATCCAAATACTTCATTTCGGACTCTTTTGTTGACTATCATGGCTACTCCATTTCTTCTAAGGGATTCTTGCCCACAGTAGTAGATGTAATGGTCATCTGAGTTAAATTCACCCATTCCATTTTAGTCCATTTTAGTTTGCTGATTCCTAAAACGTCGACGTTCACTCTTGCCATCTCCTGTTTGATCACTTCCAATTTGCCTTTATTCATGGACCTAATATTCCAGGTTCTTATGCAATATTGCTCTTTACAGCATCGGGCCTTGCTTCCATCACCAGTCACATCCACAACTGGATGTAGTTTTTGCTTTGGCTCTGTCTCTTCATTCTTTCTGGAGTTATTTCTCCACAGATCTCCAGTAGCATATTGGGCACCTACCAACCTCGGGAGTTCATCTTTCAGTGTCCTATATTTTGCCTTTTCATACTGTTCATGGGGTTCTCAAGGCAAGAATACTGAAGTGGTTTGCCATTCCCTTCTCCAGTGGAACACATTTTGTCAGAACTCTCCACCATGACCTGTCTGTCTTGGATGGCCCTATACAACATGGCTTATAGTTTCACTGAGTTAGACAAGGCTGTGGTCCATGTGATTAGATTGGTTACTTTTTGTGACTGTGGTTTTCAGTGTCTGCCCTATTGATGGAGAAGGATAAGAGGCTTATGAAAGTTTCCTGATGAGATTGACTGACTGAGGGGGATACTTGGTCTTGTTCTGATGGGTGGTGCCATGCTCAATAAATCTTTAATACAATTTTCTGTTGATGGGTGGAGCTGTGTTCCCTCCCTGCTATTTATCTGGGGCCAAACTATGGTGGAGGTAATGAAGATAATGCTGACCTCCCTCAAAAGATCCCAGGCATGTACTGCTACAGTCAGTGCCCCCAACCCTGCAGCAGGCCACCACCGACCCACGCCTAAAATGTTGACATTCACTCTTGCCATCTTCTGTTTGATCACTTCCAATTTGCCTTGATTCATGGACCTGACATTCCAGGTTATTATGCAATATTGCTCTTTACAGCATCAGGCCTTGCTTCCACCACCAGTCACATCCACAACTGAGTGCAAAAACTATACCCAGACACCCACCAGAGACTCCCAGACACCCACAGGCAAGACTCCTGTGGGGGTCACTGTTTCTTTTTCCAGGGTGCACAAGGTTCTGTTGTGCCCTCCAAGAATCTATTTCCCAGTCCTATGTAAGTTCTGGTCTAAACGCAAATTCACCCATCCTACCATCTTGCTGGGACTTCTCCTTTACCCTTGGACATGGGGTATCTCCTCACAGCCGCTCCAGTGCCTACCGTCTTATTGGGGTTTCTCTGACCTTGGACATGGGGTATCTCCTCACAGCCAGTCCAGCATAGCGCAGCTGCCGCTCTTGACCTTGGACGTGGGGTATCTATCCACGGCTGCTCCAGCCAAGTGCAGGTGCCTCTCAGAGCACATAAACTATGGTAATTTTTCAGCAAAGCACTCCTAATGGCCAAAAATATTGAACTCATAAGATTAGAATCCGATATGTCACAAACATGAAATATCACTGAAGTTTCACTTGATCTTTATAATAATTTATATAACATTTAAATACTTCTCTTAAAACATCAATTATTTTCCCACTATTTTGAATGTAAAATTTACCCTTTATGGAGGTATATTTAACTTATCTTGGGATTTTACAGACCTCCAGGTATGCCACCATACGCTCCTGGGATCATAACATCCCAGTTTGAAAACCATGAAATTACATAACATAAAGTCACTTTATTTCAGCAAAAAGGTAATTACTTGAAACCTTTTTTCATGTATTCCTTTCAAGCATATAACTTCTATTTTGACTAATCACAAAAGTAGGAGTCCAGTATGAATAAATGATACCTCATAAAATATATTTGCATTCTTCATTTTTAGCATGCTCTGTAGAAGTCACAATGTAAGTGTTGCCACAATCCTTTTTTCCTCTTCATATTCCTGTCTTTTGCAATGTGAGTAGCATTAAAAGATGGGAAACTATTTTTTCATCTTTTATCTGGGCTGAACTCATGATTTGGCAATAAAATGTAATGAAAATGACATTGTTCCAGATTAGTCCTCAAAATTTCTTACATACTTCTGCTTTCTCTCTGGGAGCTCTCTCTGACCATCCCATGAACTAGTCTGGGCCTGCCTAGTGGAGGACATGAGACCACATGGAGCAGAGACCATTTCCTGGCTATGAATTTCTAAGAACAGCTAGTCCTAAGCTGACCTGGCAGCTGTGATGCAAGTGAATGAGCAAATCCATCCTAAAATCAGCTGAGTCTAGCTAGGATCAACCGAACCAAAAAATTATGAATTAACTAAAGGTTTGTTTGCATTATATCCAATTTCTTCACATTCAACCCCATGGTAAATTTGTGATCATAATATTAAAAATCATTTGAAACATTTGCTTATTTCTTTCTTTTTGAAATACTTTCTACGTTTGTTTTTTCTTGGCACCATTCTATAAGGTACTTCGTCTACACATGGCTGCTGCTTCTCATTGTCTTTACTGATCTCCTCCTCCATTTCCCTAGCTTGAATATTGACAGGATCCAGAAAGCAATCTTTCACAACTCTCAAATTAGTTACTGTTTTAGCTTGCTGTTTTAGCTTGAACCTGTCTCCTAAACTCCAGACTTAGTATATTCAAATGGCACTCATCATTTTCACGCCCTATTAATATGTCAAAAGTGAGGTTCTCCATCTTCAGTTCAGTTCAGTCGCTCAGTCGTGTCCGACTCTTTGCAACCCCATGAATCACAGCACACCAACTGTCCATCACAACTCCCGGAGTTCACAGAAGATGTGAGCCATCCAGCCATCTCATCCTCTGTCGCCCCCTTCTCCTTGCCCCCAATCCCTCCCAGCATCAGAGTCTTTTCCAATGAGTCAACTCTTCACATGAGGTGGAAAATGATTCCTTCCAAGGAACACCCAGGACTGGCCATTTGAATATACAGTAAGTCTCAAGAGTTTCCAACACCACAGGAGACAGGTTCTTTACAGTCCAAAATCCAGTACCACTAATTTGACGGACCTTTGTTGGCAAAGTAAAGATTGCTTTCTGGATCTAGGTTGTCAATCCTTCCAAGCTTTTAATTTATGGCTGCAGTCAATGGAGTGAGGAGTGCAAAAAAATAAAGTCTGACACTGTTTCACTGTTTAAAGACAATGATGGGACCGGATGCCATGATGCAGTTTTCTGAATGTGCTTTAAGCCAACTTTTTCTCTCCACTTTATAGCAAAGGCTTTTGGTTCCTCTTCACTTTCTGCCATAAGGTAAAAACAATCTGAGGTTATTGATATTTCTCCCAGCAATCTTGATTCCAGCTTGTGTTTCTTCCAGCCCAGCATTTCAAAAAAGAAAGTTAAATAAGGGTGACAGTATACAAATGTTTCCAAATGATTTTCCATGTCCAGTTCTAATTACCTGATACACATTTCTCAAATTTACTATCTCTTGAAGAATGTCCGCAGTTTAATGATCCACACAGTCAAATTGGATATCAATAAAGCAGAAATAGACAAACCATTCCAGCAGATGTTAATTCTCTAATTTTTAAAACCAGCTTGAACATTGATCCTATTGCTGAAGACTCAGCTGATTTTAGTTTGGATTCTTTGACATTTGCTCATTCTTTGGGATTGGAATGAAACAGACCTTTGCCAGTCCTGTCACTACTGAGGACAAATTTGCTGGTTATTAGAAATTCACAGCATCATCTTTCAGGATTTGAAATAGCTCAACTGGAATGCCATCACCTCCAAGCTTGGTTTGTAATGATGCTTTCTAAGGCCCAGTTGACTTCACATTCCAGGATGTCTGGTTCTAGGTCAAACAATCGTGATTAGTGGTACAGGTGATGGCATTCTTCTTAATAGTTGAGTCCATACCATTTTGTCATCTTCCAGTTAAAGATGATTGTTCCAATTACTTAGACCAAAAGTTTGTATCACCTTTGATACTTCCTTTCATGTTTCACGTTATTAATATTAGCCATTGCCAAAATTTCCAGAATCTAAAACTCACTAATTTATGTTAGTTAGTTTCATTTCTATTTTGGACTGTTAACTGATGTGTTTTTCTACTTCTTTTCTTTTCCAATCCCAAAGAAAGGTAATCCAAAACATAAGTCCTATAATGCACTTATCTCAAAATTTTCTAGTGGAGACAATTCTGCCTCAGATTAAAGCCAAGGCCTGTCTAATGCACTTTACTTCTCTTTTCTAGTTACCTTTGCCTTTACTCACTCTACTTTAAGGCTTCCCTGGTAGCTTAGATGGTAAAGAATTTGCCTGCAATGTGGGAGACCTGGGTTTGATCTCTGGGTTGGGAAAAATCCCTGGAGAAGAGAATGGCTACCCACCCCAGTATTCTTGCCTGGAGAATTTCATGGACAGAGGACCCTGGCAGGCTACAGTCCATAGGGTCACATAGGTCACTCTACTCCATCCTTTCCGGTCTTGTTGCAGTTACTCAAACATGGCAGCAATTTTCCTTCTTTGGGAAATTCCCAACTTTTGATCTCCTTGTCTGTAATACTCTCACCTGGGCTCCTCATATCTCACTTCTCTCATTCTGGGTCATGGCTCAGAGCCACTTCCTCAGTGAGGCTAGCTTTGACCCCGAACACTATGCCCTAATTCCCCTCTTCTGTTTTTATTTTTCCCTGTAGCTGATAACCATACATTTTGTTTACTGTTGCCTTTCTAAGGAAAACATAAACTCCATGAAGGCAGAATTGTTGGTTTCATTCACTGCTATAAACCTGGTTCCTAAAACAGTATCTGGGGCATATTTAAAAACTTCTCAAATAATGAATGAATGTCTTAGACACAGAATATGCATTTTTATTAATACATCATGGAAATGTTATTATATTTATGTGTGAATTCATATGTTATTATGAATATGTCTGTCACAGAGTGTGAAAAATGAGGTAAATAGCATGGTCTTTAATTAAACAATCATCCTAGATCTAAACAGAAAGTCTGACATAGTGTGGGTATTCAATAAATACATTGAGCTAATTACATAAATTTTGAAATTAGATCACTAAGATTTTGAGTTATTTTCAATGACATTCTGAAAAAAATTTGCTAAAATATCACTGAACAATTCATTTCATATTAACATGCTTTGAAAGTGACAGTGAAAGTTGCTCAGTCGTGTCTGACTCTTTGAAATCCCATGGACCATACAGTCCATGGATTTCTCCAGGCCAGAATGCTGGAGTGGGTAGCCATTCCCTTCTCCAGGGGATCTTTCCAACCCAGGGATCGAACCTGGGTCTCCCACATTGCAGGCAGATTGTTTATCAGCTGAACCACCAGGAGAGCTTTACCAGACTTTGAATAGATTTTGAAACGACCATTATAATTGTACTTTGTTAAAAAATGTTTATTTTCATGAGCGCAGGAGGAGAAGGGGACGACAGAGGATGAGATGGTTGGATGGCATCATGGACTCAGTGGACATGGTGAACTCCGGGAGTTGGTGATGGACAGGGAGGCCTGGTGTGCTGTGGGGCCATGGGGTCACAAAGTCGGACACAACTGAGCGACTGAACTGAACTGAGAATAGTTTTAACTGCTTAAAAATAATTATAAAAATATTAGCAATGCTTCCCATTATGTGTGTGTATTGATATCTATCTGAGAGAATATATATATATATCAATATATATGTATAATATATATACTCATAAAACTTGAGTTGACATTCATTTGGCTAAAACAACAAGCCAATGACATATAATTTCTTAATGATTTATCTCTCTGGCACTATTTTAATCATAAAATCTACAGTTTTATTTTGGCAGATCAATTTTCAAAATTACTTTAAATTTTAGGGATAAAAGCAAGTGTAGAGGTTAATTTTATGTACCAGTTTAACTGGTCAAGAGGAACCCCAGATTGAACATTATTTATGGGTGTATCAGTTAGGGTTCTGGATGAAATTAGCACTTGAATTGGTGGACTCAGGAAAGTAGACTGTCCTCCTCAGAGTGGGTGGGCAACATTCAGTCCATTGAGAATCTAAATAGAACAAAAAGCAAGGAAAGAAGGCATTTCTCCCTTAAAAAAAAAAAAAAAAAAAGCCTCCCTTCTTAGGCTAAGGGCTTGTCTCATGTTTTTCTGCTCTCAACTGAGATTTGCACTTTGGGCTCCTTTGGTTCTTATGCTTTAGGACTCAGACTGAAGTATTTCACTAGTTTTTCTGGGTTTCCAGCTTTATATCTGTGTATAATATTGTTTACTTTATATATTATATATTACATAGATAATAAATTGGATATAAAATATTTTATATTATGTTTATATTATATTATTGTATGTGTTATAGATGACACATTATATAGATCCTACATATAATATTATTATCATAACAGTACAGATATACACATGCATGTTCTGTTTCTCTAAAGAACCCCAATATAGTAGGTAAGCCTTATTTACCTCCATTAAGTTGTAGATATTGATTAAGACTTAATTTTGTAACTCTTTACCACTTCTCACTCAACTTTTTAAAACTTTTGTGTAATTCAAGAAATAAAGGAAGATGAAAAACCCAACTGTCAATGCAGGAGACATAAGAGATGCAAGTTGGGAAGATCCCCTAGAGGAAGGCACAGCAACCTACTCCAGTATTCTGGCTTGGAGAATCCCATGGACAGAGGAGCCTGGTAGGCTAAAGTCCATGGGGTTGCAAAGAGTCAGACATGACTGAGCAACCGAGCATAGCACAGCACAGCATGGTATGTTATTAAATGATGGATGAAAAAATAAAAGGGAAATAAAAATTAGGCTAGCAAAAGCATATAATTTCCATAAACAAAATTTGATAGAGTATTTGCCATAAACTTTTGAAAGAGGAGGTGTGACAAATAATTTCAGCAACTTAATGTTTACTGAGTACTGTTTATGTGCCAAGCACTTTGCATAGATTGTCTCATTAAATTCCCACAGCAGGCCTATAAACTAGGTTTTAATTTTTTCCCCCTAATAAAGATGGAGAAAATAAGCCTAAAAATCTCTCAGCTGGCAAAAGATGTTTCTTGAACTCCAACTCAGACCTCAATTTTCGATGTTTGGGCTCCATTTGAATCCTTTGAGACTCAGGAGATAGGAACTCCAAGGAAACTATCCCAGTGACCTTTAGAATGTATGTGCTTTTTGTTCCAGCCCCAGGTCTCATTAGTTATGTGAGCATGAAGAGCAAGAATGGAAGTTGGAGAAAGGATAAACTTCAGGTGTGCTTCTCCTCACTGGGGCATTTTTGAGTCAGGAAATGGCAACCCACTCCTGTATTCTGGCCTTGGAAATCCCAAGGACAGAGGAGCCTGGTGGGCTACAGTCTATGGGGTCACAAAGAGTCGGACACGACTGAATTGACTACGCATGCAATGAGTTTACAATGGAAGGGCTATACATAGACGGAAGGACTAACATAGAAAGACAGGAAGAGAAACGGGGTTAGAGTGATTAAAGGAAATAAATCACCAAAAGCTTAATGAGCTGGAGAAAAGGGCAAAAGAAGAGCACAGGCCCCTTGGGACTTTGCCGAAGACTTGTCTCTTCCCAGAAGATAGTTCTCTGAAAGAATGAATCTGTCTATGATTCACTGAATGAGAAGTTTTCATTTGTGCAAAAAGCCTTGCATGATTCTGTTACTGACACCAGAAATACATAAATGCCTGTTGGTGGCCCCTACTGACAATAAGGAAGGTATAATCAGGTTATCCTGACATCCTTAATTGGGAGGCAGGTTTTTTTCCTGAAGCAAAAAAAAAAACCAATACAATGAAGAACCATTTAGACATGATGACATTTTCCAAACCCTAAGCCAAAGTATAGTCACTTGGTGTCTACAAAAATCTCCTAATGGGCAGAAGACTGATCATAAACTCCAAATCTTTCTTTGTGGTTCTTGTGGTAACAGTTCAACGGTCCTTCCCCCTCCCTCCAAGCTTATCATTATTATTATCACTGATAATGGTAATTATCAGCTTAAATTTTCATTAAAAACTGCATTTGATACATTGTTATTTTTATTTTCTGACAAATTCACCTCTCAGTGGGGCTAATAACACAAGGTAGAGAACGGCAGTTAATTGAATCCAATAAATGATTTTAGCAAGAACTCACTGAGATGATGGGACAGAAAGGAGAGACCAGAGGTGATTAAAATTCTGGAATTTCGTTGGGCAGAGCCCTGCTGCTCATCTATATAAAACATGAAGGCTGAACTAGGAGAGGGCAGGCAAGAAAAGTTTTAATTACTAGAAGCAGCCCTCTCCTTTACTGAGCTTGCTATATTGTAACAAGTTACAAGGACCAGAGCCTGAGTGAGAAAATTCTAGCACTGAAAATAAGAAGAGTGAACTCAGAGTGATGAGGCAGGCATGCTAAGTCACTTCGGTTATGTCCGACTCTATGTGACATGATGAGCTGCAGCCTGCCAGGCTCCTCTGTGGCCTAAAAGATGCTAATCATTTTATGGATGGAGTGGGCAGAGGACAATGACATCTGTTAAAATTTCTAAGTTTCTCCAGGTTCACTTTTGGTGGGGATAAGTACTCGCTTGTAAGTTTCTAGAGGTAAGAGAGATGGTACTGCATATCTTTATCCTTGACCCATGCTCATCACAATGTACCAGTTACTTCTAAAGTTACCTCTATGACATTGTAGTTCATTTAGGAAGGTGCCTTCTTGAGTCAGGCAAATCACTGACTCACAGAAGATAAGAGACATCAGGAATAGAAAGAACACGTAGAAATTAAATGCCACAGAATTTAAAACTTTGCCCACTAGGCACCAAATGGTGTTTCTCCAGCATCCTGCCCCACTGGACAATGCACACAAACCCAGCAGAGGGCCAGCATGTAGTTTCCTTAGAGACTAGGCAGCTACAGTGAGTGTCTCCTTGTCCTAAACATTACTGGAAACAGAGTTATCTGGGAAGACAAACATTGTTTTAGACATGTTGTCAGTCACTGAGATGCTAAAGGACAGGGGAGTATTAAAATCAGGGTAGCAGTTTAAGTGTGTCCTTTGAAGGAGTCAAACACCACCAAAATGATAACTATCCAATATTTAAAGTGTGAGGTCAGTTTTTGAGGAAGGGGTATAGAAACCCTTGAATAGGCTGGTCAGGTGCTCAATAACTGTGTGGGTGTCATATTATAATTGTTCTTCAAACCAGTTAGGGTCAGTTAGTGACAGGCTGTGGAGAAGGCAATGGCACCCCACTCCAGTACTCTTGCATGGAAAATCCCATGGACGGAGGAGCCTGGTGAGCTGCAGTCCATGGGGTCACGGAGAGTTGGACACGACTGAGCAACTTCACTTTCACTTTTCACTTTCATGCATTGGAGAAGGAAATGGCAACCCACTCCAGTACTCTTGCATGGAAAATCCCATGGATGGGGAAGCCTGGTAGGTCACTGTCTATGGGGTCACACAGAGTCAGACATGACTGAAGCGACTTAGCAACAGCAGCAGCAGCAGCAGTGACAGGCTGTGTTCAAGAAAATGATCTCAAAGGAAAGTGCTCAGGACTCAAAGATGATTTTACTGGTTAGTTGATCTCACTACTTGAGCAGGACCAGTTACCTGGAAAAATATAAGTGGATAAGAATTGTTTTCTGGGGGAGTAAAATCCTCTAAGTATAATGGAGTCATCAGAACTTCTAAGCCAGGTTGTAGAGCAGACATCAAGAGGATATTTGGGTAAGGAAGGCTTAGGTTCTAGTCAAAGATTATATGAATCTCTGACTTCTTTAGATCAGTAATTGTGACAAACAGTGGGAAAATTAGCAGTTAGCCCGTAACTAGGAAACCCTAGAAATGACCAGGATGCATCGACCAAACTAGGATCTTTCAAAGCAGATACTTTATGTAGCCTTAGTCCATGTTTTGTGGTCTGTACACAAGAGGGTCCCACCATACTGCTAGAAGTGGCATAAAAGTTTCATCTTAATAATTACCTTTTCACCCATTGAGGTTTGTAAGACCTGGGAGAAAAATATCTGCGTATTTGGAGACACTTAACCCTTCTCCTTCTCCCTCTTGGTGGTGGTGGTTTAGTCATTAACTCGTGTTCAACTTTAGTTGTGTCTGACTCTTTGTGACCCCATGGACTGCAGCCTGCCAGGATCCTCTGTCCATGGGATTCTCCAGGCAAGAATACTGGAGTGGCTTGTCATTTCCTTCTCCAGGGGATCTTCCTGACCCAGGAATCAAACCCAGGTCTCCTGCATTGCAGGCAGACTCTTTACCAACTGAGGGAAAATATGGACTGAGCAGGGTGGAGAGTTTCCATATACGGATATGGAACAGAAAGAGGCAAAATTGTCAGATATAGCATATTAAACCATTTTTATAACAGAGATAAAATTCACATTAGCATGAACAAAGGGAGTAGTTGGGTATGGTGAACCAAAAGTAAAAGATATGAATCTTGAGATACAAAGTGAATCCATACATAAGGAAGGTAAGATAAAGCTTAGATATCAAACGCTCAGATTCTTTATGTTCCCCAGGACTGGTGGGCAGTTATTGGAGGAGTGGACCAAAAGAAGAACAAACACTTAAAGATGAGAGAGTTTAATGATAATACATAGTATTTAAATAATTATAAAGAATGTGTAAACAATGCAGAGGAATTGTCAATAGATTCACAAGTAACTCAGGTGAAGAGGAAGGACTCAAATCTCTAAGTTCCACCTGCTTTTATCATTATGCTTTTGGTCAATATAATATAGAACGTAATGATAGCTACACGATAAAGGAAAGAGCTGCTTGGAGACAGGAATTTCTCTGAATATCACAGAGTTTGAACATTTATCAAAAATGCTGTCATATGGATTTTTGTACTGCTTGTAGAAAGAGCTGTTGTTTATAACCCACTCTGGCTCTTAAATAACACAATACTGTTACCAGGACAAACATCTAAATACCTTTCTTGTTTGAGAAATTGGGAAATCAATTTATATCTGAGATTTATATTTCAGAAAAGGTAGATGACTAAACAGAGACATCACTTCACGAGAAAACCACAAGTCCTCCCACCTACCTCATCTCTCAACCAGTGTCCTCTTCACTAAACCAGTAGTCACTCGCTATGGAAAGGATGTGCGGTTCCTCATAGGAATTGTAGAAAGAGAAGTCTCATTTCTTTTCCCTGCTCCAGGTGGAAGCATTCATGTATTTCCAAAAGAGAATGCACCTAGAAAGAGCTGCATTGAGAAAATGAGTGTCTGACATTTTTCAGGCTCCAGGGTAGCAGAAACAATTCTCTGTGTTAATCAAATCATTTCATTTTCTTCTTTAACACACAACTAAGCTACAATCCTCAGCTCTCTGGAAGTGAACAGTATGATGTGATTATACCCAAACAAAGTGAAGCAAGAGTGGTGCTATCTCTTGCAGGGCTGGCCCCTCAATCTTGTCATGTGATCCTTGACAAACTCTTCTAGTCCTTGTATCCTGGCCAGGTCCAGAGGACCCACTGGGGGATTCTGAAGAGCCATTCGATAGATGGAATTGGGCCTTGGGTCATCAATTAGAGTAGCACCAATCAGGAAATAGAGAATGGTGAGGAAAATCATAGAGCAAGACATGCCTCAAAGCTTGTGGTACTGACTAAGAAATCAGAATCAAAGTCCAGTGTTGGTTCAGGCATGGTCCAATGTTGCCTGAAATGTGTTTCCTGAAATGAGATAGTAAAACAAAGTTATACCCTGGTTCAAACAGGACAGAAAATTCTCTCTCCCATAACAGTCTAGAGTATGAAAGCAGGCTCTACTTCATAAGGTCATTAGGGACCCATTCTGTTGTCTCCTCGGGTATTGCTCTCATCTACATATTTAAGGTTGGTTGACACACATGTCTACATTCTGGCCCATGGGAAGATGAGAGGAAGTAAAGAATGAGCAAATGCAGAAGTTGAACATATATACTCAGCTACAATCCACTGGCAAGAACTCAATGGCATTGGCAGTGTCTGATTTCAAGGGAAAATTTCAAGGGAAAAAACAAGGTGGCCATGTTCACAGGTTAAACTCCATTATTTTGGCAAAGGGCAAGAACATATTTGGGTTGGGGAGGGTACTAGTAGTTTATCACACTGGACTAAAAATATTTAGCAAATTATTTCTTTATTAAAGTATTCCTCAAGATATAAAGCACTAATGTGCATTATGATTCTTTAACAGAGATTTTTTAAAATAAGAATTTGCCATAACATTGGACTATAAAACGCATTTTACCTTGGAACATCTCTGGGGATAGTATTCTATAGGACATACCACCAGAAACATTGGCCTATTAAACTCCTCTAGCTACAAAAGCAGGACCAGTCTACTTCCCTTGCCCTAAATGGATAAAAAGATCTCTGGAGGAGTCGATTCCTCTAATCCCCCACCCTCACTTCTAAAGTTCCTTTGGAATAAACTAATGATGCAGAATCTAACATAAGAGTTCTTATCCATAGACTCTAAAAGAAAAAAAACACAAGTCAAAATAATGGCAGGGAATTTATCTCATGTCCCCCAAATATGTGTATCTATTTGGAAATAGCATAAAAGGCGTTCTTCAATTGAACTTCTTGAAGGAGAAAAATGCTTTACCCACACATTAAAAAATTATCCACAGACTACAGTCTGTATTTTTAACACTTGTTAGCTAGGAGTCATCCAGTTTTATAAGTTTAGAACAGAGTACCAGCACAAGAGGCTTAAAATATAAGAGTGGGAGTTTTGCTATCGGGACAAATTTAGTGGCAGTTGTGGTTACAGCAGCAAAGCTCAGGTTTTATGTCATGTACCAACAATTCCAGGTCTCTCTCCTGGTTCTCCCTCTAGCACTCTGATTGCTCTTTTGCGTTCTTCCTTCTACGATCACTTCTGTCTGATCAGACACCGTGTTTTCTGTAGACTATCATGGTTAATTTGTTAATAATGATAATGGGCTAAAAGTTGCAAAGATTACTTTTATGTATAATTTAAAGTGAATCTGGGATTGCCCCTATAATAGCATGAGTCCCATTAACTTTCATTCAGAGAGCCTTTCTTAACAGGTAAAAAAAAGTCATATTTACAGTTAGTGCATTGGTAATAGCACTTGACTTTGGGTAGAATCGGGGGCCTGGATCTAAAGTGTGAACAGTATTATTTTGAAGCAGAAAAATACTGCATGCCACTGTTTTGCATGCATATGTGCTAAGTCACTTCAGTGGTGTCTGATTCTTTGCGACCCTATAGACTGTAGCCCTCCAGGCTTCTCTGTCCATGAGATTCTCTATGCAAGCATATTGGAGTAGTTTGCCATTTCCTCCTCCAGGGGATCTCCCTGAACCAGGGATTGAACCCTGGTCTCATGTCTCCTGAATTGGCAGGCAGGTTCTTTACCAATAGCACCACCTGGGAAGCCCATGAAAGTGAAAATGAAAGTCACTTAGTCATGTCCGACTCTTTGTAACTCCATGGACTATACAGTCCATGGAATTTTTCAGGCTCTAATACTGGAGTGGGTAGCCTTTCCCTTCTCCAGGGGATCTTTCCAACCCCAGGATTGAACCCAGGTCTCCCACATTGCAGGTGGATTCTTTACCAGCTAAGCCCATAAGCAATTGCATTTTCTTAGTAACTTTTACAAAGCACAGAACTAATCATAATTGTCCCCTGCAAGACAATGTTCAGCAGCTCACTACTGTTCAGGGATGAATTCAGTCCCAGCCCCTAAGAATGACAAGCAAGATGCTTCTACGACATAATTTCTGTCTGCCTTATCTCTGCAGCTTTACCTCCACCTCTGCTCTTGCATGGACCATTAGCTTCTGTATTACTGGATATTCCCCAAAACAATTTATACATTTTCACATCTCTGTTCCCTCCTGCATGTTGTTACCTTCACTGAGAACCTTCTATATGTTCCATTACCTGCCTGATAATCTACTAGTCTTGTAGAGATCAGTTCCTGTGCAGACCTGGCCAACCATCTAAGGTAAATTCATCACTCCTTTCTCCCTTGTTTTAGATATAGTGTCACAGCTCTTCTTGTTACTCAGATTCACATGGTTGCTATAAAGATCAGTGAAATGAAGCTGGGAAATTATTTCTGAAACAATAAACAGCTACGAAATTACTTTGAAATTATCAGTAGGCAGTGCTGGATAATAATCCCAAGAGAACGTTTGTGCTTCTTTGTTTTTCTCCCTTGGCACTGACGTAAGGTTCCGTCACACTGTAATATCATTATTTATTTAATTTTGTCATTTCGGCCCCTCCTCTTAGTCTGTCTCTGGGAACACAAAGAGCAGACTGCTAATCAGAAGAGTCCCAGCTGGAATGAAATTGACAGTGTGGGTGCTGAACAAAGTGTTATTAACACTGTGGGCAGAGCAAAGGATCAGAGAAACACTTTCTTCCTAGAAATAGCTCCCTGGGCTCTCCTCCACTTCGTTTGCACCTCTAGGTGTTAGTCATGTGAACTTAAAAGGACAGGACAAAAGATTCAGACCTGCCCTGTCTCTTTAAATAAAGGCCATCCCAAATGTCTGAGCATATCCAGACCATTGTATAGATCCATTCAGTTGGAAAAACATTTATTAGCAGGCCCGATGTTAGATGCTAGGGACTCAAAAATGAACAAGGGAAAGCCTCTGCTTCAAGTAGCTAGCTCTCCTGCTAACCTATGGGAGAAAAGCAAAACCAAAATTTGCACAGAGAGGGATACATTTCATAATGCAGACAAGCATGATGACATGATGACATGGCTAATAAATCTTCACAGGTTGGAAGCAAAAAGAGATCAAGAAAGATTTCTCAGGTGAAAAAACAAAATATATTTACCAGTATATTTAAACAACTTTCCATCAAAACCTATTTTGTTTTTCCTGCCCAGCCCTTTAGAGCATATGTTCTATGAACTTACCATTTAGTCAAATATCTTCTAAATTTGGAAAAATGTTTATAACCTACATTTTAAATTACAGTTAAAGCACTTTCCTCTCTTGCCTTCTATCCAGTCTGAATTTTAGATAAACTTGATGTTTCTTTAAGCAAAACCTAATGTTGAAGTGAAGTGAAGTGAAAGTCGCTCAGTCATGTCTGACTCTTTGCAACCACATAGACTCAGTCCATGGAATTCTCCAGGCCAGAATACTGGAGTGGGTAGCCTTTCCCTTCTCCAGGGGATCTTGCCAACTCTGGGATCGAACCAAAGGTCTCCCACATTGCGGGCAGATTCTTTACCAGCTGAGCCACAAGGGAAGCCCCAACCTAATGTTATATGTGACCTAATGTTATATGAAACTATTATTCTGCATATTTATTTTCTTACTAAGGAATTTTTTCTAGCCAAATATTTTCAGTTTTATAGCACTCAGTGTCATAATTAATTTCTTATAAGTTAAATTTCATTTTAAGCTGATAGCAGTTTTAAGTTATTTCTATACTCTATTTCTTTCATTTCTGCATCTATAAAACTATTAACACTTTCAAGTCCTTTGAACAGACTGGAGACTCTCTTATGAACACAGAGGATCATGTTAAGTCTCACTCATAAATTTAGTAAGTCCGTTCCAGATAGATATTGCAAGGTCAAAGCCAGGCTAAGCCAGGATCAGACCTTGAGTAAAAGGCTATTTTATGAGCAATTTTTACTAGATTCTTAAGCTTCTTATGTATTTTGAGGAAACCTGAAGCATCCTTTTTTAGAATTGATTCAATATGAATGACTTATAGCCACTGAACCCCATAGTAAACATAAAAAGTTGGAAATAAACCTCACGCTTATGAAACTTTTAAAGGGAAAGTTGATTAGATAAAACCCAAATGGAAATGAAAATCTCTGGGAAAAAAATTCTCAAAAAGGTACAGGATGACCCTCCTGTTATTGCTGCTTTCATTTGGGTAGTTGTCTTACATGCAAGCATATGAGGTTGTCAGATGACAAATTTCATGGTTAATTTCAATATTAAAACCCTGCTTTTGAGTTTGCCCCTATTTGCAGGGCAAGAACAGAGGTGCAGACATAGAGAACAGACTTGTGGAAACAGTGGGGGAAGGAGAGATTCGGATGAATTCAGAGAGTGTCACTGAAACATATACATTACCATATGTAAAAGAGATAGCTAGTGGGAAGTTGCTGTATCACACAGGGAGCTCAACCCAGTACTCTGTGACAACCTAGAGGGTGGGATGGGGTGGGCCGTGGGATGGAGGCTCCTGAGGAAGGAGACACAATGTATACTTATGGCCGATTCACATTACTGTATGGCAGAAACTAACACAACATTGTAAAGCAATTATCCTCCAATTAAAAATAAAAATAAATAAAAAAGAAATGAACAAAAGCTCTTTGGCTATGCACCAGCCTTGCTTCAACTAGTAGGAAACGTGAGAAAACAGTAAGCCATTGCTTTTACAGAAGAAAGCAATGAGGCTAAAAACACAATGAAAGCCAACAATCATGGTGTGTCTCCAAGGGTAAAGAGCTAATTTAATGCTGCTCTTTTACAACAAGCACAAGTAAATAGTTCTCATTCATGCTTTAATTAATCAGATTAATGTAAGCACTAGTTGGATGGAATAAATGTTTGTCTTTTCCATTATTGTGTGTTATGATTTGCTTATTGGTGTCTCAGCTCCATTTCAGATAGCTTAGAGGAATAATTCTGCTTATTCAAGCATGCTGGCAGAGTTGGTTCCAACAAGAAATATCTCTGCATCTCAGAGTATGGCTCAAAGGTATCTGCAGAGAAAATACCATTTCTATTAAATCAGGCAAGAATATCTGTCTCAAAAAGATGAATCAAAAAAGAACTTTTTATTAAGTTCAGACCAAATGTTTTAAGAGACTATTTTATTTTGCTATGCTATTCTTTATGGTAGAATACCTTCACCATCTCTCTTTCATCTTTTCATCTTTCTCCTCCATCATCCTCCTTAGGGGTGACTCTGGAGTCACCTCTTTCTGAACCTGCCCTGACTACCCTGGCCCACAATGCCTCTCTTCTGTAAACACTGAGTTTTTTGCATTGATTCTGACAATAACAGAACAAGTATATGGTCAATATTTTGATGTATGCCTAGGCTAGGAAAAACGTGGGCTTTGGTGCAAGACATCATTGGGTGAAATCTCAGTTCAACTATTTACTTAACCTTTTTACTACCAATTAACTCCTCTGTGATATCCATCTGTAACTATTTGGTAAGGTTGTGAGTATTAAGTTTTTTAAAAAGTAGTATGTCTAGAACACTGTAGACATTCTATAAATGTTATTGTGGTATTTATACAAATGATATCATAGACCATGATAAAGCAGGTTTATTCATGTTAACTATATTTTTGGCTAAAAAAAGGTACATTTTTTAGCAAAACCGGGAATCAAAATTATTCATTTCTGAGTTTTCCAGCAATACTATATCCTAAATATTCCTAGGAAGGCCCTTTTGAAGTATTAACAGATGCATTTACAGTTGACCCTTGAACAATATGGGTCTAAACCACAAGGGTCCACTTAGAAATGGATTTTTTTCAACAAATGTGTACTGCAGACTGCATAGGCCCTGCTTGGTTGAACCCACAAATGCAGAATTGGGAACATGGAAGGCAGGAGGACCGAACGTAGAGTTATGTGGGAATTTTTGACTGCAGGGAGGATCGGTACCCCTACCCGCCCTCCCCAACCCCACACTATTCAAGGTCAACTGTTCTCACGTCTTATTTAAAAGATTATTGAATGCTTTAACACAAAACAAAATACATACAGGAAAACCCAACTTTGCCAGGATCCTCACTCTTACTTGCTTCATACAATTTCATTTCTACATCCCAGACTCTCTTTTTCCCTTTAATAGAATCACTTTCCTCATTTCAGCTATTCAGTTCTCTCATCATTTACTTGCTTCCTAAAGAACAATTGTAAAAAGATGGTTTCTAAGAATTCAGTCTTGCAGTTTGTGAACTGAAGAACTGTTCTTAGACTGTCTTCTTTTTTAACAAGTAAATCTTTATGGAATAAGGTTGTGTGTTTCATGAATAAAAAGTTAAGGGATCACACACAAAACATGGTGATATATTATGGATGAAGTTACATACACATACATACAAACACATGAACTATATACATTCCCTAGACCCAATGAGAACTAATAAGGTCCTAACTAAGGCAGAGGCAACAGAATGGAAAGAAAAATAGAAAAGAGATATTAAAATATTATACAAAGTTTCAAAACAAGGTAAAGGTGTCAAGATAATTCATTGATCTTTTCAACACATGATGTTGGGTCTATTGGATATCCATATACAAAAGAGTGAGATTGGACCCCTTCCTCACACCATACAGAAGCATTAAGTCAAAATGGATTATAAATTTAAATTTAAGAACTAAAATTATAAAAACAGCATAGAAGTAAATCTTTATTACATTGAGTTAGGCAATACTTTCTTATATATGACACAAAAAACACATGACAAAGAAATACAAATAAATTCTAATTTATCAAAACTTACAAACTTTGATCCTTCAAAGATTACCATCAGGAAAATGAAAACACAACCCACAGAATGGGAGAAACCTTTGAAAATCATCAAGTCAATAAAAAACAAATAACCTAATTTAAAACCAGCAAAGGAATTCAATAGACATTTCTTCAAAGGAAATATATCAATGGTCAATAAATATAGGAAAAGATGATGAACATCATTAATCACTAGGAAAATGCAAATCAAAACCAAAATTCACTTCCACTAGGAAGGCAATGATAACAAAAATAACAATAGCAGCAGATAAAAAATACAAGTGTTGTTGAGGATATGGAGAAATTCCCCTTCTACATTCCCTGTTGGGAATGTAAAATGGTTCAGCCATTTTGGAAAACAATTTGGCAGTTCCTCAAAAGGTTTAAGAGAAAAGTTACCATCAGTTCAGTTCAGTTCAGTTGCTCAGTTGTGTCTGACTCTTTGCGACCCCATGAATCGCAGCACGCCAGGCCTCCCTGTCCATCACCAACTCCCGGAGTTCACCCAGACTCACGTCCATCGAGTCGGTGATGCCATCCAGCCATCTCATCCTCTGTCATCCCCTTCTCATCCTGCCCCCAATCCCTCCCAGCATCAGAGTCTTTTCCAATGAGTCAACTCATCGCATGAGGTGGCCAAAGTACTGGAGTGTCAGCTTTAGCCTCATTCCTTCCAAAGAACACCCAGGGCTGATTTCCTTCAGAATGGACTAGTTGGATCTCCAGTCCAAGGCACTCTCAAGTTACCATATGACCCAGCAATTTCAATCTTAGATATATACCAAAAAGAAGAAAAAAGAAATACATTCACACAAAACCATGTGTTGAATACATGAATGCTCACAGCAAGGTTATTCAGAGTAACTAAAAAGTAGAAACAAAACAAATATTCTATCAACTGTAAAATAAATTAATTGTTTAAATGTGGTCAGACATGACTGAAGCAACTTAGCACTCATGCACAAGGGTCTAGTTTTTACCTAATATTTGTTTATATTTTTCTTGCATCACTTTTTCCCATGTAAAATATCCATATTGAAGAAATACAACCAAGCAGACTATTTTTAAACATTTAATTTATATAGTTTTAGTCAAGGCAGTTTGAAAAATTTGAACTCCATATTTGTTTCTCCTAAGCGTTATAAAATTAAAAGATGCTTACTCCTTGGAATAAAAGCTAGGACCAACCTAGATAGCATATTAAAAAGCAGAGACATTGCTTTGCCAACAAATGTCCATCTAGTCAAAGCTATGGTTTTTCCAGTAGTCATGTATGGATGTGAGAGGTGGACTATAAAGCTGAGCATGGAAAAATTGATGCTTTTGAACTGTGGTGCTGAAGAAGACTCTTGAGAGTCCCTTGGACTGCAAGGAGATCCAACCAGTCAATCCTAAAGGAAATCAGTCCTGAATATTCAGTGGAAGGACTGATGCTGAAGCTGAAACTCCAATACTTTGGCCACCTGATGTGAAGAACTGACTCATTGGAAAAGACACTGATGATGGGAAAGATTGGAGAAGGAGGAGGAGAAGGGGGTGACAGAGGATGAGATGGTTGGATGGCATCAGCGACTCAATGGACATGAATTTGAGTAAGCTCCGGGAGTTGGTGATGGATAGGGAAGCCTGGCATGCTGCAGTCCATGGGGTCACAAAGAGTCAGACACGACTGAGCGACTGAACTGAACACCATTATCACTAGGGTATCACAGACCTTCAAGCTAGAAAAGGCACAAATCTTTCCACATCATTTTCAAAGACTTCTAATACTGATGAAAAGGGTAGCTTCTATCACTAATCCTAATTAGTGTGAATTGACATTTACTAGTATGTTATTCGGAGAAGGCAATGGCACCCCCACTCCAGTACTCTTGCCTGGAAAATCCCATGGACAGAGGAGCCTCGTGGGCTGCAGTCCACGGGGTCACGAAGAGTCGGACATGACTGAGTGACTTCACTTTCACTTTTCACTTTCATGCATTGGAGAAGGCAATGGCAACCCACTCCAGTGTTCTTGCCTAGAGAATCCAGGGACAGGGAAGCCTGGTGGACTGCCATCTATGGGGTCACACAGAGTTGGACACTACTGAAGTGACTTAGCAGCAGCAGCAGCAGTATGTTATTAAGGGCTTCCCTGGTAGCTCAGCTGATAAAGAATCCGCCTGCAATGCTGGAGACCTGGGTTTGATCCCTGGGTTGGAAAGATCCCCCGGAGGAGGGCATGGCCACCCACTCCAGTATTCTTGCCTGGAAAATCTCCATGGACAGAGGAGCCTGGTGGGTTACAGACCAGGAAATCACAAAGAGTCAGACACGACTGAGCAACTAAGCACAATTACTCCTTACTGCTCAGAGATCTTTCTTGCCTAAGACAGTCCATGTAACCCTGTCCCTGCCTTTGGCTTCTGTCATAGGTATGTATTTCTCTGGCCACCAAGCCTGTTTCAAGATATTAGTCTCAATAAGAACCAACTGATCAAAATACCAAAACTTTACAATTGGACTAGAGCTGTGAAGATATAAACATGTAATTCCTGGAGGTCCTCTTGGCATAAAAAAGGAGAGTATATCTATAAATAAAGACAATAATGAGAAAAGAAAAGGCCACATCTGGAAGAGAGATTAGGTCCAGATGATTTCATTTGATCTCTGGGGTGCAGGCTTGCCCAAAGCCATTTCATATTCTGGACTTTCCAATTCTATAAGCCAAAAAACTCTCTTTTCACTTAAGCCAATTATAGGTAAGCATTCTGTCACTTGAAGCCAAATAATCCCAATTAACTTTTACATCACTGCTCCTAAAATACCTGCTTCATGGAGGCAAAGGAAAACTGAGCAGTCTTTTCCATAGCCACCTAAGGCGCCTACATAATACTAAATCATAAATTAAGGCTGGCTTAGCAAACATCTTTCCAAATGATGTTGACTATTACTGTGATTGATCTAAGTCTGTGTAAAACATAAATGGAATAGCACCGTATTAAAGAAACTTTTTTATTTGCAAGTGCTCAGGGAAAACATTATCAGATATGTGATAGCTCTCAGAAAGCATTTTTAGTTCTAGCACTTGAAATTCTTGTACTCAATTACAAATCTGGTTTATTAAATGGCAATCTCATTTTATTTGTTGTTACCACGCACTGGGCTTTACTTTTGCTAATGCTTGGAAAACACCCTGTGAATTAAACCCTCAGGAAAATACCTGCAATGATTCCTGCAACTGACCTCCACATTAAAAATGGCATGAAGACTGTCCAACAGAATGGAATTCTTCAGGCAAGAATACTGGATTGGGTAGCCATTCCCTTCTCCAGGGGATCTTCCCAACTCAGGGATCAAACTCAGGTCTCCTGCAATGCAAGCAGATTCTTTACTATCTGAACCACCAGGGAAGCCCACATGGTATGTTACCTAAATGAAAGACCTCCAACTGGCAAAAGAGACATGGCAGACAACCTTGCTTTGCCACCTCATTCATTTCTCCAAATGTATGACCCATACAATCAGTAAGTTTTTCAATGTTTTCTTCTTTAGCTGATAGCTTGCTCCTTTGTAGTGGCAAAAAAAAAAAAAAACAACCCCATAGGACTAAATTTTCTAGAGATTATTTTAGTATTCTTCTCTAATTAAAATTGTATGTGTGTTTAATCAGGGACCATTTATACCTTGAATCATTAATCTTTCTCCATGTAACCAAACCATCATAATCAGAATATATATATTTTTTTCTGACAGACCATTTCTGTCTAGATCATCAGGGGTGATCAAAAATGTAGTAGATTATGTGGCTTTAGCTATGTCAGACTCTAGATTCTTGGTGTGATATTTTAGGGAATGAGAACTCTGGTTTATTGTTATGGCTGTTTCTTACTTGCTGAGTTACCTACTTGTTGTTCAAGGCAAGCACTCTGTTACTAATAATTAGCAACTTTAAAAAATAAAACCTACTTCCTTAACCTTCTGTTGTTCTTAAAGTTACTATCAAAAGTATTGGAATTTGTAGAACAGATTTTTAAACAGTGAAGAAAAATTGTTCATGCCACTCAGTTAAAACAAATCAAAACAAACCCTGAACTGCATTACTGACAGTTATCATCATGCTGCTTGTCAGTGATGATATAGACAATCCTAGCTCAATTAATCTACAAGGACACTCTTCAAACAGAGGAACCCAGTAAGAACAAAATCATTGTAGTGTCTGATCAATTCTGCTAGTAGAAAATTCAGTAGATTACAGAGATGTTGAAAACTAAGTGAATCAGTGGGGCTTTAGACAGATGCAACAGCATACTACAATGGATTTGGAGAGATGATGAAATGAATGTGGATTAACTAGAAAGTGAATCACAACATTTAAACTGGAAATTTCAACCAAGGAACCAAGAACTAATAAATGCAATGCTGTATTCCAAAGAAGGTTCCAGACATACATATCTGAATGAAGTTTCATGATTCTCACAACCCTGTACCTACGTCAAGGAAACCAAACTTGGTCTGCAAAAATTAGAGGGGATTTTTGGAGAAGAATTGTTCTGAAACTTCTATTAGTCCTCAAAACACCTTCCACCAAGAGAGAAGAGTGGAGGTATCTCCATCTTCACCTCAAATATAGTAACAGGATTTTCAAAGGCATCAACCATGAGACTTAATACATGTCCCCGATATGATTCAGGCATAGGAAACAAGAAAATCTAACATGCTGCTTTTGTAAAGCAAAAGAGAGGTGGTTTCTGTATTGGGATTGGAGTTCATCTCCATAAACTGTTAGGCAAAAAACCACAAAGTTTTCCACATGGAGAGTCAATTTTGAACCAGTTTTAAACCTTTTCAATTATCTATCTCAAAAAGCAGAGAGGTGGACAAAAAACTTGGATGAAGTGGATCTTCAGAAAACTATGAACTCAGGGGGAGTATTTTCTAGGAGTAAAAACACATTGCCCTTGTGAGAGGAAGAATAATCAAAAATTCTCAAATACTCCTTCTAAAAATCAGTCTTGAAAGAATATTGCCCCTAAGCATTTGGCAATCCCTAAGACATCAAGATGATGAAGCTGTCTTACAGCCTTACCAGTCAAGTAAGAATTTTCCCTCTTCACTGGCCATCTCCTCCTATCTTTAATCCTGCAAGCTCAGGACCCAAGCAAAAGTGGTATTCTGGGAGAGGAGAGGTAGAGTTTTGAGGAGGAGAGAGAAATGACTATATTTTTATTTCCATCAGAAAAAGAATTTTAAGTTTAAATCAAGTTCAAAATGTTATTTTCTAAATGGGTTATTTATATAGCTATTAATAATAAATTGAGATCAAATTTGTAACAAAATGAGACTATAAGCCTTTGTATCATTGAAGAGTGACAAGAAAAACTACTGGGCATATTCAAGATTTTTACTATAAGCATGATAAGAAATTCTTCCACTGTATTCCTTTTTGAAAACAGTGGTAATAAAAACAGAATTTTCTTTGATATCATACTCTGTGAGCCCTGGACTGCTCAATATGTTATTTGACTGTGAATAGCAGCAGCAGTCTGTACACAATTGATGACCCAGTATTTGCATGGTCACAATGCCTATGAGGATATTTATTCCTAGAGCTCCCAAATGAGAGTTTTTGCTGTAATTTGTTCAGGCATTTTAGTAGCCACTTAGCTACAAACAGAATGACTATCTTATTTCAAAGGCTTCCAAATTGTCAAATAAGTCCGGATAACTTAGAGATAACTAACAAACAAGCAATGAAAAGCCTTTCGAAGAGTCTAGAGAAGTATGAAAAATCCAAGTTTTCATTTTCTGGAAAAAATAGGAGGCTAAATTATCAAGTTAGATGTTAATTGAGAGAGAGAGTGTGTGTGTGTCTGTGTGTAGGAGATAAAAATAATAGAGTGGAAAGAAATCTTTATACAAAGTCAAGTAAAAATATGTGTCTCAAAAATAAGCCTTATGAATAAATGTAGTATTTTATAGTTTGAAAACCATATTTCCATTTTCTTTATCTTGTCAACAATCCTGTGAGGGAAGTGAGGCCATAAAATTTACACATCTACAGTTGAGAACACTGAGCCTGAAAAGGTCAAGTATTTTGCCTAATACCACCCAGATTTTTATTTCACTAGGACTGGAACCCAGGGCTCTTCCTGTGTTCTAAAAGAGATGTTGATTTCAATGCAAATTTTCAATGGAAAATTTCTGTAACAGCATTAAAACAAAGGGCTTTTTTGTTTGTTTGTTTTGAGAGAGTAGCTTATGAAGCTTGAGTAAATACACATGAATTATTTTACATCTATAAATAATGTTTGACACTTAAAAACACATGGGTCTACAGCTTTCCTGGAAATAAAAAGTTTAATTAAACAGAAATCCATGGGATTTTGGTGGATGATTTGCCCAGCAACCACTCTCACTTCTAATAAGAGAACTTCCCCAATTTCCCACAGGTAACTAACTACCTCTCCCTTGCTCTCAGTCCACTTGATTTGGGTGAGTTGACTCCCTCCCCTTCTCTAAAGGTGGCACCTAGCCCAAGTTCTTTTCTCTAAAGGTGGCAAGTTTGATCTTTTTAAGCAACTTATCCTCTTAGTCTCTGTGACTGGTCAGGGTTGGGCACTTGACCCAATCAAAGGTCATCAGAGCTGATCTTGGGGATTTTGCTGGTGCCCTTGGTGATGAAGTGTCTTCATTCTCACTCTTCCTGAACCTGGTGGATGAAAGCCAGGACCTGCAGGAGCACACCATGTGCAGACAGCCTGAATAAGAAGGAAACCAGTGCAGAAGAAAACTCAGCCAATGATAGAGGGAAAGGTTCCAGAATCATGTTTCAGGACTTGAATCCAGATGTGCCCAAAGCTCCTCTAAATCCCACAGTTTTTACTCTATGAGCCTATTATTGCTCTTTTCAGGCTTCCCCAGTGGCTCGGTAGTAAACAGTCCACCTGCAATGTAGGAGACGTGGGGGAATCACACGGACAGAGGAGCCTCCAGGGCTACAGTTCATAGGGTCGCAAAGAGTCGGACACAACTTAGCGACTAAACAACAACAACTGCACCTTTTGTCTTGAGTCCTAATTCAGGATTCTGTCACTTACAATCCAGCGAGCTCCAAAATGCACATGGTGTCAACAGAGCCATATGATTTCCTCTGGAGTAGTTTTCTAGGAGCGCTTGTTAATATACTTCACAGAGACCATTCTGTGTGAACTGAGTGACTTCGGGACACTTACACATTGTAAAGCCAGCTATCCCATTTTTGAAGCTGCCTTTTTTTTTTTTTTTCTATTTCACATAAAAAGTGAGGAATGATTTTTCTCTGAGGGCAAGTTTCAGTCAGGCGTCCTGCAGCACCTGTGTGTACCTCCATCTGCAGTTGTGCATCGTGTTGAAACAGCTGTGTCGTCAGATTCCCTCCCTAGTCCATAAACTCCTTCAGTCCAGGGACTGTGTTTTATTCTTACTCATTCCCACCATGCATTTTTCAATGAATACTTGTTAAGCAAATGACTAATTCAAACTACAACATTTTAAATCATCAAAATTACTGTCACAGTTCCTGAGATTCCCCGTCTCAAGGCATCCTTTAACAGTGTTACTACATGATTTTTCACATAAAACACACTGAGCATGTCCCTAATCTATCATAATAATCAGTGAGCACAGATGAATAACAAAATTCTCACCTTGAAGCTTCTACCCCTAAGAGATAGAGCTAATCAGGCTGCACGTTTTTATTTGCGTTCCCGAGCCTACCCAGATCAAAGGACCTGCAGCCTTGCTTTAAAATGACTGTGACTTCATCTGCTGTGCTCTTAAATATAAATAAATAAATAAGGGGCTAGAGGAAGTAAATTAGTAGTATCTATCTGAAGGCTGGAAAACTGACAGTCTTAAAACAGTGAGAATAAATCAACAACCAATATTTATCTAAGTGCTTACAATTATCCAGCTCATGCAGAGCACCTGCCTTGGTGTTAACCAGCATTTAACTACTGGGCGAGTGGCTGCCAGGCTCTACTTACTGCTAGGAATTATTTTCGATTCTAAAGTCTGTGTTTGCATTATCAGCCCTTCTATTTGACTGCCTCCCGAGCCTACCATAGCACTAGCCCACTCACTCAGTGAGGCTGCCTGGCGCAGGAGCAAAGCACTGTGTGAAGTCCGTTTATGTCCAATAGGACAGCCCACCTTCATCACACCTGCTCCACTTGAAGCTGAACAAATGGATCCAGGTGTGCAGTGATCCATAGCAACAGGGACCAAAGCCAGGGCCACCTGCCTGCTGGGTAGCAGAGGGAAAGATTTTTCTAGAAGACTACACATTGCCAGTTTGGGGCAAATTAATATCTCTAGTTGGAAGAATATTTTGCCAAGGGAAGTAAAGGTAATATTCTTTTCCAGATAGAGATATACACAATGACAACTTGTGTTGCTAGAAGTACCTTATTGCAAGAAAAATATGGATGCAGTTGCCCTGTGAAAGACTTTAAAAGATATCTTAGCACTAGTTATCTACCATATAAAAAATAAACTCAGAATAGATTAGAGACCTAAATGTAAGACCAGAAACAATAAAACTCCTAAAAGAAAACATATGCAGAACACTCTTTGACATAAATTGTAGCAATATTTTTTGGATTTGTCTCCTAAAGCAAACAAAAGCAACAATAAATAAATGGGATCTAATTAAACTTGGGACTTTCCAGGCAGCCCTAGTGGGAAAGAGCTCACTTGCCAATGCAGGGGACATATGAGACACAGGTTCGATCCCTGAGCTGGAAAGATCCCCTGGAGGAGGGCATGGCAACCTACTCCAGTATTAGCTGGAGAATCCCATGGACAAAGGAGCCTGGTGAGCTACAGTGCATAGGGTGGAAAGATATGACTGAAGCAACTTAGCACACATGCACAATTAAACTTAAAAGCTTTTGCACAACAAAGGAAACCATCCGCAAAATGAAAGGATGACCTATTAAATGGGAGAAAATATTTGCAAATGATGTAACTAATAAGGGGTTAATATACAAAATATTTAAATAGCTCATACAGTTTGACAGCAAAAAAAAAAAAAACCAACAACCCAAATAAAAAGTGTTCAGAAGACCTGAATGATATTTTTCCAAAGAAGACATACAGAAGGCCAACAGGCACGTGAAAAGATGCTTCAACATCATTAATCATCAGAAAAACACAAATCAGAATCACAATGAGATATCACTACACGCCTGTCAGAATGTGCTCAGTCCCTCAGTCTGACTCTTTGTGGCCCCATGGACTGCAGCCCACCAGGCTCCGCTATCCATGGGAATTTCTAGGCAAGAATACTGAAGTGGGTTGTCATTTCCTCCTCCAGGAGATTTTCCTTACCTAGGGATCAAACCCACGTCTCCTGCATCTCTTGAATTGGCAAGTGGATCCTTTACTACTGAGCACCTGGAAAGCCACAGATATATATGCTGTGCTATGCTATGCTAAGTCACTTCAGTCATGGCCGACTCTGTGTGATCCCATAGACAGCAGCCCACCAGGCTCCCCTGTCCCTGGGCTTCTCCAGGCAAGAACACTGGAGTGGGTTGCCATTTCCTTCTCCAATGCATGAAAGTGAAAAGTGAAAGTGAAGTCGCTCAGTCGTGTCCGACTCTTAGCAACCCCATGGACTGCAGCCTACCAGGCTCCTCCATGGGATTTTCCAGGCAAGAGTACTGGAGTGGGGTGCCATTGCCTTCTCTGACAGATATATATAGACATATAAATATACACAATATACACAATGGGACACTACTCAGCCATAAAAAAGAGTGGAATTTTGCCATTTGCAAAAATATGAATGGACATGAAAGATATTACATTAAATGAAGTAAGTCAGAGAAAGATATCATTTATATGTGGAATCTAAAAAATAAAACTAGTGGATATAACAAAAAAGAAACAAACACAGATATACAGACAAACTTGGGGAAAGGGGCAGAACAGGGGTGAGGGATTACAGTTATTTACAATTACTGCATATAAATTAAGCTATAAGGATATGTTGTACAACACAGGGAATATAGGCAAACGTTTTAAGTAACTATAAATGGAAAATAACCTTTAAAATTGTGAATCACTATGTCGCACACTTCAAACATATAATATGTATCAACTATACTTCAATAAAAATTGTTTTTAAAAAGGATACTTAGTGTTACTTATTGTAAGTAAATATGATAAAAATTGCTTAGCTACATCCATACAACTGAGTAGATCTATAGTAAATTACAGTTTTCCTCCACAGAACCAAATTTTGTATACTTAAAATCACTGCTCTGTTTTTCCATTCCTCAGGCTTAAACACTGTAACACAATGAACACTTCCCTATAGTCCAGGGTTGCAAAGAGTCAGACAGACACAACCTAATGACTAACCAACGATGGAGTTTGTACTCTCACCAACTGTACCACTGCTCCCTTCTTCATTTGGGTCAATTTTGAGAATCATTATTCATAAGTCCTGTATCCTCCATTTTTATTATTTGTCTCACACTTGGCAATGAAAAATTTCTGATGTGAGCACTCCTGCTGTCTGTGGTTCTTAATTTTAGCACTTTTTTTTCCAAGTTGCTTAATTAGGTTTCAGATTAGAAATGCTGCAGCATTACAAAAAGGATTGCCTCTTTTGTTATCAAAGAAATAATCATTTCTCTCAGAGATATTTTATTGCAATTTATTACATGGTTTTGTCCAATTTGTTTTCATAATTATTTAACACACAAACTACTGTGTACAAGAGACCCCATCAGAAAATTTAGAATTATAAGGATAAGCAAACTATTTAAGCATTGATGAAACTTACAATCTACTAGGTGATCTAAGTAAGCTATTTAACAATTATGCTACAAGTCTACACATAACAAACACTAAGAGAGAGCAAACCAGCTTTCCCACTAAATCCTTTACTGTAAGAAAAAAAGCTCAGGAACCACAAACCTTCTCATTGTAAATTCACCACATGTATGATCTTGGTTACATTCTCTGACCTCTTAAAACCTCAATTTCTATATCTTTAAAGTGAAGACAATACCAGCACTTAAGAGTTGTGAAAATCAAATGAAAAAAAAAAATCCAAAAAGAAACAAAAAATCCATGTGAGGATTTTTTCCATTTTCATGGTTATATATTTGTATAGCAAAATATCAGAGAGGTGAAAGGTCAGAGAGACAAACCAATGAAAAATTAAGATGTAAATTGTTCAGATAGGAGATTAATGATGTTGGCTAAGACCCTGGAAATGTCACTTCTGGTGATGGGGAAGGGAGGAAATAGGTCCTGAAAATGACCATCTGAATTTCCTGCCACTTCAGTGGGATGGAGCACCAAAATCCAAACAGGTTTGTAGAACATAAGGAAATGTGGCATTTCCTAAATGCCTAGGTTGTGGACTTACAATTTAGACTTACTCAGATAGTCAAGGTTGATGCCATGCAGAGCTAACTCCCTACACTTCTGAGTTGCACAGTCTGGCCACTCAGCAGCCACTCAGAAAAGTAGACTCTCACACCTTGATTATTGCGCTGTTTGTTTCTGAGTCTAGAGAAGGGAAACCTGATCCAGGTAAACATCGGGCAAGAGAAAGAAAGGGATGTGCATGGGACTCTGAGAAAATACACAAGATTGATAGCAAATGGATCCCAAAACTTGTCCCAACTACCGAAGCTGGAAAACTGAATAGAAAATAGTGGGTTATAGAAGTATGGTGTGAAGAAACAAGTAAGGGTTTGAAAGAATGAAAAGAAAGTTAAACAAGAAACACTGAGAGAGATTTCTGTAGTAATTCCTTAAATTGGTACACAGATTGAAGCAGAAATCTGAGTTCTCTTCTCTAGTAGCTAAGGGACCAAAACCTTAAAAAGGAATGCTGAATTTTACAGCCAAAAGATGTGAACCCAATCAAGATCCCCAGCCTCATAAAAGATTCTGACAAATTTGCCAAAGACATGACTCATTGCTTAAATATTATTACTTAATAAATATTTCTATATGATCACCCAACTCGAAACTGCAAGCAAGTACCCCATCAACATTTTAATCCCATCTGCTGTTTTAATTTTAACTTCTTTATATAGCATTGATCATCTTCTGACATGTTATAATTTACTAACTTGTTATGATTATTGTTTATTGCCTGTATCTTCTCCATCCCTAAAACATAAGCCTCATGAAAGTGGAGATCTTCATCTTGCTTCCTGATTGATATTTTAAGCATGAAGAACATTTCCTGGCAAATAATAGATCCTCAATAATATTTGTTGAATAAATGAATCCTTGAGCTGTTCACTCCTACCTTCTGCACTGATTCTACATGAGTCTAGAACTTTGATATGATGGGTGGAGGTGCTCTAGTAAAATTATTCAGCTGAAGTTATTATCAACCTGTAATTTTTCATATACTTGGATATAGACAAAAATCATATATGCAATGTAAATTTTATAATATATTTCAAATCTGTATCAGTCAGTTCAGTTCAGTCGCTCAGTCATGTTGATTCTTTGCGACCCCATGGACTGCAACACGCCAGGCTTCCCTGTCTCTATTTCCACTTCCATCAACTTATGTAGATCATCATCTCTCTCCCAGGTTTACAACAACACACCATGTTTCTCCCTGACTTTCCTCTTGGCCTAAGAAAGCAGCCCCTTGCTTTCTTTCTAGCTTCTCCTTCATCTTCCTCTCCCAATTTCTCCCACACTCCTTGACCTTCCATTGTTTTCAATGACCCTTCTTTTCTGCCCAAAGCACTTTGCAAAATTTCATTAATGTATTTATCTTTGCAAACTTAGGGTAATTATTTTCTGAAATATAAACACAGTAATTTCAACCGGAAACAATTCTTCTCATTTCTTTTCTCCACTAATAAGTGAACTTTCAAACTGCAATGGACTTTTTTTATCAGCTAAATTCACCTCTTAAAATCAATAAACTAAATAAAAATACATCTTACATTAAACAAGCTTTTCAAAGGACTAAACCCTCTACTTAGACATACAGCCTACAAATACTTTGCAATCTTTTTGTGTTAGCATTAAATAATGCTAGTGACAAACAGCAAAAATGTAAGTTCAAGTAAATATTTTTAAAAATAGTATATTAAATAAAAAATTTAATTCTTTCCTATTGATCTAATTCTGCATAGATTGGCGTGTAGTTACTTGCATGCACTAAATTTCAGAAGATAGAATGAGGAATTGTATAAGTGAATTGTCTAAGAGCTTGCTTTTAATTAGCAATAGACACTACAGTCTCATGGAAAAAATAATAATGTATTTTTCCCTCTAGCTTAGCTGAATTCACAATGTGACAATGTCACACTAAAAAAGTTTGTGTAGGAAAAAAAAAAGGTCTGTTGCTTAGTCACAAAGCCACAGAGCAGAAAAGCATGTGTGCATATGGGTAAACACATTATCCAGCGATCTTTCCTGAGAGAAGCAGAGCGTATCTCCAAGACCTGACCTTATCTGCTTTGCATCTGTCCTTTCCAAGTGAAATCTCCTGGTAAATAATGGACATTTACAGGAGTCTAAGAATATTGAGTCATCTGAATGGATGACACAGTCTCACTTCTGACAATGTGTATGCTAGTATGAAAGGTAACATTGAAAGGTTAGAGTGAAGTTAATGCCTCACATTTAAATATAGGTCCCCACAAGTTGTTACTAGGAAAGGTGAAGTACAGTTGCTTACTTTCTAAAAATAGAGTAGATTCTTACACTAGATGGCAAAGCTTTTCTCATTACTGGCTTTCTAAATGAAAGAGGTAAACAATATGCCAATTTATACACAGTGACAAAATACCATCCTGTGAAAAACAGGTAATTATTGAATACTACTCCCTGCCAAGCACTGTGTTAAGTAATGAAGACAAGGATATAAAGAAGTAGAGTTCTTGCTCTCAAGGAACTCATAGTCTGTGTAGGAGAGGTTTGAAGAGGATGACACACCACAGCTAAGCCACCATTTATAGTGCAGTATGAAAAATACTATCAAAGAGTATGCAATAATAAAGTACAACCATGTAATACAATGCTACCCATAATCTGGGAAAAGCAGAAGAGGGTATATAATTCTTTTATGGGGAGAGCAGGAGAGGATATCAGGTTTATTATCCTGAGTCTCCAAGAATAAACAGCAATTGTCCAGGTGTTAGAAGGGAAATGGGGATGAAAAAGGCAATGATGAAACATAATTTCAAACTAAGGGAATAGCAATTAAGAAGGCATCATGGCCCAAGATAGCTTCAGATACTTGTAATTACATAGCTGGATAGCTACAACATGGAGGTAGTCTATATTTGGGAATCACCTGGAAGCAGAGAATTTCTTACTGCATTATTCTTTTATAATAACGATAAAAATATTTTAATATTACTGAACTGAAGCACACTTAAGTAATATTTTGACAGTTGTTACATCTGGAATATTTGAGCCCATGAGATAAAATCATATTGTCTACTGAATAGACTTGAAACTGACAATTATCCTGTTTTTCAGATCGACTTTACCACCATGTAATTTTTGCTTTTCTGTACCAATTTTCTCAGCTAACAAATGTGAAAAATATCTACACTTCTCAACTTCTAGAGGTGTTATAAAGAAAAAAAGATGTAATAAATGTAAAAATATTTCATTGTTTTCTTTCAGAACGAAGAAGTTATTTCATGCTGTAATTTACACCTTGTATATTAAGCACTGGGCAAAGTGTGCTTGTGTCAATATTTACCACCATGAGATTCTGATCTAAAATGGACTACAGAAATATAAAAGGACAGAAAATATAATGTAAATTAGTCTAAGTTTTCATAAAATAGCAATTAATAAAAATAAATGCAAGCAGAGTGGTAGGTAACTATACTATTAAGGTGACTAAAGAGAGAAGCATGGAAGTTGAGCATCATCATGAATGAGGATGTCTTCTTCTCAAAGACGACGTATTCCAGGATCTCTTTGAATAGCAAAGGGGATCTATTCTAAACCCAACTAAAAGGGAAAAATAAATATGAAGGTACATATTTAGTGTATTTTTAGTATTTTAAATATATTTTTAATTGCACTGGTAATGCACACATATATAATTGTATATGTTTCAGACAGAAAAGAAATATACACAGCAAATCCTGAAATTTCCATACATTTACTCTTCATTTCTTTCCTCCTCTAAAAATGACAGCTGTCAAACCCTTGAAATTTGTCTTGTACTGTATGTATTTGCTATTTTACTTTAGGGATTGGTGCTTTTTTCCCCCAGTACATTTTTATATCCTTGTGTTGTGTTCAACTTTCTAAAATATGTCTTTATTTTCTTTCAAACTGTCTAATGATTTCCCCTTGTTTTATCTATTATATAATTTATGAGCACTTTTTATTATATTATTCCCCCAAGGTATCCTACTCTCACTTCATAGATGCATCTAGGATATTAAATATATTTTTATATATTTATCTTAGCTTCATGTAGTGTCTTGAGTTTTTCAGATTTACAAGGTTTTTGCTTGGTCCAGGCCCAGGGAACCACCATTCCAAATTGTAAGGTAGAGGAGGAAGGCAACAAAAGGGAGATATCTAGGAAAATTTAAAAGAAAAATGCTAAATCAGGTTTGTATGTCTGGAAAATAATTGTTACTCATTGACAGACCTAGTGGAGCAATTAAAAAATTAGCAATGTGCCGGAGTCCAGCTCCAGCAGACAGGGAATCAGCCTGAAGGGGTGAGCGGTGTTAGCAGACGATAATGTAGCCTCTGACTCATAGTACGGAACTATATGTTTATTTCAAGCTTCAGGTTCTCTTTTATACTCTGACAAAAGCATTATGTCAGAGGTTTGACATTTTCAGTTTCCCCCACCCAGATTTATTGTCTCCAGAAATCATTGTTGTCCTTCAAACAGAGTTCCTGAATCGGCTTTACTATCTATTATCTACTTTCTCTTATACGTCCTATACTTAACTTGTGATTACATTGTAACTCATGCTACATTCCTCAGTTTATTTCTTATCTTTCTAAATCCTGTTCGCCCATAGCATCTTAAGGCTTCTAGCTATTCTTCAGTTCAGTTCAGTTGTTCAGTCCTTTCCGACTCTTTACGACCCCATGAATCGCAGCACGCCAGGCCTCCCTGTCCATCACCAACTCCTGGGGTTCACTCAAACTCATGTCCATCGAGTCAGTGATGCCATCCAGCCATCTCATCCTCTGTCGTCCCCCTTCTCCTCCTGCCCCCAATCCCTCCCAGCATCAGAGTCTTTTCCAGTGAGTCAACTCTTCACATGAAGTGGCCAAAGTACTGGAGTTTCAGCTTTAGCATCATTCCTTCCAAAGAACACCCAGGGCTGATCTCCTTTAGAATGGACTGGTTGGATCTCTTTGCAGTCCAAGGGACTCTCAAGAGTCTTCTCCAGCACCACAGTTCAAAAGCATCAATTCTTCAGCACTCAGCTTTCTTTACAGTCCAACTCTCACATCCATACATGACCACTGGAAAAACCATAGCCTTGACTAGACGGACCTTTTTTGGCAAAGTAATGTCTCTGTTTTCTTAATTATTCCTAAACCCTAAACTCAGCAAACTTCTTTTGCCATAAATATTTCCCTCACAAACAGGTCTCAGAAAACAATCCTTCCCATGGCCTCAAGCTGCGGCCTACATGCTCATCCTGGGACATTCTTTGTAAAGATCCTTGAACAAATGTCAATGGTTAGTTTATAGATTATTTTCTGGGCACAACTGCAGAAGGCTTTGTAGGCACAAAGCTTCTCATGCTTCTCTCAAGCACCTTAACATTCTTTCCAGCCAACTCAACGGAAGAAAGGAAAGAACAAGTCAGAATCACAAGGCCTAACTCCTTCATCCCGGGGCCGTGCCTGCAAGATGAGGAGAGGGGGTTGGGGCCGTGCCTCCATTTTGTCAGTAATGCCTAATGTGGCTCCCGACAGCAACGACTATGTGAATCAGATAAGGCAAATAATTTCATGATGATGTATGAATTCTGTCTGTAAAATCTGGTATAATTTATATTCATCCAATATAATTTATATTCAGTAAGAATTATATAATTCTTGCTATAATTATAATTCTGTCTGTTGATTTGTTATAGAACTTCATTGCTTTTCTTTTTCTTCCCCCAAATTTTATCCCATGATAATTCCCCCTCAATGTCCTAAGAATAAGGTTTATACTTTAATGTGTGTACATGCACACACACACACACACACACAGAGCTTAGAATCATCTAAAATAAAAATCGGTTCTCCAGAAAACACTACCAGGAACTCTCCTGAGCAAATGAATACCCAAAAGTAGACATCAGAATGAACATACTTCTAAGTAACATTATTAGTGGAAAAATTAGTATGGCATGCTAGGGACTGGCAGTTAATAAACATTACCAGTTGGCACTCGTGGTAAAGAGCCTGCCTGCCAATGCAGGAGACATAACAGATGTGGGTTCAACCCCTGGGTTGGGAAGAGCCCTTGGAGGAGGGCATGGCAACCACTCCAGTATTCTGGCCTGGAGAATCCCTTGGACAAAGAAGCCTGGCAGGCTACAGTCCACAAGGTCGCAAAGAGTCAGACATGACTGAAGCGACTTAGCATGCAGTGAAGGGATAAATTTGTCTGTGACAAGAGAAAAAAATAAAAGTTCCTCAAAAAGAGAAATATCTCATGACAGAAAATGTATACAACAAAATGGTAAATTGTTTTGAATTTTCCCTGAATGTGTGAGTAGCAGCAGTCTAAATTAGCAGAAGTTCATTTCCTTTCTGCTCCTCCAGCACTTGGTACATATTTGTATCATAACAGTTATCTTACTAGATTACAATTGCCTGTATGGTAAGATATGCAAAGTGCTAACTGATATGCTTTTACTTTCTTCCACATTTCACTGTTTCATCTGTAGAATGTATGTGATAATACCTTCTAGGAGTGCGTTAAATGAATATATGCAAAATGCATAGAAAAACATCTGGCACAAAGTACTGAATAAATTTGGGTTTTTGTTATTGTTATTATTTAATTTCTTCACTATTACCCGAGGCTCTTCCCCCAGCCACTCCCTAACATTCTGGCCAGATATCTAAACTATCATTCCCTATGGGGAACTCTTATGGGAAACATAAAAAAGAATCATCAGATTCTTGTATTTTAAATTTAAAAGGTGTTAATCTAAGTGTATGAGTTGAACTGCACCCACATATCCTCAGAAAAAGAAAGAAAAAAAAAAAGATTTGAAATCCTAATCTCAAGGGGCTCAAAATATGCCCTTACTTGGAAATAAGGTCTTTCTGAAAAAAAGTAAAGTGTTGGTCATTCATTTGTGTCTGATTCTTTGCAACTGTAGCCCACCAGGCTCCTCCATTCATGGGATTCTCCAGGCAAAAATACTCGAGTAGGTTGCCATTTCCTTCTCCAGGGGATCTTTCCAAGCCAGGGATCAAACTCTGGTCCCCTGCATTGCAGGTGGATTCTTTACTATCCGAGCCAGCAGGAAGCCCAAGGTCTTTACAGAGATAAGCAAATTAAAATGAAATCATTACAGTCGACCCTAATGCAAAATGACTTGTGACATTATAAAAAGAAGAAATTTGGACGTGGAGACAGCACAGAGGGAAGACGATACAAAGAGATGTAGGAGAACACTACGGAAAGATGGAGACAAGGACTAGAATTAGTGTCACACACCAAGGAATATCTGGGCTACCAAAAGCTGAAAGACACAGGGAGGATGCTAGTTTTCAGAAGATGCATGATTCCACTGACACCTTGACTTAGGAATTCAAACCTCCAGAACTGTGAGATAATAAATGTCTGTGGGTCTGAGCTAACCAGTGCGATCCTTTGCTGTAGCAGCAAATTATCACATTATGTATAAGACAGACGATTTCCGAGGAAAACTTTTGGATCCAGTTTACTACTGGCACAGAAGGAAGAGATTCAAGCTATACTCTTTGGGGGCTGGAAAGGAAGTCTGTGAGGAAGCAAGACTCAAACCAACTGGGGTGTCTGTTAAGGACCTCCTACATAGTTTGCCTTCCCCAGGAGTAGCTAAAAAGCAGAAAGATAAGAAGCTGAAATTTTCTAATATAGCAGGGACTGCGCCTCATTTTTCTGAAGCCCACAGAGCATATTATGCTCCATGGGATGAAAACAGGAGGCAAGAGATGGCCGTGTGGGGTGCCTGGGACGTGGGACTTACGTCAGCTAATTATTATAGTGACCCTGGAAAGTTGCTACTTGCTTTTCTTCCCTCCTCCCCTAAGTACAGAAGCAAAAGTTACCCAAGAGAAAGAGCTGACAAAACCTGAGGTAACTAATGGTCATGAAGAGGGGATGCTGCCATGCAAAACTGAATCGATGGAGCTTCTGGGGCCCAACAGGAATATAGGCACATTGGCAGATGTCTGAGTGAAGGGTTGATAATGTTCCAGAATCATTCAAGACTCTCAATCCAGTCGCTCAGTTGTGCCCAACTCTTTGCGACCCCATGGACTGCAGCACGCACAGCCCACTAAATGGCCACGAAGAGAAGTGGGAGGCTGGGGATCATATTCTGCTTTCCTTAAATATATTCCGGACTGAGATCAGTCCCCGTGAGAAGATTGTAAACCTGAAATCACTAGAAAAATTCCCAAGTGACTCAGTCCACCTCAAACTGACAGGATTTATTTTTCTGCCATTAGGCAAATGGGGGCTAGAATTAAAAAACTAAGTACTCCTTGAGCACATAGTAAAAAAAAAAAAAAAGGCATCCGTTATATTCCTCTCTTCATTATACATAAGTTCCTTGATGACAAGCACTGTGTTTTCATCTTTGTCTTTTCAAAGCTACCATAGAGCCTGATGTATATTAAGGTGTTCCCTAATATGAATATATTTAATTAATGAAAAACTAATAAAATTATAGTTGCTTTCTCTAAATTAAATTGAAAAGTCAAATGAAATGCACTTTGATTAGTTAAGAAATCTCTTAATAAACTGATAAAGTCATTTTGCTTATGTATTGTGTGTTTCAATATCCTTATAAGCCATGTTTTCTTAATATTTTAAAGACATAGATATAATAATATATAACCTTTGATTATATTATCATATGTAAGATGAATTTTACCTGTTCCTCCTGTCGTATACATAGAACACATAATCCATAGATCTAAATTACATAAGCCTCACTGAAGTTAAAAATACTTTCCCAGATATTACTACTTACAAATGTTTTACAAAAAAGCAACACAAAATGACTGCCAGTGAATGACTATTACCTTGTTCTTTAAGGAGACAGATTATTCACTCAGAAAGAATTAATCCAGTGGGAAGACAAAGTTTTCAGAAGACTAGAGCAGGCCACAAGAGAGATTTTGCAAAACTCTACATGTAGTCCATAAATCTGATTTTCAAACAGAAATTTGGAGGGTTTTTAATTGTATTCATTTATGGTTGAATCAACATTGTAAACATAAAATTTAGAAAAATATATAATATCAGAAAACTGTGCATACTCCAACAATTTAGTATGCAAAAGAATATTTTTTACATATTCATGTGTAGGGCATAGGTATGATAAAGAATAATGGGGATGTTTATCCTTTTGTTCAATTTTGTGTGTCTGCCAGTAGATGGCGGTACCATGTCGAGTGCTGTCAGCTTTTTTTTTTTTTTTTTTTTTTTCCCCTCAAAGCTGTTTTCTGATATATGTTGGGTACCATAGAGTGAATCTCAGAACAGGAAGCGGAGGCATAAGCAGAGAGGATTCTGGAAAGGTTTCTTTGTTTTCTTGTTCAGAGAGAAAGCAAAGAGGGGGTTGGGGGGGAAGCATTGTAGTTAATATGTAAACCTCTGTGGCCAAAAATTTGAACAACTGCAGGGGAAGGCTCTTTATACTCTAACCATCTTGGATGCGGGCTTTGTTATGCTGTGATCCATAAGGCTCTGTTTCATCAGGTAAGCTGGCAAAACGTTCAATTTTCTGAAACATAGAATTTAACAACCAGATCATTTCTCTTATTTTAAATCATCTTCATGCTGCTATTTTTAACCTAATGTTGTTTTAATGTCAATTACAAGGACCAAAGGCATCGTTTGATGTGTAAACTGCTTACTATTCCTTTATCTCAAAGGAAGAGCCTCTGTCTAGAAATGGTGACTTATGGTACAGACTAGGCATTACTGAGCTTGTATTTGTGAAACATGTAGATGCCTATGATTCACTGTAGTCAAGAGGAAATATTTTTATTACACAAAGCTAACCTAATTGATTTTGTGGCTATACTTTCTCTATTTAAATGTCCAGTGTGCCTAGTGTTTTTTGAACATAAATGTATAGTGACATTGGGACTATCATTCTCGTGCTTTAGTCTTTTTGTAACAGCTTTGGGAGGCCATGCGTATAGGGAATGATAACAATATAGAGGTGTATAGCTGTTTGAAAAACATTACCATTGGTCTGTAAAATAATCTATTCTCACCAATACTAACCCATTAAAATGAGATTTAACCTTCTAGTATTAAAACTATCCCTAAATACTCCATTATGTGTTATTTTTTATTTTAACATATTCATTTTACATTATTTACCACTTTATTGATTTAAAGGGTATTGTACTCTCTTGATGAGTTATAAGCTTTATATATTTCTGTATTTTTTCTGTGTATATTTTAATAACTGGTTATTATTATCATTATTATTACTATTTATCAAGGAGGGCTACTTGGACAAAAGCAATTATTTATTTTATAATCTATATTTTCTGCAGTTTCTTTAAAATATTTTATAGAATAATCATAAAGATTGCATTCAATTAGCAATCACATAGAACAGAAAATTATTGGCAGAAAATCTCTAAGTATTCATTTAATGAAGAGTTTTAAAAATCATAGAGGTTTTTAAAAAATACAACAGGTGGTATAATGTAACACATGGAGACAAAGATAAAAGTGTATATACTTAGAAGATTATGCATGAAAACATTTCATCACAATCAGTCCAAGCAGTGAGTGCCCTGTGTGGAATAAAGACCTCTGATTTCAACACGGGTTTCTAGTCAGTACTGGTCAAACCAGCCTAAAAATAGAACTTGCGGCCTCTGCTTTAAAAACAACTATAATCTCTAATGATATGGAAAAATACTGATTTCTCATCCAAGATTTTACCTTGGCTAGCAATAATACTTCCTCTAAAAAATTACAAAATAGTGGTTGCCTCAGAGAAAATCCCTGGGTCTTGTATATTTTTGAGCTCCTACCATTGGCTATAAAGAAAACTGTTTCTTTGAAAAGGGTTCCCAGAAAAGGATGCTAATTGGCTTGAGTATATTGTACACTCCAAGCTTCACTACAGGTGACTGAATTTAACTTTGTTCTGTGTAAACACCAGAGCTGGTCTTTCTGAACTGTTTTATATTTATGAATGGATGCTTCTATTTTGTTCCTATTAGTAATATTTTTATCAGTATAGTTGCAAGAATCTCTTAATTCTTTCTATATTTGTAGTAACCATGTGAAGAGCAAATGCATACAGAGTTATTCACCAAATGTGCTCTTTGAAAATTGTTAGAAATCAAACATGTTTCGATTAAATGATGTATCAAGTACATTTGGTATCTTATTCTTAAAAAGAACTAGTAGTGACTTCATTTGTTAGGTCAAAAATAATACTGTAATGTACTGGTGTGGTAGAGAAAAATAGGTTGGGCACTGAGCTGGAAGTCTTGATTTCTGATTCAAATTCTGCTACTAATGAGTTTTGTTGCCTCAGAAGGGACACTTGTAAAATATGGAAATGGGAATCAAGGATATATAAGGACACTTTTCATTCATTGTTCCTAATTTATCTGGATTTTCACCAATTGATTTCTCAGCTTAACTGTAATCTGATATATCTCTGATTTTCACTGAGTTTTATATTACCATTAATCTTGTGCTAAACATGAGGATAGAGAAATAGAGATGTTTAAAGGTCCTTAGCCAGTTCCTTCTGTGGTGGGAACAACCAGAAAGCAACATGGAGAAGCGGTTAAGAGCAATGGCTAGTGGAATGAATCTTATATGTGTGTGTGTGTGTGTGTATGCGCTTGATTCATATACGTGATTGTGTGTGCTTAGTTGCTTCCATCGTGTCCAACTCTCTGCAATCCCATGGACTGCAGCCCACCAGGCTCCTCTGTCCATGGAATTTTTCAGGCAAGAATACTGGAGTGGGTTGCCATTTCCTACTTCAGGGATCTTCCTGACCCAGGGATCGAATTTGTGTCTCTTGCGTCTCTTGTATTGGCAGGTGGATTCCTTCCACTGAGCAACCTGGGAAGTCCCAAATGAATCCTAGGTCCACTATTAACTAACAAAGATTTTAATCTTATGAGCCTCTATCATATCACCTGTATAAACAGGAATGATGATGCTGACATTGCAGCATTGTGTAAATAAATACTGTCTGTCCAGTGTTTATTACATATCCTGGGGCACAATTAAGTGCCAACCCATCCCTCCTCCCCTGTTCACCAACGCTTGCCAAAAGGAACAGGTATTATTTTTTAATGCTGGTGATGGTAGTGCATCTTCTACAACAACAGGAAGAATACAGTGAAACTGCCAAGAAATTCCGTAGTTGAAAAGGGAATAGTTCTTATCCTGGAAGCATGCCCTTGCTGAAACACAACAAAATGTGTTCTCTATAATAATATCAATTAGTGTTAACATCCTAGCCATTTCCTGAATTGCTCATAGAACTCTCATACCTTCTAGAAGACCACTCTTTTGCCAATGATACATTATCATGGACCCCACTTCTAAGGCCTTTTTCTTTTTAACAAAATAGGGGCAAAAGGCTTTATTTCGCTTGTGCTTTAATCAATACAACTATTAGACAGAAGGCCTCTGTGAAGTCAGAAAAAAAAATTAGGTTTCACCAAGAATTAATTTCACTATGACCATCAAGTTAAAGAACCTAAATCCCAGAAATGACTGCATGTGTAGGCTATGTGATCAACTCAAACTATCTACCGTTTAAATAGAATTGATGGTGCAATAAAGGGTGGAAAGTCAAACTGTGCCGGATGAAACTGTTGACATAGAGCAAAATCTCTGCTTCTCTACAAAGGATTTTTTCTACAAACCCAGCTTCATGCTCTTGACAGCTGTGTGCTACTGGGATCTTAGGGAGCTAGAGCTGGGAGGTCTTTTCAGCACCCCAGGCCTCCCAATCCTTCCCTTCAACCACCCTAGGCCTCTTTAAACTGACTCAAATAACTGTGATGTCAGTTTCATTTTCATGGCAGCCAAGACGACTTAATGGGCTTATGATTAGACAGATCTGAGATGGCCTTGAGTTTGAGAGTCTTCAAGACACGAGGGGAAAGTTTCTCAATTAGACAGTGCCCTGCTTTAGTCCATCTTCCTGACTCCAGCTCATTCCCAGCTCTTCTGATTCCTTATTTTTAGGGGTTAAATGAAAGCACTCATAAGTGGAAGCATATTAAAAAAACACTTTTTTTCCACTGAGGAATGAAATGTGACTAGATGGTGAAATGTCTTTGCATGAGCGGCTGTTCAGATTGCTTTCTTTCTCATCATCATTCATGTATAGGAACACTGTGAACTCACTGAAGGTTGGGAATAATGTTTACCTTGTCATCTAAAATATATTATTCTTTCTACCTTAATATTGATGATTGTTTTACCAGTTTTCTAAAACTTGAGGATTAATTTATCCACCTGCTCCTGAAATAAGGACTTCCCTATAGCTCAAATGGTAAAGAATCTGCCTGCAATGCAGGAGACTAGGGTTCGATCCCTGGGTGAGGAAGATCCTCTGGAGAAGGGAATGCAATACACTCCAGTATTCTTGCCTGGAGAATCCCACGGACAGAGAAGCCTGGTGAGTTACAATCCGTGGGGTCACAGAGTCAGATATGATAACACATACACGTAACTCCTGAAATATAATTTAGGATATTAACAGTATACTTCCGTCCTAGGGATCTATTTGAAATTTTTATTAACTTTAATCCTAAATTATCTGTACTTCCACTTGAATTTTACACCATAAACACCTTTAATGGCAATCCTATGTAGAACCTGGTATCCAAACTACAAGTTCTTGAGGTAGGTTGTTCTTTGAGGTAGTTATAAAATCTGGGAAGGATAAAAGCCAATTTTATTGCCTCTTGGGTTGCAAGTTCATATATTTATCTTTGATTAGAAAACTACCACTTTAGTTCAGCTTTACTTGATAATATTTTTCACACTGGGGTGAAGTTAACACATTCTTTGCATACATTTTAATGGGTTTATGTGTAGAGTTAAGAGCAGAATAGTGTTAATTTTCTGTTAATTTTACCTGAAAGTAAGTTAATAAAGAAAATCTTGCTCTCTTGCTAAGCAAAGATGTGCTTGCTGACCTGTCTGATGGGCACCAGCTCTGTAGATATCTGAAATCTGAATCTATGCTCAGACGTCTAATTAGCCACAATAGAAGAATTCTTTAAATTTTATATGAATACCTACTCAACTGCATAACAGAAGTTTTAATATGCCTCCTATTTATTGAGTGATTCTTATAATACTCCACCTCTTTTGTCCAGGCTTTGAAGTAAAAAAGGACTTTATAGAGAGAACCTTAAAGAAATTTCTGCTCAAGATAAATGAATAGAGAGTAACTGCAAAGTAACTTATAAGCATGCTTACAAATTAAATCTACCTATTAAACACAAATACAGTGCATATAAACATATGCTAGGTGGTAGCTGTATTAGGGAATTCTCAGGGGTTGTTTTAGTTCAGAGAAACCTTTTAAAAGTTTGGAGTTATTTCTGTAATAGTTGAATTAGGTTTTCATGCTTTTGCAGACTGCATATAGGGAGCCCTGCATGTGATTAAGCTCTGAGCTGGAGGAAAGAGAAAGAAATGATGGTCTTTAAATTTTTAAACAGTAGTTTAATATTGTTTTATTCAATGGGTGATTTCAAAGATGGGAAGTCACTCCTTAAATAACCTTGGCCATTTTCTGCCAAGAAGCTCACTTTTGGGAATTTTAATCTCCTAATATTCAGAAGATACTCTATTCTTACTTCGGTCGTACAGAACATTTTGTCCTTTTCTTTTTCCAAGAGCTTGAACTGGAATAATTCACTAAATCCCAGCTCCTGTTATTAAGTGACATTGCACTTCTGAACCAAACCCCAAATATTCATGCAGAGCTTATTAATAGGACACATTTAATGGGCTCACGCCTCTATTTGAGAACCAATCACCTGTTTGTTAGCTTCTCTGTGTCCTTGCTGTTTTTGCTTGTAACATTTATTTTTCTTAATGTAAACTGCTTTTGCAAAGTATTCTGATGAGACTGAGTACATTCAGCATGGTAGGGCCATAGACAAAGTATTCCGAGCAATTTCTTTTCATGGAACTTACACCATGGATGGCATACACTTAAGAATGAATTCTCCAAGAAACAAGCCCAAATTCCTACATGCATGATGCAGGTGAGAGAAATGAGTAAAGCAAGTCAGGTTGGGACTAAAAACTCCTACAGCCCACGTGCTTTCTAAAGAGGGACTGCTCCTAAGGGCCAGGAGACTATTGAATTTAACGATTTTTCCAAAGAAGCTTAAAATCTAGATTTCTTTTTTGAGAAACTTCCCTCTTGTTAAATGTTATCATCTATTTCAAATTATTTACAATATTGGATAGATTCCACAAAGCATACCTACAGGCAGGATATGGCCAAGGGATTTTTGGCCAGGTATTTTTTCCTTTTGCCAATCTAACCAGTATTTTTACCAATAAGGGTAAATAAACTTCATGGAGAAGAAATGGCTTGACTGTATTTGGAGGAAGTGCCACACAGGCACTCATAGTTCCTATCTGCTCCTCCAGGCTTAACTAACTGTCCACCATTTTTCTCTTTCATTTCAAATCCTTGGATGTTCTACATATTCCCTCCCAAAATTCTGTTTTTACTGCTGCAATTACTTCACTGAATTTTATCTACTTAGATCCTTTTACTCCCCTTTTTTTTTATTGCTATTAATACTTCTCTTGCTATGGATATCTTGTTACGGCTATGCTAGTTGATGAAGTATGTAATATTCTCACTTCTACACTATTCTGAAATTATTGAAATTTGTAGGAAAAACATGTCCCTTAGCTGAGAAAAGATAAAAGATATCATTAATAGAATATTTACATGTCCTTGAGTTAACATGGTCTCAAAGTTCCAAAATATCTTATTAAAGTATCTTTAATCATAGCCATTAATGATGACAACTCAAGTAAACCCATTCTTCATATTAGTTTTCAACAATTTTATCGGGCTCTACTATCAATCTTAATATATCAGTTCCAAAAATTAAAGTACATTATTATATTAGCATTGAAAGAACAGGCAAAAGTATAATACACAAATATATTGCATTCTTTTTCATTGATGTAAAACTTGGTGGTATAAAGAATAAAAATCAAATACATATGTCTGGAATGAGAACTTCTTCACCAGTACATGGAAAATCAGAAAGAAAAAGCAAAATGAAAACTGAAAAAAAAAACAGTCAGATTTTTTAAACCTCACCAATAATAATAAAAGGAGGGGGAAAAAACAGTTTAAAGGAAATAGAGATGCAAACATCTGAGAGAAAATGGAAACAGATAAAACATGATGAGCTTATTCAGAGAGTGGGGCACAGCTCTGGCTACACACTGGAATCATCTGGGAAGCTTCAAAAAGAGCAAAGCTAAAAAAAAAAAAAGAGTAAAGCTTGCTCCACCTTAGGCCAATTCAATTAAATGCGCTGGGCTGAGCCTGGGCATCAGTGTTTAAAAGCTCTGCAAGCATAGTTCAAATATGCAGTCAGGTTTGAAAAGCAATTGACTAAAGAAAGATGGAGAAAAACAAGAAAAGCTAGTGAAAGTTTGGCTAGAGAAGTGAAAGACAACTGAGAAATGGCTTTTAGAATAATTTCAAAATTCTAACAAGTGGGCACATGTTAAGTTAAAAGACTATGCAAATACTAAAAGTAACAAAAAGTACATTCGTGTCCATTTCCCCTTCGGTTAAAAACACTGGTATTTACTCTATATGTTTAAGCAGTTTTATATTTCAAATTGGTAATTTCCTACCCTTACCTCTATTAGAAAGTTGACTCAGCTGCTGGTTGTGATATATTTTTCAAACTAACAATACAAACAATTGTGCACACTTGGACATAAGCATCCATGAAGTTCAATTTGTACAACCAGAGATTTGCCCTCTTCTTATTCTGTACCTTGTAAATTGTTCCTTTGAAAATTAAGTCTTAAAATCAAATAAGAGTGGTCATTGAAAGATAATTTTTCAAATAGCCAGTTCATTCAATTGGAAACAAAACATTGATTTCAAGTTATTGAAACTTCAATTGTGGCACATTTCGAGGTAAAGCAGATCTGTAAACCAACAAATTATTTAAAGCCAAAAGTCACTTAAAAATGTATTGTCAGAAAGTGGCATTTCTGAGGAAAAAGTGAATTAACCTAATAGTTAAGTGGAATTAATAATGAATTGATTTTCCTAAAACGAATTCCATTATGAAGGTGAGTCAGCCTTTTCAACATTTTCTGGGTTAACATCGCAGTTGCTTTTCCATGTTGATTTCCCACAATCCTTTCCACAACTAGGGAGAGTCTGTGGTAGCCTCTATAAAAGCAATCCGCTCCATCCTTCAGAGCAGATTATATCCTAAAGTCTTTCCTCTGGAGAAACATCCTTTAATATTTCTACTCAACTATGCTTTCTTCATGATTTCTACCATTTTTTCAACCAGGTCACGAAAATTATCATCCAATATGAAAGAGCTGTTAAATCTCAGGATGAGAATACATGTATTTTGAAACAGGAGGCTAGTGGTTGCATGGTGAACAGAAGCAACACTATATTATATCTGGGCTCAGTTTATGGTAGACGTCGATGAAACGGTGCTTGGATTCTCAAACTGGGATTAGATCACTGATTTTTTTTAAAAAAATGACATCCTACCTTTATATTCAAAGTACTTAGGTGGTCTACAATAAAAATATAAATAACAAACCAGTAAAATATTAATAAGAATGAACCAGTCCATCCTGAAGGAGATCAGCCCTGGGATTTCTTTGGAAGGAATGATGCTAAAGCTGAAACTCCAATACTTTGGCCACCTCATGTGAGGAGTTGACTCGTTGGAAAAGACTCTGATGCTGGGAGGGATTGGGGGCAGGAGGAGAATGGGACGACAGAGGATGAGATAGCTGGATGGCAACACTGACTCGATGGATGTGAGTCTGGGTGAACTCCAGGAGTTGGTGATGGACAGGGAGGCCTGGCGTGCTGCGATTCATGGGGTCGCAAAGAATCGGACACGACTGAGTGACTGAACTGAACTGAACCAAAAAGAAATGTTTTTTAATGAAAGGTAAAAACACCTTAAATTAGTCAGTGTAGAGAGCAAAAAATTTATGGTTGATATGACCATTTCCTCTACCAACACAGTGACAACTGTGAGAAATAAGTGGATTCTTTGGGGAAAAGAATTCCAATTTGTTATTCAAAAGCATTAAGTATATTTTGAAAAGGGGAAGGGTAATGCTCAGGAGTAAATGAAAAGTGGCAAAGCACATCCAAATCATGATGCAGATCTCTATGCAAATTAGCACGAGTTAAAATACGCCCTGGAAACTGCAGTAGTAAGCTCTCTAATACATTTGTTAAACTTGTTTACTCTGTGTCTCAAAATTATCCTGAGTCATTGTTAAGACACATTTCTTTTAAATATCCATTAAATGTACTATAACTGTATTACATTTGAAACAACACTCTGTGATACAGATGTAACCATAAAATAATACTCACTTTCTCCAATAACCCAGATCCCTCAGGAAAGCTAAATTTGGGAAACTTTATGCATAACAAAATACTTTCTATTTATTCTCAATTTCTTCCTGAATAAAACATTTGAAAACTAAATATCTAAGACATAAAGAGGCACACTTGATTTGGAAACTCTTTGACTTTTTTTTTTCAACATTTGATAGATATTTTATGTTTTCTTGGATTTTTTAAAAATTGAAGTATAGTTGACATACAATGTTGTGTTGGTTTCTGGTGTTTAGCAAAGTAATTCACATATATGTATATGCATTTTTTCTTTTTCATTATAGATTATTATAAGATACTGAATATAGTTCCCTATGCTATACAGTAGGCCTTTGTTGTTTCTTTTATATATAGTAGTTTGTATCTGCAAACTCCTAAATTTATCCCTCCCCTCCCTCTTTCCCTTTTGGTAAACATAAGTGTGTTTTCTGTGTCTGTGAACTGTCTATTCAAGTTTCTGGTAACCTAGAACTGCCCTAAAAAAATAAAGTCTATTATTTTTTTAAAAGGAGAAAGACATTTGAAGAATAAATGAATTCAATGCCCAACTTTGCACAGGCAATTTTATCAGAACCCTAAATTATCCATGTCCTTGAGTAGTTAGTTCAAGTTCCATACTTGAAGAAGTTCTCAGTTCAAGAACACTGTAGAAATGCCACAAATTCCAGCTCTGTCCTTCCTAGCATCTCCTCCGTTCAACGCTTTTGTTTCTCCTTATGATTGCTGCCCTCACTAGCCAGAGTCTTGCTAGATCCTGCATCCTGGGAAGGGCCAGGCAGGCTATGCCTGTCTTGACTCTAATTAGCATATTGGTTGCTGCAATCTCTAAGGAAAATTTTGCATCAAATGTAATTTTCTATTGCCTGTGGCATTCTGGCTTCCTTTAGCCCCCAAAGAATTGAGCTCTGAACAGTATCCCTGCTGTGTTTACATGCAGAGACCCTCCACTGTGTGATCCTGCTGCAATTAAGTGGTAATGTGGGTGCCTGCTCAGTCACTTCGGTCACGTCCGACTCTTTGCAAATTTATGAACTGAAGCCTGCCAGGCTCCTCAGTCCCTGGGATTCTCCAGGCAAGAGTACTGGAGTAGGTTGCCATGCCCTCCTCCAGGGGATCTTTCCAATGTAGGTATTGAATGTCTCCTGCTTTACAGAGTGATTCTTTACCACTGACCAACAGGGAATCCCAAATAAGTGGTAACATCTACACCTAACTCAGGCAGCGCACGGAGGTCTTTGCTCTATTTTGGTACAAATGATGTGCTAAGTGGCTGAAGGAAAAACATAGACTCTCTGTTTTCACATTTTCTTCAATGACTGATCGTATTTCATTGAAACCTAGACTCGAGGTTTTGTTAGTTTTTTTTTTAATTGTTATTTGTATAGAAGATTTTTGATATCACCAATTTAGGAAGAAATTATGTGTACAGAATTGAGTATCTAAATAGAAAAGATGTGAGGGACAATTCTCTTCAGCAACCAACCCTCCAGCTATACTCTTCTCAAGGTATTCATAATATTGATTCATCAAAAAAACATAGCTCAAATTTGAACAAGCACATAGCCCATAAAGTATTCTGAATATGAAGACAGACTCTAAAAGGTATAACACAGCCAACCCCAGTTACATCATTAGTCCAATATTCAATGACCCTTTGAGTTCAGAGTATAAGGCAACTGCTGCACCTTCAGATCACTGTCTCTCAGAAGGGATAAATGTTGGAATACACCAAGCACAGAGTTTCAGTGCTGTAGAGATAAAAGAGGCGTTGCATATCAACTAGTCACATTCCCGCTTCCTTCTCCATAACAGATGTGGACACTCAATACCAAAAACACTGAGCATTCAACATGTCACAGCAAGTGACGTCAAAGACAAGCCTAGAACTTACAGATTACTTGAGTCACAGGCATTCCCCTATCTGTTTTCTTCTGTCTCTCTTAGGGGCAGGGCATGTTTCTATTGTATTATACTCTCCTCTGCCTCTCCTTTCCATCTTCAAGGTGGTCAGACTCCACAACATTATAACCATCTAGCTAGGATGGGGTGGGGGTGGGGTGCTGCTGCTGCTGCTAAGTCGCTTCAGTCGTGTCCGACTCTGTGCAACCCCATAGACAGCAGCCCACCAGGGGTGGGGTGGGGATGCTTAAAAGAGAAGCTGCTCAGGCGGCTGGGTTCTGGCTGGGGAAGAACCACAGCAGAACTGCAGCCACACCTAAATAAGTGTGCTCCAGTGGAGTTTACCACTAGCACTAATCTGAAGGCTGATTTCACAGCCTCCCTGCTGCATGCTAGATAACTCTCAATTCCTCTGTAGTTTAAGCCTCAGAGGATGCAGGTTACATATGAAGTAAGCACCACCATCTTGAAGTGATGCAAGTTATACCTCAAGCTCCCTTAGGTTGCCAAGTGAAAAAGGCAATCGACTCAACGCTGGGTTGTGAAAACAGTGTGCTGTCATTTTGATTACAGTCAGTAAACAGTCTGTGGTTGCCTGGAAAGAAACTGCCTAAAGCACAAGGCACCAGCAAGCAGGAGGAGAGACGTGGCTGGGGGCAACTTGCAGGGCTCTCTATTATGGCTGAAGCAAAACTGACATTACGATAGAAATGGATCAAGGGCTGTTTACTGGGCTGAGAACTTTATTTGCTTTCTATTTTCCTTGATGCCAGTTTACTTCAAAATAGAAAGCTTTCTATAATTCTGGATATATTCTGATTTAGATGTTTAAATGTGTTTAAATGTTACCTTCCATGTTTCTCTGTCTCTTACACACACACACACACACACACACGCAGAAACACACAATGTTCACTTTTGTTTCTTGGTCCAAAATCCTAGGAATTAAAGACGAAAACAACCATCTAACCAAGTAAAACAGAAAATGATAGACAGAGTGTGCCTCTCCCTTTTAGAGCATCTCAGAACAGGGGATTGCCTGCTTTCTTAATTCATTTGTTAGTAGGTTTGATCATTTGGTGGATGGAAAAGGAATAGGAGAAAGGTATACACTGAACCAGCACTCATCACTACAGATATGAGATGAACATATGTACTTTGACAATTTCTAGATGATAACATTAAAAAAAGACAAAAGAAACAAGTGAAATTAAGGTTACTAATGCTGGTTTTTTTTTTAAATTTAAGCCAATATCCAAAAATATTATCATTTCAGATTTGGCACTAGCTATAATTTAAGTGTTCAATTCCTACATGTGACCAGAGCTAACACACTGGATAGGGCACTAGCAGAATTTGTTTTAGGTAATAATATTCAGAAGATATCTAATAATATCCTGCTGACTGTGGTAGATAAGCAATAAAATCTTTATCTTCAAGAAATTTAAAATGTAGAAGAAATAAGGCACATCCTTAATAAAAGCAGAAGCCAGAGTATTATAATTATTATATGAATTTTAAAGACAATCTGTGCAAGTTGTTGGAGTTCAGAGGAAGGCAAAACAACTTCTGACTCAGAATTTAGGTATGATGAGCCTTGGCGTATAGGTAGGATTTTAACAGGCAGTAATTGGTGGTGAGTGAGAATTCAGGCAGAGGGAAGGTTTCTGAAAGTCAGAGGCCAGAGACGGGACTTTCGGGGAATGGCAAACATACATTTGACTAGGGAGGAGCACACATGTAGGAGAGCATGTAAGATGAAGCTGGAGAAACAAATCAGTAAATTATTTTTTAGGGAGAGCCTCTGATTTTTACTTTTTCTTGAGAAACCTATATGCAGGTCAGGAAGCAACAGTTAGAACTGGACATGGAACAACAGACTGGTTCCAAATAGGAAAAGGAGTTCGTCAAGGCTGTATATTGTCACCCTGCTTATTTAACTTATATGCAGAGTACATCATGAGAAACGCTGGACTAGAAGAAGCACAAGCTGGAATCAAGATTGCAGGGAGAAATATCAATCACCTCAGATATGCAGATGACACCACCCTTATGGCAGAAAGTGAAGAGGAACTCAAAAGCCTCTTGCTGAAAGTGAAAGTGGAGAGTGAAAAAGTTGGCTTAAAGCTCAACATTCAGAAAACGAACATCATGGCATCTGGTCCCATCACTTCATGGCAAATAGATGGGAAACAGTGGAAACAGTGTCAGACTTTATTTTTGGGGGCTCCAAAATCACTGCAGATGGTGATTGCAGCCATGAAATTAAAAGACGCTTACTCCTTGAAAGGAAAGTTATGACCAACCTAGATAGCATATTCAAAAGCAGAGACTTTGCCAACAAAGGTCCGTCTAGTCAAGGCTATGTTTTTTTCTGTGGTCATGTATGGATGTGAGAGTTGGACTGTGAAGAATGCTGAGCACCGAGGAATTGATGCTTTTGAACTGTGGTGTTGGAGAAGACTCTTGAGAGTCCCATGGACTGCAAGGAGATCCAACCAGTCCATTCTGAAGGAGACCAGCCCTGGGATTTCTTTGGAAGGAATGATGCTAAAGCTGAAACTCCAGTACTTTGGCCACTTCATGCGAAGTGTTGATTCATTGGAAAAGACTCTGATGCTGGAAGGGATTGGGGGCAGGAGGAGAAGGGGACGACAGAGGATGAGATGGCTGAATGGCATCACCATCAATGGACGTGGGTTTGGATGAACTCCGGGAGCTGGTGATGGACAGGGAGGCCTGGAGTGCTGTGATTCATGGGGTCGCAAAGAGTCGGACACGACTGAGCAACTGAACTGAACTGAACTGAAGAAAAAAAAGACACTGGATTTGGTGGCATGATTACTAGCCATGTGACTTTGGACGTCTTATTATCCTCTGAATCCTATTGTTTCCTTATCTGCAAAATGAGGACAATAATCACCTTTATCTCATAGAGTTACTGTCAAGATAAAAATGAGCTAATCAGTGCCTGGCACAGAGCAAGTCAGTGTCCTCTATTATCATTACTATTCCTTCTCTAAGATATTTTGAGGTGTGGAATTCTTTGAGGAAAATATTCATTCCTCACTTTGCTTTGTATTAAAGAGGGTCTGATAAACTCAGCATGTTGTTGTTTAGTCGCTGAGTTGTGTCTGACTCTTTGAGATCCCATAGACTGTAGCCCAGGCTTCTCTTTCCATGGGATTTCCCAGGCAAGAATACTGGAGTGTTGCCATTTCCTTCTCCAGGGAATCTTCCTGACCCAGGGATGGATTGGACCCAGGTCTCCTGCATTGGCAGCAGATTCTTCACCCCTGAGCCACCAGGGAAGCCCAAACTCAGCATACTTAGTCAATAATCTTTGAGGTAAACAGGTTTTGAATGTATGTATGTGATCTAGAAGAAATACAATTACATAATTAGCAAATATTGTGCCTATAGAGTATTTGGCTTTTGTTGCTTTTCTATGTTTTACCATCTTCATGGCTATATGACACAAAACTACGTTACTTTATTTACCTAACCAATCTTATATGAGTGGATATTTCAGTTTTTTTCTAGACTTTGCTGTTATAAAATATGCTACCTAAATAGAATACAAGACTTTCTAAAGAGTAGTTGTAGGCTGAATTTGAAATAGCAAATCTAAGTAAAAAGTTTAAATCTTTATAAGAAACTAACATTAAGTAATTCATTTATTCAAAAAATATCTGTTGAGCACCCACTATGTGCCATGCACTGTTCTAAGTACTTGGGATTCACTGGTGAACAAAAGGGACCAAGAAAGGAATATTCCAGCCCCTTTAAGTCTTATGTTCTACCCAGGAAAAATAGAAAGTGAATAACAGACATTATAAATCAGTTAATTATATAGTACATAATAAGGTGATAAGTGCTTTGGAAACAATAAAGTGGGGTAAGGAGATGGAGGGGAAGCATAGAAGGTCTCTTTGAAAAGGTAAAGTTTTGACCAAGACTTGCAGATGAGAAAGTTAGGTTATCCAGAGGAAACAACACTCCTAGGAGACTGAGCAGTATATCTGCGTTTGGCAGGTGCAAAGGACAGCCAGTAGCCAGTGTGACTAGAGAGGAGTGAGAAAAAAGGAGAGCAATGAGTTCAGGATGAGTTCAGCAAGGTAACTGGAAAGCCATTCATAAGGTCTTAGAGGCAATAATACAGAGTTTGGCCTTTTCTCTGGGTAGCTCCTGTAGGCTCCTGCACAGAGAAATAACTCGATTTGTTTTCTCTTTTCCCCAAATCACTCTGACTGCTGGGTGAAAATAGGCTCCATGGGAGTCAGGCTGGAATCAGGGAGACGCTTACAAAGCTATTGCAGGCTTCTGTGAAATACTGCCATAAATCATTTTAAGCTTCCAGGTTCAGAAGAATTACACCACAGGACATTAAACAAATAAACAATGAGACTGAAGAAGCTATGGCTATTATCTTTGAGAAATCATAAAAATGAGAACAGTATGACTGGCACATATGCTTCTAAGTTCAACAACAAAAAACAGAACAAACAAACAAACAAAAAAATTTCTGGATTCTATCAGCCAGTCATTGTCAAAATGGGATTCCTGGGCTAACATCATCAGCATCCTCTGTGTGCTTATTAGAAACACAACATTTGGGGCTTCACCTGTATCTACAAGCAACTCTGGGGTAGAACCTGGCAAGCTGTGATTTACTAAAAGCCCTACAGGTGATTCTGATGCTAAATTTTGAGGACCACTGACACTCTAATGGTGAAACTAGATGCCAGAAGGAGCCTTTTCAGTTTTAGAATACTGGACTTCCAAGTTCCAATACATCTTTTAAATCATGTATTTAGAGAAATTTAACTTTTATTTATGGAAAAGGAAATGGCAACCCATTCCAGTATTCTAGCCTGGGAATCCCATGGACAGAGGAGCCTGGTGGGCTGCAGTCCATATGGTCACAAAAGAGTCAGACACAACTTGGCAACTGAACAGCAACAACTTTTTGTTTTTATTATATTTTATCTCTTCATAAAAAATAAAGTAAAATGGTACATTATTTTTTCAAAATACATGAGCAACAGGCAGTTGAAGACGATGAAAATGGAGAAAATGTAGATGATTAAACCTGTTCAACATTGCGCATTAATGAAGTCACTGTTTTAGAATGTACATTTAAGCTTCTGAGTCTCAGCCTCAACATTTTTAGAGTAAGGCAGAAATGAATTTAATACAACTCAAAGAAAGAAATCTCAGATTTTAAATTAACTGAGACCTTCATTTAGTCTTCTAATGGTCAAATTTACTCCAGGAGAATCTGAAGTACCCAGAGAAGTAGATGTGTGGTTTTCCTTCCTAGACAAAATTCTCAGTATATTACTTCATAACATCTTGGTGATTTGACCATTTGAAGTTATTTACCTGATAACAGTTTCAAGTCCTAAAACCAAAGGAGCAGCTGGTAGGATAGGGCTATTACAGACGCCAAAAGCCAACCAGCAATCCCATCCAGATGGAAGGAGGTCCCCTCCCCATGGGGAAACACTGCCAGGGACCTGATGACAATAGCTGTGAACTCCTTAGTGTGTGGCTTTGGATTTACTTCAGCCCCTGCACAAAGAGCTAACTGAGTCCCCAGAGTTTTACAGTCGAATGCCTGCCAGAAATGGTTTTGATCTGGAAAATTCTGAAGCAGGTACATTATGTCAACATAAATGAGGATAAAATGGATTGAAAGGAAAGAAAGCTGCATAAATGGCTAAAAATAGCTAAGTGAAATAAAAATGAAAGTCAGTCACGTCCGACTCTTTGGCACCCCATGGACTGTAGCCACCAAGCTCCTCTGTCCAAGGAATTCTCCAGGCAAGAATACTGGAGTGGTTGATATTTCCTTCTCCAGGGGATCTTCTAGAGTGAGGGATTGAACTCAGGTCTCCTGCTTGCCAGGCAGATTCTTTACTGTTGCGTGAGTTACCAGGAAGCCTCCAAAATCGTTCAGTTTAGTTCAGTTGCTCGGTCATGTCCGACTCTTTGCGACCCCATGAATCACAGCACACCAGGCCTCCCTGTCCATCACCAACTCCCGGAGTTCACCCAGACTCACATCCATTGAGTCAGTGATGCCATTCAGCCATCTCATCCTCTGTCGTCCCCTTCTCCTCCTGCCCCCAATCCCTTCCAGCATCAGAGTCTTTTCCAATGAATCAACACTTCGCATGAGGTGGCCAAAGTACTGGAGTTTCAGCTTTAGCATCATTCCTTCCAAAGAAATCCCAGGGCTGATCTCCTTCAGAATGGACTGGTTGGATCTCCTTGCAGTCCAAGGGACTCTCAAGAGTCTTCTCCAACACCACAGTTCAAAAGCATCAATTCCTCGGTGCTCAGCCTTCTCCACAGTCCAACTCTCACATCCATACATGACCACAGAAAAAAACATAGCCTTGACTAGACGGACTTTGTTGGCAAAGTAATGTCTCTGCTTTTGAATATGCTATCTAGGTTGGTCATAACTTTCCTTCCAAGGAGTAAGCGTCTTTTAATTTCATGGCTGCAGTCACCATCTGCAGTGATTTTGGAGCCCCAAAAAATAAAGTCTGACACTGTTTCCACTGTTTCCCCATCTATTTCCCATGAAGTGATGGGACCAGATGCCATGATGTTCGTTTTCTGAATGTTGAGCTTTAAGCCAACTTTTTCACTCTCCACTTTCACTTTCAGCAAGAGGCTTTTGAGTTCCTCTTCACTTTCTGCCATAAGGGTGGTGTCATCTGCATATCTGAGGTGATTGATATTTCTCCCTGCAATCTTGATTCCAGCTTGTGCTTCTTCCAGTCCAGCGTTTCTCTGATGTACTCTGCATAGAAGTTAAATAAACAGGGTGACAATATACAGCCTTGACGTACTCCTTTTCCTATTTGGAAACAGTCTGTTGTTCCATGTCCAGTTCTAATTGTTGCTTCCTGACCTGCATACAGATTTCTCAAGAGGCAGATCAGGTGGTCTGGTATTCCCATCTCTTTCAGAATTTGCCACAGTTTATTGTGATCTGCACAGTCAAAGGCGTTGGCATAGTCAATAAAGCAGGAATAGATGTTTTTCTGGAACTCTCTTGCTTTTTCCATGATCCAGCAGATGTTGGCAATTTAATCTCTGGTTCCTCTGCCTTTTCTAAAACCAGCTTGAACATCAGGAAGTTCACGGTTCACATATTGCCGAAGCCTGGCTTGGAGAATTTTGACCATTACTTTACTAGCGTGTGAGATGAGTGCAATTATGCGATAGTTTGTGCATTTTTTGGCATTGCCTTTCTTTGGGATTGGAATGAAAACTGACCTTTTCCAGTCCTGTGGCCACTGCTGAGTTTCCCAAATTTGCTGGCATATTGAGTGCAGCACTTTCACAGCATCATCTTTCAGGATTTGAAACAGCTCAACTGGAATTCTATCACCTCCACTAGCTTTGTTCATAGTGATGCTTTCTAAGGCCCACTTGACTTCACATTCCAGGATGTCTGGCTCTAGGTGAGTGATCACACCATCATGATTATCTGGGTCGTGAAGATCTTTTTTGTACAGTTCTTCTGTGTATTCTTGCAAATAGTTAAAGGATAAACTAAAGAGGCAAAATAAGATTTAAAAACAATGGACACCTACCTTTTTTAGAGTAAAGTTACTATCATACTCTTTGAATAACAACTTCCTCATTCATGGTATAAAGAATTCCCCTTAATTTCTGAACTGCTAAAATTCTTTTAAGATAATTTCAAGACAAAAATTAAACACTGGACTAGAAGAAATTAAAGGATAAATCAATTGTTAGGATAAACTTACACAAAAGGAAATATAAAACTCATCTCTAGAAAATTCAACTGTTGGTATTAATATTACAATTAATAATATTAACAGTATAAATAAAAATGAGCTAAGAAAAATAAAATTAAAGCAAAGTTCCTCAGCTGGTGACATCTACCCTTTTTAGAGTAAAGTTTCTGTCATACTCTTTGAATAACAACTTCCTCATTCATGGTATAAAGAATTTCCCTTAATTTCTGAACTGCTAAAATTCTTTTAAGATAATTTCAAAGGCAGGCTATCCATTTTGGGGGGATCTGTAGGTCCAATACTTATATTAAATAATCTGAAAGTATAGTTTCTAAATCATCTTATCTCATCACCATCTTAATGGAATTCACTGAGTTCAACTACTTTAACCATTAGTATAAGTCTTATTAGATTAAACCTTGTATGGGTCTTCTGTGAAATTAAATTTAAGATATCTGCTAAGCATGTTATGTAGTATCCCTTGATAGCAAAACTTCTTCCCTCAGTTTGGTTCTTGGAGAAAGATTGTCTTTTTATACACAGTGTTTAAGAATCTTTTTGTTTTGTTTTGTTTCCTAAAATAAAATCAGATACATATGATTCTGTGTACTTCCACTTTTCCTTACCTATTGGGAACATAAGCGCTAAATTCCAGCCTTGATTGTATAAAGTGACCATCTCATATTCATAGTAATCTCTACTCTTTCCTTTCAGAATAACCTTCTTAAACTGTACTCAATGTGCCATTTCCATCAAATTAATCTAAGGTACTATTTTAAAATGCAGATCCCTGGGTCTTGCCCAAGACTAATTTTTTCAGAATCTCCATAGATTGAACCCAGAAGTCTACAGATTTAATAAGCAGTCCAAGTGATTCTTATGCTCACTGAAGTTCAGAACTGATTTAAAGAATCCTCATTCTCTTCTTAACTCAAGTAGTCCTATTTTATCTTACAATTAATCTATAAACCGTGGTCTTCTTCGAATGATGAGTGAGATAGAGATCTTATTAAGACATAATACAACTCAAAGTATTGGACCTAAATTGGAGTGTGAAACCATATGCAGAAATCACTATTTCCCATGTGTACTCGAGACTGAAAAAAATCTCTCCCATTTGGAGCCCAGGCCATGAGATATATTTTCTCTAATCCGTGAATCAGTGATTTTCACAAGGGGAGGGTGAAGAATAAGAACTCAAGCGAATCAGAACTTTCTGGCATGCTTTTTCAAACTCCACTCTTCTGTTCATCCTGAAGTTCTTAGTTTCTCTTTGATATTTAGTCCTCCCAACTTCACCCCCGCACCAGAGAAAAGGCTGAAAATGTTTCCAGAGAAAAGACTGCACATAATTTAGAATATCTAAATTTGATATTTTAGTTGTTTAATACCATGCTCATTATAAGTCAGGATGAAGATCAAGGTATTGAAAACTCAGTTATTTACATGCTGTGAAGGAGAGAAGTAGTGTTTATTAGCCTGTGACTTAAAGTAGAAGCAACTAACATTTATTTAAGGACTATAAATTTAACAATGTAATACTTGAATGAAATTTAATGCTTCAAGATCTGATGATGGGTATTAGTAAAGTAATAATAACTATAATACTGTTATTCCTATTATTGCTACTTCTATTACTACTAAAACCTCCAGCTTTTATGGAAAACCTACTTTATACCAGCTATTGTACAAATGACTCTACATGCATGTGTGTATGTGTGAAGATCATTTAATTCTAACAACAACCCTCTTTCCATGGGTATTATAGTTTCCATGAACAGAGAGGAAACTAAAAATTGGACTGGTCAGGTAACATGTTCAATGTTAAACAGCTAGCAAATGGCAGAGCCAGGTCTGTGTTGCTACCAAGTGAAAGAGAGGAAAGACAAAGGCCAGATCACAAAGGCACCGGCACACTTTCCTAAGTATAACTCACTAAGAAGCACTTATAAAGTTTAATAAGGATAAGATACATATTTTTAAAAGATCACTCTGATGACAGATTAAAGAAGAGATTTGTTGTTTAGGAGTGAGTTCTCCTCTGGAGATGAAGATGAAAAAAAAAAACAACTATGTATTAAATAAAAAGGTGACATTTAATGGGACTTTTTTTTTCACAGTAAATTGTAAAAAGAGATTCATTCATGAGGATCCAGACTGGTTTGCCATGTAAGATTTGTATACATGAAATGAAGTCTTTTAAAAAATACTAATTGCTGATTTAAATCAGGGATACTGATTGGGTATCCCTGGTGGCTCAGATGGTAAATAATCTGCCTGCAATGTGGGAGACCTGGGTTTGATCCCTGTGTTGGGAAGATGCCCCTGGAGGAGGAAATGGCAACCCACTCCAGGATTCTTGCCTGGAAAATCCCATGGACAGAAGAGCCTGGTTGGCTACAGTCCATGGGGTCGCAAAGAGTCAGACACAACTGAGTGACTAACACTTTCACTTTCATATATCATCCTTCTAAATAATCATTGGTTTAACTAGGCTTAGCCATTGCTAATGGTTATAGCCGGAAGGACTATGACATCAGATTGATATATATTACGCCTTGGTTTAACATGCTGGTTTTTTTCACCTCTGCTTATCTAAAATTTATTCATAGAAGCCATTGAATAAAGTTTATTGGTCTTATCTTAGCAAATAAAATGGGATTTTAGGTGGAGAGGAAAAGGAATTAGGATAATAACCCATAACCTCCATGTGTACCGTACACTCCAAGGGTCTACCTCTTTGATCTTTCTGGTATTTGAAGAAAAGAAGCAAAGGGGCAGTAAAGAGAGGAGAGGAGGGAAGGAAGTAGGAGGTGAAGAACAGGCAGATGCCCTGGAGCTCCAGTCTGTCTTCAGAAGGACTGGAATCAAGGTTGCCACTGAAGGAGGTGAGTCCCATGCCCACTGCAGGATCCTGACAATGGTTCCCGGTCCCATCATCCCTTGAGCACACAAGGGTACGCTGCTCATAAGGCTCACACAACATGTTTTGTGTGAATCCTGATTTCTTGATCTAGGACTATAAGTAAACAAAGTGCATACAAAATCCAGATCCAGAAACAGAGTACCCATATCAATCCAAATGTCAAAGGTGCTGGATTCACCTCACCTGTGTTCTCTTTCTTCACAGGTCATGGAGCAAGGACGGTAATGTCAAGCCACATCAGAGTTCATCAGGGATGAGATACCTGTCAAGGATTTGTGGCAGAGTGGCACACTGGAATAAAAACACAGAATCTCTTATAAGGGTCGTATAAGAACAAATGAGATAATTCCCAGAATTGGCCTGGAGTTTTTTCCGGAAAAAGGTGCTGTGACTATCTAAGGTACCTAAACTTCTAGTGGGTCTAAATCGTGTTTGTGCAAAGTAAACTAAAATCTAGTAAACTAACAATGGCAACAGTTTCAGGACAAAAAGGAGGCAGAAGAGGGATTTCCTGCCTCCTTGCTAGTTTGTTCCTCCCAAAGAGAAAAACACTCAAGAGACATGGCAGAGATGACCTCAGGGAGTGGAGAGATGACAAAGGCTATTGATGTAAGTAAAGAGAAACTAAACCAGCATTTTATTTCTTTTTCTCTCAAGAGACACATTCATCTTGTGTATTCAGCAAATTATCCAGGATTGTATTTAGTTGAACTTATTTATTTGGTAATTGCTTCTGTAGGTCATCTATGTGTATAGGATAAAGGACATCTAAATATGTAGTCAGAATTGGACTGTAAGCTGGCTCCTGGACTGGCCAAGTTTTTGAACCTACCGAGGAGTGTTTATCAGTCGCAACTAATGAAAAAAGCTGTCTAAAATTATGTAAGTCAAGAAGGATGTTTATTGAACTAACAAGCAGTGCAGAGGCTGCTTGGGTCCAGGAGGTGAGTGATCCATCAAGAGCCCAAGGGCAGATCTGTCTCTGTGATCTGCCACCCTCAGCGTGTCAGCTTTGCCCTCACAATGGCACGCCTTCTGGTTTTAAGTGCCGGCAGTAGGACCATCATACCCTGATGCAACAATGTCCATAGGACAGAGAACTCTGTTTCCCCCTCAGTCTTTTTTGAGTGAAGAAAACTTTTACAGATGCCAAGTTGGCAGACTTGCCCTCATCTTGTATTGGCCAGAACTGGACCAAATGTCTAATCCTTAACTAATGATAGGCAAGGGGTTTGAAAGAGGTATTGAAGTGGAATGGCTGTTGGGAAGATGAACACAAAATTTACTTCAGTTTGAAAACACAGTAGACAAACTGAGGAGCTGATAAAACCAATGATGCTGATTTGTTTATTACAATATTGGCTTAATTGTCATTATTAGTTAGCAGTGGTCTCTCTGAGCGTATATCTATCTGATAATGATAAAGTCACAGGCAACATCATCTCCTAAAAAATAATAATTATTTCCAAGACAAAAACTGTTCTGAAGCCAGAGATGAACTTCTGCTTTCACATTCAGCTATTTTTTTCAGATGTCTGACATTAAGTCCAGGTAGAAAAAGACCAAAGTAGTTCTTTTATGGACAATCATGTGTTTATCTGACAGGAAGGGAACAATAGTAGAGAAAGTCGAGATTTAATTTGTATTTGGCCATAGTATGGTGATAGCCACACTACAGAGTTACTTTCTCAATAGGCTTGTCCAGACCGTTAGTTAATTTAATTTACCTTTAAATAGCTCCAAAATGTTTAACATACATGTGAACAGGTATCTATTAGATGTGCCTTTTATGTTTATTAATTCATTCCTGTTTGTTTTGTATTTTAAAGCAAAGGTGAGGACTCTATTGCTGTGCTTCTTAGATGGTACCACCCCATTCCTAACATCATACATACATAACAACCTCTGTACATAATAACCTCCTAATAAGGTAGCTGACTCATCGTAATTCCATTTCTGAAGACATGAACTAAAATTCTTCTCATTTTGCAGGCTTGGGACCCAGGCTTTATCCTAAACTATCTGTATTCAAATCCTGACTCCTTATTACTTTTGTAACTTGGACAAATTATCCAACCTACCTATACCTAGGTTTTCCTATCTGTAAAACGGGGAAAATAGTAATAGTAATACCCTCATAGGGTTAAAATGACAATTAAATAAGTTAGTGTACGTAAATTACATGACGTAAATTATCTAAGACATAGTGATCATTCAATTGAGTTTTATCTATTATTTTATTTAATCCTCAAAGTCACTTGGTTACGTAGGCACACCAACAAAGCAATAATTTCAAAACTTTTAAAACATAGACAATAATATTTTATTCAGCCTTGGTGAGTGCCCAGTGGTTATTATTATAATGTGTTGAATGCTATGTGTATGCCTTTGATAAAATATGCTTTTGGTCACACATGCCACTTATAAGCCCTAAACGAAAATTCCTTTGGAAAAAATAATAACTTTATTTAGTAGGAAAATAGTTAATTGGTCCATTCTATCTTTTAGATTATACCTTTCCTATTTCTTTTGTTGATACCAAGAAAACACAGACAGCATCCTGTTCTCACTAATGAAACCAGTCTTTCTCTGACAACTCTCTCTCTTGTCGTCAAGAACATGAAAATATATTCGGATGTTGTTTTTTCCTTCCCTGATCTCTCAAGTTGTATGACACAGAACAACTTTCCTTCCTTGAAGATGGCAAATTTATAGCCTCTGACATAATTCAGTTTCCATGGAAATAGACCAGAACTAATTGATTTTGTCTGTAACGTAATTATAAAAATCCCTACAGAGACGGAGAGAGACTATTGATACTAACAGGCTATAGACCAATACAATTCACCAAACTGTCTTCTGTTCTGGAAAATTAGGCAAGATGAGACTTCACGGGCTAAATGACTAATGGAAAAAATACTTTTGTTTCTGCTGCGGTAGTGCTACGGCATATCTCAAATATTTACTGTGCCATTTTTCTCAGATTCTGATTCACTAACAGTTATTAATTTTGTACTCATTGTATTCGTTGGTTTTACATGTTTTCAGCAGCTTATGTTAGTATCACAGCACACAGATACGTGAGCCTGGAAAACTGATCTGGGTTACACAAATCTATCTTTCTGTACTTATACACAGCTTAGATCTTTAATATCAAATCACACAATAGTAAGATTCAAGATAAAAAATGTCAACAATAATAGGAAAAATCAGTCAAGAACAGAATGTACGGAAAATGTGTCGCTTTAGGGCAACAATCTGTGTTTGTCAATAGATACTTCAATGAAGATTACTTCTCTGTGCCTGTTCCTCATTTATTTTAAAGGCAGGTAGCTGGACTTTTTGTCAAATCCAATGCATGCCTTTTAATTAACTTCTTAGAAATTCCTCTTTTGGCATCTATATAACTGTTCTAATTTCACTGTTTAATATCCTCTGTGTTCCCTCTCTTTAAAAAATGGTAATCACAAGAGTCCTGCTTCTTCATATTTCCAATTTTTTCCTAAATAATGTACTGTGTATTCTTCAGCTTTAATGCTGCTGCTGCTAAGTCACTTCAGTTGTGTCCAACTCTGTGGAATCCCATAGACGGCAGCCCACCAGGCTCCCCCGTCCCTGGGGTTCTCCAGGCAAGAACACTGGAGTGGGTTGCCATTTTCTTCTCCAATGCATGAAAGTGAAAAGTGAAAGTGAAGTCACTCAGTCTCTGACTCTTAGCGACCCCGTGGACTGCAGCCCACCAGGCTCCTCCGTCCATGGGATTTTCCAGGCAAGAGTACTGGAGTGGGGTGCCATTGCCTTCTCCGTCAGCTTTAACTGGTGACTCCTTAATCAACATTTACCCAGCCCAGACAGCTTTCTTGAGTCTCAGATAAATATACATCCAGTTGTCTCACAGGCATCTCAAACTAAATAAAACTCAAGCAGAATTTATTCCTACAAACCTCTACTTCTTGGTTGGGTTAAACTTGAGGCTTAAACCAGAAATCTGGAGATAAACTTGACCCCATAACTCTTCTTCACCCTTCATATCAAATCATCACAAAATCTCATTGGTTTTCTCTTCCTAATTGTGCCTTCAGTACAAACCTCCAGCCATGGTTTGTTTTCTTTCTAACTTATTGAAGACCTTCTATCCTCCAGGCACCTGCTCAGCTTTCAGTGCATTTTCTCATTTAAAGGTTAACATTAACTCTATGAAATATGTGCTGTCATTGCTATCATTACCTTCATAGGGAACCTGGCGAGTATGAAGAATTAAAAAAAAAAAAATTATCACATTGCTAGAACATAGTGGAGCCAGGGCTTGAATGCAGTCCTGACCACCAAGTCCACACCCTTAAGTAGTAAAGCTACAATAAAATTCTCTTGCCCTTTGCTTTAAACCACTGGTGTCCATCTGCTTCCTTTTAGGGAGGCTGTTCTCAAAGGGTGGTTTCAGACACCGGGGTGTTCCTGAGTTTGCTTCAGAGTGTCTGTGAGGTCTAAACTATTTTCTTAAAAAATACCAAATTGTCATTTGCCTTTTTTCACTGCTCTGACATTTGCACCGATAGTGCTAAAGTCATGGAAGTAGAACTGCTAACGCCTGAGCAGGAATCAAGGCAGTGGCACCAAACTGTAGGAGGAGTCCTTGTTTTCTTCACCACAATTTTTGGTAAGGAAAAAAAAAAAAAATGCCAGTTCGCATAAGAACATCTTTGATGAGGCAGTAAAAATTATTAGTTTTATTAAATCTTGACCCTACAGAACACTTATTTTTAATATTCTGTATGATGATAGGGAAAGAATACAGAAAGCATTTCCTCTTGGACTAAGCACTAAAGCTGTCTCAAGGAAAAGAGTTGTGTGACTGTGTCAGTCAAGAACTGAATGCGCATTACTTTTTCGCGGAACACCATTTCCACTTGACAGAAAGAACTGACAAACTCTGGTTATTCAGACTCGGATATTTGGCAGATATTTTCTCAAAAGTGAATAAAGGAAAAACCTGTCACTTCAGGGAAAGCAAATGATAGCAGTTGTTGTCGATGTTAAAATTGGAGCTTTCAAGGGGAAATTGGAATTCTGGAAAACCTGAAGCTGGGAGAACTGACTTATTTGAAAAGACCCTGATGCTGGGAAAGAGAAGGGGACGACAGAGGATGAGATGGTTGGATGGCATCACCAACTCAATGGACATGAGTTTGAGTATACTCTGGGAGTTGGTGATGGACAGGGAGGCCTAGCGTGCTGCAGTTCATGGGGTTGCAAAGAGTCAGACATGACTGAGCGACTGAACTGAACTGAACTGGGAGCTTGACAGTCTCCCAATACATTATGATCTTCTCTAGAGATCAATGGTGATATTAACAAATGCTATTTTTGAATGTTACATGATAAAGTTGGTCAAAATTTGGAAAATCTGCATAGCAATGTGCTGATATTTTCCAAATGATCTATGCATGATGGTACAAAATCCATCCAAAGGGCAAGATCAATCAGAAGTTCACTGATAGTTTTAGATTCCACATAGAAACTAATTTAAGAAACTACCATTTGTAGAGTTTTAATGTTTATCAAAGAAAAATATTCACAACTGCTTCATAAAGAAATTGAAATGCTCCCTATTTTCCAACTACATATTTGTGAGGGGATTTTCTTCTTGTACTTTAATCAAAACAACATATCTCAACAGATTGAATTCTTAAGCAGATATGAGTATCTAGCTATATTCCATTAAGTCAGACAGTAAAGAGATTTGCCCAAATGTAAAACAAGTTCATTCTTCTCACTCAATTCTTTTCATTTTGAAACATGATTGGTATATTAAGGTGTTTTCATTAAAAATCTGTTTTATATGTAAACATATTATGTTAATCAAGACATGTTTTTAAATTTTCTATTCTAATTTTTAGTACAGTAAATATGGATAGATAAGTCTCTTAAACAAAAGCTCTTTGAAGTCACCTATAATTTTAAGAGCATTAAGGGATCCTGAAACCAAAATGTTTAAAAACCATGGCTCTAGGATCACTCCCTATCTGTCCATCCTTCATACTGCCACCATCTTTCCAATCTTAAAGTGATCATGCGTGTCCCACCTACAGCTTTCCTTAGTGTGCTGAATGAGGCCTTTGGTGATCTATATCCTGCATAAATTCCATTCCTTTATTTTTCCCCTCCCTTTTAGGCAGGTTGACTTCCACCCATAATGAACTTCTTATAGTTAGTTCTTCCCAAACAATCCATGCTCTGTTATTTCTGGGTCCATATACATGCTTCCCCCCTGCCTACCTAATAGGTCTCTACTAATATGGCTTCTTCCCAACCTTCCCCCATCTACCACCACCACTACAACTAGCTGGTCAAATTCCAACCAGTCTACAAAACTTACCCTAATATTACTTCCTTAGGAAAACTTGTCTTAACCATGCCCTTCCCTGGGTAGAATAAACTCCTCCCTTTAATGCACCTCAGACAATAACCAGTTATATAAGATTATATTATAATTATTAGTATAAAAATCTGTCTTTCCCAATGGACAGTCAATTCCTTGAGGGCAGAGACTATGGGTACCTAGTTCAAGCACAGTGTTGATACAGAGTGGTCCCTCAATAAATATTTCCTAAATAAATGACCCTAAGTTTCCTTCCAGGTTTGAAATTCTGTCATCCATCCCTGTAATAAGATATTCTGAACCACAGTCTTTCTTGATTAACAGAAGGATGCATTTGTTTTATTGATACACATTAACAAACTTAGAGTTTTTAATCAAAGAGATCATCTCCTCAGATCTTTTCTCCTTTTTTGTCCTTGCAAGGACAGTTCTAGAGAAAATTTGATGTGTTTTAATAAATTATAATGCATATATATTCATTAATAATAGATATTCCACACCAAGGCATCAGCAGGAATTAATTTTTTAAAGTCTGTCCTAATAGGAATATAAAATTATGTAAGAGCTCAGTATAATAAGCTCACAAAGAACAAGAAAGAATAGAAAAAAATTAAAATAGAACTACTGAAGAACTACGAGAGGTTTCTAAACAGCAACACTATAGGTGAAGCCCCAAGAAACTCTGTTCACTATAATCTTTAATGTCTCAGCCTACCCAAATACTGAGCAAACCCTAGGTCTCCTTGCAGACAAAAAGCTGAGAGTCTAGAGCTGGACTGTCTTCTCGGGATTTAGAGACACCAGCATGGTAATTTCAAAGAGACGTCTTTACTTCCTTTTGATCAAGACTCGAGATCTTTATTCTGGCCCCTGATAAGTGAATGAAGGTAAATTATTTATTTTAAAATAAATTGTCATGATTTTGTGATGGTACCTTTTTGTGTGTCATCTCAGAGAAATCAAAGTCATTTATAAAGATTACTGGAAGATTTTCTACATTAGATATGTTTAAAATAATTTCATTTTAGAACTCAGGAGCCAGGAGACTCTAATTAAATGAGTAAAAGTAGTTATTTCTTTATGGAAAAGTGTTGTCACATATATGATAAGGTGTTTCAATGTCAATGAGGTTGCTTGCTTGTGTGTGCTCAGTTGTGTCCAGCTCTTTGCAACCCCATGGACCGGGGGCCCCACCAGGCTCCTCTGTCCATGAAATTCTCCAGGCAAGAACACTGGAGTGGGTTACCATTTTCCTACTCCAGGGGATCTTCCTGACACAGGGATCAAACCCACATCCCTTTTGTCTCCTGCATTGGCAAGCAGGTGCTTTAAAGAGGCTGAGGAAGATTAAGTGACAAACTCAATACCACAAACTCAGTAGTCACAGACTCTGAAACCAACTGCGGCAAGGTTCCCACTGTCAATAAAGAAACCAAAATCACTTCAAGTGAATGCTTAACTACAAAAGCAACCTTTCTTGTCCCTTAAGAGAGCAGCCAAGTTCCACAGAAATTTTTAAAGATATTTTTCTCATGCTTTGTCATTTTCATTTAGCACTTGGGAAGAACCCTTATCCATTCAATTCAAGACAGGTGATAAGAGACAGGTGGATTACACATACCTGGTTATTTAAGGCTTTGAGTTAAAGGCAAACTCCTTCCCCACTGAAAAGTCCAAAAGCTGTGATTATTCCACAGCTGCCTAGAGTTGAGATGACTATGTCGCCATTGGATTTAACATAAAATGGCTGAAACCATTAATTATACTTTGTGCATCTACCATGAATTTAGAAGGCACAAAATAGAGAGCTGATTGATTTTCAAGTAAAACAGAATACCTGTTCCCAAACCTTCTGATCCATATACCACTTGATGTCCCATCACAAATCAGAAGTTCTTTTTTCAGAACTAGTAGGGGATATGGCACAATTTTTTGACAAGTCTGACAATTTATAACTTATCTGGAATATACCTTCATAATAGCAGGAAATATAATGATGGTATCATACTGTGAATATGAATTCAATGGAAAGACATAGGTATTAAAATAGTTTTTTGTCATTGGGACAGACCTGGGAGCCAGTAATTCAGATATACACTCCAAAAACACATTTTTTTTTGAGTCACTATTTTTCTTATGTCACTATAAGATCTAGAATTTCTCCTTGTCTGGAAACTCACTATCTCCATGCAACGAACTGCCAAGAATTAGAATGCCATTTAGGGATAAACTACTATGGTGACTAGAGTAAGTGTCGGGGCAGAGGAAGGTAGGTGTCTGGGGATAGGGAAATATCACAGATGACTTCCATGATTATTCTGATGCCATGGTTGTAGATCATTCTACAAGATGGCTGATGTACTCATTGCATTTCATTGTTATTGTTTCTATTTTCTATATGGATTTTTAAAATGAGATTCTTGGCACAATGCAAAATAAAATAACTGCTAACTCATGTTTCAAAATTTAGCTGATTTCCTGTATTTCTGACAGTTCTGTCACATTTCCAGCAGACAGAATTTCTTCCCTCCCCTGGGAAATTGAGCAAGTCCACTCCGCATGTCTGCCTTGTCTCCTCCATTCCTCTTCCAGCCATGGGGTAGGCGTGTGTGAATGTGCCCCTGTACTCTGCACTCCCCAGTCCATTCCTGAAGCTCCACAGTTAGCTGTAGTTCCAGCAAGTTAGGACCTTATTTAAAGAACAGTGGCTTGAATTGCAAAGATGCTTGAAACCGCAACAGAGAAAAAGGTTGAAGGAAGGAACTAAAGATAATTAGATTACGATCACTGACACTAACACAACGCTTGCTAATTCTGGAAACTAGTCTAAATATTTAATGCAAATTAATTTTTTAATTCCTTACTAACCTGGGGGGTTCAGTACTCATATTATCCCCATTTTATAGATGAAGACTGAAGCACTGAGGGGTTACATTTTTAAAGTCATGCCGCTCAACAGTGACAGCCAGGGTTTAGAAAAGAAGGAATCTGGCTCCGTAGTCCATCCCTTTACAACCCTACACCAAATGAAAGATTCAGGAAGATGAAAACTGTCCTGGAATACTTAAAGAGGAGCAGACAGGAAAAGTAAATACATTCTGCATTGCTTCAGAAGATACCTCAGGAGGAACCTAAGTGAAAAGCTAAAAGGAAACAGCTTTGACTTCTCTGTCGATGCTGACAGTCAGACCTTGCCTTAGAACCAGTGTTCAATGATGCTGGTAATTAGAACAGTGGTTGGGTTACACAAAATTCTTTTCCTACCCTGAGATTTTATGAGTCTGCAGTATATCACTATATTGTCACCAGGATATTTTTCTTTGGAGTGTTAGTAAGATATGATAAAAAGAGGAGGGAGAGAAATAATGGGTCCCTAAGTAATCTTATCGACAAGCATTCTTGGCACTAATCTTTACCAAATGTTTACTATGCTTTGGTGTAAAGGTATCAGAACAGACATATAAAGTCTTATTGAAAATTAGACTGAATGATATTTCTAAGTTAAAATTTGTAGTGCAGCATGAAAAGCATTACTTAATGTTTACATTAAAATAATTAATACAAGAAATATTAAATAACATTTTGGTTGATTTTCTTAATCTCTCTCATTCTCTTGCTTTCCTAACCCTCATGCATTTTTTTTAATTGCAGGCTATTCTTATGCAAGAAGCTAAACGTAATTAAATGTGCAGGATGAAAAGATGGCACAGGCACTGTTGGTACCCCCAGGACCTGAAAGCTTCCGCCTTTTTACTAGAGAATCTCTTGCTGCTATCGAAAAACGTGCTGCAGAAGAGAAAGCCAAGAAACCCAAGAGAGAACAAGACAATGATGAAGAGAACGAACCAAAGCCAAACAGTGACTTGGAGGCTGGAAAGAATCTTCCATTCATTTACGGAGACATCCCTCCAGGGATGGTGTCAGAGCCGCTGGAGGACTTGGACCCCTACTATATCAATAAGAAAGTGAGTGTTGATTTTATCCTTCCCATAAGTCTTTAACTTGGAACTTTAATACACTTTTCTGGGGCTCATGGATACCCTGCACCATAAGTTTTCTATTGTTTAAGATTTTATAACACTTATTTCCACTTATTTTTAAGTACAATATAATGAGCAGAAACGTAAGAAAGGAAGTCAAGATCTGGCCAAAGTGAAGTGATATAGAGATGAACCATTTCTACAATTTCACAGCCACTGATATTGACAAAATTAAAATTGACACCAACAAAGCAAAACATCTGTTATTGGTGACATGTTTAAACACACAGTAGACAACAGAATAATAGCTGTGTGAAAGAAGAGTTACAGGGCACATGTCCTTAGTTTTCAGTTCTTTGACTTGAGGTTTCTTCACGATACATTTGTAGTCTAAAGGGTAATAAATAATCTTTTATTTAGCATCCTCCTATAGGAAGATAGAAAAAAATGTTCACCCAAAGATACATTTTTTGGGGGTCCAGTAACCTGATTGGGAGTTTCTCTTAAACTTAATCTGTGACAGGCTAGATTCCAGAACACTTATATGTTGTTAAAACATCACTCAGAAAAAAAAAATGTCAAGAACAGAAGACAAAAAAACAGAAACAGAAACTCAAGTTTTTCCAACTATATATGATTTAAATCAACAATTATGACTGTGTCTTTCTAATACTATAATAACCATATAATTCTGTCAGAATTAGCTAGTTTTTTTATGTTAAACCAACTGTGCAGTATTTTGTAGGAAGTATAAAGAATTCATGATAGATTGTGTGCTCTCTAATTAGGTATTTTGGCAGCTTACAACCATGATTTATATTTCACATTCACAGACATAAAAACTGGCCCATGTAGAAACTAAAGGAACATTAATATCGCCAAGAGTTATTGGCTTACAGATTAAAGGAAAAAATGAGCACTTTTATTAGTCAAAGCCAGCCCTTTTAAAAGGAATGGCTAAAGAAACTGTATTCTTTAAGCAGCATACAGCTTATAAGATCAACGATGGCTAAAGGAACTGACAACCATTCAGACCTGGAACTAGCCCTATTGCTCTGAAACTATGTACATATTGTATGAAACTATGTACATACAGAGGATAATGTTAAAGTACAGATTCTTTCTGCTTCCTTTTAAACTAGCTGCATGAAAGGTGGCATATAATATATATTCATATAGTTCTAAAAATAATTTATTCCAGTACTTTACTATAGAATTGGTAAAGAAAATTTTGAAATTTAGTTACTGTATTATTACATATGATGATGCAAGTGAGATATTCCCCAAGAAACTAGAAGAAAATTCTCCTCTGGAAATTATTGATTCAAGCTATACATTTGCAAAGATGCCTTCAAGAGATGACAGTATGACTTATACTTTGACATGATTAAAAGTATTTGCTACTTAAAGAAAGGAATTTTACCTATCCTTAAGATAGGGAATTGGTAAAATTAAGGAGGGGCAAAAGAGAATAATGAAGAAAAATATTAACATTTTTTCAGGGAGACAGATTTTCAGTTAGTAGTAGTCCTGAAAGTACTTTCCTCTCAGAAAGTCACTACACTGGGGAGGGCCTACACTGTGCCACTTAATTGAGATGTCATCAAACATCCATATTAATTAATTAAGTCAGCTTATTTGGACTCCACACTCAACAAAGAGTATCTTATTATAATTCGTCTTCCCATACATCTGCTTAAAGGAAAGAATGTGCTGGCTCTGCTACAGCAATTATTCCAACCCATGTGACAGTGATCTATCTGGTTGTATATAAATAGATTGGCATTTTAACTTTATATCAGGCTTTCAAGCTTGGTTAACGTGAGTCTGCCGCTAGGAAACAGAATTGCTCTCTATGTGCTAACAAAGTCAGTTTTTATTGCCTCCCTGTCTGACAACAAGAGTGGAACCCATATTTATTCATAATGGCCATGACTCATTTTAAGAGACATCCAGAGTGTATACTGTTGTTTGCCCTGCTTTCCTTTATGATGAGTCTATAAGGGTGAAGGATGAAGGGCTATTGAAGAAAATAGCTCTTGGGACAGAAGGAGCTAATGTAAGAAGCTAATGGAGAAGTTCTGGAATTTAAAATATGGTATAAAGCTTGTTAATTATATGGAATAATTGCAGGTGAAAGGTGTCTTAAAATTATAAAGCATTATGAAACTTTGATTCCATCAATTAATGTTATAATTTTGCATACCTAATTGAATCATATAAGCAAAATCACAATGCATTTTAATGGCATTCAAATTGATCAAATGAAACTTGAGACTAGTGACAGTGATTATGGTAATAGCTAAAATTTGCTATGCTCATACTTTGTCAGGTATTGTTTGAGTGCTTTAACTCGTATAACTTATGTAACATTCAACAAAAAACAAGGCATGTACTACATTTATCTCATTGTATAGATGGGGAAGTGAAGCACAGAGAGGTTACGTAACTTGCCCAAAGTTAACACTCCGTAAGTGATGAATCAGGATGTGAGCCTAGGCAGTCAGGCTCCAGAGCTCTTAATCACTAAGCAAAGCTATATACTGTGTTTATCATATAATGAAAGAAAATGTTTTTAAAAATTAGTTATATAATTTTCAATTCTCTGATGGATATGGTTCTACTCAGAGAACTTATTCTTGCCTTAAGTAGTAAAACCTTTAGTGAACCGGTAAAATGTACATTTACCTGGAAAAAAGAAGCAAGCACCATTCCAAAGTAGATAATAACCAGTTTAACATACTTTCAGATATAACATTCATCACCTTAGTTGCAATATATAGTACTATTTTCTTAAGTCACATCATTACTTACTATTTATTGGAGAACAGATTTTGGAATTGACACTATTGATCTCTCCTCTATTTATCAGTCATTCTCTCCAATAATTTTCAGTTTCAATATATCTCTCAACAAAAGAGCCCCAAATTTCAAATGCCTTTCTTGTCATTTGTTTACCATACAGGACAACAACCCTTTATTCTTCACTTCTCAGAACTCAAGGTTTTCTTTCTGTGAGGGGTTGTTCTCCAGAAATAAACTGGGATTGTGTTCTTAAGGTCTCCTTTATTCCAGAATCAGTAAATTCACTGAAGATGCCCTTGCTATGTCATTTTTAATCCCATTAGTACTGCAAAGGCTAATCTTATGGGAAGAGGAGAGGCTTCCATGTTTAAAGAAACAGTTCATTTCTGTTCACTTTGACCTTGGAAATTTTTCAAAATAAAATCCTCTCAATGTTACAGTTGGCTTTTTCAGGGATATTGTTTTAAAAAAAAAAATGAGTAAATGCACCTTAAACTGTGGTAAACTTTACATGTTACTGCTATCATTGAATATCTAAACAGACCCAGATTGCTTGACTATAATATTAAATGATTTAATCCTATGAATTCAAAAATCCTTTAATGCATTGTGTTTCAAGAGCAGGCATCCCAGTGCCCACTCTCCCTTGTGAATAATCTCAGTGCTAGTAAAGAACAGCTTATTTTCCCTTATCAGAGCATTTTTCAAATCTACAGACAGTTCATAGAAAATAGTTGGTTAGGTCTATGGTCTTGAATACAAAAAGGCAACGTGCAGGGAGGTCGCTTTCTCTATGCTTTACACTTATATATAAATATTTTCTATTCATTAAATGTAAATATCATACTCACAATATTCTACTCAAACAGAGCATGTTGTCAGTGAACATGAATGTCTAGGATACAGCCCTTAGTTACTTTAATCATATAAGCAACATCACAATGCATTTTAATGGCATTCAAATTGATCGTGTAAAACTTGAGAATAGTGAAAACATATTCATAACTAAACGGTTATATAGAATAGATATCTTAAAAGTAAATAGCAACTTAAAGGTAAACTCACATTTAATTGAAAAGAGTTTATTTGCAAACCAGGCTATTAAATGCTGTGTAAAATGAAAAAAAAAAAAGTAGCTAACTGGTTCTTTATGCTCAACGATTTATAACAACTTCTAAGCTAGTCCTCAGTGGAATGAACTCTACAAATAATTGCTGCTATAATTACAAGCAGCATGCCAATGTGTGTATATTAATATACTAAGACTTACTGGAAAAGGGAAACAATTGGGGAGTGATCAAAAGGCAGTGTGATTTATCTGGAAAGACATAATGGTGGAGATGATTTTGACAGCTGATGACATTCCTGGAGAGTAGGGATTTTCAACCCGTGGCTGCATATAGAATCACTAGGGGAAAATGTTTAACATACCATTGTCTATGCCCATCCTCCAGAAATTAATTCTGTTGTTCTTGGGTGGATCCCATATAACAGCAATTTTAAGATCACCCCAGGAGATTCTAACATGTGGACAGAACTAAGAACATCTGATATAAGAGTGGGTCATTGTAGATGGCACCTTATCGTCAGATCTGTTATGGATCTGGACAAAAGTAAGTTTGCATTACACGACCTCTCAGGTGCCTCCTTCCTCTAGGATTCTATGACACTCATCTTGAGAATCAGAGTGAGAAGTTGATAGTAAGTGGGATTGACAAGTGAATTGAATTGGCTGGAACAAAGGTGCTTTGGTGCGAAGCAAACCAAAAAGATGATTCCAGAGAGACCTAGTAGGTAATCACCATCTGAGCCACCAGGGAAGTCCCAGGAATACTGAAGTGGGTAGCCATTCCCTTCTCCAGGGGATCCTCCCAACCCAGGGATTGGACCTGCATTACAAGCAGATTCTTTACCATCTGAGCCACCAGGAAAGCCCAGCCTAAATGCTAAATTGATGATTATAGGGTTCAGGTCATAGGAATTTAGAGACAGAATGCCCTTTGAAATGATGCATTTCAGACTAATTCTTAATGCGGCTGGTCCTTCTCATATTACAGCAGATCTATACAACCAGCAAAACCAGTTTATTCAGCCTGTTTGAACATTTTAAAGTAGGACAACTACCACAGGGAAAATAGCTTCATAAACTTTGGAGTTAAAAGATTTGATATAATTAAAATATTTATAAAAGATTATTTTAATACCAGTATGTACAGAATAATCTGAAAAGTTACCAAAACTGGGGACAGATGGTAAGCCTTAAATAGAATTAGAGTCCACAAAGTTAATTTACAACTTGATACAAATTTTGTGTAGGATCATCAGTTTGTATTGGGAAATTGATACCTGAGAGACAGATTAGATAATAGTACGTTGTATCTTTATTTGTAGTTATATGTTAATTTAGGGGAGAAAAAATGATATCTAATATGTTTATACTTATACAAACTGGCTTAAACAAGTTCAAATAAATCAGGTAAAAAGTTTTTATGTGTGTAAGCTCTTCATATAAGCCACATGTCTAATCTAGTAATTTTTTCTCATGTGTTCTTTTTCAGACTTTTATAGTATTGAATAAAGGGAAGGCAATTTTCCGATTCAGTGCCACCTCTGCCTTGTATATTTTAACTCCACTAAACCCTATTAGGAAAATTGCTATTAAGATTTTGGTACATTCATATCCTTTTTATGTGAATTGTCTAAATGTTGTTTCTAGTAGCTGATTTTATAAAGAATGTCATTCTTTTTATTATATATATATATATAATTCTTTCAGATTAATTGATAACCTTGTTATTTAATCTATTGTACTCACTGATTTTCTGCTCTTTATAACAAGATTATTGTAGAATGACAATTATGATTCTAGTAGTAAAAAGAAAACTATGATAGTAAATGAAACACACTGTGTAGCAGGAACAACAGCAAATCTCCTTCAAACTGTTATTAACCTCAATTAGACCATATATAGCCATCATTAAAGAAGCATAGCCTCCTGTGCTTAGTATTATTATCTATATTCCAAACGTTCAAATTTTTTTGCCTTAATTGGTTCTGTATCTTCATCACCTGGACTTTCCTTCCTTCCTTCCTTCCTTCCTCCTTTTCTTCCTTCAGTAAATATTTATTAAACTACTATGCATCTGATTGATAGCATCTATTTAAAAATCATTGAACTTAAAACTACCTACAATGATAGTCAAAAACTTTATGTAAAATGACATAATAGGTGTGGATTTCAAGAAAACTCTCAAGAAGTGATAATAAACTAGATGATCTTCAGAGGCAGTGATCCAAAATAGGCATCTTATACAAACATTCAAAACAGGTCAACATAAAAACTAAAAGAGAGACAAAAGACACAGGGTTGACCTAGAGACAGGGAAAAGAGGACGGATAGCCTTTGAAGTGCTTTTGAATTCTCCCAGTCCATGGTTTGCTATTGGAAAGTATTTACATTTTAAAACAGAAAGATTTACTTCAAAAAATGTAATCCTAAGTTTTCTTAGAGTGAAGTCTGGGTTGAAATTCTAAGAGAAATCATTACAGCTAATTCTTAGAAAGGTTTAAAAACAGTGTGTGTTTAGGTATGGTAAGGACAAGATACAGAAAGATAATTAAATGTCCTGATAAGTTCCTATACTCGCAAGTGAAAATAAAAAGCTAGAAAATAAAACTAGCTCATTAGCAAAATTTGTCTCTCCCTTTATTCTTATGTGGTAAATGCTAAAGGGACAAGTTCCATCACTGTACGGCTACTAGAGTTCCTAATTACAGTAGAATCAATCAATGTAATCCTTGAATACACAGGGATATACATTCTCAGGTTTATTATATTCCATTCATTAACCTTTTGTCCATCAGTGGAAATTTTAAAGGGTAGCTGAAGTATAACTTTTAGACTTACACTAGAAAATTCCCATTTGCTTCAAACAGAGATCTCTTTCTATTGAATTCAGTTTTGTGAGGGAATGATGCAAAATAAAAAAACAACGAACCAAGAATACAAAGAATATATGATAGACTTCGGAGTTTCGTTTTTTTCTTTGTCATTGTTTTAAAACAAATAAGTAAAATTAATTTTACAGGTAACTTGGTTTCTTTGCATTGGATTATTTGTAAATGGCCACAAAATTATACTAGCATTTGTTCCTTAACTATAATCTACTTTATTCAGCATGCTTATCATGTGCACTATCTTGACCAACTGTGTATTTATGACCTTGAGTAATCCTCCAGACTGGACAAAGAATGTAGAGTAAGTAAAAATGATTTCTTGGAATGAGAAATGCACACTCAAATTCTCTAGCAATCTCCTTTTAATTATGGTCTGACTTATGGTTTCCACTTTTTGAAGTCAAACTAAACACTTCTAAGAAACTATTATTTGCATAATATGGAAAAACAAGGGAATTTTTTTTGGGGGGGGGCGTATTTCTCCTATGAGATAGATATTTCTTTCAACAAATGATAGCATTTGATTAAGAAAGGTTATTAAATGAAACCTATATGCAGGTCAGGAAGCAACAGTTAGAACTGGACATGGAACAACAGACTGGTTCCAAATAGCAAAAGGAGTACGTCAAGGCTGTATATTGTCACCCTGCTTATTTAACTTATATGCAGAGTACATCATGAGAAATGCTGGCGTGGAAGAAACACAAGCTGGAATCAAGATTGTGGGGAGAAATATCAGTAATCTCAGGTATGCAGATGACACCACCCTTATGGCAGAAAGTGAAGAGGAACTCAAAAGCCTCTTGCTGAAAGTGAAAGTGGAGAGTGAAAAAGTTGGCTTAAAGCTCAACATTCAGAAAACGAAGATCATGGCATCTGGTCCCATCACTTCATGGGAAATAGATGGGGAAACAGTGGAAACAGTGTCAGACTTTATTTTGGGGGGCTCAAAAATCACTGCAGATGGTGATTGCAGCCATGAAGTTAAAAGATGCTTACTCCTTGGAAGGAAAGTTATGACCAACCTAGATAGCATATTCAAAAGCAGAGACATTACTTTGCCAACAAAGGTCCATCTAGTCAAGGCTATGGTTTTTCCAGTAGTCATATATAGATGTGAGAGTTGGACTGTGAAGAAAGCTGAGCACCAAGGAATTGATGCTTTTGAACTGTGGTGTTGGAGAAGACTCTTGAGAGTCCCTTGGACTGCAAGAAGATCCTACCAGTCCATTCTAAAGAAGATCAGTCCTGGGTGTTCTTTGGAAGGAATGATGCTAAAGCTGAAACTCCAGTAGTTTGGCCACCTCATGTGAAGAGTTGACTCATTGGAAAAGACTCTGATGCTGGGAGGGATTGGGGGCAGGTGGAGAAGGGTTCAACAGAGGATGACATGGCTGGATGCCATCACCGACTTGAAGGACATGAGTTTGAGTGAACTCCGGGAGTTGGTGATGGACAGGGAGGCCTTCCTTGCGTACTGCGATTCATGGGGTCGCAAACAGTCGGACATGACTGAGCGACTGAACTGAAGCTAAATAATCATTTATCATAAAAGTTAAGATTGAATCACAATTATGCATTTTAGATAAAATACAATTACCATTTGAGCATAAATAAAATTATTTTATTCTACTATATTACTACTACTGTTATATTCTGATAAAATTGATTTAGGTGTTTAGCTCTATATCACTAGGCAATTCATTTATACACTATATAGGTACATTAAAAAAAACATACTTAGGTGTTTAAGTTATTTTGATATTTAGTTATATTAAGATACATAGATTATTTAGACACACATGTGTACTAGAAACATCACAAATCTGTAAAGGAAGCAAAATGTCTTTGCAAAACCATATTCAAATAATAACAAGGCTTAAGGAGAAAACATGATTATGGACAGATCTCTCAAAACTTTTAAAACTTTGTAATTGGAATATTAATAAAAAAACATAACAGTCCCAATAAAAAGACACTGGCCCAGTTAAATCTCTGTGGACATTTGTACCTAAAGCCTGAGCCAGCAACCTCTCTGCAGTCTTAGACCTGGGCCTTGTCCTTCCTGCCTTGAAATGGAGACCCTGGCAATGATATCATCAAAGTAAAACATTTGATTCAGTATTTTAATACAGAGGGAAAGGTCTAAGCACAGTATTTTGGGCATGTTAAACTACACCCTGCTTGCACGAAAGAAGGAACATCTGTCGATTTTTCTACAGTAGTATTAAGGTCTTTTATTGCTTAGGATATTGTATGTAAGTGTGAAGGAAAAGGTGCCCCTGATTATTTCAAAACATTAATGTGCTGAGGAAAACTGTGCTTTAACTAAAAATCTTTGCATTATAACAGCATTATTCCCCAATTTGTCAATCACATATAAGATTATTTGTGAAAGAAACATGCTTTATTTTTTTTTTTTAGTGAAACAGGTGTTTAGCTTGGACAGTCTATTTATGTAATAAGCTAATACAATGATCAGGTATTTGTTTTAGTGAAAAAGAAAATTGTATGTTTTTACCATTATATTTTTAAAGTAATGTCCAATAGGAGATAAGCTATTATAACAAATACTGACACTTTCATTTCTGTTTTTTGTAGATTTCTATGAGAATTTACAGAATCATTCTAAGCCATCATTCATCAGTGATTTAACAAATTAAAGACTTTTTTGACAGTAGATTGAAAAAGCTCCCTAGAAATCATTTTAGTAGAGAATCCAGTTCTTATGTTGAGGCAAGCCATTTAACAGAATTCTCAGTTACCATTTGGGGCTTAACAAGTGGATATACCTGTATAAAACTATTCTGTATGTATTTTTCCCTGCATAAATTATTGACATACTTAAACATGTATGAATTTATTTATATAATGTTATTAAAAGACAGGTAAAGGGGACACAAATATTATTATTTGAATATGCAGTTTTCTTTTAAGTTATTTTTAGAGATGCCTATATCCATTATGAAAAGTCAGCTTTACAAAAGCTTTTGACTTACACTGTTTAGTTGGAAAACTTTGCACAGGTTTCCTAATCAATTATCTCTAGTCACCTGACAGCAAGGCAGCAGGAAAATAAGCAAAACATTAGTGATTACAGTAAAAGAAACAAACAACAAAAACCTTAAAAAAACAGAGTCCAATGAAAAGAGAAGTCAGTTTTGACAGGAAAATACAAGTAACTGACAGCAGAAATCTTCCCTATACAGAGAGATGGCATCCCAAGGACCATATTATACAGTGAGAGTCATAATATGTAAGGCAAATCATTTCTATAAATATCAAAATTACAGGGGGAAAACACCTTGTAACATGGACAGAATCAACAACATGATTAAGAACCTAGTGGGGTCAGAGCCAGGAAAAATCAAGGTCCTCCTTGATTCTCACTGACGCATTCAATCTAGCTTTCTAACAGGTATATCTGAACACCTGTCCTGTGCAAAGCTGTCTTAAATGTTAAGCTCTAAGACCCTCTTCCTTGAATAGCTATCAACACTCACGATATATTCCAAATGTCCCCACAAATTTTCTTCCTTTCCCCAAAACAGAAATAGGAGTAGGGACTTTAATCTTACTCCTACTGCTGCTGCTGCTGCTAAGTCACTTCAGTGGTGTCCGACTCTGTGCGACCCCATAGACAGCAGCCCACCAGGCTCCCCTGTCCCTGGGATTCTCCAGGCAAGAACACTGGAGTGGGTTGCCATTTCCTTCTCCAATGCATAAAAATGAAAAGTGAAAGAGAAGTTGCTCAGTTGTGTCTGACTCTTAGCGACACCATGAACTTCAGCCCACCAGGCTCCTCCGTCCATGGGATTTTCCAGGCAAGAGTACTGGAGTGGGGTGCCAATGCCTCCTCCAAATCTTACTCCTAACAATTCTGTAAATAACTCCTAACAACTCTGTAAATAACTTAGAATTGCCTAGCATAAACCATAGGGCATTATCTACTAATATGATAAACAGAACATAGATGGGAGCTGTCTTTTATGGTCTTCTGCAATGCTAGGAATCTCTCCAAACAGAAATATCATGGCGATTATATGTAAATATACAAAGATTCAAACCAAAACACAAGTAACCATAAGCTTGGCATTGGAAATTATCTCTCTTCCTAATAAAATCAGCTACTTCATAGTAAGTAAAGACAGGAATTATTCTTTTCTTCATGAAATCAATTGCATTGTTTAAAAAGGAGAAAGAACATTCCTAGGAAAGCTAGACATGAAGATTCTGACATACATTTTCCTGTGATTTCTTTGCTCCCTCATAAGAAAGAAATTTCTACAGAAAAAAAAAACCTGAAAAAATAATTTCCCTTTTTTTTTTCATGTATAAAATACTAGTAGACTGGAAAATATAGTGAATTTTAATAAAAGTAAATTCAATTTTTGTGGCTTGAGTGAAGTAATCTGAAGAACAAACTTAGATTATACTTTTTAAAAAGAATTCAATGTTGAAAAACAAATACTCTCTCCCAACTATTTTTGGAAGAAACAGAAATAACTTACATTGTCAACATTCAAAGGAGAGGGCTGGTAATGCTCTACCAAAAAGCAAATAGAAAAGTATTTCACTATTTGAGGGATTGAAATTTGAATTTGAGCATGTTTAAATGAGAGTTCCTTGGACTGCAAGGAGATCCAACCAGTCCATCTTAAAGGAAATCAGTCCTGAATATTCACTGGAAGGACTGATGCTGAAGCTGAAACTCCAATACTTTTGCTACCTGATGTGAAGAACCCACTCTTTTGAAAAGACTCTGGTGTTGGGAAAGATTGAAGGCAGGAGGAGAAGGGGATGACAGAGGATGAGATGACTGGATGGCATCACCGACTCAATGGACATGAGTTTGAGTAAACTCTGGGAGTTGGTGATGGACAGAGAGGCCTGGCGTGCTGCAGTCCGTGGGATCACAAAAGTCAGACATGACTGAGCAACTGAACTGAACTGATTTGGCCCAAGTGCATAGAGATAGTAACTGATGTGAGGTTATACTCAGGAATTTTGTTATCCCTGAATTTTGATAATTGTGTAGACACACACACATAGAACACTAATGAACTGAACATTTTTGGTGAGTGTATAAGAGAAGCAGATTTACAGAGTTATGCCTGAATCTTAAGGATAGATATAAAGGGGAAGTTCATTTTTGATATTAGATACATAAAATATCCCCCAAATTATTCTAATCATTTAAGAAGTCTGAATGAAATGTTTTATTATAAATAAACAAATCCAAGAAATGTTAGCTCTAGAGCTACACTGTCTAGTGAGGGAGAAGGTAGACACATGCAGCTTGAAATTTGAAACTTGAAATGTGGCTGCTTTTAATTGTTGAAGAGATAACATTTTAGACACATTGGTTTAAATAAAGTATAACATGCAAATTAAGTTTACTCATTTCTTCTTTTTATTTGATTACTAGAAATTTGAAAACTATATATGTAGTTTGTATTAAATTTCAGTTGGACAGTGTTACTCTAGAGGATCAAGCCTGATGATTATCCATAAAACACATGAAACTATTACTATCAAACCTAAATATTTAAACAAGATCAAACTCTTAGTAGAAGGTATTAGCTCTTCAGTTTAACCCTTTACTCGTAAGACTAAACTAGTAGATTTTTTTGTAGGTGGGAATAAGGAATTCCATCTTAGTGAACTGAAAAACCACAAAAGAATCAGATTTGCTGTATTTTAACAGTTCGAATGAAATTGTTAATTTTTGTTTGGATGCTTTTCCTAGGTACACATTCACTGGAATCTATACCTTTGAGTCACTTATAAAAATCTTGGCAAGAGGGTTTTGCTTAGAAGATTTTACATTCCTTCGTGATCCATGGAACTGGCTGGATTTCAGTGTCATAGTCATGGCGTGAGTATTTTTAAAAACATGTTAAGCTCAAAGGCATGAAACAGTTGTAGCATAAAACAGGTTGTTGTGACATATTTTAAATGTAGAGTTTGCTTGTTAGCCAAATTAACTATATGCCTCATATATTTTGAGAATACATATTAGAATATATATTGCAAGGTAAATGTATCTGATAAATGAGCAATAAATGGAATTACTTTCATGTCATAGTCTTCTACTTCATCAAAATGAAGTTATTCATTGACTATAAATTTAATACCACCAACTGTACTTTAATTAGTTTTGCAAACAAACGTTCATATTAGTGAAAACTGTATTGAAATAAAGCAACAAAATTTTATTCCTTAAAGGCAGCTTTTAGCACATGGCACCCTGAAGTCTAGCATTTCCGTAAAATTCAAGGGGCTCTATATGCCAAACCAACCCACTTTTCATTCTTTATGTAGTATAAACTTTGCCAAAACTATCAGTAACTCTGATTTAATTCTACAGGTATGTAACAGAATTTGTAAACCTAGGCAATGTTTCAGCTCTTCGAACTTTCAGAGTCTTGAGAGCTCTGAAAACTATTTCTGTAATTCCAGGTAAGAAGAAACTGGTGTAAGATGGTAGACCCCTTATATCTCCAACTTTTCTGTTATTGTGTTTGTGTGTGAACTCCCTATTACAGATATGTGACAGAGTTTGTGGACCTGGGCAATGTCTCAGCGTTGAGAACCTTCAGAGTTCTCCGAGCTTTGAAAACAATTTCAGTCATTCCAGGTGAGAGCTAGGTTAAACACCGAGGCTGACTTTAAATACACTATAATAATACTGAGGTTGAAATTACACATGTGACATGAGCCTTGTGGCTTATTATGTTTGTTTTTTTATTTTCAAGAATGCCAAATGAAATTAAATATTGATTTATAAAGTCAGCCTTTGAGTTTAACAGAGACTTGCATGAGGTGTCTATACAAAATACTAGTTTTGCTCTCTTTCTCACCCACTTTTTTGTGCATTTATGATGCAATGTTTTCTTTTTTACATCCTATAAAAGCTTTGCTATCATGGCTTTACTAACTGATTTAGATTTTCCCATTTACTGCAGATATATTTTGAAAGTGGATCTCCTCTTACAAAGGAGAAAAGATTATTACTGAACGGCATGTACTACATGGCATGGGATTTTTATTATCTTAAAATTCTTTTCTCCTCTAAACCACTGCAACTTGGAAAGCTAGTATTAAAAAATGGTTGGAGAGAAACAGCCTCCTGAAACACAAAATGTGACGTGAAAAATAACTGCAAGTTTGTCTTTACATGTTCATGGCAGCACATAAAACTACACATGAAAAAAAAAAACAAAAAACTTCCTGCCTAGATACTTTACCCTTTCATTTTAAACCTCCCAAAAGCACACTGCTCATAAAAAAAATCTGCTCTTCATTCATTTCCCAAACCATCTGGCTGTCCATAAAGCTTTGATGTCTAAACAGACAGGCAACTGTTTGTGGGGAAAGAGAATGTATATGACTATTAAGAAGACTCTGTGGCTTCTGACACTCTTCCTCAGCTGATCTCATTCTCTCTCCACAGGTTTAAAGACCATCGTGGGGGCCCTGATCCAGTCTGTGAAGAAGCTTTCTGACGTCATGATCTTGACTGTGTTCTGTCTGAGCGTGTTTGCCCTAATTGGTCTGCAGCTGTTCATGGGCAACCTGCGGAATAAATGCTTACAATGGCCCCCAAGCGATTCTGCTTTTGAAACCAACACCACCTCTTTATTTAATGGCACAATGAATTCAAATGGGACATTTGTTAATGTAACAATGAGCACATTTAACTGGAAGGATTACATTGAAGATGACAGTAAGAAATATTGCTCCATTGTTAATCTTAGTGTTGCTGAATGAGTTTTTAACTATAAATAGTTGAAGCTGTGGGCTTGAAGCCATCTTTGTAAATTACTTTTTTGGTATCCACTTTGGAAATAACTGAGATAAACAAATTCTATTTATCCCTAATGTCAATAGGATTGATATGAAATAGTTTATTCTTTATATTAACAGGTCACTTTTATGTTCTGGATGGACAAAATGACCCTTTACTCTGTGGAAATGGATCAGATGCAGGGTAAGGAAAAATTTTTTTAAGATGTAGAACACTTTGGGAAAAAGCAAAAGTAAATAGGAAGAAAATATACAAGGGTAGTCTTGCATGTGTTTAATAAAGAGTGGTGCTGCCCACCTAGGAAGTACTTTCTCCATCTTTTGGGATTGGTATTTATTCTAAACTCACAGTCATTAAAATCATCCCTTTGGGTGAAGACCTTTTATCCAGAATTTCACAGATAATATGTACATGAATTTTTCTTTCAAGAATGAAGGTCCAGTGTCTGTCTTATCTGTAAACCCATCAGAGTCAGTTAAGAATTACAGAGAAGGAAAAACAAGATGGGCACATTTTGACTGGTATTAGGATGTGTTCCCTCATAGCTCAGTTGGTAAAGAATCTGCCTGTAATGTAGGAGACCCGGGTTCAATTCCTGGGTTGGGAAGATCTCCTGGAGCAGGAAATGGCAAACCATTCCAGTATTCTTGCCTGGAGAATCCCATGGACAGAGGATATAGTCCATGGGGCTATAGTCCATGGTGTCGCAAAGAGTCGGACAAGACTTAATGATTAAACCATAAACTACCACCAGGATGTATTGATGGGACAAGTTCTGCCCTGATTGGAAAAGATCCAGGCTGTAACATGGTCATCAGGGTGCAAACCCGGTTGGAAAACTGCTTTGAGAAACTCAGATACTCTTGAAATTGGATGAACCCCTGTATACAAGGAATCCAAGTGGCAGATGTATGTCAAAGGCATGTTCTGGTCTGCGTCTGCATATTTTATAGTTCTTTTCTGTCACATTACACAATAAGAGATGCTGTAATGTCTTAGTCATCCTGCTAGTCTCTCATACTTAGCATATTTTTCCAAAAGTACTGCAAATTAATTATAAGTCAGGGTCCTGTGCTGTGCTTAGTCGCTTGGTCGGGTCCAACTCTTTGTGACCCCATGGACTGTAGCCCACCAGGCTCCTCTGTCCTTGGGGAATTCTCCAGGCACAAATACTGGAGTGAGTGGCCATGCCCTCCTTCAGGGGATCTTCCCAATCCAAGGATCAAACCAGGGTTTCCCTCATTGCAAGTGGATTCTTTATTGAAGCCCATAACTCAGGATAGAGACTGAAATTTTTTAAAGCCAAGGGATAGCAGTAGTGACTCTTAGATCGCAGAACTTACAGAGAACATATTTTGAGTCATCCCAGAAGACTGGAGAAGGAAATGGCAACCCTCTCCAGTGTTCTTGCCTGGAGAATCCCAGGGACAGGGGAGCCTGGTGGGCTGCCGTCTATGGGGTCACACGGAGTCAGACATGACTGAAGCGACTTAGCAGTAGCAGCAGCAGAAGATGGGAAATTGGTGTGGTTATAAAGATCTAAGAGGATTACTAAAACCATAGACCAGTAACAAAGACAGAATTTTGGGGAATTTTTTTTCCTGATAGTTTTCCCAAACTTTGATAGGAGAGGGTAGAGAACAGGAGCAAAAGTTCTACAGTTCATATACGTGAGTGTGTGTGCTAAGTCACTTCAGTCGTGTCCAACTCTTTGTGACCAATGGACTGTAACTTGCCAGGCTCCTCTGTTCATGGAATTTTCCAGGCAAGAGTACTGGAGTGGGTAGGCATTCCCTTCTCCAACTGTTCATATATACCTGGGTTCAAATCCTAACTCCACCATTTACAAACTCTTGACCTTGGAAAGAGTGAAGCTCTCTGTATTTAAGTCTGTTTCTAAACTGAAGAGTAATATCATCTCTCCCTTCAGGTTGTTATGGTGATCAGTTACTTAATACATATAAAGCACTTGGACTAGCACCTGGTCTGTCATAAACATTTATTGCATGTTGGCTACTGTTTTTATTATTATAGTTAATGTAAAAGCCTAGATAAAATTTTGGATAAGGTGGGTTAATGTATACTTTATCTCTATTAAACCATAGTAATCACTTCCCTTTATTGAGTATCTGTTATGGGTCAGGTAATTTACACAGTAAAATTGATAGTCACTCTATTGTTAAACATCAAATACAATTCTAAAGAAATCTACTCCATTTTAAGACTCCCTATAAGGCTAAAGTAATCAAGACGATATGGTATTGGGAAATACTAGATATAGATCAATGAAAAAGAACAGAGACTCAAAAAAACAGATTACAAAAATGTAGTCAATGAATTTTTGACAAAGAAAATGCAATTCAATAGAGACAGGAAAGTGTTTTCAAGAAAGAATGCTAAAAGAATTGGAGATTCATGTGCAATGAAATGAACTTAGATACAGCTTTATACTATACACAAAAAGTAACTTAAAACCAATCATAAACCTAAATGCAAAACACACAAAACTATAAAAATTCTTTAAGAAAACATAGAATAAAAGCTACATGACTTCAGATTTTGTGATGAGCTTTAAAATATAAACCCCATAGCATAATACCTGAAGAAATAATTTATAAGTTGGATTTAAAAGCTTCTGCAAAGACACTGTAAAGGGAGTGAAAAGAGAAGCCACAGAGTGGGAAAAATATTTGCAAAATACATATCTGATAAATGATTTGTACCCCCAATACATAAAGCACCCTTAAAATAAAAAAAATAAAATAACCCAATTTTAAAATGGGCAAACTGAACAGATACCCACAAAAGAATATACACAGATGGCTAATAAGGATATATAAAGACACTCAACATCATTTGTCATTAGGGCGTTGAAAGGTAAAACAATAATGAGTTACTGTGATGGAATTCCAGTTGAGCTATTTCAAATCCTGAAAGATGATGCTGTGAAAGTGCTGCACTCAATATGCCAGCAAATTTGGAAAACTCAAAGGTGGCCACAGGACTGGAAAAGGTCAGTTTTCATTCCAATCCCAAAGAAAGGCAATGCCAAAGAATGCTCAAACTACCGCACAATTGCACTCATCTCACACGCTAGTAAAGTAATGCTCAAAATTCTCCAAGCCAGGCTTCGGCAATATGTGAACCGTGAACTTCCTGATGTTCAAGCTGGTTTTAGAAAAGGCAGAGGAGCCAGAGATCAAATGGCCAACATCCGCTGGATCATGGAAAAAGCAAGAGAGTTCCAGAAAAACATCTATTTCTGCTTTATTGACTATGCCAAAGCCTTTGACTGTGTGGATCACAATAAACTGTGGCAAATTCTGAAAGAGATGGGAATACCAGACCACCTGATCTGCCTCTTGAGAAATTTGTATGCAGGTCAGGAAGCAACAGTTAGAACTGGACATGGAACAACAGACTGGTTCCAAATAGCAAAAGGAGTTCGTCAAGGCTGTATATTGCCACCATGTTTATTTAACTTCTATGCAGAGTACATCATGAGAAACGCTGGACTGGAAGAAATACAAACTGGAATGAAGATTGCTGGGGGAAATATCAATCATCTCAGATATGCAGATGACACCATCCTTATGGCAGAAAAAGAAGAACTAAAGAGTCTCTTGATGAAAGTGAGAGAGGAGAGTGAAAAAGTTGGCTTAAAGCTCAACATTCAGAAAACGAAGATCATGGCATCCGGTACCACCACTTCATGGGAAATAGATGGGGAAACAGTGGAAACAGTGGCTGACTTTATTTTGGGGGGCTCCAAAATCACTGCAGATGGTGACTGCAGCCATGAATATAAAAGACGCTTACTCCTTGGAAGGAAAGTTATGACCAACCTAGATAGCATATTCAAAAGCAGAGACATTACTTTGCCAACAAAGTTTCGTCTAGTCAAGGCTATGGTTTTTCCTGTGGTCATGTATGGATGTGAGAGTTGGACTGTGAAGGAGGCTGAGCGCCGAAGAATTGATGCTTTTGAACTGTGGTGTTGGAGAAGACTCTTGAGAGTCCCTTGGACTGCAAGGAGATCCAGAACCAGTCCATTCTGAAGGAGATCAGCCCTGGGATTTCTTTGGAAGGAATGATGCTAAAGCTGAAACTCCAGTACTTTGGCCACCTCATGCAAAGAGTTGACTCATTGGAAAAGACTCTGATGCTGTGAGGGATTGGGGGCAGGAGGAGAAGGGGACGACAGAGGATGAGATGGCTGGATGGCATCACTGACTCGATGGATGTGAGTCTCAGTGAACTCCGGGAGTTGGTGATGGACAGGGAGGCCTGGCGTGCTGCGATTCATGGGGTCGCAAAGAGTGGGACACGACTGAGCGACTGATCTGATCTGATTATATATCTATTAGAATGACTAAAATTAACAACAACAACAAAAAATCTGACAATACCAACTGCTGGTAAAGATGCAAATCAACAGGAATTCTCATTCATTCACTGCTGGCTAGAATGCAAAATAGTACAGTCACTTAAAAGACAAGTTGGCAGTTTCATACAAAATAAACACAGTCTTACCATATAACTCAGTAATTACTCCACTAACTATTTAGCTAGCTAATTTGAAAATTTATATCCACACAAAAGCCTGAGGTAAATATCTATTTATACCATCTATATTCACAATCACAAGAAACCAGAAGCAATCAAGTTGTCCCTAAAGAGCTGAAAAGATAAACAAACTGTGGTATATTCATACAATGAAATATTATTGAGTAATAAAAATAAATAAACTATCAAGCCATAAAAATATTGATGAACCTTAAATGCATCTTAATAAGTAAAAAAAAAAAAAAAGGCAATCTGAAAAAGCTACATTCTGTATAATTCCAATTGCATGATATTCTGGAAAAGATACATAATAGAGATGATAAAAAGATCAATGTTTTCCAGGGGTTCAGAGTAGGGGCTTGACTGGGTAATGTATAGGGGATTTTTTAGGGTGGAGAAATTATTCTGTGTGATTCTGAAATGGTAAATATTAAGTATTTGTCAACTTTACAAAACTTTACAGCACAAAAACTTAATACTATATGCAAATTTTTTTTTAATCGTGTGAGGATGAGAGATCTCAGGTTGAAACACAGAATGTGACAAAGTATCTAAATACACTTAAATAATAAACTGAAGGAAGGGAATAGGTACTAATCTAAGTAACTTTGGAAATGAATTAGCCTATAAGACTAAAGGCAAAAGGAACTATAATCTTCTTGATAAAGTTGTTTCCCATCACAGTATGGATTAACAATCCAGAAACAATTATGCATGTACACTGGCACTGAATAATTAAGTAAATAGATAGTAGATGACAGAACTCAGGTTTCTCACTTTTGGAGTGAGGGGTTACAGATAAGTAAAGGGAGGAATCTGGAATGATCCAGCAATAATGAAATAAAGTTGGGGAAATGACTATGACCTCACGTTTAGTTTAACCTAGGCACAGGTGGCTATATGAATAGTATTAGAAACCACGATCTGGGTGCCATGTTGATTGCCAAGGCAGTGTCATTGCTTCTGGGCCCTCAGTCGGCAGGGCAAGGAGACAAATGTGTATACACAAACACAGACACACCTTTACCATGGTTTCTAATGCCACTCTTCAATAAAAGAGCAAAGGCTCCTTGGAGAAATGGTTGATTATAGGACTGGGGCAGGAAGTATGAAAGATGAGCCTGGACTATATCGTAGTGTCAGAATGTAATAAAGTGTGGAAAAACAAACAAAAACAAAACACATACCACCAAGAGTGATGGCAAAGAGATATAGGAGTCACCTGAAAATCGTCCAATGGCAAAAAGTGGAACAACGTAAGCAAAACTACACAATGATATTATACATAAAATTGCATTATAATTCAAAGTGTAAAATGAATACCCATGAGTATATACTCATAAAATAGATTGAATATTAGATAAATAAATGAAATAATAGATAAATCTCATGTAGAATTCCAAATAAATTTGTGCACATACTTTGCTCTTAAGAAGGTAGATCATAATTCCCTGCTCCTTATGTGTAAGCAACACATAATGAGTATTCTAAAGAGAGCAGGATGGAAAAACAAGGAAAAAAGAGTAAATTTACAATGGAGAAACTGGACAAACACTATCTCAAGTCAGGTGATGAACGTTATTATCAACAGTGATAAGTCATATTGATAGCATGTAACCTTGATATGATGTAAGGATTATGATACTTTACATCTGTGATCTTCCTCCCAAAAATTCATAACCTCAATATCTAATCATGAGAAAAACATCAGACAAATCCCAACTGAAAGAAATTCTTCAAAATACCTGACCAATATTCCTCAAAAATGTCAAGGTAATCAAAAACAAGAGCAAATCTGATAAGCTGTCACAGCCAAGAGGAGCTTTAGAGACACATGCTGACTAAACATAACGTGGCCTCCTGGGTGGGGTCTTGGAATGTAAAAAGGATACTAAGGAAAAACTGAGAAAATAAGAATGAATGACAGACTTTGATTAATAATAATGTATCAATATTGATTAAAACATACCAACGTTAAGATGTTAGTAATACAAGAAACCAGGCATAGGACATATAGGAAGTTTCTGTACTCTGTAATTTTTCTGCACATCTAAAATTATTCTAAAATAAAAATTGTATTTTAGGAATTTTTACATAAGTGGCTAATGAAGTAACTTATTAAGCAGTTCCCTACCTTTTGGCTGGGTTTTCTGGGTTTTCATTTTTAATCATTGATTGCTGCCACTTTAAAAAGAGAGGTGTCAGTGCAAAAATGTGTGATTTCTGCTGCTCTGCCATGCTAAAGATCTATAAATAGGACTCCTGTGCACCTAAGTTTTCTATTGGTTTTCCTGATAAATTTCATCTGCTAACAGTTTCACTGTGAGCAATTACCTAAAGTGTTCTGGATAAGAAAGCAAGAAAATTCATCACAGACAGCAACTCTGGGTTTTGACAATTCCTATAAATCAATATGGATTCAAATAGCTATAACTGCTCTGCTGAGCCCAGCTCCATTCCTCTCTCTTGCAGCCAATGTCCAGAAGGATACATCTGTGTGAAGGCTGGTCGAAACCCCAACTATGGCTACACAAGCTTTGACACTTTTAGCTGGGCTTTCTTGTCTCTATTTCGACTCATGACTCAAGACTACTGGGAGAACCTTTATCAGCTGGTAAATGTCTTTGTCCCTTTGGGTTGCAATAACAAAATGCCATAACAGAAATGTATTTCTCACAGTTATAGAGACTGAGGAGTCCAAGATCAATACACCACAATGAATGCATTCTGGCAAGATCCCTCTTCCTGGCTCATAAGCCGATACCTTTTTGCTGTGTCATCACCTGGAGGAAGGGACTAGTGATCTCTCTGGAGGCTCTTTCTGTTAGGCACTAATCCCATTCATGAGGTCCCACTCTCATGACCTAAGCACCTCTCAGAGGCCATACTTCCTAATACTATCACATTGTGCATTAGGATTTTAACACATGAATTGGTAGGACACTCACATTCAGAGCACAGCAGTAAGGTTCAAAATAACATGCATATAATTTAAATTTATGAGCATATATGAAATCGTAAGTATAGGCATTTGTCTATAATACTCTAAAATACTGAGAAGGGTCCATCATAAAGTGAGTGTGCCTAGGATCCCAACTGTTCATTCAGTCAGTACATGTATTTTGACATTCTTTGTTGAGAAGCATTCTGCTAGGGGCTATGGAGGATACAGAGAATGTTCATGACTTGAGCTTATAATATAGTTGTGGATGTAATAAGAACATGTGAAAAGATTTTCAAATTCAATTATATAAAATTTTCAAATTCAACTTAAGGTTAATTGGCTCTAGGAGGGAAGAAAGATGTTATCTCTAGATGATGTGGAAAGACAGTGTGGACTGAGTAGTAACTCCACGAAAGGAATTAAAATAGTGTTCTTACTTGTAATATTTCCCTGCATTATAGACTCTAAGAAAAAGCATTTTAGCAGTCCTCAAATGTATATCCAATATGTACAAATTTAAAATGTGTATGCTTACATCAAATGACACTACAATCAAGTCTTAAATAATTTTACTTGTGTGTGTATGCATTTTAAAACAAAAAATAATCTTGGTCAAATACATTGTATGCTAATAAGCATTCGTCTTCCGACTATCTAATGTTAGTAAGCAGACCTTTATTTGGGGACATTTTATAAAATACTGTTGAGATTGATCTTTTTCTTCCTCCTAGACATTACGTGCTGCTGGAAAAACATACATGATATTTTTTGTGCTGGTGATTTTCTTGGGTTCGTTTTATCTGGTGAATTTGATCCTGGCTGTGGTGGCCATGGCCTATGAAGAACAGAATCAGGCAACGCTGGAAGAGGCTGAACAGAAAGAAGCTGAATTTCAGCAGATGCTTGAACAGATTAAAAAGCAACAGGAAGAAGCTCAGGTACTAAGTGATAAAAAGCAAAGCTGCTTTATTATTATTATCATCATTGTCATTGTTATTTAAAGTAGGCATATTGTACCACGGAGGTAAAATTGGTGCTGGCTTTTCATATGGCACACTGGCATTGTCATTAGAAAAGAAAAAGCTATTGAAACTTGAAATTGTTTCCTAAGTTAGAGTCAAAGTAACTTTTTAGATGTTATATATGAGGAAACTGAGGGCTTCCCTTATAGCTCAGCTGGTAAAGAATCTGCTTGCAATGCAGGAGACCCCAGTTCTATCCCTGGGTCAGGAAGATCCACTAGAGAAGGGATAGATACCCACTCCAGTATTCTTGGGCTTCCCTTGTGTTCAGCTGGTAAAGAATCCACCTGCAATGTGGAAGACCTGGGTTCGATTCCTGGGTCGGGAAGATCCCTTGAAGAAGGGAAAGGCTACCCACTCCAGTATTCTGGCCTGGAGAATTACATGGACTGTAGATGGGGTCACAAAGAGTCAGACAGGACTGAGCGACTTTCACTTTCACTTTCATGAGGAAATTAGCTCAGGGTAGAAAACATATTCAGGATGAAGTTAACTATGCAATTATCTTATGAAATCTCAGGGAAGAACTTTATTTTCAGTTTAATACAAAAAAAGATACATAACTGGTATTTCCAAATATTCCTATTTCACCCCTAATTACACTTGAAGTTTTATTCTGTATTGATTGATCTCAAATGTGATCTCAAATTTTGAACTCAAAACTTCATGCCTACCTATGCTTAATCATTCTTCAGGATTTCTTTTTTTTTTTTTTTTTTTTTTTTTTTTATGGAACGCTTCACGAATTTGCGTGTCATCCTTGCGCAGGGGCCATGCTAATCTTCTCTGTATCGTTCCAATTTTAGTATATGTGCTGCCAAAGCGAGCACCATTCTTCAGGATTTCTATAGCACAATAGGGTATCAGAATATTTAGAAGGCATCTGCTATTAGAGCCGACTTTAAATTTTCATTAATATTAAAGGCTGTTTGGGCTAGGGGCATAGAGAATGGGGCATTCATGTCTTGAGGAAATAAGAGATAAGAACAATATTTGACTACAAGAATAAACATAAATTGAAAGATGACAGTCATGGAAAGACAAATCAAAATCCAATTCATGTCAGTGAGAATTATATCCTTCACATCTTCACCAACTTTGGTATGGTCAGTCTTATTGACCATTCTCCGTGTGTGTTAGTTGCTCAGTCATGACTTTGCGACTCACAGACTGAAGCCTTCTAGGCACCTCTGTCCATGGAATTCTCCAGGCAAGAATACTGGCAGGGGTTGCCATTCCCTTCTTCAAGGGATCTTTCTGACCCAGGGATCAAACCAGGTCTCCTGCACTGCAGGCAGATTCTTTACTATCTGAGCTACTTGGGAAGCCTGTTGACCATTCTACTAGCAGTATTTCATTTGTCTTATTTTGCATTTTCTTAACAATTAGTGAAGCTGAGCATCTTTTCTTGTTCTTATTTTCTATCTGTATGGATTCTATTGTAAAGTGGATATTCAACTATCTTCCCCATATTTTTAGCTAGGTTGTTTTCTTATCATTGAGATTGAGTAATTTTTATGTATTAAAAAAAAAAGTCCTTCATGATAACTATTCCTTGAATATATTTTCTCCCAATCTGTAATTTGTCTTTCACCCTAACTGTACTTTTTTAGGCAAAAGTTTTAAATTTTGATGAAGTACAGTTTATCAAGATTTTTTTTTTCTGTTTCTCTGATCATGCTTTTGGTGTAGCATCTAAGATATTTTTGCCAAGTCTCCATCACAAATATTTTCTCCTAATTTTTCTTCTGCAAGTTTTATGTCTTATATTTAGGTCATCAAAGACCCATTTTAAGCTAATTTTTCTGTAAGGTGGTGTGATTTATGAGTCGAATCTTTTTAAAAATTTATTGTTGTTGTGTTATTCGCTCACTCATATCTGACTCTTTGTGACCCCATGAACTGTAGCCCACCATGCTCCTCTGTCAATGTAATCTTCAGGCAACCGTACTGGAGTGGGTAGTTAGTCCAGTCTCCAGGGGTTCTTCCCAAGCCAGGGATTGAACCCAGGTCTCTTGCATTGCAGGAAGATTCTTTACCACCTAAGCCACCAGGGAAGCCCTTTTTTTGCATATGGATACCTAGTTATTCCAGCATAACTCGTGGAACAAAATATTTTTTCTCCACTAAACAGCCTTTGAAACTGTCAAAATCAATTGTCCATATGTGAGTAAGTCTATTTCTGGATTCTATTTAGTTCAATTGATTTATTTCTCTTTACACCAAAACCACACTCTCTTAATCACTGTAGCTATTGAGTGAGTTTTGAAATTAGATAGTGGTAACTCCCCAACTTTATTTTTCTCTCTCAAAGACTGTATTGACTATTCTTGGTCAAATATATTTTTAAAATGTGTAGCTGTATATGAGTTTTAGAATTAGCTTTTTCATTTCAGTTCACATAGTTTCTACTGTGACTAACATCTTCAAGTTTATCATCTTTTCTTCTGCATCATCGGATTTGTCTTTGTCCCACCCAGGGTATTTTCATTTCAAACATTATAGCTTTCATCTTGAAAAGCTTGATTGGAATTTCTTTTACTTCTCCCATATAGGTAACATACTGAACATACACAATACAGTTATAATAAATGTTTATAGAGTCCTAAAGTCCTTGTCTGTTAATGCTAACATCTGTGTCAGATCTTGATCAATTTTAATCATTTCTGTTCATTATTGATTATATATTCCTGATTTTTTTACATTTATTGCAAACTTTGGTTAAATTCCAGACACTTGAAACTTGATCTTTTGGGGTGCTGGATATTTTTGTATTTCTATAAAAATTCTTGATCTTAGTTTGGAAACATAGTTAAATTACTTGTAAACAGTTTGATCCTAAATCTTTGAAGAATTGTTAGGTATAACTTAGAACATAGTCCTAGGCTAATTATTCCCTACTGCTAGGTGAAAACCCTTCTGAAAACTCAACTCAATTCCCCCATTCATAATTTCTTCAAAACCATTGTTACATGTATCTAGGCTGCTTAGTGGTTGTTTTAGGAGGAAGAGTGAATCAGATCTGTTACTATATCTCAACCAGAAGCAGAAATCCAAATAATTTTTGTGCATAGTGATTTTCTTAAATGGATGTTCCCAAACATTAGAGGCATTATTTGAATGTCAGTATATCCTTGGAATTGTGTGTTGAAAATTTAAATTTTTAATAATTCTGAGTTACTCTGAAGATGTACAACATACAGCAAGAGGTACTTTTTACTGAGGCTTTTTTTTTTTTTTTGGTGAGATGGATTTGACAATGAATTGTTTATCTGGTTACTCAGACCAACCATATACTTAATAGTTGCTGAACATGCTGATTCTATTTTCCTGTTAACACTGGGTACAGAGTAGTATCATGGTTACAGTTTATTGATCTATAAAAAAAGTCATAAACTAATTTGGTGATAACTTGAGTGTAACTTATAAAATATACCTCATGCTTGCCAGGAATTTCTCCTATATTTCAAGTATTCAAGAGTTTATTCCAGATCGTTACAAATAAAACACATTTGTAAGATGATGAAATGGTAGCTATTTACAGGGCAAAGAATTTTTTCATTTCAAAGCTAAAAATAAAAGTTATAGGAAATAATATATATGTGTATACACATATAGACAGATAGTGCATACTAGTTGTATTTTAAAGCATTGGGTTATTCTATTGTCATTTACAAAAACAGAAAAGCAATGTGCATGAGAATACTAAACCAACCTACAGTACAGGAGTAAGAATGTCTTCTGAAATGCAGCCATTTTAGGGTAAAATATTACATCAGTTAAAAGAGTATAATCTTTAAAATTTAGCAGTAAATACACTATGTCTAGTAGAAGTTTAAAGAATCTAATTATCTATATCCTAATTAGGTCAGCCAAAATGTCAGTTCTTTTCACTTGAAAGTTATTGGAGTCCAGAGATCAAATCATGATTCAGCTTTAAGTTCATATACACAAAAGTTTAAACTGATTTCAGAGTAAATTATCCCAGTGTTTTAATATTGATGGGGATGGCACGGGTGCTAAGCTAATTTTACTTCCTTATTGACAATGCAGGTAACAGTGACCAGTAAATAGCCCATGCTGATGGAGAAGTGGGAGGTGGGGACAGAAAGAGAGGGAGACTTAGTACACCCATGAGATCACTGGGGCTCCAGTGTAATGTCAGTCTGGTTAATCACCTGTGACTCTTCAAAAGCTATCTAGCTAATGACTTCATGAAGTCTAGCATCATTTCCATTTTTATTTATATATGTTCAAAGACCTCCAAGTGCTAGTCACTGTTTAGACATGAAAAAAAGTCATATTCAGCTCACAAACCAAGTACAACTTTAAAAGACAAAGACATACTGACAAAGAAAGAAATGTTTTGTGCTGTGTCATCATAATTGTGTTGGCATTTAATTTGTGATCTTTAAATGTCTAAGTGCTCAGCGTAGCATATTCCACAGAAGTATATATTGGTCTGATAGGAAAAATTTAGCAGTAAACTTTGGCACAAAATTAGAAATAGTGACATTTAAGAGGCCCAATATAATTTGGGGTAGAATTGTAATAAGTATAGTTAATGTCTTGAGGTTTTAAAATGAGATTTTAAAACTGGATCTTATGTTTACACTGAAGTATAATCACAGATATATTTTTATTTTATTTTTTAAGGACACACAGATACAGTAAGTTATAGAGCCTCTTTTGTTTCACACAGAGATAAGAGAAACAAAATGTTATTCCCTGTGGAAATATTAAGCACGTATTTGTTATCTGTTACAATAAGAATTCAGCAAACCCACTGTGAAAGTAATGCTATTAGCCTAAGTAAGCAGGACGTTGGCCATGTCACAGCGCTGCGTATAAACAGGTACACAGACATGGGAGGTGACAGGAAACATCTGCCTCTGAGGGAATTGACAAATCCCTGGAAGTGGAATAAGTGACAGATTCGAGCTGACGAGTGACACAGAAAATGTGTTGTGTCGGGAGGTTACCGTTGTTGCCTTACAAAAATCTGTTTTGGTTTTGAGTTATTCCAACTGTTTACCCAGTCTAGGAAGGGAAATCATGTCTTATGCAAAACCAATTCTGGAAGTGATTTTAATGGACCTGAGTTTCAGAATTATGTCAAGAGACTATTACCACCACTTCCACTTCCTTTTTTCCTGACAACAAACAAGTGAATAAATGATTTGGCACTGTGAATTGTATGCTTTTCTCTATACAAAGTGGAAAGGAAAATTAAGGACTTTATTTGGATAAAAAGAAATGTGTATACTTTCATTCTCTCAAGGAGTGCTGTAAATTATGTATCTCCTATGTATCAAGCACTATGCAACTATATTTAACTTGCTCAAATTAGTCCTTCATTTATCCACTTTATTTTATACTTTTATATTAAATTTATTTATATTTATAAAGGGCCCTTAATATTTATCATCTTTCATTACTGACATTGAAAGTGATATCCATGATCAAGAATTTAATTGGGAATTCCATGGTGGTTGAACGTTTAAAACTCAAAGATTCCACTGCAGAGGGCACGAGTTTGACTGATCCTTGGTTAGGGAACTAAAAACTAAGATGCTGCATACCACATGGCTCAGCCAAAAAAAGAGAAAAATTCAATTAAAAAAAATCTGGATATCTGATTATATGCATTCTATAAATATACAAATTCTGAATTAATGTTTCATTTAAATGTTAGGATTGTCTTTTATCAAGTTTTAGATCCAGGTTTCTATAATGACTATAGCGATCAATATAAACATTTTACATGTTCCTTGGCCCAACACATATATTTAGTACTATATGTAATATTATGGTTCCCATCCGTGGGGTCATGTTAATCCCATGGAATGTGTTTCATAGAACCTTTAGTTTTAAACCTTTTTTAAAATTTTTAGTTGAGATGAGGTTCAGAAATAGAAGCTACTTAGAAGGGTCTGCTTCTCAAGAAGGAGAAAATGTTGTCAAAGCATTCAATATGAGTTTTATGTTCTTTTCTAAAATATATTTCTGTTATGCAGACTATTCTGAAACCTAGCTTTTATGAGATCTTGAAAAGTCAAGTCTGTCTTATTCTTCCCATACCCGCATTCAATATCTGAGACAACTGACAGTATAGTGCCTTTTTTTACCCTTATTCACCAAACACTTACTGAATCTTTTTTATGTCAAATGACATAATATGCAATGTGCACACAGACAGACACAAACACACATACACACATACACAAGTGACAGAATTCCTATCTATAGGAATAGACAAGAATATGTCTAGTGGCGAAGAGGAGAAGGTAGAACAAGGAGCAGCTGTATTAGAGTTGCTTGTATTCAGTAATGACATATGTAAAGAGTTGAACCAGTAGTCTACTATTTTAATTATTTCCATTTGATGATTATGTTTATAAACAGGAACATACTTAATGAGAACTCAGCTTTGAATTTCATATCCTCTCCAGTTAGTGTTTAGATCATTTCCCGTTTAAAAATACCATTCACGTAAATAAAAATACAAAAGATTTGGCATGCCATGTTTTACCTCAAAGCTGCTGTGTTTCTTTAGTAGGTGCAGAAATTTAAAAAGCTTAAGTAGTACTTGCTTCCAGAGAAGGCAATGGCACCCCACTCCAGTACTCTTGCCTGGAAAATCCCACGGACGGAGGAGCCTGGTGGGCTGCAGTCCATGGGGTCGCTAAGAATAGGACACGACTGAGAGACTTCACTTTCACTTTTCACTTTCATGCATTGGAGAAGGAAATGGCAACCCACTCCAGTATTCTTGCCTGGAGAATCCCAGGGACGGGGGAGCCTGGTAGGCTGCCGTCTATGGGGTCGCACAGAGTCGGGCACGACTAAAGTGACTTAGCAGCAGCAGCAGCAGTGCTTGCTTCAGCAGTACATATACTAAAATGCTTAAGTATACTTAGTGTTGAAATATGGAAAGAAAATATTTGAAGTAGTCATAATCCTTTGAATGATTATTACAGGTATTTATTGACTGATATGTTAAACTTTCGTTAATTATTTATAATAATAATAATAAATAAATATTTAAAATTTTAAGCTAAAAGTGCTATGCAGTAAATTAATCGTGTTAGACTCTGGGATTAATATGACCTCAGGAATGGGAGGGCTTGCCAGGTGGCTCAGTGGTAAAGAATCTGCCTGCTAATGAAGGAGACGCAGGTTCAATCTTTTGGTCAGGAAGATCCCCTGGAGGAGGAAATGGCAACTCACTCCAGTATTCTTGCCTGAAAAATCCCATGGACAGAGAAGCCTGACAGGCTACAGTCCGTGGGGTCACAAAGAGCTGAACACGACTGAGCAGATGAGTACGCATGAACCCAGAAATGCGAATAATAAATACTACTGAATGTGATTCAAATGAAGAAGAGGATAAATTAGCCAATACATTCCCACTATTTCCCCCTAGAGGTAAAAAGTAGATACTTTAAATGCTTTGAGTTCACAAAAAAAGAAAAGTCTTTTGTCCTAGATTTAGAAGAAAAAAATACCACTCAGTTGTTCACAATCACAAGTGGGAGGAACAAACCTATGGATGGAATTGGAATAGTAATCAGACCAGACACCACCACTAAGAGAACATTTGCTTTTAAAGTGTAGAAGATATTTTTAAGAGAGCAGTTGTTTCCTGAAATGAAGCTAATCTCAACAGAGTTTTTTAAAAAAGACTTCAGAAGATGTGCCAAACCAGACTTTTCTAATTCATAAGCTAACATATTGCCTTATACTATGCAAAAATGTATCATTATTAAGTACTCTCTTGTAGTAAAACATAAAAATGACCAGAAAGACATACACTTTCAAATATAGTTCATTGTATTAAATGGCAACATATGTACCACAGTCAACTGTTTTCCAAAGTTGCATGTTCTAAAGAGTGCCTGGTTTTATTTACACAGGCAGTTGCAGCAGCATCAGCTGCTTCAAGAGATTTCAGTGGAATAGGTGGGTTAGGAGAGCTCTTGGAAAGTTCGTCAGAAGCATCAAAATTAAGCTCCAAAAGTGCTAAGGAGTGGAGGAACCGAAGAAAGAAAAGAAGACAGAGGGAGAATCTTGAAGGAAACAACAAAGGAGAGGGAAACAGGTTTCCCAAGTCTGAATCTGAGGACAGTGTCAAAAGAAGAAGTTTCCTCTTCTCCATGGATGGAAATCGACTAACTAGTGACAAGAAATTCTACTCCCCTCATCAGGTACAGCTTTCTACTAAGGATTCCAGTTTGTTTTGTCATTTCTGTATCTTCGTATATTTTTGTAGCATCTGATGTAAATGAGGGACAGGGAACTAACATTTAATATGATTATTTAAATGTATATCATAAACTGTCTTTAAAAGAGACTTTTATTAAATCATTAATAACTTTGATTTTACAGTAATCAGTTTTAAGCACTATAGTATTTTGAGGCCATTTTCTCAATCTGCTTTGTTGGGAGGTAGGAGGAGTGAAACCTACCTATCAAACTTTTTCCTTCAGTGAGGCAGTTTTGTAATCTCTTGTCTACCTTTTCCATTTTGAGACCTCAAATGAACCTACCTTTTTTGCACATGGTTTTCTGCCTTTAATATCTGAGTATTAGATATTACTAATATCTAATGTATTAGATACATTACTGTGAGATATGTATGAATTTTGCAAAGAAATGTCTATGGATTTTGTTTCTGTCTTTTGATGTGAGAACTGTACTGTATCTTCCATTATGCTGATATGGTGTCATTCCATGATACATTAGGATGAAATTATGACCCAAATTCTCTCGAAGAGAATTAAATAAAAGACGGTCTATTTTGCTCTGATTTAATGCCAAGTACCCAATTCTTCAGCATATTTTCAAGTCAAATAGGGTAAATAGTATCAACTTTACTCATAAGTTTTATCAGTTGCATAATGAAGAGTAAATAGTTATGAAATCTGTGATAAGTACAGTTATGGCTTAGAACCCTATTTGGTTCCATTAGAATTTCATGTGCTATGAATTATTAACTCTTCTAATTATTTTAACCTGGGTCAGCCAACCAACAAATATTTATTGCTCACCTACTATGGTTCACAAGAGAAAGAAATAGTTCTACCAAAAAAAAAACTCAATGAACAAAACAATGTAATTCACTGACCTCATGGATTTTTATACAGAAGGAGGAGACAGACAATAAATAAGATAAGTAAGTCACAGACTATGTCAGAAAGTGATAAGTACAATTGCAGGGGAAAGGCAAGAAAAGAAAATCAAGAGCACTAGCTGGTGGTTAAAAAAAATTAAATAGGATGGTTTGGGAAGCCTTGACTGTAAAGGAGACCTTGCAGCAAAGATTTTGAGGAGGCAAGAGAACAGGCTATCTATCGAAGTGCATTTTAGCCTCACTGAAGAGCAAGTGGAAAGCCCTGATGTGGTAATATGCCCAGAATGTTCAAGAAGCAGCTGAGAAGCCCCTGTTGAGTGAACCAAGAGGAGCAACAGCAATAGGAAGTTAGCTGAAAATCAAGAGTTTAAATACTAAAAACAGAATTGGTATATACATATATTATATGTAGTTCATTTCATATTTGGAGATAGTGAGACAGATAGGGAGATAGGAAGAGAGGGAGATGGTAGGATGATAGGCAGGTAGACTGATAGATAAATGGATAAAATAGACAACAGATGTTGCAAAGAAAAAGAAATAGCCTATTAGCATTGACAGTTACATACCCCAGTAAAAATATGCACAAAACATTAACACAATCACAAGCAAAAATATACCAGAAGCATTTTACAGTTTCTGGTTGTGTAAACAAACTCTCTAAAAGGAAAGAGTTTGTTTACACAAACAAACAAGGTGGACAGGGCATAATGTTCAAAACAAATATATCTTTAAAATCATTAAGGCCAATTAGCCATAAATTATGAGTACCCTGTCCTCTACTAACATAAATTTTAGGTGTTAGTTTACATTTATTATATTATTTTATTCTTAAATACAGAGTACATATTCATAGTACAACGTGAAAAAGTACTTAAAGGCAAACAATGGAAAGTGAATCCTCCTGCCAAGATTTTATCAATGTTGTTTGAACACAGGGAAGCAATTTATTTTAAAACAGAAGCTTCATAGCTAGAACCAAGTGTAGTTGCTGACTTACTGGAAACATTGATAAGCCACATACATTTAACTTGAAATGCCATGCTTCTATTAGAACATCTTCAAATTCTCTGTGTCTTCCATTCTGACTTCCCAAATTCACTTCAAGTTCAGTTCTTGCATGCAGGATTGTGTCCTTACACTTAAATGCTTCGATTTTACCTTTTGCTACTGAAAATTAAGAAAAAGAATTCAGATTTACCTTCTTAGAACAAGACAAAAAAAAAAGATACCTAGAATTTATATTTTGGCATGCCTGAGGCAAAGAAAGTTGGGCTTTTGGTCCTTAATGCAGAAAAGCTTGTTTTCTCCAGAAAAAGGGCTGCCACAGCTGTGGGTATTCCCTGCACTCTGCTGCATCTTCTAGTGTGTTATTTTTGGTTTATTTTCTCTGAATACTATTTTTGCTATCTTCTTTTTTCAGTCTCTGTTGTCTTGAAAGCTGTGCTCACACCCATTATTATACTTTCCAAAGAGTGAACAGAAATTTCAAATAAACCCAAGGATTTGAAACGCCTCTGAAAACATGTCAACATAAAAACATGCAAATTAAAGGCATGTACCAGATACATTTTAGATGTACACACATATCACACACTCCCAACCACTATGTATAGACAGACTTTAAGTTTCCAAAGACAATATTCTAATACAGGGATATAAAGATGATTGAATTGAACCATCTTAGGAATTAGTGTAAGACAAAGCTGGTATTAGGGCTTGCATAGTGGCTCAATGGTAAAGAATCTGCCTGCAATGCAGAAGACCCGGGTTCAATCCCTGGACTGGGAAGATTCCCTGGAAAAGGAAATGGCAACCCACTTCAGTATTCTTGCCTGGAGAAACCCATGGCTGGAGAAGCCTGGTGGGCTACACTCCATGGGGTCACAAAGAGTTGGAAACAACTGAGCGACTAACACTTTCACTTTCTTTTCAAAGCTGGCATTCCTCTGAGTGCAGGGTGAGGTCCACCTGCATTAGAATCACCTAGAATCTATGTTTGAATTCTCAGATCCCAGTGTCCTGGGTCTTTCCTCATAGCTCAGTCGGTAAAGAATCTGTCTGCAATGCAAGAGCTCCAGGTTCGATTCCTGGGTTGGGAAGATCCCCTGGAGAAGAAAATGGCAACCCACTCCAGCATTCTTGCCTGGAGAATCCCATGGACAGAGGAGCCTGGCGGGCTATGGTCCATGGGATCACAAGAGTCAGACATCACCACCACCACCACAGTGTCCTACCCCTGATTACTGAATCCCAGTTCCAGAAAGCTGGGACCTAAAAATACACACCAAGGTTTCAAAACATGAGTGTGGACATAAAAATATTATATTGATAATTTAAATTGATTGTGAGGAGATTAAAAGCATCATCATTCCTTATTATTGAGGGCTGAATGAATGTCTTCACAATGTCTAATTTTTTGATCACTTTGATGACTAGAAAATCAGTCTAGATACTGCCTGACATTGGGTAGACAAACTTGCTACATGAACTGAGTGTCACATAGACACAGTCTCAGCCTGGATAAGCTGAGCAGTCATTAATTCCTGTGAATATTTCTAACCAAATCCAAAGGAATAGCACATTTCTCGATGAATAGTATCTTTCCAGAATATCACTGACACAGAAGGCAAAAAAGATGATTCTAGTGCTTTGCAGTCAGGGGAAAGCCATAAAATAAAGCTAAAAATGGGGCATAATAAAATCAGCATGACCTAATTAGGCAGAGGGACCAAAACTAAATTTGAGGGAGTTTGCCTTCCTTATAGTTTTTTCTGCCAAAATTACTATTTTTGGTTTTACATTGAAGCTTTGTGGAAGAAAGGAAAGGTCTAGGTATATTTCCAGCTGCATGTGGATATGTATGCATATGTATGTGTATGCATATGTTACCCAGCTATACAGAGATTTAGAACAGGTCATGAGAGGTTGCTGGGGCAGGGGAGGGGACAAAATATGGGAAATGCCATTGTCAACGAGGAAGGGAGTAAACAAATATTCGGCAGCAGACTAGAGATGTTTTTGAAAACTATCATCAAGGCTAAAACAAACAAAGAATTATTTGGCGCTACTGATTTAAAAGCCATTCAAAAAATGAAAGAAGGGACTTCATGTTAAATTCTTATTATTTAGTATCAGAAACTGTCTACTTGATTTATTCATAAATATATGTAAGTTTTAAAGTTTTTAATCATCCAGTTCCTTTTAATGAAATTAAATTGATATTAGAAGGATAAGCTATCCTCTACATCACCCTTACTGGTGAAGACATGTATAAGTATTTTTAAAACTAGTGTGAAATTTTAAGTAAGAATAGTAATTTACATCAATCTAGGAATTCTCTCTGTTGTGTTTGCTATGGCATATATTCTCTCAAACAAGGTGAATCATTAGTAGCCATCTGGAAAACTTAGCAAATTTAGAAGACCGCATCATAGATAAGTTTTGTGGCTTTTATGCCCATGTGCAAAAGACAAGAAGGCCCAGAAAATAACAGTAACTTCCTTTTAAAACTCAAAAAAAGAGAATGGAGAGATAATGCCTTTGTTTTTAAATCATCCAGAAGAAACTTACTTGGTCCAAATATTTTAAATTCAAGCCAACAGTCTCATTGAACTGTAACTTAGTTTCCAAGTCGTGTGCCCTTTCAGATTATAGCATTTAGGAGTGAAAGTCACCTGTTAAAAAGAATCATTTGTCCTCTCCAGCATCAGGTTCCCCACCTAGAACATTACGATGACAAAATCCACCTCATAGGACTACAGTAAAGATTAAATGAAGTGGTCATGCACTTAGTAAACTGCAGATTAGAACTCCTAATCAGAAAAATTACTTAAATTTGTATTGTGGTCTTTAATAAAAATATCAAAACATATGTGTTCTCTATAAATTTGATAAACCGTGTTTAAGAGCAAGACTATTCTTACCCAAAAGCAAATAGATTCTGCAATATTAAGACTTTCATTAAATAGCTGTGTCCCCTGTCCCCATTCTTTCCTTCCTTGCTCTCTCCTCAGTCTCTGTTAAGTATCCGTGGTTCCCTGTTTTCCCCACGACGCAATAGCAAAACAAGTATTTTCAGCTTCAGAGGTCGGGCAAAGGATATCGGTTCTGAAAATGACTTTGCTGATGACGAACACAGTACATTTGAAGACAGCGAGAGCAGGAGAGACTCACTGTTTGTGCCGCACAGACACGGAGAGCGACGCAACAGTAACGTTAGTCAGGCCAGTATGTCATCCAGGATGGTGCCAGGGCTTCCAGCCAATGGGAAGATGCACAGCACTGTGGATTGCAATGGTGTGGTTTCCTTGGTGGGTGGACCATCAGCTCTAACCTCACCTACTGGACATCGGCCAGAGGTGATAATAGATAATAAATTAGCTACTACTGACATTATACACCGATTTGAAATAATCAAGGCCTGGGCGGTTTAGCCTGTTATACTATCCTACTTCCCCAAAATGAAAGTCCTTAAAAATAACATATGATTTTACTGAATGAAAAAACCAATAGACTCTTGAGAACCAATTGAATTGTATGGGACCATTAACTTTCAAATGCTTTAGGTTAAAAGAGCCTGGTTTTTAGAGTTTGGGGTGAAAACTCCTATCTGCAAATTCAACACAAAATAATGGGCACTATGACAACCTATTACAGATGTCTGTTCACCCAGAATTGTATAATAGTCTATTCATATTCTGGAAATTTCATATACTTAAAATTAAATAATTTAATGGCCAACATATTGATAACAGGCAGTTTCGGTACAACTGCCAATATTTTACAGTGACTCTAAAATGTTCTGATGTCTATTAAATGACTCTAAAATGTTTTGATTTCTTATAGGATGGCACATGGAAATAATTAAAAAAATCTCAGGAAAGCACACACATTTCATTGTACATCTGTGTTCGTGCATAGAAAAAAATCGGCCCATATATGTCAATATTTTCAATATAGCCTCAAGAAAATAATTCAGCCTTAATATTAATATTACATAATACTATTATTTGTTTTGGGGGAAGAGTAATCTGATTTTAATTATTGAGAAAGCTAAAATACTTTTCATTTGAATTAAATGAAATAATAAATGATTTATGAAAAATTTCTCTGGAAATTCCAACAGGTAAATTAAAATATTTCTGCAACATAATTGCCTTATACAATTGCACCCAACTGGTAAATTCTTGTTTTAACCCTGTAGGGTATCACCTGTGATTTTTTTAAGTATTTATAATTTAATAATAAATTAGTATTTTATTATTATTTGAAAATTGTTACTTGGGAAAACTGCACGTGGCATGACTTTCCAAAGAAATGCTAATGTTGTGTTGTATTACTCACTGAAAAGGGTGGTTTGAGCCATCAGTATTTGGTTTGCAGGGTACCACCACTGAAACGGAAGTCAGAAAGAGAAGGCTAAGTTCTTACCAGATTTCAATGGAGATGCTAGAAGATTCCTCCGGAAGGCAAAGAGCCATGAGCATAGCCAGCATCTTGACTAACACGATGGAGGGTAAGAAGGCAGCTATGGGATAGTCAGCTTTCTATGATTATATAGTTTGGAGAACTATTACTTATTCCCATGGAATTATGAAAGTCAGTTACCCAAGATCAGAACTGTATAATGGACCTAAGCAGATAATATATGGAACACTATTATCACATTGATTACACAACTAATATTGCCTCTATTTCTTTTTGATTCCGATTCTCATCTACCGAGTGATTATTTCACCACTCGATAGCTCATCAGCGAGGATTTATCCTTATGTTATATTATCCTCAAGCAATTAGAGAAAAAAAAATTCCCTTTTTAAGTTTTGGTATGCAGAAGCACAAAGAAACATCTCTAAAACTTCAATCTGTTCTCCAGGCATAGGAGTGGTGATGGGTTGAGGAGGCATATGGGTTGAGTTGGAGAAATCAAAACCTTTGTTCTGTTTCCACAGGAGCCCTAAGAAAAGATCTTTCCTCCATCTTCCACATACACAGAAACCATTACATTCCTTTAATGAAGAGCTGACACAAATATTTGTTGATTTTGACACACAGGAATGGACAACAAATATTACTTCCTTGTTCATTCATTAAATAAGTCCCCATTTCTTCAAGCTTGGAGGAATATTACATCAGTACTGTCATTTTATAAATCCCAATCAGAATTCATATCTAACATGAATTCTTTAGAAAACTTCAATTATATTTTGTATCTTAGTCTATTGGTATATTGGATATGCAAATGGGCATATATTTCATATATATTTCACCCATTAAATTACTAGTACCTTTTTAATAGGCTAGAATTCTGAAAAAAAAAATGAGTAAATATGAATAACAGAACTAGATTTGGGGCTGAATCTATATTAAAAAGAAAAACATACTATATCTTGATGTGTACAAGATCAATGCTAATGTGGAGACAGAGAATAAAGGGTCACATATATTAATAATAATCACAGTTTTAGAAAGTATTCTGAAAAAGCTCTTTCAAAAGAAACAGTAATTGATACACTTAATAGTTCTCTAAAACTTACTTTAAAATTCTGTTTTGATAAAGAAAATATAGCAATTTAATAACCCATTACCTAATTAATAGGTAATTAAGTTATTTAACTTGAGGCAACATAATAAGTTTGAAGTATTTTTTCGGCTAAAAGACATTTTTCATAAATATTTTGTGAAAATATTCAATGGAATTGTCTTCTCAAGTCTGTTAAACTAATATGAACTTCCGTCCCTAAGTAAAAGTATCAATTTTATCAAATAATGTATAATCTACAACAACAGTAATTTGGTTATATTGTTATTTACTATCTCATTCTTTATTGTTCCTCCAGAACTTGAAGAATCTAGGCAGAAATGTCCACCATGCTGGTATAGATTTGCCAATATGTTCTTGATCTGGGACTGCTGTGATGCATGGTTAAAAGTAAAGCATCTTGTAAATTTAATTGTTATGGATCCATTTGTTGATCTTGCCATCACTATTTGCATTGTCTTAAATACCCTCTTCATGGCCATGGAGCACTACCCAATGACTGGTCAATTCAGTAGTGTGCTGACTGTAGGAAACCTGGTGAGTTCATTTGAAGTTTACTTATTTACTTTGTCAGAGATAAGGCAGATAGACCAAAGAAGAAATCCATTTGTGCTATGCAGAACCCCCGAACTATACCCTCTTTTCTCAGAGGAAGAAATATCTAAAGGAATATTGAAGGCGTTCTCAGGGATAAGGTCTAGAATTCAACTGGTATGAATACTGACTGTTGAGACCAACATCTGTGCTGATTGATCATGGTGTTTTACCCTTTGTAAACTTGTTAAAATCTTTACTGTCAATCTTGCTGAAAAAAAAGCAGAAATCATGAGGTCTAACTCTGGCTCCATAAGCATGCAGTTTTAACATACACAGCTTATGAAGAAATAGTTCTTTGAAGGGAATACATAAAGATTGATTTCTGTGCAAACGAGGGCATAGTTGTTTCAAACTGAACTGCCTAATAAAATGCTTCAGTAGAATTCACACAAGAGAAGAAATAGTTGATAAAAATGCATTTGTAATTTAGCCACACTCTGGTTCATGTTACTTGGGCAGACATCTGTATATGTGTATGCCGACATATACATTTCCTCCTTCTAATGAAGAAACTGAAATGGATGAACAAGTAAAAAAAGAATTTAAATAGTTTATTAATCAAGACCTTTTTTTTTTGGCACAAGATAGAAACAGAATTCAATAGCCTAAGAGGAAAATAAAAAGACTGTCTCATGAAATGGAAAGAAAAAGACGAATTACCAAACCATATGAGGATAATTTTGCAACTGGGCTTCAGGAAATGCTTTAACCAAGGGATTGGATGTAGCCCAACCATTCATTGCATCTTTTGTCTGTAGGTCAGGAAATATGATCACCCATACCTTGTTGGTTCTAAATCTTGTAACCTCTGCAATGGAAAAACACTGAATCTCTTTTTCAGTTCCAGTTTAAAGACTCTCGTGATAGGACTCTGATTAGCATAGCTTGGATCAGATGCTTCTCTCTGGTTTAACCAACATTGGCGAAGGTAGATTCATGTGAAAATCGCAGTTCTGAGGAATTACACAGGTGGAGGATTAATTCCCAACAGAAAGAAGAAAGGGAATACTGGGCAAACAACTGTCTAAGTGTCTACTTCAATAAGTGACCTCAACTTCACTGCATTATTTGACTCAGTATAACACCCACCAGATTCTTGAGACTTTCTTCATCTTTGACACCTGTGATATTGATTTTTGTGTGTATGTGTCTAATTGGCTCCTTCATCTTTCCAATCACTCAATATCTCTGCTTCCTTTTCTGGACTTCTCTTCTTTTGCCTATTAGGGCTATGTTTTTCACTCAATATTTGTATGTATTCAACAGCTCTATGTATTATCTACTCTTACAAGTTGTGTTCTATTTCTGTATTTCCAGCTGTTATAGATTATTGCCCCAGGATAACTTTAAACATCTGAAAGATGATCTTTCTCACAGTTTATTGAAAGCCCTAAAAATTTCAAGTTAGTTTTGTATTACCTCTAGTAGTAGCCTTTCAGTTTCAAAGAGGCTGCCAGCTTCAAAATAGAAACCTTTTATTTCTTATATACAATTTTATATCAAGACCCATTGTTTCTTTTTTCTAGGTATCAGTTCTTTTTACCTCTATAGCTACCATTAAAATTGTAATTCTAGTACTCTACACTCAGTCTGCTTTCATCTTGCCAAAGTATCTATTGTCTATATTTGTGGTTCAACAATCTTACCTGGTTTTCAACACTCCCCCTCTAATCCCATCCTTCCTATGTCATCTTATTTTCCATTGTTTCCTAGCCAGTCACCATCAGTCTTCTCAGAACAGCCTTGACACTATAACCCACAAATGTTTATATGTTTATATAGGGAAAGTAATTCACAGTTCTCTATATTCATATTTAAAGTGTCCTGACTCAAATCACTTCATCTCAATTTTTCATATTCTTTAAGGTCCAGCCATAGCTTCCTCTCCCCTCTAATATGACTCTCAGTCCATACTGAGCACACTTTTAACTCCTAATCCATTTCTGTGAATAGAACATGGTTGAACATTAAACATTTTCTTGTTGCATCATAATTCTTGTTTTTCAATTCCACTACATATTACTCCATGGCAGAGATCACATCCTACTTTTCTTTTGTATCTCTCAGAGTGTTTACATGGGTGTAGCTTGATAAATAACCATTTGTTTCCTATCCATAAAAGAACATGAGCTTTGGAATCAGGTAGAACTGGGTTTGACCTTACTAATAATGTAGCATCTGGACAAGCATGATAAAGACAATTTTGAGTCTTTGTTTTCTATTATTGAAACGGATATAATAATACTCATCTCCCAGAGTTGCTCTGACGGTCTAATGAGATAATGTGAAAACACAACACTTTGCCTGGCATCTAGCACGTGCTCAATAAACAGCTTCCTTCCTCTTATGTACGCTATTAACCTTTCTTTGAAATACTGATGGAAAACAGTTCTGGTCTAGCTCTGTATTTTTCCCAGGACAGTTAGGGAAGTTGAACTGTTAGGAACAATTTGGGAAATTTGTCAGAGTGACACAGGAAATTGAGGTCTTAAAGAATTTTGACGTTGAAGCAATGGAGTACAGAAGCACAGGATAGGAGATGTTGGATTATAGGATGATCAAACGGAACAGCACTAGACTAAAACACCAAATTTGGGTCCAAGTCCAGTTGTCTGTGCTAAAAATCTGATCTTGAAAAAGTCACAAATATTGTTTTCTCATGAGTACAATGTGTTGGGACTAGACGATTTTTCATGTCTCTCCTCATGCTAAAATCTATAACTTTGAGTATCAGTGGAGATAATGAGGTAGAGAAGTGAAGTGAAATACTGATCAGTGGTTGACTGTAACAGAACCATGGATAAGCTGAGTTTAATATTAGGGAAACAAGACTCAAAGATAGAGAACACAGGTGACCGGAAACTGACGTAACTATTTGTAACCGTAAGAACAGGCGAATGTGTAAACTGACTGTTACTACTAGCTAAAAGCTCATTAATATTCTCTTTCTCTCTGTGTGAGAGAGAAATATTGCTTGCATTATGAGTACTTAGCTGACTTTGGATCTATGGTATATACCATAGATGGGTGTTGCATTGCGTATTTTGTGAAGATTTTATAGTTTTCTTACTAAAATCAATTTAAAATTTCTCTGGACTAGTTTATTACTATTCAAGTGATTCCATACTGCCTTATAAATAAGGAAATTGAGTTTCTGGTTGAATTAATAACAAAAGAATGTGCCATAAAAGAGTTGTGGCACTTTCAGCCTTTATTTAGATAAATGTGCTTTTTTGTATCCTCTTTCTGCTGAAACATATAAAAATTATATCATTTCCCTGTTGATTGCATGGATCAAATTTAAGTTTCAAGAGACCTCAAATCTTGATTGAGTTTCTCTAAGATTCTGTTTTGCTTTTGTGTTTTTTTTTTTTGTTTGTTTTAACCACTATTAAACACATGCACTCATTTTACTGATTCTATAAGCAAAAAATCTTCCATCAAACATAGTAGGTTACATAATCCCTTCATCATATAAACATTTCCAACTACCCTGTAACTTTTTCTTCAGGGAATATCGATAGAGATCTCTAGCTCCTACACTATTTGTTTTTCTTACTGCAACTCTCCCAACTAGAGATTAAAGATTCACAATATCCCTCTATTCTGCTAGACCCAGATGGGAACTTAGAAAATGATACCTGTTCTAAGGACTTTATAAGCTATTTTCAAATAAAAGCCTAAAGAAACATGATTAGCAAATTATTTTAATTAAATGGTGTGGTTTAGGATGTGAATACAAAATCTTAGAAATCTTGAAGGAAAAAAATGGCTTTGTTTATTGAAAGATAATATCATTAGAAGCCAAATTCAAGAACTCACCTATGAAGCCTCTTGCATCAATGAAGAAGTGCTATTTGGCTACCTAATTCCTTTCCTAGTATAAGAGAAAATTGATTGTTGTCTCTTACTAAGCACTACTAACAAAATTGTTATGTAACAATAATTATGGGTACACCACAATTTCTAATAAAATTTGCTAAGCAATTTAATACTGATAGAAATCCAAGAATATTAAACACAGACCTGATGAATATCCCCATTTGACAGATGGGAGAAAAGAAAATCATAAATGTTGACTGATTTCCCATCATTTTTCTTTAAATATATTTCAATTTCATCATCCAAAAAAGAATGAGCAACAAATACTTGGGGGTACAAACCCAAAAGGCATGGGTATGATTAAACTAGAAGTATTTAAACAAGAAGCTAATAGTAATGGAATGAAAGGAGGCTACAGGTATGTCAAATTCACTACAAAAGAGTGGAATGTCAGTCTGGACAAGTAGAGATCCTGTGGAGCAAACTGACCAATATTCAAACTTCAGCCTTTAGAATGAACATTTCTATCTTTTTAATGTATGTATCAACAGAACTTTCCTCTCTAAGTAAATACTCAGTAAGGAAATTTTTCTATCCCTGAATTGAGACCTTAACCCCTAACATTTGATCATTCAAGCTCAGTGTCCTTCAAAACAACCCAAAATGCTCACAATTTGTTTACTCTTGATCCAGACTCTCAGGCTGATTCTCATCCCTATCTTTAGTGCTTATGTTTTCACTAACTGTCATGTGTCATCATGTATAATATTAAAGATTTTTCACTAAACATCTCCTTATTAAAGAAGCTGCTTTGGAAGTCTATAAATGTATTGTCCATAAGAAATTTACCAGCCTAGATGAATTGGGTTTGCAATTTCAACTTGTATGTCCTAATTAGCACTGTATTTCTTTTCAAAGCCTAAAACAATGTCTAGTAAGTAAGCAGCTATTTTTTATGAATGAAATGAATGTCTACAGAAGCATGTAATCCAAACTTTCGAAAAACAAAAAGCTTCCGCAGAAGACAAGATATAATTAGCCTAAGTCCAAACAATAAACATTTGATAATTTTACTGTCTTAGTCTTCTCTTAACCACTGACAATGCTGAACTAGATTGAAATGTAACAAAAACAATTATTAATGATTTTTAGGGCCTAAATTGAAACCATTTAAATAGATAAAAGGCTCTGACATTAAACTGCAAACTGTAATTCAAATGTTTTTAAAGAGAAGTTTCATGCTATAAACTTCATGATTATAAACTTATAGGAATATAAATTTAAGACATTCCTTTTATAAATTTAAAAGAAATTTAAATTTAAGGGTTTTTAAAATGCAGAACATCCTCATGACATTTCAGAAGAACTAAAAAGTTCACCTTTATAATTTTCTACAGGAAGAGATATTTACCTGGATTGTTTCTAACTGGATTTAACTAATATGTTTCTATAATTAGGCTGTTTATTTAAATAGTAGCTGCTCCTAAAACTTTATAACTTATTTTACATTAACCAGGGAAAAAATACTTCAGAGTGAGTTCTTATATAAAATAAAAGAAAAAAAAAACAAATTTTAATGCGCTTTATACCACATATCTGGATTTTCATGCACTAAGCTTACTTGAATTATGTTTTACTTCTATTAGAATGAATGAATGATAACTGAAGTTATGCTATTTTTTTCTGGGATGGGTATTTCCCTTAGGTTTTTCTGTGATTGAGGAAGTGAGATGTTAGCTTGCATTTACACATTTGTAAGAGTGGATCAAGATTTCCTTAAATTAATATTTTAGGAAACCAAATAATCTTGATACTGTTATTTTGATAAAGTTCATTCAAGGTAAAGGCTGATTTACCTTGCTAAGCGGTATGCTTTAGTCATAATACGCAGCTTTTATCTATAGTTAATTAAGATAATTGCTTTAAAAGAATTTTTGCAAGAGTAATTTCATAGCTCTTCATGTCCTTGGGTGTCTTAGCCTGTGGTTTTGAGTTAAAAAACAAAACTGTTTTCAAATAGACATTCATCCAGCCTCTCAAATAACTTATTAATCCTAATTGTTGGTGTATGCATACTGAGAATGTTCTCCTACTGCTTTCAATTAAATCTGCTGTTCCTTGCTCTATTTATCCATTAATGTTAATTCTGAGGCACGAATCCAGAGATAATTATTACAGAAACATTTGTGGCAAATTCATTCTTATTTCAGGAATGTTTATAAAATTATAGAAATAAGAATGGTATCCATTGAATAAAACAACATAAAAATCAAGAATAAAACATGTTTTTTTCCCCATTTGAAGTAATTTTTGAGTGACTTCCAATAATACATAGATTTGTTCTTAATGCCATATTTTTTAAAAATTGGTTGTGATTATGGTAGAAGTATAGGGTACACAATAGCTATAGTAGCTATTAATAATAAACTACCAGTATTAAATTTCAAATATGGACAACGAAATGTTATAACTCAGCATCGTCTTGGAAATCTAGCAGATTCATTAGATAACACAAACCCATTTAAAATATTCCCCAGAAAAAAAATGCTAAACTTGTATATCCATTTGTCACATTTCTTCACTTTAAATTTTAGATATTTTTACTCATAACAGTTTAATATTCTTTACAAATTCTCAATGTTAAAAGTTTTCCAATGCTTGTGAAGTACTGCTCTCTATGTTACTTTAGGTCTTCACTGGGATCTTCACAGCAGAAATGGTCCTCAAGATCATCGCCATGGATCCATATTATTATTTCCAAGAGGGCTGGAATATCTTTGATGGAATTATTGTCAGCCTTAGTTTGATGGAGCTTGGCCTGGCAAATGTGGAGGGATTGTCTGTACTGAGATCATTCAGACTGGTATCTGCTTAGACTATGCTTATATTCTATCTTTCATTGGCAAAACATTTATTTAAAAAATGAATCAGTGTGATTGTTTTTCAAGAATGATGAAAAATGAAACACTTCATAATTATTAGCTGTGTAAGACACATTTTAAAATACACATGTTCTTCTAAAATTATGTTTTAAATGCATTAAACATTTTTTGCTTTAAAGTCTATAAAGAAATGCAAATAAAAAGCTTACACCCAATTAATCTTTTTATCAACATATATTAGTAAAGGGACACGGAAAAAAATGTGTTCCCATTAGCACTTTAGAAAATGGTGTAACAAATTTTTGAATTTGGCAAAAAAAAATTTTTAAATATGCAAACTTTTATAGGAAATTAAGTAAAATGTGTATTTTTAAAATTGATACAAGCTTTTTTATGTTTGGTTAGTTTTCTGATTGTGGCTTTCATTCTGTCTGCCCTCTGATGGAGAAGGATAAGAGGCTTATGGAAGCTTCCTGATGGGAGAGACTGACTGAGGGGGAAACTGGGTCTTGTTCTGCAGCCCATGGGGTCACAAAGAGTCGGACACGACTGAGCAACTGAACTGAACTGAACTTTTTATGTTTACCAAAATTAGTTCATTTACTTTTATATTTTAAATGTCCATTAAAAAATATAACTCATACTCTTAATACTTCTTTTTACTCTCTAAAGTATAGTCAGAGGTGACATTAGTTTGCTAAATTCACAAATGTCTATAATTAAAATATTAATTTGTTTTTATGGTCATATCTGCTGATAAATCAAATGTTTTATTTATCATTTCTGAAATATTTTCTCTTATTTTTGCATTTAAATGATATTATGATTTGACTTACAATTCCAGTATTATTAACACTTTTTTATGGATTTGATTAGTATGCTTTGAAATTTTATATTCCTCAAAGGTGGGTCTACAGTGTAACATACTGATAAAACGATGTCTAACTTTTAAAATTATATTGTGATTACTACTAAGAGTACATTTTCACTTGACTACAGCTTCGAGTTTTCAAGTTGGCAAAATCCTGGCCCACCCTGAATATGCTAATCAAGATCATCGGTAATTCAGTGGGAGCTCTGGGTAACCTCACCTTGGTGTTGGCCATCATCGTCTTCATTTTCGCCGTGGTCGGCATGCAGCTCTTTGGGAAGAGCTATAAAGAATGTGTCTGCAAGATTTCTAGTGATTGTGAACTCCCACGCTGGCACATGAATGACTTCTTCCACTCCTTCCTGATTGTGTTCCGGGTGCTGTGTGGAGAGTGGATAGAGACCATGTGGGACTGCATGGAAGTCGCCGGTCAAACCATGTGCCTTATTGTTTTCATGCTGGTCATGGTCATTGGAAACCTGGTGGTACGTATGTATTACAAACACTCATAATTAAGAACAAGATCAGATAGTAGGTGGGAAGGAGGCCTGATGCAACAGACATATTTGGTTTTACCATCAACAATGTAGACTCAAATCCCAGTACTGGGACTCTGAGCAGGGGCAAGTCACTTAACTTCCCTCAGGCTCAAATTCCAAACTATGAAACTGGAATAACAAAACTGAAATCTTGTAGTTTATGTGAGGATTACATGAGGTATATATATCTGTGAAAGTCTTGGGACAAAAATATTAGTTTTCCTTCTTCAAAGAAATGTTTCCAGCATCAAAACTGATTTGTCCTAATTTTATTTTTATGGCTTGAATTATTTTTTATTCTATTATTATTTTGACAAGATAATGATCTCCAGTAATTACACATACATAGTTTATATTGTTTGTTTACTCAGAGGCATATGTTGCATATCACCAAATTTTAAAGACAAATTTCAATGAAATCTTAGCTCTGTATTGTAATTATCCAAAAAAATTGGAAGGGGACTAAATATATTTTTCCCAGAATTTGTTTTATCAAAGGAAAATAAATTATTGTAGTTTCAGTTATACACATGTATAAACATTGACCAGATTTAAAAGGCTTACTTTTAGTTCTGACTTAAAAGCACTAATATAGAACCACAATTTGCATGTTTGTGTGTTTTAATGCTTACATTTTTCAATTATGCAGTGTCAGAGTATTTCTTTATTTCATCATTCTGAAACTTTCCTTTGAGAAGTACATATCAAATGAGATTTCTTTAAAAATGGTTTGTGGGATATCTGTGGACATGCAACTTTTTTCAGAATTGTAAATAAGGAAGTTCTAGATTCTGAACAAATCTGATATAAAAATAAGGAAATAAACTGGGGTTCTGGCTAAGTGTGTGTCTTCCTACCATGTAACATTTTTTGAAATTCAGTAACTACATTTCAAGCTAAAAATATTCTCATAAATTTTCTTTTGCATCAGTTATAATGAACTATTCCTGTATTAATCATATTTTGCCAATTAATTGAATAATATTTTCCCTCACGTATCCCAATGATATGCTGAGATTTCACCACATTTTCTCCAAAAAAAATAAAAAGGAAAAAGAAAAGTAATTTACATTATATGGGTCTAGCCTAAACCCTGGAATAATTTTAGACTTTTCTCCATCTGTTGAACTATTTGGACAGATATACTTCAAAGTATATTGATGGGAAATGTGTTAAACCTTATATAATCTGCCTTTGCTGCTGCTGCTACTAAGTCGCTTCAGTTGTATCTGACTCTGTGCGACCCCATAGACAGCAGCCCATCAGGCTCCTCTGTCCCTGGGATTCTCCAGGCAAGAATACTGGAGTGGGTTGCCTTTGCTGCTGCTGCTAAGTCGCTTCAGTCGTATCCGACTCTGTGCGACCCCATAGACGGCAGCCCACCAGGCTCCCCTTCCCTGGGATTCTCCAGGCAAGAACTCTGGAGTGGGTTGCCATTTCCTTCTCCAATGCATGAAAGTGAAAAGTGAAAGTGAAGTCACTCAGTCGTGTCGGACTCCTAGCAACCCCATGGACTACAGCCTACAAGGCCCTCCGTCCAAGGGATTTTCCAGGCAAGAGTACTGGAGTGAGTTGCCATTGCCTTCAGGCTGCTCTAAAAGCTTTTGGCCATTGGAATTTACATTTCAAGTATATTGTTTTAATACAATCCATCAGGCTATTAAATAAATAAATTCATTATTTACACACACAAAGCTAGACATTCCCTAGACAAACTGGTAAAATGACTGAAGTGAAAATATCCCATTTTTCCTCTTTGGCCAAAACCACAAAAATGGGATTTTTTGTTTTTCACTAGCAACTCTGAATAGACACAATTTAAATCTCAGAAGCTCCAGTTTCCTGGTTGTCCTCCGTTTGAAAGGAAAATCATTTGTTTTACCATTTTGCCCTTAGAGCAGATTCTTTAAATAGCGTGTGACTAAGACAAGGTGTCTGAAATATAGCAAACAGTCAAGAAGCATTTGTTGAATTAATTTCAGCAAAGAGCTGTGAGTGCTCTGCTTAAACTATTATGTTTACACATATTTCAATATTAATACAGCAAAATTTTCTTTTTTTCTTTTAGGTTCTGAACCTCTTTCTGGCCTTACTGTTGAGTTCATTTAGCTCAGACAATCTTGCTGCTACTGATGATGATAATGAAATGAACAATCTCCAGATTGCAGTAGGAAGGATGCAAAAGGGAATTGATTATGTGAAAAATAAGATACGGGAGTGTTTCCAAAAAACCTTTTTCAGAAAGCCAAAAGTTATAGAAATCCATGAAGGCAACAAAATAGACAGCTGTGTGTCTAATAATACTGGAATTGAAATAAGCAAAGAGCTTAATTATCTTAAAGATGGGAATGGAACCACCAGTGGTGTAGGTACTGGAAGCAGTGCTGAAAAATATGTAATTGATGAAAACGATTATATGTCATTCATAAACAATCCCAGCCTCACTGTAACGGTGCCAATTGCTGTTGGAGAGTCTGACTTTGAAAATTTAAATACTGAGGAGTTCAGCAGTGAGTCAGAACTAGAAGAAAGCAAAGAGGTAAGAATGATTTTAAAGTTTTTCTTGCGTTTCCTATACAAACCATGTACCACAGTTACTTATAATTTTTATTGTGTTTATAGGCATTATTAAAAAGTATATTAAAAGCCATATATACAGTAATGTTGGACAATTATCAGATATTCTTCTTTGGGAATTCCTTCCTTTGAAATTCCAACTTTTCACAGGAAATCATCATTCTGAATAGTTAGTATATTCATCTTGATATTTTAAAGTCTGATTAAAAAATATGGCCTTCCAAAAAAGAGATTTTATTTAACACATTCTTTTATACACTACATTATGCTCTTTAGAAAAATAAACAAACCATATTTTACTGATCATTGTGAAAGTGTCATATCTTTACTTTCTATAATACGTTAAGTTTTGCTATGATATTTTAATGTGAATGTTTGTGTAGTTTTGTTCACCTCTGAACCTTTTATTGACTACTGATAACAGTGTTATTCATTAATGAAAATTTTATACATAATAGGAAAATAAGAGTAGTAATGATTACATTTTGGCCCAGTCAAGGAAGAGCATATTTATAAGGTCTTCCAGATTAACCTGGAAATACTAAGAACTATTTGGAAAAACTCCGCTTAAGGATTACAGCCGAACTGTAGACTGAAAAGCTATTCTTACTGTCATATTACTACTTATTTAAAAGAAAAGGAAAAAGGAAAGGCAATGTTATTCTTGCAGGATTAGAATTCACAGGAGTCTATGATAGTAGTTCAAGGCTATTAATTCCCCAATTCTGTGTTGTGGAGATCAGGATTAAATTTTTTACTATTACTTATTTATAGAGTTCTGATATGCTAGTAGGAAGTTAAGTCTAGCACAGAGCTATAAAGACAGATTTTAACTTGAAAGTATAAATAGTGACACCATAGGAATCAGACAAATGACATCTGATTCTGTGAGCATATTTGCATAGTTTGGAACCTTCTTTTTTTAATAACAGTGGCAACAGAATTTGTATAAGTAGCTGACAGTGTCACAATTCACATGCCTTTTTTTCAGGCATTTCAGAGCTTCTGAGATATATTATAACAGTAAATTTGGAAATATTTTGAAAAAGGTAAAAATATATACAAAATGAGGCATAATATCCTTTCTCTGAAATTCCACTCAAAGTCTAATGAGTTCAATTCTAATTTATATGTTGCTCCTTCTGGTAAGATAAGAATTCAATTCTAATTTTATTTCCCATCACTTGACAAAGATTTACTTAAGAAAATCATCAATTAGTTAACAAGCATTGATTGAGCACTTCTGTGAACTCAGCAACTTCTGGGCAGTAAGGGTAAAGGAAGAGATAAAGGAGAGATTCGTAATATAACCCTTTTCAGGGAATTTTCAGAATCTTCAAGGAAGCTAATACTAACTCAGAAAATCATTAAAGGCCTATTAAAAAGTTTAATCCTAAAGGACTGACTATAAGAGTATAAAGACAATAGGTATTGAGAACAGCAAGAACATAGTAAATTGCTAAATGAAGAGATAAAATTGAAGTAGGCCTCGAAATGTGGGTCAAATACATGAACAGAAAGCCAAAAGCAGAAAACCACTAAACAGAAGCCAGAGTTAGAGTGAGCTTGGCAGTTAGGTGCAGCAGTGAAATAATCAGTATGAATAATGTATCGGCTGAGAAAGTGGAAAAACATGTTTGAGTGAGTAAGGCAGTTTCAAATAATACAGTCTTGAAAATCAGCCAAAGAGTTTGGAATTGGCTATATGATCAATAAGGAGCTATCTGTTCTGAAGCAGGTGAAAAGCAATAGGAAAGGGATGCTTTAGGAAAATTTATTCCATAGTAATGAGTAAAGCAGTTTAGAGTGAGGAATAAGGGTTATCTTGAGGAATAATGAGGTAACAATCATTTGATTATAATAAGGTGATAGAAATATGGGCTATGTTAATAAGTATGGCAGATGAGACTAACTGGCAATTTGACAAACCTAGTAAAGAGTCTGAGAAACTGGAAAAATAGTAATGCAACTGTCTGAAATGATCTTTTGGGTTACCAGATTTATGGGAAAAGAAGGAATTCAACTGGGATATACTGAATTAGAAGTGGGATACAATGGGAACCACAGCCTAGATGAGAAGTCAGGGTTTAAAAATAGATATGATAACACAGATTTCATCATTATCTGATTTCTTAAAAACAAAGGAGTTCGCCACAGAAGTAATTGCAAAGAGAAAACAAGGGAAGATTAGGGACAAGACTAGCTTGGGGTCAAGAAGAGATAGAAAAGCCAAAGAGGTTGAGAAACTTTTGCTACATTAATATTATAGGTTTCATCTCACTGCACTCATGGAAATGATATATGTTAATTTCTTTTTAACAAAAAGTTGGTTTCCAGAATACTTCAAAAACTCTATTTCAAATAGATATTTCAAATGATTGCTTTAGTATACTACTACCTTATTAGTGTATCTTTTTAATAGCTAAAAAATCATAAATTTGGAACAAGGAAATATATCTTTATTTTCAAGCCATTGAAAACATTTTATTATTGGAGTAAGATTTCTTTTTTGGGTGAATTTTTAAAATAATCATCTGTCCTCTTCCTAGCTAGTTTTGGGTAGATAGAATTCAGTTACTGAATTAAATTAAATTGTTTAAAATATACAGATATAATAGAGGGAAAATACTTGCAAGCTAATATAAAATCAAATACTTCTATAAAGTTAGGATAAAACTTCAAATTATTTTGCACAGTAAAATTAAATTCAAGCATAGGTTTTATGCAGATGAATTTTTTAAATAGTAGGGCAATTCTCACGTATGCTCACACAAAGTGTAAAAGTACAGTTGACCACTGAACAACACAAGTGTTAGGGGTGTCAACCCTACACCCAGATGAAAATCCCAGTACAATTTACAGTTGACTCTCCATATACAAGGGCTTCCCTGATAGCTCACTTGGTAAAGAATCCAGCTGCAATGCAGGAGACCCCGGTTCGATTCCTGTGTTGAGAAGATCCACTGGAGAAGGGATAGGCTACCCACTCCAGTATTCTTGGGCTTCCCTTGTGGCTCAGCTGGTAATGAATCCACCTGCAATGCAGGAGACCTGGGTTTGATCCCTGGGTTGGGAAGATTCCCTGGAGAAGGGAAAGGCTACCCACGCCAGTACTCTGGCCTGGACAATTCCATGAGCTGCAGGGGTCTCAAAGAGTAGGACACAACTGAACGACTTTCACTCCATATACATGGTCCACATCAGCAAATTCAGCCAACTGAAGACCCTACGGTACTGTAGCATTTACTACTGAAAAAAATCTGTGTGTAAGTACACCTGAGTAGGTCAAACCTTTATTGTTCCAGGGTCAACTGTACACTGTTTTTAAAAACAAAAGCAAAAATAACCATTATAGGACAGATTTAGATAAATTTCAGCAAATTTCAATTTTGATCTGAAATCTCTGAAAACTGCTGTCATTAAACACAGGTCACAAGTCAGATTTATATTTATGTTGGCTGGGTTGTTCTTTTTTAATAGCTATAGCACATACACACTCATACATACACACATAAATTAAAAATAATGTATCCATAAAATAGCATTTTGGTTTATGCTTATTAGTTTTTTGAACACAAGTAGAAAAAGCATATTGGGCTGGGCTTTGGGGGACACGAAATGTCTTTTTGCTGACAAACTGAAAAATCATACAAGTTAAACCTAACAGAACAATATATTTCAAAAGAAAGGAAAAAGAAAAGAAAAAAATTTTTGCAACATTATTTGTGCTTTAAGAAGAGGCAGTAAATTAATCATTAATTTAGATAGTATTTAAAAACTCAACTCGATTACTTCCACTCATTTTCATAATAAAGTATATGTAGCTATACCACAGTCGAGGAGAAATGATCTCTAGAAATTTTTCAAAATAAAAATATGAATTGCTATTATATTATGTAATATAAATTTTATACATGTGTATCTTTCTATGGACCGCTAGCATAAAAAGACTTGGTATAGAAACAAACATAAAGCTTTGCATGAAAAAAATTTAAGGAAATTGAAGGCATGGATTTCAAAATAGTGATCTTTTTATTTTTGCAAACTTGGAATTATACCTGTCTTGTGACAAGATTTAATATAGAATTTTGCTTTTATATTTTTACAGTTCACATAAACATAATTTCTTGACATTTTTATGTAACTATGGATTTTTACAATTTAGTTCTTAAAAGGTTTCATTGTCTTCCTAGGTGAAGGATATAGAATAAATGCTCTTAAGAATCATATTTGAAGTTGAATTCCATAGTACAGTCTAGGAATATCATCCTGTGACCTTCACTGCTTACCATTCTTACTTCTCACAGGGGTAAAATCAAGCTGGAGCCATCAAGAATGAAACTCTGGTGTTTTTAAACCAGCCAGAGGCTCGTGTCACCACTTTTACCCAGGTTACCCAAGCAAGTTGTACATGTACAATCACTTTCTAAGTAAATTTTGACTGGCCTGCATGCTACTCAGCTGTGTTCCTTCCCCTGCCATGGCAAGGAAGTGCTAGACGTGCCCAGCTGCTGTCTGCTGAATCGTGTGACACATCACAGCATGGTCAGGCAAGACGGGCAGTCCCAACACCACATTGGATTCTGCTAATGACTTTCCAGTTTAGTCTTTTTAGGTTTTCAAAAGCAATAATTGCATGCTCTATAGGATTTATATCTATTTTTAAATGATAGAAATGTTTAAAGTTCAATTTGAGAGCATGCACTTTTTTTCTGCTTTTGTTTCATTAAAATAAGATCACAACTTTTTGTTGTTGTTGATTCAGCCCTTATAAGTAAATTGTATTACCAAAATGAGCCTCGCAGGTTTTTTTTAAATAGTATTGCCATTTTCAGATCATTATATTCAGATCTGTGAATATAATTTTCAACCCATCCAATTCGTGTGCTCCAGATGGAAATGTTTGCTTTCATGTTTTGTGGGAAGCCTCTGTTAAAAAAAAAAAGAATAAGGTGATCATGAATTTTTGGATATGAAGGGCCATAGTCTGTATACATTTGGGCACCACATATCTTGGATTTTCATGTAGTTTGGAAAAGTTGTTAAGTCATGTGTCTGCAGAACTCTAAGCGATCATTGTAAAGTAATTAAAAGATGAAAAGCAACATGATACAATCTAGGAAAAATTCACTGCATTATGATCATTAAGTAATTGGTTCAGTGTACCCATTAGGTTTTTTTCCCCTGATCTACATTAATTTCTCCCTAAATGTTCAACCCAAAACTGAGCAGGCAAAAAGGAGACTACTTTTGATTATTATTTATTATTAACTATAGTTTTATGACGAGTAAAGGATATTTCCAAAAATTACTGTAGGTTTATGGATGAAATAAATCTTTAGGTAATTCTCTTGACTCAATTTTTCCTGTTACTGGAATATCAGCCATAGTGAGTGTTCTTGAGCAAAAGTAAAAAGTTCATGAGGATTAGTTCACGAAAAGTTTTCCAGGCTTTTGGTGGGGGAAAAAAAATCTAACTAGATCTTGTGGTTTGTCTCCAGGTTTAATTAATACATACTCTCTTCTTCTTTAGGAACAACTGAGAATTAATTGTAAAATTCAACAAATTCAGACATTAAATTATTAACAAAAAATAGAAAAAAACATAGTCCCTGGCGATGTATGTAATTTTACTTAGCAACGACTTTTTAGTTTTAGGAGTAAAACAATATATTATTAGTCATTGAAGAAAATCTAATTATTTTTTCTTCACAAGCAGGGCAGAATTAAATGGTATTGGAAAATTACCTTTTACACAATGTTTGTAAAGATTCCCTCTTTTTCAAAGCCATTATGGAGACTTTGAAAATGATGCTTGACTGAAGGTCCCAAGAATGGACTTACCCCTCTGGAAAAGGCCCTGTGCTCTGTTTTCAGAATCTGGAGAGCAATGGGAGAAAACCTCTGGCTTCCCATTTCTATTAGGTTCTCCCTGCCTTCCAAATGTTCTTTGTGAAATTGAATGTGAGACATTTCAAACCTATCCTGACCTTCAGGGAACGATTTTGGTGCTTCAGTTTATTTCTGCTAAAATAAAAAGTAGTGCAAGTTTAGACGGAAATTTTTGTATATCTTCCTAAGATAAACCATCTTTTCCTTGGCCTGCTGGATGCCCCTCTGCCTTACCCTTCAACCACCATATAATTAATTTCAATTTCCTATACTGTGTTCTTAGTAAGGCTCTTTCAAAATTAAAGGAGCATCAGGGTTGTTGCACAAAATATGCTGAGGTCAAACCAAATAGAGGTGGTTTATATTTTTCTCCATTCAGTGAATAGTCCACAAAAAAAGAGTTGTTGGTTTCAGTCACGTTCTTCATGCCTTGGAATAGCAGCCTCGTGGCCTCACTGTGTGGCTACCTGTTCTTAAAGTGAGATATCCCAAGTCAAGATATGGATATGCATATCCAAAAGATCAGACTAAGGCCCTGAGAGATTGTATAACCAAAAGATTGTCTGTTTCTACTTGCAAGATGAAACCCAGAAGTTTTGAAAGAAATGGCTAGATTTTAAAGGCAATCTGTAATGGCTGAATCTTTTATTTTTGCCTTTTGAATCATACAGCAATTTGTGAGAGTCAAACATTTGATAGCTGATTGAAAATAAATGAAATGTGAGCGCATTTCGGTGGAAGTAGGCCAGTTGCTAACATTCTCTTCTATTTCTGAAAGTTAAATTTCACTATTTAATTGGATAAAAATTAAGAGCCATATTGCCATAAAGGGGAATTTCTAAATAAGTTCATGTTATCAGAGGGGAAATGGCCATTTGCGGGGCTGATTCTGTCATTTCTTATGAGTTGTATTTGCAGCTAACCCTGAAAACTTGACATTCAGGTACCATGTCTTTGACAACATGGTTCTTGGATCAGCGTGCAGCTTCCACAGCATTGCGCCAGGCTTCTGCTACAGCCAGGCATGTTTTCTGTGGCTGAATTAGGCCTGGAGAATGTTGCATCTTCAAACCTGCTTTCCAGTGTGCATTTGTAGAGCATAAGCCATCATCCCTCTGTAGACTCAGCAGTTTCTACAAGGGATGGAAGAATCTACCTTAAGTGTCATAAAATATTGGACGGGTAGGGAGAAAATAGTACAAGGAAACAAGTGATGAGCTTGTACTATGTGGCTTTATATGGAAGCTTTCTACTGTTATGTCTATACACCTCATTACATTTTTCTGACTAATTTAGAACAAGTATTAATTTTAGTTATTTAGTACAGTCACCAAGTTCCTTAATGTGGAAAACTTCATTTCAGGTTTATTTGGTTTTTTGTTTTTTATCATTGTAGTATCACAGCTATGGCAATTTAAAAAAAGTAAGTTATACTTTGTATTTATCATTAGTTACTTGCTTTTAAATTAGTTACATGCTTTTAAATAAATTTGGAAGTCATTTTGGTATGGCTATGATAAAATGTATCACAAATTACTCTCTATCTGAGTATGAATGCCAAAGTGTTGAATTTAATTAGAAGTGTTTAGATTGTGAAGATAGTATCATATCCATGTACAGAATTTTAAATGCTTAAGTAGTTTGCTAGGATATAAATTTTAAAATTTAAAAATACAGGAGTAAAATTCTGTATGTTTCCAGTGACTAAAACTTATCAGGCCGTATATCTTAATTGGTAAGTTGCTGCAACTTAATAAGAACACAGTCTAAGTTTTAATTTATAAATGTAGATAAATTCACAACTTTAAAATGTTTATATAGTTGATATAGTATTTTTATAAACTCATAGGATAAAGTGTATGTACTTTCGTATGATAAAAATGGGGCCTAGGGGGATTATACCATGAATAAGCTTGACTCTTCAACTATCAAGATTAGCTTTATGTCAATTTCCAATGAAAAGGAGCCTTCCACAAAGCACTTTTTAGTGGCAAGAACACTAGCCTGCCAACTATTTTTTAAGCTTAGGTGCATCAAGTCTCTGAACATTCCTTAAGGAGTTTTCCAGAACATAAGATTGACGAGTTTATACTTAGCAAAACTCCTGGATAACAGTGAAGCAATTCTTCATGTAAAATGGGTTTTGCTCATTTGAGAACAGAATTTGTTGTTATTGTTTAGTCCTTGTCTGTTTCCAAAAGACATGCTAAGCTTCATAATGCCAGGCAGACGGAGGTAAACTAGTTCACACACTGACCCTCTCTGCTTTACAATGTACATAACCTCCATAGACATTTAGAAAATTAAAAGTATTTATATTCAAACATATTAACCACATTCACAAAAGTTCACAATCTAAAGACAATACCAACAACAAAGATACAGCCAGAGGTCAATATTTGGTAAACAGCAGAACTGTCATTCAGATTAATGGCTACCATTACTTGTGCTGTGAAGGATTTGCTTTAAATTAAATAAGTATTTGTCTTTAAATATAAGACTCTTGTATAATATATGACAGAGAATTATAATGCAAAAAATTGAACATTTCACAACTGTATTAACAGTGGTAAAATAAGAAGTGAAGGGTGAGTATATTTTCTAAAGTTTTCAAATGGAAAAGTATATGTGTATTTTTGTGTATATACATATATGCTTATTACTTTCTTCCTTCAGATTTCTTTATTGAATGTCTGCCAATATTTTAGAGAAACATTTTGGAAACATACTTTTACCACTAAAATATCATTAATTAAATAATTTTTATTCATTAAGAAAATGCATTTTCTAATAAAATTAAACCTTCTGTAAAGACCACAACTGAGTTGTGTATCAAAATGAAGAGATCAAATTATCTAAACACTATAATTCTCTCTCTCGGAGAAGGCAATGGCACTCCACTCCAGTACTCTTGCCTGGAAAATCCCATGGACGGAGGAGCCTGCTGGGCTGCAGTCCACTGGGTCGCTAAGAGTTGGACACGACTGAGCGACTTCACTTTCACGCATTGGGAGAAGGAAATGGCAACCCACTCCAGTGTTCTTGCCTGGAGAATCCCAGGGCCGGGGGAGCCTGGTGGGCTGCCGTCTATGGGGTCACACAGAGTCGGACATGACTGAAGCGACTTAGCAGCAGCAGCAGCATAATTCTCTCTATAACAGTAATAACAAAATGCATTCACTCATTCATTTATTCATTTTTCATAAATTCAGCCTATTTAGTGTCTATTCTATGCTTGGATCTTTTGGTGTATAAATATGTGTATGTGTGTACATTTGAATATATATGTGTATATATGTACATAATTATACAATTTTATGTATATATATAAAATATACATATATATTTATGAGAATATTTAGTCAAAGAAAACAAGTATTATGGACAAAATGTTATATAAAAATTTAACATGGAGAAATCATAATAAAGAAAAGCTTCATGGAGAAGGGATTATGACTGGGCTCAGAATAAATTCTTCAGCTTGGATTGGCCAAGAGGAAGAAGAAACATTAAGCTTTTTATAACTAACCTCAAAATAATTTGGTTTCTTATTGGTTTTATTTATACAGTGGATATTATTGTTGCCACTCAAGAAATGTCATAGTGTCCAACCTATAAACCAGTAAATCTGAAAGGGAAGAGTTATTTAGTATTTTCTCAGATTTACCAGAATCTACTGCAATTTTATTCAGTAGTAGCTTTCCTGGGATTTTCTTACAAAAATAAAGACATTCTGGCTGTAAAAAGTGGAAAAATTTTGAGGGAAGAAAATATGTCTTGAACTTTCACCTCTACAAAAAGTAGAGGATTTTAATGGTAAAACTTTTTTACTATAATGATCCGAAGAACCATCAGCCATAATTGATGGCTTATTCTCTCCTTAGCATACTTTGGACATGGAGATATTTTATTATAGAATTATATCTTGACTTAGGGTAACTTTCATAGTATATTTAACTGGACGTAGTTAACCTCATCCTCCAAGTAATACCACCGAAAGTATCACCTGGATATTACTCTTCGGGGTTCACATTATAAAGTATTAAACTAACATTTGCATGGTGATTTCAAAAAGCTAAGAATTTTGAGTCAGATATCCTCTAATACGACCTGTTTAGGTAGTCATTCTGGTATTTTTCAGTAACATGTTAACTCTTTCAGAGAGCTAGGGCAGAGGGACCCTACCTCTCAGTTACTAAAGTTAATGGGGCCTTTGAAACCATTAACATGTCCATGTTCTTTCATTCTAAAAGCTTTACATTGCCTGGTTGTGCTATATGTCACATCTTTGCATCACTTTTCATAACGAATTCCACATCCATATTGTCTTCCCAAGTGTTATTAGAGTTCTTATAAGATATTTATTCTTGCAACACTAAAGTGGCTCTTCTAGCCATGTGACATGTCACAATGATTTATTTAAAGGAAAAATTCACAGCCTGATCACATGTTGAATTCAGAATATGCTCCTAGTGAAAGTCTATATAGATTCTGAGCAGTGTCATTCATGAAGAAATTTCCATTTCATTTAGAATTCTTTGGCAAGTACTGAATTCATTTAAGCAGTTCAAAAAAAAGAGAGAGAGATCCATCATTTTTCAGCTTGTAAAGTAAGAAGAAAATTATGTAAGCCAGAGAAAAATATAGCACAAAGTTGAAATATAATGACTGTGACTAATGTTAATCTGCTGCTCTTCCTTTCTAAAATTACAGAAACATGAACTGTAGTTATAGACAACTGGTAATGTTCTTTGCCCTCTGAAAATTTCCATTGGAAGAGTGGAAATAACAATTTGATTTGAAGCATTTTAATTAATATAATCAGTTGTGAATGTCAATATACCAAACTTATCAAACTATTCTCAATTTGGCCTGAGTGTTAATGTATGAAATTATTTTCACATGGCATCCATAGACAAACAGAGATCATGAAGTTAATCAGTATAATCGCTCCTTTCCAAATCACCCACACTGAATGCTCTCTAACCATTTTCTGTGTGAATTAAGTTGGTAGTTATGTTGTTTTGAATAATAGGACTTTATGTTAAATTATGAGTACAAAATTATCAGGACTGTTAAGAGAGCCAATACTATCACTACCACCACCATTTTTTTTCACACCATGTCTGAGCATTTTCAAACTGATGGAATAAAAGGGAAGAAAAATCACATCTTTGCAATGGGGTTTTGTTTCCAGAAATTAAATGCAACCAGCTCATCTGAAGGAAGTACAGTTGATGTTGCTCCACCTCGAGAAGGTGAACAAGCTGAAATTGAACCTGAGGAGGACCTTAAACCAGAAGCTTGTTTTACTGAAGGTAAACTAGCTCTAAAATGGTTAAATCCAATCTCCCCCTCTTTCCTTACAGACTAAATATACCTCACTTGAACAAAATATTTCAAAGAAACAGTGAAGGCATATTTATCTTTGTTTTGCTCTTTTCTTCCAAAAAGTTCATTTATCTGTATTTCCTGATTATACTATAGTAGTTACTGTGCCTGGACAATAAGATAATTTGACATGTCCTTTTTTTCATCCCAGAATGCGGAGAAGTGAACCCTAGGAGATAAATGGTATTCTGGAACATCTTCTCATTATTGACAAAGCAATCCCTTCAGACTTCACTGGCAATGTTGTGATTTGATTTATAGATGCCGCAATAACTATACCCCATCTCTTACAGCTTCAAATGTGGTTAATTTGTGCTGTGACCAGAGGTGTTGGGGGATATAGATGCATTGCAGAGCCTTGGCAGGGAGACCAAGTTATTTTCACAGCCACCAGTACAGTGTCCAGCACACAAATCAATAAAGATTTGCTGATTCAATGTGATTGGACTGAATCCCATAAGTAGTAACTCAGACAGTTAGAGCCCAAGAGTGGATGGAAGTTAGAAATAATATGAAAGCGAAGAGGGGGAGGACAAAGGAAGAGAGATACTGACTGACAAGATGAGTCATAGGTGTGACTAAGAAAAGCTCTGAGGTTGAAAATAAATAGCTTGGGAAAACTGACAGAGGATGAGACCCAGGAAGACAGAGGGATTTTCCATGTGAAAAGAAGTGAGTAAAAATCCAGGATCACACAAAAAATAAATAAACAATTTGAACATGTAGTTTTTCCCCAAACCTCAGAGATGTCCTTATCCATGATTGGCCTTGAGGCCAAGAGAGATCCTATGCAGTGTTCAAGAATGGAACTGTTTGTACTCAGGTAACTCTCGGTAAAGTAATTCCTTGATTTCTAGGTAGCTGGCTCATATGTAAGTTCCGAGAATGATTCCCTATACAGGAGGGAAGCTGAAAATAACTACGAAATGAAGTAGCCAGTTACTATATAAAATGATGATTTGAGACTAGGATGGGGAGGGAGCAGCAAAGTTAATTTCTTCCTACAGAAGATGGAAATATATTTTTCTAATGTATTACAATGTATGCTATCTTTTAGGATGTATTAAAAAGTTTCCATTCTGCCAAGTAAGTATAGAAGAAGGCAAAGGAAAAATCTGGTGGAATCTTCGGAAAACCTGCTACAGCATTGTTGAACACAACTGGTTTGAGACTTTCATTGTCTTCATGATTCTTCTCAGTAGTGGTGCTTTGGTGAGTGTGACACATATTGGCAAGAATCAGGTTCTAGTGAAATAGCTTTACTCAAAAAATACCAGAAGCATACCCTTAGTTTAAGGAGCAAAAAAAGAGGTACATTTACACCTTGCAGAGCTTGGCACCCAGGGTTTAACTGTACAAAATTCAGTATGGAATAAATCACAACCATGAACAGCCAGATGGAATTTCTCATCTGGTGTTTTTCTAATAGATGTTTTCCTTACTGAGACAACCATTTATAGGGATATTCTGTAACTACATTACCTACCATGTCAAATCCCATCCAATTCTCCCTAACAGTCATAATAATATTTATGGACTGATGGTGGATTTTTTTATGTCTAATTAATTTATTCTTTCAATATGAGCCAGACTATTCAGAGCATCAATGAAAGTAAGGTTAGAATAGGCCAAGTCTATCCCTCATTAACAGAAATTCTGGTTATTTTCTGAGTTTACATTGCTTCTCTAAAAGCATGTCTTAGTAGTAATTGAGATAGAGATTATGGGGTGAGAGGCAGGGAAGAAAGCATACACTAAATCAGTAAAGATATTGACATTTCCTTGCCAATATTTTCCATTAGATTCAGTCTTTAGATTTTGTCTGGTTCCATGTCAATCTAACATTAGCCAATATTTCTCAAATTAGTGCTTTGTGCCAAGTATACTACTTGCAATTTTATCAAGTGTTTGGTGCAGGCAAGCCATTCAAGTAAAATAAAAGCATTCTTGATTCACAGGCTTTTGAAGACATTTACATTGAACAGCGAAAGACTATTAAAACCATGCTAGAATATGCCGATAAGGTCTTCACTTACATATTCATCCTGGAAATGCTTCTCAAATGGGTAGCTTATGGATTTCAGACATATTTCACTAATGCCTGGTGCTGGCTAGATTTCTTGATCGTCGATGTAAGTATCCCACGTGATTTTTATAAAATTATTTTTAAAAAGGCAAGTGTGACATTTCATTTATTTCTATAATTAAAACTTTGACTTTAATTAGAACCTAGTTGCACTAATTCTGCCACAATTATGCAACTACCTTTTAAAAACTACAATAAATACAAAAATGAGGAAAGTGTCATGGGAAAGCAGTAGAAGAGGTCCTAACAATGTGGACAGTGATAAAAGAAAACAGACAGAGTTGTTCTATGCCATGAGCAGACAGCTCTTCTTCTTGTGAAAGTTAAGGGTCTCAAGGTAAGGAATATCTAACAGTCTGTTCATTGACAGGCGTAGCTCATTAAAAGCTCAATTGAAAAAAAAAAAGTTTCTCTAGGAGGTAAAATCAAGACAGCTTTGGGGCCAGGAAACTGTCAGGATTGCACTTTAATCCCTTACTAGAATGCATGTTGCTGAATAATGTTAAAATAACCTATTTACTATATTCATTCAGCCACAAGCCCACAGAGACAATAAAATGTATTTCCATTCTTACATGCTGCTAAGTCGCTTCAGTCATGTCCGAGTCTGTGCGACCCCATAGACGGCAGCCCACCAGGCTCCCCCGTCCCTGGGATTCTCCAGGCAAGAACACTGGAGTGGATTGCCATTGCCTTCTCCATTGTGTGAAAGTGAAAAGTGAAAGTGAAGTTGCTCAGTTGCGTCCGACTCGTAGCGACCCCATGGACTGCAGCCTACCAGGCTCCTCCATCCATGGGATTTTCTAGGCAAGAGTACTGGAGTGGCTTGCCATTGCCTTCTCCACCATTCTTACATAGGTAGTTAGATATCCTAGTAGCTAATGGAATATTTACCAGGCAAAGAGTTAGATGTAGAAGTCCTATTCTGAATCGGATTACCATGAAGTGAGTAGTCATGGGAATTGTATCAATAATGAGACCTGTCTGACTTGCAGCATACTTTTTTACTATAGCAATGGAGAGGCACTGGGGCAAAATTACAGTCAGCTGATCTTTTGTAGTCTGTAATATTCCACTGCACAAGGCTTCTCAGTCTCCCTCCTGACCCCCAAAAAGGTGCTTTAAGCACTATCTCTAGCTGTTTCCCAATGATCATAAAGCACCTTATTTTTAGTTCTAACACTTGTCACTGTGAATCAATGATTGCTGTATCTGTTTATTCATTCTTTTTATCATCTTTGACAAGTGTGGGCCTATCTAAATGCTACTCCTCTTTCTCCCCACATATACACTCACAGTTCTATAACCAAAATGCACGTTCAACCCTTTGAGTTGAGAAGAAATCTGCAGTCAAGTCACTGTTAATAAATCAGAAATGACTTCCAATTTTTCATGTCTGGTCTTTAATGAATAATAGAGAAGAATCTCGGTGTTGTCCTGAAGTTTCCAAACAGAGAAGTTTAATATTTTTGTATTCTGCAGCTAGAACGGACCTTAAAGAGTATCTAGACTTTATTTCGGAGAAGGCAGAGGCAGCCCACTCCAGTACTCTTGCCTGGAAAATCCCACGGACAGAGAGGAGCCTGATGGGCTGTGGTCCATGGGGTCGCTAAGAGTCAGACACGACTGAGCGACTTCACTTTCACTTTTCACTTTCATGCATTGGAGAAGGAAATGGTAACCCATTCCAGTGTTCTTGCCTGGAAAATCCCAGGGACGGCGGTGCCTCGTGGACTGCCGTCTATGGGGTCGCTCAGAGTCGGACACGACTGAAGTGACTTAGCAGCAGCAGCAGCAGCAGACTTTATTTACACAGTTTTCTGAACAGTTTATTGTAAATTAAAGCCTCAGTATAAAGAATTCTCCTAAAATAGCACAACTACTTAGTAACAAAATTGAGATTAGTGTCCTAATTTCCTAATTCTCAATTCAGTGCTCCTTTGCCCTGTAGATTTCTCATCTAACTGGTACAAATGTTATATTTATATCTTCATACTGGCTTTGGAACTCAGCATTTATAATCTCTAGCTTTTCTCTGAAATGATGGAACACAAAATATATAAGAATCTTCTCCAGTTCCCAAAAAAAAAAAAATGTCATGTATGATGATCACTTACAAAAGTGACATAATTTCTCCAGAAAATTCTCAAATTTCCTATATTTTAATTTACTGCAACATTTATATTCACTGAAATACTCATTACACTGTACTTTATTTCCATGCATTTCTCTCATATAGAAAGAATAAATATAATGCAAAAATCTATCAAAGTCTTGTATCATATTTGAATCCTTAGAAACCTAATATAGACACTTAATTATCTAGTGAATAATGTCAAAGAATGGTGCCCCCCAAGTTACTTCCCTTTCAGTACATTTAGATTATTAATAGTAGAATGGAACTGGGTGCCTCTGGGCAAGTTATGTTATAGTAAATGAATCTATTTTCTTCTTTTTCTCAAAGAAGGGACTAAAATGCATGAATTAATGTAACCTTAACTAACAACTTAATCTCAGACCAGTGGATCCAGTAAGCTAAAGTAAATGTAGAGTTAAAATAGTTTTTGAAAGTACAAGTAAAACATGCTTAAAACAGTTTACAGTCCATCAGGTATAATGCTTTAACAGTCACAGAAGGCTCAATAGGAAACAAAGCAAAACTCCCCAAACTGAAGTATATGTGAAGTAATTTCAAACTAGAAGGAACAGGCTTTTAAACTTTGAGAAACTTATCTATGTACAAATGTAATCTCTTCAATTCCCTACCTCCAAGTAAAGATACTATGCATTCAGTAACATTACATTAACATTCATTCATTTATCTAATAAAATTCCAAACACTGGGCCACAAGCTATTTTAAATAAAGGAGATATGAATAAGACAAATAAAGCTCTATTAGATCTATAGGATTTAACACTCTAGGAGAAAATGAAATAGACAGTAAAGATGTAAACAAATAAAATCCAAAAATAAGATAAAAGCAGTTGATGATCACTGCTATGAAAGAAAACAGGGTAATGAGATAGAGAAGGACTACAGAATGGGAGCCGGAGGAGAGTATTAGCCAGAGTGTCTATGGAAGGTGTCTTTTTGGAAGATAAATAAGAAAGAGTGTCTCAGTCCATTTGATCTGCTGTAATAGAGTATCATGGCTTCCCTGGTGGTGCAGTAGTAAGAATCTCCCTGCAATCCAGGAGACATAGCTTTGATCCCTGGGTTGGGAAGATCCCCTGAAGTAGAAAATGGCAACCCACTCCAGGATTCTTGCTTGGAAAATTCCATGGACAAAGAAGCCTGCCGGGCTACAGTTCATGGGGTCACAAGAGTTGGACATGACTGAGCACACATACACACTCAACAGAATATCATAGATGTAGTGACTTATAAACAGTAGAATTTATTTCTCATTATTCTGGAAGCTGCAAAGTCCCAGAAAAAAGCAGCAGATTCGATGTCTGGTGAGAGCCCACTTTGTGATTCATAGGCAGCAGTCTTCTCAGTGTGTCTTCACACGGAGGAAGGGGCAAACAAGCTCTCTGGGGTGTCTTTTATAAGTACAGGCACTAATCCCACCCAGGAGGGCTCTGCCTTCATGACCTAATCCCCCCAAAGACTCTGAATACCTTCACACTAGGGACTAGGTTTCAACATATGAATTTGAAGGGCACATAGACATTGTCTATAACAATGGGCCAGTCATTTGAATACCTGAGGGAACAGAAAAAAGCAATCTCAAGATCCTGAAGTATGAGCCAAGGACACTCAAGAGACAGAAAGAAAACTGTTGTGCTTGTGTGTGATGAAACACGGGCAATAGTAATAGATGCTGACTTCAGAAAGAAAGCCAAGGGCCATGGTAAGAAGTTCATGTTTTACTGTTATTTAATGTGCACTTGGTCACTCAGTCGTGTCCAACTCTTTGCAACCCCATGGATTGTAGCCCGCCTGGCTCCTCTGTTCATGGAATTTTTCAGGCAAGAATACTGTAGCATGTTTCCTTTTCCTACTCCTGGGGATCTTCTCAACCCAGGGATCGAACCTGTGTCTTTTATGTCTCCTGCACTGGCAGGTGGGTTCTTTACCACTGTGCCACCCACAAAGCTCCAATACTACATCATAGCCAAAAGGCCGAGAATGTAATTTAATGTATACTGATTACGGTTACAATGGGAAATTCAAGGGAGGGATGGTGAGCATGGATCTGTTCTACTGTTCTTAAATGATCACATCTGGCTATGGAGAAGGAACAGCAAAAACGTCAAACCAGGGAGACCAATGAGGGAACTGTGTTAATGGTCTAGGAAAGAGAAGATTATGTCTTAGACTAATGTGGTTAAGACTTACTGGTGAACTGGATGTACAGAATGAAGAAAAAGGAGATTCAGAAAAGATTTTTTTCAGTCTTAACAAATGGGTAGAGGATGAAACCATTTACTGGAATCAGGAAGATCAGAAACAGGCTTGACAGGGCAAGCAGATGGTAGATGGAAGAGGGATGTACTAAGTTTGAGATGCCAATTAGACGTTGAAGAGTATATGGTGAGGTTTACACAAGTCTTGGGTTCTGAAGAGAAGTTAACACCTGATTATGAATTGAGAACTCATCAGGAAATAGATGGTTTTTGAAGTCATGAATCAACTGGATTAGCTCACCTAGGCAGAGAATGCAACATGACAAACACAAGAGCCCAGACCAAACTCTAGAGACACTTCAACTTTTAGAAGTTACGCAAAAAACTGCTGCTGCTGCTAAGTCGCTTCAGTCGTGTCCGACTCTGTGCGACCCCATAGATGGCAGCCCACCAGGCTCCGCCGTCCCTGGGATTCTCCAGGCAAGAACACTGGAGTGGGTTGCCATTTCCTTCTCCAACACTTCTCAATCTAGTTTACTGGTTCCTACAAAAAACTAGGAACCAGTAAACTAGATTGAGAAGTAGCAATTAGAAGAAAAAGGAAAACAGAATATACATGGTATCGTAGAAGTCCAGAGGATCAATTTAGTCAAAGGCTGCAAGGAAGGCAAGTGCCATGAGTACTGAGAAATTACATTCGTTTTGGCAGAATGGACATCATTGGTGTCATGGTTAAGAGATACCATGGTAGAGTGATGGGAAGAGAGTTCTAGAAACATTGGGAAAATTGAGGAAAGAATGGAGGCGAGGAGACAGAGACAGCAAGTACGATAATTCTGGTTGGAATCAAGTCAGACAACTTGAACCACGTCTTTCTTTGCCAGAATGCCATACTCGATGGACCACTTTTTCTGATTCTGTATAACTTTTTTCTCCTATCCAAAGACCAAAAGATACTATCTTCATATGAAAACCAAACTATCCTGTATTATAACTATACAAGCAATATGTTAGATGCTATTATTATCCACAGAATGAACTGAACATGTATTAAGTTGATCATAGTTTATGGAGGGGGGGGAATCACATTTCTTATACTCCTTACAGATTTTTGTATAAATTTCATCCCTAAGAAAATACACTGGGCATCTATTGTGACAACTTCAAATTTGGTTCTAAATTATTGTAAGCTGCTAAGTGTCCAAAACACACTCCAGGTAAAGATTCGACTATCATAAAATATTTATTGCCCGCAAGTGATTTCCACTTTACAGACAGCACAGGTTGCTGATGTGGCTGAAATGGATGCTTGATATCTGCTACTCAGACATCCTGCTTGCTCAAGTGCTCCTTAGAATCCTCATCAGCTGCTCTGATGAAGTGAACAAAAGCAGAACAGGGACATTTTCTGATTCTAATGTGTATTTTCAATTGTTATCAACATCTAGAATCTGGTAACCCCCACCTTAGTTCTTAACATTTATTCTTGACATAGCAGCATCCTCAATAATGAAGCCAGAATTGTTATTGCTATTAGTAGCCACAATAAGATGCCTAGCCCTTCCTGTGGGAATAGCACTGATTAAGAGCCTTACCTAACAGTAGAGAAAATTGGTAACTCTGATTTAGTGCTTATTGTGTACAACTGTGGCTAAAATCACTTTATATATGTTAATTCACCTAATCTTCAAAACTCTGTAAGTTAGAAACCATAATTAGGCTCATTTTACAGATGAGGAAACTAAGGCAAAGAAAGGTTGTTGTTGCAAACACAGTAAATAAGAAAGAAGCTTGGTGGCTCAGATGGTAAAAAATCTGCCTGAAATACAAGAGACCCAGGTTTGATTCCTGGGTCAGGAAGATCCCCTGGAGAAGGGAATGGCTACCCACTCCAGTATTCTTGTCTGAAGTGGACAGAACAGCCTGGTGGGCTACAGTCCACGGGCTATGTCCACGTGGCTACAGCTACAAGAGTTGGACACGACTGAGTGACTAACACTACTAAGAAAGAGGCTAAGCTGGTTTTGTAACCAAGGAATCTGGCTCTAATGACCCTGCTTCCGAACCCCCTACATCACAAATCTCATTGTCAGTATCTCTTTTAAATAATATATTACTAATCCTCAACAATCCTGTGGTGTAATTCTTAATATTACCTCTACTTTGCTATTAATAAAATGAGGTTTATAAAATGAAATTTAGAGATGTCACACAGCTATAAGTAACAGAGATACCTTTATCTAGCACTGTACTCCTTCTTTGTTCTGTGATTTGCAACAGAGCCCAGATAAATTTAAAGGTCAAAAAGTTGACACTAGTCAAAAAGTTCGCACATTACACTCTGAAGATGGCTGCCTTTGGCAGCGGTGAATGAAAACAATAAGATGTCTTACCAATACATGCTGCTGCTGCTGCTGCTGCTAAGTCATTTCAGTCGTGTCTGACTCTGTGCGACCCCATAGACGGCAGCCCACCAGGCTCCCCCGTCCCTGGGATTCTCCAGGCAAGAACACTGGAGTGGGTTGCCATTTCCTTCTCCAATGCAGGAAAGTGATAAGTGAAAGTGAAGTCACTCAGTCCTGTCCGACTCTTAGCGACCCCATGGACTGCAGCCCACCAGACTTCTCCATCCATGGGATTTTCCAGGCAAGAGTACTGGAGTGGGGTGCCATTGCCTTCTCCGCCCGCCGTGAATTTTACCTGCAACTCTTGTGGAAAGATTTTATTAAATTAAAAGAACTTTGAGATAAGAACTGGATAGTTATAAATTACTGTCATTTTCATATCAATTTCTGGTCTCTCAGACATAGTTCTATGTAAACAGTCTCATATGTGCTTTGGCTTTTTCTGCAAATGCCTCCTAGTAGGAATGACTCACTTTGCTCCTTTTTGGGAAGTGTCTAATTCTTTTACCATTATCAATGTATTAACAAGAAAAAATTTTCGCTGGCTAGGTTTAAAGAAATAATCCTATTAACAGCATAAATTCTGTGTTGCATTTTTTAAAAGACTATGAGTTTTAGCACAATTCTGGTCTTTCCTTAAACCCCATTCACATTTCTAATTGCCTCCCAGATAATACTACTGACACTCCTCCTGACCGAGTACATTTATTACTTTTACGCTTCAATCATGCATTTCTTCCTGAATGTCCTGTTTACTCTGGTAGTACTGTCTTTATGAAGCTAAGCTAAAGGTCCTGTCTTCAGCCTCTCCCTCTTTTACACCTCACAGTCAATCAGCAAATTCTACTCCAGATTACCAACTGAAAAATGAATTGGAGGTCTGAACCCTTCTTTTCAACACCATATCAACACCACAGTGACTAGCTGGACCAAGCAATGGCTTCCTAGAAAGATCCACATGGCTCTTTTTTTTTTCTAAAAGCATTCCCGTGAGAGATTATACCAGCTCATCACTGCTAAGATTATGAGCATGAAAGTGAAGGCAGATTAGGGTTCTCGTGTATAATATTAATAATGACTAATCATTGCCTTAATTCATTTAATCATCACAACCACCACTGAGGCATCCACTGTTAGGATCTCGATTTTGTAGATGAAGAAATTGAGACACGGAATAATTCCTTAGCTGTTAATTTATTATATATTGGGTTGGCCAAAAAGTTCAATCAGAAAGTTCATTCGATTTTTCTGTATAGATATAACATATGTTCATTATATTAAATGTCAAAAACGACTTTTATTTTCCTAGAAATAACAATAATTAAACCTAAGGATAAATTCCCAATTATTAATACATACCCCATAAGTAATCATGCTATCAATCAGACCAGCACTCAGGTATTTTCCCAGTAGAGTGAGTACTTGATTAAAGATGATATATCCATTAGTAAAGTTACTATGATTTATCTTTCCAGCGTGAATAACATATTGTGTTATATTGCTTTAATCATCTTGAAATTTCTGAATCATAGGATTCCAGGCAAGAAAGCAAACTTAGAAATCACCTGATTCAAAACCCTCATTTTATTAAAATAAATGGTGTCTGGAATATTTAAATGAAATTCCTATGGTACCCATGGTATCTATATTCCACAGTGCAGTTCAGTGATGTACCATCAGAATTTACTCATCCGTTCTCCAGGAATGAGCACTAAGGTTATCTCCAGTTTCTCTCTGCCATAAACAAAACCATAATTACTGAGATGCCTTTACATGTCTGGTGAGTACTGTGAATTTCCTGTGCCTAGTCGCTCAGTCATGTTTGACTCTTTGCAATCCCGTGGACTGTGGCCCACCAGGCTCCTCTGTCCATGGGGATTCTCCAGGCAAGAATACTTGAGTGGGTTGCCATGCCCTCCTCTGAATTTCCAAATCATGTAAAAAGCTATAGACAAATAAACTGCAAAAACCTACTATAAAAGTAGAAAAATGTCAAAAGTAAAAAGCAAGGGGTGAGTTACAAACACCCCTTATATAAAAGTGTAAGGACTCTCATTCCTGACTGATGATGCATATGAACTGCTCTTCATTTCTCAGACACTGGATGGTCTTCACTCCATTCCTACTATAAAATTACCCATCGCAGCTGAAGAATCCTGCCATCTCCAGTATCCCCCGTTTCCCATCTTTGCCAAGAGCCTTCTGCCATCACTTTCATGGACGCTTTGTACCTGTCCCTCACCACCACCTGAGCCCTTTTTAGAAGCTGTGTATCTGACAATAAACAGAACTGTTCTGGGCTGAAAGGAAGGAGATATGCACTCAGGAATCTGAAACTTCAGGTGCCTGCTCTCGGAAATACTGAGTTAGACCACAGGCTGTTTAAACCCTATGATAGTATTAATGGAAAACCCTCCATTATATGATGTATTAAAGAGGCTTTTGTGGTCTAACAGGGAAACCCAACCACAATGCAAATTATTGCTGCTATGTTCTGACCTCTGTAGCAAATACAGATTTTACTTTGTAAGCCACGAAGGAGTATTAGTTCATTATGCTCTCTAGCAGAGCTGGGGAGAAGTGGGGGAAGGCAGTCAAGAATGCCCAGCTTCCCTATGCAGAGACTTTGAATCAATTCTGTTCTCAGTGCCATGCATTACCCCCTGTTTTAGGAGAACATGGTGCCTCCAGGTCCAGAACCTTTTCAGAGCCCACTAGAAAAAGTTGACTTACTTCTGCAAGCACCTGGGTTTCTGCTGCTGCGTTTGCTCTGTGGAGAAAGTGATCATTCCAGTGCACTTTTTTTTTTTTTTAACTCAAGAATTTTTTAAAACCTTCTTCCTTCTTGTCCCTTTGTGCATTCTCTGTGTATTCTTTAGATTTCTTTCTGGTTAAATTTCAATAAGGAGTATAAATAAATGTGTTGTTCAAATATATTAAAATGAAAGTTTAGAGGGAATTTGTATGTTATAGCTAATGACCTTTTTGTTACTGATTAGTAGGACTTCTTTTTACATTAAGGAAGTTTACTATTTTGTCACATGTGGTATGACTGTTTTGCCGACTTGGGCTTTGTCTTTTGAGCTTTTTTTGTCATGTAAAAAGGTTTTCATATTGATTTAGTCAAATATATCAGCCTTTTTTTCCCCTTTTTGGCTTTTCTTATGCTTATAAAGACCATTTGCTTTAAGATTATTAAACATTTTCTCATGCTTTTTTTTTCTCAAATTTTTTGAGTTTTATTTATTCACTTTTATGTTTTAATTTTTGATCAATCTAGAACTTATTTTGGTGTAAGGTGTGAGGTAAGGCTCCAATTCTATTGTCCTCAAAATGATTTTGACATTTTAAAACATTTCAAAATGTCCCCCTTGTTTCTTTCACCTCTTATTTAAAATACTACCATTTTCCATATGCTAAAACTTGGTATGCCAGTATGCCTTGGGTCCAGTTTAGATTTGTTTCACTCATTTCTTTGTTTATTTATATGATAGCATTAATTATTGAAGATCCTATAGTTAGCTTTAATATTATGTGGAATTTGTCCTTTCTGATTGCTCTTCTTAAAACAATAATATTTTAGATTATTCTTATACTGTATTTTCTTTATAATATTTTAAGTTTTGTGCAGTTTCAAAAGATACATATAAACTTTAAAAAATTAATATGAAAAATATATTAGTCAGAACCTAAAATAATTATATTATCATTTATAGTAGTTTTCATTTTATTCATTTTATTCTGATTTTTTTAGGTCAACATTAACAAATATGTAAAGAATGACTTCTACTTTTCTAATTGTTTTAGCTCATTTCTTTTTACAGAAAGTGTTAAATAATAATGTTGGTTCAAAAAATAATGTTAGTAGCTGGCATTTTTTTTTCACTTCTGGTTTTAATAGAAACACTTCTAAATTTTTCCATTAAAAATCAAGCAAGCTTTTGCACTGAAATGTATCATTTCAGTGTATGGAGGTGATCCTATGGTTTTAATCTTTTAACTGCTTATACTGAAGTTAAAAAATTATCTTTAGCCATTTTTAAGGGAAATAATGTCATGTCACTTGGTTCATTAAACAATCACAGGACTTCCAAGGTCTTCTTCAGAACCATCAACTCCTTCCTGCATTATTCCTTTCGTTCTCAGTCTCAACGGCCACTGGAATGTGGAAGGTGTGACTGACAACCAAACCCCGCCCTGAAGCGTCTAGCACAGACAGTTTCATATATTTTGTGGATAGTAAGGTACCTGCTGCTGCTGCTGCTGCTAAGTCGCTTCAGTCGTGTCTGACTCTGTGCGACCCCATAGACGGCAGCCCACCAGGCTCCCCTGTCCCTGGGATTCTCCAGGCAAGAACACTGGAGTGGGTTGCCATTTCCTTCTCCAATGTATGAAAGTGAAAAATGAAAGTGAAGTCGCTCAGTTGTGTCTGACTCTTAGTGACCCCATGGACTGCAGCATACCAGGCTCCTCCATTCATGGGATTTTCCAGGCAAGAGTACTGGAGTGGAGTGCCATTGCCTTCTCCGTTAGAAGCATTCAGTTCAGTTCAGTTCAGTCACTCAGTTGTTTCCGACTCTTTGCGACCCCATGCATCGCAGGACGCCAGGCCTCACTGTCCATCACCAACTCCCGGAGTTCACTCAGACTCACGTCCATCGAGTCAGTGATGCCATCCAGCCACCTCATCCTCTGTCGTCCCCTTATTCTCCTGCCCCCAATCCCTCCCAGCATCAGAGTCTTTTCCAATGAGTCAGCTCTTCGCAACAGGTGGCCAAAGTACTGGAGTTTCAGCTTCAGCATCATTCCCTCCAAAGAAATCCCAGGGCTGATCTCCTTAGTAAGGTACCTAGAGTCATGTAAATTTGTATTAAAAATTCAGTTTTTGGTAAAGAGGTTCTGTTACACTTAGGATACCTTAGTAAGAATGCCTTTTGTGTTGAGCATAAGAGACTAAAACACTGTATTGAAAGGTCGAGTCTGAAGTTGCTGAGGTGGGAAACGCACTGGACCTGAAAACAGAAATTCCAGTTATGTTCTTGCCCCTTGCTACCTTTTCTTGGACTAATATTTGACTACTCTGAGACACAGCTCATGAGTGGAAAAGATCATTTTAAGTTTTACAGCACCTTACCAATATAACTGAGGAGCCCAGTGGGCTACAGTCCATGGAGCTTCAGAGAGCTGGACATGACTGAGCATGCACGCATGCACCAATATTAGGCATCATCTTCCAATTTTAAGAATATTTCAAATCTTTAACTTCAAAATTGAGTTTAAACCATATTTAGTTTTTCACAATAATACAATAAAATGAGTTTTTATTGTACACAAAATGACAGGTGCATAAAAAGGGGGGTTCACTAGTGTCCAGCTTCTCTAGCAATCCACAGAGCCACCCCAATATGATGGGGTAGTTATATGCAAGTAGTGCCTCTCAGCTCTGAAGCCACAACTTGCTGTCTTTCCAGAATCTCCTGGCTCTAGCCATTATATTTCTTTTCCTTTTAAAGCATGAGCTTCCTTACTTCCCAGTCATGAGAAATTTCCTGCCACTTCCCTTTAAATTGAGCTTCCCTGGTGGCTAAGATGGTAAAGAATCTGCCTCCAATGCAAGAGACCTGGGTTCGATCCCTGGGTCAGGAAGATCCCCTAGAGAAGGAAATGGTAGTATTCTTGCCTGGAGAATTCCATGGACAGAGGAGCCTAGCAGGATACAGTCCATGGGGTCGTAAAGAGTCAGACAAGACTGAGGGACTGACAGTTTCACTTTCCCTTTAAATGCCCCCATCTCAGGACCTGGTTGGGAAGATAAGTCTTCAGAAGCAGCTGCAGAAACTTAAAGAAGTTGTGAATGCTTCCAAGGCAAATGAGTCCAGAATGTAGAAGGCCTGTGTGTTCTCTAATAATAACCTTCCCCATCTTCCCAGTCTTCTGTAGCAGTGAACACTAGAGAGAAATTAATAGCTCAATAAATTATGCAGCCACTAGTCAAGTCTAACATTCAAGTCATTTATTTTTCTGTTCAACACTAACAATAAGGGGATAGTGGCTCCGTCTGCCTTAAAGTCTCAGTTCTGGTTTTGGTGTCACCTTTACACCATGGCCCTGAGGCCATCCAGTGGATGCATAAATTATCCTCTCTCCTATCCATCAAGCTATATATAATCCTTATAAGAAGTGAAGATAATCATTCAAGTCATTTCTTGAGTTTTGTGGTTCAGATTAAGAATGAATTTCTGGTAATGGAGGGAAAAGGTTAAGATACAGTTTTGAAGTCCAATCACTTGGGTTCTAACTTCATCTCTTTCTATCTGTACATCTTTTTAAAAAAAAAAAAAAAAGCAGAGGTGTGGGAGAAACTCAACTTCTTTATCAGTGAAAAGGCAAACGTAATACTACATACTTCTTGAGATTTATAGGTATAAGACAATCAGAACAGAACCTAGCATATAGTAAATGTTCAACATTTAATAAAATGCTGGCTTCCCCGGAGGAGGGCATGGCAACCCACTCTAGTATTCTTGCCTGCAGAATCCCCGTGGACAGAGGAGTCTAGCAGGCTATAGTCCATGGGGTCGCAAAGAGTCAGACATGACTAAGCGACTAAGCCAGGCTATTAAAGAAAATCAAAGCAAATAGTGCTTCTTCCTCCTGAAAAAGACATGTCTTCTTTAACCTTTCATATATTTAAGTAAAACAACATTTATGTAAATATCAGAAAGATATATCATCACTCTGAATGAGAGGTATTGTATTCTAAATCATAAATCCAATAGTTTAGGTAAAAAAAAACTTCATTGTTATGAAACTATGTGGTCTGATAAAATGTTTTTGCAGGTAATATTTTCTTCTTTGTTTATTTATCCAACATATACTGACTAAAGATATTCAACCAGGTATTATTAGAGACATTGAAATAAGAATGTTTCATTTCAGTCCATAAAGAGTTAATGTGGCCTGGATTATGGTCAGTGCCTGCAATACACATAACCAGGATACTGCAAAACTTGGAAATGAAGTATGATTATTAATCATTGATGTTAAACACAGATCTATGAAGGATATGACTTTTGAATTAAATCTCGAATCATCAGTGGTCTATGTCTGGGCTGAAAAGGGCTCCATGGGTAAAATATCTAACTGGAGAGCCTTATGGATGTTTGGTAAGAAAAGCAATTAATTAATGAGACTGGGAAGGTAAAATGAGCACACTACTATGTAGAAAATGAAGGCTGCCAAGGGCTGTCTAAAGCTTTGTTTGGCACTGAAAAAGAGATATTACGTCTCATGCCTTTAGTCAATAGTTTATTTCCTGGTGAACTGACTGATTTTTGTTTCTTCTTCAGGTTTCTTTGGTTAGTTTGGTAGCCAATGCTCTTGGCTACTCAGAACTTGGTGCCATCAAATCCCTACGAACATTAAGAGCTTTAAGACCACTGAGAGCTTTATCCCGGTTTGAAGGCATGAGGGTAAGAAGAATAAAAGCTCTCACGATTCATATCAAAATTAAATGTAGGTAATGATTTAGATACAGAGGGGTGCCACACTCTTCTGACATTTCATAGAATTATACAATTTCAAAGCAGAAATCCTAAAGATCACTACGCCTAGCCTCCTAAAACTAAAACAGGCCCTCAAAAAAATTTTTTGTGGCAGTACTAAAACTTAGAATCCAGGTCTCCTGGTAACAGATCAAGGATGTTTCCACACAACTACAAACTCTGTGTTGCCATTTATTTCTTTTCACTGCTTATACATTTTATAATGACTGTTTACTACTGACATTCATCCTAGGAGGAGATATTCTTCCTTTGAATAGGTAGTTTGATTTCTTAAAAATAACTAGTAATGAAGGTTTTGTGTGCTCTACTTCTTCCATTAATATTGGTAATAAAAAAGTTGTTGTGCAAGAAAACAACACTAAATTGTAGCTTCTGACAAAATCTGCATCCTAAGCCACCAAAGTAGGGGTTAGGATAATTAACTAAGCATTGCCGGCAACCCCTGGGGTTTGTTTAACAGATCTCCCTTTTAAGTGAGCATTCTGAATGAGGTTCACTTTTTCCATTAACACTTGTATTTGACCCTCCATCTCTATCCCTTAGTGTACATTTTATGCTTCTAAACATAAAGTACACCATATTCACATCTACTTGCCACACCCCTCAAAATACTAGTTAGCACTAAGGCCAGCTTTGTTTAATCCAGCTTGCAAATGCACATGGATATTGAATTCCTTCTAGGCCATAGGGCTTTTATGTTAGGAGGTGGTTTGTTGAAGCACTTTTAAAAAACACTTCAGCTTTGACTTTGAGATTCACTCACCAGGAAGAATGAAACCACTCTCCAGATGCGCTGTAAGCAAGGAAATGCTTAGTGTTACACTATAATTTTACTTCATTGTTACTTGATAAATAAACACACAAGATGATATTTTTAAAAATCATTATGTAATTTCAAGTTTTTTCCATACCAATCTTTTAGTATTACTGATATTATTTAAGCCTTCTTCTGATTGCATGGCTTCATATCAATAATTCATTTTTGAGGGCAGACAGCAACTGAACAAAATTAAAAATTTCCAAATTTGCTCTAATCTGAAAACTATTCTACATTAACATTTTTAATTCTTATAATATGACAGAATTAATATTCTAGGTATAAAACATGGTAAAAGGTATCATGCATTTACTTGATGATAAGAAAATTTGTGGGAGGTCATATTACACCAATTTTAGAGCAAAAAACAGGTTTTGGTATAACATACATGACAATTTCCATAAGAAATAAGATTCAACTAGCATATGAAGTTTTTACAATTTTGGATTTCAAGTTTTGATATTAATTTAAAATTCTTTGGTGTTGATTTCTAAAATAATGTTTCAGTATTTAAAAATAATAGTTTCACTTATAAGTGCTTAACAAAATAGTCCCAATATTAATTAATTAGATAAAACAGATTAATTAGATAACATACAAACTGCTAGAGATTTGAAAATACATATTAATCTCTTCTGAATTCAATTAGAGGAAAGGTGATGGAACGTCTCCTTCATCAAATAGGTTGGCCTGGGTTGGTAAAGAGTGCCCTGAAGTAAACCTTTAAGAGATTTGGAACAATAATAATGGGAATACGTTCAGTACTTTTATGTCCAGAGATAAATTCCATCTTATTTCCCATCTTAATTCACTTTTTAAAAAATTGGGAATTATCAGTAGGGGGAAAAAATGACCTTGCAAATTCCTAATACTATTCTTCATCATCATCAAAAGTTAGCTTGATCTGGGGACACAGATTTAAGGCATTATCATTACTTTGTTTCTTTGTAGTGGGTTTGTTTAACCATGTTTTCACACCACCAATTATTCATTAATACCTTTGAAAATTAAAGTGAATTGCTGAATGATGATTACTTCTTCTGTCGGTATTTAATACATTTTTTTTCTTTTTTTCCCTAGCATACAAACATTTTCTGACTCCATCTTACTCTATCAGGTTTTTGTTTATTTCTTTTCATACTTTGGAATATTTTGCTTTCCTTAAATCCTTTAGCTTTTTAGTTGTGTCACTGTCTGTTTTCCCTTACTGAATATGTTCTAGAAAATATCGGAAGAAACAACTTGTCCACCCAGATTTTTATTTAACTCATTAAACACCCATTTTATGTTAACTATATAATAGAAGAAATGGTTACCATTTTAACAGCTTGTAAGCTGCCTCATTCTTGTCTCCTCTTCTAGGTCGTTGTGAATGCTCTTGTTGGAGCAATTCCCTCCATCATGAATGTGCTGCTGGTTTGTCTCATCTTCTGGCTGATCTTTAGCATTATGGGTGTGAATTTGTTTGCTGGCAAGTTCTACCACTGTGTAAACACGACAACGGGTAACATGTTTGATGTTAGTGAAGTTAACAATTTGAGTGACTGTCAGGCTCTTGGCAAGAAAGCTCGGTGGAAAAATGTGAAAGTAAATTTCGATAATGTTGGCGCTGGCTATCTTGCACTGCTTCAAGTGGTAAGTACCTACTGTATGAGTTTTGAAAAAGATTTCAAGTAAATCATTTCTCTGATGTTCTTTGAGTGATTAATATCTGACAGCACAAAAGTAGTTGATGATAACAGCTGTACTCTAACAGCTGTACTATTAGCTTGACTTGACTGCAAAGAAGATATTTTGCAGTGATTTTAATGTATGTCCCCCAGTGTTCAGTTGTTAGTATGTTTTAATATGATTTTATATTTCTGCTTCCTGTTTTTTCTTATTTTATTATTGTTATTGCGCTAGTAGCATTTTTAGTTTTCTGTACCAATAATTGCCAAAGAAGCAATTTTGTGTATTAAAGTAATAATATATATAGTAGTAATTAATTAAATGTATAGACTATTAGCCAGATAATTAATTGTATCAACATCTTCAGGGTATAGAGCTATTAGGTGTGGAAATGCAAATCTTTTGGTGTGGATTTTAAAATTTGTAATATTTAATTATTTTGACATAATTGATAATATATTAACTAATCAAGAAATTAACCAAAACAATTGAGTGCTTAAACACACCAGAGGTTTGAATGATAGAGCTTAGCTTCTGAAAGTGATTTGAGCCTGAGATTCATCCAGTTAAATGTTAGTGTAGAAAAAAATAGAATACTTTCCAAGACAAAACGAGTTCCAGTTTGAAATAAAATCCTATTCGATTTCAGTTTCATTGAAATTTCAACTCTTAGAGAATTCAAGGCTCTTTGTAGAGTATTTCAAAATATTATACAAAAATTATTTGTAATAGCTATCATATTTTCATATGGTAAAATGCATACTGTTGGATTAGGTTTTTATGCAGAATTCAAACATATGTTGTTTAACAGGCAACATTTAAAGGCTGGATGGACATTATGTATGCAGCTGTTGATTCACGAGATGTAAGTATCACTCAAATAACTATTTATAGTTACTAGATTTTTCCATAGTGAACATTTGTGATAATTTAACTGGAAGGCCCAGAATCAGAACATTTACAACTGCATGTAGAGATTCTCTTTTTAAGCCACTTCACTTCCATGTAAATGATACTTTGGTTCATATATGTCTGTTATACATCTAATAACAGGTCGATCAGGTCAGTCCAGTAAATGAGACTCTTAAGGTTGGGAAAACTGCTCAGGCAGGAAGGAACTAGTCTCCTCCATCCCTGAAGAGTATGATAAATCAGAGACTGTAAAGCGGCCTCCAAAAATATCATGATAAAAGTAAGCAAGTTTCAGGGAAACTCAATTTAGAAAATAGGAATAAAAATAGTTCCTCAGCACACATCTGTTTATTGCTGAATTTTCCTCTTAGAAGTAGATGTTCTGTTATTAAAGCCTTATCTCCAAGATAAGGAGTTATCTCGGGTTTTAACTCCAAACCCAAGTTGAAAAAACTGCAACAAAAAAAAAAATTATAGTAAGACAAACAGTAGGTTCAAAATGTTTGCCTTGTTTATACCACTGTTATTTACTCTAAAGAATATGTACAGGTAAGCCCCAATGGGAAAACAGATTTAAGAACAATCATAAAAATTACAAACTTTCAATATACTAGTAGTGTTTGTCACTCAGTCATGTCTGACTCTTTGCAACCCCACGGACTAGAGCCCACCAGACTCCTCATTCCTTGGAATTCTCCGGGCAAGAATAAGGGAGTGGGTAGCCATTCCCTTCTCCAGGAAATCTTCCTGACACAGAGATGGAACCTGGGTCTCCTGCATTGCAGGCAGATTATACTAGGTCATACTAATTTAAAAAAAGAACTGCTTTTGCAGAACAATATCTCAGGTCAAGGCAAAAAATAGCTCTATAGAAAGTAACAACACTCACCAAATTTTTAATTTAGCCCAAGTATTTATTGTGTTTTTAAATGTTATTTAATATTTTCAATATTATTTAGGTTAAACTTCAGCCTGTATATGAAGAAAATCTGTATATGTACTTATACTTTGTCATCTTTATCATCTTTGGGTCATTCTTCACTCTGAATCTATTCATTGGTGTCATCATAGATAACTTCAACCAACAGAAAAAGAAGATAAGTATTCCTCAGCTCTCACCTTTCCCCATTCTGAGATTCTGGTTTTCTTTTTTTACATCCCAATAACCAGGACCGACTTAGGTCATTTTTATATTCTTTTCCATTCACTATGTGGTCAGTTCAAACGCAGAGGATTCCAGCCTCTAACTGGTGGCTCCTCTCCAGGTTCATCCTCTGCAGATCTGCTATAGTGTCATTCTGACTTAGAAAAATGACCATATTGCCTTAAACCATCCAGTGGGCCTGAATGCTTTACCCTTGCTTACAGAGCCTTTCAGGAATTATCTCCACCCAGTCTTCCAGCTTCATCTTCGCCCACACACTTTCTATATTCACTTCCCTCCTCCTCAGTAACCACCCACCCACCATTAACACCATCACTTGCTACACACACAGCTACATGGATTTTCTGCCCTTTTCTGAACAAGGTATGCTCTTTTCCCTCTGTCACTTTACACAGGATATTTTTTTTCCTCCTAAAATGCTTTGTCTAGCAAACCCTTAATCATCCTCTAAGGTCTAGCTTAAGGGTGTTAGTCGCTCAGTTGTGTTCTATTCTTTGCAATGCTATGGACTGGAGTCCACCAGGCTCCTCTGTCCATGGGATCTCCCAGCCAAGAATGCTGGGGTGGGCAGCCATTCTCTTTTCCAGGGGAATCTTCCCAACCCAGGGAAGATTGGGTCTCCTGCATTGCAGGCAGATTCTTTAACATCTGAACCGCTCCCCTATATAAAGCCTGTTTCTGAATCCTGGAGTTTATTGCTATCTCTGCAGTGATGGGTTGTTTTATTTGTTTACATATAGATGCATATAGATACATATAGATGCATATAGATACATATAGATGTAGATCTACGTAATTCTGATACTGAATACATTGTCCTACAGCAAGTGCTCAAAAAGTGTTGAATAAAAAATAAAGCTGTCAACACTGAAATGGACTAAGATTTTTTTCTTTAATGAAAATATATTTGAGATCCCTGAGCCTCCTTCTAAACGTAATATTATCAAATTAGAATCCTGTACTAATCAGAGTTTTATGTGATTATGGGTTTTACATAGTGTTAAGGTACTCAGAATTTCAGATAAAATGAAAAAGCAGAATAAATCTATATGAAGTAGGGTAAAATCCATTTAACAATTGAAAAGAAGGATTAAAGGAAAGACTCAGAAGTATTTTTGTAAAAGTATTGCTGTAATACAGGCTGGGTTGTAACCAGTTTCCTACTATGTCTTTACTTTGGAGGTCAAGACATCTTTATGACAGAGGAACAGAAAAAATACTACAATGCAATGAAGAAACTTGGGTCTAAGAAACCTCAGAAACCCATACCTCGGCCTGCAGTAAGAATTACTCATCTCCTTGAACATTCCAAAGCCCTATTTCCATATGATGAAACTGGGCAGTGCTGGTTCAGAACATATTAGGTGATATCACCAATATATATACCATGATCTAGTCGTAAAGTACATATTGTATAACACAATTTGCAATTACTACACTCTAAGAATTACTAAGCTCTTAAAAATGAAGCAATGTTCTTTACTTGTCAGTTGAAAAGTTCCAAGTCAGAGTTTCCGCTAACTGCTCCCAAAGCAAGCTCATGCTCCCGCTGCCACCTACTGCTGCCAACGGCGCACCCGGTTTCTCCTTCTCTGATCTGTGATATGACCCCCCTCTTGTCCTTTTAAGTAGATGAACTTAAAACCTCCCCTTCAACACCCATGACCTCCCTCTGTGCCATTTGTTCTCTCCATTGTTATAACAGAAAACGATTTTTCACCTACTTAGAAAGGAAAGGGTGTCATCAAAATAGTTGGTTTCAGCACACAGACACACACACACACACACACACACACACACACAAATGATTTATCTAGAACGCATACCCCGTAGAGCTTCATTATAGTGAAAAGACATAAAGATGGTGTATTATGTCCACAGAGTTGTATTTTAAATTATCTGTCCTCTTAGATGGGTAAGGAACAAGGAAACTAAGACCCAAGGAAGGTATATATTGTACCCAAAGTCACAAAGCCTATAGTTGCTGAACTAGGACTTGACAAAATCTCATGAATCTTATAAATGACTTCACTTTGCATAATTTTTAAGAGGGTACAGTCTGGGCAGGGGTGGCGGGGCAGGGGCAGGAGGGAAGGGAGGGGAGGCAGAAAGTAGGACAGGATACACAAAAGGACATAAACCTACTTTACTGAATGTCATTTAAGTATTATTGTTAAAGAAGCAGAATTAAATAAAAAATGACTGATATTTTGAGTCATGGACAGACAGAAATAAGACATAATTCAAAATTCCTAAGTGTTGATAAATCAACTGGCATATTCATCCATCTAAAAGTCTATCTACATTAACCTACTTTGTAAATCTTCATTGTTAGTTGTTACATTTTTTGTAAAAATTACCAGTTATTAAAATCAAGCAAAGCCCATGCACATTATCAGCCAGTTGCCACCAATTTATGTCGTTCAGCTTTGTCTTCCCATAGAATCTAAATAAAACAATTATGCTTTGCTTTTGTCATATGACATTTTTCATTTCCTTCTCTTTTTTAAACAGATTTGTTTCAGGTAGTATGAGAAGGGTACACATCCCATGGGCCATATACAGAAGGACTTCATCTTCAATTTTGTGGCTCATTATTTATGAAATATGCCTATTAACCTTCTTGTTTTCTCTCTCTTTCTAGAACAAATTCCAAGGAATGGTCTTTGATTTTGTAACCAGACAAGTTTTTGATATCAGTATCATGATCCTTATCTGTCTCAATATGGTCACTATGATGGTAGAAACTGATGACCAGAGCAAATACATGACTCTAGTTTTGTCCCGAATCAACCTTGTGTTCATTATCCTGTTCACTGGAGAATTTGTGCTGAAATTGATCTCCCTCAGATACTACTACTTCACCATAGGTTGGAACATCTTTGATTTTGTGGTAGTGATTCTTTCCATCGTAGGTAAGAATGGTTTATTTACAGAGAAGTATAGAAGTATAGTTGTTGAAAAAATCCCCCACAGCCTACCACCTGTGTGACACGGAAATTAGATCTGAGAATCATCATGTGTACAGATCTAAAGTTCAACACTCTTGGTCATTTTCCACTAATTGAAAAATGACAGTATTCAAAAAGAAAGCAATATATTTGAAGATTTCAGAAACAGTCTTTGTTTGCTGTTGAAACATTTCATATATGAGGATAACTATTCATAGTAATTGGGAGTATGTAATCTTAAAATGCCATACGAGTATGTGAGATTATTTAATTTATAGGATTTTGCAAGAGTCCACATTGGTTTATGACATTATAGAATTATTAAATAAAACTCTATAATCTTTCATTGGTAACATTAGAAAGTGGATCCAAATAGTAAAGATTTATACTCATGACAAATTTGTTGTTTTCAATAACCTCGCAAAGAAAAAGCATCCATATAAGCCTAAAATACTCACTGTTAGCGGTTTTCTGTATTTTTCCATAGGTATGTTTCTGGCTGAGCTGATAGAGAAATATTTTGTGTCCCCTACCTTGTTCCGAGTGATCCGTCTTGCCAGGATTGGCCGAATCCTGCGTCTGATCAAAGGGGCCAAGGGGATCCGCACGCTGCTCTTTGCTTTGATGATGTCCCTTCCTGCGCTGTTTAACATCGGCCTCCTGCTCTTCCTGGTCATGTTCATCTATGCCATCTTTGGAATGTCCAATTTTGCCTATGTTAAAAAAGAAGCTGGAATTGACGACATGTTCAACTTTGAGACCTTTGGCAACAGCATGATCTGCCTGTTCCAGATTACCACCTCTGCTGGCTGGGACGGATTGCTAGCACCTATTCTCAACAGTGCACCACCAGACTGTGACCCTGACACAATTCACCCTGGCAGCTCAGTTAAGGGAGACTGTGGAAACCCGTCTGTTGGGATTTTCTTTTTCGTCAGTTACATCATCATATCATTTCTGGTTGTGGTGAACATGTACATTGCTGTCATCCTGGAGAACTTCAGTGTTGCTACTGAAGAAAGTGCAGAGCCCCTGAGTGAGGACGACTTTGAGATGTTCTACGAGGTTTGGGAGAAGTTTGATCCCGATGCCACCCAGTTCATAGAGTTCTCCAAGCTCTCTGATTTTGCAGCTGCCCTGGATCCTCCTCTTCTCATAGCAAAACCGAACAAAGTCCAGCTCATTGCCATGGACCTGCCCATGGTCAGTGGGGACAGGATCCACTGCCTTGACATTTTATTTGCCTTTACAAAGCGTGTTTTGGGTGAGAGTGGAGAGATGGATGCCCTTCGAATTCAGATGGAAGATCGGTTCATGGCGTCAAATCCCTCCAAAGTCTCCTATGAGCCCATTACAACCACTCTGAAACGCAAACAAGAGGAGGTGTCTGCTGCTATCATTCAGCGTAATTTCAGGTGTTATCTTTTAAAGCAAAGGTTAAAGAAGGTAGTAAATGAGTATAACAAAGAGGCGATCAAAGGGAGGATTGACTTACCTATAAAAGATGACATGATTATTGACAAATTAAATGGGAACTCCACCCCAGAAAAAACAGATGGAAGTTCCTCTACCACCTCTCCTCCTTCCTATGATAGTGTAACAAAGCCAGACAAAGAAAAATTTGAGAAGGACAAACCAGAAAAAGAAAGCAAAGGGAAAGAGGTCAGGGAAAATCAAAAGTAAAAAAAAGAAACAAAGAATTATCTTTGTGATCAATTGTTTACAGCCTAAGAAGGTAAAGTTAATGTGTCAACTGAACTCCCAGAGGAGGTCTATGCCAAACTGACTGTTTTAACAAACACTCATGGTCAGTGCCTATAACAAGACAGTGACCTCTCTGTCACTACAACTCTGTGAATCAGGGTATCAACACTGACAAGAGGTTACTGTTTTCTTTACCAGCTGACACTGCTGAGGAGAAATTCAATGGCTACCTAGACCATAGGGATAGTTGTGCAAAGTGATCCATTGTAACCACACCAAACACTTTTAGTACAGTACTTGCATCTATTCTATTTTTAACTTCCATATCTGCCATATTTTTACAAAATTTGTTCTAGTGGATTTCCCTGGTCGCTAATTCATAGTTTATTCATAATACGACGTCACTATTTTTGTAAATGAGCTTTAGGTTGAGAAAAAAAGAATATAAGAGCCCTGTGTTCCTATTTCACAAGTTTCTTGAAAATCAAACAAGAGCTTTGCCCAAGAGATGAAATTCTTGCTCAAAACCAGAAAAAAATTCTAACAACAATATCAGGTACTTCCATTTTCTAGATGGCTTTAATTTTGAAAGTGTTTTAGTCTACATTTGTTTATATCTACACAGTTATGTGCCTGTAAAGTCTCCTCTAATTTTTAAAGGATTATTTTTATGCAAAGTATTCTGTTTCAGCAAGTGCAAATTTTATTCTAAGTTCCAGAGCACTATATTTAATTTTGGTTAAATGTTTTCCCAAAAAAAGTAATCTAATAAATCTGTTCTAGAAAAGTATATCTAAAGCATCACTTTAGAATAGTTGTTCCACTTTCTGCTGCAGTATTGCTTTGCCATCTTCTGCTCTCAGCAAAGCTGACATTTTATGTCAATTAAACACACCCTCTGTTATGTAAATAGTTATTTTATCCTGTGGGGGCATATTTGCATATATATATATATATATATACACACACACACACATATATATATATATATCCTGATAAACAACCTCTATTAAATCAAATATGTACCACAGTATATGTGTCTTTTGCAAGCTTCCAACAGGGATGTATCCTGCACCATTCATTAAACATAAATAGTTTGAAGATTATCACTAATGCATGTTAATTGCCTATGCTGCTCTATTTTACACAATCCATTCTTCACAAGTCTTGGTTAGAAGTCACATGCTGGTAGTACAGTGATTTCAACCTGCTCTATGTCTAGTATGTCAAGCAGAATAGCTTACAGTTATTTAAAAGCACTTTTCCTTTTCCATTTTTAATTCAATTTGAGTGTCATATGGTGTCTCTCTAGATTCAAGGAAACACACTGCATACTGCCTACTGTCAAAACATATACTTCGTATTTTGCTAAAAATATGTCCAAAACTTGTTTAAATATAAATAATGTAAAAATATGATCAATTTTATTTGCTGCATTTTATACATAAGATAATTATTTTCAAGTTGATGACATGGCAATTTATTTTACTTTATGCTTTTGCTTTTTATTTTTAATCACAACTCCAAACTTTTGAATCCATTAGACTTTTCAATGGATAATTTCCTAAAATAAAAGTTAGACAAGGGTTTTGTGAATTTCTTTGTTATAATATTTTTTCTATCATTCCAGTAGGATATACATTGGTCAAAAATTCAAACCTAGGTCATTTTCTACCAACTATGGTTGCCTCAATATAACCCTTTATTCATGGAAGGTTTTTTTTTTAACTCAACTTTTGTAGTATTTGCTTATGCAGACTAGTCTTATTTTTTTAATTCCTGCTGCACTAAAGCTATCAGAGATATAACTTGGGCTCTGTCCCTTTTAGCCATGAACATAGTGGCAAAGTTGTGCAATTACTTAACATGATATAAATTTTTGTTTTTGCACAAACCAAAAGAGTAATGTTAATTCCTTTTACACAACTATTTACTTGTAGTGTATTGATGAACTGCATGCAGGGAATTGCTATTATTAAAAAGAATGGTGAGCTATGTCATTATTGAGCCAAATGAATAAATATTTCATTTTTTATTGTATTTAATTTCTTGGCTTCTGTTTTTATTGTTGGAAGTTTAAAATATATATAATTAATGAAACCTGTACTTGATCTGACATTTGTATACATAAAAGTTCACATGAATTTTGTTACAACATACTGAACGATTTACCAAGAAATACTATAAAGTCAATTAAAAGCAGTTTTTATGAACTTTTCTGTGTGCAAAAGATCAAGCCCACGTATTCCAACTTGCAAGTTTAACAACAGTAATAGTAGCCATTTACAACAGTTATCAATTTCAATTAATTCTCTTGGTTGTAAACATTTTAATCTCAACTCCTCACTATGTAATCTCCAAATTTCTTGGTAGTAAATAAATGTTGTAGTACATAGTTTGTTACTTAAATTCATTTTATGAATTTCTATTTACACATAAAATATTAATGATGTAGTGACTGAGAAATTAATCTTTTTTTTTCCAGGGTCCCCTTGGATTTATGTCAGGCCAAAACAAAATATTTATTCTCAATGGAAAACTCCATTTATAATGCTTCTATTTTTGATGAATTGGATCTAAACATGCATTTTACAGTTTCACCAATGCAGATGGCATAAGGTGACTTGGTTGGAATTCACTGGCTTCTTTCTGTTCAAGTCAATTTTCAGATTTTGCCAACACCACAGAGAAGTCAAGTATTACTATGCAAAGTCCTTAACCTTTTTATGTACCCAATTATATAATTATTGGCCAAATATATCTATTGATATGTATTATATCTAAATGATCTTATGGTCCGAAGAGTCTTCAGCTGTTAAAAAATATATGTATTTTAAAAAATATACCTAGCTAAATGATATTCTGAAAACATTCAGAATTTAGGGTTGCTAATGTAATCTGATAGATTTCTGAAATAACTACTTTCACAAGAAAAATCCTCTTAATATTAAACTTCATGATATAATTTTGTTAAAAATAGAATTAATCAAGTTGGACACAGAAATAACAATACCAAGAAATTAAAGAAATTTAAATTCACCAATAAGTGATACTAAAGCACAAATACATGATTCTAAATCACCAGTAAGTGATCCTTTAGTAGTGAAAAACTATTTTTGTGGAGAGAAAAATGAGTATTCTGCATTCTGCATTTCAAATACTGTAGTTGAAAGATAATGGTTATATAAACTTATGCATTTTACTAATTTTCAAACAACTAGAATACAATATCAAAAATCATTCTTGTAAATTTCAAACTACTAGTAGTAATCATAAAGAATGTCCTTGCTGACCATTTTTTGTGGACATGGAAAATGTAAAACAAAAAAATGGATCAAAAGTTCTGACACTTGACTTTTAGTATCAGTTCTGGTACAAAACTAGCAGTGTAATCTAGGAAAATCAATTCTGGCCCCTCAGATTACCCCTCTATTTCAATGGGGGTGCTGGATTAGGGATGTTGTCTCTAGTGATACTTTAATTCTACAGTTTTATGTTCAAAATCAAATTGCCTACTCAAAATGAGTAATTTCCTTTATATGAGTAATATTTAATGAAAAATGCATATTGTCAATACACCATGTAAATGATTACTCAGACAACTTTAAACAGAAACACGAGGGACTTCCCTGGTGGTCCAGTGGTTAAGACTTCATCTTCCAATGCAGAGGCAAGGGTGTGATCCCTGGGCAAGATCCAGTGTCGTGGGGTGTGGCCAAAAATGTTTTAAAAATAAATAAAAACACAACATTTCACCTTGACTGTAGCCCCATTAATGAAGAAGCCTCCTTGGCCTCAAAGATTTTATATGACAAAGGTGAAGAATGTTTTAAATAGTTGAAAGGATGGTTATTATTTCTTTCCTATAGTGTTACATATTTCTAAAAGAGAACATCTGATATAAAACAGAAGAGATTAAAACAACAGTATCATTAGTTATACATAAAATTGTCTTGAACTACAAGTAATGACAACTACTTCTTTGTCATTAATATTTGCCACAAAACTTCAAGAAGTTGGGCTTATGTCTTATATTCCCTAGAGCACTAATTTTTATGGCAAAAGAATAAAAGATGCACATCATTCTCTTATAACAGCACCTAAAATGATTTATTCTTTCACAGAGAAGCCATTTATGATTTGATGCATCCAACTTTTATTGTAACTGACTTCTTATCATGCATCCTTCCATCTGCAATATTTCTTCTCTCTGCTTCTCTGCAGTCTTTCTGCCAGCTGACACACTGAAATACATATCTGAAATCTTCTAAAACTGACAGCACCCCATTAGTCAGAGAATCCATTTCCATATCTTATTACAGAGTCAAAAAAAATCTCTGCATAAAGTGCCCCTTGCATATCCCATGACTATCATCTATCATTGGCCAACACTCCCCAACTCATGCCTCCTCCCCACAGAATCCATAATCTCCAATTACACAACTTTTTGATATCTCTCCTGTCTTGGCACATCCTACAGTCTTTGCCTGAAATGTCTTTCTATTTTTTCCCCCTGAAAAATTATTACTTCAGTTCAGTTCAGTTCAGTTACTCAGTCATGTCTGACTCTTTGTGATCCCATAGACTGCAGCACACCAGGCCTCCCTGTCCATTACCAACTCTTGGAGCTTGCTCACACTCAGGTCCATTGAGTCTGTGATGCCGTCCAACCATCTCATTCTCTGTTGTCCCTTCTCCTCCTGCATTCAGTCTTTCCCAGCAGCAGGGTCTTTTCCTATGGGTCAGTTCTTCACGTCAATTGGTCAAAGTATTGGAACTTCAGCTTCAGCCTTAGTCCTTCCAATGAATATTCAGGGTTGATTTCCTTTAGGATTGACTGGTTGGATCTCCTGGCAGTCCAAGGGACTCTCAAGAGTCTTCTCCAACACCACAGTTCAAAAGCATCAATTCTTCATTGCTCAGCTTTCTTTATAGTCCAACTCTTACATCCATACATGACTACTATAAAAACCATAACTTTGACTAGATGGACCTTAGTCTGTACAGTAATGTCTCTGCTTTTTAATATGCTGTCTAGATTGGTCATAATTTTTCTTCCAAGGAGCAAGAATCTTTTAAATTCATAGCTGCAGTCACCATCTGCAGTGATTCTGGAGCTCAAGAAAATAAAGTCTGTCACTGTTTCCATTGTTTCCCCATCTATTTGCCATGAAAGGATGGGACTGGATGCCATGATCATCATTTTTTGAATGTTGTTTTTTTAATAAATTTATTTATTTTAATTGGAGCTTAATTACTTTACAATATTGTATTGGTTTTGCCATACATCAACATGAATCCTCCACGGGTGTACACGTGTTCCCCATCCTGAACCCCCTTTCCTCCTCCCGCCCTGTACCATCCCTCTGGGTCATCCCAGTGCACCAGCCCCAAGCATCCAGTATCATGCATCGAACCTGGACTGGCAATTTGTTTCATATATGATATTATACATGTTTCAATGCCATTCTCCCAAATCATCCCACCCTCTCCCTCTCCCACAGAGTCCAAAAGACTGTTCTATTTTGCTGTCTCACATACAGGGTTATTGTTACCATCTTTCTAAATTCCATATATATGCGTTAGTATACTGTATTGGTGTTTTTCTTTCTGGCTTACTTCACTCTGTATAACAGGCTCCAGTTTCATCCACCTCATTAGAACTGATTCAAATGTATTCTTTTTAATGGCTGAGTAATACTCCATTGTGTATATGTACCACAGCTTTCTTATCCATTCACCTGCTGACATCTAGGTTGCTTCCATGTCCTGGCTATTATAAACAGTGCTGCGATGAACATTGGGGTACATGTGTCTCTTTCAATTCTGGTTTCCTCAGTGTGTATGCCCAGCATTGGGATTGCTGGGTCATAAGGCAGTTCTATTTCCAGTTTTTTAAGGAATCTCCACACTGAATGTTGAGTTTTAAGCCAGCTTTTTCACTCTCCTCTTTCACTTTCATCAAGAGGCTCTGCAGTTCCTCTTCGCTTTCTGCCATAAGGGTGGTGTCATCTGCATCTTCCAAAAACTGGCTCAAACATCATCATCTTTTATGAAGCTTCCTCAGACTGCCCTAAAACCTTTCTCCTCAGACTTCCCTAAGTACACCTAGGATGGCATGAACCATACTGTGCTACATTACCTCCTTTTACGTATCTTTTCTAATAGATTACAGTACATACAAGGTATGGGACACACTTCATTAATTTTATCACCCTTTTACCCTTTATCACCAATAACTAAAAGGTATGTGACTATCAGTTTTCACATATATTGCTAGAATTGATTCTTACAGGAACATACAAAAAACTTAAGTGCCAAACAGTAACACTAGTAAATTTTCTTTCAACCTTATTGAGAATGACTCTCAAATTTATCATCATCTAAATTCAGATAAACCAGTCACAATTAATTACAAGATACACAAATATCTCAGAAATACCTTTTAACTATAATTTACAAGTAATGCCAATTGCCTAACAAAAACTATTGAAACAAACAAACAAAGAAAAACTTCATTTCCATTAATTCTGCCAGTGAAAGAATAGATTTCTTTAGTGGTTCTCAACTAGAAATATGTTGCATGAATAAAACTGTAGTCAGGTTTTATTTCACTACCTTAATCATGCACATATTCTTCACTTGAATAACTCATAAGTACTCTGATAATACACTGATAACTAGGATTTTGCTTGGTGAATGTATACTTCCAGCACACAATGGGACAATTACACTAAAACCCTTCTGTCACAAAATATCTAGAGACAGGTAATAAAAATTTTACCAGAAAACAAGGGAAATGCCTTACAGGTGATAGTGAAAGGTAAGCTAGCACTTAAGTCAGCGGCTATCCTGTGGAGTTCTATTGATCCCAGTGACCTATAGCTTGGTTTTAATTGCCTGTGTACAGGGAACAGAAAACAAAGACTTAGATCCAATGTGGATTAGAGATCCTGAATAAATTCAAGACCCACAAAAAGTTACACACTTAATGAAAGCATTTTTAAAGATCAAATTTGCAAACACAGATCAAAAGAAAACCTTAAAACCTTAGGCAGCAGATGTTTCTGTCTGGTCTTAACTCTGGTTTACAGAAAAAAGTCTCTCTACCAACGCACAGTTATAGACCCAGGATTCACCTGTATTTATGGTCCAAACTTATACCAGTGCCTGGTTACAAAAGGCAAGGCAAATATTCAATTTGAAGCAGACACAGGTTGCTGGTGGTCCCAAGATTCTGGTAGAAACTAACTTAAATCCTTTCTAAAAGGCCACACCCTAGGTCAGGCCTCAGTGATTTCCCACAAAGTCCCAGGAACATGAACTCACATTAGAGAAATAACAAAACAATGAGAAAACAAAGCTACAGAGTGAAAGAGGGAGCTGAACTTCAGATAGAAATTTACAGTCTTACAAGTGGAAAGCACAGAGTTTGAAACAACCACAGCAGCTGGAAAGTGACAGAACCATACAAATCTGGCTGATCCCTTAAATTTGCCCATGTGTGACAGATTTAAAGCAGCCACGCTAAGTCTTAAACATTCAGGGTTTTCAGTTGTTGCCCACTGCAGAGAAGATAAGAGCCTGGAGTTGAACTCATCGTATACTCATCAGAGGAACAGAATAGAAGCCAGAGAATCTGCAAGATACCTTTCACAACACTCAACATAAAAGGCATACAACAGAAGCCCTGGTATTGGACTTAACACGTAAAAATTCTGAAGCAGTCATATAGTTGTATTAGGGTCTGTAAAAGAACATATGCTTATCTCCAATTAAAATAAATTAATTGATTAAAAAAAGAATATACACTTATAATGAATGAACAGATATGAAATATTGAAAGAAAATTAGAAGCAATAAAATAAACTAAAAGAAAACTTGATAATTGAAAATATAATTATCTAACATAAAAATCTAATCCAGCATATTAGAAATTATAGAGGTCAAGAACCTTGAAGATCAATAAAAATCATCAAATCTAAAAATATACTTATTTATAGCTTAAGGATTAAAAAACAAAATAAAAATTATAAATAGTTTGATAATATAAAAATACCACAGTGTAGACACTGTGAGATGAAGCTAAAATAGTAGTCAAAGGCAGATAAATTTAAATTTACAACCGGAAATCTTTTTACTAGAAAATAAAATGGCTAAAACTTAGTGAGTTCAGGAGTAATTTAAAAACAAGAGAAGCTAGAAGTAAGAAGACAGGTAAATAGTAGGAAGATAGAGAAGAAAACTTAATGAAATATTTTTAAAGTGATAGAATAAAGAAAGACAAATTTGTGTCTTAAACTTAATGACTCTTGCAAGACTGATCAAAAAAGTAAACAATATAAGGAAAAAATTACAGGTACTGCCAAGATTGAAATAATAATAGAGGATACAACAAACTGCTTTTTTTCAAACTTTTTGAAAAATAGAATGAATACATTCTGAGAAAAACAGCACACCAACACTGACAATAAAATAATTTTTACAAATTGTTAAAATTTTTGAATTATAAAAATTTTTGAAAAATTATAACCTTTAAGAAATTTAATCAATAGTTAAAAAAAAAGAAATTTAATCAGTAGCTTTTTAAAAAAGAAATGTAATCAATTGTTAAAATTACACATCCCCATACAAAGAGAGACTAAACACACTTGGTTTCAAATTTCAAGCAAATTTCAAGGAAAAGACAGGCATATACAAACTTTTCCACAGATCAGAAAAAGAAGAAACATTCCCCAACCATCCTATAAGCTAAACTAAACCTTGATACCAAACCTAAACAAGGACAGTAACACAAGGAAAAATTACTGACCAACTTTACTCTTCACATAAGTGAAATATATTTATATAATAGGTTAATCTTCTGGAATAAATGAGTAAGAAACTCACCAGCTAAACAACTATTTAAGTGGTCAAAATTATTAAACCAATTATTTAAGGTCTCTGGAAACTGTCCTAATGGCACACAGCAAATAGAGAAACATTCCTTCAAGAAAATCTACTAAATATCAGAAAGATATGTGGAGATGTGGCATTTGAGCCACAACTCACTCTCTTCCCCTGTCCCCAGTTCCATGTTCCAGGAACACTTGAAGAAACAGGACTCCCTCTGCCCCTAGTGCTCAGTCCCAGGAAAAACAGGCTGCCTTCATTTCTCATCCTCAACCCAATCCCCACCCCCAGCCAAATACTATAGGAATTTTATTCCAGAGAGGCTTCCCTGAGAGGACCAGGTGTCTCTTCTCTCACCTAGTCCCCATCTGCATAGCACAAATGCTGTCCCAGGTATGACAGACTTGAGGAATACCTGGAGTCCCAACTACACTCACAACAGCTAGTACCTAGGGCCCCAACTACACTCACTATAGCTCACTCAGAGGTCAGAGTTTCTACTCCAGGAGCTGCATGTCTGGACCAGGGGCTAACTCACCATCGAGTGCCCACTCCTAAAGAAGGAAGCCATCTAGAGAGAAGAAGGGCCCAACCTTCAAGTCAGCAGCAGTGGTATGGGGGTTCTGTCCAGACAGATAGGCCAACAGGATAAAAAGCTCTATAACAGTTCCTGAGAAGATTAACATTGCTTGGAACTGAACTCCATGTCTGAGGGTGTTATGGAAAAACAAGAGCTATCTAGGAGGAACATTTAGTTAAGAGGAAGCTAGTAGCTCCATGAAGGAGAAGGCAATGGCAACCCACTCCAGTAGTCTTGCCTGGAGAATCCCGTGGACAGAGGAGCCTGGTGGGCTGCCGTCTATGGGGTCGCACAGAGTTGGACACAACTGAAGCGACTTAGCAGCAGCATCTCTGTGATACAAGCAGAACAGTGAGCAGCCATTAGTTTTATAGAGTGAACCAAGGAATGAGAAAGCCAAAGAGCCCTATTGAGACCACAGCCAAGTCTATGGGTCAAGAAGGCTGTATCTGTGCAGTACGCCTTACCCAGTCAGGAGAAATCAGAACAGGACATGGGGCAGACATGTAAGTACTCTCTGAACTGCAGGCAAACCCATCAAAATAGGATGGAAGGCTCACTTGCATGAAGGGTTTAAGGGCAACCTTCAACCAAATACTGACTGAAGTTTATTTTCACCCAAAAGTGACTCCTAGGAGGCCAGGATTAAAAAAACTCAGACGCATCCCTGGCCATCTGAAAGACTATGTGCAAGTTCAAGGTTGTACTTCCTCAGCAGCAATCAGTTAGAAAAACTCCTAACTACTAGTTCCTGACTAAACGTGGGGCCAAAGTCCCTGGCCTGGGAAAACAAGCCTCCAAGCCAAACACACATCCAGTGGTGAAGTGGAAAAAATTAACTGTCCAAGGAGGCTCAAGCAGAACCTTTGACCAGTTAAGTAGCTAGTGCTGATGCTGACCCCAGGGTAATATCAAGTTATCCAGGCTAAAAGAGAAAAATAAGGGAAAACAACCTAAGCAGGGAAATTAGAGGCCACACTAAGGAAATAGACTTTACAAAATTAGGTCAGCCAAATCATTAAGCAAATAAAAATTTTAAATTAAAAAAAAAAAAAAAAAAAACAAGCAAATCATACCATAGCGAACTAAAGAATTAAAAACAATAACTACAGTGAAAATTTCATTACAGGGGTTCAACAGTGAATTGGATCTGGCAGAACAAAAAAGTCAACAAAGCTCAGGATAGATCAAAAGAGATTACACCACTTGAAAAAGAGAGGGAGGAAAAAAATGAAAAATAAACAGCCTCAGAGAAATGTGAGACACCATTAAGCACACGAACATATGTGCAATGGTCATATCGAAAGGAGAGGAGAGAGAAAGAGAGAAAACATTTGAAGAAATAATGGCTGAAAACTTTCCGAATTTAAAGAAAAGCATTAATCTACACAAGAAAATTGGAGAAGGCAATGGCACCCCACTCCAGTACTCTTGCTTGGAAAATCCCATGGATGGAGGAGCTTGGTAGGCTGCAGTCCATGGGGTCTTTAAGAGTCGGACACGACTGAGCGACTTCACTTTCACTTTTCACTTTCATGCACTGGAGAAGGAAATGGCAACCCACTCCAGTGTTCTTGCCTGGAGAATCCCAGGGATGGCGGAGCCTGGTGGGCTGCCGTCTGTGGGGTCTCACAGAGTCAGACATGACTGAAGCGACTTAGCAGCAGCAGCACACAAGAAAATAATAAACATTGGCAAGCACTTGGAAAATTTGGAACTCTTTCACAATGCTGGTGGGAATGCAAAATGGTGCAGCTACAACGGGAAAGCAGTATGAAGAGTCCTCAAAAAATTAAAAAATAAAACTGCCGAACGATCCATCAATTCCACTTCTATTTATCCAAAAGAACTGAAATCACAATCTCAAAGAAATATCAACACTCCCATTTTCACTGCAGCTCTATTCACAGTAGTCACAGTATGGAAACAATCTATGAATAAATGTGCATTGACAGATGAGTGGATAAAGAAAGTGTGGTATGCACATACAATGGAATACTATTTAGGAAAGAAGTTCTGCAATATGAGACAACATGGATGAACCCTGAGAACATGATAGGAAGTGAAATAAAACATTCACAGAAAAACAAATATTGTATAATTCCACTTATACAAGGTAGCTAAAGTAGGCAAATTCATAGATGCAGAGACTGGAATGGTGATTGGGCCAGGGGTTGGAGGAAGGGGAAATGGGAAGTTAAAACAGGCATAAAGTTTCAATTAAGCAAGATGAATGTGCTCTAGATATCTTCTGTACAACACAGTAGCTACAGTTAACAATATTTTGTACACTTTAAAAATGTGTTGAGGGTAGCTCTTAAATGTGTGTACAATAAAATAAAATTTTAAAAGATAAAATCTTGCTGATTTACTTAAGAGATGGCATGTAGTCTTTTTCAGTAAATATTCCACACATCTTTGAAAACAATGTCTATTCTCCTATCGTGAGGTACAGAGATTTATAGTGTTTACACATCTCTATATTGACCTCTTGTCTGCTTATTCTATTAGTTACGGAGAAAAGAAGGCTAAGGTCGCCCATATAATTGTGGATCTGTCACGCTTAAATCTGGTCATATTTCATTGTGCACGCACCAGGTCCAAGATTCAAAGACAAAAGAGAAGATCCAAAGGATGAGCGGCCTGCCGGTGAGGCTTGCCCCTGACGCGCAAAGCCGAACACCAGCCTGGTCTAGGACCCAGAGAAGGTGAAGAAGGAGGCCAGGCGGGATCCAGAGGAGTCGCAGGTCTAAGTGCTATCCGAGGCCTACAACGCAAGCAACCACAGGCACAATCTGGCCCCATTGCTTGAAGCCACGCTCCATCTCAGGGCGCAAACAGGGTAGCTGCTCAGGTTCTGCCCGTGGACCTCGCTAAGCTGAAGCCGGCCGCAAAGGGAATTCTGGGAAACGTAGTTCCCCTTATCTGAATTCGTTCCATTTGAAGTTCCCACACCAGGCTAAGTCTGCAGGACCCAAGACACTCCTAACACAAGAGTATTGATAATTTATCTGATTCAGGATCTGGTTTAAGCCATAAAACTGGAAGAGACTGACTTGAAAGAAAATATAGAAAAGTGAGAGAGAGAAGGTTATTGTTGCAGCCCAGTACCATTACTAGATAGAGCCACAGAGCAAAAATTTAAACTTATCTTCTTGAAACAGAGCTTATTTAAAGGAAAAAGTATATATGTTAAATATTGTTGAGAATTTGTGGCAAATTAAATCAAATCCCCTAATGAATTAATCTGGTAAATTTAGGTTTGAATAATATATATTATATAGCACACATCTTTGTTGTCTAACCATGATTTTTTTTTTCCTGTGAGTGACATTTTAAAATTATACTAGTAAGTCTGTCTAAACAAAAAGCAAAGAAAGAAACATTTTTTCCTTTCAAATATTCATAATGTATAGCAACAATATTCCCAGGCTAAGACAGTTGTTTGACTTTCCAATGATCATTAATATTTAAATCATCTCAGGGAATTGGAAAACTAGAGACAAAGTTAAAGTTAACGCAAAACATGGGAGGAGGTGAAACTATGTGCCAGATGCCAGAAAGATCCTGGTGATATGGCTCTTTGTTTATGAAATCAGGTTTGGAGTGTGTGGCTTTGGGGTACAGCATTAGGTAGAGACATAAAAAAAGAAAGACACAATTAGAAAATTGCGCTGGAAAGAGGGGAAATGAGGTGAGATTTTCGTTAGAAACGGCCCCTCCCCCTCAGCTCTCAGAAGGTCTTTCACTAACAGCAGCTTCCCCAAGGACACACGGTTGTCATGGAGACAGGAGAGGCTTCCTCCTCTGTCCTCTGAGAAGAAAGAGCAGACCTAGTTGGTACAAGCTTGGGAAAACAGTGGTGAACACTTTTGCTGCTTGCAGTGGACATCAAGCAATGACCAAGTACTTTGAAAGAGAAGGGTGGTGGGGAGGGGGCGGAAACCAATACAATGATATTGCTGCTGCTTGCTGCTGCTGCTGCTGCTAAGTCGCTTCAGTCGTGTCCTACTCTTGTGCGACCCCATGGACTGCGATATTAGGGACAATAAAAATACTCTGATCACCTATCTACTTCAATAAAATTTAAAAAGATCAAAGAGCTATTTTTAGAAAAGCCATTTATTTCTTCTAAGATTTAATAAAGGCAAAGCTACTACTATTCCAGTGAAATTTAATTTCCTATAAATTAACAATGCTGTGTGTTTGCTGTTCTCACTCAGTTGCGTCCGACTGTTTGCGACTCCATGGACTGTAGCCTGCTAGGCTATTCTGTCCATGGGGATTCTCCAGAGGAGAATACTGGAATGGGTTGCCATGCCCTCCTCCAGGGGATCTTCCCAGCCCAACAATCAAACCCAGGTCTCCAGCACTGTTGGCATATTCTCTACCATCTGAGCCAACAGGGAAGCCCTCACAAAGAAGTTCATTGGCTTCTGCATGGGATCTTCCCAATCCAGGGATTGAACCCAAGTCTCCCGCATTGTAGACCAGCTGAGGCATCAGGAAAGCCCAAGAATACTGGAGTAAGCAGCCTATCCCTTCTCCAGGGGATCTTCCCAATCGGCGAATCCAGCCAGGGTCTTCTGCATTGCAGGCGGATTCTTTATCAGCTGAGCTACCAGGGAATCCCTAATAAACATAAACAAATAATATTATAACCAGAGTATACAGTTTCTCCAAGAAAGTTATATACCAACTAAGTTACTGGAATATTTCATTAAATACCACTAATGTGTATAGAAAGATAAGAACAAATAAATACTTTTAAATTAAAAATGACTAAAACAGGAATAGAATATGAAATCTATTTACTACTTATAAAGAACTTCTGCTATTTTATAAAATATCTTATTTATATTATAAAACAAATAATTCAACTAGAATTAAAACATAAAAGTGAAAATGGGAGTCAGTGAAATTTAATAGCATTCTTTATACTTCAACTGTCTGCACGAACATAAATAACCTTTCTTCATTTATTCTGTAGTCTTATTAAATTCTAAGCACAGCTTCTTTGTCTAGAAAATCTATGGTCACATCTTCAGTTTATGTTGACATCCTATATCCTCTGGCAGAGAATGCAAACCTGAAAAAGCAGTATGTAAATGAAAAAAGTAAATAATAAAATGAACAATAAATTTACATATAAACAATTTTACTATTTAATTACTGTAAGCTCTTTTCTTGAAAAAACCTCTAAAAGAAAATTGACTCAATCATATTCTTGGATTTTGAGTCCTTATATAAAAATGTTGTGAATTTCTTTTGTCGTATATGATTCAAGAACAATATGTAATACTAAAGTTACCAGTTTTTTTAAAATTTCAGTTGGTGGATAATATAGGTAGAATTTTTGATCTTTAAGTAAGGAAATAGGTATTTATGTAGTTAAGACTTTATCCTTGTAGATTCTGAAAGTATAATCAAGTATATAAACACAGGAATTTATAACATAATGCCACCACAATCCTTCCAGAAAAAAACATGGGAAACAAACCATAAATGTTATAAGAAAATGGATCTTAAACAAATAATAAAGCAAAATGCACTTATTAGGATGGCACCCCACTCCAGTACTCTTGCCTAGAAAATCCCATGGACGGAGGAACCTGGTAGGCTGCAGTCCATGGGGTCGCTAAGAGTCGGACACAACTGAGCGACTTCACTTTCACTTTTCACTTTCATGCATTGGAGAAGGAAATGGCAACCCACTCCAGTGGCTTGCCTGGAGAATCCCAAGGATGGGGGAGACTGGTGGGCTGCCGTCTATGGGGTCGCACAGAGTCGGACACCACTGAAGCGACTTAGCAGCAGCAGCAGCACACTTGTCTTACATTCTGAAAAATGATATCATGATCATAATTAAGCTCTTCATGATTCTGGTGATATTACATATTATGACAATAATGTTAATCATAACAATAAAAGATCAAAGATAGGTAGAAATAATTATGGCAATTTATCTTAAATTAGCTGATGTTCCTGGACTTTTATGAATAATCTGGCTTTTTACTTTGAAACTTGAAACTATTGAAAAATTTCCTTCTATTTTTTCCTTTTCCTCTCTGCCCCCACCCTTCTTTCTCTCTCATAAGGAGAGTATGTATATGTATTTATGTATACATACATATTTATATAAATGCTAGAGATACATATAGAGAAAGAGTAAATTTTAAATGTGTTACTAGTATCAATATAACACACACACACACACATATGCATATATACATACACACACAAACACATGCTCCTCATGTTTTCATAGGGGAAATTTTCAACCCGTTCTCCCAGAGGGAAAAGTGAGAAAATAATATTTCCAGGCTCTGTTCACCTCCTTACTCCTCCCAGGGAAGGAGTAAAGTCTCTTATTAAGGGTTTTAGTAGAAAGAACATGAAAACTTGTCTTCCACCTTCCGGGCTCTATTTCTGGATCCTCCTGCCTGCAGGGAGACATTCAGATTTGCTGTGAGTGGCAGTAACCCTTGTGGGCTGGCTGTGCTCCACTGTAGACCTCAGACTGTGCAGCTGTATCTGTGATTGAGGGGAATAAATTTGGCCTCCCCAAAACCTTAAATATATACATATATGTGTGTAATTTTCCCTTTTCAAGTTTTATTTCAAGATGTTAACTCAAATATATAATGATTTCTCAGTTTGTGTTATCATACAGAAGACAAAACAGCAGAACTTAATCAACTCTCCCAGAATTATTTTAAGTAATTCTGAAACAGAGGATGCCATAGAAATTTGAACTCTAGAATTAGGCTACATTTTTGCATGTACTATGTATAAAATTATTTTTAGTTATAATTCCCTCATTTGCATATTGATGTAATGACAGAGTTCAAGAACCAGATTTTAAGACAACTCAATCCCAATTCTGGTCTCTACTCTAAATAACATGATTTCTTCAATACTGCTTAAAAAAATAAAAATGCATAATTAAAAGATTTCTTTTCAACTTTAATACTGTGCTTTGAAAAGCATATCATATCATAGGAGCAATCATTTACCTTAAAATAAAAATGGTATATCCTGCATTCCACTTTAAAGTGGCCAACTCTCCTTAACTTAAATAAGTACTTTCTACAACTCATTTTGGAACTGGAAATTTTTAGTGACCACCTGATTAAAAGGAGGGTATATGCAGAATTGTATCCTCTTGACACTCTGGTGCAGTATCCAGATTTCTCCATTTCTGGAAGCAGCAACATAAAATCCATTTGTTTACTGCATGCACTCTTATATACCCAGAATTATAAAGACACAGAGGCTTTTACATTCATTTAAAAATATGTCTTTTGGGGCTTCCCTGGTGGCTCAGTGGTAAAGAATCTGCCTGCCAATGCAGGAGACACAGGTTTGATCCCTGGTCAGGATAGATCCCACGTGCTGCAGAGCAATTAAGCCCCTGCACCACAACTATTGAGCTCTAGAACCTGGGAGCTGCAGCTACTGAGCCCACCAACCCTAGAGCAAGTGCTCTGCAACAAGAGAAGCCACCGCAGTGAGAAGTCCTTGCTCCACAACTGGAGAGTGGCCCCTGTTCTCTGCAACTAGAGAAAAACCTGGGTGGCAATAAAGATCTAGCACAGCCAAAAATAAATACATAAATTTGCAATAAATAAATAAAAATGGTCTCTTTGTAAAAGAAAATAGCCAATAAAAATGCAGACATAATATATAAATGTATATATTTATAATGTATATATAATAATATATTAAGAATCTTCTATTTCATATTAATAAAGTCTATAAAGGATCAAAGAAAAAACTTCTACAGAGCACTGTACTATCTGCCTGGCATTAACAAAAATTTTAATTTATTTATCCTTCATAAGACTCCAATGAGATAAGTTTTACTAATATTTTTTAAATAGAGAAACTGAGGCTCAAGACCACAAAGTCAGTGGCAGAACCAATGCTCAAATCCAGATCTGGCTGGTGCCAAACCTGCCAAATTCAAGTCCTATTTAGGATCTGCCTCTCTAAAACTATCAGACATGTTAGCTATTCCACTTTAATATTTAGTCAATATTTTCTCTGAAATCACTTTTACATTACTTAATATTTATTGAATATCCTTTGATGTAGAGAACCAGAAGGTGTGAGAAAATAGAAAACTCTGTGGTTCCTGCCCTTAAGCTTAAAATAATTTAGTTTCAGGACAAGTTGTTCTGAGTCTAAAGCCTTGATCACATGAACTGTTCTGTTCTGGACATGGAAAAAGATTGATTAAATAGACAATGTCTTACCCAATTAGGGTCAGGCGGCTCTGACGCACACACAGGGAAGAAATAATTAAACACAAGAACTAAAAACTGAAACAAAGCATATAAATAGGGACAATGGAGAAGTCAAAGCAAAATTCAGGCAAAATGATCATTGATTCAGCTGATATATTTGCTGATAACCCACTGTCCCTGGCACTATGCTAACTGCCGAGTAGACAATCTCAGCTAAGAATATACATTCTACTCCATGGAGAAGGCAATGACGACCCACTCCAGTACTCTTGCCTGGAAAATCCCATGGACGGAGGAGCCTGGTAGGCTGCAGTCCATGGGGTCAGGAAGAGTCGGACACGACTGAGTGACTTCACTTTCACTTTTCACTTTCATGCATTGGAGAAGGAAATGGCAACCCACTCCAGTGTTCTTGCCTGGAGAAATCCCAGGGACAGAGGAGCCTGGTAGGCTGCCGTCTATGGGGTCGCACAGAGTCAGACACAACTGAAGCAGCTTAGCATCAGCAGCCATGGAGTTAATCTACTAGCATGGGGCACAGAGAAGCATACAAACAATGGCAATGCTGTGCGATAAGGCTAAGAAAAGGAGGATATGCAGGCTGCTAGAGGAACAGAAATGTGGGCACTTAAACCAGTCTTCACTAGTTTCCTGTACAAAAGGATACCTAAATGAATCTGAAGGATGAAAAGGAATTAACTAAGTTCAATTCAGTTCCAGTTCAGTCCCTCAGTCGTGTCCGACTCCTTACGACCCCATGAATTGCAGCATGCCAGGTTTCCCTGTCCATCACCAACTCCCAGGGCTTGCTCAAACTCATGGCCATCAAGTCGGTGATGCCATCCAATGCCATCCAACCATCTCATCCTCTGTCATCCCCTTCTCCTCCTGCCTTCAATCTTTCCCAGCGTCAGGGTCTTTTCAAATGAGTCAGTTCTTTGCATCAGGTAGCCAAAATATTCGGGCTTCATCTTCAGCATCAGTCCTTCCATTGAATATTCAGGACTGATTTCCTTTAGGATGGACTGGTCTGATCTCTTTGCAGTCCAAAGGACTCTCAAGAGTATTCTCCAACACAACAGTTCAAAAGCATCAGTTCTTCGGCACTCAGCTTTCTTTATGGTGCAATTCTCACATCCATACATGACTACTGGAAAATCTATAGTTTTGACTAGACGGACCTTTGTTGGCAAAATAATGTCTCTGTTTTTTAATATGCTGTCTAGGTTGGTCATAGCTTTTCTTCCAAGGAGGAAGTGTCTTTTAATTTCATGGCTACAGTCACCATCTGCAGTGATTTTGGAGCCCAAGAAAATAAAGTCTGTCACTCTTTCCATTGTTTCCCCCAATCTGTTTGCCATGACGTGATGGGACCGGATGCTATGATCTTCATTTTTTCAATGTTGAGGTTATCTAGAGTCACAAAGCTACTGGCGCCTGCCTCCTGGCCAGAGCCAGTGGGAAACTATTAACCAAGTGGCAAGGCTATATGTCACTTGAAGGAACTAATCATGTGATATCACTGGGCCTGGCGGATTCCCAACAAAGAGCAGACAATAAACATTTTGTGACTTACCTAACTGACCAAATGAATGAATGAAGAGGAAGATAATCTTGAATTCAACCAAGGAAGGAAGGATGCATGCATGCTTCAGTTGTGTCTGACACTATGTAAATCTACAGACTGTAGCCTACCAGGCTCTCCTGTCCATGGAATTCTCCAGGCAAGAATACTGCAGTGGGTTGCCATTCCCTCTTCCAGGGGATCTTTCCCACCCAGGGATTGAACCTATATCTCTTATGTCTCCTGCACTGGCAGGCAGGTTCCTTGCCAGTAGCACCACCTGGAAAGTCCAGGAAGGAAGGATAAACCAGTGTTAAGAGCTTATGTATAAGGAGAGACTATAAAAAAAAAAAAGGCTGTTTTTTAACTCTACTTTTGATATTTTAAATTCAAAATGATTAGCTACTTTTCCCCTATTATAAACAATGACACAATGATTTAATTTTGTGCATATGTAATGTTGTTCTTTTGCAGGATATCTGTAGGGTAAACTCTTGGCTGTAGATACTGTTAAATAAGAAAAGGCAGGGCATAAAATAATATTAATGTATGATCAGTGTCTAGAAAATAAGTGCACAAATAATTTAAGCCTTTGAATTATAAAAACATATGCATAAGCATGAACACACTAGCATGTGAATTTTTTATGGGGAGAAGTTTAAAAGAGATTGGTAATATTAGTACCAACAGAATAACAGGTTATTTCTTTACTTATTCATGTTTATTTCATGTTTCCGACTTTTTTTAAATGCCTGTAATAAGACTCCTCAAGAAATATACACAGAATATATATTCAAATATGCATCCTTAATTTGATAAATCACTGTGCACAATTTGCTAAGGAATAAACATACTCAGAGCACTTAAGTTTATGGCTATAGTTAAGTAATATAAATGTCTCTTGTTTTCATGATGATTACTGTAATTTATTGTTACACAAGAAAGAAAAAAAAATCATTCCTTATAAATGTATAGAATTGGATGTCTTCCACCTTTAACTTCAAAATAATTGAGTGTTCTAATTTTTGTAAGATAAATACGTAACATTTATAGGCCTTACATTCATATACTTGGTACTCTGAAAGAATCATGTCAGGTAATTTTCCCAACAACCCTGTGAAAGAGGCCACCATTTTTAGCCCCAGTCCACTGATATGGAGACTGAGGCTTAGGTTTAGAAATGGAACCAAGGTCACACAGCCACTAGAAGGTAGGTATTTAAACCAAGGTGACTCCTGAGCCATGGTTTTTTTTGTTTCCTTTTTTAAATTTATTTATTTTAATTGGAGGCTAATTTTACAATATTTCAAAAAAAACTTTATAATATTGTGGTGGTTTTTTGCCATACATCAACATGAATCAGTCATGGGTGTACAGGTGACCATCCTGAGCCCCTCTCCCACCTTCCTCCCCTCCCCATCCCTATGGGTTGTCCCAGAGCATCAGCTTTGGGTGCCCTGCTTCATGCATCAAATTTGCGCTGATCATCTATTTTACATATGGGAAAATACATGTTTCAATGCTATTCTCTCATATTGTCCCACCCTTGCCTTCTCCCACATAGTCCAAAAGTCTGTTCTTTACATCTGTATCTCTTTTGCTGTCTTTTGTATAGGGTCATTGTTACCATCTTTCTAAATTCCATATATATGCATTAATATACTGTATCGGTGTTTCTCTTTCTGGCTTACTTCACTCTGTATAATGTACACCAGTTTCATCCATCTCATTAGAACTGACTCAAATACATTTTTTTTAGTGGCTGAGTAATATTCCATTGTGTATATGTACCACAACTTCCTTATCCATTTGTCTGCCGATAGACATCTAGGTTGCTTCCATGTTCTAGCTATTGTAAACAGTGCTGCAATGAACATTAGGGTACATGTGTCTTTCCATTTTGGTTTCCTCAGTGTGTATGGCCAGCAGTGGGACTGCTGGGTCATATGGCAGCTCTATTTCCAATTTTTTAAGGAATCTCCACACTGTTCACCATAATGCTGAGCCATGGTTTTAACCACCAGGCTAAACTTTATCTTTTGACCTTCCCACAATGCTATAAAATTATTTCACATATATTAAGTATAAAAAACTATGCTTGGAAGTACATAGTTTATGCCATCTAAGATAACCTCTGCTTTTCTCTCTGCATCTTAATGAATGTACATTAAAATGATGCTAATTAGGGAATTCCCTAGTTATCCAGTGGTTAGGACTCCTAGCTTCCACTGCAGGGGTCACAGATTCAATCCTTGGATGGGGACCTAAGACCCCACATGCCATGCTGCACAGCAAAACAGATGCTAATTAAATATGTGATTTTAAAGGGAAAATAAGATATAATTTAGTATTTTAAAACAAAGACTAAAATTCTGATTACATCAACTTGATTCAATCAAAGTTGCCCTGTCTGTTCAGTATGTATATGAGGTTACTATGCCAACAAAACAAGACTGTTTTCCTTGGTTGTTTTCAAGTACCAAGTCTTAGAAATATGAAGTCATCTGAGGTGACTTCATACATAAATAGAGACCAAACCATATTCTTAGAAGATAGTTGAGAAGATAGTTGATTAAGAACTAGAACCAATCTTCTTAAAGAATGCTTTCATTTCCTCAAGTTCATTATCCCCATTATCCTAATTAACAACTTGCCAAGTAGGAGGGATCTCCTGGTAATACTTAAATGCCCCAGAGTGTGAGATGGCAACAGAAATGGGATACATGCCTACAGATGGTTTCTGGCTAATTGTGAATGTCAAAAGGTTGGCATCTAAATAGGAAAAGATTTATTAGCTACTTTTCAAATAGTAGGAGACAGTATTATAACTTAGATTTAAGAAGGTAAGACTTAAAAAGGAATCTAAGATTATATAGTCTGGAAAAATATTTTTTTAAAGGCACTTTAACTGATGGGAAGGGTTGTTCTGGGTTTTGTTTTTCTTTTTTTTTTTTTAACAATTTCCATTATCTTTCACTACTCAGACGCACATTTAAAAATTAGAACTACTATTAATACTAATACATACAAATGACATTCTCATTAAAATTCTATTCTGGGAAAGAAAATTTTGCAGTAGAAGCTGAGTACTTCCTTGCCAATTGGCAAAAAGTTAAAATTTTAGCCTCAGAAGTAACTATGAAAATACTTACTTAATAAAATATTTAATACTTACCAGAAGTAAGTATTAAACAAGATCTAGAGAGGATGATGCTTGCTAAACCACACTCATCTCTACCATTTAGACCAAGGTTGATGATGATACACTGAAGCATATTTTTTTAAAGGTGGAAATATACTTTTATTCAACATAGGTTCTTAATTGCTATTTTGTAAATTTATAAAATCTTAATTGGATTTTATAAATTTCAGCCTTTATATCTCTCTTTTGTCTCTTAATGAAAGAAAAGTTACAAACTTACTATATTTAGAGATGAAGTACTCAAGTTTACCAAGTAAAGTAACAAGTGACTTATCTAGCAGAGAACGTTTAAATGGGTTATTTCCTATGTTCTGTCAGTTTGGGAAATCCATTTTAGCACATTTGACTTATTCACAGGTGGTACAAGATTTTTTTTCCCATTTGATTTTGGAATTCTGTTAAGGTTAAAAAGCAGAAAGGGACTGCTGATCTGTGGCTTGTTAGCATCACATGGTAAAATGGCATGCTAATGAGTAAAGTAAAATTTAGGATGAAACCACAAGAGCATTCTTCAGAGGGTTATCCCAGGAGAGTAAGAGGCAACACTTACAAGCTCCAGCCATCTAGTCTACCAATATATTACAGAGTTTATGATTTGAGATCTGACCTGGACATTACATCCAACTCTGAGAAGTTTTTGGATGGAGACCCACTTGCTATTAAATGTTAATGCAAGCTCATCAACAGTGAAATACAGCCTGGAGCGAAGCCTGTTCTCTGACACTGCAGCACTCTCTGTCTTCACTGAAATAACTCCTATAGAATGCTGATGATAAGCAAGCAAAGGAAGAAAAGGGTTATTTCCCAGAAGTTCAAACTGGTGAAATTCTAAAAGGATAAGCTGAATTGAAACCATAGGGAATACTGGTTAATTTTTGCCTAACTATGAAATAAGAGTATAAAATAAAAGTCAAAATGAGTATACTAATAGTGAACTCCACTATTTGAGAGGCACCATTTTAAGGGCTGCACAATTAGGTCAACCATTGTAAGATGATGTAACATAGGCTCTATTGTGATTTCCTTTTAATAGATAAGAAAAGAGATTTGGAGAAGTCTAAGAATATGACTTCTCTATGCCACACTGTTTGTGGCAGATTAAATATGGTGACAGGGGCTTCCCTGGTTTGTCAATACAGGAGATGTAGGTTTGATCCTGATCCAGGAAGATCTCACATGCTGCGGAACAACTAAGCCCCAGTGCCTGTGCTCTAGAGCTCAGGAGCCACACGAAGCTCCCATGCTCTAGAGCCCATGCCTCACAACAAGAGAAGCCAGCACAGTGAGAAGTCCACGCACAGTAACCAGAGAGTAGCCTCCGCTCGCCACAGCTAAAGAAAAGCCTGTGCAGCAACAAAGACCCAGCACGGCCATAAATAAATTAAGTTATTTTTTAAAAGATAGTGACAAATTCCTTTCATTTTTCTCATAGACAATTGGGTCTATGCTCCCCACCTTTAGATTTGGATGGGTTCTGTGACTCCTTTGACCACTAGATTTTAGCAGAAATGACACAATGCCAATTTCTGAACTGGCTGTCTCATTCCTATCTCTTAGAAAACTCTTTCTGGGAGAAACCAGCCAGCATGTGAGAAAACCAACTACCCCAGGACCATCATGCTATGAAGCCCAAGCTGGCCAAGTCGAAAGGCCACTTTGAGAGTGAGATGCTCAGTCATCCCTCAGCTATTCCAGCCCTATCTTCACAAGTAAACATGTGAGGGAGTGTGATGGCTAATTTTATGTATCAACTTGATTGGGTTGAGGAATGACCAAGTAGTGGGTAAACATTATTTCTCAATCTATTTGTGAGAGTGTATCTGGAAGAGAATAACACTGGAATTAGTAGACTGAATAGTGAAGATTCCCTCACCCATTCGGGTTGGCATCATCCAATCCATTCAGGGCTTGAATAGAGTGAAAAGGTGAAGGTAAGATGAATTTGCTCTGTCTGTTTGAGCTCAGACAAGCATCTTCTCCTGCTCTCAGGCTTTGGTGCTTCTAATTCTCAGCCTTTTTGCCAGGACTAGGATATAGACCATCATTCCCACCACCCTACACACATATCCCTTCCCTCTGATTTTCACAGATTTTGACTGAGTTACACTGATTTTCCTAGTTCTCCAGTTTGCAGATGATAAATTATGGAAATTTTCAGCCTCCATAACCATGGCAGCCACTAATTTTCTCCTTTATATATTTATATTTAACTGTACATATTATAATGATTTCTCTGATGAACCCTGATGAATACAGGGAGGAAGGCTTTGGATGATTCTGCCCTGGCCATTGAGCTCAGCTGCATTAGAAACCTTAAGTAAAAGTCACCCTTATGAAGTAAACTAATTTACAGAATTATGAGAGGAAATACATTGTTGTTTCAAGCCAATAATTTTTTAGGTGGTTTGTTGCCTGGCAATAGGTAAGGAGAATGTGGTATTAAGTGGTAGAACCGGGGTCTAGACAGTAGTATACAAAACCTCTTCGAGGGTCTACTGTTTTAATTTAAAACCAAGACACCCATAATACAAGATGGTATCTGCCTTTTTCACTGTGTTGACATTTGCATTGATGGTGCAAAGACATAGGTAGATAAAACTGGAGATGTCTTAGTCTGAGTAAGGCAAGGACACCAAATGGCATGAGTAGGCATTATATTTTTTAAAAATCCAATTTTACTTAAAAATGTGCTAGATGAAGCAGTAAAAAATATTAATTTTATAAAACCATGACCACTGTGTACATGCATTTTGAGTATTGTGTAACAAAATGGAGCTACACACAAAAAATTCCTTCTGCTTTATATCTGCCATTTTGAGGAAAAGAAATAGGTGTTTGAGTTTGGAGATAAACTAACTGCATTTTTCATGGAACAGCACTTTTACTTGAAAGAACAACTGACAGACAAGCTATGGTTATTCAGACTTCAGTATTTGACAGGCACTTTTTTGGAAGTGAATGAAATAATCCTGTCACTTCAAGGAAAACAACTGACACTATTTTGCCAGTGGTGAAATTTGAACTTTCAAGCAAAAATAAGAATTTGAAAAACTGTATCTGTTGCGGCAAACCTGACAGCATCCCAATACTTAAAACTTTTCTGGTGAGTTCAGTAATGGTATTAACAAATGTATTTTTTTGTGTGTGTGCTGTATAATAAAATGTGTTAATGGTGGGAAGATCAGCATAACTCAGTGAAGCCTTATTTTCCAACTGACCAATCTATGATGGTTAAAAAAAAAAAAAATCACATAGGAGTGAATATCCATTCCATGTGCAAGACAGAGCAATAGATTTTAAATGTCACAGAGTATCCAATGTTTACTGATTTGATTTTAGATGGCATGTTGCAACTAATTTTTAAGAAATACCCACTTGTTAAGTTTTACTGTAGTTATCAAAGAACAATTTCAACAACATATCCAAACATATTTGAAAAGTTATTAAAATGCATCTTTGTTTTGCAGTTATATACCTAGCTGAGGCCACATTATGTTTATACACTTCATCCAGAACAATGTACTATCATAGATTAAACATGGAAACAGGTGTAGGAATCTGGCTATCTTCTATTAAATCAGGCATTAAAGAGATTTGTATGAGTTTAAAACACTTTAAAACACTCTTCTCACTAAATGTCTTTTGTTTTGGAAAATAGAGTTGTTTTTCACATACACACACAAATATGTTATTTATGTTACCAGTAATAATTTTTTTATTTTAAAATAAATTAGTATACATTTTTAAATTACTTAGTTTTAATTTCTAATAAGGTAAATAGTAATACATATGACTCACATAACCAAAAACTCATTGGAGTCCTTCCTCAATAGTTTTTCGTTTAAGGGAATCCTGAGATCAAAAATTTGAAAGTCACTTCTCTAAAATAAAACATTGCTACACATACCACACACAAAAGCATTGATCTGATTATACATTTATCATGAAGTTAGAGATTATATGGTTCAGGCAGAGAAGAAGTAGGCCAGAATCAGAACATGTCTCTCAAAAATTAACCACGTACGCATCAAAAGTGAAATTAGAAGTGTAGTCAATGTCGAATGGTCTGATGTCACATATTAAAAACACATCTATAGTAGTGCTTTTTATTTATTGCATTTAACAATGCTATTTAAGGGTGACAAGCTCTTTATGCTAATTATATAAAAGACCTCACAATTCATACACAGAAACATATAGTATTATGTCATAGAGTTGTTACCAGATGTTAACATAGACATTTTATCTCTTGCAGTTTTATTATCACTAAAGCAAGAAAGTTGGATAATAAACGCCTGCATCCCATTTATAGCTGAATCATTCTTGGGTTAACAGCACGTCTTCTGAAAAAAAAAAAATGTCACTGTTAGCACTGTGGATGGAAGTTGTTTTACTATTCTCTGGGTTCAGACACTTAGTGCTCTGGACCATCTTGAGGACATTTTTGCAATCGTATTATTATATGAGTGGCAGGAATAAGTCTACCAGGAATAGGCTGTATGAAAAAAAAAAAAAACAAGGTAATTAGAGAAAGATATTTAAAAATGTGCAATTCTGCATTATGCCTGGATTCTCTTTAGGAAAATTTCAAACAAAAATTTTTCATTTAAGGCTTTTCTGGAACAGGGCCCTTGGTGAGAATACTGTTGCTAACTCTGAAATTTATTTATAGTCTGAATTACAGATAACCCCTTTGTTCTGTTTACAGCCCACACACCCATGAAACATGAAACATTCCCTCTTCTCCTTACACAAGAATCAGTTGCTGCAGTGCTCGGGAAAGAGACTCATGTTGTCACTACCAGAGCATGACTCATTTCGATAAAGGGCCCAAAGCGTTTCATCAAGATAGCGTTGCCATGGCAAACAGATACAGTCTCTGGTTCTGTGTGAATCAGGGGGAACAGAATTAACACTTCAAGTGTATACTCAGTTATACGAGTATAAATGCATACATGCATGCTAATTCAATGCTACTGGAGTGATGTGTTCCTTCTCTGAGGGCCTTACAGGAAATGCTGTCAAATCTTTTAGTTTTTTTTCTTTCTGGCTGGCTGAAGAGTGTAAACTAGCTTCCAAAAAAGATAAAATAACAATGTTTTAAATATATGTTTTCCTAACTCCTTCTGGCAACTATCTCACAAATGGCACTTTCACAGATATGGGAGATGACATACCATTAAATAATTTATGTAAAAAATTCTCATGACTATATCACCAATTCTGTTTCAAATGTGTACTTACTTAAAGAATCCATGGCGTTAGGCCAAAGGCTATAATAATTTAAAAACTGAATTCCCTTTTTGCCCATAAATATGAGAATGATATTTATGAGAAAGTACTGACTAGATTTGTGCTCAAAAAGAATTGTATATTAATTACAAAAACATTATTATTATAACCTTAACGTTTCTCTGAGCTCACTGTAAGTATAAGCCCCTCCTTCCCTCACATCTACTCATTCACATATATACACAGACACTGGAAACTGAATTTGGTTCTAAATGGGATTCCCAGTGGTGCAGTGATAAATCCACCTGCAAGGGCAGGAGACACAGGAGGTGAAGTTTTGATCTCTGGGTTGGGAAGATCCCCTGGAGAAGGGAAGGGCAACCCACTCCTATTCTTGCCTGGAAATGTTCACAAACAGAGGAGCCTGATGGGCTACAGACCATGGGGTCACAAAGAGTTGAACTGAGCACAGTTCAGTTCAGTCCAGTGGTTCAGTCATGTCCGACTCCTTGCGACTCCATGGACTGCAGCATGCCAGGCTTCCCTGTCCATCAACAACTCCCAGAGTTTACTCAAACTCATGGCCATTGAGTTGGTGATGCCATCCAACCACCTCATCCTCTGTCGCCCCCTTCTTCTCCCGCCTTCAATCTTTCTCAGCATCAGGGTCTTTTCAGATGAGTCAGTTCTTCGCATCAGGTGGCCAAAGTATTGGAGCTTCAGCTTCAGCATCAGTCATTCCAATGAATATTCAGGACTGATTTCCTTTAGGATGGACTGGTTGTAGCTCCTTGCAGTCCGAGGGACTCTCAAGAGTCTTCTCTAACACCACAATTCAAAAACATCAATTCTTTGGCACTCAGCTTTCTTTATAATCCATCTCTCACATCCATACATGACGACTGGAAAACTATAGCTTTGACTAAATGGACCTTTGTTGGCAAAGTAATGTCTCTGTTTTTTAATATGCTGTCTAGGTTGGTCATAAATTTCCTTCCAAGGAGTAAGTGTCTTTTAATTTCATGGCTGCAATCACCATCTGCAGTGATTTTGGAGCCCCCAAAAATAGTCTGTCATTGTTTCCACTGTTTCCCCATCTATTTGCCATGAAGTGATGAGACCAGATGCCATGATCTTAGTTTTCTGAATGTTGAGCTTTAAGCCAACTTTTTCACTCTCCTCTTTCACTTTCATCAAGAGACTCTTTAGTTCTTCTTTTTCTGCCATAAAGGTGGTGTCATCTGCATATCTGAGGTTATTGATATTTCTCCGGGCAATCTGGATTCCAGCTTGTGCTTCATCCAGTCCAGCATTTCTCATGATGTACTCTGCATATAAGTTAAATAAGCACGGTGACAATATACAGCCTTGATGTACTCCTTTCCTGATTTGGAACCAGTCTGTTGTTCCATGTCCAGTTCTAACTGTTGCTTCTTGACTTGCATACAGATTTCTCAGGAGGCAGGTCAGGTGGTCTCGTATTCCCATCTCTTTAAAAATTTTCCACAGTTTAAAAGGTTTCCACAGTTTCCATAGTTTGTTGTGATGAACTGAGCACACACAATGTTAAATAACTCCACAATGGCATGGCTTAGATTACCTAAGAAAGGAAAATCTGAAATAATAAAACCCCAAAGAGTAACTTTCTTCATTAAAAAATATTAATTTTACTGTAAATTGGCAAACTTTTAAATTAAACTTTATAAAAAATTTAAAAATAACATAGCTTTTGATTCACTGGGGTAATGACTTTGAGAGAGGTGGAATAAGATGGTATATATAAGAATAGACCAGAGGAAAAGAAAGATAGATTTAATGTAAATATATTTGGTTAATATGACATATGACATTTCAGAATGCTTTTGCAGCTCTATAAATATCACACCACAAAGTAAAAATAACATGTAGTTTAAGAACACTCAGTATCACATAAACGACTTCAAAAAATGGCCAAAAGTTTACTATCTGTCAAGAATATTCTGTCAATATTTTTCACTTGTAAGCTGTTGGTTTGGGGGTTTTTTGGGTTTTTTCTTCATGGGTCCCACTTTAGTCTCAGGTAAATCCTCTTTCTCTAACCCTTTCTCAAGAGCCTAAGCCCTCCACCAGGACTTTGCAGTGTTTGTATCTATAGCAACACAAACTCTCCTTTGCCTTCATCAGGCAGTTAGTCCGAGGCTCCCTCAGAAAGAACACTGGCAAAGAGCAGAAGCTACTGAAGTGCTAATATGGCATTGGTTGACCGCTCTCTAGTTACAGGTAAGTTACATTTTAATTCATTGATGATTTTGGTTCTTGTGTATCCAGAATAGAGACCTCCTTGGCTGTCTGGTGGTTAAGACTTTGCCTTCCAATGCAGGGACCGTGGGTTCTTTCTCTGGTCAGAAGCTAAGATCCCATATGACTCTCATCCAAAACACCAAAACATAAAACAGAAGCAATTAAAAAAATAGAATAGTAATAATACATTAATATCAATTTGTTTAGGGATTCTATAATTTTCTAGAAACAAGAGGATTAGCTAAACATAGTCAAGGCTATGGTTTCTCCTGTGGACATGTATGGATGTGAGAGTTGGACTGTGAAGAAGGCTGAGCGCCGAAGAATTGATGCTTTTGAACTGTGGTGTTGGAGAAGACTCTTGAGAGTCCCTTGGACTGCAAAGAGATCCAACAAGTCCATTCTGAAGGAGATCAGCCCTGGGATTTCTTTGGAGGGAATGATGCTAAAGCTGAAACTCCAGTACTTTGGCCACCTCATGCGAAGAGTTGACTCATTGGAAAAGACTCTGATGCTGAGAGGGATTGGGGGCAGGAGGAGAAGGGGACGACAGAGGATGAGATGGCTGGATGGCATCACTGACTTGATGGACTTGAGTCTGAGTGAACTCCGGGAGTTGGTGATGGACAGGGAGGCCTGGCGTGCTGCGATTCATGGGGTTGCAAAGAGTCTGACACGACTGAGCGACTGATCTAATCTGATCTGATTTGAAACATCCCAATATAAGATCTAAGGAATGTGGCTCAAGTGAAATTTTCAAACTTTGATAATCATTAGTTTTTATTGAGCTCATATTTCACATTTATAAAATTCAGTAACAGAAAATAAAAATAAGAATTCAGTTACTCTTTCCTTGGAATATGTGTTATTAATATTAGTAATCCTAGTTTGGCACATGGCTGTCACATAGTAGGTGTTCAATAAATTATTTCTGAATTGAGTTACTTGTACCAATTTAAATGATTTTTCAAAAATCCCTTTAAAATACACTTAGCTAGCTAATTTATTATGCCCTACATCTTACTGAAACTCTCTCTAAAGTATGAAAGTTCAAATAATATAAACAACAGTGCAACTTTCTAAAAAGGTTTTTTCAGTAAACAGAGGACTCACATAAATTCACACCCTCAAGCCACTGCTAATAAATAAAAGCAAACAGAGAAATATTTAAAACTAGTAAATAATAAAAATAATAGGCCATGTCTAGTTTGTTCTAATATGGATCACAAATAGAAAAAACTTTCTTTGATTTTGTTCTCTTCTTGCACTGTAGATATTTATAAAAGAAAAATGATGATCAGTCAAATTGGGATTGCTTGATATAAAGCAGGAAGCTGTTGTCTTCCACAAAATAAGGGAAACGAGTCCAGAGTCTACATTGTAAATTAATAGCTCTAGCAATTATTCATGAAACCTGCTTTTAAAACCTCCTGAACCAAAACAAGCACCAAAAAGAAATCATCCATGGAATGTGATGAACAGGATTAATCACTCAGTCTAGTATAATAATTCTCTGAAATATTTTATTGACTTGCTGAAAAAACTATTTAAATCTTTTTTTTTTTGTAAACACTGTTGTATAATCTCAGAGATAGAGTTTGTGCACTACTATGACAACCTAGATTCTCATATCTGCAAATCTTGGCTACAAGCTTCTGGGTTTTTTCAAAGTGCAATTAAAATTTAAACAAACATGTGGGAATATGCCCTTTTGCTTTTCACTTTCTGCAAAAGACTGTGATATGAACAGTCTAATATTCAATGTGCATTCATTTCACAATCTAAAATAGCTAGATGCAATTAACTCTGGTATGTTTGGTGAAGTGTTCTCCCAGGAGAAACAAATCTCATTCTACAGATCAAGGGATGTAAAATGAACCACCAACCCTACAGAGAAATATGCTGATTGGATTTTTTTTAAAAAGTTTAATGGCATTTTATTGCAACACTAATCCTCATCCCTTTAAATATTTAACTGTCTCCCATCATGATCTCTCTGAGTTCCTCCAGTATGGCTTCAGCACAGCTGGGCCACTCTAACCTTTAGATCCCAGTTGTATAACTAATGAATGAAGACCATGGGAACAATGATCTGGGGAGTATGCTGGGTTGCTGAAAAACCCAAGTGCAATCAGGAGCCAGTCTCAACCTCTCTAAAGTGGCTATTTCATGTCGATAGTACTTTGAGCTATAATAAGGAAGAAATTTAAGTTTGGAACATAGGGTTCAGAGCAACCCAGGGCAGGCCATTGTCTTCAAAAGTCCTGTACTTTGTATCTGTCTATCATATGCATTTATCATTATGTCATCATCTATCTATTCATGCGACTATTCTACCATGAGAGTTTCCATATTTAACACATTCTGGTACAATGAGAATGGCAGGTATTGGGAAGATACTAATAAGTCTCTGCCGTACATGGCCAATGTCTAACAAAGAAACTCATTTAAAAAAATCATGATTCAATAGAGTAAATAATATAGAATATGGAAATGTAGCCTTTAAATTGTGTCCCTTTTTTTTCTCATTTTAAAAGCAAACAAAAACCCTATCATCTGTGAAGTCTTTCTTGTAAGAAAAAAGTATGAATAAAAGTTCTCCCTGATCTAATGACCTATCCACCTCTTAGCAAAATTTTAATCACTGATTAAACACATTTATACTCATGATTTTATTAGCTCAGCTTTTTTTTGTTTGGTTCTGTGTGTACTTTTATTACACTTTCTATTTCGTCTCACTTGATAATTGCTGACTATGTACATGTGAGGTATGGTATTGATATGATATTAAAAAACTGAATCTCTGAAGCTATACTATCTGGTTTGAATGCAGCTTGACCATTTACTAGTTGTGTTCCCTTGAGAAAGTTATTTAACCTCTCCATGCCTCCATGTTCATCTGAAATTTTGCATAACAATTTTTATCTCAGGAGGTTGTGACTTAATCATGGGGTTTTCTTTTCCTGTTATTTTATGATGGTTTGACATCTGGGGACTTTGTGGACTCCAGTTGGGACTGAGTCTCCCAGGGTTAGCTAATTTTTAAAGATAGCAAACAACTTACCTGTGAGCACAACTCTGATATGCATATCATAGTCCATACCCGCCCAGAGTACATACTTGCACCCAGTTTCCTTCATCAGGCTCCCATAGGCAAGGAGGCTTCCAGGTGGCTCAGTGGTAAAGAATTTGCCTGCCAATGTAGGAGACATGGGTTTGATCCCTGGGCCAGGAAGATCCCCTAGAGTAGGAAATGGCAATCCACTCCAGTATTCTTGCCTGGGAAATCCCAAGGACGGATAAGCCTGGTGGGCTCTATGGGGTTGCAATGAGTTGGACATGACTGAACACACACGCATAGTTGAGGACCCTGTCTGCCCTAAATCACTGAAGGATTGAGTGCTGAACAACTAGAAATCACCCCTATAGCCCCAAGCTTGCTGAAATTATTCAAACTATCCAATCCTAAACCTTCTTAGTTTGTTTATCCCGCCTCATTCATTCCTTCTGGTGAAAATCACAATAAAGCCTTTTGCACTTCCTTTCTCCTTAACCTGTTTGCCCCCTGACTGACCCTGGCGCTGTCCCTATGGTCTTGAGTGGTATGATGAATGCCCTCCTCTTGGGAACTGTGAGTAACAATCTATCTTGTCAATGATAGTCACCCCTGATCTGCTGGCCACACCGTACCCAAATAATTCTAAAACCTACATTTCAAATAAATTTTATACATATGCATGTGTTTATACATATAAATATCCTAGGACAGTTCCTTATATTATAAATATTCAGATATCAACAAATTTGTTTGGTATTATTTCCGTAGAAGGGTATACATATGAGCACTAAATAACTAACACCTTCACTCATTCACTCAACTTATAATTCAGAATTCCCTATTTGCCAAAAACTATGTTAGGCATTGGGCTTCCCAGGTGCCTACTTGCCAATGAAGAAGAGGTAAGAGACAATCAATAACTGCAATGATTCTTGGAAAGAGTCAGACATGACTGAAGTGACTGAGCATGCGTGCACACACAGGTTAGGCATTGAGGCAATAACAGTGAAAGCACAATAGGGACTTTGTGCTATGGGCTTAGTTGCTCAGTCCTGTCTGACTCTTTCTGACCCCATGGACTGTATAGCCCATCAGGCTCCTTTGTTCATGGGATTTTTCAGGCAAGAATTATGGAGTAGGTTGTCATTTCCTCCTCCAGGGTATCTTCCTGACCCAGGGATCGCACCCACATCTCCTATGTCTCCTGCATTGTAGGTTTCTTTATCCACTGAGCCATTAAGGAAGGCCCTCCAAATGATTATGACCTTGTTAATAATTGTATTGATTTAACCTTATTAGCAAAATGCCTGGCTAGATGAATCACAAGCCAGAATCAAGATTGCTGGGAGAAATATCAACAACCTCAGATACATGATACCACTTTAATGGCAGAAAGTGAAGAAGAACCAAAGTGCCTCTTGATGAAGGTGAAAGAGGACAGTAAGAAAACTGGCTTAAAACTCAACAATCAAAAAACTAAGATCAGGGCATCCAGGCCCATCACTTCAAGGCAAACAGATGGGGAAAATGTAGAAAGTGTCAGATTTCATTTTCTTGGGTTCCAAAATCAATGCAGACAGTGACTGTAGCCACGAAATTGAAAGACACTTGCTCCTTGAAAGAATAGCTATGTCAAACCTAGACAGTGTTTTAAAAGGCAGAGATATCACTTTCCTGACAAAGGTCCACATAGTCAAAGCTATGGTTTTTTCAGTAGTCATGCATGGATATGAGAGTTGGACCATAAAGAAGGCTGAACACTGAAGAATTGATGCTTTTGAACTGTGGTGTTGGAGAAGACTCTTGAGAGTCCCTTGGACTGCAAAGAGATCAAACCAGTCAATCCTAAGGGAAATCAACCCTGAATACTCATTGGAAGGACTGATACTGTAGCTTTAGCTCCAATACTTTGGCCACCTGATGCAAAGAACTGACTTATTGTAAAAGACCCTGATGCTAGGAAAAATTGAAGGCAAGAGGAAAAGGGGGCAAAAGAGGATGAGATGGTTGGATGGTATCACTGACTCAATGGATATCAGTTTGAATAAACTCCGGGAGATAGTGATGGACAGAGAAGTCTGGTGTGCTGCAATTCATGGGGTCACAAAGAGTCAGACACAACTTAGCGACTGAACAACAACCTTATTCCTTCTTGTTCCTAAGTAGTAATTGAAAGTTAGATTGATATTTTATGGCCAAGAACATTTTTTAAATCAAAACAATATTTCCCCAATATTCTTCTCTCTGGGTTATTCTAATAAGTCCAGTTTTCACAGTATTAATTTCTGTTATTCACTGTCACACTAGTCTTCTTCTCTTCTACCATTTGTAGGTAAAGGAGAGAAGCTTAGAACAGATGCATTATGATAAATGACCAGTATGGGAGGTAGTTACATAATATCCTCTTAATAACATATTTCAAATGACAGCATTATACTATTGACTCACAGCTAGTCACTGAATAGAATCCAAATAATTTTGAGCCTACATTTTTGCCTGGTCAGTCATTCTCCATCTGTATAGTTTGCTTTCTGTTCTGAGATGTCCTCTGCATATCCATATATAAATTTCTCACCTCCTCTTATCTGGCTACTAACATATTAAACATACTTTGGGGTATCTGCCATGTCATGCCCAGTGTTATGAAATCTGCCAATGCCCACAGCCCCTGCTCAGTAAGCAGCACACACTGAATAATCTTGCCACCTTCAACCTCAGGTAAAAAAAGCTGATGGAAGGATGATTAAATCAATCAGAACCTTTCTCTTCTCTCTCCCTCTTACTCTGTCTCACAGATACAAAGACTTTGGTGCTGAGCAATAATGTTGTGTAGTCCATAGATGAATAACCATGTTCAATTATTCAAAAATATTTACTGAGCACATAGGCATTAAAAACATAAGCACAATCTAAAACCTTTTGGGGTGAAGGAGATGGACAATGAGCACACAATTGCATGAGTGATTTTTTCCAAATCTAGGCTAGGCTTTCTTTTTATACAACCTCACTCTGAAGGAGAGGACAGGAGGAACATAGCAGGACTAGGGTATATATGTTTGTGCATAAGTGCTTGTGTGTTTTGAGAGAAAGGAATATAGGAGAGGAATCCTTCAAGGAAGTAACTCCAAGCTGCAACATAAAAAATAGTTAGCCTAACAGGAAGCTCAGTCTGGCGCTCTGTGGTGACATAGATGGGATGGGAGATGGGGGTGGGAGCCCCAAGAGGACATGTATACATCTAACTCATTCACTTCATTGTATAGCAGAAACTAACACAACATTGTAATGCAATTATATACTCAATTAAAAACATTAGTTGGCCTGGTTTAGGCAGGAGTCACTAGGTGTGTAAGAGCTTTGAGACTGGAAGGAGTTTGTAACATGAGTGAAATGGAAGGACACACAGCTCACTGGAGTTTATGAGAAATGGGAAGAGCAAGGTGGGTCAAGACTTGAAAGGCAGACAGGGGCCAGATCATGACAAGTCTTATAGTCTGTCTCAAGGGATCAAAATGATACATATGTAAAGTGAATCAGTAGAAAGAGAGCAAGAGAGAAGGAAGCTTATATGAGAGACCATGAGGCCGCGCTCCTGAGTAACACCTTCATCCTTAAATCTCCCGGCATCAGTTCCCTTCCATTCCCTGCAGTCTCTCCTTTCCAATCTACCCTGCATGCAGCCATGAGAGCTGTCTTTGTAAATACAGATCTCATTATACCACTTCCCAAGTTTAAAAAACTGACCACTCTCCATGTCTTAAGGATATATTTCCAGTATACAACACACTTTTCTAGAATCATCTTCTGTCACCTCATCCCATACACCCTGAACTTTAGTCATTCTGGGCTACTCACGGTTCCTTAAAAGTGGAACATAGCATTATGTCTCTGCTTTTACTGATGCCCTGCCTTGTCTGCCCTGCTGCTGAGTCACTTCAGTCGTGTCCGACTCTGTGCGACCCCATAGACGGCAGCCCACCAGGCTCCGCCGTCCCTGGGATTCTCCAGGCAAGAACACTGGAGTGGGTTGCCATTTCCTTCTCCAATGCATGAAAGTGAAAAGTGAAAGTGAAGTCGCTCAGTCGTGTCTGCCCTGGAAATTCTCAAAAACCTCAAACGTCATTTCGTCCATGAGGTCTTCCTGGACCACATTTTCTGTATTCAGTAGCATTTTATCTACATTGTTTATAAAATTATACCATTTTTACATTTCAATTGCGCATTTCTACCCTTGAAATAGGAGGATCTTATGGGCATTTGGTGTTCAACTTTTCAGTATACCCAGTACCTAGAACAAAATATTTAGCAAATAAGTAAACATATTATCTTTTCGCTAACAGCAAGACATTTTATAACACTCCCCAAACTAAATTTTACATATAATTATAGCTAATGTTGGTTTTTTTCCCTCACTGAGTCATCCAGTCACTAGACATTAAGTGCGATAGACTAAAGAGAGCTCTAAACTATGTATTACAGATAATTTTTATTAGCTATGGATTTTCTTTACCTAAAATATGACTTTACTGAAATTGTTTATAGGTTTAAAAAGATGAGGTAATAGATGAGAAAGATATTACTAGATTATCTTCTCTTAAAAAAGTGGTTCAAGGAAAGGAGTGAAGTGAAAGATAGGGAAGATTAAAAAATGATTTCCCTTTTATATTTAGGTGTTGAAAATAAAAAAATATAAAAGGGCTCTTTAAAGACAATAAAAAGCTACCTGTTCAAAACAATTTTAGGAAACCTCTATCCATGAGAAATAAAATGAAATAAAAAATCGTTAAGGGATCCTAGTAGGTCCCTAAGCTTCCTGGGTAGCTCGGCTAATAAAGAGTCTGCCTGCAATGCAAGAGACTCTGGTTCAATCCTGGGTTGGGAAGATCCCCTGGAGGAAGGCATGGCTACCCACTCCAGTATTCTTGCCTGGAGAATCCCCATGGACAGAGCAGCCTGGTGGGCTATAGTCCATGGGGTCACAAAGAGTCAGATACAACTGAGCAACTGAGCACAGCACAGCAGGTCTCTGATACTCAGATCCTGAGCCCTTACTAAAATCAAATACCCCTTCTGGACACAGTTCTAATACACATTAACTCTTGGACCTCAGAGCTCGCTCATCTTCCTTGGACCATTTATGTATTTGTTAAACGATGAGGTTGAATTTAGCAAAATTACTTCTAGTTCTTACAGTCTATAATTACACATTAAAAAATATCTCTTTGTAAGAAGATCCAAATATAAACTACTCTCCAGTAAAATGCAGGTAAAAATGATTTTTAGAATATTTTGCTTTGCCTTTTCCATGCATATTTTAAGAGATTTCCACTTTTTAAAATTTATATTTTGTTAATATCCCTCCACACTCTGCTAATGCCCACTGGTGACCACTAAACAAACATGTTGGCACATACAGTCAGCTCGGGCAAGCAGCTACCCTTAATAATGGCATTTGCACCAGGATTCTACCCCTTTTTGTAGAATTCCAATAGCAAAATTCTCCTTTAGACGTAGCAGCCGGCTGACCCAGTTTTTCACACAATACTGCCTGCAGCTCCAGACAGTCTGCTGAGATAATGATCGCACCTCTCTCACCTTTCCCCTACTGGGCAAGAAGCTCCCTTTCTGTGAGGATTGCTGTTAATGAAAGGTAAGGATGCCCATATGTCCCCTCACTTTAGTCATCTTTTACAGAGAGCTGTAGCAGATCTCACGGTTCTTAGCACAGCCTTACATACAGCCACTAATAATCAATTAGGGTTGGCATCTGAGATGGAGCTTGCCACCCTGGGCCAGATAGTCTCAACATCTCCCTTCTAGATTTTTTCTGCAATAACCAGAGAATAAATTTTGGATTGGTTTTTACTACTCAAGTCCAGAAATATGTAGAAAAAGTTGAGTCTAGTTTGAGCTACTTTTCCTAGTTTTATTTAATGGGTGTAATTAGAGGACATTAAGAAATCTTTTTCAGAGAAGGCAATGGCACCCCACTCCAGTACTCTTGCCTGGAAAATCCCATGGATGGAGGAGCCTGGTAGGCTGCAGTCCATGGGGTTGCTAAGAGTCGGACACGACTGAGCAACTTCACTTTCACTCTTCACTTTCATGCATTGGAGAAGGAAATGGCAACCCACTCCAGTGTTCTTGCCTGGAGAATCCCAGGGATGGGGGAGCCTGGTGGACTGCCGTCTATGGGGTCGCACAGAGTTGGACATGACTGAAGTGACTTAGCAGTAGCAGTAGCAATAAGAAATCTTTTTAAAGGCTATTGCTATTTTACTTTCACTTTTAACCAGGACTCAGTATCAGAGGAAGATAAAATCTAATTGCCTTCATTTCATTTTTTAATTATGATATTATTGACTGTATAATCTATGTGGGGTCCATAAGACTAAGACAGACCATCTAAAATTTAGCAGTGGCTGAGAAAAGCCTTAAAAGTTTCTGAAATCCATTAGGATAACAAAACAAATATCTCTTACGACCCGTTCATAGTTGTCTGGGGTGTAGACAACTGATACAAAAATTTGGAAACATTAAACTTTAGCTACCACTGTTTTGTATTTCTTATTTGATTAATAATTTCTTAGAAAAAAATTATTTTCAGACCAAAAAAGCCCCAAATATTCAAGCTGCTCTCTAGCCCAGAATACTGTGGCTAAGTTTAAACCATGTAGAAATAAGTGAATGGTAAAATATAATAAGCCACAGATTTTCCTAGCTTAAGGCATTTTGGCCTGGTTCCTCTCAGAATGTAGTTGAATAAAATCTTTCAAATGTATCATGCTATTTATCAATGCTGTGGATAATCCCAAATCAGAGATAAACTAATATCCTTTTATTTCATGTAACTACAATATCTGAATTCACAAAAGAATTTATAGATTTGGAAATTCTGAGTATGTGAGATAAGTTAGATGAGAAACTATCACCCTCCTCTTGGTAGAAAGAAAAGAACGCAGTCTGGAGGAAGTACCTATCTTCTTCGGCTCATTCTACCATCAGTGTGAGGTTGTTTGTTCAACATGGTAGCCACTAGCCATCTGTGGCTCCTGAGCACTTAAAACATGGTGGGTGTGAATTATGTGCTGTAAGTGTAAGATACACACTAGATTTCGAAGACTTACTACCAAAAGTATATAAATCATGGGAAATATTTATTGAACCTTATGTTTTAAGATCCTATTCTAAGCATATGTGAGATCTTAACAACCCTATAATAAAGTAATCACTGGTCCCAGTTTGTCTGGACTGAGTGGTTTTCTGAAGGTGGAACTTCAGGTCTAGAACCTGGAAACATTCAGAGCAAACCAGGATGTGCTGGACACCCTACCCCTACATTAAATATCATTTACCCCATTATATAGACGAAAACATTCAAGGCTCAGGGAGACTCAGCAACTTGTGAAAATTCACACTACTAAAAAGTGGCTGAGAAGAATTTATGTTATATCTATTTGTATTACACAGTATAAGCAGTATATTTATACTATATTCTATTTCCATCAGAGAAGATTGTTGCTTTTTATTCATTTCTCCAACGTACACATGTAAAATACATAATAGAAAGTATTACTCCAAAACATGAAATAATAATAATGAACATCAATATATATTGATTCTTACAACTCTATAACATAGGTACTATTTTTGCTCCCATTTTACAGATTAGAAAACTAAGGCACAGATAGGGTGGGTAACTTTCTCATGTAAACAAATTTCCAGCAACTGGCCTTAACCAAGACAGTTTGCTTTCAGTGTGGTTGAACTGTGTTGTTAAAACAGATTTTCTGAACCACTTGTCAACGAATGTTGCAAGAATGTCAGACTTCTTGGTGCTACAAAGGGGCTGTAAAGAGCTGGGACAAATATGGAAAAGCTAAGGTGGTAGCCTGGACTCCAAATCCACCTGTAAACACTTAATTCCATGAGATTACTAAATTCGAGGTTCATAGAAAGTAAGGGCAGGACCCTAAATACTTTTTATATGACATTTTGTTTTTGAATTTGTAATTTTTGTCTTTTGGTTCACTAATGTATATTTTCATGTTACTTTAAAAATATACAGATAAGGAGGTTTCTGAGAATTTGCTAATGTAAGAATTACTTTTCCTGTCTTTTTTCATAAAAGAATTGGTTCTATATAAAATCCTTGAATTGTAACACTTTTCCTTATAAATTTTATGGAAAATTAGTACCAATTGCTGATTTCATTATCTTCCTACATAGCAGAGGAGTCTTCCTATAAAGCAGAGGAGTCATCTGATGCCATCAAGATTTTTATCTTGTTACAAAGAAGTTACTTTTTATGACCTCAATGGTTTTGAATATTTTATAACTCTACTTGAATACTTTTAATTACCAAGATGTGGCTACCTATACATTTCTTCATACTGATTTTGTCTGGAATAAATAGAGAGAACTCGTTCAACCATCATCATCTGATGACATTTTTCAACAATTATCTTTGGTACTTCTGATTATTCAAGTCTCCTCCTCAGAGCATGTGTAATTTTAAGATTGACTTTCCATTTTTGACTCTTCATAAAGATTTGATTTGATTTTTCTCCTTATTTTGCCTCTTTCTTTTACATTCTGAGAGAGCTACTCATTGTTGTTCACATTAGTGTGTGTGAGTTAGTCACTCAGTCGTGTCCAACTCTGTGGGGCCCCATAGACTGTAGTCCGCCAGCTCCTCTGTCCATGGAATTCTCCAGGCAAGAATATTGGAGTGGGTTGCCATTTCCTTCTCCAGGGGATCTTCCCAACCCAGGAGTGGAATCCGCATCTTCTGCATTAGGTGGGTTCTTTACCGTCTGAGCCACCAGAGAAACACGTTGTCCGCTCTGTTGTTCAGTCGCTCAGTCGTGTCCAACTCTGTGCGACCCCATGGACTGTAGCCCACCAGGCTCCTCTGCCCATGGAACTCCCCAGGCAAGAATACTGAAGTGGGTTGCCATTTCCTTCTCCAAAAGTATATTATCTGCACTTTAAAAATCTCATCTATTGTTGTTGAAGTTATTTAAAACTCGTCTCAGATTTTGACAAACAGGTTAAGTTTCAGCTTCAGACTGCAGTTGCATTGTGAGAATTCCCATTTATCTGCATCTCCATAGGTTTTGAGAAGTCATGAGAGGCTGTGGTGAGAAGTAGCTGGAGAAATTTTAAACACAAAGCTACTAGAATATGCCTACTTCAGCCAAGACATTATGCCTTACATTTTTCATGAGTTTCTGGTATTAAATATAAAATACACTTCCCTTAACTTGCTTCATGATTTTCAATGAGTCTTTGAAGTTCAATAGAATAACAACTAGCACTGCTTTTGATCTTTACTGTTGCTGCATAGTGACTCTTTGAAAATGCTGGGCTAGAAAATTTACATATCAACCTAAATAGCATCAAAGATCAGTGAAGCTCTCTGCGCATTGGACAGGCAGTTCATCAGACATAACAGGCTGCTTTCGGTTTTGACACTTCTGCTGAATCACCTCCTATGCAACTGGGTTATCTGAAAATCATAATGGTGATATTTGACTCTACTGCTGCTTTTTAACAGGACAGTCAAATCAGAATAACTACCTTTAACATTAGGATATATTTTTCCAACACTATTGAGTTTGATTCAACAGTGTTATAGCAGTAGGGACAAAGCCCTCATAACTCAGAAGCCTATTTTGCATTGGCAGGAGATGATCTAACCGGATATTTTCATCTCTGCCATTACAAGTAAAACATTTGCATTAGCAACATAAAGCAGGCAGATTCCAAAACAAATTTAATTTAAAGGTTCATCATAATCAGAGGCACTGTGCTATCAACTACTGTCATTTCCTTTCCAGGTTCCCTATAATTCAGTCTATATGCTACTTCTCAAATAACTGTGCACGCATGCTGTTGCTTCAGTCATTTCTGGCTCTTCACAACCCCATGGATTGTAGCCTGCCAGGCTCCTCTGCCCACAGGGTTCTCCAGCCAAGAATACTGGAGTGGACTGCCATGCCTTCCTCCAGGGCATCTTCCCAACCCAGAGATCAAATCCATGTCTCTGCAGCTCCTGCACTGCAGGCAGACTCTTTACCACTGAATCACTGCAGAAGCTCCCTCAAATAACTCTATTTTTTCTAATTCACCTGCATTTATAGCACTGCCATTCTAATGATCCTCTGATGAAATCTCCTTTTAGGAATCAAGAGAAACTTTGAGTATCATGATGCATTATGTAAAGATCCCTATTTCCTAATACTATTTGTAGGTGGTATGACACTGGGAAGGTGGAAGCATTTTCTCCAACTTTTCATTTCACTAACATGAAGCTTCCACTAATTGAGTTCCTAGTACCTCAACCAAATATGACATAAATTGTGATAATAATCTTATGATAAATGTTTAATTCTCTTTTTTTTTAATTAAATGGAGTGGTATATAAGTAAACTGTTTTTTAAAAAAAGGAAAAGAGCAGAGAAAAGCTCATAGGTTAAGTGTGGTCAAGAGATATAATCTTTCTAATAGGTAAAAGGAACAAAAAAATTCAAGTGGTTTTTGTAATATGCTTACAGATGTATATCTATTGCCGGTAAAAATATTATAAACATCATAAATTCAGAACTTCTCGGCTCTGCTTTAGAAAACTCACAAATTTCATATCTGTACCACTACACCAAACAGGCTTAGAAACTGAATAAATGAATTTTAAACAGCATAGTCAATGCAAACATCTGAGTTTAGTTCAAAGACCTATTTGTGTGGAACATTTCTCTGACTATATCCCTGTTTGATGTGTAAGATGGGTGTACTATTGAGAATATCTGAAAAATAATGGCACAATGAAAAATAAAATTGCAGTAGGGAGGTAATGACGGTACATACTTAAACTAGAAATGGTAACAGGTAAAATTATATAAAAAGTGCCCATTACAACGATGCATTTGTATTATTCACACATTTTACTTCCACATATTTTTTTCAGCTGAATGTCCTTACAGGTCACTGGCTTCTCCTGATACCCCTACACCAGATCCCCGATTCCACTCCTACCCACAGCAGGGTAGGGCCCCATGCAGAGCTTTGTCCTAGCATAGGGTGCCTTCACCTAGCTTCAGGGTCAGAGTCCAGCCCGTACTTTCTCTAAGGCCCTCTCTACCCCATCCAGTTTCTGCTGTGGTGACGGAGGAGGGTGCTGCTCTTCTGCTTGAGAAGGAAACACCAGCGAGCATGTGCTCTGGTAAGGGAGACACAATAATCTGTTTTTCCTAAATAACTTTGTCTTTATAAAATTCCCTGTTGATTAAGTTAAGTGCCCCCCCCAAAAAAAATACAGTAAGTTCCCTACATACAAAAGAGTTCCTTTCTGAGAGCACATTTGTAAGTCCAATTTGTTCGTAAGTCCAACAAAGTTAGCATAGGTATTCAACCAAAGTGACTTTAGAATTGGCTATATAGTATTGTACTGTAATAGGTTTACTTTTCACACAAATAATACATTCCTGAAAAAAAGACAAAAAAATAAAGAAAACGTTTTTAATCTTACTTAACGTACCTTGAGAAATACTGTAGTGCATGACAACAGCTGGCACACATGGGCTGGCATCAAGTGAACAGGCAAGAAGAGTCACTGACTGGAGGAGGGAGAGGAGGTGGGAGATGGTAGAGCTGAAGGATCATCCGTAATAGGAAGTGGAGGGCAAGCTGCAGTTATACTCATGCCTGATGTTAATGGAATGCAAGTTCACATCTTTGAAAGTTTACAACTTGAAGGTTCATATGTAGAGAACTGAATGAAAAATAAATTTTTTAATTAAAAAGAAAAAATAACACCGAATAAGACATCTTGAAAGGTTTTAAGCGGTTGAACATTTCCCATCTCAATTTGCTGTCATCCATGACTTTATCATTATTTCTACTTCCTGTCAAACAAGTGACTGCTGCTCTAGATATACCATGTCCCCACTCTAAGGCAGATCTCTGCACTAGAGTTTCTCAGCTACCATAGTGTGCAGCAAGTAGGTTACTGTCTGTGGAGATGGCTCTATATCGTCACCCCTCACCGCTGATAGTTGAAGGCCTAGAGCACCCAGGACTCCTGGCTGGTAACCCTGACTAGAAACACCTTCCTAAAGCCAACTGTTTGCTGTATAAATATTAATAGTGTCTATGTTTGTGGCATCTTGAAAAGATTGGAGGCAGTAATTTAAACCAATAATTATGAAGGTGTCTGTACGGTAGGGTCCACTTCCACATACATACTCCGAGGCAGGTTTAAAATGAGGACTCCAATGTCTTTTCCATTTTCATTTTAAATATTGTTCCACAATAATGTTTACTTACCTGAAGATTTCCTGGAGAAGGGATAAGCTACCCACTCCAGTATTTATAGGCTTCCCTGGTGGCTCAGATGGTAAAGAATCCACCTGCAATGAGGGAGACCTGGTTCGATCCCTTGGTTGGAAAGATTCCCTGGAGGAGTATTCTTGCCTGGAGAATTCCATGGACAGAGGAGCCTGGTGGGCTACAGTCCACAGGGTCCAAAGTCAGACATGACTGAGTGACTAACTCTCCCTGTCTCTAAAATCTCTCAGGGTTCTTTTTCACATACAAGATAAACTGAACACTTTATCATGGTCCCTAAGGGTCTTTGTGATAATGTTCCTGCTTCTTCGTGCCAACATCTCCCAGCAAGTCCCAGTATTTACTCATTGTTTGATTCATACTGAATGGCTAACATTTCATAAATGTACCATGTTCTTCTTGTCTATGCTGTTTCATTTGCCTTAATGTCTGCTTCCTTTGTTACCCTGGCATATTCTTACACACTATTCAAGATTGAAAATATAAATATACGTATCATTGCAAAAGTGTAGTGTCCTTGGTAACAACCATCTCCACAGCTCACCAAGCATATTTCTTCTTACTTTGCAGCTCAGTATTCCTAGGCAAGCCGGTTCACCTTCTATAAGATCCTAGAGAACCCTATGAAAGCTTTAATTGTATTAGTAACACTGCTGTTAAGGTATCAGCTTATAAACCTGCTATCCCATTAGCTGTTGAACTTTTAATAATCCAAGAGTACATCTAACCAATCTTTTTTCCTGAAGTACATGGCAAATGATGGGGTAGTGATTATTTTTAGTTTTCTTTGCTTAGCATTCCTCTCCTTGAAATCAACAGCACCATCATCTTCCCCCCAAACACCCCTCCTTTTCAAACATTTGGAGCTGTTATTTTATTTCATTTTTCTACTTTTATGGCCACACGATTTGGTTTTCGAGTAAGTATGTGACTCAAGATTACCTTCTTTGGTCCTTTCCTAGGATAAAAATATTGGTAAATTGGAGGTCTTCCCTTTCTGTTTAAACTAGGAACATATGGTCCAGGAAGCTAACAAAAGTCATGGGAACAGATACACAGATAAACTTAGTTTAAGAGCATGATGAGAGAAGCAGAACTGAGAGAGGGAGGAAAAGCATTCTGATGGCACTGCAGACCGTGACATGGGGATGTTCAGCTCTGTTGTGAACAAACCCTTTTTCTTCTTAGTCTGGTTCAAGGCAGAGTTCCATCATTACCCAAAAATGTTAACAGAGAAGAAGATCAACAAATGATAAGTGGACTGACACATGAAGCAAGAAGGATAGGAAGAGAAGAAAGGACAGGAAGGAAGGAGGGGAGAAGGAAAGAAGGAAATGGAGAGGGAGGGAGGGAAAGAGGGAGGAGGGTACAGTAAGGGGAGGAAAAAATGAAAAAGTTAAATGGCACAGAAAATCCTTTCAACCTCACTAAACTCACTCAAGGATTCAAGTTTTCCAACTTCTGATCAGAATTTTTCATGTTGGGTGGCAATCAAGTGTCAAACTGAAACTGAGGGTAGTCATCAGTTAGATCCATTCAACTATAACTTGTCTAATAAACAATACACATGGACATCACCAGATTGTCAATACCAAATATATTCTTTGCAGGTGAAGATGGAGAAGCTCTATACAGTCAGTAAAAATACCAGGAGCTGACTGTGGTTCAGATCATAAACTCATTGCAAAATTTAGACTTAAACTGAAGTAGGGAAAACCACTAGACCAGTCAGGTATGACTAAACCAAATCCCTTATGATTATACAGTGGAAGTGACAGATTCAAGGGATTAGACCTGACAGACAGAGTGCCTGATGAACTATGGACAGAGGTTCATAACATTGTACAGGAGGCGGTGATCAAAACCAACCCCAAGAAAAAGAAAGGCAAAAAGGCAAAATGGTTGTCTGACGAGGCCTTACATATAGCTGAGAAATGAAGAGAAGTAAAAGGCGAAGGAAAAAAGGAAGGATATACCCATCTGAATGCAGAGTTCCAAAGAATAGCATGTAGAGAGAAGAAAGCCTTCCTAGTGATCAGTGCAAATAAATAGAGGAAAACAATAGAATGGGAAAGACTAGAGATCTCTTCAACAAAATTAGAGCTACCAAGGAAACATTTCATGCAAAGATGGGCACAATAAAGGACAGAAATGGTATGGACCTGACAGAAGCAGAAGATATTAAGAAGAGGTGGCAAGAATAGATAGAACTAGACACAAAAGATCTTAATGACCCAGATAACCATGATGGCGTGATCACTCACCTAGAGCCAGACATCCTGGAGTGTGAAGTCCTGGAGTATCAAGCCTGGAGTGCGCCTTAGGAAACATCACTAGGAACAAAACCAGTGAAGGTGATGGAATTCCAGCTGAACTCTTTCAGATCCAAAACGATGATGTTAAAGTGCTGCACTCAATATGGCAGCAGATTTGGAAAACTCAGCAGTAGCAACAGGACTGGAAAAGGTCAATTTTCATTCCAATCCCAAAGAAAAGCAATGCCAAAGAATTTTCAAACTACCACACAATTACACTCATCACACAGGCTGGCAAAGTATGCTCAAAATTCAAGTGAGGCTTCAACAGTACATGAACTGAGAACTTTCAGAGGTTCAAGTTGGATTTAGAAAAGGCAGAGGAACCAGACATCAAATTGCCAACAACCACTGGATCATAGAAAAAGCAAGAGAATTCCAAAAGAACATCTACTTCTGCTTCATTGCATTTAACTATAGTCATGCCAAGCCAATGACTCTGTGGATCACAACAAACTGTGGAAAATTCTTCAAGAGATGGGAATATCAGACCACCTTACCTGTCTCCTGAGATACCTGTATGCAGGTCAAGAAGCAAAAGTTAGAACTGGACATGGAACAACCAATTGGTTCCAAATTGGGAAAGGAGTATGTTAAGGCTGTATATTGTCTCCCTGATGATTTAACTTCTATGCAGGGTACATCATGAGAAACGCTGGGCTGGATGAAGCACAAGCCAGAATCAAGATTGGTGGGAGGAATATCAATAACCTCAGATATGCAGATAACACCACCCTTATAGCAGAAAGCAAAGAAGAACTAAAGAGCTTCTTGATGTGGATGAATAGGAGAGTGAAAAAGTTGGTCTGAAGCTCAACATTCAAAAAACTACAATTATGGCATCCAATCCCATCACTTCACGGCAAACAGATGGGGAAACAATGGAAAGAGTGACAGACTTTATTTTCCTGGGCTCCAAAAGCACTGTGGACAGGGACTGAAGCCGTGAAGTTAAAAGACACTTGCTCCTTGGAAGAAAGGCTCTGACAAACCTAGACAACATAATTAAAAGAGACATTACTTTGCCAACAAAGGTCCGTCCAGTCAAAGCTATGGTTTTTCCAGTAGTCATGTATGGATGTGAGAGTTGGACCATAAAGAAGGCTGAACACCAAAGAACTGATCCTTTCGAACTGTGGCGTTCAAAAGACTTGTGAGTCCCTTGGACTGCAAGGAGATCAGACCAGTCAATCCTAAAGGAAATAAGTCCTGAATATTGGAAGGACTGATGCTGAAGCTGAAGCTCCAATACTTTGGCCACCTGATATGAAGAGCTGACTCATTAGAAAAGACCCTGATGCTAGGAAAGATTGAAGGCAGGAGGAGGATGAGAGGACGAGATGGTTGGATGGCATTACTGACCCAATGGACATGAGTTTGAGCAAGCTTAGGGAGATGGTGAAGGACAGGGAACCCTGGCGTGCTGCAGTCCATGGGGTTGCAAAGAGTAGGACACGACTGAGCAACCTAACAACAACAAGAAACAATACACTGTAACCTGCCTTCACTGTTCAGCTCACTTTAATTGTTTAGATGAAAACTTGCATATTCCCCAAGCACCAGAAAACCTAAAAAGACCCCTTTACTGCCCCTTAAAGTAGTGTCTCTGACCCAAGTGTCTTAAGATGTTTGCTCAAGTTTTTTTTAGGAATTTGGAGTCAGTTGTTGTCCAGTTTGAGCTCAAACCAGTTGAGACTGGTTGGGACCACTGACCCTTCAACTAGGTTTGCACAAGTATCTGATAAGTGGCCTTTTGATATGAGAGGGCCAAAAGCTCCACCCTTATAACATACTAATGCAACTATGTTCTGAACACGCTTCCCATGGAGAAGCATGTAGCCTAGCTGCACCTGCACAGAGCGAGCACTACCTCACCTTTTATCTCTAGTCATCTTTCCCCACTCCCCAAGCCACCCTGTTCTTTGTGTAAATATCCCAAGCCCTGCACCTTACAGGAGGCGGATTTGAGACATATTCTCAACCTCCTCACGTGGCTTTCTTGCAATAAACCCTTTCTTTTTAATTCACACAATAATTATTAGAAAAGAATTTTAAAACACCTTGCTTTTAAGTTAAAATATCTCTATTTATAAACTCAAAAGTCTTCCAGAATTTAAAAAAAAATGATGTGGCTCTGTCAGTTTGGCCACTAGCTTCCAAAAGTTTGTAACATTATCTTGAGATGGAAATAAAAGCAAATTGCAAATTTTGCTCTCTAAATTGACCTACAATTTGAAATATTGAAAGTTTAATACAAAAGGCTCTTAGGGTCTGATGGATATTTCACAATTCTCAGCAAGCAATTATTCCATATTGATTTTTGAAATTTTAGAGTCTAGTAAGCCACGTGTAGGTTTTTTAGATATTTACAAATAACACTAACTTATTTACACTTCCTCTTAAAAACCCAATTCTTTAAATATTGGCTCTTCAAATTGACAACCCATTATATCTTATCACAGTGTAATATGCACTAAAAACAATATGCTAGGTGCTGGCTAGAAGCAGCAGATCTGAAGTAATTTTTCAAATGGAAATTAATTCAGCAGTCTAGGGAAATACTACCACAAAACAATGCCCTGCTGAATCTCATTAAATCAATTTGGAAAGGCATATGGGTGGAAAGGTAAAAATAAATCAATAAGATTAAAAAGGAAGTATATTGCTTTGCAACAAAGAGAGAAGAGTTATAGTATCTGGTTGCTAAGTAACAGGATTTTAAGCAGGAATTATTTGTCTTCCTTATAGAATAAGGCAATTTTGAGGATTAGAGCAAAATACTGTTTGCATATGGTCCAATTTATACAAACTGCATTTCCCTCAACAAGACCTCACTCCATCTTTGAAGAGGGAGATGAGCTTTCACTGGCGGAGCCGTTGCCTAGCAACAAGATGCTAAGAAGGCAAGCTGAGTCTGCTCCAGAAAGAGCTCTCTTTCTCTCTCTCTCTCCTCATCACACCGCAGTGACCTCTAGCACAAGCTGATGCCCTTGAGAGAACCACCTTAACAACCAGAAAGCTAAGGGAAGGGAAAAGTGTTTTGCTAAGATCACTACAAGGTCTAAGCTGCTGCTTTTGTTTTAAACAGATGACAGTGCTCGCTCTCCTAGGTGCTTAGCACGACACAAAGCATTTTCACAAACATGCTTTTCTTTCTTTTTAGCCCCAGCTCTCATCAGCACTGGGTCATATGACTCATACAGGACTAGTTGTAGGCCTTGGGTCTAGCCAATCATATCCAACTGTCAAATGTTTGCTGAAAAAAATTGATCTCCACCATCTTTGCTTTGGCCTCAAATGTTACATTCCCCATCCCCACCCTACAATAGGCAGGGTAACAAAACCTCTTTTAACCATTTCTTCACAGTATAGAGTCCTCTGCTACTCTTACCCTTCATTTATGTTTCCTTGAAAAGACTTGATAAAGATTCTTAAGTTTTTGTTTTTTTTTTTTAAGTTGGCTCCTACTAAGTACACAATGCTAGGTGCTGGAGATAAAATTAGGAACAAGGCATAGTTCCCAGAGGGGCTTACAGGACTCCATGGGAGGAAATGGGAGAGACACACAATAGCCAAGGAGATTGGAAAGCAGTGGAGCTGGCTGCCTGGAGAAAACACCTCTGCTGTGACTTGAGGAGCCTGGAGAATTCAATTAGGTAACAGAATGGAGGGGCTAGAAACTGAGGTGGGATGGAGGTGGGGAAAAGGCATCTGGCTATGATAACAGAGAGATTCTCAAGACATAGAAATCCTGAGGTAGGTGGAATAGGTTAACCTCTATCTTTATAGTTCAGCATTCATTAAGTTTCAGTTATGAGTCAAACTGACCCAATAACTTTCTGTGGAAACCTAGCATACAGCCAGATACAGTTCACAAAGCTAATACAAAGCCTGGCACATTTCAGCAATCTTTCATATAAACTACATTTCATTAAAATGTTCCTCCATATATCTCCAAACAGGAGATGGGGTTTAGACTGTGCTAGATCAAAATAATTATTCATTCTGATATAAGACAGTATAATTGAGTACTTACTAAGTAAATATTTTGTCCTAGATTTAACTACACAAGAAAGATCAGGAAGTACATTCTGTCCAGTGATTGCAAATGTCTATTCACAAGCATTCACCTATTCCTAGATGCAGGTCCCCCTTTTCTTTTAAAAAATAAAAGTAAGCAAACCGATTGACCACGATTGTTTAAAAAGATAAAATATGCGATTTAATTTTCGAAAGGATGTTTCTGAAAACACTACGCCCAAAATTAGAGCCTCAGGTTTCTCAGATTTGCTCTTCAGGGCGGGTATCTACCTGCCTCTCTGCTGCCCTCATGTGACTAACCGTAGCGTAGCAACACAGAAAACCTGGTCGAGAAACCTGCCGGGTCCTCAAGCAGGGATGACATGACAAGCGCATGTCTTTCTCACAGATTCCGGGAATCTGGATTTGTTGTGACTCAATCACTGTGCAAATGGGTTTCTATCGAATAATATTTTCAGAGCTTGTTTCAAATAAAGGAGAGTTTTTTCAACATCTCAAAATATATGTTTAGATAATAGGATAAGGAAAGCAAGATTTAATTGGCTAATTAAGGCTCCAACTTTTACAACTACAGAACAATTATTGCCCAAACAAGAATTAAACCATACTGGGTTTTTTTTTTTTTTTTTTCCACTTCAGAAGTATTATATCATTCTTTGCTAGTGGAATGGTATACATTAGGGACTTTAACCTTCTTATTTTACTTGAGGTATTCTCTTTTTTAGGAAAAAGTGATTTTTACTACCTTGTATTATGTAGAAAATGTGAAAAATTCTTCTTGAGCTAACTTTCTTGGGATGTCCTTCAAATATGCCATTCTTTCTTCTTTATTTCCATTCTATACCTCAGAAACTGTCAGTATTCTCAGAGCTTCATTCATATATGATACTTCTGCAGATGATTCTCAACTAGTCCTGCAGATTCTCTTGTATACTAGACACTAATCCTTGAAGGTTTCATCACAGTTTTGAAATAAAAGGACAGTTCCTCTTGCCTTAAAATCTGATTCTATCCTAATTGTCCTATATTTTACTTGAGGGCATTCTTGTCATTTTTCTAGGCTTTTTTTTTTTTTTCAATCCCCTTGTCTACTTAGTCTGTATTCATTTTCCAACCACTCAATGCTAGAAATCCTGCCATAGGTTTGCTTACAACAAATCGAAGATTCCTGGTGAAAAGGAGATGTTTAGGAAGGATTTATAGAAAGGATGATTCAGTGGATAGATGGGAGGCTGGATGGGGAGGAAAAGATAGATATTAGATAATCATAATTTTAAAAAAAATTCTAAGAGGATAAGTATGCTAGAACAGGGAGATGAAATCTAATTTAAGTTGGGAGTACAAAAGGGACAGATTCCCACAATGAAGTGATTTCTAAGTAATATATATAAGGCAAGAAATCATTAATCAGGTAGAAGGAAGGAGGAAAGCATTCCAGGCAGAGGGAATGGTCTGTTCTTAAACTCTGAGGTAGGAGGGAGCTTGACATCTTCATGAACCTGCAAATGGGCAGGATGGTGCAGACATGACCATAGTGGAGTGGTAGTCAAATTGCTTTTCCCCTCTGGCATATTTCTAATTTACTAGGTTTTATATTTAACTGACTCTGAATACCTTTAGACAGGAAATACAGTTTCAGAAGCCCCAGGCCCCATCATTCACTAGTCTTATAGGCAAGTGGATTCCATATTCATGCCCACTGCCCATTCCCCAAAAGTAATGGCAATTGAAGTCAAGCATTAGAACCCATGTGATTATAGAGATTTTATTCTCGGGGGCCAGGGAGAATCTGTGGGAAATTTTTAACAAGGGAAGTGTGACACATTCTGATTTCAGTTTTTAAAAATTCACTAAAGCTTTTCTACTAAGTGTGGTCCTGGATTTTCCATGGCCATTAAACATGGAAAACATACATTAAACCAACATAACATTTGTTAAGGTTAGGTTAATGGAGTCACCTGGAGGAACCACTGGGACAGTAGGCTGTCAGTTGTGGGAGTCAGAAGAGCTGTCCAAACTCCCCCAAGCTGGTGGGGTCTCATCCCAGCCTCTGTTTGGCACCATCTAATGGCGGTTGTCCATGCAAGGTGAAATGCTGGTCAGGATGGTCAGGATGATGCTGAGTACTACGGAAAGGATTTCTAAGACAATAGCAGCAACATCAGAAACCTTTTGTTTTGAGGATTTCATGTAGGGAAACTGGACTTGCGAAAACTGGGGGAGTGGAAGTTCCTTATCCACATCCCAAGATAGGCGTTTCTGAAGTTTCCTCCGTGGGCCCCGCTAGCTCCTTCTGTTGCTCTTCAGTCCCTAAGTCATGTCCGGCTCTTTGTGACTGCACGGACTGCAGCACGCCGGGTTTCTCTGTCCTTCACGGTCTTCTGGAATTTGCGCACAGTCATGTCCATTGAGTTGATGATGCCAGCTCCTTTGGACCTTTCCAATAAAAAATGAGAACTTTACCTCACCTCTGTTTGAGAATGGGAGGAAGGATGGGGAATAGTAACCAATCACAAATTACCTTATATCAAAATTCTCATCATTACCAGTGGCTGTCACAGGTTTTTACGGTAACATTCCAGCCATTATGTGAAAATGAATCAGAGGTGGAAGAGAGGTTTTTTAGTGAGCAAATCATAAGGAGGTGATTACAATGGCTCAAGTGACTTATGAAAGTTTATTAAACTAAAGTGGCAGCATCAGAAATGGAGTAAGGGGGCAAGATATTTAGGAAGAAATATTTAAGATATTTAGGAAGCAGAATCAGCTAGATGGAGTAACTGATTAGATGCCACAGAATAGAGGAGGGAAAGTGTCAAGAAACATCTATGATTACCCAGGTTTCTAACATGATAAAGTGGGTTATGGTGGCTCTGCTGCTGATGCTAAGTCACTTCAGTCATGTCCGACTCTGTGTGACCCCATAGACGGCAGCCCACCAGGCTCCCCCGTCCCTGGGATTCTCCAGGCAAGATATGGTGGCTCAGTTGACTGAAATCGTTGGGAGAAAGAGATTTTCAGGTAAATAGTGTGAGTTCTGGGAGAAGGCAATGGCACCCCACTCCAGTACTCTTGCCTGGTGAATCCCATGGATGGAGGCTCCTGGTAGGCTGCAGTCCATGGGGTCGCTAAGACTCGGACACGACTGAGCGACTTCACTTTCACTTTTCACTTTCGTGCACTGGAGAAAGAAATGGCAACCCATTCCCGTGTTCTTGCCTGGAGAATCCCAGGTATGGCAGAGCCTAGTGGGCTGCCGTCTATGGGGTCGCACAGAGTCAGACACGACTGAAGCGACTTAGCAGCAGCAGCAGCAGGAGCAGCAGTGTGAGTTCTATTGGGGAAACAGGTGTTTGAGGTCCTCTGAGACACTGAAGTGGATTTGTTGCTTAAGCAAATGGATATACATGTCTCAGAGTCCAAAGAAAGGATCCTGGCTGGAGGTATAAATTAGTGACCTATTGCTGTATGGATGATAATTGAAGTGGTTAGAAAGAATGTGATTCCATGGGGAATCAGAGTAGAGTACCAAGGAAAGAAGAACTAGGACTCAAGAATGAGGAAAATGAGGAGAATTCAGTGTTACAGAAACCAGAAGAAGAAATTATTTCCAGATGGGATGAGCAGTCAACCATGCAAAAGCTGTTCAGAGGGCATGCAAGTCAGGATAGAAAATAGTGTGCCTGGGTTGTAGCTTCAGGAGAGTACTGGTGACCTTAGCAAGAAGAGTTGTATGGAGGCGGTGGGAATCAAAACTGATGGGACTTATTTGTTAATTTATGAAAAAGCTAGCAAATGCAAAGTCATTGTGTGATTTTATGTAATTGAGCATATGTAAGCAGTGCATCTTGACAGTTCTTTGAGACATCAAAAAAGTTCATTAGGAAACAAAAATCTCTAGCCTTTTAGCAGGGCTAGAGTTGAGAAGAAATTTCACTTTTAAGATGAAAGAGATTTGACAATGTTAAAATGAAAGACCAATAAGGAGGGGGGAAGTAGGATAGAAAAAAGATATAAAAGGAAAAGTTCTTGAGGAAATGGGAAAGAATAGCATTGACAATACAGGAGAGACTGGCCTTTGATGAGAGGAGGAAGAGGTCCCCTATTGTAGGAGAGGAGGGAGGTGGACCCTGGGCGCCTCATGGATTCTGTGATTGGAGTTCCCACTGGCCTTCATACTTTGTGTTTAGACACTTTTGTTACCCTCCAAACTGGTCCCCGTGCATCTGGACACACTCTTTTCCACAACACTCAGCACAGTTTGGCAAATTACATGTCATAAAGAACTGCTTCAATAACATCACTTCTCCACTTAAACATCTTCAGTGACTACAGAGAAGGATACTGAGGAAGAGGTGCAGGATACTCGAAATTAGAATCAGGTCAGAATGGGGACTTTGCCTTTCTCTCAGCTGTACATTAACCAAATCTCTTCACTCCTCTGTCCCTGTCTAGTCAGGCTCTTTTCTTTACACATCCTGGCTTCCCTGAGCTGCTGCTACTTAAGTCATGACATATCATCAACTGTCAAGGTTTATTTCTTACTTCCTCCATAATTTACACTGATGACTCATAAGGAAGCCCAGCAACACCCATTTGGTTCTTCCATGTACTCACTTAGATTTCAATTGAACTCAAGACTTTACCCAATGACTCTAAAGGCAGGCACCATATTTCTATTAGTCATTGCAACTAAGAGAAACCAGCAGGTATGATTTGCATAACATGCACACACACAGATGTAAGCAATATTTTGCAATAGTCATAAAAAAAGAAAAAGAAGAACAAGACAAGGGGTCTTCAAGTAGTCACTTCTGTTGCAGCATTGTGCTAAAACTCACAGCCATATTTTTAGGGAACATTCAAAACATATTTCTTAATGGAAATATGCACAAAAAAAAAGTCAAAGAAATTAAACTGAGTCTAATACTAGTGTAGCTCTGATTAATTGTTTGACTTTGGGTAAATTACTTCCCCTCTGGGTCTCAGACTTCTCATTTGTACAAAAAATTAGACTAAATAATCTCTTGTTTTTCTTCTAGTTACAAAATTCCATGAACCTCTTTTTGAGAAAGAGGCTGATTCTGGGTGATTAGGCATTTTATGATTTAGAGATCGCCAGACAGTGTATTGGAGAAGGCAATGGCGACCCACTCCAGTACTCTTACCTGAAAAATCCCATGGATAGAGGAGCCTGGTAGGCTGCAGTCCATGGGGTCGCTGAGTCGGACACGACTGAGCAACTTCACTTTCACTTTTCACTTTCATGCACTGGAGAAGGAAATGGCAACCCACTCCAGTGTTCTTGCTTGGAGAATCCCAGGGACGGGGGAGCCTGGTGGGCTGCCGTCTATGGGGTCGTGCAGAGTTGGACACGACTGAAGCAACTTAGCAGCAGCAGCAGCAGACGGTCTATTAAAAAGCAGAGACATCACTTCGCCGATAAAAGTTTGTAAAGTTAAAGCTATGGTTTCTCCAGTAGTCATCTGTGGCTGGGAGAGTTGGACAATAAAGAAGGCCGAGTGCCAAAGAATTGATGCTTTCGAACTGTGGTGCTGTAGAAGACTCTTGAGAGTTCCTTGGACAGCAAGATCAAATCAGTCAATCCTAAAGAAATCAACTCTGAATATTCATTGGAGGGACTGATGCTGAAACTCCAATACTTTGGCCAACTGATGCAAAGAGCTGACTCATTGGAAAAGACCCTGGTCCTGGGAAAGATTGAAGGCAAAAGGAGAAGTGGACAGCAGAGGATGATATGGTTAGATAGCATCACTGATTCAATGGACATTAATCTGAGAAAACTCTGGGAGATAGGGAAGGACACGGGAGCCTGGTGTGCTGTAGTCCATATAGTCACAAAGAGTCAAACATGACTTAGTGACTGAACAAAAACAACAACTACAGTGGGATGGTTCTTAAAAATTATAGTCCTTTGCACTTGGAAGGGTGCTGATGCTATTATTTTTTTCTGTAAGCCACATCATCTTTCTTAGGGAAATCTACTGCTACCTTGAGAATATTGGACATAAAACAGTGGAATCATTAATACTCCTGAATTGCTTGCTGAGAGGCAATGTTTGTTGATGGTTTCATGGATATTTTCACAGTACTACCTAAAAGGGAAATCTGCTTTTATATCAGACTCTAAGCATTAAACTCTTTCCATAAAAAAAAAAAAAAAAAACCAACACCTCATCATCAGACAGCAAATAACAATTCTAATAACAATAACAATTAGTTCACCTCTGCAACTTGCAGCATTTTGTATCTGTGTAAAATAATCAGTTAACATTTTACAGAATTTCTTGGAAAGAAGCGCACTGTCAACAAAATAAATAGCTAAGAGTTTATTGATTAAATGAAGGCTTGAACTCATGAATAAATAAAAAGAACTAAACCCTATTCATTAATAAATATTGAAGCAAAGACTGAGATTTGTAATTCTGTGGTTAGAAATTAAAACTCTGGGCCAAGGTAGCTACTTCCCAGCTCAAAGAGCAGCAGCACTTGAAGGAAGAAGTTCATTATCATAGTATGGTTGGCATAGCAATAGCTTCCCAAAGATGGCCACGCCCTAATTCCTGGAATATGTGACTGTGTTACCCTACATGATACAGAAGACTTTGCAGGTGTGATTAAACTAAATATTTTGAGGTGAAGAGATTATCCTGGATTATCCTAGTGGATCATTATAACTACAGGGGCCCTTATAAAAGTGAGCCAGGAGGTTCAGACTCAAAGAAGGCGATGTGATGAAGGAACCAGAGGTCAGAGGGATTGTGGGCTCATGAGACAACCACAAACTTTTTATTTTCCTTCTTCTGTGTCTATTCTACACACGGCTTTAGAAAAGTGAAAAAGCAAATGTAGAATTATGTGACTATATTGGTCTTACTCTAAATGGTTCAGATAAGTTTTTTCATGGTTTATTTTTAGGTACATGTACTTGTTTCCTACAGAAGCTACAAAAAATTACCACCAACTTATTGAATTATAAACACTGTTGAAGATTTTCATGCAAAGAGTCATAGTTTTTTTATTTTTTATAGTGTGCATGTACACGCATGTGTGTGTGTGCATATGTGCCTGCTAACTTGTATAGAAAATACCCAAAGCCTTAAAAGTGTGAGTTCACTCCATCTCCACAAATTCTTTCACTATCCTTACCCTGAATTAAATACCTCGTTTAGATGTTATTGAATATAGGAAAGTGAACTGTTCATATCAATTTATCACCAATTAATATAAATGTGATTTTTTAAATGGAAATATTTTATAGCTATCAATATTTTATGGGTTCCTATGTTGTGGGGAATTCAGAGACAAAGAAGGGCCCATGCCCTCAAAGAACTTGGGTCATCCTAGAGGAAAGGATGATTTCAACTGTTTTATATTTTTTTATGAGGATAGTATATCAGAATAATACTTTAAGTTATTTTAAATCATTTCCAGACACATTGTACCTTTGAATAAAATATTGTAGTTCCTAATAAAGATATGCAATCTATAGAAAGTATTAATTTTGAAAATGTTTCCCGACAGTGCATGGCTTACTTGTATGACTAGACATGAAAAGCAATTAAAGCTTAGTTTAGTCTCCAAATACAGTGGAGAATATTTATTTTACCTTTTTCACTGAAACAGGGGCTTCCCTGGTGACTCGGATGGTAAAGAATCTGCCTGCAATGCAGAAGACCCAGGTTTGATCCCTGTATTGGGAAGATCCCCGGAGAAGGGAATGGCAACCCACTCCAGTATTCTTGCCTGGAGAATTCCATGGACAGAGGAGCCTGGTGGGCTACAGTCTGTGGAGTTGCAAAAGGATCGGACATAACTGAGCAACTAATGCTTTTCTCACTGAAACCACAAAACTAAGCAGTTACATGGTAGCTGCTGAGACATTCCATGCAACAAGTCACTTGAAGGCAGGAGGCAGCTCTCATTTCCACAGAGCCAAGGGTCCTATTCTGGAACCCACAACTCAGTAGCAGAAGAGCTTCAGCAAGTTTGTTAACCCATTGAAACTGCAAGCAACTGTGTGTGTGTGCATGTGCACATATGTTCTTTTGGCTACAGGGTCAATAAATGCCATCAGTGTGTAAAGGGGGTCTCTAAAGAGAACTATACCCTTCCATAGGCTAATTTCAGTAAGCAAAAGTTTAGGTACTTGAAGCAAGTTGCATTTTTAACTTAATTGCACCATCCGGGTTATACCTAGATCAAATTATTTCATCTTATAGTATTACATTTTCACTTGCTAAAATAGGGCTAATGATTCTCTGATGCCCCATATTATCCAAGTCTCCATTTGGAGACAGATAGGGAATAAATACCCTGACCTCACTCTCTTTTCCTCTCTGATCTCATGCTAGAAGTTCTCATCAGCTGAACTGACCTGTAAGCCAAAGTGCAAAATTGCCTCCTGATGTGGTTCACACAGCCTGTCCTCCCATGACAAAAAGAAGGGTATAGAAGGGCAGAGAGTGGATCCTGGGCAAGTGAGTAAAAGAAAGTTATCTGGTACATGTCCTCAACTATGAAATTCTTAAAGTTAAATGTAGTAAGATGTGGACTTCATTTGCTCTTCCATCTCTTTAAGTTCTTGCTCAAATGTCATCTCTTTGGTGAGACCTTCTCTCATCACCCTATTGAAGTAAGAACACATGACCCTGACTCTCCAACTCCCTTCCCTGATTGGAGTTTGATCGTAGGATGATCATTTTAGATGAGCTTCATATTATCACTTGCTTATTTTTTTTTTATTGTCAGTCTCTACTCACTAGGATAAGATCCAAGAAAACAAGAATATTTTGTCTCCTCATCATTTATCCTCAATGCCTGTGTCAGCAACATCTGCTGCTGCTGCTGCTGAGTCACTTCAGTAGTGTCCGACTCTGTGCGACCCCATAGACAGCAGCCCACCAGGCTCCTCCATCCCTGGGATTCTCCAGGCAAGAACACTGGAGTGGGTTGCCATTTCCTTCTCCAATGCATGAAAGTGAAAAGTGAAAGTGAAGTCGCTCAGTCGTGTCCGACTCTTAGCGACCCCATGGACTGCAGCCCACCAGGCTCCTTCATCCATGGGATTTTCCAGGCAAGAGTGCTGGAGTGGGGTGCCAGAAACATCTGGTACCCAGTAAATCTCCAAACTAGGGCCTGAGGTTGCTGCAAGGGTTAAGTAAAATGATACATTTAAGCCATTAGTGAATAAATACTCAAGCATATCAATTACTAGCCTAGTGTGTGCTCAGTATTTATTAAACAAATGAATGGCTGTAGTAAGATATGAAAGAATAAAATTCATACAAGATATAATCTGATCATGTTCTTTATTAGAGATATATGAGGGGTCTTCAACATGAAACAAAAAATAAATCTATATTAAAGTGTAGGCTTTCGAGTCAGACTGCTCACAACAAATCCGTCCCTTACTACCAGTATGACTCTGACCAAGTATTAACTTCTCTACCCTTGAGTTTTCTTATCAGGCTAACCCAGAGAGCACAGAGCCTTGGCTTACTAAATGATCAATATCACTAATTACTATAGACACTGAAAGCCAAAGTGAAAAAACAGTTTTCTTTTAATCTGACAGTCTGTCAGACATTCACCAATTTTAAGAATTTAGTTTGCATGCTAATAAGTAAAGAGCTATAATTAATCTTTTCAGAGCTTCTCATTGCCAAGGTCTTTTCAAGATAGGACTAAACCACAGACACTTAGGAAAAAAAATATTTCAAAACAAGCAATGTTCCAAAGAGGCAAACTATAACTTCAAAAATCCCTTTTATGTGTTTGTTAAAAGTAATCCTCAAAGCAGGTGTTATTAAAACTTTCTACTTCCTGTCATCCAACAGTGTTATTTCACAATCATTAATAATTAATCATAGGTCTCTGATTCATTCTTGCACAATCTAAAAATAGCAAACCATGAATAGGCTAAGATCCTTAGCAACAGAATATTGAGTCCTCTATCAGCCTAACCTGGGTATCTATTCCCATTTTGCAAACAGATCTGTCTCGGAATTGCTAACATGGCAAGGTCAGACAGTATGTTTTTCTTATGTGTATTTATTTCAAATTCATCTCACTAAAAGCTTCAACGGTTCTCCACCCCCAGAGAGAACAGAGTTTGTGCTACCATCTTGAGACCTTGAGCACAGAGGCCAAGCATCAGATTTGAAGCCTGCCGAACTAGCACCCACCTGGCCAGCTACCTGATGGGAATTTCTGAGATCTATCATGTGGCAAAAATTTGAACAAGCTCTGATAAGTGACAAAAGATCATTAATACAAAAGATCATTAATTAGATAAAAGCATCTAATTTTTTATTTAAATTTTAGTTTGTTAAACAGTGAAAAGCAGTACTCTACACATTTTGCAAACATGAGTTAATTTAATCCTTTTTAACAACCCCATGCGGAAACCTACGGAAGAGTTTCAGTACGCCTCCAAGAGTTACCATAACAGACAGAGGGTCCATGATTGAAACCTAGGCAGCCTGGACCCTGAATCCAAGAGCTTAAGCCTTAAGTAACCCAACAAACCAGTATACCCCAGATTTGGTTAACAAATTTCTATGTAGCTCTTGGCTTAACAGCAGGACAAATGTGGGGACAGGTTGGGTGTGTACATGTATTTCTTAGCTTAGTATTCAAAATATTCAACTTACCAAGTGAATGTTTATGTATAGACTTCACTAACATGAAATAATAACCAGGGAATAATGGAGTTGAGCATAAAGACATATAACATAGCCTTATATAAAATAGCAGTGCGATAGCTTAAGATTCTTGACACTTTGCCATAGGTAGTTCTGGGCTCATCCATGAGTCAAAAACAGCAATTTTTTTTTTTTTTTTTTCCCATAAAAAGTAGTCATTCTTTCTATCTTAAATAAATGACAAACAAAAGGACAGAGAGTATCAACAACAACAAAAAAAAGGGATGCCTGCCATATCAGTAAACAAAGGATGTTGCAGCCATCAAGATATCAGATTTACAGCCACCACTCATGCCCCAACAATGCACTCTGAGGGAACTCAGGATGTGAAAACACAGAATACTGGCCCCGGATAGCTGAGATGACTATCAGAGGAATGATTTCAGTGAGCCCAGACTCTTGCATCTTTCCATATATAGAAAAGCACAAGATATCTTATCTTGAGATATCAGGTTTACAAACCATCATTGTAAACCATAAGAAAGCACAAGAAAGTAATAAAGTAGAAATTCTTAGAATTAATAAATGAAATGTTGGGTTTTGTGGGGAAAACTATTTGTTCTAATAACTCTGCTGTTGTTCAGTCGCTAATTCGTGTCTGACTCTTTGTGACCCCATGTACTGCAGCACTCCAGGCTTCCCTGTCCTTCACCAACTCCTGAGTTTGCTCAGACTCCTGTACAATGAGTTGAGGATGCTATCTAACCATCTCATCCTCTGTTGCCCCCTTCTCCTTCTGCCCTCAATCTTTCCCAGCATCAGGGTCTTTTCCAATGAGTTGGCCTCACATCAGGTGACCAAAGTATTGGAGCTTCAGCTTCATCAGTGCTTCCAGTGAATGTTCAGGGTTGATTTCCTTTACTGGTTTGATCTCTTTGCAGTCCAAGGGACTCTCAGAGTTTTCTCCAGCACCACAATTCAAAAGCATCAATTCTTTGATGCTCAGCCTTCTTTATGGTCCAACTCTTACTGGAAAACCAGAGCTTTGACTACACAGAACTTTGTCAGCAAAGTGATATCTCTGCTTTTTAATACGCTGTCCAGTTTGTCAAAGCTTTCCTTCCAAGGAGCAAGCATCTTTTAATTTCAGGGCTGCAATCACCATCCACAATGATTTTGGAGACCAAGAAAATAAAATCTGTAACAGCTTCCACTGTTTCCCCATCTATTTGCCATGAAGTGATGAGACTGGAAGCCATGATCTTAGTTTTTTAAATGTTGAGTTTCAAGCCAACTTTTTCACTCTCCTTTTCACCCTCTTCAGGAGTTTTTTAGTTCCTCTTCACTTTCTTCTATTAAAGTGGTACCATCTGCATATCTGAGGTTATTGATATTTCTCCCAGGAATCTTGACTCCAGCTTGTGATTTATCCAGCTTGACATTTCATTGCTAACTTAATTAGGAATAAAAAGGATAGGGGCATAAATACTGTAATAAGAAATAACCACTGAAAGAGAAGGAACTCAATGCCAAAAATACAGAGATAAAACAGACATTTCCTAGTAAGTTTAACTGATCCAAATTGACCCTGTTAAATATAGATAGCTTAAGTAGACTAATTTACATATTAAAAAGTAGAAAAAAAAATTTTTTAATTACCCAATTGAAAACACAATAGGCCCAGATGGCTTCATAAGAGAATTCTACTAAGCACTCAGAGACCAGATAATTCTAATTATGCTTAAATTATTCCAGAACATAGAAGTAATACCTCCAAGATTTTTTCATAGAGCAGGTAGAACATTGCTAATTAAATCTAAGATGATACAGAAAACCACAGCAAATTACTGCTCACCTCACAAATGTAAGAGACTGTACTTCCCCAACCCCAAGGCTTAGGAAGGAACGAGTATGGTAAGTCCTGAGGTCTGCTTCTCAAAAGCACTAGGTGTCTAGACTGCCTTATTTGCCCTGCTGGGAACACCTGGATTGAGTTTGCAGGTACAGAGCTTGGTATTGCATCATACCAAAGAAATGGAGGGAGAAGGTTTTAATTGAGCCTCTTACAGATAGGCTGGGGCTGCCCAGGTGGCACTAGTGGTAAAAAAAAAAAAAAAAAAAAAAAAAAACAACCCACCTGCCAATGCAGGAGACATTAAGAGATGTGGGTTCAAACCCTGGGTCAGGAAGATCCCCTGGAGGATGGCATGGCAACCCACTCCAGTATTCTTGCCTGGACAATTTCATGGACAGAAGAGCCTGGAAGGCTACAGTTCATAGGGTCACAGAGTTGGACACAAGAAGTGACTTAGCATGCATACATGCACAGACTAGCTGGGCTGCCTCTGTCCCTGTGCAAAGCTACCATCACACATGAGTTCAAAACATCTCCCTTTACCACATCCCTCAAATCAGGGGGTTCTCCACGATTTCCTCTATTTTTCTCCCCCTGTTCTTCTGGGGTGGATTTGGGAGGTGGGGGTCAAAGAGTCAGTAATCATGCTAGATCCACCCCTTAGGTAGAACTAAAACTTTTGCAGAGACAGAAAATTTTACTCATTTAATCAAAATGCAACATTCTTTTAAAAAATTTATTTATTTTTATTCATTTTTATATTTGGCAAAACTAATACAATTATGTAAAGTTTAAAAATAAAATAAAATTAGAAAAAAAAAAAAAGAAAATAGTCAACCCAAAAAAAAAAAAAAAATTTATTTATTTTCAATTGGAAGATAATTGCTTTACGATGTTGTGTTGGTTTCTGCCATACATCAACATGAATCAGTCACAGGTATACATATGTCCTCTCCCTCTTGAACCTCCCTCCCACCTTCCCCCAGAATCTCACCCTTCTAGGTTGTCAAACAGCACTGGGTTTGAGTTTCCTGAGTCATATGGCAAGTCCCCACTGGCTATCTCTTTTACATATGGTAATATATATGTTTCCATGCTGCTCTCTCAATTCGTCCCACCCTCTCCTTCCCCGACTGTGTCCACAAGTCTGTTCTGTCTGCATCTCCATTGTTCCCCTGCAAACGGGTTCACCAACATTCTCGAAAGGGAGTGGTGGAGGATAAAGTTAGAAAGTTGGAGCAGAATTCTGAAGGGTGGCAAATGACTTCATTTTGGTTTTAAACTAGATTTGGTAGATCCAGCAATGAAATGTTTTCCAACAACGAGAGAGTTTTTTAGAAAGTGCTACAGAAAGAGCAATCTCATGATCATCGCATAGGAGGCCTTTGTAATATCCTGGAGAGTCCTGCTTCTCAAAGTAGGACCCACAAGCACAGGCATCACTGGGAATTCATTAAAATGCAACTCCCCAGCCCCACCCCAGACCTAGAGAGTCAGAATCTGAATTTTAATAAAATCCTCAGGGAATTTATGTGTACATTACAGTATGAGAAGCAATGCCTTAGTCATCATAAAACAGAACCTGAAAAAGGAAGGAATGGATGCAAGAGAAATGGTGCTTAAAAGAAATGATAAAAATCAGAGAAGACAATAAGGTTTCAAGATGGGATTGCTGGAAACATGTGAGAACCAGCCCAAGAAGCAAATTCATAATCAGTTTGACTGCAGTTAATGGCTTTCAACTGCATTGCTGCTTATTTTTAAAAGAATTTAAGTTCTTAAATCATAGTATTAATATATTTCAATTTGAAAAAACAATCAATGGAGATCCTGCTATTACTACTTTAACTCTCAAAGATTTTGCATGGCTTATGTTTTAAATGAAGCTATCCATCAGATTTTCCATTTTCTCTCTTACAATGTGGTAGATTTAGAGTCTTCCCCCAAATTCCCTTTGTCACTAACCTGGGCATTTCTCCAAGCCCAAAGATAGTAATGAAAATTATAGGCTCTTCCTACATACTTTTCTTTTTTAAGCAACTAGATCTGGGTTCCATATTAGCAAGCCTCAATCTTTCCCTATTTGTAGAGGCTTTTTTTTTTTTAAACATAAGCACCTCCACAGTCCTGTTCAAAACAAAAACCTTCAAAAGAAGCTAAGCTTATTAGTGTGCAATTAAGGAAGCTGATTTATATAGTTCATCTAATGTCTTACCAAACTGACTTGAAGTGTTATAAATATCATGATAGAAATATAGAAATGTGGAAGTATCTTAGTCAAATGTTGAAAAAGCCAATCACTGATCTAGAGTGTTGTCAGTGTGGTTAATATGATATAAAAAACCATAGAAATAGGAAAGTGAACCCATCTGTGTAATACAAATATATCAATACCACTCTTAAGATGTTTCACCTTCAAGATAAAGTTAAAATTAAGAAAATTTAGTTGATCTCAGCAACATCGTGGTTCACTGTCAAACACAACAGAAAACTTATCTACAGACACATAGAGCAATAAAATGTGATTACACCTAAAACTGAATAGTAAGAGAAATAAACAACTTTAGAACTATCTGTTTTTTTTAAATGCCCCTCAGAAGACAGAAAAAGATATGTCTTACAAACTAATACTTTTTAAATTAATTTTCCATAATTACATATTCCCTTCCTTTGACCTCTTAATCTTTTAAAATTTCTATTCTTCTCTGAGACTCACCCATCACTTCCACACTCATCTTAAGCCTCCCAAGTCTGCATCTGTTCTTTTCTCTTTCTACAGTCATGATCTACAACAAATACACGTTCATGTAATCTTTCTGAATAAAAAATTTATTGCCAATATTTCCAGTTTCAAAAATGCAAAAACTGGTACACAGGGAGTGTTCAGGGATTTTGCTGGTCTCCATAATTCTACATAATTAGTTTTATTACATATCCAAACAATATAGGATACACAATCTTTTCTCCCTGAGTAGTTGACATGCACGAACTCTTTATTCATCCCTTGCTCACATCCCTTGTATATGATTTTTCCCAAAAGCATATACATGTACATTCCTTCAGTATATACTGCTTCAGAGAAATTAATTATGAGGCCTGTTATGAAATGTCTCCATTTTCCTTATGCTGACTGTTCAGACTTTGGCTTGTTGGAGTATGATAACATCTTTACAAAGTTTTTTGCTTCATAATATTAAAGAGGTGGATCAATTCAAACATTCGTTATTATAATTGCCTCATTCTTACACAATGACAGAGACTATTCAGGGAAAAAAAAATTGGTACCAGAATACACTTTGCTCCCGATTATGCAAAATAATTATTCATCATGTAAAAATTTCAGTGGAATCCAGAAGTTTTCATTGGTCAACGCAAAGGAAAAACTAAATGAAACAGCATTTCCTGGATATGAGTCCTGGGACTTTTAGTTTTCAACTAAACGACAGGCAAAAGAAGTGCTACTGGAATCAAACTGGGTAAATAAGGAAAGGGAAACAAAATGTACATTTATACAGACACACACATGGTCTTAGAAAATGGGCCAGTTATGAGTGGGTCATTCTGTATAGTCAGTGATTTGGATATTTCATAAATAAATAACTTTTTATCCATCTCTGTGGAATGGACCTAGCTAGAAATCATTTTCACTGTCTACTCTTATCCCAAAGGAAGTATTAGTATCTACAACTTTGTGCTTATAATAACATATGCTTGGGTTTATCCTCATAATTAAACAACCTAAAACTTTCCCTGTAGGCTTAATTTCCTTAGCTCCCCATTTTAAAGATTATTTTTTTTTTCAGTAAAGAGAATTATGGTGGTATGAATTTACTTCCTTTGGGTTATTATTATTCATTTTCCCCACAAAATTGCTTTGTGAGAATTGTCTGATGCTTAGAGCTTCCTTGGAATAAATAAGCAAGCTCCTTTTTATTCTCCCCTATATGCTTCTTGAGACAGAAGTAAAATTTGAAAAAAATTCTAGCAAATGTAGCATCCGTCTATATTCTTTTTAGCATGTTAAAACAATTTGATTCAAATAAATCACATTTTAAAATCTTAAAAGATCATATAATAAGCAGATAAAAGCAGATAATCTGCTTTCTATATAAACTATTCCATAGTACAGAAAAAGAAAGTTCTTCCTATTTATTTTATGAAAATATGATGACCAAAATTTTTAAATCCTGGTAATATAGTTCTTAAGTGGGTAGATCAATGTCTCTAACAAATTTGGGTGCAAAATTATAAATGAAGTAATAACAAGTCAATGCAACAATATGTTAAAAGATTGATATGATGATAGAGTAGAATTTCTATGAGAAATAAAACTATTGTTCATAATTTGAATAGCATTGCTTTTACAGTGCTTTTATAGGTTTTGGGTTGTTGTGTTTTCATTTTCATTCGTTTCTATGCATATTTTGATTTCTCTTTTGATTTTTTTCTGTGATTTGTTGGTTATTCAGCAGTGTGTTGTTCAGCCTCCATATGTTGGAATTTTTAATATTTTTTCTCCTGTAATTGAGATCTAATCTTACTGCATTGTGGTCAGAAAAGATGCTTGGAATGATTTCAATTTTTTTGAATTTACCAAGGCTAGATTTATGGCCCAGGATATGATCTATCCTGGAGAAGGCTCCATGTGCACTTGAGAAAAAGGTGAAATTCATTGTTTTGAGGTGAAATATCCTATAGATACCAATTAGGTCTAACTGATCTACTGTTTCATTTAAAGTTTGTGTTTCTTTGTTAATTTTCTGTTTAGTTGATCTATCCATATGTGTGAATGGGGTATTGAAGTCTCCCACTAATAATGAGAAGTCTCCCACACTAATAATGAGAAAATAGAAAGAGAAATTAAGGAAACAATTCCATTCACCATTGCAACGAAAAGAATAAAATACTTAGGAATATATCTACCTAAAGAAACTAAAGACCTATATATAGAAAACTATAAAACATTGATGAAAGAAATCAAAGAGGACACTAATAGATAGAAAAATATACCATGTTCATGGATCGGAAGAATCAATATAGTGAAAATGAGTATACTACCCAAAGCAATCTATAGATTTAATGCAATCCCTATCAAGCTACCAACGGTATTTTTCATAGAGCTAGAACAAATAATTTCACAATTTGTATGCAAATACAAAAAACCTCAAATAGCCAAAGCAGTCTTGAGAAAGAAGAATGGAACTGGAGGAATCAACCTGCCTGACTTCAGGCTCTACTACAAAGCCACAGTCATCAAGACAGTATGGTACTGGCACAAAGACAGAAATATAGATCAATGGAACAAAATAGAAAGCCCAGAGATAAACCCATGCACCTATGGACACCTTATCTTTGACAAAGGAGGCAAGAATATACAATGGAGAAAAGACAATCTCTTTAACAAGTGGTACTGGGAAAACTGGTCAACCACTTGTAAAAGAATGAAACTAGAACACTTTCTAACACCATACACAAAAATAAACTCAAAATGGATTAAAGATCTAAACATAAGACCAGAAACTATAAAACTCCTAGAGGAGAACATAGGCAAAACACTCTCTGACATATATCACAGCAGGATCCTCTACGACCCACCTCCCAGAATATTGGAAATAAAAGCAAAAATAAACAAATGGGATCTAATTAAAATTAAAAGCTTCTGCACAACAAAAGAAACTATAAGCAAGGTGAAAAGACAGCCTTCAGAATGGGAGAAAATAATAGCAAATGAAGCAACTGACAAACAACTAATCTCAAAAATATACAAGCAACTCCTGCAGCTCAATTCCAGAAAAATAAATGACCCAATCAAAAAATGGGCCAAAGAACTAGACATTTCTCCAAAGAAGACATACAGATGGCTAACAAACACATGAAAAGATGCTCAACATCACTCATTATCAAAGAAATGCAAATCAAAATCACAATGGGGTACCATTTCACGCCAGTCAGAATGGCTGTGATCCAAAAGTCTATAAGCAATAAATGTTGGAGAGGGTGTGGAGAAAAGGGAACCCTCTTACACTGTTGGTGGGAATGCAAACTAGTACAGCCACTATGGAGAACAGTGTGGAGATTCCTTAAAAAACTGGAAATAGAACTGCCTTATGACCCAGCAATCCCACTGCTGGGCATACACACTGAGGAAACCAGAATTGAAAGAGACACGTGTACTCCAATGTTCATCACAGCACTGTGTACAATAGCCAGGACATGGAAGCAACCTAGATGTCCATCAGCAGATGAATGGATAAGAAAGCCATGGTATATATACACAATGGAGTACTACTCAGCCATTAAAAATAATACATTTGAATCAGTTCTAATGAGGTGGATGAAACTGGAGCCTATTATACAGAGTGAAGTAAGCCAGAAAGAAAAACACCAATACAGTATACTAATGCATATATATGGAATTTAGAAAGATGGTAACAACAACCCTGTATGCGAGACAGCAAAAGAGACACAGATGTATGGAACAGTCTTTTGGACTCTGTGGGAGAGAGAGGGTGGAATGATTTGGGAGAATGGCATTAAAACATGTATAATATCATATAAGAAACAAATCGCCAGCCCAGGTTCGATGCAGGATAAGGAAGCTTGGGTCTGGTGCACTGGGATGACCCAGAGGGATAGTATGGGGAGGGAGGTAGGACGGGGGTTCAGGATGGGGGACACGGGTACACCCGTGGCAGATGCATGTTGATGTATGGCAAAACCAATATTGTAAATTAAAAAAATAATAATTATAACATCAATAAAATTTTTAAAAATTCAAACTCAACAAAAATGGCATCATTTTTCAGTCTTCAGACTCAATTTTTTTAAAAAGGTAACCCCAGTATCGGCAAGGATGCAGGTAAATCAACAGTCTTTTACATCAGTGCTGGGAGTCGAAGTTATCACCAACATTTTAGAAAGAAATCAAGAATTTTCTGTTAAAACGAAAACTTCACATACTTTTGACCCTCAAATCCTACAGAAAAATGCAGGATTTCATATGTACCCTACCAAAAAATGTAGGATTGTAAATGTATCCTATAGAAAAAATAAAACTTCAGTAGGCAGTCATATTTCTATAATGACTTAAAGTATTATTTATTGTGACAAACAGAGAAGGCAATGGCACCCCACTCCGGTACTCTTGCCTGGAAAATCCCAGGGACGGGGGAACCTGGTGGGCTGCCATCTATGGGGTCGCTCAGAGTCGGACACGACTGAAGCGACTTAGCAGCAGCAGCAGCAGCAGCATTGTGACAAAAAATTAACACTGAAGATATTTATATGTCTATAGTTAGGAAACACATCTAAGTGAAGTGTTTATCTACCCTTTTTTTTGGATAAAGAAACTTACATATATTTATATATATTTATGGGTGCCAAGAACAATGCTGGAAGAATATACAGCTATATTCATTGTATTACCTTGAGAAGTGGGTAAGATTGGAGACACTGGAATAGGGGGATACTATTGTTTCCCCTTTATTTATCTTGAAAGTCTTCTACTTGCTAAAAGAACACATGCTAAAGAATCATAAAAATTTATGGCCAGAATAGACTTCAAAGATATCTTGTCCATTTACCTCATTTTACAAATGGGTAAGTAAAGCCCAATGTTGAGGAGCCAGAAGTTATGCAGTTGTGGCTCAAAATGAGAGTGTTGACTCTCAGATCTGCACTCCCCCAACTCAGAATATAAAACCAGGGACTTCCTTAGTGGTCCAGGGAACTAGATCCCACATACCACAAGTAAAGATCTTGCATGCAGCAGCTAAGACCTGGCGCACCCAAATAAATAAATATTTTTAAAAACTCAAATTCTGAAGTTAAGTTTCAGCTAACTCGACAGCAAACTCTTTTATGAGCCCATTGCATAATACTTCTAATTGCTTATCTTTTGACCTGCCTGTGTGATTTCTACATGACACATACACACACATTTTCTCTAGTGTATACTATGTTAAAATTCCAATAAGTTAATTTAAATATCAATACTCCTCTAGAAAAGTAAAGTTATCTGTGCTGTCAAAAGATAAAAGACAAAGGTGATATTCAAAATATTTATCAGTAGGTATAACACAGCCTTGATCAGTCAGCCCTCAGACACCAGCCCAGGCAAAATAGATGCCAGCAGTCCAGGTGGGAACATTTGTCAGAAACAGAAATATCAGACCTACTTAATTGTTTTTAATTGGAATATAATTGTTTTACAATGTCATGTTAGTTTTTGCTGTACAAGTAAGTGGATCAGCTGTATGTATGCATATGTACCCTCCCTCTTGGACCTCAGACCTGATAAATCTTAAATATGCTGACACATTACATCTTTAAAAGGATTAGAATATTTTATTTGAAAATCCCATACCAGGCTAAATCCAATTTCCTACTAAAGAACCATTTTTGACAAACATTTTGGTTGTCACTAAGAACAGCTGCTAATGGATATGGCTTCATAATGTTATTTGACATAAATAATACTAACAGAATTTAACTGATTCACCTAACAAGGTTTTCGTGCATAGAACAAGAAATGTAAACATCCACTCCACAAATATTTACTGAATGCATCCCATTTCCCAGGATCTCCCCTAGATGCTGGACATGCTCCAGAATAGATCTGATTGCTGACCTCATGGGGTTCATTATCTGTGAGTAACACAGACATCGATCAAGTAAACAAAGAGGTGAGTACACAATTACAAATATGAACAGGGTGCTGTAAAACAGAGTAATGAGGGAAGGGGTTCATTATGTAGATTAGCTGGTCAGGAATGGCCTGTCTGGAAAATGACATTTCATCCATTAGGATTAAGAAGAAGCCAGCCTTGCAAAAGGCACTTGGCTCTTGCCAAGGCAAGTGTTCTGCTTTTTATTTATAAGACTGACTTTTTTTTTTAAATAAATCACAATGCCTAATTGGTACTCCACTGATGCTCAGTATACATTTACTTATTGAATCTAACCACTGGATCCTGTATGCTATTCCATCTTCTTAGCAAAAGGCTGTGTATGTGTTCAACTATGGTATGATGGGGCACTTTAATAAGAAATGAAATATTTTGAAAGCACTGTAAGTTTCACAGAGGTTGATAATATAAACCAGGAAAAAATACATGACAAATGTACTTTGAAAACAAATCATCCTGATGAGGCTCTGTAAAATTATGAATTTCGATTTTAATTGTCATGATAACTTCTCAACCATAAAGACTAACAACTTGGTCAAATGATTTGGTTTTCTGCCTAAGAGTCACATAGAATTGTTTCTTCTGCTTTTTACACATCCGTCAGGGAGTGGTGGGTTTCACTGCAAATATCTGAAGATCTTCCACACCACAAAGCCCTCCAGATACAGCTCAGTATTTTGTAGGAGCAAATCTTAAAAGAAGTAAAATGCTACCCTCTAGTGGTCAATGTACAAAACTGATGAAAACTTTCATTGTTCTGCACTCATTATTCAACAGGGGCCAAGGCCTAGGCACAGAGCAGTATCCAGATTTTAAAAGGGTGGGCTGCCGTCTATGGGGTCACACAGGGTCGGACACGACTGAAGTGACTTAGCAGCAGCAGCAGCAGCAACTTAAAGGACCAGAGCACCTTGATATGATACAAGTAAACCCTTCAAGAAATGAAATTCTACATCAGACAGGATTAAAGTGTTTTAAAATAGGACCCAGCACTCTAATTACCATGACCCTGCATATATGCACATTTTTCCTGTAAGGAGTTCAAAATTTGACTTAAAATCTAACTTATCTTAATTTCTGGTCCAATCCTTACCATATAGAGACCTATTTAGACTAACTGTTCAATAGAAAATTTATCAGAACCTGTCTCTTCTTGTTCCCAGCTCTATGTGTTCTTTCCCTGATCTAAATTCCAGTCAGATTTGATTCAACATTTGTACAGGTCTTGTGTCCTGTTGGCAAGGAATATTCCCAGTCTTTTTGTGTTCCCTTGGATGGGCATGGCACTTGGGGTGGGCCTAATAAATGTTCAAATGAATGAATGAATGAGAATTGAATAGAGACAGACAGATGGATATATCATCAAGAGTAGAACAATCACCCATGTTTATGAGGAGAAAAAAATACTATTCATGGTGCAAATACCAATGCCTCCAAGGCTCACTGCATTGGCTCAGAGGTTACACAGCACAGGTATTTTTTAAAAATCAGAAAGGTAAAAACAAATCCAAATTAAGCTACTTGCACTCTGTCTGTTGACACCAGGAATGGACACTGGCTCTGCCTATTCCTTCTGTAGGATCTACAAGGATTATGCAGGTGCTTGAGCACAAAAGCAGAGGAGAAGAAAACTTGAGAAGATTAGAGCAGGTTCCTTCTACCCTCATGGACTGCTCTTCAGTGGACTGTAGAATTAAATGTACACGTCAAATAAGCGCTTCCTGGGAGCTTTGTAGACGTGTCATAAACAATGGCTCCTGTACTTCTTACCTGACCACCGCAGCAAGTCAATCCCCAAGTTCCTGGTTCTGGCTCAGGTGATGATATGTGAGCAGTCATTGATATTGATGGTTGTGATATAACAACATGTAGCTGTGGGTCAGGAAGATCCCCTGATGAAGGAAATGTTGATCCATTGCAATATTCTTGCCTGGGAAATCCCAGTGGACAGAGGAGCCTAGAGGGACATAGTCTATGGGGTCGCAAAGAGTCAGACATGACAGCAAGTAAACAACAATAATATTAATCCTGTTAATATTAATCCAATAATATTAATAAATAAAATCCTGCCCAGTTCACTGTTTAAATAGCCCCTGCTTGCCCTCAAAAGAGGCAGCTGGGAAAGAATAGACAGCAGGTATTTACATTTGGCTCCAGGATTCTCCACACAAGACCCCACTTGTCCTCTCCACAGTGGGTTGTTTGAAACCACTCCCATTTTCTGAAAAGCTCTTTTATAGATAACTTAATACAGTAGACGCCAGGGTAATTTTTAGAATCTACCTCTGACTTTCAGCACCACAGTGTGAATAAAAAACCTGTGTTATGCTGTGCTCAGACACTGTGACAACTGAATGACAGGCTTGCCTTCCAGCTGGGATTCCATTTTCCTAAAGAATAGGAAGTGTTGGCAGAGATAGGACATAAGAGGCAAAACGAACACACTAAGGGAAAGTGGCCCCCCCACACACACCATATACAAAACAAGCAACACACATTCACACACACACTGTAAAATTCTAATTTCACTCTCTTATGAAACGTGTTTGAGACTATTACCATTTTCTTACCAGCTACTAATTCTTTGACCTCCTTTCACCACAATACTTGGACCCCTCACTTAAGGCACTCCAGTGTTCTTGGTGAATACCATGATCCTTTCTCCGTCTTCACTCTCTTTGATGTCTCTTCAACATCTGACACCTCTGATATCTTTGATTACCCATTCCCAGAAGAGCCTCCTGATTTTCCTTCCAATACAACCATTGGTCAGTAGAAGTCCAAGCCACTTCCTTTTTTAATATTCCAAACAATTTGGTGTGTTTTAAGTGTCTACTATTACTAAATTAAGTGTGAATACATACAAAATACAGTGGCATGATCTCACTCAGAAATCACTTCACAAATCTAAATTTGAAGTTACAAGGCCTACTGTGAGAGGTATGTGACAGGCGTGTCCAGCTTTTCTATCTGGCTTCCATGTTTCCTTCAATAACTCTTCTTCCTTACTTTTGCTACCAGATTCAGTCTTCAGTTCCAATATCAGTTCATATATGTTCCCTTGGGCTACTGATCCTGACTTCTAAAGCCAATGATCATTTCCTACTATGACTACACAATTGACTTCCCAAACCTAACCTCTCATCTAAACCTCAATTCCAATCCCTCCACAGTAATCTACCACCTAAGTCTCAATTCCAATCCCTCCACAGTAATCTCCACCTAAGTTTCAATTCCAATCCCTCCACAGTAATCTCCACCTAAGTCTCAATTCCAATCCCTCACAGTAATCTCCACCTAAGCCTCAATTCCAATCCCTTCACAGTAATCTCCACCTAAGTCTCAATTCCAATCCCTCCACAGTTGCCTACAGGCCATTTAAACCTTCCTATCTGCAAACTGAACACACCACCCTCCCTCTGAGTGGCAAACTAGCTTTCCTATTTCTCCTGTATTAAATCTCAGCTCAGTAAAACCCAAGGATTCCATATGCAGAGAAGAAGGTACCTCTCCTATTTGATGAGCAAATAGGATTTTGAGACAGAGAAATCTGACTGGAGGAGCTTGAAATAAAGAAATCCATCTGAAGGAGATTGGTAGATAAAGCTAGTTACAATGTGATGGATTGTAAGCTGCTAAACCATTCTAGAACAGAAAGTCCTCAAAATAAAAGACAGAACTTTGAGCTTTTAGATGGAAACAGGAGCATAGGTTATGGCAGGGTGGGGTGGGTGCTTCCCTGGTGGCTAAAATGCTAAAGAACCAGCCTGCCAATTCAGGAGATGCAGCAGACACGGATTCAATCTCTGGGTCAGGAAGATCCCCTGGAGAAGAGAATGGCAATCCACTCCAGTATTCTTGCCTGGAACATTCCATGGACAGAGGAGCCTGGCAGACTACTGTCCATGGGGTCACAAGGAGTTGGACACGACTGAGTGACTAACACACACACAGCAAATTAGGAAGGTATCTCCTGTATGCCACAGAGCCAAGTGCTATTTATTAATTACATGCACATCATAAGTAATAAGCTGCAAAATATAATTTAAAATTACATTTCACTTTTATTTATCCCTCTATAAATTATTTATTCTGTGAATTTCTATAAGCAGTTGTTAATCCCAGTATTAAAATAATGTCTCAGGAAATCTCACTATAGTCAAAGATTATCCAGTGGCACCATGTACAGTCTGTCTCATAGATGCACCAGAGTCAGTCTTAAGCAAGTTACTACAGGTCCTTGAGTGTCTTCACAGAAGACACAAAACCCTTCTAAGATTAGACATCATGACTGCTTGCTTTCTCACGTTTTCATCAGACAGAAAAATGTGCTCCTCAGAGTCCTAATGAGTATTACCTTGAGGTAAGATAATCATGATTGGATATCACCACTGGATCACAATTTCTGTTGTGAGAAAAGTAATAAAGATTGAAACTTCCCCTTTAAAAGAGTCTCCCATTCTTACTGTTAGAACATAAGCTGTAGGAAGTGGACTTTCTCTGATAAAAAGCTGGACTGGCCCAGGTTACTCATTCAATTCTATATTTGCAAAGATACTGACTCTTCATGTCTTTCCTCAATTTCCATAGTTCCTTTAACCCCTGGTTTCCATTCCTACAACTCTTTTGAAATTTGCTCATGAAGACTGTTGCTGCTATTGCTGCTAAGCGCTTCAGTTGTGTCCGACTCTGTGCGACCCCATAGTCGGCAGCCCACCAAGCTCTACCGTCCCTGGGATTCTCCAGGCAAGAACACTGGAATGGGTTGCCATTTCCTTCTCCAATGCAGGAAAGTGAAAAGTAAAAGTGAAGTTGCTCAGTCGTGTCCGACTTTTAGCAACCCCATGGACTGCAGCCTACCAGGCTCCTCTGTACATGGGATTTTCCAGGTAAGAGTACTGGAGTGGGGTGCCATTGCCTTCTGTTACTAATAACCAAATTCTTGAGTCCAGTACCCTTTTCTCCATCTTCATCTCTCAATTTTAATCAATATCTGACCCCACTAATGTCTTCCTTTTCCTTGAAACTAATTTTTTTGGGCAGTTTTATTCTGGCTGATCTGCATTTCTTTAGGATATTTCCCTTTCAGTTCCTACCTTTTCCACTCACTAAGAGATTTCCTTTGGTTCTCACTTCTCCTCTCAGTTACAACCCTAGTTCATAGGGCCCCATTTTGTATCTCTCCCTCTCATCCTCCCAGGCTTAAAAACTTGCAGAAATTTTCTCTTACCACTCCTCTGAAATATGAGTTTACCTGATGGAGATTTAATAGAGCAAATGCACTCTCCATAAAGATATCTTTGGACCTCTAAAAATTCAACACTGTTCCCAACTACATTTTCTCCATTTGTATCATTAATGGAAGTTAAAGACACAATTCTCCAAAATGACAGTTTTCACTCCCAGAATTGCTTAAGAAAATGAGCACATATAGTGCCCTGAGCTCTAAGAGATGTTAATAACAGTGCACCTCTGTACTCCTTTAGGATACTGACAGCCGTTTTCATCTGTGTTCAGGGTAAAAGTCTAAGACATTTTAGTAGGACTATCCTTTTTCCATTGGCCAGGACAGTTGCAGACTCTGCTTACGTCTTCCCTGAATTCACCCACATAATACTGAACTAACACTATGATAAAGCAGGAATATACAAGAGTTTACACCTAATAATTAAGATCTGAGCAAAGCCTTGTTGGTATAACTTGAAGGGAAACTTAGTCATTTAATACGATTAGAGAGAAAAAAATGCAAATCATAGTCAACCACAGATCCAGCCTTAATTTGGGGTCTAAGTCATCAACAGTCCTGAAACCCAGAAGCAAAAATTACATGACTGACCCTACCAGAGAACTTCAGTGTACCCTGGTCTCAATGCAATCTTGAATTCAGCCAAAGTTAGCAGCAATGGGCCCCCTCTTAAAACAGCCTTTAACAGTCACCATCATTTCCCTTAAAGTTATTGCATTGGCTCATTGTGTACTTAATTTCGGAAGTCTTTGCTTGGGCCATAAATGTCTTTCATCACTCCCAGTAGTTGCTTCTATTTTTCCTTTTCAGACCTGCAAGTGTTCACTTGGGACTTGAATAATTTCATGCTCAGGACATGTATAAGATGAAGTGGGCTTCTGGACAAAGAACTAGCTCCAGGAATCCCAAAAGTCTGTGGGTGATCATACCAAAGTTTTAATCTTCAAAGTCATGATGACCAAACATTTTATAGCTAAACAATTGGTGTTCCTACACCATAAAATCTTCTTAGTAGGTGACATTTTGACCAAAATGGGTTATTATTTAATCCCATGAGCTCCTACAACTTATGCTTTCAGACTAGGACTTCTGGTTCTGGCTCATTTACAAACATTGACAATTTATGCTCTTATGATGATCCATTTATCATCAACATGTTTCCATCAGAAAAAAAATGCTCTAAATCCACATTTTAAAATGTCTCTATCATTGCAGCATTATTCACAACAGATAAAAGAAACAATTCAAATGTCCATCTATGGATGAATGAATAAAAAAATGTGATCTATACATACAGTAGAATATTATTCAGCCTTAAAAAGTGTGAGAATTATGACATGCTGCAACATGGACGAAACGTTAGGACACTGTGCCCAGAGAAATAAGCCAGTCACAAAAAACACAGCTACTATATGACTCTATTTATATGACTAACCTGGAGTAGTCAAACTCAGAGACAGAAAGAGTGGTGGCTGCCAGGGGCTGGCAGAGAGCAAATTGAGTGATATTGTTTAAAGGGTAAGAGTTTCCATTTTGTAAAATGAAAACTTCGCTGGAGATGGATGGTGTTGATGTTTTCACTACAATATGAAAGTGCTTAATACCACTGAACTACAAACTTTGAAGTGGTAAAGATGGTAAATTTTATGTTACATATATTTTACCACAATGAGGGAAAATGATTCTGGTAATGTATCACTATCCTAGGACAAATGTGTATTTTTCCTTCCTATTGCAATGTTTTCTCATATTTTATATGTTTTTTCTCATATCCCATATATGCTTTTTCATATTTTATGAGAAAACATTGCATCCTCTCAAACACCCCTATTCACACTGAGTACACCCAGGTTCTGATTTCAAATATAATATTTCCAGTCATGGATTATAGTTAATTCCAAATGGTACAGATTGAAGAATGACTTACCGAGCCTTCAGATACAAAGACAAGCAACAGAGTTTTAAATAACCCAAGCTGGTGATAATTTGCCCACCTGGTGTTTGTATTTACTCACCTCACTGAGTAGCCATCTGTCTTTTGTCTAGTGAACTTCAGTCTCATTAACCCCCTTAGCAGCAGATATGATCACAGCCAGTTTTGAGTAAAAGGTGTTCCCAGTTGTACAAAGCACCACAGAGTAATCTGAGTCCAGACCCATGCTTTTAAGACACTCTACTATACAGATGCCTCGATGAAACATAAAAACACTTTAAAATTATAATTTATATTATCAGCAATATATTCCTATTCATTATAATTATTATATTACAAAGACTGCTGCTGCTGCTAAGTCACTTCAGTCGTGTCCGACTCTGTGCGACCTCATAGACGGCAGCCCACCAGGCTTCTCTGTCCCTGGGATTCTCCAGGCAAGAACACAGGAGTGGGTTGCCATTTCCTTCTCCAATGCAGGAAAGTGAAAAGTGAAAGTGAAGTCGCTCAGTCGTGTCCAACTCTTTTCGACCCCATGGACTGCAGCCCACCAGGCTCCTCCATCCACGGGATTTTCCAGGCAACAGTACTGGAGTGGGTTGCCATTGCCTTCTCCAGTTACAAAGACTGGAGTCACTAAATATATCTAAAGAGCAAAATCTGGGATTATTAACAGTATAGTCTCATAAGGGCAAAAATGTGTGAGTCAAATTTAGAAAGCCAATAGAAATGAAAAAAACAGCAAATTAATTCCTTTATAGTAGGAGGACCCCTTATGGATCACAGCCCTGTCATGGCAAAGGGGCTTATGTAACTCAATGAAGCTATGAGTCATACTATGCAGGGCCACTCAAGATGGGCAGGTCATAGTGAAGAGTTCTGACAAAACTGATCCACTGGAGGAGGGAATGGCAAACCACTTCAGTATTCTAGCTGCAAGAATCCCATGAAGATTATGAGAAGGCAAAAAGATATGATACCAGAAGATGAGCACCCAGGTCAGAAGGTGTCTAATACGCTACTGGAGAAGAGCAGAGGGCAATTACTAATAGATCCAGGAGAATGAAGTAGCTGGGCCAAAGTGCAAATGATGCTCAGTTGTGGATGTGTCTGGTGGTGAAAGTAAAGTCCAATGCTATAAAGAACAATATTGCATAGGAACCTGGAATGTTAGGTCTATGAATCAAGGTAAATTGGACATGGTCAAGCAGGAGATGGCAAGAGTAAACATCAATATCTTAGGAATCAGTGAACTAAAATGGGATAGGAATGGGCAAGTTTAATTCCGATGACCATTAAGACTACTACTGTGAGCAAGAATCCCTTAGAAGAAATGGAGTAGCTCTCATAGTCAACAAAAGACTCTGAAATACAGTACTTGGGTGCAATCTCAAAAACAACAAAATGATCTCTGGTCGTTTCTAAGGCATATCATTCAATATCACAGTAATCCAAGTTTATACGCCAGCCAGTAATGGTGAAGAAGCTGAAGTTGAACAGTTCTATGAAGACTTACAAGACCTTCTAGAACTAACACCAAAAAAAAAAGTCCTTTTCATCATAGGGGACTGGAATGCAAAAGTAGGAAGTCAACAGACACATGGAGTAACAGGCAAGTTTGGCCTTGGAGTTCAAAATGAAGCAGGGAAAAGACTAACAGTTTTGTCAAGAGAGCACATTGATCATAGCAAACACCCCCTTCCAACAACACAAGAGATGACTCTACACATGAACATCACCAGATGGTCAATACTAAATCAGATTGACTATGTTCTTTTCAGTTGAAGATGGAAAAGCTCTATACCATCAGCAAAAACAAGACCTGGAGCTGACTGTGACTCAGATCATGAACTCCTTATCACAAAACTGCAGAAAGTAGGGAAAACCACTAGGCAGTTAAGTATGACCTAAATCAAATCCCTTATGATTATACAGTGGAGGTGATAAATAGATTCAAGGGATCATATCTGGCACACAGACTGCCTGAAAAACTATGGATAGAGGTTCATAACATTGTAGAGGAGGCAGTGACCAAAACCATTCCAAAGAGAAAGAAATACAGGAAAGCAAAGTGGTTGTCTAAGGAAGCTTTAAAAATAGCTGAGAGATATGAAAGGCAACAGAGAAAGGAAAAGATATACTCAGCAGAATGCAAAGTTCCAGAGACTAGCAAGAAGAGATTAAAAGGCCTTCTTAAGTGAACCATGCAAAGAAAAAAAGGAAAGCAATAGAATGGGAAAGACTAGAGATGTCTTCAAGAAACTAGAGATATCAAGGGAACATTTAATGCAAGGATGGACATGATAAGGACAGCAATGATAAGGACCTGGCAGAAGCAGAAGAGATTAAGAAGAGGTGGCAAGAATACACAGCAGAACTACACACAAAAAAAGGTCTTAGACCCAGATAACTACAATGGCATGGTCACCCACCTAGAGCCAGATATCCTGGAGTGAGAAGTGGGCCTTACTATGAAAAAAGCTAGTGATGGAATTCCAGCTGAGCTACTTCAAATCCTAAAAGATGATGCTGTTAAAGTGCTGCACTCAATAATATGTCAACAAATTTAGAAAAATCAGCAGTGGCCACAGGACTGGAACAGGTCAGTTAGAGTGAAAAAGCTGGCTTAAAAATCAACACTCAAAAAATGAAGATCATGGCATGTGGTCCCATCACTTCATGGAAAATAGAAGAAGAAAAACTGGAAACAGTGACAGACTTTATTTTGGGGGGCTCCAAAATCACCAAAGAATGTTCAAACTATCACACAATTGGGCTCATTTCACATGCTAGCAAGGTTATGCTCAAAATCCTTCAAGTCAGGCTTCAGCAATAAGTGAACCAAGAATTTCCAAATGTACAAGCTGGGTTTAGAAAAGGCAGAGAAACCAGAAATAAAATTGCCAACATCTATTGGATCATAGAAAAAGCAAAGGAATTCCAGAAAAACATCTACAATTGCTTCAGTGACTACACTAAAGCCTTTGACTATGTGGACCACAACAAATTGTGGAAAATTCTTAATGAGATGGGAGTACCAGACCACCTTACTTGTCTTCTGAGAAACCTGTATGCAGATCAACAAGCAACAGTTAGAACCAGACATGGAATAACTAACTGGTTCAAAATTGGGAAAGGTGTATGACAAGGCTTTATATGGTTACCCTGCTTATTTAACTTATATGCAGAGTATATCTTGCAAAATGGGGGGCTGGATGAATCACAAGCTGGACAAGCTGGGATCAAGATTGCCAGGAGAAATATCAACAACCTCAGATATACAGATGATACCACTCGAAATGACAGAAAGTGAAGAGGAACTAAAGAGCCTCTTGATGAGGGTGAAAAGGAGAGTGAAAAAGCTGGCTTAAAAATCAACACTCAAAAAATGAAGATCATGGCATGTGGTCCCATCACTTCATGGAAAATAGAAGAAGAAAAACTGGAAACAGTGACAGACTTTATTTTGGGGGGCTCCAAAATCACTGCAGATGGTGACTGCAGCTATGAAATTAAAAGATGCTTACCCTTCAGAAAGAGAGGTATGACAACCTAGACAGTATATTAAAAGGCAGAGACATCACTTTGCTGACAAATGTCCCTATAGTCAAAGCTATGGTTTTCCAATAGTCATATATGGATGTGAGAGTTGGACCATAAAGAAGGCTGAGCACCAAAGAATTGATGCTTTCAAACCGTGGTGCTGGAGAAGATTCTTGAGAGTCTCTTGGACAGAAAGGAGATCAAATCAGTCAATCCTAAAGGAAATAAACTCTGAATATTCACTGGAAGGACTGATGCTGAAGCTGAAGCTCCAATACTCTGGCACCTGATGTGAACAGCTGACTCATTGGAAAAGATGCTGGTTTGGGAAAAGACTGAAGGCCAAGGGGAAGAGGGCGACAGAAGATGAGCTGGTTAGGTAGCATCACCAATTCAATGGACATGAACTTGAGCAAACTCCAGGAGATAGTGAAGAACAGGGTAATCTGGCATGCTACAGTCCATGGAGTCATGAAGAATCAGATGTGACTGAACAACAATGAAAGTTATAATGTACAATAAAAATATACTAATCATTAACTATCCAGATAGCACAGAAATACATAAAATATAAACTATTAAGAAGCCATTTACTTAAAATTTAACATAGCTTTTAACAAGTGGATCAAGGAAATGAAACAATTTCAAGAAGAATTATAAAATACAGTAATAGGCATAATTAAGCTGGACTTTATACAGAGAATGCACACTTTTCCACAACATTCACAGAATATTAAAATTGACTTTATTGGTTTTAATAAGGCAGCATTTTTACTCATCCACCCTATAGAATATATTCTTTTCACATCCATCATGAAACTCAGGATGTTAAGAATATTCTTCAGTCCTTAAAAGATCTTAATCCTGAAGACAGGAGTATTTTGTTGCTATCCATGGGGTCGCACAGAGTCGGACATGACTGAAGCGACTTAGCAGCAGCAGCAGCGGCATAAGTCTCTTACAGACCACATGTAAACAAAACTCACAAAAATCTCTTTACACACTTTATCTGGCTATACTAGACTGAATAAAGTTCTCAAAATATGTTCCAATCATGACTCCTGAAGTTGTGAATGTTACCTTATGTGGCAAAAGTTTCTATGCAGATACGAGAAAAGATCTTGCGATATAAAGATTATCTTGGATTATCCAGGTGGACCTTAAATGCAATCACAAATGTTTTTATAAGAGGGAATTAGGAGGAAATTTTACTCCAGAAGAGAAGAAAGCAATAGGACCCTAGGGGCAGACATTGAGCAGTGAGGCCAGAAGCCAAGGAATGCCAGCAGCCACTAGAGCTAGACAAGATGAACAAATTCTCCTCTTTGACTTCCAGAGGGAACGTGGCCCTGCTGATACCTTGGCTTCAGTCCAGTGATACTGATGTCAGACTTCTGGCCTCCAGAATTGTGAAGGAATAAAACTATGCTGTTCTAAGCTATCAAGCGTGTGCTCTAAGTCACCTGCAACAGGAATTGAACACACTGACTTTCTGACAGGTATCCACTTGATTCCTCTCTTGGAGATTCTCAACGTATCAGCAATGATACTATCACTTCCTTGTCACCCAAACACCATGACTGTCTCTCCTTCTTTATAACCAACGTTTGATGGGGGGAGAGAAATAGAGTGAATTTATATCTTATCTCTTTCTTTTTGGGTGAATAAATCAAATTTTTAAAAACCTCCACAAGAGATAACTACATTATCATTTAAAAATGAAATCACCTCAGTTTGTATTCTTGTCCTTTCCTGGTGAGACTGCCAAAAATAAAGAAAGTATCTTAGCAACCTAAAGACAGTGGCGATAAAAGACATGCAGGAAAAGCACAGTGCTTTGGCCAAATCTGTAAAACAATTTCTTATATCTCTTTCTTTTTACCAAAACTTTAGGTTGGTAATACATTTATCACTATAATTTTATTTTTCATTGATATTCTTGATGGAAAAGTGATACGTTCTGTAGATGTAGAGGGTATAATAAAGTCATTTTTATGTCCTAAGACTCAAGAACCACACAATCTAATGTAGTACTTCTTTAAAGATTTCCGCCAACTTGATTTACATGGGCATTAATGTTCAAAAAACTCAAGCTGGCGACTTCAATAAAAAAGTAGATCCTGTATTTCCTTCAATAATTAACCAAAAGGGACATAAAACAAATATTTCTTTTGATGCCAGTATTCACTGTAAGATCTAGTTTGGGTCAGCTCAGTGAATATATCTATGTTTATATTTTTCTTCCTCAATTGTTAAGAGCACTTTCACTGCTATAAAGTAAATAGAAAGTAAACATTGTGGATTAGTCACAGTTTAACCAGAAAAACAGAAACCATTTCCAGTGTTCACAGTAGAAGGAATGGGAACTACACAGGTTCATGGGGAATGGTGAGGCTAAGAGTTAAACAGCCACTGTAATTAACCCTGGCGATGGGCAACAGCAGGAAGGTTTATCATTCTTTTTTGTTGTTGTTGTTATTTGAAAGTTAGTTTTTTTTTTTTTTTAATTTTATTTTATTTTTAAACTTTACAAATTGTATTAGTTTTGCCAAATATCAAAATGAATCCGCCACAGGTATACATGTGTTCCCCATCCTGAAGCCTCCTCCCTCCTCCCTCCCTTATCGTTCTTATACTGTAGGAATGATGGTAAAATGAGCAATACCTGGAACTGAAAGGTTTTGTTGTTGAATCACGCAAAGACACCGGGATTCTTGGCCCCCTGAGGAGAAGAATTCAATCCGGGGCCAGAGACGAGGCTTGATCACTCAGAGCTTTTGTGTAATAAAGTTTTATTAAAGTATAAAGGAGATAGAGAAAGCTTCTGACATAGGCATCAGAAGGGGGCAGAAAGAGTACCCGCTTGCTAATGTTAACAATGAGGTTATATAATCCAAAGAATGTCTGGAGGTTGTAAAGACCTCATCAGACCTACTCCCATAATTTACATTTTAAGATAACACTGTCCTCAGGCAAGATACATCCTTGTAAAGACCAGGTCTACTCCCATAATTAACATTTTAAGATAACAGAAGGTTTAATTCAAAGACTGTCCTTAGGCAGGATATATTATTGTTATATAATCCTAAGGAATGTGGAGAAAGAAAAAAAGTTTGTCCTTTCTTCCTCCTTGAGAATTCCAGACCCCTCTTTCCTTGGGGACCCCTAGACTCCTTATCAACCTGCCTAGGAACTGACTCTCTCAGAACTTTACATTGGAAACTTGAAGCTGCTCACCGTGGAAATGTCCACAGAATGGATACAAACGTCCATCACAGAAATGACAAATGCCACAACCTAGCCTTGGCTGATTGTTTTGCTGATGGTCTAGACTTAGAAAGTGATGGGGAAAGTGTGACTCATGGGGATCAGACCCCTCTCTCCTTGGGGACCCCTAGACTCCTTATCAACCTGCCTAGGAAATGACTCTCTCAGAACCAAGAGGCCAGGATGACCCTGCGGAAACTGGGGTGGGTCTGGACACAGTAGGGGCTAGGGCCACAAAGGGGATAAAAGCAACTAGAGAAGCCATGCAAAGCTGAGAGGAGCAAGGGGTGGTCTTGATTTCTTTCGCATCCAAACCTACTTGTTACCCTGCCCTCCAGTCTTTCACCATGAGCCTGCCTCCTCTTGACTTAATCCTACCAGAAGTCAGCTAGCACTGGAGCCTGGAAAAGTCACCTGCAGGGGATCACTTGCACCCCCGGAGCAGAAGGGAGAGGAGCGAACAGCACTGATGGCAATCAGGCCCAGCACAACTCTGGTAAAATGATTTTGTAACGTTAGATAGTGTAAAATATCATTTAATTCAACCCCTTCATTTTACAGAAAGGAAATGGGATCCAGGGAGATTAAATCATTTACTCATATGCAAGCTTTTAAATTCCAGCACACAGTGTGCTTTTATTAGGATCTACTATTTACTATGAAACTGTCTTCTGTTTTACTGAAGCCACATGGTGAAGAGCTTGGTAGCTGGGCCAATTTCCTATTCATCCCTAGTATCTGATTCAGCACCCAGTGCACAGAAAACACTCAAGAAAATATTTACCAAGCTAATATAAATTAAAAGAGAAACCATAGCCCATCGGCCGATTTAAGGTGGCTTTAAATATTTTCCAATATGGGTTCCTGTGCAAGATAAACAAAAGAGACTGCCAAAGCCACATCTCTTATATGTTTTAAAGAAAGCACACATTCTCATTGGCCTGTGATGGTTTAAGCTCTCTATCATTCAAAACAAGGGCGAGGATATGATCTTCTCTGAACTACCAAATCGGCCTTTTACCTGAAACCAGTGATAAACAAGGATGTCAGCAATGAAAAACTGTATAGATTGCATAGGACAGAGATTTACAAATAAAAAAATAATAAACATTTATGTGGTCATGTGTGTGAGGCGTTGCCTTGAGTGTTTCCCCCACAGCCATGACCATGGAGTAGAACAGAAAATGTAGAGAAAAATATGTCCCAAGAGGGATATTTAAATAGCATGGTGGGTGGTGGGGGAGCTATGAGTAATTCTGCTGTTAGTAGTGGTTTGGAAACAAAAGAGACAAGTCTGCTAGAGATCTTCTGAGTTCTTCTGTTACTGTTCCTCTTTAAAGCTAACGCTGGAAATAAGGAAGGAAGCGGGAGGTAAGCAGAGAGGAAGGAAAGAATAGAGAGAGGAGAGGAGGGGAGAGACCAAGGAAGGTAGACACGGGAGAGAATGCAAATTGAAAACCCATTTCCTGCCTTTAGCCAAACAGTAATAAACATATTTAAGAACTCATTTTGCTGGGAATCCAAGTTAGGTCAAATGAGTGAAACTCCAGCACTATCTAAAATATTAAACTTGTTTCCTTCTTTATTCATAAAAACATGCATTGAATCAACATACTAATACCCGACAGAAGTCAAAGAAACTACAGTTCAGTATTTAGGGAAAAAGAAAATACCATTTAATTTGAAGTGAAGAGAACTGGAAAGATGAGAAGATGGCTAAATAAAAAGGGTTTTCCTTGAAATTACAATTATTGGGGGATTTTTTTTTTTTTTTTAGAAAGCATCCTAGGCATTGGAAGAGAATTTCTGATCCTCAGACCAGTCATCAGTCACCTACCACTGACTACTTATTTAGGGCTGAAAGGAAAGGAGATCAAACACATCAAACACGTAAGAAAGAAGAAGGAGAAGGAGAAAGTAGGGGAGGGGGAGGAACTAATCTGTTTCAACTGAACTATGGAAAGTAAAGTTCTGTTCAAAATTGTTACGAGTAGTCACATCAGGGATAGATGTAATGGTAGGTTTGCCCTTCTGTAAACAATTTTAAAATATTAAATTTTTTTTAATTTAGGATTTTTTTTCTAGGTTACTGAAATAAAATGAAATTGTTAACTAGTTGATACATTAAATAAGTTTGTTTTCAACAACTGATGTTAGTGGATTTAGATCAGGAGAATATACGTAATGGATTTAAGCTGAAAAAAATTAATATCAGACCTCAAAGTAAGTGGAGTGGTGCTCAGTAGTATCTGACTCTGTGACCTCACGCACTGTAGCCCACCAGTCCCCTCTGCGTGGGATTTACCAGGCAAGAATTAAGTGGGCTGCCATTTCCTTCTCCAGGGGATCTTCTTGACCCAGGGATCATACTCAAGCCTCTTGCATTTCCTGCATTGGCAGGCGGATTCTTTACCATTGAGCCACTTGGGAAGCCCAAAGATGAGTAACTTAAGGCAATTTCAGCTACATCAAGGTTTTCCCTTTCTTTTCTTATTAATAAAACTACAATTAATTGTGTTACCCTGCAAATAAGTAAATAAACTAAGAAAAATCAGGAGAGGAAATTCAAAATGCATAAAACAGGATAAATTCAATTTAAAAAGTGATGTTCCTACTTTACTTGAGTGCTGGCCAAAAGATATCATTTTTTAGAAGAAAGGCAATATCAGAATTTAAACATTTTACAGTCTGTATTAGAAAGATATATCATCATCTATCTAGTATGCTTGCCCAAAATATTCTGTCTAAATATAATCATGAAGAAATAGTCAGGCAAATCCAAGTTAAGAACAATCTGTGAATGGAATAAGCTGGACTCTGTTAACATAAAAACATAAAGGAAATTACAAAGGCAGAGAAATTGTTCTTCCTCTCTTACATGCATAGGGTAGGACTGTACTTCCAAGGCCCTAGGGGTGGGTGGGGTCAGGTGGACTAATTCCAGCTGAAGATAGTGGTACTCTGGCTCACTCTGGGCCAGAGTATTTAACCTTAATGAGAAATCCACCATCATTTTCTCTTTTCTTCAGCACAGCAGATGAGGAATTTTCTAGGTAGTAGCTGCCCTATAAAATTAGTTTCTGAATGATCACCATAGGTAAAGATTTCCTGCCTACCCGTGAAGGGTAGTATGAGCAAGCATGAACACTGGGACGAGCAAGAAATACACACTTGTTATGTAAGCACTGAGGTTTATGGATTTCTATTTTTTCTACCAGAGAATTAACTAGCCTATCCTGACAGATAAATTAATCAGATTATAGAATATACTTGTGAAAGATGTGTGCTTCAGTCATTTGGCACCTTATATAGCAAGGGAATGGCTGCTGCATGTATTGCTTAAATGTTTAACCCAAAACTTCCGGTTTAGATGAACTCCTGAGTTCATTGTTCATTAACATTATAAGCTGTATATTTGTATAACTGTCTTTCTGTAAGCAAGATATTTCTACAGTTCTTTATCAGTTCAGTGCAGTCGCTCAGTCATGTCTGACTGTTTGCGACCTCATGAATCGCAGCACGCCAGGCCTCCCTGTCCATCACCAACTCCCGGAGTTCACCCAGACTCACGTCCATCGAGTCAGTGATGCCATCCAGCCATCTCATCCTCTGTCCTCCCCTTTTCCTCCTGCCCCCAATCTCTCCCAGCATCAGAGTCTTTTCCAATGAGTCAACTCTTCGCATGAGGTGGCCAAAGTACTGGAGTTTCAGCTTCAGCATCATTCCTTCCAAAGAACACCCAGGGCTGATCTCCTTTAGGATGGACTGGTTGGATCTCCTTACAGTCTAAGGGACTCTCAAGAGTCTTCTCCAACACCACAGTTCAAAAGCATCAATTCTTTGGTCCTCAGCTTTCTTCATAGTCCAACTCTCACATCCATACATGACCACTGGAAAAACCATAGCTTTGACTAGATGGACCTTTGTTGGCAAAGTAATGTCTCTGCTTTTCAATATGCTATCTAGGTTGTTCTTTATAGAATTATACTAACATTATATAGATCATTCTTCATTTATCTTTAGAACTTCCCTGGTGGAAGGCTGAGACTTTGCTTCCCAATGCAAGGGATACGAGTTTGAGCCCTGGTCTGGGAGCAAAATACCTCCCACATTCCTCGGGGCCAAAATACCAAAACATTAAAATAAGAAAAGCAATACTGTAGTAAATTCAATAAAGATTTTTTAAAATGGTCCACTTTATTTATCTTTATTGGTTCTGAGCAACTGGAATAAGAAAGAGTTACTAGGAAAACACACAAATATAGCCTTTTGAAAGGAAAAGGAAAAGTTCTATTTTGTAGTAACATTAGTCCCTTTGCCAATTAAATGAAGATAAACTATTAAAATTTAATCTTAGGGAATCCAAGGACTAGAAGCTAATGGACAACACATGGCTAAAGAATACATTAGCTGAACTTTATTCCAGGAGTTGCCACCATTAACTGTGTGATTGTAGACAAATTACTCAACTATGCTGAATTTCTTTCATATATGTTCAAGTTTACTTCAGGCCAACCAGGCCTAAAAGAAAAATCAAACTCTTGTCAATCCTTTTGCTTAAAGAATAAAATACCATATGTGGATGTTATTTATACCTCCACTTTTTTTCAAAAAGGATTTAAAGTAGATTCCATAGTATTTAACATGGGGAAAAACTCTCAAGTAAACCCATCTAGCTTAGTCTACAGACAGATTCTAAGAATACCAAAATTAGACATTATTTTTATCTCTAAATTTTCAAGGCAGTTGTTAAGAGCTGTGATTAAACTACCAAAGGAAGGAATCTTAGAGCAATAATGAATATTGACTACAAATTAAGCTGATGCTCACATATTCTGTCTGGTGATTTGAGAGCCCACTTCTCCTTGTACACTATAATTCAGTGGAAAAAAACAGCATACACAAAGCAAGTACTTCAGAATAAGGAAAATTCAGACTTAAAATGAGCTGTCGATGTAATGTGTCATGTTAGAGAGGAATAATGATTAAAATATGCCTTAAGGGCTAAGTACACTTTTTCTGTTAAAGAATACTACAAAGGAGAGGGCTTCAGGGAAAACAATTTCGTTAAAATGGCCAAATCAATGATGCTTACAGGAGTTTCCTGTTCTTGACATCTGAGTCTTATTATAATGCTCTATTTCCTGTATTTCTTTGCCTAAATAGAATCTTGCTTCAGGCAACTTTTTGTCTGAACTTCTATGTGTAAAACCAGGGACTTTTTATCAGATTATTTCTCACTGGCTACTTAATGATAACAAAGCAATGAAACAGACTGATGCCCTGGGTTTTGCAACGGATTGTCCCAGCCTATCAGTTAGTTACAGGCTTCCCTGGTGGTTCAGATGGTAAAGAGACTGCCTGCAAAGCAGGAGACCTGGTTTCGATCCCTGGGTCAGGAAGACCCCCTGGAGAAGGAAATGGCAACCCACTCCAGTATCCTTGCCTGGAAAATCCTATGTTCAGAGGAGCCTGGCAGTCTACAGTCCATGGGGTTGCAAAGAGTTGGACACGACTGAGCAACTTCACTATAACTATCACTAAATTGAGAATGAAGAAAATGTGGTTTTTAATCTTTGTTCTGATACAGCTATGTGGCCGTGATCAAATTGCCTGAAGATGATATTTGATAGGCAGAAGAGAATGTACAATTTCTTTTAACTTCTTGAGAATTAGTTTTAGCCTTCTCCTTTGATAACTTGCTCAGTGACTCATAAATACCAGAAAATTATTTAAACTTGACACAATTCATTAAATGAGTGACATTTTCTGTATTCAGTTGTTATAAGCTCAACAAAAATTTATTGAGGGTCTTTTGAATTGTGGATACTGTGTCTGAGCAAACTATTTTAAATGATGTGCTTGTGCAAAATCCTTTCAGTCATGTCCGACTCTGTGCGACCCAATGGACTGTAGCCCACTAGGCTCCTCTGTCCATGGGATTCTCCAGGCAAGAATACTGGAGTGAGTTTTCACTCCCTTCTCCAGGGAATCTTCCTGATCCAGGGATTTAACCTGTGTCTCCTACATCTACTTCACAAAATAAGATATATGATGTTCAATTCATTAGCCATCAGTAAAATGCAAATCAAAAACAAAATGAGGTATCACTATATATATATCTAGTAGATTGTCTAATATTTTAAAGCTGCCTATATCGAGAATTGGGAAGGATGTAGAGCAACTGGAACATTCATACACTGCTAATGGGAGAGAAAACTGTGCATCAGTTATGAAGCTAAACACACACTTATCATGTTACCCCAAAATACTACTAAGTGTTCACCAAGAGAAAACAGCTGCCCATACAAAGACTTGTACATGAGTGTTTACAGTAGCTTTATTCATAACAGCTGAAAACTGGACACAAATATACAAGTAAACTGATAAACAAATTATGTTGTATCAATTAGTAGAATACTATTGAGCAGTAAAAAGGAATGAACTGATGATATACTCATTGACATGAATGAATCTCAAAGTCATTATCCTAAGTTGGTGAAGCCAGACACAAATAAATATGTACAATATGATTTTATTTGCATGAAATTTTATCATGGAAAATCTAACCTATAGTGACAGAAAACAGACTGGGGTTGCCTGAGTTCAGGAGTGGAAGAGGATTGACTAAAAATGCACAAGGAAATTCACTGGAGTGATGGGAATATTCTATATCCTGATTGGCAAAATGGTTACAAGGATGTATGTCTTTTTCAAAACTCAGAGCATACACTTAAAATATGGACTGCCAGATTGCCAGGATCTTCTGAGGGAATAAACAATCCTTGGGGTAAAGTTACAGGAATTTCAATAGAGAGACCATTAGTAATATAAGAGGAATTTTCAGAACCCATGAAATCAACCTACAAGAGAAAGAGAAAGCTTTTATCATTTAAGTCTAAAGAGCAGAAGCCTGTTTAAAGGACACCAGTCATGAACTTGAAAGAGAAACATTTTTTAGACTCTCAAATGCCAGAGATACCAAAATCTGTTTGGCAAAATGAAGAGAATAAAGGGGTCAAAGAAGAAGCAGCCAAGTCTTCCCTCTGCCTCCTAGACCTCCAGTGCCCACCCATTTTCCTGGAAAACTTCAACTACTGAATCAAGACCATAAGAGTCTATTACCTATAATCATCATGGGAGCTGTTGCAAATACCATTTGGTAATGAGGGAACATTTTCCTACTGAATAAATTTTAAGGGGGAAAACAAGAAATAAAAATAGAGCTGTATTTTAATTAGTGTTTGCTATGCCAAGGTGATTTCAAAACAAACAAGGTAACCACCAACCATCCCCTGCCCCCAAACTCCTCTTCTCTGGCTCCAATCAGATTGCCTAGAAAATCTTGAAGCTTCCATCAGTTATAACAGAGAATAGTGTCATTTTGCTAAAATGCAGATGCTGCTGTTCCTCTCTTTGAAATGTATGTAACTATTAAAAATTAAAATGGTAAAGAGAGAAACTTAATAAGACCTTATGGAAATGGTGTGCATGATTTAGGCTGCAAGTAACAGCTGACAGTGTTAACAGAGTTAGCCTTTTTTTGTTCCTCTGTGTACAAAATGTAAAGAAGGATCGAAGTTCTGCCCAGAGATAGTCAAGACTCGACATTACTATATCCAGACTGGAGTCTATCCTCTGAGAAGAGAGGGGAAGGACGAATGGATTGAGAGAATTGGTAGAGAGAAGAAATTGAAAACAAAAAAAGGAGGTGGTGGGGGAAAGGATGGGTGGAATTCCCAGATTCCTGACGGAGACTCTATTGGGCTGGCTGGTAACACGAGAAAAGTTTAAAAATGTTTGTACCATCCTCTAGACCCCAAATACAACTCTTTAGAGATGCTGTGTAGCCAAATTGACTAACAGAAGTCTAGATGATCTGAAGTCCCCGTAATATTGATCCCTGGTCCTATGCCTCCTACCCTGAGGACTAGATCATTGAATTATGAATAATTTAACAACCAAACACCATGTTTGACTGTGAATATTTTTATTATAACTGGAATCAGTGAAGAGGTTGCCTCTCTCAAATCTTATCAGCAGACACAAAAAGATGTCAGTTGGCGACTTGTCATACACAAAAAGATGTCAGTTGGTGGCTTACCAGAAAAGTGGCTAGAGATCATATGAATCAACACAGAAACTTATCACAAACGGAATATGGCATGACAATAATTTCAGAGTTTGTTGTGTTTTACATTTCATTTTTTAATATTATTTTTAATCTTATCCTTACCCATAAATATGTGGGAAGTATATGAGACATAATAAAACAAGTACGCAAAGTCACATAATACTTAAAATCAAAAATTATTTCAAAAGGGATTTCTAAAAGGGAAATAGATCTTCTAACTAGGGTATGGAAAAATGAACAAACAAACAAATGTAGTTTTCCCTCTAGCTGAGTCAGGGAAGAGTTACGGTGCCTGATAACCACTGGGTTAGGTTCCAATCCTTCAACAAGTCCATGACCAGCTACTTTGGCTCCCCTGCCAAGAACTGGGGAAAACAGTTTGAGCTAAAGGTGAGCCTGAGCTATGGCCTGCACCATGATCAGCATAAATGGAAACACCACATAGTTCTCAGTTTCCTCCGGAACTTGTAATTCCCCAATTAGTGCAAAGTAGGGTTGGAGCTAGACCTTGATCATTAAAAGTAAGATAAAGATGCAGTTATGGCAATTCCCCAAAAGGGAAATAAAGCAAAAGTATACATGATTTATTTTCAGTTTCCCCATTTAATTTGTGAGGGGGAGGAGAGAAAGGGGTACATTAAACTTATCAGATTGCTCTTATTTTTCCCTAGAACTGATTAATGGAGAAAATTTAGAGGTTTTCTAGCAGGACACACTCCATACCAAAAAACATTCTCTGATTTTTACATTAAATTTCAAAACATACACGCAGCCTTTTTTATGGTCTTCTTACTCTGGTTGATGCTTCTATTTCACATTTTCAATCATCAAGTCCATGGGTTCTTCCTTTTAGATAATTCACATTTTGGTTGCAGCATGTTTCACATTATTCAATTACTTTCTTTTTTCTACCTTTGTAGTGGGGACACTCAAGCCCAGGGCAGCATCACACATACAAAAATTCACTAAGGACTCTGCTGTCCTGTATTTCTCACAACATCTGGGTCAGGTCCCCACAAAGCAAGGTCGTGAGAACGACCGCCTTCTGTGTTGCTCTTTTTCTGGCCCTTAGGGAAATGTGGGTCCTTAAGTTGAAGAAGGTTGTAGTATTTATAACAAACATACAGAGATTCTTATCACTCCTGCCCATACCGTTTTAAAACTTTGTTATAACTGGCCTGAGTTCCTGCCTGGCTATGCAGTAAGAGATTACTTTGCTTACACTGACATTTTTCTAGAAAACCTCTGAAGAGTCTCATATCCGCCTGCCAATGCAGGAGACGTGAGTTCGATCCCTGGGTCAGGAAGATGCCCTGGAGAAGGGAAGGGCAACCCACTCCAGTATCCTCACCTGGAGAATCCCATGTACAGAGAAGCCTGGTGGGCTACAGTCCATGGAGTCACGAAAGAGTTAGACATGACTTAGGGATTATTAGTGACTAAAGAACAATAATTAAGGAGATAGGTTGGAATAGTTGTGAGAAAAAAAACACAGCTGAGGAAAGGAAAATTAAAGCAAAATGAACTGAAATTAAAAACAAGTGCCTTAAAAAAAAAAAAAAAAGATCAATTTAAAAAAATGTTTTGTTTCTTCTTGCTTTCACTTCATTTCCCCATATGGCTTTCAATATAGAGAAATCAGCCAGTAATGATATAATATGTGATTTTTAACTTTATGAAATACTCACATTGCTTCATGTTTTAAAAATATATTTTATATCTTAAGAAAGTGCATACCTTCTCTACTTTTTGTTTAGCAGTATATACACGGTAACTCCACCGTTAACAGGAGGAAAATATTTAGTAAAGATCAATATTGTGAGAGAAAGCTGCTCAGTCATGTCCAACTCTTTGCGACTCTGTGGACTATTCAGTCCATGGAATTCTCCAGGCCAGAATACTGGAGTGGGCAGCCTTTCCCTTCTCCAGGGGACCTTCCCAACCCAGGGATCAAACCCAGGTATCCCACGTTGCAGGCAGATTCTTTACCAGCTGACCCACCAGGGAAGCCCAAAGATCAAACTGAAAAGTAATGAAAAATAATAATAAAACAAATGAAAATCTGCTTTTATCTAGTTCCAAATACCCCTTTTTACTTTCTTATGCTATTTATTCCAATAATACATGTTTCCACCTTATTCTTTATAATAACCTAGCCTTATCTTATTTTTAATTGTAAATGTCCAACTCCAATTCTATCTTGCATCACAGAATTGGGAAATTACAAGTTCCAAAGGAAACTGAAAACTATGTGGTGTTTCCATGTATATTGATCATGGCTCAGGCCATGGCCCAGGTCCAACTTTAGCTCAAACTGTTTTCCTCAGCCCTATTCCCCAGTGCTTGGCAAGAAAGCCATAATAGCTGGTCCAATGGTCTGGCCATTGACTGGATAAGGGATTGGAAACTAAACCAAAGAGAACGCATCTCTGGGCTGGCAATTTGCCAGGAGGAGTTATGGTTCAAAAGGCTATGCTCGACGGAGGTGAAAATATTTAGCTGAACCTGGAAATATGCCAGGAAAATTGAGTGACTAACTGGTCAGCTGCAAGAGAGGAATGGATAGATCCACAGAAAAAAGCCAAAATTCCATGAAATAAAGATCATGATGGCCATAATAAACAGAAAGCAAACATCTGGGGCTATTTGGAACACAGCCAAGTTTTCTAGTCCTCAATCCACTGTGTAAATTCTTCTAATAACCACCTCTCATCATTCCTAAAGAAGTTCAAGTAAGTTTCTGTGACTTGGAAGCAAAGAACATCCAGCATCCTTTCTATCCTTCATCATCCCCCATAGCACGCCATCATACATCTCTGCCTAGTGGTCATGCCCATGTTTAAATATTTCCTGTAGAAATTTACCACTTAAGTTAGCCCAGTATATTTCTTGGTAATTCGGTTATAAAGCCATTTCTTATACTGAGTAAACTTTTATTCCCCTGAATCTTACATTCTCCAGCTATCTAAAGTTTCGTGGAACTATTCATCATTCTGATTACTCTCTTCTGAAAATGTGGCAGCATATTTTTCAGTTCCCCATATTGTGACTTTCAGAGCTGAAGACATCTGTCCATGTGTGGTATGACCAACACAGGGTGGCCTGGACTATCACTTTCCTTGTTCTGTGTAATATATCCCAAGTACTATTGGTTAAGATTATTTTCAATGACATTGTTGAATGATTTTAAATTTATTGTTAACCAACAGCACTAAAAACTTATTTTAATATGAGTTTCAGATAACTCACATATCCCTCTTCATGGACCTATGTAGTTGGTTTTCAGATCCAAGATTAGGATATTTATGAGTTAAATTTTATCTTTGCTAGACTAAAATTTTACCAGTTTCCAGTTTTCCAACAAATGTCCCTGACCACCTACCCCAGCCACTTATGATGATTTAATCCTTTCAGTCAGTTCAGTCACTCAGTCGTGTCCAACTCTTTGAGACCCCATGAATCACAGCACGCCAGGCCTCCCTGTCCATCACCAACTCCCAGAGTTCACTCAGACTCACGTCCATCAAGTCAGTGATGCCATCCAGCTATCTCATCCTCTGTCGTCCCCTTCTCCTGCCCCCAATCCCTCTCAGCATCAGAGTCTTTTCCAATGAGTCAACTCTTCGCATGAGGTGGCTAAATAAAGTACTAGAATTTCAGCTTTAGCATCATTCCTTCCAAAGAAATCCCAGGACTGATCTCCTTCAGAATGGACTGGTTGGATCTCCTTGCAGTCCAAGGGACTCTCAAGAGTCTTCTCCAACACCACAGTTCCAAAGCATCAATTCTTCAGTGCTCAACCTTCTTCACAGTCCAACTCTCACATCCATACATGACCACTGGAAAAACCATAGCCTTGACTAGACGGACCTTTGTTGGCAAAGTAATGTCTCTGCTTTTGAATATGCTATCTATGTTGGTCATAACTTTTCTTCCAAGGAGTAAGTGTCTTTTAATTTCATGGCTGCAGTCACCATCTGCAGTGATTTTGGAGCCCAAAAAATAAAGTCTGACACTGTTTCCACTGTTTCCCCATCTATTTCCCATGAAGTGATGGGACCGGATGCCATGATCTTCATTTTCTGAATGTTGAGCTTTAAGCCAACTTTTTCACTCTCCACTTTCACTTTTATCAAAAGGCTTTTTAGTTCCTCTTCACTTTCTGCCATAAGGGTGGTGTCATCTGCATATCTGAGGTGATTGATATTTCTCCCAGCAATCTTGATTCCAGCTGTGCTTCTTCCAGCCCAGCGTTTCTCATGATGTACTCTGCATAGAAGTTAAATAAACAGGGTGACAGTGTACAGCCTTGTAGAAAATGTCTATTTCATTCACTTGGTGCCTCATTTATACCACTTAATCAAGTTATTTATTCTTTGGTGAAGGCTGACTTCAAGGTACAGAGTTGCTTTATCTAATTTTCTGTATCTAGCAAGTACTATACTCAAAAACTTTAGTTGTAACTAATAATGATCACGAAATTAATATTTTGAGAATATCCAGTGGGTCTTATCATGTTTATCTGGTCAACACCTGTGGGCTTACATTTACGTGACAGAGAGGGCTTATGCATTGGAGACTTGTGCATTATTTCTCCTCATTATGGAGGATGAGTGTATAATTCTTTTGAAACATAAGTGGATAATTTTTACTTTCAACTGCTAGTATTATGGATATGCTTTGCATCTATTTAAAACATTTCTAGTGAACCTTTGTAAGACAGCACTTGTCACAGATGGCTGAAAGGGTCATTTGGCTTGTGTTTTCAGTTTTTTAAAATTCTCAGATTTAGACATCAGTTCTAAATGAAATTGTATCCACAGCAACAGAGATACACAAAGTGGTTAAATTATGTCAGTCAATAAAGTTTAAAACACCACTTCACTTTCATGCATGAAGAATGAATGTATTTTAATATAACCTACTTCCCAGGTGGCTCAGTGGTAAAGAATCCACCTGCCAATGCAGGAGATGCAGGAGATGTGGGTTTGATCCCTGGGTTGGGAAGATCCCTTTGAGAAGGAAATGGCAAACCACCCCAGTATTCTTGCCTGGAAAATCCCATGGACAGAGGAGCCCTGCGGGCTGCAGTCCCTGGGGTCAAAAAGAGTCGGGCATGACAGAGCACACACGAGCCTAATTATTGTATGAATCACAGAATGATAATGCACTGTATTTTGGAGTTAAAGGAAAAGCATTAATTTGTTAAACAGAAATATTTAAGACCACATCACAACTTTGTGTCACCCTGTCTCATAATTTATTTATATTTTCTGATATCCTGGTTGCATTAATAAATGGAGATGAGCCAGGCCTTTTTCAGTTTCACAGAGGCCCTCGAGGCAAATGAGCATCATAATCTCATTATTGAAATATTCTCCTGATGGCCCTTATTTCTGGCCACATTAAACTTATTCTCACTTAAGAGCAAGGCTTTTCACAAGCTGATTCCTCTCGAGACTGTTTCTTCCATTTGGTACATTTTTAATAAGAAGCAGTAATTGTACAAATCACTGTGCTAGGTTCAGTGAAGGAAAAACAATATCATCAGCAGAACAAAATAAATGTGATCCTTTCTCTCAAGGAGTTTATCATTCTCATAGTTAGGTCCACAATTACCAACAGCACAAAGTAAAGAACTAGGTATTGTAGTTTAGGAATAAACAAAATTACCTGAGATCAGAGAGAAGGGGCGGAAATCAGATTGAGAGATTTGGGAAAAGTTCCATATTTGGCCAGCTCCATATACTATGGGCAATCCTGCCTCTGTCATACAGTTCTTTTTGGTCCCTTTGTTCCCACTTCCTGATTTTCACTCTATATGCCATTCTTGGTGAGAAAAAGTATTTCTGGCCCACATCATGGGGGAGAAGGCAGTGCCCCATAGCACTCTGTAGATTTTTTATCTAATGGTGTTCAAGCTAAGGAGGGATGGAAGACTTAAAAAGCATGGATTCTTGTTTATTCTTTAGTTAGTATAGCAAAGTGGGAGAAGGCAATGGCACCCCACTCCAGTACTCTTGCCTGGAAAATCCCATGGACGGAGGAGCCTGGTGGGCTGCAGTCCATGGGGTCGCTAAAAGTCAGACACGACTGAGCAACTTCCCTTTCACTTTTCACTTTCATGCATTGGAGAAGGAAATGGCAACCCACTCCAGTGTTCTTGCCTGGAGAATCCCAGGGACAGTGGAGCCTGGTGGGCTGCCATCTGTGGGGTCGCACAGAGTCGGACACGACTGAAGTGACTTAGCCTCAGCAAGAATTATGTTAGAAAGCATCAAAACACACTAATTATGAAGTCATAATAACAAGGTACCACAAGAATATTCCTCAATAATGAGTAATATGGTGATCACAGAATAAAATTGTAAGAATTATTTTGGAAGATGATAAATCCTATTTTAAAAAGAACACATATTCTGTTTACTTAGCCAAAAGTATCTGAGCAGTCCTTCCAGACCTCTAAAGACTGAGTACCCCCATCTCTGGAAAGTTAAAAGGCAAGAAGAAAAGTTTATCTTGTTTTAGACTGCACATTAAGTCTCTACCAATGCTAGTAGAATTAACAATCTAATACTGTGGAAATCACTTTTATTAAAAAAAAAAAAAGCATCCATTTTTATTTTTTAAAAAAATTACTTGTCTTCTAGACTCCTTTCCAAAATTGAGGAAAATGTAACTTCCTAGAGATGAGGGTTGAAAATTATTGTCTTTAGTCACAACAAAACCTGAACCTTAATGCCAGAAAGAAATCAGGTTAGCCATCAGGAAGAGCTTTGTAAGTTCAGATTTCTGCCAAGATAAAGCATTCTCTGATTATTTCTAAGAGAACTAGGTGCTCTTAGAGGTCAGTGCTGCAGTGCATGGGGTTGCAAAGAGTTGTATACAAATGAGCAACTGAACAATAACAAGAAGTCTGGACTGTAACCAAATAATAAAGAAAAGTAACAATTCTACATGAGCATAGTATACTATTTACATAATTGTACAATCTGATAAAAAACTCAAATTTAGGCTTTCTACATTCCTGAAAGTCTGACACCCACGGCCTTTATCTGGGGCTAAGAGAGACTCAAAAAACTGTCTACATGCATGTGAATATGCACTTTTCCTCTACATCAAACACTGTCTAATCTGAGTAAACTGTAGGGTCCTAAAACACTAACTGCGTTTACCTCTGCATGGAGGGATTTCAAGTGATTTTGTTCTATTCTTTCTTCTTCAGGTTTTTTCACTGATAATATAGTATTTTTTAAATTAAACAAATAATATTTTTGAAATGAATAAAAAGAGGTTGTAGGAAATATCATTAAAATAGTATAAAGAAATTTCAGTTTCCAGTCCAGCATATGAGAAGCTGGAATATGCCACTTCATCTTAAAAAGAAAAAAATAACCAAATTGAAAAATCAACAATTTTTCTGAGAACCTTCAGAGAAGTGATGTCACAGAGCAAACCACTGTCCCTGAAATGAGACAGACCAATATACAGGGAATCACAAAAGTCCATGGGAACCAGTGCCAGGAAGGGAAATCTGAGCTATAACTGATGCATTTCTGAAGGATTAGCATCTAAGAGATAAAAATTCCAAAGGACCCCAATCATCAGGGGCCCCCACACTTTTGTGAATTTTACCTCCAGAAGCTCAACCAAGTTCTCATAATAAATACTGGAGAAAAATCTCCTCTTGCTTCTTGCAGGAGGAGGGAGAAAGAATCACTCCAGAGCATTAAACACTCCAAGCATCTTCTTTGCAAGGTCTGCTGTCAAGATAAACTGTTTAACCAGAGCCTAAAGTGCTAGGGTTTTAATAGAGCTTAACTGACCTGAGGGAAGAAAATACCTATTTCCAGCCTACTATAACCACCAACTTTCCCCTAAGGAGAGGGAAGTACTAAGAAGTGCATGTGGAGTTCCCAATCCAGAGGTATAGGCTTACTAAAAGACTGAGACCTACTCATAGGAGCACAGAATGCTTCACCTCCCCCATCTTCACTATCACGTTACTAAATGTCTATTTACAAGAGTTCCTTTTACCCAGTACATCATGTCCAGCTATCAAAAACAACTGTAAAACATACTAATGAGTAAAAAATAGTCTGAAGAAACAGAGCAAGTATTAGAACCAGATTCCAATATGGGAGGAATGTTGGAATTATCAGATCAGGAATTTTAAAACCACAATTAAGATGCTAACTATTCCAATGGATAAAGTAGACAACGTGCAAGTACAGATAGCCAAGCAGACAGACGGGAATTCTAAGACAGAACCAAAATAAAATGTAACAGAAATGAAGAATGCCTTGATGGGCTTATTTGTAGATCAGATGTGGCTGAAGAGTCTCTGAGTTTGAGAATATCTAAAGAAAAACCTCCAAAATTAAAAAAAATAATAAAATTTTAAAAAGACTGAAAAAATACTTCATCCCAGAATAGAATACTCCAAAAAAGTGGGACAACTATAACAGGTGTAACATATGCACAATAGTAATAACAGAAGGAGAAGAAGAGGAATAGAAGAAATGTTTGTAAAAACAATGACTGAAAATTTCCCCAAAGTTAATATCAGACACCAAATCACAGAAACAGGAAGCTCAGAGAACACCAAAGAGGATGAATGCAAAAAACTACTGCACGTAACAAATATAATTTTCAAACTACAGAAAATCAAAGATAAAGAAAAAAATTCTGAAAAAAAATGGAAGGGGGGAAAAACACCTGGCCTATAGAGGAAAAAAGTAAGAATATACCCAACTTCTCCTCAGAGACAATGCAGTCAAGAAGAAAGTGAAGCGAAACCTTTAAAGTGCTGAGAGAAGAAAACCTAACCTAGAATTCGGCACCCTGTAAAAATATCCTTCAAAAGTGAAGGAAAAATAAAGATTCTCAGACAAACAAAAATGGAGGGATTCTCGAGCAGACCTGCCTGGAGAAGCTTTTAAAAATTAGTTTTTTAGGGAGAAGAAAAAAGATATGTCGGAAACTTGGATCTGCAGAAATAAGAGAGGAGCACTGCAGAAGTGAATACTTTTATTTTTTATTCTTAATGGATCTAACAGATGACAGTTTGTTCAAAATACTAATAGCAACGATGTATTCAATCATATATGCTAATCTGTGTCCTATTAGAATGGCCAAAATGTAGAATACAGACAATTCCAAGTACTTACAGGAACTCTCATTCACTCATTGTACTTGGAGAATACTCAATATGGTCAGGATATTGTTAACTTTGTCATAGAGTGTTGGATTCAATTTACTAATACTTTATTCAGGATTTTGAACATATATTTTTTAGTGAAAAGGCTGTAATTTTCTTTCTTTTAACGTGTTTACACCCAAATTAGGGTTACTAATTCTGAATATCTCAAAACTGAAAATGTTGCATTAAAAAAACCCCCACAATTTTAAAAGAAAAAAACTGGGAGAAGATACATGCAAAATACTGTTGGCATCCCAGATATATAAATAACTCTCACAATAAGAAAAAGACTAACAACCAAAATCAAACGGGCAAAGAATTAAAAAATGAGATTAACAGAGGACAACCAAAATATTTAATTATATTCATAAAACATTATACAAAGATCCACATCACTATATATTGTTAATACAAATCTATACAATAATTACATACCATTTTAAAACTCACAAGAACATCAAAAATTTAAAAAGAAACTAAGTCCTGATGTTAACAATGCAGAACAGGAATTCCATCTCTGCTGGTGGAAGTGTAATTGGGGCTATCAGTTTCTAGAGCAGTTTGGAAATATTTAGTGAAGTTAAATATATGCAAGAACTAATTCCTAATAACTCTACTTCTAGAAAAATGGTCATTTAATATGCTCCACAAGAGTGCAAAATTAGAAATAATCTTAAGGGCTTCCCTGGTGACAAGATGATAATGAATCCACCTGCAATGTGGAAGACCTGGGTTCGATCCTTGGGTTGGGATGACCCCTGGAGGGGGGGCATAGCAACCCACTCCAGTATTTTTGCCTGGAGAATCCCTACAGACAGAGGAGCCTGGTGGGCCACAGGCCATAGGGCCACAAAGAGACGGACACAAGTGCGTGAATAAGTACTCAGCACAGGAGGATGGCTAACTGAACTGCTGCTGCTAAGTCACTTCAGTCGTGTCCGACTCTGTGCGACCCCATAAACAGCAGCTCACCAGGCTCCCCCGTCCCTGGGATTCTCCAGGCAAGAACACTGGAGTGGTTGCCATTTCCTTCTCCAATGCATGAAAGTGAAAACTGAAAGTGAACTCGTTCAGTCGTGTCTGACTCTTAGCAACCCCATGGACTACAGCTCACCAGGCTCCTCCGTCCATAGGATTTTCCAGGCAAGAGTACTGGAGTGGGGTGCCATTGCCTTCTCCGAACTGAACTAGTGAGATAGATAAAATGAATATGCTGTATCTACATATAACATAATAATATTGGAAACAGTATACTGGGTAGACAAACAATAATGCTAACAGGAAAACAGTGCAGTTTGGGACCATCTTTATAAATCTTGAAAATATGCATATCGTTATATGTTGTTTGGGCTTCCCTGGTGGCTCAGCTGGTAAAGAATCTGCCCGAAATGCGAGAGACTTGGGTTCAATTCCTGGGTTGGGAAGATCGCCTGGAGAAGGGAAAGGCTAACCACTACAGTATTCTGGCCAGGAGAATTCCATGGACTATATAGACCATGGTGTCGCAAAGAGTCAGACACAACTGAGTGACCTTCACTTCACTTCATATAGTGTTTACGGCTGCAAATGAATGAATTAAAATATAAAGCATGGCTACAAAAGATGCACACAAGCTTCATGAATTAGTTGAGTCTAGCAATGAAGCGAAAGGAATGGGGAAGAGCAAAGGGATGTCTATTGTGGCATTAAATGCTTATTTTTGCAATGTGAAAAAATATGACAAAATACTAACTCTTGTTACTTTGACAGTGGAGAATATATGAAGTTTATAATTCTCTTTAGGTTTTTCTACGTTTTTAAAATGTTTCATAGTTTTACATAAATATTTATGAAAAAGAACCTCTTTAATTATTTGATAAGTAGATGTTATATTACCATTCTTACAGTCCCTGAAACTGTTCTCTAGCTATTCTCTTTGTGATTGAATATTCTCTGGGCCTGTTTCCTCATCTTAGGGTAACAGGGGTGAACAGAGGGTCATTTAAGATTCTTTGTGGCTCAGATACTCCAAGTGCCTTTTCTTTCCCATCCCCTGACACTCCTCCTTACCCCCTTTTATGGTTCAGTAACTGACTCCACTATCCTTCCATCTTCCTTTACTTAAGTCATCTATTCTGAAAAGTTACCCAGCGACATCTGACAAAAGCATTCTTAGTAAACAAGTTTGCTAAAACTTTAGAAAAGTTTTTTGTGTATTTTCCATTTAAAACTCTTAGCTTTTCATGGCTTATCTCTGACCTAAAAGAAGTAGAGGGAGCAGGAGAAGGTGGCAATAGAAAAGAGGCTCCGTAAGTGCCTTCTTACCTGGGTATCAGATTCCAGCCAAGGGGCAGCTAATTTGGGAATGGACTAGAATGAGGCCATCTTAACTCTTTGTGCCATCTGGGCAGGTCAGCGTGGGCACAATAAACTGTACTTTGTAACTGGAGGTTGAGTGGGAGGGTTAAAAAAAAGAAGAGGGAGGGGCGAAATACGGGGAGAGAGGGCCACCCTCTTTCAGAAACAAACACCCTGTAGCATCTCCGCCTCAGCAGGAAGGTGCGTTTGTCTGGGCAAACCCGGAGGGGAAAGCGCCTCGCCTGCAGCGGCCAAGTGAGTTGGGCCGGCAGCCCGCGGGGAGGTGGGGCGAATTGCTTCCGCAGAGCCTCAACCCGGCTCTCTCCCGGCGCCCTGACGCCGGGCTCGGAGGTCGCGGAGGAGTCGAGGACCCGCGCCCGCGAACCTTCCACCCGCGGAAGACCCGGGTGCAGCCATGGGCTACCCCGGGCGGAGGCCCGTCATCCCGCCGCAGGTAAAACTGGAGATGGGACAGGTTCTGAAGGCAGGACCGTTCAAGTTTCCTTCACCTGCAGGAGTTCAGCTGCCTTTACCTGCAGGAGTTCAGCTGCCTTCACCTGGGGTCTTGATTTAGCACAAAGATTGAGGGCAGGAATAGAAGGGAGCGGAAGAGGATGAGATGATTAGATAACATCACCTACTCAATGGACGTTAAGTTTGAGCAAATTGGGAGATAGTGGAGGGCAGGGAAGCCTGGCGTGCTGCTGTCCATGGGATGGCAGAGTCAGACACGACAGCGACTGAACAAGGTTCTCCAGGAGAAAAAAATTTGCCTTGATCTTTTTTTTTTTTTGGTCAGGCACTTTTCAATATAACCCCTTTCGTTTCACACACACACACAAAAATCACATTTGCTCCCTGGGAGATCCTGTACTCTAGGAGTTCATGCAGCAGTCCACGAACTTGGCACAGCTGTAATCAGCACATTTTAGGATGGAGTGTGTTCAGAAGCTCTGCATTACTAGATATTATTGTTACTTTTTATTATTATCTTCATCTTCTTACCGTTATTGACATCACTTGTTATTATTACTAATATCGTGTTAGTCTCCTACATTGCGTATTTATTTTAAAATGTTCAAAATTTTTGATCTAAGTCTTTATTCAATCGCATTTTTATATACTGAAATAGAGCCATCGAGATGACAGAGAAACCCTGGTTTCTGAACATAAGCACAAAGGGAAAACTTGTCGTCAGTCTGCTGCCGTTTTTAATGTTGTCAACTCAATTATAGGGTCTGGTATAATAGGTAAGTGTTTTTTTGTTTTGTTTTGTTTTTTTAATTTTTCAATGAAAAGGCCAAATTTAAGACATTTATTATGTTGCTAGTATTCATAGATTATTTTTAAAGGAAAAAAATTTAAATTATAAAATTGGTAATTTTTTTTTTCGTAAAAGCCTTCCTGTTTTCCAGTGTGCACACCATCAGTCTTTTATACTAAAGATGGGGTGGCAATTCACACACTGTTTCTACATTTGAGAGTATCCTCCGTGTGTGGTAGATTAAGGTGAAGCTGCAGATGGAAGATAACTAAAAAATTTTTTCATGGGCTGTATATCAGTTGATAATGTTACCAAGTTTACTTTTTTCCCTGTTTCTGGAATGTCTACTGTTACTTGAATCATCTTTCTATAACCTTTTGGAGGTGTAAAACCTCCAGATATTTGAATATATTGCAGATACAAAACTTTAATGTGAAATGTAGCAATCTTGTGAAAAATCAAATCCATGTAATATTTCCTTACCCATTCAAAAAGTATTAAAATTTAAAGTCCAAACTTATTGTGATATATTAATTTTAACTGTAATCAATAAATAGAAATTGTTTTTAAATGGATTTTTAAAACAAAGGAGTCAAGTAATCCGAATTCAAAGAAATGAACAGCTCATATTTTCCCAGTCTGAAGCCAGGGGTAAATTTCTGGCAAAATTAAGTGTATTACATTATAATAATAAAGGCAGCTTTTTTTTTTTTTTCAGTGCTTCTTATTCTTTTTGTTATTTGAAAACATCCAATTTAAGGTAAAACTGAGACAAATCAAAATCCTGCAGATGCTCCTTGAGACTTACTTTTTCTCTGTAATGTTTTGACATCTTAGTCACAGTCATCTGGATTGAGTTACTTCTCTTAACTTTCTCAAATTGATGTGTTTCTTGATTTTATTTTCCATATATAGACAATTTTTTTCATATGGTAGATAAAATGTAGGAACTGACACAAAGTAATAGCAAGTAGGGGCAAAGATTTGTTTGAAATTCTGCCTCCATGTGCTGTGGAGGTGTAGGCAGAATCCCAGAGTTAATTCCTAATATGAATACTTGAAGCTGATCCATGTCAGCAACCTTGAAAAGTACCTCTTAATTAGGCTCAGCAGATTTTTTAAAGGGGAAGGTTTTCAGGGAATAAAGTATTCTGGATGGAAATAGTTTATGTACATTTTATTTTAAATGTTTCATTGTACATAATCTAAAATTCCCCATTTCCCCCCAAAAAAGTTTATAATAAATAATGTTATATACTCACTTCAGCTTTATAAAAAATACCTTTACCTACTTATTTTTCTCTCCTTTTCCTACAGAGTTGCCCATCTTGACCCCAGAGTTAGTCTTTCCTCGAATCTCATAACCTTTCTATTCTTTATTTTCTAAGATTTTTTTTTTTTTTTGGTGTGGACCATTTTTAAAGTTTTTATTGATTTGTTACAATGTTGCTTTTGTTTTATGTTTTGGTGTTTTGGCTGGGAAGTATGTGGAATCTTAGCTCCCTGACCAGGGATCAAACCCATACCCTCTGCATTGAAAGGTGAAGTCTTAACCACTGGACTGTTGGAGAAGTCCCCCAAACCTTCTATACTCATCATTGTCTCTGTTTTCCCAGCCAGCCTGTAAGGAGAGCTCTGAGTCATTACTCTCCACATATTCTAAGTCATCTGTCCCCGCACCCTGAAAGTGAGAGTCGCTCAGTCATGTCTGATTCTTTGCGACCCCATGGACTGTATAGTCCATGGAATTCTCCAGGCCAGAATACAGAAGTGGGTAGCCTTTCCCTTCTCCAGGGGATCTTCCTAACCCAGGAACTGAAACCAGGTTTCCCGCATTTCAGGCAGATTCTGGTAAAACCCCAAAATGAACATTATTTGTGTGAATTGGCATCTGTTTATCATGTGATGCTTTCTTATCATATTCTTCTACCTCATAAACTCACTCTGTTGACATGTCCTTAATTTACAACATTTTATTCTGTAGTAAATATTAATATGCTAACATTTAATTTTAGTATTCATATGCACTGTTTACAACTATCTCATATAAATATGTTAATATTCTTAACTGATTATATACAGTAATTGGGGAAAAAACCTATTTGTATGTTTTATTCATGTGATGGGTGGCACATTTTTTTTTCCAGGATTGCCTTATTCAATGAAGCAAGCTGGCTTTCCTCTGGGAATATTGCTTTTATTCTGGGTTTCATATGTTACAGGTAAAAAATACTATATAACTGCTTATTCCTGCAACTTAAATTATGCAATGATTGTTTTACACAAACACACATACACATCCCCCGTAACTGAATTTCCTAACTAAAAAGTACATCAAAGAATCCTAGAGAATTTAGACATTTATGACTGAGGAGATTTACTTTTCTTGCTAATCCTCTGAACAGATTAGAAGAGTGTTGTATATTACCAGGCCTAAATCCTTTTCATGTGCCATTTTCACTTTCTGCCAATAGTGGTAGGTGGAGGAGTCATTTTAAAGACTGATTAAGGCTGAGACTGTACTCTGAAAATATAGATGTTAGGAATTCCTTTCCCACAAAAAACATGGACAGGTGCTGACATGGACAACCTTTTCAAGCTCTGTTCATGCAGGTGGCACCAAGAGCCCAGGTTCTCAGCCAGTGGGGGTCCCCACACCACCACCCCCACCCCTGCCAGTCTTCAAAGGCAGCAGTAAGGCACTTCTGTATCCCTTTTGTCCTGCTTCCCACTTTTCATGTAATAAACCTATGTTTGGCCACTTCCCCATCTAAGTACAGACTTTACGACTAGTCATCTTATCTTACTGTGTTTGCACCCCTGCCCTGTCGTCCCCCCAGTACCCCTCATGACAAACACAAAGGCTTTCCTCTGCCTTAGGATCTCTGTGACACAGACAATCCTCCCCAGCTCTGCACTGGTGGCTGCTGTGGGCTGCTATGTGTGATCACCTAGCTGCCTTTTACCAGGTGATGCAAAACACCTCAGTGGTCCCCTTCAGTGGAGTGGCAACCCGGGCCTCAAGAGTGTCACCTTCCTGTGAGGCTATGAATCCCAGCCATCATTTCCCCACATGACTGCTAGAAACCCCAAAGCTGGCCTCCTTGCCTCCAGGAGGGACCCACGTGTGGTGCAGTTGGAGCTGCAGAGTGCGACCTCTGCCGGGCTGGGCTGCCTCCGGTCTCCACCAAGACTTTGTCCTTCTGAGCTATGCCCCTGGCTTATCTTTTCACTCTCCATCTCCTGAGAAGCTCCCTTAAATCCCATGCCCAAGAGTCTCTGTGTTAACTCTACTTATGGAGACTCTAAGATGCCATCCCCTATAAAATCTCAGTCTTCCAAAACCAGCCTGTAACTCAGCCATCTTTCCTGAGAAATAAAGTGAAGATTGCCTCAGAGCCTACACTCCCTTCCTCCCTGCTGTCTTCTCATTACCCCCAACCCCCCAAACCTAAGCTGCTTTTAGCTTCTACAGCACTTAATTTGTAGCTTAAGTAATAGGAAATCTGTAACTTGGTGCTTATTCAGAGTTGCTGGTGTTTAATTTTTATGTTATTCAAGAGAACATTTAGCACACTAAAAAAATCCCATTCAAGGATTTACCCATGTTGTTTTTAATTTCCTGTTTCCCAGTCAATCAGTACAAACAAATAATTAATTTCCTCCCAGGCATAATAACCATGGCTTATTTAAGTGCACTGTGAACATTTGCACACATCATAAACCAGAAGGTAGAAAAAAAATTAAATATACATCACCTAAAATCTCAACCAACACTTGAAGAGAATGAATAGTTTCTTAAAGCAAAGTCACATTATGCATACACAGATCAACTGATGCTGTATATAAACCTACAGCAGTGTCTAGAAGCAGACCTTTCCCAAGTCATATATTACAAAATTACTAATCAGTGGAAATTAGTTATTCTTATTAATTTAGTTGCATGATGAAAATCCTTGTATAGTTTTGATAAATAAAGGATGACCATGCAGAAACAAAACAAAAAATTGTAGACTATGATTCTTTTTTAAAGTTTCTTAATTAGGATTCTAAGAGCAAAATCTACAAATAGGGTTATAATATTGAGTTATTCTTTAAATTGACACTGTAATTATATAATTGTTTGTCTCTACAATTATTCTTTTGTCTTTTTAAGGCCTTTGTCTTTTTAATGAGATATGTTCAGTTCAACAAATGGTGTTTCTAAGTTCTGTTTTCATGTTTGTGAAATGTTGGGGAAAAAGAAAGAATGGTAAATATTTACAGCAAATGATTTTTAATTTGCTTTAAGGTTCTCATATTTGTTGATTAGAGTAAAATAATTTTTATTGTCTAAGCCTATGTAGTGATGTAAAAGAAAATTCACCTGTTGAATAACATAGATTCATTCATGGTTTATCTGTGATTTGCATATAATATATTTAAAGCAAGATCAAAATGTTATAATGAAAGGAAATGTTATAATGATTGATATTTGAGATTCCTAAAACTTTTGAGAGATTTATTTATAGCCTGTATTTTACATGTAAATGAAAGCATCTATTATTGACTAAATTCTTAGCAAATTGTTACTTTTAAGCAATACATTTTGAACTTTGGTAAAATTTAGCAGTCTCATTGCAACCACACAGTTCTTCATCAAAACTTCACAGCAGCTGTGAAATTGGTTACCTCCTATTACCAGTCCTCACTGATTCTCTTCCTTGGCCAGTAACTTGCTGTTTAATTTTCCTGCCTTTAGCCTATATCTTTAACTTTCTGGTCTCTCCTTCATATTACTGCAAGAGTTATCTTTATAAAACCTCAGCCTGATCTGTTATTTCCCAAGTCAAAATGTTCCAAGACTTTGTTATGACCACAGGAAAAAAAAAACCATTCAAATTCTTTCGTGGTTCAGCACAGTTTGCACTTCTAGTCTCAACCCCTACTAATCTGACGTCTCTTTCACCATGTCACCGTCACTGCCTTGTGTGGCACTTGGATTTTAGCCATTCTGTATGATTCCATTACCCACATATAGACTATGCCTTCACACTGACTGCCTATGGATAGTCCCCCTGCTTGACATTATTTTTTCTTCTCTACCCGGTAAAAGCCTGTTTATCCTTCAGGACACTACTCAACTCTTATGTGAAGCTTTTCCTACTGTTAAACAAAGGATATAGGATAAATTACTATGTCATTTGTGCTTGTAGAATATTTTAAAATTTATTTATTAGGTCACTTATATTAAATTTCTATCAGATATGTAGACATCTAGCAATCTTGCTTTGCTGATCGTTGATTCATTCAATAGAGTTTTACTAACACTGCTGCCATTATAGCAATAAAGAACATTTTTCTTGCCACGTGAAGCTCACAATGTAGTATGTTAGGCAGAAAAAAAAACACATAGTTGTGACCTTCATAAAAAATACCATAATATAAATATGTGCGTGACAATAAGGATTCTGGCATTAAACCTAGCCTCAAAGGAGCCGGCATGTTTTGGGGAGGAAAAGACCCCTTCACTGACTGTTTATGAAAAAATGTGAGTGAGCAAAGAAAATAGAAGGATGCTCTAAGCTGATGGAAATGTGGAAATGCAAAAGAGAACGTGTAAGTCATTCTATCTGGCTAAATTATAGGGTTGATGTTGGTAAGAGGGAACATACAAAGTTAGAGAGGCTTGCAGAGGCGTTTGTGAAGGCTCCCTTGTAATGATAATCATTACCATTTCCTGATGACTGGCCTGATGCAGCCACTATAGTTAATCTTTCTGACTCCATGAAGTAGGTATGCATGTTTTACTTTTTATGAAGGTGGAAACTGAGACTTTGGCAGGTTAAAATGATTTGCCTAAGGTCAGCATTTACTGCCGGAGAAGGCAATGACACCCCACTCCAGTACTCTTGCCTGGAAAATCCCATGGACAGAGGAGCCTGGAAGGCTGCAGTCCATGGGGTCACTGAGGGTCAGACATGACTGAGCGACTTCACTTTCACTTTTCACTTTCATGCATTGGAGAAGGAAATGGCAACCCACTCCAGTGTTCTTGCTGGAGAATCCCAGGGACAGGGGAGCCTGGTGGGCTGCTGTCTATGGGGTCACACAGAGTCGGACACGACTGAAGCGACTCAGCAGCAGCAGCAGTTACTGGCAACAGAGTTGAGATTTTAGTTAAATGCATATATGGATTCTGGGGCTAGACTACCAGGGTCTGAGTCCTGCCTCTTCCGTATGAGCTCTGTGACATTTAGCAGTTTGCTTAAGCTTCTGTGCCTCACTTTTCTCATTTGTCAAATGCAGGATTGTAATAGCACCTACGTAGGGTTTTAGTGATGGTTAAACATGTCAATAAATATAAAGCATTTAGGAAAAGGCTTACCCACAGAAAGTGTTGTTAAGTATTTGCTAGTGTTTTTGTGGTTGTCATCATTACTGTCATTCTCATCAGATTCCAAATGCAATGCTTTTTCTAACATCACATGCAGCCTATAGAAAATAACTAAAAAATAGCAAAAGTTTTCATTCCTTTAGCATCTGTAGCATGCCAGGCATTGTGGTAGGCATTTAAACATCATCACATCATCCTCATAGACTCTTCAAGGTTAGGGTATTGCCTTACTTTTCAAATGAGATTCAGACTTTCATTCAAGATCCCACAGCTAATAAACAGTTTTTCTGAGAAAAATTATGAAAAGAGTTGATTTTTATTCAAAATCATTAGAGGATTTTCCTGGAGGATTTTAAGCAGAAGACATGGTCAAATTTATGCTATGGTCATATTCATCTGGTAAGAGAGAAAATGTCTGGAAAGTACTGGTAAGGAGAGGATGGTGAATGAGAGAACTATTAGGAGTTTTTGCAGTAATCCAGGCAAGAAGTAATAGAGGGGTAAGCCCTTAAAGCAGGTTAGAGATTAGACGTGAGGAGATACAGTTGGATAATTTATGATGCAGTAGTTAATGGATTTAGTGGACAAAGGAAAATAGAAGCTGGTGGATAATGAGAAATATAGTGTGACTCTCAAGTTTCTCTTGATACTATTCACAGTTTGGAGAAATATGAATGCAGAAACAGGCTCCAGAACAAATATATAAATTAGAATTTGGACACCTAAATCAAGATGCCTACAAGATCTTCAAGGTAAAATATTTACTAGACAGCTAGATACAGAAATCTGGAGTTTTGGGAAAGTCCTGACTGGAGATGCAAATTCAGGAGTTACTGACATCTGTGTGAAAATTGAAGCCATGGCCGTGAATAAGATCACAGTAAGACATCTGGAAGAGTGAGGGGAAAAAAAAATCCCAGAATCCAGGATTTGGAAGAGTTAAAGAAACTGGTGAAAAAACTAAGTATAAATGGCTCCAAAGGTAGGAGGAAATCCAAGAGAAACTGGTGTCAGAAAGGAAAATGCTACTGAAAAGGCAAATACAATTAATATGTAAGAGGTTTCGACTGGATTTATCAACTTGGAGCTCATTGATGAATTTGTTAAAAGAAATTTCAAAGACGTGATAGAATCAAGGTGGAAATGATATTGCACCGATTTGTATTTTCTTCTTTGTACTCTAATACATTTCCGAATAACTTAAAAGACCAAAAAAAAAAAAAAAAACTTGTAATAGAAACATGAGCAAGACTAAAAAGTAAGAATTTGTTTTTCTTTTTTCTTAATGTAATTTTCTTACACTAAAAAGTAAGAATCATACCTTCTGCACAGTTGTATATCCAGTAGAGTTGCAGTATTATTCTCTAGGTATTCAAAAAGCATTGAGTTAAATGAGAGAGAGACTAACTTTTCATTATACATTTTTCTATATATTTGTATCTTCAATGTCAACTCTAAAATTGGAACTTAAATCTCTAAACAGTAAATTTCAAAAAAATTCTTAGAGTAGCCTGTTAACCATAATAACGATAAAATAAAGATATTGTACTCTGTTATAAAACAAATTATCTGATTGTCCTCAATCTATTTTTTTTCTGAATGTTTCACAGCACATTTTATTCTCAGTCTTCACATGTTGAATGCCTGTGAAATATTGGATAATCTAACTTCTGTTGCTTGAACATTTGAGCCACATCCTGTTAATAGTTGTTGCATTGGTTGTGTTAGGAAAGTGAAATAGGAAACTGAAGCTTTAACTTTAGTCTGCATACCCTCTTCTGTCTAGTTCATTGCATGGATATGTTAAGTCTGTTTGCATCTTGATTTAAAAATATATAACTGGAAGCAGTACAGTTTCATGAAAGATAATGTTTTAAGAAAATAAAGTAAGCCTTGCCATGGTAATTTACTTTAGCACTGAACTCTTCTTTGAAGCCTGTATTTTTCTTTAAGTCAAAATATATTTTTAAAAACCTTTATGTTAAATCTAATCTGACATTTGTTTAATGGTTATTTTTGCCACAGATTTTTCCCTCATTTTATTGATAAAAGGAGCTGCCCTTTCTGGAACAGACACTTACCAGTCTTTGGTCAATAGAACTTTTGGCTTTCCAGGATATCTCTTACTCTCTGTTCTACAATTTTTGTATCCTTTCATTGGTAAGGATGAATATGAACATGAATATTATAATTACTTTCATAAATACACAACCATTTCTGAATAAAATAATTTTAATAGTTGTTAGTCATTAAAGAATACTAATAGTTGTATTTTCCACACTGAGTGTTTAGCTATTTTTCCATTGTTTTCTGTTCCTTTTGGTCTGTTTTCTAAGTATTTCATTAAAATAAAGTAAGATTGCTTTTCACTGGATTAATGCTTGTAATTCCCTAGTTTGGTGAAGAATATTAGGTTGACCAAAAAATTCATTTTGATTTTTCCATAAGCTATTATAGAAAAACCCAAACAAACATTTTTGACCAATCCTGTAGAATGATCTGGGAATAAAAGTAAATGAGAGAAATAATAGATTTCTTCTAAGCTGAAATTTTTTTGAAAAGCTAAGGATTTGTGGAAGTCATGTCCAAGATAAGTTTGCACCCAATACTTCTAAAATAAGTAATGTGTTAACATTCACCAATGGCTGAATTGATTTCATTTTAAAAATTAATAACACAGAAGCTGTTATTCAAACCACAAGTTCCTTATGTCTCTACAGAAGGCTAAGAATATATTTCCCCCAAATATTGCTTTTGAAGTCTTCACAATTTTCTATTATTTTTCCTCACTTTGAGTAATACATGTGTTCCTAAAGAGTGTTTGGCACTGAACTTTAATAACACAACAAAACACATGTTTTTAATATAAATTTATTTATTTTAATTGGAGGCTATTTACTTTACAATATTGTACTAGTTTTGCCATACATTGACATGAATCCGCCACTGGTGTACATGTGTTCCCCATCCTGAACCCCCCTCCTATCTCCCTCCCCATCCCATCCCTCTGGGTCATCCCAGTGCGCCAGCCCCAAGCATCCTGTATCATGCATCAAACCCGGACTGGCAATTCATTTCACATATGATAATATACATGTTTCAATGCCATAACAAATCTCATTTTAAATGCCTACCAAAACTCACTATTATTTAAAGATGTTCTGAAAAGAATCAAAGTGAACGTCTTTGTAATATAAATTGATATTCTCCCACAAATCTGCTGTCTAGTTATTTTTAAAGTCTTAGGTATTTGCAGTCAAAGTAAATATTTGAAAGTAAGCTTATGCCACTATTAGAGAAGTGATAACTGTTTACTTTCAAAATATTCAAGGTGAAATATATGATGACTTATTGGTGACTGTTATTTTAATTATGTTTTTAGCTATGATAAGTTACAACATAATAACTGGAGATACTTTGAGCAAAGTTTTCCAAAGAATCCCTGGAGGTACGTCAATATATTTATTTTGTATAGTTATTTATATAATCATAATAATTTGAAAGTAAATATTTGCAAGGGGAGGAATTGGATGACTTCAGATATCCAGTGATATCTATGATCCAATCTGATTCTAAAGTATTAATCCACTTTTATGTATAATTTAGCTCTAATTTAGCTATTTAAATATTATTATTTATGCTACATAAATGCTACATATCATCAATTCTCTGTGTATCATTTTTTCATGTACTATTTATGCTACACCATTTTTTAAATAAGCAGGCTAACCTTTGTCCCCATTATTTGTATTACAGTATAATTTAATGTAATAAAACTAACCATTTTTCATGTATACTTCTGTAAGTTTTGACAAATTATCCAGTCATACAACCACAGCCATAATCAACATACAGAACAATTCCATTATCTCCCCAAATTTTCCTCATTCCCCTTTGTTGTCAAACTTTCCCTCATCTCCAACGGTTGGGAATACTGATTAGACTTCTCGTCCTGCTTTTCCTTTTCCCAGAATGCCAAAGAAAAGGCATCTTGTAGTAGCTAGCCTTTAGGGGTCTGGCCTCTTTCACTTAGGATATTAAATGTGTCTGGGGGTTTGTTAGTGATGTACTCCTTTTTTTTTATTATTTGCTGAGCAGTTTTCTGTTATATAGATATAAACAGTTTATCTGTCATTCAGTTGAGGGGCATTTGGATTGTTTCCTGTTTGGCTTGATTATGAAAAAGCCTCTGTGTACACTTTAGCAGACCTTTTCAAAGTTTGCCACAGCTCCACTCCCCGTTCATCCTTTCACCATATCATGGCTATTTGAGTAATTTAGAGATTGTGAGTCTTTTTGTTTTGAAAGTTCCTCTTCTAAGCCACATAATCTCCAGTAGGAAATATACTCTAGACAAAGGAAGGTAGAAGCAGGAAACCTGATTTGGAGGCTACTAAAATAATGTAAATGCAAAATACTATAACACTATTTGATTTATAAGTTAATCCTTGATGTTATTATTTCATAGAACCATGAATAAGTTTCATAGTTCTATGAAACTTATTCAAGACTGTAGCCTATCAGGCTCCTCTGTCCATGGGACTTTCCAGGCAAGAGTGCTGGAGTGGATTGCCATTTCCTTCTTCAGGGGATCTTCCCAACCCAGGAATCGAACCCTAGTCTCCTGCATTGCAGGCAGACGCTTTACCGTCTGAGCCACCAGGGAAGCCCTTATAGTAATTGCCATTTTTATAAATAAATATTTGACTACTTGGGTCACTGGTATATTCATATCTATAAACACTATATAATAATTGTTGTATTTCAGTTGATCCTGAAAACTTGCTTATTGGTCGCCATTTGATTATTGTGCTTTCCACGGTTGTCTTTACTCTGCCTTTGTCCTTGTATCGCGATATAGCGAAGCTTGGGAAGGTAATTTCTACATTTTAAATACGCAAAGAGATGCACTACGTTACCTGCATTAACTTTGTAAAATTACTGCCTGTATGACCAAATTCTTAATTACAGTATTTATCTTTAGTTACTTACACTTGTATTAGAGTAAACTTTGTTTGATAGTTTATCTTATTTGGGAGAACTGATAGTTAAATACTTGATGAGTATGAAATGAATAGGTCCCTTTCTTTTTCCTTTTTTAAGGCAGATATTCTGATATCAGACAGAACACTTTAATTTTAGAAAATATTAAGAACTGTATTAAACCAACTCTATTTACTGAAAAAAAAATCTATCATTTTTTGTAGATAGTTTAGACAATTTAAAAATAAATTAACTTTAATGAAGTAAGAATGAAACAGTTAATTTTTTTGTTGTAAATTGGCTTTGTAAATGGCTTAATTTTTTTTTAATTACAATGTCTGTTCTGCCCATTTTTATCCAGTGAATTTAAATATCAGTATATTGATTGATTAAGAATCTGGCCAATATTTATGATTCTTATTGCTAAAGAAAAATGGTGATTTATTTGTAATAAAACCAATCAAATAAGTATTCAACTCACCACATATGCTTATCTCTATACATTAGCCTTTATCTGGCTGTATTTTTCTCCCTCACTCTCATAAAATGTTTGTATTTTACCCAAAATGTTATTGGTGTTGCATCTACATTATGCCAAGCATTCTGAGGAAAAAAAATTTTTTAGAGAGCGAGTCATATTTTTTCAATCTATTTTGAAAAATCCAACAGTTGATTAATTTTACTTTTCACTGTGATGTTGTTATGTATACGCAGTGGTGAAGTCCCTCCTTCCAGGCAGAGCTGAGAGTGGGGATGATATTCCAGTTTTCTGCCCATGCTGTCTTCTTTACATTACAGGGATCCAGAAATAAATAAAATTGTATTAAAAGGGACTTTTTGGGTGAATTATCTGAAATATATGAACTATTTCCCATTTCTCATGTTCAGTATAGACATAAATGTTTTCTTCTGAGAGCAAAAGGCAAGGCATTTATGAGAAGAAAGCTAATATTCTATCATATTGATAACATTTGAACATTTTGTCCTGAAATGTGCCTTACAAATGTCATACTGAAGTATCCCAATGCAAAGCAGAGTAGTTAGGAACACTCATCTGGAGTCAGGCTGTGTATCTGAATTCCCCTTCGGCCACTTTCTTGCTGTGTGACCTTGGGATTTTTTTCTTAATATCTCGGTGGATCAGAGGACTCGTAATAAAACCTGCTCTAGTTTAAAACTAACAACCCAAGAAATAAGATTAATGACAAATGAAATAAAAGCAATTTTATATTTTTCTTATCAGATAAAAAATTCTAAAATGTCTTTATTCATTATAAAAAATTGAATAGAAACACAAATTTAATGTAATGAGTGAACATAACACACACAGGCCAGTTTATATTTTAACCTGTTGAAATAGTAACAGAAGAGAGAGAAAGTAGCAAAGAAGACTCTGGAAGCGCAGCTGCTGCTACTCAGTCATGTCCGACTCTTTGCAACCCCACAAACTGTAGCCCGCCAGGCTCCTCTGTCCATGGGATTTTCCCGACAAGAATACTGCTGTGAGTTGAACCCATGTGTCCTGAGTCTCCTGCATTGCAAGTGGTTCTTTACCACTGAGCCACTGGGACAGACCAAAGGGTGAAACTGCATAGGAAAAATGGACTAATAGAGCTGGAAAGCAGAAGGGAAGAAGCAGAGGCATCCCAAAATGTGTATGAGTGGGTAGGTGTGCGGGGATGTTGTGTAGGAAGGGCCAGGGTAAGATAGACAGTAGCAATAAGCAATTATAGATAGAAGAAAAGCACAAGTCAACACTAAAAACCTGACAAAAAGTGAAAACATAACTTCACTTTATGAAATAATCATATTTGGTACTTGTTCTATTTGTGGGAAAAAAACTAAGAGTATGATCTGATAAAAATGTACATGCCTGAGATTATTAACAACAATTGGTAAGAATGAACTACTAAAGAAGTATATCCTAAAAGCTACATAAATTTAGTCAAGTAAAAAGTAAATCACCTAATATTTTCAATTACATTGTCTCTTCTAAACTGATGCTATATCTTTACATTTTCTTTTGCAGATCTCTCTTATTTCTACAGTTTTAACAACTCTGATTCTTGGAATTGTAGTGGCAAGGGTAGTTTCACTGGGCCCACACATGTAAGTTTCCTTGCTTTACTGGTTGATATTTGACTTATACCCATCATTTAGGCTTTCAGATGATATACTATAAATGCAGAAATACAAAATTATGATAGTACCAGAAGCATCATTTAACTATTTGATGAAATGCAAGTATGATTACATTAAAGTAGACCTACATTTTCCCTTGGACCCTGCATGGCTGATGAGATTAAACCATGTTTACTTATCATTTTAATAATCTGCTCAAAAAATTAAAATAAGGAAGGGATTTTGAATAGTGAGAAATAGGAACAATTTAGTGCAGTGGTAGAAAGCAGAAGGAGGGAAGATGATAGAGGGTAGAAATTTCTGTGTCTATCCCAGAGTTAAATATGTTCTTAACAAAATATTCAACAGTCTAGGCTAAAATGAGAATGATAAAGAATATAGTGAATGTTTGCTCTATTAAATAAAATACAATCACCTTGAAAATCTCTTTTTTCTCTGCTCAGATTATGTTATTTTCTTGTATTAAAATGCTTTATCATTTGTGAACTGATAGTGATACTTGGTAGTAATATTTGTTTTTTTATATTATTTGGCCAAATAAAATGTTGGCAACTTGGCATTGGGTCTTCAAATTTTAAAAATGTTACTTATCAGTAAAATTTGAAGTATAGGGTCTACTGATCTAAACCACACAGTTTTTTGCTTTGATTATAGAATAGATTTATCAGATGAGAACTGGATAATTTATGTCTGTAGTCCCAAGAGAATGCTAGAATGAAACTAGCTTAAATTGGCTTTAAACACAAAATTGGGTTCCTACTGCTGCTGCTGCTGCTGCTAAGTCTCTTCAGTCGTGTCCGACTCTGTGCGACCCCATAGACGGCAGCCCACCAGGCTCCCCGGTCCCTGGGATTCTCCAGGCAAGAACACTGGAGTGGGTTGCCATTTCCTTCTCCCATGCATGAAAGTGAAAAGTGAAAGTGAAGTTGCTTAGTCGTATCCGACGCTGTTCCCACAATGCACAATAAATATTTGTTGAATAAATTAGTAAATAATACATTATGGAGTTGCTGTGATACCTTAAATATTTTCTTTATCCTAAATAAGACAAAATTAATTTAAGACATAATGTCTAACACAGTACAAGGAACATGCTGGGTCTTCCATTAATGTTATCTATTAAGAAAAAAACCTGGTGAATAGCTGTAATTGATAACACCATCCCCAAAGTAACATTTTTTTCCTACTGATCATTGTTCTGCAAAATCACTTCATTTTCCACTATATATGCTTATGTCAGGCTTCTTAATTTACCAGGAAAATACCAAAAATTATGCCTTAAATTTATTTGAAAAAAGTGTGAAATATCTGAACTAACTTTATTTCATATGGTCTTTTCAAAAAGCATTTCTTTTTTAAGGACTTCAATAAAAAGGATGAGTACAAATATCCATAATATTTATATTAATCTTCTCTTCAAATAACTTAGGAGAAGGCAATGGCAACCCACTCCAGTACTCTTGCCTGGGAAATCCCATGGATGGAGGAGCCTGGTAGGCTGCACTCCATGGGGTCACAAAGAGTTGGAGACGACTGAGCAACTTCACCTTCACTTTTCACTTTCATGCATTGGAGAAGGAAATGGCAACCCACTCCAGTGTTCTTGCCTGGAGAATCCCAGGGACGGGGGAGCCTGGTGGGCTGCCGTCTATGGGGTCACACAGAGTCGGACACGACTGAAGCGACTTAGCAGCAGCAGCAGCAAATAACTTAGTCCCAGGTCGTAGTTGTATTAGTCACTTTGGGCTACTAGAACAAAACACTATAGACTGGGTAACTGGAATAGCAGATATTTATTTCCCCCTATTTCTGGAAACTGGCAGCTTGTTGGGTTCTTCCTGACTTGCAGACGCCTGCCATCCTGCTGTGTTCCCAGTGGCAGACCATGAGAGAGATAGCAAGCTCTCTGGTGTCTCCTTTTATAAAGACACTAATTCTAAACCTAATTATCTCCCTAAGCCCCTCATCTTCAGACACCATCACACTGGAGGTTAGGGCTTCAGCATACGATTTTGTGGGGGACACAATTCAGTCCATAGCAATAGTGTTTTTGAAATGTAGCTGGTTCACTTCAATGTGGCCATATATTCTTTCATCTAGTAAGCACTTGTTGAGTGCCTATTGCTTCTGTTTTGCTGGGCTGTGCCTACTGCATGTTGTTCATGATCAACTATGGAGAAGGGATTTACTTTAAAAAGAAGAAATGACAGTGCAGTATTAGGAGTGAAAAATGGAAGCATGAATGAGGGGCAGTGGCAGTGCTGCAGAGTCCTTAATAGTCCAAATTAAGGAAGGCTTCCTAGAGAAAGAAAAATATGATACGGGAGTTTTGAAAGAGGAATCTGAATTTTCCAGATAGATAAGAGTACAAAAGGAATCACAGGCCTTGGAAATGTAAGCATAAAAGCACAGAAGCACATATTAAATTCTACTAGATATACTTAGCATCTACCATTTGTGGTTGCAGCTGTTTAGTCACTAAGTTGTGTCCAAGTCTTTTGCAACCCCATGCATTGTAGCCTGCCAAGCGCCTCTGTCCGTGGGATTTCCCAGGCAAGGATATTGGAGTGGGCTGTCATTTCCTCCTCCAGGGGATCTTCCCAGCCCAGGAATCAAACCCACATCTTAACGCTTTGCAGGCCGTTTCCTGCATTGCAGGCGGACTTGTTACCAACTGGGGTAACAGTTGGGCCCACGGGGGAAACCCATAACTGTTATTATATTGGTACTATACAGGGCTCTGGTTTTCAAAGGTGGAGTTCAGAGCCATAAAAGGCTAATAGCAATATCGAACAGAATACAATAATAATTTTTGGTTAAAATGTTAAATGTATAAGACAGCTATTTTAATTGAAGCTTTTATCATGAAAAGGAATTCTAGAGAATAAATCAAGTTATAATAAAAGGTGTTCTAGATTTGATAAATAGGGTACTACAGGGCAATAGTAAAGGGGTAAAAAACAAGTAGCTAAAAGGTGGAAGTAAATAAATGTCATTAGTTGAGCCCTAGCAGAACATTTTAAAACAATGATGTTCAACTCTGCTTCATATTAGAATTACTTGAGTAGCTTTAAAAAATGCTGATGCCAGACCCCCACTTGCAGAGATCCTGAAGAAATTGATGTAGGGGCCACGCAATTGGGTTTATTCCTTAATGATTGTGAGTCTGTGAATGAAGATCTAGAGCTTCTTAAGTTGAAGAGATGAAAATCATAACTACACATTTTAACTGACACTATTTTCTAAAAATAGACCAGAGATTTTATGTTATTTATTTTAGTGATTGTTGTGTCATTATTTTTCATGATTCATCCTTCACTTTTTTTTTTTCATTTTCTTATACATACACAATGTGTGAGATACTGTTGTGAACACAAATAGAAAATCTCTCTGCTCTGAGGGACTCACAGTTCAGTGGGAGAAATAAGATGATGAAATAACTGTCATATATGCATTGTATCTTGATAGAAAGGAAAAAGGAAGGAGAAGCCACTTCCTGGTGGCACTAAATGAATTGATTTTTTTACAGCCAAAGAGCTATTTATTTCTGTGGTAAACAATATGTGACCTGTATATTTTAACCTTCCTCTAATGCTAATATCATATTTTATCTGAGTCTTTGATATTTTCCTAATAACAGGGATTATTTACTTAACTATTCCAATATTTAGATGTTAAAGAAGTGTGTTTTTAATACTGTGCTGCCTTTTATTTCTGTTTAAATACTACTGCAAACAACTTCTGTTTGTCCAGATTTACAGTCAGGCTAATCAAACCCTGTGTTCAGGGGCTGGCATAGTAGCTAGTCAGGCAGGCTTCTTTCTGAAAATGTGACAGCCTAGAATGCCTTAAATCCATAAAACATGAGAAATTCAATACTCTATGTGTGTTTTTCCTCATTTTTGTTCAGATGAATGATCAGAAATGCTGTACTTTTTCATAGGGCTTTTAAAGTGGTATTTGAAAAAGATCTTTAAACCTGCTATCAGAAAAAGAGGAAGGTCTGCAGTGGCTAGTGCTATTGACCTTGTTACTATGGAAACACCTTTTTAGTGGTCGTGTTTTAAAAATAAAACACACAATTCAATTTCCTTTCTCATAATTCATAGGGCCATAAATTCTGCTTTTTGATATGATTTCAAATATCTCACAGTCCAACAGCTTTCGGTTCTTTCTGGAAATAATGTTCAGTTTTATTGTATTTTCTAACCTTTTGCTTTCTAAAAACTGAAGTGCCAAGGCAATTTAATTGCTTTCCAGAAAGTGTGCTAGTATCAAAATGCAATAACACAGTTTTCCCATTTTTTTTTTCCAAACTACAATCAGAAGCATTATCACTGTGAAAACCTTCATTCTGTGCCTCGCTAATATTCAATTCTTTACATTCAGGATGGAAGTAATAGTATGCAGACCAAATTTATATCTATTTTCTCCTCATAAAACATCTCTTTTACAATAGTTTAATCAATAGTGCAGTGTTCCAAAATAATTTCCTAAAAATGTATCTACACTTTTAATAGGTATTTATGTATATAAAATATGTCTTTTCCGAGGATCTCAATATACTTTAGTTTTGTGAACCCCTTATTCATTCTAACCCTGAAATTCCACAATTAAAGCTGCATATAAACAGAAATTACAGGGGGGATTAAAGAAGGATCAGAAAAAAATCGTAAAGACAGAAGAGTAGTGCATATTTGAAAAGGAAATTATTTGTTCTGGCAAATACCACTGATATTTTTTTGATGATGCATAAATTATTGCCTTTTTTATTGCAAATGAAAAACCATAGAACTGGTTGAAGCAAAAGAGAATTTATCCCCTCACACAGCTATAAAGTTCAACGCTGTTTCTATTGTTATATTTTGTTGTGTTTAGGAGCTCAATCAATAGAATCATAGTTTTTCTTTTTTCGTCTTTAGGCTTTGTTTCCGACTTTGGCTCTAGTTTCTGAAGAATTTCCCCTCCTTGTGACAAGACAGCAATGGCAGTCTTAGCCTACATCTATTCAAGTCCTATCCCATAAAAAGAAAAGGAGCTTTCTCTTTTTTTTTTTTAACCTCAAACCTCACTTCAAGTATTAGTGTGAATTGGTTCTAATAAGAACCCATGATGATCATGCCCTGTATTGAGTTGCTTATGTTTATGTTACGTACCTACCCTTGAAACTAAGGATAGGATCAGCTCAACTAAAGCACGTAGGCTATGGGTCGAGGAAAAGGTACCCCAAAGGAAATAAAGGCAGTGATGCCAGGAAAAGACTAGTCTGGGGACTTCTCTGGTGGTCCAGTGGTTAAAAATCTGTGGGCTGGATCCCTGGCTGGGGAGTTAAGATCCCACATGCTGCAGAGCAACTAGGCTCAAGCACCATAACTAGAGTCCACGCCACAGTGAAAGATCCCACATGCTGCAGTGAGACTCAAGGCAGCCAGATAAATACATAAATCATTTTCTTAAGAAAGAGTAGCCTTTGCGTAGTGCAAACTATAGATGTTCACTTTAAGTGGTAGGAGTTTCAATCAAACGATATAAGTGGAAGCTAACTTGGAGAAAATTAAGATATAAGTTAATTTGTCAAAAAACAAAACCTTTTGTCTTTTAAAAACATCAATGTATGAAAATCTGCTGACAAACCAGCGGCTTAAGTTATTAAGATGTCTAAAAAATATCTTTTTACCATAGGAGATATTGAACATGTTATAGATCAAGCCAAAAGATGGAGCCAGAGATCCCCAGGAGATCTTGAAAAATTGGAACTCATAATATAAAGTGATCCTTGGAGAAGAGGGAAGTGATGGGATAATAAAAATGATCTTGGGACAATAAAAATTTCATATGAAAACACTTTCTGGCCAAGAAAATTTTCCTAAGGCTACTTGCGTAGTAGTCAAATGTGCTCACTCATTTGTTAAAATACCATTTGACTCCAAGTTCTGGAGCACTAGTGTTAAGTGTTCTCAGACCAAATGCCAACATGAAGCAACAAACAGAACCATCATTTGACTTGAGTTTGCATGAAAATAGAAAAAAGACAGCTGCAAGGCTATATATTCTCAGAGAAGATGAGGCTAGTCCCTGTCACAGTGGAGCTGGAGGAGCAGTCTAGGCTGGTCAATATTATGAACTCATTCTATCCACTATCAATTGTTTTGTATAAATGGCTGACTTAGTGAAGCTTGCCCCCTGTGTTATTTCCAGTTAGGACCCAGACTGGTCTCTGGTATAGATCAACAACCAGAGAGCAAAAAAAGAATAGCCTGTTCTTTCACTTAATAAACATTTATTAAATATCGTAACTGATACCAGTCACTCTTCTAGGTATTGAGGCTACAAAGATGAGAAAGCACTGTCCCTGACCCCAGATATTTATAGTTTGTGGATGGGGAGAACAGACATTTAATCTTAATATAATATTTAATAGAATTATTACACAGTGCAATGGAAACAGGAAGAAGTGCCCTTAGCCCAACCTGAGCAGGCAGGAAATATGTCAAGATAAGGCAATATGTGATCATCTGCCTTTAAAACAATTATTTGGGTCAAAAAAGGAGAGGAGGGGGGGTAGGAAGCTAATGCTGGCAGAAGTGAGTGCAGCCCAGAGGTGTATATAGTCACCTAAATTTTTTTTTTAATTTATTTATTTTTAATTGGAGCATAATTGCTTTAAAGTGTTGTGTTGGTTTGTGCCATACAGCAACATGAATCATCCATAGGTACACATATGGTCACTCCCTCAGGAACCTCCCCCCATCTCCCACTCCTCTAGGTTTGTGACCTAAAGTTCTAACATTAGGAGATACATTGGAAGGACACTGCCATTGGTTAGGGGAGCAATCAAATGAAATAAAGTTGCCCCTCTTGAGAATTTTCTCAAAAACTCTATCTTTATTTTATGTTTTTCCTGTATTTTATCATAGGTTTAACAATGGTCATGTCTCCATATCATCTCTTTTGAAAAACTACCAAGTATGGTACTTTCTCAATCTACTGACCTCTGTTCTCCCATCCCCAGCCACTGTACAGCTTCTGTATTTGGTGATTCTGAAAGTCTGGCTAGAGTGTACAAAGAAATGATCATAGCGACCAACATGGAAGGAAAGCTTTACATGTAGTGCTGAGAAGGTAGGATTTGTTCTTTAATGATGGGTCAGTTAAAGTTCTTCAGCAGGGCAGTAACCAGAGCAAGACTCCATGCTGAACTTCTCTGGCAGCAGAAGTGAGGATAGATGCGGGTATAAAGACCTGAGAGGAGGCTATCTATAGCAAAGGCATTCAGGCAAAAGGCATCTGGAACAGGATAAGAGGCAAGGCTGATAGAAAAGAGGAGGAAAAAGAGGAGGGTATTGCCAAGGTTTTCAATTTGGACAACGGGAATGGCAGATGGTCCAGAACTCACTAGCAAAAGAAGAAAATGGAAGAGTCTGTTCAGTCAGTAACCACTTACTAAGTGCTTGCTGGGTCAGTCACTTTTCTAGGTGCTGGGGATGTGAAGATCAGTATTGCCCAGTCCCTTTCTGCAAGCCTCTTATAACTTTGGTGGTGCGGTGGGGTGGATAAACATGTAAAAGATAACCTCAATAGACTGACAGAATTAAGAGCAGGTGCCGATGGGAACATGGAAGAAAAACCCCAGCTTCTTTTAAGTTGTTAACCAGGATAAAAAAGGAAACAAGTCTGGAAAAACACAGAAGTTTTTTGTTTGTTTTTTAATATCAATTTTGAGTAACCGTTGAGGTGGAGAGGAAGGAAGAAGAAGTTTTGGAAATGCAAGTCTGGAGTTTAGGGAGATTGTATAGAGACAAGATTGTATAGAGACAGCACATAACAATAAGGTGAAGAGAGGTATGACCCATGTAGAACCCCAGGTAGAACCCCAGAGGGAAACACAGTTGACCCTTGAACAACATAGGTTTGAATTGCTTGAGTCCATTTATATACAAAGTTCTCTCAGTAGGAAATACTACTACAGGATCACAATTGGTTGAATCCAAGAATACAGAACTCAGATAGGGAGGATCAACTACCTATAAGTTATACCTGGATTTTTGACTGTTCGGAGGGTCAGTGCCCCCAAGCTTTGCGTTGTTCAAAGGTCAGGTGTCATACTCTGGAGCTCACACATCTGAAATTACATTTATTTTAATGGAAATCTTGAGCACTTGCATTTAAAAACAAAAGAATAAGTTTTGAGGTTTCAGGTGATACCCAGGAAGAATGTTCCTGAATAGCATATGTGTTCACACAGACTGCAGTTGTCTGTAGGACTGACTCAGAAGAAAAGTAAGCTTGGAAGCGAGGAAATGGCAAAGTGCTGTCAGCTGATGCAGAGCTGGGGAAGTGGGCAGAACTGTTTATGTCACTAATAGCTCGTGGTGTGACAGGAAACATGGAGCCTCTGTTTGTGTGCCAGCCAGAGCACTTAACTCCCGGATGTGCCTGGTTGAAGAGGTTAATATGTAAGGCTCTCTTAAAAACGCAGGCTCTGCTGAGATTGTATGATTTGGAAGGTGCCTGCGTTTAGCTGAAAAGGGTTTTTGCAGGTACAACATGTGATGTCCCACCCTCCTGACTGGAGGTCTGATGTTCTGGTGATCTGAAGCAGTCCCTCTGCAGCTTGTTTTCTCCAGCCTTTGAAGACTAGAGATGCATTTGGTAGGGCTTGCTCTCTACTGCTTTACATTATTATTCCTCAGCTGCTATAAAGATAAGGACAAGTATGTCTTTTAAAATAGGGTGCAAAGCTTGAATCCAAGAATCCAAACTGAGATAATTTTGCAAAATGAATTTACCCCCCCCACCCCCAAACCACCCCACATGGCAAACAGAAAGAAAAGGTTTCTGAAAATTTTATAACATCTGTCTGGATTTTTCAGACTAAGAGAAACAGTCATTCTTGTAAAAGTATTTACAAACTGCTACAAGCGAGTCTCCATTTCCATTAGTATTAAAATATGTTACAACACTAGAAGCACTGCTCCTTAAACCATCTGAACCTTATAATAAGCCTTCATTATGTTGCCATCATGTATTTGAAGCTTTGTAAGATGAACTATGGACAGAGGTTCGTGACATTGTACAGGAGACAGGGATCAAGACTATCCCCATGGAAAAGAAATGCAGAAAAGCAAAATGGCTGTCTGAGGAGGCCTTACAAATAGCTGTGAAAAGAAGACAAGCAAAAAGCAAAGGAGAAAAGGAAAGATTTAAGCATATAAATGCAGAGTTACAAAGAATAGCAAGGAGAGATAAGAAAGCCTTCCTCAGCGATCAATGCAAAGAAATAGAGGAAAACAACAGAATAGGAAAGGCGAGAGATCTCTTCAAGAAAATTAGAGATACCAAGGGAATATTTCATGCAAAGATGGGCTCGATAAAGGACAGAAATGGTATGGACCTAACAGAAGCAGAAGATATTAAGAAGAGGTGGCAAGGATACACAGAAGGACTGTACAAAAAAAATCTTCACGCCCCAGATAATCACGATGGTGTGATCACTGACCTAGAGCCATACATCCTGGAATGTGAAGTTAAGTGGGCCTTAGAAAGCATCACTACGAACAAAGCTAGTGGAGGTGATGGAATTCCAATGGAGCTATTTCAAATCCTGAAAGATGATGTTGTGAAAGTGCTGCACTCAATATGCCAGCAAATTTGGAAAACTCAAAGGTGGCCACAGGACTGGAAAAGCTCAGTTTTCATTCCAATCCCAAAGAAAGGCAATGCCAAAGAATGCTCTAACTACCGCACAATTGCACTCATCTCACACGCTAGTAAAGTAATGCTCAAAATTCTCCAAGCCAGGCTTCAGCAATACATGAACCGTGAACTTCCAGATGTTCAAGCTGGTTTTAGAAAAGGCAGAGGAACCAGAGATCAGATTGCCAACATTTGCTGGATCATCGAAAAAGCAGGAGAGTTCCAGAAAAACATCTACTTCTGCTTTATTGACTATGCCAAAGTCTTTGACTGTGTGGATCACAGGAGACTGCGTGGATCACAGGAAACTGTGGAAAATTCTGAAAGAGATGGGAATACCAGACCACCTGACCTGCCTCTTGAGAAACCTACATGCAGGTCAGGAAGCAACAGTTAGAACTGGACATGGAACAACAGATTGGTTCCAAATAGGAAAAAGAGTACATCAAGTCTGTATACTGTCACCCTGCTTATTTAACTTATATGCAGAGTACATCATGAGAAATGCTGGGCTGCAAGAAGCACAAGCTGGAATCAAGATTGCTGGGAGAAATATCAGTAACCTCAGATATGCAGATGACACCACCCTTATGGCAGAAAATGAAGAGGAACTAAAAAGCCTTCTGTTGAAAGAGGAGAGTGAAAAAGTTGGCTTAAAGCTCAACATTCAGAAAACAAAGATCATGGCATCTGGTCCCATCACTTCATGGGAAATAGATGGGGAAACAGTGGAAACAGTGGCTGACTTTATTTTGGGGGGCTCCAAAATCATTGAGCCATGAAATTAAAAAACGCTTACTCCTTGGAAGGAAAGTTATGACCAACCTAGATAGCATATTCAAAAGCAGAGACATTACTTTGCCAACAAAGGTCCATCTAGTCAAGGCTATGGTTTTTCCAGTGGTCATATATGGATGTGAGAGTTGGACTGTGAAGAAAGCTGAGTGCTGAAGAATTGATACTTTTGAGCTGTGGTATTGGAGAAGACTCTTGAGTCCCTTGGACTGCAAGGAGATCCAACCAGTCCATTCTATAGGAGATCAGTCCTGCGTGTTCATTGAAAGGACTGATGCTAAAGCTGAAACTCCAGTACTTTGGCCACCTCATGCGAAGAGTTGACTCATTGGAAAAGACCCTGATGCTGGGAGGGATTGGGGGCAGGAGGAGAAGGGGATGACAGAGGATGAGATGGCTGGATGGCATCACAGACTTGATGGACATGATTTTGGGTGAACTCCAGGAGTTAGTGATGGACAGGGAGGCCTGGTGTGCTGTTGTTCATGGGGTCGCAAAGAGTCGGACACAGCTGAGCGACTGAACTGAACTGATTTGTATTTTTTTTTCTAGAATCAAGACTTGCTTTTGGTTCTGTTTTGAATCATGTTTCATTGGGTGTTCAGTTTAGCTTTAAAAATTTTTTTTTTTTTTTTTAAGCAGTTTTAGGTTACAACAAAGTTAAGAGGAAGGTACAGAGATTTCTCACAAACCCTCTACTCTCACACATGCATAGCTTCGACCATTATCAACATCCTCTAATAGGATGGTACATGGGTTACAACTGATGAATCTAGGTTAGTACATCATCATTACCCCAAATCTGTAGTTTACATTAGAGTTCACTCTTGGTATTGCACATCTGTAGGTCTGGACTAATGTATGATGACATGCAGTCATCATTATATAAACATGCAGTGTATTTCACTTCCCTCAAATTCCTGTGTGTTTCCTCTATTCACCCCTTTCCTCCACCCTAACCACTGGAAACTGCTGATCTTTTTACTGTCTCTATTGTTTTGCCTTTTCCAGTTGACTTTTCAACTACAGTTGAAGTCATAGACTAAGTAGCCTTTTCAAAATGGCTTCTTGTTCAAGTAATATGTATGTAAGGTTTGTTCATGTTTATTCATGGCTTGATAGCTCATCTCTTTCTCGTACTGAGTAATATTCTATCATCTGGATATACCAGAGTTTGTCCATCAACCTACTGAAGGACTATCTTGGTTGTTTCCATGTTTGGCAATTAGGAATAAAGCTGTATTGTATTGGTGTGGCAGGTTTGTGTGTGGAATATGTTTTCAAATTCTTTGGGTAAATACTAAGCGATGTGATTGCTGGATCCTATGATAAGAATGTGTTTAGTTTTGTTAGATATCATCAAACTGTCTCCCAAAGTAGCTGTACCAGTTTGCATTTCCACTGACAATGAATGAGAGTTCCTATTGCTCCATATTCTCTCCAACATTTGGAGTTGTCAGTGTTCTAGATTCTGGCCAGACTAATAGATGTACTTTTTTTTTTTTTTCTTGTAAGAGGTACGGTGGTATCTCAGTGTTGTTTTAATTGTCATTTCCCTGGTGACATATGATTTGGAGCATCTTTGCATACACCTGTTTGCTCTCAAGATATCTTCTTTGATGAGGTGTCTGTTAGAGGATTAAGGGATCTTTGGCCATTTTTAAATTGGGTTGTTTGTGATCTTATTGTTGAGTTTTATGTGTTCTTTGTATATTTTGGAGGTAATGAGTCTTTTGTGAGATGTCTTTTAAAGATGTTTTTTCCTCGTCTAGCTTTTGATTTTGCTTAATTTTGTTATTCCTTTTCAAATGCTCAAACGTATAAGATCGTCTGCCAGTCTTGTTATTTTCACTAGAGACCCCCTTTCAGAACCTCTGTCCTCTTTCTTTACTAGATAGAGTAATTTCTCAGTTTGCTGTCCCACTGTCTTGCTAGGGCTTCCTTTCACCTCTATTTTGTGTTAGACACCCTACATTCAGTTTCTCAAATCTTTCTTTTTTCTTCGTTTTGTCCTTTTGCTAGAACATCCTGAGTCGCTTCCTGGTGTGTCTGAGTCCTGCACACACAGGGCTTTAGCAAAGAGAATCAGCTCTCTCACATCATTAGCTCCCTCTATGTTGCTGTACCTTCTTCCATTCTCAGCAGTTATAAGTGACGTTGTAAGCATCCACTTCCCTTTTTTCAAAATACCTTCTCTTAGTGATGTCTCTTCTTCTACCACCCCCTCCCCTGGGCATTTGTCTTCCATTTAAATCCCTTTAGTATCATTCTTGTGAGGCTGAGACAAGAAGTTAGGTTCATGTGTCCCATCCACTGAGTTTAACTGGATGTCCAAGTTTAACACTTGATTATTAATTTGCCTGCAGATTTAAGTACAAATCCAAGCATTTTATTTAAAATACCTTTTCCTCTTTAGGAAAGCTATTCCATTGTTTGTGAGGCTTGCACTGTGCCATGAAAAACAGCAGAGAGGTTGGGGGAAAAAGAAAAACTACCTGTATTAGCACTTAATTGAAAGTTTTGGGAAGAGATTTCTGTGTAAAAAAAGGACTAAAATAAGATTTTATATTACTTTGCTAAATATTTCTTTAGCCCCCCCAACCCCCCACAAAACTGGGAATCAGTTACCTCTGCCTGTTATTTGTGCATTCAGTGAAGTTACTGCATCTTCAATTTGGTAAAGATTAATTTTCCATTGCTTCCAAAGACTGTTCAACACACACACACATACACACACCTGAAGATTTTATAATATGTGCAAGGCCATATCACCTTATTGAAATAAAACATGAAAGTGAAAGTGAAGTCCTTCAGTCATGTCCGACTCTTTGCGACCCCATGGACTGTAGCCTACCAGGCTCTGTGGTCCATGGGATTTTCCAGGCAAGAATACTGGAGTGGGCTGCCATTTCCTTCTCCAGGGGATCTACCCAACCCAGGGATCAAACCCGGGTCTCCTGCATTGCAGACGAATGCTTTACTGTCTGAGCCACTAGGGAAGCCCATAGGACCTCCAAATAATTCCTGAAAGTGAAACTTTCAGTTTCCTAATGTAGCAAGATAAGATAGCTTCTATCTCTCTATGAAAAGGTAGTGTTAAGAGTTCAAGAAATGAACTTTAATGTCCCTGTACTTATTTATATGTTTAATGATGCTGATGATGAAATCCATAAATATTCTTTCATAGTGTTTCCCCATGGTGAAATACAAAAGAAAAACCTTTTACTTTGGGGACATGGACAGAATAAAATGCTTTCTATAATCAGAAAATTATATAACAAAAAAATAAGAATAACCCTCAATTTATGTGTGCATATATAGATAGATAGATAGAATCTTAAAAATTTTTAAGTTAATGTTATACTTTTTTTCCTCTCAAGTGATTAGTCTAAGATGTTATCCAAGTGGTGATTAAATAGTCAGGCAATTTGCCTCTCTGTCTATTTTAGATGTAAAATATCTTAAGGTTCAATGAGTGCCCTCTTTTATTCAAATGTTTAATTATCTTCCACTGGTGGTAGTCTGCATACCACTGTAGCAAAATTTATATCACTACAGAGCAGCTCCTCAACTTAGCTTGGGAAACTGACACTGGAGCTAAGGTATAAACCCTGGCATGAGGTGAGCAACTCTGAGTACCCTGAACTTGAGTGGCTTTCTGCAGCTGGAAGTTGCACTAATTTGGCAGACCGGGTTGTGCAGAAAATTGTTTGGGGTATGGTGGGTGGGAGAGAATACCGAATATTTACTGTGAATATCCAAAGCATAAATGAACCTTTCATCTTTTTCATCATTATCAAAACCAGTTACAGAAATATCATCTGTTATCAAGATTAATCATTCACTTATTTAAAATAAGAATCACTTACCTTTCTCACAGTCCCTTCATTTTCTGCAAGAGTATGAATACCATGGCAAACATTACATTTCATGTACTTGCAGGTCCTTACACCCAGACTAAGACATGTATTATTACTTTAGTGGCAAGAACATGAACAAAGGGAAAAAGAGCGGAAGGAGCCCCATCTAACAGTGCTTGTCCACTATATACTACACTTCTATTCATTTTCTCATAGCCCTTTTAAAAAACACTTACTTAGTGTGCTGCATGAGGTCTTAGTTGTGGTGCATGGGCCTAGTTGCCCTGTGGCATGAAATCTTAGGTCCCCAACCAGGGATTAAACCCAAGTCCCCTGCGTTGGAAGATGGATTCTTAACCACTGGACCACTGGAGAAGTCAGATATGTAAATAGAATTAATACTGTCTCTGTTCTACAGCAGAGAAAACTGAGACCAGTGTCAGTAAGTAATCTGCTGAGAGTCAGCCTGCTAGTATATCATAAAGGTAAAATTTAAATCCAAGTCTGTCTGACCCCAAAGCTCATTATTTTTTTTTTTTTTCCATTTCAGCTTGCTGTAATTATGTTTTTTCTTAGTCAAGACAAAGTTCTTTCACAATGGGAATTAAGTTCACTATTGTTCTACTTGTCCCTTATTCGTAATATTAACCACAGTTTTATCTATAGTCAGCAGGAATCACATTAAATGAAAGAAGCAGGCAGGAGCCAAATGGGGATTAAAAGCCGGTTGATTCATCATTAGGTAACACTGACACTTGCTGAAAAGACACTGCTGATGTCAGTGGACTAATTTCAAAGCTGTTGGCTTCCATTGCAGACTCTAGAAACACACCAATAAATGTGGTTGGTTTCAGCTCTCAAGGAAATGAACCTTTACGGCACCAACAGAAGAATCTAAACCGAAAAGAAACTAGAGAGCAGTTCTATTTGGAGGTTTCTTCAGAACAAAATTAGCCTCTCTTTGTGCAAAAGAAATACTCCTGAAGAGTTGTATGTTAATTAATGTTAATTTGATTTTGAAAAATCATTTGAAAACCATTTCTACTTCACAGGTAACTTATTGTGAGTTATTCTTTAAAATTAAAAAAAGAGAAGTGCTCATCCTATAATCTAATCACTTTGTAAAACCAGATTGTCTTCACTTGATTCATAATAATATTTCAATATGACTACTATGTACTGTGTTTTCCCTCTATTTCTATTCATGACAATTTTGATTTAGTTCTCAGTATTTTTTTTGCTTTTTTGTTCTTTTTTTCAAATTTTTTAGTAGCCATGGTTCTTTATAAGTTCACAAGATATTCTTGTTTATTGTTCCATTCTTCTACTTGCCTCTCAGAAAGCTCAAGTGGCTGAAACTTATGATGTAAGCTACACTACAGGAAAAATGACCCTTCTTGAAGTAATTTCTTTAACTGTTTTAGACCATTAGAAGGTAATTATGTTTTTTGCAACAGAAAATACCTATAGAACTCCATTTAGATCTCTGTTGTCCAACACAGTAGCAAACGGCCACGTGACTATTTTTTTTATTTTACAATTTTTTATTGAAATATAATTAATTTACAGTGATGTGTTAGGTACAGGTGTACAGCAAAGTGATTCAGTTTTACATATAAATGTCTGTGTATATATATGTGTGTGTGTGTGTATCCTCCTTAAGACTCTTTTCCATGGTAGGTTATTATAAGATACAGAGTAGACTTCTCTGTGCTATACAGTGGGTCCTTATTGTTTACTATTTCATATATAGAAGCGTATATGTTAATCCCAATCTCCTAATTTATCTTCCTTTACGTGTGACTATTTAGATAAAATTAAATAAAATTAAAAATTAATTTGCCCTAGCCATAATTTTAAATATTCAGCAGCCACATGTGTCTAGGGGTCATCATGTTGGACAGCACAGATGTAGAACATTTCCATCAGCATAGAAAGCAATTGTAAGGGAGCAAAATTTGCCACCCCAAAATACGTTTCTTTGGCCAGCGGATTATTTCAAACTGAAAACAATCAAGACCTGAAAGACTCAGGAAGCACCTTTGACCTTCTTCCTCACTGCTTAAGAGAATTAGATAGAGGGACATTCCTGAAATAGAGCTATCGCCAGATACCAGCAAAGAGTATGCACTAGGTGTGCAGGAGAAACGGGGCAGGGCCAGAGTTCAGAGTCCACTACGTGGGCCCTGTCTCCTCGAGGCCCAGCAAACATTTGTTTACCAAACATTTACTTTTCCATCTCCATGTGAATTGCCTTCCTCACTTTTGAAGTCCCAAACCACTGCCCCCAGCAGCCTCTTTTATCTTTAACTAAAGATGGTATTTAAGGTAAGGTTTTTGGCCATTTGGGCAATTTCCCCTGAGTCTCTCCTATGTATGCTGCTGCTGCTGCTGCTGCTAAGTCGCTTCAGTCGTGTCCGACTCTGTGTGACCCCATAGATGGCAGCCCACCAGGCTCCCCCGTCCCTGGGATTCTCCAGGCAAGAACACTGGAGTGGGTTGCCATTTCCTTCTCCAATGCATGAAAGTGAAACATGAAAGTCAAGTTGCTCAGTCATGTCCGACTCTTAGCGACCCCATGGACTGCAGTCTATCAGGCTCCTCCATCCATGGGATTTTCCAGCCAAGAGTACTGGAGTGGGGTGCCATTTCCTTCTCCAATGCATGAAAGTGAAACGTGAAAGTGAAGTCGCTCAGTCGTGTCTGACTCTTAACGACCCCATGGACTGCAGCCTACCAGGCTCCTCCGCCCATGTGATTTTCCAGGCAAGAGTACTGGAGTGGGGTGCCATTGCCTTCTCTGACACATTTTATATTTACCTTCTATTAATTTAACCAGGTTTATCAATTTTTATCTTTATGGTTTTTGCTTTTATAGATTTAAAACAATTTCTGTTCCATCAATATTATGTTTTATTCTTTGAAATTAAATATTAGTTTGGAGAGAATTGACATGACATGATGTCAGTTGAGTCTTCCTTCATAAATATGGTATATCTCTCCATTTGTTTGTCTTTCAATAAAATTATATCATACTATTAATATTATGCATATTTTTTAGTTTTCTTTATCATTGCCATTTAAAAAAACATTTTAACTAGTTTTTGTGTACATCAATCCTAATGATTTTTGTGTATTGAGCTTGTGTCCAGTAAAATTGCTGAATGTTTTTATTAATTCCAATTGCTTGTCAGTAGATTCCCCTAAATATTCTGTTTGCATAATTATATTATGTCCAAATAATTTATCACTTTCCAGTGATTACGTATCTTATCACTATGTGTTATTTTATTACATAAGCTAGGAAATCCAGTAGTATATTCTGGAAGCAGTGATAGTGAACATCATCTAGTGCCTGCCTTTAATTGTAATATTTCTAACTTTTCATTTTTTTTTTTAACTTTTCACTTTTAAATATGTCATTTGCTATGGGTTTTGGTATACATTCTTTATTAGGTCAAGAAAGTTCTGCTTTAATAATAGCTTGCTAAATATACTGTCGGAATAAATACTAGATTGTGGGCTTTTCTACATGTTTTGAAATGGTCAATGATAAGCTTTTTATTCTCCATTAATCTGTTAATGTGATGAATTATACTAATAGATTTTTCTATTGCACTACTACTAGTCTTGCACTTATTGGAAAAACTACTCTTAGACATGATTCTTTCTCTTATACATTGCTTGATTGCATTTGATAATATTTCGTCTTCCATTTTAAGCTTCTAAAATCAGAGCCATCTATGCTTTACATACTTATCCACACTGGGTATCAAGATATCACAAAATATATCAAGAAACTTTCTCTTTTTTTTTTTTTGTGGAACCATTTTTCTGGACTTCCTGTGGCTCAAACAGTAAAGAATCTGCCTGCAGTGCAGGAGACCAGGGTTCGATACCTCGGTTGGGAAGATCCTCTTGAGAAGGGGATGGCAATCCACTCCAGTCTTCTTGCCTGGAGAATCCTATGGACAGAGAAGCCTGCTGGGCTACAGTCCATGGGGTCACAAAGAGTCAGACATGACTGAGCAACTCACACACACATTTTTCTGGAACTCAATCCCAGGCTGATTTATAAAAGACTGGAAAACCATATTCAGTGTCTCCTTCTCTTTCTAGATTTGGGCATGTTTTTCCCTATATGTAACGTATTTTTGGTATTTTTCCTCTTATGAAATCAACATCGTTAAGATGAACACAGAGAATCCAAAATTATTGTAGTTACTATTTCTCCATCTTATCTAGGAATTTCAAGGAACCATATGGACTAGGAAAAGCATTTTAAACTTGAATGAAGAAACATAAAACTCGTGCTTTTTTATTACTCATATAAGAGTCAAAAAATAGGGTACCACCACAATCTGTACTGAAAGGAAAAATTAATGTTACTAACATGCAAAAACCCTAACAGAAGTAGATCATTTAAAATATTAGAAAGTTAAAAATTTTCAAGCTTCTACAATTATTAATGCTGCCTTTTCTAAAAAAAAAAAAAAAAAAATTTAAGGACTCTGGGCCAAGTTTATATTTTTCCACATTAACGTGGGAATTTGACAGGTGTGCTGCTGTGGGTGATGGTCACTGCAATAAGAGCAGTGGAGGCAGCAGGTGGCAGCAGCTCCCACTCAAAAATCTCTGAGAGTCAGCAAGCCTTGTAACAGCAGGAGGCCTCCCTTGTATGCCACTTAGTTCTTTGGAGTTTGTAACTGCTCATTTCAAATATGCAAAGCAGTGACATAATGCATGAATCGCACTAACTCTGACCAAACAAATGAGACATTTTTTTGTGTCTACGTTGAGAATGAATCACAAACTTATGAAATAGATGGTTTTACACCTGGTGCCTTTCTACTTTCAAGGACCCTTCTTTCCTCTCCTCCTCTTCCATCTTTATGCATTTTGGGGTCTCACTCAAGGCTTTCCTTTTCAGGGAAGCTGGCCATACTTTTGGACCTTTGCTACCTTCTATTAAATGACACTGTATAATAATAACAATGTTGAGACATAAGCTGATAATACTATTAACCATTTATGGAATACTTACCATATGCTAGGTTCTCTCCCAGATTTTACATATTTTTCTCATTTAATGTAATAACTCAGTGAATTAGGCATTATTAATGTTATCCGCATTTTATATATATCAAAACTGAAGCACAGGGACTTCCCTGGTGGTCCAGTGGTTAAGAATCCACCTTGCAATGCAGAGGATGTGGGTTCGATCCCTGGTTGAGGAGCTAAGATCCCACATGCTGCAGAGTGGCTGAGCCCAAGCACCACAACTACTGAGCTCAGGTACCCCCGCAAAGAGCCCCCACCGCAACGGAAGATTCCACGTGCTGCGACTAAGCGCTGACACAGGCAAATAAATAAATTAGTAACTAAATTTGAAAAAAAAAAACTGAACCACAGAAAGGTTAAGTACTTTGTCTAAGGTCACTAATAAGTAGATAGGGCCAGAAGATCAACACAGACCGGAGCCTGTGTTCTTGACTGTTCTTCAGGGAGACCAATCTGTGACTATAGACAGATTGGCAGATACTTTAATGACACCGGGAAAGAGGGTTATTCAGGCAGTTTCAAGTGCATATATTTCTAAACCCTCTTTGAGAAGTGTATACACAGGTGGGAATTGGAGGTGACTGACAGCTCAGTAAGGAAGAGATGGACAGACCAAAGAGACAAAGCTCAGCTTCTTTACTGACTGTGGAAGCTTGACCAGATGTGTCACCATCCAGAGCTTGACCTTCCTAATGCTTTAAATGGTGATAAGAACACATCAGTGTTACTGTGAGGATTGAGATAGCATAGGATAGTTCCTGGAACATCGTTAAAGACCTTTTCAATTAATATTAGTTCAGTCCACCTTTCTCGATAAAGTGTAGTGCCAGCTGTGAATTTCCTTTGGGTAGGATGAGCCTGGAAGAATGGGTTAGAAGGAAATGAAGGGCTGCATTGATTAATTGAGGAAGAATTTTGCTTTATTAATATCTTCCTCATTGAGTATCTCAAATATACATAACAAATATTTTATTAAATTGACAAGCAAATAAAGTGACAGTATTAAGTAATCTATTTTAAATATGTGAAACTAGATTCTTTCCAAGTATATTTGACATACATTTTCAAGGAGCAAGGTTAACAGATTACATCAATATTCCTGGGGAATTTATTTACAATTTAAAAAGATGAATGAGGACTCCTTATAAATTTCTGACTTAAAGATGTTCAGCTTATAGCATGACATCATTTCTTGTTTTCTTGTATGCTTATGCCTGTGTTTGTTTAATCATTCTTTAAATTAACCGATTCTCTTCTAGACCAAAAACAGAAGATGCTTGGATATTTGCAAAGCCCAACGCCGTTCAGGCTGTTGGTGTGATGTCATTTGGTGAGTACATGGTTTCCAAGGTCCTTTCTCAATGTGGGGTCTTCTGTACCATGAAAAAGTGCTTTGCCTCGTATTTGTGTCTGGAAAGCAGATGTCCTGTTTTAGACTTCCTATTAGCAGCGTATGATCCAGTTTGTGCCAGCATAAAATTAGGCACAAACCATTCTCACTCATCACTAAAATTTGCTTCAATTTTAACAAGTCTTTTCCTCATGCAGAAAACTCATTAAAGTCTTGTTTCTTAACTTGAAAATCTAGCAAGTGTTAACAGACTTATTCCTTGCACACAAAGTATTGTGAATTGGCCAGGAGTCTAGAGTGACTCTGTTATATCCCAGATGGGAAAGGAAGCCCTGGGCTGAAAATATGGTGTTGTTTAGATTTCCTTTAAGATTGGAAAGGCCAGTAGGAAGTGGGAGAGAAAGTTGGATAGGCCTGGTTTATATCAAGAGTGACATGAAAAGATCACATAAGCCTAATACAAATGAAATTTCTCATTCCTACAGCTGTTAGAAAGATTATTTCTGGCATCTCTAGTAAATTAGTATATTTGAACTTCAATTCATTAGTATTTCAAAGTAGCATATGTCTCTGAATTTTCCAAGGGAAAAGGACAACTATGTGATTTGCTTTAATAATGCTTTTTTCCCCCCCTTGTATTGCAGCATTTATTTGCCACCATAACTGCTTCTTAGTTTATGGTTCTTTGGAAGAACCTACAGTAGCTAAGTGGTCTCACATCATCCATGTGTCTACCTTGATTTCTGTATTTATCAGTATTCTCTTTGCTACGTGTGGATACTTGACATTTACTGGCTACACCCAAGGTAAAAAGAGAAATTCTATCTTAACATGTTTTGGTTCATATGGAGTGGTGCTATCACTTCTCATTTTAAGTATTATTATACCCAATGCCCTACTTCAAAGTAGAACACATTCTCTCCTCTACCTTCCTCCCTTTCCTAATTTTCCTCATCTTCTCCTTTTTAAACTGCTAAACTTTTTCTGTAGTCCGTTCTCCCTCCTTTGATGGTTTCACTTCAAAGCACATGAATTCTGGCTTTCCTCTCTACTAGTCCACTGCAGTTTCACCTTCAAAGACAACAGTATCCTCTCATCAAGGCTAACAGTCTTCTTGGTTCTGATTCTCATGGACCTCTCTGAATTACTCAACAGTTCTGAGGACTCCCCGTAGAGAAAAGAGCCCAGCCATATCATCATTCACTCCCTCATGTATTTTTTTTTTCCTCTGAGTGCTTCCACTTTGCTTTCAAATCCTATCTCCTCTCCTTTTCTTCTGTTCATCCAACAACCAAGGACATTTCTACTTAGTTGTTCTACTTTTGCTTTAAATGCAAAATATCACCTTTCCTACAAAACCAGCCCATTTCCTCCCCACCTCCACTCTCACCCCAGGACACTGAATTCACTTCTTTCTTCTCCATCCAACAGCTGAGTGGTCATCTCTTCTATGTCCTTGCCTCTTGCATTGCCTCATCTATGTGTGCTAGTTAGGGTAGTCTGACAGCCTGCTAAATGCCGTGATTCATGCATTCCATGGCTTCTGCAGGTCTATTATTGCATTTGACCTTCAGACAACCCTAGGAAGGTAAGTGGAATAACTAGTTTTACCCCCTGCCTAGAACACAAAGAAGCAGAGTAACTTGCCCAAGCTGGCTGGTGACAAAGTGGAAACACGGCTCCTGACTTTCAGTCCCATTTTCTCCTCATTCCGGCTTGCTGTCTACCCTGTTTTGGTCACATATGACCCACTAATAGCTGTCTCTTAACCTCTAGTTCTTCTTGGCTCACTTTTCAGATGACATTGAGGTATCCTTGGGTGAATGGTGCCTTGTTCTAAATTTAGGTTACAGGTGACTATGATTATAAGGAGAGAGTTCTCAAGAAACAAAGAAAGATGACTTAAAAAAAAACAGTGATTAATACCATAATCACAATGCTATCAAAAATATAATACCTGTGTGTGCCATTAGAGTATAATAATGAAGCGACCTTGAAAGTCTTGATAAAAATTGTTTCAAAACATTGCCATATGTCACTAAAGCTGCACAGTTTGAAAGACAAATGGCCTTTAGGCTCCAATCTCCACAGAATCTTGGCTTCAAAATGCCTTTTCTCTAAGACAGAAACCCTTTCTCTTAGTCACACCTTCCTGGTGGTTTTTATCAGTAATAATTGTTCAGGTATAATTAAGTCTTTACATAACAAAGCTGACAGGTTGATTTTGATTTTTTTTTTCCTTTTCTAGCTATAATTCCCTAAAACACACTTACAGTCAAGCTTGAATAAGCTGACGTTGTTTCTTTAGGCCATTTTGGCTTAGGCAAACCCAGTCTTGTTTGTGCACACTGCAGGCTTCTTTTCTCTTTCATTTCACAAACTCCAGCTTGTGAGGCAGTGACAACTCTCCATTGTTCTTGAATTTTCCAGTGACTTTTGAAAAGATGCAGGGCCCGTATTTTAGTGGAAGTTAGAGAACAGGGAGTTTGAGTCCTTTTTCCTAGAGTGTTAGAATCTTTTCTGTCAACCTTGAACCAACCACTACTGTGACCCTTGCTTTGTGATTTAATCTCCTTCTGCCCAAAAGGGACACTAGAAAATAATGTACGTTTACTCCAGTTAAAAGGAAGGAGGGGAAAAGAGTCACTTAAATAAGTCTTGGGAAGAAGCAAGTCATTTAGTCTTTTAATGAAAAAATAAGTATACAGAGGATTATTATTAATTTTTTTTATATATAAACAGTGTGGCAGTGTGTGACTTTTATCTAATTTTCTATTCAGTTTAATTGAAAACTGTGACCAACATTTTAAAATGTAAGTATTTTATTTAGGAAATAAACAGCCCCAAATATTTGTTTCTATATTGGGAAACTTTTTGTTGACATGATCTGTGCTCTCACTAGATCCTGTATTTCTTCACATGTGTCTAAGAAAATAGTCTCTAAATAAGAATTGGTTCAAGGTATATATGGTCCATCATTTAGTTTGGAACTAATTAAATATAATACTTTGCCTGGGAACTAACCATATTTTCACCATTTTCAATCAGTGCATTTATACTTGGGTTCATCAGATACCATGAAAGATAGTGTATGTTTGGAATTCCTTGCTGTAGCCCTGAGTTTGTGATTAAACTCCATAGAGTGATATACAGGAAATTCAGCTCCTTACATGTACTAGTCTACTGTTCCTTTCAGGATTGTCCTTGATCTAAGAATAACATTTCAAAAGGAAATTTGTTTATTTTAACAGACTTTTTTTTTTTTTTTTTAATAATGAAGTCACTTACTTACTAGAAACAAAGACCAGAAGCAAGTTTATAAAACCAGTGCACAAGAATTTAGGGAGTTGATTCTGGTATAAGAAGACAATGGATAAAAGTATTTTTCAGATGTTGATACAAATTTAAGGCTAATCTTCTAAAAACAAACAATGAGAGTAAGAGAAAAACCATTAGTGATAAATTTGCTTTCAAGTGGAGCATGTGCTAGTTTTAATACCCAGCAGTAATTATGTAGCTTTTGAATGCAAAATTTATATTTAGACTTAGCTGTCTGTTGTATTAATTAAATTAAATGATGTTTATGTACCTTTACTCATATAATAAATATACAATATCTCATTTATTACATATTTATCTCAAATATCCAGTATCTATTAAGTAAATCTATTTTATATTGTTCTCTAGGAGACTTGTTTGAAAATTATTGCAGAAATGATGACTTGGTAACATTTGGAAGGTTTTGCTATGGAGTCACTGTCATTTTGACATACCCCATTGAATGCTTTGTGACTAGAGAGGTAAGCACAGTCTCTTTCGACACTTTTAACTAGGTCATTTCTCTACTACATTAATTTAGTACAATTTATAAATCATTTGATTCTGCAAATTCCCAAGTGCATGACAAGAAACATAATTCATGAAATTTTCTCTTTTACCCAGTTTAAAGATAATTCATATTCAAATGTTTACGAGTTGTTTTTTCAAAAGTTGGTTTTGAAAATCATGTTTGGTGGTTTAGTTTATATTAGCATAAGTATAAATATTTATACAACTGCATTCCAAAATGAATGTCAGCCTTTAATAGAGTCAAACCAAGATTTTCTTTTACTCATTCTTACAAACAAATTAAGCAGTAAGGTTTAAAACATGTTTTACAAAATTGTCTTTTGGCTAAAATGTTTTATAAGTCAACATGTATAAAAGGCACCATAGGACAGATATGATCAATTGTATTATCTTTTAAAAGACTAAAATATTTTGTCTTACATGAAAACTTAAAATGTATTTTAAATCATTAGTTTTAGAGATAATTTTATTTATATATTTACTAAGTTTATAAATATTTATTTTATATAAATATAAATAAACATTTATTTATGCATATTTATAAATATGTTTATTATGAATTTTTATCTATACCTGTATATTGATATATTTCACTTATAAAGTCATCTCCAAGTTATATTATATCATCTATCTGGATTCATAGAGGAAGATTAGGTAAAAGAGAACTAAATCCTTTTGCAGAAAGTTGGATAATGTGGCTTTGTCAGGAATCCCTTATACAGTAAGCTAAGAATCCACTGTATCATTTAGCAGAAAAACATGATCCTGTTTCATAGAGGTTCTTTCAGGAATCACACTGAAAAGGCTTAGTCTTAGGATCTATTCCTAGAGACTGTTTACACAGAACACTGTCAATGGATCTAATGTGTGAAGTGAAATGCCTGCAAAGCTTCAAATACACTAACTAATGGGCAGGCTTCTAGAGGCAGACCAGTGCTTGCCTTATGCTGATTCTGGGTAAGGAACAGCACACGGGAAAGGAATGAAGACACGGTCAGTGCTACGTATGTCCCTTACAGTTAGCATTTGTCCTCACTTACAAATATATAACCCACAGGCCAGCTCACCTCCTTGAATACAGGGAACAGTAGATTGAACTTGAATAAATTTAAATCAAAGAGCTAACTATTGTTGGATGCAGGAAATGGTTTTATTTTAGTTTCTACCCAATACTTTAGGTTCACATCTGATCTCTTGATCAGCAGTGACAGATGGCTTATTCTCATGTGGTTTCTGGTGAGCTGCTCGTGGACTTCTGAGTCACTCCACCTGCACAGCTTGTGTCTTCAGTACTTGAGACTTGTGTTTCCTTTCTAGCTGCCATGACAGGAAGACAGAACTAAATCAAGATCTCTGCCGTGGTAGCAAATAGTAGGCAGAGGAACTTTGTATATTCCTCACCCATTCACTTCCTTTTTCTTTCTCTCCTTTCTGCACACACACACACACACACACACGTGCGCACACACACAAATATATGATTGGCAATAATATAATCAAAGTGATTTCTACTCACAGGTAAAGTAGCTGGCCATGTCCAAGGGTGCCACAATACCAGTCTACCCCCTAATAAATATCTACACTAGTTTGCCCCACTGAGTAAACTTCCTCATTAAGAATGCACTCGAAATGAGAAAATATTTGGAAGGACATTACCAATTACCAAAAACCAAAATGAGTAAAAGTGATTAGTGAAAGTGAAAGTCACTCAGTCGTGTCCAGCTCTGTGTGACCCCATGGACTACAGAGTCCGTGGAATTCTCCAGGCCAGAATACTGGAGTGGGTAGCCTTTCCCTTCTTCAGGAGATCTTCCCAACCCAGAGATTGAACCCAGGTCTCCCACACTGCAGGCAGATTCTTTACCAGCTGAGCCACAAGGGAAGTCCAAGAATACTGAAGTAGGTAGCCTATCCCTTCTCCAACGGATCGTCCTGACCTAGGAATGAAACCAGGGTCTCCTGCATTGCGGGCAGATTCTTTACCAACTGAGCTATCAGGGAAGCCCAGTGATTAATATCCCCATTTAATTATTAGCAGAGTTATGACAGTATCCACTCAATGGGGCACTGTTACTTAACTAGAAATGTTACTTATAATAGCTTGGGGAATTGACTTCCTTAAGGTCCCCAGCATCTGATCCTGTCCTACCATTTCCAGCTCTTTTCTCATGGTTCTTTTGCACAGTTAACACCCTATTTACTGTCTCCTCCTTGTCCCCCATATGTATCTTTCCTGTTCTCTTTGCTCTTTTTGACATTGTCTTGGTCTATAATTCTGCTATAAATCCCATCTGTGTTTCAAGCTCTTCCTCAAGACAAAGTAAGACAAGGACATTTCAGGAATACAATAAAGCCAGTTAATCTCATGGACACAGAACTAGATAGCTAAGTTCAGTTCAGTTATTCGCTCATTCGTGTCCAACTCTTTGCGACCCCATGAACCGCAGCACGTCAGGCCTCCCTGTCCATCACCAACTCCTGCAGTTTACCCAAACTCATGTCCATTGAGTCGGTGATGCCATCCAACCACCTCATCCTCTGTCATCCCCTTCTCCTCCTGCCTTCAATCTTTCCCAACATCAGGATCTTTTCAAATGAGTCAGCTCTTTGCATCAGGAGGCCAAAATATTAGAGTTTCAGCTTCAACATCAGTCGTTCCAATGAACACCCAGGACTGATCTCCTTTAGGATGGACTGGTTGGATCTCCTTGCAGTCCAAGGGACTCAAGAGTCTTCTCCACCACAGTTCAAAAGCATCAATTCTTCTGCGCTCAGCTTTCCTTATAGTCCAACTCTCACATCCATGTATGACTACAGATAAAACCATAGCTTTGACTAGACAGACCTTTGTTGACAAAGTAATGTCTCTGCTTTTTAATATGCTGTCTAAGTTGGTCATAACTTTCTTTCCAAGGAGTAAGCGTCTTTTAATTCATGGCTGCAGTCACCATCTGCAGTGATTTTGGAGCCCCAAAAAATAAAGTCAGCCACTGTTTCCACTGTTTCCCCATCTATTTCCCATGAAGTGATGGGCCCAGATGCCATGATCTTAGTTTTCTAAATGTTAAGCCAACATTTTCACTCTCCGTTTTCACTTTCACCAAAAGGCTCTTTATTTTCTCTTCACTTTCTGCCATAAGGGTGGTGTCATCTGCATATCTGAGGTTATTGGTATTTCTCCCGGCAATCTTGTGTGAAGCTTGTGCTTCTTGCAGCCCAGTGTTTCTCATGATGTACTCTGCATAGAAGTTAAATAAGCAGGGTGGCAATATACAGCCTTGACGTACTCCTTTTGCTATTTTGAACCAGTCTGTTGTTCCATGTCCAGTTCTAACTGTTGCTTCCTGACCTGCATACAGGTTTCTCAAGAGGCAGGTCAGGTGGTCTGGTATTCCCATCTCTTTCAGAATTTTCCACAGTTTATTGTGATCCACACAGTCAAAGGCTTTAGCATAGTCAATAAAGCAGAAATAGATGTTTTTCTGGAACTCTCTTGCTTTTTCGATGAGCCAGCGGATATTGGCAATTTGATCTCTGGTTCCTCTGCCTTTTCTAAAACCAACTTGAACATCTGGAAGTTCACGGTTTACATACTGCTGAAGCCTGGCTTGGAGAATTTTGAACATTATTTTACTAGCGTGTGAGATGAGTGCAATTGTGCGGTAGTTTGAGCATTCTTTGGCATTGGCTTTCTTTGGAATTGGAATGAAAACTGACCTTTTCCAGTCCTGTGGCCACTGCTGAGTTTTCCAGATTTGCTGACATATTGAGTGCAGCATTTTCATAGCATCACCTTTTAGGATTTGAAATAGCTCAACTGGAATTCCATCACCTCCACTAGCTTTGTTTGTAGTGATGCTTCCTCAGGCCCACTTGATTTCACATTCCAGATGTCTGACTCTAGGTGGGTTTTCACACCATCCTGTTTATCTGGGTAGTGAAGATCTTTTTTGTATAGTTCTTCTATGTTTTTTTGCCACCTGTTCTTAATATCTTCTGCTTCTGTTAGGTCCATACCATTTCTGTCCTTTATTGAGCCCATCTCTGCATGAAATGTTCCCTTGGTATCTCTAATTTTCTTGAAGAGATCACTCGCCTTTCCTATTCTATTGTTTTCCTCTATTTCTTTGCATTGATCACTGAGGAAGGCTTTTTTATTTCTCCTTGTTATTCTGTGGAACTCAGCATTCAAATGGGTATATCTTTCCTTTTCTCCTTTGCTTCTCACTTGTCTTCTTTTCACAGCTATTTGTAAGGCCTCCTCAGACAGCCATTTTGCTTTTTTGCATTTCTTTTTCTTGGGGATGGTCTTGATCCCTGTCTCCTGTACAATGTCACAAACCTTGGTCCATAGTTCATCAGGCACTCTGTCTATCAGATCTAGTCCCTTAAATCTATTTCTCACTTCCACTGTATAATCATAAGGGATTTGATTTAAGTCATACCTGAATGGTCTAGTGGTTTTCCCCACTTTCTTCAATTTAAGTCTGAATTTGGCAATAAGGAGTTCATGATCTGAGCCACAGTCAGCTCCTGGTCTTGTTTTTGCTGACTGTATAGAGCTTCTCCATATATGGCTGCAAAGAATATAATCAATCTGATTTCAGTGTTGACCATCTGGTGATGTCCATGTGTAGAGTCTTCTCTTATGTTGTTGGAAGAGGGTGTTTGCTATGACCAGTGCGTTCTCTTGGCAAAACTCTATTAGCCTTTGCCCTACTTCATTCTGTACTCTAAGGCCAAATTTGCCTGTTACTCCAGGTATTTCCTGTTTTCCTACTTTTGCATTCCAGTCCCCTATAATGAAAAGGACATCTTCTTGGGTATTTAGAAGGTACAAGACCTTCTAAAAGGTCTTGTAAGTCTTCACAGAACTGTTCAACTTCAGCTTCTTTAGCATTACTGGTCAGGGCATAGACTTGGATTACCATGATATTGAATGGTTTGCCTTAAAAACAAAGATCATTCTGTCGTTTTTGAGATTGCATCCAAGTACTGCATTTCAGACTCTTCTGTTGACTATGATGGCTACTCTACTTCTTCTAAGGGATTCCTGCCCACAGTAGTACATATAATGGTCATCTGAGTTAAATTCACCCATTCCAGTCCATCTTAGTTCGCTGATTCCTAGAATGTTGACATTCACTCTTGCCATCTCCTGTTTGACCACTTCCAATTTGCCTTGATTCATGGACCTGACATTCCAGGTTCCTATGCAATATTGCTCTTTACAGCATCGGACCTTGCTTCTGTCACCAGTCACATCCACAACTGGGTGTTGTTTTTGCATTGGCTCCAACCCTTCATTCTTTCTGGAGTTATTTCTGCACTAATCTCCATTAACATATTGGGCACCTACCGACCTGGGGAGTTCATCTTTCAGTGTCCTATCTTTTTGCCTTTTCATCCTGTTCATGGGGTTCTCAAGGCAAGAATACTGAAGTGGTTTGCCATTCCCTTCTCCAGTGGACCACATTCCGTCAGACCTCTCCACCATGACCCGCCCGTCTTGGGTGGCACTGTCTAGTTCTAAATTGTCTTTGATCTTTTCTATCTTGTCAAAAATTAATAACTGTTTGTTTTATTGGATTGTTTGAATCTCTCTAATCAGGATGTTAATTCCTAAGAATAGGAATCATCTCCTAGACATTTTCTCTTAACATAATACAGTGTAGGACATATTAAGTAGGTATTAAATAGGTAACTGGGCTTACCAGATGGTGCTAGCAGTAAAGAACTTGCATGCCAATGCAGGAGATGTAAGAGACACAGGTTTGATCCTCAGGTCAGGAATATCCTCTGGAGGAGGGCATGAGAACCCACTCCAGCTTTCTTGTCTGGAGAATCCCATGGACAGAGGAGCATGGTGGGCTACAGTCCATGGGGTCTCAAAGAGTTGGACATGACTAAAGAGACTTAGCACACACACAAAATAGGTAACTGTTGAGTGATTTCCTAACCTGAGTGTCAGTGGAAAATGGTAATCAACTCTTCTCCATTTTTGTTAAGGAAAGGCAAGATAAAATAGACTTAGCTTGTACCAGATAGGATTTAGATTATATGAAGTTAGTTTCCTATTAGTAAAGAATATTAAACATGCATTATTATTAAAAGATATTGTGATAACTCTTTCCTTAGAAGTCCTTCAGATAATATAAATAACATCTGTAGTTTGTGTTAATAATAACCTTATTGGACTCAGGGAAAAAGAATAAGGTAACTTCTCAAGGTCTCTCCTACACTTCAGAAATATTTTTGTTCACTCAGTAGTATGCCATGTTCTGAGTCTGGAATGTAAGCCAATGCCTGTCTAATAGTTCAACAAAGAATACTTGTTATTGATGTGTGTGTGTCTATGTGTAAATAGTTTGGAAAAGATACAACATTCATTCATATGACTTAAGATTTGATTGATTGCCTTACTGTATTTTATATAGTCCCAACTACTATAATATAAAATTCTCTTTTAAAACTCCTGCACAACTCTGAGAGTCCCTTTCTAAATAATCTGTTTCTATTTGGCAGGTAATTGCCAATGTGTTTTTTGGTGGGAATCTTTCATCAGTTTGCCACATTATCATAACTGTGGTTATCATTACCGTGGCCACACTTGTGTCACTGCTGATTGATTGCCTTGGAATAGTTTTAGAGCTCAATGTAAGTACATTTGAAGATTCTAAAAATCTCTTTTAAAGTTATGTTTGCATTTAACATGAGATATATTTTTCCTTAATAAAGGTGTCATTTTCTGAACTGGAATGAAAATGTGCTTGTTATAGTAAATATTTGCATAGATGATATTATGTGGTTTATATTTTTAGAGCAGTGGTTCTTCAATGGGGGAAATGCCCTTCTGTCCCCACCCCCAGTGGACACTTAGCAGTGTCTATAGACGTTTTGAGTTGCCACAACTGGGTAGGCTGACGCTGGTGGTATCTAGTGGGTAGAGGACAGGAATGTGGCTAAACATCTCATCATGTGCAGGGTAGCCCTTACACAGAGAATTATGCAATCCAAAATGTCAGTAGTGCTGGAACTGAAATACTGGTTTAAGTAGTTTTTCCATATTTTATTTTCTATAGTGCATAGATATAATTGAAAATAAGTATAAATTAAACAAATCTAGGGGAAATTCCTTTGCAGAGTAAAGACATGTCTGAAGTGAAGTGAAGTGAAGTCACTCAGTCGTTTCTGACTCTTTGCAAGCCCATGGACTGTAGCCTACCAAGATTCTCCATCCATAGGATTTTCCAGGCAAGAGTACTCGAGTGGGTTGCCATTTCCTTCTCCAGGGAATCTTCCCAACCCAGGGATTGAGCCCAGGTCTCCCACATTATAGGCAGACACTTTACTGTCTGAGCCACCAGGGAAGTCCTAAAAAAGACAGGTCTAGAGAGACTCATTATAATATGTAATGAAGGAAGTTATATCCACTTACCCATTCACTTACCTTATTAAGTATTTCTCTCTCTCTCTCATTTCCTTTGTAATCTCTACTGCTGATTTCCAAATCGATGTCTTCATCATATCACATTTGAATTAATATTGGGGTTTTGTTTCAACTAGCACATATTTAAGTTCTGCTTCCAATTTATCACCGTCCTGCTTAAAAACTCTACTTTTCTCTCAACAAGCACAAAATCTGTTGCCTTTATCATCTGACCCCAAGCTATCTGTGGAAAGTTATTTACCATTAACTTCCCAAAATCTACCCACAGCTCTAGTCGATCTTGTTTTAGACCTATGAGTAATCCATATTAATTCTTTCTTTTATCCTTTGGTTTATGTTTACTCTTTCCTGTAATTATTTTTTTCTTTCATTTCTCTCCAAATCTTACAAAGATTTAAAGTCTAGTGCAGCTTTAATATGTTTATTTGTTGATCAGATATATATTAAATAATTACAATTGAGCTTTGAACAACTTGGATTTGAAATACGGAGTCTACTTTTACACAGATACTTTTCAATAAATATGCACTACGTGAACCTCAGTTGGTTGAACCTGCAGACATGGAGAAACAGAGTATGCAGAATCATATGTGTTATATATGAGCTTCCAGCGGCTCAGTAACCCCCTCACTCCCACGGTATTCAAGGGTCAGTGATACACTATGCCACAGAAGCAGACATACAGGATGGGAGGAAATCAGAAAGGATCTGTGCTTTTGTGGAGCTTACAATCGCACAGGGAAATTTAAAAGTTCAGCTACTATAGAGGCAGTGAAGAAGAGAAAAGGATGTGGGTGTACTCCTAAAAGACACTTTTTAGAAAAGATTGACAGAATTTGGTAACCAATTCAATTGTGAGGTCAGGGGGATAGATGGGCACATCAAGAATGACTTCTTGGGACCCAGCAATTCCTCTTCTGGGTATTTATCCAAAGAAAACAAAAACACTAATTTGAAAATGTGTATGTACTGTGAAGTTCTTGACAACATGATTTCAACAGCCAAGATATTGAAGCAACCTAAGTGTCCATCAAGAGATGAATAAATAATATGTGGTATGTATATACAATAAAATACTACTCGGGCATAAAAAATAAAATCTTTCCATTTGCAGCATCATGGTTGGATATTGAGGATATTATGCTAAAGTGAAATAAGTCACACAGAGAAAGACAAATACTGTATTATCCTACTTATATCAACGTATGGAATCTAAAAAAAGATTAAACAGAACAAAATGGAAACAGACTCATAGATACAGAGACCAAATGAGTAGTTGCCAGAGAGGAGGGGCAGGGGTAAAATTGATCAAGGAAACTGAGATACAAATTTCCAGATATATGATAAATAAGTCACGTGTATGTAATACACAGCATAAGGAATATCTATAATATTGTAATAATTTGTATGGGGACAGATTGTTACTAGGGTTGTTCTGATGATCATTTCATAATGTATGTAAATGTCAAATCACCATTTAGTGCACCTAAAACTCACATAATATCATATGTCAACTGTATTTGAATTTTTAAAAGTGACCCCAAAAAAGTGACTCCTTGATTCTACTTTGTGGAAATAGGATAATGAGATCATTTGGTGAAACATGAATAGAAGTGATTATACTGCTTTAGAGCCTTTCCTCTTCCCCTTCTACAATCCTTCTGGAATTTCTACTCAAAACCACACCACTTAGCATTGATCAATCATGTCCCACAGGGAGGGTGGGCTTTTATAGATAGAATATCAAGTTATCTTTTACTCACTCCATTGAGAGTTAAAGGGGAGGTGAAGGTATTATTCCTTCCAGGTGCCATTTGGATTTGAAATCCCAGACAAAGGTAGTAGAAGATTCAGTCAGGAACACACTGTTGGGAGTTTTCCTGTATCAGATCATGTGGAAAGTAGAGAGTAGGCAACTCCCCCAACCTTCGTATGACTAGGGAAACATCTGTTCCACCAGCAATGGAAAGAAAGTTCATAGGAAACATGGAAAATTATCCGAGGTAACTTTTACCTACTTCCTCATTTTGCATAGGCTAAAGGCTAGTAGGTTCACTGAAAGTCATTTCACGTTCCAACCTCGATCTATGTAAATGGATGACTGCAACCTAAATGTAACTTGATTTAAGTACTACCTTATATCATGTATGGTCTGGACTGTCCAAAGCTTGCCTTTGCTATCAAAGTACAAGTTCTTTAGAGACAAGAATGGAGCTTAATTGCCTTCTCCATCCCCCACAGTACATATAGCAGAGTGCTAAGAACACAGTTTTCAAATTACTGCATGGGCCACTGTCCATTGGGAGCACAGTGAAGGACTTCTGTCTACAAATGTTCCTGGACACAGATGGCATTCTTTAGTAGGCATGATCAGTCCTGTCTGACTCTTTGTGACCTACAGGCTATAGCCCACCAGGCTCCTCTGTCCATGGGATTTCCCAGTGAAGAATACTGGATTGGGTTGCCATTTCCTACTCCAGGGGATCTTCCCAACCCAGGGACTGAGCCCACATCTCCTTCATCTCTTGCATTGGCAGGTGGATTCTTTACCACTGAGCCACCTGGGAAGCCCATTCTCTAGTTGTGGCATCAAGCAATTAAGTCTTAGAAAAAATTGTTGGGGCTGACAGTAATAGTAATCCTTTAATTATACTGAGGAGATGACCAGCACAATTCCCAACTCTGTTATTTCTTGTTTTGTGAAATGTCTCATTTGAGGGCGCATGTTTGTTTGAATACTGTAGGATTGTGATATGAGAGAACATATGTTTATCAACTGCCTTACTACTCACTATTTTGATAGCCTAACAGTTTTTGTTCCCTTTAAGTTAACCAAGCATACCCATATTGCTTATTTTTCAGAAATGATATATTTATGTATATTTGACCATTACTTTCTGTTAATTCCAAATCTCCCTGACACTTTACTTAACAAAATTATAAGCGCATAAGGGTGGGCTACAGTCCATGGGGTTGCAAAGAGTTAGAAATGACTGAGCAACTGAGCACAATCACATTAAATATTCCCAGTTGTGCCTAAGTTGAAATTTTTTTGTGGTTAAGACAAAATTCTGGTGTTGTAATAAAATAATGATATTTCATGAAAATCTGTTATGAAGTCAAGATCTGAGCTGAATTTGAGGACTATTTTAAAATTTTAAAACATGATTCTAGATCCTTAGATTAAAAAAAAAAAAAAGAAAAACCTGACTATATAGACATTTAAGAAGAGTGCCCAATTGTCATGATCTAAGAACTCCAATTACACTAGTTTTAAGAAATCTGAGATGTTCATTCACTTCCAGACCATCTGAGTGTGTATTTTTTTAATCAGTGAAAGTCTTTTTGTAAGTGCAATGTCACAGTCAGGTCTTTGTTCAACTCTGTTTTGTGTGGGTATTTGTTATGTTTTTAACATCAGATCAAGCAGCAGGTCACACAGCCCTTTAGAAGCAACTAAAGCATGTGATGTTTCCCCTCCAAACAACAGTGTGAGCTGACACGTAGGGAGCATTTACTCTGAGTCAAGTGTTTTGCATATATTATCATCCTTAATCTATATAAATTTCACATATGAAGATATAGAGACACAGAGCGATTGGCGCCATTAACAGGTCACAATGGGTTTTTTTAATTGAAGTATAGTTGATCTCTGTGGGCTTCTCAGGTGGCCTTAGGAGTAAAGAGCCCACCTGCCAGTGCAGGAGACAGAAGAGGCATGAGTCCGATTCCTGGGTCGGGAAGATCCCCTGGAGGAGGGCATGGAAACCCACTCCAGTATTCTTGTGTGGAGAATCCCATGGACAGAGGAACCTGGAGGGTTACAGTCCATGGAGTCTCAAAGAGTTGGACATGACTGAAGCGACTTAGCACCCACTCATGCAGAGTTGATTTATAACATTATATTACTTTCAGGTGTACAACTTAGTGATTCAATATTTTTATAGATTATACTCCATTTAAAGTTATTACTAATATGAAGCAATGGCTATATTTGCCTATGCTATATAATACATCCTTGTAGCCCATCTATCTTATACATAGTAGTTCGTATCTCTTAATCTCCTTCCCTTATCCTGTCCCTCCTACCTTACTCCCTCTCCACTGTAGCCACTAGTTTGTTCTCTATATCCGTGAGTTTGTTTCTTTTTTGTTATATTCACTTGTTTGTTTTATTTTTTAGATTCTACTTATAAGTGATGATACAGTATTTGTCTGTCTGACTTACTTCACTAATCATGATGTTCTCTTGGTCCATCCACATTGCTGGAGATGGCAGAGTTTCATTCTGTTTTGACTGAGTAGTACTCGAGTGCATATGTGTGTGTGTGTACATATACCACACCTTCTTTATTCATCCATCTGTCAATAGACACTTAAATAGCTCACACTAGTTTTAAGTGGTAGAGAGTGAACACAAGCTTTCAAACCCTGTTGCCCATGTTTTTAATCATTATGCTAGTCAGAAATTTCCTAAGTATAAGGCTTTAAATCATGCAAAATAAATGTATTCATGTCTCCTTCCATTTTTTAAGTTAAAAATCTATGCATTGAGTTTACCTGTAAGTGAGGTTAACAGTAATTCAGAATATACGTAGATAGACTTTAAAAAAGGGTTAAATACAAAAAAATGAAATTAAAAGTTTTTCATCTAAGCTGATACTGTTTAGCTAATAGCCTTTACCTTAGTTAATAAGGTAGTACCTTAGAAATTCTTTTCCTATTATGACTTCTGAATCATCATTAAGTAGAGTAAAGATCTTCACAGGTGATGATATAATAGAATCAGACCTTCAATTTGCAAAGTTAAGGAAATGATATTATTCAGTTTAACTAAAATAATATAGAATAAAATTATTCAGACTTATATTAGTTATTTAATAAAAAAGCAAAACCCCATTTAGAACTTATCTTCCTTTTTATTTTATTGTTTTCATGGCAGTAGAACAAAATGACTTATTTTCCAAGGCAAATGCACCCTCAATTTTAAAGGATTCATTTTAGAAACAAAGTAAGTTCCCTTCTTGTTAATAACAATCCAGCATCTTGGCGCTAGTGTCGCTGTTAGAGAAAGGAGGCATCTGCAGTAATTGGGTCCTTTGGGTTTCCACTTGCAGCAGAACAAAGAGAAAAGATGAAGCAGCTGGTGCCTGTGGCCAGGCTAACCAGCCCAACAAGCACGGTGTGCGGCATACAGCGGAGGGAAGAAAGCAAACCTGTTACCCAGCAAGAGCACACAGAGTAGGCGAGCCGTAGTGCAAGCCACCAAAGACCTCTGAGCTAGAGTTTCTCTTTAAGGTATAGGAACACATTTCACGAGTCCAGATTGATTACAAAATAGAAATTTTAAGGATGTTTAAGCACTCTTTTCTTTAGTTTTCAGCCTCTTGCATCAGATGAGAGGTTTCTGTTCAGGTAGGACAATTCAAATACTTTTCCCATCTGTACTGCCAGTAAAAATATTCAACACCTTCTGTTATTTCCCGCCTGCAAACTGCAAAATGCCCTGGTATCAGTAGTGTTTTTTATCAAAGGATAGTGCTTTCCCCTTTTATAAATAGGCTATATACTTTCTTGTCTCTTGATAAACAGTTATGGCATTTATGTGCTGTCAGGAAATTTTGAAAATTATTACTAAGCCAGTGGTGTATCCTCTGACAAGGCTATATTAGATAGATGAAATTAGTTGGACTAATTTATAGGGAATGGACTTCCCAGGTGGCTCAGTGGTAAAGAATCCTTCTGCCAATACAGGAGACACAGAAGATGTAGGTTTGATCCCTGGGTAGGGAAGATCCCCTGGAGGAGGGAAATGGCTACCCAGTCCAGTATTCTTGCCTAGAAAATCCCATGGACAGAGGAGCTTGGCGGTCTACAGTCCATGGGGTCACGAGGAATCAGACACGACTGAGCAACTGAGCACACACATACACACAACTTGTAGGGAATAGAGCAGATGTTTTTATCATTTTACTGATAATCTTGGGTCCTAGCAACAATCTCTACCAAGACGGAGCTTTCAAATATTAGGGAAGGAACTGCTATCTAGACAAGATACTCAACTGGACTTCTTCCAGTACAAACATCAGCTATAAACTTTTCCCACTAATTGCTACTTTCTCAACCTTTAAGAATTATGACATAAACAGAACACCCATTGCTTTGCGCTGCCCAGCAAGTTAGGTTTGGAAGAGTCCCAAAATGCTGACTGATGTCAGCTTCTGAGCAGCAGCTGGTTGCAGTTTCCATCCGGATAGCACTTTCACACTCCACAGTTCCTGATGAAGTTGCTTCATGTGTTCCTATGAACGGCCTTTTATCACTCTTTAACACAGACACACACACATGCACGTACTCACACATGCATGCACTCACAAACGTGTTGTTTAGTCACTAAGTTGTGTCCGACTCTTTTGTGACTCCATAAACTATAGCCTGCCAGGTGCCTCTCTGTCCATGGGATTCTCCAGGCAAGAATACTGGAGTGGGTAGCCATTCCCTTCTTCAAGGGATCTATCCAAGCCAGGGATTGAACCTGGGTCTCTTGCACTTGCAGGCAGACTCTCTACTACTGAGCCGCTAGGGGACTCCTCCTGTGTTTGTATTTTTTATTTTCAAAAATTATTTCATTGAAATCAAAGGATAATTATTATAAGCATAGATTAAGTATTTTTTATAATTCAAAAAACATCAGTTTCAAATGTCATAATGGAGCCTAAGAAATACATAATTCATTTAACTCTGCTGCTGCTTCTGTTGCTAAGTCACTTCAGTCGTGTCCGACTTTGTAGCCATATGAAAATTAATCCTTTATATGCCGTGTACTTTTGTAGGTATTCATCTGTATTCAGGTACTATGAATAGCAAAGTTATATTGTTCATATATTTCAAATAAGAAGATGACACTTCTTAGTATTTTCCCATGCTTATGTCTGTGACTATAGAAATATTTTCCATGAAGTATGGTTCCTCCTATTTTTCCCCAAATTTTTAGCTGCTGCCTGGCCAGTCTGACTTCATGTGCTCCTCTTAATTGATATTTCTCCTGACTTGCTGTTTTTTGTTAAAAACTTGTATTTTTGAAATCATATGATGTTGTATATTTTTGGTAGGAGAGTAGTACTTAGTATAAAGCAAAGTAAATTCAGTAAATGGTGATACTGAAAAAATCTTTCTTTTAAAAATATTTTAAGGTATAATCTGTTCTTTTACATCACCCAATTTCAAAATCAGTTTTCTATGATTTTCCCCTGGGGTTACTTTACCAAAATAATGTGAAAAAGTTTTCAAACTGTAGGTGATAGGTGTATAGGGTTTTGTTATATGATTCTTTCTACTTTTCTGTATATTTTACAAATTTCCATAATAACTTTTCAAGTTTGGAAAATATATATTTTGTGGAATGCTTCTTTTTCATTCTTAACCTTACCATATTTACTGAGTGCCTATTTAAAAAAAACAGCTTGTGTTTTATGACTTAAGAAAGTACCATTTATCATATGATTATATTTAATATATTTTAATCATATGCTTCTTTTATTTGATATATAAATAATGTTTAATATAATCAAAAATATATTATCTAAAATACATTTAATTTTAACATTATTTCATTTGCAGAATTCCTTACAGATTTAGCCTCCTCAAATGGAAAGTCTCTTTCCTTTGAAGTCAGTAACTTGTGGTCTATTTATATTAGATAGCAATACTCCCTGTAATTTTCAATCTGACATTCCCCCTCAGGTTGGACTTATCCATAAACTAATGTGGGAGAGGGAGGATGAGTCATAGCTATTTAGTTCTGCTGTCAATTTTCTAGGGTAATTAATGTGAGTAGTTTTACTTGAAAGAGGATTTAGAAATGCTATTTCATGCTAAGTACCCTGAGGGGTACAGTTTTCCTTTCTCATATAGATAGGCACCTACTTTCTTACAAGGTCAAGAAAAGAGAAGAGATAAGACGCATGCCCTATGTATACCTCCGAATATTCCTGTTTTGTACACAGTTGACAAACAGACCTCTCAGTTTTAAAAGGCAAAGTAGGTACACAGCAATTTGAGATGAAGAGTATAAGGAAATATGATGTGACTGAAAATAAGCGAACTTTGAAGAGTTTGCCAGGAATCAGCCATACCATCTGCTTTATTTTTTTATTATTTTTTGATTATTATTTCTTTAGCTTGATATACTATTATATTCTTTTACTTTTCTCATCTGTAAATATACTGTCAGAAAAGGAAAGTCTTTCTTGGAATTATTTTTCTTTCCTCTGTTTGATTTAACTGAAGCTGTCATACTTGTCACATGCATGATGATAGATAGATTTTTTAGGTGTTTTTTTTCCAAACTGTCCCAGAAAGGCTCCACTCAGTAACATTATCTTATTTCTTGTTTTCAATATGCAGGGCGTGCTCTGTGCAGCTCCCTTAATTTTTATCATTCCATCGGCATGTTATCTGAAGCTGTCTGAAGAACCCAGGACACACTCAGATAAGATTATGTCCTGCGTCATGCTTCCCATTGGTGCTGTGGTGATGGCTGTTGGATTCGTCATGGCAGTCACCAGCCCTCAAGACTGCAGCCACGGGCAGGAAATGTTCTATTGCTCCCCGGACAATTTCTCCCTCACAAACATTTCAATTTCTCATTTTCAACTGACAACACAACTTTCAATTTTAAACGTCAGTATCTTTCAGTGATTTGCCTCCTTTAAAAAAAAAATTCATTTTTATAGACTTCTAAATTGCATAATAACATTCACACATGTTTTAATCTCCATATTATAAAATTATTACTTTGGCATTTATCAAGATTTGGTTTCTTTACTCTTTAGTCCAATGTAAAAGATAAAAAGGAAAAGAAAGTTGAATGTATTCTATCTTAAACCAGGGAAAATATAAATGTTTTAATGACTGTACTGCACAAATCTTAAAGGCAGAAGGAAAAGTAAGGTCTTTGACATTTGCTGCCATCCTCTCAAAGAACTTTTCTCTTTTTAAACCAATATATTGTGCTCTAAAATGAGTAGATGATTGTGGGTTTAAATTTTCTGTGTGTCCTTTAAGAAAAACGTAGAGGGCTTTTTGTTTTTTTGAAGTTTAAGGAAAACTCAAGACGATTAAAGAGGCTAGATATCCCAAGACCAAGTGAAGCTCTCCATTGTCATTTCAGTCGCGTGCCTTGTTGAGAGGGAAGTGACTCCCTGGAGTAATGAGTAAAGTCCTGCCCATGTTAGGAAGCATAACTCATAGACTGGGCGTACAGAGCAAGGTCTGTGAGGAATCAAAATTACCTCGAAAGTTTTGATCCTGTGAGAATATAATGGTAGTGCCATTAAATAAAGTGTAAAATGGGGGAAAACCACAAGTTCTTCTAAGGCACAAGCTCAAGGGATCAGTTCTGCGTCAGCTTTGGAGCTGTTGAATGTGAAGAGCAGGTGGAAGCTGAATTTTCAGACTAGAACCTCAAGAGAAGAATCAGGGCTACACAAGAGGTATTCTCATTACTCTGGGGGTCCTTGGAGAGACTCTTGGATGCTCTTGTTGACTAGATTCTCCAGAAGGAGACAGAAAGATGGAGTGTGCCATGTCAGGTATTTATTCTCTTTCATGGTGGCTCAGACAGTAAAGAATTTGCCTGAGATGCAGGAGACTCGGATTCTATCCCTGAGTAGAAAGATTCCCTGGAGAAGGAAATGCCAACCCACTTCAGTATTCCTGCCTGGAGAATCCCATGGACAGAGGAGTCTGGGGGGCTACAGTCCATAGGGGTCCCAGAGAGTCCGACGTGAGTGAGTGACTAACGCACATGACTAATGGAAGAGAGGGGAAGCAAGATCAGGTGGGCTAAAAGGGCCTGTAGTGCAGGCTGGTGGGCTAAAAGGGCCTGTAGTGCAGGCTGGTGGGCTAAAAGGGCCTGTAGTGCAGGCTGGTGGGCTAAAAGGGCCTGTAGTGCAGGCTGGTGGGCTAAAAGGGCCTGTAGTGCAGGCTGGTGGGCTAAAAGGGCCTGTAGTGCAGGCTGGTGGGCTAAAAGGGCCTGTAGTGCAGGCTGGCAGAACCTCAGCCAGGTCTGCAAGGAGTATGGGGCATATATGGCCCTTCAGAGTCGTCTCAATTCAAATGAAGTAGCCAAGTCTGAACACCCCTGCCTCCAATAGTCCTTGCACGTGGGCAGCTCTTTGCGGCTGAGCAGACCCTAAAGGAACTGAGAGCTGGAGGCGGTTGGCTGATGGCTGGGTCACCAATGCTTCCTTGTGGGTGGGTGGGGGGCGGTGGGGATCCTGTGTTCATCACAACTGGCCTCAGTTTTTAATAAGAATTTTTTTATATCTCAATGAATATTTCATGTTTTAATACCCATGACAATCTTTTAAAAAAACAAGAAAATTTGGGCCCATTTGGATGGCTAGCTTAAGTCATGTATCACCCATGATTTCATTTCTCACCTTTTCATTTGTGTTTCAGTCAAGTTATCAAGTTGACCGTCTATAGTATTATATTAATTACTGTCAAATAGTGAGAAAATATGACAGAGTTAATACATACCTGATGTGTTTGAACAAATCACAGCCAAAAAAAAAAAAAACCATAAGAAGTATATAATGAATATTTCACAGCAGTTTGAATACAGAAGTGGTGAAAGCTGAGTTGTCATGTGACTTATAATAAGAAAGGCCTATTGAAAGCAAAAAAAAAACTGCCCCTTAGCCAGCAGGGCCATGCTCAGGCTTTGAGTGGTAGCATTCACTTCAACAAAACATCATCCATGCCACTAAATTAATACAAATTCTTTTGGCTATATAGCTTTTCTGCATTTCATTTATACAGTTGGTTTTTGTAGTTGGTTAAGAATCATAAAGGTAGGTGATTTATATCCATTTTTATATTGATATGTGTTTTGGTGAAATACTAATCAAAATGCTTTCATTCCTAACTGAGAGAATGTGAGAAAATTTTGCAGCAGTTCATCCCTACATTACTCAGGACTGAGAAACACTGACCTACATAGTTATTAGATAAAGTCATAGGAGACGAGGTTTCCAAGGGTGTACAAAGAAAAGTACGTCAAGGATAACGTAATTTAGTGCTTAACCTTCTATTATCTTGTACTTTTGCTATTGCTTCAGATACATTAACCTTGGCTCAAGTTCGTGAAAAGTTCCAGATAGGAACTGAGTCCTGCATTAATGCCTAACAAATATTTGTTCTGGTTTTGTGTTTTCTAAATCAACTGTAAAAAAAGACTACCCTGGACCCAGTTATTAGCTACAAAGTTTACCAACATCTTTCAAATTATGGTCGAATAAGTGTTAGAAACACATCTATTTCACAAGAATACTTACTAATATTTTGCCAACGTTCAGAACTTTGAGAACCACCCCTTCTATGTTCTGCCTTAAATTCATGATGTTTCCACTGAAACTTATTCCAAGCTACATTTTACCCCTAACAAAACAACTTGAATATTTAACCCAGTTTTGCACCGTGGCTTATTTGACCTTACAAAGTTCTTCTTAATTTAAAAAAGGAGGAGAGGGAATAGTATCATTACACGCTAAGGCAAACACAGAGCACTACATTTCCTTTAAAGGATATAGATTGGATGGCATCTGTAAAACTTACTAATTGGGTCCTTGTACCTGTCACTTATAATAGGATCTCTAATCTCAACGCTAACTTCCAATATCAAAACAGGGAGATTGCTTTGCCTCTGACCGGCTACAGTGGTATCAAGCAATAATTGTTGTCTCTTGTCTTTCCTAAAAGGACTCTGAAATCCAGGTTATCCAACCAGGAAAATCTCAACTAGTCCTCCTCTGGAGTCATACTGTGCAGCACACATCACCTTAATGAAAGATTAATTTATTGGAAAGGAGCAGGCTTCCTTCTGGTTTATCTGCTGTGATCTTCTCAGGGAAGCAGTGCTCGTCTGTTTTTTAGTAGAGCTGGCCAGTGACAGGGCCAGGTGTTGGCAGTTATTCTCAAGCATGGATCAGCAGGTGACCATGAGATGAGGGACCCATAAATGCTTAAGTGACATTGATGGAGGTAATAATTAGCTGCACCAATCAAATAAGCCTAAAGGAGATCAGTCCTGGGTGTTCATTAGAAGGACTGATGTTGAAGCTGAAACTCCAATACTTTGACCACCTGATGTGAAGAGCTGACTCATTTGAAAAGACCCTGATGCTGGGAAAGATTGAGGGCAGGAGGAGAAGGGGACGACAGAGGATGAGATGGTTGGATGGTATCACCGACTCAATGGACATGGGTTTGGGTAGACTCTGGGAGTTGGTGATGGACAGGGAGGCCTGGCGTGCTGTGGTTCATGGGGTCACAAAGAGTCAGACACGACTGAGTGACTGAACTGAACTGAATCACATAAGCTCCTTGAAGAATTTGTAATTATTCTAAAAAGTGTAGAAAGGATTTGCCCAGATAACAGAGTAGACATGCAGAGTGAATGAGAGGTACCATGAGCAGGAGAACATAAGACTGGGAGAGAAAGAAAACAGTACCGTCATCCTCTAGAGCCGTGGTTCACAAACGTCAACACGGGTCAGAATCATTGAAAAGAAAGTGAAAGTGTTAGTTGCTCAGTCACGTCTGATTCTTTGCAACCTTATGGACTGTAGTCCACCTGGCTCCTCTGTCCATGGAATTCTCCAGGCAGGAATACTGGAGTGGGTAAGCCATTCCTTTCCCTAGGGGCTCTTCCCATTCCAGGGATGCAACCCAGGTCTCCTGCATTGCAGGCAGATTCTTTACAATCTTAGCCACTAGGGGAGGCCCAGAATCATGGGAGGGCTTGTTAAAATACAGGTTGCTGGGCCCCACCAACAGAGTTTCTGGTTCTGGGATGAGGCCCGAGAATTTGCATTTGTTCAAAGTTCCCAGGTGATCTGACTGCTGTTGATTCAACAACCATATTTGAATAAGGATGGAGATTGGACAAAAGATGGGGCCATTGTTTCAGAGGCTGAGCAGAAAACAAGCAGCGTGTAGAAATGCCAGGCTGGAGTTCAGAAGGAACGGAGAGTGGAGACAGGAGAGAGAGCTCTTGGCAGAGTAACTGTACTTTTCCTTTGTCTCTTTGAAAACTCATTTGAAGAAACTCAAGGAGGGGAGAGGAGAAACCCAGACAGGAAGATTAGTGAAGAGTAATGACAAGGGAGAGGAGGACAGCGAACAAAGAAGGAAACAGATTACGGTCTAAAGACAACACAGCTGCTGTGCTAAGCAGAAAGCCTGGTTTGGAACCTACAGGCATTCAGGGAAAATTGTGTGAGCTCCATAATTCTTATTATGAGAAGGAAGAAAATATACGGTTTCCTCAAAAATACACCAAGTTTTCCTAGGACTAAACCAAATGTCTTACTTGGAAAAAAAATCTTATTTGGAACATGAGTAAAACTGGGTTGTACTCATAATAACATCATGCAGATAAAGAATGCATGCAACTATCTTTAAAAGATCATTCCACTAAAGTCTGCTCATTGAAAATGAAGATTATCAATAAATTTAATTTTGGAATTTTTTACTATATTGTTCCTTTATAGTGCTATGCTAAATGTTTCGTTTTTTTAAAAAGGCACGTAGAGATTTAGCCTGTCCTTCATTCCTAACACCTACCTGATATGGTTCTTACCAACTCACACCCAGACTAATACCACAGCCTCTTACCTGAGCATTCTGCTTCCAGGCTCCCCTCCCTTCAAGATTATTTGTGCATCACTCCAAATCATTTCACTTTATAAATGAATGCTTTAATAACACCAAATGCTTGTTCAAAAGCTTTCCATGATAAACTCTTCTGCTTACAGGATAAGGTACAAACTCTGAAGCTTGTATTCAAAGCTTTTATAGTATGGCCTCAACCTGTCATTCTGGCCTCATCTTCCATGACAGCAGGAAGGAACCTTTTTTTCTGGATGAACTAAAGCATTGCTTTATATCAAAATTGCTTTCTGCTGCTATTGCCATTGCTCTTGAATTCTTGCCGTTTTCTCATCTGAAATATCCAAGCCCTCCTTCCCATCCTCAGCACATTCTGTTAGTCCTCCAGTCTTCTCCCCGTGCCATCCCCGACAGCTCTGCTGCAAGGTAATTCTACCTCCTTTGGAGTTCTTTGTCTTGCACTTGTATGAAGTTGTATGTATGTCTTGAAGTTATATGAAGAAACCATGTCCAGCCAACCAGACCAAAAGTTGAGGACAGTGTGTTTTACAGTCTTTTATTCTTCATAGTCCATAACATGGTGTCTTGAACGTAGTAAACACCTAAGTATTAGAAGTGAGATTGATAGTATAAAAAGGGAAAATGGTTGATTGTACTTATAGCCAAACCTATTAGTTTAATTGCGCTTTTCCAACTATAATGATTGTCATTCAGTGAAGTAGCAAGTTAATGTGATGCAGTCATTCATCTAACAAGTTGGTTTAGGAAATTAAATTGAGGTTCTTGTTTTGCTTCATGAAGCACAGAAGCTTCACAGAAACTGTTTAGAATATTCTTTAAAGAATTCTTCAAGTGCATACCAATCAACACATATCTTTTTGTTCATTTTGACTGCTAAATAAAAATTTTCTTGCCTCTTTCTTATTTGCAAGCTGCTCGGGCCTAAGACCATGTCATACTTAGTATTTTTTGCCAATATATACTCATATATCTTACTCATTCAAGATGCTTGGATAAACACTGAATAACTTGAATTTACCTAATTCAAAGGTATTTAAGTAAAATTTATAATTTGCAAGAAAAACTTACCTTAATTCTTTCATTTATTATTGTTCCTAAAGAAACAAACAGTCAAAACTTTAAAGCATACAATTACCACCTTGTTTAATCTTATCTGACAGCTTAGTAACTTGACAGAACACTAAAAAGAAGAGGTGGTTTAGGAACATGCAGGCAACAATTTAAGGAAAACACCTGAGGCAACAAAAGATTTTGCAGTTTAAAATTTGAAAGGCTTTGAAAATTTTTATTTCCAAGGCACAGTGGCAGCTGTGTGTTTATTATCTTTTAATTTTGTTTTGCCAGAGGACAACAGGGCTAGTTCCAGAAAAACAAATCCACTCCAGGCTTCTTACAGTCAGGTCCCTCTCATCTCAGTAGTGTTCGTTAGCTCTTTAGGTTCTGGGAGAAAACATCTTCTAAGAGAAAAAGCAAAATTATTGTACCCCAGAATGACAGCCTTTGGGTGACTTCTGACATTTCTTACACAACTCTGCATTCTTGTAAAGTCTTAAAAAGAATTTTCTAAGTTACCTTAACCCTTTTAACTATTGTTTCTCTGTTTGCAAGACATAGACGAACTGGAAGTTGAGTGATAGGACCTTGGGTTTTATGTGCTCTGTGTTTCAAAGCATTTCATAATAAATTTAAATTTGTTTAAAAAAACTATAAGAATAGACAGGGAAGGAGTTAACAGTAAAAATATTTTTTTAATAGGGCTTAGAAAACCCCTGGATTTTGTAGAAGGGGGTAGTTGATTGCACAAACCTAATGGGAGATGCTAGAAGACATTCTGACCTTTCAAAGTAGATATTTTAAACAAGACTAAGAAATTTTAAAATATTAGCTTCAGGTGGAAATTTTTCTCAGAACAAATGATTTTAAATGTATAATCTAAATGCCAGCTGAGGACTCCTCACCCCCAAGTGAACTGGTTAAACCTGATCCTAAACCCCATCCCACACTCAGGAGCCTACTCCTTAATTTTGGTAAATTATCCTGGCTTACATTCTTACGCTTCTCTCTGACACCATAAACCAATGTTCTTTTGCTCCGTACCTGTAAAAGTCCATGACACTCCAGATGCAAAACACAGTCCCTTCAACAATTTCCATAAAAACCTATTCACATCATTTGTTTTTGTTGTTCAGTTGCTAAATCCTGTCTGAGTCTTTGCAACCCCTTGGGCTCCAGCTTGCCAGGCTTCCCTGTCCTATCTCCCAGAGTTGGCTCAAATTCATGTCCACTGAGTCGGTGATGCTATCCAACCATCTCATTCTTTGACGCTCCCTTCTCCTTTTGCCTTCAGTCTTCCCCAGCACCAGGGTCTTTTCTAAAGAGTTGGCTCTGCATGCATTGTGTATATTCTGTGTTGTTGTTGCACCTTTTGAAACTTTAGAGTGCTTAGGAGGAAGGGTCACATAGGCTTCACCTCCTAAGCTCCTCCTCTTCTCATTTTCCATCTCCTTCAGATTAACCAGCGCCTCTTTCACTGTGACTTCCTCGGTGAGGTCCCAGCACCTCCAAGCCTTTAGAAGACCCCAATTCCACTTCACTCCGTACCTTGTCATTGTATTTTGTCAACACAAATTCCATTCTCTTCCTAGGAAGAGCTCAGGTGGAAGCTGTGTCAGCACCTTCATGTTTTTCCATTTCCTGACAAACATGTAAACCATCATTTATATTCTGAATTGCACTTCTGGTGGCTTCACTGTCTATAAAAAGAGAGGCCCAGAAGACTTCTGCTTGCAAAAAAAATTAAAACTTGGAAAAAAAATTAAATTTGGGTTTATGGCATTAAACAGAAACAGTTCCATTTAAATGGGTAGCAGAAGGTTGACCAGCTCCCACTGTGGTTTCCCAACACAGTGAACCCGCATGGCTTAAAGCTGTGTTCCCACAGGCCCCTCCTGTGTGTCTCCAGCCAGTGTAGTTTCTCACCTCAACACGTGTACTATTCTCCAAACAACAGCTGTGTGTTTGCCTACTTCCTCTGCACACCGGATAAAACTGGCCTTTCAGAATTAGATTAGAGCAAGCCCAGCTGTTATGGAAATCCTTAATCACTTATTTTTGCATGCCTTTTTTTTTCCCTAAATAAATATTAAACAGCTTAAAACCCATAGTCATTCATATTTTTTCAGTGTTTAGACTGCCTTGCACAGAGTAAGTGATCAAAAAAAGGAAGGATTGAGCCATGAAAGTTGATTTGGGAGAGAGATTAAGAAAGGGAGGGGAGAACAACCTGGAGAAAATAAAGCAGCATCACCAAGTACCAAGTGTCTAGGGATTAGGTCCCATAGAAGAATAAGAGCTCACATGGAGCTTGAGGAATCCTTCAACAAGTTCATTTGTTCTACCATTTCATCTGTGCAGGAGTCATCGCTGCCATTGGTGACCCACATGTGAGACCAGTGCTCATTCTCATCATCATATCTGATTTTCTATTTACTGGGAAGGTATTTGCAGGAAACACTAAGATAATTTTTTAATAATTGTGTCAAATAGATCCATAAATTATTTAATTCCCCGCTTTGACTAGAGGAAATTTTCTAAAAGCCGAACAGAACCCAAGCACAGACCAAATAAAGACAAATGCATCAAACCCATAACTGGGTTCACAAACGTGCAGCATCTATTGGTAATTAGGAGCTGGGAGGTGGTTATACTGCCTACCCGAAAAGTAGAGTCCATGGCCCAATAGCACCGGCATCACCTCGGGAGCTCTTTGGAAATGCAGATTTCAAGGCCCCACTCCAAATCTAATGAGCCAGAATCTGCATAAAAACAAGAGCCCCAGGTTGTTCACCTTCAAATTTGAAAAGCACCAGTGTGCAGGTGGCCCTGTTCTTTGGGAAGGGGCTTCCCAGAATCCGCTAGGAATCTTAGTTAAATAAGAAACCACCTCCTGGAGAGTCTATTACATCCACATAAAGGGCTTCTGTTACTGATGAGAATGTGTGATAACACATTCCTGGGAATTAAGGGAGGAAAAACAACTGTAAATCATTGATTTATGGCAATAACAATGAAGTCCATTTCTGTCTATTGTGTTTTTCTTTCTGGAACAATTATGCATTTAAAAAATGATTTTTTCCAACATGGTCTAAAATTGAAACACATTGACCATATATTTTCTTTGGATCATAATGGCAGTTGTTTTTTTGTTTTTTCGTAACTGTGGTAGAAGCATGGTACAAATGAGGAAAACAAGATTTCCTGTTGATTTCTAGTTTGTATGTAAAGAGCCCAAATGAATAAACCAGAAAGTTTTTAGCATGGAAACATGTCTTGAGTTTATGATTTTATCTGTCATAGACAAACAGCAGGGGTGGGTGTGGAGTCAGGATTATCTTGGCAATACATATTTAAACTCTGAGTATAGTGTTTATATTTAAATGTATAAAGAGGATATCTTAATAGATTAATGTATGAAAGTGACCAAAATTCTCTTTACTTATAGATTAAGTAAGTAGGTGATTAAGCAAAATATTCACTGTCATAAGATATGCTCTTTAGACTGAAGAGCAGCTTAAAATACATTTTGCTTTAATGAAGATGAACATGTAATTATGTTAACATTAAAAACTTAATGAAAGGTATATGCTTTACTTGGGCATCCCACGTGGCTCAATTGTAAAGAATCTGCCTGCCAGTGCAGGAAACATAGGTTTGACCCCTGGGCTGTGTCGTCGTGTGAGGGTTGGAAAAGAATTTCCAGACATGAGACAAAATGGGAGGGAAATAAAGTTTATTCGAGTGGGAGACTCTGTTAGAAAATCGGGCCTGCTCAAGGAAGAACCAACGTTGAACAGGGGTCCTTAGTCCACTTTTATACCCAGGGTACAAGGAATGGGATAGGGGTCTTGCAGATCATTTGTTGATTGGATGAGGCAAGTATCCAGGGTGGAGGGAAGAGTAAGGCAAATACCTTCTCCCTATGGGGTAGTAGGGGAGACAGGTTATACCGCTCAAGAGGACTGAAAATCCATAAATAGTTACAACATAGGGGAGGGAAGGATGATAAGGGCCTCATTTTTCTGTTCCTGCATTCCAAGACCCTCCTTGGTTTTATCTGCTCTTTCATCCTTGGGTCACTACTGGCCAAGAAGATCCCCTAGAGTAGGAAATGGCAACCCAGTCCAATATGCTTGACTGGGAAATCCCATGGAAAGAGGAGCCTGGTGGGCTATAGTCCATGGGGTGCCAAAGAGTAGAACACGACTGAGTGACTGAGTACGCACGCATGCTCTATTTAGAAATAAGCAGAGACTTCCCTGTTGGCACCATGGATAGTAGACCTGCCAATGCAGGGGACACAGGTTCAATCCCTGATCCGAGAAGATTCCACATGCCGAGGGGCAACTAAGCCCATGTGCCACAACTACTGAGCCCAAGTGCTGCAGCTATGGAGCCCATGCACCTCGATCCTGTGCTCAGCAACAAGAGACACCATTGCAATGAGAAACCCACACACTGCAATTGTTGTAGCCACGCGTTCCGGGAAACAAACTCACTCAGAAGGACAATGCAGATAGTAGAGTGCAGTTTATTACACCGGCAGGCCCAAGGCAGTCTCCTCTCAGCCAAGGACCCCAACCAGTTTTTGTGAAAACCTTATATACCCTAAGTGTACTTGCTCAAACCCACCTCCCCAAATTCCTTGAAACTAGTCTGGACAAGGTAAAAGAGAGATACGATCAAAGTTAACCCATGATTCATGTGTCACAAGACTAGATAAACAGTGGACATTTATCAATAGGACTGTGGTCATATCACGATAAACATTATGACTTTGTTCTGTTACAGAGATAATTAGCATATTCTTTTAGGCAACGGAGAGTCCAAGTACAAAGTCCTGAGGCTCTTTCATCCGGGGGGTCTGGTTTTCCATTGGTATGCCACTTCTATAGACACGGGGCACAAAGTTCAGAGTCCATTGGGAGGGTGACCATGTGTGTAGCCTAATGTTCGCAGCCAGGCCTAGGATGGAGTCCAGCTCTGTTTCCTCCTTCACAATGAAGAATAGTCCCTGCTTGCCACAACTAGAGAAAACCTGAGCACAGCAATGAAGACTCAGTGCAACCAAAAATTAATAAATAAATGTTGGTGGGTAAGAAGAACTAAGCAAAAGCTAAGTCATACAATTTAAATTTTGTGAGGGTTTGGTATCCAAAGAAGGGAGAGTAGTCCTCATTCTAATGTCAAGAACCCTTGACTATGAGGGTGAGCCACAGAAAGTCCTATTTAGGTGAAGAAGACTGGTTTCCTCAGCCACCATGTGACAGGGCTTGAGATCTGAGTCCAAAATCAGAAGAATGAGTCTCAACCTTGTCCTTATTCTCACATGCAAGGGATCTAATCTTTAAAATCATTTCCCTCACCTGTAAAGTGAAGAAATCATAATATCCTAGGTTTCTGTGAGTTTTCTGATCTGATATTGCTAGTGTTCAGTCACTCAGTCATATCTGACTTTTTTGCAACTCCATGGACTGTAGCCTGGCAGGCTCCTCTGTCCATGGGATTTTTCTAGCAAGAGTACTAGAGTGGATTGCCATTTCCTTCTCCAGGGCATCTTCCCAACCCAGGGATCAAACTCATATATTCTGCATTGCCTGCAGATTCTTTACCACTGAGCCACTTGGGAAGCCCATTAACTGTATTACATGTACTTATTTTCTCCCATTTGCTTTTTTCTTGATGAATTAATGATATCATGCCTTATGAATAATGTATTAACTTTAAAATATTTGTTATTTATCTTTTAATTGTGTTGTTGATTATTTTATCTGATGAAGTTTTTATTTTACATAGCCAAATATATATATTTTTAAGATTTTTTTTAATAGTATTTGTAAAAGTTGTTCTTCCATGTAAGAGTACAGACGGACTGGTTCTGACTTTCAATTTCTTGCCTTTATGATTAGGCAAAAGTGATATGGATTCAGTAGAAACTGTAATTTGAGTTGTGAATTGTGATCTTTTCTAAAGCTAGCCATATGCATTGCTTTTCTCTCTGGTGATGCTGGGTGTGGCAGCAGCTCCAAGTCAGCCACCCCACCAGGAGGGTAAATACAGACACATTTTCAAGTTTTCTGTAGCCATATGAACATGCTGTTATTCACTTTCAGTGCAGTAGTCAATAAATTACATGAGACATTCAACGGTTTATTATAAAATAGGCTTTGTGTTAGATGATTTTGCCCAACTGTAGGCTAATGCAAGTGTTCTGAGTACATTGAATGTAGGCTAGGCTCAGCTATGATGTTCAGTGGTGTATTGAATGCATTTCGACATATACCATTTTCAACTTATGATGGATTTATTAGGACTTAAGCCCAGGCATATAGTAGAGGAAGATCTGTAGATAATTCTTCACACCAATCTTCTAGCTTTGAATTAGCTACAATTCACTCATGTCCTTTATTTTTATTATAAAATTATAAAGTACAAATTGTAAATTAAAATGAAATGTGTGTGTGTGTGTGTGTGTGTGCACTCAGTCATGTCCAACTCTTTGTGGCCCCGTAGACTGTAGCTTGCCAGGCTCCTCTGTCCATGGGATTTCCCAGACAAGGATACTGGAGCAGGTTGCCATTTCCTATGCCAGGAGATCCTCCTGACCCAGGGATCAAACTCTCCTAAGTCCCCTTCATTGGCAGTCAGGTTCTTGGAAGCCCCTTAAAAAGGAATAACAGCACAAATCGAAAACAAAGATCACCACAATGTTAATATTTTGGTTTACTACCATATAGCTATTTTTCTGTATATATTTTTTCCAAAATTGAGATGATGATATTGTGACCTAATAAGAAGTATAAATTTAGTCTCTACTCCAATTCCTGACATAGAGCTCCTAAAACCCTTGTAATTTCCTAAACGATAGGGTGCTCAAAGCATCTTTTGTCCTAATAGTCAATCAGTCTTTGACACAGATTCCTTATACCAGAGCATTTAAGACCCTTGGAATCTCTAGAAAGAGGAGTGTCCTTTTGTATCCTAATGAGAGGACTGTTCTTTCATTAGCATACAAAAAGGCATGATTAGAAGTTTAAACTTTTATTCCCACCTGCAATCTGTGGGGAAGGGGAGATGGAATGGAGATAGATTTAATCACCAATGGTCAATGGTTTAATTAATCTTAAGTAATGGAATTTCCCAAAGACAACAGGGTTGGGAGAGCGTCTTTCTGGGAGGGTGGCCTGTGTGGAGAGAGCATGAAAGCTTTGTGTGGCCAACCAGCCCCAATACCTTGCCCTGTACATCTCCCCTGACTTGTATCCTTCATGATAAATCAGAAATAGTGAGTAGGTTGTTTTCCTGAGTTCTGTGAGCTATTCTAGCAAACTGTCTAAACTGAGGAGGGGATTGTGGGAGCTCCTGATATAAGGCTTAGTCAGAAACACCAGACATCTGGACTCATGACTGGCATCTAAAGCAGGAGTGATCTTATGGATGACAAAAGACAAAGAAGCAAAACTATCAAAAAAACATGAAAATCAGCTTGAAGAGGTTTATTTCCATGGATCAAAGACAGGATGATAAGAGTGTCAATCAAGATAATAATAGCAGTGATTTAAAATAAATCCTATATTGTTATAAAACATTGGTTCTGTTTCCTGTATTGTACAATATATCTTTGTAGCTTATTTTATACATAATAGTACCTATTTGGGAACTTTTTTTTCATATTTTATTATTTTCTAGTATTAAGGGATGGAGAAGGCAATGGCACCCCACTCCAGTACTCTTGCCTGGAAAAACCCTTGGATGGAAGAGCCTGGTAGGCTGCAGTCCATGGGGTCGCTAAGAGTTGGACATGACTGAGTGACTTCCCTTTCACTTTTCACTTTCATGCATTGGAGAAGGAAATGGCAACCCACTCCAGTGTCCTTGTCTGGAGAATCCCAGGGATGGGGGAGCCTGGTGGGCTGCCGTCTATGGGGTTACACAGAGTCGGACATGACTGAAGTGACTTAGCAGCAGTAGCAGCAGTATTAAGGGAAAAACTGTATGAGCTCATAATCTGGTGCTTGTGAAAGAAATTTTATCTGTACCCAACTTAAAGAACAGTTAGTATGAGATGACAGAGTGCTCCTGGAACTCAAATAATATTTATTAGTAACACTTTATTTTCCTTTTTGTGAAAAAATTGTCATCAATCATTAATATTTTTCTTAGCTTTCTGTTATTTTTTTGTCACAAATGTAGTTGGCTAGAATATAGACAAAGCAAGCTTATGCTCTAATTGTGTTGAAGATTTATAATTAATGGCCTTCCCTGGTGGCTCAGTGATAAATAATCCACCTGCCAGTGCAGGAGATGTATGTTCGATCCCTGATCAGGAAAGATCCCACATGCCGAGCAGCAGCTAACCCTGCGTACCACAACTATTGAGAGCCTGTGTTCTAGAGCCCAGGAGGCACAATTACTGAGCCCATGTGTCACAGCTACTGAGCCCCTAGAGCCCGTGCTCTGCAAAACAGGCCACCACAGTGAGAAGCCCACGCACGACAACTAGAGAGTGGCCCCCACCTGCCACAACTAGAAAAATAAGCCGGAGCAGCAAGGCAGATCCAGCACAGTAAAAATAAATAAACAAATAAAAAATTTTAGAGGTTTATAATTATTATCTGCTGTGATTTTTTTTAAATGTAGTTTTTCCAGCATGCAAATGTGACTAAAAGACAGACAGTTTCCAGATGGGGCACTCAAATTTAAGGCATGAATAAGTCGCTTCTCATTGGGTTCCTTTGAGCACTTGCTTTGGACAAGTTTCTGGGTAATCACAATGCAAAATAGTTCCCCCCAAGACCACACATGAAAGATCACTGATTTTTTTCATTTTCCCTCTTCTTCTCAGCAATACTCAATCCTGGTGATGTCCGCAGGAACACAGCACCTTCAGAGTGCATAGCTTACACAACTCACTTAGGATCGCAGAATCACAGACTAAAAAACATTTGAAAAGGCTCTAAGTCTCTATTGCAGTGTGAGAAATTTTCAGAATACAGATGATATAGTGTTGAGGTAATTTGCAAGTACACAGTCTCACATTCCTCAATAAACTTGGCACAGGTTTAAAGTTTTAAGCAGTCTGTTCTTGGATGGCTTCACTTCTATTCTGCTTAGATGCAGCTGGCCCCTCCTTTGGCCTTGACCCAGGGTGACTGTCCTTTCTTGCTAGACTTACCATCATCCAAGGCCTCCTCTGAGTTTTACTCCTTTCCAAGTCAAGTTTTTTGCAGTCACGTGGAAACTGTTCTGGTAACTCCAAATGTGAGCTGAGAATTTTCTGTCCAACATTCCTCTGAAGTCTGGGCAACAACAGCTTGCCTGAATAAGCATCCTTCTTGGAAGAAAAGCTATGACAAACCTAGACAGTATTAAAAAGCAGAGACATCACTTTACCAACAAAGGTCTGTATAGTCAAAGCCGTGGTTTTTCCAGTACTCACATACAGATGTGAGAGTTGGACCATAAAGAAGGCTGAGCACCAAAGAATTGATGCTTTTGAACTGTGGTGCTGGAGAAGACTCTTGAGAGTCCCTTGGACTGCAAGGAGATCAAACCAGCCAATCCTTTAGGATATCAACCCTGAATATTCATTGGAAGGACTAATGTTGAAACTGAAGCTCCAATACTTTGGCCACCTCATGCAAGGAGCCGATTCATTGGAAAAGACCTAGATGCTGGGTAAGATTGAGGGCAGGAGAAGAGGGCAACAGAGGATGAGATGGTTGGATGGCCTCATCACCTCAATGGACATGAGTTTGAACAAGCTCCAGGAGATAGTGAAGGACGGGGAAACCTGGCATGCTGTAGTCCATGGGATCGCAAAGAGTCAGACACAACTGAGCGACTGAACAACAATAACAAGCATTCTCCCATAATAAGTATATCCCAGGTTTCCTCATAATTGTTTTACTTTTTTCCCCTCTCTCATTCATATGCTTCAAAAATTTTAGAACTTGTATTATCCTCTTCTTTCTACTCCTGATCACACACAGCTAAGGGTTCCCCACCACCACTCTCCAGGCCAAATTCTAATGGAAGTTTCTGTGAAAATGTGCAGGCTCTAACTGCATCCTTAGACTTGTAAACTCTGCCTCACAGTTGAACTCTTTGACCCAGAAAAACATGGAGAATCACACTTCGCAACTTAATTGCAGGCAAGACAGATTTGTGATAGCCATGTGTAGAGCACAGCCCTGGGGATATTCAGATTCCCTCAGACCCTCTCTTCCAAAACCAACTTTGTTCTTTATACAGAGAAGCAGAAGTGCGCCAGACGCACTGCGTTCCTGGGAAAACCTATAGCTAGGTACTGAGTTATGTGGAAGTTTGATAGTCCATTCTTTGCTTCAAAGTGGGACAAATCTAAGATGTAATTTATGATCCGGAGTACCCTGTGGAATCTGAGACTCAGCAATCATCAGAAATTACTCTTTTGCTTGTCTTCTTCCCTATCTTCAGTCCTGCTTCCTCCACTTCCTTCCCTGATTCTCCCAGGAACGCTTAGTAAGTCTCAAATGTTGATACATAAATCCGAATCCTCATCACAAGATTAGCTTCAAGAGAATTCAAACTGGGTCCATGCCACGAACATGCCAACATTTAATTACAAACAATCCCCTGAATTCTGATCATCCCAGATTTACCAGAATTTGAGAGGAAGAAGTTTGTACTCCCATTCTAGCTGCTCCCCACCAAAAAAAAAAAAAAAAAAATCTAGACATAAAATTATGCTAGGGAATTCCCTGGCAGTCCAGTGGTTAGGACTCTGCACTTTCACTATCGAGGGCATAAGTTCAACTAAGACACCACAAGATGAGCGATGCAGCCAAAAACAAACAAGCAAACAAACTATACCCTACTAATTCTTTATAGTGTATTAATTTCTTGGGTATAGGCTTAAAAAAAAAAAAAAAACGTGTTCAATTCCATATTTTTAAAAATCAAAATTTACCTTTGTTAACAAAGGTCCCCCAAAGTTTACCTATGTGGGTTTTTTGTTTTTATTTTTTGGTATAAATTAAACAGAAAAGGGATGGATTTGTAACCTGAATACAATCTCTTGTTCTATATCTTTGCTCCCAAATATTTTATTTTCTTTTATAACACATGGCTCAAAAATGTGATCAGTTCCAGAAGTCATTACAGTTGATTTGGTTTATAAATCTAACTTTACCACATTTCCAAGTTCATTATATACTGTTTAAGCCATGTATATACTGGCTTCCCAGGTGGCACAGTAATAAAGAATCCTCCTGCCAATGCAGGAGATGCAAGAGACATTGATTTGATCCTTGGGTTGGGAAGATCCCCTATAGGAGGAAATGGCAACCTGTTCCCATATTCTTGCCTAGAAAATTTTGTGCACAGAGGAGCCTGGTGGGCTACAATCCATGAAGTTACAGAAAGTTAGCATATATATAATAATTCATAATTTGAATTTTTCACTTAATGTCAAATTTTTAGAGTTTTTTTATATTATAAAACATTTTCAAATACATGAAAACTCTATTAATGAACACATATTTTTATGGTGAATAAATTCACTTTAATTTATATTTTCCAATTTTTCTCAGTTATGAATATAATACAGTATAAAAAAATTTTTTTACTGTGTATAAATAATCTGGAAGGAAATACACCAAAATATTATATTTATGTTAGGATGTTTTCCTTTTTTCTGCTTGTCTTTATTTTTTAAATAATTATCATGGGAATATTTATTTTCATAGTGATAAATGTCAAGTACGAATGAACAATAAAAGAAAATAGAAATGTTTAAAAAGCATAACTTCCAAAAATATGTAAGCTCACATGATTTTTATAGATTTTTAAAGACATCTACATGTTAACCCATGAAGAAAAAGTTCCATATCATGGTTTTTTGTATTGAAAATCACAAGCTATGCTTCCTCCACCTACAAGGTTACTTAATTTTAGAGCACAAGTCACGTTTGCTAAATAAATGATGTTTTGTAATAAAAAAATTAACTTTTATTTGGCCTTGTGTTCATTAATTGATTAAGCAAGATATTTCACAATGAGCATCACTATGATGAGGCAGGTTTTTTTGGTACTTATATAACATGCAGAGATTCAGAATTCATATTCACATGTAAAAACCCTTAATCAAAACAAGAACATCTACTAACATAAGCAGATTGAACAGGAAACAGAGCAAGATGCAAGAATTTAATATTTGTCCTCCCTAAATGCAAAGTAATGATTTGTGTTTGAAATGTACACTTATCAGTATTCTGGTTATCCTTTTATATATTTAGTCACTGATTTTAATATCAGAGTTCTAAGGAAAGGCTTTAATCTAAAAAATATATTATATACTGTTGAGTACCTTCGACTTCAATTTCAGACTTTTCTCACTTCAAATGTGAACTTGTCTTAATCCGTTGGAAAGAATGTGAAGATTTATGGAGCTAATTTATGAAACAGCACTTCTACTGAGAAAAGAGAGTTCTCTCATATCAATACTAGATAAAAATATGACTTAGTTTGATGTAAAAATTTCAGTCATTTATAGATGTTTCCACAATGATTCTTCCCTTAAACTTGTTTCAAGTATATTAAATATGTAACATCTCTATATCAACACTCAAAATGCATTAAAGCATCTAAAATAGTAAAATATCACCAAACTTTAGCTCCCACTCAATTTCCATTCAGTAATCACCGTCATAGCATTTCTTTTTTCTAGCCATTCTGTCTGCCAAGAGCAAAACCATGGCAAAAATGGGCAATAATTCTTAGGAACAGAAATCAGAAATAAGATAAAGCCTCATAAAACAAAAAATCAAAATTTAAAAAAGGTTTAGTAACATGAGACAGCTATGCTACCATAACAAGGGGCTCTGGATAGTCTGTCTCAGGGGGTCTGCAAAATAAGACAATTGTGTGTGTAGTGGACCCATCTGGACTCAGGCCGAACTGAGTCACTTTGAGTTCAGTCACTTTGGAAAGTCACTTTGACCTTTCCAATAGCATGAGCTTGTCATTATTCATGGAGGAGAAAGTCTTTTGTGTCATCTACAAAATTTGACCTCTACAGCTTTAGCTTTATGGGAAAAGTGACACGAACTTACTTTCCAGGCAATGATTTAAGAAGGGAAAATATTTATGAGGTACAAGATTGTGATGCCTTATAATTCAAGGTGTAAGAAAATAAGTTTTTTCTTCACCTTAGAGGTTTTTCATTGGGGCAGATAAAAATATATAAATAGTTACATACATGTGTACATTAATGAAGTATTTGGAGAGTTAACATTTTAAGAGCTCATGTAATCAATGATGTCATGCATGAACTCAAAGTAAGAAAAGTCAGTGTGAACGACCTTTGAATTGAAAAAAAGCAGGCTCAACTGTCCTCAGTAATTATTTTGGCTGAATAAAGTCTGAAGCAATGAAAGAGGTTTCAAAGTTCTTTTACAGAATCCATGAGACTCAATATAATTCGTAAGCAGTGAAGCCTTGGGAAGAATCATGGCAACTTATTTAGATTAAAATCTAACAACTAATAAAAACATTATTCTTGTTGTAGTCATCATACACAGCCCACCTTCTCCAGCTTTGTGAAAAAATTAGAAACAAAGCCAGAAATTTTTTCTAGAGTTATTCTAGTAATTTTGATCAGCTATAACTAGTGTTTGAGACACAGATTTTTAAAAGATATTTTTTTCATGCTCTTTACTTATCATCCAGTGCACATCCCTAATATTTGCATATCAATTAATCTTCTTTAGCTCTCAGTAATGTGAATGTAACTAAACAGGTCAAAGACAGTGCCAAGATTTTCACACTGTTTCTTATTTAAATATTAATCACACCCACATATGAAATACCTAAGAAACTTTGCTGATGAAGAGCCACACTTAGGCTAGAATCCTGGCCCCATGGCTCATTGCCCCCTGGATGAACTGTAGAGCACCCTGGGGACCAAGCACTTCTCCCAACACGTTAAGGCTCGTTGTAGCATTCTTTTAGCTTTTGCTGTTTGTTCAATATAGAAAGCAAGTATATAAGGAAGCAGTGATTTTACCTTATATTTGTTCTTAGCCAGTTTCTTTTGCCCTACACCCCTCCCCGCTACTTAGAGATTCACCCCAGCTTGCCTCCTCCAACTCTAGTCTGAGGAGCGCCCTTTGTTGCCCTGGCTGCCCACCAAATTTACCCAGAAAAGGCCAAAACAAATAGCACCATTGACAGACATTACTAAATGTCTGTCACTTTGCCAGGAGCTCCAGCAGACTCACGACCCCCAGGGGGTTTCCAGGAGTGAGTTGAGTCTAACACACAAATCCTCGGGCTTTCTGGAGCTCTCTGGATCTCTGCCTATTGATCAATGCTCTTCTCATAGGCAGGGGGTGACTATGATTTCAGAATGATTTTTCTGACTCATTTACAGAGCTTGCCCATGGCATCTGAGTATAACACAGGTAAAGATGATGTCCCTTCAGGAGGAGAGAGATTGGTAAATAAATGGCTGCCTAGTCACACCAGGAGAGCAACAGCATTCCAAACTATGCCTGCCCACTAAAACCCCATGGTATAGGACTTTAAAGTAATGTAAGACTTTACTAACAGTGGGAAAACCACTGAAGGACTATGTGTTTTTAAAAGATTATTCTGGCTGCTATACAGAATACAGATGGAATAGGACAAGGATGGAGCTAAGGAGATGAATCCAGAGTCCGCTGTAGTCATACAGGGAAGAAAAGATGCAGCTTGGTTTAAGGTACTGACAAGTGGGTGATAGTACAAGGAAACAGTGTTCCAGTTTACAAGAGTTTATCTGATGACCTTCTTTGTGGTAAAAATCACATAGCAGAGCTTATCACAAAGGCCGCTTCTAGTATCTCAAAGTACAACTGTGTCATCTCTGTGTCACCATGTGTCTATTAGCTATCCTGTCTATGCTTCAACTTCCTCTTCCAAGAAACAGGCCAATAGTAGGACTTTTGCCTATGAGGTTATTTTGAGAATTAAGCACTAACACTTATAAAGTTCTTAGAATGGAGTTTTGCACATAGTACAAATAAATACAGCTAATATTATTAACTTTCTGTTCTACAGAATGGCAAATGGGTGGGCATAAGTCAGTCTTTCAGTTGTTATAAAGAGAAGGACAAAAAGACAACCTTGCTTTACCCCACTGGTAAATATTAACTGATTCATGATGAGCTAGTCCTTCTACTCACTGGCTCTGATCTTGCAGTACTATGAATGTCTCTATTGAACAGAATTCAGTTTTGTCCACAGCTGATTCCTGCCCTTGCAGTCAAAACATGGGAGTCTTTAAAAGACACAGGCAAGGTTTTGTTATCCTAACAGGGTTTTCCCTACAGGGAGAAGTTAGGGTATTTCTTCCCTTCTCTCCGGGCATCCTGAAGAATCTCTAACAATGTCTATGTCTCTTCTGTGGCTCTAGTCCTGTTAGCAGTATCCTCCAAGTCATCTTCGGGGCTTCCCAGGTGGCTCAGTGCTAAAGAATCCATCTGCAATACAGGAGATGTGGCTTTGATCCCTGGGTTGGGTGATCCCCTGGAGAAGGAAATGGCAACCCACTCCAGAGCTCTTGTCTAGAAAATTCCATGGACAGAGGAGCCTGGTGGGTTACAGTCCATGGGATCCCAAAGAGTTGGATACAACTTAGCAACTAAACAACAACAAATAGCATCCTCACCCTTTGCCCAGTGACTGGTCCACCTCTCATCATGTGATGTCTAGCTGTAGCCTGAGTCTAACTTCTGGTGTCTGGGAACCACACACATTTATCTATTGTCCTTCCAGTCCGAGAGTGATGATCAGAGTTTCTCCGAGGTGCTTGCACCACCCCTTGTCTAGCTTCTCTGTGTTCCATCACCTGGGTGATCAATTCTCTGTATTAATTCCCTCTGTTTGAGAGATTGAAAGTAGTTTCTGTTTTCCTGGCTAGATGATGATAAAACATTCATGGAGTTGATATATTCATGGAGTTGATGTAATACAACACATTGGCAAAGATCAGAGCCCACTATGCACAGAATTATATAAACATTTGGAGGCAGGAAATTTGGGAGGGCATAGTTTATCTTCCATGAGCTTTCATAATAATTTTATCCATTTATTTATTTATTTTGGCTGCCCTGGGCCCTCCTTGCTGTGCTCAGGCTTTCTCTAGTTGTGGCAAGCAGGGGTCTACTGTTCGTCGCGGTGTGCAGGCTTCTCATTATGGTGGCTTCTCTTGTTGCAGAGCACAGGCTCTAGGGTGCAAAGTTTTCAGTAGTTGTAGCGCATGGGCTGGGTGGTGCTGCTGCCAGACTCTAGAGCTTGGGCTCAGTACTTACGGCACACTGGCTTAGTTTCCAGGGGGCATGTGGAAACTTCCTGGACCAGGGAACTCGAACCTGTGTCTTCTGCATTGGTAGGCAGATTCTTATCCACTGCACCACCAGGGAAGTCCCACGACAATGGTAAATGATGCTTAGACTTTTGTTGGGAAGATAATAGCTGCTTTTTTAAAAAAAAAAGAGAAGTGTAAAAATAAAACCTTTTTTTACTAATTACTATTAATAAGTGAATTAATAAACCTCTCCTCTATTGTATTAATACTTGTGTACTTCACAGTAGGGTTTGGGATAGGAGGTGGAAGAAGCAGTGTTTATATATATCAGATTCAATTTCAGTTTGTTAGATCGGAGCTATTTAAGATAACATAGATACCAATTTAACATCAACTCTATGATAGCAAAGTTTGTGAGAGATGGGTAGGAGAGAAATGAGGATTTATTAATCAAGACTCATCTGACCCCTACTCCTGCTAAATGAAAGACCCGCAGGAGGCAGTGACAGTTACTAAGGAGGAACAAGCAGGCTTTGTAATCACAGCTTTCTGCTTGCCTGGAACAAGAAAACAGAGGCAGGGAGAGATCCTTCCTTCCAGGGGCAGACTGGATATGTTCCTTTGAAATACATTGAAGTATCCAACCTCACATTCCACCTTAACCCCTAGGTAACTTCTCTTCAAAGACGTATCCTGAGCTTTCTCTTTTTACCCATGAGCACAGACACCTGTTTAGACATTGCACATAAGAACATCGGCTCACATGACTTTAAATCTTACAAATCAGTTATAGTCTTCTTGGCAATTGATATATCCCAAGGGCCTCCAACAATATAAATATCCAAGAATAACTCTTAGATATCCAAGAATTACTCAATCTGAAAGAACTTACTTCAAAAAGTATAAAATATTTTAGAATTTGTAAAGAGTGTATCACATTTATTTTGTAGCCAACCCAGAAAGTCTATATGCCCAACAACAATCATTATTAACTCAGCTATAAAACTCCTTAAGATGCATCTCTTAATTTCTCTTCATTACATGCTTTCCTGTAAGTCAGTGTCTATTCTACCACCTTAAGATTCCAGGAAGGGATCAAACAGCAATGAGGGTCTTATCTTCCACACGAAGAACTACCTTAAGCTTTACAAAGGCTGCAGACAGCTCGCCTTCTGTGCTGGAGCCAGAGAAGAGTGAACAAAATCACTCCCCTGTTGGTAAGGCGGAGTTGGCAGCTGTCTCTTAACAACTGAATCCCAAGGCTAAATAGCGCTACAGTGTCTTCTTGCATCAGCCTCAGTCTCCTGGAGCACATTCAGAGTGTCTTTTTTTTTTTTTTTTTTTTAAGATTTTAAATAATAGTCGATTTTACAACTTTCTACTATAGTAGTTTAAAATCAAAATGTGTTATCAAAGCCGACCTCACTTCGAAATCAATAATAAAACATCAAAAAGTATTACAAAATTATAAACAGACCAACAGAAGGCTGAGAAAATTTGTACATATGGTATAGAGTACATAAACGCTATACAGTATAGAGTACATATTGGTATAGATGAAAGAACCCAGTTTAATTATATTGCTCTTGTGCCTGAAAAAAATACTTGACGTTAAGTTCTTTCCACATTAATTCCTAAATAACTTCTCTTCAAAGACATATCTCTTGAACTTCCTCTTCCTATTAGGAGCGCAGAGCACAGTTTGTACACTGCATAGGAGAATTCCAGGATATTACTCACAGGTCTTCAATTAAATCTCTCCTCTCCTTTTTATTTCAATTCTCTTCCTTTCCATCCCTCTTTTCTTTCTTCAAGTTTCTTTATTTAGCAAAAACCTGATCCCTACCATTTCCTTAAGTTCCAACCCTTGTCCTGAGATTTACTCTCTTCCTTTTTCCACAAAAATATCTTAAAATTTTACATACACTCACTTCCTAGCTCTTTAAATTGTTTGAAATCAAGAGGTTACTGCTGCTGCTGTTGCTGCTGCTAAGTCACTTCAGTCGTGTCCGACTCTGTGCGACCCCATAGACGGCAGCCCATCAGGCTCCCCGTCCCTGGGATTCTTCAGGCAAGAACACTGGAGTGGGTTGCCATTTCCTTCTCCAATGCATGAAAGTGAAAAGTGAAAGTGAAGTCACATTTTAAAACTTCAGATGTCTTTTGTGAAAATTAGCAACAAGATCCCACTGTCACTAGAAATTGACAAAATTGATGATAAAACCATTATAATATTATTAAGAAAATTCATTCAGCTATTGGAAACTATTCATGGGATTCAAGGTCCAGAATGTAATCTACATGCTTCCATTGCATCATTCCCTACTCTTGGGTTGTTTTCTTTGTGGCAAAGCTGGTCTGAATTGTGCAATGAGTAATGAGGAAAAGATCTGTGTTTCAGTATGAGTAAAGGGGTAGTAAGAGCAGTATTTCCTCCCCTAAGTCAGGAATAGGCAGAGTGGTAGCCTCAGCAGCATCAGAAGGGAAGATGAGAACTAGCAGATGAACCAACGAGAGGACCCTGTTCCTAAGCACCCCTAAGGCAATAAACGGAGAAACTTGCAGGAAGAGCTGAGGGAGCTCATTTCTGGCAGACTCATTGGGAGTTCAAATCACTGTGATTTGGGTTACATGTATTTCTAACAAATTTAAAGAAGAATAAAATTCATAAAAGACTCAGATATTAGAAAACTACACTGTAAATTTTGTGGATTTTACTCAAACAGTAAATATTCATTCAGTGTTTTCTATGTATAGGGAAGAAAAGGAGTTATAAAAGGACTCTATTATTGAGAAATTCACAATCTACAATAAAAATTCCAAATAAAAAGAGGAAATTATAAGACCCTTAAAAGTAGTCAAAATTTCATGAGCATATATAAAAAAGAAAAAATTATTTCTGAGATGAAGATTCAGGTAAGCTTTAAGTGGATCCATGAAGGGTAACACAGTGACAATGTCTAAAGGAAAATCTGGATGACAGATACAGGTATAAAACCCATTTCCATCATGCATCAATCAAGGAACAGAAAACCCGAAGTATAAATTAAGCTAACTTGGCTTTAGTCTTTTTGCCCAACAAGAATGTCTGGCTAAGTGACAGTGTAGCAGCTCCCACCCAGTATTATCCATGCCTTGGGCTCTTTTCATAGTTTTGCTTATTAGATCTTCCCTGGTGGATCAGACGGTAAAGCCTCTGCCTACAATGCGGGAGACCTGGGTTCAATCCCTGGATCAGGAAGATCTCCTGGAGAAGGAAATGGCAACCCACTCCAGGATTCTTGCCTGGAAAATCCCATGGACGGAGGAGCCTGGTTAGGCTACAGTCCATGGGGTTGCAAAGAGTCAGACACGACTGAGCGACTTCACTCACTTAACTCACTCATTTTAGTGTTAGACCCCAAACCTGATAGTCCCTGCTTCATCAGGCATCTCAGCCCTGCTTCTGAAGAAGAAGGACGAAGGAAGACACATAGAGGTGACCATACAACATGGTCAAAAATCCCTAGCAGACTGCAACTTAAGTCTTCTTGGTTGGAACTATGTCACAAAGCACTTTTTGCTCTATGGGGGGTTGGGATATATAGTTGTTGTTGTTTTTTAATCTAGCCACACTGTTCCACCCTTTCAAAAAAAATCAGGGTTCTCCTAAAAAAAAAAAAAATGGAAGAAAGAGTATTATGGTGGTATCAGCAAGGATGTGCCACAAACCACTTATTAATAGTGCAGCCTAGGTACAAAACACTAATTCTTCTTAATGTCAGTTTCTTCAGCTGTGAACTGATTATAATAATACCTTCTTATTAGGTAATTGGAGAAGGTGATGGCACCCCACTCCAGTACTCTTGCCTGGAAAATCCCATGGTCGGAGAAGCCTGGTGGGCTGCAGTCCATAGCGTCGTGAAGAGTCGGACACGACTGAAGTGACTTACAGCAGCAGCATTAGGTAATTGAGTGGGGATTCAGTTCAGTCAGTTCAGTCGCTCAGTCGTGTCCAGCTCTTTGCGACCCCATGAATCGCAGCATGCCAGGCCTCCCTGTCCATCACCATCTCCCGGAGTTCACCCAGACCCACGTCCATCGAGTCAGTGATGCCATCCAGCCATCTCATCCTCTGTCGTCCCCTTCTCCTCCTGCCCCCAATCCCTCCCAGCATCAGAGTCTTTTCCAATGAGTCAACTCTTCGCATGAGGTGGCCAAAGTACTGGAGTTTCAGCTTTAGCATCATTCCTTCCAAAGAAATCCCAGAGCTGATCTCCTTTAGAATGGACTGGTTGGATCTCCTTGCAGTCCAAGGGACTCTCAAGAGTCTTCTCCAACACCACAGTTCAAAAGCATCAATTCTTTGGTCCTCAGCTTTCTTCACAGTCCAACATCCATACATGACCACTGGAAAAACCATAGCCTTGACTAGATGGACCTTTGTTGGCAAAGTAATGTCTCTGTTTTTCAATATGCTATCTAGGTTGGTCATAACTTTCCTTCCAAGGACTAAGCGTCTTTTAATTTCATGGCTGCAGTCATCATCTGCAGTGATTTTGGAGCCCCAAAAAATAAAGTCTGACACTGTTTCCACTGTTTCCCCATCTATTTCCCACAAAGTGATGGGACCGGATGCCATGATCTTCATTTTCTGAATGTTGAGCTTTAAGCCAACTTTTTCACTCTCCACTTTCACTTTCATCAAAAGGCCTTTTAGTTCCTCTTCACTATCTGCCATAAGGGTGGTGTCATCTGCATATCTGAGGTTATTGATATTTCTCCTGACAATCTTGATTCCAGCTTGTGTTTCTTCCAGTCCAGCGTTTCTCATGATGTACTCTGCATAGAAGTTAAATAAGCAGGGTGACAATATACAGCCTTGACGTACTCCTTTTGCTATTTTGAACCAGTCTGTTGTTCCATGTCCAGTTCTAACTGTTGCTTCCTGACCTGCATACAGGTTTCTCAAGAGGCAGGTCAGGTGGTCTGGTATTCCCATCTCTTTCAAAATTTTCCACAGTTTATTGTGATCCACACAGTCAGAGGCTTTGACATAGTCAATAAAGCAGAAGTAGATGTTTTTCTGGAACTCTCTTGCTTTTTCGATGAGCCAGCGGATATTGGCAATTTGATCTCTGGTTCCTCTGCCTTTTCTAAAACCAGCTTGAACAACTGGAATTTCATGGTTCACATATTGCTGAAGCCTGGCTTGGAGAATTTTGAGCATTACTTTACTAGTGTGTGAGATGAGTGCAGTTGTGTGGTAGTTTGAGCATTCTTTGGCATTGCCTTTCTTTGGGATTGGAATGAAAACTGACCTTTTCCAGTCCTGTGGCCACTGCTGAGTTTTCCAAATTTGCTGGCATATTGAGTGCAACACTTTCACAGCATCATCTTTCAGGATTTGAAATAGCTCCACTGGAATGCCATCACCCCCACTAGCTTTGTTCGTAGTGATGCTTTCTAAGGCCCACTTGACTTCACATTCCAGAATGTCTGGCTCTAGGTCAGTGATCACACCATCATGATTATCTGGGTCATGAAGATCTTTTTTGTACAGTTCTTCTGTATATTCTTACCACCTCTTCTTAATATCTTCTGCTTCTGTTAGGTCCATACTATTTCTGTCCTTTATCGAGCCCATCTTTGCATGAAATGTCCCCTTGGTATCTCTAATTTTCTTGAAGAGATGTCTAGTCTTTCCCATTCTGTTGTTTTCCTCTATTTCTTTGCATTGATCACTGAGGAAGGCTTTCTTGTCTCTTCTTGCTATTCTTTGGAACTCTGCATTGAAATGGGTATATCTTTCCTTTTCTCCTTTGCTTTTCGCTTGTATTCTTTTCACAGCTATTTGTAAGGCCTCCTCAGACAGCCATTTTGCTTTTTTTGCCTTTCTTTTCCATAGGGATGGTCTTGATCCCTGTGTCCTGTACAATGTCACGAACCTCCATCCATAGTTCATCAGGCATTCTATCAGATCTAGTCCCATAAATCTATTTCTCACTTCCACTGTATAATCATAAGGGATTTGATTTAGGTCATACCTGAATGGTCTAGTGGGGATTAGAGGTAGTGTATTTAGGATATCAGTGTGGTCCTGATATGGTAGGAGCACAAGGTAATATAAAGCTGCTTTTATTACTGTTTGGTTGGTTGGTCTGTTAACCAACAGACCAAGACTATTGCTTGGTTGACAGGCTGTATTAGATTTCAATAAATAAATATGGGAAGAATAAAATTTAAGATAAAGAAAGCAAGATTGCAAAAACATGGAATTAGGAAAAATGTATAAAAAATTTAGCATGTGTTCAGAAAAGTTTATATAGTTTAGGACGAGGATCATCCATGTGAAAGAGGAGACATGGATGGTAAAGCTAGAGAGTTAGGTGGGAACTGGATCATAGGATGGGGAGGAGGGATGTAAGAGTCAAGTCAGGAGACTTGACATCTGGGAAGTCAGTGAGGAATCAGTGATGGTTCCAATGCAAGGTGAAGTTCAAGCTACGCATTATACTGACCACTTTGACAGCAGTGCATGAGATATACGCCAGAGCTGGAGAGAAATCAAAGCAAGAAGAGTAGGGGAATTAATTTCTATCCACGCAAAGCGCAATAGAAGACTAAAGTAAGCTTATAGCAACAGAATGGAAAAGACTGATTCAGGAGTCATTTTTAAAGCTTTAAAAGGACAGAATTTGGCCTCCAAGAGAATATAAAAGGTCAGAAAAAAAGATGGTGCCAAGGTCATGAGCTTAGCTTCAAGTTTAGGTGTGTCATCACCCAGGGTGGAGGGTACAGAGCAGGCCAGGGAGAAAGAGGACCGAATTTAAAAAGGAACAGAATGGAAGGGGAAATTAAAAGAAGGGGAGAGAAGGAAAATTACTAAGAGTAGAAATGCTTATCCATGTAAAATAAGACATATGAGGAGATCATATTCTATGGGGTTGTTTGATCTGCAAAAAGAATTTTCTCAGGCAAATTAATGAGTTGAGTCTGTAATAGCTAGATGCTTAATCCTAGTCATGCGCTCATTTGGCTGTGTGGGGCACCACCCATGTGCCCTGTAGAACGTTCCTTGTTGTTGCAACTGTATTAGAATAGAAATAGTCCCAAAGTATGCAAACAAGCTTCTGAGAAATTCCCATTAGTTTTTCACTCTCATTAGGATGTAAAATTATTCCTCTGGAAATATTTGGACACAGTTTGTCCTTCCTAGAGGTGGAAGGATGAGTTAATTTACCTCTTTGGTATCACTTGCAACGTGCAGATCCTGGGATCCTCGGTTCTGGGCTGGGTTTCTGCAGTTAACAGTCACAATGGAAACCTAAGGAGAAAAGCAGACTGGGACAATCACTGCTGGAATCAAGGCACTCAGTCACTCTGAGAACAGAGTAAGGAATATAAGCGGTCTATTGACTGAAGTGTTTGCTTATCATTTTTAGCACCAGACAGTTAAAACTGGGCAGGAAGCCCCTTTGAAAAATGATGATCTTAAAAGGTTGAGAATTAATTATTGCTTTGATCTACATTTCTGGAATTTTTGGTTATGTAGAATTTAGCATTGTATGAAGGCTCAAATCAACTAAGTAAATTCTTAAGGTTACAGAAAGGGATAATTGAATTCTAGAATCCTATTTTTGAAGAGTTATTCTGAAAAAGATTTTATTGAAAGCTTTTACACAGATTCAGTCCTTTTCATTAATTACCCATTATTATTCCAAGTAAAAAATTCTTCATTTTAAGCTTCAGAAACCCTTTTTTATGACATCATATGTGTTTCTTCTAGTATTTTGGTTTACTTTAGTAATAATTGTTTATCCCTAATGAAACCACCTATGTCCCTAATGACACCACCCATATGGCAGAAAGCAAAGAAGAACTAAAGAGCCTCTTGATGAAAGTGAAAGAGAAGAGTGAAAAAGTTGGTTTAAGACTCAGCATTCACAAAACTAAGATCATGGCATCTGGTCCCATCACTTCATGGAAATTAGATGGGGAAACAGTGACAGACTTTATTTTTTTTTGGCTCCAAAATCACTGCAGATGGCGACTGCAGCCATGAAAGTAAAAGACGCTTGCTCCTTGGAAGAAAAGCTATGACCAACCTAGACAGTATATTAAAAACCAGAGACATTACTTTGCCAAGAAAGATCCATCTAGTCAAAGCTATTGTTTATCCTGTAGTCCTGTATGGATGTGAGAGTTGGACTATAAAGAAAGCTGCTGCTGCTGCTGCTAAGTCGCTTCAGTCGTGTCCAACTCTATGTGACCCCATAGACGGCAGCCCATCAGGCTCTGCTGTCCCTGGGATTCTCCAGGCAAGAACACTGGAGTGGGTTGCCATTTCCTTCTTATAAAGAAAGCTGAGTGGTGAAGAATTGATGCTTTTGAACTGTGGTTTTGGCGAAGACTCTGGAGAGTCCCTTGGACTGCAAGGAGATCCAACCAGTCCATCCTAAAGGGAATCAGTCCTGAATATTCATTGCAAGGACTGATGTTGAAGCTGAAATTCCAATACTTTGGCCACCTGATGCAAAGAACTGACTCACTGGAAAAGACCCTGATGCTGGGAAAGATTGAGGGTATGAGGAGAAGGGGATGACAGAGGATGAGATGGTGGGATGGCATCACCAACTCAATGGATATGAGTTTGAGTAAACTCCAGGAGTTGGTGATGGACAGGGAGGCCTGACGTGCTGGAGTCCATGGGGTCGCAAAGAGTCAGACATGACTGAGCGACTGAGTTGAACTGATCTGAATGAAACGCCACAGGACGTACCTGCTGAGCCTCAGACACTTAATTAGTATTGATGTAAAAAGACACAATTTTATTATTCTAAATCATCTCACTTGTGATTAGGACAATGTGGTTGTAAATAAATTCATGTTAGAGGACTGACTGATTAAAAATCATGCTTTTCTCATCTTTTTTATTTTGTGAGGTTACAGATCCCATAAGCTTATGGCCCTTAACCTTAAAGCAGTAAAATTGCTAAACTGGGTATTGTATGATATTCATAAATCACCTTACAATGGAAAAAGACTGAGGCACATCCTGAAGCTGGCAGCCATCTGTAATAAAACTAAGCCGTCTCCTTTCCTCCTTCAGGTTCTTGGAAGCATTCTCTTAGTCTTTGAATCTCACTATGAGGTTCAAGCCTGCTAAAAGAACAATGTCTTAAATGTATATAGGACCTTCATTGTACAGTTTTTTGGCATAAATACTAATGAAGGAAATAGAAGACATCTGTTATAATATCCTTCTACCTTGCCATAACTACAAATTTTATAGCCTTAAAAATCGAGGGTTAAGTCGAGGTCATCCAGTTAGAGATTAATTTTTTAACACAAGGTATAGTGTTCCATTCATTACCTTATCTTTATTACCTTAAAAATTACACTCAGCATGACTTATAAGTTTAAACTTCATAAAACACAGGTTAGTGTCTGAACCAAGGTATCATGCCTTACAAGCAGCTTGCTTAATAAACCCGTTTGCTCAGCACATACTGTCAAGTTAAAAGAATTCAAAGAACTCAGATTTGGTTGCCTTTAATAATTCTCATTATGACCTACTAAATTAAATTACAAATTGAAATGCAGCTGTCAATGGTGCTGTTATGGCTAATGAAAAGTTTTCAGTCCCTAACACACACATCTCCAGAATATTTATTTTCATGAACGTGTTCCATTTGCCAAGTACTAACGAAATATGTGTAGGGCTAAAACTTTGTGTTTGAATTCTTAAGGAAAATCACAACACCTAACTCCGAGAAGTGGGGATATGGGTGAGATTCCATTTAGGATTGTGCCAATTAATCACTGCTTTCAATTAGTGCTATTGATCTCAACTGCATGCCAGAGGCTGTGCAAGGCCCCTTGTCATGAACACTGTGACATCTCTTCCCCCTCAGACACGGTGAGGTAGACATGGCCATCTTCACTTCACAAATGATATTTCAGGATTCTGAAACTTAATTTGATGTTTTGTCCATAAGTTTCAGACTTGCAAAATAAGTTGATGTCTGCATCTCTCATTGGGGCTCAAGTATAAGGTAGTACTTGATGAAATTTCAGTATTTATATTGGGGTGATATTATTAGCAAACAAAATAATTCATACTTGAATAAAGTGAAAATTCAACTGGGCTGTGACAGTGAAACATACTGTGGAACCTTGTGTGTTTGTATTAGTCTCTCAGTCATGTCCAGCTCTTTGCAACCCCATGGACTGTAGCCTGTCAGGCTCCTCTGTACATCAAATTCTCCAGGCAAGAATACTGGAGTGGGTTACCATTCTCTTCTCCAGGGGCTCTTCCTGCCCCAGGAATTGAATCTAGGTCTCCTGCACTGCAGGCAGATTCTTTACCATTTGAGCCTCCAGGGAAGCTATATATATATATATATATATATATATATATATATATATACATATAAACAAATAAATCAATATTTCATTGATATATATTTCTATATTGTCTACATGTTTATTGGAGCAAATATTAAATACAACTAAAGAAAGTAAGTTATCAGAAAATGGTTAATTTTGGCTAGATTTATTTAAAATCTGGCAAAGTCTACTTTTAATTTATGTTGCGTCTCTGTAATATGTGCAGTGGAAATTAATAACAATAATAATGAAAAACACATATGTTCATGTTCAAATGTATTACTCTATGCCATGTAGTTCTATATATATTAACTCATTTACTCGTGCCAATATATCATGCCTTCCTGCTTGGCTTTATATAATCCTTTATTTTTCATATCTAGCTTTGAGGATGATATTAACTGGCTGCCCAGACAAAAAAGCGGGTCAATCATAGTGATGTGTATCCAGATAAAATTAAGTCACTGTAGGATCTCTGTTTCTATCTGGTCAGCTGCATGTCATGATCACCTTTGGCTTAATCTATGGTACCACACCCAGAGTTAGCAAAATGATGTAGGAAGTCTGAACCTTTTATATTGGTCCTAGATCAAAACCAGAGAAGGAAATGGAAACCCACTCCAGTATTCCTGCTTTGAGAATCCTGTGGACAGAGGAGCCTGGAGGGCTGCTGTCTATAGGGTTGCACAGAGTCGGACATGACTGAAGCGACAGCATACTTACATGCACTGGAGAAGGAAATGGCAACCCACTCCAGTATTCTTGCCTGGAGAATCCCAGGGACAGGAGCCTGGTGGGCTACATCTACGGGGTCACACAGAGTCGGACATGAATGAAGCAACTTAGCAGCAGCAGTAGCAGCCACATTTACTCTTCATAACTCTTTAAATTCAGTTCAGTTCAGTTCAGTCCCTCAGTCATGTCCGACTCTTTGAGACCCCATGAATCACAGCATGCCAGGCCTCCCTGTCCATCACCAACTCCCGGAGTTTACTCAGACTCACGTCCGTCGAGTCTGTGATGCCATCCAGCCATCTCATCCTCTTTCGTCCCCTTCTCCTCCTGCCCCAATCCCTCCCAGCATCAGAGTCTTTTCCAATGAGTCAACTCTTCGCATGAGGTGGCCAAAGTACTGGAGTTTCAGCTTTAGCATCATTCCTTCCAAAGAAATCCCAGAGCTGATCTCCTTCAGAATGGACTGGTTGGATCTCCTTGCAGTCCAAGGAACTCTCAAGAGTCTTCTCCAACACCACAGTTCAAAAGCATCAATTCTTCGGCGCTCAGCCTTCTTCACAGTCCAACTCTCGCATCCATACATGACCACAGGAAAAACCATAGCCTTGACTAGATGGACCTTTGTTGGCAAAGTAATGTCTCTGCTTTTGAATATGCTATCTAGGTTGGTCATAACTTTCCTTCCAAGGAGTAAGCATCTTTTAATTTCATGGCTGCAATCACCATCTGCAGTGATTTTGGAGCCCCCAAAATAAGGTCTGACACTGTTTCCACTGGTTCCCCATCTATTTCCCATGAAGTGATGGGACCAGATGCCATGATTTTCATTTTCTGAATGTTGAGCTTTAAGTCAACTTTTTCACTCTCCACTTTCTTCAAGAGGCTTTTTAGTTCCTCTTCACTTTCTGCCATAAGGGTGGTGTCATCTGCATATCTGAGGTTATTGATATTTCTCCTGGCAATCTTGATTCCAGCTTGTGTTTCTTCCAGTCCAGCATTTCTCATGATGTAATCTGCATGTAAGTTAAATAAGCAGGGTGACAATATACAGCCTTGACGTACTCCTTTTCCTATTTGGAACCAGTCTATTGTTCCATGTCCAGTTCTAACTGTTGCTTCCTGACCTGCATACAGGTTTCTCAAGAGGCAGGTCAGGTGGTCTGGTATTCCCATCTCTTTCAGAATTTTCCACAGTTTATTGTGATCCACACAGTCAGAGGCTTTGACATAGTCAATAAAGCAGAAATAGATGTTTTTCTGGAACTCTCTTGCTTTTTCCATGATCCAGCAGATATTGGCAATTTGATCTCTGGTTCCTCTGCTTTTTCTAAAACCAGCTTGAACATCAGGAAGTTCACTGTTCACGTATTGCTGAAGCCTGGCTTGGAGAATTTTGAGCATTATTTTACTAGCATGTGAGATGAGTGCAATTGTGCGGTAGTTTGAGCATTCTTTGGCATTGCCTTTCTTTGGTATTGCTAAGTAACTTCAGTTGTGTCCAACTCTGTGCAACCCCAGAGACAGCAGCCAGCAGGCTCCCCTGTCCCTGGGATTTCCAGGAAAGAACACTGGAGAGGGTTGCCATTTCCTTCTCCAATAGAGATTTCTATTGTCCCCATTCTGCAAATGAGGAAATTGTAGCATAGAGGAAGTCAGTAACTTTCCAAGTTTATATGTGCAGCAAATGACACACAACACAAGCAGTATGATGCCTAAACGCAAACCCTTTAACCTTACTCTCTATTCCATACCTATTTGAACTCCCCTGTAGTGCAGTTCAAGACCTATGAGGTCATATATCATTTTGATAGTTGTCCTTTGGCATTGAATTCCAAATTCCTACTCCCAACCTGATTAGGAAATTAGAGAACCAAGTTACATTCAACTCATTTCAATGCAAATTTGTTGAGAACCTATCAGATGCCAGACAGTCCTCTGGTTGTTTGGAACATATCAGCTCCCTTTGGACAGCTGAAGTGGTTCAGTTCAGTCCCTCAGTCGTGTCCAGCTCTTTGAGACCCCATGAATCGCAGCACGCCAGGCCTCCCTGTCCATCACCAACTCCCAGAGTTTACTCAGACTCACGTCCGTCGAGTCTGCGATGCCATCCAGCCATCTCATCCTCTTTCGTCCCCTTCTCCTCCTGCCCCCAATCGCTCCCAGCATCAGAGTCTTTTCCAATGAGTCAACTCTTCGCATGAGGTGGCCAAAGTACTGGAGTTTCAGCTTTAGCACTATTCCTTCCAAAGAAATCCCAGGGCTGATCTCCTTCAGAATGGACTGGTTGGATCTCCTTGCAGTCCAAGGGACTCTCAAGAGTCTTCTCCAACAGCACAGTTCAAAAGCATCAATTCTTCGGCGCTCAGCCTTCTTCACAGTCCAACTCTCGCATCCATACATGACCACAGGAAAAACCATAGCCTTGACTAGATGGACCTTTGTTGGCAAAGTAATGTCTCTGCTTTTGAATATGCTATCTAGGTTGGTCATAACTTTCCTTCCAAGGAGTAAGCATCTTTTAATTTCATGGCTGCAGTCATCATCTGCAGTGATTTTGGAGCCCCCCAAAATAAAGTCTGACACTGTTTCCACTGGTTCCCCATCTATTTCCCATGAAGTGATGGGACCAGATGCCATGATTTTCATTTTCTGAATGTTGAGCTTTAAGTCAACTTTTTCAGTCTCCACTTTCACTTTCATCAAGAGGCTTTTTAGTTCGTCTTCACTTTCTGCCATAAGGGTGGTGTTATCTGCATATCTGAGGTTATTGATATTTCTCCTGGCAATCTTGATTCCAGCTTGTGTTTCTTCCAGTCCAGCATTTCTCATGATGTAATCTGCATATAAGTTAAATAAGCAGGGTGACAATATACAGCCTTGACGTACTCCTTTTCCTATTTGGAACCAGTCTGTTGTTCCATGTCCAGTTCTAACTGTTGTTTTCTGACCTGCATACAGGTTTCTCAAGAGGCAGGTCAGGTGGTCTGGTATTCCCATCTCTTTCAGAATTTTCCACAGTTTATTGTGATCCACACAGTCAAAGGCTTTAGCATAGTCAATAAAGCGGAAATAGATGTTTTTCTGGAACTCTCTTGCTTTTTCCATGATCCAGCAGATATTGGCAATTTGATCTCTGGTTCCTCTGCCTTTTCTAAAACCAGCTTGAACATCAGGAAGTTCACTGTTCACGTATTGCTGAAGCCTGGCTTGGAGAATTTTGAGCATTACCTTACTAGCATGTGAAATGAGTGCAATTGTGTGGTGGTTTGAGCATTCTTTGGCATTGCCTTTCTTTAGGATTGGAATGAAAACTTACCTTTTCCAGTCCTGTGGCCACTGCTGAGTTTTCCAAATTTGCTGGCATATTGAGTGCAGCACTTTCACAGCATCATCTTTCAGGATTTGAAATAGCTCCACTGGAATTCCATCACCTCCACTAGCTTTGTTTGTAGTGATGCTTTCTAAGGCCCACTTGACTTCACATTCCAGGATGTCTGGCTCTAGGTCAGTGATCACACCATCGTGATTATTGGGTCATGAAGATCTTTTTTGTACAGTTCCTCTGTATATTCTTGCCACCTGTTCTTAATATCTTCTGCTTCTGTTAGGTCCATACTATTTCTGTCCTTTATCGAGCCCATCTTTGCATGAAATGTCCCCTTGGTATCTCTAATTTTCTTGAAGAGATGTCTAGTCTTTCCCATTCTGTTGTTTTCCTCTATTTCTTTGCATTGATCACTGAGGAAGGCTTTCTTATCTCTTCTTGCTATTCTTTGGAACTTTGCATTCAGATGCTTATATCTTTCCTTTTTTCCTTTGCTTTTTGCTTCTCTTCTTTTCACAGCTATTAGTAAGGCCTCCCCAGACAGCCATTTTGCTTTTTTGCATTTATTTTCCATGGGGATGGTCTTGATCCCTGTCTCCTATACAATGTCACGAACCTCATTCCATAGTTCATCAGGCACTCTATCTATCAGATCTAGGCCCTTAAATCTATTTCTCACTTTCACTGTATAATCATAAGGGGTTTGATTTAGGTTATACCTGAATGGTCTTGTGGTTTTCCCTACTTTCTTCAATTTAAGTCTGAATTTGGCAATAAGGGGTTCATGATCTGAGCCACAGTCAGCTCCTGGTCTTGGTTTTGTTGACTGCATAGAGCTTCTCCATCTTTGGCCTCTAAGAATATAATCAATCTGATTTCGGTGTTGACCATCTGGTGATGTCCATGTGTAGAGTCTTCTCTTGTGTTGTTGGAAGAGGTAGAAAACAGAAAAAAAAAAAAAAAAAGAAAATCTTCACTTGAATTCTCCATAAAGCCAAGCCCGTGACTAAGGGCTAATTAAATGTAGGTGGTTAATTCAGGAGTATGATCTCAGTGGACAGGACTTAGAGATGGTGGGGGTGGGGGTGGGGTGGAAAAAAGAATGTGGAAGAATCAATCAATAGATGAAACAAGTTGGCCACCATTCTGGTTGTTCCATTCCATGGGGTACTTTGTGGAAAGTGTCTGGGAACCTCTGCCTGAGGGGAGAAAATGCTCACCTCCCATTGGTCCAGAATAGCGCTGCAGGAGTAACCCTCCCCGCCCCCAACTTCAGGTTACACTTATTCCGTACCCAAATGAAGTACACTTTGACGCTTATTTTGTACTCAGCAGGTTTCCATAGGTAAAGGTAAAATGTTAGTCTCTCAGTCGTGTCTGACTCTTTGTAACCCCATGTACTGTAGCCCACCAGGTCCCTTTGTCTGTGGGATTTTTCAGGCAAGGGTACTGGAGTGGGTTGACATTTCCTTCTCCAGGGAATCGTCCTGACCCAGGGACTGAACCCATTGCCCATAGACTACTTTATCCTCTGAGCTTCAGGTTTCCAAAACAGTCTGCAAAGAAGTCCTAAGGCTGGAAATTGAAGATGTGAGTCTAAGGTGAGGCAGGTTCAAGTTTCACACAAGCTGCTTGAAGCTGATCAAAGCCCTCAGGGAACCTGCGTTCATGGCCAAAGTTGGAATCATAGGTGAGTTCAGCAGAATGGAGAGCTTTGGACAAGTTGTGTTCACTGCGACAATGAACAAATACTAGTAAATCATGCAGTATTTGAGAAAATGACAGATGCTAATGATAAATTAAAAAAAAACAACAAAGCAGTTGAAGGAGATTTGGAATGGAGAGGGTGAAAAAAATATATTTATTGGGTTGGCCAAAAAGTTCGTTCAGATTTTTACATGTGATGTTACAGAATAAGTCTGAAACCTGGGTACATTGGTCAGGGCAGTCCTCTTTTAAAAGGGAAATAATTGAGCAATGACTTGAAGCATGTGAAGGAACAAGTCACACAGATAACTGAAACTGAAAACATCTGAATACTCTCAGTCATAAAGAACTGCTGAGTTATTTCCATCTCTAATCTTTTTCACTCTGACATCTCTTGTGGGGGAGGGGCAGATTTTAGATGTTCTATAAAATGATTGTTAACCAAAAATTTTGGTGTGGTTTTCAGGCACCCCATTGACTTCTTTCCATTTACTCTGGTTTGGTTTCTTTCCTGTCAAACAAGGCAAGTTTGTATTATTCTTAGATAACCAAATTAAGACTAACAGGACAACAATGTAAAGAATGTTTCCAAACCAGACCTCTCCCTTGGACTCCAGATCTAACTGGATCTAACTGCTGACTTAACATCCACTTGCAGGTTTAATGGACCCTTCACATTTATCATGTCTGTAATTAAACTCTTGGTACTCCCATCACCGCATAGGTACCATTTTAGTTTTCAGTTCAGTTCATTTCATTCTTTCATTTTCCATATCATAATCTTGGTGCCATCCTTGCTTCTTTTCTTTCCTTTACTTTCCATATTTGCTTTGTTATCCTTCTGTAGACTGATACAACTTCCTTTGGATCCTGTCATTCCTCTCTTAAAAGTCTCTAGTGGCTTCCTATAAAAAGAGCTGGACTTCCCAAGCAAAATCCAAAGTCCAACTCTGATCTGCAAAGGTCTTCTGTGTTCTGACTACTCATTACCTCTCTGACCTCATCCCTAGCTCCTTTCTTGTTCCAAGCAGACACCTTCCTGCCCTTAAGCCTTTGAAGTTGATTTTTTTTTTTCTTTTCCTGCCTGAAATGGTCTTCTCCTAGATATTGGATGATTGAGTCCTTCAGTTCCTTCAGATTTTTCTCAACTGTCACATTCTCAGTGAGGCCTTCCGCACCCGCAAACACGCCCATCCCCACCCAAGGGAAAAGTACAGGTTCCCCACCTAACACTTCAGTGGCCCTTCTTTGCCTCATTCTTCTTAGTGTTTATCACTAATACCTTCCTTATCTCTTTGATTTATTGTCAGTCCCTGCCACTAGCATCTAAGCCCCTGAAACAGTGCCAAGCCTATAACATGCTCAATAAATTTTTGCTAAATGAAAAAATAAACAAATGGTTCCAGAGCCATCCATTTGCCTCTAGGATAGTTATGATGATTACAATAGAAATCCAAGGGGGGGAAAAAAGTTCAGCTTTTGACCATCAAGGTGTAAATTTTTAGGCAGTCCATAGGCTTGAATGTCAAAATTTGTTGAGAAACAAAATACTTTTCTAATTTATTGAGCTCCCATGAATGTATTAAGAACCAGGCTGAGGGAATTCCCTGGTGGTCCAGTGGTTAGGACCCACGCTGTCACTACCACGGGCCCAGGTTTGACTCCTGGTCAGGGAACAAAGATGCACAAGCTGTATGCTGTGGGGAAAAAAAGAGAGAGAGAACAAGGCTGAGCAAATGGGATGGTAGGGTTTTATTTCAGATCAGAGGGAAGAGGAACCCCATGATTTGGCATCAGCTACTTTCTTTCAGAAAGGAGGAAGGAGTAGAAACCTTTCCCTTCCAGGAGGGGTAATATTGGAAAGAAAAGGAGAGAGGCAGAGAAAACAACCCTTCAGAGGTCTATTATGATCTACCTATACCTCTCAGGACTAAAATCCTGGGAGCTGGGTATTGACTAAGTTGAAAGGCGAACAAGAATCAGGAGCTTTGACCCCATCTCCCACTTTGTACTCTGGTACCATGAGACCATGCTCATAGTGGGGACCCGACCCAGGGATTGATCCCAGATCTCCTGCATTGCAGGCAGATTCTTTACCACCTGAGCCCCCAGGGAAGCCCAACAAGATAGCACACATAGGAAAAGCAAATAGTTCTGCCCTAGTCAAGATAAATAGACCATAATTTCCATAGATTTCACTGACGAACACCAGCAAGACACTCATGGATTGGAGCAGACTGGTTTAGCTAAGTCAGTGGATGTCAAATATCAACCACTGCAAATCCAGACCAGCACAAAGACCATAATGAGGACCTCATCTCTCCAATGAGGACCCTCAATTTTCCTTCATCTAATGCCTTCTTTTGAAGGAAGCAAGCACAGGACAAATAGTCTTGACTTTTAAATTTTGAGTTTTTAGTTGACTAAATGTTTGTTTCACATAATCAAATTCTGTCTAAGCTGAAAGAAAATGATATACCTCGAATTGACAAATCAAAATTTTTTCTTTTAACTTCACCATGAAACTCAAAGAATCTTAGTTTCCCGACCAGGGATGGAACCAAGGCCACAGCAGTGAAAGCTGGAACCCTAACCACTGGACTGCCAGAGAATTCCTGGCAAATTGAAAATTTGATCCCTATCTCAGTTATCCCCGCTGAGTGAATTCACAGCTCAGGAAAACTTTATCAGTAATAGGTAAATAAACATATGTATACCTACGGCTAATTCATGTTGATACAAGATAGAAATCAAACTCGGAGAAGGCAATGGCAACCCACTCCAGTACTCTCGCCTGGAAGATTCCATGGACGGAGGAGCCTGGTAGGCCACAGTTCATGGGATCACTAAGAGTCGGACACGTCTGAGTGACTTCACTTTCACTTTTCACTTTCATGCATTGGAGAAGGAAATGGCAGCCCACTCCAGTGTTCTTGCCTGGAGAATCCCAGGGACAGGGGAGCCTGGTGGGCTGCCGTCTATGGGGTCGCACAGAGTCAGACACGACTGACGCGACTTAGCAGGAGTAGCAGCAGCAGCAGAAATCAAACTAATATTGTAAGGCAATCATCAATCAATTAAAAATAAATAAGTATAATTTTTTTTAAGCAATACTTTTTTCAAACATCTGTATAATAATGAATTTTCTACTCTACAGCTAAAGCAAATACATGATCCCTTACCTCTTTCCAGGAAATAAGTTATTGATCTGAAACCAACCTAATTAATCAATTCTTCACATGTTAATTCACAGGGATCATTATAAGGACAGGACAGAATTTCAACTCTGTCCAGGATCTTAGGGTCTACACTTCTGAGAAAAGGTCTGTAGACAAAAAAATAAAATTTTATAATTATGGAAATGTTGGCTCTCAATGTAATCTGGAGTGTATCATATATAAAAACATATATATATATATAATACTCACGTAGTTTAGTCTACTTTCTTCCTTTCCCAAGTTTCCAGTGAAATTCAGGATGTACTTTCCTGTATATTCATCATGTGGTCAACCAACACCCAACCTAGGAACTAGTTGGGTTCCTATCCTAAATTGTTTCAAGTGGAACACCAATCAAATATACAGTTCTGTGACTGCAGGTAAAACGTACAAATCAGAATATCTTTTTATTTATTAATTGTTTTTGGCCCCAAAGCATGGCTTGTAGGATCTTTGTTTCTGGACCAAGGATAGAACACAGGACCATGGCAGTGAAAGTGCCCAGTTCCAGCCACTGGACTGCCAGGGAATTCCAAGGATATACCTTCAGTTCAGTTTGGTCACTCAGTCATGTCCAACTCTTTGCAACCCTGTGGACTGCAGCATGCCGGGCCTCCCTGGCCATCACATATCCCAGAATTTATGCAAACTCATGTCCATTGAGTCAGTGATGCCATCCAACCATCTCATCCTCTGTCATCCCCTTCTCCTCCCACCCTCAATCTTTTCAGGCATCAGGGTCTTTTCAAATGAGTCAGTTCTTTGCATCAGGTGGCCAAAGTACTGGAGTTTTAGCTTCAGCATCAGTCCTTCCAATGAATATTCAGGACTGATTTCCTTTAGGATGGACTGGTTGGATCTCCTTGTAGTCCAAGAGACTCTCAAGAGTCTTCTCCAACACCACAGTTCAAAAGCATCAATTCTTCAGCCCTCAGCTTTCTTTATAGTCCAACTCTCACATTCATACACGACAACTGGAAAAACCATAGCTTTGACTAGATGGGCACTTGTTGGCAAAGTAATGTTTCTGTTTTTTAATATGCTATCTAGGTTGGTGATAACTTTTCTTCCAAGGAGCAAGTGTCTTTTAATTTCATGGCTGCAGTCACCATCTGCAGTGATTTTGGAGTAAAAAAAAAAAAAAGTCTGTCACTGTTTCCACTGTTTTCCCATCTATTTGCCATGAAGTGATGGGACCAGATACCATGATCTTAGTCTTGTGAATGTTGAGTTTTAAGCCAACTTTTTCACTCTGCTCTTTCACTTTCATCAAGAGGCTCTTTAGTTCTTCTTTGTTTTCTGCCATAAATGTGGTGTCATCTGCATATCTGAGGTTATTGATATTTCTCCTGGCAATCTTTGATTCCAGCTTGTGTTTCATCCAGCCCAGTGTTTCTCATGATGTACTCTGCATATACCTTAATTAACATAATATTTGTTAATTAAACTATTTTCTTGTAAAACAATGTAAAAATCTTGTTTTTATTCAATAGCAGTTTCTACTTTTAATTCCATGTTTGTCTGGGAAAGACTAGTTCAGTGGCATCTATAACAGGATCTCAGCTTTTGCATTGATCATGTAACAAAGAAATTTAACCTGTAATTTGCTGAATTTAATTGCTATTTTTGAAATAAAAATGAGTAATAGCCTATTGTTGTTTTTGTTTGTCAGTAACTGGTTAGAAAAAGTTTCCTGGCTGAACAATTAAGCTAATATCATAGTAATTACTTAAATTATAGATTGGTGTTGAAGACTTACTGGGGAAAATTGATGGTCATGAAGAGTTACTGACTAACCAAGACCAACTACTCCATTCATCTTATAAAATCTCTCTCCAGAATAAGGCAGGCACAAATAATTTCAATATTACTTGACAAAATATAACTTGATCTAGGTATTCAAGTCATCTAAAATACGTAACTGGTTTTGTTGTATACATAAAAATGAAAGACATTCTATAAGAAATCTAAAGGTAAAGCAAAATATATACATATTTCACTGTTCTTTTTCCAAGTGCAATTTATTAAAAATACCTAGCTCATTTTCCCTATGAAAAATAATTTAAAAATAAATTTCTTTTTTACTACTAATATCTCTATTTACTACTAATATCTCTATTTACTTATTGCTCCTACTGATCACATTTTACATTCAATCATTGATACTTACTCTTCTTTCTCTCACTTACCCAATTATAGTTGCTCTTAAATAAGTAGCATGAGTGTGTGCATGCTAAGTTGCTTCAGTCATGTCCAACTCTTTGAGACTCTATGGAAATAAGTAGCATATCATACTCAAAAAGTATGCTGTCTCAATTTTCTTCAATGAAAAAATGATCAGAAGGGAGACTTCCCTTTGTGGTCCAGTTGTTGAGAGACTGCCTTCCAATGCAGGGTATGCAGGTTTGTTTGATCCCTGATCTGGGAACTAAGATCCACATGTCCCTGGGCATAGAGAGCCGGCATGCTGCAACTGGAAAGCCCTCATGCTATAAAAAACATCTGGTGCAGCCAAAAACAAACAAACAAGCAAAAAATCATAAGAAGGGTATGTTGATATCAAAGCTATCAATGAATTTACTTATTGGAAAATACTGTTGCAAATTTAAAACAAAACAACAAACAAAGCTAGTAGAGGTGATGGAATTCCAGTTGAGCTCTTTCAAATCCTGAGAGATGATGCTGTGAAAGTGCTGTACTCAATATGCCAGCAAATTTGGAAAACTCAGCAGTGGCCACAGGACTGGAAAAGGTCAGTTTTCATTCCAGTCCCAAAGAAAGGCAATGCCAAACAATGCTCAAACTACCACACAATTGCATTCATCTCACATGCTAGTAAAGTAATGCTGAAAATTCTCCAAGCCAGTCTTCAGCAATACGTGAACCATGAACTTCCTGATGTTCAAGCTGGTTTTAGAAAAGGCAGAGGAACCAGAGATCAAATTGCCAATATCTGCTGGATCATGGAAAAAGCAAGAGAGTTCCAGAAAAACATCTATTTCTGCTTTATTGACTATGCCAAAGCCTTTGACTTTGTGGATCACAATAAACTGTGGAAAATTCTGAAAGACATGGGAATACCAGACCACCTGATCTGCCTCTTGAGAAATTTGTATGCAGGTCAGGAAGCAACAGTTAGAACTGGACATGGAACAACAGACTGGTTCCAAATAGGAAAAGGAGTACGTCAAGGCTGTATATTGTCACCCTGCTTATTTAAATTACATGCAGAGTACATCATGAGAAACACTGGATTGGAAGAAGCACAAGCTGGAATCAAGATTGCTGGGGAAATCTCAACAACCTCAGATATGCAGATGACACCACCCTTATGGCAGAAAGTGAAGAGGAACCCAAAAGCCTCTTGATGAAAGTGAAAGTGGAGACTGAAAAAGTTGGCTTAAAGCTCAACATTCAGAAAATGAAGATCATGCCATCCGGTCCCATCACTTCATGGGAAATAGATGGGGAAACAGTGGAAACAGTGTCAGACTTTATTTTTCTGGGCTCCAAAATCACTACAGATGGTGACTGCAGCCATGAAATTAAAAGATGCTTACTCCTTGGAAGGAAAGTTATGACCAACCTAGATAGCATATTCAAAAGCAGAGACATTACTTCGCCAACAAAGGTCCATCTAGTCAAGGCTCTGGTTTTTCCTGTGGTCATGTATGGATGTGAGAGTTGCACTATGAAGAAGGTTGAGCACCGAAGAATTGACACTTTTGAACTGTGGTGTTGGAGAAGACTCTTGAGAGTCCCTTGGACTGCAAGGAGATCCAACCAGTCCATTCTGAAGATCAGCCCTGGGATTTCTTTGGAAGGAATGATGCTAAAGCTGAAACTCCAGTACTTTGGCCACCTCATGGGAAGAGTTGACTCATTGGAAAAGACTCTGATGCTGGGAGGGACTGGGGGCAAGAGGAGAAGGGGATGACAGAGAATGAGATGGCTGAATGGCATCACTGACTCTATGGACGTGAGTCTGGGTGAACTCTGGGAGTTGGTGATGGACAGGGAGGCCTGTCGTGCTGCAATTCATGGGTTCGCAAAGAGACGGACATGACTGAGTTACTGAACTGAATTGAACTGAACTGAATGATAAATTACCAAGAAATAGATCTGGTGATTTTTATGTTGAAACAGAGTAAAAGCCTAAATTAACCAACTGATTTGGAGAAATATGATCTTTTCCTCTCATCTAACATTATAGGAACATCCAAGACCAAGAGCAAGTTAGTCATCAAATTATAAGTGTTCCCTTTAAAATTTATAAAGCTAATAGTTTAAAAATACAAGCTAAACACTCTTTATGCTGTAATAAAATCTCAAAGTTAAAAATCATCAATCAAAATAAAATTATAAAAAGTTAAGTGTGAAATCTCAAGTGGATTTAATTATATTTTAGATAATACACTTTCAAAAAGTTGAAAACATGAGTATAATACAAACATAATGTCAACTGTAGAAAAACACACAATGTAAAAGTTGCAAGTTATGCCTTATTAGGGGCCCTTATTGAGGACCATGGGCTTCCCAGATGACGCTAGTGGTGAAGAATCTGACTGCCATTGCAGGAGACACAAGAGATGTGGGTTCAGTCACTGGGTCAGGAAGATCCCCTGCAGAAGGGCATGGAAACCCCCTCAGTATTCTTGACTGGAGAATCCCATGGACAGAGGACCCTGGCAGGCTAACAGTCCATAAGATCACAAAGAGCTGGACATGACTAAAGTGACTTAGCACACATTCACGCACATTGAGGGCCATAGCCTGGGAGATAGCTTTTCAGATAGCTTTGAGGAATTACTCCAAAGAGATAAGGAAAGAGCTAGGCTATATAGGAGTTTTTGCTGGGAAACAAACAAATGAAAACAACGTGTACTCAAACACCAAAAGACTTCTGCTAATCACAAAAGACAAACATCTCAAATTGGCTGACAGCCAGGACCCACTCTGCTCTTGGAAGCTCTCTGTAGTCCCTTTCATCATCAAAGCAGCAACAGTGAGTTGAATCCCTCCACTCTTCAACAATTCTTGCTTTTTTTTTTCTATCAGCTAAAGACAACTCGGCTTTTAAAGAGCACCTGTGATTCAGTTAGGTGCAACTTGATATAGTCTCCCTTCTGTAGGTCAATTGATTAGTAATCTTAATTACCTCTGTAAAACCCCACTTGTTCTGTAACATAACATAGGTACAGACCTAACAGCTCATCACATTCATGTGTGTGCTAAGTTGCTTCAGTCGAGTCTGATTCTTTGGACCCCATAAACTGTAGACAGCCAGGCTCCTCTGTCCATGGGGTACTCCAGGCAAGAATACTAGAGTGAGTTGCCATGCCCTCCTCCAGGGGATCTTCCCACCCTAGGGACTGAGCCTGCGGCTCTTGTGTCTCCTGCATTGGCAGGCAGATTTACCACTAGCACCACCAGGAAAGCCCCCATTACACTCAAGGCAAAAAAGTAGCATTTTAGGATTCTGTTGATCACATAATTCTTTTCACAAGGTTCTGAGAATCTCATTTTTTTCTAGTCTGTAGTTTAAAGAAGAGACTTTAGAGAAGGATAGAAGAAAGGAGAAGACACATGTGGAAGATAAGACTGAATACAGGGGATAATTTATTGTTATCACTACAGCATCTGAATAGAAAAGAGTAAAATCCTTTACCCAGGTTTAATTTATTTCATATGAATTTGATCAATGTTTCTCATAAGAAAAAGAACATATTAGGGACAATGTGGGAATTGACAATACTACATAGAAATATTCTGAATGTTATGAATAAATTACTACTTCATAATTTCATACTCAATACTCCTTATCTATTCTTATCTAAATGATATTTTCAGAGCAGTTGGAGTCATTAAAAAGTATTAATGTGAGAGATTTTTACTTGTTTCACATTGTTCTTGAACCTCTCTCCACCTCATGGAAGATGATGGATTTCAACACTAACCTCTTTCCTAACTCACAGCTTCCAGTCTCTTTTCTGCCACCCCAACAAAAGACTTCAAAAGAGAAAGCATTGTGAAAGGTTTAGCTACGCTCCATTTTCTTTTTCTTTGAGTTCTTGCTATTTCAGTCACAAGAAATCATTATTTTATTTTGAAAAACCAACAAAGTAATAACAATTTCTGTTCGGACTAGCTTTTTTGTTAAGGAAAAATGTTGACCCTCCAAACTCCTATTTTGTAGTCCTTTTTTCTCTGCTTGTCCATGCTTCTCATCTTTAATTCACAATTGTATTATCTCTCCACACTATCCACAGGGCACAAACTGCCCTACATTAGGATAGAACAAATACTGTTGTATTATTTTTAAGTGCTTTAAAATGGCTGAATTCCTGATATTTATTGAGAGCCTGCAAGGTAAGAGGTGCTTCCAAAAAGATGTGCCATCTTTGCTTTTTAATTACTCTCAGTAGGACAATTAACAGTAAGTTATCACTCACAAGTGCTGATGAAATCACACAAATCCACCTACAGGTTGTATCCTGTATTTTTATGATGGCTATCCAGAATTCACTGTTCAGTCAGAGATCATGAAATGCAATGATCCATTGAAGGTAAAATGTATAGCCTAGTGAAATAATAGGCATTTTATTATTGTTTATTGTCTTTCCTGTTTTTCTATTCTGCCTATGAGATTTTTAAAGTCAGAGTCACACAATAAAATGTTTGAGAGAAAGCTTGATATGCCATATTGACATGACAATTCACTATACTAGGGATTGGGAAACTCTTCTAAAAAGAGCCAGATAGTGAATATTTTAGGCTTTGTAATCATACAATTTCTGTTAGAGTAATTTTATTTTTTTGGCCATGCCATGTGGTTTGTGGGATCTTAGTTTTCCAAACAGGGATTGAACACATACCAGCTGCAGTGGAAGTAGAGAGTCCTAACCAGTAGACCGTCAGGGATTTCCCTTGTTATAGCAACTATTTGACTTCATTTCCCATGAAAGCAGCCACAGACAAAATGCAAACAAATAAATGTGGCTCTCTTCCAAAAAACCTTTGTTTAGGGACAGCACAATGTTGATTACATCAAATTTTCACACATCACACAATATTATTTTATTTTGGTATTTTTCAATTATTTTAAAATGTGAATACCATTCTTCCTTGAATCTTATTGAGCCCTCCACTATACCAGGTACTGAACCCTGATGCTGAGAAGGATTGAAGGCAACAGGAGAAGGGGGCAGCAGAGGATGAGATAGTTGGACAGCATCACTGACTCAACGGACACGAATCTGAGCAAACTCTGGCAAATAGCAAAGGACAGGAGGGCCTGGCATGCTGCACCCCATGGGGTCCCAAAGAGTAGGACATGACTTAGTGACTAACAACAAACAACAACCCTTATGCCATATATTAGGCAAACTCTAAGTGTGCTTCTCAAGCTGGCATCAAGGAGTTACGGGATTGGAAGATGCTCGCACAGCACATTGTAGCCACAAAACTTAACCTTTCTTTAGGATTGATGATAACGAACTATAAAAAGTCTGTCACCCCCATTTCTTGGGTCAGTAAATATTAGTCATTGTTATTATTATATTTGTTGTTTATTCCCAAGTATTGTTAGCACTTACAATGTACAAATCAGAATGATAGGTACTTTGCTAAGTATCATTCCTCACATCAAGGAATATGGGAAGTACAAAGAAAGACAGGGCCACATGTAATAAAACTAAGAGACTAAGCAGCTAACAGGAACTCCTATGTCTGGGGATGGGGAGAGGATGTTAATGAAGTCTGCCTAAAGGAGGTACGATTTGACCTGGGTTTATAGGGGAGAAAAAATACTAATGTTAACTATTGAAAGAGGACCTTCTGGTTATAATGTAGCTAATGAAGTTTCATAAAAAGTCCTGAGCACAGGTTCAAATCCCCTCTTTTTTGACAAGAGACAGTTGTTGTTTAGTCACTCAGTAGTGTCCGACTCTTTTGCACCTCCATGGACTATAGCCCATCAGGCTACTCTGTCCATGGGATTATTCCAGGAAAGAATACTGGAGTGGGTAGCCATTTTCTTCTTCAGGGACTTTTTCTGACCCAAAGATTGAACCTGGGTCTCCTGCATTGACAGGCAGATTCTTTACCGCAGAGCCACCAGGGAAGCCCATGGTACTTATTCACTAGTAATCTGTGAACCTGAATATCAGAAAGCATGAAGAGCAATACTCTAGTACACCAAAAGCCCTAAAAAAATCACTGTATATTTATAAAAATTACCAGTGTTTACTAATTACTACACCAGAAAATCTACTTTCCCCTTTAATTCAATCTAGAATCTAAACTAATGAATTTCCATCTGCACAATACTTCTACTGTTTCAGTCTGTGCTGTGAATAGTTAGTATGTATAAAGCACTAGCTCTATGGGAATTTTTGTACCAAATAATATCAATAAACTACATGCTATGTAAATAAGTAAGGTTTTTCATCTGTGTATGATTAATTTAACTCTGCTTTGTGCATTAGATGAATTCCATTAAATGCTCACCAAAACCAAATATCTGAGTGTATATCACATTTTTTCTTGATTTACAGCAACATTTCACAGATACTTAAACACTGAAGAAAATGTATCCCCAAATGTTGTTATAATACATTTAATCCTAGCATTTACTTTTTTTTTTTAAAAACTTTCTTTTTTGTACAGGAGTATATTAACAATGTTTTCATAGTTTCCAGTAGACAGTAAGGAGACTCAGCCATACATGTACATGTATCCATTCTCCCCAAACTTCCCCCCATCCAGGTTGCCATATAACACTGAGCAGAGTTCCCTGTGCTATGCAATAGGTCCTTTCAGTTAGCCATTTTTAATTTACCAATGTGTCCCTGTCCATCCCCTAACTCCCTAACTATCCCTTCCCCCTAGTATTTGCTTTAAAAATTCCTTTTACAGGCACATTATATACATTTTCAGGATGTGCCTACATTTCCACTGACAATCTTCTCTAAATTAGAGAAGGTAGCTAATCTTGAAAAATCTGACAAAAATTAGTCACCCTAAGTTATGCAACAGTAGGTACCGATGTTAACTTCCTGCAAGCACTAATGTTAGCTGCTGCTGCTGCTGCTAAGTCACGTCAGTCGTGTCCAACTCTGCAACCCCATAGACGGCAGCCCACCAGGCTCCGCAGTCCCTGGGATTCTCCAGGCAAGAACGCTGGAGTGGGTTGCCATTTCCTTCTCCAATGCATGAAAGGGAAAAGTGAAAGTGAAGTCGCTCAGTCGTGTCTGACTCTTTGCAACTCCATGGACTGCAGCCTACTAGGCTCCTCCGTCCTTGGGATTTTCCAGGCAAGAGTACTGGAGTGGGGTGCCATCGCCTTCTCCAACAAATGTTAGCAGCATTCAACAAATATTCGTATGATGTATTTTCATTAACATAAAGTTTAAAACATTTTCTAATTTCCCTAGTGATTTTTCACCCATGAACTATTTGGAAGTGCATTTATTTCCAAGTAGTTAATTTTCTCTAAATATCTTATTGTCACTAATTTCTAGTTGGGTTTCATTGCAGTTATAGTACATTCTGTATGATTGCAAATCTTTTAAATATACTGAGGTTTGTTTCTTGGCTCAGCAAATGCTTTATACTGGTGAATATACCACATGCACTTGAAAACGTGTACTCTGCATTTGTTGGGTGTCCTGGGCTATAAACATCATTAGGTCTGAATGGATTATAGTGTTGTACAGATCATCTGTTTCTTTACCAATTTTGGGGGGGCTGATACCTCTCCTTCCCTTCTTCTGCCCAGGCAAGTTTTTATAGGTGCCACTTTTTTAAAGGGAAAAAAGCAATATAAGAACAAAAACTAGCTTCAAACAGAGTTTAGAATAAAAAGGAAAAAAGAATGATTCATACACTTGTGAAAAATGGCATTTGGTTTTGTGGTTTGGTTTTTTGGTAAGAAGCTGGCAGCTGCTAGAGTGTTTTTTAACTAAAAAAACTTTACAACCAAAGACATCAAAGAGAGCCACCCTTGTCTTGTCAGCCAAACCTCTCCCAGTTTACAGCCAGCCAAACCATGTCAAATTGAAAGAGGACAGTTTAAAAAGGAGGGTGAGGATGGAAACAACTACACAGAATCAGAAGGTTGGGTACCAACATCCTCACTGTTTTTTTTTTTTTCCCCTTCCCCAGACTGAAGCAAGCAGTGGTCGATCACCTGTGAAGAATAAGCACATTCTGTTCAATACTTCCATGTGCTCAATTCAAGGATGACTGAATCATTCTAACCCTCCTGAGCTCCCACCCCTGAGTGGCATAGCAAGAGGTGATGAAGTTACTTTGTATCACTTTTACAAGATACAAGTGCTCCACGTTACTTTTAAATAATTCACTTTTTTTCAACTAAATGTTCAGCTTTTTAGATTTCTATCTGGACAACATGGCTTCCGGGCATGTAGGGGCTTATGTGAACTTGGGGAGGAAAGACATGATGGTGCCAGAGACCCATACATGTACAGTCTTCTGGACCCTACTGGGTCAGAATGGCTCCTGTATTTGTTGCCACGCTGATGCCATAGGACGCCTATTGCACTTGAGGCATCCTCACACATCAGCTGTCTGTCCAGACCCCAAAGCCAGCCTGTATTAGCCCTCCTCGACACCTTCTAAGAGCTCCTGGTCCAAAGAAGAGGGAGTGGCAGGAGTGCTGTGTTGATCTTACTTACCTCTCTAATCCTCTTCACCCACCCTTTTCACCATTGAACCATATTTGTATGTCACCAAGCTGATTCCTACCAGAGGCCTCAGAATGTAGGCCACATACTTTTGTGTTCTCAGACTATCTTACACTTACCTGGGTGTTTCTAATACATTCCTTTTTCTGTACTTTCCACCTTTGAAGAAGGGCGATGAGGACGCACAGATCTGACCTTCTCCTTCTGGCTGTGCCAGTTTTTCTCACCCAGTCTCTTAGACTGGAGAATCTATTGTCTACTTGTCCTTCCTCTCTGCAGGCATTTCAATTTAGTCACAGTCTCTTTCTTCAAGGATCACTTAACCTGTTGGCTTAGCCTTAATGCTAGGTATTGTGTTTCTCTCCTCAGTGGGAGAAACCTTAGGATCTGGGCATATCAGGCAGTTGCTCAAAATGCAAGCTGCTGTACCATCAGGCTCTGAAGATGGGTAAACGTGAAGATGCATCGGTGTATTGTATCAAATATAGTATTGCCGTTGCTGGCGTTTAAGTTTCTAGCATCCTTTATACCCTTGTTGTTCAGTATTAAGTTGTGTCTGACTTTTTTCAACCCGATGGACCCTTTTTAGTCTAATGGGGACTAAATGCCAGGCACTCTGCCACTATAGGAGATTGGAATGAAGCTGATGGATGGAGACCAAAGAGAGGAAAATATAGGCAGAGGTGAGTTTGTAGGAGTACAGAATTGATCTATCTCTTGTGTCCTACACTATGAATTCTTCTACCCAATCAAGGGCCAGGTGTGGGATCACAGAGAAGGGGCAGAAGAATTCAGGGATTATTCAATTTGCTAGAGAGCGATTAACCCTACCACTGTTAGGCTTATTTTATATCTATTTTATATAAATGTGCAATAATTAACATTAAAATACCCTGAGATACACAAGGAGCTTTAAGCCATCTAATCTGAAAGAGAATTTTCCAGTGACTGCTTTTACTGCATTGTTTGTTGATTATACATCTTTATATGTAACAGCACAGTTACAAAGTCACCAGTCCTAAGAGACAGCAGTTATCTAAACTATAAGTCACCTTCTGATGCTGTTTGTTCTTCTTGTTATTATAAGATAGAATTTAGAAAATGAGCTTAAACCAGGATAAGGGATCTAAAAGTTGCAAGTGTGCTTATATGTCCTATGTATTCTCTATGTAAATATGTTGTAAGTATATATAGTAAAAGCTAGTTGCCTGGTTTTGACTGAATGGAATCTCCAGTTTTATTCCTGCAAGAAGTAAGTTAATAACTAAACAATGTGGATAATTGTTATGGAGGAGAGTGTTATCCTAAACTACAGTTAAAATTATACCAGGGTTAGCTGTTGGCTCTATTGGAGTCATTTATGGAGTAAACATTTTTATAACCAGAAGGCAAATAAGACTGGCTGTCTTGGGTACGTGATACATATCAAAACCATCCTGTTTTCCTTTTGTGTGACTTTTTGTATTCTGAATTATGATTATGCATAATTATCTTAAATACCAGTAATCATAAATTGCAGGTACAAATCAGTAGTGGCATGAGTGTGATTCATTTTCACATGAACCTTGCATACAGCAAGAATCTTTTGGTGGAGAGAAATGTTTCAGTTGGTAGAAATACAGGGTATTAAACCTTACTTAGAAGTGTCTACCTGAATTTATCACTAATTTAATTTTATTCTTAATCTTATGACTAATTTTGGGAGCTAGATATGTTTACTTATTTATTAAGTAAGTAGTAGTAGTGTTAGTTGCTCAGTCGCATCTGACTCTTTGCAACCTCATGGACTGTGGCCCACCAGGCTCCTCTGTCCATGGATTCTACAGGCAAGAATATTGGAGTGGATTGCACTCCCTTCTCCAGAGAATTTTCCTGACCCAGGGATTGCACCTGGGTCTCCTGCACTGCAGGCAGATTCTTTACCATCTGAGCTACAGGGAAGAACCTATTAAGTAAATACACAACAGTAAATGTAGAATAAAAGTTGTATAACTTCCTTCTCTAAATAGATAACAGATAAATACCTCATGTGCTGCAGTAGAGCATAGAGAAAAGGTTTCATAATCTCTCTCAAAGAAGGAAAACCCCTGTAAAATGATTGTACAAGTAGTCATTTATGCATTATTTTCTTGAGTGAGTGTTACATTTTGTAACAAGAAGAACAATTAATATTACTCATTTCCTTAATGAAAAAAAACAGTTAAAAGACAAATTAAAAGTACATTTCAAAGAGATGACATCTACATGGCTTTCTATACAGATATCTATGTCAGGAAGATATCTATGAACATAGCTACAAAATAAAAGAATGTAACTTCCTAACATTGTATGGGTCCAGTATTGAGACCAGTGGATGAAACTATAGAGAAACCTTGGTAATGAAAGTCCAGCAAAACCCTACTTTACATGGTAGTTTAAAAGACTAGGCTTCTCTGAAATGAAGATCAACAATTTGAGTAATAAATCAATGCAAATAGAGACTTCTTGGATATTTTTCTTTGGACAACGTTTCAGTTCAGTAGCTCAGTCATATCCAGCTCTCTGAGATCCCATGGACTACAGCATGCCAGGCTTCCCTGGCCATCACCTACTCCCAGAGCTTGCTCAAACTCATGTCCATCGAGTCAGTGATGTCATCCAACCATCTCATCCTTTGTCATCTCCTTCTCCTCCTGCCTTCAATCTTTCCCAGCATCAGGGTCTTTTCCAAAGAGTCAATATTTCCCATCAGGTGGCCAAAGTACTGGAGTTTCAGCTTCAGCATCAGTCCTTCCAATGAATATTCAGGACTGATTTCCTTTAGGATGGACTGGTTGGATCTCCTTGCCATCCAAGGGACTCTCAAGAGTCTTCTCCAACACCACAATTTAAAAGCATCAATTCTTCAGTGCTCAGCTTTCTTTATAGTCCAACTGTCACATCCATACGTGACTACTGGAAAAACCATAGCTTTGACTATAGGGACCTTTGTTGGCAAAGTAATGTCTCTGTTTTTTAATATGCTGTCTACCACTCCAGTGTTCTTGCCTTGAGAATCCCAGGGATGGGGGAGCCTGGTGGGCTGCTGTCTATGGGGTCGCACAGAGTTGGACACAACTGAAGCAACTTAGCAGCAGCAGCAGCAGGTTGGTCATATCTTTTCTTCCAAGGAGCAAGCGTCTTTTAATTTCATGGCTGCAGTAACCATCTGCAGTGATTTTGGAACCCAAGAAAATAAAATATGTTTCTGTTTCCATTGTTTCTACATCTATTTGCCATGAAGTGATGGAACCAGATGCCATGATCTTTGTTTTCTTTTAAGCCAACTTTTTCACTCTCTACTTTTACTTTCATCAAGAGGCTGTTTAGTTCCCCTTTGCTTTCTGCCATAAGGGTGGTGTCATCTGCATATCTGAGGTTATTGATATTTCTCCCAGCAATCTCGATTCCAGCTTGTGCTTCTTCCAGCCCAGCGTTTCTCATGATGTACTCTGCATAAACGTTAAATAAGCAGGATGACAATATACAGCCTTGACATAGTCCTTTCCCAATTTAGAACCAATCCATTGTTTCATATCCAGTTCTAACTGTTGCTTCTTGACTTGCATACAGATTTCTCAGGAGACACGTAAGGTGGTCTGGTATTCCCATCTCTTGAAGAATTTTCCACAGTTTATTGTGATCCACACAGTCAAAGGGTTTGGCATAATCAATAAAGCAGAAGTAAATGTTTTTCTGGAACTCTCTTGCTTTTTGTATGATCCAACGGGTATTGACAATTTGATCTCTGGTTCCTCTGCCTTTTCTAAATCCAGCTTGAACATCTGGAAGTTCACAGTTCATGTACTTTTGAAGCCTGGCTTGGAGAATTTGAGCATTACTTTGCTGGTGTGTGAGATGAGAGCAATTGTGCAGTCATTTGAATATTCTTTGGCATTGCCTTTCTTTGGGATTGGAATAAAAACTGACTTTTTCCAGTCCTGTGGCCACTACTGAGTTTTCCAGATTTGCTGGCATATTGAATGCAGCACTTTAACAGGACAACGTTTAAACTTAACTTATACTGCAAGAGTGGGGTATGTCTAGTAAAAACTGGTTTTTTGTTTGTTTAGTTGCTAGGTCATGTCCTACTCCAGTGAACCCATGGACTGTAGCTCACCTGCCTCCTCTGTCCATGGAATTTTCCAGGCAAGAATGCTGGAGTGAGCTGCCATTTCCTTCTCCAGGGGATCTCCCTGACCCAGAGATCAAACCCATGTCTCCTGCATTGGCAGACAGCTTCTTTACCACTGAGCCACCAGGGAAACCCTCGAGTAGAAATTAGACAGCTATAAATTTTTCAGAGGGCACCAAATTCTGATACATTTATCAGAATTACACAATAAAAGTTCAGTTACATATTTAGTTTAAAAATAAGCTGGAAGAGAATAATTCTTTCATTTCCACTTTGCCTCATCAATGCTTCCATAATTTAAATATCTTTTATAAAGGCAGTCATGGATATTTGATGAAAATACATTTGAATGAGTACGGGACAGAACCAAAAAAATTATGAAGGATCTGTTCTTTATTTGTCTACCATGGGTCATGGCCTTCTCTTGGATGTCAAATGCTCTGAGTCAATATAGTATTTATACAGAAAATCAATAGCATCTTCTAATAAGAGGCTATTATACTGCTATGTTATTCACATTATGTTTGTGAAAAAGATACTCTAATATTGTGAAGTGCTTTTTACAGTGATGATTATGAGTTCTTATCCATAAAGAGAAGGTAATGATATTAACCACACTATATTTTTAAGACTCTTAAATAATGTCTTTGAGACCCCATGGACTGTAGTCTACAGGCTCCTCCGTGCATGGAATTCTCCAGACAAGAATATTGGAGTGGGTAAGCCATTCCCTTCTCCAGGGGATCTTCTTGATCCAGGGATGGATCTTTCCAACCCTTGGGTGGAATCCAAGTCGCCTGCATTGCAGGCAGATTCTTTACCATCTGAGCCACCAAGGAAGCCCAAATAATGCCTGAGTGATGTGAGTGAAGTTGCTCAGTCATGTCCGACTCTTTGCAACCCCATGGACTGTAGCCTACAAGGCTTCTCAGTCCATGGAATCTTCCAGGCAAGATTACTGGAGTGGGCTGCCGTTTCCTTCTCCAAAATATTCCTTTGAGCCCCTTTTTTTGCGGGGGGCGGGTTGGGGAGGCAAGAATACTGGAGTTGGTTGCCATTCCCTTCTCCAGGAAATCTTCCCGACCCAAGGATTGAACCCAGGTCTTCCGCCTTGTAGGACCATCTGAGCCACAAAGTACTTAATATAGTGCCTGGAACCTGGTAAGTCTTAAATATATGCTAATTAGTTGCTATTGTTTTCTTGGCTTCTCTGTAGAAGATACATGATGAGATTGTTTGTTTGAAGAAATCCAAAAGACTGATTAAAAAGTGACAGCAAACAAGCCAACTTGGAAGACTTAAATAATCTTTTTAGAGTTCTGTCCTCTCCAGTGCTGGCTGTCACTATCACATTCATTACGCATTCGTATCATTCCGGGTTGCATCAGAGCTGTGTGTTTCTACAAGCAAGTCTTTCAAGTGCCGAACCCGAGTTCCCTGAGGGTAGCCACAATCCTTGAGCACAAAGATGGTCAAGGAGGAAAAATCTGAATTTTTAAATAGAGTCACAGCTGTGACTCAGAAATTTAGTTAAACTTAATAGAAATGTCTTAACTGAAAAGTCTCCATTATTTTTTCCAGGTTTCTAAATATGGTAAGACAATGCTAGCCAAGAAGTAAAACTTTTATAAAAATGGGTTTGCTTTCATTCCTTAAAATTTTCACCTTGGGTATCATTGTATGCAACCTGAGTCAGAAACTAATATATACAGGCTACTGCCTGTCTTAGCCTCAAATTCATGTCAATCTTTAAGGAAGAAAATCTTTACAGACTCTACATGACTAGTTTTTAATACCTTGTGGTAAAGAAAATCTGAATTTTTGCCTTTTGAGGGTCATGTTATAGAATAGCTTGCTTAGGTAGCAGTCAATGGCAATCCAAAGATGAGAAGGAAAACGGCAATTGTTAACACTGGCAGAGATATTGAGATGAGGAAACACCCAGAAAGTGTGAGATTTAAAAACATTCTGGAGCACATCAATTTCTATTTTAAGGCATTTTAAAGAGTACTTTCATTTCATTTCAACAAAGATTTACATAGCAATGAAAACTCAGAAATGATGAAATTCTGAATTTTGTCTCACCACTTCTAAACATTAGTGTATACAGGTAAAAAGGGCATCATTTTATTCTCTCTCAAAAAGCCTGCTTTGAAAAGCCAGCAATTTCCCTTTGTTCCCTCTTACTATGCTAAATTGCTTCAGTTGTGTCTGACGCTTTGCGATACTATGGACTGTAGACTGCCAGGCTCCTCTGTCCATGGGATTTTCCAGGCAAGAATACTGGAGTGGGTTGCCATTTTCTTCTCCAGGGGGTCTTCCCAACCTAGAGATCGAACTCTCATCTCTTATGTCTCCTGTATTGGCAGGTGGGTTCTTTACCACTAGTGCCACTTGGGAAGCCCTTGTCCCCTCTTAGTTATGTGTAAAATGTTCAAGACTGTCTCCTGAATATTCACTCCATTATACATCCTTAAATTATCATTTATTAAAGGAAGTTGGTCTTTTATGTGATACACACGTCCTACCATTGAATGCAAAGTTCTTAGTTTTGATAATGCTCTGTTCTGTTTTCTAAACACCCTTCTAGACTGGGTCCGTGTCGTCTCTCCAATTAAGAGTTTATTCCAATCACCACACATTAGGCTAAGCTGCTTCCACAATGAGGAATACTTTTGCATTTGTATTTCAAATTAACGTCTATCCAGGCCTCTCTCCTTAGCAAAACATTCTACAGATTTCTTCCAACTCAGAACTTCAGGAGCACTTGCTTTCTGAGCCACTTGTTTGCACACAGGAACATATTTGTCTGGGCATCTCAGGTAGCTCAATGGTAAAGAACCTACCTGCCGATGTAAGAGACACAGGTTTGATCCCTGAGTCAGGAAGATCCCCTGGAGCAGGCAATGTCAAGTCACTCCAGTATTCTTGCCTGGAAAATTCTTTGGACAGAAGAGCCTGGCTGGCTACACAGTCCATGGGGTCACAAAGAGTCAGACAAAACCAAGAACTGAGCATGTACACATTAGTATGTTTCTGTACTGCTGTTGTTTCCTGTGTATACCTCTAACTACACCCAAGAAAGGGAGCAAGCTGCTAAAAGGCAGAAAACCTTGTTTTATTATTATTTGTTTTCACTTTGCCAATTCAATAAATGTATGATGGACCTTGCTATGCTAGGCTAAGTCACTTCAGTCGTGTCCGACTCTGTGCGACCCCATAGATGGCAGCCCACAAGGCTCCCCGGTCCCTGGGATTCTCCAGGCAAGAACACTGGAGTGGGTTGCCATTTTCTTCTCCAGTGCATGAAAGTGAAAGTGAAGTCGCTGAGTCTTGTCCGACTCTTAGCGACCCCATGGACTGTGGCCCAGCAGGCTCCTCCGTCCATGGGATTTTCCAGGCAAGAGTGCTGGAGTGGGGTGCCATTGCCTTCTCCATGATGGACCTTATGCACACCTAACTGAGCTAAGCCCTGGGGATATTGACATCCTTAAGAATTTCTATGTATAGTCAGGAATTTCACAATTATTCAGTATATCCCCCAATTTTTGTCTCAGTAGAGACAAATGAAGGGCAATAAAAGTTGTTTGTTTTTTTTTTTGATTGCTTACCTCAAAATTTCCCATATTTTGAGGTGTAGTTTGTACTTGGGTTGGAAAGGCAGGTGGGAATGGGTCATAAGACTAGGAAATCAGTATCTGTAATGGGTATACTAGTGATTATGCAGCTCAGCCTATATAAAATCCTCTACTATTGTTAAAGACCAAATAACAAAACTGTCACAGAATTATTGAACTCCATAAGTTGCCTAATCTGTATACTTCTTTTAACCTCTCCTTTGAGCAGGATTTTATTAATGTAATCAATGCTCAATTATTAGTTAGTTAGTTCAACGTTGGACTCTTTGTAACCCCATGGACCGAAGCACGCCAGGCCTCCCTGTCCGTCACCAACTCCCAGAGCCTACTCAAACTCATGTTCATCAAGTCAGTGATGTCATCCAACCATGTCATTCTCTGTTGTCCCCTTCTCCTCCTGCCTTCAATATTTCCCAGCATCAGGGTCTTTTCCAAAGAGTCAGTACTTTGCATCAGGTGGCCAAAGTACTGGTGTTCCAGCTTCATCATGAGTCCTTCCAGTGAATATTCAGGACTGATTTCCTTTAGGATGGACTGGTTGGATCTCCTTGCAGTCCAAGGGACTCTCAAGAGTCTTCTCCAACACCACAATTTAAAAGCATCAGTTCTTCAGTGCTCAGCTTTCTTTATAGTCCAACTCTCACATCCATACATGATTACTGGAAAACCATAGGTTTGACTAGATGGACTGCTACTGCTAAGTCGCTTCAGTTGTGTCCGACTTTGTGCGACCCCATAGACAGCAGCCCACCAGGCTCCCCTGTCCCTGGGATTCTCCAGGCAAGAACACTGGAGTGGGTTGCCATTTCCTTCTCCAATGCATGAAAGTGAAAAAGTGAAAGTGAAGTCGCTCAGTTGTGTCCAACTCCTAGCGACCCCATGGACTGCAGCCTACCAGGCTCCTCTGTCCACAGGATTTTCCAGGCAAGAGTACTGGAGTGGGGTGCCATTGACTAGATGGACCTTTGCTGGCAAAGGAATGTCTCTGCTTTTTAATATGCTGTCTAGTTTGGTCGTAGCTTTTCTTCCAAGGAGCAAGCATCTTTTAATTTCATCGCTGCAGTCACCATCTGCAGTGATTTTGGAGCCCAAGGCAATAAAATCTGTTACTGTTTCCATTGTTTCTCCATTTATTTGCCACGAAGTGATGGAACTGATGCCATGATCTTAGTTTTCTGAATGTTGAGTTTTAAGATAGCTTTTTCACTCCTCTTTCACTTTTATCAAGAGAGTTTTTAGTTCCTCTTCGCTTTCTGCATTAAGGGTGGTGTCATCCATGTATCTGAGGTTATTGATATTTCTCCCGGCAATCTTGATTCCAGCTTGTGCTTCAATTAGCCCACCTTTTTGCATATGTACTCTGCTGCTGCTGCTAAGTCACTTAGGTCGTGTCCGACTCTGTGTGACCCCATAGATGGCAGCCCACCAGGCTTCCCTGTCCCTGGGATTCTCAGGCAAGAACACTGGAGTGGGTTGCCATTTCCTTCTTCAATGCATGAAAGTGAAACGTGAAAGTGAAGTCGCTCAGTCGTGTCTGACTCTAGCAACCCCATGGACTGCAGCCTACCAGGCTCCTCCATCCACGGGATTTTCTAGGCAAGAGTACTGGAGTCTGCATAAACATTAAATAAGCAGGGTGACAATATACAGCCTTGACATACTCCTTTCCCAATTTAGAAGCAATCCGTCATTCCATGTCTAGTTCTAACTGTTGCTTCTTGACTTGCATACAGATTTCTCAGGAGACACGTAAGGTGGTCTGGTACTCCCATCTCTTGAAGAATTTTCCACAGTTTGCTGTGATCTACTAGTCAAAGGGTTTGGCATAATCAATAAAGCAGAAGTAAATGTTTTTCTGGAACTCTCTTGCTTTTTATATGATCCAACAGGTGTTGACAATTTGATCTCTGGTTCCTCTGCCTTTTCTAAATCCAGCTTGAACATCTGAAAGTTCACGGTTCATGTACTGGCTTGGATAATTTTGAGCATTACTTTGCTGGCATGTGAGATGAGAGCAATTGTGTGGTCATTTGAACATTCTTTGGCATTGCCTTTCTTTGGGATTGGAATGAAAACTGACCTTTTCCAGTCCTGTGGCCACTGCTGAGTTTTCCAAATTTGCTGGCATATTGAGTGCAGCACTTTCACAGCATCATCTTTCAGGATTTGAAATAGCTCCACTGGAATTCCATCACCTCCACTAGCTTTGTTTGTAGTGATGCTTTCTAAGGCCCACTTGACTTTGCATTCCAGGATGCATTCTGGCTCTAGGTGAGTGACCACAACATTGTGGTTATCTAGGTCATGAAGATCTTTTTTGTATACTTCTGTGTATTCTTGCCGCCTGTTCTTAATATCTTCTGCTTCTGTTAGGTCCATACCACTTCTGTCTTTTATTGAGCCCATCTTTGCATGAAATTGGGGAAGGAAATGGCAACCCACTCCAGTGTTCTTGCCTGGAGAATCCCAGGGATGGGAAGCCTGGTGGGCTGCCGTCTATGGGTGGCCCAGAGTCAGACACGACTGAAGTGACTTAGCAGCAGTTGCATGAAATGTTCTCTTGGTATCTCTAATTTTCTTGAAGAGATCTCTAGTATTTCCCTTTCCATTGTTTTCCTCTATTTCTTTGCACTGATCACTGAGGAGGCTTTCTTATCTCTCCTTGCTATTCTTTGGAATTCTGCATTCAAATGGGTATATCTTTCCTTTTCTCCTTTGCTGTTAGCTTCTCTTTTCTCAGCCACTTGTAAGCCCTTTTCAGACAACCATTTTGCATTTTTGCATTTCTTTTTCTTGGGGATGGTCTTGATCACTGGCTCCTGTATAATGTCACAAACCTAGGCCCATAGTTCTTCAGGAACTCTGTCTATCAGATCTAATCCACTGAATCTATTTCTCACTTCCACTGTTTAATCATAAGGGATTTGATTTAGTTCATACCTGAATCGTCTAGTGGTTTTCCCTACTTTCTTCAATTTCAGTCCGGATTTGGCAACAAGGAGTTCATGATCTGAGCCACAGTCAGCTCCCAGTCTTGTTTTTGTCGACTGTATAGAGTTTCTCCATCTCTGGCTGCAAAGAATATAATCAATCTGATTTTGGTGTTGACCACCTGGTAACGTCCATGTGTAGAGTCTTCTCTTATGTTGTTGGAAGAGGGTGTTTGCTATGACCAGTGTGTTCTCTTGGCAAAACTCTGTTAGACTTTGCCCTGCTTCATTTTGTACTCCAAGGCCAAATTTGCCTGTCCCTCCAGGTATTTCTTGACATCCTATTTTTGCATTCCATTCCCCTATGATGAAAATGAGATCTTTTTTGGGTGTTAGTTCTTGAAGGTCTTATAGATGTTCATAGAACCATTGAATTTCTGCTTCTTCAGCATTACTGGTTGGGGCATAGACTTGGATTATTGTGATATTGAATGGTTTGCCTTGGAAATGAACAGAGATCATTCTGTCATTTTTGAGGTTGCACCCAAGTATTGCATTTTGAACTCTTTTGTTGACTGATGGCTACTCCATTTCTTCTAAGGGATTCTTGCCCGCAGTAGTAGATATAATGGTCATGTGAATTAAATTCACCCATTCCAGTCCATTTTAGTTTACTGATTCCTAAAATGTCAATGTTCACTCTTGCCATCTCCTTTTTGACCACTTCTAATTTACAGACTCTTGGAGGCCACAAACAAAACCTTGTGAGCACCAGGACCCAGGAGAAAGGAGCAGTGACCCCACAAGAGACTGGCCCAGACTTGCCTCTGAGTGTCAGGAGTCTCCGGCAGAGGCGTGGGTCGGCAGTGGCCTGTGCAGGGTTGGGGGCATTGAGTGTGGCAGTGGGTGCATGGGACTTATTGAAGGAGGTTGCCATTATCCTCATTACCTTCACCATAGTTTGGTCTCAGGTCAAAGAACAGGGAGGGAATAGAGCCCTGCCCATCAACAGAAAATTGGATTAAAGATTTACTGAGCATGGCCCCACCCATCAGAACAAGACCCAGTTTCCCTCACAGTCAGTCTCTCCATTCAGGAAGCTTCCATAAGCCTCTTATCCTTGTTCATCAGAGAGTAGACAGAATGAAAACCACAATCACAGAAAACTAATCAAACTGATCATATGGATAACAGCCTTGTCTAACTCAATGAAACTATGAGCCGTGTCATGTAGAGCCACCCAAGAAGAGTTCTGACAAAGCGTGGTCCACTGGAGAAGGGAATGGCAAACCACTTCAGTATTCTTGCCTTGAGAACCCCATGAACAGGATGAAAAGGCAAAACGATAGGACACTGAAAGATGAACTCCCCAGGTCGGTAGGTGCCCAATATGCTATTGTAGAAGAGTGGAGAAATAACTCGGAAAGAATGAAGAGGTGGAGCCAAAGGGAAAACAATGCCCAGTTGTGGGTGTGACTGGTGATGGAAGTAAGATTCAATGCTGTAAAGAGCAATATTGCACAGGAACCTGGAATGTTAGGTCCGTGAATCAAGGCTGATGATAAATTAAACATTTTAAATTTATATTTAAATATTGTCTATGCCCCTTAAACTGGGAGTTTGAAAATGGAATCTTAATCTCTTGGAGAGTCAAAATGGGGGTTTCCTTTTGGAAATCCTTTAGGAATTATGTCAAGATTATGTGGGAATCTTGATATTATTTATTGGTATAAAATTGAGCGCTGAAGAATTGATGCTTTTGAACTGTGGTGTTGGAGAAGACTCTTGAGAGTCCCTTGGACTGCAAGGAGATCCAACCAGTCCATCCTAAAGGAGATCAGCTCTGGGTGTTCATTGGAAGGACTGATGCTAAAGCTGAAACTCCAATACTTTGTCCACCTCATGCGAAAAGTCCCTGATGCTGGGAGGGATTGGGGGCAGGAGGAGAAGGGGCGACAGAGGATGAGATGGCTGGATGGCATCACCGACTCGATGGACGAGTTTGAGTAAACTCTGGGAGTTGGTGATGGACAGGGAGGCCTAACATGCTGTGATTCATAGGGTTGCAAAGAGTCGGACACGACTGAGTGACTGAACTGAACTGAAATCATTATTGTGGGCTTCCCAAGTGGTTCAGTGGTAAAGAATCCACCTGCCAATGTAGGAGACACAGATTCAATTCTTGGATTGGGAAGATCCTCTGGAGAAGGAAATGGCAACCCTCAACCCACTCCAGTATTCTTGCCTGGGAAATCTCATGGACAGAGGAGCCTAACGGGCTACAGTCCATGAGGCTGCAATAAACAACAACAAAATCATTATTGTAGGTGTTTATCAAATATTGCTTGTATAATTTGTTTAGGTTTGGATATTAATTTTGTTAATATAGTTTTATTAAATATCTCAATAGCAAATGTAAATAAATGTAAGTAAATACTAAATATGTAATGCTAAATAGTAAATATATAATACTTAAATGTATAAATAACATGAAATGTACAAATTAAACAAAATATATAATGCTAAATAATAATTAACATTCAAATAGTTATCATATTCTCACTATCCAGCTGTTGTTTTAACAGCTTCTCAGTCTATCCACATTTAGTAACCAAAATCCCCTGAATGTAGTAGATACTTATCATTTCTTATTTAGGAGCTTTAGTAAATTTGAGTTAAGATCAATATAGGGAAATATTGTTCATCTAAATGTGCTCTCTACCTATATGACAAAGAGGAACCCCTTCTTAAGGGATTTCAAAATATCCAGCTGATTTTGAGAGAGATTTTAATGTTTAAATCATTTTATTTGTATATTGCACTCTTCTTATAAAATAATACTTTTGGCTAATGCCATCCTGGCATGACTATTTTTATAACAGAAATTTTAAGGCCCTTCCATTTTTACCTCATTTTGTTATTTTTACAGTGATTTTAATATTATTAGTTAGAATAATCTTAACGTAATGGTTTTTTCCTGTGGTCATGTATGGATGTGAGAGTTGGACTGTGAAGAAGGCTGAGCGCCGAAGAATTGATGCTTTTGAACTGTGGTGTTGGAGAAGACACTTGAGAGTCCCTTGGGCTGCAAAGAGATCCAACCAGTCCATTCTGAAGGAGATCAGCCCTGGGATTTCTTTGGAAGGAATGATGCTAAAGCTGAAACTCCAGTACTTTGGCCACCTCATATGAAGAGTTGACTCATTGGAAAAGACTCTGATGCTGGGAGGGATTGGGGGCAAGAGGCGAAGGGGACGACAGAGGATGAGATGGCTGGATGGCATCACTGACTCGATGGACATGAGTCTCAATGAACTCTGGGAGTTGGTGATGGACAGGGAGGCCTGGCGTGCTGCGATTCTTGGGGTCGCAAAGAGTCGGACACGACTGAGCGACTGATCTGATCTTATCTGATCTGAATGTTAAAATAACTGTAAATAATGTTATATACCTTAAGTAATTTAAGTAGCTCCTTGTATTAAGGTAGGTGATGTACTGTGTTTACTGAAATGTGGAGACTCAGTTACTACTCCTCCACTAATTTGTGTGTCCTTGGGGTGATCCTGCAATAAAATTGAGGTGCATTTTATTCATCTTTAAAATAATAATAATTATGCCTTCTCTTGGCCTCATAAGCATGTTTCAAGAATTAATTGCATCTTTAAAATATATAGAGCTCTTTATCACCTTGTAAGTCGTGATATAACACAAGTAAGTGATATAACAAATATCAAATGTATTTTTATATTAGTACAAGATTTTCTTTCTTTGTGACTTGCTAAAAGGTACCATGTGTGGTAATTTGGATTCTTAATAAACTCTGTTTTATAAAACTTTAAGATCTTTTATTTATTTTTTATTGAAGTATAGTGCTGTACAATATTAAGTTACAGGTGTACAATGTAGTAATTCACAATTTTTAAAGATTGTACTGCATTTAGAGTTAGTATAAAATATTGGCTGTTTTGTATTAATATATATTCCCTGTATCACATAATAGGCTTCCCTGCTGGTGGGCTGCTCTCTATGGGGTCGCACAGAGTCAGACACTACTGAAGCGACTTAGCAGCAGCAGCAGCAGCAGCTATTGTATAATATATCCTTGTAGCTTATTTTATACCTAATAATTTGTGCCTCTTACTCCTATATTGTAGGAGTATTTTAATACTCCCTACCCCTACAGATGGGGAAACAGTGGAAACAGTGTCAGACTTTATTTTTTGGGGCTCCAAAATCACTGCAGATGGTGACTGCAGCCATGAAATTAAAAGACGCTTACTCCTTGGAAGAAAAGTTATGACTAACCTAGAAAGCATATTAAAAAGCAGAGACATTACTTTGCCAACAAAGGTCCATCTAGTCAAGGCTATGGTTTTTCCTGTGGTCATGTATGGATGTGAGAGTTGGACTGTGAAGAAGGCTGAGCGCCAAAGAATTGATGCTTTTGAACTGTGGTGTTGGAGAAGACTCTTGAGAGTCCCTTGGACTGCAAGGAGATCCAACCAGTCCATTTTAAAGGAGATCAGCCCTGGGATTTCTTTGGAAGGTATGATGCTAAAGCTGAAACTCCAGTACTTTGGCCACCTCATGCGAAGAGTTGACTCATTGGAAAAGACTCTGATGCTGGGAGGGATTGGGGGCAGGAGGAGAAGGGGACGACAGAGGATGAGATGGCTGGATGGCATCACCGACTTGATGGACGTGAGTTTGGGTGAACTCCAGGAGTTGGTGATGGACAGGGAGGCCTGGCGTGCTGTGATTCATGGGGTCGCAAAGAGTCGGACACAACTCAGTGACTGAACTGAACTGAGAGCTATATGATACTAAATTATTCTTAGTTTTTCATAGCTAAGGTTTCACTATAACTAAAAATTACTTTAATCATTGACTAGACATATTCAGAAACATGCTTAGAGGAATCGCTGCTATTCGGTTCTGGTTAACAGTGAGGACCATATACTCTTGTTTTAGAAAAAAAAAAAAGAAACTCTGATTTTTAAATGTGAGCTCTTTACAAATTCTAAGAGAATAAAGTAATTCAGAATTTGGTTGCTAGAGTCAAGAGATTAGAAATTTTCCATTTTAAATGGTTGGTTATTTTCAATTTTTATAAAATTATGTTTATGACATATTTTTACTTTGTTTTTCTAAAACATTCTACTATAGAACTTAATTCTTTGGAAGAGTTTTCTGTAAACCTTTAATTGTTCAGATTCTATTCCTTCATCAGTGTATAGTTAACTGTATACCCTTTGAAAAGAATTATGGAATTCCCTGGCAGTCCAGTGGTTAGCAATCCACTGTAGGGGGCAAACGCTTCATACCTGGTTAGGGGACTAAGATTCTGCATGCATGGCATGGGCAAAAAAAAAGAAAAGAAAGAAATTAAGTTACCTCTGTGGGTAAGGTTTCTGGATAAAACACAGGACACCCAGTTAAATCTGAAATTCAAATGGACAACAAATGATTATTTAGTATAATTAAATATTATATTGGACGTATTTATGCCAAAAATTACCTATTGTTCATCTGAAATTCAAATTTAACTGGACATCTGGTGAAATCTGACTACCCTATGTCTCAGGGTAGTCATTACATTTCTAATAAATGTAATGAATGGTTTGAGTAGACAATCTCCAAAGACTTGCTCAGATTTAACATTGTATGATCCTTGTTTATTACAGTTAGACTTTAAAAAATATTTATTCATAATTCAAACCTTGCAACATAGGGTATCATACTAATTTATCACCATCTTATTGATGAACAAACTTACAAAATTATTTTCTAAATTTTCCTTCAGATATGGGATTACAAACACCGACTAATAAATCTATGATAATTATAAAATTACTAGCTTCACTGAATTGACTTGACTTTAAAGTGTGAATGGAAGGATTATATTACAAAACTACCATTCCTGTGTTTCACCAACTTACTCTTAAATTCCTCAACCTCGTCTAACATTCGGGGAAAAGAAAAAAGGTGAAATATTTCAGAATTAATTGGAAGGAAGCTCTTGGGTGTTGAAATAGTAATGATAGCAATAGCTCAGCCTGTTCTATAGCATTAACAGATTGCAAAATTTGTAATATGCATAAGAATCATGAGTGGAGCTATGAGGCAACACTTAATCCAAATCAAAATATATATAGAGAAAAGTAGCTTTACATTTGCCAGGTGTAAAACTATGTTTTAGTGATATTCCAAATAAAAGGTCACTGATTATCATAAATAGTTCCTATATATCAGGGAATGAAGAGGTTAAAACTGATACGATTGTACACAATCTTCATTAGCATCCTCAGAAAGAACATCTTAATCCTATTTTTATGTTTTTATCACCAAAATAACTGTATTTATTTAAAACATTCCCAGATCTCTGTATGAGAATATTTGTTCCTTTCTGAGCAAAGTCATCACTTTATTTAAACAGAAAATCATAAATATCTAGAAAATATATATTATTACCCCTGAAATTTACACAGTAGCTCCTGTAACTATGTCATCATATAAAAACATACCAAATAAGAAAACCACTTTGTTCAAGTAGTCTTATTTTCCACCTACTCGTCTTGCAATGTCTGATAATGCTATACCTTCAACACTGACCTAGAGTTCAGAGATGGGAAAAAATGTTCAACATGCTATTTACCTAATAACATTAATTTGCTGTGGTAGTACTTTTTTAAAGTGCTATACTTGCAGCAAAGTAGCCGTAGCGTCAATAAAAAATAAAAAAGTAGAAACCAGAAGGGGTAATTTTTGTTCCTAGTTGTGCCATTTCACTCGTACTGCAGTTTTGGGCCAGTCACTTGCTGCAGTTTCCAGAACTGTTAAGTGGGGAGAGCAGTGTCTGTCTCTGCAAATACTTGAAAGGCTTGACCCAGTCTCAGTAAACAAAAATGTTTCACATGGTGTTATAGTGCAAAGTCTTTTTATTAATCATCCACCTACAAAAATTCAATAGTTCTTGACAGTGAGTTTGATTGCTTAGCACAGAGACAAAAAGAACTTAGAGATCATGGAATATTTATAGACTCATTATAGAGATAAGGAAATTGAAAATTCCCTAGTTGAGTCACTTGATCAAGATCATCAAAAGCACAAAAAGCCAGAAGTCTCAGCTTGGAGCAGGAAGACTTCTGCTTCATAAAGGGAGCCTTAACCAAGACATAGGTGACTCCCATTTGCAACATTCTTTAAGAAAAGGATCTTCATTACCTTCCCTGGATGCTGATTGTATCTTCACTGGTGGTTTTTCTCTACCAGGAACAGTAACTCTCCTCATGCCACCCTGATAGTGAATAGCCAGGCCAGGGACGTGAACTCAAATCTGCCTGGCTCCAGAGCCTGAGCCACTGTGGTAGTTAGTTAATCACACACATGCTCGCTCAGCCTCCCAAGAGCAAAGGCAGAGAAGGGGGTGGCAAGCCCTGCCCGAAGGAAATGTGCTGAGACTTGTTAGATTTTTAGGCCTGGAAAGCCAGAGTCAGTGGCTGCCTGGTTCAAAGTTGTACCTTTTGATACATGGAAACTGACAAGCAGTTAAGAGTTTACCAAGCTGTTTAAGATCTATAAAAGGAGAAGTGTAGTTCCCAGTTATAGTTGCAATTTAATAGGCAATATTAAAATGCTAAACACCAAGATTTTAATTGTATTATATCAAATAGATACTATTTGAATTGATTTTTCATCCTTAGCCTTTTGTTAAAAGAGAGGAAATAACCATTATTTGAATGGCTTTTAAATTTTAAATCACAAGGATATTTTTTAACACCACTGATACTTTAATGACCTAAAAGGGAATATTCTCTTCCAAAGAGTAAGAAAATTTACTGCCAATCAGCAACAGATTACATAATAACCGAAATTCACTTTGACAAAAAGGCATCTTAAAAAGTGAAGGAGAAAGTGGGTTTTAGACAACATGGTGCTGACCTATCTAAATCTGTAGCTTAAAATTTGGATGGGTACTGAAAAGTTGGCCCGCCTGTATGTTCATTGTACTAAATATTTTATACATCCACATGCCCATGCTTGTTTCTCCAGGCCTTATCTTTATCCTAGAAAGTATGCATATTAATTAGAAAGTCTATGCCTAGAAATGTTTCTGATGATATAGACATATAGTGCCATTTATAAGAGACATGTGATATGCAATAAACAGGAGGCATATATTACAGTAACACTTGGTAACATGAATAGTTATATTACCACTTCATTTAAGTATGTCATTTATATCACATGTTATAAATTTCATGAGCATTCTTTACATATAAAAATAGCTATGATTACCATGGTTATCAAAAACTATATAGTAAAGCTTTTATTAAATTTACCTGACAAACACTCATGAAGCAGTTTCAATGAACAAAATGAATCCTGTAAGTTTTGCAAAGATGGGCTTGATAAAGGACAGCAATGGTATGGACGTAACAAAAGCAGAAGATATTAAGAAGAGGTGACAAGAATACACAGAAGAACTGTACAAAAAAGATCTTCACAATCAAGATAATCACGATGATGTGATCACTCACCTAGAGCTAGACATCCTAGAATGTGAAGTCAAGTGGGCCTTAGAAAGCATCACTATGAACAAAGCTAGTGGAGGTGATGGAATTCCAGTGGAGCTATTTCAAATCCTGAAAGATGATGCTGTGAAAGTGCTGCACTCAATATGCCAGCAGATTTGGAAAACTCAGCAATGGCCACAGGACTGGAAAAGGTCAGTTTTCATTCCAATCCCAAAGAAAGGCAATGCCAAAGAATGCTCAAACTACTGCACACTTGCACTCATCTCACACGCTAGTAAAGTAATGCTCAAAATTCTCCAAGCCAGGCTTTGGTAATATGTCAACCATGAACTTCCAGATGTTCCAGATGTTTCCAGAAAAACATCTATTTCTGCTTTATTGATTATGCCAAAGCCTTTGACTGTGTGGATCACAATAAACTGTGGAAAATTCTGAAAGAGATGGGAATACCAGACCACCTGACCTGCCTCTTGAGAAATCTGTATGCAGGTCAGGAAGCAACAGTTAGAACAGGACATGGAACAACAGACTGGTTCCAAATAGGAAAAGGAGTACGTCAAGGCTGTATATTGTCACCCTGCTTATTTAACTTCTATGCAGAGTACATCATGAGAAACACTGGGCTGGAAGAGGCACAAGCTGGAATCAAGATTGCTGGGAGAAATATCAATAACCTCAGATATGCAGATGACACCACCCTTATGGCAGAAAGTGAAGAGGAACTAAAAAGCCTCTTGATGAAAGTGAAAGAGGAGCGTGAAAAAATTGGCTTAAAGCTCAACATTCAGAAAACGAAGATCATGGCATCTGGTCCCATCACTTCATGGGAAATAGATGGGGAAACAGTGGAAACAGTGTCAGACTTTATTTTTTGGGGCTCCAAAATCACTGCAGATGGTGATTGCAGTCATGAAATTAGAACATGCTTACTCCTTGGAAGGAAAGTTATGACCAACCTAGATAGCATATTCAAAAGCAGAGACATTACTTTGCCAACAAAGGTCCATCTAGGCAAGGCTATTGTTTTTCCAGTGGTCATGTATGGATGTGAGAGTTGGACTGTGAAGAAAGCTGAACACTGAAGAATTGATGTTTTGAACTGTGGTGTTGGAGAAGACTCTTGAGAGTCCCTTGGACTGCAAGGAGATCCAACCAGTCCATTCTAAAGATCAGTCCTGGGATTTCTTTGGAAGGACTGATGCTAAAGCTGAAACTCCAGTACTTTGGCCACCTCATGCGAAGAGTTGACTCATTGGAAAAGACTCTAATGTTGGGAAGGATTGGGGGCAGGAGGAGAAGGGGACGACAAAGGATGAGATGGCTGGATGGCATCACCGACTCGATGGACATGAGTTTGGGTAAACTCCAGGAGTTGGTGATGGACAGGGAGGCCTGGTGTGCTGAATTCATGGGGTCGCAAAGAGTCAGATATGACAGAGTGACTGAACTGAACTGAAGTTTTATAATTACATATATTAGACATTATACTAAACATGAAATCAATTAAAAGCTGTTAAAATATTTTCCTATGTATAACTTTGTCTTCAAAAAGAAAAAAGCTTTCCAATTAAAAACAAATCGAGAATTTTTCATGAAATAGTGATTTCTAGTGCTCGCTTCGGCAGTACCTATACTAAAATTGGAAAGATGCAGAGAAGATTAGCATGGCCCCTGCACAAAAACGGCATGCAAATTTATGAAGCATTCCATATTTTCATTACCAATGGTATTTTTCACAGAATGAGACCAAAACATTTTACAATTTGTATGGAAACACAAAAGATCCCCCAAACCAAAGCAATCTTAAGAAAGAAAATTGGAGCTGGAGGAACCAACCTTCCTGACTTCAGATTATACTACAAATTTAGTCATCAAGACTCTATGGTACCAGCACAAAAGCAGAAATGTAGACCAATGGAACAAGATAGAAAGCCCAGAGAAAAGCCCACACATCTGTGGGCAGCTTATCTTTGACAAAGGAGGCAAGAATATATAATGGAGAAAAGACAGCCTCATTAACAAGTGGTGCTGGGAAAACTGGACAGCTACGTGTAAAAGAATGAAATTAGAACACTTCTTACGGAGAAGGCAATGGCACCCCACTCCATTACTCTTGCTTGGAAAATCCCACGGACGGAGGAGCCTGGTAGGCTGCAGTCCATGGGGTTACTAAGAGTCAGACATGACTGAGTGACTTCACTTTCACTTTTCCTTTTCATGCATTGGAGAAGGAAATGGCAACCCACTCCAGTGTTCTTGCCTGGAGAATCCCAGGGGTGGCGGAGCCTGGTGGGCTGTCGCCTATGGGGTCGCACAGAGTCAGACACGACTGAAGCGACTTAGCAGCAGCAGCAGCAGCATGGTGGCTCAGTGGTAAAGAATCCTCCTGCCAATGCAGGAGACATGGGTTTGATCCTTGGTTCGGGAAGACTGCCTAGAGAAGGAAATGGCAACTCACTCCAGTATTCTTGTCTGGGGAATCCCATGGCCAGAACAGCCTGGCAGGCTATAGTCCCTGGGGTTGCAAAAGAGTTGGACATAACTTAGAAACTAAAAACAAATATATTTCAGAATATAGCCACAATCCCAATTTTTAACTCCCTGATGTCATCAATAAACTCATACATAAATATCTAAATAAAACATTTGCTTGCTTGAGATTAAATAGCTTCTAGAAATATAAAGTCTGAAGTAAGAGTACATCATGAGAAATGCTGGGCTGAATGAAGCACAAGCTGGAATCAAGATTGCCAAGAGAAATATCAATAACCTCAGATAGGCAGATGACACCACCCTTAAGGCAGAAAGTGAAGAACTAAAGAGCTTCTTGATGACAATGAAAGAGGAGAGTGAAATGTTGGCTTAAAGCTCAACATTCAGAAAACTAAAATCATGGCATCCAGTCCCATCACTTCATGGCACATAGATGAGGAAACAGTGGAAACTGTGACAGGCTTTCTTTTCTTGGGCTCCAAAGTCACTGCAGGTGGGGATTGCAGCCATGAAATTAAAAGACGCTTGCTCCTTGGAAGGAAAGTTATGACCAACATAGACAGCATAATAGAAAGCAGAGACATTTCTTTGCTGACAAAGGTCTGTTTTGTTAAGGTTATGGTTTTTCCAGTAGTCATGTATGGATATGAGAGTTGGACTATAAGGAAAGCTAAGTGCCGAAGAATTGATGCTTTTGAACTGTGGTGTTAGAGAAGACTTTTGAAAGTCTCTTGGACTGCAAGGAGATCCAACCAGTCAATCCTAAAGGAGATCAGTCCTGAGTGTTCATTGGAAGGACTGATGTTGAAGCTGAAACTCCAATACTTTGGCCACCTGATGTGAAGAACTGATTCATTTGAAAAGACCCTGATGTTGGGAAAGATTGAGGGCGGGAGGAGAAGGGGATGACAGAGGATGAGATGGTTGAATGGCATCACCGACTCAATGGACATGGGTTTGGGTGAACTCCAGGAGTTGGTGATGGACTGCCAGGGAGTCCTGGTGTGCTGCAGTCCACGGGGTCACAAAGAGTTGGACAAGAATGAGCGACCGAACTGAACTGAACTGAAGAGGTCCATTAAAATTGAACACTACCTTGCAACATCTCTGATCTTGCTATGTAAACCACAGACACATACACACACACACAACTCTGGAAGACATAAAATAATCTTTTTCTTATTGTTGTAATATGCAAAAATGAAATGCGTAAGAAGATATTTACCACCTCAGAAATGTGATATTTCCATTTTAAGTAAATCTCTTCAATAGGACTTACAGCAGTACAAAAGCCATGTCTCCTGCTTTGACAGGCAGTTTCTTTACCACTGAGCCACCAGGGAAGCCCTGAACAAGAGCACACCTAAATATTAAGAAAACTATCATTGTTCCAAATAATTCATAAAATATTTAGGAGGAGACACAGGTTAAATCTCTGGGTCTGGAAGATTCCGTGTAGAAGGAAATGGCAACCCAATCCAACATTCTTGTCTGGAAATCCCATGGACAGAGGAGCCTGTCCATGAGTTTGAGATTATTTAGACATACCCCTAAAATATTTAGACATACCCCAATTTCATTTTCTAACATGTTTTGCATTGCCCAGTTGAATCAGTATATGTCTTTTTATGTAAGCATATACATATTTATTTAGTATTAAACCTCTTTCCCTTTTAATATTCTCCAGCACAAATCTGAGGTCTAGATTATCATTCAGAGATATGTAGCTAAATAGACTTTCTCTCTAGGAGATACCATTTGTCCAAGGTAAGGAGCAGTGGCTGTGCTTTGCTAGAGCAGCCGTGAAGAGATACCCCATGTCCAAGGTAAGAGAAACCCAAGTAAGACGGTAGGTGTTGCAAGAGGGCATCAGAAGGCAGACACACTGAAACCATACTCACAGAAAACTGGTCAATCTAATCACACTAGGACCACAGCCCTGTCTAACTCAATGAAACTAAGCCATGCCCGTGGGGCCACCCAAGACGGGCGGGTCATGGTGGAGAGGTCTGACAGAATGTGGTCCACTGGAGAAGGGAATGGCAAACCACTTCAGTATTCTTGCCTTGAGAACCCCATGAACAGGATGAAAAGGCAAAATGATAGGAAACTGAAAGAGGAACTCCCCAGGTCGGTAGGTGCCCAATATGCTACTGGAGATCAGTGGAGAAATAACTCAAGAAAGAATGAAGGGATGGAGCCAAAGCAAAAACAATACCCAGCTGTGGATGTGACTGGTGATAGAAGCAAGGTCTGATGCTGTAAAGAGCAATACTGCATAGGAACCTGGAATGTCAGGTCCATGAATCAAGGCAAATTGGAAGTGGTCAAACAAGAGATGGCAAGAGTGAATGTCGACATCAGCAAACTAAAATGGACTGGAATGGGTGAATTTAACTCAGATGACCATTATATCTACTACTGTGGGCAGGAATCCCTCAGAAGAAATGGGGTAGCCATTATGGTCAACAAAACAGTTCAAAATGCAGTACTTGGATGCAATCTCAAAAATGACAGAATGATCTCTGTTCGTTTCCAAGGCAAACCATTCAATATCACAGTAATCCAAGTCTATGCCCCAACCAGTAATGCTGAAGAAGCTGAAGTTGAACGGTTCTATGAAGACCTACAAGACCTTTTAGAACTAACACCCAAAAAAGATGTCCTTTTCATGATAGGGGACTGGAATGCAAAAGTAGGAAGTCAAGAAACACTTGGAGTAACAGGCAAATTTGGCCTTGGATACGCAATGAAGCAGGGCAAATACTAATAGAGTTTTGCCAAGAAAATGCAGTGGTCATAGCAAACACCCTCTTCCAACAACACAAGAGAAGACTCTACACATGGACATCACCAGATGGTCAACACCAAAATCAGATTGATTATATTCTTGGCAGCCAAAGATGGAGAAGCTCTATACAGTCAGCAAAAACAAGACCAGGAGCTGACTGTGGCTCAGATCATGAACTCCTTATTGCCAAATTCAGACTTAAATTGAAGAAAGTAGGGAAAACCACTAGACCATTCAGGTATGACTTAAATCAAATCCCTTATGATTATACAGTGGAAGTGAGAAATAGATTTAAGGGCCTAGATCTGATAGATAGAGTGCCTGATGAACTATGGACTGAGGTTCATGACATTGTACAGGAGACAGGGATCAAGACCATCCCCATGGAAAAGAAATGCAAAAAAGCAAAATGGCTGCCTGAGGAGGCCTTACAAATAGCTGTGAAAAGAAGAGAAGCGAAAAGCAAGGAGAAAAGGAAAGATATAAGCATCTGAATGCAGAGTTCCAAAGCATAGCAAGAAGAGATAAGAAAGCCTTCCTCAGTGATCAATGCAAAGAAATAGAGGAAAACAACAGAATGGGAAACACTAGAGATCTCTTTAAGAAAATTAGAGATACCAAGGGAACATTTCATGCAAAGATGGGCTCAATAAAGGACAGAAATAGTATGGACCTAACAGAAGCAGAAGATATTAAGAAGAGATGGCAGAATACACAGAAGAACTGTACAAAAAAGATCTTCACAATCCAGATAATCACGGTGGTGTGATCACTCACCTAGAGCCAGACATCCTAGAATGTGAAGTCAAGTGGGCCTTAGAAAGCATCACTACGAACAAAGCTAGTGGAGGTGATGGCATTCCAGTGGAGCTATTCCAAATCCTGAAAGATGATGCTGTGAAAGTGCTGTACTCAATATGCCAGCAAATTTGGAAAACTCAGCAGTGGCCACAGGACTGGAAAAGGTCAGTTTTCATTCCAATCCCAAAGAAAAGCAATGCCAAAGAATGCTCAAACTACCACACAATTGCACTCATCTCACACACTAGTAAAGTAATGCTCAAAATTCTCCAAGCCAGGCTTCGACATTACGTGAACCATGAACTTCCAGTTGTTCAAGCTAGTTTTAGAAAAGGCAGAGGAACCAGAGACCAAATTGCCAACATTCGCTGGATCATGGAAAACTTATATGCAGAGTACATCATGAGAAATGCTGGACTGGAAGAAACACAAGCTGGAATCAAGATTGCCAGGAGAAATATCAATAACCTCAGATATGCAGATGACACCACCCTTATGGTAGAAAGTGAAGAGGAACTAAAAAGCTTCTTGATGAAAGTGAAAGTGGAGAGTGAAAAAGTTGGCTTAAAGCTCAACATTCAGAAAATGAAGATTATGGCATCCGGTCCCATCACTTCATGGGAAATAGACGGGGAAACAGTGGAAACAGTGTCAGACTTTATTTTTCTGGGCTCCAAAATCACTACAGATGGTGAGTGCAGGCATGAAATTGAAAGACGCTTACTCCTTGAAAGGAAAGTTATGACCAACCTAAATAGCATATTCAAAAGCAGAGACATTACTTTGCCAACAAAGGTTTGTCTAGTCAAGGCTATGGTTTTTCCTGCGGTCATGTATGGATGTGAGAGTTGGACTGTAAAGAAGGCTGAGCGCCAAAGAATTGATGCTTTTGAACTGTGGTGTTGGAGAAGACTCTTGAGAGTCCCTTGGACTGCAAGGAGATCCAACCAGTCCATTCTGAAGGAGATCAGCCCTGGGATTTCTTTGGAGGGAATGATGCTGAAGCTGAAACTCCAGTACTTTGGCCACCTCATGCGAAGAATTGACTCATTGGAAAAGACTCTGATGCTGGGAGGGATTAGGGGCAAGAGGAGAAGGGGACGACAGAGGATGAGATGGCTGGATGGCATCACTGACTTGATGGACGTTGAGTCTGAGTGAACTCCGGGAATTGGTGATGGACAGGGAGGCCTGGCGTGCTGTGATTCATGGGGTCGCAGAGTCGGACACAACTGAGCAACTGATCTTCCAGAAAAACATCTATTTCTGCTTTATTGACTATGCCAAAGCCTTTGACTTTGTGGATGACAATAAACTGTGGAAAATTCTGAAAGAGATGGGAATACCAAACCACCTGATCTGCCTCTTGAGAAATTTGTATGCAAGTCAGGAAGCAACAGTTAGAACTGGACATGGAACAACAGACTGGTTCCAAATAGGAAAAGGAGTTCGTCAAGGCTGTATATTGTCACCCTGCTTATTTAACTTCTATGCAGAGTACATCATGAGAAATGCTGGGCTGCAAGAAGCACAAGCTGGAATCAAGATTGCTGATTGAAATATCAATCACCTCAGATATGCAGATGACACCACCCTTATGGCAGAAAGTGAAGAGGAACTAAAAAGCCTCTTGATGAAAGTGAAAGAGGAGAGTGAAAAAGTTGGCTTAAAACTCAACATTCAGAAAATGAAGATCATGGCATCTGGTCCCATCACTTCATGGGAAATACATGGGGAAACAGTGTCAGACTTTATTTTTTTGGGTTCCAAAATCACTGCAGATGGTGACTGCAGCCATGAAATTAAAAGACGGTTACTCCTTGGAAAGAAAGTTATGACCAACCTAGATAGCATATTGAAAAGCAGAGACATTACTTTGCCAACAAAGGTTCGTCTAGTCAAGGCTATTGTTTTTCCAGTGGTCATGTAGGGATGTGAGAGTTGGACTGTGAAGAAGGCTGAGCGCCGAAGAATTGATGCTTTTGAACTGTGGTGTTGGAGAAGACTCTTGAGAGTCCCTTGGACTGCAAGGAGATCCAACCAGTCCATTCTGAAGGAGATCAGCCCTGGGATTTTTTTGGAGGGAATGATGCTAAAGCTGAAACTCCAGTACTTTGGCCACCTCATGGGAAGAGTTGACTCATTGGAAAAGACCCTGATGCTGGGAGGGCCTGGGGGCTGGAGGAGAAGGGGACGACAGAGGATGAGATGGCTGGATGGCATCACTGACTCGATGGACGTGAGTCTGAGTGAGCTTCAGGAGTCGGTGATGGACAGGGAGGCCTGGTGTTCTGAATTCATGGGGTTGCAAAGAGTCAGACACGACTGAGCGACTGAACTGCTGCTGCTGCTGCTGCTGCTAAGTCGCTTCAGTCGTGTCTGACTCTGTTCGACTCCAGAGACGGCAGCCACCAGGCTCCCCTGTCCCTGGAATTGTCCAGGCAAGAACACTGGAGTGGGTTTCCATTTCCTTCTCCAAAGCATGAAAGTGAAAAGTGAAAGTGAAGGCGCTCAGTCCTGTCTGACTCTTTGAGACCCCATGGACTGCAGCCTACCAGGGTCCTCCGTCCATGGGATTTTCCAGCCAAGAGTACTGGAGTGGGTTATCATTGCCTTCTCTGAGTGACTGAACTGAACTGAGAATTTCTCTCTAGCTAGTATTTTGAAATTACTTCCATGCAGAGAATAAATCTTCTCTCTCTAATAGAACAAACTCAACTTTTATCTGTTCCTTTTTAAATAATCCACTAGACCCTTTGAATTGGAAAGACCTTCCCTGACTTGAGGTCCACTCACCTCTTACAAGTAATCTAGAAGTGGAGTTTTTAAGGATTCCCTTACTCCTTAATAGGGCGTTCCTGGTAGCGCAGCTGGTAAAGAATCCGCCTGCAAGGCAGGAGACCTGGGTTGGATTCCTGGGTCAGAAAGATCTACTGGAGAGGGATAGGCTACCCATTCCAATATTCCTGGGCTTCCCTTGTGGCTCAGCTGGTAAAGAATCTGCCTGCAATGGGGGAGACCTGGGTTCGATCTCTGGGTTGGGAAGATCCCCTAGAGAAGGGAATGGCTACCCACTCCAGTATTCTGGCCTGGAGAATTCCATGGAAAGAGTTCCATTCCTTTCATTTCTAAAAAGCAACAGTAAATAATGAAACATTTCAAATAAAGTTTCTGTGAGAAACATAAACACAAATAAAAAACACCTGCCATTTATTCTGGAATGTGAAAACTGACTGCTTGTAATAGCACTGTATTTGAATAAGTCATACTGTCACAGTGACCTTTACTGATATACTATTTCCCAATATAAAGCATCAATCCTGCTGCTTAAAAGATCTTTTTTTGTGTGCAAGACCTGCAGATCCATCAGGTAACAAAATAATGATTTGCTATCTGTATAGTCCATGCGGTTGCAGAGAGTCGGACACGACTGAGTGACTTTCACTTTCCCTTTACTCCTTAATTCATTCCACAAATACATGCAGAGAACTTCCCATGTTCTGGGCTGTTCTTTCAGGACATAGAATAAGAGATGTCCCCCTAAACACTCTAATTGTGTTCTTCTGTAAATGAATGACTGAAACAAAGTGTCATGGGGCCTGGCCCCGCCTTTCAGAATCTAAAGGGGGCTAACCATGACTGGATCAAGAGGTCAAAGGAGATTTCCAAACAGAAATTGAGCAGAATCTTGGAAACTTGGACAATTTTGCAGTAGTTGATCACAACGAGAGGAAAGGATGCGGGGAGTAGGAATAATTTCCCACTATTATATATAAAGACTTATAGCAACTTTGTTTACTATTTTGCTAATGAACTATGTAACCAGCAGACTATAGGGGGAACAGTTTAGTGCCTACCATATGAGAACACCAAGTCTAGCCTATTAGGGGTTCTGAAAATGGTCAACTATATCTAAGGTAGTCTAAGGCATACTGGACAACAAATTGCTCCAATATTTTAGAAGCTTAAGCCAAAACAAGTTTATTTCTTGCTTTATGCAGATTCTGTTGTAGGTCCTGGGCTATCCAGGGCAGCTGTGCTCACGGTAATTAATAGGGCATCCCAGGGTCCTTCAGTCCTGTGCCACTTCCATCTTATTATAACCTTCGGTGATTGCAGCAGCAAGGGAAGGGAACCTAGAGAACCAAGCGCTAGCCTGTCAATGAGTCTACCAGGAAATGAAACATTACATGTCTGTTCACATTTACTTACAAGTTACATCACCATACCTAATTTCAGTGGGGTGGAGAGTATAATCCTTCCCTATACCTAAACCCAGAAAGAGGACAGGAAAAATTGGCAAGCACTCAAAATGCCTTCAGCAGTCATGAAATGTTATGGTAACGTTTTATGGTTCAGATTAGATTAATGGAGTTTAGTGCTGCTGCTGCTAAGTTGCTTCAGTCGTGTCCAACTCTGTGCGACCCCATAGATGGCAGCCCACTAGACTCCTCTGTCCCTGGGATTCTCCAAGCAAGAATACTGGAGTGGGTTGCCATTTCCTTCTCCAATGCATGAAAGTGAAAAGTGAAAATGAAGTCGCTCAGTCATGTCTGAGTTTTAGCGACCCCATGGACTACAGCCTACCAGGCTCCTCCATCCATGGGCTTTTCCAGGCAAGAATACTGGAGAGGGTTGCCATTGCCTTCTCCGAAGGTTGAAACTAACTAAAGTTTATTCTTCATCTAGCGATTGAAAGTTACATATCTGATTCATGAAACTGTTTAACCTGTGTCATTTAAAGACTAAAATTCAGATGGATTTAAACGGAGTGATTTGATTATTAATATCAAAGAAAATATTGAAAAGCAAATTTTTCTGGTATGGTTCTAATATTGTAATCCACATAAGCTACTTTTTTCTCCTTTTTATACTCAGAGATAAACTGAAAGACATATATCACTCACAGGAGGGAATAAATATTAAATTAATGCCTCTCCATAGAGACAAAAGGCATACTACTAGATATTTAGTATGTTACTTAGTTTCAGCAATCTTTGTATCAGTCACTGTAGTTTCAGCTACAATGGGTATATAACTGAGAAAACATTTAGTCCAGCAGTGGTTCTAAGTATCAACCTAATTTTTACCACCTTGCAAATGTTATTGTGTCAATAGGGTGAAATAGCTAACAGATGTACTACACGATGCTAATACCACAGTACAGGCCTCATTTACGACCTTCTTTCACTTAACCTCTCTACTACAGTTGATGGAAATACTTTAAACTGTAAAGTTACTTTCTTAATTAATTCACATTATTTTTCGGAATGCAAACTTTCTTTGGGGCCCATCAGAAATGGCTTGCGCCTTACAAAACCTGGCAGGCACATATAGTAGCACACAGGATTTACCAATACTTGTTTGTCAGGTGTAAAGAATCCCGTAAAGAGCATGCACGTGGGAACTAAAACATACACAAGTACATGGTTGTGCCTATGTGAGTCCTTTCTTCCCGTAAAACTTTCAAGAGGTGAATAAAACCTTCATTCCATTGTTAGTTTATAGATCGTTATTAGACATAATATTGTCTGGTCCTCATGTCACAGCTGTTAAAAGCTTAAAAATTAAAAAAAGAAGGGAAAAAAATGCCTCTGAAGACAGGACAAGCTTAAACCTGCCACCAATTAGAAAGATCACAGTGTCACAGGTATGCTTTTAACAGGATAGCAACCTCAGAGGTCAAGTTGTGGGGAGGGGAAGAAAGCGCCCTGGACAGAGGTCAGCGCAGGGAGGGCAAGCTGCAGGCCCCAGCCTGAGGGTTTCTCCCGGTACTTCCGCAGCGCCCAGGTCCTCCGCTCCGGTCCTCGCAAGGGGGTACGCTCCCTTCCTCCCCACCTGTCCGGCTGGGCTTCCCGAAGCGATGCCCTAGCGGTGGGAGTGAGAACACGCCGCGCGGGAGCCTCCTTTCGGTTCGGCTCCCCGAGCTGGACCCCGAAACCCCAGGGGAAGGAAACTACTATTCAGTGCTCTCCCATCCCCGCCCCGTTCCTCTCTCCGGCTCGCTGCCTGTCTCGCTTTGATGCCGCCGAGCCCCATCGCCACTTCTGGGCGGCCGTCTGGCGGAGGCGGCTGCGAGCTCCCGGGCTCCAGGGACGGAGATGGGGCAGGGTGAGTGAGCCGGCCCGGCGAGAGGCTCCGCACCGCCCCGCACCCGCCCACGGGCAGAAGAGGCGCTGTCTGGCCCGCCCGCGCGGGGCAGAGTCTGGGAGAGGCTTGCCGCTCTCTTCCTCCCAGTCCCGGCTGGCAGCCGAACGCGAGAGCGCCGGCCGAGGGAGGGAAGAGTGGGAGAGGAAGCCGCGGGAGAGAACAGGGAGCCACTGTGTCCTTTTGAAAAGAAAGTAGGAACCCTGGGTGGGAAAAAACAAAGGCGCCCTCCCAACTTTTCTTCGCGGAAAGTTTTCCCAGGGCGTTTTGTTTGTGCGAACTCGGCCGGCGGAGCCCGGGATCGCGCTGCCGGCGTGGCGGCTGTGCCGATGCGCCTCGCCCCGCTCCTCCTCCTTCCAGCCTGGGCAGCTCCGCTCCCTCCCCGAGAGGCGCCAAATGGCTACCCGGTAACCTCGCGGGGCGGGGGCTGCAGCGCCGCCTCCTGCCGCCACCGCTCCGGGCGGCCGCTAGACCAGGCGGCGGCGCTGCCCGCGGGCGGGGAGCCGGGCCCGCAGGTGGAAGCGCACCCTGGAGGCGGGCGGGCGGGTCCCGGGCTGGGGGCGGCTCGGGCGGGCTCTTGTGCGGCCAGCCCCGCTTGGGCCTCGGGTAAACGTGCGTCCCGCCCTGACCCGCCGGCCTCTCCCACTCCAGCAGTGACGCGCCGCCTCGAAGCCAGAGCCCGCGCAGCGCCCCGCAAGGCGATGGACGGCCGAGCCCCGCGCGTGCAGGACGCTCCGGCGGCACTCCTGCCGGCCGCACCCGCAGGGTAAGCTTCGAGCGCCGCGCCGCCGCTCACCCGGGAGGTCGAGAGCTGCCGGGCCTTCATCCGTCACCTGGCTGGCAGCTCGCCGCCCCGTCGGCGGCCGAATTCACCAGCCGCGGGACACGCGGCCGACGGGGCTGCTTCCTCCCGGCCTCTTCGGAGGCCGCCCCAGGGTGGGGGCTCGGTAGCTTTTGATTGCTTTCCTACCCGGGCTGCTCTGAGTTGCTAAAGGGCAGCTGAATGCCAAGAATTGGGTAAAGACTCCGGGAGCAAAAATGGTAACAAAGGGCTCCTTGTTGGGGCTCTGGGAGACCGGCGGACGGTACCTGTAAGTGAACTCCTGAGAAAGGGAAAAAAGTTTCCTTGGCCGAGGGCTGAGGCTCAGCAGGTGAGCCGTGTCAAGGTGACTGTAAGGAAGAGGTTTTCTGCGAGCGGGTGGAGGGCGACAGGACGGTGTGCCAGCTGTCAGCCCGCAATGACAGTTCCGGGACCCGGCCGGGTGCGCGCCTCCGATTGGGGGTATGTGTGTGCCTGTGGCCAATTGCCAGTGCCAAAGTCTAGCGCAGAGTCAGACCGCAGACAGGGTACATTTCTTTGTACCCTCACATGTTTAGGAGAGATTGGAATGGAAGGGGCTGTCACATGGTGAGTTAATATTCAGTGGAGCACGTCTTCCTGCCAGATATGCTAATAATCACCTTGCTAAGCGTTTGGGTAAACAGTAATGAGAACAGGTAGTTCTGCAAGAGGTGGGGAGAACCTGAGAATAACCTTCGTCTTGGTAAACAGTGTAGGCTTAACATGGGCGCTAGTTGAACTTCTGAAGTGGGAAATCCCTTTGGGAAAGTGTAACATTTTCCTTCAAATATTCCCCCAATTCAGTTTCTTTTCCGATAGTTAATCGGAACACAGCAGTGCTCTCAAGAGACCATGAACATTCAGAAAAGGAAGGAAAAGTCTGTTTTATAGCTAATGAATGAGAGTTGTACAGTTTTCTTGATTTGAGAGTAGAAAAATCATTTTTACCCCGGAACATGACACACGTTTCCTTAGAAGCAAGTCACAGCATGTTTATTCATCAGAGACCATTCGAACATTGGCAGTTGTCTAGAGGAAACATGGAAAAGTCTCAAAGCAGCATGACTAATATAAAAGATATTTAGTATAATGCTTACGTAGAGGAAACATGCAGTGTATGAATTAATTCTTTTTCTTCCAATTAGTTATCTTCTCCCCTCTGCGAACAGCTGTATTTCTGTTGACTTCCGTTCCTATTCTTTACCTAGTTTTTTCATTATTTAGATATGATCATATATATTATCACATTAGGATGTATGGGGAAAGAAGTACCTTGGCAGGAAGATATTAATCATAAAAGCATGAACGTCTAAAGGCAGCTGCGGGAATACTGAAATGTATTCAGGTTACCTCAAAATAAAATAGTATTAAATTGGTGAATTTGAAAGTGGATTAGATTAAGGTACTATTTGGGCTTCCTCCATGGCTCAGTGGTAAAGAATCTGCCTGCAATGTAGGAGACAGGAGTGGAGGGTTGGATCCCTGACTGGGGAAGCTCCCCTGGATGAGGAAATGGCAACTCACTCCAATATTCTTGCCTGGAAAATCCCAGGGACAGAGGAGCTTGACGGGCTACAGTCCATAGGGTTGCAGAGAGTCTGACATTACTGAGCACACACACAGATACTATTAAAAAAAAAGAAAGAACCCAGCATATGCATGTACACAAAATAACACTAGTATACTTTTATGGGTGTTCAGAAGTCAAATAATTCTGTGAGTAAAATAGGCGAGGTCAGATGCCTCTGACATAAAGGAAATGAGAAGAGCTTTCTAATGGTAAGCACGACTGTAGTAGGACACTTCAGATTTTACTTTTGAGGATTTAAAGGTTAAACTGAAATTCTGTGCTACAAAAGAATGTATAAAATTGCTTTATCTAACTTCTCAAATATGAAGAAAATACATTTTAGAAAATTTGTCCTGCCTTCTCCAAATTTAAAAAGAGATAAGTTGAAAAATGCTTCAACATCTAAAATAGCATCCCCTCCCCCATATCATTTTACTCTGTATTATTTGGAGACGTTAACAATATTTGAAAGGTATAAATGTTAACCAAAAAAATTACTTCTCTGCTTTCACTTGTCTATCTTGTCCCTGGGTGTATTCCAAGTGCCTGTTATATAGTATTTGTTGAATATTCATTATTCAATATTACTTTTGTTCTTTTTTCTCAAAACCCCAGTACATTAAAAAGGTTTTAATTCTGAGGGAAAAAAAGGAATTATCAAAGAGATGGACAATTCTTTGGGAAGTGGTAGGGCCAATCTATATGTTATAATAAAATGTTAGGTTTGGAAAGTACATTCTTTACTAATCATGATTCATGACTCCAATAACTTATGAGGCCTAGCTTAGTCCTTATTCTTGAATATTGCTGCTCTAAAGGATGCTTCTGTATGTACTTTTCCAAGTTTTAGATCCTTGTAACACGTCATTTTAAAGAAATTTAATGCAACTCCTTATTTTACAAATGAGAATCTGAAGCACAGAGACAGTGATTTTCGAAGGCCTAGAGCAAATTAATGGCAAAACCTGAAGAAAAACCCAGGGTGTTAGTCGCCTAGTTCATTGCATTAATTGCTTTTAATCTTTTTCAGATCACAATATGATAACATATCAGCTGGATACATTATCTTTAGAGCTACTAGTGCTGGTGATTTTACTTGCCAAAGTAGATAGATATTTTTAACTCTTTGAAATTTAAATGTCAAAAGTTGACCTTGCTTTGAGGGACCTTATTGGTGTTTTGATTCTGAAACAAATTTTCAGGCATGGCACATTTGCATATTTCTTTATCATCTTGCAGCATTGGAACTATGGAACTAATTGAAGGCATAGTAAAAAAAAAAACTAAGAAGAAATGATTTAGCAGCTGCTTCCTTTAGTTTTTATTTGGAGGCTTTGGTTCGAAAGTTTTACTTTTGATTGTTTAAACAGGTCTTGTTAGCTAACATGTATTGACTACTTAGAAGCTGAATGCCTTAGCAAAGGTTTCAACATAATCACCTGGGTATCTTTAAAATAGGTACACATGCTCTCACACTTCTACCTATCCTAATTTTAAGTGGTCTAGGAGGGGAGGAGGACATGGGGAATTTTAAAATACTGCTAGGTGATTCTAATATGCATCCAGATCTGAGAATCACTGATTAAGCAGGTATCACCAGCTGAGATAGAGATGAAGCCATAAATGGAATGGAGGCTGCTATTAATCATTTTTAGCGAACTCAAGACCCTAGAGTTCAGCTTTCTTTTTACCTTTTGAAAGATTCCATTTAGATGCTCTATAGTATTGTTTAATTTTTATTTTACTTTTTTACTCTTTGAGGAAGTACATTAACTCCATTTTATGATTTTGGAACTGGGGCTCAGATAACTTAATTAACATACGCAAGGCTATACAATGCTAAGATATGCAAGAGTAATAAAAACAAGGTCTGATCCCCAAAACTATGCTCTTCATCCCTAGGCCTGTTACCCAGGATGTTTGCTACCCTGGATGATACTGAATGAATTATTTAAAGTGGCCTTATGCATATGTTGTCTTGATTCTTCTTAAAATTATGTTTGTAGTATCTTAAAAAAAAACAAAATCCTACAAAATTGAATGCATATGAAAAAAACCCAAAGCCTACCATTTAAAAGGAACTTAAATTTTTGGTTTATATCTTTAAAGTCATATTTCACATTTTCATGTGTTTGGGATGATTTATCTCATAGTAAACTGGCACCTTTCTTTTTGTCAGATGACAGATATGTCATAGCTGTACTTATTTTTGCTCTTAGGCAGCAATTAAATTTATTATAGCATAGTTTCAAATGTAGGATTTTTGACCAAATAAGAAAAATAAAAGTGTTTATTAAGACACTGCTAGACATTTTCTTCAAAGTCTATAATTTTCTCTGAATGTATTAGAGGGTAATTTAATACTGTTATCACTTAACCTAATTATTGAAATGCCAGTTGTATTTATATAGTAGATTTCAAGCTTCATGTTATTGAGACAACTGCTCTAATGCAATTAATTAGTCAAAACTTGTGAGCCCTTATTTTATATAAAATACATTTTTCTGGGCACGGGGAGACTGGCTCCTGATCTAAAGAGTTTTACAAAAAAACTATTTGTAACTATGCAGGAAAAAAAAGAAAGTGCTGTTAGTGTAGAAGTGGTACTTTGATATTAACTTTAAAAGCATATGCTTAGGATTTAAAATATAATGTCATGGTTCATTGGTCAGCAAACTTTGTTCAGAAGGTTGAAATGGGCCCGCTATCTGTTTGTATTATGTTTTCCTCCTTTTTTTTTTTTTATTGTGGTGTAGTATACACAAAATTTACCATCTTAACCATTTATAAGTGTACAGTTCAGTATTGGGTACACTCATATTGTTGTGCAACTGTTATCACCGTCTGTCTCCAGAACTCTTTTCATCGTGCGTAATAGAAACTCTGTACCCTTTGAACACTAACTCCCCATTTCTCTTCTCCCCACCACTCCTGACATCTGCTCTTCCGCTTTCTATCTGCATGATTTTGGACTACTCTGATTACCTCGCATCAGTGGAATCAGTCTTTTGTCTTTTTGTGACTGACTTAGTTCACTTATTATAGTATCCTCAAGATTCATCTATGTTGTATCGTATATCAGAATTTCCTTCCTTTTTGAGACTGAATAGCAATTTACTTTTATGCATTTATTTATCGATGGACATGGGTTGCTCCCCATGTTTTAGCTACTGTGTAGCTGTTAGGAACACGAGTGTTTAGCTATCTCTTTGGGACCCTGCTTTCAGTTCTTCTGAAGCAGAATTACTAGATCTTATGGTCATCCTGGGCTTCCCAGGTGGCGCTAGTGGTAAAGAACCCTGCTGCCAATGCAGGAGACAAAAGTGACGCAGATTCAATCTCTGGATCGGGAAGATCCCCTGGAGTAGAAAATGGCAACCCACTCCAGTATTCTTGTCTGGAGAATCACATGGACAGAGGAGCCTGGTGGGCTACTGTCTATTGGTTCTCAAAGAGCCAGACACGATTGAAGCGACTTAACACAGCACACACAGCATGGTCATCCTATTTTTAATTTTTTCAAGGACAGCTTTACTGTTTTCCATAGCAGCTATACCATTTTGCATTTCCCAGAACAGAGCACAAGGCTTTTGGTTTTTCTACATCCTTGCCAACACTTGTTATTTTATTTTTTTGAAAGCAACCATTCTGTTACGTGTGAGATGGTATCTCGTTGTAGTTTTGATTTGCTTTTCTCTAATGATATTGAGCATCATATCACATGCTTATTGGCCATTTATATATCTTCTCTTGAGAAATGTCTATTAAAGCTTTTGCCTGTGTTTCATTTGGTTTGCTTCTTTTGGCTGTTGAGTTTCAGGAATTCTCCTCATAGTCCAGATGGTAATCCCTTATCCTCTACCTGTCTTTGTAAGGCGTTATTGGCACACGCCCATACCCACTCATTTGCATATCGTTTATGGCTGCTTTCATATTATAGCTGAGTAGTCCGGGCAGAGATATTATGATCTGTAAGCTAAAAATATTAGCCTTCTGTCCATGTACAGAAAAAGTTTGCTGATCCCATGGGCCAACTTATGAAATTGGTAAATGAAGTAGTGGTGATTCCAAATTTATTTACTTGGGAGGGAGGCATGTAAGTATTGAACTTATAAATTAGAACAAAATGATATTTGTTTGCATAAAGCAAGATAATTCTTCTAGTAAGCATTTATATTCAGTGGTGATCAGTGGTTGTGTTTCCTCCTGCCCCTGCCAACTGAAAACTTAGGCTTGGCCTGTTGGCAAGCAATGTGGAAATTATAACATTGATGTGATATCAGAATATATTTTAAAGAAAAGTTCTACACTTCTGTGCTGGAGATTCTGTCATGAAAAATGACTGATGTATGATAGAGGTGTTTAGAAACAAACGTGCCTAGGAGAAGCTTGACCAAAGGTATACTTAATTCCTATCTAGTTTTTTTCAGCCTATACCTATTTTCAGTTAAGCAAACTGTCTTTATAATAGTGTTTCATATCCTGCAGCTTTTAGTGCTCTAACATTAGAGTGACAGTTATTAGAAGACCTTTTTTTTTTTTAATGACTTTGCTAAATTTTTTCCCATCTGTTACAGTAAAAACAAACTAAAAGTATGGGAGAAAGAAGTTTCCCATGGCTATTTATAAAGGGCCAAATGTCTTCAGTTTTGATACAAACTTCATATCTGAGGAATGAATCCCTTGGAAAAGATTCTCAAAGACGGACTAGTCTTTAGAAAAATGCTAGAGTGAGCTTGTTTCCCCCACCCCATACTTTAAGTTCACACTGCTGCTTATAAACTTAAATAAGTTGAAACTATTTATTGACTTTGGACATTAAAAGAAAAAAGAAAAAAACCTGTGGAAGGGAGTCCCTGGTAGTCTAGTGGTTAGGATTCAAAACTTACACTGCAGAGGCTTGAGTTCAATCCCTGATCCTGTGTGCCACATCATACAGTCAAAATACAAAAAAATAATTAAAAACAATCTCACTTCAGATGAGCATGTATACTTAGGAGTGGAATTGCTAAGTCAGAAGAGTATGCATGTATATTCATCTTTTATAGACAATCATTTTTCCAAAGTGATTCCACCAATTTATACTTCCCATCAGCAACATGTGAAAGTTCTAGTCGTTCCACAGTTTTGCTAAGAATTAGTAATGGTCAGTCTTTTCCACTTTAGTTTTTCTGTCAAGTATGTAAAAATACTGCATTCTATAATATCTCAATAAAGCTGGGGGGGGGGATGGAAAAAAAGTGCTGTGGAGTTGAACTGTGGAGTAGTTTGACCAAGAAATGCTTTAAATGGGATACTCATCTCATCATCACAACAGCAAAGAATGCAGACAGGAGAAACAGTTTAAGTTCAACTCGTAGAAAGCCAAAAACTAAGAATTATTTGCAACTTTTACTGTATTTTAAATAGCTACACATCTTTACAAAGGTTACAATTTCCAAGTTTCACAGGGAACAAATGAAGATATTTAGGTATCCTATATGGGGCAGTATCGTGATGTGCCTTTTCACTCTGTGTAGCTCAGACTGATAGCTCAGACAGAGGCAGGCTTAACTGAGTCATTTTCTTAACCTCTACTCTCTAGAAAAAAAAAAAAAAACGGGTAGCCTCATTATGGCTTTCAGGTATGTGGTTGTGACATGGTGAGGATGGAGGTGCTAGGTGAGCAGGGAGAAGAATGATGTCTAAATTCCTGTTCTTTCCTGTAGGTACTCATGTACCCTTCCTATTGAATGCCCTCCTCCACTGAAAGCAGAGCTTTAGAGACAATGTAAATAAATAATTACTTTTTGAAAAAGAGTATGGGTTAATAGGACAGGGGTTTTCCTTGGTTGCCTCAGGCTTGGAGAAAATTGCTTTGGATGGAATTAAAAGTGAAAATGCCATCCATATTGGATGGGATTTGATTTTTTAAAATAGCTCAGTTGGTAAAGAATCTGCCTGCAATGCAGGAGACCCTGGTTAGATTCCTGGGTTGGGAAGATCCGCTGGAGAAGGAATAGACTACCCACTCCAGTATTCTTGGGCTTCCCTTGTGGCTCAGCTGGTAAAGAATCCACCTGCAATGTGGGAGACCTGGGTTCGATCCCTGGGTTGGAAAGATTCCCCTGGAGAAGGGAAAGGCTACCCACTCCAGTATTCTGGTCTGGAGAATTCCATGGACTGTATAGTCCATGGGGTCACAAAGAGTTGAATACGACTGAGCGAGTTTCACTTTCAAAATGGTTCAGAGTTGAGCCTCTGCAGTGGGATCAGAAAAGAACCTGAGATACAACACTTTGGGTTCAAAATGTGGATCTGCTTTTAAAATAATGATTTTGATTTTCTCATGTAGGGTGTAACTTGATTTTAAATAGGGTTGAATACCAAGGGAATCACAATATGTTTTTTTTTTTTTTTTGGTTGAACTTTTATTTTTTTTTTTTTCATTTTTTTTTTCTAATTTTATTTTATTTTTAATCTTTACATAATTGTATTAGTTTTGCCAAATATCAAAAAATGCCACAGGTATACATGTGTTCCCCATCCCGAACCCTCCTCCTCCTCCCTCCCCATACCAACCCTCTGGGCCGTCCAGTGCACCAAAGCATCCAGCATCGTGCATCGAACCTGGACTGGCAACACATGGTATTTTACATGTTTCAATGCCATTCTCCCAAATCTTCCCACCCTCTCCCTCTCCCACAGAGTCCATAAGACTGTTCTATACATCAGTGTCTCTTTTGCTGTCTCAAACAATAATATCAGTGGAAAAATGCATTGTTTCTCAATGTAATTAATTTGAGAGATTAAAACTACTTTGTATATGTTTTGGTGTATTTTTTAAAATTACACCATTTTACTTTGTAGCGATGCAATTGATGCTTCTATACTTAACACCAATATTTATTTGTAAGGAAATAGAGTTAAGATGCTCAAATCTAGGTGGGCCATTTATCACCTGTCCTTGATTTTCGTCTCTGTAACCTGTACACCTGCTATTACAAGCACATTCACACATGCTATTGTGTCTGGAGAAATGGAAGTGAAGAAGTATTAGAATAACCCCAAGGGGAACAGCCAGAGTTTCAACAGCTGCTATAGTCGTGTATATCAGTTCAGTTGCCCTGGGAAAGCAGGAAATTGAGTTGCTGAATCCGAAAATGGCTACCACTTTGCCTTTCCCACGTCTGATGGATGTGCTGTAGTTTCCAGATCAATTGAGTTCACAGTGGTCAAGATAAATATAAAGCCATTGAATTGCTTTGCTTCTTTGCGCTCACGTGGTTGCGTGTTACACACAAAGTGGAAGTGGCCAAGAGAGGAGCAGTCTCCTCCTCATTTTTGTCAGGTATCCCAGCTCCAGGACAGTCAGGAAATAGACTGGGTCCCTGTCTTACAGGACAGCCTCTGTGTCTTGAGGTCTGAGCAGCTCTCGTTATTCTCGGGTGTGCGTGGTTCTGTTTGTTACTGGCTGCAGGACTACTGAGTAACGTGTCCTACCTCCCTCTCTCTTGTTTCTACATAAGGTGCTCATTCCTGGAAAGCAGTTAGATGCTTTACCTTAAAACAGAATTTTTTTGCTGTGTTTCAAAAGAGCAAAGCTGAAAGTGGCAAAGAATGTTGGCAGGTGGAGAGAAACTACTTTTTACACATTTGTCTTTTGATACCAGGCTACCAGTCATCTTTCTTCACTTTTCTCTTTCTCTAAAACAGGAGAAGTTTGACTCTATTACCAGTGAACTTTCCCCCACCTCAGAAGAGTTAGGTGTGACTTCATCTGAAAAAAAAATATATATTTAATTTAACACTAGATCTGAAAAGGGAAATAATACTGATTTTTCCCCCTTATGTATAATTAAGACAAATTTTGTATCTAGAACTTATTCCAACCTATAGTTTAGTTTATCATACATTTTTGATATACAGTCTGATCTGAAAGGAGCAGTGTCCAAGAGTAGTTCATATAGTCTGTTCATCTGTTGTGATCCTGTATGTATGTGGAAATACATAGGAAATTCACTCTTAGACAATGCTAAGAAAACATAGTCCTGAAGTTTGTGCTGGTAACTTTGTGAAGCCTAGGAATGTGTTTTCAGCTAATTTAGTAGTTATAAGTGATATAGCCTAGAATGAATGCATTTAGAGGCATTTTTAGACTTTCCTAATTAAATTTAGGATTATATGTGTGTGTGTGTGTGTGTTGTACACCAAATATTTTGGACTTTTATTTTTGTGTGACTCACAGTTATTTAGGACACTAAGCAGATTATTCAAGCTCAACTTAGTGGCAATTCTGAAAGTTATCTGAAGGTGTTGAATGAATATTTGCTGTAATTTTTGTATTCTCCCAGGTATTAAGCATAACACAAGTTGAAGTTGGTAGTGTAGAATATTTGGATGTCCTGGATTTGGGGAATTCACATTTTCCTTATATCACTGTAAAATCTAGGCAAAGTAAAGAGATCAAATTTCTGGAACTCCCCAGAAAATTGTAATGGTTTGGACACAAAAGCATCCCAGGTGCCATTGATGTTAAAGGACCAACCAAAGGAGCATCCAGAAATGACGGGCCGTACTGAAGGCACATTCAGTATAGAAGGCAGGGAGTTGTACAGCGGTAGCTGTTTTTATCATCGACATCTTTACCACTTACCAGTCCTCACAGGGGATATCATAAAATTTCCTGTCAAGAAACAATTTTTTAAAATTCTGGCACTTAGCTATTTTGCTTTACTAGTTAAAGGCATTTCAGAATGCTGTGCTCTCAAACCCAGTCAAAGCCTTTGTTCATTGTGATGAGTGTGCATCCTGGCCTGTGATCTGTGTGACTGGTGAGGGTGTGTCTCAGGGCTGAACTTTGCACACTTTATCTCTGTGGCCCCTGGAGTATTTCCTCAGGATGATACTCACCAGTGCAGCCCTGAGTCAGGGACTCTTGTGAAGGTGGATGGAGAATATGCAAGAAAAGGAGAGGAGCCTTTAGGAGTTGAGAATGGAGGCTTTTTTCTTCCTTGAAACCTGGAAACCCAGTTTAAAATTAACACTGCCAACAAGAAACAGTTTTCACTGATATATGTATTTAAAATTCTAAAACTGGGGACTTCCCTGGAGGTTTAGTGGTGGGACTTTGTGCTTCTCCTACAGAGGGTGTGGGTTTGATCCCTGGTTGGGGAGCTAAGATTCTGCATGCCCTGCAGCTCAACTAAAAAGGAAAACAAGTCTAAAATTGGCTATGTCAGTGCAGAAACAATGTTCAAAGTATTTATTTTTAAAATAAAGTGGGAAAAATGGTAATATCTGTAATTTGATTTTTTATATTTAAATACATTAAGTGTATTTCAGTTGTATATTGAGCCCTTAAGTGATCTGCTTATGTTTTTACACTTTTGTTTCATGAAAAGTGAAATTTCATGGTTTGTAAAGGGGAGAATTTTCTTGACATTTTTCCTTCTTTGGTTAGCCAAATAGATGCATGCTGAGTTAAGTGGAAAGGTACAGTTTTATTTGGGGAGGTAGGTGAAAAAAGGAACAGGAAAATAGGCAAAATATATTCAGTGATGGAAAAATGAAGAGCAGAACAGTCTCTGATGGCAGAAGAGGCAGTGGTGCAAAATTGCTAGACTACGCAGGCGCTAAACTAGCAGATTGAGGCTTGTAGTCTTTAATCTCTTACATTCAGTTGGTAACTCTGGTACTATTAATTTGTGAAACACTTCTGTGATCTTAGGTTATTAGAAAGCATTTTCTGCCCCAAAATGTATATATAACATCTTCAAAAATACCCTGTATGTTTTGTGGGAGGAGAGATTCCATGAATGTTAATTAGTAGCTATGCCAATGACAGTTATTCTCTACAGTGTTATTTATAGGTCACATCACTTTATTACTTATTTTTCTAATAGGCAATATATTCAATGGCACAGAATTCAAAAGAGAAAAATGATGAAACAGTGAGAGATTCTCCCTATACGCTGTTCATCCAGGCTTTCTCCCTAGAGGCAATCATGTTATGGTTCTTACAAACCCTTGTGGGATACTCTACACCAGTGCTGTCCAATGGGAATATAATGTGAGCCACAAATACAATTTTAAATCTAGGAGCTAGATTTAAAAACTCAATTTAAATGATATATTGCATGATGTAGTGGTTAACATGTTTCTAGTTCTACAGAACAGTAAAGTTGTCTTTAATAGAAAAAAATATTTGACATTGTTAGATTTGAAATATAGATAAACTATGCAAAATTTGAATTTTAGTTTCTTAGTCACATCAGTCACCTCTCTAGTGCTGAAAAGCCCAATGTGGCTGGTGTGTACTCCATTGGACAGAGCATCTCCTTACACTCAGGAGGAAATGGGTGTGTGTATGCATATTGTTTCTTACCCTTTTATATTCTATTTTATTACATAAAGGGCTCTATTGTTTTCTCCATAACTGCATGTTATGTCTTTGTAGGGATGACTATAATTTATACAACCAGTCCCTTAATGATGGATACTTGAATTTAGTTCTCCCTCTCCTGCCCTTTTACTGTTATTAAGTGGTTATTAAGTTTTAATAAGCATCCTTTAATCAGGGTACAATTTCCTGTACTAATATCCTTTCCTGGTATGTTTGATTAAATTAACTAGATTGTGAAACCCTAAAAAGCGGAAACCGTATTTTTTTTTTTTAATTTTTCATTTTCAGTGAATTTCTACATATGTGAACTTGTAATCACAAACCAGATCAAAATATAGAATATTTCTAGAAGCCTAGAGTCAGTCCTCTGTCTTGCTCTCTCCTCATTACTCTGACTTCCAGCACAATAGGTTAGTTTTGCTTATTTGTAAACTTCATATAAATGGAATCAAATAATTCTTTTGTGTCTGGCTTAGCATTATGTCTGTTAGATTCATCTACATACTTTTGTTGGCAGTAATTCATTTTTTTCATTGCTGTGTAATATTCCATCATGTAAGTATATATTTTTATTGTTATATTTATAGACATTTGGACCTTTTACAGTTTTTAGCTCTTATAAGCAAAGCTTCTATGAACAATTTTGTACCAGTCTTTTCATTGGCATAAAGATTCGCTTTGGCTAAATAACTTGGAATTAACCTCATCTCTCTCTCTCCACATACATGCATGTGTGTGCATGTGCACACACACGATTCTTAATTCCATGTGGTTCTTAACACATGCTAGATGATCACTAAATGATTAAAGATACATTACTAACTAGTCATGTACTGTGAGGTTAGTTGAATCTTACTAAAAATATTGAACAATAGTTCCTTATAGACACTATTATTCTTATATGAGATATAAAACATTTCTTTTCTCTTGTTCCCCTTTTTTAAACCTTATTTTAAAAACTGAGGTATAGTTGATTTACAATGTTACATTAGTTTCAGGTGTACAACTTAGTGATTTCGATTTTTAAAGGTTAGAGTACTGGGGTGGGGTGCCATTGCCTTCTCCTATATTCCATTTATAGTTATTACAAAATACTGGCTATATTCTCTGTTATACAACGTATCCCTGTAGCTTATTTATTTTACATTTAGTAAAATACTAAGTGTATTATTTTATACTTTGTACCTTTTAATTGCCTACCCCTATCTTGTCCCTCCTCTTCATTTTCTGCACTGGTAATTACTGTTTGTTTTCTATATTTGTGAGTCTGTTTCTTTTTTTTGTTATAGGGACTAATTTGTTCTATTTTTTAGATTTCACATGTTAGTGATATCATTCAGCGTTTGTCTTTGTCTGACTTCACTAAGCCTAATAGCCTCAAGTCCATCCATGTTGTGCAAATAGCAAACTTTCGTTCTTATAAAGTTTACAACTGAGTAATATTCCATTGTATGTGTGTGTGTGTGTGTATGCCACATCTTTATCCATTCATCTGTTCATGCACACTTGGGTTGCTTTCATATCTTAGCAACTGTATATAATGCTGCTATAAACATTGGGGTGCATATATCTTTTCAAGTTAATGCTTTCCTTTTCTTTGGATATATACCCAAGAGTGAAATTGATGGATCATATGGTAATCCTGTATTTAGTTTTTTGAGGAACCTCCATACTGTTTTACATAGTGGCTGTACCAGTTTATATTACCACCAACAGGGTACAAGGGGCCCCTTTTCTCTACATCCTCACAAACATTTGTTATTTATGGGCTTTTTGATGCCAGCCATTCTGGCAGGTGATATCTTATTGTGGCTTTGATTTCCATTTCTCTGATTAATGATGTTGAGCATCTTTTCTTACGCCTGTTGGCCAATCTGTGTATCATTTTTGGAAAAATGTCTGTTCAGGTCTCCTGCCCATTTAATTGTTTTTTTTTTTTTATGTTGTATGAATTCTTTATGTATTTTGGATATTAACCTCTTATTGGTTATATCATTGTCAAATATTTTCTCCTCATTCGGTAGGTTGTCTTTTTGTTTTGTAAATGGTTTCCTTTGTGAAACCATGTTCTTAAATATTGTTCTTGTATGTATTGCTGGGTTTAATTTAATGCATGAACATAACTAGATACATAATGATAAGTTATTGGTTGGATGGGTGTTATTTAAATTATTTGTGTGAACCTGGGCAAGAGATCAGTGTTGGGGATACGGATCAGCAAATTACTTGTCTACTTGTTACTTGTGGTATAAACTTAGTTACACAAAAACTGAGTAGTTAACATTCATCTTCTTATTTGAAACTGTCCAATGATATTTTTCATTGAAATATGGTTGATGTACAATGCTAAGCAAGTTACAAGTGTACAATATAGTTAACATTCATTTTTGTAGCCATTAACCAACAAATTGTTGCTAAGACCCTATCAAATAGCCTCACATATAAAAGTGCTATTGTAAATCTCTCAGTATTCTACTATAAAACTCTATTCTTGGTTTGAGATTCTCTTTTAGCATTAATCCCTGCTGTAGTATTTATGAAAGAAATATACATTTCATTAGTAGTTCAAGTGAAAATTCTGAGTAATGACACTTCCATCACAAACTTCCAGGAAAGAATAACTCTGGCCTTCATGGGTAGTGTTGTTTAACAGGACATAAGTGCTGTATTATTATTTGCAGCTTAAATAGTCCTATTTGAATAATGATAGCAGAGTAACATTTGATTTACAGAATAATTTATAGGTTTGAGAGTAAAACAAGTAGTCATTAATTATATAATTAATTAGTACATAAGAATTCTTCTCATTTGTGTCAACACCCTGAAATCTAAACTGACGAGAGCTTTACTACTTTGATCCAGTTCTTCTATCAGTAGAAGAAATTAGTATTTTGATGTGAACAGTAATTACAGAAGAGTAAGATAAAAAAAAAAAGAGGGTATATTTTCCAGCTCATGAAAGAAGAGGTTGAAAATTTAGAGGTATCATAATGAAAGAAATTATATTGTCAGATAGGCATTTAGGAAAGAAAAATCAGTGTGAGTGGTCCTCCTAGTGTTTTTGAGAATTACACTTCAAAATGCGTCTAAAACTGAATATTATAATGCCAAACAAGTTAATTCTTATTTTTTTCTTAAGAATGCTTTCACCAACAAGTTGGCATTTTACACTGTTCCAAAGTAAGATAAAATTCTTAAGCCAGAATTGATCTAAAAAAAAAAAAACCCTCTAAAGAAGTAATCATTTAATTAATGGGCAGGTGAGAGGTCATTCTGTAAAGCATTCTAAGCAAGTCTGATCCTCTCCATTTAACTCAGCAGCCTACCTTACTGTTGTCTGACACGGCAAATGAGTACATTTAATTTGGCTCTCTGGCATTTAACAGCATGTGGTTTTGGTTTCAAATAAAACTGGTCCAGCCAGAAGTCAGAATAAGCACTTGGCAGGCAGCTATTGCAGAGGGCAGCTGGAGGCAGTAGACCTGGAACCAAATCTCTGCTCTGCCACTCACTGGCTTAGGCACTTTCTCTCTCGTCACATCCCAGGTGGCTCGGTGGTAAAGAATCCACCTGGCAATGCAGGAGACTGAGGAGTCATTGCAGTTCCATCCCTGGGTCGGGAAGATCCCCTGGAGGAAGAAATGGCAAGCTACTCTAGTATGCTTGCCTGGAAAATCCCAGGGACAGGAACCTGACAGGCTACAATCCATGGCCTCTCAAAGAGTTGCACACAACTGAGAAAGCACACACACTCCTCTCACCTGGCCCTGGCTTCCTCCCTGGTGGAGGAAATGACAGCCCAGAATGAAAGTACGAAAGTAGCACCGCATGTCAGGCATTGTGTTTATGTTTGTTAACTTTTAAATATCATCTACTTTGTTGGTACTCAGCCTTTTGTAATGCTGGCATCATTACTACACTAACTGGAAACCACAGAACAAGGAGTCAGGCCCTATTTTTATTTTCCTCTCCCCGGAAGTGGGCGATGGGTTGGTTTTCTTCCTAAGCATACTGTGGAAGTCCCCATGCCAGATGCAGGGAAGTTGTTCTTGGAACACTGAATACAGAATTGGTACTGATCTGGCTGAAAATCACATTCCCTTTTAAAGGAGAAAAATGCCCTGACTGAGATTTGGAATATGCTACCAAGGTGATTGCAATTGTTTGTTTCTCTGCTTCACCATTTGGGAAGTGCCTACCTTTTAATATTTCACTTTTCTTCTGTGTAAGATGAGAGTAACCCTAACTGCATTTCTCTGATTTTGTTAGGACTGATATGTAGTGACTGAAAATTTTCCATTGTAGTATCATACATTGGATCATCAGTATTCAAAAGAGGGAGTTGAGGTATGATACACCATTCTAATCATAAGCTATCATGTTTTGAAGAGAACTTTGTTTTTTTACACATAGATTATAATAAGATCTTTCACCTCCTGTAAACAAGAAAGTTTAGTTCAGTTCAGTTGCTCAGTCTTATCCGACTCTTTGTGACCCCATGAACTTCAGCACGCCAGCTTCCCTGTCCTTCACCAACTCCCAGAGTTTGCTCAAACTCATGTTCCAGCAAAGCTGGTGATGCCATCCAACTATCTCATTCTCTGTCATCCCCTCTCCTCCCACCTTCAATCTTTCCCAGCATCAGAGTCTTTTCCAAGGAGTCAGTACTTTGCATCAGGTGGCCGAAGTATTGGAGTTTCAACTTCAGCATCAGTTCTTCCAATGAATATTCAGGACTGATTTCCTTTAGGATTGGCTGGTTTGATCTCCTTGCATCTTCTCCAACAGCACAGTTCAAAAGCATCAATTCTTTAGTGCTCAGCCTTCTCTATGGTTCAACTCTCAACATCCATACATGACTACTGGAAAAACCATAGTCTTGACAAAACGGACCTTTGTCATCAAAGTAATGTCTCTGCTTTTTTAATATGCTATCTAGGTTGGTCATAAATTTTCTTCCAAGGAGCAAGCATCTTTTAATTTCATGGCTTCAGTCACCATCTGCAGTGATTTTCGAGCCCCCCAAAATAAAGTCTGTCACTGTTTCCATTGTTTCCCCATCTATTTGCCATGAAGTAATGGGACCAGATGCTATGATTTTAGTTTTCTGAATGTTGAATTTTAAGCCAACTTTTTACTCTCCTCTTTCACTTTCATCAAGAGGCTTTTTAGTTCTTATTTGCTTTCTGCCATAATGGTGATGTCAAGAAAGTTTACTTGACTCAAAAGTATAGTGAATCATTATATTTTACCACAAATGCTGTAGAATGAAGTGACAATTTAGAAACTAACTTTAGTTATTGATAAGGGAGATCTCCAGGTGCTGACTCCTTCACCCTCAATGATGCTATGACTGTATTATTTAGTACAGAGGAGGCCAGTGGGCAGCATTTGTCCAGATTATGTAAAGTTGTACCTCTTTAAGTTCTGGTGGCAACACGATGACATAGTCTGAAAATTAACCCAGTATACCCTTGACTAAAAGCCTGTTGTTGAGAAAATAGTTAAACTAGCCTTATTTATTTTCCTGGATTCACTTTTTATGTTGTTGCTGCTGTTCTTCAGTTGCTCAGTCGTATCTTACTCTTTGTGACCCCATGGACTGCAGCATGCCAGGCTTTCCTGTCCTTCACCATCTCCTGGATGTTATATAGGAATATTTTCTCTATTCTTGGAGGTAAGTTTTGATGTCAAAGAAGAAAGACTAATTCAAAATTTTTTTGCCTAATTAAGATCCATTTTCCCTTAATTGTTGTTGTTGTTCAGTTGCTAAGTTGTGTCCAGCTCTTTGCAACCCCACGGAGTGTAGCATGCTAGGCTCCTCTGTCCTCCACTGTCTCCTAGAGTTTGCTCAAATTCATGTCTGTTGAGTTTGTGATGCTATCTAACCATCTCATTCTCTGCTGTCTCTTTCTCCTTTGATTGCCTTCAGTCTTTCCCAGCAGCAGGGTCTTTTCCAAGGAGTGGACACTTTGAATTAGGTGGCTAAGTATTGGAGCTTCAGCATTAGTCCTTCCAATGAATATTCAGGGTTGATTTCCTTTAGAATTAACTGGTTTGACCTTGCAGAACAAGGGACTCTCAACAGTCTTATCCAGCATTACAATTTGAAAGCATCAATTGATGCTTTCCAAATAAACTTGATAAGTTTAATGAAAAAATTCAGGCAGAATAAATTATACCCATGTACAGACTCTGCACTTGGAAAGTTTCTTGAGCACTAAGGTATTCCCGGTAAATATACTTTTTAAAAATATGGAGTGTGTTTGCTTTACAATGTTGTGTTAGTTTCTGTTGTACATTGAAGTGAACCAGCTATATGTATACATATATCCCCTCCGTCTTGGATCTCCTTCCCCCTGTGTTTTACAAGATAGTATGTAAAATCACATGGAGCCTTATTAAATGCTTCAAAGATTGAATGAATATTTGTAAATTCCTTCAAATTTCTACTAATTGAAAGGATCCGGGTCACAGTTGTTTAAGAACAGAGGATGATGGCTTGAGTGACTCTGATCACACAAGCAAAAAGCGTTTACGGAACACTGTTCACAAGGTTTGTGTTAAATCCGTGGCATGTACTACTGCATTTAACAGTCAACAACCATTCTATGAAGCCAGTGGAGTTGTTATCCAGGTTGTGCAGAAGAGGAAGCTGAGGGTCCTGTCTGGGGTCACATGGCTAGGCAGTGGCCCATCTCAGAGGGGATGCGTTGTTTTGACCACTTTGCACTCTACTTCCCTCCCTCCCCAACTGCTAGGGGGTGGCAAAGCCAATATAACAACTAATAATAGGAGTGATGTAAACTGCGACTAAACGTTTTTTGGTGTTCTGCTTTATTTTATTCCAGTTATTAAATGATATGCTTATCACAGAATATTTGAAAGCAATAAGACTATATGTAAAGAAAAATAATCACTATCTAGACCAACTGGAGATAACCACTGTTACATGGTTTACATTTTAGCATTCCCCAAGCTACTTTCTGAATAAGACATGGTAACATGTTTTCTGTCAAAACAACTTATATGGTCAAATAATTTTGGGAAAGTGAAAGTGAAAGATGCTCAGTCATGTCCTACTCTTTGCAACCCCAAGAATTCTCTAGGCCAGAATACTGGAATGGGTAGCCTTTCCCTTCTGCAGTGGATCTTCCCAACTCAAGAATTGAATTGGGGTCTCCTGCCTTGCAGGCGGATTCTTTACCAACTGAGCTATCAGGCAGGTCCCAATTTTGGGAAAGTCTGGGTTAAACAAAATGAAACTGTTTTATTCCCTAAAGGTCTTCTTGGAAACTTTACTATGCTAATATGTGCAATGGGCTTCCAAAATGGAAACATGGAAAATAACATTTTTCAAATTTATGAGAAGAACACTAATTTGTATCTTAAAATGAGTGTTGTCTCAAATATAGTTTAGATAAAATGCATCCTTCTAGGCTTTTAAATAAATATCTAAGTTTTTAACTACAAATACTATTTTTCTTTTCCTTTTCTCCAGGATTGTGTTATAGGTTATTCCAGCTATTTAAAACTCATTTAAAGATGCCTTTTGAAATAGTTGTATAACAAACCATATGTGGGTCTCTGTGTGTGTTTGCATTTCTTTTAAAAAATCTTTCATCTGTGGTTAACCATTTGGACCGTTTCCCATGAAATCATTAATAGGGTCTGAGTTTCAGATTTGGGTAAATGTGATTCCAGAGCTGAAAGACTGAAGAGTCTTTAGCAGTGAGGAAACCAGCCTAGCTAGAAACTGTGAAAACCATTATAAGTTTCAAAGAAATCTGTGTGGGATGGCCCTGTGACTTGCTCTCTGAGAGAGACATGCCAGAGGAAGAACATTCTTAGGGGGAATAGGAGTAGTCAGTTATTAGAATGGGCTGGGAATTTAGGTGTCTCTGTGTGTAATTAGCCACTTGGTTTGGAAGAATGCATTTCTTCACATGCAGCCTGTGTGGTCCCCAGGCTAGGCTTGATCTCCTCCCAGAAGCCTGGACACATGGGGAGTTTGGGTTAGTAAATCTTCCCTGGGTCAAGGAGGGTGAGAGGGCTGGGAGTCTCAGGCTCTGTTGAGGGGTGATAAAACTGGGCTTGGCTTTTGAGAAGGATGGTTGAGAACTTGGATTAATTGGGGTGGTTTGAGTTTGAAGTTCTTTAATAGATAACTCATTTTAACAACAACAAGGAAAAGAAATCTCCCTGAAAGAATCAACAGTTCATTTTTTTTTTTCCCCATTCAACAGTCACTTATTGAAGGTTAATGATGTGTCAGGCATTGGGCTGGGCATTGGCAGCTAATTATATTGAAAATATACAGTACATGGAAATTATATTCATGGAATAGAATTACTTTGGCTGGCATGAAAATGTGATTCAATCTTATTAAAAATACACATCTTTGAACAACCTCCAAGGCACAGTAAACAATACCCTCTCTGTTTTAAAATAAGTAAAGTCCAAATCTCTGAAATGCCAGTTACTCTGTAGTTTCAAATACTTTTTTTTTTCTTTTTCTTTTTTGCCTTGGTTAACATTATATCTGGTTCCTCAGATGACCCTTTCCTTGAATATAGAACTTATAAATGTAGATGTGCCCTCTCCCTCCCCACATGAAAATTCTCCTTGAAATTTGTTCTTCTCACTGGACTCTAGGAAGTTGTTAGCATTGACTTTCTTAGAACTGAGTGTCTAAACTGTCTTGCTCAGGCTGAGATTTTTAATGGCAAGACTGGAGAATGCTGCCCTCACTGGGGCAGTGGATTGCAAGGCCCGGTGAGGTGCCAAAGGGAAAATTCCTAAAGGGAATATCCAGCAGCCCAGGAGGCCTGAGGACCGTTGCTATGGCAGCAAGAGGTGGTTGGCTGTGGCCTGTTCCCTCCCCGCCTGGAGCTCCCAGCGGGGTGGTGGGGGTGTTGGGGGGGTACAGCTCAGCAGGCGTAGGGCAGAGCCACCAGTCTGACATCAGGCAACAGTGGAGGTTATTCTTCATCCTACTGGACTCCAGCCGTCACCTTTGTAGCCTTAAACTTGTGACTGATCTGTGTGAAGTGACAGTCAAGAAGAACTGGAAATAGTCTTGGCATTTCAGGACGATGTAGTATTGAATCCTGGCTCAGCCACTGAACAGTTAGGACATTTTGGACAAATTGTCTCACCTCTTTGCTTCTGTTTTCTTTTGCTTTTTTCCATCTGCAAATGAAGATACCTATTTCATAGGCTCAAGCCTGAGGTTAACTGGAAGTATTTGTTTGTGAAATCATGAAATATTGACAGAATAATAAAGCTCATTGGCTGTGATTTAAATTTAACAATTAAATGTCTATAGTTAAATTATTAGAGATTTTGAACATTAGCCATATGAAAAGTTCACATGATTGGTTTAAGCTGCTGACTCTTGGTTTCAAGTAAATTAGTATTTGACATTTGGGTAAGGATCATGGTTCCCAAATAAAAATCATGCTGTTTTGTAATTTGTTACTTCGTGGAATGTGGTTCTCTGTAAGCAGGCTTTCTCGTCCTTTACAATCATTGGAAAAGCCTCTACCTGGTAAGATGTGGAGATAGTGAGCACACAATATGTATATTGTCAATATTTGTTCCTTTTTTCCTCTAAAAAAGAAAATAACCAACTAACCAAATATGTTCTTTCACTGGGCTTAATTATTGGCAGTGTTTCCTGATGAAAAGAGCTTATCTTTGAGATTCCAAGGCAGTTCGCTCATGTATAAGAAGACCAGGTTTTATTTTTTGGACCTTCCCTATCCATGGCTCGGGTTTCACTCTTTTATCAGGAAGCTGCAGGAGCAGAATACAGGCTGGCCACCTGGTACCAGGTGTTCACATACTGTAAACTATAAATAACCATAAATGATCTGTAAGATGGGAACCATTTATGCATTGTTACAGATACCTGTCTTGAAGTGATTTGGTTGAACGGGTTATGCATTTCCTTCTAAGATTCTTGATGAGGTTAGTTCTCTTGACAGCACACATTCTCTTAGGTGTGGAGCACAAGGTGACATCTGCATAAAGCTGTTCTTTCTCATCACATGTGTTGGTGCCATCTTCATGTCCTGCCAGTTTCGTTTCCACATGATGTGCGCTCAGTCACGTCCAACTCTTTGTGACTCCATGGACTGTAGTCCACCAGGCTCCTCTGTCCGTGGGTTTTTCCAGGTGAGAATACTAGAGTGGGTTGACATTTCCTACTCCAGGGGATCTTCCCGACCCCTGGACTGTCTTCCCAACCCAACAATCCAAGTGTCTTGAGTCTCTTGTGTTGGCAAGTAGATTCTTTACCACTGTGCCATACCCATTCAATTCAAAGGTGTCAATGCCATTTCTGAAGGAAGGTAGATTATTACTTTGGTCATAAAGTGAACAGCTACATTGTTTTCTCACTACGGTATCCGAACCAGCTTCCCTGTGGTCATAAACTATAGAAAATTGATGAGAACCCTCAAGGTCGTGAAGAAAGAAGGGATGATCATGGAAGAGGGTAGCACATTATAGTGTGTTCACATTTTGAACTGATGTGTTTTGTTAAAAGTGCAAGCATTCTTATTGAAACTGGCTGCTATTTGAATGGTATGAACACTAGGTGCACGTTACTAGTTTGCGATTTCAGAGAAACAGACATACTTTGTTTCATGACAGTAGTTATATATTTTATGGGGCTTCCCAGCTGGCTCAGTGGTAGAGAATCCAATGTGGTTGACAGTTTGGCATCTTTTCTGGTATCACTGAGTCTTCACTTCATTTTTTTAGTTTTCAATTTGATTAAAAAAAAAAATCACTTTTGGCCTTGTAAAACCTTGATGGTTTCCAGTCTCATGGGGGAAAATAATTATGATTATTTTAAATGTGTATTTCTTAGATCATTTGTGATGTTTGAGGAACTCTTAAAATGTTTAATTTTTATTCACTTTTCTCTTAAAAATCTACTTCATACGCTTTATCTCATTTATGTTTCTATATTCATCTTTCTCTTATTGATTTTGTGAAAGTCCTTAATATGTATTTTGCTCTTAATATGGAAAAAATATTGACTTTTTATTTCTTGTGTTCTAAATATTTCTGCAGTCTTAATCACTTATCATGCAGGTTTGTTTATGGAAACATTTAGCATTCTAGTTTTTCATTATTTGAGAGACAATTCCATATGTTTTCCTTTGTCTTACTCAGAAATGCATGTACTTGCTTAGGAATGCATTACTGTATAAGTCTTAAAATTATTCCTTTATCTTAAACTTATGATAGATTAAATGTTTGACAGAAACAAACTGAAGTTAATCCTTTTGTGATATGAAATAAGATCTAAATTTTGAAAAATTGCCTCAACATTATCTATTGAACAACTGATCTTTTCCTACCAATTTGAAATGGCACATTTATTATATATGTTTTTGCTTCAGTGTTTGTTAATGTGTTGTTTTGTTTTGTGTCTGTGTTCTGTGTTTCTCTTCCACTCTGTTGATTTTTCTGCTTTCCTATGGGTCTAAAATGTTTTATTTAAATGTGTTTAGGGGTCTCTTTAGTATGTTTTAATGATCTGGTAGGGTAAGTCATCATGGTTAGTTTTCTTTTTAGAAATTCTTCTGGCTGCTCTCAGGCATTTCTCTTTCCATGTTAAATTTAGAATTGGAAATGAGAATTGATTAGCAACTTCAGTTTTTATGCAAATGTTTAGGGAATTGGTATTGCTATTCTATTGAATTTTCTCATTTGGGAACATGTCCCCAGCACTGTTCTCTTCCCTTGATGTCTACCTCTGTTAAGAACAGCAGAACTTACAGATTTTACCATTGGGAAAACGTATGCCTTCCTAGATGCCCTCTGCCAATAACACATCACCTTGAGAGCTACTGAATTAACCAAGTATCTACAACTAAGTAAATTAACTTTGTCATTACGGTACACTGCAGTGGTTTTCAAAGTGTAATCAGCAGTGTTAATATCAAGTGGGAACTAGATAGAAAAGCAAATTCTCAGACCTACTTAATCAGAAAGTCTGAGAGTGGAGCCCAACAGTCTTTTACTAAGCCCGCCAGACGATTCTAATTAAAGGGAAAGATTGAGAACTGGTGTAATGGATGGAGCATAGCACTGGAGTCATACAATTGACCCTTGAACAACACAGGTTTGAACTTTGGGCCTTCTTAAATGTGGGTATTTTTCACTAAATACATGCTACAGTAATATGTGGTCCTTTCTGGTTGAACCTATGGATAGATGCAGAATCCAGGATACAGAGAGCTGGTATAAAGTTACACTCAGATTTTCAACTTTGTGGAGGGTCAGTCTCCCTGTCCCCATGTTGTTCACGGGTCAACTGTAGTATAAATTCCCACTTTAGCCCTTTACTCCTGGGAAATATTGGGTACTTACATATTTTGTATTTACATATCCTCATCTGTAATATGGGCTGTTATGAGAATTACATGTGAGTGTATGTATGTGTGTGTGTGTATATATTTAAGAGAATTATATCTATACCCATAAGCAAAGGGTATAGACGCTGAGTAGCTATTATTGTTATCAGATTGCCTTCTAGTACACAATATGAGTATTAGATAGTTGTGACATCTTGGGAAATGGAGAGAAAGGTCTGGAAAGCAAGGGGTGTTGCTGGTTTTGTTGGGTTCTAGATACTGGGTGATGCCAAGAAAGGCATAAGTATTCCTAGTGTAGGACAGCGAGGATTAACACTTTCGGTCTTGTTTGTATGAACTCATAAACTAAATTCTAAAAAACTAAAACTAAACTAAATAATAAATAAAAAAGGTTTGATGCCTTTTAAGTGAGAAAACACGATAGCTCTCTATTATTGAAATCCCTGAATTCCATCAGGAATTCATGGAACCCTGGAAAATGGAAAAAAAAAATGTTACTCAGCATATGGATGGGTTAGTTTATGCCAGAAATGTCTAGGTATTGGGCATAAAATAGTGATTAGGGTTTGGATATAGCTTATGAGTGGTTCCCAATTGAATGATGGAAATACCTATTTGATGTGACACTATTGGTAGCAAGGCTAGGAAGAAAGGCACACGCGGATGGCTGTGAGAGCTCTGAGGCTTCCTGGAAGAAGTAACTCTTGAGCTGATCTTGAAAGACAAGTATATCCTCCTCCGGGAGAGGTATGTAGAAAATGCTGTAAAAACTCACCCAGTGATTAGTTCTGGTTGATGGCACCAGGGTTCTTGGAGTGAAGGTGACTTAAAGGATAGATGGAAGTTGCCAAGCCAGAAAAAGGAGACGGATATTGTAAATGGAGACAAACATACACCAGAATGCCCTGAAGGTTGGGGAATGTGGAGTAGTCCAGTGTGAGTAGAGCTCATGGGCTGGGCAGGGGCAGGTGAGGCTACAGACAAAGCTGAGCCCAGTTACGCAAGTTCTCCTAAGATTATGGTGGACTAAAACACATTTTGCTTTAGTACTTTGCCTTGTTTTTAGGTCTTCATCTTTTTTTTTTTTTTTTTTTTGGTAACCTGTACCATTACAATCATATCACCTAAGGAATTTAGTTTATGAGTTCAGAAAAGCATTTCTGTTTAAAAGTTCATGTTATGTAGCACAGTTTTGTTTTGTGTCCTATTTGGCCTTTCTCAGTATTAAAGACATGACTTGTGGGTTCAAAAGTTGGTTAGTGAATTCCAACAAAACCTCTTCCACCCTTGGGTGGGGTCTAGAATTATTCTTGCTGCGTGAAGCACCACTGCTAAGCGTGCTGTCAACATCCACATACCCGAGGCTTCCCCACCGAGTCTATGGATGTTTCTTATGCCTCACTGGAGTCATGCCTCGGAACTAGGCCATTTGACTGGGCCCTGAGTCCCTGGCTGGCTAATTTTTTACTCTTGGGGCCTGGATTTCTATGGCCTTTAATTAGCTGTGAGCCTGCTATGAATCAGAGAGACCCACCAAGAGCCTTGACCGCATCCCCAACCTGACATTCACGCATACCAAAGTGTCTTGAGACCTGGGCTATTGTGTTTTACCCACCAACTGACAGCCCTTTATTATAGTATAGCTACCTTTTATAACCAATACTGAACCTAAGCCTAGCGACTCTGGGGGGTTAATTTTGACTTTTGGTCTCACAGGCTGGTCAGCCCTTCTCACCCCCATGCCCCTTAGCCCACTATTTACTTTTATTCTGAGTGCAAGAAATGTATTTGTACATTATAAGAATTAGAAATGGCTGAATCTTGTGGATTCTTACAATAAAATGTCCTTTCACTTGATGTTCTTGTTTGAGCCTAGGCTATTTTGATAGCCCCTTTTAGCTCTGAGTTTTTACTTTACAGGATGTAATATAATTATAAGAATGTTTCCAAATCATGAGGATTTCTTATCAAGCTCCCCTTGCTCCCCCAAAAGGTGTTTCCTTACTATACTGTAAAGGCCAGACTCTGGAGCAAACACTGGGAACGCACGGATGCCTGGTCTTAACTTTCCTTTCTAGCTTCATCTCCCATCATCTCCCTCTATTCACATGCTTTTCAGACCTGGAGGTATCTCCTGAATACTGGGAAGTTTCAGTCCCCTTGCTTTGGTCAAGTGTTTTTTGTGTGGAATTCTACTGGCCCACCTCACTGCCCAGAGGAATCCACGCATTTTTTCCAAGGCTCAGTTGCAAATTCCACCTTCTCCTGGAAGTTTTTACAGATCCCCAAGCCAAATGTATTTCTTTTTACTTTTTGCTTTCACGGTACTTTGATTCTAACTCTGTCAGAGCATGTATTATTGTGTTTTATTTTTGTTTTGTTTATAAGCTTGTTTCTCACTAAGTTGTAAGTTTCCTAAGGGTAAGATTTATTTATCATTTTATCCACAATAGCAGTGGTTCACATTATTTTGTTCACAGTGGGTTTTCAATTACTGCTTTGTCCATTAGGATTTTGGTGGTCTAAGAAACTACTTTTTGCGAAGAGCAATGTAGTGGAAGGATTTGTGTTTTTCTGATAGTTGCCTATTTATTCTAGCCTGTTCTTTCTCTTTTCTCCTTCTTACATGTCAGAAGAATCTGGGTGAATGCTTGAGACTTTAAAAGGAATAGTTTGGGAAGGAGCACTCCCTAGGGACCTTTAACTAATTAAAGTGATTGCAGTGCTTTCATTGAAAGTTGCTTGAAAATAAGTCATAATCCTTATCATTTATTGATATGATTAAAACCAACTACTATGGCAACACTTTCACATACACTGGCTCACTTAGTCCTCCCAACAACCCTATGGGACTCATGTTTCATTCCTTTTTACACAGGAGGACACTCTGAGGCTCATAGTTTTCTTAACTGAGATGGAGGAAAGGATAGAATCATGTTTTCATGTCGTCTGATTCCAAAGCCTATATTCTCCATCACAGTGCTGTCCTGCTTTACCTGAACATTTGAATAGTGTATGTTTCTGACCCTACCTACCTGTTGCAGAGATCAAATCAAGTTCAGCTACAAGATCAGCTGGCAGTGGAAAAAGTAATTTCAGTGTGTACCCTTCCCCAAACTAGTGCTTATCAGCTTGTAGATGCTTAAGTTGACAACAAGGTAAATTAATTTATCAGAATCAATTATAAAGATGTTAAGTTAAAAATGTAAACATTAATTCAAAGACTTGTATATCATATAGAGTTGGTCAGTGGATAAACACAAAGAATTGATTTTTAGCTCTTCTTCCTTTGCTGTGTGATTAGAGGACTAGTAATCAGATCCTACTGGAGGGTGGTGGAAGATTTCAGAAGATAATGAGAATTTATACATTTTCTAGAGTTCAGGGTGATACCTTCAAATGGAGAAGGAAAAGCTGTGAATTGAATTTTTTTTTGCATATATGTCTACCTAGTTTTTCTTTACCTGATGTATGGAAGTTCTGTTTTTTCGTTTTTCTTTTCTTTTTCTTTTTTTCCTCTTTAATCAAATAGGATTTCCAGTGAAGGATCATTTGTCCTCAGAACTTTTGAATTAAGTCATCATTGTGGGAAAAATAAATTAGCAAAAGTGATAACTTTTATTTTACTGAACATCAATATTTATGCAGTGAGATAAAAGTGAATGGGACATTATTAGATTTATTTATTCAACAACTGTTGAGCACTTACTCTATTCAAAACTCTCTAATAGGACAGACCCAGTGATTTCTTCAGAGACCTCATAACTGATGATCACTAGAGAATACTCTTGAATTTTACACATGACAGCAAGAGTAATGCACAAAAACTGATGAACATTTATTAAGACCTTATTAGATGCTAAGGACTTCCCACTTGGTGCAGTGGTAAAGAATCTGCCTGACAATGCAGGAGACACGAGATGCAGGTTTGATTCCTGTGTTGGGACGATCCCCTGGAGAAGGATATGGCAACCCACTCCAATATTCCTGCCTGGAAATCCCATGGACAGAGGAGCCTGGCAGGCTACAGTCCATGGGGTTGCAAAGAGTCAGACACAACTGAGCACACACACTATTAGGTATTGGATCTTATGATATGTGTGTTAACTATGTTAGAGCATTTGTCTTTCTAACTTGTGTATGAGATACTACTATCTTTGTCCTTATTTATCAGATGAAAAAATAAAACAGAACAAAACCTGAGATAATGAGAGAGAAAGCAACTTCTCCAAGATCATCCTTGGTACTTTACTGCTACGATCCATCCTTTCAAAGTGTATGTGATTTTAGTATGTCTCATGTGAAAGACTTTCTTTAGAAATTACTTTTCCAAAACTTCTTGACAAACAATATTCTGCTGCCTGTTCTGACTTTGTCACATGAACTTGGGTCTGAAGATGTGCCATTTTCTTATTGAGTAACCTTGGGGAAGTTACTCTCAGAGCCCCTGTTCCCTTGCTCATAAAATGGCAATTAAAACATTTTCATGTATTTGTAAAGCACATGGTAGTAGATCCCTAAAAGCAGCTCCCATTTCTTTTCTCTTCTACTTTTCCATAAAATGACTCAATCACAAAACCATATAAAAAAGTAGTACTGAATTTTTTTTAGCTTGACCACTAATAATTTTCTTGTAAACAACATGAGTTCCAGCAGCCTAATAAGTTGTGAAGTTGGAAAGTAAACATTGAATTTGAAATTGGAAGTCTTGTGTTTTGTTTGCTACTTTGTTTTCCATTTCTTATTTTAAGAGGGATGGAAATGCTTTCAGTTGATAATTACCTCATGACTTTTACTACTTCTTCATATTTGAAAGAGCTACCAGCTCTGCAGTCAGGCAGAGAGAAATAATCCACACCCTCGATGTTCCATTTGGATGATGAGAGTCAGTTACATAATGGGAATAATGCTGTTTCCATCTCTCAAGCTAAACAACCGTGTGTGTGTGTGTGTGTGCGTGCGTGTGTAAGCTTGCACGTGTATGGGTGCACTCTCACACAGTCATGCTCAGTCATGTCTGACTCTTTGTGGCCCCATGGACTGTAGCCCCCAGACTTCTCTGTTCATGGAATTTTTGAAGTCAAGAGTACCGGAGTGGTTTGCCATTTTCTACTCCAGGGGAATCTTCCTGACCCAGGGATCAAACCCACGTCCCTTGCATCTCCTGCCTTGGCAGGTAGATTCTTTAACACTGTGCCATGTGGGAAGCAACTGTGATTCTAGATAAAATCTTTCCTCATGGGTAAGCTTTTCGAGTGCCCAGTTTGACTTTACAATTTCGTAACATTTGGTTATCCCCATGAGGTCTTTGAAGGTACATGGTTGTTTATCCAGTGGTTAAAGTAAATGCATGACTAGAAAATCTTTGTTGTTGATTAAACAAAGATGTCATATGACAGTGTGGATTTTCTTGTTGGTATTGTGTTAAACTGTGCTGAAAAACTAGACTTAAAGTAGCAACTTACTACAGTAAGATGTGCAATACTGTGTTAATTTAGTGTGTCCACATCATTCTGTTTGATACACCTATATGAATCATAATTAAAAGTATATGTCACTTTCTATAATTCTGGAAAAGTTGTTCAAAATAGCTTTTTTTAAATTTGGAACTTTGATTTTTGATCTTAAATATACTGAAAGAAGTTTATTTAGAGGAATCAATGTGAAATTTGGGGTGAGGTGAATAATCAAACCCTAATATATTTGAGTTTACATAAATGAACTTTTGAGAAGGAAATGGCAACCTACTCCAGTATTCTTGCCTGGAGAATTCCATGGACAGAGGAGCTTGGTGGAGTCCATGGGGTTGCAAAGAGTCAGACACAATTGAGTGACGAACACAACAACAACAAATGAACTTTATTGAGTTACACCACATTTATGGAGAAAATACAAAAGAGGACTATCTTGTTACACATCACTTTGCAACTGTGTGATTAAAGTTAATAACTTTTTAAAATAAGGTCTATTCTATTTTAAATCAGGGCCCTACTTTTTTTTAAACATAAAACCTAGCAAACAGTTATGAAGTGTTTACTTATTATAAGCCAGGCATTGTACCAAGAGCTTAGCATGTGTTTTATTTTTGTAGCAACTCAGAGATGAGAGCTAAGATGCTTGTTGAGCATCTGGAGGAATTCAGGCAGAGAAAGGCGAGACCTTGTCAAGATTAGAGACTTAGAAGGTGGTGAGAGCAGCAGGGTGGACCCGTTCACATTCACTTCACCACTCGTCTACCAGGCTTCTCGAGTATTAGAAGAATGGTCCCTATTTGATGAAGGTTTTTTCCTGTGGAAATGAAATTTGTCATTAATATTTTATTCTAGAATATAGATAAATACTGGATGTGAACCAAGTAGATTATGAAACTAGAGGACTACAGGGACAATGTATGCTTTACCCACTTCCCTACATTGATCACAAATGCCTAGCACACAGTAGACCGGTTAATTCATTTTTTAAATGGAATCAATTAAAATGAATTTTTGTAGAATTGTGGTATGAAAAAAATTATACATGTATAATGATTTAAATTTGTCTGTAAAGCAGGCATTAACCATAAAGGCATTCAGTGTCTTGTCTACTGATCTAGTTTCTTACATAATATAATGAATGTCAGAAATTCTATTGGTTTCCTTCTCTCTTATTTGTGGTGCTGGATGTTGGTGAAAGTGAGTCTCTAAATACCTCTAGTTGTGATGTCTTATGAAAATGCTACCACAGAGGATGATAAATTTATATTAATAGGTGTGAGTAGATGTCTAGCATTTGACTTGGAAGATATAAACGAAAACTTTTCCCCCTGCATTTTTGCAGATTGCTGTTCAGATTCTTGATTTATTCTTAGCCTTAACTTGATGGCAGAAACTTGGACTTGCTTTTTGTCTGTGTCATTTTTTAAACTTGTTAATTTCATCCTTAATGTTTGATTTTTTTCTAGAATACCTCTTTTTTTTATTTTCCAGAATATCTTTTTAAAATCAGTAGTCATAGAGGCAAGGAAATTGAGAGAGAAACTGGTGCAAATATTTGCATTGGGGTGTGGAAAGTCTAACCCAATATAGACACTGGTCACACATGATGGATTTTAGCTCTCTAACAGTCACTGTTTATATATATTTCATTGAATCTAAAATGCTATCGAGTTTTAGGTTCACCTTTATTTTATATACTACTAAAAGAAAAAACACTATCAATTAAACTAGTACACTGTTCTTAAGTTTTTCTTTTTTTTATTAAGGCATAATTGTATGGTAAAATTTACTTAGTTTAATGTTTATTGCTGCAAGTTTTGACAAACAAATGCAGTCTTAACATACCATCCCAACACTATCAAAACTGAGCTATAGAAAAATCCCATACACCATATATTTCCAATTAGTTTTTATATTTAACAATGTTGAAAGAGATTTTAAATAAATTTGACATATTTAATTATGTTGTTGTTCAGTCACTGAGTCATATCTGACTCTCTGTGACCCCATGGACTGCAGTACACCTGGCCTCCCTGTCTCTCATGGTCTTCTGGAGTTTGCCCAAGTTCGTGTCCATTGAGTTGGTGATGCTGTCCAGTTATCTCATCCGCTGCCACCCCTTCTCCTCCTGCCCTCAGTCTTTTCCAGTATCAGGGTCTTTTCCAGCGAATCGGCTTTTTGCATCTGGTGGCCAAAGTATTGGAGCTTCACCTTCAGCATCGGTGCTTCCAATGAATATTTTAGGGTTGATTTCCTTTAGCGTTGACTGGTTTGATCTCCTTGCTGTCCAAGGGACTCTCAAGAGTCTTCTCCAACACCACAGTTTGAAAGCATCAATTCTTTGGCACTCAGCCTTCTTTATATATGGTCCAACTCTCACATCCTGACATGACTACTGGAAAGACCAAAGCTTTGACTCTGCAGATCTTTGTTGGCAAAGTGATGTCTCTGCTTTTTAATGTTGCTTTTCTTCTAAGAAGCAAGCATCTCTAATTTCATTTAAATTCTATTTCTTGGATATAAAGAATTTCAATTTAATTATTATTTTTTGGTAATCATAAAAAGAAACATATAAATAAAATAAACATTTTTTCCCCCTTAAATTTCTGCATATTCTGAGTCTGATTCTTTTTTTGGACTCAGAGTTGTCAGTGACTACTATTTCATTCAATCTCGTCCTCTGCAGTCAAGAGCATGGAGGATGATACGGCACTCCTGGAAATACGCTCTGTTGTTGGCTCCTGGGATTTTTCCTTCAAGTTGATTATATCCATTATATAAATTTTGGCTAACATTTTCTTATTTGACTAACTTCTAGGTTTTGTTTTTCTCTTGAGTGGACTGTCACTGAAAGTTAAGCAACTTCTGTGCAAAGTCGGTAGGAACTTTCTCACATATTGAGGCTTGAAGCCTTTGTGTTATTCTTTCAGTTCAGTTCAGTTGCTCAGTCATGTCCAACTCTTTGTGACCCTATGGACTGCTGCACACCAGGCCTCCCTGTCCATTGCCAACTCCCGGAGTTTACTTAAACTAACGTCCATTGAGTCAGTGATGCAGTCCAGCCATCTCATCCTCTGTCATCCCCTTCTCCTCCTGCCTTCAATCTTTACCAGCATCAGGGTCTTTTCAAATGAGTCAGTTCTTCCCATCAGGTGGCCAAAGTATTGGAGTTTCAGCTTCAGCATCAGTCCTTCCAGTGAATATTCAGGACTGATCTCCTTTAGGATGGACTGGTTTGATCTCCCTGGAGTCCAGGGGACTCTCAAGCATCTTCAACACTGCAGTTCAAAAGCATCAATTTTTCGGTGCTCAGCTTTCTTTATAGTCCAACTCTCACTTGTTGGATGCATTAAGTCATTGGTCTCCTTAGCTGTTTCTTGCTTTCACGTATCTTTGTCTTTTCCAAGAGCTCTGGTAATTTCTTTACCTCCTGCTGTTTTATCTGGTTGGCATTATCAAATGAGTAGCTGCAAGAGTGCACATAATTCCTGGAGGTTAATGACAACATGGATACCTAGGACCTCACGTGGATATCCTGCATCATGACTGTGACCTGGCCAACAGCGAGTGTCAGATGACATTGAGTGTTAGACACAACTAGGCTTCACACTTGTTAAAAAGTGAGGGGAAAATGTGGATTAGCATTGACAAAATAGTGTTTTAAGCCTACCACTACAGATTATTATGCATGAGAAAATTGAGGTACACAGTGATTAGTTTCAGGTCATAGAACTCTGGGAGCAAAGCTGAAGCCAGACACTAGGTTTCTGTCTGCTAGTTTTAAGATCTTTTCATAATACCCCTGGGAGAGATGTTTTGATCTAACAGGAGTGATAGCAAGCCTATTGGCTTGGTGGTCGAACAGATGAGTTATTTGTATTCTGGTTCTGGGCTTACAAACCTGTGTCTCGGGAAGTTATCTGCATTCCTTGTCTCTCATTTTTTTCTTATCCAAGAAATGAGATGATGATGATGATACTTCTTCCTTCAGAGAATTGTTAAAATTAATGAATACTTGCATAAAAATATGACATACTCTTTTTTAGAATTGAAAAAATATTTTTTCTCCACACTTTTTTCCTTTGTATGAAATTAAACCTGTTGTCTCAAATGTATGGTAGATAACTCTAGAGGCTTTTAAGTTTCTCTATCATGTTGTGAAATTCTGTGGTCCTGGCATGTAAGTGTTGGGGCATGACAAAAAAGTCCCACGAGTCTGATCATTGACATGAAACATACACTCTGTAGTTCCTTCCTCAAGTCATGGGAGCTTCCTGATTCAATAAGTGACTCTAGCACAATACTGTCCAAATGTTTAAAGGATTCTATATTGTTTTGCTCTTTGTATTTGTTTTGAAAAGTTAAACACAGGTATGTTTTAGAAGTTACAAAACACATTCAGATTTTCACCACCCAGAAATCATTTAACATTTTTTTCATATTATTTTACTATCTTTTTTTCAAAGACAGAAAGCATTATAAAGCTAAAGTCCCCTTTAACCACCATTCCTGTTCTAGTCACCTTTGAGAAGTGACCAATACCACTTAATGTGTGTGTATTTCTGATCTAATTTTTGTACTTAGATAGGAGTAAGCAATATAGTGCTTTTATAATTAATTGGTATATGCTTTTCATATATTTTTCTTTATTTCTTTTCAAGTAATTTTTGTTTAGAATAGTTTTGGTTTTAAAGCTCCCATTGTCAACCACATTTCTGACATCTGAATTCTGTTTAGGGAACTGAATAAAATCCAGCAGTAAGAATTTTGATAATTGGTGATTTGGAGAATAATCAATTTTTTAAAATCTGTTCATGGCATAGATAACAATACAAAATTAGCTTCAATTTTGCCATCCAAAAAATCAAATATTTTGATTTTAGGTGTTTTTTTTAACTGCTTTAAAATTTTAGATTCTGTATTTTTCTATAAATATTTCTATGTTGGTACAATCTTCATCAGAATTTTAATTCTACATCATATTGTATTATTGTGCCATTATTTAACTCTTATTTGGCACATGATTTCTTATATAATTTACTCATGTTATATAGCTTGAATTTTTAGAAATTAAGCTTTTTTAAAAAACACATTTTCCTGTTAAACATTTGCTCTGGAAATATATATGACATTCTTATATTTTTGGAATACAACCAGTCCCCACCCCAAATTCAATTTTCAGATCTCTTTAGAAAAAAGATCTTGAATTGAATACATCTCAAATATCAGCCAATGAAGCTATTCCATAGTCAAGCATCCAAAAATATGTTGATTTTCATTAGAAGTATAGGCAATAGAACTGACTTGAATGGGTTTCTTTTAATGTCCGAGTCCCTGGTGGCTCAGATGGTAAAGTGTCTGCCTACAAGGTGGGAGACCTGGGTTCAATCCCTGGGTCAGAAAGATCTCCTGGAGAAGGAAATAGCAACCCACTCCAGTATTCTTGCCTGGAAAATCCCATGGATGGAGGAGCCTGGTAGGCTACAGTCCATGAGGTCACAAAGTCAGACACGACTGAGTAACTTCACTTTCATTTTCAATATTCCATTGTATATATATACACCACAAATTCATCTGTCAGTAGACATCTAGGTTGCTTCCATGTCCTAGCTATTGTAAGTAGTGCTGCTATGAACATTGGGGTTCAGTTCAGTTCAGTTGCTCAGTTGTGTCCGACACTTTGCAACCCCATGGACTGCAGCGTGCCAGGCCTCCCTGATTATCACCAACTCCCGGAGTTTACTCAAACTCATGTCCACTGAGTCATTGATGCCATTCAACCATCTCATCCTCTGTCATCCCCTTCTCCTCCTGCCTTCAATCTTTCCCAGCATCGGGGGCTTTTCAAATGAGTCAGCTCTTCACATCAGGTGGCCAAAGTATTGGAGTTTCAGCTTCAGCATGAGTCCTTCCAATGAATATTCAGGACTGATTTCCTTTAGGATGGACTGGCTTGATCTCCTTGGAGTCCAGGGGACTCTCAAGAGTCTTCTCCAACACCACAGTTCAAAAGCATCAATTCTTTGGTCCTCAGCTTTCTTTATACTCCAAATCTCACATCCATACATGACCACTGGGAAAACCATAGCTTTGACTAGACAGACCTTTGTTGGTAAAGTAATGTCTCTGCTTTTTAATATGCTGTTTAGGTTGGTCATAGCTTTTCTTCCAAGGAGCAAGCTTCTTTTAATTTCATGGCTGCAGTCACCATCTGCAGTGATTTTGGAGCCCCAAAATAAAGTCTGTTACTGTTTCCACTGTTTCCCCATCTATTAGCCATGAAGTGATGGGACCAGATGCCGTGATCTTAGTTTTCTGAATGTTGAGTTTTAAGCCAACTTTTTCACTCTCTTCTTTCACTTTCATCAAGAGGCTCTTTAGTTATTCTTTACTTTCTGCCATAAGGGTGGTGTCATCTGCATATCTGAGGTTATTGATATTTCTCCTGGCAATCTTGATTCCAGCTTGTGCTTCTTCCAGTTCAGCGTTTCTCATGATGTACTCTGCATATAAGTTAAATAAGCAGGGTGACAATATACAGCCTTGACGTACTCCTTTTCCTATTTGGAACCAGTCTGTTGTTTCATGTCTAGTTCTAACTGTTGCTTCCTGACCTGCATGTAGGTTTCTCAAGAGGCAGGTCAGGTGGTCTGGTATTCCCATCTCTTTCAGAATTTTCCAGTTTGTTGTGATTCACACAGTCAAAGGCTTTGGCATAGTGAATAAAGCAGAAGCAGATATTTTTTCTGGAACTCTTGCTTTTTTGATGATCCAACAGATGGCAAGAGTGAACACTGGGGTATATGTGTCTTTTTCAGTTACAGTTTTCTCAGGGTGTATGCCCAGTCGTAGGATTGCTGGAACATATGGTAGATTTACTCCTAGCTTTTAAAGGAAGGTTCTCCATAGTGAGTGTATCAGTTTACATTTCTACCAACAGAGCAAGAAGGTTTCCTTTTCTCCATACCCTCTCTAGCATTATTAATCTAAAGCCTGTTATTCAGACTGAAGTAAGTCCGAAAGGGAAAAACAAATTTCGTCTATTAATGCATATGTATGGAGTCTGGGAAAATGGTACTGATGTATCCACTTGCAGAGCAGGAATAGCAATGTAGACACAGAAAACAGACTTTGGACACAGCAGGGGAAGGAGAGGGTAGGACATATTGACAGAGCAGCATTGAAATAGACACATTATTATATGTAAAATAGACAGATAGCTAATAGGAAGTTGCTGTCCAACTCAGGGAGCTCAACCCAGTGCTCTGTGATGACCTAGAGGGGTGGAATGGGCTGGGGGGTTGGGGAGAGGTTCGAGAGAGAGGGGACATATGTATACTTATGGCTGGTTCACACTGTTGTATGGAAGAAACCAACACAATATTATAAAGCACTTATCCTCTAATTAAAAATAAATTTAAAAAGTTAAACTGGCAACACCCCCCCCCCCAAAAGAAATACAGGTAATCAATCTTATGATTGGAAGGTATGTCCTCTCTGTTATAAATTCATCAGTACATTAATGGGTAGGTTGATAATAAGTGACAGATCTCTGAAAGAGTTGCAAGTTTGTTTTGTCTCTATATTCTTTAAAGCCCCAAGTATGAAATTTATTGATAAACTCCTTAGTAGCTGATAACTTAGAGACTAAATGTTATCTTGTCATTTCTTAATGCTCCAAGAATTGACTATTTATTTTTGAAAGAACAATTCTATAATTTGGAGGTATTTTACATTTACTTTGGGCAACTAATCCTGTAGAATTTTAGATCACAAAAATATTTTTATGTTAATCTTATGATAATATAGGTGAAGACTAGGAATCCCTAGCATGACTTTGTTAGAAACAAGAATTTTGTTGTCTAGGGAAATTTTATTATATAATGTAGAAATAATTCATCATCAAATTTGTTATGTAATAAGGAATATTTATTTCCTTTTTATGTGAATATGTATATTACATAGTTTATATGAATGTTATTAAACATACCTACCAGAGTATTAAAATATATAAGCTGCATATATTTCTCAGCTTTGTGGTTTCTACAGAAATGTGGTAATAGATTGCTGAAGATTAATTGTTTTCTTGAAATTCATCATATAAATTTTCTTCAGATCCAATGAATTGGATTGAATTGAATCATTCTATCCAATTGAATGATCTTATTTATTTGGATCATTTATTATGATCCAAATAAATTTATTCTCCAAGAATAAATTTATTCTCTAAGTTAACAAAACACTGTTAGACAAAATGGGAATGTGAGCTACTTAACGTATTATGTTTTGAGGATGATAGTCCAGTGGTTAAAGAATCCTAAGTATGGTCTAGTGCTGTTCTCAAAGGAAGGTACATTGAGAGGAGAGAATGTTGTAGAAAGTACCACATTGTTTAGTTATAAAAAGAAACATTGTTCTTTCTCTTTAAGACTGTGAGTGGGGGAGCAAAGCAGCTATTTCTGGTTGAAACAGTTTCACTTAGTGATAGCCCCTCTCAAAGACAGTGATATAGAAAACACTATAAAAATACTGCAGACTTTTCTCTGTATACTTAACACAAATTAAAAAAATAATGGGCAGCATTTTATTGTTTAAATGTACTTACGTACTTTTAAAATCCTTATAATTAAAGTACATAAATACTTTAAAGTATTTTACTAATCTCTGTGCTATGTGCTTAGGCGCTCAGTCATGTCCGACCCTTTGTGACCCCAGGGACTGTAGCCCTCCAGGCTCCTCTGTCCATAGGGATTCTCCAGGCAAGAATACTGGAGTTGCCATGCCCTCCTCCAGGGGATCTTCCCAACCCAAGGATCAAACCCATGTCTCCTGCATTGCAGGAGGGAATGTTAGTTAAACTTACTCTGTGCCTTGGGAAACTAAACTGAGAGCAAGAAAGTAAGTAAATGTGAGATTGGAAAAGCTAAAGCTTTTTTCACAGAGGTCAAGCATTTTTCTCAAAGGGTACTTACTGACAGACTCTTGACTGAAACCTTATCAGGTTTTCTTTAACATTTATTCCTAACAGGTGATACTATTATATTTCAAAAGCAAAGGCAGATGCTAGAAGGAGTGATTTAGAATAGTGGAGATAGACTACTGCAAGTGACACACGAACAGCAAGTGGTGGTGACTGAAAGAAAGAGACAGAAAGGCTATTAGAACTAGATTCAAGGACTTGGTGGGCCTTACCATGAGAGCCTGCACATCCTAGTGAAGCCCCCAAAGTGGTATGTGATCCAGCACGCGTAGAGCACTGAAAATAGTGTTTACCCACTTAAAAGAGACCATAGGGCAGCAAACTAAGGTAAAATGTACTTTTTATATTTAAGAAGGTTAAAAATTAATTATAGACTGGGCCAGAAGAAAACCTAGTTTATTTCCATAAATATGAGTTGTACAGAGACATTATTTGACCCAAAGATATTATTTAAAGCTCAAACAAAGACTATTTATGGAAATAATAATCAAATTCTTCTAAACTCTTAGGGTAACAAATGGGCATCCCAGATGGCTCAGTGGTAGAGTTCACCTGCCAATGCAGGAGATGTGAATTTGATTTCTGGGTGGGGAAGATCCCCTGGAGGAGGATATTGCAACCCACCCTAGTATTCTTGCCTGGAGAATTCCGTGGACAGAGGAGCCTGCTGGGCTATAGTCCATGGGGTCACGAAGGCTTGGACACAACTGAACTGACTGAGCATGTATGCTGCTGCTGCTGCTGCTAAGTCGCTTCAGTTGTGTCTGACTCTGTGGGACCCCAGAGATGGCAGCCCACTCCCTGGGATTCTCTAGGCAAAAATACTGGAGTGGGTTGCCATTTCCTTCTCCAACGCATGAAAGTGAAAAGTGAATGCGAAGTCGTTCAGTCGTGTCCGACTCTTTGCGACGCCATGGACTGCAGCCTACCAGGCGCCTCCATCCATGGGATTTTCCAGGCAAGAGTACTGGAGTGGGGTGCCATTGCATGCATGCATGCATGCAAAATAAAATAAGAATATTTAATAAAATAATAATAGAATAAATGTGTATGTCACTAAGTAGAATTATTACAGGAATTCACAAATGGCTTAGTAGTATAAAGCTGTAGCTTACACTAATAAATCAAGGGAAAATCATGTTCAGGGTTGCATAGTTTATAAGTGACAGACCTAGGTGTTAAACTTAGTTTTGTGATGCAAAAGCTAGCCAGTCATTATCCTTTCCTGGGAAGTGATTTCTTATTCTTACAAATTGAAGTACTTATCCTAAACTTGTTGGAGGTTATCTACTTTGCTGTATCTCCCAGTTTTATCTTTTCTCTAATACTAAAATAACTCCAAGGCAAGAGGCCACACACGCTTCTGAGCCAGTCAAGGTCCTTGACATCATACTTGTCCTTTCATCCTATGAATGTTGACTGAGTGCCTGCTCAGGACCAGCCACTGTGTTAGTATCTGGGGAGACAAAGGTCAATAACAGAGGGTTCCTGACTGGAAAAATTCCTGGTCTATCAATACTTCTGAATGCTGTAATGAACTGTTTTGGGGAGGATATAATTTTTTTCCTTTTAATGCTCATTTTTATTCTGTGTTAGAAAATATAATTTCATGGATTTGATATATTGTTAATTAAAATAAAAGAAGTTAAACTGAGTAAAATATACAAATAAAACATTAATATTACTCTAATGTGGTGAAAACCTTGAAAGGAAATAGATTGGGAAAGATTATATGGTATAATTGGGCAGCTCAGACAGAACAATGTCTTTATGGAACTGAAGTACATGTCCTTATAACTTTTACTTTATAGTTGTATATAGTTATATACATACAGTTATACATAATTATTAGAGAAGGCAATGGCAACTCACTCCAGTACTCTTGCCTGGAAAATCCCATGGACGGAGGAGCCTGGTAGGCTGCAGTCCATGGGGTCGCAAAGAGTCAGACATGACTGAGAGACTTCACTTTCACATTTCACTTTCCTGCATTGGAGAAGGAAATGGCAACCCACTCCAGTGTTCTTGCCTGGAGAATCCCAGGGATGGGGGAGCCTGGTGGGCTGACATCTCTGGGGTCACACAGAGTTGGACACGACTGAAGCGACTTAGCAGCAGCAGCAGCATATATAATTATGTCCTCTAAAGAGATAAAGCATTGTCTGGTCCTTCTGCCACTGAATATCTCTTCTCAAAAGATGATGGAAAATTAAGAACTTAGAAACCTAGAAACGGAGGGGTATTGATTAAGCAATATGTGTGTTAAGCTAATAAAAAACATTGTATTTAATAATGAAATATTAGCTCTGTCACTGAAACCAGGAATGAGTCATCATTACTATATAACTTTTCCCCTGAAAGTTGTAGAGAGTGCTGTTAGATCAAATATGGCAATGAGAGGTAAACAAATTTCAAAGGAGTGTACTTTTTCCCCTCCCTTTTTTCTTTATTCCTGCCCCTTTTTGGTAAGTAAGCTACCTAAGATAATCAAGGGGCAAAACATTTAAAGACAATGAAGAGTTTTAGAAAGTTGTCTGGATGTGAAAGTTAATATGCATTTATCTGTTAAAATGGTTAAAATTCAAAACACTGACAACACCAAATACTGACAAGGATATTGAAAGATAGGAACTCTCATTCATTGCTGGTGGGAATGCAAAATCATACAGCCACTTTGGAAGAAAGGTGAGCAGTTTCTCACAAAACTAAACATATTCTTAACCAGACAATTCAGTCAGCATACTCCTTGGAATGTATGTGTTTCAAAATGAGCTGAAACCTTATATCGACACAAAAACCTTACATGATTGCTTGTATCAGGTTTATTCATAAAGGCCAAAACTTGGAAGCAAACAAGATTTCTGTAAATAGGTGAATGGATTAACTGTGGTATGCTTCTGCTGCTGCTGCTAAGTTGCTTCAATCGTGTCCGACTCTGTGTGACCCCATAGACGGCAGCCCACCAGGCTCCCCTACTGGAGTGGGTTGCCATTTCCTTCTGCAATGCATGAAAGTGAAAAGTGAAAGGGAAGTCGCTCAGTCATGTCCAACTCTTGGTGACCCCATGGACTGCAGCCTACCAGGCTCCTCCATCCAGAAAAGCACAACATGAGATTTGCAAGTTAAGTTTCATGTGGGGCAAAATGAGGACTACAGCCCAGGAGACAGCATTTCAGATAGCTCTTAGAAACTGCTCCAAAGAGTCAGGGTGGAAGCTTAGTATCTGTGTGATTTTGGTGAAGGGGGAACACTTACAATCTAGCACATATTTTTTGCAGGTTTCTGCTAGTCATGAGGAGCAGTCATCACCATGAAAGATTTTAGTGCTTTTCTAGATGTGAGGAGATACAAGAATTGGGCTCATAAAATTGGCTCTTGAGAGTATCTCACTGTCTGAAGACCTGTTCTGCTAGTTTTTCCCAGAGTGCAGAGTGCCTCAATTCTGCTCTCCACTGAGTTCCTTTCGGGACCCAGGGGTCGAGGGGGTGGGTTTGAAAATCAGCAGGTGCAGAAGCTCGTGGTTTAATCCTTGTAGAGGTAGATGGCAAGTGCCTGTGGCAAGTGCCAATTTGTAGAATTTGTAATTGACACCCATACAATGAAACTTTATTCATGGATGAAAATAAATGAGTTATCAAGCCATGAACAGACAGGTAGGAAACTTAAATGTATATTGCTAAGTGAAAAAAACCAGTCTGAAAGTATATACTGTGTTATTCCAACTACAAGACATTCTGAAAAAGGCAAAACAATGAAAACAGTAAAAAAAAAAAAAAAAAAAAATCAACTGCTCGACATTTGGGACTGGGGAAGGGGTGTGAATGAGTGGAGTCTGGGATATTTAGGGCAGTGAAGCTATTCTGTATGATACAGTAACGATGGACACATCAGTATATTGTTTGAAACCCACAGAACTATACAACGTAAGTGGTGAATCCTAATGTAAACTATAGACTTTAATAATAATGTTTCAGTGTTGGTTCATCAGTTGTAACACATGTACCACACTAGTACAAGACACAAATAACGGGAATGTGGGAGAGGAGAGGGGCAAAGGGTATATGAGAACTCTTTGTACTGTCTCATCAACTGTTCCAGAATCCTAAAATGTTCTTTTAAAAAGTCTGTTAAAAATGTCATATGGAAAAATCTGCATCTTTGCCCCTTAGCCATTTTAGGGCATCATCATCTGCTTCCAAATCACTGGAATCTCCAGAGAAGGGGGAGTAGGGGATGACTCACTGGTGTGAGAAAGTATTAGAACTTCATTGATGTGTAATTTTAAAAGAAACCGAAGTTAATTTTTAATTGATTTTTAAAACATGGTTAGGCACTGAGGACATGATCCAGTCTGTGGGTCAGAGACTGTATGTGTGGTGTTGAACTTACGCTGTGGGAAGAGACAGTGAGCTTTCTGTGCTGGGGGCACCTTGGCCAGCCTCATGTGGCTCTATCTTTTAACATATTGCACTTTAAGTATGGGGTTTTGGAGAGTGGGTTATTTTCTGAGTTCTTCAAAGAGGAAGGCACATATGGACAAATAGATGGACTCTCTCTTTCCCAAACCCCTATCCCACACCTTGATATTTTCAGGAAAGGACTCTTTTGTGTATGGAACTGGCACCTTGCTTTAGATGCTGTGTTTTTTGCGTTTGGTGTTTCTTGAAGCTCTTGGCAGAAACTTGTAGCAGTAGGAACTTAATTCAATTCTTTGAGGTCCCTTGAATGGTGGAGTGGATTTTCTGCAGCCTCAGTCAGAGATCTGTCTGCTAATAAAACTAAATGTACGTGGAGGTCAGGATCCCAGTAGTAGGTAGGGTGGGGGAGGTGTTTGGGGATGGCTTGCCACATGATTACTTTTCAGTATTGGTCATCATAATACTTGTCTCCTGATCCTTTGGACATTAACCCTCCCTCCTCCTTTGATTTCAGTTCAGTTTCTCAGTCACATCCGACTCTTTGCAACCCCATGGACTGCAGCACACCAAGCCTCCCTGTCCATCACCAACTCCCAGAGTTTACTCAAACTCATGTCCATTGAGTCAGTGATGCCATCCAACCATCTCATCCTCTGTCGTCCCCTTCTCCTCCTGCCTTCAATCTTTCCCAGCATCAGGGTCTTTTCAAATGAGTCAGCTCTTCCCATCAGGTGGCCAAAGTATTGGAGTTTCAGCTTCAGCATGAGTCCTTCCAATGAATATTCAGGACTGATTTCCTTTAGGATGGACTGGTTGGATCTCCTTGCAGTCCAAGGGACTCTCAAGAGCCTTCTCCAACACCACAGTTTAAAAGCATCAATTTTTTGGCGCTCAGCTTTCTTTATAGTCCAACCCTCACATCTATACATGACTATTGGAAAAACTATAGCCTTGACTAGATGGACCTTTGTGGAAAAGTAATGTCTCTGCTTTTTAATATGCTCTCTAAGTTGGTCATAACTTTCCAAGGAGCAAGAGTCTTAATTTCATGGCTGCAGTCACCATCTGCAGTGATTTTTGGAGCCCCCCGCCGCCCCCCGCCAAATAAAGTCTGCCACTGTTTCCACTGTTTCCCCATCTATTTCCCATGAAGTGATGGGACTGGATGCCATGATCTTCATTTTCTGAATGTTGAGCTTTAAGCCAACTTTTCACTCTCCTCTTTCACTTTCATCAAGAGGCTTTTTAGTTCCTCTTTACTTTCTCCCATAAGGGTGGTGTCATCTGCATATCTGAGGTTACTGATATTTCTCCCAGCAATCTTGATTCCAGCTTGTGCTTCATCCAGCCCAGTGTTTCTCATGATGTACTCTGCATATAAGTTATAAAGCAGGGTGACAATATACAGCCTTGATGTACTCCTTTTCCTATTTGGAACCAGTGTGTGTTCCATGTCCAGTTCTAACTATTGCCTCTTGACCTGCATACAGATTTCTCAAGAGGCAGGTCAGGTGGTCTGATATTCCCATCTCCTTCAGGATTTTCCACAGTTTATTGTCATCCACACAGTCAAAGGCTTTGGCATAGTGAATAAAGCAAAAGTACATGATTTTCTGGAACTCTCTTGCTTTTTCGATGATCCAGTGGATGTTGGCAATTTGATCTCTGGTTCCTCTGCCTTTTCTAAAACCAGCTTGAACAACTGGAAGTTCACTGTTCATGTACTGTTGAAACCTGGCTTGGAGAATTTTGAGCACTACTTGACTAGTATGTGAGGTGAGCGCAATTTTGCGGTAATTTGAGCATTCTTTGGCATTGCCTTTCTTTGGGATTGGAATGAAAACTGACCTTTTCCAGTCCTGTGGCCACTGTTGAGTTTTCCAAATTTGCTGGCATATTGAGTGCAGCACTTTCACAGCATCATCTTTCAGGATTTGAAATAACTTAAATGGAATTCCATCACCTCCACTAGTTTTGTTCATAGTGATGCTTCCCGAGTTCCACTTGGCTTCACATTCCAGGATGTCTGACTCTAGGTGCGTGATCAAGCCATCGTGATTATCTGGGGTGTGAAGATTTTTTTTGTACAGTTCTTCTGTGTATTCTTGCCACCTTGTTAATATCTTCTGCTTCTGTTAGGTCCGTACAATTTCTGTCCTTTATTGAGTCCATCTTTGCACGAAATATTCCCTTGGTATCTCTAATTTTCTTGAAGAGATCTCTAGTCTTTCCCATTCTATTGTTTTCCTCTATTTCTTTGCACTGATCACCGAGGAAGGCTTTCTTATCTCTCCTTGCTATTCTTTGGAACTCTGCATTCAAATAGATATATCTTTCCTTTTCTCCTTTGCTTTTGGATTCTCTTCTTTTCACAGCTATTTGTAAGGCCTCCTCAGACAGCCATTTTGCTTTTTTGCATTTCTTTTATTTTTTCCTTTGATTTAAGGTAAGGTTTGTCATAGGGAGGAGCTTCTCTGGTGGCTCAACTGTAAAGAATCTGCTTGCAGTGTGGGAGACACAGGTTCCATCCCTGGGTCGGGAAGATCCCCTGGGCAAGGAAATGGCAACCTGCTCCAGTTTTCTTGCCTGGAGAAGCCAGTGGACTGAGGATCCTGGTGGGCTATAGTCTGTGGTGTCACAAAGAGTTAGACAGAATAGTGTCATAGTCACCATGGGAACACCTCCGTACCCCCTATTATAATGCAAATTTTAATCCTTGATTGAAGTGACAATTTCTGTTCTTCAGAAAGGGAAAGATCATTTAGCACTGCTATGCTATCTGATTATTGTTTGGTTTTGGACAGCATCTGTCAGGTCTTCGTTTAATCATTTCACTCTTTCCCTCTCTCCTTCCCTCCCTTTCCTTCCTGACTCCCTTATTTTAAGTTTGATTTTTAAGTGTCATTCCCAACTTGATAGTAAAAGTAATTGGATGCTTCTCAGAGAATGGTACAGGCTTTTAAAAATAGTTGTATGTCAAAATATTGGTAATTAAAAGAATGAAACATGTTAGTATTGAAATAAAACTATCTCAGAATTTTAATTTGTTTCAAATTTTCTGTGGCCTACATCCCTGAACATCCACATGCTCTAACTTCCTCCATTCCACCTTCCAGTGGACCTTACTTGGAAAGTAAGTCCGTGTATTTGGGTGAACAGTGCATTGGAAGCTGAGCATATACTCTCTGCTTGACTTCAGTAACCCGCATCCCTTGCTTTTTCCTGCTGTGCTGGGCCAAGTGAATCAGTCTTTCCACATTTGATCACTCCTGTCTTCAGGTTTATTACTGGCAGGTGCTGCCGCATGTTTGCCTGTGTGAATTGTTGTTAAAACTTAGCTTTCAATGTATTGGTACTTGCTTGGTCTGGGTGCCTAATATTGGATATTCCTTTTTATTGGGTGATAAGTTATGGAATTATGGTGATTGTTTCCGATGTGCCAGGTACTGTGCCAAATGCTGTGAAGTCTATAAAAATGCAACTCTTTTACTTTTTTAAAGATTCTTAACTTTGATTTCCCCACAGATATGCTTTTCTTTTTTGTTATTTGCTAGCATCCATTTGTGAATGCTCATGTCCTGTTACTCAGTTGCTAACTCTGTATTTCCAGGTTCTGAGCTAAAATGAACTTTCACACTTACTTCAAGTGTAATTACAAAGAATCAGGAAAAAACATTATTGTGTTCTTTTTATTTTTACTTTTGAATGCTCAGACAAAGCATGATTCAGATGACTAGCAGTGTCTGTGGGAATTTATACTCTATTCCTTGGTGGCTCAGACAATGAAGAGTCTACCTGCAGACTCAGACACAGTTTTGTGCAGGAAACCTGGGATCAATCCTTGGTTCAGGAAGATCCCCTGGGTAAGGGAAATGGCTACCCACTCCAGAATTCTTGCTTGGAGAATTCCATGGACAGAGAAGCCTGGCAGGCTACAGTCCATGGGGTCACAAAGAGTCAGACATGACTGAGCAATTAACACTTTCACTTTCACTAACCTCCCTTCAGTCTCTAGAGCCCATTGTTTTCCTAGAAATGTATTGCATGTTCACAGATAATGGAAATAAATGTGTTATTTACTTGTTCAATTGCCTTCTCCTGACATGGATATTTTTACTTTAAAATGGAGTGGAGGAAGGAATGTGAAAAATTATGTCACAGTATGGATATAAATAAAGGCCATTCTATTAAAATTTATTTAACTTGTGTAGACATCACATTTATTGGGTGTCAAAATTCTAGGAATTTTGACCCATGCACAGATTCGTGAAAACACCACAGTCAGCACACAGAGTGATTCTATCTTTCTAGAAAAACTCTTCTTTGTAGTTAGACCTTCCCCTGTCACTGACACCTGGTGACCGCTGATCTATTCTGTCTCTAGGCTGGCTCTTTAAGAATGTCATACAAATGGAATCATAACCTTTTGAGACTATCTTCTTTCAGCATACTGCCTTTGAGATTCATCCAGTTTTTATATGTATCACTAGTTCTTTTCTATCGCTTAGTGTAGTATTACATAATATGGATGTTCTATGGTGTGCTTTTTCATTCATCCATTGAATGCCATTTGGGTTGTTTCCAGTTATGAGTCATTTTAAATAGAACATTCATGTACAGGATTTTTTGTAAACACTAGGTTTTCATTTCTCTCACGTCCAGGAGAGTGATTGCTGTGTCATACGATAAATGTGTATTTAACTTTATGAGACATTTCCAAGCCATTTTCCAGAGTGGCTGTACCATTTTGCATTCCACCAACAATGCCTGAGACTTGTGTGTGTTCTGCATCCTCATCAACACTTGGTATTGTCCGTATCTATTTTAGTCATTGTAATAGGTGTATAGTGATCTCATTTTGCTCTTAATCTATATATCCCTAGTGGTGTTAGAGGTTGAAGAGCTTTTTGTGTGCTTATTTGCCTTTTGCTGATCCTCTTTAGTGAAATGTCTATTTAAGTTGATTTTTTAAAAATTGGCTTGTTTTCTTATTGTTGAATATTCAGTTATTTATGTATTCTATATATAAGTTCTTTGTCTAATGTAAGTTGTGAATATTTTCTCCCAAACTGTAGTTTGTCCTTTCATTCTCTTAATGGTGTATTTTATAATTTCTTATTTCAATAAAGTCCAATTTGTCAATATTTTTTCTTTTATGGATTGTTCCTTGGTGTCTTATCTAAAAACTTGTTTCCTAACTCCAGATCATGAAGATATTCTCCTGTATATATTTTGGGTGTGTAAGTCTTACAGATTCTCTTTTCTAATTAAAGCTCTTTTTTATTTTGAGCTAAATTTTGCTAAAGGTATAAGGTTTTAACATACATATGTCCAATTACTCAAAGATCATTTGTTGAAAGAGACTATCTGCTGTCTATTTAATTTTAACCTACATCACAAATGCTTTCTTCATGTTTGTGTGGCTTTCTTTCTAGACTTTCTGTTGTGTTTTGTCAGCCTGTGTGTCTGTCCATTTATCAGTGCCGTGTTGCTTTGATTAATGTAGTTTTAGAGTAAGATTGAAATCAAAGAGCTTTCTCTTCTTTTTCAAAATTGTTTCTATTTTTGCTGTTTTGTCTTACTGTGTATTTTATAATTAGCTTGTATATAGATACAAAAATTCTGCTAGAATTTTGACTGGAAGTGTGTTAAATATATGGATCAATCTGAGAGGAACTGACCTTTTTACTGTGTTTAGTCTTCTCATCCATGAACATTGTATGCCTCTTCATTCATTTAAGTCTTTTTTTATTTCTTTTATCAGTGTAATGTGGGTTTCAGAAAATAAATTCTGTGTACAGTTTGAAGATATTATACCCAAGTAGTTCATCTTTGTGGTATTAAAATTTTTTTCTTGGCTACTATGTAGAATTTTTTTTTTTTATGAAAGAAAATGTAAAAGGTATTTTCCTTCTAATTTCTGTGCATTAAGAGACCATTTTCCTGCTCCTGGACCCTGAACTACAGGGCTGGGTCTCTCTTTGCATCTGTTGTCTGCTTCTGAGTTTGGGACTGTCTTAAGTCCTGGCTGGGGTGTACTGAAGGAGAGGTTAATTCACTGCCAGTTCAGTGGTACTTTGAATTCTGGTCTTCTTCAGTCCACTTACACCAGTTTACTCTGAGTCTTCACATTGTTTTTTCATACATCCTGTCCAAGTTTTATAGTTGTACTCTGTTCGAGAGATAGGGTAGTGTGTGCTTACCTGATCTTTCCTGCAACTGGAAGAACTATCTCTTTTGCAGTGATTGTAGTTATCTTTTTAATCACATATCTAATTTTGTTTGTTATTAGGGAATCCACCGATGTGTTGAGATCTTGTAACATTTCTTCCTCGTTTACTCCCTGTAGAAAAACTATGGTACTCTTTTCTTAACTCTGAATATCCAATGCCTATTTGTAGTCTTAAAGTATTTATTGAAGTATTTTTAGTTTGAGTATTTGAAGTTGAACATGTGATGCCAAAGTGACATATTTATGACAGTTTTCCTTAAAGAGCAGTCATGAAAAATTATATTTGAGTTATTTAAGACTGATTAGGCTGGCAGCCTTGGCAAACTGTAGAGAGAATTAAAGAATTAATATTTAAAAAACAAATCTGTGTATATGAAACAAATCATGGAAAATGTTACACATTAAAAAAATTTTTACACAAATGATAATGAGATGTAGAGGCAGGTACTTTAAAGAAGGAATGCTGCTGCTGCTGCTAAGTCACTTCAGTCGTGTCCGACTCTGTGCGACCCCATACATGGCAGCCCACCAGGCTCCCCCGTCCCTGGGATTCTCCAGGCAAGAACACTGGAATGGGTTGCCATTTCCTTCTACAACGCATGAAAGTGAAAAGTGAAAGTGAAGTCGCTCAGTCGTGTCCGACTCGACTCTTAGCGACCCCATGGACTGCAGCCCACCAGGCTCCTCTGTCCATGGGATTTTCCAGGCAAGAGTACTGGAGTGGGTTGCCATTGGTAGATTTCCTTAATTTGCATAGGAGTCTCAGATTTTACTTTTTCTTTACTGCAGATTTATCATCTATCCAGAAATTCTGCAGTGAGAGCACTAACAATTTTTGTGTTGAAATTAGAGCAAATACATTTTCTTTTAAATTTGTTGGCCAATTTGGTGTTTAAAGTTTGCTTTCATTATAATGAGCAGAAGCCAACATAACCATAGATTTCTGACCTTATCTCTGATAATAATCGATCCTTCAGTGTAAATTTTATTAATTCTGTAGCCAAGCATAGGAGAAGGCAATGGCACCCCACTCCAATACTCTTGCCTGGAAAATCCCATGGACGGAGGAGCCTGGTAGGCTGCAGTCCATGGGGCCGCTAAAAGTCGGACACGACTGAGCGACTTCACTTTCACTTTTCACTTTTCTGCATTGGAGAAGGAAATGGCAACCCACTCCAGTGTTCTTGCCTGGAGAATCCCAGGGACAGAGGAGCCTGGTGGGCTGCCATCTGTGGGGCTGCACAGAGTTGGACACGACTGAAATGACTTAGCAGCAGCAGCAGCCAAGCATAATAATTTAGGAGTAAAATTATATAGTTTCAGTTTCAATATGGGTTTCCCCAGAAACTGAGGCTATTTAGTAACATTTATATCTGTTAGAACAGTTCTTGCTTGGTGGGGGAAAGGAAAAAGGAGGGGTCAGTTATCTCACAGGGAAACAAAATACTCAGTGACTTTTTCAAAAGTGAGCAGAGTCCTCCATATTTCCTCCTGCTTTTCTTGGAAGAAAAGTGTACCTTAGTTCAAAAAATATAACTGAAATATCTTAAAGACTAGCTGACAAAATACTCAGTTATGCTCGTTTTGATGAAGGATAAGCATCTGAAGGGAGGAATGGGTAGATGGTCTTGATGAAATGAAAGCGCATAGACTCTGGGATCAGAAAGATCCCATACAGGATTTATATGGACATTTTTATCTTTCAGGTGAGCTCATGAAGGTATTAGACTGATAAGTTGCACAATAAAAAGTAATAGGCCAAGTAGTGATTATATGAGTTTCTTACTTCATGTTCCTGAGAACACTGACCATGTTATTTAGCATCTGTAGTCATCTAGGTCTCCTAAGGACACAGAAAGCACACACTAAGTTAATGGGTAATTTATTATAACACAAATGATTATTTATATTTAATATAATATCAAGAATTATTAACTAAGATAGATGAGTAACTATAACATGTAAGGAAACACTGCCTAGTGTCCTAGGGCAGGAGGAGAGTAACCAAGGATGAATAGACTCTCAAAGGGCTCAGACCTCCTTGAAGATGTGGATCAGTCCCCAGAGAGCAGAGAAGCTTGTTGGGTTAGCCAGTCTAGAGCTGCTCTGCAGTTTCTGGATAAGCAGTAGACCACCTTCCACAGTGTAGGCATAGAACAGACGTGAACTTGCCGTGGGAGTCTTAAGTACTGGAGGTAAAAGTGGCAGAAGTCCTTCCCAGTGTGTGAGATAATGGGAACCGGGATGATGGGGCTGGTGAAGTTGAAGGGATGTAGAGGAGTCACTGCTCAGTATGACCTTCTGGATCACAAGTAACTGTGTGTGGGCCATGAAGGGCCTTGCCTAGGAAGTGAAGACACCAGTACCACAGGCAGAAGCCCTTTAGAGCATTTGGTATGTGGGGGCTCTCAGAAAGGTTATTTCTAGGAAGCAGCAGCAAGATCATGGGGAATAGTGATGCATGCCCCTGACTGAGGCAAGGTCTACCAGATGTCCTTACCCAGCAGCAACATGTAGTAGATTCGGGCTAGGAATTCTAGGAAGCCCCTTACTTTTTAGTGTCCTAGTGCCCTGTCTATGAAAGGTTAACATCATATCTACTTTAAAGGAGGAGTGCTTAGAGGAATTTCATTGTTTATCTCAGGGCCTTCTTTGGAGCATTTGGGACCAAGAGGCAGTAAGTTGATAACTCACATATCATCTGTTCTAGGGGTTATACCAGCATATCAAATCTAGAGATTATGCAAAATGTGAACTTCATACTCATTTTGCCTTGCATACAATTTCTTGTCTTCTGTAGTAACTATTTATAAAACTGATGAGAACTGAAATCTTAACAATGGTATACGAAAGACTTGCTGAACTTTGATCATAACATCCTTTAAATCTGCTGTAAGCTATTTAGTTTTGCATCATCTGGTCTCAAGTTCATCATGGGTGTCTTGGAGAGGGTATTTTAGGTTGTAGTATAAGTGGAGAAGCTGCAGGTCCATCCCTCCCTCTCTGTTACCCCTTATCATCCCCCTCTTCTAGCTTGCCTAACAGACTTCAGCCAGCAGGGAGCCAACATTGATGATGCTTGGTGATGCCTGCACATGAAAGGGCTTTCAGGTACACTGATTACTCTACCTGTGACTGATGACATCACCTAAATTGCTAGAAGCAATGCTCTATTTTCCTTCTAGTCTTGTAAACAGCGCTGAGTTTTAGAACCTTAATGTGAAGTACTAGATGTGAAAGGATTTAATTAACTTTTTTCCATCAGACGGTTTTATTAACTAAACACCTTTCCTTCTTTTTGGAAGGCCAGCAACTTTACCTGTTATCACACAGATACCTGTCTCCTGTAAAATTTTAGGAGATTGGTTGCCTGGGCAGAAGCCCAACCTTTATCTTTTTTTTTTTTTTTTAAGGTTTTTATTTAATTATAATTTTGTTAATGCTACTTTATTAAAAATATCCATTCTAGAAAGTAGAAGATATTAATAAGCAAAAGTAAGGTAGAGACATTCTCTTATCTAGAGGTTATCTCCATTTACCCTTCAATATGCGGAATTTAAGATCTGTTTATGTCCACACACATTTGTTTTTATGCAAATAAAATGCTGTTTATGCTGGTTTATCAGTTGCTATTTTTTTCTGTTAATGCTTTTAACCTTCCCATGTCAATACATTTTCATTTTCCATAATACCCAGTCCATTCTCACAATGGTTCAGTCACCTCTAAATCATTTATAGGTACTTTGTTCTAACTAGGACCTACTCTGGGACTTTGCCATGCATCTGGTTATGTCCTGTAAACTCCTCCACTCATGACACTGACTTTTGAAAGAAGCAGGTCATTTGTCCAACAAAATATTGCACTTTCTGGATTTTTCTGTTGCTTCCTTGTGGTGGCGTAAGCTTGTTCTTAAATCCTGTATGGAAAAGTTAGATCTAGCCAATATAGGTTGAAGTTAAGTGGTTTTTGACTAAAATATATTTGTCATATGAAATCATAGCATGTCACATTAGGAAGCACAAGCTCAGGCTCAATTTTCTTAAAATGCAATCCTGGAGAGAGTTAATTTAACTGGGAGATGGTAATTGGGCAGTCTACCCTCTCCAGATACAAGAAGGGTTTAGAAGATATTTGCATGGTAAATTTAATAAAATATAATCAATGGAAATGATTAGTAATAATGCCATGAAAAAAAATTAAGTGGCATTTAATTCATTTTAATTTGCTAGGCCCTAAGGGAATTGCATATTTTTATCAGAAGTAAAAAGTGTCATTTCCCTTTTGTAATGTCTTCTCTGTTGCCCTCTTTCTCTCTTTCTCTGTGTATATGTGTATAATGTGCATAATCCTCTTCTGTTGAAAATTCTTCAGTGTATTTCAAAGTACTGTGTCACTTTTTAAAAAACTAAGTTCTCATTTTAGTATGTTATTATAAAGGAGTAACTTTAAAAGAAGCATCTAAGGTAGTTTCCCTTTCAGAATAAACATATTTGATTACTTGATATGTGGAAGCAACTTTCCCCTAGGGATGAAGATGAGAAGAGTCCTAGAAGGAAGTGGGCTTAGTGAAGACTGGTAACTGTGATAAGTATTCTTCACAATTCACTGTTGTTTGTATTGGCTCTTGCTGTTGGCATTGGCTTAGGAGGCTTAAAAATTCATATTCTTGGCTTTTCTAAACAATATCGGGTCTTCATTACTAGTCCTTATTGGGTGGGGAAGGGATTTGTGAGTTTACCAATGTCTTTCACTTTTATGTATAAATGGTATTGACTTAAGAAGAAAACACTCCAGCAACCCAAGGCAGGGAGGGTGGAGAAGGCGGTGGAGTGAAAGGGGATGTCTTTGAACAATCATACTCTGTTTAGGGAGTTTAAATTCCCTTGTGATTCCTGGGGAGTTTAAGTACCTGCGCTGTGTATGTAACTGATCTCCAGTTAGTCCTACTCTTTCTCTTCCCTTCATCTCTGACTGCATTGTTCAAGAGTGTGCACTGACTGAACAGTGGAATTTGCCAAGTAGTATGAAATTTGCTGGGTCATCACCATACCGAAACTGAAGGGTCACTGAATGTCAGAATTCTAAGTATGGCATTGTACAATTTTTAAGGATGTCTGCATTTCCCTGATTTTTGTCTCTCCTACCTACCTCACCCCATGCCCTCAAATCACCTGAAATGAATTTGCATACTTCTGAAAATTCTTACCAGGACTGTCCCCAGGTATAAGATACCTCTCAAACTCAAAGATATTCTCTCTACCCTTCACATGTGGCCTTTAGACAAGTGTACTTTTCTTTCTTTTCTTTTTAATTTTAGTGAATCTTCTTTCTTTTTTATTTTTTTAAATTATGAAAGTATGATAACACATTTACAGGAGACTTGGAAAATATAGAACAAAGTTGTATATAGTTCCACTATATATTATAATTATTTTTTAAGTAGATAAAGATTTTTAGTTGAAGTTTCAATATAAAACTCTCAATACTTAATGAAATGAATAGACAGAAAAGTAGAAGGATGTAGTAGACCTGAGAGGTACTATGAACCAATTTAACATAATTAGGATTTATATGATTTTCACACAACCAGCAGGATTCAAATTCTATTCTATAAACTATAGAATAGTTTATAGAATAAACTATAGTCTATTCTAGACTATAAACCAGGAGACACTGGAACATATCCAGGGACATAAAACAATGTGCAAATTTTTCATAGTCTAAAGGTATTGAAATCATACAGAGTCTGTTCTCTTATCACTATAGAATTATGTTAGAAATCAATATCAAAAGATATTTGAAAATAACCACATATTTTCAAGTGCAAGAAAGATTTTACCAAGAGAGATTTTGACTTAGCCATTGAAAGCCTCAATATAGCTAAAAGACTGAAAAGACACAGCGGGTGATGGCAGAGAAGAAAGCATTTAAATGAGAAATTAATATCAAAATGAGAAATTAATATCAAAGCAACTTAAAAAAACTCACAGAAATTAAATGTCCACTTTTAAATGATGGGTATATCTAAGAAACCGTAACAAGGAAAATTAGAAAATATTTGTAATGGAATGAAAATGAAAAGAGAATTTATCAGAATTTGTTGCGTGTAGCTGATACTATGTTGTAAATAAGAAAAAAATTTTGAAGACAAATTAACATGTGATACAGTATTACTAACTAAAGTCCAGATTTGGTTCAGATCTCACAGCATTTTATCTTAGTGTCCATTATTTGTTTTCATATCCTATTCAGGATTCCATATTGTATTTAGTTGCATTGAGCAGCTTCAGTTGCAGTTTTCTTTTATCTTACATCTATGGAATTATTACTTAGGTATGCATAATTTAAGCCTTATAATGACATTAAGAATAGGTACTATAGGTGCTGTGATAATCAGGATACACATGAGAAGGTTGTGTGTGGTTCTACTTCAGTTTTGAGGGACTTTTTCCTTTCAAAGAGATTGGCACATTAAAAAGGCAGACAACTCTTGCTTGATAGAGAGAGTCCTGCTGTTACTTTATTCAGATTTATTCCTGTTCTAGATATGTGTGACCTAGTGCTTGTAAATCGAATACCATCTAATTTGGGGAGGTCCTAACTATGGTTGAGTAATTAAATAACATTATTATATATAAATAACATATAGAAGCTGTTTTAACTATCTTGCAGAACCTTTCATAACATGAATTTTAACACACACACACACACGACTTTGCCTTCCAATGCAGTTAGAAGTGAGGGTTGAATCCCTAGTTTGGGAGCTAAAATCCCACTTGCCTCCTGGCCAAAAAACCAAAACGTAAAACAGAAGCAGTATTGTAAAAAATACAATAAAAACTTTGAAAATGGTCTGCATCCAAAAAAAAAAAGAAAAATCTTAAAAGAAAGACTCAAGAATGGGAGGAATTGAGAGAGTAGCGCTGAATTATATGCATTACCACATGTAAAATAGATAGCTAATGGAAAATTGACAAGAATGGGAGGAATTGAGAGAGTAGCGCTGAATTATATGCATTACCACATGTAAAATAATAGCTAATGGAAAATTGCTGTGTAATACAGGGAGCTCACCTGGGTGCTCTGTGACAACCTAGAGGGGTGCGATGGGGTGGGAGATGGGAGGGAGGTTCAAGAGGGACAGGACGTATGTCCCTCATCCATGTCCCAGACCTATGGCTGATTCATGTTGATATAAGATAGAAACCACTGCAACACTGTAAAGCAATTATCTTCCAATTAAAAATAAAAAACCCAAGCACACAAATCTTTAATTTGTAATTGGAAATTGCTTTTATAATAAATGAGCCTCAAGATTTTCATACTTTGTAATGCTTTGGAAAGGAAAATACTTCTGGCCTTACTGGTTTTTATGATAAGCAATATGATACTAATCTCAGCCTGCTATCCTGCTTATAAAATAGGCACTGATGCTTGCTTAGTTGCTGAATGTTTCCTCATACAAATGTCTGTCTTATTCTGTGAAATACCAGGATTCCTTTTTTCTTTTTATTCCTCATCACATGTAGATCCATTAATATTGGAAGAGACTTTTCACATAGAACTTAACATGAAAGCTGTAAAAACAAAAATCTGTCAAAGTACAAGACACTTCCTAATCAATCACTAATGATTTGAACTATAAGGATCTGATTTAAGAAGATGAATTAGCATAAAATATTAACATAAAAGTCTCTCATTTGTTTTTCTCTAGCGTTTTCCAGCAAAATGAAATATATGGCAAAATTACATACATGTGAAAATTCTTGAAATTAAGTCTTGTTAGCTAAAGTAGATCACATTTGTAAAAGGTTCAGTTTTGGTGGTTCTGGAGATCTAAGATGGTATAAGTCCCTTCTTTCTTACTTTAATATTTTGAGGAAAAAGCCAAAACCTTTCCTGAAAAGGATTTATAAACCACTATTATGTAGGAGGGTTTTGTTCCAGCTGTAAAAAGAGTTCCATTTATTTCTACAATTTAAGTAGTGTGCAAGTCACCTTAGAAAGGGATAAACCGGGTATTTCAAGAGATTTCAATCATATTCTACTTAGAGGTACATCTGGCTTATTAGGGTAAACAAATATTTCTGCTTCTTGGTGGGGGTTTCTAGGAGCATATTATCTCTGGATTGTTTTTATAATTAAGGGGCAGAAGATAAATCGGTGATTCTTTTTACCCCAGGCTGAGTAGTGACCCCTAATAGGAAATTCCATGGAGTTGTGTGGTGGGAATGCCCATGGGTGGGGACCGCGGGATGAGCTTCCCCTGGAATGTCTGCCCTGGGGAAAGGTCCCAGAGGAGGAGGCCATGGAAGGGGTTAACCTTGGGGTGGAGCAGCTAGGGGTCACTTAATCTGTCCAACTTTGCAGGCAAGAGTTTTTAAAGGGCTGGATCTTCACAGAGAAAGAGTACATGCTCAAAAATGTTCTCTCCATATGAGCATTAGTTGAAAAATGGAGGCTTCAAAAATTTAAATGTTACTAGAAGTCTTATTGAGCTCTAATAACTTTTAAGTGACTTGAAATGGGAATTTCCGCCCCCCTCATGACATAGTGCTTGTTAAGATACTTGACATATATAATTTTAATACGTAGTGTTTAGTTTTGTTTCTGTGTGGTTGTTGTTCACTCGCTAAGTCGTGTCTGACTTTTTGCAATTCATGGACTTCAGCATGCCACACTTCACTGTCTTTCACTGTCTCCCAGAGTTTGCTCAAACTCATGTCCATTGAATCAGTGATGCCATCCAACCATCTCATCCTCTGTTGCCCCCTTCTCCTGCCCTCAATCTTCCCCAGCATCATGGTTTTTGCCCAGTGAGTTGGCTCTTTGCATCAGGTGGCCAAAGTATTGGAGCTTCAGCTTCAACATCAGTCCTTCCAATGAATACTCATGGTTGATTTCCCTTAGGTTGACTGGTTTGATCTCCTTGCTGTCCAAGGGACTCTCAAGAGTCTTCTCCAACACCACAGTTTGAAAGCATCAATTCTTTGGTGCTCAGCCTTCTTTATGGTCCAACTCTCACATCCATACATGACTACTAGAAAAACCATAGTTTTGACTAGACAGACCTTTGTTGGCAAAGTGATGTCTATGCTTTTTAGAATGCTGTCTAGTTTTGTCATAGCTTTCCTTCCAAGAAGCAAGTGTCTTCTAATTTCATGGCTGCATTTACCATCTGCAGTGATTTTGGAGCCCAGGAAGAGAAAATCTGTCACTGCTTCCACTTTTCCCCCATCTATTTGCCATGAAGTGATAGGACCATATGCTGTGATCTTAGCTTTTTCAATGTTGAGTTTTAAGCCAGCTTTTTCACTGTCCTCTTTCACCCTCATCAAGAAGCTTTTTAGTTCCTCTTCACTTTTTTTTTGCCATTAGAGTGGTATCATCTGAAAAGAAGGAAAGGTAGTTGTTTTAAATAGAAAAGAAAAGGGAATGGTACTTTTGGAGTAGAAGGACCTGAGCTAGGCCTTCAGGTGTGGAAATACCATTTATCTGGTCTGATGGGTACTGTGCCTCTCCTATAGTCAGGAAAGTGGAGAAGCTGCCTTGGGAGTGTATCTGTGATCCAGGAGTCACAGTGACATCACTGTAAACAGCTCAGAAACCACTCTGGGCATGTTACCTTCATCCCAGGAAAAAAAAAAAAAAGTCCCATGCTTTGCTTTTTTTATATGCATGAGATTAGTTACTGGACACTGGGTTGCTGCAGCAGTGTCTCACAGCCTTGCTTAGCTCACTTTCTTCTTCCTAATCTCATGCTTGTATATCTTATTAGTAGACCACTAGTTGCAGGGGAGCCTGGAAAAAGAAATGTGACTGGTTTGGGCCTATATTATATAGGAAGGCACACAGGAAGAAAGTTGGCATGGAGACTTTTTCCTCCAAGAAAACTGGCATGGAGCACCCATCCACTATATTCATCATACCATTAATCCCATTAAAAAATAAGCATGGCAGTGGAGAAGACCTTGTTGTTTTTCTATGATCACATTTCCTGATCTTCCTCACCTCCAACCCTCCTTAAAATATCACCTGCAGCCTTTCTGGGCTGGTGTCCTGTGGAAGATTTTCCAACCTTTCCTGTCCAGTGTTTTCAGCAGATACATATATATAATTGACAACATTTTTTCCTAATAATAACTTAATTACTAAGAAACTGCCGTCATAATATGTTTCTGACTACTAGATGTAATCTGTTTTCAGTTATTATGTTTGTTCATTTTTTCTTCCCATTTTATTAAGATTTAATTAACATACAGCTCTGTATAAGTTTAAGGTGTGCAGTGTAATGATTTGACTTACATATATCATGAGATGATTACTAACAAGATTACTGAGCATCCATCATCTCATTTAGATACAAAATAAAAGAAAAAATATTCTTTGGTTCTGATGAGAACTCTTGGGATTTGTTCTCTTAACAACGCTCACACATAACATAGAATAGTCTTATAGTGATCGTATAGTACATTACATCCTTAGTACTTTTTTCTCTTATAACTGAAAACTTGTACCTTTTGGCCACCTTCATCCAATTCTGCCCCCCTCCCACCCCTACTTCTGACAACCACTAAGGTTTTCTTTTAACCATGCCATTAGGGGACTTTTTAGGGGATAAATACTTTAAATATTTGATTATACTTTTTGTAGTTATACTTTTTTGTTTTTTAATTTGGGAGGTTGGATATTATAGCAAATGGAGCAAGGGATGCTAGAGCTAAACTCTAGTTCTTAATCCCAAAGTACCTGAAAAAAGTTAGCAATATAACTCTAGGAGAGTGTCCTAAATCTCAGGGAGAGTGTTCTGCAGTATTCTATTTTCAAAGGCAAGCTGCAGAGAATAAAGTGTGTACATATAATATAAACATATATTTATATGTATCTTATTTCTGAATGGAAAGTAATTGAGGTATGAATTTTCCTGGAGATTTCTGATGGGTGTTATCTTTTGGAGAGTACTTTATAAGGCAACCGTTCCAGTTACATAAAAGTATGGAAAAGAAGGAAGTTATTTTTAAGCTAGAATTGTGTCTTTTGGCAGTTGTTTCTAGGTCAGGTGCCTAAAACTGTCAAAAGCTGAATTGGTTACTAGAGGGAAGTAGAGTGACCTCCAAAACTTTCCCTTAATGACCGATGTGTGTTATACAAGCCGTGTTTTATTTTCTGAAGTTCCTTGTGTAGACTTTCCATTTTTTTTCTTTACTTATCTTCTTAAAACTTTTTACGCTTAGTGAGCAAATACAAAATACCAGTTTATAAGCTAAAAGAAAAAATTGACTGAAGAATCTTTGGTTCATGTTTAATTATAGAAAATTTATATTCATTTTTATCTTGACATTTGTATTTTTATCACCTTCATCTGTTTCTTCTCAATGTATTTGAGTATAAGAAAAAAAACCTGATAGGCTGAAAAAAGACAGCTCACTGTTTTGGAATTATTCAGTTCAGTTGCTCAGTCGTGTCTGACTCTGCGACACCACAGACTGCTGCACACCAGGCCTCCCTGTCCATCACCCCTCCTGGAGTTTACCCAAGCTCATGTCCATTGAGTCGGTGATGCCATCCAACCATCTCATCCTCTGTCGTCCCCTTCTCTTCCTGCCCTCAATCTTTCCCAGCATCAGGGTCTTTTCAAATGAGTCAGCTCTTCGCATCAGATGGCCAAAGTATTGGAGTTTCAGCTTTAGCATCAGTCCTTCCAATGAACACCCAGAACTGGTCTCCCTTAGGATGGACTGGTTGGATCTCCTTGCAGTCCAAGGGACTCTCAAGAGTCTTCTCCAACATCACAGTTCAAAAGCATCAATTCTGTGGCACTCAGCTTAATTCGCCCAATATGTATGAAATGTTCATCAACTTAAGGGCAGCAAAGTAAGTAGTAATCTTAGCTGAGAATTATCCAGTTGCACTCAATTATTACTTATTTTGGAATATGTCCTATGAAAGGCATAATTGCAGAGAATATATGCAATTACAATCTATATTCTGATGTGAGAAATAGACTTGCTGATTATAGGTTTTCAGGTAGGTATTACATTTAAGTAGTAATTAATCTTCTAACCTATTCTGAAATCTGCATAGAAATAATACAATGCTAAAAATAGTGAGACTTGAGAATTAATGGATTGGCTAAGTGTTCAGTATACCCTCTGAACTTCTCAGGAACAAACACAACTTCACACCTCTGTCTACTTGTCCACGTTATTCATGCTTTTCAAGAACATTGCATTTCCTTTGGAAGATAGTCATTCTCCTGAGCACAGAGGTAATACTAGTAGTAGCTTTTCCCTGAATCCTGTTTTTGATTCATATTATTCTATATTCTTATCAGAGGGGATATAAAAAAATCAAGAATCCTTACTACCTTAGAGATTGATAGCAATGCTCATTACCTGGTAGATGAATACTGTTTGTCCAAACACTTGACCGTATAAACCATGTTTTCTTTTCTGGAGTTCCTTGTGTAGTCTTTCCATCTTTTTTCTTTTCTTATCGTCTTTAAAGTTTTTATGCTTAGTAAAATATGAGATACCAGTTTATAAGTTAACAGAAAAATAGCTGCCCATCCCCTACCAGTTTTTTTCTCAGTCCCTTTAAACTGTCTTCATTCTCTCCATTAAGATGGAGTATTTGACTCATCTAGTACCCTGGATGTTTTATGTTTTTATTTTAAAAATAAAAAAATCCCCTATTTTGTAGTCCTGCCAACTGTCTCGCTTGTTATGAACTGGAATTAGCATACCTCTGAAATTAGTTCAGACATTTCACTCACTCTATAGATTCTTTTTTTTTTTTTTTTTTACTCAAAATTTTCTTCCCAACACACAACATTTTAAGATGAATATGTGCTCTAATTTTTAATCAAGCAATGCAAATATAGTTATCAAAAGAGCACATAATTTAATGGTATATTTTATAAGTTTTATGGTTGATAGACAACGATCATGCACCTCTGACATTTTGTCATCAATAAGTAGATTGGATCTGCAATTGGTAATCAATTCAAATATTAGTAGAAATGTTGTCTCAATTTTGTGTAGAAGGAAAATCCTTTTTTTTTTTTTTGTAGAAAAAGACCACAATTTTATTTTTAGAAACATTGTTTATGTGTAAATCAAGAGCTTCATGTAACTTTACATGTGTCTTGCAAATTCACTGCAGTTTCTGCATCTTTAAAAAATGAGGTATGTGTGTATGTGTTTATGTGTGTGTATGTGTAATTCTACCTAGTTTTGGTTAGGTTACTTAAGATCATGGCAATATGAACCATTTTCTCTTGATCTCAAAATTATCTGTGACAATAAATATTAGTGAGAGTGGGCTTCTTCCTTCCGTTTCTGAGAGATGTAAAGTCTTCCATAATTACAATAACTGTGATAGTACAATATATTCAGCTATGTATTTAATATAAAGCATCTATTGAGCATTAACCAAATTTTAGATATCTTTGATTCATAGTTTAATTTGATACATTTTCTGTCTGCTAACTGCCCAAATCCATCAACAGAACACATACAATCAAATAATAATTGAGCCAAGTCTTAGCCTAAGTACTTTATAAATGCATTCAAAAAATGAATTTTTGAGCATTCAAGAATATGATTAATATAATATTTTATAAATTTAAATATATTAATACAAAATCTTTGGATTTTGTTACTGATCCGTTTCTTAATAAAAATATATGTGGATTTCTTCTGTTTATTCAGGATCTTTTTACAATTAGTCTAGTCCTAGAAAGTCCTGAAATTTAGTCTAGGCACCTACATATAAACCCTGAACGTAGAAACGACCATGTCATATTCATATAAATACAATTTGCTGCTGCAAAAGTGAAGAAAATATTTAAATAATTTTTTAATCAAATCCTTATAAGGTTCTTGTGTCTCCCTGTGTCCTAATCTCTTCTTCTGTTAAGGGTACTGGTCAGATTGGATTCGCTCCCATCCTAATGATCTAATTCTAACAATCAACTTGTTAAACTTATTTACAAATGCATTCACAGTCTGAGGTTCTGAGAAAATTTCTATTTTAAAAATAAAAAAAAAAATCCCCTATTTTGTAGTCCTGCCAACTGTCTCGCTTGTTATGAACTGGAATTAGCATACCTCTGAAATTAGTTCAGACATTTCACTCACTCTATAGATTCTAATCCTCCTCTCTTTCTTATTGCTGCTGCTGTGTCACTTCAGTCGTGTCCGACTCTGTGCGACCCCATGGACGGCAGTCCACCAGGCTCCCCCATCCCTGGGATTCTCCAGGCAAGAACACTGGAGTGGGGTGCCATTGCCTTCTCCACTCTTTCTTACTAAACCTGTTCTATTTGCTCTTTACACCTCTTACACATTTTTATATCATTTTAGTTACCTGACTTTTTATGCATTTATTCTTTTGTTTTGTCTAAATTCCTGGATCAGTCATTTAAACTTCCTTCAATAGCTAGCTCACTTTCAAGTTTTCTCTTCTCCCTGGACAAACAAGCCACCAATCATAAAAATGAATTAGCCCAAATTATAATATCTCCCATTTCAGTCCTCTAGATAATGGGTGCTACTAGGGTGAAGTACGACAAACCTAGACAGTGTGTTGAAAAGTAGAGACGTTACTCTGCTGACAAAGGTCTATATAGTCAAGGCTATGGTCTTCCCAGTGGTTGTGTACAGTTATGACAGCTGGACTGTAAAGAAGGCAGAATGACAAAGAATTGATGAGAAGACTGCTGAAAGTCCCTTGGACAGCAAGGAGATCAAACCAGTCAATCTTAAGGGAAAGCAACCCTGAATACTTGTTGGAAGGACTGATGCTGAAGCTGATGCTGCAGTATTTTGGTCATCTGATGCAAACAGCTGACTCATTGGAAAAGTCCCTGATGCTGGAAAAGATTGAGGGCAGAAGGAGAAGAGGGAGTCAGAGGATGAGATGGCTGGATGGCATCACTGATGCAATGGACATGAACTTGGGCAAACTTCAAGAGATGGTGAGGGACAGGGAGGCCTGGTGCTGCAGTCAGTGGGGTCGCAAAGAGTTGGACATGACTGGGTGACTGAACAATAACAACAGGTAGGGTGAGAAAGTGGGCCTGGATAACTTGGTGGCAGATTCTTTGCATATATCTCATAATTTCCCTAACCTCTATAAAAGTTATTATCATTTTCTAGATTAAAAAAAGATACAAAGTTGATTTGAGTTCGGCTCTTCTGATGCATTATAGTGCAATAGATGCAGCAATTCAAACATCACATCCGCACTGCAGTCGTTCTTGGGGAAGAAAGTCTCTCTTCCCTGATTGTCAAAGAGGACTCCTGGGCTTCACTCTGGACTGTTTTTAAGCTGTGGTCTCCATAGCAATTCCTATGGTTAGAGTGATGCCAGCCTCAAGTTAGTTTGGGCTTGAATTACTGCCAATCACAATAGTAAGGTTGTGAGCTTTTGCCAGTTGTTTTAGGCCAGTACCCATTCGTGTGGCTAGCTCATGGAAATCAGTTCTGTCTAGTCACCACAACTGCTTAACTGTACAGGAAGTATGAAATAGAGATTGAGGAAGCAACTGACAAGAGTCTGCTATGGTGGCTGATATTTTTATTCAAAATGAAGAAAGGACTTCTTACATTTTCAAATTCTAATAGTTTATATTTCAGTTTTGTTACAGACAATATAAGACTAAATCATGAAAGAAGACAGTCTGAAATCAATAATAGAACAATTCCGTGGGCTTTTTGTAGCCTCAGCTAGGACTAGGGGAAGTATTACTATAGTAATTCCAAATTGGGATTTTATGAGCCATAAGCTTCAAGATCTAGGATGCAAAGTAGTTAAGACTGTAGGTGAGAGTGTAGCTCAGGTGATTTCACCAGGTAGTCTGTGGTGGATGGCAAGTGAATGAGGCTATAGTGTTTATTTGAGAGGTCAAGTTCACAGAGCAGGGGGATGCAGGAGTGGAAAAGGTGTAAGAAGGATGAGGTATTATAGTACTTCTGAGGTGGCAATCTTTCAGGCACTGGCAAGACCCTGTGATGATGGGGTACCAGTGTGGTGATGGGTACAGGTGTCAGGAGGCCAGTGCTCTAGATGCATTCTCTTCCTGGAGAATAAGCCTTGGATGTTATTTTTCCTTTCTTGGGCTCAAACTCATTGAAAACCCCTCAACAAGCAGATAGCATAGTTAAATGATGACTGGCATATCTGTACCAGGTTTTTTCTTGCTGCCATTGCAACTCTGAGCAATTGCATTGTCTCACTTTTGGAGCTCCGGCATGCTCGGTTGCATCTGACTCTGCAACCCCATAGACTGTAGCCCCCCTGGATCCTCTTTCCATAAATTCTCCAGGCAAGAATACTGGAGTGAGTTGCCATTTCTACTCTAGGGGATCTTCCCCACTCATGGATCAAACCTGCATTTCTTATGTCTCCTGTATTGGCAGGCAGATTCTTTACCATGGAGTCACCAGGAGCGCCCCCATACTACACTTGATCTTAGCCAAAAGGCCTTTCACACGTGAAAATGTTTGGGGTAACTTCCCTTCTGGAAGTTGTGTCTCTCTTTCTGTTTCACCATAAAAAATATTACCTTTTTTTTTTTCTTTAAAAGAACCCAAAAACAAACAGAAACACAAACACACAAAAAACCCAACTCTAAATCTCTGAGTACTTCAATTCATTCATGAGACTCTCTGGAAGTTTTCTTGTGAATAAATTAAAATACTTTTATGTCCATTTGTTTTTATGTTCATCATTAAAAATCATTTATAGATCCTTCTGGTACCATTGAAATTGAAAAATGAAAAAATTCCTGCCCTATAAATTCCTGTAAATAAATCTGTAATATAGGAAGGAAAACAAATAAATGAATAATAAATATCATATAGAGTTTTTTACCCTGATTACCCGTGAATGGCCCACTCTCAGGGCTTAGTGGACACAGGACAGGGGGCTAGAATGTTCTGAAAGGAGAAAGGACTAAAGATTACAAAGAATTAACATCATAACTGGCTTTTTAGGGACTTCCCTGGCTTCTTGTGAAAGACTCCTTGCTTTCACTGTAAGGGGCCTGGATTCATCCCTGGGCTGGGAACTAAGATACTGCATTGCACACAGTATGGCCAAAAAAAAAAAAAAGAGAGAGAGAGAACTGGCTTTTTAGAGAGAACCAGTGCTTAGGACAATAAATGTGCACACATCACCAATGGGGTTCATGGAAGTGGCCGTGCAAAATAATTATATGTGTGAATTGAACACCTTCTATATGCTTTAGTAGTGTGTAAGGAACTTGGGGGACTGAAAAAATGTATCTATGAATATTGAACAAATGGAACTCAAACTTTAGAGATACAAAATGCTGGGGCTTCCCCAGTGGTGCAGAGGTAAAGAATCTGCCTGCCAATGCAGGACACACAGGAGATTCAGGTTTATCTCTGGGTTGGGAAAATCCCATGTAGTAGGAATGGCAACCCGTTCCAGGATTCTTGCCTGGAAAATTCCATGGACAGAGGAGCTTGGTGGGCTACAGTCCATGGGGTCACAAATAGTTGGACAGGGCTGAGTGTATGTGGTTGTGTGTGCCTGTGCATGTGTGCGCATGTGCGTGCACACACACACACACATAGTGCAGACATGAAAATAGAACAATAAGACAATTTAGGATTGTAAGTGTTCCTAATGTTTATGGTGTGGCTGCTGCATCATGGTCTGTGGGGATAGCAATCCCTTCTTCTCTGCTTAGTCGCTGAGTCATGTCAGACTCTGTGACCCTGTCTATGGGATTTTTCAGGCAAGAATACTGGATTGGGTTGCCATTTCCTGTTTCAAGGGATCTTCCCAACTCATAGCTAAGTTGGTAAAGAATCCACCTGCAATGCAGGAGACCCTGGTTGGATTCCTGGGTCAGGAAGATCTGCTAGAGAAGGGATAGACTACCCACTCCAGTATTCTTGGGCTTCCGTTGTGGCTCAGCTGGTAAAGAATCTGCCCGCAATGAGGGAGACCTGGGTTCGATCCCTGGGTTGGGAAGATCCCCTGGAGAAGGGAAAGGTTACCTACTCTAGTATTCTAGCCTAGAGAATTCCATGGACTGTAGAGTCCATGGGGTCGCAAAGAGTCAGACACAACTGAGCAACTTCCACTTTCACTTTCCCAACTCAGGAATCAAACCCACATCTCCTGCGTCTCCTAAATTGCAGACCAATTCTTTACCTACTGAACTACCAGGAAAACCTGTTTTTAGTCTATAAAGTCTATTTGAGAATATAAAACATACATAGAGGAAAGCTTAGCATTTTAGATAGTCCATAAAATTAATAAGAATGCATTAGAGATAAGCACTGTGAACACTACGGAGTGAGAAAAAGAAATCATCACTAGTTAAGGAGAGAAAAGAACCCTGAGGTTGTAATGGTCTCCTTGGACCTGCTACTTCTCTTCTTTGTGGCCTGGTTTGGGTTAAGGATGAGTTCAAACCATCAGACACTACTGATAGGAGTGGATATTGTCACACTCTTTCTACAGATGCCAAGTGAAGTGAAGTCGCTCAGTCACGATATCCACTCCTATCAGTAGTGTCTGATGGTTTGAACTCATCCTTAACCTCTTGCTTACAAGATTAGAATGTGCAATGCCATTATCTCTAAATCTGGGATGTGTGTGGAATGTCTGGAATGGAGGAGGAGATTTTAGTGTTCGGTTCTGGCCGGTCCAGCCAGGACTTGTGTTTCTGACACTGTCTGATTGAGTGGATGGCCTGTCAGGGCCACAGACCACAGTCCAAGAGGTATGCACTGTGCCTTTCTGACAGATCTGTGAAATTTTGGCATTTATTGTTGCATTATTGCTGTAGAGTCCAAAAATACATGGTCATCATGATCACATACTAATCTTACCTGTGTATAATAGGTGAAAAAAAATGTTGGAAAGTAGACAATCTACTGAACTATTGATAACATTTTTAAACCTAGCCATTTTACTTTACTTGTAACTTTCTTTGGGAAGTTATAGTGTTCTGGGAGACATACTGTTTTAATGTGTGCACTATAGTAGCATTTAATACATGTACAGTGTTGTGCAACCATGACTATCCAGTTCTAGAATATTTCATCATCATCCCCAAAAGGAAACCCATGCCCATTCAGCAGTCACTCCACATCCTGTCTCCTCAGCTCCTGGCAACCACTAATCTGTTTTCTGTTTGGTTTTTGATGTATATACTTTGATGTCATAGGTTGCAAAATAACGGAAGTACTTTGGTTTGATTTTATTGCTCAGTTTATACAGTGGTATAATAATACTTTTCTATTCAATTTGTTAGACTCATTTTCTGATCAGGTGAACTTTTTTTTTAATACATTCACCAACATATATTGAGTTTATTTAGGGATGAGCAGCTGTATGTTAGAAATTTTCTTTAATATTAATATATTGGTGATTTTATTAACAGACTAAAAAACTCACAAAATTGTTATAGAAATAATTAGGTTAGGTATTTTCTTATTGTAAAACATCAAAGTAAAAAGCAATGCAGAGTAACCAGGAATTAACATATCATCTAAATGAAAATACATCCTAAATTACAAGGATAAAAATTCCATTTTTTCCTACTAGATAATCTACTCTGAGGCTAAAGAAAAAATACTGTTACAAAATAATGTGTGACTTTGTTCAGGTTTAAAAAGTAAGTGCATTGATGATAAACGATGTTATAATTTATTTAGAAAAGCATTTGTACTTTTTCCTTAAAAAACAGTAGTGATATTTGAATACTAATTATAGTCTTGATTAGTGGTCTTGATATCTGTTGAAAAAATGTTTTATTGATTTCCTCTGTGCATGTAGTTCCCTTATGCCTTTTAAAAAAAATGTTTGGAGGGCAGAGTGCTTATAGATAAGTTCTTTCACAGTGAGGCCCTTTGAAACAAAACCGTGTGGGCAGATTTAATGCGGAGCATATTTGGAATGAAATTTGACTTTAAGTTTAGTGAGGTCTGGAGTCAGACTATGTGTTAGTCACTCAATTGTGTCTGACTCTTTGTAATCCCATGGACTGTAGCCCTCCAGGCTCCTCTGTCCATGGAATTCTCCAGGCAAGAATACTGAAGTGGATAGTCATTCCCTTCTCCATTGGATCTTCCTGACCCAGGGATCAAACCTGGGTCTCCTGCATTGCAGGCAGATTTTTTTTTTACCATCTGAGCCACCAGAGAAGTCCCAAGAATTCTTATTCACATCTTTGAATATAATATATTATGAGGTTAGGCAAAGTTGTATACGGGTTGTGACTACTAAGTAGAAAAGCAGATATTACATTGTCTAGTTCCTATGATTTTTAGAAGATATTTAGTTGTTGATTATGGTGTATTTTCCATGGATTCTAACCTATGCCTACCTACCTTTTTTTCCATGGACAGAGGAGCTCTCCAAAGAGTATATGAAAATGCCTACTTTACAATTTTAACAACACTGGAGTCAGACTGCTGAGGTTCAAATCCTGCCCCTCAGTTGAACTACTTCATTGACAAGACTCAAAATTTTTCTTATCCATAAGTATTACTATCTTGCAGACAAGTAGAGTGCCTGTTTGTGGGCTGTTATGAGGAAGGGTGAAAGAGGGCCTGAGAAGCTAAGTGTTCGGTATGTGGGGGCCCCATGACAATGACAAAGCATTCTTTATCTGAATATTAAAATGTTAGCTCAACACTTGTACAGCTCATTAGGAGCAATTTGATTGTCAACAACCTATGACAAAACTGTTCCAACCCCTCTCTGTAAGTATCCACATACCATTTGTCCTTTGGATGTTGGCCATTATTGTGATGTTTTTGTCATATAGATGCATCCATGCATGCTAAGTTACTTCAGTCATGTCCAACTCATTGCAACCCTATGGACTGAAGCCCACCAGGCTCATCTATCCTTGGAATTCTCCAGGCAAGAATACTGGAGTGTGTTGCCATGCCCTCCTCCAGGGGATCTTCCAGACCCAGGGATGGAACCCTGATAGAAGGCACCTAAAAATGAAGACTTTTGATAAAAAGTTTGATAACTTAATGCAAAGAAGGTAAATGACTGTTTTCTCTGCATTATTCATGGTGATCTTCATATAAGGTATCAAATCTTATTTTCATGCTTTTGATTTTAAAGTCAGGAAAATCATTTTTACAAAGAAAATATAATAGTATGAAGTCCAGAATATTACAGAGGAAAACACATTACTTACTGCTGGTGAAATTCTGGAGGGATGTGTGTGTGCATTTAAAATTCACCCAAGATGAGAGAAACACCCAGGGGAAAACATGCACATCACAGGCAAGGTATTCTTAAAGGGTGTCTGTTCTAGAGTTTGACCAAGTGGAAGAGCAAATTATTGACTGGGAATTATATTTGCCCCTTGCCCAGAGACCTCACAAGGTAACAACGTGTCTCCATGAAAACAGCATCTCCACTGTGTCTCTGCTTACCCTGCCTTTGAGTTTCCGCTTAGCCCAGCAGAGACACTGGCAGCACCACCCAGGGCAAACAGTGTTTGGTTTCTAAATAAGGCACAAAGCTGAAAATACATAAAAATGGAGTGGATACTAAATCAATAAGAGTCCTGCATCTTCTGTCCATGCTTTGTGGTGATGATGTCTCTGTCTTTGTAGAGCTCATAACCCAAAATCTTGAGAGCCAGGGAAAATAATGTTTAACTCTCCAACTTATTTACCTCTTCAACTAATGTTTAATTATTAACTATTTTCCAAGAGGAAGCCACATGAAAAAAGCCAGTTTTTTCATGAGGAAAAACCCTCATGAAAAAAATCTCAAAACTTTTTCATGTGACTCACTCAGAATCCCTTTAAAAAAATAGACACACACACACACACATACATATATACATACGCACATACATATATAGTTTAAATTGACTGATAACTTGCAAATTAAAAAACATTTTAATTGATTTACCTTTTAAAAAACGATATTGAATATCATTTTACTTTCTGAATTATTTACTATGAAGGTCTGCTTATATTCTGTTTGGGGCATTGTATATTCAGTCACTAAATCACGTCTGACTCTTTGTAACCCTGTAGACTGCAGCTCGCCAGGTTTCCCTGTCCTTTACTATCTCCCGGAGTTTGCTCAGATTCATGTCCATTGAGTTGGTGATGCTATCTAGCCATCTCATTCTCTGCTGCCCCCTTCTCCTTTTGCCTTCAATCTTTCCCAGCATCAGGTATGGCCTAAATCAAATCCCTTCTGATTATGGAGGTGATGAATAGATTCAAGGGACTAGATCTGAAGAACTATGGACAGGGATTTGTAACATTGTGTAGGAGGCAGTGATCAAAACCTTCCCAAAGAAAAAGAAATGCAAGAAGGCAAAGTGGTTGTCTGAAGAGGCTTTAAAAATAGCTGAGCGAAGAACAGTACTGCATTTGAAAGTCTTTTGTGGCTTTGAGGCATTGGAAATCTCAAAGTATGGTGCAGGCACTGTGCTGAGGACTTTATACTAACTTAGTAAATTTTCACAGTAAACCCCTGAGTATTCATTATTCCACCCGATTTCACAGATAAGCATCTAAGATAGACTGAGGGTAAGTAACTGGCCCTGGATCACGCAGCCACTCAATGCTGGGAATCAGCCCAGGTGATCAGCTCTATCTTGCTAGATTGCCCCACATGTAGCAAAAGTAGCAATTTGAATTTTAAGACAGGGAAGTGATGCCATAATTGTATATCTAAATCACAAAAGGAATAAAGTAATCACATCATAATTTTCCGTTTTAAAATATAAAAGTGCATGAGGCTTCAACAGGCCTCACCTCAGGCTCAGTGCAACAGGAGAACTCTCTGCAGATGGAGGCCTGACCCACATTTCCCCCTTTGACATTTCTTACTTTGCTTTTAATTTTGCATCTAAGCTAGTGGAGCTCTATCCCCTAAGCTCTTCTTTTCTCTCCCTAGACTTAATTACTGGGATGGTGGCTGGTGGAGTTCCTAGTCTGTGCCTTCTCTCTTGCTGGAGCGGAAGGGACTTGTTGGTTAGGTGTTCAAGGGGACCCCCTGCTCTGAGGACCCAGCCCTGACTGGGCCTGAGGGTCTGGGGGAGGCTGGGAGATGTCCTGCAGTGAAAAGATGGCATGGTATCTCTTGTCAGAATTTAGATTCTGAGGGAAGCTGAGTTTGTCGAGGACAGCCAGACCAACAAAACATATGAAGGAAAAATAACAGTGAGATGTGCTTTAAAGACAATTAAAATAGGGTGATGTGATAGCAACTGGCTTGTTACTGTCGATGAGATCCAAAGTCTTCATGAGAAACTGAGATCTCAGGGATGAGGAAGGTTTAAGGAAAAAAAGCCTCCTGGGTCTTGGGAAGAGCAAAGGCAAAGCTGCTAAGGCTGGGAGAACTCGTGGATGACAGACCTTCAAGAAAGCCAGGGCTGCTGGAGCACAGGAGGGGGATGGAGTGAGGGGTGTGTGTGCAGGGGAAGCTAAGGAAAATGGTGAGAGCCAGAGAGGCCAGTTTTGTTGGGCTTCATTTACCAGGATGAGGCATTTGGGATTCATTCTTAGAGCTGTAGAAAGGCTTCAGAGGATTGAAAATGGAATAAATTGAAAGAGTTTGTTTTAAAATGATCACCATGGAAGTTTCGGGAAGAGATTGGATTGCAGCATGAGCAAAGAGGCAGGAAGACCTGGATTGCAGGTGGGAGTGGGTGGTGGGTTGACTGGGATAGTTGTGGTGGAAATTAAGTCTATGGTTTCAGTGTCTATTGTGGGTTAAATGGGGGCAGAGAGGGAAAGAAAGGGCTTACATTTAATTATTAGATTTTTGGCTTTAATGGGGCTGTTTATTGAGCTAGGAAGACTAGGGAAGGAGAGACAAAGATTTCACTTCCAGCATTGTCAAATCTAGGATGCCTAATTAGATAGCAAACAGGACGTGTAAAGAAAATGGGCAGAAACACCCAGGTAGGGTGACCAGGCAATTGGCTGTGCAGCCAGGGCCACCTTCAAGAGTGAAAGGAGGGTAGGGTGGGATTTGAATTTTAAGTACTAAAGCTGGGACAACAGAGGCCAGATGGGACTGTCTTGGCAAAGTGGAATGTATGATATGTGGGAATCCACTTCCAGGCAAAGATTTCAGGATTGACAATATCAGATGTTTAGAATACTACAAAGATGTCAAGTGAGATAAGAACAAAGAAGAGGTCCCTTCAGTATCCATCGAAGTATACAGATGGTGTATCACTGGTGATAATAAAAACCATAGGATAGCCTTATCTTAGTGGGGTTAGGGATAGTGGCAGGGATTAATGGTAGCCAGATGGGTATACACTTCTGAGTGGACATGAAGTAGGGAAGTAGGGATGGAAGCCATAGGTACTCTTTTAAAGAGATTTTGCTGTGGAGAGGTTGGTGAAAAATATCTGGAGTGCTATAAGAGACCATTGCTGGCTGCTCCTCAGTCAGTTCAGTTGTGTCTGACTCTTTGTGACCTCATGGACTGTAACCCACCAGGCTCTTGTGTCCACGAGATTTTCCTGACAAGAATACTGGAGTGAGTTGCCATGCCCTCCTCCAGGGGATTTTCCTGATCCAGGGATCGAACCTGCGTTTCCTTCATCTCCTGCCTTGGCAGGTGGATTCTTTACCACTGAGCCACCGGGGAAGCCCAAGAGACCATTGATTCTCCTCTCCTCAAAACTGGAAAGCAAGCCCCAGAACTTCCCAGTGGAGGTTCTCAGTTTTATTTTAGACTATGATTTCATTAGTTTCAATATTGTACTTGTGGAAAAAGAAATAACCACCTCTATTAGTGAAAATAATGGTACATGCAATTTTGGATCAAAATTTCTGTTGTTTTTATTTGAATGATGTGTATTTGATTTTGAACTTCCTAGAAAAATCTAAATTGTTGCAAAGATGAGCTTTAACTTATAAAAGGACCAACTACAAAATACACCCTTTCAGATTACAATGCGTTCACATCAGGGCTCGTGTCTTTCTGAAGTGGATTGAGCCTGTGCAACTCAATCAAGTATCAGCTTCCATTGGCTGTATCAGTGTTTCCTTGGTAGGAAATGGTGCTTGTCTTGAACCAACTGGAGCATCTGCAGGGAATTTTCCTGTTTCTTTTTTCTTTTTACAAATTTTAAAAGCCTGATCTTTTCTCTGAATCTGATTTTTATATACCCAACTTTCTTCAAACTATCCGGAAATAATTTTTTCCTTAATATTATATAGATGTGTTTCTTAACTAACATCTAATAATTATTTAGTAAGATGTTGCTTAAAATCTTTTTAAAATTACATATGTTGAGAATCTGCAAGCAGTTATAACTTTATAAAGGAGACACATGTTGAAATTTTCGATTTTAAAACTGCTTGTAAGGAGTTATTTTTAAAACTACTGTGTAAAATACATTCTTTTCAGAAAAAAGACCTGTGAAAACATTACATGATCATTCCTGGAATGATGTTGTAAGACCAGTGAATTCCTTCTTTTATGTACTTGCCAGAAGTAAGGACTACCTGGCACTTAACACATGATAAACAGAAGAGTCAGTAACAGAACAGGACAGTCTGTGTAACATTCTAAGTAGCCAATAGAACAGTACTGTTTCATAGAGACTTTCGGAAAGAATTGTAAGTATATATGATTTGTAAAACTTTTAATTTCACATTTTCTGATCACCTGCTTTTAAAAATGGTCTGATATTGTCCTATGAACTATTATTACTCTTAAACATTTTTTAACATGTGTGGGAACTCATTTAGTCAAAATTTTTATAGAAAGGGCTGAATTATACTTATGGGTTTTTGAATTGGTATTTTTTTTTTTTTTTTTGAATTGGTATTTTGGAGAGTAAATCACTTAATTTATTTTCCTTGACACAAATATACGGCAATGATGTAACTTACACTTGTTGGAGAAGAACAAAAATTTAATGTTTAATTCACTAAACTCCATGTATATATAAAATTAATTACTGCTGTTCATTTCTGCTCTTGAAACTTTCAAGCTTGAAGATGCAGTAAAGTTTCTTCTATCATGAACATTTCAATAAGTCGACTGAGCGACTTTCACTTTCACTTTGGGCTTCCCTTGTGGCTCAGCTGGTAAAGGATCTGCCTTCGATCCCTGAGTTGGGAAGATCCCCTGGAGAAGGGGAAGGCTACCCACTCCAGTATTCTGGCCTGGAGAATTCCATGGACTGTATAGTCTATGGGGGTTGCAAGAGGACACGACTGAGGGACTTTCACTTTCAGTAAGAATGTATGGTAATTACACTTGTCTAGAGTTTTCACTTTTACAAAGCACTAATCACTATCTTTTTAAATACAAGAACCTTATAAACATTCTTCAGATGTTTTCTTCACTCAGTATCAGTAAACAAGAAAGCTGAAATTCAGAGGTGTGAAGTTATCTAACAAGAGAAATTCAAACCAGAATGTAGTATTTTGATCTCTAGATTTGTGCTCTTCACTTATACCTTCTTGGCATGGGGCTTGTCTGTGTTAACATCCCTTTAGGTTGTGAGTAAAAATAGCATTTAGTCAAATTTACCTGAATTAAAAAAAAAAAAAAACGCCAATGATTAACACAATACTTTTAGAGCAGACCCTGAATGTAATATTAACTCTGTCAGCATATGATGTAAGAAAGTCGCTATTGGAAATTCTGACTTGGCTGGTACTTGATTACATACAACTTTACTCACTTAACTAACCAAAGAATACAACCTGACTCATCACTTTGCTTAGAGTACTGTACTTTTGTAAAAATGTGGAAATATGATTTGTACAACTTTTAAAATAATTTCACATTTTCTAATCATCTGCTTTTTAAAATGGTCTAGTATTTTCCTTTGAAAATATTTTTTCTTTTTAAAGATTACACTCACTTCATCGCTAAAATAGATGCCTGGCATTATGTAATCTTAGACGAAATGTGAAAATGAGTCTTTTTGTATATGCTGAAATTTGGGGGTAGATATCTGTGGAGGTTTGATGACTTAAATAATAAGATGAAGAAAAATATGAGCTACTGTTGTCTTGTAGGGGAAAGTATGTTTTTCCAGCTTTGAAAGAAAGAAAGTGAATTCGCTCAGTCATGTCCGACTCTTTGCGACCCTATGGACTGTAGCCTATCAGGCTCCTCCATCCATGGGATTTTCCAGGCAAGAGTACTGGGGTGGGGTGCCATTGCCTTCTCAGTTCTCCCTTAGCCACTGTTAAAACCATTTAATGTCTGTTTCTTCAAGTTCAGCTATATAGATTCCACATGTAAGTGATATCATAAGTATTTGTCCTTCTCTGTCTGATTTATTTCACTTAGCATAATGGCCTCAAGGTCCATTCATGTAGTCACAAATGACAGAATTTCCCTTTTTCTCCTAGATGAATTGTATTTCATTATATATATGGAATATTATGATATATATACACCACCTCTTCTTTATCCGTTCATCCATTGATAGATACTTTGATTTCATGTCTTAACCATTGTACATAATGTTGAAATAAATATGAGTACAGATATCTCTTTGATATCCTCTTTTATTTCCTTTGAATATATACCAAGAAGTGAGATTGCTAGATCATATGGTAGTTCTATTTTTAAGTTTTTGAGGAAGATCCACATCGTTTTCCATAGTGGCTGCACCAATTTAACCTTTCCATCACAGTGCACAAAAGTATTACTTATAGGTGTTTAGTAGTTAAAGAAGTCTTCTTAGAAATGATAAGACTATAGAAACCGTAGGGAGTAGAGAAAAAGCAACAATTATCTGTCCCTAGGAAAGATTTTATGTGTTTCAGATTATAAATCAACATGCTATTATAAAATAGATCTTAAACCTGAAAAATAATTTGTTTGATAGAATCAAAGTGGTTGTATTTTTCACAGTGGCTATATTTCTAAATACCTTGTAGAACTCTGACTTGCATAATTCAAATTTAGTTTTTCTCATAGAAATAAGTACATGAGATTTATATTTTTCTAAATTTACTCACAAAGAAACATGATCATACCTAAGGTTCACATAAGTCAAAACTATAGAAAATGCACAATATTTTATTTTAAAGATCAAAAAGATATGTTATTATCTCCTTCTGGTTAATTGCTGCTAAGCACACACTGAGGATTAAAAACTAAACAAATCCATTTATCCATGTAAGCCATGAGGTCAGATAGTTGAGACTATAAATAGGCAGATTTAATGATGCCATTAATAAGGAAGTAGAGAGAGTACTTCTAGGGTGTCTTGTTTACTCCCACTAGGCATATGCTCTTTAGAAAGCAAATTACTGAACCAGATGGAATAAGGGAAAAGCTAAGGTGAGTAATAGAATTATTTAACCCAAAGTCATTATACTTTCAGTATTAAGAATATAATTATATTCCATGTTCATGTTTGAAATGATTATGCATTAATCTTTAGAATTAAATTTGGGTGAGTGTTTTCTGCGGAATCTTGGACTTATATAGTTATGACTTTAAATGGAATGTGAGGATGCGTTCTTCTCACTCATTAACTATGAAAACAAAGACGAGAGTTATTTGTACGAAGACAGATTGCGGTGGTTAGTCTATAAACCATACACAACTAGAAACGCATGTTTTTTGAACCCTACTGTTTCAACCTTCCCACAATGCTATCCCTTGTAATGACTTGCGTTCCCCTCTTTCCTTTTTATTAAACTTCAGCCTATAGGCAATTCTGTTATTAAATAAACTCTCAAGTCATATGGAAATTCCACTGATGGTTCTGTTTGTCAGAGTAATTTGTTTGTTAATCGTTTTTATTAACATATTTATAAAATATGTACCTACCCATTTTTTTTTTCTCAAAGAGAAACTCTTTGGAAAACAATGTAAAACTGTTGTATAAACACACAAAAATGATGAAGTATTAAAGTGATGACTGATTACATTTGATAAGGGCTTTTTGTTTTTTTGTTTGAGAATTACTCTCATGGAATCACTAAAGATAGTTTTCCAGTTTTCACAGTGAATTGGAAAAAAGGTTGTTGGTCAAAGTTAATTGTCATTTTTTGAAGTGCAGATACATTGTATCTCATCTAATTCATGAAAACATGCAATAGTTTATCATGCAATAGTTTATAAAAGAGAAATAGGAAAAAGGTTAGTTTTGCTTGTGAGATAAAATATAACATTCTTTATCTTTTCTAGTCGTTATTTTTTTTACATTTTTAGTTTTCCTAAATGTAAAAATAACATGGGACTGGTGCTTAAGAAATTTAGGGGACAAAAAGAATGTAATGGTCTTTTTGTGAGATCGCTGCAATAAATACATCTAATACGTTTTTATTTTAGGGTCAAAAAGTGAATGTGTTGTTATTATTTTAGCTCCTTTATCTTGGCATTTATCATAACAGGACCACACCTATTATACCAGAATTCTTCTGCTAAAAAAAAGTTGTTTTAATGGCTTTGATATTCTAAGAGCTATTTTTGAACAAAATCTTTGCTAAGACTGTGCTGTATTGACCACCAGTACTTGGCATGTTATATATGCCTTTGTTTCTAGTTCCACCTATTTCCTCAGGGAAAGTTTATATAAATGAGACTACTGTATATTTCTTTGTCATTTCCTTCTGTTGTTTCTCAGGAGGAAGAACTGCAATGGATTTTATTGTATTTCTATGGTAAATTAGCTACCTTTTTGTGGAAATGAATACATGGTAGTTGGGAAGGCCTGGAATAGTATTTTGGGTTGCTTAAACTATGCAGATGACACAAAACTTACCTTTTAGCATGTGAGTAATTTCCTATTTGAAAGGATTGTGGTTTTATAGAGCACAAAGGCACGGTTCTGATGAAGTTAGTCTTTAGCATATACATGTCTCAGGGTTTTCTTTTGCTGAGTCAGTGCTTCTTTCAGTGAAAATAAATTGTATTTATTGGATAGATTCACACAGTGTTTTTTTCTTTTCAAACTGTCACTTTAAGTAGAATTTTAAGACTTCAGTAGTTGTTTGACCAGTGCTGGATGTACATAGTAGGAGATTCAGCAACAGAATGGCATCAGAGAAAGGAAACAAGCTTGGAAATGAACTGTTGTCATTCAGTCTCTAAGTCACATCCAACTCTTTGCGACCCCGTGGACTGCAGCACACTAGACTGTCCACTATTTCTTGGAGTTTGCCTAGATTCATGTCCATTGAATTGGTGATGCTGTCTAATATCTTATCCTCTGCCACCCTCTTCTCCTTTTGCCTTCCATCTTTCCCAGTTTCAGGGTCTTTTCCACTGAGTCAGCTCTTTGCATCAGGTGGCCAAAGTATTGGTGCTTCAGCTGCAGCATCAGTCCTTCCAATGGATATTCAGGGTTGATTTCCTTTAGGATTGACTGGTTTTATTTCCTTGCAGTCCAAGGGACCCTCAAGAGTCTTCTCCAGCACCACAATGAACAGTATGAACAGGCAATAAGATAGTCTAGGTGCTGAATAATTACCTGTTGTATGGGAGTGTATTCGGGGAGACCTAGTGTTTCTTTGTCTCCTGGTTCAGAGTCTTTCTCCTGTATCATTACCTTTAACTTATGATTACTACATTAAAAGTGCTCATTTTAATTAATTAATCTATGATTTGATTTTTTTCACAAACTGAAATATAAAATACATTCTTATTTGCTGATGATTATGGGAAACTATGTATAAAATAATTTCTTGGGAAGAGTTGCCTGACGATGTAAGAAAACATTAACAAATATAAATGACTTTCTGTTAGATGGAAGGAGGAAAACAAACAGTTTTAACGGGATCTAGATGTTAGAATCCTAAATGTTGATTGGTTATTTTTATACATTGCTTAAAGACAATCAGAGTTTTGTAGGACTGAGGATAATTTATTCCTTTTATAAGTTTTTCTGTGAATCAGGGTCAAATGGTCAAAGGAAATTGTCATTTCATACCAAATACATCAAATATCCTATCCCAGTATGCTTCTAAGAAATTTGGATATTTTTTAGAAAATTAGGAAGATGGTTAAGCACCTGACGTGCATGTGTACGTTATTTATCTGAAAGAGAGAATCCATTCATTGAACACTATTTTATTAAGCACCTTCTCTGTGCCCAAAGTTTCCTAGATCCTTCAGGATATAGCACTAAAAAGAGAGTAAAGTGCCTCAACTCAGTGAGCTCCCATTCACTAATCACTAATCAGAAATGTGACCGTGTACAACAAGCCATTTGAACATGACCATCACTGTATGAAAAGGATATGGTGTGTGAACGGGGGTCTTTTGTTTAGTGTGCCACTATATGCTTACAACAAATAAACACCTTAAAGATAATTAAGGAGATAGGAAGGACAACTCTTTCACAGAGGTCTTTATCTCTTTGTCAGTATTCTTTGTCAATAAATACTATTTAGTTTTAATTTCTTGGTGATTTTTAGTTATGATGGCATAAATACAGTTTTTAATAAATTTTTACTTCCTTTGGTGAAGTTGTTTACTTGAGGACTGAAAGGAGTCATTAAAACACTTAATTAATAGAAATGGATTGTTTCTGGGGGAGGGATAAATTTGGGACCTTGGGATTAACAGATACACTCTGCTGTGTATAAATCGGATGGACTGCAGGGGCCTGCTGTGTGACATAGGAAGTATTTTCAGTGTCTTGTGGTGGATGGGAATCTGTAAAGAATGTGCGTGCACATGTGTGTGTGGGGCTGAGTCACTTGTTGTACACCTGAAGTATTGTGGGTCAACTATACTTCAATGCGGGGAGTGGGGGCAGGGAAGAGAACTGGATTGTTTCATGTCTTTCTTCCTTGGATAAAAGGGATTATTTCTACATAACTTTAAAATGATGGTTTCTGGAGAGTTATACTTATGTATTTATATCCTACTACTGCTTAGATTGTTATTCTATTAAGAGAAAAAAGTATCATTTCTGACATAGATGGAGAAACAGTGGAAACAGTGGCTGACTTAATTTTGGGGGGCTCCAAAATCACTGCAGATGGTGACTGCAGCCATGAAATTATAAGACGCTTGCTCCTTGGAAGAAAAATTATGACCAAGCTAGACAGCATATTAAAAAGCAGAGACATTACTTTGCCAACAAAGGTCCATCTAGTCAAGGCTATGGCTTTTACAGTAGTCATGTATGGATGTGAGAGTTGGACTGTGAAGAAAGCTGAGTGCCAAAGAGTTGATGCTTTTGAACTGTGGTGTTGGAGAAGACTCTTGAGAGTCCCTTGGACTGCAAGGAGATCCAACCAGTCCATCCTAAAGGAGATTAGTCCTGAGTGTTCATTAGAAGGACTGATGTTGAAGCTGAAGCTCCAATACTTTGGAGCTGACTCATTGGAAAAGACCCTGATGCTGATGAAAGATTGAAGGCGGGAGGAGAAGGGGACATCAGAGGATGAGATGGTTAGATGGCATCACTGACTCAATGGACATGAGTTTGAGTAAACTCTGGGAGTTGGTGATGAACAGTGAGGCCTGGCGTGCTGCAGTCCATGGGTTGCAAAGAGTTGGACATGACTGAGTGACCGAACTGAACTGACATGTGTGAACTGATCCATAGTGTTCTCATTTTTCACTATCTTTCTTACAAAATTAAGCGGTAAATGAAGAGACAGCTGGTGTGGTTTTTGCTTGGACTTCAAGTGTTTGGATGAACTTAACAAATTGAGTTTTGGGCCACAGTGTCTTAAAGGTTTGTCTGTGTATGGGTCAGAGTTTTCCAGCAATCTTATGTCTAGTAATACTGTCGAAGCTCTTAAATTTCAGACAACTCATTCATTGGGTCAAATAAACTTTCCATTCCCTTAGTGAAACGTGCCGAGTGGCTGTCCTTGGCACAATGAACTCCCAAAGTCAGTAAGCTATTAATACATTGCCTGCACATGCCCCTTGTTATATTTCATCAAAAATTTGTTTTGACTATTTCCTAACCTGTTAAGGCCTGTTTTTATAATTACTTATTATAATAATGTAATTAACCTAAATATGACAGACATATGATTTGAATTCAGTAACAGTTGTCTGATAAAAGCCAAGTTAAATACTGAAGAAAGAGTCTTTGGTGAGCCAGCTACCCCACCCCTCCAAAAAATGTACTGTTGAATTACATGTAATAAGGCAACTGAAGGAATGAAACAAAATGCTAAAATCAAGGAATTTGCGTTCGAATTGCTTGCAGGTGTCTTGAAATCCTTGACAAAGTTAAAAAAAATTGGAAGTGGGCGGCAAGCCTTTATGTGCTGCTTATGTAAGAAGGACAAGCTGAAAATTCAGTAAGTGGGTACAGTTGCAAATATAAACATTTCACTCTGCAACAAAGATCAAGAATTAATTTATCGTGTATTTTAAGTTACAATGCTCAAGGTTTCCTTGAACTTTTGATTTCTCACTTTAAATGGCTTTTTAAAATAACCTACTGATTAGAAATTTTAAAGGGTTTTTGTTATATTTGCATTGCTTTTTGATCCTTTTCCTAAATCCCTATTCTCAAACTTTTGTTTTCTGTAAGAGAACATTGATATCTATTCTATTTATATATTTAGAAATGCAATAGATTTTTTTCTCCTAATGAAAACTTTAAATATATGAGAAAAATACTAAAAACATTTATGTAGTTTTATCTAGGAGTTGGTGATGGACAGGGAGGCCTGGCATGCTGCGATTCATGGGGTCGCAAAGAGTCGGACATGACTGAGTGACTGAACTGAACTGATAAAAGTACAGTTTTGAACCATACTTTGTTATATAAGCAATACCTAGCAGGGAATCTTATGTTTTCTGTGTTTAGGTAGTGAAGTCAGTATATAAGTTAAATGTAGTTATACTGAGTTTTCATTATACCAACTACCTCTTCCTTTGTTAGATATGTTAGTCTATTCAATGATTATTACTTTGTATCTTGTCTAAAAACAAATAAGTTTAATTATATTATTCATATAGTTAATGGAAAAGCAGAATCTTATGGTCCTTGTTGTTGTTTAGTTGCTAAGTCATGTCCAACTCTTTTGCAACCCTGTGGACTATACAGCCCACCAGGCTCCTCTATCCATGGGGTTTTCCAGGCAAGAATACTGGAGTGGGTTGCCATTTCCTTCTCCAGGGGATCTTCCTGACTCAGGGATTGAACTCCTGTTGCTTGCATTACGGGCGGATGCTTGTATATCCCTGAGCCACCCGGGAAGCCCTATGGTCTGAGCTGTTTTAATTATAGTCGAAATGTTTCTTGGATAATCAGTTTGTGTCTGAAGCTGTGTTTTGTATAGTCTACATGTGGCTTATAATTCTTGAATACTTATTGGTCTTTTGTAACTATGTGTTAATTTTAAGTGCCAGTGACTTCAAATAATGTTGAGGAATCTTGGCTTTAAACTATTTCCTTATGCCTGTGGGAGTTGGGAGGAATTATTACACGCAGTATGGACTGAGCATGCATGTAGTTATACTGAGTACTAGGAATACTAGGAAGAGACTGTATTAGTTCGTAAAGTCTTCATATGAACGACATACTGTACCAAGAATGGATGTGTACAGATTTGCCTATAAATGTTCATAGTAGCATTATTTACAATAGTAAATAGAAAAAAGTACAAACAATTCAGTATCCATCAATTGGTAGATAAATAAATAAAATGTTATATACTCGTATAAAGGAATCCTATCGGGTAATAAAGAGTAAAAAAGTACAGATACCATGCTACAACATGGATGAACCTCAAAAGGTTGTGGTCACTGAAAGAAGCCAAACTCAAAAGGACACATATTGTATGATCTCATTTGTATGAAATGTCCGAAAAGGCAAGTGTACTGAGACAGAAAGTTGCTTAGTGAGTGCTTAGGGCTCGAGATGTGTTAAAGTTAAGGCAAAGATATTAGAAAGAAAAATGATGATCCTTGCTTGCTTGAAGCACTTACTAGGACTATTTGAGTAGAAGAAGCAATAAAGACTTTAAACATACCTTCTGCGGTATTATTATACCCAACAAAATTAACAATTCCTTTTGCATATCATCTAATACCCAGTTTTTATTTAAATTTCTCTAATGTTCGCTTTGTCCAAATTGGATTCAGTTTCACACATTACTTTGGTGTTTATGTCATTTAATTCTCTCATACTATATCAGTTCTTACCCCCTCATCTTTCCCCCCACATTGTCAATTTGTTAGAGAAACTGGGTTGTAGACTATCCACATTCTAGATTTTGATAATTAATATGTTGATAATTATTAAACAGCTGAACAAAATGACTAATGTTTCATCCTTTTGAATTGTTTTGAATTAGTTTTCCACAGAGCTGAGAGCAAGGGAGCTAGCATTTTAGAGTTTATAGCAACTGTTTGAGATAGAGATTAGCAGTCTTTCAGAAATTAGCAGCTTTAGGTGTTCTAAGACTTGATTTATTCTGTTATATTGCTACATTTTTCCTGGTAATAAGATGGATGGAAGACAGTGTGAAACTGTCAGTCATTCTCCCTGAGGAAAGTGAAAGGAACCAGTGGGTCCTTGGCACAAAGACTCCCCAATAGAAATGCAAAAACCATTGGTCTGAGTTTGAAAATTGGGCTGCTTAGTGAGGGGATAATTGATGGAAGTCTTGGTAGACTTCTTGGGTTTTAATTCTTAATTTGTTGTATATGAAGTAATGTCTAGGTTGATCTTTTTAATGCTTTATTTTTCAAAAAAAGAAGCTTTTAGATCAAATGTGTTCATGCTTATGTATGTGTGTGTAATTTGCCAACTACAGTGGTTTTACATAGGAGCACAGGTAAGGACCTTTAATAGACATTTAAAAATGTGACCTGTGTTTCTTATTGAGAATGTTTCCCCTACATGCCTTTGTTTTAATAACATTTTTTTTAATGCCAGCATTTTCCCTTCTATATTGATATAAAAGATTTGGGTTATGAATATTGATATTTGCATTTAAAAAATAGATCAGGTATTGGTTTTATTTGTATGTCTTTCATTTACTCTATAAATGAGAGTCTCTTCACTCAGTAAGATGTCTGTGAATGAGGTTCTGTGTGGGTAAGACTTCTTTAGTAATTAGCCATTAAATAGAACAGTATGTATTGATGGAAATCATCATTTTTCTTTCTAATACCTTTTCCTTTATTTTAGTCCAGTGGGTCTCCAACTGTAATGTGCTGGACCACTAGTGTATGGTATTAGGACCCCATATTCAGATTCTATTTTAAAAAGTATAATGTGGGCCCACTCAAGCAGATCTGTATTAAAAGCAAGTTCCATAGATAACTCTAATGCTCATTGAATTTTGAGAATCGCTACCTTAGATATAATTTTATTGTAAATGAAATTGTGTATAGTTTTATTTTTAAATAGTTTGATTTGGAGGAAATTGCAAAAATAATGCTGAGGTTTCCCTTTGCCTTCCCCCAAGCTTCCCCTGATGATAATATCTTACATAACCACAGTATGTTATCAAAATCAGGGAAGTGACTTTGGTACAATACTCAAATAGAGACCTTATTTAGATTTGTATCACCTCTTACATGCATTCTTTACTTTAAAAAATTTGTCTTGATTTATAATTCTATGAAACTTTCATACATGTGTAAATGTGTGTGGCATTCCACAGCAGAATACAGAACTGTTGCATCACCACAAAGGCACTCCCTTATATTACTCTTAATGGTTACACCCTGCCTCCAACCTTGGCAGCCAGTGATCTGTCTTCTATGACCATAAGTTTGTTACTATGAGACTCATATAAATAGAACATATAGTACTTAACCTTTTGAGACTGGTTTCCACCCCCTCAGCATAATGCCCTTGAGATCATCCAAGATGATGTATATCAAGGCTTGCTTTTTATTGCTAAGTAAGAGAAGGCAATGGCACCCCACTCCAGTACTCTTGCCTGGAAAATTTCATGGACGGAGGAGCCTGGTAGGCTGCAGTCCATGAGGTCGCTAAGAGTTGGACATGACTGAGCGACTTCACTTTCACTTTTTACTTTCATGCATTGGAGAAGGAATGGCAACCCACTCCAGTGTTCTTGCCTGGAGAATCCCAGAGACGGAGGAGCCTGGTAGGAGGCCGTCTCTGGGGTCGCACAGAGTCGGACACGACTGAAGCGTCTCAGCAGCAGCAGCAGCAGCAGCAGTATTCCATTGTGTGGATGCATCACAGTTTATTCATTCTCACGTTGGAGGACATTTGGGTTGTTGCCTGTTTGGGTTTGTTATGAAGAGAGCTGCAATAAACATTCAGGTACAGGTTTTATGCAAACGTAAATTTTCATTTCTCTCATGTCAATACCCAGGAGGAGATTGCTGGGTCAATGGTATGCATTCGTTTAGTTTCATATTATGCTGCCAAACTCTTTCCCAAAGTGGCCATACCACTTTGCATTCACTTTGTTCAAGACATCTATGAGAGATCTAGTTTCTCTGCATTCTTGTCTGTATTTGATATTATCAGTGGTTTTGATTTAGGTGGGTAGTGGTATCTCATCATAGCTTTAATTTGCATTTCCCTAAATGAATAATAGTGTCAGACATCTTTTCATGTGCCTGTTTGCCGTTCTTACCTCCTCTCTGGTGAAGTGTTCAAATCTTTTCCTATTTAATGATTGGATTCTTTGTTTTTTAGCCATTGCATTTTGAAAACTATCTATATATTCTGAATATGACTTTTTGTTGGGCATGTGTCTTCGAAATAATTTCTCCTGGTTTGTGGCTTGTCTTTTCATTCTGTTAACTTGGTCTTTCACACAGCAAAAGGCTTTAGTTTTTGATGAAGTTCAGTTTACCGATATTTTAAAATATCTTCTGCGTTGCATCTTTGTTGTCATGTCTGAGATCCTTTGGCCTAAGCCTTGGTCCCAAGGATTTTCTCCTATGTTTTGACCTGAACATTTTATAATTTTATATTTTACATTTAGATCAATTTTAGGTTAACTTTTGTAAATTCTGAGACACTGTTTCTAAGTAGTTTTTCTAGCCAGTGTTTGACAAAGCTTATAGCTAGGAAACTTAACTTGGAAAATTCATTCCTAGGATTTTTCTTTATCAATAGGCAGTGAATGTTATGCCTTTGAACATGGTTTATGACAACAGACACCATTCGCAAACATATATTTAAAACTTTAACAGAGACTAAGGACTAAGTGCTGTTTAATATTTACCAAAAAGTACATATTTGAGAGTAGGTTATTGAGGTTATGATTCAAAAGCATCTTATGCTTTCATTTTAGGGTTGGTTAGTCTACCAGTGTGCTTGCTTGGCTGACATATACATTCCTACTGTTTAATATGCATGTGTGCATATATTTTAATAATTATAATATCCACATTTAATGTTCTTCAGTTCCTTACCTAGCTTGATTAAAATTAAGAAAACATTTGAACTAAGAACTCTTTTTTTTTTTTTTTAAAGACTTAATACTTTTAGGGTAGTTTTAGGTTTACAGCAAAGCTAAACAGAAGATACAGATTTTCCATATAGCCCTGCCCCTACACATGCATTCTCCCCGAATGGTACCCTTGTCACAACTGATGAACCTACACTGATACATTACAATCACCTAAGTCTATAGTTTACATTAGTAATCACTTTTGATATGCATTCTACAGATTTTTGTAAAGAAATTATTTGGGGTAGCGGTAGGTCTTTGCTGCTGTACGTGGGCTTTCTCTAGGTGCAGTGAGGAGGGGCCACTCTTCCTTGCAGTGCACAGGCTTCTCATTGCGGTGGCTTCTCTTGTTTGGCACACAGGCTCTAGGATTATGGGCTTAAGTAGTTGCGGTACATGGGCTTAACTGCCCCACGGCATGTAGAATCTTCCTGGACCAGGGATTGAACCTATGTCCTCTGCATTGGCAGGTAGATTCTTATCCACTGTACCACCAGAAAAGTTCAATTCTACAGGTTTTGAGAAAAACATAATGACATGTATTCATCTTCATAGTGTCATATAGGGTATTTTCACTACTCTAAAAATCTTCTGCATTCCACCTATTCATCTCTCACCAAAACACCTGCCAACCACTGGTGTTTTTCACTTTTTCATATTTTTGCCTTTTCTAGAATGTAATATAATTGGAAGTATACAATATACAGCCCTCTCAGACTGGCTCCTTGTATTTAGTAATATACATTTAAGGCTCCACCATGTTTTTTTCATGACTTAATAGTTCATTTCTTTTTTAGTGAAAAAAGTGGAAATGATAGGGTAATATTTTATTATCTGTATGTACCATAGTTTATTTATACATTGACCTACTGAAGGACATCTAGGTTGCAAACTAAGAACATTTTAACTTCCTTTTGGGGGTAAAAAAAATTTTTTTTTAACTTTTACTGTTGTTATTTCAGAGAAGCTAGTACATAAAACAATCCAATTGTGGATGATTTTTCTGTCTTAAATTTAATAAGTAACCTCTTTTTAAAAAGTGGAAATATTAATATATAAGGCTTTTTATATTTAATTATTATGTGGCAAATAAAAAAGAAGCCCAAGAAGTTTTGTGTAGTCTTCTCTACCCATCATTTTTGAATTTTTAAGTTATATTGTCAATCACATTTTTTATTTACCTTTTCAGACTAATTTTCATAAACTGCATCAACGTTTCCATGTACATTGCCTGCAAGGCAGCAATATGAAGTTCAAAGGAAGCATTCAGTAAATGATGCTAAGCCCAGTTGCTACTGACATTTATTACAGAGCAAAAGCCTAATGCACAGAGTGAATGGGGTAGCTTGGAGTTACACTTTATTTTGAAAAAAATTACCTACTAATCTCTATACGGTTTAAGAATTTAATAAGATACTAATTTTTTTCAAAAAGGAATAGCACTTGTTAAGGGATTATCTATGTAAAACATTTGCACAGTTCCTAGAACTAGATAAGCTTCAGTTAAGTTAGTTTTGTAGGGCCCGTTTAGGATATCTTTAAAATTGCTTGCTTGGACTCACTTCATTTTTAAGCTACTAGTGTCAGAGGATCTCATGCGGTATTTCTTTAATCTACCCAGATTCTTTCTATAGCACTGAAGGACACGGTGGGTGACCAATTAATGCCGATGACTGTCTTTTGACTCACTGTTTACTTTGCTTTCAAGTCTGTTTTTTCAACTTTGCTCATTTGTTTTGATGAATTTTGTATCTTCTCCATTGATATGTTCTTTGCTAGTGAAGGCTTTCCTCATTTCTCCTCTTGTTGATGTTTGACTTTCTTAACTGTGCATAAAACAAACATCCCACATAAGATATTTAGAAAACCCTGAGACAAGCTGAAGTTGCAACATTTATGGCACAGATAATGAGAAATTTAATATTTAATTTTAATTTATAGATACATTTGCCTACTTTAATCTTTGTATGATGGTTCCACATTCCACATTCACATATATGTGAAAATGTATCCGTTTATATTTTATGTTTTTCGGTGTATAAATTGTAACTTAGTGAAAAATATCAAGGGAAATTTATGTTTTCTTTCCTTTCATAAGGAACTTCCTTCTTAGAGAAAAAGAAGCAAAAATATGAAGATTTTAATTTGGAAAAGTTATTACTAAACTTCAGGCATACTGTTAAAATTTGTTACCTTCACTGAGACCTTCTTGATTTACAAAAACTTGATTGACCTAAATAGCAACCTTCAGGGGGTGTTTCAGACTCTGCAAAGTCATTAGGAATGTAAATCATTAACTTTAAATGAATACCTACTATCTGTCAGGCATTATGCTAGACCTGTAGTTATCAATTGGCTGCCCTTGAGAATCCTTTGGGGAGATTTAAAAAATCCGGCTAACCAGTTAAATTGGAATTTCTGGGCACGGGACCCGGGAATTGGCATTTTATAAAACTCCAAAATGAGTTCATTCTGTTGCCAAATTTGAGCACCACTGGGTGAAGACTGGGCTGAGATGAGTGGGTATAGGAATTGGCGCCTTTCTGAGTGGTCAGAGAATACGTATATGACAAGGAAATTTGTCATATTATTTGATCTGAAAGAGCTGAAGGCACAGGCAGTTTGAAGTTCTGTAGTTAAAAGTATTTGGGGCAGAGGGAGTAGCTCTACAAATCCTCAGATGTGACCAGGGTGAGCTACAGTGAGCTGTAGCCTAGTAATAGGAGTGGCTTCCCAGGGCTTTCCACTGTGTCTCAGGCCGTAAAGAATCTGCCTGCAATGCCGGAGACCCAGGTTTGATCCCTGGGTTGGGAAGCTCCTCTGGAGAAGGGAATGGCAACCCACTCCAATATTCTTGCTTGGAGAATTACATGGACAGAGAAGCCTGGTGAACTACTGTCCATGGGATCCCAAAGAGTTGGAAATGACCAAGCAACTATTACACACACAATCAGAAGGGAGCTCAGATGTTGGCATGGGGTGGCTCAGTGATTTCTTAGACATTCACTTGCATCAGGAGTTCTGGGAGAGTTGTCAAAGGTGCTTTGCAGCCTCTACCCTCAGTGTTTCTGATTATTTAGCTTTAGGGTAGGGCCTGAGAGTTTGCCTTTCTCACAAGATCCCAGCTGCCACTCTAAAATCATGCTTTGAGAACCAGCAGCCTGGCTCATCTAGGGCTAGTAAATCAGGACAGGATTTGGTTTTATTCTCAATGCTTTGGGAGACCAGTGAAGGGTCAGAGATGTGATGTAATCTGATTTACATATTTAGCAGATCCCCCTTGACTACAGAGAATAATAGATTTTAAGGGACAAGAGGAGACGATTTTAAGGAACAAGAGGAAAAGGGGAGAGATCAGTGAGGAAGCTATTGGAGCAATCCAAGCAAGAGATGACAGCTTAATTGCCAGGGTGTAGTAGAGAAGCTGGTGAAAAGTATACAGATTCAGGTTATGTTTTAGAGTTAAAAGCCCACAAGACTTGATAATGGATTGAAAATAGAATAGAGAAGAATCAAAATATGCCCAGAATTTTTGCTTGAGTTAACAAGGTGGTTAGCGTGGAGCCTTTTCCATGGATGGGACATCTTGGGGAAGGGTTGGATGAGAATTGGGGAAGAGAGGAGAATCAAGAGTTTTGATTCTGAGATACCTTTGGGACTTTCCAGTGGAGAAGACCATGAAATTTGGGGGCATGTAAGTCAGAACTCAGTAAACATGTCAGGGTTGGAGATGTGCATTGGAGGGTTATCAACTTGTAAATGATGTGTAAAGCCATGGAGTTTATGAAATTACTTGGGGGTGAGGATTGTAGAAAGAGAAGACAAAGGGGCAGACAAGAAACCCTGGGGTGGCCCAATACTTAGAAGTCAGACAAGGAGACTTCTAAGGGCATTGAGGCTGAGGAGTGGCAGTAAAGAAGAAAACAGGAGATTGTGTTGTTACACAAAGAGATAAAGGGAAGAGAATTCCAAGCAGAGGGGGGTTGAGCAGCTGTGAAATGGGTCCTTATTGGAATTTAGGAGCTTACTCAAATGTGACTGAGATGAATTGTATAATTGTCTATCAGATTTGAACACACAAAAGTGATTGTGACCTTGACCAGAGAAATGTCTGTTAAGAGTCATAAAATGCCTTGGGTCTCCCCATGTTGCCTTTCATCACTACTTTGATTAGCTATAAGGCTCATCAAGAAAAGGCACTTAATTGCATTCCCTCAAGCACATAGCACAGTGTTATATTCACCATTGAAACAGATTTTTGTTTAAAATAATCTTCCCTTGTTTTATTAAACCCAGGGAGACACACTAAGAAATTATTTTGAAGAACTGGTTTCTATCATTGAAATGTGTAAGTTAGGAACCATCAGAATATTGCCAGATGCTTTGAAGGATGCCTCGTCAACACTTAACTACAATGCTTCTAATGTTTGATTAGTACAGCCCTCTATATTGAGAGAGTGAAAGTCGCTCAGTCGTGTCTGACTCTTTGCAACCCCATGGACTCCAGTCCATGAAATTCTCCAGGTCAGAATACTGGAGTAGGTAGCCTTTCCCTTCTCCAGAGGATCTTCTCAACCCCAGGGATCGACCCCAGGTCTCCCACATTGCGGGCAGATTCTTTACCAGCTGAGCCATTAGGGAAGCCCAATACTGAGAGAGGGTGGCTATTAAATTTCTTTTTTGTCATTAGAATTTAATACTTTAAAAACCTACTGTTAGGACATTTTATTCTTACATTTTTTTTTTAATATCAAAGCTGTATTTTTGTGTAGTATTTCTCTGAATCTTTAAGGATACAATATAAATATAGCAATTAATTGAGACCCCACTGGACTTGAGTAGCTTATTAAGAATGCAAATAGATCTCATATTGGGTTGGCCAAAAAGTTTGTTCAGTCTTTTCCATAATATCTTATGGAAAAACCCAAATATATTTTTGGCCAACCCAATACAACTGAAAGCTTTTTTTCTTTCAAGCCAAGTAGAGGTGTTTGAGTAGACACTTGTTTTGCTGAGCTTCTCTTTTATTCCTTTTCTTTTATCTTAAAGATACTAATATTGACAGGGATGGAGAGATGATTGCAGTGGATACATGATTTTGAAGTACTTTTTAGATCAAATGATAAAAAAAATTGATCAGTAGTAGTAATAGGATACCACTTAAATTCTGTGTTAAAGTTAAATTTGGGTATTTTAAAGACATGTTATTTCATATTGCGGGATTGTACCTTAATTTTCATTGTGAAAATTGAATATAATATTGAGATAATTTTAATGAGTAAAATAATGCTTAAGCAATAATTTTACTGTGGCTTGTTATTTTTAGGGCTCGATTAATGGATTTTTGCCTTGACATAGAAAATATTTCTATCTTAAATATCTTTTCAGTATTGGAGAAGGAAATGGCAACCCACTCTGGTATTCTTGCCTGGAGAATTCCATGGACAGAGGAGCCTGGTGGGCTGCCGTCTATGGGGTCACACAGAGTCAGACACGACTGAAGCGACTTAGCAGCAGCAGCAGCAGCCACCACCCTTGTATAAAATTTGCTGTTGTTACTGCTGAAAGTAGTGGCCTCTGAGGAGCAGAAACGGAGTCAAACTAGGCCACTGGTGAAGAGGAGCTTAAGTGGAAATCCCTAGAGGATTAAACTGGTTCAAACATCATTCTTATTTAAAAGAGGTGTAGGGACTTCAATGGCGGTTATGGTACTATAATTTTAATATATTAATAAAAACTAGCATTCATAAGCCATAAATGATAGTTGTTATTGCACGTTGATATGTTACTCTCTTTACCAGAATTTCCTTTGCTTAGATTATGCTAAAAACTTTGATTATTTTTACTATACTTTGCCTTTGGGTGACATTTAACCTAATTTTGCTATCACTTCAAAGCATCTCAACTAAAATATTTAAAACATTGGGAAGTATGTGAGTAAGTGAAAGGCATTTAAAAAATTTTTGCTGGTGAGTAAAAGGTCAAGTAAGTTAAAAGTCTTAAAGCTACTGAGGATTCAGGCCCAATCCAGGCCTCTGTGTGGTATTCCTTTCACTAGACTATAGGATATAGTGAGCAAACTTTAGATAGACACATTCCTGAGTTTAATGCAAATGGATCACAGTTGGGAACTAACGCATAGACGAACCTACAGCCTCTACCTCCTAAATACTACTTTTCTTTCACAAACTGAGTCGCTTTTCTTTTTTCTTTGAAGTATACCTTGATATCTGCCTTCTCATCCTCACAGAGGATTTTAGCTTGCTCTCATTGCTCTGAATTTTCAAGGTTACCTGTTATATATATTTTTTTCCTTTGTATTTGTTGTTTGAAAAGTGAAGTTGCTCAGTCGTGTCCGACTCTTTGTGACCCTATGGACTGTAGCCTATCAGGCTCCTCTGTCCATGGGATTTTCCAGGCAAGAGTACCGGAGTGAGTTGCTTTTTCCTTCTCCAGGGGATCTTCCCGACCCAGGGATTGAACCCAGGTCTCCCGCATTGCAGGCAAACGCTTTACCCTCTGAGTCACCAGGGAAGCCTAATTACCTACATATTGCATCTTCCCTGTTGAATTTCTGATTCATTGTGGAAGGATCTTGGTTTGATTCTCAATATGCTTGCCACTTTTCAGGGCTAAAGGTGACAAATGCTTTATTATAATCATAGGGAACACTGAAGTGATCTTAATAGATGTTCCATGTAAAAAATATTCCAACAAATGCTTCGTTCTGCTTTTTCTTTTAGGTTGGCTTACCTTTAAGGTGGATTTTCATCATAGACTCAAAGCTTAGGAAATGAGACAGTCACATATATACAGAACATTAAAACTGTTAGAATTCATTGCAGTGTGCAATAGACAGGGAAAATGTCACAAGGAATTGTGATTCAATCTGGACTTCAAAGGATAGATAATATGTGTCAGTGCAGGGAAAACAGGGAGGGCATTCAAACAGAGACCAGAAGGAAGAGCACTTGGAGATGGGAAGGTACCTTCAAAGATGAAAGCAGGAGATAGGGAGGTGACTGGTAGAAGGCGGTGCCTATTAGACCTTCTATGGTACCACGTCTCTTGAAAGCCAGGTTCATTGTGTGCAAGGTTGTTCCTGATGCTCTACCTCTGTGCCTGGAGAGAGTTGGACTTGTCATCTGACCTTTCTCATGAAACTCCTCTAAAGCCCTAAACTTCTCAGTTATCCTTTGCTAATAAAACTACTGCATAATTTTCAATATTCATCTTCTTAAAAATAAAACATAATTCGTTTCTAAAATCCAACACAGCTAATTCTGATGTACCTTAGTGGTACGACTTTTTTCCTTCTTAATTACATGCTTAGGTACCTCATCTTATGGGAAGTATTCACAGAATTCATTCATTTAGCGATATGAGTGCCTGCTATGTAGCAGACATTGCTCTAGAGATTGCACATATTAGCAATTATGTGTGACACTAGACAGGGGAGACAAGAACCTGTACTCATGGGGTTAATTACTAATGGAAGGAGACATGATAAGCAAGAATGGTAGTTGCTGATAAGCCCTCAGACAAAAGTAAAGCAGAGAAATAGAGGTGTTATCTTAAGGTCAGGACAGACCCCTTAGAGAGGCCTGAGTAAGATCTGTCCTAAATGTGTTCAAGGAAAAGGCAAGAGTCATAGGCCTGGAGTGCAGTGAGCCTGGGAAGAATGTGGGAGAGGAGCTTGGAGAGGCTAGGGTAAGGGCGGACAGATTATAAAACTCTACATCTTATTTCAGGTGAGGTCAGAAGCCATCGAAGGGTGGGAAAGGAAGTTCTGTGACCAGGCTTAACATTTTAAGAGGATCACTCCAGCTGCTATGTTGAGAATAGAGTGTAAAGTGACAAGGCTGGGAATGGGAAGACCAAGAGCAGCTTGAACGGAGGTATTTCGTAGTCAAGGTTGTTGATGGATTCTGGGTCTATTTATAATATAGAGCTGGCAGAATTTGTCAATGATTTGGATTGTATGTGTATGAAAGAGGAGATTTGGGGCCCAAGCAACTGAAAGAAATATGATTTACTGAGATGGAAGTCTTGGAGAGTAAATCATTTGGTTTGGAGGAGCTGCGAAGAGGAATTGGAAGGTAAATTAAGTTGGAGATTCCAGTCAGTCATCTGAGTCCAGATGTCAAGTAGGCATTGGATTTACAAATCTGGAGTCGAAGGGAAAGATCCAAGCTGAATATTTGGCATTTAAGATTTTCTTCATATAGATTTTTCAAAATCCTTGTTGTATTTACTATGATAATTTTTCAATTTATTTTTGTTGCTAATGTAAAAGAAGTTTTCTCTTTCATTATACTTTGACTGGGTTTTGCTTATGTTTACATAGGCTATTGATGTTGGCATGCTCACTTCGTGCCAAGCTACCTTGCTGAATTCTCTTATTTATAAAAACTTTTTCATTGATTCACTGATTTCTCCTCTCCTTTGGCTTCTCTATGGAATTTTACCAAACTCTTCAAGTTTGAGAAGTACCACTTTCTTTCATGGTTCGATTTGCTTTTCCCTGCTAAAATATCAATTATTTCTTGTCTTTTCCTGTGAGTTTCTATTCATTCCCCAAACTCAACTCATGTTTCCCATCTGTCAAACATTTCTGGATTGCTACACAGGTTTCTCTTCCTATGAGCTTCAGCTGTATCATCTGCATACCTGTACTAGAAGAGTCATCAAACTTTATTCTAATTTTGCATGTATCTATCAGTCATTTTTGGGGTAGGAGAACTGGTCTGGCTGTTGCAGTCTTTACATCCCCAGTGTTTAGCTGAATCTGCTACATGATTGTCAGTTACAGGGTAAATGTTTGTTGAATAGAGGAGCAGTCAATTTTAATAGATTAAAAAGCATTTGGAAATTGGATAAAGTTGTTCTTCATAGAAATTTTATAAACTTGTTATATTTACTGAAATACTTCCAAAAAATTCATTTTTATCACTATTGTAAAAGAAATATTTTCTAAAGTGTAACGTAACTTTGCAATTATACTCCTAAAAATTAAAGTTCTAGTATTTTAGAAAATTAATGTAGGAACCTTGTTTCTGTTTTTACATGATGCTGAGCGCACAAAGGTGCTTAGATTTGTGAGACATTAAGTTTTGAAAATACTGAATGACTGGATGTTACATATTTACTTACAGAGAAGCCCTTTTATCTTTATGGTTTTTATTTTTCCCTAGGAATGGAAAGAGGGAGAAATTAAAATTTGTATTTTTCTGAATAGAAAGCAGAAGTATTTTTTTCTTTCAAAATCAGTCTGGGGATGGGAAAGAATAGGTGAAGGAAATTAAGAGATTTGTTGTTGTTTAGTCGCTAAGTCATGTCTGACTCTTTTGAGACCCCATGGACTGTAGCCCTCCAGGCTCCACTGTTCGTGGGATTCCCCACTCAGGAATACTGGAGTGGGTTGCCATTTCCTTCTCCAGGGAGTATTCCCTGAGTCAGGGATTGATCCCACTTCTCCTGCTTGGCAGGTGGATTCTTTACCACTGAGCCACCAGGGATGTCCATAATTAAGAGATACAAATCTCCAATTTTAAATAAGCCACAGGGATATAAGATATATTAATAGCACAAAAAATATTATCAGTAATATTGTAATAACTTTGTATGGGGACAGATGGTTACTAGACTTAGGATCATTTCATAACATATGCAAATGTCAAATCACTATGTAGTACACCTGATACAACGTAATGTTATATGTCAACTATAATTCAATAAAGTAACATTTGCAAAAGCTCTAATTTGCAGTACTTAGAAAATATGCGTATGGACTTACTTATAGTTACATGATGTTTATTTCCATGTCTCATTGTTTTCAACCCCTCAAATCATTGAATTGGTCTTGTGCAGAATGTCTACTACTATTTCTGTTATAAATCAGTTAAGGGGTTGTCCTGGTAAGTGACACTGAAACATATTTATTAGAATAATTGTAACATTTTTTATTTTTAGGGCTTCCCTGGTGGCTCAATTGGTAAAGACTTCACCTGCAGTGCTAGATACCCAAGTTCCATCCCTGGGTCAGGAAGATCCCCTGGAGAAGGAAACAGCAACCCACTCCAGTATTCTTGCTTGGAAAATTCCATATAATTTAACAAATAACCAATTGCAGTTCACTGTTTATTAGTAAGTCCAGTGGGAAATACAGCATACTTCTTTCTTCAAGGAGTAATAATTGTAGGCAGAGAGATGAAATTTTCCAGGGACGAAAAATGGGAAAAAAAATGTTACATTTGTGTAATTTGTTGTATGTGCCATGTAGGATATGTGCCACCTCATATTGATGGAGGGGGTGGGAGGATGGTGGTTGCAGCTAGATTTAGTAGCATAGGTAGAGTTTAATCTGGATAAAGATGCAGAATACACTACATTAGAAAAAAGCAGAATGAAATACATGAAAGCAAGAGCTATTAGGAGGTATGGGAATGAGATATTAGGACAGTAAGAATTTTATAATTTGTTCCATCAAACAAAATGCAATACTTTTGCCTGCTGTAGTGAACACACACTAATTGAATTTAATGAAGGCCAATATCAAATTTCTTTGTTATCCTGTTTGTTTGTATTGTCAAGTAATGCAAGCATATTGTTGAAAACAAATATACTGATTTTTAAAAAGGCAAAAATTTTTTTAAATTTAATTCTACCATCCCTAGTAAGCTAACAGTTGTAATATTTTAGTGCATTTTTCCCGGATGTGAAAAAGCATACACACATTTTGTGTTTTTATTAAATGAGATCGCATTAGCAAGTTATTTTTAAAACATGTATACTTTATTCTTTGTGTTTTGTTTTTGTTTTAGGAGAAAACCAAAAGCCAAGGCACCGCTTCCTCCAGCTGAGACCAAATGCCTTGATGCCTCTTCAGTTGATGATTCTGTAGAGTCTTCTGCTTTTATCATGGATCAGAAAGAGAACATGACAGATAAAGACATTGAACTCTTGGTGGTTCTACCTGGAGATATTATCAAATCTACTACTGTTAATGGCAGGTACGGTGGAGTGAATGAAACATCAGGATTTCCCTTTCTTCTGTAATTGAAACCCTCTGTTTGGACTTCTTTTTTCTTTGCCAGATACGTTATTCATCACTCAGTTTAGTTATCTATTAAAAAAAGGAGTAGATGATAAGAGGTATTAAAATTTTCCTGACAATGCTTTAAATATCAAATGTATGAATTCCACAACCCTGGTGAAGTGACTCTTGAAATTTGAAACTATGTTACATTTTGTTAGTCATTTACTAAGTTTTTTTTTTAAATGGTCTTTTCCAGAAGAATAGTCATCAGTTTTATTGATTTTCTAAGTCAAACTTACAAAGCAAGCCAGAGATCCATAAGAAAACTCCTTCCCTTTGCTTCCAAATTATTCTTTCTTTTTTAAGCTGCTTCTTCAAATTTGACTTGCAGAAGCTGTGTTAGCTACTCTTAAAAGGTACTCTCTCATTTATCCAAACAGATAAATCTGTCTTTAAAACTAGCAGGATTTTTTACATCATTGAATGATTTAATGGATTTATTAAAATGTAGATAAATTTAATAGAAACAGAAAATTAAACTTTAACCCAGGAGGAAGGGAATATGTGATTTAGCAGACTGATATTTTTAATACCTGAATAAAAACTGGAAAAATGGAATGCAGCCAAGTGTAATTTTCCATTTCATTTTGAAGAGGAAAGTTACATGAGTTGTATGCTTGGTCTTGTCCCACCTTTACCTTTACCTGTTTGTTATCAGGGGTGCTGTTTTAGAAACTGAAGCTATTTTGACCTTTAGTTGCATGTGTATGTATATATATTTGTCTGTAGAATGAAAGAATAAGTAATCAATTGGGTATTGCATTTTTGTAATGTGGTTTTATCTAGAAGAAATTCATTCAAGATACCTTACTTTGGAGATTTATCCTTATGTACAACTTTATGAATTACTGAAAGTACGTGAAGATAGAAAAGTTCAGCATTAGCAAACAATCCATAGTATTGCATATTAAATTCTTATTAAATTCAAGGAAGTTGTACTTTGCCATTTGTTTTGTATTGAAAGTAGTTTTGGAGATGACACATGGAATCATGTTTTAGAGGTTGGGAACCCTGTGACTGACCTTGGTGGGCTTCCACCTCTTCTGGGTGAAGGAGGCATCTTGTGAATTAGAGACAAGGGTCATTGTATCATCTTTAACCCTTGAGATCACACCATTACCCTGGTTTGAAAATAATGATGATAATGGATGTGGCTCGGGTAATGTAAAGGCAATTCCTCTTATGTTCCCTGGATTCAAGGTAATTTTTTTAAGTCAGTTATTTTTCCTAGTTCTTCACTAATGCTGACGGATAACAGTGGTTTCATCAATACTCAAAATTTCTCTTGAATGTACCAGTCACCTGTTTATATTGCCATCTTCCCTACTATTAGCCCTCTGGGTTCTTTAGATTTTTTTTTTTTTTTTTTAACCTCAATGACTTTAGTATTAGAATCACAGGTTTCCTCTCTATCCTGTAACCCATTGTAATTACTTCAGATTTTCCCACCTGCTACACCAAGCTAACTTCCTTCTGTTTCCTTAACTCTGGAAAACTGTGTCCATAGTCTACTTCCCCTGTCCAGCTGGACAGTGGTATCTTATTACTGTTTCAAAAGTGAAATCTTAGGGTTTCCACTTTGACACAGCTTTTTTTTTGAATCTAGCTTATCCACTTTTTAAATTGGAGTTGTTCTTCATCCTCCTTAAGTCTAATTGATGACTTCTCTTCCGATTGCTGCGTGTTTTTTTCGTATTTGACTTGAATTCTTCATCGGTCATTCCTACTACATTTGTACTTACAAGGACCCTAGATCTTCTGCACCCTTTTGACCTTCTGGCCTGATTGCCTTCCAGGTTCCTAAACTGGAGTAATTTTCCACCAGTCAGCTGTTTGTTTCTGGGCTGCCAACTATTGTTGAATTGCTTCAGTTTTCTTATCTATAAAAATGTTTTATAACTGAATTGTTTTTGGGATTAAATGAAATACTATCAGTGCCTGGCACGTAGTGGCCGCCTCCATTTTCTATTGAGGACTGTTTTCCTTAACCCTGGGCTGTCTCCATTCATTCTCCACCCTCAGGGTAATCTGACTAAAACACCCCTCTGTTCGTGGCACTCCCTATGATAAAAGCCTGCGGGAATGGCAATTCAGCACCAAAGTGAGGAAGTCCAAGCTACCGAGCCTGGACATGAGGTGCCTTGCCTAACTTCTCCTCTGAAGTTAGGCAGGCTTTCCTTCACTACTCCCCTCTGAATAGCTTCAGCTTTAGCCACACGACTCTTTTCTTCTACAGATACTCTGCTTTTTCCACTCTCACGTTTTTTTTGGAAAGCCTTTCCATCTTGAGTACCATACCAGCCACATTTATCCAGTTAATATAGTTCAAGTGACACTTTTTATATAAAGGCTCCCTGATCTCCCAAGAAAGAACTGTTTACTTCTAACTTCCAAACTCTTCTGACACTGGATACCATTGATGGTTAACATACATTATCTCAGGCTGTAATTTGTATGTGTGTCTTATCTTCTTAAACAAACCAAAACATCCATGCAGGCCTCATGACTTTTCTTCGTAGTCTTTATCATAGTTTCTTTTTTCTTTCTTTTTTTTTTTTTTTTTACAGTTTCTTGCAGTGTAGTAGACATTTAGTAAATTCAGATGTTGTCTCCTTAAATCTTATGTGCTGATGGAGGTAACAACTTAAATGATGTGTCTTGAATAGGCATTTGGATGGGCCTCAGTAGCTTTCCCAGAATCTCTTAAATAAAGATATTTTCTCAGATAGACAGCAAGGCAAGAATGCCCCAAATTCTGATTGCTTTTTAAATTTTGTTTGGGGCTGAAAAACTTTTCTGAGAGTAGAATTTGTTTTATATCAATATTTTTATGAGGGAGTTTGATTTTAGAATTTGTTCCTAATAGTTTTATCACTCAGGAATGACTCAAGTTGAAAACACTATGACTAATTTTTTTATATTAATTCTTTATGATTAAAAGTGATTGTGCAGTTCTGAATATTTCAGGAGTATGATTCTGGATATCTAGGAGTGATTCCAAATATTTTAGAGGGCAGTTCAGGCTATCTTGAGTGTGATTTGGGATATTTTGAAGGTTGCAGCAATTGCTGGCCCATTGTTTAAAAAAAAAAAAAAAATCAGTGTTTAACAATAACAAGAAAAACAAAAATGTTATTATAGAAAAAAAATTCTATTTTTGAAAAATGTTAGCTACCTAATATACAGAGCCATGGTATAGATAACTTAAATTTCTTCTTGGCTTTGTTACCATAAATGGAATAAGACAATTTTCAACAAAATGATACAGGGATTTAGTGGAAGAGTATACTATGGAAGAGTATTTTAATTAAATTGAATAGTTTAATTAAGGGCATAAAGTTTTCTTAGCAATTAATAAATCAAAGCTGCTTATGTCACTATGAAGGAGCTCTCTAATATTTTTAATATTTTGACATTTTTCTTAATTTGTCTAAATATTCTTTGTATTGTATATTTCAGTGGTGTTACTTATATATATTTCCTTTGAAGAATAATGTCAATATAAGCCTGAAATAAATATTTAGAAACTTATGCTTCATTTAACTTTTCAGAAAAATTGGTGCTTCTCAAAATGTATTCTTGGGGAGGTTCTTTAGAAAGTTCCCCTCTGTTCTCATACAGCGCATGCAGAGGTATGCTCAAAGGCCCATTTTTGAGGATGTAACAGACAACATTATCTTAGAATACACTTGTTTGTACATTGATTTTTCACGGAAGAGCTTATTCATATTAGGGAACACAATAAAGTTGGAGATGGTAATAGACTTATGCTCAAGGGCAAACTAAAAACTTGTTATCCTGAATCAGGTTAGGAGCTATCTGTACAGGCTTACCAGTCTTTTGGTATCAGAGCTTAGTGATACTGCCTCTTTAGTGACCAAAAGTCACCCAGTATCTGTCATCCTGCCTTTGTGATCCTTGGCTTACATTGAAGATAGCTGAGTAGCAGCATAAAAACTTTGGGCATTTCTGTTTGTCCTGTTATTACAGATGATTGGATTGAAGGAAGGAAGTACAGGTATATGTGTATGTATGTGTGTGTGTGTATATGCATGCATACATACATATATATCTGTGTGTGTGTGTGTGTATGCAGGTCAAGTAAATAATCTTTCACCAGGCAAAGCAGCTCTGGGCCTTGCTAAAAGTGAGCATTAAAGAATATTGTTGTTAGAGGCAAGCTGTGTAGGGCTAAGCGCCTCAGAAAATGCCATGCTATGCAATAGCACATGTGGTGGTATCTACTAGTGTTTGGCAAAAGTTAATTTTTAATGAAAATGAGCTTATAGGTTAAACGCTGATGGAAATGTGCAGGTATGTTTGTACGTCACTCTGTGTCCTTGCTTTATAGTCGGGTGTCATTCTCATTGAATACATATTTTTCCCTTTTTCTCTGGGGACATTTTAAAAGCAGTTTTAATTTGGAAATTTGATAAATGACTGATATTAACTCTCTTTGTTGGCCTACAGGGAGAGCACTCTATGTCTTAGCCTATTCTCTCTCCTATAATTTGTATTGTTTTATGTCCTGAATACTATAAATAGGGATTTGTTTTGATGTGAGCAAATCTTAGAATATCAGGGATGAAAACACAAATAAAGAAAGCATGGAACTTGAAGTTAGAAGTCTCAGGCTCTACAGTTTATTCCATAACTTGCTATGTGACCTCAAGCAAGTCACCTCGTATGTCTGACCTTTGTGAGCAGAGTTTTGACTGGTACCCGGTGGGTCAGAGAACTAACTCAGGAGTGTTTTACATGAACTGCAGTGCCATCTACTGGAAGAAAGTAGACTATAAAAAATGACAAGCTTTCACTGGATTAATGTGGGTCAGTTTTGCTTACCTCCCACACCTAAACCAGTAATACAGCAAGTGGTATGGATCTCAGAAGAACTTCAGAATTTCAGAATCATTCTTATATTTACTGAAAACTGTCAAATGACAGATGTGTAGTAAATACATTATATGATAGGGTGATGGATTTCAAAAACACACTGCTGAAAATCTGTTGCGTGGCATAACCACATTGAGCTCCATTTGTTGTTGTTCACGGCTTCCGGTCCCATCACTTCATGGCAGATAGATGGGGAAACAATGGAAGCAGTAAGAGACTATTTTTGGGCTCCAAAATCACTGCAGATGGTGACTGCAGCCATGAAATTAAAAGATGCTTGCTCCTTGGAAGAAAAGTTATGACCAACCTAGACAGCATGTTAAAAAGCAGAGACATAACCAACAAAGGTCCGTCTAGTCAAAGCTATGGTTTTTCCAGTAGTCATGTATGGATGTGAGAATTGGACTATTAAGAAACCTGAGCGCCAAAGAGTTGATGCTTTTGAACTGTAGTGTTGGAGAAGACTCTTGAGAGTCCCTTGGACTGCAAGGAGATCTAACCAGTCCATCCTAAAGGAAATCAGTCCTGAATATTCATTGGAAGGACTGATGCTGAAGCTGAAACGCTAATACTTAGGCCGCCTGATGCGAAGAACCGACTGATTGGTAAAGACCCTGATGCTGGGAAAGATTGAAGGCAGGAGGAGTAGGGGACGACAGGGGATGAGATGGTTGGATGGCATCACAACTTGATGACCTTGAGTTTGAATAGGCTCTGGGAGTTGGTGAGGGGCAGGGAAGCCTGGCGTGCAGCATTGACTCGTGTCCATTGAGTCAGTGATGCCATCCACAATTGTCTCATCCTCTATCACCCCCTTTTCCTCTTGGCCTTGATCTTTCCCAGCATCAGGGTCATTTACACTGAGCTCCATAAGAAAGCTCTAAATTTTGATTTAGATACTTATTCAACTACAGCTGCTAAATAAAAGTTGTAGTTTTAACTGTTAAATTATTTAAGTGTAACAGCCCTTGGACACGACTGAAGTGACTTAGCAGCAGCAGCAGGATTTGGAAATTCACCTAGGTAGTTGTTGGAGCTGATCTGAAAGCTCTTTGGTGAATCCTGACTTTCATTTTTAATACCTAAGTGGATCTTTAAAATCTCAAAGCAGAAGTCTTCTTTTATCTAGCAGGTAATAAAACTAGGACAAGATTACCCTTCATATGTACCATAAATGCAGGAAGGGTCATTGGAGGATTTCAGGGAGTTATTTAGTGATGCCATCAATCTTTGAAGTAAAACTGCAGTAGATAGCATAAAAGCTGTTGCAAGCCATCTGCTCTGAGTCTTGCATGTGATCCTGAGGCTAAAGTGTAGCTGGATTAGGAGTCAGGACATTTTCACTCTGACTGCAGCCAATTCTATTTATGTTGTTTGTAATCTGTTTATGTCACTTTTCTAACCACAGTTTCTTCATTCATAAAGTGCAAGTAGCTTTTGCCGTGGTTGTGAACTCAAAGGAGATACTAGATATGAAATTAATACAAAGAATTGTTATTTCAAAATGGAGTGGGAAATCTCATAAGGATTTCTTCTGGTTCAAAGAAGAGTTTTTTTTTTAAGTTTTTTTTTTTTTTTTAATTCCCTCTCTAGAAAGTCATTATTTTACAAGATTTAAAAAAAAATCTATAAATAATAGTGCAAAGCAGACTTTGTTCAATAATAAGCCAAAATTCAAAGTAATATGGTGATATAGAGGAGGAAAAGACAGTTTCTTGTTTGAATGAAGAAGTGGTGATCAAATTCAGCCAATCCTATTCAACATTCAGTTATTTGGCTTGGGTTTCGGGTAGACTGCTGGCACGTGCTCCCACCTTAGCAAATAGGAAAAGAAGTGTCCTTACTATGGTGATCACGTGCTTAGACCTTTCAGCCAACAGTTGTTAGGTACATCAGCTTAGGATAATTACCATCAAACTAAAACTGTTGTTTTTGGTAGAAGTAACTTGGCATTTGGGTGGATAATTCTAAACTATCCTCAAGAGAGGATTTTGTTTTCTAGGGGAGCACTTTGTGACTAGTTAATCCTTAAAGCAGTCCCACTGTGTGCAGGGCTATTTAAAGTTAGTGTCCTGCTTTTATTGTGTTACAGCTCCTTTAAGGTAGAACCAGATGGTCAGTAATTCCCACCCTCAGAATTGGCTAGGTCAGGGTTATCTCTTCTGTGCTTTTAGGGCCAAATGCTGAGCCTTTAATTAAATACTTCAAGCAGTCAAACTGATCTGAGGCTGATTTTGGATGAAGTCTTCAGTTCAGTTAATGCTTACACCCCATTTCTATGTTAAGTGTACTGTCTTTAGATGCAACAAGGCTAGTAGTCAAGTTTGTTAATTAAGAAACAAAAATCAAAACTGCTTTCTCACCTCTGTGGTTTTTTTTTTAAGCATGTGAGTCGCCTTTTGACAGTTTCACCTTTTCATGCATCAGACAGTGAACAGCCACCTCAAATGCATATTGTCTGCTGTATGTTTGAGCTCATGGATATTTAAGCAGAATTACCTAAGAGATAAATAATCATTGGCTCCTATAAATTCCTCATTCAGTGACGCTGACCTGTGTTGTATTAGGTCCTGGAAAGAAAGTCTGATAAGAGGTGGAGCTGCTAGAGAGGAGTTCACATTTAGGTATAGTTAGTTCAGTTGCTCAGTCATGTCCAACTCTTTGCAACCCCATGAATCAGAGCACACCAGGCCTCTCTGTCCATCACCAACTCCCGGAGTTCACTCAAATTCATGTCCATCAAGTCGGTGATGCCATCCAGCCATCTCATCCTCTGTCATCCTCTTCTTCTGCCCACAATCCCTCCCAGCACCAGGGTCTTTTCCAATGAGTCAGCTCTTCGCATGAGGTGGTGAAAGTACTGGAGTTTCAGCTTCAGCATCAGTCCTTCCAATGAACACCCAGGACTGGTGTGTTCCAATGAACATCCTTTAGGATGGACTGGTTGGATCTCCTTGCAATCCGAGGGACTCTCAAGAGTCTTCTCCAACACCACAGTTTCAAAAGCTTCAATTCTTTGGCACTCAGCTTTCTTCACAGTCCAACTCTCACATCCATATATGACCACTGGAAAAACCATAGCCTTGACTAGACGGATCTTTTTTGGTAAAGTAGTGTCTCTGCTTTTGAATATGCTGTCTAGGTTGGTCATAACTTTCCTTCCAAGGAGTAAGCGTCTTTTAATTTCATGGCTGCAGTCACCATCTGCAGTGATTTTGGAGCCCAAAAAATTAAGTCTGACACTGTTTCCATTGTTTCCCCATCTATTTCCCACGAAGTGATGGGACCAGATGCCATGATCTTAGTTTTCTGAATGTTGAGCTTTAAGCCAACTTTTCCACTCTCCTCTTTCACTTTCATCAAGAGGCTTTTTAGTTCCTCTTCACTTTCTGCCATAAGGGTGGAGTCATCTGCATATGTGAGGCTATTGCTATTTCTCCCGACAATCTTGATTCCAGCTTATGCTTCTTCCAGTCCAGCGTTTCTCATGATATACTCTGCATAGAAGTTAAATAAGCAGGGTGACAATATACAGCCTTGACGTACTCCATTTCCTATTTGGAACCAGTCTGTTGTTCCATGTCCAGTTCTAACTGTTGCTTCCTGACCTGATATAGGTTTCTCAAGAGGCAGGTCAGGTGGTCTGGTATTCCCATCTCTTTCAGAATTTTCCACAGTTTATTGTGATCCACACAGTCAAAGACTTTGACATAGTCAATAAAGCAGAAATAGATGTTTTTTTGGAAGTCTCTTGCTTTTTCTATGATCCAGCGGATGTTGGCAGTTTGATCTCTGGTTCCTCTGCCTTTTCTTAAACCAGCTTGAACATCTGGAAGTTCATGGTTCACGTATTGCTGAAGCTTGGCATGGAGAATTTTGAGCATTACTTTACTAGCGTGTGAGATGAGTGCAATTGTGTGGTAGTTTGAGCATTCTTCGGCATTGCCTTTCTTTGGGATTGGAATGAAAACTGACCTTTTCCAGTCTTGTGGCCACTGCTGAATTTGCAGGCAGTATCAAATCCCTGTGTATTTTTGTCTGTTACAGAACTTACTGATCTTTTGCTTTTATTATCTGCCCACAAATATTTTCTAGAGAGAATTGGCCTCTGGAATTAAGTAAAAGTTGAAGCTGTAATTATAGAATGAGAGAATAAGGTCATAAAGAAGATCTGTAACTTTTAGTTGCTTTTCCAAGAGTTGTTTATTAGAAAATATTTAGGCAGTGAATTCAAAAGTTCTAGTCACCATGCAACTTTTTTTGCTGTGAAATCTGGTATAGTGTGCAAATTATAGGTGACCACTTTGACTAAAGGAATAAAATTTGCATATCACAGATAAAAATACAATAATTCATTAAGGCATATCAGAAGAGTTAGAGTGTTAAATTGTTCTTTAAAAAGTTTTTAAAGTATCTTTTTCCCTAATAGATAAAAAATGGTAGCATAAAAATAGATTAACAAAACAAAAACAAAACTTTATACTAATCACTGTTTTTGTCTTGCTAATGTTCAGTGTTTCTGGCAGAGATTCTAGAAGGACTGTACATTTAACAAGTAAAAGATGTGAAGTATAAAGTTTAGAGTTTTTAACATGTATTAACTCGCACATTTATATATAGAGAGAGAAAGGAAAATATAATCTGAACATAATACCATTTACTCATAGACTACAGTGGACATGTCTCCATTGAGTTGGCACTGAAAATTCTCTCCTCTTCCAGCTTATATGTATAAGGATTTATAATTTATTGTAATTTATAATTATTTTGTATAAATATTTTGTATTTATAATTATATTGTATTTATTTAGACATTACCTAATCCTTCTTAACTTTATTTACTATCAGGGAAAGAAGTACCATTTTCCAGTCTAGAATTGGTATTTAGCATCAAATTGCTATCATAGAGTACTGTTACCAAAAAATAAACTTCAACAATACTCTTATGCTAGTCTTTCTCTGGATGAAATTGAGTGTGTACTATCCAAAGCCAAAATTTGGGCAATTATAGAAAATTTATGTATGAACATACTAGGTAGCTCAAGAGAAGGAAATAAAAATCCTAAATATTACTGTACAAGCCTTTAATAAAGACATACGAAACATATTTGGGGGACTGAAACATATTACAGAGAACTTTCTTTTTTTTTTACTGAGGGACTTATTTTTTATTTATTCATTTTTCTTGGCATATATATAATGGGTACAACTAGTATGTGGGAGAGAGAAAAGTGAGTGCACCATTACGAAAAATGCCTCTTTATCCCGTAACAAGTGGAATGGCCTAAGAATGGGCAACAACTGCAGAAGCTGAGGGTGAGGTAGGGAGCTGAACCCAGGGGATGGTTTGAAAATCTGTATAAAGTATTTGACCTCAGGACCACGGAATGTCAGACAACTAATTCTTCCCCAGCAGGATACTTCCTCTCTGGAAACGTTGAACCAGAGAGGCTACAGACCTGGGAATTCCACCTAGGAGACTGAGGGTAGGTGCATATGGGAACAGATGTACTAAATTAAAAATAGCATACTGAACAGTGAGGTTTTTTAGTCTCATTTTGCTGTCAAGTTTCTAAAAGACTGATAGCTGTTCATAATCTAGGTAAGAAATTGGAGAATTATCTTTTATTGACATTTATACTTACCTTTGGGGTGGGGGGAAGCTGGTCACCTGATTACCCTCAAGTGAAGCCCATCAACCTGTAAACCTCAGTTCACAAAAATAAGACTTTTAGACAGTATTTTATTGCCTCAGTCTTGAGTATGAGCTAACAGCTTAGGACCTCCAGACATTTGCAGAAAGCACATAATATAAAAGATTTTTTTGGTATGCTTTCCTCAAATGCTGACAATTAAGAAAGAGTTTGAGACCACACAATTCTGTTTATTTTTCTTGCTATATGTATAATGGGTACAGCTTGTATGTGGGAGAGAGAAGGGAGATGAAGTGAATGAAAACAAGTCTGTGTCAGCAGTTGGAATCTGTGGAAAGGGAAGCAAAAAATTAAGTGTTCTGAATCTCAAGTCGAATTAGCAATTCTGTATAGAAATAGGTTCTGTATTACTATTAGTGTTGAACACTTAATCACTGTTTGAAATTTTATCATACATTTACTTGGTTATTTTTTCACTGTCTAGCATAAGAGTTCCTAAACTTTTTTCTGTCAAGAGCCAATTAGTAAAAAAGTATTAGGTTTGGGGGGCCCTACAGTCTCAGTCACATCTACTCAAATCTGTCATTATAACACAAAAGTAGCCCTGCTGCTAAGCTGCTGCTAAGTCGCTTCAGTCGTGTCCGACTCTGTGCGACCCCATAGATGGCAGCCCACCAGGCTCCCCTGTCCCTGGGATTCTCCAGGCAAGAACACTGGAGTGGGTTGCCGTTTCCTTCTCCAATGCATGAAAGTGAAAAGTGAAAGTGAAGTCGCTCAGTCGTGTCCGACTCTTAGCGACTCCATGGACTGCAGCCCACCAGGCTCCCCCATCCATGGGATTTTCCAGGCAAGAGTACTGGAGTTGGGTGCCATTGTCTTCTCCGAAAGTAGCCCTGGATATTATATAAACAAATAAGCTTTGCTGTGTGCCAATAAGCTTTTATTTACAAAAACAAGACTGTGGACCCACTTTGACCTGCAGACTGTAGCTTGCTGACACTTAGTCTAGTCCATCTGGCAGTGTTTTGGGTATCTGAGAGAAGGTATGCCATAAAGTTGTACCCTGTCGCCAATGCCTAGGGATATTAAATGCTGTTTGAATGAATTGAAGAAGTCTGTATGACACTTTTCGTTAGGATTTTGTGGCCTTCCTCATGTAGATTCTATGCTTTCTAAAGACCAAAAGTGACAATACTGTATTCTTATCAGAACCAATTTGTAAGCTAAAGATTGGTCATATTCCAAGTGACATTGTAAAGGAGCATCTACTAAGTTAAGTGACTGCTTTTGGGTAAAGAAGATCTTTTCCTTCTCCTGAAATCTATGATATGAAGACAATTTGGCAGATAAAATATACAGAATTTTTAAACCAACACAAGGATCCAAGTTTTCTTGAATACTACTTAGAATTTTTAAACTATTATAATTTTGTCTGCTTGAATATAATATCTTGTAGTTAGCTTTTTAAGCAGCTTTCACAGTATTCTGTAGGCTTGTTTTATCTGCTGAAGATAAGAAAAAAAGGAAGGTTAGTCACACAGTTGTGTCCGACTCTCTGTGATCCCATGGACTGTAGCCCGGCAGGTCCTCTGTCCATGGAATTCTCCCGGCAAGAGTACTGAGTGGGTTGCCATTCCCCAGAGGCCCCATAAAAAATGCTTGAAACAATAAATTGAACAGGTAATGAAACTGCTCCATGATCAGCACTACTCTTGTTTTACAGTAAACCTATGATGGACTTGTTGATTTTCCTCTGTGCACAATATCACTTAAATCCATCAAGTCACACAATTGATCTGCTCTCAGCTGAAAAGAACCCCATTAAATTTAAGCCAAACACACCAATAGGAATGTTGGAGGTGGAAAAAGTAATTTTAAAGCCAAAGATTCTGGATAAGAAGAAACCTACACCTTTAATACCAGAGGTAAGATTTTCATAGTAGATTTTGACATGATACTAAGTTAGGTTTTAAAATCATTCTTTGCAGCTCAGTGTAAATGAAATAAAATTTGCTTTTCCTGGTCTAATTCGGTGTAAGTATGGCTATCGTGTTTTCCTGGACCTTTTTGCTTAGGATTCACTTGGTTGTTTATCTTTGGATTAACTAGGATTTGGGGAATACTTTAGATTTTAGATGTGCTAAAGTGATCTTTTTGACAGTATCAGAATCTGACAGTTATGAAAGATCTATATTTTGAGCTATTCTTTTAAAAAGTATTTTACATTTTTTTTAAAAGGCTTTAGAATTCTTGAATACAAATTCCTCTAGGAATTTAAAATAATTTTTTTTACTTCTCTGTACATGGTAAGCGGTGGTTGTAACTTTTTAACTTATAAATTATTGTTAATTTGAGCTGCATGATGGCTCGGTTTTCTGTAATGTATGAATTTTAAGCAAAAATTTTTTACCATAGTGATAATATCATTCATCAGTTCTCCTTTATAAAATTGTTCTCTTTCCGTAAGCAAACAGGGGGTAGAAGTAATGGGTTTCTAGAAATACTCTTTCATTAGGAACAACATAAACCACTTTTAACTTTAAAAAATATATAAAGGTTTATTTTTAAAATTAGTTCATTTACACATGACTTGGGTACATACATTCTCATATTTTCTTCATATTCTTATGAGGTTTTTTTTTTTTTAACAAAAACGGTACCTTTTATGGACAATACTAAAAATCCTTTGCTTTCTACAACATTTGATTGAATATTAAATATTAGGATATTGGGCTATTTTCCATAAAGATATGTATCCTATTTATCTAGATGGAAATTGTATTATTTATGCTGTAGGATTTGACTATATGTGGTATTTTAGGAATATATGTTAAACTTTAAAGATCTGCAATCTGTAAGTTTCATTTAACGTGGTCATGTTTCTAAATTCCATTTACATACAAAATTTAATTCAATTGCATTAAAATACGGAGGTGCTTAAAATCTTCTTGGTAACTTTGAGTTAGCAGTATTAAATATCTAAATGAGGACTATTATACTATTCTTTACTAATATATTAAAATTAACCAAAGTACTAATAATAGTAGTGACAACAATCAGATCAGATCAGTTCAGTCGCTCAGTCGTGTCCGACTCTCTGCGACCCCATGAATCGCAGCACGCCAGGCCTCCCTGTCCAACACCAACTCCTGGAGTTCACTCAGACTCACGTCCATCGAGTCAGTGATGCCATCCAGCCATCTCATCCTCTGCCGTCCCCTTCTCCTCCTGCCCCCAATCCCTCCCAGCATCAGAGTCTTTTCCAATGAGTCAACTCTTTGCATGAGGTGGCCAAGTACTGGAGTTTCAGCTTCAGCATCAGTCCTTCCAAAGGAATCCCAGGGCTGATCTCCTTCAGAATGGACTGGTTGGATCTCCTTGCAGTCCAAGGGACTCTCAAGAGTCTTCTCCAACACCACAGTTCAAAAGCATCAATTCTTCGGCGCTCAGCCTTCTTCACAGTCCAACTCTCACATCCATAATGACCACAGGAAAAACCATAGCCTTGACTAGACGAACCTTTGTTGGCAAAGTAATGTCTCTGCTTTTGAATATGCTATCTAGGTTGGTCATAACTTTCTTTCCAAGGAGTAAGCGTCTTTTAATTTCATGGCTGCAGTCACCATCTGTAGTGATTTTGGAGCCCAGAAAAATAAACTCTGACACTGTTTCCACTGTTTCCCCATCTATTTCCCATGAAGTAATGGGACCAGAAGCCATGATCTTCATTTTCTGAATGTTGAGCTTTAAGCCAACTTTTTCACTCTCCACTTTCACTTTCATCAAGAGGCTTTTTAGTTCCTCTTCACTTTCTGCCATAAGGGTGTTGTCATCTGTATATCTGAGGTTATTGATATTTCTCCCAGCAATCTTGATTCCAGCTTGTGTTTCTTCCAGTCCAGCGTTTCTCATGATGTACTCTGCATATAAGTTAAATAAACAGGGTGACAATATACAGCCTTGACGAACTCCATTTCCTATTTGGAACCAGTCTGTTGTTCCATGTCCAGTTCTAACTGTTGCTTCCTGACCTGCATACAAATTTCTCAAGAGGCAGGTCAGGTGGTCTGGTATTCCCATCTCTTTCAGAATTTTCCACAGTTTATTGTGATCCACACAGTCAAAGGCTTTGGCATAGTCAGTAAAGCAGAAATAGATGTTTTTCTGGAACTCTCTTGCTTTTTCCATGATCCAGCGAATGTTGGCAATTTGATCTCTGGTTCCTCTGCCTTTTCTAAAACCAGCTTGAACATCAGGAAGTTCACGGTTCACATATTGCTGAAGCCTGGCTTGGAGAATTTTGAGCATTACTTTTATTAGCGTGTGCTGCTGCTGCTCCTGCTAAGTTGCTTCAGTCGTGTCCGACTCTATGCGACCCCATAGACGGTAGCCCACCAGGCTCACCCGTCCCTGGGATTCTCCAGGCAAGAACATTGGAGTGGGTTGCCATTTCCTTCTCCAATGCATGAAAGTGAAAAGTGAAAGGGAAGTCGCTCAGTCATGTCCGACTCTAGCAACCCCATGGACTGCAACCCACCAGCCTCCTCCATCCATGGAATTTTCCAGGCAAAAGTACTGGAGTGGGGTGCCATTGCCTTCTCCGACTTAATACTTTATAAGAGTTATGAATTTAATCTAGATTACTTAATAAGCAACCTTTTTCAAAGCATCTGGTTTGGATTTAGGAAGTAACATTAATCAAAATGAAGATTTTACCACAAAGTAGAAAATACTGTATGTTGTATTTGTTCCAACACATAATTTTCCATAGATTATCTCATTGTTCTGGACATCACTGGAGAAAGATGGTCAGTAAACTATGGTAATTTCATATTATGCAATGTGAGGGTGCTAGAGATACAGGAATAGAACTGGGGCTTCGGTTAAAGTCTGAAGTATGAGACAGAAATTTATGACATTCTAGTACTACAAATCCAGTGTTCTTGCCTGGAGAATCCTAGGGACGGGGAGCCTGGTGGGCTGCCGTCTATGGGGTCACACAGAGTCGGACATGACTGAAGTGACTTAGCAGCAACAGCAGTGCTACAAAGACTATTCTAGAAAACGCCTCCAATCTTCTCCAAATCTCAGGATGGAAATTCAGGCCACTTACTTCCACCAGAAACACCATAAGTTAAAAATAAGGTCACAGTACTTGTATATCATCATGTTATTCACTTTAATTCTTAATGTTACCTATATTATTGAACTTGGCTATAGAAGAAGGATTCTTACACAATAAAATGAAGGTTCTTATTATCTTGGAAAAAAAAAAACCCAGTAAATTATGGTGTAACTCTGGCTTTAATCTGTGTTTCAGAAAACTGTGAGAGTAGTGATCAATTTTAAGAAAACGCAGAAGACAATAGTAAGAGTTAGCCCACATGCACCTCTTCAAGAACTTATCGCCATTATATGCAGCAAATGTGAGTTTGATCCATTACACACACAGTTATTGAAGGACTATCAGTCTCAGGAGCCCCTTGACTTGACAAAATCTCTTAATGAACTGGGACTGAGGGAATTATATGCCATCGATGTCAGCAAAGGTAAGTAAGACTTTTCATGTTGTTCATTTGACAGGATGTGCATATGTATGCATGTTTTGTGTTTATGTATAAGTATTCTCAAATTCATAAAGAATCCTGTAGTAAAGTCAGTACATGTCATTGGAAATAAAAAGAGAAAACTAAATGTAATAAAATTTAACTTGAGTTCAGTTATTAAAATTGGAATAAAAATTTGTCTTTCTTAGCTGTCATTTACATTTTACACTTTTCCATCTACCTTTGAATATTTAGGGCATCCCTGGTAGCCCAGCTGGTAAAGAATCCGCCTGCAATGCAGGAGACCCTGGTTTGATTCCTGGGTCAGGAAGATCCCCTGGAGAAGGGATAGGCCACCCTACTCCCTTATTCATGGGCTTCCCTGGTGGCTCAGATGGTAAAAAAATCCAACTGTACTGTGGGAGACTCACCATGGTTGTGTCTGAGTCTTAATTTTCTTTCAAATTTAGGAATATATTGACAAATATTTTTCTAAGTTCAGCACCCAAAATCAATTAGCTTATAAAATGAGTCAGTCTAGTTAACAAAAGTCTTCAAAATAGGATAACTTGGAGTATAAATCTATAGATATAATGTATTAAAACTTGGAGATTTTAGATAATGTTGGTTTCTATGATATCTAATAGATAAATGCAAGTTTCTTTATTCAACACAAATCTGTTTTATTAGGAGTAATAAAAGCTTTGTGAAGAATGATTACTTACATCGTCTCTGTGTAGAGAACTTCAACTTGAGATTGTGGCTTTAAATAACTCATAGACAAATGTTTCAACTCAGTGATGTTTTATACTTGAACAGACATTATCTTTACAGTCAAGTTACCCTCTTTTACTCCCTCCTTCTGTAGCCACTTCTGTTACTGCCTTCAACAAGTCATCTTTACAAGGTAAGATATATGAATCTGTAGAAAGATTATAATATGAAATCTCTATTTCTATTGGGTAAATTATAAAAACTGCTCATGGAACTTTTCTGGTGGCTTAGATGGTAAAGAATCTGGAGATCTGGGTTCGATCCCTGGATTGGGAAGATCTCCTGGAGAAGGGAATGGCTATCCATGCCAGTATAAGGGAATGGCTTTCCATGCCAGTACTCTTGCCTGGAGAATTCCATGGACAGAGTAGCCTAGCGGACTATAGTCCACGGGATTGCAAAGAGTTGGACATGACTGAGTGACTAACACTAACTAACCAAGCTGATAATATTACCTATCTTCTTAAGACTATTAATATATACATTTTGTAAGAGATTTTAATTTAGAAAATCTTTGGGTTTTATTTCTGAAAAATAGTTTATAAGCTCCCACCTTGATTCCTGAATTTAATACAATAATTACATTTCAATAACTATTTGAAAATTAACATCACATTAAGAATGAGAAAAACATATCCTTCACTCTCAGACAAGAAAAAGTGATTTTGCTTGGGCCTTTATTGGGTACATACACTGAAAGCTTGGTGGTTTCAAGAAGGGTCCCAAATTATTTCTTTTGAAATAGTTATTCAGACTATTAAGGGTATATTCATTATAGGCAATGTTTGCAAATTTAAATTGCTTGTGAATATTTTGTAATAATATGGAAAGTGCTTATGCTAAAATCAGCTTTTAAAGCTCTTTAATGTTTAGTATATTTTAAAAAAATTTTACATGAAATTTCTGAAAATGAATATATAAAAATTTTAAGTGTGGATACCTTTGGGTGGTAGGACTATGAGTGACATTTTTCATCCTTCTTTTCTTTATATTATAGAATTTTATAATGGAAATATATTACTTTCATAGCAGAAAACTTTATTAAAAATTATCCAATAATAATAAAGTCTGGAAATCTTTTCCCCATTAAAAAATAGGTTCAGATAATTGATTATTGTAATAATTACCCCCTACTAAAAAAACTTAATAAACTATATACATTAAGTGTTATTAAATTACTGAAATCTTCTTTCTTCACCATTTAGAATTTTTTTATAACACAATGAACCTCTCGATTCCAAGAATTAAGCCCACATAAGTAATAGTGTACTTATTTATTTCTAGTGGCTATCATGAAGACTAGACTAATCAAAGGAGTTGAAAATTCTTATGATTATAAAGTGTATGCTGCTAAGTCATTTCAGTCGTGTCCGACTCTGTGCGACCCCATAGATGGCAGCCCACCAGGCTCCCCTGTCCCTGGGATTCTCCAGGCAAGAACACGGGAGTGGGTTGCCATTTCCTTCTCCAATGCATGAAAGTGAAAAGTGAAAGTGAAGTCGCTCAGTCGTGTCCGACCCTTAGTGACCCCATGAACTGCAGCCTACCAGGCTCCTCCATCCATAGGATTTTCCAGGCAAGAGTACTGGAGTGGGGTGCCATTGCCTTCTCCGTGTAAAGTGTATACTGGCTAATAATCAGAAGATAGGCATGTTAATCCTGATATTGCCTTAGCTACTAAGCTCATCTGGCAAGCTGATCAGGCAAATGACTTTATTTGTCTGGATCTCACCTCCCACTTTTATGATAATCAAGAGAAAAAAATGTTCTCTTGATTCTTTCCAGCAACAGCATTCTGTTACTTGTACATGGCTTTCACTCCTAACTTTGCCACTCTCTACATACATAACCCAAAGCACATTCCATAATCTTATTGGCCTCGTTTTGAAGCTGTTGAATGCGCTGATTTCTAATATCCCCTCCAGCCAAAAAAGTATGTGGTTTATGCAGAGTATTAAATGTTGTGAATATAATCTTAAGAGATTGTAACAGGAAAATGTAAAAAGCTCCTTTTACAGTGTCAGAATCTACAAGCTCAATCCAAATGTTGTAAATGCTCCTGCCTCCTTATTTTGTCTGATAAGATCAGAAGGCTTAGAACTTTGTGTGCAATTATTTACAGCCTCGCTTTGAGAAACAGGAAACTACAGTATTTAAGTTGCTTTTCTAAATAAGCTCAAGTCCTTGTTTGTCCTGCTGTTTAACACTGACTTGTAGTGATCCCTGAAATTGAGCTTTTTTTTTTTTGAAATTGAGCTTTAAGTGAAGACTTAGGAATTAACCACTGTTGAGGATGCCTGGAAATTACTTTGCCAAAAATAACTACGTGAGTACTCTGGTTATAGTTATTGCGCTGCACCGCCATGTGAACTTGCTATTCACTGTTCCAATGAAATTTAATTGTATATCTACATTCAACTAGTGGAGGAGTCTATCTTAAAATGAAATAGTAGCATTTCTTAAAAAAAGAAGTCAGAGGTATTGCACATCATCTTTAAATGGGTACTGGATTCAATTCTAGTGTTTAATGTCTATTTGTTTTGGTGCAAGTTATTCAAACTCTCTAGTCATCGTCACCCAGGCCTTTCAATTTTTTACAGTCCCCAATTTATAACAAGGGCTCAGAATAGCTCAGGTAGCTTGTGACACCTACCTCCCAGGATTGTTCTAAAGAATGAATTAGGCATGTGAAAAAATTTGTGACCATAAAATGCTGTCCACAATCCTATTATTGTTAGTTGCTAGCATTGTCAGTAAACTCATTGTACAGAATACATAGTGCTTATTTAATATTTGAAGCATCAGATTTATGAAGTTTTAATTTGTGAAATATAGTTCTCCTTTATGTCTTATTGAGGCATATTGCATTAATATATTTATTGGTGTTAACTATCTTTGCTTTCCTGGAATAACTCCTACTTTGTCATAAATTATTTAATTTTTGAAACTTTTTCTTTAAATAAGAAGACTAGAAAAGACTATGTATTTAAGACTATCATTGAGCTCTAAATTCTGCTATGGATATATCCCGCACATTTCAACTTATAGTACTTTGTCTCCAATGTCACAGAGATTATATTGTGATTTGCCATAAAACTCATATGTGTTTCACATGAGAGAGGTTTTTAAAATGTATAAATGCCCACTGCTGTCTCTCTTTTTAAAATCTGCAACTTATTTGTTGAAGAAACCAGGTCATTTGTCTTATGGTGTTTTCCACATTCAGAATTTGGCTGATTGCATCCTGTGGTGCCACTTAACATGTTCCTTTATCCTCTATTTCCTGTAAATTGATTGTTAAATCTACAGACTTGATCAGATTTGGGGGAGGTATTTTTGATAAGAATATTTCATGGGTTGTATCATGTATTTCCATTAACAGACATGTAATAACAAGTTACCTTTATTGATGTTAGCCATCAATAATCATTGCCAGTATCTTTTTAAATTGAAGTATAGTTGATATATCACTCTACAGCAAAGTGATTCAGTTATACATATATATAATTCTTTTTAACATTCTTTTCCACTATGGTTTATCACAAGACGGTGAATATAGTTCTCTGTGCTATCCAGTAGAACCTTGTCGCTTAGCCATCCTATCTACATATGATAGCTTGTACCCCAGCTGCCACTCCATTCCTTCCCCACCCCTGCCTTCTCCTTGGCAACCGCACGTCTGTCCTCTGTGTCTCTTGGTCCGTTTCATAGATAGATTCGTTTATGTCATAGTTTAGATTCCATGTATAAATGATAGCATATGGTATTTGTATTTCTCTTTCTGTCTTAGTATGAAAATCTCTAGGTCCATCCATGTTCCTGCCAATGGCATTGTTTCATTGTTTTGGGGGGATGAGTAGTATTCCACTGTGTGTGTATACCACGTCTTATTTATCTACTCATCTGTCGATGGACATGTAGGTTATTTCCATGTCTTATGTATTGTTGGCAGTGCTGCTGTGAACATCACTGCACATGTCTTAGTTAATTAAGAGTTATAAAACATTATAATCTGTAACAAATATTCCTATTAGTAGTTGAGATATTTCTAAAAAAAGCCAGTTTTCCTATGTCAGCTATTCTCTCTCAATAGAATTCATTCAGAAAACGCAGGATAAAATGTGATTCCCTTAATTTTAAAAATAATGGCCAATGAGAATCAGTTACTTTTTAGTATTGTTATGAATTTATGGAATTAAACATGTGTGCTATGTTTCACTTTATTGAGTTATTCTTACGATGTCCAAATTGTCCTGACTGTGGCCCGGAGAAACTGTGTCAGATTGGTTCCTGAGATGGTTCCTTTTAGTGGGAAATGGGATTTAGAAACAATCTGGGCCAGGGTGACTTGGGGGTACTGGATTTGTTGTTTGTAAGCCCTTTCAGTTGACATTAGAAAATACTGTTTAGAAAATGAAATGTTACCTATGCAACATCAAGATTTGACATTTGCCATTCTGATTAAAATATGGTTTAATTTCGGCACTATTGACATTTGGGGCTGGATAATTCTTTGCTGTTTGCTTTAGAGTATTATTGTTGTCTTGTGCTTTAGAGTATTATTTAGCAGCATCACTAGCCTGTATCCAGTAGATCCCAACAGCACATTCTCTTCACCCTAACTCAGTCGTGGCAACCAAAATTGTCCCTACTGTTACTGCTGCTAAGTTGCTTCAGTCGTGTCCGACTCTGTGCGACCCCAGAGACGACAGTCCACTAGGCTCCTCCGTCCCTGGGATTCTCCAGGGAAGAAAAATTGTCCCTAGACATTGTTAAATGTCTTCGGGTGAATGTGTGTGTGTGTTTGTATGTGCAAAACCACCCTCAGTTGAGAACCCCTGGATTACAGAAATAAAAATTTTAAAACATTTAACAGAGTGCTAAGTAATTTGATGGACAGGGAGGCCTGGCGTGCTGCGATTCATGGGGTTGCAAAAAGTCAGACACGACTGAGCGACTGAACTGAACTGAAGTAATTATAATGAATCATGCTTTGGAGAATTAAATACTTTATGATAGTTTAGCTGAGACAAAAAAGTATAATTCAAAATCAACAAAGATACAAACTGTATGATAACAACATCCTTTTTACAACATCCTTTTAAAAGTAAAAAGTGTCCTTTTTATTTCTAAAATGTTGATAGTTGTGTGTAAAACACACTCTGAGTCACTACAAAATGGGTTTATGTCCTAGCTCTGTCATTTCCTGACCTTTGCCCCAAGTATGTATCTTAGTTTCTTTAAGCTTCAGTTTTCCCTACTGTGGAACAGGAACAATAATACTAAATGTGCTTGCTGCTTTGAGAGTCAATTAAAATATGAGGTGCCTAGCAGAGTGCCTGGTTTATAGTAGATCATAGCTAGTAGCTTTTATCATTAAATAGTTATCAAGGAAAAGTAATCGAGAGAAACCTCAGAGGTGAACATATAACTCTGTGAACAAAAGTAAGGTGCTTTTTTTCTGTTTTAGAGTCCTGCCAAATATCACAAAACCTAGACCTTATGAAGGATAAAGAAAGTAAAGGGTTTTTCAGCTTATTTCAACGCAGTAAGAAAAAGCGGGAGCAAGTACGTATTTTCTTATGTAGTATTTTATAAGACTCTTCTAATCTGTTTTTAACTGCGTGTGCTTTTTACCATGGAATTACCTGTAGATTTTGCCTTTTCATTCTGTATTAGACTGTCAGCGCCCCCGCGACTCCTCTAGTAAGCAAGCACCGGCCAACTTTTACAAAGAGCAATACCATTTCCAAACAGTATATTTCAAACACCCTGCCGTCGGATGCCCCCAAGAAGAGGCGTGCTCCACTGCCTCCAATGCCAGGGTCTCAGAGTTCCCCCCAGGACCTCGCGCACATCCAGGAGAGGCCAGCTTCTTGTATGGTGAAATCCCCGAGTGTGGATGAAACAGAGGAGGTATGTACATTTGTTTGGTTTGTATTTTTAAGATGGGGAAGGGGACCATCCATTTTTCCTCTTTACTAACTTGTCCTTTTCCACATAGGCTGCTAATAGTAACATTTACTCATATGTAATTAGATGAATAACTAGTTGCTAACAGCATTGGTACCATGAAGAGAGTCCCTATGTACAGTTCTGAAATGCAGTAAAGAATAAAATATGCCTATTTTAAGTAGCTTTTATATACAAGCAAATACATCATCTGTAAACCTTAAAGTCCTGGTTCATTAAGGCCCAGCTGGAAGTTCTTGTTTGATGCATGTATTAGGAAAGGAAATATTTATTTGTGAACACAGCTTTTTTTCTTTTTGTTAACAGCAACACAATCTATGTTACTTTCATGGATTTCTAACTACATATAGTCAGGTCTTGACCTGACTCTCAGATTCTCAGGGGGGTCTGCCTGATACATATATACTCTATTATAAAAAGTCTTTATATATAAAATACTACAGTTACTATCATATACTTAGATGTTCAAGGCACTGTTCTAGGTGTACCTTTTTCCCAAACATTCTATTACTTCTGTTTAATCCCAAATTTTCCTGGAACATGCTATTTTGTAGAAATCCACTTGCAAACAACTTTTCATGTCTGTAATGTCTGTACATTCTTTGCTTTATTCAGGTGAGTTATATTTGAAGTTTTAAGTAACTGTGATTGAACATAAGACCATATATTTTGTTGCTTGGAGTTGACAATTGTTTTAAGTAACTTTGAGAGCAAATTTATTTTGAGGTGTTTGAGAAACTCAGTTTTCTTGTATCTAGTTGAAGGATTTTGTTTCCACCTTAGAAAGTTAGTAAATTCAATGCTCAAGAAATTAACCCTTCTCAACTAATAAACTTTTTGTATTTGCTTAATCTTAGAGATATTTTAACTATACTTTTAAATTGTAATTTATAAACTGTCATATGTGTCTTTAGAAAGTAGCAACTGGATTAGATAGAAATGAACTTAAAAAAATGCTGAAACTCAGTAGTTACTTGGAAAGTCATTTATTAAGCTGTCTTATTATTTCTATAAGGCTCTCTCGTCAAATGGCTGTGGTATAAAATCTCATCTTACGCATCAGGAGGATAGTTATATTTTTTCAAATTATAGAATCATTTACTACAGAGTTTTCCAGGGCAAATGCTTGGTGGTTGGGTTCAGTCTTTAAAAATGTGTGGGGGTGTATTAGTCAGGCAAGAGGAGCCTTGTTGAAAGATGCAAGGAATGTAAGGACTGTTGGTGAGTCTGAGCATGCGCAAGAAACTGAGATTGAAGCTGAGTGAGAGAAGCAGGGACCCCACGTCAGGGTCAAAGACTTCATTTTGTGACCATAACTAGTTTGTACTTCTTCACAGCAAGTCATTTAAAAGGTAGCACTTTCAGGATCATTTTATATTTTTAATTACCATAAAACTGTACTGTAAGAGTATAAATTATTACACTCTTGAGTGGTTACCAAAGTCTGTCTTTTCCTTTCTACAGAAATACATCTTAGCCCCTGCTCACAAACCTTTCCAGATGACTTCATCCAATCTATTACAGTGAACCTCCTTTGTGTTTGGAGTCTGAAGAGGTCTACATTGTCTTTCTAAAAGTCAGCTTCTTAAAATTCTAGGCTGTACTACCAGTGACCTCACCAAAAACCCTTTCTTTTGATTCTCACTCTGTTCTGTGACCAGTTGATGCCCCCATGTTCAAGGCTATTTTTTTTTTTTTTTTAAGTTTGTTGCCTTTGGAAATTTAGACATTTTTATATAATTTTCTAATTATTTTTTCCTTTGATCTGGACATCTGGTTAGTTCTTTGATGTATTGTTTGGCAGGATCTGGAATTATTTATTTTTCCCTAGAGAAGCTGAAAAATCATTTTAAAATATTTATTCATTACAAAAATTTCTTAACAGTGAAGCTGTGGTTCTCTGTGTGAGTATGTGTATGAGTGTGTGGACATGCACACATGCATGTTCATGAGTTCATGCCTTCCAAGGCATCTTACCACATATTTCCTTAACTTCTTCGCCATATTCAATGAGATAGATCTCCCTTTGGTCTTATTTTTTCTCTCTTCCATGGCCCTAATTCTCTTCTTATAGCTCAGCTCTCTTCTTTTTTTTTTTTTTTTTTTGCCACAAGTTCTTCATGATCTTAGTCTGTGTCTACTCTTTCAGAGAAAACATCTATTCTTTGTTGAGTTTTCAGCTGTAGTGTTTGGAATAATGTCCCCCTCAAAAGAAGTCCAAGCTGAAGATCTAGAGATGCGAAAGTCCTGGACTTAAGTTGGGCCCAATCCAGTGACTGGTGGTGTTACAACAGCAAGAGGGGAATGTTGTTTAGTTTTTCAGTCATGTCCAACTCTTTGCGGCCCCCTGGACTGTAGCCTACCAGATACCTCTGTCCATAGAATTTTCCAGGCAAGAATACTGGAGTGGGATTCTGTTTCCTTCTCCAGGGGATTGTTCCAACCTAGAACGGAACCCACATCTCCAGCATTGGCAGGCAGATTCTTTACCACTGAGCCACCAGGGAAGACTCAGGCACAAAGACACAAAGGAGAGGTCATGTGATGACAGATGGAGATTGCAGTGGCACTGCCACAAGCCAGAGAATACCAGGAGCCTAGAGGAGGCAAGGAAGGACTCTTCCCCAGACTTCCGAGGGATATGGTCCTGCTGACACCTTGATCTCAGACTGCTAGCTTCCAGAACTGCAGCAGAATAAATTTTTGTTGGTTGAAGCTGCCCAGTCATGGTCATTTGTTCCGGCAGTCTAGGAAACGAATACATCAGCTTTGTATTCCAGTCTCAATATCGTTCCACTTGAAGTTTGAACTCATGGTTGCTTATTGACTCCTCACTGCCTGGTTGGTGTTTAGTTGCTAAATCATGTCCAGCTCTTTGAGACCCCATGAATTGCAGCATACCAGGCTTCCCTGTCCTTCACTATCTGCTGAATTTACTCAAACTCATGTCTGTTGAGTCAATAATGCCATCCAACCATCTCATCTGTCACCCCTTTCTCCTTTTGCCCTCAATCTTTCCCAGCATCAGGGCCTTTTCCAAGGAGTCAGCTGTTTGTATCAGGTGGCCAAAGTATTGAGCTTCAACATCAGTCCTTCCAATGAATATTCAGGGTTGATTTCCTTTAGGATTGACTGGTTTGATCTCCTTGCTGTCCACGGGACTCTCAAGAGTCCTCTCCAGCACTACAGTTCTAAAGCATCAATTCTTCAGCATTCAGCCTTCTTTATGGTATCATCTGCATATCTGAGACTATTGGTATATCTCCAGGCAGTATTGATTCCAGCTTGTGCCTCATCCAGCCCAGTATTTCACATGATGTATTCTGCATGTAAGTTAAATAAGCAGCGTGACCATATACAGCCTTTATATACTCCTCTCCCAGCTTTGAACCAGTCTGTTGTTTCATGTCCAGTTCTAACTGTTGCTTCTTGTCCTTTATTCAGGTTTCTCAGGCGACAGGTAAGGTGGTCTGATATTCCTGTCTCTTTAAGAATTTTCCAGTTTGTTGTGATCTGCACTATCAAAATGGCTTTAGTGCAGTCAATGAAGCAGATGTTTTTTGGAATTCCCTTGCTTTTTCTATGATCCAGCAGATGTTGGCAATTTGATCTCTGGTTCCTAAATCCAGCTGGTACATCTGGAAGTCCTCAGTTCATGTACTGCTGAAGCCTAGCTTGAAGGATTTTGAGTGTACTCTTGCTAGCATGTGAAGTGAATGCAGTTGTGCAGTAATTTGAACATTCTTTGGGATTAGAATGAAAACTGACCTTTTCCAGTCCTGTGGCCACTGATGCATTTTCCGAATTTGCTGACATATTGCATGCAGCACTTTAGCAGCAGCATCTTTTAGGATTAAGAGTTCAACTGGAATTCCATCACCTCTACTAGCTTTGTTTGTAGTCATGCTCCCTAAGGCCCACTTGACTTCACACTCCAGGATTCTGACTCTAGGTGAGTGACCACACTGTTGTGGTTATCTGGGTCATTAAAACCTTTTTTGCACAGTTCTTTTGAGTATTCTTGCTACTCTTCTTAATCTCTTCTGCTTCCACTAGATCCTTGCTGTTTCTGTCCTTTATTGTGCCCAACTTTGTATGAAATTTTTCCTTGGTATCCCCAGTTTTCTTAAAGAGATCTCTAGTCCTTCCCATTCTATTGTTTTCCTCTATTCCTTTGCATTGTTTGCTTATGAAGGCATTCTTATCTCTTCTTGCTATTCTCTAGAACTCTGCATTCAGCTGGGTATCTCTTTTTCTTTCTCCTTTGCTTTTTCTTTCTCTTCTTTTCTCAGCTATTTGTAAGGCCTCCTTAGACAACCATTTTGCCTCCTTGCATTTCTTTTTCTTGGGGATGGTTTTGGTCATCACCTTCTATACAATGTTAGGGACCTCCATCCATAATTCTTCAGGCACTTTGTCTACCAGATCGAGTTCCTTGAATCTGTTCGTCATCTCCACTTATAAGAGATTTGATTTAGGTCATACCTGAGTGGCCTAGTGGTTTTCCCTACTTTATTCAGTTTGAGCCTGAATTTTGAAATAAGGAGCTGATGATCTGAGCCACAGTCTGCTCCTGGTCTTGTTTTTGCTGACTGTTTACAGCTTCTTGATCTTTGGCTGCAAAGAATATAATCAATCTGATTTGGGCATTGATCATCTGGAGATCAATGTATGTAAAATCAGTCTCACTTATTTCTCCTAGTTTGAAAAGGTCAAGATGATCTTTGATGTTCTTTCTTTTTCTCTCCACATCCACTTAGTGACTAACCATTCAGTTTCTCCTCACAGTGTCTCCTTGTCCCTTTCTTCTACTCCCTCTGCTAAAGCCATGCCTCAGGGAATCCAGGGGCAGGAATGTAAGGAGAAGGTCAGTACTTAGCTTGTTTTGCCCCTTCTCATCTTCACAATATGAAGGATGTGGCAAGCTGCCACATTTATGTTTTATAATAGTCACTTGTCAGTTCAGAAACTTTGGATAGATGGCTGTTATTTTCCAGGCATTTAAGGCCCTCTACACAGTTTGTTGGGTGTGAAAGGCTCGACACACATCTTCCCTCCTCTCTCCCCTTTCTCTCTTTCTTTCTAGTTATTTTGAGGTATAATTGACAAATAAAATTGTAAACTATTTAAATACATTGTGGCAATTTGAAATACATTGTGAAAGAATTCCTACTATCTATTTAACATGTCCATCACTTCACATATTATCGTTCTTTTTTTTATATGAACATTTAAGTTCTGTCTTAGCAGATTTCCACTATATAATACAGTGTTGTCAACTGTAGTCACTATGTTTCAGTTAGATCCTCAAATCTTATTCATCTTTTAGTTGAAAGTTTGTCCTCTTTTATCAATTTCTGTCTATTCCCCCATTCCCCCAGCCCCAGGTAACCTCTTCTACTCTGAGTTCGATTTTTAGATTCTACATGTAAATGAAACCATGCAATATTTGGCAGTCTTTGGCTTATTTTGTTTACTGTAATGCCCTGAAGGTCCATCTATGTTGTTACAAATGGCAGGATTTCCTTCTTTCTCATGGCTGAATAATATTCCTGTGTGCGTGCATATGTATGTGTATGTATTATATATATATATATGTATGTATGTATTATATGTGTATTATATATGTATTATATATATACATATATACATATGTATACATGTATATATATACATATATGTATATATATAATACACATACATATATATAATACATACACATATTTAACATATCACATCTTCTTTGTCCATTTATCCATACATGGACCCTTAGGGTGTTTCTATGTCTTGGCTATTGTGACATGGGAGTGTAGGTATCTCTTTAATATCCTATTTTTGTTTCCTTTGAATACATATCCAGAAGTGCAATTGCTGGATCATATGGTAGTTTCTATTTTTAATTATTTTACTAACCTCCAAACTGTTTTCCATAGTGACTGCACCAATTTATGTTCCTACCCAGAGTGCACAAGGATTCTCTTTTCTTGACATTCTTGTTAGCACACATCTCTTACAGTCTTGATAATGGCCATTCTAACAAGTATGACATGGCATCTTACTGTAATTTTGATTTGCACTTCCCTGATGATTAATGATGTTAAATACCATTTCTAATACTGACTGACCATCTGTAAATCTTTGTAAACATATTCAGTTCCTCTGCCCATTTTTTAAATTGCATTTGTTAGGCTATCAAGTTGTATGAGTTCTTTATATATTTTGGATATTAGCCCCTTACCAGATACATGATTTGCAAATATTCCCTTTCTGCAGGTTGCCTTTTCATTTTGTTGGTGGTTTCTGTTGCTGTACAAAAGCACAAGTTTTTTTTTTTTAATGTTAATTCCTCATCATTTTCAGTATGCTTCTAACTCTAATCAGAAGATTTGACATCACTTGTGCAAAAACCATGTTTCCTATGCTTTTAGAATAGAGTAATTCCTGCAGCTTCATCTTTATTCCTCCTCGCTCATTCAAATTATACCTTTCCTTTACCTGCTTCATGGAGAATTTTTTAAAGATTCCAACATGGGATAATCTTACTTTCTCTGAATTTGTCTCTCTTGTGTTTTTATGTTTCATTTTAATTTATGTATAAGTTTAGGTAGTATATTCCTATGATATATATTTCTAAAGATGAAAAGGAAAATATAGTGAAAATTCTCCATTCCAACCTTGCTGCCAGCCAAATTCTTGTGCCTAAAGGCAACCAATAACAGTCTTGTGTATTCTTCCAGCCTGACTATATGTATATATATTCAAGTCAATATTCAACCTACATTATTTAATTTCTCAGCCAGTCATATGCTACATGTATTATGTTATACCTCACTTTTTGGTACTGAATGATATATTTTGGATATCCTTATCAATACATAAAGGGCTTCCCTTTTTAAGATTGCATAATATTCTATTGATGGATATAACATGTTATGGGATAGACACCCCATCCTCTAAACATTATTTTATTGTTTAAAGATTATAACATTGTTAAATTCTCCCTTTTTAAATTCCCAACCAGAGGATACGATGTATGTTCCCCAGAGAAATTCTGTAAGACAGTAGGTGTTCAAGAGAATTGATAAGTAAACTTTTAACTACAGTTTCACACAATCAGGTATGGGATATACAATGAAAATGTCAAATAAAATTCTAGTATTTCATGGGTTCAGTTCAGTTCAGTCGCTCAGTCATGTCCGACTCTTTGTGACCCCATGAATCGCAGCACGCCAGGCTTCCTGTTCATCACCAACTCCCAGAGATCACCCAGACTCACGTCCATCGAGTCAGTGATGCCATCCAGCCATCTCATCCTCTGCCGTCCCCTTCTCCTCCTGCCCCCAATCCCTCCCAGCATCAGAGTCTTTTCCAATGAGTCAACTCTTCGCATGAGGTGGCCAAAGTACTGGAGTTTCAGCTTCAGCATCAGTCCTTCCAAAGAAATCCCAGGGCTGATCTCCTTCAGAATGGACTGGTTGGATCTCCTTGCAGTCCAAGGGACTCTCAAGAGTCTTTTCCAACACCACAGTTCAAAAGCATCAATTGTTCGGCGCTCAGCTTTCTTCACAGTCCAACACTCACATCCATACATGACCACTGGAAAACCATAGCCCTGACTAGGTGGACTTTGTTGGCAAAGTAATGTCTCTGCTTTTGAATATGCTATCTAGGTTGGTCATAACTTTCCTTCCAAGGAGTGAGCGCCTTTTAATTTCATGGCTGCAGTCACCATCCACAGTGATTTTGGAGCCCAAAAAATTAAGTCTGACACTGTTTCCACTGTTTCCCCATCTATTTCCCATGAAGTGATGGGACCAGATGCCATGATCTTTGTTTTCTGAATGTTGAGCTTTAAGCCAACTTTTTCACTCTCCACTTTCACTTTCATCAAGAGGCTTTTTAGTTCCTCTTCACTTTCTGCCATAAGGGTGGTGTCATCTGCATATCTGAGGTTATTGATATTTCTCCCAGCAATCTTGATTCCAGCTTGTGCTTCTTCCAGTCCAGCATTTCTCATGATGTACTCTGCATAGAAGTTAAATAAGCAGGGTAACAATATACAGCCTTGACATACTCCTTTTCCTATTTGGAACCAGTCTGTTGTTCCATGTCCAGTTCTAACTGTTGCTTCCTGACCTGCATACAGGTTTCTCGAGAGGCAGGTCAGGTGGTCTGGTATTCCCATCTCTTTCAGAATTTTCCACAGTTTATTGTGATCCACACAGTCAAAGGCTTTGGCATAGTCAATAAAGCAGAAATAGATGTTTTTCTGGAACTCTCTTGCTTTTTCCATGATCCAGCGGATGTTGGCAATTTGATCTCTGGTTCCTCTGCCTTTTCTAAAACCAGCTTGAACATCAGGAAGTTCACGGTTCACATATTGCTGAAGCCTGGCTTGGAGAATTTTGAGCATTACTTTACTAGCTTGTGAGATGAGTGCAATTGTGCGGTAGTTTGAGCATTTTTTGGCATTGCCTTTCTTTGGGATCGGAATGAAAACTGACCTTTTCTAGTCCTGTGGCCACTGCTGAGTTTTCCAGATTTGCTGGCATATTGAGTGCAGCACTTTCACAGCATCATCTTTCAGGATTTGAAATAGCTCCACTGGAATTCCATCACCTCCACTAGCTTTGTTCATAGTGATGCTTTCTAAGGCCCGCTGGACTTCACATTCCAGGATATCTGGCTCTAGGTCAGTGATCACTCATCATGATTATCTGGGTCATGAAGATCTTTTTTGTACAGTTCTTCTGTGTATTCTTGCCATTTCATGGGTAGATCTGGTAAATTTTAAGAAGTACTTGGATAACTTAAACATTGCTTACATTTACTTTTTAATAATAATTGGCTGAAATAATTGTTGGCCATATTTTTCCTAAGCTTTTACAAAGAAGCCAGAATTTTGGCAAAGTTATATTAAAAGTTTATGGACCAACAACTAAAATGTAGTGTGCATTACCTAATGTATATAAATGAAATTCACTCTTGAATTGAAATTTTTTTTATAGCATCAGATGAAAATATTCAAGAAATTCAGCAAAGCATATAGTCATAATCACTGTAGACATTTTATATCTTTTAACAATTTAGTTTTGAATTTGAAATTTTAAAAAGGCACTATTTTTACTGCCTAAAAGCCTAAAAGTAATACCAAACTGGGAAAAATTACTGGAAAAAAAATAAACAACAAAATAATTTCCATGTTGGTGAAAATTTTGGATACATCTTTGTCCTATGATTTTTATTGTTTAGGTTGTAAAATAAACCACAAGGGTGCGCTGTTTAACAGAACTATAGCATTCTGATTTTTCCAGTTTTTCCCCCCAAAGCATCCTTTGAATAAAGCAGAAAGAAAATACTGTAAATAGTTACATTATATTAGAAATAGCAAATGCTTATCTCTTGTGGGTGAACTACCAGGAAACTGAGCTAGAGAGAGAAATAACAGTAATGTGTGAGAAAGTTATTTATAGTTAGCACAGTTTTATTCATTTTGAGTTTTTATTTTAATGTTCTTTAGTAATCACTGATAATTCTATTTGCCTTAGGCTTAGAGATAAGTCAGTCTGTAGCTTGGAAAAAATGTTGCTAGCCACATCTATTTTATACTTTTTGGCAGTCTGTATTTAATAATTTGCCTCATTCCTCTAAGGCATTTCTCAGCACTGGCAAATTAAGGTATTTGGATAGTGATTTTGGGGCATCAACTGAAAATATTCACATAAAAGGCTGTTGATTTTCTGAGCTAATTTTGGCAACTAGTCGTGCAGTTTCCAGAGAGAACTCAATGATGATCCTAGTTAGTAAAATAATTTATCCTGACCTTTTGGGGGAACATTTCTGCATCTCTAATTCTTTCTATCCATCTACAGCATATATTTAAAAAGACTACATAGTTTACTGTCACTTCTACAGTGTCATTTTCCTTGTAAAGGTGAAATACCTTGTTTTCTACGGAAATGTTCATTTGGAAGAGAAAACGATCCAATTAGAAATTTTCTGGCAGTTTTCCTTGGTTCTTTTAAAGCATTTTTTGAATATGATTCTGCCTGAAGATGTGAAATGCCATTTGTGCAACAACATATGTAAGAGCTGGCCCATGCTGTCATTTCATGGACTAGATCACATGTATCACTGCATAAAATGCATATAATTTTTTAAATAAGGTTGTCCTTGACTTCATACATGACAGAAGTCAGAAATGCAATGGTATTGGCTTAAAAGTGACTTAGAGTTCTGGGATTGAAACTAAGTTCAAAAATCCAGTTTCTGACCCGTGTCTGCTGACCAAGTATCTGTGAAGAGCACATTTAATGAAATCAGTGGCCAAATGACGTCCTAGTATTATTGACAAGTTAACCTTTTATGCTTATTTTACATTTGAAGAAGTGAAAGGAGAGTTGGACAGAAGCTGTAGTAACCTTGACCCATAGAATCCAAAGAATCTTTCGGAGAATTCTTCATACATTTGGTGTGACTTTGCTCCTTGGATGTGTGTGTATACAACAGAAAACTGCTTTTCACTGCTAGTAGCATGACATCTCATTTTCTTTAGGATATTGACTTTTGGCTGGAAACACAACCAGGAATGCTTTTGACTGGGCATTTCACTTGGTCTCATTTTGCTTTCTGCTGCAGACAAACACTCAAATGTTGAGAAACTGAAATTCTTTGCCATATAGTCTTATGCAAGTGAAATATAATACCTAGAGTGTTAGTTTTTAACAGCTGATTTTTTTTTTAAATACTTGACATTTTTCATCTCTTACCCAATTTTGTCTTTTAATATTTATCATGCTTTACAAATAGATGAGAGATTGTGATACGTTTAGGAAATGTGCAAGCATATATTTGGACTTGCTTCACTTAATGAGTTTAATCTAGTCATTTTATGCAGTCATTAAGGTTGTTGTAATAGAGCATATATTTATAATTTTTCAGAAATATACCCCTTTTTAATTTTTTCTCCATGTTATCTCATAACATTTGATTTTCACCTCCACTTTCCACTTATGATATAGAAAGTGGACCACACATATAATTCTCCAATTGCCTAGGAACAGTGGTTGCCATGGCATTTTCAGCTTGATATACAGTATACAGCTGTCTGTACTTCCAAAAATATGACTTATTTCATTCAGTAGAGAAATGTACCAGCACAATAAAATATTTAATATGCTTCCTCTTTGAAGGTTTCCCCAGATACAAGACATACTTTGCATTGTACTTTTCATCAATTCTTGAAAGGGTCATAATCACACAAGGGCAGAAATTATGACTAATGTTTATATAACATTTGCTAGTATTTCAGACAAGGCTCACTTTATTCATTTAATGCTCATGACATTCCTCTGAGCAATTACTTTTTAAGTTTCTGCCAGCTTTACCTCTGACCTAAATGCAAAGAACTAAGCACATTATAAAATTGCTAAATTTTAAAGAACAGTACTATTCAAAGAACAATAGGTCATTTGTGGAATTAGTGGGGCTTTCACTTCCTTATCTAGTTTGCCTCTCTAAAGTACATATTCTGAGTTAATAAAATATCATTGAGGGACTACCCTGGTGGTCCAGTGGTTACGACTCCACCTTCCAATGCAGGGGGCACAGGTTCAATCTTTGATCAAGGAACTAAGGTCTCACATGCTGCAGGGTACAGCCAAAACTTTTTTTTTTTAAGTATCATAGAAAATAATCGGTGTTAGGGGTCTTCCTTTACAAGTTCTTATAGGACAAAGCTTTCTTAGCCTTTCTACCACTGTGGTATTTGGGACCACATGGTTCTAAAGACATGCCTTTCTCTGGTAACCAGCATATTAACAGAGGTCAGGGTGGAGAGAAGCTGGCCCCATTCCTGGACCTTCAGTAATAAAAAGGTGGGGTCACTTGGATAATGCCGGCCATAAAGTCTGAACTCTCTTCTGGGATGAACTGAGTTGGTCCTACTTTGTTCCCTTGATTGTTCCTTTACTCTGGTGGAGACCCTAATTCAGTTACCTGTATTCTCCTGCTGTGCCTCTAGACATCTCTGTGTCTTGATCACTATGACCACAGAGAACCATAGTTACCACTGTCCTGTTTTTAACTTGATCCTGATCTCTGCTTTCTCCTGGTTCATCTTGTCTTTTTTCATTCAAGATATACTACTTAGGCCCATATCTTCAGGGATTAAAAAATGTTATAAGTAAGGGATTACCACTAATAAGACTTGATTACATACTTTCTCAAAGTACTGGAGGATTGATAAAATGGAAGCAGATTGCCTGAGGGAGAGAAAAGTAAAACCCTTGCAAGAACAGGTGTAACACAGGTTGTAAAATTTGTGTTTTAGTTTTATTCTGATATGTGTGGAGAGGGCTGGAATTATTTTGTGGCAGAAGAAACCCTAGCCTGGCTTGAGAGAGACTCTTGAATCTGCCAGAAGTCTCTTATATTCTTCGTTTGGGGGTCATTTTTCTCATTGTCGTCTTCATCATCTTCTACCTTGAAGGACAAGACATTGAATTTTGTGGCTTGGGTTTCTCCTCTGTAGAATAAGGTTTTGTAACAAAATTTCCAAGTCTTTTTCAACTCTAGCATTATGAAGTTGTTTTTTGTTTAAGTTGTTGTCATTTAAAATCGGGCTTTAACAAATGAAAGCGCTCTGTTGTAGGGATCTTGGGTTTGGTCAGTGTTACACTAGACAGTGATATCTAGTCTTGGTATTACTCATCCAAAGATTTTTGAACCCTGAAGAAGGAAAGCAAAATAAATCATGGGCTAAGTGAGATCTTTCTCCTTGAACTCTTGATTGTAACACAAAAAGCCAACACATGTGTTTTGGGCATCCCTTAAAAGAGGCTGAAGGTAATAAAATTTGAGGAAGGTATGTTCAGATTAATGAGTCTGTTAACCAGACAACACAGATGTTATTATCATTGACTAACAGTGAGTTTGCCACTGTTATGCCAGAAACTTGGAAAACTCAGCAGTGCCACAAGACTGGAAAAGGTCAGTTTTCATTCCAATCCCAAAGAAAGGCAATGCAAAAGAATGCTCAAACTACTGCACAATTGCACTCATATCACACGCTAGCAAAGTAATGCTCAAAATTCTCCAAGGGAGGCTTCAACAGTACATGAACTGAAAACTTCGAGATGTTCAAGCTGGATTTAGAAAAGGTAGAGGAACAAGAGATCAAATTGCCAACATCCGCTGGATCATCGAAAAAGCAAGAGAGTTCCAGAAAAACATGTACTTCTGTTTTATTGACTATGCCAAAGCCTTTGACTGTGTGGATCACAACAAACTGTGGAAAACTCTTCAAGAGATGGGAATACCAGACGACCTGACCTGCCTCTTAAGAAATCTGTATGCAGGTCAGGAAGCAACAGTTAGAACTGGACATGGAACAACAGACTGGTTCCAAATAGGGAAAGGAGAACGTCAAGGCTATATATTGTCACTCGGCTTATTCAATTTATATGTGGAGTATATCATGAGAAACGCTGGGCTGGAGGAAGCACAAGCTGGAATCAAGACTGCTGGGAGAAAAATCAGTAACCTCAGATATGCAGATGACACCACCCTTATGGCAGAAAGTAAAGAGGAACTCAAAAGCCTCTTGATGAAAGTGAAAGAAGAAAGTGAAAAAGTTGGTTTAAAGCTCAACATTCAGAAAACGAAGATCATGGCATCTGGTTGCATCACTTCACTTCCCATCACTTCATGGCAAATAGATGGGGAAACAGTGGAAACAGTGACAGACTATCTTTTTGGGCTCCAAAATCACTGCAGATGGTGATTGCAACCATAAAATTAAAAGACGCTTGCTCTTTGGAAGAAAAGCTATGACCAAACTCGACAGCATATTAAAAAGCAGAGACATTGCTTTGCCAACAAAGGTCCATCTAATCAAAGCTATGGTTTTTCCAATAGTCATGTATGGATATGAGAGTTGGACTCTAAAGAAAGCTGAGTGCCAAAGAACTGATGCTTTTGAACTGTGGTGTAGGAGAAGACTCTTAAGAGTCCCTTGGACTGCAAGGAGATCAAACCAACCCATCCTAAAGGAAATTAGTCCTGAATATTCATTGGAAGGACTTATGCTGAAGCTGAAACTCCAATACTTTGGCCAGCTGATGTGAAGAACTGACTCATTTGAAAATACCCTGATGCTGGGAAAGAGTGAAGGTGGGAGGAGAAGGGGACGACAGAGGATGAGATGGTGGAATGGCATCACTGACTCAATGGTCATGAATTTGAGTAAACTCTGGGAGTTGGTGATGGACAGGGAGGCCTGTCATGCTGCAGTCCATGGGGTCACAAAGAGTCGGACAAGACTGAGCAACTGAACTGAACAGTGACTTTAAAACTAGATGATTCTAAGACAAATGCTTTGCTAGGCTTGGCCACTCAGAATTCTCTGAAGAGATTTAACTTGTTAGTAACTCTAAAAGTCACAAGTGAAAGGTGGTGGTAGTCATTTAGACATCTGTAAGTGGATCCAGCTCTAATCTCATTGCTACCTCTTGTAGAATTCATTTCAGGGGATTGATAGAAACACCATTAAAATTAACAGAACAGATGCCTGCTTATATAATGTGGATTTGAGAGCTCCAGGCCCTGAGACTGCTTCCCTATTTCTCCTTTCCCTAATTATAGTTGTGTGATACCTAGAATATCACCCCTATTGCTTATACTCCTTCACTGATATGACTTTTTAAAATCTAAGGTGACTAAAGCAAGCTTAGACTTTCAGTGCTATCAATGAAGGATCTTAAAACAGGATTACAGAGAGAATTAAAAAATAGAGTATATAAGTTCTAAATGTTTAGGAGTCTTGACAAAGTGCTGCCCAAGGGGGAAAAGGGTATAGAAAAAGCAGGATTCAAGGCAGCAAAGTAAACTTGCTGTAGACCCACCAAACGATAGCATACTGTGTGAAAAACCATCATAGACAAAGAAACTGGCATGTATGCCTTCATCCAGCACAAGTCAAAGCTGGTGTGCATTTGTCTGTGTGAGTGTATGCAGGTATAAGGTAAAGGTTGGACAACAAAATTTCTAGGAGGTAACCTGTATTTACTGATATTTACAGTGATGTTTCTTTTTTTTTTTTTCCTCGTCAACATATGCACTGTTTGAGTCTCATGGGAGATTGTGCTAACTTTATGATCAAATCAATAATAAAACCGATTTCTTTGTAATAAGAAAAACCTACCTTCAGAGCTTTGCCCATTTTGAAATTCAATAGAACATCTTATACTTCTATATTACATTCACTCTGGTATAATAGTTATGTTTAAAGTTTAAGAAAATTGATTTGTCGTTTAAGTTGTAAAAGTATTTTAGAATTCTATCAAGAGTTAAGAGTTAGGAATTCCCTGGTGGTCCAGGGGTTAGAACTCCATGTTTTCACTGCAGGGTTCAGTTGTTGGTCAGCGAATTAAGGTCCTGAAAGTTGTGGTTTTAGCTTAAAAAAAAAAAGTTAAAGCATGACCTTCAGTTAAATGGAAATTTAGTCATTAGGATAGAAATGATTAATCCATAGTAAATTAGGAAAACCTAATATCAATTATAAGGTAATATAATATTTTACAGCATTTATTGAGAGTGTCCAAATTGGAGAAGGATAATGGGAATCTGTGCCTAAAGAAGAAAAGAAAATTATATGAGTTTTAAGACAATTTTAAGAGATTGCTTAAGTTCTCTCTAACCCAACCCCACCTTACACGGAAAATCGTATTATAAACAAACTAAAATCCAAAAGCTTCTAATAGAAACACTTACCAATGTCATTGAAGTTGAATCACTGTATTTCCATCCTTTGATTTAGTCTTTTTATTTTCCTAATTGTATTCTTCTCTTTTAACCAGAATATATTGATTTCAATGATCCACATCAGGTAATTCAACTGTGATTAATAAGTAATTTAATAACTACTACAGTTCTAGTACTAAGTAAATCTATTGAATGCCATTCAATTCTGTTTTCTTCAGCTAAATTTACTTTTATTTTGAACCAGTGAATTCTGATCTGGATGTGAATTATGAGGGATTAACTATCTGGCATGGTTTTCAGCTTGACCCTGTCACTTTCACTAGTGAATTCTGTTTATGCACTAATTTGTTTTTCACAGACAATAAAATTCAGTGATGTACGTTACTGTTAGAAGTGTAGTTTTTGCTGAAGGCAATCAGACTTACTGACTCTAACTAAAATAAATAATTGGAGATTTCTAATCACTAACCAAAGCATTTTTCCCACAGTAAGAAGAAACCTCTCTGTTTTCTTGTTTTGTAAATCCTCTGGACTTAAATATAATATGATCTCAACTCCTTTTGGAGAAGGAAATGGCAACCAACTCCAGTACTCTTGCCTGGAAATTCCTATGGACGGAGGAGCCTAGTGGGCTACAGTCCATGGGGTCATGAAAAGTCAGACACGGCCAAGCAACCTCACTTTCACTTTTCACTTGCATGCATTAGAGAAGGAAATGGCAACCCCCTCCAGTGCTCTTGCCTGGAGAATCCCAGGGACGGGGGAGCCTGGTGGGCTGCCGTCTATGGGGTCGCACAGAGTCGGACACGACTGAAGCGACTTAGCAGCAGCAGCAGCAACTCCTTTTAAAAATTTCCATCATAATTTGAGCAAAGGAAATGTACCTTGGCTAGCTGGTAAAAACTAAAGACAGTTCTAAGCAGTTCTTTTATTTTAAATGTTTGCACTAAATGTATGAAATATTTCAGATTTATATACTTTAATACACCCCCCCACTAAGATTTAACAAACTGGTATTAAACATTTAGCTTTTATTAAACTCCTTTAACGTCTGATGAAGGTATGATGAAGCTGCCTGAAGTGACTTACGGTGGAGTTTTACACACAGTGGAATTGGTTTGTAAAGTGGACTAAGCACAAGCTCCTGCAGTTGTTTGAGGTCGACTATAACTGAGACTGACTCTAGTAGGACTCGCAGCACCACCAGCACTAAAGAAAGGACCAGTCTTAAATATCTCCTTTTACCTATACTTTTTGCTCTAACCCCTAATTATAACTGGCATTGGCCTATTTACACTTTCACATACTTGAAAGGAGGCAAATTATGTGTCATAACATGAGCTACTATTTGTGGAGCAGGTTCCCTGTACCAGGTGCAGCACCCCGTGCCTGACACAGGTCATTTCACATGAGCATCCAACCCCAGTGAAGCAGGTACTGTTACTTGTCCCACTTTGTGGAGGAGGAAGCAGAAGGTTGCAGGGACAGTAAATGCTATGCTCTCCTGGTGCAAGCCCTGGCATTGACTCCAAAGCCCCTGTGTTTGGTAACCATTACATTGCCTCTCTTCCAGCTTGCAAACCCTCTGTAAACTTCTCTCCAATTAGACAGATTCACACTCAACATCCTGGGTAGCTCAACCCTGATGAATGAAAGAGTAGAACCACTGGGAGTCGATTAAGGAGCATATTCCTGCAGTGCGCAGAACAAAATGGGGCTGAAGAATACATAATGCCCTTCCTCACCCTTTTTTATTTCTTTAATATTTTATGTAGGAACTCATGTGTTTACTTAAATAACTGCGTTAGTTTAGTATGTCTACTTTTTAGAAAGTAGACGTACTACTTGTGTACTGGATACGTGTGTACTGGATCTGTTATTCTACAAGTATCCCAAGGCACATGCCAGTTTTCTTGGCTACAGTCTATTCAGAAATACCTAGGTCTTCTACCTTAAATGCACTTTCTTTTTCTGCAGGTTTTTACCCAAGAGAAATGTTTTCATATAGGATCCAGGGGTTCCTTCAGTTTAATCTTAATAGCGATATTTTAATTAACATGGAATAAGTCCAAGTTTGATTTTCTCTTGGCTGCTGCTTAGCTGATTAAAATTCTTTTCTAACAGCCTCTAAACACACACACACAAATTTAAAAACTCTTGTGGCGCTCTCTTATAGGACAACAAAAAATGTATATTAAGCTATTCTTTGAATGCTAATATCATTCATATCTCAAAATGAAAGTAATATTCCCATCACTAATTGAGGCTTATTTTTTAAACTCATCATTCTTAGTCCTTAAAAAATCCTGCCTGGTCCATCTTACAGCATCCGTTAAGTTTACATTTTTGTCATCAATTTAGTAAGCTCTTATCATTAATTATAGCATGGAATCAAGTGATATAGTTAACATAAGTTGACCTGGTCACACGCAGTGATGATCATGTTCTCTTCAAAGGTCTTTGTTCTTAAGTCTGTATGACCCATGTGCTAGTCTAGAAACACAAGTCCATTTGCTTTCATTACACACCCGTACAATAGAGGAAGGGGGTAAATCTTACAGAATAAGGTTATAAAACATATGCTCCCTGCAAGACATTCATGGCTTTGCCCTTCTAACATGCATTCCCTCAACTGTCTTCACAAATGCTACTAAAAATAGTTCAACATTTGTGATGCTGAAATATGTATATTTTGATAAATTTTAAATTATTTATCCATAGAAATATAAATATCCTGTACAAAAAAAAAGTTAGCTTATTTTAAGACCTCTAGGATGATAAATGAAATACATGAGTTTATTTTTACTCTGTCTTTGAGTTATTCAGTCCATATAAATTTGTGAATCTCTGTATATACATTTCTCCCTTTTTTTTTATTTCTGTGCTATCTGCTTTATAATATTATAATCAAATTTTAAGAGCTCTAACTCTTAAACAGATATAGTTGTCTGAGAAATTCATGTTGTGACTGCTTTTGTCAGGTCATAGAAAAGACCAATAAATGACTGTGGCTGGGAACTTGACCTGAAGGGGAACACAAGTTGTTTTCAGATGACATGAGAGCAATCAGTCCAGAGATGGGAAACATGGCGTCAGCGTAGAATTAGGAGGACCAGATGAAGCCATGGCTTCATGCACTCACCAGTTACTTCCTGATCACCTACTGTGTTTCTTTTGATAAACTAGGTCTGTGATAGGAATGAGGCCTACTTGAATAGGGCTTTACAGAAGTAACCTCATCAAGAAATAAAATGACATTTTTACTGCTTTTGATATTTTAGATCAGTGTTTCAAAAAGTGAAGTGCCGCATTGTTTTAGGAGAATTTTTGGCCTTCTTCCTAACCGTCCCTAAATTTGTTACTTTTATAAGATGGCAAGTGAACATTTCCAAACACAGACACATCATCATAAGAAGGTTTTTATTTAAACTTTATGTTCTACTCAAAATGATATTTAAATACTCCTGATTTATCACTACGTTCCTTTCTCATCTCTTATCATCAAGGGCCTTTCTCCTAATTATTTAAAGGTCCAAGCAGCATATGGGTGAGGACCCACCCATATGCCCATCCAGGTGAGGTGTTTCAGGGGGTGACCCTCTGATTTAATCAGAATTGGCTTTAGTGACTCAGAATCAAAATCTGGGTTTGGGTGGCAGGTTCTAACTCATTTCATGCTGGATTTTGGAGACGTCTAAAGGGTTCTGTGGAGAAGGCAATGACACCCCACTCCAGTACTCTTGCCTGGAAAATACCATGGATGGAGGAGCCTGGTGGGCTGCAGTCCATGGGGTCGCTAGGAGTCGGACACGACTGAGCGACTTCACTTTCACTTTTCACTTTCATGCATTGGAGAAGGAAATGGCAACCCACTCCAGTGTTCTTGCCTGGAGAATCCCAGGGACAGGGGAGCCTGGTGGGCTGCCATCTATGGGGTCGCGCAGAGTTGGACATGACTGAAGCGACTTAGCAGCAGCAAAGGGTTCTGTAGAAGGGACCAGAGTAATGAGAGGAGAGGAGATTGATGGTTGCAGCTATTTATCAACTGGTACAGAAGTCTAATGTTTCAGTTACTGATAAGGTCAGCCTGGTGCCACCCTGTCTGACCCCTTGTTAAGATGACTTAACCTTAGTGAGAGGTGTGTTCCGCCAAGTGCCTGCCACTGTGGACCAGACCCTGCTTCTGTCCCTGTGAGATGATCTGCCTTCCACTTTGGTACCTAACAGAGCAGGCACTGACAACAGCTGACTCAAAATTTTCTCTGGGAGGGCAAGCTTTCTTCCTTCTCTGACGGAAATATGACAATATTTCAAAAGAGTAATTGGCTGAACTTTTTGTGGTGTGTAGCAAAACATAATGACTAATAAACATCTTATGAACTATACTGCTTTCCTTAGCTGTACTTACATTGTCTCATAAGATTGGAACGGCCCAAGCTTTACATACTCTCCAAATTCATCAAGAGCCTCTATTTGCAAATGAAGAAGGCAATTTTTGGTCCATTTCTCTCATTCATTCAACAAATATTTATCGAGAAACTTCTATGAACCAGACATTGTTCTGGAGATACAGCAGTGAGCAAAATACGAGGAAAAAACATCCTGACCCTGAGTCAAACCTGGTGGAAGCAACAATAAACAAGGTAAACAGGCCAATCCTGTAGTCTGTTAGAGAAAGATTAAACATTGACAGTAAATATCCCAGGTGGCACTAGTGGTAAAGAACCCACCTGCCAATGCAGAGTACGCAAGAGATGTGGGTTTAGTCCCTGAGTCGGGAAGACCCCCTGCAATAGGAAATGGCAACCCACCACAGTATTCTTGCCTGGAGAATCCCATGGACAGAGGAGCCTGGCAGGCTATAGTCCATAGGGTTGCAAAGAGTCAGACACAACTGAATTGGCTTAGCACAAGCACATAAATCAAGCTAGGAAGAGAGATTGTGTGTGGGTGGGTGGGTGGGGGGAGGGAGTCAAGGAGGAGTTCACTGAGAAGTGACACTTGAGAAATGACCTGAAGAAAATGAAAGGGTAAGATGTTAAGTTACAAAAAGAGCATTCCCGGGATAGGGAACAGCAAGGGCAACCATCCTGAGGTGAGAACACTCCTTCTGGCACATTCGAGGAGCAGCGCGAAGGCCAGTGTGGCTCACTCCGCTCCACACTTGGAGAAGGAGGTCAGAAAGATCTAGGTGCTGGGTCACTGATAACCTTAGAAGTCATTACAAGGACTTTGGCTTTTCTGTATCACTTGAGAAATTATTAGGGGGTTTTGAACAAAGTGCTTTCACCTGATTTTTTTTTAAGATTTATTTATGGCTGTGCTCGGTCTTCAGTTGCTGCATATGGGCCTTTTCCAGTTGGGTTGAGGGTGGGCTACTCTTGGCTGTAGTGTGTGGGCTTCTCATTGCAGTGGTTTCTCTTGTGTCAGAGCGTGGGCTCTAGGCATGCAGGCTTTGGTAGTTGTGGCACAGGGTTCAGTAGTTGCAGCTCACGGGCTCTAGAGCACTGGTTCAGTAGTTGTGGCATGCAGGCTTAGTTGTTACCTGGCATGTGGGATCTTCCCAGATCAGGGATTGAACTGGTGTCTCCTGCTTTGACCAGGCAGATTCTTTACCATTGAGCCTCCAGGGAAGCCCCTTGATTTTTGTCTCAACAGGCACCTTTGCTGCTATGTTGCGGAAGGACTGTAGGGAAGCAGTGTGGAAGAAGCAATCCAGGTAGAAGGTTCTTAGTGGTGACTCAGACTCTGTGGTAGCAGTCGAACCTGATGAGCCAACAGGATGGACTTGATATGCAGTGTGAGAGACGGGATAAGGAAGCATGACTCCACAAGTTCTGGCCTAAACGGAAGAATGACTTGCTTTTTATTGAAACGGGGAAGACTGTGAGAACAGGATTATTTTTAATGGGGGAGATGAAAGGAGGGATTATCAGGATCTTAGTTTTAGACATGCTGAGTTTGAAATGGGCTTTGATACTAAATGAAGATCAGACAGAAGTCCAGGAATGGGGACATAGTTTGGAATCACCAACATATAAATAATACAAATATTTATTTATATAAATAAATATAGAAAATATGTATACAAGGTCCAAGACCTGTAAATAATATAAATAATACAGAAAACCTAGAGATAGTGGAGATTACTAAGAGTGACCATAGATATTAAAGAGAATATGTCCAAGGACTAGATGAAAAGGAACGCACACAGAAATAGAAAGTTAGATGTATGCAGAATAAGGATATAGTATTCTGGATGTAAGAAAAAAGAGACTTTAGAGGATGGTCAGCTATGTAATGCTGCTAATATGTCCAATAAGTGAGCTCAAGTGAAGAGTTGACTCATTGGAAAAGACTCTGATGCTGGGAGGGATTGGGGGCAGCAGGAGAAGGGGATGACAGAGGATGAGATGGCTGGATGGCATCACTGACTCGATGGACGTGAGTTTGGGTGAACTCCGGGAGTTGGTGATGGATAGGGAGGCCTGGCGTGCTGCAGTTCATGGGGTCGCAGAGTCAGACACGACTGAGTGACTGAACTGAAGAAGTAACCTCTGATTTAGTCAGGGAGGAGGTCATTGATGACTTTTATAGTATAAAGTAAAAACTCAGTTTTCTACCAATGTAGGGAAAACCCAGTTCTTTCCTACTATGTGTTTCTTCCCTGAGTCTTCTCTGCTACTCACACAAAACATTTCACTTCTGCTCACCAGATGTGTGGCAGGAACCAGGGCCCAAGACCAATATTAGAACAAGAGATGATTCTAGTGTTCTTGTCAGTTAGGAAAGTTCAAGGGTTTTAGGAGCTCTGTGCCAGCAACAGGGACAGAGACCTTTATGTATTTCTATTATCTCACAGACAGGAATAGTTTTAATGGATCAAAGATTGAGAGAAGTCTGATTGGAGGGGTTCAAGTGGCAGATGAGAAATGGGAGAAAAAAATTATGAATAACTCTTTTAAGCAGGTTTGTTGTAAAGGGCAAGAGCAAGATGACATGGCGATGGGCCAGGAGGCAGTGGCCAGCCTGCTGACAGTCACATGCTGTGAGTGTGAGCGTCAGCTGGGTATAGAGTCAAGGACCTCAGATGACCTTGCTTTTGGTAAACATATAGATTTTTGAAATGTTTGTCATTGATGTATTGTGCTAACAAGAGAAAGATCAAGCCAGTCTCAATGTACAAATATTCTTTCCTTTTTCACTTCTGACTTTACTCCAGTAGTTTCCTCTAGATTTTTCTTTGGAAGCTAGTTTTTATGAGTCATGTACATTTTAATTAGTTGTTTATATGCCTGCCTCCCATTCTAGCCTGACTTTCTTGAGAAGAACCATGTTTTATTTTTCTTTACATATCCATTTCTGGCACATTGCAGTTACTCTGTAAATGCTTCCTGACTGGTAAGCTCCATGTTGGCATGTGATGTGTTTGAATGGAAAGGTCAGTGTCTTCCTAAAGCCTGCTGTTCATTTTTGAATGGAAATTCCACTTGGTTGTTTTGTTTTCTATAGAGTTCCTATGGAGAAGGCAGGGTGAGGACGGGTTCTCTGCAGCTCAGCAGCACATCTGCTGGGAATTCATCTTTGAAAAGGACAAAGCGAAAAGCACCTTCCCCGCCCTCGAAAACAGTCCTGCTGCAAAGCGATGAGAACAGTCATGTGACTGGTAATGTTAATTTTCCCATTAACATTAATTTGTGCTGTATTTTCTTTAGACAACAGATATGATATGTTATAAATCATGTCTTTTTATTAAATAATAATAGTTCTTAAACTTAACTTTTAATTAATTGATTTTAATAGTAATACTTAGATAGTCCCTGATTATTCTCACCACCTTTGAAAAATCTGCAACCTAACAAAGTATAAAGCTGTATAGCTCCATGATCCTAAAATGAGCATATTATAATTTATGAGTCTATTAAGAAGATATTATCTTTCCAGGACTGACTACATGTAGGATTGGGAATCTAACCAGATTTAGTTGTATCAGAGCTAGACAAGTAAAGTGGTTTCTAACGAGGTTAGGGCTATCTCTTTCTGAATTATATAAACGTCACTAAGTTAAGCTAGTAAGGAATCGTTTCATTGGTGAACATGACCTGCCTGCTTATAGGTTATGTCTCTTCTGTCCTCTAGCCACGCAGTCAGTACCTGCAGTTCCTACCGACAGTGGTGTAGAAGTGAGCTCTTCTGAGGGCCTGTCCAGCCCAGGTATGACACCTCTATTCCTCATCTTGTAACCACTGAGAAAGAACTTCCAGTGAGTTGGGGAATGAAGTTAGAAGCTACTTGTAATCTCTGTACATGAAGGAGATACAGATACTTTGACTCCATTTCCCACCAGGGAGGGGCTTCCCTGGTAGCTCAGTTGATAGAGTCTGCCCGCAGTGCGCAAGATATGGGTTCAATCTCTAGTCGGGAAGATCAGAGAAGGAAATGGCAACTCATTCCAGTATCCTTACCTGGAAAATTCCATGGACAGAGGAGCCTGGTGGCTATAGTCCATGGGGTCACAGAGAATTGGATATGACTGAGTGGCTAACACCCACATTATACAGTATGAAATGAAAAATATTCCCCTCCTAAGCTCAGAGCATGAAATACAGCAATCAGAATTTTAATTCTGTGATGGTGACAAATATAATTTCTTCCAAAATGCTTTTCGGTCTCTGTTTGCTTAATTCTATTTTCTAAGTGCCATCACCACAGATTTTACTTCTTTGGCAGAAGCCTCCCTCGGCCCTGGGAATGAACAGTGCGCTGTGTCCCAGCTGCCCGCCGAAGCCCCTGTCTCGGGGTGCCCTGGAACGCCTGAGGCTGCTGCCACATCTCTGCCCTGTAAGTTACCTGGCTTTTCCTCAGTGGCTAAAAATGAAAGTGAAAATAATTCATGTAACAACCACAATAGTGTCGGATACAGTGAGCATTTTTCTGAATAAATGAATTTTTTTTTAAAGTTCACAAGAATAGCTTTAATCTAATACAATTCTGTTTTAGCAAAGGGTAGTGTTTGTCAAACAATTTTGCCCTTTTGACTATTTCCAGGAAAAATATACAAGATGTCCCAAAAGGCTTAGTGAAATTTTAAGCTTTAATAACATAAGATGCCACAAACTATGTTTATTTGAATTTCTTTTACACAATTGAATTTTGTGAATTTTAAATATTTTAAATTTTATTTTTGTTTCAATTTTGTAACCTTTAGAAGGATTGAAAAAATTATGATAAATATATTCAAATTATAGAAGTAAAAGAAATTTCAATAATTACACTTTCAAATGATATTTTTGTAAATTTTTTTTTTAAACACACTTTGGGAGTTGTTGTATCTTCAAACTACACCAAAGGTTTGGATATTCTGTTCTTTGAAAGTGAATTGTCTTCCCTTAGAATGTATGAAGCTGAAATATGATAGTTGCGATATAACATCTGTGAAAAGTATTCATTGTTCACAGCCCCCACCTCATTTTGTTATAATCGTTGTTATTGTTGTAGTTCTAAAATTTGGTCATTTGACCATAGTATCAGTAAACAAACTTGATTTAATATTTTTTAAAGCTTGGGAAAATCTGTACTAATCAAATAACAAAGTGTGAAAGTGCTCTTGGATGATTAGAATTTTTTTTAAAAGAATCACAGCCTTTTCTAAGACTTTTAATGACAGGAATGAATTTATTTAAGAAAGCCTACATAATGCTTGGGCTTCCCAAGTAGCACAACGGTGAATCTGCCTGCCAGTGTAGGAGATGCAGGGTTCAATCCCTGGGTTGGGAAGATCTCCTGGAGTAGCAAATGGCAACTCACTCCAGTATTCTTGCCTGGTGAATTCTATGGACAGAGGAGCCTGGTGGGCTACAGTTCATGGGCTCACAAAAAGTCAGACACAACTGAGCATGCACACATATAATGCTTATAACTACTAAGTATAAGTAGCTCAGACGGTAAAGCATCTGCCTACAATGCAGGAGACCTGGGTTCCATCCCTGGGTTGGGAAGATCCCCTGGAGAAGGAAATGGCAACCCACTCCAGTATTCTTGCCTGGAAAATCCCATGGACTGAGGAGCCTGGTAGGCTACAGTCCATGGGGTAGCAAAGAGTTGGACACGACTGAACGACTTCACTTCATAAAACCCCAGAAAAATAATTTGAAAAGACTTTTGAAACATGTGACTCATTCTTCATACTTTAGGACCAGTTTCTCAGTGGAGGACCTCATGCTTAAAATTGTGTATCTATATAAAATACTTGTGATTGTGAAGAGAGAAATAGGGAGAAAGATCAATAATTTGCTAAATGTTACCTCGGTTGATTTCAAAAGAGCTTAGCATATATCAAGGAGCCATCTATAAAACAACTTGCATCTAAACCGTAATGGCCACTAAGTTTTCCTGGATACATTTTTTAAATTATGTAAATATGCTCTTACTATATAAATGTCATATCTATATAGTTACTTTAAAGGCAGAATATTGTACATTGGCATCAAAATAACTATTTCATGTCACAATAAAGACTTGGATGTATAAGTATGGGCACATATTTATATATATAAGTTTACTTAGAGTCAAATTATTTTTTCTTAGTAATCTACTTTTCAATTTATAACAAAAATGTTGTTAAAATTCCCCATATTTATTAAAAATCACAAATGGCATACTACTGTCTATATGCTTAAAGACAAATACATTTTAAGTATTTCAAATATTCTTCAAATATATTAAACTTTTTGTTAAATTTTGTAGATGTGCAGATCACTACAATTCAATGCTATACTACTTTTTTTCCCTCCCTCAATTGGGGCAAAATTAAACTTTGTTCAGCTGCTATTGTGTGGGTGGAGGTACTGAATTATATTCAAATAAGCAGAGATCCAAAACTTCATTCTTTGGTTTAAATATACTTTCAGAACTAGTGTGGACACTAACCACTTAGGATGGCTCCTTGTCTTTTACCCTGTTGGCCATTTGTTGTTAGAAATAATAATAAAACCATTTTATTCAACAAAATATTAACCACAGCTATTGAAAAGAATCATACACACACATACATATTGATATGGGACAACCTTTAAGATACAGTTGAGTGGAGAAACAAAAGTTGAAAACATCAGATACATGATGGTTCCATTTATATTAAATAAACCAACAAGAAAGAGAAGGAAATATATGTGTATCTGCTTAAAAGGTATATGCTCATTATACTTTGATAATATAGAGAAAAGATTTAATGGAAGTTGCCTCTGAGAATCAAACTCAATAGGAATTAAAATCAATTTTCACAGCATAATGCTTATTCTATTATCTTAAAAATTATATTAAGCATCTAAGTAAGTGGCTTTTAACTTTGGTTACACACTAGAATCACCCAAAGAATCTTAAAAATTCTTGGTCCTGTCCTTTAGAGATTCCAATTTAACAGATGTACAGTAGAGGTGAGCATCAGTGTTTTTAAAGGATGCTCAGACAATTCTCAATCACAGTACTCATAACTACTGAGTCACACTTTATAATTACACTTATAGACTAAAAATTTGTGTTCTTTTTGTTTACATTTAATGCTATTGGATCAAGGTAAAAGTCATTTAAATTGAAAGACACATTCTTAAATGAAATATATAACTTGAAGTTTATAAGCTTAAGTAACCATTTTTTCTACCACAAAGAAAACCTAGAGCGATAGCATATTTTTAGAAATGCATGTCTGAGATAATCTGATTATACATTAACATAATTATTCACCATTAGACAAGTATTTTACTATTAGCTTTGAATCAGAATTTAAAAGAGTCCAGCTAATTATTATTTTAAAAATTCCTTCCTTGCCAGAATTGCATTGGATAAATGAGACAAATTATTATTTAGGATTATATCTTCATTTCTTTGTAGCTGGAATAAGCTCTGATTATAGCCTTGAAGAGATAGATGAAAAGGAAGAACTGAGTGAAATGCCTAAAGATGAGGCTGAAAATACTTCTCTGAAGTCACAAGACATTCCTACTGTATCTACTGATATAATAAATACACTGAAAAATGATCCTCACTCAGGCCCTGGCAGTGCTACTGGAGAGTCCTCACAAAACTCCAAAGAAGAAAAACAAGGAACTAGAAACACAGATGAACAGTAAGTAGTCCATACGCCAGAAGTGGTGGCGGTGCTTTGTTTAACTGATAGTAGTCTTCTGAAATACAGAAACGATATTTTAAACACAAGTGAAGTCATTTCTTTAGTTTATACTTTATCCCTTTTACCATCATTAAAAAAACTTTATTCATAGAGTATCTATTTACATGTGATTGGTTTTAAATAAAATCAAATCCAATGGTTTTGGTGTCCCTGTGCCAGATAAACCACAACATGTACTTATTTTGTATGAGTATGATTAGCATTTTTGTTTCTGTTGTGTTTGTTTTGCCTGTTACCTATTTGGCCAAAATGAAATATATAATCTCAATTTGCAACAATACTCCTAAAGAACTTTTACTGACTGGTTTATAAAACAATTCTGCATATTAGAATATGATGTTAAGCCACTAATCATTTTTACAGTCAATTTTGTGAAGCAGAGAATGCACTTTCCCCTTGGTTCTAGAAATAGAAAGTCATAATAAAGTACACTTACATTCTGTTAGAAATACCACACTATGAATAAAGATGAAATCAAGAACGTAAAATAAACCATTTTATCAAAGTTTTACTATAATTTGCATGAGATTGTCTCCAAATTAAACTCCTCTATCATTAAAAAAAAAAAACACCCAGTGAAGTTAATTCACATTCTGACTTGTCACAAGGTGACCTTGCCAGATGTAAGGGAAATGTCTATGAAAGTAAATTTCATTTAGCTCCTTTTTCTTTAAAAGATAATAATTGATAATAAGAAAAGATACTCTCTTGGGGAAACTGTCCATCCTACCAAGCTTCTAATATCTTGCTTTGTTACAGGGCCACATATGAAAGCTAATGTTTTATAGCACCATTTCCTCTTAGCTTTATTTTTTCTTTGCTATTAAATTTCCAGTATTTGGCAGAAAAAGATGATTGTTCCAGTCTGTCTTTGGAAATTATTGCCTGTTTTATTGTTGTGTGAGTGTGTGTTTGAATAGTATCATATATAATATACAATATCATTTTTACAGAAGGCTACACATTATGGTATGTAATTTAAGCGACAAAGAGACGGTAGTTGACAGTGTAAGAAACCTGAAGTCACTGGACCCAAACCAAGAGAAAGGTGAGTTCCATAAGCACTAATAACTAACACTTTCATAGCACATACTGTATGCCAAGGACCTTTCTTAAACACTTTATATTAGCTCATTTAATCTTGTATACTAACTCATTAATGGGTATTGTTACTTTAGTCCCATTTTACAGATGATTGATCCACAAAGATATTACATAACTCACCTGAGGTCCCACAGTAAATGGTAGACCTCAGATTTGAACTCAGGCAGTATGTGTTCAATATGTATTGATTCCAAAATTTGCTTCTCACTACCATGTCTTGTGATGTTGTTGTTGTTAAATCTTAGAGGTTATCTAACTTAGCTCTGAATCTTACCAATGTATACTCTATGCATACTTATGATCTACTTCTTTTTCCTTCTACTGACTCCCTAACTCAAGCCTGTTTTATTTCATAGTCAAGTTGATATACCTTGGGTAAAACTTGTCTGCCTGATATTTCAGGCTCAAGCCATCTAATCATGTAATAGTTTACCAGTATTTCCTACTCCTCCCCCCATACCTCCAAATCAAGATAGTTTATTCTTTCTCATGGCATATATATTTCACTCAGTTCTATCATTAGAACTATGGTTATTTTATTATTATCTTTGTCTGGAAAATAATCTTCACCCATTCAACTATTATCCAAATCCTGCCACTTCACTTATTCTGTTGCTTGACTGCCGGAAGCCATGTAGTTCTGTGTCTCGACTACTTGACTAGATTGGACAGTCTTCGATCAGAGAAATTATATCTGATACTTTGTTTGAATTTCTTATGGAACCTAGCAGAATACTGAGATAACAGTTAAAATATATAGTTAGGATTGAATTTCAGAAAAAAAAAACTATACAAATCAGAATTGCAGTGAATACACAATGGTATTTTAAGGGGATATGAAGGAAATGGCTTATTCTCAAATCCAATCTATTATGTTAGTACATAAAACTAGGTTAAGATCCATAGAAAACATAGAGAGAGATATATGCTGCTGCTGCTAAGTCACGTCAGTTGTGTCCGACTCTGCGACCCCATAGACGGCAGCCCATGAGGCTCCCATCCCTGGGATTCTCCAGGCAAGAACACTGGAGTGGGTTGCCATCTCCTTCTCCAATGCATGAAAGTGAAAAGTGAAAGTGAAGTCGCTCAGTCATGTCTGACTCTTCGCGACCCCATGGGCTATAGCCTACCAGGCTCCTCTGTCCATGGGATTTCCCAGGCAAGAGTACTGGAGTGGGTTGCCATTGCCTTCTCTGGAGATACATAGATACATATATAAATTCAATAGGTATTGGATTATCCCAATGTCACAAACAAGATAGACAGCTGTATATAGATATGACACTTTATACATGTGGTATGTGTTGGTTAATTTGAATATGAATGTCTTTGATTCATTGTCCTTATGGTCAATAACCTCCTGAGATACAAGTGTACAACTTATATACTTGTATATAATTTCCCCATTTTTTCTTCTTGATGCAGCTTTTTAACAACATATATTATGATGGCAATAGCATTTCTATTGAGATGTGATTTAAAAGCTGCTTACTGTTTAAAATCATAGTAAAATTAAATCATTTTTGCAAAGATCTGGGTATCATATTAGTATTAGGGTCCCAAGCACATTTCTGTAATATACTTATTTTGATTTGCACTTGATTTACAATGACCACTATCAACTCTGGGTGGTTTTTAAAATAATTTGTTATCCTTAGAACTAATTTTATTCTGCTTTTCTCCTTTTTTCTTTAAACCTAAACTGTGCACTTATCTAAATGATCCTTTCATCAGGTGGTTGATGTTCGTGTCAGTTTTGAGTAGGGGAAAGTGTAGTATAGTACAAAATATACCTTCTCCCTCTACTGGCCATTTCTGAAAAATAGCCTGTCTATTCACTGACATCTTGTTTGCATTATCAGCAGATATGTAGCAGGAAAAGCTAATGAATTCAGTAGTGTTTGTAGGCCTGGCAATCACTGAAATTTTTGAAATTTTGGTGAGAAATTCAGTAGATAATGGTAAAGTAATTATAACCCACAGAAAATGTGAAGAAGTTCTAAAACCAATAAATTAGGATTTATTATAGGGAATTTCATTTTAAAAATATATTTTTATAATTATTTACCTTTTTTTAGAAAGTGTTTCCATTCTGTAACTGGGATATATCTATATTCAGTGGAAAATGAGAAATAAGCAAGAGAAAAGGAAATACATTTAGGCTCCTTTTTTTCTTTTCATTTTTCACAGAGGATCCATTTTATAGTTTAGACAGTGAACTTTATCTTACAGGTGAAAGTGAGTGATTATAAAACTATAGAGAAATACTTGACATTCGTTCACAATTTGATTTCCAAGGCCCACACTTCACTTGTGCTGTGCAAACTGTCATATCTGAAAGGAGAGGCCACCAAGGATTTTGAAGAAGAGGGCTAGCTGGTTATTCGGAAGAAATGATTCTTCATGGTACTTGACTAGAGGACGACAGTATATATGAATCACTTGGCTCAGTCATAAGCCTCTGTTTCCTTCCAGAAGCCTCATTCCAACTCTTTGCCATCATGTTGTTGGCTGGCAACTGTTGCTTTGTTAACCTAGACACTGGCAAAAGATTTTTGTTTTCAGGAGGTCTGAATTAAAATTCAGAGGAAAAGTAGTGTTGGGAGAGGAAAGTTTGTTTTCTCTACCTGGATTCTAACATGAGAAAAATAAAGTTATCTTTTCTCACAGAGAAGAAAATAAAAACCCACATGGTTGTTTTTAATGTAGTTGAAACCACCCCATATTGTGACTGAAAACAAAATCCTCTAAAATGATTTAGCAAGGACACCTAATTAGTCAGACAATAACTTAGGTTGTTTTTATTTCAGCTCTTAAAGGTAAGGTTTTGTGGTCTGTCATAAATAAAACTGATAACATTAAAAGGGAAACAATCCTAACAAATGCTAAATGAAATATAAGTATACTAGGGATTATAGAAAAGACAGAATCAAAATGGAAAAAAACAGAACAAAAACATTTTTTAAAATCTGTCAGTATCATTTTGTCATTCTTAACAAAGACTGAAATATCATCTTAAAATCATAGCTATCTTCTATGAGTACTTGTTTTGGGCAATATGGTATCCTAATAAGCATGTTACTGTTACATAAGTGATATATAATACATAGTTTTGTTTTTGACATCTGAGGCTCAAACGGGGTGAGTAAAATGATGTGGTCCATACAGATTGTAATTAGTCAAGCTGGATACCTGACTCAGGTCTCTATGATCCCAAAGTCCATGCCACTTTCTCTGTATGCCATTACCTGTATAATTACCGTATAATTGGTGTGCTGAATATTTATCTGTAGAATTCAAACCAACCTGTTCACTTTGGGGGAGGGTAGGTACTGAAAACTTGCACTTTTCTATTTTTTTCATATACTTTATATTTTTTCTCTCAGCAGATCAACATGAAGTAATTGTCATTCCAACAAACACAGAAAATAATATGAAAAATGGAGTAAGGAGAACAGGAATCAATGTAGCAGGTGTTGCCAAAAATAACAACGTGGACATAGAAGTTGACAGACTATCAAATTATCAGGCATATAAAACTGATACTGCTGGACGTTACAAAGAAAATCATCTTGCTGTTTCATCAGCACCAGATCAAAACCTGATTCAACCCAGTGCAGAAAAGACAAAAATGCAAGATGCAGCAATTCAGACAATCCCTTCCTGTGGCAGTTTTGATGGGGATCAGCAAGATCATAATTTGTCTGACGTCAAAGTTGATGAAAGTGTGCAAACTTCAAACAACAAATCAACTCAACACTTATCTTTAAGCCCACAAGATTCTATAGATATCTCAGGAAAATTCAGGAGTAAGGGCCCCCTTGTTGTACATACAGAAGAGCAACTCGCCCTAAAAGATCCAACTTGTGCACATGGTAATGACAATCTTTTGCCTACTGTAGACGGAACTGATAAAAATCCAACAGCTTCTTATGTAAAGAATTATCCATTTTACAGACAAGATTATAATCCCAAGCCAAAACCTTCAAATGAAATTACAAGAGAGTACATACCCAAAATTGGGATGACTACTTATAAAATAGTGCCTCCTCGCTCCCTAGAAATATCAAAAGATTGGGAATCGGAAACCATAGGGTATAAAAATGATCGGGAGATACATACTTTAGGGAAAAAGGACACTTATGAGAATGTGAAAGAAACTACAATCCAAACAGAAGATCTCGTCATTTCTCAAAGCCCAAAGGAGTCACAAGCAGACCTGAAATCAAAGCCTACCCTGAGAACAGAGCATCAGATGCAAAGTGAGGAGAGCTTTACCCGCAGCAGAATGGTGAATCCTCTGAAACCTCCCAGAATGACGAGTGACACTGGCACAGCTCCTTTTGCGCCAAAATTGGAAGATATAAACAATATTTTGGAGTCAAAATTTAAATCGCGGGTTTCTAATCCCCACTCCAAACCAAGTGCTTTTTTCTTGCAGATGCAAAAAAGAGTTTCAGATCACTATGTGTCATCTGCAGCCGCCAAGAGTGTTCAAGCTGCCTCTAATCCTACTCCAAAGGAATTAAAGAAAGAGGTGGAAAGAGATACAATACCTCCTCCAGAGCCAGCTCTTTCTCCCTTAAGTAAAACTATTCAATCTCTTCCACAGCCACACGTTCAAAACACTGATGATGACAGCAATCAGAAGCCTACTGAAACCTCTTCTCCTGTGGCCTCTCCGCCGCCGCCTCCACCTCCCCCTCCTCCCGTGGCCTCGCCCCTTTCCCCTCCCGCTGTGGCCTTCCCCCTTCCCCCTCCCCCCGTGGCCTCTCCCCTTACCCCTCCCCCCATGGCCTCGCCCCTTCCCCCTCCTCCCTTGGCCTTCCCCCTTCCCCCTCCCCCCGTGGCCTCTCCCCTTACCCCTCCCCCCATGGCCTCGCCCCTTCCCCCTCCTCCCGTGGCCTTCCCCTTTCCCCCTCCCCCTGTGGCCTCGCCCCTTCCCCCTCCTCCCGTGGCCGCCTCCCTTCCCCCTCCTCCCGTGGCCTCCAAACCTGTTCCTCTGCCCAAGAGTCAATTAGCAACACTGAATCTGAAAACTCTGAAAACTTTTGGTGCCCCACGACCATACTCCAGCTCTGCTCCTTCACCGTTTGCCCTCGCTGTGGTGAAACGGTCACAGTCTTTCAGCAAAAGCCCTACAGAGTCATGCAGTGAGGAGGTCAAGGGTGCCTCTGCCAGAACTCCAACTGATGCAGACAAAGGGAAGATTCCTTCTGTCAGTACTTTTGGGAACATGCCACAACTAGGTGTGAGTGATAAGGTAAATGTAATCTTTTATAAAATGGGGGATTCTTATACAACATGACTTAAATGGGTTTAACAAGCGTGTGTTACTTAATTCATAATCTGCAATCAAGATGCTGTAGGGGAAGAAAACGAGTAGTAATACATAGAATCTGATTATTTACTCTCAGTCATTATAATTCATATAATTTAATCAAATATTACTATAAGGTCATTATATAATCACCTCAGTAGCAAATATTTAAAGTTTCTTTGCTCATACATTTGTATACTGTACTATAGTTCTGACTAGTTTTCTGTGTTTTGCTTATCTCAGTTTGTTGAAAACTCCTGGATGTTCTGGTTTACTTTATTTTCTTCTCCAATTCTCCATAATAGCAAAATAAATTGTTTTAATTATATAAAAACATAAGCAGCATCAAAGACTAGATAAAATAAACAACATAGCTCTGCACTGTCATATACACTCAACCTGAGCTTACTAAATATTGTTATATATAATTTAAATTAAAATCAGAGTTTAAATATATAATTTTCTTTTTTAATATAAATTTATTTGTTTTAATTGGAGGCAAATTACTTTACAATATTGTATTGGTTTTGCCATACATCAACATGAATCCGCCAAGGGTGTACATGTGTTCCCCATCCTGAATCCCCCTCCCACCTCCCTCCCCGTACCATCCCTCTGGGTCATCTCAGTGCACCAGCCCCAAGCATCCTGTATCCTGCATCGAACCTGGACTGGTGATTCATTTCATATATGATATTATACATGTTTCAATGCCATTCTCCCAAATCATCCCACCCTCTCCCACAGAGTCCAAAAGACTGTTCTGTTCTATACATCTGTGTCTCTTTTGCTGTCTTGCATACAGGGTTATCTTTACCATCTTTCTAAATTCCATATATATGCATTAGTATACTGTATTGCTGTTTTTCTTTTTGGCTTACTTCACTCTGTATAATAGGCTCCAGTTTCATCAACCTCATTAGAACTGATTCAAATGTATTCTTTTTAATGGCTGAGTAATATTCCATTGTGTATATGTACCACAGCTTTCTTACCCATTCATCTGCTGATAGACATCTAGGTTGCTTCCATGTCCTGGCTATTATAAACAGTGCTGCGATGAACATTGGGGTACATGTGTCTCTTTCAATTCTGGTTTCCTTGGTGTGTATGCCCTGCAGTGGGATTGCTGGGTCGTATGGCAGTTCTATTTCCAGTTTTTTAAGGAATCTCCACACTGTTCTCCATAGTGGCTGTACTAGTTTGCATTCCCACCAACAGTGTAAGAGGGTTCCCTTTTCTCTACCACCCTCTCCAGCATGTATTGCTTGTAGACTTTTGGATAGCAACCATTCTGACTGGCGTGAAAGAGTACCTCATTGTGGTTTTGATTTGCATTTCTCTGATAATGAGTGATATTGAGCATCTTTTCATGTGTTTGTTAGCCATCTGTATGTCTTCTTTGTAGAAATGTCTGTTGGCCCATTTTTTGATTGGGTCATTTATTTTTCTGGAATTGAGCTGCAGGAGTTGCTTGTATATTTTTGAGATTAATACTTTGTCAGTTGTTTCATTTGCTATTATTTTCTCCCATTCTGAAGGCTGTCTTTTCACCTTGCTTATAGTTTCCTTTGTTGTGCAGAAGCTTTTAATTAGGTCCCATTTGTTTATTTTTGCTTTTATTTCCAATATTCTGGGAGGTGGGTCATAGAGGATCCTGCTGTAATTTATGTCGGAGAGTGTTTTGCCTATGTTCTCCTCTAGGAGTTTCATAGTTTCTGGTCTTACCTTTAGATCTTTAATCCATTTTGAGTTTATTTTTGTGTATAGTGTTATAAAGTGTTCTAGTTTCATTCTTTTATAAGTGGTTGACCAGTTTTTCTAGCATCACTTGTTAAAGAGATTGTCTTTAATCCATTGTATATTCTTGCCTCCTTTGTCAAAGATAAGGTGTTCATAGGTGCATGGAATTTATCTCTGGGCTTTCTATTTTGTTCCATTGATCTGTATTCCTGTCTTTGTGCCAGTACCATTCTGTCTTGATGACTGTGGCTTTGTAGTAGAGCCTGAAGTCAGGCAGGTTGATTCCTCCAGTTCCATTCTTCTTTCTCAAGACTGCTTTGGCTATTCGAGGTTTTTTGTATTTCCATACAAATTGTGAAATTATTTGTTCTAGCTCTGTGAAAAATACTGTTTCCCATTTTGTTAATTCAGTGTCAACTTTCCAGTTATATGTTTACCAAAATATCAATTAACCACCATCTAACCTTCAGTTCAGTTCAGTTCAGTCGCTCAGTTGTGTCCGACTCTCTGTGACTCCATGAACTGCAGCACGCCAGGCCTCCCTGTCCATCACCAACTCCCAGAGTTCACTCAAACTCATATCCATCAAGTCAGTGATGCCATCCAGCCATCTCATCCTCTGTCGTCCCCTTTTCCTCCTGCCCCCAATCCCTCCCAGCATCAGAGTCTTTTTTAATGAGTCAGCTCTTCACATGAGGTGGCCAAAGTACTGGAGTTTCAGCTTTAGCATCATTCCTTCCAAAGAACACCCAGGACTGATCTCCTTTAGAATGGACTGGTTGGATCTCCTTGCAGTCCAAGGGACTCTCAAGAGTCTTTTCCAACACCGCAGTTCAAAAGCATCAATTGTTCCGCGCTCAGCTTTCTTTACAGTCCAACTCTGACATCCATACGTGACCACTGGAAAAACCATAGCCCTGACTAGGTGGACCTTTGTTGGCAAAGTAATGTCTCTGCTTTTGAATATGCTATCTAGGTTGGTCATTAAGTTTCCTTCCAAGGGGTAAGCGTCTTTTAATTTCATTGCTGCAATCACCATCTGCAGTGATTTTGGAGCCTAAAAAAAATAAAGTCTGACACTGTTTCCACTGTTTCCCCATCTATTTCCCATGAAGTGATGGGACCGGATGCCATGATCTTCGTTTTCTGAATGTTGAGGTTTAAGCCAACTTTTTCACTCTCCACTTTCACTTTCATCAAGAGGCTTTTTAGTTCCTCTTCACTTTCTGCCATAAGGGTGGTGTTATCTGCATATCTGACCTTAGTGATGTACAAAAAGGAGAATTTGTTGACTTCATGTTGGATCAACTAAATGATATAATTTGCTAGATTCAAGTAGTATAGTTAGAGGATGCAATTCACAGTATGAATTATGATAATCCCCATGCAATTAAAAAAATACATTATGTACTTTTTATGATAGTGTTTAAAGAATACTTTCATATTTGTATGACAGTTCCAGAAGTATCTTATGCTATTTTTTCAAACACTCCCAGAGTAACAGAACATTAACCATGTTGCCAAGTAAAGATTTTTCCATAATTTAAAGCAATATTTACCTTGAAAAATATTCCTTTATAGTTTGCATTTTTGTTTATTACTTTGATATATCAGGAAGAGATATATGATATAGAGATTAATTCTTTACTTGGGAGCAAAGCCTGTGTTTTTTTCTTAGAATGGAATACCACTTCTAAACAACAGAAGCTTGATTTAGATAATACAGTTTTTGAGCTATTGCCTGAGTTCTGTTTAACTCATCTTTTATAAAGATATTTATTTGGCAGTTTGAAAAAGACATTTTTAAGATTGTTTGAATATAGTTGCCAATGAAATCAGTTACTAAATATGCCTTTCTAAGAAGTTTAATTAAAATTTTGATTCTTAAATTTCTAATATTTATTTTCAGTCTCATGGGAAAAATAAAACATGGGCATCACTTCGTCCCAGTGACTTCTAGAAAGACAAAATAAGCTGTTACATAGTCATTAATACTCCTTTATTAGAAGATGCACTAGGTTCAACCAGTATGAAATTGCCAATATTTGTCCATTTGTACCATCAAAAATAATTTCATAATACTAATATATTGGAACTATGAAAATGGGTTTGTTTTTGTTTTTTTAAGTCTGGATTTTTATTATTACTTTGTCTCTTCTAACTGACTCTATTGGAGAAATCAGCATTATTTCATTTACTCAAGGACAGTAAAATTACCACGGCACTGTGAAACAAAGAGACATATCACTTTTCTTCCTTAGCCTCCTGAGTTCAAAATGAGGGAAAGTAAGGCCCTTATCTTACAGCTGAGCCTGACATCAGAGATAACTCAGAGGATGAGGAAATAGTGTAAAGCACCAGTGTAGCAAATGGGGGTTCTTAAAGAGCTATTGATGATGAAAGTGTTTTGAACACTGGCCCATTCTTCACCTGGTATTCATATAACTTTCACATTTATTTTTATAGGAAAATAATTCTGCACATAATGAACAGAATCCTCAAATACCATCTCCAACTGACTGCCCGTCGTTCACCCTTAAGAGACAAAGTTCTTCGACATTCCAAAGCTCTGACCCAGAACAGATCCGACAGAGTTTGCTGACTGCAATTCGTTCTGGAGAGGCTGCTGCCAAATTGAAAAGGGTAAGTTTTCTTTATCAGATGGGTGACATCGGGTTTATTTTCAACACTGTCAAACTAATACTTAGGGGAAATTGTTTTCTGGCTTTTAAATCTGAATAGGGAAGATGCCAGAAGTTCCCCTTTTATAAGTCAAGGGTCATTTTTGAAGTATAAGCTCTGGACTCTCTCAGTGTTACACATCCTTAAAACTACGTCAGGTCTGTTTTCCAAAACATGAGCCAGGTGCAGAAAGCAAGTTTTGCTCATTATTATATAACTATATATAGAAAGTGCCCCGGACTCTTATTTTAAGAAACTGTGTTAGCACAGCAAGAAAGAGTCTTTTAGAAAGAAAGTCCCTCCTTTATTCCAGAAAAGCTGCGATATTGTAAGAGCCTGCGTTTTCAGTCCTGGCTCCTATAGTAATCAGTTACTACCGTACTGATTGGCTGGTTAAGCGGGGAGGAGTTTTATAGGCTAAACTAAAAAAATGTAGGGAATTTAGATGAGACTTAATGCAGAAATTCAAGTTTTAATAATGCACTGCCAGAGTCTAGCTTCTACTGATATGTGAGAGAGCAAGGTGACGCACTCTGTTCTCGGGTAAACCCCAGAAAGCATCACAGGGAGTTATTACAGATACGTTTCCTCTCTCACCCTTATCCTCTGAAACAGGATGTAGTGAAGCCTTAAGCCTGGCATCATGACTTGGACTTCCCAGAGGCTGCAGTCTCCCCTAAATGTCTTTCTTGTTCGCCTTAGTCATCTTGGTTGCAAGTTCCTCAACACCAAGACAAGAAAAGTACTCATTATTTCACTGACTCCCTAGGCATTTCATTTTGTGAATTGCTTTTCTAATCATTTTAGAAGCTATTTAGAGAAAAGTAAGAGACTTGTTGAGCAAATCACTGAACTCAACAAAAATGAAATTTGCGAAGGAACAGGAATGCTGCAAAGATAGAAAAAGGGGAAGGCATTTCGTGAGGGTCAGTCAGCTTGCTAGTGGGTTTCAGTGGAGCCCTGAGTGACGGCCATTTGCCCAGAGGACTTAGCATTCCCATCTGGGCACATATGGTGAAAAGGCAAAATATTGTGTGCTATTAGGAGTGGAGGAAACACAAAGGAATAATTCAGGGGGGTAGGTCTGAATTTCGTAGATTATTTGTAGAATTTGAGTTTAGTCCCAGGCAGCAAACAACAGCAGCGAAAAAGGAATATTGAAATTGGTATTTCACAGGTCATGACATTTATACTTTTGGGGGGAAATATGTTCCTGTAAATAAATTGCACATTCTCATTCATGAAAATAATTCTATTTCTAATTCTGTTTCTAATCTTATAAATTAAGGATAGAGTTTCAAACTTCTCAATTCAGTAAATTTGATAAGCATTTTTTAAAAACAGAAAAATACCAAACACTGTACTAGATACTGAGGATACAAAACTGAGTCAAATGAAGCCTCTGCCTTCTGGGTGTTCAGAGCCAGGGATTGAGAACAGCGGTTCCTCACGCTCACAGCAGAATAGAAAATAACTGCAGTATCTTTGTATTAAGTCAGTGGATGTATTATTAATAATCAGTTTCAATGAACTAATTGCAGAAAATAGTGCATTAAGTTGGAAATACCTTTTAGGCCAACAGAATCATACAGGCAGGCAGCTGTATACTTGGTGTGTTATGGGCCCTGATTTGGCAGTCTCTTCACAGATAAAGCTCTCATTGCTTCCAGAACAAGCTGGATGTGAATCAACACAGAAAGCAGGCCCTAAATGATGATCCTATAATTGTATCCTATTTATTACTCATTACTTTAGGTTCTATTGAATCTAAATTTTATCTCTTTCAGTAGGAGGTTATTGATAGCTCTGACTCTCTATAGTGCCAGCTCCTAAATTCTGTTTAATGAAAATCCCTTACATAATCCTTTTTCTTCCTCTAAAAGACACGGGGTCTAGTGGAGTTTATCATATCTATACGCCATGATTAACATCTTCACTTCTAGTTATATATGCTAAAAATGTGTTTCAATGTGCCAAGACTCAAGAATATTGTTTGTAATAGCTCCAAATACATATAACCTTAATGTCCAAAAATGGTAGAATAAATAGTGGTATATTTAAAGCATGGACTATCAAATGGCAATAAATTAGATAAGATATACTAAAGACAACAATGTAGATAGAGACATAAATAAACAGTATGTGTAAAGTTGACGGCATGCAAAACTAAATTATATAGTGATACATGTATAGGTGGCAATTATTCCTAAAAGTTGGGAAATAATTACATAAGTCACAATAGGGTTACTTCCAGAGGGGAAGAAAAAGGGTTGTTAGAGGTTTATTGGAGCAAGACTGGAACACAATTTAAGAGGGAACCAAAAAAATTAGTAATCAGAATAAATATATCTTAATGCAATATTTTTAAATATAAAAATTAATGCAAAAATCCATGATAAAGTCAAAATTTTAAATAAAGACAGGATCAGGAGGGAGCTGGAGGTATTCTTTCTCTTGACCTGGGTGGTGGGCTACCTATATGTCTGTTTTCATTGCGCTGTTCAATGCACGTCTCTGTACATGTATTATATTTCAAAAAATTGCAGAAGGTGGTAGAAACAGACATAAGGCTCTAATTTCTTACGCTTTTTTCCTTTCTTACGCTAATTTCTTTCTTGTGCTTAAGTCCCATATTTCTGTGCTGTTCTGAACATGTCTCTTGGTTTGTTTTAAATTCTAACATTTCTTTTATAGAACAACAGTTATAGTGCCAAACAAAATCTCCAGTGATTTTGACAGTGGGTTTAGACTGTTCATCAGAAAGTTGGCTCTGTGTTTGCCTGTATTTTGGCACCCAAATGTTCACTTTAACTCCAGGTACCAACCTGCCTTATGGCTCTTGTTCATACTTGAGCAATTAACCTTCATTATATACTTGGTTCACATTAGAACAATTATCTAGTTGATAGCTCTAGTGTAAATGTAGTCATGAATTTTCATGTTTCTGAAGGCTTTTTCCTGTACCTTACCCCCATCTCAACCTGCATATAATCATGGTGATTTGTCTTGTCTTCATATAAAGCATTACTACATCCAGCACAGTATTTTATAAAATGCGTTTGAAGTTAAGACATACATATGTGTTTTGTGCTTAGTTGCTCAGTCGTGTTGGATTCTTTGTGACCCTATGAACTGTAGCCTGCCAGACTCCTCTGTCCATGGGATTTCCCATGCAAGAATACAAGAATGGGTTGCCATTTCCTACTCCCAGAAGCTGTACAGCACAGCCAAAAAAAAAAACAAAAAGGACTACACAGAATTTGTGTGAAAGAACCATAGCTTATTTGCTCCTTATTGGTAGACATGTAACTGGATTCTAGTTTTTTACCCTATAAATGATGTTACAATGAGCATCTTTATTTGTAGATATTTAGGCAATGGCACCCCACTCCAGTACTCTTGCCTGGAAAATCCCATGGATGAAGGAGCTTGGTGGGCTGCAGTCCATGGGTCGCTAAGAGTCAGACACGACTGAGCGACTTCACTTCCACTTTTCACTTTCATGCATTGGAGAAGGAAATGGCAACCCACTCCAGTGTTCTTGCCCGGAGAGTCCCAGGGACTGGGGAGCCTGGTGGGCTGCCGTCTATGGGGTCGCACAGAGTCAGACACGACTGAAGCGACTTAGCAGCAGCAGAACCATCTGTATCTTTTCTAAATGCTTAAACCAAATTTTCTTTTACTTTTCAAAGAATGTGAGAACTGCAGTTTTGGCAAGAATTACAAAAATAACCCCTCATACACAGACTTTTCAGACCAAGACAGCATAGCAAAAAGCCATCACCTGTCTGTTGGCTGCATTTGGAAAGTAATCCCACATGAGTACTGAAAAGGATGCAGACAAGTGTTTTTCCTCTGGTGGCAACTTTTTTTCCTTAGCTGTTTTGTTTCAGGTGGATGGTTGTCAACCATTCTACTCTGTCCTGGGTTCCTAAAATAGTCAAGAAAATTGATTAGTTTGGATTACTTATCTTTGTTTAGTAAAAGGCAAGAAATGAAGCACCAGGAAACCAAAGCCAACTAAATTTGCCAATTTTATTTTCCTTTCTACTAACTTACTCTGTTGCTAGGCAGAATCTGGCCTTTTGTACTTCAGTTCTCTGCTTGGGAGAAGAGGATAATGTTTGGTTAGGAAGCTAAGCTAGTCAAATTATAATCAAGAGATAAATAATTTTTCTTAAAATATTGTTATATTTTACATGTAATATTTTAAAATACTATACCTGCTTACTATGTAGAACCCAGGTAATTTTCTTCTACATTCTTATAAATAATGTTGGAATTTCAAGCTATTTAGGAAATTTTGTCTTAGTGTTTTTTATTTACTTACAGCTTGTAAACAGGAAACTTTGTCATAGAATTTTGGAACTTAGGAATGTATTTGCAGTTTTGGCAAAACAGTCACAGGTTTGACATTTTTAGCGCTTCAAATGAAGGCATTTTAAAAACCAAAGCTATTTTTTCCTTATAAATAAGGGGTACCTGGGAGAGAGTAACTTCAAGTTAATATCATCAGTATGAAAATTACAGAATTCATTGCTCTGTGGGATTCACTATGTTTTTCTACATTCTCCAATGTACTTTGAGGGAACCAGAATTAATCTAGCTAAAAATGCGCTTTAACAGCTTGGCCTGCAGTCTGTTTATGCTCTTGTCCTTTGAATTGATTTGGTAATTTTGTAAAGACTAAGATGTGTTAATGGATTATTTAACTTGTTTGTTGTGGAAATAACTAATTTTTAATTTCATGGTAGAATGAACATTTATTCTTGATTATTTGAAATTTATCGAATGACATGAAATGTTAGTATTTACAATTAAGCAGAAATTAAAATGTTGGTAATTGATGAAAATTCAAAATTAGACAGCTGTCCACTTTTACACTGATGGCTGCAAAGTGTGTTTCTTTCTCTTAGGTTACAGTTCAATCAAATACAATATATGTGAATGGGAAGTCAAGACTCAGCCGTTCTATGTCCCTTGATGCCCCGGGTAACCATTAAATGTTGCCCTGCCATGCCGCACTTCACCACCTCTGCTGCGCAGAACAACTTCAGACTGATGGAGAATGTTAGCAAATGTATATTGAGATATACACTAATATATTATCTATTAAAGCATAAGAATTTGTGCTGTGACTTTTAATGCCAAAAGAAGAATTACCAGAATTTATAATTTATAATAATAAGTTTGGCCTTTTTTGCCTTAAGAACTGAATATGCTGCTTCAGAACTTTAAGACAAGGTGTTGATAACTCATTTTTTCAAATGACAAATGGTCACTTTTTGTTGATTTCACTTATTTTCCACTTATTAACACATTATCTATAATGGTGACTTAGACAAAAGGATAAATTAGGATTCATAGACTTATTTATATGACACCTAAATAGCTAGGCAAACATAGATCTGACGTTTGCTGCCTCAATGTTACAGTTTAATTGGAAATGTTTTTAAGTTACATTAAAGCCTGTTTGTGCTGAAAGTTTGATCTAGAAAACTAACGATGTCAATAAGTATATTCAGTTTAACAGTTAATTTCAATGATGAATCACTTAGTGTGCAGGTCTTATCTTGCACATTCCTTTTGTAATTACAAAATCAGTGTCAAGTTTATCAAAAAGCTCATAGTATTTTAATATTTTATTAACATGGACATTTAAGTTTTTTAATCTTTAGAACTTAAGTTGCTCAAGGAGAATTTTAAATATTTTCTGTATATAATTATAACATTATTGTCACACAGATTTTGCACATTTTATGTGCCAGAAGCCTTAAAAATCTTCCTGTGAAAATGTTGATATATTATGACAGTTATTTCAAATTCGATATGTAGAGAATAGGGGTTAGTTTATGTCCATATTGGAAAACTTTAAAAGATTACTTGGAGGTTTCAGAAATCCTGGTTTTAATTAAAGTGATAAAGTCATTATATAGTTCAGAAGCTAATATTCTAAATAATATATATTTACATTAAAGTTAAAGTTGTTAAGCAGAACAATGCCTAACTTGTTGGCTAGTAACGATTCTGGGGTCTGGAGCGTGTTGATGTTCTGTTCCTACCTGAAGAATTTAATTGCTTGCTTATTCTAAATGCCTTGTCAAACAAACTGATGTTACGTTAGTTACTGGGATATCTGCCTCTTTGGAAAATATGTTGATTTTTCCCCTGTTTAATAAAAGCAAGTTATATATTTGGGATGCTTTTTTAAATGCAGTGTGTGTCAATCAGGTATTTCTACATTTCACCTGATTTCATCTCCATCACTCAGTAAACATTATACTGAGACCATGCATTCATCAGGGCTCTCTCGTATACATAAGCTCGCATGTTCAAACTCCAGAAACCACTACCACCACCACAACTAGTGTATGTAAGCCCATGCATTCTAACTTCAAAATGCATAACATGCTTGGCAGAGTTTCTGACACAGGGAAAGTACACATTAAGTTAAATATTGCTGCTATTACCTTGAATCAGACTTGAAAAGACCTACATATATAGAAACCTGTTACATCATTATAAACCAATAGGGAAAGGAGTGACTTTTTTGAAAAATTGTATTTGATTATCCTCTTGGATATATTTGAGTTAAAGTTTTGAGATTAATATTTTAAAACTCAAATGAATATATTCAACATTTTTTAGACCTCAGAATAGGAAAATTATTTAAATAAGACAAAGGCACAGTCATAAAAGATACACATTTACAAATATTAAAATATGTACATTAGACTTACCTGGTGGGTCAGACGATAAAGCGTCTGCCTACAATGTGGGAGACCAGGGTTCGATCCCTGGGTCGGGAAGATCCCCTGGAGAAGGAAATGGCAACCCACTCCAGTTCTCTTGCCTGGAAAATCGCATGGATGGAGGAGCTTAAAAGTGAAAAAATAACCCACAAAGTGTTTATTGTATGTAAGGATTAATTTATAAAAATGTAAAAATCCCTAAGATTCATGAAACTACTAGCCAATAGAAATATGCACACACTGAAAACAAAGGTATTTCTTATAAGAGTAAATCTGAAAGGCTAATAAACATATGGAAAAAATACTCTGCACTAATAATCAAGGAAACACAAGTTACAAACCCAAAAAAGTGTACTACATCACACCCAAAATGTAAGTTTCAAAATAGCAAATGTTGTCAAGGACAATGAAGTAATGAAGACTTTTTTTTTTTTTAACTGTTGGTGGCAAAGTAAACTGGCACAACCATCAAATGTGCAATATTTAATAAAATTTAAGATCTCTTACCATGTTACCTTAAGGAAGTACTTATGTGTGTGCTCGTGTACATGCCAAGTTGTTTAGTCGTGTCCGATTCTTTGCAACCCTATGGACTTGTAGCCCACCAGGCTCCTCTGTCCATGGGATTCTCCAGGCAAGAATATTGGAGTAGGTTGCCATGCCCTCCTCCAGGGGATCTTCCCAACCCAGGGATTGAACCTGCATCTCTTATGTCTCCTGCATTGACACACAGATTCTTTAACACTAGCTCCACCTAAGAAGCGCTGTGTGTGTGCTTGAGACATAAAAATGTTCATGGCAGCCTTATATATAAGCAGCAGAAATGAATTCTAACTGGCACTCAACACTGATAGTATATTCATACAATAAATTTCTATACAACAGTGAAAATGAATAGTTACGCATATCAACATGGATACATCTCAGAAATAATGAGGAAGAAAAGTTGTGGAACAATGCTTGTTTTATGACGCCAGTTATATAAAATAAAAAAATGCAAAGTGATACTATGTATTATGGCTATAAATACAGAAAAAACAGAATACACATGTTTGGTAGTGGGAATCAAGAAATGAAGACTGGATTGGGGAAATGTATAGGAACCATCAATTGTGTTTGTAGTCATTTCTTTTACAAACTGGTTTGAAAACAAGTTTTAGTCCAGATTTTAGCATACTTGAAATAGTTTGTAATTAGGATATTTTTTAAAGATCACACAGGACTTAGGGGGATATATATGAACCATGAAAACACATACATTCTGAAAAAAGTTCCCTTATCCACACTATTTTTGAGAAAAGCGTGCTACATTCTCTTCCCAATTGGGAAAGGATGTGAAAACTAGTGAAACTAGTGACAACAAAGTGACAACAAACAAAGGACAACAAAGTGTCCTTAAGTGACAACAAAATGAAGACACAGGAGTGAGTCAGAACCTTCAATTTTCATATTTAATTTTTGGCATCTAGGCATTTTGCTTTTTCCCTCCATCAGGTTATTTCTTTATAATGCATATTTTTAGAAGCAACTTTAAATTTATTTTCATCTTGAATTTGGGGCATCTAAGTATTTTCCTTTTCCTTTTCCGCCAGTTTATTTCTTTACAATGCATATTTTTAGTTATGCAGATTCTATGTAAATTATAGGGTATGAACTGAGATACCCTCTTTTCTGTCTCCAGCATCCCACTCCCCTCTTCAGTGATAACCAACATTATTGTTTTGATATGAATTCCTATATGTAGATATATTTATATCCAATACATAGGTTTGTTTTGGGCTTTTGTATTTTTACAGGGTTTGTTTTTGTTACTGTTGTTTTTAAGATTTAATACTATTTAGCATCTTCCCTTTGTACCAGCAGTGTCTGGAACAGCTTCTCCATTTGCCCATACAGATCTACCCTGTCATGTTTCAGTTTGCTGTTCTATTATTTGTTTCTTGCTGTGGTACACAGTTCTGTCCGAGAGTCAAGATACTTGGTTCAAATCATATGTCTGCCATTTATGAATCATGGGGATTATTTTATCTGTGCCTCTTTACCTTTGAAAAATTGAATTAATAAACTTACCTCATGGTGATGGTTGTAAAGTGAAGTGAAAGTTGCTCAGTCATGTCCAACTCTTTGCCACCCCATGGACTTATAGAGTCCATGGAATTCTCCAGCCCAGAATTCTGGAGTGGGTAGCCTTTCCCTTCTCCAGGGGATCTTCCCAACCCAGGGACTGAACCCAGGTCTCCAGCATTGTAGGCAGATTCTTTACCAGCTGAGCAACAAGAGAAGTCCAAGAATACTGGAATGGGTAGCCTATCCCTTCTCCAGAGGAGCTAAAACTACCTATATTAAATACTACTACTAGTGAACAGGTATTATTTATCTAATAATCTAATCTATTTCCCATCCTCCTGAAGAGTGACCTTCCCTCTCATTTTAAGATCAGATCTGGCTTTGGCCTGAGACACCAGAATCCACACACTGCTAGTTGGTCCAAGTCCTTGAATGAGACCAGCCATTCTCCTGAGACCTAATGTTGTGTGTCCTTGAAACTTAAAAGAATTGCAGTTGATATAATTATTTGTCTAGTGCCAGTTCATTTCTTACCCACTACGAGTAGAGACAAAAAAACACAAGAGTTAAGAAACTCATCATTTTTTAGTATTCATTGACTGTCGTAAATGTCTTCAAAGAAAAGGGAACTTGCAATTAGGGGTCACAATGAAGATTTCCATGGATAAAATGTTTTTCTTAGATGATATTTTATGTAAAAATAGCTAATTTATGTGGTGTTTGAGTTTACACAAAACTTTTATATTATTTGATCCACACATGGAATAAAAAAGTACACAAGAAATCACTACTTTACAAAGGTCACACAACCAGACAAGTGACCGAATCCCATATCTCATTTCCAGTCTGCTCTTTCCTGTGGCCAAACTGTGCAAATGATGGAGAATCTGGGGCTAGATTTCAAAGGACACTTGATTAGGGACCTACTTGTTCCAGATCTTCAGTTGGTCTTGCTTTTCTCTTAAATGTTACCACTTTCCTGCAAGTTTTCTTCCTTAACACCTCAGACTCTTCATATGGATAGATATATTTTGTTTATGGCAAGAAAAAATGCCACCATGTGTCTCTCAAAAGAATTTTCTGACAGGTATTTCAAGAGAAATTGTGAAACATTCTGACAATTTGTGTAGAACTGTTGGCATTTCTGCTTCCACAAACTGGAGAAAATTCATTTGGATGCCTCACAAATTACTCATCTTGAAGCAAAAGTGCTAGAATTCCAAACTTATAGTTTTCAAGTCAAGGAATTTCTTTACCTCCCAGCTGATCCTTATGTTCCTACCCACTCCTTGTGGTAGATGGCAGTGACGGCCCCGATTCTTTACCGCACCTGCTCTACACCTTTGGCCACGTGACTTTGCACTTCCTTTCACTAAAGAGACACGGCCCGTTTCCCCACCCAGAGAAATAGGTTTCATGACCAATAGAATGAGATGAAAATGACACAGTGCCAGTTCTGAGACCAGATATCCAAGTGTGCATGTTTTTGCTTGCTCTCCCTGGGCCTGAAATGCTGCCGTGAGAGACATCTCTGGGTTGGCTGAATGGTCCTTAAATAAAGGATGAGCGATGCAGAGAGCACTGCTCCCAACTGAGGTCAGTCTACAGCATTTAACAGTCATAGCTCTAAACATGAGCAAGTTCAATCAAGATTAGCAGGGCCACAGAGCTGCCCCTGGTATGTGAGCAATCAATATTTACCAACTAGCGATGCCCTCAAGGTTCCATGGTTGATTGTTATACAGCATTAATGTGGCAATAGATTCAATACATCCTTTTAAACAAATATACATATGACTGCAACCCAAAATATAAATTCATTCAATTGGTTCTGATTCACATGCCCTATTTCCCCCAGAGTTCCACAGACTATTTACTAAATCCATCAAAAATATACCTCTGAATCTCTCTTTAGCTCCCAGCTAGCTCAAAAAATCATTCTAACTTAAAAATTGCTGTATTACTGTGGTACAGCAATATTTTCTTTCCCTTTCTCACCTCTCAATTTATCTTCAGAACTGGGAGAATGAGAGATCCAATATCAAAGAGATCCACAACCCCCTTAGAAACTCTGTGGACTTGTTTTTTGTACAATTGCCAAATAAAATAAAGATTTCCCAGCTAAATATGAATGTCAATGATAAACAATGAATTATTTTTAAGTCTAGGTATGTCCCATGCAATCTTTGGGAGATACACTAAAAAATTAATCACCGATCTGAAATTTAAATTTAACTGGACATTCTATATTTGTCTTTGCCAAATCTGGCAACCCTACTATTTCATGAAAGTCTAGAAGGAGGATTGAAGCATCCCACATGTGGGGAAAGGAGAGAGCAGGCCCAGCTGAGTCAGGAAACTGGAAAGTGACCTTGTGGAAGGGTGACTCAATCTTTATTCTCTTTGATAATTCACCATCAGAGAAACCCTCATATGGTAAATAGGAAAAGTTTCATTGAATAGTTCACAGTGAAGAAACCCTGTGGATGACTTCTGTTGGTGGACTTTAGATACCTTCTAAGTCATCAGGAAATAATATACTCGCAAAATTCTGCTAGAGACTAGCCAAGATGGCAGAGTAGAAAGACAGTGAGCTCACCTCTTCTCACAAGTCCACCAAAATCATAACTATTTGCAGAACAACGATCAAGGAAAAATACCAGAGCCTACCATAAAAGACCCTCTACGATTAAAGACATAAGAAGGCAATGAGACAGTTAGGAGGAGCAGACTCATGATACAATCCAGTTCCATACCCCTGGGTGTGTAACCCACAAGCTGGAGAATAATTATATTGCAAAGATCCTTCTACAGGAATGAGAGTTGAGCCCCTTGTCAGTCTCTCCAGCCTTGGCCTCCTACATTAGGAAGACAAGTTCTCATTGCATTTGGCTCTGAAGGCCAGCAGGGCTTAATTTCGGGAGCCCCACAGGACTGGGGCTAGAGAGACTTCATTCATAAAGGGTGCTGACAAAATTTCATGTGCACTGGGACCCAGAGCAAAAGCAGTAATTTGATAGGAGCCTGGGCTTTCCTGGTGGCTCAGATGGTAAAGAATCAGTCTGCAATGTAGGAGACTCAGGTTTGATTCCTGCGTCGGGAAGATCCCCTAGAGAAGGGAATGGCAACCCACTCCAGTATTTTTGCCTAGAGAATTACATGGACAGAGGAGTTTGGTAGGCTGCAGTCCATGCGGTGGCAGAGTCAGACACAACTGATCGATGAACACTTTCACTTTCTTTAGTGCCAGATCTAAAAGTGGGTCTCGGAGAGTGTCCTAGGGAGGTGGAGGGTGGCTATGGCTAACCTTGGGGACATTCAACTTGGGAATTGGGACACGCTGCTGGGAGCCATGTTGGGACCCTCCCTCTAGTTTATCAGTGCCAAGATCGGACCCCACCCAACAGCCTCTAGGCCTGTAGCCTAGGACACCTCAAATCAAACAACTAAGTGGGCAGGGAAACACCATGTCTATCAGCAGGCAGTCTGGCTAAAGACTTCTTGAGCTCAGGCTATCTCTACACATCCCTCTAATATGACCCTGCCCATGAGAGGACTAAAACCCAACTCAACCCCACAGTGGAGAGGCACCAGTGCTGCCTCCAAGAAGCATGCACTAGTGTCTAGACCAGCCTCACCCAGAGGGCAGACATCAGACATAAGAAAACCATAATCTTGCAGCCCACAGACTCAGCCGGCCTAGAGAAAGCCAGCCCTTTCCCTGGGACCCCAGCCTGACCCACTAGCAGGCCAACACAAGCTTCAGGACACCCAGGACCCCATACCTAAAGGTGTCAGGAACAGCCCCTCCTCCCACCAGTGATCTGACCCCAGCTCCAGGACCCCTGGAGACTATAGGACCTGGTTGTGCCAGCTGTAGTCCAGCACTAACCCCATGATCTGGCTTCACTCTCCAGTGAGCAGGCAACAGCTCTTGAGTCTTTTGAACCCTGATTTCACACACTATTGAGCCAGCACTAGCCTAGGATTCCCCAGGGTTCTGCAGCAAGCTGTTCCATGACTCGGCCCCACTAACCGGCAGCATCTGCACAAAGCAGTACATGGCAATCGACTGGGCTATGGGCCAGTCCAGCTTACCAGACCACTAACATAACCAGCCTGTCCCAAAAGAAGAAGCCATGCAGCCCTCTGAGAGGAAACCCCTAGAACACATAGCTTAGGTGATGAGAGGGGAGTGGGCTGCTAGAACACACAGAATGTCTCCCACAGGAGGCCACTTCTCCAAGGCTGAGAAACATAACTGACACGTACATAAAAATACAAATAGCAATGCAGGCAAAATAGGGCTGCAGAGGAACATGGTTTAGACAAAGGAACCAGATAACACTCCAGAAGAACTAAGTGAAGTGGAGATAGGCAGTCTACCTGAAAACGAGTTTAGAGTAATGATAATAGAGATGATCAAAGAGCTTGGGAGAAGAATGGATCCACAGAGCAAGAAGTTACATGTTTATAAACAAAGAGAAAAAAGTAAAAAAACAACTAGGCAGGTGAAAAGATACAGTAATTGCAATGAAAAAATACAGTAGAAGGAATCAACAGTAGACTAAATGATACAGAGGAACCTATCAGTGAGCTGAAAAACCAAGTAGTGGGAATCACTGCCTTTGAACAGAAGAAAAAAAAGAAAATGAAAACAAGTGAGCACAGCTTAAAAGACCTCTGGGAAAACATCAAGTGCACTAATATTTGCCTTTTAGAAGTCCCAGAAATATGAGAGAGAAAGGGACATAGAGAACATATGTGAAGACATAATAGCTAAAAACTTCCCAGATCTAGGAAAGAAACAGTCACCCAAGTCTAGAAAGTTCAGAAACTAGAACATTCTCTAACACTATCCATGAAAATAAACTCAAAATGGATTAAAGACCTAAAGGTAAGATTGAATACTATAAAACTATTAGAGGAAAACATAAGCAGAACACTCTTTGACATAAACTGCAGCAATGCCCACCTTCTAGAGTAATAAAAATAAAAACAAAAATGAATAAATAGGACCTAATGAAACTTAAAAGCTTTTTCAGAGCAAAGGAAATCAATTAAAAAAAGACAATACGTGAAATGAGAGAGAAAATATTTGCAAGTAGAACAACTGACAAGGGATTAATCTCCAAAATATATAAACAATACATGCATTTCTATATCAAATAAGCAAAAAACCCAATCAAAAAATTGGCGAAGATCTAAATAGACATTTCTCCAAAGAAGACAGACAGATGACCAAAAAACACATGAAAAGATGCTTGACATCACTAATTATTAGAGAAATGTAAATCAAAACTACAATGAGGTAACACCTCACACTGGTCAGAATGTTCCTCTTCAGAAAGTCTACAAAGAGTAAATGATGGAGAGGGTGTGGAGAAAAGGAAACCCTTCTACACTGGTGGAGGGAATGAAACTGGTAGCTATTATAAAAAATAAACAGTCCAACAATCCCTACTGCTGGGCATAAATGCAGAGATATCTATAATTCGAAAAGATACATGCAGCCCAATGTTCATTATAGCACTATTAATAATAGTAAAGAGACAGAAACAAAGTAAGAGCCAGTGACAGAGGACTAAAGATGTGGTCTGTATACAATGGACTGTTACTCAGCTGTAAACAAAGAATGAATAACGCCATTTGCAGCAACATGGATGGATCCAGTGATTATCATACTAAGTGAAGTAAGTCACATAAAGACAAATATCGTATGATACCACTTACATGTAGAGTCTAAAAATGACACAAATGACTTTATGCACAGAATAGAAACAGACTCACAGACTTGGAAAACAAACTTCTGTTTTCCAAAAGGGGAAAGTTTACCAAAGGGGAAAGGTGGAGGGAAGGAAAAATGAGGAGTCTGGGATTAACATATGTATACTACCATATTTAAAATCAACAAGGACCTACTATAAATTATATAATATATATATAAAATATATATAGTATAATTTATATACTACCAAATATAAAATCAATAAGGACCTACTGTACAGGGTAGTGAACCCTACTCAATATTCTATAATAACTTATAGGGGAAAAAAATCTGAAAAAGAATGGTTATTTGTACATGTATAACTAAATCACTTTGCTGTACAACTAAAACAAAACATTGTAAATCAACTATAATACAAAATAAAAATTAAATTTTAAAAAGGGAGAATCCTCGTATATGGTTAGTGGAAATGCAAATTTGTTCAGCCACTGTGGAAAACAGTATGGAGATTTCTCAAAAAATCACAAAGAGAACACCACACTAACCACAATTTCATACCATGGTATGTATCTGAAAAAAACAAAGACACTAGTTTGAAAAGATACAGCCACCTCAGTGTTCACGTTGGGCTTCCATGGTGGCTCAGCAGTAAAGAATCTGCCTGCCAACGCAGGAGATGCGGGTTCGATCCCTGGATGGAGAATGTCCCCTAAAAAAGGAAATAGCAACCCACTACAGTATTCTTGCCTGGGAAACCTCATGGATAAGAGGAGCCAGCTACAGTGCATGCGGTCATGAAAAAGTTAGACATGATCTAGTAAGAACAATAGTGTTCATGTTTACATTTAGAGCATTATTTAAAACTGCCAAGACATGGAAGCAACCTGTATCCATCAACAGATGATGAATAAAGAAGCTGGGATGTGTGTGTGTGTGTGTGTGTGTGTGTGTGTGTATACACCCACACACATATATAACGACCTATAATGGAATATTACTCAGCCATAAAAAATAAAATTTTGCCGTCTGCAGCAACATGGATGCACTTGGAGGACATTATGCTAAGTGGAATAAGTCAAACAGAGGGGGAGAATGGTGTATAATATCACTTATATGCGGAATTTTTAAACAGTACAGCAAACTAGTGAATATAACAAAGAAACAGACTCACAGATATAGAGATGAACTAATCATTACCAGGAAGGTGAAAGAACTGTGGAGCTGCCATGTAGGGAAAAAAGATTATTGTGGTAGTACATGAAATTGTGTGTTTGAAACTTTTGAAAACTGTTTCGAAAAATTGTTTCAAAGCATTATAGAATTTAAAAATCTTTCATTCAATAATATAAAATAAAAAAGATTCTGCTATGGTTCTCATTAATCTCGGCATCATTATTATGATTATTATAATGACTACGAAATCTAGATAGGAGATATTTGGATTATAATGACACAAGGTTTTTTAAACTTTCCTTCATGTTTTAAAATTATTTAAAATAAAGTTGGAAAACAAATTATTGAGATACTCCTTTTACAGAGGCCAGCTGCACTAACATATGTGGAGAGGGAAAGATTAAATGGTGGTCATTTGTTTCCCTTCTACCAATCAAGAATTTTAGGCAAGTCAGGGGAGATGTGGTGATGCAAGTATTAATTTGGCAAAAGCAACTACCTATTAGCAAATTTTACTGAACAGTTTTATTGTTAAGTCTTAGCTAAAAAAGATACACTTCAAGATTTGATTAAATATAGCATTATCTGTGAGAGGGAGGACAGAAATAAGGAAAATAAAATTTAAGAGGGAGTGTTATGAAGATGGCAGAGGGGTAGGACATGCAGCTCATGTCCTCCCACAAATATATAAAGAATATAGCTACATGTGGCACCTGATATATGAGCACCCAAATACATAAAACAAAACTAACAGACCTAAAGGGAGAAGTTGACAGAAATACAGTAGTAGTAGGAGACTGTTACACTCCACTCACATCAATGGATAGATTTTCCAAACAGAAAATCCATAAAGCAACAGAGATCCTAAGGGATAGATTTAAGGGATATTTTGAGGAAATAGACAATTACCATAGGATTCAGCAATCCCACTCTCAGGCATATATCCAAGAAAAACTATAATTGAAAAAGATACGTGCACTCCTATGTGCATAACTGTGCTATTTGCAATAGCCAAGACATGGAAACAAGTGTTCACAGACAGATGAATGGATAAAGAAGATGTGGTACATATACACAACAGAATTCTACTCAGTCATAAAATGAATGAAATAATGCCATTTGCAGCAACATGATATAACTGGAGATTATCATACTAAGTGAAGTCAGAAAGAGAATGACAAATACCATATGATATCACTTAATGTGGAATCTAAAATATGATACAAATGAATCTATCTACAAAATAGAAACAGACTCACAGACTCCAAGGACAAAAGAGAAACTGCAATAAGATGGTAGGAGGGGGAAATCACATTAAAATCAAATTCCATACCCACCAGGTGGGTGACCACATCTGGAGAACAATACTACCAAAGAAGTTCTCACACTGTTGGGAAAGTTCCAGGCACCACAACAGACTTCCCAAACTGGGTATCAGGCTAAGGGGTTGGGAATATCCAGGGAATCCGATTTTGAAGCCAGCAGATTTGATTACAGAACGTCCACAGAGACTAGGATAAACGGAGACTCTTGGTACAAACAAAACCTTGTGTGCACCAGGAATCATGGGAAAGGAGCAGTGACCCCACAAGAGACTGAACCAGACCTGCCTGCAAGTGTTTGAGGGTCTCCTGCAGAGATGTGGTTGGTAGTGGCCTCCTGAAGGGATCAGGCACTGGCGGCAGCAGTACTAGGAGGCCCATGTTGGCCTAAGTCCTTTTGGGGTTAGCCTTTAGCCCTACCATAGAGCCTGTAGACTCTAGGACTGGGCCACCTCAGGCCAAACAACAAACAGGGAGGGAGCACAGCCCCACCCATGAGCAGAAAACTGGATCAAATACTTACTGAGCATGGCCAGCCCACCAGAGCAAGACTCAGTTTTCCCCACAGCTTGTCCCTCCCATGAGGAAGCTTGCACACGCCTCTTATCCTCATTCATCAGAGGGCAGAGAGAAGAACTATAATCACAAAGCCTCTAAAACAAAACTACATCAGAGAAAGCTAACCAAGATGATCACATAAATCAAAGCCTTGTGTAACTCATTGAAGCGATGAGTCATGCCTTGCAGGGCCATACAAGATGGATAGGTCATGGTGGAGAGTTCTGACAAAACGTTGTCCACTAGAGAAGGGAATTTTAAACCACTTCAGAATTATTGCCTCAAGAACCCTATGAACAGTTATGAAAAGGCACAAAGGATGATACCAGAAGATGAGCCCCCAGGTCAGTAGGTGTCCAATACGCTATTGGGGAAGAGTGGAGAAATAGCTATAGAAAGAATGAAGAGGCTGGACCAAAGTAGAAATAACGCTCAGTTGCGGATGTGTCTGTTGGTGAAAATAAATCTGACAGTGTAAAGGACAATATTGCATAGGTACCTGGAATGTTAGGTCCGTGAATCAAGGTAAATTAGACATGGTCAAGTAGGAAATGGCAAGAGTGAACATAAGCATTTTAGGAATGGGTGAACTAAAATGGAGGGGAATGGGTGAATTTAATTCAGATGATCATTGTATCTACTACTGTGGGCAAGAATCCCTTAGAAGAAATGGAGTAGCCCTCATAGTCAACAAGAGTCCAAAATGCAGTACTTGGGTGCAATCTCAAAAATGACAGAATGATCTCGGTTTGCTTCCAAGGCAAACAGGTCAACATCATGGTAATCCACATTTGTGGCTCAGTCACAAATGCCGAAGTAGCTGAAGTTGAACAGTTCTATAAAGATCTACAAGACCTTCTAGAACTAACACACACAAAGAAGATGTTCTTTCATCATAGGAGACTGGAATGCAAAAGTAAGAAGTCAAGAGATACCTGGAGTAAAAGGGAAGTTTGGCCTTGGAGTACAAAATGAAACAGGACAAAGGCTAACAGAGTTTTGGCAAGAGAACACCTGGTCATAGCAAATACCCTCTTCCAACAACACAAGAGACGAAACTACACATGGACATCACCAGGTAGTCGATAACAAATTCAGACTGATTATATATTTTTGTACTCAAAGATGAAGTTCTATACAGTCAGCAAAAACAAGACTTGGATCTGACTGTGGCTCAGACCACGAGCTCCTTATTGCAAAATTCAGCCTTAAATTGAAGAAAAGAGGGAAAACCACTTGGCCATTTATATATGACCTAAATCAAATCGGTTATGATTATAGAGTAGAGGTGATGAATAGATTCAAGGGATGAGGTCTGGTAGAGATAGTGCCTGAACAACCATGGACTGAGGTTCATAACACTGTACAGAAGACAGTGACCAAAACCATGCCCAAGAAAAAGAGATGCAAGGAGGCAAAATGGCTGTCTGAGGAGGCCTTACAAATAGCTGAGAAAAGAAGAGAAGCAAAAGGCAAAGGAGAAAGAAAAAGATATACTTACCTGAGTTTCAGAGAACATCAAGGAAAGATAAGAAAGCCTTTTTAAGTTAACAATGAAAAATAGAGAAAACAAAAGAACAGACTAGAGATGTCTTCAAAAAAAAATTAGAGATACCAAGGAAACATTTCATGCAAAGATGGACACAACAAAGGGCAGAAATGGTATGGATCTAACAGAAGCAGAAGATATTAAGAAGAGGTGGAAAGAATACACAAACTGTTCAAAAAATTCTTAGTGACCAGGATAACCAAGATTGCGTGATCACTCACCGAGAGTTAGATATCCTGGAGTGCGAAGTGAAGTGGGCCTTTGGAAGCATCACTATAAACAAAGCCAGTGGAGTGATGTAATACCAGCTGAGCTATTTCAAATCCTAAAAGATGATGCTACTAAAGTGCCGCACTGAATATGGCAGCAAATTTGGAAAACTCAGCAGGGCCACAGGACTGGAAAAGGTCAGCTTTCATTCCAATCCCAAAGAAGGGGAAAGCCAAAGAATGTTCAAAGTACTGCACAATCATATCATTTCACATGGTAGCAAGGCAATACTCAAAATTATTCAAGCTATGCTTCAGCAGTACATGAATAGAGAACTTCCAGATGCACAAGGTGGATTTAGAAAAGGCAGAGGAATCAGAGGGCAAATGCTAACATCCGTTAGATCACAGAAAAAGCAAGGGAATTCCAGAAAAACATCTACTTCTACTTCATTGACTACGCTAAAGCCTTTCACTGTGTGAATCATAACAAACTGTGGAATGTTCTTAAAGAGATGGGAATACCAGACCACCTTACCTACCTCCCGAGAAACCTGTATGCAGGTCAGCAAGCAACAGTTAGAACTGCACATGAACAATAAACTGATTCAAAATTGGGAAAGGAGTACATCAGGGTGGTATATTGCCACCCTATTTATTTAAGTTCTCTACAAAGTACACCATGTGAAATACTGGGATGAATGAAGCTCAAGTTGGAACCAAGCCTGCTGGGAAAAATATCAATAAACTCAGACAAGCAGATGACACCACCCTAATGGCAGAAAGAGAAGAGGAACTAAAGAACCTTTTGATGAAGGTGACAGAGAAGAGTGAAAAAGCTGGCTTAAAACTCAATATTCAAAACACTAAGATTATGGCATCCGGTCCCATCACTTCATGGCAAAAAGATGGGAAAAAATGCAAACAGTCATGGACTTTATTTTCTTGGGCTCCAAAATCACTGCAGATAGTGATTAAAAGATGCTTGCTCCTTGGAAGAAAAGCTATGAAAACCTAGGCAGTATATTAAAAAGCAGAGACATCACTTTGCTGACAAAGGTTTGTATAGTCAAAGCTACGGTTTTTCCAGTAGTCATATACGGATGTGACAGTTGGACCATAAAGAACTTTGAGTGCTGAAGAATTGATGCTTTCAAACTGTGGTGCTGGAGAAGATTCTTGAGAGTCCCTTAGACTGCAAAGAGATCAAGCCAGTCAATCCTAAAGGAAATCAACCCTGAATATACATTGGAAAGCCTCATGCTGATGCTGAAGCTCCAATACTTTGGTACGCGAAGAGCCAATTCCTTCTAAAAGACACTGATGCTGGGAAAGATTGAGGGCAGGAGGAGAAAGAAGCGACAGAGGATGAGATGGTTGGATGGCATCACTGATCAATGAACATGAGTCTGAGCATACTCTGGGAGACAGGGAAGGACAGGGAAGCCTGGCATGCTGTGGGCCATGGGTCACAAACAGTCTGAAACAAGTGAACGACTGAACAACAACTAGTATCCCAGGGTCCTACAGCCAGACTATAGGACCTGGCTCAGCAAGCCAGCACTTTAGCACCAACCCCATGATCTGGCTTCACTCTCCAGTGAGCAGGCAACAGCTCTTGAGTCTTTTGAACCCTGATTTCACACACTATTGAGCCAGCACTAGCCTAGGATTCCCCAGGGTTCTGCAGCAAGCTGTTCCATGACTCGGCCCCACTAACCGGCAGCATCTGCACAAAGCAGTACATGGCAATCGACTGGGCTATGGGCCAGTCCAGCTTACCAGACCACTAACATAACCAGCCTGTCCCAAAAGAAGAAGCCATGCAGCCCTCTGAGAGGAAACCCCTAGAACACATAGCTTAGGTGATGAGAGGGGAGTGGGCTGCTAGAACACACAGAATGTCTCCCACAGGAGGCCACTTCTCCAAGGCTGAGAAACATAACTGACACGTACATAAAAATACAAATAGCAATGCAGGCAAAATAGGGCTGCAGAGGAACATGGTTTAGACAAAGGAACCAGATAACACTCCAGAAGAACTAAGTGAAGTGGAGATAGGCAGTCTACCTGAAAACGAGTTTAGAGTAATGATAATAGAGATGATCAAAGAGCTTGGGAGAAGAATGGATCCACAGAGCAAGAAGTTAGATGTTTTTAAACAAAGAGTTAGAAATAACTAAGAAACAACCTTCAGTGTCCTATCTTTTTGCCTTTTCATATTGTTCATGGGGTTCTGAAGGCAAGAATACAGAAGTGGTTTGCCATTTCCTTCTCCAGTGGACTACATTTTGTCAGCAAAAACAACACCCAGTTGTGGATGTGACTGGTAATGGAAGCAAGGTCCGATGCTATAAAGAGCAATATTGCATAGGAACCGGAAATGTTAGGTCCATGCTGCTGCTGCTATTGCTGCTAAGTCACTTCAGTCGTGTCCGACTCTGTGTGACCCCAGAGACCAGGCTCCCTCGTCCCTGGGATTCTCCAGGCAAGAACACTGGAGTGGGTTCCCATTTCCTCCTCCAATGCATGAAAGTGAAAAGTGAAAGTGAAGTTGCTCAGTTGTGTCCAACTCCTAGCGACCCCATGGACTGCAGCCTTCCAGGCTCCTCTGTCCAGGGGATTTTCCAGGAAAGAGTACTGGAGTGTGTTGCCATTGCTTTCTCTGGTTAGGTCCATGAATCAAGCCAAATAGGGAGTGGTTAAACAGGAGATGGCAAGAGTGAACATCGACATTTTAGGAATCAGTGAACTAAAAAGGACTGGAATGGATAAATTTAATTCAGATGACCATTATATCTACTACTGTGGGCGAGAATCCCTTAGAAGAAATGAAGTAGCCATCATAGTCAACGAAAGAGTCTGAAATGCAGTACTTGGATGAAGTCTCAAAAACGATAGAATGACCTCTTTTCATTTCCAAGGCAAACCATTCAATATCACGGTAATCCAAGTCAATGCCCCGATCAGTAATGCTGAAGAAGATGAAGTTGAATGGTTCTATGAAGACCTACAATACCTTCTAGAACTAACACCTGAAAAAGATGTCCTTTTCATGATAGGGGACTGGAATGCAAAAGTAGGAAGTCAAGAAACACCTGGAGTAACAGGCATATTTGGCCTTGGAATACAGAATGAAGCAGGGCAAAGGCTAATAGAATTTTGCCAAGAGAACTCACTGGTCATAGCAAACACCCTCTTCCAGCAACACAAGAGAAGATTCTACACATGGACATCACCAGATGGTCAACACCAAAATCAGATTGATTATATTCTTTGCAGCCAAAGATGGAGAAGCTCTATACAGTCAGCAAAAACAAGACCAGGAGCTGACTGCGGCTCAGATCATGAACTTCTTATTGCCAAATTCAGACTTAAATTGAAGAAAGCAGGGAAAACCACTAGACAATTCAGGTATGACTTAAATCCTTAACGATTATACAGTGGAACTGAGAAATAGATTTAAGGGACTAGATCCATAAATAGAGTGCCTGATGAACTACGGACTGAGGTTCATGACACTGTATAGAAGACAGGGAGCAAGACCATTCCCAAGAAAAAGAAATGCAAAAAAGCAAAATGGCTGTCTGGGGAGGCCTTACAAATAGCTATAAAGAGAAGAGAAGCAAAAAACAAAGGAGAAAAGGAAAGATATAAGCATCTGAATGCAGAGTTCCAAAGAATAGCAAGAAGAGATAAGAAAGCCTTCCTCAGCAATCAATGCAAAGAAATACAGGAAAACAATAGAATAGGAAAGACTAGAGATCTCTTCAAGAAAATTAGAGATACCAAGGGAATATTTCATGCAAAGATAGGCTCAGTAAAGGACAGAAATGGCATGGACCTAACAGAAGCAGAAGATATTAAGAAGAGGTGGCAAGAATGCACAGAAGAACTGTACAAAAAGATCTTTATGACCCAGATAATAACGATAGTGTGATCACTCACCTAGAGCCAGACATCCTGGAATGTAAAGTCAAGTGGGCCTAAGGAAGCATCACTATGAACAAAGCTGGTGGAGGTGATGGAATTCCAGTTGAGCTATTTCAAATCCTAAAAGATGATGCTGTGAAAGTGCTGCACTCAATATGCCAGCAAATTTGGAAAACTCAGCAGGGGCCATGGTACTGGAAAAGGTCAGTTTTCATTCCAATCCCAAAGAAAGGCAATGCCAAAGAATGCTCAAACTATCACACAATTGTACTCATCTCACACGCTAGTAAAATAATGCTCAAAATTCTCCAAGCCAGGCTTCAATAATATGCGCACTGTGAACTTCCAAATGTCCAAGTTGGTCTTAGAAAAGGCAGAGGAACCAGAGATCAAATTGGCAACATCCACTGGATCATCAAAAAAGCAAGGGAGTTCCAGAAAATCATCTACATCTGCTTTATTGACTGTGACAAAGCCTTTGACTGTGTGGATCACAATAAACTGTGGAAAATTATGAAAGAGATGGGACTACCAGACCACCAGTCTATATGCAGGTCTATATGCAGGTCAGGAAGCAACAGTTAGAACTGGACATGGAACAACAGACTGATTCCAAATAAGAAAAGGAGTATGTTAAGGTTGTATATTGTCACCCTGCTTATTTAACTTATATGCCGAGTACATCACGAGAAACGCTGGACTGGATGAAGCACAAGCTGGAATCAAGACTTCCAGGAGAAATATCAGTAATCTCAGATATCCAGATGACACCACCCTTGTGGCAGAAAGCAAAGAGGAACTAAAGAGCCTCTTGATGAAAGTGAAAGAACAGAATGAAAAAGTTGGCTTAAAGCTCAACATTCAGAAAAGAAAGATCATGGCGTCCAGTCCCATCACTTCATAGCAAGTAGATGGGGAAACAGCGGAAACAGTGGCAGACTTTATTTTTGGGGGCTCCAAAATCACTGTAGATGGTGACTGCAGCCATGAAAGTAAAAGATGCTTATTCCTTGGAAGAAAAGTTATGACCAACCTAGACAGCATATTAAAAAGCAGACACATTACTTTGCCAACAAAGTCTGTCTAGTCAAGGCTATGGTTTTTCCAGTAGTCATGTATGGATGTGAGAGTTGGAGTATAAAGAAAGTTGAGCGCCGAAGAATTGATGCTTTTGAACTGTGGTATTGGAGAAGACTCTTGAGAGTCCCTTGGACTTCAAGATCAGACTAGTCATCCTAAAGCAAATCAGTCCTGAATATTCATTGGAAGGACTAATGTTGAAGCTGAAACTCCAATACTTTGGCCACCTCATGTGAAGAGCTGACTCATTTGAAAAGACCCTGATGCATGAAAGATTGAAGGCAGGAGAAGGGGACAACAGAAGATGAGATGGTTGGATGGCATCACCAACTCAGTGGACATGGGTTTGAGTAAACTCCTGGAGTTGGTGACGGACAGGGAGGCCTGGCATGCTGCGATTCATGGGGTCGCAAAGAGTCGGACACGACGGAGTGACTGAACTGAACTGAAGAAACAACTAGGCAGATGAAATGGGCCTGCTTGGTGGCTCAGATGTTAGAGAATCTGCCTGGAATGCAGGAGACTCAGGGTCGATCCCTGGGTCAGGAAGATCCTCTGGTGAAGGAAACAGCAGTCCACTCCAGTATTCTTGCCTGGAAAAATCCATGGACAGAGGAGCCTGGCAGGCTACAATCCATGGGATCACAAAAAGACAGACACGACTGAACAACTAACACATAGGCAGATTAAAAGACACAGTAATTTCAATGAAAAGTACACTAGAAGGAATCAACATTAGACCAAATGATACAGAGGAACCTATCAGTGAGCTGATAAACTGAGTAGTGGGAATCACTGCCTTTGAAGAAAGAAAAGAAAATGAAAACAAGTGAGCACAGCTTAAAAGACCCTTGGGAAAACATCAAGTGCACTAATATTGCATTTTAGAAGTCCCAGAAAGATAAGAGAGAGAAAGGACATAGAGAACACATCTGAAGACATAATCGCTGAAAACTCTCCTAACCTGGGAAAGAAACAGTGATCCAAGTCTAGAAAGTAGAGAAACTAGAACATTTTCTAACACTATACATAAAAATAAACTCAAAATGGATTAAAGACCTAAATGTAAGATCTAATAATATAAAACTATTAGAGGAAAACATAAGGAGAACACTCTGACATAAACTGAAGCAATATCCACCTCCTGGAGTAATAAAAATAAACAAATGGTACCTAATTAAACTTAAAAGCATTCAAAGCAAAGGAAATCATAAACAAAAAGACAAACCACAGAATGAAGGAAAATATTTGCAAGTGGAGCAACTGACAAGGGATTAATCTCCAAAATATAAAAACAATTCATATATCTCAATATCAAAAAACAAAACCAAATCAAAATTCAGCAGAAGATCCAAACAGGCATTTTTCCACAGAAGACATACAGATGGCAAAAAAATACATGAAAAGATGCTCAACATCACTAATCATTAGAGAACTGTAAATCAAAACTACAATGAATTATCATCTCACACTAGTTAATGTTCATTTTCAAAAAGTCTACAAACAGTAAATGCAGGAGAAGGTGTGGAGAAAAGGAAACCTCCTACAATGGTAGAGGGAATGTAACTGGTAGCCACTATAGAAAATAAAACTATCATATGATCCAGCAATCACTACTACTGGGCATATATGCAGAGAAATCTTAATTCAAAAATGATATATGCACACCAATATTCATTGTAGTACTATTTATAATAGTCAAGACGTAGAGACAAGTTAATTGTCCATTGACAGAGGAGTAGTTAAAGATGTGGTATATATACAATGGAGTATTACTCAGCTGTAAAAACAATGAAATTATGCCATTGTAGCAACATGAATGGATCCAGAGATTATCATACTAAGTGAAGTAAGAGACAGAGAAAAGACAAGTATCATATAATATCACTTATATGTAGAATCTAAAAAAAAATGACACAAATGAACTTATTTATAAAATCGAAACAGACACCCAGAATTTGAAAACAAATTTATGGTTACCAAAGTGGAAAGGTGGGAGGAGGAATAAATTAGGTGTCTGGGATTAACATATATATATACACACACACACACACAACCATATATAAAACAATCAACAAGCACCTAATGTATAATGTAGGAAATGCTACTCAATATTTTGTAATAAACTATATGGTAAAAGTCTGAAAAAAAGATGGATATTTGCACGTGGATTTTTCCAGCAGTCATGTATGGATGTGAGAGTTGGACTGTGAAGAAGGCTGAGCGCTGAAGAATTGATGCTTTTGAACTGTGGTGTTGGAGAAGACTCCTGAAAGTCCCTTGGACTGCAAGGAGATCCAACCAGTCCATTCTGAAGGAGATCAGCCCTGGGATTTCTTTGGAAGGAATGATGCTAAAGCTGAAACTCCAGTACTTTGGCCACCTCATGCGAAGAGCTGACTCATTTGAAATAACCCTGATGCTGGGAAAGATTGAGGGCAGAAGGAGAAGGGGATGACAGAGGATGAGATGGCTGGATGGCATCACTGACTCGATGGACGTGAGTCTGGGTGAACTCCGGGAGTTGGTGATGGACAGGGAGGCCTGGCGTGCTGTGATTCATGGGGTCGCAAAGAGTCAGACACAACTGAGCGACTGAACTGAACTGAACTGAATCAATTTGCTATACACCTGAAACTAACAAATCAACCATATTCTAATACAAAATAAGAATTAAATGTTTAAAAAGGATAATCCTCATACATTGTTAGTGGTAATATAATTTGTGTAGTCACTGTGGAGAACAGTATGGAGGTTTCTAACAAAACCACAAATAGAACTATTATACTACCCAACAATTTCACCCCATGGTATGTATCTTAAAAAAAAAAAAAAAGACACTAGTTTGAAAAGATACAAGCACCTCAATGTTCACATCAACATTCCCTGGTGGCTCAGTGGTAAAGAATCTGCCTGCCAATGCAAGAGATGCAGGTTTGACCCCTGGTTTGGGAAGATCCCCTGGAGAAGGTAATGGCAAGCCACTCCAGTATTCTTGCCTAGGAAATCCTATGGACAGAGGAGTCTGGAGAGCTGCAGACCATGGGGTTGCAAAGAGTTGGACACAACTTAGAAGCAGCAACAATAACAAGGTTCATGGTTATATTCACAGCATTATTTACAATTGCCAAGACATGTGAAACAACCTGTATCCAGCAACAGATGATGAATAAAGGAGATGTAGAATGCCACATAAAAATCAAATAATAAAATTTTGCCATCTGCAGCAACATGGATGCATGCATGGACTTGGAGGGCATTATGCTAAGCGAAATGTCAAATGGAAAAAAAAGTGGTGTAAAATGTCACTTACATGTGGAATATAAAAATACAAATTAGCAAAATAGTGAATATAACAAAAAAGAAACAGACTCAGATACATAGATATATAGAACAAACTAGTCATTACTAGGAGGGAGTAAGAAGGGTGGAAAGACCACAATATAGTGAAAAAAAAAAAGGATATTCTGAGAGTATATGAAATTGTGTGTGTGAAACTTTGGAAAACTGTTTTGGAAAACTTTAAAAGCATTATAGAATTTAAAGACACTTTCATTCAATAAAAAATAAAATAAGAAAGATATTCTGCTAATGTCCTCATTAACCTCAGCATCATTCATATGATAATCATTATAATGACTGATAAATCTAATAGGGGGTTATCTGGATTATAATTACATATGATTATTCAAATTTTCCTACATGTTTGAAATTATTCATAATATAAAGTTGGGGAACAAATTATTGAGATACTCCTATAATAGTGAACAGCTGCACTATGCACAAGTTGAGAAGGAGAGTTTAATTTGTGGTCATTTGTTTCCCTTCCACCAATGAAGAATTTTAGGCAAGTCGGAGGAGATGTTGTGATGCAAGCATTAACTTGGCAAAAGCAACTAGCTACTAGCAAAGCCTATTGAACAGTTTTATTGTTAAGTATTAACTAAAAAAGATACACTTCAAGATTTGATTAAATATAGCATTATCTGTGAGAGGGAGGACAGAAATAAGGAAAATAAAATTTAAGAGGGAGCATGATGAAGATGGCAGAGGGGTAGGACATGGAGCTCATCTCTTCCCACAAGTACATCAAAAATATAGCTACATGTGGCACCTGATGTATGAGCACCCAAATACATAAAAACTAACAGACCTAAAGGGAGAAGTTGACAGAAATACAATAGTAGGAGGAGACTTTTACACTTCACTCGCATCAATGGACAGATTTTCTAGACAGAAAATCCATAAAGCAACAGAGATCCTAAATGATACGACAGGTCAGTTTGACTTACCTGATACTTTCAAAATAAATAGAGAATTACCATAGTATCCAGTAATCCCACTCCTGGGTGTATATAATTTTAAATTATACAAAAGTATAATTGAAAAAGATATACGTACCCCTATGTTCATAACCCGGAGAAGGCAATGGCACCCCACTCCAGTACTCTTGCCTGGAAAATCCCATGGACGGAGGAGCCTGTTAGGCTGCAGTCCATGGGGTCACTAAGAGTCGGACACGACTGAGCCACTTCACTTTTACTTTTCACTTTCATGCATTGGAGAAGGAAATGGCAACCCACTCCAGTGTTCTTGCCTGGAGAATCCCAGGGACGGGGGAGCCTGGTGGGCTGCTGTCTCTGGGGTCGCACAGAGTCGGACATGACTGAAGCGACTTAGCAGTAGCAGTAGCATGTTCATAACCAGACTATTCACAATAGCCCCAAACATGAAAACAACCTGAGTGTCCACTGGCAGATGAATGTATAAGGAAGATGTGGTACATACATACAATGGAACATTACTCAGCCATAAGATGAATGATGTCATTTGCAGCAACCCGGTATAACTAGAGATTATCATACTAAGTGAAGTTAAGTCAGAAAGAGAAAGACAAATACCATATGATATCACTTAATGTGGAATCAAAAATATGACACAAATGAATATGTACAAAATAGAAACAGACTCGACTCACAGACTCCAAGGACAAAGGAGAAGCTGCAACACATGATAGAGGTGCAACCACATTAAAATCCAATCCCATGCGCACTGTGAGGCCCACAAACTGAAGAATGGTAACAGCAGAGACGTTTCTTGCACTGTTGCAAAGGCTCTAGGCCCCCACGTCAGATTTCTTGACCTGAGGATCCAGCAAAGGAACTGGGAATACCCAGAGAATCCAACTTTGAAGGTCAGTGGATGTGATTACAGAACATCCACAGGGACTGGGGTAAACAGATCCTCTTGGGAGGCACAAACAAAACCTTGTGTGCACCAGGAATCATGGGAAAGGAGCAGTGACCCCACAAGAGACGGAACCAGACCTGCCTGCAAGTGTTTGAGGGTCTCCTGCAGAGATGTGGTTGGTAATGGCCTCCTGAAGGGATCGGGCACTGGCAGCAGCAGTACTAGGAGGCCCATGTTGGCATAAGTCCTTTTGGGGTTAGCCTTTAGCCCTACCATAGAGCCTGTAGACTCTAGGACTGGGCCACCTCAGGCCAAACAACAAACAGGAAGGGAGTACAGCCCCACCCATCAGCAGAAAACTTGATTAAAGATTTACTTAGCATGGTCCTGCCCACCAGAGCAAGAGTTTTTCCCCACAGCTTGTCCCTCCCATCAGGAAACATTCACAGCCCTCTTAGCCTCATCCATCAGAGGGCAAAGAGAAGAAGTAAGAACTATAATTGCACAGCCTCCAAAATGAAAACTACAATCAGAGAAAGCACCCCAAAATGATCATATGGATCACAGCCTTGTGTAACTCATTGAAGCTATACGCCACGCAGGGCCATCCAAGACAGACAATCATGGTGTAGAGTTCTGACAAATGCGGTCCACTGGAGAAGGGAATGGTAAACCACTTCAGAATTCCTGCCTCAAGCACCCTGTGAATATGAAAAGGCAAAACCTTGCTCTGTTTTTGCAAGCTGACCTTTAGAGACTTTAGTCAATGGGCTCCCTGGCATTCTGGTTGAGTTGGGTTGAGCTAATGAGAGACTCTGCCAAACACTGAAGGGACGGGTTGAGAGTGAGGTCAGGGTTTTTAGTGAGATCAGCTCCCTCTCTGCCAGGCTGTTGATTGGTAGAGTTCTACGAAAAGCCAGAGCTCTGTTGGGTAATCCCCTCCTACAGCTGCAGCTGCCCTCTTCAGGTTCCAGTAATTCCTCCCTCTCCCTTCCTCTTCAGGGATGGGATGGCCATGGCTCCCTGCCCTTGCTAGAGCTAGCATGCTTCATCATCCCATAATAGTTCCTTTATTTAACTTTCCTCAATTACACAATTTGACCTTGTTCCTGCCAGGACCCTTATTGGTACAACCTAAAACTCAACAATTTCACTCTTAGGCACACACCCAAGAGAAACCAAAGCAGGAATGCTTTCCAGGAGACATGTTCAAGAATGTCCGCAATACACTTGGCACACTTTGGTAACAGCAAAACAGAAAACAAGGAGGGTGGGATCAAAGCTAATTGTGATATATTTGCAACCTAATATTATACAAAAGTGAAAACTAACCAACCGTAAGACATGCAGCAACACAGACGAGTCTTGGTAACCAAATGTTGAGGAAAACAGTTTGAAGCAAGCCATAGAAGGCAAACTAGAGCATGATAAGCTTTTATAAAACTGAAGATTATTTATATATGTTAAAACATCTTAAGAATGAGGTGGACAAACACCAAATTTAGGACTGTGGTTAGCTCTGAGAGAGAGGAAAAGGGTAAGATTAAAGTAGACAAGGAGGACACAGGTAGGTTATTAGTATTACTATCTTGTTATGAATTAGACGGCAGGTTCAGGGGTGAAAATAAATTGGTTTAATAAAAACAAACCTATCCTTTATTAATGTTAAAACATGAAAGCAGGTTTAGCAAGTCTAGATCCAGGTGAAGAGTTTCAAATTTATCCTCTAATCTGAAGTTTTTGAGCAGAAAAGTAGTGTCCCTACACATTTATGTTAATCTGCTGGATGCAGACAACAGTAGAAATTCAGAAGTTAGCGAGGGCATTCTGGTCCTGGAATCACAGCAGGAGCATCAGAAGGAACAAGAAACACGGCTAAGTGTTGCTAGTTTTCTTGGTGGAAACACAGAAGGCCCAAACAAAGGAAGAGTGAAGAGGCTGAGAGTTAATTTCCCAGGATGGGTTTTTCGTCACAGAATTTTTGAAGCCAGAATTTTCAATATCATCTTTTCAGGCAATGTGAAGAATTTTAAATTTCTGATGCTGTCTCTATAAGTGGCTAAATTTATGCTAAATAAACTGAATGGCTTTAGTTCTTGGGCTCTTCCCAGTCCTACTGAATGGGAATTGAATTCAAGGGTAACGTGACACCATAAATCACCAGTGAGTTTTAGCTACATGTGCTAGATCAGTTATGTCTAGCTAGCTGATGCTATTATCCAAATTTGGGTGTGTTTTTTTTGCATTTTTGTTTCTAAGTGAGAAGAGTACCATTAAAAGATATAAAGGGACTTCCCAGCTGGAAAACTGAAAGAAACCCTATTTCAAATAAGTTGTCATTGCTTGAATGTCAATCGTCCTTAAATTTTGAACATACTTTCATAACCAAGATTGCTCTTAAATATTTAAATGGTATCCTGTTTGCTACATTCAACAAAAACTAATACATCTTATTAGCGAATTCAATCCTGTGCGTTGAGTTGTTAATCCCAGTACTCTATTTATACAACTTTTTCAACTTTATTTCCTATTTTTATCTCGTCCTTCAACTGCAGTAATAGTTCAGGGTTGCCTATTTTTAGTACACTCAAGTACCACAGGGCAGAAATGCTTTAACACTTCACTATATAACCGCGGCAGTCCTAGGCTGCACCCTCCCTCGTAGCGGGCGGCCTGTGCTTAAGTCATCTGTGTCTTCCAACTTAAAGGGTGAGTCTAAATTTTCCTATTTGCCCAAAGAATACCCGTGTTGTGGCAAGAAGAAAAAAGAGCAATAAAGTATTTTGATGACCCTGTATTTGACAGGGGACCTCAAGAATCTTGTCTAAAAATAAGACATTTAATATAAGTGCCAAAGGTCAAGTAAATCATTTTTAGTAAACCTAGGACTTTGATTGTGTCCAGGATTGATTTGGGGAATCCTTGGATAAGAATTGTTTTATTCTTTAAGAAAAAAAATCAGAAAAAAAAGCCTGATTTCTTGCAGAATCTGACCATTTTCTTTTTTAAACCCTTATGAGCAGTCTTTGGAACAAGCTGACCTTCATTTAAATATGAGTTTACAATCTGCCTCAAATGTCTGGGTAGGGCCAAAATGCCAAGCATACTTAGGGGTATCTGGTTAATATCAGTGCAGATTATCCAAATCAGCTCCCTCCTGGAAGGCTGAGACTTGAATGAGAAGATGTGACTGTAGTTGTGACGTGGAGCTTTTGAGCGAGACGAGAACGGTTGGGTGATGGGGTTGTGCATTTCCTCCTTGGCACTCAGGCTGTCCGTGCCATCTGCTGCTGAATGGAAGAGACAACTGGGCTCCTCCTCAACAAACCTTGGCTCACGCTCTCTTCATTTGCTCTCAGAAGAACTTGTCTTTATTAGGACAAAGGTCTCTGGAGCATCGCAGAGATTTATGCCTTAAGAAATGTAGCAAACCATTGGGAATTAGGATTGCTGTCTTGAAATTGTGTGCGTGTGTACATGCTAGTCTCTCAGTTGTGTCTGACTCTGTGACCCCATAGACTGTACCTCCCCAGGCCCCTCTGTCCGTGGGATTCTCTAGGCAATAATACTGCAGTGGGTAGCTATTCCCTTCTCCAGGGAATCTTCCTGAACCAGGGATCAAACCCAGGTTTCTTGCATTGCAAGCAGATTTTTTACTGTCTGAGCCACCCTTTTGAAACTTTAAATGGTCATAAAGCAATGAGAAGTGGGAAAATAAATTATTTTGAGGATGCCTGCCCAACACAATGGTCCTGATGTGAAATTCCAGTTGCTACTCACTTGAAAGTGTATGATTAATCCTAAAAATATCAAAGATTTTGAGACTCAGTCACCATAGAGGGTGTGGAGCAGCAAAATGAAGTGTGGTTCTCTTGGTGGCAAACAAGACAATGACACATGAACATTTGGAGAGATGTTATTTCCACTGGTATTATTCATGTTGTACTTCCCTTAGCGCTTAACAATTGTATCTTAGAGTTATTTATCCAATTGTTTACTATTTTTCAATTACTAACTTGTTCTCCATGAGGGAAAAAAATCATACCTAGTTTATCTTCCATCCATAGTCCATAACACATAATAACAGCAGCAGTTAATTAACATTTTGCCCTGATCATATGCTCTTTTAAACGCTTTGACATTAATCCTTTAATCTAACAGTAGATATTCTTACCTCCAATTTTACAAACAAGGACACTAAGGAACAAATTACCAAAAGACCACATCTAGTAGGTAGAAAACCAGAACATTAACCAGGTACTCTGACTTCAGAGTCCTCATTCTCCTATATTACCTGTCATATTCTGCAAGTGATAAGTATTGGTTAAAGCATGAATGTGCAATTCAGTAAATAGCTTTTTAAAATCTTGGCTAAGTGAGAAATGGATCATTTGAATTTTTATTTTTTTCTCTCATTAGAAATATTGATCCACCTCTCTACAAATGTAAGAAAATGATAGCCAATTGTATTGAGAGCTTAATAATGACAACAACCTAACTTCAATCTTGATACAACTATTGTAGAATTCCCTCAAATTCTAAAGAGACAGAAAATTTGGGTAATTGAGGTTAAATTTACTCAAAGCTGTCTTGATTTCCACTAAAACATATTCTGCCAGAAATATATACAAATACATTAGGAAGCACAGAAACCTTTCATAGTATTTGTAAAAGTGGTTTCCAAAAAGAATTTCTATAAATGAGTTTATTGATTTTTAAAATCCTCATCCCTACTCTCTAAAATATTATAGCTCTAATCAAGTCACCACCTCTTCCAGGGCTTTTGATTATTCCCTCTATAGAGAAGGACTCCAAATGGTCACTTTTTCCAGACTCCAATTCATTGTGTATTTTACACTTGGCTTAATTACTACTTGTCTCCATTTTAAAAGATTTTCCAGGGGAATGGATGAATTTCATTGTTTCAAAAAATTCTTCAAGTATAAGAAATAACTCAGTCGGTAAAGAATTTGCCTGCAATGTAGGAGACTCAGGTTTGATCTCTGGATCAGGAAGATTCCCCTGGAGAAGGAAATGGCAACCCACTCTAGTATTCTTGCCTGGGAAATCCGGACAGAGGAGCCTGGCAGGCTACTGTCTATTGGGTTGCAAGAGCTGGATACAACTTAGCAACTAAATCACCACCAATGAATACTTCTGAGAGTTTCAAAATTCTACTTCATGATAAGTACAGTAACATTTTACTGAAGAGAGATCTTACTGCTTTTGTTAAAATCAGTTTCATTCCGGAGTATGTAGGGCCTCAGACCCTGGAGAAGGAAATGGTAACCCACCCCGGTATTCTTGCCTGGAGAATCCCATGGAAAGAGCTTGGCAGACTACAGTCCATGGGGTCGCATACATCTGGATGCGACTGAGCAACTAAACAGCAAACAGGGCCTCAGAAGGAAAGGAAGCTTGCATTATGGACTGGGACACCAGAGAGCTGAATTCTAGGCCTGTAATGCTACTAACTTACCAGGAGATCTTACCCAGGCCATTTAATTTCTCAGAACCTCAATTCCTTCATTAGAAAAACTAAGATTCTATGACATGACCCTTATCGCTTCCAGAGAACATATACTTTTTAAATAAATTACAAAACTACTATGAATTTAATAGTAACATTCTAAAGGAGTCATTTTTAAGGGGAAATAAAACACCATTCTTTCTTGAAATCTAGAGTCCATCTAAGTGATACTGTTTCTCTATGAAGAAATAGAATGAGCTATGGTGAGGTGACTTTTGCAAATGATCTCATTCAGGAGGTACCGAGGGGACAGAGACTTGTCATTGCCAAGTAAGTCACATTTAAATTCCCTCAAGCCTTGAGAAATAATGTAAGGGAAAGTGCAAAAATAGCACAGTCATTCCTCTGGACCAAGTCGACTCCGAGGCCTCCTGAGAGTGCCACAGCTGCATATTCATCTATATGCAAAGAGAAATAAGAATCCTCTATATTTGGCATATGGTGCTCCTCTATACACCAGTGTGCTTGTCTATCAGTGTATTTTATGTTTAGCCTTTCGGTAAGGAAGGATCCACCATGCACACTGCCTCACACACAGCTACATATATTGAAGACGCTTTATTTTTCCCTTGCAATATGGAAAATTGCAAGAGCACACAGCCACACTGAACCAACCAGAATGAAACTAGAGGCAGCTGTATCTGATTGAAACTGCGGAGAGAATTGAGATTGACAGAGTTGCAGGGCTAGAAGGTTAATGAGTCCATAGTCCTGCCTCCAGGCAGAACTGTCCTGAACCATTCCAGGCAAATGACAGCTCAGCCTCTCAGAAAAAACAAAAAACTTCATAAGACACTTCGGTAACATATTCCATTGTCTAAAATGTCCTTATCCTCATAAAGTTCTGAAAGCAATATAAGTCCACACTCCTATTTAAGCTCCCTGTTGACAGATATATAGAATAATAAAATTGACAGAAACATCGATGATGAGAGCCTTCGAGATGGGTCACAGAACTGGTTATATCTTCTCAAAGACCTCAGAGAAGGGAATAATTAGCACATTTGTGGACTCTGCTTCTAATTACAGTAACATTATGGTTCCAACTATTTATTTTCTATAAATCAGATCTACGATTTGTCATACATCAATAAATGAAATTTTGCTTTGTAATTCATACCAAGAATCACAAATTTAGCAAAAACCATCTAAACTGAAACATGTAATCAAGAAATAAGCTCTTACATAAAAAAGCAAAGGAAGTACAGACTGGTAGGCAAATAGACCCATATTTATTTACTAATGTTGTTACAGTATTCCAATTTATGGATCTGCTCTTATATATAATGCTTCTTATAGATTACTGCCTCTTATGTCTCTGGGCACTAGGAATTATGAAAGTGTTGGTGGCACTATATAAAGATTAGTGTAGGCCACTGGCAGATCAGGGTTCAAATTTCAAGTCTGCTGCCTGTCCTCTGGGTGACTGAGCAAGCTGCTGAACCTGATCCTTACTACCCCAACCTGTAAGAGGAACTAATAATACCTATTTCACACTGGTCTTGGATGATAAAATGGGAAAATGCTGGTAAAAGCACACAGGACCTAACAGGCAGTAGAGTAAGTGTTAGTTGACACTAACCATGAATCTGATGTGCCACACACTGCCTTTCTTGCCTCTTCTCCATTCGTTAAGAGTTCTGGGAGAGAAGTGATGGAGTGTGGGGCACACCTGACTCCTCTGAGTGTCACCAGGCTGTGTTTCTGCTTTCATTTGGCCTGTCTTCTGTTGCTGATCCCCATGCAAATTCATCAGGGGATTTCCCTTAGAGACACTAGGGGTAACAGCAAGGAGACCTTACGATGCCAAGCTCAAGGCAATGCTGGATGTTAACTTGATTTTAATAAAATCTGTGTATGTGATGTTTGCGCTAAGAACAAGTAGATGGAATTCAGATTCTAAAACACTATATTCATTTTTAGAAGGCAGTAATAGAACTGCTTTGTGCAAAAGATAAAAAGACTGATTCAAAGATAGACTTCCTTTTTGGTTCACAGGAGTGAGCAATAAGAGGAACTATTATTCATTATGAAACAGAAATGCTAATACATACAGAATCTGAAATATATTTAAATATGCAAAGTCTTATATTATCAGAGAAATATGCTCTTACTACATAAAACAGATAGAAGTACCCACTCCAGTGTTCTTGCCTGGAGAATCTCAGGGGCGGGGGAGCCTGGTGGGCTGCGACCTATGGGGTCGCACAGAGTCGGACACGACTGAAGCAACTTAGCAGCAGCAGCAGAGGCATTTTAAATCATCACCCCAACTTTATGATCCAGAAACCACTGATATTTGAGTACATTTTCTCTTTTTCTGCACATATTCTGACAGGCAGGACTGCTTTTAAGTTCTGCCACTTCCTAGTTAGCTGGTGTTGGGCATACTACTTAGTTTAAGCTTCTGTCACTGCATCTGAAAATTGGTATCAACTTCATAGTTATTGTGATGACTCATAAAGCATGTGAAGCACTTAGCACTGTGCATGGTACATAATAAGCATTCAGTCATGACAGCTATTGTAATTATTCTCTTTGTTATGTATTACTTTAAATGAAAAAATGACAGTTGGAGAAGAAATGAAGGTCACTAGTAAGCTACTCTGTCTTGAGCTTGGAGCCAGCACAGTACAGAAAGATCTCTCGTGTAACAACATCAGAGACAATTTATTCCATGTTTCATTATGTGCTTCTAGACACTAGGATATCATTAATATAACAGATTCACAATCCTGTACCAGTCCTGAGACAAGTGGTATCACCATTTTCATTTTACAAATGAGCAAAATGAATCAGACAGGTTAAGTAATATGCAAAATCTCATAGCTAAGTGACAAAGCTAGGGTTTGAACACAATCCATTTAGTTCCAGAGTCCATTCTTATAAACTGCTAGGTACCAAGCCCTGTACTTGCCCAGCCTTAAGACTAAAGAAAAAGCCCAGAGTAAGCGACAGAGACATCAGTGGTTTAAGGGATAGAGGGATCTTATCCAAGGTTGTACACCCTCCTGTGCACAGACGGTGGGAGGGACATGACAGCAGTCTTCACTACTCAGGGAAGAGGAGGCTACCGTTAACAGGGGGGATTGATGTCAGGTTGGCTCAGTTACCAGAGAGACCAGCACCTGGGCCAAGGGGCAAGCACACAGGCTGTTAATTAGGCCCTATAATTAAGAGAAGTAGATAGTCATGTGAGAGACGCAGGGCCTGGTTAAGCAGAAAGCAAGAGAACAGCCATCTTGAGCGGCCTGACTATACACTCATCCCTAAGGCTACTGCCAAGTCACTTCAGTCGTGTCCGACTCTGTGCAACCCCAAAGATGGCAGCCCACCAGGCTCCTCTGTCCCTGGGATTCTCCAGGCAAGAACACTGGAGTGGGTTGCCATTTCCTTCTCCAATGCATGAAAGTGAAAGGTGAAAGTGAAGTTGCTCAGTCGTGTCCGACTCATAGCAACCCCATGACTGCAGCCCACCAGGCTCCTCCACCCATGGGATTTTCTAGGCAAGAGTACTGCACACATGCATAACTCTTATAGTCTGTGTCCACCCATCTTCCCGGATACCCCTGGAGTAGGTATGTAGAGGTACACGGAAACCATATACTACACACACAGAATCGACAAGCTGTAGCTAAAGAGTATTGTGGGGCCAAGAGATGGACAATTTGGGGGTCACATGCTTATCAGTTTTTCATGGAAGTCCAGAAGAGGATGACACAGTCATCTCACTTTAGCAACTCAGCAATCATACTTGTTTTGCAGTGAAGCCACCTGTTCATGAACAGATTCCCTCCGCTCAGACTAAGGATGAAATGCAAGATGTTTAACAGGCACAATACAGGGGAGATCATGACCACTAAACAAATACAAGCAGAACAGCCTTCTGAGACAATGTCAGCCTTGCCTGTGGTTTTCATCCTGGCCTGCAGGGCTATCTCACCTGTCCACTCACAGTGCTGACAGTTGGTGCTGAATACTGGAGAAGCTATGTGACAGACCCCATGGTAATGTAAGGGTGCCTTTCTCTGGTAGAGAGCCTGGAGTAGTTGCTTTACTAAGTGAAGCCCGGCAGGAGACAGGGGAGATCTGTAGGCAGCAAACTGAAACCACCAAGCACCTGCCAGTCCCAGGGCCATTTTACAATGTGTTCCTCTGGGGCTAGATCTTGTGGCAAGGGCAGAAGCAAGTTAAGTGTCCTGATAAATAACCAGCAGTCGTCCTTTGGTGGTCAGTAGTCGAACTCGGATTGCCTGGACCAGCTGCTTGTGGGTTAACACGGCATGAGAACCGTGATGGGACCACACATGGGGAGAGAGGGTTTCCGTCTCAGTAATGAAGTAGCCTGGCAGAAGTGGGCTTGTAAGGAAGGTGGAAACACCAGTGTAGGCCATTTTTATTGGCCCATTCCTGAATTCATGATCAAGAAAAGTGGATCCCTTGGTTCTTATCAGTGTTTACAGTAGCGGGGGGGAAGTCTATCATGCATAGCTATTCTAGATCCCAAATAATGTTTTTTGGGTTGCTAGATAACTAGGATAGGCCTCCTGTAATGTCTTCCACCTTATATGGTAGGCTACATTTAGCTGTTGTTTCATCACACTGCATCGTCACTCTGCACTTTTGCATAGCTGGGACCTGAAGCCCAAGAATGCTCTAATTATTTTGCTATTGTCACAGTCCCCTAACAAACCCTTCCAAGTAAGCAGCCATTCCAATTTACAAGCCTGTCCCTGAGTTAATATCCCTAAAGCCTGTGCCTGTAATTGCTTAGGGGTGGTGCGTTAGGGGTATGTTCAACATAGTTGACAAAGAATTTTCCAGTAATGCAGAACACCATAGTTTGATCCCTGGGTCAGGAAGATCTCCTGGAGCAGGAAATGGCAACTCCAGTATTCTTGCCTGGCAAATCCCATGGACAGAGGAGCCTGGCAGGCTACAGTCCATGGGGTCACAAGAGTCGGACATGACTTAGTGACTAAACCACCACCTCCACCCAACTATAAAACAGCCAGGTATATGAGAACCCAGGTCCTGCATTTTGTCAGTATTCATCAGCCATTCCTGTGCACAAACGTGGGGCTGCTACTTTTCAACTGGCAAGAGACTCTGAGTTTAACAGGATTTCATCGACATAATGGAATAAAAAGACACCTTTCATGGTAAAGTGTCCACAGGGCTCCACATGCTGGGGGTGGGGGGTTACCTTGCAACTTTCATTCCCTGTCCTTATTTCCCAACATCTTGACATTTACGGGAGTTTTCTCAGCCACCTGGCTGACTCGCCAATTGTTAGGCTGCAAGTGTTGTTCAGTTCAGTTGTTCAGTTGTGTCTGACTCTTTGCGACCCATGGACTGCAGCACGCCAGGCTTCCCGGTCCTTCACCAACTCCCGGAGTTTACTCAAACTCATGTCCATTGAGTTGGTGATGGCACCCAACCATCTCATCCTCTGTCGTCCCCTTCTCCTCCCACCTTCAATCTTTCCCAGCATCAGAGTCTTTTCAAATAAGTCAGTTCTTCGCATCAGGTGGCCAAAGTATTGGAATTTCAGCTTCAGCATCAGTCCTTCCAATGAACATTCAGGACTGATTTCCTTTAGAATGGACTGGTTGATCTCCTTGCAGTCCAAGGGACTCTCAAGAATCTCCTCCAACACCATAGTTCAAAAGCATCAATTCTTCAGTGCTCAGCTTTCTTTATGGTCCAACTCTCACATCCACACATGACTACTGGAAAAACCATAGCTTTGACTAAGATGGACCTTTGTTGTACTTGCCCAGTTTTAAGACTGAAGAAACAGTCTGTAGTTATGACAGAGACACCAATGGCTTAAGGGACAGGAGATCCTACTTGTCTGAAGTGAAGTCCCAGAGCAGCGTCCCACTGTGTGCTGTGTGAGGCAGCCAGTGAGCAAGAAACGCCAGCAACCCTTGCTACCTGGGGCTGGGGGTGGCAGGGGGAGGAAGCCTCTGTTTATAGGAGAATTGATGTCAGGTTGGCTCAGTTACCAGGGAGACCAGCAGCTGAGGCAAGGGGCAAGCACGCAGGCAGTTAATTAGGTTCCATGATTAAGAGGATTGGATATTCATGTGAGAGAAGCAGAGCCTGGTTGAGCAGGGGGGCGTACAGAGAATAAGAGAACAGCTGTCTTGAATGGCCTGACCATACATAAACAGATATAGAAGAGTTTAACATTGAGCAGATATTTTTGTTAATGTTGCAGTTTAAGTCAAACGTTCTAAAAAGACCTTAAATTTTTTACAATTTAATTGCAATTAATGAGAAAAGGACCAGATAGATAACTACCAGGAAAAGAATTAGATAGATGCCCTATTCTTTAAGAAAGAATGTTTTGCAATGTTCCCAAGTGACTTATTACGCCCATCCAGAGAAGTTACAGGGCCTCAGAGTTGATCCGTCTCTTCTGAAACTTTGTAGGTAGCTAGAAATGGTTAGGCAGCAAGCAGTGTTCTTGGAAAATTAGATTTGTATTACCCTTGGAGACAGACTGTGTTGCAAGAAAGTTTTTGGCATGAAAGGAGACTGAGTATACACAGTTGTCTCTCAGATGGTGTGGGTTTGGAAACATAAGTGGACAAGCCAAACCCTTTAAGTCTTCCTTTTCCTTTGAATTGAATTCCAGAATGTGTTTTTTATGTTACTATGTAGCATTTGTGTTTATCCTTATTTATTCCTGCATAATATTTCTTTGAGTGGATGTAACAACAGCTATTGAATGAAAACAAGAACCCTCAGTCATTCCAAACTGACTAAGTTAAAAGTTCCATTCTTTTCGTGTTCATCTACTTATCCCTTTAAGATAGTGAGGAAAAAAAATCCCAAAGCATGTGTGTGGTCAAATGATAAAGCAAAATTGCTGTCAACTTTCTGAGAAAACGGATATGTTCAGATACTACTGATGAAAGTATAAATTGGTATATTCCTTTTAGAAAACAATTTGGCAACATTTACAAAGTGCACTATAAATGTTCATAATATTTGGCACAGTTCCTCCTATTCCCGGGAATTTATTCTAAGGCAATAATTAAAAAAAAAAAAAACATAAATGGAGAGAGAATTCAAATATAGTGTCAATTATAAATAAAACCTAAGGAGCATACTGATTATTCAACAATAGAGAAATAGATAAGTAAACAACATGGAATATTTCATTCCCTCAAATAATGATAAATATAAACTGCATAATAACATAGAAAAACAACATGTTAAAAATCAGAGCACTAAATGATCTGTTTACTTTGATTATACCATGTGATGTGAATAAACTAGAAGGTTAACACTGAATAATGGAAGCAATGGTGTTAAAATAGGAATAAGGATTCGGTGATTTTTTTTTTTCTTCTTAAATTTCTTAAACTGTTGCTTGAGATATGCAAGAGAATTAACAAACAAGATAGATTTTTCACCATTGAGGATAATGTTTGCTGTGGGTTTGTCATATATAGCTTTTATCATGTTGAGGTATGTTCCTTCTATTCCTGCTTTCTGGAGAGTTTTTATCATAAATGGATGTTGAATTTTGTCAAAGGCTTTCTCTGCATCTATTGAGATAATCATATGGTTTTTATTTTTCAATTTGTTAATGTGGTGTATTACATTGATTGATTTGCGGATATACACAATGGAGTATTACTCAGCCATTAAAAAGAATACATTTGAATCAGTTCTAATGAGGTGGATGAAACTGGAGCCTATTATACAGAGTGAAGTAAGCCAGAAAGAAAAACACCAATACAGAATAGTAACGCATATATATGGAATTTAGAAAGATGGCAACAATAACCCTGTGTACGAGACAGCAAAAGAGACACTGATGTATAGAACAGTCTTATGGACTCTGTGGGAGAGGGAGAGGGTGGGAAGATTTGGGAGAATGGCATTGAAACATGTATAATATCATGTATGAAACAAGTCGCCAGTCCAGGTTCTATACGATACTGGATGCTTGGGGCTGGTGCACTGGGACGACCCAGAGGGATGGTATGGGGAGGGAGGAGGGAGGAGGGTTCGGGATGGGGAACACATGTATACCTGTGGCGGATTCATTTTGATATTTGGTGAAACTAATACAATATTGTAAAGTTTAAAAATAAAATTTAAAAAAAAAGAAAAAAAAACAAAAACAAAATGTAATGCAATACTTAGATTCAGAAGTGAATATGAAAATTAATAAATCATGTTCAAACATTAAAAAAAAACAAGATAAATAAATGATGGAGAGTTTTCTTTGCCATTAGAAGAATAGATAGAGCTTTCTCTTCCCACCCCCAGTGACAGAAACCAACCAAACACACCAAAACTGGAAAGAAAGAAAGAAACATACAAACATTTAAAAAACTCCTTGCCATTCGCCTCCAAGGAAAGCTATTGTGTTTAGAGCTTACACTTCTGAAATAGCCACTCTGGTGAGAAAAGAGACAGACAATCTTCTGGAGTGGGGTCTTCAATTTGTAGTGAACTTTGAGAGATCTTACTCTCGGACTTCCCTCGTGGTTCAGTGGTTAAGTATCTGCCTGCCAGTGCAGGGGACATGGGTTCAATCTCTGGTCTAGGAAGATCCCACAGGCCTTGGGGCAACTAACCCCATACTCCACAACTACTGAGCCCATGCTAAAGGTCTGTGTTCCACAAGAGAAGCCACCTCAATGAGAAGCCCGAGCTCTGCAACTAGAGTAGCCCCCACTCAGGGCAACTAAAGAAAGCCGGTGAACAGCGACAAAGACCCAGCAGAGCCGAAAATAAATAAATGGATACATAAATAAATAAAAAGAGATCATATCCTTCTTGCCTCCCTCTTTCCTTCCCTCCCTTTCTTCCTTTTCTTCCTTCAACTACAGCAGATGTTTATATTGCTCCTTTCTTCTTTCCTCTTACAAATTTCTTTTCAATATGGCTTTAAGGCTCCCTTTTCAATACTTTTTACTAAATTTTTTTTCTTTACCTTCCATCTTGATATAATTATTTTATCCTTTATTTCTATATGTTATTTACAGCTAATTCACTAATGTACTTTTATTCTCACCCTATTTTGTGTGTGTGTGTGTGTGTGCTTAAAGATATCCTGGCTGACTGGCTATAATTTCATTTTCAGTAGTGGACATAAATAAAGGTTAATTCAACTCTAGCCCTTAAACAGTAGTTCAGTTAAGTGGTTATGGCTAAGTTTATGGTTATGGTTAACTTTCTCAGAAGAACTAAATGACAATAGCTTCGTGTCATTAAGAACATCTTCTAATTACTCCTGTCTTCTATTCAAATTCTGTTACAAACAGAGTAAATGCTTTAAATTTCTTTATATTAGGTTGGTGCAAAAGTAATTGCTATTTTGCATTGCTGAACTTTGCTGTCTGACATGGCAATACATTCTTAAACAACTGCGGTTATGTTATACATCATTCTAATGCACATTTCTCACTTTATGTTTTTCTTTTAATGATATTACTTGCTGTGTATATTTATCTTAGACAATAGAACTCATGTTAGACAAAAAACAAATCTGAGTGATTTTTTTTTTTATTCGAGTTCAAAATGGGTTGTAAAGCAGCAGAGACAACTCGCAACATCAACAACACATTTGGCCCAGGAACTGCTAATGAACGTACAGTGCAGTGGTGAGTCAAGAAGTTTTTCCAAGGAGATAAGAGCCTTGAAGATGAGGAGTGCAGTGGCCAGCCATTGAAGTCGACAGTGACCAATTGAGAGGATCATTGCAGCCAATCCTCTTACAACTACACAAGAAATTGCCGAAGAACTCAATGTCGACCATTCTTCAGTCGTTTGGCTCTTGAAGCAAATTGGAAAGCTGAAAAAGCTCAATAAATGGGTGCCTCATGAGCTGCACCCCCCCAAAACAATTGTTGTTTTGAAGTGTTGTCTTCTCTTATTTTACACAACAACAATGAACCATTTCTCGATTGGATTGTTATATACCGGGAAGAGTAGGTTTTACCAAGACAACCTGAGATGATCAGCTCAGTTGCTGGATTGAGAAGAAGCTCCAAAGCACGTCCCAAAGCCAAAGTGCACCAAAAAAAGGTCATGGTCACGGTTTGGTGGTCTGCTGCCGGCCTGATCCACTATAGCTTTCTGATCCCGGCAAAACCATTATACCTGAGAAGTATGCTCAGCAAATCGTTGAGATGTACCAGAAACTGCAACGCCTGTAGCCGGCATTGGTCAACAGAATGGGCCCAATTCTCTGCAACAACGCCTGACCACACACCCCACAACCAACGCTTCAAAAGTTGAATGAATTGGGCTACGAAGTTTTGCCTCATCTGCCATATTCACCTGACCTCTTGCCAACCAACTAACTCTTCTTCAAGCATCTCAACAACTTTTGGCAGGGAAAATGCCTCCACAACCAGCAGGAGGCAGGAAATACTTTCCAAGAGTTCTTCAAATCCCGAAGCACAGATTTTTACGCTACAAGAATAAACAAACTTATTTCTTGTTGGCAAAAATGCATTGATTGTAATGGTTCCTATTTTGATTATTAAGGATGTGCTTGAGCCTAGTTATAATGATTTAAAATTCATGGTCTGAAACCACAATTACTTTTGTATCAACCTAATATTTACACAGTGAAAATACATGCTTTGTGGGAAAATTAAGTGTACTTTCCCACTTGTTTTTAAAATAGCTTTTGTCACTTAGGGTATACAGTTTGTCATACAGTTGAATAGTATTTCTGGTCTTCATTGGCGTTGGAATAAACTAGCCAGGTATCTGTGGCTTAGTCTGTTTGCAATATTGTATTTTCATTCTGTGTTGCTAATGATTTATTTTCTGAGTTATTCATATTGAAACATTTTCAGTCTAAGTGGATCAACTGCCCTAAAATACTTTTCAACTTACTAAATATAAGTAAAAGTTAGACTTTTCATTTTGTTATGAAGTCTGGATTATAAGCAAACATTCTAAGTTGACTGTTTTCTTTGACTTAGTTCCTTTAGCATTTGAAAATACCAGACAGTATTACAAAAACTTATGCTTCTCTAAATGAGAATGTAACACTGTTACATTTTCTGTTTCATTGCTTTTATAGATGACATGTAAGTCATATTTCTCTGCTTTCATAAGAGTACCTCTGAAGTTTAATTTAATCATCATAGGTGAACACTTAAGCAATGTCATCATGAAATAATATTCAAATACCTCACCTTCATTAAATAATCATCTGCCTACAATGCAGGAGACCCAAACTTGATCCCTGGGTTAGGAAGATCCCCTGCAGAAGGAAGTGGCAACCCACTGCAGTACTCTTGCCTGGAAAATCCCATAGACAGAGAAGCCTGGTAGGCTACAATCCATGGTGTCACAAAGAGACGGACACAACTGAGCGACTTCACTTTCTTTCTTTCATTAAACATACCAAGAACCTATTATGCATTAGCTCAGTGTGGTGCCTAATGGAGAAGGAAATGGTAACCCACTCCAGTGTTCTTGCCTGGAGAATCCCAGGGACAGAGAGAAGCCTGGTGGGCTGCCATCAATGGGGTCACACAGAGTTGGACACGAATGAAGCAACTTAGCAGCAGCAGCAGCAGTGTGGTGCCTTGGAATACAACAGGAAGGAAAACTCTTGGCACCCTGTGCTTTTCTCTTGCAAAATAAGAAACTGATAACTTCATAAAGCTCCCTTTAGGTATAAACTGTCTAATTCATCTGATTGTTTTTATTTCAAGGATCATAAAAGATTACCCATTTTAGTAAATGCAAAGCTTTAAAAAAAATAAGATATTTTAAGTGATACTTGGTTCAATATCTAGAGTTTACCATGATAGGCTATACCTGGTGAATGTTAGAGTTATCTTTGAATATGACTAAAGATGTGTGTATTTCTATTTTCAAACATTGGATAATACATGCGTATTGTACAAAGGAATTTAAATTGTAGGTTGCCCTATGCACTCAGAAAATTGAACAAAAGCAATGAAACATGATAAATACAGCTGAACAAACAAAAGTTAAAGGATTTTACATAGTCTCAACCTACTCCCTTCGGTGCATACATTAAATATTTCTACTACCACAATATTGAGATGAGAGGATGGCCTTATGTTACATATCGACTCTTTGAAAAATCCAATATTAAAAATTCAAAGCACATGAGAGGAGTATGTGTATTAGTTCCATGTTACACAAGGAGTCATTTTTTTGGTTTTCTTTAAAAGGGATCATTATGATCCCTCCATGAGTATATTTATAACATTATTTCATGTACAAAATTTTTGTTTCTGCACAGTTTATCAGTAATGAATCTATTGTATAAAGCATGGTTCACTTGTAATCTTCTTATACTGTACTAACTTTGAGTAGCCTCAAGGTCATTCAGACTGGTTTTCGCTTCTGTGTAAAGACAGCCTCAAGCTATTTAAGGAACATCTGGCTGCTGGAGAGCTTGGAGCCAAATTTGCAGTTCAGCAGCAGCAAGTGTATGCTTTTTAGATATTAACCTCACTCCTGGCTCCATCTAACTTTTCCATTCTTATTTTTTCCTTGTTTAAAAGTTCAAAAAAGATTTCACATGTGAAATAAACTCTCAATCATCTACCCTAAATTGTTCTGGGTGCTTATCTAGATATAAATAAAGATGGGCTAAAGAATTTGTATGATTATTAGGAAACCCAAAGACCAGAATTATGAAATAGCCTTTGTATGCTTTAATTATGTTTTAATTATGTTTGTGCTAGAATATCCAAAATGAATAGCTATAAGAAAGAATCACTTTTTAGCAGATAATAAGTCATGTATCAGGGCTTCCCAGATGGCTCAGTGGTAAAGAGTCTGCCTGCCAAAGTAAGAGATGCAAGAGACTGGGGTTCAATCCCAGATCTGGGAAGATCCCCTGGAGTAGGAAATTGCAACCCACTCCAGTATTCTTGCCTGGAAAATTCCATGGACAGAGCAGCCTGGCAGGCTACAGTCCATGGGGTCTCCAAGAGTCCAACACAACTGAGTGACTGAGCACACACAAGTCATATATTGGTAAACATGAAGAGTTCTCACGGGTAAATGACTTATTTAAATAGTTTTACTTGAAGTAATCCTTCAAGTAAATAGCACTTATTTGTAAGTTCTAAACAGGTTCTAAACAAACCTGAATAAACGGACTATGACATTTTGAAAACTGCTTCAATCTTTAAAACGGTACATTAAAGTTGATTTACTGAAAATCTCGTGAAAATACCTATGACATCTACATTAAATATGGTGAAAGGATAGTAATCAGTGAAACGTCTGTGATTTCCACATGAATCAACAGTGGTACATTGCTAATGCAACACTCAATTACATCATGTTTAATTTATGGGAAAATGTTTGAATATGCTTAAAATGTCTGTGGTAAATCATTTTGGGATCTTAATTGAACATTTTTCTGTGATAAATTACTCTGTAAACACTGAAATAATATTCTTACATAACTACCAATTTATTTTGAAAGACTCCAACAACCCTAGATCATTACGTTATTTTCTTTGTATGATCCAAAGCATTTACCCTGCAGGACTTAATTTCCCTTTCTGGTAGCAAATAATCTTAACATTTATGAAATTCTTATTTCCATTCCACAGCCTAGTTATCAGTTCTTAAAACTTAAAATATCTATGTTAGTTTAATGTACTAAATATCATGGTATACTATGGTTTCTTCAATAATGAAAAATGCTTAGAATTATAAATTTGAAACTCTTTTCCCCAATAATAAGCTATTTAATTTAATATACTAATGTTCAGTTCAGTTGAGTTCAGTTCAGTCGCTTAGTCGTGACCTACTCTTTGCAACCCCATGAATCGCAGCACGCCAGGCCTCCCTGTCCATCACCAACTCCTGGAGTTCACTCAAACTCATGTCCATCATGAAGTGATGGGACCAGATGCCATGATCTTAGTTTTCTGAATGTTGAGCTTTAAGCCAACTTTTGCACTCTCCTCTTTCCCTTTCATCAAGAGGCTTTTAGTTCCTCTTCACTTTCTGCCATAAGGGTGGTGTCATCTGCATATCTGAGGTTGTTGATATTTCTCCTGGCAATCTTGATTCTAGCTTGTGCTTCTTCCAGCCCCGTGTTTCTCATGATGTACTCTGCATACAAGTTAAGTAAGCAGCATGACAATATACAGCCTTGACGTACTCCATTTCCTATTTGGAATCAGTCTATTGTTCCATGTCCAGTTCTAACTGTTGCTTCCTGACCTGCATATAGGTTTCTCAAGAGGCAGGTCAGATGGTCTGGTATTCCCATCTCTTTCAGAATTTTCCACAGTTTATTGTGATCCACACAGTCAAAGGCTTTAGCATAGTCAATAAAGCAGAAATAGATGTTTTTCTGGAACTCTCCATACTCTATTACTTTCTTATTAAGAATATTTAAGAAAAGCGTTCATTTTTATGGTGGAGACTAGTTGAAATGTCATTATTACAGAAAAGATTATTATTATTAATGTATTATTAAAACATTATTAATACAGAAAAGATTTTATGTAAAGTTGAGAAATAAGTATTTTTAATCATAAAATACTATGATACTAAAATTAATAATTTCCCATGTCACTATCATTCACTACCTGATGAAATGTTTAAGTCAAATAAATATTTAAATCAAATAAATCCTATTTTGAAAATTTATATGTCTGTCTACTTGAAATACAATAATTCTTCCTAAATTATAATTAATGTAGATAATATAATTTAAAATCGATGCAAATTTATATTATTCCAATAGCAATAAACTTAAACTGGACTGTGATTTTTCTATCACTTTCCAGAAAAATGAGTTAACAACAAATTTGGAGACTATACCAGTCCAAGTTCTTGGCTGCAAACAATAACACAAACAAAGCAACATGACACAGCAAAAGTAACCGTGGCTTCTTCGACTGAGGCCTTAGTTGGATTCTGTAACTCCCTTTGTCCATTATACTTTCCTTTGCCTTTAGTTTGAATATCAGTGGGTCATGACTTTTTACCCAATATGGTGAGGGAGCTGAGCCCCCAGTAACCCTGTTTAAGTCAGCTTGCAGTATATTGACATTTTCTTCCACCCACCACTGTGACAGTAAGTCTATTTTCCCTTAAGGAGAACAGACAAACATAGCAACACAGCAACAGTCATCTTCTCTCTGTAGCGATTTTAGTGTTTTTTTTAGTATTTATTTACTTGGCTGCGTCGGGTCTTAGTTGTAGCACATGGGATCTTTCATGGTGGTGCACAGGCTTCTCTAGTTAAAGCACAGGCTCTCTAGTTGCGGCACTGGAGCCTAGCTGCCCCATGGCATGTGGGATCTTAGTTTCCTGACCAGGGATGGAACACGTGTCCCCTGCCCTGGAAGGTGAGTTTCCCACCACTGGACCACCAGGGAAGCCCTTCTCTGTAGGTTTCTGTTTTTTCCCCCAATGGCTCAGTGGTAAAGAATCTGCCTGCAATACAGGAGATATTGGACACATGGGTTCAATCCCTGGGTCGGGAAGATCCCCTGGAGAAGGAAATGGCAACTCACTCCAGCATTCTTGCCTGGGAAATCCCATGGGCAGAGGAGCCTGGCAGGCTACAGCCTATGGCATCGCAAAGAGTTGGATGTGACTGAGCATACACACACAGACACACATAGGGCATGAAGAACCCCATCTGATTAGGTGCAGCCTTACTTTTCAATTCAGTGGAATTCCAATCCTCATGTAACTATTCCATCAGAATCTAAAATCAAAAGGATAGAAAGCAAACAATTGGCATGAGAGTCAACAAATATAACCCCGAGAACCTCCATCCCAATTTCAAACCCTAGGGTTTCCGACTTGAATATTTAAGTGGAAAAGGAACTCCATGTGGTAATCATTTATTCAAAGTGTATAACATGTCCTGCAGGACAACACATCAAACCCCCACACTGTTGACTCTCAGGTGTAATTTACCTAAGTGACTAGGAATGGGGTATGCAAAAGGAACAGTGAATCCCTGGAACATTAACTCGTTGACTTCCTGTTTCTTTAAAAAATGACTTTCTTTAATCTGAAATATTTAGTGTGGGGTACCACGTCTTTGCATAAGGCAACCAATTAATCTACAGGTAGCATAATGATGGAGAAAAATGATAAGGGAAAGCAAAAATAAATTCAGAATATCTACTACAATTTGGAGAAATTGCTGCTCTCTGCTCCCCATACCATAAAGATGACTGGTATTGTGTGTAAACAGTGAAAGTTGCTCAGTTGTGTCCAACTCTGTGACCCCATGGAATTCTTCAGGTCAGAATACTGGAGTGGGTAGCTGTTCTCTTCTCCAGGGGATCTACACAACCCAGGGATCAAACCCAGGTCTCCCGCATTGCAGGCGGATTCTTTACCAGCTGAGCCACCAGGGAAGTCCAAGAATACTGGGGTGGGTAGCCTATCCCTTCTCCAGGGGATCTTCCCAACCCAGAAATCAAACTAGGACCTCCTGCATTGCAGGCAGATTCTTTATCAGCTGAGCTGTTTGACATTAAATTGTTCTTTGGTCTCTCTAGGTATAATGCTGTTTAGAAGCCCATGATCAGTTACTGATGCTAGAAAAAGGAGTGTTCCCTGTAGCTGGATGGCCACTGATGAGAACTCCATGTTATTGAAACCAGGGATAATCTTCATTCCCTCTATGATAAACGTTTGATTCAGGAACCCACTGACATTGCCAAGAAAGGAGATTAACCTGTATTTATGGAGTGGGTCACATATCCACACAACAGACTTTGTGGTGAACATATAACCTCCCAAGAAAGGTACTCACATTATGAGAGCACAGATTTATTCAACATACGCTTTCCCCAAACTCCTCCATCATCCTCCAATCCTACTCTTCCCAACTGCCTGGCCGTCTGACTAGTTTCATTAGCCACTGGATTGGCATGGGTTCTTGTTTTGATTATCTTTGGTGTTTATAAAACTAACCTACAATTTAGTGGCTTAGAGCTTCCCTGGTGGCTCAGACAGTAAGAATCTGCCTGCAATGCAGAAGACCAGGGTTCGATCCTTAAGTTGGGAAGATCCCTGGAGGAGGAAATGGCAACCCATTCCAGTATTCTTGCCTGGAGATTTCCATGGACGGAGGAACCTGTGGGTTACAGTCCATGGGTCACAAAGAATTGGACACCACTGAGTGACTAACACTTTCACTTTATTTTTTAGTGGCTTGAAGCAATCACTCTATTAGGATCATGAATTCTACAGGTAAGGAATTCAGGTGGAACCCTGGGGAAGGGTTTCCCCTGTCCTGTGATGCCTCAGTTAGGATATCCTGAGCTTGGGGATGACTCATTAACTATGGGCTGGAGCCATCTGAAGTCTCCTTAGCACATATCTGGTGCCTAGATTGAACTGACTCAAGGACAAAGACTGATGACTGAAGTAATTACATAAGGCCTCTCTTGGCAACCACAGACCATGATGGTCAGAGAGTGGTAGGATTTCATTCCCAGGGACCACAAGAAATAAGTTAATTAGCTGTTTCAGTTCTTCATACTAGAATCAGGCAGATCTACATTCTATCTCTAAAATGACTAGAATTTTCTATTCTTCACCTTCAACAGAGCCAGATAAAAGACCTGGATCCTGCCCAATTTCACTGATGTTCTATGCTGCAACTCACTTAATGGTAACAGTTTCTGTTTAAACTGGGGTCTTGCTTGCATAGCAGAAGCCTACTCTGATTCTACAAAACAGAAAAGGACTTCATTGGAAGAAAAAAATGTTGGCTCAGACAGTCTATAAGAGGGCTAGAGAATCAAGCTCAGGAAAGGTGCCTGGGTTAGAGACTGGGAAGTAGAGAAGGTAACTAAGCTTCTCTCTCAGGATCAGCCTGGACGGAATATCCCCATTAGCATTGCTGCCACTGGATCCTGGCTGCTGCTCTAGCATGAAGCCCCGGAACCGCTTTGAGTTAGCTGCTCAGCTGCCTCCAGAACCACCCTCATCTACTGCTGATTTTGTCACTTCCTAAAGCTCCAGCATTCCCATATAAAGCTTCCTGCTGACCAAACCTAGGAGACATGTCTGCATCTTAGCTCTCGGGGTGAAAAGAGGGAATGAATGTTCCTTCTGGTTCCCCAAAGGTATTTCCATAACAAGATTCCTACCAGATAAAAAGGGGTCTTAGATTCTGAGCAGACAAAAATGAAGGACATACCCATTGAACATGCTTAATCTGATTATTTAATAATTAAATGAATGGGTGAAATAACAGGAAGATTTAATTAGTTTATGCAACTACTCTAATAAAAAGAATTCGAAGCTGCTAGCCTTAGTGTTGAACTGTGACTGGGTAAATCATTTAACCTCGTGAGTTCTCTTGTCTTACATATAAAATGAGAGTTTGGCCTCTGATCTCAGATTTTCATTAAGACTAACTTCTTTTAAAAAAATTATTGTCAGTGTAACTTGCAGAGGCTCCATCCACATGGTGGAGCCATATGCCTGGGACTTGGCAGTACCCGCTGCCTCAGTTTTATAATATTAAAGAACTCTTAGTAAACCAAGTTGGCTAATTTCTTTGAAGTTACAATGGATTGTTTTAATATGTGTATATTAATGAAAGATTGTTGAACAAAGCTTGCTTAAACTTAATGGTTATCCATCGAATTTTCCATTGTGTGTGCAGAAATTTGGGAAATTTTTTTCCCCACAGCGTCTCATTTTGTTTTCTCAACTCCAACACAGTCTGGAGATAGCCAATAGATTTGAAAATGGCAAATTCAAGAAATATCCTTTCCCAAAGAGTGTGGGTTCTTGGTACAGAGATCTTTTCATGAGAGACTTGGTTCCAAGGTTCTCCATAAGGAAATCTGGGGACTTTCCATCGAATTTGCCTCATGTCTCATCTGAGTCATTCCTTCAGTGGCCTAGATGTCCCCTCTGAGGGATGATCCAACCTGTTCAAGATGACACGGAAACTTTTCCCTCCCCTTTGGGAAAGATCACAAATATGCTTTGAAGGAAAAGATGATGGCCCTCCAGACTGTCTGGCTTCCCCTTTCACAGTAATTCTATTAGGGAGTCTCAACCTTACAGGGAATCCCCCTTGGATCCGTCTTTTGGCAGGCGATGCTGAACCAAGACCAAATCTTCAGAGAAGACTTTACTCACAGTGACTCCCACAGTCCATCCCTCACAACAGAGCAATGTTTTGTAAATTCAGGGAAGTATGCTTGCATTTTGGACAAAAATATACTTGGTCAAAATCCTGCACAGTGTGCTATAACATAGGATGGGTCCAAATTTCCCAACAGGGTTATGACAATCGGAATAGGCATTCAGAAATGTCTGCTCATCCAAGCAACATGAAGTTCTCATACTTGGAGACTTTGGGTTTTATTTAGCTGACTTGAGTCATGTCTGTGTAGGGGAAATTCCTAGTGAGGTCCTGGATGTGACCGCTGGGTGTGCTCCAGTCTCCTCAAGCCAACACCAGCTCAAAACAGGACTTCATTCAAGGGAAGCTTACAGTCAGACTGGCTCCAACAATCTTTCTGTGAGACTAGCTCCATGATTACAGGGATGTTCACACAGTGGGAATATGCATTCAGAAACTACTTTCTGACCAGCTATATTAAATCCCCATATTATGGCAGACAATGGCTATTATATTTTATTATATAGATGTAATTAAAGATGACTGGTTAGGTGAAGATTTAATATGAACAGACAATGGGTAGATTTCACAAGCTACAGTGCTGTTTGGAACATTTTCATTTTCTCACTAACATTACAAAAAAAAAAAAAAAATGCAGCTGAAGGAGCCAGTAATAATGATCTACTTCATGAGCTGATGGGCTTCCCTGGTGGCTCAGATGGTAAAGAATCTGCCTGCAATGCAGGAGACCAGGGTTCAGTCCTTGGGTTGTGAAGATCCCTTGGAGAAGGGGATGGCAACCCACTCCAGTAGTCTTGCCTAGAGAATCCCCATAGACACAGGAGCCTGGTAGGCTACAGTCCATGGGGTCACAAAGAGTTGAACATGATGAAATAACTACACTTTCAATTTCATGAGCTGATAGAAAAATCAAGGAGATAGTAAATGTTCACACTTATACTATGTTAAAACTCTTCACATAGGGCCTGGCATAAAATGACCATAACAATGAACTAATATTTATGTTAACTTTACAACATGGACATACTATTACATCTAATTTTAGGGAGAAAAACTAAGGTACAAAAAAGTTAATCACATTGCCTAAGTACATCCTGTTAGTTACAGATGGGTTGAGGTTTGAAGTCAGGTCTTTTTCTACCACAACCCATGGACTTAGCCATACCACTTTGCCTGTGACGGATGAAAACTGAATAGATATTTATTTTTAAATAAATAAATACATTAAACACTGAAATTATGGAGGACAAAACTCCTTGGATTATGAGTTTTTAAAACCCCTCTTCATTCCTACATAATTTTGTTAATTTATCTTATTAGTGTCTCAAATTCAGTTTAGCAAAAATATTATTCCTAAACTTTAATAAATCTGTTGGCTAATATTAACATAAACACCTTGCTTTGTGTTAACTTCTTATACGTGGAATTGTGCTGACCTTTGATGTATATACTGTATCGTTGTCTTAATTCCAAATTTAATATATGTAAACAAAAACAAAAGCTCTTGTATTTTTAAAAAGATTAAGTGAAGTCGTAGAGCACACTGATGACCTATGTAAATACAATGGATTTGCTCAAGAGACTGCTTCAGTGGCCTTTACATATCAAGGTCAAGTTCAATCTAACATGGCAAACTTGTTCCAAAAATACAAGTAATTTTTAGAGGCCACATTTATTTCCCAAAAGACATTCTTATGTGCTATAAAAATGACAGTTATTTTATGTAGACACCTTTATTCACTTACCACTATTCTCTGTTTCTTTTTAGGATTTCTGAGGATTTTCATTTCCTATTGCATATCCAAACCAACCTCATTCTATCCCTTAGAACTTTCCAGAAAAACGTCCAGGAATTAATAAGCAAGCAATAGAATATTTTTAGAGAAGTTTTATAGACTGTTCAACTGTCACATATGCCAAAAAAGGCATTGTTTTTATGTAGTCTGGTAAATAACCTGATGATCTGTGTAGGAAATTAGTTGTTTTATTCACTTATATACTTATGCATTATACCATTATATAGGCATCCACTGCTTTGGGGAATGAATACTTATAAAATATTTGAGTTCAAAGGCCTTTGTCAAATAAAATGAAATTTAGTTGCAAAATCAGGGGCTGGCAAACTTTTTTGTAAAGGATCAGGTAGTTAAGTATTTCAGTCTTTCCTGGCCATACGGTTTCTGCTGCAGCTTCTCAGCTCTGCCATTGCAATGCGAAAGCAGTCATACATGAACAGTGTAACTGCATTCCCATAAAACTTTGTGGACACTGAGTTTTGAATTTAATTTTTATGTATCACAAAATATTATTCTTTGATTTTGTTCAACCATTTAAAAATAAAATTTTTGTTCAACCATTTAAAAATGTGAAAATCATTCTGAGCTAGTGGGTCCTCCGGCTGTAGTTTACTAACCCTGCAAAAACCAGTGAAGTCAGGTGTAGATGAAAATAACAAAAATCTGCCAATGAACTGATTTTTTAAATGTCAATGATAAAGATGTAGAGATAGTGGCATTTTAATTAGTATATCTGCTTTTGCTTTTAATCTCTGCTGGGAATTTTCTTTTGTTACCTCTTCCAAATTTGCAATGTTTTCCAAATCTTTTTTTCTTTTTTTACTGTCCATCAACCATTTTACCCTTGATCCTGTGTTCTTCAAAATGTGCACTGATTTGCTCTATTGTTATTATTTACAATAATTGATAAAAACTGAGACAATTGATAACAAAGAAAATATCGGCTTCTTTATCCTTGCTCTGATAAATGGTTGTCATTTTATGTTTTTAGGTTTTCATAAATGTAGTAAGTATTCCTCTGTCTTCTTAATAATATAAAATTCTCTTCTCTCACCTTTCTCTTTATGTTAGATTATTTTTAAAATATGGTGATGTACTATGATTTTTGGCTATTCTAATAATGATGTAATCTAAAATGGGGATTAATAGCTATTAATAACATTGGGACTGAACTTTGGTCTTTGTGGAACTGGAAGAGAAGAACCAAGTACAGGCAAGATTAAAAGTTGGGTGAAGACCTGAAATAGAAACACACAGGATAATTGCTTTAATGATAAGGAAGTGAAGATGTGATATTAAAGGGAGTTCAAGGCCTGGCCCTACATCCAATTAAAAAAAAAAGGATAGTCACATTACGAGAATAAGTGACAAAAGTCCTAAAAGTTCAAAACTGTCTTTTTAGAAATGGACTAGGTCATTGGTCAAAACTAAAGAATACTAATTAGCTGGCATTTAAATACAGATTATGAATAAGATTAATAAACAACACAGTGTCTGAAAAAATTACTTTTATCATAACATTATCAATATTACAAAAAAAAAAAAAAACCTCAGAGGAGAAGAGAAAAGATCACTGTGTATGAACTGATGAGCTGAGATACTGGTTTGGCAACTGGTAATATGGGGCCTGAACTAGAAAGGCCAGGGTTCAAGTGTATGTGAATGGCAGGCACTGCATGGTGAAAAGCCCAAGCATAGAAACAGGCATATAAAAATAGGGTAACTAGAGACAAGGTAGAAAGACGAATGGGATCAAGAAAGATATTCACAACCTGGAATCTGGGTCATCTACCAAGCATAGTTCAAAACTTGCAGGGAACAACCTGAATTTTGAGTTCCTGCCAGCAGTGGGAGAATAGTCACAGATGAGGCTCTTCTGCTGAGAAATTAAAACTGGCAGGAAAAAAAGAGAATGAGCAAGAGCTGTACTATAAACAACATAAGAATGAAGTGACACCATAGTCAGATTACATTATTTATTATAAAATCAAACTAGGTCTTCCAATTATTCATTTAAATTATGTCACTATTCAAATTATGTGTCATCAATTAGAGATTAGCTGATATTTATTTAGTCGTCCTAATGAAAAATGTGGTCATGGAAAATGCATATTTGATTGTTTATTCCCTAAAATCTGGTACTTACGCCTGTTTGGAGGAGTGCATCTGGTCACATAGCTGGCCTCACACCTTACTGACCCATCACTATGTCTGGCCTAGCCCCCCTGAACATCTCTTGAGGCCCCTACTTCTTTCCTCCTGGTTGCCTCAGTTTAGTTCAACTCTTTGGCTTATTTCACCTAGATTACTGAAATGTCTTCTTAAAGTCGCTCTTCACTCTTGAGTCAGAATGATCTTTACAAAACAAAAATTAATCATCCCCCTTCCCATCACCTTTAAAAGCCTAGCACCATTAACACCCAGATGAACAACTTTGCTAAAGGACTTTTAACTCTCTTTGCCTCAGTTTCATTATCTATAAAAGTAGGCGTAATAACAGTACCTAGAGCATATACCAGTTATGAAGACAAAATGAGATACATTTGGAACAATGTGGAGCCCATAATAAGCACTAGAAGTGCATTACTCGTCACTCTTACTTTTTCGCATGACATCCAAAGTGCTTTGTAGGGCATCCAGCACCCCTCATGATGTTGCCATTACTTTCCTGTCTGGCATTAACCTTTTCACTCTCTGTTATCTTTCCCTCCTTCACACCAGCAAAGCTCTGCTCTCGCTATACTGAACTACTTGCATCTATTTCGAACCTTCCATTCCTTCACTTGGACCTCCATGGTGGCTTAGCAGTAAAGAATGTGCCTGCAGTGCAGGAGACGCAGGAGATGTGGGTTCATTCCCTGTGTTGGGAAGATCCCCTGGAGGAGGGCATGGCCACTGACTCCAGTATCCTTGCCTGGAGAATCCCATGGACAGAGGAGCCTGGAGGACTAAAGTTCATAGGGTTGCAAAGAGTGGGATAGGACTGAAGCGACTGAGCACACACATTCTTTCTCTTGCATGTGTAGCTGTTATATCTGGCAAGTCCCACTTCACATAATTTGCCTAATTAGATTCTATTCTTTTTTAGGACATGGCTTCATGGCCATCTTTTTTTAAAAATTAATTTATTTATTTAAATTGGAGGCTAATTGCTTTACAATATTGTAGTGGTTTTTGCCATACACTGACATGAATCAGCCATGGGTGTACATGTGTTCCCCATCCTGAACCCCCCTCATACCTCCCTCCCCATCCCATCCCTCTGGGTCATCCCAGTGCACCAGCCTTGAGCACCCTGTCTCATGCATCAAACCTGGACTGGCGATCTATTTCATATCTGATAATATACATGTTTTAACGCTATTCTATCAAATCAACCCACCCTCACAGTCTCCCACAGAGTCCAAAAGACTATTCTTTACATCTGTGTCTCTTTTGCTGTCTCGCACATAGGGTCATTGTTACCATCTTTTTAAATTCCATATATATGCGTTAGTATACTGTATTGGTGTTTTTCTTTCTGACTTACTTCACTCTGTATAATAGGCTCCAGTTTCATCCGCCTCTTTGCAAAGACTTTTCTGGTCTCCCATTGCAGGACCAGGTGCTCTTTCTGACTGGATGCCCTGTAGGACCTGTGTCTTCACCTGCCTTCATGAAACTGCTTGCTTCTTTGGCTCTCTCCCCCATTAATCCATAATAAGACTCTTGGAGGCAGAATTTTCTGAGGCCAGAGCCTACGACAGTGCCTGAAACATAGTGCACATATAATAAATATTTGCTGTCTTCATGAATGAACAGGATGGCATAATACGATTATTATTTCAAAAGTGAAACAAAACAAAGCTTATTGGTGGCAATTATATAAATGTCCTATTTGTTCCCTCCCCAAATATTTAAGCATGCTGGAAATACATAAGTAAATGTATCATCTGGAATATAAATATGTCTTAAATGAAAGTTTGTAACCATTATATATCAAACATTTTATAAATGTACTATAAAAATATACTTAATGTTACAAGCTGGAAATTATTGAACCACATAGAAAAAAAATCAAACTGGCAAACTGAGTGAGTAATTATGTTTCTATTTATAATTATTTCTTTTTGTTTAATTTCAGGCTTTCCCTTTAACTTTGAAATAAACATGTTCATAGAGCTTAGCTTACTGGACTGTAACCCAGGCCTGACTGCATTGAAGCACACTGGGGGAATACAAATATATTTTTATTCATCATGGCAGATGCTCTTTGAAACTTGAATTGTGAGAACAGAAGTTCAATTAATGTGTTTTTCACTTGTTCTTCTGACAGATAGAGGCCAAATGACACAGTGGAAAGATCCTCAACTAAGTGTCAAGATAAAAACTTGTATTCTAGGGTCCTCTTTGCCACTTAAAATAGCCTTGTGACTATAAGTGCATCATTCAACATCTCTAAGTCTTGGAAATGTAAAAGAAAGACATTTTGTAAGTGGCACAGCATGGGTGTAGAAAGGCTCTGATATGTACGTGCCTGAGGAGTCCTGGTTTTGCCACTAACACTCGGGTGACCACTGAATCGTCTGTTTTCTATTTCTCTTTCACTCATTTACATACTGTAAATGCTCAGCATACACTGACACTTTGTTAGGCATTCAGAAATAAAATATGTGGCTCTTATTTAGAGGAGCTCGGAGTTCAGGGTAAAAGATAGAGATCCAAATCTCTGATAATAACATTTCTATTCACACATCCCAAACATTTGTGTGTGTAAGAATCACCTGCAGATTTCCTTAGAATGCAGATTGTGACTCAGTAAGTCTGGGGAAGAACCTGAGATTCTACATTTTTCACAAGTTCCCAGGCTGTGGAGACTGTGGACAAATGGACCAAAGTTTAGGAGCAAGTTCATTGAGATATAAACAGAGTGATGCTAAAAGAGCACAGAAGGAAGGAAACTAACTCAACATGGAAGGCTCCACAGAGGGAGATGGAGTTGAGGGATAAGCAATAGAAGGTGAAGGTAGGTATTATATGCATTTGAGTGGGCTTCCCTGGTGGCTCAGCAGTAAAGAATCCACTTGCAATGCAGGAGACCCAGGAGATGCAGGTTCAATCCTGGGTCAGGAAGATCCCCTGGAGGAGGACATAGCAACCCACTCCAGTCCTCTTGCTGGGAAAATCTCATGGACAGACGACAGTCTCCTGGGCTACAGTCCATAGGCTCACAAAGAGTTGGACAGGACTGAAGTGACTGAGCACACATGCATATGCATTTGAGTTGAGGGAGTATTTTATATAGGACACAGGATGTGCAAATGGCCATAGTCCGGGTGTAAAATAAAAGAAAATTGGAGGAGGCAAGTGACAGGGACACCAATTTCCAGGAAGTGCAACAGTCTACAGGAGGGATGATGAGGACCTGCTTTGATGCATTCATCTGATTATTTGTAACTCCATTTTGCAGAGTGGGTATGGTGGAGGGGGCCTCATGAAGATGGGAATAGTGAGGATGAAAAGGAAATAGATGTCTCCCTATATATTTATGAGGTAAAAAAACAAGACAAGATCCATGATTGAATGTGATTCAGAGTAAAGGGTGAGGCTGGGACGCTTGCATCTCAGACGACTGGAAAACAGGGTTAGTGTTTAACTCAGGGAATTCAGCAGAGAGACACGCTTGGATCAGGTGGGGGAAGTGAAAAATGAGCATAAAATGAGTTTTGACATCGAAAATGTAATGACTGAAGGATGGCAGTTCATGTCTGTTTAGGTCTAAAGATCTATTGCTGTTCACTTTTGTTAAATCCACTGCCCTTGAACGCTGCATAGAGTTATTTTTCCTATTTGAAGGAAAGTGTTAATTGCTTAGTCGTGTCCGACTCTTGGTGACCCCATGGACTATAGCTCGCCAGGCTCCCCTGTCCATGAAATTCTCTAGGCAAGAATACTTGAGTGGGTAGCCATTCACTTCTCCAGGGGATCTTCCCAAACCGGAGACTGAAACAGGTCTCCTACACTGCATGCAGATTCTTTGCCGTTTGGGCCAGGGAAGCCCACTCTCTATTTAGCAATCCATAAAACAACTTTAAGAGACAATTAACATTTTACCCTCATCTCATGAGTCCCTTTAGGAATTTTCTTTTCTTAGTTATAAATTCTTTTTGTGTATCCTTAAAATTTTACTATTATGATTTTAAATAGTGTTAATTTTTTTTCTGAATACATCTTTTTATCTTTCCCATGCATGCTTAGTCGCTCAGTCATGTCCGACTCTATGCAATCCCATGGACTGCAGCCCACCAAGCTCCTCTGTCCATGGGATTTCCCAGGCAAGAATACTGGAGTGGGTTGCCATTTCCTTCTCCAGGGGATCTTCCCAATTCAGTGATCGAACCTAGGTCTCCTGCATTGCAGGCAGACTCTACCATCTAAGACATCAGAGAAGCCCTTATCTTGCCCATGGGTGGGTCATATGATACAATTCATTTTCCTGTGTCTCTTCCTCTTAACTATTGCTGCACTGTTTCAGCTGTTTTTGTGAAAAAGTGATTATTGACATTTTCTCCTTTGACACTACCTTCTCATGGGCCCATTTCTCATGGGCTCTACCTGATTATATTCCAGGCTTTTAAAATTAGTCATTCATTCTGAAATAACTTGTCCTGAATAAATTCATTTTGGTAGTTCTATATCTTAAAGTTTATACACTAAAGTTGGACTTTATTACTTAATATTTCTCCAATATATCATACATCTTGCCCCTTTACCTTTGCTGATATTGTGCGCACAATCTTGAAAACCCAGTTCTCTCTTTCAAGATCTTTTGAGTTTTCAACAGAATTAGAGATCTAGACTTTTATTTGAGGTCTAATGATCTTACTGTTGACTCACATATTTAAAACAATGCTATTCATAGTTGTTGCAGTTTGATCTGGCCTCTAAAAAGACGTGTTGAAGTCTACACTTTAGTGCCTGTGGATGTGACCTTATTTAACTTGTTATAATTTTACTTGGCTGTGTAGGTTCTGAGTTGCAGCACTCGGGATCTTTGGCACGACTTTTGGGATCTTTTCAGTGCATCACATAGACTCTCTAGTTGTGGCGCCTGGGCTTAATCTTAGTTCCCCGACCAAGGAAAGAACTCGTGTCCCTTACATTGCAAGGCAAATTCTTTACCACTGGGCCACCAGGGAAGTCCAGGACCTTATTTCAAAATAGGGTCTTTGTAAATGTAATCAAGTAAAGATGAGTTCACTAGTTCAGTTCAGTTCAGTCGCTCAGTTGTGTCTGACTCTTTGCGACCCTATGAATTGTAGCACGCCAGACCTCCCTGTCCATCACCAACTCCCAGAGTTCACTCAGACTCACGTCCATGAAGTCGGTGATGTCATCCAGCCATCTCATCCTCTGTCGTCCCCTTCTCCTCCTGCCCCCAATCCCTCCCAGCAGTGGCCAAAGTACTGGAGTTTCAGCTTTAGCATCATTCCTTCCAAAGAAATCCCAGGGCTGATCTCCTCCAGAATGGACTGGTTGGATCTCCTTGCAGTCCAAGGGACTCTCAAGAGTCTTCTCCAACACCACAGTTCAAAAGCATCAATTCTTCAGTGCTCAGCCTTCTTCACAGTCCAACTCTCACATCCATACGTGACCACAGGAAAAACCATAGCCTTGACTAGACGGACCTTTGTTAGCAAAGTAATGTCTCTGCTTTTCAATATGCTATCTAGGTTGGTCATAACTTTTCTTCCAAGGAGTAAGTGTCTTTTAATTTCATGGCTGCAATCACCATCTGCAGTGATTTTGGAGCCTAAAAAAAAATAAAGTCTGACACTGTTTCCACTGTTTCCCCATCTATTTCCCATGAAGTGATGGGACCAGATGCCATGATCTTCATTTTCTGAATGTTGAGCTTTAAGCCAACTTTTTCACTTTCCTCTTTCACTTTCATCAAGAGGCTTTTTAGTTCCTCTTCACTTTCTGCCATAAGGGTGGTGTCACCTGCATATCTGAGGTTATTGAGATTTCTCCCGACAATCTTGATTCCAGCTTGTGCTTCTTCCAGCCCAGCATTTCTCATGATGTACTCTGCATATAAGTTAAATAAGCAGGGTGACAATATACAGCCTTAACGTACTCCTTTTCCTATTTGGAACTCGTCTGTTGTTCCATGTCCAGTTCTAACTGTTGCTTCCTGACCTGCATACAAATTTCTCAAGAGGTCACTAGGGTGGAATCTAATTTGACATGACTGGTGTCCTTATAAGAAAAGAAGGGAGAAGAAACGCACAAGGAAAAGGTCATGCGAGGAAGGCAGATGTTGTAATGATACCTCTACAAAAAGGATTGCTGGCTGTTACCAGAAGCCAGGAAGGGAGGCATGGGACAGATTTTCCCTCACAGCCCTCAGAAGGAACTGACAGTGTTGACTTCTAGACTCCAGAACTATGAGACAGTAAAATTCTCTTGTTTTAAGCCACATAATTTGTGTTGCTCTATTACTACAGCCCTAGGAAACCAATACAATGGTAAAGAAAAAGTTCACCTGTCAGTTTCATATATGGTTTGCCAGTCTGTAATATTAAGTAATTTTGTTTTATTTTTTAGATAAAAACCCTAGGAATTTGTAAAAATAGATATTTTGGGCTATGCTTTTCTGGAATACGGCAAGTTACTTCATACCATTACCTACATCTCCATTTTCATCTAATATTTCAGCTAAATTGTTGTTTTTAAGTAGTTCAGTCATGTCTGATTCTTTGCGACCGCATGGACTGCAGCACGCCAGGTTTCCCTGTCCTTCACTATCTCCCAGAGTTTGCTCAAACTCATGTCCATTGAGTCGATGATGCCATCCAACCATCTCATCCTCTGCTGCCCTCTTCTCTTCTTGCTCTCAATCTTTCCCAGCATCAGAGTCTTTTCCAATGAGTCAGTTCTTCGCATTAGGTGGCCACAGCTTTAGCATAAGTCCTTCCAGTAAATATTCAGGGTTGATTTCCTTTAGGATTGCCTGGTTTGATCAAGGGACTTGCTGACCTATGTACTCTCAAGAGTTTTCTCCAGCACCACAGTTCAAAAGCATCAAATCTCAGTGCTCAGCCTTCTTCACGGTCCAACTCTGACGTCCGTGCATGACTACTGGAAAAACATAGCTTTGGCTGTATGGACCTGTGTCAGCAAACAGATGACTAGAAAGTTAAGGTTTTGAATTTATTCCCTCAATAAATATTAATATTAAATACCAGGTACCAGAAACTGAACTGGATACAATGGATGCAACTATGAATAACCATTTTCTTAAGAAATTTATCATTATCACAGTAGTTATCCTACAATAATGGCAATGAGGGAAAAGTAGTACAGATGGCTACAGGAAGACAGAGGAGGCACTTAATATGATCAAGAGATCAGGAAAATCATTCTACTGTGATGTGCGTAATGTAATTCTACAGAAGTGACATATCAGCTCAACTGTCTTACAGCTAAATATATAACAGAACTGAGATCCCAATCCAAGACCTTTGATCCAAATCTCTTTCTACAGTACCGTACCACTTTGCTTTTTGCATTTGCAAAATTGAGGATAATACTACTCCTTAAAGCTCTTGTAAAGATTCAGTAAAACTTATGAAGCACGTTGGCCGGATGCATGGCCTTGACAGACCTTACTAGTGCCCACCAGAATCTGGTTCTTTTAGCTGTCCTGCATCTTACTCTATCCTGACTAATACAATGATCCATAATACATGCTCCACAAATTTTCTTCTTTCCTTTGACAATAATTTAGTGGACGAGATGATAGAAATAAGGTTTAAATTAAAAAAAAAAATTAAAATTAGGTCATGTATTGCCTGCTTGGATATAATATATTCTTATTCCAGATTCTGAGACAAACCAAAAGCAGCTTAAGATAGTTGAGAAAGTCACCATGTCCTAAGACCAGCTGAAATGAAAAATCTATTTGCTGTCAGGAAAAAAGTCACCTCTCATTAAGGATTATTTCTTTCATTCTTCCAAACCAAATTATTTAGGGTTAAAAATAACAAAAAGAAGCTTATGAAAAAACATATAAATGCTAAAAATCCCAGCTTGAGGTTTCAGCAACTATTCTTAACATACCTTCAGAGAGTTTTGACTGTCATTACTACAAATTGAAGACTTCCAGGAAGGAATTATTCAACAAAAAGAAGTCTTTTATTTTCTCCACAAATTTGGGACATGGAGAGAAAAATGAGAGCAAAAATAATTCTAAGTTTTCCGCTCAAACAAATCTAAACGCTTCTGCCTAACATTCAACGTCTTGATGGTATGTTCTCATTTGCTAACTAACCGCATTTCCCACTTTTTTTTTTTTCTAACATAGACACCATTTTAATCAAGTCTCCTCAAAGTCCACAAATAAGCCATTTCTTTATGCCTTTATCCATTTGCCTGAAATGCCTTCTCGCTTACTTGGAGAATGGACTCTTGGTCTGCATCCTGTAACTGTATTTTTTATTCAAAAATTCACTGCTTTTTTTAAAAAAAATAATTGATTTGTTTTTAATGTTTAAAAAACTGAGATATAATTGAAATATAACATTAGTCTCAGGAATGCAATATATGTTTATGTCAAAATGATCACAACAATAAGTTTAGTTAATATTCATTGATACTTTTTTATTCCTAGTAATTTTGTTTCTGGCTTCCCAAGTGGCTCAGTGTAAAAGAATCTGCCTGCCAATGAAGGAGACGTGAGTTTGATTCCTGGGTTGGGAAGATCCCCTGGAGTAGGAAATGGCAATCCACTCCAGTATTCTTGCCTGGAGAATCTCATGGATACAGGAGCCTGGTAGGGCTACAGTCCACGGGATTGCAAAAGAGTTGGACACGATTTAGTGACTAAACAACTTTGTCTCTAATTTGGTCTATAAGTTCTCAAGAACAGGAATGCTTTTTACAACTCACCTCCATCTCCTCAAAGCTCTGGCACAGTCCTGAGCACACCATCAGCAGTAAGCAAATACTTTTGGGTTGATTGCTTTGTGAGTGCCTGTGGGGATGGCTGCATAATAGAGTATGAGGAAGAAGAACAGAACATTGAAGGTGTTCCAGCAGAAGAACTTGTGATTGAAGTCAAAACCAGTGTCTGGGGGTGTGAGGGGGCCTTAAACATCACCCTCTGCAGTTTTTAGAGCTGTGTATTGACAATTAGTGAGCATTGGACAGTAGGCAGTAGTATGACTGCCTCACAGAAAATGAAAGCGGGCGATAAAGCATTTCAAAAACTTTCCTGCTTGGGAATAGATCTGGTGGCTAGAGAAATGAGGCCCTGAAAACACTGTTGACATTTTAAATATTAGACATTGCATTCTCTGCTATCATCTTCACTTCTGTGAGGCAGATACATGATCAATAGGTATATTGCAAGTGCCATGTCATTTTACCCAGACTGTTATCTATGTTATAGATGCAGCACAAAGATGTTTTATGTAACAACAGAGTGCCAGGTAGTTAATGATGTGATACATACTCATGTGAAGTGTATTAACACCAGTTCAGTTGCTCAGTCGTGTCCGACTCTTTGCGACCCCATGAATCGCAGCACACCAGGCCTCCCTGTCCATCACCAACTCCCAGAGTTCACCCAAACTCTTGTTCCTCGAATTGGTGATGCCATCTAGTCATCTCATCTTCTGTCATCCCCTTCTCCTCCTGCCCCCAATCCCTCCCAGCATCAGAGTCTTTTCCAATGAGTCAACTCTTCGCATGAGGTGGCCAAAGTATTGGAGTTTCAGCTTTAGCATCAGTCCTTCCAAAGAACACCCAGGACTGATGTCCTTTAGAATGGACGGTTGGATCTCCTTGCAGTCCAAGGGACTCTCAAGAGTCTTCTCCAACACCACAGTTCAAAAGCATCTATTCTTCAGTGCTCAGCTTTCTTCACAGTCCAACTTTCACATCCATACATGACCACTGGAAAAACCATAGCCTTGACTAGACGGACCTTTGTTGGCAAAATAATGTCTCTGCTTTTGACTATGCTATCTAGGTTGGTCATAAGTTTCCTTTCAAGGAGTAAGCGTCTTTTAATTTCATGGCTTCAGTCACCAGTAAATACTAACAGACATTTAAGGTGTTTGGGTAGGTTTTTCTCAGCTGTCCAGCTGTACTGCACCACCCTGTATCCTTTTACTAAAAGGATACTAAAGCACTTTTCAGATACAGTACATTAAACTAGGTGTTGAACTACATTTGACATTCCTAAAAGGAAAGATCACATGGTAGACAGAGCCGTGGACTTCAGTAGAAGCAGAGGAAGGAAAGACTGAGGTCGCGGTTGCCTTGAGCTCAGTTTTTTCATCTATCACTTGAATACCAGGCACTGCTACAGACTTTGAGGAGCTACACATAAACAAGCCAGACATCCTCTGTAACCATGATGCTTGTGTTCCATTTGGTGAGCTAGACAATCGATCAATGAATTAATGATCAAGATTCAGACAGCGATCAGTGCTATAAGGAAAAGAAATCAGGGTGTTCTAACAGAGTAGTGAGGGACAGGGTGGCCAGGAAAGACTGTCTGGGGAGATGACACGTAAGCAGAGGCCAAAATGACACACGGGAGCAGTGCTGTCCCAACGCAGGGAGAGTGACCCAGCAAAGGCCTTTAAGCTGCAGGGAGCTCAACACATTTGTGAGGAATGGTGGGCAGGCCATTGTGATGGGGACCTGATGAAGGACACTGGAATTAAGAGGGTGGGTCAGAGGTGCGGGCCCAGGGGAGGAGCTGGGCTCCAGTTTCACTGAAGGCTGGGCCCTCACTGCGCTGATGCCGGGAGCACCCGCACGTCCTCTGCCTGCTCCTCGGCTGTAGTTTCAGGTCCATGTTTGCTCCTCTCTCCTGTGCTCACTGCTGTTCTGGGACCCCCTTATCTTTCAAACAGAAGGACTTCGTGTCTTTGCCGGATTATTTAGAGAAAACATATACCTTGTGTTTTGCATTAGTCCTTCCTTACAAAGAATACTTGGTCCTCATGTGTGGTTATTTTGTAACAAATGATGTACTAGTTATGGCGCTGAAATCTGAATGTGAGAAGCTGTATTTTTCATCTCTTATGGTGCTGGTGCCAGGGTCAACTTGTCCATGTGCTATGGCCCACAATATTTAAAATATGCAGATATTTTGATTTATTTTAAAAATCAGAAGAAAAAAATGAACTTTTAGGTTAGAGAATACAAGTATTATTGATATATTTATTTTCAGCCAATGCAATTATAAAATATAACTTAATATAGTTTTATGAAGGAAAAGGCCCATGAAGGCTGTGTCTAGGGTCCTTCAAAGTCATAATAAAAGCAGCATGTGTTTACATGATAACAGACACTAAGGGGCTGTGTACTCCAGTACAATTATTATTCTCACAGAAACACGTTATCGTGTTCACTCTAGTTTAATGATTGAATAGACTCTAGACTATTTGAATGTGTGTGTGTGTGCATGCATGGGTGCTAAGTCACTTCAGTCAGGTCCAACTCTTTGTGACTCCATGGACCATAGCCCACCAGGCTCCTCTGTCCATGGGATTCTCCAGGCAAGAATACTGGAGTGGGTTTCCATGCTCTCCTCTAGGCAAATTCCTGACCCAGGGATCGAACCCACATCTCTTGCGTCTCCTGCACTGGCAGGCAGGCTCTTCATCACTAGCGCTACCTGGGAAGCCTGTGTGTATCCTGGAAGCTATAAATAAATAAATATTTATAATATATATATCTACCACTGTTCTATGATAGTGTATGAAATATATACATAGTTACAAGTATATAAATGGAAGACTTTAAAGTCTAGATTAAAGATGAAATAATGTTTAAATAATTCTTAAGTTATTAATGATAAAATCTTTGCTGTTAAAGTTATTGATAATTATTTTTAGAGAAAACAATATAACCTCACATGCTGAATTTCTATGAAAGTTTTAACATTTAGTGATCTGAAAGTCAAGTTAAAAGTTCAACTTTTTAAACTTGGTTTTAATGGCTAACATATCTGAAGAAGATACTTTACAAAAAAATGTTACATTCCAATGAAATGAGTATATCAAGGGAAATACTTAGGAAATCATACTACTACTCATTTTTCAAATCCATCTACCAATTACCAGATATTTTTTGAAATTCAGCAACTTGGCATTTTCTAGATTTTGACACCTAATCAGAAGTTGTTGCATTGTTATACTTTTAGCAATGAGTTCAAGATCCACTTAAATTTCCAGTTAGAAGACTTTAAAACAGATTAAATCACGTTAGTTTATGTTTTAAAAAAAGGAACGGACATTTATAGATGTCATATTTACATCTGTTATTAAAATGCAGAAAAATCATATATTTTCAAAAATGCCTTCTCTAATTAATTAGTTGCAAAAACAATTTGTGAATCACTCATTGTTAAGCAACCATTGTTGCTTAATCACTCATTGTTACCTCAATGGGCTGGATGAAAACATGTCTTTTTTCAAAAAATATCTACCAGGCGACATTGTGCTGAGACCCACCTACCAGTGCAGAAAAGTCCAGCAAATGTGAAGCCCTTATTTAATATATAAAATAAAAATGTATAACTCAATTTTTATTTCAACAATCACTTTAAGTACTTCAGTGAAATAACTAGTGAATGACTTTGTAAGACAAAAGTTTTTAGATATTGTCTTTCTCATTACAAACTATTTAATGGTTATAATACTGAAAATAATAAATTTAAAAATTCACTTAATGGGACAAGGAAATTGCAACACGTGGCAAAAGGCTGAAAGGAAACCCAAGAGTGATGGGGCAGCGCCGGGTGCCACAGTGTACCCTTGGTGCGCCTCTCACTCATCATACGATGCACGACCTTCCGACATACACGGCGAGTGAGGTGTCAGTGCAAATATCTACATTAACGATCGGTACAACTGAATTTCTCTTCTATTTTTTAGGCAAGAAATGAATATAAATAGGAGACTTAATGTTTTTGCCTTGCACTAAAGTGGATTATTTACCTTTAGAGAACGTTCTGTTAAATTCCCATTGAGTGTTTCTCATCTTTAAAATTTTCTTAAATTCTAGCTATCTTCTCCTAATATATTTACTATGACATCAATTCCTTTTTAAAATTTTAGCCAATCAAAATGTTCTTTTAAAAATAACCATAACAAATAAATATGGAGATTACTGACACTTTCTAAACTGTCTGTGCCATTTGTTAAGATACTTTTTGGGGTTTCTAATATCAGTTGAAATTAATCATAGAGATCAGTTGAAGAAAAAACTCCTTTCTGCAATTAAAAAGCAATTTTCCAAAGACTCCATTCATTATTCAAAAAGAACAAATCTACATTAGCAAAAAATATTCAGGCTATGAAATATGCATATTTTTATTAAGAGTGAACACAGAGAATATAGTCAATATTTTATAAAAACTACGTATAACCTATAAAAATACAGAGTCATATGTTGTACCTATGAAACTAGTATAATACTGTAAATCAAGTATACTTCAAAAGCAAAAAAAAGACTAAGCAAACAAGTTTTGATGTTGAGCAATAGTTATTTTTTCACCTTTTTTTTGTGTTCTATAAAAGTATCACATAATCATATAATCGAAATATACTGTGTGTTTATCAACCCCCACCAAAAATCCAAATATAGAATAGCATTTCTGTGACTTTAGCATTATTAAAGGTCAGAGAAACAAATGTTACTTATGTCAAATTTGAAATTTTAAAAAGTAAAATGACAGTATCTAACTTACCAAAGATTGGAAACCAGAGGGCAAAGAGGGATTAGTATTTCAGAGACAAAATATAGAAAAAGAAAAGAGTACAATAATAGCTAAGATAAAGTCATTCAATTAATAGACTATTTTCAATTCAAAGTCAATTTATAACATCAGTCGCTAGTAATTCAATTCATATTTGAATCAAGTCTAAAATGCAGCTTCAAGTCATATTCCTGAATGTTTTAAGAATTTACCAAGAATCCTTTATGCATTACTGCCTATTACTTTTGTTCAAAATAGGGTGGGGAATGCTTGGGAAAATAAGCCAGTTTTGAAGTAGCATTGTAAAAAAAAATGTTTTAAAAGTAAATGGCTACCAAAAAAAAATTCTATTCAGCTCATCAAATTTGCCTTGGCCTAATCCATATTTACCAACTTACTTCCTCCTAGCTATTTCCATCATTTTCTATCATTAAACTAAGACAGTAGTTCTCAGTCTTGAAACTAGCAGAAATAACCCCCTGAGGGAAGTAATAACTACCTACCTCTTTGACCGCGCCTTCTGTGTCTACTTTGAGGCTTCTTCTTCCTCCTTCTGTCCTCTAAATGTTCCTGCCTGAGATTTGTTCAAGTTTTTACTTTCTGCTCTTCAGACTCTTGCCTCTGATAATCTCATTTACCCTATGATTTCAATGTTGCCTTCCTACAGAAGAATCCCAAATAGATCAGTCTAGCAGAAATTTCTCAGGCTATAGTCTCACATTCCAACCTCCTGCTGGTCTTCTTTGCTACACTCTGTGATCAGTTGCATCCAACTCTTTGTGACTCCATGGACTGTAGCCCACCAGGTTCCTCTGTCCATGGGATTTTCCAGACAAGAATACTGGAATGGGTTGCCATTTCCTTCTCCAGGGGATTTTCCTGGGCCAGGCATCGAACCCCTGTCTCCTCAACTGGCAGGCAGGTTCTTTACACTGAGCCACCTGGGAAGCACTCAGTTCAGTTCAGTTAAGTTGTTCAGTCATGTCCAACTCTTTGCGACGCCATGAATTGCAGCACGCCAGGCCTCCCTGTCCATCACCATCTCCCGGAGTTTATTCAAACTGACATCCATCAAGTCAGTGATGCCATCCAGCCATCTCATCCTCTGTCGTCCCCTTCTCCTCCTGACCCCAATCCCTCCCAGCATCAGAGTCTTTTCCAATGAGTCAACTCTTCGCATGAGGTGGCCAAAGTATTGGAGTTGCAGCTTTTGCATCATTCCTTCCAAAGAATACCCAGGACTGATCTCCTTTAGAATGGACTGTTGGATCTCCTTGCAGTCCAAGGGACTCTCAAGAGTCCTCTCCAACACCACAGTTCAAAAGAAGCACTAGTCTTCTACATTTGGCTAAAATAATTCCTCTTTTCTGTTAGTACTTCTTCTCCTATCTATGTTGCCTTGAGGCTCAGAGCTCTTTGGATTATATGCTTCCTCGCTTACTGTTCCACCTCTCCTATTATTATTTGCACTACTTTCAGTAACATCTTAACTAGTCTCCTTGCTTCCAACTGAGGAACATGTCAAGTTGAATCATCATTCTAAAGCATGGCTTTAATCATGTTTCATATCATCTTTAAAAATCTTCATTTGCTTCCAATTTATTTAGTTGGCCGCTCAGTCTTGTCCAATTCTTTGCAACCCCATGGGCTATAGAGCCCACCAGGCTTCTCTATGCATGGGATTCTCCAGGCAAGAATATAGGAGTAGGCTGCCATTCCTTCTCCAGGGATCTTCCCAACCAAGGATCAAACCTGGGTCCCCTGCATTGGCAAGTGGCTCCTGCATTTCAGACAGATTCTCTACTACCTGAGGCACCAAGGAAGCCCAATAAAAATTTACTGCTATCTTTTTTAGTCTTTTTGTTGTACTCAATTGTGTCCAACTCTTTGTGACCCCATGGACTGTAGCCTGTCAGGCTCCTCTGTCCATGGGATTTCCCAGGCAAGAAAATTACAGTGTTGTGTTAGTTGCTTAGTTGTGTCCGACTCTTTGTGAACCCATGAACTATAGCCCATCAGGCTCCTCTGTCCATGGGATTCTCCAAGCAGGAATACTGGAGTGGGTTGCTATTCCCTTCTCCAGGGGATCTCCCTGACCAGGAATCAAACCCAGGTCTCCTGCATTGTAGGCAGATTCTTTACCAACAGAGCTATCAGGGAAGTCTAAGAATATTTATAAAAAATGTTCAAATTCCTCAGTCTGCTATTCAAGAATTTAATTATCCATCATACTTTTCTTGACTCACTGTCTATCATCCTATAATTTATTTCTTATACACTGAATCTGAATTTTATTACCTAATATTTCCTAAATGTAACATGCAGTTTCTTTTTTTTTTATTTTATTTTTAAACTTTACAATATTGTATTGGTTCTGCCATATATTGAAATGAATCCGCCACAGGCATACACGTGTTCCCCATCCTGAACCCTCCTCCCTCTTCCCTCCCCATGCCATCCCTCTGGGTCGTCCCAGTGCACCAGCCCCAAGCATCCAGTATTGTGCATTGAACCTGGACTGGTGACTCATTTCATATATGATATTATACATGTTTCAATGCCATTCTCCCAAATCATCCCACCCTCTCCCTCTCCCACAGAGTCCAAAAGACTGTTCTATACATCTGACTTCACCTTGGCTGATACCACGTTGCTGATATCATGAAAGCCTAGTTCAAATTAAACCTTTTCCAAGATGCCTTACCTGATAACTCTAGCTAGCTGAGATCTCCCATTGATTTATTCCTAAAGCCACTGTGATGCAATGGGAAGGGTACGTGCTTTGGAATTCTTTACATCTAGGTTCCAAAGTCATTCTGTTAGTTTTGTGACAATAGGAAAGTCATGGTTTTTAAATATATAAAATGAGAATAATACAGCTTACCAAGAAGTTCAAAATAAATCTTGTGTGGTATAATTGATGCCACCAGGAGAGAGTCCAATTCAGTAGCTAGAAGCTTCTCAATAAACCTGAGAAGGTAAAATTTTTATTTATTAACATATATCAAACACCAATGGAGGACTAGGCACTTTAAATTACAGGGTGATTAGCCAGATAAACACAGTCCCTGCTTTCACGGAGCCAACAATCTGAATTCACCTCAGCCCAGAGTATGTCCTTTACTTTAAAGACTCAGAAATGACCTGGGGAATTGATTAGGTTAATGCATATTATACTTACTAACAGCACCCTTAACACAGATGTATAAAACCAGAATAAACAATTTATTTATGCTGAAAGTCTTAACTGTCAAACAAACTGACCCCTCATCATGATCTAACCAGGTAGCTGTATGGAATCAGAATGAGAAGGGGAAGATTCAGATATTTGACAAACTTGGGTTCTCACAGCCAGGTGGGCCAATCTCTAAAATGGGAAGAGAGACTTCCTTTCTTAATACAGGTGTGTATTGGGAGATGGTGGTCTAGTGGTTAGGACTCTGCACATCCACTGCATGGGGGCAAAGCTTGGGTCCCTGATCATGGAACTAAGATCCCGTCCCACAGCAGCCAAAAAAGAGAAACAACAACAACAAAAACCCCACAAGAGATGATACCTCAAATCCAAGAGAAGCTACAGAATGATACACCTCTCCTACCTTCCTCAATTTCTAAAGAATTTGCAGAAGAGGTTCACAAATATTCTTACGGATCTTAAAGTTAGGGATGGAAAAGCCTGCCACAGATCTCTGCAATTAAGGATTATCTTATGATGGGGCTGGAGGCTATGTTGAGAGAAGTGGATAGAACTCTCAACCAAATTCTGAGCAGAACTTATGAATCCTCACAAGGCAAAGATAAATCACTCAATTAAAAAATGATGAACTCAACTGAGTATATGATATTAGGCAAAACAGCAGCTCAGAGTCAAAGATGAGATTTAAGCCAAAAGAAAATCATTATGGTAGTCTTATAAAATTATGTGTCTGGTAATATATTACCTGGGCTTCACTGGTGGCTCAGCAGCCAAGAATCTACCTGCCAATGCAGGAGATGGGTGTTTGATCCCTGGGTCAAGAAGATCCCCTGGAGAAGGAAATGGCAACTCACTCCAGTATTCTTGCCTGGAAAATCTCATGGACAGAGGAGCCTCGCAGGCTGCAAACCATGGGGCTGCAAAAAGTTGGACACCACTTAGCAACTAAACCACCTCAATACATTATCTAAAGTTCTCGAAGGCTGATACCAGGCCTGGTTTGGCTTTCTGTTAGAATACCATACCCAATAAATAATATGCTTTGCATCAATATTTAAGAAAGGAATAAATGACCCATCTTTATCTACACATCAGGTAAACTGCTTATAAGAGACATCTTTGGTGACTGGAAGAGGACACTGAAGTAGGCTTTAGGTGGCATGAGACTTAAGTAGTATGAGGCTGGCACCAGCAGGGAAGTTTAAATCTTATCCCTAACCTCCCCCTATTCCTTTGATATTCAAGTGTCCATTAAAAGAGAGATTCCCCAAGACATATTGGCTGGGTGGACAGTAAACTGCCAGGCGCCTCTGTCCATGGGATTTTCCAGGCAAGAATACTGGAGTGGGTAGCCAATACCAGGGGATCTTCCTGACCCAAGAATCAAACCAGGGTCTCCTTCATTGCAGGCAGATTCTTTACTGTCTGAGTCACCAGGGAAGCCCAATAAAATGGAAAATTAGTCAAAACAGCTTTAACAAAGAACACTTCTCTGAGCTTTGTCCATATGCACTCTACAGGCCTTTTGGCCCCTCACAACACTGTGGAGTGCATAGTAACCACGATAAACTGTTAATTATTATTATTATTTATCTACTCATCACTAGGTTCATTCCAAAAACTGTATGAGGTGGCCAGAACACACACAGAAAGATAACAATAAAAAGAACAGCAAAAACCAAAACATACAGAAGGAAGTCAAAGTCAATGCTGAACATAAGGAAAAGGAATTAAGCTCCAACCATGGGTAGTATTCATATAGAGAACGCAGACTTTTGGAATCTGTATACTTGCTATAAACGGATAAGAGTGACACTGACGTTTCTTACAATGCATTTGAACTTTACAGGTAGAGCCTGATTTTCTTGGGAAATTTTAAGTTTCTTAAAAAGCATCTTTAGGGAAAGAAGCCTTTCTTTAGGGTATACTGTCAGATTTCCTTAGGCCTAAGCCCACAGTACTTTGCTGGTTTAAAAACTGCTACCTGAGATTTCAATTTCTCTAGAATGCTCCTTAAGTGAATTTTCATTTTTAATTTATCTTTACACTATCTCAATCTTTTTTGCCCTTTCTTCCTTCTTTCCCTCTCTCCCTTCTACCTTCCTTCCTTCCTTTAACAATCTAATCTTGATGCTCACTTAAGACAGTTATTCAAAGGATAGTCTTTGGCTTTTCTGGTATTGTTATTTAAACAGGACATACCCAATGTGCTTATAAGTGGCTCAGATGGTAAAGAATCTACCTGCAATGCAGAAGAGCTGGGTACAATCCCTGGGTTGGGAAGCTCCCCTGGAGAAGGGCATGGCAACCCACTCCAGTATTCTTGCCTGGAGAATTTCATGGACAGAGGAGCCTGGTGGGCTACAGTCCACGGGGTCACAAAGAGTTGGACGTGACTGAGCGACTAACACACACACACTAATTTGTTTATATTTTTAAAAAAATTAACAAGAAGGAAATCATACCAAACCACTGAAAGTAATAAAACTTGAAATATAAAATGTTTTATACAACTTCCATAGAAAAAGTTGGTGGTAGAATCTCTGTGAACCATCTGGAGTTCAGGAGTTTGACAGCATGCATATTTTCGAGCTAATGAAGGCAGGCACACACAACTGCACTGGTAGGTACTCACTAAACGTCATGCTTCTAGGACTGGAGAATAAAGTGTGCTTCCTGGAATATTGTAGTGGTTTTCTTTTTCACTTAAAAAATGATACCATATAGAATGTAGTTCATAAAAGTATCAGACTGGTAGTTCTGCAGCCCCATTTTTCTTCCTGCAAAGCAACAGCAACAGAGGCAGGGATATTACAAATGTGCTGAAATATTTTTAGTAATGGGACTTACTTGGGGCATTATAGGAGAATTTTCCACAGTTTATTGTGATCCACACAGTCAAAGGCTTTGGCATAGTCAATAAAGCATAAATAGATGTTTTTCCGGAACTCTCTTGCTTTTTCAATGATCCAGCGGATGTTGGCAATTTGATCTCTGGTTCCTCTGCCTTTTCTAAAACCAGCTTGAACATCTGGAAGTTCACGGTTCACATATTATTCAAGCCTGGCTTGGAGAATTTTGAGCATTACTTTACTAGCATGTGAGATGAGTGCAATTGTGCGGTAGTTTGAGCATTCTTTGGCATTGCCTTTCTTTGGGATTGGAATGAAAACTGACCTTTTTCAGTCCTGTGGCCACTGCTGAGTTTTCCAAATTTGCTGGCATATTGAGTGCAGCATTTTCACAGCATGCCAAAGCCTTTGACTGTGTGGATCACAATAAACTGTGGAAAATTTTGAAAGAGATGGGAATACCAGATCACCTGACCTGCCTCTTGAGAAACCTATATCAGGTCAGGAAGCAACAGTTAGAACTGGACATGGAACAACAGACGGGTTCCAAATAGGAAAAGGAGTACGTCAAGGCTGTATATTGTCACCCTGCTTATTTAACTTGTATGCAGAGTACATCATGAGAAATGCTGGGCTGGAGAAAGCGCAAGTGGGAATCAAGATTGCTGGGAGAAATATCAATAACCTCAGATATGCAGATGACACCACCCTTATGGCAGAAAGTGAAGAGGAACTAAAAAGCCTCTTGATGAAAGTGAAAGAGGAGAGTGCAAAAGTTGGCTTAAAGCTCAACATTCAGAAAATGAAGATCATGGCATCTGGTCCCATCACTTCACGGGAAATAGATGGGGAAACAGTGGAAACAGTGTCAGACTTTCTTTTTTGGGGCTCCAAAATCACTGCAGATGGTGATTGCAGCCATGAAATTAAAAATGCTTACTCCTTGGAAGGAAAGTTATGACCAACCTAGATAGCATATTGAAAAGCAGAGACATTACTTTGCCAACAAAGGTCTGTCTAGTCAAAGCTATGGTTTTTCCAGTGGTCATGTATGGATGACCACTGTGAGAAAGCCTGGACTGTGAAGAAAGCTGAGCACTGAAGAATTGATGCTTTTGAACTGTGGTATTGGAGAAGACTCTTGAGAGTCCCTTGGACTGCAAGGACATCCAACCAGTCCATTCTGAAGGAGATCAGCCCTGGGTGTTCTTTGGAAGGAATGATGTTAAAGCTGAAACTCCAGTACTTTGGCCACCTCATGCGAAGAGTTGATTCATTGGAAAAGACTCTGATGCTGGGAGGGATTGGGGGCAGGAGGAGAAGGGGATGATGATTCATGGGGTCTCAAAGAGTCAGACACGACTGAGCAACTGAACTGAACTGATAGGAGAAGGCAATGGCAACCCACTCCAGTACTCTTGCCTGGCAAATCCCATGGATGGAGGAGCCTGGTAGGCTGCAGTCCATGGAGTCACTAGGAGTCGGACACGACTGAGCGGCTTCACTTTCACTTTTCACTTTCATGCATTGGAGAAGGAAATAGCAACCCACTCCAGTGTTCTTGCCTGGAGAATCCCAGGGACAGGGGAGCCTGCTGGGCTGCCGTCTCTGGGGTCGCACAGAGTCGGATACGACTGAAGTGACTTAGCAGCAGCAGCAGCAGGAACTTATAAGCACGTCAAAATTTTTACATAAATCAGGTTGTTGTTGCATCTGAAAGGCAGTGGTAGGAGATAAATGAATAAATTCACAAGAAGTGCACGTAGTTTGGCAAGTCACTTATGGCTCCTGGAAATTTCATTTTTAATAAGGCACAAAGATTATTTAAAATGGTTATTCATTGCAGGGGTTTCCCTGGTAGCTCAGCTAGTAAAGAAAGCAATGCAAGAGACCCGAGTTGGATTCCTGGGTCAGGAAGATCCCCTGGAGAAGGGACAGGTTGCCCACTCCAGTATTCTTGGACTTCCCTGTTGGCTCAGATGGTAAAGAATTTGACTGCAATGCAGGAGACCTGGGTTTGATCCCAGGGTTGAGAAGATCCCTTGGAGGAGAGCATGGCAACCCACTCCAGTATTCTTGCTTGGAGAATCCCTATGGACAGAAGAGCCTGGAGGGCTATAGTCCATGGGGTTGCAAAGAGTTGGACACGACTGAACCACTAAGCACAGCACACTCATGCGAGAGGGCCACATAACAGAAGATAACGGGATCTCCAATAGATGTGCTCCTGGAAAACAGGTGTCTACACTGGCTGGTCATGGCACCACCCTTCTATCTTAGAAGACCTTAAATTGTTACTATTATTCTTCTATACTTTCTGTTATTCAGGGGTAGACTTTATTTTCTAAAAGTCACGGGATAAATGTATGTCTCCTAGATCACAGAGAAGATGCTTAAGCTTTTCCCACAATTATTAACTGCTTTGTTAGCACAGCTGGCTATAAGTGGGGGTGAAGGGTAGGGGTGGTCTACAATAGTCCTGTTTTAAAGGAATAAGATATAACATAGGTTAAGATTTGATGATGAAATTTCATTTGTCAGTTTAGAGGATGGCTGAAAGGCAGTCTTGTGAGGGTTATGATAATAGAGCACTATTAAAGTAGAAAAAGGAATCCTGGAAACACCCCTTGATTTGGGATGGGTCACCAAAAGGATGTACTCTAGCAGTAATGGCAAATCAGAAGTAGTAAATCTTTAAATGACCTGGAGCTCAGCTTTGAGTCATCACCAGATGAGATAATTTCAGAGTGCTAGTGCTTCCAGAAGCAGGAAAAAGCAATTACAACCCTTTGGGCAGGAATCTAGTGTCATCCTGGGCCTCCACTTATTTCTAAAAGTTATTTTGCAAATCAATGTTAGGTAAACAAAAATAAATAACCAAGAGTTTAAAGAGACAAAAAGACGGGAATCAAATGTAATAAGAATGCAAATAGACACATGAGGGGTTCAAAGACTGGCATTATCAGACACATTTAAATAACACCTATGACTTTCAAGGAGATAAGCAAGAAGACTGAATTTTAACAGGTATTTAGATACCAAAAATAGGATAATTTCACATGAATTTATGTATGAATGAATGGATTTATTAATATCTTGGACTCAGCTTAAGAAAGATATGTCAGGAAAAAAATACCTAGCAGAAAGTATGAAAAAATAAAAATTTGGTAATACATGAAAAATGTCAATAGGCAAGGAGGGCACAGTGATAAGGTCTAAGATATACATAATTAGAATCCAAGAAAGGAGAGAAAGGGGAAGGAGCACTATTTGAAGAGATAATGGCTAAAAACATTTCTAAGATGACAAAAAATATTATGTAGCAGATTCAAGAGCACTTACAAACTGCAAGAAGAATAAAAAGAAGTTCTCACCTAGGTGCAACATAATAAAATTGCAGAATATTAAAGGAAAGGGAAACCTTAAGAATAAGGGGGGTAAATAGGGTTCAAATTACTTTCAAAATAAATGACAATTAGACTGAGTTGGTTTCGTCAGAGCAATGGAAGAATATATTCCAAGTGTTGAAAGAAAGTAGTGCCAAGTAGGAATTCTCTATGCAGCAAAAAATCCTTCAAATAGGAAGCTGAGCAGAAAAGATCATTTAACAAAATCCTATACTTCTTCATAGTAAAACATTCAAAACGAGGAATAGAAGTTTACTTTTTTAACTCGATAAAAGTCATCTGTGAAAACACATAGCTAACAGCATACTTAAGGCTGAAAGATTGAATTGTCCCCCCATGATTAGAATCCAGACAAGGATATCTGTTCTCACCACTTTTATTCAATACTATACTATAGGCTCTAGTCAGGGCAATTAGACAAAAAGAAAAAAAAGAATAAAGAAGGCAAAATAAACCAAAAGGTATCCAGATTAGAAATTAAGAACTAAAATTGTCTCTATTTGCAAATGACCTGATCTTGCATATGAAAAATCCTGAGAGGGGAAAAAAATGCATCCTCAAATCTATTAGAACTAACAATTCAGTTCGGCAAGGTTGCGGGATACAGAATCAATATACAAAAAATCAATTTAATTTATATACACTAAAAATGAATAATTCAAAAATGAATTTAAGAAAATAATTCCATTTGCATTAGCATCAAAAAGGATAAAGTACTTAGTAATAAATTTTTAAAAAGTAGTACAACATTTATAATCTGAAAACCACAAAACACTGATGAAAGAAACTAAAGAAGACCTAAATAAAGGGAAAGATATCCCATGTTCATAGATTGGAAGATTTAGTATTTTTAAAAGGACAATATTCTCCTCTTAACTGAACCAAGCTTAAGTGAAATCCCTATCAAAATCTCAGTTGGCTCCTTTGCAGAAACTGACAAACTGATCTTAAAATTCAAGAGGAAATTAAGGGGATACAGAATAGCTTAAACAAACTTTAAAGAAAGGACAAAGCTGGAGGACTCACAATTCCCAATTTCAAAACTAACTAAAAATTTACAATAATAAAAAGAGAACAGGCATACGAAAAATAGAGCTCAATGGAACAGAATTGGAAGTCAAGAAGTAAATTAGTGGTCAACTGATTTTTCACAATGATGCCAAAATAATGCTATGGAAACAAAAGTCTTTTCAATACATAATGCTAGGACAATTGAATATATATATGTAAAAAAATGAAGTTGGACTCTTTTCACATGATATATAAAAATGTGTTATTGACTTAAACGTTAATAAGAGCTAAAACTCTAAAACTGAGAAGAAAACATAGGAGTATATATTTGTGACATCAGCTGTCTTAGATATGATACCAATAGCATGTGTCAAAAAAATTGGACTTTATCTAAGCTTACATTGTGATTTAAAATATCATCAGAAGTGAGAAGAAAACCCACAATGGGACAAATGAACCAACTGAAAAAAAAAAAAAAGAAGACAAATGAACCAAGTGAAAAATGGGGAGGGGATCTGAAAAGACATATCTCCAAAGAAGATATATAAATGGTCAGTTGGTGCATGAAAAGATGTTCAACACTGTTAGCCATTTGGGCAGTGAAAATCGAAACCATAATGAGATACCACATGGCACCCACTGGAATGTCTATACTCAAAAGACAGAAAATAACAAGTGTTAGTCAAAATGAGGAGAAACTGGAAACTTTGTATACTGCTGGTGTAGACACTTTGGAAAATATTCTGGCAGTTCCTTAAATGATTAAACATATTTACCAAATAACTTTGCAATTTCAAAGAGAATTGAAAACATATGTCCACACAAAAACTTGTAGGCAAATGTTCACTGTGGCACTATATGCAATAGCCAAAAAGTGGAAAAAAATCCAAATATCCATCAAGTGATGAACGGATAAACTGTCCATATAAATGCTACAACATGTATGAACCTTGAAAATGTATGCTAAGTGAATGAAGCCAGTCATAAAAGACCATATACAACAACTGTGTTGGGACTGCTGAATCCTGGCCACTAGACCACCAGGGAGTGTCCAACTATGTTGAGATACAGGTCACATATCACACAATTCACCACTTAAAATGTACAGTTCAACAGCTATTAATATATGCACAGATCTGTACAACCAACATTACAATTAATTCTAGAACATTTTTATCACACCCTGAAGAATCTCACGCCCATTAGCAATTATTTTCCATTTTACCCCAAGCCAAGTGGTCCTATGTAACCACTAATCTACTGTCTATCTCTACAGATTTGCTTATTCTGGACATTTCATATAAAAGTGTTTGATATCCTTGCATTGTTTGGAAAGATGGTTAAAATTAAATTATTTATTTATGCTGTAATCTCTGATACAATCACTAAAAGAATACTAAAAATGTGCATTATTCTCAAGTTAATAAAGCAGAAAACAGATGGCACATTCAAGCTGGGTAATTTGAAGAGAGTTTAATAAAGGAGCTCCTTATTAAGATGTGACTAAGTTTAAACAAGACAAAACAAAATATAACAAAAGGAGCTAGTGGAGAACTCCATTGTGTGAAGATCTAACCGAGTTTTTACTCAGCTTGCAAGCTGACAAATTATCCTGCTAGTTTCAAGGATCCTGGCAGAAGACACAAAACTCCTGGGTCAGAGACAAAGGACAGTTTGTCACTCACAGCAATAGCAGTAGCCAAAGTATCAGCATTTGTGCAGTTTTCTGAGCTTGAAATTCCCATAGGATTACATAAAGAGGTCAGGTAACACTTACACATGCAGTGGATTGCATTGCAAGAGAGGAACCATGCCACCTGACAGGAGAGAAAGGGAATAAACATCCCAATTTCATATTCTTCCCACTGTTCAGTTTCTTACTGGTTTCTTCCATTGAACAAAACCAACCAGAAGTCAGAAAGCAAGGAAGCCCTTTGATGTCATCCATAAACGTGACCTTCCTTGGGACCCAGGGCAGGGTGGGGAAAGATGGAAAATGAATCAATCAGGTACAAAAAATGGATAAGCAGAAGGAAAAACATGAAGTAATACAAAATAATTCAAGAGATGAAAGAAGGGGAAAAGAAACACAGAAATGGTTAGATAAGAAGACAGAACTTATTAGGATAGACATTTAACACAAAATATTCTTCAATTAAAAGCAATGATCATCTACTTGGATAAAAAAAAATTGGCTAAGAGACCTAATCATATGTCATAAAAGACACATAAAACGGAGATAAAAAATGCTGACACAAAGTATGGAAAACAGATGTACTATAAAACATCAGCCAAACTGTATGAATATCAAAGGAAAACTTTAAGGCAGAAAAGTTAATAGAGGTAAAGGAGAACAGCTCAAATGTTCAATGTTTCAATTTACCAAAAAGACCTACTAGTTCTAAATTTGTAAAATTATATACTAAAACTAACTTCTAAAAATTTAGCCTTAAAACATATAAAGCAAAATAAGAGTTAAAAAAATCCACATAGTGGGAGATTTTAATATATATCTCTCAGAATACAGTAGAATAAATAAATAAAAAGTCACTATGAATACAGAGAATTTAAACAACATGGTTGGCACACTGAAATGAAAACACCTTCTTTTCAACCATACGCATACTATTATAAATGTTGACCACATGCTTGGCCAAAAAGCAACTTTCAAAGGACTGAAATCACATAGAGTATTATCCATGACAACAAATAAATTAAATTATATTAAAAAAAAGAACAAAAGAAAAAGACAGCTAGAAAAAACTCTATCACAATGTAAAATACATTGAAATGAATAATAATCAAAACATAACTCACTGAAACTTGAAAGATACAGCTATGGTCATACTTGAGAGGAAACATATGTTTTTAAATGTGAATATCAGAAAATATGAAAAGCTAAATATCAATGAGCTATAAGCATCCACATAAAAAATTTAGGGAAAACAAAGGATGGCAAATAAACCCAAAGAAAGTAGAAGAGGGGAAAAAGAAAAGATTAGAATAGAAATAAGACAGCACACAGACAACAAAGTCATTCCTGAAAAGCTTTAAAATTCATAAATTCTGGTGAATATCATCAAAAAGAAAAGAGAGAAAGCACAAATAGCTAATTTAGGACTAAGGAATAGGCCAATACAATACATCCTTTAGGTATTAAACAATTAAGAAGAAAATATGAATAATTTTCTGCTAAAATGTTTCCCTGATGGCTCAAGCAATAAAGAATTCACCTGCAATGAAGCAGAAGCAGGAGACGTGGGTTTGACCCTTGGGTCAGGAAGATCCCCTGGAAGAGGAAATGGCAACCAACTCCAGTATTCTTACCTGGAAAATCCTATGAACACAGGACCCTGGAGCATGGGGTCACAAAGAATCAGACACGACTAAGCAACTGAACATGTAAAACATTTAAAAATTTAGATGAAAGAGAAAAATTCTTATAAAATGCTGCTTGTCAAAATTGACATTAGAAGAAATAAGAATATTAGATTAAGAATACTTGAGTAGTCCTGTAATTATTAAGAACAGTTTCTCAAAAAATATCAGTGATGTCTAAGATATAAGACAGAATGGGAGAACAGATTTACAAGACATTAAAAAAGAAGCCCATAACAAGAATATAACTAGAATAAGAAAAAGACAGACAACTAATCATAAACGGGCAGGAGAACTGGTACTTAGCAAAAGAGAAGTCCAAATGGCAAATAATCACGTGAACAAGTGCTCAACCTCATCAGTCATCAAGAAAAGTCAAATTCCACCATGAGGTATTTCTGTACATACACCAGAATGTCTATTGTACAAATTCAAGGATGTGAACAACTGGGGAAACATGCATTGCTGGTGTGCTGAAAATTGCTACAGTTAATTTGAGAAACTGTCAGTATCTAACAGGAGAGGAGCATAGACACAGCATGACCTCACAATGCCAGTTCTGTATACATGCTCCACAGAAATGCATGCACACCACCAAGAGAAGGGTGTAAAATGTTCACTGCAACAGTACTGCTGTTGCTGCTGCTAAGTCGCTTCAGTCGTGTCCGACTCAGTGCGACCCCATAGACGGCAGCCCACCAGGCTCCCCCGTCCCTGGGATTCTCCAGGCAAGAACACTGGAGTGGGTTGCCATTTCCTTCTCCAATGCATGAAAGAGAAAAGTGAAAGTGAAGTCGCTCAGTCGTGTCGGACTCTTAGCGACCCCATGGACTGCAGCCTACCAGGCTCCTCCATCCGAAACAGTCTAAAGCTGGAAATAACCCAGATGCTTATCAGTAGTAGAATGTATATATAAACTGTGGTATTTACATACAATTGAAGAGTTAGAAAAACTAGAGAAACTTGTAAAAGCATGGAAGAATAAACAAAATAAACAAAAGTATGGAAGCATATAGTAAACAATGGGTGAAGGGAACCACCAAGTCAAGCACAAAAGGGTCCTACAGCATGATTCTATCTACATAAAGGTCCAAACCAGACAACCTACTCTATTGTGAGTAGGGATGGATACTTACGGTTAAACTATGAGTTTACTATGATTACTTGGAAAAATCTGGATTGGAGGGCGGGGCTTTGGGATGACTGACAATAATGCATTTCATCATCTGACATGAGTGTTTGCCTTATGATAAATCATCACACAGTTCTGTTTGTGACCTTCTTTTCTGTACATGGGCTATCTTTCCCAATATAAAGGGTTAAGCAATTTGATTGGTTGAGAAAGGGAGAGAACAAAGCAAAGAGGTCACATTTTCCTTAGGGGTAGGAAGGCTAGGATTCCTAGAGAGAGACCAAGGGGCAGAAAAGGCTTACAGTAGGGGAGGGGCCAGGAGACAAACTGCTTATCCTTTACCATTTTACAGGCTCAAGTCAAAAATGAACAGCCGCTAGGGGAGGACTGGCTCTGTGGTGACAAGGTACCTGCTTTACTGTTTCAGATATCTTCATTAGTTATGGGAAGGAAAATCTCTTTTGAACTTCCCTTTTCACAGAAAAATGCCTCTGTATTCTCTTAGGCTGTACTAGGTCTTATAGTATTCTGCACCTTTTATATTGCATAGTTCTTTATTCAGAATCTTTTTTTTTTTTTAATCTCTTGGATACAAAAGCTAGTTCTTTTGTTGGCTTGCTTCAAAAATGTGAATGAGGTAACTGTATCATTCTTGATATAGATCCTCAAGGTGTCTGGGACTAAATTCAATATTTAATGTCAATCTACAAGACAATACTATTTAAGTTATCATTCCTCAGAGATTTGTTCTTTTCCTTTTTGCCCCCTCCCCCACCCCCCGCCATTACTACAGGTATAACAAGTTTTACTCATGGGGGTTAGAGGAGGAGTATAAAGCCTGCAAATGGATACTCCCTGGATTCCCACTAAATGAGAAAATGCCCAGAGAGGGGAGACACAATTGAGATCTCATTCCAACCACTGAATATTCTTTCCTGAGGTTAAAATTTTATGCTGGTAAGTGGAGCAGTATACACTACTGGGAAATAGTATTTCCAGTGATTCCAAAGATATAGTTTCCACCTACTCTTTCCTCTGGCAAAAAAAGACAGCCTGCTCTCTCTTTCTCTGTATGAGACAGAAAGACAAAGAGAGAGTTGTTGAGTAGGGAGGGGACAAACCTCAGCCACTGATTCACTCTCCTGTTAGAATGTTCAAACTATATCATTTTCAGAAAGGAGCAATGACTGCCTTCAGGACTTTTGGATGAAAATAGGAATGATTGATGATGATGATGATGAAAATATATTTCTTTCTTTATGTTTTTAGCTCAAGTTATCTGCAAATACATGCTTCTTTTTTATTTTGCTGGAAAGACTTCAACATATCTGTACGTTTTTACATTAAACTCTCTTGAAATCCACATAGAATCCAGACCATCCTTCAGGGAATAGGATGTGAATGAGGGCTTTGCCTGGCACACAGCACCAATATGTTAGCTATCATCATGATTAGTATTACTAATTTTATCCCTCAGGGGACCTACCACTTGGTCTGGGCTTAGCCATTGCATTGCATAAAGTGTCCTGGAGACCACTCTTGATGTGTAATCCAGGTCAACACTGCTATTTATTGGGTTTTAATTTTGACGTGAGCAAAACTTGGATTCTGTAAGCTCTTTGACTCAAAATTTTGTGCCTCTGTGAAGTACTACAGATTTCTCACAGGCTGGGGAATTAGCAAACCCTGGGTGTCGGCAGTGGTTGGTGCCATGGTGTGTGTGTGTGGGGTGCTGGGATGGTGGGGGACACACAGATATGGAGCAGGGGGGGTTGCCAGTTTCTTTAGAAGGCAGTGTTTGCCTTTCCCTGGGCAGAGGTTGTGAAGGTTAAGAAAACCTGGTTAACAGAAGCCAGGGACAGATGTTACCTAATTTGGTCAAAGAACAAAGAGTGTATAAAACATTTGGAAATCCCGAACAGTGCACTGGGATGGGGCACTTACTGGAAGGGCAGAAACAGATTTACCACCCAGAATTCAGAGTAGGGCGACTGCATCTCAGGTGAGCATAATGTAATTACCACTTCAAACAGTCTGGATTTGGGGCATGGAATCTTTTGGGTCGGAAGCTTCACTGCACTAGTTCACTAGCCCTGTATTGTCCCAGGTACTCCATGACTTTGAGCCTCAATTCCCTTATCTGTAAAACGGGGTAAACATCTAATTTATGGGGCCGTTGTGAGGTAGAACAGGACTAGGTAGAGTGGGGACCCATTAGATGAGAGCTGCTCTTATCAGAAGAAAATGAACAATTTTCCTAATTCCTAAGACGTCAGGTTTACGCATACCTTACTCAGAATTCTCAAACATCTCAGTAGTTTTCGGCACCGATTGTACTGCCTGTTCCCCGTCCACCCCTTCTCCCTCGCCGGCGTCCTCAGCTGCGGAGTGGAAGCAAGAGGCACGTGGGGGAAAGACTGGGACAGACCTGGTCCCCCGCTCTCCTGGCACGGTGGGCCTGTCATGGCGGCCCAGCGACAGCTCTCCGACAGCACAGCAAGAAGAATGAAAAGGTCTCGGGGGTCAGGGCTGCACAGACCCCTGCCCCGCCTGCGCTCTGCCAGGCTAGCCCCGAGGGAGCGCCCGATCACATGGATCCCGCCTCCCGCGACGCGGATCCGCCCCGACCTCGAGCTCAGCCTCGCGCTCCGGCGCCCACCTGGGGAGCCGGCGGCCCGAGCCTCGGGAGCCGGCAGTCAGGGGCGCGGGCCCCCAGCCAGCGCCCACCAGAGCCACGGGCCGCGAGCGGTGCCCGCCCAGCGCCCTCCCCGCCCCCTCCGCGCCTCGCCCGGCCGCCCGCGGCCCCCACCCACCCGCCGCTCCTCCCCTCTCCCCACCCTCCTCCTCCGCCCCCTCCCCTCCCCCGCCGCCTCGCCTACCGCTCGGCCGAGCGTGTGAGCCGCCCGGGTCCAGAGCGCAGGCGGCGAGGCCACCGCACCTGCAGCGCGCTCGGGCTGCCGAACCGGCACCTCGCCTCCCGCCGCCCGATCTCCTTCTCCCCCCGCGCCGGGTCTCTCATGACGCCCGAGTCCCCCGGCCGGCGACAATGACCACTTCCCTGCAAGATGGGCAGAGCGCCGCGGGTCGGGCGGCTGCCCGGGACTCGCCGCTGGCCGCCCAGGTGTGCGGCGCTGCCCAGGGGAGGGGCGACGCCCGCGACCTGGCGCCGGCCCCCTGGCTGCACGCGCGGGCGCTCCTGCCCCCTCCGGACGCGACCCGCGGCTGTGCGGCAGACAGGTAGGCAGCCCTCGGAGGGCGCGGGGGAGTGTCCTGGGTTGGCAGCCGGCGAGGGGTGAGGAGGCGGTCCTAGGGGGTGAGCCATGTGCCCAGAGCTGGGCCAAGTTTGAGAAAGTCTCAGAAGACAATTCCCTTTGAGCTGGCAGGACCTACCGGATGGGCTGGACATTGCGATCTCCCAGCGCCTTATAAATAGCATCACCGATTCACTGAGAGCTCCGGGTCGCTCTCGCCTCTGCCCATCGATGTGAACCAGGAGGCCAAGCTCCAGGCTGACCACCCTCCTTCCTTCTTTACTGCGTTAAAAAACAAAAAAATCCCTTTTATGTATTATAAAAAATCAGAATAAATCAGTTCGCCTCCCACATGGAGTCTTAGAGCGACCCTGGAGAGGCAAAGTACGGATTGACATTTGAGCAGTCTAGCTGTTCAGCAGGAAAGAATAGAGGCTTTAAAGTGTTTCCCAATCTCCATAGCATTCAGCCCTAAGTGCCTGTAGAATTCACAATTTCACACATACTTTAGGAAAGAAAAAGGCTGCAACAATACAAAAATCTATAGTCCTTTATATTCATACATTTAAATGGTATCTTTCTTTTTTTCCTTCAGATTTTCAAAGTGCTTCAACTTCACTGAAGTTAAAATTACTCTGCAGTGGACCAAAGTACATTAATACTAGCAAGTTCTATTCACTTACCTCCTCAAAAACACTGCCTTGCAGTTTAGTATCTATAAGCACTTGAAAAATCAGCAAACTGTGTGTGGGCCACATTGTGAATGAAATTTGAAGTGAGATGAACCACAACTATAATTAATAAACCATAACTTTCAAAAGTGATTAGTAGAATAGAATAGGGATGAGTTCACTAAATGTTTATAGACTGTCAATTTAGTGGATGCAAAACAATGTCTAACTCCTCAGAATGATTTTTACTTCAGTAATTCTGTAGTCTGTATGTCAGTTTCAGGAAAATTATCAGAAGTGCTGGAAATGGGGCTTCCAGGCCTGGTGATTTTTTTTTTTTTTTTTTTAAGGCCAAAAGAAAAGAAAGAAAGGAATGCAAAAGGAGATTGATTTATATCAATTGACATGTTTTATTCTGACCCACAGAAAGTACACCACAGACCTTTCCTGTATACTTTACATTAGTATTGTCACAGAATGGGGCATTCTGGCCTCAACTTTTTAATCCTGACAGCAATTATATTTTACATTCTGTTTTATGTAAATTACATCCTATGTTCTCTCGGTGTAGGAGAAAAAAGAAAGATCTTGATGTTCTGGAAATGCCATCTATTCCAAACCCTTTTCCTGAGCTATGCTGCTCTCCATTTACATCTGTGTTGTCAGCAGGCCTGTTTCCCAAAGCAAATTCAAGGAAAAAACAGGTATGCATTTTAAAATGTTCTAATTAAAAAATCTTAGAAGTTCTATATCCATATAATCTTTAAGATAGTAACTTACAATATTAGCAAAAGATTAGCATGGCCTATTTTAAATACTCTATTAACTGACATAGTTCTTTGCCATTAGTTTCCTTTAGGGTCTCACTTTTTACATCTGTATAATGGGTATGTTAAAACATACCCATCAGGCTTTTGGAATGGATTAAATGAAAGAATATATGTGAAGTACAGAGCCTAGGAGCTATTATTATTCACATTGTAAGTGGAGAGTTATATATGATAACAACTGAGCAATTTTAACTCAGAAATTGGAAGAGCTGGTAGTGATTTAGAGTGAGAAGGGAATTGACTAGTTCCTTTAATACCTTCTTTAATCTTTCATATTTTCAACCCAAGCCAACCTTATTTACTAAAGAAAATTGATAATGGTGAATCTGTGGTGAAAGGTAAATGGAGTTTTGGACCCCACAGGTTTTCTTTCATTTCAGCGAATTCTCAGTTTGGAAGCTTCTGACTGCAGAAGGCAGATGACTTGTAAGTGATGATTAGCTTATGGACTTAATTTTTATGATTTTCTTTCAAGTTTCTAGTGTGGAGCTGACTTGAGCAAATTAAACTTCAAGAACCAAGCAGTGGTGGGGAGATGTATCACAATTATAAAAAAAAAAAGTGTTTCCTAGGTTAATCCCATCTCTTCTGAATATACTTCATTCCAGTCTTGGATCAGCAAACAAAGAGAAGCTTCACTGTGTACCTTGTTCTTGCATGGGTTGTTGTTTGTAGTCGCTAAGTCGTGTCCGACTCTTTGTGACCCCATGTACTACAAATAGCACACAAGGATACCCTGTCTTTTACTATTTCCCAGAATTTGCTCAAACTCATGACCACTGGGGGCTTCCCTAGTAGTTCAGTTGGTAAAGAATCCACCTGCCATGCAAGAGACCCCAGTTCAGTTCCTGGGTTGGGAAGATCCCCTGGAGAAGGGGTAGGCTACCTACTCCAGTATTCTTGGGCTTCCCTGTGGCTCAGCTGGTAAAGAACCCGCCTGCAATGTGGGAGACCTGGATTTGATCCCTGGGTTGGGAAGATCCCCTGGAGAAGGAAACAGCTAGCCGCTCCAGTATTCTGGCCTGGAGAATTCCATGGACTGTATAGTTCATGGGGTCATAAAGACTCGGACACAACTAAGTGACTTTGACATACATACACATACATGTCCGTTGAATTGGTGATGCCATCCAACCATCTCATCCTCTGATGCCCCCTTCTTTTGCCTTCAGTCTTTCCCAGCATCGGGGTCTTTTCCAGTGAGTCTGTTCTTTGCATCAGATGGCCAAAGTATTGGAGCTTCAGTTTCAGCATCAGTCCTTCCAATGAATATTCAGGGTTGATTTCTCTTAGGATCGACTAGTTTGATCTCCTTGCCGTTCAAGGGACTCTCAAGAGTCTTCTCCAGCACCACAGTTTGAAAATATCAATTCTTTGGTGCAACTCTCATATCCTGATATGATTACTGGAAAACCCATAGCTTTGACTATACAGACCTGTGTCAGCAAAGTGATGTCTCTGCTTTTTAATATGCTATCTAGGTCTGTCATAGCTTTTCTTCCAAGGGTAGAAGCAACAAATTTAAACAGTCAGATGCTTGCCATAAGGAGGGGTTAATGAAAAGAGAGAAGATGGTTGATTATTTTCCCCCAGCTATTGTTCTTTCCTTTTTTCTGCACTTTTACTATCTGTGATGGGTTCAATAATGTGTGTTTGGGTTAAGATGTAAGATGGGAATATGGATGATAGATTATTTTGTGCATCATGGTGATGGAAAAATTGATTTTGAACTATCCCTGTGATCCAGGATGGGGAAAGGAAATGTCTGATGATGGCATAATAGTCCTTTGGGGAATTTAATGCATTGTTTCCCTATTTATGGATGGCCTGCTACGTTTCTTGCATCGTCCTAGGCTCTGAAGCACAGAGCTAAGCAAAAATGCCATCCAAAGGGTGTTTATCGGGACTTCCCTGGTGGGCCAGTGGTTAAAACTCCATTTTTCCAATGCAGGGGACATGAGTTCTATCTGACTGGGGAACTAAGATCCCACATACTGTGTAGTACAGCCACAAAATAAGAGAAAAAAATAATTAAATTAAAAAGGGTATTTATCAAAAGGTAGGGCTAGGTTAAGCATTAGGAGCTGAACAGAGGAAGGGAAGAAGACGGAGAAAGGCCTGGGTTTACTCCGGCTTTAAATTTGTGAATGAGCACTGGGAGAAAGCCTGTGTCTACCAGATGAGCTGAAGGGGCAGGGTTTCTTTTGAATAAAGAGAGAATAAACATCTTATGATTATGTTAATAGAGGAAGAAAAAAGAGAAAGAGAGTGGGTGTACGTGTCAGGGTCAAGTCAGAGTATGGCCCAGGTGTGGGTAGTCACCATCTCGAGTAGGACATCTGATTCTGAATGACAATGTTTCTTCAGATCCGGTTCAGCAGATTGGCAAAGTGGGAGAAGGGTGCTATGCTGTGCTTTACTCCAACCAGTTCCCTACTTGGGCCTTTATGTCCTGTCCCAGTGACCTTCGGCAAGAGCCCTGCACCCACACAGACAGCTGTGCTGTGGCCTGAGCAGAGTTCTGGCCTGAATCCTAGGGACCAGTCCCAAGTGTACTCCCATCAGAGAAGCGCCCTCCTTGCTCATCTCTTCCTTGGTGCAAGGGTTGGAATTTCCGTAAAGAGAAGGGTGTCCTAGAGCTGGGCAAGAAGTCTCCTTTGTGCACTAATTTATTTTGACTGTGCCGGGTCTTCGTTGCAGCCTGTGGGATCTTTGTTGAGAAGCACAGGTTTTCTCTAGTTGCAGCACACAGGGGCTTCTCTTGTTGCAGCAGAGGGACTTCTCCTTGAGGTGTGGGGCACGGGCTTTAGAGTGCTCAGGCTCAGAAGTTGTGGCTTGTGGGCTCTCTAGTTGTGGGATCTTAGTTCCCTGACCAGGGATCAAACATACATCACCTGCATTCAAAGTGGATCTTAACTACTGGACCACTAGGGCAGGGCTTCCAGGTGGCACTAGTGGTAAAGAACGTGCCTGCCAGTGCAGGAGCCATAAGAGATGTGGGTTCGATTCCTGGGTTGGGAAGATCCCCTGGAGGCGGGCATGGCAGCTCATTCCAATATTCTTGCCTGGAGAATCCCATGCACAGAGGAGCCTGGTGGGCTCCTATCCACTGGGTCACAAAGAGCTGGACACGACTGAAGTGACTGAACACACGGACTGCCAGGGAAATCTCTTGTATTCTTTTTGTTCTCTTTTCTGCACCTAGACTTTGCTTTTAGAACTGATCCTTTGTTTTTATTACTTTCTATATGCTTAGTTCTTTGGAATGAGGGAGGTTTTGGGTACAGATGGACTCTTTGTCGGTAATTCCCCCAAGCTCAGTGTCTTTGTGACACAGATTAACCCTTTACAAGATGATATTTCAGGCCAATTATCTCTGACCTTTGGTTGAGATGATGTACTAGGTTTCTATTGACTATTATTTATGGCTGAAACATCTTAGGAGACGATGTCTCATTTCTTGATAGTCTCTCTTTGATTTGTTTTGTTTAACCATTCCAGTCATTTTAGCAATTCTTTTCCCCCCATAGAAAAAGTGAAGAATTGCACTTGTTACTTAGAAATAAATGACCAAAAAGTTTGAAAGAATCCAGACTGGCAATGTTAAATCTCATGTGGCCTTTCAAAACCATAGTCAAAACCATTTTACAGGCCATAGATACTTTTTTTGTTTTTTACAATTTGCAATGTCTACATAATGCATGAGTGGTAAAATGAATTGATGCCACAAATAGATTATGCTTTATCTCTTTGTGCAAATAAAATGTCTCAAAGTATATATTACTATATGCTTTCAGTATTTTTATTTTAAAATAAGAACTAGATTGGGATAGAATCTGGATTCTTTATTCTCCCCCCACCTTTTTAAAAATAATACTAACTGGGTATATTTCTTCAGCATAATTTTTTTGTGTTTGCCAATAAAGCAGATTTGAAGTGTGCCCTCCATATACATGATCCAGAAAAGTTACTTGCAATTTACATTTTATATGAAAAGTAACTTATGAATTTAGCTATCTTTTTTCCTATTTCTGATTAAAATTTACCAGAAAATCATACCTGAGCACTTATTATTTGAAGAAAGGGAAAGAATATCTTTAGCCTTTGCAAAAGAATCAGTTCTTTTCTCAAGTTTGCCTACCCCCGGGTTATTTTTGTACTTGGACTCAGTTTATGTAGTTGCTCTGGCTCATTGCTTTCCAGGACTGTGTAGGATAACTAATTCAAAATAAAGCCACTGAAGATTTTAAAGATAAAAAATCACTTGTGAGAAACAGTGTCATGGAAGTTTCAAGCTGGAAGAGATCTTTGAGATAAGCTGGTGAAACAGTCTTCTAGAGATGAGTAAGTTGAGGCAAAGAAATGTTTTGTGGCTGATGTTATCACAGCTAGAACCTGAAAATTGGATTTCTTGAAGCATAGACAGCCCCCTTTTAAGGAAGGTACAATATCTGCAGAAACTGAGAACTGTAAGAATAGCAGAGTGATAAACCTGTATCAGTTGTTGTTAGTTATAACTCTCCCCATAATATAAAAGGTGAGGCAGCAAAAGCCATTTGATGATCTCCACCTAAGGATCTGGATTCCTTTTTCTTTTTCCTTCCTCGACTATAGCAGTCTTTTTGTGTTTTCTTCCCCCTCTAGCTTTCTTCTCTGTCTTCTCCCTAAAACTGATATGAAAAATCTATCAAATCATTGGTCTGCATCAAGTAAGTTTTATCAGTGTTATTAATAAATGGATTTCGTGTGTAGTTTACAGTCCACAGACACACTGAGGCCAGGAAGTGTGTCTGTCATCCACATCATAAGTTTTTTTTTTTTAAAGTACAAAACTCAGAAGTGATTTGTCCATGCTTCCACAGTTTAGATAAAGGAAAATCGAAAAGTGTCATTTCTGTATGTCTTTGTCCCTCACCACACTATTTCTGGTCTATTTTATATTGAATTAAACCTTTTTGCATATCTCAGTAAAATAAAAACTTTCTTCCAAATAATTAAAGAAATTCTTTTCCATATGCTCTGCCTTTGATTTTTGTTTTCTTCTCATATGTCCAGGACTATCAAACAGTAAGTTCATCTCTGTCCCCGATGAAAGGGTCTCTGATATCATTCCTTCATGATGTCAGTAGTGACTTTAATTTGTGCAGTGCTAACCCTGTATGTGTGGTTCTTATGTGGCTGCTGCATTATCCAAATTTACATACTCATTTCTCCAATATACATAGAAGAAGAAAGCAAAGAACTCTACTCCCCATTCTCATTTTCCAGATATAGCAGTTATCAAGATTTTGTCTCATTTATTTCATCTATTCCTTTTTGAAATTTTTATTGTATTTGTTGAAGCACAATAAATTATTTTTTAAAAAAGTAAATTCTGGACATTCTGTCATTGCATCCCTACCTAGTTTTGTATGCACTGCTGGAAACTACATTTTCTTATTTAACTAGCAGGCTATTATTCCCTAACAAAAATAAAAATTCCTTGAAAAGTGAAAGTCATTCAGTCGTGTCCGACTCTTTGTGACCCCATGGACTATACAGTCCATGAAATTCTCCTGGCCAGAATACTGGAGTGGGTAGCTGTTCCCTTCTTCAGGGGATCTTCCCAACCCAGGGATCGAATGCAGGTCTCCCACATTGCAGGCAGATTCTTTACCAGCTGAGGCACTAGGGAAGTCCAAGAATACTAGAGTGGGTAGCCTATCCTTTCTCCAGGGGATCTTCCCGATCCAGGAATCAAACCGGGGTCTCCTGCATTGCAGGTGGATTCTTTACCAGCTGAGCTGCATGTGAAAAATATCTTGGTATCACTTAATATCCTTCATAGTCAAATTTCTAAGTTGGAATGATACATGAAATCCTCAAATTACAAACTGGTTATACCTCAGAATCTTTAAATTAGGTCTTTGGCTGTTTGAATCCACGGAAACAGCATTATACATTGTGTTTAGGCCCACCAGGCTGTTTTACAAAATCCTATATTATGTAAAATGAAATGCAAATTTCATATATTTGCAGAAAATATACAGAAACAATACTTGCTCCTATTGGGGTTTCAAACAAATATGTGTTTCCAGCAGCAGAGTGCTACTTTTGAATGTTGGCACTTGATGAATATGATTTTCCTTGGGAGAAATTCGAAAGTGCCCAGATCTTTGTAGCAGTATTGAAGCAGGCTTTAGAACCGTACTTCTCACTGGGCTACCTTCCTCAGAATCAGCAGAGATGCTTATTAAAAATATAGATACTGGGGCTTCTTGTAAAATCCACTGAATAATAATATCCTGGTGAAGGGCATGGGATTTGACTTCTTTTTTTTCTTTAACATATATACAAAATTAGGGGTACTCTTATTCTCTGCTGCTTTCAGGCTCTGGAGCAATTTGACCTTTCAAGATTGAAGACAATTTTATTTAGTTGAGAAAAGGTAGAAATATTACAAAAGGACTTTAGTTGGTATTTTATCCAGGTATTGATTGTTTGGGGTGAATAGAGACTCATGTTAACTAGTTTGAAAGGTTATATTATAGTACCTGAAGGCCAAAAGTTCATTGATCTCATGAGAGACTGGAATTGGGAATCAGAGAGCCAGCAAAAATCAAGGCAGCCACTTTCTCCGTTCTCCCTCTTTATTTTCCCATAAACATAGCACATAGTCTCTGCTTCTTTTTCTAAATCCATATCATCCTCTGATATTTCTCAATGGTCTTGCTTGTCTTGATTAATGTCACTGCATGTGGCCCCAAGTGGCTACCTTTATTGGAATAACTCTTCCTGGTTTAGCTGGTTTAGCACGTGAGTCCATATTTGGAGAGAGCTGTTAACCCAGTATGTCCAGCTCTTATTCAGTCAGCTGTGGCCAAGGTGACACAAGGGACCTGGACCGCTGCTCACTCAGCAAAGGTTACGGAACAAATTCTGTGAGTAGGAAGTGCAAGTTCAGTAGGTATAATGTAAGGAGATGGGGAGGAAATAATGAACAACTAGTGTCCTAGGGAAAAAAAGCTCAAACAAAGAACACTGGACACACAAATTCTTATAATATATGAATGATATATGGTAACCCACCGATTAATTGGTCTGACATAATCTGCACAGTTCACAGGATCCAACTCCTTTACCTCAAATCATTTAGTTCACTTGAAGGGAGTTTACTTGACAGTGCTTTCAGTTGATGACACCCTTCAGTGATGGTCATCTTCCTTGTTCCTTGTTCTTTGTTCCAAGCCTGCATGTTACTGAGGTCCCTTGGCTTCTGAGGACAGGAGCTATCAACTCAGGATCCTCCCTACTTCATGCTAGATACCTTCGACTGTAACAGAAAACAGCTGTCTCTTCCTATTTTAAAACTTAAATCCCCTAGCAGAGCTGCTTGTCAAGGTTTTATTTCCAGTTTGAAGTTTGCCTCTAATTTTTAGTTAATTTGCAGGATACATTTGCAGTCCAACCTTTATCTGCAACATGACTTTTATTTTTTACTTCTTTGAAAGCTCAGCTTCTAGTTTGTTTTTCCTTAGGGGCGTATATTAAGTTCTTCAAGAGAAGGAAGACTGGAGTCATTCATGGTTCAGTATAAATGTGGATCTTAATTAATATAGAAAAGCTTTCTGAAGTCTTATGGAGTTGGTTTGAAACATGTCAGCTTATACGGAATAGTAATAAACTCCATCGTATAAGTATCTGAACAAGGATAAGCGGACTTGGGAATTGTCCTTTTGGCACTCTCGGTAAGGGCTAGCTCAATGCAGAACTTAGGAAATGGCCACAAGCCTTTGCCAAAGAAAGGGAGCAGAAGGGAAACTTTCAGAATCAGTTTAGAAGTCTAATGGGAGAGCTGACATAGGAAAAGTATCTTTTACTTCTTGTCCTTCCCTTTGGTTCCACTTATTGAGTAGTTTTCAAAGCCACAGAGAGAATAAACACAAATAGCAGGATTACCATTTTTAACTATTGGTAGTTTACAGATGTTTCCATCTATTCTGAAAGATCGTTTATAAGTTGGCTATTTATTCACTTGTATTTTTTCCATAGATGTAATGTTAGATGGGGTTTCCCAGGTGGTGCAGAGGTAAAGAATCTGTCTGCCAGTGAGAGAGACTCAGGAGACTTCTTCAACCCGTGTGTTGGGAAGATCCTCTGGAGGAGGAAATGGGAACCTGCTCCAGTATTCTTGCCTGAAAAATTCCATGGACAGAAGTGACTGACAGGCTACATACAGTCCATGGGGTTGCAAAGAGTTGGATTTGACTGAGCACATACAATGCTAGATATGATTATTAGGTTATTAGGGGAGCCAGTTACTTTTTTAACCCACAATCGCGCTTCCAAATGGTAGATTTACACCATCCTCTGCACCAGCTTTTAATACCGTTTCCATAGAAGGATGTAGGGCCATATGATGTAATTGAAAGATACTGGCCTGGGAATCCACAAACCTAGTTTTTAATAGGGTCCTGCTGCTGAGTGATGTGATATTAGCCTATTGCCCACTTTCTGGGCCCCTGAGTGCTACAATTTTTATCTGTTCCTAGAGCAAGTGATTCTGATGGCTCTTGGAATATTAATACTAATGATTGCATAGTAGACAGGTGTCTTAGGAGGCTTTTTTGATCCCATTGGCCCAAGCATTTCCCTTTCAGTCTTAGATCTTCTCACGTGGTTACCACACCTCCTTTGACGAAGAAAACATTTGGGTGCTGTGGGGCAAGGTGCACAGGAGCCAACTTTACAGAGATGATGGGGACAAGAAGGGGCTTTTAAACTTGACATTGTGTATCAATGTGTCTAGATCCAAATAAGAGAAAGTCAGAAAGGTATCATATCCGGAAGGGGTCAGTTTGTGTGTTAAAATTGTATTTAAACTTAGAAATAAGGCTATAAGATTATATATGAACAGTGGAGACTGGCCTAGGTTCAGTATGCTCTTGGCTATGCTTGGCTTAAAGGGTTTGAGGGGCTTATAACTTCTATGTCCTTTTCTAAACTCTGCTTGCTCAAGTCATCTGTTTGATCACTCAAGTCAAAAACCAAGGAGTCCTCTTTCTGGCCTTCTTTCAAGTACTGCTGCATCTTTCATCCCAATAAACTTGAATCCATAACCTCCTCTCCATCTCTGCTGCTACCATCCCAACTGGAGCCTCTGTCTTCTGACATCTAGGAACATTTTAAATGGCCTCCTTTCGCTTCTCCTTTAGGCTGTTGTGGTCCATTTTCCATATACTTGCAAGAAATGAACTTTTAAAAATGTAGATCCCATTATGTCACTCCCTGCTTGAAAATGTTTTGATAGCTTATGAGAAAATTTAAAATTCCGCCTTGGACTGCAGGTTCCTAAGCAGTTTGCTTTCTGTCCATGTCTTGAACCTCACCTGCATTCTACTCTTCATGTTCTAACCACTGGAGAGGGACAGTCCTGCCTGAATGTGAACTTGGCAGGCTTTTTTTTTTCTACCTCAGAGTCTTGGGCTTGGCTGTTTTCTCCATCTGGAACCTTTTTGTCCTGGTTATTTACAAAGCTGACTCCTCTTTATTCTTTAGATCCTAGCGTAAGATCATCTCATCAAGCAGGTCTTTTTTGATAAGTCAACCTAAATTATCCCTCCACACTTTCTTTCCCCATCCTATCACATTTCCTTGGTCATAGTTACCATAATCTGAACGGTCTCATTTATTTATTTGCTCTAGTTATTGTTTTTCTCTCCAAATAAAATGCTGTGGTTTTATTGTTCTTGGATTCTTTTAAGGAAAGAATTAATGAGTAAATGGATTATTGAAGATAAATAGTTAAAACCAATTAAACAAACTATATTTGGCATATTTATTCTAATCATTGTCAGTCATCTTTTTCCTCTTCATCAAATTTTAAAACATTAAAACATATTTCTAATTTTATTAACAGATTCTATTTACAAAAAAATGAATATACTAGGTTTGTAGACCTGTGGGATTTTAGCAGTACATATCTTTTTCTTTCATTATGCACATAGGAAATTTTGATCATGTGTAGTGAAATTAGTGGATATATTTCTGATTTTAATCATTATTCTCATTTAATGGAATTATAAGTGTAAGTACATGGTGGATTGTTATACTTCCAGTTTATTGTGTGTTTAAAATCTACGCATTTAGAAAAAAAATTAAGTGTAAATATGAGTTGGGTTTTTAATAGGAGTCTCTCAGAGCAAGGGGTAGATGTTATTATAGTGTGCATGCATGCGTGCTAAGTCACTGCAGTCATGTCTGACATTTTGTGATCCCATGGACTGTAGCCTGCCAGGCTCCACTGTTCATGGGGTTCTTCAGGCAAGCATACTGAAGTGGGTAGCCATGCTTTCCTCCAGGGGATTTTCCCGACCCAAGGCTTGAACTCAGGTCTCCCGCATTGAAGGCAGATTCATTACCATCTGAACCATCAGCGTATGCGTGCTAAGTTACTTCACTTGTGTCCGAATCTGTGTGACCGTATGGACTGTAGCCCATCAGACTCCTCGGTCCATGGGATTCTCTAGGCAAGAATCCTGGGATGGGGTGCCATTTCCTCCTCCAAGGGAATCTTCCCGACCGAGGGATCGAACCCATGTCTTTTATGTCTCTTGTGTTGGCAAGCTGGTTCTTTGCCAGTAGTACTACTTGGGAAGCCCTATTATTATAGCAAGTGTTTTAAATTATTACCTATTAATGTCATCGATGAATGATTTAGGCCAGTGCTATGATGTAGAAATGGGGAGACATATACTCTGTGGATATACACTTTCCAAGAGATTTACAAACTCAGAGATTTAGGATAACTAGTTCCCAGATCCTCATCCTCCGCGTGTACTTCTTCCTAACAGCTACCTGTGTTCACAGTAAGTGTCTCACTAGGTGCATCACCCTGGGGCATGAAAACCTCCAGGGCATCACACACAGGGAAAGTGTCCTTTAATGATTAATCAGAGTGCAACAAATCAGAAGGGGTTCTTGTCTTTTTATGCCTTATATTTTTGTTAAGGGGCAACATGGTTAGAAATAAGGACTTTGGCTGGTGTTGAAACATTCTGAATTCAGATATATGATTGGAGTAATGACAATTTTCACTTTTTCTGTTTTTCAATTTACATTTATTGACTTAGTTCTTCCCTCTACTGACTGTTGTCAAAGAATATATAACTTTTGAGGGAGAATTTCCTAAGAACAAAGCAAATAGCGAGTGCATCAGTGGGAAATACTGAATGCTGAAAATGGCCTTTTGGGATGTATTTAAATGTAATTTATATGTATTTTCCACTGTTCTCAATACTTGAGACATATCCACAGCTGAAAGAAAATGCACCTACAAACACCTGATGTTATATATATTACTAAGTGGGTTCTGTGGGTGAGGGAAGTTCCCCCGGGAGCCGACTTGGAGCCTAGATTTGCCTGCAGGAAGTATGCTGGGGCTCAGGGCACTTGGAAACACTGTCTGTGGGACGAGCACAGGACAAGTTGGGCTGCAGTGCAGCCACAGCAGAAGCATCAGCTGATCTCATAGGACCTAGAGCTGCAAAGGCCCTATAGAATTGTTCAGCATTAGGGCACAGAGGCTGCTCAGCAGGACCTGAGCTTGGACATGGTGACTCTCCTCAGCTGAGAGCAGTGACAGGTGGGGAACACTTGCATGCATGTGTGTGCTTAGTTGCTCAGTCATGTCTGACTCTTGCAACCTGATGGACTGTAGCCCGCAAGCTCCACTGTCCATGGGATTTCTCAGGCAAGAATACTAGAGTGGGTTGCCATTTCCTCCTTCAGGGGACCTTCTCAGCTCCTGCACTGGCAGGTGGATTCTTTACCACTTAGCCATCTGGGAAGCCCTTGTCCTCAGTCACTCAGTCTGATATTTTGCATGCCCCGCCCCCAACCCTTAGCCAGGTCTTAGTGGCTGACACTGTAATAGCTGGGAGAATTAGTCCTTCAGTCCTGAAAAGGGCAGTCTTGGATTGTATGCTGCAACATCTCAAGGATATAATTTATACATAATTTTTTTCAGCTTTTATTTGTCTTATTTAGTACTGTGGTATTTTATCAACTTATGTAATGAACTATTCATTCCAGTCAATTCCCAACCTATTTAATCATAAAATACATTAGTATTTTCCACTTTCTATTAATCAAATGGGCTCCCAAGGTGGCTCAGTGGTAAAGAATCCTCCTGATAATTCAGGAGATTTGGGTTCAGTGCTTGGGTTGGGAAGATCCCCAGGAGAAGGAAATGGCAACCCACTCCAGTATTCTTGCCTGGGAAATCTCATGGACAGAAGAGCCTGGTGGGCTACAGTCCATGAGGTCCAAAAGAGTTGGATTCAACTTAGGTGGCTAAACAATGACAACATCATCAATAAAATACAGTAGACTAATTTTTAGAAGTATATACAAGTTGCTTTCATTAAAACCGTAAGAAAACTTTATCATGACGAATACTATAATTAATGAAACCATTTCTAATTTTATACTTAATTGTTAAAAATTACATCCAAAAGCTGAAAATCAAGGTGTAAATGTACATTCACACAATTATCAAAGGAATTCCATGGCCTTCCTAGCACTTTGTCATACTACTCAGAACTCTAAATTCTGTATTATTTTAATTTTGAGTGCTTTCAGCTATTTCTTTAGAAAATATGTTTGATAATTAATTTTTACTGGTTTTTAAAATATTTTTTTCTCAGAATGCATATTGATCCTTCCATTTGAATTGAAAAGTAAAGCTGGACTTTATTTGATAGAACATTAGTCTGATTTGTCTGATTGATTTGAGAGTGAAGACTAACTTTTCCAGTTATATGGTTGACATTTTTCTTAAATTAAATGCACTAAATTTACAGTCCTAAACCTTTTTTATTATTTAATTTAGAAGGATTAAAATTTTCAGAATTGATTTATGGTTGATTTACAGTGTTGGTTAATTTCTGGTATACAGCAAAGTGAGTCAGTTATATATATAATATATATATATTCTTTTTCATATGGTTTATTACACAGTATTGAATATAGTTCCCTGTGCTATGCAGTAGGACTTTTGTTGTTTTTTTTATATATAGTAGTTTGTGTCTGCTTATTGCAAACTGCTGATTTATCCCTCTCCTATTCCATTTCCCTTTTGGTAACTGTAAGTTTGTTTCTATGTCTGTGAATCTGTTTATGTTTTATAAAAAAGTTCATAGTTTGTATTATAGTTTAGATTCCACATATAAGTGATATATAATACTTGTCTTTGTCTATTTTGCTTACTTAGTATAATAATCTCTAGGCCATGTCGCTGCAAATGGCATTATTTCATTCTTTTTTTATTTATTTTTATTTCATTCTTTTTTATGTCTGAGTAATATCCCATTGTGTGTGTGTGTGTGTATGTGTGTGTGTATCACATCTTCTTTGTCCATTCATCTGTCGGTTGCTTCCATGTCTTGCCTACTGTAAACAGTATATATCCCTAAACTTTTGATGAACGTATAAAGTACATTATAAAACAAAAGCATTGTATTAAAAAAAAATTGGAAAGAAGTCATGCAAAAACCTCATCAGCATGTTGGTTTGGCCAAGGTGTAATAAATTTAATACTTTTCTCCCATATTTTTCTGAGCGTTTTACTTTGAACAAAGTATGTTTAAGTGTTGTTAAGTATGAAAGAGTGTTGGCCTTTTTGATAAGCTGTCCAGAAATTGAGACAATGAATTAATCTGATTGGGTAGCAAATAGTCGGGTGGTTTACAACTCAATTTTTGGTTACATTATAAAGTGAGTGAAGTCGCTCAGTCGTGTCTGACTCTTTGTGACCCCATGGACTATAACCTACCAGGCTCCTCCATCCATGGGGTTCTCCAGGCAAGAATACTGGAGTGGGTTGCCATTCCCTTCTCCAGGGGATCTTCCTGACCCAGGGATTGAACCTGGGTCTCCCGCCTTGCAGGCAGACACTTTAACCTCTGAGTCACCAAGAGGCCCTCATTGATTTATTGGATGATTGATCATTAAAAATGAATTTTAGCTCAGATGAAATTCAGAGATTGATGTTGCTTTCTGTCACGTCTGCACTCTTTTCTCCCTTATTCAGCTTAATTATTCTCTAGCACTTACTGTCAGCTGGCATATTGTATGTTCATACATGTATCTGTTTATTCTCCCAGTACCTTTTTCCACTAGCATATAATCCCTGTGAGGGCAGGGACTTTGTTTTATATGCTATTCAGATTCCAGTAGATAGAGCAGTGTCTGGCATTTAATAGACCCTCACCCTGATGCTAGGAAGGTTTGAAGGCAGGAGGAGAAGGGGATGACAGAGGACGAGATGCTTGGATGGCATCACTGACTCAATGGACATGAGTTTGAGCAAGCTCTGGGAGATGGTGGAGGATAGGGAAGCCTGGCGAGCTGCAGTCCACAGGGTCAAAAGAGCTGGACACAACCGAGTGACTAAACAACAACAATAAATTTTGCTGAATGAAAGAATAAATGAATGAATGAATGCATGGGAAAGGGGCAGAGGAAGTAGGTATTATTAATAGAAGGAATGAGGGTATGTTTAAGAACGCACTGATAGTTTAATATAAATGGTAAAGAGTTTGGAAGAAAACTTAGGAAAGTAAGATTTAGTTTAGTTACTGGGAAGGTTCTGATATTGTTAGATGTTAAAGAGATCCTCGTCAGAATAAACTTTTGAGTATTGATTTACCACTATTAGCACATTCTAAATCCGGATTACTGTTGCTCAGAATATGTGCTGTTCTTGTCTCTTTGGTCTCCTTGTAAGCATTTTCAGTCTTACCAGCCCATGTGTGCCAGTTAAAAAGCATGTATGCTTTATGGGACTAAGTCCAGTAAAAGCTTTTCAGTCAACCCACATTCACAGTAGAAGATTACTTTCATTCTTGGGAAGGGTGACGAAGCCCAGTATTCAGATGAAAGGGGTACTTTGGTATTATTTAACTGTGTATTGGCAAGACTCAGGCCAGTATCTAGTTTCTCTTTGGAGACATTTTGCATTATATTACAGTACTCTTACTGTGCTGTGCCAGGGAAATTAAGATCACCTGGAACATTCTGTAGGTCATTGGCTTAGAATCTTAGGGCACTGGGAACTTGATGTTTTGTTTTAATGACCTCATTTAGGCTGAACCTGTCTTTGTCCTGAAGGCATAAGGACTTCTTTACCAAACCATGTCTATGCCTTGGTAAATAAATGGGAAAGGTTTAGAAAAAAGTGATTTGAAAACATTGGATCAACCTCCATGTAAAGAATACTTGATAAATTAGGAATTTCTGTCAAGAAAGATGAGGAAGTGGTATAATTAAAGTCCTTTCCACATGGATGTAGCCATTCAGTTCCATGAAACATACTTTGAAGGTTGAGGATAGTTTTAAGGGAAAGGAAGAAATGTTTATAGGTCATGTAGTAGTTCATGAACCTTGTGCTCCAGCAGATCCTTCTGCAGAAATTTCCAGAGGAAATGAAGCATGCCCTCCATGTTTCTCAAAGTGGGAGGATATAGTATGTATATGCATATGGTGTATATGAGAATGGTGGGAGGGCCATATGGGAAGTTGCACGATAAACATGGAACACCTTTCTGGAACAATAATTTTAATTGAAAATGAGAGGAAACACTTTTATGTTAGAATAAACACTCCTGTTTTTATGAGTCAAATGCACAATTTACATGGATTTTTAAGAACAAATTGTATACCTTAGACTTCTTGCCTACCCTGAGAAGGCAAGTGCTGTGTAATGACCTTCTTTTGTATGCTTGATAGAAAAGAATTTTCTGGTAGAAAAATTTGAGAAACCTAGTGTAGTTTTCAGGTCTGTGGAAAGTGGCTTTTTATAATCCTCAAGAGGATCAGCTGTCATCTCTCTTTTCCTTCTTGATTCTTTTCTAGCTAAAGTTCTTTCTCGCTGAAATGTCTCTGATTTTATTGGTACCTATATCATTAATCTTGAGGGTATAGGGTTGTTAAACATTTGAAGTGTTTTTTTCTACTTGACTTTTCTGCAGCATGTCAGGAAATTGCTCTCACTAAAATCTCTAAAGACCACCATATTCCTGAAGACCTACTTCAGTGCTTATTTTGATACCTCAGCAGTTTGGGGCTTTTTTGACTACCCTTTCTTTTGTGAAACGTTTTCTTGGCTTCTACCTCTTATAGGTCTCTGTTGAAGGATCTTGATGTTGGCATTCCTTAGGGTTTTATACTATAGCTTTTTGTTTTCATTTTATTTTCGTTTTATTGCTGGGGCAATCTCATCTACTCCCGTGGCCTCTATATATAAGTCTAGACTCGGTTTGCCTGGGCTGCTTGCTGAATATCTTCATTTGTGGAAACCGTAGGCTTTGCACAGTCAGCATATTCCAAACCAAATTAATACTTATCCTGTTAAACTTGCTTCTTCTCCTGGGTTGCCCTTCCTAGGGAATAGCATGCTCTCTGCTTATACTAGAAGATCAGAAATCTTCCTTCTCTTTTGACTCCTCAGGATTCTTCTGTTTCCTCATTCAGCTGGTTACAAACTTCTCTTGGGAAAAACAACTGTTGAATTTATCCATTTTTTTTAATGTGCTCTCTGCCATTGTTGTAGTTCAGGCCAAATCATCTCATAATTACTTAGAGAGTCTCCTCGCTGATTATTCTATTTTTAGTCTTATTCTACTCCTAAAAGTGTAATGTGCTTAAAACAATTTTTTTTAAATTGAAGAGCTAAAATTCATATAACATAAAATTAAGCATTTTCAAGCATATAATTCAGTGGCATTTGGTACATTTACAGTGTTGTGCAATAATTACCTCTGTTTAATTCCATCACCCCAAATGGAAACCCTGTATCCATTAAGTCACTCCTCAACCCATGCCTTCCCCCAACCCCTGGCAACCAGTAATTTGCTTCCTGTCTCTATGCATTTAGCTCACTTTAGATATTTCATATAAATGAAATCATATAATGTATGACCTCTGTGTCTGGTTTCTTTCACTTAGCAAGTTTTCAAAGTTCATCCACTTTGTAACATGTAATAATATGCTTTTAACCATGAAATAATTCCAAACATGTGGAGAAGTACTTATTTTTTCTTTTGAGGAGACAGGATGTTGTTCGTTCATGGTAGCTCCCTTCTTTGTTCTTTTTTTCTCCATCCTGTTTTGTCTCTCCTTTCTTCCTACTGTGAGGGAACCACTGTCCTGAGGTGGGTGAACATCCTTCCTTTCATAATTTTATACCTTTGCAAAATATAGCACTGTACTTTGTTTTAGTGATTTATGTAAAAATATATATTGTATGAATATCTCTGCAACTTACAGTTTCATTCAGCATTTTTGATTATTCCATGTCAGTAAATGTAGATCTAGTTTATTTTAATTTTATTTCATTGTATGTATATATTAAAATTTATTTATCCTTTCTCCATTGAAGAAAATTGAGAATCTTAATTTCTATCATTAAAAAACACACTGAAGTACACATTATTATGCCCATGTGAAGGCGTTCTCTGCTGTATGTATTCACAATTGGGATTGTTTGGCTGCAGAGCAGGTACATAATCAGTTTCACTAGATACTGCCAAATTGTTTCTCCAAAGTGGTTGTACCCACCAGTACTGTGTCTCCATTTCCACATTTTCTCATCAACAGCTGGTATTTTCAGAATTTAAAGTTTCTGCCAGTATAATGAGTGTAATGAAATTAATTATGGCATTGATTTGCTTTAGATTGACTACTTATAAGGTTGCACATCTTTTCATTTGCTTCTGACCATTCATATTTCTTATTTGTGAATTATCTATATTTTTCTATTGTGTTTTTTATTGATTTGTAAGAGTCCTTTATAATTAGTATGAATACTATTCTTTTTATAATTGTAAACATTGCTGTGATGTTTTCTCAATACTTATGGCTTGTCATCAGTTCAGTTTAGTTCATTTTAGTTGCTCAGTCGTGTCTGACTCTTTGCAACCCCATGAATCGCAGCACGCCAGGCCTCCCTGTCCATCACCAATTCCCGGAGTTCACCCAAACTCATGTGCATCGAATCGGTGATGCCATCCAGCCATCTCATCCTCTGTCGCCCCTTCTCCTCCTGCCCCCAATCCATCCCAGCATCAGGGTCTTTTCCAATGAGTCAACTCTTTGCATGGGGTGCTCAAAGTATTGGAGTTTCAGCCTCAGTATCAGTCCTTCCAATGAACACCCAGGACTGGTCTCCTTTAGGATGGACTGGTTGGATCTCCTTGCTGTCCAAGGGACTCTCAAGAGTCTTCTCCAACACCACAGTTCAAAAGCATCAGTTCTTCGGTGCTCAGCTTTCTTCACAGTCCAACGCTCACATCCATGCATGACCACTGGAAAAACCATAGCCCTGACTAGATGGACCTTTGTTGGCAAAGTAATGTCTCTGCTTTTGAATATGCTATCTAGGTTGGTCATAACTTTCCTTCCAAGGAGTAAGCGTCTTTTAATTTCATGGCTGCAATCACCATCTGCAGTGATTTTGGAGCCCCCCAAAAATAAAGTCTGACACTGTTTCCACTGTTGCCCCATCTATTTGCCTTGAAGTGATGGGACTAGATGCCATGATCTTCGTTTTCTGAATGTTGAGCTTTAAGCCAACTTTTTTTTAATAGTGTCATGAAACAGAATATTTTGTTTTAGTTTAGTTAAATCTAGTTTCAAATTATTGTACATCTTAATAAATTTTTCCCTCCTATTTTATGAATATATTTTCATCTAGTCATTTCAACATTTTGCTTCTCATACTTGGGTCTTTAATATAGCATGACTTATTTTTATACATGATAGGATTCTAATTTTCTTTCCAAATGAATATCTACTCATACAAGTATCATTTATTAACCACCTCTTCTTTCTCAAAGCATTTTAGCATGCTTTGATCATGTAGCAAGTTCTCTTTTTTATAGAAAATTAATAGTCTAGTCAAGGCTATGGTTTTTCCAGTGGTCATGTATGGATGTGAGAGTTGGACTGTGAAGAAAGCTGAGCGCCGAAGAATTGATGCTTTTGAACTGTGGTGTTGGAGAAGACTCTTGAGAGTCCCTTAGACTGCAAGGACATCCAACCAGTCCCTTCTGAAGGCGATCAGCCCTGGGATTTCTTTGGAGGGAATTATGCTAAAGCTGAAACTCCAGAACTTTGGCCACCTCATGAGAAGAGTTGACTCATTGGAAAAGACTCTGATGCTGGGAGGGATTGGGTGCAGGAGGAGAAGGGGCAACAGGATGAGATGGCTGGATGGCATCACTGACTCGATGGCCGTGAGTCTGGGTGAACTCCGGGAGTTGGTGATGGACAGGGAGGCCTGGTGTGCTGCGATTCACGGGGTCGCAAAGAGTCGGACACAACTGACTGACTGAACTGAACTGAATAGTTTTAAAGGGCCAATCAGATTATTCCATTCTTAAACCATTCCACAGATCCCCATCATTCTTCAAATATTGATTTTACTAGGGCTCTTGGGGTACTGCGTAGCTGAACCACCTTTCTAACCCTGTCACCAGCCCTTTCCTCCTGTATACTCTGTTCTTTAGTTACACTTAACTCCTTTCAGTTTTCTAGTTTTTATGCTTATCTGACCAGTGAGGATCAGGTCTTTACATAAGACATTTGACTTCCTGCATCTCTTTTCTCCTTGTGCTTCATTGCTCAGTCATGTCCGATTCTTTGCGACCCCATGGAATGTAGCCCACCAGGTTCCTCTGTCCATGGGATTCTCCAGGCAAGAATACTGGAGTGGGTTGCCATGCCCTCCTCCAGGGGATCTTCCTGACCCTAGAATCGAACCCAGGTCTCCCACATGCCAGGTGGATCCTTTGCCATCTGAGCCACCAGGGAAGCCCGAGTACAAAGCTAGCTTCCAATACCTCTCTTTGAACACTAGGCTGAGAGAGTCTTCTCTTCTCTCGCAGCTCTGTGGTCAGTGCTCTCTTATTTGCTCAGTAAGTTGCATCATCAGTCTGTTAACATATCATTGTTGCACTATCCAGGAAGTTTTCTGTGGGCAGCAGGAACCAAGTTTGCCTCAGACGTCAGAGCAGTTCCAGACCCCAGCCTTTTGCCTGGCATCTTGTAGACCCTCTATGAATACTTGCTGAATTGAACAGATGGTTCATATAACAGTTTTTTGTTTTTGTTTTTACCTAAAGTAGGATTTGTCTCTGAAAAATATCTGATAGATGAGCCATATAGTCTCCTTAAGCATTTTCAATGATGAGTTTAATTTTCCTGTGACCAAAAAACCCTGGTACCAATACTTTCTTATGAATTGCATAAAAACCAAGATTGTGTATAATAATTAGAAAATAATTTAACTGTAATTGTTTGTAGTATCTTACCTTTCCTATTTAAGTCTAAATTTTGATCTGTTCTTCCAGCATGTCAGTATATTATTGAATTGTATTCTTTCATTACAGTAATTGTCCCTCTCAGTTTTGCTTCATATGCACACAAATATAGATGACATTAGTGTCTTCAGTCAAGAGTGAAAAATGAAGCTTGCTAGTCTAGCCTGCTTCAAAGGTTTGCTAATGGATTGTAAACACTTTTATTTTTTCCTCAACCTGTTGCCAGACTGTTCAGCCAATATTTATTGAGTGTCTACTTTGTACCTGTCATTGTGTTTGGTATATGTATACTTGCGTCATCATTTTGGTCTTATTTTCATTTTGTCTGTCCAGTTTTTTTGTCTGTTATTTTTCTCAGTTATTCTTTAGAAATTAAGATATTTTAGTCCTGGATATTCCTTTGACCCATCAGTCTAGAGGCTTATGTAAAGGTAATAAGTTAGTAGTTATGACTATTATCAGTAATATTTATTCAGTCCTTACAATGCATCGGATGTTGTGCTGAGATGAGTTTTATAATATATACTTTTCCCAATACCTCAGTGAAGTAGATGCGATCATCATATCCATCTTATAGAGGAAGATGTTCCGGTTTAAGAAACATGATGTTCTTTGATCAGTTTTACACAGACGAGAAGTCACAGGGGCAGGATCCACATTCAGGCCCCCTTGTGGTAGTGACATTTGCACACTCCTGATGACCCTTCCCTTCTTCTTCCCTTCCTCTATTCTCCCCCCACAACCCTTACATTTTTTTTGAAAACAAAAAACGATTGTTTTTATTAATATACCAGGCCCCAGCTATGAATTGTTTTGCATGGTAGAATTCTAGAGGTAGGCATTTCTGAGACATCTCTCATACATGCTGTGACCAGTGTGCCTGATGGAACAGAGCCAGTGTGAGATTTACCCAGAGGTTCTTTTCACACAACATTAGCTTGAAGTTGATTAGTTCATCTCTGGATATATAAAATTTAGTAATTGCACAGAATTTAAGTATAAAAATGCTTTTTTACTTCTTTGACAAGAATGGCTTTTCAAAACCAGTAAGACTGGCTCCTAGATTGTGGAGGTCCAGGCTGTTCAGAGCAGTATGACTTCTCTTATGCCAGTTTCTGCGGGTACATGGAGCTTCCTGCCTGTGTTAGTGATGGTACAGCTTGCAAGGTACTTTCAAATAGGTTATCGCTGTTATCCTTTTAATATCTGAATGTAGTCGGTAGAAGAGTTAGTGTTATCTCAGTTTTACATATGGAAAGAAGCTGAGTCAAAGATCAAGGGTTAAATCGTAGAGGCTTGCATAGCCAAAACTTGATCCAAGATTTTCAGATTTCAATTTCAGCCCTGAGCGCCTAACACCAAATTGATAGGTGGCATTCTACTTAAAAACTACATGCAGAATTCCTCCTTTTTGCTTTCAATATCACTGATTTTCATGTCATAGAACATAAATTGTGACAGTAATAAAGAGTTGTCCTTTGAACTGCACGTGAAACCCAACCTTACTGTATTCTGATCTCCCTCTACCTCCAGTGTTTTTCCAATGGTATTTTTTTCAGGAAATATATTAAAGAAAACCTTTTTGTTATAGTTTCAGAAAGTGTCAGAGATCTTTATTATTTTTTAATTTATAGGATTTCGAATGATTTTTGGAAACTACCCAGGAAATTGGATCCTTCTCAAGTCAGGATGTATTCTGACTGAAAGAGCTTAGCTGTGCTTTGGGGTGTTAAATTAATTTTTCATTGACAGACCACTGCCTGGGATTTAGTTGAGATTTAAGTTAGTGAAAATCCTGCCCTGTGACCTAGAGAAAAACTGGACAAAGTAGATGAAGTGGAGAGCAGTGTGTTTTCTCAACCTTTCTGTTGTGTTGGATAGAACCCAGGTCATCTATGGAGAGTAAAGATTTGGTAGTGAATCTGTACTGCCATTGCACTGTTACCTGTAGCAAGTCAGATACCCATTGTTGGACTAAATGTAAGGCTGTAAATGTCAGCGCAGAGAATTCTGGTCTTTGAAACATGGAATCAAAATGATTCAAGTGTTCAGAGATCAAATTAAATTCCATTAAAAAAGGTTAGTGGGTTTCCCTGGTGGCTCAGACAGTAAGGAATCTCTCTGCAATGCAGGAGACCCAGGTTCTATACCTGGGTTGGGAAGATCACCTGGAGAGAAAATTGCAACAAACTCCTGTTTTCTTGCCTGGAGAATTTCATAAACAGTGGAGCCTGGTGAGCTACAGTTCATGGGATTGCAAAGAATCGGACACAACTGAGTGATTAACACTTTTAACAAAAGTTAGTAATCCTTCATTTTTTTAAATTAAAATTTTTTTAATACCAAAAACATTTTGTGTTGAGGTATAGCCAATTATCGGAGAAGGCAATGGCATCCCACTCCAGTACTCCTGCCTGGAAAATCCCATGGATGGAGGAGCCTGGAAGGCTGCAGTCCATGGGGTCACTAGGAGTCGGACATGACTGAGCAACTTCACTTTCACTTTTCACTTTCATGCATTGGAGAAGGAAATGGCAACCCACTCCAGTGTTCTTGCCTGGAGAATCCCAGGGACGGGGGAGCCTGGTGGGCTGCTGTCTGTGGGGTCACAAAGAGTCGGACACGACTGAAGTGATTTAGCAGCAGCAGCAGCATAGCCAATTATAACAATATTGTGGTGTTTCAGGTAACAGCGAAGGGACTCAGCCATACATATGCATGTGTGATCCTTCATTTATTAATGATTACCTTCCAATCCCATTATATTTGTAATGCGTTAGGGTGGCAGTTCTGAAGCCTCATTGGGCATGTGTCACATACCTAGAATGTTTGATATCAGTGCTGATTCCTGGGTCCTATTCCTGGGGAGTCTGTTTCCATAGGTCTGGAGTGGGGTCGAGGTATTAGAACGTTTGTAACAAATGCTTTACAGGTGATTCTTATGACTCTGGTGCAGGTTGTCTATAGACCACTTTTGAGGACACCTTGGGATCATTCTGATTGAGTCAGGGGTTGGAAAAACAGCATTTCCCTTGCAGAGAAAGAATTAGGCAACCACCATTATTGTGGAAGTGTTACTCCACATGTACATCCACATGCTTTACATCCATTTGTGGTTCTGTATTTTCTGAATAATAGCGCTTGTCTAAATATTTTTACTTTCTTTCCAGGCTGATTTGAAATTGCATTGCCTTTAAAAATAAAGCCTATTTGTTGCTTAAGAAAGAACTTCTGTGGCAATGAGAATTGGCACAGCTGTGTGACTGCTCAAGTGGTTGCTGATGTAGATCACACAGGAGGGCGCTGTTGGGATATGGTTTTGTCTGTAGCTAGTTCGGAAAACAGACAGCAGAGGGAGCGTGCTTTAAATGACCCAGAGAACCTGTGACCTAATTGTTTTAATATGAATTATTCTAGAGTGCATCCTTAATTCATTTCAATTTGACCATTAGGAAAGTATCATTTGTTGAAACAAATGGTCTATTTAAGGAAGGACCACGTGATCAGAAGTTTTAATCAGTTAATTATTTGAGGAAAAATATTTTAATTATGTATTTAAATAATTCTGGTTTCTTTCCACATTTTCACATTATGTTACAAACACTGGTTGTAGCTAGCATCTCTTCCAGTTAGGGTTTTTTTTTTTTTCAGTTGTAAGAATTAAGAGTCTGATAAGCTAAATGGTTAGTTGATTATAAAACTAGAATTGACAGATACTTCCTGCAGACTATTTGTTGAGTAAAGTTTTACAGTGTTTTGCCTAGGAATTGAAGATACATATCATTTAGACTAAATTATATCACTAAGAAATTGGAAATGAATTCCATATCCTAAAACTTTTTTCTTTCCTTCTAGACCTAGTTTATAGGTAGACTCTGTTTATAATTTGGTGTTGTTTTTTTTTAATGTGGCATTTCCCCATACATGTTTTTATCACTTATTAATTAATGTCCTATTAGTAACAAGAGAATAAATCAGCTTGAGTTAGGTTACTAAGTAGAAAAAGAATGCTTCCTTTGCCATTCTTTTTGTTGTGTTGAGAACTTTTCTGAAGCCAGGGACTGTTTGTCCTTTTTTATCTTTTTATTTTCTACTGTGAAATATTGGACAGATAACGAGTGTCACTGCAGGTGTCAATTCTTAGATACAGGCTATATGCTGGATTAAAAATGCCTGTTGATTCTTTCTACAGCCCCTTCCTGCAACCCCTCCCCACACCCACCACCACCAGCCCCCAGCGAGAGGTGGCATCTATATCTTGGTATTCTAGAATCTTTGATGTGTCTGATTACTTGACCAGTATAACACAGTGGGAGTGATTCTGTCTGGTCCAAGGCTTTGAAAGACTGGTGTTTCCATTTACTGTTTCTTAGAATCCTTTCTTTGGAAGCCCCCAGCTTTCTTGTCTGACTCCAATCTGACTATTAGGATCACCATGTTGGAGAGGCCATATTTAGGCTCTCTGATGGATAGTCTCAGCTAAGCCCCGCTTTTTAGGCATCCCTGCCAAGGTGCTGGACACCAGAGTGATGCAATCTTGAATCCTCCAGACCCGCCCATCCTTTGGCTGAATACCTATGACTTCTATTGACATCACGCCAAATCAAAAGAAGTGCTTAGCCAGTTGACATCATGCAGAACTGAAGAAGTGCTTAGCCAAGTCCTATCGTGATCCACAAAATCCTGTGATACGATAAAAGCATTCATGTTTTAAGTCACCGTGTTTTGGGGCAGTTTGTTATGCCGCGATAGGATAAACAGAACACGAGCAGAGTTCCTGAGAGAATAGATGGTGCTAACAGGAAGGAACTCTGGGGAACATCTTACTTAACCACTCCCTTTTATAGGGAAAAGCTGCATTCCAGAGAAATGAAGTGACATGTTCCTTTCAAGTCATCCTGACAGTCATGGTCGCAGTCAAACTCTAGTCTGAATGCTGCATTTGCTGCTGGAATACCCTAGATCGTTAATTTTCACTTTATACTTGGTAAAGCCAAGACATGCAGATATAGCATAGAGACACCAAGGGAATAGTAACATGACTGAAAGAACTTTTATACAACCTCAGAAAGGACCCCCAAACAGTGTTTGTCCCAGGATTACCCAACCCAGCCATTTTGTATGATTTAACTATCATTAAAAAAGTTACATTCCAGTGTAAATGGATGTTTCACTTAATATTCAAATATAGTAAGTAATGTTAGAAAAATAAGCATACACACAAATAATGAATGCTTATTTCCTATATGGGTCATCTCAACACATATGCAACTGTATTCCAGGAAGTAAAGTGTTAGTTGCTCAGGTGTGTCCGACTCTGCAACCCCATGGATGGTAGCCCACCAGGCCCCTCTGTCCATGGAATTCTCCAGGCAAGAATACTGGAGTGGGTTGCCAGGATCAAACTTGGGTCTCCTGCATTGCAGGTGGATTCTTTACTGTCTGAGCCACCAGGGAAGCCCTGTATTCCAGAACTTCCTTGATGAATTTGGTAACTTGGAATGAATTTCCCTATGTAAACAGTGATAAGCACATTTCAATTTAATACATAATATGCTTAATATATAGTACTTTAAATAATCACCATATTTGTTAATTTTCTATAGGATGATGCTTTCCAAATTCCAGCTTGGTATCTGTGAACCTGTCAGTCCAGCTTCTCCCTTTATTTGACTGTAGCAGAGGAACTGGGTTCTGTTCTTTCATGAACAGTGGGAGTGAGCACCTTACCTCGCTCTTAGCATCAGCTGGGGACAGACTTCTTATGCCTAGGGATGAAGGAGAGCAGGTTCTGGGGGCTCTGTGCAATTGGAAGCAGAAAGGGAGCAATGGCAAGGTTCAGGACCTCTTGCTGATTAAATTTCTCAGTTCAAATCAACTCCTGGTGGTTTCTGTCCCCTCTTTCTTCTAAGAATCCTAGAGATTTGTTTATTTTCTTTCCTTTTCATCCTTCCCAATAGCTTCCCCCATTTAAGGTAGCCATTCTTAAACTCACTAGAGATGGGATGAAGTCTTTTCATTTTTCTATATTTTTCTATTTCTCAAAATAGAAGAGAGATTTTCTTTTCTATCCTTCTCTTCCTCTCTCTCCTCCCTTCTTTCCCTCTTTCCTTCCTCCCTTTCCCTTATTTCTATTAAAATCAATCTAATTTCTTTTATGCCTTGGGAATTGTTATCTGATTATTGTTGTTCAGTTGCTCAGTTGTGTCCAGCTCTTTGTGATCCCATGTACTACAACATGCGAGGCTTCCCTGGTATCTGCTATAGTTAATTAAATCCTTCAGTTTATTTTTAGATTTAGAGATGGTGAGTGGCACCTTTACTGCTTATATAACTAAGACAAATTATAGGTGTTTTACTCAATTGTAAGCCCTTGATAGGAGAGACTACATCTAATTTTTCTCTGTAATCCCTTTCATATAATTTTGAAATACTTAGCAATATTTATTGTGCAGATCACAATTATGACCTCTATAGTTATATATCTGTGCAATGAAAGAGGGTGAAATGCCCTGACAATTGTTTTAAAATCCTGTGAATGCTGGTGGTATTGCCCACATTCCTAGCCTGTATATTTAGTGCAAGTGTATGTGAAAATTTAAAGTCAAATTTTCCCTTTGGTTTTCCCTTTATTACTGCTTAACTTTCTTGTTACGATACCATCAAATAGTGAAACTGTGTAAAGTCATAAACGTGTGGCTAATTCACTCACTAATAATAAGGGCAGTATCTACATTAAATACTTCTATTCCTTAGAGTAAGTAAATAAACGAAGGTTTTGCGAGTGACTTCAAGGATTAAAGATTACAACTAGGAAACTTTTTCTCCCCCCACTCGTTTTTTGATGACAAGTGAACTATAGCTCTTTATTCAGAGTACTTTGCATTGTGACAGTTCTCTTTTCCTCAAGGATAAGAAAAAAATTGTGCAGAAAAGTTCAAGGTAGTTTTGTGTTTTATGTTCCCCGGAGCCTGATTTGAAGTGCCAAAACAAGATGCCAGGAAGTCTCAAATTGAAGAACATACTATTCTACAAAATGTTATCTTTCATATATTTATCAGCTTTTTGCCCTAGCCATTCTAAACTGTTTGCTTTTTTTTATCTTCTTAGACCAAATGTCCTTTAAATAATTCTTCAAGTAATTGAAAACACAACTATGAGAGAATCCTAAATAGTAATTTTAAGAGAAACTTAGAATGATATGCAAGGAAACTTTTTATTAAAGACCTTGGTTAATTCTTAGTCCTTTTTTTTTTTTAAAGAAAACTAGCATTTTAATAACTTGAGTGGTATTAATTTCTACTTTTTATGTTAGGGTTCAGGATTCTTTAAACATCTATTAGAGCACAAATTCTTTAGACACTCAGCATTTCAAAAGAGAAACTTAGCTCTATTTGCTTGATTAAAACTTGATATTGTTACAGATTTTATGAAAATTCTTATGTCCCTTACAACACTGCTGATTTACTTATGTTTGGGAAATTTATTTTAATTAATTTGTGTACATTAATTATACATGGAGTGGAATACCTACAGTACTATTCCCAGGTACTAATTCCCAAGTACTAGTGCCTAAGTTGGAAGTTTATATGTAGGTACCAAGTATAGAATTCAGCTTTTTCCTAGTTTTTCCCTGAGCATATTTTAATATGATGTGTGACCCTATTCTACATCATTGCAGTAATCTCCAGATGCCATCAAGTGGTCTCTCAGACCATACCTTTCTCTCTTTGGGTGTTGTACTTGAGTACTTCTTCTAAGAACCTAAATCTGAACATGATTTTCTTCTCTGTTAATCCTTGAATAACTCTCCACTGGTGGAGATTGTTGTTGAGAGGCCCAGTTCATTCAAAATTTCAGTCTTTTGTGAATTGTTTGTTCTTTTCTAGAGACTTTTAGGATGGTCTCTTTGTCAGAGATGTTCTAGAATTTCATGATGAAATGCCATGATGTGGGGTTCTTTTTTTAATTATTGTGTAAGGCAGTTTGTAATTTGGAGATTAGTCCTCTTTTGCATTTTTTTCTATAATCTTTCTGTGGAGGAACTGGTTTCCTCCCTGTTTTCTCTATTTTAGAGTTACACAAGTCAGATGTTGAGCCTGCTGATCTAATTTTTAAATCCTTTCTTCCTTTTCATCCTTCTTTTGGACTTTTTGTTCTACTTCCTGGGTGATTTTTCTCTTCTTATGTTTCCATTTTGAAACAACCATTTTTTATTTTCAGTGATTATATCTTTCATGTCTAAGAACCCTTTTCTTATTCTAAGTTTTCCTTTTTAATTTTTATAGTATCTTGATGCAATTGATGCCATCTCTCTCTGGATATTACTTGTAGCCTCTTTGAAGTTAACTCTGTCTCAGTCACTGTGTCTGTTTCTTTTCCTCTGTTTATTTGTTGTGCTTCTTTCTCCTGTGCTGTAGATACTCACCCAGTGCCTGTTGAAGTTTGGCTGCCCATTCATATTTAGAAATGAGGTCAGAAAATGATTGTTGGAAACTGTGTTTGTTGGCTGGCAGTTTTCATGGTAAAGCAGTGTTAATCAAGCTTATTGGGAAACACACATGTCTAAACAGGTCTTACATCTGAGGCCATTTAGTTCATCCAGACAGGGATTCGCCAATGTTTTGCTTGAGGATATAAACCTGGAAGCCAGTGTGTAGGAGCTGGGCAAGAACAGAGGGCTTGGAGAGTGGGTGTCTGATTATTTGGGATATAGATTTTCACCCCTAGCCTCCTCTGACCCTAGAGCCTCTCCAACTTCATTTCTCTTAAGACTCTATCTCCCCTGAGACTTGGTAGAAGTAGTGGCCTGACTCTGCAGGGTGGAGAGGAAGGGTGTAGGAAGGGTGTAGAGACTCTTTTATTCAAAATTTCAGGTCATAACCTTTTTTTTTTTTTTGAAATATCTAGTAAGGGCGTGCTGCTGTCCATGGGGTCGCAAAGAGTCAGACATGACTGAGCGACTGAACTGAACTGAACTGAAGAGCACCTCTTCTGTACATACCTTATATTTCTAGTTTCTGAACATACCAGGGCTTTGCAGGACATAATGGATTGCTTCTCATTGCTTCTGCTCTTAGGTTTGACCTCCCTCCATTCTCCTAAGTCATCTACTATTCTAGCTATTTTGTTTTCATGTATTAAAGTTCGTAGTTAAATCTGCTCCTTGATCTCTTTGTAGCTGAAATGAATATTTTTGTTTATTGTTCTTGTTTGGGGGCATTTGAAAAGGAGGAAAAATGTATTACCCTACAGTCTTGAAACTTTAATTTTATTGAAAATGCATTCATGCATTTATTCATTTCATTTTTAATTTTATTCTCTTGAGTAGCTATAACATACATATAGTTTGCAATATAAAATATATGAAAATTATTCATCAAGAAGTCTTGCTCTCAGTTTCAAATCCATTGGTTTAGGACATCTCCTCCACATCCTGTAGGGATTCACTTTTATTAATGTCTTTGATATGTCCCAAATCACTGTAGATGGTGACTACAGCCACAAAATTAAAAGATGCTTGCTCCTTGTAAGAAAAGCTATGGTAAACCTAGACAGCATATTAAAAAGCAGAGACATCACTTTGCCAACAAAGGTCTGTATAGTCAAAACTATGGTTTTTCCAGTGGTCATGTATGGATGTGAGAGTTGGATGATAAAGAAGGCTAAGTGCCAGAGAACTGGTGCTTTTCAGTTGTGGTGCTGGAGAAGACTCTTGAGAGTCCCTTGGACAACAAGATCAAACCAGTCAGTCCTAAGGGAATCAACCTGAATATTCGTTGGAAGGACTGATGCTGAGGCTGAAGCTCCAATACTTTGGCCACCTGATGTGAAGAACCAACTCATTGGAAAAGACCCTGATGCTGGGAAAGATTGAAGACAAAAGAAGGGGGCAGCAGAGGATGAGATGGTTGGATGGCATCATTGACTCAATGCACATGAGTTTGAACAAACTCCAGGCGATAGTGAAAGACAGGGAAGCCTGGCGTGCTGCAGTTCATCGGACATGACTGAGTGACTGAACAACAACAATGCATCCCTTTCTTACTTATGTAAATATTTATAGCTATAAATATATATTTATTTTTAGGCATACCCTGTTTACTTTGCTTTTTGGCTTAACACTTTCTCTTGATATCTTTACTTGAAAACATTTTAAGTGCTATAAACCCCTATATATTATAAAGTGATTTGTATTAATTTAGAGTTTAGAATTAGTTCTTATACACTTTCAATCACATTTTTATGAAACTCAAGGATTATCTTGGGGATTATGCAGAACATTGAGGTATAAAAGACAAAAGAGGCTGTGGGGCATGGAGGCAGAGTTGAGATGCAGTGAGAGAAGCTCAGTGTTGAAAGGAAATTAAAAAAATGGAGGTGGGTATTTAGGCTGACTTTCATAAACTGAGGAGTATTTCCACACATGGAAAAAATAGTATAGCTAGTATAGTGTTCAACTACATACAAAACACATACAAAGTAAGCATATGGTGTGTGTCACCATATGCTTCCCCAAATATCTAGTAAATAGCAAAGCTTGCATCAGAAAGTTGCCACTTCTAAAAGAGAACATGCATCTGTGCACATCTTGAAAAATTTTGATAGACTTGAGACCATTAAATAATTTCTGGCTTATCCATGTATATTCAGCAACACATACACATTCAGTGATTCAATATGAGGATGATGCTTTCAAGGAACTTATTTTCTGAGCATCTATATCAACATTGTGCTCAGTTGCCAAGTCATGTCCTTAGCAACTTAGTCACAAAATGACCCCATGAATTGTAGTCCTCCAGGCTCCTCTGTTGTTGGGATTTTCCAGGCAAGAATACTGGAATGGGTTGCCATTTCCTCCTCCTCTGGGGGATCTTCCTGACCCAGAGATTGAACCCATGTCTCCTGTTGTCTCCTGCACTGGCAGCGGATTCTTTACCACTGAGCCATCTGGGAAGCCCTATATCAACATTATACAAAAACAATTACTCAAAGACTTTGTTGGTTGTAATTCAGTTAGTAATGCTATATGCATAGTTCCATCATGCTTTGCTAAGTCACTTCAGTCATGTCTGACTCTGTGTGACCCCATAGACGGCAGCCCACCAGGCTCCCCTGTCCCTAGGATTCTCCAGGCGAGAACACTGGAGTGGGTTGCCATTTCCTTCTCCAATGCATGAAAGTGAAAAGTGAAAGTGAAGTCGCTCAGTCGTGTCTGACTCCTAGCGATCCCATGGACTGCAGCCCACCAGGCTCCTCCGCCCATGGGATTCTCCAGGCAAGAGTACTGGAGTGGGGTGCCATTGCCTTCTCCGTCCATCATGCTTTATGTATGTGTAAATGAGAAAGCTCTACTAAAATAGCTTCCTAGTCTACACAAAAAACAACACAGAAAACATTTAGTGAATTGGAAAAATCCTGCTTGACTGATCTTAACCATCAGTCTTTTCGTGAGAAGTTATATAGTTTTATTTTGTACTTTAAATTTAAAATAAATATTTAAATTTAATTAATTTAAGTTATTAAATATTGTGGAAAACTATAAACACTATACAAACAAAAGATAAAATTAAGACCACTGAACAAAAATAAAAGTACTATCCCATTGCTTAGAAATAACTCCTGCTAAAATTTTGGACTTTTTATCTTTCTCTACCCCTTTAATGCATCTAAACATATAGTTTTTCAATCAAATACTGTATATTGATCTAGAGTCATAAGCTTTTACCAGGAAGGGTTCTATTAATGATTTTTTTCTTGTTTTACAAATCTAGAGACTAACCCAAGTGAATTAAATTACTTTCTAGTACTTGGGCGTGACCATTTATCAAGTGAAGTGGTGGCAAGAGGAAACCTCAGGTTTTCTGATGATCTTGCTGCAGTGTCACTGAATGCGAGTCACACTCTGATTTTTCAGATTGTTAGCAGGCTGCCATGCATACCAATGCCAGACAGTGAAGACGGATGCGGCTTGCCCACAGTGTGCCTAGTGGCTGATGCCAGCCACCTGCTTGGATCCCAGCCTGGTGGTGCCCAAGAGTCAGGGCCTCCAAGTCAGAGCTGGCCTGTTCAGGGTTGGGTCCCAAAGGCCTTGCTAAGATCAGTAGCCTATGAAGCACAGTCTCTGAGTCAGGCGCACCAAATGTGTCTGCTCAGCTGCCCAGAACAATAGGTACTGCTTTGGAGAAGGTAGTGGGAACAGGAAATAGGTTCTGAGGATTCGTGGGGAATGATAGGGAAGTAACCTGCCCTGAGGCCTTTGGAAACTTCTGGTTTCCAGACCAGCAGTCCAGAGGATTGGAGGTAACCAGGCCTTCCCATATCTGACCTCTGGTTCTCTGAAAATTAGCAAAACAACAGCCTGATATTTCAGGATTTAGCTGGACTTGGGCAGAATAACCTTTTATTTTTCTCTCTTTTATTGAAGAATGTAAGTACAGTTGAGGCACTGAGGACTCAAGCCTGTGGTGAACTCAAGCCTATTGATGGGGGAGAGAGTGGGAAGGAAAAGGGAAGGAAGGGAGGAAAAGATTTTGCTTTAACTCTTGAAACATTCTAAGACTTTTGTCAGTAGACACTTTAAATGCAGTGTTTTGATCAAAACTGCTTACTTAATGGTCTGGGATGGAAGGCACCTTAGTGAAATACTCACAAATGAGGTGGATGCTGGTATGATCTTTTTCCATCCTTAGTCTTGGAAAGTCTACATTCTGTGTGGAAGACTGATGTGGAAGAGTATTTTTAAGTGCCAATTTATTGCAGCAGTTGCTGAGTTTTAGAGGAACTCTCAATTAAATACACAGAAATTTCTGTGTATTATTTCTCCTCAGCTTAATATTAGAACTGAAAGCAATTTCCTAGGGCTGAGACAAATTCATTAGGTCAAATAATTTTACTGGGTTAACAAACTCATAAGTGATATATGATTATAGCCAAGTATTTGTCCTGTTGGGTTGTTATTACGTATGTGTTGTAGCTTTTACAAAATAAATCAAGTGGCAGTTTTACAAATACGGATTATAATATAACCAGTGAAGTTGTATATTTAGAGCACTTGTAATACCAAAACAATGGAGTTGATATTTTCTTTTCATAGAATAAAGAATATGGTTGTATCTTGTTTGTTTAAAAAAAAGTGAAACTACTTTTGAAAATCACTATAAAAGTAGTTTCAGCCATAGGTTCAGATAAAATGATACTCCTGAAAAGACGTGTAGCCTTGTAGATTTCATCCAATGCCAGGGTGCTATGTACTATATGCTGCTGCTGCTAAGTCGCTTCAGTCGTGTCCGACTCTGTGTAACCCCATAGATGGCAGCCCACCAGGCTCCTCTGTCCCTGGGATTCTCTAGGCAAGAACACTGGAGTGGGTTGCCATTTCCTTCTCCAATGCATGCATGCATGCTAAGTCGCTTCAGTCATGTCTGACTGTGTGCGACCCCATGGACAGCAGCCCACCAGGCTCCTCTGTCCACAGGATTCTATAGGTAAGAATACTGGAGTGAGTTGCTATTTCCTTCTCCAATGTACTATATAGAGAGCATAAATTAAATGTCAGTTTGCACTAGATTATAATCTAACTAATAGTTTTGTTTTTTTTTTCTCCTTCCAAGCTGGATTCATCTTCATTTGGATATGTGTTAAAGTCATGCAATTTATTTTATTCTAGAATTGATACATCTGAATAAATATACTCTCGTTCAGGATAAACACTAGGAGATGACACTGATTCCAGTGATGATGTTACTGCTCAAAAGTTTGTAACAACTGAGTTGTTTTTAGAGATTGATAACAATCTTTTAACCATTCTCATTGATGACTGATCTTAATTCCTTGAAGCAGTCTCATTTTGAGAGTTAGCAAAAAGTTATTTTGAGCCACTTCTGGAGAATGATGGGAATGCTCGATCCAGGACATTTAGGAAGAAGGTTCTGCATTTCTTGCTTGCCTCAGACACCTTGATATTCCTTAGGAAGTATATGGAAATTGCTTGTGGAAAAGAACATTGTTAGAATAAGGATATAGGATATCTAAAACTTTTTCTGTGACATTTTCTTTCAAACTGCAAATTAGAATATTTTAACTAGGATAGCATTTTTTTCCAAAGGCAAGGTATTATTATAGTTGTAATTTGAGCTAAATACATCCTAGAAGGACAGTATTGTGAAAGCAAAAACGTAATAACCATAAATCACTCTTAAGTAACAGGGGGATATAGTCTTATATTGCAGTGACTATAAAATGTCTATAAATGTACACAGGCTCCAGGGAAGACCTCTGTGTGCTATAATGTGTACATTCAACATACCGAAAGTATAATTGTACCTCATCTGTTGTGCAGCTGCTGCTGCTAAGTCACTTCAGTCGTGTCCGACTCTGTGTGACCCCATAGACGGCACCCACCAGGCTCCCCCGTCCCTGGGATTCTCCAAGCAAGAACACTGGAGTGGGTTGCCATGCCCTCCTCCAGGGGATCTTCCCAACCCAGGGATCAAACCCAGGTCTTCCGCATTGTGGGCAGATTCTTTACCATCTGAGCCACCAGGGAAGCCCAAGAATACGGAGTGGGTAGCCTATCCCTACTCTAGGGGATCTTCCCAAACTGGGAATTGAACTGGGGTCTCCTGCATTGCAGGTGGATTCTTTACCAGCTGAGCTACTGGGGCTATTCAGAAGAAATTTTGGGAATGGTTTATCTGAATTGGGAATTTTAATAAGTATGTCTAAGAGGTTTCAATGGAAACCATTTTTTTCTCAAAATAGCTTTCCCTGCAGTAAACGGAACATTCAAAACTACTGCATTAACTTTAGATCCATGTTACTTAAGGAGGAGCTTACAGCTCCTCCCCATTTATTCCAGGAAATAATGGTATCTTCTCAATAGACTGTCACATGGATAAAGGTGGCTGAAAATAAAAATCAGGTTTATTTTGAAATGCAGCTCCAAATGATGAGATCTACCTGAAGAACTCCTGAGACAGTCACTCTTGAAGGAGTTCACTCATTTGCTGCATCTTTATGTTCTGGTATATTTGTTAAATCAGGATAATATCACATAGTCACACCTCATAAATATTTGAACTTGCAATCAAGAAACTGCATATTCTCCCACAGTTACTTAAAAGTTAAGAATACTCTTCTCTCTCCACCTACATACAACTCTATAATGATGTCCACATTTGCTTTCTCAAAGTTTCTGCTGTGACCACTGGCAGAAACAGCAGAGCAGAGCAGATGGTCTGTTGATTTGAGTAGAGAAATTCTTTGGCCTTTATTTAACTTGGTAGTTCTACTCAATCTGCTCAGGAGAGTCTAATGAGAGAACAGAAGGATGCTGCTGTTAAGATGGGGTACATTGGCACCATTTCTGCATTTCTTGCCTACCCTTGGCTGGGCATTGTTGTTCTCTTATCTTTATAAAACCATTAAATGAATCATTTAAACAATAAAATCATTTTTACACGTGACATAATATTTTAAAAGATGGCTCTATGTTTAAATCCTGTTACATATAGAAAGTTTGTGAGGACTGGAAATGGATTTATCTGTTAAAAGTTGATGAGAGGTTGACCATTTCCTTTGGCTTCAGAAATCTTTTGGTGACCACTGTAGTTCTAACACGGAGAAGGCAATGGCACCCCAACTCCAGTACTCTCGCCTGGAAAATCCCATGGACGGAGGAGCCTGGTAGGCCGCAGCCATGGGGTTGCAAAGAGTCGGACATGACTGAGCGACTTCCCTTTCACGTTTCACTTTCCTGCATTGGAGAAGGAAATGGCAACCCACTCCAGTGTTCTTGCCTGGAGAATCCCAGGGATGGGGGAGCCTGGTGGGCTGCAGCCCATGGGGTCGCACAGTGTCGGACACGACTGAAGTGAGTTAGTAGCAGCAGCAGCAGTAGCTCTAATGCAGAAGGACTGCAGTGACTAAAAGTGAAGTCCGAAACAAATGCACACACTATTTTTGGACCTGGTTGTTTATATCAGAAGTTGCCATGACAAACACCATCTCTGGAAAGATCCTTTGTGAGCTCACCTCCCTCCAGCGTTGCCTGTGGTGAATCCATGGTGCCCCCATCTTGTACGAGAAAAGCTTTTTTTTAAAATTTTATTTTATTTTTAAACTTTACAATATTGATTGGTTCTGCCATATATAGAAATGAATCTGCCACAGGCATACACGTGTTCCCCATCCTGAACCCTCCTCCCTCCTCCCTCCCCATACCATCCTTTATATCAGGTATGGTTTTCTTCACATTTGGTCCTATTGTCTAGAACGAAAGTTTGCTTTGGAAGATAATCCTAAGTGTCTGTTAGGTAAGAGTAGTAGTCTCTGTTCATTAAGATTAGTGGCTGAGCAGTTTAGTAGTTCTTGTTCAGTAAGATTAGCAGACTCTAAACTGGAGAAAATAAAAATGAGTAAAGATTTGCCTTGAATTATTCGTTGGAATTTCAACTTACTGACTGCCTGAATGACTCCCTTCTTCCTTTTCTTTATTGTCAGTGATTATTTGTCAGTCTCTGGTATGAGAGTTGGTAGATGTAAACAATATTACATTATATGTCAATCCCAGTACTAAAAAAAACACCTCATTTATAGAAATATTAGAATTAAGCCAGTTTGGGGAATACAGTGTTCCAGTAAACTGAATTTTTTTTTATTAACTGTAAGAAAACCCTTTTAGGTAGAAGAACTGTCTTGGACAAAGTAATTCACCTGAGCTAATGAATGCCTAGTACCGCATCTGAAGCAGAAAGGGCGGGTATAGTGCTAGGCATCCATTATCTCAGGTGAATTAATAGAGCTATTAATTAATCATCTGTAATTAAAAGCAAATAAAGCTCTGTTTTTAAGGATGTCTTCACTTGACCCTCATTCTTGTTTATTAATTTGGCTAGGTTTAGAATTCTAGGTTCAAAATTATTTTACTCTCAAAACTTTGACTCAATCCTTTGTCTCTGATTATTCAGTTTGGAAGATAAAAAGTGTATTGCTAGCCTGAGTCCTGTTTATTTTGTAAGAGTTTTTGTTTTGATTTGTTTATTGGTTTTTATTCTTCTTTCTGGAAGCTTTGCAGTTTTTCTCTTATTGTTGGGGTTATGATATTTCACTAAAATATGTTTAACAATTGTCTTAAAAACCCTACTATTCCTGCTGTGTACTTGATAGGCTCATTTAATCTCAAGCTCACAGTCTTTTCTTTAGCTAAGAGAACATTGTGTGTTTCATTATTTTCTCTCTTCTGTTTTTCCCTTCTGGGCCCAAATTTTGCCAAGCATTATGTCAGCTTTGTGGTTTTCAGCTAGTTAACCTCTAACATCTTTGATCATCAATTGCATTATTATAAAGTGGAAATAATAATCCCCAGGAGGCCAGTATCCAAAATGGTAATTATTCTTTCTCCTTCAGATATGCCTTGCTCCTGTAAGCTTATCGTTTTGATCAAGGCACTTCAAACTAAATATAGATTTCTGGCTCTTAAAGCGATGTCTGGGCTGTTTTTAGCATGAAGGTTATTGGACATGACTCTGGTCTTCCTCAAGGTAGCACTGGCTCATTTCCGAAGACTTCTTTGGATACTGTAGCTGTGTTATATGTCAACTACAGTGCTCAGCACAGAGGAAAAGAAGAGTCAAAGTAAATGTGGAAATGGGAGAGTGTTAAACAACAAGGTGACCCAGTTTGTTACAAGGTAGAAGTCTATACAAGAAAGCTGTGGGATCTACAACATTTCCATATAGATTCAGCTGATGAATAGCTGCTGGATTAATCTTCCCAGAAGAAGAGCTCCAATCATGTCACCACTCTTTAAAAATCTTTGTTGAATCTCCATTTCCTTACAGAGGTAACATCAGATTCTTGAACTTAATTTTCAAGTTGTCCAAAACACTGGCTCCAGTTAAACTTTCCAATCTTATATCCTACTGTTCTCTACATATTCATTCATTCTAATTAAAATATATTATTCTGTTTCCCAAATCTATCCCATGCTGTTCCCTTTGCCTGCAGTTCTCCCTGCCTTCTATTTTTTCTAGTGAAATCCTTTGCTTTTAAGTTTCACCCCCAGAGCTTCTCCCTTTACAAAGCCTCCGGCAGTCTCTGCAACTGTTTCTCTATACGGCCCCGAAGCACAGGATTTGTACATCTCTTATAGCACCTAACATACTGCACTGAAATGACCTAAGGTAGAAGCTTTATCTTCATCTGTAATTTACTGAGGTCTACCAATGCCTGTTTTGTAACCTGTGCTTGATAATTGAATGCTTAAATGAGTGAATGCATTGCAGTCATGCTGCATTGTAATGTTTTACATAGAGGAAAATAGACTTGGAGGTTGTTTTGTTTTTGATGAAACTGACTGGCAACCAAAATTGTGCCTTTTTGACTATTTTGATCAGAGGTTTTTTAAAATATCATTTATATGATCGCTTCTTGATTTTTATGAAAGCTATAAGCACTTTCGCATGACATAGGATGTGTCAAATTTGGGGATGTAGTTACTCAGCTTTCAGTTCTTCTCCTTTTAAAAGTCTTTATGAAGAAAAATGAAAATCAGATATAATATTGTTTATGACTGAAAAATATTGTGCATTTTAATGAAATTTCTTATACCATCTAATTTGTTTTACCTGTGAACATACTTGTTACTTGGGATTTACTGTGACAGATCTGCTGAGAGTTGAGTTCTGTTTCAAAATGCATTCTGTCTTCTAACTTCTTTTCCACTGATAAAACTGAAGATATGAAATGTCTTCTTTAAGTTGCAGCATTTCTGTAACTAAGTGCATGACTTTTATAAATGCACTAGAAGTTTCTTGATGGATACAAAGAAGAGGAGTAAGGCAAGACATTATGTGGCAATTTGTTATGTGTGACTTATAATATTTGGGGAAAGAGTAGCTATAATTTTGTGTCTTCAGTCAGCAGAGTGGCATTGATTTGTGGCAAGTCAACATATTCCTGTGCAGTTTTGTAATGATGACAGTACTTAAGAGAAAAATCCTTACTTAAGTCTTCTGAAAAGAACTTTTAAATTGTAGGGACTTACTTCTGATCATCTCCCTGGTAAATATACAGATTTTTTTTTTTCTTTCATGACATGAGTATGTTTTCAAGTTTATATTAGTATTTTTCCCCTTAAAAATGAAAAAAATATTTAAAGACTGTTTTTTTACCAATACTTCATTTTGCAGAGAAGGATAGATGCTCAGAGTTGGTAGAGGACCAAAATGATCAAGTCTTCTAAATTAAGGCTAACAATATTAACAGCAAAACAACAGTAATAATAACAGCTAATATGTATAATGCAAATATTTTCATATACTCTCACTATAAGGAAACTGAAGCATTGAAAAATTAAGTAGCTTGCTCAGGATCACACTATGAAGTGGTAGAGTTGGGGTTCAAAAGTAGGCTGCCTTCTTTTGAATCTCTCAGTATAACCTAGAAATGTGGTTATCTGTGGTTTCACTTTTTAAATGAAACTCTTGAGTGAATTTAAGTGCTCTAAGAAAATAAGGATTAATCTTAAACCTAACATCACAACATTAATATTAGCAATAGTTTTGTAAATGTCAGTTCATCTCATTACAGAGCATACCTGTCACAATTTATAGACAGAAAAAAAGAATCTGCCTGCAATGCAGGAGACCTGGGTTCAATCCCTGTGTTGGGAAGATCCCCTGGAGAAGAGAATGGCAACCTACTCCAGTATTCTTGCCTGGAGAATTCTGTTGACAGAGGTTACAGTCCCTGGAGTCACAAAGAGTCAGACACCACTGAGTGACTAACACTTTCACTTTTATTACTAGGCTGACTAAAAATTTCTTATTTAAAATAAAAATATGATGGAAATTGAAATTGGGTTTAACCTTTCATAGTTTATAAGTTGAATTCAGTGTAATTCATTTTAGACTCTGGGTACTGATATAGAATTGATGATAATATGTAAATGCATATGAGGTCAGCTAATCCTGTATACTCACAGGGAAACAAAACAAGTATGATTTTCAGTAAAGAAGAAAATGTCCTCAAGTAAGAAAAGTTCACTTTGTTGAACTTACCTAGAATGTTTACAGCTAGAAAATCTACTAAGAAATTATGTCCATTTTAATGTAAAAATGAGTACCTTACAGCTTCAGACCATTGATTGTTTACCCTTTTACTATTTGTTCCACCCATTTTATATTTCTTATTTTTTTGTTTTCTGCCTTCTTTTGGACTAATGAATTTAAATGCTTTGAAAATTATTCAGCTATTTCACTCTATAAGCTTGTAGGTTTCCAGTGTTTTACTATAAGTGGTGAAGATAAGTGGATTGATTTTGGAGACGTTCGTGAAGTACGAGTAGCAAAGTTGGTGGTAGAATGGATATGAGGTGTGGATATGAGGCATATCCAGAATCATCCCCAAATTTCTGGCTGCTGAATGGATGGATGATGCCATTCACTGAGCTAGAAACACTGGAAGAGGACCAGATTTGCATGTTGGATAGTGACATTAAAGAGTTTGATTCAGAATTTTTGAGTTTGGGATGCATTTGAGGCCTCCAAATGGAGATATCAAATAGCCAATAATTACATGAGTCTTTTGCTGCACAGAGATATCTGAGCAAGAGATGTGAGTTTGTGAGCATCTGCTTATATGGTGGTAATTGAAGTTTTGGACTGAGTGAGCTGGCCAAATGAGAGTCAACAGAGAGATGCTAGCCAAGAATGTTCACATAATGAAGGGCAAATAGAAAGGAGGATGAAAAATGTTCATTTTACTTAGCTTCAAGGAGATCATTGATAAAAGGACTGAATTAAGTCCCTTTCAGAGTGGAAGTCTTAGATTGTATTTGGAGAAAGTTTGTTAGTAAAAGAAAAAAAATATTTTAGCTGGAGAGAAATTGTAGTATCTTTTGTTTTAAATCTAGAGGCTTCAGTAATATGTTTAAAAGCCTAAGAGAAATCTGGTTGAGAAAAGGTTAAATGTCCAGGAGAGAGAAAAGAGTAAGACTCCTAAGAAACTAGAGAGAAAGGCGGATGTATTAGTTTCTTATTGTTACGCTAACAAACTACAACAACTCACATTTATTACCTTACAGTTTCAGAAATCTGAAACCAACTCATTGAGCTAAAATCAAGGTAACAGCCTTTTCCCTTCTGGAGACTCCATTGACTTGCCTTTACTAGCCTCTGGCTCTTGATCCCACCTCTCTGTGACCCCTGCTTCTGTTTTTACATCTTTCTTTCTCTGCTTCCATCAGCACATCATTTTCTTTGACTCTGACTTCATTCCTGCCTTCATCATAAAGGACCCTTGTGAATACTTTGAGACCACCTATATATTTCAGTATAATCTCCTCTTATCAAGATCTTTAAATTAATCACATCTGCAAAGCCCTTTTTACCATCTAAGCTAATATATTCACAGCTACAGATTCCAGGAATTAGGACATGGACTTTTTTTTTTTTTTAATGGGGGCACATTATTCAGTTTTATCATTTTTCTTTTTTATCCCCAAGTTTTAATTTCTACTTTTATTTTTATTAAGTGTTTTTTCTTTCTTTTTTGCTGAGATTTAGCTTAATAATGTTTTCTAAATTTTGGATGCTAGTGAATTTATTTTCAGTCTTGTTTGTTAATATATATTTAAGGCTATGAAGCATAGTATGAGAATTATGCTGGCAGTATAAGATATGATGTATAGTGTTTTCATTAATTTCGTTATTAATAGTAGTAGTATTACTATATGGATATTCTTCAATTTCAATTTTTTCTTTGGAGGGTTACATGAAGAGTCTTAAAATTTTTCCTAACCCCATATTTTATTTGTAATTTTTCATTTTATTATATTGTGATCAGAAACTGTTGTTTGTCATCCTTCCACTATTAGAATTTATTGGGGTTTTATCTGTGATTCTAAAATGTGACCGAGTATTTTTTTAACCATTTTCTTAAAAGAGAAGTTATATTCTCAATTTAACCTTAGAATTCAATATGTAGCAGTTAAACCCATTTTATTACTTACATCAAACTATTTATAGTTTTCATGTTTATGTCTACTTTTTAATACACCTGTTCATCATGGTTTGAGAGGGTTGGATAATAGTCTATTGATAGAGTGTTTCTGATGTTCCTTATATCTCCTATATGGATGTGTATTATATGACACCTAGACATTCATGATCAGTATATGTTTTTTATTGTGAATCGCATCTTTAACATTAAAGTTGTCTTCATTGCTTGTCTAGAGCTTTTCTGTCCTGGATTCAGTCTTGCATGATGTTGCTCACTGCGTTCTTTCCCCACCCCCCACCTCTGTTCTTTCTCTAGCCCCACTTCCCTCCTTTTTTCCCTTTCTCACCCCTGTGCCACTCTCCCACATTGTCTTCAAACTTTCTCAGTCACGTGGTTATGGAAGTCTCTTTCCCACAGAATAGAGTGGAATCTGCTTTAAAGCAGATTTTGAAAGTTTGTTCCCTTTCAGTAGGTGAATTTGGCTCTCTGACATTTATTGAGATAACATAAAATTTTGGTGTTACTCCTGTTATACTATTTATTATGTTTTAAAACTTACAGGTTTTGAAGAAAATTTACTGTGTATTCTGCCTTCTTAGCATTGCCTTCTTTTAATTAGAAAGGTTTACATCTCTGTTATCATTATGACTATATATGGAAACCCTTAAACCTCTTATTTCTTTAAGCATTATCTGTTAATCCCCTCTAAGGAGCAATAATAAAATTAATATTTTTCTTTTTCCTCCTCCCTTTTCTACCCGCTGGCTTTAGCATTATAAAGCAATTTAAATTATCCTGTGATTTAAGTCTTAAATAATAGCTTTTGATCTCAGTAACATTTCCATGTTTTTCCTCCTTCAGCTTTTATCTTTCCATGTTTGTTTTATCATTTCTGCATTTTTTAAGGTTTATATTAGTTTTATTATAGCAGCATAATTACATAGGGATTTAGTTCCATAATTAGTTTTGGTATTTATGATAGTCCTTTTCCTCTGAATTTTCCAGCTGTCTCTCGGATGATTGCAATTTATCTCCTAGTAAATTCTTCAAGAAGGTTCCATGGGAACAAGATTTTATGTGCTTTCATATGTTCAGAACTTTTGAATGTTGTCTGTTGTCTTTATAATCAATGAGTTTCACTAGATTTAAAAATCTCGTTTCTGTTTTTCTTTCTGCAAGTATTTCATGGGCTTCACTTCATCCATTGGAGTAACTAGAAGGCACTGAGGTCCAGTGAAACTTGTTGAATGTTATCGAGGAGAAATACTGCGACGGATAGATTTTCCCCTTATGAGCCACTAGGGCTTTTTTGCCTTGATGTCCGAAGCATTCTTTAAATTTCAAGTCAATAAAGTACAGTATTTTACTGTTGGCTATTAAAATAACTTTCTTTGCAAAGGATATGTGCCCTTTGGTAGGTATTTTATTTTTGAAGCATTAAAATAGCATTTCAGCTTTATTAATAGTAAATTTGGAATAGAGAAATCAGTTTAGACCATAAGCAAAACTAGAACTTTCTATTCGTTTCCCAGCTACCCACTCACTTTTCATACAAAATAAACCTGGACTCCCACATCTAAGTGAAACGGGTCTGCAGAATCTTTTGATGAGCGATGGGGCAACCAGTGGCCAGCCGCAAACCTCGTCAGATCTGAAAATAAGATTACTATAAGTTGGAATTAACATTTCAGTCTTGTCTTGAGTGGTATAACCTAGGTTCAATTACAACTACATTTGTCATGTAAGGGTAAAGAGTTCAATGTCCACTTATTGGTCAGAGTGGCAGGTGAGATGGAGCTGAGTGTTTGAGCTAAATTTACCTTTTTTTTTTTCTAACTCATTGTTACCTTTTGGTAACTTACTCATTCTTATCTAGGGGAAAGAAAGACTTGCAGGAGAGAATGCCAAGAATCATTGAGTATAATAAAATACATATCCTTCAAAAATACAAGGAATGAAGCGAAAATTGTCATCCTTTTCCTAGTCTTATTTGATATTTCTCTGCTGTTACACTGCAACTAAAGCTTTCACACCTCTCAATACAGACTTCTACATCCTGCATTTTATAGCTAGGAAATACATTAATGAATTTTTACAAAATGTCACATATATTCACTGTTATTCCAACTGTATTGCTAAATACCTATTAAACTACAGACAAATGATCAATGAACATTCCACAAGTAGCTTCATTTTCCATGTTGAGAGAATAGACCAATCCACTGGACAATTCTTTTCTTATTTTCAGACAGTAGAGCTCTTACATTGCTTTTCCCTGAAGTATACTAAGATACTTTATGTTGCAATCATATCTAAGCAGAAGCTAGCATTTAGAAAGTATGAAGATGTCCCTCTCTCAACAGATATGGAACAAGCCTTTATTGGAATGTTGAACTCTCATTTCGGAGCAAAATAGTATATGGCCATCAGAGCCTACTGAGAGGAAAATACTTAAATTCTTTTAGAAGTAAACTTTGTGTAGAATGAGTTTCTGATGTGCCCCTTTAATAAATCTCTTTTTTAAAATTGAAATACAGTTGATTTATGATATTGTGTTAGTGCCAGGTGTACAGCAAACTGATTCAGCTATACATAAATAAATACAAATATGTATATCTATATATCTTTCAGATTTCAGTAAGTATTTTATTATAAAATGTTTCTTATATTTTATTTTTATATATTTATTTATTTCCAATATTTTGATTTTCTTCTGGGAAGATTGTGTAGATTTTCTTTACTTGTCTTTAGTTCTCTGTTTCTATGCTGTGCTGTGCTTAGTCACTTTAGTCATGTTTGACTCTTTGAAACATGGACTTTGTGACCCCATGGACTATAGCCTGCCAGGCTCCTCTGTCAATGGGGATTCTCCAGGCAAGAAAAGTGGAGTGGGTTGCTGCACCCTCCTCCAGGGTATCTTCCCAAGCCAGGGATCCAATGCATGTCTCCCACATTGCAGGAGCATTCTTTACTGTCTTAGCCTCTAGTGCTTCTTAAATTTAAAGCATTTTTTTTTCTCTCTTTGGTTGCAGTTTTTGTATTTGTCATCTATTTATCCTGACTTTGATTTCCCTATAGATTTCAATACATGGCAATTAAATCTTTTGAGCTCTGTCAGCTGACGATTCATCTCCTCTTATTGTCTTGGTATTTCTTCCTTATACTTTTAATTGTCTACTTTGTGTGCAAACAGGTATGATTTTGCTTCACTAATTATTTTTTAATTTTTGGTTTAATGTGTGATCTTAAATTTTATCTGCTCTTCGCCAGTACTTTTCTTGCAAGTAGTCCTCATCTGCCATTTGTTTTTCTTGTGCCTTTTCTTCTTTCTTCCCATTCATAATATGTTTATACAGATTTGAGGAAGGGTCTGTTTTAATATTCATCTACAAGCTGTGGGTTTTTGTTGGAACATATTTTTGGGAGGTTCATGAGGAAGACAGCCACAGTTTAAGTACTAAGTTAAAAAGACTTTCCCTTTTCTGTGATTGAATGTTTTTTTCAGTCTTTAATTCTTCTAAGTGAAGGGATTTGGGAATACGTGAAGTTTTTCTTAACATAATGACTTCCCACTGCTACAGAGGTATGGTGTTCCTGCAAAAATTGATTTCTTACTTCCTTTGGTTTCTGTTACTTTTTAAAGGGATTTTTGTGCCTGTGTTCATGGGGGACATTGATGAGAAATTGGATAGTAGCTTGATGCCTGTCCGATTTTCCTACATTGCAGGTAAACAAAAATTTCTCTCGGAAAGTGTTAGGAATTTTTTTTCTCTTTGAAGTTGTCGCATTTCCCACCGTTTGTTGAGCATGATTCCTTTTTTGTTCATATTAGCCATCTGGGGCACTTTTAGTTTAAAACTTGTAACTTTATTCAGCTAAGGGAACTTCTCTTCTGCCTTTTCCTTATTCCTTGTACTTTCTTTTTTTAAAACTCCTTCTGTAACATATTCTGTGTGTGTTGATCTTTTTAGATTGTTCCTCCATGATTTTCTTTTCATTTCTTTGACTTTTTCCTTCACATTATAGAAGACACTTTCTCAACTTTATCTCCTATATTGTTTTCTAGTTTTTAGCTTTTTTTGTTATAATGTTTGAGAGTTCTAGTTGCCTCATCTTCTGCATTCCTTTTCTCTTACTTTCTCTAAATATACTGTAAACCTAAGTTCTCTGGATCTGCCTTCACCATCTTTTCCCTTATACACAAATTCTGGCTGTAATTTCTTGTGTTCTTATCAGTCTAATCTCAATGACTTCTAGCTTTCAGAAATTGTTTTAATTTATGGTATGCTGAAGGTACCTTTCTTGTATCCCAGCATGGTACAAAAAAAAAAAAAAAAAGAGAGAGAAATGACTTATTTTCTTTTAGCAAGGAAATTCTCTCTCGTTTTTCTTCTCTTCTTCCTTCTTCTTGTTATTTTAAGGTTTTAGAGGCATGAAGAAAGTTAGTGTTTGTTTTCTGTCTACTTTCCTGATCCATTTTTCTTACGAGAACCTTAAAGTATATGAAATTTGAATAATGTAGATAAGACATTTAGCTTTTTATATTTTATACTTTTTTAAATTATAATTTATGTTGAAAGCTCATATACAGGGAAAATATAGTTTTATTTATATTTGTTAATGTTTTTACTATTTGATCCTGTATTTCTCCTCCTTGTCATCTTTGAAATCTTGGTTTCTATCTTGATAATTTCCATTTCTCTCTGGGACTCATTTAGGACTAATTTCTCTCTTTCTCTTTTTCTTCCTTCTAGTTACCATTCCACAGTTTATCTTTCACACTAAGATAAAGGCCACATCTTATCAAATACTGCTACCTTTGAGGATGAAAGTCAAACTTCTCAGTGTGACATAGAATGACCATTGTTGGCTGGCCCATGCTTTTCCAGATTCATCTTTGTATATGTTTCCATTATCTGGAATTACTTTCATTCTTGAATATTTTGTCTACTTGAGGAACTTGTCTGCTTGCTCATGGTGAAATTAATGTCTTTCTCTTTTATGGTTCCAGAACTTTATGTATACTTGGTTAAAGAACTTAACATATTGTTATAACTATTTTTATGTGTCCATCTACCTTTCTGTAGATAGCACAATACATCATGCCTCCTTGGTCGGCAGCCATAATGCTCCTAGAAAACTGTGTCATCTGGAGAAAGAATACGTAGGCACTTTTAAAAATACTTGAATGACCTGTAGATTAGTAATATTTATCATCACTAGTCTCATAAGTCATTCAGTAATTTCTTTAAAAGAAGAAACTTTCTATCAGAGTTTTAATCAGTAAGAAAGTCCAGACATTTTTGATGGAAGGAAAGAGCTGTCAAGGTGGAGGAGGAAAAGTAAGATAGAGGAAGATCCTATCAGATCCACCAAGTATAAAGAATAATGCTGTGTCATATACCTAGGGAAGCAAAAGGTATTTGAGTAAGATAAACTGATAGGATTAGAAGTGCTGAGTTTGTATCTAAAGATCCAGACTACTTATTGCAATTAACTGCTATAACTAAATATTTTAAGATTTTTCTGAATCCAGTGTTCTTAGGACAACAGTTGAATATAGTGACAACACTGCTGACCACTGACAGGACTGTGCATGCTCAGTTGCTCAGTCATGTCCAGCTCTTTGTGACCCCATGGACTGTAGCCTGTCAGGCTGCTCTGTCCATGGAATTTTCCAGACAATACTGGGATGGGTTGCCTCCTTCAGGGGATTTCCTCCTCCAAGGGATCTTTCCAATCCAGGAATCGAACTCACTTCTCTCTTGCGTCTCCTGCATTGGCAGGCAGATTCTTTACCACGAGCCACTTGGGAAGCCCAGAACTTTGTCAGTTAGCAAAAGAATATTCAAATGGTCCTGTGAAGAAGATTGTGTGCTTTTGTTCAGAATAAATCACAAGGCTAGCAATTGTTAAGATGAGAAAGGAAGCTTGTCCACCATGTGACCAGAGTGAGTCGTCATTCCACATTGACTGTAACATAATGCCTACTATGCACAGAGAGCACTCTGCTGGGTATTCTGGGAGCAGCACAGGAAAGGAAATCCTGGGTCTCACCCTTAAGGATTATATTTTCCTTGGGCAAATAACTAAAGGCCTACAAAAGGATTTATTAGTTATCAAAGCAATTATTAGTATGTACAGAAAAAGGCATGAGAAATGGAAAAGTTTAAGCCCTAAAAAAAGTATAGAACAAGAAATGATATAATTTAGATGCAGAGAATGACTTCTTGGAGGGGCCAGTTTTGATCTGCATCTTTGAGGGAGTTAATGAATCAGTTCATTTCAGTTCAGTTGCTTAGTCATGTCCGACTCTTTGCGACCCCATGAATCGCAGCATGCCAGGCCTCCCTGTCCATCACCAACTCCCGGAGTTCACTCAGACTCACGTCCATCGAGTCAATGACGCCATCCAGCCATCTCATCCTTTGTCGTCCCCTTCTCCTCCTGCCCTCAATCCCTCCCAGCATCAGAGTCTTTTCCAACGAGTCAACTCTCCACATGAGGTGGCCAAAGTACTGGAATTTCAGCTTTAGCATCATTCCTTCCAAAGAACACCCAGGGCTGATCTCCTTCAGAATGGACTGGTTGGATCTCCTTGCAGTCCAAGGGACTCTCAAGAGTCTCCTCCAACACCACAGTTCAAAAGCATCAATTCTTCGGCGCTCAGCTCTCACATCCATACGTGACCACAGTAGGGTTAATAATAGTAAAAGTGAAAAAAGTAAAAGTTACTCAGTCGTGTCCAGTTCTTGGTGACCCCATGGACTATACAGTCAAAGGGAAGTTAGACATGTCCCTGGGTTTCACTCGTGGCTTGATGATAAAGAATCTGTCGGCCAATGCAGGAGCCTCAGGAGATGTGAGTTTGATACCTGGGTTGGGAAGATCCCCTGGAGAAGAAAATGGCAAACCACTCCACTATTCTTGCCTGGAGAATCCCAGGGACAGATGAGCCTGGCGGGCTATAGTCCATCAGGCCGCAAAGAGTTAGGCATGTCTTAGCTGCTAAACAACAACAACAAAGACAAGTCCCTACTTTCAAGGAGCCTGCTGCTGCTGCTGCTAAGTCACTTCAGTCGTGTCCGACTCCATGCGGCCCCATAGACGGCAGCCCACCAGGCTCCCCAGTCCCTGGGATTCTCCAGGCAAGAACACTGGAGTGGGTTGCCATTTCCTTCTCCAGTGCATGAAAGTGAAAAGTGAAAGTGAAGTCGCTCAGTTGTGTCTGACCCTCAGCGATCCCATGGACTGCAGCCTACCAGGCTCCTCCGTCCATGGGATTTTCCAGGCAAGAGTGCTGGAGTGGGGTGCCATACATTCTAAATAACATAGAATGTTAGGAAACAGTAGCTAAAGCTTGACTAAACTAGGGTAAAGAGTCTGGAAAAGATGGATATGGTTTGAATCTGTAAAATGGGAATAAATAATGCCTACTTTATAGAACATTCTCTACCCCTCAATTCTAAGGTAACTTGTGCAAAAAAAAAAAAAAGAGAGAGAGAGAGATGCTTGAATGAAGCATCACCAGTGAAACTTTCAGAAGAGGTGGGACTGGTTTGAGGCCTTGAAAGGTTTTAGAGAGGCCTTGTGGGTCTTAGAGAGAGAACATTATGATATAAAGAGGTAGAATTTGAACATGCTTAAGTAAGTTCCAAGAAGCTTTCATTGATGTTGAGTGAAAGGAGAGGCTTAAAAGGCAGGCTTGGAACTTAGAGGGTGATTGGTGCTTACGCCGCATCCCTTCTGCCTGGATCCAACCTTGTATCTTACTTTGACCAAGTGTTTACATGTTGCCATGTGTCAGCTCCTCTGCTACACAGGTATCAGGGATTATCAACTCTGAACTCCCGATAGCAAATACCATCATACTTTATGCATACTAAAGCCCACCCGGGAGGAGCCAAGATGGCGGAGGAGTAGGACAGGAGAACACTTTCTCCCCACAAATTCATCAAAAGAGCATTTAAACGTCGAGTAAATTCCATTAAAACAACTTCTGAATGCGGCAGAGGACATCAGGCACCCAGAAAAGCAATCCAACTCTTGAAAGGAGGTAGGAAAAAATATAAAAGACAAAAAAAGAGACAAAAAGAGGGAGGGACGGAGCTCCGTCCGGGAAGGGAGTCTTAAAAGAGAGAAGTTTCCAAACACCAGGAAACCTTCTCACTGCCGAATCTGTGCCGAGCTTTGGAAGCACAGAGGGCAACATAACAGGAAGAAAAAATAAATAAACAATTAAAACTCAAGTAGTCCTACGGTAACTCCCCAGTGGAGAAGCAGCGCAGGCGCCTGCAGGCGCCATTAACAAGCGGGGCTGGGCAGGGAGGCGCAGCGGGCTGCATCGCTAGAGTAAGAATCTGGCCTGAATACCCTGAGCACTATCTGAGCGAAATAATTTGGGCTAACAAACCAGACTGTGGGATATCTACTACGCGAAAAGCCAGCCCCAACCTAAGACCGCCAGGCCCGTGCACGGAACAAAGAATTGAACAGAGATAGCCGGCTGCAGACCTTCCCCCTCCGGTGATAGGCAGCCAGAGCCGGAAGGGGGCAATCGCAGCCCCAGAGAGACATTATCTATAAAACTGTAAGCAGGCTTCTTTGCTAACTAAAACTTCTTGGGGGTCTGGACGGTTAACATCTGCCTAAGAAGGTGCGCGGTTTTGCGCCCAGATAACCGAGTGGCGGGAGGCGATAAGTCGCAGCATTGGCGCCGCCAAACACCTCATCACTTGAGCTGCTCGGACCTGGGAAGAGCACAATACTCAGGCCCAACTGAGTCTGCGCCTCTGAGGACTATCCGAGTGCCTGAACCTGAGCGGCTTGGACCTGGGAGGTACATGCAGCCCAGGGCCAGCCTTGGATTGTTCAGCGGAACAACCTAGAGCCCGAGCAGTGTGGGCAGGAGGCTACACGCGCAGTGAGCGGGGCAGACCCAGTGTGGCTGAGGCACTGCGAGAAGACGCCAGTGTTATTTGCTTGCAGCATCCCTCCCTCCCTCCCCACAGCGCGACTGAACAAAGAGAAGAAATACAGTTCCACCCATCAGAACACTGACACAAGCTTCCCTAACCAGGAAACCTTGACAAGCCACCTGTACAAACCCACACACAGTGAGGAATAGCCACAATAAAGAGAACTCCACAAACTGCCAGAATACAGAAAGGACACCCCATACTCAGCAATTTAAACAAGATGAAGAGACAGAGGAATAGCCAGCAGATAAAGGAACAGGATAAATGCCCACCAAACCAAACAAAAGAGGAAGAGATAGGAATCTACCTGATAAAGAATTCCGAATAATGATAGTGAAATTGATCCAAAATCTAGAAATTAAAATGGAATCACAGATAAATAGCTTGGAGACAAGGATTGAGAAGATGCAAGAAAGGTTTAACAAGGACCTAGAAGAAATAAAAAGAGTCAATATACAATGAATAATGCAATAAATGAAATTAAAAACACTCTGGAGGCAACAAATAGTAGAATAACAGAGGCAGAAGATAGGATTAGTGAATTAGAAGATAGAATGGTAGAAATAAATGAATCAGAGAGAATAAAAGAAAAACGAATTAAAAGAAATGAGGACAATCTCAGAGACCTCCAGGACAATATTAAACGCTACAACATTGAATCATAGGGGTTCCAGAAGAAGAAGACAAAAAGAAAGACCATGAGAAAATACTTGAGGAGATAATAGTTGAAAACTTCCCTAAACTGGGAAGGAAATAATCACCCAAGTCCAAGAAACCCAGGCGAAACAGGATAAACCCAAGCGAAACACCCCAAGACACATATTACTCAAATTAACAAAGATCAAACACAAAGAACAAATATTAAAAGCAGCAAGGGAAAAACAACAAATAACACACAAGGGAATTCCCATAAGGATAACAGCTGATCTTTCAATAGAAACTCTTCAAGCCAGGAGGAATGGCAAGACATACTTAAAATGATGAAAGAAAATAACCTACAGCCCAGATTATTGTACCCAGCAAGGATTTCATTCAAGTATGAAGGAGAAATCAAAAGCTTCTCAGATAAGCAAAAGCTGAGAGAATTCTGCACCACCAAACCAGCTCTACAACAAATACTAAAGGATATTCTCTAGACAGGAAACACAAAAATGGTGTATAAATTCAACCCCAAACAATAAAGTAAATGGCAACGGGATCATACTTATCAGTAATTACCTTAAGCGTAAATGGGTTGAATGCCCCAACCAAAAGACAAAGACTGGCTGAATGGATACAAAAACAAGACCCCTACATATGTTGTCTACAGGAGACCCACCTCAAAACAGGGGACACATACAGACTGAAAGTGAAGGGCTGGAAAAAGATTTTCCATGCAAATAGGGACCAAAAGAAAGCAGGAGTAGCAATACTCATATCAGATAAAATAGACTTTAAAACAAAGGCTGTGAAAAGAGACAAAGAAGGTCACTACATAATGATCAAAGGATCAATCCAAGAAGAAGATATAACAATTATAAATATATATGCACCCAACACGGGAGCACCGCAGTATGTAAGACAAATGCTAACAAGTATGAAAGGAGAAATTAACAATAACACAATAATAGTGGGAGACTTTAATACCCCACTCACACCTATGGATAGATCAACTAAACAGAAAATTAATAAGGAAACACAAACTTTAAACGATACAATAGACCAGTTAGACCTAATTGATATCTATAGGACATTTCATCCCAAAACAATGAATTTCACCTTTTTCTCAAGCGCACATGGAACCTTCTCCAGGATAGATCACATCCTGGGCCATAAAGCTAGCCTTGGTAAATTCAAAAAAATAGAAATCATTCCAAGCATCTTTTCTGACCACAATGCAGTAAGATTAGATCTCAATTACAGGAGAAAAACTATTAAAAATTCCAACATATGGAGGCTGAACAACACGCTGCTGAATAACAAACAAATCACAGAAGAAATCAAAAAGAAATCAAAATTTGCATAGAAACGAATGAAAATGAAAACACAACAACCCAAAACCTGTGGGACACAGTAAAAGCAGTCCTAAGGGGAAAGTTCATAGTAATACAGGCACACCTCAAGAAACAAGAAAAAAGTCAAATAAATAACCTAACTCTACACCTCAAACAACTAGAAAAGGAAGAAATGAAGAACCCCAGGGTTAGTAGAAGGAAAGAAATCTTAAAAATTAGAGCAGAAATAAATGCAAAAGAAACAAAAGAGACCATAGCAAAAAATCAACAAAGCCAAAAGCTGGTTCTTTGAAAGGATAAATAAAATTGACAAACCATTAGCCAGACTCATCAAGAAACAAAGGGAGAAAAATCAAATCAATAAAATTAGAAATGACAGTGGAGAGATCACAACAGACAACATAGAAATACAAAGGATCATAAGAGACTATTATCAACAATTATATGCCAATAAAATGGACAACGAGGAAGAAATGGACAAATTCTTAGAAAAGTACAACTTTCCAAAACTCGACCAGGAAGAAATAGAAAACCTTAACAGACCCATCACAAGCATGGAAATTGAAACTGTAATCAAAAATCTTCCAGCAAACAAAAGCCCAGGTCCAGACGGCTTCACAGCTGAATTCTACCAAAAATTTAGAGAAGAGCTAACACCTATCCTGCTCAAACTCTTCCAGAAAATTGCAGAGGAAGGTAAACTTCCAAACTCATTCTATGAGGCCACCATCACCCTAATACCAAAACCTGACAAAGATGCCAAAAAAAAGAAAACTATAGGCCAATATCACTGATGAACATAGATGCAAAAATCCTAAACAAAATTCCAGCAATCAGAATCCAACAACACATTAAAAGATCATACACCATGACCAAGTGGGCTTTATCCCAGGGATGCAAGGATTCTTTAATATCCGCAAATCAATCAATGTAATACACTACATTAACAAATTGAAAACAAAAACCATATGATTATCTCAATAGATGCAGAGAAAGCCTTTGACAAAATTCAACACCCATTTATGATAAAAACTCTCCAGAAAGCAGGAATAGAAGGAACATACCTCAACATAATAAAAGCTATATATGACAAACCCACAGCAAACATTATCCTCAATGGTGAAAAATTGAAAACATTTCCTCTAAAGTCAGGAACAAAACAAGGGTGCCCACTTTCACCATTACTATTCAACATAGTTTTGGAAGTTTTGGCTACAGCAATCAGAGCAGAAAAAGAAATAAAAGGAATCCAAATTGGAAAAGAAGAAGTAAAACTCTCACTATTTGCAGATGACATGATCCTCTACATAGAAAACCCTAAAGACTCCACCAGAAAATTACTAGAACTAATCAATGATTATAGTAAAGTTGCAGGATATAAAATCAACACACAGAAATCCCTTGCATTCCTATACACTAATAATGAGAAAACAGAAAGAGAAATTAAGGAAACAATTCCATTCACCATTGCAACGAAGAGAATAAAATACTTAGGAATATATCTACCTAAAGAAACTAAAGACCTATATATAGAAAACTATAAAACACTGGTGAAAGAAATCAAAGAGGACACTAATAGATGGAGAAATATACCATGTTCATGGATTGGAAGAATCAATATAGTGAAAATGAGTATACTACCCAAAGCAATTTATAGATTCAATGCAATCCCTATCAAGCTACCAACAGTATTCTTCACAGAGCTAGAACAAATAATTTCACAATTTGTATGGAAATACAAAAAACCTCGAATAGCCAAAGCGATCTTGAGAAAGAAAAAATGGAACTGGAGGAATCAACCTACCTGACTTCAGGCTCTACTACAAAGCCACAGTTATCAAGACAGTATGGTACTGGCACAAAGACAGAAATATAGATCAATGGAACAAAATAGAAAGCCCAGAGATAAATCCACGCACATATGGACACCTTATCTTTGACAAAGGAGGCAAGAATATACAGTGGATTAAAGACAATCTCTTTAACAAGTGGTGCTGGGAAATCTGGTCAACCACTTGTAAAAAATGAAACTAGAACACTTTCTAACACCATATACAAAAATAAACTCAAAATGGATTAAAGATCTCAACATAAGACCAGAAACTATAAAACTCCTAGAGGAGAACATAGGCAAAACACTCTCTGACATACATCACAGCAGGATCCTCTATGACCCACCTCCCAGAATATTGGAAATAAAAGCAAAAATAAACAAATGGGACCTAATTAAACTTAAAAGCTTCTGCACATCAAAGGAAACTATTAGCAAGGTGAAAAGACAGCCTTCAGAATGGGAGAAAATAATAGCAAATGAAGCAACCGACAAACAACTAATCTCAAAAATATACAAGCAACTCCTACAGCTCAACTCCAGAAAAATAAATGACCCAATCAAAAAATGGGCCAAAGATCTAAATAGACATTTCTCCAAAGAAGACATACAGATGGCTAACAAACACTTGAAAAGATGTTCAACATCACTCTTTATCAGAGAAATGCAAATCAAAACCACTATGAGGTACCATTTCACACCAGTCAGAATGGCTGCGATCCAAAAGTCTACAAATAATAAATGCTGGAGAGGGTGTGGAGAAAAGGGAACCCTCTTACACTGTTGGTGGGAATGCAAATTAGTACAGCCACTATGGAGAACAGTGTGGAGATTCCTAAAAAACTGGAAATAGAACTGCCTTATGATCCAGCAATCCCACTGCTGGGCATACACACTGAGGAAACCAGAAGGGAAAGAGACACGTGTACCCCAATGTTCATCAGCACTGTTTATAATAGCCAGGACATGGAAGCAACCTAGATGTCCATCAGCAGATGAATGGATAAGAAAGCTGTGGTACATATACACAATGGAGTATTACTCAGCCATTAAAAAGAATACATTTGAATCAGTTCTAATGAGGTGGATGAAACTGGAGACTATTATACAGAGTGAAGTAAGCCAGAAGGAAAAACATAAATACAGTATACTAACGCATGTATATGGAATTTAGAAAGATGGTAACGATAACCCTGTGTGCGAGACAGCAAAAGAGACACTGATGTATAGAACAGTCTTATGGACTCTATGGGAGAGGGTGGGAAGATTTGGGAGAATGTCATTGAAACATGTGAAATGTCATGTATGAAACGAGATGCCAGTCCAGGTTCAGTGCACGATGCTGGATGCTTGGGGCTGGTGCGCTGGGAAGGCCCAGGGGGGATGGTATGGGGAGGTTGGGAGGAGGAGGGTTCAGGATGGGGAGCATGTGATTTTTTTTTAAAAATAAAATTAAAAAAATAAAAATAAAAAAATAAAGCCCACCCCATGTGTATTTATTAAGTGAGTTAGTAAAATGAATGCTTAGGTACATTAGAAAAAGAGTGGTATGAAGATGACATTTTATGCTAATTATACATCAAATTATATAGTACAATGTGGGAGAGAAAATTGTAGAGTAGAATAGTAGTGTCTTGGAGAGGGCCAGATGTAATTTTCGCCTTGACTGATGGACTTACATACTTTGTGAATTTGGGTAAGTTTTTGCAATATGTATTTAATTCTGAGACCATTTTTAGCCATCTGCTCTTCTGTCCTTAGTTTCTTCATTTACTGAACAGCTAGTGCCTACTTCATAGAGTGGGCTTCCCTGGTGACTCAGACAGTAGAAAATCTGCCTGCAATGCAGGAGACCAGGGTTCGATCTCTGCGTCAAGAAGATCCCCTGGAGGAAGTCATGGCAACCCACTCCAGTATTCTTGCCTAGAGAATTCTATGGACAAAGGAACCTGGTAGGCTACAGTCCATGGGGTTGCAGAGTCTGACACAGCTGTGTGACTAAGCACACACATGCACCTTATAAAGTTGTGAGAATTCAATGAAAACTAGCTAAATGCCTGGCTCATATTGGGTGCTCCCTTATATATTATTATCATCATAATGTTTATTATTATATATTATTTTTTGTTAGTCTTAATTCACATTGAAACTTTGATATACATATTTTGAGTGACAGAATTCACTCTTGTTCTAACAAAGTACTGTGCAAAGAACAAAATAATATACAGTGCTATCCTATAATATTTCATTGTATACCATACTATATTGTTTGCAACCCTGTTATGTCAAAATTGAATTTTGGAAACCATAATCTGTGACACAGTCTAAGAAGAAAGTATCTTTGGCCCAGTCCTTTGCAGGAGCAGTTCAGGGAATATTTTGCAGCACCTGCCTTGGACTCTTCCAGATCCTACACAGAATTGATATCCTTGACCCTCATAGCAATCCCCAAATTGTTGGCCATAGCTTTATATTCCCATTTAGCAGCAGCTGAAGAAATTAAGGCTCACGTGACAAGGTTAGTGAGTATGCGAACCATTCATAATAGTGGTAAAAAGCATAGACTGAAGTTAAATAGGTGCCCAATATGCTACTGGAGATCAGTGGAGAAATAACTGCAGAAAGAATGAAGGGATGGAGCCAAAGCAAAAAGAATACCCAGCTGTGGATGTGACTGGTGATAGAAGCAAGGTCCGATGCTGCAAGGAGCAATATTGCATAGGAACCTGGAATGTCAGATCCATGAATCAAGGCAAATTGGAAGTGGTCAAACAAGAGATGGCAAGAGTGAATGTCGACATTCTAGGAATCAGCAAACTGAAATGGACTGGAATGGGTGAATTTAACTCAGATGACCATTATATCTACTACTGTGGGCAGGAATCCCTCAGAAGAAATGGAGTAGCCATCATGGTCAACAAAAGAGTCTGAAATGCAGTACTTGGATGCAATCTCAAAAATGACAGAATGATCTCTGTTCGTTTCCAAGGCAAACCATTCAATATCACAGTAATCCAAGTCTATGCCCCAACCAGTAATGCTGAAGAAGCTGAAGTTGAATGGTTCTACAAAGACCTACAAGACCTTTTAGAACTAACACCCAAAAAAGATATCCTTTTCATGATAGGGGACTGGAATGCAAAAGTAGGAAGTCAAGAAACACCTGGAGTAACAGGCAAATTTGGCCTTGGAATACAGAATGAAGCAGGGCAAAGACTAATAGAGTTTTGCCAAGAAAATGCACTGGTCATAACAAACACCCTCTTCCAACAACACAAGAGAAGACTCTATACATGGACATCACCAGATGGTCAACACCGAAATAAGAGTGATTATATTCTTTGCAGCCAAAGATGGAGAAGCTCTATACAGTCAGCAAAAACAAGACCAGGAGCTGACTGTGGCTCAGACCATGAACTCCTTATTGCCAAATTCAGACTTAAGTTGAAGAAAGTAGGGTAAACCACTAGACCATTCAGGTATGACCTAAATCAACTCCCTTATGATTATACAGTGGAAGTGAGAAATAGATTTAAGGGCCTAGATCTGATAGATAGAGTGCCTGATGAACTATGGAATGAGGTTCATGACATTGTACAGGAGACAGGGATCAAGACCATCCCCATGGAAAAGAAATGCAAAAAAGCAAAATGGCTGTCTGGGGAGGCCTTACAAATAGCTGTGAAAAGAAGAGAAGCGAAAAGCAAAGGAGAAAAGGAAAGATATAAACATCTGAATGCAGAGTTCCAAAGAATAGCAAGAAGAGATAAGAAAGCCTTCTTCAGCAATCAATGCAAACAAATAGAGGAAAACAACAGAATGGGAAAGACTAGAGATCTCTTCAAGAAAATCAGAGATGCCAAAGGAACATTTCACGCAAAGATGGGCTCAATAAAGGACAGAAATTGTATGGACCTAACAGAAGCAGAAGATACTAAGAAGAGATGGCAAGAATACACAGAAGAACTGTACAAAAAAGATCTTCACGACCCAGATAATCACGATGGTGTGATCACTGACCTAGAGCCAGACATCCTGGAATGTGAAGTCAAGTGGGCCTTAGAAAGCATCACTACAAACAAAGCTAGTGGAGGTGATGGAATTCCAGTTGAGCTATTCCAAATCCTGAAAGATGATGCTGTGAAAGTGCTGCACTCAATATGCCAGCAAATTTGGAAAACTCAGCAGTGGCCACAGGACTGGAAAAGGTCAGTTTTCATTCCAATCCCAAAGAAAGGCAATGCCAAAGAATGCTCAAACTACCACACAATTGCACCATCTCACATGCTAGTAAAGTAATGCTCAAAATTCTTCAAGCCAGGCTTCAGCAATATGTGAACCGTGAACTTCCTGATGTTCAAGCTGGTTTTAGAAAGGACAGAGGAACCAGAGATCAAATTGCCAACATCTGCTGGATCATGGAGAAAGCGAGAGAGTTCCAGAAAAACATCTATTTCTGCTTTATTGACTATGCCAAAGCCTTTGACTGTGTGGATCACAATAAACTGTGGGAAATTCTGAAAGAGATGGGAATACCAGACCACCTGATCTGCCTCTTGAGAAATTTGTATGCAGGTCAGGAAGCAACAGTTAGAACTAGACATGGAACAACAGACTGTTTCCAAATAGGAAAAGGAGTACGTCAAGGCTGTATATTGTCACCCTGCTTATTTAACTTCTATACAGAGTACATCATGAGAAATTCTGGGCTGCAAGAAGCACAAGCTGGAATCAAGATTGCTGGAAGAAGTATCAGTAACCTTAGTTATGCAGATGACACCACCCTTATGGCAGAAAGTGAAGAGGAACTCAAAAGCCTCTTGATGAAAGTGGAAGTGGAGAGTGAAAAAGTTGGCTTAAAGCTCAACATTCAGAAAACGAAGATCATGGCATCCGGTCCCATCACTTCATGGGAAATAGATGGGGAAACAGTGGAAACAGTGTCAGACTTTATTTTTCTGGGCTCCAGAATCACTACAGATGGTGACTGCAGCCATGAAATTAAAAGGCACTCACTCCTTGGAAGGAAAGTTATGACCAACCTAGATAGCATATTCAAAAGCAGAGACATTACTTTGCCAACAAAGGTTCACCTAGTCAAGGCTATGGTTTTTCCTATGGTCATGTATGGATGTGAGAGTTGGACTGTGAAGAAAGCTGAGCGCCAAAGAATTGATGCTTTTGAACTGTGGTGTTGGAGAAGACTCTTGAGAGTCCCTTGGACTGCAAGGAGATCCAACCAGTCCATTCTGAAGAATTGATGCTGAGGCTGAAACTCCAGTACTTTGGCCACCTCATGCGAAGAGTTGACTCATTGGAAAAGACTCTGATGCTGGGAGGGATTGGGGGCAAGAGGAGAAGGGGACGACAGAGGATGAGATGGCTGGATGGCATCACTGACTCGATGGATGTGTGTCTGAGTGAACTCCGGGAGTTGGTGATGGACAGGGAGGCCTGGCGTGCTGAGATTCATGGGGTCGCAAAGAGTCGGACACGACTGAGCTACTGATCTGATCTGAAAGTTAAATTAATAATTAGGACGTAAGATAAAGGACAGTCACTAGGAACACTTGGAAAGGATTGCTGAAAAGTGGACTCCTCTGATGTTATTAAGTGCAAGTGTTGTCTCATTAGTCTTTTCAGCTTGTTGACTGTGAAAAATATATGTAAGCTTTTTTTTTTCTAAAGATCTTTTTGGGAACAAAGAGTCACAAAACACCACATTTCACCCCTCATGGTTTTCACTGAAAATTTGTAAACTTTAATTTTGAAGAGTTCCTATTGTACTTCAGCAGTTTGTTGTCTCTTGAATGTTTTTTAAGAACAGGTATGTTGCACTGCAATGAATATAGAGCCCGGATGATGTTTTTTTTTTTTTTTTTAATTTATTTATTTTTTTTTTAATTAAAAAAATTTCAGGTATACACGTGCTCCCCATCCTGAACCCTCCTCCCTCCCCGCTCCCCATACCATCCCCCTGGGCCGTCCCAGTGCACCAGCCCCAAGCATCCAGCATCGTGCACTGAACCTGGACTGGCATCTCGTTTCATACATGACATTTCACATGTTTCAATGCCATTCTCCCAAATCTTCCCACCCTCTCCCTCTCCCACAGAGTCCATAAGACTGTTCTATACATCAGTGTCTCTTTTGCTGTCTCGTATACCGGATGATGTTTTGACTTGAAGGATTCATTTTAGTGTTTAAAAAGTTTGTGTGATGTAAAACAGCATCTCTAACTCTCCGTTCGCCAAGACTTCAAAACTTGCAGTCAGCTTTGAGAAGCTCCCTCTGTGTCTCCATCAGTTATCAAGTTCTGTATATTCTTGTCTGCTCATCACTTTTCAGAGCAAATGTCATTTCCTCCTTGAAGCCTGTCATGATGGTGCACCCCTGGTACTTGGCATTTAATCACAGTGAGACTCAGTCCATTACTGAATGTAATTTTTTTTTTTTGTTCACCTCTTTTTAAAAATTTAGAAAATTTTTTTAAATTGTGTTTTTATTTTTAAATTATGAAAATATGATGACACATTTACAGAGACTTGGAAAATACAGAACAAAGTTACATATGTGATTTTTCATTTAAAAAATGAGTGTCTATTCCACTACGAAGCAGTGACCATACCTTACTTATCAGGGTGTGCCTACCACCTAACTCACTGCCTAGCACATAGTAGGCACTTTGCCTCAAGATTTAGTGGAATGAATTACTTGGATTATGGTTGAAAAATTTTTGAGACCAGAGATAACGCTTCTTTGTAATATCCAAAGACTAAATTGAGAAAAGAAGAAAGAAAAATTATAGATAGTAATCTTGAAACTATGTAGTTACAGAGGGCTTTGTTATTGTGCGCCTGCCAAAAAAGTGAGTCAAGGTTAAACCAAAATCTTTTCCTTCACAAATGGTGACTTCCCTCTCAATACTAGGAGAATTTTTGTTGGTAGTTTTTATTTTAAAAGACCACGATATTGATGAACCTATTTGAAGGGAAGGAAAGGAGACACAGATGTAGGGAATGGACTTTGGACACAGTGGGAGAGGGAGCGAGTGGGGCAAATGGAGAGAGTAGCATCAGCATGCATACACTGTTGGGTATCGGGTGGATGGATGGTGAGAAGTTGCTGTGTGGCACAGAGAGCCCAGTCTGGCTCTTGCTGATGATCTGGAGGGATGGGATTTGGGGAGAGGAGGGAGTCTTAGGAGGGAGGGGATATATGTGTAATTATGGCCAATTTGCATTGTTGTGTGGCAGAAACCAACTCAACTTTGTAAAAATTTATTTTTTAAATTAAAGAAAAAAAAGACCATGATAACCCTAATAGGATAGGAATCAAATGCATGCCCCCAAATTAGATGACTGTGACTTTTTTATTAAGTGAACTCCCCCTACCCCTAACTACCATTGTGAGCCATCTGTGTAGGATTTGAAATTCAAAGTAGGGAACCCTAGAGTTTGTAGTGTCTTTTGAGGAGTATGAGATCACCATGCATATAAAACACACCCATGTGAACCCTGCCCAGTAGCAGCTAGACAATGAGATGGAAAGTCTGTGCCTGAGTTGCTGAGAATCTTCCATTTTGCCTTGTTTCTACAGCAACCACCTTGTGATCGAGTGATCGAGGAGCTCCCCTCACGCTAAAGACCGTGCATCATACCTCGTGTCCTGCGTGAAGGGCATTGAGCAGGTGCTTGTTAAGGAGTCAGTCCAGAAGAGATTTTATAATTATAAAAACTAGATTAGTTTTAATATTGTAATACTTTTTTTGTCATTTTTGAGTGTTTCTCTTACTCTTCATTTAGACTTCATTGACAGTTTTCTCATTAACCAGAAATGGACCATTCTCCAACCCTCAAAAATACTGAAATACAATTTTTAGTTATAAGACAAAAGTCAAAATGCTTGTTAAAATTTTGAGAATGCTTTAAGCATGATTATTGTTTAAATGCTTTGAATTAAGTGAAATATGCTCAGTTACACAGATCTGTGCTTTTAAAAAACATTAGCATTTCCAATTCATATGTTGTAGCTTAATGCCCCATTTATATTTAACATTATTATTTAGGTTGATTCTTAAGGTTGTATTTAACAGGAATATTTAAGTGTGTAACTTCAAGGGTAGCTGAAAGGTTCATAACAAAAAATTTTAGCTGCTTAGAAGATGAAATGCCTAAATATACATAAAAATCCTTTTATTATAACTTGTAAATGAACACTTTTGGACCGATTCTAACTTCAGCATTATTTTTTTTATGCCTCTTATAACATGTTTCAATCGACCCATTTATCACTTTTATGAGTAGCATAAGTAAATTTAGTGCATCTGCATATTTATACACTTTAAATAGACCAATGTAAACAGTTTCTTATCTGCCATATGTTGAAATGTTTTAGTAAAGACATAACTGCCTAGTCAACAAAGAATGGCATTGAATTGCACTGTTTTGGAAAAAAAAGTTAAGTGAACTAGATGGCTGTTAATCTGGTTCTTTAAATATCATAAACAAAAGTATCAGAATGTGTTTCCAAGGACAAAGGCGGAGTTTTCTGGGCTTTGATTGGTCGCTGCCTTGTCCTGTCCCACAGCCATCCTTAATTGGCTTTGGGTAGATTGGAATCACATAAGCAGAGTGACATTTATTACTTTCCTAGTTGTTTCTTTGCACTGAGCCCCGAGATTCCCAAGGAGAAACTATAAAAGATTTCTTTCATTTCGTCCATGATCTACGGGAGGGGATCCCTCTGAGAAGAACAGGCATGAGTCTGAGTGCAAGAAGGGTCACTCTGCCCGCAATAACGCCCATAGTTCTCCAGAAAAGGGTATGTGACTTCTGCTTTTTTCTTTTCTTCTTCTTGCTTTTTTTTTTTTTCCTTCCTGTAACTGTGTTTATTAGCGTGTTGGTCACTTTCGTTACCTATCCTGAGAGGGGCTAGAATTCATTGAGGCTGTAGGTGATTAAAGGACAGATTATTGAAATTAGACTAAGGGGGGAAAAAAAGCAGGGCCAGCACATCTCTGTTGTAAAAAAGCTCCTGTGAAAGCAGTTTGGTCTCAATTTCAGGGCATTGTGATTTAGAGACTGTATTGAAGCTTTTTCTTTCTTTTTTTCCCCTTCTACTGTAACTTCAGGCCTCTTTGCTTTTAGTTCAATAGGCAATCTGCTAGCTATTATGTTTCATATTTGTTTACTAAGGAGCAGTTTCTTTGTTTCACTATAATTCATAATATATCCATCTTCATTGTTGAATGGACTGTGTAATTGTTTTACTATTTAAACATATGGCATCAGTTTATTCGCCTCCACTTTTCTACCCATTTCTATTGAGTTTCTGCTTTCTTGCTTAAGAAAAACTTTCCATTTAATTACCCTGTGAAAAGGCTTTCTGTTAATTATTAATGCAATCGATCCTTTGTGTGAAAATATTTTGTCTATTAGTTTTTTTGTAAAGTTTATTCCTATGTCTCACTCGCTGCATTGTACTTCATAAGGTAATAAACACAACACATAATGTAGCATTTAAGTAAAGCTGAATATACTAAACTTCTCTTGGAAATGCACCAAATAAGAAGCATGTATTGAAATCCTTAAAGTATCAAATCTGTTGTATAAAAAAAGAAAGCACCAAAAAACATTTTGGCACTATAATTTTTGAATGATTTTGGTGACTCTAGAAACTGTAATGTTATTTCCATACCTAACTTTTAATGGTTAACTATCAGTGTATTTCATTAAGTCAGATGTCATGGTTTAATTTATTTGAAAATGACAAATCTTACAATTAGAGTTTTTTTTTTTCCAAGAAGTGTCTCTTTTTATTGTTCTTAATTTATTTTCTTATCCAATTGACTACTTATTCACCAGGGACATTTTACTTGGCAGTGAAATAGTATATGATAATTTTGCCAACATTTGTTCTTATCTTTCTTGATGTCTTTCTCTCATCTTGAGCAAATTTAATTAAAAATATTTTGCTTTGAGCTGGAACTTTTATTTTGACTTAGACTTAGTAGTGTATTAATAATGACTATATAGATTTCTGAGTCACCAGGGATGCAAAAAGATATAATAGCATATATCATATCTATGTCCTTATGTTTGGGTTCTTCTTTATCCAGTTAATTTTTCAGTTTGGATTAACCAAGAAACTTTCATCGTATGGTATTTTTTGCATGACATGTTGGTGTGGTGGAAAGCATGCCACCTGGATTCTCCATTTCCTAGCTGTATGACCTTGGGCAAGTCACTTAAACTTGGCATCATTACCTCGTCACCTATAATATAATTGTTGAGAGATTTTCATTAAGTGCTCTCTTCAGTCTTATTTGTGTCTATAATTTTGTGAATCAAGTATTTGGATTTTTATAACTATAATAAAATATTTAAACCATTTCTTATTTTCTTAGTGTATAAAATATTAGAAAAAGATGCTGTCATCTTCAAGTATTTGGAGCAGTTAGTCTAGGGGAAATTGGTGTGAGTAAATAACATCCAGCTCTGATTGGTAAGTAGCAAAACAAGATTACTGTGATTATAATTAATATTGAGTCTGAGCTGCCAATAGATATATCATTGTGATTTCTCTTGGTCTTTTATAATAAGCTTGTAGTCAGGTTTCTATTATAATAATTAAATAAGTCAAAATTCCCTTTGCCCAAGTCCATGTTATTCCTTTCCTGTGAGAACACATATTAGATGTTCATATAATTTAGCACATCATTTGCTGAAAATATGTAATACTATTTCTTTCTCCCAACATTTTAATCCCTAGAGGATCCATTGTCTGTAAGATTGTTCTCAAAATCTTAGTGTTGATCTTATTTTAGGAACTGTGTGTTTTTCTGACTAAAAAATATCCATCTGTTCTGGTCACACCATGCCTTTTTTTCCGCTAAGATAGGAAATTACTCCGTACTTGTAATTAACTTGTCATTTTCTATATGCACCATAATTTAGGATGATACAAATTAATACAAGCATTTCTCAAAGTATTTGGGGGGCAGCTCTTCCTTTTCCAAAGAACGTAGGTATTTTTTCCACAGGTTTGGCATAGAATTTGCTCATCCTGAATGAGTGGTGCTTGCAAAATAATTTGCCAACTGGAACCATAATGATTTCAAAGGCCGAGGACATTTCTGAAAATGCCTAATAGTGCTAAGGAGTCAGTTTCTTATCAGCAAGTGCATATGATTTAACTGGGTATAAGATCTCCTGAGATGGATTGAGAACTTGAACTTTAACATGGCTCATAGTATGGTATGGGTCTTTTTTGTAGCAGATCAAAGGTGTTTTGATCTTTGAGGAATAGGGTATTTGTGTGGACTCTCTATGAAGTAAATTGGCAAGAGCATTTTACTTTCTCTAATTCTATTAGGATCTGATTTCCTTGATTCTGGTTAGTACTTAATCAAGGTTCCAGCGAAGAAAGTTTCATCATCTCTCTCAGAAATGATCACATCCTCATCAAGTGTGTTGAGTGAGTTCTTTACCTCACAGCATTTTTCTCAGAGCACTACTAGGTTATGCCTTTTTTGTTCCGATGAGAAGACTGAGTCTCTTGGGTGTTGAGTGACTTATCAGGCAAGGTCACTCAGAAGGTCAATGGCAAAGCTAGAAATAGAATCTAGGTCTTGTGACTTCCAGTGTGCTTCTCTTATTAGATACATGTTACCTCCTGAATTAATATGTTAATGAAATTGCCTTATGGTGTGTTTAATTGCCATTCAGCTTCTAGTCTGAAATTAGCTCAGACAAATCCTTTCATCTTCCTCTGCACCTCCACCAACTCCCATATGCTCTAGTGTAGAAAACATTTTATTCAGAAAGCAATTGTGAGCAATAAAATGAGTGTGTGTGTGTGTGTGTGTGCACATGTGTGTGTGTTTGTGTGTGTGTGTGAAAGAAAGAGCGGGGGAGAGGAGAATGGAGAGAATGAGAGAGAGAGAGAGAGATGGAAAGGCAATTGTACCCAGTGCTCTAATTGGGTTCATTACATCAAGAAACTATTTTAAGGTCCCAGAGAGTTAACAAAAGACTGAAGCATTATAAGGCTTACACTAAGTGCAATATAAAATTCACATTCTTTTTATAGAAAGACTGCAAGGTCAGAAGGCCAGATGTCCATATTTTGATTCTGTGGGTAGAAAGGGTTCTACCTCTTTCAGATTAAAATCATTTTGCAAACTGTGTTTCTAAGCATTTCTACATTCTTTATCCATACTACAATTACAAGAGACTTTCAAAAGCACACAAAATTCTAACATGTCTTCCAAAATCTCAGAGAAATAAGAGATACTTTTTAGAATATATTTTTCATAAGATTCAAATCATTTTGAAAATCCAAAATTGACGAATATAATATGGAGCAAGGCCATTTACTAAACGATCCAGTTCCCCCATTGTACAAGACAATAGTTTGTTATACTCATTTCTCTCCTCAAACAATTAGAATTATTGCTCTGAATTTCTAAAAACAATTTTATAAAGAACGAAAGAATGTAGATCTTCATGTCACTATTTTGCCCAGAAACTTGTAAATACGTGTGAAGTCAGTCCAGGCGTACGTAGCACTCACTGTGCTTCAGGACCTGGATCCACAAGCGTCTCCCCAGCTTCCTATGAAACTTCCATGCAGCACGTGGGTTTTCTCCTTGTGCTCCAAACAGCGTGTGCTGTTTGTCCCTCTGTACTTCTGCACCCTGACTTACGCTCCATGGCCTATAGACAACTCCAGGATCCTGTTTGTTTTCCCAAAGGCTATTGGCTGTGTCCCAGCTCAGGCTGTAGTACCATCCTGAAGCCTTCTAAGACTCATTCTCATCACATCTGTCTTGATGATGCCTTGGCTCAAATGTCAGTGGCTGTACCTTTATTACTCATTCCTCAATTCAGTAATGCCTGCTCGGTGACATTAGTTTCGTTATTACCTTTTATGATATTTAAGTCTTATTATCTTATCCTTAGGTATCTGAAACTTTCTGACTTTTCATATTTGACTTTTAGTTTTCTTTGTGGACCTCGTGTATCTTTTATATATCTTGCTCTGTTTGGTTTTCAAAATTTGGTGTATTTTGTTTTATAACTAGATTTTACGCTTTGAAGGAAAAGACTCTTTAAATAAAGTGCTTTGTCAGTTGCAGGCTGAATTTAATTTCATGTAACCGGAAAACTCAAATGACAGTGTATTAAACAGGGGAGAGATTTATTTTTCTTTCTCTTTACAAGAATTGGTCCAAAGCTAACTTAGCCTTCCTGCAATGTCCTCAGGCAACCAAGCCCCTTGCTTTCTATTGTACCATCCTTAGTGTGGGTGCCTTTTCCTTTTATGGAAAGACAATTGCAAATTGCTAGTCATCTGGCTCACATTCCTAGCATACAAAATGGGAGGAACCAAGGGTATACAGGCTACTTCTGTCAGTTATTAACGGGCCACCAGGGAATAATCAGGAGGTTCTGCTCACCACTTACTGGCCAGGATCATGTCATGTGGTCTGGATCCAAGGGAAGCCTGGCAATATAGGCCTTGAACTCCACACGCTGCCCTTCTCATCAGAATCAGGAGATAGGGAGGATGGTTCTTTGTGGGCAACTAGCTGTCAAGTGCCTCCTACATATAAGGCATGCAGAAAATGTTTATCCCTTAGATTTTGATTATTGTCATGCGAGCTATAAGATATGGTTATGCTTTTTGAACAAATATATTTTATTGCTTGATTGGAGACAGTAAAAATTTAGTAAGTGGGGAGAGAGCAGATTTCCTGAGAAGGGGAGGCTAGTGGAGATCATAGATGGTAACTTGACTTTAGGTGGGTGCCTTGCTTGAAAGGTGGTCTTGAAGTGGTAGTGAGTACTGTTTTTGCTTATTTGCCTGGAGTTCTCATTCCTGCTAAACCTTAATCTTTCTTCTGTCCTTTTAATTTTTATACAGGGTAACAGAGTTGCATATTCATGCAGGAAGGGTACCACATAGATGAATGGATTTTGTGTTTTCACAGAATGTTTCTTTTCCCTAAAAGTGTGCTTTTAGGAAGTGTGATAGAGTGGAGATTCTATTTTAGTCAGGAAATCCTGAGTTTGAACTCAGCTCTGTCACTGATCAGTGTTGTGACTTGAGGTGTCTTCTTTTTAAACCTTTCTAACAGTCAGTTTCTCTGTCTTGGGAATGATGGTGCTTCCTCACAGAGCAGTTGTGAGGATTAAATAGGATAAATATTTAGAAGTACTTGACATGTAGTAGAAGCTCAACAAATGTGAATTTCTTTTTTTTCCCCCCTCATCTGGCATGTGTTACTAGTTTCATAAACAGTTTAAAATCTGCCTATTAAAAATGGTGGTGGTGGGGGCTCTATCCTGTTAAGTAGGTATCCAAAAATTTTTTATAACAAATGAATCAACCAAAAAGTAGTTGTCCTTGATACAGTGCAGCCAGGGAACAAAAGACAATATGTCTCTCAAATTCTTGTTCCCTCTGGTTACTTTCTGAAATGAAGACTCTAATTTGAATTAAAAAAATTAATCCAACTATTATATGCTGATGAATATTTTTTTAAAAATCTGGGAATATAGATTTAAATATAATAAGATAGGTATTTAGATAACTTCTCCTTTCACTCTCCTAGGGATTATCCATCAGGGACTTCCTGAAAGAGGTAAGTTGTACCTAGTGTTCAGACATTGTCTCAGTAGACAGAGGGACATTATTGGACTGTGAGCTATATGCTGATAGGGGCTGTGTCAGTTTTGATCATCTCTACACTCAAGTGCCCAGCACAGGGAATGTACAAAGCTGAGATATAATTCCTATTCATTGAATAAACACATTTTTAAAAAAAGTAAATTGGGCTTTTTTGATACTGACCTGTTATTAGGATTTCGTTCTTTATCTTTCTGTAGCACTCCTTTCCTTTTCCCTATGTTCCATACCTTGTGGTGAGAAGTCATGCACTCAGGGCCCATTTTAGCTGGTCCACCCTGCTTTTTCATGAGCTCTGTTTCACCCCAGGGCCCACCCCCCAGCTTGTTGCCCTGGGCAGTTTTGAGCACTCCCTGCCATCCACATACACCAATAGAAATAAAAGCAGCTATACAGTGTTCAGCACTAATTTCACGGTCTCTTTAATCTTCTTAACAACCCTAAAGGATTGGTGGGCAAACGCAGTCTGGGATGAGAAAAGTGAGGCTTGGAGAAGTTACCCAAAGCACACTGCTAATGAATGATGAGGCAGGACTGAGCCCAGGTAAGCCCTGCCTGCACAGGGACTGCCTGTCAGAATTGATTGGCGCATGCAGGCTGCAGAGCGGGCTCCACCCCGAAGCTGCCAAGCCCTTGCTTCTCACCTGTAGTCTGTGCTGTACTGTGCTTAGTCGCTCAGTCGTGTCCACCTCTTTGCAACCCCATGGACTGTAGCCCGCCAGGTTGTTCTGTCCATGGGGATTCTCCAGGCAAGAATACTGGAGTGGGTTGCCATGCCCTCCTCCTGGAATTTTCCCAACCCAGGGCTTGAACCCCGGTCTCCCGCATTGCAAGCAGATTTTTTGCTGTCTGAGAGGTGGATTCTTTGCCATCTGAGCCACCAAGGAAGTCCAGGAATACTGGAGTGGGTAGCCTATCCCTTTTCCCAGGATCTTCCCAACCCAGGAATTGAACTGGGGTCTCCTGATCACAGGTGGATTCTTTACCAGCACAGCTGCCACGGAAGCCCGCCTGTAGTTTACTCATTGGACAAATCTCACCTTTTTTTTCTTTACTCGCTCTGTCTTTTGCCTTCCTAGTTATTTTTTCCTTGATGTGCACTCAATCTTGCTTCAAAGATATAGTGATCAAACCATATGAGAGAGTTCATTGGACCTCAGTAGAAATCTCTTGGAACTTATTTTGCTTTCAAAAATGTATCATAGTAGTCACTATTATGAATGGAGTGCTATGAGTTTGCTGTCACTTTGCTCATTTTACAGGATGAGGAATCTAAGACTCATAGTTGATAAGCTGGTGGTCTAGGATCTGATCACAGAGCAGATTTTGGGAGTCTACTATGGCCTCAAGCCATAGTCTGAACCTCTGCACGAATGAGGGCCATACTTCGTATTAGTTTGCAAACTACAATGTCTGGTCCACTTTTGGCAATGAAAGCAGATTAAAAATAGCTGGGCTGATTAACAGTCTAAGACTCTTGCTCGGGGCCGGTCTTAGGGCTGACTCTCCTGGCCATGCCTCAGCGCCCTAAGCCAAATCTAGAAAAATAAGAATCTCTTTTTGGCAGAAAACAAGAAGTAAGACTTTTGGTTATTTCAGTTATTAAGCTCTCTGAAAGGATAAAGATTTTCTACTCCCAAAGGATATTAAAAATGCTTGCTCTTAAGACAGTTTCAAAAGAGGGATTAAAAAACCATTTTGGCAAAACAGCATTGTCCTGTGTTGTTTATAGCTTCCTAATTGGACTTCACATTTGGATACACACATTCAGTTGTGTCTGTGAAGATACCAGGAGTTTTATTTTATAGTTTCAAAAGTCAAATTAGTTGGGGTAGTTTTATCAGGATTTGAAGAAAAATTTTGCCATGATATTCCAAATGCCAAGGAGGATCTCAGCTTGAGTTCCAGGAAAGGGGACTTTATATTATATACCACCAGAAGTGACATATATATACATATATGTGTGTGTGGGTGTATATATATATATATGTATAAAATATATACACACCACCCTACACCCCATCCCTAACCCTTCTTATTAAAGATTTAGACATGATTTATCTTAAAAATTCAAATAGTTTAGAATGTTTAAAAATAGATTTAAATTTGTTAGAAGCTTACAACTATTTTAAACAGGACCTCTATCAGTCAGTTCAGTTCAGTCGCTCAGTTGTGTCCTACTCTTTGCGACCCCATGAATCGCAGCACGCCAGGCCTCCCTGTCCATCACCAACTCCCGGAGTTCACTCAGACTCACGGCCATCGAGTCAATGATGCCATCCAGCCATCTCATCCTCTGTCGTCCCCTTCTCCTGCCCCCAATCACTCCCAGCATCAGAGTCTTTTCCAATAAGTCAACTCTTCGCGTGAGGTGGCCAAAGTACTGGAGTTTCAGCTTCAGCATCATTCCTTCCAAAGAACACCCAGGGCTGATCTCCTTCAGAATGGACTGGTTGGATCTCCTTGCAGTCCAAGGGACTCTCAAGAGTCTCCTCCAACACCACAGTTCAAAAGCATCAATTCTTCGGCGCTCAGCTCTCACATCCATACGTGACCACAGTAGGGTTAATAATAGTAAAAGTGAAAAAAGTAAAAGTTACTCAGTCGTGTCCAGTTCTTGGTGACCCCATGGACTATACAGTCCGTGGAATTCTCCAGACTAGAATACTGGAATGGGTAGCCTTTTCCTTCTCCAGGGGATCTTCCCAACCCAGGGGTTGAACCCAGATCTCCCACATTGCAGGTAGATTCTTTACCAACTGAGCTACCAGGGAAGCCCAATAATAATAAAGCAATATTAAATATTAAAGGGCTAACAAAATTAAAACAACTTTCAAAGGATCCTGTTTTCTTTCTTTATTTGCACCGAGAAATAAAGACTCCCTCTCCTGGCTGTTTCTGAATATGCCTTTTTTTTTTTTTTTTTCTTCTGGCAAGTTGTGCTGAAAAAAGTGAAACACAAAGAACAACTTTTTTGACATTCAAAAAGCTGGGTGCTTTGAGCCGTATTTGCATATGGTTGCATATTTGGGTTTTCAATTATCTAATGTGTTTATCCAAGATGTCTTGTCAAAACAGCATCGTAAAGTTGGGTAAGCAGATTGGAGAGACCAGGTAGGAACCCAGAGACGGATTCCCTGGTAGGTTCTGCCAGTGAGCAGATGGATCCCCTGGCAAGTCAGGCCCTCTTCAGTCTCAGCTTCTTCACGTGTAAAATGAGAAGATTTCAGTGGGTGTTTCTAAGAGTCCTGGCAGCCTTAAGTATTTTATAATTCTAACAGTATTGCTGCCATTTTTTTTATAGGAATGTGCTTGTACTTAGTCACTCAGTTGTGTTCGACTCTTTGCAACCATATGGACTATAGCCACCCCAGGTTCCTCTGTGCATGGGATTCTCCAGGCAGGAACACTGGAGTGGGTTGCCATTTCCTACTCCATTTTATGGAACTATATATGTTTTATACTGATACACATGCTTTGCACTGATAGAAAAGAAATATTTAGAAAAGTGAGAAAAGGTAAAATTATAAAAAATGGATATAAATCAGTTTTCCCTAGTGCTATCTCAATATGGGAATGTTAGGTCTAGAAAGTGATAGTTTGCATGCTGTTAAAAGTTCATGAAATAATACCCGCAGGTGTATCAGAAGACTGAATATCATGTATTTCATTGATTCTCTGGCACCCTACATCACAAAAAGTATCATTATCTTATATGCTTCCAATTAAACTATGCCATAACCATTGATGGTAAGTTACACCTAAGGTTCAGAGAAGTTAAATATGAGAAGATATGCTTTTGAAAATCACTGAAACAGGAAGGTTCTAAAAGTGCTTTGGTTGATGCCAGGCGGCTCAAGAATTTACAGCAAAAAGTCTGATGGGTCCTGGGCTCTGATAAATATTCTCTTTCCTTTCCTCGTGTTTTCTCCTCTTTTCTAAACTCTTCTCCACTTGCCCTTCCCCTACTTGTCCTTCCTCACTGTGTGAGACAGTTATTAACTTTTTCGCTTAGGCATGTCTTATGGTTATTCTGGGAACAAACGACTGCTGAAAAACTGAAATGAGATACTGGAATAACATTGTGTCCAACATAAGCATGACCAGTGGTTTTCTGCTTTAAATATGAATAAGCATTAGCACTTGTGAAGGTTTTTTTTTTTTTACTTCAAAGATGAATTAGTCAGCACTGGCATCTTCACAGGAATTACATGAGTTTTAAAAACACTGAGGCTTCAGAGAACACTCCTTTGATGAAGTTACTGGGAACATTAGAGTGGGATTTGTGCTTTGACCCTCTTTATTATTTGTGTTGGATTTAGGTCCTAAAATAACATGAATATATTCATATGCATATGTGTGTGTCCACGGTTTGGGATTTTTTTAGACTTAATTTTAATGTTTACTTTCTTTTATAATGAAATTGGAGCTGTTTCTTTTGCCCTTTTTCCTACCACGTAACAGAGCGCACTGAAAGGGCTTCTGATATCTTGCTTTATAAAATTGGACCCCTGCTTGAGCTAGGGTCTTTCTTGCTATCCTTGAGGGAGAAAGAAAGTCCGAGGAATGAGCAGTCTGCCTGGCTCTTGGCCTGAGAAGGAGAGCAGAAAGGATCAAGAACAGAGAGGAGCAAAGGGGCTTGAAGGAGAGTTTCTGGGCCCCTCTTTGCCTGCAGACACGCTTTCTTCTCTTGGTTGGAAGCCTAGACAGGGCATGATTCTCCAGTGTCACCGATCCAGATTGTCAGGTGGGGCAGTGCTAAATCCCCTGCCATGCCAGGCTTGGGGCATTTCCAGTAGTGAGGCCACACTGGGCCTCAGGCCCTGATGCTAGACGGGAAATGAATTCATACAGCAAAAAGCGTCATCCTGGCTTTCTGAATTCATACGGAACTCCCAGAAGATCTGTATGGATCCCCAGCCACACAGATGCTTTGACTCTGAGTTAGTTCATCTCTTTATCCCAGCACGCACTCTAATGTTCCTGATAAAATGTAATAACCTCCAGATGTAACCAAGTTGAGGATTTTTACAGGGGTGGTGTGGGGATGACCCACCTTGTGACCCTGAGGGATTGTGAGCTGACATTTAAAGAGCCTGGATCCATAGTTACTTGATGGAAGGGCCTCATCAGACCCTGAGCTGTCCACCTCTGGTTTCAAATGTGAGAAAAAGAAAAAAAATCAAAATTTTAATTTGGTTAATAAGCCATTGTCAAATAGATTTTTCTGTTACTTGTAACTGAACTTGTTCCCAAATGATTAGATCACCATATGGTTATTTATCATTCTCTTACCACTTGATAATCTTATTCTAGTAAAACTTCTTTTTAAAACTTAATTATCTATTTCCAGCCATTGAAAAAAAGGTAGTTTGTCATCTGTGTATATTAAAAGGGATCCACTCTTGGGGTGCCCTCCTCGCTAGTTTGCACTGATGGAAACCAGTGTCCAGAGTGCTGGGCCAAGGTACTTCTTCCATAGGCCTCCCAGTGCCCATGCTTCCTTCCCTGGTCTTGGGAATTCGGCCTCTCTCATCTCAACTGAGTCTTCCATCTTCTGTTTCATGCATAGTTTTTGCCTTTTCAGTCCAAGTATCTTTGCTTATGATATTTGTTCCACCCATATGGTCTTTATTTTTTTCAAATTCTCACAAAGTCCTAGAGATGTCATCTCATCCACTTTTGTTGAGTCTGCCGATTTCTTGAAAACTTTGCCTGTGTTTTCTCTTTGGTCTCATGTGGGCCCTTCCTCCCCTAGAAGTTTTTAAACCCTGTGAGGTTTCCAAGCTACTGTTTTGGAATCCCTAATATTGTCTCCTACAGAGCTGTTCGTGATGGTATCAGTCATCACTGAAGGAGTGTTTACGCTGTGCTAGGCACTGTGCTGACTGCTGGAGGAACATCTTGGGAGTCACATACTGACATCATCCCTGGTGTCACGCAGCATGCTGAGTAGTAGAAGCTGATGGATAGTAACCACATGGTTGCACATATGCATACATGAAACAAAGGGCTGGGACCTACACTGGGAGGAGCATTGAAAACTTGCCCACAGAATGGATGGTTTATCTGAGGGAGGAGAAGCAGAAGGTGGAGGGACAGTGTTTTAGGCAGTGGTAGTAAAAGGTTCAAAGACCCCATGTCAGGAAGGGGCATGGCTGTTTAAAGAAACTGAGAAAAATATGATCAGAGTTAGAGAATAAGGGAAGGATCATGGGGAATAAAATTGAAAGGGGCCACCGGAGTATGAAATGAACCCATTTATGTCAGTCACTTGTAATTCTGATATTGGTGACAGTATTTATTTTGAGTTAATATCTGATAGCTAATTGAACATGTAATGCTCATGCTCAAATAAAATATGTTGTTGAATGTCTCATCTAATGACAAGAATTTAAGTCCCTACTATCTGATTTCTCCAAACTATGTACTGTTTTGCTCTTAATAAATATTTGACAGCTAGCAAAATGTGAAGGGTAGCAATAAGGAAGCAACAGCTTTTCTTGAACTGTTAGGATCTTTTGGAACAGTCTTTGTTTTTAAATATAACGTTTTGCTAGAGGTTTGGAAAAAGCAAGAATGAATATATTATTTGCCATTTCCTTCAAGGGAACACACTGAGCTGCTTAATTCAAAATATCTTTCTCTTCTTATCTTAGGACGTTGCGTTCCTTATTTAGAAGAATGTAAAAATCCAGGGCTACTCTGACCTCTATATAAAAATATTTCACTGTTTTAGGTACATTGCCTATCAGTTAAAAATAATGGAGAAAAAAAATCTGAAGCGTTAAAAGATATCTTTATAATCTGGCTTTACTTGGATGATAACATTTTAAAGAGCAGTGGAAATAAGCTTTACTTTGGGACCTAGTTGAAATCAAATTTCTATGGACTTTACCTTGTTCCTTATTTTCTATTAATTATATAAACATCATATATAATTAATAGGTACAATAAATGCATTTATCTTTCTTTTGAAAAGTTAGGTAATTTTCATTCTAGTAAGATCTTGGTATTGAAATGATAGTGTTTAACTTATATTTAATTAAATATTAAATGTGGTATTTAAGGGTGAAGTGAAGTCGCTCAGTCATGTCTGACTCTTTGCGACCCCATGGACTCTACCAGGCTCCTCAATCCATGGGATTTTCCAGGCAAGAGTACTGGAGTGGGTTGCCATTTCCTTCTCCAATTTAAGGGTACTTAATCTAAAAATAAAATTTAATTTTTCCCAAAATAGAAACTTTGACACAGAAAACGGCCATATCCAGTGGTCTTTTTCCTTCTCTTTTGCTCATTCTTTCTTCTTTTTTTTTTTAAAAAGGTCTCTTGCTTCATCCTGTAGATTCTTGCTCATGTAGTTATGCTTAGTCTGTGCTTGTTTTTTACCTGCTGAATGATTATCACCTTTTCCTCTTTTCTCTGAAGAAAAAAGCAATAAATGGGGGAAGGTTATCAAGTAGCTAGTTACTTGCCAATGGGCCCAGTGCCCCTTTCTGCTTTGTGGTATTGCCAAATGACCAGATGACAATCCTGAGTTTTTCCCCTTATTCTAGGATGAATCCAGTTTGGAAAGGAACTAGCCATCCTGTTCCATCACTTTCTTGAGTCTTCAGGAAGGAGGAGAAAGGCTGACTGCTTAGCCCCTTCCCAGGGCTTTCCTGAGGCTTCCCCCATAATCTGTTCTAAGAATCAGAATTTCCAGAGAAAATAACAGATGACCACTGTGTGTGCTTTGAGGGCAAAGCAATATATATCAAATTGACTTTCAACTTCAGTCTCTACTTTTTGGTGATAGTCTTCGTCTTATGTTTTAAGTCATTCATCTCTTTTAGTCCCTAGGCTTTCAGATCTTTTCTGAAGTTAACCATTTCTTGCTGTTTTTATATATTTGAACATTGTTGTGTCTACTGATGTCAAAATGAGTTATGTTAATTTTTTAATCTCTTGGCTCCACTTATTTATTTATGAAGGGCCAGTCTAGGGCAGTTGGGGTGTAAAGTATATAAACTGCCTTGATAAGGATGTCAGCCAAAACAGAGAGCTGCTCCATCCACATGCCGGCATGTCCTCTTGCAGGGGCTACTGGGTCTTTATATTACGTTTTCATTGCTGGATGCCACATGCTCCCAGAGCAGTTTAAACTGTAAACCACTCTAAAGGCCAAGGCTGCTCTGTCAGGATTATAGTGATACTTGAGGGCTTCCTCAACACAGCCTGTGTGTACATTGTTGGCTGTCCTCCGGAGCTCTCTCTGTTCATCCTGGCGGGATGTTATAGACAGATCTTATCAATGCTTGTCTTCTTGCTAATCAAGCGTTTGCTCATTGATGAGACAAAGACAGTTCCTGTTCTTCTTTAGGGTTCCAGGAGGATTTCTTCTTGCTAATATACAATTGCAAATGATCTCATGGATCAATTGATATGACTTCTTTTTATCCTATTTTTTTTTACTTTATATAGAAAGTTGAGGATTTGGGCCACTACAAGGACTTCCCTGATAGCTCAGCTGGTAAAGAATCCGCCTGCAATGCGGGAGACCTGGGTTCAATCCCTGGGTTGGGAAGATCCCCTGGAGAAGGAAAAGGCTACCCACTCCAGTATTCTGGCCTGGAGAATTCCGTGGACTGGATAGTCTACGGGGTCGCAAAGAGTCAGACACGATTGAGTGACTTTCACTCACTCACTCAATTAGAAATGTACAATATCCCTTTATTAAATAGCATGATTATATGATCTCCATATCTCTCTGTTTTTATCTTTCAGTATGTGGAGGAAATAGGATACCACTGTTTAGCTCTAATAATTCTTAAGAGCAACTCTGCTATTTGGTTTTTGTATGATCACAAAAGTTTGTACCTTAGTTTAAATCTGTAGTAGTCATGTAGTTTCACTTATGACTTGATATTTTCTTAAATGTGAAAGTTTAGTGTAATAATAATATTGACAAGGGGCATATTCAACCTACTAAAGAGTTAAGGGTTAAATTATCTTTCCCCTTTTCATATATTTCAAGGAGAAATAAGTAGAAACAAAAATGAGACATTTTAACAAAGCCTCTCCATTGGTAGTGTAAGGAGTTTTTCATACATACTGAATAGATCCGAGAGATGACAGGGACTGTGGAATATCAACCAAAAATGTAATTTTATCCTTCATAGATAAATGTGTATTTTGGACAAATGTCAGCATTAAATGGAACTATTTTTTTAAAAGAAGGATTTGAAATGAAGTTCAAGCAAAAATATTGAGTTTTTCTTCTAACAAGTGTTATTTACTTTAAAAATGAGTACATGTACTTATTCCAGAAATTTAAATTGGCCTTGTCCTTCTAAATTTATGTGTCTCAATTCTTGGCAACTTTATTTTTTTAAAAATTTGTAGCAACGTCAACTGAAGAGATTAATGGCATTTCCTGGTTGGTTAGATGTCATTTTCGTTTTCCCCAACATTTACCTCTTGCTCTGTTTTTGTTCTCTTCTTAAATTTGGCTTAGACTTCAGAATATCTCCAGATTTTCATTTCGTAGTTCCTCTGATATAAACAATAGAGCATGAAAAATAAGAGGCATGCTCCGTTATCCTACGTGATGGGAGTTTACTGTAAGAAAGCATGGGGGTAGTCAGGAAGTCCAGGGAACCTGTCCAATGGCCACTAGCTTATTCCCAATCCCTCGTTCCCTGGCATGGAGTGGGCAGTGGCCTCTGAGGGTACTGAAATGGCGCCTTATCATTGTTTCACATGAAGGAGCAGCGCCAAGTCAGATCTTCTTGTCCTCTCAGGATTGGTCATCTTCATGTTGCTTTTGGCAAATGCTCCCACCACTGCTTGGCCACAGCAGCATAGTGGACGGCATCTCTTAGCACCTCATCAATTGTGTGACGCTGAGATTTGTCTGAAGGCATTGAAGACACAGACATAAGAACAACAGCCTACCCAGTTGCAATCACAGGAAACACTGAGATTCCAAATAGATCTTGGGATCTTAGTGAGCCACACATATTAACCCTAAAGTAAAGGAATTGAATTGAGGGCTCAGCCACTTGCATCTGATTTTGGCAGTGTCTCCAGATTTTTATTTCTTAGTTTTTCTGATATAAAATGACCTTATAGCTGCCTCAGTGACTTCGAAACTCAGAACTGTCAGCTGATGGCAATATTGTCAGTTCTTACCTAGGATTATTTATAAGAAAAATAGAAGAATTTTAATTTCCCAAGCATTAAAATTTGATCAATTTATACTTTTGCAACAGAAAAATTTTTCTAAATTAAAATTTACAAATATGCATTGAGTATTATGTGCAAAACATTTTGCATGGGTACAAAATTCATTTGTTCCAAAGATCTTTATTAAGCCATACATTTACTTGCACTCAGTCCCTGGGATATCATGTCAAATGGTGAGTAAATAGAGATTTTCCTTAAAGGAGCTTACTAATACAGTTGAAGAGAAAGATATTCAAATAGAAAATTATAAAATAAGAGTACTGAAATGGGCACATTACAAAGCCAGGGGCAGTCAAGGAAGACTTTCTGGAGGAAGTGCTGTGGAAATTGGAGCCAAATGATAAGTAGGAATTTGCCAAATAAATCATGTTGTTGGTGTTTGGAGCAAATATTTCAAGTAGAGGATACCTCATGAGCAAATAGAAGAAGTAGCAAATATATATCATATTTGTCTAAGGTCAGAGTGACCTGTTCCATAGGCTGACTTGCTGGGGGTATGCATGCTGTGAGGGGCTTCCCAGGTGGCTCAGTGGTAAAGAATCTGTCTGCCAGTGCAGGAAATGTGGGTTTGATCCCTGGGTCGGGAAGATCCTCTGGAGAAGGAAATGGCAACCCACTCTAGTATTCTTTCCTGGAGAATTCCATGGACAGAGGAGCCGGGCGGGCTGAAGTCTATGGGGTTGCAAAGAGTCAGACTCGACTGAATAACCGAGCACACACATGCAGCTGGGTGTGTGCTAGAGTTTGAGCTTTGTTCCCTGGGGCCCCACTTCCCTGGTTCTGTATTTCACTTCATCTTTCAGACTTTTCTTGACTCTAACTCACCATTAAATACTGGAATTTCTCAGGGACTTCTTTGGGCTTTGTTTCCTGGGGCCCCACTTCCCTGGTTCTCTATTTCACTTCATCTTTCAGACTTTTCTTGACTCTAACTCACCATTAAATACTGGAATTTCCTAGATTCTTTTTTCCCCTCATGCTTCTTCCTTTTTTCCCTTGGCTGATATATCCATGTCCACAAGTTTGTTTACCACCTATAATCTCAGTGATTCTTAAGTCAGTTCTGAGCTTAGGGTCTTAACACCCCTGTTATGACCACTGTGTTTACGACTTGCTTCCTTAGGACCATGCTCTCTGTTTGCTGCTCCTGCCACCCCTGATTCTCTTAATCATTAGAACCTGCCAAGTTTTTGCTTGCCCCAGGGACTTTGTATGACTTCACTTCTCTTATCCTGAAATGCTCTTACTCTTTTTGCCTAGCTACTGCCCACTCCTCCTTCAGGTCTTAGCCTGAATATCACTTTCCCAGGGATGTCTTTTGGGCTTCTCCTAATACCCATTTGATGACTGAGTAACATACTGCATTTTTAGGTCCTACTTTCTAATTATTCTTTTGTTTTGAATACTGCTTTCCCCACTGTGCTTCAGCTCTCTGAGGGCAACAGCCAACTCTTTCGCTGACGTACATGTGCATGCTCAGTCACTCAGTCGTGTCCATCTCTTTGCGCCCCCGTGGACTGTAGCCTGCTAGGCTCCTCTGTCCGTGGGATTTTCCAAGCGAGAATACTGGAGTGGGTTGCCATTTCCTTCTCCAGGAGATCTTCCTGACCCAGGAATTGAGCCCACATTTCCTATGTATTCTGCATTGACAGGTGGATTCTTTACCACTGAACCACCTAGAAAGCCAGCCTTATATTAAAACACTTAGCAGAGGATTTGCACTTTGCATGGGGACTTTGCACAATGAGCTGCTTGGGTTAGGACAATGAAGAGCCCCTGAAGAATTTTAGAAGAATGACCTGATATGATCAGCTATTAGAAAGTTTATTCCTCTAGCAGTATGGAGGAGTTAGAGAAGGTCTATGGCTAGAACAAGGGAGATAAGTAGGTGGATATTACCACTAGAAGTGTACACATAGCACACATATGATTAAAACACAAAGACTTCAAAATTACTTGGTCCAAGGGTTCAGGGTTATTCTCAGGACTCTTTCATCTCTTGGTGTGATTTATTCCATATGGGACCCTATTTTTCCACAGTCTTTCTCTTTGTGAACAGTAGCAGCCACACCTATCCCTGCCCAGTGGAAAAGAAGACCCACTTTATGAGTCCAGATTGGCCCTGATCAGCTCTGATTAGGTCATGTCCCCATCTCTGAAATAGTCATTGTTGCCAGGGAAACTCTGGGCATTGATTGATCCATCTAGAAAATATATTCTCTGTGGAGCTGAGGCAATCATGCAGGGGTAAACTGGCTCTAAAAATTTTTTCTTTAAAAAAGACCTATTTGTAGCATTTGCCATATTCTTGAGTATACATTCTCCCACCATGGCTGATTTCAGGATGCCTGGCTGGCCGAGTTCCTGAATGTTTAACAGTCAGCTGTGACGAGCAGTTTCCAGCAGCTCCACTACTCTGTCGCTGAGCTGAAGGCAGAGCTGCCAGCATCACAGAGACTGATGGCACTGCCTTCCTAGGCAGTGGTTCTCTAAAAGCCAATCAAAATGCCAGTTCAATGAGTCAGTGCCTGGTGGCCAATCCAGCCAGTAAGACTGTGCATAACTTATACTTTGGTGTCCTTATTTTAAGAATTTTTTTTAAAGTTCTTATGTCATTTTCTTGAATAACATTTTTAAGCACCTTATAATACTCCATTTTATGAAAGTACTATGGTTTACCACTCTTTTATTGTGGAATATTTAGGTTGATAGAACATACATAATGCTTTGCAGGACATGTCTACACCTAAAGCTATTTTCTCCACATTTAGGACAGATTTACTGAGATAGTTTGCCTAAATGAAATTACTAAGTTGAAGAAATAGCCTCTCTAATGCTTTTGATACTTTCCAATAGATGTAAAAAATAGTTTTACCAATTTATAACACTCTGTCATTGTAAGAGAGTAACTGTTTCATTCCAGTCATTTTATGTAATTAGAAAAATAATCAATAGGAGAGAATTGATATATCATTTTAATTTTCATTTATTTGAATTGCTAAAAATGTTTAAATGTCAACATTTTTATAGCGAGAATATTTCTTATATTGAGTTTTCTTATAACATCCGGACATTTGTGTGTGTTGATCTTACTATACTATTTTCATAGGTATTTAGTTCATCATAAATAATTTAATTTATATTTGACATACTATAGTTAATAGTGGAAATTCTAGCATGTAGCACAACTTGGTAAATGTTGAAGGGAGTGCTGTACATGAAACTTTCTCTGATTCTGTTTATTTTGGGGGTGACATAAGCTGCTGTAATAGATAAATACAAAATCACAATAAGTTAGCAGTAAAAGTTAATTTCTTGCTCTTGTCAAAATTCCTTGCAGGCATTCCTAGTTGAACACCTTTTATGTCGTCATTCAGAAACAAAGCCTCCTTCTGTCCCATACTCTGCTCTCCTCTTTAGGTCTTTGTCAAATGGCAATCCACTCCAGCACTCTTGCCTGGAAAATCCCATGGACGGAGGAGCCTGATAGGCTACAGGCCATGGGGTCGCAAAGAGTCGGACATGACTGAGTGACTTCACTTTCACTATTCAGTGAGCAGGTGGTGTAAGAGAATGGAGGACAGTATGTGGGAGAGCTGTAGGGACTAGGCCTGGAAGTGTCACATTGCATGTACTTACATCCTGTTGACCAAATCTCAATCCTGTGGACACAACTACATGCAAGGCAGAAAAGAAAAAAGGATTTTGTGAGCATCTAGCCAGTCTTTGCCAAAGTTCCTATAAGCTGAAATAGAGAAATCTTTGCTGCTATTACAACTTGTGTATATCTGAGAATAAATCACCTGTGTTACTTGGATTATTTACAGATTAAAATGTGGAATGGACAATTTTAAATGTTGATAAGAGATGAATAGCTTTTTAGTAGATCAGAGTAGTGGAAATTGATATTGAATGGTCATTGAATAGCCTGACGTTTACACACTTAACAGATTGGAAGTGGTCGGACAGAGTGACTTTGACGTGTTATAAACAAGTCTTGGATGGGCACCATTTGCTCCATGTATAAGAAAATTAGATGTAAAATAGACTGTATGAGGAATTTGTAATTAGCTCAACCAATAAGTTCAATGACTTGTTAGAATGATATTTTAAACAGACTATTCCAGCTCTCTTTTTTTTTATTTCTACATACACAGGTAATTAAAGTATACAGTGAAGATGAAACCAGCAGAGCTTTAGAGGTACCCAGTGACATAACTGCCCGAGATGTTTGCCAGCTGTTGATCCTGAAGAATCATTACATTGATGACCACAGCTGGACCCTTTTTGAGCACCTGCCTCATGTAGGTCTAGGTAAGAACACAAAATCATGGCCATATCATTGCTTTTCTGTCCTTTATAATTTTGATCATATGGCAAAGGTTTGCTTCACTTATGGAAAGACAGAGGACAGTTATGAATCATCCTTTTCTTTGTGTTTAATTTTTGTTGGTGATGATTGAGAGAAAAATGAAGTAGCACTAGAATAGAAATAATAGGAATAAGAATAAAAAATAAGAATAGAAATAAAGATAGAAGTATTACAAATTTACCACCTCTCATTGTTTCCATAATGATCTATGGAAATTTGGGAGCTAAACCATAGAGTCTAAGTTGATGGAAAGATACATTGCATAATAATTTTTAGTTTTCTGGCCTGGAGAATCCCAGGGATAGGGGAGCCTGGTGGGCTGCCGTCTATGGGGTCACACAGAGTCGGACATGACTGAAGCGACTTAGCAGTAGCAGCAGCAGCACAAAGAAAAATTTTGAGAGGTTACTAAAATATGCTGTAATGTGAGCTACATTTTGCATTAATTATAGTACAGCCATGGGAAATACCCACAGTGGTGTTTCACTTTATGTGAGTGTATACCCTAAATTTTTCTTAAATAAATAATTCCTTCACATTTGAAAGTCATAAACATAAAAAATAGTCTTATTTTCAGTTGGAAATGCATCTCTGTATTGTGAACTTGTAGAGGCTTTTCCTCTCATACCTTTTAAAAACTTATAAACTATTTCCATTCTCCTGCTAGAATGGGACAGAATTTAACAACAATTTTGTCTCCCTTTTCTTATTTTTACAGATATTGCTGTTAAAAAACATATAGGTAGATGAAAAAGGAAGGAGTTTGTTAGGACAGTGCCATTTGATTCTTAGAGTTTTATATTAGTTTCCCTTGGCCACTGTGACAAATTAGCATAAACTTGGTGGCTTAAAACAACAGAAGTTTATTCCCTTACCATTCTGGAGGCCAGAAGTCTGAAATCAGTATCAGTGGGTTAAATTCAAGGTATCTTCAGGGATGAACTTCTTCTGGAGGTTCACGAAGAGAATTCATTTCTCATCTCTTCTAGCTTCTTGTGGCTGCTGGCATGCCTTGACTTGTGGCTGCATCACTCTACTCTCTACCTCCATGGTCACACCGTGCTCTCTTCTGTCCATGTGCAATCTCCCATTGCCACTGTCTTTTAACAGTAGCACTTAGGCTTTATGCAGCATAACCCAGGGTAATCTCTTTACTTCAAGATCCTTAAATCAATTATATATGCAAAGCTTTGTTTTTTATCATGTAAGGTAACATTCACAGGTTTTCAGGGATTAAGATATGGGTATCTATCACTTAGCCTACCACCAACTCCTTTGCATTATATATCAAACAACTTAGTAGTAAATCATCAAAATTATTTTAAATAATCTGTCAGTGACAGCACAGTTTGTTCCTTCCATTTGTTTAAAGAACTGAGAATTTTATACCTAGCTATGAGTGTCGTTCACTTTCTTGCATAGCTAGCTACTAGTATTATAAACATTTTCCTTTGTTTGATACATAGAACAAAGGAAACATGTTTCTGCCCAAGAGCAGTGTACCAAAGCAAGGTTCAGTTTGAATGAGAAGTTTGCCTTTGTCTTATGAAGTACAGTGGAGATGATGTTGGCAGAAAAGTTATGTTCTTAGGAGGAAGTGAAGTGAAGTGAAGTCGCTCAGTCGTGTCTCTTTGCGACCCCATGGACTGTAGCCTGACATGCTCCTCCATCCATGGGATTTTACAGGCAAGAATACTGGAATGGGTTGCCATTTCCTTCTCCAGGGGATCTTCATGACCCAGGGATCGAATCCAGGTCTCCTGCATTGTAGGCAGATGCTTTTACTGTCTGAGCCACCAGGGAAGTCCCTGTTCTTAGGAGGATCCATCTTCAAAAAATTCTGGAAAGTGATTGGTTCATTTAAAGTCCCTTGCATTCCCTAAACAGTTCAGAAAGTGTCTGTAGTACTCGCTGTTTGAAGATTGCTGTCCTAAGATGTGTCAAGACCTTGGGAGAGGACAGAGGGAAATCTGCAGAAAAGAAGCTTGGATAGTCCCCACAGGGATTCTGAACCCGAGCCCACCCTCCCACACTCTGTTTGAGAGTTAATGGGCCATAACATGTCAGCTGATCTTCACAGCTGAGCCTATTCAGTTCAGTTCAGTTGCTCAGTCGTGTCTGACTCTTTGCGACCCCATGAATCGCAGCACGCCAGGCCTCCCTGTCCATCACCAACTCCCGGAGTTCACCCAGACTCACGTCCATCGAGTCAGTGATGCCATCCAGCCATCTCATCCTCTGTCATCCCCTTCTCCTCCTGCCCCCAATCCCTCCCAGCATCAGAGTCTTTTCCAACGGAGCCTATACCTGCCAGGAAAACTCGAATCTTGCAGGTATGCTATACTGGTCTGTGTGACTTGCTGTCTCACCTTCATAGGCCAGAAAAAACCCAATGTATATTTTCTTCCTTGCCATTTGTAACTCATTTAACTTCTATTTATGATCATTAACCTCTTAGAAGTGTGGTGGTAACTCTCAAAAGGCATGCGCCATAATTCCAAACTATTTTGTTTACTTATGGCTTTTAGCAATATAGCTCTTAACTAACATAATATCTAATAAAAGTATTTTATACTCTTAACTTTTTCTCTTTGAGAGACTTTAAAAATCATTAAACATCTTTTACAGTTGCAGTCACTATGATTTATCCCTAACAAAGAGCTTGAAGTTCAGTAATAAAATCTACTCTGTAAATCAAGCAGCAGTGTTCATGGAGACCACTGCAGGTTATATGAGGAATAAAAAGATTTGTGCAAGTCTTTTAATGTAGAAGCTTAAAATGGAACATTGAGAATTAATTTGAGCTACATACTAAATTTAAACTTTTAGGCACTGAATAGAAATATATTTCTCCATTACTGTATTTTCTGGAAACTGCTGAAATAAAATCAAAGATGTGAGAATATTGTTTCATGGTTTCATTAACCAAGCATTAGGCCAAAGCTTATGAGAAAGAAATTGAGTCCCAAAGCTTTATTGTGTTCTTTTTTTTTCTCTTTGTTTTTACTCAGATAATATCTTTATACAGTAGAAAAATTGCAGACATTAATGCTATTGAATTACTAATGTGTATTAGATTTACCACCTTCCCTTCCTTTTTTTAAAAAAATCTACTGCTTTATTTCTGTAAGGATACACTGAGATGTCAGATGATAATAGTTAATGACTATCCAAATAAACTCTTGAGGAACAGTTTTTTCCTCTTTATTTCTTCCACTTCTTTAACAGTGTGACAAAAACAACTTTTATGGTGCTGTGGTCTTTCTCAGCATGAAGAGTAAAACCAGTGTGTTTTTGAATTGTATTTGTCAGGATGTAGCTTATAAATACTCTTGCAATATCTTTTCAGCCTAAGAGTGATATTAAGCAACATTTTTGCTATTTGCATGTTGAAATGAAAACAAGTAGAATGGAGTGTTTCCCCCTTAAATATGCTGTGCAGATGACAATGTCCTTTGTCAATAGAGTGAGGCCCTCACATATTGAACTGTAAATCTTCTTTGCGTCTTGTTGACTTAAAGAACCAAAGGACAAACCATTTGCCAAGACTTTGGTGACCAGCTAGTGAGCCCTGCATGTTGTTCAGGGGACATTGTTGACCTCTCTCTCTGATAGAAATACTGGATTTTCAATGCACAGAATTCTAAAGGTGAAGGGATAGTCTGTTATTTTTTAAAAATATTTTTAGTACAAAAATAATTAGGCTCACTGCCAATAACTTAGAAATAAAGATGTCAAGAAGTAAACAATGCTACTGCTAAGTCGCATCAGTCATGTCCGACTCTGTGCGACCCCGTAAACGAAAGCCCACCAGGCTCCTCTGTCCCTGGGATTCTCCAGGCAAGAATACTGGAGTGGGTTGCCATTTCCTTCTCCAATGCATGCACGCATGCATGCTATCCACAATTTAACAGCACTGAAATGTTTCTTTAGTTTCTCTATTTTGACATCTCTTGCCTGTGTGTTCACTTGTGTAAACTACCTTTCTATATATATGTGTACATTAAAACAAAAATCCTGAATATTTTCAGTTTTTTTTTTTTTTCCACAAAAACTAGGAACTCCCTTTGCCCGCTCTGCGTTTCCCAATTGCTTTCTTCCAATAGGTTAACAAATGTCGATTGACTGTTTTGCACAAGCCTGTTTTGTATATGGATCCTGGGGTACAGTAGGAACACAATAGACAAAAAGCAATGCCCTGATGAACTTGCATTCTGATGGGAAGAGAAAGACAAGAGACATGTGATTAAAATGGGTAATCTCTTAAGTAATGGTTAGCACTGGGGAGAAAATGAAGGCAGAGAATGGGGTAGGGAGTCTAGGGCTGGCAGGGAAATCAGGGAAGGTGTCCCTGACAGTGTGATGTTTGGGTAGAGATCGAAGCAGATAGGAGCAGCTCTCTCACTTAAATGGAAGAAGATTGTTCAGGAAGAAGGGAACATAAAGGGGGGAGGCCTGGACTTGGCAACCTGCTTGTGTTTAGGAAGCAGCCGAGAGGTGGGCACTTAGGGAGTCAGGAGAGTAGTGGAAAGGGACTGCATGGAGCTTCTATGGGGCCCTCAGGCTATGGAGGGGACTGAACTTTTACAATGAGTAAGGCAAAAGGTAACTGGAGGTTTTTGCATCAGAAAGTGGTAGAATCTGACTTAAAATCTACTACTGAGAAGACCCAAATGCAAGTTTTAACCATTTGGAGGCTAAGCAAATTCATTTTGCGTTTACATCAAATTATCTGTAGTTTGCTGGCGTGGTCCTTGCCCATCTCTCATTTCTGCTAGTGATGGCGTGTCACATTGTACCATCTTCACGTCATGGTCTGCACACATATGAGGCTTAGTGTTTGTGAGATCCTGAAATCTTGTAGGCAAGAACATTTTGACTTATGAAATCATGACAGCTGGGAGTTTTCTGCACTTCATTTGACTTCAATGTCCCAGATAAGCTTAGGAAAGTTTCAGAGACATGCTATGTTGTTATTAGATGTGCTACTATTATTGTTTCTGATCCATTTAAGCACACTGCAGATTACTGAGGTCAGGAGGAGGAGCACGTGACATTAAAAATATGGTAGGGTTGTCGAATCCAAAGGACTTCCCTGGTGGCTCAGCAGTAAATAATCTGCCTGCAGTGCTGGAGATACAGGAGATGTGGGTTCAGTCCCTGGGTTGGGAAGATCCCCTGAGAAGGGCATGGCAACCTACTTCAGTATTCTTGCCTAGGAAATCCTATGGACAGAGGAGCCTAGCGGGCAATAGTCCAGAGGATCACAAAAAGTTGGAGATGACTGGAGAGACTGAGCACACATGCATGCATTGAATCCAAAGTCTATTTTGAGAGTGACAGGTGGTGTGGCAAAGAAAACTTCTTTTTATTTTAATATGAATGTATATGTGTGATAGCTACTATTAATGTGTATCTCGTGTGTGCAGGGCCCCTACATAGAGGCTTCACTTTCATCTTGATAGACACTCAGTATTTAGCTTCATAGTAACCCTGCAAGGTACATTAATTTCATCTCCATTTTACATATACGAATACAAAGAATCGGTGATAGAATACCTGACCCAGAGTTACACCTTGCACAAATCTATATACCTGTCAGATTCTCAAGTGTACATGTTTTCCATGGAAGCAAGTTTGTTTTTTCTTCACCCCATTAGATCAGGCAAATTTTGAGGGGAGTCTGTAGTTGGTTTGTCTGTCTCACTCTCCATCTCTGTCTCTCATACATGCTATAAATACAGATTGAAATGTTGAAACCTCAAGAACATTTTCATATAACCCTTCAGCCAGGTAGCACTGAAATTACTGGAATCTAACTGATCCCGCCTGGTCCACTTTATTGCAGAGCCAGTTATTTATTTTGGCGAGCAAGGGGATCATTTTGGAAATGACTTGTTCTTGAATTTATACACATCTTGAATGGTAATAGGACATTTGGAGCTTTGACTGCAGTATCATTATTTCATTACCTCTGTCCATAATTATTAATATATACTGCCGAGAATTTTCCCAGGCAGAGTAAATCATGGAGGGCAGCCCAACATCCTGCTTTTGTTACAGATCCCTGATTTGCCTGATTTGGGGTTATGTTATTATGAGTTTCTAGATGTACACACAGCTTTATTGACATTGGATTTCAAATATCAGTAAATCAACAAATATCCCCCCTTCTCTAATTATAAAACAAACAAAGTTTTGTAACTGGTGTGTTTCACTTCACAGCCACTGGATGTCACTGCAGTTCCCCAGATGGAGTCCCCTGCTTTTAGAATCATTGTGTAAGAGGAGGGTGGGGGAAAAAGAAACTTCAGTTTTAAGTCTTCTGGAACTTAATAGGATCCATGTTTGCTTTGCTCCCATTTTGATTCCTGGTATGAAGCAGCAGCAATTAACACACTACCTCAAGCGCATAGCTATCGACTCCTCGGGAAGTGGAATTAATTGTATTTTAGAGTCATTGCTGGGGACAGCTGAGATTTCTATTCTGAATATCACTGCAGAGTGGCTTTAATAAGCAAAATGAATGACTGGAGACTTTTAATGAAACCACTTTTATATGTGCAGCTCTACCCACACGGTCTGTTTAAGACTGAAGCAGTACACAGCAGTGGGGAGGGAACCCTTCCCAACAGCCTGCTTTGAAGCTACTCCACTTTTTTTTTGTGTGTGTGTGCAAAAGAAGGCACACGTGTGGATGTTTGACACTGATACTAATGTGTATTTGTACCTTCTGTGCTGTTTGGAACCCATCAGCCATCAGAGTTGTGACCACCCTCATCACCAGCAGAAATAATTGTGAAGCTTTTAGGACACGTGTGCATGTGTCTCTCCTAAGACCCTGACCCGAGGATTAAGGCAGCACGGTTCTGGTAGCACACTAAGACAGGAAATGGAATGTTAAAGCAGCAGAGAGTGCTCATAGTCAAATCTGCCTCTCGTGGTCCAGCTGAGTTTTCCTTTTCAGTGTTCTAATAGCCTGGGTTCAAGTCTCATCACCTCTCTTCTCAGGAATTCCTTTCTTCTCACAGCTGGTCCTTCCTCTTGCCTCTGCTCATACTAGAGTTATCCATCTGAGCGCAGGCATGATTCACCTTGTGTTTGGGTCCAAGGTCCTTTGCAGGGCTTTTAGTATGTGCGACTTGACGACCCTTCCTGTCTCCAGCCTTGTGTCCTTCTCTTCTCCTCTGAGTCTATACACTAGACCACTGCCTGTAGTCGCCTGCGTTTCTACTCCTCGGTCTCCTTACTCATGCTGTTAAGATTCTCAGGAAGTCCTTTCTCACCCATCTCTACCTGGCTAACTGCTGTGCATCTTCCAAGGCTTACTTGGAATTATAGTTAAAATGGAAAATAAAATATAACTGTATAATAACTCTCCCATAGTGCTAGTGGTAAAGAACCCACTTGCCAGTGCAGGAGAGGTAAGAAATGGGGGTTCCATCCCTGGGTTGGTAAGATCCCCGGGAGAAGAAAATTGCCACTCACTCCAGTATTCTTGCCTGGGAAATCCCAAGGACAGAGGAACCTGGCAGGCTACAGTCCATGGGGTTGCAAAGAGATGACTGAGTGGCACTTTCAAATAGTAACTGCTAGCCGTTTCCTAAAAATTCCTATAAAAACAAAGATGTCAGTCAGCTGTCCAGGCTGACTGACAGCTAACCTGATGCCATAGTCCAAGGAGAGGAAAGATGAGAAAGCAGTTGAAGGCATCCCACACTCTGCCTTATGAAGTGGAGCCGCCCCTTCCATTTGAGAGCAGGTAGGGACACACACCTGCCTCTCCCATATGCCTAGGTGCAGACTTTGGCTACTCAGAAGCTAGTTGTCTTTTGAGACAATCAGCATACTTGCTGGCACCAGTTTTTCTCATACATCTTTTAAGAAATTACAGACCTCCTGCAGCCCCCAAAACAGAGTGATGCAGGAAGCACTAAGAGTCAGTCAGTTCAGTCGTTCAGTTGTGTTCGACTCTTTGCGACCCCATGGACTGCAGCACGCCAGGCCTCCCTGTCCATCACCAACTCCTGGAGCTTACTCAAACTCATGTCCATCACATCGGTGATGCCATCCAACTGTCTCATCCCTCTGATATCCCCTTCTCATCCCGCCTTCAATCTTTCCCAACACCAGGGTCTTTTCCAATGAATCTTCACATCAGGTGGCCAAAGTATTGGAGTTTCAGCTTCAGCATCAGTCCTTCCAATGAATATTCAGGACTGATTCCTTTAGGATGGACTGGTTGGATCTCCTTGCAGTCCAAGGGACTCTCAAGAGTCTTCTCCAACACCACAGTTCAAAAGCATCAATTCTTCGATGCTCAGCTTTCTTTATAATCCAACTTTCACATTCATGCATGACTACTGGAAAAACCGTAGCTTTGACTAGATGAACCTTTGTTGGTAAAGTAATGTCTCTGCTTTTTAATATACTGTCTAGGTTGGTCATAGTTTTTCTTCCAAGGAGCAAGTCATAGCTGCAGTCACCATCTGCAGTGATTTTGGAGCCCTAGAAAATAAAGTCTGTCACTGTTTCCCCATTTGTTTGCCATGAAGTGATGGGACCAGATGCCATGATTTTAGTTTTCTGAATGTTGAGTATTAAGCCAATTTTTTCACTCTCTTCTTTCACTTTCGTTAATTCTTCTTCGCTTTCTGCCATAAGGGTGATGTCATCTGCGTATCTGAGGTTATTGTTATTTCTCCAGGCAATCTTGATTCCAGTTTGTGCTTCATCTAGCCTGGCATTTTTATGATATATTCTGCATGTAAGTTAAATAAGCAGGATGACAGTATAAAGCCTTGATGTACTCCTTTCCTGATTTGGAACCAGTCTGTTGTTCCATGTCCAGTTCTAACTGTTGCTTCTTGACCTACATACAGATTTCTCAGGAGGCAGGTCAGGTGGTCTGGTATTCCCATCTCTTTAAGAATTTTCCACAGTTTGCTTATGATACACACAAGCAAGGCTTTGGTGTAGTCAATAAAGCAAAAGTAGATGTTTTTCTGGAACTCTCTTGCTTTTTCAATGATCCCGCAGGTGTTGGCAATTTGATCTCTGGTTCCTCTGCCTTTTCTAAATCCAGCTTGAACATGTGGAAGTTCATAATTCACATACTGTTGAAGCCTGGCTTGGAGAATTTTGATCGTTAGTTTGCTAGCGTGTGAGATGAGTGCAGTTGTGTGGTAGTTTGAATATTCTTTGGCATTGCCTTTCTTTGGGATTGGAATGAAAACTGATTGGGAGTGATAGAGGTGAATTGTGTTCTGGCAGGCAACTCTCCCACAAGTACCAGATAGGTGGGTGCAGGGGACAAGCAAATTTGGATAAGAAACAGATTTAAGGCTGTTTCAAGCAGGATTATTTACAGTATCAATTAATGAAAAAAAGAAGCCTAATGCTATAATAATAGAGAAATGTTATAAATTATAGTACATTTATATAATATGATGTTATACAGCTTTTAATCATGTTTTTGCAGCTTTTCAATTGAAGACTAGTACCGACAAATGTGGGACTGTAACACTGATTTAAATGAAGTGTACACTTTTCACGGCATTTAGGAAATGTTGTATATATGTTTATACATCTATATATACATTGTTTTCTAAATGTGAAAAATCTATACATGTAAACTCACATTGTCCCAAAGAAAAAGACAAGAAGGGAATATAATGTAATGTTAATTTCTTATTCCTAATTGACAGTTTTAAAGATAGATTGTGATTGTGAGTTGCCTGTTTTCAAATTTTCTGTAATGGAAATACATTATTTTAGTAATCTGGAAAAAAAAATAAACACAATTTTTAAAACTTGTTAAGAGATTTTTTTAAAGCCTTGATTCAGACAACTTCCTGAAGGTTCAAGTTGGATCAAGTACCAATCTTCTATGCTGCTATAACATTTTCTGCAACTGTCTTAATAGGGATTGTATTATTAAATCTAATCTGTAATTCCATCAATTTTGGAACTGTGCATATGTGCATCTTTGTAACCTAGAGTCTAAAACAAATAAATGGCTTCTGAGCTAAGCTGTACTAAACAAGCAGTTCAAAGGATAGATTACAAAGTGCACAGAAGGAAGAGATTTGAAAAAGGAGCTAGAGGAATCACATGCCATGCCATGCCATGCCCGGGTGGAAATTTACTCTGTGTCCTTAAAGGATGCTTTGGATAACTTAGAATTTGTGGAAGTTGTTTCTAAACTCTTCAAGTATTTGCAGTCAGCTTGAGATAATATATATGCAGACTTTTGGGGAAAAAATAAGGCTTTCTATGAATACTACAAGTTGTGATCATTGAATCTGAGTTAATATGAGGACTGTTATGCTTTGTTGAGGAATGATCTGCAAGACCCTTATACCCACTACTTAAGCATCAAGATGTTCCCATTATTGCTCTTGGGAAGCTGAATCTGGCAGTGACAATTTTCTGGGGATCTTATTGGTATTAGGTAGTTTTCTTAGGTTAAGGAACCTTTTAGAAATTGAGCCTTGCTTTATTGTTTGCTTCTCCAGTTACTGTTTTGCTTGCTCAGATGCTGTTCATTTTTATCTGAAAATAAGATTGACAAAATGTATGTAGTTTCTAGCTAGCACAGAGAAGTACAAGGACCTTTGTCTCCTGGAGTTTCCTGTAACAGAGGTATACAAAGAATTGTTTTCTGGGTGAATTAGAGCTAAAAGCCACTTTTGTTTCTTCTCTTATCTAGTGATGAGAAGAGTAGGGACTTCGGTTTCTATTTGATCCCCATGCTGTACTTTCCGTAGACTCAGCGAAGAAGTCCAGGCAGAAGGTCACAGGTGAACACTTTCCATTCTGGGAGGACTGAGGTTTTTTAAAAAGACTTTGAAGTTAAATAAACAGTTTCAGAAGAAACTTCTTCCTTTTTTTTTTTAAAGAAAATTTTTCTGAAAATTAAATAGAAAACAGAATTATGTGTAGTTATCACTTTTCAGTAATATTTCAGTCTATTACCATAAGACTTCACTGATTTATCAGAAGCAAAAATAAAACTTAGTGATATGAAGCTTTTCTTTTTAAGATAGCTTTTTTTTTTTTCATTCTTTCTGGAGGCTTTTTTTTCTCCTTTTGATTGCTGTTTTGAAGTGACTTAAGATGGCTTCTCTCCTATTTTTCTACCTAGAATGGAATTTTATCATTATAACAAATTCATGTTACAATGTCTTAAAAATTCTTCAGAAAGTGTTTTAAATCGACTTGTGTCTGTGAAGGTTTTGTGGCTTTTTTTTTTTTCTGCCATGCAGCACCGGTTGCAGCCTCCTGGTTCCTGACCAGGGAGGGAACCCATGGCCTCTGCAGTGGAAGCATGGAGTCCTAACACTGGACTACCAGGGAAGTCCCGTGAAGTTTTAATAATATATCTTAATATGATATTTTTGATGAATTTATGACATTTTAAAAGAAAGGTTTTTTTAAAAAATCACATTAAATTTATGTGGATTTTACCTGGAGTCATTTCTCAAATGTTAACTCAACAAGTATCTGAGTTCATCCTGGATGATAGTTCGTAATATTGTGTTTTCAAACATTTACAGCAAAGAGCCTCTAAATATAGAATTAATACACTTCTTTTGCTATTTAAACAGTATAAGTTATTTGCAAGGATTGCTCAGTTGGTTCAAGTCTGCTTGGCTTTATAATGAGACTACAGAAGAAGAGTCAATAGAAAGTTTATTGGAAGCCATCTAGACAAGTCTTTTGTTTTCCCTTTCTTGGGTGTTGGTGGTGATGTCTTACTTTATGAATAGGCCTTGGCAAAACAAAGCTGGTCTTTGGCCACTTTTCACCTCCCCTTTAAGTGTTTTTCTTTTCCTCTCAAAGTAATCCATCTAGGCATCTTGTATCCTCTTGAACTTCTCCCTATTAAGATCTGTAATTAGTTTGATTTCTGCATTTTTAAAAAACACAAATTTTCTGTAAGATGTGACTAGCTGATAATCACTTAGACCTTTTAGGGTTCTTTGCGTTATTATAGCATTCATCCTTTAACGTAATGAGCATTGGTTGGGAGATGGTATATATAATGGCACATCTAAATGGGGACTGTGATGTATAAATGTAAGCAAATTATTTAATATAGTTTTTAAAAGATTCTATAATAAGTAAGTTTTGTCTCCATTACCAGAAGTGTATAAGAGGTAAAAACCTGTGGCTACATTTGATACTCTGGCCTTTGTTTGCTTTTTATATGTTTTCTGAATTTTCAATAGAATAGTACCAGAAGTATGTTTTTGTTTTCCCACATACTCTAGTTTTTTGCCCACTTGATTTGAAGACATTTTTTCTGCCTAAGGTTACCAGGCTATTTTCCTGATGCTAGTAACTGGCATTTGGTATTATCATTCTATGAACTTTTCTGCAAATAGTATATCCCTGAATTTTCCATTCTGAATTGGTATATTGGGCTTCATATGTGTGTAATCAACAAAACCCCAGCTAGACTGTTGCTCTTTTGGTGACTACCCATATTACACCTGTTTTTGTGTGTGTGTGACATGTTTGTCATAGCTGTTCAAATGCAGCTTGGTTTTTCCACTCTTTTTTGTTTTGTTTTCTTTTTTGAAGAGAATCCAAATTCAAATAATTTACTTTTATGTGAAGTTAAGATTGATAATTTGATATATTGCCTATTAAATTATTTCCCTTAGACCCAAACTGTGGTTGTTTGTTTTCAGTTAATTAGTAAATAGTTATAGAACACATATCAAAATAAAAGAATTTGAGGCAATGGAGTCTTGAGAACTGCCAGAACATAAGAGAGATTTGAGCTGATACAGAAAGAACAAGTAGGCTATGAACAGGGGATGCCGTTCCAGTGGGAACTGTAGTGAAGGCCAAGGCAGTGCTGTGCAGAGGAAGGAGGAGAGACTCGAGGTCAGATATGTGGCTGCCATTCAAATCCTGAGACATTTGTTATTCTAAACGGGAGACTCTTTATCTGTAAAATGGAAATAGAGTTTGCCTTATAGATTATCCTCTTAGTTTCCTAAGGCTGCTGTAACAAATTCATGGTGGCTTTGTTGTTGTTCAGTCGCTCAGTTGTGTCCAACACTTTGCGACCCCATGGAGTACAGCATTCCAGGCTTCCCTGTTCTTCACCATCTCCCGGAGCTTGCTCAAATTCATGTCTATTGAGTCAGTGATGCCATTCAGCCGTCTCATCCTCTGTCTTTGATGGTGGCTTAAACTAAAACAAATATAATCTTTAAAGGTTCTAGAGGTGAGAAGTCTTAAATTAATTTCGCTAGGCTGAAATCAAGGTGTTGGCAGGGCCACACACTTCCCAGAGGCTTTATGAGGAGGCTGTTCCTTGCCTCTTTCAGCTTCTGGTAGCTACCATGATTCCTTGGCTTGTGGTCACATCACATCACTTGAGTCTGTGCCTCTGGGGTCACGTTGTCCTTTCCTCTTCTTTCTCTGTCAGTTCTCCTTCTGTCTCTCTCTTAAAAGGATACTTGTGTTTGGATTTAAGGCCCACCTGTATAGTCTCCTGGAGAAGGAAATGGCAACCCACTCCAGTATTCTTGCCTGGAGAATCCCATGGACAGAGGAGCCTGGTGGGCTACAGTCCACAGGGGTCGCAAAGAGTCAGACATGACTGAGCGAGTTCACTTTGTATAGTCTTGGATAATCTCTTCTCGGGATCTTTCAGTTAATGACATCTGCAAATCCTTTGCCATATAAGGTAATGTTTATAGGTTCCAGAGATCAGGACCTGAAGTCTTTATTCAACTTACTGCAGAATAATTATATAATAATTAAATACAGCTATGTTTTCTCAGGTTTATACATGAAGAGATGTAACTTGCTTTATTTCTATAGCTTGAATTAATTTCTGAGTGAGTTTCTTGACCCCTTAATGACAGTTTAATCTTTTGTTATTGGTTTGCTTTATGGATTATTCTTAGTCTTTTTGTGGTAAATAATCAGTTTAGGTTATATACATAAGTTACATACAAGTTTAAGATCCTCTTAGTTGAAAGACCTACTTTCACTCTTCAGATACTCTGGTGGGGCATTTAAGTCCCAGGAAGGGTATTTGTCTAACTGCTATCCAACTTTTCTCTTCATGTTCTAGAAACTCTTGTTACTCTCAAGCTTATTGCCTATACCATAAAGCCCACTAAGTTCATGGTCTTCCCCACTCCTTTTGGGGGACTTGATTCTGCAGTGTTCTTTCTCATTCTTGAATGTTATGGACTCATCTTCCTCAAGGTTGCACTTAGCTAATTGCTTTTCTGCCATGTTAGATGCAGGACTTCTACTTGAGGCTCTAAGTCTCCCGAGGCTCTCTCTGGTTTGAACCACACACCACCAGTAAACTTATATGGGGTTTTATCACCGTCCACTCCTCACCCTGAAAGGGTCCTAGTTCTAGGAAGGGCAGAGTATGGGGTTGCTGGGACCTAAGCCATCCACTTACTCTCCATCTCCTCTCAGTCTCCACTCTACCCTTTCCTCCACTAACCCGTTAATCCAAGATAACTTCCCAGATGACAGAGGGTGCATCCCTGCATGGGGCAGTGGAGGATCGGCTGGCCATTATTCTCCCTGAAAGTGGAAATAAAAGTCAGTCAGTCAGGTCCAACTCTTTGTGACTCCATGAATTATACAGTCCATGGAATTCTCCAGGCCAGAATACTGAAGTGGGTAGCCTTTCCCTTCTTCAGGAGATCTTCCCAACCCAGGGATCGAACCCAGGTCTCCCACATTGTGGGCAGATTCTTTACCAGCTGAACTCTAAGGAAAGCCTCAGAATACTGGAGTGGGTAGCCTATTCCTTCTCCAGGGGATCTTCCCGACCCAGGAGTCAAACTGGGGTCTCTGACATTGCAGGCAAATTCTTAATCAACTGAGCTATCAAGGAAGCCCATTATTCTCCCTAAGTGATCATATTTGTCAAAGATTGATAAAGTCTAATTTGAAGGCAAAAAGTAAAGAAAGTGCATCTTTGTCATTTTTCCTCTCTGCATAGTTTATCTTCAGGGCAGATCATGTGCTGTTTTCTTAATGGTAGGGTTCTTGCGTGGAGAATCCCAGGGACGGGGGAGCCTGGTGGGCTGCCCTCTATGGGGTCACACACAGTCGGACACGACTGAAGCGACTTAGCGGCAGTAGCAGCAGCAGGGATAGGTGATGAGTACAATTAAACTCAGGTTAATAAATAGGCAGACCTCTTGCTTAATACCTTGCAATTTTCTCCCACTGTAGTTGCAGTGAATACAGATACAGCGCTTAGCACATAGTATGTTTAATAATGTGAACCTGTGCTTCATAAGATTGAAAATATCAGCTGGGGTTGTGTGAGAAGTAGACACACGTAAGGCTAATAAAGATTATTAGAGGTGCAACTTCTCACTTGATATCTGAGTGACTACTGGATCTGCCCTCAAACTGCTTCTCTTACAGTCTTCCTAGCTCTTAAATCGGAGAAGGCAATGGCACCCCACTCCAGTACTCTTGCCTGGAGAATCCCAGGGATGGGGGAGCCTGGTGGGCTGCCGTCTATGGGGTCGCACAGAGTCGGACACGACTGAAGTGACTTAGCAGCAGCAGCAGCAGCTCTTTAATGGAGGCAGTCCTTCCAAATGCTTAAGTGAAGAATCTTCGTGTCTTCCTTAACTAACCCCTCTCTTTCACTCCACATCCAATTTGTCAGCAGATCCTATTGGCTTTGCCTTCAGAACACATCCAGATCCTGCTTGCTTCTTATATGTCTTTCTGCTGCCACTCTCATCCAAGCCACGTCATCTTTCCCCTTGTTAATTGCAGTATTCTACTAGGTGGGCTTCCTGTTTCTACCCTTAAGCCTTGTGAAATCAGTTCTCCACTCAGCATCTAGGGTCATCCAGTGAAAACAGGGGTCAGCTTGTAGTAGTCCTGTTCAAAATGACTTCTCATCTAACTCAGAGGAAAAGCCAGATCCTTATTCTGACCTGCATGGCTTTATCCATTTGCCCCAGCTCATCACCTTTACTTCCCTGACCTCTCGTCCTGGTACTTCCCTCCCCTTTGCTCACTCAGCTTTAGCTACCTTAGCCTCCTTGCCCTGCTTCAAACATGCCAGCCTTTGTTTGCTTCAGGGAGTCTCTTCTATTTCTTACTTTCAATAGCTGCTTGGCTCATGCCTTCTTTTCCTTTGGATTTTTGTTTAAGCATTACCTTCTCAACAAGGCCTTCCTTGGTAATCTTTATTATTAAAAAATTTTTTTTAGTTATTTATTTTTGGCTGTGCTGGGTCTTTGTTGCTGCGTGGACTTTCTCTAATTGCAGCGAGTGGAGGCTACTCCCTAGTTGCAGTGCACAGGCTTCTCATTGCAGTGGCTTTTATTGTTGAGAAGCCCGGGCTCTAGGCGCATAGGCTCAGTAGTTGAGGTGCACTGGCTTAGCTGCTCAGTGGCATGTAGAATCTTGCTGGATCAGGAATCAAACCCATGTGCACTGCATTGGCAGGTGGATTCTTAACCACTGTACCACCAGGGAAGTCCCTTGACAAGCTTTAGAAAATGAATTTCTTTCCCCTGTTCCCTCCTCTCTCCCTCTTCTGCAATCCATTTTTCTCTATAGTGTTTATTGCCACCATTTAAGATTTACATTAGATTTTTTTTTTCATGTCTTCACATTAGAATAGGAGCCCCACAAGGCAATGATTTCTTACTTACTGTCTTGTTGACTACAAAATTTCAAGCTCCAAGATGAATGTCTGACACATGGTAGGCCTTCAATAAATATTTGTTGAATGGATAGATGAATGAACAAGCGAAAACTGCCAGACTACATGGATTTATCTCATAACAAGTAGGAAGTAGATGAGTTTTTGAGCAGTGGTCACGTTGATGCAAATGTATTATGAGGTTTCCTATGATATAAAGGTCCAGGTTGTATTGGAAGAATGAGAAAACAGTGGTTTGGAGATTAGTTAGGAAAAGGCAAAGGTCTAAATTGGAATGGTAATAATGGGGGTGAGGAGTTGTTGGTTGTGTGAGAAACTCGGAGGAAGAGTCTAATGTCTGGGGTCAACAACAGTGGAGGGCATTGGAGAGGACATGGAGTTGTAAGAGACGTAGCAGAATTTAAAAAAAAAGCACTTTGAGAGAGAAAAAGGGAGATACTTTTAGTTTTTAATTTTTTCAGCAACTTTTGAGAAAACGTGTGTAACATAAAATTTATCATTTTATCCATTTTACTGTTCACTGGAATTATATACATTTATATTGTTGTGCAGCCATCATCCCTGTCCATCTCTAGAACATTTTTGTCTTCCCATAATGAAACCCTGAACCCATTAAACAATAACCCTCATTCTCCTCATTCCTCCCCCACCCTGGTCCTTGGCAACCACCATTCTACTTTCTGTCTCTCTAAATTTGTCGGTTCTAGGTACTGCATGTAAATGGAATCATATGGTATCTATTCTTTTGTGTCTGTTTTATTTTATATAGGATAATGTCTTTAAGGTTCATCCATGTTGTACCACGTGTAAGGATTGCATTCTTTTTACGGCTAAATATTCCACTGTATGTCTTTACTACGCTTTGTTTATCCCCTTCGTTTGTTGATGGGCGTGAGGATGTTTTTACTTCCTGGCTACTGTGAATGATGTTACAGTGAACACTGATGTACAAGTACCAGTTTCAGTCCTTGTTTTCACTTCTTTTGGTTATGTACTCAGAAGTGGAACTGCTGGAATTGTGTAATATTTTGAGGAACCACCCTTCGGAACTTTGGTTTTAGACAGACTATGTTTGCAGTGGTGGAAAGTCTAGCAGTTAGGATTGAAGTGCCAGTGAAAGCAACTGCAGCTGGAGATTTCAATTCAAGGAACTTGACAGACAGCCTTAATAGCTGAAGAGGAGGGAGAGTGAATTAGTTGAGAGAAGGGAAAGAAAAGAGTCAAGCCAAGGACTGCATCTTAGGAGAGCAGGAGCTACCAGAGCTAGTCAATGAGACAGAAAAAGAACGATCGGAGTTAGGAACAGAATCCAGAGTACTGATACACACTTAGTTCCAACTCATCCATATTCACTGAGAGCTCTTACAAGAACTTCCTTTCAGATGCATAAGCTTCTGTTTAAGTATGACATTACTTTCAAGGGTTTGGGTGTTGTAGGTCATAGATTATTACTGAGTATTGAATTTCTGAGACAGATTCTTTTCAAAAAGGTTCATGAAGCACCTAAAAAAAGCAGAGGATTTCTGTATTTCTTATCTGACTCTTCTCCATTTTGCATTAATAATTTCATAGTCACTTTTATTTACCCTTTTATTGAAGTGTGATATACCTTACCCTAAAAGAACAAATGTAGACAACTTGATGGATTCTCAGATGTTGTATTATATGTACCTGAGTATCTAACACCCAGATTAAGAAACAGAATATCTCCTTTACCCGGTGGTTCCCTCACACCCCTGCACACTCACCCACTGTACCCATTATCTTGACTTCTAACACCGTAGATCTGTTGTATTTGTTTTAAACTTATAAAAATAGAATGTTATTCTTTGTGTCTGACTTCTTTCATTACTATAATGTTTGTGGAATTCATCCATGCAATTGTGTGTTGTGTAGTATATATTCCACTGTGTCCTTTACACAATTTACTTATTCATTCTCACATTGATAGGCATTTAGATAGCTTCCAGTTTGGGGCTATTATGAATAGTACCACTGTGAACATCACAGGTTCTTTTTAAAACAGGAGTTTTGCGTGTTATGTTCACCCTTTAAAGATGCCATTGCTTTTTTCATTTAAGTTCCTTTTCTCCTAAGTGCCTTCCCACCCTGCCTAATTATCTTCTTTGTTAATACAAAGTGCCTGAACATTAGTTTTGAGAATAAAAAGTACCGCACGAAATTAAGTTTCTTAAAAAGTGTATGTCCTTGCATTAAAAGTTTCTTTTTTAAAGCATTTATTTTAATTTTTCTCAACTATCCAGATTATGAGTCTTAAATGCATACTGTACCTGTCAAAATTTTTCATCTCTTAATGGGATGAATTGTTCAACCTTGAGGCAAATATTTTAATTTTTGGCACCATGATGAGTTAGAGAAAAATAATAGCTCTCATATTCTTAATGCAGGTTTGTTACAAACTTATAATTTACGTAGCTGTAAAAGGAGATTGAGAATTAGTGAAAAGTGCATTGTGATATTTTATGTCATTTTTCTCTTTGGGTTACAAACTGCTTTGGTGTAAAATCGACATTGCAAATTCAAAGTTGATGAAAATTTTATCATTCTGGCTATTTCAGAATTGAGTTTAAATTGGCTGTGTTTAATAAAGATACATACATAATATATTTTATATATTTGTATGGATATATATGTCCATATATATATTTGTTTACCTACCTGTCCATCTTCCTGTCTATTCATCCATCCATCCACCCATCTATCTGTTGACATGCTCACTGGAACATTCTTTACAGAAAGAACAATAGAAGACCACGAGCTGGTGATTGAAGTGCTATCTAACTGGGGAATGGAAGAAGAAAATAAGCTATACTTTAGAAAAAATTATGCCAAATATGAATTCTTTAAAAACCCAATGGTAAGTGAAATCCCAATTAATAGTTATGGAAAATAAATGAGTTTAGTTAAATTTTATTTTATTTTATGTGAGGAAAAAGTACACTATAGATAAAGTACAATTCTGTACTTGTTAAATTGTAGGTAAGAATTCTAGTCCTTTAAACTTATAGTCGACATGCTCACAGAAGTTCATATACATAGTTTTGGGGAACTGTTGCTTTCTTTTATTGCCTTTTAAGAAAAAAAAAAACTACATTTGATTTGGGAAATGAATTATTAGATATCTCCCAAGCAGGTTCCAAGATACTATGGTTTAAGTCTTTTGCAGAACTTAGGAAATTAAGAAAAATTCTAAAGGAAAAACAGATTTATGTTTGTTAGGAGTGTTGAAACTTAACCAGAAGTTTAGATTGACAAGCATCTTGCTGTTCCAGATTATTTTGTTTTCAGTGCAATAATTACTGAGCTAAGAAGAAATGAGATAAATACCAGTCCATTATCTAGTAAATACTACTTTCATTATAGTTCTTTTTAAAAGAAAATAAATGTATGTCACATACTAATGAAGACTAGTGATCTAGAGAAGTCAGAATAGCCTCTGGGCTCATTATTTTAAATTGTTTTTGTCTCTGCAGCTGTAGCATATTTTTACACTAAGTTTTGGATAATTGGATTGAAATGATATACTTAATGAAAAATATATGATACACACCATAATAGAATATTTTCAAACCCAGAAAGGCCTCTTACGTTCTCTTTATTTGAACCTATTAATAGAAACATAATGGGATGATCTTTGACGAATAAAATTAGAGTCCTAATAAAAACTAAATAGAATTTAAAAGGAAACTGTTTTCTTGTTGTGAATCTTTATTAAAAGCAAGAAATTTAAAAGTCATCATTAAAGACATATGATTTAGTGCTCATTTTTGGTTTATCTAATTTTTTTTAATTTAAATAAGGCTATAGATTTATTTTGTAGACTTAGAGTAGTGGTTCTCAACTGAGAGTGATTGATAATGATGTCTGAAGACCTTTTTGGTTGTCATACTGAGGGGAAGGGGGGCTGCTAGTGGGAGGCCAGGGATGCTCTAAGCATTCTGCAATGCACAGAACAGTCCCCCCAGTACAGTGTTATTAAACAATGTTAATAGAGCTACTATTCAAAAACCCTGTCCTAGAGGAAGTATGCTGCTGCTAAGTCTCTTCAGTCGTGTCCCCGACTCTGTGCGATCCCATAGACGGCAGCCCATGAGGCTCCCCCACCCCTGAGATTCTCCAGGCAAGAACACTGGAGTGGGTTGCCATTTCCTTCTCCAGGAAATGAGAGGAAGTATAGTGGCATGTGATTTTCCAAACTTGCCTGATCATAAAAGTTTCTTGGGGGAGGGGATAGTGCTTATTAAAAATACAGGACCAGATCTACCCTGACCTACTGATCAGACACTCCAGGATTGAGGCCCGGGAATTCCTATTTTAAACAGCTTTTCTGGGTGAATTTTATGATTAAACAGGTTTGGGAAAACAGTAGGTAGAAAAAACTGTCCTTTTAGCAACCTGATCCTCTAGTCAAGTCCTGGCTCCTTTATAATGTGGCTGTGACCTTGGGTAGATACTCTACTTCTGTGAGCCTTGAGTTTATAAAAGAGTCCTTCAGTACCTGCTAGAGTGGTTGCAGGACTCTGGGACAAGGCATGGGAGCTCACACACGAGCAGCCTGAGGGCAGTGTTTTGTAACTGGAGGTACACGGGTCTTCATGTGTCGGCACTCCCTGAGAGTGTCTGCCTCATGTAAGGTACCTGTGTATTGGTTAGATTCAGGGACTGGCATTTTAAAAAGTGCTTTGGGTGAATTTTCAAAACACTGATTTAAGAGCTTTTGCTTTAGATTACTCTGTTGGTCATAGTTCCGTCTTTTCTGGCATGGCTTTTGGGAGAATGTAACATGTATCTTTTCGTTAGTATTTTTTTCCAGAGCATATGGTGTCTTTTGCAACTGAAACCAATGGTGAAATATCCCCCACACAGATTTTGCAGGTAAAATATATTTTCAATAAAGTATGTAAGTAATAAATAATAAAGGGAAACTGTAAGGTCCATATTTATTTATTTATCGAATTTTATAAGTAGATATAAAATTGCATTTTTATGCAATTGCATCTTGCATTTCAATGCCCCCCTTTTTTTTTACTTTATGAGACTAAAAATTCTCTGTTTTTATTGAAGTATAGTTGATTTACAGTGTTCTGTTAGTTTCATGTGTACAGCAAAGTGATTCAGTTATACATACGTATATATCTATTTTTTCAGATTCTTTTATAGGCTATTACAAAATATTGAGTATAGGTCCTTGTAGGTCTTTATTAGTTACCTATTTTATATATAGTAGTATGTATATGTTGTTTCCAAACTCTTAATTTATCCTCTGCTTTCCCCTTTGGTAACCATAAGTTTGTTTTCTATGTCTGTGGATCTGTTTCTGTTTTGTATATAAGTTCATTTATATAATTTTTTTTAGGATTATACATATAAGCAATATTATATGTTATTCATCTTTCTCTGGCTTACTTCACTTTTTAGTATGAAAATCTCTAGGTCCATTCATGTTGCTTAAAATGGCATTATTTCATTCTTTTTATGGCTGAATAATATTCCATATTCATTATGTAAATATATCACATCTTTATTCATTCATCTGTCAATGGACATTTAGGTTGCTTCCATGTCTTGGCTATTGTAAATAGCGCATCCATGAACATTGGGAGGCATGTATCTTTGCCAATTATGCTTTTCTCTGGATATATGCCTAAGAATGGGCTTACAAGATCATATTTTTAGATCTATTTTTAGTTTTTTTAAGGAATCTTCATACTGTTCTCCATAATGGCTGTACCAATTTGCATTCCTACTAACAGTGTAGGAGGGTCCCCTTTTCTCCACACACTCTCCAGCATTTATTATTTGTATACTTTTTAATGATGGCCATTCTGACCAGTGTGAGGTGATACCTCATTGTAGATTTGATTTACATTTCTCTAATAATAAGCAATGCTGAGTACCTTTTCATGTGCCATCTGTATATCTTCTTTGGAGAAATGGCTATTCAGTCAGATCCATATTTATACATGTCCAGATTTTGGATGTTATGTCTTAAATTACTAATTTTTGATGGAGATAAAGTTGGAAAAGATTAGGAAAAAACAAAATCTAGATAAAGAGTTCCCTAAGTCAATAAAGACCCCATCACTATATTATTCTTTCCAGTTTTGGACAATTGTCAAAGGATTTTAAGTGTATCACAAAAGGAAATTTGCAGAGTTTTGCTCTGTGACATATTTAAAGAATATGTTAGTGTTTGAAAAAGTCAAAATTTCCAGTAAATTGTAGACCCTTTACAAACAGATATTTGTTATTAACTTTATAATAAATGCCTTTAATCCTGTTTGTGATAAAATATTTAGCAATTCAATGAAATACTATCTATGATGGAAATACCTGATTGAAATATGAAATGGCTGAGTTAAGAATACTAAGTATTTAACATTTCCTTAGTTTTGCATCTGTTGGGCATTTCTTCCAAACTGGCTATGGCTTTAGGTGACCATTTTCCCAAGACATTTGCATTACAATAAAAGGTTTCAGATATTTTATGTTTGATACTATACTTGTTAACAGGTTAATGGTAAGCAGTGTCTTTATAATGGTCGCTGTTTGATTTAAACAGCAGGCATCCTCGAATCCACTCAATATTCTCTCATCTTAAATGAGGAAAACTTTTAATAGTTCCAGCATAGATATTACTTTGAATATATTGATATTTGAATATATTGGTAAATACACTGAGGATCACAGATTTCTTTTCTGTGGGCTTTTTATTTTTAATAGGTTGTATTTCATTTTTTGCTTCAAAATATTTTGGACATATGATTGGTCTCAAGATTTCTCCAAAAGCTAGTGGGTTTTCACAGACACCCCATGGAATGTTAGGGTGAATTGCAGCGGAGGTAGTGCCCCAGGACCCCCACTCTCATGCCTCTTAATACTTTGCATTTGGATTATGAGAGAGTGGTGGGTTGGAGTTCTTCCGCCTCCTTTCCCAAATTCTCCTATAATTTAGTTTTACTGCTTTAATGTTAGATTAAAAAACAAGAAAAATCAGAACTTTGGAATCAGATAGTCCTGTATGTGCCCCTGACCTCTTCTCTCCACTGAGGCAATATTTCCACTTTTTAAAACGTTCCTTCTTTTTCTAGTGTGACCTCTGTGACTCCCTTTTTAAAATTTAATTGGTTTGGTTTAATAACTTGGAAAGCACTCAAACTAAAAAACCTACTTCCCTGTTTTGCATGTCAATTAATTAATATCTGTGGCTCATTAAATTAAAACTTTTTTTAAATTTACTTAAAAAACATTATCTACTCTCGGTATTTCCCTGAATAGCCTTTTAAAAATATGTCACGTTGTTTTAGATAATGCTTTCTTTTAGTTTTAGTTTTTCTATTTTGCATTAGTTTATTCATAGAGGTTTCTATTTTCTTCTTTTAATGAGACACTAATGTATTTCCACTGTCTTAACTAAGGATGCTGAGCACAGCTACTCAGAGCTAGTCCTTTTCATTCTCCATTTCCTGACTGACACATGCCCTCTGTCTCAGCTACTTTTCACCGGGTAGTAAACTAGGCCAAACTGTAATGGCTTAAGTATCCACTCACATTTTGTCAAAAGTTTTGTAGGTCAGGATTTGGAAAGGGCTTAGCTGGATGGTTTTCTGAGGCAGATTGACTCCCAAAGGGGTTATGGATCCACTTCTAAAGTGGCTTTTCACTGTATGTGCCTGGTATTGCTTGGCACCTCTCCCTCTCTCTTTCTCACCTCTCCCCAGCCCTACATGATGTCTCATCCTCTAGAGCTTTTCCAGTTGCGTTGTGCTTCTCACTATACAGCCATCTCAGGGTAGTCCAGTTTCTTACATGACAGCTAGCTTCCAAGAGTTAATGAGTGAAAGCCATCAGGCTAGTTAAGGGACAGAGAGTTAGAATCAGCAGTGTGCCCCTCCCACCACATCCTTTAGATCAGAGCAGCCACAAGCGTTGCCCAGATTCAAGGGGGTGGAGAAACTTCATTTCTTGGTTCAGTAGCAGGGTAACACTTGCAGAAGAGCTACTGTTGCAGTTCTCTTTGGAAAACACAACCTGCCATACCCACCCACAACTGAGAACCATAGAGGACGAAGAAGAGATTATTTGCTTTACCTTCATTGAGGAGATGAATTTGGCTCAATTTCTTTATTCACTGAATAATGGAAGTCTGGATCGTGGTCTTACTTAGACTGTGATGAAGTTGAAGTTGATAGGTCAATCTATAATCTCGAGGGAAATCACCGAAAGGGATGAAAGGATACTCTGGTTTCTCTCCAGATCTTATAAATCTTTCGCCTTTTATTAAAGAATGAGATGAAAAGTATCAAGACGAAGTTGAACTTTTCAAATGGACATTGAAATAGCTTATAATTTTGGTGTTTGACTAAGTACTGATCACTCAGAATATATATTTTGTGAGCATATTTCCATTTGGAACTTGCCTGAGGGTTTCAGAAGACTGATTTATTTTCTGTGTATATATATCCCCATTTCCATAGCGGTGTATAAGTGGTGTAAGTCCTGTTTGAAGGTGCACATTTCTATTTGAAGTATAAAGCTACAGTATCATTGATTCAGAAACTATATCAGAGTGTCTAATTTTTCTTCCAGATGTTTCTAAGTTCAAGCACATATCCTGAAATCCATGGCTTCTTACATGCAAAAGAACAGGGAAAGAAGTCCTGGAAAAAGATTTATTTCCTTTTAAGAAGATCCGGTTTATATTTTTCTACTAAAGGGACATCAAAGGTAAATTGTAATATCAATGATATATTATGAATTATATGGAAGTTGTAAGTTAAAATGGACTTTACTTTGTTTTATTTATTATTTTATTACATGGTATTGATATTTGGTATTTTTTTTTTAAGATTCCAAACATTTGCCATAACCTGTTTAAAAACTAATTATTCAGCTTTATTTTCCACTAGTTTCAATATACATCCTTTGATGGAATTTGGATGCTCTTGTTTCAGTATCACATTCCTTGCTCATTTTTCCCCCACTCTGAATCCACCCTCGTTTTTCTTATCAAGGCTGGGGTTTTGAAGCCCATCAGAGTTCACATCTTTTCTTTTTACCCAGGTTCATATTACTGACCTGTTGATGTTGAGCAGTTAATAACATTTAGCTGAGTCTGTAACTGCTTATTAATTGCTTTGTGTGTGTCAGTTTTGCCTCCTCACCTAGACTGTAAATTCCTAGAGGAAGTTGTGTTATGATCAGGTGGATGTATGTGTTTGTGTGTTTGTGTATGCATACCTATCTATGTATACAGTTACACAGACATGGCTGTGCTGATGTTCCTACACACACACAGAATCACATATGCGTATAATTGCCTTAGTGCTAGCACTAGGTAGACTGTTTCTATGGAGCCTAGTAGTTGCCGACTACACCATATGCCTGCATTCTGTGTCTTGATATTTTATGCAATGCATAGATTCCTTTTAAGTAAAACTACTTTTGAGAGTTTTCATGAGAGTTTAATTCTATGTTCATGCCTCTGTCTTGTCACTGACAACATTGTTGCTTTTTGATGGGTAATCTGTCATTTTTCTCTGGCTCGTTTTCAAATTTTATTATCATCTTCGGTATTTAGTCATTTCCTGGCATATTTCTTGGTATGTTCAAATATATTCTGCTAAACCTGGCTTGATTCTCAACATACACATTCAGTCTGCAAATTCTTGTTTTTCTTATATGCTGAAGATGTTCATTATTTATTTCTCATTTTCAATATTTGATCCTTTACATTGTAGTACTGCTTTCTGTCTTGGCTAGTCCTGGCTCTAGGTTTCCCTTTGTTTGTGGCTGCCTCCAGTCTCTGCCTCTCTCTTCACACCATCTTCTCCTTTCTCTGTGTGTCTCTGATAAGGACACTTGTCATGGATTTAGAGCCCACCCAGATAATCTAGGAAGATCTCATCTTTAGATCCTTAACTTAATTACATCTGCAAAGACCCCTTTGCAGAAAAAAAGGAGGTCACATTCACAGTTTCTTCAGGTTAGGACATGGACAGATCTTTTAATTTTGGGTGAAGACTGAAATGATCAGGTTGTAAGAAGATTAGTATGGCCATAGGAAGCTTAAAAAATCAACTAGAGAGACAGAAAAATGAAGAGGGGAAGGGAGCAGGGGGGATGGGGGGGTAGTTAGCAGGGAAGGGAGAAAGAATGATTGATTGAGTTGAGGTACAGATGCTGATTAGTGCTAATTAGATGATCATTTCATTAATCAAGGATGGAGGTGATGAGATCTAACCTAGGATGAGCAGTGGAGAGAGAAGAAAGGGGTGGATGTAAGATCAAATGGCAAATGGCCAAGCTTTGTTGACAGTTGATATGAAAGAAGAGGAAGCACTTAATGTTCTTAGAGAAGGACACGAAAGGAAAATAAATAGAAAATGATGAAATAAACAGGAATAGGAGATTTGTTTCAAGGTCACCATCTTAGAAGAAAGACAATGATCTTAGTTCAAGATATATTGCATTGATGATGAAGCATCAAATGGAAATGCCCAGAACACAGCTAATGATGGAGACTAGATATTTGGGCAGTGGTCCTAACAGGAGTTACAGAGTTGCAAAGAAGTAATGATACCATATTTTCCCCCATTTTTCTTGCATGGTTTCCTGGCTTCCCTGAAACACAGTTTTCCTTTGTTGCTACTCACACGCTTGTGCATGAAGATTTGCAGGTGTTTGTGTGTGTGTGTGTGTTTCTTTAAGATTTAAGTGGTAGAATATTTCATGGAATAGAGCTCCACTTAGTAACCCATTCCTTCACAGAAATCTTTTATGTTTATTTATAAGTATATATAGTTTGACTACTAGTATTCTGAGCCACCAGGGAAGCCCCATTCTATCTTATAGATGCATTTAACTTTTCTTGAGGATTTAAACCGAGTTCTCAAATTTTTATATTGTAGATAATGTTAGGATGAATAATTATCCATTTTTGTAATTAAGATTTTAGATTTTTCCTTAACCTTTGTAACGAACGTTCTCTTTTCCCAGTGTTCCTAATGTATGAAGTAATATATGAAGTTAGTTTTAAACAAATGTGTGTTGGGTCACCTTTTTACTTTTAACATGGGAGAAAAATAGATTCTAAATCCAGGGACCGTGTTTCTTTCACTGTCTTTCCAGTGATTCTTCACTGGAAGATATGATAGTATCTCCTCAGTTCCTGAATTCTTTAATTGGTTTCTCATGAACATCCACTGCCCATTATCTTTTTCTTTCACCTGGCTCCTTTCTTTTCCTACTGATTACATAATAAGACAGCTCTTATTCCATCTGTTGGAGCCATGCTCTTATCCTTGCCGTGGTTCCCCCTTGGCTGGGTGGCATTACAAGTATCAAACCTCTATCCTCAGGTCATGCTTTAGCTCTCCTCAGCGTGGTGTCTGACTTTACTGGGCCTCATACATAACAGCCTTCTTTCTGTTGTTTATTAGCTAAGTCGTGTCCAACTCTTAAACAAGGAAATGGCAACCCACTCCAGTATTCTTGCCTGGAGAATGGACAGAGGGGCCTGGGGGTTGTGGGGGGCTGTAGTCCATGGGGTCGCAAAGAGTTGGACACAACTGAAGTAACTTAGCACACAGCACGCACGTCCAACTCTTTGAGACCCCATGGACTGTAGCCTGCCAGGCTCCTCTGACTATGGGATTTCCCAGGCAAGAATACTGAAGTGGGTTGCCATTTCCTCCTCCAGGGGATCTTCCCAACCCAGGGATTGAACCTGCATGTCCTGCATTGCAGTAGATTGTTTACCTCTGAACCACCAGGGAAGCCCGGTCTTCTCTCTAGCCTGTGCTTAATAAGCATGTGTTCTGTAGTTTATACATGAAAATGATTTTACCTTCTCCCTCAAAAAAGGAATTCCATATATTAGATAACCCCAAGGATTATGACTTTGATACAAATCATGTAGGTTGTCTAAAGTCTAATATGGCATACCTGCCTGGCAAAGTGACCATTTCCTTCCCTTTTTCTAGGAGAAGGGTCTTGTTTATTTTACTTTGTGAAGATGTAGGCTGCACAGGAGTTGCATAAACACTTTTGCAAGCCTTGGAGGAATGGCTGTGACTTACATTTACAGAGAAATATCTAAGTACCCTGCTGTCCACCTCCCCCCTTATGTACACGTGTGCATGCATAGCTTTGCTAACCGTGCCAGCTCAGCCTGCAGTCTAATAGTGTTGTAAACCTTGATACGTCTGCACTTCAGTTCAGTTCAGTCGCTCAGTCATGTCCAACTCTTTGCTACCCCATGGACTGCAGCACGTCAGGCCTCCCTGTCCATCACCAACTCCTGAAGTTTACTCATACTCATGTCCATTGAGTCAGTGATACCATCCAAACTAGTGGAAAAAAACTCAAGAGAAGAAGCTGATCATGCCTCTTATGGCCTTCCAGTATTTCTTGAGTTGCCTTTTTCTCACATCCAAAGGACTCAGCTACATTGACTTCTACAGTATCAGTGGGCAGGAATGGTTTTATTCCATCTTCATAGAAATCAGACATTTTTATGAGCAAAGTTTCTATCAAGGAATAAAGTTTTAAAGGCCATGCCAGTGAGAGTACCTTTCTCCCTCCTCCTCCTCCCTTCTCCCAGAACCCTAGATTGGGTCTCTAACAATTTTCTTTTCTGCTGCATTCTTCCATGGAGTTGGGAACTATATTCATTCATTGGGTTAAAGTGCCTAAAGAACAGTGACACATAGAGAAACAGTTGCGTACAACAGAAACTCTTGATGGGATAGCCAGCCTACTGTCCAATGACTGAATTTTTTTGGATTTGGATTTGAATGGGTTGCTCAAATTGCTGAATGTTCTGCTTTGTCTTTCAGTGCATATAATCACTTGAGTTCTTGTTAAACTATAGATTTTGGTTTTGAATCAGCAGATCTGGGGTGGGCCCTGAGATTTTCCATTTTTAATAAACTCCCAGGTGCTGATGATACTGCTGGTCTGAGACTGCTAGTAGCAAGATTTTAAAGAACAAGTGCATTTTGCTCAGTTTTGATTATACATTCAACCCCAGAATTAAGCATTTCTCCAAGTTATTAACCTATCACAGAAGAGTATGACCCAGATTTCCCATGACCAACTCTAAATCTCATGGCTTTCCCAGAGAAAAAATAGCCCTTCATGATTCCATTTTGCCTTGAAAATCATACAATTCCATCGCCAGGTAATTTCCCTGCATTTATCTGTACAGGCTCCCTTGCTTTTATAAAAGAAGGGTGTCGTGCTGCCTCCCTCATTGCTTGCTGTGGTGTGTGAGGCAGTACACAAACATGAGGAGTGATCGTTTCTCAATGCAGCAGGGATCTTCATCTGTTTCTTTTTTCTTTCTTTTCTTTTACTGCTGCAGAAGCTTAAACCACCCTTCTTCCCTCTGAGGAACTACCATTATTTGAAACCCAGATAAAGAAAACATTTTCAAAAGCTGTTCTTTGCTCTCTTTCTTCTTTCCCTCAGATTTCTTGAAGTGATGGTTAAAGCGAGTCATTTTGCCTGTGGCGGATTCATTTCGATATTTGGCAAAACCAATACAATAGTGTAAAGTTTAAAAATAAAATAAAATTAAAAAAAAATAAATATGGAGATATATTTTTTGGTATATTGGAAGTTAAACTGTAAACAGGTCACCTCTTCTTAAATAATCTCATATTCAGCTCCTGGTTATCTAAGGATATGGTGACTTAGTTTTCCTCTCCTTTTGTTTCTATGGTATTATTTGAGATAATGTTTACCAAGGTATAAATTACATAATATAATAGAAATACAAAAGGTAGTGTAAAATATATGTACCCATTTCAACACACACATGTATATTTTTTTAAGGAACCACGGCATTTGCAGTTTTTCAGCGAATTTGGCAATAGTGATATTTATGTGTCACTGGCAGGCAAAAAAAAACACGGAGCACCGACTAACTATGGATTCTGCTTTAAGGTACAGGCTTAATATTTTGCTAGATGAATAAAGCAAGCCTCAGCCTTTTAGGTAAGCTTGAGTTTCTTTTAATTTCTTTTAAAAAGAGACAGCTTTCTCTTATATATAGGAGAATTTTAGTGGCTTTTATTTCAACAGGTGTTACCTTCAAGATATGCATTAACGATAAACAATGTGCTGTGGCCTTCTAGCCTAACAAAGCGGGAGGGCCCCGAGACCTGAAAATGCTCTGTGCAGAAGAAGAGCAGAGTAGGACGTGCTGGGTGACCGCGATTAGATTGCTTAAGGTAATCTCGAGGCAGGTGTGAATTTCTATTAAAAATTGCTGGGAGTACCATCAAAGTTTGAAAATGGCTGTATATCAAAACTCAGAAGACTCACTCTGAATTCGTGTGGTTTTGTGAGGAAAAAGAAAAATAACCACTACCATATTTATGTATTTTATTTTTTATCTAAAAGGTAAACATTTCCAGAGTAGCGTGGAATAACCTAATGCATTTATCTCGTGTGTGTGGAGGCTTCCATTTTTAGAAATGTTCTGATTTTTGTTTTTTGGTAAGACTGTTACACATATAGTCAGTAAAACTGACTGAAATTTCCCCTGTTTACTTAGTCTGCATTTTAGAAACATTGTCATCAATTCTAAGTAAAGTGTATTTTAAAATGTGCCCACCTGGATATGTTTAATGTGTTGTTTTACGTTTTATTTAAGTATTGTGTGAATTGCTTTTTAGTTTAATGCAAATTATTTTTAAAATTTTACTATAGCTGTATTATTCAAATATTCACCTTTGTGCTAAGTAAGAATTCTAGCTTCCATAAGCAAAATTTATTGGCAAACATTTTGACAAGGAGTAAGAATGTTCTGAAATTAGGTAGGGAAGAGAGACACAGATCATACCTTCCTGGATATATAGAAAGCACATGTATTTTCAAAACTTGTATGCTAGTAAATTTAGCACAATTTTAAATTTATAATTATAAAACATCACCCATTTCATTTTAAGAAGGGCAGAATAATCAGGATCAGAATTAGTAGTTGTCATACCAGGCTTGGAGCAAAATCTTATGTTCTGTCCTTTTCCTTTTTTTTTTTTAATTGAGGTAAAATGCTTGTAACATAAAATTAACCAAATTAACTCTTTTTAATATGAACAAATTAGGGGCGTTGCGTACATTCAAAATATGGTGCAACTGCCACCTCTGTCTAGTTCCTAAACATTTTCTTCACTCAAAATGCAACTCTGTGCCCAGTAAGTAGTTACTCTCAGCCTCTGGCAACCATGTTTTTACTCTATGGATTTACCAATTTGGATTTTTCACAGAAATAGAAGTGCCCGGCTATCTCAGTCAGTAGAGCATGCGACTCTTAATCTCAGGTCATGGGTTCAGGCCCCACGTTGGGTGGCACATGTTCTGTGCATCTCCAGTAGCTCAGTCAGCATAGAATCTGCCTGCAGTGCAGGAGACCTGGGTTTGATCCCTGGGTCGGGAAGATCCCTGGAGAAGGAAATGGCAGTCCACTCCAATATTCTTGCCTGAAGAATCCCAGGTACAGAGGAGCCTGGGGGGCTACAGTCCATGGAATCACAAAGAACTGGACATGACTTAGCAACTAAACCACCATACAAACAAAATCATACAATATGTGACATTTTGGATCTGGCTTCTTCACTTAGCATAATTTGTGTTTCATCCATGTTGTAGCAGCTTATATCTGTACTTTGTTCTTTTTATGGCTGAGTAATAGTCCATTGTATGTGTATTGTTTAACACATACATATATGTTAAGTAAACAATTTGTTTATTTATCCATTCATGGGTATTTGGATTGTTTCTACCTTTTACTGTTGTGAATAGTGCTGTTTGGAACATGTCTATACACATATTTATTTGAGTAACAGTTTTTATTTTTATATATATACCTAAAAGTGGATTTGCTGGGCACATGGTAATTCTATGTTTAACTTTTTGATTAATTGCCAAAATGTTTTCCTCAGAGGCTAAACCACTTTATATTCCCACTAGGAATGTATAAGAATTCCAACTTCTCCATACCTCATGAACACATATTATTTTCCATTATTTTTTTTAAAAATAGTCATCCTAGTAGGTGTGAAGTGGTAGGAAGCAAGTGTTTAAAAGTAATGTAAAGCTTTTGGATTAACTGTGAAATTTTCTTCCTTTTGTATTATGGCAGAAAGGTAACTATGGTTACCTTTTTATTAGAAATTTGTTTGTTTCTCAAATAGTCTATTGTCAACATGGCTGTCATGATTTTTATTTCAGCAAATCTTATTAATTCTTTGAAACCCTCATGATAAGTAGTCACTAATCACTTGTATGTTGCTCTCATTGTCATAAAATGTAAAACAAACAAACAAAGTGAAAAAGAGAGAAGTACTTTAGAGTGTCTTGGAAACCAACCAGTCAAGGCAGTAGTAACTTGGTAACCAGAGACATGCATTGGAATCACAGGAGGTGCTTTCTGAGGCTCCATGTGCCCAGCTGCATCCTCTTGGATCCTGACTTAGTGACTGAGTTCCAAGTGTCTGCCTGATTAAGAACCACTGACTTCATCCAGTCCCCTCCTTTCACAGATAAAGAAGCTGGCACTATTTGGAAGACTTTATTCCATCACAGTTATGGTAGAGAAAATATCTTAAGGTGTCTGATTTTCTCTCCCCTTCCATCAGAACTCTGGAAGTCTAGCTAGGCTGATTGAGGAGATACCTTCCAACATTGTATAGCAAGACTTTCTCCCTTCTCATGGGCTCAAATTCAAATACCCAACACAGAAGCAGGCGGTAAACCCACTTCCTTTAAAAGTCCTTCAGTGACTCTAACATGCCATTGATTTTATTAGGATGCTCCATTATTTTTATGTAACTAGAAAGATAAGAATTATGGCAATAAAATTATGATGTGAGGTTTCACATCACTTATAATTTTTATTTTCATTTGAGTATTTAGATTTATTTAGGCCTGTAGTCCTGCTTCTCATCATTTTTGTTGAAGTTATCAATTTTGTGTATGTACACACACACACACACATATATTTATGAAATAAATTAGTTAAGGTATTCATGAAACTTCTTCATATTCTAAATCTGACTTTTCTGAATCATTTTCATCTCAGAGTCATGGATACTTATATTTTTCACAGATTATCCAGCTCTGTGCCTTCAAGAGCTTTGGGGAGGCAGATGAGTGCTCTGCCATGGTCTGTGAGGTTCTTTCTAGCCACTGGCAATCCCTTTGCAAGGTTTGATGCTAATGACTTTTTAATCCCATCAATTTCAGGCAATGGCAAGTTGCTTGGTCCACAGTGAATGTAAGATGCCATAGGTTATAATACAGATTGTTAGTCTAAAAACAGATGTCTGTCTGAGAAATGGTGAAATATACTGAAAGCTTTGTTCTTTTTATATCCAGAATGCTGTTTCTGGAAGATTGTGCCTTCTTACTGTTTGACTCTTCTCAGTCTCTTTCAAGTCCCAGATGCCCAGTTTAAAGAGGCTATGTTGTATCAGTTTTCTATAGCTGCTATAACACATACTACCATCATAGTGGCTTAAAACACAAAATTATTATCCTTCACCTCTGTCATTCAGACATCTGAAATGGGTCTATTGGCCTAAAAAGGTGTCAACAGGGCTCCATTCTTTTTTGGAGGCTTTAAGGGAGGATCTGTTTTCTTGCCCTTTCCAGCCTTTAGAGACTGTTCATGACACCTTCTCCATCCTTAAAGGCAGCAATATCCTGCTGAGTTCTTTCCATGCTCCCTTTTTTCCGATTCTCTCTTCTGGCTCTGGATAAGGATCCTTGTGATTACACTGGATCTACCAGGATCATCTAAGACAATCATGTCATTCCAAAGTCAGCTGATCAACACCCTTAATCATATCTGCAACCTTATTTCCCCTTTGCCAGCTAGCCTAGCAACCCACTCAAGTATCCTTGCTTGGAGAATTCCATGGACAGAAGAGCCTGGTGGGGTACAGTCCATGGGGTCGCAAAGAGTCAGACGCGACTGTTAAACCCACACAGTTAGCCTGATGTATTATATTCACAGGTTCCAGGATGTGGACATATATGGCCCATTATTCTGCTACCACATCCATGTTCCCTGTTTGTTTCAATTATGGCAAGGCTTTTCCAGATGAGGCTGGAAATACAGGCCAGCATCAGTGAAATCCTTTAGCATGGAACCAATGAGAAACCACCATGGAATCAAACGGGCAAGTGATATGATCTGTTTTATATTTAAAAATAATCAGTTACAGGAAGCCTGGGCCTGCCAGCACAGACACATTTGAGACTGTCTAATAGGGGACTGGCAGCTTGTTGTCAATGAGGTGCTGATTTGATCCCCATGGCTGGTGCAGCTGGGCTCACCTAGGGTTAGAGGTAGCTTTTGATCATCTCCTTTGGTTGTCTATTGTGTTATTTCCAGTTTATCGGCAAGGAGGAGGGGAAGACTAGTCTATGTTATGTTGGCTCAACCAGAAGTACCCTTCTTGTTTCCATTATATGCTGTTTATTAGATATAGTCTCCCCCAAGAATTTTGGCCTCTTGCTTTATTTTCCTTTCTTTTTCATATATACATGTAAACTCTTCATGTAGCAACAAACAGAAATATTCCCATTCTCTTTGAAGAAATTCCATTTCCATATAGAATCAGAAAAAAATCAGAGACTTAGAAAAGGGGAGATTTGTTCGTGTAGACTGTCCCAGGTACATGGTGTCTTTTTCCCCTTTCCTTCAGTTAGAACTCTTACATATTTTGGTGCCTTAACCTCCATAGGACAGGGAAATATTAAGGTGATCCATGCCCTACCCCTTGATCAGAGTTAACTGCCTACTAAAGACTTTCAGCAGCACAGAAGCAACTTCCTAAAGCCAGGGGTACTGGGGACAGAACATCTTTGAAGGAAACAGTTTTATTAGTAGATGACAGACTTTTCACTTCAGGTGAATAAAAGGTGTCCAGGCAGCACGTACTTGTGAAAGTGTTGGTTGGAGTCTATTATATATTCTTCAAAATGAACTTGACTAGAAGTTAAGCTCCTCTTTCTTCTTAAAGTCATTGTATGCTTAGAGTTGATTTAAAATAAATTTCATTAGATCCTATTAATGTCAATCAAACCTTAAATTAAAAAATAACTTTTAGAAGTTGGGAAATAATTGGATAAAGAAGTCAACACAGAGAATTTTAAATGACTCTGGGTTTGTAGTCATATTAAAAGCAAAATCTTGAAAACAATGACTTCCCTCGCCCCCCTCTGACTTTCTGCCTAATTACCAAATATATCCACATTGCTGGAATTGCTTTCAAGAAAATAGTTTTTATTAGAGAAATAGCTCTGTTGGAATGTTTAAATGGAATTCATCCTAAGGCTAATATTGTTTTCCATGGTCTTTTCAAAGTCTTTTATATAGGACCTACTTTTAAGTTCATAATGGCTCCATGAAATGGAGAGAATTATAGACGGTAGCAGAAAAAAAGACAAGCCTATCTGTTCCATTGGTTTCTTCCTTCCTTTTTTTTTTTTTTTTTAAGGGAGTAACTTAAATCTAAGGGGGTTATCTTCCAGTTTCAGATGGGGGCTCCCGCAAGATGTTTGTTTGGCCATGGCAGTTGACGTTCTTAGTGTTTCTCAAACTAATAATCCAATTATAATCCAGACCCACTTTCTTATCGTAGCCTGGCAGTCTGGTTTTTATGATGCTACCTCATGAAAGTAAAGACTGTGTAGTTATCTACTGCTCTTTACATTGTATGCCATGACCCTTTGTCTGAAATCAGCCTGATGCCCCACCATTTTGATTCCCAGAATTTAAAGTCAAAAATTAAACAATGGCCTAAGAGTGTTGTTACCAGAGGATGGTACAGTGCCAGGAATCTTCAAAATAGGATCAAGTTTATGGATTACAAAAGACAGTGTAATTCATCAATCAGTCATTGAAGAGTTATGGTAAATTTGTCATTGAAGAGTTATGGTAAATTTTACCCAGTTCTGCTTAGGATGTGTGTCAGATTCTCAGAGTCTTTGTACCATAAACTCAGGAAGACTTCCCAAGTGAGCTATCTTATCACTAGGTGATATACCACTCCACATAGTTTTGGTGCTATTGACACAAGAATAATGAGTAGGAATGTCAATTCCAGATCTTTGTATTGTAAGCTAGAACTTAAGTGTGGGTCCCAATAAAAACCACTCTTTTAAACCGTCCTATTTAGAACGTAAAATTTTATCTTTCAAAATTTTGGTTGCTTTACTTATTTATTTTAATGAAAGCTTGTAATTTTCGTTTTTTATATTGATGTATAATGAATGAGAGTATTTATTTTCATAAGTTACATATGTGGTAAAAGTGGTGGGACTGTGTTTTTATTTATTTATTCTGCAGTATGGCATGCAGCTGTACCAGAATTACATGCATCCGTATCAAGGCAGAAGTGGCTACAGTTCTCAGAGTATATCTCCCATGGTAAGGACCAAGTTTTTGAACCTACATTTTGTTTTATATTTACATTACATTAATTTGCAATCACATTACATTATAAATGTACATTATAATACATTTCCTTTTTTTTTGGTCAAGTAAAGTAACTTTTGGACAGCTTCTTACCATGTTATATTAAACTATTTACTTTTGGATCTTATATGAGTGCAACCTATGTGATAAAATCAAATAGTGGGGCATACATTAAGTAGTCATAATAAAACATAATAAAACATAAAATAATGTTTTATGTTAAAGAAAAATTTTAAATATTTGAAAGAATTATGAGAGTCATTGTGTGTCATTACATTGAAGTTTAGATTTTAAAAAGATATTTTATAGAACACTGTCCTTGAGAGTGTAGATATTTCTTAATTATTGATTTGATTGTAGGTTTATTTATTTAAATATTAATTCTGGGATTATCATAGCCTGTGACTTATTTTGCATTCTGATTTTCTAACAATAATATTTTTAAAGTTTCAGGTCCTTGAAAAACATACCGCTCTCCAGGAAACCCAAAAGATGCAAGCCAAAATATTGGTTGTGCATTACATTAAGACTAGCACCGCTTCACAAGTTTATCCTAAATGGCACTTGGATATTTATACACAGATACATCTTTCCCCGTCTTTGGGACCTAATTTTAATTTCCTGTGCATTAACAAGAAATTTATTTTTGAACTTAAAGTTTATGTTCTGCTGTTTTTGCTTGTGCTCTTTACTGGTGAATATATTGGAAATTTGGACGTATGAGCTTGTGTGACCAATCGGCTAACATGCTGCATTTACACTTAGGTTAAAACATGCTTTTCATGGCTGTGACCAAGGGAGGTGCATTTTCGCACATGGTAACATAGCAGATAAAACACTCAGTTCTAGGAATGAGGCATGAAATAATGTCGATTATGTATCCTGATAGACTAATATGGAAAAAGAATTCCAATTCTGTAGTTATGGTGCTTTAAGTTAAGGAAGAGTAACTTTTCATTTTTATATCTATTACTTTTTAGCTCTAAAATAAGGAAGTAAGGAATGTAATGAATTTTTATAAAAGCAGTAGCTTTAAGGTGAGAATTTTTATAATTTGTCAGCTTACCCTAATCTTTTAATTCATGTATATATGAATAATGAATTTTATTATCTTAATCCTTTTCTAAATCCTTCTAAATTTCTTTCAGAGTCTAAAGTTATTAGGATGAGCATGTTAATAGCAGCCATGATTTGGAGGCAATTATTATTTAGTATCCTCTTAATCATAGGGGAAAAAAGCTATAAAATAAGTCCTTTCCAGTCTCATCATTGTCATTAATATACAAGTATAGTATTATTCTTGCTTCTTTCCATTGAAACTGATCCTACTGTTGATCAGTAAATCTATGATGGTTCAGTTAATGTAGCTGTATTTGTTCAACACCTTGTATAAGAAAAGACACTCCTTGAGTCTTGAATTTGGCTGTAAACAGGAGTTCAAGGACAAGAGGTTTGAATCTCTGTGATGCGGACAAGGACCTAGTCCTGTATGGCAGTTGACATCAGACAAAATGGCACCTCTATTCTTCTTAATTTTCAGGAAGGAAACTTAAAAGATTGGGGAGGCATTTGTGTTTACTTTGATATGTATACAGAATCCCAGGATAGTTTCTAGATGAGAGAGTCAGTGACCTCACCTGCCTCTGGGTTTTCATCAAGGCAGCACGTTCAAGGAACAGCAGGAAAAACTTTGCCTACTTTAGTTATAGTTTTAAGGGACAATGTTGTCTTCTTCTCCAGGGATTCATTTTGAGAAGGGAAATGAGAAAAAATTATCATACCATAATGAACATCTTAACTATATACAGCACACAGTAGCTACCCCATCAGGCTTTGGAAGGAGAATCATCAGCAGATATTTCAAGAAGCAGATATTTGGCCTATTTTTAGGACAAAAAACAGAATTCATTTAAAGGAACATCTATCAGTTAGACCCTGGCCAGAATGAGGGGATGGGAGAAGCAAATCAACTGAAGTTCTTATGTATTGTTTCTCATATTTGACCTTGAGCTAGACATTCCAAATTGCATTTTCTTCCCTGTACCTCCCATCCCGTGGTACAGAAAAGAACCTTAGATAGGGCCTGTCACTGTTTTTACCAAGAGTGTGACTTTGGTTGAGTCACTGCTGTCCTGCAGTATAAAATAAGGGAGGGTGGTTGTGTGATCTGTAGAAATGATTATACCTCTGATGTCCTGTGGCTCTGTATGACACTGATGAGAGGTGAGTGTCAGACACTATCTGAGGAAATTCTGTGCCCTCTTACTATGGCCTGCACTGCATGTTTATGTGAAAGTCACTTGCTCAGTCGTGTCTGACTCTTTGCAATCCCACGGACTGTAACGTGCCAGGCTTGTCTGTCCATTGAATTCTCCAGGCAAGAATACCGGAGTAGGTTGCCATTCCCTTCTCCAGGGGATCTTTCTGACCCAGGGATTGAACCTGGGTCTCCTACATTGCAGGCAGATTATTTACCATCTGAGCCACCAGGAAAGCCCTGGAGTGGCAGAGACTGAGTAGTTAACTAGTTGCTGCTTAGCTAAGCTGCCTGAAAAACATTTCATGCCCCAGCCTCACTCAAAAGTATTTGGATCTGATCTCAAGGTTGATCTGGCTAATGGAGGGTGTACTCAGGCTCCTTCTTTCTTAAAGAGAGACATGCTATTAAAATCATGGACTTTTATTTTTGGGGCTTGCCCTGTTTATCCACCCCATGGAAGAGCTAGGAAAAGGGACAAATAGTTGAGAAATACACTGATTCTGAATGTTAACAATGTCGCTTTCCTATGTGAAAGAAATTGAGCTGAAAATGACCTTTTGGTTCAAGTCAGGTTTTGCTTCACTTCCATTTCTTTGTCCACCAAAGGTAAACTATTAATTTTTCATCTACCACCTGCCATTCAGTAGAAAACATTTGCTCTATTTCTGTGTGTTCCCCTAGCATAGTTAACGTAGCAAATGAAAATACTTATTTGTATTGTAGACTCCCTACTTAAGGTCAGGTAATTATGGAACATGGGATCTTGTTTTACATTTCAGCCTGTCATACTATAGGGGAAAAAATGAGAAGCGAATTAAGAACAACTGCTTATGTTTATTTTTCTTTCCTAACAGTATTTTTATGTTATCAGAGTCTTGTGATTACAGAGGCCATCTTGGCATGTGAAGGCAGAGATATTATAAGGATAAAGCTATCATTATGATTGAGATCAGTTACTCTGTGGCTTGGGCAGGTGGAAGCTTTTCATTAATGTTGGCAAAGCAAAAGTATATCTGACTGGTCCATGACCCAGCAGAGAAGATCATGGGGTGAGAAGGGCAAAGTAAGGTGTGACAGCAAATAGAGATTACAGAGACAGCATCTGTCTGGAAAGAGCAGCTGTCAGTTGCAAAAACTCCTGTAACAAATGAAAGATTGCACGCCAGATCTCCACAAATAAAGAGGAACCATAATAAGATTGTGGACCACTACAGCAAGGTTTCGAGAGGAAACAATAAATGCTAACAAAGTGGGATGTGTAACGCAGAGATAAATGATCCCCCCATCCCATTTTTGTATGAACCAGGTTTTGTTTCAAGCAGACTTTGACTAGAGTCTGTTAGACGAAGCAGGATATGGAAGAAACCATGTGGAGAGAGAGGCAAAATGGCCTTAAGCCAGGAGTCTCCAGGTGTATATTGGCTCATCCTTTACCATGAAAACTTTTTTTGTGTTGTGTGTGTGTGTGTGTGTGTGCACACACTCAAGTTGTGTTTAGTTCTTTGCAACCCCATGGACTGTAGCCCGTCAGGCTTCTCTGTCCATGGAATTTTCCAGGCAGGAATACCAACGCGGTTTGCCATTTCCTTTGGGGGATCTTCCTGACCCAAGAATTGAACTGCATCTCTTTTGTCTCCTGGATTGGCAGGCGGATTCTTTAGCGCTGGCTCCATCTGGAAGCCCATTTTTTGTGTGTTGCTCTTCTATTAATGACCAGTGGGGAAAGCCTATTAAACATTGCCCATGCTGGTTTATCGGAGAAGGCAATGGCACCCCACTCCAGTACTCTTGCCTGGAAAATCCCATGGATGGAGGAGCCTGGTGGACTGCAGTCCATGGGGTCCCTAGGAGTCGGACACGACTGAGAGACTTCACTTTCACTTTTCACTTTCATGCATTGGAGAAGGAAATGGCAATCCACTCGAGTATTCTTGCCTGGAGAATCCCAGGGACGGGGGAGCCTGGTGGGCTGCCGTCTATGGGGTCGCACAGAGTCGGACACGACTGAAGCGACTTAGCAGCAGCAGCAGCATGCTGGTTTATGGGCTTCCTAGTTGGCACTATGGTAAAGAACTCACCTGCCAATGCAGGAGATTTAAGAGACATAGATTTGATCCCTGGGTAGGGAAGATCCTCTGGGGGAGGAAATGGCAACCCACTCCAATATACTTGCCAGGAGAATCCCATGGACAGAGGAGTCTGGCGGACCATGATGTCACTTCAGTTCAGTTCAGTCACTCAGTCGTGTCCGACTCTTTGTGACCCATGGACATCACCAACTCCCGGAGCTTATTCAAACTCATGTCAGTGGAGTCGGTGATGCCATCCAACCATCTCATCCTCTGTTGTCCCCTTCTCCTCCCGCCTTCAGTCTTTCCCAGCATCAGGGTCTTTTCCAAAGAGTCAGTTCTTCGCATCAGGTAGCCAAAGTACTGGAGTTTCAGCTTTAGCATCAGTCCTTCCAATGAATATTCAGACTGATTTCCTTTAGGCGAGACTGGTTGGATCTCCTTGCAGTCCAAGGGACTCTCAAGAGTCTCCTCCAACACCACCGTTCAAAAGCATCAATTCTTTGCTGCTCAGCTTTCTTGATAGTCCAACTCTCACATCCATACATGGCTACTGGAAAAACCAAAGCTTTTACTAGACAGACCTTTGTTGGAAAAGTAATGTCTCTGCTTTTTAATATGCTGTCTAGGTTCATCATAACTTTTCTTCCAAGGAGCAAGCATCTTTTAATTTCATGTCTGCAGTCACATCTGCAGTGATTTTGGAGCCCCCCCAAATAAAGTCTGTCACTGTTTCCATTGTTTCCCTGTCTGTTTGCCATGAAGTGATGGGACCAGATGCCATGATCTTAGTTTTCTGAATGTTGAGTTTTAAGCCAACTTTTTCACTCTCTTCTTTCACTTTCATCATGAGGTTCTTTAGTTCATCTTTGCTTTCTGCCATAAGGGTGGTGTCATCTGCCTATCTGAGGTTATTGATATTTCCCTCAGCAATCTTGATTCCAGCTTGTGCTTCATCCAGCCCAGCGTTTCTCATGATGTCCTCTGCATATATGTTAAATAAGCAGGGTGACAATATACAGCCTTGATGTACTCCTTTTCTAATTATATACCAGTCTGTTGTTCCATGTCCAGTTCTAACTGTTTCTTCTTGACTGGCATAAAGATTTCTCAGGAGGCAGGTCAGGTGGTCTGGTATTCCTTTCTCTTTCAGAATTTTCCACAGTTTGTTGTAATCCACACAGTCAAAGGCTTTGGCATAGTCAATAAAGCAGAAATAGATGTTTTTCTGGAACTCACTCACTTTTTCGATAATCCAACAGACTGTAACCTATAGGGTCACAAACTGAAGTGACTTAGCATGCATACACATGCTGGTTTTGGATATTTTGTCTTTTGGAGAGGTTTTATTCCTGTAAACCGAGTGACACTTGTAATCGGAGAGTTTGACAAGTTTTTTTTTTTTTTTTTTTTTAGCATACATTATTTAAGATGACACATTTTAAAGAAAGATGGTTGTGAATTAGAGTCCTAAACAAAGAAAAAACAAAATAAGATCCATGTTTTGGGTGTTTTATTTTCACAATCAGAGACTATGAATGAAAAAAGTAATTGGCAAAGATGACTTTCTTACTTGTTTAAAATTATGTTTAAAGATGTCTTCCTTTTCTATTGGTTCTTTCATCATTCAGACTAAGTTTTGCAACTCTTATTTTGCCATGTTTATGCCCATAAGATGAAAACACATTCACATACTAAATCATAGAAATTTTAATATTATGGAGTTATCTGAATTATTTCATTAAACGTCATTTTCTAAGTTAGAGGAAAGTTGATGTGATAAACTTTTAAAATACATGTTGTTGGTTTATTATAAAATATGAGTACTGTTTCTTTCTAAAGAAGTAATGTAAGTGAATCTGTTATAGCTTTAGTGTATCTTGAATCTTAATAAAAGCTGTTTTATAAGTAGGTAGATTTAACATTTAAATAACCATTGATGAATTTCAAAGCATAATAGAGAGATGAATTTGGAAGTGATGGATATTTTTAGCCATATGAAGGATTATTTTTTTGTGAATTGGTATTTTTCTGCTTAAATGAATAAAAAGATACAGGGTTGCTTTAGGAGAAAGACATACTTACCTTGAAAGCTAATAATCTCTCTTAATTCAGTGACCTTAACAAATAACTGTGTAACTTACTTAAATTATTTTATAGCATCATTTCCTATCAATATGTATTGTTAACTTTTTAATTTCCTGCTAGTTACCTTTGGAACCATATCCTAAAATGGAGATATATTGTCAGCAAAGGACTGAAAGGTAACTTCAAAGGTATTTTCAAGGTAAAAAAAAATGTGCTTTTTTCCAGAGAAGTATATCAGAGAATTCCCTGGTAGCAATGGATTTCTCAGGCCAGAAAACCAGAGTTATAGAAAATCCCACTGAAGCCCTTTCCGTTGCAGTTGAAGAAGGACTAGCTTGGAGGGTACAGATTAGCTTCATGTTCTTCAAAATATTTATGATTTGAATTTGTTTCACCCCGAAAGTTGAAATTTGTCTCCCACTTCCTTATGCAGAAAAAAGGATGTTTACGCCTGGGCAGTCACGGTAGCCCCACTGCATCCTCACAGAGCTCTGCCGCAAGCATGGGTATGTCTGCGCACAGTCGCCGTGGCCAGCTGGGTGGGAAGGTTGCATTTAGATGTAGTCACTGAGGGGCCAGGGTCAAAGTACATGTCATTAGACTATGATCATTTCAAACAAATCTTGTATTACCCCACGTTATTTCTTCAGCTATCCACCGGTCCCAACCATGGTTTCACCACAAAATTTCTAGAGAGGAAGCTCAGCGATTGATTATTCAGCAAGGTCTAGTGGATGGGTAAGTTAGATTTTGAATAGCACTGATTTTTGATTTCTCTTATAATCAGTAATTACTTATTCAACAGAGAGAGTTTTGATTTCGGCTCAATAAAACAGAAGTGACTTTGTGTTGTAAGGATGGTTGCCACTGAATCCTAGCAATACCTAGACAATACCTGTTATATTGCAGTTGCATAGTCTTTGTCCATAAAGAAGATAGCTGAATAGGATTCTCTGGTCTTAAACAGTGATAGTTAATATTTTCCCATTCTGTGCATCTCAGATATTAATTGATGGGGGAAAACTGAACACGTTTTGGTGTGTCAACATTTTGATTTGAATTGATTAGTACAATGGCAAAGTACTGTTTGTGTCATGACAAAACCGCATCTTACAAAACCATGAACCACATTTTACATGTTGCACATTTTTTTAAGTTTGATGGAGGGTGTGTTAAAGTAAAACATAAAAGTAAAGCAAAAAGCTGTTTCTTATGTACTTAGACTATTTCATGTTTTTCTGTTTACATCCCATTTCTTTCCTCTAAATTTTAACAGTTTCAAGTAATATAAACCTATGAAAATAGTACTTTTTGACTCTTCTCATGTTATCTTTTAGTTTGGGATACCATAGAAGACACAGGAGAAGCAGAAAATTTACTATGCAAGATTTATGTTCTAAAGAATTTTATTCTTCTCAAATTACTCAATATTATAGATACTTCCTATAATATAATATTAGCTGAATTTTATTCCTAAATGCAGTACAAATTAAGGAGGTTGTATTGAGGTTTGGATGGGAAATAAAACCAGCATCAATTTAAACAAGTGGTAATGGGATCTTATATCTTCAAGGGTTGGATTAAAATGATGGCAAGATTTCAAGGTGATTTAATACAGACATTTAGACAAAAATGCGTTTTCATGTAGAAGATTATTAATAGCAAGTCAGCATTTCAGTAGGCTCTAAATAAGAAAAGATTTCAATATATTCTACATGGAACTAGATCTTTTTAGATTAAATCTGAACAATCAGCAGAATTACTGTTTGATAAGACCAATAAAAGAAATAAATCACAAAGGATTGTCAAAATATTTTGGAGGATTATAATTTTCCTTATTTTTGAGCCCAGTTTTTTTAATTGAATGACATAACTGCCAAAAGAATGACATATCCTTATGTTTTACGTTTTTTAATGTAAAAACTTGTTTTTGGTCTTCCTTTTGGAAAGATGTGATGCTGTCGGGCAGTCCGCTAGGTGGTAGTGTTGATCCACTCAGGAATCAGGAATCAGGTGAGGCTTAGAGCTTGACTGACCAGGGAAACTCCCTTTTGTCCCATCTCCCAGAGATGGAATGTCAGAATCACACAGCACAGATGAAATGGATAATCTTGTCAGACGTCTGTGATGGCTCACTTTTGGCTGTCTCTTGCCTCAGGTACAGTGAGATTAGTTATCGGAGTCACCAGTGGGAACTGTTCGCCCAGTCTGTTTGCCAGCAATTAATACAAAGATGGTGATGCACTGAGTTGCCAGTTAATAAGAATCCACGCCTGGCCACATTTTTCTTAGGCCATTAGGACACGTCTTGTTTTTCTAGCCTGTTATAGAGACTTTATGCTACCTTTTTCAAGGTTGAAGTAAATGTTGTTTGGATATTTCTCTTACTAAAAGTATTTTGTTCAAACATTTAATAAATGATTTCAGGATTGATTTTTAGAATATATTCACTTCTCAGTTTTAGTTGTAGGTAGTAGTAGGAATCAGAATCCAAAAAAAAAAAAAAAAGGATCCAGTATAGAAGAGTGGGTTTAAAATTTTTTAATTCTAAAAAGTTTCTTTCTGCAGGACTTTACATGATCCAGAAGTAACAATATGCTAATGATTCATTCTCTGTACCAAAAAGTTGCATATGATTACCCAACTTCCCAATGGAAAAAGGACTTGGCAATAATTGTTGATGCCAGCATAGCTTTATATTGGTTATTGTGAGCAAAAAAATCTGACAGATGACTGTCATTTATACTATTAAAATTAAATTAATTCCAATGATAGTTTTATAGTATTAGAGTATATCATACCATATTGTTTACCATGTTGGATAATCCCATCATTGAATACGCAGTAAAAGGAAAACTCCAGCTACATTTAGGAATATACTTCCTGGATTTGGTGTAGGCTATATTTCTATGAAATCCATGAATAAATATAGAAAAACATTGAAATTCCTTCTCTCTCTTTAGAGTTTTCTTGGTACGGGATAGTCAGAGTAACCCCAAAACTTTTGTACTGTCAATGAGTCATGGACAAAAAATAAAGCACTTTCAAATTATACCAGTAAGTATTTGTGATTTCTTATTCGTGTATTAGAGATGATCTTAATGCACAAGCTTTGGAGACTTTAGTTTTCTTTGGTTCTTTTATTAAATATAATATGGGAGCTTGTGCTTTGACTAGAGTTAAGTATGGCAGAAATGGTTTTATGAGTCTGAATTAATATAAGAAATACAGGAATTGTAAAAATTAAATTTCCCTTTTCTCATGAAATATGATTTGGTAATATTGTATAGACCCCATGCCACTTATTATTAAAAGGCCACTGAAAATTCTTTCTCCTGAAATCTACTAGTGGTTCTTTAAAAACCATTATTTTAAAGCCCGTTCTCTCTTGTCCCAAAATTTTTTTTTGTAGTTTTGTTTATAATCATCATTATGGATATGTAAGCAGGTGTTGTAGCACTGGAGATCATTATTTAAACTATTCTGAACACCTTTTAAAAATGTAATTCTGCTTCCAGGTGGCACAGCTTGCTTTGAGATTTTGTTGTTGTTGTTCTTGCTCCTGCTGCATATGTGTGTGTGTATGTGCAAGCGTGCATGTATGTATGCATGTGGTCTGTGTATTAGAACCAGATAGTGTGGAACAGAGATCCAGTCTACTTTCAAAAAGTATTAACATGAAATTGCTAAGTTGCTAGTGTTTTCTTTTTTCAAATGAACTCTTTCTGAAATTATCCAATCCATATGAAGTTTCTTCCTGACTGCATTTTATTATGTAAGTGACATCCCTGGCAAGTTATGAATTGCTTAATGCCCGAAGATCTCAATGCAAAGGGAAAAGAAAAAACCAAATCAACCTGTCATTCCATTAACATAATGTTTGACTGACTGCTCCAGAATCAATTTACTGATACAAATTCTGGTGGATGTTCATTTTTAAATATACAAAGTGAGGCTTTAGGTAGACAGCAATTAGAAGTGGAAATTATTTTCTGAGGGTAGGCATACTAAAATCTTTTGTTGACTCTTACACTAAATAGTGCAGATTTCTCACTGTGTACTGTATTGATTCAGACTGGTCCTACTATTCTAACTATAGACCGTTAAGAGAATTGAAGATACAGGAAGTAGAGCCACACTGCTTACCTTGGGATCAGATGATATTTCCTTTAAATGCAAGTACAGTTACAAAAAAGAAGTGGATGTGCCAGAATCTTCTCTTCACTGTCCTTTAGTATTATAAATGTGTCAGTTTTGGCATTTAAAGATGCAGTGTGCAATAGAACATGATTGACTTTCTGAGTAGTTATTTCCCTTCTTACTGGTTTGTTGTTTTTCCTGTTTCAGGTGGAAGATGATGGTGAGATGTTCCACACCCTAGATGATGGACATACAAGATTTACGGATCTAATCCAGTTGGTGGAGTTCTATCAACTCAATAAGGGTGTTCTTCCTTGCAAGCTGAAACATTATTGTGCTAGGATTGCACTTTAGCCAAACCAGAAGTGACTTGTTAAACTGTTGAGGAAAAAGAACTCAAGAAAAAGACCATAAATAAGGGTGAAGGCATTGCCATGGTGAAAATAATCTATTTCACCTACAATTACAAAAAATAGTTTGTACGTTACAAATAATTCAAGATTTGGATTGACATTACCTTCATCATTTAAAAATTCATTAGTTAAAATTAAACCTCAGAAAAAAATGATTTGGTGTGTTCTTGTGTGATTTTACATTATTATAATATTTTCTTCAAATATACATAATTTAGACATCTTTCTGTCCTTATTTACTATAGCAGCATTAGAATTCTCAACCACAAAATGTGAAAAAAATATGAGGCTCAGAATGAATTATTTGTGGACTGAATTTCAATTATACTACTGTTTTTATAACTTAAGAAGTATGATAAAAATTTGAGTTATCAATTAAAAGAAGCTACCTGCAACCTGTTAATAAAACTAAAAAGTATTTTGAATTGTATATTTTCTGAGTTTATTATAACCTTAAGATCAAATCATATTTTGAAATAACAGCTTAAAATTATTTTGAAATATATTGATTTTTCAGAATGACTTTTATTACATATTAAGTTATTAATTATACCATAATATTTACACTGGTATTGTACCTATCAGTGACATGATTTATTGCATTTTTTTCATTTATTTAAGGATTGACTGTGACTACCTGTTTTTAAGAAAATGATCAAAATGTAAAAAAAAAATCATCAAAATGTAGAGGGGATTTAGATAATTTGCACATGCTTTCTCATGGCATGTAAATTTATGACAGTGTAACATTTTCACCTTAATGTTTCTCATTTGCCCCATGCTGTAACTTTCAGAAGGTTCTTTAGATCCTTATACAGCTAGATCATTAACCTGATCAAAATATTAAAATCTAAGATGTAAAAATCTATTAAGATTCAAAAAGGTAAATCCATGCTATTCTCTTTTCATACCCACTTTTCAGTTTCTTACCTTGGCAACATCACTATGGAAGACAAAGGTTTCGGAAAGCTGTGACACCAGCCTCCCTTATCACCTCCCTGAGACCATCTAGAAAGCTTTTGTTCGGATTCTATCTCTATTCTTCCTACTTTTTGTGAGAAGGGTATTCAGTGTTCTAAAAAACGATGAGAAGTTAAACAGCAAAAAAACATTAACATAATACACAATGTTGCCCATCTGCTCTGATCCTTGTAAAACTTTGTGGGAAAGTTAAGATTTTTTTAAGAATAATATTTCAAAAATGCATACTGTAGTTTTAAATGAAAGCTATACATTTTTAGTAATAGAGCATCTGAAAATATTCACAAAATGCTAATAAAATCAGCTGTTACTAGAAAAGAATTATTGACAGAATTTAAGTGTACTCAATTTATTTTTAGCCAGTTCAAACCTAATTCTTAAAACACCAAAACTTAGAACACAAATCTGATGTTATCAAAGATTGATCTGTCCACATATATATACCTACGGCTGATTCATGTTGATATTTGGCAGAAACCAATAAAATTCTGTAAAGCAATTATTCTTCAATTAAAAATAAATAAATAAATACAAATCTTAAAAACACCAAAAAAAGAGATAGATCTGGTGTCTTACAAAGGCTTGGATGACACACAGGATCTCTAAATAGAAGAGCAAGAGGTAAACACACTTGACACTTTCAACCTTGTAGGATATCTTGGATTATCTCTGATTTATAAAAATGCTTTGTTTTGAATTGATATGCATTTTCTTGTTTTGCAGCAGAGTCAAATTGACCAGTATCAGAATGTCCTGTTTTAAATGCTAGACTCTCATAAATTGACCAACATGTGCTTGTCTTCGCTATTGTGTCTCTAACTTCATTCATTATCTAAATTTATTATTGTGGAGCCCAGATTTTGTACAGAATTGTTCACTTTGATCTTAAAGCATGAGCCAAGAAAAATTATTGAGGAAAGGTTGACATTATCCTTTCTGGTTCTTTCTGATAAAGAATTTTGAACAGGTGTTAATTAGTATATATACCTTATAGGAAATTAAATCTGAGAGTGTCAGATACATCCAGAATTCGTACAGTATTTAAATGAATTTCCAAGAAAAATACAAATTACATTTGGATTATTTTTCATTTTGGTTTAGCCAAATTCTGCTTGTTCAGTTGATAAATCATGTCTGACTCTTTGTGACCCCATGGACTTTAGCACACCAGGCTTCCCTGTCCTTTACCATCTCCTGGAGCTGGCTCAAACTCATGTCCAGTAAGTCAGGGATGTCATCCAACCATCTCATCCTCTGTTGTCCCCTTCTCCTCCTGCCTTCAGTCTTTCCCAGCATCAGGGTCTTTCCCAGAGAGTCAGTTCTTAACATCAAGTGGCCAAAGTATGGGAATTTCAGCTTTAGCATCAGTCCTCCCAATGACTATTGAGGGTTGATTTCTTAGGACTGACTGATTTGATCTCCTTGCTGCTATCACGCCACTTTTGGATTAGGATTAGGACAGATTAGCTGTGTTTTCTTCTTTTTTTGCTTTTCATATGTTAGAGTTAGTATACAGTCCTAGACAGAAAGAAAAAAAAAAGCAGATCTGGTACATCCACATTGTTCTGTTTCATTTTTCTTGTATGGGAGAATTATTTATTTTGAAACATTCAGGAGACCTAGTCAGACAAGATAAAAATTACTAGGAGTGTTTAGTAATTCAGAATAATTACTTATTTCACATATATAATGGTATACGATCTGACTGATATATCAGTTGGAGATTTTTGTCTTAGCTCTATTTTAGGGTGATCAACATCAGTTAAGCAAGAGAATTCCAGAAAAACATCTGCTTCATTGACTATGCTAAAGCATTTGACTGTGTGGATCACAACAAACTGTGGAAAACTCTTAAAGAGACGGAAATACCAGTCAACCTTACCTGCCTCCTGAGAAAATTGTATGGAGGTCAAGAAGCAATAGAACTGGACATGGGACAGCAGACTGGTTCAAAATCAGGAAAGGAGTATGTCAAGGCTGTATATTGTCACCCTGCTTATTTAACTTATACAGAGTACATCATGTGAAATACAAGGCTGAATGAAGCACAAGCTGGAATCAAGATTGCTGGGAGAAATATCAATAACCTCAGATATGCAGATGACACCACCCTTATGGCAGAAAGCAAAGAGGAACTAAAGAGTCTCTTGGTAAAGGTGAAAGAGGAGAGTGGAAAAGTTGGCTTAAAACTCAACATTCAGAAAACTAAGATCATGGCATCGAGTCCCATCAGTTCAGTTCAGTTGCTCAGTTGTGTCTAACTCTCTGTGACCTCAGGTACTGCAGAACATCAGGCCTCCCTGTCCATCAGCATCTCCCGGAGCTTAAACTCATGTCCACTGAGTTGATGATGCCATACAACCATCTCATCATCTGTCGTCCCCTTCTCTTCCCGCCTTCAATCTTTCCCAGCATCAGGTCTTTTCAAATGAATCAGCTCTTCGCATCAGGTGGCCAAAGTATTGGAGTATCAACTTTGCCATCAGTCCTTCCAACAAATATTCAGGACTGATTCCCTTTAGGATGGACGGTTGGATCTCCTTGCAGTCCAATGGACTCTCAAGGGTCTGTTCCAACACCACAGTTCCAAAGCATTGATTCTTCGGCTCTCAGCTTTCTTTATAGTACAACTCTCACATCCGTACATGACCACTGGAAAAACCATAGCCTTGATTAGACAGACCTTTGTTGGCAGAGTAATGTCTCTGCTTTTTAATGTGCTGTCTAGGTTGGTCATAACTGTCCTTCCAAGGAGTAAGTGTCTTTTAATTTCATGGCTGCAGTCACCATCTGCAGTGACTTTGAGCCCAGAAAAATAAAGTCTGACACTGTTTCCCCATGAATTTGCCATGAAGCAATGAGACCGGATGCCATGATCTTAGTTTTCTGAATGTTGAGTTTTAAGCCAAGTTTTTCATGCTCCTCTTTCATTTTCATCAAGAGGCTCTTTAGTTCTTCTTCACTTTCTGCCATAAGGGTGGTGTCATCTGCATATCTGAGATTTTGATATTTCTCCCAGCAATCTTGATTCCAGCTTGTGCTTCATCCAGACCAGCATTTTCCATGATGTACTCTGCATATAAGTTAAATAGGCAGGGTGACAATATACGGCCTTGACGTACTCCTTTTCCTATTTGGAACCAGTCTGTTCCATGTCCAGTTCTAACTGTTGCTTCCTGACCTGCATAAAGATTTCTCAGGTGGTCTGGTATTCCCATCTCTTTCAAAATTTCCCCCGGTTTATTGTGATCCACACAGTTAAAGGCTTTGTTGTAGTCAATAAAGCAGAAATAGATGTTTTTCTGGAGCTCTCTTGTTCTTCGATGATCCAGCAGATGTTGGCAATTTGATCTCTGGTTCCTCTGCCTTTTCTAAAACATCTGGAACTGCCTTTTCTAAAACATCTAAAACATCTGGAAGTTCACAGTTCACATATTGATGAAGCCTGGCTTGGAGAATTTTGAGCATTACTTTCCTAGCATGTGAGATGAGTGCAGTTGTTCAGTAGCTTGAGCATTCTTTGGCATTGCCTTTCTTTGGGATTGGAATGAAAACTGACCTTTTCCAGTCCTGTGCCCACTGCTGAGTTTTCCAAATTTGCTGGCATATTGAGTTGCAGCACATTCACTGCATCATCTTTCAGGGTTTGAAATAACTCAACTGGAATTCCATCACCTCCACGAGTTTTGTTCATAGTGATGCTTCCTAAGGCCCACTTAACTTCACATTCCAGGATGTCTGGCTCTAGGTGAGTGATCACATCAACATGGTTGTCTGGGTCATGAAGATCTTTTTTGTACAGGTCTGTGTATTCTTGCCGCCTCTTAATATTTTCTGCTTCTGTTAGGTCCATACCATTTCTCTCCTTTATTGAGCCCATCTTTGCAGAAAATATTCCCTTGGTACCTCTAATTTTCTTGAAGAGATCTCTAGTCTTTTCCATTCTATTGTTTTCCTCTATTTCTTTGCACTGATCACTGAGGAAGGCTTTCTTATCTCTCCTTGCTATTCTTTGGAACTCTGCATTCAAGAGGATGTATCTTTCCTTTTCTCCTTTGCTTTTTGCTTCTCTTCTTTTCACAACTATTTGTAAGGCCTCCTCAGACAACCATTTTGCTTTTTTGCATTTCTCTTTCTTGGGACTGGTCTTGATCCCTGTCTCCTGTACAATGTTACAAACCTCTGTCCATAGTTCATCAGGCACTCTGTCTATCAGATCTAGTCCCTTAAATCTATTTCTCACTTCCACTGTATAATCATAAGGGATTTGATTGAGGTCATACCTAAATCAAATCTAGTGGTCTAGTGGTTTTCCCCACTTTCTTCCATTTAAGTCTGAATTTGGCAATAAGGAGTTCATAATCTGAGCCACAGTCAGCTTCTGATCTTGTTTTTGCTGACTGTATAGAGCTTCTCTATCTTTGGCTGCAAAGAATATAATCAGTCTGATTTTGGTGTTGACCATCTGGTGATGTCCATGTGTAGAGTCTTCTCTTGTGTTGTTGGAAGAGGGTGTTTGCTATGACCAGTGTGTTCTCTTGGCAAAACTCTATTAGTCTTTGCCCGGCTTCATTCTGTACTCCCAGGCCAAATTTGCCTGTTACTCCAAGTGTTTCTTGACTTCCTACTTTTGCATTCCAGTCCCCTATAATTAAAGGACATCGTTTCACTTCATGGCAAATAGGTGGGGAAACAATGGAAACAGTGAAAGACTATATTTTCTTGGGCTCCAAAATCACTGCAGATGGTGACTGCAGCCATGAAGTTAAAAGACACTTGCTCCTTGGAAGAAAAGCTATATGACCAACCTACACAGCATATTAAAAAGCAGAGACATTACTTTGCCAACAAAGATCCATCTACTCAAAGCTATGGTTTTTCCAGTAGTCATGTATGGATGTGAGAATTGGACTATAAAGAAAGCTGAGCACCAAAGAATCAATGCTTTTGCATTGTGGTGCTGGAGAAGACTCTTTAGAGTCCCTTGGACAGCAAGGAGATCCAAGTAGTCCATCCTAAAGGAAATCAGTCTTGATTCTTCACTGGAAGGACTGATGCTGAAGCTGAAACCCCAGTATTTGGCCACCTTATATGAAGAACTGACTCTTTGGAAAAGACCTGATGCTGAGAAAGATTGAAGTCGGGAGAATGGACCAACAGAGTATGAGAAAGTTGGATGGCATCACCGACTTGCTGGACCTGAATTTGAACAAGTTCTGGGAGTTGGGTGAAGGACAGGGAAACCCTGCATACTGCAGTCCATGGGGGTAGCAAAGAGTCAGATACGACTGAGCTATTGAACTGAGCATCAATTAGTTAGAGCCCCATGTGGTCTCTGGCTTCTGATCTCCAACAGTGCTAACTCTACATGTGGTAGCTATGTTACATTACTGCTATCAGACTGCCACCTGAATTATGATTTCTCTGAAAGATTACCATTGGTAATGGTTACAAATCGGTGTTTCAAGCTGGCTCCACTATTTTAAGAGCTCTTTTCCCTATTTCCAGGCATTCTTAAACTTTCCTGTGCCTTGGATCCATCTCTCAGTTCTGGTGAAATTTATGAACTCCCTTCACAGAATATCTTTAAATGCATAAAATAAAATAGGATTTCAAAAGAAAGTAATAACAGAACTGTAACTGTGCGATTATATATGTAGGTGGACCCCAGTTGGACACATGAGGTAGTGTGACCTTCTGTGCCTCCTGGCTGCACTGACTGTTGCTCATATAAAGCCTCCAGTTTTCTGTGTCACATCCTCTAGGGAATACAAGGGTAATGCTCAGTCAGTGTTACCACACCAGTGGGGCACAGAGTAGTTTGCCTGAGATGCAGGTTTCTAGTAACATTTATTGAACCCTCAACCAAACCATACCTGCCTCTTGTGGGATATGTCATTCCCTGCCAGCCCTGACTCCCACACTTTTACCACTTAACACTTAGGAATGCTCATAACCAGGGCACTGCTTATAATGGCTCTAGTTGCATATATCTCGGGCCACAAATTATAGATGTGAACAAGAGAAAGCCTAGCCTTTGGACTGAGCACATAACTATATTAACCCAAAACGTCATTGCAGAGATTTTCCCAACTTGAGAAAGGAATCCAAGTGAATTTTTAACCAGCATAAATATTTGTTTCTACAGTTAGAGTATCAGGTGACTAGTCCTTTACCACCCTAGTTTGCTTTGTAATTATAAAAAATTTACTGCTTCCTAATTCAACTCCACATGACACCCCAGGCATTGGGAACTCGAGTTAAGATTGTAGCTCTGAAATCATACTTTGCAGATTTGGATGCCAGCCTTTGCATAGTAGCTATGAAGCCTTGGCCAAGTCATAGTTTCTTCTTTCCTATGAAGGGGGTTACCATCATCAATATCAGCATCATCGCTACTTCTTCAGTTGGGTGGTGAAATGAAATTCACGTAAAGTGCTTAGCACACTATCTGGACTCTTAACTGATGTATTTTTAGATAATCATGTTAGTGATTGTACATTCAGGTACTCTGCCTCCCTGGAACATTGCCCTTTCCACCACTGAGTATCTGCCATGCCATCACTTGTGTGCCCTTCCTGCCAAGAATGGCGCAATATACATCAATAATTGTGCCTCAGCCCTGGTTTCAGTCCTTCCTGTAAGACTGCTTTTATGGAATAAGCCACAGTTGCAGTATAGCTTGGGGTGCTCTCCCCCTGCTACCCGAAGAGACGATGTGGACAGCTGTCCCTACCTGTACCAGATCCTACAGACTCCCATGCTTCCTTCCACTAGATTAATACAAAGTGATAATTGAGATGCTCATGCTTTCCATCTCCATTCCCCCAAATAACACTGATAAAGTGGGAAATGTAGAAGACTGAAAACCTGATCCAGAGACATCCTTCCCTCCACCTAGACAACACAGGAATTGAGCTAATACATGACTGAGTGGAAGAAGACAGAAGGACCTGCTAAATTCAATATTACAGTATTGGATATACAAAGGTGTCCCAGAAGCCAAGATGAATAAGATTATAAATACAATGGGAGAGAGACATTGGTTACACTTGCTGAATGATGGAAAGATTGAGATGGGTCCTAGAAGGCCTGTGGGGATTACATTTATAAAGCCAAACCTTGGAGAGAGAGCCGAGAGTGTCATCAAACGGAGAGTGGCAGTGCCAGCCAGTGTGGAAAGGGCACAGGTTAAATTTAAGAGTCTTCCAGCAAATGATAGCTTCATTGTAACTGAAGTGTACAGGACATGTGACAGAGGGAAAGGTCATGGCTAACAGAACTGGAAAGCCAAGCTTATGGTTTACATTTTAGTTCAGGACAGTCATAGCCAGGTACCTCAGTGTGCCACCCCATTTCATCTTTACCTTGTTGAAATCAGAAATGAGCTTTGCCTTTTTATCTATGCTCTGCATAATAGAAATTCTCAGACATATCTATTGAGTCAATGAGTATAATAATTAGAGGATAAAAGTATTCTGATGATATCTGGATTAGAAGGGTAACTCTGTATTAGATGACTAAGGAGGAGAGGGGAACCAAAGGAGGATAGCCCATCATGAAGCTATTGCAGTAATCTGGGCAATAATCAGGAGAGCCTGCTGTCCAGTCATGGGCATGAAAAATGATTTTATGGGAGGAAGAAATCATCAGTGTTATCACCAGACATTGGATGAGAGACATGAAGGGGTAAAGGGAGGAGCTGGAAATTATTAGTAGGTTTAGGGCCAAAGAAACTAGTGTTAGTCACTCAGTCGTGTCTGACTCTTTGTGAACCCCTGGACTGTACCCTGCCAGGCTCCTCTGTCCATCGAATTCTCTAGGCAAGAATACTGTAGTGGATTACCATGTCCTTCTCCAAGTAATCTTACTGATCCAGGAATCGAATCCAGGTCTCCTGCACCACAGGCAGATTCTTCACCATTTGAGCTACCCGTGAAGTCCCCAAACTAGGAAGATTGTAATAATTATGATGGTGACAAAGTTACAATTTTAACAGATGCCATTGGAATTCTTAGAAAAATAATTATCTTTTTTTAGCACCTCTTTATGTAGGAAGATGAGTCTGAAACTTGATGCTGAAAAAATTAAGTACAGAGAACTTCATTTTTCATGGGAAGATAAGAACTTGGGCATGGAAGTAGACAGGGGAGGCAGCAAGAAAATGAATCAAGTGATCTAATGAGAGAGTGGGCGGCTGGAAGCCAAGGTGAAAGATGGCTATTGGCAAATTCTGGAGACCAGGCTGTAAAAGATTCTTAAGAATAAGGACATTGAGGACGTATTTCCTAGGATGTTTGCCGTGTGCTTCTACAGTTCAACAGCGCTTCATCTTCCCAAACCTGACATGAAATCCCCACGTAGACTAGTGACTTAGAAGAGTGTTGTGGTAGAAAGTCAAGGGATCAGACTGTACTCCATGTCAAGGTTTAGGTGGAACACAAGCAACTAAAACTTCAGCAGAGGTAAGAAACAGAACATTCAAGTGTCAGCCTAATGTCAGGAATTCTGAGTTGGTCATTGCCCTTCCAAGTAGATGCAGCTTGTTTTGCAAAAAACAAAAAGGTTATCTGCCCTCAGCTAAGATGTAATTTTCACTTTTTGTAGTCATTAAAAAACATCACCCTTTGGTTGCCTTAGTAACAACTCTAACTCTCTCCCTGGCCTCCTTCTTTATAAAGTACCTTCTTGCACATCACCTTTTCTTCACTTGCTGTGACTCACAATCGCTGACATTCCCCCACCTCCTTGAAACTGTGAGACCACACATGAAAGGAAACATTTCAGATCTTTCACACGTGCTCTTTCAACAACTTCGGTGCTTCTAACCAGTCTCTCTTTCTTGAATCATTCCTTTCTTTTGGTTTCCATGTCAACAAAAGTTTATTCTTCCAGTCCTGGATACCTCTTCTTGGTCTTTTTTTTTACAAATCCATTTCCCTTTTTGCTCATTCCCTAAATCTTGCTCTGCTTAGCTAGGCCATAAGATAAATTTCCCTCCCTCCTTATTTTACTCCGTCCCTTTATTCTCATGGCTTCACATACAGTCTGCTGCTGCTAAGTCGCTTCAGTCATGTCCGACTCTGTGTGACCCCATGGACAGCAGCCCACCAGGCTCCCCTGTCCCTGGGATTCTCCAGGCAAGAACACTGGAGTGGGTTGCCATTTCCTTCTCCAATGCATGAAAGTGAAAAGTGATAGTGAAGTCACTCAGTTGTGTCCAACTCTCAGCGACCCCGTGGACTGCAGCCTTCCAGGCTCCTCCATCCATGGGATTTTCCAGGCAAGACTACTGGAGTGGGTTACCATTGCCTTCTCGGTCACATACAGTCTAAGTGGCTTTCAAGCTTGCGCCTCCTTTCTGAACTTCAGATCTGATTATTTGGCCACTTGTTCAACGTCTCCATTTGTATATCTTATAGTTACATCACACTACATTTTCATGGATCTCTTTATCTTCCCTCCAGACCTGATCTCCTCCAGAGCTTCACAGCTTTGTAAACGTGCTACCACCAACTTCCCAAACAACAGTCTAGAAATACCAAATGCTGTAAAATGTTGATTATATCTGCGTATTTCTCCCCACTTCCATTGCCATTACACAGATCTGGGCCACTTGCTTTCCTAGACTACTACAGCAGACTCTTGGCTGGCCTTTCTTTTTCTGATCTTTCTCTATACTTACCCTCCCTTCTCAAGTTTATTCCATACTCTATACTCAGAGTGGTCTCACAAAAATACTTGATCATACCACTCCTCTACTTAAAAACTTCAATGGCTTCCTACTGGCTTTGGATAAAGCTTTTTTAACAGGGCTATGAGGCTTTCATGATTTGACCTTTGTGTTTCCAGCATTATCTTTAGTCACTTTCCCTTGTGTTCTATTTTCCAGCTAGCTAATGCCCTGGAATAGACTCTTTTCTGACATGTTCTCTTTAGCTTTGGCTCTTGCATGTACTGTTCCCTTTATCTCGAACACATTACTGTTTTCTCCAACCCAGGTAACACTTTTCCCCCTTTAGGGCTTATGTAATATATTATTTCTTCAGGAAAATGTTCTTGATTACAGATTAGGTAGGTTAGCCAATAATATGTTCCTGCTATTTTTCTATTATAATGCTTGTCGCACTCTATTGAATTACTCATTAATTTTTGTTTTCTCTATAAGTCTAAAGTGAAAGTGAAAGTGTTAGTCGCTCAATCATGTTCAACTCTTTGCAACCCCATGGACTGTAACCTGCCAGGTTCCTCTGTCCATGGGATTCTCCAGGCAAGAATAACAGAGTGGGTTGCCATTCCCTTCTCTAAGGGATCCTCCCAACTCAGGGACTGAACCTGGGTCTCCCACATTGTAGGCAAGTTCTTTACCATCTGAGCCCCCAGGGAAGCTTATAAGTGTAAGTTCCTGGCAAGAAAGAACTTTGTTCATGGCTGTAACCTCAGAACTTAGCAAAATATCTAAGGCAGATATTGAGTGCTCAGTAGAGATTTGTTGTGGAGAAGGCAATGGCACCCCACTCCAGTACTCCTGCCTGGAAAATCCCATGGATGGAGGAGCCAGGTGGGCTACAGTCCATGGGGTCGCTAAGAGTCGGACACGACTGAGCAACTTCACTTTCACTTTTCACTCTCACACATTGGAGAAGGAAATGGCAACCCACTCCAGTGTTCTTGCCTGGAGAATCCCAGGGACGGGGGAGCCTGGTGGGCTGCCGTCTGTGGGGTCGCACAGAGTCGGACACGACTGAAGTGACTTAGCAGCAGCAGCTCTCCCTATGATATAAAATTAATGGTATTCTTGGCTGACTTTCTATTTGGCTTTGTAATTTTTCTTTATTGCTTTTGATGAATGGGTAGTTTTTATATTCAGAAAAATAAATCTCTCTTCATTTTCAAGAAAAAGAGACTAATCAACACAGGGAAATTTTTATATAAGTGATTTTATACTCTCTACTTTTCTAATACAATTGTTATTTCTTAATGTGAACTAGCATTCTTGTAAAATATGCATCTGGATTATTGGGTGTTTGTCCATCCAAGCTACTGTTTCAATGTGAGCATGTTACTCTATCTCCAAAACAGGTGGATTAGTTATTTCCCATTAATTCTCAATGGACAATGAACACACATCTTGGCAGCTCTTTGACAGTTCCTTAAGGAAAGAAGAAAAGTCTAAATTTAGGCTCTCTCCCCAGGCTGTGGTTTTGTAACTCAAAGGAACTAGAGAATTTTCATTAGAAGAGACCTGTTTTTATCTTCTGAGGCTGGGGAGCTTTTGGCTTTCATCCTGAGAGACTAGTAAAGATTACAAAGTGGCTACAGCATCAAACTCCCCAGTTCTCTTCCAGCAACATTATCCCAGACACACAAGAATCCTACACAGGTCCTTGGGAGCCTGAAGGTGGTTTGAGCATGTTCTCTGAAGGGACGTTGCTTTTTTGTTACTGGACTTTGTAACACTGTGACATTTTATTGCAGCTAAAAGAAATAACCTACTTGGACTTGCAATCTACGTTGTTCATTTTTAATCTTTAATCTCTCCAAAAAATTGAAGATAGTTTCACCCCCTCTAAATCCTAGTTGCTGTCCCTCCTGCCTTTACTGTTGTATAACCCCATCTCTGTAGCACCTTATACTTGGTTCCTCATAGAAAATAGCTTAGGCCTTGTGCTCTCTTTCCTTTATGTCCTCTACCTTGTCAGGTCTTCTCAACTTTGTTCTTCACTCCAAGTCTCAATTATTAATTTAAATTATGAAATCGTAGTTTCTGAGTAAATACCCAAGCTCTTTATGCAGTGATTCAATTCTTAAAGGCATCCATGAAGCTTCTGGTTGATTGATCCTTGAACAACTGTGGTTTCCCCAGAGCCTGTAGGATGGGTATGTTTAGCTAAACTTACAAAATAAATAAACACATTCTAATTGCAAAAAGCTCAGGTATATGTAGCAAAAAAAATTTACTTGTGATTTTACCACCTACAAATAACACAATACTGCTAACACATTGATAAGTATAGTGAGAATAAATGACATATTGCCTTTGAGTGTTTTACACTCATTACTCTTCACCTATTTAATTTCACTCCTTTCTCGGAATCTGATTTCCATTTATAAACAATCATAAATTATTTCTGTCGTATACGTACTGCCTGGAAGATTTGAAAAAAAATTTTTTTAAATACTTCTGAATGAGCTGACGATCAAATTACTGGAAGTGTGGGCGTGCTCAGTCTCAGTTGTGCCCAACTCTTTACGACCCCGTGGACTGTAGCCCACCAGGCTCCTCTGTCCATGAACATTTTCAGGAAGAATACTGGAGTGGGTTGCCATTTCCTCCTCCAGGGGATGATCAAATCACTGGAAGTGATATAATGCAAAAGAAGTCATTTAAATAAGTTGTTCCAGTGGTAAAGTTGGACTTCTCTCCCACGTTGCCCCCAGTTGGGCATCCAAAACCGTATGTTCTGCATTCTGTATCTAATTCCATGTGTGGAGCACAGAGGATAAGGAATTTTATTCCTCAAAGTGTGGTTTGTGAGCCAATTACATTAGAAACTTTCCTCAGAGATTCTGATAGAGCTTTGCAATAAAGCCCCAAAATCTGTAGCTGTAATAAGCAATCCACATAGTTCTGCTGTTTACTAAATTTTGAGAGCTACTAATCTTAGTGCACTTGACCATTGCTACCCAGTGCCAGTCTTTCCCAAATGCTTCACTGTTTTCAAAATGACAGCAGCAAGGCATTTCACCACATCCCCGTTAGCGTAACACTACAGTATTGATTTTCACCAATTGTATAAAAACTGAAGATGTTTCTCTTCTCACTGTGTCTTCGTTTGTCTTCTCTCAAACTCACAATGGCCAGGAGCATCACTGGGATCTAACTCAGAATACACAGAATAATTCACATATATTATTGAATTTCAAGCTCTTCATTGGACACATGTCCCACTCAGTGTAATGGGTGTACAGGTTAATCCAACTAACCTTAACATTAAAGAAAGGCATAAGTATGTAAGATCTGCTGATTTTTTTTTAAACAACTCTTACACTAAAAAGGCAAAGAATCTGAACAATGCCAAAGAACTGCCAGTGGGTGTCACCAGTACACCATGTATTTGGAGAAGCAAGTGCTATTTTTGCTGGTACCTCTCAGAAATAACTGTGACTGACGGTCTTTTACCTTTGTAACATCCAATATTTTTTTTTCTTACCTTATAAATTATTGACTAATTCTGTACCAATTAGTTGTACCAGTTGGTAGGTTTGTTATCACGTTAAGCTTCAAGACAAGAACCTGGACTCAAATGATTAAAAATTTAGAGGCAGTTGATTAAATATGCAGATAGTCTGTGAAGCCACTTCTTGAAACAATTATATCGCCTTTTAATACTAATGATTTGTATAATTAATAGAAAAACAAGCTTAGAAGCATTAAAAAAGAAGTGAGACATTAAAGGGAATTGGGTTAAATGCCAAGAAGTAAGAATATAATTTGATCAGGACATGTTTACCCTTTAAGTCAGATCTAGCTGTTTTAATAATATGGTTTCCTTTTTAGCAAAGATGATGTATTAAATTGTACAACTGTTTTGGAAATTATGTGTTGGATCAGTGAGTGGTCTGAGGGCTAATTAAATACATTTTGCAAATTGTATACTTTTTCTTCCAATTAAAAATCTTAATTACTCCAGTGAATTTTCTAATTTGAAGGTTTGTTGTGAAGTATAAGCAGTGAAGCGTAGATGTCCAGATCAAATGGGAACTGCTGTTGAGATCGCTGGGCTTAAAATAAAGCTATTTTTAGTTAATTATAAAATTATGAAATTTCCCTAGCAACTCTGACCGCCAAATAAGTTTTTAAGATGCTTTTTTCCTCCAGGTCATGGATTCTTCTCTGCTATGAACACAAATTTTGTGTCAGTTCAGGTCTTTCCATTGTGTGATAGCAGAAAAGAAACTTAAACTCTTTATGTATCTGTTTTGTTAGCAGTATTATAGGGCCAATCAAACAATATCAGGAGTAGTTATTATTTTGAAGGGCTAAGTTTCAGGCACTATCCAGGCTCTTTGCATGGTTTACCTCATTTAATCATTGATAAAAGCCCCGACAGGAAGTTGTGCTATTCTGATATCAGAGAAGGGAAAACAGAAAAGTAAGCATTGTAGCTTGCTTTCAAATCATGAGTGTCTAACTCAAAGGCCTAAGATCTTTTTCCAAAGGACTCTCTCCTTTCATTAGATAAGCTTCCTAAGGCTCAAGTATTGCCCAGGTATTGAACCGAATATGTTCCATGGCTTGATGAAGGGGCTGGCAGTGTGAGTGCCAATGATGTCAAAGAACAGTGCTCCTTCCTGAACAGAAAAGATCTGCCAACCTCTCCAGGGCTCCTTGAACGGGGCTCTGTCTATGCCTTTCCATAGGATTGAATCTAGTTATTTACTCTTTGGAGCCTATGTAATCAGAGTCACTGTAGAATAGTAACGTTTACTGTTTAAGGTTAGTCCCTTATTGTCAAAGGCAGGAAAATGAAGAAGAGATTTTCAGTCTTAATTTACAAATGGAAAAATCATGGTGAATACAAACAGTAGCCTCAAGGCCATCTCATGAATCTGGATTTAACTCTGGGATTGGCCAGTTCTTCTCATGTTGGACCCTGGACACTACTTGTTTAGGTTTATTATAGAGATATTTTTCTGAAGATTACTTTTGTAACTCTGGTTTTCACTGGGTTATCATTAACTATGTAGTCTAATTTTATCCCAATCTCAGCACGATACAATTATATCTGTGGATAAACATTATGGGTGAATAAAAACAGCAATTGTAAAATGATTTAAAATAGGTTAAATGATTAAGAAACTGAGGTTCTGGACTCGTAGGGGTAGGTATGGGCATTTAAAGATGTTGATGGTATAATTTGTTTTCTATTTCTTCATATGTCAGGGTTTTTGTTTGTCCAAGATTTTGATAACACTAATCTATTTTGCAATTGCTTATGTGTGCTGCTTTTCAACCGCTATTTAATGGTCAAATCTCTGTCTATCTAGCTATACAACTATGTATATATGTCTTTCGTTATTTAAAACCAGAGTACAAGACCTTTGTGTAAAAGATCCATCGCTGTGTGTTTTGGTTAGAAGGCACATTCTGGAGGCAGTATGTACGTGGCAGACAGGGGATGGGAGGGAAAAGTGCTTTTGTTACAGAAATACAGTGGGTTCAAGTCTACTTAATAGCTCTGTGATTTTAGCACATATAACTTCTCTGCACTTCACATTCCTTATACAAAAGGAATGACCATACAGACTGAGACATAACATATGTCAAACATGAGGACTAGGGCCCGGAACAAAATAACAATAAATGCTAACTTACAAATCATTTCCTTTCTCCTTTTTCTATGTGAACATAATTATTTAATACATTTTGGTTGAGAGGATAAATAACTGCTACTGTATGAATAACTTTTAAGCCTACTTATAATAATGTCCATCCTTATCCTAATCTTTCCATGCCTACCTTCCAAATGGTTGTAGATGTGAGCCTGTTGTCTCCCAAATCTCTCTGGGTTCTACTTTTGCTGACTACTTCATTTGTTTTTGGTAGGTTCCCGTGCCATCAAATATGTACTCCCCTAAAAGTAGACTTTTTTTTTTCATTACCCAAGGCTTCTTCACTTATTCACCATCTTATTGTACTTCAAAGCACAACTTGACATGTACCTTTTTGATGAACTCTTCCAAGAGAAAAACATTAGATTCACACAGCATGCAGTTCTCTCAAAATTTTACATTTCTGAGAACATGTTGAAGGGGCTTTGTAAAATCAGCATGTGTTTGAAACAGACTACACGGTCCTCATGAGCAGGGAAAGCATTGCATATATTACTGTCTATTTTCTTGATGCTCCTGAAGCATTCAAAGGAAGCACTCACATATTTGCTGATTTGAATAACAGACACATTTCCAACCAAACCATATCAGAAAGAAAGGGTATAAAATAATCCTTCTTCAGAATTTTAGAAAAAAAAACTGGTCATTTTCTTCTGCCTTCACCTTCACCAGTACCTCTCCTTTGGAGAAATAGGAAAATAATTTTAAGCCCATCTGCACTTAAGAAAAATATCCAAGTTGTTTTTTGATTATGATTATTTTATGTATTCTCAATTAATCTATTTAGCACTTTTAATCATCTCCTATATCTTAGATACTGTTCTCGGTGCCAAAGAAATGTAACATAAAAAGAAAACAGGTTCCTGTCCTCAAAGAACTCATGAAAAATTACCAGGACAAACCCAGTACAAAAATATGGTTATATAATAGATAACTGAAAAACACACATGTACCCCAATGTTCACTGCAGCATTATTTACAATAGCCAGGACATGGAAGCAACCTAGATGTCTACTGATAGATGAATGAATGAAAGAAATAGTGGTATATATTTCAAATCTTAAAAGATGATGCTGTGAACGTGCTACACTTAATATGCCAGCAAATTTGGAAAACTCAGCAGTGGCCACAGGCCTGGAAAAGGTCAGTTTTCATTCCAATCCCAAAGAAAGGCAATGCCAAAGAATATTCAAATGACTGCACAATTGCACTCATCTCCCATGCTAGCAAAGTAATGCTCAAAATTCTCCAAGCCAGGCTTCAACAGTACGTGAACCATGAAATTTCAGATGTTCAAGCTGGATTTAGAAAAGGCAGAGGAACTAGAGATCAAATTGCCAACATGCTCTGGATCATTGAAAAAGCAAGAGAGTTCTAGAAAAACATCTACTTCTGCTTTATTGACTATGCCAAAGCCTTTGACTGTGTGGATCACAATAAACTGTGGAAAATTCTTAAAGAGATCAGAATATCAGACCACCTGACCTGCCTCCTGAGAAATCTGTATGCAGGTCAAGAAGCAACAGTTAGAACTGGACTTGGAACAAGAGACTGGTTCCAAATCAGGAAAGGAGTACATCAAGGCTATATATTGTCACACTGCTTATTTAGCTTATGTGCAGAGTACATCATGCGAAATGCTGGACTGGATGAAGTACAAACTGGAATCAAGACTGCTGGGAGAAAAATTAATAACCTCAGATATGCAGATGACACCACCCTGATGGCAGAAAGTGAAGGGGAACTAAAGAGTTTCTTGATGAAATTTGAAAGAGGAGAGTGAAAAAGTTGCCTTAAAACTCAACATTCAGAAAACTAAGATCATGGCATCCAGTGCCATCACTTCATGGCAAATAGATGGGGAAACTGTGGAGACAGTGACAGACTATTTTTTTGAGCTTCAAAATCAATGCAGATGGTGACTGCAGCCATGAAATTAAAAGACACTTGCTCCTTGGAAGAAAAGCTATGACCAACTAGAAATACCATATTAAAAAGCAGACATTACTTTCCCAACAAAGGTCCATCTAGTCAGAGCAATGTTTTTTCCAGTAGTCATGTATGGATGTGAGAGTTGGACTATAAAGAAAGCTGAGCACTGAAGAATTGATGCTTTTAAATTGTGGTGTTGGAAAAGACTCTTGAGAGTCCGTTGGACTGCAAGGAGATCCAACCAGTCCATCCTGAAGGAGATCAGTCCTGAATATTCATTGGAATGACTGATGTTGAAGCTGAAACTCCAGTATTTTGGCCACCTGATGCAAAGAACTGACTCATTTGAAAAGACTCTGATGCTGGGAAAGACTGAAGGGGATAGGAGAAAGCAGCAACAGGATGAGATGGCTAGATGGTATTACCGACTTGATGGACATGAGTGTGAGTAAGCTCTGGGACTTGGTGATGGACAGGGAAGCCTGGCGTGCTACAGTCCATGGGGTGGCAAAGAGTTGGACATGTCTGAGTGACTGAACTGAACTGATATATACTGGAATATTACTCAGCCAAAAAAAGGAATGAATTTGAGTCAGTTCTAGTTAAGTGGATGAAACTAGAGCCTGTTGTACAGAGTGAAGTCAGAAAGAGAAAAATGAATATTGTATATTAACATATAAATATACAATCTAGAAAATGGTACTTATTAACTATTTGCAGGGCAGGAATAGAGACTCAGACGTAAAGAACGGACTTATGGACACAGTGGGGGAAGGAAAGGGCAGAGTGAATTGAGTGAATAGCATTGAAATATATACATTACCATGTGTAAGATATTAATAGATAGCTAATGGGAAGTTGCTATATAGTGCAGGGAGCTCAGCCTGGTGCTCTGTGACAACCTAGAGGGTTGGGATGGGGTGGGAGGTGGAAGGGAAGTTCAGAAAGGCAGGAATGTGTATATACCTACGGCTGATTCATGTTGATGTGTGGCAGAAACCAACACAACATTGTAAAGCAATGATCCTCTGATTAAAATAAATAATTACTTTTAAAATATGGTTATATTATTCATTGGGCACAAAAAAGAATGAAATTGCATCATTTTCAGTGATGTGGATGAACCTAGAGTCTGTCATACAGAGAGAAGTAAGTCAGAAAGAGAAAAACAAATATATATTAACACATACATATGGAATCTAGAAAAATAGTACTGATGAACCTATTTGCAGGGCAGGAATAGAAATGCAGATATAGAGAACAAACTTGTGGACATGGTGGGGAAGGAGAGAGTGGGACAGATTGAGAGAGTAGCATTGACATATTCAGGATTATATGCAAAATAGACAGCTAGTGGGAAGATGCTAGTGGGAGATCATCTTGGTGCTCTGTAATGAGCTAGGAGAGTGGGGTGGGAAGGAGGTCCAAGAAGGAGGGGTTATATGTATACACATAATTGATTCACTTGGTTGTATAGCAGAAACTAACACAACATTTGCACTCATCTCACACGCTAGTAAAGTAATGCTCAAAATTCTCCAAGCCAGGCCTCAGCAATACGTGAACTGTGAACTTCCAGATGTTCAAGCTGGTTTTAGAAAAGGCAGAGGAACCAGAGATCAAATTGCCAATATCCGCTGGATCATGGAAAAAGCAAGAGAGTTCTAGAAAAACATCTATTTCTGCTTTATTGACTATGCCAAAGCCTTTGACTGTGTGAATCACAATAAACTGTGGAAAATTCTGAAAGAGATGGGAATACCAGACCATCTGATCTGCCTATTGAGAAACCTATATGCAGGTCAGGAAGCAACAGTTAGAACTGGACATGGACAAGAGACTAGTTCCAAATAGGGAGAGGAGTATCTCAAGGCTGTATATTGTCACCCTGCTTATTTAATTTATATGCAGAGTACATCATGAGAAACACTGGGCTGGAAGAAGCACAAGCTGGAATCAAGATTGCTGGGAGAAATATCAATAACCTCAGATACACAGATGACACCACCCTTATGACAGAAAGTGAAGAGGAATTGAAGAGCCTCTTGTTGAAAGTGAAAGAAGAGAGAGAGTTGGCTTAAACCTCAACATTCAGAAAACTAAGATCATGGCATCTGGTCCCACCACTTCATAGGAAATATATGGGAAACAGTGGAAACAGTGTCAGACTTTATTTTTTGGGCTCCAAAATCACTGCAGATGGTGACTGCAGCCATGAAATTAAAAGACGCTTACTCCTTGGAAGGAAAGTTATGACGCATCTAGATAGCATATTCAAAAGCAGAGACATTACTTTGCCAACAAAGGTCTGTCTAGTCAAGGCTATGGTTTTTCCTGTGGTCATGTATGGATGTGAGAGTTGGACTGTGAAGAAAGCTGAGCGCTGAAGAATTGATGCTTTTAAACTGTGGTGTTGGAGAAGACTCTTGAGAGTCCCTTGAACTGCAAGGAGATCCAACCAGTCCATTCTAAAGGAGATTGGTCCTGGGTGTTCTTTGGAAGGAATGATACTAAAGCTGAAATTCCAGTACTTTGGCTACCTCGTGCAAAGAGTTGACCCATTGGAAAAGACTCTGATGCTGGGAAGGATTGGGGGCAGGAGGAGAAGGGGCCAACAGAGGATGAGATGGCTGGATGGCATCACCGACTTGATGGACGTGAGTTTGAGTGAACTCTGGGAGTTGGTGATGGACAGGGAAGCCTGGCGTGCTGTGATTCATGGGGTCACAAAGAGTCGGACACGACTGAGTGACTGAACTGAACTGAACTGTACACAACATTATAAAGCAATCATATTTCAATAATTTTTTTACAGAGAGTCAGAATTTAAAAAATAATTTGTGTTTATTCAATAAAAAGCATTTGTGTGGCATAAAAAATATGGTTGGTGCAGTGCTAGAACTCAGAAGTATAATGAGAACACCCCAAATGGACAAGTTAAACCTAATTTCGGCTGCCAAAGGCGTGTTCTGAGATATTCTTATTCCACAGCTTGCCGGTGATAATTTTGATTCAGTGGGCCCATAGCCTTTCTCTTACCATGAGTTCTTTTTCCTACCGAATTGACTCCATAAAACCAGGACACCTGTATATTCCATTTGGAAATAGATTATCTATTTATCTATTCTATTCATAAGCCTTCTCTATGCTATACATGAAATTACTTTCATGGCAATAGTGATAATATGGATTTTCTCTTATGGCAATAGTGATAATATATAATATATTTCTATTCTTTTATTCCACTATAAAATCATCAAGAATTTAGACAAGGTCTATTCTGACTGTCAACATCTGAAAGGATAAGAGCATGTTGCATTTCTATATCATTTGGTACTTCTCCAGGCATTTCTGTGGAGGCCTGTGCCTTGAGAGTAACACTACTCAGGAAAGATGTGCCGTGTTTACAACAGAATATAATAGGCAGACTCTTTGGCAAATGCCATATGTAGCAATTCTTCCCACACAAAAGCAGTCCAAAATGTGTAAGTAATTCTTGTCATGTCAGAAAGTGCAAATGTTCTTCAGGTATGGTTGGTTGATTTTATAAATGAGTTTTTCCACTTTCCATAGTTACGTCAACAGACATTTCATTAAATTATATTTAAAGATTTGACAAGACAGGTCCTGTGGAAAGCATGTTAGCTTGAATTTCACCATCTCATCACATCACACTGTGACTGGTTTAAGTGTGGTAGAGCCTGAAAGGGTGGGCTTAATCAGCATGAACATTTGCAGAAAGTAATGAAATTTAATAATAAATAATTCCAAGAGACCTCGTTAAGCTGGAACATTATTATCAAACTGAATATACATGTTGACAGCTATGCCAATAAATTTGAGAGCTGTGAACATTTACCACATAAAATAATGAAAGTCCTTTAAAAGGCTCTGCTGTTCTTGTTCTAGGAAAAGGATTACTCCCAGACTTTGTTTTCTTTCTTTGTCAAAAAGAGAAAAATGAAGGGGAAAAAAAATCTTCTGGGCTTGCTGTCAGAGACATGCCTGCAAGGAAATGCAGTAGGTTTAAAAGAACTGTAAGAAAAAAAAATTCTAAAGAAATTATTATATTATCTCTGTTATCAAAATTAAGACTGCAGATCTAGCTGACCACAGCAATTTCCTTGAGGTTTTACATCTTATCAAATTGATATAATGCTTTTGGATTTTTGTTATGAATAGGAATATAAGAAGATTACTTAATCCCTAGATCTTGATTCTGAATGCAGAATTGAACACAAACTCATTATAGTTGCTGCATTGAATTTAATAAAATTATGAGCCAATAATTAAATACTATGCTTCGAACAGATTATGTTATTTTGCAATTACCAATAGTTTTTACAAAAGATAAAGGAAGCTGACAAGCTCTGTTAGATTTGTTTAGAATCCCTTGTTACAGAACATGGATACATTTTGACATTAAATTGTCTTGGATATAAAAATACCTAGTATGAAACTTCACATAGAGACCTGCCAGCATAGGTGATTACAAGTTAGCTACAACTGGAAGAGAATCAAATATATTGCAGAGGATATTGTATAGTAAATGAATTGGTCCAAATGATATTAATTTTAGGCATAATTGCACAAACATTAACATCATTGAAGATATATAATCCTCTTAAAAGATTTTTTTTTTTTTAAATATCTGCACAAAGTGTTTCTGGGACTTTAACAGATTTTCATTTTACTCTACTAGATCTCATAAATAGAAGTGAAAGAATGAGAATGAATGACCTTTCTTTGATTTTTGTGTTTTCCCATAAACACATTAGATTATGGAAGACCTCAGCACCTATTTTCCAATTGTAGTCCTCAGCAAAATGAAAGAAACCTGGCTTGAATTCTCTGAAAAACAATTATTTAAAATGCCTGTACTGTGTTTCTGATTCAGAAGATCTTGTAACCACTGCAGGGAAGTTCTATGCTAAAAGCCATAGACTAAAACTATTTTCTCCTAGTTTCTGTACGACAATCAAATATCTGAATCTGAGGGCTGCTGCTGCTGCTGCTGCTAAGTCGCTTCAGTTGTGTCTGACTCTGTGCAACCCCATAGATGGCAGCCCACCAGGCTCCGCCGTCCCTGGGATTCTCCAGGCAAGAACACTGGAATGGGTTGCCGTTTCCTTCCCCAGTGCATGTAAGTGAAAAGTGAAAGTGAAGTGCTCAGTAGTGTGTGACTCTAAGCGACCCCATGGACTGCAGCCTACCAGGCTCATCCGTCCATGAAGAGTACTGGAGTGGGTTGCCATTGCCTTCTCCATAAGACTGAGTAGTAAGGGAGAATTCAAAGGGAGGGAGGGCTTTTCCTTATCTCTGTGCATGCTCAGTTGTGACGATGTGTCCAACTCTCTAGCGACCCTGAGGACTGTTGCCTGCCAGGCTCCTCTGTCCATAGGATTCTCCAGGCAAGAATATTGGAGTGGGTTGCCATGCCTTCCTCCAGGAGATCTTTGCAACCCAGGGATCAAACCCACATCTTCTGCATCTCCTGCATTGGCAGGCAGATTCTTTACCACTGTGCCACCTGGGAAGCCCCCTATTTCTGCCCAGGTTCTGATAAAAATGCTAGTGCTTCCTGGATACCTGAATCTTCCATACCAGTTTATGTCTGTGTAAGCTCAGGGGTCAGCTGCTTCTGAAATGGTAGATATTTTAAGTTGTTTAAAGTGAAATTTATTCAAGTATTAACGTGAAAAATAACCATAACTTAAGTTCAGGAAGGTAAAGCTTGTGGGAAATGAGATCTGACAATAATTCCTTGAGTGTGTAAGAAGTAGAAATATTTCATACCCCTTCCCTGCAGCTTTAATTTCCATGGCAGACAACAACTCCCCCAACCCCTGGAATTATAAATAACATTTGATCATATTTTCTTCATGCTATTTTTTTAAGAAATAAAACATTTTAGCCTCCCCTTTGTTCTCCCCTAAGGTAATCACATTCACAAATTTTATGTGTATTTTTTATACTTTCACTACTATGTAACTATCCATTAACAAGATACATTTTATTTTCGTGTGTTTGAAAAATTACATAATGCTATCATCCTATACATATTGTTCTATAACTTGCTTTTGAAAAGTAAATAAACATTAAATTTTGAGATCTATTTGTGTTGATTTACTTATTGTTCTATTATTCTGTCTAGCTGAGTATGCATTTAACTTTTGCTGCTTTTTACAGTTATACCAAAATCTGTCAATTTCTGTACATGTTATTTTGGGGGATTCTTTTCAAAGTTTTCATCATTACAAATAAAACTACAAAAAATTCTAAATTATGTGTTCTTATAAAAGTTTTGTTTGTGTTGTTAATGTTCTTGTTAGAGTATATACCTAGGGATTGAATTGGTAGATTTCAGATTTTGTACCTTTCCTACATTAAAAGATACTTTGAAAATGCTTTCATAATTGGTCCTAATGCTTTATACCCCTGTTGTAATGAGCCAAAGCTACCTAATCCTCATCAACACTAGGTGTTATAACTTTTTTGCCAGTCTGGTATGAAATAGTATTTTGAAAATATTAATGTGTGTGGATATCTTCCCACAGGATTGTGTTAACTGACAATGGAAATTTACTTTTCTGGTATTCGTTCAAATCCTTTCCACATTTTACTATATTATTGCGTTTTCATCATATATGAGTTCTATAATTTTTTTGATTCTGTTTCCTGGGATACGTGTTTCAGATGTCTTCTTCCAGTGTGTGTCTTGTCCTTATATTCTGTTGTTGATATCCCTTATGAACAGAGATTTAAATTTTGATCCAAATTACTCCATCTATTCCTTTATAACTCTTATTTTTTTGCCATCCTAAGTCCACAAATATTTCCTATTTTTATTCTTTATTTGTAAGTTTTAATATCCTTGGAATTATGTCTCTGTATATTGTTTGGCTAACAGTCTGATTTTATTTTTATTACTATTATTTAATATATGAAGCTAATGTCCAAATTCTCATTTTGGAATAGTTTGTCCTTTGATGATGTGTTTTAATACCCTGTTTACAACTTCTAAGTTCATCTATATTTATACTTCTGTTTCTGGGATTCCTATTCATTTCTATTGATTAAAATGTCTTTTTCTACTCTATAAACACATTGTATTCATTACCGTGGCTTTATATAAAAACATTTATTTCTGGTGGAGGAAGACCTCTCTGTTCTGTGATTTTTTCCCCCAAATATATTTGGCTAGCCTCAGAGCTTTATTTCTCTATATGGATTTAAGAATCAGTTTGTTAAGGCATAGGAAAAATCCTATTATGCTTTTGATTGGAACTGCATTGAATTTATAATGCCCAAGAAGTTTTTTATTTTGTCTACATAATACTAACATGTTCAAATGAAGAGTTGATGCTGTACTCCAGACTTTAATGCCAAGACACAAATAGTATGTATACATCACTTCCAAATCTAACTCAAGAGATGTGAACCTGTGTTGGAAGTACTTTAGAAAGAAGAGCAGGTGGTTTTTAAAATAGGAAAGAATTTGGAGAGGATCCAATTTTAAAAACAGAAATAGAAAATGAGCAAAAAAATATAACCATGGCAGGGAATGAAATGACATCTTATCAGGTATGAGGATGGGGCCAAGAAGATACACGGAGGGAGTTGCACAAGAATGCTAGTTGCAGTGTTTGATTCTTCAATGTCCTGAAATTGGAAGCTTGTCGAATGTATTTCAATGTGGTAACCATTTCCCGCAAATAACAAATAAATTAGTTTCAAAAACCACTGCCAAGTTCAAGCTCTAGAATCTGCCAGTTTAAATGGTCTGTGCCAATGCATTCTTGTATACCCCACTTCCCTCTGCCAGCTTCATTGCTGATTGGATACTGATGGATGGCACTTCTCTGTTCCAAAGCAGTACTTTATAAATAACAATGCTGTGATCTACAGCACAATAGCAATGCCTATTTTTGCAGCGATTGGACTGGCTGAAAACAAATGATTTCCCTAACAGTGGGACTTTGAATGGATTCTGGTCTCTGGATCCATCTTTACTAAATGTGTTGACAAGGTATTAAAACAAGATGTATATGTTTTTATGAATGTTAACATTTTTAGGCCCAGAGAAAATTTACTATTTAAATGCACTTGTGCTAATGTAAGTAAAAAAAAAAAAAAAAAAACTAAACTAAATAAAACAAACTGGTATTGGTACCAGGGGAAAAGTCAGGCACACAGCACATATTTGTTAGATAAACATTACCATGTGATGTTAACTACTGTCAGTACCTTATGTCCCTAGTGTTTTTCTTTATTATTATATCTGAAGAATATATTTTTTCATAGACTTGTTTAAAAAAGATGCCTTGATAAGATTGACAATATTTGGGTGAGAAAAACTTAACTGTCAAAAATACGACCAAAATATAAAAGTTACCATAATTTTAAGATTGTCTACTTACAGGGATATGGTCATTACTAAACATGATGACATTAAATGTAAGTCAAGAATTTACATCAGCTAATTAAGGATTCTGTAATAAGAAAGCCAGGTGGCTAGCTAGATTAAAAAGACTCAAGAAATAAATTCCACAAGAATTTTATAATGGAGATTGTTAAGAATTGTAGACTAAGGTAATTACTAGAACTGCAAGGGGTTACATTATCATTTTGTCAAATTCTTCCAGTTTACCCATGAGAACCCCAAGTACCAGTTATTCTTTAATTCAAAAATTACAGGCAAGATCATTTTAGTGCCATGGCGCACAATTCCCTCTCCTGTCATGAGTGAGACCTCCTTTCTGTACACATGGAAGCCCTAAACTCCACCCTACCGAATTATATAGCTTATATGTGGAATCTGTAAAGAGGATACAAATGAACTTATTTGTATTTACCAAACAGAAGTAGAGTCACAGATGTAGAAAACAAATTTATGGGTACCAGGGAGTAAGAGGGATAAATTGGGAGATTGGGATTGACATAAATATACTACTATATATAAAATAGATAACTAACAAGGACCTACTGTATAGCCTAGGGTGCTCTACTCAATATCCTGTAATGAACCAAATGGAAAAAGAATCTAAAAAAAAGAGTGGATATATGTATAACTGATTCACTTTGCTGTATACCTAAAACCAACAAAACATTGTAAATAAACTATATTCCCATAAAAATTTTAAAAAATAAAATGAAAAAAAAAATGGTTTGACTGTGTCATACTCTCTCTCTGCAGGCTTTTGCAAATATTCTTTTACTTTAGAATGCCATTTCCTCTACCATCTAATACATGTTGATAACCTCCCACTTTTACTTTGATAAAAATAGGAATTAGTAACATTTATGACATGCTTGAAAGTGAAGTGAAAGTGAAGTTGCTCAGTCATGTCCGACTCTTTGCGACCTCGTGGACTGTAGCCCACCAGGCTCCTCCGTCCATGGGATTCTCCAGGCAAGAATACTGGAGTGAGTTGCCATTTCCTTCTCCATATGACATGCTTACTATAGCCAAATTTCCAAGCATATGACATCACTTGACTCATTAAATCCCCATATTGACCTATTGAAACATATAAATTATCATCCCCATTTGATAGATGGGGAAACCGAGAAACTGAAAACTTAAATATTAATAACTTGAGCAAGAACACAAAGTCAGTTTACCAGATTAAAGCTCAGGCAATATACCTCCAAGACAGTAAATTATAATCTATGTTACACCAGCACCACAGATTCAGCTCATACTTTACCTTCTCTTCAGACTCTTCTGTCCAGGAAATATCTCTTCCGAGCTCCCACAGGGACCACCATACATAGCAACTTCCAAGGTACATACAAGTAAATTTTACTTTTGCTCTCCCACTGTGGGGGCTTCCCTGGTGGCTCAGAAGGTAAAGAATCTGTCTGCAATGCAGGAAACCCGGGTTCAATCCTTGGGTCAGGATGATCCCCAGGAGAAGAGAATGGCAATCCACTCCAGTATCCTTGCCTGGAGAATTCCATGGACAGAGAAGCCTGGCAGGCTACAGTCCATGAGATCACAAAGAGTTGGACACGATGGAGCCACTAACTCTGAGTGATCTTCTTGAAGACAATGAACAGCATTTTATAGTACTAAGAGTTTAGACCTGGGATTAGACAGACCTGGATTTGATCCCATGTCTGTCACTTAAAATGTAAACTTGGCAAATTCCTTAATCTACTGGAGCTAGGTTTTATCATCTATAAATTGGGGACAATAATAATTGCTTCATCATAACATTATACTAGAAAGATTAAGTGTATTCAGCACATCATTGCTTAACATAGATTGTTAATAATTATTTCCTGTATCCTCTAAGTTTATTATCATAATTGTTGATGCAGATTTGTTGCATAAATTGGGCTATGAGGGACACAGATGAACCAGATTGTATTCTGAATTTACTGACTAGTGACACCCTTGTTTCTTGAACTGTGGACCTTAACCTTCAATATAGAGAGAATATCCCTCCCTTAGCTATGTTATCTTCAGCTTAGGGTCCTCCTGGCAATGCATTTGTCACCTTAGTTGATATATCAACTCAGGCTACCTGGGATATTATTTAGGTCACAGGAAATAGATATGTTTTTTTAATGCACTGATGTTTTCTGAACTGAAGGAAGGCTGGACATGGAGAGAATTGAGTCCTTTAAATAGCTCCTTGAAGCAGGGGGAAGGAGCTATTGTAGAGGGGCGATCTGAGCCACTGAGATGTTACATGACCTTCAAGGTATTATTCTACTTTTGCCCTAGAAAAAAGGAAAACAAAACTACAAAACTTTTGGTTCCCTTCATCCATCGCCCCTAGTGTGACTGTGTGTGTGTCTGTATGTGTTGAGATGTGCCCACACATCACCTTTGTCAAATAAGGTTTGGGGGAGCCAGCTTAGCCCTGCGGTGGGAGGTAAGAGTCAGTTCTGAAGTTTTGCCTTTAAAAATATGGCTTTTAGTGATAAAATTGGAACTTATATAAACAAACTTGTGAGAAAGCAAGCCAAAAAGGAATGCTTGCGTGTGTGCTCAATCGTGTCTGACTCTCTTCTTAAAAGAATGAAGCTGTTAATGAGAAAACCCATTATGGATCCAGTGTCAAAGCGCAAGGTACTCACCAGCATTCTCGGCATCAGGGTCCCAGTGTACTTCTGAAGTTGTGATGAATTCCATGGTGTGATTAGGCACCTAGAAAACTGAGGCACCTCCAGTGGGGTTTTCTGAGTGTATCGAGTGAGGTTCCATTAGTTAGGAAAAGATTCTGTCAGATTAAAGTATGATGTTAGCTTGTCGAAGGAGTGGCACTTATAAATCTCCACGACTGATGTACAGTAGTCCCCTGTTATCCGTGGTTTTGCTGTCTGTGTTTTTCAGTTACCCAGGATCAACCCTGATCCAAAAATATTAAATGGGAAATTCTAGAAATTAGCAATTGGCAAATTTTAAAGGGAGCCACATTCTGAGTAGCTCCTGTGCCAAAATCTGGTGATGATCCCTCTAGGTCCCGCCCCAAATGTGAATCATCGCTTTGGAAAAAATAACTCAGCTGGTTATCAGAGCGGCTGTGGGAGTGTCACAGTGCTTGCTGCAAATAAGTCTTATTTTACTTAATAATGGTCCCAAGACACAAGAGGAGTGACGCTGGCAATTTGGATATGCCAAAGACAAGTTGTAAAGTGCTTCCTTTAAGTGAGATGGGCAAGTTCTCGACTTAATAGGGAAAGAAAAACATTGTATGCTGAGGTTGCTGAGACTTACAGTAAGAATGAATCTTCCATCTGTGAAATTGTAAAGAAGGAAATAGAAATTTGTGCTAGTTTTCTTGTTGCACTTTAAACTGCAAAAATTATAGCCACTGTGTGTGATGAATGCTTAGTTAAGATGGAAAAAGATGTTACATTGGTACAGTAAGATATTTTGAAAGAGAGAGGGAGGTCATATTCACACAACTATCATTAGTCTCTTGTTAAAATTGTTATATGTTATTTATTAGTTATTATTGTTAATCTCTTACTGCACCTGGTTTACAAAATAAGCTTTGTCATAGGTATGTATGTACACAGAAAAAAACCAGTATACTGGTATATATAGGTTCGGTACTATCCAGGCTTTTAGGCATCCACTGGGGGGTTAGGAATATATCCCCTGCGGTTAAAGGGCACTACGGCCTTCTCCACTTATCCCCCAGAATAACCCTTTAAAATGGGAATATAGCCTATCATGCCTTTGTTTGGACCTCTGCAATGGCTTTTTGTTGTTTCATGCACTATGATGCACTCGAAAGTCATGCTATGGCCTTCAAGGTCCTCCATGATCCAGACTGTGCTTTCCTTTGCAAGGTCATTCACTCCTCCTCTGTGTATGCCTACAGACCCAGGGGCCTCTTAAATTTCCTGAGGGTACCCAGTCTTTTCCCACATTAGGGCTGTTCCCTCCCTTCTTTAAGGAATCCTTTTAAATGTCCTCTTAGAGAGGTCTTCCCTAACTACCTTTCCCTTCTACAGCCTATTCTGTATCATTTGCCCTATTCATATCTTCATAAAACAATTGATAATTTGAATTATGGGTTTTTGTTAGTTTGTCTATTCTTGTGTGGGCTTCCCTGGTTCGCTCAATGGTAAATAATCCACCTGCAATGCAGGAGTTGCAGGAGGTGTGTGTTTGATTCCTGGGTTGGGAAGATCCTCTGGAGGAGGGCATGGCAACCCATTCCAGTATTCTTGCCTAGAGAATCCCATGGAAGGAGGCGCCTGGTGAGATATAGTCCATAGGGTCACAAAAAGTCAGACACGACTGCAGCTTAGCATGTAAGCTATACTTGTATATGGTCCCCCAAGGTCCCCCAAGAGGGACCTTTATCTGCCTGTTTATCACTGTATGGCCAACACAGCTTACTATATAGACTATAATGTGTGGGTAGGTGTTCAGTAGCATTTACTGACTGAAGAATGAGTGAATAATTAGTTCTAGTCTCATCTCGTGGAGATCTATTAGATGATCACCTTTTTCTCTTTGCTCTGGTGAGTGCCTGAAGTCAGTTTTGAGGAGGGACTCCAAGTAGCAGTATATCTGAATTCTAGCGAATTAGAGACTAGTAGAATGGCTAATCGGAGAAGGCAATGGCACCCCACTCCAGTACTCTTGCCTGGAAAATCCCATGGATGGAGGAGCCTGGTAGGCTGCAGTCCATGGGGTCGCTGAGGGTCGGACACGACTGAGCGATTCACTTTCACTTTTCACTTTCATGCATTGGAGAAGGAAATGGCAACCCACTCCAGTGTCTTGCCTGGAGAATCCCAGGGATGGGGCAGCCTGGTGGGCTGCCGTCTATGGGGTTGCACAGAGTCGGACACGACTGAAGTGACTTAGCAGCAGCAGCAGCAGAATGGCTAAAATGTATTTGTCATGTGCATGGCACTCTGAGGGATGCAAAGTTGAGCTAGGTGTGATCTGATCCTGCCACATGTTACAATTTAGGGTATGGGCATGTTCCTCTGAATATATGAGTCTAGTGTGAGTGAGGCAGACAGGTCAGCACCATGTGTTAAGTGCAATTGTGCTACTATGTTCTAAGTGCTATGGGGGAATGTAGGTAATACTTGGATTTTTAAAACAACACTTTGAAGGCAGTGAGTCTATAGTCTTTCTAATTTAAACTGTTCTGTATAAGCAATGGGCTTTCTGCATCTTTAAGTCTATATACCATTGCAAAAATTGAGTGGGACTGGTAAACTCATCTCTATGTCATTCCCTTATTAAGTCAGAAAACATTCTTTGATCTCCCACACAGGAACAGTCACTGTGCCTGGTGTGTTAGGCACCAGGGACATTGCTGTGAATAAAAGAGACTAACCCCCTGCTCTCACAATGCCCTTTCATTTGTGTGCGAAACACAGATACTAAATAAGAACCATAATGTCAGATTTTGAAAAATATAATGACAGAGGAGAGTGATGATATGCAGAACCACTGGGGGAACTGGAGGTTAGTCACTTTAGGTAGGCTGATAAGGAGAGGCCTCCCCAAACATGTGGTGTTTGACCCGAGGCTTGAGGGATGAGCAGGAGCTGCTCCTAGGAGAGCTTAGCGGAAGAGCCTTCCATTCAGAGGGGGGCAGAAGTAAGACCCCTGAGGTGGGACAGGGCTATGTGTGAAGAACAGGGAAGCCAGCATAGCTGAGCCTAGTGGGGAGGAGAATGAGAAGGGTCACAAAGATAGAACATGTAAGATCGTATGGGCTGTGCACAAGAGTTAGAATTTGATTCTAAGAAAGAACAAGGGGAAGTCATTGAGGTTCTGTAAGTACAAGATTGACAGAATCTGATTTATATTTTCAAAGGATCATTGCTGTAAAAAGAAGGGGTTTTAAAGGGAGCATGAGTAAAATAAATGACTTAATGATCTTTGAGATTACTACAACACATGTGTTTCCATTTATGATAATACAGTTCAGCAGACGTGTGTTGAGTACCCTCTATGTGCCAAGCACTGTGCAGGAGTAACCAGTTGGTGCTGTTGGACTGCATCAACAGTATTACTGAAATTTTCTGCAGGGACACGATGGCCATATTTTTCAAAATTGATTTCTTCATTCATTTTCAATTTCCTTTTCATGATTAGCTAAATCCAAAGCAAATGTTTGGGGTCCTTTTAACCTACTCACCTCAAACCCTCTTTCTCTTTCTGAGCAGACCTGTAATTTCCCAAAGTAGTGCGTGGCTCTGGCATATAGTACTTATCCTGAAGAAGCAGGTTCTGCTGGGGGTTCATGCTTGAGTCCATTTTTCTTATCTTCCTCAAATGGCCGAAGTTAACTGATTTGAAAGGGCCTCATTTTAAATTACATTCATTCAGTGAAAACAGAAATTAACACTTAGAGACATCTATATGCTAATGATTGTAGCTCAGGGAATTCACTTCTAACCTTTTCAAAAGGCACTGGTAAAGAGCCATTTCACTTGAAAGCAACTTAGTAAAACTGGTACATTAATTAAATACCGTAAAATTTCTTTAAAAATCTTTATTCCATTTATCATTTATGCTATTTTTTTTCTTTTTTATGTGAGTTACCTTGGCTCAGATTGTGCCTTCTAGAACATATTATTTAGCAGATTATTTGACATGAATAATGCAAAATCCAGAGCAATAATGTAATGCCATGAGTTTGGAAGATAGTAAAAGAACAAAAGACAAACAAAGGAAATCTGTTCATCAAGACCACTGTTAGCTTTGAGCAAAATTTTTCTTTTAAAGTGCCATTTGTTTAGTCGGTGAAGCCCTGAGTGAGGGCACAAGCCCAGTCTTGGTGGATGAAGCTGGGGTGCAAAGCTTCACTTGCCCCTTCAGTGCCAAGCACCTGCACAGCGAATAAATTACACAGATGTATATTGCATCCTTTAGGGCTCTATGTCTCATCTCTGCATCTTACTTATTTGTGTTTACTTAGCTTTATCTGTGATTTCAGGTCTTTGTATTATCAGGGACACACAGGGCTTTTCCCTAGTCTACCTGTATCCTGAAGAGTAAAATCTGCTCAGGATTATGGAGTAGGATGAATTTTGTTGAACTGCATGAAGGGAGATCTTATACCTGAGCAGGGAAACCCTTCAAGGGGATAGATTAAGTCAAAGGGACTCTGGGTTGTTTTCACACCCAGCATTTTTTTTTTTCTATCTTCTGAATAAGTAAGCAATAGTTTAGAACATGGGGTTGTAAAGTCAGATTTGCTTGTAAATCTGAGTTCCACCTGTCATTTACGGGTTGTATAATGTTGAGCATGCTATTAAACTCCTGGAGATTTGGTTTTCTCATCTGTAAAGTGGGAACAATAATATCTACTGGGAGAATTAAATGAGGAAATACAAGTCAAGTGCTTGGTAAGATGCTAGGCACAGAGGAAGTGCTCAGTAGAGAGTACTGTTTGAAGTGCTGAGGATGAATTTAAAAAATAAACAAGTGGAAATATTGCTGCTTTTAGAAAATTGCTGCTCTAGAAAATGATCCCCAAATTAAGCTGAAATAAGGGCACTCAGATATCTAAGTTGGCAATGTCGTATGAAAGTGTTAGTCGCTCAGCTGTGTTTGACTCTTTGCGACCCCATGGACTGTGGCCCGCCAACTGTCCAGGCAAGAATACTGTAGTGGGTTGCCATTTCCTTCTCCAGGGGATCTTCTTGAACAAGGGATTGAACCCAGGTCTCCTGCACTGCAGGCAGATTTTTTACTGTCTGAGCCACCCGGGAAGCCCCTATGTTGTATGATTCTTTGGTTAAATATTCTTTTGTCATGTTTATCTCATACTTTATTTTTCCTTGACCCATGTCCTCAAAAGTAGCATTCTATAATTATCAAAAGGAATCATATCAATAAATTAGTCCATGGTATATTTATTACTCCTCATTTTAAACTGTGAAGTTGAGTATACTTTGACCTATATTTACACCCATGAAACCTTCAGCACAATCAAAATAATAAATATATCCATCACTCTTCAAAGTTTAATTGTGCATTTCTGCAATCTCTCTTTTTATCCTCCCATCCTCACCAGCACCAAGCCCCTTCCCATCCCCAGACAGCCAGTGATATGTTATCTTTCACTATAGATTAGTTTGCATTTTCTAGAATTTTATATAAATGGAATCATACAGCATGTGCTCTTTCTTTTTTGGTGTTTTGATCTGGCTTCTTTCATTTAGCATAGTTATTTTGAATTTTATTTTCAAGGTAAGCAAAGGCATGTTTCTATCCAAACAGCATTCATGTTGTTGTGTCTATTAATAATTTATTCCTTCTTTTTGCCAAGTAGTATTTTATTCTATATTTATACCACAATTTACGTATTCATTCCATAATAAATGTTGATAAGCATTTGGATCATTTCCAGGTTTCAATTGTTACAACTAAATTTGCTATGAAATCAAATATAAGTCTCTGTATGGACATATGCTTTCCTTTGTCTGGCAGAAATATGTAGGAGTGAAATGACTAAATCATAGAGTAAGTGTACGTTAAATTTTTGTCATGCTGTTTTCCAAAGTGGTTTAGCATTTCATACTCTATCAGCGTAAGAGTTGTAGCTGCTCCATTCCTTTACCAACAGTAAGTCAGCTTGGCCTTTTTAATTTTAGTCACTTAAAGAGTGATACAGTGACGTCTCATTGTGATTTTAATTTACTTAATGACTATCAGGTGCCTTTTTGACACTCTTTATCCTCTTTGGTGAAGTGACTATTTAAATATTTTGTTCCACTCATAAATTGAGTTATTAATGATTTTGACAATTATTTATATATTTTAGATACAAATCCTGTAACAGAAATGTGATTTGCAAATATTTTTTCCTGTTGTGGCTGCCTTTTCATTCTATTTGTGATGTCTTTGAAGGGACAATCAATTTTGATAAAGTTTATCATTTATCAATTTATCACACATGAGTCATGGATCTTTGCTTAAGTCAAGGCTACACAATTTTTCAGTTCTTCCTTCTAGAAGTTTTATGGATTTCAGTTCAGTTCAGTCACTCAGTCATGTCCAACTCTTTGTGACCCCATGAACCACAGCATGCCAGGCCTCCCGGTCTATCACCAACTCCTGGAGTTTACTCAAACTTATGTCCATCGAGTTGGTGATGCCATCCAGCCATCTCATTCTCTGTCATCCCCTTCTCATTCTGCCTTCAATCTCTCCCAACATCAGAGTCTTTTCAAATGAGTCAGCTCTTCGGATCAGGTGGCAAAAATATTAGAGTTTCAGCTTCAACATCAGTCTTTCCAATGAACACCCAGGACTGATCTCCTTTAGGATGAACTGTTTGGATCTCCTTGCAGTCCAAGGGACTCTCAAGAGTCTTCTCCAACACCACGGTTCAAAAGCATCAATTCTTCTGCGCCTCAGCTTTCTTTATAGTCCAACACTCACATCCACACATGACCACTGGAAAAACCATAGCCTTGACTAGATGGACCTTTGTTGACAAAGTAATGTCTCTGCTTTTTAATATGCTGTCTAGGTTGGTCATAACTTTCCTTCCAAGGAGTAAGCGTCTTTTAATTTCATGGCTGCGATAACCATCTGCAGTGATTTTGAGACCCAGAAAAATAAAGTCAGCCACTGCTTCCACTGTTTCCCCATCTATTTCCCATGAAGTGATGGGACCAGATGCCATGATCTTTGTTTTCTGAATGTTGAGCTTTAAGCCAACTCTCTCACTCTCCTCTTTCACTTTCATCAAGAGGCTCTTTAATTCTTCTTCACTTTCTGCCATAAGGGTGGTATCATCTGCATATCTGAGGTGATTGATATTTCTCCCAGCAATCTTGATTCCAGCTTGTGCTTCATCCAGCCCAGTGTTTCTCATGATGTACTCTGCATATAATTTAAATAAGCAAGGTGACAATATACAGCCTTGATGTACTCCTTTTCCTATTTGGAACCAGTCTGTTGTTCCATGTCCAGTTCTAACTGTTGCTTCCTGACCTGCATACAAATTTCTCAAGAGGCAGGTCAGGTGGTCTGGTACGCCCATCTCTTTCAGAATTTTCCACAGTTTATTGTGATCCACACAGTCAAAGGCTTTGGCATAGTCAATAAAGCAGAAATAGATGTTTTCTGGAACTCTCTTGCTTTTTCAGTGATCCAGCGGATGTTGGCAATTTGATCTCTGGTTCCTCTGCCTTTTCTAAAACCAGCTTGAACATCTGGAATTTCACAGTTCACATATTGCTGAAGCCTGGCTTGGAGAATTTTGAGCATTACTTTACTAACATGTGAGTTGAATGCAGTTGTGCGGTAGTTTGAGCATTCTTTGGCATTGCCTTTCTTTGAGATTGGAATGAAAACTGACCTTTCCCAGTCCTGTGGCCACTGCTGAGTTTTCTAAATTTGCTGGCATATTAAGTGCAGCACTTTCACAGCATCATCTTTCAGGATTTGAAATAGCTCAACTGGAATTCCATCACCTCCACTAGCTTTGTTTGTAGTGATGCTTCCTAAGGCCCACTTGACTTCACATTCCAGGATGTCTGGCTCTAGGTGAGTGATCACACCATCCTGATTATCTGGGTCATGAAGATCTTTTTTTGTACAGTTCTTCTGTGTATTCTTGCCACCTCTTCTTAATATTTTCTGCTTCTATTAGGTCCATACCATTTCTGTTCTTTATTGAGCCCATCTTTGCATGAAATGTTCCCTTGGTATCTCTAATATTCTTGAAGAGATCTCTAGTCTTTCCTATATTATTGTCTTCCTCTATTTCTTTGCATTGATCGCTGAGGAAGTCTTTCTTATCTCTCTTTGCTCTTCTTTGAAACTCTGCATTCAAGAGGGTATATCTTTCCTTTTCTCCTTTGCTTTTTGCTTTGTTTCTTTTCACAGCTATTTGTAAGGCCTCCTCAGCAGCCATTTTGCTTTTTTGCATTTCTTTCTCTTGAGGATGGTCTTTATCCTTCTCTCCTGTACAATGTCAGGAACCTCCGTCCATAGCTCATCAGGCACTCTGTCTATCAGATCTAGTCCCTTAAATCTATTTCTCACTTCCATTTAGGTTTTAAATTTAGGTGTATGATAATACATTTTGAATAAAAATGTTCATTTGCTGAGACATCAATACTCATCTTTTTGGATATGAATATTCAATTGTCACTGTACCTTTTGTTGAGAAAATTATTTTGTTTGTACCTGATTGCCTTTGTACCTTTGTCAAAAATCAATTGATCATATATGTATGGATCTACTTCTGGACTCTCCATCTTGCTCTATTTGTCTATTTTTAAGGCTGTGTTATTTTGTGTAACCTTTTAAGTCTCAAAGCAGTTTGCTGAGCTCCATTCCATCAGTCTCCTCCTCCATCTCTGTAGCTCAACTAGAAAATTCAGTTTAACTTTCTCTTTTAGTGAAATTTATTCAAGGTGAATTTAGCCAGTGATTTAAAATGGATCTAAGTCCTCTCTCTATCCTTTGACAGTTTTGTTTCATTTTAATTTTTATGTTGTTTGTGCTTTTGGTGGTGGTGGGGGAAGGTTGTGTGATAAAAATACCTTGACAAATTGTTTTATATTACATACAAACCTATAGAAATTAGCATGAATCATCAAATCGCTCAAGATGGGGTGGGAAGTGGCAGTGGAAGAATCAAATGAAGAACCTAAAGTAAACACCAAACCCTTTCTAAAGGATTCCTGCTAATGAATGTGTCCATTCCTAGATTATAGCTCATTTTTACCCATTCTCTGCAATACACAGAGAAGGAAAATGTTCACTTTTGCTTTAGACATTCTCAAAAGCAGAGGCAGACCAGAAATCCCAGGACAAGATCCAACTGAGCCTGCTTGAGAACAGGGCTTTCTCAGGTAGGATTCCCCTTGTAAATCCCAGCTGTCAAGCTGTGACAGATAGTCTCAAAAGAGGAAAGAGCCTAAGTCTAAGGGAGGAATCAGGAGAGTGTGTGTTGCTAAGTGTAAGGCCACCGAAGGTGGTTATCAGCCCTTTAATAGGTCCAAGCTGATTGGCGAGCTTCCTGTTGATGCTAATGAGGCTATTTTTATACTGATAGCTATATTATTCCCAGCAATTGTCATGGTTACATGTACAAAAGAAGAAGGCGAATGATAAACTTTCTGAATAAAGGAGATGGCATGAAATTGGAATCATTTAATCATTTATTCTAACAACAAAAACAGATCCTTTCTAAGGTGAGTTAATGAACTCTGTGTTACCCTGGAGGCTATAATCCTCCACTGACACCAGTCTCCTCATCTGTTAAAATGAGAGGGTTGGACTAGATGGTCTCTAAGGTCCCTTCCAGCACTGAAAATTCTATGAATCTGTGATTACTTAATGTTTTTCTCCATGGCTGGAGGTTTTGCATTCTTTGTAAGAACAAAGGGGACTTTTAACTTGGAAAATTTGAATTTTGTTTGCATCACAAATTGTATTTCAAAAGAAAGAAAAAACGGAGATGTTTGAGTTAAAGAAATTGGTCTCTAATATACTTTAGACCATGTATAATAACCCATTACTGTACCATAACCTGTAGTAAGCCTATTCAGTGATAGGTTGTGGGGATAGGGCATGGAAGCCTTAACAGCCTTCTGTGTGTGTGCTAAGTCGCTTCAGTCGTGTCCGACTCTCTGCGACCCTACAGACCATAGCTCACCAGGCTCCTCTGTCCTTGGGATTCTCCAGGCAAGAATACTGCAGTGGGTTGCCATGCTCTTCTCCAGGTGATCTTCCCAACCCAGGGATCAATCCTGCATCTCTCATGTCTCCTGCATTCACAGGCTGGTTCTTTACCACTAGCACCACCAGGGAAGCCTCTCAAATCCTGCTAGTTCTGGTTAAAGGTGCAATTTCAAATTTATGATAACTGAGTTCTTCTCTCAAGAATAGTATGATATCTGTGCTAATTCTACTCCTTTTTCAAAATGGTTCTTAAGCACAATTTGGCAGCATGCCTGAAACTAATAGGTAGATGTGTTCTTTTCTTACCATTTGTCAGAGTTGTGCCAGACCAAATCAGGGAGCTCATCCCCCAACCTGAGCAGACCCTGTGCAGATATTAAAATAAAGCATCAGAATACTCTCAGACAGGAATCTGCAAGAATATTACTGAGGTTGTTATATATCTGGGCCAAAAATGGGTAGGATTTTATTTTATCATGTTTGCATATCATAGAATCAATAGAGAATGATCATAATGCTAAAAATCAACTACCTGAAACTGTTAGTAGATATTCTCCTATTTCTATTTATAGACTTACCTACATTTCTTCCAGTCTACCTACTAGTTTAGGGGAAAGGGCCCAAAGTTTAGAGTCTATGCATATAGTCTATGCATACAGTTTTAGCCTTAGCATAGTTCCTGTCCTCCAGGAACTTAGAGTCTACTTGGAGACAGAAGACCTGATTAGTGGTGCATGATACTAAGTGTCTTGGGGGGTGGAGATTGGGACTGGAGGAGAGGACATGTTCATACTTTAGGCTCTTGGTGCACCTTATGCCAAGTACTGGGCATAACATGGGGTTCCCAGGTGGTGCTGGTGGTAACACACCCTGCAGTGAAGGAAACATAAGAGATGCAGGTTTGATCTCTGGTCAGGAAGATCCTCTGGAGGAGGGCATGGCAACCCACTCCAGTATTCTTGCCTGGAGAATCCCATGAACAGAGCAGCCTGGCAGGCTACAGTCCATGGGGTCACAAAGATTTGAACATGACTGTAGTAACTTAGCTCGCATGCATAGGCATAACGCACACTGTGAAAAAAGATCATATCATTTCTGTTCTTTGGATTAAAACACTGAGTCTCAGGATTAAGAAAAGAAACACAAAAGCCGTGGTTGCATATCTACTAAACATTTTTATCTGGGGTTTGAATCCTGGTTCGTCTGATGCCAAGGCTTGTCCTAATTCCTCAGCACATAGCCAACAGGTTTCACCTGCCAGTACTAAGTGATGGAACCACCAGGAGGATTGATTGAGAAAGTGTTTGTGTGTGTATCTAAGATCAGAGGGAAGTGCCTTGGTCTATTGTCTACTGTGATGGAGCATGGCTTCTCGAAGTTTCCCATTCTGCCCTGGCACCTGCTGGCCAAAAGAGTAAGAAACACCTCAATTACTGAAGAATGAAAAGAAAGCTTTTTAGCAGAATTTGCATGTCCAAGGAAGTTTTCTTTAAAAAGCTGGGAGATAAGCCAGTGTTGCTAAATGGGTAGAAGAATTTGGACAAGCGGACAGAAAGCAAACCAGCATTCCAAGAGTTTGAGAAGTGGAGCAAAAGCGAACAGACCTTTAAGGCAAAGAATGTGTAGTTTCTACGAAGCTGAGACACTTGCCTTCATGCCTGTGTTAACCGTGGGGCGATGGAATAAAGGCAGATTATTTAAACAAGTTCAAAGCCCTTTCGCATTTGCACTGCTTGAACAATTTTTCTGTGTTTCATTAGTTGCCAATAAGTTATCCCTTTGTTTCTGTGTTTGGTTTTATGGATTCTATTGTTGGAATGATGAGAGCGCAGGGAAACCATGTAATGACAGGGGGAAGCACTCGCTGGAGGAAAGAAAAAACACTTTGAAGCTGTGGCGCTCCCAGGCTCCATCTGGGCACAATGCCAGCTTTTCTCTAGCAGAGGAACTTACCACAGAAACAGCTGGCGGTGGCTACATTTAACCCGTAATAAAGACGACTCAGCACACTAATCAATGATTTAATAATTGTATCAGTGAAACAGATTATTGGATTGGTTTCGGGGGATTCAAGCCTCCCTCTGCAGTTAGATGCTGGCTTTCAGAATGGCCTCACCTTCTTCGACAGACTCACACATTTCCCTCCAGTGTTTTTATTTTAAGACTCTCCTGGTTACAACTATTTCACCAAAATATATTGGAACATCATATAACCCTTAGATGGGTGTTTATTGACACTTACAGAAGCTCTACAAAATTCCAGTGAGTGAATAGAGCCTTTCCCTACTCTGTCCATCTAGGTTTGTAGAATCTGTCCCTGGCTGGCAGGACTGTCCCCTTGGGGGTCGTAGAATATCTTTTCTTCAAAAGAGCGGAGCTGCTGTTTCCCAGGATGCATCATAGTTTGTTCTGGCTGAGCAGGTTTTGTTAGAGTACAGATTAGGTTCCATTGCATTTTGGGTTTTCTTTACTCTCTCCTTCTTTCTCTTGTGAGGTATTCTCAAACTCAGTCAAGGTTTTTTGTCAGTCACGAGTAGAGTTTCCTACAGAGGCTCTGGATGACTTTATTTCTCTCCATTTACCAGCGGTCAAATGAACAAACGCAATAAACGTAGGGACACTCATTCTTCGCTTGTCCGGATGTGCACAGCAGGCTCCAGGCATGCGGTGTAGTGTGGAGTGGCTGGTGTCAGGGATGTTCTTATGATCACACTGCTGCCAGTCCCTCAGCAAGGAGTTCTCATAGTACTTTTTTACCATATCGTCTTCATCTCACGCAAAATGATCTAATTGTCTATCATCTAGTGTCTCCCATGTAAGTTCAACCTCACAGATTTTAGAAATCTAAGCACTACTGATATTAGATCAGTTAAAATGAGGTCCTCCTTGGTGGCAAGCCTATCATGACATTTGGGTTTTAGGAGGCACACAATAAGCAGTAAACGTCACTGTGTACCCAGCTCTATTTGTAGGTAGATATGAGTCAGACAAGGACTCAGACATTAAAAAAAAAAAAAAAATCAGGACCTTGTGCCCACCAGAGAATATTATAAAGAGGCTTAAATTTTTATTTAAGCATAAAGATATGCTCAGGGTCCCCTTTCCAAAAGCAGGTTCCAGTGGTTTGTTAAATATACCACACTCCTGCAGTCCTGGGATCAGGCTGCCTGGCCCCAGTTGCTGGTGATTCCCTTTATAATTTGAGAACTTTTTTTTTTTTGGTCTGTTATGTTCAACTGTGGATCCTAATGCCCAAATAGAAAAGTCCCACTCCACATTCTGATATGTATAATGGCCCCAGGCATATTTTCCATATCTGGAAGTATATTTGTGTTCTATTATTTTAAAAACACACTCTGCTATCATTCTCCTCATCCCTGGTTTATCCTGGGTCCCATTAATTAAGGGTCTAATCTGCAAGAAGATTGTGTCACTTTTGAGAGTATATGCATTTTAATAGGTTTGCTTAAGGCCTGAAACAGATTCAAGACACAAAGGATTGAGTCGATAATGGTGGGATTTCCAGGCAGTCTGACAGGTATTGAGGGATATACTTTTGGCCAGAGGCCCTGCCTCACTCCATTCAAATTTCACAAAATAGACAGTTGTCTACTCCATAAGCAAATGGGCAGTATCCTTTTCTTCTTTTTTTCCTTCATAATTTTGACATAAGCTGTGCAGTAGAAAGAAGGTACTGACTGGTAGTATCCATTATGTATGGGGACCAATTTTATTAAGGATCTAGAAAATCCCTCCCTTGGTGGCATATTTAGAAAGTACTATTGGCATCCTGTCCCTCTGTGTTACCAGTGAATGACATGTCAATGTCTTGATGCCCGATCTTAATTATTCACTCTCTGCCATTTCCAGAGCCCTGAGATGACTTTTGTCTGTGCTGACACATGGAATATAGCAAAAAGCATTAGTGGATTCCAAATGTGGCTAGGAAAATGAACAGAAATTATATGTGTATTTATAAAAAATATACATGTATACACACATACCCACATGTATATATGTACACAAATATATATGTATATACATATGTGTATATATGCGTGTTATAGGTTGATCATAAAATCAATTTAGTGGCATCCAGCATATATAGTAAGAGCATCATACTGTTCACACATGTAAGAAACCACAGTGACTTTTCTTTCCTGACCATCTCCCAGAGAGCAAACTGGAGTATGTAAAAGTTATCTATTAAATATTCATGCAATATTTTCTATTACATAATTTGTAGAGCATTCTTTTGAGGGTAAACCAAGGTGATAGAAAATATTTCGAAGTTGATAAATTGTAAACTGAAAAATATATGTCATTATAATGACAACTATGATGATTTTCATGTCATCCATTTGGTCTCAAGTTTTAGATTGCAACTTCCTGGGCAGCAGGGCTAATGTAGTTTAATTTTCGCTGTGAGTACCAAAGTGGCACAATAATGAAAAAGGCTCAAACACAGTGAAGCTTAGAAAACAGTGAATGCCAAAGAGCTTGTGTGTTATTCCCAACTCTCTGCTAACAAATTATGCCTTGAGCAAATCATTTAATATGACTAAGTCTTTGTATCCTTATCCTTAAAACGAAGGAGTGGATCAACCAATATTCCATCTAGATCAAATTTTAAGGGATCATTGAAAGAACTTAAAAAAATATATATGAAGTCAATCAGGAAAAAAATGCTACTACAAAGTCTTTCAACCTGACAAAGTTTTCAAATTGGCATATATTTTTCAGTTTACAATTTATCATCTTCAAAATATTTTCTAATCTATCACCTTACTTTTTCCTCAAGAGAATGCCCTACAAATTATGTAAAAAATTAGCCTTGGTCCAGGTCCCATAACATGATAGGTTGTAAAAATATAACAAAGCTGCAATGTTTTCTAGAAATTGTTTTAATGCCAAGAGGCTGTTATCAGTTGAATTGCTGCCAAGACATTATAATGTGTGGGAAGACCCAGTATAAAATAAGAACACAAACAAAAACAAAAGCTTGGAGGGAAATCTTTTGCTGCTCAGTGAATTTTTGTTGTCAGTCTGATTTATCTGATTATAAGACAGTAGTAAGTAAATTTTTTCTTTCTTTAAATTTTTTCCTTTCTCTTCTAACCTTCCCTCCAGAGCCTGTTCCTGGTAGGAAAAATGGAGTCAATAAAATCAATGTTCAAAGGTAATTTGGAGTGGTAGAAACCATTTCAGGTAGTTGTCAAAAGCCTTCTGAGAACTCTTTTTTAGGCATTCTCACCACTTGTGGAAGGTGAAAGGAATGCAACAACAAGAAACTCATTTTCAGCAGCCTCCTACTAGGAAGCCATAGCTGTTCCACACTGTGTGCCCATATTATTCATCAAACCATGTCAATGTTTGGATTTTCCTTGGATGTGGTTGTATTCTGTAAGCCATGTACAACTTTTATGTTTTCTCCATTTTAAAACTGTCTTGCTAAATTAACTGGATTAAATTAGTTATAGAATAAACATATTCCTACATCTCTAAAGTTCTTAATAAAGGTCTAAAGGTGATGTTTGGAGAAGGCAACGGCACCCCACTCCAGTACTCTTTCCTGGAAAATCCCATGGACGGAGGAGCCTGGTGGGCTGCAGTCCATGGGGTCGTGAAGAGTCGGGCACGACTGAGCGACTTCACTTTCACTTTTCACTTTATTGCATTGGAGAAGGCAATGGCAACCCACTCCAGTGTTCTTGCCTGGAGAATCCCAGGGACAGAGGAGCCTGGTAGGAGGCCATCTATGGGGTCACGCAGACTCGGACACTACTGAAGTGACTTAGCAGCAGCAGCAAAGGTGATGTTTGAACCTCTCCTCCCATCTATGTTGGTGAAAAGTAATCCAAGCTGAGGGAAGAACATGTGCCAAGGCCCAAAGGCATCTCTTGAGGCAGGTGAGTGCCTGGTTGGAAGAAGTGCAAGAAGGCCAGAATAACTGGGGACAGTAAGAGACAGGTGGGGTAGTAGAGGATGATGAGGAAGACAAGAAGGGGTAGGTGGATCTTGTAGGAAAATATAGGCCATTGTGGTGAAATTGGAGGTACTAGAGGATTTGGGCAGAGGAATGACTTCAACCAAGTGATATAGTAATGGGGTATTTCTGGCAGTAAACAGAGAGGGATCTTAGGAGCCAGTTAGAGTGATCTTAGGGAGTGGATAATGGTACCTTGGTAGTAGTGGAAGTGGTGAGAAATGGTCTGGATCTATTTTGACAGAGAGCTGACAAAAATCTGTTGGTGGATAGGATCAAGGGGTATGAGAAAAAGAGGTACGTCCAAGAAGATTCAGATATTATGGCCTGAGATGATGAAACTATGAAATTTTCATCAACTGAGATGGGAAGAACAGGAACTTGTGGGTGTAAGTTTTTGACCCCCATACAACAAAGAAATGTTTTGTAAACACTATATCAGTACAGTTGTGTTGGATAGCAATGTTCCTTCTATTTAAATTTAAGAAAGGAGATTGAGAAAAGGGAAAAAAAATGTAGGACTAGCTCATTCTATTGATTTCATCCATCCATTCATTCATTCTTTCAGTTAATATGTACTGTAGACTCTTACGCATTTAAAGCTAGACACTAGGTGCTGAGAGAGGTAGCTGCTGCTGCTGCTGCTAAGTCGCTTCAGTCGTGTCTGACTCTATGCGACCCCAGAGACGGCAGCCCACCAGGCTTCCCCATCCTGGGATTCTCCAGGCAAGAATATTGGAGTGGGTTGCCATTTCCTTCTCCAATGCATGAAAGTGAAAAGTGAAAGTGAAGTCGCTCAGTCATGTCCAACTCTTAGCGACCCCATGGACTGCAGCCTACCAGGCTCCTCCATCCATGGGATTTTCCAGGCAAGAGTACTGGAGTGGGTTGCCATTGCCTTCTCTGGAGAGAAGTAGAAAGGTATTCAAATGTGAATTATGCTATCAAAATGCATATAATTTTCTATTTAACCTGATAGAGGGTGGAAATGTGTGTCACTAACACAAGTAAGGTGTCCTGGTGTTTGGGTATACAGGAATGATTATGAGAGATAACATGTGAGATAGCCTTATAAATTGGTTAGAACTTTATATTCCAGGAGGAAAGTTGTTACATCAATAGATTCAGAAAGCCCATAGAAGAGGGAAATAACTTTTTTTTAAAAATTGTAAATGACTTTGTGAGATTGTTAAAGGTCATCTGAAAAAACAGTCCAAATCAGACTTTTTCAAGATGTTCTGCATATTAAGACCTAATGTTCATTTCTGGTAATGAATTTGTTTATCTCATATGCATCTAGCATACAACTAGCCTCCTTGGGAGTATTAAGTCAATTGTTCCATGGTTGAAGAAGGCTGAGCTAGTCTGTACAGGTTCTAAATTCAAGGTTATATTTAATTAGTACAAAATATCTCAGCTTCTTGTCAAACTTTCACATCTGACTCAGAAAGCAAATAAGATGGGTGGTGGACCTGATGTCTGGCTGAGTTTGATAGCAGGTAAGAGGCTATGTAGGTAACTGAAAATAGCAAAAGAAATAAAAGACATTTCTCTTACTCTTGAGGATCCTATAATCTAATTGGGAGGATAAATACAAGGACAAGTAAATGAGAATAGCTTCACAGCACCATCTAAATGTGGTCCAGTGATCTCATAGTCTGAGTGTAGACAAAGGGGAGGGTAGTGATTTGCATTAAAGAATAATTGAGGCTGTCTGGGTGGAAGCAGAGAAGATATCCTTGGGGATCTGAATCTTAAGAGAATATTGGCAAGTCATTGATTAATTCATTTTTAAAAATTGATGTTTGAGTGGGGATTTTATGAGTTAAACAATTGAGACTCTGTAGGAATGCTGATATTCAGGGGGCTTTCCTTGATTTTCAGAATATACCTTCACGAACAAAAATTGGTGCTTCTCAAGTCTGCTGGATTTTCCTCTCCCAAAGGCTGACATCTGTCTAATACTTGAGTGGTGAAAAATGTCTCCTCTGGTAAGGCTCTTTTCATTGACAGTTATAAAATTTCCTTTTGAAAACCACTGAGTACTATCTTCCCAAAAGGAATGCTCTAATATGATGAAAACATCTAAGGAAGTGCAAGCTCCCATCAAGACAAATTCCCCACCCCTAGTGTGTGGATAAATGACTGGTAACCCCTTTTCTCTCCGAACGGGGGAGTTGGCAAGGGATTTTGAGGTACTACTGTCTGGACTCAGCAGAGCGTTTGAACCTTGATGCTCTCCATGCCAGTCTGGACACATCGTAAACACATCCAGAGAGCAGGAAATCACACTGTATTTTTCCAGCACCCCTTTGTGGAATATGTTGCCAAACCCACAATTTGTACTGTAACATCTCCAGGTGAAATGTGAGAGGGCAGGAGCTGGTGCAGATTGTGATGCTTTCCGAAGGCACATGGAGGGAGGCTGGACTAATGTGACAGCGTCCGTGTTACCTGAGCACAGCACGGCGAAATATCACAGAAGTGATGCCAAGCATTTAATGAGTCGGGACTGAAAACTTTAATTAGCTTGTAGGGCTTTTTATTATTTTATTTTTTGTTCATTATATTTTCTGCTCAGTCTCTGTGGATGTCCTGCATTTTCATCATCAAATGACTGTCTGGTTATTTTTGTCAAACAAGAAGCCTGAAACCATCAAGTCTGAGTGCAGAGACAGTCTGCCCGCTCTGTCAACAGGATGAAAGTGAGTCTCGGGCTTTTTTAATTACAAGGATAACATGTTCGCTCATCTAATAATGAAGATGGTTAGCAATTTTAAATTTTAATAATCAATTACTGAAAGTAATTCTCCATTAAACCACAAGAGAGCCATTAAATCTCAAAAGATGGAACATGCTGTATGTAACAGTAGCAAATTTTCTATTTTTAAATATCATTAGGGAATATCTGATTGTTTCATTTCTCTGCATTTCTTTTACCTTTTTCCTCATGCAGACCATCTCATTTTCCACAGGAAGACAGCACATGATCTTATAAATAATAAAAGAAAACCCTTGCAAGACTTTATCCAGGGGTGTGAAATATGTGCTAAGAATGTAATTTATTTCAGTTTGGCATATTTTGACTGAATAATAAGGAAGGTGACTAATTAATATTATACTATGCTGTGGGCAAGGCAGCACAGTGGGCTAAATTCATGCTCCTTTCACCTCTGGAGACTGGCATGCCAGCCTTAGAGGAGCCATAACTGCTGAGCACAGTTTGGGGGAGGGGAAGAGATGGCATAAGATGTCTTTTCCTGGCTGTGGAGACCCCTGTCCATATTCTAAAACCACCCTGAGCATCAGCTTCTGCTCTGAAGAGATGGGGGAAAAGACAAATGATTGCTACTTGACTATGGCAATTTGGCTGACTTCTGTGTCGAGGGAAGATAACTCCCTGACAGCTCCAGCTGTCCTGCTCTAGCCAGGTTCAGCCAGCTCGCTTTCATCTGCTTAAATATTTGGAAATAAATGGAATAAAAGAAAAGGGGTGAGAGAGACAGAGAGAGAGACAGAGAATGCTTTTAGGTAGAAGATTGGATAAGGGTGGGAGCACCATAATGAGATGACCAGAAACAGTGAATTATTTAGAATCAAATTACCCTAGGTCTCCACTAGGCGCAGTTGATTCCATTTTTGCAGTATCTATAGCTCACAGAGTAGAAAGGTACTGGGCTTTACTTCTAAGGCATTTGATTAGCTTTCAGATAATGGGAAGATCACTTTGAATCTAACAAGTGGTTCTACACTGGGCACTACCCCCACCATACATACGGTGGGGGGGGGGTTGAAAGAACATGAGTACCATAAGCAACAAAGCCAGAGATGAGGTTCTTATCATCTTGATTGTTTTCCTGGTGGGAAATGTGCCTGTGTTATGAATTACACTGGCCTTTCCACGGAGCAGTCTCTTGCTTCCCTCAGAAGGATTAACGCAGAAACCCTGCCAAGCCAGGTGGGCTGGGAATGGGTAAGGTTTCAGTGTACTGATAATTAAGCTGTAGTTCCTTTGTATTTGTTCATAGAAAACTTTAAGTTTCTGAATATTGGAGGGTTTCTGTCTCTCTCTCATTCTACTACTTGGACTTGGATCATCGTTAGCACCACTGCCAGGGAGACATTGGTCTGGTGGCGATAAGAGAATGCTGACTCTCAGTATAAATCTTACTCTCAGGTAAAATTGGAAACTGACCCCAGGACACTGAAGAAAAAGAATGACCACTCCAGACTGGTGGGTAGCAGTTTCAGTAAGCTAGGAAACTTACATCTGAGGTTTGTCTTGAGTGACTGCAAGATGAGTAGTCTCTGCATCCACCTGCTGGAATCCTAGGAATTTATAGAGAGGTCTGTATGGGCTTCAGTCTCTCCCTTGGTCCAGGTGGTCTCAGAAACACCTTAGTTTCCCAAAGCTGTGTCCTCCTCAGAGTAGCTCTGAGTACAGGAATGGTGGGCAGAGTGTACATTCCAAGGATAAGGGTGGGAGTAAGGAGCTTCAATTGCTGGGGACCAGTTTTGGGATCAACTTGTGGTCATGTCCTCTTTGTTGACCTCCACAAACAAGGAAATACAGTCCACACTGGATAATTTTGGCCTTTGTTAACACATCTAAGAGGTGACTTAGGAAGATAAGAAGAAACTATTTGTTGAAGTTCGGGTCCTCATGTAAATTCCAATATCTAGTTATGATGCCTACTCTGTGTTCTACCTGTTTACTATTACTATGTGTAACTGGATATGAGGATGGCATATTTTTTAAACTTTCAAACATTTATTTACTTTCCCAGATTATTATCCAATCATGGATTATTATGAATGAACTATGCCAAAGCCTTTGACTGTGCAGATCACAACAAACTGTGGAAAATTCTGAAAGAGATGGGAACACCAGGCCACCTCACCTGCCTCTTGAGAAATCTGTATGCAAGTCAAGAAGCAATAATAATAATTAGAACTGGACATGGAACAAGACACTGGTTCCAAATTGGGAAAGAAGTACATCAAGGCTGTATCTTGTCACCCTGCTTATTTAACTTATAATCAGAGTATATCATGAGAAATGCTGGGCTGGATGAAGCACAAGCTGGAATCAAGATTGCTGGGAGAAATATCAATAACCTCAGATATGCAGATAACATTACCCTTATAGCAGAAAGTGAAGAACTAAAGAGCCTCTTGATGAAAGTGAAAGAGGAGAGTGAGAAAGTTGGCTTAAAGCTCAACATTCAGAAAACAAAGATCATGGCATCCGGTCCCATCACTTCATGGGAAATAGATGGGGAAACAGTGTCAGACTTTATTTTTTTGGGCTCCAAAATTACTGCAGATGGTGACTGCAGCCATGAAATTAAAAGACGCTTACTCCTCGGAAGAAAAGTTATGACCAACCTAGATAGCATACTGAAAAGAAGAGACATTACCTTGCCAACAAAGGTCCATCTAGTCAAGGCTATGGTTTTTCCTGTGATCATGTATGGATGTGAGAGTTGGACTGTGAAGAAGGCTGAGCGCCGAAGAATTGATGCTTTTGAACTGTGGTGTTGGGGAAGACTCTTGAGAGTCCCTTGGACTGCAAGGAGATCCAACCAATCCATCCTGAAGGAGATCAGCCCTGGGATTTCTTTGGAAGGAATGATGCTAAAGCTGAAACTCTAGTACTTTGGCCACCTCATGCTAAGAGTTGACTCATTGGAAAAGACTCTGATGCTGGGAGGAATTGGGGGCAAGAGGAGAAGGGGACGACAGAGGATGAGATGGCTGGATGGCATCACTGACTCGATGGACGTGAGTGTGAGTGAACTCCGGGAGTTGGTGATGGACAGGGAGGCCTGGCCTGCTGTGATTCATGGGGTCGCAAAGAGTCAGACACGACTGAGCGACTGAACTGAACTGAACTGAATAGGAAATATTGTGTCTTTTATTGTAAATCTATTATTTAGAGACAAATTACAGCTCCTGGTGCTGTGCATTAGTGAAGCTGCTGTATCAGGAGCATGTATTTACTTCTGTGATGGGTGTAAAAACAAGGTGACCCAAGGGCGTAAAGAATCTAGCTTCATATTGTTTGCTAGCTTTGTCTGGGATGTTTTATATTGGTCCCTGGGGTGCATGCAGGTAACTGAGCAACCTACACTGGGTCCTCAGTTATTTGGTGTGGAGGTCAGGCTGTAGATTCCTCCCCCCAGGAGTCTTGACTACTTTGAAGTGGGAGAGAATCAACTCTTCGTGGTTTCCCTGAGGAATATGTGATACTCCATAGACAGCTGGAGGGAAAGGGCAATGCCAAATCCTCCTTACCTCCCCAGTGGTATTTGGATTGTTCTCTAGAGGTGGATCATTGAAAACGTGAGAGTTCCAGAAAAACATCTGCTTCTGCTTTATTGACTATGCCAAAGCCTTTGTGTGGATCACAACAAACTGTGGAAAATTCTAAAAGAGATGGGGATACCAGACCACCTCACCTGCCTCCTGAGAAAACTGTATGTAGGTCAAGAAGCAACAGGTAGAACTGGATATGAAACAACAGACTGGTTCCAAATCAGGAAAGGAATGTGTCAAGGCTATATATTGTCACCCTGCTTATTTAACTTATATGCAGAGTACATAATGCAAAATGCCGGGCTGGATGAAGCACAAGCTGAAATCAAGATTGCCAGGAGAAATAATAATAACCTCAGATACACAGATGACACCACCCTTATGCAGAAAGCAAAGAAGAAATAATAAAAGTGAAAGAAGAGAGTGAAAAAGTTGGCTTAACCCTCAGCATTCCGATAACTTAAGATCGTGGCATCTGATCCCATCACTTTATGGCAAATAGGTGCGGAAACAATGGAAACAGTGACTGAATTTATTTTTTTGGCCTCCAAAATCACTGCAGATGGTGACTGTAGCCATGAAATTAAAAGACGCTTGCTCCTTGGAAGAAAAGTTATGACCAACCTAGACAACATATTAAAAAGCAGAGACATTACTTTGTCAACAAAGGTCCATCTAGTCAGTAGTCAGGTATGGATGTGAGAGTTGGACTATAAAGAAAGCTGAGCACCAAAGAATTGATGCTTTTGAAATGTGGTGTTGGAGAAGACTCTTGAGAGTCTCTTGGACTGCAAGGAGATCCAACCAGTCCATCCTAAAGGAAATCAGTTCTGAATATCCATTGGAAGCACCAATGCTGAAGGTGAAGCTCCAATACTTGGGCCACCTGATGCAAAGAGCTGACTCATTTGAAAAGACCCTGATGCTGGGAAAGATTGAAGGTGGGAGGAGAAGTGGATGACAGAGGATGAGATGGTTGGATGGTATCACTGATTAAATGGACATGAGTTTGGGCAAGCTCCAGGTGTTGGTGATGGAAAGGGAGGCCTTGTGTCCAGCAGTCCATGGGTTCCCCAAGAGTCAGATATGACTGAGCAACTGAACTGAACTGAATTAGAGGTCAAAAAGGTCATCTGTAGCATTGCTGAAGGCAGAATTGTATTCCACAGAGAAAGTGGCAGAGTCAGCAGGGGGCAACTCCAGGGAATCCTCCAATGCTGGCTGGGAAGCAGAGAACAGAATAAGGTTGAAGCCTAAGAGAGGTCCACTCTAAGACCCCATGGAGGGATGCAGAGGCAATCAGGTAACCTTGCTAGAAAGCTCGGGGCTAGAGTCATAGCCAGCTGGAGGAAACCTGTAAGAAAGATCTAGCTGGAAGCCCCCAGATTACTGATATTAACTGGATGACTCCTGAAGATCAAACAGGTAGAGAGAGGCCCTACTTATACCAAATCCTAGGATCTCTGATTCAAAGCACTAGGTTTGCTGCATTATGAGATCATGTTCAGGGAGACAAATTATTTTCCAACGAGGTGCAGTGCAGCAAGAATGTGACATGGTAGAGAGACTGTGGGATCTGGAGCACACAAAATGCAGGGTTTGAGGTCTACCTCAGCCACTTATTAGCTCTCTTACCTTGAACAGTATTTGTTTAATTAGTATTTATTTAAAATACCTTGTATTTATTTAATCTCTTTCAGCCTATTTTTTTTTCTAATCTGTTAAGTGAAGATAAAAGTAGGGCAAGGCTTTTTAACCTCTGCATGATTGCCATGTTGGACTGGATAATTTTTTGTTGCAGAAGCTGCCATTTATTGAAGGATATTTAGCAGGATCCCTGGCCTCTATCCCTTATACACCAATGGTACAATCCCTCTGTTCTATGTTCTGACAACCAAAAATGATTCCAGACATTGCAAAATGTCCCATTAGGGTCACAAAGGTCCCATCTGAGAACCACTGCAATAGTGTACTAGTGAGAATAATGAGGTTCCATGCAAAACACTTGGTATAGTATCTGACATGTAATTATTGTTCAATATACTAGATATTTTTGCTATTGTTGTTTAGTTGCTAAGTTGTGTCTGCCTCTTTTGTGACCCCACAGACTATAGGCCACCAGGCTCCTCTGTCCATGGGATTTCCCAGGCAAGCATACTAGAGTGGGTTGCCATTTCTTTCTCCAAGAGATCTTCCTGACCCAGGGATTGAACCCATGTCTCCTGCATTGGCAGGTGGATTCTTTACCACTGAGCCAACGGGGAAATCCCATTAGATATTTTTATTCATTGATAAAAATGTGAGCAATATTTTTATCAATATTAAATAAAACTAGTTATAAGGAGAAAGCATTCACTCTCAGGCCATGTGTGAATACTTAGTTTAGTTGTAACTTGCCCTGTTGTCTTTTACTTTGAGCAAGGGAAAGCAGGTTAAAAACAGATATTTTTTTCTGTGTTCATATTCTTAGTTCATGTACACTATGCAGATACACTCACAGCTTACAGTTTGCAGAACAGTAACTGCATGATTATTTGATTAAAACTGCAGTGTCATAACATATTCTGGGAGAACAATTACAAATTTCCCAATGTAATATATGTCTTGAGTTGAGTAGCTGCCCTCAATATTCTTATTTAGAAAGATATTCACGATAGTTTTATGTGGGCTTCCATTAAAAATGTGTTTATGTTGCTTTCAAACTATAGAATATTCAGTTGCTCTGTTGATAAAATCTAGAGAGGAAAGAAGATACTTATTTCTGTTTATCATGCACATTAATGTCCCATCTTATTTGGTTAGTATTTGATATCATGTACAATCACATAATCATTCAAAATGCAATTCTAGCTTCCACTTGAATTCAGTGATTTCAAACAAGCCATTCAACATGATCCACTGAGTCTTGGCTCACGTCAAGCTCCTACCTCTTTGCAGCACAAGCAAACTTCAAGTTGTTAATAGGAACAGGCATGACTAACCAAAGTAATTTCTTCCTGCATTAATCTTAAACTCTTTAGGAGTCATCAAGGTTTTCTTTCTCTAGCTCAAGATGGAACTGCTGAATTTTGCAGAAAGCTTTACAAAGTTACACAAATGAGATTAAATGAAAACAAAAGATACAATTGTCATTAAGACTACATTAAAGCAGGGTCAAAGAAAATCTAAAGTATATAAGTATGTATTTTTCTAAAAGAAAACTTTGGGCTAAAAATGCACCTTTCAGCTTGCATTGGCAATATTTGGATTTGGTTCTCTCATTTGATTTGTTTATATTGTAATGCATAGACTAACTTATACAACACTGATTTGATAGATACTTTAGACAGTTTGGGGCAACAGTACATTAGAATTAGAAATTTTGTCTTCTGAATTGCAAAAGCAACTTGAAGAAGCAAATCAAAATAAAGTTGTTTATTCATATAATCTGTGTTGTATGCTCTTTGAGGTTATCTGTCAATTGCCCTGTCTCAAGTTCCCAACTCTTATTTCGTCTACAACTTTATTAGCCCAAATATACATTTTGGGCTCCCCTGGTGGCTCAGGTGGTAAAGAATTTGCCTGCAATTTGGGAGACCCAGGTTTGATCCCTGGGTTGGGAAGATCCCATGCAGAATGACATGGCAATCCACTCCAGTGTTCTTGCCTGGAGAATTTCATGGACAAAGGAGCCTGGTGGGCTACAGTCCATGGGGTCACTAAGAGTCGGACACAACTGAGCGACTAACACAGCACAATACAATACATTCTCATGCTTCCCTACCTTTTCCCTTTGGATGTCTGTCTTCATCACTTCCTTGATGTTCTGGGTCAAAACCCATCTTTTCAACTCTCTTTTCTAACTATACCTATGTGCATTGATTATGCTTTTATTCAATAACTCTTCATTATTTAGGTGATTGCTTTTACTATATTATTTTCTCTGGTCTCTATGCTGCTGCTGCTGCTGCTGCTAAGTCGCTTCAGTCGTGTCCGACTCTGTGCAACCCCATAGATGGCAGCCCACTAGGCTCCCCCGTCCCTGGGATTCTCCAGGCAAGAACACTGGAGTGGGCTGCCATTTCCTTCTCCAATGCATAAAAGTGAAAAGTGAAAGTGAAGTCGCTCAGTCGTGTCCAACTCTTCGTGACCCCATGGACTGCAGCCTTCCAGGCTCCTCCATCCATGGGATTTTCCAGGCAAGAGTACTGGAGTGGGGTGCCATTGACTGCTTAGAAATTATGTGTTGGCTACATGCATTTCTTATTTTTCCAAGTAGATTGATATAACATGGAAAGCATAGAATGTGTTTGACATTTTTTTTTTCAAAGTACCCACCAAGCTCTTTACAATGTGTAACATGTATATGTCTTATGAATAAATGAAAGCTATATTGAACTATTTTAAAGAGAGTTTTTATGAAGGGCTTGTTATTTAAATGTTTAAAATTATCTGATGAATCTGTAAAATAACCAGTTACAACATCAGAAATACCACTTAAAATGGTATACTAGGGCAATCTAATCTAATTCTCATTTTGCAGGTGGAAAAACTGCATAGATAAATGACTCACTTGGTTAAAAACTTAATGACTGGCCCAGAAGGATAACTGGATACTCCCACTCAAAGCCTCCAGTTTCCACCTCTTAGTGTCACCTCTCTCATTATTTAAATATTGCCAATGAAAAGACACGCTGATCCAAAGTAAATATAAATGTATCAGCTCACGTTTTACTTTGCTGAAGGGGCCATATATAGAGCATTCTGGGGTCAAGCTCATGCTCAAAAGACACACAGATTGGAGATAAAGGTCTGGCTTTGTCACTCCTGAGCCTGGAGAACTCAGATGAGCTGCTCCACACTTCGTTTATTCATTAGTAAACTGAAACTAATAACTGTGTTTATCTCAAAGTACCTAAAACATCTGATATGTTTTGTGTGGCATCTAAAAAGCTGTTAGTAAATGTTACCTATACTTATTAACACTCTGAGGCTTTACATTTGACAAAAATTTTTAATTTTATTAATACAGTTGTTTATAGATAGTGAATATGGATTCTAATCCATATATTTTATAGTATACTTTAAGAAATGTGTTTCTTTATACTCTGTCAGTGTTCCCAGCAAAATTTTTTTAGAAATAGTTTTTTTTTAATAAATTAGTTAGAGAAAAAAATTCTTCTTTTGAATGTTTCATTTAGATAATTTTGATGTTATAGAGAGTTTTGTTTTAATTTTCAAGAGAACTCTCCTGATCCTCATTTTAAAAAGTAGCTGTCAACATCTTTAGAAATTACTTTATAGTTTTAGGTTATGTATCTCCTTGAATAACTACCTTTTTCTGTCAAAAAGTGAAGTGATAGAAAAATGCTGAGATTAAGTTGCTTGTTTTATTCTTATGCATCACAATACTTTACAGTTACTATTATACTTTTGAAATCATGGGTTGAATATAACATTTGCTGCTGCTGCTGCTGCTGCTAAGTCGCTTCAGTCGTGTCCGACTCTGTGCGACCCCATAGACGGCAGCCCACCAGGCTCCCCCGTCCCTGGGATTCTCCAGGCAAGAACACTTATACAAGGACAAAACTGTAGATTTCCTTGACTAATTTCATATCTTGCCTTGTTGTAATTTCAACCCACACTTCTTTTCTTAGATGAATGAAAAAAGAACTTTTGGAAAATGAGTTACATAACATTAATGTTTTAAAACGTTGGCTATTTGCTATTATCTAAGATCATACCAGCACACATGCCTTTTCTTGGTCACAAGTAGGTTTGAAGTATGGCTGTACCAGGGCAAACTCCAAGTACCTACTCTACATAAATTAATTTCCCAAAGGAAAATGCATTATGCTTATAATTGAAGTTATCATTTCTAATACCACCATTAATGCTGATTGAATCTTAAATTTGTGTTGGGATCATTTATTTGAAGACACTATATCTCTTAAAAATTCATGTCAAGTACACCCTATAAAGGTTAATCTATAGTTTGAAGCTATTTCTTAGGCTTTGGCAACCTGGAGAAGGTCAGATTATCAATCTATGCAAAAATAAGAGCCTCTTTTTTTTTAATGGGTTAAGAGCAATATCTATTTTACAGAAAGATAGGGTAGACAATTTAGCTTAAGGATTTTATTTTTAAAATATAGAAAATTGATAGATCTATTCATAATATCATCCTTTCTTTAAGCTCATTTTTTATTTTGATTTAAACCATTTCCTGTACTCTTGGAATATGGAGTTCTGGGAATATGTAAAGTCTTTCAATCAGTCCATTTCTCTTTCTCTTTCTTTCTCTTTCTTTCACTTGTTTTCATGTTTAGATGGGTACCCTCACTATCTACCCAGATGCTATTTTTGGAAACTTTGAGGAGGGTCCCTCTCTGTGCCTTCTTTTCTTTCTCTTTGCTATATCCAATCAATCTTCAAATCTATGCCTGCTCAAAAATAGCTACAGATGATTTAGAAAGCATCTATATATTTCCATTCTCCCATCATGGCTTTAGTGCAGGCAGCAGCTGCCTAATCAGTAGATCGAACCCTATGAAATTGGAATCTTTTTTAGACCAAAAATATTAATATACCCACAATTCAACCAAAATACTTTTCTTTTTGCCCTAATCCATGTTTCACATTAGTAAGAGAAATATTTCAAAACTACAAATCTGATGAGATTTCACCTTTGTTAACCCCCTTTAATTGTTCTCCATTGTCCTTACGATAATGTCTGAATTCCTTTCTATGACCTACGAGGGCCTACATGAGCTGGTCTCTGTTGATGTCTTTAGCATCATTTTTTGAAACTTTATACCTTTGCGATTTTGTTCATCTTATCTCTGGTCTTTTGAATGTATTTTCTATACCGTCTGTCTCCATTACCTCTGCTTTGCTGAATCCAATTCATCTTTTAGATTTCAGTGTATCTAGCACCGTGTTTAATTCCTCAGGTCTATGTTAGAAGCTGTCTTAGGTGCTTAGTTACTGTAACACTCATCACACTGTGTTTTATTTCATATTTACTTTTTTATCTCCTTTACTAAGTATGTTCCATGGAGGTAAAGGCCATTTCCTCTGGTTGAGCCCTGGGCTTCTAATGCTAATGCATCACAGGTATCCAATACATCCTTGGTTAAATTATTTATTCTCTCAGGCTAGCCTCAATTTCCACATATCAAAGGTGGGATAACTTCATTGGGAGACGGTGAAGACTGAATAATAGGACTTCTTTGGCAGGCTATTCTTATTATAGGACTTCCCTAGGGGCTCAGACAGTAAAGCATCTGCCTGCAATGCGGGAGACTTGGGTTCATTTCCTGGGTTGGGAAGATCCCCTGGAGAAGGAAATGGCAACTCACTCCAATACTCTTGCCTGGAAAATCCTATGGATGGAGGAGCCTGGTAGGCTACAGTCCACAGGGTCGCAGAGAGTCAGATGCTACTGAGTGACTTCACTTTATTCTTATTTTAGATCTTTGTACTTCCCATCCCCATTTACTTCCTTAGTATTTTTTGTTTGTTTGCTTCCTTTCCTTTGGGAGATTTATTTTCTCACTGGTGAAGGAGAGATTCGGTGCATTATGTAGGAAGGATAGAGGATGGGAAACAAAATGGAGTCAGTTTTCCTTCCTGCTGGCAACTCACATCCCTGGAACTGGATTTCTACAACTATAGAGAGAGGCAGCAGTGTTGAGATTCTTTAGGGCTGCACTGTACTTAGGCGATAAAGTGGGCACAGAGTTTGGAAGGAGACCTTTATGCCCTCTTGCATAGGGCCCAGTATTTTGTGACTCCCAGAGGATTGGGACCTTAAGTTTGCCAGGCTCAGGTCATAGGGATTTATTGTGAGACTATACCTGACAGTAAGGAAGGCAGCATTTATCTCATGGGAATAAAGATCAGTAAACATAGCGTGCCACCCTTTGCCGAGACTGGAACTAGATTCAAGAATCTCTGAGGGATTTTTACTTTATGTATTTTCATTTTTGTGTGCTCCTGTTAATGACCCTCGAAGCATCCCCAGGGTTGTTTTGGTTTTGTCTGTCTGCTTCTTTTTCCTCTTCCTGTTAGCTCTTTCATACATCTTCTACTCTGAATGTCCTTTGATCTATATCAAAGTGTTAATCTAGTCAAAACATCTATTCAATAGCTGAAATTATCTTCATTACACCTTGAAAGAGACTGCTAAATGGGAAGTCAGCTCATCATTTGACTTTGAACTTAATTTCTGATTCTGTGCCTCTGCAAGCATCACTGTTTTTACTTATTCATTCATTCAACAGCTATTCACTTGAGTGTCTTCCTCCTTTTTGGCACACTTCTTGATACTGGTGTGCCAAAAACCAGTATCTAGTATACCTAGATCTTATATACAAAAACAATCCTGTGTTCAAGATACTCATATTCTAGCAACATTCAAACTATCGGAAGTGGAAGAGAAGCTGAGACTTGAGTAGAATTATAGTAGTTACTAGTATGATATCATTTTGAAAGTGATCAGAAAAATAGCAGATGAGAACATTGTGTCATTTCCAAGGTTCTTTGAGACAGTTCCATGCTTTCATTGATCATTTGTAAGCATATGTAAGATACCTTATACATTTTCTCCCATCACACTTCTCCCTCCTGTATCCTACCGCCCTATATAGAACCACTCTATTTCCGTAGGTAATGGGTAACTTATCTATGAAGTTAATTTACGGGCTGAGGTGTGCCCATGGATTAATGCTTATGATGTCCGGGTATTGTTTGTATTTCAGCAGGGCGTTTCCCTCATCTTAACTCACCAACTACAAAGCACCTTTGTGGATAATTTTAGAACTTTTTTTTAAAAGGCCAATAGACAACAGAGGAACTTTTGATTGCTTCTCAAATCTCCGCATCTATCTGGCTAATTGGTAAATACTCTCTAAAAGCCCAATCAAATAAGAAATAAGCTAGAATCATTTCTGTTTTTCTGTCAACTGTTGCGTATGTCCTACACTCTTTTTATAAAAAAACAGTGTGAGTCAAAATACGGTGAGACTGTTCCCACATTATGCTCATTCATGACAAAATTTCTTGTGTTTGACATTATAAAGAAGCAGTCCTGGGTAAGATCTTTTTTTTTTTTTTTCCTGGGTAAGATCTTTAAGTGAGTTAGAACAAGCCATCATCAGGGAATAGCTGTTTAAGTAGACTTGCAACCCAGTAACAGTGCTACATTACTTTTCAGGCTGTTATGACCATTCCTTTTAGCATTCTTTTGCCTTAATATTAGTGCAATGAACCCCAAGATTCACCACCCTGGGAGTTATTGGCTGCTTGGTGGGCAGAGCCAGCTTTCAAAAGCAATAGAAGCCTAGATCTTACTGCTTCCCAACTGTCATTCTCCTGCCAAGGCCCTTTTAAAAAGGGCTTGGGGTCCGCCTTTGCATTACATATGCATAACTTCCACTAGTGTTAATCACATGCTCCATTTTAGAGCTGTTTTGGCCCCTCCGGTTAAATGGGCGTTTAAACAGTTTTTAATGCATTATATGTACTTATTTTTTAAACGAGTATTATATGCCCAATTGACTGGAATTAATACAAAGTCCATCAGGTGAATACAGATTTATAATTGTTTTTAAAGCATGTATTATTTACTCGACCAACCATGACAGCCCTTTTGGAGTCATTCCAGCTGAGAGGGGAACTACATGTGTATGTCAATACTGAATAAGCCTTTATGAAATCTTTTAGTGAGGTTCTCTCACTTAAGCTTAAAGCTTATCCAGCTAATTTTTTCCTCTCACTTTCTCTCTCTCTTTTCACAAACAAATTCTCAAAATATTGTTCACTATTTTTAGCTTGCATCATCAGCATCAGTGAACTAAGTAAAAGCAATGCAAAGGCCCGTTCGGTTCAAATAAACTCAACAAATTCAACAAGATATACAGTGTCTACAAAGCATTAGGCCCTGATACTGAAAAAGGAAAGATACACTCAGTTCTCAAGTCATATATAATTGGCCTTCATCAAGAGTAGAATTTAATAAATTATTTCATTTTGCAAATTATCCAATCTGTCAAAAAATTACTATAGCCAAGCAACTGAAAAGAAATTAAATAGCTCCTTGTTCTTGTCTCGGACATACAGTTAAACTCCAGTCCACTCTTCTTTTATAGCATTAAGCATGTTATGTATCTTTTTCCCCCATTCCTTGGGTTAGTAAGATTATTCCAAAATTGTTTTCCAAACTTTAACATATTTTTATTTTTATAGCATCATCCCTTTTTTACTATAATAGTGATTGACTAATTAGTAGGACACTGGAATTCATTTCTATTAGCTTTTAAAACTCAGGACAGATACATCATGCAATTTTAGGGATATATTCAGACCCTATACCAGACGAAAGATGATTGCTTTAGATTATAATATAACCTTGTCTTATGGTTGGTAGAATTGAAATCCATATTATTTGTGAGAAGGAAATGCACTGCTTATTACCAGAAAAGAGCAGTACATAGACTTTCAGTTTCTGACAATGAAATTTAAGACTTTAAAAATTTCAATAGTACTTTAGGGAGATCCTGACATTCTTTGTAGGTCAAAAATGAATGCACAAGAAAGACTGCATTTACTGAAGCAACCAAGAGTAATTCTTTCCTTGAAGATTGTTCGTGGGATGAGCACTATAGCCTCTGTTCCAGAAACTGACCATTTTTGCAACTTCCCCTCCAACTGGAGATTAGTCTAAGACTCTTGCCGGTGGAGTCTTCCTAGGTAGCAGGGCTCTGAACGCAGGTATGGCTGCTGCTGTTGTCTGGAGGTTCCTAAGGGGATTGTTTATTGGTGGTTCATAAGAACACCTTTGGGTGTTCTTGTATGGCTTTCACAGAAGGAAACTTAGTTTTGATAATGTGGTTCAGAAACTAGATAGCAGTGGGTGGATGGAATATGTTCTCTTTATTTGAAAAAAACAAAACAAAACATAAACTCATCTTCACAAAATGTGTCCTTGGAGAATGATAATGAAGTAAGGTGAGCTTACATAATAGAAAAATATGTTGAAGTTCTCAAGCATAGATAAATAATAAGTCCAGCAACCATATTTACATCTGTATGACTTAGAGATTAACGCTTTTCCTTGTCTGATAGCAAAGGCTGCTAAACTTAATATCATTACATATTGTATACATTCCTTTTCTTTGGGGTTGTCTTATTTAGCTTTTTTGTTCAAGCCTGTCCATTTTTCCTTTTCTCCTTTTCTTTCGTTCTTCCCATTCTCTTCTTCCACAAATACTGACTGTAAATTTGCTACATGAATTAGGCTCTGAATGAAATATGGTTCAGTCTTTAAATACTTCATAGTTTAATAAGAACTATGAAAGTGAAAGTGAAGTTGCTGAGTCGTGTCTGACAGCTTTGCGACCCCATGGACTGTAGCCTACCAGGCTTCTCCGTCCATGGGATTCTCCAGGCAAGAATACTGGAGTGGGTTACCATTTCCTTCTCCAGGGGACCTTCCCTACCGAGGGATTGAATCCGGGTCTCCCGCATTGGAGGCAAACTCTTTAACCTCTGAGCCATATGAAAAAGATAATAATTCAACATGATAAGTGTATAAGTATAGTTAATTATTAGTAGGATGATGTTAGCTGGGATTCATTGGTGACTTGAATATATTTTTTATTTGTTTGAAATGGGCTTTTATACATTGGTCAACTTTTAGCAGAGTCTTCCTTAAATTGAAAAAAGACATTTTCCTGGAAGGATCAAAATGATTATATTAAAAATTATGGAAAAGTTCCCCAAATGCCTCTGAGTGTGTATCTTGGTAATAGATATGCGTTTTCAAGATTATAAAACATGTAGCTGACAAATTCTATATGGTAAAAGTATTGTATATATAGATACCTATATATATATATTATATATATGTATATATATATATGTGTATATATATGTGTGTGTATATATATATATATATGTATATATGTATGTAATAGCTTGACCTCATGTTGGGAAGTATTATCATTACCAAACCTAACCCACCAAAGTATAATTTACAAAAAGTAAAATAAAACTTTGCATGATATTGTAAGAAGATGGTAAAAAATATTTGCTCTGCATTTCCTCCCCATCTAAAGAAAAAGCTTTTTGAAATCGGTCATAACTTAGGGGAAATACATCTGGAGAAGAGAAATCTCTTTTAAAATCTCTCATATTGTCAGCATTTTGTCTCTATTTTATAAGCAACTGAGTTCCATTTCTATACCCTTGTCTCACGGTGCAAAGTCCTTTGTGAACGGGCCACATTCTTCTCACACATACAGGTCCCCACAGCATAATCACGTTGATTAACTGACCTGGATCAGTAATTGTTACACTTGAAGAACTCTATAAACTTGAACAGAGAAGTGACTGGTAATGTGACATTGGCCACAGAGACTGACATTTTCTTTTTTTGTTGTTTGCTTGCTTGTATTTTAAAATTGTTTTACAGTCTCTAGTCATTTCCCACTTGAAAGAAATGTTACTAAAATGTTTTATTAAAATAAACTGTTTCACATTCAGCATTAGCTGGAATAAACTCGAGATTATACTGAATTCTTATATTAGGTAGGCAGCAAAGTGATAATTTCTTCTACAGGCCTTCTCTGCTGAGTTTAAGTAAATATAGTTCAGTAAATAAAAGCATCAGCATCAAAGCAGTGCTGCTGTTGCATTTTAGAAAAGGAATTTAGATGAAATTGTGATTATTTTTATTTACTGATATCAATACTTGGTACATGTCTTCCCTCTGTTATGCAGATAGTGGCTGCCATGAAAGCTTTGCTGGCTATAGGACAGAACAGAACACATAGAACCTAACAAACCAGAAGGATATTTTACAAAAGAATAAAATAAGACTTAGCATCTATATGGCTATAAAAATTATTTCCACTTCATTTTCTCACCACCTTTTTTAAAATCCACTTTTTTAAAAAGTGTACACATTTCTATAAAGTTTTTTTCTGAAAATATATATCTTTGAATATCTTACTCTATTTTTAAACATTTCTAAATGTTTATCAAATTATTAACAGCTACCAAGCTGATTTGAACAAAAAGAAATATAAGTTGGATATGATTAGATATATCCTCCAAAAGTCGTTTCCTTGAGAAATGAGAAAACACATTCAGGGTTTCAGAGAACAGAAACAGCAACTACATTTTAAGGAGTTGAAGTATTTTCTTTCTTTCTCACTCTCTCAGAAGCCCCTGAAGTCGACTCTGCAGCTGAGCTGATTTCATGTTAGAAAGCTGTCCTAAATACGCACTGACAGAGGGGCCGTGAGAATGGACACAGAGCTGTCTGCTCTCTCACACATGCCACCGCACACGCTCTCAGCTTCTGAATTGTTTAAGAACACTGAGCAAGGAGTCCTCAAGCCTGTTGTTAAAATACAGCCTTAGCAGTAGCAGCAAGATGAATGTAGGTGCCTATGCCTAGACAAATGTATATCTGGAGTCTGAAAACAGTCTACCTGATATATAGGTGATGCATATTAGAAAACTATAGAATCACTGCTTGCATCTTTGTTGGTTAAATAAACATTCTGGTGAATAATGTGATTGACCCAGGGGGAAAAAATACTGGTATAAAAAGGGAGCAGATACGCTTCAACTTGGTATGACTGCTTTGGAAGGTGCTTTCTTAATTTCTATGCATGGTACAATGAAGCGCTGAGAAGAATCTACAGAGATACAAAGAAACAGAGTTCCTATATATCTTTATTGAATGTAACACAATATAATCAAAGAATGCACATAATTAAGTGCTTAAGCTCAAAGCATCTTTAAAGCAGGAATTCTGCTGAATTTTATTTTATGTGATTGCTTACGGATTAGTTCTCTATTTGCTCCTAAAGAATATACTTAAACACTCAATCAATGAATAACCTACAGCAGTTTGTTGTAGATTCAATAATGGGGAATGGTGCATTGTACCAGGATAGTCAGATATACCCAAAGGGAGTGTCAGTGGTCAAAATGCTTCCATTGCCAGAAGGTAGTCTGAAAATGGTCTGGAAATTCAATACAGCATTGACCCTACATTGTATACATGATCCACAGTCAGTTTCTCAAGCATACTTGTAGTTTTAAAAAAGAACCATTGGAAAAAAAAAAAAAAAAAACTGGAACTTAAAAAAAAACCAAAAAACCTATTTTAAATGAGTTGGTTTTTGTGAATAGTTGATTTGAAATGTATTTGTCCAAATGAGCTAAACGGAAAAATCATTTTATTTCAGGTTAAATGCTTCTAAAATTATTTTATTTTCTTTAAAAATAATATAATATTATAAAGTTTTAAAAATAACAAAATTTTCAAGTTATGTACTGATATTTCTATTTGTGAGAGTATAGTTAAATGCTCATCTATTCCATCCTCATAAAGCCTCCTAATTATCAAACAATAGCCATATATGAATATATACCTTGTGATATTGATAGTTATATAATGTCTGTCCTTTCTGAGATTGCACCGAAGTACTACATTTCAGACTCTTTTGTTGACTATGAGGGCTACTCCATTTCTTCTTCGGGATTCTTGCCCACAGTAGTAATGTAATGTAATGTCATGGTCATCTGAATTAAATTCACCCATTCTCGTCAATTTTAATTCAATGATTCATAAGATGTTGATGTTTTCTCTTGCCAGCTCCTGCTTGACCATTTACCTTGATTCATGCACCTAACATTCCAGGTTCTTATGCAATATTGTTCTTTACAGCATTGGACTTTACTTTCCCCACCAAACATCCACAACTGGGTGTCGTTTGGGCTTTGCCCAGCCTCTTCATTCTTTCTGGAGCTCTTAGTAATTGTCCTCTGCTCTTCCCCAGTAGCATATTAGATACCTTCCAACCTGGGGGGGCGGGGGAGGCGTGTCTTATCTTTCAGTGTCATATCTTTTTGCCTTCTTACACTGTTCATGGGGTTCTTGTAACAAAAATATTGGAGTGGTTTGCCATTCCTTCCTGCAGTGGGCCACGTTTGCTCAGAACACTCCACTATGATCTGTCCATCTTTCATGGTCCTGCTCATAGCTTCACTGAGTTGCACAAGCCCCTTTGCCACGACAAGGCAGTGTCTGTGTATACATATATGTTTAATAAGCATATGCTTCATTATTTTACCTGGAGGATAATAATTGTGTACATGAGATGGAAATTCAATATAATTTGGAAGCTGGTACTAAAATCATAGTTTTGCATTTATGGCTATTTGATCAAATGGCACATCAAAATGGCACAGATGAATCATAGAATCATCCTGTGATGTTGATGAAAATAAAATTCCTCATTACACTTTAGACAGCATACTGATTTTTGTCATGTAGATTTCATATATTAAATTTCAACAAAGCTTGGTTATCACAATTTGAAGATTGATTTTTTCCAGATTTACTTTTTGCATTAGATCTTATAGCTCACCAATTGATATAGTTCATTAAGACCCCTGTACAAAATCTGCATAAGAAAGGTACTATTTATGCAATTACTGATGGAGAAACAGTGGTATTATAAAGTTAATCATTCCACACACTGAAATAAGTTAATTTTAGTGATTCATTGGTTTTTCTATTTGACTTTTTTCTACTTTTAAGATAAAGGCTATTCTTGTCTATATAATGATTTAGTTGATCTTAATCTGCCTTTGAAAGATGTGAATGTGAAAAAATATGCAAAGTGCCTGGAATTGGGCTAGGCACATAGTTAGACATGTAACAAATGCTAACCCTCTTTCCCTATTTATCATAAGAATTCTAATGTTTTGTGCCTTTTTGTGAGAAAAGACTAGGTTTTGTAGTTTGGACAAATCACCTGGGATATTATAATGTCCCTTGAAAATTACACAGGCTATAGTACAAAATTTGCAGGAGGGTTAAGAACTTAAAGTACCAGAAAATCTTCACTTTTACCTTAACTCCTAACCATAACTTGATAATAATGATCCTGAATCTGTTTTTTTCTAGTTCTAAACACAATGATAGGTTCCAAGAGGGCAGGGATGTGAATGTGTCCTGTTCACAACTGTTTATCCAGTTCCAAGCATACAGTAGGTACTTAATAAATATCAGTTACATGAATGAGCAAAAACACTGTAATTTTTCTTTATTTTCCATCTTTATAAAGTCATATAAATTAATTAAAATTGGTTTACTAATCTTGTGACATTTTTAAAATAATTAAAACATTCTATTTCAACACTGACTAATTTCTCCAATTACTGTTTTCCATAAGAGTGAAACTAAATCTTCTACAGTCATGATTCAGGTTCTTTATTCTAAGGAATCTCTAACCTGCATTTCTTATTTTCTGCTCACCCCACTGAATGGTATTATACCTAGCACAATATTCCTACCTCAACTGCTGGACTTGTAAGAGCTTAATGATATTGATTTATGCATCACAATTTTTTAAATAGCTCTTTTTAAAACAAAGACCTTATCATCAATGTTTGCAGATAGGACCTTCCAAATGATTCTTCATGTACCTAGAAATTAGTGTCTGCTCTACTTTCACTGATGCAAATATTTACTAAGAGGAGAGAGAAAGAAAATAACCTTTTGCCCTTTATTTTCCTTTTCTGAAACCTAAAAGCATTTTGTTTTCTAGAGCTCTATAAAAGTTCAACGCATAAAAGGTTAGGAGCCTGACTTTTTTCTGTCGTGTATATCTTTGAAAAATTGGTTTACAAAGAGTCATACATCATGTAGCCAGACATATGGGAATAGTTAAAGATTAAGGTAAATAGACAAATTGAACTGCTTTAAATCATTTTCCTCGTTTCAGTTTTATGAAGGAGCTTATGAACAAAAGCTGACATTAAGCAATCACAATGGGCTCTTCTCTATGTTTTAGACAGTGGTAAAGACTTTAGTGTCAAAGAGTGTTGCATCACCAATACTTACATCAATTTGATTGGTGTCCAGATTTCAAAAATGTTACCTTGTCAAACCATAACCTTTTCCAAGTCTTTCATTTGTCATGGTTTTGTAGATTATATCATTTGTTTTATATTACCTGTATCAGAAAGCATGGATCATGGATTATAAGATTTTTTTATTATATATTGGTTGTTTTTGTTTTTTAAATAAAATTAATACTGTAGGCATTTATGTTCAAAAGAGACTAATCAAATATTTTGGAAGGAAGTTTGATTTCATGCAACAAACATTATAGTAACTCTGCCTAAGGAGACCTTTGGTTCCTTTTCACTAAAAAAGGAATTTTCAGAACCATTAGGTTAACATTTTTAATAAATTGAATAAATATACTGAACTTTTCCAAGGTACCTAATACACTAATATCCTGTGGAGAGAAGCTGGCTGTTGGACTTTAAGGTAAGTTGCAGGAATTTGCCTAGTGGCATGGTGACAAGCCCCTACTCTTATGAAAAGTGCTATGGGATCTTTAATGTCCACGCAGGGGAGTAGGATTTAAGATTTTGTGGTCTCATTTGAAAGACCCCTACATAGTAAACTGCATGGAACTCAATTTATCTACCTAGAAAGGAAAGAAGGCTTTGTAGCCCCGGTACCTATAAATCTAAGAAATGCTGTGAATATATGCCTTCATATTCATGCAGCACCAATCCCCTTCTTAAAAAATAATAAAAATAACAAGGTCTATGATCATCAGGTTGATATAGATAAAAATCCATTAACTTTTCATCATTATCACAGCTCTTATATCAAAGTGCAGACATTCACGGGGCTAGCTCACCTCCCCTGGTAGCTGTGCAAAGAGCCAGATGAAGATCTTTTACATACTTCTTTGTTGGTTCGCCTTTTAAAGCGTATGTGGTCGATTTAGGGACTGCTGATGGTCAAAATGTAGTTTAAGAAGACTACAAATATTTGCACAGGTATGTGAGCCCAGCTTATAAGACATCCAGCTAATAAGTTTTCTCATGCCCTTAAGTAATGCATCTGACAGGAAAAAGAATAACTTCTAGAAAATGTTGACCAAGTTTATTGCTGAGCTTGGTGTGATTCTCTGTGGGATAACACATATGTTTATGCCCAGTCTGGAGACTAACATATATATTAGGCATTTCAGAAATGTTAGGTTTTTTTCCTTTTGGAATATTCCAGTTGCCACAAAAATATATATAAGAAACAGCCTTGTAAAGCTTGCTGAGATATCTCAGGATGTAAATGTATGAACAGTTTCTCAATAAGAAATTTGATGTAAAGGAGAAAAACACCATCATGTGTGTTTGATAAAACAGCATTTTTGTGGTGGGGACTCTTTCTGGGATTGCATACTTCTAGTAATTTTGTCCTTAGTCTCTCTTTGTCATATCTACAAGCACACACACACACACACACACATTAAGGGTGTATGGGTTTTTTTTTTTTTTAATATTTTTTTGAAGTAAACCATTTTAAAACAAGTATTTATTGAATTTGTTATAATATTCCTCTGTTTTATATTTTAGTTTGTTGGACCTGAGGCATGTGGGATCTTAGCTCCCTGACCACCGTCTGCATTGGAAGGGGAAGTCTTAACCACTGACTTGCCAAGACACACACACACACACACGCTCACACACGTGTGTGCACTCACATACACAGTTTTGATTCACTTAAAGGATGAGATATTCATGTGTTTGTTTTTTAGGTCAGGTGAGCTAAGTGACTTCTTTATATGATACAGTTTATGCCAGCATAACATATGACAATAAATCCATGATTTCTGATTTCTCTGCTACACATTCTGCACATCAACCCAGAAAGATATACCCATTATCTAAAGTTGAATACACTTGTCTTCTCTGTAGCGTTCCTTCTGACCATGAAATTCTATTTCAAAAAATAAGTAAAACCAGTATTTTACAGAATTTCTTTCATTTTTCCACCAGGCCCATTCTGGTCCAAAGTACTCATGACTATAATGGGATTTATTGGTGAAATGGGAGTTGAAGCTAAGAGAAAACAAAAATTCTTACTTACTCATTTGATTGGATCTTTATTGCTCACCTTTAAAATTAGTTGTTTTTACAGACAAGCCAGATTCACCAAAATTCCCGCTGTTAGTGAGAACAATGTAAGTTCAATATTTCATTGTACATTACGGTATTGAGCATAAACCACCTTTCTTTTTAAGGTGTGGTCATTAGTTAAGTTTTTCTCAACTATCCCAGCAATTTAAACTATTAAAACATATCCTGAAATACTATAAAATTGGACAACGTATCACTGAAGCAACAGTCTAATAACATTAATGCACTATTTTACCTGTAAAAACCTTAGATCATTGTACATTTCTCGGGTATGCTTGATCACAGAATGATATTCAAACATTTTTAAGTTTAAGAGTGCATTTAGGTCATTTGTGATGATGACTATACTTTTATAAAGCAAGTGTCAGTGAGCTTGCATGCATACAAATGGCTTTTCCGCCTTCCACGAGGTGTTTCAGGGCAGTGGGCACTAGAGGGTGCTGTTGGAGCTGATACTAACCTAACACACCTGAAGTTGTGCTTTCAAAATCAGTCCTACCCAGATCCAAAAATGTTTCTCATGAAATACTATATTATTATTAGTCTTTAACATTGGGTTCTGTGAATGTCATCAGCATAACTTCCAAAACAAGTTACAAGGCAGTAAAGAAAGCAAAGCTCTCTATAACTTGGCAATTATTTATTGTTGTTGAAATCAGGATTCTCCTCTCCCACCTTTAATAATACTCTTCCAGGTTTTCTTCAGGATGTGTATTTTGGCTGGTAACACATTTTTATAAATGGCAAGAAAAATAGGCTTGTCAGGCAATTAACATTTTCTCTGGACTTTAAACATGCATAGCCACCAAAGATTGTTTCTTAAAAGAAATGTGTCAAGAGGCTGCCGGTCTAACTTTTCTCCTGGTGTTTGTGAGAAACCGCGGGCATTCAAAAGAGGCTGGCACTAGAGAATACACAACTCTTATGTCAAAAATGTTGCTTTATATGAAAACGGAAGAATTATCTCCTCCCCCTGCCCCTACCCCCCTGGTAGTTATTTATAAAGGCGTTACTGTAGTTGCCTTTCTTAGACCTTCCCTGAAGGCATGCTCAGACTCAAGCAGGCAGCTATTTCCCTTTAATTTTCCACAGCAAACCAGTAATGCTTATGATTATTGTGAAGTCAGGAAAAGTTTAGTTTCATCAAGTGACATGTAGTGATACAATTAGTTACTTAAGCACTTTTCAAAAACGTTTCGCGGTGGAACCTAGTTTGTCAGATGCAGCTAAATATTAGCATCTCATATTAAACACAAGAGTAGAGCTGCCTCCTGGAAAGCACAGCTGACAGCTCTCAACATGAGCTGAATGATCACTCTCAATTGTAATCGATTCTGTAAGTACTAAACACAAACCCCCAGGCAATTGAAGAAAATAGGATGATGAAGGACTGCAAACTAATATGTTACACATCTTCATTGATTAGACATTGATTAACCATTATTTTCCTGAATGACAAACAGCTAGTGGTAAAGTAACTGAGGCTTGTGATTTATTTACATCTTAGACAGAGATGACTTCTTTATTCAACTGATTGTGAGCTGGTGCTAAACCAGGGGACAGTGAGAATTTGACAGTCTGAGCTGCTATTTTCTTCCTTTTTTCTCTATTTTCTCCTTTCTTTCCTCCCTCCCTCCATCCCTTCCTTCTCTCTCTCTCCCTATTTCTTTCTTTCCTTCATTCTTTCCTGCCTTCCTTCTTTTTTATTATCCTCTCTGGTGGTCTTAAATTTCTGGCACATTTCCATTTGAAACAAATTTAACTAGACTTAACTGGATTCCAAAATATATAACATATACCTGTGGTTTAAATACATTTAAAGAGAAGATCATTTTATAGACTTGGTATTTACAAGCATATTGACCAGTGTTTATTGAATTTCTAATTTACTTCTCTCTTTTCTTCAATGCCTTATTGGCAGTTATACACAATTTTAGAATGAGTGGAATAGGAGTTTGTTGGTATCTGTTGCTTATTTTTCTTCTGGGAAGCATTTTGCTTTAGAACTGTGTGATTCATACAAGGAGGCAAATATTTTACAGTTTAAATGATTTTTGGTTCATCTAAAACTGATAAATTTATTATGGACAAACTTGGATTTATGTAGCAAAATCCTGTGGCAGTATAGTCAAAATTTTAAAATCTATTTCAATAGCTGTTAAACAATACACAATGGAAAACTTTGCTCCTAAGTTTTCAGGCAATCTCTTTTCTATTATAAAATAGTAAAGAGAGCAAGATATTCAATGAAATGAACTGCACTATTAATAAGTTAAAACTAAATTATAGTAAGACTAGCATTATTATTTGGAGAAGGCAATGGCACCCCACTCCAGTACTCTTGCCTGGAAAATCCCATGGACCGAGGAGCCTGGTAGGCTGCAGTCCATGGGGTCGCTAGGAGTCAGACACGACTGAGAGACTTCACTTTCACTTTTCACTTTCATGCATTTGAGAAGGAAATGGCAACCCAGTTCAGTGTTCTTGCCTGGAGAATCCCAGGGACGGGGGAGCCTGGTGGGCTGCCATCTCTGGGGTCTCACAGAATCGGACACGACTGAAGCGACTTAGCAGCAGCAGCAGAGCATTCTTGTGCATTTTGAAGGTTTGTGGGAAACTTTATTTATAAGCAGAAATAATTAAGATATTCTGGCATTCTTCATCATAATGGTCATAATAAAGACTTTTGATGTTCAAGAAAGCATAATTTGCTTCTCCATTGGAATTTGATTGTAAATTAACACTAATTAATGTTCACTTAAGTGTTACAGATGTGTGGTATATCTAGTTAGTTACCAAAGGGCTAACAGTAGAAAATTTGTTCTATAAAAGTATATGAGTTTAGAATAATGATTAGATTGTCACTTAAAAAAATAAGAGAAATTCATTATAATTTCTAGTGTTACAAGTCAATTTTAGCACTTGCATAACTTAGGAAAAATTAGTAAACCATATCACTTCAATTAATATAGAGATGCATTCAACACCACCCTTATTAGTTACTGAATTATTAGACATGTAATTATGGAATTTCATTGTCATTTTCCCTTTAATGTAATTCTATCTCTAGGTTAATAAATCAAATGTTCTTTATGGACATTACCCTCTTTATCATGATATAACTATGTGGATATGCTTTTCCCAGAGCAAGTTCTGTTAGCTTCATCTAAGACACAGGGTCTCTGTGCACAGGTATATTAACTCAAGTCTTTTAAAGATTTGTTTTACAGTTTTAGAATTTTAATCATGGGGTAGAGAGAAAAATATGTGACCTTTGCATCCATATCTTTAAAGTTAACAATTGGAAGCCTGGTCTAATTGTTAAAGATATCCAGCTGTATTTCAAGGAAAACAGTCTTAAGTTTTAAAAGAGGAAAACCATCAGTTGGGAAATATGTGGTGCTTAAACTTTTACAAAGTTTGAGGATGAGCCTGACTCATCAGTTGCCCTTAGTTAAAATACATCAATGGACCCATGCTAATTATGAGTCAACTCCTCAGTATTATTTTTGAGGCTATATTCCCTTTTAGCTTTATACAGTGCTCAGAACGTAGGGAAGGGAAATAGTTGATTGGCTAGTGGAGCATGAAGAAAGAACAAATGAAAAACCATCCAACAGCTGTATCCCAGAGGGAGCTCGGAACCCTAGAAAGCAGTCTAATAGTGTGTTGTTTCCTTGTCCATCTGTGTGCAGGTGAGAGCATCACTGCAGGGGTCTGTGTGTAAATGTAACAATCAGAAACCTGAAATTTCACAGAAGCAACCACGTGTGATGTTTGCACAACAACTCCCTTTCGGAAAAATAAAAAGCGCCTTCTTGGGTGTTGGCTGTCTTTTCTTCTAAGTGTGTGTGTCCGCATATGCATGCACACACACAGAGAGGCTTATGCGGAGCTGAGTGTGCTTCAGTTTTCTCAAGCATATTTAATATCTTTAAAATTTTAAATGAAAATGTAGCTGTCAATTTTAAACTAATTTGGATGGACAGCAATAAAATGCAAACCTCACTTCAAATTAGAATTTTCAGTGAGGATTTCTAATGGAAAGTAATTGCTGACAATAGGAAATGACAAATGACTAATTACTTAGTGCAATTAGACTTTTGTGCCTTTGGTCCTAAGTGGCAAGCATACAGCAAATCTTGCACTTTTCTAACAATTAATGACACTAAAACTATTTAAGCTGCCAACAGATGTGAGTAAGAAGACATGAATTGAAACTTACTTAATTTACATACTATCCCTATTTTATATCAAGGAAATGGTGTTTAATTTTTATGCTACAATTAAATATTACTGGTACAGTGCAATTTTCACAGAACTTCATAGGCCAAAATATCACTGCTCAAAAGCTGGTCAGTGCTAATGCTTCCTTTTCTCTTATCACAGCAGTATTTCTTTTTAAAAGATTCTTGGAGTATAAGTTTCTATCTATGTGGTATTCATGGCTACATATCAGTGTTAATTAAACAGCATTCTCACTTTTTTGCTTTTCTTCTCTTTATTTTTTTTGTCTATTCTGTTCACCTTTAATATCCTAATGATTTATGTAGAATCCATATATTTTTCAATCCCTATCTTCCCCTAAAGACTAACTCAGGTGTGATTTTGGGAGAGAATTTTTCTTTAAAAGTAAACTCCCTTATTAATTGCCTCTGGACTATTAACTTCTGACGGTAGCTTACAGGGAACTTAACTTGGTATTTGTAGTGCTATCATCTTGGATTTTGCAAATATAGGATTGTTTTAATGTTCCCAGTTATAATCAGAAAGATTTTTTTCTCTGTTAGGTCAGCAGCTCAGTAAACCTATTGAAGATACATGTGGAGTGTAAAGAAAAAAAAGGCAAGGGATCCAGTTATGTTTATAATGATTCACTTCCTTATTAATACCTAAAATATATTCTTTATTCAAAGCATGTATAAAAGTATTTGCTTGTGAAATGAAAATAAAAATGCTGATCACTATTGAGGCAAATTCACCTAACATTTTGAGCCTACAGAGGAAGGGCAATAATTTTAGGCAACCAAACTAGCCATAAAAGTAAACAAAACAGGATGCTATAGAAAAACAAGATACATAACAACACTGGTCAAATTAAAGGCTTTAAAACTCACTGCATAGCTAAGCAAAGAAGTGAATCAAGTATAGAAGCCCGAACTGGCTGTTAAATTCCACAATTCTCCTCTGGGAATTCCTTTAGCCCATAAGATTCTCTGGATGTCACTAAGAACTCAGACATCAGTTACCCAATTGCCTTCCCCAGTGTTCTTAATAAGACTGCAAACATCCTACTCAAATTAAATATATCTTATATTTATCTCTTAAAGATTAACATGGCATGTATTCTGTATCTTATTAATATTGCACCTTTAGTTCATTAATTGGATGAACTGAAGCTTTTTTGATTTAATTCTCCTGTAAATAAAGAAAAATGTAAATAGATTTTGTTTTATCATATTGATGCAAGGATAAGGCAAATTGGAGGGGCCTGAGTCTTGAGAATAGACATATAACAAATGCTTTTTCCAAGGCTTCTGCTTGATTTTTGCAGCTTTTTTTTTTTTCCTCTGAGATTCCTGCAATTAAGCTATTGTTTGGAGGCAACACTGTAAATTAGATTCAAATAACCAAGGGTAGTTTTTGGACAAACCTCTGTTGTTTCACCACAGCTGTAGTTTTCTTTTCTCATGAGCCCTGTGAACTTTAAGGGCTAGAAATATAACAGAGAGCATTGTAGATAATAGAGGAAAAAGGAAAAGCTTAGGCAGGGGGTAGGAGGCCTGGGCAGGGACAGAGGAAAGAAAGACTTTTTACAAATCATAAGAAAAATGGCACTGGCATTGTGCCTAAAAAAAGATAACTTGGAGAAGAGGCAACAGCAGCGATAGACTTAGCAAGTATATTTAGAGCAAGAATGATAGGAAGAAAGAAGTGGCCTAATTAGAAGAGAGGGAAAGGGGGAGAGGGGGAGAGGGAGAGGGAGCAAGAGTGCAAAGAAGTGTCAGAAAAACCCAGAAAGTAATGAACCTAGGGAAATTAGCAAAATGTATGTGGAGCTTGAGGATGTATCCTCACTCACGCCACAATGCATCATGAGAATAGACTGTTTCAGTTGATTTAAACATCCAAGGAATGCATCATTTCTTTCATAGTTTCCAGCATCATTATTGAGACACAGACAACATGTAAGTGTCACTTTAGTAATCCAGATTCCTTTTTTGTAGCTACGTGAGAAATTGAAAGGTATGACATATCCACATATTATGTTTTATGAATTATTTGAAAGTGCTGTATACTTACTTCTGCATACTTTGTATTAAGTACAGATCATCCTGGACTTCCAGGGTGGCGCTAGCAGTAAGAACTCACCTGGCAATGCAGGAGACATAAGAGATGGGGGTTTGATCCCTGGGTGAGGAAGATCCCCTGGAGAAGACAATGGCAACCCACTCCAATATTCTTGCCTGGAGAATCCCACGGACAGAGAAGTCTGGAGAGCTACAGTCCATAGGGTCACAAGTCAGACATGACTGAAGTGACTTAGCATGCACATGCATCATCCTAGACTTAATATCATCCTAGACTTAAAATGATCAATCTATCATAAGTTGAAAAATTAATAAGCTGAAAAGTGAAAGTGAAGTCTCTCAGTCATGTCTGACTCTTTGTGACCCTATGGACAATAGCCTACCAGGCTTCTCCATCCATGGGATTTTCCAGGCAAGAGTACTGGAGTGGGTTGCCATTAATAAGCTGAAAATGCATTTAATACACCTAACCTACCAAACATCATTGCTTAGCCTGGCCTACCTTAAATGTACTGAAAGCACTAACATTAGTCTACAGTTTGGCAAATATCATCTAACACAAAGCCTATTTTATAATAGTGTTGAAAATCTCATGTGATTTATTGAGTGTGATACTGGAAGTGAAAAACTGTATGCTGTGTGGGTACAGAATGTTTGTAAGTGTATCAGTTGCTTACCTTCATGGTAGGAGTTGCTGACTGGGAGTTGTTGCTCGCCACCCCACCCAGCATCAAAAGAAAGCACTGTACCGCATAGGGCTAACCCGGGAAAGGATCACAACTCAAAATCTGAGCTACAGTTTCTGCTGAATGTGTATCACTTTCTTGCCACGGCTAAAGTTGAAAAATCATAAATTGAACAAACTCAAGTCAGGGACAGTCTTGTACATGGTTCACCCACATTCTGTACTCGGTGAAAATTTTGAAAAAGTTTTGAAGCTCCAAAACTTTTGAACTCTTAATTACATTTTTAAAATATGGAAGCATGTTGAATTTTCCAGAAGGTTTTGAGAGAATTGTTTAGTTTTTCTAAGATTGATATTTTGATGAATATATATTTATATATATGTAAACTCATAGGAAGAAAATTTTCTTAAGTTGCATTTTCCATATGAAGACCTTACTTAGATAATTATGCTTTCTGTTTTGTTGTTAATTGTATTTCAGTTTAGGAATGCTAAAGCGGATCCTGATCAGTTGTATGATCTTTCTAGACAGGCACCCAGAAGCTGAAAAGATTGTCGTCAGTCATTTCCTTCCTCCTTTCTTCCATTGTCCCTTCCTTCTTTATCTACCTTCTTTCCCTTATTTCTGTATGCACTGGGCTTGTTTGCATGACTTGCTCACTGAAGAGATTGGATGTCATTCCAAATATATTTTTGTACATTCATGGGATGAATGGATAAGGGCAAGATTTCCTTCAAATGGTCTTTGGGAGGTGCTATAGAATGTTCATTAATTTGTATCACTAAAGCAGCTCTAGCCATGTAGATGCTGGTTAGCGGTAGACTTATTCTTGATATGTCTGCTTCAGGTTTAGTGTCATGAATTGAACAGTTGGGATAATGTCCTGGCAATTTGTGTAATATGCAGTAACTTGACTTGTCCCATGGATGGTTGATTCACCTAAAGGGCTGGCTGGACACTGACTGCAACTGGTGAATTTCTTATTGGAAAGTTGTCCAGTGTGAGCACACATTTTGATGGAATTTCTGTATCTCTCAGAGGCTGAGGGTTAACATAGCAAGTACTAAGATGCCTACCAATTGGTTAAGTATCTTATCATCTATCATTTTTGTTTTCTTAGAAACTATGATATGCCTTCTTTAGAGTTTCCTTTTTTGGGGGTATTAAATGGAACTGAAACAAAGGAAAAACAGAGAAATCATGTATATGTTCTAAACAGTGCACAGTTTTTACTGTTGAGAATTGTGTACATATACGTGTGTTTGTGTGTCTAGCTGTCTATTTATCTACCTATTCTAGCAGAATAAATTTTCTAGTCCACTTCTAAATATTCTTGCAAAACCATTAAGGCTATTTCAAATTTCCTATATTAATTTCCTCAATTGTTTGCATATCTTGGAAAATTTTGATTACTTGAATTAAAATATATACAGACTTCAGTTTCAAAATCCTCATTTTCACTTTATTTCTACTGTGAAATTAATGAAAAATCTATTGTTCAGATCAGATCAGATGCTCAGTCGTGTCCGACTCTTTGCGACCCCATGAATCGCAGCACGCCAGGCCTCCCTTCCACCACCAAAGTTCATTCAGACTCACGTCCATCGAGTCAGTGATGCCATCATCCTCTGTCGTCACCTTCTCCTCCTCCTGCCCCCAATCCCTCCCAGCATGAGGTGAGTCAACTCTTTTGCATGAGGTGGCCAAAGTACTGGAGTTTCAGCTTTAGCATCATTCCTTCCAAAGAAATCCCAGGGCTGATCTCCTTCAGAATGGACTGGCTGGATTTCCTTGCAGTCCAAGGGACTCTCAAGAGTCTTCTCCAACGCCACGGTTCAAAAGCATCAATTCTTCGGCACTCAGCCTTCTTCACAGTCCAACTCTCACATCCATACCTGACCACAGGAAAAACCATAGCCTTGACTAGACGAACCTTTGTTGGCAAAGTAATATCTCTGCTTTTGAATATGCTAGGTAGGTTGGTCATAACTTTCCTTCCAAGGAGTAAGTGTCTTTTAATTTCATGGCTGCAATCACTATCTGCAGTGATTTTGGAGCCCAGAAAAATAAAGTCTGACACTGTTTCCACATTCTCCCCATCTATTTCCCATGAAGTAGTGAGACCAGATGCCATGATCTTCGTTTTCTGAATCTTGAGCTTTAAGCCAACTTTTTCACTCTACATTTTCACTTTCCTCAAGAGGCTTTTGAGTTCCTCTTCACTTTCTGCCATAAGGCTGGTGTCATGTGCATATCTGAGGTTATTGATATTTCTCCCAGCAATCTTGATTCCCGCTTGGGCTTCTTCCAGTCCAGTGTTTCTCATGATGTGCTCTGCATAGAAGTTAAACAAAAAGGGTGACAATATACAGCCTTGACTGTATATTGTCAAAAATATACTCCTTTTCCTATTTGGAACCAGTCTGTTGTTCCATGGCCAGTTCTAACTGTTGCTTCCTGACCTGCATACAAATTTCTCAAGAGGCAGATCAGGTGGTCTGGTATTCCCATCTCTTGAAGAATTTCCCACAGTTTATTGTGATCCACACAGTCAAAGGCTTTGGCATAGTCAATAAAGCAGAAATAGATGTTTTTCTGGAACTCTCTTGCTTTTTCCATGATCCAGCGGATGTTGGCATTTGATCTCTGGTTCCTCTGCTTTTTCTAAAACCAGCTTGAACATCTGGAAGTTCATGGTTCACATATTGCTGAAGCCTGGCTTGGAGAATTTTGAGCCTTACTTTACTAGCGTGTGAGATGAGTGCAATTGTGCAGTAGTTTGAGCATTCTTTGGCATTGCCTTTTATTGATTAGTGTCATGCAAATATTTTAGTAGGAAAATATATCAGTTTATCATAAGCATAGAAAAAGGAATTTGAAATAATAAGAATACTTTGAAGGAACATTCTCTTAGTTTTTACAGGTTCCTGAACTTCAAAATTGATGCCTCAGAAAAGACTTGTGCTCTTAACTTATAGTCATGCATATTTTTATTAATTTCTTGCTAATAGTGACTGACACAGAGAATAACTGGGCTTATTTTATATTGAAATAAGGCAAACTTTTGCATAACAAAGAGCAGAAAAAAATTTAGCCAATAAACTCTATGTGGGTTTTTAATTTGGATGATTTTAAGTTATATTAAATTTCTTTAAAATCAAGAACAGAAAAGGTCTCCTACCAGATGGCAATTCACATGTTAAGATTGCATTCTAGAGATTAAGGTCAAAGTGAGAGAAACTTGAAAGAAAAAAAATGTTAGTGGGTTACTGAAATTCAAATACTAAATATTATATTTACCTAAGGATTTCTTCTGGCTTTGGGGATAACTAGTAAATTAAAGTTTTTAATTTTGAGAAATATTAAATATATTTTCTTTGCTTAGTTTAGGAAAACAAAAACAAATTTATGTCTTAAATAAGTCAAAGGAAATTCTTAAAAATTTTCTCTCCATTAGTAGACCCTGGAAGTTAGATATGTAGGTTTGAAATGTAGTGAACTCTGGGCTAAAATCAGGAGAAAATTCTACTTCTCAATTTGCCATAACTTGCTATGTAATCTTTTACAAATCATTGAAACCTTCTGTACTAGAACACTCATTATAGAATGAAAAATTCTTTTTTTTTCTAGGTTTGGTATTGTTTTTTTACAATAAAATAAGACAATGTAATTACTTGTAAAATGTGTTGCACAGTAACAGTATCAGTAGAAGCAAAATTTTTGTATTTTTTATAATCACTAAGGTATTTTGAAATAAAGCTGTTACTCTTGAAACATTAACACTATAATAATTAAATACACATTTTATAAAAAATAAAATTCAGTATTAAAATATGCTTCTAAATTCCAAACATCTTAAAATAATAAAAATTACACAACTATTCGAATAAAGCAATTATTTAATTTAAAATTTGATAAAAAGAGGGGGAGAGGAGATAAAACAATGGTTAAGAGCCAATGGAAAAATATCACTAGTAATAACAGTTTAGAATTTAAATGTTTTTGTTATTTCAAAGCTCAGCTTGTTAATATAAAAAGTGTATACAAATAGATTGAGACCTTTAAATTAAAAATATATTTTGACTATAAAGTCACTCAGATTACGTAGACCAATGTGTTCACTACAGATTTATAGTTGACTTTGCATTTAATCCTTAAATTTTACTCAAATCGTGCTAAATTAGATAGAACAATACAGTCAAAAACTGCCATAAATTGCAAAAAAGAAAAGAAAAAATAGAGAACGATTTTCTCTGATCAGTGAATACATTTTTTTTTCAGATCTTGAGGGTTCTTCTAGTCTAATTTCCCATGTAGTTCAAGGATCTTTTAAGATTCCCTGAGCTTTGATTATCCAGGCTCTGCCCAAATTCCCCCTGGTAATGGGAGGCTCGTACTCTCCTGTGGCTATTTTGGCACAATATTTGAGATCTACTTTCCATAAGCTGGATAACGAATATCAATGACAATTTTAGCTCACACTAAAGCTTTTGGAAAATTAGATCCTTCTAGATTTTTTTTAAAATATAGATTCAATTACATTTGAAAATCAGTTGTATAACATAGACATGGGGGTGTCAAATACAGCAGATTGTTGACATGAATCTTAATATCCAGAAACTCATAGCTTTTTAGGAGAAAGACTCAAAACAAATAATTGCAACTTGGTGTAATAGGGGCAATGATAGAAGTATGAACATACTACAGAGATAGCATAGAAGAGGTTTTAATAGATTTAAAGACTCATAACAAATGAGTCTTCATTGAGCCACTGAGATGGGTGATAGAGATGGAAATGGAAGGTAGAACCAAAAGCACATACAAAGGCACTGAGGTCCAGATTACATAGTACATGTGGGAAACTGCAAGAGAGAGCCCAAATTAGGTTCCTCCTTTATTTCTATAATTGGCTTTCTTAAGAGTTTTATTGAAGTATATTTGATATATAAAAAATCATACATATTTAGTGTTTGCAATTTGTTGTGTTTGGACATATATATACCTATGAGGGCTTCTCAGGTGGTTCAGATGGTAAAGAATCTGCCTGCAATGGGTTGGGAAGATCTCCTGGAGAAGGGGATGGCTTCTTCTCCCACTTCTTCCAAGTGGCTGAAGTGAAATTAGCAAAGAAGAGATTAGGATGAGTTCAGAAAGAAAAATTGACTTTATATAGTCACTGCAGGAATTTTGAGCTTTAGTTTGGAAAGTCCCTGAATTTTGAGTGGAGGAACGACACAAGAGACTTTTACATTATAATAGCTTATTTTGGTTGCTGAATTGAAAATAGACCAGAGCTGGCCAAGGGAAAAGAAAGGCTTGTTTTTTTTTTTGTTTGTTTGTTTTGTTTTGTTTTAGTTTGTTTTGTTGTGTTTTGAGGGAGGGAAGATTGCTATTGCAGGTATTCGTGGCTTGGATTATAATTGTAGGAGTGGCTGTGGTTAAAATCAATTCTCTTCTGGATAATTTTGAAGGTAGGATTAACTGAAGGATTGGATATAGAATATGATATAAAGTCATGGAATACTGTATACTTTTCACCTGAAATAGCAGAGTTGAAATTTACCTAAATGGAGAAGAGGAGCAAGTGAGTCTAGATAACATGGCTGTGAATAGTTTAGTTGTAGTCATTTACATTCATATGCAGGTTTAAATGTAGAAGGTGTAAGTTCATTCAAGAAAGCCAGGGAGAGACAAGAGCTAAGAGCCTTTACAGAGAATGGTTGCAGTGACTGAATCATGGAATTTAAACTCACTGAGGAGAGTAGTGGGGCTTCCCTGGTGGCTCAGCTGGTAAAGAATCTGCCTGCAATGCAGGAGATGCAGGTTTGATCCCTGGGTTGGGAAGAGACCTTAGAGAAGGGAAAGGCCACCCACTCCAGTATTCCTGCCTGGAGAATTCCATGGGCAGAGGAGCCTGGTGAGCCACAGTCCATGGGATTGCAAATAGCTGGACATAAGTGAGCAACACACACACACGAGAGTAGTGAGGGCATCAGAGAGTGGAAGGTCAGTGAAAGGTGATGGGAACAATGACTGTAGATCTCATTCTGAGGATATCAAAAGACTTCAGACTTGTGGTACTGCCCGGAAGTGAACTGGAAAGATTATTCTGGTTATGTATTACAGTATGTGTCAGCTAAATTCTACTAAATTATTATTCACATCTTGATTTTTTTAACTGCTTTGTTAAGATAGTAGTATTACCCCATTCCCTTAATGTCAGTGTGACATTATTAAAAAAGACAAATCAAGTCAGTTGTGTAAGTTATTTTTACAAAAGTCATCTTGCTTTCTAATGATCACTATATGCTTTTCATTATATCAACATTTCTTTTCAAATGTTCACAAAATACATTGATTCTAGAAATTCTGCTTTAACTTGGTATCTATAATGAGGGAAATATTAAAGAACAGAGCTCTATATTTTATTGTGAGATTCTAAGATCTAGAAAAAAAGAAGAATTATTTTATATTTTTGATGCATTCATTTTAAAGAATAAAAGTCATTTGATTTTTAAATTAAAAAAAAAGTTCCTGTTTATTGATATTAGCCTCATAGATCTACTTGTAGGATTTATATCCTCTCCATCAATTCTTTCAAATTTTTCTTTAAGTGTTTGGAAACTTTTTTTAAAAAAAGATGTATTTATTTGTTTATGGCTATGCTGGGTTTTCCTTGCTGCATGCAGGCTTTCTTTAGTTGTGGTATGCAGGCTTCTCATTGTGCTTCTCATTTTTCTTGTTGTGGAGCACAGGTTCTAGGCATATGGGCTTCAGTTGCAGCATGTGGGCTCAGTAGTGGTGGCTCTCAGGCTCTAGAGTTATGGTTTAGTAGCTGTGACTCACGGGCTTAGCTGTCCTGTAGTATGTGGATCTTTCCAGACCAGGGATGGAACGCAAGTCTCCTGCATTGGCATGTGGATTCTTTGCAACTGCTGCTGCTGCTAAGTCACTTCAGTCGTGTCCAACTCTGTGTGACCCCGTAGATGGCAGCCCACTAAGCTCCTCTGTCCCTGGGATTCTCCAGGCAAGAACACTGGAGTGGGTTGCCATTTCCTTCTCCAATGCATGAAAGTGAAAAGTGAAAGTAAAGTCGCTCAGTCATGTTCGACTCTTAGCGACCCCATGGACTGCAGTCTATGAGGCTCCTCCATCCATGGGATTTTCCAGGGTTGCCATTGCCTTCTCTGTCTTTACAACTGAGCCACCAGGAAAACCCTCAAATGCTTTTGATAGTGTGCACCTTTCAGTAAAATATTTCTATGGATTTGTATCCCAACATGTGTTTATGCATAAATTATGTTCTTCAAATATAATCAAGTACAAATATGATACATATATTATAAATCTTGGCTAGTTATAGGAACTGAAACAGAATGAAGTTGAATGCGATGTTGTTTATTTTTATTTTTTTAGGATAAACACTTTTCTCACTTAAGTAATTATGGTTAATATTACTACTAGCAGTATTTTAGTAATAGTGACATGGTTGTATTAGAGCTGATGATTTTATCATTGTCATTGACTTTTCACTCATAAATGTTTGATAGGAAATATGCCCAAAGGGGAAGAGGAATCTTAGCATTACCATTTTCTAATTGTTCAGTTGTACCTGTGATAAGAGAATTGCTTTTGATGACTCCTTTGCAAGAGACTTTTTTGAATTTCTTGTTCATTTTGTGAGGGCAAATTTCATTAAGACTGGACAATGTAATCTGTAAATCTGCTTAACTGGTACACTTAAATTGGAAAAGTTTAAATATGAGCAAAGTCTCCTGTCTTAATGACATCCTACTGTTCCATTAGAATGTTTCCATAAACTAGTACAGCACGTATAATGGTCTCATATTCGGGCTCAATGAGGATGGTCTTGCCAATCTGTATTTTAAATATTAGAAGAGCTCCATATCCTGACATCCTTCTTGTAGGCACTAGTTTTCCATCACAGGAAAAAAATTAACAAAAAGGACATACGATAAATACTTATTTAGTGAAGTACATGGAAGCTGAAATTCCTCATGCCTCTAAAACTTCACTCTTTAGCATGTGTCCATCACTTCATTCATTTTTGACAAAGAGGTAAGGAAACTCTTGGTATAACTCCCTTACTTGCTTCACTGTGGTTTTTACCTCCACTCCTATGATACCTACGGACATCTTTGGGGTGCTTTTAAAAATTTTTTGAGGTAACATTGGTTTTGTAACAGTATATAAGATTTATGTGTACAACATATTTCTACTTCTGTAGGGGACTTCCCTAGTGGCTCAGTGTTGAAGAATCTGCCTGCTAATGCAGGAAACTTGGGTTCGATCCTAGAGCTGGGAAGATCCCCTGGAGAAGGAAATGGCAACCCACTCCAGTATTCTTGCCTGGAGAATCCCATGGACAGAGGAGTCTGGTGGGCTATGGTCCATGGGGTCACAAAGAGTCAGACATGACCGACTGAGCATGCACACACACAATGTAAAATTCTCCCTTTTGTACAGATTTATGACATTTGACAAACCTGCAGCCTGTAGCTACCACTATGATCAATAATAGAACAATTCTATCACTCCAAGAATTACCCTTAAACACCACTTCATCTGTTCCTCCTTCACCCCCACCCTAAGCCACAACTTGTCTGTTTTATACCTTATAGTTTTGCCTTTCCAGAATATTACATACTTGGAATCAGATAGTATGCATTCTTTTGAATCTGCCTTTTTCCATTTAGCATATTGCAGTTGAGATTCATCCATGTTTCTATGTGTATCTGTAGTTTGTTTCCTTTTTCAGTTGACTAGTATTCCATTGTATTGGAGAAGGAAATGGCAACACACTCCAGTGTTCTTGCCTGGAGAATCCCAGGGACGGGGGAGCCTGGTGGGCTGCCGGCTACGGGGTCGCAGAGAGTTGGACACGACTGAGGGGACTTGGCAGCAGCAGCAGCAGTATTCCATTGTATGGATGTCCCATTCAGTGATTAGCTGAAGGACATTTGAGTTTTTCCCAAGTTTTAATAATCAGAAATAAAGCTGCTATAATAATTAGTACATAGTTTTTTTGAGTGAACATGAGGAACAACCCCATGTCCAAGGAGCAGTGGCTGAACAGGTGCAGGAGGGCTGAGAGGAGCCACTCCACGTACAAGGTCAGGAGGGGCGGCAGTGACGAGATACCAGTCCTCAAAGGTAAGAGAAACCCAAGTAAGACGGTAAGTTTTGTGAAAGGGCATCAGAAGGCAAACAAACTGAAACCATAATCACAGAAAACTAGTCAGTCTAATCACACATACCACAGCCTGGTCTAACTCAATGAAATTAAGCTATGCCCTGTGGGGCCACACAAGATGGGCAGGTCAAGGTGGAGAGGTCTGACAGAATGTGGCTCACTGGAGAAGGGAATGGAAAACCACTCCAGTATTCTTGCCATGAGAACCCCATGAACAGTATGAAAAGGCAAATGATAGGATACTGAAAGAGGAACTCCCCAGGTCAGTAGGTGCCCAATATGCTACTGGAGATCAGTGGAGAAATACCTCCAGAAAGAATGAAGGGATGGAGCCAAAGCAAAACAATACCCAGTTGTGGATGTGACTGGTGATAAGCAAGGTCTGATGCTGTAAAGAGCAATATTGCATAGGAACCTGGAATGTCAGGTCCATGAATCAAGGCAAATTGGAAGTGGTCAAACAGGAAATGGCAAGAGTGAACATTGACATTCTAGGAATCAGAGAACTAAGATGGACTGGAATGGGTGAATTTAACTCAGATGACCATTATATCTATTACTGTGGGCAGGAATCCCTCAGAAGAAATGGAGTAGCCATCATGGTCAACAAAAGAGTTCAAAATGCGGTACTTGGATACAATCTCAAAAACGACAGAATGATCTCTGTTCATTTCCAAGGCAAACCATTCAATATCACAGTAATCCAAGTCTATACCCCAACCAGTAATGCTGAAGAAGCTGAAGTTGAACGGTTCCCTGAAGACCTACAAGACCTTTTAGAACTAACACCCAAAAAAGATGTCCTTTTCTATATAGGGGACTGGAATGCAAAAGTAGAAAGTCAAGAAACACCTGGAGTAACAGGCAAATTTGGCCTTGGAATACGGAATGAAGCAGGGCAAAGGCTAATAGAGTTTTGCCAAGAAAATGCACTGGTCATAACAAACACCCTCTTCCAACAACACAAGAGAAGACTCTACACAGACATCACCAGATGGTCAACACTGAAATCAGATTGATTATATTCTTTGCAGCCAAAGATGGAGAAGCTCTATACGGTCAGCAAAAACAAGACCAGGAGCTGACTATGGCTCAGACCATTAACTCCTTATTGCCAAATTCAGAATTAAATTGATGAAAGTAGGGAAAACCACTAGACCATTCAGGTATGACCTAAATCAAATCCCTTATGATTATACAGTGGAAGTGAGAAATAGATTTAAGGGCCTAGATCTGATAGAGTGCCCGATGAACTATGGACTGAGGTTCATGACATTGTACAGGAGACAGGGATCAAGACACTCCCCAGGAAAAGAAATGCAAAAAAGCAAAATGGCTGTCTGGGGAGGCCTTACATATAGCTGTGAAAAGAAGAGAAATGAAAAGCAAAGGAGAAAAGGAAAGATATAAGCACCTGAATGCAGAGTTCTAAAGAAGAGCAAGAAGAGATAAGAAAGCCTTCCTCAGTGATAAATGCAAAGAAATAGAGAAAAACAACTGAATGGGAAAGACTAGAGATCGCTTCAAGAAAATTAGAGATACCAAGGGAACATTTCATGCAAAGATGGGCTCAATAAAGGACAGAAATGGTATGGACCTAACAGAAGCAGAAGATATTAAGAAGAGGTGGCAAGAATACACAGAAGCACTGTACAAAAAAGATCTTCATGACCCAGATAATCACGATGGTGTGATCACTGACCTAGAGCCAGACATCCTGGAATGTGAAGTGAAGTGGGCCTTAGAAAGCATCACTACGAACAAAGCTAGTGGAGGTGATGGAATTCCAGTTGAGCTATTTCAAATCCTGAAAGATGATGCTGTGAAAGTGCTGCACTCAATATGCCAGCAAATTTGGAAAACTCAGCAGTGGCCACAGGACTGGAAAAGGTCAGTTTTCATTCCAATCCCAAAGAAAGGCAATGCCAAAGAATGTTCAAACTACCACACAATTGCACTCATCTCACATGCTAGTAGTAAAGTAATGCTTAAAATTCTCCAAGCCAGGCTTCAGCAATACGTGAACTGTGAACTTCCAGATGTTCAATCTGGTTTAAGAAAAGGCAGAGGAACCAGAGATCAAATTGCCAACATCTGTTGGATCATGGAAAAAGCAAGAGAGTTCCAGAAAAACATCTATTTCTGCTTTATTGACTATGGCAAAGACTTTGTGTGGATCACAATAAACTGTGGAAAATTCTGAAAGAGATGGGAATACCAGACCACCTGACCTGCCTCTTGAGAAATTTGTATGCAGGTCAGGAAGCAACAGTTAGAACAGGCCATGGAACAACAGACTGGTTCCAAATTGGGAAAGGAGTACTTCAAGGCTGTATATTGTCACCTTGCTTATTTAACTTATATGCAGAGTATATCATGAGAAATGCTGGGCTGGATGAAGCAGAAGCTAGAATCAAGATTGCCAGGAGAAATATCGATAACCTCAGATATGCAGATGACACCACCCTTATGGCAGAAAGTGAAAAGGAACTCAAAAGCCTCCTGATGAAAGTGAAAGTGGAGAGTGAAAAAGTTGGCTTAAAGCTCACTTCAGAAAACAAAGATCATGGCATCTGGTCCCATCACTTCATGGGAAATAGATGGGGAAACAGTGTCAGACTTTATTTTTTTGTGTTCCAAGATCACTGCAGATGGTGACTGCAGCCATGAAATTAAAAGACGCTTACTCCTTGGAAGGAAACTTATGACCCACCTAGATAGCATATTCAAAAGCAGAGACATTACTTTGCCAACAAAAGTCTGTCTAGTCAAGGCTATGGTTTTTCCAGTAGTCATGTATGGATGTGAGAGTTGGACTGTGAAGAAAGCTGAGTGCCAAAGAATTGATGCTTTTGAACTGTGGTGTTGGAGAAGACTCTTGAGAGTCCCTTGGACTGCAAGGAGATCCAACCAGTCCATCCTGAAGGAGATCAGTCCTGGGATTTCTTTGGAAGGACTGATGCTGAAGCTGAAACTCCAGTACTTTGGCCACCTCATGCGAAGAGTTGACTCATTGGAAAAGACCTTGATGCTGGGAGGGTTTGGGGCAGGATGAGAAGGGGACGACAGAGGATGAGGTGGCTGGATGGCATCACCGACTCAAAGGACATGAGTTTGAGTGAACTCTGGGAGTTGGTGGTGGATAGGGAGGCCTGGCGTGCTGCAATTCATGGGGTCTCAGAGTCGGACATGACTGAGTGACTGAAATGAACTGAACTGAATGTCATTTCTCTTGGATAAATACAGAGAAGACAGTGCTACTACTTAATGAGCAGTAATTTACGTACAGGTATGAATATTGTATTAATATAAGTATATTTTTAAACAGACTTTCACTAGAACCCAGAAACACTATTATGATGTGTAAAAGTAACCTTCAAATTCTTTAAGCCAGCTCATTTCTCAACACTAAATTTCAGGTTAAAACCTTTGTCCTTTCTTCACTTTAAAAGGTATTGGGTTGGCCAAAAAGTTCGTTAGGGTTTTTCATAAGATATTACAGAAAACCCCAAATGAACTGTTTGGCAAACCCAGTAGAAATTAACATATGCAAATTCTATCATTTTCCCACCACAATCTAAAATCCTTTTTACCTCTGTGCCAATTTCCTCCTCATTAAAAAAGGAGAAACTCCCACTGTCTTCACAAAACAGTTTATTACAAAGCTGTTTTAATTTCTCTAATACATATTTACAACCCTCTCTATTTAAATTTTGTTTCCACTCTCAATACCCAATGGAAACTACTTTCAACAAAACCACCGATGTCCTTGATGTTGCTAAATTCAATGAATTTTTGTTCTTGGTCTCTAACCTCTTGTGTATTTGTCATTGATTATTACTTTTGTCTATTTTAAAGCCTTTTGTTTCTAAAGCTGAAATACTTAATAGAGTCAAATTTAATTATTTTGAGACATTTGGAGCAGTCCTAGAGTATGATGCAGTGTTTTTCTTTTTCAGTTTCAATTTGACTCTTTTATTATGTTCTCCTGCAAGCTTAAATTTAAAATTTCCAAACTGAAAGAAAACTTTTAGGAAAAGTGAAAAGAACATCCATATATTTCTCTTTGATTCTTCAACTGTTAACATTTTGCCAAATTTGATCTGTCTCTCTAAGTCTGTTTCTCTCTACAAAGAGAGATCAATATCAATCTATATTTTAATATACATCCAAGCAAAACATTTTTCTGTGTTATATCTTACAATTGAAATAATTTGATCTTGTATATTTAGGTCTATGATTGATTTCAAGTTAATTCTTGTGTGAAATGTAAAGTAAGGGTTGGGGTTCTTTTTTTTTCCTAAGTTTTTGGTTTTGTAAGAGATAGAATTTACTTGTTAAGAGCTATTTTAGGTTGATAGCAAAATTGAGAAGTAGGTACAGAGATTTCCCATATACACCTTGTCCCCATGCATGCATAGCCTCCCATATTATCAACATCCCTCACCAGAGTAATGCATTTGTTACAATTGAGAATCTACATTGCTATATCATTATTCCAAAGACTATAGTTGACATTGGGATTCACTTTTGGTGTTGTATATATTATGGTTTTGGACAAATCCTTAAAACACACAATGACATGTATCCACCATTATAGTATCATACAGAGTATTTTCACCCTAAAAATCCTGTGCCTTTTCTTCCATTCTTCCCCCCTAAACACTGGGAACTGCTGATCTTTATACTGTCTCTATACTTTTGCCTTTTCCAAAATGTCAGAATCACTGAGTATTTCAGATTGGCTCTTTTGTCCTTGCAATTTGCACTTAAGATTCCTTTTTTTTTTTTTTTTTTGGTGGCTTGATAGCTCATTTCTTTTTAGAGCTGAATAAAATTCCATTTTCCTGATGTACCAGTATGTATTCATTTTCCTACTGAAGGATACCTTGGTTCCCTCCAAGTTTTGGCAATTATGAATAAAGCTGCTATATATCACTGTGTGGGGGGCTTCCCTGGTGGCTTGGTGGTAAAGAATCTGCCTGCCAATGCAGGAGACATGGGTTTAATCCCTGGGTCAGGAAGATCCCCTGGAGGAAGGCAAGGCAATCCACTCCAGTAGTTTTTCCTTGGAAATCCTGGTGGACAGAGAAGCCTGGTAGATTATAGTCCATGGGGTGGCAAAAGAGTTGGACATGACTTAGTGACTAAATAACAACAACAAATACATCTATGCACAGGTTTCTGTGTTAACATAAATTTATACTCCTTTGGGTAAATACTAAGAAATGTGATTGCTGGATCATATGATGAGAATATGTTCAGTTTTGTAAGAAGCTACCAAATTATCTTCCAAAGTGGCTGCATCATTTTGCATTCATGCTAGCAATGCACGAGAATTCCTGTTGCTCTACATCCTCCCAACATTTGGTGTTGTCATTGTTCTGGGTTTCAATCATTCTACTATGTGAGTAAGGGTATCTCATTGTTGTTTCAATTTGCATTTTCCTGAGACATACGATGTGGAGCATATTTTCATATTCTTACTTCCCATCTGTATATCTTTGATGAAATATCTGTTAAGGTCTTTGGCCCATTTTCAAATGGGTTTATTTGTTTTTTAGCATTAAGTTTTATAAGTTCTTTGTATATTTAGCATAACATATTTTTATCAGTTGTGTCTTCTGCAAATATTTTCTCTGAGTCTGTGGTTTGTATCTTCACTCGTTTGACATTGTCCTTTTCACAGCAGAAATTTTAAATTTTAATGAAATCCAGCTTATCACGTCCTTCTTTAATGGATCGTGCCTTTGGTGTCCTATCCAAAAAGTGAGAAGTGAAAGTGAAGTCACTCACTTGTCTTTGTGATCCCCGGGACTGTAGCCTGCCAGGCTCTTCCATCCACGGGATTCTCCAGGCAAGAATACTGGAGTGGGCTGCCATTTTCTTCTCCAGATAGAAGATCCCTGGCTCAGGAAGATCCCTTGGAAAAGGGATAGGCTACCCACTACAGTAGTTTTGGGCTTCTCTTGTGGCTCTACTGGTAAAGAATCTGCCTGCAATGCATGAGACCTGGGTTGGATCCCCTGGAGAAGTTAAAGGCTACCCTCTCCAGTATTCTGGCCTAGAGAATTCCATGAATCGACCCTGGGATTCCTGCATCACAGATGGAGTCTTCACCACTGAGCCACCAGGGAAGTGCTCCCCCCACCACGACCTTATATACAAGTATGGTGGCTAAAAAAATGATGCCTAAACCAAAAGTTATCTAGATTTTCCCCCATATCTTTTCTTCTAGGAGTTTTATAATTTTATGTTTCATATTTAGGTCCATGATCCATTTCTGAATAATTTTTGTGAAAGTTGTAAAGTTTGTATTTAGATATATATTTTATGTGTGTGTATATGTATATATATATGTATGTATGTATGTATAAGGGGCTTCCCTGATGGCTCAGCAGTAAGGAACCTGCCTACAATGCATGAGATGCAGGAGATGCGGGTTTGAGCCCTGGATTGGGAAGATTCCCTGGAGGAGGAAATGGTAACCCATTCTAATATTCTTGCCTGGGAAATCCATGGACAGAGAGGCCTGGCGGGCTACAGTCCATAGGGTCGCAAAGAGCTGGACACGATCAAGCACGGGAGCACTGGTGTGGGTAGCCTATCCCTTCTCCAGGGGATCTTCCTGATGCAGGAATTGAACCAGGATCTTCTGAATTACAGGCAGATTCTTTACCAACTAAGCTTTGAGGGAAGTCTTAATTAATGTAATGTATTATACCAATTGATTTTTGAATGTTGAACCAGTCTTGCATATCTAAAATAATCCCACTTGGCTGTAGTGTAATCTTTTGTACATTATTAGATTCACTTTGCTAATACCTTGTTGAGGATTTTTTGCATCAATTCTCATTAGAGATATGGTTTTATTTTCTTGTAATGTCTTTGTCTAGTTTAGGTATCTGGGTAATGCTGGCCTCATAGAATTAGTTATGAAGTAGTCCCTATGCGTCTACCTGCTGAAAGAAGCTGTACAGATTTGGTGTAACTTTTTCCTTAAATGTTTGTAGAATTCACCAGTAAACCCATCTGGGTCCAATGCTTTCTCTTTTAAAAGTTTTTAATTATTGACTCAATGTATTTTATATATATAGGCTTATTCATTTTATGTTTTTCTTCTTGTGTGAATTTTGGAGGGTGTGTCTTTCAAAGAATTGGTCCACTTTATCTTGGTTATCAAGTTTGTGGACAATGAGATATTCATAGTATTCCATTCAGTGTCTATAAGATCTGCAGTGATGTACCCTCTTTCATTTTTGATGTTAATAATTGTGTCCTTCTTTTCTTTCTTAGCTTAGGTAGGTGCTTATTGAGCTCATTAGCCTTTTCAAAGAACCAGCTTTTCATTTCATTGGTTTCCTCTATTGATTTCCTATTTTCAATTTTATTGATTTCCGCTCTAATTTTTATTATATCTTCTCTTTTGCTTACTTTGGATTTACTTTCTTGTTCTTTTTTCTAGTTTCTTCAAGCGGAAGCTTAGATTATTAGTTTTTCTTCTTTTCTAATCAAAGCATTCACTGCTATAAGTTCCCTTTAAGCATTGTTTTTATTGTATCGCACTAATTTTGATTAGCTGTGTTTTCATTTTCATTGAACTAAAAATATTTTAAAATTTCTCCTGATTTCTTCTTTGACTAATGTGTTCAAGGTTCATTTTTGTGCATATGAATATCCAATTTTTCCCTCACTGTTTTTTTTTTCTCACTGTTTATTGAAAGACTATTTTTTTCACTGAATTTCCTTATCATCATTCTTGAAAATCAGTTGATCATATTAGTGAGAATATATTTGTGAACTCTCTTTTTTGTTTCATTGTTTTGTTTATTTGTCTTAATGCTAATACCATGCTGCCTTTATTAATATACCTTAAATCACTGCAGATAGTGACTGCAGCCATGAAATTAAAAGACGCTTACTCCTTGGAAGAAAAGTTATGACCAACCTAGATAGCATATTCAAAAGCAGAGACATTACTTTGCCAACAAAGGTCTGCCTAGTCAAGGCTATGGTTTTTCCTGTGGTCGTGTATGGATGTGAGAGTTGGACTGTGAAGAAAGCTGAGTGCCGAAGAATTGATACCTTTAAACTGTGGTGTTGGGGAAGACTCTTGAGAGTCCCTTGGACTGCAAGGAGATCCAACCAGTCCATTCTGAAGGAGATCAACCCTGGGATTTCTTTGGAAGGAATGATGCTAAAGCTGAAACTCCAGTACTTTGGCCACCTCATGCGAAGAGTTGACTCATTGGAAAAGACTCTGATGCTGGGAGGGATTGCGGGCAGGAGGAGAAGGGGACGACAGAGGATGAGATGGCTGGATGGCATCACTGACTCGATGGATGTGAGTCTGAGTGAACTCCAGGAGTTGGTGATAGACAGGGAGGCCTGGCGTGCTGTGATTCATGGGGTCACAAAGAGTCGGACATGACTGAGCGACTGAACTGAACTGAACTGAACTGATAGTATTATAAAGGTATATAATAATATATACATTTATCTGAGTATTATAAGTAATCTGAGTATTAGAAGTTTTCCAAACTTGCTCTTTTCTGAGATGAACTTCATTTTAAAGCAGTTTTAAATTTATACAAATTATGAAAAGATAGAGTGCCTATATATTCCACACTCAGTTTCTTCTATTGTTAATATATGATACTAATATAGAATTTTATCACAATTCATGTGATACTGTTGAAACATAATGTTTATGCTTTATTCAGATTTCCTAAGTTTTGTTAGTGTCTTTCTTCTGTCCTTTCTATAGGATATCACTCAGGTTACCACACTGTATTTAGTAAACATGTATCCTTAGGTTTTTCTTAGCTGTGACAGTTTATCAGCGTTTTCTTCTTATGAGTACCTTGGCAGGACTGTATACTAAGACTCTTCCTATCTGGCCATGCCATTTTATATTTCTATCAGCAATTCATAAGTGTCCTTATTGGTCTGCATCCTAACCAGCGGTTGGTATCCATTCTATTAGGCATGTAGTGGTGTTTGTATTTTCCTAAGGATGAATCATGTTGAGCATCTTTGCGTATGCTTATTGACATCTGTATATCTTTGGTGTAGTATCAGTTAATATCTCTTGTTAATTTTTAAATTGCATTGCTTTTTCTTTTATTGTTGAATTTTATGAGCTCTTTGAATAATTTGATATAATTCCCTTATAGATATGTGTTTCGCAGATATTTTCTCCCAGTCTGTGACTTGTATGCTACATTGTCTTTCTCAGAGCAGAAGTCTTAATTTTAATGTCTAATTTATCATTTTTTAATTTTATGGATCATAATTATAATGTCATATCTAAGAACTCATCACCAAACCCAAGGCCACATAGATTTTCTGCTATGCTTTCTTCAAGTAGTTTATTGTTGTTGTTGCATTGTTAGTTTTTCATATTATACTTAACTTTATAGTCTGTTATAAATTAATTTAGTAAAAGGTATAATTATATATTTTTTATAAAATAAATCTTTATTTTATTTTCATATAAATGTCTAATTAATTCAGCACTATTTGTTAAAAAGTCTACCATTTCTTCATTGAATTGCCTTTGAAACTTTGTGAAAAATGAATTAACTATATTTGTGAGGATCTATTTCTAGGTCTTGTATTCTGATATATTATTCTATATATCTATTTTTTGCCAATACCATGCTGCATTAGTTACTTTATATTTATGATGTCCTTAAATAAATTTCTGTTATTGCTTTTTAAAGAAATATTTTATTGACTATTCCAAGTCTTTTGCCTTCCCATATCAAATTTAGAATCTGTTCTTTGGTATCAATAATTTAGCTTCCTGGTCTTTACATGGAGATTTCATTGAACTTATAAATCAAGTTAGGGATAATTGACATCTTAACAATATTGAGTCTTCTAATATATAAACATGGGACACCATTCCATTAAAAAAAGAAAAACTTTCATTTCTTCCATCAGTGTTTTTTGTTTTCAACATACAAACCCTATACATAGTGTTTTGATTTATATCTAAGTATTGCATTATTTCAGAGAAGGCAATGGCACCCTACTCTTGCCTAGAAAATCCCATGGACGGAGGAGCCTGGTGGGCTGCAGTCCATGGGGTCGCTAAGAGTCAGACACGACTAAGCGACTTTACTTTCACTTTTCACTTTCATGCATTGGAGAAGGAAATGGCAACCCACTCCAGTGTTCTTGCCTGGAGAATCCCAAGGACAGGGGCGCCTGGTGGGCTGCCGTCTATGGGGTTGCACAGAGTCGGACACGACTGAAGCGACTTAGCAGCAGCAGCATTGCATTATTTTAGGCTATTGTAAATGGTATTGTTTTATAACTTCAAATTCCACTTGTTCCTTGTTGGTATATATGAATATAATTGATCTGTGTGTTGCCCTTATATTCTATGAACTTGCAATCATTATTTTCAGGGTTTTTTTTTTTTTTTGGTTTTCTACGTAAGTCATGCTATCAATTTAATTCTTTTTTAAAAATCTATTAATTTTTAATTGAAGGATAATTGCTTTATAGAATTTTGTTGTTTTGTATCAAACCTAAACAAGAATCAGCTATAAGTATACATATGTCCCCTCCCTCTTGACCATCCCTCCCATCTTCCTCCCCATCTACCCCTCTGGGTTGATACAGAGCCCCTGTTTGAATTCCCTCAGATATACAGCAAATTCCCATTGGATATCTATTTTACATATGGTAATGTAAATTTCCATGTTACTCTTTTCATACATGTAACCCTCCCCTCACTTTTCCCTGTGTCCATGAGTCTGTTCTCTATGTCTGTTTCTCCATTGCTGCCCTGCAAATAAATTCTTTGGTACCATCTTTTCAGATTCCATATGTATGCTTTAGTATACAATATTTGTCTTTCTTTTTCTGACTTAACATCACTCTGTATAATAGGCTCTAGGTTCATCCACCTCATTAGAACTGACTCAAACACATTCCTTTTTATGGCTGAGTAATATTCCATTGTGTATATGTATCACAACTTACTCATTCATCTGTCAATGGACATCTAGATTGCTTCCATGTTCTAGTTATTGTAAACAGTGCTGCAAAGAACACTGGAGGTACATGGGTCTTTTTAAAATTGTGTTTCCTCAGGGCATATACCTGGGAGTGGGATTGCTGGGTCGTATGGTTGCTTTATGCCTAATTTTTAAAGAAATCTCCATACCATCTTCTATAATGGCTGTATCAATTTACATGACTAGAAGATCATGGCATCCAGTGCCATCACTTCATGGAAAATAGATGGGGAACAATGGAAACAGTGACAGACTTTATTTTGGGGGGCTCCAAAATCACTGCAGATGGTGATTGCAGCCATAAAATTAAAAGATGCTTGCTAATTGAAAGAAAAGCTATGACCAACATAGGCAGCATATTAAAAAGCAGAGACCTTACTTTACCAACAAAGGTCCATCTAGTCCAAGCTATGGTTTTTCCAGCAGTCATGTATGGATGTAAGAGTCAGACTATAAAGAAAGCTGAGCACCAAAGAACTGATGCTTTTGAACTGTGGTGTTGGAGAAGACTCTTGAGAGTCTTTTGGACTGCAAGGAGATCCAACCAGTCCATCCTAAAGGAGACCGGTGCTGGGTGTTCTTGGAAGGACTAATGTTGAAGCTGAGACTCCAATACTTTGGCCACCTGATGTGAAGAATTGACTCATTTGAAAAGACCCCGATGCTGGGAAAGATTGAAGGTGGGAGGAGAAGGGGACAACAGAGGATGAGATGGTTGGTTTGTATCACTGACGCAATGGACATGAGTTTGGGTAGGCTGCGGGAGTTGGGGATGGACAGGGAAATCTGACATGCTGCAGTCAATGGGGTTGCAAGGAATAGGACACGACTGAATGACTGAACTGAACTGAACCGAATCTTTACTATTGTTTCTTTCATTTCTTTTTCATTTATTTCTGCTCTGATCTTTATGATTTCTTTCCTTCTGCTAATTTTGAGGGGTTTTTGTTCTTTTTCCAGTTGTTTTAGGTGTTTTAGGTTGTCTATTTGATGTTTTTCTTGTTTCTTGAGGTATGATTGTATTGCTATGAACTTCCTCTTAGAACTGCTTTTGCTACATCCCATAGATTTTGAGCTGTCATATTTTCATTGTCATTTGTTTCTAGGAATTATTTGATTTCCCTTTTGATTTCTTCAGTAACCTGTTAATTATTTAGAAACATATTATTTAATCTCCATGTGTTTGTGTTTTTTACAGTTTTTTCTTGTAATTGATATCTAGTCTCACAGCATTGTGGTCAGAAAAGATGCTTGGAATGATTTCAATTTTCTTAAATTTACTTGTTTGATTTATGATGCAAGATGTGGTCTATTCTGGAGAACATTCCATGTGCACTTGAGAAGAAGGTATATTCTTCTGCGTTTGGATGGAATGTCCTGAAGATATCAATGAGATTCATCTCATCTAATGTGTCATTTAAGACTTGTGTTTCCTTATTAATTTTCATTTGATGATCTGTCCATTGATGTAAGTGGGGTGTTAGTATTCTATTATTATTGCATTATTGTAAATTTCTCCTTTTATGTCCGTTAGTTTTTGTTTTATGTATTGAGGTGCTCCTATGTTGGGTGCATAGATATTTACAATTGCTATGTTGTCTTCCTCTTGGATTGATCCCTCGGTCATTAGGTAGTATTCTTCCTTATCTCTTTTAATATTTTTTTGTTTTAAAGTCTATTTTGTCTGATATGAGGATTGCTACTCCAGCTTTCTTCTGCTTTCCATTTGCGTGGAATATATGTTTCCATCCACTCACTTTCATTCTATATGTGTCTTTAGGTCTAAAGTGGGTTTTTTGTAGACAGCATATATATGGGTCTTGATTTGTATCCATTAAGCCAGTCTGTGTCTTTTGGTTGGAACAATTAATCCATTCACATTTAAAGTAATTATTGATATATATGTTCCTATTGCCATTTTCTTAATTGTTTGGGGTTTGTTTTTGAAGGTCTTTTTCTTCTCTTGTATTTCCTGACTATATAAATCCCTTTAACATTTGTTGTAAAGCTGGTTTGGTGGTACTGAATTCTCTTAACTTTTGCTTGTCTGGGCTCCAAAATCACTGTAGATGGTGATTGCAGCCATGAAATTAAAAGATGCTTACTCCTTGGAAGGAAAGTTATGACCAATCTAGACAGCATATTCAAAAGCAGAGACATTACTTTGCCAACAAAGGTCCATCTAGTCAAGGCTATGGTTTTTCCAGTGGTCATGTATGGATGTGAGAGTTGGACTGTGAAGAAAGCTGAGTGCCGAAGAATTGATGCTTTTGAACTGTGGTGTTGGAGAAGACTCTTGAGAGTCCCTTGGACTGCAAGGAGATCCAACCAATCAACCATAAAAGATCAGTCCTGGGTGTTCATTGGAAGGACTGATGTTGAAGCTGAAACTCCAATACTTTGGCCACTTGATGTGAAGAGCTGACTCATTTGAAAAGACCCTGATGCTGGGAAAGATTGAAGACAGGAGGAGAAGGGGACGACAGAGGATGAGATGGCTGGATGGCATCACCGACTCAATGGACATGGGTTTGGATGGACTCCAGGAGTTGGTGATGGACAGGGAGGCCTGGTGTGCTACAGTCCATGGGGTTGCAAAGAGTCAGACACGACTGAGTGACTGAACTGAACTGAACTGAAAGCTTTTGATTTCTCCATCAGTTTTGAATGAGGTCCTTTCTGGGTAATCTTGGTTGTAGATTTTTCCCTTTCAGTACTTTAATATATACTGCCATTCCCTTCTTACCTGAAGCATTTTTGCTAAAAGATCAGCTATTAAACATATGGGGTTTCCCTTGTATGTTACTTGTTGCTTTTCCCTTGCTGCTTTTAATATACTTTCTTTGTGTTTAATCTTTGCTAGTTTGATTAGTATGTGTCTTGGTGTGTTTCTCTTTGGGTTTATCCTGTGTAGGACTCTTTGTGCCTCTTGGACTTAAATAACTATTTCCTTTTCCATTTTGGGGAAATTTTCAACTATAATTTCTTCAAATTTTTCTCATGCTCTTTCTTTTTTTCTTCTTCTCCTGGGACTGCTATAATTTGAATGTTGGTGCATTTAATATTGTCCCAGAGGTCTATGAGGCTATCATCATTCTTTTCATTCTTTTACTTTGTTCTACTCTTGAGCAGTTATTTCCATCATTTGATCTTCCAACTCACTGATACATTCTTCTACTTCAGATAATTATGCTATTGACTCCTTTTAGAGTATTTTTAATTTCAGTAATTGTGTTTGTCTCTGTATGTTTATTCTTGAATTCTTCTAGGTCTTTGTTAATTGATTCTTGCACTTTCTCCATTCTATTTTCAAGGTTTTTGATCATCTTCACTATCACTATTCTGAATTCCTTTTCAATGTATATGCCTTTTGTTTCTTTTTTATTGTCTTAATATAATAATTAAAAATTTCAATATAATTTTAAATAGAAGTGTTAAGACATTGTTAATTTGTTCCCGATCTTAGAAAATGTTTAGTCATTTCCCATTAAGTTGGATGCTAGTTGTAGGCCGGTAGGCTGTTTTAAATTTTTTTTTTTTTTTTTATTGATTTGAAGACATTTACTGAGTTGAAGTAGGGATAGTGTTACTTCTGCTGAATTATATAAATTGAAGTGCTAATAGAAGTCACTTAATTAGGAAAGAAAAATTATAGGCCAACTCTTAATGAAAAGAATTTCAAAGAATATGCAGTCATTTTAAATTCACCATTGTCTGCCCTGAACCACAAATTGTTTATATTTCTGTTAAGTATAAACTCATTGTTTTTATAAAAAAAGTGAAAATAAACTCTCTCAAAATCCCACAAATTCTTGTCCTATTGCCATATTATTTCAGATTCCAAGACCTCATGCTCAAAATCAAGTCCACGCAGTTGCAAAATCATTTGTACATGCAGTTCTTTGGGCATGGATTCTCTTCATCTTAACCTTTGTATAAGATATGAGTTATGTATTTCCCATAACCAACACACAGTGATGAGTTAGACACAAGATACTGGCAATAGGCACTCCTTTCAAAAAGGCACTCCTTCAGACAGAAGGCATATGGCAATCTCTGGTCCATAGCAATTCTGAAATTCAGTCAGCCCTGTGTTGTCATTAAAAAATATGTATATATAAAACTGCTCCATAGAAATACTCTCTGTGCCTATTGGCTTCTCCCTTTTAGCTGTTGGTTTCAACATTAAATTCACATTTCCTTCCTATATGAAATAACCTATGTTTCTAGCTGAGTAGCTTTCTCAGCCATCTTTTTGTCTGCTGGAAATTAGGAGCCTCAATGCCTTTTTAATTCTGTAATATCTCTTTTCCAGTTTAAGTTGTATAATTCTTTCAAAAATTCTGTAGACTTTATGTGTATCAATTTACTATGCATTTCAACAGACAACACTACAGCCATAAATATCTTCAAAATAAGCTCTTCTGTATATTGGACACACTGCTTGAGTCAATGCCCTGAAGATTCTAGAAGCCCAAAATTTTAAAAGAGGTAGTCTGTAAGAGTTTCCTAAGAACACTTTTCTCCTTAAAAGGCCTTTTTTTCTAGCTGAAAGGGTCTACAAAACACCATCTTAAATCTCTGTGAGATCTTAAAAATAGTTTTATACTTTCACCCTTGACTTCAATTTTACTCTTAGACTATGCTTTACTAAACAGGGAACTGAATTAAATCTTTTTTCTGACGCGATTTCTTTTTGCAGTTTTTGATTTGGTATTTTTTGTTTGTTGGTTGGTTTTGGCTTGAAAGACTGTCCTGAGCTTTTAGTATGTTCTCTGTGTTAGAAAGCTTAAAGATTTCTTTCTGAGTTTGTCTCCCTCAGCTTTCATTTTGTTATGCATGGCTAGAAAAACTTTTGCCAGCAAATCTCTTTAGCAAGATATCTGAGATCATTAGGTTGCTTTTCTATTTTCCATATTGCTGCAGGCAACAGTTTTGCTAAGTGTTCTGTCTGTATATAACACAGCTGACCTTTTCACTGGCCTCCAAAAGCATTTTGCTCTTTTTCCTTGAAGCCCTAATAGTCTTCCTAAGGCCATTTAAAGTTTCACCAGTAGTTCCTTCCAGTTCCTGCCCATGACCCTGTCCCAGCCAACACTACGTTTTTTTATGATTTTTTGTTATCATAACATCTTACCTACTTAATTCTGCCCCTGTTATCTATTGCTACATAACGAATCACCTCAAAACTTGGAAGCTTAAAGCAGGAAATGAGTTATTATATCTCATGATTATGTGACTTAATAATTTGGGCAGGGCTCAGCTGGCTCATATTACTATTCTATACAATATTCATTCTATACAATATTCAATGATACCACTTGGTAGTATTCAGCCACTCAGTGGGATAGTCTAGAGGGTCAGGATGACTTCACACACATTTCTGGTGCCTGACTAACCAAGGGTGGCCAGATGACTAAATTCATCTGAGATTTTTGAGAACAGCATCTATATCTGGTTTCTTTGGCATAGCAGTTTCAAGAGGTGGATGGTTTGCAAACCAAGTCAAGGCTCACAGACAAAGAAGGTGTTCTAAGAACCAAGTAGTTCAAGATGGAATTTCTTAAAGCTCTGGATGAAATACTGACTTGGGTTTATATTAACTATATTCTATTAGTCAAAAATGTCACAGACCTCACTCAGATTCCAGGTCAGTGATCATAGAGTCCCTTCTCCTTGGAAGTAATTTCAAAGAATTTTTAGTTATTCCTAATCTGCCACATCTTATATTTTCAACTATAATAAACTGTGATTCTCAAGGTTTGGGTAAATTTTTCTTGTAGCACATGTTTGGAAAAATTGAAACTTAGTTGCTAATTAGTAGACATTTTATTAGGGAAAACCCCTCTTATTAAGAATTAAAATATATCCTGAAAATGACCTAGTTCTGTTCTTTGGAAGAAGATGCCTTTAATATTGAAGAATCACAGGCTTCCCATTAATTATCAGTCCTATCATTTATCAGTTGCATAATTCCAGCAGAACGTCTTGGTTTTCTCAATTATAAAATTAGGGAAGAAATGTTACACCTATGGTATGCATCTAATTTGGTTTAAACTGGAGCACTTTGGGAAATACTAAAAATGAAGTGGCTGTATCTTCTTGGTAGAAACCTAAAACTGGGGCTAGGCTGGGTAAGTGAAGATCCATTCGCATTTCTATTTCTCAAGGTTTTTATGAAGATCAAATAAGGCTATATGTATCAGTGGACATTCAAAATTATAAAATGTGTAACAGAGACAAGATATTCAGAAGTATTCAAATATTTGGGGAATATGATTTATGTCCTTAATTTAGACACTTCTAAAATGGTTTCTAACTCTATTTGATCTGCCTTTGATATTGGATAATACAAATATATGCTACTTTTCCTTAATTGTAGAACTGGCATGATATAGTTTAAGACAATTTCTACTTACTCTGTTCCCAGGGAATTCTGAAGAGAGTTGATCACTACCTACTTTGCACAATATGCTTCCCCACTATTGCAGCTATTCTTGTGTCTTTTTAGTTGGTCATTTTTAGACTAAGTATTATCAGGTCCTTTATGTCTCATGTTTTCTCTTGTTAATACAGTTTGATATTCATCATAGTAACTCCTCAACAGTTTTAAGTCATAAATCTCAGGGTAGTTTAGGTAGGTAGACCACCTATCAGGACTTCCTTGCTGGCCTAGTGGTTGAGACTCCACACTTCCACTTCAGGGGGTGTGGGTTTGATCCCTGGTCGGGGAACTAAGATCCCACATGCCTCACAGAATGGCCAAAAAGCAAACAGGCAAGCAAACAAACAAAAAACCTGATTATCTGTTAAATAAAGTTAACCTTTCACTTGAATATAGTGAAAATCTTTAGCTTAGCATTTACAAATAAAAATCACTCTAAAACACACTAATTCAGAGTGGTTTATTTATACAGTATCAATATTCACTCTGATTTTCCAGGCCCAGGATATTATATCCAACTCTCTGGCATTATGTCTCATGAATTCTTGCCTAACTCTAGATCTAGTTATATGTTGCTGGTATCACTTTTTGGTTCAGATAAAAAAGAAACAGTATCCAAGCAGCACTGCTGCTGCTGCTGCTAAGTCGCTTCAGTCGTGTCCGACTCTGTGCGACCCCATAGATGGCAGCCCAACAGGCTCCCCCATCCCTGGGATTCCCCAGGCAAGAACACTGGAGTGGGTTGCCATTTCCTTCTCCAATGCATGAAAGTGGAAAGTGAAAGTGAAGTCGCTCAGTCGTGTCCAACTCTTCACGACCCCATGGACTGCAGCCTACCAGGCTCCTCTGTCCATGGGATTTTCCAGGCAAGAGTACTGGAGTGGGGTGCCATTGCCTTCTCTGCTACCCTTGGTAATTCTAAGGTAATAGAAACCTGGAAGAAGAGTCCTGAACAAAGTCTGAAATAAGATTTTCTCCAGAATAAAACTGGTCTTCAAAGACAGGAAACTTCTTCCTTGTGGGAACTGGAAATATCAGATAAGAGCTCAGTCATTGGCTAGAATTCAGTTATGGGAGAACTAAGGAACAAGTTCAAATCCTTCGTAGCAACAATTTTGACTGAATCAGTCATTAAGAAAGTAGTGAATGATTAATTCATAACTTTTTATATTCTTCTGTCACAGGTCTAAAATCAGACCTTGGTTTGGATTTATTTGTTGAGAACTTTACCATAAGAAAAATGGAGTGCAATCGCTGTGTTCAAAAACTGTACAATATAATAAGAAGCATGGTCAAATTTGCCAAATGTGCTATAAAGAGAAATGAATACTTATAAAATTAAGAACACTGAGAAGAAAGGATGTGTTAACAGGTCAAGAAGACGTAGATTCAAGTCTAGAGCAGGGAACGTCTATCAGAGGATTTAATGTTTATACGTGGGTGGAGGAATCTCATTGAGGCAGTAGCAATCAAAGCCTGGGAAATGCTATCATCCTCAAGTACAAAATATACATATCTATGATACTGAACTGCTTCAAGAAAATATTTAAAAATCATGACATAACCACTATCCTTTCAGGATTTTATGCACTCATCACTTTAAATTTAATGTTATAATAGTTGAACACCCTTTGGATTATGTTTAGAAATATAATTTTGGTACACATTTCTCCTACTTCTATAGTGGACTTTTATATTACTGTAGATCTTGAATATTTTCTTGCAGATTATTACAAAGTATCAGTAGTGCTTGACTAGGTGACATCATACTGAATGGAAGAAATTCCAATATTGCACATAGTGTCAACAGTAGACTTAATTATGCTTTGAATTTTGAGCTTCCCCTATTGTATTAAGAATGAAAATTATAAGCACTCTCTTTTCTTCTCTTTTTTAAGTATTCCCAAAAGAAACAATAATTAAAGAAACACTTCACAGTGCATAGTTTCATGGCTGTATTCAGCAGAAAGTCATTTGTTTTGATAAATTCTTTAACAATAATTCTGATTACAAGAATCACTTATTTGAAAGTGATTATAATAGTCACAGGAAATGGCAACCCACTCCAGTGTTCTTGCCTGGAGAATCCCAGGGATGGGGGAGAGCCTGGTGGGCTGCCGTCTCAGGGGTCGCACAGAGTCGGACACGACTGAAGCAACTTAGCAGCAGCAGCAGCAGCAGCATAATAGTCACAAGACAGAATTCATTATTTTTATTTTTGCAGCAGTTGCATTATGGGGGATGAATAGACTTTTATCTCTCTGAGTTTCCTTGTCTTTAGATTATTTTATGCTTGCAATATAATTGTATATAACTATGTTTTTATTATATGTTTTTCAAAGATGCTAAAATAAAATTTCAAAGTCTTCAAAAGTTTTTAAAAATAATACTTAAAAATTCTAGCTGATGGTTTTTGATGTTAAGAACATAATCAAAAACAACAGTATTTATTGGTATAATTCAGCTGTGAGTTAAATATATTTTATTCTTTAAACATAATGCCATTCAACATTAAGTCCTGAGACAATAAAACAAATGTTATTGCAGTAACAATCCTTCCTTTATTGAACTTATAGATGAATTATTGCTAATTACAGAAGGCTTTTGCCTATTGCAAATTTTAAATCATTATAAGTAAAAATATCCTTTTCTAACTACATTTATACATTATACATTTATACTCATCATGTTTTAACTTGACCAACTAGTCTTCCAACTGCCTTTAGACCTTTTAGCCTTCCTTCTTAGTTTCCTATCTTTTCTCAAAGATTTTCTTAACTTCCTCAAAATAAGAAATTCCTAACCTGATATTTTAGGTATTTATACTATGGGTGAAAATGCTTTAGAGTTTAAATACTGAGTCCTCAGTTACAGTAACTTTAGAGATGTTAGTTACCGTATACCTTAATAATATTTTAGATCAAATATTTGCTTTTTTTCCCTATACTGTTGAATTTTGTCTACTCTTAGGTTTCCCTTGATAAGCGTCACAGTCATATTTTTACATAATATTTTTGCTTTTTATTTAACCAGTTCTTATCTAATATTTTTCATTATTATGCCCTATATATCTTTAGTATGTTTTGATAAAATGATGTTTATTTGCTCAATCTTAATTTTGCTCATATCACTCACAAGACAGAGGTAATGCTACTCTACATAATTTTTAAAAGATTATTTGTGCAAAAGTAATTCTAAAAATAAGATGACCACTGGGATTGAGGGGTCACAGTATCATAAAAGGACATAGGAGACAAAGGACCATTTTTCTTCTTTACTACTGATAATAATTGGGACTTGTGGCATTTTATTTGTTGTGCCAGAGGTTCAGTGAACACATTTATAAGATGGGAAAAACTAATAATTATTTGAAAGCAGAAAACTTTCCTGAGCTACATTCTTGTCCTAAGATCTTAGATTCCCTGATCATTGATTTCCTTTTTGGTCTGGAGCTTCCTCAAATGGCGCTAGTGGTAAAGAACCCAGCTGCCAGTGCAGGAGGTACAAGAGAAGAGGGTTTGATTCCTGGGTCAGGAAGATCCCCTGGAGGAGAACAGGACAACCCACTCCAGTATTGTTGCCTGGATAATTCTATGGACAGAGGAGTCTGGCAGACTAGAGTCCTTGGGGTCATAAAGAGTTGGACATGACTAAAGTGACTTAACATTTGGAATTTAAATCAATAGACAGACTCAGGATTATGCCTATGAATCTCTTGGTAGATGATTTCTAGTAAACTTTGGCCATTATCCTCTATGGATTTCTACCATACTTTACTGTGTGTTTATATAACATCTACTGTACCAACCAGTCCATCCTAAAGGAGATCAGTCCTGGGTGTTCATTGGAAAGGCTGATGCTGAGGCTGAAACTCCAATACTTTGGCCACCTCATGGGAAGAGTTGACTCATTGGAAAAGACCCTGATGCAGGGAGGGATTTGGGGGCATGAGGAGAAGGGGACGACAGAGGATGAGATGGCTGGATGGCATCACCGACTCGATGCACATGAATTTGGGTGAACTCCGGGAGTTGGTGATGGACAGGGAGGCCTGGCGTGCTGGGATTCATGGGGTCGCAAAGAGTCAGACACGACTGAGCGACTGAACTAAACTGAACTGAATGTAAAATTGTTGGGATGTGGTCAGAACCACTTCATTAAAGGAATCAAGTGTGAGATGATAATCAAAGCATACAAAAGAAGAGGCTATGAGACACATAGGGCTTCCCTCATAGCTCAGTTGGTAAAGAATCTGACCGCAATGCGGGAGACCCTGGTTCAATTCCTAGGTCGGGAAGATCCGCTGGAGAAGGGATAGGCTACCCAGTCCAGTATCCTTGGGCTTTCCTTGTGGCTCAGCTAGTAAAGAATCTGCCTGCAATGTGGGAGGCCTGGGTTTGATCCCTGGGTTGTAAAGATCCCCTGGAGAAGGGAAAGGCTACCCACTCCAGTATTCTGGCCTAGAGAATTCCATGAACTGTATAGTCCATGGGGTCACAAAGAGTCAGCCATGACTGAGGGACTTTCAGTTTCATCTCTAACCATGAGACACATATTGAATGAGGAGTTTTGAAAGAATGCTAATTCTATGATCTGTCATAAAAAGAATTATCTTAAGTTGGGATCAACCCTCTCAACCTTTACACTGCTTCCTACAGCTTTTTGTAGAAAATGAAAGAGAGGTGCAGGAGGGAATAACACTTGGCTCAAAGAATAAATATAATTCTCTCCCAGAGCACTGAAGAATATATTCTATTCCACTGTACATATAATATTTTCAAGTAGTTGATACATTAGTGATTAGTACTGATTACTATAGAACATGGTGCCCTTTAAGTTCATAGTTAATCACTGATGGCATCTGCTTGACTTCCCTCCAACTGTACTTAGACTTGTGAAAATTCTAAGAGTCTCATGGCTATTCCCTTCTCCAGGGGATCATCTCGACCCAGGGATTGAAACCGGGTGTCCTGCACTGTGGCATATGCTTTACCATCTGAGCCCCAGGGAAGCCCAGTATCATGAACACCATATCATTATTAATTTTTCTCTATTAGTTTTGTTTTTCCTTTTGATGTAACAAAAAGATTATGGAGTATTATTAAACAGGTTCTAGTACTGATATTGTCATATTTTGCATAACTACATCAACTGTACTCTATATATTATGTTTACATATAATATTTTGCATAAATAACAATTCTCAGAAAAGTACATATTGTGAGTGGACAATTACATTCAATAACATTTTACAATACTTCAGTTAGATTTCAGGGAAACAAACCTTAGGAATTTGGAAATTAGACATGGAATACATCATATAAGAAAAAATTTAAACAAAAATTACGTGAATGAATGAGGCTTATCAGGAAAATAAGAATGAAATTACATTCTAAGGAAGGAGGAATAGCATGTACAAAGGTTTGGAAATGAGAGAGCAGAGTATAGTTAAGGTATATTGTATTGTAAAGTTGGAGACTGGAACAGGGACAAATCATCGGGCTAGAAATTAGTGACACTCGTTAAGAACTGTCAATACTATGTCCTGTTTAGTCAATATTTTAGAAAAAATGAAAAGAAAAAAGTGTTACTTGTGTTCAATATAATCTTAGATTTATTTTTATTTAGATTTCTTATCATTGAAATTGCTATTATATATTTAGATTATATATATACACATAACATTTTGACATTATGTATTTTATATTTAGATATCTAAAATGTAATTTATAGTCAATAAATGGATAATACATTTATTAATTACCAATTTTCTATGTGGTACATAGAAATTTTTATAGGTGAATCTGCTGTTTATGCAGCTATTGCTTCCATAAATTTGTGGTTTACTTTATATGAGCCAAAGAAAACTGTTTTCTTAATATATGAATTCAGGGAAATTAATACCATATCTCAGTGCAAATCCATCAGTAGAAACTGCATAATCCATTAAATGATAGCAACATGATGCACTGTTTTATTTTTTTTAATTTAATTTAATTTTATTTTTTAACTTTACAATATTGTATTGGTTTTGCCATATATCGAAATGAATCTGCCACAGGTATACATGTGTTCCCCATCCTGAACCCTCCTCCCTCCTCCCTCCCCATACCATCCCTCTGGGTCGTCCCAGTGCACCAGCCCCAAGCATTCAGTATTGTGCATCGAACCTGGACTGGCGACTCGTTTCATATATGATATTATACATGTTTCAATGCCATTCTCCCAAATCATCCCACCCTCTCCCTCTCCCACAGAGTCATATCAGTGTCTCTTTTGTTGTCTCATATACAGGGTTATTGTTACCATTTTTCTAAATTCCATATATATGTGTTAGTATACTGTATTGGGGTTTTTCTTTCTGGCTTACTTCACTCTGCATAATAGGTTCCAGTTTCATCCACCTCATTAGAACTGATTCAAATGTATTCTTTTTAATGGCTGAGTAATACTCCATTGTGTATATGTACCACAGCTTTCTTATCCATTCGTCTGCTGATGGACATCTAGGTTGCTTCCATATCCTGGCTATTATAAACAGTGCTGCGATGAACATTGGGGTACATGTGTCTCTTTCCCTTCTGGTTTCCTCAGTGTGAATGCCCAGCAGTGGGATTGCTGAATCATAAGGCAGTTCTATTTCCAGTTTTTTTAAGGAATCTCCACACTGTTCTCCATAGTGGCTGTACTAGTTTGCATTCCCACCAACAGTGTAAGAGGGTTACCTTTTCTCCACACCCTCTCCAGCTTTTATTGCTTGTAGACTTTTGGATCGCAGCCATTCTGACTGGTGTGAAATGGTACCTCATTGTGGTTTTGATTTGCATTTCTCTGATAATGAATGATGTTGAGCATCTTTTCATGTGTTTGTTAGCCATCTGTATGTCTTCTTTGGAGAAATGTCTATTTAGTTCTTTGGCCCATTTTTTGATTGGGTCATTTATTTTTCTGGAATTGAGCTGTAGGAGTTGCTTGTATATTTTTGAGATTAGTTGTTTGTCAGTTGCTTCATTTGCTATTATTTTCTCCCATTCTGAAGATTGTCTTTTCACCTTGCTTATAGTTTCCTTTGTGGTGCAGAAGCTTTTAAGTTTAATTAGGTCCCATTTGTTAATTTTTGCTTTTATTTCCAATGGAGGTGGGTCATAGAGGATCCTGCTGTGATGTATGTCGGAGAGTGTTTTGCCTATGTTTCCTCTAGGAGTTTTATAGTTTCTGGTCTTACGTTTAGATCTTTAATCCATTTTGAGTTTATTTTTGTGTATGGTGTTAGAAAGTGTTCTAGTTTCATTGTTTTACAAGTGGTTGACCAGTTTTCCCAGCACCACTTGTTAAAGAGATTATCTTTAATCCATTGTATATTCTTGCCTCCTTTGTCAAAGATAAGGTGTCCATATGTGCATGGATTTATCTCTGGGCTTTCTTTTTTGTTCCATTGATCTATATTTCTGTCTTTGTGCCAGTACCATACTCTCTTGATGACTGTGGCTTTGTAGTAGAGCCTGAAGTCAGGCAGGTTGATTCCTCCAGTTCCATTCTTCTTTCTCAAGATTGCTTTGGCTATTTGAGGTTTTTTGTATTTCCATACAAATTGTGAAATTATTTGTTCTAGCTCTGTGAAGAATACCATTGGTAGCTTGATAGGGATTGCATTGAATCTATAAATTGCTTTGAGTAGTATACTCATTTTCACTCTATTGATTCTTCTGATCCATGAACATGGTATATTTCTCCATCTATTAGTGTCCTCTTTGATTTCTTTCACCAGTGTTTTATAGTTTTCTATATATAGGTCTTTAGTTTCTTTAGGTAGATATATTCCTAAGTATTTTATTCTTTTCATTGCAATGGTGAATGGAATTGTTTCCTTAATTTCTCTTTCTATTTTCTCATTATTAATGTATAGGAATGCAAGGGATTTCTGTATGTTAATTTTATATCCTGCAACTTTACTATATTCATTGATTAGCTCTAGTAATTTTCTGGTGGAGTCTTTAGGGTTTTCTATGTAGAGGATCATGTCATCTGCAAACAGTGAGAGTTTTACTTCTTCTTTTCCAATTTGGATTCCTTTTATTTCTTTTTCCGCTCTGATTGCTGTGGCCAAAACTTCCAAAACTATGTTGAATAGTAGTGGTGAAAGTGGGCACCCTTGTCTTGTTCCTGACTTTAGAGGGAATGCTTTCAATTTTTCACCATTGAGGATAATGTTTGCTGTGGGTTTGTCATATATAGCTTTTATTATGTTGAGGTACAATCCTTCTATTCCTGCTTTCTGGAGAGTTTTTATCATACATGGATGTTGAATTTTGTCAAAGGCTTTTACTGCATCTATTGAGATTATCATATGGTTTTTATTTTTCAATTTGTTAATGTGGTGTATTACATTGATTGATTTGCGGATATTGAAGAATCCTTGCATCCCTGGGATAAAGCCCACTTGGTCATGGTGTATGATCTTTTTAATGTGTTGTTGGATTCTGATTGCTAGAATTTTGTTAAGGATTTTTGCATCTATGTTCATCAGTGATATTGGCCTGTAGTTTTCTTTTTTTGTGGCATCTTTGTCAGGTTTTAGTATTAGGGTGATGGTGGCCTCATAGAATGAGTTTGGAAGTTCACCTTCCTCTGCAATTTTCTGGAAGAGTTTGAGTAGGATAGGTGTTAGCTCTTCCTAAATTTTTGGTAGAATTCAGCTGTGAAGTCGTCTGGGCCTGGGCTTTTGTTTGCTGGAAGATTTTTGATAACAGTTTCAATTTCTGTGCTTGTGATGAGTCTGTTAAGATTTTCTATTTCTTCCTAGTTCAGTTTTGGAAAGTTGTACTTTTCTAAGAATTTGTCCATTTCTTCCATGTTGTCCATTTTATTGGCATATAATTGTTGATAGTAGTCTCTTATGATCCTTTGTATTTCTGTGTTGTCTGTTGTGATCTCTCCATTTTCATTTCTAATTTTATTGATTTGATTTTTCTCCCTTTGTTTCTTGATGAGTCTGGCTAATGGTTTGTCAATTTTATTTATCCTTTCAAAGAACCAGCTTTTGGCTTTGTTGATTTTTGCTATGGTCTCCTTTGTTTCTTTTGCATTTATTTCTGCCCTAATTTTTAAGATTTCTTTCCTTCTACTAACCCTGGGGTTCTTCATTTCTTCCTTTTCTAGTTGCTTTAGGTGTAGAGTTAGGTTATTTATTTGACTTTTTTCTTGTTTCTTGAGGTATGCCTGTATTGCTATGAACTTTCCCCTTAGGACTGCTTTTACAGTGTTCCACAGGTTTTGGGTTGTTGTGTTTTCATTTTCATTCATGTCTATGCAAATTTTGATTTCTTTTTTGATTTCTTCTGTGATTTGTTGGTTATTCAGCAGCGTGTTGTTCAGCCTCCATATGTTGGAATTTTTAATAGTTTTTCTCCTGTAATTGAGATCTAATCTTACTGCATTGTGGTCAGAAAAGATGCTTGGAATGAGTTCAATTTTTATGAATTTACCAAGGCTAGATTTGTGGCCCAGGATGTGGTCTATCCTGGAGAAGGTTCCGTGTGCACTTGAGAAAAAGGTGAAATTCATTGTTTTGGGATGAAATGTCCTATAGATATCAATTAAGTCTAACTGGTCTATTATATTGTTTAAAGTTTGTGTTTCCTTGTTAATTTTCTGTTTAGTTGATCTATCCATAGGTGTGAGTGGGGTATTAAAGTCTCCCACTATTATTGTGTTATTGTTAATTTCTCTTTTCATACTTGTTAGCATTTGTCTTACATATTGTGATGCTCCTATGTTGGGTGCATATATATTTATAATTGTTATATCTTCTTCTTGGATTGATCCTTTGATCATTATGTAGTGACCTTCTTTGTCTCTTTTCACAGCCTTTGTTTTAAAGTTTATTTTATCTGATATGACTATTGCTACTCCTGCTTTCTTTTGGTCTCTATTTGCATGGAAAATCTTTTTCCAGCCCTTCACTTTCAGTCTGTGTGTGTCCCCTGTTTTGAGGTGGGTCTCTCGTAGACAACATATGTAGGGGTCTTGTTTTTGTATCCATTCAGCCAGTCTTTGTCTTTTGGTTGGGGCATTCAACCCATTTACGTTTAAGGTAATTATTGATAAGTATGATCCCGTTGACATTTACTTTATTGTTTTGGGTTCGAATTTATACACCCTTTTTGTGTTTCCTGTCTAGAGAAGATCCTTTATAATTTGTTGGAGAGCTGGTTTGGTGGTGCTGAATTCTCTCAGCTTTTGCTTGTCTCTGAAGCTTTTGATTTCTCCTTCATATTTGAATGAGATCCTTGCTGGGTACAATAATCTGGGCTGTAGGTTATTTTCTTTCATCACTTTAAGTATGTCTTGCCATTCCCTCCTGGCTTGAAGAGTTTCTATTGAAAGATCAGCTGTTATCCTTATGGGAATTCCCGTGTGTGTTATTTGTTGTGTTTCCCTTGCTGCTTTTAATATCTGTTCTTTGTGTTTGATCTTTGTTAATTTGATTAATATGTGTCTTGGGGTGTTTCGCCTTGGGTTTATCCTGTTTGGGACTCTCTGGGTTTCTTGGACTTGAGTGATTATTTCCTTCCCCATTTTAGGGAAGTTTTCAACTATTATCTCCTCAAGTATTTTCTCATGGTCTTTCTTTTTGTATTCTTCTTCTGGGACTCCTATGATTCGAATGTTGTAGCATTTAATATTGTCCTGGAGGTCTCTGAGATTGTCCTCATTTCTTTTAATTTGTTTTTCTTTTTTCCTCTGTGATTCATTTATTTCTATCATTCTATCTTCTAATTCACTAATCCTATCTTCTGCCTTTGTTATTCTACTATTTGTTGCCTCCAGAGTGTTTTTTATCTCATTTATTACATTATTCATTGTATATTGACTTTTTTATTTCTTCTAGGTCCTTGTTAAACCTTTCTTGCATCTTCTCAATCCTTGTCTCCAGGCTATTTATCTGTGATTCCATTTTGATTTCAAGATTTTGGATCAATTTCACTATCATTATTTGGAATTCTTTATCAGGTAGATTCCCTATCTCTTCCTCTTTTGTTTGGTTTGGTGGGCATTTATCCTGTTCCTTTATCTGCTGGGTATTCCTCTGTCTCTTCATCTTGTTTAAATTGCTGATTTTGGGGTGTCCTTTCTATATTCTGGCAGTTTGTGGAGTTCTCTTTATTGTGGCATTTCCTCGCTGTGTGTGGGTTTGTACAGGTGGCTTGTCAAAGTTTCTTGGTTAGGGAAGCTTGTGTCGGTGTTCTGGTTGGTGGGGCTGGATTTCTTCTCTCTGGAGTGCAACGGAGTGTCCAGTAATGAGCTATGAGATGTCTATGGTTTTGTAGTAACTTTGGGCAGCCTGTTTATTGGAGCTCAGGGCTGTGTTCTGTATTGCTGGAGAATTTGTTTGGTATGTCTTGCCCTGGAACTTGTTGGCCCTTGTGTGGTGCTTGGTTTCAGTGTAGGTATGGAGGCATTTGATGAGCTCCTGTCAGTTAATGTTCCCTGGAGTCAGGAGTTCCCTGGAGTCAGGGTTTGGACTTAAGCCTCCTGCTTCCAGTTATCAGTCTTATTTTTACAGTAGTCTCAAAACTTCTCCTTCTATACAGCACCATTGATAAAACATCTAGGTTAAAGATGAAAAGTTTCTCCACCGTGAGGGTCACCCAGAGAGGTTCACAGTGTTACATGAAGAGAAGAGGGAGGAGGGAGTTAGAGGTGACCCTAATGAGATGAGGTAGAATCAGTAGAGGAGAGAGCGGGCTAGCCAGTAATCACTTCCTTATGTGCACTCCACAACTGGACCACTCAGAGATGTTCACAGAGTTATACAGAGAAGAGAAGAGGGAGGAAGGAGACAGAGGTGGCCAGGAGGATAAAAGGGGGGAATGAAAAGGAGGGAGACAGGTCCAGCCAGTAATCAGTTCCCTAGGTGTTCTCCACTGTCTGGAACACACAGAAATTCACAGAGTAGAGTGGAGAAGGGTTAGGGAGGAGACATAAGTGACCTGGTGGAGAAAAAGGAATCCAAAGGGGGAGAGAGCAGTTAAGCCAGTAATCTCGCTCCCAAGTAAAAAAATGGGTACTGAAGATTGGGTTCTTAAAGGTACAAAATTGGTAACAAATACCTAAAAGCAAAAATAAAAAATCTAGAGTAGAGTTTGGAATTTCAAAAATACAATGTTAAAGAAAAGAAGAAGGAAAAGAGAGAGAGAGAGAAAAAAAACAAAGTCACAAAAATGATAAAGAAAATATAGGTACAAAATTGATAACAAATACCAAAAAGCAAAAGTTAAAAATCTAGAGTTTGGAATTTCAGAAATACAATGTTAAAGAAAAGAAGAGAAAGAAAGAAAGAAAGAAAAAAAAAGTCCAAAAATTATTAAAAAAATATATAGGTACAAAATTTATAACAAATACCAAAAAGCTAAAATTAAAAATCTAGAGTAGAGTTTGGAATTTCAAAAATACAATGTTAAAAAAAAAAGAAGAAAAAAAAAGGAAAGAGAAAAAGAGAAAAAAAAACAAGGTCACAAAAATTATAAAATATATATATATGAAGTTTGCTTTTTAAAAAAAAGGGTTTTTTTTTTTTTTTTTTGCAAAAGTAATAGTAGGTTATAAAAGTGAAAATTAAGGAGTAATAGAGGACTTAAAATTTTTTAAAAAATAAAAAAAAAGAAAGAATGATCATAAAAATAGTAAAAATATATCTAGGACTTTCTCTGGTGTTGTTGTGGGTATTGTGGGGTCAGTTCATTTTTGGCTATTCCTTGGTCCAGCTTCTATTTCTCAAGATCTATAGGCTCCTTCCTATGTAGTCGGTACTAACGACAGGGTTTTAATCTATTGCTTGTCTCTTCCAAGGCGGTTCCATCTGTTATAGCTTCTTCTGTTTGCTGGTCTCTTCAGTGTCTGGTTTCCGCCCTGAAACAAAGGGGGCAGTGGTGGACACTTTTTTTTTTTTATGGCTCACTTGTTCAGTCACGCTGTGGGGAGGGAGGGTCGCTGCAAACAAATAACACTGGTGTGTGTTCGCAGTGCCTCAGCCACATTGGGCCTGCCCCTGCTCACAGCGCATGTAGCCTCCCTGCCCACATTGCTCAGGCTCTAGGTTCATGCCCTCAAATATTAAATCTTTCACCCCCTCTTATAGTCTGAATATAGATTAATTAATTGTCAAATATTTCTTTTCCCAATAAAGGATTTTATTAACATAATCTTGTTCAATATATATATTATATTACCTCATATGTCATAATTCTTATAATTTAATGGTTGCATCTTGAAATCATATCTTTCCATAAAGCCTCCAAATCCATTCAGATAAACAAGAGAATAAATAACATTGCCTATAACTTATGGGTAGTATAACTAGGACACAGAGATGACTTCAAACTACAATTCACACAGACTGAGTGACATTCACAATAAACAAAAGTAAGTTCTGAAACTTTTAAAGAAATAAAAAATCAACAAAGATAGAAAAGAGGAAAGAGTGGGGAGGAATCCTACTGGGGAAAAAATTCAGATCACATCAACCCTGGTACAGTTTAACTTTGGTAGAAGAGTGTCCTACTCCCAGTGGAGAAATACTGTGAAGAATTCTCTTAAGTGGTGGACTAGATTAAAACAAGGGACTTGGAAAGCATATGAGACCAGAGGAGGTTACAATCATGGGAATATACTACATTTAAGAACTAGGGCAGCCATGTAGAAGAGGGATGTATCAATTAGAAGCTTGGTTATGAAAGAACAAAAAACATTTGAAGATAAAGAGCTAATGAAAACAAGGAATGACTTTAATATGAATTAGACTAATTGCAAATATAAAAGAAAACTATGCAATTCAAAATGGATATATATCAAAATGATGCAATATAAGAGGTGACTGAACTAAAGAATTGGTTGAAGAAAAAGACAAAGTCATATTAGTAATAAAAATTAATCACAAGGTAAAGTAGATGTGTTCAATAATAGTAAAAGATACAGACAATAAGAATGAACAAAGCCAAGAGAATAAAAATAACAAGGATGAAGAAAGATCAAAGAGAATAAGTTGATATGACTGGAGCCCAAGAAGAACAAAAACAAAACAATGAAACAGGACTAATATTTAAAATGACAATCTAAGAAAGCATCCCTGATATAAATAAAGGCTTGGTTTTATATATATTGAAAAAGCCTTCCATGTGCTGGCAAAAATTTACTTTGAAATATATTCTAGTAAAAATGCTGGACTTTAAAGATAAAAAAATTTCTTTCAGGCTTTCAGATTGAAAAAAACAAAAACAAAAAAGCAAGCCATTTACAAAAGAAAGAAAAATAACTTGGCATCAGAATTCTCAATGGCAACATATAAATGAAGACAACAGTGGGATAGTGTTTTCAAAAAATTCAAAGATAAAATGACAAGGATTTTACATCCATTCAAGATATCTTCTAAGAATTTGGTTAAAACAAAGCAGCTTAACACTGTAAAAATGCAAGGAATATTATACCCTCAAGCTTGTCTCAAGGAATCTAATATGGACCAAATTTTATCCAGTTTTCAAATGCCAGGGACTTTTTGCCAAATAGACTGATAATGAGGATTGAAAATATTTATGAAATATAGTATGTAACTTTCGTATGTGCTGACAAAGTAGAAATAATGCAAATAAAAAGCAAATGAGAGGAGAAGGGAGAAAGTCTCAAATAGGAAAAATCCATGAAATGTCATGTAATTATCATTTTGGGGTCCAAAATTTTAATTTCAAGCTAAGAAACTGAAAAAGAGAAGTTTATGTAAGGAGAAGGAAGACTAAGATGACTATACAGAAGTATTAGTATAAAAGTAACCACTAGAAAAAATGCAAATCTTCTTTTTTGAACAATGCAAAAATAAGCAAGAAAAATGGAAAGCAGAATAAAAACCAAAATGAACATATCATAATGCAGTTAATTGTACCTGTATAAGTCTACTTTCCTGTTTAACTGATTGAGCTGAGACTAAATGTATCCACTATATTAATGCATTTAAGTGGGATTAGTCACTTATTAAAAACGTTTTTCTGATTGGCTTACAAAGCAAAACCCAACTCTGTTATGTGCAAGTTACATACCTGAAACAAAGTGACCCATAAAGACTAAAAATAAACAATATTAGTAAAGCTTTACCTTGTGTATTGGGCACTTCTGTGCACCATTTATAATCCTTTTAGGTCCTCTTCTAACTCGAGAAGCAGATGGGGCTATTGGTTTCAAATAAGCTTTGCATCTGTGTAAACTTGATAATGCCTCACTCTGAACATATGCCATCTACTTCACTTCAGGCACAAGGAATTCTATTATGTCATGGCGAGAAACATCTAAGACAGCCTGCTCAGCAATCATGAACTACTCAGAAGTGTAGAGGAATTAACACTTGTGAAATCACCCTTGAAAAGGAGAGAGTGGGCAAGTATAGACAGGTTTCTCCCTTATATCCCCCACATGAATGGTTATGAGAACCAGGTTATCTGTAACTGTAGCCAATTTGATAAGCCAATATAATTTGATTGTGTTTGTTTTATTTCCTTCCTTATTTCACCTGCTCCATCCCTTGCTTTCTGGGCTTCCCAGATAGCTCAGTAGTAAAGAATCTCCCTGCCAATACAGGAAACACAGGAGATGGGGGTTCCATCCCTGGGTTGGGAAGATCCCCTGGAGAAGGAAATACCCACTCCAGTATTCTTGCCTGGGAAATTCCACGGACAGAGGACCCTGGTTTTGCGTCCATGGGGTCTCAAAAGAGTTGACTTAGTGACTAAACAACAACATCCTTTCCTTTAGCTCTTTGGGAGTGTTTGCCCAAGGCTATGTTTTGGCCTGAACCACCAGGCAGATTGAAACCAAAACAAAACAGGGATCACATCCTTTGTATTTGATAAGCTTGAGCTCAAGACAAAGTATTAAACAATGCATGAAAGGACTTTGATAGAACTAAAAACTACAATTCACAATGTTATATAAGCATAACGAATATATATATGCCAAGTAGCACAGCCCCTGCAGAACATGCAAAGAGAGACTCTGTAACAACATCAGCTTTTATATACTGCATTCACAGTCCGTTTAAGTGTAAAAAATATATAGGCCTACAGAAGACTTGAAATACAAAATTAATATCTTCAATTTTATGAATAAATGTTAAAGTTGAAGACCTGAAAGTTGAGAAAACACCATTTTCCAAGTGCACAATAATCATGATTGTATCCTAAGTCTAACTGTACACCAATAGTTAAACAACAACTATTTGGGTTGAACGAAAGAAAGACAATATGAGCAGCATTCTATGGTCAAATGCCTATGGTCATAGGCATTTAATGATGAAAGTTTTAGAAGTCTACAAAGCTCATTGTTAAATAATACTTGGTCAAAGGGGAAACACAAACATCTAAAAATGATGGTAATAGAAACAGTATACAACAGTTTCTCTGGGAATCATCAAAACAATGATTAGAGAAATCCAGTAATTAGGCCAATAAAAATGAAAATAAAGGAGTTCTGGTTTCCTATTTGCCGATAAGAAGCTTGAAAATGGCCTCTCTGTCCTCACAACAAATAAAAAACCAAATAGACTGAAATATCAATAACTCTTCAGATCTGTAAGAGAAGGGAAGGATACAGGAATAACTGCTGTCCTCAAGATTGAAGAGACAGACAGGTGAAAACAGGGAGTCATGGATTACCACAATAGAGACTCTCGAGTGAAAATTTCCACAGAAACCAGGGCTGGGATAGGAAAACTTGAACTATACTTGTTAAATTGATGGAGGGTCAGTGTGGAGAACTCTGAGGTGTAAAAACTCCAGGAGGATCCAGTCATTGGAAGAGCAGTGGAGGAAGGCATTATACTGAGATTTACCTCCATTAGACTAAGTTCCTACACTAAGTATCAGAGGAAAACCCCTTATGCTTCAGGCAAGGGGAGGAAAAAGAAACCATTTTAAAATACACCAGAGTGCTCTCTTCTCAACAACACCTGCCCTCTGGGGGAACTAGTGAACCAGAGTTTAAACTCTGGGGGTGTTAGCAGAGCATTACTGACCTGGAAGAAGGGAATAACCAACTCTAGTCTCCTCTAGCCATCCTGTACCATCTAAAGTCAGGGAGGGAAGAGGAACTGAGCAACACTTAAGTTCACTATCCAGAGGCATAGGCTCACTAAAAGACTGAGACCAAATCTTAGGACTGGAGAATTGTTCTCCTCCCATAACTGAGTACTACATCACTAAAGGTCTGTTTATACCACTTCCTTTTATCAATCATATCTGGCTATGAAGAAAAAAAATTACAAACCTCAATTTAAAGAGACACAGCAAGCATCAGAACTAGTTAGAACCAGACATGGAAGGTATGCTGGAATTTTCCTACCTGGAATTTAAAAGATTAAGGGCAGATTAAGATTAAAGGAGAAGCAGGCAACAGAGGATGAATGGTTGGATAGCATCACCAGCTCAATGGACGTGAGTTTGACAAAACTCTGGTAGATAGTGAAGGACAGGGAAGCCCGGTGTGCTGTAGTCCACGGGGTCACAAAGAATTGGACACCAGTTAGCGACTGAACAAAACAATGATTAATGTGCTAAGGACTCTAATGGATAAAGTAGATAGCATGTAAGCACCAAAAAGAAATGTTAGAGATAAAAAAAAAAAAAACACTAACAAAAATGAAAAGTGCCTTTGATGGGCTTATTAGTAGATTGAAAATGGCTGAGGAAAGAATTTTTGAGCTAGAGAGTATATCAACAGAATCCTCAAAAACCAAAAAGAAAGAACAACGGCTGAAAAAAAGGATGTCTAAGTTCTGCAAAAGTTATATAACATACATATAGTGGGAATATTAGAAGGAGAAGAAAGAGTGAAAGGAACAGATGAAATATTTGACAATAAGTACTGAGACTTTCCCCCAAATTAATATCTGACACCAGACCTCAGGTCCAGGAAGCTCAGAGAGCTCCAAGCAGGATAAATGTCAAAACAAAAACAAACAAAAAATCAAACCAAACCTAATCGTATTATTTTTGACTACAGAAAAATCAAAGGAAAACTCCAGAGGAAAAGAATACCTTAACTATGTAAGAACAAAGATAAGAATTACAACTTCTTTCTTCTCAGAAACCATATGAGTAAGAAAAGTGCAGTGAAATATTTAAGAGTGTTGAGAGAAAATGCCCTACTAACCTAGAATTCTGTACTTGCAAAATTATCCTTCAAAACTGAAGATGAAATAAAAACTTTCACAGACAAACGAAGTTAAGAGAATCTGTTGCTAGTAGATCTGCCTTGCAAAAAACGTTAAAAGACAGACAGATGGCTAACAAACACATGAAAAGATGCTCAACATCACTCATTATCAGAGAAATGCAAATCAAAACCACTATGAGGTACCATTTCACACCAGTCAGAATGGCTGCGATCCAAAAGTCTACAAGCAATAAATGCTGGAGAGGGTGTGGAGAAAAGGGAGCCCTCTTACACTGTTGGTGGGAATGCAAACTAGTACAGCCACTATGGAGAACAGTGTGGAGATTCCTTAAAAAAACTGGAAATAGAGCTGCCTTATGATCCAGCAATCCCACTGCTGGGCATACACACTGAGGAAACCAGAAGGGAAAGAGACACGTGTACCCCAATGTTCATCGCAGCACTGTTTATAATAGCCAGGACATGGAAGCAACCTAGATGTCCATCAGCAGATGAATGGATAAGAAAGCTGTGGTACATATACACAATGGAGTATTACTCAGCCATTAAAAAGAATACATTTGAATCTTTGAGGTGGATGAGGTGGATGAAACTGGAGCCTATTGTACAGAGTGAAGTAAGCCAGAAAGAAAAACACCAATACAGTATACTAATGCATATATACGGAATTTAGAAAGATGGTAACAATAACCCTGTGTATGAGACAGCAAAAGAGACACTGATGTATAGAACAGTCTTATGGACTCTGTGGGAGAGGGTGGGATTATTTGGGAGAATGGCATTGAAACATGTATAATATCATATATGAAACGAGTCGCCAATCCAGGTTCGATGCACGATACTGGATGCATGGGGCTGGTGAACTGGGATGACCCAGAGGGATGGTATGGGGAGGGAGGAGGGAGGAGGGTTCAGGATGGGGAGCACGTGTATACCTGTGGCAGATTCATGTTGATATATGGCAAAACCAATACAATATTGTAAATTTAAAAAATAAAATTAAAATTAAAAAAAAAATAAATAAAAATTAAAAAAAAAGAGCTAATTTAGAAAGAAGGAAAATAACATAGATCAGAAACGGATCTATGTAAAGTAAGGAAGTGCATGAAGAAGGAAAAAGTGAAGGTATAATACAAACTTTTGTTTGTCTTATTCTTAATATGTGCTTATGTATGCTTGTGTAAAATGAAATGAAGGACAGCAATGATACAAGAGGAAGAGATTTGGGTTATTTTGGTATTATAAGGGACTCACACTACCTATGGTGTTATTTGAAAGTGAACTTATGTATTGTAAACTCTAGGAAAACCAGTTAAAAAAAATAAAAAACAAAAAAAGAAATATGACATGTTAAGAAAAGAGAGAAAGTGAAATAATATAAAAATCTAAATTATCATCACAAAAGGCATAAAAAGGTAGAAGGCAAAAATTGGAACAGAGAACAAGGACAGCAACTAGAAAACATTAATAAGTATTGTAGACAGTAATCCAGCTATATGCTGTATACCAGCAATGCACAAGTGGAATTTGAAATTAAGAACACAATACCATTAGCACCCACAAAATGAAGTACTTAGGTATAAATCTAACAAATATGTACAAGACTCTGATGGATAAAATCACAGAAAAACTAAATAATTGGAGATAATATTTCATACCCATGGAAAGTTAGACTTAGTATTTTCAAGAGTTCTTCCCACCTTGGTCTATAATTGAATGCAATTCCAATTGAAATCCCAGCAAATTATTTTCCTGACATAGACAAACTTATTCTAAAGTTCATGTGAAGAGGCAAAACTAGAGAACAGCCAATACAGTTTTGCAGAAGAAGAGCAAAGTTGGAGGACTGACACTTCCAAGATCTACTGTAAAGTTATGATAATTAAGTCAGTGTAGTACCAGTGAATGAATGAAAAAGTAGATCAATGGGATAGAATAGAAAGCCCAGAATAGATGCACATAGATGAATCTAATTGATCTTTGACAAAGGAACAAAGGCAACATAATGGGGCAAAGATAATATTTTCAGTAAATAGTGTTGCAACATTGGGACATCCACATGCAAAGAACTGAATCTACGCACAGACTTTGTTGTTGTTACTTGGTCACTAAGTCATGTCTGACTCTTTTGAAACCACCTGGACTGTAGCTTGCCAGGTTGCACTGTCTGTGGGATTTTCCAGGCAATAATACTGGAGTGGGTTGCCATTTCCTTCTCCAGGGTATCTTCCGAACCCAGGGATCAAACCCACATCTCCTGCATTGGCAGGCAGATTCTTTACTACTGAGCACCAGGGAAGCCCACACACAGACTTATAGTTCAGTTCAGATCAGTCACTCAGTCGTGTCCGACTCTTTGCGACCCCATGAAGCACAGCACGCCAGGCCTCCCTGTCCATCACCAACTCCTGGAGATCACCCAAACTCACATGCATCAAGTTGGTGATACCACCAAGCCATTTCATCCTCTGTTGTCTCCTTCTCCCCCTGCCCCCAATCCCTCCCAGCATCAAGGTCTTTTCCAATGAGTCAACTCTTCGCATGAGGTGGCCAGAGTATTGGAGTTTCAGCCTCAGCATCATTCCTTCCAATGAACACTCAGGACTGATCTCCTTTAGGATGGACTGGTTGGACCTTCTTGCAGCCCAAGGGACTCTCAAGAGTCTTCTCCAATATCACAGTTCAAAAGCATCAATTCTTTGGCGCTCAGCTTTCTTCACAGTCCAACTCTCACATCCATACATGACCACTGGAAAAACCATAGCCTTGACTAGATGGACCTTTGTTGGCAAAGTAATATCTCTGCTTTTGAATATGCTATCTAGGTTGGTCATAACTTTCCTTCCAAGGAGTAAGCGTCTTTTAATTTCATGGCTGCAATCATCATCTACAGTGATCTTGGAGCCCAAAAAAATAAAGTCTGACATTGTTTCCACTGTTTCCGCATCTATTTCCCATGAAGTGATGGGACCAGATGCCATGATCTTCGTTTTCTGAATCTTGAGCTTTAAGCCAGCTTTTTCACTCTCCTCTTTCACTTTCATCAAGAGGCCCTTTAGTTCCTCTTCACTCTGACATAAGGGTGGTGTCATCTGCATATTTGAGGTTATTGATATTTCTCCCCGCAATCTTGATTCCAGCTTGTGCTTCTTCCAGCTCAGTGTTTCTCATGATGTACTCTGCATAGAAGTTTAATAAGCAGGGTGATAATATACAGCCTTGACATACTCCTTTTCCTATTTGGAACCAGTCTGTTGTTCCATGGCCAGTTCTAACTGTTGCTTCCTGACCTGCATATAGGTTTTTCAAGAGGCAGGTCAGATGGTCTGGTATTCCCATCTCTTGAAGAATTTTCCACAGTTTATTGTGATCCACAGAGTCAAAGGCTTTGGCATAGTCAATAGAGAAGAAATAGATGTTTTTCTGAAACTCTCTTGCTTTTTCCCACACAGACTTTACACCGTCAGGAAAGTTGACTCCAAATATGTAATATATGTAGCAAACCTGTCATAGCAATAAATAAATAAATAACCTTATTTAAAAATGGGTAAAGGACTCTAATCAGAGAAGGTGATGGCACCCCACACCAGTACACTTGCCTGGAAAATCCCGTGGATGGAGGAGCCTGGTAGGCTGCAGCCCATGGGGTTGCTAAGAGTTGGACACGACTGAGCGACTTCACTTTCACTTTTCACTTGCATGCATTGGAGAAGGAAATGGCAACCCACTCCAGTGTTCTTGCCTGGAGAATCCCAGGGACAGGGGAGCCTGGTGGGCTGCCGTCAATGGAGTCACACAGAGTCAGACACGACTGAAGTGACTTAGCAGCAGCAGCAAAGGACTCTAATAAGCATTTATTTTTAATTATATTCTGCTTAAAAAATTTTTTTTATTGCGATATAGTTGATTTACAATGGTGCGTTATTTCTTGCAGTACTGAAAATTAATATTATGCATATACATATATCTACTTGTTAAAGATTCTTTTCCTACATAGGTCATTATAGAGTATTGACTAGACTTCCCTGTCCTATACAGTAGGTTCTCATTAGTTTTGTTTTTTTTTTCTATTATATCGTAGTGTTTATATGTCAATCCCAGTCTCCCAATTTTAATAAGCATTTCTTTTAACATGTATGTGGCCAACATATATGTGAAAAGATGTTCAACATCTCTAATCCTCAGGCATATGCAAATCAAAACCAAATTATATATCATCTCACACTGTTAGGATGGGCATTATCAAAACAAAAACAAGAAATAAGTATTGGTGAGAATCTGGAGAAGCTGGAATTTTTGTCCACTGTTGGTGAGGATGTAAAAATCATCCAGCCACTATGGAAATAGTATAGAGATTCCTCAAAATATATAGTAAAAAATAGGACCATATGATAGTAATTTGATTTCTGAGTATTTAACCAAAAGCATTGTAGTCAGAATCTCAAAGGGATCTTTGCACTCCCATGTTCATAGCAGCATTATTCATAATAGCCAAGATGAAGAAATAACCTAAATATCCATCAATGGATGAATGCATAAAGAAAATGTAGCATGTACATATAATGGAATATGATTCAGCCTTAAAAAATGAATTTTGCTATATGTGAAAACTTGAGTAAATCAGTCTTGAGGAAATCATGCTGAGTGAAATAAGCTAGTCACTGAAAAACAGGTATTGCATATGCTATTTGTTTTACATATATAAATTGGTAAAACATTTAGAGGTAGAGAGTTGAATGATAATTGCCAGGGACTGTGGGCAAGGAGAAATAGGGATTTACTATTCAGTGGGCATGAAGCTTCAGTTATGCATGATGATTAAGTAAGTTCTAGAGATCTTCTGTATAACATTGTGTCTATAGTTTAGTTTATTTTACATTAAAAAATTTGTAAAGAGGGTAGATCTCATGTTACATATTTTACACTATAAAAAATGATGATAAAGCATCATTAAAACAAAAGTTATATTTTAAAAGGGAGATAATGTTGTCCTATCCTATGTATATAAATTTGACAACCTTGGTAAGATGACTAATTTTCTAGGAAAATATAATTAACTAAAATGGAACACATTAGAGATAGAAAGTTTAAAAAAAATGGTTTCCATAAAAGAAACAGATGGTTTATCAATGAACCCTCCACACAAAAACATCAGGCTTGTATATCTGCAAAACCTTCAAAGACAAGTGAATCCCTGTTCTACTTAAATTGTTTCAGATCATAGAAAAGGAGAAAAACTTCCAAATTTGTTATATGCTGCTGGTAAGTTGCTTCAGTTGTGTCCGACTCTGTTCGACCCATAGACAGCAGCCCATCAGGCTCCTCTGTTTCTGGGATTCTCCAGGCAAGAACACTGGAGTGGGTTGCCATTTCCTTCTCAATGCATGAAAGTGAAATGTGAAAGTGAAGTCATTCAGTCATGTCTGACTCTTTGCGACCCCATGGATTATAGCCTACCAGGCTCCTCTGTCCATGGGATTTTCCAGGCAAGAGTACTGGAGTGGGGTGCCATTGCCTTCTCCAGTGATAGTCATTAGTGCTACCCATTGAACTTGTTATATGAAGCAAGTATAACATTGGTACTTATACCTGATAGAAATCTGTGGAAAAAAAAAACAACCAAAGACCAATATTACTTATGAATAGTGATATAAATATTCTAAGATAATAATAACAAATAGTATCCAAAAGTACATTTAAAATAATAAACCATAAGTAATAAGATTTATTTCACAAATGTAAATCTAGATTTATATTAAGAAATCTATCAATATAGTTCAACATAATAATAGATCAATGGAGGAAAAATAATATGATCATTCCCGTATCTCCATAGATGCTCAAACTCTTCTCACAAAATTTCACGATCCTTAATACAAACATTTAATGAAATAGGCATCATATTAGTTGTGTAAAGCAACCATTTTATTCTGCTCACAGATCCTGTGGGTCAGAATTCTAACCAGGCTGAGGGAGCATGTACTGTGTCTGTTCCTTGATGTCTGGGCCTCAGCTGGGGACATGAATGTATGGAGATGACTCAAAACCTGGGTCCCGGTATCAGGCTTGGTATTTGGTTTGAGATGACTCAAAGGCTGGGTTCACTTGACTGCTGATCAGAGTGCCCACGTATGGTTTCGTCATTTGGTATGGGCTCTCACAGCTTGGTGGCTGGGTTGTCACAGGGTATGTCCTGAGAGACAGCATCTGGAGGAGAGGTATCTTTCCAAGAGTCAGAAGGCTTCATTTGACCTAGGCTCACAGGACACATGCCTTCACATCCGATTGGTGTCAGTTAAATCACTAAGGCTGACAGTACTCATGGAGACCAGAATTCAACTTCATTCCTTGATGGGGAAGTGACAGGGTCACACTGCATAAAGGCATTTGGGATGGGAGGTAATTTTATGGCAACTGTTGTTATTCAGTATCTCAGTCATGTCTGACTCTTTGCAACACCATGGACTGCAGCACACCAGGCTTCCTGGTCCTTCACCATGTCCTTGAGTTTGCTCAAACATGTCCATTGAATCAATGATGCCATCCAACCATCTCATCCTCTGGCATCCCCTTCTTTTCCTGCCTTCAATCTTTTCAAGCATCAGGGTCTTTTCAAATGAGTCAGCTCTTCACATCAGGTGGCCGAAGTATTGGAGTTTCAGCTTCACCATCAGTCCTTCCAATGAATATTCAGGACTGATTTCCTTTAGGATGGACTGGTTGGATCTCCTTGCAGTCCAAGGGACTCTCAAGTCTTCTCCAACACCACAGTTCAAAAGCATCAATTCTTCAGAGCACAGTTTCTTTATAGTTCAACTCTCACATCCATACATGACTACTGGAAAAACCATAGCTTTGACTAGATGGACTTTCGTTAGCAAAGTGATGTCTCTGCTTTTCAATACTCTGTCTAGATTTGACATAGATTTTCTTCCAGTGAGCAAGTGTCTTTTAATTTCGTGGTTGCAGTCACCTTTTGAGGTGATTTTGGAGCCTAAGAAGATAAAGTTTGTCATTATTTTCATTGTTTCCCCTTCTATTTGCCATGAAGTGACGGGACCAGATGCCATGATCTTTGTTTACTGAATGTTGAATTTTGAGCCAGGTTTTTCACTCTCCTCTTTCACTTTCATCAAGAGGTTCTTTAGTTCCTCTTCACTTTCTGCCATAAGTGTGGTGTCATCTGTATGTCTGAGGTTATTGATATTTCTCCTGGCAATCTTGATTCCAGCTTGTGCTTCATCCAGTCTGGCATTTCACATGATGTACTCTGCATACAAGCTAAATAAGCAGGGTGACAGTATACAGTCTTGACGTATTCCTTTCCTGATTTGAAACCAGTCTCTTGTTCCACATCTCGTTCTAACTGTTGCTTCTTGACCTGCATACAGGTTTTGCAGGAGGCAGGTAAGGTGGTCTGGTATTCCCATCTCTTTAAGAATTTTCCACAATTTGTTGTGATCCACACGGTCAAAGGCTTTTGTGTAGTCAATGAAGCAGAAGTACATGTTTTTCTGGAATTCTCTTGCTTTTTCTATGATCCAATGGATGTTGGCAATTCGATCTCTGGTTCCTTGCCTTTTCTAAATCAAGCTTGAATATGTGGAAATTTTTGTTTCACGTACTGTTGAAGCCTGGCTTGGAGAATCTTGAATGTTACTTTGCTAGCGTGTGAGATGAGTGCAACTGTGTGGTAGTTTGGATAAGGCAATGGCACCCCACTCCAGTACTCTTGCCTGGAAAATCCCATGGACGGAGGAGCCTGGAAGGCTGCAGTCCATGGGGTTGCTAGGAGTCGGACATGACTGAGTGACTTCACTTTCACTTTTCACTTTCATGCATTGGAGAAGGAAATGGCAACCCACTCCAGTGTTCTTGCCTGGAGAATCCCAGGGATGGGGGAGCCTGGTGGGCTTCTGTCTATGGGGTTACACAGAGTTGCACACGACTGAAGCGACTTAGCAGCAGCAGCAGCAGTGTGGTAGTTTGAACATTCTTTGGCATTGCCTTTCTTTGGGATTGGAATGACAACTGACCTTTTCTAGTCCTGTGACCACTGCTGAGTTTTCCATATTTGCTGGCATATTGAGTGAGGCACTTTCATAGCATCATCTTTTAGGATTTGAAATAGCTCAGCTGGAATTCCATCACCTCCACGAGCTTCGTTCATAGTGATGCTTCCTAAGGCCCACTTGACTTTGCATTCCAGGATGTCTGGCTCTAGGTGAGTGATCACACCTTTGTGGTTATCTAGGTCATGATCTTTTTTGTACAGTTCTTCTGTGTATTCTTGCCACTTCTTCTAAATATCTTCAGCTTCTCTTAGGTCATACCATTTCTGTCCTTTATTGTGCCCATCTTTGCATGAAATATTCCCTTGGTATCTCTAATTTTCTTGAAGAGATCTCTAGTCTTTCCCATTCTATTGTTTTCTTCTATTTCTTCACATTGTTCACTTAGGAAGGCTTTCTTAACTCTTCTTGCTATTCTTCAGAACTCTGCATTAAGATGGATATATTTTTCCTTTTCTCCTTTTTCTTTAGCTTCTCTTCTTTTCTCAGCTATTTGTAAGACCTCATCAGACAGCCATTCTGCCTTTTTGAGAATTTTTTATTGGGGATGGTTTTTATCACTGCCCCTGTACAATGTTATGAACCTCCATCCATAGTTCTGCAGGGATGCTCTCTATCAGATCTAATCCCTTGAATCTATTTTTCACTTCCACTATATAATAATAAGAGATTTTATTTAGGTCATACCTTAATGGCCTAGTGATTTCCCCTACTTTCTTCAATTTAAGTCTGAATTTTGCAATGAGGAATTCATGATCTGAGTCACAGTCAGTTCCTGGTCTTGTTTTGACTGTACAGAGCATCTCTATCTTGCCTGCAAAGAATATAAACAGTCTGATTTCAGTACTAACCATCTGATTATGTCCATGTGTAGAGTTGTTGCTTGCGTTGTTGGAAGAGGGTGTTTGCTATGACCAGTGTGTTCTCTTGGTAAAACTCTGTTAGCCTTTGTCCAACTTCATTTTGTACTCCAAGGCCAAATTTTCCTGTTACTCCAGTTATCTCCTGACTTCCTACTTTTGCATTCTAGTCCCCTATCATGAAAAGGACATCTGTTTTTGATGTTAGTTCTAGAAGGTCTTATAGGTCTTCATAGCACTGTTCAACTACAGCTTCCTTGGCATTATTCGTTGGGGCATAGACTTGGATTACTATGATAGTGAATGGTTTGCCTTGGAAACTAACAGAGTTCATTCTGTTCGTTATTGCAATTACTGGAAAATATAATGTCACATTTGGTGTCTTATTAATGGCGAGATATTAGAGGTGTATATGCTAAAATGATAAAGGCAAGATGCTCCCCATCTTCACTACTGTTTAACAGTTTAGCATATATCCCTTATATTGAGGTTTTTACCTGTGTAATTAGAATAAAGAAACATTAAAAACAGCATACTAATCGAAAAGGACAATCTCGTGTGTATGTGAGAGGGAGAGAGGGAGAAAGAAAGAGAAATTGAGAGAATGTTAAATATAGCACAAAATTGGATGGAAAGTATACAGATGCTTATAGCCTTATTATTTATTAGGAACTCAAGATATGGACAATATTGTATCAGCCATACAAAGAGTGTATTATTAATAAAAACAGACTTGTTTTTTTGCCCTCTAGATACCTGTGATGTGATAAAATATACAAACAGACCAAATAAACAATCAACAAAGCAATATCATTATATTCTAAGACTACCTCTTACAAGAAGCTAAAATACGATCGTTGGCAAATTAAGGATGGATAACCCTAATACAGCAGGCTTCCTCGGTGGCTCAGTGATAAAGAACTTGCCTGCCAATGCCAGAGAAGCAAGAGATGCAGGTTCAATCCCTGGGTTGGGGAGATCCCCTGGAGAAGGGCATGGCAACCCACTTCAGTATTCTTGTCTGGAGAATCCCATGGACAGAGGAGCCTGGTGGGCTACAGTCCATGGGGTTGCAAAGAGTCGGACCCAATTGAAGCGACTTAGCATGTACGCTTTCACAACCCTAATACAAAAAGTTTCTGAGAAGAGGTGGAGCATGAAGGAACATGTGACAGCCTATATGAGTGGCAAGCAGGAGCGGGGAGGAAAATGAAGCATGAGGACCAACTTGGGCAAAATGTGGCTATTTATGTGAAAAGCACCATATTGCTGGGTTAGTAGCAGGAGCTCATGTGCACAAGAAATAACCTTGTAAACAAGTTCAGACATTTCAACTCAGGGTGAACAATTAAGAAAGGGAAAGGGGTGCCTATAAAATATCATTTCCCTCCATCTCTATGTTTATACTGTTCAAAACTCCACAGAGGTTTGTAGTTGAAAACATACAATAACAGTAATATTAATAATGATGAAGTTAACCTTTATTAAGCCCTACTGTATACTAACCGTTTTGCTAAGTAAGGAATGCTAGCTTCAGCACCTGCAGTGTTCTTTCCTACTGCTCGGTTACTCTCTCAAAATTCATATGGGCTCTCTGCTGTCACAGAAGCCTGAGTAGAGAGCACTCAGGGGATTGTATTCTGCCTCCCAGTCAGTCATAAGTGGGGGGCACACCGTGGCCCACCTCCCATCTGTGTCCGAAGCCCAAAGACACTGAGAGCTCAGGAGGTATTACTGTGCGTGCCCTTTTCATTAGCATTCAGTTTTGGTCTGTTGCTTATGATGAGATAGGACAAGCATTTTCAGGGTGCTCCATTAAATTTCTTCCTAACGCCTGAATCTCTTTATGATGGTGGGAAGATAAGATGTCCTTGTCTTCCATGTCCTTTTATTATTCACTCTAACCTGGTTCTCTAGTGTCTCCATTCACCCATTCTGAAGTCTTCTTTTCCTAATCTTTGTAGATTATTTCTCCATTCTTTTGAAGACCGGGTAGTTGGTTCTTAAATGTTTTCTGAGGTCCTTTCATTTCACTGAATTTTAAATATTTCAGCCAATTTGAAGAGTTCATAATGATGAATAAGATTAAGCTTGGAGCTTAACCTTTTGAAACTGGGTGACGCGTTAACTCGGCTGGAACGCTGGTTAATTTAACAGCAGGAGTTGAATTAACTTGTCACAGCTCTGCCATTGTTAAATTTCCTGCTTCTGATCCTTGTCCCAATCTTGCAGAGCTCAGTTGTCCTGGGACTGGGGGATGAGTCAGGGTGAAGAAGAGAGTGGAAATGGGGAAAGAAAGATGGCATGCATTGTTAGGAGGGGAGCAGCCTGACTAGAAACGGCTAGATGAAAAAATCTGTTTTAGTTGGGGAAGACTAGAAGAGAAAAAGTGGAGGGGGAGGAAGTTTGAGAAATAAAAGGCAAAGCAAGCGGGTCATGGGGAGGGGGAAGTGAGAAATAGAGACAGGATGAGACAGAGAGAGAGGAATATGTTATGAGGAGGCAATGGGCGATGTGACTTGAATTTCTTGGAAATGCGTTGCATTCAGCACACTAGAAGCCTTTAATAGTGGCAGTCTAGCACTCAAAAATAAAATCACCTGCTTAAAAATACCCCGTGCATTAGGCAAAGCTGAAAATATTGAATCACAGGATAATTTCACAGGTGAAAAAAGAGAAAAGAGTTTTTCTAAATTTGGCTCAGCAGAAATTTCTCTAAATTTGTAAATCCATGTCAAACATTTTTGTTCAACACAATTTATTCAGAAAGGAAGAGAGTAAAAGGTTGAGAGTGGCAGGGAAGGAATAGTTCAGAGAGCAATGAGTCCAAGGAGAGAAGGGGAGAGAGCATGGTGGTCTTTCCCCAGGGAAGAAGGGGAGCACATTTGTGGAGGTTGGGGACAGAAAGCAAAAAACAGAAGCAGCTGCAGCGGTTACATTGACAGTTATCTTTTACTTCAACAAAGTATCGGGCATTGATGGGCTGTGATCCTCTGTGCACATATTGCCTACCCTATGAATAACTCTCAAACATGCATCATCTCAGGTTTGCTATTCTCGCCCTGACAGGAAGCTGCATGCACTAGAGTAAGCATCCGGGCCTTTAGGGCAGGGGCCTAATAACACCTGAAATGCAGGCAAAATAACCAGCCCGCTTCTAAGCACCAGCCACTTTGAGGTTCAACAATAGAGATCACCTGGAGCCTGTCTTCCTTTCGATTGTTTCAGCAGTGCCTTAACACTGAAAGGACATTTTCTTTTCTATTTGTATGATTTTGTCTCAGGGCTCACATTATTTTACCGATGCTCTAACAGGTTTTCAATTTTCAAGGTAGTTGCCTGAAAAGACTGTTGGCTGTTCAGGAGCCTAACCAACGCTCAGTAGCTGGATCTGAAGCGGATTACTAAGGATTCTGGGGCTTTTTGCTTCTGTCCAAAATTACTTTAAGGTATAGCTAGCAGACAGCTGGGCTGTGTCTGATGGATCAAGAGAATGAGGCAAATGGAGAGAAGGTGAAAGGGATAAGTCAGAGATAGAGGACAAGAGGAAGGTAAAAAAAAAGGACAACAAGAGAGTTAAAGAGTGAAGGGTTTCTTGTTTAGTTTCAGGATAGAAACTAAACTCTCAAGGTGTTTTTAAATTCACCAGTTGATGTTAAAAGGAACTAAGAAAGTTTGAATCTGGGAAGCCAGAGAGCAATACACTGAAAAGTAACTGCTGTGATTCGATGAATTACCAGGTAAGATTGAACGTCTCTCCTACATCAAAGCAGTTGGCTGGATTTTTGATTGCTTTCACTTCAGATATTCCAAGCAGAGGTACCATCATTGGTGAAGTTTGGGCAGAATTTGAGGGTATAAATTTGCATAGTAGTGTTAACCACATGCTTCCTTTTTCAGTGGAGGTAAATTAAAATTTTTCTCACCATCCAAAGTGTACATAAGTCTCATAATAAAAGCAACAGTAGTGGGAGGTGGATTTGTCTTCTTCTCCAGAATGAGGACTTAATTTTTCAAGCTCTAAGGGATCTTTAAACTAGTGTCTAGATAATCAACTCCAAGGGCAGCACTATATAGAAACTCTAATGCCTTCCTTGAACACAATGGGTCTCAATATTGGCACACCTGAGTTTGATTGGCCTTAGCATTTCCTTTAGATAATGAAAACGAAGTAGGGGAAATTCAAATTTAAAAAGAGAGGCACGAAACTTTCTACTCTCTTAGATGAATAAGACAGAGAAGGCAATGGCACCCCACTCCAGTACTCTTGCCTGGAAAATCTCACAGATGGAGGAGCCTGGAAGGCTGCAGTCCATGGGGTCGCTGAGGGTCAGACACGACTGAGCGACTTCACTTTCACTTTTCACTTTCATGCATTGGAGAAGGAAATGGCAACCCACTCCAGTGTTCTTGCCTGGAGAATCCCAGGGACAGGGGAGCCTGGTGGGCTGCCGTCTATGGGGTTGCACAGAGTCTGACACGACTGAAGTGACTCAGCAGCAGCAGATAAATAAGACAATGATTTCCACTATGTTTCATGGAACATTATATTACATGAGAAAGATATTTCAATGAACTTATTTTCAAAATGGAAATAGAGTCAAGAGGGTAAAAAACAAACTTATGGTTACGGGGAGGGGGGAGGGGGAAAGATGGGAAAAGATAAATTGGGAGATTGGGATTGACAAATACATACTACTGTATGAAAAATAGATAACTAGTAAATACCTGCTGTAGAGCACAGGGAACTCTATACTCTGTAATGACCTATATGGGAAGAGAATCTAAAAAAGATTTATGCATATGTATAACTGGATATATGGATATATGCATATGTATAACTGATTCACTTTGCTGTACAGCTGAAACTAATACAGCTTTGTAAATCAACTATACTCCAATAAAATAAAATAAATAAATAAGAAAAGTGCTTTAATACTGTACATTTCCAGGATGTGAAAAAAAAAAAAAAACTTTCCAGACATATTGACTAGGGAATAATTTTCTTTACAGACTATCAATCCTTACACTTTAGAATATAGCTATTTCTTCTTAAGAATATTATATTAATAGTCACTGTTTCACCAAGCTTTCATGAACATTCTCAGAAATAATTCACCTACAATCTATTCAGATGCAGGACAGAATCTGACCTTCCCAGTGCCACGAATATGATTTGGGGGAATTGCTCTGACACAAGGGACGTTTAGCTCTTTTCGTCACGCTAGCTTAGGCAGCACCTTCAGCTTGTTGTGACTTCTGTTTGCTCTGGACAGTGATGTCCCACAATTTTAGGGTACAAGGTAAAGAGGGGCCACAGAGTTGCTACCAGGAAAACCAGTTCTCAAGGTTTCAGAGTTTCAGTGAGCTGAGAGGGTATATTCTGTAACCACAGAGAGGGGGAGATGCGGGCTTCTCTACTGCACTGGGACAGGACATCTGTACTCCTAGTCAAATGGCTACCCAGGCACCTCAGTGCTACTTTATGTAATTTCCATTATGCCTTTAGACTGTCATCTTTCAGCATATTTTCATTTATTGTTTTTAGCTATGATTAGGGCAGTAATAGGAGAGCAATTCTAGGGAGTGAGAACACAGATAAAATATGTAGACCCGGCACCAGTGGGGTCTACTTAGCCACACCTCATATTTCAGTTCACAGAAATGTGCGCGGGGACTGACATAAGTACTCCCTGTTGTGTTATTGCTTCTGGCTCAGTAGCCCTTTGAGAAGAACGCAGAATAAAGGACTGCAGAGAACGGGTGCCATCAAAATGGCAGTGCTAGAGACGGTACCTACAAGCACCCAATAGAGTTTTATGTTTTTTAACAAATGTTTTCTTGATGTTACCTTTAAATCCCACCTGCAATTCCTTCTCTTGCCATCGACATCAGTCGCCTCTCTGCTTTTCAGGCTTCTTTTTGAGGCATCAATGAACCTAAAGGAAACCAGCATGATGGGAATTTCATGACAACTTGCAGCACATAGCGCTTTCTTGGCGAGCGATGTTATTGAATAGCATTCAGACTCTCACGGCAGGGCCATGGCTGATCAATAATTTCCAGGAGACCCTTTTGATTGTGTCAGAAGCAAAACCCAAGGAATGTGACTAGACCAGTTAGAAATAGCACCCTGACAGGAAAATTTCAGGGCAGTCAAAGGATAAATTGTAACATTTGGTTATATTACTATGTGCTAAGGCTCTTTCTTGACAGGAGACATTTGGTTCCTATTTTCAGGCTATAGAAGACTTTAACTAAGCATAAAGATATGAGTGTCACAAAGGAGTGTTTCAAACAGCTACATTAAGAAATTGAGGTTGTCAAATCTCCCCTTGTGATTAAAGATGAGAAATGATCATCTAGGTATGCACTAAAAAGTTCCATTAGAAAACTCTTTTAAATGCTGTTTTCCTGGTAAAGCCTCTGCACATGAAATGGAAATGATGTTATGATTCCTAAACTATTTTTTTCTCATTTTTCTAGCAGGAAAGTTTTTCAACTTGCAATATAGTATAGTTACATTTCTTTAGCTTATTATTTTCTTTGGTAGTAGTAGTAGTAGTTCTACTCATATAAACAGTTGTTGCATGATTAGCCAGAAATTCCAACAGTTTATTAACTTTTAAAATGCATGTCCAGAATACTGCTAAAATATGGGAGACCTCGATAAATATTTTTGGGTGATGAAGAACACAAAACCCTCTCTCTTCCTTTGTGTTATGCATGTAGAGAGCAGAAGACATCAACTTTTCCAAACATCACCATCATCAGTGCTATTTATTGATGGCTGCATGCATTGAATACAATATGACTGGGGAGAGGGAAAAGGAAGGCTTCCTAAGTGGTGCTGGTGATAAATATTTTGTCTTCCAATGCAGGAGATGCAAGAGACTTGGGTTCGATCTCTAGATTGGGAAGATCCCCTGGAGTAGGAAATGGCATCCCCACTCCAATATTCTTGCCTGGGAAATCCCATGGACAGAGGAGCCTGGCAGGTTACATCTATGGGGCTACAAAAGAGTCGGACACAACTGAGCAAGGAAAAGGATCTTGGGCTTCTTATTCTCTTGTAAATTTTCAAATTGAAGGTCAGACTGGCTGCATGAGTATTTTTTAAGTCATACATGGTCATTGTAGAATTCAGAAGAAGATCTCCCAGACTCCAAAGACCTTGTTCACTCTTTAATACAAGACTGTGGCCTAGTCAATGACAAAAAGTTGGAGCTAACAGGTTATTTTGTTTTCAGCTTCAGTTATTGATCTGTAAAATGTGAATAATGTTGTATTCATTCCACACATTTCAAAACTATTGTAAATAAAAGAGATAATTGATATGCAGAAATTAATATAATAGGCTTCTAGTTACTGCCATTCATCATCATCATCATCATTATCCTCTTCAACCAGTTTGTAATGTGATGTGTAGAGTTGTGGTAATAAGTCTTCTTAAAGGGATAAAGTTTATATTGATCAGCACTCTGAAAGGGTCTGACTTGACAGAGAAGAGGAAAGGTCATTGAAGTTTAGAGGAGATGTACGTGCCATAACTTGGAGGTGAGATAATTTTAATTTAGTTTTATAGATGATCTTTTAATCAAAACTCACTGGCTAGGGTTGAGAGGAGTGGCATATGTGTGATGGTAGTGGCAATAATGGTAGTTAGTAGTTTTCATTCATTTATTTATCAATAACCTCAGATATGGAGATGACACCATCCTTATGGCAGAAAACAAAGAACAACTAAAGAGCCTCTTGAAATTCAGGAGGAGAGTGAAAAAGTTGGCTTAAAACTTAACACTCAAAAAACTAAGATCATGCATGGTATCTGATTCCATCAATTCATGGCAAATAGATGGGGAAACAAGGGAAACAGTGAGAAACTTTATTTTTTTGGGCTCCAAAATCATGGCAGATGGTGACTACAGCCATGAAATTAAAAGACACTTGCTCCTTGGAAGAAAAGCTATGACCAACCTAGACAGTATATTAAAAAACAGTATATTACTTTGCCAATGAAGGTCCATCTAGTCAAAGTTATGGTTTTTCCAGTACTCATGTATGGATGTGAGAGTCAGACTACAAAGAAGGCTGAATGCCAAAGAATTGATGCTTTTGAACTATAGTGTTGTAGGAGACTCTTCAGAGTCCCTTGGACAGCAAGAAGATCCAACCAGTCAATCCTAAAGAAAATAAATCCTGAATATTCATTAGAAGGATGATGTTGAAGCTGAAACTCCAATACTTCGGCCACCTGATGTGAAGAACTGATTCACTGGAAAAGACCCTGATGTTGGGAGAGACTGAAGGCAAGAGGAGAAGGGGACTCCAGAGGTTGAGATGGTTGGATGGCCTCACTGGCTCGATGGACATGAGTTTGAGCAAGCTCCAGGAACTAGTGATGAACAGGGAAGCCTGGTGTGCTGCAGTCCATGGGGTCACAAAGAGTCGGACACAACTGAGCGACTGAACTGAACTGAACTGAATTCAATAAACAGTTAATGAGTACCACTTTATGCCAAACAAAATAGTAGTTGTTTGATGTGTGATTTGTATAAAACTGATTTCTGCAAGTAATGAACCTCTACTCTTCAGAGTAGAAAAGAGAATGGAAAGTGTTGGAAAATAGAGCTGTGTACTTATACAGTGGTAGCAATGAGCAAGAAGAAGCTAGTTTTCTTGAGAAGACTGAGAAAGTTTTTCTAAAGGATGATGCTCAAAATAGCACTTTTGAAATTATAGTTTGAATTTCAGATGTGTGGTCCAAGAGCTGACTAGAGAAGTGAACTAACATGGTCAAAATTCACGCTAAAGAAATTCCTTTATCTATAGGATGGAGTGGAGACTGGGGATGCAGAAATATATGAAAAATGCTGTTTTGCATCATTTAGGTAAAGGATAGGGCCCAACAATGGATGTATTTTAAGGAATTAATGGGTGAGGGACTCTGTGTCAAAGGTAAAATAAGAGACATGGAAAATCTGATATTATATTTACAAGCTTGAATGTTGTCAGAGATAATCACACCTTTGATATATACACAGAAAGATGAAGAGCCATACAAAATGTCAGCTTGAGTGGGAGTTAATTATTCCCAGCATGGAGAGAATTTCAAGAAGATATCAGCCAATAGGACTGACTGGCAAAATTTAACGGCCTACAAGCATTTTCTGAATTAAGCTTATTTTGTTTCCAGTATCCACAAATCACTGCAATGGATAAATCTGAGAGATGATAAAACTGATTTTCTTTCCTTTTTGAGTTTGTTAAGAGTACAGAAATAAAAATAAAAACAGTCACTGTATCAAAAAGGAAATATTCAATCATACTTATTTCAGGACCCAGAGTGACTTTGGGATCATTCCTTTCTACTGTCCTTGATTAGTATTAACGAGTGCACTAGCCCTGTTTATGGATGTTGTTGTTGTTGTTCAGTCACTCAGTCATGTCCAACCCTTTGCTACCCCATAGACTGCAGCATGCCAGGCTTCCCTGTCCTTCACCATCTCCCGGAGCTTGTTCAAACTCATGTCCATTGAGTCAGTGATGCCATCCAACCATCTCATCCTCTATTGCCCCCTTCTTCTCCTGCTCTCAATCTTTCCCAGCATCAGGGTCTTTTCCAATGAGTCTCCTCTTTGCATCAGGTGCCCAAAGTATTGGAACTTAGGCTTCAATCAGTCTTTCCAATGACTACTTAGGGTTGATTTCCTTTAAAGTTGACTGGTTTGATCTTGCTATCCAAGGGACTCTCAAGAGTCTTCTCCAACACCACATTTCAAAAGCATCAATTCTTCGGTGCTCAGCCTTCTTTATGGTCCAACTCACATCCATGCATGACTACTGGAAATATAGCTTTGACGAGACAGACCTTTGTCAGCAAAGTGATATCTTTGCTTTTAATATGCTGTTTAGTTTGGTCATAGCCTTTCTTCCAAGGGCAAGCGTCTTCTAATTTTATGGTTGCAGTCACTGTTTGCAGTGATTTTAGAGTTCAAGAATAGAAAATCTGTTACTGCTTCTACTTTTCCCCATTCTATTTGCCATGAAGTGATGGGACTGAGTGCCATGATCTTAGTTTTATGAATGTTGAGTTTTAAGTCAGCTTTTTCACTTTCTTCTTTCACCCTCCTCAAGAGTCTCTTTAAATTATGTCTAAATTACTAATAACCGATGCAATGACTTCCCTGGTGGCTCAGACAGTAAAGCATCTGCTTACAATGTGTGAGACCCAGGTTCAATCTCTGGGTAGGGAAGATCTCCTGGAGAAGGAAATGGCAACCCACTCCAGTATTCTTGCCTGGAAAATCCCATGGGAGGAACCTGGTAGGCTACAGTCCATGGGGTTGCAAAGAGTTGAACACGACTGAGTGACTTCACTTTTCACTTAATACAATGTAAATGTTATATAAATAGGTGCCAGTGTGGGGCATATTTAAGTTTTGCCTTTTGGAACTTCCTGGAATTAAAAAAAACTTTTTTTCTATCCATGGTTATGCCCATGGATGTGAAACCTATGGGTATGGAGGCCCAGCTGTGGTTGTTGGGCATGCTAGCCTGAGGCCTTGTTCCTACTGCCTTTATATGGGGGCCTTTGTCTGCCCCTTTAGACTTCAGTCCTTTTCCCCTTTCTCTTCTATCTAGCTCTTTGGAAGATGGAGAACAAGAGTGAATTTACATCTCTAATCCCTGATATGGGGCTATTGACTGCCTTTCCACAGAGGAGTTGAGTTTACTCAGCCAAATGAAGTTCTAAATAGTGCCTGCCAATTTCTTACCTCCAGTGTGCTCCTTGCAAGGGGACTGGCAGACCCTTCTTAGATTTAGGTCAAGTGTGTTAAGTAAACACATTTCTGTCCTATCTTAAAATTTCAACCATAAAAGGGGAGGGGAATTCCTTTGCTCCAGCACAAGCCTTACAGGACAACATTACCTGAGGTTATTTGGTCAAGTGTGTGCTAAGTCTCTTTAGTTGTATCCAACTCTTTTCTGCCCTATGGACTGTGACCACCAGGCCTCTCCGTCCATGGGATTCTACAGGTAAGAAAATTGGAGTGTGTTGCCACGCCCTACTCCAGGGGATCTTCCCTACCCAGGGATCAAACCCACATCTCTTGTATCTCCTGCACTGGCAGGCAGATTCTTTATTAATAGCAACTACTTGGGAAGCCCCTGCTTGAGCAAGGCTGCATACCAATATGCAACTTGTACTGAAGCAACTGACACTAGTGACTACTGCTCTTAGTACTGTTGAGAGCATTGCCCTGTGGAACTAGAGATTCCAGTGACTTAGTCTCCTAGAGGGATCAGAAGTCACTCAGTCATGTCCGACTCTTTGTGATGCCATGAATTGCAGCTTGCCAGGCCTCCCTGTCCATCACCAACTCCCGGAGTTCACCCAAAGTCATGTCCATCGAATCGGTGATGCCATCCAGCAATCTCATTTTCTGTCGTCCCCTTCTCCTCCTGCCCCCAATCCCTCCCAGAATCAGAGTCTTTTCCAATAAGTCAACTCTTGGCATGAGGTGGCCAAAGTATTGGAGTTTCAGCTTCAGCATCATTCCTTCCAAAGAACACCCAGGACTGATCTCCTTTAGAATGGACTGGTTGGATCTCCTTGCAGTCCAAGGGACTCTCAAGAGTCTTCTCCAACACCACAGTTCAAAAGCATCAATTCTTTGGCACTCAGCTTTCTTCACAGTCCAACTCTCACATCCATACATGACCACTGGAAAAACCATAGCCTTGACTAGATGGACCTTTTGTTGACAAAGTAATGTCTCTGCTTTTGAATATGCCATCTAGGTTGGTCATAACTTTCCTTCCAAGGAGTAAGCGTCTTTTAATTTCATGGCTGAAATCACCATCTGCAGTGATTTTGGAGCCCCCAAAAATAAAGTCTGACACTGTTTCCACTGTTTCCCCATCTATTTCCCACTAAGTGATGGGACCAGATGCCATGATCTTAGTTTTCTGAATGTTTAGCTTTAGGCCAACTTTTTCACTCTCCACTTTCACTTCCATCAAGAGGCTTTTGAGTTCTTCTTCACTTTCTGCCATAAGGGTGGTGTCATCTGCATATCTGAGGTTTGATATTTCTCCCGGCAATCTTGATACCAGCTTGTGCTTCTTCCAGCCCTGTGTTTCTCATGACGTACTCTGCATATAAGTTATATAAGCAGGGGACAATATACAGCCTTGATGTACTCCTTTTCCTATTTGGAACCAGTCTGTTGCTCCATGTCCAGTTCTGACTGTTGCTTCCTGACCCGCATATAGGTTTCTCAAGAGGCAGGTCAGGTGGTCTGATATTCCCATCTCTTTCAGAATTTTCCACAGTTTATTGTGATGCACACAGTCAAAGGCTTTGGCATAGTCAATAAAGCAGAAATAGATGTTTTTCTGGAACTCTCTTGCTTTTTCAATGATCCAGCGAATGTTGACAATTTGATCTCTGGTTCCTCTGCCTTTCCTAAAACCAGCTTGAACAATACAGCATTATCCCAGAACCTATCTAGTCTGAATTCATGGATTCAGAACACTGTAAACATGGGACAGATTTCTTGCAGATAAACTCCAAAAAGGTAGCAGGTTGCAAAGATTTGATCTGAAAGGAATCACATTTTCAGAAGCTTGGAATCAGCTTCTCGAACTGGTTTTTCAGATATTCATGTCAATTCAGAGTCCCCAGGGGATTTACAACCAAAGAATGGAAAATAGCAGTCTCTTCCACTTGGAATTTATCATTTGTATTATTTACATTACTAAACAGAGTCAATCTGAAATGTTACCATAATGACAAAGTGAATTAATGTAGGTCTTAGAACAAGTGGAACACTTAATGCTGTCTAAGAATTTGGCTCATTAAGAAAAAACAAAGAACCACTTCTTATCTTGTAACAATTTCTTAGATTTTACACTTTTCCTTTGAGGAATGGAAAATGTAAAAGTGATATGGCAGTCATTTGAAATTAATTTCAAAAGCCTACTCAGTTTACTACTTAAGATCAAAGTACATTTTCCTGACAATTTTTGGTACTAATTACCATTACAGCTTAATTGACTTCCATTTGGGGAAGTATATATATGTGTGTATATATATGTGTAACATACATGCACACACACATAATCATGCAGTGCTGTTTTGTGGATACGTGTGTTTATGTATATATACATATATTAATGCACATACATATTAAAATATGACTAATAAGAATTGACTTATTAGAACATATTAAAGGTGTTTTACACAATGAAATATAATAGAAACCAAGCATGAAAGTGATTTAAAGATTTTTGTGTAAGAAAAATTCTATTCTAGATATCTTGCAACACTGTGTAAGACCTTTTCAAAATGTGGAAGCAAAAGCACAAACCATTCTCCCAGCTTTCTCTTTCTCTTTTTTTCTTCACATTTTATAAAACTGCAGTTTTATTGCTAGATAATATGGTAAAAAAGATTCATCGTAAGGGTTACCTAACAACGTTGGTGGTGTTGATGAATAGTTGCAATTAATACATTCCCTTAATTAGTCTGATACCCAGAAGATGCACCTGGCAGGTCATTTTAATACTACAATTGATTTATAGCTGCTAGAAATGATTTTACCAGCTATCTTCAGAGAGTACAATTAGAGCGGATTTCATTTTTTTATGCATTTTCACTGAGGAATAAACATAAAAGGTCTATGTAATTCAGAACAAAGCAGCTATAATGTACTAATGGTTTATGGATTTTATTAATATTCAGCTAACATTAGAGGCAATTTTATGGGAAAGCAACCTATTTTCCTTATGAAGTATTCAGTTTTTTAGTGTCTGAGTGCTTTGTTTAAAAAATAAACGTTGATATTTTCCAATAAGTTGCTTCTATTTCTTATAGCAAAAATGCTCTATGTTACAAAGTATGAAAAAAGAAAATAAGAATTTTAGGTGCTGTTCATTAATTGCATGCATTTATATACTGCATATTTACTTCTTAAATACATGTAAATTCTAAAGTAAGTCATTAAGCATTCGTGTGATTTAAATAGTGCTTCCATTAATATAATTGTTGAGCTAATGGGTGAACTCTATCAGTAATGGAGGGAGTTGCACTCTGTGGTTGAACAGGTAACAGAATATTTTAAGATCCTGATTACATATCTGGCTTTTCATCCCCTGTTTATCTGGGATGTTAATTTTGATAATCCGGAATCTTTGTCCTTCTCACTCACTATCCATGACATGGGACAAGTTTACTCGTTTAGTTTAAGATACTAGGATAATGAGAAATCAGCTCCACTGATAAAGCTAATAGTCCTGTGAAAAGTATTAATATTTAAATATACCATTTCCATGAATGAAATGAACTCTACCTGAAAAATGTCTTTATCAAAGTGTCAGTGAACTTCCGGTAGCTCAAGGAAATTTTTCATATTAAACAATTCAAAATTTCTTTAAAATTTACTCTATGACTAGTTAATGAGAGTCTACTATGTGTAAGGTGCCAGGCTTAGGAAGTGCTGTGAATTCAAGAAGGAAAGAACAAAAGGTCTCTGTCAACATGGAATTAGAGTCTAGTGGGGAAAGGCAGGAGGATTCAACTGATCCACAAATACAAAATCATAAGCATCATCTCGTGAAGGAAAAGCTGAGGAGCTTGTGAAAGGATATCACAGGAAAGCCTGGTTACTGCTTCATTTCTGTATTACAGATTCTAAACTAGAAATTGGCAGCCTGGTGTAAACCACAGAGAAAAATCACAGCCCCCATAATGTCCCGTAAGAGTATTTCTCCTCTTTCAAATGTGAAAATTCTTCTGAACCTCCATCAGTAGGTGGGCTTAGATTTTTTGCTTGGTTTTGTTTTCAGTAGTTAGTAATCGATTTGCAAAGTCATTCAAGCTCTTGTCCAAATTTCCCTCTTAACTAACACTACACCTTGGAAAGATAGCAATAGAGTTCAGAATTAAGTGTTCTAATTTTCTGGAATTCTATTGTCTACATAGAGTATCATTTATCAAATCTTACCACATGTTTATGTGTTCATCTTTAACATTTTTTTAAATTTATTTTATTTTTTAACTTTACAATATTGTATTGGTTTTGCCATATATCAACATGAATCTGCCACAGGTATACACGTGTTCCCCATCCTGAACCCTCCTCCCTCCTCCCTCCCCGTATCATCCCTCTGGGTTGTCCCAGTGCACCAGCCCCAAGCATTCAGTATCATGCATGGAACCTGGACTGGCAACTCGTTTCATATATGATATTATACATGTTTCAATGCCATAAAATTAAAGTATAGTTAATATTGTTGCTGTTGTTTAGTTTCTAAGTCATGTGTGACTCTTTTGTAATTTCTGTGGACTATAGCCCACCAGGCTCCTATGTCCATGGGATTTCCTAGGCAAGAATACTAGAGTGAGTTGCCATTTCCCTCTCCAGGGGACCCCTGATCCAGGGATCAAACTTGTGTCTCCTGGCTTGTCGGAGTTGTGCCGGCAGGAGTGGGTGGGGGTGGTTCTTTACCACTGAGCTACCAGGGAAGCTCATAGTTGATGTACAATATTATATCAGGTGTGCAACACAGGTGATTCACAATTTTAAAAGATTACATTCCATTTTGAGTTATTATAAGATACTGGCTTTATTCCCTGTGTTCTACAATATATCCTCATAGCTTATTTGTTTTACATGCAGTAATTTGTACCTCTTCATCCTCTACTCTTATTTTGTCCTTTCCCTCATCCCTCTCCCCACTGGTAACTACTAGTTTGTTTTCTATATCTGTGAATCTGCTTCTTTTTTGTTATATTTTAAAATATTTTGTTATTTTTTATATGTCCTTATTATATCACTAGGTAGTTTTTTTTACATATAAGTGATAACATACAGTATTTGTCTTTCTCTGATATTTTACTTATATATCCTCCACATCCATTTATGTTGTTGCAAGTGGCAAAATTTCGGTCCTTTGTATGGCTGAGTAGTATTTCAGTAGTATTCCACTTAACACACACACACACACACACACATACACCACATCTTCTTTATCCATTCATCCACGATGGATACTTCCATGTCTTGGTAACTGTGAATAAGGCTGCTGTGAATATTGGGGTGCATGTATCTTTTCAGGATAGTGTTTTTGTTTTTGTTTTCAGATATATATCCAGGAGTGGGATTGCTGGATCATATGGTCATTCTAGTTTCAGTTTTTTGAGAAACTTCCATGCTATTCTCCATAATGGCTACACCAACTTACAATCCAAGCAACAGTGGCAAAGGTTTCTTTTTCTCCACATCCTTGCCAACCTATGTTACTTGTGGATTTTTTGATGATAGCCATTCTGACAGGTATGAGATGATATCTCATTGTGGTTTTAATTTGCATTTCCCTGGTGATTAATGATGTTGAGCATCTTTTAATTTTACAACATGTATTTTTCAAAATAAAAATTTCTCAGCAAATACTGTTCTGCGTAACTGAAAATTATTCAAAATTAGCCTCAATTGATATGTCTGGAATCATTAAGGCAAGGTGATCTCTCAAGGTCTTTAATTCTGTATCTTTAAGATCTTTGATTCTGTACCTTTCCTGCAAAAACTACAAGTTAAAAAAAAAAATCTAGGCTTGTTACCAAACAGTGCAGTTACCCATAAAGATTCTGATAGTCCCTGGGGAATGAATGTCTTAATGCCTGTATGAAATTAAATGATGATTCCCACTAGGATTAAAGGGCCATGGGAATTTGGAAGTTTCTAGTTATTGAAAGCAAAAATGTTTTTCTCTGCTAACATTGTAGCATGTCTAACAGAGGGTTAAAATGTGTTGTCTTTTGGCTACCAGTGCCTGCTAACCCCTTTACCACCACTTCTGTGGTTCTGCTGGAGTCAGTAGCACTTCCTAAATTACAGGATTGGGACATCAAGAGGTCATTTTACCCATCCCGTGCTTCTGGGCAGGACAGTACTTAATTATCTTGGCTCACAAAGCTCTCTCTGAAACCAGTTGATGCATAGATGTAATCATTTGCCTTGGGGGAATACAGTGCTATGTAGATAGATTGTTTTTGTTTATTTGTGTTTTTGGCAAATGAACATTTAAAAGTGAAATTCTCTCCCACTTGATTTTGTTCACAATGTGGTCTAAATTATATTCTGCTCTGCTTCTCATGCTGCAGGAGGTTTTTAATGCCAAACAGGATCACTGACAGCCATCTGTGCCTGGCCCCAGGCACAGGCTCTCCTAGGATATGTCTACACTCACCTGTTGGCACCACAGGTTTAGGCTGTTAATATCATTTGAACACTTTGCATTGAAAGAAACAGGAATAAAAAGGTAGTTTTCTGTCCTGTGAAACAGTCATTATTCTTACAACTTGCGGGGAAGTTCCTCCTTTCCAGCTTCTTCACTGCTGGCTCTTGACACAAATCATGTCACATTATGTTGTTTTTTAATTTTTATTTTTAAAGATCTAAAACTAACTTCTGATATAAATACTTAAAAGTTAGTTGTCCCTGATACTTTCTCTCCTTGTTTCCTATGAACACGCTTATGAAGACATAGGAAGTAATGCAAATCAAAACACAAAACCAATCTCTAGCTTGCAAATAATTTTAAAACAAGAAACAGAACAGTCTCAATCACCTAAAAGAAAGTAGGTGGACTCTTTCTTCTTTCAAAGTGTGCTTCCAGACTCAGAAACCTACCATCTATATCAGCAGATGAGGGGGCATCTCACCTCTGAATGGGTGAGTTGTAGGAGCTGGAGAGAGACTGACAGCATCTTCATCCCCTGGGGGAGCTTGTGAGAATTGAGGGATCTCAGACCCAGCTCAGACCCACTCAGTGAGAATCTACACTTGAACAAGATCTGCTACGGGTGATTTGTGAACACATCAAAGTTTGCCAGAGCACCCCTTGAAATGTTAAGACTCTTTCCCAACATGCAGTATTGAGGAATGAACATGTTGAGAAAGATTATAGATGTTGAAAACATAGAAATTTTAACCAAATATTAGACTTTTAACCAAATAGTAATATGATGGTATTCTACTTCAGTTCATGCTCACAATTTTCAAGTTAGGAGGCCTGGTTTAAAAAGCATCTTTTTTTTCTCTTTATCTGCAAGAGGGTTGCATAGAACATGAAAATAACCTTTTTTATTTTTAAAAATTTCCATTTTAAATTTATGCATTTAATTAATGCATGTAATTAATTTATGCATATTTTAACATATTAAGGGATTCCTGGTGGCTCAGACGTTAAAGAATCTGTGTGCAATGCAGGAGACCTGGGTTCCATCCCTGGGTCGGGAAGATCCCCTGGAGAAAGGAATGGTAACTGACTCCAGTATTCCTGGAGAATTCCATAGACAGAGGAGTCTGGCAGTCTACAGTCTATGGGGTTGCAAAAAGTCAGACACGACTGAGTACTAACATGAAACAGATTAAATGATGTGAGACACAACATTGTGCTGTAATTTGACAGAGACTATGCAGTAGCAGACAGCAGTCACTGATTCTGTCATAACTTACTATCTGAGCCCTCTGATCAGCTGCGAATATACTTAAAAATCAGAACATACAAAGTAATCTCAACTGTTTAGGAGAAATTAAGAAAATATACCAATTGCTAATGATGATATGCATTAGGATTCTGGATGAGTCAACTTTTTCATTTTAAATCGACTTTTCATTTTCTGTATATCCCAGTATTGTTATAATAAATACGCATGGTGTCTGTGTGTGCACACTCAGTCATGACCAACTGCAACCGCATGCACTGTAGCCCACCAGGCTCCTCTGTCCATGGAATTTTCCAGGCAGAAATACTGGAGTGAGTTGTCATTTCCTTCTTCAGGGGATCTTCCCGATTCAGGGATTAAACCCTTGTCTCTTTCGTCTCTTGCATTGGTAGGTGGATTCATTACCACTGAGCCACCTGGGACCTCCAAGTATATGTTATCTTTTAGTCAAATTATATTACTTAAAAATTAACTCATGCAATTTCGTTCATGCAAGATGTTGAAAGTATGTTAAAAGAGCAGAAAGTCTGGAAGTACACCAGAATATTATCTATGCTCTTCTGTATTTTTAGTTTTCTATATAGAAAATATTATTTCTTCTATAATGGCTGCTGCAACAGTTTCAATAAATGTCTAATAAGTAATTTTGAATGAATAAATGCATGGATGTAGAATTTATTCCATCACTAATGTTAACTGTGAGGTATTTGCATTATGAATTAGTATAGTATCACTTGTAAAGATTGAATTATGATGTTAATTTGTACACATACAATCAAGTCAGGTTAGTGATAGAAAACTAATCCCCAGTGCCCACTTGCTATTTCTTTTCTCCTAAACATCATGGCATCTTGTTAATGGCTTAACTAAACTTTCCCAAAATTTAGAAACATATTGTTTGATATATAGTTCCTTAAAAAGTATTTACATTTAAATTAATTAGCAATCCCAAATCTCTAGCATGTAATATAAGTGGTAATGTTGATAGAGTAATTGAATTTTGGCTGGTAGGTATAGACTACTGAATTCAGAGGTTTTAAATATTTTCAGCTCTGGGATCCTTTATTGAAAGTATTCTTATTTTGAACATGAAAATTAAGTACACACAAGAAATTCCAGTTGTTTGTGGTTGGGGGAGTTCAAGTTCTTTTCTACCTATTAATCGGGGTCCCTAGAAGCCTGGATTTGGGAAGCATTTGGATCACAGGGTTAAAGTAGAATATTTTCCCCCAGGATGCAAAATGGTACACTAAAATTTTCTGATTACTTACCATATATATACCCATCACCTTTTGTGATCTCTGAGCACTGAGAGTTTGTTGCTCATATTGCTAGTGAAGAAAGTTAGACATACCCAGTGGACTACCCAATTTGATACTTCCCTTGTGCACCAAAGCCAGGCTTTGATCCCAAGTTAAAAGAAGGCAAACCTCAAGTACTTTCAATACAAGATGATGCTGTACACATTGACATAAACAGCCATCAAGTTAGTAGTTATTATTAACTGGAGAGGCAGTATCCTGTTGTTTTAGTTAGTTAGAATAGGAAAAAGGAGTCCAAAATGGTGGTGGCTAAAAGACAACGAAGAGACAAGCCCACCAAAATGGAACAAAGGAAGGTCTGAGGACTGGACTGAGAACCTCAGGTGAAACAAACAGCCCTCCTGGCTAACCCAGTTTACATAGGGCAGGATCAGGGAGAGGAGAAAAACACACACACACACAAAAAGAAGAGCCAAAATTGAGCCACTCACCTCTTCTTTTGGGTCAGCCTGCCCTCACACCTTGAGGATGTATTTTCTTTGTTTGCCAAACAAAACTGAACTGTAACTGAGCTGTAACACTGGTCCACTCTTTGAGCTGTAACCGAGCTGTAACACTGGTCCGGCCTTTCAAATTTTTGCTACAGCAAGACAGAACTGAGGAAATTATACACTCCTCCAACATATCCGGTGCCGTGACTCAATTTTAACCTGGCTGAAACAACCTCGGCTCAGCCCCCACAAGGTGGAGGCCAAGCACAGCAGAAGCCCAACTCCATGAGAGCTCACGCAGTGGAAGCTGAATGCGAAGAAAACGCCATGTAACGGAAGTGACAAGAAGCCGAGTGTGCTGGAAAGCAGGACATCAAAACAAACTCAGCATAAAGCTCATGAGGCTCAGTCTCAGATTCCAGAAGACCTCTGGTTAAGGTAGGAGGTCCTCACCCCTATGGCTGGAGGGACATATGGATAACAAAATTTTAATTCCTTTACAATCTCTTGTTTCTTGTTTCCTCGAACCCTCTGTGAACAGGCGAGTGGCGGTGGGTGCCATTGAGGAATTCTGCAGGGGCTACTCCCCAGTGTGTTCTGAAGGTTCCACTGTCTGTTGCATCTTAGTAGCTGTTGAGTGTACTTGAGGGTACTCAAGCAGGTGAGGGTTCTTTGTCCCCAATCTTCTTTGTGCCAAGGATCAGGCCAATGAAAACTGTGAGCACAGGTCAGGCATTTAGCAGATTTTTGAACAGGTTATGAAAGGGATCCCTCAGCACATTTTCCCCACTGCTTTTTCCTCCCATCCTTCAGCTCCTCTCTCCATCTATGCCACTGCTTACAAAGTATTGGGCAGGTCATCATCTTTCCATTTCTAAAAGTCGTGTTTGAAACTGTTTACGTGAGATTGGGGCTCAAACCCACGTGGCAGGGACTCTGTGCTATGCTTAGTCACTCAGTCATATCTGACTAGGACTTGAGCCTGGCCAAAACCCATGGTGCCTGGTTTCAGGACCTAGTGAAGCATAGGTTCTTGATGTCTCATGGCAAAAAATTCAGTGAGAGACACAGCAATAGGTAAGAGGTAGATCTGTTCAGATTCAGAGAGAAGCACAGTCCACAGAGTGTGTGATTTAATATGCTAATGAGTGGGAGAATCATTCCAATAACTGGGGAACCACCCATTCCTTGTTTTTTTGATAGTGCCTTGGAATAGTCCTGGTGCCTCTGGGTGTGTCATTTAGCTTGCAGACTGAGAATCAAGGTTTAGTTAAATTTGACTTGTCTGTCATTTTGGACCCATTTGATTTTAATTGGTTTGTTATGCCCTTGGTCAATGTCATTGCTTCAAAAGTCCTGCCCTGTCCCCTTCACTCCTGTTTCGTGCTCTTTCTCTGAGCCCTTTCTGGACACATTGTTGATGTTGCCTCTACAATCTTCTGGAGGGACAACCAGAAAATAGCTGGTCTTTGGGAGGGAAATACTGTATGATACCAAATCCCTCTAGATATTCAGACCTTCATCTTCCATATTTCCTACAGCATGTTCAACAACAGCATCTCTCAGTGAACACTCTAGGGTGGGTGACAGGCACACAATGCCTGCTAGAAGTGCATCTGTTGGTGGCATCCCTTCAAGGACAATTGGGCTTCCAGGGATAATGTTTGCCACTTTAGAAGTTAGCCCTGCAGGCCCTTTGGGCCCAAACTTTACTACCCATCTCCTAAAGTTGCAAACATATTAGTGGATCAAATCTCCACTCCACTTTTATGGAACATCTGGTCTGTTGTCTCTTATCAATTTGTTCTTAAGCCACTTACTAACTCCTAAAACCAGGACCCTGCCCCTTTGTAGGCAACACCACTCTATCCCACTTATTAATAAAATACTCTTAATGCCCCAGATGGACGGGTCATGGTGGAGAGTTCTGACAAAATGTGGTCCACTGGAGAAGGGAATGGCAAACCACTTCAGTATTCTTGCCTTGAGAACCCCATGATCAGTATGAAAAGGCAAAAATATAGGACACTGAAAGATGAACTCTCCAGGTTGGTAGGTGCCCAATATGCTACTGGAGATCAGTGGAGAAATAGCTCCAAAAAGAAGAGACAGAGCCAAAGCAAAAACAACACCCAGTTGTGGATGAAACTGGTGATAGAAGCAACGTCCGATGCTGTAAAGAGGAACATTGCATAGGAACCTGGAATGTTAGGTCTCTGAATCAAGGCAAATTGGAAGTGGTCAAACAGGAAATGGCAAGAGTGAACATTGACATTTGAAAAATCAACGAATTAAAATGGACTGGAATGGGTGAATTTAACTCAGATGACCATTATATCTACTATTGTGGGCAGGAATCGCTCAGAAGAAATGGAGTAGCCATCATGATCAACAAAAGATTCTGAAATGCAATACTTGGATGCAATCTAGAAAATGACAGAATGATCTCTGTTCGTTTCCAAGGCAAACCATTCAATATCACAGTAATCCAAGTCTATGCCCTGACCAGTAATGCTGAAGAAGCTGAAGTTAAATGGTTCTATGAAGACTCACAAGACCTTTTTCAAACTAACACCCCAAAAAGATGTCCTTTTCATTATAGGGGACTAGAATGCAAAAGTAGGGATTCAAGAAACACTGGAGTAACAGGCAAATTGGGCCTTGGAGTACAGAATGAAGCAGGACAAAGGCTTTGCCAAGAGAATGCACTGGTCATAGCAAACACTCTTTTCCAACAACACGAGAGAAGACTCTACACATGGACATCACCAAATAACGAAATCAGATTGATTATATTCTTTGCAGCCAAAGATGGAGAAGCTCTATACAGTCAGATAAAACAAGACCAGGAGCTGACTGTGGCTCAGGTCATGAATTTCCTATTGTCTTAAATTCAGACTTAAATTGAAGAAAGTAGGGAAAACCACCAGACAATTCAGGTATGACCTAAATCAAATCCCTTATGATTATACAGTGGAAGTGAGAAATAGATTCAAGGGATTAGATCTGATAGAATGCCTGATGAACCATGGGCAGAGGTTTGTGACATTGTACAGGATGCAGGGATCATCCCCAAGAAAAAGAAATGCAAAAAAGCAAAAAGGCTGTCTGAGGAGGGCTTAAAAATAGCTGTGAAAAGGAGAGAAGCAAAAAGCAAAGGAGAAAAGGAAAGATATATCCATTGGAATGCAAAGTTCCAAAGAATAGCAAGGAGAGATAAGAAAGCCTTCCTCACTGATCAGTGCAAAGAAATAGAAAAAAAAAAAAAAATGGGAAAGACTAGCGATCTCTTCAAGAATATTAAAGATACCAAAGGAACATTTCATGCAAAGATGGGTTCAATAAAGGACAGAAATGTTATGGACTTAACAGAAACAGAAGATATTAAGAAGAGGTGGCAAGAATACACAGAAGAACTGTACAAAAAAGATCTTCACCACCCAGATAATCACGATGATATGATCACTTACCTAGAGCCAGACATTCTGGAACGTGAAGTCAAGTAGGCTTTAGGAAGCATCACTATGGACAAAGCTAGTGGAGGTGATGGAATTTCAGTTGAGCTATTTCAAATCCTAAAAGATGATGCTGTGACAGTGCTGCCCTCAATATGCCAGAAAATTTGGAAAACTCAGCAATGGCCACGGGTTTGGAAGAGGTCAGTTGTCATTCCAATCCCAAAGAAAGGCAATGCCAAAGAATGTTCAAACTACCACACAATTGCACTCGTCTCACATGCTAGTAAAGTAATGCTCAAAATTCTCCAAGCCAGGCTTCAACAGTACATGAACCAAGAATTTCCAGATATTCAATCTGGATTTAGAAAAGGCAGAGGAAACAGAGATCAAAGTGCCAACATCTGTTGGATCATCAAAAAAGCAAGAGAGTTCCAGAAAAACATGTATTTCTGCTTTATTGACTATGCCAAAGCCTTTGACTGTGTGCATCACAATAAACTGTGGAAAATTCTGAAAGACATGGGAATGCCAGACCACCTGACCTGCCTCCTGAGAAGTCTATATGCAGGCCAGGAAGCAACAGTTAGAACTGGACATGGAACAACAGACTGGTTCCAAATTGGGAAAGGAGTACTTCAAGGCTATATATTGTCACCCTGCTTATTTAACTTATACGCAGAGTATATCATGAGAAATGCTGGGCTGGATGAAGCAGAAGCTAGAATCAAGATTGCCAGGAGAAATATCAATAACCTCAGATATGCAGATGACACCACCCTTATGGCAGAAAGCAAAGAACTAAAGAGCCTCTTGATGGAATTCAAAGAGGAGAGTGAAAAAGTTGGCCTAAATCTCAGCATTCAGAAAACGAAGATCAGGGCATGTGGTCCCATCACTTCATGGCAAATAAATGGGGAAACAGTGGAAACAGTGACAGACTTTATATTTTGGGGCTCCATAATCACTGCAGATAGTGCGTGCAGCCATGAAATTAAAAGATACTTGATCCTTGGAAGAAAACCTGTGACCTCCTAGTTGGACTATAAAGAAAGCTCAGCACTGAAGGTTTTGAACTATGGTGTTGGAGAAGACTCTTGAGAGTCTCTTGGACTGCAAGGAGATCCAACCAGTCCATCCTAAAGGAAATCAGTCCTGAATATTCATTTGGAAGGACTGATGCTGAAGCTGAAACTCTAATACTTTGGCCACCTGATGCAAAGAACTGACTCATTTGAAAATACCCTGACTCATTTGAAAAGACCCACATATCAGGATAAATTTACAACAGCTTCAGCAGCAGGACCCTGCTGCCTTTTTAGATGAGATGGTCCAGTCAGCCACCAGTACCTTTTATAACAGAGAACAGGAGAGGAAGGCCAAGGGCCAGGAAAGGGATAAAAAGAGAGAGACAAGACATGCCCAGATGCTGGCTGCCCTCCAGGGAAGCCCTATGGCAAACCCTGAGTCCTTAAAGGACAAGGCATGAGGCAAGTGCCTAATCTTAGACAGGTGGGACATTGGCCCAAAGAGTGTCCAAACTGTGACAAGTCTCCTAAAACAGCTTGCTACAAATGCCATCAATTGGGACACTGGGTGGCACTCTGCCCTTGGAACCCAAGAGCCTCAAGGTCAAGTGACAAACCTTCCGTCATGATGGTCAGCAGGACTGAAGTGGCCCACTCCAGCCAGCCCACCTGTCACAGATAACCATCATGGGGCTGGAGCCAAGGGTGCAACTGGATATGGCAGGTAGGTCTGTGAATTTCTTGGTTGATACAGAGTCTACCTACTGTGTCCTGACCTCCTACTCTGGAGACTTCTCCTCCCAAACCTGTACCATTTTGGGTTCTACAGGAAAAACAATTACAGAAAGATTCACTGGAGCATTTCTTTGTTGCTGGGATGGACAAATATTTCCCCACCAGTTTCTGGTGGTCCCTGAGTGTCCTACTCCCTTCCTGGGAAGACATCTTCCCCTGCCTTTGAAATCTTGCAGCTATTGCAGACCTGATAGAAGATGCTTTAAAACTCTCTTTTGGAGGCAAACTAACTATTTTTACCAGCCACCAAGTGAAACAACTCCTGAATGGGAGAGGCCATTTATGGATATCTGATCAAAGGATCCTCAGGTATCAAGTAGTGCTGATGGAAAATCCAAGCCTGACTATATCCCCTTGTGAGGTTCTTAACCCAGCTACCCTCTTGCCCACCCCGAGGGCTCTCTTCCCTTCACTCTTGCCTAGAAACCTTGGACCACTGGACAAAACCCCAAGAGGGATTGTCAGAAGAACCTCTGACCAATCCTGAAAAAATCCGATACACTGATGGAAGTAACTTTGTCTTGGATGGAAAAAGAAGAGCCAGATATGCAGTAATCTCCAATTTTGAGACCATAAAGGCTAAACCTTTGCCACCAGTCAAGGTACCAGGGTACCACTCCTGGATTCACTACTTATGAGTCAAGCCATAGAAGAAAACAGGAGAGGATACTCAGTACACCTGTCAACAAGCTACAATATGCAGTGCCAGTTCAACAAGGATATATAAACTACACCCAATCATGGAAAATACCACTTACCCTTAGATGGACTCCATTATAAGGACTCCGAGGCTTGAGACCAGCAAGAGGGGGAGGCCCAATGCCCCTCTGCATCCCAGCTCAGCAGAAAGTAGCCAGAGAGACCTCAATGCCCCTACTCTCAAAGAACTGAGCTTCCCATCTCTTGAGGGGGGAAACGTTAGGCAGTTAGAATAGGAAAAATGAGTTTAAATTGGCAGTGGCTAAAAGACAAAGAAAGGAGAAACCTGCAAAAATGGAACAAAGGAAGTTTTGAGGAATGGCCTGAGAACCTCAGGTGAAACAAACAGCCCTCCTGGCTAGCCCAAAGTACACAGGGGAGACTAATGGGGAGGGGAAAAATATATATAAAAAGAGGAGCCAAAATTAGCAGCTCACCTCTTCTTTTGGTCAGCCTGCCCTCAGACCCCGAGGATGTATTTTCCTTTGCTTGCTAAATAAAATTGAAATGTAACCAAGCTGTAACACTGGTCCGCGATTTAAACTGAGATGTAACTGAGCTGTATCATTGGTCTGCTGTTTAAAGTGAGCTGTAACTAAGCTGTAACTGGTCCACTGTTACAAATTTTTGCTGCAAGGAGACAGAACTGAGGAAATTACACACTCCCCCAACAGTGTGGAACCCCAAAATTCAATCTCTTAAATTAGACCACCTGGGCTTAAATTCCGCCTATGCCACTCAGAATAGCCTTAGGCAGATTACCAAATTTCTCTGTTTCATTGTCTGTGAAATGTGTTTATCATACTGTTCACTTTTAGGTTTGTTTGGAGTTTAAATAATCTTATATAAGAAAAGTACTCAGAACACAGCCTACCAATACTAAGTACTCAATAAACTAGCTGTTTAGAGTCCTTAGAGTAAGCCAAGAGTGGTACCAGGCATTTTATATGCACTGCTGCTGCTTCTGCTTAGTCACTTCAGTCAGGTCCAACTCTGTGTGATGCTATGGACTGTAGCCTGCCAGGCTCCTCTGTCCTGGTATTCTCCAGACAAGAATACTGGAGTGGTTGCCATTCCCTGCTCCAGGGGATCTTCCCAACTGGGGGTTCAAACCCATATCTCCTGAATTGTGCACAGATTCTTTAGGCAAGAGTACTAAAGTGGGTTGCCATGCCTTCCTTCAGGGGATCTTCCCAACCCAGGGATGGAATCCAGGTCTCCTGCATTCCAGGCAGATTCTTTACCACTGAGCCACCAGGGAAACCCCTTATATGTACTATTCATATTTAGTTTTAACCACAAAATAATGATGTATATTTTTTGAATTCTAATTTTATGAAAGAAAAAACTAAAACTCAATGATTATAAGAACTCAGTAAGGATAAGTCATGATTCTGGAATTTTAGTCCAAATCTCTCTAACTCTAAAGCCAATGCTCTGAATTATCTTTTTTTTTTTAATTTTAATCAGTGATAACTGGCTTTTAAGAATGGTAATATTTCATTGAATTATTTTCTCAAATTAGCAGTAACAATAATTCTTAGATTCATTTAATCTATTCCTCTAATGATTTTAAAGTATATGGCTTATAAGAGATGAGATATGTGAATATTATAATTTTGTATGACACCAGAAAGTTACTAAACACATGCTTATGCAGAAAGTATTTGCAGTAACATTTATATTGGGCTTCCCAGGTGGCTCAGTGGTGAAGAATACACCTGCCAAGCAGGAGATGTGGGTTTAATCCCTGGGTCAGCAAGATCCCCTGGAGAAGGAAATAGCAACCCACTCCAGTATTATTGGCTGGGAAATCCCATGGACAGAGGAGCCTGATGGGTTACAGTCTATAGGGTTGCAAAAGAGTTGGACACAACTTAGTTATTCAACAACAATAACAATAGTATCCATATTAATGCCAAAATAATGAAAAAAATATTTCAGAATGTAAACCTCATTGTAGAGTGTGTTCTGTCTTCCTGGCAATCAGTTTTTCTATTTTGTATTTCATAGTCCTTAGAGAGTTTCATAGTTTTAGTTGCTTCTTTTCTCCTGGTGCATTACATAAAATACCTAGTAATATATGGAATAGCCAATTCCCCATAGTATTTCATCCCATATCATTGAAATTGATCTTTGTTTTCCTTTGATGGCAAAGTTATCAGAATACCCCCCACAGAGTTCACTTCCACAAAGTGTTAATTTCCATTACTTTTTAATTTAAATAAGGAATAAGGATGGAAGAAACAGTTCAGAAGGCAGTGTATATTCTTATGATCAGCAATTATGAAATTAAAATAAAAATTTAAAAGCTTATTGGGATTGGAAATGGCAAATTGTACCCTAATAATTAGCAATTTGTCAACTTCAAAATAATTTATTAGAGCCTTGAATGAATATCCTATGAATGACTGTTAAATGATCTATTTTTAAGTAAGTCAATGAACTGAGTCTAGTTTCAATTGACTAATCACAAACCTAACAAAAATTAGATATTATTCCTATCTTCTCCTGAAACTTGCTACTATTTAGCAAAGTGACCAAACTTTAATGGAGAAAACAACTGGCCTACTCTTTCACCAAAGAAGTTGTCTTTTTCGTTTGGGATTGAGGCATGTTTCCTTTATTGCAAAGGGCAGTTCATATTGAGGCTGTCATTTATATTGATGTTCTTTTTTCAAAATGACACCTCCATATAATTTTTTTCTATAGAAAAATTGGACTTCAGTGTTCAGGGTCATTGGTAAGAGATCTTTCACTGATTCAAAATTCATTTAAAATTTTAGGAAGAGAGGGGAAAACAGAACAAAAACTCCCCAAGAGGAGTAATATGTACCTTACCTAGAAACCTTAGTGCATTTTATGTGGGGCTTATATACCAAATAGAAGACAAGTATTTTTCCTTTGCCAGTTTAATAACAACACATGGGAATTTCTGTCTCAGAATTTTGTGAAAATTTACAATTATCATAAGACTGAGTGTGGTTTGTTTGCTCCCCACAAAAGCAGAGATGATTTTTATTGACCAATCTTTGATCCAAGAGATTAAAGAAAGTACTGCATGAGCAGCGAGAAGGATAACACCACGGGGGTCAATAGGCTTTACTGCTATTGGAAATGAAAGTGAATCATTCCACTGGGAGATGGGGTAATTTAGCATTCTTACTGGGAATTCAAGACTCTTTCTTTTCTCCCGTTTTTTGGAAAAAATATTCAACTTATGAATAGGTTTCTCCATGACTTAATACCACGGCCACACATGAGGTCATTTGGAGGGCACTAGATTCACCAACATAATTCTGCACAAGGCTGTTTAGCCCAAATGGGCTAGCTGTCACATTCTCACACCCTTGATTGAAATGTCCCTAGTAGACTTTTGGAATGCAGTCTGAAGGCTTAGTGACTCAATATTTTCACGGTGAATACATTTCCAATCTCATAGAAAGTTGCCACTAACTACTGCAGAGGTTATATCTCTTTCAGTTTTCCTCTGAAAGACTGTGAATGGAGTAAAATTCAAGTTTAGCTCAGTTTTGAGAAAACAGGATATCAAAAATCTACACTGCCATTATTTGCCATTATAATACGATTCTGTTCAAGGCAAAACTATTGAGCCTACCATCTTTGAACTGATGGTCTATAAAATAGTCACCTTTTTTCCTACTGCTATAAATAGAAAGATAATTTTTCCCCTTTCTTTTTACTATGAGCTACAGAATAAAGGTTGGAAGTATAACATCTGGTATGATTGTGACTGGTGATAATGTTGAAATGCCATTGTCTATAGAATATTCACCAAGACTCCTGAGACCTGAGAAAATGTTGACATTATGCTTCTTTATTTCTTTGAAATATTGCCAAAGAAATTTTATTGAATTATCCAATTGTATCTTCTTCTGATTTGCTAAAGGTGTATTTAAAGCTCTGGACAATTTATTTTAAATTTTGACCAATTATTTTTAATAGAGCTCTTATTTAAAAATGTCCTTATTCTCTTTAAAAGTTATTGGATGTAAGACAGGTCTCTCATAGTGATATAAGTAACTTGCCACCCAGGGCTATTCGGTTCTGGTCCATTTAGTTTCTAAAACTGATTTAACATTGGGTTACACTGACAAAGTTAAAATTTACAATCAAAACTACTCAATTTCCTCTCATTTCAAGACAACTGTCCTTTTTGCTTTCCTTAGCAGGAGCACACAAGTAGATTCTACATCCTATGCCTATCCCTTATCAGATCATTCCATTCCAGTTTAAAATATTCACTTTGCTATACTCCTGGAACTAACATAATATTGTAAATCAACTATACTACAATAGAAATTGTAAAAAGTTTGTTTTTGATGTTGTTGTTTTTATTAATAAGGAGCATAATTCTCTTTTTCTTGGGGGAAAATAACATTTATTAATGTTAACTGTAAGTGTACATGGTATGATATGATTTTCCCCCACTTTTGCTAGCATACCATTTTTGCTAGACTCATTTGTCTAGATTCTCCTGATACTATTCAGAAAACTGCTCTTGGCCATACCAAATGGTATTCAAGTGGACAGAAATACTGCATGCTTGTTTTAAAGCATTCATTTTGGTTATTAGTAAGAATCTGTGCAATGACAAAGACTACTTCTTTAAATGCTATTAACACATTAAATTTTGACCAGTGTCTTATAATTAGAATTAATAGGAAATAATAAGTGATTCAGGAGACCAATGTTTTTTTCTAAACTAAACATTGATTTATCCTTAACCTGTGAACCAGGTATACATAACTTAGAAAGAACCTTTACTTTGAAGAGAGACTCATGTGATATTTTACTGAAAATCAAAAAAGATTTATCATTCTTAAACTGGGAAAATTTTGATTCTGTCATTAGTGTGGAATAATGTTGCTTTTAGGCTGAAGTACCCAGTAGTTCTATCTAGCTAAGTGGTCTGGGCTCAAATCAATTACTGTTGCATGCCTGATCATGCAACAGTAAGCAATAGTATGGAGTTAATCTTAGTGCTGTAGACCCTGTTGAGTTCCTGTATGCTAAAGTGTAGTGAGTGCAAATGTATTTACAATACTTAAAATTATAACAGCAATGATATTTTTTTAGAAGTGTGTGAGTTCCTGTATTGGAAGTACATTGCTAAGTCACTTCAGTCGTGTCTGACTTTGTGCGACCCCATAGACGGCAGCCCATCAGGCTCCCCTGTCCCTGGGATTCTCCAGGCAAGAACACTGGAGTGGGTTGCCATTTCCTTCTCCAATGCATGAAAGTGAAAAGTGAAAGTGAAGTCGCTCAGTCGTGTCCAACTCTTAGCGACCACGTGGACTGCAGCCTACCAGGCTCCTCCATCCATGGGATTTTCCGGGCAAGAGTACTGGAGTGGGGTGCCATTGCCTTCTCTGATGCGAAGTATAGTACTTACAATAATTAAAATCATAACAGCAATGAAACTGAACTGTCAGTTCAGTTCAGTCGCTCACTTGTGTCTGACTTTGCGATCCCATGGACTATAGCATGCCAGGCTTCCCTGTCCATCACCAACTCCTGGAGCTTGCTCAAACTCATGTCCATCGAGTCAGTGATGGCATCCAACCATCTTGTCCTCTGTCATCCCCTTCTCCTCTTGCCTTCAACCTTTCCCAGCAACAGGGTCTTTTCTAATGAGTCAGTTCCTCACATCCAGTGGCCAAAGTATTGGAGTTTCAGCTTCAGCATCAGTCCTTGATTTGATTATTCAGGGTTGATTTCCTTTAGGATTGACTGCTTTGATCTCCCTGCAGTCCAAGGAACTCTCAAGAGTCTTCTCCAACACCACATTTCAAAAGCATCAGTTCTTTGGCACTCAGCTTTCTTTATAGTCCAACTCTCACATCCATACATGACTACTGGAAAAACCATAGCTTTGATTAGACCGACGTTTGTCGGCAAAGTAATGTCTCTGCTTTTTAATATGCTATCTAAGTTTGTCATAGCTTTTCTTCCAAGGAACAAGCATCTTTTAATTTCAAACCTGCAGTCATCATCTGCAGTGATTTTGGAGCCCAAGAAAATAAGGTCTCTTGATATTTCCTTGTTTTCCCATCTATTTGCCATGAAGTGATGGGACCGGATGCCATGATCTTAGTTTTTTGAATGTTGAGTTTTAAACCAGCTTTTCCCCTCTCCTCTTTCACTTTCATCAAGAGGTTCTTTAGTTCTTTGCTTTCTACCATAAGGGTGGTATCATCTGCATATCTGAGGTTATTGATATTTCTCCTGGCAATCTTGATTCCAGCTTGTGCTTCATCCAGCCCAGAGTTTTGTATGATGTACACTTCATATAAGTTAAATAAGCAGGGTGACAATATACAGCCTTGATGTACTCCTTTCCCAATTTGGAACCAGTCCATTGTTCCATATTAAGTTTTAACTGTTGCTTCTTGATCTAAATACAGATTTCTTAGGAGGCAGGTAGGGTGGTCTGGCATTCCTATATGTTTTAGAATTTTCCAGTTTGTTGTGATCCACACAGTCAAAGGCATTAGAGTAATCAATGAAGCAGCAGAAGATGTCTTTCTGGAATTCTCTTGCTTTTTCTATGATCCAACAGATGTTGGCAATTTGATCTCTGGTTCCTCTGCCTTTTCTAAATCCAGCTTGATGTTCTCCATTCACATACTGTTGAAGTCTAGATTGGAGAATTTTGAGCATTAATTTTCTAGCTTGTGAGATGAGTGCAATTGTGCGATAGTTTGAACATTCTTTGGTGTTGCCTTTCTTTGGGATTGTAATGAAAACAGACCAATGATAATTGGTCCAATCAAAAATAGCAATGATAATTAGCTAATATTTATTGATTCCATCCCTATACCATCCCCAAGAAAAATAAATGCAAAAAAGCAAAAAAGCTGTCTGAGGAGGCATTACAAATAGCTGTGGAAAGAAGAAAAGTGAAAAGCAAAGGAGAAAAGGAAAGATATACCCATTTGAATACAGATTTCCAAAGAATAGCAAGGAGAGATAAGAAAGCCTTCCTCAGTGATCAGTGCAAAGAAATAGAGGAAAACAATACAATGGGAAAGACTAGAGATTTCTTCAAGAAAATTAGAGATACCAAGGGAATTTTCATGCAAAGATGGGCTCAATAAAGGACAGAAATGTTATGGACTTAGCAAAAGCAGAAGATATTAAGAAGAGGTGGCAAGAATACACAGAACTGTACAAAAAAGATCTTCACCACCCAGATAATCACGATGGTATGATCACTCACCTAGAGCCAGACATCCTGGAATTGGAAGTCAAGTGGACCTTAGGAAGCATCACTATGGACAAAGCTAGTGGAGGTGATAGAATTCCAGTTGAGCTATTTCAAATCCTAAAAGATGATGCTGTTAAAGTACTGCACTCAATATGCAAGCAGTTTTGGAAAACTCAGCAGTGGCCACAGGACTGGAAAAGGTCAGTTTTCATTCCAATCCCAAAGAAAGGCAATGCCAAAGAATGCTCAAACTACTGCACAATTGCACTCATCTCACACGCTAGTAAAGTAGTGCTCAAAATTCTCCAAGCCAGGCTTCAACAGTACATGAACCGTGAACTTCCAGATGTTCAAGCTGATTTTACAAAAGGCAGAGGAACCAGAGATCAAATTGTCAACATCTGCTGGATCATTGAAAAAGCAAGAGAGTTGCAGGAAAACATCTATTTCTGCTTTATTGACTATGCCAAAGCTTTTGACTGTGTGGATCACAATAAACTTTGGAAAATTCTGCAAGAGATGAGAATACCAGACCACCTGACCTGCCTCCTGAGAAATCTGTATGCAGGTCAGTAAGCAACAGTTAGAACTGGACATGGAACAACAGACTAGTTCCAAATAGGAAAAGGAGTATGTCAAGGCTATATATTGTCACCATGCTTATTTAACTTATATGCAGAGTAGTACATCATGAGAAATGCTGGGCTGGATGAAGCACAAGCTGGAATCAAGATTGCTGGGAGAAATATTGATAACCTCAGATATGCAGATGACACCACCCTTATGGCCATAAGCAAAGAAGAACTGAAGAGCCTCATGATGAAAGTGAAAGAGAGTGAAAAAGTTGACTTAAGCTCAACATTTAGAAAACAAAAATCATGGCATCTGGTCCCATCACTTCATGGGAAATAGATGGGGAAACAGTGGAAACAGTGGCAGGCTTTATTTTGGGGGGCTCCAAAATCACTGCAGATGGTGACTGCAGTCACGAAATTAAAAGACACTTATTCCTTGGAAGGAAAGTTATGATCAACATAGACGGAATATTAAAAAACAGAGACATTACTTTGCCAACAAAGGTTCATCTAATCAAGGCTATGGTTTTTCCAGTGGTCATATATGGATGTGAGAGTTGAACTATAAAGAAAACTGAGCACTGAAGAATTGATACTTTTGAACTGTGGTGTTGGAGAAGACTCTTGAGAGTCCGTTGGACTGCAAGGAGATCCAACCAGTCCATCCTAAAGGAAATCAGTCCTGAATATTTATTGGAAGGACTGATGCTGAAGCTGAAACTTCAGTACTTTGGACACCTGATGCAAAGAGCTGACTCATTTGAAAAGACCCTGATACTGGTGAAGACTGAAGGCGGGAGGAGAAGGGGATGACAGAAGATGAGATGGTTGGATGGTATCACTAACTCAATGTGCATGAGTTTGAATAAACTCCTGGAGTTGGTGATGGCCAGGGAGGTATGGCGTGCTGCAGTCCATAGGGTTGCAAAGAGTCGGACACGGGGCCATTCTTTTCCATCTCTTGTAGTGACTAAGCTTTGGGACTTTAAAACACACAGTGCATATGTGGGTGCTCAGTAGTTTCAATCGTGTCCAGTGGTTTGTGACCCTATGGACTGTAGTCCGCCAGTCTCCTTTGTCCATAGAATTCTCCAGGCAAGAATACTGGAGTGGGTTGCCATGCCTTCCTCCATTGGATCTTCCTGACTTGGAATCAAACCTGTGAGTCTTGAATCTCTTTCATAGTAGGCAGATTCTTTACCCACTGAGTCTCCTGGGAAGCCCCAATCAGACAGACCTAGGTTCAAATCCTTGCTCTACTTCTTACAAGTTGCTAGGCCATTAATGCTAAACAATCTTGAGCGAGTAACTTAATATCTTTCCTCAATTATGATGGTTGGAAATAATGCTGCTTACCTAGTAGATCTATGATTAAGATTAGATGAAATAAGGTGTAAATATGCTGATCATACAGTTTTGGGCACTTAACAAATATCAATTGTCTTAATTTTTATTGTTATGAAATATAGAGATAGGACAAAGTCTTTGTCATAATAATTGAGATTATGGGGTCAGTGGGCATGGTTTGTACATCTGAAGACTTACAGAAGTCATTAAGTGAAAGGAGCAATAATTTGTCTCTGGCTACTGAAACTGCTAAGGGGAAGTCCTGGTCCTGCCCCCTTTTCATTCTACAGAACCAGCTTTGCACATTAGCTGTTAATAAGAACAGTGTTCTACTACAGAGGACCCCAGCTCAGTCCCAATCGTTTGATTTCTTTGCATCACCATAGGAAAATTCTACTAGTTTATAGAGGACTTAAAATATTTTGAAGATTTGCTTGTTCTGTATCTATTTTCACTCTGTTTAAAATAAACACTCTGCATCATTAAATGGAAAATGGCGATTATATTACTTGACTCATTTCCCTTAGGGGATTTTTTTCTAAGGATTAAAAAATTCAGCCTTGATCTCAGCATGCATATCTACGATCTCTGTCATGTATAGTTTAACTCCATAATTATGTTTTGATCTAGATATTTCTCAACTTTGGCATTTTACAAAGCAAAACCAAAAAAAGTATTTTTTTTTTTTTTAAAGGAGTAATTTCAGTGTTTTTAAGAATAGAGAATAGAAGGAACTTTTTCATGTGAACATGAAAACTTTCCCTCTTTAGAAGATTCAGGCCAATTTCTGAATTTTACTATCTCTGAGAACTATTTACAGTTACTTCCCCGAAATAAGCAACTTGAAGAATAAAAAATAGTTTTATAGTCAATTGATGTCCTTTTAAAGCTTTTCTTCTCTTTTCTCCAAGGTTTGATCTTAAAATTATTGTTTGAGTACAGGAAATATACAAATAAATTTTAAAGTTTTGCATTAAAATATGAAAAGCAAGAATAGTATACTGCATATAACTTCAAGTTTTATCTTTTCTATAGTTCAGTACAGGTAGGAATCATTTAGGTGATATTATTCTTCAACTTCTACAACTGCTGAGAAAAAATTGCTTTTCAGGGAGAATTTATGCTTTTATAAAAAGTTCATATAGAGCCTTTATAGAGTTAGAACTTCCATTGTTGAATATCATTTGGACGATCCCCAGAGTATATTGTATTTATTTTATCTGCTTCTGAATCTAAGTTGAATCTACTTGTGGTTAAACTTCAGTTTACAAATATAATATTATTCTGCTAGTGATGAAATTTTATATGGGTTTGGGCTTCCCATGTAGCTCAAATGGTAAAGCGTCTGCCTACAATGGGGGAGACCTGGGTTCAATTCCTGGGTCAGGAAGACCTCCTGGAGAACAAAATGGCAACCCACTCCAGTATTCTTGCCTGGAAAATTCCATTGACAGAGGAGCCTGGTAGGCTACAATCCATGGGGTTGCAAAGAGTTGAACACGACTGAGCGACTTCACTTTCTTTCTTTCACTTTGGCTGATTAACAGTTGTCTGAGAAATGGGAATATTATTAAAATTCTTATAGCCAGATTAAGAAAAAAAATTTTAAGCTCATGGAGAATCAAGTTTTTCTATTGAATGCAATGTAATTTTCACACTAACTATCTAAAATTAGCTTTGACGTCTCAAGTTGAGGGCACTCTCCTCCACAATACACATGTCACTTTGGACACCAGCCATACACTCTAGAGTGTACAGGTTACCTTTGCTTCTGAACAACTGGCTACATAATCAAGTGTTGCCACTACCCCTCAGCTTTAATAATTCATGGAACTCAGGAAGTCCTATACTTATGATTATACTTTAATTAAAAAGGATACATATAAACCAAAGGAAGAGATACATAGGGAGATGTCTGGGAAAGTCTCAGATGTGAAGCTTCTGTGTCCCCAGGACCTTTCAGTCTCCCAGTAAATCCGTATTACTAGCTAAGATGCTCACTCAAGCTTTATTATCATCTAGAGTTTTTATTAGAATTTTATTAGGTAGACATGAATGATTGAATCATTGGTCACTTGGTTAAATTCAGTCTCCAGCCCCTATTGTCTCCCTGAGGGTAGGAGAGTAATTGGGGCTCAGTCCCAACCTTCTATTCATCTGGCTAGTCCTTGTACAACCAACTCCCATCTTGAAACTGTCTAAGAGCCCATCGTGAAAGTCACTTCATTAGCATAAACTTGTGTCCTTTGAGATGCTTGCAGTGAATAACAAAGACTCTCCTATCAATGGGAAACTTTAAAGATATAGGATCCCTCTCTCAGGTAAAAGGGAACAGAGAAAGACCAAATTTTTTATTATATAACATTAAAGTTTTAGAGATTGTGGGATTTTTGTGTACTTACTATACTATACTATGTATATATATATCTTATATGTGTATGTCATCCAATTCTTAAAAATACTGTGAAGAATTGAAGAATCTTAGTGGGGTAAATCAAACATGACTTGCTTAACTCCAGCTCATGCTGCCCCAACATGTGAATATCCTTTTACCACTCCTCTGTGAATCTGTATCTCATCATTTTCTTAACAATCTCTTCCAAGAAGCCCTTCTTCTTTAGTGCATTTTGTGCTAGTGGTTTTCTTTTTTGCAATTCTACTTTTACAGTGAAATGTACCAGTATATGTGTATTATCATTTAGCTGCTTATTCTTTCTGGTGGACACTCGGTTCTTGACAACCAAAAAAAGCTGGGGAAGAAATTGGGACACATGGAATTAAAATGGGTTGGGCATAAAGGAAGATTCTAGATACAGGAGGGGTTTGATCCCCAGAAAGTACCAAATAACCTATGTTTTCATTTTTTATACAAATTCTGGTAGAATGAGGTTCTGCTCATATCTGGCACTGGTCATGGTTCTTAGACGCACTAGTACCCAAGATAAGTGAGCTCCCAGGGACAATGCATTTTTAGAGAGAGGAGAGAGAGAACAAGAAAACACAAGCAGATGTACAAGATATTGATGGGTGATGGGTGATGAGGAGGGTGGAAGAACACATGGGGCAGGGAGGTGGCTTCAGTTTGGCTGGTCTTCTCTGAGAATGTGATATATTGAACAGGATGATATGAAGGAGTCAGTCACACAGTGACCTGGGGCAGAGTGCTCCACGTAGAGGAAATAGTAGATGCAAATGTTCTAAGACCAGACTGCACTCTGAGTAGTTGAGGAACAAAAAAGCAGACAGAGGGTAACTTTCAGAAAGTGAGGGGGAGAGAAATGTTAAATGAAATCACAGAAGGTCGAAGCCAGGGCCATGGTAAGGGATAGATTTTATTCTGAGTTTACTGTAAAATATAACAACTACAAAAATATAAGAAAAAATACCCCATAGCACAATAAAAACACTAAGCATAGACAAAATTTCAGCTCATTTCTCTTCAGTACTTTTTTTTATTGGATATATAGAAGTACTGCTGCTGCTGCTGCTAAGTCGCTTCAGTCGTGTCCGACTCTGTGCGACCTCATAGACGGCAGCCCAACAGGCTCCCCCGTCCCTGGAATTCTCCAGGCAAGAACATTGGAGTGGGTTGCCATTTCCTTCTCCAATGCATGAAAGTGAAAAGTACATATAAAAGCAAAGATTGAGGGTATAGATATAGTTTTATGACTTGCCTTTTTTTTTCACCCACCAATATACTATGGGCACTGTCTCATGTCAGTGCATATTGCTTTACAATGTGATGTTAATGGCAGCACATATTCCTGTATATGGATGTGCTGTGTTTATTCAGTCTACTATTTTTGAACATTCATTTTCTTATCTCCTTTTTCTCCGTTGCTTCAGAGGTTATTCTAATACTTAAAAGATTTCACATATTTCTGATTATTTGCTCTGATTAAATTCATTAAATGGAATTATTAGGTCAAATAGTATAAATACTTATAGGGTTTTCAATGTATAAATTTCCTCTGAAAGTGAAAGTGTTAGTTACTCAGTTGTGTCCAACTCTTTGCGACCCTATGGACTATAACCTGCCAGACTCCTCTGTCCATGGGAGTTTTCAGGCAAGAATACTGGAGTGGATTGACATTCCCTTCTCCAGGGGATCTTCCCAACTCAGGAATCAAACCCGGGTCTCCTGTACTGCAGGTAGATTCTTTACGGTTTCCTCTAAAACATACCAATTTGCACTCCCAGTCAGTGGTTGAAGTTTCTGACTCACTGTACCCTCATTCAGGATGGGGAACACATGTATACCTGTGGCGGATTCATTTTGATAAAAACTAATACAATATTGTAAAGCTTAAAAATAAAATAAAATTAAAAAAATAAAATAAAAATAAAAAGCACTTCAACTTTGAAAGGTAAAAAGCATACCTTGAAGTTTTTTTTTTTTTTTTTAACTTACTATGTTTAACAAGATTCGTGTATTTTCCACTTATTTATTGGCCTTTTTATTTTTTGTGTAAATTGAACTGGTACATTTTTCACAAAAGTTTTCTTGATTCACTAGGTGAAAATTTTTATCCTCTTCTGAACTTCCAGCGCATTCTATTTCTGCCTTATGGATTTAGAATCTTTCTTGTAGTGTAGCATTACATAATAAATTTCCTAGTTTTCCTCACAGATGTGAGGTTAGAATCTTTGTTTCTTTTCCTGGGCCCTAGCACTAAGATAACACATAAAGCAAGTGCTTATATGTATTTGTTGAGTCAGTAATTGATCCTCATATTTAGTTTATCTGCTACTGTTAGAGCAGCTTATCTTGACTGGGGTGTTATTTTTATGCATATTCTTTAGGATAGTTTTCAAATAAAGTATCAGTTTTTGAAATGGTGCTGTGTTGATGAGTTTAATTTGCTAAAATCTAGTTTGCTTCATCATGAATTATATATTGTCATATTTCTTTCTCGTTTGCAATTATCATTGTGTACTTGATTCTACTCCAATCACAGATGTTCATCAAATGCAATAGTACTTGAGTTACTGGCTTAGTTTAGTTAGACAGTTTAAACCTTACTATGTATAAGAATCATAAGGAGTCCTTTCTTGTTCAAACAGAGAAATGGTCTCTGCCCTCAGAGTTTCTGATTCTATAGACCTGAGTTGGGGCCCAAGAATTTGCATTTCTAACATGTTGCCAGGTGATGCCGATGCTGCCGGCCTTCAGATCACATTTTGAGACCCACTAGTCTAAATGATATTCAGCACACTTAGTGTCCCCTTGAAAGGAAAGAGCAGCTGCTTCTTTTGCATAATTTTTCTTATGAAGTATGTCCTAACAGAGGACATAGAAATAGACTTTAAGAAGAAGAGAATTTTGCCTAGAGCTTTGGAAAGTGAACTGTCTTAGTGCCTTGCATTTTCTCTTGCTGGGAAATCCTCCTGTTGAGAGGGCCACCACAGTTACCATTTTAGAACTTGTTCCGCTTTAAAGAACCAAGTGAGTTCAGAAGAGAGAAGAGAGAACAGTGAGAAAGGACACCTATGAGGAACACGGGAGGGGGCTGCAGGTGTGATCAAATGAGTTCCATCAAATCACCAACTCTCCCAACCCCCCAAATACAGAAGTTGATGTGTTGGCTCTACCTAAGGCTGTCTCAGAAGGGAAATGTCATGAAAGTATAAGCTGCTGCTTAGGGCAGCACAAGTCCCGTGGGGGCATCAACTTCAACAAAATTGTTAAAACGTGTGCCAGCTTCAAGTTGGCAATTTCAAGTTCACTTCAGTATCGTCAATGACGCACCTTCACACAGTAAGCACAGTAGAGACAAAGAGGTGCCTTGCAACTGCCGGTGAGAGAAAAGAGTCCTCTGAGATGAAATGTTAACATAAGAAGTGGAAATGGTTTGTCATAGTTGCAAGCTGGCTCTTTGGGGTTCACTTTCCTATAGTGAGTGAACTGTAGTGTGGTCCCCTAGCAAAAGAGCCTCAATAAAATTAGAACGTTTAAAAAAGGGCAGAGAGAGAGAGGCTAGAGAGAGAAGGAGAGAGAGTTCTTTCTTTTGTGTGTATGTGATAAGAAGCTTAACAAAAGTGGAAAAATGCTTTATGTGGATGTGAGTTTTCATGGCAGTCTCAAGCCGACACTCAGTTGCCTTTATTATAGACTAAGCTACTTTAGCAAGCAAAGGATAATGGAGAGGCAGAATGCTGGAAACAACAGTCAGGTGGGAAGGGAGAGTGGAGAGACCTTTTGACAGGAAATGTGTAACTAAAGAGACAATACACATTTTCATACATGTTTTTCCATACACTCTACTACTTATAAGAAAGAAAAAGAATGTGTGAGTTTCTCCCTGAATCCTTGAAGCTCTTTTGAAATGTGATTTAATAGAAAATTACATTTTACTTATCATGTGATATTTCGTGTTTAAGGGCCAAGAATATTCTATATGTATAAGAGAAAAGCATAGCCAGAGTGTGTTGAAATATGAGTCATTTTATAAAGTTTGTTTCCAATATGTTAAGTGGAAAAACAGGAGAAGTGTGTTCATCAGAAAATAAAGCAAAGAGGGAGGTGGTTTATGGGTAGGGAGTTCAAGTTGTTGTATAGCAGAAATCAACACAGTATTATAAAACAATTATATTCCAATTAAAAATTTAAAAAAATGTAAAGAGTTGCCTTCATAGGTGTGGATTCCTGATGTGTAATTAAGATGGCTTTTTAGGAGGAGAAGGGAATGAAGAGGATGAGATGGTTGGATGGCATGACCAATTCAATGGACATTAGTTTGAGCAAACTTTGGGAGATAGTGAAGGACAGGGAAGTCTGGCCTGCTGCAGTCCATGGGGTCACAAAGAGTTGGGCAGGACTGAGTGACTGGACAGCAAACAACAACAGTGGCTCAAAAAAAAGATACTCAGTAGAAGCCAAAAAAAGAAAGGAAGAAAATTAGTCAATCAGGCTCTTTGCTCTTTTACTCTCTGAAATATACATAGGGGTCAAACTAGTCCAGAATTTGTGGGAGGAATTGAGGGGCTCCATTAAATAACTTGCCACCTTATTTACATTGTCAGCTTAAATTTTACTCAAACTTTTAGGTTTGTTTTGTTTTTCTTCTACATGCATGAGATTCCACGGAGTCATAGAAAGTGAGATCTGTAAAATACATTAAATATGACCTATTGGCAGATGATGAGGTATGGTAATTACAAGGAGACAGATTTTTGGTTCAATTGAATAGTCAGAGGCCTTCAAACATATATCTGGTTGCATGCATGCATTTGCAGATGACTGAATCCATTGACAATACCTTCAACATGCTGTACTCCAGTCTCTTCTTGAATGATGGCATTCTAGTATTCTCATGAAGGCAACCAAGTGTATATTTGAAGGTATCTCAGTAGTAAGTTGAAACAAAAATTTGTCTTGTAATTACCATATTTCATTCTTTCATTTAGGCCCATACTAAGCTAATCATATTCTTTCTCCTTGATATAGTAATATATCGAGACAACTATCACATCTTCTTTAATTCTAAAGGTTAAAATTTCCAGGACCTTCATCACTGATTGTGGTGTTTCTGGTGGTCTGATAAGTACAGAGTAGAGAGGGCTGTTATTTATATTGAAACAATTTCAATGACCACCTTACAGCACTGACTCCTGATAAAATAAGTATAACTCCTCGCCCCAAATCCTTTTTATTTTTATATATATTCCTCCTAAGGAGTTACACCTTTTTATATTCTATTTGTGCTGATGCTTCATTGGGTTCAAATATAGGGCAAGGCATTTATTTTTATCAACCTCTTATAATAGTTTAAGTTCTTTCCCATCTGTAGGGATCTTTTTGAATCTAAACTCTATCATTCAACATATTTTATAACACTCTAAACTTTGTGTAACTCAAAAATTAATTGTATATATGGACATGTGTGTATGTGTGTTGTTGTATGCTTGTATGTATTTCTTCAGCCTGGGATAGTTGACAGCTCATTCTTTGAAATTAAATAGATAAAATTCAAATTCTAACTCTGTCTCTCACTAGCTGTGACATTTGCCAAATGAGTTAACCTTGCCAAATCCTGTTTTCTCTTCAGTGAAATGATCCCTACCTCAACGGGTAGTTAGGACAATGGAATATGATAATTTAATGCGTATAGAGCTTAGCATAATTCCTGGCACATAGTAGAAACTGGGAGAAAGTTTCTTAAGCTCACTAATTTTCAGTTTGCTGACTTGTAAAATGGAGATAATAATAACACTTTTTTCATTGATTTGTTGCAGGAAATTAAGTGAGTTAATATATATAAGGGATTTAGAACGTGTCTGGCAAATAGAAATTACTATAGGTTAGCTATTATCCTCAGCACTATTATTAACAGTTATTAGTATTAGTCTTACTTAATTCATAAGTGCTCAAGATATGCTATTTGCTTGTCTTTTTGATACAAAATTGGTTAATTTCTTATATTCATAACTAAAATTCCAAACACAAACTCATTCGAGTCCCTATAATTTTGGTTAATACATTTTCAGTATTTTCTTTAAAATATTCACTTCTTTCAATTTGTAGTTTATTCATTCTGATCACATGTGCATTTTGCAATGTACGAAGCTAAATGTTCCAATATAATTGATGTCTTTGAGAAGAATCACTGATTTCCAAGGAAACTGAAAATAAGTTTTTTCAAAGATTAACACCTTCTAACTAACTGTGAGCTTCTAATTTCCTTTTTATGAAAGATTAACATGTACCTTTACATCATAACATCTTTCTCCATTGTTACTGGAGAACTTATTCCAATGCCATGACTGAGTCCTTTCTTTGTGGGAAGTTTTCAAGAATACAGTTCCTCCCTCAGGAAGGCCTTACAAGGCAGTGGACTGGGATACATGACCTTCTTCAGTGAGACGACCTGAAAAATTAGGAGCAGTAAAATTAGAAGCAGTAAGACAATCTAGCAAAGTGATTATTACCTGCTTATCATGTGAACTCTGTTATTGTGCTTCAGAACAATATTGTACTTTTTGCAGGTGGAAATGGGTTGATAAAGCCGTTGAGGATGAGAGAGGCTGCAGGGCCAGGTTGTGGAGGGAAATCAAAGGGGCAGTGTACCTTTGGTTGCAGGAGGAGCTGGGGGTATGGATAATAAAGAATGAAGGTGGAAATCTATTTGGACCATTTTCTGGACTATTAACAAACACACAGAAAAAAAATTTTTTTAATTATATACTCTGTAAGCTATTGCATTTTAATATACTTTTATTTTATTTATGTTTTCTCATGTTTTTACAACTAGAGACTACTTAAATCCACCATGCCAATTTTGTTTTTGCCTATATATTACATAGCAGAATGTACTGAAAAAATTATATGATAAACATATTAATATATTACCAGTTTCCTTATATAACAATGTTTAGTTGAAAATTTTTATTTTTTTTAAGATATGCTATCACGCAAAGGGATTCTGAGTAATTATGTGGTTTCAAAACAATAAGCTTGTATATTCTGTTTTATATTTTCTTAAAAATTTCATGAGAATTTTTAACTTTTAAAAAATTTTCTCTCTGTGTTTCAGTTAAAAAATTTTATGAAGTTTTTCATTTTCAGTTCAGAAAAAAATGGGCTTTAGAAAAATTGTTTTGGGTAATATTATCCAGAAAACTTTTGTAAGACATGAGAATACTAGTTAACAGCAAACATAATTATAAATATTTTTGTACTTGCTTTATTTTCCAATAGCCAGCTTAATTCCTAGCACATTGTAGGCACTCAATAAAATGGTGTTTTGAACAAATAAGTAAATAAAACTAAAGTTGTGAGTCTATTTTCAAAAATACTCAGAAGCCTCATTCCCAGAAACATCCTAGTTTTTATCCTTAGACTGCTTTTCAATAAGCCATTTTAGAAATAGATGGTATAAATGCTAATGGAGATTCATTAACAGTATGTATAACTCATGGCAAAGTTAGGTTTATTAAGTAACATCAACTTTACTTACAAATTTAAGTCAATTTTATAATTTCTAAACAATAATAGAACACAAAATTAAAATAGACCATAGATATGGAAAGGATCTTAGAGACCATCTATTCCAGCTCACTACTTTTATCAGTGGAGAAAATGAAACTCATAATGATTTGACTCATTTGTAATTAATGTCCATGAATAGAAACCACATTTCCTGACTCCTAGTTCAGTGTCCTCTTTCCTCTTATATTTCCTTCCTATTGACAAGTTTTGTATATAATGATATAAAGTCCTCATTCACAGATTTAGCAATTGTTTTCTAAAGCTATGTTATGACACTGTTGAATTTTCATTGGACCCTGATGTTAATAAACAAAACATATTGACTACTATTCTTTTCGCTACATTTGTTACATTTAAAACTGCTGAAATTGTGGCTATAGCCTCAGAATAAATTCCAAAGCTGAGGAATTGTGATCTATTGCTCCCTTTCCTTGCAAAACCACACGTAAGATAATTATCTTCACAGATCAGATCAGATCAGTCGCTCAGTTGTGTCCGACTCTTTGTGACCCCATGAACTGCAGCACGCCAGGCCTCCCTGTCCATCACCAACTCCAGGAGTTCACCCAGACTCACGTCCATTGAGTCAGTGATGCTATCCAGCCATCTCATCCTCTGTCGTCCCCTTCTCCTCCTGCCCGCAATCCCTCCCAGCATCAGAGTCTTTTCCAATGAGTCAACTCTTCGCATGAGGTGGCCAAAGTACTGGAGTTTCAGCTTTAGCATCATTCCTTCCAAAGAAATCCCAGGGCTGATCTCCTTCAGAATGGACTGGTTGGATCTCCTTGCAGTCCAAGGGACTCTCAAGAGTCTTCTCCAACACCACAGTTCAAAAGCATCAATTCTTCGGTGCTCAGCCTTCTTCACAGTCCAACTCTCATATCCATACATGACCACAGGAAAAACCATAGCCTTGACTAGACGGACTTTTGTTGGCAAAGTAATGTCTCTGCTTTTGAATATGCTATCTAGGTTGGTCATAACTTTCCTTCCAAGGAGTAAGCATCTTTTAATTTCATGGCTGCAATCACCATCTGCAGTGATTTTGGAGCCCCAAAAAATAAAGTCTGACACTGTGTCCACTGTTTCCCCATCTATTTCCCATGAAGTGATGGTACCAGATGCCATGATCTTCGTTTTCTAAATGTTGAGCTTTAAGCCAACTTTTTCACTCTCTACTTTCACTTTCATCAAGAGGCTTTTGAGTTCCTCTTCACTTTCTGCCATAAGGGTGATGTCATCTGCATATCTGAGGTTATTGATATTTCTCCCGGCAAACTTGATTCCAGCTTGTGTTTCTTCCAGTCCAGCGTTTCTCATGATGTACTCTGCATATAGGTTAAATAAACAGGCTGACAATATACAGCCTTGAAGTATTCCTTTTCCTATTTGGAACCCGTCTGTTGTTCCATGTCCAGTTCTAACTGTTGCTTCCTGACCTGCATACAAATTTCTCAAGAGGCAGGTCAGGTGGTCTGATATTCCCATCTCTTTCAGAATTTTCCACAGTTTATTGTGATCCACACAGTCAAAGGCTTTGGCATAGTCAGGAAGGGCGGCAGTGAGGAGACACCCTTCATCCAAGGTAAGGAGCAGCCGCTGCGCTTTGATGGAGCAGCCGTGAAGAGATACCCCACATCCAAGGTAAGAGAAACCCAAGTAAGACAGTAGGTGTTGCAAGAGGGAATCAGAGGGCATCAGAGGGCAAACACACTGAAACCACACTCACAGAAAACTAGTCAATCTAATCACACTAGGACCACAGCCTTGTCTAACTCAATGAAACTAAACCATACCCGTGGGGCAACCCAAGATGGGTGGGTCATGGTGGAGAGGTCTGACAGAATGTGATCCACTGGAGAAGGGAATGGCAAATCACTTCAGTATTCTGGCCTTGAGAACCCCATGAACAGTATGAAAAGGCAAAATGGACAGTCTTATGGACTCTGTGGGAGAGGGAGAGGGTGGGAAGATTTGGGAGAATGGCATTGAAAAAAAAAAAAAAGAAAGTAAACTTAAATTCAAAATGTAAAAAAAAAAAGAAAAGGCAAAATGATAGGATACTGAAAGAGAAACTCCCCAGGTCAGTAAGTGCCCAATATGCTACTGGAGATCAGTGGAGAAATAACTCCAGAAAGAATGAAGGGATGGAGCCAAAGCAAAAAGAATACCCAGCTGTGGATGTGACTGGTGATAGAAGCAAGGTCCGATACTGTAAAGAGCAATATTGCATAGGAACCTGGAATGTCAGGTCCATGAGTCAAGGCAAATTGGAAGTGGTCAAACAAGAGATGGCAAGAGTGAATGTCGACATTCTAGGAATCAGCGAACTGAAATGGACTGGAATGGGTGAATTTAACTCAGATGACCATTATATCTACTACTGTGGACAGGAATCCCTCAGAAGAAATGGAGTAGCCATCATGGTCAACAAAAGAGTCCATAATGCAGTACTTGGATGCAATCTCAAAAACGACAGAATGATCTCTGTTCATTTCCAAGGCAAACCATTCAATATCACAGTAATCCAAGTCTATGCCCCAACCAGTAACGCTGAAGAAGCTGAAGTTGAATGGTTCTATGAAGACCTACAAGACCTTTTAGAACTAACACCCCAAAAAGATGTCCTTTTCATTATAGGGGACTGGAATGCAAAAGTAGGGAGTCAAGAAACGCCTGGAGTAACAGGCAAATTTGACCTTGGAATACGGAATGAAGCAGGGCAAAGACTAATAGAGTTTTGCCAAGAAAATGCACTGGTCATAACAAACACCCTCTTCCAACAACACAAGAGAAGACTCTATACACGGAAATCACCAGATGGTCAACACCAAAATCAGATTGATTCTATTCTTTGCAGCCAAAGATGGAGAAGCTCTATACAATCAGCAAAAACAAGACCAGGAGCTGACTGTGGCTCAGATCATGAAATCCTTATTGCCAAATTCAGACTTAAATTGAAGAAAGTAGAGAAAACCACTAGAGCATTCAGGTATGACCTAAATCAAATCCCTTATGATTATACAGTGGAAGTGAGAAATAGATTTAAGGGCCTATATCTGATAGATAGAGTGCCTTATGAACTATGGAATCAGGGTCGTGACATTATACAGGAGACAGGGATCAAGACCATCCCCATGGAAAAGAAATGCAAAACAGCAAAATGGCTGTCTGGGGAGGCCTTACAAATAGCTGTGAAAAGAAGACAAGCGAAAAGCAAAGGAGCAAAGGAAAGATATAAACATCTGAATGCAGAGTTCCAAAGAATAGCAAGAAGAGATAAGAAAGCCTTCTTCAGCGATCAATGCAAAGGAATAGAGGAAAACAACAGAATGGGAAAGACCAGAGATCTCTTCAAGAAAATCAGAGATACTAAAGGAACATTTCATGCAAAAATGGGCTTGATAAAGGACAGAAATTGTATGGACCTAACAGAAGCAGAAGATATTAAGAAGAGATGGCAAGAATACACAGAAGAACTGTACAAAAAAGATCTTCATGACCCAGATAATCACGATGGTGTGATCACTCATCTAGAGCCAGACATCCTGGAATGTGAAGTCAAGTGGGCCTTAGAAAGCATCACTACGAACAAAGCTAGTGGAGGTGATGGAATTCCAGTTGAGCTATTCCAAATCCTGAAAGATGATGCTGTGAAAGTGCTGCACTCAATATGCGAGCAAATTTGGAAAACTCAGCAGTGGCCACAGGACTGGAAAAGGTCAGTTTTCATTCCAATCCCAAAGAAAGGCAATGCCAAAGAATGCTCAAACTACTGCACAATTATCCTCACAGTAGTACAGTAAATAGTTGGTGAAAATGTATGATTTATTCAAGTCCTTAATCAAAGTACCTCATATTACACAATGTGTGTTTTATTCCACTGTCTGACATGCTTTTCTAGTATGAAACTAATATCCAAAGTATTTCATTTCTTACTTTTGACTCTGTACACTCATTCGTACTGACTGTTATCTGTTACTGCCAATTGCATCCCTTTACAACTGCTGTGCTGTCACTTCAGTCATGTCCGACTCTTTGCGACCCTTTGTACTATAGCTCGCCAGACTCCTCTGTCCATGGGATTCTCCAGGCAAGAATACTGGAGTGGGTTGCTCTGCCCTCCTCCAGAGGATCTTCGTGGCCCAGGGATTGAACCCATGTCTCTTTGTCTCCTGAATTAGCAAACAGCCTCTTTACCATTAGCACCACCTGGAAATGAAAGCACTAGTGTTTGAGCTGAGATTTATAGAATGAGTGAATGAATAAATGATTGAATAGTGATCATCATTGCCTTTATTAGAGAAAGGATGCGTTCATTTCATGGTATATTGTAATGGTTTCAAGGGAATGGAGACTCTTACTATTAAAAGAAACCCAGTTTCTTGCCTGCAAAGATTAAACATTAATTTTTTTGCCAGACTATTAAACATACAATTATGGTTTTTTTTTTTAATGTTTCTGCATCATGTTATGTTCTTGCCTTCATATGATGTCCAACCTGAATTAATGTGACTGGAACAGATGCTAAATTACTGTACCCAAGTCACTTGGGTCCTATTCTACACTTCACTTCATGAGCTGTGCTAGACCAAGAGAACAGTGGCTCTCCAGCTCCAAGTCACACCATATGTCTTCCAATTCATTAGACAGAGGCTTGCGATCAATTTACTGCCCACCTGATCTTACTGTTGCTTACTTAAAACTTACTGTTCCTTAATGGGAAGGAACATACTTGGCAATAAAAATTTAAGTTATAAGAATATGAGTTTTTATATTTAAGGTTTTAATAGAATTAATTTTTTGCTAGTATAGGTCAGGGAATAGATAGTAAGTTTTACTGGCTGAAGTATAAAACTGCAGGAAATCTGTCAGTTGGTTTTGTGCAGTGAGATGAAATTTGAGGTGTTTTTATTTATAAAGTTTATAAAATTCAGACTGGGTGAAAGTCATTTTTGTTATAAATAAAGGTGTGACTTTGAAACTATAATGTGACAGACTACCAGAGTAACAGGAGGAACTACCTTAAAATATTAAAAGGAGACTGGATGCCAGGTTCTCTCTGCATGTTGATGGCTTGGGAGGCAGTCTTCCATGGCTCTGTCCTTCTAACAGTAGTGGTCAAGAAATTCTGTGGTTACTTAATTTGCATTGGTCTTCTAAAGGTATTTTAATTTGCCTTCACAAACTGAACTTCATTCAGAACAGTGAAGCACTGCTGACGACACTGGCAGGCAGGAGTGTGTCCTATTTATACACATGAAAACAGAAACTTTGGCTTGAAACAGTGCAGCAAATTCAGCCTCAGTGTACATCCCCAGGTCTAGGGACACTTGTAAACACTATGATCTGATTTTAGGGCAAAGGGCCACTCTGATTCTTGTGTGAAAACAGAAACGTGCATAGTGCTTTCCATGAAGACTGTTTTGAATGAAATACTCTGCTTCTATCAGTGAGGATACAATAGTTATGCTCCTGGAAAACCAAAAACAAGAATACATCCATAACAATAATTATGAAATAATCAGAAAGTCTTATCATTCATGGAGTGTTAAAGAGGTAAGAATCATTTCCTTCTCATTATGAAGAAAGGATTGAGGATGCGGCATATTTACTTAATTTGCAAACATATTCTGAGATTTGAACCAGCTCTGTGCCAGAAACTGGAGGTGATGAGCAGAGGTATTCTGCTTCTGGTGATGAGAAATTCCCCTCAGTGCTCTTCCCCTATGCTCTACAGGTACTGATTGTTGTTCTTTAGTCACTATTTCATGTCCAACTCTTTGGGACCCCATGGACTGTAGCCCATCAACTCCTCTGTCCATGGGATTTCCCAGTAAGAATACTGGAATGGCTTGTCATTTCCTTCTCCAGAGGATCTTCCTGACCCAGGGATGGAACCCGAGTCCCCTGCATTGACAGGAGAATTCTTTACCATGGAAACACCATAGGAGCACTCAAATCAGATAGATTAAAATGAGAGACTTTGGGGTTAAAAGAATAAAAGCAGAGGTTATAGCTGTGTGACTTTGTGGTGATGAAATGATCAAGCAGACCTAGGTGAGAGGAGAAGCCTGGGGGAGAGGGCAACCAGTTGTCTAGCCTTATAGACGTGTCCTTTTCACTCATCTTTATTCCATGAGGAAAGTGGTAATAAAAAAGAGATAAACAATATATATATTCAGCTCATCTCTCCCATTTGAAGGTAATTAGAATTTATCCCAGATAAGAGAGGACATTGACTGGAATCTCTTAATGTACAAACACAACATTCTGTCTTCAAATATTTTAGATGACTAAATTGTACTTTTATTTTACAATAGAGCCAGAATATAGTTTCCCCATATCTTTATTCCATTAGTGATGAAATATTTTTTAAAAAATTAAAGAAAGGAAAGTAACATATTATTGGATAAAACATTTATTCCTGGGTGCTTGTGCCCTGCATAGCACATGTTATTATTTGGCTAATTTATTTTTAAATATTCTGGGGAAAGTTAGGCCAACCGTTACTATTTGTGCAGTATATGCCTTGCTTTCTCTTGTATTCTGCCAGAATTTTCTTTTTCATTTAATTGCCTTATTTTTAATTTTACCTTCTTGCTCTAGGCTTTGTATTGACTTTGAGTTTTCAATGTTTACACACATTAGGTATTTGTAGACAATTCTCATGTTCCCATTAGTTAGCCAACTGCATGTACATTATTTATTCTTTTAATATTTCCTCTAGAGTAAATAACTCTAGTTCCTTAATTATTCCTGTTGATTTCTTCTGAACTTCCTGCAGCATGTCTCTCTTTTTCCCATAATGAGATCCCCAAACTAAACGCACATTCCTGCTTCAGTCTCTCTGGAATCACGAAGAGGGGACTCTTTTCCTCTGTTCCATACCATAGTTTTTTGCACATGCAGTTCAAGATAACAGTGACCTTCTTCACTTAACAAGTTTCAGTACAAACCTACTCATCATTACCTTCTGGTAATATTTAAAATATTTCAGAAATATCAACTCACTTCCCCTCTTGTGACCACAGGTGTTCAGTGGATTTGGGAAATTATGATCTCTAGTTCTTTGAGGCTAGGGCTTTCAAATTACTGTGCTATTCTGCTTCATGACGATCCAGCAGACTGGAATCAGGTACAGCAGTAACTCCACTTCTGCAGTTTTTCCAGACTTTCACTGCTTCATAATTGATGAAGGGTCAGGAAAGGAATGGGACTGGCAAAATGAATTCTTTTAGAAGAGAATGGGGGTTTAACATATGTGAAAAGACATTGTCTACCCTTTAGTTCATCCTCTAAAGAGACCTGATATGTTATTTCCATGATTTCCTTCCTTCGGTCATTTTCAATTCTGCCTTAATTAATTTCCCTGAAATATCATTTCAGAATGTTAATGTTAAATACTTTTATGTCTTCTCCTTGCTTATGTGACAAAACCCAAGCTGTTAGCTTGGCATTTAAGGCTCTCTCCAAAGAGTTCAGCCTTGTGCCCCACTGTCCCCTTTTAGGAACCTTGACTTTGTGTGTAAATGTGTGTTTGTGTGCCTGTGTGTGTCTAGTGTACAGCTCACCACTTCTACATTTTTGGACAAAAATTCTGCTCATTGTACAGCTTTCTTTTTATAAAGTTTGATCATACTTGCAGAATCTTTCTAGAACTCCCTTATTCTTGTACTTAATGATATTTATTTGACCACATAATTTATATATCGTTTAAGAGATATCTCTTTATATGTCTATGTATCTTCCTTCCAAAATTCCAAACTCTTTGAGCAAAAAGACAATGCTTCTCTTTTGTTGTTATTGTTGTCTTGCTCAAAGTAAAACCGCTCAAAAAACAAACAAAAACAAAAAGAAATGAAGCATGATTTCTCACACTATCCATAATGTTTAAGGGTAATGGAAATACTTGTATTAGTAGGTGTTAAGGGTTCAGCTGGGTCCCTCCCGAATTCATTTGCTGCAGTCCTAAATCCTAATACTTCACAGTACAACCTGATTTGGAAACAGGGTTATTGAAGATACAATTGGTTAAGATGATGTCATACTGGAGTTGGTTGGGTACCTAAGCCAGTGTGACTGATGTCTTCATACAAAGGGGAAATTTGGACAGAAACAAAACACACATGGATGCTAGAAGAGAGGCTCAGAACTTCCCTGGCATCTTCAGAGGGAGCATGGCCCTGTGGGACCTTGATCTTGAACCTACAGTCTCCATGAAATAATATATTTCTGTTGTTCAAGCTACTCAGTTTGTGTGTGTACTCTGTTACAGCAGCCCTACCAAACTGATACAGTGAAAAACTAAGATTACTTTATGAAAATAATGCCCAATTAGAAAACTACCATACATTGCCGTATTTTTTTCTCTATCTAAAAAAAATTGATATTAACTGAGAGACAACCATGTTAAGTTAGTAAAATGATCTTTATGTCTCTTTAGATACAGTGGGTTGTGGATCCTATCCTAAAAGACAAACCCTCTCATTATGACTACAGTAGACAATTTCCTAGGTATATTTTGTGCTTTCATGGCCTTGACTTGTGCATTTTTTTGCCTTTGAGATTCTCCACTCATGTTGACATAGATTTGTTGTGCATGATGAAGTGACAAAATCAATGAAAAAGGCATGTGACTCTTCTGCTTGCAAAAGGACTTTATTTTTGTTGCTTATTGTGGTAACTTAAGCCCTCCAAAGTATTTCTGTGAAGATGTAATTATTTCTTTGATCTGTTTTATTCTATCTGCTGCTTAGAGATTGTGCTTGGAAATAGCACATGGGACATTTTCAAAATTTTTACTCTTATTGAAAAAATTTGTGTGATCATAGATCCTAAAATTGTGCCCTCCCTGTTCTAATCCCCTAACCAGTAAGAAGCTTAAGTTAGTAATTCAACTGAAAGACCTACATCATTGTCTGTGCTTTCCTCTTCCTATAAAAAAAAAAAATCCTAATTTCATCCCACATTCCTCACACTTATCTAGAATCAATAATATTCAAAGCTGAAACTTCTAGTCCTAAAACTATCTATGTAAACAAAACAATGTCAAAACCCTAAGTATACAAAGTTAAAATCAGATTTTAAAACTCATTTCAGTTCAGTTCAGTCGCTCAGTCATGTCTAACTCTTTGTGACCCCGTGAATCGCAGCACGCCAGGCCTCCCTGTCCATCACCAACTCCCGGAGTTCACCCAGACTCACGTCCATCAAGTCAGTGATGCCATCCAGCCATCTCATCCTCTGTCGTCCCCTTCTCCTCCTGCCCCCAATCCCTCCCAGCATCAGAGTCTTTTCCAATGAGTCAAGTCTTCACATGAGGTGGACAAAGTACTGGAGTTTCAGCTTTAGCATCATTCCTTCCAAAGAAATCCCAGGACTGATCTCCTTCAGAATGGACTGGTTGGATCTCCTTGCAGTCACATTAATAGATATGTATTTTGAGGATGTAAGTGACCTGTGGAGAGAGAGTCCTAGGGATGTGGTATTGCCTAGGGTAAAAATAATGAGGGCTCTGATTAAGGTGATAGCTGTTTGGATGGTAAATAAGGAGGGTAAGGTGGTCAAACTGATAGAATCTTGCTATCATTTAACTTGGATTGTAAGAAAGAAAGAGAACTTGTTGATAATTTCAACTTCATTTAATGGTTTGTGAGGCCACTGTCAGAGAAATCCACCAGGAATTCTGTAAGGAATTGCTATTGTTAAGAGAAAAAGAAAATTTATCTTTTCATTATGAAAAGAATTTAAATGTGAGTAGAATAAAAGAAGTTCAATATGAAGAGGTTTCCTAAAATGTTATTATCATTGGCTATGTCCATCCTAAAGGAGATCAGTCCTGGGTGTTCCTTGGAAGGAATGATGCTAAAGCTGAAACTCCAATACTTTGGCCACCTCATGCGAAGAGTTGACTCATTGGAAAAGACCTTGATGCTGGGAGGGATTGGGGGCAGGAAGAGAAGGGGACAACAGAGGATGAGATGGCTGGATGGCATCACCGACTCGATGGACGTGAGTTTGGGTGAACTCTGGGAGTTGGTTATGGACAGGGAGGCCTGGCGTGCTGTGATTCATGAGGTCGCAAAGAGTCAGACACGACTGAGCAACTGAACTGAACTGATGTACTTTGAAAGAAAATACTGTCCAAATACAGCTAAACATAAAAGTATAGGGGAAAAGAAAAATTTCAATACAAAAAAGAAAACTATTAATAATTAAATTAGTTAATTTATAATAAAATTTCAAGATGCCTTATACATAGTGGGAATAACCTGTGCTGCTGATATTCTACTATTCCTTTAAATTGACTGCCCACTGAGAGAGATCTTGCCTTGAATATTTTAACCATTCTTGAACCATTTTTATTATTTCATTATTGGATTCATTACTCAAAATTAATAATCTGAAAAAATTAATAATCTGGCTTTAGTCAACTATATACTACAACTGGTATGCAGTTGTAGATCTAGTGATCCCAGGTTAATATTTTGCATTCTGCTTTTGGATAAAAATGTGTTTTTTTTTGCTGGGTATGACACTAAACACATGAGTTTTCGATGACTTTTTATGAGGAAAGGGTAGCAGACTGTAATTGTAGATTTTTCATTTTTTTCTGTGATCCCCAAGGATCCACTAATAAAATGGATTTTTGCCAGTCTCAAATCAAGAAGATATAAAATTGAAAGAAAAATACTTAAAGAATCAAAGTAAGACACAAAAACCATAAATTAAAAAGTATTTTAAAAAGCAGTTTATACAAATAGCTATTATAGAAATAAAACAGAGTTTTTTAAATTCTGTACTAGGCGTGCTGTGTGACTAACTTACTAAATATAACAAACATACAAGTTAGGTACTATTATTTTTACTTTAAGTTAGAAAACAGAGGTTTTGAGAAGTAGAGCAGTTGGCCCAAGATCACATATTAATAAAGAGTAGAGCTGCCTTTAAATTTTTATTGTTTTCTTTCTCCAGCTTACGTGTGTTTTCTTTATAGTCTGACACATGTCTACAAATATATAAGCACAGAAGATTACAGGAACTACATAAAGGCCTTTACCTTGGTCTCTTTTGTTCTTTTGAAAATAATTTCACTGAAGATTAGAAATGAGTAATAAAAACCTTACCTTTTGCTTCATTGGAACTGGTGTGTGTATTTGTAAAACAAAACTTTTTCTTAAAATTGAACTCAAGAGATAGGAAAGTAGATCAAAATCTATAGCTCAACATCTAGCACGTTTTATTATTTTTTTTGTCAAAAATTGAAAAATGATATCACTAAATCTTTATATTGTTATGTCTGGGTACACACAAAGATAGTAAGGATGATGTAATAGCTGATAGTGTTTATTTTTATACTCTTGATACTGGTTCGTCTGTCATGTGTTACAAAATCTTTCCTAATCTAATGCTTGTCTTCCAACATTGTGTATAGTGTCTTTTGGCCAGGGGTACAAAAATAAATTCTATAATATATCTAAATTTTTATATGTAAGAATTTAATTCATCTGGTATTCTTTTTGCTGAATGTTGTGAAGTAGATATTTACTGATCTTTTATATGGATTTAACTGGAAATGCCTAACTCTTATAGCTTAATAATAATATTGACTTTATACAGAGTAACTGATAATTAGACTTTTCATTCATAATAAGGGATGCCAGAAAACTATGAAATTGTAACTTTAAAATGCTGAGATAAATTGCTGTCAACTTAAAATTTTATGATCCACCAGAGTGTCATTAAAGAGGGAAAGCAAAATTAAAACTACCAAATATTAAGATATGTAAACAGATAAGCCACATCTACAAAAAAAGACAAAAATAAAATCTGTTAAAAATGTTTTCAATGAGTAAAGAAAAAGGTGAAAAAAGTAGACAAGCTGTGGCTAATGGAATAGTGAGCACAAACATTAATAAAATTTGCTGTTTAGATTTAATCCACTCCCTAATTAAAAAAAAAAACTAACGAATTTTGTAAAAGCAAAGAGATAAATTTTAAAGAATTACAAAATGTTTACCAAAAATCAGACTTGAGGGAGAGTGTGTTTAAGAATAGTGAAAATATGTCCTTGTCATAGCCTAAAAGAGATTAGGATTACTAATACTGTCGATTTTAGAAAGTCTGTGCGACCCCATAGATGGCAGCCCACCAGGCTCCCCCGTCCCTGGGAGTCTCCAGGCAAGAACACTGGAGTGGGTTGCCATTTCCTTCTCCAATGCATGAAAGTGAAAAGTGAAAGTGAGGTCGCTCAGTCGTGTCCAATTCTTAGCGACCCCATGGACTGCAGTCTACCAGGCTCCTCCGTCCATGGGATTTTCCAGGCAAGAGTACTGGAGTGGGGTGCCATTGCCTTCTCCATTAATTATAGCAGGAAATTTTTATGCAGCTCTGTCAGAAACTCACTGACCAAACAGAGATAAGTATACATTTTTATATTATCTGTAAAAATATAATAAGGTCATAAGTAATTTGTAGATACTTTGGGCAACAATATTAAAAAAATTTGAGCTGATAGCTGTGATAGAAATATGCTTTTCCAAAATAGAAAATTCATATTTTTTGCCAGACTTTTAGAACATTTACTAAAATTTACCAGGTACTAGTTTGCAAAGAAGTTTTAGAGTTTAAACAATTTTTATCAAACATACCATATTCTTTAATAATGCAATTAAATTAAAAATCAACATTGAAAAGGTTGACCTTTTCTTACTGTTAGGAGAGTTTATAATGAAGTCCTGAATAATTAATAGATTATTCAAAAAATCATAATAGGGATGAAAAAATAATTATGGCGTTTTGTAATTGAGGCAATTGAAAGTAATCAATATGTGCATTTAATCCTGTGTCCCACAGTTACAGCGTGTGTTCATGAACAGTTGCTTCCATCTTGTCTGACTCTTTGTGACCCAAAGGACTGTAGCCAGCCAGGATCCTCATTCCATGGGATTTTCCAGGCCAGAATACTGGAGCGGGTTTCTGTGTCCTCCTCAAGGGGATCTTCCCAACCCAGAGATCAAACCCATGTCTTCTGCATTACAGGTGGATTCTTTACTGCTGAACTTACTGGGAAAGCCCATTTAAAACAGTACCTTTATGTTAACTGACATCCTCAAATACTTTTGTTAAAAATATAAAAACTAATGAAAATAAATAATATCCATACCCACCCAAAGAAGCAAGAAGAAGTTACACCAAAGTGAACATAAACCTCTAGTAAGAGTGGAAATAATAAAAGCAATATTTAATAAAGTATTAAATAATATAGAGAATAAAAAGATGTACAGTGGTCCAAATCCCAGGAAATAAAAACAGTACAAAAAGCATGTAATCCAAATAGCATGCCAGTGTAAGATGTGGAAAAAAAAATTGGAATGAGTTTGAAAACAGTTAAATGCAAGAGTCTTCAAGTACCTTAATGAATAATATTCTCAAAGGCAAATCCACCCTCAAATGGCTGTTTCCAGTAATGATCCTAGTGAAATCTAAATCATTTGCATTCTATATAGAAACATTTTGTTTCAGCAGAACTAGAAATGGCATGTTTTATTAAACAGATGGATTCTAGAACTAGAACAGCCAGGGTAGATGCCTTGTTCCATGAGGTGCTAGTTCAGCAACCTAGGAAAATTTACCCTAAGACTCATCTACAAAATACAGAGAATAATGATATTATATAATCCATGTAGACCACACATGGCATGGTTTTTAGTACAGAAATAAGCAAAGATTAAATATTATAACTGTCCTCCCCCCCTCATTTTTAGAGTAGAGAATAGAAATATATGATGCGGTTACAGGAATAAAGATTATACTTCTTCCTCCATGGCAACTTAAAAAAGGGCTTCCCTGGTGGCTCAGATGGTAAAGAATCTGCCTGCAATGTAGAAGACCTGGATTCGATCCCTGAGTTGGAAAGATCCTCTGGAGAAGAGAATGGCAACCCATTCCAGTATTCTTTTTTTTTTTAATTAATTAATTCTAATTGGATACCTGGAGAATTCCACGGACAGAGGAACCTGGTGGGCTTCAGTCCGTGGGATTGCAGAGTCAGATATGAGTGAGTAACTAACACTTCACTTTCAACTTAGAAAATTTCTCTGACTTTATGTTTATTGGTCAGATAGAAACTAAAAGTCCTAGGAAGGATGGTTTCAGTTTATATAAGTGAGAAAGAGGAGAGGGAGGAGAGAAAAGGGGGGTGGGGAGAGGAGGGAGAGAAAGAGGAGGAAGAAAGAGATGAACAGGAGAATATGAATTATGTATGTGTAGTTTTGTGCCTGAGTGTATGGTATATATGTACACACTTTGGAAATACTGTATTCTCAATTAAGGAAGATGTGTCACATCTCAGAGTCAAAAGGGTGAGCACTGTGGAACTTGGCACAGTGCTTGACATATAGGAAACATTAAATTAGTATCGTTGGACCTGAGTTGAAGTGATAGGAATATTCAGGTTGCTAAGTTTGTTATCAAAGAGTATACAAAATAATTGACAAAAAGCAAACCTAAAAAATGGACATAATTTCAGAAACCAATAAATTAAATAGAACTGTGTGTATATCTGCAGATTGGTGATATTTCCTTTTCAGGAAAGCATGCTAAAGAAGTGAGAGCAAGGCTATTTTAAGGCTTTGCAAAAACTTGATCTAGTGTTATCTCTTGTCATTGCCCCTTTTCACATTTCTTTATATGCATAAACACAGGGTTCCTCCTTTTGTAGGAGAGAAAAAACTATGCTAAAATTGATCAGAATGTTCATTTCAACATTTGTAAGATTTGCCTTTAATTAGTTGAAGATAGTGAGAGGCTCCTAATGTGACATTAGTGGGAGGTGACTATGACTGAGGGCAATTTTTGGCCCCAAGATATTTCTAACAAGTATTGCAATATTTCTAAAATGTCATATATCCTATATATAGTGAATGAGTTTTAATTTAAGGTTCTTTTAAAAGTTAAGAATAAAGAGAGCATAAGTCAAAGGAGTAAATCTTGGTTGAGTATGCAGATATTGGCAAGTGTTAAGCATGGAATCAGTCATTATGTTAATGAAGAGTTCCCTGTCCTCTACCTGTCAAGTATCCCTATCTGAGCTAAGAGACAGGTCTTGGAAACTTTATAAAATAGTCTGATTCTTTAAGAAGTGTCAGCTAATCCAGCGCTGAAGAGAGAACCACAGTGAATTTTCTATTTATTTTTAAACTTCGCTACTCCTAAAATGTAGTCACAAAACAATATTTTAAAACAGAAAAGATTAAATGTTTATTAGTTTTGATCTATAAAGATGATTGCTATTAGAGTTTCTTAAACTTCACTTGAGGCTTCCCTGGTGGCTCAGAGGGTAAAGCGTCTGCCTGCAATGCAGGAGACGGGGGTTCAATTCCTGGGTCGGGAAGATCCCCTGAAGAAGGAAATGGCATCCCACTCCAGTACTCTTGCCTGGAAAATCCCATAGACTCAGAAGCCTGGTAGGCTACAGTCCATGGGGTCACAAAGAGTTGGACACGACTGAGCAACTTCACTTCACTTCACTTCAAACTTCACTTGACATTAGAATTCTCTTTGAATAAATGTTGAAATGTAGAGTCTTACATACCAGGTCTAGGATTCAGGCACTGGAATGGGGACTGAAAATCTGTATTTTAAGATATATTGGATTGGCCAAAAAGTTCATTTGGGTTTTCATACCATCTTATGGGAAAACCTGAACAAACTTTTTGGCCAACCCCATAGATTATTCTAGAAAAACTTAGGTGGTGTGTTAATTTGCTAGGGATATTATAACAAAATAACACAGTCCATGTGGCTCAAGTAACAGAATTTTATTTTCTTCTAGTCCTGGAGGCTGGAAGTCCAAGAGCCAAGTGTCAGCAGGTTTGTGTTTCTTGTGAGGTCTCTCTCCTTGCTGTGTCCTCCCATCATTTCTCTTTGTGTGTGCATGTTTGATGTCTCTGAGATATTGAGGCTTAGACATCAGCATATAAATTTGGGACACAATTCAGCCCATAGCAGGTGGTATAAGAGAAAACACTCTAGAAAGCATCTCGATAATATTCTGCTTTAATATCCTAAATATATTATTGAGAATTCATTCTCTCCTAGAATGTTTTCTGAGAAATCTCTGGCTACTGATTAACTATTGTTGAAAACTTGCAAAAAGAAAATAGGAATTGGGTTGTTCTACTGCTGTTTAAAACGTAAATGTTTAGGTTTATGTCTGAGGCATGGTATTCTCTCCAGCCCTCCCCTAATCAAAGTTAATGAAATAAAAATTCCCTTATGCACACTGGGAAGTCCAATGAAAAGAGGAACCCCGGTCCAGGCTATTGATATGTAGGTTAAACCTATTTATCTTTTTCTGCACAAATACCACGGGAAGGGGGAGATCAAATTTGTCTTATGCACGAATTGTATTTCTAGGTTTTATGTAAAAAATTCTTTTGGAAAGTGCTTTTATCATTGACAGTGCTGCAGTATCAACTTATTAGAAAATTTAGAATCACATTTATGAATTTGGCCATGACTTTCACTTGATAATTTGTCTGTGAGCTGTCCTTTCATTATAGGGCATAAGAGTAGACTTTGCCACCATGTGATAGCAAATGCTTTCCAGATATTGTCAACAGAAGGTGACAATAAGTCCTTCCCATATCCTGTTAGTAGAGTTCTCCAGAACGGATTCTCTCACCAGCAGGGACAAAAAAACTCACCCACTAAAGGAACCTCTTAAGTGGGCAGCATGGAGTACTTCACAGGGCAAATATTTCTTGTTATTCAGAAGAGTGATAGGGATCTTTAATACATGAAATTCTTGTAGTTCACTGTAAATTGTGATTTATGTTATAATAACCATTGAATAAGTTCACAACTAAAACTAATTTGTTGTGCAAAAACGTATAAGCACAAGTGATATAAATTTATATTTATTGTTGTTGTTGTTCAGCTGCTCAGTCGTGTCTGACTCTTTTTGACCCCACAGACTGCAGTACACCAGGCTTTCCTGTCCTTCACTATCTACCAGAGTATACTAAAACTTACAACCATTGAGTCAATGATGCCATCCAACCATCTCATCCTCTGTCACCCCCTTCTCCTCCTGCCCTCAATCTTCCCCAGCATCAGGGGCTTTTCCAGTGAGTCAGCTCTTGGCATTAGGTGGCCAAAGTGTTGGAGCCTCAGCTTCAGCATCAGTCCTTCCAATGACTGTTCAGAGTTGATTTGCTTTAGGATTGACTCGTTTGATTTTGTTGTCCAAGGGACTCTCAAGAGTCTTCTCCAGCCCCACAGTTCAAAAGGATCAGGTCTTCAGCTCTCAGCCTTTATGGTCCAGCTCTCACATCTGTACATGACTACCGGGAAAACCATAGCTTTGATTTGTTGAAGGCTTTCCTCTGATACTGTATCAATTTCTATACTTTGGTTGAGTGTTAAATACTTCTGTGAGCAACATAGTAGTGAAATGAAGAATGAAGTCATGTCAAAATAATTCAGGGGAATATTTATTTCCCATGTAATAACCAGAGTATTTAAGCAGAATTCATATTTTCTCCCCATACACCATAAAGATAACTATGTATTTTTTCACATTATAAAACAAATGTATGTTTTGTTAGAAGACAGCTTTCCAAAAACATCTGCTAACAAGGATCATTGTTATTATTTTTGTGTATGTTTGTCAGTTTTTATGAAGGTGTTTTTCTTCTCTTTTCAATTTTTGTTACAAATTGGCTACAAAATTGCATTCACATCGTAGTTGACTTTGCATATGTAAAACCAAGTTTACACCTAATTCAACACCTCCATCAGGGAGTATTACTTAAAGGGAAAGGTCAACGTTATATATTTTATAAGCTTTTAAATGTCAGAAATTTGTCTTCTGCATCTTGTTACATTTGATAATTGGGAATGACAATAATTGAAATCAGAAACAAATGTTTTTTCTACACCAGGAAAAGAAAATAAGTAGAATTATTTGATTTGACAATGACTAAAATGTTCTAGTTTTCCTCTATTTCTTTGCATTGATCACTGAGGAAGGCTTTCTTATCTCTCCTTGCTATGCTTTGGAACTCTGCATTCAGATGCTTATATCTTTCCTTTTCTCCTTTGCTTTTAGCTTGTATTCTTTTCACAGCTATTTGTAAGGCCTCCTCAGACACCCATTTTGCTTTTTTTGCATTTCTTTTTCATGTGATGGTCTTGATCCCTGTCTCCTATACAATGTCACGAACCTCTGTCCATAGTTCATCAGGCACTCTATCAGATCTAGTCCCTTAAATCTATTTCTCACTTCCACTGTATAAGGGATTTGATTTAGGTCATACCTGAATGGTCTAGTGGTTTTCCCTACTTTCTTCAATTTAAGTCTGAATTTGGCAATAAGGAGTTCATGACCTGAGTCACAGTCAGCTCCTGGTCTTGTTTTTGCTGACTGTATAGAGCTTCTCCATCTTTGGCTGCAAAGAATATAATCAATCTGATTTTGGTGTTGACCATCTGGTGGTGTCCATGTGTAGAGTCTTCTCTTGTGTTGTTGGAAGAGGGTGTTTGTATGGATGTGAGAGTTGGACTGTGATGAAAGCTGAGTGCCAAAGAACTGATGCTTTTGAACTGTGGTGTTGGAGAAGACTCTTGAGAGTCCCTTGGACTGCAAGGAGATCCAACCAGTCCACTCTAATGGAGATCAGTCCTGGGTGTTCATTGGAAGGACTGATGCTAAAGCTGAAACTCCAATACTTTGGCCACCTCATGCGAAGAGTTGACTCATTGGAAAAGACTCTGATGCTGGGAGGGATGGGGGGCAGGAAGAGAAGGGGACAACAGAGGATGAGATGGCTGGATGGCATCACCAACTCGATGGACATGAGTTTGAGTGAACTCTGGGAGTTGGTGATGGACAGGGAGGCCTGGCATGCTGTGATTCATGGGGTCGCAAAGAGTCGGACACGACTGAGTGTGAACGGAACTGAACTGAAAATTTTCTAAATAAAATTTATGGATTTCTAATCATCCTATCTGTATTTCATGCTTTCTATTTTTTTTTGTAGTGATCTTTTTCTTTCCATATTTTCCTCTATCACTTTTCTCTTTCTGATCTCCTGTTACTGTGTTCTTTTTAAAAATTTCTTTCCCATTCCTCTGGTATTCTTAAGACATGTGCTCAGTGACTGGAATTTAATGGATATTCAGTCACTGGATGTTTTCTCTAGCTAAAGAAACAACATCAAAATATTTTACATGGTGCTAAACTATGATATGAATTTAAATTCAGAAATACAGTGCTAGATCTGGGTGAAAATCTAGTAATTTTTTAATCAGAATAAGGAAATAGGTTTATTTCCAAGATTCCTCTGTAACTGACTGATGGGGGCCCTGTTTGTTACTAAGTTTGCATTTTTTCAATTACTCTGCATTCTCTAGGTAGGGGAGTTCATCAACCCCATTGATTTAGACGTCAGCAACTTCATCTGCTCCTTTTGCTCATTCTCTGAAATCTTAAGACTAATGTCTAAATATGGCTTCTTGATCCCTGAGCCCATCACCTTTCTTATATGCTCCCCTCAAAGTATTTCTTTCAGGTAAATTTATCTAATCACAATTTACCCTGTTGCTTTAAAGTAAAAGTCAGAGAGTCACTCTTAACATCTTTCTCTCTCCTTTACCCTTCATATCCAAGCTACCAGAAAGTCCTTTTTATATCACTCAGGCAGGCTTTAGGTTTTTTCCAGAGGAAACTTGTTTCACATGTAGCTGTAGATGCAGTGTGTCTGGAGGAGGTAAATTCAGGATCTTTCTATATTGCCATCTTGAACTCAATCAGAAAATCCTTTTTTTGTTTGTTTTTATGAAATATTTAATGTTTTAGAACAATCTTAGGTTCACAGAAAAATTGAGAAGAAACAGAAACTTCTGCTGTCATGATTGTATTGAATCCTCCATTGCCGACATCTCCTACTGCTGCTGCTGCTGCTGCTAAGTTGCTTTAGTCATGTCTGACTCTGTGCGACCCCATAGACGGCAGCCCACCAGGCTCCCCCATCCCTGGGATTCTCCAGGCAAGAATACTGGAGTGGGTTGCCATTTCTTTCTCCAATGCATGAAAGTGAAAAGTGAAAGTGAGGTCGTTCTGTCGTGCCCGACTCTTAGCAACCCCATGGACTGCAGCCTTCCAGGCTCCTCCGTCCATGGGGTTTTCCAGGCAAGAGTACTGGAGTGGGGTGCCATTGCCTTCTCCGACGTCTCCTACTAGTGTGGTTAAATTGTTATAACTGGTTAACCTACATGGACACGTCATAATCACCCTAAGATTATAGCTTTCATTACAATTCACTCTTGGTGCTGTACATTTTATGGGCTTGGACAAACGTATAATGACATATATCCACTATTACATTATACAGAGTGGTTTCATTGCCCTTAAGATTCTCTCTGCTCTGCCAATTTTATCCCTCCCTGACTCCCAACTCCTGGCATCCACTGACTGTTTTACTGTCTTTATAGCTGTATCTTTTCTAAAATTTTATATATTTGGAATCATATGATATGTAATTCTTTTCAGATTGGCTTTTTTTCACTTAGTAATAGGCATTTAAGGTTTTTCTATGTCTTTTATTGGTTTGGTGCATGTGTGTGTGCTAAGTTGCTTCAGTCGTGTCCAATTCTTTGTGATCCTATGGACTGTAACCCCCCAGGCTCTTCTGTCCATGGAATTCTCCAGGCAAGAATACTGGAGTAGGTTGCTATGTCCTTCTCCAGGGGATCTTCCTGACCCAGGGATTGAACCTGCATCCCTTATGTCTCCTGCATTGGCAGGCAAGTTCTTTACCACTAGCGCCATCTGGGAAGCCATCTCTTTTAAGCACTGAATAATATTCCACTGTCTGGTTACACTGCAGTTCTTTTATCCATTCACTTACTGAAAGATATCTTGGTTGCTTCTAAGTTTTGATAATTATGAATAAAGCTTCTATAAATATCCCTGTACAGGTTTTCTATTAGACATAAATTTTCAACTCCTTTGGGTAAATACCAACCTCTGCAATTGCTGAATCATTTGGAAGAACATACTTACTTTCGTAATAAGCCGCCAACTGTCTTCTAAAGTGGCTGTACCATTTTGTATTCCCTCCAGCAATGAATTCCCTCCAGCAATGTTGCTTCACATCTTTGTCAGTATTTGGTGTTAGTGTTTCAGATTTTGACCATTCTAATAGGTGTGGAATGATATCTCATTGCTGTTTTTTTTTTTAAATTTGCATTTCCTGGTGATATATGATGTGCAGTATCTTTTCAGGTGCTTATATCCCACCTGTCTATCTTCTTTGGTAGGGTATATGTTAACATCTTTGGCCCACATTTTTATTTGAGTAGTTTGTTTTCTTATTGTTGAGTTTTGCGTTTTCAAAGTATATTATATTTTCGGTAATAGTTCTTTATCAGATATGTCTTTTGCAAATATTTTCTCCAATGTCATCTCAAGTTCTTAATTTTGATGAAATCCAATGTTTCAATGTTTCCTTTCATAGGTCATGCCACTGGTTTTACATTTAAAAAATCATTTCTGTACCAAATTTATTCAGATTTTCCTAAGTTATCTTCAAGGATTTTAATAGCTATGCACTTATATTTAGATCTATGATCCATTTTGAGTCAATTTTTGTGAAGCATGTAAAGTCAGTCTAGATTCAGTTCTTTACACGAAGATGTCTGTTTCACTGTCATTTGTTGAAAAGGTGAGCTTTTCTCCAATGTATTGTCTTTTTTTTTTTGTCAAAAATCAGTTGACTACATGCATGTAAGTCTATTTCTGGGCTCTCTATTCTCTTCCATTAATCTATGCATCTATTATTTCACTAATACCATAGTGTCTTCATTATTATAGGTTTATAGTATGTCTTGTGGAGAAGGCAATGGCACCGCACTCCAGTACTCTTGCCTGGAAAATCCCATGGATGGAGGAGCCTGGTAGGCTGAAGTCCATGGGGTCGGGAAGAGTCAGACACAACTGAGCGACTTCACTTTCCCTTTTCACTTTCATGCATTGGAGAAGGAAATGGCAACCCACTCCAGTGTTCTTGCCTAGAGAATCCCAGGGATGGACGGCGGAACCTGGTGGGCTGCCATCTAAGGGGTTGCACAGAATCGGACACGACTGAAGCGACTTAGCAGCAGCAGCAGCATGTCTTGAAGCCAGGTAGTATCAGTCCTCCAACTTTCTTCTTCTTCAATATTGTACTGGCTCTTATGAATATTTTTCTTTTTTATATAAACTTTAGAATCATTTCCTGTTATGAACAACATAACCTTCAGGGATTTTTTTAATTGAAATTTCATTAAATCTATAGATCAAGTTGGAAAGAACTGACATCTTGACAATATTGGCTTTCTTATCTATGAACATGCTTCCCAGATGGCCTAGTGGATAAAGAATCTGCCTGCAGTGCAGGTGACATAGGAGACACAGGTTCAGTCTGTGGGCTGGGAAGATTCCCTGGAGGAGGAAATGGCAACCCAATCCAGCTTCTTGCCTAAAAAATATCAAGGACAGAGGAGTTGGCAGGCTACCGTCCATGGGATCACAAAGAGTTGGACATAACTGAGTGACTAAATACACACAGACATCCATGAACATGGACTGTCTCTCCATTTATTTAGTCCTCTTTTGATTTTATTTATCAGTTTTATAGTTTTTTAATACAGATTTATATTTTATCATATTTATAAAAATTATCTCACTTTTGAAGGGTGTTTATGTAAATGGTACTATATGTTTAATGTCAAGTTCCACTTACTAATTGCTGATATATAAGAAAGCAATTGACCTTTGCATATTAACCTTGTATTCTGCAACCTTGCTAATAATCGCTCATTAGTTCTGTTACGTTCTTTTTTTGGTTCTTTTATATTTTGTACTTAGGTCGTTTCCTGACTGACATAATTTCTCATAGTTTGGGGAGTATTTTTTGTAAATTATTTCAGATTTTCAATGTAGTCAATCATGTCATCTGCAAACAAAGAGAGGTTTATTTTTTCATTCTCAGCTTATGTATATTTTATCTCCTCTCCGTGTCTTAGTGTATTAGCTGAACCTTCTATTGTTGAAATAAGTGGTGAGAGGAGACATTCTCCTAGGGAGAAAAGCTTTGAGTTTCTCACCATTAGGTATGATGTTAGCAGTAGGTTTTTTGGTAGATATTCTTCATCAAGTTGAGGAACTTCTCTGTTCCTAGTTTCCTAAGAGTTTTTATCATGAATGAGTGTTGGATGTTTTCAAATGTTTTTGTATCTATTGATATGATCATGTGATTTTCCTTCTTTAGCTTGTTGTGGGATGGACCCAAGTGGCTCAGTGGTGAAGAATCCGCCTGCCAATGCAGGAGACACAGGAGACATGGATTCGATCCCTGGGTTGGGAAGATCCCCTGGAGAAGGAAATGGAAACCCACTCCAGTATTCTTGCCTGGAGAATCCCATGGACAAAGGAGCTTGGCAGGGTACAGTCCATGGGGTTGCCAAGAGTCAGACACGGCTGAGCAACTGAACATGCATGTATTACTCTGACTAATTTTTGAATGCTGAACCAGCCTTGCGTGTTAGCGTTGTGTATTTTCTCCATCCATTTTTTTTCAAATCAGTATGTACTTTATATTCAAAATGAATTTCTTGTAGACAACAGACACTTGGGTCTTGTTTCTTGATCATCGCTGGCAATCTCTTTTAATTTATGCATTTAAATCACTATATTCAATGTGCTGTTCATATAGTTTCATATCTATCATATTCATGACTGTTTTTTGTTTATTGCACTTGTCTTTGTTCCTCTTTTTGTTTTCCACTCTTTTTCTGCCTTTTATTATTTCAAGTGAGCATCTTATATAATTCCATTTTCTCCCCTTTCTTAGCATACAGATTGTATGTTTTCACTTTTTAAAACACTTTCCTAGAGTTTGCAACAGATATTTGTAAGTAATCCAAGTTCACTCTCAAACAACACTATACAATTTTATGAATGTTATGTACTTTATATTAACAAAGTAATTTGAGTTTCTCCCACTTCTTGTATGATTGTTGTGATTTATCTTACTTATATACAAGCATGCACAAGTGTGTATATTATATTTCACAAGTACAGAATTCTAGGTTGGTAAGGGTTTTCTCACAATAGGGCTTCACTAGTAACTCAGCTGGTAAAGAATCCCCCTGCAATGCAGGAGACCCTGGTTTGATTCCTGGGTCTGGAAGATCCCCTGGAGAAGGGAACCGCTATCCACTCCAGTATTCTGGCCTGGAGAATTCCATGGACTACAGTCCATGGGGTCACACACAAGGAATCAGAAACGAAGAGCTACTTCCACTTTCACTTTTTCACAATACTTTAAAAAATATTTCACTCTACTCTTCTGCTGCTTGGTGGTTTCTCAGGAGAAGTTGGATGTAGCTCTTGCCTTTATTCTTGTATTAAGTAAGTATGATATTTTTTCCCTTTGACTTTTTTCAGGATTTTCTTATCACTGATTTTTAGTAGTTTGAAAATGATATTTCTAAGTATAGTTTTTATTAATTATTATTATTATTGTTGCCATTTATCCTATTTAATATTCTCTGAATTTCCTGGATCTGTGGTTCTGAAATTAATTTGGGGAATTTCTCAATCATAATTTATTTAAATATATCTTCTGTTCCTTTCTCTCTTTCTTCTTCTCCTGGTGTTCCCATTGTGTTACACTTTTTGTAGTTGTCTCACAGTCCTTGGATATTTTATTCTTTTCTTAGTCTTTGTTCCCTTTGCTCTTCAGTTTTCAACATTTCTATTTGTATATCCTCAAGCTCAGAGATTGATCTTATCCTTGTCCATGTCCAGCATATTAGTAAGCTTATCAAAGGTATTCTTTATTTCTTTTACAGCATTTTTTATCTTTTTGATGGTTTCCTTATGGTTTACATCTCTCTGTTTATCTTTTTCTTCTGTTCTTACATGCCATCCGTCTACTTTATCCATGGAGACCCTTAGCATGTTACTCATCATTTGTTTTATTTCCAACCTGATACCTACAAAATCTCTGCCTGTCTGGTTCTGATGCTTATTCTTCTCTTCACATTGAATTTTTTGCCTTTTGGCATGCTTTGTAATTTTTATTGGTAACTGAACATAGTGCACCTGGTAAAAGGAACTGTTTTATATATTCTTTTACTTGTTGTTGTTCAGTTGCTCAGTCATGTCCAACTCTTTGCAACCCCATGGACCACAGCATGCCAGGCTTCCCTGTCCTTCACCATTTCCTGGAGTTTGCTCAAACTCATGTCCATTGAGTCAGTGATGTCATCCAACCATCTCATCCTCTGTCATCCTTTCTCCTGCCTTTCCCAATGAGATGGCTCTTCACATCAGGTGGCCAAAGTATTGGAGCTTTAGCTTCAGCATCAGTCCTTCCAGTGAACATTCAATGTCACTTTCCTTTAGGATTGACTGGTTGGATCTTCTTGCAGTCCAAGGGACTCTCAAGAGTCTTCTCCAACACCACAGTTTGAAGGCATAAGTTCTTTGTCCCTCAGCCTTCTCTATGGTCCACCTCTCACATCCATATATATTGTTGTTTTTGTTCAATCACTCAGTCATGTCCAACTCTTTGTGACCCCATGTATTGTAGCACACCAGGCTTCCCTGTCCTTCACCATCTCCGGGAGCTTGTCCAAACTCATGTCCATTGAGTTGGTGATGCCATCCAACCATCTTATCCTCTGTCAATCCCTTCTCCTCCTGCCTTCAATCTTTCCCAACATCAGGGTCTTTTCTAATGAGTTGGCTCTTTGCATCAGGTGACCAAAGTATTGGAGCTTCATGACTACTGGAAAAGCTATAACTTTGACCATACAGATACTTGTCAGCAAAATAATGTCTCTGCTTTTTAACATGCTGTCTAGGTTTGTCACAGCAGTTCTTCCAAGGAGCAAGCGTCTTTTAATTTCATGCCTTCAGTCACTGTCTGCAGTGATTTTGGAACCCAAGAAAATAAAGTCTGTCACTGTTTCCACTGTTTCCCCATCTATTTGCCATGAAGTGATGGGACTGGATGCCATGATCTTTGTTTTCTGAATGTTGAGTTTTAAGCCAGCTTTTTCACTCTCCTCTTTCACTTTCATTAAGAGGCTCTTTAGTTCCTCTTCACTTTCTGCAATAAGGGTGGTGTCATCTGCATATCTGAGGTTATTGATATTTCTCCCACTAATCTTGATTCCTGCTTTTACTAATGTTGTGGTACAGTGTTGGGGGAAGGGAAGATATTCTATGTTCCTTAGATTAGATCTCAGACTTTAGTGAGCCCATGCCTTTGAACTGTGAACTTCACAAGTGTTTTCCAGTCTTTTTCCTCTCCTTTTGTAGGTGGGACAAAATGGTTAGAGTGGGTTGAAGTTGGGTACTTTCTTTCCCCCAGGTTACTTAGGTGTGATGGTGTCCCAGGAGGTTAAGGCTTTGGTTAAATAGTTTCTCCTGAGGGCAAGCCTTGTTCAGAAGAATAGTATGGTAGATTGTATTTTAAAATGTTTTTCTCCTTCTCTCTGCCAGAAACATGAGGGGGATTTTCTCTGATATTTACTATGGGAACTTAAAGTCTGCTTCACAAAGGTAAATCTCATGGTAGTGTGAGGTTTCCTCCTATGATGAGGTCTTCCTGGAGCTTTTAAGTCTCAGAGTTGTCCACACTCAGCCTCCAGCAATTCATCAATTACAGTTTAGGTTCTTCTGTGCTGGCCCTGCTGTTTGTGGAGGTTTCCACTCATGAGTCTGCTTTAATAAACCATGACTCCCTATGTTTTCCTGCCTGTCCTGAATCTTAGGGGCAGCTGTTTTTCCTGCCTTACCTTCTCTTACAGATCCAAAGAGTTGACGTTTTTTCAATCTGTTCAACTTTTTACTTGTTAAGATGGAATGGTGATATCCAAGCTCCTTATATGCAGAAATAGAAACTGGCCCTTGAATATCTTTTTAAAAGGTAATTGCCAGTCTTATTTTACACCCCCAAGTATATCCTGAGTCCATTCACTTACTTTCTTTTTCTACTGTCATGAATTTGGATTAGGCCACCATCATCTACTTCCTGGACTAGTACTATGGCTTCCTAATTGGTGCCTCCACTTCTGTTGGCCTCACTTTAATCAGTTTTTCACACTGTGGTAAGAATAATCTAACATGAGAATATGATTTCATTTTGCTACTTAAAGCCCTTCGATGGCTCTCTTCGGCACTTAGAGGAACACTCCTTAACATGCGTGGCCTGATACACCTGCTCACACTGCTGCCAGCTACTCTAAACTCATTCAGAGCTACTTCTACCCTTGCTCCAGTCACAAATTAGATAAATAATTGAGTCTAGCCTTCTTGTCTATTTGGGAGAAAAAAGGCTATTCCTCTGGAGAAGGTGAATGTCATAGTGTGTGCATGTGTGTGTGCTTAGTCACCCAGTCGTGACTGACTCTTTGTGATCCGATGGACTGTAGCCCACCAGGCTCTTCTGTCCATGGGATTATCCAGGCAAAAATACTGGAATGTGTTGGCATTTCCTCTTCCAGGAGATCCTTCCAACCCGAGGGTCAAGCCTGCATCTCCTTCATTGGCACATGGATTCTTTACCACTGAGCCACCTGGGAAGCTGAAAGCTCACAGTAAGAGGTACATTAAAACACAGATTTTTTTTTTTTAACAAAATGAATGTGTTTATTTTTCCAGAACAATCTATTCAATACTTGCAAATAAAGGATTAAAATGCTTCTAACAGTCTTGGCAGTACTTACCCACTGTCTGTTCCTTGAGCTTTCAAGCTCTAGGAAGAGGATTTTTAAAAAAATTAGTTTATTTTAATTGGAGGATAATTTATTTGCAATATTGTGTTGGTTTTTGCCATACATTGACATGAATCACCCATGGGTGCCCATGTGTCTCCCCATGCTGAATCCCTCTTCCACATCCCTTCCTACCCCATCCCTCTGGGTTGTCCCAGGGCACTGGCTTTGAGTGCCCTGCCTCATGCATTGAACTTACACTGGTGATCTGTTTTGCATACAGTGATATACATGTTTCAATGTTATCTCTCAAATCATGCCACCCTTGCCTTCTCCTACATAGTCCAAAAGTCTGTTCTTTACATCTGTGTCTCTTTTGCTGCCTTGCATGTAGGATCGTTACCATCTTTTTAAATTCCATATATATGTGTTAATATACTGCATTGGTGTTTCTCTTTCTGACTTACTTCACTCTGTATGATAGGCTCCAGTTTCATCCACTTCATTAGAACTCACTCAAATGCATTCTTATGTTTTTTACAGCTGAGTAATATTCCATTGAAAACCCAGAGATTTAATCATAAGATTGGAGAACACTTCAGTTCGCCCACGTCTTATCTCCTCACCAACAGGACTCTAGTACAATAGCAGTGAATTGTAGCTGAGAGAACCGAATAGTGGAGGGGTAGTCGTTGTGAAAAACATCCCAAGTGCTCTCCATACCAAAGGCCTTATCTCTTAGGAAAAAGACTGCCAGAGTATTATCAGGCAGGGAAAAAGCATGTCTCACACATTATTCCATTCCTATCTTTTTTTTTTTTGAGATAAAACAAGCAAACACATTCAATAGATGTCAAGACTCCTTAAGGAAATAATAGGGAATGATACAGTCAGGGAAAGGAAGTACTGGGAAGACATTGTGAAGGTCACAGCGCAAAACATATGTCCACTAAAAGACTAAAGTTTCTTATGTAATAAAATGCTCCTCATTTCCACATATCTTACCACCATGCTAACTTATCTCTAGTGTGATAAAAGCGTATTATAGTTTAAAAGCTGTAAAACACAGATTTTCATTGAAGACAGGAAAACACAAAATCTAGAGTGTAGTCAAAAAAAGCAAAGATAACACAGGAATTTAAAGCCCCCAACATCTGTAACTACAGAAATAATTACATACATCATACAAAAAATTTAAAATAACTATGATTACATGTTTAGGTCTCTAATGGAAAATATAGACAATATTTAAAAGCAGATGAGTAATGAATTTAAAAGTTAAATCAATAATTATATTTTTCCAAAATAGAAAGCACCAGAACCAGATCATTTTCATTGGAATTTTTGGCAAGTCGTTAAGGAAGAAATTATATCAATTTTTAGAATCTTTTCTAGAAAAATAGAAGTAGAGGTAACACATTATTATTCTCTTGGGCCAGAAAATTTGGAAAAATCAGCTATGGCCACAAGACTGGAAAAGGTCAGTTTTCCTTCCAATCTCAAAGAAGGGCAATGCCAACCAATATTCCAGCTACTGTACAATTGTTTCATTTCTCATGCTAGCAAGGTTATGCTTAAAATTCTTCAAGCAAGGCCTCAGCAGAACATGAACCAAGAATTTATAGGTTTACCAGCTTGGGTTTAGAAAAGGCAAAGTAACCAAAGATCAAATTGGCTACATCCCTTGGATCAAAAAGAAAGCAAGGGAGTTTCAGAAAAACAGCTACTGCTTCATTGACTATTCTAAAACCTTTGACTCTGTGGGTCACAACAAACTGTGGAAAATTCTTAAAGAGATGGGAATACCAGACCACTTTACCTTCTTCTGAGAAAGCTGTATGCAGGTCAAGAAGCAACAGTTAGAACTGGACATGGAACAACAGACTGGTTCCAAATCAGGAAAGGAATATGATAAGGCTGTATATTGTGACCCTGCTTATTTAATTTCTATGCAGAATACATCATGCGAAATGCCATACTGGATGAATCACAAGCAAGAATCAAGATTGTTGGGAGAAAAAATAACAATCTAAGATGATACCACTCTAATGGCAGAAGGTGAAGAGGAACTAAAGAGCCTCTTGATGAAGGTGAAAGAGGAGAGTAAAAAAAGCTGGCTTGAAACTCAACTTTTAAAAAGTAAGATTATGGCATCTGGTCCCATCACTTCATGGCAAATAGATGGGGAAAAAGTGGAGCAGTGACAGATTTGATTTTCTTGGTCTCCAAAATCACTGTGGATGGCAACTGCAGCCATGAAATTAGATGACGCTTGCTCCTTGGAAGGAAAGCTATGACAAACCTAGAAAGCGTGTTAAAAGCAGAGACATCACTTTACTGACAAAGGTCTGTATTGTCAAAGCTATGGTTTTTCCAGCAGTCATGTATGGATGTGAGAGTTGGACCATGAAGAAGGCTGAGCACCAAAGAATTGATGCTTTTTGAATTGTGGTTAAGACTCTTGAGAGTCCCTTGGACAGCAAGGAGATCAAACCAGTCAATCCTAAAAGGAATCAACCCTGAATATTCATTGGACGGACTGATGCTAAAGCTGAAGCTCCAGTACTTTGGCCACCTGATGTGAAGAGTTACCTGATGTCCAGAGCCAACTCACTGGAAAAGACACTGATGCTGGGTAAGATTGAAGGCAAAAGGAGAAGAGGGAGGCAAAGGATGAGATGGTCAAGTAGCATCACAGACTCAATGTAAATGAATTTGAACACACTCCAGGACACAGTGGAAGTTAGAGGACGTTTGCACACAGAGGAGTCAGACACTCAAAGAGTTAGACATAGTGACTCAACAACAACCACAAAGCATTATTCTAATATCAAAACTGAGAAAGACCTTGTGAAACAACAGAAGTATGGAACAATACATCTCATAAATGCATATACAAGATTTTTCATTGAAATATGAGTAAATTAAATCAATATTATATAATGACACTTGTATCCTATGATCAAGTAGAATTTATTTCAGATATGTAAGTCTAGTTCAACACTGAAAAATCTTTCTGTGTAATCTACAACATCAGTAAGCTAAATTAAAAAAATCACATGGTCTCATCAATTGAAAAACAGAAAGCATTTGAAAAAATCTGTCACCCATTCATGATAAAAAAATTCTCAGCAAACTTGGAAGTGAAAGTAACTTCCTCATCTCCATAGAAATTGTCCATGAAAAATCCACTGTTAGCATCATAATTAATGGTGACAAACAATATGTTTTTCCCCTAACATTAGGAAAAAAAGCAAGGATGTTTTCTCTCACTATTCCTTTATAACATCTACAACTAGTGCAATACACAAGAAAAGGAAATAAAATGGATACAAATTTCAATGAAAGAAAAAAATTGTCATTTTTTTTGCAGATATGATTTTCTACATTGAAAATTAAAAAATAATTTACACACATGCAAAACCTCCTAGAATGAATATGCCAGTATATCAGGGTCACAAGATTCACAGTTAATTTATAAAAGTTAATTACTTTCAAATATTCCAGAAATGAATTATTATAATTTAAAATTTTAAAAATATTATTATTATTAACACCCCAATTAGGAATAAATTTAGCAAAATATTTAAAGAATCCATATATCAAACCATAAATATTAAAAGAGAAAATTCACCAAAGAACTAAAAATAAAAGAATATGTATTTATGTTCTTATGAATCAGAAGACTCAATTTTTGTAAGGTGTAATTCTTTTCAATGTGATCAATAGACCCACTGATTCCTATCAACATTATAGCAAGCTCTATTTTAGGTCTCAACAAGCTGATTCTGCTGATTCTAATATTCATGTGAAATGGCAAAATATCTAGAATAGCTGACAAAATACTAAACAATATGAAGTAAAACAAAATCAGAGGATTCACACTACCAAAATTCAACAGTTGGAACAGGACATGGAACAACAGACTGGTTCCAAATAGGGAAAGGAGTACTTCAAGACTGTATATTGTCACCCTGCTTATTTAACTTATATGCAGAGTACATCATGAGAAATGCTGGGCTGGATGAAGCACAAGCTGGAATCAAGATTGCCAGGAGAAATATCAATAACCTCAGATATACAGATGACACCACCCTTATGGCAGAAAGCGAAAATGAACTAAAAAGCCTCATGATGAAATTCAAAGAGGAGAGTGAAAAAAGTTGGCCTAAATATCAACATTCAGAAACTAAGATCATGGCATCCAGTCCCATCACTTCATGGCAAATAGATGGGGAAACTGGAAACAGTGACTGACTTTACTTTCTTAGGACCCAAAATCACTGCAGATGGTGACTGCAGACGTGAAATTAAAAGACGTTTGCTCCTTAGAAGAAAAGTTACGACCAACCTAGACAGCATATTAAAAAGCAGAGACATTACTTTGTCGACAAATGTCCATCTAGTCAAGGCTATGGTTTTTCTAGTAGTCATGTATGGATGTGAGAGTTGGACTATAAAGAAAGCTGAGCACCAAATAATTGATGCTTTTGAACTGTGGTGTTGGAGAAGATTCTTGAGAGTCCCTTGGACTGCAAGGAGATCCCATCAGTCCATCCTAAAGAAAATAAGTCCTGAATATTCATTGGAAGGACTGATGCTGAAGCCAAAACTCCAATACTTTGGCCACTTCATGACAAGAGCTGACTCATCTGAAAAGACTCTGATGCTGAGAATGATTGAAGCAGGAGGAAAAGGGGACAACAGAGGATAAGATGGTTGGATGGCATCACTGACTCAATGGACATGAGTTTGAGTAAATTCTGGGAGTTGGCAATGGCCAGGGAGGCCTGGCATTCTGCAGTCTATGGGGTCGCAAAGAGTCAGACACGACTGAGCGACTGAACTGAACTGAAGCGCACACCAGTGGGACAGAATAGAGGGTCTGGAAGATCTATACAATTATACTCAATTGATGTTTTTAAAGAAGCAAAGCAACTCAATGGAAAAAGAATAATCTTTCTCAATGAATAGTACCAGAAGTGTTGATGTCTATGTACAAATAAAATTAAACTAGATGTATACTTTAGACATTTTACATAAATCATCTCAAAATGTATAAGAAAATTAAATGCAAAATATGACAATAAAACTGTTTGAAAAAAATTAATAGAAAATCTATATGACCTTGATTTTTTAAATGCATCAAAAGCATGATCCATGAAAGAAAAACTTGATGAGTATACTTTTCTTAAAATTTAAAACTTCAGAGGCTTCTCTGGCAGTCCAGTGTTTAAGTCTCCACACTTTCATTACAGGGGTAATGGTATAAACCTTCCACTCTGCAAAATATATTGTTAAGGGAATGAAAAGGAAAGCTTCAGTCTGCTAATAAGTATTTGCAAATGGGCATATGAGAAAGGACCATTATCCAAAACATATAAGAACTTTTAAAACTAAGCTATAAGAAAACAAATAACCCAATTTAAAAAATAGCCAAAAAGAGCTATAGAGAAATCTCACCAAAGGGAATTCTCTGGTGGTCCTCTGGTTAGGACTCAGTGGTTTCACTGTCCTGGGCCTCAGTTTAGTCCCTGGGCAGGAAACTAAGATCCTGCAAGCCTCAGGGCACAGCCAAAAAAATAAAAGGTCACTAAAGATGATACGATGTGTCAGTGCAGGCTCATCGATTGTAACAAATATTCTACTCTGGTGGAAGTTTTATTGGCAAAATATTGTCACCCTGCTTATTTAACTTATATGCAGAGTACATCATGAGAAACACTGGGCTGGAAGAAGCACAAGCTGGAATCAAGATTGCCGGGAGAAATATCAATAACCTCAGATATGCAGATGACACCACCCTTATGGCAGAAAGTGAAGAGGAACTCAAAAGCCTCTTGATGAAAGTGAAAGTGGAGAGTGAAAAAGTTGGCTTAAAGCTCAACATTCAGAAAACGAAGATCATGGCATCCGGTCCCATCACTTCATGGGAAATAGATGGGGAAACAGTGGAAACAGTGTCAGACTTTATTTTTTTGGGCTCCAAAATCACTGCAGATGGTGATTGCACCCATGAAATTAAAAGATGCTTACTCCTTGGAAGGAAAGTTATGACCAACCTAGATAGCATATTCAAAAGCAGAGACATTACTTTGCCAACAAAGGTCCATCTAGTCAAGGCTATAGTTTTTCCTGTGGTCATGTATGGATGTGAGAGTTGGACTGTGAAGAAGGCTGAGTGCCAAAGAATTGATGCTTTTGAACTGTGGTGTTGGAGAAGACTCTTGAGAGTCCCTTGGACTGCAAGGAGATCCAACCAGTCCATTCTGAAGGAGATCAGCCCTGGGATTTCTTTAGAAGGAATGATGCTGAAGCTGAAACTCCAATACTTTGGCCACCTCATGTGAAGAGTTGACTCATTGGAAAAGACTCTGATGCTGGGAGCGATTGGGGGCAGGAGGAGAAGGGGACAACAGAGGATGAGATGGCTGGATGGCATCACTGACTCGATGGACGTGAGTCTGGGTGAACTCTGGGAGTTGGTGATGGACAGGGAGGCCTGGCGTGCTGCGATTCATGGGGTTGCAAAGAGTCGGACACGACTGAGCGACTGAACTGAACTGAACTGAAAGTGGTAGAATAAATAAATAAATGGAGAATAACCAAATCTCCTATGCAGAAGAATTCCAAATAATTTATGTAATTACTCTGTCCTCAAGGAAGTGGAGCATAACTTCCTATTTTTTTAAGGGAGGTTGTGCATAGTGACTTTATAGAGTACGAAAGGGGAAAAGAAAATTTTACAGTAGAGAAACCTGACAAACACCAACTCAGATAATCAAGATTAATATCAGCAGCAATAAATCATGCTGATAGTGTGTACTCTTGATATGATATTATGAAAACACGCTTTACCTTTGTGGTCTTTCTCTCTCAAATAAAAAACTCCAGTGTAATCATGAAGAAAAGATCAGACAAACCCTAATTTAGGGATGTTCTACAAAATGCCCAACCAGTACTTTCCAAAATGTCAAGGTCACCATAAACAAGGAGTCTGAAAACTCTCACAGCTAAGAGGAAACTAAGACATGACTTCTAAATGTAATGTAGTATCCAAGATAAGTTCCTGAACAGGAAATGGTATCAGGCAAATATAAACATTTCTGAATAAATTATAGACTTTAGTTAATAATAATGTATCACTTGGGCCTCGCTGGTGACTCACTAATTGTAATCAATGTGTCATACCAGTGTACTATGTTGATAATAGGGTAGTATGGATTTGCCTTATATGGGAACTCTGCATACTGTCTGAAATTTGTCTGTAGCTCTTAAACTGTTCTAAAATAAAAAAGTTTAAATTTTAAACAAAGAATATGGGAGACTTGTACTAAATATTTGTCAAGTTAATGGTTAGTGGCTGCCTAGTGGACTGAACTACAAGTATTCTGAGCCCCAGTGGAAGACAGCAAAGTGTTTCTTACAGATTAAAGCTGTGTTAATATTTTGAAGTGTGAGGTGTCAGGGATCAGGATTATATTAGGAGTGGCATAAACTTGTTATTGTTAAGTCGTGTCTGACTCTTTGCAACCCCATAGACTATAGCATGCCAGGCTCCTAAGTCCTCCACTATCTCCTGGATTTTGCTCAAATTCATGTCTATTGAGCCAGTGATGCTATCTAACCATATCATCCTCTGCCACCCTCTTCTCCTTTTGCCTTCGATCTTTCCCAGTGTCAAGATCTTTTCCAGTGAGTCAGCTCTTTGCATTAGGTATCCGGAGTATTGGAGCTTCAGCATCAGCATCAGTATTTTCAATGAATATTCAGAGTTGATTTCCTTTAGGATTGACTAATTTGATCTTGCTGTCCAAGGGACTCTCAAGAGTATTCTGCAGTACCATAATTTGAAAAACATCAATTCTTTGGTGCTCAGCCTTCTTTATAGCCCAACACTCATATCCATACATGAGTACTGGAAAAACCATAGCTTTGACTATACAGACTTTTGTTGGCAAAGTGATGTCTCTGCTTTTTAATATGCTGTTTAGGTTTGTCATAACTTTCCTTCCAAGGAACAAGCGCCTTTTAATTTCATGGCTGTAGTCACCGTACACAGTGATTTTTAGCCCAAGAAAATAAAATGCTGTCACTGCTTCCATTTTTTCCCTTTCTCTTTTCCATGAAATGATGGGACAAGATGCTATGATCTTAGTTTTTTAATGTTGAGTTTTAAGCAAGCTTTTTCACTCTCCTCTTTCACCCTCATCGAGAGGCTCTTTAGTTCCTCGTCACTTTCTGCCATTAGAGTGGTGTCATCTGCGTATCTTAGGTTGTCAATATTTCTCCTGGAAATCTCAATTCCAGCTTGTGATTCATGTAGCCTGGCTTTCACATAAGGTACTCTGTACAGACATGAAATAAGCAGACTGACAATATACAGCCTTGTGGTACTTATTTCCCAATTTTGAACTCGTCAGTTGCCATGAATCTACATGATAATAAAATGCCCTTAATTCATACATGAAGCAACTGAGGCACATATAGGCTATGGGTATGTAATGTAGCAAAGCTGGGAGAATCCCTAACATTGATCAGATATAGTACAGTTGAAGATTTTTATCTAGTTTGGGCTCCTACTACAACACCTACTGACTGAGTGACCTTGAGTAAGTGCCCTGCAAGTATTGGTCATTGTAATACATTGATAATGTACTGGGTGCTGAGTTCTATGCACTGTTCTGAACACTTTATTATATATTGACTCATTTTAGGTATAGACACATACATGTGCATGTACAAACACACACGCAAAGAAAATTTATGACACCGGTAGTATTATTTCTCTGGAGAAGGCAATGGCACCCCACTCCAGTACTCTTGCCTGGAAAATCCCATGGACGTAGGAGCTTGGTAGGCTGCAGTCCATGGGGTCACGAAGAGTCGGACACGACTGAGCGACTTCACTTTCTCTTTTCACTTTCATGCATTGGAGAAGGAAATGGCAACCCACTCCAGTGTTCTTGCCTGGAGAATCCCAGGGACGGGGGAGCCTGGTGGGCTGCCGTCTATGGGGTCACACAGAGTCGGACATGACTGACACAACTTAGCAGCAGCAGCAGCAGCAGTATTATTTCTCTGTTTTACAAAGAGGTGAAATAACTTCCTTTAGATCACCAAGTGCACAAATAACAGAGCCAGTACTCAAACCTTAGCAACCTGGGTCCAGTGTATATGACATTAAGCCATAAAAAAAAGAACTGTTTTGAGAGCCTTTATAAAATATAATCTTTAGTGTTATTGGGATCTTGAAATGAGCTAATCAGTATAAGATAATGTAAGATCATGCACTCCTTATTGCAAAATTCAGACTTAAATTGAGGAGAGTAGGGAAAACCACAAGACCATTCAAGTATGACCTAAATCAAATCCCTTATGATTATACAGTGGAAGTGACAAATTGGCTTAAGGGATTATATCTGATAGAAATGAAAAAAGGCAAAATGGTTGCCTGAGGAGGCCTTACAAATAGCCAAGAAGAGAAGAAAGGCAGAAGGAAAAGGAGAAAAGCAAAAGGACTGGAGAAAAGGAAAGATAAACCCATCTGAATGTTGAGTTGAGAATAGCAAGGAGAGATAAGAAAAGTGATCAATGCGAAGAAATGGAGGAAAACAATAGAATAGGAAAGACTAGAGATCTCAAGAAAATTAGAGATAAACAAGGGAATATATCATGCAAAGATGGGCACAATAAAGGAAAGAAACAGTATGGGCCTAACAGAAGCAGAAGATATTAAAAGGTGACAAGAATAAACAGAAGAACTATACAAAAAAGATCTTCATGACCCAAATAACCACGATGGTGTGATCACTCACCTACAAGCAAAAATCCTGGAGTGTGAAGTCAAGTGGGCCTTAGGAAGCATCACTATGATCAAAGCTAGTGGAGGTGATGGAATCCAATCTGAACTATTTCAGATCCTAAAAGATGATGCTGTGAAAGTGCTGCACTCAATATGCCAGCAAATTTGGAAAACTCCGCAATGGCCACAGGACTGGAAAAGGTCAGCTTTCATTCCAATCCCAAAGAAAGGCAATGCCAAAGAATCCTCAAACTACTGCACAATTGCAGTCATCTCACATGCTAGGAAAGTAATGCTTAAAATTCCCCAAGTTAGGCTTCAACAGTACATGAACTGAGAACTTCTAGATATTCAAGCTGGATTCAGAAAAGGCAAAGGAACCAGAGACCAAATTGCCTACATCCTTTGGATCATAGAAAAAGCAACAAAATTCCAGAAAAATATCTGCTTCATTGTCTAGACTAAAGCTTTTGACTGGGTGGATCACAACAAACTGTGAAAAATTCTGAAAGAGATAGAAATACCAGACCACCTTATCTGCCTCCTGAGAAATCTGTATGCAGTTCAAGAAGCAACAGTTAGAACTGGACTTGTAACAGTGGACTGGTTCCAAATAGGGAAAGGAGTACGTCAAGGTTGTATATTGTCACCGTGCTTATTTAACTTAAATGCAGAGTACATTATGAGAAATACTGGACTGGATGAAGCATGAGCTGGAATCAAGATTGCCAGGAGAAATATCAGTAACCTCAGATATGCTTGCCTGGAAAATCCCATGGATGGAGGAGCCTGGTAGGCTGCAGTCCATGGAGTCGCTAAGAGTCAGACATGACTGAGTGACTTTACTTTCACTTTTCACTTTCCTGCATTGGAGAAGGAAATGGCAACCCACTCCAGTGTTCTTGCCTGGAGAATCCCAGGGACAGGGGAGCCTGGTGGGCTGCCGTCTATGGGGTCACACAGAGTCGGACATGACTGACACAACTTAGCAGCAGCAGCAGCAGCAGTATTATTTCTCTGTTTTACAAAGAGGTGAAATAACTTCCTTTAGATCACCAAGTGCACAAATAACAGAGCCAGTACTCAAACTTTAGCAACCTGGGTCCAGTGTATATGACATTAAGCCATAAAAAAAAGAACTGTTTTGAGAGCCTTTATAAAATATAATCTTTAGTGTTATTGGGATCTTGAAATGAGCTAATCAATATAAGATAATGTAAGATCATGCACTCCTTATTGCAAAATTCAGACTTAAATTGAGGAAAGTAGGGATAACCACAAGACCATTCAAGTATGACCTAAATCAAATCCCTTATGATTATACAGTGGAAGTGACAAATTGGCTTAAGGGATTATATCTGATAGAAATGAAAAAAGGCAAAATGGTTGCCTGAGGAGGCCTTACAAATAGCCAAGAAGAGAAGAAAGGCAGAAGGAAAAGGAGAAAAGCAAAAGGACTGGAGAAAAGGAAAGATAAACCCATCTGAATGTTGAGTTGAGAATAGCAAGGAGAGATAAGAAAAGTGATCAATGCAAAGAAATGGAGGAAAACAATAGAATAGGAAAGACTAGAGATCTCAAGAAAATTAGAGATAAACAAGGGAATATATCATGCAAAGATGGGCACAATAAAGGAAAGAAACAGTATGGGCCTAACAGAAGCAGAAGATATTAAAAGGTGACAAGAATAAACAGAAGAACTATACAAAAAAGATCTTCATGACCCAAATAACCACGATGGTGTGATCACTCACCTACAAGCAAAAATCCTGGAGTGTGAAGTCAAGTGGGCCTTAGGAAGCATCACTATGATCAAAGCTAGTGGAGGTGATGGAATCCAATCTGAACTATTTCAGATCCTAAAAGATGATGCTGTGAAAGTGCTGCACTCAATATGCCAGCAAATTTGGAAAACTCCGCAATGGCCACAGGACTGGAAAAGGTCAGCTTTCATTCCAATCCCAAAGAAAGGCAATGCCAAAGAATCCTCAAACTACTGCACAATTGCAGTCATCTCACATGCTAGGAAAGTAATGCTTAAAATTCCCCAAGTTAGGCTTCAACAGTACATGAACTGAGAACTTCTAGATATTCAAGCTGGATTCAGAAAAGGCAAAGGAACCAGAGACCAAATTGCCTACATCCTTTGGATCATAGAAAAAGCAACAAAATTCCAGAAAAATATCTGCTTCATTGTCTAGACTAAAGCTTTTGACTGGGTGGATCACAACAAACTGTGAAAAATTCTGAAAGAGATAGAAATACCAGACCACCTTATCTGCCTCCTGAGAAATCTGTATGCAGTTCAAGAAGCAACAGTTAGAACTGGACTTGTAACAGTGGACTGGTTCCAAATAGGGAAAGGAGTACGTCAAGGTTGTATATTGTCACCGTGCTTATTTAACTTAAATGCAGAGTACATTATGAGAAATACTGGACTGGATGAAGCATGAGCTGGAATCAAGATTGCCAGGAGAAATATCAGTAACCTCAGATATGCTTGCCTGGAAAATCCCATGGATGGAGGAGCCTGGTAGGCTGCAGTCCATGGAGTCGCTAAGAGTCAGACATGACTGAGTGACTTTACTTTCACTTTTCACTTTCCTGCATTGGAGAAGGAAATGGCAACCCACTCCAGTGTTCTTGCCTGGAGAATCCCAGGGACAGGGGAGCCTGGTGGGCTGCCGTCTATGGGGTCACACAGAGTCGGACACGACTGAAGTGACTTAGCAGCAGCAGCAGCAGATATGCAAATTACATCATCCTAACGGCAGAAAGGGAAGAGGAACTAAAAAACCTCTTGATGAAAGTGAAAGAGGAGAGTGAAAAAGCTGGCTTAAAACTTACCAAAAATCTTGAAACAAAAATCTTGGCAATCAGTCCCAACACTTCATGGCATATAGATGGGGAAACCGTGGAAACAGTGGCTGACTTTTTTGCGGGGGCTCCAAAATCACTGCAGATGGTGACTGCAGCCATGAAATTAAAACACGCTTGCTCCTTGGAAGAAAAGTTATGACCAACCTAGGCAGCATATTAAAAAGCAGCAACATTACTTTGCCAACAAATGTCCATCTAGTCAAAGCTGTAGTTTTTCCAGTAGTCATGTATGGATGTGAAAGTTGGACTATAAAGAAAGCTGAGCACCAAAGAATTGATGCTTTTGAACTGTGGTGTTGGAGAAGACTCTTGAGAGTGTCTTGGACTGCAAGAAGATCCAACCAGTCCAGGAAATCAGTCCTGAGTATTCATTGGAAAGACTATTGCTGAAGATGAAACTCCAATACTTTGGTCACCTGATGTGAAGAACTGACTCATTTGAAAAGACTCTGATGCTGGGAAAGATTGCAGGTCTGAGGATAAGGGGACAATAGGGGATGAGATGGTTGGATGGCATCACTGATTGAACAGATTTGAGTTTGAGTAGACTCCGGGTGTTGGTGATGGACAGGGAGGCCTGGCATGCTGCAGTTCATGGGGTCACAAAGAGTTGGACACAACTGAGTGACTGAACTGAGCTGGACTGAAACACAGAGTATTAATAAACAGAGACATTACTTTGCCGACAAAGGTCAGTCTAATCAAAGCTATGGTTTTTCCAGTAGTCATGTATGGATGTGAGAGTTGGACTATAAAGAAGGCTGAGTGCTGAAAAATTGATGCTTTTGAACTGTGGTGTTGAAGAAGACTCTTGAGAGTCCTTTGGACTGCAAGGAGATCCAACCAGTCCATCCTAAAGGAGATCAGTCCTGGGTGTTCATTGGAAGGACTGATGCTGAAGCTGAAACTCCAATACTTTGGCCACCTGTTGTGAAGAACTGGCTCATTTGAAAAGACCCTGATGCTCAGAAAGATTGAAGGTGGGAGGAGAAGGGGACGACATAGGATGAGATGGTTGAATGGCATCACCGGCTCGATGGACATGAGTCTGAGCATGTGCCTGGAATTGATGATGGACAGGGAAGCCTTGCATCTTGCAGTCCATGGGGTCGCAGAGTTGTACAAGACTGAGTGAACTGAACGGAACTGAATGTAAGATTTTTGATACTGTGGCAGTTCATAAATATTTTTTGCTCTTATAGTAAAGGAAGACAAATAGCCTTCGCATGAGTCTCGGACTATTTGGCTAAAGTTGAAACCATTGCCTCTTTTTTTTTCAGCTTTAGTGAGATATAACAGACATATAGCATTGTGTGTGGTCAAGGTGAACAAATGTGTTGATTTAGGACAAATATTGCGATATGACTCCCACCATAGTGTTAACTAACACCATCATGTCACAGTGATTGTCATTTATTTTTCTGCAGTGATCACATTTAAGATTTAAGCTCTTAGCTACTTGCAAATATAGGGTTCACTATTGCTATCTGTTATCATAGTGCTTTCTATTAGATCCCCAGAACTTATTCATCTTCTAAGTGGAAGTTTGTACTCTTTGAGGAACACTTCCCTGTTTCCTCTCAGGCCCTGGTAACTTGAAACCATGGCCTGGGAGGAAACCCTCAGTTTCTATGAGTTTAATGGTTTTTAGATTTCACATATAAGTGATAATCCACAGGACTTGTCTTTCTCTGCCTGATTTATTTCACTTAGCATAATGCCCTTAAGGTCCACTAACCCATATCTGTTAGAATGACTATCAACAGAAAAACAAACAAACAAAGAAGAAATTAGTATTGGTGAGGATGTGAATAAGGAACCCCTGTGTACCACTGGTGGGAATGTAAATTGGTAGCAGCTACTATAGAAAACAACATGGATATTCTTTAAGTAAAGAACTATCATATGTTCCAGCAATTCCACTTCTGTGTATATATTCAAAGGAAATGAAAAATAGGAAATAGAAGAGATATATGCACCACCATTTTCAATGTACAATTCTTCACAATATCCAGGATATGGAACCTAAGTGTCTGTCATTGGGTGAATGGATAAAGAAGTTGTGAAATACACACACACACACACACACACACACACACACACATATATATATATATATGTGAATGTATGTATCAGTTCAGTTCAGTTCAGTCACTCAGTCGTGTCTGACTTTTTATGACCCCATGGACTGCAGGACGCAAGGCTTCCCTGTCTATCACCAACTCTGGAGTTTACTCAAACTCATGTCCATTGAGTCTATGATGCCATCCAACCATCTCATCCTCTGTCGTCCCCTTCTCCTCCTGCCTTTAATCATTCCCAGCATCACGGTCTTTTCAAATGAGTCAGTTCTTCACATCAGGTGGCCAAAGTATTGGAGTTTCTGCTTCAGCATCAGTCCTTCCAATATATTCAGGACTGATTTCCTTTAGGATGGACTGGTTGGATCTCCTTGCAGTCCAAGGGACTCTCAAGAGTCTTCTCCAACACCACAGTTCAAAAGCATTGATTCTTCTGTGCTCAGCTTTCTTTCTTTATTTCTTACATATATATGAATAATATATATATATACATATTAATATATATATATTTGCTGACATTTTGTCTCTCTGCTCTATACTTACCACCAAGTCTTAGTGAAGATGTTAGTCTGAAACTTTTTATACATAGTTTTAGCTTATTTCTAAGGATTTATATGTTGAACCAGACTTTTAAATTAATTTTGGTAATTGAGCATCAATGTTGCTGCTGCTGCTAAGTCGCTTCAGTTGTGTCTGACTCTGTGCAACCCCATAGACGGCAGCCCACCAGGCTCCCCCATCCCTGGGATTCTTCAGGCAAGAACACTGGAGTGGGTTGCCATTTCCTTCTCCAATGCATGAAAGTGAAAAGTGAAAGTGAAGTTGTTCAGTCGTGTCTGACTCTTAGTGACCCCATGGATTGCAGCCCACCAGGCTCCTCTGTCCATGGGATTTTCCAGGCAAGAGTACTGGAGTGGGGTGCCATTAAAATCTAATATTTATAGAATGTTGACTATATTGCATACATTGTGTTAAACATTTGCATTATTAAGATGCCATTGTGGTTCACTGGAGGCTCAGACAGTAAAAAATCCACCTGCTATGCAGGAAATCCAGGTTCAATCCATTATTATCCTATTATCCCTCCAATGTGTTTTTGAATTGAAAGAATCAGGGCATAAGTGACCAAAAGAATGTGCCTCAATTCACACTGCTAATATGACAGACAGCAACAACTTAAACTGATGAAAATAAACAAATAAAAATATCTGCTTAATCATGGATCATGCTCTTAAGGGCTGCTCTACAGCAAGGTGAAATTTCTCCTGTATTCAGTCAAATTATAAATTACACATGCAGGTTTTGATTATTAAAGACATGAGAAAGATGCAATTTTAGGAAAAAATACAATTTCTTGATTTAGATCTTCTAGGTTCTCTGAAATTATTTCAAAGAAAATTTATTACTCTGCCTTTATTTTCTTTTTCTTATTTGGGGATTCATTGCTCTGCATAGTGTTAAAAATGTTCCAGTAGTAACAGTTTGGATGTGCCCTTCAGAATGCTTTTAAATATTAAATTATCTACATAATATTTCTACATTTTATAAAACGTATATGCCAATATTTTTGTATCATCACAAAATAAACAAAAGTACTTAAACAGTCTCTCTTAAATCACTAATTTAGTTTTTCAGCTTTCAACAATACTCTTTGCCTCTTAAAATGATTTACTTATCAAGATATTAAGAAACAAGAGCATTTTTCATTGTTTTCGGTTGCAGTACTGTTGAATCCTCATATTTACTTTCTGAAGCATTTCACTTAGAATAGAAATACAAAACATTACTGCAGGCTTTGTTAAATTTGCCACTTCTCTGATACATGAAAAGTACTTGAGTTGAGGACAGCATTTTCAATGGTACTGAAAACCTCAGAGGCTCTTCAAGCAAATAAAGACTTTTTGTCATTCCCATCTGCATTAGACTGGCAAATTGAATCAGAACTCTTTGACAGTGTTCAATTTTCAGATTTTTTTCAAGACTATCTTTGCTTTCCCAGCTAAGGTATTTGCATTTATGGGTCAAGTTAATTTCTGAATATAAAAGGTATATATTTGCATTTATGCATACACCATTACAAAAATGTATGCCTTTAATATATAGAATATATAATGTGTGTCTTTATGTTATTAGTAGAATTAAAATGCTAATGAAAACTGTTGAGGAAGAAAACAAAAACATATTATGCCACAATAGTCAGATCAATTAGCTCTATATGTACCAACTAAAAATAAGATCCTGTTTTAGAGGTATTTTTAACATTTGCTTGAGAAATGTTTAATTTTTTACATTTTCTAAATTCATATTTGATTTTGAATTTTTTCCCTTCACATATAAAAACCTCCTTCATTGTGCCCTTTCAGTTAAAAATGTCATAATAATAGTCCAGGCTTATCATTTTCCCCCTTCTACCTTCCATTATTGCTAGCAGCACGACAACTCTCCTATCACCCAGGGTTACAACCTTGAGTCCATCTTTGATTATCTCTCTTTCTACCTCGCATCTAGGACCTTTCTATGTCCTGCCATTTCTTTTATAATGTTTGAAAAGCCGGTTTCTTCTTTTTTGGTTTCCACCACCAAGACCCCAATCTACTTTCTTTTATTTTCTTTTATTTCTGCTCCAACTATTGCAATCTTCCACATTCTTGCCTCCATATCTTTCTTCTTCCATCTCAACTACTAGATTGCTATGAAGTCCATGTATCTATTGGCGTGTCTGAACCAGAGGAAAGAAAATGGCTTAACATCAAAATGAACACGTTGAAAAGCAGAAGCCGCTGTTTGTTGAAGGTACAAACGATCATCAACATTTCAAAAAGTGCGTCCCATGGAACTTTTAGTCTCTTGAGATATTACACACACACACACATACTTTTGTTCTCAAATAATCTTGGGAAATGTTTCATACAATATATTCTTTTGTAGAGTCAAATTCACACCAGTTTAACTTGAAGTTATTTATGAGAAGTCCTGTGGAAACATGCGTCTTTTTCTTTTTAGCATTTTTAAAAAATGCTAAAGTGGTTCTTAAATTTACTTGACCATAGGGTCACTCCTACAGTAAATTTTTTAAAGTGTAATATGAAGAGCACATTTTGGGAAAAGCCATTTAATGCTATCACTTCCACCTATTTACATTTCAGAGCTTTCTTTTAAAAAGGAAAGCAAAGTCTGGGGTTGCCCTAATTTTAAAAAGGTAGAGAATCCAGCAAACTGCAACCACCAAGGCCAGAAACCAAAAGAAAGCTGCCTAAAGAACAGCACCATTAGTGGTTTGCTTCACATGGCAGGAGGATTTATGCAGATGATTTATACCAGAAGTTGCTAATTTGGAAGGATTTTCAATGATGTCTTCATGGAAATCTTCCTCAATTATGTTAAATCAAGGAAATATATTTCCTGTCTTCAGCCTCATTGTCAAACTTCCGTACCTCTCCCTGCAGTCTGTAAGAAGAAATGAAAACAATAAACGATAAAAAAGCTTTAGATACCAAAAGCTTAATGCCTTGTTATCTTCTAATGTAAATTCATGTCAGTCGGGGACTGTGTTTATTATGCGCTCTGCAGCTCACTGTTTGCTGTATAAGCTTAATGAATTTGCCACTGATCAATCAGTGTATCACAAACTCTTTATGGAGCTTATTGTGTGGGAAGTGTAGCTCTCAGTCACATTATCTGACAAAAGTGTCTATATAAGCAGTCATCCTGAAGTGCTGATTCTGTTATTTGATTTGGGATTAAACAGTCTGTTGCAAGCCATCTGCTTTCCTATGCATGCGTCCTTGAGAGGTTAGATTTCAACAGATAGCGCCCCATAACTTGAACAGGTATTTGAAAGATCAGAATTAGCTTAGACATATGCCACTGAAATTGCTGGCCTTATCCTAGAGGACTGTCCAGACTTTGACACTGGCGCCTAAATCAGAAAAAAAGGTTACTTTTCTCACATTGGTGCTGATTCAGAATCCTGCTACATTTGGCCAAGTGCCGTGAGACTCAAGATCACTTGCCTGACAAAGTTTTACAACAGTTCATGCTCCTGAGTATATGAAAGTGTGCACTGGCTGTTCAAGCCACGTCTCCTGATGACTCCCAAAGAACGCACTCTTCTGGCCTCTGCCTGATTACTCTGCAGAAACGTCTGTGTTTTCTGCTGTCTCAGCAACTTCTGGAAATACCCAGCTGAAAACATGTATAGATATTAAATACAATTCTGTCTTTCTAGTTGAAATAGAAAATAGTTGAGGCTCAATTCCAGGTAACCCAGTTAAATAAAAACCTTACTTCATTAAAAATCTGACTATTCCACAAGTACAGGGGCTTCCCAGGTGGCTAAGAATCCACCTACCAATGCAGGAGATGCACTGAAGAAAGAAGAAGGAAATGGCAACCCACTCTGGTACCCTTGTCGGGGAAATCCCATGAATAGAAGAGCCTAGAGGGCTACAGTCCATGGGGTAAGAAAAGAGTCAGACATGACTTATCGACTAAATAAAAATAACATTCCAGAAGTGGATTTTGTGTGAGCTTCTAGGCACAGAAACGACTTTATTTTTCTTGGATGCATGCCTGAATGTGTGAAGTGGAAACTTTTGGAAGTTCCCAGATGTGTACCTCACTTAATATTGCTTTGATTTGATATCTGAACCTAATTCCTTATTTACTCCATTGGTATGAAAAAAATTAAATGCCAGTCTGATGGTTTAGAAATGGCATTTCAATGTGAGTTTAATCCACACTTCTCTGATTATACTGAAACCACACAAGTTTTGCTCTTTGACCATTTGAGTACATCTTCAAAATGTTACCTGTTTATGTACTTTGCTCATTTTTCCACTAGGGTATTCATCTGTTTCTTTTTTATTTGTAGGACCTATATATAGCCTATTAGTTCAGTCACTCAGTCATGTCCAACTCTTTGCGACCCCATGAACCGCAGCACACCAGGCCTCCCTGTCCATCACCAACTCCTGGAGTCCACCCAGACCTGTGTCCATTGAGTCAGTGATGCCATCCAACCATCTCATCCTCTGTCGTCCCCTTCTCCTCCTGCCCTCAATCTTTCCCAGCATCAGGGTCTTTTCCAATGAGTCAGCTCTTCGCATCAGGTGGCGAAAGTATTGGGGTTTCAGCTTCAACATCAGTCCTTCCAATGAATATTTAGAACTGATCTCCTTTAGGATGGACTGGTTGGATCTCTTTGCAGTCCAAGGGACCCTCAAGAGTCTTCTCTAACACCACAGTTCAAAAGCATCAATTCTTTGGCACTAAGCTTTCTTTATAGTCCAACTCTCACATCCATACATGACCACTGGAAAAACCATAGCCTTGAATAGACGGACCTTTGTTGACAAAGTAATGTCTTTGCTTTTCAATATGCTGTGTAGATTGGTCATAACTTTCCTTCCAAGGAATAAGTGTCTTTTAATTTCATGGCTGTAATCGCCATGTTGCAATAATATCTTTTTCTATGGCTTGTTTTTAGTGTGGAAGTAGTATTTTTTTTTCATGCACGTGTTTGCTAGATATTCTGATTGAAAAAGTTCATTAAAAATACAACCAATTACATGTTGCTTAAAAGACACAAAATTGAAATGTAAGGTTAAAGAAAGCAAAGCATGGAAAAAGAGGTATTAAACCAACACTAACCTAAGTTGAGGGTGTAACTATCAAAAAAAACCAGTCTTTAAGACAGAAAATAGGACTTCCCTGGCAGTCTAGTCATTAAAACTCCATGCTTCCAAAGCAGAAGGCATGGATTCAGTCCCTGGTTAGGGAGCTAGAGTCCCACATGCTGTGTGGTGTGGCCAAAAAAATGAATAAATAAAATGATTTTTATAAAAAAAGGAAATATTACTAGAGATAAAAAAAATCCATAATAATGAAAGGATCCATAGAACACTGGTGATATAATTTGTATATAAGTCTACCTAACAATCAAGCCTCAAAATATATTTAAAAAATATATAGAGATAAAAGGAGAAAAAACAAATCCATACAGTAGGAGAATTTAACATACTGCTGGGCTGGATTTCTTCAGGAGCACTCTTACCTCTCCTTTATAGTATGGGTAGAAAACACAATTTTTCTTATTTAGTTAAATAGAATTTTCCCTCTAGTTCTTCTTTTACAAGTGGCATATCCTTTTAGCAAGTCTAAGTTTATGCAGAAATCCCAAATCCTATTGCCCTCCTGGCTGTAGCCCTGTCTTACCTCGCTCTGAGGATATTAAACTTCAGTCCCTTAGTATTTACTGAGTCTAATCAACTATTCTCTGTTTCCCTCTTCCATCTTCAAAACAGTAGTATTAATAGCTTATATTCTTGAGATTCTGGATTTTTACTTCTGGCATCTGAAAAATTCGCTTTCATTTTTGTAAGCTTTGCTATCAGTCAGTTACATTTTGTTCTATTTATCCAACATTTATATGTGCTGTGACAACTGGATGATGGTTATTTGGGTTGCTTACCAAATACAGATTTTCCCTTTCAAAGCACAAATCAGGATTATCTTGGATAAATGCTGTGAGGTTGGGTGAAGTCAATGGACATGTTCTCAACAGTGAATTCTGAGCAAATGTGACCCATGTAGCTTTTGGGGCTGAGCATTTAGTTACTAGTGGCTGATCCCCTGGAGTTTTTTATTCTGTTGAGTACATCAATTAGCTGTGTTCAAGATGGCAGCTGCTCTGTCAGCCTGTATCTCTCATTAAATGCAATGAGTAGAGATTACCTGCTGATTTAAAAGGGACATGCTGCACAATTAGGAAATACATCTTTGGTTATTGTAAGTCACTAAAATTTTGGAGTTTCTGTGTATTTGTTTCTTTGTTATCACAGTATAATTTAGCTTATCCTGTCTGTAGCAGTCAGAACAATGGCTCTGCCAAAATGCCCACACCGCGTTTGATACCTGGATAAGGAAGATGCCCTGGAGAAGGAAATGGCAAACCACTCCAGTGTTCTTGCCTGGAGAATGCCATGGATAGAGGAACCTGGAGGATTACAGTCCATGGGTCACAAAGAGTTGGACAGGACTGAATGACTAATGCTGTTGCTCATTGTTCAGGTGCCAAGTCAAGTCTGATTCTTTGTGATCCCATGGACTGTAGCATGCTAAGCCTCTCTGTCCCTCACATTTCCAGAAGTTTGTCCAAGTTCATTTCCATTGCATCGGGGATGCCATCCAATCATCTCATCCTCTGTCACTTTCTTCTCCTGCTTTCAATCTTTCCCAGCATCAGGGTCTTTTCCAATGAGTTGACTGTTCACATCAGCTGGAGAAAGTATTGGAGCTTCACCTTCAGCATCAGTCCTTCCAGTGAGTATTCAGTGTTGATTTCCTTTAAGATTAACTGGATTTATCTCCTTTCTGTAAGGGACTTTCAAGAGTCTTCTCCAGTACCACAGTTCAAAAGCATCAATTCTTCAGCACTCTGCCTTCTTTCGAGTCCAGGTGTCACAGCTATATGTGACTACTGGAAAGACTATAGCCTTGACTATAGACATCTTTGTCGGCAAAGTGATGTCTTTGCTTTTTAACACACTTTCTAGGTTTGTCATAGTTTTCATGCCAAGAAGCAGTTGTCTTGTAATTTCACGGCTTCAGTCACCATCTGCAATGACTTTGGAGCCCAAGAAGAGGAAATCTGTCACTGCTTTCACCTTTCCCCCTTCTATTTGCCATGAAGTGATGGAACCAGATGCTGTGGTCTTAGTTTTTTAAACATTTAGTTTTAAGCTGACTTTTCCACTCTCCTTTTTCACCCTCATCAAGAGGTTTTTAAATTCCTTCTCGCTTTCTGTCTTTAGAGTGATATCATCCACATAGCTGAGGTTGTTGACATTTCTCCTGGCAATCTTGATTCCAGCTTGTAACTCATCCAGCCTGCCATTTCGCATTTATAAATTAAATAAACAGAGTGACAATAAACAGCCTTGTTGTACTCCTTTGTCAATCCTGAACCAATCAGTTGTTCCATACAAGGTTCTTACTGTTGCTTCTTGACCAGCATACAGGTTTCTCAAGAGACAGGTAAGACAGTCTGGTATTCCCATCTCTTTAAGAATTTTTCACAGTTTGTTATGATCCACACAGTCATGGTATTTAGTGTAGTCAATGAAACAAAGGTAGATGTTTTTCTGGAATTCCTGTACTTTCTCCATGATCTGGCAAATGTTGGCAATTTGATCTCTGGTTCCTCTGCTTTTTCTAAATCCAGCTTGAACATCTGGAAGTTCTCAGTAGACGTAATGCTAAAGCCAAGCATGCAGGATTTTGAGCATAACCTTACTAGCATGGGAGATGCATGCAGTTTTCTGGTGGTTTGAACATTCTTTAGTTCAAACCACAGCCCTTCTTGGGAATTGGGATGAGGATTGACTGTTTCCAGTCCTGTGGCCACTGCTGAGTTTCCCAAATTTGCTGACATATTGAGGGCAGCACTTTGATAACATCATCTTTTAGGATTTTAAATGCCTCTGCTGGAATTCCATCCCCTCCAGTAGCTTTATTAACAGCAGGGCTTCCTAAGGCCTACTTGACATCACACTCCAGAATGTCTGACTGAGTGAGTGACCACACTCACCAGTTATCTGGGTCATTAAGATCTTTTCTGTACAGTTCTTCTGTGTATTCTTTTCATCTCTTCTGATCTCTCTGCTTCTATTATATCTTTACCATTTCTGTCCTTTATTGTGCCCATCTTTGGATAAATCTTCCTTTGATATTTCCAATTTTCTTGAAGAGATCTCTAGACTAACACTACAACAGTGTAATTACAGGGGTACTTTAATATGCAAGGGGAAAGCATCAAGAAGATCAGAAAAGAGATGTAGTGACAGAAATAGGGTCAAAGAGATTCTATGCTGCTGGCTGTGAAGATGCAGGAAGAGGACCAAGAACCAAGAAATGTGGGCAGTCTCTAAAAATTGGGAAAAGCAAGAAAATAGTTTTCCCCTAGACTCTCCACAAGGAATGCAGCTCTGGAAACACCTTGACGTTCAGTAATACCAGTGTCAGACTTCTAGCCTACAGAACTAGTAAGATAATAAATTTGTGCCATTTTAAGCTATCAAGTTTGTGATAATTGATTACAGTGGCAATTGAAGACTGATACACTGACCTATTCACTTAATCATTTACTATTGTCCTTAGACACAGGCAAGAGGGACAAATCTTAAGAGGGATCAAAATATCATGGACACACACAAAAACTTTATTAAGGAACATTTGATCAGCTCTGTCATTTGGAATATGAATTCAGTACTCACAAGAAGCACCTATAACCCTAAATGACTTCACATTGACCACAAAATGGACATTGAATGCTAGAATTTCAGATTTATTTAAAACATACTTAATTTTTAGTAAGCTTTCAAAATATTATTTAAAATTTCAACTTTATATATAATTTAGAAATGAAATTATGAAATAAATCATCTTTTGGGCTTTTGCTTCTACTTTAAATATTTTGTATTTTTAGAAGAAAATAATAATTTTTGAAAACATACATGAATAGTAATATTAATACTTCATAGTTTTTGACAAAAATAAGTTACATTTTGAATATTGTATCATTTTTATCTCTTTAAATTATTACTGAGTGGAGGTGATATAGAACACAGTATTTTCAGATTATTGCACCAGAAGCAGAACTTCTCCCCTACAAAGGAGCTAGAGGAAGAAAGGAAACCCTGCTCCTCATAGCTGTATCTGCCTGAAATAGTTTCTATAACACAGGACTGAAAGGTATGAGAAACAGACAGTCAGCCCCTCCTGGGGAAAACTGTAATCCTATACAGGGAATCTGGGGGACAGCAAGCTCCTATCTTCTTGGCCAAAGTTACCCAGAGTGGAGTTCCCAGGGAAGAGCTTTCATACACAGAGTTTTAGGGGGCAGGTTAGGAAATGAGTCATGGCTCAAATGCCACAGATTCTAGATGTTCTTACCAAAATTTAATATATTTTCCTAAATGAATATTTCTGCATTACTATATGCTCTCAGGATGAATTTTCAGACTTTAAAAGGTTGTTTTTTTCCATCAGTTGAATTATTGTTTTGCTGGGGAAAGAATGTGCTGAGTATTCTGCCTTTCTATAATTCTCTTGTGCATTAAATTCTATTTTTATTTATTTATTTATTTATTTTGGCTGTGCTGGGTCTTTGTTGCAGCACATGGGCTCCTCATTGTGGTGTGCAGGCTTCTCTGGTTGTGGTGCTTGGGCTCAGCAGTTGTGGCACTCGGGCTTAATTGCCAGGTGGCATGTGGGATCTTAGTTCCCTGACCAGGGATCAAACTGTGACCCCTGGATTGGAAGCCAGATTCTTAACCACTGGACCAGCAGGGTAGTCCCTCTTTGGTGCATTAATTTTATACAATTTTATACATAACACTTTGCAAATTATTTAATCAGTAACCTTTTTGTACATTTATTATTTTTTTTAATTTTTAAATTATTATTATTATTTTTCACTTTACAATATTGTATTGGTTTTGCCATACATCAACATGCATCCGCCATGGGTGTACACGTGTTTCCCATCCTGAACCCCCCTCCCACCTCCCTCCCCATACCATCCCTCTGTGTCATCCCAGTGCACCAGTCCCACACTTCCTATATCCTGCATTGAACCTGGACTAGCGATTCATTTCTTATATGATATTATACATGTTTTAATGCCATTCTCCCAAATCATCCCCCTCTCCCTCTCCCACAATGGAGTATTACTCAGCCATTAAAAAGAATACATTTGAATCAGTTCTAATGAGGCGGATGAAACTGGAGCCTATTACACAGAGTAAAGTAAGCCAGAAAGAAAAACCCTAATACAGTATACTACCACATATATATGGAATTTAGAAAGATGGTAACGACAACCCTGTATGTGAGACAGCAAAAGAGACACAGGTGTATAGAACAGTCTTTTTGTACATTTAGACTGTTATTTATTTTAATTTGGTTTATATATAACTTTTTATAGGTATATTTTCTTACATCCAGTGAGGGATTTCTCCAAGCATTTTTTATATTTTTCTGTTTTTAAATCAATTTATTGCTATCTATCTAATAAAATATACTGTTTCAATTGTCATTTGTTTTGTATTACAATATTTCCATCACCCCAGAAAGCTCCCTCTCTTTCTTTCCAGTCTGAATCATCTCTGCCAGGTTTCAATTGACCATCTATCTGTTTTCTATTAATATACATTAGACTTTTTCAAGCATCTCATATAAATGGAAAAATGTACATTATTGGCCTTTTTTTCTTTCCAGATATTAAAGCTCATTTTAGTATCATCTGGCTTCCACTGATTCAGGAAATAGCCCACTTATAATTATTTTGTTTGTTTCCCTTTGTATAACATAATTTTTTTTTCTGGATGCTTTCAATATTTTCACTTTATACCTGGCTGTCAACTATTAGGATGTGGTGTTTTTTTTTTTTTTTGTTTTTTTTTTTTTTGGGGGTTACTTTTTAAATTGATTAAGCCTCTGGGATTTTTAAAGTTTATTGTTCTCAAATTTGGAATTTTTCATCATGACTTCAAATATTTTTCCACCATCCTCTTTCTTAGACTCTGTACCTATGGTAGTACATTTGATTTTTTTCTTACAACTTCCTTCGCTTTATTCACATCTTTTGGTCTTAGCGTTTTCTTTCTGAGCTTCAGCCTATTTGATTTCTACTGCTATGACACCCAGTTCCCGGGTCGATTCTCTTACAGTGTGTGATCTGCTATTCAGTCCACACAATGAATCTTCCGTTTGTACGTTTGACTTTTAAGCTTTAGAAATTCCTTTGCTTTTTAAACATTTTCTCATGATGTTTATGATTTCCTTTAAACATTTTGAACATAATTATAAGTCTGTTTCTTTAACTATGACCCCCGACCCCCCAGTTTTGAGTGATTACAGCTTCTTTGCATATCTAGTGATTTTTAATTGGCTGTTGGGCATTGTGGGTTACCTTGCTGAGATAATTTAATGTATATTTAGTTTTGTTTTGTCAGGTAGTTCTATTATTTCACATTAGCTCAATTCTTTTGAGTCTCATTTCTTTCCTTAGAAGAAGTCTGTAATAACCTTTATTCTAGGGAAATCTTAGTCCTGCTACTACAGTTTAAGCTCTCTCAAGGTTTCCTGTGAATGTCCTGAGTGTTTAGAAAGGCTTTTCCACTTTGGTTGGTTGAAATTTGCAAGTCTTCCAGTTTTGTGTGAGCTCTGGCAATTCAGCTTGTAGCTCCAAGTATTTCTAGAAGATCTCCTTTGCGTAACATCTTGAATTCTCACCTTATGCATGTGCAACTTTAGCCAAAGACTTATGAAGAAACTCTTATATATTTCTGGAGCTCTTCCTCTGAATAGCTTCCTTCTCTTTAGTACTCTTGCCTTGAAAATCGCAGCTTCATCTGATTCCACAAACACCAATCTGTCCTTTCAATTTATCAAGATTGCTATGTTCTGCTTGGGTTTCCCATCCCAGCACCATGTGCTAGGCAGAATGTTGGGATAATTGTAGCGATACTCTCAATTGTTTTTCTATTTTTCAGTGATCACAGTCCTAAATTACCTCTTTTCCAGTGTTTAAAAATAGCTAGTTCACATATTTTGTCCAGTGAGAGACAGATTTTGATTTTTAAATAAGGTGCCTTCTAATATAGAAAGCCAGAATATCTTCAGGGAAGACCAGTGAATAGTCATAGGGTGTGACTATAAAGAAGTATCAGACATAATACCTTTGACATTTAATTGATTTCACCAGGTTTCTATATTAATAAGATATATGGAAGACCATGAATCAAAGCAGTCTCACAGAATTTAGAAAATTCATTAAAGAGTTCTTTCTAATTAGCTAACAATTACTATATTCAGATATACTGTACATTTCACAACTTCCCTCTCATTTAATGCTTTCAGCACTCTTTCAAATAAGTTATAAATGGAATTTACAACCATAGAAGGAAACACATAGATCACAATGCTTTGGATAAGCAATTAAGAGAGATCAGTTCTTGCAATCATGATAGAGGTTTAGTGGATGTACTAATGAAGCTGATTCAGATACCTTTTGGCAAACTTTGAGCTAAGGAATTGCATATACTCTTAGCAATTAAACAGTTAATTCCCTTTAGAGAAGTTTGAAGTAAAAGCCCTGGGTTGAAAATCGACAAGGCATAACCAGTATAATAACTATAGGTCCAAAATAGAAGGCAGATTTACTCTTATTCAAGGACCTGATAAAATTTCAGTCCTAACTTACAAGATAAAAATGATAACAGTACTTAACCTTCTAGATCTTAGGGATGGTAGAAATCTATTCTGTTTCTCTAATTTTGCAGGGGAGACCTCTGAATCTCAGAAGAGTTAATGGCTTCTATAAAACTGCCCAGTTAGCTTGCTGCTGCTACTGCTGCTAAGTCACTTCAGTCATGTCCGACTCTATGCGACCCCATAGACAGGCAGCCCACCAGGCTCCCGCGTCCCTGGGATTCTCCAGGCAAGAACACTGGAGTGGGTTGCCATTTCCTTCTCCAATGCATGAAAGGGAAAAGTGAAAGGGAAGTCATGTCTGACTCTTAGCTGACCCTAAAACCAGGACTTGCAGCATTGTTATGATTTTATGAACTGAGACAGATTCAATGAGCTAGACAGAGAAGATACATAATTGACTATGTCTCAGATAGTACCATCAGGAAAACCAAACAAAACTGCTGTTTTGCTGTCAAGGTGAAGCATCAAATTCATGTACATTAACTAAAGAACAACTGGTATACATCACATATCGCTTAATTTCCAGGAAAAGTAATGTCTAAGAATGTTATATAGATTTAGGTTAAGATTCATTTGTGTTTTTGGATGGTAATATTGCTTTGGGATATGAGATTTTGTTTAGTTTTGAAAGCTGAGGCTGATTGAAAGCTGGCATCTTTAAAAGGAAGAAAAGAAGAGGATACACTTCTAATGATGGGTCTTCTGAGAAGGGGTAATGCAGTTTCTCTTTTCCTTGGAGGCCTGAAACACAAGATTGAGATGGCTATGTAGGGAACAGTTTGGATTAGAAACACAATATTTAAGTGTGATAATGCTAAATATAGCTTTTTTTTTTTAAAGGCATCTCCTTTCTTGTTGACACTTGCTAAAGAATCTCCAATCTAATCTTGTATTTTCATTACCACAATCTTATAATCAAATTTCTCCAAGGAACCCTGATTAACTTTTACTGGAGAATAGTATTTAGAAACCAAGATCTGATTTCTCATTCCTCCTGGGGTGTTGCATCTTCTAGGTCCTCTCCATACCTAGAACTAGGAAAAATATACTGAATTATATGTGTACATGTATCTATATGCACTTATGTGTCTAGCTATCTCTATGTGTTTTAAAATGTCATGAGTTGATACTGATATCACTGACTAATCTAGAACTACAGATTTCAAACTAACAGTACTTTTTGACTTATTTATATTGTCTTTCTCTGACAAAGAAACTTTGATCATATCATCTGTAATAAATTTACCTTTTTGCTGAACGTGAGCACATGTATAAATTAGTTTGAAAATTGCTAACCTGTACTAACCCATGCTAACCCATGTGAGGACTGAATTTACTAATTAGAGTGCAGTGTTTGTATAAAGTTCTTTTTTGTTTTTGTACTTACAGTTTTTAGTCAAATGGCATTTTCCAAAAGTTACTTGGGTAATGTCCCCCTTTTCCCCATTTTCTTCACTACAGTTAATTCATAAATTGTAATACATCTATTTTCATTTGGTACTGTTTGTATTCTATCCTGAGATCCACTCAGAGTTCCAGTTGATTTTATTTATATTTGAATACAGTATAGATTGGAGAAGGCAATGGCACCCCACTCCAGTACTCTTGCCTAGAAAATCCCATGGACGGAGGAGCCTGGTAGGCTGCAGTTCATGGGGTCGCAAAGAGTCGGACACGACTGAGCGACTTCACTTTCACTTTTCACTTTAATGTATTGGAGAAGGAAATGGCAACCCACTCCAGTGTTCTTGCCTGGAGAATCCCAGGGATGGGGGAACCTGGTGGGCTGCCATCTATGGGGTCGCACAGAGTCAGACACGACTGAAGTGACTTAGCAGCAGCAGCAGCACAGTATAGATTACAGTTCTATGGGTTTTGACAATTGCATAGTCATATGTTTTCCTATGCAGTACCATACAGAAAAGCAGGAGACCCCAGTTTGATTCCTGGATCAGAAGATCCCCTGAAGAATGGATAGGCTACCCACTCCAGTATTCTTGGGCTTCCCTGGTGACTCAGATGGTAAAGAATCTGCCTGCAATGCAGGAGACCTGGGTTTGCTCCCTGGGTTGGGAAGATTCCCCTGGAGGGGGGCATGGCAACTCAATCCAGTATTCTTGCCTGTAAATCCCCATGGACAGATGCGCCTGGCAGGCTACAGTCCATGGGGTCCAAGAGTTGGACACGACTGAGCAACTAAGCACAGCACAGCACAGCACCTTACAGAGAAAACCTATCATAAATAAAACTCCAGTGTGAGGCCCCATTGTACTCAACACTTTCCCCATCCTCACCCCTGCAAACACTGATCTTTTTCCAGCTCTAACATTGTATTTTTTTTTTTTTTAATAATATCATGTAAATGGAATTATATAATATGTAAACTTTGGACCTTGGCCTTATTTAGAATAATGTATTGAAGATTCATCTATGTTATTGAAAGAATCAGTAACTTGTTCCTTTTGTAAAAATTACTCAGTAGTATTATACATATAATATAGGTCGTTTAGCTAGTCACCTATTGAAGGATTTGTTGTTGTTGTTATGCTCAGTGACTTAGTGTGTTCAGGCTGCTCTAACAAAATACCACAGATTGGAGGGCTAATAACAATAGAGAGTCATTTTGTACAGTTCTGGAACTTGGCAATCTGTGATGAGAGAGTCAGCATGGTTGGGTGAGGGCTGTCTTCCAAGTCAGACTTCTTGTCACTCACAAGGTAGAAAGGGTGAGCGTTCTCTCTAGGGTCTCTTCTATCTATAAGTGTAGAAAGAAAGAAAAGTAGAAGGTGAAGTCGCTCAGTCATGTCCAACTCTTTGTGACCCTATGGACACCAGGCTCCTCTGTCCATAGGATTTTCTAGGCAAGAGTACTGGAACCTAGGTCTCGAACCTAGGTCTCGAACCCAGGTCTCCCACATTGTAGACAGGCGCTTTACCGTCTGAGCCACCAGAAAAGTCCAGGGAAGTCTGTAAGTGTACTAACCCTAACTGTGAGAATTCTACTCTTATAACCTAATTTACCTCCAAAAGTCCCACCTCTTAATACCATTGCAGTGGGCATCAGAATTTTAAAATATGGATTTTGGTGAGACTGAACATAAACATTCATACCATAGCATAAAATTTTTGGTAATTATTAATAAAGTTGCTAGAAACATGCATATCTGGACTTTTGTGTGCAGCTAAGTTTTTCATTCACTTGGGTAAGTATCCAGGAGTGTGGGCAGTGTGGAGCTGGGCCATATGTTAGTGTACGTATAATTCTATAAAAGATTGCAAGCTATCTTCTAAAGTGGCTATACCATGTGGTTTCACTCATGAATGAAAGTTCCTATTTTTCTGCACCCTTGCCAAGATTTGATATTGTTTGTTTGCCTTTCTAATAGGTATTTCACTGTGGTTTTAGTTTGCATTTTTCAAACACTAAATGATACTGAACATTTTTTCCTTCTGTTTATTTCCTATCTATGTATCTTTAGCCAATATTTGTTCAAATCATTTTTTGGTGAGGTACTAACTTTATTAAGTTGTAATTCAGAAAGAAGAAATTCACTCTTTAAGATGTACAATTTAGTGCTTTTTGTTATATTCCCAGAATTACGAAACTATCTACACAATTTTAGAACACTTCCATAAGACCAAAAAGAAAACCCCTACCCTTTAGCAGTCACCATTTACCCCATTTCTCTTGAACTTCCCAGAACTAGACAGCCCCTAACCTACTTTTTGTCTCTATACATTTGCCTAATCTGGACATTTAATATGAATAAAATCATGATGCATAGTCTTTTGTGACTGGATTCTTTCACTCAGCATAATGCTTTCAAGGTTTATCTATTTTGTAGTTCATATCAGTTAATTCATTCTTTTTATTGCCAAATAACCTTCCATTACGTTGATGTACATTTTCCAGAGGGCAAATGATGAACATCTTTTCAAGTCCTCATTGGCCATTTGCATATCTTCTTTGGACAAATGTCTATTCAGATCCTTTGTGCATTTTTAACATTGGGCTATTTGTTTCTTATTATTGAGTTGTAAAAGTTCTTGATTTATTATAAATATATATCTTATCAAATATATGATTTGCAAATATTTTCTCCTATTCTTTGAACTGTCTTTTCACTTTCTTGATGGTGTCCTTAGAAGCAAAAAGTTTTAAATTGTGATGAATTCCAGTTTATTGATTTTGCTTTCTTTGCTTGTCCTTTTGGTGTCATATTTCAGAAACTACTGCCTACTGAACAGTCATGATAATTTAGGCCTATTAAATATTTTGTAGCTTTACATTTACATCTATATGTGGTCCACTTTATTTTTGTATATAATGTAAAGTAGGGAATCCAAAGTCATTCTTTTGCATTGGGGCAGACTATCTTAGTGCTATTTTTCTCATATTATGAAGCCTCTAATGTTGTTTCTTAGGCATGTATACATTCTTACTGGGATAACAGTGGTTTTAGTAGGTCTCTCTTCAACTATTTCTTTCCCTAATCATTCCATGGAAATTTGCCTTTGTTGGTATTACACCCAGCTCCAGGAACAGGAATATTTTTGTATTCTTGATACTTCAAACTTGCTAGGACCAAACACCACCTTGCTCAATGTACTCATTAGTTTTAAGAACATTTTTTGGACAGTTTTTTCTTGGACTCTCTATAGAGGCTTCTAGATTGTGTGATTAATGAAACTGGTAGATATGGAGTAAAGGAAAAATGTTTTGCTTTTAAATCAAAGGAATAAAAATTTATAGGCTTATAGGGTATGAGGTGCCCTTTGGGACATTCATGTAGGCTAGAATTCATTAAAGACATATGATTTAGAGATAACAATTTGAAGATTTTTCAGCAGATAGTTGCTAACTAAAATCATGGGAGTGAATGAGCTCAATCCAGAGTGTAAAAAGATAAAAAAACAGAAAGAAAGATTTCTGAGGATAGTAGCAATAATCTGCTCTCATTTCATCCTTTTACAACATCTATAAGCAGTTATTTACATAACTAAAGTTTGAAGACCGTCAGTGGGACAGAATTAGTTTCTATCATCTTTTAGTATCTGGCCCTGGTAATTAGAAGGTGTGCAGAAAGAGCATAGCAGGCCTGGGATTGCTATCCTTAGAAAGGTCTGCTTGCAAGATTATCCCAGCTGGTCTCTGGGAACTTGGATTTGGGAGAGTTTCTATCATTTCCTGATAAAAATGGCTCACTGTACCTAAACTGCACAAAAAATGTAGGTTCTGCTGCTGAATACCTGCTTTCCTTCTGGGAATCTGGAATTTTGGTAGATGTTAAGTAAAGGATGCCTACCTGACCAAAACTCAACAAAGGCCCTGGCCACTGATTCTCTAAAAAGTGTCCTTGGCAGATGATATTTCATGGATGTTGTCACAATTTATGCTAAAGAGAAATTAGGTGTGTTCTGTGTGATTCCAGTGGGACAGGACTCTTAGAGGCCTGCTCTTGGTTTCCTCTGACTTTGCTTCAAGAGCCTTTCTCATTGCTCACTTGGTTTTCATCTTTTAATGTAATAAATCACAGCTATGGGTATGAACATAACTATGTATTAATAGTAAGTCCTATGAGTATTTCCAGTGAGTCATGAACCTGGGAGAAGGTAAGAGGCTTGGGGACTCCTGATAAAGAGTTTATCATTTAATTACCATCACTTTTTACATGCTGTATATATTTTTCCTTCAGTGGCTGTATATATTTTTCCTTCAGTGGCTTTTAGAATTTTCTTTTTAGATTTGAGTTCTGCAGTTTTGTTATAATGTGTCTGCCTATGATTTTCTTCTTATTTTATGTTACCACTTGATGTATCTTTTCATTTAGAGTGCTCATGGCTCTTCATGGCTTATTATTTCTCTGCCAATATTTATTTAAATGTTGACTCTCTACCATGCCATTGCATGGAGTCTGAAACTTCTGTGCCATTTCCATGTGTCTTGTTTCTGTCTCATATTTTGATATCTCTTTATCTGTGTGAACTGTATTCTGAAACATTTCCTCAATTCTTCCTCTGAATTTGCTAATTCTTCATTCAGTTGTGTCTTATCTACCAATTGCCCATAACCATCAATTTTTTTATGTGAATAGCCATGACTTTACTAAAACTCTTATTATTTTTTCCTATATCCATCTTTTTTTTTTGCATAACTTCCTATTCCTGGTACATGTGTGCTATTCCTTATTTTATCTATTTGGAGACTACTATACTTACTTTAAAGCTCAGGTGCATCTATGAAGTCATCTCTTCAGGTATAAATTCTCATTTTTGGAATTGATATTCCTCATATGTTCTGTAATTGTTTTCTGTGAATTTATTTTCTTTCAAAATTGCTCTACAGGGGATGTTTTCATTCTGAGATATAGAGGCCTTTCTGGGTAGTGTAGTGTTTTGCTTGTTGTTTTTTCTTGGGCTCTGTCATCTTGCGTGCTGTGCTGTGCTGTGCTTAGTCACTCAGTTGTGTCCAACTCTTTGTGACCCCATGGACTATAGCCTGCTAGGCTCCTCTCTCTATGGGCATTCTCCAGACAAGAACATTGGAGTGGATTACCATGCCCTCCTCCAGGGAATCTTTCCAACCTAGAAATCAAACCCAGGTTTCCCTCATTGCAGGTGGATTCTTTACCATCTGGGCCACCAGGGAAGCTCTATGTACATCATAAATTTAGCCTAATCACCCTCAAAATGCAGACTTCAGTTTCTGGTTTGTAGGATTTTTCTCTCCGTAGTAAGCTTAGTGGCTGCTCCCAGCAGTGATTTGCTGCCCCAGTTTGCTTCCGTGTGTGTGTTCCACAGTCCTGCCTCCCTATATGCAAGTGACCTGTGGCTTTGGCTTCTCTTGGAATCACAGTGGAACTTGAAATGCTATGGTTTCTACCAAGTCCTAACACTCCACAGCCACTCAGATTACTTGTTACTTCTGTGAAGTCTTTTTCAGATTCTCCACATGTATTTCTCTTAATTTATGTGCATGCATGCATGCTAAGTTGCTTCAGTTGTGTCTGAATCTTTGCAACCCTATAGACTGTAGCCTGCAAGGTTCCTCTGTCCATGGAATTCTCCAGGCAAGAATACTGGAGTAGGTTGCCATGCCCTCCTCCAGGGAATCTTCCTGACCGAGGGATGGAACAAATGTCTCTTATGTCTCCTGTATTGGTAGGCGGGTTATTTACCACTAGCGTCATGTGGGAAGCCCTCTTAATTTATGTATATGTTATCAAATATTTTAATTAGTTTTGAGTGGGAGGAAGAATTAGAGTGTGTGCTCCATGCTTAATCAACAATCTGAACCCAGGAATTCAGAATATATGTGATTATAGCATAGATCACATAAAAATCTCCTTATTTTCATGAAACATATTTGGGGCAATATTTTTTTTTCACCAATGTCTAACTTGCTTTTTATTATATTTTTTTTAATTTTAATTGTAGGCTAATTACTTTACAATATTTTGGTGGTTTTTGCCATACATTCACATGAATCAGCCATGGGTGTCCATATGTTCCCCATCCTGACCCTTCTTCCCACTTCCCTCCCCATCCCATCCCTGGGGTCATCCCAGTGCACCAGCCCTGAGCACACTGCCTCATACATCGAACCTGGACTGATGATCTATTTCACATATGATAACATACATGTTTCAATGCTATTCTCTCAAATCATCCCACCCTTGCCTTCTCCCACAGAGTCCAACAGTCTGTTCTTTACATCTGTGTCCCTTTTGCTGTCTTGCATATAAGGTCATCCTTACCATCTTTCTAAATTCCATATATATGTATTAATATACTGTATTGGTGTTTTTCTTTCTGACTTACTTCACTCTGTATAATAGGCTCTAGTTTCATCCACCTCATTAGAACTGATTCAAATGCATTCTTTTGACACCACCCTTATGGCAGAAAGTGAAGACGAACTAAAGAGCCTCTTGATGAAAGTGAAAGAGGAGAGTGAAAAAGTTGGCTTAAAGCTCAGCATTCAGAAAACTAAGAACATGGCATCTGGTTCCATCACTTTATGACAAATAGATGGGAAACAATGGAAACAGTGGCTGACTTTATTTTTTGGGCTCCAAAATCACTGCACATGGTGACTGCAGCCATGAAACTAAAAGATGCTTACTCCTTGGAAGGAAAGTTATGACCAACCTAGACAGCATATTAAAAAACAGAGACATTACTTTGTCAACAAAGGTCCATCTAGTCAAAGCTATGTTTTTTCCAGTAGTCATGTATGGATGTGAGAGATGGACTATAAAGAAAGCTGAGCACGGAAGAATTGATGCTTTTGAACTGTGGTGTTGGAGAAGACTCTTAAGAGTCCCTTGGACTGCAAGGAGATCCAACCAGTCCATCCTAAAGGAGATCAGTCCTGGGTGTTCATTGGCAGGACTGATGTTGAAGCTGAAACCAATAATTTGGCCACCTGATGCAAAGAGCTAACTCATTGGAAAAGACCCTGATGCTGGGAAAGGTTGAGGGCAGGAGGAGAAGGGGACGACAGAGGATGAGATGGTTGGATGGCATCACTGACTCAATGGACATGAGTTTGGGTAAGCTCCAGGAGTTGGTGGTGGACAGGGAGGCCTGGTATGCTGCGGTTCATGGGTTCTCAGAGAGTCAGACGCGACTGAGAGACTGAACTGAATTGAACTGATTTGGGGTAAAACACAGAACTTACCAATACACAAAATGAACCTTTATAAGCACTAACCAAAATCATTGATTTAGACTGTTAAAATGTTGAGTATGGGTCATTCAAGATAAAATTGGTTCCAACCTCTCCACCAACCCCTCCACCCACACTGCCCAAAATGATACTATAAGATTGACAATGTTGGGTTGTCACCAGAAATTATTTTTTTGTACGTGGTTATTTACTTTGGTCACAGCAGTCTGAGACTTTGCTTTTGGAGATGTTTATAGCTTTGAATCATTCTTATTCTGTGTTCATCTCCCCCATTGGTAACTGCAGAAGAAAAGCATTTGTTGTAAGATTTTTCTCCTAGTACCATCATTTTTCATGGCCTTGTGCCACTTGGCACATAACACAGGAACTAGTGAATGACCCAGTGTTTTAACTGTCAGTCACCATGAACTACTTTACAAAACAGGCTTAACAGCTCATAAATGGAAAGCAATCCTGTTTACTGCCATCTCTAGATTCATAGATTGTTTGCAGCCTGTTACTGTTCTAGCAACACTTAGGGGCCAGGCACCTAAAGTACTTTATGTATTTCTTGATGTCTCTTAAGAAGGGCTGGTCTGGTGAGCATCCTTGTACTTTTTTCATCTAATATAATAGGATTAGACCTTGGGGTGACTGTATCAGAACTACTGACAGCTTTCTACAACATGCTGTGCATGAATATGTCTACCACATCTAGAAACTTTTGGAAGAAGAGAAATAGTACCACAGAAACTGTATTTGAAGATGAATAAATTGATTCGCCGTTCTTTTTTTGGTGTGTGTTGGGGGGAGTCTAACACCATAGGTTAATTGACACTTTCTTTTCTTTGTCTTATTGGCCTGTCAGCACTTTTTCCCCTTGGTCTTGAATTGCTTTATTCTCTACTGAAGGTAGATGTATATTCTGAAAATAAACTCGAATCTATTAAAGCAGCTAACATATAGTGATGTCCCTGTTTTGTAAATTGAGTTCAGGTATAGGCTATCTATCATTTGGCAGCAGAAGAGGTAGCTTTTGGTCTGAATTTTACTGTTTGAGATGTTAGAGTTGCCTTCTAAGGTGGATAGGGGTCAGGGTAGTATCAGTTTCACACATTACTGTCTTTACTGAATTTATATGAATGACCTCCTCTGAAGATTGAAGAACCCAACACAAGCATGCATAAGGCTCCTTTCAACCAGAGAATACTATTTTTACCCCCTTTTTATTGTAAGAGAAGCTATTGCCTTTTGACATATACTGAATTTTTTAAAGCCTGAAGAAAGCTATAAAATTGTAAAAAAAATATTGACAATCAGAATTTTAAGAAGATGGTTTAGTTTCAAAATTTGCAAGATGAAAAATTTGTGATATGCTTCTTAGTGTGACTGATCATCTGGCTAGGTAGCTAATAAAACTCAGTCTGTGGAAATCTCCAGCATTAGTAGTTAATATTACAGCACCTCTGTGAGGAAGATAAGTGTTATTGTCCCTTTCTTATAGAAACAAAGAAGGAAATGATTCCTGTGGCAACACTATCCATAGTAGACATGAGTATTAATGTCAAGAAATGTTCCACTTCTGTTCCTAAGCTATAATTACTACTACATAGGTAAGGCAAAAACTAACCAATCCATATATGTCAAGGGAAGTTGTCACATATGTGTCAAAAACCAAACTCTACACACTGAATAAAACAAAGCAGAATGATGAGTTCATTGCAAGACTTTCAACCTGCTAGTGGGAAAATCCAGGCTATGGGAGCAATGGGTTCAGAGTTCCTCATAGAGTAAGTGGTATTTGTGGAATAAATGTGGAAACCATTTGGCTGATTTTCAGCTGATTGGTTGCATAGTAGTCTTCATTATTGGATCCAGGTAGTTGAGTCAAGGGAACAAGAAGTCCAGAAATTATGTGAACAGACTTGACCTTTAGGGATTGACTGGTGCCCTCTGCTGATTTCTGAGACCTGTAAATTCTTGTAAAGTTAGGTTGTTTCCTTTATATGCTGGCATTTGCCATCTCCATTTTGTCTTTGACATAAGTGACTTCATTTTTGTTTGCTTCTACAAACATAAATGTTAATTTTTAAAAAAATTATATTTAATTTCAAAGTTAGCCAAGAATTTCAGTCTTCTGATATTTAAAGAATATTTGGAGTTAATGTATTTTTCATATACTTGGAGAGAATTTTGTTTTTTTAAGTTGAGCCACTAATGAATGAAAGGGAAGCCATTTCTGATATAAGGTAGTAACCACTCCATGAGTTTATCCAATAGCAGCTGGACATTTTAAAGGATTAATGGGACTTCAAACTCAGTATTCAATTGATTTCAATTTCCTGTAGTTATCCTGTCAGCTTTATCTCTAGTGAATTCTGTGCCCCAAGCATGTTAAGTAAAGTGGCTAACATATGGGGTAGCTGGTAAGCAGATCATTGAGGGCACAGATCTAGCTCTGCTAAGAGTGTTTCCACTTTCCTTCCTTCCTTCCCTCCCTACCACCCTCTATCCCTTCTTTTCTTTTCTCTTTTCCTACTTTTCTTTTATCCTTTCTTAAATTTTTAAAAATTAAATTTGTGAGCTAGAAGATTTCTAGCACATTTTATTAGAGGCTGTCATTACTTACACAGAGAACGACTGTCAACATGGTGAAAGAGCACCATATAAAATGGCATAAGGAAATTTATTTGTTATTTTAGCAACTTCCACAGTTATCTGAAATCCACCTAAGACTGGTTAACTTTTTTGTGTGACTAATAAAGAGATATGAAGTATTTGACTTTTAAATATTTTTAAAGGGTTCATGAGTTCTATCATAATCCATTGATCAGGATTAATCACAATCTTCTTGGTCAAGAAGGAATGGAAATATCCAGAGCAAATTGAAGATCTCGTTAACTCTTGTTGTTGTTCAGTCACTAAGTTGTGTCTGACTCTGCGACCCCATGAGCTGCAGCATGCCAGGCTTCCCTCTCCTTCACTATCTCTTGGAGTTTGCTCAACATCTGTCACCCTCTGCTCCTCCTGCTCTCAATCTTTCCCAGCATCAGAGTCTTCGGTTGTTAACTCAATGGCCTATTTTTAGCTGTACTCATACATTTTTAATTAAATAGAACATGAGAACTTTGTAATACTGTTGGGTGAGTGTACACACATACACACAAATACGTATTTAAAACTGCTTAGATAAATCCATTTGCAGAAAAGCACTACTAGATCTCAAGAAGCTTTAAAGTAGTAAAATATCAATTTCTCTAAAGCATTTGTCTCATTATCTATTAAAGTTGATCTTAAATATTTATCAATTTCTAAGAAAAGCTATGACAAACCTTGACAGCATATTAAAAAGCAGAGACATTACTTAGCTGACAAAGGTCTGTCTAGTCAAAGCTATGGTTTTTCCAATAGTCATGTATGGATGTGAGAGTTGGACTATAAAGAAAGCTGAGTGCCGAAGAACTGTTGCTTTTGAACTGTGGTGTTGGAGAAGACTCTTGAGAGTGAGTCCCTTGGACTGCAAGGAGATCCAATCAGTCCATCCTAAAGGAGATCAGTCCTGAATATTCATTGGAAGGACTGATGCTGAAGATGAAGCTCCAATACTTTGGCCACCTGATGTGAAGGGCTGACTCATTAGAAAAAACCCTGATGCTGGGAAAGATTGAAGGTAGGGGGAAAAGGGCACAACAGGGGATGAGATGGCTGGATGGCATCACTGACTGGAGGGACATGAGTTTGAGCAAGCTCTGGGAGTTGTTGATGGACAGCGAAGCCTGGCGTACTGCAATCCACAGTGTCGCAAAGAGTCAGATGCGACTAAGCAACTGAACTGAACTCGACCTGTTGCAAACAATTATTACTTTCTGAATTAAGATACAGACTTTTTAGTTAAATGATAAAAGGGAAATAACAAAGGGCTTTTCCCCCAGACCTCACTACTTGGGTGTTCTTCCTCCTTAATTCCGTTTTTCCTGGCATTCTCATGATATTATAGATTTTGCTGATTGAATGAAGTCCATAGTTATATTTTATCTTCCCATTTGTGCTGATGTATAATGTTTATATATATATAGCTCCACGTTTAATTTTTTCATATGTTTTTCTGCTTTTGCATGATAGGATTTTGGATGTTAGGAGACGGTGTGATTTTGGCTTTTTGTTATAATTTGATTGCAGGGAGCCAGCGTGAGGAACTACGCCTATGGCAAAGGTCATGAGGAAGGAGGCTCAGCATACGCAAAGGCGGGATCGAGCCTCAGGAGTCCCCCTGGAAATTCTTGAGCATCTACCCCCCAAACCAGAGTCTGCCTACTTTACTGCTTTGTGCTCTCACGCACACCTCTGACTTTACGGGGGGCTGTCTCCCACCACCTCTCTCTGAAAAAGAGTTAACTTACAGCTCCAGTTGATAAAGTTGCTGGGCGTGATAAGAGTGTTTTAACCTACAAACTCCTCTGAAGGTTATTCCGGCCACATGTGATTGTTCACAGCCTCCCAACCTTGAGAGGCATGAGATGTTCTAAACTGTCTAAATACAGATTCCTTTGAGCAGTTAAAAGATTGATTAGAAATTGTATTGGTGAAGGGTTTTTCACTTGTTGGGCCAATGTTTGCTGCTAAGTCTGCATATCCCTTACCTACTGTGTCCCTGGCAGTGTATTGATTGATATAACTGGTGTATAGAAATGTAAGTAGTAGCTTTAATGTTTGTAACCTTGGACCCTTGAGTTAATTCTTTTTCTTGCTATAGCCCACCACACATTTGCCCTATAGGAATGCAACTTTATCTAATGCTTTTGGAGGGTGGCGCCTGACTAATCACCTTTAAAGAAAAATAAGTTTTCTGAAGAAAGGGTCTTAAAATGTTAACAGGCCTCTGGGCCAGAAGATGATGTAAATCACCAAAACTTTTGCATATGATAAGTTTGCAGGAAGAAAGCCTGGCTTACTGCTGACTCTACCCCTTCCCCCATTATCCCCTATGCATAACTTAAGGTATAAAAAACTACTTTGGAAAGTAAAGTGCGGGCCTTGTTCACTGAAACTTGGTCTCCCCATGTCGTTCTTTCTCTCACCTTCTGGCTGAATTATTCAGCCTCTTTTCTCCACTGAATTTCCTCACTGAGCTATCCTTATTTAACCACTCTTTATATCCTTAGTTAATGTTTAATTAAGCAATTGTTTCCTGATCCTCGCCGACGCCGTCCCCACTTCGAATTCCCTGGATCCACCGGGGCTGGACCCCAGCATCTGATCTCAGGAATCTTCAATTCAATTGGTGCTCAATTGATTTTTTCCCCCAATTAAACTTAACATTCCTCTAGATTAATGTCATCATTTCCATCATCAGCATCAATGTGTAACTAACATTTATGTGCTACTGTGCTCAGGAGTTGCACATGCATTATCTCATTTATTTATCACAGCATCCTGGTGAACTAAGCATTCAAGGATAAATACATCTGGCTGTGTTCCATTACCTAATATGGAATGTCATATTTGTGGACCATTTGTGAGTGGAGTGAAAACATTCTACTAAACTAACCAGATCATTGATTTACTTTTTACTTTTATAATGTAGTTTCATGTGGGCAAGTAAAATACACAATTTTAAAAATTAAAGTATGGCAGAAAGTGAAGAAGAACTAAAGAGCCTCTTGATGAAAGTGAAAGAGGAGAGTGAAAAAGTTGACTTAAAGCTCAATGTTCAGAAAACTAAGATCATGGTATCCGGTCCCATCACTTCATGGCAAATAGATGGGGAAACAGTGGAAACAGTGTCAGACTTTATTTTTGGGGGCTCCAAAATCACTACAGGTGGTGACTGCAACCATGAAATTAAAAGATGTCTACACCTTGGAAGGAAAGTTATGACCAACCTAGACAGCACATTAAAAAACAGAGACATTACTTTGCCAACAAAGGTCTGTCTAGTCAAATCTATGGTTTTTCCAGTAGTCATGTATGGATGTGAGAGTTGGACTATAAAGAAAGCTGAGCACCGAAGAATTGATGCTTTTGAACTGTGGTGTTGGAGAAGACTCTTGAGAGTCTTCCTTGATTGCAAGGAAATCAAACCAGTCAATCCCGAAGGAAATCAGTCCTGGGTGTTCATTCGAAGGACTGATGTTGAAGCTGAAACTCCAATACTTTGGCCACCTGATGTGAAGAACTGACTCATTTGAAAAGACCCTGATGCTGGGAAAGATTGAAAGCAGGAGGAAAGGGGGATGACAGAGGATGAGATAGTTGGATGGCATCACCGACTCAATGGACATGAGTTTTGGTAAACTCCAGGAGTTGGTGATGGACAGGGAAGCCTGGCTTGCTGCAGTCCATGGGGTTGCAAAGAGTTGGACACGACTGAGCGACTGAACTGAACTGAACTGAAAATTGAAGTATAGTTGACGTACAACATTGTGCCAGTCTGCCGTGCAGCAAAGTGACCTAGTTGTACACATATACATATGTTGTTTTTTAAATATTCTTTTCCATTATGATTTATCCTGAGATTGGAAATAGTTCCCATACAGTAGGACCTGTAGTTTGTCCATTTTAGATGTAATAGTTTGTGTATATCAACCCCAAATTCTCAGTCCATCCTTCTCCCTCCTTCCCTCCTCCTTGACAACCACAAGTCTGATCTCTGTCTGTGAGCCTGTTTCTCTTTTGGAGATATGTTCTTTTGTGCTGTATTTTAGATTCCACAGTAAGTGATATCATATGGTACTTGTCTTTGTCTGACTTACTTCACTTAGTATGACAATCTCAAGTTGCATTCATGGCATTATTTCGTTCTTTTTAATGGCTTAGTAGTTTTCCATTGTATAAGCATACCACATTTTCTTTATCTATTCATCTGTCAGTAGACATTTAGGTTGCTTACATGTCTTGCCTGTTGTGAATTGTGCTGTTGTAAAATATACAATCATTATGAAACCAGAAAGAATAACTAAGTTGTATAATACAATGGATTTTCATATTTCAGTATTTGACCATAAATCTTGCCAAAGAAACATAATTTGCAACAATTTAAATTAAATATTTATATTATTTATAATAAGGTTGTAGAATAATCTAGTAGACCTGGATGTTCTGAATTTCTTAACAGGACCCCCCCTTTTTTTTTGGATTGAAATATAATTGGTGTACAGTATTACTTAAGTTTCAAATGTACAATACAGCATTGTGTTTTGGAATCTTAAAAGTTATATTCTATCTTTAGTTATTACAAACTACTGGCTATATTCCTTGTAATGTATATATTCTTATTTATTTATTTTGTTGTTGCTGTTGTTCAGTTGCTAACTGGTGTCTGACTCTTTGAGACCTCATGGACTACAGGACTCCAGGCTTCCCTGTCCTTCATTATCTCCTGGAATTTGCTCAAACTCATATCCATTGAGTCCATAATACCAACCAAGCATCTTATCCTCTGTCTTCCTTTCTCCTCCTGCCCTCAGTCTTTTCCAGCATTGGGGTCTTTTCCATTGAGTTAGCTCCTTGCATCGGTGGCCAAAGTATTGGAGCTTCAGCTTTAGTAATAGTCCTTCCAAAGAATATTCAGGGTTGACTGGTTTGATCTCCTTCTGTCTGAGGAATTCTCAAGGGTCTTCTCCAGCATCACAATTCGAAAGCAATTCTTTGGCACTCAGCCTTCGTTATGGTTCAACTCTCATATCCATATATGACTACTGGGAAAAAACCATAACTTTGACTATGCAGACCTTTGTCAGAAAAGCAGCGTCTCTACTTTTTAATAGGCTTTCTAGGCTTGTCATAGCTTTCCTTCCAAGAAGTAAGCATCTTTTAATTTCGTGGCTGAAGTCAATATCTGCAGTGATTTTGGAGTCCAAGAAAATAAAATCTTCCACTGTTTATACGTTTCCCATCCATTGCCGTGAAGCAATGGGATCAGGTGGCATGATCTTAATCTTTTTACTGCTGACTTTTAAGGCAGCTCTTTCACTCTCCCCTTATTTATTTTATATATCAGCATAAATAAGAAATTATTTTAATAGAATTTATTTTTTAGAGAAGTTTCAGGTTTATAGCAAAATTGCACAGAAAGTACAGAGGTTTCCTTAAACCCCCCGCCACTACACATGCACAGATCTTCCACTACCAACATCTGGAACCAGAGTGGCACATTTACGCCAAAAAAAAGATGAACCTATATTGATGTATCATTATTACTCAAAGTCCATTTTATTCATTAAGATTCACTCTTGATGCTTTACATTCTATGTACATTTTTAACAATTGTATGATGGCGTGTGTCCTACAGAATAGTTTCACTCCCCTAAATGTCCTCTCTCCTCTGCCTACTGATCCCTCTCTCTCTACCTGTTGTTGGTCAGTCACTCAGTCTTGTCCAACTCTTTGTGACCCCATGGACTGCCCCATGCCAGTCTTCCCTGTCCTTCACCATCTCCTGAAACTTGCTCAAATTCATGTCCATCCAGTCGGTAATGCCGTCCAACCATCTGGTCCTCTCTTATCCCCTTCTCCTCCTGCCTTCAATCTTTCACAGCATCAGGGTCTTTTCCAATGAGTCAGCTCTTTGCATCAGGTGGCCAAAGTACTGGAGTTTCAGCTTCAGCATCAGTCCTTCCAACGAATGTTCACGGCTAATTTCCTTTGGGATTGACTGGTTTGATATCCTTGCAGTCCAAGGGACTCTCAGGAGTCTTCTCCAACACCATAATTTGAAAGCATCAGTTCTTTGGCACTAAGCCTTCTTTATGGTCTAACTCTCACATCCATATATGACTACTGGAAAAAACATAGCTTTGACTATACAGACCATTATTGGCAAGAAATGTCTCTGCTTTTTAATACACTATCTAGGTTTGTCATAGCTTTTCTTCCACGTAGCAAATGTCTTTTCATTTTATGACTGCAGTCACCATTTGCAGTGATTTTGGAGCCCCAGAAAATAAAGTTTGTCACTGTTCCCATTATTTCCCCATCTATTTGACATGAAGCAATGGAACAGGATGCCATGATTTTAGTTTTTTGAATGTTGAGTTTTAAGCCAGTCTTTTCACTTTCCTTTTTAACTTTCATCAAGAGGCTCTTTAGTTCCTCTTTGCTTTTTGCCCTAAGGATGATGTCATCTGCATATCTGAGGTTGTTGATATTTTTCTCAGAAATCTTGATTGCAGCTTGTGCTTCAACCTGCCTGGCATTTCACATGATGTACTCTGTATAGAAGTTGATAAGCAGGGTGACAATATACAGCCTTAACATACTCCTTTCCCAATTTTGAACCAGTCCATTATTCCATGTCTGGTTCTAACTGCTGCTTCTTGACCTGCAAACAAGTTTCACAGGAGGCAGATAAGGTGGTCTGGTATTCCCACCTCTTGAAGAATTTTCTATAAATTGTAAAAAATTTGTTGTGATCCACACAGTCAAAGGCTTTAGCATTGTCAATGAAGCAGAGTCGATGTTTTTCTGGAACTCTTGCTTTTTCTTTGATCCAATGGTTATTGGCAATTTGACCTCTGATTCCTCTGCTTTTTCCAAATCCATCTTGTACACCTGAATGCTCTTGGTTCACGTACTGTTGAAGACTTGAGAATTTTGTGCATTATTTTTCTAGCATATGAAATGCGTGCAGTTGTGTAGTAGTTTGAGCATTCTTTGGCATTGCCTTTCTTTGGGATTGGAATGACAACTGGCCTTTCCCAGGCCTGTGGCCACTGCTGAGTTTTCCATATTTGCTGGCATATTGAGTGCAGCACTTTCACAGCATCAACTTTTAGGATTTGAAATAGCTCAACTGGAATTCCATCACCTCCACTAACTTTGTTGGTAGTGACTTTTCTGAAGGCCCACTTGACTTTGCACTCCAAGCTGTCTGACTCTAGGTGAGGGCTCACACCATTGCAGTTATCTGGGTCATTAAGATCTTTTCTGTATAGTTCTTGTATGTATTCTTGCCACCTGTTCTTAATATCTTTTGCTTCTGCTGCTGCTGCTAAGTCGCTTCAGTCGTGTTCGACTCTGTGCGACCCCATAGACGGCAGTCCACCAGGCTCTCCCATCCCTGGGATTCTCCAGGCAAGCTAGTCCATACTGTTTCTGTCCTTTATTTTGCCCATTTTTGCATGAAATTTTCCTCTGATATCTCAAATTTTCTTGAAGAGATCTCTAGTCTTTCCCTTTCTGTTGTTTTCTTCTATTTCTTTGCACTGACCACTTTAGAAGGCTTTCTAAACTGGGCATTTAGATGAGTATAGCTGTCCTTTTCACCTCTGTCTTTCACTTCTCTTCTTTTCTCATCTATTTATAAGGCCTCCTAGACACCATTTTGCATTTTTCTATTTCTTTTTCTTGGGGATGGTTTTTATCACTGCCTCTGTAGAATGTTACAAACCTGCATCCATAGTTCTGCAGACACTCTGTCTATCAGATAAAATCCCCTGAATCTATTTGTCACTTCCACTGTATAATTGTAAGGGATTTGATTTAGATCATACCTGAATGGCCTAGTAGTTTACCTACCTTCTTCAATTTAAGTCTAAAATTTGCAATAAAGAGTTCGTGATCTGTGCCACAGTCAACTCCTGGTCTTGTTTTTGCTGACTATATAGAGCTTCTCTGTCTTTGGCTGCAAAGAATATAATCAGTCTGATTTTGCTATTGACCATATGATGGTCAATATTTTGGTGATGGCCATGTGTAGAACTGGCTCCTGTGTTGTTGTAAGAGGATGTTTGATATGATCCCTGGCAATGACTGATTCTTTTACTATCTTTAGAGTTTTTTAATAATAACTTTATTTCATGAAAATGCTTGATTTTATGAAGATATTAAATGTCATTAAAATCTGCAAATATGTAATTTTATAACATATATACTGTATTTAAGTATCATTTTTCTATTTTTTGCCATATAATGTTTAACTATTATGATATTGTTGGATATTTTAATAGTCAACTTTTTTCTTCCTATTATAAATAGTTCCTTTCTGAAATTTTTATCCACTAGTTTTTGAAAATTATTTCAATTTTCTTTGCTTACAGTATCAATACTGAAGTCCATATTTTACAATTCTTCAGGCCAAAAGAAAGAATTTATCTATGACTCCTTCATTTCATTCCTACCTTACTTCTGTTCTGTCATCAAGTCTTTTCAACTCTAACTGCAATCTACACCCAATACCACCTTTCTTTCTCTTCTAAGTCATTGTCTTCTCTTGTTTGTATAAATATAATAGGAATAGGCTGTGACACTAATAAACCCTTGCCACTGTCCAATTATCTCAACATGACAACTGGTATGATCCTATTAAGCCTAAGTTAGATGGTATCATTCCTGTGCTCTTTTATTTAGAAAGGCAGAGGAGCAAAAACAGCTGAACAAAATAAGAATTAGGTTGGAAGAATCAGTACCTAACTGCAAAAATTAAAATTGGCTTACAGTAATCAGTTGTATTTTTATACTACTAGATAGCTATTGGAAAATGAAATAAACTCACCTATAATTGTGCCAATTTAAAATATTGAGGAATGAATTCATTAAAAGTGTGAAAGGACTTTACATGCACACAGTGTGTTATCGATGAAGGAATAAACACCTAAATCAATGAAACTGAATAGAGAGTTCAGAAATATATCCACACAATTTTGATCATTTAATTTTTGACAAAAACACATAAGAAATTCAGTGAAGATAGTCTTTTAAACAAACTGCTAATCCACATGCAAAAATAGGAATCTCAGTCTGAGCCTCAAATCTGTATACAAGTTAAGTCAAAATTAATAATATGTCTAAATTTAAAATGTAAAACTTTAAAAAATTTATAAAAAAAGTAGACAAAAATCTTCCTGACCTGGATGTAGGTGAAGTGTTCTTAGAAAACAAAATCATGATTCATCAACAAAAAAATGCATAAACTGAATTTCATCAAAATTAAAAACTCTTTTAACCAGGAGGTGTTCTGTTACCTCATTAAATGTACTTAATAGTTCCCATAGTTTTTTTATAGATTCCTTCAGATTTTCTATGTAATCAGTCATGCTGTCTGTGCATAGTGACGTTATACTTAATTAATTTTTTTTCTCTCATTACCGTGTGTAGGATCTCCTGAATAATGTTGAACAGATGTAGTGAGAGTGGGCATCCTTGCCTTTTTTTTAGTTTTAGTGATAAAGTATTTAATATTCCATAACTAAGTATAATGGCAGTTATAGAGTTCTTTTTTTCTTTGCTTACTTTTGATAGACAACCTTTCTCCAGTTGAAATAGTTTTATTTCACAGTGTTCTGAGAACTTATAAATTTAAGTATTGAATTTTGTCAAATTATTTTCCTGCATAAATTGTAATATTTTCTTTTATTTCATTCAATGGTGAATTAAATTGGTAAGCTATTTGACTGTTAAATTAGTCTTGCGTTCTTGGAATAAATGCTATTTGAGCATGATGTGTTATACTTTTTACATATTTCTGGCTTTGATTTGCCAATATTTCCAAGTATTTTTTTGCATTTCATTCATTGATAGATAATGTTTAGTAATTTTTTTTTATCAAGATTTTGTTTAACTTTCATTAGCCTCAGAGTTGAGAAATGTTTCCTTTTCTTTTATTTACTGATCAGATCAGATCAGATCAGTTGCTCAGTCGTGTCCGACTCTTTGCGACCCCATGAATCGCAGCAAGCCAGGCCTCCCTGTCCATCACCAACTCCCGGAGTTCACTCAGACTCATGTCCATTGAGTCAGTGATGCCATCCAGCCATCTCATCCTCTGTCGTCCTCTTCTCCTCTTGCCCCCAATCCCTACCAGCATCAGAAAGAATGCATAAAATTGGTGATATATTTTCTTTAAATTTGTGATAAAATTCATCAAATAAAACATTTGGGCTTGGAGTTTTTGTGAAGAGGTTTCTGAAAAATTCAATTTTTAATAGCTACATAGTTAATTATATTCTGCATGTTTTCATGTATCAGCTTTGGTAACTTGCATTTTGCAAGATAAGTATATACTTTTATCTAAATTTTCAAGTTTGTTGCATAAAGATATGCAGAATAGTTTTCTATTTCCCTTTGATAACTTAATTTTAACATCAAAAATGAGGCAAACACATAATAAAATGGAAATTATAGGTCAACATCTGTGATGATCATAAATTCAAAAATCTTACATTTATTAGCAAATTAATTTCAATAATCTGTTAAAAAATATATTAATACCTATGAAAAATATATTAATACTTGTGAAAACTCCAGGAAGGAAATGTGTTTAGCATAAGTAAATCAGTGCATGCAATCCACATTTTAATAGCTTGCAAGAGAAAATATATATTATCATAATCATAGAAGAAGCAGGAATTTAAAAATAAAACACAGCATTCACTTATGATAGAAGATAGAATTAAAAAATAAAACAGCCCCATTTATGATAGAAGAAATCTAGAAATGGAAATGCACTTTAATCTGAGAAAAATGGTTCTGTATAAGTATACACAATAACTCAAACTTGATGGTGAAGCTCTGAATATTTTTTAAGATCTTCAAAAAGATAAAGTTGATTGCTAAAACTTCTTCTATGCATCATTGAAACAGAAGACCTAACTAGTACATTAAGTTAAGAAAAACAAAATATATTAAAATTGTAAAGAGAGAACTAAAATTTTTGTTGTTTTAGATTATGCAATTGTATACATAGACAACACAAAATTATCTGCCTATATAGACTATTAAAATTTCTAAGAATTTTTAGTGTAAAATCAAATTAGAACATTTTTATGTAAAAAGAAGTTTCATAAATGAGGGGTTACATATTTATGACTTTAGGATGAGTAAGGTCTTTTTAAGTCCCAAGGAGCAAAATCCATAAACTGGGATGTAGGGCCATAATAGATGTATTAAACTCTATCAATATTTTACAGATTTTGTTGATCATTAAAAGATACCACAAAAATGCTGGATTATTTAACAGGAAAAAATATTTTTTAAATCTATAAAGGGTTAATATCCAAAATATACAATGCTTACATGTAAATCAATATGAAAGATATAAAGAGTCCAATAAAAATGAGCAAAGGCTGTATATGAAAAACCAGGTCACAAGACATCAAACACAAATATCTGTCAAATATATGAAAATGAGTCATACCTGACTTTAGTAACCTATAAATTACATATGAATTTAACGATTATATCTACTTGCCAAAGGAAGGCAGCAGAGTAAAATTCAAGTCCTCTAAGTTCTTATAATTTATGAAAACTGTTTGGACAAATGAAGATACACAGAATGAAGGTGACAGTTAATAACAGTTAAAAATGATCATTATCACTGAAATTGTATACAGAGTATGTATAATGTACCTCTCCAGTTATTATTTCTTTTCCCTTTGGAGTTATGCAGCAGAGTTTGGAGAGGACTGAGCACTGTTTTAAACATGTATTTCTTCTTGTCATATGACCCTTCAAAGAAATTAGGCTTTAACATTAAAAAAGTTCTCCACGCATACCTTGACTATACTTATGTATATAATGTATATACCTTGTGGTATTGACTGCTCAGAAACAGTCATAAGTCAGATTACTATTATTTTTTATTTTTAAAATAGTTTTCTTCAAATAAGTTTTCCTTTGCTTGAGATACCATGAACATAGCCTTTTTTGATTGTAAAATCTTTGGATTATAACATTTTTTTTAACAGTTCTGAAACAAACAAAAAAAGTTTCACTTATTCTTGAAACCCTGATGGTTTTTAAACTGTAGCTCTCTTCTTTGTTCTATGTAACAAAAGAAACTTCTTAGGATTTCTGACTGCACTGTTCTGGTTTGTGCCAGGTTACTACTGCCTTTTACAAGACAGAAAAACGTTCAGCACTTCTGACTCCGGCTGCTTATTCAAAGACCAGAGCCTTGAAAAGGGCATTGCAATGGCCTTAGAGCTAAATTTACATTATTTTTATGGTTTTGAGATTCTGGTTTTCAGAACTTCAGCATTTACAACATTTTGATAAATGACAGTCTTAGCTGTGGAGGCAAGGGGCTTTAGAATATTTTCTGTTCTGTGTAAATTGATTAGCTGGTCATCAACATCTTCCACGTTTCTGGCCACTTACAGTATGAAGAGAATTTCACTAAGCCAATAAAAATGCTGAAAGCTTTGAGAGTAAATAAGGGACAAGTTGAAATTCAGGTATTCTGATCTACTGGCCAAAACTGTAAGAACTAGAAAAGGTTATTCACTCCTGCTTCCTTCCCTCTCTCTCTTCTTTTCTTCTTCTCCCCTCTCTCCCTCTTTTCTTCCTTCCTTCCCTCCTTCTTTCCTTTCTCTCTTTCTTTCATCATTTTTGAGTTATAAAGAGTTGGTAAACAACACTGAGAAATGAAGTTGATTGATGCCTGTTGTTTATGATAACAAAAGGTGCCATATATGTGTGATAAAACTTAAGATCTATTATATATGTTACTTAATACACTCTAATTATGTATTAAACATAATATATACTGTAGTCAATCCCATTTTGGGGCATTTAGGTGCTTTCTAATTTTTTGCATCATAAATAATATTAAGTAGCTTGTTTAAAAATCTTTGCCAAATTTGTTTCTTTTAATTAAAAGTGAAAGTAGGTGTAAATAAAAGTAGGTTTACTAAGAAAGTATAAACTGATCTTTTAAAACCTAAATGTTTTGATGCTATTATGTAAAAGTCTATTGATATAAAATACTTGTTTTAACTGCCTTGTTTATGAAATGGCAATCATTTAAAATAGGTATTTCTTTTCTATTGTTTCTTTAATTGCTGAAATGCCCAGTTTTCTCCTCCAGCTTGGATTCCAGAATGCTGACAGCCAGACTTAACACTCTATGAAGGAGTAGGCTAATTCCACTCTGGGGAACCTAAGCAAAGAGAAAGTCTAAAGTCACCCACATTCAAGTTTTCCTAATGAAACAACTCTGCCAGCTGGTCTACAGTCAGGCTCCCATTGACAGAGACCACTCATCAGTGCAGAGCTTTGAATCAGCTTTTAGGTGTTTCATTTCTAAGCACGGATAGCCAGAAATCATTGGACACAAAAGACAGAGACCAAAATGGACATATAGGAAAAAGAGCTTTTATTTTAAATCAGGAAGTCCAAAAACCAACTGGCAGATGTGTTAGAAAGAAAGATTAAAAAAAATAAATGACTAAAATCATCAAATAAATGATTTCAAGATTTCATGAAATTGAAGGAAATGAATTTCTGTGTTCAATAAAAACACATTCAGGGGAGAAAAATTGGCCCAAATTAAACATAACATTTTAATGAACTATCAAACACTGGATTAAATGGGACATAACAAAAGCTTGTTGAAAAAAGAAATCAAACAATGAAAGGAGTCATGTGCAAAGAATCTGTAGTCCAAATGATTGTAGATTTCTCTATTTTGATACCAGAAATTCAAAAGCAATAGAGCAAGCTATTTATATTTTGAAAAAAAAAAAAGGACATATAATCTAGCATTTTATACAGAAGTAATTATTTATAAAGTAGCAAGAATATTTTCATATATGGGAATTCTCAAAATATTTATCACTTGTATATCTTTTCTTAATAAGTAAAGGAGTGGGGAAACCAACAAAGAAGAAATAATAAGATCCAGGAAATAATAGTTCCAATTCAAGAAAACTATAATGCCCCAGTGAAGTGTAGTGAAATTTGCTCAGTCGTATCCGAATCTTTATGACCCCATGGACTATACAGTCCATGGAGTTCTCCAGGTCAGAATACTGAAGTGGGTGGCCTTTCCCTTTGCCAGGGTATCTTCCCAACCCAGGGATCAAACCCAGGTCTCCCACATTGCAAGCAGATTCTTTACCAGCTGAGCCATGAGGGAAGCCTGCCCTAGGATGATGGAGAGATGTCAGGGTAAGAGCTGTGATTCAGATGTAGAAAGCAGATCCAAAATGTCCAGAGGATCTATCTCAAAGAAGAGGCAATCAATAGGACCCATGAGGTATTTGAACATATTGAGAAAGATTTTAGACAACTTGGTGAAATCTTGGGGCTGAATTAGTGGGAAAGAGAACATAAAAAGGTTAAAAGAAAAAAAATTGCATTCAATGTAAAAATTGTGCCCCCCACAAATAATCTCCATCTAGTACTTAGTCCATCTAAGAATAATGTTCACATAGTCCTAATAAAGGAGAAAAGGAGAGATATATCCATTTGAATGCAGAGTTCCAAAGAACAGCAAGGAGAGATAAGAAAGCCTTCCTCAGTGATCAATGCAAAGATATGCAAAAAAATAGAATGGGAAAGACTAGAGATCTGTTTAAGAAAATTAGAGGTAACAAGGGATCATTTCATGCAAAGATGGGCACAATAGAGGACAGAAATGGTTTGGACCTAACAAAAGAAGAAGATATTAAGAAGAGGTGGCAAGAATACACAGAAGAATTACACAAAAAAGACCTCCATGACCCAGATAATCATGATGGTGTAATCACTCACCTAGAGCCAAACATCCTGGAATGTGAAGTCAAGTGGCCTTAGGAAGCATCACTATGAACAAAGCTAATGGAGGTGATGGAATTCCAGTTGAACTATTTCAAATCTTAAAAGATGATGCTGTGAAAGTGCTGACTCAATATGCCAACAAATTTGGAAAACTCATCAGTGGCCACAGGACTGGAAAAGGTTAGTTTTCATTCCAATCCCAAAGAAAGGCAATGCCAAAGAATGCTCAAACTACTGCACAATTGCACTCATCTCACATGCTAGCAAAGTAAAGCTCAATATTCTCCAAACCAGGCTTTTCAAACCAGGCTTCAACAGTATATGAACCGTGAAATTCCAGATATTCAAGCTGGATTTTTGAAAAGGCAGAGGAACCAGAGATCAATTGCCAACATCCATTGGATCTTCAAAAAAGTGAGAGAGTTCCAGGAAAACATCTATTTCTGCATCATTGACTATGCCAAAGCCTTTGACCATGTCGATCACAGCAAACTGTGAAAAATTCTTAAAGAGATGGGAATACCAGACCACCTTCTCTGCCTCCTGAGAAATCTGTATGCAGGTCAAGAAGCAACAGTTAGAACTGGACATGGAACAGACTGTTTCCAAATAGGGAAAGGAGTATGTCAAGGCTGTATATTGTCACCCTGCCTATTTAACTTATATGCAGAGTACATCATGAGAAACACTGGACTGGATGAAGCACAAGCTGGAATCAAGATTGCTGAGAGAAATATCGAAAACCTCAGATATGTAGATGACACCAACCTTATGGCAGAAAGCAAACAACTAAAGAGCCTCTTGATGATGAAGAAAGAGAAGAGTGAAAAAGTTTGCTTAATGCTCAATGTTCAGAAAACTAAGATCATAGCATCTGGTCTCATCACTTCATGGGAAATAGATGGGGAAACAATGGAAACAGTGACTGACTTTACTTTCTTTGGCTCCAAAATCACTGCAGATGGTGACTGCAGACATGAAATTAAAAGACTCTTGCTCCTTGAAAGAAAAGTTGTGACCAACCTAGACAGCTTATTAAAAAACAGAGACAGAAGCTTTTAATTTTAATTAGATCCCATTTGTTTATTTTTGCTTTTATTTCCAATATTCTGGGAGGTGGGTCATAGAGGATCCTGCTGTGATGTATGTTGGAGAGTGTTTTGCCTAAGTTCTCCTCTAAGATTTTTATAGTTTCTGGTCTTATGTTTAGATCTTCAATCCATTTTGAGTTTATTTTTGTGTATGGTGTTAGAAAGTATTCTAGTTTCATTCTTTTACAAGTGGTTGACCAGTTTTCCCAGCACTTGTTAAAGAGATTGTCTTTTCTCCACTGTATATTCTTGCCTCCTTTGTCAAAGTTAAGGTGTCCATTCTGCACAACAAAATAAACTATAAGCAAGGTGAAAAGACAGCCTTCAGAATGGGAGAAAATAATAGCAAATTAAGCAACTGACAAACAACTAATCTCAAAAATAAACAAGCAACTCCTGCAGCTCAATTCCAGAAAAATAAACGACCCAATCAAAAAATGGGCCAAAGAACTAAATAGACATTTCTCCAAAGAAGACATACAGATGGCTAACAAACACATGAAAAGACGCTCAACATCACTCATTATCAGAGAAATGCAAATCAAAACCACAATGAGGTACCATTTCATGCCAGTCAGAATGGCAGTGATCCAAAAGTCTACAAGCAATAAATGCTGGAGAGGATGTGGCAAAAAGGGAACCCTCTTACACTGTTGGTGGGAATGCAAACTAGTACAGCCACTATGGAGAACAGTGTGGAGATTCCTTAAAAAACTGGAAATAGACCTGCCATATGGCCCAGCAACCCCACTGCTGGGCATACACACCAAGGAAACCAGAAGGGAAAGAGACACATTTACCCCAATGTTCATCGCAGCACTGTTTATAATAGCCAGGACATGGAAGCAACCTAGATGCCCATCAGCAGATGAATGGATAAGAAAGCTGTGGTACATATACACAATGGAGTATTACTCAGCCATTAAAAAGATTACATTTGAATCAGTTCTAATGAGGTGGATGAAACTGGAGCCTATTATACAGAGTGAAGTAAGCCAGAAAGAAAACCACCAATACAGTATACTAACACATATATATGGAATTTAGAAAGATGATAATGACAACCCTGTATGTGAGACAGCAAAAGAGACACAGATGTATAGAACAGTCTTTTTTTTTTTTTTATAGAACAGTCTTTTGGACTCTGTGGGAGAGGGATGGGGGATGATTTGGGAGAATGGCATTAAAACATGTATAATATCATATAAGAAACAAATCGCCAGTCCAGGTTCGATGCAGGATACAGGAAGCTTGGGGCTGGTGCACTGGGATGACCCAGAGGGATGGTATGGGGAGGGAGGTGGGAGGGGTTCAGGGTGGGGAACACGTGTATACCTGTGGCGGATGCATGTTGATGTATGGCAAAACCAATACAATATTGTAAAGTAAAAAAAAAAAAAAAAACCAGAGACATTACTTTGTCAACAAAGGTCCATCTAGTCAGGGCTATGGTTTTTCCAATAGTCATGTATGGATGTGAGAGTTGGACTATAAAGAAAACTGAGCACTGAAGAACTGATGCTTTTGAACTGTGGCATTGGAGAAGATTCTTGAGAGTCTCTTGGACAGCAAGAGATCCAACCAGTTCATCCTAAAGGAAATCAGTCCTGAATATTGATTGGAAGGACTGATGCTGAAGCTGAAACTCCAGTACTTTGGCCACCTGATGCAAAGAACTGACTCACTTGAAAAGACCCTGATGCTGGGAAAGATTGAAGGCGGGAGGAGAAGGGGATGACAGAGCATGAGATGGTTGGTGGCATCACTGACTCAATGGACTTGAGTGTGAGTAAAGCTCCAGGTGTTGGTGATGGACAGGGAGGACAGCGTGCTGCAGTCCACGGGGTGGCAAAGATTCAGACACGACTGAGCAACTGAACTAAACTGTCCTGATAATCCTAAGCATTTAATATTGACCTAGTAATACTATGATATAAAAGCATTGAGAGAATGAATGATGCAGATACATTTCAGATATAGAAATAACTTGGGAGATGAGCAATTTGCTTGTCATGTTTGACCAATGACTAAATGCTCACCTTCCATACTGGGAAATCAATTAATAATTGTTGCAACTAAAATAATTTAACAATTAGATATCATTAAATAAATTAAAGAGTTGAAGGTTTTTGCCTCTGGGGAATGAAGACAAAGAAAGGGGTTATAAGGATCTTTATTTTGCAGTAAGTCTTATGGAACTTTAAGCTACATGAAACAATCTTTTTTGCTGAAATCAGTAACTAACTTAAATCTACATGATGAAGTGTTTGATCACTAAAATTCTAAATTTTGTATAGGGCAAAACTGTGGTGAAATGTTTTCTGTCCAAATAACACATGCAAAAACAAAACAAACTCAGTGAAATTCAATTATAAAATAAACAGTTTGTTCTACAAAATTACTGTGTCTTACACTGGCTGCTAAGTTGTATCGACCCCATTATACAGGGTGTCTTACCAAGCAGTCATATGTTCTTGAATAATTAATTATTGCTTACTATGGTGATATATCATTAGCATAAGATAATGGCATTTTCAGATAGCCAAAGTATCCTTAGGCAGACAGAGTCTTTGGCAAATAAACACTGTATTTATGTAGACTCCAGTACAAAATAGAATCTGAATATTTTTAGAGGAACCTACAGATCTTAAAAATTGGATGGCAGGTTCTTTTGTTTCAGTCTGAAGTATCAGTTTGTTAACGACACACTCCATAATCAGATTTTTCTATTCATGAATTTATTGGCTGAAATAGTTACTAACATGACAAATTTATTAGCCTGCAATGAGGAATGCCAACATTGAAGCACAGATGGTCTCCTCCAACAAGTGACAATTTGAAGCATCAGATTTATCATGAAACAAATGAAACTGTTTAGAGCCATGATATTCTGCCCTCTGAAGGAAAGAACAATAGAAATAGTAGTAACTAATAGCAATAGTAGCTTTATATTTTAGTCACATTTTAGGAAATCTTTGATAAGGATTTTTTTAAGACTTTTAAAAAATGTCATATGAAGAACTTTGCTTCTTACTCAACTGCAAACTGAAGCAGTTGTCTTGGTTTATAACATATAAATTTTCTTATTAATTTGCAGAAATTTAGCAATATGTGTGTGTATGTCTGTTAAAAAAAAAGCTAATTTCTAAATAGTCATCTAAGAAAACACCAGCAGGAAAGTGGCAATTACCCCTGTGGGAAATAGCAAAAAGAGCATCGTGAGTATTATGTCCTGTAGGGTTTGGTGGTTGGTGGTAAAGATCAATTATATTCTTCACAAATAAATCCCAGGGAGGATGGAAGATGGCAAGTGCAAATAATGTGTTAGTGTCATTAAATACATATCACCCATCGAGGTAGTAGCACCAACCATAGAGTTAGTAGTACAAGCTGTGACCCAGTTGTGGAACACAACTGAAAGCTCTTGTTATGTAAGATGTTACGGAAAAATCCTGAGCAAACTTTTTGGCCAACCCAACAGAATAAAAGTTTGAACCTCCGTACAACTGTTGTGCAAGTGATCACAACTAGCGTAAGTGAAATTATGCCAAAACTGAGTGCCTTCGTAATCCATTCTTTAGTCCTTTCTGTTGCCCATATTAATTGCCAGAAATCTGTTCCAGAAAGTTTGCAGAAATGGCAAACTTCCACCTCAAAAGTATTTGCAAAAATAGTTTAAGAGATGTTAGGTTTTAGCGTCATTAAGATATCAGTTACAATTCCAGTGGACTGGGTCCTATGCTCTTTCTTATAAGGCTTTGTTTTTCTATGCAATGCTTGATTCCAAATCTCACTCTACCTTGATGAAGTAATTTAAAAAAGAATTTAAAAGGAAGATAGTCTTGGATATCAAACATAGAAATGAGTTCCAGCTAGGTATAAAGGCAAAAATCTACAATTCGCTTTCACATGTATATGTGTGTGCTGATGGCCTCCATGGAAAAAAAAATAGTGGTCTAAATCCCATGTGGTAGAAACACTGTTCACATAGTTTAAGTTGAATAATTGCTGTTGTTTAATGGATATCTTTTCTCTATCTATCTATCACCTATCTATCTATCTATCATCTATCTCCATCCCCCTGATCCTTAAAACACCACTTGGTTAGGGTATTATGTCCATTTTGAAGATAGAGTAATGAAAGGAAGAATTCATGCTTTAAAAATATCCTTGTGACTGCTTTTGAAATTAGAAGAAGTAAAAAGAAAATGAGAGCTGGAAGAAACTTCTGACTGTAGCCAGATGAAATAAGCTGGGGAGAGACAAGCAGGGAGGAGGGAGAGACAAGCAGGGAGTAGGGAGAGTGGATAGATCACACGTACTTTAGAGAGAGTAATACATTTAGAATATTTACAATATATTTTTTATATATTGCATAAAATTTTTTTTTTTTGAACTTTAAAGATTTTCTCTTCTACTCTCATGGCTCAGAATCTCTACTGCTTTTTTTCCTGAGCATTGCAGATACTAGGAATTCCTTCAAAACACCAGAGTGGTAGAAATATCCAAAAGAGACTGTTCGGTGGTGAAAATGAAAGTAAAGTCGCTCAGTCATGTCCGACTCTTTGCGACCCCATGGACTGTAGTCTACAACGCTCCTCCGTCCGTGGGATTTTTGCTTGTATGATATCTGCTGCTTATAAGTCACCTTGATTAACAACATTTTAAGTTTTCCTGTATGATTGTGTGCTAAGTTGCATCTGACTCTTTGCCCCTCAGGCTCCTCGGTCCATGGAATTCTTTAGGCAAGAATACTGGAGTAGGTATTGGCAGGCAGATGTAAGAGACATGCCACCCGGGGAGCCCATTTTCCTTTACATGCTAAGATACTTTTACAAAAGGTGTATATCTTTAAACAAGTCCCCCATTGATTGTTCCCATCCTTTTTCTGCTGAGGCTATAATAAATTTCAGTTATATTTGGCAACTTAATAGAAATTTAAATAAGAGCTGTTTTTTAAAGTTGAATTACAAGTAAAGAAAAATAAACTGACAATGTATTATGTACTTAATTTGATCAGTTTCAATATCTTATTCAACCATGAGATCATTACCAGTAGAAAAATAATAAGCATTTCCATCAACCACAAGAGTCTCCTTGTGCCTCTTTATGATCCATCCCTCCCAACACCCCCATCTTCAAATAGCCAGTAAACTGTTACCAGTTATAGTTCAGTTTGAATTTTCTAGAACTTGATGTTAATATACTTTTTTTTTTTTTTAGTGTGTCCTGGCCTCTTTTCTTCAACACAATGATTTTGAGGTTTATTTGTGTTGTTATATACAACATTAGTTAATTTTAAAGTCTAGGAAGTATTCCGTTAAGCAAATATATCCCAAATGTTTATTGACTTATCTGTTGATGAGCATAGAAATTGTTTCCAGTTGGGGGTTATGGCAAATCAGTTTGAATGAATATTCGTATATAACTCTCTGCAGACATATATTTTCAATTACTTGTGGTTAATAAAATTTCAGTGAACTCGTAGACAAGTCTTTGTACAGACATGTTTTTCAATTCTGTGTGGTCAATACAAAGAAATAATATGTCTAAGTCACATGGCAGTTGAATGTTTAATTTTGTTAAGAAACTGTCAAGCTGTCTTCCAAGCTGATTATACCATTTTACATTCTTTTAAGCATTGTATGAGAGTTCCAGTTGCTCCACATCTTCTCTAACAGTAAGTGTATTTTTTTGTCCATGCTCAAGGCTATGTAATGGTATCTTATTTTAGTTATAATTTGCATTTCTCTGGGGTCATAACAATGTTGAATATCTTTTTCATGTATTTACTGGGCTTTCACATATATCCTTTTGGGTTAATTTTTATTGGATTGTGTTTGTTTTCCTCTTGTTGGATTATAAGAATTTTTAAATTCTCTGGATATAAAACTTTTGTATAATATGTGTTTAAAATGTTTTCTCACAGTCTCTGGTTAAGTTTTTCATTGTTTTTAAATGACATTTTTCAAAAAGAAAATCTGTATTATCGATGAGGTACAATTATTGATTTTTTTCTTTTTTGACTTCATCTTTCTATGTTCTGTTTAAGAAAACTTTGACCTTGCCTTTCTTCCAGATTTTATTTTTTCTGATCTTATATTTAGATCTCTCATCCATTTTGAGTTAAATTAGTGTTTGATGTGAGGTCAATGTTCACTTTTATCCATAGAGATATCCAGTTATTGCTATAACCTTGCAAAGTCTTCCAAAAAATTGAATTGCCTTGTCACCTTTGTGAAAAATCAATTGACCATAACATACAGGTCTATATCTGGACTACTCTGTTCTATTGAGCAAAATTTCTATGTTTCTCCTTTGTCTTGTTTTTGAAATATTCAGTTGAGTTCAGTTGCTCAGTCGTGTCTGACTCTTTGCTATCCCATGAATTGCAGCACACCAGGCCTCCCTGTCCATCACCAACTCCCAGAGTTCACTCAAACTCACGTCCATCGAGTCAGTGATGCCATCCAGCTATCTCATCCTCTGTCGTCCCCTTCTCCTCCTGCCCCCAATCCCTCCCAGCATCAGAGTCTTTTCCAATGAGTCAATTCTTGGCATGAGGTGGCCAAAGTACTGGAGTTTCAGCTTTAGCATCATTCCTTCCAAAGAAATCCCAGGGCTGATCTCCTTCAGAATGGACTGGTTGGATCTCCTTGCAGTCCAAGGGACTCTCAAGAGTCTTCTCCAACACCACAGTTCAAAAGCATCAATTCTTCAGTGCTCAGCCTTCTTCACAGTCCAACTCTCACATCCATACATGACCACAGGAAAAACCATAGCCTTGACTAGATGGACCTTTGTTGGCAAAGTAATGTCTCTGCTTTTGAATATGCTATCTAGGTTGGTCATAACTTTCCTTCCAAGGAGTAGGCATCTTTTAATTTCATGGCTGCAGTCACCATCTGCAGTGATTTTGGAGCCCCCCCCCAAAAAAATCTGACACTGTTTCCACTGTTTCCCCATCTATTTCCCATGAAGTGATGGGACTGGATGCCATGATCTTCGTTTTCTGAATGTTGAGCTTTAAGCCAACTTTTTCACTCTCCACTTTCACTTTCACCCAGAGGCTTTTTAGTTCCTCTTCACTTTCTGCCATAATGGTGATGTCATCTGCATATCTGAGGTTATTGATATTTCTCCCGGCAATCTTGATTCCAGCTTGTGTTTCTTCCAGCCCAGCGTTTCTCATGATGTACTCTGCATATAAGTTAAATAAGCAGGGTGACAATATACAGCCTTGATGGACTCCTTTTCCTATTTGGAACCAGTCCGTTCTTCCATGTCCAGTTCTAACTGTTGCTTCCTGACCTGCATACAGATTTCTCAAGAGGCAGGTCAGGTGCTCTGGTATTCCCATCTCTTTCAGAATTTTCCACAGTTTATTGTGATCCACACAGTCAAAGGCTTTAGCATAGTCAATACAGCAGAAATACATGTTTTTCTGGAACTCTCTTGCTTTTTTTATGATCCAGCGGATGTTGGCAATTTGATCACTGGTTCCTCTGCCTTTTCTAAAACCAGCTTAAACATCAGGAAGTTCACGGTTCACGTATTGCTGAAGCCTGGCTTGGAGAATTTTGCGCATTACTTTACTAGGGTGTGAGATGAGTGCAATTGTACGGTAGTCTGAGCATTCGTTGGCATTGCCTTTCTTTGGGTTTGGAATGATAACTGACCTTTTCCAGTCCTGTGGCCACTTTTGAGTTTTCCAAATTTGCTGGCATTTTGAGTGCAGCACTTTCACAGCATCGTCTTTCAGGATTTGGAATAGCTCAACTGGAATTCCATCACCTCCACTAGCTTTGTTCGTAGTGATGCTTTCTAAGGCCCACTTGACTTCACATTCCAGGATGTCTGGCTCTAGATGAGTGATTTCACCATTGTGGTTATATGGGTCGTGAAGATCTTTTTTGTACAGTTCTTCTGTGTATTCTTGCCATCTCTTCTTAATATCTTCTGCATCTTTTAGGTCCATACCATTTCTGTCCTTTATCGAGCCCATCTTTGCATGAAATGTTCCCTTAATTTCTCTAATTTTCTTGAAGAGATCACTAGTCTTTCCCATTCTGTTGTTTTCCTCTATTTCTTTGCATTGATTGCTGAGGAAGGCTTTCTTATCTCTTGCTATTCTTTGGAACTCTGCATTCAGATGCTTATATCTTTCCTTTTCTCCTTTGCTTTTCGCTTCTCTTCTTTTCCCAGCTATTTGTAAGGCCTCCCCAGACAGCCATTTTGCTGTTTTGCATTTCTTTCCCATGGGGATGGTCTTGATCCCTGTCTTCTGTACAATGTCACAAACCTCATTCCATAGTTCATCAGGCACTCTATCTATCAGATCTAGGCCCTTAAATCTACTTCTCACTTCCACTGTATAATCATAAGGGATTTGATTTAGGTCATATCTGAATGGTCTAGTGGTTTTCCCTACTTTCTTAAATTTCAGTCTGAATTTGGCAATAAGGAGTTCATGATCTGAGCCACAGTCAGCTCCTGGTCTTGTTTTTGTTGGCTGTATAGAACTTCTCCATCTTTGGCTGCAAAGAACATAATCAGTCTGATTTCGGTGTTGACCATCTGGTGATGTCCATGTGTAGAGTCTTCTCTTGTGTTGTTGGAAGAGGGTGTTTGCTATGACCAGTGCATTTTCTTGGCAAAACTCTATTAGTCTTTGCCCTGCTTCATTCCGTATTCCAAGGCCAAATTTGCCTGTTACTCCAGGTGTTTCTTGACTTCTACTTTTGCATTCCAGTCCCCTATCATGAAAAGGACATCTTTGATGGGTGTTAGTTCTAAAAGGTCTTGTAGGTCTTCATAGAACCATTCAACTTCAGCTTCTTCAGTGTTACTGGTTGGGGCATAGACTTGGATTACTGTGATATTGAAAGGTTTGCCTTGGAAACGAACAGAGATCATTCTGTCGTTTTTGAGATTGTATCCAAGTACTGCATTTTGGACTCTTTTGTTGACCATGATGGCTACTCCATTTCTTCTGAGGTATTCCTGCCCGCAGTAGTAGATATAATGGTCATCTGAGTTAAATTCACCCATTCCAGTCTATTTTAGTTTGCTGATTCCTGGAATGTCAATGTTCATTCTTGCCATCTCTTGTTTGACCACTTGCAATTTCCCTTGATTCATGGACCTGACATTCCAGGTTCCTATGCAATATTGCTCTTTACAGCATCAGACCTTGCTTCTATCACCAGTCACATCCACAGCTAGGTATTATTTTTGCTTTGGCTCCATCCTGTCATTCTTTTTGGAGTTATTTCTCCACTGATCTCCAGTAGCATATCAGGCACCATACTACTGACCTGGGGAGTTCCTCTTACAGTATCCTATCATTTTGCCTTTTCATACTGTTCATGGGGTTCTCAAGGCAAGAATACTGAAGTGGTTTGCCATTCCCTTCTCCAGTGGACCACATTCTGTCAGATCTCTCCACCATGACCCACCCGTCTTGGGTTGCCCACAGGCATGCCTTAATTTCATTGAGTTAGACAAGACTGTGGTCCTAGTATGATTAGATTGACTAGTTTTCTGTGAGTATGGTTTCAGTGTGTCTGCCCTCTCATGCCCTCTTGCAACACCTACAGTCTTACTTGGGTTTCTCTTACCTTGGGCGTGGGGTATCTCATCACGGCTGCTCCAGCAAAGCACAGCCATTGCTCCTTACCTTGGATGAGGGGTATCTCCTCACCACCGCCCCTCCTGACCTTGAACATGGAGTAGCTCCTCTAGGCCCTCTTGCGCCCGTGCAGCCACTGCTCCTTGGACGTGGGGTTGCTCCTTCCGGCTGCCGCCCTTGGCCTCAGGAGTGGGGTAGCTCCTTCCAGCCGCTGATGTTAGATTTAAACCTAACCATACTAATAAGTTAAATTAAATGTACATAGTCTAAATATACCAATTAAAGGCAGAGATTTTCAGACTGGGCAAAAATGTAATAACTACTGCCTATAGAAATGGTCTTTAAATATTAGTGCACAAATAAGTTAAAAATAAAAGGATGCAAAACAATATACTATCCTAATACTGATGAAAACAAACCAAAGAACCTATATTCATATCAGACAAACTAGATTTCAGAGTCAAAGACATTCCTAGAGATTTTCATATTGACAAAATGATCATTTTATGAAGGTGACATAATGTTAAAAGCGTATGTATCAAATAGCAAAACTCCAAAATAGATAACACAAAAAAAGAGAGGATTTTTTGGAGAAATGGATAAATTTACAATTATAGTTGGAAATTTCACTGTCTCTCTTAATAACTGATGGAAGGATTGGAGAGAAAATCATGTAAGGGTATAAAAGACGAACAAGACAATCAATTTGAGGTAATTGATATGTGTAGAATGCAATGTGCAACACCAGCAAAATAACACCTTTATTTCAAAAGTACATTAACATTTACAAATGTAGACTATATTTGAAACCATAAAGTAAGTCTCAATCAATATGCAAGAATTTAAGTCATAGGATATATATTTTCTGACTACAGTGAAGTTAACTTAGAAATCAATAAAGGAAAAGTATCTGGAACATAGCCAAGTATTTGGAACGTAAAGAACACACACCTCTAAATAACCCATGGGTCAAAAAAGAAATAAATGGGAAAATTGGAAAGATTTTGGAGATCAGTGATAATGAGAACATAGCAAAATTTATGGGATGGTGCTAAAGATGTACTTGGAAATTTATCGCAGCAAATGCTTATGTTAAAAAATTGGAAGGTTTCAAATTTAAGCAACTATAAGATGTTAAAAAATAGGAAGGTTTCAAATTTAAGCAACTATAAGATGATGAAAAATTAAATACTAAATAAGGACAAAAAAGAAAAAAATCAAATTGAAAATTAATAAAATAGAAAGCAGAACAATAGAGAAACTTTTAAAAATCTGGTATTTTGAGATCAATGAAGTTGATAAACCTCTGAATTAATAGAATGAACAAGAAAAATAAAGAGGACACAGATTACTAATATCAGGAAAGAAATAGATGACATCACTGTAGATATTAAAGACAATTATTAGATTTTTGAATAAATTTCTACAAATAAATTGACTGAAAATAAACTGCCAATCATTGACTACTTGATTAAGAAGGAGAAAGTTCTTAAAAGGGATAAACTAATAAAGTTTTCAAACTGTGGTTTTGGAGAAGACTCTTGAGAGTCCCCTGGACTGCAAGGAGGTCCAGCCAGTCAATCCTAAAGGAAATCAACCCCGAATATTCATTGGAAGGACTGATGCTGAAGCTGAAGTCCCGATATTTTGGCCACCTGATGCAAAGAACGGACTCATTTGAAAAGACCCTGAGGATGGGAAAGATTGAAGGTGGGAGGAGAAGGGGACGACAGAGGATGAGATGGTTGAATGGCATCATCAACTCGATGGACATGAATTTGAGCAAGCTCTGGAAGTTGGTGATGGACAGGGAAGCCTGGTGTGCTGCAGTCCATGGGGTGGCAAAGATACAGACAGGACTGAGCAACTGAACTGAATTTATTAAAGCTTATTCAAGAAGAAATAAATGAATAACTAGGCTAATATCCATGAAATACATTGAATTTGTAATTAAATATTTTCTTCTGAAGAAAACTGCAGGCCCATATTGTTTTCCTGGTGAATTCTGATAAATATTTATGAAAAAAAAGGTGTCAATTGTCCAGAAAGTCTTCCAGAAAATGGAAACTGTGAGAAAACTTCCCTGATCATTCTATACAGACAACAATAACCTGCTATCAAAACTACACAAAGATATTACATTAAAAAACTATATCACTCATGAACACACAGAAAAATCCTGGACAAAATTCTAGAAAATTAAACCCAATTATACATTGAAAGACTAACATATCATCACTAAACATTGTTTATACCAGGAATGAAATTGATATGTTTCAAAATATCCATTCTTTCACTAATTGTGAGTCTAAAACATTCCCACATATACTAGGGTTCATCTTTGAGCTTACTTTCTCATTGTTTTGTTTGTCAATACTGTGTCAATACCACACCTTCTTATGGCTTTAAGAATATATGTAATTTATTATATAAATTAACATATGGGAGGACAGGTAGCTTTTTATCTCTTATTTATAAAGTTGACTTGGTTTCCACAGAACTTTATACATCCATGAAATTTTTGGAGTAAGATTTTTAAGTTACTCAAAAATATCCAACTGGAATTTTAATGGATTTTTGATATCATCCCTTCCAGACTTTGGATGTCTTTTCATTTATTCAGATGAACAGCTATGTCCTCGCTGTGGACTCAGTGTGTCAACTCCCCTACCCTAACTTATAAGTTGAAGCTGCCCTAATCCCCTAATGTAATGTTTTTGGAGGCCAGGCCTTTAGGAGGTAATTAAGTTTAAGTAAAGCCATGAGTTTGAGGTTCCATGATAGGATTAGTGTCTTTACAAGAAGAGGAAGAGAGACCAGAGCTTTCTCTCTGCCACATGAGAATACAGCGAGGAGGCAGCCATTTGTAAGCCAGGAAGTGGGCCCTCACTAGGATCAAATCTGCCAGCACTTGGTCTTGGACATCCTAGCTACCAGAACTGTGAGAAATGAGTGTATTTTTTTTTTAAACTACCAGTCAATGATATTTTGTTACAGTATCTGGAGCTGACTAATATTTATTATAATTTTGTTGTTTCTTCTACAGAGGAAAGATTCTTGCTTTGACTTATTCTTATATATTGCTGTTGTAAATGGTACTTTATTTTTGCCTTATTTTATTGAGTCATTGCTGATTTAAGAAATGCTTTTAATATTGTAGGTTGAATTTGTAGTTGTTAAACATGCATAACTTTTTGTAGTTTTTGAATTTTTTTTAAGGTAGATGTTTATGTCTTGATCATTTATCTTCCCTCCCAATTGTTACTCTTCATTCCTTTTCATATTGGCCAAGACTACCACAGTATAGTCACTAAAAATAGTGTGCATAGAGACAGGAGGCATCTTTGTATTATTCTCAATCTCAAATTGAATACATCCATTTCTCTAGTTTCCCTGTTAAAGTTCCTCCATTGGTATAGGTTTCGGTATATCTCATTTTGGTAGACAGCCTCTAGGATGGCCCCTGGTGATCCGGCCTCCTGGTATTTATGCTCCAGTGTAATCCTCTTACCTTGAGTTTGGAATGAGCTTATTCTTTCACTTCTACTGAACAAAATGTGGCAGGAGTGATAGGATGCCACTTCCAGTATTAGGTTATAAAAACACTGGTGCTTTTGTCTTGGGTGCCCTCTTTGGCTTGCCTTGGAGAAAGTCAGCTGCCATGTTATGAGGCAGCTCTATGGAGAGGCCCATGTAACAAGCCTGGAAATGGATATTCTATTGGCAGTTGAGTAAGGTGAATGAGCTTGGAAGGAGTTCCTCTGAGGCCTGTCAACACCATGTGAGTATGTTTGAAAGCAGGTTCTCCTTCTGTGGAACTTTGAGATGACTACAGCCTTGACCAACATCTTGATAGCAGCTTTATAGGAGATTCTGAGGCAAAACTGCTCAGCTCATCTGTATCTTGATTCACAGAAAATATGAAATGATCAATGTTTGCTGTTTTAAGCTATCAAGTTTTGAGGTAATATGTTATGCTATAATAGGCAACTAACATATACATTTACGTACTCTTTAACAAGTATATGTATATGATATAAATATGCATGTAATTATTTTACATATATACATATATACTTTTCCAGATTATTTCCCATTATAAGTTATTACAAGATATTGAATATAGTTCCCTATACTATAAAGTAGGTTCTTGGTCTTCATATATTTTATATAAAGTAGTTTCTATCTCTTTATCCCATTCTCCTACTCTCTTTCCCCTTTGATAACCATGTTGGTTTTCTGTGTCAGTGGGTAGATCTATTTCTGTCTTGTATATGAATTCATTTGCATCTTTTTTTTAAGATTCCACATATAAGTGATATATGATATTTGTCTTTCTCTGACTTACTTCATAAATATGATCATTTCTAGGTCCATCATGTTGCTCCAAATGGCATTTGTCCATTCTTTTTAATGGCTGAGTAATATTATATATATGCTGCTGCTGCTGCTGCTAAGTTGCTTTAGTCGTGTCCGACTCTGTGCTACCCCATAGACGGCAGCCCACCAGGCTCCCCCATCCCTGGGATTCTCCAGGCAAGAACACTGGAGTGGGTTTCCATGCCCTACCACATCTTCATTATGTATATATCTGTTTATGGCCATTGCTTCTCTGTCTTGACTATTATAAATAGTGGTGCTATGAACATTGAGATGCATGTGTCTTTTCAAATTAGAGTTTTCTTCAAATATATGCCCAGGAGTGGGATTGCTGGCTCATATGGTAGCTCTACTTTTAGTTTTTTAAGGCCCCTCCACACTGTTCTCCTGTGATCTGGTGGCTCAGTTGGTAAAGAATCTGCCTGCACTGCTTGGAGACCCAGGTTTGATCCCTGGTTTGGAAGATCTCCTGGAGAAGGGAATGCCAACCCACTCCAGTATTCTTGCCTGAAGAATCCCACGGACAGAGGAGCCTGATGAGCTACAGTTCATGGGATTGCAAAGAGTCAGACACGACTGAGTGACTAACACTATTCTGTTCTCCAAAGTGGCTGCACCTATTTATAGTCCCACCAACAGTGTAGAAGAGTTCCTTTTTCTTAACACCCTCTCCGGCATTTGTTATTTGTAGACTTTTGGATGATGGCCATTCTGACCAGGGTAAGGTGATACCTCACTATAGTTCTGATTTGCATTAGAGAAGGTGGACATCTTTTCATGTGCCTTCTGGCTATCTGTATGTCTTCTTTAGAGAAATGTCCATTTAGGTATTTTCTTTTTTTTTTTTATTAATTAATTTTATTTTATTTTTAAACTTTACATAATTGTATTAGTTTTGCCAAATATCAAAATGAATCCACCACAGGTATACATGTGTTCCCCATCCTGAACCCTCCTCCCTCCTCCCTCCCCATACCATCCCTCTGGGTCGTCCCAGTGCACCAGCCCCAAGCATCCAGTATCGTGCATTGAACCTGGATTGGCATCTCGTTTCATACATGATATTTTACATGTTTCAATGCCATTCTCCCAAATCTTCCCACCCTCTCCCTCTCCCACAGAGTCCATAAGACTGTTCTATACGTCAGTGTCTCTTTTGCTGTCTCGTATACAGGGTTATCGTTACCATCTTTCTAAATTTAGGTATTTTCAATTGGGATTTTTTAATATTTATCTGCATGAGGTATTCGGTTCTTTAAAAAAAAGAAAAAGAAAAGAAAGAAAGCCTAAAAGATTTCATTTTAAATGTTTGCCTTTAGAGACATCCCAAGAGTTTGAATTACTAAAATGTGAAAGGTTAGAATGATTCTGAATATATTCTTTTTTTTTTTTATCAGTTTTTCTAAATTATAGTTCCCTGGTGGCTCAGATGGTCAAGAGTCTGCCTGTAATGCAGGAGACTGGGGTTCGATCCCTGGTTCAGGAAGATTCCCTGGAGAAGGAAATGGAAACCCACTCCAGTGTTCTTGCCTAGAAAATTTCATGGACAGAGGAGCCTGGCCGACTACAGTCCATGGGTCACAAAAAGTCAGACACAACTGAATGCTTCACTTTCTCTTTTCTATTATTATCTCCATTCTTATTCTCAATTTCTTTGATTTCTTCCCTTGCCTTTGTTATTTATTTCTTTATTTTTTTAGGTGTTACTATTCTACAACCTCTTTCATTAAATATTGTTTATATTTAATCTTCTTTGTTTCCTGATATACACATTTAAACTATAAATTTTACTTTAAGTACCACTTCAAATCTGTCCTACATATTTTGATATGTTCTGTTTTTATTTTCGTGAAGTTTACAATATTTTTGAAAATCTCTTATCATTTTCTTTTGAACCAAAAATCATGGTATGTTAATTTCTAAGTATATAGGAAATTAAAATTATCTTTCTGCTATTAATTTAGAATTTTGCTATGTTTAACATAGAGAACTAGTGCATCATAACATCTTTTGGTTTATTACCACTGCTCTCATGCCTGAATTTATGATTTATTTTTGTGAATGTTCTGTATGTCTTCAAAAGCAATATGCTTGTGGGTGTAGAGTTCTATATATAGTCTGTTAATTCAAGCTTATTGTTTTTTTTTTTTCAATAAAAGACAGTGTCTTTGCATACAGGGTTGTCTGGTTGCTTTCTTTGTATATTTGCATGGAATATGTTAATATCACCAGCTATGATAGTTTCTTTCTATAGCTTTTTAAGTTGCTGATATGAGGTCACAACTAAGACATATATGTGTTAGTATGTTTATTATGCTGTATTTTTGCTGCTGCTATTCCTTTGATCAGAACACAGGATCTTCTCTTCTTTCTTAATACTGTTTTGCCTTATGCTTGATTTCATCAGATGTTAAGAGTTTACTTGGGTATATTTTTGTTCATATTTTTCTGATACAGTTTTATTTGTCTTTATTAGATTTAAATGTCTTCATTGTGCAGCTTTGGATTTAGCATGATTTCTTTTTTTGAAGAGCTTTATTCAGGCCTCTTATATTGCTGAAACCTTTTTAATAACCTCATGTTCTTTCTGTAAACATATTTTGCAATGTAAACATTCTGTAAAAAATGTATCCGGTCAGCTCAAGTATATGAGTAGGTAAAAGTAGTCTGTTTGGATATAGAGGAACGAGAGTAATTACAAAGATAAACAGTCTAGATTGGCAGTTTCACACAGTGAATCATTCAAAGACTGTCCCAAATTTCACTTGATTTCACACTACAGAGACTAAACTCCAATCTGGTTTATACCCCAGGTTTGGGAGAAAGGATATGCAAAATTGAGTGAGAACCTAGGTTTCATTAGCAATATTTGTGTAACTTTAAAATAATGGCTCTATTAAAAATTCCCCTGTGAGACAAACGGCAGAGTCCTTCAAGATGGTAGTTTTCCCAGCATATATGGTTCGGTGCGCCAGCTGACTGAGGCAGGACATGAAAAGCAAAACTCAATGAGATAAGCCAGTAATTAGGCTTGTGTGATATGCTAGGTGATTGAGCTGTTTAATTGAGAAGGTTACAGCTTGGAATGAGAGACAAAAGAACCTTGAATATAGTGTAAAAATAAATATTTGGTATATTCTTTTTTCTTCTCACAATTGAATTGGATTTTTTAGCAAGTATATATTAAAAGAAATGAATTATGTATATTTTAGACTGCCAGGGTAAGCTGAAATGGATATACTTGCAAGCAAATTATGATAGTTTTATTTTCATTTTTTGCTTTATTTAAGCACTGTGTCAGTGTATTTTGATGTTTTTACTGTATGATGTGTTATTTTGAAAATATATATTTGAATGCAGCTTCTCCCCTGTGAATCAAGAGTAATAGGTTAAATAAGAAAATACTGTTTCTCTTTAAAGCTTGGCCATTCTGGGGCAAGTTACGTGCACTTATCTTGATGTTTTACTTTCAAATTGTCTAAGCAAATTGGAAATAGTGCACTGAAGGCACTTTCACATGTGATATCTCTTAAATGCCATTTACAATTTATGTATTCTTACACAGAATTTTCCTTTCTATCTTTAGAGATTGAGAAATAAAATTTCTTCCCTGCTACTTCTTTTTTCTATTTGGCAAGAGCAATATTTAAATATATCTTTTGGTACTGTGGATAAACAAGGCTATTATTTTATCCATCAATTCCACTCTATGTCTATATTTCCTAGGAGTTTCAGTTTTTACTATTACATTTATTTTGGCAGTGAGAAGATATGTCTATCTTTAATCCAAGTAATTTATCTTAAAAATAAAATCTTTCTTAACTCCTTCTCTGAAATGTAAGTAGTAAACTGTACAGTCATACTTTTTTATCTATGTGTGAGACATTTACATTAAATATGCATGTCATATATAATATATGCAGAGCTAAAAGCAAAAGCTGCCACAGTGTTAGAGAGAAATCATTCAAAAACTTTATTTCACAAAACATCTAAAGCACCGTAAAGAATTAATTAAAGCAACACAAATATGTAACTAGAAAATTAGTTTAAAAAACTAGTTTTAAAGGCATAGTTTTGAACATATATATATACATACATATATATACTTGACAGATTCACATGACTCTTAATAAGCCTATAATGTGTGAGAGAAGAAAACTAAGTACATATATACATGTAATTTTCATACCCTTGCAACTGAATGCATTAATTTCATCACTTTCATTTGCTTATGTCCTTGTTAATCTTTCAATAACTTTATTCAGTAGGGGTCAGGCTAAATATGATAAAATAGGAAACAAAAAGGTTTTTAAAGGTGGAAGAATTATTCTGATCTGAGGTTTAGCTAATAAACCAGGAGAAATCAAAGACGAGAAGAGAATTGAAAATTTGAGGATATATGAAGAGAATTATCTCTCATATTTACAAAGCAGATTAACAGGTTTAATCTTAACAGATTTCTGCCTCGTTGTTGTTGTTGTTCAGTTACTAAGTTGTGTCTAACTCTTTGCAATGTCATGGACTGTATCATGCAGTCCTTGACTTCACTGTCTCCTGGAGTTTGCTCAGATTCATGTCCATTCAGTCAGTAATGCTATCTAGCCATCTCATCCTCTGCTGCCCTCTTCTTTTGCCTTCAATATTTCCCAGCATCAGGGTCTTTTTTGATGAATTGGGTATTTGAATCAAGTGGCCAAAGTATTGCAGCTTCAGTGGAGCATCAGTACTTTCAATGAATATTCAGAGTTGATTTCTTTTAAGATTGACTGGCTTGATCTCCTTGCAGTCCAAGGGACTCTTAAGAGACTTCTCCATTTCCTTTAAGATTGACTGGCTTGATCTCCTTGCAGTCCAAGGGACTCTTAAGAGACTTCTCCAGCCCCACAGCTTGAAAATATCAATTCCTGGTGCTCAGCCTTCTTTATCGTCCAACAACTCTCACATCCATACATGACTGCTGGAAAAACCAAAGCTTTGACTATACAGACTTTTGTCAGCAAAGTGATGTCTTTGCCTCATTACTAACTGCTAATATTGTAGATCTCAGATGAAGCATTTTTTAGTGGTGGAAGCCTGATAGAAATTAAGAGATGTGTGAATGACTAAAATATCAAGGCAAAGAGAAAGACTTTTCTTTAAAAAATTTTCAATGAAAGAAATGTAACAGAGCAATGAGGACTGAAGAAAAATAGATATATTTTATCAAATTATATTTGGTTCATTGAAACATGTGGAGGGGTAATGTATAAATAAGAAATAGATCACTAATGGACAACTTACAGAATATAGAACTAGAGTAGAAAAGGATTGTGGGTTCTAATAGAGAAAAAGTAAAACAAGAAAAAGATGAATGTGGAGAAAGATTTTCAAGTTGGAATACAAACATTGAAAATGGTCATTTTCTAAGATTCTATAATTAAAACAGCAAAGTTTCTCCTGAAAATGAGAACCTGCAGAGACAGGGAAAGTGTAACTAATATTGAAGGAAATTGATATTAAAGGAATTGAAAAAAAGGATAAAACTGTTTAAAAGAACAATTAAGCACCCAACTGATATTGGAAAAAGTGAACACAATTTATTCACTTTTCCAGAAATGCCTGGCAAAGAAGGAGCAGGAGCTGAGATGGTAAGTATTACAATTTAGCCAAATTGGGAGAAAATGTGAACTCCATAGAAAGGAAAAACTGGGATTTGAAAATAAACTATTAGAACTTCAATCTCATTTGGATTGTTTAATCTCCAAGAGGTAAAGGTTAGCATTTTAAAGACTTAATACCTGCAGCTTGGTTACCCAGAGAAGGCACTGGCTTACTACAGGGAAACCAGTTCTGACCCAATGCTTCAGACAACTGATCCTGATCAATGACAAAGCTTGGATTCCAGATTCACATTGTGCCTGGGAAGCGGTTGAGTGCTTCCAGTCTTGAAGGCGGACACAATGCACTTGATACATGGTTAAGATTCCTTTGCAAGACTTAGACCCCAGCTTCATTACCCCACCAGTGAAGGGATTGTTGTTTTCTTGCTTGTGAGGGCTGATACACCATGCTTGTCATTTGAGACAACTTTAACAACATTGCTCCTCAATTGACCCCATGATTATGTCAGGGCAGGGGCTGGTCCTGCAAGGTTACGGTTGGGATCAGTGTCTAGCACATTATATTGTTGTTCTGTCCTGACTCCTGATAATGCCAGTGGAGGAGCAGTACTTCTCTGATCTTGTAGTTTAAAGGTTCCTTTGATCCTCACCAAGTGTCTGAGGTCTAGTCCTGACAGATTTCTGTGCTCACACAGTATGTGATAAAGCAAGTGGGCCTGAGCACCTGCCATGATGCCCACTCCTTGAGTTTGCCCCTTCAAATGCTATCATTCTGCTGTATATGTGTGTGCTGCTTGATGGTTTACTGACAGAAAGTCTAGAGACATCATTTCTATCATGAAGATAAACAGATCTTGGTTGTGGTTAACTGGAGGTAGGGGATGAACGAGAGAGGAGAGAGCTGATTGGCTTTTACAATGGGCAGGTGTCAACAGCCAAGGCAGCTATTGAAAGCTATGAGAGGCAGTATGAAATCAGTAGATGCGGGGATGGCGGTGAGAGAGGCATAAAGACAGGATTGTGGTTAAAGATAATTTCATGATTTGAGCTCATGCATGTAAGAATTAATGCATTATGTCAAGGTTCAAACTGGAGAGCTGGAGAAGTAATGAGAAAGCAGAATATGGCAAATATTTTTTAAAAGTCTATAAAACTTAACAGATTAAAGTTCTACGAAGGATTTATACTCTGCAAAGTTATTTCTGGTAAATATGTCTTTCTGATATTTTTGGCATATAATTTCTGGGCTCTGTAGTTGAAAAGATTCTAGTAAAGAAGTAAATTTTACCTTTATCTATTTATCTCTAGATGAAGCAAATTTCATTCAACTCTTCTACTATTGACTATAAACTACAAAAACCATGGCCCAACACACACACTACATTGTCTCCCAGAAGTAAGAAAATTATAAAACATCTGGTGAACATTTACAAAATAATTGTTGGCATAATCATTAATGATGTGCACTGCCATAAAAGATTACTGAAAGTGATAACCTCTACATTTAGGAATTCTATGGTTAACCCATTATAAATAAAAGCAAAGTCAAATATGATATTTTTTTCAATTCAGGATATCATATCTTTGAAACTAGGTGAATTTGAAATTGAAGTCATCTTAGTTTTAATAAAATATCTTAATTACATCCTTATTAACTTATACTATAAATTTAAATGATCATGGTAAAGAATTAGTTGTAGTAAAAATACTCTTTTAAAACATGAAGTATATCATTTATTATGCTTGGTTTAATTTGCCACTTCAGTTTTAGCTTGGTGCTGAATTGTTTGTTGGAATTAGCAAATGGAGAATGATAGGGTCATATATGGCATTACAAATACAAATTAATAACACAGTTTAACATCTCCCCCTCTCTGAGATGCCAATCAGAAAGTTAGAATAGTCAAATTGCAAATTTTGTCTTCCAATTGTTCAAGTAATAGCATGCTGGAAAGAAAAGTGACTGTGCAAACCACAAAATCAGCCAAACAAAAAGAAAAATGTGAATCTTTCCTTCTGTCTCTAGCTATGAAAATTCCATAGAGATATTTCTGTCTGTTTGGATTGCAGGTTATGCTGATAGTAAGTAAAGGTTTCATTCCAGATGGATATCAATGAGAACTAAATATTGGGTTCAGCTACTCTGAGTTTTTTATAGTTTGCAGTCTCAGACAAACATCAGAAAATCCAGCTACGCTTTGGTTTTACTCACTTGTTAAGGGTACTTAAATCATGATAACTTGTAGTTGATAATTGCCAAAAGTTCAAAATCACTTTTTTTTTGTTTTACTCTTGGTGAGGAGGGGGGAAAATGAAGGATTTTTCTTATCTCTCAGATATATTGGCCTATTCTCCAAATGACAGGTTCCTGACTGATCAACTGTACCACCTGCTACCAAAGCTCAGGAATATTAGTCTGTGGAATGGTTTCATTCTCATCTCACACCTCAGAGATCTTGCGCTCAACCCCAGGCATCCCTTGTGTGTTTAAATCAGCTTAACGGCTCATACAGTGTGCTGATTTCCTTGTAGGCCTCTGTTTTCTCAAAAAGTGATCACCTTTTGCCAATGCCCTCAGGATTAAACAGGGCAGTCTGGTTTTCCTTTTCTGCATTGGCTCTACCTTTGTAGTCAATAAAAGACTAACTAGAAAAGAATCAGCTGATGAGAGAATCAATCTTCTGGAAGCCTCCCCACAGTTTTCTCATCATTTTTCTACGTTTGTCATCTCAGATTGTAAAATGGAAACCCAAACTCAGTATGTGGGAAGACTTTTACTGCTCCTTGTTAACAAAAACAGTAAGACCAGGGGTTTTGATCTTATGAGTGTATAGGTAAACAGTAAGCTGTGAGTGCACACTCTTGAAGTGGTTTTCTCTGTTTCTAATGGAGGTTTGCAAAGAATTATCAAAGTGGTATCAAAAAGGTCTCCTAACTTACTGTAGTGTGCCTATCCATTCTGAGGAGGTCAAGTTAAATCTGAAGGTCTCATATATGATGATACTGAGGTATCTTATGGTGCAGCAAGCAAAACTGTGTACTTCTTACTAAGTCAGAGAAATAGGTAAATATAAAAAAAGATCCTTTATAACTGGTTCCATTGCAATAATTTATTTCTATAGCATTACAGTTTAAAGCAAGTGACATTTTGTCTTATTTACCTTTTATTTTAGCAACTTTATCTCATAATTTGCTCTCTTGTAGACTATTCAAAAATATATATGAAATCTATTCAGATTACTTTTTCAGATAAAGGTCATTTCTTCACATAACCCATTGTATATATTTTCTCCAGCAACAGAGAATCTGAAAATAATTTTCTTCCTGCTTTTACTTTACAGCTTCAGATCTCATTTATAACTTGAAAGCACAATGAGCAGAGGGAATTTAAACTTGCTAACTGATCCTATTAAAATATAAAATAGAGTTTGAAATTTGATTTTTTTTTTTTTTGCCCGAGTCCAGGCTTTTAGTCAGTTACAATGCTATCAGAACTGTTGAGCTTTTCCCTCTGGTAATACATAAAATACATTTAATAAAAATAAAAATGTATCTTTAAATGTATAAAATCCATTTTAAATTCTCTAGTATGAATTATGTCATTAAATTATGAAGTAGAATTATTTCATTGCTTCCTTTCAGTGCCATTGAAGTAGCCCAAGCGATTGAATTGTCACTGCTTTCTGGAGCTGGGAGTATGGTTTGGTGAGAAGAAGACTGGCCATCTTCTACCTGTTTATCAGTTTGAAAATAAGAGTGTGTCAATACTGAATTTTGTATTTTTGAAGATATTTAGATTTTTTGAATCTATTTGTAGGAAAATAGCAGAGTACTATTATAAAGAAAATGACATCTTTAGCATTTTTGTAAATATGTGGAATTTATTTAAATTTAGATCATATATGAAGTTAGCTTATAAAGTGTGGAATAGAATATTTTTCATCTCATCAATTTATTCTTCCTTATCCTTAATACTCATTTACTGTTGATAACATTCTCATCATAACTCTTGTTAGATTGTCCAGAAAATATATAGTCATGTCGTATCCTCTGTTTAGTGAAAACTCATTGTATTGTATTAAACATTGTGTCCATCCAATATAACCAGCCTTCAGAGTTACAGTGAATCGTTGATAAAAATTTAATATTCAAAATTCTATCACTTCCTTTCACTGTTGCTATGGTAAGTGCATGATGAGACAATAGCAGTTTGTATGGAATAGTAAATCTAAAATGCAAAGTTATAAATTCCTTAAGAAACTATATGTAGTAACAGAAGTATCAATGCTATCTGATCAAAGGTGACTCCCACTTATGTTATTGACAGCATTAATTAACATAATTCATTATAATAATTTATTATTGTGCAAGTACAATAGTAAGAGACAATGTTTATTTACTCTTTACTCTGTTTCCAAAAGAGGAATTTAAAGCTATATGTGTGAAGATCCTTACAATGAAACATAAAATAACTTCAAAATCTGAATAAATTAGGGCAAGAAAAAACTGTAGGTGATGTTGGTACACAAAGTGCAGGAGAGGTTTGCTATCCTGGTAGAGATGGATCATACTTTGACTTTAAACTTTCAAGTAACTTGTAAGAAAATAAACACATTATAAGATACATAATTCATAGTATCCATAACCTAAAAATAGCGTAGTTGCCTTGGCAACACAGAGATGCTGATAACAAAGATAAACTGCTGGGTCTTCATTGAGCAGACACTGTTTAACTTAGGGGATATTATCTGCATTCCCATCATACAGGCAGTAGGGTAACCCATTTCATATGGCTACTTCTTATCACATTCCTCAGTCTATGCTGATGGCATTTTACTAGATCACAATGTTTAAAAAGCTGTTTTATAGTTATGAGAATAAATCTATGTTGATGTTAGCCAGTACCCCAATCCCTAGTGTGTTACAGAGAGTAGAATTATGCAGAATCCCTTTCAGTTTTGCTCAAAATCAACTAAGAAGTGTGATCAAAGTGAAGAAAAGCACTGAGGAGGAGTATATTGGTGTTATCAGATTATACATGTGCTGCTGATGGATAGTTTCCAAACATCTGCATCAGCCCCCAGATTTTAAAATGCAATACAAAGCATAACTGTAATTCAGACAGTGGAGGTATGGTGAATACAGATATATCCTATATTCACTTAACCTAACGGGAAATTGGTTGGCTTACTTGTTTTGTTGTTCAGTCACTTAGTCGTGTCCAACTCCTTGTGAACCCATGGATTTCAGCATGCCAGGCTCTTCTATCCTCCCCTATCTCCTGGAGTTTGCTCAAACTCATGTCCAATGAATCGGTGATGCTGTCTAACCATCTCATGCTCTGCAGCCCCCTTCTCCATTAGCCTTCAATCATTCCCAACATCAGGTTCTTTTCCAATGAGTCAGCTTTTTGCATCAGTTGACCGAAGTATTGGAGCTTCAGCTTCAGCTATTCAGTCCTTCTAATGAATATGGAACTGGTCAATGGCTATGTCTGGCTTGGTCAGGGCTGGATACAGTCTTCCGCATGATGCCTTTGGAATTATGATTTGTAATCTCCAGGCTTTTCTTATCTCTGCCTGTATCCTGACAGGTTCTCTCCGTATGACAGTGAGACTGCATTACCATTGGTTGTCATAGTCAAGAGTGTTTTTATCATAGGTCAAAATTCTGAGGAGATCTGTTGCTCAATCCTTTACTAGGGCTATGCTGATGTTATTTTTTTTTGTTTGTTTGATTGACCGTCATTACAACCTGGGCAGCAAATGTTAGTTTCATCCACATTATGTGAAATAAATATAAGAAGGGTTGCATAGACTTCTGAAAGTTCTGATGAAAAGGAGATCAGAACAACAATGAAATGTGTTTATACCCTATAACCTTCTTTTTTGTGTTAAGGCACATTTTGTATAAAACAATACCTAAGGCAAACAATATTAATCTCTTGGTTCTTTCTATATTTTCTTTTACCACTATCTTAAATATATTAAAAATTAGTTTATTTTGGTATCTCTGTCCTAATTTCCTAGAAATTAGCTTGTCCAAAGGTAAAATATATTTCTTGATTACCGACAGTTAGTACTGTTCCCAATTATTCATTTTCCATACTTTCCTTTTATTAAATGAACCCATAATGTAAGATGAGCACACGGATATGCAACGATAGACCAGATTTCCAGCTCTCTTTGCAGCTAATTGTAAGATTCTTCCTATTGGATACATCAGAAGTAAATACATGCAACTTCTGGAATACCTAAATAAACAAAATCTACTTACCCAAAACAACCTCTAACCTCCCTTTTCTTGGGATAGAACAAGAGATTGATTTATGGAGAGTTATCTTCGCTTTCGGGCTTTCCAGATGACATTGGTGGTAAATGCCTGCCAGTACAGGAGACATAAGAGACGTGAGTTCGATCCTTGGGTCAGAAAGATTTCCTGGGGGGAGGGCATGGCAACCTACTCCACTATTCTTGCCTGGAGAATCCAATGGACAGAGTAGCCCAGGGGGCTACAGTCTATAGCGTCACAAAGAGTCAGACACGACTGAAGCGACTTTAACACACACACACACACCTTTGCTTTTGTAGATATGAACATCCTTGGAGAGATTCTTAATCTCATGAGGTCTGTGAAACAAGGGATCTATGGATAGAATCCAAGGGAGGCATGAATTAAAAGGGAACAATTAATCTTAATTTTTACTAACCTCTAATTAAAAGTTAACATTTCTTTTAATTATAAATATAGGCAAAACCCATTGTAGTTTTAACTGTATCTGTGCCTTTTTCATTTATAGAAACAAGTTTTTTTTTTTTCATATCTCACTATAATTGAAGGTGCACCAAAATATCATCTATTTTCATCCTTTTTTTTAATTTATTTTTTAATTGAAGGATAATTGCTTTACAGAATTTTGTTGTTTTCTGTCAAACCTCAACATGAATCAGCCATAGGTATACATGTATCCCCTCCCTTTTGAATCTCTCTCTCATCTCCCTCCCCATCCCACTCCTCTAGGTTGATACAGAGGCCCTGTTTGAGTTTCCTGAGCCATACAGCAAATTCCCGTTGGCTCTCTATTTTACATATGGTAATGTAAGTTTTCATGTTACTCTTTCCATACATCTCACCCTCTCCTCCCTTCTCCATGTCCATAACTCTATTCTCTATGTCTGTTTCTCCATTATTGCCCTGTAAATAAATTATTCAGAACCATTTTTCTAGATTCTGTATATGTGCATTAGAATATGATATTTATCTTTCTCTTTCTGACTCACTTCACTCTGTAAAAGAGGTTCATTGGTAGTTATCAGACCAATTACATAGTCCTGGTATTTAGTGTATTAATAAAGAATGAAACATATTACTCTACTATAGTTTGTTTTTTCTAATATTCTGATTAGATTTATGTTTTAATATAAACTTATGTCCTTTGTAATCTTATATATATTCAGTTAAAATGTTACTCAAATAGGTGTTCATGGACCCCTGAGGATGGTTCAAGATGACTGGGAGTCAGGCAGCAATGTGGAGGGAGAGACCTCTGGGTTTCTTAGTTTCCAGATTGTCTTTGTCATGCCAGCCTCAAGGCTGAACTATCACTAGGTTTATTTATTTTCTGGGGCTGTTGTAACTAGCCACCACAAACTAGACAGCTTCAAACAACAGAAATTTAATGTCTCACAGCTCTCAATGCTAGAAGTCCAAAATTGAGTTATTGACTGAGTCATGTTCTTTCTGAAACTTTTAAGGAAGAGTTCTTTCTTGCCTCTTCCAACTTCGATAGCCCCATACATTTTTTGACTTGTAAATGCATCACTCCAGTCTCTTCCTTCCACTCCACTTGGCATCCTCCCTGTGTAGCAGTGTGTTCATGCTGTCTTCCCATTTTTAATAAGGACACCAGTCATTTTGGACTAAGGGCTCACCCTCCTCTGATACAACCTCATTTTAACAAGTCACTTCTGCTAAGACTCTATTTCCAAATAAAATCACATTCACAGATACTGGAGAATGGGACTTCAGTACATCTTTTGAGGGGACACAATTTTATCTGTAACTCTTGGATAAGAATACATCTCTGTGTAATTTAAGTCATTCTATTTTGAGGTCTCTGTTTTCTAAGCTTAGCCTGCACTTGGGTACGAATATATTTTGTTACAAAAGTAAGATGAATTCTAATTTGCACCACAAGTAACAGAGCTCTTGTGGGGTCCTGATGGGATCCAATCAAATAATTATCCCTAATATGTTATAGTTCACAACTGTGTACTCCAATCAATCAACAGAGTAATTCCTCTAGAACAACAGCTTAGCCAGTATTCTATTTTTAAATAAAATTTTATTGGAACATAACCATACCTGTTCATTTATGCATCATCTATAGCTGCTTTCCCATTACTGTGGCAGAGTTGTGGAGCTGCAACAGAGAGTGTGTGTCCTTCAATGTCTAAAGTATTTGCGACCTGGTCTTTTACAGAAAAAGTTTGACAACCCCTTCTCTAGGACATGAGAAGGATAAATAAGAGATCCAATGTACTCTTTCACTTGCTCGCTGTACAATGAGAGTGAAAGAATCTTATTAAATCAGAACTCAAAGAATAACATATAAGGGAACATGAACTAGACCTTAAACTGAGCCTATGAATTGCTCAAAACTCAATTTCTAGGTAGAGGATGCATTTACCTGTCATTGAAATCAATTATCTGAAAATAATACCAGGCAGAAAGAAAGCATACAACTTCCAAGTTCCCTTAATAATAAGAAAGCAACAATAAATTAAAACTCCCTTGTAATAGGAAAAAATGGTTATTTCAAATCAAGAGAGTAAAATTCTAACAAGAACAATCATTGGTCTAATTGCATGATATTTCTTACTTCCACTAGCATTATTAATGGGATTATGGTTTGACCTGACAATGAGAATAGCTTCCCTTGTGGCATTTTGGCAGTTCTATTTCTGTTCTTTGAGAAATAAGGAGGCAGACAAAGGATAAAAGTCCTCACTTGAGCTGCTGAAACAATAACATAGTGTGAAGAATTTCCAGTTCCTCAGGAGCTCAAAGGATCCCATTTTTATGGCTCCTTGAGAACTGGAAGCTTGATCGACACTCACAGAAAAGACCTTAGTCCCCTTGAAATCAGCAGTCATCTGAAGGAGTATCACTGCATTTGGGGCCTTATAGACAAATGAGTATAGCAATGAAATTTCTTTTGGAAAGGAAAAAGATATCTCATGCGAAGCAATCACAAAAGGCCACAGTCAAGCAGTCAGTATGTCAAGTTTGGGGTGCACTGCAGAAGTAATAGGAAACTTGCCTCTCACAGGCTCAGCTGAGTTACTGCAGGGATCAGAACTTTACTGCTGTGCCCACATAGAAACTGGATTTCTGTGAAAAGAATGTATTCTACTTTAGAATATTTTGTTTATTTTTTGATGAATATTTTCAACATCCTGGGGAAAAAAGCATAAATGACTGTATAGTTGATCCTGTTTTGAGAATAGGATTAGGGGACCAAGATTGCCCTTAAATGGCCAGAATTTCATGGAAAAAAAAGAAATGTCAGACAACCTAAATCCAAAAGCATCAGACTTTTTAAATGTGGAGATATTTTCCTATTCCTCCTCAAAAGGATTCAATCTAATCCATAACAAATTATCATCACACTTCAAAGAACTTTCCCTTCGATCATTATCTTCTCAATGCCCCTCAGCCTCAGTCTCCATTTTTCCTTTGTACTTTTCCTATTTGTCCTTCATAAAAACCGGTTCTGTGTGGATACTTTTATCTGCTTTGTGCTAAGTGTTACTACACACCAGCCGTATGAAGACATCCAGAATTATAGCCAAGACCTTATTAGATTTTTTTCTAAACTCTATAGTAAAGAAGGTGAATTTTAAAGGAGAACACAGTAATATTTAGGGTAGAACCTTGAGTAATTTTTCTAAGCAGTCATAGGTCAAATTTGGAAGTACTGGGAACCCCCTTCCCCAGGCACTTAATCATGTGCTGTACAGACCTTGATCATGAAAATGGAATCAATGAGAGGAGAATGAGCTAAGCCAAAGGGATGAACAAACCTTGGAGGAAGGAAAATACAAGGGTTTTAAAGGATTAATCAGTAGGACATTTGGGAATAGGAAGGAGCTTAATGGGGCTTAAATATACTGAAAAGATAGGTAAGATCCAGACTGTAAAAGAACTTGGATACATTAAATATAACTTCAGTTCAGTTCAGTCACTTAGTCATGTCCGACACTTTGCAACCCTGTGGACTGCAGCACGCCAGGTTTCCCTGTCCATCACCAGTTCCCAAAGCTTGCTCAAACTCATGTGCATCCAGTCGGTGACACCATCCAACCATCTCATCCTCTGTCATCCTCTTCTCCTCCTGCCCTCAATCTTTCCCAGCATCAGGGTCTTTTCCAATGAGTCAGCCCTTCGCATCAGGTGGCCAAACTATTGGAGCTTCAGCTTCATCATTCATTTAGTCATTCCAATGAATATTCAGGATTGATTTCCTTTAGGATTGACTGGTTTGATCCCCTTGCAGATTAAATATAACTTAAGTATTTATTATGTACCTCTTAAGTATTCTCCTCAGTGAAAATGTTCTTGTGACAATGCTGTAGAAGACATAATTTTTTTTTTTTGTCAGTGTGCAGCCTCCTGGTAGAGATAAAGATAACTGCAATTCAAGATGGTAGTTACGAATACAGAAACGTGCTCAGTCAAAATATGAGAATACAGAGAATAGATACTTTAAGGAAATGTTGCTGGAGAAAATGATTTCTGAGACTATTTCTAAAGGCTGCATGCAATCAACCTGATTTAGAAAGCTGGAAAGGGTTTTTTACTCAGGGACCAGAATGGAAAACCTAAGAGAGCAAGACGAGATATAGAACCATGAAAAATTTGGTACTATTGGGGAATACAGAGTGAAATGGAGAAGGTATTAAATAAACTTAGAGATTATAGAGAGGGCCAGATTTTTGAGTCTTTGCCAGGCTAAAAATATCTGCAATTGGGAGATAGAAGGTGTACTGGGGGTAATGCTATGTTACTATTAGATTAATTATGAATTAGATCATTCTGGCTAGAGCATGAATAATCATTTAAAAGTAGTATCACTGCAAGAACACACAAAAATTTGGAGGCTATGGCCCTGTAGATGGAGAAAAAGAAGGATAATTGACCAGACTGATGGTTTTAAAACTTAGAAATTCATCATAATGTAGATCTCATGTCAATGTAACAGAGAGACTTATGGTACCTTTAAAAGGGAAAAGGGGTTCAAAGAACTTTTTTGTTTTGGAATGAGGAAAAAAATTTGATTTTTGACTCAAATACACTGAGTCAAAAGCATCAAATACACTGAGTGTGTGATGCTTGTGAATATTTATAGTATCATTATGCCCCTATATATGTATAAAAATTGATATAATATACAGACTCTCCTCAAGTTTAAAGTGACAAGACAATCCAGTAGAAACACTGAATAGGCAGAATTCCAGCTTGGGGTATATGGCAGACTCTTGTGATAGTCATAGGTTTTTAGTTCAAATCCAATACAAATTTGCAAACCTGCTATTATATAAAAAAATTATTATTTGCATAGAAATATATAATTATACTTTGGGAGTTTAGTTCTCCTATAGATATAGTAGAAAAGACCAACCATCAAAATGCTTAGCATTATATTACAGTTTATCCAATGGACTCAATTTGGAAAGCAACTGCAGAAATCATAAATGTCTGTCTGTTCTTTGCAAATTTTAGGCTTACTTCGTATGCATTAACTTATAGTGTTTCATTATTAGGAAGCCCACACTCAACTCACTTCCCCAGTACTATCTTGCTATGACCATGGAAGCAGTTACTTTTTAGTAGTTCTGAAAAATTGTTGTGAATTCTGAATGACATTGAAACTTTTTTTTAATGGCTAGAATATAAGCTCCTAAAATATAGAAGATGGGTCTTACTTATCTTCTCATTGGCAAAGCAATGAATTTTTCAGTCAATAAGTTTTTGTTGAATAAATTGATTATTTTGTGCATAAAAGATTTATTCACATAGTTATTTAACAAAAAAATTCTAATCATTTATAGTTATCTGACTGCCTGTTTAGTCCCTCTATACCTGGTATTTGAAAACTCTTTCTGGGTCAATGAGTGTTTCAAATATCTGAAGTTAATCTCTCAAGCCTCTTTGTTTTAACCACTTTTGATAAACATCTTTTCAAAATTGTATTACATACTGTAGATAAAAGAACAAGCTTTAATTAATTTAACCATTTCATGATGAGTCAGGTCCATTATAATAAGCATTAATCATTGTACTTTATAGCAAAACAATGCAGACCTTAGGGACCTTTGAACCAGGCAGAATGGTTTGTGTGTAATAACTAATGCACTCAAATTGCTGTATTTTTCTGGTTGGTCTTCTGTTCTCTAGTATTTTCCTTCTGTCACCTGTCACTCTGAGTTGCTAGGGAAACCAGACAACTACATTTGTTAAAACAGTAATCTTAATTTTAGATGTGTAATATCTGAATCAGTGCATTTGTTACATGGATTCTCCCACGTAGTTGATTTCATTGAATGCTGTCAGTTGGCATATTCCCCTTTCCTAGAACTCCTGGAAGTATGTAAAATGAGAAAACATTTTTTAAAAATTTATATAGATATTTAATAGAACACAGTATACCACTCACATATAAATAATGTGTGTAGCTTATAATAGACATTAAGAGTTTCTGCTTGATATTCTCCTTCTTTATAAACATTGATTCCTGGGTTGATATGGAAAATGAGTGTGTGTGTGTCTGTGTGTGTGTACAAGTGTCCTTGTGTTGGAGTTCAGCCTATTTATCCAGACTATACAGTACTCTTTGTTTCCTTCAAATTTATTTATGAGATATTTTCATTGGCATTAAAAGCTTATTAGTGTCCCAGGGTTAGTTCTTAGAAACAGTACATACTATAGTCAACAATTGTCTTTCAGATCTGCTTAACTTAATTACCATTTTCCCCGTCTGCTTTAGCCATTCTCTTTTCCCATTTACTTTGGCTTTCCTGAAACCCCAAAGCCACATGACTTAGCACCTACTCTGTTAAATCTCGTTTTGACTCCTAATTTTGAGGTCATCAGTGACCTAGATGTTGCTAGATCTAGTGGTACAGTCTTAGCTTTCCCATTCCTGGACCTGTTCACAGCATGTTGGCAGAGTTGATCACTCCTTTTTTTGGAAACACCTTTTCATTTGCCTCCAGGACCTAATCATATTTTGATTTTCTTCCAGTTTTAAGGACCACTGCATCTAAGTCTGCTTCGTTGGTTTCACTTCTTCACCCAGGCTTTGAAATGTTGAAATATCTCAGTGTTCTTACATTAGACCTCTTCTCTGTTTATACTGAATCCCTAGGTGAACTGATCCAGCCTTGTAGATTTAAATATTATTTGTATGCTGATAGCAACAAATTTGTATCTCAAACCCTGCTTCTTGTCCTAAACATCAAATGCTTGTTTATCATCTCTGCCTGCTGCTGCTCTGCCTAGATGCCCCAAATTTACCTCTAAACTTAATAGCCATAAAATGGCTCCTCTTTCTCTATTATCTCAGGAAATAGCTCCATTCTTCCAATTGCTCTGGCCTAAAATGTTGGAGAAAACATTTATTTATTGTTCTCACACATCCATAACCAATTCTTCTGTGAGCTCTACCTTTGAAATATACCTATAATCTGATTACTCTCTCACCCTTACCTGCCTGGTCCAGACTGAGTACCTCTTAGATGTGGCAATAGCCCCTTAGCTGATCTTCATGCTTCTGTTCATTGCCTTCCACAGCCCAGTGTGCTCATAGAAACCAGAGTGATCTTTAAAAGATGAAAGTCCAGATCTTGTCATGCACATCTCTCTCCCCACTCTCCAAAGGCTTTTTGTTGAGTTTAGAAAAGCATCAAGAACCCCTGGCATGGCCCTTGAGGTTCTGTGTAATCTGTGTAATTTGGTTCATTTACAATTTCATTTCTTGCATGCATCTATCTCCCTCTGCAAAGTAGGCACACTGGCCTCCTTCCTGTTTGACATATCAAGTACAGCTTTGGGGTTTGCCACTCTTTCGTTTACCCCCATGAAATCTTTCCTATAGGCCCATAACTTGCTTTCTCAATAACTTATTCACAAAAACCCCCTTCCCAGAGTGTTATTCCCTGACCAATCTTAATATAAGAGTATATACATTCTTTCTGACTTATCCCCATCAACTCTGGTATACATATTACTTTGTTCACTTTGTGTACATCTGTCTGTACATCTTTCATCCAAGTAGATTGTAAGCCTCTTGAGAACAGAAGCTTCCTTTGTTTTGCTTCCTGCTGCTAAGTCGCTTCAGTCGTGTCTGACTCTGTGCAACCCCATAGATGGCAGCCCACCAGGCTCCCCCGTCCCTGGGATTCTCCAGGCAAGAACACTGGAGTGGGGTGCCATTTCCTCCTCCAATGCATGAAAGTGAAAAGTGAAAGTGAAGTCGCTCAGTTGAGTCCGACTCTTAGCGACCCCATGGACTGCAGCCCACCAGGCTCCTCTGTCCATGGGATTTTCCAGGCAAGAGTACTGGAGTGGGGTGCCATTGCCTTCTCCGGTTTTGCTTCCTATTATATCTTTATTACCCCAAATAGTGCTTAACACTTAATAGTGCTTCATATGTATGTGTGGGGTCAATGGATTGATGAATAATTGTCTTTATGTTTCCCAGTTATTTGCTAGGCTCTTCTTGAGAAATGTCTTTGCTAACCTACTCCCAGATTCTTTTCGATTTGTACTATTTACCCTTTCCTGTTTACTTTAGTCAAGCATACATGCTAAATCAATTTGCTCTGTCCCAAGGATCATTTGTGTCTAACCTATAGAACAAGATCTTTGTGACAGCTGCTTTCTCTGATGCTCAGGTGCTTTTTATTGCCTTATTTTGGGCTTGTGGTTTTGTTGAAGCTGACTGTGATTCTCTGAAGTCAGATTGCCAGTTAAGGTAGGAATTAGTCTATGGATTTTATTGTTTAAAATACTAGAAGTTTTTGAGTAAGGACGTCTTCAGGAAATTATGCTTGATGTGTATTAGAATTTTATATAGCTCCTTGGCATGATTGAGCCAAATAAAAGCAATTTAACTTTCTTTTTTTATGTTAATAATTTGTTTACATGCCATTTAGTGAAGTGGCATTGAAATATATTAGAGATACATGGAAGTGAATATAAATAGAGAAATGAGTTAAAATGTGTTTTATTATAGGTCCCATTTGGAAATATGAAGAATAGTGAAGACAGAAGAAATTTCTGATGTAGAAAATATTAAAAGGAAAGTTGAAACAGACATTCATTTTATGTTGATGAATGGTGAAAATTATATAAACAGATCTAAATAAAATAAGTGCAATCAATACATAATATTGTAATAGCCATTCTAATGCATCATACTTATTATAATAGTGACCCAGTACATTGAAATCTCTTTACTAGTAAGGTTTTCAGAGATTGGCTTATACCTACATTATGCATACCATTGACTTGAATGTAACTATTTTCAGTTATAATATGAATGTAAAATAAAGTTATAATAGAATTTCATTACAGTTTATGAGTATTGCTTTTTGTGAGTCACAATCTCAAAGATATTCCAAGGGAAAAATAGAGCCTATAAAATAGGTGAACAGATATAGATAAGTCTAGTGTTTTAAACTGAATTAGTTGAGAATACATGAAACATTAAAAACTGGGTACTAGTTAAATGCTGTCATACCAGGAAGTATTAAAGATCTACTCAGATGATAGCTTTTTCTTATATCGTAAGCCCTCTGTTACAATATTAGATGAAAACAATTCTATGTAGAATAAAACAAACCCCAAACTTCACTGACTCAACCAACTAAATAAACAACAAAACAAATAACTCTGTTGACTTCTGTTTTATTTGATCTTTGTTTTCACAATGAAATACTTTATTGGCACAGTTAATTAAAGTGTCCAAGTTTGGGTAGGATTGCTAAGACTACTTGTTACCTAGCCAAAGTATCTTTTCCCATTCTCTCCTGTTAACAGAACCTTGATTTTATTCAGGGAGGTAATATATGTAGATTAAAGACAAAAACAAACCCTCTCCTATTGCTAAGTCTATTGTGTGTCATCAGTTCAGTTCAGTTCAGTCGCTCAGTCATGTCCGACTCTTTGCAACCCCAAGAATTACGGCACTCCAGGCCTCCCTGTCCATCACTAACTCCCGGAGTTCACCCAAACTCATGTCCATGGAGTCGGTGATGCCATCCAGCCATCTTATCCTCAGTCATCCCCTTCTCCTCCTGTCCCCAATCCCTCCCAGCATCAGAGTCTTTTCCAATGAGTCAGCTCTTTGCATGAGTTGACTCCAATGAGTCAACTCTTTGCAAATATTGGAGTTCCAGCTTTAGCATCAGTCCTTCCAAAGAACACCCAGGACTGATCTCCTTTAGAATGGACTGGTTGGATCTCCTTGCAGTCCAAGGGACTCTCAAGAGTCTTCTCCAACACCACAGTTCAAAAGCATCAGTTCTTCAGCGTTCAGCTTTCTTCACAGTCCAACTTTCACATCCATACATGACTAGACGGACCTTTGTTGGCAAAGTAATGTCTCTGCTTTTGAATATGCTATCTAGGTTGGTCATAACTTTCCTTCCAAGGAGTAAGCGTTTTTTAATTTCATGGCTGCAATCACCATCTGCAGTGATTTTGGAGCCCCCAAAAATAAAGTCTGACACTGTTTCCACTGTTTCCCCATCTATTTCCCATGAAGTGATAGGACCAGATGCCATGATCTTCGTTTTCTGAAAGTTGAGCTATAAGCCAACTTTTTCACTCTCCTCTTTCACTTTCATCAAGAGGCTTTTTAGTTCCTCTTCACTTTCTGCCGTAAGGGTGATGTCATCTGCATATCTGAGGTTATTGATATTCCTCCCGGCAATCTTGTTTCCAGCCTGTGCTTCTTCCAGCCCAGCGTTTCTCGTGATGTACTCTGCATATAAGTTAAATAAGCAGGGTGACAATATAAGCCTTGACGTATTCCTTTTCCTATTTGGAACCAGTCTGTTCCATGTCCAATTCTAACTGTTGCTTCCTGACCTGCATACAGGTTTCTCAAGAAGCAGGTCAGGTGCTCTGGTATTCCCATCTCTTTAAGAATTTTCCACAGTTTATTGTGATCCACACAGTCAAAGGCTTTGGCATAGTCAATAAAGCAGAAATAGATGTTTTTCTGGAACTCTCTTGCTTTTTCCATGATCCAGCAGATGTTGGCAACTGGATCTCTGGTTCCTCTGTCTTTTCTAAAACCAGCTTGAACATCTGGAAGTTCACGGTTCACATATTGCTGAAGCCTGGCTTGGAGAATTTTGAGCATTACTTTACTAGTGTGTGAGATGAGTGCAATTGTGCAGTAGTTTGAGCATTCTTTGGCATTGCCTTTCTTTGGGATTGGACTGAAAACTGACCTTTTCCAGTCCTGTGGCCACTGTTGAGTTTTCCAAATTTGCTGGCATATTGAGCGTAGCACTTTCACAGCATCATCTTTCAGGATTTGAAATAGCTCAACTGGAATGCCATCACCTCCACTAGCTTTGTTCGTAGTGATACTTTCTAAGGCCCACTTGACTTCACATTCCAGGATGTCTGGCTCTAGGTCAGTGATCACACCATCATGATTATCTAGGTCATGAAGATCTTCTTTGTACAGTTCTTCTGTGTATTCTTGCCACCTCTTCTTAATATCTTCTGCTTCTGTTAGGTCCATACCATTTCTGTCATTTATCGAGTCCATCTTTGCATGAAATGTTCCCTTAGTATCTCTAATTTTCTTGAAGAGATAGTGACATAGTTATGGTCAAACAGGGAAAAGTGGGGATCTTGGGTGGGGCTTTCAGGACTCAGCTAAAGTTAACTTTTACCCTTCATTTTTACTCTTTGCCCTTTTCCTTCTTTCTGCCAGAAAAAGAGGAGAGTGGAACTCTAGCAGCCACCTTGAGGGAAAGATTTTGGGGAGCCTGAGTTATTGACTATTGATTGTATTAGAGTGTTTGTTGCAGTCCTGGATTACCTATTTCCAAATTTCATTCATATAATTGAAATTAACCTCTAGTTTTTGAAATTTCTGTTACTGGCAGCTGAATGTAATTCCAGCATAATGCAAGTAGTCTTCAAGTCATCAAAGTTAAATGTGTTGAAATCTCTTGCTTCTGCTCTCTGTGCTTTACCCACACTTGCCTTTCCCTGTATGTCAGCTTTGTCAATGAGCTGGCTCCCCTCATGGAAAACAAAAGAACAGGAATTCTAGGCCTCACAAATGCACATTGTATTGCTAGAACAAAGAAGAATCCCCTTCTTTACCATTAAAGACAAGTCTAGTGATTTCCTTCTGACAATCCAGCTAAGCCAGTTGCTGTGCAGGAGATATGGATTACTATATTCAGCCTAACTATCTCAACCCAATAGCATCCAAAAAATAAAATGTAATATTAAAATATTTGTGCAGTGTATTTGTGAATATGTTTTTGGTAATGCTTTTGTTTTTGAAATTACAAAAGCAATGAAAAAAATCATTATAGAAAAAATAGAGAAAAATATAAGAAAATATCACTGACAATTTAAAGAGCAATGCATTTGATTATCTCTTTATAGGTTTTTGGGTGTGAATATATACATGTGCACTCAATAAAGATGGTGTTTTCTTAAAGAATATTGGACACAGAAAAAATTGAGGAAGTTAAAATTAAATGTTGTTTTATGAACCAAATTGTTTAAGAATAAACTAAACTTATTAAAGTATTGAGATATTTATCAGGTTTGTCATATCGTCAGCATACTGTGTTTATATATAGGAAAATTTGGTTTCAGTGTTATATATACATATGTATGCATATTAATAAAATAAGGGCCATGCTATTATAAAGTTAATATCTTATCTTCTTTTTAACTTTAAGTATTTTGCATGACACTAAATACTATTGGATTGTTTTAGTTACTTTTGTGGCTATGTATTAGACTGGTTCCAAATAGGAAAAGGAGTACGTCAAGGCTGTATTTTGTCACCCTGCTTATTTAACTTATATGCAGAGTACATCATGAGAAATGCTGGGCTGGAAGAAGCACAAGCTGGAATCAAGATTGCCAGGAGAAATATCAATAACCTCAGATATGCAGATGACACCACCCTTATGGCAGAAAGTGCAGAGCAACTGAAGAGCCTCTTGATGAAAGTGAAAGAGGAGAGTGAAAAAGTTGGCTTATAGCTCAACATTTAGAAAACGAAGATCATGGCATCTGATCTCATCACTTCATGGGAAATAGATGGGGAAACAGTGGAAACAGTGTCAGACTTTATTTTTGGGGGCTCCAAAATCACTGCAGATGGTGACTGCAGCCATGAAATTAAAAGACGCTTACTCCTTGGAAGGAAAGTTATGACCAACCTAGATAGCATATTCAAAAGTAGAAACATTACTTTGCCAACAAAGGTCCGTCTAGTCAAGGCTATGGTTTATCCTGTGGTCATGTATGGATGTGAAAGTTGGACCGTGAAGAAAGCTGAATGCTGAAGAACTGATGCTTTTGAACTGTGGTGTTGGAGAAGACTCTTGAGAGTCCCTTGGACTGCAAGGAGATCCAACCAGTCCATTCTAAAGGAGATCAGTCCTGGGTGTTTTTTGGAAGGACTGATGCTAAAGCTGAAACTCCAATACTTTGGCCACCTCATGTGAAGAGTTGACTGACTGGAAAAGACTCTGATTCTGGGAGAGATTGAGGGCAGGAGGAGAAGGGGACGACAGAGGATGGAATGGCTGGATGGCATCACTGACTCGATGGACATGAGTCTGTGTGGACTCCGGGAGTTGGTGATGGACAGGGAGGCCTGGCGTGCTGCAATTTATGGGGTCACAAAAAGTCGGACACAACTGAGCAACTGAACTGAACTGAACGGAACTGATAGATATTCATCATGTATTTAATCAATTCTATATCATCTGATATCCCCCCCACATTTCACTATAAAATAAATAAATCTGTGGTTGATATGTACATTAATAAATCTATACTTAATTAACAAATCTCAGTACCACTAATTAGTTTCTTAAGGCAGTATGTCAGTTTGGAATGTTTTGTTAAAGGTTATGAACATTTAATAATTTTTTGCTATTAATTGGAAAATGAGGCAATAGTTTATCTCTAGAAGCATAAAGCATCTATTACTATAACATTATAGACAGTGAGTAGCATTTTTATCCACTTTCAATTTCATAGTTTTAATGTCCCCCTTTTGGATTATTAGTGAAATTAATAAATTTTTTCAGAATTATGTATTTTTATATTTTCTTCTCTTTTTGTTTATATTCTATATTTTCCTAGTTGTACTTATATTTTTCTTACTATTTTATATATTATATTTTAAAATCTTCCATGTGCATATGTTCATTAAAATGTTTTCCAGTTAATTACATACCTTTCTTATTATCCATGGACTTTTCTAGGGCTCAGAAGTAGTCAAAATATTGGTTTTCCCATTTATGACTTTTGTCATTTTGCATTTTATTCTTTGTTTCATCTTTTGAATGATTTTGTTGATCTGTTTTGCTTTCTGAAATTTATTTGGGTCTAAGTCTTTAGAGGAGAATCTAATACTCTTTAATTTCTAAATGACTAAATAATTATCCTATAATAATTAATCCCCCTCCCTTCCTAATATGTGATGACATCCTTGTTTAACTTATTTTCTATAATAGATCTGCTTGCAGAGAATCTTTTCTATTTTCTGTCCGTTCTTGATGTAATATCATATTTCTTTGATTATTATTGCTTTATAGCTCCAGGACTCTTGCCTGGAAAATCCCATGGATGGAGGAGCCTGGTGGGCTGCAGTCCATGGGGTCGCTAAGCGTGGGACACGACTGAGCAACTTCACTTTCACTTTTCACTTTCATGCATTGGAGAAGGAAATGGCAGCCCACTCCAGTGTTCTTGCCTGGAGAATCCCAGGGACAGGGAGCCTGGTGGGCTGCCGTCTATGGGGTCGCACAGAGTCGGACACGACTGACGTGACTTAGCAGCAGCAGCAGCTTTAGTAATTCTTAGAAATCCTTTGCTATCAATATTATTTTTAAAAATTTTCTCACATATGAAGATTTTTGGATGTATTCTAAATTTATTCTGTAAATTTAAAAACGATGAAAACTGGACTTTTCACTGGAATTATCTATAATAAATCTATTTATAGATGGGTTTTGTAAAACTGCTTTTGTAAAACAACATTTTTGTAGTATTTTATTTTCACACTCTGAACAGTGATTGGTTTTTATGTGTTCAGAACTTTTTAAGGTCTATATCAGTTAGAAATATTGTAGAAGACATATAGCACACCCAAAGAGATTGTGATGAAGGGACTGTTTACAAAGATATGGAAGAGAAGAAAATAAGGGACAGTGAAGCACCCTGATGCTATTAATGGTAGGCAACAATTATCACTCCTAGATCCCTAGGCTTGAAGGGATAAGAAGAGGCAATAGTTACCAAAATGCTGTGAAATCTAGGACCAGAGATGAGAGCTACCTGACAGGAGCAGCAACCTTCAGTTGAAGAATTCCACCACCACCAATCTCATGACTCCAGACAGAGAATAGAGGTAAAAAATCATTTGAATGCTCTCTCTCCAAGCATCTTTTTCTTTTTGGCCAAGCCTCCCATTGATTTTACCCAGAAGGCAAAAGAACCAGGACAGTTTACAGTTGACAGAGATCAACCTCCTGGGGCCAAACCAGGGAGAAGATGAATGAAGAAATGTCTGTCCTTCAATAAGTTTGTGGTTTTCTCCTTACAGGTTTTTACATTTACCTTTTAAGCCTAAGTAAGTGTGCTTTGGATTGCCGTACCAGTCATTGTTCTTAACAACGGCACATTAAGTTGGAATAGTTGAACTGGCTTTTTAGTGAAAGAATATGAGTGTGGGTATAGTATGTTTCTTAGTAAAGGAAATGGACATGGTGGATAGAGGTATCCATGGGATCAAGAATGGGGACTTGTCTCCCATGGGTCTGAAGGAACAGTGTAAATATAGTTTGTACAAAATCTGAAATATTTATTTAAAACTAATGCTAGAAATGTGAGTATTGTGAGTATAACATAAACTGAGATGTTGAAATGATAATTTTAGGATCAAAATTCTCAACTAATTTCATTCAATATCCAAATATCATTTATTTCAAGAGATTCTTTCCAAATGATTCACATAAAATATAATTTCTATTTTCTGAATGGCAGTGTCTACAAAAGAAGTAATATGTACTTGATGATTGCTAAGAGAAAAATAGCAAACAGCCTTCCAAACATCTCAATCTTTAGAGTATATTTAGTAGAAACTTCTAAATGTCCTCTAGGCTTTATTCTTTGCCTTTTCATTTTAAAAACAGAACCTCTTGAATTTTACTAGGGCATATCCTCCCAGCAAGAGACTAAATTCTCTTCCCTTCCTTCCAACAATGTGATCACGTGACTAAGTTCTTGCCTGGGAAATGAATGGAAGGGATTTGTGCAAACTTCCATTGTAATGTGACTGAGGGTGAACTCCATTTATCTTTTTCCCACTTTTTGTGGGCTGGAGTGGGGCTATGTTTGACCACGCAGACAAGGTCCTGCCTAGGAAATGGGACATCAGGAGAATAGGGATGTGTTAGTCCAAGTGCTCTTGAAAGCAGATATCAAGAGGGGGTTATATGCACAGGAGATTTATTGGTGCAAAGAGTTTTGAAGGATAAAGGGTTTCCAAAGGAAGGAGAATTGGGCAGGAAAAGTGAGACTCTCCTCTGAGAGGTGGCAGTGTGTTATTAGAAAAGTTTCAGCAAAGGATACAAGAAGTCCTCTGTTTAAAGTTGTTTGTTAGACAGACCTGTGCTCTGCAGAAAAAGGGCTTTCATTGGTAGCTCAGTTGTATGCAGTCGTTGGTTGGCAACATCCTGGGGTCAGGGTGGCCTCCGTGATAATGGATCCAGAAAAGTGACAGAGGGCCTCAGTGGTCAACTAAGCTTCTTGCTTTGGGATATCTGAGTGGTGGTTTTATGGCCACTATAAGAAAGATTTTGGATCCCTTGACTAACCAGGGAAGCAAAGCAACCTTCCTATCCTGAAACATTTCCCTTCTTAACTGTTTTATTAGAGAAAATCAATTTCTATTTTTTTAAAGTTAATATATTTCAGGGACTCTGTTACAGCAACCTCTTTTGTGTCCATTATAACATATAGGACATGTCCTATATGACCATGTATAGTACATGTATGTACTATAGCTTATTTGTGAAACAGGACAACTTGTGTAAATTTGCTTCTTTAACTAGATGATATGCTTTTGAGAAGAGTGCAGATAATGTCTATCATTATCATATTAACATGTTCATCTTAAGTGCTTTATTGACCCATCGCAACAGTTACACTTATAGTAGAAATGCGCTTATTGTGTACCAGCATATAAGTGACTCTTCACCAGCAGATAACACAGACATCTTCTTTTACATTACAGGAGAAATTCACTGGAGCTAGGGCTGTCCAGTCAATATACAATGCAAGACATATATATAATTTTAAATGTTTAGATAGTCCTATTAAAAAGGTAAAAATAAACAGATGAGATCACTTTTAATATGTTTTATTTAGTACAGTAAATCCAAAAGATTGTCATTTCAAAATGTAATCAATATAAAAATATTAATGAAATATTTCATAGCCTTTTGTTAGTATTAGCTCCTCAAAATCTGGGATGTATTTCATTAGCAGCACACCACATTTGGATGTTAAATTTTCATCTGAAATCCTTGATCTGTGTTGAGATTTGTAAAGTTCATAGTTAAAAAGGTAGATTCCCATATTGAGTTTGTTCCAAAAGTACTTAACATATAATGAATTTACTGTCTTAAAATAAAAATAAACATAATTAAAATGTAAAAATTCAGTCCTCAGTCACACTTGCGTAAGTGACTGGTGTCTTCCATATTGGATAGTAAAGCTAAATGAATCCAATTAGGGTAATCCCATCCAGTTGGCCTCACTGGTTGTTTTTAGGCAGAAATCCACCTTGATTGTTTAGAAAATCAAGTATGCAGCATCCCCCTTGCCATGAGATTTTATGGTTGTCCCTCGAAGGTAAACTCAGGATGTATGTTGTATAGTTGGTCACATGATACTGTCCTTGCTAAACGTGCTCAATTCTGCCTGTTGTTACATCACAGATGATAATTAAATAAATGAGGATAGCTGTGTTCCAGTTACATTTTATTTATGGACATTGAGAAAATTTGAATTTTATGTAACTTTCATGTGCCACAAAGTGTTACTCTTCTTGTGAATATTTCCAACCATTTAAAGGTGTGAAAACAACTTTTAGCCTGTGAGCCACACAAAAACATGTTGTAAGCTAGTATTTTCCTGCAGGTCTAATTTGCAGACCCCTGCTCTATTGCCTTAGAAATAAAAAAGGAAGCAAATATTTTGCAATCATGAGAGGAGGTAGGGTGGAAATGAACTTATATTCCAAAATAGGCCCTGCAAGCTGAGGGACTTATAGACAAATGGACTGAACAGCATTTATGTGACTGTGAAGAGCACTTTCCTCTCATTCTTCTGTTACATTAGTCAAAAACAGCCTCCCTTGTTTAAGCCAGTTTAATTTGGATTTTCTATTATTTGTAATATATATAGTCCTACCTTACACAAAACAATGCCCTGTTTTACTTCCTTGTGAAGTTCTGAAACAGGTTTTTATTTCACACTAATATTAGTTGATGTTCGGTTCAGTTCAGTCACTCCATCATGTCTGACTCTTTGCAGCCCCATGAACTGCAGCACGCCACCTTCCCTGTCCATCACAGCTTACTCAAACTCTCACAGCTTACTCAAACTCATGTCGTTAGAGTTGGTGATGCCATCCAGCCATCTCATCCTCTGTTGTCCCCTTCTCCTGCCTTCAATCTCTCCCAGGATCAGGGTCTTTTCCAATGCGTCAGTTCTTCACATCAGGTGGCCAAAGTACTGGAGTTTCAGCTTCAGCATCAGTCCTTTCAATGAATATTAGGGACTGATTTCTTTTAGGATGGATTGGTTGGATCTCCTTGCTGTCCAAGAGACTCTCAAGAGTCTTCTCCAACACCGCAGTTCAAAAGCATCAATTCTTCAGTGCTCAGCTTTCTTTATAGTCCAACTCTCACATCCATACATGACTACTGGAAAAAACCATAGCCTTGAATAGATGGACCTTTGTTGGCAAAGTAATGTCTCTGCTATTTAATATGCTTTCTAGGTTGGTCATAACTTTTCTTCCAAGGAGCAAACGTCTTTTAATTTCATGTCTGCAGTCACCATGTACAGTGATTTTGGAGGCCCCAAACATAAAGTCTGTCACTGTTTCCATTGTTTCCCTATCTACTTGCCATGAAGTGATGGGACCAGATCCCATGATATTATTTTCTGAATCCTGACATTTAAGCCACAGATCAAAACGTTGAGTTTTAAGTTTTCCACTCTCCTCTTTCTCTTTCATCAAGAGGCTCTTTAGTTCTTCGCTTTCTGCCATAAGGGTGGTGTCACCTGCATATCTGAGGTTATTGATATTTCTCCTGGCAATCTTGATTCCAGCTTGTGCTTCATCCAGTCCAGCATTTGTCATAATGTACTCTGCATATAAGTTAAATAAGCAGGGTGACAATATACAGCCTTGACGTACTCCTTTCCCGATTTGGAATTGTTCTGTTGCTCCATGTCCAGTACTAACTGTTGCTTATTGACCTGCACACAGATTTCTCAGGAGGCAAGACAGGTGATCTGGTATTCACATCTCTTTAAGAATTTTCCACAATTTGTTGTGATCCACATGGTCAAAGGCTTTGGTGTTGTCAACAAAGCTGAAGTAGATGTTTTTCTGGAACTCTCTTGCTTGTTCGATGATCCAGCGGATATTGGCAATTTGATCTCTGGTTCCTCTACCTTTTCTAAATCCAACTTGAACATCTGGAAGTTCACAGGTCATATACTGTTGAAGCCTGGCTTAGAGAATTTTGAGTATTACTTTTGCTAGCATGTGAGATGAGTGCAATTGTGCAGTAGTTCGAACATTCTCTAGCATTGCCTTTCTTTGGGATTGGAATGATAACTGACCTTTTCCAGTACCATGGCCCCTGCTGAGTTTTCCAGATTTGCTGGCATATTGAGTGCAGCACTTTGGCAGCATTATCTTTTAGGATTTGAAATAGCTCAACTGGAATTCCATCACCTCCACTAGCTTTGTTCAGAGGGATGCTTTCTAAGGTCCACTTGACTTCACATTCCAGGATGCCTGGCTCTAGGTGAGTGATCACACTATCGTGGTTATCTGGGTCATGAAGATCTTTTTTGTACAGTTTTTCTGTGTATTCTTGCCACCTCTTCTTATAATATCTTCTGCTTCTATTAGGCCCATACTATTTCTGTCCTTTATCAAGTCCATCTTTGCATGAAATATTCCCTTGGAATCTGTAATTTTCTTGAAGAGATCTCTAGTCTTTCCCATTCTATTGTTTTTCTCTATTTCTTTGCACTGATCACTGAGCGAGGCTTTCTTATCTCTCCTTGCTATTCTTTGGAACTCTGCATTCAAATGGGTGTATCTTTCCTTTTCTCCTTTGCCTTTTATTTCTCTCCTTTTCTCAGCTATTCATAAGGACTCCTTAGACAACCATTTTGCCTTTTTGCATTTCTTTTTCTTGGGGATGGTACTCCTGTACGATGTCATGAATCTCCATTCATAGTTCTTCAGGCACTCTATCAGATCTAATCCCTTGAATCTATTTGTCACTTCCACTGTTTAATAGTAAGGGATGTGATTGAGGTCATACCTGAACAGTCTTGATTTTCCCTACTGTCTTCAATTTAAGTCTGAATTTGGCAATAAGGAGTTCATGATCTGAGTCACAGTCAGCTCCAGGTCTTGTTTTTGCTGACTTTATAGAGCTTCTACATTTTTAACTGTGAAGAATATAATCAATCTGATTTTGGTATTGACTATCTGGTGATGTCCATATTTAGAGTCTTCACTTGTGTTCTGTTTTTTGTTTTTTTGGTGCCTCCAAAGCACTCAATGATAAGATAGCGTAGACATAATATGTATGTTGTGTACTAAGGCAGATAACATATGAGATGTCACTTACTCTGTCAAGAGTGAAGGCCAATTAAATAATGATGAGTTTGACCATAGACTGAATCTTCTTAAACCTAACCTTTAAAGGGGCATCCTTGGTGACTCAGTGGTAAAGAATCTACTTGTCAATGCAGGAGACATGATTTTGATCCCTGGTTTCGGAAGATCCCCTGGAGAAGAAAATGGCAACCCACTCCAGTATTCTTTACTGGGAAATCTCATGAACAGAGGAAACTGGCAGACTTCACAGTTCATGGAATCACACAGTCAGACACAACTTAGCAACTAAACAATAACAACAAAATTTTTAAGACACATTTCCAACGTTAGACTATTATTTACCTAAAAGTAATTTTTAAAAATTCAGATGGGTAGAGACTCAAGAGGATTTAAGTGAATTGCTTGGATGACACTGCTTTCAATGGCTGATTTGGATTTTGAACCATCATCTGCTTAGCTCTGGAGCCTGGGTCTTTAATGTTCTATGCCATCACATAAAGGAATAAGTTCTGAGATATATCTAAGTCTTTTATTTTTAATTTACTGATTTATTACAGTAATACAAGAAATGAATAGCTGGATTCAAATTCAAGATAGAGAAGAATAAATTCTACTCAAACCAAACTGATGAATTTTAGAGTAAAGAATTATGTGTAGTGCTATTGTTCAAAAGGTCAGAGGAAATGGAAAAATTGTCAAGATACATGTTAAAAATTTATTAGAGTAACGATGACTTTCTCCCTTACCAATGCTTATCAAAATTAAAACAGTATATTAATTTCCAAAGTTTTACATCAAATTAAAAATAGGTTGAGTGAATCAAATGATCTAATCAACATTTGCTTGAATTTCACTCTATAAATTCTTGGTAAAAGCTATAAGCATCTTTTTCTCCTTTAAGATTTATTTAGTAGGACAATTTTGCTGCTTTTTTCATTTAAAATAAAATGACTTCTACTCTTGCAATATATTTCACATAGTATTAAATATTTTTATGTTTTTATTTGAGCACTATATCCCAGAATGAATATTCCAAGTCATACAAACTGTAATAGCAATGCTAATATATCTTTTTATTTTCTAATTTGAAATAAAATTTTTATGGTTATATAATAAAATCTTGAGTACACTGAATATTTGAGTTTTCACAGAGAGAAGTCCTGACTGAAGCTAAGATCATGTCTATTTTCTTGGTAGCAGGACTATCATTTAATTCAGTTCTCATAAATAGATCATCTCTCAATACACACTCATTGATTCTTTAACCATATCCTAGGAAAAGCAGTTGCAAATCTGTTTGATTGTTAAGCTTAAAGAATATTTTACATCATGTCAGAATGATTAATCAGTTAAGCTAAATGTCCACTCTGACTAGTAAAGTCTGCTTATGAATACAACCAGTTCATGAATGCAATTTCAATTAAAAAAATTATTCATATTTTATAGCCAATTGGTATATTGAATTTCTCAATTTTCACCCAGTTTCAAATGGTCACATTTCAAGTTATATTCCAATACTGATATTTGTACTACATCATTCTATAATGTTTTGCAGGAGACTGTGGTCCAGAATTCTAGATCCAAATCCAAGCCAGTCAGTTACTACTTTATGCTATTCAACAACATAAGGGCATGCTGTAAGTGGTCTTCTATTTACAAGTTTTATTTCTGTGCCAAAATGAAGGGAGAAAAATAACCCCGTGGATATTGAGACCATTAAACCATAAAATAAAATTTGTATCTTGAAGGAAGTCACCCTCGTTCATGGTTCATTTGCTCCATGGTTCAATGAATGATCTAAATAGTTCTGTAAAATTAAATTTTTATTTAGTGTTGATGAAATATTTATTTATTAAAAATATAGTCATCTGCAATCAACTTTTTACTTCAGTCTCTATATCTGGAATCTGCTGATAGTTACTGGAAGCTGTTTGGGGATTGAAACACTCAGCACTATTGTATTGTGATCAATAATTAAATTTAGTGCTGACATGCATCTAGTTTATGCAACAGTCTCTGACAATCCCATCTTGCAAAATTAATCCTTTTCAATTTATTTAATAGAGGACATGAACAATAAAATAATTCAGATGAGTACCAATGTAGGATTATTTCTGGTCAATATTGCTTTATTATAAATTGGGTCCACATACTCATTAGTAAATTAACTGTCAAATCTGAAAACAGCCTTTTTTTGTTTAAAGGTAATTATTGGTACTGAAGACAAGAAGGCACTTAACCTTGCTGTACAGTTGTCCTCACCACAGTGTTTTTTATTCCAGGCTATAACTAACCCATCAAAGCTGCAGAAGGAAAATAATTAGTGATATTAAATGGATGAAAATTTAACTATTACAAAGCCATAACTGTTTAGATACAAAGAGCATAACTAGATAATAATAGGCTTTTATAATTACTTGAGTTATGGCTTTATTTTTTTAGATATTTTAGTTTTTGTCACCTGAAAAATCTACTGGAAAGAAAAGAAACCTTGATGTAGAAAGAATTCTATTTAGGAAACATAGGTTAAAAGTGGCTGATTTTTTTTTTCATTAAAATCTCATAAAAATGCTTCTTTTTTTGTGAGATTTGACAATTTGTAAGTTCTTTTAAAAAGCTATCTTTAGAAAAAGTCTCTCTCATATGATGTTTTTCACAGTTTTCTTATTTTTCACAGTATTAATTAACTAGTTCAGTCAGTTTGAATCCACTAAATTATTTTAAAGAAGGAGCATTAAGCTACTCATTTTTCTACATTGCTTTATTATTTGTACAGAAATTTAGAAGAGTCTTGAATAGACATTATCCTGTTATATCAAAGCAGGGAGATATAATTAATGCAATTGCATTTTAAGTATTAGTCTTCCAAACACACTTAAAAATGCAAAGTATATTGCACCTACAGAATGACTGGATGAATGGATATCCTTTTGTATTGCATATGTTTCTACATTATCAGATAAGTAAGAAGTATTATTTTTCAATGTTTGTACCAAATACAAATTTGACAGAGAAGTGCTGAGTCTTACTGTATTGATTGCTGCTACACCTATCAAAGAATTGAAACAGAGTGAAGAGAAAGTGGCATATATTCATTCTATTGATGTTGTATGTTATCAATAATCTGCACTTCAAGAAGTTCCCAAATTGCCTTTATTAACTATTTACTAAATTGTTCAAAATTCACAAAGAACACCAACATGCTATTTGTATCTTGCAGATATACTATACCTACATTTTAATCACTGAGTTTGTATTCAGACCAGAGAGACCATGAACTAAATGTTAAATAAGGAAAATTCAGTTTGTTAAATAATATACTATTGACTGAAATAAAGTAGTAACAGTTTATTCAGCTTACCCATTCATTCTTAGAAATAATCTGGAAAAATAGATATCCATAAAAAAGTACCTTATAGTCTCCAAAATTATTTCCATGACTCAAGGAAGCTTTAACATTTTTTCATTGTTTTACTACTAAATATAGTGGCTATATAATTGAGGTCTTTGAGAAATGGTATTTTATCATGTGGTCTGTGCAGAACATTGCTGTTTGATCCAGGGCTTGGAAACTTTGTGTTTAATTTACTCTTGTATAGTTTATAACACTTATTTCTGTTCTCTCATTTTTCTCAGCTATGAGCTTCTTGTCCCTATTAAGGTGTGGTGACTGAAAAGCTAGAGGTGAGCAAGCTTGAGTCAATTTAAGAAGACTGACTCTGTACTATTACATGCTTTTTATCTTCTTTTTGATTCTCTGTGTTGACTATACACTAGCTTAACCAAAACTCCTGATTCCAATTCATTTCCACTATGATTTCTAACACTGCCTCAGTTCATTGTTTTGAGAGAATAAGGAAAAAGTCATATGCTAACAAGGCTTAAAATACTTTTCACTGTTTGTGGTGCTCAATCTCTATCAGTATCATCAGCACTGTAATGTTTATTAAATAGCTCCCTACTAGTGATAATCTTACATACTTCTCAAAATCAGTGAAACACAGATTCTGGCCTCTTGGAATTTACCACTTAAAAGATCAATGTGCATAAATAAAGACTTATACCATTGCAATTTGTAAGAGTAAAGGTAAAGGGGAAACCTATAATATAGACTTTGTGCTGCCTTCATATTAATGGGTTTCATATTGTGAGATATGAAACAGGGAGATGCAAATGGCTCCCCCCTTCCATTTAGCCAGGGAAGGTGTCATTGGACTTGGTCATGGACAATCATGTATAAAGCCATGGCTCTGTCCAGGCTGGGGCCACAGAACCTTCTGGTAATAGTGGAGAATGAGAGGGTGTTTGCCTGCTAAGTAGTGTTGACCCTCTTTCTCCTTTGGGCAGGTTTCCACTTGCACCATTCGGAGGTGATGAGAATCGCTTATGTGTGAGCAAATCTGGAGGTCAAGCATTTTTAGGGGTAGGTTTAGTAATCTCATAAAACCAAAGCTACATTCAGGCAAAAGTACAATGAAATATTGTGAAGTTCAGTTACTGTTTATAAAGCCATGCAACTAGACTGGATGCTTAGTAGAAGTATCAATTGGCAGTTGCCATAGATGGATCATGTCATTCTCTCTGCAGTTCTCCTATGACGTCCCATTTCATGCAGCCTAAAGGACAAGTCCACACAAGTAGTGATGCTTCCCATTCTCACACTGGTCCTTTCTATCTCCACTATTATCTCCTAAATATGCCTCCCTTCACTCACTCTGCCCCAGTTGCACTGGCCCCAACTCACTCTCCCAACATCACATCAGGCTTGCTCTTCTCCTAGGGCCCTGAGCAGAGTAGTTTACCCCTTCACCTTCCACAAGTCTTTGATCAACTTTCACATGCCTTATGTAATACCTTTTATATAAAATATAAGCTGCATATACTTATATATATAATATAATAAATGTAATTATGCATTCATATTAAACATAAGCTCATGAGATATGGGATCTCTGCAGTGGTGAACTGGTACATGCCTAACAATCAGCTCTCTGGGATTTGGGGGTGGAAGCCCTGATTTGTAACATAGGCCAGTTTCTGTGGTGTAAATGTTACCATCATGTTTATTCCATGCTACCAAGCTTTAAGGAGAAATTTGCAAAATTGCTCAAAATGTAAAAGGTAGTTTTCACAAATTGGTACAGGCTGGCTTCTGCATACTACTGGGTTTTTGTCCAGTTTGCTGTTGAATGTGTCCTTAATATATAGAATAGTGCCTACCACTTAATAGATATTTGATAGTTATCGAAAGATTGAAGAACCTAGGAGGTTATCTAAAAGCAGTTAGTAGAAAACGTAAATCTTGCCCTGATAGCTCTCTACTTAAAATCCTTTAGAATATAAGAATATAATATTCTTAGCAGTGTACAGAGCCTATCAAGCTTTGGTCACTGCCCATTTCTGCCACCTTTTCTCTTACCACCAGTTCCTTAATTGCATTTCATGATATTGCTAAAGAAAAAACTGTGATCATTCCTGGTCTATCTCACTTGACTTCATTCCTTTTCAACTATGAATGTGCTTCTCCAAAAGCCTGAAACACCTTCCCCATATAATCCTCCTAGTAGATAGCTGGGGGCTTCCCTGGTAGCTCAGCTGGTAAAGGATCCATCTGCAATGCAGAAGAATCCAGCTCAATTTCTGGGTCAGGAAGATCTCCTGGAGAAGGGATAGGCTCTCCATTCCAGTATTCTTGGGCTTCCCTGGTGGCTCAGACAGTAAAGAATCCACTTGCAATGTGGGAGACCTGGGTTTGATCCCCGGGTTGGGAAGATCCCCTGGAGGAGGGCATGGCAATCCACTCCAGTATTCTTGCCTGGAGAATTCCATGGATAGAGTAGCCTGGTGGGCTACAGTCCATGGAGTCTCAAAGAGCTGGACATGACTGAATGACTGAGCACACACAGTAGACAATTAAAATTATTACAAAAGTACATACATGCACATCACACTGTAAAGCTTTCACAGAATACTTTTTTTACTCTTTTCAAGACATAGGAAGAGTCAAACACTTCCTCATTTGTTCTTTATACATATTCCTTCCCATAGTTCCTAATTATTCCTTCGCAGGCATTTTTCTTTTTTGTATTACAGACTCAATTTTAATTTTTGCACCTCAAAAATTTTATTGCAAAATAATGCCTACTCTTTTTTAAAGTGCAAAAGTGAAAGACATGTAAAAATGAAAAAGCAGAAGTATCCATTAATTCACATATATATCTGCATCAGGGATTAATGTTTGTAAACTATTTCGTATCAATTCTATTGATTTTCTATTGGTAATTCTATAAATATGTTTATATCTTTATTACTATACTGTGAGCATTTTGAGAATAGGTTGCATTCTTTGTTTTCCCAGCCCCAAACACAGCACTTGGCACATGGAAAGTCAAAATAAAAGCTTGGCACTGAGACCAAAACAGCCATGCTTGTTAAAGAGCACAGCTGCAGAGAAGATTCTGACCGTTGATATGAGGAGGTTATTCTGGAACTGTTGTAGAATGACCTTCAGTAGCCAGTCTCCTTTTTTTTCCAGACCATAAAAGATACAGCTATAATAATACAGACTTTTAACTGTCTACTAGGCTCTCATTAGAGGAGATCTTGTCCACAAACAGTTTTAAGTATTGTTGATGAAGTGGGTTCACAACCAGATGTGATGTCTATAATGCAATGAAAGTATGTGATTCTGATACTTGCTAAAATGTTTCTATATAAAGGTACCTCGTTATACAGAAACTGTGAATCAAAATTACTGGCTGCACAACGCATAAATGAAAAAAGTGATTAGATATGCATAATCTCAAGGTTTAATTCTTAGAATTAAATGTTTTGAAGAAAAAAGAGAAGGTAGCCTTAGAGCAGGATAGCTGAATTTGAATCACAGTTATAATCCTTAGTACTTATATGAGTTTGATTTATTCCTTTGAGCAACAAATTTTTCTCTCTAGAAAAAGCAATAACAAGGTCTTAAAGTATTAAAACAAGTATTGTCCCTTTAGGTTTTGTCATTGGTCTACAATCATATAGCAATTTCTGCATGCCAGACAATGTCCTAAGCATTTTATAAATATTAGCTTATTTAGTCTTCTTTGGGATCTGTAGTTATTATCGGAGTCATGTTACAGATGAGGAAACTGAAACATGTTAAAGTTTGCCCTTAGCCACACAGAGGTTAAATCACGGACCAGATTTTCAGCCCAGGTTGCCTGTGTTCTGAATCACCTTGTGATTATGTTTTTGGAAGTATTTTATAAAATATAATGAGTTCTGTAAATAAAAAGTGTAATTATTATAAGTTAATTTTTCAGTATTGGTGTTTGGTTTCCTTAAGTTGTTCCCCCCCCACCCCCTGGCTAATAAGCTGTAAACCAAACCTGAAAATAACCCTAGCTACTGTGATTTAATATTTTGTGACAATATTGTTGTTATTACAAATAATAAAATGTTATGTGAAAAGCAGAATTTATCTTTGCCCAGAAGTAAAGGGCATAAGGCAAGTATGGGTCAGTGTGGAGAAAAGTCCAAGCTGATTCATAAACCTTTAATAAAAAAATGCTCTCTCAAGCTCTTGGACCTAGCTTGGGTCTGGGAATTATTTGATAGTTCCTAGAGCTGCTCATTTCCAAATTCCATTTGTATGTAAACTAAAGTGAAGCAGGCAGTCTGCAAATTTGGCCTGTGTCACACTTATTGTCTCTGCTTGTCTGAGCATTTTATATTTGGGAATTTAAAGGTCTTGGGGAGCAAGTGAAGAATTTTGCTGATACTTAAGACCTAGAAACAGTCTTAATCAATGATTTACTATGATATGATGTAAGGATTTAATTCAATAGATAGCAATTAGGAAAGCCAATAGATACAAATTTCAGGAAATTCTTATGAGACTATCCAAGTTCACAGTAAAATGATGAAAATATTTTTTCAATATGTACAAATGCAGGGTGAGACTGTGAGAGTAAACTAATCCAAACTAGATTTATAGGGTTCTGAACTCATAATGACACTCAAGAGTTATTAAGATTCTGTTAAAAATCAAATTCAATATTTTACTGTGACTTAAAAGTCCAATAGGATGTTGACCATAATATAGACGTGCACTGGAAACAACAAAAATAAATTCAATTGTACAAGCGTCTGATACTCATCATCTGAGGTACTACTTGGAATTATTATTATTGCACCTCAAGAAAGAAAGAATCCTAAGAGGCTCAAGGGAGTGAGCCATATAAAACACCTACCCCAGAGTCTGATACAGAGTAAACAGTCAATAAATAATTGGCTAATAATCATATTAATGACACTAAACATAAAAAATAACACCACTTTGAGTGCATGAGTGTATTCAGAGAAGGGATCTTACTAAATTAAGCACATTACTTAATAGTTGAGGAAAGGGGAGTTCATAGAAATTAAGATTTTTTTCCCCCCTTTCATTAGGCATTACAATTCATGGAAGCAGGCCATCTGGAGAAGAATTAGATTTCCTAAAATGTTCTCTGAGCACAACCTGCAGATTCATTGCAGAGATAGAAATACATTTTCAAAATAAAGCAAATTTGGTGTGCTTATATCAATTTTTCATTCCTTGACTAGGTATTATGTCCCAGGTGGCTGTTTGCACATAATTCTTTCAGTCCTCACTATGACCTCTTGAAGTTGCAACAGTTACTTTTCTCCCATTTTACATATGAGGGAGCTGAAGTACAGAAAGCTGTAATGATTTGCTCAGGTCTTATGATTCCTGGGTTGGGAATATTCCCTGGAGAAGGGAGTAGCTACCCACTCAGTATTCTTGGCTGGAGAATTCCATGAAAAGAGGAGTCTGGCAGGCTATGGTGCATGGAGTTGCAAAGAGTTTGCCATAATTGAGCAAATAACACAACTAGTAAGCAGAAGAACAAGATTTTGAGTGTAAATCTGTACATAGATCATGCTCTTAACCCATGTTCTACGCTTTAGAGAGGAAAAAGATAATCTTGGAATAATGTCCTTTTATCAAGGCTATCCATACAGCTAGCACCTAAAGTCAGGTCAATACAGGTGATGTACGCATTTTCTTCCAGGTAGGATGCTTGATTTCTGCTTTGTTACTGTGCAATGGGAGTTCCTGTATAAGGCCAGGACACCATCGTCATCAGCCTCTCTTCTTTCTATACAAAACAGGGGTAATTACACTTCAGCAAGATGCTGAAAAACTTAACATTATTGTTTAGAGTAATGACCCAAGTTTGCTCACAACAAACACATCTGGACCTGTTTCACTGAATTCCCATGATTCTTAAAAGAAAGGATCTTGTTCATAATAACTTCACGTTCTTTTTAGTTATCGTTGTCATTGACTATTTATTTGTTTTTTGCACTGACAATGTGTAAACATGTGTAAACACCTAGGCTAGGTAGGGACAGTTCTAACACAAAATTCTCATCTTCAAAGATCTTATATTTAGGGAGATAAGACCTATCATTGTATAAACCATAATTTTAAACAATTTACTGGATTTAGATAACTGCAGTTGTAAGTATAATGTGAATTGTTAAAATGGAACAAACATGATGTCTGTCTTGGCTGAGGAAAGAAATATGGGTATACTTCATTTTATTGTGTTGGGTTGGCCCAAAAGTTCACTTCAGTTTTGCATAAGATATTACAGAAAAATCCAAATGAACATTATTGTGTTCATTGAGCCAACCCAATTCAATACTTCACTTTATTATGCTTCGCAGATACTGCTTTTTTTTTTTTTTTAAACAAATTGAAGGTATGTAGCAACCCTGCATACAGGAGGTTTTCTGGTGACATTTTTTAAATAGTATTTGCTCATTGTATGTCTCTGTATCACATGTTGGTAATCCTCACAATGAAAGTGAAAGTGAAAGCTGCTCTGTCCTGTCCAGCTCTTTACGACTCCAAAAATTATACAGTCCACAAAATTCTCCAGGCCAAAATACTGGAGTGTGTAGCCTTTCCCTTCTCCATGGGACCTTCCCAACCCAGGGATCTAATCCAGGTCTCTCACATTGCTGACAGAGTCTTTACCAGCTGAACCATAGGGGAAGCCCAAGGATGCTGGACTGGATAGCCTGTCTCTTCTCCAGAGGATCTTCTCGACCCAGGTATCAAACTGGATCTCCTGCATTGCAGGAGGAGTCTTTATCAACTGAGCCATCAGGGAAGCCCAAATCCTCACAATATTTCAAACTTTTTCATTATTATTATATTTGTTATGCTGCTGTGTGATCAGTGAATTTTGATGTCACATAATTGCTTTGGGATGCCATGAACTGCACCTACATGAGATAGCAGGTTCAACAGATAGACGTTAGAAATGTTCTGACTGTTGCACTGACTGGTTATCAGTTTACTGCTGATGTGAAGAAAGTTTTAGTAGTTTAAATAGAAGATCAAACCAGCCACAACATTCTCTTAAGCCAAAGCCTAATCCACAGCAAGCTGTTAGCTTTCTTTAGTTCTGTGAAGGCTGAGAGATGTGAGATAGCTACGTAAGAAGAGTTTGAAGCTCACAGAGGTTGGTTCATGAAGTTTTAGGAAAGAAGCCATATACACAACATAAAAATATAGGATGTTGCAGCAAGTGCTGATGTAGAATTTGCAACAAGTTATCCATAAGTTTTAGCTAAGATGATTAATGAAATAATCACTGACATGAAATAACAGATTTTCAATATAGATGAAACAGCCTTCCACTGGAAAAAAAGATGACTACCTAGGACTTTTATAGCTAGAAAGGAGAAGTCAATGTCTGGCTGAAAAATTTCAAAGGACATGCTGACTCTCTTGTTAGGGCCTAATGCAGCCGTTGACTTTAAGTTGAAGCCAATGAATGTTCATTTACAATTTTGAAGACTCTAGGGTTCTTAAGAATTATACTTAATCTAGTCTGTCTATCCTCTCTACATGGAAAAACAAAGCCTGATGATAGCATATCTGTTTACAACATGGTTCCTGAATGTTTTAAATCTACAGTTGAGAACTACTACTCAGGAAAAAAAAAAAAAGAGTACTTTTAAAGTATTAATATTACTGCTCATTGACAACATGACTGGTCACCCAAGAGCTCTGAATTAAAAATACAATAAGATTAGTGCTTTCATGACTGCTAACAAAATATCCATTCATGAATCAAGGACTAATTTTGACCTTCAGGTCTTAGTTAATAAATACAGTTTGCAAGGCCATAGCCACAGAGTGATTCCTCTGATGGATCTGTCCAAAGTCAATTGAAAACCTTCTGGAAAGGATTCATCATTCTAGATGCAATTAAGAACATTCATAATTCATGAGAAAAAAATCAAGATATCAACATTCACAGGAATTTGGAAAAAAGTTGATTCCAACTCCCATAGATGACTTTGAAGGGTTCAAAACTGCAGTGGAGGAGGTAACTGCAGAAGTGGTAGAAATACCAAGAGAACTAGAATTAGAAATGGGATATGGATATATGACTGAAATGCTGCAATCTCATGGTAAAACTTTTTAATAAATGAGGAGTTGCTTCTTGTGGATAAGCAAAGACAGTAGAATCTACTCCTGTTATAGATGTGAAGATTGTTGAAATGACAATAAAGAATTTAGAATATTATATAAACTTAATTGATAAAGCAGCAGCAGGGTTTAAAAGGATTGACTCCAATTTTGAAAGAAGTTCTACTATTAATAAACTGCTATCCAACAGCATTGCATATCACAAAGAAATTATTCATGAAAGGAAACATGAGTCAATGCAACAAACTTTGCTGTTGTCTTATTTTAAGAAATTGCCACAGCCACCCCAGCCTTAGGCAATCACCACCTTGATAAGTCAGTAGCCATCAACATCAAGGCAAGACCCTCCACCAGCAAAAAAGATTATGACTAGCTGAAGGCTCAAATAATGGCTAGCATTATTATTATTTTTTTTTACCAATATAGTATTTTAAAATTAAGACATGTACATTGTTTTTTGGGACATAATGCTTTTGTACCTTTAAAAGACTATGGTATAGTGTCAAGATAACTTTTATATGCACTGGGAAACCAAAATATTTGTGTGATAAACTTTATTGCAATTTTTGAACCAAACCTTCAATATCTCTGAAGTATTCCTGCATACTGTTAATTATAAGACACAAAATGATATTTTGCTAAATAAAAGCAAAACACCATATATTTTAAAAAAATATTGGAGTATAGTTGATTGACAATGTTGTGTTACTTTCAGGTATACAGCAAAATGAATCAGTTATATGTATACACATATCCACTATTTTTAGACTCTTTTCCCATAACAGAGCTTTGGTAGAGTTCCCTGTGCTCTACAGTTTTTATTAGTTATCTATTTTATATACAGTAGTATGTATATGTCAGTCACAATATACATATTAAAAAAGAAGAATATAATTTTAGATTGTTTTAATATACTGAACGGAGAAGGCAATGGCACCCCACTCCAGTACTCTTGCCTGGAGAATCCCATGGACAGAGGAGCCTGGTAGGCTGCAGTCCATGGGGTCGCTATACTATATGTTTGAAAAAGAGTCACTAATCTATAATGTCACATCAAGGCAGGGTCATTCACTGTAAAATGGGTGATACATCAACCAACAAAATTTTTGTTTTGCAATGAGGTGGTGGGAAAAAATTGAGAACTGAAGGAATTATTTTCAACTCTGTCTGATACTCATAAACAACCACCAAGATCTTGTTTCACATTAAGCTTGACAAAAGAAAGAGATTATCAATAGGAGAAAGGAATATTATACATAGCTAGTGCAAATTTTTAACAGGTTCTGAGAACAGTTAGTTCTAAATATTTGTTTTCCCAGAAATTTAAATAAATTCTCTACAAGGATAATTTTACTATAAACAAGTTACTAGGTTTTGCACTGTTACTCTAATTTGGGATCCTATTTATTGTAGAAAAACCTTAAAAATAATTTGTTCAATTAACCCAATTCTGATATATATGGGACAAAATAGCAACCTAGATTACACATTTAATTCTACATTCTTGGAGATGGCAGTTAGGCCTTATACTTAGACCTTCATTTATTCCCATTGTCTTCTAACTAATTCAAAGAAGTAACATAATTTGAAGATCATGATCTCTTGTGCATTGCTGCCAAATTATATCTCTTAGTTGGCAACCATTGTACTTATCGTTTCCAACATGAAAATGTGCTATTAATTAGATCACTGAATCAACTCCCCTGTTGAGAAAGAAAACGATCCCCAGGGAATTCAAAGAAGCCTAATGTGACAGCAGAGCACATTTAATATAGGAATCCATTTCCAAGGGAGGCTATGGACCATCCCCATCCTGGCTGCCCTTTTCTGGGATCTTAGAAAGTTGCCATTATTTGTGAAAGATCTAGGTGCATGCATACTAAAAAGGACCAGGAGAAAGACTTGCATCCTTACAATTTTGTATAAATCTCTGTCATTGCATTTAGTGCATTACATAATCATTCTTATTTTCCTATCTACTAGCTTCCAAGAAGGCAAAAACTGAATCATATTCATATCTGTATTTCAGCCTGTGACACAATGTCTAGCATATTTGAAGGGTTTATTATGTGTTTGTAATGAATACCTGATTTTCTCATAATGTTTTCAGCCTTCTATTTCTATCTAAATAAATCACTGCTTAGAATCAGTTTCTGCATGTGAGATAATACGTATTGCTCCTGACTGCATTGTCATTTTTCTGAGTCTCAGAATATATAACTTATTTCTATATAAAATATATTTTTAATTCATATTCTATAATATGTGCTCTATAATACACAGAGGAGAATGATTGCATACTCTAAGCATAATATTTAATCCAAGAAGATTTCTATAGGGGCAATAGTCTTTAATTTCATCTATAACACCAAAGTCAAGATATGATTAGATCATCCGAAGGCAACTTTTCCTCAACTGTAAATATACCAGGTATGCCTCTATTAATATTACCATAGAACATTCTTGTTATAGAAAAGAAGATGGGATTTCTCTGAGCCTTAAAGGAAGGGTTAAAACAGTCATTAAAATTTAAAAATGAGGGCAATGGCTAAATTCCAAGCCAATAAAAAAGTTACATGCTCTGCATGATTTTTAATGACTATATGGTAGAGGTTATTCAATTATGGTAATTTTAATATATTTGGTATTCAAGCTCCTTTGCTTTTTTTATTATTATCAGAAACTAACATCAGTTGAGCATTGCATGGTGTTTCATTTCAGAATTTTTAATATATTTCTCTCTTCAAAATTGCAAATATATTCTAATTTTTAACTATCAGTGAAGGTCTATGAATTCCAATTTCCGATTGGTACAGTATCCTTGATTTAGATTTGAAATTATTATTTGAGTACACTAGTTTCAGGTAAATCATGATTATGTCTATTTTAAATATGTGACACTAAAGCCCCTAAAGATAACAGAGCTAGTAATACAAGAGAAATTAGATATTGTGGAAAATTTTTTCCTTTTCTCTCTTTTTTTCATCTGACAGTTGATACTCAGTGAAATTCATCTCTTCATCAACCTACCCTACCTTCCTCTTCAGCCTCAAAAGTCCTTTTTTCCCCATCTATTCAAATATCTGTAATATTTGATGCCAGGCTCTTTCTACTTATCCCACTTCAATCTCTTAAGTCTTTATAGTCTTCCTTTTAATTAAACTAGAAGACAAGAAGAGAGAATGGAGTTTGTGTTTTATAATTTATATTCCATTATGAAAGATTCAGAAATATTTGTAACAAAAGTCCTAGACAGTTTAAATTCCTAATAGTATAATACTTTATGTAATGGAAGTCAAATGAAGATGATTAATATAGTGATAATTCAATTGTTATCCATCAACTCCTTAGGTATGTATTATATCATATTGTAATATTGAATATAAAATTTAAAGAACTGAAAGCATTCATAAATTCTCTTGGAAGCTTCATGTGATTTTTTTTACATTGATTGGAACAAAAGGAGAAACATGAGGCCACTTCAGAATGTCATTAAAATATTAATCCCTAGAATAATATAGCCAGTAAAATCTTCATAGTCTATAAAACTACTTATGTGATTTAGTCGCTAAGTTGTGCCTGACTCTTTGCAACACCATGGACTGTAACCCACCAGGCTCTTCTATCGGATTCTCCAGGTAAGAATACTGCAGTGGGTTGTCATTTCCTTCTCCAGGGGATCTTCCCCTCCAAGGAATTGAACCATTGGGTCTCCTACATTGCACGTGGGTTCTTTACCAACTTAGACACCCATATCATACTGAGAAAAAAATACCTGATGTGATTTCATGTAAGTCTATAATAAACAGACATTAAGGTTCATAAGAAATATAAAGTCTACCCTGACATTAGTGAAACGGATACTCACTCAGCTGTGTCTGACTCTTTGTGACCCATGGACTCTTGCCTACCAGGCTCCATGGTATTCTCTAGGCAAGAATACTAGAGTAGACTGCTATTCTGTTCTCCAGGGAATCTTTCTGACCCAGAGATTGAACCTGGGTCTCCTGCAATGCAGGCAGATTCTTTACCATCTGAGCCACCAAAAAAGCAAAGAAAACTTAATGGGTTTGGGTGTGACAGTGTCTTTGCATGTACAAATACACATACACCACTGGAAACTGCTATGTTCCACATGTGCTTGCTAGGCTGTGTTTTGTCAAGAAAATTACTGAAAGGGTAATAAATCCTCACTAGAACCTTCAAGTTCTTGGTTCTGATAATCAGATTAGCAGATCCAGATATTGGGTTAGGAAGGGTTCCAGAAATGTTTAGTCTCAGTGTAACTGCTGCTGCTGCTAAGTTGCTTCAGTTGAGTCCAACTCTGTGTGACCCCATAGACGGCAGCCCACCAGGCTCCCTGTCTCTGGGATTCTCCGGGCAAGAACACTGGAGTGGGTTGCCATTTCCTTCTCCAATGCATGAGAGTGAAGTTGCTCAGTCGTGTCCAACTCTTAGCGACCCCATGGACTGCAGCCTACCAGGCTCCTCCATCCATGGGATTTTCCAGGCAAGAGTACTGGAGTGGGGTGCCATTGTCTTCTCCGCTCAGTGTAACTAACTAGGATTAAAATCAAAGAGAGGGTTCTATCATCCAGGATGCCTACATGTTCATACCAACCAAGAAAAAAAATGTGACCATGACTAGAATACTGAATCCTCTTAACCTGTTGGCAAGTTCACATAGAATGTCAAATCACAACTAGGAGATATATGAACTTGTAAGATAATTTTAGTTGGATCATCTTAACCTCTAGTTTGATAGTCCCATTATGTAATCATGACATGTCAAAGACAATCACAAGTTGGATAATGTTAAACATATGCTGACATAATCTTGATAATTCTTTTAAGAATACATATTATCACAACCCCTCCGTTCAAAATAATGTTTTCTTTAGCATGACAGATGCTATCTATGCCCAGCTCAGTGTGCCTAGGATCTTACCTATTCAGGAATCCTTACTGACTTCCAGCTACAGTATGTTGGGAGGTCTGATGTGAAGCTCTCCCTCTGGGTTGGCAGGCTGGAAAATGAAAGGGAAAGTGAAGTCGCTCAGTTGTGTCCAACTCTTTGCAACTCCATGGACCATAGCTTACCGGGCTCCTCCGTCCATGGGATTTTCCAGGCAAAGGTACTAGAGTAGGTTGCCATTTCCTTCTCCAGAGGATCTTCCTGACCCAGGGATGGAACCCAGGTCTCCTGCGTTGCAGGCAGACACTTTATCCTTTGAGCTGATGCACCAGGGGAATAATATTCCTCAACCCATGACTGATATAGTATCTTTTCTGTCCCACATGTTTGATAACTGAGATACGTGTGTATATTTACACTGTTGGCCATGGCTTTATCTTATGGTTAAATTTCCTTGGTTTCCATGATGCTCAGTTTAGTTCTGTTTTCTATGTGGCTCCATTTATTGACTGCCTTACCTCTCTGTTTCACTCCACAACGTCCTGTTATCAGTGCCAATGTTTCCCTGCTTCTAAACAATCAAAGGCACCTTGAAAAGATGACACATATTTAAATGTATGTTGTTGTGATTACCAAATTGGTTATATTTTGTCAGGTGTTCATTCTGGTCACCTCAATGCCTCAATGTGCAGTTTATAGGCTTACTGCTTAGAGTAGGTTTGCTTCTGTAAATATGTGATCTATTTCAAACTTATAGATTTTTCCTTAATTCTTAGGTAATGACATTCATTCTAATTCTGATAAAGGTTTACTCCCAACCCCTTATGCTTACTGCATCTCTCATTTTTTTTTTTTCTCCACACTCAGAGTCCCAGTTGTGGTCCCACTTCCAAGAAGAGGAGGATTGCCCTATTTTATAGCAGCCTGTTCTATACTATGTGCCCTTGGGTGTAGGTTTCTAAATAGCTTTCTACCTGATACACGTTATTTACAACACAAACCCTCATCAAGTGGGCCTGCCTCAATATTTTACTTCTTAAGTGTTTTTCTACCCCATTCCCTAATAATTGATCTTCTGTTCTTTATCTTTTTTCCACTAAAATTCAGTTATTCTGATCTCCCACCTCCAAATTTCCAAAACCCTTCCTTCCCTCTCATAAATTACCTGCTTTGCCTTTATTAATCCTATAGCAATATATCATCTCAATGCTTTTCCTCAATTACTTTATGAAATATTGGACCTATAAACAAAAATAATCTGTAGGACAAGTACATTATTCTTCTTTATACAAACAATAGTAGAAACGTTCTTTTTCAATAAATGGTTTTGCAACATCTTTAACAGTATTAACAAAGTAATGTTAATTTTTCTTTGTTTCTTTGTGTGCTTAGTTGTTCAGTCAGGTCCAACTCTTTGCAACTCATTGGATCATAGCCACCAGGCTCCACTGTCCACGGGATTTTTCAGGCAAGAGTACTGGAGTGGGTTGCCATTCCCTTCTCCAAGGGAAATTTCTTTAGGAGTTTATAAATCTACCTTGATTGTATTGAAAACAACTTCCTTCAGTGAAGCTGCTGCCTACTCTCTTGTTTGAGTCTGCGGTGCTACAAAACAATAGCATTAACCCAGGTGTCATGTTTAAAAACTTCCATTCATCTTAGTGGGAAATTAATTTTAAACTTACTTGTAACCATTTAGAGATTTGCACTCCTAGGTCACCTGTCCAGTATGCTAATACTTTGCTTGAAGAACTGAAGCTTAATTATAAGCATCCTTGGTGTTAATTGCCCTTATATAAGATTGAGTCTCTATTCTCAGAAAAAAAAAAAGGCTTTCTGATTGGCTACTTCAGAAATATTAATAGAGAAGAAAATTGTTGAAGATTAAAAATAATCATCAATAATATTTCAGCTGATTATTTACAATGTTATTTCTGGCAATTATGATACTTTTAAGAAGCAAATAAATGATAAAATTCTACTTTCTTATTGACAAAAACTCTTGTCAAAACCTTGTCATCTTCATTAACACTGCACACACACACGCATGTTCACACACACACCAGTATCATGCTTATACATGAGTAAAAGAGTAGAAGTTTTCTTCAACTCAGGAATTATATTGGTTGCCCAAAGAAGTTAGTCAAGAGTGAAATTCTAGGGGAGGAGCCAAGATGGTGGAGGAGTAGGACGGGGAGAACACTTTCTCCCCCACAAATTCATCAAAAGAGCATTTAAACGTCGAGTAAATTCCACAAAACAACTTCTGAATGCCGGCAGAGGACACCAGGCACCCAGAAAAGCAACCCAACTCTTCGAAAGGAGGTAGGAAAAAATATTAAAAACAAAAAAAAAAGAGACAAAAGAGGGAGGGATGGAGTTCCGTCCCGGGAAGGGAATCTTAAAAAGAGAGAAGTTTCCAAACACCAGGAAACCTTCTCACTGCCGAATCTGTGCCAAGCTTTGGAAGCACAGAAGGCAACATAACAGGGAGAAAAAAAATAAATAAGCAATTAAAACTCGCAGATTGCGAGCCCTACGGTAACTCCCCCAGCGGAGAAGCAGCGCAGACGCCTGCATCCGCCGTTAGCAAGCCGGGGCTGGGCAGGGAGGCGCGGCGTGGGCTGCATCACTGAGAGTAAGAATCTGGCCTGAATACCCTGAGCACTATCTGAGCGAAATAATTTGGGCTAGCAAACCAGACTGTGGGATATCTACCACGCGAAAAGCCAGCCCTAACCTAAGACCGCCAGGCCCAGCAAGACGGAACAAAGGACTGAACAGAGATAGCCGGCTGCAGATCTTCCCCCTCCGGTGACAGGCAGCCAGAGCCGGAAGGGGGCAATCGCAGCCCCAGAGAGACATTATCTATAAAACTGTAAGCAGGCTTCTTTGCTAACTAAAACTTCTTGGGGGTCTGGACGGTCAACATCTGCCTGAGAAGGTGCGCCGGTTTTAACACCCAGATAACCGAGTGGCGGGGAGGCGATAAGTCGCAGCATTGGCGCTCGCCAAACACCTCATCACCTGAGCTGCTCGGACCTGGGAAGAGCACAAAACGCAGGCCCAACTGAGTCTGCGCCTCTGAGGACTACCCGAGTGCCTGAACCTGAGCGGCTTGGACCTGGGAGGTGCATGCAGCCCAGGGCCAGCCTCGGATTGTTCCCGGCGGAACAACCTAGAGTCCGAGCAGTGTGGACAGGGAGGCTACACGCGCCGTGAGCGGGGGCAGACCCAGTGTGGCTGAGGCACTGCGAGCCCACGCCAGTGTTATTTGTTTGCAGCATCCCTCCCTCCCTCCCTCCCCACAGCGCGACTGAACAAGTAAGCCTAAAAAAAAAAAAAAAAAAAAAAAAAGTGTCCTCCACCGTGCCCTTTGTGTCAGGGCGGAAACCAGATACTGAAGAGACTAGCAAACAGAAGAAGATATAACAGAGGGAAACGCCTTGGAAGCTACAGGCAATAGATCAAAACCCTGTGGTTACTACGGACTACATAGGAAGGGGCCTATAGATCTTGAGAAATATAAATCTGACCAAGGAACTAGCCAAAAATGAACTGAACCCACAACACCCACAAAAAAAAACACAAAAAAGTCCTAGATATATTTTTATTATTTTTACAATCATTCTTTCCTTTTTTTTTTAATTAAAAAAAAAATTTTTTTAAGTCCTCTATTGTTCCTTTAAATTTCACTTTTATAACCTATTACTTTGCAAAAAAAAAAAAAAAAACCCTACCCTTTTTTTTCTTCTTCAGCAAACTTCATATATATATATTTTATAATTTTTTGACCTTGTTTTTTTGTTTGTTTTTGTTTTTTTTTTTTTTCTTCTTTTCTTTAACATTGTATTTTTGAAATTCCAAACTCTACTCTAGATTTTTAATTTTCGCTTTTTGGTATATGTTATCAATTTTGTACCTATAGTTTTTTTTTTTTTATAATTTCTAATTTCTTTTTTTTTTTTCCTTCTCTGTTTCTTTCTCTTCTTCTTTTATATAACAGTATATCTGAAATTCCAAACTTTACTCTAGATTTTTAATTTATGCTTTTTGGTATTTGATATCAATTTTGTACCTGTATTTTCTTTATAATTTTTGTGACATTCTTCGTATTTGTTTGTTTTCTCTCTTTATTTTTTCTTCTTCTTCTTCTTTTTTTTTTTTTTTTAACATTGTATTTTTGAAATTCCAAACTCTACTCTAGATTTTTAATTTTGCTTTCTGGTATTAGTTATCAATTTTGTACCTGTACTTTCTTTATAATTTTCATGACCTTGTTTGTTTTTGTTTGTCTGTTTTTCTCTCTTTCTTTTCCTTCTTCTTTTCTTTAACATCGTATTTTTGAAATTCCAAACTCTACTCTAGATTTTTAATTTTGCTGTCTGGTATTAGTTATCAATTTTGTACCTGTACTTTCTTTATAATTTTTTTGACCTTGTTTGTTTTTGTTTGTTCGTTTTTCTCTCTTTCTTTTCCTTCTTCTTTTCTTTAACATCGTATTTTTGAAATTCCAAACTTTACTCTAGATTTTTAATTTTTGCTTTTATGTATTTGTTACCAATTTTGTACCTTTAAGGACCCAATCTTCAGGACCCATTTTTCACTAGGGAGTGAGATTACTGGCTTGACTGCTCTCTCTCCTTTTGGACTCTCCTTTTTCTCCACCAGGTCGCCTGTGTCTCCTCCCTAACCCCTCTCTACTCTACCCAACTCTGTGAAATTCTGTGTGTTCCAGACGGTGGAGAACACTTAGGGAACTGATTACTGGCTGGATCTGTCTCCATCCTTTTCATTCCCCCCTTTTATCCTTCTGGCCACCCCTGTTACCTTCCTCCTTCTTCTCTTCTCTGTATAACCCCGTGAACATCTCTGAGTGGGCCAGTTGTGGAGTGCACATAAGGAAGTGACTACTGGCTAGCCCACTCTCTCCACTATTGATTCACCTCATCTCATTTGGGTCACCTCTAACTCCCTCCTCCCTCTTCTCTTCTCCATGTAACCCTGTGAACCTCTCTGAGTGACCCTCACTGTAGAGAAACTTATCATCTTTAATGTAGATGTTTTATCAATGGTGCTGTATAGAAGGAGAAGTTTTGAAACTACTGTAAAAATAAGACCGATAACCGGAAGCAGGAGACTTAAGTCCAAACCCTGACTCCAGGGAACTCCTGACTCCAAGGAAAATTAATTGATGGGAGCTCATCAAATGCATCCATACCGACACTGAAACCAAGCACCACACAAGGGCCAATAAATTCCAGGGCAAGACATACCAAACAAATTCCCTAGCAACAAAGGAACACAGCCCTGAGCTTCAAGATACAGGCTGCCCAAAGTCACCCCAAAACTATAGACATCTCATAAATCATTACTGGACATTTCATTGCACTCCAGAGAGAAGAAATACAGCTCCACCCACCAGAACACCGACACAAGCTTCCCTAACCAGGAAACCTTGACAAGCCACCTGTACAAACCCACACACAGTGAGGAAACGCCACAATAAAGAGAACTCCACAAACCGTCAGAATACAGAAAGGACACCCCAAACTCAGCAATTTAAACAAGATGAAGAGACAGAGGAATACTCAGCAGATAAAGGAACAGGATAAATGCCCACCAAACCAAAACAAAAGAGGAAGAGATAGGGAATCTACCTGATAAAGAATTCCGAATAATGATAGTGAAATTGATCCAAAATCTTGAAACTAAAATGGAATCACAGATAAATAGCCTGGAGACAAGGATTGAGAAGATGCAAGAAAGGTTTAACAAGGACCTAGAAGAAATAAAAAGAGTCAATATATAATGAATAATGCAATAAGTGAAATTAAAAACACTCTGGAGGCAACAAATAGTAGAATAACAGAGGCAGAAGACAGGATTAGTGAATTAGAAGATAGAATGGTAGAAATAAATGAATCAGAGAGGATAAAAGAAAAACGAATTAAAAGAAATGAGGACAATCTCAGAGACCTCCAGGACAATATTAAACGCTACAACATTGAATCATAGGGGTTCCAGAAGAAGAAGACAAAAAGAAAGACCATGAGAAAATACTTGAGGAGATAATAGTGGAAAACTTCCTAAAATGGGGAAGGAAATAATCACCCAAGTCCAAGAAACCCAGAGAGTCCCAAACAGGATAAACCCAAGGAGAAACACCCCAAGACACATATTAATCAAATTAACAAAGATCAAACACAAAGAACAGATATTAAAAGCAGCAAGGGAAAAAAAAACAAATAACACACAAGGGAATTCCCACACGGATAACAGCTGATCTTTCAATAGAAACTCTTCAAGCCAGGAGGGAATGGCAAGACATACTTAAAATGATGAAAGAAAATAACCTACAGCCCAGATTATTGTACCCAGCAAGGATCTCATTCAAGTATGAAGGAGAAATCAACAGCTTTTCAGACAAGCAAAAGCTGAGAGAATTCTGCACCACCAAACCAGCTCTCCAACAAATACTAAAGGATATTCTCTAGACAGGAAACACAAAAGCCGGTGTATAAACTCGAACCCAAAACAATAAAGTAAATGGCAACGGATCATACTTATCAGTAATTACCTTAAACATAAATGGGTTGAATGCCCCAACCAAAAAGACAAAGACTGGCTGAATGGATACAAAAACAAGACCCCACATATGTTGTCTACAAGAGACCCACCTCAAAACAGGGGACACATACAGACTGAAAGTGAAGGGCTGGAAAAAGATTTTCCATGCAAATAGGGACCAAAAGAAAGCAGGAGTAGCAATACTCATATCAGATAAAATAGACTTTAAAACAAAGGCTGTGAAAAGAGACAAAGAAGGTCACTACATAATGATCAAAGGATCAATCCAAGAAGAAGATATAACAATTATAAATATATATGCACCCAACACGGGAGCACCACAGTACGTAAGACAAATGCTAACAAGTATGAAAGGAGAAATTAATAATAACACAATAATAGTGGGAGACTTTAATACCCCACTTACACCTATGGATAGATCAACTAAACAGAAAATTAACAAGGAAACACAAACTTTAAACGATACAATAGACCAGTTAGACCTAATTGATATCTATAGGACATTTCATCCCAAAACAATGAATTTCACCTTTTTCTCAAGTGCACATGGAACCTTCTCCAGGATAGATCACATCCTGGGCCATAAAAAGCTAGCCTTGGTAAATTCAAAAAATAGAAATCATTCCAAGCATTTTTTCTGACCACAATGCAGTAAGATTAGATCTCAATTACAGGAGAAAAACTATTAAAAATTCCAACATATGGAGGCTGAACAACACACTGCTGAATAACCAACAAATCACAGAAGAAATCAAAAAGAAATCAAAATTTGCATAGAAACGAATGAAAATGAAAACACAACAACCCAAAACCTGTGGGACACGGTAAAAGCAGTCCTAAGGGGAAAGTTCATAGCAATACAGGCACACTTCAAGAAACAAGAAAAAGTCAAATAAATAACCTAACTCTACACCTAAAGCAACTAGAAAAGGAAGAAATGAAGAACCCCAGGGTTAGTAGAAGGAAAGAAATCTTAAAAATTAGAGCAGAAATAAATGCAAAAGAAACAAAAGAGACCATAGCAAAAATCAACAAAACCAAAAGCTGGTTCTTTGAAAGGATAAATAAAATTGACAAACCATTAGCCAGACTCATCAAGAAACAAAGGAGAAAAATCAAATCAACAAAATTAGAAACGAAAATGGAGAGATCACAACAGACAACACAGAAATACAAAGGATCATGAGAGACTACTATCAACAATTATATGCCAATAAAATGGACAACGTGGAAGAAATGGACAAATTCTTAGAAAAGTACAACTTTCCAAAATTGGACCAGGAAGAAATAGAAAATCTTAACAGACCCATCACAAGCATGGAAATTGAAACTGTAATCAAAAATCTTCCAGCAAACAAAAGCCCGGTCCAGACGGCTTCACAGCTGAATTCTACCAAAAATTTAGAGAAGAGCTCACACCTATCCTGCTCAAACTCTTCCAGAAAATTGCAGAGGAAGGTAAACTTCCAAACTCATTCTATGAGGCCACCATTACCCTAATACCAAAACCTGACAAAGATGCCACAAAAAGAAAACTACAGGCCAATATCACTGATGAACATAGATGCAAAAATCCTTAACAAAATTCTAGCAATCAGAATCCAGCAACACATTAAAAAGATCATACACCATGATCAAGTGGGCTTTATCCCAGGGATGCAAGGATTCTTCAATATCCGCAAATCAATCAATGTAATACACCACATTAACAAATTGAAAAAATAAAAACCATATGATTATCTCAATAGATGCAGAGAAAGCCTTTGACAAAATTCAACATCCATTTATGATAAAAACTCTCCAGAAAGCAGGAATAGAAGGAACATACCTCAACATAATAAAAGCTATATATGACAAACCCACAGCAAACATTATCCTCAATGGTGAAAATTGAAAGCATTTCCTCTAAAGTCAGGAACAAGACAAGGGTGCCCACTTTCACCATTACTATTCAACATAGTTTTGGAAGTTTTGGCCACAGCAATCAGAGCAGAAAAAGAAATAAAAGGAATCCAAATTGGAAAAGAAGAAGTAAAACTCTCACTATTTGCAGATGACATGATCCTCTACATAGAAAACCCTAAAGATTCCACCAGAAAATTACTAGAAATAATCAATGACTATAGTAAAGTTGCAGGATATAAAATCAACACACAGAAATCCCTTGCATTCCTATACACTAATAATGAGAAAACAGAAAGAGAAATTAAGGAAACAATTCCATTCACCATTGCAACGGAAAGAATAAAATACTTAGGAATATATCTACCTAAAGAAACTAAAGACCTATATATAGAAAACTATAAAACACTGGTGAAAGAAATCAAAGAGGACACTAATAGATGGAGAAATATACCATGTTCATGGATTGGAAGAATCAATATAGTGAAAATGAGTATACTACCCAAAGCAATTTATAGATTCAATGCAATCCCTATCAAGCTACCAACAGTATTCTTCACAGAGCTAGAACAAATAATTTCACAATTTGTATGGAAATACAAAAACCTCGAATAGCCAAAGCGATCTTGAGAAAGAAGAATGGAACTGGAGGAATCAACCTACCTGACTTCAGGCTCTACTACAAAGCCACAGTTATCAAGACAGTATGGTACTGGCACAAAGACAGAAATATTGATCAATGGAATAAAATAGAAAGCCCAGAGATAAATCCACGCACATATGGACACCTTATCTTTGACAAAGGAGGCAAGAATATACAATGGATTAAAGACAATCTCTTTAACAAGTGGTGCTGGGAAATCTGGTCAACCACTTGTAAAAGAATGAAACTGGACCACTTTCTAACACCATACACAAAAACAAACTCAAAATGGATTAAAGATCTAAACGTAAGACCAGAAACTATAAAACTCCTAGAGGAGAACATAGGCAAAACACTCTCCGACATACATCACAGCAGGATCCTCTATGACCCACCTCCCAGAATATTGGAAATAAAAGCAAAATAAACAAATGGGACCTAATTAACCTTAAAAGCTTCTGCACATCAAAGGAAACTATTAGCAAGGTGAAAAGACAGCCTTCAGAATGGGAGAAAATAATAGCAAATGAAGCAACCGACAAACAACTAATCTCAAAAATATACAAGCAACTCCTACAGCTCAACTCCAGAAAAATAAACGACCCAATCAAAAAATGGGCCAAAGAACTAAATAGACATTTCTCCAAAGAAGACATACAGATGGCTAACAAACACGTGAAAAGATGCTCAACATCACTCATTATCAGAGAAATGCAAATCAAAACCACTATGAGGTACCATTTCACACCAGTCAGAATGGCTGCCATCCAAAAGTCTACAAATAATAAATGCTGGAGAGGGTGTGGAGAAAAGGGAACCCTCTTACACTGTTGGTGGGAATGCAACCTAGTACAGCCACTATGGAGAACAGTGTGGAGATTCCTTAAAAAACTGGAAATAGAACTGCCTTATGATCCAGCAATCCCACTGCTAGGCATACACACTGAGGAAACCAGAAGGGAAAGAGACATGTGTACCCCAATGTTCATCGCAGCACTGTTTATAATAGCCAGGACATGGAAGCAACCTAGATGCCCATCAGCAGATGAATGGATAAGAAAGCTGTGGTACATATACACAATGGAGTATTACTCAGCCATTAAAAAGAATACATTTGAATCAGTTCTAATGAGGTGGATGAAACTGGAGCCTATTATACAGAGTGAAGTAAGCCAGAAGGAAAAACATAAATACAGTATACTAACGCATATATATGGAATTTAGAAAGATGGTAACAATAACTCTGTATACGAGACAGCAAAAGAGACACTGATGTATAGAACAGTCTTATGGACTCTGTGGGAGAGGGAGAGGGTGGGAAGATTTGGGAGAATGGCATTGAAACATGTAAAATATCATGTAGGAAACGAGTTGCCAGTCCAGGTTTGATGCACGATGCTGGATGCTTGGGGCTGGTGCACTGGACGGCCCAGAGGGATGGTACGGGGAGGGAGGAGGGAGGAGGGTTCGGGATGGGGAACACATATATACCTGTGGCGGATTCATTTTGATATTTGGCAAAACTAATACAATTATGTAAAGTTTAAAAATAAAATAAAATTAGAAAAAAAAAAAAAGAGTGAAATTCTAGACACAAATATGGAAAAGGAATGACATTATTATTTTCGATTAATATGTAGAAACATCAAAATAGCTAAAATAACAACCACTATTAAATCTTCAGCATATTTTCCATAAACTAACTAAAACAGTTGAAAACATTTTAAATACACATTTTTTAATTTGTATGTACTATCAGCATAGTTAATTTTAGACAGTGTTGTAGTCCCACTTATTTAGGTTAATTTAATTTGCACCACCTATATCTATATCATAGAGGGAATTCGTTGTATCTCCTCCTTTTTTCCATTTTTCTGGAGTTCACCACATGTTTATAAATAATATGTTTAATAGATCTAGTTTTGATTGATCTTTCTTAGCCATTACTGATTACTATGTGCTATAATCGATAATGATTATTTGTAACACCTCCGCTTCCTTTTCTACATTCTACCAATGATAAACATCATTATTTTTGGTAAGAGTTTTCCACTACAATTTTACACAGTATATACTTGTGTGTGTGTGCATGTGTGTGTTCATTCAAAAGTAGCAGCACACGTTGATTTCCTAAGGTATTACCTGCCATAGCCTCCCTTAACTTTTCTTAACTTTTTATATTTGCGCTTCTGTCATCTGTTCACATATTTTACATTGTTAACTCTAACGCCAATTAAATGTACCAATGCAGGAGACGGGGTTCTATCCCTGGATCAGAAAGATCTCCTGGAGTAGGAAATGGCAGCCCACTCCTATATTCTTGCCTGAAAAATGCCATGGGCAGAGGAGTCTGGGGGGCTACAGTCCAGTTCAGTTCAGTCGCTCAGTCGTGTCTGACTCTTTGCGACCCCATGAATTGCAGCACACCGGCCTCCCTGTCCATCACCAGCTCCCGGAATTCACTCAGACTCACGTCCATCGAGTCAGTGATGCCATCCAGCCATCTCATCCTCTGTCGTCCCCTTCTCCTCCTGCCCCAATCCCTCCCAGCATCACAGTCTTTTCCAGTGAGTCAACTCTTCGCATGAGGTGGCCAAAGTACTGCAATTTCAGCTTTAGCATCATTCCTTCCAAAGAACACCCAGGACTGATCTCCTTTAGAATGGACTGGTTGGATCTCCTTGCAGTCCAAGGGACTCTCAAGAGTCTTCTCCAACACCACAGTTCAAAAGCATCGATTCTTCGGCACTCAGCTTTCTTCACAGTCCAACTTTCACATCCATACATGACCACTGGATAAACCATAGCCTTGACTAGATGGACTGTTGTTGGCAAAGTAATGTCCCTGCTTTTGAATATGCTATCTAGGTTGGTCATAACTTTCCTTCCAAGGAGTAAGAATCTTTTAATTTCATGGCTGCAATCACCATCTGCTGTGATTTTGGAGCAAAGTCACAAAAAATAAATAAAGTCTGACAAAAAAATAAAGTCTGACACTGTTTCCACTGTTTCCCCATCTATTTCCCATGAAGTGATGGGACCAGATGCCATGATCTTCGTTTTCTAAATGTTGAGCTTTAAGCCAACTTTTTCACTTTCCTCTCTCACTTTCATCAAGAGGCTTTTTAGTTCCTCTTCACTTTCTGCCATAAGGGTGGTGTCATCTGCATATCTGAGGTTATTGATATTTCTCCCGGCAATCTTGATTCCAGCTTGTGCCTCTTCTAGTCCAGCGTTTCTCAGGATGTACTCTGTGTATAAGTTAAATAAGCAGGGCTATAGTCCATGGGGTTGCAAAAGAGTCAGATATGACTTAGGGACAACAACATATAAACTGCTTTACACAGAATTACTTGAACATAGGTACACATATACATGTGTATTGCGTCATTACTAGCAGGGTAATCTACCATATTGATGGTAATTATTTCTGATAGTGGTATTTCACAAGACTTTTTTTTTTTTTGAAGGAATCTATTAAACAAGATTTTTTACTTCAAACTTTATTATTTTTATTTATAGAGGTTTGATTTGACTCTTTTTTATGTAATCCATGTATCTACATAATGTGTCCAATCTTTCTTAGAAATACTATTGAATATATGGAATACAGATTTAGCATTTTTAAAATATCCTTGCCTACTAATTATATACTCTGTGTCATTTCAAAGGCAGTTTCTGTTGCCTAATTTTTGTGCTTATTATATTGTGTTTTTCTTCTTTGCATGTCTATAAATTTGTTATTGGATATATGGTACATATTGTATTTTTTTACCTTTTATGTGATATATGTACACACATATATATTTACATATGTTACATATATAAATTTATTTTACATATAAATATATATTTTATATCTATTACATATAATGTATTATATTTATATAGTCAAACTACATAAAATATATACATGTTTTACCCTTTTGTGGTATACGTATATACCTTTTTGTGGTATATATGTATACCACAAAAAGGTAAAATTACATATGCTGTCTATCATATATATATATGTATATATATATATATTTATTTCAGCTTGCTTAGACTTTGTTCTGGGATGTAGTTATTGGAAACAATTTGATCCTTTTAGGTATTGCTTTAGTCTTTGTAGGCAGGGCCAAGAGAGGTATGGTATTAGTATAATAATTAACTACATAAAAGCACATATTGTTGGTACAAGAAATGGCTAGAACAGAAAAGGTTATATGAGTCAGAAGGGGCTTCAACCCAAGTGTCTCTATCATAGAGAAGAATATCAGTTTCCTGATAAAAAGGATCTCAGTTGACAACTATGATATTCGCAATGGTGGTCAAGATCCTTTATGTTTCCCACGACTTCCATGAGCTCCACACCACTGTCCTACTTCTGGTCTTTGTCAATCATGGCGAAAGTCACATTCAAGTTTTTTCTTTGGACGTTGTCCCTTAGCTCCATGGGCTAAAAAAAAAGTTGCTTCAAATCAGAGACATTATTCTTCATCCGCTTTGTGACAGTTGACTTCATATACAAGTTTTTCATTGGACTGTTAAAAAGCCTTGTCTTCGAAACATGTCTCACAGAGATCATATGATCCATGTCTTCTGTGCATAACACACTTGCAGTAAGTTTGGTCAAGTTTGGACTTGGCTATTATTTTTCTGATTCTGCCAGCCTCAAGGGGAATCTGGAACAAGTATAGTAACCTAATTGGATGCAGCAATCTTGCAGGCATTAATCATGAATAGAAGCTCCAACAGATTATCATTGGTTTTCCACAAAAAATGTGAACAATGTAAACATCTTCCTCTCTGTTCACACTTTCACCCATTTCCATACCTATCTCCTAGATGTTGAATTATTTCAGTAAATACTTTGACTAATTCCATTCCCAACATTTTCTGAGATAATTTCTGGTAGCAGCTAAAGATTTGGATATTTGGCATTTTGATCACCTACGTTGGTGTCATTTCACTCAGGTGACACTGCTTTTGACATAGGCAAAACCAAAGTCACACCACATGCTAAATTGCTAATTGCTTTATGCTGTTACCCCACCATTTATGACTTAACTGTGTATTTGTTGTTCATTGTACTCAAAAAGCATACAACTGTGATATCTTTTTTGCTTTAGTTTTTTTGATGCTTTAAATTAATTTTACCCTTAGAGAAAAGTTACAAAAAATGTATGGAAAATGTTTGTACACCCTTCACCCAGCTTACCCTATTGTTAACATCTTGCATACTCACAGTATAATCATCAAAATGAAGAAATGAACATTGGTATATTATTCAGATATATTATCTTTATTAAACAAGTTCTTTGGGTTTCATAATGCCTTTCTTTTTTATGCATTTTTAGCATACCAAAGAATTCCTTGATGCAAATTTAAGGACTTCCAATTGTTAAGAATAGAAAATTCCTGAAATTCCCTCTCTATTTCCCCTTAGAAGCCTGTCTCTTTTATCTCGCATTTGGACTAAGATCTCCCTAGGTCTGGGAACAGGGCTTCCCAGGTAGCAAACTGGTAAAATCTGCCTGCCAATGCAGGAAATTCAAGAGACTCAGTTTCAATCCCTGGGTCAGGAAGATCCCCTAGAGGTGGGCATGACAACCCACTTCCGTGTTATTGCCTGAAGAATCCCATGGACAGAGGAGCCTAGTGGGCTATAGTCCATGAGGACACAACTGAATGACTGAGCACACACACATACACACACAGACACACACACACACACAGGTTTGGGTACATCTGTCACCTTGCAACTTCTCTTTATTGCTCTCCAAATTTTACCTATTGTTTCCTGACTATTAGATTATCCTTTTTTATATTTTCACCTTTATTTAGGTAGGACAAATCTTAAACAGTGTCAGAAGAAAGAATGTGGGAGATAAACTAATATTTCATGTCTGAAACTATAGTTATATCTAACCTCACATTTGAATTATAATTTGGCTGGGTATGTAATTCTAAGTTGGTATTTATTTCCCACAGAACAGTGAAGCTTTGTTTTCCTTCTCCTGGTATCTGTTGCAAGATGATAACTCTGATGACATCCTGATTCTCATTAAGAGATCTGTTTTTTCTGAAAGTATTTAATTTTTTAACTCTCCATTTCTAAAATCAATAATCATATATCAAGTTCTGATTCTTTTTCATTAGTCATGCTGCACACTTCCTATTTAAAGTCTTGTGCCCTTTGGCTGTGAGAAATTTTCTAATTGTTATTTAATCATTTATTCTTATTTTTAGTGCTATTATTTTCTAGAATTCATAATAAAATGTTAGAATTCTTGGATTAATCCTCTATATCTTTCAAATATTTTTTCTCATATTTTATGATTTTATGTTTTTGTTCAACTTCTTGACTATTAATTTTCTCCTCAAACTCATCTATAAGATTGTTTTTATTTTTGTAATCAAATTTTTGGTCCCTAACATGTCTTCCTTTTCCTCTATGATTTCTCTACTTTTAACAGCATCATGCCTTTTTTAATGCTTATAGTACTGTCTAAATCTTCCTGATTATACTGCTTAGCTTAAAAGAAAATCTTGTATTCATTGAGCTATCTCTGTTTCCTCTGAAATTTCATTTTGTAGAATTTCATCAAATATCTGGTGATGCTTAGTAGAGTATTCATATTTAAGAGTGAAATGAGAGAAAATCTGCTCATCCATTGGCAGACTGCACTACGTGGAGAGCTTTCAGTCAATCAGCCACTGGGTCTCCCACAGTCCAAAATGGAAATGCTTCTGCTGGATGAGCTCCAGATCAACACCAGCTGCCCTACTTTCCACAGGGAGTTTGCTCACATCCTTTAAGTAGCACATTAGTTTTGTTCTTATTGTCCCCATTCCCCCCTCCCCCAGGAATTAAACATTTGGCTGCTACAGTTTTGTGCAGAAAAGTGGGAGTAGAAGTGGGAATTCAATTGCTATGTTTATTGACTTTTCATTAAGTCTCATGATTTCAACCTCTTGTTCTTTTTCACTCTCAACCACACTTTGCCCTCTTGAATCCCAGGTTTCTTTGGAGTTTTGCTTGGCTGCAAGACTGAGGCAGGATCTTATTTGTCTTACTTCATGAACTACCAGTCATCAATCCGTTTTCCACTTTGCAGAATGTGTGGGAAATTTTTATCCACTCACAGACCTGCTTACCATTTTTATAAATTATGGGTTTATGGTCTTAAAATTTTATATTGTTGTCCAGTCACTAAGTAGTTTCCAACTCTTTGCTGCCCCACAGACTATAGCTCGCCAGGCTCCTCTGTCCCTGGGATTTCCCAGGCAAGAATACTGAAGTGGGTTGCCATTTTCTTCTCCAGTTACCTGGAATCTCTCCCTATTTTAAAGTCAGTTGATGATTATACCTTAGTTCCGTATGCAAAGTCCCTTCACAGAAGTTCCTAGATTAGCATTTGACGGAAAAACCAAAGGACAGGAATCTTGGTGTATGGGGCAGGAGTAGGGGAGGGTGCCTTTAGAGTTTTTCTAACCACTGGGGAGATGAGTTCTAAGTTTCTAGTTTGGGTGGTAGTCCTTAATTGGCTTCCTCAGTATCTGTACTTGGAGAATTTTTCACTTAAAACATACTTTCAGCAGCACAACACAAGGAAGACCCAGACAAATGCGTAATTTTAACTCTCAGATAGATTACTATCACTATCCCTGCATCCTTATCTGCTTTGTTTTTTTAAACTAGGACAATGAAGCTACAATAGAAAGCTAAGAAAAGAAACAAACAAGCAAACAAAGTTTTTAAAAATTCTCTTTGGACTGTAGTTGCTTTTATGGGCTTCCCGGGTGGCTTAGTGGTAAAGAATCTGCCTGCCAATTCAGGAGACGCAGGATTGATTCCTGGGTTGGGAAGATGCCCTGGAGGAGGAAATGGCAACCCACTGCAGTATTCTTGCCTGGAGAGTCCCATGGACAGGGGAGTCTGGCAGGCTGCAGTCCATAGGGTCACAAAGAGTTGGACGCAGCTGAGTATGCATGCACTATAGTTGCTTTGCAATATGTTAGTTTCTGCTGTACAGGAGAGTGAATCAGCTATCTGTATGCATATATCCCCTCTTTTATGGATTTCCTTTTCATTTAGGTCACCATAGAACACTGAGTAGAGTTCTCTGACTATATATACAGTAGGTTTTCATTAGTTATTAGTTATCTCTTTTATATATAGCAGTGTATATATATAATTCCAATCTCCCAGTTCATCCCACCCTTCTAATTTTAGTAGCCATTTCAATAGTTTTCCCTCATCTGAAACCTCTCCTGAGGTTCCTTTGCTTTGTATAATTAAAGGCCACATCCCAAGTTGAAAGCACCCCCAAAGAAAATCCAGTTGGAAAGGAAAAAAAAAATGATGTGGGTACCAAATTTTAAATCTTCTAGTATCCCATAATGTAACAGCCCCAAAGACTACTAACAGTTGTTAGAGAATGATCTACTACCCTTTTCACTCAAATGTAAGTATTCTACTCCCGCCACTCAATCTTCTAACTTCCATGGTCAGGACTTCTCTTTCTTTCTCTGCTCCATTGCACATAATAACCTAGAGACCATCGAGTTCCCTTCCTGGGGTGGATGGACTGGCAGAATGGAGGATGAGGAAGGGTGCATGAAAACAAAACAAAAGACTATAGGAACCAATATTGTATTATTGGTATGTGCTTTCTTATCTGCATAGTTATATAGATTCCATTAAAAATTAGATACATAAAGAAAAAGGTATGTCTTTGGAATACCTTTGGAATTCAAGAATATACCTCTCTGTATCTCTGTCTCTGTCTCTCTATCTCTGTGTCTGTAAATTAGCATTCTGTCTATAGATGTTTCTGTAAACCCAGTAAAACAACATAAAACTGCTTTCTGTAAACCAGATATTGTATTTGGTAAACATATTAAAAAAGCTTTTGCTTTCTTGAAAAACAGCACTTTTGCTTTTCACAGAGAAAGAACCTAGCCAAGAAACCTGCCCCCATGCCATGACACAACTCTCTGTGTGGACATGAAATTGCTATCTGCTGGATGTTTTTAACAGGGCTAATTAAGTTCATTCACAAATCCTTTTTATTAAAGATTTCACACAAAAATATCTCTAAACATGCAATAGGACACTACTATTGAAAAGTCTTTGTTTCTAATCACAATACCAGGGTGATAATTAAAGACACTAGAAAGTGCCCTCATGTGGGTAAGGATTAAGAACACTCGCACTATCTACTGAAACCCTCAAGGGGACATGTCTGGGTAGCAGCGCTCCACCAGCATGGATCCTAGACACACACATATATATTTTTTGCATTTGAAGTCCAATTTTTTGTTAATGTTCTTCGGAATATAAATGCAAACAGATTATGTGATAGAGCCTTCCTCTGAACACCCCTTCTGTTTTAATTACTAATTTCTCATAAAAATCCATCCTTTAGGTGTTTAAGCCAATCTTTTTTATTATTATTATTTTTAAAGTGTTGTGCATGTGCTAGGCTATGTTAAAATACTTCTCTTTGGAGAACTGCCGTTGAAAAAAATTAGAATGTTAAAATACATGGATACATTACAAAGCCATTTCTGAAAGATTACGAGTTAGGAAAGTAAAATATATTTACTTTAAATCTGTTATTTTATTTTACATACCTATTTTAAAGTGTCCTTTTCTTCAACTTTTGAATAGAGAAATTTTGTTTTGATACCGAAGAGTTTCAGACCAGGCATTTCCTCCTGTTTTCTGTGAAATAAATTTAAAAGTACATTAGCAGTGCATATGGATTTAGTCAAGGAATCACGATGTGAAGTTTTGAACATATTCCTCCAAAGGTAGACTCTTCAGATGATGACTATGAAAGTAATTATTCCAGCCAAACACACTTCCACATATTGTTAACAGTGCTATGTGCCTCAACTCATTTAACCGCTTTTTAATTCAATAGTTATTCAGATTTAATAGAGCCATTTCTTCATCATTTTGCATTTAGTGATAAATGGTGCCAGAATTTATGATAAATTAAACTGCAAAGGACCATGTTAAAGTTATCTTAAGGGTTTCACATAAAAGGAATCCACACCTGTTTTGTTCAGAACGGCCACCTGAAAGTTCACGTGGCGAAAAGAGCTTCTTACCGAGCATAAACTATGAGATCTTTTTGAAAGTTAAGTTTTAATTATACTTTTCGCTCGCCACTTCCCATTGGCGGTGGCCCTGCAGCTGGGCAATGGCGAGGCGGATGCTTTAAACTAGGGGTTCTTTCTTGTTTTAATATTGATTTAACAAGTGGAAGAACATTCAGGTTGGAGCTTTGATGAATATCCTTACATAACAAGCTACCAGATACAGGGGGCAACTTTTAAAAAGTTTGGAGAAGAGATGAGGCATCAAGGGGCTATGGAAGAGATAAATTGGGCAGGGCCAAGTGGTAGGAGAGAGAGGAGTTGTAGTTGGACAGCCCTGCCAATTACTAACCCTATTATCCTTTCTCCTTCTTGCTAATACACTGGCTTAACAGCTACCACAAAGGGAGATGTGGGGCTGAATTCACAGGGCCTCTTCTTTCCCTCCTTGCCATAGGCACATTTGAAAATGAAAAAAAAAAAAGTGATTCCTTGACTAAAGTATCAGAGATGGTTTGCAGCCATTAATTCTACCATTTTCCAGACATGTTAAAGTGTATAAACTAGCTTAATTAGGTTTTTTTTTTTTTTTTTCTCCTTGCTCATCTCGACTCCCAGACAGGCAAGCTGGGCTGGTTAGTCAGGACAGAGATCAGGACAAAACTATGCAAATGAAAAACTCTGTCCTTAAGGTTAAATACCTCTAGGTCACTCTTGACAACTAATGAGAGACCAGGGAGAATCTGCCCTCAAATACATTCATTTGCACTGGAAGATATGCTTTGGCTCCCCAAATAATCATGAATAAGATACATGTGTCCACAACTCTGTAGGCAAAATAGCAGTAAGGAAGCGACGGGTGCCACATGCATTTCTTTGTTTGTTAAAAGCAAATTCTGACTGTTCATATTTGAGTTTTCTGAGTTAGTTAGAATTTGCCTATTACTTAATGGTTGTTTATTTTCTATCATTTGATTCATCCATACAGAGCACCATTTATTGAGAACCTGTTATGAGAGGTGCTTGGCATACGAAGATGAAAGACAAGGTCTCTTTGGCAGAGACTCACCTACTAACCTGTATAATAATAAAGGCACTGAAGGAAATTCTGTCATAAAACTGGCTTAGTGTTAAGTTACTGAAAATAGCATATGATTGATGTAAATACTTTGGATAAATAACATAAAACTCATTACCCTTACTTCTGCTCAGCCACTTTTCCTACCATCAGAATTTGTGTATACATTTGTGTGTGTACATCTTCGGGTGCATTTATCCCTAGCTATTGCTCTCTGCATAGCTTTAGCAATAGTTATTAAGTGCTACCTCTGTGCCAGGCAGTGTGCTAAGCACTTTATGTACCTCATCCTATTTAATAAAAGAAAAAGAATGATGGATTAAGAACCTAGATGCCCCGATCACAAAACCAGAGGCAAATCACTTCACATTTCTATTTCGTCTTCAGAATGAGGGAGCTCACTCTAAGGCCTTTCTAACTGTAACAATTCTAAAAAAAAGTGTGATTCCTGATGACTTCCTAAGTGTTTCCAGAGAGTAAGATTAATACCTGTCTTGGTTAATTCTGTAACATTCTCTGCTCTGTGGACCTGTTAAGAGGAAAAAGATTGAATAACAGATCTTTTAAAGAAATAAACTTTGTTTTTTAACAGATGTATTCAGTTTGGGGAATAAAAGCAGGTTAGTTCTTTATTAAAAATATAAAGCTAAATGTGTGTAAAAAATTGTTCCCAGATACAAACACTTTTTATTTCTTAATAATTCCCCAAAGGATTTTCTTTAGCTGTGAATGTTTAATGGATGAATATCTGGCCTTTAATAGTATGATTTTGAACTCCTAAAAATATTAGAACAAATTTAACTCTAATGAAAATGCCAATTTTCAGAGCATCCATATACATACTTACCCTAAAAATAGAACATGGAGGATTTCTACTCATTAAATTGCCACTGCTCTGTCCAGAGCCACTTGTCCATGTTCTTGTTGTGTCTGCTGCTTGTTATATTTTTCTGGGCTGTTTATTCCACAAAGGGCAATTGCAAAAGAGTTGGAAGCACTTTTTGTGCCAGGCCATTCTCTAGCTTAGGTTCATGCCCCTTGGTTCTCATATTTAACAGAAGCTCAGATAGCCTGAAGCATCTGTCCTTTTGGTTCCCTTCAGGATTGTGTACATTTCTTTGTCATATCGTCATTTCTCAAACCACAGAGTTTCTTTAAATAGCAGCCCTGTCCCAGTAGAATTATGGGGAACTAGAATGCTATAATTTGAAGCATATTCTGCTTCAAAGTGCATTGTCTTAGTTGACTTAAATATTTGAGACATATGTTTTATTTTGTTTTACTGTTAAGAGAAAGTGGAATATGACCATGTTTCTGCAATGAAATATAACAGGAAATATTGTTTCTTTCTGTCCATATTTGGTTAATGTGATCAATTTCATTGATTAATAATACTATCCTTCCCCAAAACAATCAAAACACAAAGCAGAAAAATCGACCACCTCATAAAAGGTAAAATAAAAAAACCTGAAAAAAATTCACCCACTTATTTCAAAAAAGTGGTACTTGCAGATATTTTAAAATAGGGCTGTGTTGACATATTACAAATAAACAAGTACTTACATACATACAGACATCTCCATAAATAAATAAACATGTAAATAAAGAAGCCACACTTTATGACTATCATGTAGAATAAAAAAAATCAGAAATTTCAGAACATGAAATTCACCTCAATTTCTTCATCTGTCGCTAGTTTAGAAAAGTTATCTGTAGAGATAATAATTCTGGAAGAGCTTTACTCATATCACATACTGTTATTTGACTTAAAGAAAAATCTGACTCCATACTATTCAATAGATGTTAGATTTTAAGAATCAGTAACCTGTTTTCAACTTCATTATTTACACACATGCCTGAAAATATCTATAGAGGATTAAACAACGTTTCACTCTTCATCTGAAAGCTGTGATGAAGTATAATCAGACCTGAAGCCTCTTCCTTTTCATATGTTCCATTTTTCTGTAGGCACATTTGTAAATGGAGAATTCTTTTGAGATTCTTCTTGTTCAGTCTCAGTGGTTTTTGTTCTTTCTTTCACAATGAATTGCAAAATGCCATTTAACTTCAAGGTTTCTAATCATCCAACTGCACTCCTTCTCACCTTTTTATTGACCACCTTTCCTTGGTTTTTTGTTTCACAAGCAAGATTCTCACCTTGCTGCACATTCTTTCAACTTGGCCATCAATATATAAAGTTGAGAAATCCTTCTAAGTCCAGATGCTTACAGCAGCATTCCACTTATCATTTCTTTCCATCCTCGGAGGGAAGCTCTATCTGAACTGTCTGAAGTGGCTGTTGACGATGTCTTTACTGCTGCTACATGGAAGCCTTTTTTGAATACTATCACTGAAAGCTTCCTAAAGCTCAATAAAGTATTGTCAGGTTGGGTCAGCGGTGTTTATGTTTCTGACTCTACAGCTCTCTCTCCCTACATTCTTCTGTCCTCTACTTTTCCCATCCTTTTAAATTTGTGACAAAAGTTGATAATAATATTTTCATAGTGGGCTCAAAAGATGTATTTTAATAAATCTGAATATGTTTTATTTTTCATTCTACATTCTGATTTATGTAAATCACTGTTGCTTTTGACCACCACCGTCTTTCAATATATCATATTTATTTCATTTAAACATTTATGTGTGTTTATAATGTATATAAACATTTAAGTATTTTTTAATATATACATATATGTTGCCCCTAAAGTAAATGTGTGTATATATATATATATGTGTGTGTGTATGTATATGTGTGTTTACATGTATGTACATATATGTGAGCTATATGGTAGGTATGGATATAAATGTGAGTATAAATATACATATATGCATATTTCTTCCCTCATACTCAAAATTCATCAACTCTATTAAATATTAAGAAAGTATTTCAGTACACCAGAAACTAACACAATATTGTAAATCAACTATACTTCAAAAAGAAAAGATTTACACTATAAGAAATTGCTTCAGACAGCAAGAATTAAGAAATATATAGTATATGAAATAAATCTATATAATACAGAAATTAATATGTAAAAATATATATTTGTGTACCTTATTGTATTGTATACTTTCTATATATAATATGTAACAAATATTTATATATAAACACATGGAATAAAGAAATTCAGGTCTTTACTCTCTCCAGTTCTATAGAATATTAACCTCTATTAATCCAAACATATATTTCAATACATTTGTATGACTTCTACAAATTTCTTAAGGTGTTTTCATAGATCCCAACAGATTGGGCTTGCACTATCACCCCAAAGAGTCACAGAACACAGCCACATTATTTTCCCTTTTATCCAGGTTTTGCCTTTGTTGTTTAAATAATTATGAGGTACATCAAGTCATTCGTTTTGCTGCTTTCATTCAACAATAACGTTTAACCAGAAAGTGCTGGGGAATAGAAACAGTAAATAGAAGCTCACTGGGGAAAATAAAATATATTGAGATTTTCTTAGAAAATGTTTCCATATAAAATAAGCCTTCTGGTGAATTCACTGGCAGGCCAGTGGTTAAGGCTCTGCACTTTCATTGCCAAGGGCCCAGGTTCAACTGCTGGTCAGGGAGTTATGATCCTGCAGCCAAGATAAATACAATAAAACAAACCTTTGGTATTAAAGATATTTTCTGTTCCCCATGACTTATGAAGTGTTTTTGTCGTTTCATATGCTAAAACCAATGGTCCTTGAACTACTTATTAAAAATACCTGATTGATCAACAAATGTACTAATGATGAATACTAAGGTACCCTTCAAGAAATATACTTACCTAGTAACTAGAAATCTTGGTATCAGATCCATGTGTTAGGATTAAAAGAGTTTTGGTGGGGCTTATATGATGATAGAATATAGAACAGAATCACTAAGTATTAAAATTGCACCATTTTTCACCTCTCATTTTTCTGTAGATGCTTAGATAGGAAAAACTTAGACAAAAATAAAATTTTAAATATTTCAATAAATATTTTTTTAAGTTTAAAATTATTTAAATGTGTTGAAATATGAAAATATAATAGTATAAGAAAACACTTTATTTCAGACCACTGTGAATATTTGGTCATAAAAGTATTCTTAACTATAAAGGAGAAGATCAATTAAAAAATTCATAAGATATTTTCATGGAAATGAAAATGCAACTGTAATATGAAGAATACAGGCTTTTTCTATAATATTCTAAACTAGTTAGGGTGGAATTTAATTTAATTACATATTCACAATCATATGTCTTAACCATGAATCTCAGCCATTTAACTTAAGAACAGTATTTAATCTTTTTAATGATTTTTGTATTGAAACATTTTGAACAAACTACAAAATTCAATGAATTAACATTATTTGTCCTGAATCCAGTAGCAAGAAGCAGTAAATTGAAGACCAGGTTATGTGCAGCTCCATTTTCTATGATTCTAACATTTTTTTGTTAATTTATTATCAAAATAGTATGTGAACACCACATGACATTATTTATTTGATAAAATGTATTTTTGAGTTCTTATCAGTTGCTGGATATTATGAGTATAGATGAAACAGCAATCTATTCAGTGGCATAAAGCCATATCTCCCTAGAAACTGGATAAATCTGTGGGTTAAAAATGTACAAGCTCTATAATATTTCCCTTTTTTCCCTTTCCATCTTTCATCTCTCCATAGTACTGTGGGGATTGGACAAAAATTTGATTTATGATTTCTTTCAAATTTTGGCTGATAAAATTACCACCCTCAATGCTCTGAACACTGTGAATAGTAAAAGCATTGAAAAGATGCTCAGTTCTTTCTACACTACGAATTTTAGAGCCTGTTTATATGAGGATGATGAGGAAAATGAGTAATTGTGCATAAAAAGTCATTTCATGGGAGAAGGAGTGAAGTCAGAGGCCTCGGACACGTGCTTTCCTATGAGCGCTTGGTCTTTGAACATCGGAAGACCTTTAATTAAGCCCTGTTCTTCCTCGTGGTGGGAGAACAGCCCCACCAGGACGTTTCCCTGGCTTCCACTGGTAGTTTTAATGATTGTGCTTCCAGGTGGACTCCTGAGGGGAAGCAACCAAAAATTAACATATAGCATGATCCTGTCATAACGAAAAGTTGTAAATTGTAGTTTAACATGAGTTATTGTAAATAAATACTGATGCATCTATCAGGGACACATTTAAATAATGAGACCAATTTGAGATCATGTGTTCTGGAATTGGCAGTTTCAGTTTCAGGAGAGAAAATGAGTCACAATATTGCATTTTCTTCATTGTGCACAGAAAACAGAGTTTATTGTACCCTTTGAGACAAATACCTTACTTGCAAGAGACTCTGTAATTGTTTTAATTCCATTTACCAAGCTATTTGCTTTGACATTTTTGGTGTTTGAAATGTGATGATTTAGATAAATATGTATATATGCTGGATATTTTGAATAGGTTACCTGACTTGTATAAATATATTTAAATTAAAATTTTGATATGACGCTTTTGAATATAGGTAAAAAGATACATTTATTTGTTTTGTTAAACCCCTGTTGTTTTCTTTAAATACTAGATTATAGTGTCAATGATTTACTTACATGGATATTGTTCCTGTTTTCCTCCTAACACAATTATATTAAATTTTAATGACATCAATTGTAATATCTAACTGGTATCTAGAAGCTTGTGGAGAGCCCAAAGGTTTTATACAAATTTATATGTATCAAGCTCTCACTGATATACTTTGCCAGGAGATATTTTACCTTGAGTAGTCAGCCCTGCAAATCCCTTCCTACAAAAGATTAAAAACATCCTCCTACTACATCTAGAGATTTCTTTTTGTTATTCAAAGCCATGAATAAATTTAGGAAAAATGTATATGATTTTAATGCCTTAAACCAGAAAGCTTCCTTGATTCCTATTAAAAAATGGAATATTTAATGTTTTCCATCTTCTGTGGTACTTTTTTTGATATTGCAGCAAAGAACAAAAAAGAATTCTGACAACATATAAAACAAAAAACTGTGTTTGAAGTATTATAATAAAACAACCTTTTTCCTTTAATGCTAAGTCCCTTTTTAATGAAGATCTTCTGGCAGCTCTTGAATGTATAACTAGTTTATATCATGGGATGAAGCTGTCTGTTCTGATGATTGACATGAGCCCACATTACAATGTGATTCTGAAAATTAGTCCATAGAGGTCCTTTTCAGGTACTTCTCAGACTGAGAGCTGCCCTCCAACTACAGTAGAGCCTTTTTAACCCCACTCATTGGTATTCTAATCTGGAAGAGCTGTCCTGCCTTTTAAATAACTCAGGCATTCAGGCTCGTACCCCCCTTGACACATTACTTAGCCAAAGGATTCAAATGAGATTCAAGAAACATGCAGTACAGCACAAAGGGATTGGAATATGCACAATTAATAATCACACAGTTAATTCATTTTTAATGCAAGGAGGACTTCTGAAATTTCACATTCAGATTTGTAGCACAAAGTAGTGGCTGTCTACCCTGATTACATTTCTAAAATTCCAAAATATAGGCATTATTCTTAAGTAATTATTTTAATATTAAATAGACTCCCTAAAGGTGTAGCTTTAAGTGACATTAAGGTTATGACACAAACTGATAAAATTTTAAAATGGGACTCCTTTCAATTCAGATATTGTGCAAATAAATAAACACACGAAGAGTTTTTATGAGAATGGGAATAAGGCATGAATCTGAGTAGATAGGGTTTTGGTGGGGTTTGATTATCTTGGGTCAAAGTCAGCCAACTACATTACACATTGCAATGTTTTGTTTCTCTCATTGTTTTTTTCATATATAAGTATTTTTATATATCTAGTGTTAGAGATCTTGCTGCCCGCATTTGAGAGGTAAATATGCAGTCTATGGAAATAAGAATGTCAATACATCTTTAACAGTTCTAAGGTTTTACAGCTACATCCAGGAAGACAACCTTTGAGCCAATAATTAGTTACTATAATTCTTGCTATGTATGAATAACAAGTACATTCATTCACAATTTATACATTGTATGTTTCCTATATGGCAGATCCTGAGAATGAAAGCAGTGAATACAAGAGACAAAATTCCAGCTCTTGTGTAATTTATATAATTGTGTGCAAATAAATGAACATGATAAATTCAGAGGATAATATGTGTTATGCAGAAAAATAGTGCATGGTAAGAGGATGGAGTAATGAGGCAGTAGAGAAATAGGAAGTGATCATCAGGAAGTGAAATTTGAGTAAGAAGTCTGAATGAGCCATGAGAAAAATGTGGGGAGCATATTAGGCCAATGAAAGAACAATCACCAGGCTCATATATGGACCTCCAGGAGCCATTAGAGTGGCTTAACTCTTTGCCCCCTCTACTTTGATCCACATGCTTCTCCTTAGAAATAGCTTAGGACAGAGGAGCCTGGAGGGCTACAGTCCATGGGGTCGCAAAATGTCGGACATGACTGAATACATACACACACACACAAAACAAAAACAAGCAGCGGATAACATAAAGGTAGGACTTTGTATGGGACTCAGTTAAGTGGTGACATCTCTCTTTTAAAACATTTATTATCACCGACCTATATCAGCTGCATAGGGTAATTGTTAGATGGCTTGCAACATCAAAATTATCATGTTTTAAAAAAATCATTTATGCTTTACAATGGTTTACAAACATATCAGTGGGGGCTTCACAGAGAATTTCAATTACTCAGTTGGGCAGGGCATCATAGGATATTCGTACTAGTGCGTTTCCAAAAGACTCAATTCCTCTCCCTTAACTTCTCCTTCCTCCCCAGACCTCATCCCCACGTTTAACCTGAGGGAAAAGGAGGAAATTTATCTTTCATGGGAACCAGGCTGTGTCTGAAATCTAAAAATGCTTGGGGTATCCCTGGTATATGAAATAGAGGAATTATAAGTTGTATATTTATATGGAATAGCTTTTTTCAGACTCTGGTTTGGAAAGTAGTCCCACCAGGCTAAGCTCACAGTGGTTTCTGCAATTTGATTATGAACAGTGCAGGCAGATTTCTGGGTATCTGCTTACAAGTTTCTTATGCTAAATTAATGCTGACTGTCTTCTTGTGGTTCTAGTTTTCATGTTTCTTCATCCTTTCCTTTATTTCTTTTCTTTTCGTTTGGTGTAAATTACTGGGATTGGCCCATGACTTACCCTGGACCACTAATGCCTGTTTTCAAGCATTAAATAGCTCTCAATCTCCAAGCTACAGAGAAAGATAAACTAGTTCTATTTTATGTCTTACTTTTACTACTGTCTTGAAAGGTGAAATCATTCGAGCATAGGTAATTGCTCCAGCGAATTTCCTTCATCTGTGTGTGTGATTGTAATTTATAAATACCAATTGGGTAATTGCTGGGAGAAGTTTGAAAAGCAAATGTTGCTAATGTATGGTTGACACACTGGACTCCCAATTGATTATACTATTTATAGGTATTAATGAATCTGATACTCTTTCTCCAATCAAGGCCATCATTAGCTTTGTCTAATACTCAGTTGTATGGCTGGTGCATAATTTTGCCTGGGAGAAGACGGGGAGCCAGGGTGAGCTTTCTCCCTCTAATATGTCATCCTCTGCAGTGCTGCGCACAACCCATATGCTAGTCTAGTGCCCAAAGCTCAAATTAGGTCACAGTCATGAATGCCTGGAATGCGAAAGTTGATTTTTTTTTTTAATGTCAAACTCTCAGTATCATCTTCCTTTAATAAACTTAGTCTTAACAGTAAAATGGGAAATATTTTGTAGCAAAACTCCTACATTCAGCTGATTAATCCATTAAAAAATTTTGCCATTAGTGATTTACAAAGGAACAAGATAAACTAAAATCCTTTCAGCAGACACTTTCCCCTTGGAGGCTATGACAGGCCCAATGTCAAAAGATAGCTTTTTATATTCCTGAATTTGTGCCCATTGGCATTTCCATTGTCAAACATTCATCAGATCAGATCAGATCAGTCGCTCAGTCATATCCGACTCTGCGATCCCATGAATCGCAGCACACCAGGCCTCCCTGTCCATCACCAACTCCCAGAGTTCACTCAGACTCACGTCCATTGAATCAGTGATGCCATCCAGCCATCTCATCCTCTGTCATCCCCTTCTCCTCTTGCCCCCAATCCCTTCCAGCATCAGAGTCTTTTCCAATGAGTCAACTCTTCGCGTGAGGTGGCGAAAGTACTGGAGTTTCAGCTTTAGCATCATTCCTTCCAAAGAAATCCCAGGGCTGATCTCCTTCAGAATGGACTGGTTGGATCTCCTTGCAGTCCAAGGGACTCTCAAGAGTCTTCTCCAACACCACAGTTCAAAAGCATCAATTCTTTGGTGCTCAGCTTTCTTCACACTCCAACTCTCACATCCATACATGACCACAGGAAAAACCATAGCCTTGACTAGATGAACCTTTGTTGGCAAAGTAATGTCTCTGCTTTTCAATATTCCATCTAGGTTGGTTATAACTTTCCTTCCAAGGAGTAAGCGTCTTTTAATTTCATGGCTGCAGTCACCATCTGTAGTGATTTTGGAGCTCCAAAAAATAAACTCTGACACTGTTTCCACTGTTTCCCCATCTATTTCCCACGAAGTGATGGGACCAGATGCCATGATCTTTGTTTTCTGAATGTTGAGCTTTAAGCCAACTTTTTCACTCTCCACTTTCACTTTCTTCAAGAGGCTTTTGAGTTCCTCTTCACTTTCTGCCATAAAGGTGGTATCATCTGCATATCTGAGGTTATTGATATTTCTCCCGGCAATCTTGATTCCAGTTTGTGTTTCTTCCAGTCCAGCGTTTCTCATGATATACTCTGCATATAAGTTAAATAAACAGGGTGACAATATACAGCCTTGACGAACTCCCTTTCCTATTTGGAACCAGTCTGTTGTTCCATGTCCAGTTCTAACTGTTGCTTCCTGACCTGCATACAAATATCTCAAGAGGCAGATCAGGTGGTCTGGTATTCCCATCTCTTTCAGAATTTTCCACATTTATTGTGATCCACACAGTCAAAGGCTTTGGCACAGTTAATAAAGCAGAAATAGATGTTTTTCTGGAACTCTCCTGCTTTTTCCATGATCCAGCGGATGTTGGCAATTTGATCTCTGGTTCCTCTGCCTTTTCTAAAACCAGCTTGAACATCAGGAAGTTCACGGTTCACATATTATGAAACCTGGCTTGGAGAATTTTGAGCATTACTTTACTAGCGTGAGAGATGAGTGCAATTGTGCAGTAGTTTGAGCATTCTTTGGCATTGCCTTTCTTTGGGATTGGAATGAAAACTGATCTTTTCCAGTCCTGTGGGCACTGCTGAGTTTTCCAAATTTGCTGGCATATTGAGTGTAGCACTTTCACAGCATCATCTTTCATGATTTGGAATAGCTCAACTGGAATTCCATCACCTCCACTAGCTTTGTTCGTAGTGATGCTTTCTAAGGCCCACTTGACTTCACATTCCAGGATGTCTGGCTCTAGGTCAGTGATCACACCATTGTGATTATCTGCGTCGTGAAGATCTTTTTTTGGAGGTGGCTGGGAGGACCAACCCAACGTCCATGGAGCCGTGGCTGCGCGGGAGCAGGATGGCCTAGAGGAGCTATCCCACGTTGAAGGTCAGGAAGGGTGGTGGTGAGGAGATACCCCTCATCCAAGGTAAGGAGCAATGGCTGCACTTTGCTGGAGCAGCCGTGAAGAGATACCCCACGCACAAGGTAAGAGAAACCCAAGTAAGACAGTAGGTATTGCAAGAGGGCATCAGAGGGCAGACACACTGAAACCATACTCACAGAAAACTAGTCAATCTAATCACATTAGGACCACAGCCTTGTCTACCTCAATGAAACTAAGCCATGCCCGTGGGGCAACCCAAGATGGGTGGGTCATGGTGGAGAGATCTGACAGAATGTGGTCCACTGGAGAAGGGAATGGCAAACCACTTCAGTATTCTTGCCTTGAGAACCCCATGAACAGTATGAAAAGGCAAAATGATAGGATACTGAAAGAGGAAATCCCCAGGTCAGTAGGTGCCCAATATGCTACTGGAGATCAGTGGAGAAATAACTCCAGAAAGAATGAAGGGATGGAGCCAAAGCAAAAAGAATATCTAGCTGTGGATGTGACTGGTGATAGAAGCAAGGTCTGATGCTGTAAAGAGCAATATTGCATAGGAACCTGGAATGTCAGGTCCATGAATCAAGGCAAATTGGAAGTGGTCAAACAAGAGATGGCAAGAGTGAATGTCGACATTCTAGGAATCAGCAAACTGAAATGGACTGGAATGGGTGAATTTAACTCAGATGACCATTATATCTACTACTGCAGGCAGGAATCCCTCAGAAGAAATGGAGTGGCCATCATGGTCAACAAAAGAGTCCATAATGCAGTACTTGGATGCAATCTCAAAAACGACAGAATGGTCTCTGTTCGTTCCAAGGCAAATCATTCAGTATCACAGTAATCCAAGTCTATGCCCCAACCAGTAATGCTGAAGAAGCTGAAGTTGAATGGTTCTATGAAGACCTACAAGACCTTTTAGAACTAACACCCAAAAAAGATGTCCTTTTCATTATAGGGGACTGGAATGCAAAAGTAGGAAGTCAAGAAACACCTGGAGTAACAGGCAAATTTGGCCTTGGTATACGGAATGAAGCAGGGCAAAGACTAATAGAGTTTCGCCAAGAAAATGCACTGGTCATAGCAAACACCCTCTTCCAACAACACAAGAGAAGACTCTACATATGGACATCACCAGATGGTCAACACCAAAATCAGATTGATTATATTCTTTGCAGCCAAAGATGGAGAAGCTCTATACAGTCAGCAAAAACAAGACCAGGAGCTGACTGTGGCTCAGATCATGAACTCCTTATTGCCAAATTCAGACTTAAATTGAAGAAAGTAGGGAAAACCACTAGACCATTCAGGTATTACCTAAATCAAATCCCTTATGATTATACAGTGGAAGTGAGAAATAGATTTAAGGGCCTAGATCTGATAGATAGAGTGCCTGATGAACTATGGAATGAGGTTCGTGACATTGTACAGGAGACAGGGATCAAGACCATCCCTGTGGAAAAGAAATGCAAAAAAAAATCACAGTGGCTGTCTGGGGAGGCCTTACAAATAGCTGTGAAAAGAAGAGAAGTGAAAAGCAAAGGAGAAAAGGAAAGATACAAGCATCTGAATGCAGAGTTCCAAAGAATAGCAAGAAGATATAAGAAAGCCTTCCTCAGTGATCAATGCAAAGAAATAGAGGAAAACAACAGAATGGGAAAGACTAGGGATCTCTTCAAGAAAATTAGAGGTACCAAGGGAACATTTCATGCAAAGATGGGCTCGATGAAGGACAGAAATGATATAGACCTAACAGAAGCAGAAGATATTAAGAAGAAATGGCAAGAATACACAGAATTGTACAAACATTCATAACTAGATATAAAAATGAAAATAAAGACAAAAACAAAACTCTATTGCCTAATCACATGAGTGGTCCCTTCGTAGAAGAAATGAAGACATTACTCCAGTGACATTAAGCAGATTTGGGTAACACCCAATGTAATTTCACCCTTTCCATTTGGAAGACATTCTCATGGGCCTCCAAGCTAAGAGAGAAAGAAGGAAATTATGTAGCTTCTTTATGGAAGATTCATGCTCCTTTCCTCAGGCTCTACATTATGCCAAATTACATCTTAGGCATCAGAGTAGAACCACAAGGCATTTTACTCATGCGGATTTGCCTAAGACTCTTGAGAGTCGCTTGGACTGCAAGGAGATCCAACCAGTCCATTCTGAAGGAGATCAGCCCTGGGATTTCTTTGGAAGGAATGATGCTAAAGCTGAAACTCCAATACTTTGGCCACCTCATGCGAAGAGTTGACTCATTGGAAAAGACTCTGATTCTGGGAGGGATTGGGGGCAGGAGGAGAAGGGGACAACAGAGGATGAGATGGCTGGATGGCATCACTGACTCGATGGACGTGAATCTGGGTGAACTCCGGGAGTTGGTGATGGACAGGGAGGCCTGGTGTGCTGCGATTCATGGGGTCGCAAACAGTCGTATCCGACTGAGTGACTGATCTGATCTTACCTCAAATGTGCTTCCTGAGAGTAGAACATAAATGCTCAGGGAGACACAGTGTTTGAGAGCATATCCCTACTAAGCTGTGGTAGGGGGCCTTCAGCCTGAAATGAAGACAGAGAAAGCCAACAGCTTTGGAATTCTTTACAACAGCAATTTACTCCTCTCATTCCTACATATCTTTATAAAAAAGAGCCAAGTTGAATGAAAATGGGTCTCTTCCATGCCTCATATAGAAAAGAGCAGGAAAAAATTATTTAAAACTTTCCCATTTTAATCTCTCTACTATTGGGGGAAAATGTTATCAAGAAAAGCAATGCAGTTGCACTGGTTGTTTACATTTAGGTTCGATAAGTATCCCTTTAAAAGTAAGGACTTCCCTGATAGCTCAGTTGGTAAAGAATCCACCTGCAGTGCAGGAGACCCCGGTTCAATTTCTGGGTTGGGAAGATCCCCTGGAGAAGGGATAGGCTACCTACTCCAGTATTCTGGCCTAGAGATTTCCATGGATTATATAGTCCTTAGGGTGGCAAAGAGTTGGACATGGCTGAGCTACTTTCACTTTCTTTTACCATACTTAATAATACATAAGCTCACAAATGAGCTGGCATAGCATACAGACTAAAAGGGACCCACATTATAATTTAAGTCTACCAACACATCTCCATCTGAAGAAAAATTGCACCCTGAGACAGGAAGGCTATGAGGATGTATACTACCAAACTGTATGCTGATACCTGGTGATATAGAAGACTCACTCATCTGAGTGAGAAAACTTAGATATTTTTATATTGGAGGATAAAATTTTGATAAGTCATTTTTTACTGTCTTGTCCATTCTTTCTCCTTCCATATTTGCTAAAGAGAAGAGGATTTTGGAAGAGTGGATGGGTGTTTATTTTCTTTTCCTGCTTAGGTTTATAGTATGTTTATTTTTTATTTTTCTTAAACTTTTTATTTTGTTTTGGAGTATAGCCGATTAACAAAGTTATGATAGTTTCAGGTGAACAGTGAAGGGACCCAGCCGTTCACATTCATGTATCCATTCTCCCCTGAACTCCTCTCCCACAGGCTGCCACAGAACACTGAGCAGAGTTCAGTGTGCTGTACAGTAGATCCTTGTTGCTTATCCATTTTAAATATAGCACTGTTTACACATTGATCCCAAACTCAACTATGCTTTCCCCCATCCTTTCCCCTGGCAACCACAGTATGTTTATTTTTAATTTCTTTTTATATGTATCCTGTCATTCCTCCAAAGATTTCAAAGTACTTTTTTCAAAATTTATGGAAAAATTATGCATGTCACTAGCAGGAATTCAAAGGAAGGAGCAGAACAGCAAGTAAGGACAGTGGTGAAAAGACATTCACCAAAGTACCCGATTGAGAGAAAAAACTTTTCTCGGCCTTGACATATTCACTATTCTTATTTCAAAGTTTTTAATGGAATAATTGAGCCTATACATTGCAGATCTTAAGTAGGCCTATACTTTCAGTACTTAACTTTGAAAGGAGAGCATTGGTTAGGATTGGTTCTAAGTAGTTGGGATAATCTTAGTACTGGTTCTAAGTAGCTGGGATAAGAGACTGGTTTGCAGTTCGCCATAAAGAAATGCAAAAGGCAAAATGGTTGTCTGGGGAGGCCTTACAAATAGCTATGAAAAGAAGAGAAGCGAAAGGCAAAGGAGAAAAGGAAAGATATACCATTTGAATGCAGAGTTCCAAAGAAGAGCAAGGAGAGATAAGAAAGCCTTCTTCAGTGATCAGTGCAAAGAAATAGAGGAAAACAATAGAATGGGGAAGACTAGAGATCTTTTCAAGAAAATTAGAGATACTAAGGGAACTTTTCACGCAAAGATGGGCACAATGAAGGACAGAAATGGTATGGATCTAACAGAAGCAGAAGATATTAAGAAGAGGTGGCAAGAATACACAGAAGAACTATACAAAAGAGACCTTGATGACCCAGATAATCACAATGTGTGCTCACCTAGAGCCAGACATCCTAAAATGAGAAGTCAACTGGACCTTTATGAACAAAGCTAGTGGAGGTGATGGAATTCCAGTTGGGCTATTTAAAATCCTAAAAGATGATGCTGTGAAAGTGCTGCACTCAATATGCCAGAAAATTTGGAAAGCTCAGCAGTGGCCACAGGACTGGGAAAGGTCAGTTTTCATTTCAATCCCAAAGAAAGGCAATGCCAAAGAATGCTCAAACTACCGCACAATTGTAATCATCTCACATGCCAGCAAAGTAATGCTCCAAGCCGAGCTTCAACAGTATGTGAACTGTGAACTTCCAGCTGTTCAAGCTGGATTTAGAAAAGGCAGAGGAACCAGAGATCAAATTGCCAACATCCGTTGAATCATCAAAAAAGTAAAAGAGTACCAGAAAAACATCTACTTATGTTTTATTAACTATGCCAAAGCCTTTAACTGTGTGAGTTCTTAAAGATATGGGAATACCAGATCATCTGCCCTGCCTCCTAGGAAATCTCTATGCAGGTCAAGAAACAACAGTTAGAACTGGACATGGAAGAACAGACTGGTTCCAAATTGTGAAAGGAGTTCATCAAAGCTGTATATTGTCACCCTGCTTATTTAACTTATATGCAGAGTACACCATGAGAAATGTTGGGCTGGATGAAGCATAAGCTGGAATCAACATTGCCAGGAAAAATATCAATAACCTCAGATATGCAGATGACACCACCCTTATGGAAGAAAGAGAAGAAGAACTAAAGAGCCTCTTGATGAAAGTGAAAGAGGAGAGTGAAAAAGCTGGCTTAGAACTCAACATTCAGAAAACGAAGATCATGGCATCTGGTCCCATCACTTCATGGGAAATAGATGGGGAAACAGTGGAAACAGTGACAGACTTTATTTTGGGGGGCTCCAAAATCACTGCAGATGGTGACTGAAGCCATGAAATTAAAAGAAACTTGCTCCTTGGAAGAAAAGCTATGACCAATTTAGACAGCATATTAAAAAGCAAAGACATTACTTTGCCAACTAAGGTCCATCTAGTCAAAGCTATGGTTTTTCCAGTAGTCATGTATGGATGTGAGATTTGGACTATAAAGAAAGCTGAGCGCCGAAGAATTGATGCTTTTGAACTGTGGTGTTGGAGAAGACTCTTGAGAGTCTCTTGGACATCAAGGAGATCCAACCAGTCCATCCTAAAGGAAATCAGTCCTGAATATACATTGGAAGGACTGATGCTGAAGCTGAAACTCCAGTACTTTGGCCACCTGATGTGAAGAACTGATTCGTTTGAAAAGACCCTGGTGCTGGAAAGATTGAAGGCACAAAGAGAAGGGGACAACAGAGAATGAGATTGTTGGATGGTATCACTGACTCAATGGACATGAGTTTGAGTCAACTCCAGGAGTTGGTGATGGACAGGGAGGCCTGATATGTTGCAGTCCATAGGGTCACAAAGAGTCGGACATGACTGAACCACTGAACTGAACTGAACTGTGGTTTACCATAAGGGGTATAACAATGCCCTGATCATCAAGCACTTGTTTCCAGTAACTCATAACAGTCGCTCATATGGTTTAAGAAAATGCTATCAGAAGATTCCTACTATCTGAGAGAGAGATTAAATTAATTATTTAGACCCCATGGATACATTCATTAAAATGCACTAAATACTTAGCATGTATTGAGCATAATACTCAGTTCAACAGTATTTGTGAAAGGAATAAAATTGTATTAATAATTAAAAAATCATGTGCTCTGGTTTTTCTCATCTAAGTACCAAGTATAGATAAGATATAGACAGTATAAAGAATTTTAGCATGCTTTTCCATTTAATTGGTAAGTTACAGCTTTATTATGATTCTTTGTGCCTGCCCATGCTTTGAGAGCTGTTACCTTGTGTTATTTCACTACTCAGATTGTATTCAATTGTTTGATCTATTTTTAGATGATTGTGAATGTAAATGGTACATAAAGGAGTGTTATCTTTGGGTTATGAAGATTTCTCTCCTGAGCAGAAATTGCAAGTAGTGCCTGGCACTCACATTTAAAAATCACCTTGATTTGATGGTACTCTTGGGTACAATTTCTAGTCTCCCATTTTGGAGAGCTTTTTCACCATAAATACATTTTAAAACACAAAATGAGGTGATTTGGCCCATTTTTCTATGTATATAATTTAACCTTCAAAGGATTATGGTCTATGGAGCAAACAGGTTAATAGGAAGGTTTTAAAAAGACATTTTTTCATCTGATGGGACATAATTGTACCTACGGAGCTGTTATGGTCCATTGTATAAATCCTTCAAATTCATGGACTATTGGCCCAAAACACAGTAATGGATCCTGCAGAGCATTGAAAATCTATCATGTTAATACTGCTGCAGCATATGCACAGTCTGAAGTTTATTCTCCCATCCACGCCTTAGAGGATTTGTATGTAATTCTCATATTAATAGACATGATTCCTGTACTCCAGACGGAATGGTTTGCCAAGCCCCTTACATGTTAAGTAAAACATCGTCTCAGGATTTGCACTAAAACCAATGATAATAACATATTCCTGTAAAACACTGCCACATCTAACAAAAATATTTGCTTGTTCCGAATTCCCAGAGGAATCACACCACTTCACGTTTCTGAAGCAACAAAGAGCTTTTTTAAAGTTGTTAGTTTACAAATCAGCACCTGAAACCATTGAATTGTATCTAACTGAATGCTAAGCTACAGTCTCTTCAAAACTCCTTTCATTGATGATGGCAAGAACGGTTTTGCTCTAAACATATACGTATATTTCTAGTTTTATAGACTGATGGACTTTTTTGGAAAGCCTAAGATGCTCTCTATCACAGCATCTCAATTCTCTTAATCTTGGTTTCTTCCTCTCTCTGCAGAGCTGTAAAAGTAAAGGCTATTGGCAGCACTGTTTTATGGTCACTCAGAATATAGATCTGTAATGTCAGAGAACTCTTGCTCCTAATCCTTAGCTGCACAGACATAATAGGGACCAAAGGCTGAGGCCAACACAATACGTAATCAAATCTATAAGGAGCATTTCTACAAAGTTTTAGTCTAACTAGAAATGAAAAAAGGAGATGAAATAATGTTTTCTATCTATATTAACAATGTTAACCCATTTTCTAGAAATATATTATTATCATTAGTTTTAGTGTTAAGTATGACAAGCTTTATTTTTTTAAAAAATTATCATGTCAGGGGCTTGGAGAGTATTAGGGTTTTTTTTTTTGTTTTTTTTTCATTATCTTCACTGCTCTCTGTACACTGTATCATGGCCCCAGAGAGCTCTCAAAGAGGTCAGGTGGAGCCCAGGCCTCTTTTTATCAATCAGAATAATACTTTGTTTCATTATCTAGGAATTGTCAAGGCAAAAACAAAGATAATGGCCAAAAGAATGCTACCTCAATGTTGAAAACCTCATGGAGGTTCAGATAATTGAGTTTGTTTGATTGATATTGACTAGTTTCTCCTTATTTTCTCCTGGGAAGAGACAAATTCAGCAGGGAGTTAGTCTTCACAGGTAGACTCTGATCATTTTATATTTTTTATCATCTCATAGGTTTTCCTTACCCAGATTTGTTGGAGGATCCCACAGTCACTGTCGTTCAGCTCCAGGATGGTAAACTCAACATCTATGGCTAATTCTCAATTGTCAAGCATTCAATATATTTCCAGTGAATCTAAATCACTTACTTGTAAATGTCTATTTAAAAAAAAAAAAAGAAGTTTAAAAGTAACGTGTTTAATTCCCTTTCTACTTATACCTGTTTGAAATGGGTTGGCTGTCACATGCAACCAAAAGGTCCCAAAACTCCACTGAGAGTGGCAAAGTACCATCATTTTTCTCTTCAGAAAAATGGAGATATTACCTCTCTATGTGCAGATGACAGTTGTGAATTCAAACCAGAAGCAAGCTCAATAATGTTTACTTGAGAAGTTAAAATGAGATCATTTAAAAAAAAACTAGACAAGATTCATCCTCATTCTCATAAGGAGAACACTTTTGTTAAGTGCTCATACATATGAGTGCTACTATATTGACTTTATTGACCAGGCATGTCTACCTCCTATTTCGTTGGGAAAGTATTTTCTTTCCTTTGAAAAAGTGCCCATATTTCCCCTTTTGTCACCTGAATATAATATACACTGCCCTGTAGTATGAAGGCATATGACTTCTGGTTTCAGTTGATAGGTTCAAGGAAGGACTCTTAATCCAAGTAAGACAAACTGTAGCTCCTTCCTTAGTTACCATCCCCTGGCTACAAACAACTCCAGCAGTAGGTACTTTAAACCAGCTGAACCCATCAGACAATTTCATAGCATTTAGAAAAAGGAAGACATCTACAAAATCAGTTTCTCTCTAGGAATTTAATGCTCTACTATATGCAATTCATGAAAAGTCAACAACCATATTCCCCACTCAAAAAACTAGAAGAATAGCATTAGCTGGTCTGGGAAGAGAAAGAAAAGAATAAACAAGTTTAAAGAAGAATGAAAGTCAGATATAAAGGGAGAATCCTAATGCTTCTTCTGTTCTTGGATATAGTAGTTACTTAGTCCTTGTTTTGTGAAGATCACCATATCCTGAAATTCTTCTTGTTTCTTAAATCAAAAAATTTTTATTACATGCAACCCAAAGTTCTAATGTTATACTTCTTAAGAATAAATTTTAAGTAATAGAAATATGTATTATGTTTTATAATAATCATACAGTTTATTTGCAACAAATGGTGATGGACAGGGAGGCCTGGCGTGCTGCGATTCATGGGGTCACAAAGAGTTAGACACGACTGAGTGACTGAACTGAACTGAACTGAACTGAATGGTTAACTGATTTTTAGAAGTTCATAAAAATATAAACATCTCTTCAAATTTTCAAATGTTTTTATATAATATGCTATACTGAGTTTGATCTTAAATATAGAACAATTCTAAATTCTAAGGTTCAACTAACCACAAAAATGTGGTTTTATATTTTAACTATATTTAACTACACTGTTTGTTTTTGATGTTAATTTTAAGCTTTAATGTAAGCCTCAGAAGCTAAAAAGAGCTTATTGACACAATTAATTTTGGAGATAAATGAGAACCCAGAAGCGTTCCACGGTCTCCATTTTTTCCAAAGGTACAGTGGTAGGTAAATAAAAGGTCACAGTGAGGCAGGGAGTAAAACGAGTTGATCATGAGGTACATCAATAAGCTCCAAAGAAGACATCCAGCTGGCCAGTAGGCACATGAAAAGATGCTCAACATGATTTATTACTAGAGAAATGCAAGTCAAAACCACAATGTGGTATTACCTCACTCAGGTCAGAATGGCTATCATCAAAGAGTCTACAGATAATAAATTCTGGAGAGGGTGCAAAGGAAGAGGAACCCTTCCACACAGTTGGTAGGAATGCAAATTGGCACAGCCATTATGGAGAACAGTATGGAGGTTCCCTTAAAAAGCTAAAAATAGAGCTTTTATGATCCAACAATCCCCTGGGTATATACATCCAGAAAAGATGAAACTCTAAAAAAGATGCATGCATGCCAATGTTCATAGCAGCACTATTTACTACAGTTAAGACATGGAAATAACCCAAGAGTTCATCAATAAATGAGTGATTTAAGAAGATATGCGCTATATATATATATATATATGTATATATATTGCTATTTGTGGTAACATGGATGGACCTAGAGAATATCATACTAAGTGAAGTCAGTGAAAGATGAATATTATATGATATCACTTATATGTAAGATCTAAAAAATAATACAAATGAATTTGCATACAAAACAGAAATAGGCTCACAGACAGAAAACAAACTTATGATTACCAAAGAGGAAATGGAAGATGGAGGGATAAATTAGAAGTATGGAATTAACAGATACAAACTACTATACATAAAATAGATAAGCAAAAGGATTACACAGTGAATTATATTCGATAATTTGTAATAACCTATAATGGAAAATAATCTGAAATATATATAGAGAGAGAGTGAGTCAGACACAACTGAGCAACTAAACAACAACAGCAATATTGTTATGGGAATAAGTGAAAATCAGGGCAGAGTTTTGAAGTAACTTGTAACAACAATAATCAAATACATAAAAACAATGATAATCTGAATATTAAGTCACAGATTGGGTTTTTTCAAAGCAGAAGCTGAAATATTTTAAATGTAATATTTGTCTTAGGAACAAAACCTGTGAAGATAAGAAAATCAGATGAAATAAACAGAAGTAGACAGAGACAAGTCAAATTGCAGGTAAGAACCTTGACCAACTCTTATGCATTGAGTTATGTCTATGCCCCTCCTTCCAAAAAGAAATTGAAGTTCTAACTCCCGATAACTGAATGTGACCCTGTTTGGAAATGGGCCCTTTGCAGATGTAATCAATTAAGTTAAAATGAGGTCACACTGGAGTAAAATCGTTTCTCTCTCTCTCTTTATTAAAATAAATAGTTCTTTTATTAGCCCCAGAAAACCAAGGCATTTTCATTTTTGTTTTATGTTTTGATTTTGGGCCACAAATCATGTGTGATCTTAGCTTCCTAACCAGGGATCAAACCAGTACCCACAGCATTGGAAGGCAAAGTCTTAACCGCTGGGCTGCCAGGAGAGTCCCCAAGAGTATAATGATTTCTTAAGCCAAATGAATGTTGTCCTTTTAAGAAAAAAGCCATGTAAAGACACAGAGACACAAGGAGGATGGCATGTAAAGACAGAAGACTGAACTATGAATTTATTAGCCAAGGAATGCCTGAAGCTATCAGAAGGTGGGAGAGAGGCATGGAAAAGATTATTCCAAGAACCCTTAGAAAAAAACAACCCTACCACCATCCTGATTTTGGATTTCTAGCCTCCAGCACTGAGACATAGTTTCCTGTTGTTTAAAGCAGTCCTAGGAAACTTAGCAGCAGCATCAGCAGGAAACATATACCAACTGAGTATGAGGCTATGGAGCAAAAATTGCCCATTAGTGTCTTATGTTGAGCTGAAATGGTCATGCTTTATACCTTGACCTTGCTCAGTCAGCAGCTATAGGTTGTCCTTGGAATGGAATGATCTTGGGGAGCACAGCTGGGGTAGACCCTGAAGGACCTGATTGCTGGATATCAATATATCTAAATATCTACATATATCTTAACATGAAAGCCATTCTCCCAAATTCATAAACAATAATAAAACCCAACATTAAAATAGGAAAAGGACATAGAAAATTAATAATGAGATAATTTATTCTTTTTCTTTTATTGTTACCAGGATGTTTTGTCTCCTAATTTAGCCTCAATATTATACCATCAGTAGCCTCAAAGTTTGCAATCTATGCTACTTCTCTGACATTGTTTCGATATTTTCACTAGAAAAATGGGAAACTGCTATGACTCTTCATTCTGAGGTAGTGTTGTGACTGCCCGTCTAGTAATATTTTGTTGTTGTTCAGTTACTAAGTTGTGTCTCTTTGCAACCCCATGAACTGCAGTATGCCAGACTTTCCTCCCCTTCACCATCTCCCAGACTTTGGTCAAACTCATGTCCATTGAGTTGGTGATGCCATCCAACCATCTCATCCTCTGTCGCCCCCTCTCCTTCTGCCCTCATCTTTCCCAGCATCAGGGTCTTTTCCAATGAGTCGGCTCTTCACATCTTGTGGCCAAAGTATTGGAGCTTCAGCTTCAACATCAGACATTCCAATGAATATTCAGGGTTGATTTCCTTTAGGATTAACTAGTTTTATCCCCTTGCTGTCCAAAGGATTCTCGAGTCTTTTCCAGTGTTTAGTTCTGAATTAATATTTAGACTTGCCACATATAGTAAGTGTAAGAGCAGGCATTTACTTGCATATCTTACTTCACATAATTGTGACCGTATATGCAAGTCTAAGGGCTACCCTGATAGCTCAGTTGGTAAAGAATCCTCCTGCAATGCAGGAGACCCCGGTTCAATTCCTGGGTTGGGAAGATCCTCTGGAGAAGGATAGGCTACCCACTCCAGTATTCTTGGGTTTCCCTTGTGGCTCAGCTGGTAAAGAATCCACCTGCAATGCTGGAGACCTGGGTTCAATCCCTGGGTTGGGAAGATCCCCTGGAGAAGGGAAAGGCTACCTACTCCAGTATTCTGGCCTGGAGAATTCCATGGACTGTATAGTCCATGGAGTCATAAAGAGTTGGACATGACTGAGCAAATAGGAAAAGGAGTATGTCAAGGCTGTATATTGTCACCCTGCTTATTTAACTTATATGCAGAGTACATCATGAGAAACGCTGGGCTGGAAGAAGCACAAGCTGAAATCAAGATTGCCGGGAGAAATATCAATAACCTCAGGTATTCAGATGACACCACCCTTATGGCAGAAAGTGAAGAGGAACTAAAAAGCCTCTTGATGAGAGTGAAAAAGTTGGCTTAAAGCTCAACATTCAGAAAATGAAGATCATGGCATCTGGTCCCATCACTTCATGGGAAATAGATGGGGAAACAGTGGAAACAGTGTCAGACTTTATTTTTCTGGGCTCCAAAATCACTGCAGATGGTGACTGCAGCCGTGAAATGAAAAGACGGTTACTCCTTGGAAGGAAAGTTATGACCAACCTAGATAGCATATTAAAAAGCAGAGATATTACTTTGCCAACAAAGGTCCATCTAGTCAAGGCTATGGTTTTTCCAGTGGTCAAGTATGGATGTGAGAGTTGGAGTGTGAAGAAAGCTGAGCACCGAAGAATTGATGCTTTTGAACTGTGGTGTTGGAGAAGACTCTTGAGAGTCCCTTGGACTGCAAGGAGATCCAACCGTCCATCTTAAAGGAGACCAGTCCTGGGTGTTCATTGGAAGGATTTATGCTGAAGCTGAAACTCCAATACTTTGGCCACCTCATGTGAAGAGTTGACTCATTGGAAAAGACCCTGACGCTGGGAGGGAGGAGAAGGGGGCGACAGAGAATGAGCTGGCTGGATGCCATCACCGGCTCGATGGACAGGAGTTTGAGTGAACTCCGGGAGTTGGTGTTGGACAGGGAGGACTGGCATGCTGTGATTCATGGGGTCGCAAAGAGTCTGACACGACTGAGCGACTGAAATGACTGACTGAACTGACTGAGCGACTTTCACTTTCATGCAAGTCTAAATGTCAGGAGCAGAAAATCTTAATTCAGGATCGGAAAGCACTTTGAGGTAATTCCCTGGCCGTCCAGTAGTCAGGACTCTGAGCTTCCACTGCAGGAGCACAAATTCAGTCTCTGGTCACTGAACTAAGATTGCACAAGGTGCATGGCACTGCCAAAAAAAAAAGCACTTTTAAGTGCCAGATAACTTGGAGCTATCCAGTTAATTTCTTAAACATTTCCTTCCACTTTGAAATTTTAACTTTGGACTAGTACTGAATAAAATGTGTCACCTAGACTGCAGTAGACCAGTGAAACTGCTAATAGCAAAAGACCTCCTTGATTATGGCTTCCCTGATGGCTCAGATGGTAAAGAATCTACCTGCAATGCAGGAGACCTGGGTTCAATGCCTGGGTCAGAAAAATCCCCTGGAGAAGGAAATGGCAACCCACACCAGTATTCTTGCCTGGAGAGTTCTATGGACAGAGGAGACCATCAGGCTACAGTCCACGTGATTGCAGAGTCGGACACGACTGTGTGACTAACAGTTTCTTTCCCTTCCTATGGGCCAATGTACATTCAGACACATAAAGTGGGAGAACTGTGAAGAGTTCTTCAGACTTTGGACTGGTTTTCTTGGCTTATAGGCTTTGTTTTTGGTGTCCTCACACACAGAAGCCAGCAAGGTACTTCTTACCTGGACAGAATGCAGTTCCCCTTTCAACTGCTTCAATAAGACAGCTGTGCCTGAAACATGGCCCCGCCGTGGAGCCCAGAAGCTGAGCCTGTAGGAGTCCCTCCTGTCTCTTCCCAGACTGTGACTGTTGATCTCCTTAGCCTAACGCCCAGCTCTGAATTGTCTTCAGGATGTCATTTTCCCACTGACTGCAAGGAGCTTATGTGCTGTTACTTATTTGGCAATAAGGTCGTAAGCACATTTTGCCTGTCAAGCATATGCATGATCAGAAAGGTGTGCCCCCTGCTCATTTACGTTCATGCTGTAAATCTGCTTTCTGGCCTTCCAGCTGATCTCATCAGGAGTAAACCTGGAGCAGCACTTCCAGACAGTTATATTGAGATTGTAACCCCATGTGCCATGCTGGCCTTTTCTTTTGGTGAATCAGGGCATAAGTACTTCCCTAGAAGATTTAAATAGACAGTTACTGAGATCAACAAGATCTTTTGCAAGATGTCCAGAAGTGGCCCAGTTGGAATATTTTAAATGCACTGTTTTCATTGGCCTTGTATGAGTCGGCTGTTGTTTTTTTTTTTACCTCCTTGGTATCAGTGAAAAAGAATTCTTCCTAAAAGGGAAAATATTGTTAGTTTGGTGGCAAATCTCCTTCACAGTGGCACCTGAGCCCCAATGTCTGTTCTTGTATGACGTGCCTTTAGGAGTTCAGACCTTGTTGTCTGTGATAACTAGGATTAGAATCCTTTTTGCTTTTTGTGGTGGCTTTGTACAGTGTCAATTTAGTTAAGTTGAAATTTTGTTTCCCACAACTGCCTTTCCTGATTATGGTGGGTTAGGATGAGTTGCAAGAGAAATTGACCTGCAAGATCTGGGAGCTAGAAGTAAAAGGGCAACTATTTCTCCACTCTGAAGGTCTATACAGGCACTGAGGCAGTTCGCTGTCCTGATCTGCTGAAGTACTGTGTTGGTGTGGAGCAATAGCTGGGCTGGAAGCTCTTCAAGTTCCTACAGAATCTCCTTTCTCAGCATCTCTGAATCCTGGATAGGCTTCCCTGGTGGCTCAGACAGTAAAGAATCTCCTGCAATGCAGGAGATGCAGGTTTGATCCTGGGGTCAGGAAGATCCTCTGCAGGAGGAAATGGAAACCCACTACAGTATTCTTGTCTGGACAATCCCATGGACAGAGGAGCCAAGTGGGCTACAGTCCATGGGGTCGCAGAGTCGGACATGCATGACTGAGTGACTGAGCACATGTGAATCCTGGACCATGTGCACAGGCAGCTCCCTGGTAAAGAGCGCTAGCCTCTCTTGCAGGTGATCTGTATCACTGAAGCTGGAGACAGTGAGGGACAGATGTGAGTTCCAGTGTATCCTTCCTCTCCTACTTCTGGTCCATCATTTACCCCCAACTGTCTGCCCTGCTGAGACCATGCCCAGTACCAGATGCAAGAGCAACAGCCTTGCATAGATGATTTAACCTGTGCCCAAAGTGCACAAAATTAAATCTCTATAACAAATTCTTCATTCTATATCACTCATTGTGTGTTTGTGTTTCTGGACAATCTGTAACTGATACACTTTGGTTGAGTGTATCGGCCATTCTGTGCATAACCAGAAGGGCAAACATTTTCCTCTTTCCTCATTCAGTGGATCAACATGTGGCTTGTTTTTCCCCTTGACTGGGAAGATGGTAAGATTTTAATCCCTAAGTGCTCTTGTCCCTCTGCACTTTTTGTGCTTCTGGTTAAGTAGAGACAGTAACTATCAGTCCCTTGGTGAATAAAATGCCAAACCACACACGACACCCACTTTGCACTCCCTATTAAAATTTTACAGGTCAAAAACCCAAAACCCACTTAATAAAAATTGTTCTTCATCATAAGTGACAAGAGAAAACAGGTCAATCTATGGAATAATAGTGCAGTAATTAGAAACTTTGTAGTTGATAAAGTGTGACTGCTAATCAATGTTTGGCTAATTAATCAATATTTTAATCATTAGACCTTTTAAATTTGTTTTAATGAGCATTTCCTCTAATTCCCCTGATCCCATTGCTTCCAGTGCTTCTGTTATCACTGTGAAAGAACAAAGCTAGAATTTGTCTGTTTAGGGTCCAGCATTTCTTAAGACTGTAGAGTAATTCACCTCGTGTATGTATAGATACCCAAGAATGTCCAGATTTTGGTGACTAAACAAGAAAAATATAAAGGCATCACATTATGTTGGATCATTTGCTTAATGGCAAAAACGTAATTTAGAACATCAAATTAAAACCATCATAAACTTGGCTTGCACAGAAGTGTTTAGAAACTTGTGTTCCTTTCCTTACTGTTAGGATTGGACAGTGTGCATGAAATCTTACAGTCTCCTGTTCCAAGTTCAAATTTTCTTTGATGCTGCGTCATGAACTTCCACTGACCTGCATGGCCATTGTGTTGTCTTCCTCTTCCTTCTTTTCCCCCTTCTTTCTCTTTTGCACCTGCACTTCCTCTCCCTCCTCTAGTCCATCAGCCCTCCCCATCCACAGCCTTTACTCTGCCCAGAATACAAACACATCATATTGGAGAGTTATGAGAGCAATATAAACAAGGGCAGAATGCATTCCCTCTCCTGCCTAAAGGCTAGACTACCAGTGAGGTTCAGAGAGGCTGAGAATTGTGTCCACATGACATGCAGTCTAAAAGAGAGCCCTAGTCACCTAAGAGTTCCTTTTATACATTCAATGTTAATCTTCAAATTAACTTGGAAAGAGGCCTTTTCGACAAGTTAGACAGGTAAAATCTTTCATTTCCCTGCAGTCTTGGTGTAGCAGCTACCAATTTCCATCATATTTCCCTTCAATCTGTATCACTAAACACGAAGACATAAGTAAAAGAAATATCAAGAAGTACTCTTGCATGTGCCTTTAGAACTCTCTTAGGAAAACACCATAGGGACACAGCAGCTCAGGCTGGGCACCTGTGAGCATATGGGTCACAGCACTGCAGGTCTTCCCAAATGATGTGTCACACCATGTTAGCACATGTGGTGTGTGACACGGACAGAGCCGGGTATCACTGTGGCTGTACAGGCCTCAGGCTCCGGAACACAAAATAGTAAACAGTACACCATCCGCGACTAAGATGACAAAAGTCTTGGCTACATGAAAGTATTTTTTGATATACTGATTATTCTAGAAATTCAGGCACTTTGTAAATTATGACAGTCAATAGTGAAAAATTAATTAAATATGTGATGAGAAGTATCACTAGTTTGCACTGGAATTTTGGTAACAATTTATGTGATCATTAGGAGAGCCGGTTGCAATATTTCAATTCTCTCCTTTCAAGCATGTGGTAGGATTACTGGTGCTCAGTCATTCAGTTGTGTCTGACTCTGAGACCCTGTGGACTGAGACCCTGCCAGGCTCCTCTGCCCATGGGACTTCCCAGGTAACAGTACCAAATGGGTTGCCATTCCCTTCTCCAGGGGATCTTCCTGAGCCATGGATCAAACGCACATCTCCTGTGTCTCCTGCATTGCAGGCGAATTTTTTACCCACCTAAGCCACTGGGACACTACCCACTGCCTCTGAAGTTAGATGTAGATTGTTGATTTGCCTCAACCAGAAATATATGTCTCTTCTTGGAAGAAGAGTTAAAAACCACTGGGTGACTCTTCATCTTCCCTTGGCTTTGTCAAAGAGATTGTGGAAGGTGAACCCTCTGACAGTCTGGACCCCTGCTTGGCTACAAGGAGCACAGGGCCACAGCAGACGTGCAGCATCACAGAATCCACCTGAGTTGTTCTAAGCCATCCTAACTGATAGGGCCTGATTTTGGATGGGTTTAGGTTATTTGGTATTGTGTACAACATCCTTCTTTTTAAAATCACTTACAGCCCTCTGCAGTGTCATGTGAACAGTATATTCTTCTCACATACAGATATAACACAAACCGAAAAACCAGTATCTTGTGTCTGACTTAGGGCAACCAATCTCATTATTAATGACAATACCGCATAGAATCTGTTTCATATTAGAAGCATGGTGTTCTCTTGAATAACTTTATCCCCTCTTATTTTAGCTACAAACCCTAAGTGACCTCTTTTACTTTGCTTCTTAGTTCCCAAAGTTCAATATAGCTGATCTGTCACCAGTGAAAAAATTCATGGAGGTGGTTATAAAATGCATACAGCTATGATAGGATTTATTTAGATTTTCTGAGTAAGGAATTAACTGCTATTTTCAGGGACAAAAGAAAAACCCTATAAGGTCATCTTTGTAATAAATTTTCCTTTATATTACCTATGAAAAAGCAAAAACACTACATTCAAAAAAAGAAGGCTTGAAACTGATATCTAGTATTCTTATTTTGATCATCTCAACCATACCATGTGTCTTAAATTAATTAGTTGGCATTACATTTTGGATCTTACTTACTGAGTGAGATTCTCTGATAGGGAAGTCCAGGAATCCTAGAGGTAAGCCATTAAGTTCCTGAACCACCAGACAGTAACAGATTTTGGGTTCTAGGGGGTCAAAAAATAACACCACTGTTCCCAACCCGAGATCAGAACCAATTTACAGAGAATGATACAGGAGTCAAGCAGTTAGAGATCAAAATGTCAGCTTTATTACTGATAAAAGCAATCGTGAAGGACATAGCTTAGATAAGTCCTAATAGTCCTGCTAAGGTTCCTCTGAATTGAAGTCACCCCATTCGCATTACCACCAAACAGACAACAAACAAAACCCCTGCCGTCTGCAGAGGTGGAACACAGCCGGCTTGATCAACTTTATCACACAGCTGTCAGCAGGTGTAAATCCACCCTCTCTGTAGGCCGTGGGATTCCAGAGAGAAAAGCGAAGGGACAGAGTGTGGCAGGCAAGTCCACTTCATACTTGCAAACCAAATAAGTTGTTCCTCTTTTCTGGGGAGAGAGAGCATAAGGCCTGGTGAGTGAGACGCTGGGCAGCGTTTCTCATCCTCGGCACTGTTGATATTTTGGACTGGATAATTCTCCATTATAGGGGACTGTCCTATGCATTGTAGGATTGACACATTATATACCAGGAGCACAAGCATTAGATGTGACAGTCCAAATTTACCCAAATATTATCTGAGATGGGGATGGGAGTGTGAAACTACTCCTATTAAGAACCATAGTTTAGAGACTTCTTTTACTTGGAAATGGGAAGGAAAAACAGATTAAATGTTCCTTATTACTGAAAACTAGCAATTCAGTGCATTTCACCATTAGATTTTAAACTCCCTGACTACTTCTTTGAAAATAAAGCCTAGAAAAGTGTCTTTCAAGTAGGCGATAATAGTGCAAAACATTCTAACTAATGATAATTCAGACATGACCAGAAGAAAAAATGTTACTTGCTAATAAGAGGAAAGTTATCTTTCTACTGATTATAAAATAAAAAAAATTCATATATGTGGTATTAATGAAAATTAGCAGATGAAGATAAAGAGGCAATAAAGTGGAAATGAGGAATATGACCAAATTAATCCACCCAGTATTTATATGTTCCCTCTCTTGTACACAGCATTCATCTCAGTGTTTAGGGGATTATAAACTGTACCCGTACTCTATCATCTAAACTCTGTCTTCCCCGTTGTGAAAAATATGGGCATTCTGACACAAACCTATAAAAAGTTCAATATCAATATCAGGTAGGGTGTGAATCAGTGCAGTTCATTGTTCTCCTTTTGCCTTTTAGAATCTATCTTTTGGTTCCCTAAAGTGAAGAAAGTCTTGGCTGCTTTTGTTTTCAGTCTGTAAGCTTGATATCCCCTCCCTCAGAGATTTTTCATCTGGATTAGATACTTTTCATATATTCAAGTAAATCCATTTTCCATGTAGCTACAGACACTGTGAAGTAAGCTATCAAAAAAGAAAAAAATATGGTCCTGACTTTGGCTAGCTAAGGTTGTGGAATAAGATAAGAAACCACGAATAAGCGAATCAAGTGAGAATAATGATTAGAGTGTGGGCTAGGCATGGACATGTGGCCAGAAGCCGAAGTCACTGAAAGAAAAAATGCAACCTTGGGACAGAAAATGCTTGCACAAAGTGAAGAAGAACCCTGTGGCTAATGGTGTCCAGCTTTTTGTTGTCATATATTCCTTCAAAGATCAGATAAATGCTAGATACTCTGTTCCCAAAGAAATGCACACAAGTACACAAACATGGAATTTTTTCTACAGTTTCAGTGCATCTTCACAGATTATTCCACTGAGATAAAGCAAGGCTATTGGGCTGAAGTCTGAGTAGCCAGGGTAACTAACTGGACAAAGGAATTCTCTGCAGTTGCTACCTAGGATAATGCCTTAAATGAAACAATAGCATCAAAATAGTGCAGGCAGTTATCTAGATAATTTGGATTCAGAAATCTTTTTGAACTAAAGCATATTTTTGACCACAATTATATTTTAATTGTTTTTATTGATCAAATTCATAAGTCTTCAATTCATATTGTCTGTGGATATAGCGCTGATCTAAATAAATACATATCTTAATAATCTCCTTTTCCAGTTTATACCACATCACTGACCACTTAATTATAAAATTTTAAGCTCTGATGTAGAAGAGAGAACAGATTTGCTAGGCCATAGCGAACTTTAAGATAGCCCTTAAAATTTTTTTTTTTAATGCTGATATATGCTGTGCCCTTAGAACATAAGTTAAGCTGTCTACATTTGTTTCATCAGTTTTTTTATGTGTGTTTCTTTGGATATTCTCCCTTGGTTTTCTATTTGGTAAAATCATATTCAGTTTCCCTACTTCCAGATATAAAAGCTCATGATTACATTGCTCTTTACCTTTGGTGCTGGCGACAGAAAACATAAATGAAATCTATAAGGTATCACCCTAAAATCTCACTTGACCTCTGTCCACCACAGTCTCAACTTAGCCCTTTGGTAAGCTTTAGTAAGAGCTAATACATACTGAATGTCTGGGGGTTCCCTGGTGGCTCAGTATTAAAGAATCTGCCTGCAATGCAGGAGACATGGGCTTGATACTTGAGTTGTGAAGATCCCCTGGGAAATGGCAACCCACTCCAGTATTCTTGCCTAGGGGGGAAAAAAAGTTTAGGGCTGATTTGTGTGAATTATACTTGAAGATATCCATAATATCAATGTCTTGTTTAAGGGAAAAAAGAGTGTCTATTGCATGTCAGGCACTGTCCTAAGTACCTTATATAAACTATCTCACTTAATTTGCAATAAATACTACAAAGTGCCTAGTTTAATCATTGCTCCTAGTCCCTCAATTAAGGAATCTGAGGCCTAAAAGATTAAATGACTTTGATCACAACTACTAAAAGTGATGAGACTCTAGACTCTTAGCCTCTTAGTCTCTGAGTCTCTGAGTCTTGAGTCTTGAGACTAAGAGAGTCTCTTGGACTGCAAAGAGATTCAATCAGTCAATCCTAAAGGAAATCAGTCCTGAATATTCATTGGAAGGACTGATGCTGAAGCTGAAACTCCAATACTTTGACCACCTGATGCACAGAACTGACTCATTGGAAAAGACCCTGATGCTGGGAAAGATTGAAGGCGGAAGGAGAAGGGGACAACAGAGGATGAGATGGTTGGATGGCATCACTGACTCAATGGTCATAAGTCTGAGTAAGCTCCAGGAGTTGGTGATGGACAGGGAAGCCTGGCATGTTGCAGTCCTTGGGATCATGAAGAATCAGACATGACTGAGCAACTGAACTGACTAAAAGTGACAGAGCAGAAATGTAAATTCAGGCCTTTGATTCTCCAAGCATTTTTCACCTCTCCATTATACTACACATATGCACAATTATTTGTTCAGTTCTTTAACAGCCATTGTTTTTACCATCTGTATCCATATGTATGCCTTTTCAGGATATACTCTCTGTATGTAATTCAGAAACAATGCTAATTTTAATATTTTGTTAGCTGATCAAAGGAGAGATGATTGCTTTCACCCTTCAGGGCATAATGCATTCCGTGCACAATCCCTAAACAGAGGTGTACGCCCTGCTGCATTTTAAGCATTTAGAAAATTTTTGTTTAACTTGTTCTTGAAGTCTGTTTCATCTATTTTCAAATTTCTTTCCTTCTGTATGTCTGAAAAATTCTGCTATACATACATCTTTATTTAATGCCTTCACTTTTCTCTTCCCTTAATTTTTCTTCTCATATATTGTAAGAGAAAGAAACTTAGTCAAGTGAAGAGAGCACTTTCAGGGGGTTCAGAAGGCTGAGATTTTATTCTTGACTCTGCTACTGACCTGTTATATGCCCTTGGGTTTAACCTCACTGCACCGGACTTAGCGAAGAGGTGTTTCAGCTTCTCTCCTAACATGCACTCAATGGGCCAAATCCTCCAAATGAGCCAATTGCACTCTGGGATTAAGTTAAGCCATTTGGAGGGGCATTAACCCTTTCTGGTCAATGAATTTTTTATGCACGAGTAGCATAACTAACTAAACAGAGCCTACTGTCCTTCATTATGCACTCCTCCTCCCCCAGTTACCCAACTTACACATAAAATGTCACACTCAGTCAATAACCAAGCAATACTTGGGAGAAGTGCTGAGCAGTGGGAAAAAAAGGAACAGCAAGTAAATGAAACGACCCTCAACAAACAGGTGAACAAACTGTAGAAATCAACGACATGAAAATGGACCGCTTTCCCCTCCTCAGTGAATTTAGTAGTTGCCTGTTTGTCTCTCCTCCTTTTTACTGGCTGCAGCATTCCAGGAGTAAACGTGCCATAGAACAGCCCTGCATGGCCACTGCGCTGCCTGGAAAGGAGCCTATTCATTAAGTTCCGGGATGGCATCCATTGCCCTCTGGATCAAAGATAAACTCCTGACTGTTGTCTTCAAAGCTCTCCATTAGCAGGACTCACTCCACTTATCTGTTCTAATCTCAAGCCTGTAAGTGACATTCTCTCTATAGTAGATTCACAGTGAGTTCTTACACTATTGCCTCCAGCCCTTCTCCTGAAACTTTCCACATACACATCCCTGCCTCCTGCCTTTCAATTACACTGGAAGCACAAGATCTGCCTCCTCCCAAGTTTCCCATGATCAGTTCTTCCAGAAAAACCCTCAGTGAAGCTGGCGCTCTTGAGAGATAAATGTATTTTTCCTTATCATGGAGCTGGGGACGTGATTCTCTCCTATTAAATTTGCATGCTGCTTGAGTACTGTGGTCTTTTTTTTTTTAATTGATAAATTAGATGTCCAGTCCCTGGACAGGAAATTTGTTGATAGGGTAAAAAATGGTGGTGGTTTAGTCACTAAGTCATGTCCGACTCTTGCGAACCCATGGTCTGTAGCCCTCCAGGCTCCTCTGTCCATAGAATTTTCTAGGCAAGCATACTGGAGTGGGCTGCTATTTCCTTCTCCAGGGGATCTTCCTGGGCCAGGGATGAAACTCGAGTCTTCTGCATTGCAGGTGGATTCTTTACAGACTGAGGCACTGGGCAACTCTCTTGAATACTGGGGTCCTTTTAAAATGATAATTTATATGTCCTGTCCCTGGACAGGAAATTTATTAACAGGGTAAAAAATGAGAAGAACACATTTCATAATCTGAGGATACAGCAAGGTATTGCATATATATCATGAACATACTTTTTCAGTTTGTATGGTAGGTTGTACTTTCATATCTAGTTACATATTATGTATGGGTCTCTGTCACAAAATAAAGAGGGAAATATCTTCAAATAAAAGCAAAGGGATTAGAAAGAGGGAATTATTGTTTTGTTTTTCTGTTAAACAAGTCATTTAAAATCTGGAAGTAAAAGCTGTGAGTTATGAATGAACAGATGTTTAAAAATTTGTTATTCCAATTTTTATAGTACATCCAGATAAAACTTGAATAAATACGTAGTTGTGCAGCCTTGTATAAATTACCTAATGTCTTTGAGCCTTCATTTTTTCAGTGCAATAGGATAACTTCATCTAATTCCAATGGTTGAAGGAGAATTAAACTAAATCATACAACACTATGCTTGGCACATGTTATGAACTCAAAAAGTACAAGTTTTCTGGCTCTCTCCCATCTTTAGTTTCTTCATGTGTTACCACACTTTTAATCCTTGAATGGAAGAATAGGACGGAAACAAATATAGAAAATATAAAATTAAACCTCCAAGAGTGATTAAAAGTTGACAGATAAAAGCTATAATTTAATGGAATCTTCTAGCTGATGGCCTAGATGCAGCCCACTAAGATATTTAAAAAGATACAGGAAAGTTAGAAAACTCATATCAATCCTAAAAACTGTGGCTGATCATCATCTTGTTGCCAGAATCTGGATAAAATGTCCAATAGCATTAAAGATGAAATTTTACTGAAACAAACAACTGATAATGCTTTCTTGGTGTAATTTAGAAAAGAAGCAATCCTGTTTTCTTGAAAGTTGTCAGGAACACCTTTCATCTCTCTCAGACTCTATTTCCTGGTTCAGAAACACAAGGTCAATGCCAACCAAAGCAACTAGAAAGATGGTTTTGTTTTGTTTTTAAGCAGCTAGAATTCTGGTAGACTATCCTGGCAGCTATAGAATCTGCAATAAAATGCCAGAAGGGAAAAAATAAACATAGGGCTAGAATGGGCCTTGAAAACATGATACATACTAAGGATTATAATTTAATATGTGCTCCATCTGTCCAGAGTGTTGGGCGACAAGAGTGTAAGGGTTCAGGTCAGGTCACTATAACCTCCACTAACTGAATGTATTGCAGATAGTAGAAGTTGTGATGGAAGTCATGCACTTCAGTGTACTGACTATGTCTAGATCTGAGGATGGGAGAGTACTTGAGTTGATAGACTTGGGGAAAAGGGTAATAAATCAGTGCAGTGTCTCATGATAAACACTGAATTTTGATAGGTCACTCAAGTGGTAAAGAATCTGTCTGCCAGTGCTGGAAACACAGGAAACATGGGTTTGATCCCTGGGTTGGGAAGATCCTCTGAAGAGGAAATGGCAACCCACTTTATTTCGCCTGGGAAATCCCATGGACAGAGTAGCCTGGTGGGCTACAGTCTATGGGGTCTCAAAGAGTCAGACACAACTGAGGACTGGGAACACATGCACTGCTCAGTTGAGGATGAATAAACAGAAAATAACAGTTGAGGGGAGTAAAGAGGAAAGGAGTTTGAAGGATAGCAAGCCAGATCCAGAGAAAACCTAAGAGTAATTTATCCAGATCCACTGCAGATGGTGATTGCAGCCATGAAATTAAAAGAAGCTTACTCCTTGTAAGGAAAGTTATGACTAACCTAGATAGCATATTCAAAAGCAGGGACATTACTTTGCCAACAAAAGTCCATCTAGTCAAGGCTATGGTTTTTCCAGTAGTCGTGGATGGATGTGAGAGTTGGACTGTGAAGAAAGGCTGAGCACCGAAGAATTGATGCTTTTGAACTGTGGTGTTGGAGAAGACTCTTGAGAGTCCCTTGGACTGCAAGGAGATCCAACCAGTCCATCCTAAAGGAGACCAGTCCTGGGTGTTCATTGGAAGGACTGATGCTGAGGCTGAAACTCCAGTACTTTGGCCACCTCATGCAAAGAGTTGACTCATTGGAAAAGACTCTGATGCTGGGAGATATTGGGGGCAGGAAGAGAAGGGGATGACAGAGGATGAGATGGCTGGATGGCATCACCGACTCAATGCACATGAGTTTGGGTGAACTCTGGGAGTTGGTGATAGACAGGGAGGCCTGGTGTGCTGCGATTCATGGGGTGGCAAAGAGTTGGACAGACTGAGCAACTGAACTGAACTGAACTGAACTGAAGGTAATTTTATGAAACTGTTTGATATCTTCAGTTAAGGTCAGAAATGGCATCTCATGTCCTTGGGATTAAAGACGATATATAACAACTAATATAATATATATATTATATTATATATACCAGCAATATATACCAACAATATATATATTGTATATTGGAAATACCAATATACAATAAAACTTGTGTTTTAATACCATTGGTATTAACTCTCCATTGGCAGGACTTGCTGCTGCAGCTGCTTAGTTGCTTGTCATGTCCGACTCTGTGCAACCCCATGAACAGTAGCCCACTAGGGTCTTTTGTCCATGAGGATTCTCCAGGAAAGAATACCAGAGTGGTTTGCCATGCTCTCCTTCAGGGGATCTTCCCAACTCAAGGATTGAACCCAGGTCTTCTGCACTGCAGGCAGACTCTTTACCATCTGAGCCACCAGGGAAGCCTCACTAACCAAACAATAATCATTAGACCCATTATGAAATAGGAACCAAAACCCACAAGCAGAGTTGAGGATGAGAAAGAAAACATTGTGGAGGGAAATGTAAAGGAAGTTGGATATCATAAGAAATCATAGCAATACTGGAAAATACCTTTAAAGAGCTCATTTAAGCCATAGCAATATTTTGTAATCTACAGAGATGATTAAGTTTCAGATGGTGATTTTATTCATTCACTCATTAAGCAAATGTTTATTAAGTGCTTACTCTGCCAGACATTGTGCAAACAGTGAACAACAGAGTTTGGGTCTCTAATCTTAAGATTAATTTTAAGATTAATCTAATATTTAATCATATATGGCATAAGGAATTCAGAAAAAAATCCAAAAGAGCTGATATTGATAAATGCTAGGAGAATTAGAGTAAATTGTGTAATAGAAAGTAAATGGTAACCACTTTAAGGATTGGATGGTCAAGGGAGTTCTTTCCAAGAAAATCACATGAAACTGAGACACAAATGGCAAGGAGCCAGCCTTTCAGAGAGAAGTGGGGAATTCTAAGAAAAAATATTAGTGCCAAAACCCTTATGGTAGAAACAAGCTCATTGTGTTCAGAGGGTGGGAAGAAGGCTAGTATGGCTACCCCCATGGAGTCACAAAGAGTCAGACATGACTGAGCAAATAAGCATGATGGCTGAATCTTAGTGGACAAAGAGATTGTGTTAAAATATGATTAGGTATGAAATCAGAACACGTACAGTTTTGTAAATCAAGGAAAGTAACTTAGATATCATTCTAAGTATATTGAAAGCCATGGGAGGTTTTAAATGAGCAAATTTATCTATGAGTTGGCTTGAGTACCCAGAAAGCTGAATCTGAGACAAAGCTTAAATGTGCGTACTTCTGGGGAGAATTTGATCCCAAAGAGCAACTAGGAAGAAGATGGGGGTAATTAAAAGAATGAAGGAGAGCCAATATAATAATGCATTAGTACAGTAGCCAAAACTAGGGATCACTGCTTACTAAATGCAAGAGAGAATCTGACAAACCATATGGAATGTAACTTTGAACTTTCTTTCCCATTTCTCACTGGTTAAATTTATGCCCCACCAGATACTAATATATAGCTATATGTATGCAAATAGAACCTATATATTTAATTTAACCTCTCAGATAAGAAAAACTAATAAAATATACTTTAATAAATTATTAAATTTTGAAATTGGAGAGGAAAAATTATAAACTTATAAACTTAAAAATTAGCAAAACTTATCCACTTGGACATTTTAAAACATTATCAATACCATATAACTAGTTAAACAAGAAATTACTAACACAATAACAGAACAGTTTATAAAATAAAATATTTAGGTGTGTAAAGTTGTCAAATGAAGCTAAAACTTGAACACAAAGAAATTCCAAGTGCTAAAAGATATTATTTAAAAACAAAATAGATTAAATAATTTCACATAAGAAGCCAGTAGGAAAGTAGCACTAAAGAAAAATAAGGTTTGAAAAAAGAAATTGAAAAAAAAGAAAAAGAAAAAAGAAATTGAATAATGAGTAAAGATGAAAAATTAGAAATTTTCAGGTTCAAGATGTGGTTTTTCTTAAACAAAAGCAAACAAAAAACATGGAAACGGGGGAAAAAACCAAACAACCAAAATTACATTAAGACTGCCAAAACTCAGTCTTCAATTTCTGCCCATGTAAGAGCAAAAGAAATTTGATTTACCCTCTAACCTTAACCAAATACAAAACTAGACAAAATAAGTAAAGCTACAATTTTCAGACATTGGACAGTGAATAGAATAGGAAGGGCATCCCTGAACAGAAAAGGAAACAAATCACGTGAGTCTTATGAATACCCCAATTTACTGTCTAGAGAAAGTTTCCTTAACACAGAGCAGTAAGGGGAACTGAACAGACCGGCCGTCTTGCTTAGCTGAAGAGGTCAAAACCCTGGGAGGCAAAGTTGGCTAGAATCTGTGCTGCAAAATACCAGAGCTGAGGAACATGGGACTAGTAGCAAAAGACAAGAGTCAATAGAAACTGGTCCAGAAATGATGAAGATGATAGAAATCATAGACAAGAGCATTAAACAAGAATATATAAGAAAACGTAAGCATGATAAGGAGAGAAGTAGAAGATGTATAAAAGACCCATCTCTAACTTCTAAAGATAAAAACTGCAATTTTTGGAAAAAAACACAAAAACTGAATGACATTAGCAACAGATTTGACACTGTGGAAAGGAAAATTAACTGAAAGATTTGGCAATAGAACTATTCAAAATAAATGTAAAAAGAAAAAGGCTGAAAAAATCAACATGGTGTCAATGAGCTGCTGACATTAAGAGATTAAACAAATATGTAAATTGATTCTCAGATGGAGATGGGGGACTTTAAGAAATGGTGTCCAGAATTCTTTTAAGTTTGTTGAAAACTGCACATCCACAAATTCAAGAAGCTAAACAAATTCTAAGAAAAAAACATGAAGAAAATGACATCAAATTACACCATAAACAAATTGCTGAAAAGCAGTGAATAGAAAGGAAAACCTTAAAAGCAGCCAGAAAAAAAAAAAAAAAAAAGTTAGGTATAGAAGAATAAATATAAAAATAGTATCTTTCATGACAGAAAACCAAAAATTCAATACACAATGGTGAAATATCTTCAAATCGTTGGAAGAAGAAGGAGAGGACAAAGAGGGAAAAGAGCTAGAACACTGTACCCAGAAAAGATTGTCATTATAAAGTAAAGGCACAAGTTTAGCTTTGCAAAATCTGATATAATGTATTACTAGTAGGCCAGCGCCACAAGAAACTTTAAAGGAGGTCATAACTGAAAGTTATAATAGTTGGAAATATGGCTCTGCACAAATGCAGGAGGAATGTCAGAAATGGTAAATATGTGTGGGAAAAAAAAATGTGGGAAAATATCAAAATAAGACATTCTTCCTATTAATGAGAAGTGTTCAAAGCAAAATAATAGCATGTATTGTGGCTTTGTAAATAGGAAAGAACATGAAGTATAAAAATACTAGTATGGCCTGGGAATGGAGAAATGGAATTATTGAATTTTAAGCTTCTTAGACTATTCTTGAAGTATAAATAAAGGGGTATAACTAAAAAAATGGAGATAAAAGTGATATCATAAAATAAATTAATACAAATGAAGACAAAAAAGGGAAAAGAAACAAGCATCTTATTGGATGCACTGAAAATAAATGGCAAGATTTAAACTGGACTTTATTGATAATTGCATTAGATGCAAATGGTTAAGCACTACAGAGTCAATTATATTGGATTTTAAAAAGCAAGGCATACCTGTGGTGGATTCATTTCGATATTTGGCAAAACTAACACAATATTGTAAAGTTTAAAAATAAAATAAAATTTAAAAAAAAATAAAAGCAAGGCTCAATCATATAATGTCTACAAATAAAAAAAACTTTAACTATAAAGACATAATTTGAAAAGACTTCCCTGGTAGCTCAGATGGTAAAGCATCTACCTGCAGTGCAGAAGACCTGGGTTCAATCCCTGGGTCAGAAAGATCCCCTGGAGAAGGGAATGCTACCCGTTCCAGTATTCTTGTCTGGAGAATTCCATGGACAGAGCAGCCCAGCGGAATCAGTCTATGGGGTTGCAAAGAGTCGGACAACTGAGCAACTAACACTTTCACTTCAACTTAAAAGTAAAAGAATAACAAAAAATATAATATCCTAAGACTAATTTTTTAAAAAAGCAGGAGTGGCTATATTACTATCAAGCACTGGATCTATGAAGCCACTATATCTATAAAAAAAGACTGAATTTTGGTTAAAATTCTTCTCATAAATGTTTCACATATGGGTATGACAGAATAAGATACTACTGGATAAGATTGCCTGCATAAAATATCTACTTTATAAAATTTGAACATAATGAAAAAGGAACTAGAAAGTGTTTGAGAGGAAACAGACAGCTTTGGGTAGAGGGTTCATAATTGCTTGGAAAAGAGAGAGTAGGAAGCCATAGAAGTAAATTCTCACCTCTGTGACTTCTAGTCCAGACTGAGTACAGCAAAGGAATACCTTTGCATGTGAGAAATAGACCCTAAACAATCCAGGGACATTCAGAAGATTTGAACTGAGACTGAATCTGCAACATAAGAAATATAGTTTGCAGTTCAAACTCAGCCCTGAAAATTATCTGCTAAAAGCATGGAAATAATATTCATTGGATTAAACCAACAAAATTCAGAACCTAGACAGCATTGATAATGTTCAAGATACAATCCAAAATTGATACATGAAGAACCAAGAAAATGGAACATATTCAAATGAGAAAAGCAATTGTCTGCGTCCAAGATGAACCAACTGTTGCAACTAACAGGAAAGACTTTTAAAGCAGCCATTATAAATATTCTCAATGAAGTAAAACAAAACAAATTTCCAATGTCTGGAAATCTTAAAAAAATCAGACGTCTAACCAGAAACACAATAAGAAAATCAAATGGCGTCTGACCTCCAAACTGAGGGAGTAAAGAATATGGCAGATGCCCTCCCCAGGAAAACAATAAATGAAGTGGTGAAATTAGACAGCTATTTTCCAAAGTTTCTGGAAATTTCCTTAAGATCATACAACAAATGAAGAAATATGCATAGAAGAAAATCTACTAAATGTCAGTAGGAACAGTGAATGTCTGTGGCATGTGAATCATGACTTGCTAATTACACACATCAGCCCTGTGTTACAGAAATTCTGCCCTGGCCATGTGCAGTCTAGAAGATGGGACTCCCTTCCCCAACCACTCCCAGTGTGACTCTCTTCTTTCACCCCAGTAGGGGCAAGTTGCTGGCATTTCTCATCACATTCCACACCCTTATACCCCTGTGTTGCAGAAGTTCTGTCCTGGGCAGCTACAGCTGAAAACAGAGCTCTCTCTCTACTCAGTTGAAATACTGGACCCTGATAGCCTTTGCCCAGCTCATTTATAGGATGGAAGTTCCATGTCAGAAGGAGCAGAAAGAGAAGACTAAAGATTGCCACTCATACCAGTGTCATACATGTCATCTTAGGGAAAAGAGGTCACAGGCCCAAGATCTGGGATAGTGCTGCAGAAAAGAGAGATATAAGAACAAAGATCTTCACAGCTCTACCTGAAGGTACTAACTTTAACTGAAATAGAGAGTAGAAAACTTCATGTTTAAGAGTAGCCTCAAAAACAAACAAACAAAAAAAAGATATCTTGGTGGAAAACTGAGAGTAGTCACTAGCTCTGATACAAGCAAAACATCAGTGAAGCCAGACGTGTTCTAGAGATAGCAAAGAAGAGCCCTTCTCTGATCACAGACAACTCTGGTGGGCAAAAGGGTATGCTCATTTGGCTGATGGCACCCACTGAGGACCTGGCAACCCACTCCAGTATTACTTGCTGGGATAATCCCATGGACAGAGAAGTCCATGGAGTTGCAAAGTGTAGGACATGACTGAAGAGACTGCACATGCATACACTCAGGCAATCATTCAGGAGTATTCATAGCATGATCGGGCAGATGAGATAGCATGCTGCAAGGGACACATGGAAATATGAATACAGGGGTGAAGCCACATTGGCATTAAATACAACCTCTGACAAAACACTGTTTAATAATAAAGTATTCTGGCCTAGAAGCAACTTTCAGAAAACCAGATGATTGAAAAATAAAATTACACTCATCCCTAGCAGTCCGGAAGAGTATATATGTACAAGACTGTGCCCTTCCAGGAGAACTCAGAGAGGGAGCCTCCACACACCTTTTCTCTGGATGAAAAAGCACCAGGTGGCTGGGAGGCAAGAGGGTGAGGGCAAGGTGTGTGGAATAGGGAAGTAGATTCTCTGAACTATGATGTCAATTTTCAGGTCCAATGGTGAAAAGTAAAAAACTAACTGCCTAAGGGGATTTAACCATAACCTTTGGCCAATAAGTAGCTTGTGTTGGCCCATGGGCAATCCCTATGAAACAAGCCTAAAGAAAAAAAAAAAATAAGTAAAAGGGTCTGATTAGGAGCATTGTGAGCAGCGCACTGCAGGGGAAATAAACTTTTTAACATCAGTTCAGAGAAGTCACAAACAAAGAAGCAAACAAACAAGAAAACAATTCCTGAGGGCAACAGTACCTGGTCACTACAATATATTATCCGGAGAAGGCAATGGCACCCCACTCCAGTACTCTTGCCTGGAAATTCCCATGGGCAGAGGAGCCTGGTGGGCTGCAGTCCATGGGGTCGAGAAGAGTCGGACACGACTGAGCGACTTCACTTTCACTTTTCACTTTCATCCACTGGAGAAGGAAATGGCAACCCACTCCAGTGTTCTTGCCTGGAGAATCCCAGGGACAGGGGAGCCTGGTGGGCTGCCGTCTATGGGGTCGAGCAGAGTCGGACACGAATGAAGTGACTTAGCAGCAGCACAATATATTATCAAAAGTGTCCAGTATTCAGAAAACAAATACGAGATATGAAAAGAAACAGGAAATCTTGACCCATACATAAGAAAAGAAAGCAGGCAATGTATATTGCTTTTGAGAGGCCCAGATATTGGACTTAGCAGACAAAGACACCAAAGTAGCAGTTATAGATATATTCAAAAGCTAAAGGAAATCATGCTTACAGAACTAAAGAAAAGTACGGTGACAATGTTTCTTTAAATGAAAAATATTGGGAAAGATATAGAAATTATTAAAAAGACCAAACGTTCAATCCCTGGGTCGGGAAGATCCCCTGGAGGAGGGCATGGCAACCCATTCCAGTGTTCCTGACTGGAGAATCCCATGGACAGATGAGACTGATGGACTACGGTCCATAGGGTCACAAGGAGTCAGACATAACTGAAGTGACTTGGCACATATATAAAGGTAAAATCAGAAGTGGAAAAATACAATAGCAAAAAAGAAAAACACAATATAAGTTCCCAGAAACATATTTGAACTGTCAAAAAAAAAAAAAAAAAAAAAAAAGAATCATCAAACTTAAGGATACAGCAATAGAAGTCATAATCAGAAGAACACAGAGTAATAAAGAATAAGTAAAATAAGACAGAACTTCAGAGGAATGTGAGACTTCATTAAATGTATCAACACGTACATAATGTGAGTATCAGAAAGAGAGGAGAAGGACAAAGGCTCAGAAAAATAATTGAAGGTATAATGGCTAAAATCTTCTCAAATTTGATGGAAAACAATCTATGTGCCAAAACACTCAAAAAATTCCAAGTATGATTAACATAAAAACTTCTGCACACAGACACACCATAGCTAAAATGCTGAAACCACACTCAAAAAAATCTTGAAAGCAACAAGAGAAAATGACTCATCATGTACAAGGGAACACCAGTAATTTTAAAAGCAAAATTCTTAAGAGAAACAGTGGAGATCATAAGAAAGGATGACATATTCTAAGTGCTAAAAGTTAAAAACCAAGAATTTTATAGCCAGCAAAGCTAATTTTCAAAAATGAAGAAGAAATAACAATTCCCAGATAAACACAAACAGGGAAGTTGTTATTAGCAGAACTACCTTTTAAGAAGTACTAAAGAAAGTTACTCAAGCATGAAGCAAGTGACATCTGACAGTAATTTGAAGCCACATGAAAGGAAAAAAGAGAGAGCAACATAAAGGTAATTATGTAGGTAGTATACAATGATGGTGTAATTGCATAATGTTTTAATCTTTTCTCCACTTGACTGATTTAGAAAGCAACTGCATAAAACATTATGAATGTAATTGTATTGTTTAGCATTACAGAAATGGAATATATTTGACAATAACAGCACAAACAAGTAGGTGGGAACAAAACTGTATTCCAATAAAGAAATAGCAACACATAGTAACTTAAGTTCACAGGGAGGATCGAAGAGAACCAGAGAGGGTAAATAAAAAGCTTAGTACAGCAAACTATAAATATATATTTGCTCTCATTTCCTCTCAGCTTCCTTAAAAGAGTATGTATTGCTGAGTTTGTTACATATAGATATAATAAGAATAGCATTAATAGCACCAAAAATTGGGAGGGAGTGGAGCTATATAGTAATAAAATTTCTCTATTTTTTTGTACATGTCAGTATAAACTAGAGGTGATAATTTAGTATGCACATTGTAAACCGAAGAGAATTCCCTAAGAAAATAATTCAAAAATATAACTTAAAAAATCATTACAGAAACTAAAATGTCACACTACAAATCTTTACACTTAGAAAAGAGGAGGGAGAAAATCTCGTGAGACACATAAAAAACCAAGGGAGGAGGGTTCAGGATGGGGAACACATGAATACCTGTGACGGATTCATTTTGATATTTGGCAAAACTAATACAATTATGTAAAGTTTTAAAATAAAATAAATTTAAAAAAAAAGCAAGAATACAGCTTTAAATTCAATCACATAAATAATAACATTAAATTTGATGGTTTAAGCCATCCATTCAAAAGACAGATTTTGAGAGATTAGATTTTTTTTAAAAATTGACCCAACTATAGCCTGTCCATAGGAGACACATTTTAGAGTCAAATATACAAGTAGTTTGAAAGTAAAAGGATAGAAAAAGTTATACCATGAAAACAGCTGTAAATGAGCTAGATGGGCTATACTAACATCAGATAGAGACTTAAAAACTTCTAGAAAAAACACTTCTCAACTTATTTTATGAGACTAGTATTATCCCAATGGAGAAGGCAATGGCACCCCACTCCAGTACTCTTGCCTGGAAAATCCCATGGACGGAGGAGCCTGGTAGGCTGCAGACCATGGGGTCTCGAAGAGTCGGACACGACTGAGCGACTTCACTTTCACTTTTCACTTTCATGCATTGGAGAAGGAAATGGCAACCCACTCCAGTGTTCTTGCCTGGAGAATCCCAGGGACAGGGGAGCCTGGTGAGCCGCCGTCTATGGGGTCGCACAGTCGGACACGACTGAAGCGACTTAGCAGCAGCAGCAGCAGCATTATCCCAAAGCCAAAACTATGAAAAAAAAAAAAAAAAAGAAAGAAAGAAAGAAAAGAAAATCACAGACCAAAATTTTTTACATGCAAAAAATCATTTTAATATATTAGCAAATTGAATTCAGCAATGTATAAGATTAGTTAGCATAACAATATCAAATGGGTTTTATGCTAGGATTTCAGACTTATTTAACATCTGAAAATCAATAGATGTAATATACCATATTAATAGAATAATGTACAAAATTCATATTCATCACAACAGATGAAGAAAAAGCATTTGACAATATCCAACACCATGATAAAAGGCAGTCAAATTAGAAGGAAGTTCCTCAACCTGATAAACAACATCTGTGAAGATCCTACAGGTCTCATCATATTGTAAGTGAAATGTTTCTTCCAAAGATCAGGAAAAACATAGGAGTGTGTACTCTTGCTGCTTTTATTTGATACTGTACTGGAGGTTCTAGAATGGACATTTAAGCAAAAAAAAAATCATCCAGACTGTAAAGGAAGAAGTAAAACTAAATATATTTGAAAACAAAATGAACCAATATACATGAAATTCTAATAAAACCACTGAAAAGCTATCAGAATTAATAAATGACTTGAGCAGGGCTTAGGATATAAGAATAAAGTACAAAAAAATCAACGCCTTTCTATATACAGGCAATTACTTTCTGAAAATTAAATTAAAATAATATTTACAATAGTGTCAAAAAGTAAAATAATTAGATATATATTTAACAGAAGTAGGACAAAACTTGTATTCAGAAATCCATAAAACAGTGTTGAAAAGTTAAAGACCTAAAAAATTTAAAATTATAATAGAGATTGTTTTGTCTTAATTATCCAGCTTTGCCCCAGAAATGTTTATCTGTATATAAGGTATTAACAGAAATAAGATACATTGTCATGAAAACAGACTAATTTGTCATTGATTGTAAAAAATAAAATAGGCAAGACTATTAAGTACTCAATATAGAAGGCACTGAAAGACTGAAGGCAAAAGGAGAAGAGGATGGCAAGGGGTGAGATGGTTAGATCGCATTCCAACTCATTAGAAATGAGCTTGAGCAAACTCTGGGAGATAGTGGAGGACAGGGAAGCCTTGTATGCTGCAGTCCATGGGGTTGCAAAGAGTTGGACATGACTTAGTGACCAGATAACAACAATAGAAGGCATATATTAGCAAGCACTGATTTTTATATATATGTGTGTAATTAACAAACAATATGTAATATATTTAATTTGCTATTTTAGTTAGTTAGCTTAATATTATAATCACTTAGGAATTAAAGTAGAAGAAAATATTGGTATCTATTTGATTTCAAAAGGCTGAACATCCACTTAGATTTTTTAAAAATATACCACAAAGAAGATTGATGAATTAATATATACAAAATAACATATTTCTGAACACTAATAACAATGAAATTTTAAAAACATCAAAATTTCTGAAAAAATATTTCTTAAAATGTAATAAAGACTTCACTCTTCCATATGAATAGTGCATATACAAATCAATATGAAAATTAATAAACTTCAGTAGAAAAATGTGAAACAATAAGTATTGAATAGAATGCATCAGTGTTTCAATTGCAAATAATTAAAATTAGAGTTAAAGGGAAATAGAAGACTTTGCTTATCAAATTATTAAAAATAGACAAAATAATGTCTGGGAAAATGTTCCATAAAAAGACCCTTTGCCTCTAATAGTAGGTGTGTAAAAGAAATATCAATAACCTCAGATATGCAGATGACACCACCATTATGCCAGAAAAAGGAACTAAAAAGCCTCTTGATGAAAGTGAAAGTGGAGAGTGAAAAAGTTGGCTTAAAGCTCAACATTCAGAAAACGAAGACCATGGCATCCGGTCCCATCACTTCATGGGAAATAGATGGGGAAACAGTGGAAACAGTGTCAGACTTTATTTTTCTGGGCTCCAAAATCACTGAGATGGTGACTGCAGCCATGAAATTAAAAGACGCTTACTCCTTGGAAGGAAAGTTATGACCAACCTAGATAGCATATTCAAAAGCAGAGACATTACTTTGCCAACAAAGGTCTGTCAAGTCAAGGCTATGGTTTTTCCTGTGGTCCTGTGTGGATGTGAGAGTTGGACTGTGAAGAAAGTTGAGCACCGAAGAACTGATGCTTTTGAACTTCGGTGTTGGAGAAGACTCCTGAGAGTCCCTTGGACTGCAAGGAAATCCAACCAGTCCATTCTGAAGATCAGCCTTGGGTGTTCATTGGAAGGACTGATGCTAAAGCTGAAACTTCAATACTTTGGCCACCTCATGCGAAGAATTGACTCATTGGAAAGACTCTGATGCTGGGAGGGATTGGGGGCAGGAGGAGAAGGGGACAGAGGATGAGATGGCTGGATGGCATCACCAACTCGATGGACATGAGTTTGGGTGAACTCGGGAGTTGGTGATGGACAGGGAGCCCTGACGTGCTGTGATTCATGGGGTCGCAAAGAGTCAGACACAACTGAGTGACTGAACTGAACTGACTGAAAAAAATGTTTTCTCAAGAGTAATTTGGAAATATATATTAAGAATATTTTAAAATATGTATTTCACCTGCTTCAATAATTACACTTCTAAAATCGTTCTAACAGTAAATGTAATGTCATTATTTGAAATATTCTAATTCCAACCAGTAGTGGAATGGTTAAATTGTGTTAGAGGCAGCTGTTTAAAGAAATCACATGAAAGTGTTAGAAATTATATTTCCGAGGACTATTTCAACCTGTGGCCTATGTATATAATGTGTTATTAGATGGAAAAAAATTAAAAGAATTCTATTCAAACCATGGCTCAATTAATGGAAAGTAGGCAGAATTTTCTTAGCTTTTGTTTAACCAACTCACTGCATTAACTCAATACTATTATTCCCTCTATAAAATTAGTCACAGAATTCCACCACACCGAGAGTGCTTGAGATTGTCAGGCTTCCTACTTCTGCTCTCACGCATTAAACTGTCTGCTTACCAATCATGAGTTATGTTCAAAGATCTCTTTATGCCATTTGAATTTATACCTGTAATTAATTTAATTAAATTTTATATAAACTTATGGAACTGAAGTGTGAAAAGGAAGTATTATTCTGAAAAAAATAAAGCTGATGACTAGGAAAGATTAAATAACCATCTCTAAGAACAGATTGAATTTAATTACATACTTGTACATTTAAAATGTGGGATAATGTAAATTTTTAAAATAATCCTCACTCAGATAACAGACATCTCTAAGTTTTCATATTACTTTTAAGAAACCAATACTTGAAACTGTAGACCATACAGAACAGAGTATATGAAAATGCCTTCAAGGATAAGATAGTCATAAGTAAAGTCTTGGTCCCATGTCAAGATATTACCAGATGTTTATGTCCTTTGTCTTTCATTCAAATAAATGGTTTTAGGTGTGAGTGTGTCATTTTATATGATTCTCACTCTTCCTGACTTTTTCAATGATGAAAGTAACAGTCAGCCATGATCACTCTTCAGTAGTATCCTGTATAATCAACAGCCAATGGGATCCTTGCTGTCTTGATGCTGTGTGTGACCCAGGTATCATGACAGAACTCTAATGTTGGAGCTTTGAAGTCAAATTTGTCTGTCTGCCAGTCTGGTGAAAGAGGGACTCAAAATCATAAATGAAGAATAGTTACAGATAAACAAAATAGAAAGAGTAGGATTATTTGTACATCAGAATGTGTGGATTAAAGAGTAAAAATTTATCAAATATTAAAAGTGATTATTACAAAGCAGGGGAATTTTGAGTCGTGTCTGTTTTCTCTTTGCACAATTGACATGCATCACTTTTTAAACAGAAAAAAAAAAAAAGAAGAAATGTATTATCAAGGAATGTAGTAATTCAGTTAGGATCTTAAATGGTACTGACAAAAATTCATGTAATAATATTTTGAAGTAAAAGTCATATAGAAGTATAAAATTTAAATAATTTCTTTACCTTTGGCATGAGAGGGAACAGACCAAGTGTTCCTGCAATGATTGTTTGTGGGTACATATGCGAAATGGACAGGGATGGAGGTTAGGGAGCAGGGAGGTGGGAAGAGAGGTAGACTTTAGTCTAGAAATCAGACAGCAGTAAGACAAAGTCGGAGAGACCCTTCTCAGTTCAGCTCAGTCGCTCAGTCATGTCCGACTCTTTGTGACCCCATGAATCGCAGCACGCCAGGCCTCCCTGTTCATCACCATCTCCCAGAGTTCACTCAAACAAACATCCATCAAGTCAGTGATGCCATCCAGCCATCTCGTCCTCTGTCGTCCCCTTCTCCTCCTGCCCCCAATCCTTCCCAGCATCAGAGTCTTTCCAATGAGTCAACTCTTCGCATGAGGTGGCCAAAGTACTGGAGTTTCAGCTTTAGCATCATTCCTTCCAAAGACAACCAGGGCTGATCTCCTTCAGAATGAACTGGTTGGATCTCCTTTCAGTCCAAGGGACTCTCAAGAGTCTTCTCCAACACCACAGTTCAAAAGCATCAATTCTTTGGCGGTCAGCTTTCTTCACAGTCCAACCCTCACATCCATACATGACCACTGAAAAACCATAGCCTTGACTAGACGGACCTTTGTTGGCAAAGTAATGTCTCTGCTTTTCAATATGCTATCTAGGTTGATCGTAACTTTCCTTCCAAGGAGTAAGCGTCTTTTAATTTCATGGTTGCAATAACCAGCTGCAGCAATTTGGGAGCCCCCCAAAATAAAGTCTGACACTGTTTCCACTGTTTCCCCATCTATTTCCCATGAAGTGATGCGACCAAATGCCATGATTATCCTTTTCTGAATTTTGAGCTTTAAGCCAACTTTTTCACTCTCCTCTTTCACTTTCATCAAGAGGCTTTTTAGTTCCTCTTCACTTTCTGTAGTGTCATCTGCATATCTGAGGTTATTGATATTTCATAGCAATCTTGATTCCAGCTTGTGCTTCATCCAGCCCGGCATTTCTCATGATGTACTCTGCATATAAGTTAAATAAGCAGGGTGACAATATGCAGCCTTGACGTACTCCTTTTCCTATTTGTAACCAGTCTGTTCTTCCATGTCCATTTCTAATTGTTGCTTCCTGACCTGCATATAGGTTTCTCAAGAGGCAGGTCAGGTGTCCTGGTATTCCCATCTCTTTCAGAATTTTCCACACCACACAGTAAAAGGCTTTGGCATAGTCAATAAAGCAGAATCCATGTTTTTCTGGAACTCTCTTGCTTTTACCATGATCCAGCAGATGTTGGCAATTTGATCTCTGGTTCCTCTGCCTTTTCTAAAACGAGCTTGAATATCTGGAAGTTCATGGTTCACGTATTGTGAAAGCCTGGCCTGGAGAATTTTGAGCATTACTTTCCTAGCCTGTGAGATGAGTGCAATTGTGAGGTAGTTTGAGCATTCTTTGGCATTGCCTTTCTTTGGGATTGGAATGAAACTGACCTTTTCCAGTCCTGTGGCCACTGCTGAGTTTTCCAAATTTGCTGGCATATTGAGTGCAGCACTTTCACAGCATCATCTTTCAGGATTTGGAATAGCTCAACTGGAATTCCATCACCTCCACTAGCTTTGTTCATAGTGATGCTTTCTAAGGCCCACTTGACTTCACATTCCAGGATGTCTGGCTCTAGGTCAGTGATCACACCATCATGATTATCTTGTCGTGAAGATCTTTTTTGTACAGTTCTTCTGTGTATTCTTGCCATCTCTTCTTAATATCTTCTGCTTCTGTTAGGTCCATACCATTTCTGTCCTTTATCGAGCCCGTCTTTGCATGAAATGTTCCCTTGGTATCTCTAATTTTCTTGAAGAGATCTCTAGTCTTTCCCATTCTGTTGTTTTCCTCTATTTCTTTGCATTAAATCGCTGAGGAAGGCTTTCTTATCTCTTCTTGCTATTCTTTGGAACTGAACTCAGATACTTATATCTTTCCTTTTCTCCTTTGCTTATCACTTCTCTTCTTTTCACAGCTATTTGTAAGGCCTCCCCAGACAGCCATTTTGCTTTTTTGCATTTCTTTTCCACAGGGATGGTCTTGATCCCTGTCTCCTGTACAATGTCACGAACCTCAGTCCATAGTTCATCAGGCACTCTATCAGATCTAGGCCTTTAAATCTATTTCTCACTTCCACTGTATAATCATAAGGGATTTGATTTAGGTCATAACTGAATGGTCTAGTGGTTTTCCCTACTTTCTTCAATTTCAGTCTGAATTTGGCAATAAGGAGCTCATGATCTGAGCCACAGTCAGCTCCCGGTCTTGTTTTTGCTGACTGTATAGAGCTTCTCCATCTTTGGTTGCAAAGAATATAATCAATCTGATTTCAGTGTTGACCATCTGGTGATGTCCATATGTAGAGTCTTCTCTTGTGTTGTTGGAAGAGGGTGTTTGCTATGACCAGTGTGTTCTCTTGGCAAAACTCTATTAGCCTTTGCCCTGCTTCATTCTGTATTCCAAGGCCAAATTTGCCTGTTACTCCAGGTGTTTCTTGACTTCCTACTTTTGCATTCCAGTCCCCTATAAGGAAAAGGACATCTTTTTTGGGTGTTAGATCTAAAAGGTCTTGTAGGTCTTCATAGAACCATTCAACTTCCGCTTCTTCAGCGTTACTGGTTGGGGCATAGACTTGGAATACTGTGATATTGAATGGTTTGCCTTGGAAACAAACAGACATCATTCTGTCATTTTTTAGATTGCATCCAAGTACTTCATTCAGACTCTTTTGTTGACCATGATGGCTACACCATTTCTTCTGAGGGATTCCTGTCCGCAGTAGTAGATATAATTGTCATCTGAGTTAAATTCACCCATTCCAGTCCATTTCAGTTTGCTGATTCCTAGAATGTCGACGTTCACTCTTGCTATCTCCTGTTTGACCACTTCCAATTTGCCTTGATTAATGGACCTGACATTCCAGGTTCCTATGCAATACTGCTCTTTATAGCATCGGACCTTACTTCTATCACCAGTCACATCCACAGCTGGGTATTCTTTTTGCTTTGGCTCCAGCCCTTCATTCTTTCTGGAGTTATTTCTCCACTGATCTCCAGTAGCATATTGGGCACTTACTGACCTGGGGATTTCCTCTTTCAGTATCCTATCATTTTGCCTTTTCATACTGTTCATGGGGTTCTCAAGGCAAGAATACTGAAGTGGTTTGCCATTCCCTTCTCCAGTAGATCACATTCTGTTAGACCTCTCCACCATGACCCACCCATCTTGGGTTGCCCCACAGGGCATGGCTTAGTTTCATTGAGTTAGACAAGGCTGTGGTCCTAGTGTGACTAGACTGACTAGGTTTCTGTGATTATGGTTTCAGTGTGTCTGCTCTCTGATGCCCTGTTGCAACACCTACCATCTTGCTTGGATTTCTTTTACCTTGGACAAGGGGTATCTCCTCACCACCGCCCCTCCTTACCTTGAACGTGGAGTAGCTCCTCTAGGCCCTCCTGCGCCTGCGCAGCCACTGCTCCCTGGACATAAGGGTGCTCCTCCCGGCAGCCGCCCCTGGCCTCAGACGTGGGGTAGCTCCTCTTGACCGCCTCCCCTCGGGCATAGGGTCCTCCCGGCTTCTGCCCCTGACCTCAGACATCGGGTAGCTCCTCTCAGCCGCACTTGGTGTGCCATCGAAGCCGCCTGCACTTGTGACCCTTCTCAGTTCAGTTCAGTTCAGTCGCTCAGTTGTGTCCGACTCTTTGTGACCCCGTGAATCGCAGCACACCAGGCCTCCCTGTCCATCAGGTCAGTGATGCCATCCAGCCATCTCGTCCTCTGTCGTCCCCTTCTCCTCCTGCCCCCAATCCCTTCCAGCATCAGAGTCTTTTCCAATGAGTCAACTCTTCGCATGAGGTGGCCAAAGTACTGGAGTTTCAGCTTTAGCATCAGTCCTTCCAAAGAAATCCCAGGACTGATCTCCTTCGGAATGGACTAGTTGGATCTCCTTTCAGTCCAAGGACTCTCAAGAGTCTTCTCCAACACCACAGTTCAAAACCATCAATTCTTCGGTGCTCAGCTTTCTTCACAGTTCAACTCTCACATCCATACATGACCACTGGAAAAACCATAGTCTTGACTAGACGGACCTTTGTTAGCAAAGTAATGTCTCTGCTTTTCAATATGCTATCTAGGTTGGTCATAACTTTCCTTCCAAGGAGTAAGCGTCTTTTAATTTCACGGCTGCAGTCACCATCTGCAATGATTTTGGAGCCCCCAAAAATAAAGTCTAACACTGTTTCCACTGTTTCCCCATCTATTTCCCATGAAGTGATGGGACCGGATGCCATGATCTTCATTTTCTGAATGTTGAGCTTTAAGCCAACTTTTTCACTCTCCTCTTTCACTTTCATCAAGAGGCTTTTTAGTTCTTCTTCACTTTCTGCCATAATGGTGGTGTCATCTGCATATCTGAGGTTATTGATATTTACAACAAAAGGGAGACGGGGCAGATTTTCCTTTTCTGAATGTTGCTTCATCAATATGAGTTAGTTCTTGGCACATAAGCATCCCTAGAATATGGAATATGTCTTTATCCTTAAATTCATATAAGCTACCCAGAAACTTTAAAGTTCCTGGAATTTTTATTAAAGTTTTCATATAAACAAGCTATCATTTTGAGATTATAGTTCCTGATAATGATCTCCATGGATGCCATCAAAGCATACATTCACACTAGAAGACAGGGGATGAAAGAAATGGGGAAGACGTGTTCTTAAAGATATATTTTTGTTATAATGCTTATTTTTCTTAATTCATTCACATTGAGCATTACAGCACTATTAGTAAATTGTTATTTTTATGAGTCTGCTTCACTCAGGAAATTTCTTAATTCATTACATTTTATTAGATCAGCAGTAATGAACCAAAAATAATATCATTTGTTTTTACTACTACTGTAGGTTAAATCACAGTAATTTATATAGCCAGATTGAAGCAATGACTGTGTAATTACTCTGCTATTGTCAATGATATATTTTTCTTAAATAAGACACTTTAACCACATGTAAAAACAATAAATATAAAAACTTGTAAGTGAAAATGGTAGACCAGCCAAATGGCTACCATTTTGTACTGATGGTATGATATGGATCCATTCTGGATGCTGGGAATGACTCATGTAAGGAAACAGGAAAAATGTAGATATTAATGATGTGACAATGATGTGTCTCTCCACATTGCTATGCTATGCTATGCTATGCTAAGTCACTTCAGTCGTGTCCGACTCTGTGCGACCCCATAGTCGGCAGCCCACCAGGCTCCCCCGTCCCTGGGATTCTCCAGGGAAGAACATTGGAGTGGGTTGCCATTTCCTTCTCCAATGCATGAAAGTGAAAAGTGAAAGTGAAGTCGCTCAGTCGTGTCCGACTCTTAGCGACCCCATGGACTGCAGCCCACCAGGCTCCCCTGTCCCCTGGATTCTCCAGGGAAGAACACTGGAGTGGGTTGCCATTTCCTTCTCCAATGCATGAAAGTGAAAAGTCAAAGTGAAGTCGCTCAGTCGTGTCCGACTCTTTGCGACCCCATGGACTGCAGCCCACCAGGCTCCTCCATCCATGGGATTTTCCAGGCACGAGTACTGGAGTGGGGTGCCATTGCCTTCTCCAAAACCATTCTTAGCTTAGGGCTATAGACTGGATCTGACTGGAGGCTCCACATTAGGATACATTATTTTAAAATGTTATCATTGTCTCAAAAATACAGCAAGACCATTCCCTTAAGTATAAAGTGAATATAAGCATTCCAGAAAGACAATGGTCTGTATTTTTCTTCTCTTTCTGTATATGGGAAGGACTGTTTTCTAAGCATCTATGTTTTCCTTTAACGTCTTACAACTCTGAAAGTCATAGTGTGCTAGTAAATGTTCTTCCAGTCCAATGTTCTGAAGCCTTATGTCACTTTAATTGATCCTGTCTTCAGGAGAAATAGAGAATAGCTACTCTGGCACATCTACTCTAATCCTTAAGCTACTTGAAGACATCAAAAAATATTTTCCTTTTCTGAGTAATTAATCCCTGGTGGCTCAGCGGTAAAGAAATCTGGTGGCAATGCAGAAGACCTGGCTTCGATCCCTGGGTTGGGAAGATCCCCTGAAGAAGGGAATGGCAACCCACTCCAGTATTCTTACCTGGGAAATCCCATGGAGCCTGATAGGCTATCGTCCATGGGGTCACAAAGAGTCGGACATGACTGAGCTACTTACACTTTCACACTTTCTGAGTACAAAATAAAACTCTATTCAAATAGAAGACTTCAGTAAATAAATGTTAAGGACTCAAGCCAACAAGTTTTGGGGATTTTAGTACATTGCATTAATATTTGCAGCGATTATTCAAGAATTACCTTCAAAATATCTAGAAGAAAAACAGTTATGGGTCTGCCACTCATTACTCATAATCTGGTATACAACCCATCCAAAGCCCCAAAATTAACTCATTTGGCAGCAAAAACTGGCCAAGAGCAATTGTGTGGCTATTTACATTCTTTATTGTACTTAGTGGGATTATTCAACTCTTTTGTTGCAGTTTTATTAATGTGCTTGATTATAGAATGTTGCCTAGAACCTGCTGCAAGCCTTCCCTAATAGGTAGTAAAGACACAATCTATCTTTCCAAAATTGAAATAAAAGAAAGTCTTTATTCTGAAACATGATGGATCCAAAGGTTTTGGATAAGGATTTGTGAATTTGGTTTGGAAAGGTGAAATGAAGTATTCTAAGTAATGTTATTCTAAGCTAGTCTCCTCTTTTGACTAATCTTTAAATATTTCATTGTTTGCTTTCTAACCTTTCCTCTACCCTGTCTGGTTAATTCAAAACAATAATGTGCAATACAAAGTCAGGTAGTTAGGTACCTTGTCACTGGTGTTGAGATAACATGAGGACAGTACTAACACTGGTGTATAGAGGTTAGAGCAGATGGCTTCATTGTAAGCAACCCAGGGGAGAAAAGATCAGAAATACTTTGTCCAAAAATTTTGGAGAAACTGGAATCAGCTTACAGAACCAAAAGGGATATGACTGTTTTACATTTAGGAATCCATCTGACAACATAGCTTCCTAAAGTAGGAGGAAAACATAATCAGGTTCTCAATGGTTTTTAACTATAATCGTGCTCCCAGAATACCCTCGTTCTGATATCTCATCTGCTTTTAACATTGGACAGCCTTTTGTTATAGAGTTACTTCATGTTCCAGACCATGAAGAGTTAAGTAATTGCCTAAGTGTGGGAAGTCACAGATATTTCTCTTTATATATAAAAGTAATAATATTTTGGAAACAGCTATTTGTTTTCATTTCTAACAGTTTTATTGAGATATGATTGACCTACAGCACTATATACATTTAAGGTGCACAGCATAATTCTGTACATTATGAAATGATTGCCATGAGTTTACTGAATATTCATCATCTCATGTACATACAGAATGAAAGAAAAAAATATGTTTCCTTGTGATGAGAACTCTTAGGATTTACTCTATTCACATACAACAGTGTTAATTGATCATGTTGTGCATTACATCTCTAGTAGTTATTTATCTTATAGCTGGAAGTTTGTACCTTTTGACCACCTTCATCGAATTCCGTCTTAAATACTGAAGTAACATGTATGTGGTGGTGGTTTAGTCGCTAAGTTGTGTCCGACTCTTGTGACCCCATGGACTGTAGCATGTCAGGCTCCTCTGTCCATAGCATATTTCATTACTTCTCATTTAGAGCACTCTGAGTAAAATAAATACAAAAACATTCTAGCTCTTTTTTCCTTTTCCTCTCTTCCATCTCTTTTTCGCTTCTGTTTTGCTTGAGTTTCTTCAGGGGCAATTTCAATTTATCTCTGACAGTGTGAATATGACAGCAGAAGCTAAGAAATATATGCGTAGTCACACAAAGTGAACACACGAGAACCCAAACACCAAACGTATGCTCACACAGCATATGAACTGTTCACTTTTTCTTAACCAGGAGACTCCACTTAACAAAAGGGGAGAAATTGCAACCTAGTTGTTAAAATTTCTGTGATTTATAGTGTGTTATGTCAGAATATAATCTGAAGGTGTAATACATTATGAACTTTATCTCCATGGACATCACTAAATGGCAGCTGCTGGTAGCAACTGCATGTTCTCACATCTGTGTCTGTTTCATGATCTGTTCTCAGAGCTCTTTCTCCCTGCCATAGGTGTGAGCAAAGGAATAGCACCTGGGCCTTTAATTTTTTTTCTTTCTTCCTTTATTTTTTCTGAGTATGCCTAAGTCAGTACATGTCTTGAAGACTTAATATCATCATGGCTAGTTATTTAAGTGAAAATTGCCTACAAATGATCAATTTAAACAGAGAAAGCCACTCCATGTTTTCAGTTATTTCATAAGAAACAGAACAGGGTAGGGCAGGTAAAAATGTTCTTCAAGAGGAGTTGAAAACTTTTAAAGATGTTATTTTGGTTTTGTAACATTACTGGAAATGCCTAATTCATGACAAATTCTGAATTCAATCAACTGCCACAAGCTAATGATCCAAGCGTTATAGTTTTGTCAGCATACAGTTGAACTTGTTAGGCTTCTCTGTTCAAATTGTGATTTCTTGTTTAACCTTTTTTCTTATCTTTTCTTAGTTGGCCTATAAGTTAGTCTGTGCAATCATTATTTGTTGTATTTATTAAATGCATTTAAAAAAGTATTTTAAAAAGGTTTTAAGTAGAGCCAAAGAGAAAAACTCACAGGGGTAGTGGAAACATTGGGTTTATAGTTGACCAGAGAAGAAAAGTTACTAAAGAGCATGAACTTTGTGGAGTTTGAGGACAACTAATATGAATATTAAGTCAATCCCACTACAGAGCAGGAATTACTAAGAGAAAAAGCATCTTCCATGTGCTGACTCCATGCTGTTACCCAGTGTGTTTCCCGCTTTCCTAAGAACCATCCTTACACTAGGGAACAGATCTTTGGTTGGGAAGATTCATCTGTGGAGAGTTTGGCCAGCGCAGGTATTGATGCTACATCTAAATGTAACATTTTATAGTATTTTGGGGATCTCTCATTATTTGCTACTGAAATACCCTTTATTGAATTAGCAAAGGCTTTCACCACTTAATTCGAATCTATGATTGTGGGAACAGAAACTAAAGCCTAAAGGGAAGTATTAACAATTTATGGGAAATCTTTAAGATATTGAAATGGCTAATAGAGATAAAAGAAAGTTTGAGTTAGGATAATCAGATAAGCTGATTAGTGTGAATACCAAGCCAAGTAGCAAAGTTTGTAAGATTTGAATTGTATTCCTTGTAACCTTTTATGTTCACAAGTTCTCTAAGATGGGTAAATAGATAAAATCCCAGAAAACAAAATTTCAAGTCCTTTACTTTCTTCAGTTATTCAAGATGCTAATAATGTGTCTGATAGTATTTTTCCCCCCTGTAAAAATCAGTGAACGTTTCAAAATAAGAAATGTAAGTGGTCAGTATATAGAATAGAATGACAGTAAAAAGTTTAAGAGCTGAAAAGAGTGAAAGGCAAAGGGCAAAACACTTTATTCAACTGAATCAGCAGAAAGTAAGACTTTTTAAAGTTAAAATCCAAAATGAGTTCGATCCAGTTTCTCTATTTCTTCTTAAAGCCACAGTTTTCTTTTATCCCCGATTTAAAACGAGCTAATGGACAGGACCTCCCATTTTCTTCAATCCCTTGCCTGCAGAATTTGCTGCAGAATTACTTTTTCTCACTGAAATCTATCATGTGTTATTGAAGGAAATAAAAACATGGCCTTATTGGCTGTGGAGAAAAGAAGTCATGTTTTAGGAGCAAGACAGAGGTCAGCATTTGTGTCCAAGTTTGGTGTCACCATTTGAGTGGCTTCCAGTTGAACAGTTCTAACCCTGTTCAGTTGATAGCCTAACTCACAAAAGAAAACATCTTATTTCTGATACATTCCATCTGAGTAGACAAAAGTTACCATTAACCCATGAGAAAAGTAAATGGCTTACCTTGGTATTAAATTTTTTTTTTCTCAAGGTAAACATTATATTATGCAGAGCTGAAAAGCTTAGAAGTGTCACGTTCTGGTGGCCAGTGTGTTATCATTCTTTCCATGGGAGATTCCAAATCTTGGGCTCTATATTAGAATTTCTAGATTTGTGAAATATGCTTTTGAAAAAGTTTTATAGAAAGTATAATTTAATGTTAAACTGTGTCCATTCCTTTAAAAAAAAAAACTATTTTGATAAACAATTAACAAGAGATCTACCTTGTTAACAAAATTTTAAATACAATATTTTCTATAGGTACAATGTTGTGTAGCAGACCTCTCAAGCTTATTTGTCTTGCTTAATTGAAACTATACCCATTGATTATCGACTCCTCATTTCTTCTTTCCCTGAATCTCTGGTGAACACCATCCCAATCTTTGATTCTATGAATTTGACCATTTTAGATGCCTCATGTTAGTAGAATTATGCAGCGTTTGTCTGTGACTTACTTATTTCACTAATTATGTCCTCAGTGTTCATCCATGTCGTTGCATATTGCAGAATTTTCTAATTTAAAACAATAATATCCCATTGTATGTATACGATATTTTCTTTATCTGTTCATCTGTTGACACGTGTTTTAGTTGTTTATGCTCATGTGTTAAGTCACTTCTGTTGTATCCAACTTCTTTCGACCCTGTGGGCCACAGCCCGTCAGTCTCCCCTGTCCATGGGATTCTCCAAGCAAGAATACTGGAGTGGGTTGCTGTGCACTCCTCCAGGGGATCTTCAGACCTGGGGATCAAACCGATGTCTCTTAAAACTCCTGCATTGGCAGGAGGGTTCTTTACCACTAGTGCCACCTGGGAAACCCTTTAGTTATTTCTGTCGTTAGTCTTTCAGTTGTGTCTAACTCTTTGCAACCCCATGGACTGCACCCTGCCAGTCTCCTCTGTCCATGGGGATTCTCCAGGCAAGAATACTGGAGTGGGTTGCCATGCCCTCCTCCAAGGGTCTTCCCAACCCAAGGATTGAACCCAGGTCTCTTGCATTGCAGGTGGATTCTTTACCAACTGAGCCACCAGAGAACCCCGAAAAGGCCATGGAAGTGTTAGTTGCTCAGTCATGTTCAACTCTTTGTGACCCCATGGACTGTACCAGGCTTCTCTGTCCATGGCATTCTCCAGGCAAGAATACTGGAGTGGGCTGCCATTTCATTCTTCAGTGGATCTTCCCAATCTAGGGATCAAACCTGGATCTCCTGCATTTGCAGGCTGATTCTTTACCTTCTGAGCCACCAGAGAAGCTATTAGTTATTTCTACATCTTGGCTATTCTGGATAGTGCCTCAATCAACATGGAAGTTCTGGTATCTCTCTGAGACCCTGATTTTAATTCTTTTGGGTAAATACACAGGTGTAGGGGTGCTGGATAATATGGTCAGTCTATTTCTAATTTGTTCTTTGTATATTACTCTGGAAAAAGTCCCATTCCTAAAGATTTATAAAACCCTGGAATATTAACTCAAAATTCTCTCTCTGATTTCATTTATTGCCTCTCTTCCACATTCTTCAAATCTGAACATGTTTGTCTTTTTTTCTGTTACTTGATTGTATAACATTGCTTGGTTTCTCAGCCTTCACAGTATTGTTCCTAGAAAAATTGAATCTTTCTCTTTCCTTATTTAACCCTTACCTAGGATATCTAACCAACCTAGATAGCACATTAAAAAGTAGGCATTACTTTGCCTACAAAGGTCCATCTAGTCAAAGCTATGGTTTTTCCAGTAGTCATGTATGGATGTTGGGAGTTGGACTCTGAAGAAAGCTGAGTGCAAAAGAATTGATACTTTTGAACCGTGGTGTTGGAGAAGACTCTTGAGTCCCTTGGACTGCAAGGAGATCCAACCAGTCCATCATAAAGGATATCAGTCCTGGGTGTTCATTGGAAGGACTGATGGTGAAGCTGAAACTCCAATAATTTGGCCACCTGATATGAAGAACTGACTCCTTGAAAAAGACCCTGATGCTGGGAAAGATTGAAGGCAGTACAAGAGGGGATGAGAGAGGATGGTTGGATGGCATCACCGGCTCAATGGACATGAGTTTAAGCAAGCTCTGGGAGTTGGTGATGGACAGGGAAGCCTGGCTTGCTGCAGTCCACGGGGTCGCAAAGACTCGGACATAACTAAATGACTGAACTGAACTAAACAAGGATATCTAAACTCAGCTTTCCTTACATGTCTGGGTTAGGTGCTCGTTCACATCAACACCTCCAGGGGTAGCACTAATTACCATTTACTGTAGTTGTCTTTTAGCATACTTTCAATCTCCATGACCCAGAGGGATGATACGGGGAGGGAGGAGGGAGGGGGTTCAGGATGGGGAACACGTGTATACCTGCGGCGAATTCATGTTGATGTATGGCAAAACCAATAAAATATTGTAAAGTAATTAACCTCCAACTAAAATAAATAAATTTATATTAAAAAAATAGATATAGAGAGATTCAAATCATCAGGAGATCACAGACCAAGTCATTTTGTTTATCATCCCATGCTGGGAACATAGCATGTGTTCAGTAAAATTTGTTTAATGGAATGCACAAAGCTTACCACTGAGATAAGCTTAATTTGTGAAAATATTTTTAATTCTTAGAATTTTATATTAGATGATCAAAGAGATGATTTTTGTGTCACTTTTTATTAGTAAACTTTTTATTAATGTGTCACTTTATTAATGGCAGGGATAATAATAACTGCCACTAATTTTGTTGAGTTTCTACCATTACTAGGCACTGTATTAAGTGCTTTAATATAATATTTCATTCATCTTTATAATAGCTCAACAAAGTGTATATTTCCCATTTTACAGACAGAAAACTAAGGCTCAGAAGTCATTTATGCAAAGTATAAAAACAGGAAAAGTGTGAATTTGAATCCAGTTCTCTTTTCAAAGATTGTCCTAATGACATTATATTAAATGACTTAATGCAGGGAGATTCAGGGAGTAACTTATAGAAATTGATTAGTCTTCATTATTAACACTTTGCTCTTAAATGATGAGGTAGATAATTGTGTGAGAGAAAATTGTAGAGATAAATGAGTGAATATTTTTTAAAAAATACTCTTTCTCTCTGGCACCATGTGCTTTGTGCTGTACCTAACAAATAGCCTTAAATATAGACATACACCTACCTGTTACATGTCCTAATTAATACTTTCTTCTCTTTGTTCAGGTTGCACTAGTGGTAAAGAATCTGCCTGCAACACAAGAGACATGGGTTTGATCCCTGGGTTGGGAAGATCCCGTGGAGAAGGGAATGGCTACCCTTCTAAATATTGTTGCCTGGAGAATTCCATGGACAGAGGAGCCTGGTGGGCTGTGGTCCATAGTTTTGCGAAGAGTTGGACACAGCTGAGTGCCTGACCATATCCTCATCCCTGTTTGTTCACTCACACACTACTATATCCAATTTCCAGCTTCTCACGACTTTTCACCATTTCTACTTGATGACTATCATTACTTTGTTGTAGAGTTTTGGAACATCATCCTTTTATCATCCTCTTTACCATGAATGTTGTTGGGACTTAAAAATAGCAACCAGTGGTGCAGTTCCATCACCACCTTTGTGAGACAGTAACTATTCTATACCATCCCACTTACACTGACATGAAATTGAATCATTAATAAACAGCAGATCATGGATATGAATCCAAGCTGTCTGACTCCAGAGGTATTGATTTTCAGGTGTCAGTAGTCCTCACTAAGCAAACAATGGGAACATAATTCCTCCCTTGTCTGCCTTTTGTTCCCTTACACACTTCAGTGAAAGTGAAAGTGGGCTTAGTCGTTTCCAACTCTTTGCGACCCCATGGACTATGCAGTCCTTGGAATTCTCCAGGCCAGAATACTGGAGTGGGTAGTCTTTCCCTTCTCCAGGGATCTTCCCAACCCAGGGATTGAACTCAGGTCTCCTGCATTGCAGGCAGATTCTTTACCAGCTGAGCCTCAAGGGAAGCCCAAGAACACTGGAGTGGGTGGCCCATCCCTTCTCCAGTGGATCTTCCCAACCCAGGAATCACACTGGCGTTTCTTGCACTGTAGGTGGATTCTTTACCTACTGAGCTATGAGGGAAGCCCTCACAAACAGTACACAGTTCAGATAAAGAGGAAATCTCTGTCTTTTAAATTTAGGCATATGCTCTGTTATTTCAGAACATCTTTCTACTGGAAAAAATTTGTGCAAAATTTCTAAGTACTCTCAAAAATATTTCTATGCACAACCTGTGAGTTTTATGACGTGAAGCTGAATTCTAAATAACATTTAATTTAACTTTAATTGATTCAGGAAAGATATGTTAGGTTTTTCCCTGTTCCTTTTTACATATTTTTCCACAAATATTATTCAAATAATGATGTAATATAATATAAACCTTATATTTTGAATTGAAGGTATATTTCTAATATTTAATGATAAATTCTCCCAATGAACTAATCACAAAGTTCCTCATATCTAGATTCATTGCCATGATTTGGTGGTAGCATTTGATCTGACTTGAGAGAGTGTAGGTAATATGTGATAAATTGCTTAGCAAATTAGAAATTAGGACCTTTGACATGTTAAATCAGGCTAGGGCACCTGTAAATTGAAGAGAGGTAGTTTTCAACATGCTATACAAGACACTGAGTACTCAGCGACAGGTATAATTTCTTCCTTACTATTATGTCTGAAAATGCAGGTTGTTTCCTTGATGGCCTATGTTGCTTAGGGATTAGACACCCAAGCCAAAATATTGAGCTCAAACTTGCTTGGGAGACTTCCTGATATTTACAAAAATATTTTGGGATGATTCCTGCCAGCCAGAATCATCCCTGTTCCAGCAATTTGCAAACTTTCTGATTTTTTTTTTCTTTTCTTTTCTTTTTTATTTTTAGATTTAGAACTTGCCCCCAAAAGAGATGGGAAAAATATAAAAGCATGTCTACTGTACAAATGTCATTTTGGCCTTATCAAGTATGAAAAAATTCATTAAATATATCTAGAGGTGCTATCATGTGACTGCTTGGTCATAACCATAAATACCAATGTTTTGGACTGTTTTATAGAGATCTGATTTGAAATTACTTTTGTTACTAAAAATGAAAAACAGTATCATATGAGAACCTAATAGAGAAGTTATGGCTTAAAATATGTATTATTAAGCATCATCATCAATAATAAAGTGTCAAGGTCAGTTCACAAGGTAACATTTCATAAACCCCCCAAAGAAATAAAGTTTCCTGATTTCTGTAGACACATACTACTGTCAGACGGAGGAAAAAAAAAAAAAAAGAAAGATGTTTTCCTATGAATCAGTGGCTAATCTGGTGCCATCGTTGGTTTCCATGCAACATTCTTCTCTCAGAGAATGACAATGACCACGCACAAACACTCTGACAGAGATCTGGAAATGACATAGCAACATCTAGTTTACTGGTTTCTCAAGGTAAGATGATCAGTGGTCCTTGGAGAAAGATAGCTTGATGTACCACCTTTGATTTTGCAGTCTTGAATTGCTCATCTGTAAAGCACTTTTGTTGACTGAAGGCTCTGTGAATCAGGATGAACAAAGACATATTCACATTCTGGCAGGTATGTGGACACACACTTCAGTTTAAGAGTCAAAGCTCAGCAGATATTTTTATAAAAGGGATATCTCACTTGCCAAGAGTGACACTTGAAAACTAGCTTCACTTAGCATCTCTGAATCTCATGAAGATAACACAGCTGCTGCTGCTGCTGCTAAGTCACTTCAGTCATGTCCGAGTCTGTGCGACCCCATAGACGGTAGCCCATCAGGCTCCCCTGTCCCTGGGATTCTCCAGGCAGGAACACTGGAGTGGGTTACCATTTCCTTCTCCAATGCGTGAAAGTGAAAAGTGAAACAGCAGCCACACACTATTCTAAGGTATAAGACCAAATAAATAAGAACCTTATCACTCAGTGATTTTGCCTCCATTTTCTTCTGACTGATCAAATAAATGTTAAATAGCATAATGTGTCAGTTTGATGTATGTACCGGGCATTAATTAGCCTGCATTTTGTTTAGAAAGTGATTTACTAAAATATGCTCCTATTAATGGCAACCCACTCCAATGTTCTTGCCTGGAGAAATCCAGGGACGGCATGCTTGGTGGGATGCCATCTGTGGGTCGCACAGAGTTGGACAGGACTGAAGCGACTTAGCCGCAGCAGCAGCTCCTATTAATCTGCTAGTAAGTGTTCTGTGATATTTTCTGTACATTTAATAGAGGTGGAAGTCACTTGGATATGCTTGTATTTTCCAGTTTTACGAGTTCAGTCTTTCTTTGGCTTAACATTCGAATATTAAAGTGTACATCCTAAAGTGCTCATCCTTTGCATGTCATAACTGGCAGTTACTCCTCATTAGTAATTTCAGAAAGGAAGAATGTCCCTGCGTCTCAGTTTCCCAGTCACCTCTTGCTCTGATTACTTCAGTCAGTTCAGTTCAGTTCAGTCTCTCAGTCTTGTTCAACTCTTTGCGACCCCATGAATCACAGCATGCCAGCCTTCCTGTCCATCACTAACTCCTGGAGTTTACCTAAACTCATGTCCATTGAGACAGTGATGCCATCCAACCATCTCATCCTCTGTCGTCCCCTTCTCCTCCTGCCCCCAATCCTTCCCAGCATCAGTCTTTTCCAATGAGTCAACTCTTTGCATGAGGTGGCCAAAGTACTGGAGTTTCAGCTTCAGCATCAGTCCTTCCAAAGAACACCTAGGACTGATCTCCTTCAGAATGGACTGGTTGGATCTCCTTGCAGTCCTAGGGACTCTCAAGAGTCTTCTCCAACACCACAGTTCAAAAGCATCAATTCTTCGGTGCTCAGCCTTCTTTACAGTCCAACTCTCACATTCATACATGACCACTGGAAAAACCACAGCCTTGACTAGACGGAACTTTGTTGGCAAAGTAATGTCTCTGCTTTTTAATATGCTACCTAGGTTGATCATAACTTTGCTTCCAAGGAGTAAGCGTCTTTTAATTTCATGGCTGCAGTCACCATCTGCAGTGATTTTGGAGCCCCCAAAAAAGAAAGTCTGACACTGTTTCCACTGTTTCCCCATCTATTTCCCATGAAGTGATGGGACCAGATGCCATGATCTTATTTTTCTGAATGTTGAGTTTTAAACCAACTTTTTCACTCTCCTCTTTCACTTTCATCAAGAGGCTTTTTAGTTCTTCTTCACTTTCTGCCATAAGGGTGGTGTCATCTGCATATCTGAGGTTATTGATATTTCTCCTTGCAATCTTGATTCCAGGTTGTGCTTCTTCCAGCCCAGCATTTCTCATGATGTACTCTGCATAGAAGTTAAATAAGCAGGGTGACAATATGCAGCCTTGATGTACTTCTTTTCGTATTTGGAACCAGTCTGTTGTTCCATGTCAAGTTATAACTTTTGCTTCTTGACCTGCATGCAGATTTCTCAGGAGGCAGGTCAGGTGGTCTGGTATTCCCATCTCTTTCAGAATTTTCCACAGTTTATTGTGATCCACACAGTCAAAGGCTTTGGCATAGTTAATAAAGCAGAAGTAGATGTTTTTCTGGTACTCTTTTGCTTTTTCAATGATCCAATGTATGTTTGCAATTTGATCTCTGATTCCTCTGCCTTTTCTAAATCTTCTTGAACATCTGGAAGTTCTTGGTTCATATACTGTTGAAGCCTGGCTTGGAGAATTTTGAGCATTACTTTGATAGCATGTGAAATGAGTGCAATTGTGTAGCAGTTTGAGCATTCTTTGGCATTGTCTTTCTTTGGGATTGAAATGACTTTTGGGATTGAAAAGACTTTTCCAGTCCTGTGGCCACTGCTGAGTTTTCCAAATTTGCTGGCATATTGACTGCAGCACTTTCACAGCACCATCTTTCAGGATTTGAGATAACTCAACTAAAACTCCATCACCTCCACTAGCTTTGTTCGTAGTGACGCTTCCTAAGGTTCACATATTCTCATTCCAGGATGTCTGGCTCTAGGTGAGTGATCACACCATTGTGATTATCTGAGTTTGAAGATCTTTTTTGTACAGTTCTTCTGTATGTTGTTGCCACCTCTTCTTAATATTGTCTGCTTCTGTTAGGTCCATACCATTTCTTTTCTTTATTGTGCCCATCTTTGCATGAAAATTTCCCTTGGTATCTCTAATTTTCTTGAAGAGATCTCTAGTCTTTCCCATTCTATTGTTTTCTTCTATTTCTTTGCATTGATCATGGAGGAAGGCTTTTTTATCTCTCCTTGCTCTTCTTTTGAACTCTGTGTTCAAATAGGTATATCTTTCCTTTTCTCCTTTGCCTTTCACTTCTCTTCTTTTCACAGCTATTTGAAAGGCCTCCTCAGACAACCATTTTGCCTTTTGCATTTATTTTTCTTGGGGGTGGTCTTGTTCACTGAATCCTGGACAATGTCACAAACCTCCCTCCATAGTTGTTCAGGTACTCTATCACATGTGATCCCTTGAATCTATTTGTCACTTCCACTTGTGGTCATAAGGGCTATATTTCTCCTTCAATTTAGGCCCAGATTCATCTGGCATAGCATTCCCCTACCAGCTGCTAGTTTCCTGTGGTCCTTTCTACATGGACTGTCTCCTTCACCAAGTGCCAAACTGTGGGAAAATCCATTTAAGTTTAGTCCAAGTTCCCCCTTATGCTCGTGCACACCAATGGGAAACCCTTACCACCCATGTATTTCAGATATTCCTGAAAGAACCGCTTCCCCTTGCTCTACCATCTGAAACTAGCCATCCACAATCATCACTGTAGGGAAGTTTTTCAGACACAAGTCCTAAAACATAAGTTAAGCTCCTTGTAGATTGAGATGAAACCATACTCACATAATTAAAAGTAAAAAGGAGGTCCCCTCTGTTCCGCCATGTTGGGAAAATTAGAGGAATACACTGCAACTTTTTTCAAAGAAATTTGCCTCCAGTTGCAAGTTTCATTCTTTTAACTGGTCCAACATTACTTAAAGTCTGGAGGTAAGGTTCAGTTAAAATTGGCAATACTGGTGGCTCAGAAGGTAAAGAATCTGCCAGCAGTGTAGGAGACTGGGTTCAATCCCTGGTCAGGAAGATGCCCTGGAGAAGGGAACAGCAACCCATTCCAGTCTTCTTGCCTGGAGAATTCCATGTACAGAGAAGGCTGGCAGGCTACAGATCATGGGGCCTCAAAGAGTCAGACATGACTAAGTGACTAACAGAATCACCTCCTTTGGAAGTGTTATTTATGAATCTAGTATTTCACTTTATTTTTATTTATTTTTTAAAAATTTTATTTATTCTAATTGGAGACTAATTACTTTAAAATATTGTAGTGGTTTTGCCATACATTGACATGAATCCGCCATGGGTGTACATGTGTTCCCCATCCTGAACCCCTTCCCCATCTCCCTCCCCATCCCATCCCTCTGGTTCATCCCACTGCACCAGCCCCGAGCACCCTGTCTTGTGAATTGAACCTGACTGGCGATCTGTTTCACATATGATAATATACATGTTTCAATGCTATGCTTTCAAATCATCCCACCCTCGCCTTCTCCCGCAGAGTCCAAAAGACTGTTCTATACATCTGTATCTCTTTTGCTGTCTTGCATATAGGGTTATCATTACCATCTTTCTAAATTCCATATATATGCATTAATATACTGTATTAGTGTTTTGCTTTCTGACTTACTTCACTCTGTATAATAGGCTCCATTTTCATCCACCTCATTAGAACTGATTCAAATGCATTCTTTTCAATGGCTGAGTAATATTCCATTGTGTATATGTACCACAGTTTTCTTATCTATTCATCTGCCGATGGACATCTATGTACTTCCCTGTCTTGGGTATTATAAATAGTGCTGCAATGAACATTGGGGTACACATGTCTCTTTCAATTCTGGTTTTCTCAGTGTGTATGCCCAGCAGTGGGATTGCTGGGTCATATGGCAGTTCTATTTCCAGTTTTTTAAGGAATCTCCACACTGTTCTCCATAGTGCCTGTACTAGTTTGCATTCCCACCAACAGTGTAAGAGGGTTCCCTTTTCTCCACACCCTCTCCAGCATTTATTGTTTGTAGACTTTTGGATAGCAGCCATTCTGACCAGCATGAGATGGTAGCTCATTGTGGTTTTGATTTGCATTTCTCTAATAATGAGTGGTGTTGAGCATCTTTTCATGTGTTTGTTACCCATTTGTATGTCTTCTTTGGAGAAATGTATGTTTAGTTCTTTGGCCTATTTTTTGATTGGGTCATTTATTTTTCTGGAATTGAACTGCAGGAGTTGCTTGTATATTTTAATATACATATGGGTACCACCTATTTGTGGGCATCCATCAAAAGTAAGGAAAATATTTCTGTTTTATTATCTTGTTACAAGAAAAAACCAAAATATCATTTTCTCCCTAAGAGGATTCTATAGCCATTCTTTCAAATAAGGAAACTGTAGCTTCTGGAAAAAAAAAAAAGAAAGTTCTGCACTGTCCTCTAAAGATACTATATTGCACTATGTACCACCCTTGGCATCACTGTACAACCGAAATCAACCATTGTTTCATAGTGTCTCCATAGGCCTCTGGTGTACCTAAAGGAAAAAAAAATATGCTTAAGTATAAATATTTTCTGAGCTCCTTTGGTCTTGCTGCTCAGTAAAAGAAGAAAAATCTGCTAAAATAGAAAAAGGGAGAGAAAGAAAGGCAGTGTATGGAGAGGTTGAAGCTTTTTTCCTCCTCTACACTTCAGTAGGATTTTTGCTGAGAATACAAAGTTGGCTACTAGAAATAAACATTAGTTGAAACATCTAAAGAACAGGAATAATAATAACAATTTCCTTTTAGGGTTGTTGTCAGAATTTAAACTGTGACTCTAAGTAGGAAGTATTCATTAAATGTATTACCACCATTATCTTTATATGATGTTCAACATTTTTGCCTGTGACAGATGCGGTTTTTATTGTAGTTATTGAGTTTTATTATGTTGTTATCTCTGTGGATTTATGTTCATTTCCCTGTTAACTAAAGAGACTGAGCATGTTAGTGGACAAACCAATCCTCTGATTTTTTTAATAGGATGACTTAATGTTTTACCATCTCCCACTCCAGTACTCTTGCCTGGAAATCCCCATGGATGGAGGAGCCTGGTAGGCTACAGTCCATGGGATCGCTGAGGGTTGGACACAACTGAGCGACTTCACTTTCACTTTTCACTTTCATGCATTGGAGAAGGAAATGGCAACCCACTCCAGCGTTCTTGCCTGGAGAATCCCAGGGACAGGGGAGCCTGGTGGGCTGCCGACTATGGGATCACACAGAGTCAGACACGACTGAAGTGACTTAGCAGACATATCTTGTGTTTTCCTTATTATTCTCTTGTTTTGATTCTCTTTTTTCTTCTTTCACACCTTTTGTCAAATTAATAGATTTTCATAATCCTCTTTATTTTATCCATCTGTCTATTTGGAAGCATTGCATGTTATTTCTTTTATTTTTTATTTTTCTTTAACTTTCCTTAAGAAGTTAAAAGTATTTTGTATGTCTGCTGTCCTTCCATGCACAACAAAGTGTTTAACCTTTTCTATCAACCAAACACCCATCAATCCAATTTTATCCTAATGCTTAAAATTTTAATTTTAACCATTAAAGGATTCAAGTGTTAAAATTACTAACACTTTATTTTATTCTCTATTTACTGAGGCAAACTGTGAAGCTACATGGCATAGGGCATGGGTACTGGGGAAAATGCAGAATGGGAAGAACAATGTCATCATTTCCAGCTAGTGTCAGCTTTTTTACTTCAGTACATGGAGGGTATCACCCTCTTTGTCTTCAATCATCTATTTTTCCTGGTGATATTTTTCCTGTATTTACCTGTTGTTGCTGTTTGGGTTATCTCTCTTTTCTTCTTGGTGGTTTTTAAGATTTTCTCTTTATCATTGATGTTCTGCAAATTTGTGATCTATTGTTTGGTATATTTAATTGTCTTTATTAGCCTTAGATACCTTTGTATGTTTGAGATGGGATGTTTGTTATCAGACTCGTTTTGAGTAGAAACTATTTTAAGTTTGATCTGTTGTTTTCTTCTGCAAGCATCTTCTACCATCTTTCCCCACACACCTCCTATTGTGGTGCTTTTACAACTGACCCCACACAACTCCCTGAGGTCTTCACCCAGAACCAAGTCTTTTCATGATGCTCACACACTTCTGGTATGTGGAGATGCTGAGCATGTGTCCAACATGTTCAAAGAGGCAGTGCACAGTTTTCCTCATTCCTGGCCTTGAGTCTGAATCTCTGTCCTCTCATCGCCCCAGGAGGTGAGCAGCAACCATTGTCTTTTCCCCAGCCATACTTCGTGAGTGGAACAGTGGAATTCCAGCCCAAGTCCCTGGCTTCAGGCAGTAAAATCAGCCCGTTTCCTCTCTTATTGCCTTACATGAACACCTTTAATCTTACTCTATTCTCTAGTAGTCCAACTCCTGGGTTCAGTAGGTCTCTGGCTCAATTCTACTCACCAATTTGCATTTCTGTTTCATTGTCTTCAAATAAATATTTATCTTTTTTTAAAGATAGATATATGTTTTGGTTTTATCTTTGCAAGTTTTACCTGAACCATCATGTATTTGGAGCAGAGTGTCCCAGCATGTGAACATACAGAGACACCTCAACCAGATATCTTTTTGTACATGTTTTTATGTGGATCAGCATCTCCATTTTAGGGATGAAATTTAAGCACAGATCTTTAAAAAAACATAAAGTTAATAATTATCATTAATAATAATTTGGTTCCATCTTTTTATGTGTCATTTAAATTAATTAGATTTAAAAGCTTTGCTTTAGAAGAGACTGTTTCTCAAAATGAAGTTCAAGTACCATACCTTGTGTGTGAGAAATACTCCAGAAGTTGTAAAAAAAAAAAAAAAGGTGTTATGAAGAAATAGCCATATAAAGATGTATCTTCTCCAGTAATTTAAACCAAAAGAGATATTTGGGTATATTTAAATGATAACATTTTTAGTATATATCTGCTCAACTCACAACTGAAAAATAATTCATATATTTACTGACTACTCTGAGCCTGGATAATTCAGTTTGCAAATCCCTCCATAGTTTTAAGTTCATAGTATTGAAAGGAACCCTAATCTGGTACAATTGCTTTTTTACAGGATTGTCTAATAAACTATTTCAGAAAAACTAATTTAGTTAAAGCTTTTCTAATAAGTTACTTTTATAATTTGTTCCAGGGACTTTTATGGCTAGTGGCTGTGGAGCAAGTGGAATATTCTCATAGTAGGGTAAGAAATTCCAGTTGAGTCCTAATTCTGTCCCTAATATAAGATCAGAGTTTAAGGTAACATTTCTGGCTTTCTGTGCCTCAGTTTCACATATAGAAAAACAGAATTTTACTTGCTGTAACAAATCATCATGAGGCTGAAATGTGGTAACAGTCATAATCAACTTTTTAGAAAAGTTAAATAAGAAATTCAGTAAAAAGAAGGATGGTGAATTCAAATTAGCTATCTATATAGCCTCACTTTCAAGACTATGGCTAACCTCCTGTTAGAAGTTCAGAAGACAGCAAAGGACTGCATTATGTTGGTAGTCAAATCTAATCGTATCAGCATATGTCAGATAAAATACACTTCCTTTCATATAATGCATATAATGTGGTTTTCCAGGAGGCCTTGGGCTAAGCAGTTCCTTACCCTGCTCCCTCTTAACAGCCATGCTTCTCTTTCTTTTACAACCTCTTTCTTACCTTTTGGTTAGCAGGTCATAAGCCCAGAATAAATTCAGAAGCTAAAACATATTTCAGCAATTAGCACCCTAGAAACTCAAGCTGTTTTTTGGCAATATTCTAAAAAGATGATTTCAGCACCTTTCATCCCCAGCTTGCTTGATAATTCACTTCCCATGTCCTTAGACTTGGCAGGCTGTCCAGTGCTAGAGGCACATTCTTAGGTTGGTGAGGAAAGTGTGAGCAACTTGAAGATGCTAAATAGGGACGTCAGCTACATCTGAACTAGATAGACTGAGTTAGTGGGGTTTTGTTCCTGGCCCGTTCTCTCTATTTTTAAATGTGATTGTACTCAGAGCTATTCTGAACATTTTAGTTAACTCTCCGCCATCCACCTACCTCTCTTATTATGAGGTACTCTCTCTAGAAATATTTTTAAAGAAGTTTAGAAAGAGATGAAACAAAATGTCTTCCAGACCGCTTCTGCCTCTGGCTTCAGAGAACTGAGCATCCCTTAGCCGCTTTTGTATCATATTTCTCAGAGGCAGGAAAAACTGAATGCCAAAATGAGACTAGGGAATTTGGTCCAACATGGAAAGTCCTTCATATTTTAGGTTGCTTTACATTCTCAGACACAGATGATAATTACTCATTCAGGAAGAATTAATGTTGCGTTCTTATCTAGTTAAAATAAGAATGGCATTGTGAATGTTAACCAATAAAGATAATTACAACTGGGTTTTTTTTGAAAGGGTACATGATCATTTTTCCTCTACTTTCTCAATTTACAAACAAATGTATCCTAACTAGTCAAGTGTATTTCTTATTTGTCTCCAAATTGGGTCTAAATAAAAAGTCAGTAGAGTGATCAAAAGCCTAGAGGGCACCTAAGAGAAATCTACAAGAGTTTAATGCATCAGCTATTTGGGCTACTCAAGTTCTCTTTCTGCTTTTCTTCTCTTTGGCTACTTGCTCTGATAGCTGGTGTTGCAAAGAGCTCTGATTCTAAAATTTTGTGACCAAAAGTTTCTAAAGAAGATAAAACAACAATCCCACTGCTGGGCATACACACTGAAGAAACCAGAATTGAAAGAGACACGTGTACCCCAATGTTCATCACAGCACTGTTTATAATAGCCAGGACATGGAAGCAACCCAGATGTCCATCAGCAGATGAATGGATAAGAAAGCTGTGGTACATATACACAATGGAGTATTACTCAGCCATTAAAAAGAATACATTTGAATCAGTTCTAATGAGGTGGATGAAACTGGAGCCGATTATACAGAGTGAAGTAAGCCAGAAAGAAAAACACCAATACAGTATATTAACACATATATATGGAATTCAGAAACACGGTAACGATAACCCTGTATGCGAGACAGCAAGAGAGACACAGACGTATAGAACAATCTTTTGGACTCTGTGGGAGAGGGCGAGGGTGGGACAGTTTGGGGAATGGCATTGAAACGTGTATAATATCATATAAGAAACGAATCTCCAGTCCAGGTTCGATACAGGATGCTTGGGGCTGGTGCACTGGGATGACCCGGAAGGGTGATACAGGGAGGGAGGTGGGAGGGGGGTTCAGGATGGGGAACACGTGTACACCTGTGGCAGATTCATGTTGATGTATGACAAAACCAATACAATATTGTAAAGTAAAAAAAAATAATAAATAATAAAAAAAGATAAAAAAATAGTCTTTGGACCATAAATTCATTGTTTGTACATATTTAACACAGGACTGGAAAAGGTCAGTTTTCATCCCAATCCCAAAGAAAGGCAATGCCAAAGAATGCTCAAACTACCACACAACTGCACTCATTTCACACACTAGTAAAGTAATGCTCTAAATTCTCCAGGCCAGGGCTGGACATGTGAACTGTGAACTGTGAACTTCCAAATGTTCAAGCTGGCTTTAGAAAAGGCAGAGGAACCAGAGATAAAATTGCCAACATCTGCTGTATCATCAAAAAAGCAAAAGAGTTCCAGAAAAACGTCTATTTCTGCTTTATTGACTATTCCAAAGCCTTTGACTGTGTGGATAACAACAAACTGTGGAAAATTTTGAAAGAGATGGGAATACCAGACCACCTGACCTGCCTCCTGAGAAATCTGTATGCAGGTCAGGAAGCAGCAGTTAAAACTGGACAGGAACAACAGACGGGTTCGAAATAGGAAAAGAAGTATATCAGGTCCATATATTGTCACCCTGCTTATTTAACTTCTATGCAGAGTACATCACGAGAAATGCTGGGCTGGATGAAGCATAAGCTGGAATCCAGATTGCCAGGAGAAATATCAATAACCTCAGATACACAGATGACACCACCCTTATGGCAGAAAGTGAAGAGGAACTAAAGAGCCTATTGATGAAAGTGAAAGAGGAAAGTGAAAAAGTTGGCTTAAAACTCAACGTTCAGATAACTAAGATCATTGCGTCTGGTCCCATCACTTCATAGCAAATAGTTGGGGAAACAGTGGAAACAGTGAGAGACTTTATTTTGGGGGGCTCCAAAATTACTGCAGATGGTGACTGCAGCCATTAAATTAAAAGAAACTTGCTCCTTGGAAGAAAAGTTATGACCAAACTAGACAGCATATTAAAAAGCAAAGACATTACTTTGCCAACAAAAGTCCATCTAGTCAAAGCTATGGTTTTTCCAGCAGTCATTATGGATGTGAGAGTTGGACTATAAAGAAAGCTGAGTGCCGAAGAATTGATGCTTTTGAACTGTGGTGTTGGAGAAGACTCTTGAGAGTCCCTTGGACTGCAAGGAGATCCAACCAGTCCATCCTAAAGATCAGTCCTGAATGTTCATTGGAAGGACTGATGGTGAAGCTGAAATGGCAATACTTTGGTCACCTGATGCAAACAGCTGACTCATTTGAAAAGACCCTGATGCTGGCAAAGACTGAGGGCAGGAGGAGAAGGGGAAGACAGAGGATAAGATGGTTGGATGGCATCACCGACTCAATGGACTTGATTTTGAGTAAACTCCAGGAGTTGGTGATGGACAGGGAGACCTGGCGTGCTGCAGTCCATGGGCTTGCAAAGAGTCAGACATGACTGAGTCACCGAACTGAACTGAACATAGGATATTAAGAAAGAATAGGGTGTTCAGTTGGTTGGTGTGTGGCAAAAACTTCAAAATCAGGAGCTTAATATTCTGGTCCTAACTCTGATTGCTTCTCTGTATTACTGAAAAATGAGTGTCTCAGTTGAGGACACATGTCAAAAAACACTACTAGCTTTCCTCCTATATATTCCAAGATATACCATAAACCACCACCAAGTTCTCTGAATCAGAGTCTTGGAGAGTAGAGCTCAGTTCCATACTTTTGAATGATTCCACAGGGGATTCTGTTGTGTCCCATTACAGACAAATACTAAGCTATCTAATTTTCAAGTCCTTCTCATTCTGGCATTCTTTGAGTCTATGACTCTATGTATCAGAATTCCAGAAAATTGTTGTGAAGAAGAAACTAGAGAAAGGGAAGCAAAAATACAAGCAGAAAGAAGTGTGTATAAACTAAGAAAAGAAATCAATGAAATCTAAAACAGAAGAATAGGGGAAATACATGAAACCAAAAAAAAAAAAAAACCTGGCCTTTTGAAAAGATTGTTACAATTGATAAAACTTTAGCTAGCTTAATAAGGAAAAAAAGAGGAAAGACGTTATAAATATCAGAAAGGAAATATGGAATACCAATACAGGTTCTGCAGGCTTTTAAAATAATAAGGAAACACTATAAATGACTCTTCAGCCATAAATTCAACAACATACGTGACATGGATACATTCCTCAAAATCCACAAACAACCAAAACTCACTCTAGATGTAATAGGTAACTTGAATAGTTCTATAACATTGACTAAATTTTATTCATATTTTAAAGCTTTTTATAAAGAAGAAATCCCCATGGCCAGATAATTTCACTGGCAAATATTTAATGAAAAAATAGCATAAATTCTACACAATCTTATCCAGAAAATTACAAGAGGGTAATAAACTTCACAACTCGGCTAGCATTATCTTGCTACTAAGATACGAAGCAAAAACAATATAAAATTAACAGTGCTTAAAACATAGATGCAAAAATCCTTAATAAAATGTCAGTAAATAAAATCCAGAAATATATGAGAGGAATAATACATCATGACTAAGTGGGATTTTCCCCAATATTATAAATCTAATTCAGTATTCAAAAATCAATCACTGTCATAGCCCATATCAACAACCTGAAAAAGAAAAGCCACTTGATCCTATCATTTGGTGCAGGAGAAAAAAATATGAAATACTTAAACATTAATTCAAAATAAAAACTCTCAGCAAACTAGGAATAGAAGAGAACTTTGTCAACTGGATAAAGAGCATCTACATCTTCTCACCCCCCAAAATAGCTAGCATTATAGTTAATGGTGACAAAGATCTCCCCTAAAATTAGGAGCAAGGCAAAAGATGCCCATTATCACCACTTCAATCTAGCATTATACTGGATGTCCTAGGCAAAACCCATAGAAATGTACAGCAGAGGGAGTGAACCCCAATAGTTAATAATCATGTATATTAGCTTATCAGCTGTAACATATGTACCATACCAATGTAAAATGCTAATCAGTTCAGTTTAGTCACTCAGTCATGTCCAAATCTTTGTGATCTCCTGGACTGCAGCATGCCAGGCTTTCCTGTCCATCACCATCTCTTGGAACTTGCTCAAACTCATGTCCATTGAGTCGGTGACACCATTCAACCATCTCATCCTCTGCTGTCCCCTTCTCCTCAAGGGAGAGGATGTTAATAGTAGAGGAATAATAGAGGAAACTCTGTGTGTGTGTGTGTGTGTGTTTGGGGAGAGTGTTAGGACAGTGGGAGTATATAGGAATTCTCTATATTTTCTGTTAAGCTTTTCTGTAAACCTAAAACTTTTAAAATATAAAGTCTATGAGTTAAAAGATAAAAGTTAACTGTACTATTCATTAATTTAAAAAATAAAAGTTTCAAAAAGGGACATAGAAAGGATACCAGCTGAGCTACCAGGGAAGCCCTAGAAAGGATAACAATTCAATTACCCCAAAATGTAAGTGACTAGAAGGCCTGGTAAAAAAGACACAAGGAAAATGAAGACTTTTGCAATGGATATCTTACCATCTTTATATTCCAGTTTCAATTAGTTAATTAATTCCTTTATCAACCTGTTTTCATGACTGACTGGAAGTAACAATTTGATTTTTGTTTTACTTTCAAAGAAGGAAATTATTACCATGCAATCCTTGTTAACATTTCAGGTAGGCTGAAAGAGTAGTTTCTTCTACTGACGGTTGTTGCTGATGGAACCATTAAACTGTAATTCCTTTTAAGCAACCTTCTTTCTATATGTTGCAAACTCCTTTCAGATGCTTCTCATGAGTTATTGAGATAGCTTGAGATATTGTTTTACTACTCTTATCATCCTCGATATTTTTACTGAAGATATTTCACTGGTATGACAACATGTCTGGATTAACATATAATAAACATCCCTTTAAGCAGTGACCAGTCCTTTTATGATTTGGCATAGCTACCCTATTATGATAAATTGCCTTAAACAAGTTCAACTTGATAACTATGAACGAGGTTACATTGTTCTTCAATTACCCTTTTAATCAATCTCCCAGATAATCATTCTGCCTAAAAATATGTTTCTCAATACTAATTTCATTATCTAGGTGATTCTCATCACTAATCATTAGAGTGTGATTCTCCATATTTTTAACAACTCTTACTTTAACTTAAATGGGTGATTAGACTCAATATGCAGGATATTACCTGCACGGTGGTCTTGATAATATATTCTCCGTTGTAACTATCTTCACTTCATCTTACTAATAGATGTTAAAAAAGAAAAAAGCTCTTATTAAACCCTTCCACAATAAATCATATATCTAAAGGGAGATTACCTTAAAAAAAAAAAAAAAAAAAGGATAAAAAAGGGCCTTCTTCCCTTTATGCCAAGAAAACTTTTTAAAATTTTGCTACCCTGAATATCATTGAGCCTTTTATAGTAATATTGGCAAAGCATGTAGAGATCCTATGTTGTTGAAAATGTGGATTGGGCGGGGGTGGGGGGCACGGGGAAGACATAAGTTTAATTATGGAGAGTAGAATACTTCTGGGAGAAGGCAATGGCACCCCACTCCAGTACTCTTGCCTGGAAAATCCCATGGACGGAGGAGTCTGGTGGGCTGCAGTCCATGGGGTCGCAAAGAGTCGGACACGACTGAGCGACTTCACTTTGACTTTTCACTTTCATGCATTGGAGAAGGAAATGGCAACCCACTCCAGTGTTCTTCCCAGGAGAATCCCGGGGACAGGGGAGCCTGGTGGGCTGCCGTCTATGGGGTCGCACAGAGTCGGACACGACTGAAGTGACTTAGCAGCAGCAGCAGCAGCAGAATTCTTCTGTGACTCTTCTAGTTTTATTAAGTATTCCTCACTAAACTGGCCACGTTGCAACAGACACCACCTAGTGTTGACTGGTGGAACTTCAGTGTAAATATTTGTACTGCTGCTCAGCTGCTCAGTCATGTCTGAATCTTTATGACCCACGGACTGTAGCCCACCAGGCTCCTCCATCCATGCGATTTTCCAGGCAAGATTACTGGAGTGAGTTGCCATTTCCTACTCCAGAAGTATCTGTGGTGGTTGTTTAGTCTCTCAGTCGTGTCCAACATTTTGCGACCCCAGGGACTGTATGAACCCTGCCAGGCTTCTCTGTCCATGGGATTCTCCAGGCAAGAATACTGGAGTGGGTTGCCATTTCCTTCTCCAGAAGTATCTGTGAACAGAAGTATCTGTGAGGTTCCACTAAATACATCTGGGTTAACTCTCATCTTCTACATAACAGTATATGAAATAATTTTATATATTCCCGTCACTTATATAATGTCTTTCTCTCTTAAATATGTTTTCCTCACCTAGGTACTGATCTTTAAGTTATGTTTATAATTATCTGTCATAAACTATGACTTTACTTGGGTTTTAGGCAAATGTTCTCTAGACAACCCTACTTGCATCCTAGTTTGGGTTACAGAGCAATTCCAGAACCAGTTTCTAGAATAAAGCAAAATAGAAGCTGTTAATAATTTAATATCTAGTTAATAATATCAGTTGTTGAACATGATGATTTAGCTTACTGACTATAATTATTTACACTTTAAGCCATAAATTTTATAATTTGTTATAAATTTATCAACATGGGAATATTTTAAAATTACTTTTATTTTTTACTTTTTAAATTTTAACCTAAAGGTATAAATACAGTAAAGTTCATATAATAAAATTAGATACAGTAAATTTTTGATTCAGAAAAAATAAGATAATTTTGAAGATATTATAAAATCAACATATTTTGTAGTTATCTATTTTAAAAATGAAGAAAATGTTGACACACTCCGACTCATTTGAATATTAAATTTGATTTTCAGGAAACGTTCATATAGCCTCCCTTTCCCCAGGAGAGTAAACATATGCTATGCCCTTTAAAACAAGATCCTGTCCATTTGCTTGCCCATGATTATGATGGTTTACCAGAAAAAGACAAAACACATCCCACCATTCTTTGTCACAATGACTTACACCAGCTTAAGCAGCGGACTTCCTAAACCAAGACTTATCACTTCAGGGTTATTTCCATGTGACCTGTGGAGAATACTCATGAATAGAAGGGGAAGGCATGTGGCTTTCTCTGCTGTGGGGCTGAACCCCTCGATGTGAGACTAGAAGGCAGGCCTGAGTGTTGTGAAGTAATCATTAAGTTACACGCTTGTCATTTCTTGTACATTCACTCAGAACTAATGCACATCACTTTTTCCAATTATAATCATTCCACCATTTAACAAGCACAAAAGGCCTTAGATTCCAATTTGCCACTGATGCCTCGCTCTCACTTGCTTGTTTCTTGGCATTTCCATCTTGCTGGTTTGTGCCTGGCTCCAATCATACATACGGAGCATTCTCTTTTCCTAAAACAAACTTGCAAATGGAGGTGACAAGAACAGCTGCTCTCACGTTGGAGGGCAGGCCATTTTCACTGCTTTGATAATTTTTCTGTTCCTGCAGTTCTTTTCTATTGTAAATATGTATTATTTCTCAGGTTTTTTTTATTGCCAAAGGTAAATATGAACCACCTAGTGAGGTGCTGTGTATATGTGTATGTTTCTATCCAGGCTTCTCTGCTGGTTTTCTCAAACCTTTTCTGGTATATGTCTCATTTCATTTGGTTTCTCAAATCGGTTTCTGTCTTTACAAACACACAGACATAAACAAACAATCAACAGGCTAGAGAAACACAACTGTCTTCATACTTTGTTAGCTTCTGCTTCCTTCGGTGAGTATTAATATGCTGGAATGATCTGTGAAACGTGCTGGCTTTGGATACGCAGCCTTAAACACGAGCTACATATAAGAGGAAATTGGTATTTTCATTTGCTGCACATGCTTTAATGATATTAAGCAATCTAATATGGTGCATACGCTGGATTTCAGTAACATGTCTCTTGAGAATTTCAAACGGTAATGGCAATTTAAAATGACAGCCTTACATTTATATAGCTCCTTTCATCTCAGAGGTCTTTACACTTTATAAAGTTATATGGAGCAATCATTTCACTTACCCTCCACAGAAATTCTGCCACCTCTAGGGCAAATCTGGGCTTACTTTCAAAATTGACTCGACATTACAGATAATTATGACAAGGGGCGAAAAGCAACAATCAATGAAAACTGAAGAGGGAATACAGAAAGATAAAATAATGTCCAAAGGAAATTTTAGCCAAAAGGTAAGAATCAAGCAAACAAACAAAAATTCCCTGAGGTTATTTAATAACCACCAGTGCACAGGACTGTGAACTCCCATGCCAACCACTAGAGAGCATTTCAGGGATAACAAGTTTAAGGCTAATTCTCTGAAGGTTGAATTTAGGTTAGTGAAAACAAAAACTCAAAAAATAAAGAGTTCTTACACAGCAAGAAAAAAAAAGGGCTTAAAGTATTATGATTCTAAATAAAGATGTGTCATGTTTCTCCCTAGTTAAAATACTACCAATTTCCCTCTATTTCTACATATTTCTAGCACTGGACACATATGCACAGTTTGGCACCCTAAAGTTTTGAGAATTATTTACAGGATATATTATTAAAAGCATTTATAAAGGCATTTCAGGATACCTGTGATTACTTTTTATTGCTGGAGTGTCTTCATATCTAGGAATTATATAAGGAAAACTAACAAATTTAGTTTAGCTCTGGGCATTTAAGCATACACTTAACATGCTCTGAGTCATTTGAGGCTGTGCCTAGACCCCACCACTATGCTGATGTTAGGAGTTCAGTTCAGTCGCTCAGTCATGTCCGACTCTTTGCAACCCCATGAATCGCAGCACGCCAGGCCTCCCTGTCCATCACCAACTCCCAGAGTTCACTCAAACTCATGTCCATCGAGCCGGTGATGCCATCCAGCCATCTCATCCTCTGTCATCCCCTTTCCCTCCTGCCCCCAATCCCTCCCAGCATCAGACTCTTTTCCAATGAGTCAACTCTTTGCATGAGGTGGCCAAAGTATTGGAGTTTCAGCTTTAGCATCAGTCCTTCCAATGAACACCCAGGACTGATCTCCTTTACAATGGACTGGTTGGATCTCCTTGCAGTCCAAGGGACCCTCAGGAGTCTTCTCCAACACCACAGTTCAAAAGCATCAATTCTTTGGCGCTCAGCTTTCTTCACAGTCCAACTCTCACATCCATACATGACCACTGGAAAAACCATAGCCTTGACTAGACGGACCTTTGTTGGCAAAGTAATGTCTCTGCTTTTTAATATGCTATCTAGGTTGGTCATAACTTTCCTTCCAAGAAGTGAGCGTCTTTTAATTTCATGGCTGCAATCACCATCTGCAGTGATTTTGGAGCCCAAAAAAACAAAGTCTGACACTGTTTCCACTGTTTCCCCATTCATTTCCCATGAAGTGATGGGACCAGATGCCATGATCTTAGTTTTCTGAATGTTGAGCTTTAGGCCAACTTTTTCACTCTCCTCTTTCACTTTCATCAAGAGGGTCTTTAGTTCCTCTTCACTTTCTGCTGTAAGGGTGGTGTCATCTGCATATGTGAGGTTATTGATATTTCTCACAGCAATCTTGATTCCAGCTTGTGCTTCTTCCAGCCCAGAGTTTCTCATGATGTTAGGAGTAAGCAAATGCAAAGTGGCCACAAATGCTCAGTTGCTCAGTCATGTCCAACTCTGTGTGTCCCCATGTACTATAGCTCACCAGGCTTCTCTGTCCATGGGATTCTCCAGGCAAGAATACTGAAGTGGGTTGCTATGCCCTCCTCTAGGGAATCTTCCTGACCCAGGGATCAAACCTGTGGCTCCTGCACTGCAGGGGGACTCTTTACTGCTGAGCCACCACAGATGCCCCAGAGTGGCCATAACCAGTGCAAAAATGACCTCTATGGTCATGCCTGCCCTGTCTTGACTACCTTTTCCCCCCTGGTATTGCTGGTCTGCCCACATAGCACACTTTAAACCAAACAGTCAGCATTTCCAGGATATCTAGAACTATTCTAGGTACTGGGGTCCAGGCTCTTCCAAAACCAGACTCTATCAGTGCTCTGAACCCTGTCGAGAGATAAGTGCTTTCTTCTTTATCCTCCACAGTCTTCTCCTCCTTAGAGCTGATTTATTGCATTTTAGCCATTATTGAAAAATTTAGAGGGCTACGGGCAAAAGTGAATTCATTTGAGACTTTTAACTCCTAGCTAAATCCTAGGCATTCTTAAGGAAGTGTTGGGATTTGAAACCTTCATAAAATGTAGAAATAACAGCTAGATGAAGCAGTCTTTGAGTAAGTTTATTACATAAGGAATATTTTGAATTTAAACCTAATTGCATTAGTTTAAGTGATTACAAAAGTAACATATATGTTGAATAAAATCTACAAAAGACAAGAAAACAGAAAAAAAAAAAAAAAACTAATGCTAAGGGAAAAGCTGCCCCTCTCCCTCATTTTCTTGTGCTCATACATATCTCACAACTTTTTATTAAAAATATATTATAATAGCAATGTGCCAGTAAATGTTTAAGACCTAATTCTCCAGAAAACTAAATATAGTTCTGATTTGTAGCATTTGCCAATTTTGTAGTGAAATTACCCTCACCATGGTTGAAAATAAAACTTGAATACAGGCAAGTTGGGGAGGAATTCTGGCAAACTGAATGCTCCACCTCTGATGAGACATAAACCCCATGTTGCCAGATATCGTTATTTTTAAAAAGAAATCTGCTTTTCTGATTTATTGTAAAAATATTTTGGGGGCTCAGATCTGGCCTATGTGCCAGGATCTTATGTCCATAATACTTTCTAGCAGTGGCTTGCCCTGCAGTGGAGTTCAAATATTAGTCTTTCCTTATATCTAGTTCCTATAAGAAATAGGTCTTATTTCTACCTCATCTGCTTACTTCTCAAAAATTTATGCAATTTTTGTTGATAGTAAGACCAAAGTGGTATTTCTAGCATGACAGTTTTAACATCTCAGTACAGTAGACAAGTTAGCAAGTATTGAAACAGCTGTTCTCTAGCACTGATGTGTATTATTTTTTCTTGTTAGGTGATACTAGCATGTTTGAGGGCTTCCTTGATAGTTCAGTTGGTAAAGAATCTGCTGGTAATGCTGGAGAACTTGGTTTGATTCCTGGGTCTGGAATATCTGCTGGAGAAGGGATAGGTTACCCGCTCCAGTATTGTTGGGCTTCCCTTGTGTGACTCAGCTGGTAAAGAATCCTCCTGCAATGCAGAGGATTCTGCTGCACAGTTGCACTCATCTCACACGCTAGCAAAGTAAAAAGCTCAAAATTCTCCAAGCCAGGCTTCAACAGAAGGTGAAGCAAAAACTTCCAGATGTTCAAGCTGGATTTAGAAAAGGCAGAGGAACCAGAGATCAAATTGCCAACATCCATTGGATCATAGAAAAAGCAAGAGAGTTCCAGGAAAACATCTATTTCTGCTTTATTGACTATGTCAAAGCCTTTGACTGTGTGGATCACAACAAACTGTGGAACATTCTGAAAGAGATGGGAATACCAAACCACCTTATCTGCCTCCTGAGAAATCTGTATGCAGGTCAAGAAGAAACAGTTAGAACTGGACATGGAACAACAGACTGGTTCCAAATTGGGAAGGAGTATGACAAGGCTGTACATTGTCACCCTGCTTATTTAACTTATATGCAGAGTCCATCATGCAAAATGCTGGGCTGGATGAAGCACATACTGGAATCAGGATTTCTGGGAGAAATATCAGTAACTTCAGATACACAGATGATACCACCCTTATGGCAGAAAGAGAAGAAGAAATAAAGAGCCTCTTGATGAAAGTGAAAGAGGAGAATGAAAAAGCTGGCTTAAAACTCAACATTCGAAAAATGAAGATCATGGCATCTGGTCCCGTCACTTCATGGCAAATAGATGGGAAAACAGTGGAAACAGTGACAGACTTTATTTTTTTGGGCTCCAAAATCACTGCAGATGGTGACTGCAGCCATGAAATTAAATGACACTTGCTCCTTGGAAGAAAAGCTATGACCAACCTAGACAGCATGTTAAAAAGTAGAGACATTACTTTGCCAACAAAGGTCTGTCTTGTCAAAGCTATGGTTTTTTCCAGTCATCATGTATGGATGTTAGAGTTGAACTCTGAAGAAAACTGAGCACCACAGAATTGATGCTTTTGAACTGTGGTGTTAAAGAAGACTCTTGTGAGTCCCCTGGACTACAAGGAGATCAAACCAGTCAATCCTGAAGGAAATCAGTCCTGCGTATTCATTGGAAGGACTGATTCTGAGGCTAAAGCTCCAATACTTTGGCCAGCTGACTCATTGGAAAAGACCCTGATGCTGGGAAAGACTGAAAGCAGGAGGAGAAGGGGATGACAGGATGAGATGGTTGGATGGCATCACCAACTCAATGGACTTGTGTTTGAGCAAGCTCTGGGAGTTGATGATGGACAGGGAAGCTTGGCGTGCTACAGCCCATGGGGTTGCAAAGAATCAGACATGACTGAGCAACTGAACTGAACTGAACTAAGAGTGTTTGAGTAGAGCCAGCAGGTACCTATCCTCCTACATGAATTATTGCCCATCTTTGAGTTTTTAAATATGTAACGTCCAGCTGTCAATAGCCCAAGAAATGCCAATCTGTCTGGTTAGCAGGGAAAAGCCTAGAGAAATATGGTTTCCAATGAGATTTTTTATCTGGTTCCCTCAGACGGGGAAGTATTCTTGTGCTAAGAGGAGACCAACAAGCCCACTTGATACTACAAGCTTTACTTGTAGCCCAACATATAGCCTTTTGGGTATAATATCATCCTTTTGAATTGTTTGCATAGTTGATTTAAATTCACAGCATGTTTCATACACTCTTAGATAACAGTGTAGCAAGTTCCACTTGTAGGAAAATATATTTTTTCTTCCTTGTATAAACAGAACAGTAGTAGTGTAACAAGAGAAACATTTTCAAACCTTAGAAAGAACCAGCTCTTTCCACACTTTATGGACTAATGCCAACATTTTTAATGCACTTTTCTTGTTGTAGCATTGTTTTATTTGAAACCTCTGTTATCCACTGTCCTTCGTAGTTAATGATAAATGACAATGTATATTCCTCAAGGTGGACCACTTCAAATCTGGGGCAAAAATATAACTATTAGTATTAGAATTGTAGTTTTCCCCCAGTGTCTCCCCATATTTGAAAAATAAAACTTTGTAATAAGTCCAGATTTGTGGAGACTTAAGTGACACCCCATGGTTCAGCAACCAAGTGTTAACTAAGACAGGTGACTTGAGTTCTATTTAAATCTATTCCCAACTAGTAACAACAGCTTTATAATCCTGCTTCTTGCTCTCTCAAGTGTTTTAATTTGTTTTAGGGAGGTTTGCAAGGATCAAATTAGTTACTTCACATAAAAGAACTTTGCAACTTCACTTCGTTACAAATGTAAGACAATTTTGTTATGAAGAACCAAGGAGAAAAGTAGTAGAAAAGACATAAGGAAGGGAACTTAAGTGAAAGGAAACTGTTGGTTCTCCACAGCATTGTTCTAAATGTGTACTAAGTTCAGGTGTAATGAGTGATCAAGCATGGGAAGTCAATCAGGAAATGAGCGTACAGGCGAAGCAGGCTAGGACAAATACAAGTCACAGACACTGAAGAGTTCCCACGAACCCATGTTTACACAGTTTACAATCTTAGGAGATTTATGTATTTCCTGATGAACATCAGTTCAGTTCAGTCGCTCAGTCATGTTCGACTCTTTGCCACCCCATGAATTGCAGCACGCCAGGCATCCCTGTCCATCACAAACTCCTGGAGTTCACCCAGACTCACGTCCATTGAGTCAGTGATGCCATACAGCCATCTCATCCTCTATCGTCCCCTTCTCCTCCTGCCCCCAATCCCTTCCAGCATCAGAGTCTTTTCCAATGAGTCAACTCTTCGCATGAGGTGGCCAATGTACTGGAGTTTCAGCTTTAGCATCATTCCTTCCAAAGAAATCCCAGGGCTGATCTCCTTCAGAATGGGCTGATTGGATCTCCTTGCAGTCCAAGGGACTCTCAAGAGTCTTCTCCAACACCACAGTTCAAATGCATCAGTTCTTCGGCACTCAGCCTTCTTCACAGTCCAACTCTCACACCTATACATGACCACAAGAAAAACCATAGCCTTGTCTAGACGAACCTTGTTGGCAAAGTAATGTCTCTGCTTTTGAATATGCTATCTAGTTTGGACATAACTTTCCTTCCAAGGAGTAAGCGTCTTTTAATTTCATGGCTGCAGTCACCATCTGCAGTGATTTTGGAGCCCAAAAAAATAAAGTCTGACACTGTTTCCACTGTTTCCCCATCCATTTCCCATGAAGTGATGGGACCGGATGCCATGATTTTTGTTTTTTGAATGTTGAGCTTTAAGCCAACTTTTTCACTCTCCACTTTCACTTTCATCAAGAGGCTTTTGAGTTCCTCTTCACTTCTACCATAAGGGTGGTGTCATCTGCATATCTGAGGTTATTGATATTTCTCCCGGCAATCTTGATTCCAGCTTGTGCTTCTTCCAGTCCAGCATTTCTCCTGATGTACTCTGCATATAAGTTAATAAACAGGGTGACAATATACAGCCTTGACGTACTCCTTTTCCTATTTGGAACCAGTCTGTTGTTCCACGTCCAGTTCTAACTGTTGCTTTCTGACCTGCATATAGGTTTCTCAAGAGGCAGGTCAGGTGGTCTGGTATTCCCAACTCTTTCAGAATTTTCCACAGTTTATTGTGATCCACACAGTCAAAGGCTTTCATAGTCAATAAAGCAGAAATAGATGTTTTTCTGGAACTCTCTTGCTTTTTCCATGATCCAGCAGATGTTGGCAATTTGATCTGTAGTTCCTCTGCCTTTTCTAAAACCAGCTTGAACGTTAGGAAGTTCACGGTTCACATATTGCTGAAGCCTGGCTTGGAGAATTTTGAGCATTACTTTACTAGCATGTGAGATGAGTGCAATTGTGCGGTAGTTTGAGCATTCTTTGGCATTGCCTTTCTTTGGGATTGGAATGAAAACTGACCTTTTCCAGTCCTGTGGCTACTGCTGAGTTTTCCAAACTTGCTGGCATATTAAGTGCAGCACTTTCACAGCATCATCTTTCAGGATTTGAAATAGCTCAACTGGAATCTATCACCTCCACTAGCTTTGTTCGTAGTCATGCTTTCTAAGGCCCATTTGACTTCACATTCCAGGATGTCTGGCTCTAGGTCAGTGATCACACCATCGTGATTATCTGGGTCATGAAGATCTTTTTTGTACAGTTCTTCTGTGTATTCTTGCCACCTCTTCTTGATATCTTCTCCTTCTGTTAGGTCCATACCATTTCTGTCCTTTATCGAGACCATTTTTGCATGAAATGTTCCCTTGGTATCTCTAATTTTCTTGAAGAGATCTCTAGTCTTTCCCATTCTGTTGTTTTCCTCTATTTCTTTGCATTGATCACTGAGGAAGGCTTTCTTATCTCTTCTGGCTATTCTTTGAAGCTCTAAACTCAGATGCTTATATCTTTCCTTTTCTCCGTTGCTTTTCACTTCTCTTCTTTTCACAGCGATTTGTAAGGCCTCCCCAGACAGCCATTTTGATTTTTTGCATTTCTTTTCCATGGGGATGGCCTTGATCCCTGTCTCCTGTACAATGTCACGAACCTCATTCCATAGTTCATCAGGCACTCTATCTATCAGATCTAGTCCCTTAAATCTATTTCTCACTTCCACTGTATAATCATAAGGGATTTGATTTAGGTCATACCTGAATGGTCTAGTGGTTTTCCCTACTTTCTTCAATTTCAGTCTGAATTTGACAATAAGGAGTTCATGGTCTGAGCCACAGTCAGCTCCTGGTCTTGTTTTTATTGACTGTATAGAGCTTCTCCATCTTTGGCTGCAAAGAACATAATCAATCTGATTTCGGTGTTGACCATCTGGTGATGTCCATGTGTAGAGTCTTCTCTTGTGTTGTTGGAAGAGGGTGTTTGCTATGACCAGTGCATTTTCTTGGCAAAACTCTATTAGTCTTTGCCCTGCTTCATTCCGTATTCCAAGGCCAAATTTGCCTGTTACTCCAGGTGTTTCTTGACTTCCTACTTTTGCATTCCAGTCCCCTATCATGAAAAGGACATCTTTTTTAGGTGTTAGTTCTAAAAGGTTTTGTGGGTCTTCATAGAACCATTCAGCTTCTTCAGCGTTACTGGTTGGGGCATAGACTTGGATTACTAGGATATTGAAAGGTTTGCCTTGGAAACGAACAGAGATCATTCTGTCATTTCTGAGATTGCATCCAAGTACTGCATTTCGGACTCTTTTGTTGCCCATAATGGCTACTCCATTTCTTCTGAGGGATTCCTGCCCACAGTAGTAGATATAATGGTCATCTGAATTAAGTTCACCCATTCCAGTCCATTTCAGTTTGCTGATTCCTAGAACGTCCACATTCACTCTCGTCATCTCCTGTTTGACCACTTCCAATTTGCCTTGATTCATGGACCTGACAGTCCAGGTTCCTATGCAATATTGCTCTTTACAGCATCGGACCTTGCTTCTATCACCAGTCACATCCACAGCTGGGTATTCTTTTTGCTTTGGCTCCATCCCATCATTCTTTCTGGAGTTATTTCTCCACTGATCTCCAGTAGTATATTGGGCACCTACTGACCTGGGGATTTCCTCTTTCAGTATCCTATCATTTTGCCTTTTCATACTGTTCATGGGGTTCTCAAGGCAAGAATACTGAAGTGGTTTGCCATTCCCTTCTCCAGTGGACCACATTCTGTCAGATCTCTCCACCATGACCCGGCCGTCTTGGGTTGCCCCACAGGCATGGCTTAGTTTCATTGAGTTAGACAAGGCTGTGGTCCTAGTGTGATTAGATTGACTAGTTTTCTGTGAGTATGGTTTCAGTGTGTCTGCCCTCTGATGCCCTCTTGCAACACCTACCGTCTTACTTGGGTTTCTCTTACATTGGGCATGGGGTATCTCTTCACGGCTGCTCCAGGAAAGCGCAGCTGTTCCTCCTTACCTTGGACGAGGGGTATCTCCTCACCACCACCCTTCCTGACGTTCAATGTCTGATAGCTCCTCTAGGCCCTCCTGTGCCTGCACAGCCACGGCTCTTTGGACCTGGGGTTGGTCCTCCTGGCTGCCGCCCCTGGCCTTGGGTGTAGGGTAGCTCCTCCCGGCCGCCACCCCTGGCCTCGGGCCTGGGGTAGCTCCTCTCGGCCGTTCCTGTGCTGTCGCAGCCTGGCACTCTAGGCCGCTGCCTCTGCCCTCAGATGTAGGGTAACTCCTCTTGGTCCCCTTCGGGCATGGGGTCCTCCTGGCTTCTGCTCCTGACCTTGGACGTGGGGTAGCTCCTCTCACCTGCACTTTAGTGCGCCGGTGGCAGCCGCCTGCACTTTAGTGTGCCGGTTGCAGCCGCCCACGCATCAGACCTCTAAAAACCTGTGAATCTCAAGCCAGTTGAAATCCCACGCTTAGGTTATATTTTAAAAGTTTTCCTGAACGGACTGGAGCAGTGATACTCAAACGTCATTGTGCATAAAAATATTCTGTGGACCTGGTCAAATGAAATCTACTGACTGAGAATATGAAATGAAAGTTCTGAGTGAGAACTTTGATATTCTGACATCTATCTATGGAGAATATGAAATGAAAGGCCTGAATGAGGCTCAAGGAGCTGTATTAAAAACAAACAAAAAAAAGTCATGAATTAAGAAAGGGGTAGGAAAGTTACAGGGTGCTTAGGAAATGGTGAAATAGAGAAGCTTCACATTTGGGTGATTAGGAAGATGGCAAGTATATTAAGCATAAGAAGAAACACTGCAGAGTAGTGTAGACTACAGGCGTTAATCGTCCCCAGTTTCCATATGCCTTCCCGTATTTACGCTACTGAATAGTGTCCTCTGACATCAGCTCTAAGTTTGGCCATGTGACTTGCTTTGTATTGTTGGAAAATAGCAAATGTGACACCTACAGAGAAAGTCTTCGTGTATTAAGGTATAAACCCTCTTACAACTTCTAGAGTCCTGTGGCCATCCCTATGTGAACAAGCCTGGGCAAAAATTCTGGTGACCCATGGCCAATCGCTTCAGTGTGCTCACCTGAAAGTTTGCACCGAAGATCAGTCATGATGTTGAGATCGTCTTTACACAGCCAGCTTTATGACAGATAACAACACAGGTTAACTTGCAAAGCTGGATTAAGCTCTGGATGTGCTGAATCTGAGTTTCTGGTACATTTATAAGGAACTTCAAAGCAGATAAGACAATCTACAGCCTAAGTGAGTGATTAGCAAAGGCATAAGGAAGGCAGCTATGCTCACCACTATACCACCAATGCTACACCAACAAAAGCATAAAGAAAAGAATTTGGAGTGTAATAGTATACAATTGATATTGAGGCCCCGAAGCAGAGCCTTAACAAAGACCTTCATTTAATTTTCTCAGGGAAAAAGTAAATGGTAAGTCACAGAGCCCCAAAGAACAGAAAGGGAGCCAAGAGAACTAGGACCAGAAAGTCTCAGAAAATAAAAGAGACTTCTAAAGACTCAGAGCAGAGAGGCATCAAATGTTCAAAAGATGCATAAAATAATGGCTCCTCTAGGCCTGTAGTTTAATAAGTTTTAAATTGGTGGGTGTAGAAAAATGACATGAAATTGACTTATGGATGTAACAGCCGAGAAAGAGTTAGGCATTAAGTATCAACTATTTTTAAAAGAAATGGGATAAAATTAAGATAAGAGGAAGAACACACATTTTTAAATTGTTAGAAAAGGTCAATAATCACATATTTTATTAACAATTTGATGTATCATTCATTAAATGAGACAGTAAAAGACAAAGCGATGAATTCAAGTTAAATGCATATCTGTAATGGACATCAACACAACTTTGGAAAATGGAATGGTGGTGAATGAATTATAATTGACTTGACAGTTTGGAAAAACTGAAAATTAACTGCTTCAAGAGTAAGAAGCTAAAAAGCAGGCAAATCTACAAAGCAGAATCCTGAATATGATTAGAAATTAAAGATATTAGGGGCCTAAGAAGACAGGAATTTAAAGAAAATAGGAAGATTTTGTGACATTCGTTAAGAAATAGTCAAGTTCTCAAGTCTCTTCTACCCATTTATCCAGGTAAGCACTCCTCCCAGATCATCTTAAATTGGATTTTCAAGACTAAGCACAAGTGAAATCAAGGAAATTTACCAAAAAGAGATATTTGACAGTCTACATATTGAATGCTGAGACTGCTAACCCCACTTACGCTACCTGCGTCTAAGAACACTGGCAATTTTGAGCATATTCCAACCTCCCACCTACTTTGCCCAATGTTAGAGATCGAGAATTTTGCCATCTAGGATAGGTTAACTATCTAGGGGACAGTTTCAACAGACCCAGTACAATAAATGATAAAAGAACCCACACCAAAGCACATTACAGTGGTATTTCACTATTCTGGCAACTAAGAGATGATCCTAAAAGCTAACAGAATATAAAGTAGACCTATGCAAATGATAGAAATCAGAACAGCATCAAACAGGCTTGCCAGGGTAAAAACCAATGGGCCAAATCCTTTTAAGTTCCGAGGAAATATAATGTTCATCCCAGGATTCTATACCTACTCAAATCACCAGTCAACTCTAAAGTCATTTTATCATTAATCAGTTATGCAAGTTTTCAAAATATTTTCCTCCAACGTACCGTTTTCCCAGAAAGTTTCTAAATTGCATGTTCCACCAAAATAAAAGGGAATAAAGGAAGAGAGAGTTAGGGATTGAACATCAGAAAAAGCTGAGACATATTCCCAGAATAATAATCCTGGGAGGTGCTAGTCAGCAGTCATATTAAAGTCCTGGAGAACTAGCCCAGAGTGAAGCCATAATTAAACTGATATGCTATTTGGTATATTTGCATATAAAGAAAATATACTTAAAGCTTTATTGGAGAATGTAGGGATGAAAGGATATTTGGGATATACGAAACTACACAAATGGGAAAATAAGGCAACTCACAATTGTAGACACAGTGGAGAACGTACTGGAGTTTAAATCTTCAATAGCAAAAAAAAAGTCCATATACTTTTAAATTAAAAAAAATAAAAACTGGCAAAATAGTTTTTAAATCTTCAGCAAAATATGGGAAAATGAGGCTTAACTGAAAACCATTATAGTAGTTAAATATGTAGTTTCTATCTGCTTTTTCATTTGAAAATATATCTAACAAAAATAAAATTGATAAGTTTCTTAAACACTACTAATGAAATATCAAGGTAAACAGTAGAAGAAATAGCAGAGATTGCTAAAGATGTTTGCCTCTGAAAAGCAGAAATGATTGGTAGGAAGATGTGGAGTAGGGCATCAGGGTAAAAAGTACCCTTTCTGTGAATGCTCATTATTATATTTTGATTCTTATAAAGAGAAGAATATCAATTCCACTAAGATAGTGGAGAAGGCAATGGCAACCCACTCCAGTACCCTTGCCTGGAAAATCCCATGGACAGAGGAGCCTGGTATGCTACAGTCCATGGGGTCTCAAAAAGTCAGACACGACTGAGTAACTTCACTCACTCAAGATGTGTCTACATAATTGAAAACAAGTACTTGATTAGAACAAATTAACTGATGTCAGTATCATTACTTGGATTTTTTAGAGAGAAACCTAGTTTTATCCAACAGAATAATTTTAAAATTAGCCAAAATAATGGTGACTAGTAAATCTGAGGGAAATTCTGTTTCTTCATAGGTTTCTGATTTCATGTTTAAGTTTATTTTTCTGGGTTATAGTTAGAGCAGCAATTCAGAAAGCTAACTGGACTTGATCTAACAAAATACATAGAGCAAAATACAAATCATTTTCCCATATCAAAATCACAGATTTCTATAGTTAGAAACTGTCTTAGATTTATCATACAAAACTTTCAAGTTGTTGTTGAGGAAACTGAGGTCTCAAGTCATAAACTGACATGTCACATAATTATATCAGCACAAAATTATATAAAACTCAGCCAACTCAGGAGCTGGCAAACCATGTAACTTAATTTTGTTCCTTTATTGTGTACGAAGTTATGAAAACAGAGATTATTTTCCCCTGAGAGAATGCTGATCAAAATTTGCTGGTTTCTGGAGCCACCTAAAGATAATAAATCTTTATATCTGGACACATTCTTTGCTTTAGGAGATGCATCAAGATAGTTTATTTACACATATATAAGTCAAATATTCATTTGAAATAAGATCATTTTAAATCATCTTGTAGATGTTACAAATAAGTGTCATAATTCAAATGGGTTTCTTTCTAGTCAAACTGTGCTATTGAAAGAAGGAAGAAATGGATTTTGTTTGAGCTGAATTGTTTCCCCTGTGAAATGTACATATTGAAGCCCTCAGTCACTCAGAACGTGGTTCTATTTGGAGATGGAGCCTTTAAGGAGATGGTTATGTTAAAATGAGGCCCTGAGAATGAACCCTAAGTGGAGAGTGAAAAAGTTGACTTAAAGCTCAACATTCAGAAAACAAAGAACATGGCATCCAGTCCCATCACTTCATGGGAAATAGATGGGGAAACAGTGGAAACAGTGTCAGACTTTATTTTTTGGGGCTCCAAAATCACTGCAGATGGTGACTGCAGCCATGAAATGAAAAGACGCTTACTCCTTGGAAGGAAAGTTATGACCAACCTAGACTGCATATTAAAAAGCAGAGACATTACTTTGCTAACAAAGGTTCATCTCGTCAAGGCTATGGTTTTTCCTGTGGTCAGGTATGGATGTGAGAGTTGGACTGTGAAGAAGGCTGAGTGCTGAAGAATTGATGCTTTTGAACTGTGGTGTTGGAGAAGACTCTTGAGAGTCCCTTGGACTGCAAGGAGATCCAACCAGTCCATTCTGAAGGAGATCAGTCCTGGGATTTCTTTGGAAGGAATGATGCTAAAGCTGAAACTCCAGTACATTGGCCACCTCATGCGAAGAGTTGACTCATTGGAAAAGACTCTGATGCTGGGAGGGAGTGGGGGCAGGAGGAGAAGGGGATGACAGAGGATGAGATGGCTGGATGGCATCACTGACTCGATGGACGTGAGTCTCAGTGAACTCCGGGAGTTGGTGATGGACAGGGAGGCCTGGCGTGCTGCGATTCACGGGGTCACAAATAGTCGGACACGACTGAGCGACTGAACTGAACTGAACTGAATTCAATCTGACTGGTGTCCTTATAAAAAGAGGAAATTTAGACACACAGGATAAAGATGATGTGAGGGCATTGTGAGAAGGTAGCCACCTACAAGCCAGGGAGAGAGGACTCCAAAACAAAGCCAAGCTAGACTTTGATCTTGGCCATCTAGCCCCTAAAACAGTGAGGAAATAAATTTCTGATGTTTAAACCACCTAGTTTCCAGTGTTCTGTCATGGCAGCCTGAGCAAACTAATACAGACTTCCAGGGGAAGCTCTTAAAAGGGAGTGTGGATTGCCCTGTGTCATTAAGTACTATGGACTGCACATTGCCCGGATAGTGGAGTCTGATCTTACATGTGTTTTAGGGGGAACATGAGGACTTGGCATGAACTGGAAGTGTGGAGTGGATTCCAGGCCCCATCTGTGACAGCAGCTTCCACTTCTCCTTGAGCCGCACCATGAGAAACTTACATGAATGAAAACTTCAAAACAGACACTCTTGCTGAAAAAGGAAGGGTGGAGTGCTCAAAACCGGATTCCTCTGAATGAGATAACATCATATTTTGTGCTCCATGTTGATAAAACTTAACTTACATGTTTTCTCCACCTTTCAAATTTTTCATCATTTATTAAAAAAAAAAAAAAATTAGGGCAGTTATCCATGAATCTGAAGGCCAAAGCTGTCTTTTATTTTATTTTTTAATGGCATTTCCTTTTATTTGGTTACTCTGGGTCTTCCCTGCTGCCTGTGGGCCTTCTCTAGTTGCAGTGAGCAGGGGCTCCTCTGCCTTGCAGTGCGTGGGCTTCTCATGGGGTGGCTTCTCTTGCTGTGGCTCACAGGCTGTAGGCACGTGGGCCAGTAGTTGCAGTGCCTGAGTTTAGTTGCTTCACAGCATGTGAAATCTTCCCAGATTAGGGATTGGACCCACATCCCCTTCATTGGCAGGTGGTTTCTTTCCTGTGCCATACTTTGTACAGTTACATAATGATTTTCTGTTTTAAAAACTTATTAGAAGAGAGTGGGAAAACCTGTTATCTTTTCCAGTAGTCTTTGCTTATCGTATTTTTGCTTATATACATGGATAACAAGCTTAAAATATATTTCTTATTAATTCTAATTGTGAGCATTTGAGTGTACAGTATTACATAACACAGGATTATATAACATTCCAAGTTAGGCATCTGAATTTAGGGTCTAGCCTCAAAACAGTGAGACCTTAGGCAAGTCCCCTAGACTCTTTCAACTTAGTTATGTTGCTTATAAAATTTAAATAATACTAAACTCTAATTCTCAGGGTTGTGTTAGGAATTAAATAAGATGCATATAAATCCCTTAGAATAGTATCTTGAAGATAAATTATTCCTTCATCAAACTGAGACATTCTAAATACCATGAAAATGCTTCACTTCTAGATCTTTATAGAGCTTTTTGTAGCATGAATAGTCTTAGAATCTTTTTAAACAGTCAAAATTAATTTTTTTCTTTTGCCACCTGACATTTAAATCTTTCATTCTATCTACATAAGTGGACATTTCCTTACCTCTAGAGAAGCTGTACTGCTTTGTAAGCATAAAACAAAATTAGTCTTACATGGCATTGAGCAATCCCAAGTCCAATCGCTTGACAAAAACTAGCTTGTGTCTACCTGTGCAGGATAATCTGTTTATGCTGCATTGAAATATCAATTTAGAAATGCCACTTTCCTTGAGCAGCAAGTAATTATCTGGAAGAAACACATTTTATCACTCCCCATGGCTGGTATCAGGCAGCAAATCTTCCATCCCCAGCACATGATCCCATGTTTCCTTACAAATTATGCTGCCGAGCAGTACTGTACTTTAACACTTTTAAATAAGATCTTGACACTTGTGTCATTGTGCAGGCTCGGATCTGGGTGACAGGATTTTTTTTTCCCCTTAATTTAAACGCACTATTTTTCATCAAATGACAAGCATACATTATGGTCTCCATTCTAACCGAGGTTCTAAAGGCTATTTCAATTTGACTAGAGCAGTTTTCTGCCAAATGGCTACTCTAGGTTGCACTGTGAACATTACCCACCAGAAAGCACAGAGTTGATGAGAGTGCACTGTCAACTATCCTGCACATCGATATGGGGGTTATTTGATTTGAAATTGGATTCTAGCCTTCCTTGATCTGTTGTATAAATGGAGAAGCACGTGTTGAAGAAATTCCTACAAAGTTTATGAAGAATGTGATATACTTTCATCCCCTAGAGTTTGTCTTTTACTTTTTTGGTCTCCAGCACAAGTTTTAATCTCAGTGATACATATTCAAAGCTAAAAGGAGAAGAGGTTTTCTTTCTTTCTTTAAATGGAAAGAAAACTTAGGAAAAATTATTCTATGCATGAATTTCTTCTGTGATACGAGTTGGGCGCAAGTTGCAGACTTTTGTTGCAGAGTGGCTTTGTGACCCTTCTTTAAACATTTAAGACTTAGTTCAAAAGTTCCCCGAATATGATGAGACATGATTCTTAAGTATGGGGCCTTCAAAAAAAAAGCCCTTCTAAATATATAATATTCTCAGTGAGACATGTCAGTCATTGTCAAGATGAAAGTCGTTTAAATGCTAAGTTCCTGGTAAACTGTATCTGTGTTGTAGGGGTCTATTCACAAAGCAATACCTTAGCAGTATGTGTTGAGCATACAAAAATATATCATTTTATTATGGGACATATTGAACTCTGGATATTGTGATGTGAGTAAGGGAGGGAGGGAGTTTACTATGCAAGTTACATGCTTATCACCAGTATGTGGACAGCCCTAAGGGCAGCACAGAGAACTTCAGAGAGAACATATTAAAAGGGCATGGGGGAAGCATCATTTCTGACCCGCATAAAAGGGCCTTTGTGTAGATCTCATGAGCACAGGACTTTATTTTTGAGTGGATAAAGATGTGTGGTTTCTTTAAAATCAAAGGTATACTGGCAACGCTTTCAGTAAATGGCAAAATAATTATGAGTGTATTTGGTATTCAGTATAAAACGTTTATCACTGCGAATGGTTTTGGCATCAGGGCAGCTGTAATAGGCAATCCCACAAGAATCCCTTTGTAATTTAGCATTAACTGATGTTCCTTCATTGTAATGGCGTTGATAAGTTAAAAGACACCGAATTGAAGAAGGAAAATAAAATGCTTTGACTGGTCCGTTACAGCTTCTGCCAGTGACAGGAGAAAAATTTAGCTGTAAAGTAGAGAGTGGCCAATTTTTAAGAATGAGAATGAGAGTGTGTACTGGTTGTGAATGTGTTTAGATGTTTATGAGTGTACAGAGATTAAAATCTAGTGTCTAACTTAGAAAAATGGACTGTTCCTAAATGTTTTAGAATAACTTTTCTTTTTTACTGCATGTGTGGTAGATTGATTACAAAATAGCCCCAATTCTTCATTCTTTTTGGCATCCACAACTTTTGTGATATGATTTTGCTGTTCCTCCCATCAAATCGTTAATTCTGTTTTTTCATCTGGGCAGGCCTTGGAACTTACTTTTGCCAAGAGAAGGTAATGGAAGTGACCATCTCCAGTTCAGGAGCTTCCCTGATAGCTCAGTTGGTAAGGAATCCACCTGCAATGCAAGAGACCCCAGTTCAATTCCTGGGTTGGGAAGATCCCCTGAAGAAAGGAAAGTCTACCCATTCCTGTATTCTTGGGCTTCCCTTGTAGCTCAGCTGGTAAAGAATCCACCCACAATGCAGGAGACCTGGGTTAAATCCCTGGGCTGGGAAGATCCCCTGGAGAAAGGAAAGGCTACCCACTCCAGTATTCTGGCCTAGAGAATTCCAGGGACTGTATAGTCCATGGAGTCGCAAAGAATTGAACACGACTGAGTAACTTTCCCTTTTCTTTAACTGTCTCCAGTTTTTTGTCCAGAATTCTACTGGCTGTATTGAAACCCACTTGGCTGCCCTGTGAACAACCTGGGTCAGCATATGGGAAGATGAGTTGAAGGAAGCAAGGACCAAGTATCCCAACTGGGGTCTTCCTGGAAGAGTCAACCTCTAGTTAATCTGCTGACTAATCACAAATTACTGAACAAACTCACACAGAATCCTGGAGTTTAACTCAAACAGCATCAAGCTTCTGATGTAAAGCCAATATTCCTGTATACTAAATTCTAGACTCTTTATATATTGTCCTTGTTCCTTTAGCTTTGTGCCCTAAATGTCCTTCCCAAAGGTCCAAAGTGGACTCACCCTGCAAAGCTTACATCATATACTCTTCCTCCATGAAGTCTTCTCTGATTCCCTCAGCCTATCCCTCAGAACTTCCTAGAATTTTAGTTTTACCTAAATGCCATATATCACTTTTCCCTTGTATTTGTTTATAACATGAGTATTTTTTTCTACGCCTCCAAAAAGCAAGGTTGACATTCTATCCATCTTTGTTACCCTCAAATCACCGTGTAGTGCCTTGACAAAAGCAAACAATCAACAAATATTTGAATGGATAAATGTGATGGCATACAGACTAAGAAACTGCTCTCGATCCCAGCCTCCCTCTCTGTATTCTTATTGTTATTATAAGGAGTACTTAGGCTGTTCACAGAGCATTTAAATAAATATAAAGTTTTAATTCTCTTAATTATCACTGCTATTATATTTTGCTTTTTCCCATGCATTTTGTATTCCTATAAAATTTTTATACTCTGTAAAACAGAATATTTTAAGTTTTTTGAATACATAATAGCAGTAAAAACAGCACAAAGTTTACTTGGTTTGTTAAACTTTTAGAAGAAAATTACCTTTTCAAAGTTTATTAATTTTATTAGACCCTATTCTTTTAAGTTTCTAGATTTTTCCTTCTGCCTCTTCATTCATAAATTGTGTCTAGAGAGCTAAGTTTTTAAACTTACATAAGTATAAATTTATTTCAATTTCAATTGTACAAGTATAAAGAAAGGTATTAGGCAACTTTAGGCCATGGACAGGGGAGCCTGGTAGGCTGCGGTCATGTTGTGTCAGACACGACTGAGCGACTTCACTTTCACTTTTCACTTTCATGCACTGGGAAAGGAAATGGCAACCCACTGCAGTGTTCTTGCCTGGAGAATCCCAGGGACCAGGGACGGGAAAGCCTGGTGGGCTGCCGTCTATGGGGTCGCACAGAGTCGGACACGACTGAAGCGACTTAGCAGCAGCAGGCTTCTCTGATGGTTCAGTGGTAAAGAATCTGCCTGCAATGAAGAGTATGTGGGTTTGATCCCTGAGTCAGGAAGATTCCCTGGAGAAGGAAATGACAACCCAATCCAGTATTCTTGCCTGGGAAATCTCCCAGACAGAGAAGCCTGGCTACAAAGGGTACCAGTTCATGTGGTTGCAAGAGTTAGACATGACTTAGCAGCTGAACCATCACCATTAGGCAACTTCAGTTAAATTCTTTAAAATTTAGATGTAAAATTGTACTTTGGCAAACATTTTCTCATCATTATCAAAGTGCTTCCCTTAAGTTTTTTAGGGTGGTTAAAATTACATTTCAATTTTAGCTATGATATTTTCCTGCTCTGTTGCTTTGGTGCATTGGCTAATTTTTGTTGTTTCTCTGCTATATAAAATTGCAAATATCAAGTTAACTTTCACATCACTGAAATGAGAAAATTTTTGAAAAACAGTGATGATTTGGTCCAATGTTTTTTTTTTTTTCCCGTAATGCTTATGAAATAATAATAAAGTTGGGATTGTGATTGCTTGTTCCCTAAAGACATTTTCTTGAGTTAGTTAAATCATATAATCCACTTAACCTTGGGTAAACTAGGCTACTTTCTCCATTTTCTCAGTCACTACAGAAAATATTAGAGTTGGATCAACTCTAGTTCCTATCATTGCTGCTCCAAAATATGAATAAAATATTTCTCCCTTTGTCCATTGCCAGTGTGAACTTAGATATGTCTGCATTACTGTTTCCCAGATTTATGTCTGTGAACCATCAGAAGTTTGAGGATATACAAAACTTTCTAAATGTTGTACTTTCATTCTTGTTATAGTTTGAAAGCACACACATGCAATTTTAAATAGTTTTAAGTAGGAAACATCTATTTTGCCAAAATAATAAAACAAGTGATATTTGTTTATTTAAGACTTTGAATTTTAACTGGTATTTCTAGATCTCTTGGGTCTAACAGAGAGTCTCACAAATTCAAGATAAATTGTCTCTTTAGAAGTGGTTCATTTATTCCTCAAATTTGAGAAACTCTGGTCTATAGCCTAAGTGGATAAATTTTACTAAAATGACTCAGACAGAAACCACATCAATTTATTCTTTCAGTTAAATAAGGCTTTATTATCTACTATGGGCCTGGCCTAATTGACCCTGTTGTCATGGAGCTTTCAATACCATAGGCAAAATTGACAATAAACAAATAAACCAATAAACAGATTGTTTGAATTGGTGGTGCACGTAGATAAAGTGACAGGCAGTTGTAAGACCACCCTTAGGACCACCAGGGTGAGTGATGGGATTCTGTGCCAGAGGGCAGGTATTTGCTTAGCATGATTTGAATAAATGGCTTAAATAACTTGAACCACCTAGGAATTCTAATACTCAGGCTTGGGTGCAATTATAGCCTACTAATATTCCATCTCTTATGATCATGTAGAGCAGGCATTAGAGTCTCTACTCTCCCTTCTCCCCAAATTAACCTTTTCTGAGACTTCATTATTTAAAGAGTGACCAAAATTTATGACTGGGAGGTTAGAGAAAAAGCGAGTCAGGAGTCTCTCTTCTTTCTCAGTAGTCTCAACCGAATTACCGAAGGCAAGATCTATGATTCTGGAAGTCTTTATCAGTTTCTCTTCTTTCTGTTTCTTTTGTTTTTCTTTTCTATTTTTATTTACTTTCTTTTCCTTGCCCATAGGTCTATCTTACCACAGCTAATGGAATGATTAAAGAACATCATCCATGGGAAGCACACTGAAAGTTAATCAGGAGTAATTGTTATTATATTTTTCCCTCTTTCTTACTGTGTCACGTACTCAATAGAAGCAGCTGCATCACAGAATAAAATATAGGTATGCTGTGGTATACCATAGAAGAAGTCAATACAGCTGTTCCAGGGGAATTATATTTTAAAGATGGACAGTCCATTACTAGGGGTTTATAAAAACCACCCTCATCTATTTGGTAAAAAATGATGAGACCTGAAATATTTATCATTCAGACTTCAGCATCATCAAACTGTCAAGTTACAATTAAAATGATAAAAGTGCTATCAAAAGTAGAAAACTATAATATCGCCAAAGTTTGCTCAGACAACAAAAATAGTCCAAAAGTTCAGCAGAGCTTGTGATAAACACTATACAAGTATTTGTGTGCCCTGCACAATGGAAAATGTTATATTTTACAATCATTTTCTATGTAATGTTAAACCAGAATCAAAAAGTTAAAAGGTGGGAAGGAAAAGGTCAAATTTCTTACTCAGCTCTTAGCTTTCCTATCATTGCAGTCTAAAACCATCTAATAAACAGTATGCCTTAAACTTCTTGTATGCCTAAAAACAAAATGATCATACTTGTATGCCTGAAAGCAAAATGATTCATAAGAGCAATTTTCTTCAGATAGAAAACTACATTCTTAAATTAAACCCCAACCTTTACTTACAATTTCAAAATTATATAATAATTTCCTCAAATAGATCATTGTTTGGTTGTTTTTTTCTTTTACTTCCAAAGGAAAGCAAGAAAGGATGATCTCTCCCTAAATTTTTTTCTTTGGTTTGTTATATTTATTTATTTTATTCCATGAAGTGACTATTAATTTCTTCCTTTCTTTGTATTAGTAAGAATATCCAGATCAATGAGTACAGTGCTCTTCATATGTGTTATAATATTTGCTTTAAAAGGTGTGGAGAGATCTTTGAAGAGTTGTCAATTTGGTGGATTTCTTTTATGTATAATTTAATTTTACTGTATTTGGTTGATATTTGTAGTGGGGGTCTGGAACAAGAAAGCTTTCTGCTGCTGCTAAGTCGCTTCAGTCATGTCCGACTCTGTGTGACCCCATAGATGGCAGCCCACCAGGCCAGGCCGTCCCTGGGATTCTCCAGGCAAGAACACTGGAGTGGGTTGCCATTTCCTTCTCCAATACATGAAAGTGAAAAGTGAAAGTGAAGTCGCTCAGTCGTGTTTGACTCTTAGCGACCCCGTGGACTGCAGCCTACCAGGCTCCTCCATCCATGGGATTTTCCAGGCAAGAGTACTGGAGTGGGTTGCCATTGCCTTATCCAAGAAAGCTTAGGTCCATGTAATGAATTAAGGATACAGAGGAACAGACATTTATTGAATGACATTTTTTTTTAATGTTTAATCTTTTTAAGGCATTGCTACTTTGCAGATGACGCTTAGAGATGTTAACATTTTACCTATGGAAATAAATTTATTTCCCATTTATTTATGGCTCAGAGAGATTAAGTCATTTCCCAAGGAATCACAAGTGTTGTGTAGAGTGAGTACTAAATGCCAGGCAACTCTGTTGCCAAAGCCCAAGATCTTGCCATTAAATCATATTGACTTTTTTTCATTTTCATAGCTTATCTCTTGAGCAGTTAGAATGAAATATTGATATCTGATGTTATTTGATTTTATTAATTGCAAGGAAATTTTTATTTCCCCCTTGTATTTTATTTACTGTCTAGATAAATTTAGACAAGATCCAGGGTGGCAAATTTAAAACAAGGTTTTGAATTCTTTAACTGAATAAAATTTTGAGTGGCATTAATATTACAGTCAATAATACCCTGCATTTATTTCGTATTTCTAACATATTCAGGTACAATCATGCTCATTCTTTCTTACTAGAATTATGTGATTCATAGAAGAGGCATTCTGATTTCCATTCTTTAAATGTGGAGCCCAATGCCAAGAGAGGTAATTTGCCAAAACACTGTTAGCTAAATCATGGCAGATCAGAACTAGAAGCTGTTTTTCTTGACCCTAGTCTGATATTCTCCCTGACTTCCCTTTCGTTACTCTCCTCCCCTCTCCATGTGACCCCCACATCCACAGTGTATGACAGAGCTAATCATGTCTGCAAATATTTTATGCTTTCCTATGATCTATAGAAAAATAATTACCATAAATCATACTTAATAGGCCACATAACCTGCCCCCCAAATATCTTTGCTGTATTATTTGTACTCCTGCCTACAGTTTTTCTTCCCTTTCATCTGCAGGCTTGCACCACAAGTGTTTCTAACTAATCTAGTTTCCATTTTCTTCAAATTCTTTGTGGTGTGAATCTACTATTTTTGACTTCCCTAAAACCCCTTCCTACCCTGCCTTGGTAATTGGTCTGAAAATTAGGTAGGTGATGCCAGCTGAGCTAGTAAGAGCTTTAACTTGGATTTTTCAAAATGGAATAAGGCTAGAGAAGACACTTCATTCTCTGGTCATAAAGTAGTAACTGTGAACTCAAGCTGTTCTTGGCCATGGTTGCAACCCCAGACAGAAGATGTTTTGATAAGAATGTAACTGATATTGAGGGCAAGAGGAGAAGGGACTAGCAGAGGATGAAATGATTAGATAACATTACTGACTCAATGGACATGAGTTTGAGCAAACGCCAGAAGATAAGGAAGGACAGGAAAGCCTGGCATGCTGCAGTCCATGGGGTTGCAAAGAATCAGACATAACTTAGCAACTTAACAACAACTGATATACCGTGAAAAGCTAAATGAGATCCCCCTTGGCTCTAAATTTCTGCTTTAGCATTAATCTCCAGATTCACCATTAAAGTTCTCAATTCGTGAAGTGACAAATTGGTACTTTTTCACCAAAGAAAGTTTGACTTTGCTTTATGTAACTAGCTACCAAAGATTATGGCTTCTACAATCATCAGCTCCATGTTCATACTATGTAAGCCAATTTCCTCTTTTGTGCTACTAGCCACAATTTCTTATTTGGATGACACACCACTCATCTATGCCCCATGACAGTCTAGCGCTAATCTGAGCCTGGAAGTCCTTACAGTTGTCATTATATGATCATTAGTTGCAAGTATATCTGCCTTCTTCACCAATTTGTGAGCTCTATAAATCAGGACTCATGTCCTAATCATTAATTCTATGCTTAAGTACCCAATTTGAGTGTGGTTATCATTGAAGGGCATACAAGGGCTTTCCTTGTAGCTCAGTCAGTAAAGAATCTGCCTGCAATGCAGGAGACCTGGGTTCAATTCTTAGGTCAGGAAGATTGCCTGGAGAAGGAAATGGCAACCCACTCCAGTATTCTTGCCTGGAGAATCCTCATGGACAGAGGAGCCTGGCAGGCTACAGTCCATGGGGTCGCAAGAGTCGAACATAACTTAGCGGCTAAACCACCACCACCACAGCATTTAATAAATGTTTGTGTACTTAAGTTTTCATTAATTCTCTTGCCTTTAATGTTTAGAGATAATATATAATGTAGTGTGAGCTATGGATATGATATAATAATGGGCATAATTATTCTGAAATTAATGTGATTATTATCCTCCACAAATTATATCCTCCACAAATTATGGGCATTGCATCTCATTTCTGCTCTTGATTTCTTAAAGCAAGTTATCTTTCTCTAGTACAAGGCTCATGTTCTGAGAAGAATTGACTTCAGTGAGCTATAAACTACAGAGATGTGTGACAAATTGCAATGGCAAGGCTAAATTTGTGCTTCCTGGTACAGAAGCTTGTGATAAGATTTTGTGAAATACAATCCTTTTCTGGACAATTCAAGCCTTGTAACACTGAAAACTATAGGCTGCACTTCATAAGAATTTATCATGCACAGGCAGTGGGCTCTTCAGGACATTGGCTCTTCTAGGCTGTATAACTGGGACAGTCTTGCTAGGAAGGTATGTAGCAAGGTTCTCTAGAGATGCACATTTTGATACACTCTAAGGGTGTAAAAAGACAGGGTGAGGAACTGAAAAGATATGTTGTTCAGTTCAGTTCAGTCACTCAGTTGTGTCTGACTCTTTCTAATCTCCATGTGAACGCTGAAGTGTTAATTGAGGCAATGGTCTAGGAAGGGAAGCCATACTTATCTCTCAGTTACCTGGATGGTCTCACAGAAGAACAGTAGAAGAATAAGCATCATTAGCTTAATCATCTCAATTTTCATCATCACACTGCATGTGTGGCCATGAGCTTCATTTATCTTTGTAATTCAGACTGTATATAGGCATGTTGCAAGCTTGATGAATATGATCTAGTCAAATGTTTGTTCTTTCATGACCAACAAAAAGTGATTTAAGCCAACAAAAGAGGTGATTTAAGATTTAATATCCATTGATAAGTTGAGTGACTTTTTATTTTCCTGTGAAAGGACATAAAATGTCTGTCTCTGGAACGAAGTGGTTTTATATTTGAAAAATATTAACTTTTGTCACGTGGAGCTTAATTAGTCTATACCCACTTGAAAAGATTCTCACCAATTACTCAAAAGAAGGACATGTTTAGCTGTCTGTATTCAGTGTAGTTGGGAGGGGAATGAAGAGCAGCAGAAGGGCAATTGCTAGGCTTGGTTCAGGATAGGAAGTATTTCTAGAGGAAAACCTTCAGGCAGAACAGGCCTCCAAGAAGCAGTATCTCCAGGAACCCAGGTTTCTGACAATAGCAGTAACAACAAAACAGAAGCAGTGTTTGTACATCAAGAGATACTTAGAACAATTCTGAGCCATGGAAGCATGTATTTAGTGCAATTGAGTGTCCTAAAATCTCATATCCATCTAAAAATGTCAATTCGATACCTAAGATGTGTACACACACACACACACACACACACTCTAATACTAATGTGTGTGTGTGTGTGCGTGTGTGTGTAGGGTTCCTTGATAGGTCAGCAGATTAAGAATCCACCTTCAATGCAGGAGATTTTGGCTTGTGGGTTCAACCCTGGGTCCGGAAGTTCCCCTGAAGGAGGAAATGGCAAACTGCTCCAGTATTCTTGCTTGGGAAATCCCATGGACAGAGAAGCCTGGCAAGCTATAGTCCATGGGGTCACAAAGAGTCAGACATGACTGAGCACATGACACACACACATACAATAAGGTATACACAAACATACAGGTATACACACTCACAATCTTAGACAATAGTTGTGGTTCTTAAACAATTCAGTTGTCAGTGAAATATTGCAATCTAGTGAGTGTTCTTTACTATTGAGGGAAAAATACTAAACTTCGGCGGGGTTGCAAATGGTTTTTCCCTTTAATAGATGGACCACTATTCTGATTTCAAAAATTAGTTTTCTTTGTCAGTTTAGATATATTGACTAAAGAACACATACTGAAGCCCTTTACAGGCATTGATGCAGTAACTTCAGCAATCACATCCTAAGAGTGTTCGATGAGACTCATCAACCAATGCCGCTAGTCTTAACACACACTCTTACTAACTCTCCATCAGTGCCATGAATGCATTTTTAATAGTAAATAGGCTTTGTTTATTTGTTTGTTTGTTTAACCTTTGTAACAGTTCACATCCTGAGAACTGGCTTAAGAGGGGACATTTCCTGTAGCAATTGCAATTTTAACAACAGATAAATTCTCTGTAGCAAAGCTCCACTGGGGTAGAACTAAAATCTGGAAGTAATCAGCAACCACTGAGCATCAGAAATTCTTCAAAAACAACAACAACAACAAAACATTTAAGCACAGCTGGAGTCTCCTAGTAGTTGGGATAGGATTCAGGCATCTAATCTCTTGGGGTTAGTGGCCATCCTCTGTCTTCCTTGTCTTGGATATGGAACTAAAAAGCCCCAGGGTGTTGATGGTTGCAAAGAAACTATGGCATCTGACACCTGCTGGGAGCAATAAATAAAGAACTCTGCCTGCCCTAGTTGGGTTTTGTTCCTATCTTGCTCACTCCTGGAGTTGCAGTCCTTTCTTCTGTGCTGGGTTTCTGGAGAGATGAGCTCTGTTTAACCCAGATAAACAAATCTGATAAGTAAGAGAAGCCACTGTGATGCAGTCATTTTTGACATATGTGCTTGACCTATAATATAGGTACATCTGCTTGAAAAGTAAACACAATCACACCCTTCACTTCTGAGAATTACGGTTGTAATTATTCTGGAAGTAACATCACTTCAAGGCAGTCTTTTGAAATAGGTTTGATTCAGTTGGTCTGTTTACTGTTGGATGATGGGCATCCAATTAGCTAATTAAAATTGGTTGTTCCTAAGGATTTGTGCAGCTTGAGTTGTTTAATATTTCATGTCTGCCCATCTTGTCCAGTGACGTTGGAAATGCTCATGATTCCGTTTAGAAGGAAACAGATGCTAATAAACAAAGAGATGAATATCTCTTTCATCTCTGGTGCTTTATAAAACAAGGAGCATACAGGAGTCCAGAAATCTCCTGATAATAGAGGACTATCAGGGTATATGAATGGAGCTCTGGCTCCCTTGTTTTCTGGTGTCCAGAAACTGGGATTGCTACAAAAGTGAAATCCACCAGGACAAAAGCTTTCAGTCAACAAGTAAAAAGGAAAATCAAGCAGGCTCTAAGAAGGTCCTTCTTAAATTTCCACACCCATCTAACTTGTCCAGAATATTTGCTTATAGAACAATTACTCTACATTCTCTCAGTTTAAACTAGCTATTGGTTTCTGCTAAAATTCATATTTTGCTTTATTGGCAAGTAAATCAGAGTACAATATTTTGCATTCTGTTGAAACGTCTTTTCCCCCTTTGGAAAGTGAATGAAAATGTGTTTCATGCCATATGCCTGATATTTTCTAGTTGTGCTTATTCACATATTTTTGACTCCATAATATCTGGCACTGTGAGATGTGAATCCCAAGCTTTCTTCAGTTACAGTTTTGCTGAAAGGAAAAAAAAAAACAAAGAAATTGGGTAAAAATCTGTTTAATTTTAATTACTAACGAGGTCAATAAGTTTTAAGAGTTATTTTCCATTTGATTTACTTAGAACAAGTGAATTCTATTTTATTTCTTAGCAAATTATTATGTTTAATCAGAAATGTAAATTCAAATTGTCCTTATTCTTTTAGAAAAACTGTGTTCTCCATCTCTCAGGCTCTTTCTCGCTCTCTTTTCTAGTATTAGTTGCAAGTAAGGCTTAATTCTCCCCCAAAAGAAAAAGGAATCACAGTGGTGGACACTGAGGAAGTCTCCCAAGGAGGGGACAGAGTGCATGGTTTCTCTTTCAAATATGTATTCTCTTCGGGGTAAGTCATCACCCAAGCGAATGAATGAGAGTAGGTGTTCAAGACAACCTATTTCTCCTCTAATTCTTTCACCTCTTTTGAAACACTTATAGAGCCTGCTGTAACAACAACAAAAATTTCTAGAATGGTGTATTTCTGAATGTTAATGGTGATTATATCTAGTTGGTAAGATATGGGTAATTTTTATTTCATTTTTTTGCAGTCTCTAAGTTTACTGTACTGAAAGTACATTATTTGTGTCAAAGAGCTGCAAAATGAGATTGCTTTTAGAATGTATTTTCTCTTTGAAAATGTGGTACTGGAAATCTATAACAACCTAATTGCATATTCATTCATTCTTTCTACTAACATTTATTCAATACTTGTTAAATACTTCTTATCTGTTCATCATCAAAGCCACAAAAACAACCCTAAGAACACAGTTCTTCTCTTCAAGGAGCTCAAAATTTTATCATTGTTTTTGCAATAGTTGTCTTTATATTGACCATAATTTTCATCTTATCTATTTCATAGTTTTCTTTCTATATTTTTACAGTACATACCATTTCTACTCATTTCATTGTTAATAAAATTAACATTTCCCCTCAACCTAGATATTGTTATTTCTTAATAAGACATCTGCGGTGTTGATCTTTCCGTGAATCCTCCAATTACTTTGTCATGATTAAAATTCAACAAAATATTGTAGTTTCTGTTCTTAAGCACAGCATTATTTATAAGCGCATTTTGAGTTCTGTCAGGAATTAATTGTTCTCTGTCCACTGACAGAGCATTTTAAGTAAAAGACTCTTTTTGTGAGTTTCTCAAACTATCTACTTCAACCCAAGTGAATCAATAGGAAATACATAGTTACACACAGTGGTTTAAATTTAAGTCGTGATTTCCACAGATGTTATCAGCAAAGGATTGCTTATGAATCAGCAGTTGAAAAAGAAGTCAATATTTATTTAAAAGATTCTGTCTTTTCCTCTTTGCCTCAACTGTTCAATGTAGGAAAGTGTGAATGCTATATATTACATAAACTATGTTGGAGTATTTACATATTAGCCTGTCTGACATAACCTGTTCCATTCCACATCAGTAACAGAGAACATTTCTGAAAGTGTCATAGGCTATTTGGCTGTTGATGTTTTTAAAATATTTTTTAGCAGTTTCCTAGTTGAATGCATTTTCCAGTAATGTAATTCATTATCATTTAAAATATACTGTTATATATTTTCTTCCTGGACAACTTTTTAATTTCTTTTAGTGACACCAAACATAGATATGTTATGAAAAGAAAACTTATTCTTTATCAAAATAATCAAGATCCTTAGAAAAGACTACAGACTTTTTACTGTTTTGCTATTGAAGCATAGTGTTGTTCAGTTGCTAATTCATGTCCAACTCTTTGTGCCCTATGGACTGCAGCATGCCAGGCTTCCCTGTCCTTCACTATATCCCAGAGTTTGCTCGAACTCATGTACATTGAGTTGGTGATGCTATCCAAACATCTCATCCTCTGTAAGCCCCTTCTCCTCCTGCCTTTAGTCTTTCCCAGCATCAGTCTTTTCTGATGAGTCAGCTCTTCACATCAGGTAGCCACCATTCTGAAGCATATACTTCCTTTAAACTTTTTCATGTTTAGAGAACAAGGTGCATTGCATTTTCTAATAAACTAAACCAAAACTTTTTCTATGATATTATCACATTCTTCTAATCATAAATCCGGATATCAGCTGTACTTCATTTTGCTTTGTTTTTCAGAAGTTTCAGTCTAGGGAACGTGTATTTATTAAATGTGTGCAGTGCTGGTTAAATAATATGTCATAGTATTTTTAAGAAAGCCCTAATGTATGGAGAGTTAGTCCCACCTCTACCACTAAATCTCAGTGCAATAAAAAGTAAATCATAAACTCTATGGATGTCAATTTCTTCATCGTTAATCAAAAGCTTTGGACCAGGTCATCTCAAAGGTCCTTTCATAGTTATGCTTCCACATATATTTTGACTAGGGAAAAGCATACAGTTGGTAAGTGTGATTGTATCATAAAGTATTGCTTCTTTATATGTGAGGATCCTCAGAAGCCAATTAAATTAAATGATTCTCTCTCCACTATAGAGTCATCTGTATATTGCTACTGAAATCTTACCATGGATTAAGCTACCCTAGGTAATTGGAATAGGAAATTTAACAAAGAAGATGTCCCAATTTGCACTGGAATTTTGGTCTGGTAAAGTGGTTCTGTTCTGGGAGTAGCTCTGCCGTTGAGAGGATATTTGGCCATATATGGAAATAATTTTGATTATTACAACTTGCATCTAGTGAGTAGAGACCAGAATTGGTGCTGTACATCCTACAATGCATGGGAGAGCTCCCACAACAAGGAAACATCTGATCTAAATGGTCAGTATGGCCATGGTTGAGAGTCCCTGCTAGTGAAAGAGACTGATGTGCATGGAAAGGCTCCCAGTGTGAACATGGGGCTCTATGTCAGCATCTCTCAAATTCTTCTCCTAGGAAGCATACATAGAGAAACAAGGAGAATTCAAACTAACTTCTAAACTTCATCTTCAGTGTAATGATAAGGCAGTTACCTGCAGATTCAAAACTTGTACAAAGACTTTTAAAAGCAGTTGACGTTAGGCAGGAGAGCAGCAAGAAGAGGAGGGAAGAAGAAATTCAGGGAGTATTATGGGAGTTAACATTAGAAAGTATAAAGCAAGATTATGCTTTCTCATGGGAAAGGGTGTACTCTGAAGTACAGCAGAGTACTTACAGCACTGTGGTAGGAATTGAGAGGACAGAATTACCAGAAGGAACCATCCTAGACCCAGTTTTAAAATAAGTATTAATAGGGCTTCAGAAAGAATCACACGCATGCACACATACACACACATATGCATGTGCACACACACATACAAACACACAATTTCTGCCTAGAGCTCATCCAGAAAAAAAAAAACAGAACTCATTTGATAATGATTAATGAAAGATGAAGCAGCAGAGCAGCTGCTCTTAAAAGAAATAAAAGTATAAAATAACAAAACAAAGCAGTAGATAAAGAACATTCACCAGAAAGATGAAGGGGGCACTTGAAATTTGTGACCAAAATTTCTACTATTTACTTAAAATGAATGAATTTATCAAGAAAGACCACAAAATAGAAATGTAAGAATTCAGGGAAAAGATGTTAAAACAACAGGAAGAGATAAAACAGAAATTGGCAGAATCCTAGAAATAACAGAGAATCAAGAACAAAATATTAGAGTAGAGCAAAATATCTGTTATATTGGTCAATGTGAAAAGAAACTTACTGTCAGCAAGCTCTCAAAGAGACTGATACCAAGATGGAATTAGAAATGCAAGAGATTTACTGGAAGGAATGCTTGTGAACAGAAAAGGGAAAAAGAAAATAAGAAGAAAGAGCATGATTGCAGGTTGGACACTTATGCAAGGGAAAATGGAAGGAAATAGGATTGAGCAGGAAACACTTCAGACTGAAGGGCACCTCTGAGAAAGTGTCAGTCATGGTTAAGCAAAATTTCAGCAAAGATTGTTCATTGGAGGAGCCTTCCACTGAGCAGAAATATTCTAGTTGTGTATGCCACTGGCTGGGAGCAGCGTGGACAGAACATAATGGAGGCAGATATGCTGCAGTAAATTTCAAAAGTGGGACAGCTGGAGGCAGCTAGAAAATTCTACCTCTCACAACAGGTTCTCTCTTGACAAAAGATCTGACCTGTATAGGGATCTCCATGACTGCCACACTCATCCATTAGAAGATTATTAGATTGGCTACCAAAGCAAATGCAACTGTATACAATGACAACACCTAAAACAGAGGGATTCAGGAAGGTTGAAAATAGCTTATGGATAATGTCATGTCAAACAAATGCAACAAAAGATGCAGAGATCTGAATCTTAATTTCAAAGAATACAAGTTCTAGTAAAATTGTTATTCTATTATCATTTAATAATATTATATATTATGTTAATATTATGCTAGGTCGCTTCAGTTGTGTCTGATTCTTTGCAACCCCATGGACTGTAGCCCACCAAGCTCCTCTGTTCATGGGATTCTCCAGGCAAGAATACTGGAGTGGGTTGCCATTTCCTACTCCAGGAGGCCTTCCCCACTTAGGGAGTGAACCAGCGTCTTCTACATCTCCTGCATTAGCAGGCAGGTTCTTTACCACTAGCACCACCTGGAAAGCCCATTATTAGTATTATAGTCCCCATATATATGCATATAGTTTTTCTTTATGTACCATATAATTGTATATCCCATTAAAGGAATACATTTAAAAAATGACAGCATAAACTCACATAGGAAATACTAAAAAAAAAAAAAGTGATGAAAGCATATGAAAAGGACATAATGGCTTCATTAGGAGAATTCCCAATGGCCAGAGCTATAAGAATTTGAACAATAAAATAAAAGGTGGTATTAATATTAGATTACAACCTAAAGAACAAAATAAATATCCATGAATGTATGCATTCAGATATACTATTGCCTTTTCATGTTAATATAAACCTGTTTATTGCATATGAATATTTACACAGTTGACCCTTGAACAACATGGATGTTAGAGGCACCAACTGACACCACTCCCAAACCTCCACATCTCCCCCACCCTTAAGCACTTGAAAATATACAAAATGCTAAGTCTCCTCAAAAACAAGGGATTTGGTAAATGGCTTCAAACCCTAGTTCTTCTGATTACATATATCATGATCTCTAATCAAATACAAACTTTTCCCCACACTTAATTAACTTAAAGATCTGAGAAATGAAAATAGAGGTAGTATATTTATTTGTTAAAGTCTGTGTATAAACAGACCCATTCATTTCAAACCTGTGTTGTTCAAGGCTCAACTGTATATTCACAGTATATGTGATAACTATTATACTATTAATATATGTGCTCATAGTATTACATATTCATATACATTACATACATATTCATATCACATATATATGATAAATAAATGCAGGAGAGGAGACAAGTCTTCTAAACCAGATGGAAGAACACTAGATAATAAATGTAGAAGAAATTTGGGTGAAAAAAAAAAACACCATTAGAAGCTCATAGTAATAATTTCTGCAGACAAGATCCATGGCTGAATGCTGAAATTATTAGGCAAAACTTTAGGGAGAATGTTTTCCACATGACCACAGAACATTTCCCCCAAATATTTACTAACTACTGGGATGGTTTTAATATATGTTTATAATTTATGGATACTCTTCTCTCTAAGGGATGAAGCTTAACTCTCTTCCACTTGAGTGTAGCTGGATTTAGTGGTAAGTCATGTTGATAGCATGTACCTGCTGACATCATGCAGTGAAAACTGTGCTTCATCTTTGTGATATTCTTCCCCTAAATGCATAATCAAGTCTAATGGTGAGAAAACATCAGGAGAACTCAAATTGAAGAACATTTTAAAATATGCCTTTCCAGAAACCTTAAAAATTGGCAAGATCATGGAAAACAAAGAAAGACTGAAAAAATATCATAAATTAGAAGAGACTAAAGAGATAGGACAATTAAATATAGGATGATGTCCTGTCCTTAAAGAAATTAGTAAGTGGAAAATTGATGCAATCTAAATAAAGTCTATAATTTAGTTAGCAGCACTATCTATAGCAATCTTAATTTCTCAGATTTTTATTAATGTACTATGGTTTTGTAAGATGTCAACGTTAGAGGAACCTGGCTAAAGGGTATATGGGAACTCCCTGTGCTATTTTTATGGCTTCCCTGGTGGCTCCGTGGTAAAGAACCCACCTGCCAATGCAAGAAATGTGGGTTAGATCCCTGGGTTGAGAAGACCTCCTGGAGAAGGAAATGGCAACTCATTCCAGTATTCTTGCTTTGGAAATTCCATGAACAGAGAAGACTGATGGGCTACAAGCCATAGGGTAGCAGAAGAGTTGGACATGATTTAGCAGCTAAACAACTGTGCTGTCTCTACAACTCCTTTATATCTCTAAAGTTATTTGAAAATATAAAGTTCATTTAAAAAGTCACACAAACTAGTATAAAAGTTTAATCAGGACAATTCGACAAAGGAACTATTTACAGTATAATAAAAATCTATATTAGCATGATTGGTTCTAATAAAGACTCAGTTGAAAAGTGACACTTCAGCAAGATCTGAGAAATGAGTTAAAGTTATTTAAGCAAAGAGCAGATGGCAGAGTATTCCTGGAAGTAGCAACAACATGTGCAAAGAAGCTATGACAGAAGAGAAGAGAACAACGGACTGTAAAGACACTGGAATTAAAAGGTGGGGAGTGTGGTCCAAGATGCAATGGAAGAGCTAAGTGGCGTTCAAACCTTCAGGAATTTGTAGGCCATTATTAGAGAGTTCTGATTTGGAAAGCAGTGTTGAGTCATTGAAATGTGTATCACACATTCAGATACACATTTCTTAAAGACCATTCTACTGATGGCCAGTAATATCTAGATTTTCTAAGGCTTGGTTTGCTAGATTAGTTGTATTAACAGCCCCACTTCTTTGCTCTTGTCTGTATGAAACATTAGCCACGTTTATTTGTAGTTCCACTTAGGAAAAAGACAGCCTGCTTCCTGACTTCTTGATAGTTAGGTAATGCATTGACAACTGAGAAACTAACAGATACAATGCAAGCATAAACGTGAAAAAAATTCTAGTAAGATCCTGCTTCTGTAAAAATTCCAGTAAGATCCTGCTTCTGTTCTTGTCTCTCTGCCATGGTCATAAGAAGGTGCCTTATGCTAACCTGTTGGAGAAGAAAACATAACAGACCCACCTCCCCAGTCTTCCCAACTGAGATCATCCTAGTTCATCTGTCAAGACAACTAATTAGCCATGTGAGCAGCTCAGCCAACATCAAAAAAACCCATCCAAGTCAAACTGCCAATCTTCCCCTAACCTTAGATTTAGGAATGAGGTTGTATGATAGCTAAGGCCAGTTCAAATCAATTGAACCCTACAGAACTGTGCTTTAAAAAGGTTTATTTTATACCACTGAAGTGGTGTGGCTCTTTGTTACCCAACATTATTGTGGCAAATATAACTGATACAGATACCATGCTAGTACAATTTACTGAAGTCTGCTGGGAACCATTGTTAGTTGTCTATATGAGAGCTTTGCACATCTGCTTACCATGTTATCTGCTTCAAAAATCCCTCTTTTAATTGTAGAAGACAAAAATCTCAAATACTATTTTCTAGTCTTCCTTATGTTTAGTCAGTAGGCAACGAAACTTTAAGAACTTTTTGCTATGGTCTTACATGAAAGAATTTAGCAGAAAGAGATACATGAGAAAAAAATGCTCTCTTCTTTGAGTATGTTTACTATAATGGTAGGAGAAAATACTACTCTGTCTTGAGAAATTGATACAAAAATCAAAATGAATGAAGCCTAAATTTTGACTAAATATTGCTGAGAATGACAAAGTGCAAATATGGTAAGATGTCTTAAATATGGTAAGATGTCTTTGACTAAATATCGCTGAGAATGACAAAGTGCAAATATGGTAAGATGTCTTTGATAACATTTTTAATTGTCCCTAGAAATTGGATCTGATAGAGTGCCTGAAGAACTATAGACAGAGGTTCGTGACACTGTACAGGAGGCAGTGATCAAGACCATACCCAAGAAAAAGAAATTAAAAAACACTAAATAGTTGTCTGAGGAGGCCTTACAAACAGCTGAGAAAATAAGAGAAGCTAAACGCAAAGGAGAAAAGGAAAGATATACCCATTGGAATGCAGAGTTTCAAATAATAGCACGGAGAGATAATAAAGTCTTCCTCAGTGATCAATGCAAGGAAATAGAGGAAAACAATAGAATGGGAAAGACTAGAGATCTCTTCAAGAAAATTAGAATACTAAGGGAAAATATCATGCAAAGATGGGCACAATAAGAGACAGAAATGGCATGGACCTAACAAAAGCAGATATTAAGAAGAGGTGGCAAGAATACACAGAAGAACTATACAAAAAAGATCTTCATGACCCAGATAACCACAATGGTGTGATCACTCACCTAGAGCCAGACATCCTGGAGTGCAAAGTCAAGTGGGCCTCAGGAAGCATCACTACAAACAAAGCTAGTGGAGGTGATGGAATTCCAATTGAGCTATTTCAAATCCTAAAAGATGATGCTGTTAAAGTGCTGCACTCAATATGCCAGCAAATACGGAAAACTCAGCAGTAGCCACAGGACTGGAAAAGGTCAGTTTTCATTCCAATCCCAAAGAAAAGAAATGCCAAAGAATGTTCTAACTACCACACAATTGTACTCATCTCACACGCAAGCAAAGTAATGCTCAAAATTCTCTAAGCCAGGTTTCAACAATACATGAACCGTGAACTTCCAGAAGTTCAAGTTGGTTTTAGAAAAGGCAGAGGAAACAGAGATCAAATTGCCAACATCTGCTGGATCATATAAAAAGCAAGAGAGTTCCAAAAAAGAAAAAATCTACTTCTGCTTTGTTGACTATGCCAAAGCCCTTGACTGTGTGGGTCATAACAAACTATGGAAAATTCTTTAGGAGATGGGATTTCCAGACCTCCTGATCTGCCTTCTGAGAAATCTCCATGCAGATGAAGAAGCAACAGTTAGAAGTGGACATGGAACAACAGACTGGTTGCAAATTGGGAAAGGAGTACAAGGCTATATATTGTCACTCTGCTTATTTAACTTATATGCAGAATACATCAAAAAAATGCCAGGCTGGATGAAACACAAGCTGGAATCCAGAATGCTGGGAGAAATATCAATAATCACAAATATGCAGATGACACCTCCCTTAAGGCAAAAAGTTAAGAAGAACTAAAGAGCCTCTTGATGAAAGTGAAAGAAGAGAGTGAAAAGTTGGCTTAAAACTCAACATTCAGAAAACTAAGATCATGGCATCTGGTTCCATCACTTCATGGCAAATAGATGGGAAAACAGTGGAAACAGTAAGAGACTTTATTTTGGGGGGCTCCAAAATCACTGCAGATGGTGACTGTAGCCATGAAATTAAAAGAAGTTTGATTCTTGCAGGAAAAGCTATGAAAAACCTAGACAGCATATTAAAAAGCAGAGAAATTATTTTGCCAACAAAGGTCTGTCTAGTCCAAGCTATAGTTTTTCCAGTGGTCATGCATGGATGTGAGATTTGGAATATAAAGAGAGCTGAGCACCAAAGAATTGATGCTTTTGAACTGTGGAGTTGGAGAAGACTCTTGAGAGTCCCTTGGACTGCAAGGAGATCCAACCAGTCCATAAAGGAAATCAGTCCTGAATATTCATTGGAAGGACTGGTGCTGAAGCTGAAACTCCAATACTTTGGCTACCTGATGCAAAGAACTGACTCATTTGAAAAGACTCTGATGTTGGGAAAGATTAAAAGCATGAGGAGAAGGGGACGACAGAGGGTGAGATGATTGGATGGCATCACTGACTCAATGGACATGAGTTTGAGTAGGCTCCAGGAATTGGACAGGGAAGCCTGGCATGCTGCAGTCCATGGGGTCGCAAAGAGTCAGACACGACTGAGCAACTGAACTGAACAGAACTGAAGAAATGACTGTCTCCTGACATCTTCTTTTGAAAGAAATAAAGATCATTATTGTACATATCACATTTAGTTGGGTCTCTAACAGGGAACTGAAAGTACTATTACAGTTTTCTTTACTGATGAAGGGAAATATAAAAATAGAGGTATCTTTGGAAGATGGTGATATGTTATACAAACAGATATTTAATGGATTATAGAGAAAAAGGAACCTCACAATACAGGAAGCTAAGCCTGACTCTAGTTATAAGAATAGATTTTTAATAAGAGAAAGATATATGTAGATACATGTATATACATATAAATTTATATGTATATACATATATATTTATATGTATAAATAGTTGATTCATTTTATTGTATAGCAAAAACTAACACAACATTGTAAAGCAACTATACCCCAATTTTTAAAAAGAATAGATTTAAAGAATTTTTCTAATATGGATAATTATCTAAAATGTACAAAGTAGAGAGAATAGTGTAATAAACTCTTTTTTTTTGTAATAAACTCTTAAAAACCCATTATTAGCTTTAATAATTGGGCTTCCTTTGTAGCTCAATTGGTAAAGAATCTGCCTGCAATGCAGAAGCATGGGCTCGATTCCTGGGTTGGGAAGATCCCCTGGAGAAGGAAATGGCAACCCACTCCAGTATCGTTGCCTGGAGAATCCCCATGGACAGAGGAGCCTGGCAGGCTACAGTACATGCGGTTGCAAGAGTCCGACACAACTTAACAACTAAACCACCACCACAGCTTTAAGAATTATCAACAAAAGACCAACTTTGTTTTTTTTGTCTGAAATATTCACTAATTTCCCTGCTCTCATACTATTTTGAAGCAAATCTCAGCTATAAAATAATAAAATTTTAACAGTTTTAATTTTTGAGTCAACATTAAAAATACAGTATTTTAATTAAGTGGAACAAGTATTTGTTGATCATTATTTTCGTTAAGGGTGGAGGAACCTCATTCAGTTGGTTCAGAACTCTATACAAACTGCCATGTGTATCAGACCATTTTATGGGTTCCTATCTAGTCTGAGTCAGGTGGCCCTCTTGTTCAAGAACTGATCTCTCTTTCACATGTTATATTCAGATACTGCTTGCCTAAGAGGGAATGGTGGGCAGGGCAGATTTAGCAAGAATGACTGAGAGCAGATGGCTCTACCACAGGCACATCTTGTCCCTTCACCTTCTGTGTGTTGGGTGCTTGATAGATAAATGAGATAAATAACAGGGAGCTTCTTGAGAATATGGAGATAAATTTTAAAAAGGTCCTGTTCTAGGATAGTTTATTATTTTCATGCTGTCACATTGTATTGATCTTTGTTTTTAAAATTAACACTTTTCTTGATGGTAACCCCATTAAAAGTAGAGATTATATCTGTTGTTTCTGTAACACTTCTAGAAAATTTCACTTTTAATTTTAGTCACTCAATCATGTCCAACTCTTTGTGACCCCATGAACTACAGCCCGCCAGGCTCCTCTGTCCATGGGGATTCTGCAGGCAAGAATGCTGGAGTGGATTGCCATGCCCTTCTCCAGGGCATCTTCCTGTCCCAGGGATCAAACCTGGGTCTCCTGCATTACAGGCAGATTCTTTACCGTCTGAGCCACTGACAAACTCACCATATGTATCTTAGATATATGCATATATATTTCTAAAAACCTATTTTGAATATATTTACCATTTTTAACATATAACACTTAACATATTCAAAAAATAGATATTGGATCAATGATCCTGCCAATTCTTATAAATTATATAGTTTGTCTAAACTTAACATAATGACAAAAAGGCATAAAACTAATTTTACTCATTCCTATTAATATTATAAGAAGATCCCTGTTATTTATTTCATTTAGCAATTCTTTAATTTAGGTGTATGTAGACAACAAGAAAGAGTAAATCAACTCCTATAAGTGTAGCCTAAATCCACATGTTTATAATAATTTAAACATTTATCACACCCATGTTTATGAAATAAATGTTTGATCCAAATAAATTTGATCTAAATAAATTATAGTATATGTATTTAAGTGTGGTAATGATTATATTATATTATTTACATTTCAGACGCTTGCACCATTTCTTCCAACATGGTATTTGCTTGAAGTAATTATACTGACTGAGAACAGTGGCAGATTGATATTAAATGTTTGGATTAAATATTTTGTCAGCAAACATGCAGCAACTGCTTTACTGCTGCTTCTTCTCTTCTATGCATACTGATTACAAAATGATTACAAAATGATTGGCTTTTATTTTGGCACAGTTTTAAAATACTTAGATAAATGCTGGTTGATATCCAATCTCCTGATTGTTTAAATAGCTGGAAAAAAAGAAGAAAAATGCCCCCAAAGAAATTTAAGGCCGTATTCTAACATCTCATCCTCATTCAAACAAATAAAAACTTTCTGGATCTCGATATGATTCTGGTTTTATGAGGCTTAAGTTTTAGCTAAATATAAACCCTTCCAGGTGTGCTCAACATTAGCAGGTGGGGAACCAGTGTCACTTCATGCTAAAAGAAGAAACACATGAAACTATTTCTAAAACGAGCTCTTATGGTTTTTTGAATTTTGATTGTCTCTTGAAAAATAATAGTTTAATGCTCTAAATGAGAACAAATAAGAACATATGTTTTAAATCTACACTGATATATAAATTTACTTTAATAACCATCATAGAAGTAATTGACAAGATGCTTTGTTTCACTTTCCAGAAATAAAGCATTAAAACGATGCTTTTAAAAAGCCTTCAAATATATCTTTTAAATTTCTGGTGTAGATTCACGGAGATTTTGGTCAAGGATTAGAAAGTTCACAGTCATTTTTAAAATAACACTAGGGGCTGAATATAGGCCAGACATCAACTGAAAAAGAATTCACTTTTTATCTTTCAATGAATAAATATTCCAGGGAATGGCAAAATCAATTGGGAGAAAATGAATGTTTTATAAATGATCTAAAGTCATGATATGTTCACAAAAACTATTAAATGCTATATTTACATATTTTTATGAACTCATTCCCATTTATCATGCAATAACCAATTCAAAACTGATTTGTCCTGTAACTGATGAAGAGTCAGAAGGGTAATCAACTAGTTTTTTTACTTCCCACATCATTTAAGCATATCTTAATCTTCCAAGTCCTTGGAAACATGACAAATCAAGTCCTGGGGTACCCCAAGCCTATTTGCTGCCATCAGAACATTCTGCATACAAAATATGCTGGAGGGATGGAACTCACTCAAATGGATAATTATGAAACTATTTGGCTTGGTATATGTCAGAACATTCCAAGTCACATCAGGTATGTGGTTCCATCAAAATAAGAATAATCTTGGTCACAGTGTCAGATTTTCTGCATGTCATTCTCAGGATATTCCTAAATTTTGCTACCTGGCAACAAACTGGGCTTTCTATAAGCTCTTGTTTCTGGTACATGATGGAAGAGGAGGATACATAGGAGGAGAAGAAACAGAACAAAAAGGAATAAATCGGAGGGAAAAACAGAAGTAGGTCATAATGGATTTCAGTTTTAATCTACATTTTTGCTATATTTATATTGCTCTTGACTAGATGTGACACCCCATGGATATACTCTTGTTAAAGTTGTTATTGGCTACTCAGGCATCACCTATAAAATTTGGGGACATGATTAGAAATAATAAAAATAAGAGCCTTAAATCTGAGGGTGCTGCTAATACAAAATAAGATACTGTGAAAGATTTGCAGAGTTGGACAACTGCTACTCATTGAACATATCCTGTTAGTATTGTCATGAAAGATTATCATCTCTTTTGTCATGAAGCCACACTGGGTACTTTATAGAACAAACTGCAGGGACTTCCTTGGTGGTCTGGTGGTTAAGAGTCCGCCTTCCAATGCGGGGAATACTGGTTCAATCCCGGTCAGAGAACTGGGATCCCACATGTCATGGTACAACTAGGCCCACTTTCTACAGGGAAAGATTCTGCATTCCTCAACCAAGACCTGACACAGTCAAATAAATAAATATTTTTTAAAAAATAAAAGTAAATAAAAGTAAAACAAATGAATAGTCATGTTTTTCACAAGCCAAAGACCTGAAAGTGCAGCATGAAACAAGAACCTGACTGAACTGACAAACTAAATTAATAAAACTGTTTGGACAATATATTTATATGATACATACACACAAGGATTGATGTACTTGGTCAGCTGCTTCTACACTGTTGAGACACAGACCTGTTCCCTTTCCTTCTAAGTGCACAGCTGGACTATCTTCCAGCCTCCTTTATGACAAGATGTGGCCACGTGCCTGAATTCAGGACAGTCGAAGAACAGATGAATAACTTATCTCCATTGCCAGCTGAATTTTATGTGAATGAGAAAAAAGTCTTGAATTAATTCACTGAGATTGTGTGGTTTGTTACATTTGTTAGTACTAAGTATTTGTTAGTAATAAGTTAACTATTATAAATCACTGAGATTGTGTGGTTTGTTACATTTGTTAGTACTAAGTATTTGTTAGTAATAAGTTAACTATTATAAATCTGTGTACCTTGAAATGTGATATGCAGCTATGACAAAAACCTAAAATATTTAGGATTACCTTGGTTGTTGGGTAGCAAATGATAGGCAAACTGATACTAGAAACCTGAAAGGTAGAAATCCAAGTTTGGAAGAATCATAGGATTTGAAAAAACTGGCCAGCCATTCACCAGCACCCTCTCTACTGCATCCCACCCTGTTTCAGTCCTCCAGCCCTCTTAACCTTGATTTTTCTCCTTCAGATCATTGATATAGACTTGACTCTTCAGATGCAGCAGCTAAAGTTTTGTTCCATTGCTACCTGGGGGCCCCACCCACATAGCTGAGAATTCTTGTGTTAGTTGCTCAGTCATGTCAGAGTCTTTGCCATACCATGCACTATAACCCACCAGACTCCTCTGTCCATAGAAATCTCCAGGCAAGAATAGGGGAGTGGATTGCCATTCTGGTCTCCAAGGGATCTTCCCAGCCCAGGGATCAAACCCAGGTCTCCTGCATTGCAGGCAGATTCTTTACCATATAAGCCTCCAAGGAAGCCACACCCCCTTCCTTGTCAATCAATTTCTACTACAATTGACTGGGATTCTGGGGAAGAGGGTGATGTATTTCATTTCAGTCGTGTCATCCAAATGACTTATTTGGGTTTCTTCCCCAGAAAAGTGATAGAGACTTAAGGTTTGTGTGTAATGATAGGTAAATAAAAGGCTTTTCAAATTTTCCTCGGCATAAACCCAGCAAGGGAATTTAATCGTCATTCACTATGAAGATTGCATCAACTTGTTTCTTGCTAAGGCACTAATGGCTTCCTGACTTCTTTACTTAGGGAGTGGGAAAAGCACAATACAGATATTAACACAAAAGTTTTTGGAAAAGGGGAAATACAGAGAGTACTCAGTGGTATTATGAGAAGTTATTATGCCAGATATAAGAAGTAATCTGGCCGTGTGGATCAACTATCAGATCAGATCAGTCGCTCAGTCGTGTCCGACTCTTTGCGACCCCATGAATCGCAGCAGGTCAGGCCTCCCTATCCATCACCAACTCCCGGAGTTCACTGAGACTCACGTCCATCGAGTCATCCAGTCATCCAGCCATCCAGCCATCTCATCCTCTGTCATCCCTTTCTCCTCCTGCCCCCAATCCCTCCCAGCATCAGACTCTTTTCCAATGAGTCAACTCTTCCCATGAGGTGGCCAAAGTACTGGAATTTCAGCTTTAGCATCATTCCTTCCAAAGAAATCCCAGGACTGATCTCCTTCAGAATGGACTGGTTGGATCTCCTTGCAGTTCAAGGGACTCTCAAGAGTCTTCTCCAACACCACAGTTCAAAGGCATCAATTCTTCAGTGCTCAGTGTTCTTCACAGTCCAACTCTCACATCCATACATGACCACAGGAAAAACCATAGCCTTGACTAGAAGAATCTTTGTTGGCAAAGTAATGTCTCTGCTTTCCAATATGCTATCTAGGTTGGTCATAACCTTTCCTTCCAAGGAGTAAGTGTCTTTTAATTTCATGGCTGCAGTCACCATCTGCAGTGATTCTGGAGCCCAGAAAAATAAAGTCTGACACTGTTTCCACTGTTTCCCCATCTATTTCCCATGAAGTGGTGGGACCGGATGCCATGATCTTCGTTTTCTGAATGTTGAGCTTTAAGCCAACTTTTTCACTCTCCACTTTCACTTTCATCAAGAGGCTTTTGAGTTCCTCTTCACTTTCTGCCATAAGGGTGGTGTCATCTGCATATCTGAGGTTATTGATATTTCTCCCTGCAATCTTGATTCCAGCTTGTGTTTCTTCCAGTCCAGCATTTCTCATGATGTACTCTGCATAGAAGTTAAATAGGCAGGGTGACAATATACAGCCTTGATGTATTCCTTTTCCTATTTGGAGCCAGTATGTTGTTCCGTGCCCAGTTCTAACTGTTGCTTCCTGACCTACATCTAGGTTTCTCAAGAGGCAGGTCAGGTGGTCTGGTATTCCCATCTCTTTCAGAATTTTCCACAGTTTATTGTGATCCACACAGTCAAAGGCTTTGGCATAGTCAATAAAGCAGAAATAGATGTTTTTCTGGAACTCTCCTGCTTTTTCCATGATCCAGCAGATGTTGGCAATTTGATCTCTGGTTCCTCTGCCTTTTCTTAAACCAGCTTGAACATCAGGAAGTTCACGGTTCACATATTGCTGAAGCCTGGCTTGAGCATTACTTTACTAGTGTGTGAGATGAGTGCAATTGTGCGGTAGTTTGAGCATTCTTTGGCATTGCCTTTCTTTGGGATTGGAATGAAAACTGACCTTTTCCAGTCCTGTGGCCACTGCTGAGTTTTCCAAATTTGCTGGCATATTGAGTGCAGCACTTTCACAGCATCATCTTTCCGGATTTGGAATAGTTTAACTGGAATTCCATCACCTCCACTAACTTTGTTCGTAGTGATCCCCACCCCCAAATCACAATTGCATATAGTGACAAATCACTAAATGATGCCTGAGGTATAACCTTCTCTATCCTCATTGCTAGAAACAGCTTGAAATCATCAACATAACCTACCATACCCCCTACAATGGTACAAGTTTGCCAAACTTGCTATATACCATTGCTGCTAAGTCACTTCAGTCATGTCCGACTCTGTGCGACCCCATAGACGGCAGCCCACCAGGCTCCCCAGTCCCTGGGGTTCTCCAGGTAAGAACACTGGAGTGAGTTGCCATTTCCTTCTCCAATGCATGAAAGTGAAAAAATAAAGTGAAGTCGCTCAGTCGTGTCCGACTCCTAGTGACCCCATGGACTGCAGCCCACCAGGCCCCTCCGTCCATGGGATTTTCCAGGCAAGAGTACTGGAGTGGGGTGCCATTGCCTTCTTCCTATATATATACCATTAGTGTATCTTTTTTGAAGGCTTCCATATTCTATTTTATGTACAAAAGAGAAATACAAATTTTAAAGCTCTGCACTTTTTCATAATTTTCCCAGCAAACCACTTACTGAAAACTTGATATCTCTGCATTGCTATTTTGAGTTTTAATTAAGAATGTATTTGACCTTTAGGCCAGATCAGGTTACTGGGCATATTTCAATATCGATTAGACTGGTTCATGAAAATGATATATTCTTAACATTAACTTGTGTTTTTGTTTCTTCTTAGTATAGTTTTATAATATTTTTTAATTTTTATTTTATATTGGGATATAGTTGACTAACCATGTTATGTTAGTTTCAGATGTGCAGCAAAGTAATTCAGTTATACATATACATGTATGTATTCTTTTCCAAAATTTTCCCAACTGGGGTATTATAGAATATTGAGCAGAGTTCCCTGTGCTATACAGTAGGTCCTTGTTGGTTATCTATTTTCAATTTAGTAGTGTATATATGTATCAGTCCCAAATTCAAAATCCACCTTCGTTTTGTAGCTATAAGTTTGTTTTCTAAGTCTATGAGTCTGTTTCTTTTTCCTATATAAGTTCATTTGTATCATTTTTTTAGATTCAGGCTATAAGTGATACATGATATATGTCTTTATCTGACTTCACTTAGTATGGTGATTTCCAGTTCCAGACATGTTACTGAAAAATGGCATCATTTCATTCTCAATGGCTGAGTAACATATTCTGCTGTATATATGTACCACATCTTCTTTATCCATTCATCTATCAGTGGACATTTAGGTTGCTTCCATGTCTTGACTATTGTAAACAGTGCTACAATGAACGTTTCTGCATTGCCATTCTAATGTTAGTTGTACCCTTAAAAGCACAGGAAAGTTTCAGGTAATTATATCATCAACCACCTACAAGATTCCCCCTCACCCTCCTCAGCCATATTAAAAAATACAAGTGGCCCTTTTAACCCCTGAAAAAGTAAAACAATTTAATGTGATCAGAAACTATTGAGACACTTGCAAATCAAACCCTTCTGAATCTCTGTTAAAGAAATATTCAGCTACAACCTTATTGATGGTACTAACAAACCAAGATGGAAGAGACATTAATAGTAGATTGTGATTATAATGGAAAAGCCCCTTTATTACACTTGGTGTGTAGAATTGGACAGTGTAGCCTCAAAAGCAATTGTTTGAATTATCCAGGTTCATTTCCTCAGAATCTGAGGCAGATAAAACATGTTCTTTCATTATGGAATTTCACCACATCTCTTCTGTGATTACAGTCATCTTTCTTTTAAGTTGTTTTTAGAAATGAACTTGAAAACAGTCATCCAGGCTAGGTGAGGGCTGCCTTGTCTTTATAAAAGCAAAGGAGTGAATTTGACATACTTTTCCTGAATGTCACCTCTTGAATTTGAAAAGACCTTAGAAAAACTAAATTTAAGGTTGTACCATAAACTAAAAAAGACATTTCTGAAAACTACTTTGTTTTGCTTTTTAGCCTGGAGAAATTATTCCTTAGCTGATTGAAACTAGTTGAGGAATCATTTGAGGTTTTTTTCCTTTGTGACATGGTTGTTTCTTCCTTTCTCCACCTTCATCCTGGAAGAAGATAGAATTTTAAGTGACCATTTCAAGATGTTTCTAACTGGGACTAACTCAACAAATTGGCGTGCAGCCAAGCCAGCTTCCAAGTTACCAAGCTATGTGTTGGGTTAGCTCTTGTTATTTTTTAAAGTATTATTTTATTTGTAGATACACAGAGCATGGGATTGAAAGCCAACCTACTGTGATTCAAATAGCTCTACCTTTTTGCTACCTGTGTTACTGTGGACAAATTACTTACCTAAGCTTCAAGTTTTTCAGGTATCAAAGGGAGGTACAAATTGCTACTTCCTTCATAAGGCTGTGCAATTTTTAGGAGGTTTTCCATGAAAGCATTTAGCATGTTATAGATCACTGCCTCTCAAACATCAATGTGCACACACTTCTGGGAATCCTGTTAAAATGAAGATTCTAACTGATTGGGTCTGGGACAAGACTCGCATATCTGACAAGTTCTCTGATGAGATCAATTTTGCTATTTCATGAACCAAAATTTGGTAGGAAGTGTCTAAAGCATCTAAAAGTTATTTTTATCAATATTATTTTATTGTCTTGTTATTATTCACTTCTTCCTGCCCTACTGTACCAAATTTCAAGTTAAAAATCAGGAACTAAGCCCCCATGTCAGCTACTTTATCCCCTTGCTCATACTTTTCTTAATACTTTATTCTTAATAAATATTTATTGGACTAATTAAATGAAAAGTGTTCTCCATTGGCATGTAACATTCATTTTTTTCCACTTACCAAGTAGCTTACCTACTAACAGTAGATGAAATTAGTAATCTTTCCTACCACATTTTTTTTAGCTTTAGTTGTTTTCCAGTTCCAGCCTCCAATTTCAGTTGATATGTTATTTCTTGAAATTCTAATAGCTTCCTTGACTGACCTCTATCACACATGTGTCAAGCTATGTACCAGTCTGCATCCTTATCTAGATTTTGTGGTGCTTTACAAGTAAAAACGATGCACTATTTATATTCTGAGCCTCATCTATTAACACAGCCCTGGCACTTAGATACTTTATGAAACTCTGTGGAAAAGGAAAATAGATGAATTAATAATTGTGAAGAAAGAAAGTGAAAGTTGCTCAGTCATGGCCAACTCTTTGCAACCCCATGGACTATACAGCCCATGGAATTCTCCAGGCCATAATACTGGAATGGGTAGCTTTTTCCTTTTCCAGGGCATCTTCCCACCAGGGAAAGTCGCCTATAGAAGAACAGCTTTCTAATATTTGGGCATCTGAACTGAAACAGATAATATTTTGTTGGGTTTTTTTGTTGTTTTTTGTTTTTGTCTTTTATTACTTGACAAGTATTCAAAAAAATAAACAAGTTTGAGAATTAGAGTCTTGTCCATCCAAGTTGTTGCCCAAACTCTGGTGGACTGGAAAACTAAGTCTTTTCCACACTTCCTGGAATATGATGGTAGGCAAGTCTCCCTGAGCTTCAGCTTTGGCAGGAAGGCTCTGAGCAGGTCATAGAGGCCAGCTCTTCTCAGAGTTCCCTGGGGCTGCATGTCCAGTTGAGGCATAGCTAAGGCAGAAGGTTCTCGGTTTGTTACTCTCCTAGACTTAATTCCTAGAGGCTGTGGGGAAGCAGATTTTAGGTAGCTTTAATGGCAGTTATAGTCCTCTCATCAGCTCTTTTCCCAAAACCCAAGAGACACTTAGAGATTGACTAATTGGGGGACCTTGATTTATTAGTTTGTTGAAACCTTAGCCTGAAAACCAGTAAATCAGGGAAGAATTTGAACTACACCCTCTGAAATTTTCTATAAACTCTAATCTTCAACTGATGTAATTCAAATTGTTTAGCTGATTTATCAATGTCATAAATTTTCTCAGGGCTATGGATCTCAATCCTGGCTGCACGTTTGAATCACCTGGGGGACACTCTTAAAAAATGCTGGTGCTAGATGAACACAACTGAATTGTGTGCTATCGGAGCCCCAACATCTTTGTTTACTAAAAGCTGTTTAGATAATTCTTATGTGCAGCCAGAGCTGAGGTATTAATAGATTAATTGTGTTACATTATTTATTGGTTGAATAGATATTAAAATTTTCTGCCACTACTTTTGAAATCACTAAACTGGAGGAAAGAAAATTATAGGGGCACAGTTTCTTTTGGTTTCTCGTTTCAAAGGAAGCATGGTTCTTGTTGCTAAGGAAACAGTCATCCGTTCATGTTGTTCATTCCATCATTGGGTCACGCCCAGTGCTGATCATGTCAAGACTTCAAGGGAAAAGTATTTTTAAAATCATTTTATAACCAAGTTTCACCGGCTCAAAAAACTGTTGCCATATTTTGGTATATACCCAATGGGGAGGATGGTCTTTCCATAAGCAGTGAATTATTTTCAAGAAGTCTTAAAGAAAAAAAAAACAAACCTGTGGTCCAGCAGGCGGAATGACAATTGTCTTGAGTCTTCTCTGAAATAGTCAGAAGCTCTGTCTGTTGTGTGTGAAGCTCACATTGTAAGACAGTCACAAGGCCGGACTAGGACAAGGCAAGTGAGGCATCTGGGACACACATGTAAAGGGGCCCTCCTACAAATTCAGTGAGGACCTCCTTAAGTTTTGCACCCTGGGTGGTCCATTCACCTTAACCCTTGTCCCAGTTCTGATAGCGCTTCTAAAGTAGAAATATGTTCCCACATATTTTGAGAAGAAAAAAGAAGTCATTTCTCTACTTTAAACTTTAGAAACAGAAGGCAATTATCCAGTGTAGTATGGAGCCAAACCTCCAAGGTTAGTATCTTTGTTCTTCTGAGAAGTACAATAGGACTTGCAACGGCAGTGAATTGTCAAGTCCCTAACTATATATCTCAGAGTTGAAATGGGTGCCCATTTGTAATCACCTTGTCAGTAGCCTTGCTTCCCCTTCTTTGCTGCCAGAATCGCAACTTTATTCAAATGTCTACCCATCTCCCATATGACTTATGAATCAATTCTAATTAGTCTGAGCCAATCAGGTTTTTCATTCTCTGTGCCTAAAGTTAGTCAAAGATGAGTATGGGACTCATTTCTTCACAATGGGACAAGAGAGCAGATTTTTTGAAAACTTTTTTTTTTTTTTTTTGCTCTTACATAGATGTGTACAGGAGGAAACAGTCCCACTTCCTTCAGTGAACAGTTTCTTGTATCTATGTGGGATGCTTGGAATCCTAGCAGATATCTTTCAGTCAAGAGGAAAGCCATTTGACGACAAAGGAATATATTAATAGAACAAAATGAGGAAAACTCTAAGCCTTTGATTTCAATGTTATGCTACTAACAAATTGTCCAATATTGGAGCCATTTTACCCTTTGGGCTGCTTAAAGTAGGGAAAAATGCATCTTCTTATTACTTAGGCCAGTTTTGTCAGGCATTTATGTTACTTTTGAAGCATCTAAGGTGTCATTTTCTTATGTTTGCTCAACAGTAGCCTGATCAGTGCTTCGATATAAGAGCAAAGAAGTTTCATTGTTTAATCAAACTATTCCACAATTTATGGTTAAAAAATTAAGAACACGTAATAAATGAATCAAATTGCTTAGTTTGTTTAAAGAAGTGAATATATGTAAATTTGGTATCTTAGACTAGAGTTTCTTAATCTTGGTACTATTGACATTCTCAGTTGAATTTTTTTTTATTCTCAGGGGCTGTCCTGTGCTTTGAAGGATGTTAAGCAGCATCCCTGGCCTCTACCCACTAGATGCCAGTAGCACTCCCTACCTCTGCTTCAGTTTGTAGCAAAAAATGTCTCCAGACCAGACATTGCCAAAAATCCCGGGGTAGGGGAAGGGAGAGCAAAGTTAGCCACTGTCAGGAACCACCGCCTTATGTTCAACTAGCCAGAATAGAGAGGTGCATAGAAAGAAAATTAGAACTCTCATTTTAGAAAAGCAGAAAGACAAATATTTAATCAGTTTCTGTTCAATTCATTAGCAAGTGTTAAAAGTCCATTTTCTTTGTTCCAAGGTTTGTTACACTTGAAGAGCCCAAAATAGCATTATGGAGGCAGAAACTTTATTTGCCTTAACTAAGGTTATACACTGACCATTGAACAACATGTATTTAAACTGTACTGGTCCCATTTATAGGCAGAAATTTTTCTGTAATAAATATTATAGTGCTACATCATCTAAGATTGGTTGAAGCCTGGATGAACCTATGGTTGCAGAACCTGGGATATGCAAGGAACCATGGAAACACAGGGGAGATTATAAGTTTTATGTGTATTTTTGACTGCATTGAGGGTCAGTGTTCCCAACCCCCTGCATTGTTCAAGGACCAACTGTAGTTATATGTATTAATAGTTCTGTGTTATGCTTAAAGCTGTGCCTGGCATATGGTAGGCTCAATAAATACTCTAGGTAAATGGATGGATTTTCTCCACAAAATAGAGAACAATTATACCAAAGAAGTTCTTGCACTGTTGCAAGAGTTCTAGGGCCCACAACAGATTTCCCAACCTGGGGATCTGGCAAAAGGACTGAGGACCCCCAAGGAAACAGACTCTCGGAGGGTACAACAAAACCTTGTGTCCACCAGGATCCAGGGGAAAGGAGCAGTGACCCTACAAGAGACTGAAGCAGACTTGCCTGTGAGTGTCCAGGCGTCTCCAGTGGGTGTGGATCAACAGTGGCCTGCTGAAGGTTTGGGGCACTGTCTACAACAGTCCTGGGAGCCATGGCAGGCTGACATAAGTCCTTTTGAAGGAGATCGCCATTACCATATTACCCCTACCATAGTTTGGCCTCAGACCAAACTACAGGGAGGGAACACAGCCTCACCCATCAGCAGAAATTTTGATTAAAGATTTACTGAGCATGGCCCTGCCCACTAGATCAAGAACCAGTTTTACCCACAACCACTCCCTCCCACAAGGAAGCTTCCACAAGCCTCTTATCCTCATCCATCAGAGGGCAGACAGAATGAAAACCAGAATCACAGAAAACTAACAAAACTGACTACCTGGATCACAAAATGTCTAACTCAATGAAACTATGAGCCACACTATGCAGGGCCACCCAAGACAGATGGGTCATGGTGGAGAGTTCTGACAAAACGTGGTCCACTGGAGAAGGGACTGGCAAACTACCTCAGCATTCTTGCCTCAAGAACCCCATAAACAGTATGAAAATGCAAAAAGGTATGACACTGAAAGATGAACTCCCTAAGTCAGTATGTACCCATTATGCTACTGGAATAGAATGGAGAAATAGCTCCAGAAGAAATGAAGAGGCTGAGCCAAAGTGGAAACAATGTCCAGTTGTGGATGTGTCTGGTGGTAAAAGTGAAATCCAATGCTGTAAAGAGTAATATTGCATAGGAACCTGGAATGTTAGGTCCATGAATCAAGGTAAATTGGAAGGGGTCAAACAGGAGATGGCAAGAGTGAACATCTACATTTAGGAATCAGTGAAATAAAATGGACCAAAATGGGCAAATTTAGTGCAGATTACCATTGTATCTACTACTGTCAGCAAGAATCCCTTAGAAGAAATGGAGTAGCCCTCATAGTCAAACAAAGACTCCAAAACGCATTACTTGGGTGTAATCTCAAAAATGACAGAATGATCTCTGTTTAGTTCCAAAGCAAACCATTCAATATCACAGTAATCCAAGTCTATCCAACCACTAATGCCAAATAAGTTGAAATTGAACAGTTCTATGATGACCTACAAGATCCTCTAGAACTTTAATACAAAAAAAAAAAATACTTTTCATTAAAGGGGCTGCTGCTGCTGCTGCTGCTGCTGTCACTTCAGTCATGTCCCCTCTGTGAGACCCCATAGACAGCAGCCCACCAGGCTCCCCCGTCCCTGGGATTCTCCAGGCAAGAACACTGGAGTGGGTTGCCATTTCCTTCTCCAATGCATGAAAGGGAAAAGTGAAAGTGAAGTCACTCAGTCGTGTCCGACTCTTAGCGACCCCATGTACTGCAGCCTACCAGGCTCCTCCATCCATGGGATTTTCCAGGCAAGAGTACTGGAGTGGGGTACCATTGCCTTCTCTGCATCAAAGGGGACTGGAATGCAAAGTAGGAAGTCAAGAAACACCTGGAATAACAGGCAAGTTTGGCCTTGGTGTACAAAATGAAGCAGAGAAAAGGCTAACAGAGTTTAGCCAAGAGAACTCACTGATCATAGCAAACACTCTCTTCAAACAATACAAGAGATGACTCTACACATGGACATCACCAGATGGTCGACACTGAAATCAGATTGATTATATTCTTTGCAATCAAAGATGGAGAAGCTCTATACAGTCAGCAAAAACAAGACCAGGAGCTGACTGTGGCTCAGATCATGAAATCCTTATTGCCAAATTCAGATTTAAATTGATGAAAGTAGGGAAAACCACTAGATCATTCAAGTATGACCTAAATCAAATCCCTTACAATTATAGAGTGGAAGTCACAAATAGATTCAAGGGATTAGATCTGATAGAGTGCCTGAAGAACTAAGGACAGAGGTTCGTGACATTGCACAGGAGGCGGTGATAAAAACTATCTCCAGGAAAAAGAAATGCAAAAAGGCAAAATGGTTGTCTAAGGAGGCCTTACAAATAGCTGAGAAAAGAAAGAGAAGCAAAAAGCAAAGGAGAAAAGGAAAGATGTACCCATCTACATAGAGAGTTCCAAAGAATAGCAAGGAGAGATAAGAAAGCCTCCTAATTGAACAATGCAAAGAAATAGAGGAAAACAATAGAATGGGAAAGACTAGAGATCTCTTCAAGAAAATTAGAGATACCAAGGGAACATTTCATGCAAAGGTGGGCACAATTAAGGACAGAAACGCTATGGACCGAACAGAAGCTGAAGATATTAAGAAGAGGTGGCAAGAATACACAGAAAAACTATACAAAAAATTAATGACTCATAACCATGATTGTGGTGTTGGAGGAGACTCTTGAGAGTCCCTTGGTGCAAGGAGATCCAACCAGTCCATTCTAAAGGAGATCAGTCTTGGGTGTTCTTTGGAAGGAATGATGCTAAAGCTGAAACTCCAGTACCTTGGCCACCTCATGCGAAGAGTTGACTCATTGGAAAAGACTCTGATGCTGGGAGGGATTGGGGGCAGGAGGAGAAGGGGAAGACAGAGGATGAGATGGCTGGATGGAATCACGGATTCGATGGACGTGAGTTTGAGTGAACTCCGGGAGTTGGTGATGGGCAGGGAGGCCTGGCATGCTGCAATTCATGGGGTCGCAAAGAGTCAGACACGACTGAGCGACTGAACTGAACTGAACCATGATTGTGTGATCACTCACCTCCAGCCAGATATTTGGAGTACAAAGTCAAGTGGGCCTTAGGAAGCATCACTATGAACAAAGCTAGTGGAGGTGATGGAATTCCAGTTGAGCTATTTCAAATACTAAAATATGATGTTATTAAAGTGCTTCATTCAGTATGTCAGCAAATATGGAAAACTCAGCAGTGGCCACAGGACTGGAAAAGGTCACTTTTCATTCCAATCCCAAAGAAAGGCAATGCCAAAGAATGTTCAAACTATCACACAATTGCACTCATCTCACATGCTAGCAAAGTAATATTCAAAATTCTCCAAGCCAGACTTCAATAGCACATGAACTGAGAACTTCCAGCTATTCAAGCTGGGTTTAGAAAAGGCAGAGAAACCAGAGATCAAATTGCCAACATCCGTTGGATCATAGAAAAAGCAAGAGAGTTCCAGGAAAACATCTACTTCTACTTCTTTGACTATACCAAAGCTTTTGACTGTGGAAAATCAAACAAACTGTGGAAAATTCTTCAAGAGATGGGAATACCAGACAACCTTACCTGCCTCCTGAAAAACCTGTACACAGGTCAAGAAGCAATAGTTAGAACTGACATGGATCAACAGATTGGTTCCAAATTGGGCAAGGAGTATGTCAAGGCTGTATATTGTCACCCTGCTTATTTAACTTATTTGCAGAGTACATCATAATGCCAGGCTGGACGAAGCACAAGCTGGAATCAAGATTGCTGGGAAATATCTATAATGTCATATATGCAGATGACACCACCATACGGAAGAAAGTGAAGAGAAACCCAAGAGCCTCTTGATGACGATGAAAGAGGAGAGTGTAAAGCTGGCCTAAAACTCAACATTCAAAAAATGAAGATCATGGCATCCAGTCCCATCACTTCCTGGCAAATGGATGGGGAAACAATGGAAACAGTGACAGACTATTTTTGTGGGCTCCAAAACACTGCAGATGGTGACTGCAGAGATGAAATTAAAAGACTCTTGCCCCTTGGAATAAAAACTATGACAAACCTAGATAGCATGATACTTTTGAGCTGTGGTGTTGGAGAAGATTCCTGAGAGTCCCTTGGACTGAAGGCGATCAAACCAGTCAATCCTAAAGGTAATCAATCCTGAATATTCATTAGAATGACTGATGCCTAAGCTGATGCTCCAGTATTTTGGCCACCTGATACAAAGAGCCAACTCATTAGAAAATACTCTGATGCTGGGAAACATTGAAGGCAGGAGGAGAAGGAGATACAGAAGACAATATGGTTGGATGGCATCACCGACTCAAGGGACATGAGCTTGGGTAATCTCCAGGAGATAGTGCAGGACAGAGAAGCCTAGCATGCTGCAATCCATGGGGTTGCGAAGAGTCAAGCATGACCTAGCAACTGAAAAACAACAAAAGGGATGTATAGCATCACCAACTCAGTGGACATGTACTTGAGCATACTCTGGGAGATAGTGGAGGACAGGGAAGCCTGGTGTGCTGCAGTCCACGGGGTCACAAAGAGTCAGACAAGACTGACTAAGAACAGCATAGCATAAATGAAGTGCAACAGGAATGTAGAGAAAAAGTCTACTATTGAAGAGTATGGATGGAGAATTTGAGTTGAAAAGAAGTCCTGTTGAGATTATAATGAGAAAAAAGATAAAGCTTAGTCACAAAGTAGAAAAATAAAATAAAGGAAATGGTCAACTATGAATTTTAAGGCAGTAGATACCAAACTTTCCTCCAATACCAAGGATACGGAAGAAACATGAAAATGTTAGCCAATAAGGAGCCTGCAACCATCGCTTTCATTGGAACTGTTGCTCTAGCACATTTATTAGCTCATTCTAGTAGATTTGTAGAAGGCCTGTAATCGTTTTGGGGGAGAAGCATCTAAAAACTGCTTTTCTAGGGGAAAAAAAAAGGCATAGAAAACCTATTGTGTCACTGACTGATTTTAATAGACTACATCAGAGAGAAAAAACAATCATGAGGTTGGGGAGTAGGGAAAGTTGAATTTAGCTGGAGCAGGTGAAATTGAGGTGCTGGTGTAACATGTATAAAAAATATCATGGAAGCAAAAAGATACAGGCATTTAGAATCTAGGTAAGAAGATAAGGCTAGAGTGCAAATGTGGGCATTACCTACATGGACATCAGGTCATGCAAGGAATTAGTAGTGACCAGGGACCACAGGTTAGGCATATATCTGTGATCCAAGCGTAGCAAGAAGAAATAATTCCAAGCATCTATTAATATTCAAACTGAAAGCAAAAGAAGCAGTCATGAGAAATGAAGATTAGGAACCAATAATAGCAGTAGACATGAGACGAGTTATATCAATAAACGAAAGCCATCATTGACATATGTCTTAGAAAGTTGGAAGAAGTTGGAACTGAAAATAGGCCCTAGATTTGGCAATGAAGAGATAGTTAATATTACTTAAGACAGCGAAAAATATCTTTTCAACTATGTGTAGTACTGGACAAAAGCCTGCACAAATGTTCTGTATCGCTATGAGAGCTGGAAAATATGCATAAGTGTGATCTATTTTGCAAAAGTCCCAGAGCACAACTTGACATTAGTGGGGGCTGATATGCCAAAAATGAATTACTAATGTAGACTAAAATAAGCCACTATAAAAATCTCTAAAACTGTCTTATTGCATTTAACAACTCTTTTCCAAGGGTTGTGCAGCTCTCCTGACTTTCTGCACAAGTGAAATCTGGAACACATCTTAAGGGAAACCCACCTACTCAGTTTAATTTTACCCTGCACTAGTCCTTTGCCAGAAAAGAGGAAGATGAATTGCTTGGGAACTAGTAGCTCACAGTGGATAAAGGAGCTAGAGACCATAAAGAAAGGGCCATAAACTTTAAGAGGAAAAAGATATTCTAATTGATTTTAGTGTCAGAGTTCTTGCCAAACAAAATCTTATTTGGAAGGAAGATAAATGATTCCAAGAGAAGCAGAGTTGCTTGGTTGAGACAGGATTGGGGAAACCCTGCCTGCTAGCCCAGGCTCTATAACCTTCATGAAAATGCTCCTTGGACCCTCTGAACCACAACTGAAAACAATGTACTCACCCCCTTTATTTTCAAAGAATCTGAAGCCCAGACATGTATAAGAACTTACTCAAAAACCTGATTTAAAAATAGGCAAAGAACCTAAACACACATTTTCCCAAAGAACACAGATGAACGGCAGGTGCATGAAAAGGTGCTCAGCATCACTAATCATCAGGGAAATGCCCATCAAAACTAAAATGAGCTATTACCTCACACCTGTCAGAATGGCTATTATCAAAACACAAAGTGTTGGCAAGGATTTGGAGACAAGTGAACCATTGTTCACTATTGGGGGGAATGTAAACCGATATGGCCACTATGGAAAAATGTATGGAGATTTCTCCAAAAATTAAATTAGAACTACTGTATTATCCAACAATTCCACATCAATTTTCACAAAAAAGATAACAACACTAATTTGAAATGATTATGCACACATCTGTTCATTGCAGCACTATTCACAATAGCTAAGATATGGAAGCAACCTGTGTCTATCATTAGATGAATGGATAAAGAAGATATGGCACAGATATACAATGGAAAATGACTCAGCTATAAAGAAAAAAAATCTTGCAATCTGTGACAACGTGGGTGGACGTAGAAAATATTATACTAAGGGAAATAAGTTAGACAAAGAGAGACACATAATGTATGATTTCATTTATATGCTGAATCTACCAAACAAAACAGAAATGGGTTCATAGATGCAGAGAATGAATAGGTAGGTAGCAGAGAGGAGAAAGTCGGGAGTGATGGGTGAAATAGGTAAAGGGAGTTAGAGGCACAAAACTTCCAGTTTAAAATAAATGAGGCATGGGGATATAATATACACAATAGAGAATATAGTCAACAATATTGAAATAACTTTAAAAGGATAGATGGTAACTAGATTTACTATAGTGATCATCACGTGCATCATGCTGGACTGCTCTGTTGGACACCTGAAATTAACGTAACATTGTGTGTCAATTATACTTCAATAAAAAAGATACAGTCAAAGTGAGAAAAGTGCAAAAAAGTCAAAATGAGAACAGTGAGAAAAGGAACTTACTGGAGGTGACCCAGCTAGCTAATGGCTCAAACAGAATTAGAACCCAATTATACTTCTTTTTTCACATTAAGTTGCAAACATGTCGGGGCATTCACCTCAGAGCATAGAAACAAAGCAGGATGGGATTTCTCCTTCATCTTTGGATACCTTCAGAAAAGTTGCTCAAATCAACACTACCTTTTCTAAATCTCTTTTCACCCATTAATTGGTTTATTTGGAAATAAATAAAAATTAATTTCATAGAAATGGAATACTAGCTTAATTTTTTCACCATCCAATTTGTACTTTAACTGATTGTAAATAATTACACGCCAAAGTCAGAAAGGCATATTCTCTCACTTAGAGATTCTCTGCCTTAAAGTGCATTTAATGTACGTAAATGGAAAGAAAGTGGTGGGAAAATGACATCTTGTCCCCATTTGTACGTTAGTGAGAAAATCAGATATAGCTATAATTTAGCCTTAATAAATCAAAACTCTTTTGCAAAGATTTGATGACTCCCCCACCAAATTCATTCTGCTCTGTCTCCACAGCTGTTTGCAGCTTTGGGGAGGTCTATGTAGGAGAAAACATTCAAAGGCTAGTTCTATGCTCTACATCTACTGAGCACAGACATAACTCCTATTTTGACAGGCAGATTTTATAGTGGTTTATTTTGGTCTAGTTTATTTCATTTTTTGGCACTAAAGCCTTAACTAATGCCAAATCTGTTCCTCTCCTCCTATATGCTCTGTGTTTTCTTTAAAAACAGGAAACTCATAGCTCTAAAATTTGCTCTGTATGATTATAGCTAAGCAGTGTCTGGCAACCAACTGTGTTGGAATATTACACTGAGGAGGAACTGCAATGAACCATTTTCAACAAAAGACAAGAAAATCTCTAAATGTGAGGTTTTGTCTGTGTTTTTTGGTTGTTGTTTTCAACTGGCTACCAGAGCCAAAGAGGTTTTCTCCTCTCAGTTCTACTGCTGAGGTGCCTGGCGTACAGTAGGCACTTAAAAAATGCTTCTTCAAGCTGAATGTAGTCAGATAAAAGTGAATGCATTGTAGTCCAGGAAATGATACCCAAGTTATGATCCAGTGTTACCTACAGGCCGTACATAGCATTTCCCAGGGATTCTAGGCAAAGGGGACAAAGTTTCCTTGTACAGTCTGTTGCATCTACACAACATGGAAATAATTTGTAGTCAGGTCAAATGCCTTTGGAGAATGTGATTCATTACACTGCTTATGACCTATACCGAATTTGAGTTTAGAGATCTTCATCTCAGTATGAAACTAGGTAGATTTATGGGTCTGTCCACGCTGCAAAGTCCTTTGACGTCATCTCAATAGAAGTGTACTTGGTAGAGGGAATATTAAGGCACTAAGACTGCATTATACAAAATTAATTAGTCAAGTAAGGAATGTAACCATTTATTTCTGCATAAGATAAATATTCAAATAATTTATTTACTTGTCATTTTAAGAAAAAATATGGTTTAAATGATTTTATGTATAAAAATAACTGATGCCTAAGTGAAGAAAAGAATGAAATGAAGTTATGCTTAAAGGCCTTTCTGTTTTGTTTTTTCAATATCAATCTTTCTATAGCATAATATCAAAATTTCATAGCATAATATGATTATATGTAACTATGTATTTATACACATGTATGTATATGTACACACACATATACATACACATACAGGCATACATATTCTCAAAATATAAAGATAGGTATAAATAGAGATAAATAGTTAAATAACCTACATTAATAAAGAGAAAAACAAGATAAACAAAATCCATAATTTTTACCCATATGATTACTTACACTTCTAGTAATAAAAGTAAACTAAATATCAATCTAAACATATTCTGAGCAACCTTAAATACTCAGACTCTACAAAAAGAAAGAGAATAGTGCGGTAGGAAAGGAAAAGTGTTTAAGAAAAGGTTAGCATTAATATTTGTACTACATTTCAGGTACACCAATGTTATATTTTACCCTGAAGACATTTTGCATCTGATGGTGGAGGGGCTGGGATCTAACAAAAGAAGGGTGCTATTTATGTAGGGACATACTTTAGTGCAACTCTTTGTCATGAGCAGGCAGCCACATTCTTTGGGGATTGTCTGAAAGAAGGAGACTGAGCCATCAGGGGGCTCTTCAGAATAAGCCAGCAGTGATCCTTGAGTTAAATGAGGAGGAGACAGAAGAGGGCTCCCTGAAAGGAGAAAGAGGGCACAGCAACTTGGTGACCTGGTAGGGACTTGAGAAAGACAGCCCTCGATGGACTTCTGGTAGCAGGGATTAGGAATTTTAGAAACATGATGCCTGATAGTTAGGTTAAATTGTTTCTAACTCAATGCAGTATTTTCCCTACATTAATTCCCAAACCAACAGAAAAAGTCTGTAAGAATCTGTTAGGGGCAACTTGAGAAATAAAAGAGAAAGAGCTATTAACTATTGTTTGGAGTGAGTTGTTGAGGGAAGAGAAAGACATAAAGAAGGATAAAGGGACACAGTTTATGATCACTCACATGGTTGTCTGTTCCTTAGAGTATCTTGGTCTATGCTAATAGACTGTGAGTGCCATTAAAACAAGGACCATTTCTGTCTTATTCAGTGATACGCCCTAATACCCAGGATCCAGCACAGTGTCTAATCCTTGCCAAGTCTTCAGTTGAAGTTGCTGAGTGGACAAAAGAATAAAAATTGATCAAGGAAAGTGAGTTCAAGTTGAACAACCATGAGTAGCTCTCCATGAGCCATCAGAAATACTGGAGAGGACACTGAAGTTGCAGTTATAAAGAATGAAGAGATTGGTAAATTAAATTAGTTTTAGAATGTTAAGGAAATAGTTAATTACTCTGGATCCCCTCATTTGGGTGTACTGTGGTACAATCCTGACACTAGAGTTAGCATCAGACTTCACAAGTTAAGGCTCAGTTCTCCACAGGACTGTCCCATCATCAGATGCCAGTTTCACTTTGGGGAGCACCAAACAACCCAGACCACCTCTACTTCTGAGTGGCTGGCTTAAACATGTGATGTTTCTCATGACACCCTCCAGTTTAATAATTCACTAGAACAACTCACAGAATTCAAGAAAGTGTATAGTTAAGATCAGTTTAATTATAAAGGATACAGATCAAGCTGCTGCTGCTGCTAAGTCGCTTCAGTCGTGTCCGACTCTGTGCGACAGCCCACATAGACGGCAGCCCACCAGGTTCTCCCGTCCCTGGGATTCTCCAGGCAAGAACACTGGAGTGCATTGCCATTTCCTTCTCCATACAGATCCAGAGGACCAACCAAAAAAAAAAAAAGAATCACATAGGACAAAAAGTTAGTGAAGTCTTTCTGGTAAACGGCCTCCCATTCTGAAACTATCTGAAGGTTTAGCATGAATTATCTCATTAGGGTAACATGCATCCCTATCACTCAAACTCCCCCAAAGTATAAATAAATTCATGAAAACCTTAATATATCCAGTGAAAATATGTATCACTCTTAAATTTTCAATTTATTCTTTATTGGTTCTATCTTTTTTAATCTCTGAATTCTAACTCAATAAAAACCTGTGCCAGAAATATCTGGATAACATCGGGATTTTTTATTTATTAACGTTATGATGATGCTCTCTGCAAAGGGTTGGGTTACAAATTAATAAGTGGTAATCATCAATGGTGCAGTACCATTAATGATTAGTGATAAGACTAGAATTAGCTCTATCGCTAGCTCTATGAGTCCCTTGAGCTATTGGACTCAAGAACACTGCCATTGTAAAAACCACAGACATACCTAGCTCTGTTACAAGAAAATTCAAACAAGCAAAAAGCTTCCATAGGTTATTCAAAGAATTTAGGTTAAATCATTTTAGTAAAAAAACTCCCCTTTCAGATCTCTCCATCTGTAGAATCTGATCAGGATTCAGGAAGTCTTATCTTGTAGCAGTCTACCTCTTTGGAATTTCAGTAATTTCATAAAGGCAAGGCAGCACTCTCATCATCAATGAATTCATTCATTTACTCATTGAGCATCTACTGTATGTTAAGCACTGAACTAGGTTCTGAGGATATAGAAGTCAACAGAACAGATGAGATCTTTCCTCTCCTGGAGTTTTATTCTAGTGGTAGGCTGGAGGAGGCAGAAAATATAAAGCAAACACATTACTAACCAAGAAAAGTACTGACTGTGAAGAGTGAAGTTGGAGGAAATAACTAGGGGAGGGCACAGTAACTGAAGAAAGCACTTTAGAAGTTAAACCAGGGAACATCTCTCTGAGGAGGTGACATTTGAAGTGAGACTCAAAGGCTAAGGAGGTCAAAAGTCATTGCAGTCATAAGTCAGAGCTCCAGCCCAGAGAAGGAAAGGAGCCTGATGGAAGTTCAGTGAGTGATGGGTGGTGGGGACAGAGGCCGGGACAGTCTGCAGTGGCAGATCAATCGGGGTCTTGTTGGCCATGGCAATAAACTTGGATTTTATTCTGGATACAAGGGGAACTCACTGGAAGGTCTTCTTTTAAATGTCCTGGTAACATGATCTCATGTCCTTTTATAAAAGATTACTCCAGCTTCACCGCACAGAATAATGGAAGGAGGAGAGAAGAATGAAAGGAGGGAGAGCAGTCAGGAATCAGCTTTATAGTACAGATACGTTCTAAAGATCTGCAAGCGGAAACCTGTGGTCTTTATATGTAGAACCTTGAAAGCAAGAATGGGTTATCTAATTTTATAGAAGCAAAATGAAATATCAGCATCAGAGAGAGAAGAAAACAAATCCAAGAATTTACTTCATTGAGATACTTGGAAAAAGAAAAAAATTCCTGATAACAGTGCTATCCTCCACAATTGCCTGAAACAGTGAAATGATACACCTTTTACAGCAAGGGTCTAAAGATTTTCACTTTCATGCCCACATTTTGTGGTAACATTTAGGTATGGAGGAAAAGCGGAAACAAACAAAAAACATGGAAGCAGGAACTGACAGTCAAACTATATAGATTATGTACTTTAGTGATGATAATTGCTATCATATAACAAAAATATCACTTGGCTATTCTACGTACAACAGTTAAAGGTTTACAAGTACCGTTAAATGTGATTTTTAAGTTCTGTGATTTCAAGTTTCCTCAGTAGAAAAAGTGTCAGATTTTATAAAGGACGGAATGAAATTACAAGGTTTCATATGCAGAAACTTGTTTTACAAGCAGCTCTGTAGTGGAAACTTACTCTGAGGATATTTTTAGTTCCAGACACAGGTGTTTCACCTATGTTTCCCTCCTCTTTCTAAACATATTCACTGTGTACATGGTAAATCCTTGCAAGTTCAAACTACTTGAGAATAAATCCTGTCGGAATTAACAAGCTTATAATCAGAAAAATGATATTGAGTTCATTTATAACTTTAGTTATCATCGTCTTTACTAAAATATGCTATGGGAAAAATAGTAATATTTAGAAAAAAAAACTTTCCCTAGCTTTATAATATTATTCCCTTTTTAGAACATTAATGAGAATAGACATTTAAAATTTCTATTAAATCTTTTCAAAAGATTGTGATTCATTCAAGAAAAATCTAATTAATGTACTTGGTAAGGTATTTTGCTAATTTCCAAAGAATAGTATTATACCTTCTTTCCTTAATGCTTTAAACGTCTGGATTATTCATTCTCTTTCTTTCTCTCTTGCTCACTCTCTTCCTGCTTGTCTCTGTGTGTGTATTCATTTCTTCACCTTTATCCTCCTGCCCTCCCTTTTCTTTTTATCCTGTTGACTATTTACGGATATCCAGAGGAACAAAATTGGCTCTTTAATTAAAAGGGGAAAAACAATTTTTAAAAGCTGCCTTTGTGGGAAAATGTTTTCAGAAATGAAGCATCAGGGGCTTCGGCTGTGGCCTCTGTGCTGTTTTTCCGACTGTTTTGGTATTTTAGTGACCGTAAAGAAATGACCCTTAAAGTTGCCGTGTCAGGCTGGTAATAAAGTCACATCTTGGGAAAACCAAACTCTTTCTTTCTCTGCACTTTTTTTTCCTCCTGTAATTAGACTTGCCATCATCGGGGACTGTCTTTGTTATTACCAGCATCCCTCTCACCTCTGCCCAGGGACAGCAATAGCTAAGTGAAGGCATCCCCTTATGTACCAGGTGGAGGATTTAGACACAAACTGCATTCACAACGGCTGCATTTTTCCTTTGTTAACCCCAATATCTTTGGGAATTCTTGGTTTTATTTGCAGGGGCCCTGCTTGGCATCCTTCTCCCTTGAGTTTCTTCACAATGTTCTATTATTTGTTATGAAAACCATTAAAAAAAAAAAAAAAAAAGATAGTTGCTGCACTGGCCTTTCAAATTCCCAGCCTGCAGAATGCTTTTCTGGAATCGGTCACCAGCCAGGACCATCACTAAGGAGAAACATGTGGTCGTCACTTGTGTCTGGTGCTCGTTTCCCTGAATCTGGTAGTTTCAATTGAATGCACTGATGTCCTCTTCCAAGTGAATGAACCCCATGGCGATTGTAGAGAGGATGAAGATAGATTTTATCAAGCCAGGGACCCCACATTTTCTTCTCAAATCATCAGCAGACTCACCTTCTGCTGTGCCCGCCAGCACCAGGGCAAATATAATTAATTAGCGCACTCCTTCTATTTGTTTTCTTCAAGGGCCTGTCTGTTCCCTGTATCTTCTGCTGGGTTCTGATCAGATGCCATCAAACAAGAAAAGTCATCTATGCTGTTTCCTTTCTGAAAGAAATTTATAAAGACTATGATTTAAACATCTGTAGTTCATAGCCCCAATCTGTTGTTAAATGGCCAAGTGTTAACTAAGCAGTCTCAAAAAAATATAGTCATGAATTCACGCATTAAAAAAATTTATTGAGCAGCTATTATATGATGAAACCTGTTTAAGGCAAAGAAAATATAATCCTTGTTTCTACTACGGAGAGTATAATTTGGTAGAAGAGTATAGTCAGTCTCTTTCTACATATATTTTTATTTATATTCATATATATATTTATATAGAGACAATCAAATATGATTTCATATAAGGATAAGTGCAATGGAAGAAATAAAGTAATTGAGTGTGAAAGGGAAAGACTGATCATCTGGAAGATGCCATTTAAGACAGAAGTACAGGTATTTGGGGATATATTCAGAGTATGCATTTGCTACTTCAAAGTTTATAATCAATACTCTCTATATACAGGATGGGGGGATATCAGTGGAGACAGTCTTTCCAATGAAAAGGAAAGAAATTGTGTTCAGAACAGTTCTGACTCATTAAAATGCTTCATAAATATTTGCTGGGATAGACTCTTTGTATCCAGTTTTCAGTTGTTTCAACAAACATTTGTAGTTATGAATAGTAAGAATATCAGTTTCTACATGTTCATATTTAGTTTAACATTCACAGCAACACTAAAAGGGAGTGGCTATTATCACCATTTTAAAAGATGTGGAAATTGCAGATTACGGAGTTTTTAGAAACTTGCTGAGGGTCACAGACATAGAAAGAGTAGATCTGAAATGGAAATTCAGGTCTGACTCTTTACTAACCCCATCCTTTGGGATTAGCCTACTGTGAGTTGAGCTCAAGGTGAACAAAAGTGCCTAATACAGAGTTGCCAGCCTCAGTACACTATCCTGCTGACGCTTGAAGGTGCACATTAGGGTCCCTATTTAACAGATGAAAAAACCAAAGTTCTGACAGAAGTGACCTGACCAAGGGTCATAGCTGGGGTTTGAACCCAATATTATTTGTTTTTGTCACCTCTTTCCCCGTGTTAAGTCTCAGAGGCAGCTAAAGTAAAGAACCACTGGGATAAGGGAAACAACATTCTCATTGCTTCAGAGGAGACATTTAATCAATTAAGTGATGCACATTGCATCAGTTAATGTGCTTTGGTTGGAGACATCCAAAATCCCTCATTGGATTTAAGTTAAAAGAGCAGGAAGGGAGGTTATTGGAACTCTAGTGAGGGAGCTCACAACTTAGAGTTGCTGAGACTCAAAGTTCCAAGGAAGATGGAAAGCGGCGGAGACCTCTGTGGTGGACCTGTGGACCTTCTCTCTGGGCGCCCCCTTCTGGTGACTCAGCTGATTCTCTCCTACTTACTATATGTGCATGGAAGTCCCTTCCCTCATGTCTAACTCTTTGTGACCCTTTGGATGCAAACCCGACCAGGCTCCTCTGTCCATGGGATTCTCCAGGCAAGAATACTGGAGTGGTTTGCCATGCCCTCCTGCAGGGGATCTTCCTGACTCAGGGATCAAACCCGGGTTTCGTAGATCTCCTGCACTGGTAGGCAGGTTCTTTACCACTAGCGCCACCTGGGTACATTTCTGTTTAAATTGAGCTTCTCTAGAAAGAGACTCCGGAGAAGGCAATGGCACCCCACTCCAGTACTCTTGCCTGGAAAATCCCATGGACAGAGGAACCTGGTAGGCTGCAGTCCATGGGGTCGTTAAGAGTCGGACACGACTGAGCGACTTCACTTTCACTTTTCACTTTCATGCATTGGAGAAGGAAATGGCAACCCACTCCAGTGTTCTTGCCTGGAGAATCCCAGGGATGGGGGAGCCTGGTGGGGTGCCGTCTATGGGGTCGCACAGAGTCGGACACGACTGAAGCGACTTAGCAGCAGCAGCAGCAGAAGGAGACTCAGATGGGGCCAGTTAGATTAGATTCTTTGTCTGGAACCCAAAGGTGCAGATACAGCTACCTGATGAAAGAGGTGTAGTTTTCATATTAAGGCAAAAAAATAAAAGACTACTGCACAGGTAATTTCTAAACTCACATTTTACACATAAAGCAACTAAGTTTCAAGATGTGTAAGTGACTTCCCCCACCAAGGTCACCTAATTCTTGACCTGAAGAAGCTGCAATTAGGAAAAATCTTATTTGTTCTCAGAATGTCAGGTCTCTCCTTTTTACCTTAATCACATCTCTTATGGGTTTTTACCCTTCCTCACTGAAACTTGTACATTATAAATGATCAGGCAGTTAGAGCTTAAGGTAACTAAAATGTTGCTGGATGTATGTGTAGTATAAACACTCATTTTCAAGTGTATACACGAGGTTCTATTCCCTGTAAAATACATCCTAGAAACTTCTGAATAGAGGAAATCCATTTTCTGATCAAAGGGTTCTCTCCCCAATTTTTAGACTTCAACATCAATTCATACTTTTTATTTTTCTAGTGAGTTTTTTAGGATATTATTTCAGAAACATCTTCTAAGACCTATGCCTGATATTTTTTATGAATGCCATCTTAATAAATTATGTTAGTTTTCTCAATATTGCCCAAAATTTCACTGATGAAGATAATGATCTTTATTTAATAAGCTTCTGAGTAATGAGCATAGACACTCTCTAGCAAATTTTTGAACCCTTATCATATGATATACATCTGTCAGTATAAAAGAGACTCGATTCAACTTATATGTATGTTTATTAAGACTGGGTCCATAATACAATTATTTTTCTGGCAAAAACTAAAACATGCTGTGACTATTCTAACCTTCCCAGGTAAACCCCAAATTTTCCTTTGCCCCATCTAAGCAGATCAGATTTGTGCTAAACTTACCACAGTTGGAAGTCACTGTATTTGAACTTATTTTACCATTTCCACTAGCTAATAGAAAAATTCAAAACTTCAGTTCAAAGTGACTGGAAGAGTCTGCAGAGAGTTCAGAACCTTACAAGACCTGAGCCTGAACCCATTTCTTTAACATTCACAGTGGATGTTGATAGCCCTCTGGGAATTAATCTCACAATCAGACTATAAGGAAGATCGAGGATAAGAGTGAAGAAGTTAGGGCAGAGACGTGAAGAAGATATTTCTTTCGGGTTTAAAAAGAAAAATAATTCATAACATCAATCTCAGTAGCCTAGGCTGACAGATGATGTTTAAAAAAAATAACCATCAACAGCAGGGAAATAGTTTCTTTAATTGTACCGTCACTTTTGGAGCTATTTGGAGTTGTCTGCATAAACTCTTCTCAAATACAAACACACATACACACCCACACACATTTATTGAGAGCAAGTACCCATTGCCAAAGTTAATGGAGTGAAATACAGCTGAAGTGGGACTTGGAGAGCAGCAGGGGAGGAATTGTGGAAGCCAAGTTAACTGCTCTAATACAGACTAACTTTTTTTTTTTTTTGTCTTTTCTAGCCAGACCATATATTATAGCACATAGTGTAGTAAGGGGATGCTCTCTGTATTAAATGCATTGCATAGGATAAAGGATCAGCAAAATATTGTGGGTGAGATGTTCTTTACTTCTTTCAGTTCAGAAACTTTTGCCGACTACTCCTCAGTGTACTAATATCTGCAAAATTGTGGGCATTCTGATGACTTTGTGCTTGACAAAACATAATCCTCACCTAGAGTTGTGCTTGGAGCTGAGAGATTCCAGTATGAGAATCATGTCAAAAAATGAGAGGATGTCACAAAACAGCCACTACCATGATGAAGGAGCTAAAGGGATTGATTTATGAGAATGGATTAAAACAACTTAATAGAGTGGCCAAATCATGACCCACCTCCACAGGACTGTCATACACTTTGAAGTTAGAAGGGACTTTTTAAGCAGAAAATTTCAAGGACTCAATAGGTCATGGAAGGGAGAAAGAAAAGATCGTCACCTAGCTGGTAAGCTGTGTATAGACCAGGGCCCATGAGCAAGTCAAGATTTAAGCTCACTGTCCTCAAAGTGATACCGTGAAAAAGTGTCTCCTCTGAAGTAAAAGACACAATTCTGGAAAAATGTTATCATTTTCAATGGATGAATGTCCTCCAGAGAACCATGTGAGAGGGGGCAAAATGAGATGACTTGATAGTTCTTTCTCAACTCTAGTGTTTATGATTCTGTCATTTTTTGAGTCATTATTTTTGTCTCTTTTCAAATTCACTATGAAAACAAAAGGTCTTTAATTTTAGTGCCAACATGTGCCTTCAGAAGCCAAAGCTTCTGACAGTCTATTTATGGATTCATCAAAATGATTATTTCAGCTACTTAGGAAGTACGGTAATGGTACTTTTTGCATCCTAATAAAGCAGTTCCCATTATTTACAAAGAGACCAAAACCTGACACATAATTTCCTTTCTTGCTGAAAATATGAAACCTGTCATTTAATGATGTTAGTTCCACGCAGGATTTTTGTCACAAGGAAAAAGCACCATGGCACACGCAAACCTGCACTACTCCCCTCGTCTCTAAACCCTATTTTTGTGATTACTGTTATTATAAGGAATAAAGATATACTACCTACTGATCAGCAATAGCAGAAGTAATACTTTTTCTAATTAAAGCCTGTATCAGCATAATTCCAGTAAAACAAAGTACAGAACAAGACAGGAGCAACACATAGGGGACTGGCTTTGGAATCACTGGTCTTGACAGTCTTCTGCCACTGATTTACTGCATCGTTTAAGCACACAACTTAATCTCAGCATGCCTTTGATTCTTCTGAAGAGCAAAGAAGAGGCAGTAGCGGTAACAGCCACTGCCAGCTCAGGAGACATGACTTACCTTTGCCTCTGGGATTTCCTGAGGATAAACAAGATCTTTCCAATAAGTGCTTTGAGCTGCTAAAGATAATTAAAAAAAAAAAAAGCCCTCCCTACCTTAAATTTTTTCTGGCTTTCATACACTTCCATGGATGTAGTAGACACTCAATAAATGCTAAATTGAACTAAAATGCTAAATGGATTCTAAACAGTTTAGAATACACATATTTGATAGTTTAACCTTACTGACACAGAATGGTATTCTTGGAACAGAACAATAATTATGATTATTTTCCCTAAAGTAAGAATTACATGTGAATGTCAGAACTCTGCTATTTACCAAACAGAAACAGAATAAACATTCTTTTAGGTGAAAGGCTTTGTGGAAATGAGTAGAGAACGATTACTCAGAGCTCTGGGCTCTGTGCTTGGTCAACACCAAGGCAGAAAGGGATATTCCAGTAATAATGTGTTCCTCAGTCAGTCATGTCCAACTCTTTGAGACTCTTTGGACTGTAACCTGCCATGGGATTTTTCAGGTAAGAATATTTTCTTCTCCAGGGAATCTTCCTGTACCAGAGATCAAACCAGTGTCTCCTGAATTGCAGGCGGATTCTTTACCTGATGAGCCATCAGGGAAACACAAAAAGGGATAAATGGAGGGCGGTGAAACATCTGATTCCAGAAGGTATCTGATGCAATTCAGGTCACCCAATGCTGAAAATGAGGAGGCGACTTCAGCAAAAGAATAAATGCTGCCACTTACTGCCTTCTCCAGAAATAGAAGCAGAGAGGCAGGAATGGGAATTGAATCTCAGTTGAAGAAAGACTATTTCCTTATGGAGACGCCGGTTCCATGCCTAAGTCAGGAAGATCCTCTAGAAAAGGAAATGGCAAACCACTCCAGTATTCTTGCCTGGAAAATCCTTTGGACAGAGAAACCTGGTGGGTTGCAAAGAGTCGGACTTGACTTAGCAACCAAACAACAACAACAATTCGTATGAACTTCCACACGGGGCCCTTTGAAAATCTGACTAACCAAGCTGGGGATCCTAGTCAAGGCTGATAACCATCTCAGAAACTGCTTCTTTAAGAGTGATCTGTAAACACTGATACACATGCCAAGAGAGCTGGAGAAGCAGAAACAGACCTTGCCTCTAGCGTGCAGATGACTAAGATGTATTTAATTGGAGGGAGGTAGATTTCACATTTGTGGGTTGTTTTAGCTTTCTCCCTTATGTTGGATTTTAAATATAACTTCACTATCTGGGGGAAAAATCCAAAGTAACTTTTAAAACATTACTGTCCTTCTTTGTAACATCTTTTTGCCTAATACTTAAAAATTTTAAGAATCGTTTTAATTTTTCATTTAAATTCTAAGAAAACAATGTCTTACATATTTTAACATTTATTTAAAGTCTAATACATTTTTTCCTGCTCTGAAATTAATCTTGAGATTTTTCTAAGTAGATGGCTCATTTTTATGATTTTGTTTTTGAATTCGTTTTCAATGTTGTTCTCTTCACTTTAGCATTTTGTGATGTCATGGTTTATTGTTGATCTATACGAGTTTGAGTGACCCTCTCAGTAAGAGTGCAACTAAAAGCAAATGAATCATCAGAGATCTGGCTTACAGTGGGACACAATAATTTTATTTTACTTAAATTAAAAATGGAAAAGAAAATCAATCGTTTTGTGCAAAGATAACGTAACAGCCAATCTTTAAGGAAGAATAGAATGTCGCTTAAATACCCTCTTCTTTGTATTCTCTAATGAGCACTACCCTCAGGAACTAGAACATCAGAAGTTGACGATCCAAATATGTCATCTGCTGATAGAAATAATTTAGGCTTTTTTTTTTTTCACAGCTTGTCATAATATTGGACAATGTGAGCAAAAAGAAATAATTTACATTATGAAAAACTCGACAAACAAATCCTGTAGATAATATATACTGCAGAGCAGTGTGTAGCTGTAGCAGGATATTGCTTGGAGAGATTTTGTTTAAAACATTTATTGGAGGCATATATTACAGTATATCATTTACTGGCTGGAAGCCATGCAATATGTGTCTTTACAAAAAAAATTACCTTGTAATATGAGCCCCTCCAAGGCATAATTATATAATAAAGTTCTTATTGGGAAAACTGGAAGTAGGCCAAGCCTTGTCCAAATATAGTGAATGTCAGAGCCAAATTTATTATCCTTAGCTATTAACAGGAGAAGGCAGGTTTTGTTTACCAAGCCTAATTCTCTCCTAATTACAGCCACTATAAAATAATTACTATCCATGGGATAACAACACAAGACAGAGTGACTAACAGAAGAAACTGCAGGGGTTAGAAAACAGAGTGCAATTCTGTGTCATTTTGAACAGCTTGTGTACTGCCATGAACAAATTAACGGACTTCATTAAGGAATTATGTTTTAAGAGTGGCTTTGCAGTGAAGCAGTAAAGCAATTAATGCATCTTATTTGGTCCTAGATCTGAGTTGTAGTGCAGTTTGAGACAGCAACTAATTTTTTTTTTTTTAATTTTTGATGTATCAGGTTTAATAGGATACAACCACATTACTGGGCAAGATGGTTAATGAGTGTAGAGAAAAAGACTCTATTTTGAACAAATGATATCCAGCCCCTGCTAACTTGTTCTGTCTTTATGAGCAGATTTCTTACTGTGGCGATTTTAATAATCTACTGAAGACAAATGCCAACTTTTATCTAATTCCATTTCACAACTTACCCTTATGTCCTAAACTCTGTTGGATTGTACTTTTGATAAAAGGTATAGTTTTCAGAAAGGCAAGAATATTCAGTATATCTATTTGAGCCACAAAACTGGGAACTTGAAATATTATTTCAATATTTCATATTTGCTTTCCACACAAATCAAAACGGAATATTATCCAGTTGAAACATGATGCTTCATTAAAGTCTCAGTGTTTCCCATTCCCACATTCCCTAACCTCTTCCATCTCATCACAGAGCCCCAGAGGTGTAAAGAAACCTTGCTGCAGATCTTTGTACCCTTAAAACACATGCACCAGAATCAACCACTCTTCTTACTACTTTTGCACAATGGCAAGGGAGAAAGGTCAAGTTGTGCCTCGTGCTGCTTCTGTCTCTCTTCTCTCGCTCCACATGCCAGCTCCCGCCACAACCCCACCCCTCTCTGTAAAGGGTCACTTCTTACTGCAGTAGGAAAAACGGTCCTGTTTTGGGGACTTGGTGACAACGTACAAACTCAGCACACTTGGGGAGTCTGTTTTAGATACTCCTTTTAATAGGCCTCCAGATGGTCACATAAAAGTAAAAGGATTATTATAGAAACTCCCAACCGGGCCATTAGAGATAAAGGTGGACCAGAGTTTCCTTTAAAACCATTTTTTTTTTTTTTTTTTTTGAGGAATATATGATCTGATCACACACACAAAATTCTCAATATAAAAGTAGAAGTTCTAAATCCAGAAATTCCTTTCTGTATTGTATTTGTCTTCACAATGTTATTTATGCAAATAAAGTTACTCAGTTTAGACGTTAAGAGACCAAAATGTAATTTCAGTTCTTTCCAGCAATGCTATGGCAAGCTTTAGCTTTTTTTTTTTAATTCAAAAAAGTTTTTTTTTCCCTCTCCTTTTTGTTCTCCAGACACTGAATCTTTCTACAGAGAATGAAAGTTACGAATGAAATAGGCAATAAAGAGATTCAGAAAAAACATTTCATATGGAAAAATAAAATGTCCTATCTCAAATATATGCATGCATACATGCTAAGTCACTTTGATCGTGTCTGACTCTTTGCAACCCTATGGACTATAACCCACCAGACTCCTCTATCCATGAAAGTGTCCAGGCAAGAATACTGGAGTAGGTTGTGGTGCCCTCCTCCAGACGATCTTCCTGACCCAAGGATCAAACTCCCTGTCTCTTATGTCTCCTGCATTGGCAGGCAGGTTCGGTAGCTCAGTTGGTAAAGAATCCACAGGCAACATGGGAGACCTGGGTTTGAGTCCTGGGTTGGGAAGATCCTCTGGAGAAGGGAACGGCTACGATATTCTGTCCTGGAGAATTCCACAGACAGAGGACCCTGGCGGGCTACAGTCCATGGGGTCCCAAAGAATCAGACACAACTGAGCAACTTTCACTTTTTTCTTTACCACTAGTGCCACCTGGGAAGCCTATATATTTAGGAGATATATGTATATACACACATATAAGCCACTTCTGTTTGTCCAACTCTTTGGGACCCCATGGACCATAACCCACCAGGCTCCTTTGTCCATAGGATTCTGCAGGCAAGAATACTGGAGTGGGTTGCCACTCCCTTCTCCAGGGGTCTTCCTAACCCAGGGATCAACCTACATCTAAGCAGACACATGGTATTACCTAAAAACTAGGCAAGTTTTTCTCCATCCAGCCCCATTAGATAATTAACATGAATCCATTCCTCCAAGGTTCTAGAGTTAGTTTGTTGGTTTGCCATAGTTTGAATTGTTGAAATTGATTAAAATTGGCATTTCATCTTCTCTCTTCTGTCCTTGAGAATTTTAATGCAAAATTGGAAGAGATAGTATTGAGAATTACTAGCTCACTCCTATTCTGAACTGTAAGTTTCCTTTATCATTTTCATTATTATTATTATTAAATATTTCAAATATAGAAAAATATAGAGAATAATAAAGACTCATATTCACTAAAGATTTAAGAAATACTAATGATTATAAAAAGTTAATTTGCATCAATTTTTTCATAATAAAATGTTACACAATTGAAAAACCCCTTTGTACCTTTTCCTGATGTCATGAAGCCCTTTCATATCATTTTCCCTCCCATACCAATGGTTAAAAGACCATTATTTTAAATTTTTGTGTAACTTTGACATCCATGTTTTTACACATTTACTACATATGTATATATTCCAACAGTAATATATTATTCAATGACTTTTAATTTACATAATGTAAATTTTTCTCTGCTACTTGCTTTTTCACTCATCATTGTTTTCAAGATTTATCTATGTTGATGTATGCAGAAGTGACTCATTTATTTTAACTGCTACATAGACTTGTGAATATGATACAACACAGTTCACAGATGCATTGTCCAACAGAGGACAAGGCTGCCTACACGGTGCCATTTAGTGAATGAAGGAGAAGATTCCTTTCCTTTCTGATTTGTGATGCTTTGGTTTTGATACTAAATATCCTTCTTGTTGTTTAAAAGCACATTATGCTATATTATGTTAAAAACACAAATGTATAGACAGTGAAAACACAATAAGCCTCTGTAGTAATTCATGCCCCACTATGGAAGGACTTATCATCTGGCAGTTGGGTAAGTAGGAAAGACATGATGATGGGGTAAAAAAGCTAACTGTGTCACAGGCCACAAAGTAATGGCTAGAGCCACCAGAAAAAGTCTTTTTCATAATAAATGAAAAAGCTAGTCCAGAAAATTTTAAAGCATATAATCCAGATTCAATTAATATTATAAAGAGAATGCCATGACGTGGTGGATGGTAAAGGATATGGCAATGAATGGTGTCATTGATTCACAGATACTTAAAGACTCCAAATTATGCATCAACGTGATACGTCTTAATGGTTCTGCCATCTCCTTGCATTAACTTCCATGTTATATTATAACTTGTGTGATATGTGAGGTCAATCCAAGCATTTATAGGCTCTCTTGTGTCTCTATTTCAGTCTCCGTACCCAGTTTAAAGACTATAAAATTCCATTTTAAAAGTAAGCACAATTATAAATTTAAAATGTTACAATGCTATCATCTGTGTGAGTGAGTGAAAGTCGCTCAGTCATGTCCTACTCTTTGCAACACCATGGGTTGTAGCACACCAGGCTCCTCTGCCCATGGAATTTTCCAAGCAAGAATACTGGAGTGGGTTGCCATTCCCTTCTCCAGGGGATCTTTCTAACCTATGGATTGAAGCCTGGTCTCCTGCATTGCAGGCAGATTCTTTACCGTCTGAGCCACCAAGAAGCCTGTCTAACAAAAGCAAAGACCAGACATCACGTGTGGCATGTTGCATATTGTGGCATCATTTAATGGGAAGAAAGCCAGCAGCCTTTATGCCATTATTAGTGACCTCTCTTCTTAGGTATTATAATTTTTTTTGTATAATCTTTTTATATACTTGTTCACTATGGTCAGCCTATACACAAGTATCTTGAACATCCAACCTTGGAGCACAGTTCAAAGAACATGGGGCAAAGACAGTCTTGCAGAAATTTCTTTCCCCACCAACCTGCAACAGGATCCTAAATTCCTATCATTCGAATTAATTTGTCTTGAGGCCATTTGTCTAGAAGAGTTCATAATGTGAAATAAATATGAAAAAGTAAAATAACACATTAAGCTTTTCTCATTCATTAAGACCTGATAAGGGATATGTTCATGAGTTGTTAACTAGTAACCTTACAATATCTTGGGGGCGGGGTGGAGGGAATATTTCACTGCCATGTTATTATGGACACAGAGAAGAGAAGTCTATATTTGCAAGAAGCTGTCTGGGGGGATTATGAAGTAAAGAATAGGGCACCAAGGGAAGCACCAAACAATGACTTTTGGAGGTTGAGAACAGGGATACCAAGAGCTGAGAAAAGTGAGAAAAGGACACTGAAGAACAAATGTGTGTGTGTGTTGGAGATGTGTACCTGAAAGATAACTACTTTAGGATTTTGCCCTTGGCCAAGACTCCGTGCACAACTAAATCTTGTTCCCTGTGTTATACACGTATTATTTTGTCTTTAATTTAAAATGACAAAAAAATTCCTTAATACTCTAGGACATACTCTGTAAGCTAACAGCTCATAGCCCTGTACAAATTTTTTTCCTTTGTATCTTTATTTCTTTTTCTTTTTTTTTTTACATTTTCTTTTATTTTCTGTTTTGTGGCAACTGAAGGAAATATTCATACAAGTTTAAAATGCAGATACTGCAGAATTATTTTACTTGGTGGAATTTTGTTTGCACAGATTATGCTTCAGGCAAACATCAAGCACTTTTATATTTGAGTAGGAATTAACTAAAAAGTATTTGCTTCATGAACAAAATGCACTCACCCATTTGCTTGCAGTCATACTTGAAGCTCAGCTTGAATCAGACACTGTTATATAAAAAGTGATAGTCAACATCTCAATAATTCTGATACGTGCAGCTACTTTCTACATGTCTTTGAGGTACCAGCTAAACAAGACCAGTTTCCCCCAAGATATGACATCACTGGCTGACCTGCAGCTGACCTTGGCTGAACGCTTATCAAATTCCAGCCACTGGGAGGCAGTATTGTGCAGCAGTTAAAGTCGAGTTTAGGCTAGTCAAGGGTTCAAGTTTGGCTCTACGTAATTGTGGATGAGTTAACCTTGCTAAGCTTCATTTTTCTTATGTTGAAAAATGTTATAAGGCCCGTTTCTATTTTATGCTTATCAGAAGATTAAATGAGATAATGTGAGTCAAGTGCTTAGCTTATGCCTGGTGTTCATAAAACCCCATAAATCTTATCTGTAGGCAAAAGCATGTAGTATACGGATCTATTTGAACCTACTGATGCTTTTCTCCCTTCCTTATACTTTTGCTAACCTCACAAGTTCCTCTCTTAGAAATGAGAGTCATAAATTCGGATTCAGGGGAAAAGTTAATTTCTTGGGGAGAATCTCTGGTATTAAGCTAAGGTGCCCAACAACAATGCTTCTCCCAGCGACTCCCACTCTTATATCCAAGCACTGTTCAATAGCTTCAGCATTTCCTTTTTCATAATTTCCTCTGTTATCTTACATACCAAGGTCTTCTTCTATAACAACTACACTAGCCACTGCATACTATGGGTATTTATCCTATTTGTAAGAGCATGATGCTGTTTCGATATAAGTAACAGAGTCTAGTGTATCACTTAATGGACCTTGATACTGCCAGAATAGTCCCTAGTCTTTATATTTATATCCCCAAATTTATCTATTTATTTATATCCTCAAATTTAATTATTAATAATTAACCTCAAATTATTAACCTTTTAAGCTTAATTATCCAAACTAACAAATGCATATTTCACTAAAGAATATTTGGTAAATATATCAGTTTGTCTACAGAACTACATAGAAAAGTCTATTCTTAACATTGCATTAACATTCAGAGACCACACAGTAGTTTATGGTTCTTGAGATAGAGAATACTTTCAAAGAAAGCCACTGTCTCTGACATATGTAGAACCTTTATTGTGGAATCAAAAATTAACCCTGTATACAGCATGTTCACTGATTTCAATTTCACTTCTCACGTCTAGCCTTTAAAATGCTGTTTTGATGACTTCATTCACAAATTATTTTCCTATTCTCATCAATCATTCACTCTAAAGTAGCTGATAGACTCTTTGGCATCTAGACCAGTTTCACTATATCTTTATCTCTTAGAAGAGAAATTAATGGTAGTTAAAAATTCACATTTATAAGTAAAGTCCTCTCTCATCCTTCAGAGTTTTGACACCTTTTCAGTTTGTTAATATATAATGAGCCTATATAGATTCATAAAAGCATCACTGATCACTGGATTCTTCCCAAGCTCAATCAGTCCCATGGTAAATTCATCATGAAATGTACTGTGTGTTCTACAGTCATTTCACTAGCAGATGAAGGGTTCTGTGCTTGTCCTTAACTTTTCTGGGCAGAAATTCAGAAGCAGGACTCTGGCCTGTTAAGAGGCACAGCTGCACCCTGCAGGTAGAATGAAAAGGTCCTGGATGAGGTCTTGAATGCGTGTCCTTACATGCTTCACACTGCAACCTAATGTGCAGTTGCAGACCACCCCACCCGAGATAATAAATGAGAAATTCTCAGGGCTGTTGAGCACTTTGCAAATTTTCACAGTAGATCAGCACAAACTTAGTTAGCACAGGTGTTCACATAATTGTGATTCATGGGGAAAATTTTCAGTGCTCAATAGCCCTCATACTCTTTTCCCTCCTAGGTGCTAGTTGAGTGTTAGTATATTGTGGGGAAATGTGCCATGATGTTGGGCTCCACTGGTGCTTGGCTAAAGGGTGTTGGACTTGAAAAAGAACTGCTAAATGTGTCCAATTCTCTTGGTCCATTTACTTAAGTTTCCGAAACTGTAAGATGACATGATTCCAGTAGAAACCAAGTCCAACATCTTAAAAACAAACAAACAAACAAAAAACCTCTTCTGGATAATATTAATACATTTTTTAGGTTATTTAGAAATCATTAAATCCAAAACAATGTAAAGATCACATTCCTCATTTTTCTTGCATTGTAGCTGTTATTTTCTGGGGAATTGTGCTCAGGGCCACCTAATTGCCAGCTCTGCTCACTTCTTAAGGTTGGCCACCATTTGGACTAGGACTCAAAGGTAATCATTATGCATTAGTAGGACAGTTCACTTTGCAGTCACCCCATAGTATTAGCCTTAGATTTTTCTATTTAAAGAGTGAAACAAAGCTACATAATATAAAATTTGCATAATTTTTGATGTAATGAAGTCAGTAACTTGGATTTTTTTTAAAAACCTGATCATATAATTAACTAATATTGATTAGGCTCTTACATTGTGCTTGATTCTGTTGTAAACATCCCAAATCTAAAGAAAAAGAAAAAAACATTTGCTTGTGATCTGTATATTATCTACATATGATTACTTTATGATTTTTTTTTTGGCAAACGGAATTAAAAGAATTTCAAATTTATGTGCCTCTCTTCATTGGAAATTGATTTAAACTGCATTCCCAATAATCAACTCAGGTGTGTCTGCTGCTGATTCCTATGTCCCTGCCTAAATAAAAAAGTGTCTGTCCTCACAGTTTATCCATAATTTTCCCTTAAGGGAAGTGATCAAATAGATAATATTTTAGAATTACCTTTAAACTTCTGCTTATTTCTTTCAAGTGCTTGACGTATAAGTCTATGCTGACTTGAATGAATTATACTTTTTCCATCTCCTTCTCAAGAGCAAAAATAAACTTCCGTAAAACATTTCAAGTAATCATACACCTAAGCATTGATGGAAAAGTCCTCAGTAGTCCTTATGGTACCTCAAAACAAGAACCTATTTGGTACCAAGAGTCTGGGTCTCTTCCTTGATCCTGAAATGCCTTCTGGAAACTGGATGTTTCTCCTTGGTTTTGTTGTGCTTGTTATTTGTTTTGTTTTTATTTTTGTTTGTGCAGGGCAATATGTGGGATCTTAGGGATAGATCTTAGGGTTCTATCACAGGGATAGAACCTGTGAGTCCTGCAGTGGAAGTTTGGAGGCTTCACCACTGGACCATCAGGGAAGTCCTGCCTTTGTTTTCAAATAGAGAGATAAAACATGAGTACTTCCAGGAATCTTAAATCCTTCATTAGCTACCTCATGTTTCCAAATGATTCTATAGACAAATAGACATATTATTACAAACTGATGTTTTAGCCTCAGATCCTTGTATTGTTCCTTATTCTTTAACTGTGGTATTACAGAAGACTCTTGACAGTCCCTTGGACAGCAAGGAGATCCAACCAGTCCATTCTAAAGGAAATCAGTCCTGAATATTCATTGGAAGGACAGATGCTGAAGCTGAAACTCCAACTTTGGCCACCTGATGCAAAGAACTGACTCATTTGAAAGGACCCTGATGCTGGGAAAGATTAAAGGCAGGAGGAAAAGGGGACAACAGAGGATGAGATGGTTGGATGGCATCACCAACTCAATGGACATGAGTTTGAGTAAGCTCCGGGAGTTGGTGATGGTCAGGGAAGCCTGGTGTGCTGCAGTTTATGGGGTCACAAAGAGTTGAACACGACTGAGCGACTGACCTGAGTATTTTACCTACAGTAAACCGTGGCATCCCTAAGACTACAGATGCCTAAACTGGAACCAGACTCGTAGGACCTTCATGTCTCCTTTTCCTCAAACCCTGGCTGATCCTACTAAGTCCTACTAGGCCTATGTAGATTCAGAAAACCAGTCAAAAGAGATGAAAAGATCACTTCTGAGATACAGCCACAATTTCATGAAATTCCAAAAGAAAAAAAAACAACTGAATAGGAAATATGCCAGAACACTTACGAAGAAAGCAAAATATTTAAATTGTGTTTCTAGAAGATTCTATCATTTGTTCTTAATCCTTATCAGAATTTGGTTTTTAGAGGACAGTACATGGGAAGGGCAGTGAATTCCCCTAGCAGAAGTGTCTGTCCAAGTATGCTACCTACCCTTCCCCTGTAGGTATGAGAGCATCCAAGAGATGAAAAATCCTCCCCAACTCAGTGATGGGACAGAGAAAGGAAACTGGGTCAGAACTAGTGAATGCATCTTAGGGTCTCAGATGAAAATACTAATTCTTACTGATAAATGTATATTGAGAACCTTTAGTATAGAAATTGTAGATACATTAGGTTGAAAAGAGTGGTACAAGCATTCCTTGTCCATAAATGTCTACTAAACTGTGTTCTCTAAAATCTACATTCATCATCCTAATATTATATAGGCTGTCTAAATAACAAGTAATATCTTAAGCCAAATCAGTTAGAAAATTCATGAAGTCAGGACCTTTTAGGGTCAAGATCATCATTTTTTATTGTAAGAAATTCACTTTTATCAGATATCTAAACCCATAAAAATATTTGTGAACCAAAGATCACTGCTGAGAACTACAATATTAATTATATTTGAAAGACCTCTTTCGTCATTTAAGTTTATTGTTACAATCCTGAAATACAAATTTTCAGGCTTCTGTTCAGTCATATAGGCAGACTTCTATTAATTTGTTCAGTTTTATTTCCAAACTGCAGGCTTTAGTTGATATGTTATCTTTAGTAGTGACAGATATACTATTCCATCCTTGAGGCTATGTTCAAGATGTTTCTCAGGCCTGAAAACAAAATGTCTATAGCAATTTTTTTTTTGCTCAGTAAGACTTCTTTTCTTTCTTTCTATTACTTTCTCTGTCTCTGTCTCTGTTCTACCCCTATCTCTCAACACCATCATGAGTGCTAATTTATGTGGTGATTCTACAATTCTAATGCTACTTTATAATTCACAAACTATTTGACACTTTACATTCTTAAAATCTGTCTCCAAAAACACTGCAGCCTAGTTATGACATTTTCTCTGCTTCTGATTTTACAGAACTACGTGTGCCTGTGTGCTAAGACGCTTCAGTTTGTCTGACTCTTTGCAACTGTATGGACTGTAGCTTGCCAGACTTCTCTGTCCATGGGATTCTCCAGGCAAGAATACTGGAGTGAAATGCCATGCCCTCCTCCAGGGGATCTTCCCAACCCAGGGATCGAAACTAAGTCTTAAGTCTCTTGCATTGGCAGGCAGATTCTTTACCACTAGTGCCACCTGGGAAGCCCCTAAAATATATATTTTTGTTTACAATTCTTAGAGTAGGATGTATGAGTTTTGCACTGATTAGTAAAATAATGCTTAAGACATTTTTATTTAGGCATAAAATAATGCTTAAGACATTTCCTTAAGAAATAAAGGAAATGGATTAATCCTATTTTTTTCTGGACTGAGATCTGGGCCTTGGATATTGCTAAGACCAGTGGAAAATGTTAGAAATAAGGTGCTTTTTAATAACCTAGTAGCATGGTCTGAAAGGAGGCCGGAGAGTTGCATCATTGTTTCTTATGCTACTTCTCCCTCAGAGTATGTTAAAAACAAAACAACCTTTCCTGGGTCTGAAATGGTTTGGGTATATCCTTCCAACAGGCCTGGAATGGGCCAGGTGATCTCTTGAGTTCTCCTCTAAATCTCTGACTCCCTAATTCATGGTCAGAATATCAGAGAGCCAAATTTATTCCTGTTTAAGGAGGGGATTCTTGAAGGGCGGCCTCCTTTTATTTCACCTAGATATTATTTAAGCTGCATTAACTTGTTTGTATCAAGCTGAACTGAATTTCTGTGGTATTAAAGAGAAAAAAGTGCTCTTCCAACAGATACAAATGTTTTCCAGATCTACTGGTGGTAATTGACATAATTCATTTTAATGAGTTAGAAGTATTTGAAGAGCTTTCAGTGGAAACATGTGGAGCCACTCTATAAATTCCTAGGCTTTTAGAACCCTGTCTGTCTCCAGTGTTTCTACATTTGCCGTATCCAGTAAACTGATAAACAAAAATGATTTACTGTAAAATAGTTATAAGTAAAGAAATGTCCTCTGAGGATACAATAATTGTTTTCATTTTCCTTTCCCCAGTGCCAGTGGTATAATAAAATGCTAATAGATGCAAATTATGCATGATCTTTAATGCATACTAAAGAGAGACCATTTAGAAATCAGGTACCTTTTGTTGATGAGTAAGCAGGGGAATACTGTTGCCTTTTTAAGCCCTTGTACAAACCAGGAAGGTTTCTTCCTGGATTGTCTGCTCGTACAGGCCCATCTCCAGACTGATAGAGTTAGACATTCCAGAGGAGGGGTGCAGACAGGATGAGGGAGGAGAAACAGCAAACAAAAACATCTCGACTCCAAGTGATTCCATAAGGAGATCTTGGAAAGAAAAACAAACATTGCCCCAACAGGACGGCCACTGTGACTTAAAGAAGAGAAAACTGAAATACATGAAAAATCAATGGGGTAATAATTAAACTGTGGGGCACACCATCCAGCACCTTTCATGCATTTGGTAATAAAGGCAGGGAACTGAAGTCATCCGTAGTTAAAAGGGAGCAAGGAACAGCCGTCATCTTGAAGCTAATTTCATGATGAGACACTAAAAAAACACATACCTGCTACAATATAGTGGGATATTTATAGGAGGTTAAAGATACAAATTACAGTCCAGGAGCCTATACATTCCTGATTACCCAGCATTCTTAAATCAGTCCTCCTCAGTCTCACACCTGGGGTCTCAGCTGCAGCATAGCTGTCATTTACGCTACCCATGGCCCACGATTGATGACAGTCATTCGCTGATGAAGCTGTATACATCATTTCTGTCCGAGCTGCACTGGCCAGATGGACCCTGACCATCCATCGCCTGTCAGGGACGCATCTGTTCACACGGCTGCTAGGGGTACTAACAAGTCATTGGCTTTCCAAAAGGACAGTGTCAGCTGGATAGGCCACAACATTAAAACTGGTGTTCCTGGGTTTTTCTTTCTTTTTCTTTTTTTTTAATCAAGAAACAGAAGATGTTTTTCCTCTTAAAAGGAAATACATTGCATTGACTTTGTTAAAAAAAAAAAAAAAAAGTCATATTAGAGATATCCAAAAGATCAAAGACACTTTATCAACTTCATATTGATAAAGCAAGTTGGTTTTCTTTCATAAATCTGTTGTTGATGATGTTTTTATAAAATATCCTCCATTCTAGATTATGATGTTAAAATGCTGGTGAAGGTCTGGGGAGTTTTGTTATTAGTATTTGTTCCTATTGTGAAAAATCAGTATGTATGTTGTTTTTTCTGAATCCGAGTTAATGTTGTTACATATTTTACTTCTTTGTATTAAGTAAAACTATCTCCCTGACTGAGAAAAAAAGTAATCTAAAGAAAGTTTTGCAATAAACTTAACCATAAATTGAATCAATAGCAAAATGGGTCAAGTTTGGTAAAGATCACATTTTCACTTTAATTCATTGCCCTTTGAAAATGTTTTTACAAAGGAATTGTTTTATCATAAGGATGAAGTGATACCTATGATTTAATTAGTCCTTGTATGTCAGGCGCCATCTGAGCACTTTCCCTATATTACTTTATTTGTTTATCACGTCTCTGTGAAGTAGTTCTTGTTATTCCCATTTTCCAGATCTGAAAACTGAGGAATAAAGAGTTAAAGGATCCACATCTAGTGTTCATGGCAGAGCTAGGGTTTATATCCACAGTAGGTCTGACACCAAGGTCCCCATGCTAATTTCCTTTTGCTTTGAGCTTCTAAAACTGATCTTCTAATATGGACCTAAATGATCATTACAGCCAGATATCCTAATAGTTTTTCTAAATTGTTATGTCTGTTATAAAAAGGAAATTATGTTGCCTTGGCAAACCCTTAATGAGAGATTTTAAATTAAGAATGAGAACGTGAGTCAAAATCAGACAATTAACTGGCTTCCTTTTTAAATTAAAGATGAAACTTCTAAAAATGTGCTTTGTTATATAAAGACACATTTCAAAAAATGTTATAATCAACACCCACACAAGTGTTCTTAAGTGGATGAAATTGTATAATTTACCCAAAATGATGTTGAAGAAAACAGAGCACATGGCATGACCAGTCTTCAACAGGTAAGTAAAGTAATGGCAATTGTTAGAATAAATATGAATGTGGATGAGTGTTCATAGAGATCCTTAAAGTACAGTTTATTTATATGCACATGTCTCAAATACAGCCTCCAGCTCCTTACTACTTCAGTTTCCTGATTTAGAAAATGAAAAAAAAATGCATTTTTTTTAATCAATGAAAATTATATTTTATAGATTTGGATGAAAACCTACTGTAAAAGAAAACAATCTAATTTTACTAGATGAAAAACTGATAAAGAGATGGAGGACATTTTCAAGGTCATAGAAGAGACATTTCTATATTGGCAATGTAAGACACATTGTTGAAAAATATGAGTGACTATAAACCTCATTTTGGCTGTCGGCTTTGGCAGCAGCAAGAGATCTGTGGGGAAATTTCTCCATAACTCTCCATTTTGGCTTCATAAATTGGCAAATCACATGATTTTTCTTGCTATGGGGGCCTTAACCTGCAATTAATTTACGCTTTTTCTTACAATTTTCCTTCATGTAGATTTAAGGTAAAACTGAAATAAAATGAAATTTCTTGATGTCTTCTACTGTTTTAAGTCATAAGTAAATACATTATTACAAAGAAAGTTTCCACAAATATGTATAGTAAGTCAGTATATACTGATGGCCATGATGCGTGGGTCCTCCTAGTTCAAATACAAATGCTCCAGAATTGAAAGGGACTTTTGATCGCTATGAAAGAAAAGGAGTATATACAAGAACTTTAAACAAGCTCAAATGTTGTTTAATAAATTCTGAAAACAAGGTGTAAAATCTGAGGATGAGATTTGCTTCCAGATGGAATTGTCAAAAAAACTTTATAGAGGAGGCAGTATTTGGAATGAGTCTTGATTAATTTATTTAGAAACTTTAATTTATGTTAGACAAAACGTGGTATCTCATGCAGAGGGAAGAGTTCCTGAAGGTAGAAAGCAAAGGTCAGACGTCAAAGGCTGGAAGAGGCAATAGTGAATGGACTGATATTTGTATCAGTTGAATACTACTTATAATAACTGCTTTTTAATATTATTTATTATTTATTTGGCTTCATTGGGTCTTAGGTGTGGCTCACGGAATCTTTGTTTCATCACTTGGGATCTTTCCTTAGGGTACATGGATTCTCTAGTTGTGGCCTACGGGCTTAGATGTTCCAAGGCATGTGGGATCTTAGTTCCCTGACCAGGGATCAAACCCACATCCCTTGCATTGCAAGGCAGATTTTTAACTACTAGACCACCAGGAAAGTCACAATAACTGCTTTTCTAATGTTTCCTAAATGTGTGATTGAATGAATGAATGAGTAAAAATTAGTTAAAATCATCAAAGTTCTTGAGTATGAGTTAGGATTTATAATACTATCATTTAAAAAAACTTTATTGTGGCAGGCAGAATACTACTTCTTTAAAAAATGTCTGCATCCTAAATCCTACTCCCTAGAATATATGAATACATACATGGTGAAAGAGATTTTACAAATGTGACTAAAGGTAGAGATCTCGAGGGGCTTCCCAGGTGGCACTAGTGGTAAAATACCCACCTGTAAAAGCAGGAGACATAAGAGAGGTGGGTTCAACCCCTGAATTGGGTAGATCTCCTGGAAGAGGGCACAGCAACCCACTTCAGTATTCTTGCCCGGAGAATTTCACGGACAGAGGAAGCTGGTAGGCTATCGTCCATTGGGTCGCAAGAGTTGGACACGACTGAAGCAATGCAGCATGCATGCATGTTATTTGGGCATGGTTATTTGTACTTTCCAGATGGCTCAGAGGCTAAAGAATCTGCCTGGAATGCAGGAGACACAGGAGATGCAGGTTCGAACCCTAGGGTCACAAAGAGTTGGACATGACTGAAGCAACTGAACACAGCACAGAGATCTTGACATGGGGAGATTACCTTGGCTTAGCCAGGTGGACGGAGCCTAATCCATACATCCTTAAAAGTATTTCCACGCTGTGGTCAGAGTGAGATGTGACTCTACAAAGCATGAGAGAGATGACCCTGTTAGCTTTGAAGATGGAGTAAAGGATACCACAAGCCAAAAATACAAGCCTCTAGAAAAAGTAAAAAGTAGGAAAAAGTAAAAAAAAAAAAAAATTTTCCCTGAGACCTCTAGAAAGGAACGCAGCCCCGCCAGCACTTACTTTTTAGCTTTCTGTGACCCACATCAGGCTTCTGACCTACAGATAATAAATGGACGTTGTTTTAAGCCACTAAATTTGTGGTAATACGTTAAAGTAGATATATCTAGTTTATGTGGTGTAGGCATACCACAGTTTATGGGTCTACTGGGGTATTTTCAAGCTTGTATTGCCACCTCGGAAGTCAATGTTGAAATATACATCTAAAATTTGGTAAAAACTTCCCCCAGAAAAAAAAAAAATCTATTTTTGAAGTGTTTATGTTTGTGATTAAATGAAGTAACATACTAAAATGACTGAGTTAAACTGTGTGCATCTCAATAGTGAAATTAATACAGAAATACTGGTAATTTTCATCATCGGCCAAGATCTAGTTTGACTGTTCTTTGTAATTTTGCAACCTAATTTGACTTAATTAACTAGGTTTCTTAAGCAACAGAAGAAATTCGAGAGATAAAAATCAGCAGAATCGTTGAGTCACATATTGTGGAATTGTGTCTATTCCATCTTGGGTATTCCACGGTGGTGGCTAGCACAATGCTCTGACCACAGTACAATCAATAACTATTGTTTAATTTGAGTGGTAAGTTCTATAAATACGGTTTTAAAAATTGAGTGTCCCATCCCATTATCCATCCATTCAGAATAAATGGCTATTCAGTGTGCCAGATCTCTGCTTGCATTTGGCTGACTTAAAATGTATTAAGTATTATTTGTGATGTAGCCTGAAAGAAGTGGGTAGAGGGTCAAAAATGTATCTGGTAGTTTAGGCAAAACATCTAGTCATTCCAAAGTGAATTTAAGAAATGTTTGCTTATCCTGATTTATTTTCTGTAAACATTAAGGAAAATTTTCATTGACAAAAACTAATACAGAATTTTGTGCTTACATCACTTTTCATATGTGTATCTGTCACATGTCTAGGACACTGAGTAAGCAGGTGGGGAAATAGCAGATTGAAGTTTTAAATTGTCGCAGTTGATAACAACATTGTATCTAAACGAAGTACCGCCTGTGAACTTTCTGGCCAGTGGCCTTGTCATGTCCACATAGAGCCAGGCAGCTTGCACACCTCCCTTTGGCTTCATTTGGGTTTTGTTTGTTGGGTTTCTGTTTCACTTCCAAGTTCATGCTGAAGGAATTTCTTTTTTAACTTTGCAATCACACAGGATCCAATTCCACCATCCAATTATCTGTCTCTTCATGTCTGAATTGCCACAGAGCCACTCAGAGGAAGAAAGTGAGATCAAGTCAACCGAGCAAAATATTGTGCCTGGAGATGCTGGTTAGGGTGGTAGAGCTTTCTGCAGCTCAGAGGCGCTGCCGTAGCCTTGTGGAAAAGTGTGCAGGCCGGGGTGGACCTGGTGGGCTTTGGATTAATCTGACTCAGAAAAGTAGACTCCAAATCAATCACCAAAGACCTATTAAAATACTAAACTAACTGCATTTCCTTCTGTATTTGTGAACCTGGGATTGGATACAAGTTTCACTTAGCTGTAATATGTGGGAGGTGGTCTCTTAATTTCTGTTTGCTTCTCTTAAACAAAGCCCATGACAGTCAGCAGAGTCTCAAATGTGAAGAAGGACCAGACACAAGCAGTGGTAACTCTCTTATTGTGTGCTGCTGCTGCTGTTGCTAAGTCACTTCAGTCATGTCCGACTGGGTGTGGCCCCATAGACGGCAGCCCACCAGGCTCCCCCATCCCTGGGATTCTCCAGGCAAGAACACTGGAGTGGGTCGCCATTTCCTTCTCCAATGCAGAAAAGTGAAAGTGAAGGTGAAGTCGCTCAGTCGTGTCCAGCTCTTTGCGACCCCATGGACTGCAGCCCACCAGGCTCCTCCGTCCCTGGGATTTTCCAGGCAAGAGTACTGGAGTGGGGTGCCATTGTGTGGCAAGTACTAAATCCAGACTCTGATCCCTTCCCCCATGGAATGGCTCCCTTCCAGCTATTTTTCATGTTCCTGAGGCTTAAAAAAAACCTAAGTTTTCTTCTTTCTGCTTAGAATAAGAAACTTTCATAACTTGAAACCACTCACTTCTTTCGGCCCTGACACAGATTTCTGTGCTACCTGGTTTATATTTGTTCGTCTTTTTAAACTCACCTGAAGATCACAAGATGTGGAGGCAAACAGACATGAGATTGTTCATTCTCTCAGGTACCTGCTGTGTCACATGAACCAGATGTAGGGGCTTCTGACTATTTCCTTAACTGTCCTTCACCACCTCCTGGAGTTTGCTCAAACTCATGTCCTTTGAGTCAGTGATGCTATCCAGCCATCTCATCCGATACCAACCCTTCTCATTTGTCTTCAGTCTTTCCCAGCATCAGAGTGCTTTCTAATGAGTCGGCTCTTCTTATCACATGGCTAAAGGATTGGAGCTTCCGCTTCAGCATGAGTCTTTCCAGTAAATATTCAGGTTTAATTTCCTTTAGGATTGACTGGACTGAGCTCCTTGCAATCCAAGGGACTCTCAAGAGTCTTCTCCAAAACCACAGTTCCATAGCATCAATTCTTTGGTGCTCAGCCTTTATGGTCCAACTCTCATGTCCATCCATGACTACTGGAAAAACCATAGCTTTGACTAGACAGACCTTTGTCGGCAAAGTAATTCCTCTGCTTTTTAATATGATGTCTAGGTTTGTCATAGCTTTTCTTTCAAGGAGCAAGCGAATTTTAATTTCATGGCTGCAGTCATCATCTCAGTGATCTTGGAGACCAAGAAAATAAAGTCTGTCACTGTTTTCCATTTTTCCCTCTTTGCCATGAAGTGATTGGACCAGATGCCATGGTTTTAGTTTTTGAATGTTGAGCTTTAAGACAGCTTTTTCACTCCCCTCTTTCACCTTCATCAAGAGGCTCTTTAGTTCCTCTTTGCTTTCTGCCATTAGGGTGGTATCATCTGCATGTCTGGGGTTGTTGATGACTTTTCTCCCATGCTCATGTGTTCATTCTGCAAATTAGTCTTGTCCAGTCACTAGAGATAGAAACATGAATATTGCCTGTCCTCAAGGAGTTTCAGCCTTCTAGATGCAAATGGTGATTTCAAAGGTAGTGACTGTAATAAAGTGTGGCAGGGGCTAGGGGAGACTAGCTCCCGAGCTCTGTGAGGTGCCGGTACCTGATTCCACTATGGCCCATGGCGGGAGGCAGGATTAGGGGAGAAACATAAAGCACCAGCACCCTAACAGGTAATCAATACAGGTTCCTTCCTGGTCCAGAGGATACTCTTAATTAGTTCGCACTGTACTTTTATTTCCTTTTATGATGTTTCTCAAATGGATTTTTAATATTTCTATGTCCCTTATTTTAAGATCCTGGCAAAATGAGACTTCAGGTATCACTTTCCTTATTAAATATTTTACTTTAGTGCCTAAGAAGTTAAGCTCTGGCCTCCGACTTCCTTGCTTAAAATGCCACTTGTGCCACCATGGGCCATTTGACCTTGAGCAACTAGCTGAACTCTCTGTGTCTGTGTTTCTATTTTCAGCAAATGCAAATAATAAATTTGCCTACTTCACAAGATCATGGCTGGCTGAAAAGAGAAGTGTGAAGCACTTAAGCAGACAGAAGTATTAATTGTTCCTATTATTATTATTCTTTACTCTCTTGTCTTCCTGAGAATATGATATAAGAAATACTGAGAGACCAAAAGGTCACTTTGGGGTTATTGGTGGCACCTTCTGCTTTTGTTCTCTTGTGGCTGTGAGGAAAGCAAAGTGCCCTTCATAGATCATGTTCTGGGATTAGTTGATGAGAAGGCATGGAGGCTGGGGGTGTACAGCAGAGTCAGGTCTATTTGCTATACCCACAAGAAATTAAGGAAGCAGTATCTTTGAATGAGAAAGATCCTCTCCTATGCTATGAATTCCCTAAAACCTGGGCTTAACTTCAGTTATCCTTGTAACTACAATGCCTAGCATGCTCCCAGGAACCTGCTAAGACCTTGAGAAATTTCACATAGATGTTTCATCACAGGTATTTAATAATATTGGTGAGTGAATGAATGATTGAATTGAAGATGGTTATCATCAAAGCACCACCACTTGAGGCTGGCAGCTCCTAAGACAGCTCAGTAAGTCTTAAAAAAAAAAAAAAAAAAAAAACCTCTCTTAAAAACATAAGCGTTCCTCAGGAATGAGAATCCTATGGAAAGTTTCCAGGCATGTTACCTGGCCAAGAGACATGAAATAAAAAACATACTGATGAGGGAAGAAGAAACACAAGACACACAGAACAAGGTATAGAGGAATACAAACTCTTAAATCTGAAAAATCCTTGTTTATATCTCAGCTCCATCCTGTTGCAAGTATCTTGACAAGATACAAAAAATCTGATACTCCATTTCCTCATTGTAAAGTGGAGGCTTTAAATCTGCCTGAGGACATAGTAAGAATCAAAACAAGCTTGCCAAGTGGTAGTGTTACAATGAGGGTTAAGGCCTTGGCCTCCGGACAGATCATCTTAATTTAAATCCCAGCTCTGTCATTTAATAACTGTAGGGATATTGGTTTCACCTCTCGGAGTCTCAGTTTCCTTGTCTATAAAACAATGACTTAGTTAGGGCTGCTATGAGGATTAAATGGGTTAATACATGTTGAAGTGCTTAAAGGAATATCTAGCACAGGGCAGGGCTGATATATATTTGCTATTTTTTCTTAATATTTATTTTTATTTATTTATTTGGCTGTGTAAGGTCTTAGTTATGGCATGTGGGATCTAAGTCCCTGACCAGGGATGAAACCCAAGGCCCCAGCATTGAGAGCTCAGAGTCTTAGCCACTGGATCACCAGGGGAGTCCCTATATTTGCCATTTTTTAAAGCAATTTGACATACTATAAGTATTTCCTTTTTGTATTCAAACTGGACTACATCTTTCTTGGTTCTCAAGTGAAAATAAGGTTCCTAGAGAAAAAGTCCATTACTCTTTTGAGGTTTTAGTCTACTATGTCTATATAAGTTCAGTAATAGGAATCTGTTACTAGTTACCAATGCCTATAATAATCACTTTCATTTGAATTTGACTTTGGACCATATTTCCATCTTGTTTTTTTGTGCAATAAATTTTATCAAATCTAGTGCTAAAATTATTTTTAAATGACCCCCAAAAATACTTTTTAAGAAATCCAACAACCAGATTGACACGATGAATCCTGTAAGCTACATATGAAGGTGAGGCATAGGGTAGGCATAGGAGTAGGGAAAAATACTTTAGGAAACCACAAAAACACCATCTACTTTGGTCCAAACATTAGATTACAGAGTGTGGAACATGTTGACTCTTATAGCATTCACTACTCTCACCTACATTTTGTCACTGACATTTTTGTTTTTCCAACCAGTTCCCAACTCTGATGTGTGTCTTCATAGAAGTGTTTTAGGTGGAGAATGCATAAGCACAATGGGATAAGTCATCAAGGGAGATTTCAGGCATTTTGAAGGCTGATGCTATTCCGTAGATTGCAATTCATTGCCCTTTGTTATAATCTGTCCTGTTGATGTGAGAAACTGGCCATCCACCATTAAAGTGTTCACTTTGGGATTTAAAAGGAGTAGAGAAACCCATCTGTTGAGTCCCTGGTGTGTTTAGAAATCTACTGTGTGTGTGTGTGTGCTTGTTGGTTGCTCAGTCGTGTCTGAGTCTTTGTGACACCATGGACTGTAGATTGCCATGCTCCTCTGCCCATAGGGATTCTCCAGGCAAGAATACTTGAGTGGGTTACCATGCCCTCCTCCAGGGGATCTTCCCAATCCAGGGATTGAATCCAGGTCTCTCACATTGCAGGCAGATTCTTTACCATCTGAGCCACTAAGGAAGCCCAGGATTCTACTAAGTTCTTCAAATATATTATCACATTTAATCACATAAAACCCTGTATGATACGAATTAAATTTTCAATTTTCCAGAAAAAAAGAAACTGAGACTCAGCAATATTAGTAACATATACAAGATTACACAGAATTAGAAGCCAGAAAACAAATAAGTTGTGATAACTAATTTCTTGAATTATAGAGATGATTATGAAGAATATAATTATATTCAAGGTTCAAGGTAAAATTGTTCAACTTTTGAGGTGAGTTGGAGCAGAAGCAGAGGACAACTTTCCCCAAAGAAAGTTCTTTGATGCTGCTAATGAAATCAGTTTGTTGGTTTACATCATATATATTCTTGGCTCAAATATTGTTTATTGTACTTTACAATATAAGAACATTGAGCATCAAAATTTTCACTGTTCATCTATTTTTGTCATGTTTTATAATTAGCTATTATTATTATTATTATTTTGACCATGCTGTGCAACTTCTAGAATCTTAGTTCCCCAACCAGGGATTGTAACCCCCTGGCTGTGAAGCAAGGAGTTGTAACCACTGGACAGCCAGGGAAGTCCCTTATGTTTATAATTGTAAGGTGAGCTCTCTTCATACAGTTCCATTTCCTGTTTCCAAAATGGGCTTAAGGGGACCTTATGGGGACAATTGATTAACTTTGAGCAATGTCTATAAATTCACTAAATATTGTATCAGTGTTAATTTCCTAAGTTTTATAATTGTACTATGGATAAGTAAGACATTTCTCTTGATAATTTAAATTTTTTATTTTGAAATACCTAAGGCTTATTTGCAACTCTTTGCAAAGAGTCGGACGTGACTGAGCGACTGAACTGAACTGAACTGAAGGCTTATTTAGAAACTAGAAAATAGTAGACAGAATTTTATAAATCCTTTATTCAGTTTCCCCTAATGATAACATTTTACCTAAACAATGCATATTTTTTACAATTATTTTTCTGTAAACAGAAAATCAACATAGATTTAATTCTATTAACTAATCCATAAACCTTAATAAGAGTTCACCAACTGTCCTTTTCAAGTGCTTTTTGTAGTCTGGATTACAATTTGAGATCCCATATACCCTAAGGAGTCATGTCTCCAAATCTGTAGTCTCATTGAGAAACTCAACAACACACTTATGGCAGAAAGTGAAGAACTAAAGAGCCTCTTGATGAAAGTGAAAGAGGAGAGTAAAAATGTTGGCTTAAAACTCAACATTCAGAAAACTAAGATCATGATATCTGGTCCCATCACTTCATGGCAAATAGATGGGGAAACAATGGAAACAGTGAGAGACTTTAATTTTGGGGGATCCAAAATCACTGCAGATGGTAACTGCAGCCATGAAATTAAAAGACACTTGCTCCTTGGAAGAAAAGCTATGACCAATCTAGACAGCATATTAAAAAGCAGAGACATTACTTTGCCAACAGAGGTCCATCTAATCAAACTATGGTTTTTCCAGTGGTCATGTATGGATGTGAGAGTTGGTCTATAAAGAAAGCTGAGTCCTGAAGAACTGATGCTTTTGAGCTGTGGTATTGGAGAAGACTCTTGAGAGTCCCTTGGACTGCAAGGAGATTCAACAAGTCCATCCTAAAAGAAATCAGCCCTGAATATTCATTTGAAGGGCTGATGCTGAAGCTGAAACTCCAATACTTTGGCCACCTGATGCTAAGAACTGACTCCTTGGAAAAGACCCTGATGTTGGGAAAGATTGAAGGCAGGAGGAGAAAGGGATGACAGAGGATGAGATGGTTGGATGTCATCACCGAATTGATGGATGAGTCTGAGTAAACTCTGGTAGTTGGTGATGGACAGGGAAGCCTTGCGTGCTACAGTCCATGGGGTCACAAATAGTCAGACATGACTGAGTGACTGAACTGAACTGAACTGAGTAACTCATGATGCTGAAGAGGCCTGGCCAGTTAATTTGAAGTTTATCCCTTATTTTGGGTTCCTCGAGTGTTTTTTCATAACTACTGCTACTGCTAAGTCACTTCAGTCGTGTCCGACTCTGTGCGACCCCATAGATGGCAGCCCACCAGGCTCCCCCGTCCCTGAGATTCTCCAGGCAAGAACACTGGAGTGGGTTGCCATTTCCTTCTCCAATGCATGAAAGTGAAAAGTGAAAGTGAAGTCACTCAGTCATGTCTGACCCTCAGCGACCCCATGGACTGCAGCCCACCAGGCTGCTCCATCCATGGGATTTTCCAGGCAAGAGTACTGGAGTGGGGTGCCATTGCCTTCATAACTAGATTGAAGTTAATGCATTTTTGTGAGAATAACAGACAAGTGATATTGTGCCCTTCTTACTGTACCATATGAAAATGTGCATGAATATCAGTATTAGTCATTGTAGCAGTTGCTAACTCTGATCACTTGCTAAGGTGATGTCTGTCAGGTTTCTCCAATGAAAAGTCTTCATTTTTTTATCTAGAGTTAAGATGAATTCAAGGTTAAGATCCTAGTAGTCCAGACTGCCAAGTCTGCCCAAGACTTCTGACACCAACTCCTGTGAGTTTATCAAACAGCAAAGTCTGAGGGAACAGTTCCCACAAAACTGCCATCACATCAGACCAGCTGGCCATAAACATAGGAGTTCCCGAGAACACCTTCAGGTTAAATAGTTTACTAGAAAGACGCCCAGAACTCACTGAAAGCTATTACACATATAGGTTATTCTAGGCAAAGGAAAGAAATTAGAACCAGCAAAGCAGAGTCCAGAAAAGTTTAAACATAAGCCAGGAAAATGTGACTCTCTTAGCATTGAAGTGTGACAACAGACAGAGTACTGCCAACCACTGATGCTTGTTGAAGCTTCAGAGCCCAGAGTTTTAACTGGCGCTCTATTAAATAGGACTGATTGATTGAATCATTGCGTACATGGTTGAACTCAGTCCCCTCTCCCCCTCTGATAATCTCATGACTGGTCTTTCTGGCTTTCAGCCCCAACCCTGAATTATCTTCTTGTTAGTGGTTGGCTCTCACCCCGAGTCACTTCATTAGCATAAACCATCTAGGGCCCCAACATGAATAACAAGCACATTCTTATTCAAAAAGTTCCAAAAGTTAAGAAGTTACCTGCCAAGAACCAAGACAAAGCCCCTATCTTTCTTTGGATTGTGGCAAAAATCTTTATTAATTTTCTTTTGATTCATAAGTGTCTTGTAGAGAGATATTATAGATTCTGTAGTCTCATGTCCAAATGTCCTGTTTCTCATGATACATCTGCCCACCAATTTAGTATCCATTTATGATTCTTATCTGCAATAATTATTACCATGATGCTTGCCAAATGATGGGGGTTTTTGTTTTAAGAAAAACCAAATGGAGGATTTATGAGTAAAAAGACATCAGATCTGCAACTTACTTTCACAATGTTAAAAGAAATAATATGCGTATGTTTTGTGTGCTTAATCACTCAGTTGTGTCTGACTCTTTTGTGACCCTGTGGACAATACAGACTGCCAGGCTCCTCTGTCCATGGGATTTCTCAGGAAAAGACTGCAGTGGGTTCCCATTTTCTCTTCCAGAGGATCTTCCCAACGCACAGATGGAACCCATGTCTCCTGTATCTCCAGCATTGCAGATGGATTCCTAACTTGTTGGCCATATATTTTAGAGAGACAAAAAGAAAATAGGAAGTTAACACTTGTGGAATCTGAGTAAAGGGTCTTAGGAATTGTTTAAACTACTCTAGAACTTTTCTATAACTCTGAAATTACATAAGCATAAAAATTTTTTAATAACTTTATGTCTACACCAGTAGTATGTTTGATTGAGAGTATTTACGAGTTGAAACAAAAAAATATATGCATTTACTTCAAAGATAAATCTTCAAATTATGGCTAATAGTAATATGTTGTCAAAATTCTTCTAAACTTATCAGTGTTTATTCCTAATTATCAAGTAAAAAATACAAGAGTAACAGGGGGTTTAGGTGCTTGCCCTGTCTATTAAATATTCTTTTAAATTCAGTTGTCTTAGGCTTTGTTCAGGGAACTTATATAGTAATTCTAGGGAATAGTGAATGGTTTTGGCTCCAGGGTTTTTAGAAAATGCTCAACCAATGCTTATTAAACATTGTGAAACAAACAAAAAAATATATGCAAACTAAAAATACATATCAAACTAAAATAAAATTGTGGAGGTTCCATTATCATAATTAATGGATCTATAGAAATGTAGAAGGAATAATAAATAATGCTAAAAGTCATCATATATAATAACTGTATTTGCAAAAAAAAATCTCTAATAAAATGATTAAAATATATTTTGGTGCTATAATAGTAGACTAAAATTTGAAATAAATGCTCTGGAGAAAGAAAAACTGGACAGAAGAAGGAAGATGTGTGAGAAATTTGTAATTCAGCTCTAATTTGTGAATTTGTTTGGTGGTTGTATTGGGGATTTGTGATGAGCAATAGCTTTCCTGATACTAAACACTAATTTGTTATAACCATGACTACATTTTTTCCCCTGCATCACCAAATTACCTCCTGAAAGATGTCGACTTTGAGTAGTGTGGGCTGCCATTTCTCCTGGCAGCCACCAACTGATTATAATCTGCCATTTCACTGGGGCCAGTCCAGCAGAGTTTGCCAATGTGCTGGGAGAGATCCAGCAATTCTTTGGATGTAGAGTGGCTTTACATGGAAGAGCTCGGTCAGGATGGAGCAATTCCCTGAGCTAAGCTCAACAGCCTATGAAAGTGGGTCAAAAGAGTCCTTTCCTGGCTAAGCCTCAGGTGACTTCAGAGTAGCTTTGCTAAGGAGAGTTCAGCAAACCACTGAGAGAAATCCACTGGAAACAGTCTGACAATAAATTAAGGGAAAATTCAATGGCAATATTCCAAAAGCTATAAAAGAAACCCATTAGAAATTACAGGCATTATATGATCCATAAGGAGAATTCTTGGCAGCCTGGTAAGTACACTAATATTTTTTCCTGTCTTTTGTTTATTTATTTATTTTTACATTTGTTACAAAACATCATTGGAATGGTACAGGAACACTAAATCAACTTTTAAAATATATACTTCATAAAATTTATACATTATATTAAAATATGCATACATATTATCTCCTGGAAGTCTAACAGTGTATATTGCTCAAAGCTAAATAGTATAGAAACAATTTTGTTTTATATTTTGTATGAAGATGCATTATTATATATAGTAATATATGTATAGTAATACATTGTTACTAGAAAGATTGAAGTTGGGGAAAGGGGTTGAAAAATTATTTAATTTATTTTATAAAGAATAGAAAAGAAATTTATTTTATGAGTAAAAATCAAAGCAGTTCTTCAGAACTAAAAAAAAATAAAGATAAATACCAATTTAGTGTTGAAATGACTTAATTTTGTTTCTCTCTGGGCAAAAACACTATTGATTTTCAATTTAGTATCAATAATGAGGAAAATTCATCCTGAACCCTTTACCACTGCCTAAAAAGTCTATTTATTCATTTGCTCTCTATATTGATCAGGGTTGAGTGAATAAAATTTCAGAATTTATAGTACTAATAGATATTTATGAAATTATATCTCTATCATGTGTAAGTAAAGAGAAGAATTACCAAAAATAACAATTATTTCTTTTGTAAATTTTTACTTTTTTAATAATACTTTTCACTGTAGATGTACTAACAATATCTGAAAGTTATTGATCTATAGGTCAATAAAACAAGTACTAACCCAGTACTAGTTGTCAGACTAGTATTTTAATAATATAACAAAGTTACAAAAATGGTAGAAAGCATAATCCTGACTTTGGAAAAGCTTGCATTTTAAATATATTTGAATTTCTGTATATTTAATTCTTAATCAAATTAAATAAAGAAGTAAACCATCCATACTGTGCCCTGAACCCAAAACAGCTATATTTATCATGTGTTCTTCTTTAAGTAACTAGCAGTAAATGATTACAGTCCACATGGCCAGAGATATTTTTAAAAGCAAAAACCAGAAACCATTTAGAATAACATTTGAAAGAATCAGGAAAATTTACAGTAGAGGAAGAAAATATAAAAATTGGAAAATAAATATTCAAATGGAATAAAATCTTCCATCTACAAGATGTTCTTTTGATGTCTGTATTTTGTTATGGTATTATGTTATTTGTTTTAGATAACGCACAGTGAAAAGAGTTTACGTTTTGTAAAGAATAAGACTAAAACAAGACATGAATTCTCTTGCATTTTTGGAGTGAAACTGTTTTAAAACTAGCCAAATGACCTTTCTGATCTTTGGTATGTAGGACGAGAGATAGGAGCTTATACGTTCCCTGGAGTGTTTTGTAGAACACTTTACATTTTGGGACAAGGACACAGTACACTATAATTTGGTTGCTTTCAGGAAAATCTGTTTACCAGTTGAAAATTACGTTATGAGATAATAACAGGGTAAATTTTACAATGCTTGCAAAACACGTATTGATATTTAATCAAGCTATTGTTTAAACAGCTGATCCTTTGAAATTTTACACAAATATTGGATTTTTCTGGTATTATTTTAGACATAGTCAAAGACTCTTCCATATTACTTTTCAAGTAAAGTATCAAAATAGCCTGTGAGGTTTATAATCATTCAGTGCTTAACTTTAAAATGTCAGCACTTGTGCACTGTTGAAATAACCACACTGAATCTGGAGTTTCATGACATTACAAACAAATCATCTCCAGACACCCCCTTTGTTCTTTTACCATTAGAGAAGATGGACATAAACAGGTCATTATTATAGTATACAATTTGCAAATAAAATATTGCATTTTTTTGTAGTGAAATTTATTTCTGCTTAAAAATGTTACTTCATAATCAAGTTTATTTATGAAAAATAAGTAATTAATAATATTCTCTAGAAGCTCTCTGTTCCTTACTATCATAAGAATAAGACACAGATCCATTCTGCATGGGGAGGTTGAATCAATAAGTAATAGCCAAATAATATTTGCTTATCATCTTATATTTTATTAGACATATTCACATACATTGTCATACTTAATCATTATGTCAAAACAGTGAAATTTTGTGGCTGTTCAATCACTCAGAGGTGTCTGAGTCTTTGCAAACCCATGGACTGCAGCATGCCAGGCTTCCCTGCCCTTCACTGTCTCTCAGAGCTTGCTCAAACTCATGACCGTTGACTTGATGATGCCATCCAACCGTCTCATCCTCTGCCACCCCGTTCTCCTCCTGCCCTCAATCTTTCCCAGCATCAGTTCTTTTCCAATGAGTCAGCTCTTCGCATGAGATGGCCAAGTATTGGAGTTTCAGCTTCAACATCAGCCCTTCCAATGAACACCCAGGACTGATCTCCTTTAAGATGGACTGGTTGGATCTCCTTGCAGTCCAAGGGACTCTCAAGAGTCTTCTCCAACACCATAGTTCAAAAGCATCAATTCTTCAGCGCTCAGCTTTCTTCATAGTCCAACTCTCACATCCATACATGACCACTGGAAAAACCACAGCCTTGACTAGATGGACCTTTGTTGATAAATTAATGTCTCTGCTTTTTAACATGCTGTCTAGGTTGGTCATAACTTTCCTTCCAAGGAGTAAGCATCTTTTAATTTCATGGCTGCAGTCACCGTCTGCAGTGATTTTGGAGCCCAGAAAAACAAAGTCTGACACTATTTCCACTGTTTCCCCAAATTATTGGAGTTTCAGCATCAGCATCAGTCCTTCCAATGAATATTCAGGGTTGATTTCTTTTAGGATTGACTGGTTTGATTTCCTTGCAGTCCAAAGGACTCTAAAAAGTCTTCTCTAGCACCACAGATTGAAAGCATCAATTCTTGGGCACTCAACCTTCTTTATGGTCCAACTCTCAAATCCATACATGACTACTGGAAAAACCATAGCTTTGACTATCCCGAACTTTGTTGGCAAAGTGATATCTTGGCTCTTTAATATACTGTCTAGTTTTTTCATAGGTTTTTTCCCAAGGAGCAAGCGTCATTTAATTTCATGGCTGCAGTTACCATCCTCAGTGATTTTGGAGTTCAAGAAAATAAAATCTGTCACTCTTTCCATTTTTTCCCCATCTCACATGAAGTGATCACACCAGATGCCATGATCTTAGTTTTTTGAATGTTGAGTTTTAAGCAGCTTTTTCTCCCTCCTCTTTCACCTTCATCAAGAGGTTCTTTAGTTCCTCTTAGCTTTCTGCTATTAGGGTGGTATTATCTGTATATCTGAGGTTATTTATATTTCTCCCAGCAATCTTGACTTCAGCTTGAACTTCATCCAGCCCAGCATTTCGCATGATGTACTCTGTATATGAGTTAAATAACCAGGGTAACAAGATACAGCCTTGACATATTTCTTCCCAACTTGGAACCAGTTTGTTGTTCAATGTACACTTCTTAATGTTGCTTCTTGGGGGAAGGCGCCAAGATGTATGGAGGAGTAGGACGGGGAAAACACTTTCTCCCCACAAATTCATCAAAAGAGCATTTAAACGTGAGTAAATTCACAAAACAACTTCTGAATGCCGGCAGAGGACATCAGGCACCCAGAAAAGCAACCCAACTCCTCGAAAGGAGGTAGGAAAAAATATTAAAGACAATAAAAGAGACAAAAAGGGAGGGACGGAGTTCCGTCCCGGGAAGGAGTCTTAAAAAAGAGAGAAGTTTCCAAACACCAGGAAACCTTCTCACTGCCAATCCGTGCCGAGCTTTGGAAGCACAGAGGACAACATAACAGGAGAAAAAATAAATAAACAATTCAGATTGCGAGCCCTACGTAACTCCTCCAGCGGAGAAGCAGCGCAGACGCCTGCATCTGCTTTGCGCGGCACGGGCTGCATCGCTTAGAGTAAGAATCTGGCCCGAATACCCTGAGCGCTATCTGAGCGAAATAATTTGGGCTAGCAAACCAGACTGTGGGATATCTACCATGCGAAAAGCCAGCCCTAACCTAAGACACCGCCAAACGGAACAAAGGACTAAACAGAGGTAGCCGGCTGCAAACCTTCCCCCTCCGCTGACAGGCAGCCAGAGCCGGAAGGGGGCAATCGCAGCCCCAGAGAGACATTATCTATAAAACTGGCTTTGCTAACTAAAACTTATTGGGGTCTGGACGGTCAACATCTGCCTGAGAAGGTGCGCCGGTTTTACACCCAGATAACCAAGTGGCGGGAGGCGATAAGTCGCAGCATTGGCGCCGCCAAACACCTCATCACCTGAGCTGCACGGACCTGGGAAGAGCACAAAACGCAGCCCCAGCTGAGTCTGCGCCTCTGAGGACTACCTGAGTGCCTGAACCTGAGCGGCTTGGACCTGGGAGGTGCATGCAACCCAGGGCCAGCCTCGGATTGTTCCCAGCGGAACAACCTAGAGCCTGAGCAGTGTGGGCAGGGAGGCTACACGCGCCGTGAGCGGGGGCAGACCCAGTGTGGCTGAGGCACTGCGGCGCAGACGCCAGTGTCATTTGTTAGCAGCATCCCTCCCTCCCCCCCCATAGCGCGACTGAACAAAGAGAAGAAATTCCACCCACCAGAACACCGACACAAGCTTCCCTAACCAGGAAACCTTGACAAGCCACCTCTACATACCCCACACACAGCGAGGAAACGCTACAGTAAAGAGAACTCCACAAACTGCCAGAATACAGAAAGGACTCCCAAACTCAGCAATTTAAACAAGATGAAGAGACAGAGGAATACCCAGCAGATAAAGGAACAGGATAAATGCCCACCAAACCAAACAAAAGAGGAAGAGATAGGGAATCTACCTGATAAAGAATTCCAAATAATGATAGTGAATTGATCCAAAATCTTGAAATTAAAATGGAATCACAGATAAATAGCCTGGAGACAAGGATTGAGAAGATGCAAGAAAGGTTTAACAAGGACCTAGAAGAAATAAAAAGAGTCAATATATAATGAATAATGCAATAAATGAAATTAAAAACACTCTGGAGCCAACAAATAGTAGAATAACAGAGGCAGAAGATAGGATTAGTGAATTAGAAGATAGAATGTTAGAAATAAATGAATCAGAGAGGATAAAAGAAAACGAATTAAAAGAAATGAGGACAATCTCAGAGACCTCCAGGACAATATTAAACGCTACAACATTCAATCATAGGGGTTCCAGAAGAAGAAGACAAAAAGAAAGACCATGAGAAAATACTTGAGGAGATAATAGTTGAAAACTTCCCTAAAATGGGGAAGGAAATAATCACCTGAGTCCAAGAAACCCAGAGAGTCCCAAACAGGATAAACCCAAGGAGAAACACCCCAAGACACATATTAATCAAATTAACAAAGATCAAACACAAAGAACAAATATTAAAAGCAGCAAGGGAAAAACAACAAATAACACACAAGGGAATTCCCATAAGGATAACAGCTGATCTTTCAATAGAAACTCTTCAAGCCAGGAGGGAATGGCAAGACATACTTAAAATGATGAAAGAAAATAACCTACAGCCCAGATTATTGTACCCAGCAAGGATCTCATTCAAGTATGAAGGAGAAATCAAAAGCTTTTCAGACAAGCAAAAGCTGAGAGAATTCTGCACCACCAAACCAGCTCTCCAACAAATACTAAAGGATATTCTCTAGACAGGAAACACAAAAATGGTGTATAAACTTGAACCTAAAACAATAAAGTAAATGGCAACGGGATCATACTTATTAGTAATTACCTTAAACGTAAATGGGTTGAATGCCCCAACCAAAAGACAAAGACTGGCTGAATGGATACAAAAACAAGACCCTACATATGTTGTCTACAAGAGACCCACCTCAAAACAGGGGACACATACAGACTGAAAGTGAAGGGCTGGAAAAAGATTTTCCATGCAAATTGGGACCAAAAGAAAGCAGGAGTCACAATACTAGTATCAGATAAATTAGACTTTAAAACAAAGGCTGTGAAAAGAGACAAAGAAGGTCACTACATAATGATCAAAGGATCAATCCAAGAAGAAGATATAATAATTATAAATATATATCCACCCAACATGGGAGCACCGCAGTATGTAAGACAAATCCTAACAAGTATGAAAGGAGAAATTAACAATAACACAATAATAGTGGGAGACTTTTACCCCACTCACACTTATGGATAGATCAACTAAACAGAAAATTAACAAGGAAAAAAAAAAAAAAAACATGTATCTATAAAGCTTGTAAAATGAGGTATGGCAATAAAAGGCATTAAATTTATCAAATAAAAAAATAAATAAATAAAGTGCTGAAAAAAAAAAAAATAAAATAAATGTTGCTTCTTGATCTGCATACAGATTTCTCAGCAGGCAGGTAAGGTGGTCTGGTATTCCTTCTCTTTAAGAATTATCCACAGTTTGTTGTGATCCACACAGTCAAAAGCTTTAGCATAGTCAGTGAAGCAGAAGTAGATGTTTTTCTGGAATTCCCTTGCTTTTCGTATGATCCAATGGTGATGGCAATTTGATCTCTGATTCCTCTGCCTTTTCTAAATCCAACTTGTACATCTGGAAGTTCTTGGTTTACATACTGTTGAGGCCTAGGTGAAGGATTTTTAGCATTACCTTGCTAGCACTGATGTGGGCAAGAATCCCTTAGAAGAAATGGAGTAGCCCTTATAGTCAACAAGAGTTCAAATGAAGTACTTGGGTACAGTCTCAAAAACAACAGAGTGATCTCTGTTCATTTCCAAGGCAAACTGTGAAATACTTAAGGAACATAATTTATTCTCACATATAATCAAAGAAAACTAAAACCCACTATTGTTGACTTTTATGAGGTCATATCATATAATCAGTAATCTGCAGACAATAGATTAAAGTCCTCTGATTTTAATGCTTACATGTTTTCCAACAGAAAATTTTGCCACCCTCAAAACTACTGATTGGTGGACATTAATATCTAGATTGAAGTTCATGCCTATCTAAGAAACTCTATGTTTGGGACATAATCAGTAACTTGGTAAGGTAAGACCTAGAAAAACATGAGCTGTCAAACTTTAGTTAATTGAACTCAGAAAAAGAAGTTTGGAAGTTTAATGTAGTTAGTTTCAGGAATAGTGGAATTGCTATTTTAAATAAGTTGGCTTTTTCTTTCCCTCATTCTCATGCCTCCTTATCACAATATGGCTGCTGTCAGTTCAAGACATCATCTTTGCATTTCCATTCCTAGCACCAAGAAAGAAGAATACCAGAAATACATATTTTCTTTTGTCCAAAAATAAAACATTTCTCTTGGTATATTTCCAATTATATCTCACTGAACAAAATTGGATCATTCCTAGCTATAGAAAGATCAGGAAAATGAGTACATGGCCCATGCTAGTCTCTGCAGTGGTTGATGAACAAGGGGAAAGAGCTCAGGATGACTGAGGGTTGGCCAGTTCCAGTATATGCCACACAGTAGAATGTCAGAAAAAAACTGAGAAACTATTCCTGCTCTGAAGAGGCTCACATTCTAGTACCTGAAGTAAAAATAAGTACATAAATGACTGGAACACACAGTAGGGATTGAAGTGTGTATTTCTTATGGAAATGAATATTAACATATTCTAGGTATTCAGAGAAGGATAGAGTTATGATGCTTCTTGCTTATACTTTATTTTTTCTTACCTTGTCATTGTTTAGTCACTCAGTCGAGTTAACTCTTTGCAACTCCATGGATTTTGGGAGCCCATGAACTGTAGGCCACCAGGATCCTCTGTCCATGGGGTTCTCCAGGCAAGAATACTTGAGTAGGTTTCCATTTCCTCCTCTAGAGGATCTTCCTAATCTGGGAATCAAAACCATGTCTCCTCATTGGAAGGTGGATTATTTACTGCTGAGCCAGTGTGGAAGCTCCTTTCTTACCTTATGCCCAATTGTCCTCATTAGTTCCTTTAAACAGGACCCTTTCTATAGCAAATGACAGTAAACTGAGGGAAAGAAAGGAATATACAGGCTTAAGTAACCGAGAAGTACAACCACAGCCAGATCCCAGAACCTAAACCGATTTCATCAGTGTTATGTCTTTCTCTATTGCTCAGCTCTGCTTTTTCTTAACTGGCTTCATTCTCAGGAATGTTACTGTGATACGATTGCAGACATAATTGACCCATCCAGGTTTATTTGTCCTTTTACCTTATTAATAGTAATCTCAGATAACATTAAAGTATACCTCTTTCCTGTAGTTGTCTCTAGTGAAAACCTTGAGGATGGTCTAATCACTTTTCTTGGTCACAGGCCTATCTATCCTGAGCTGATCACCCTTCACTATGACCAGGTGTTTGGGGAATCTGATTGACAAGCCTGAATCACATGATAACTTTTAGGTTGGGTGGGGTGGTGGGAGGAGTTTGCAGGATATTAAAGGCTATTGATTAATCACTTCTATGGAAAAGATTCTAAACAGAGGAAATAACAAATATCCATTACAAAATAGATATTCCACATTCTTAGGGATACTGAGTTTTCACACACCTCAATCTCACACAACCTAAGCAGAAAGATGCTATCACAGACCTATTTGGTGAACAGAATAGTAATTGCACCAGCTTGTCCCAACGCTGCTAGTGTCAGTGGCATATTGTCATTTGTGGCAATTATCTATTGCAGGAAAACAGGAATCTAAATTTTACCATCTATCAAAAATACATCCCTTGAACACCAAGCTACTGGCTGTCAAAGGGATTCATAGTACATCTTAATTATAAAATTCTAGTGTTCATTATATTTGTGAAATAGTGTGTTCCATATATTCATGCCAGATGTTTGATTTTCATTTGATCACATTTTATAGAATGTGTTATCTATCCTGAACACACACAGAGACACTTAACTCTACAACTTTCTTTGACCCTAATTTTCCTTTTCCTCAGATGAGTGGGCTATTCCTGCTGCCACCATTTATCATAACTGTTTTTCTTCTTAGACTTTCATAATGTGACTTCAATTGTTAATGCTCTCTTGAAACTTCACTTTGGAGTTCACCTGATTCCATGGCCCCATCTCAGTCCAAAACTTTGCTTGATCTTTACATGGCTTTTTCCCCCTTTTAATCAACTTTTCCTTCTTTCCTTTATTGGTTTCCATTACGATCCTCCAGAATTTGACTAAATTACTGATCTTAAACTCTCTTCATAAAACTTTTGCCGAATCTTCTGCTTTGGAATATCTTCTCCAGTTAAAGCCTCCCCTTCCTTCAATCTTCCCTTCATAGCTTGCCAAGCATTCCAGTTTGCAATAATTTTTCTCTTCACTATACTCCCATTTTTATCAGTATCTCTCCTTTAGGTAATTATTTCATGAATATTTTCTGACTATTGACATGGTCAATTTTTTGAGAGTAGGAATATTTTACTTAATATATTTTCTGAGTTATTCCTCAGTCATTTTTGAGTATATCATAGTACATTATGGAAAAGTTTTAAATTAATTTTTCTGTAAATAAGCATTTTTAATATTTCTGTGAAATCATAGCAATTTTATGGGAGTAGCAGAGCATGTTTTAAGTTTAAGAGTAAAAAAATGAAAAAAATAATAGTCAGCCATATAAATTAAACTCTCATGTCTCTAAATGCAAAATTTCTCTGAAAGAAATGTGTATAATGGCATATCTCAAGGGATGAATGCATTCCAGAAACATCAAAGAATAACACTTTAATTTTTATAGCAATTAATATCCATTTGAAAAAATTAAGCCCTCCAAAATTACTAGTAGGATCACATTTTACAGACACAATATTTTAACATTTCTACATTTTAATAAGACTTTAATAATATGAAAATAAAGCCAGTATAAAAGAGTTTATATTCTCACTAATTCTACATGATTCAGACTCTCACATATAGCAAAAAATCTAAAGGATAAAGGGGATTAAAAGATACAAGTATTTTAATTAAGAGCAAGTATCCAAGCCCCAAAATAATGCAACTAGAATTTGAATTTTAGTATCTCTAAATACTTTAATAGAAGTAAAATATTTCTTTTAGTTAAATATGTCTGATTAACTTTGTCTTGAAATACAGCATTTCTTGAAACAATCTACATTCACAGATTCAAAGATACCAGGCCTCTCCTTGTCTAGTGTTTCAGTGACTGAAAAAGTCCAGTTCGTATTCTATGCCTTCGTTGTAATAAAACACAACGTTCGTTGTTTCAAACCTCAGCTCTTAAATTTCCTTCTACTTCCTTTACTGTTTTGTACATTTTAAATATGTGACAGGCAGCATTGTCTTAGCCTAAATTCCTGTGACTTTTGAATGCAGGTTATTCTCATTGGCTATTGAAGCTATCCTAACTTGGGTTATTTCCTGTTTTACTAAACTACCCTTTTAAAAAGTTTATATTATACATGAAGCTCACTGACAACCTTCACTGTAAATATCGTAGAAGTAAATTCCACGTGCTATCATTTTATATAGCAGTTTCAAATTCTACAAAATAATCTCAGTTTTCTATGATCACTAACTCAGAGCCAAGCTTTTTTTTACAAAGCCTCCTAGGGATACCAATAAAAGCAGACTATGTTTAAAGGGTCTCTCTTAGCTTTTCATCAAGTTGCCTCTTGACTGGAAATCATGAAGACTGGTCTCCCTCCAAGTCTTTCTCATTTTTTTTGTTGTACATTTATATGAACTCTGCTTCTCAGTTTTATTATCCAGTTCATATTTACAGGGCATTTATAAAAGTAGATTTGCTTAATAACTAACTAAAACAAAATATTTGGCAGTCAATCAAATTAATTCAGTGTGCTCACATTTCTGACTAGAAACTCATATATTTCTGAATCATTTACCTTTCTTTCAGTGTTTTTCCATTGATTTGTCGTTCATTTGTTGTATATGCGTTTGGTGGGGGAGAGGGCTGTGCTGTGCCTTCCTTTCAGCACATAAGCTTCTCTAGTTGTGGCACGTGGGCTTGGTTGCTCTGGGGCATGAAGGGCCTTAGTTTCCCAACTAAGGATTGAACCTGAGTGCCCCGCATTGGAAGGTGGATTTTTAACCACTGGACCACCAGGGAAGTCCCTGTTGTGTATACATTGTTCGCAGAACATAATCATACCTTGAAGTTCATCTTATCCTTTCTTACTCCTTTACCAACGTGCCAGTAAATTTCACACAGTATTTGATAAATGAGTGATTGAACAAATGACTTTGTCATTGGGTTGTCTGAAACTACTTAATGATTTCATTCATTCCAGAAATGACAGAGCTATATTGTCTTGAACACTGCTGTATTAAGAACATCCAAAATTCCTAAGAAATTTACAGACTCCAGAATAGTGATGAGCAACATTTTTTGACAAGGAGATTGATTTAGAAATAGATCAAGGAAATATAAAAACTATTTGCAACTATATTTTGTGTATCAGTGTTTTGCTATTCCTGTTCTTAAGCTTTCATTTATTATTTACCTGACACAAATGTTTCTTTTCTTTTTTAACTAAAATTTTGGAATCTATAGAGCTGGCAGCTATAGGAGTGACTATTTTCGATATGCTATTTAAAAGATTCACTGTTTAGTAAAATACCTTTTAAGTTAATGTTTTCATTTTTTTTTGAATTAAAGATATTTTATTATGTAAAAGATATTTATAGTATATTCTTTAAAGGAGATATTTTCCATGGAAATGAAAAAACAGTATATATCTGCTACAGGAAGTATATCTCATTCCAATTTCTTCAAAATGTGCAATTTTCATCAGTAATTTTCTTGGCAATAGTATTAGCAAGAATTTAAATAAAATGTTAAAGAATAAATATAACAGCCAATAGCATCATAGCTGATCATTTAGACAAAAAAAAATTCTTTTTGGCAATGACTTAGAGTAAAAGGTCTATAATTTGAAGTATATCATCAAAATGGGTCAGAAAGGAAAAAGAAAATAACGATAAAGCAAGCTATGGGAAACTAGAAAATATTAAAACCTCAAGAAAACTTTATTAGCATTGTAATTAACACTAACCCAAATTTATTGGGATCTTAATATATGCTAAGTTATCTTGTAAATGTGTCACATGGACTAACTTATTTTGTCTTCAGATAAGTTTATGAGATAGGACAACTGTAGGCTAGCATATAGCTTGAAAAACCTAAGAATCATAGAAACAAGGAAAACTCATACTTTCTCATAAGCTGTTGTCTATGGGCCTCCATCGATTATTCACAAGAAAGATTTGGAGTAAGGGCAAAAAATCTGGTGATGTGTACAGGAGGTCAGAAGCAGCCGTTGGGGGATGGCCATAAAGCCCTTCTTACTTCACCACACCATCTCTAGTAAAAAAGCAAAAGCTTTCTATTTTAGGGTGGGAAGCAGCAAGTCCTTCCACTTGAACTTCTCAGCTCCCAGGCAAAAATGCTCTGCTTCTGGGGAAGAGGAAAAAGGAAAACTCATGCACCATTCAAGTAGAGTAGGAAACCCTCTTAGCCACAGGACATAGAAAAATTCGTTGCTTCTAGAGAGGGGGAAAAAAACTGTTCCAGGGAGAGGGGGAGAAAACTATATTAAGCCCAGGATGTTGCCTGATATGAGGAGGTCTTCTACCCAATACCAACAATAGACTCATTGACCTGAAACAGACTGCTAGATATTTTTCCAGCAAAGATGGGTTTATCCAGGATCAACAGGGAATTACAATTCGAGGTCTGTAACCATGTGAGCCGCATGTAATTAGCTATGTGCCAAGGGAAGGAAGGTATGTTTATAGAGGGGGAAAGGAAGTTGGGAGGGTTTATAGTAAACAAAGTATTCAAGGCTTTTCATTGCCAGGTGGGAAGTCTCTTCCTTTTGAGTTCCACCATTGTCACAGGGCATGAGAGCTCCCCCTTCTGGTCTTCGAATTCTATCTAATTGAAGTTTCTGTTTATTAATTTTTTACAGACATGAGGTAGGGTTTGGATTTTACAGGCTGGATGTACAGGAATTCAAAGCAAGCCTCACATTCAAAGTTCAGATACAGATGGCTGGAGATGTACCAGGCATATGACACACATTCAACAAAGCTGCCTTGGTCTAGCGCACCTTTTAGGAACGAGACATTGCTTTAAAATAATAGGGAGATTTTATCTGTCTTTTAAAATTCTTTTACAAGATACCCTGGAAATTCCTAAGCACCTTAAAAAAGAAAACCACTGTTTGGGGAGGCAGATGTATCAGCAGGTGAGTGCACTATAGATTGTTGTTAGAGCTAAAGAAGTAGAGAAATACCATTGGGGAGTTTACATGATGGAGTGGGTGCTTGCTCTGTCATGTGGCACATTAAAATCGCCTAGAGGGCTTTTATATATATATATATATATATATATATATATATATAATAAAATAATAATAGGGAGATTTTAAAGTTGAAAACTAACCCAGTATTGCCACATTTTGCTTCTAAGTTTTCATAAATGTTGAATCATATTTTCAAAGCTAGATAAAGACCAAAGATGGTGTTTGCTAACCAGGGGCTATAAAATTAAATAATATTTAAAAATATGATACTTATTTCAAATGGAATGTGTTTATATACATTATGTTATCTGATACTCAAAGATGTCCTCACTGGGAAAAGTGGTTTAGGAAAAAGAGAAAAAAAAAAAATATATATATATATATGCGGGTAGTGACTCAGGAGATAGGGATTTCAGACTTGGTCCATACTAATTAGCACTATCCAATGTCAGTCTATATTGCTTTGAGATTTTATTTCTGTAACTATAAAATTAAAAGTTTAAACAAGCTTAAACAAGTTAAACAAGTGGATCTCAAACTTTTGCATAGACAAGATCCACCTGGAATAATTATAAAAATACAGATTCCAAGGCTTTCTTACATCAGAGATTTTTTGTCAGTAAGTCCTGCTGTTGCCCAAGTAATTTGACACAGGAGGTCTTAAGTATAGACTTGGAAAAAGATGCCTAAACTCAATGATTCCTAATACACTTTTGGGTCCCAACAGTCTATGAGTCTAAGTAAGTGGCACATATATTAATGTCATTACTTTATAGATAAAGTTAAGTAACCAGGTTAAATAATCAGGTTAGGGGTCAAACTAATGTCTTCATATTCCTAGCTCAGTGTTTTGCTCTTAAATTGTTTACAGGTCATGACAGACACTGGCCAGATACTGTGTTTCACTTTTCCTCCTAAGCATACAGAGACACTAGATTTCCTAGTCAGCCATATGACTGAAGTTTAACCAATAGAATCTGTGAACAGAAGTGATGAACTACAATTCATTCCTGACCATAAAAGCATCCCCTACAGAGCCCTCCAGACTCTTCCCACTAGAGAATGACTAGAGTGTCTGTGAGGACCTGGAAGACATAGAGTCATGATACGGAATGAGCTTTGGCCCCTGAATAACTGCCTGGTGTTCAGTCTTCACCACCTTCATTCCCTACCAGATCTGCAGTGGAGGGTGATGAGAGCAAGAATAAACTTGTACTGTTTGAAACCACTGGGAAATTAGGTCGCTCTTTAGCAATTATTCTATCAGCTGTGTAACCCTACCGCATTACACCTCCGTACAGATACAAGAGGACAACAGCTGCCGACTTTGAGATATTAACCTGCTTCTCTTTCAATCCCTTTTAATTTTTCTTCTGTCTTTCTTCCCACTTCTTCTTTACTTTCCACAATGTGCATGGCCTCAGGATTAGAGGGTGGTATGAGCCGAGCAATAAAGCAAATTAGCTTATGAGTCTGTTTTGTTTTACTTACAAAGCTTAAGGTCAAAACGAGGAGAGAGTTCATGAATATAGGCAAACCATTTTAACCAAAACTGGAAGGAAAAAGGCTCTGCCCCAAATTAGAAAGGACTGGCCTGGGCTCTAACAAAAGCGATGCAAGCTATGGCAGAATTATTTTTCCTGCTCTTATCCTTCACCCTTTCCATGAGCTTTCGTTGACTGGGAACTGCCAAGGCCCACATCTCTGTACCTGGAGGCTTCTTTCTTCAGAACAGAAAACCTTATGAAGAAATCAGACAAGGGACACACCCTGCCCTAGGAACCCTAGAGAATCTTTGGTTTATTGGTCTATTTCCTTTTACCTCGTGAACATTTTACAGAATCCTGCAGGAAGCTATGTACAAATACCCCACATCCCTATCTCTTCTGGGGAATAATTTTTTTGTCAGCATTTTCATGTAGGATGAAACTCCAACCTTTCACTGGCTTAATAATATGTAGACTCTAGGAACAGAAGGAAATCAAATCCTGTTTCTTGGAAGAAACCAACAAAGATGGTGCAAGAATTTCATGGTATATCTAAAGAAGCAGAATCATAGAGAAATTCAAAAGCCATCCATGCCCAAAGTTTGGCATCAAAGTTGCAGAAAGTTGAAAAATGTGAAGGGAGTTGCTCAACTTGATGACTCAGTAACTTTATATATGCACAGAATATATTGTGTGTGCACACTCAGTCGTGTCTGATTCTTGGTGATCCCATGGACTCTAACCTGCCAGGCGTCTCTGTCCATGGAATTTTCCAGGCAAGAATACTGGAATGGGTTGCATATAGGCACATACTATCAAACAACACTTGGACATAGTGTAAATTAGGGACTGTGAAAGAAAAATCCTACCTATGATTATGATATCAGTAAACAAAGGATGTTGCAATCATCAAGCCACTACTATTGCCCCCAGTGGTAAGCCCTGAGGGAATTCAGGATGGAGACAAAAAGGCTGCCTGCTGCCAAGACTTTAGCCACTGTAGCCACTCCCAACAGTGTACCCCGAGGGGACCCAGGATGGGAGAGAACAGGATACTGGCCCTGGGTAGCTAAGGTGCATATCCAAGGAATGATTTCAATGAGTCTAGTCTCTAGCATCTTCCCATACACAGACAAGTGCTTAGTCACAGATGTAAAAAACAAATTTATGGTTGAAAGTGAAATTGCTCAGTCGTGTCCGACTCTTTGCCACCCCATGGCCTGTAGCCTACCAGGCTCCTCCATCCATGGGATTTTCCAGGCAAGAATACTGGAGTGGGTTGCCATTTCCTTCTCCAGGAGATCTTCCCAACCCATGGATTGAACCCGGGTCTCCCGCATTGTAGGCAGATGCTTTACCATCTGAGCCACTAGGGAAGTTCAAATTTATGGTTACCTGCCGGGAAAAGCGTGTGTGTCTAGGTGTGTGCATGCCTGCATGCCTGTTCAGTCACTTCAGTTGTGTCTGACTCTTTGCAACCCTATAGACTGTAACCCACCAGGTTCCTCCATCCATGGGATTCTCCAGGCAAGCATACTGGTGTGGATTGTTGTGCCCCCTTCCAGGGGATCTTCCCAACCAGGGATCAAACCCAGGTTTCCTGCATTGCAGGTGGATTCCTTACACTGAGCCACCAGGGCAGCCCATGTTTTGGAGGGAGGCAGGTAGATTGGGAGATTGGAATTGACATATGCACACTGCTATATTTAAAATAAACAACTCATAAGGATCTACTGTATAGCACAAGAAATTGTTTCAATACTCTGTATGATCTACATGGGAAAAGATTCTAAAAGAGTGAATATATGTATATGTGTAACTGATATACTTTGCTGTACCTCAGAAATGAATCTCTGTCTCTCTGCATTCATGCTCAGTTCAGTTCAGTTCAGTCACTCAGTCGTGTCCAACTCTTTGTGACCACATGAATTGCAGCACCTCCCTGTCCATCACCAATTCCCAGAGTTCACCCAAACCCACGTCCATCAAGTCGGTGATGCCATCCAGCCATCTCATTCTCTGTCGTCCCCTTCTCCTCCTGCCCACAATCCCTCCCAGCATCAGAGTCTTTTCCAATGAGTCAACTCTTCACATGAGGTGGCCAAAGTACTGGAATTTCAGCTTTAGCATCATTCTTTCCAAAGAACACCCAGGACTGATCTCCTTTAGAATGGACTGGTTTGGATCTCCTTGCAGTCCAAGGGACTCTCAAGAGTCTTCTCCAACACCACACTTCAAAAGCATCAATTCTTTGGCGCTCAGCTTTCTTCATAGTCCAACTCTCACATCCATACATGACTACTGGAAAAACCATGGCCTTGACTAGACAGACCTTTGTTGGCAAAGTAATGTCTCTGCTTTTCAATATGCTGTCTAGGTTGGTCATAACTTTCCTTCCAAGGAGTAAGCGTCTTTTAACTTCATGGCTGCAATCACCATCTGCAGTGATTTTGGAGCCCCAAAAGATTAAGTCTGACACTGTTTCCACTGTTTGCCCATCTATTTGCCATGAAGTGATGGGACCAAATGCCATGATCTTTATTTTCTGAATGTTGAGCTTTAAGCTAACTTTTTCACTCTCCTCTTTCACTTTCATCAAGAGGCTCTTTAGTTCCTCTTCACTTTCTGCCATAAGGATTATGTTATCTGCATATCTGAGGTTATTGATATTTCTCCTGCTCAGTCATGTCCAAATCTTTACAACCCCATGGACTATAGCCTGCTAGGCTCCTCTGTCCATGGAATTTACCAGGCCAGAATATTGGAGTGTGTCGACATTTCCTACTCCATGGGATCTTCCTGACTCAGGGACAGAACCCATGTTTCTTGTGTCTCCTGCATTGGCAGGTAGATTGTTTACCACTGAGCCACCTGGGAATTGCAACATTGTAAATCAACTATACTCTAATAAAATTTTTTATTTATCTATTTTTTTTTAAATGCTAAATTCATTAACTTGAGATGTCTGGTTTTCTTCAATTAATGTTACTCTTTTGATGTCCCAGCTGCCTGGTCTTTGTTGCAAAAACCTCTTTATATCCTGGCTCCTCCCTTACCCCTCAGAGCAGTCCCTCAGAGTGATCTGAGAGTCCGTCTCCAGGACTTGAAGTTCTCAGAAAATCTGATGAACGAAACATAACTTTCAACTTGTAGATTTTGCATTTTTTTTCAGCCAACAGGATCATCTATGTCACAATCTAAAGTGGGGTAAGAATGGAAAGTATTAGAAAAAACTGATTAAATCCTGCTAGTTCACTGGCTGGGGGCTCAAAGATCAAGATCAAATTTTATAAGAAAAGTTATATATTATTAAAGAAAGTTATATTTCTTCCACCTGAGTTTGAAAATTAAGATTCAGACCTTTCATGATACTGTGGTATGTTGGATTATAATTTTCTATTATTCACTCCTACCTTCTTCTATAGAACTTTCCATGCATTTTATGGGAAAAGTGTTAATCTTTGCCTTTGTGATCTGAGTCTTTGATCAATGACATATTTTTGAGCAATAGAATTTGAATAGGTCTGCCAAATATCATATTTGAGCAAAATATTTAAGAGAAATTGTGTGTTTCCACTTAGGAGCTATTCTACCAGCTTGTGTTCCAGAATGAGGAGACATGGAGAACTCAGACCAGCTGACTCGAAACATATAGTAATGTAAATGAGAATAAATGGTTGATGCTTAAGCCACTGAAATGAAGGAGAAGCATATTGGCACAGCAAAGGTGACTAGTACATGCTGTTGTTTTTGTTGTTCAGTCACTAAGTTGTATCTAATTCTGTGACCCCATGGACTGCAGCACTCCAGACTTCGCTGTCCTTCACTGTCTCCCAGAGTTTGCTCAAATTCATTTCCACTGAGTTGGTGATACTATCTAACCATCTCATCCTCTGCTGCCCTCTTCTCCTTTTGCCTTCAGTCTTTCCCAGAATCAGGGTCTTTTGCAATGAGTTGGCTCCTTTCATCAGATGGCCAAAGCTTCAGCATCAGTCCTTTCAATGAATATTCAGGGTTGATTTCAGACGGTAAGGAATCCGCCTGCAGTGCGGAAGACCTGGGTTTGATCCCTGGGTCAGGAAGAACCTCTGGAGAAGGGAATCACTACCCACTCCAATATTCTTGCCTGGAGAATTCCATGGACAGAGGAACCTTTCAGGCTACAGTCTCTGGAGTCACAAAGAGTCTGACATGACTGAGCAACTGATGAATACACATACTAAGGGAGAAAATCAGATGAACAGAATTGAAAAACTGTTGCAGCAAAAATTCCAGTTTATTGTTCAGTGTGATTGATATTACATATCCAAAGTCTATCAGTGACTATATTTCCTCTCTGAAATTCACAAAGCAGTTCCACTAACACCACAATGGACTATGTCAATATGTGAGGGTGGGGAAGAAGGAATGCAAAAACTAACACTATTTTAAAGCTTTCTGTGAAGAAGTTTTGATCTCATTATCATGAAATGTTGGAAGGCATTCTCTTTTTTAATGATTGTAAAATTTAAAATGTAAGTTGGAAATTCACATGAATGCCTAGAACTATGAGTCACTGAAAAATCCTGGAAATGCTGTTAAAATAGTTCTAAACGCCTCCTTCCAGCTAAGCTTTTCTCAAAGCATCCTAAATCTTTGGATTATGAGGTGTAGATGGAGACAGAGAGGAGACTGTCAAGTTCTTATTTGACATTTGTGAATCTTCATAAGCAATCTTTACCCCTATTTCTAGGATGATTTCTTTCACATTCACTTTAAAAATTAAAACAATTTTCAGAACATGGATGAAAAGAATAAGTACTCAAATCTATAAAGAGGAACATATATTCTTTTATGCCATGAGGATATTATTTAGTGTTGGGTTTAGGCAATAATTTGCTAAGTGATACTGTCATGGCTTAAAAGAGAAGCAATCACTTTTCATTTTCTTCATGTGAATTGTTTGTACTCTGGTTTAAGTGTGTGAATTTTTTTTCCAGTTTCTAGATATGACATGAAGTGTTTAGCTTTGTATATTTTCTATATGTTTTCTTGAATTACTGGCACACACAATTTTAATTTATAGCCTTAACCAATTTCCTGCTACACATTCTGCTTCAGAAAAGTTTCAATAAAAGATAGAAATATTCAATAACTTGTTTAATGCATTTTAAAGATAATCACTGAGGTTTTCTCATTAAGTTTCATACTCTCACCTCCAAATCTGCCAACCTCATACTCTATATTCCCCACTAAAACAAAAAGTAAAATATCCATACTTAACTAGAACCAATCCCTCTCTGACCTATATCCCAGGTCTTCTTGATATTTCAAGGATCCTTTTCTGGTGGTTATTATTCTGAAGTCCTTAATTTCCCCCCTTTCACCTAGATCTTTTCATAAACAAACAACACAGACATGGGCTCAATGATGGGACATGCTACCTCTGAGTATGACACAGGCTGCTAGCTGGTCACCAAACCTATTTTGTCTTCTTCTTGGTACACAATGAGCCTACATGTCCCAGCTGCAATTACACATAAGAGTAATCATGCTACTAACTTGTAGTCAGTAAAATATAAGCAGAAGTTTTGTCCCACCAAGCTTCATTCCACAAAAACTGCTACGTGTCATCCTCCATGATGTTTACCTCCCCAAATGGTTATAGGCAAAGTGATGTTGGCAGTTCTAGTTTAAAAATAAAAATTCTACTAGAGCCTTTGAATTCCTCCTAAGAGAAGATCTGCTCACCAATCAGGAATAACTAATTCAGACTTTACATGAGCAGTAAAGAAATTAACATGGAGTTAAGTCACTGAGATTTGGGGTTAATCTAATAGAGAAACTAGCATTATCTCTACTGACCTAAGTATCAAGAGTAGAAACAGGGGGACCAGTTAGGAGGCTATTGTGATACTTCATTGTTCTACTGTTTTGGTTTTTTTTTTTAAACAAACTCCTCAAAAGAATGATCAGTCTTTCTCATGTCAACTCTAAAACTTCTCTTGATTTCCAGAGTACTAAATCTATCACTGATTCTTGATCTTAATTTTACTCTACCATCATTAACTTTAGAGTCAGTCATTTTCTATGTACAAATGTCCATTTTAAATTGCTTTCTGCAATGAAAATAATAAAATACTTATGAATATATCTACCTAAAGAAACAAAAGACCTATATATAGAAAACTATAAAACACTGGTGAAAGAAATCAAAGAGGACACAAATAGATGGAGAAATATACCATGTTCATGGATTGGAAGAATCAATATAGTGAAAATGAGTATACTACCCAAAGCAATCTATAGATTCAATGCAATCCCTATCAAGCTACCAACAGTATTTTTTGCAGAACTAGAACAAATAATTTCACAATTTGTATGGAAATACAAAAAATCTCAAATAGCCAAAGCAATCTTGAGAAAGAAGAATGGAACTGGAGGAATCAACCTGCCTGACTTCAGGCTCTACTACAAAGCCACAGTCATCAAGACAGTATGGTACTGGCACAAAGACAGAAATATAGATCAATGGAACAAAATAGAAAGCCCAGAGATAAATCCATGCACATATGGACACCTTATCTTCCACAAAGTAGGCAAGAATATACAATGGAGAAAAGACAATCTCTTTAACAAGTGATGCTGGGAAAACTGGTGAATGACTTGTAAAAAAATGAAACTAGAACACTTTCTAACACCATTCACAAAAATAAACTCAAAATGGATTAAAGATCTAAATGTAAGACCAGAAACTATAAAACTCCTAGAGGAGAACATTGGCAAAACACTCTCTGACATAAATCACAGCAGGATCCTCTATAACCCACCTCCCAGAATATTGGAAGTAAAAGCAAAAATAAACAAATGGGATCTAATTAAAATTAAAAGCTTCTGCACAACAAAGGAAACTATAAGCAAGGTGAAAATACAGTCTTCAGAATGGGAGAAAATAATAGCAAATGAAGCAACTGACAAACAACTAATCTCAAAAATATACAAGCAACTCCTGCAGCTCAATTCCAGAAAAATAAACGACCCAATCAAAAAATGGACCAAAGAACTAAACAGATATTCCTCCAAAGAAGACATACAGATGGCTAACAAACACATGAAAAGATGCTCAGCACCACTCATTATTAGAGAAATGCAAATCAAAACCACAATGAGGTACCATTTCATGCCAGTCAGAATGGCTGTGATCTAAAAGTCTACAATCAGTAAATGCTGGAGAGGGTGTAGAGAAAAGGGAACCCTCTTACACTGTTGGTGGGAATGCAAACTGGTACAGCCACTATGGAGAACAGTGTGGAGATTCCTTAAAAAACTGGAAATAGAACTGTCATATGACCCAGCAATTTCAGTACTGGGCATACACACCGAGGAACCCAGAATTGAAAGAGACACGTGTACCCCTATGTTCATTGCAGCACTGTTTATAATAACCAGGACATGGAAGCAATCTAAATGTCCATCAGCAGACAAATGGATGAGAAAGCTGTGGTACCTATACACAATGGAATATTACTCAGCCATTAAAAAGAATACATTTGAATCAGTTTTAATGAGGTGGATGAAACTGGAGCCTATTATACAGAGAGAAGTAAGCCAGAAAGAAAAACACCAGTACAGTATTCTAACGCATATATATGGAATTTAGGGAGATGGTAATGTTGACCTTGTATGCGAGACAGAAAAAGAGACACAGATGTATAGAACAGTCTTTTGGACTCTGTGGGAGAGGACGAGGGTGGGATGGTTTGGGAGAATGGCATTGAAACTTATATTATCATATGTGAAACAGATTGCGAGTCCAGGTTTGATGCATGATACAGGGTGCTCAGGGCTGGTGCACTGGGATGACCCAGAGGGATGGGATTGGGAGGAAGGTCGGAGGGGGGGTTCAAGATGGGGAACATATGTACACCCGTGGTGGATTCATGTCAATGTATGGCAAAACCAATACAATATTGTAAAGTAATTAGTCTCCAAATAAATTAATTAATTAAAAAATGATAATAAATTGCTTACTCTTTATCACTGTCTCTTACTTGGCAAATCCAACCATCCCAAACATTACTACAGGATATTCTGTATCTTCCTGACTTGTACATGCTTCAGTGATGTGGAGCTCAATTCATGGACCTCTTCTCTCCTCTCTCAATCCTAACTATTCCATATAAACACCATATATTTGATTAGTATCTCCAAAATTACAACTCCTGGTTATACCTCTACCTGGCATTCTGTACCAATATCTACTGGCCCACTAGGAAATTTGCAGTGTGTTTCATAGACATCTCAAGCTTAACACATGTAAAACCAAACTCTTGACTTTGCTCTAACCTCTCATCTCTAACTATCCCTAATGATCTTCATCTCAGTAAACAGTAATTCCATTCTTTAGTTACCCATATCAAATAGTTCTCTGATTTACCCATACCCCATATATAATTTTGGAGAAGACAATGGCAACCCACTCCAGTACTCTTGCCTGGAAAATCCCATGGATGGAGGAGCCTGGTAGGCTGTCATCTATGGGGTCGCACAGAGTCGAACACGACTGAAGTAACTTAGCAGCAGCAGCAGCATATATAATTTACTAGAAAATTCTATTATCTTTACTCTCAAAATGTATCTTGAATGCATGTCTTCCCTGAGAGAGTCATTTCCTTGGCAGTTTGACAAGAAGTCTAGGGGTCCCCAAGGAGAAAGGGGTCTGGAATTCTCAAGGAGAAGAAAGGACAAACTTTTCTTTCCTCTACATTCCTTAGGATTATATATCCTGCCTGAGGACAGTCTCTGGATTAAACCTTCTGGCTACTTCTGTTATCTTAAAATGTAAATTATGGAAGTAGGTCTGGCGAGGTCTTTACAACCTCCAGACATTCTTTGGATTCATTGGAGAGTATATAACACCATTGCTAACACTAGCAAGTGGTATTCTTTCTACCCCTTTCTGATGTCTATGTCAGAAGCTTTCTCTATCTCCTCTATACTTTAATAAAACTTTATTACACAAAATCTCTGAGCGATCAAGCCTCATCTCTGGCCCCAGATTGAATTCTTCTCCTCCGGAGGCCAAGAATCCTGGCATCTTTGGGTGATTCAGCAACAACTTTTTATTCCCCAAACTTTCATCACTGCTATCTCTTTTTCTGGTTATATTCACTAATTCATCATATTTTTTTATGATTCCACATATAAATGATAACATGGTATTTGTCATTCTCTGTATGACTTATTTAATTAAGTGCAGTACCCTCTAAGTCCATCCATGTTGTTACAAAAAGGTAAAATCTTATTCTTTTTTATGGCTGAGTAGTATTCCATTGTATATCCATCTATCTACATATCTACCTAGATGGATAGATATACACCACATCTTCTTTATCCTTTCATTTGTTGATAGACATTTAGGTTGCTTCCATATCTTGGCTATTTTAAATAATGTTGCTATCAATATTGGGATGCATGTATCTTTTCAAAATAGTGTTCTCATTTTCTTCAGTTATCTATCCAAGAGTGGAATTGCTGGATTAAATGGTACTTTCGTTTTTAGTTTTTGACATCCACACTGTTTTCCACAGCAGCTACACTAATTTACATTCCCACCGACAGTATACAGGGTTCCCTTTTCTCCACACCAACAACTGTTATTTCTGGTCTTTTGGGTGATAGCCATTCTGATAGATGTAAGGTGATTTCTCATTGTGGTTTTGATTTGCATTTCTATGATCACATTTCTATGCTATCTTCATTCAAATCATCGTTATCTCTTTCCTGTATTGTTTGTTGTTGTTTAGCCACTAAGTCCTGTCTGCTGCTGCTGCTATTGCTGCTAAGTCGCTTCAGTCATGTCCGATTCTGTGAGACCCCAGAGATGGCAGCCCTCCAGGCTCCTCTGTTCCTGGGATTCTCCAGGCAAGAACACTGGAGTGGGTTGCCATTTCCTTCTCCAATGCATGAAAGTGAAAAGTGAAAGAGAACTCGCTCAGTCGTTTCTGACTCTTCACGACCCCATGGACTATAGCCTACCAGGCTCCTCCATCCATGGGATTTTCCAGGCAAGAGTACTGGAGTGGATTGCTATTGCCTTCTCCGGTCTACTCTTCTGCAACTCCATGTACTATAGCCTGATGGTCTCTACTCTTGGGATTTTCCAGGCAAGGATACTGGAGTAGGTTGCCATTTCTTACTACAGAGGATCTTTCCAACCCAGGGATCAAACCCACATCTCCTGCACTGACATGCAGATTCTTTACCACTGAGCCTCCAGGGAAGCCCTGTGTTATTTACTAGCCACAAATTGCCTCCCTTGCTTTCACTCATGACTTCCTAGAATCTGTTCTCAAAATAGTAATAATGGTGATACTTTTGCAACACAATTAAAATCATTTGTTCAAATCCTCCAACTGGTTTCCATCCCCTTCAGAAGATAATTCTGAGTTTTTGTCAGAGTCTACAAAGTCTACATAAATATTAACTTTTGGATGCATCTGAAAGTGCAGTTGTTTTTACCCAGCCCTGGCCTCCAGACACATTGGCTCCCCGATAATGTCCAAACACACCAGGAACTTGTTCGCTTTGCCTGCTCTCTCCCTGCTATCCACATGGTTCATCTCTACATTTTATTTGGACCTCTGCTCCAATGGCTCCTTTTCTAAGCATCCTCCTCTGACTCACAGTGTTCCTCCCTCAACTACCACTCCCCATCTTCTTGACCTTCATTATTTCTGCTTAAGAGTTTATTACTACTTGACTTATAATGTATTTTCTTGTTTATTATTTGTGTCTTCTTCCTCTGGAATATAAGCTTCTTAGATCTGAGATTAAGTCTCCTTTTATTTTAGTGTTGTGTATCCACAGAACCTTTTTAGCATCATGACTCAATGGACATGATCTTGGGCAAAATCTGGAAGATAGTGAGGGAAAGACATGCCTGGCGTGCTGCAGTGGATGGGGTCACAAAGAGTTAGACAGGACTTAGCAACTGAATGACAACAAAATCCAGAGAAACTAGGACAGTTCAGTTCAGTTCAGTCGCTCAGTCGTGTCCGACTCTTTGCGACCCCATGAATCGCAGAATGCCAGGCCTCTCTGTCCATTACCATCTCCCGGAGTTCACTCAAACTCATGTCTATCAAGTCAGTGATGCCATCCAGCCATCTCATCCTCTGTCGTCCCCTTTTCCTCCTGTCCCCAATCCCTCCCAGCATCAGAGTCTTTTCCAATGAGTCAACTCTTCGCATGAGGTGGCCAAAGTACTGGAGTTTCAGCTTTAGCATCATTCCTTCCAAAGAAATCCCAGGGCTGATCTCCTTTAGAATGGACTGGTTGGATTTCCTTGGAGTCCAAGGGACTCTCTGGCATATTGTAGGTGTTCAATAAATACTTGTTAAATGGACAAAAAAAGTGGAATGTATTGGATGATAAGAAAGAACAAATCAAAATGCACTAAGTAATACCAATAAACCTCTGATTTCATAAAGGAAAAAAAGCCATCTATATCTTATTTTCCATTATTCCTATGGACTCCCAGATATTACTATATGTTCATTAGATGTCTACTGTATGGCAGAAAGTGAAGAGGAACTAAAAAGCCTCTTGATGAAAGTGAAAGAGGAGAGTGAAAAAGTTGGCTTAAAGCTCAACATTCAGAAAATGAAGATCATGGCATCTGGTCCCATCACTTCATGGGAAATAGATGGGGAAACAGTGGAAACAGTTTCAGACTTTATTTTGGGGATCTCCAAAATCACCGCAGATGGTGATTGCAGCCATGAAATTAAAAGACGCTTACTCCTTGGAAGGAAAGTTATGACCAACGTAGACAGCATATTCAAAAGCAGAGATATTACCTTGCCAACAAAGGTCCATCTAGTCAGAGCTATGGTTTTTCCAGTGGTCATGTATGGATATGAAAGTTGGACTATGTAGAAAGCTGAGTGCCAAAGAATTAATGCTTTTGATCTGTGGTGTTGGAGAAGACTCTTGAGAGTCCCTTGGACTGCAAGGAGATCCAACCAGTCCATCCTAAAGGAGATCAGCCCTGGGTGTTCATTGGAAGGACTAATGCTGAAGCTGAAACTCCAATACTTTGGCTACCTCATGTGAAGAGTTGACTCATTTGAAAAGACCCTGATGCTGGGAGGGATTGGGGGCAGGAGGCGAAGGGGATGACAGAGGATAAGATGACTGGATGGCATCACTGACTCGATGGACATGAGTTTCAGTGAACTCGGGAGTTGGTGATGGACAGGATGGCCTGGCGTGCTGCGATTCATGTGGTCACAAAGAGTCGGACACGACTGAGCGACTGAACTGAACTGAACTGATGTGACAGACTCAGCTCTAGGTCTTAGGGATTAGACAATGAAAAACTTCACAAAATTCCTAACCTCAAGCAATTTATACTATAAGATCTCCTTATAAAGTTAAATTTTATTTTCTTGTTTTCTAATTTCAGAATGTACATGTTACTTTGCAGTGAGAACTTATTTTTTATGATAAGAAAAGATAAATAATGAAAATATTTTAAAGTATAAATAAGTAAATATCCAAATGTTCAGACACAGTCATAATTCAATCCAGACTAAATATATACGACTTTCACATTTCTGCCGTTGGAAAAATCCTCACTTTGGCTATTCTCCCTCAATGTGAGTCTTGATTTAAGTGGTTTTGTCCAAATTTATTTTATATTGTTCTGTTTTGTGTAGCCATTAAAAAATATTTTCTGGAATTAAGATATAAATAAAACATAAATTAAATTATACAAAACAGAATAGTTACACTTTAACACATACCAAGACTTACTGCAATGCCCTCACTAAATCTTCTGGGAAATTTTCCATTCAGGCACAAACAAGCCAAATACAGTATAATCTTATAATATCTTTTATTTTATGACTTCCATAAATGATCCTTGAACCAGGTAAGCAATGCGTGGGAATTAATAAAAAAATCTTCCTTTACATCTTTTTCTGCCAGCCTGAAGAATATTATCAGGGTTCTTCCTACAGGCACCTTCTGTGCAGTCTCCCTAGCCCATTTCTCCATGCCCACCTCAATTACCACTGATATTCTGATGACTTCAAATGTGTGACTCTGACCAAGACTCCCACTTTGGAACCCTAGACTCACATATCTCACTGGAGATCTCACAGACACCTCCAATTAGATGATGCTAATACTGATTTTGTCTGCTCTTCCCCAGCCCAGCTCATTTTCTTCCTGGTTTCCCTGTTCCAAAAAATAGGATGCTGCCATCCACTCATTTGTCCAAGCCTGGAATGCAAATGTTTCCTAAACTACACACTCCCCAGTCACCCTATCCCTTCCTGATTATGTCTACCTTCCATATATGTCTCATGAGTGTCTATTTCTTTCCATTCTTTCTACTGCCTTAGTTTAGCCTCCCTTCACCATGCACCTGAATTTATGTGACAGCTTTTAAACTAGTTTTATTCTCTGCATCTTCTCTTCAGTCCAGACTGTGTGCATACTAAGAATGTCATTCCCAGCATGTAAATCTCACCTACTTAAAGATCAGTCCTGGTACCCATTATTCTCAGTATGCTGTTCAAATTCTTTAACATACCTTACAAGGCCCACATTATATTGCTTTGCTTATCTCATCAGCCCTATTTTTCACAATATACTTCTCCTTCACCTCAATCCTCTTCTTACTTCAATAATTTATTCTAGAACCACATCATCAAACCACAATCATATTGTGGTTCTTACCTAAACATACCATGCATCTTTCATCTCTGGACTTTCATACATGCTGTTCTTTCTTTCTGGCATGCTGTTCTCCATATCTCATGATACATTAGCTTATATACCACCTACTCTTTAACTTATATGCCACCTATTTTGCAGAGAATTCCCTTTCTCTCTGAAATATAGTTAGGTATTCCTTCTAAACAAGAAGTATCTTTGCCCTTCACACTTTTATAATGGAATTCCCTTCTTTGTGGGATCATAAATTGTAATTGAGTACACTGTTCTTGGAGGTATTTGTGGGATGTTGCATAATAAATATTTATTGGAATTAATGAATAAATAAATAAATGAATGAATGGGAAATAGAAAAAGTGATGTGGGGCACTTGTGAAAGACCTGGAATCTTATACAGACAGGAGGGAAAAGGATATAATTTTGTGTTGAGAGGGCAAGATCACCTCTGGAGAAACTTTTGAATTGACTGAAAGATTGATGACAATCACCTCTGGAATGATTTCTAAAAAGTGATCCCTAACTCATGGGAAAGATTTAAAGTTAAAAATAAAGAGACAGAGAGAAATTCAAAGCATTTTCAGATGAGACTATAAAAATATGGAGAAATCAAATGTGACATGTTGGCAGGTTTAGGAGAGCAAAAACTTACTAGTAAATCATCAAAGGAAGATTATAAAGTGAAAAATCTACATCTCAATCTATACACCTTTATTCTGATTTAGAGACTATCAAAATATATAGTATATCAAAAAACAAATTTTAGAAACATTAGTTATTTGGAAATTAAGTTCAACATTTACCGTTCTGAATTTAAAATAGTACAAAGACAATGGAAAAATTACTAAATATTACTGTATTCCATATATGAAAGTTGCTAAGAAAGTAGGTATTGAAAGTTCTTATCACAAGAAAAAAAAATTTTGATGGATGGTAGGCGTTAACTATGGCAACTCACAACCGTATTCCTGCCTGGAGAATCCCATGGACAGAGGAGTCTGGTGGGCTACAGGGTTGCAAAGAGTCAGACATGACTGAAGCAACTGAGCACACGTGCACGGATGTTAACTAAACTTATTTGGTAATCATTTCACAATATATACATATATCAAATCATTATGTTTTACATCTTAATACCATGTTAAATGTCAGTTATATCTCAAAAAAACTGGGAAAAACATTCAAGAAATTTTAAAAATCAATTAAAAATAATAAATATAAAATGCATTTTATCTAAAGGAAATGTCAATATAAAGTTTGAAAGGGAGCATAAGAGATGAAAACAGTAATTTAGTAAAGCTGCCAGTTTATAAAAAATTTAAAAACTCATCACATAATTTTCTAGAGATAATTATCTGGACAATTATGAACTTTATATAGGTAAATGGGAATAAGGAATCAAAGACACACATAAAAATAAACATATTCAGGTATTATCTATCTGATTTCACCTCTCAACCTTCATTATTTGACATGACTTCACTTAATTTGCAATGTAATTTTTTTCTTTTAAATTTTAATATAATAGGGCTGTATATTTTAATGCAGATATTAAATTCTAGCAAACATTTTTAAAATCAGAGTTTGCCTCTTGAGCCTATTTATTTTTTAAATAATATTTGTTATTTTTATAATTACACAGTGAACGTATTTTACTATGGATACACTGGAAGATAATGAAAGAGAACAAGGAATAAACATTTAAACCACCAGTAATACCGCCAACTCCCATTCCTTGTTAGCACTTATACCTAGGCCTTGTATTCAGTAAGAAAGCACCAGGAAAGCAAGCCTGCTTGTTTTGGAGTGGTGTCTAATCTCATTGATCTAAAGTATATTCTTATCCTCCAATATCAAGTTCTATACATTTTATGCATTTTTCTTATTACCATTGCTTGTACCATTTTCAGAAGGAGGTTACCTTATACTTCCATTCCATGAAGATTCTATCTAAGTGAGGAAGATAGAATTTAGTCCATATTCATTTTTAATGCTACTAATATAAAGTAGGGGAGAGATAAAAAGTTCCAAAGGGTAGTGCAGCATAGGATTAGAGGTGTATAGAATTATCAAATTCTCTTATCTTTTAATATGAAAAAAGGAAGTAGTGCTAAAACCACTGAAATGTGTTCAATTGTGTCACAGAAGATATTAAAGTTGAATCTAAGTTTTAACAGATTGAAAGAACCCCCTAAACATCTATCCATTCATTCAGCAGATAGTCAGTTATTGACCACCCACTGTGACCCAGTTACTATCCAATGCAATGAAGAGATGTTATTCTTAACTCAGGGTCAACCTGAAGAAATACCCTAATGATATCACTAGACAGTGAGCTTTTGATGGCGGGTATGTGTCTTAATCTCAACACCTAGTGTAGGGCCAGTTATCAGAACTCTCATTTGAAGAAAATTTGAAGAGCACATTTTCCATAGAAGTCAGTCTCAAGGCTGACATCATTTATTCCTAATAATTGAAGCCAATTATAGAACTAAGGCCTTGTGCTAAGTGCCTATAAATATTATTTCATATAATACTCCTGTAATTTTTAACAGCATGTATAAAACCTCATTTTTATTAATAATAAAGCTATTATTATTTGTGTGAAGATTCGAGCCTATTTCACTTTCTTTAAAATGTGAAAGTTTAAATGACTGGTTCATGGCACATATCCAGTGGCCACAGAGGCAAATTTTGAGAGCCTGTTTGTCAGACTTCAAAGCCCATATTCTTCCCATGATCTCATACTGTCTCTTGATAATCTTCACAATTTGTGAAATATCAGAAACTTTTTAAGACTATAGGCTGTGAGGTCAACCTAACAGGGCTTTTTGTTTGTTTGTTTTGTTTTGTTTTTGACTGCATACATGGCTTCTGGGATCTCAGTTCCCCAGTTAGGGATTGAACCTGGGCCAAGGCAGTGCAAGCATGGAGTGCTAACCACTAGGCATCAGGGGAACTCCCAACTGAACAGGGTTTGAATTCCAGCATCAACACTTGCTGTATACCCTTCACCCATCTATGTAAACTTTAAATCTCAATGTTCTCATGTATAAAATGAAATGATAGTACCTATATCAAATGACTACTGTATTAAATACGGTGATTCATATCAAAGTGCTTGCCATATTAATAATGGTCAATGAGAGTGAACTATTATTATTCATGTGAAGATTCAAGCTTATTTCATTTCCTTTAAATTAACTGCCTAAATATGTATTATACTTTATAGTACATATATAAATATGTATCCTACATATATACATGTATGTGTATATATATATTATATATATATAAAATCTCTAGAGAGTCCAGGCAAAAGTTCTACAGATAAACAATAAACTGACATAGGAGAAATTATTTACTTATAATCTCATAATAAAAAGTGGAGGAGTCAGGATGTAGAGAACTTGTGTCTTTTGTCCCAGAGTTTCTTATACTCTACCATATTGCCTTGCTGCTGCTGCTGCTGCTAAGTTGCTTCAGTCGTGTCTGACTCTGTGCGACCCCATAGACGGCAGCCCACCAGGCTCCCCCGTCCCTGGGATTCTCCAGGCAAGAACACTGGAGTGGGTTGCCATTTCCTTCTCCAATGCATGAAAGTGAAAAGGAAGTCTCTCAGTTGTGTCCAACTTCGCGACCCCATGGACTGCAGCCCACCAGGCTCCTCCGTCCATAGGATTTTCCAGGCAAGAGTACTGGAGTGGGGTGCCATTGCCTTCTCTGACCGTATTGCCTTAACTTGGCATTAAATGAAATAAGACGAAGTATGCATGGAAAAACTTCTCAACTAAATGTCTGAAAATATCACTGAGGAAGGTATATGATCTCTATCTCCAAGATCTCTCTTCACAGTGTGACAAACATGATCAACTTGTGATGGCTTAAGTGTTCAGTGATTGCAGACAATTGGTTGAACCAGATCACTCACTTCCTTTGTGTGTGTGTGTGTGTGTATGTGTTCAGTCCTTCAGTTGTGTCCAGCTCCCTGGGGCCTCATGGACTGTAGCCTGCTAGGCTCCTCTCCATGAAATTTCCAGGCAAGATTCCCTTCTAATTCTGTAAATTTCTGACACTAAGAGAGTACTTTAAAAACAAACAACTGTATACGTTCTTTTAAACTCCTGCTGGTGTGAGCCTTGAAGTCAAACCAGGGAAGTTTAACTTTAAGGCAACTGTACTATCAAGAAGAATGAATGAGGGAGCAGCCCATGTGCTGGCCCGTCTTCACTCCTGCAAATTACCTTCTTGACAAGAGAACTGACATATAGTAAAGGCCCCCTGTTAGGTCAATGGATTTGGAAAAGGAAGCTGCATCATGATTACACAGGAAAAGCCCCGGACCAATAGCAAAAGCAGCCACAGAGGCACATAAATAACAGTTAGTAGCAATGTGAGAGATTCTTTTACTAACTTCAGAGCTTCTAGATAATAAGTTCATGGGCACCAGTTGCCAAAACTCAAGATGTCGATAGGCTAAGTAAAGCTAGCTAAGCTATCTAATTCAGAGAGTACGTCATTAACTTAAGTTTCTGTTAGTAGTTTTACCTTGGCAAGTTTTGTTTTATGTGCTGTTTTTCTCTACAACCTAAATTCACATCTGTTGTCAGACAAAAATCTGCTTCGTGAAAAATTAGTATTTGGTTGCATCTAGTCATGAATCATATACACACTAAGTGCTTCAAGCAGTTTAGCTCATGAGATCAATGGTGACACCCAATATTGCTCAATAATTACATTCCGAGGGATTGGGGGGCACTCTTCACACCATACCTTATATGGACCTCAGAGAGTGGTATGTGTAATTTTTCCCCAAGTCTAGGGGTGGGGAGCATATTTGCCAGAAGCCATTACACTCCCACAAACACAACATTATGTCTAAGGGAAAAGGTTGATATTTTAAAATAGAGAGATTTGAAAAATTTCATGGCACATTTGTGATGTGGAAGCAGTGTCATTTTTTTTTTTTAATTGTAAAGACATTTGACAAATGACTTATCCATGTTTATTCTGATCATTTTGTTAAAGAGTATTTGGGCCTCACTGGTGGTTCAGTTCAGTTCACTTTGGTCGTTCAGTCACGTCTGACTCTTTGCAACCCATGGATTGCAGCTTGCCAGGCTTCCCTGTCTATCACCAACTCCTGGAGTTTACTCAAACTCATGACCACTGAGTTGGTGATGCCATTAAAATATCTCATCCTCTGTCATCCCCTTCTCCTCCCGCCTTCAATCTTGACCAGCATCAGGGTGTTTTCCAATGAGTCAGTTCTTCCCATCAGGTGGCCAAAATATTGGAGTTTCAGCTTCAACATCAGTATTTCCAATGAATATTCAGGACTAATTTCCTTTAGGATGGACTGGTTGGATCTCCTTGCAGTCCAAGGGACTCTCAAGAGTCTTCTCCAACACCACAGTTCAAAAGCATCAGTTCTTTGGTGATCAGCCCTCTTTATAGTCCACCTCTCACTTCCATACATGATTACTGGAAAAACCTAGCTCTGGTTAGATGGACTTTTGTTGGCAAAGTAATGTCTCTGCTTTTTAATATGCTGTCTAGGTTGGTCATAATTTTGCTTCCAAGGAGCAAGTGTCTTTTAATTTCATGGCTGCAATTACCACCTGCAGTGATTTTGGAGCCCCCAAAAATAAAGTCTGACACTGTTTCTACTGTTTCCCCATCTATTTCCCATGAAGTGATGGGACCAGAGGCAATGATCTCAGTTTTCTGAATGTTGAGTTTTAAGCCAACTTTTTCACTCTCCTCTTTCACTTTCATCAAGAGACTCTTCAGTTCTTCTTCACTTTCTGCCATAAGGCTGGTGTCATCTGCATATCTGAGGTTACTGATATTTCTCCCCGCAATCTTGATTCCAGCTTGTGCTTCATCCAGCCCAGCATTTCTTGTGATATACTCTGCATATAAGTTAAATAAGGAGGGTGACAACATACAGCCTTGACGTACTTCTTTTCCTATTTGGAACCAGTCTGTTGTTCCATGTCCAGTTCTAACTGTTGCTTTCTGACCTGCATACAAATTTCTCAAGAGACAAGTCAGGTAGTCTGGTATTCTCATCTCTTTAAGAATTTTACACAGTTTGCTGTGATCCAAACAGTCAAAGCCTTTGGTATAGTCAATAAAGCAGAAGATGTTTTTCCGGAACTCTTGCTTTTTTGATGATCCAGTGGATTTGGCAATTTTATCTCTGGTTCCTTTGTCTTTTCTAAAGCGAGCTTGAACATCTGGAAGTTCATGATTCATGTACTGTTGAAGCCTGGCTTGGAGAATTTTGAGTATTACTTTACTAGCATGTGAGATGAGTGCAATTGTGCGGTAGTTTGAGCATTCTTTGGCATTGCCTTTCTTTGGGATTGGAATGAAAACTGACCTCTTCCAGTCCTGTGGCCACTGCTGAGTTTTCCAAATTTGCTGGCATATTAAGTGCAACACTTTCACAGCATCATCTTTCAGGATTTGAAATAGCTCAACTGGAATTCCATCACTTCCACTAGCTTTGTTCATAGTGATTCTTCCTAAGGCCTACTTGACTTCTCATTACAGGATGTCTGGCTCTGGGTGAGTGATCACACCATCGTGATTATCTGGGTCGTGAAGATCTTTTTTGTGCAGTTCTTCTGTGTATTCTTGCCACCTCTTCGTAATATCTTCTGCCTCTGTTAGGTCTATACCATTTCTGTCTTTTATTGAGCCCATCTTTGCATGAAATGTTCCCTTGGTATCTCTAATTTTCTTGAAGAGATCTCTAGTCTTTCCCATTCTATTGTTTTCCTCTGTTTCTTTGCATTGATCATGGAGGAAGGCTTTTTATCTCTCCTTGCTATTCTTTGGAACTCTGCTTTCCAATGGATATATCTTTGCTTTTCTCCTTTGCCTTTCACTTCTCTTCTTTTCATAGCTATTTGTAAGGCCTCCACAGACAACCATTTTGCATTTTCGCATTTCTTTTCCATGGGGATGGTCTTGATCCTTGTCTCCTGTACAGTGTCACGAACCGTCATCTGTTGTTATTCAGGCACCTTGTCTATCAGATCTAATCCCTTGAATCTATTTCTCACTTCCACTGTATAATCATAAGGGAATTGATTTTGGTCATACCTGAATGGTCTAGTGGCTTTCCCTACATTCATCAATTGAAGTCTGCAATTGGCAATAAGGAGTTCATGATCTGAGCCACAGTCAGCTTCTGGTCTTGTTTTTGTTGACTGTATAGAGCTTCTCCATCTTTGGCTGCAAAGAATATAATCAATTTGATTTCAATATTGACCCTCTGGTGATATCCATGTGTAGTCTTCTCTTGTGTGTTGGAAGAGAGTGTTTGCTATGACCAGTGAGTTCTCTTGGCAAAACTCTATTAGCCTTTGCTAGGCTTCATTCTGTACTCCAAGACCAAATTTGCCAGTTATTCCAGGTATTTCTTGACTTTCTACTTTTGCATTCCAGTCCCCTATAATGGAAAGGACATATTTTTTGGGTGTTAGTTCTAAAAGGTCTTGTAGGTCTTCAGGGAACCGTTCAACTTCAGCTTCTTCAGCATTACTGGGTGCAGCATAGGCTTGGATTACTGTGATATTCAATGGTTTGCCCTGGAAACAAACCGAGATCATTCTGTCATTTCTGAGATTACATCCAAATACTGCATTTCGGACTCTTGTTGACTATGATGGCTACTCCATTTCTTCTAAGGGATTCTTGCCCACAGTAGTAGACATAATGATCATCTGAGTTAAATTCACCCATTCTAGTCTATTTTAGTTCACTGATTCCTAAAATGTCAATGTTCACTCTAGCCATCTCCTGTTTGATCACTTCCAGTTTGCCTTGATTCATGGACCTAACAGTCCATGTTCCTATGCAATATTGCTCTTTACAGCATCAGACTTTACTTCTGTCACCAGTCACATCCATAAATGGGTGTTGGTTTTGCCTTGGCTCCCTCTCTTCATTCTTTCTGGAGTTATTTCTCCACTGATCTTCAGTAACATATTGAGCACGTACTGACCTGGGGAGTTCATCTTTCAGCATCCTATCTTTTCAGATTTCATACTGTTCATGGTGTTCTCAAGGCAAGAATACTGAAGTGGTTTGCCATTCGCTTCTCCAGTAGACCGCTTTTTGTCAGACCTCTCCACCATGACCCGTCCATCTTGGGTGGCCCTACACAGCATGGCTCATAGTTTCATTGAGTTAGACGAGGCTGTGGTCCATGTGGTCAGATTGGTTAGTTTTCTGTGACTGTGGTTTTCAGTCTGTCTGCCCTCTGATGGAGAAGAATAAGAGGCTTAGGAAGCTTCCTGATGGGAGAAACTGACTGAGGGGGAAACTGGGTCTTGTGCTGATGGGCAGGGTCATGCTCAGTAAATCTTTAATCCAATTTTCTGTTAATGTGTGGTGCTGTGTCCCCTCCCTGTTATTTACCTGGGCCAAACTATGGTGGAGGCAGTGAAGATAACGGCGACCCCCTTGCAAAGGTCCTATGCACATACTGCTACACCCAGTGCCCCCAACCTTGTAGCAGGCCACCCCCAACCCATGCCTCCACTGGAGACTCCTGGACACTCACAGGCAAGTCTGGGTCAGTCTCTTGTGGGCTCACTGCTCCTTTCTCCTGGTGTGCACAAGGTTCTGCTTGTGCCCTTCAAGAGTCTATTTCCCAGCCCTGTATAAGTTCTGGCAGCCCTATGGTGGGGTTAATGGCAACCTCCTCCAAGAGGGCTTATGTCATACCCAAGTCTGCTGCACCCAGAGCCCCAGCTCCTGCAGCAGTCCACTGCTGACCCATAACTCCACAGGAGACACTCAAACACAGTTCTGTCCTAGTCTTTGTGGGATCTCTGGGTCCTGGTGTGCACAAGGTTTGTTTGAGCCTTCTGAGTGTCTCTGGCGGGTATGGGGTTTGATTCTAAATGGGATTTCACCCCTTTCTTCTTGCTGGGTCTTCTCCTTTACCCTTGGATGTGGGGTATCTCCTCAAAGTCGCTCCAGCGCTGCCTAGCTGGATTAAATGCTTGTCCTAAAGATCCAGGATGAGCCCCCTAGATGATAGGTTACAGTGAACAATGTTGGATTTGTGATCTCCAGAGAAGATTTAGTTTCGGGACCA